>NW_026991713.1:168562271-178562271 GCF_029215605.1 Mirounga angustirostris
GCCAGCCCAACACCATCCTCTTTTCTAGTGGACTTGATTCTGTTCCTATAATCTGTGCTTCACTAATCCAGTCATGGTAATCCCTCTCTTGCTGGTGATTGATTTAGGCATGGGTTTGTTACACAGTGCTGGTCACTGAGAATTGAGAAAGTCTGATAGAGGATTCTGAGAAATGTTTTCTGACTCTTAAAGGGAGATGCATGCGCACACATGTCTCTCGCAGGTGCATGCGTGCAAGCACCCCCCCACCACCACCACCATACACACACACACAGGGAGGGAGCAAGCCTTTTTCTTTCTCTGGGTGTTTGTTGTGACCTTGTGTTTTGCCTAGACCTGTAGCAACAAACTCTGTCTACCAAGAAGCTGAGAAGACAGGTGAAGGATGGTAGAGCAGAAAGATGGAAAAACTAGGATCTTTAATGCCCTTGTGGAGCAGCTGAATTCACCAAACTGAGAATTCCTTTATCTTAAGACTTTCTGTTTTGTGAGATAACACATCTTTGTTCTATTTTAAGCCAGTTGAGTCAAGGTTTCTGTGATTTCAGCTGAAAGAACCCTAGCTGGTGATACTGTGGTTGATTTCTGAAGAAGAAGCAGGGGATGAGAGAGGAGAAGGTCATCCTAAGCGAAGGGGAGCACATAGGTGAAGGCTCTATGGCTTTGGAAAAGAACCCAACTCACTGAAGAAACAGAAAAAAAAGTTTTTTTAATTAAAAAAAATTCAAGTGAGGGATAGCAAAAGATGAGCCTGGAAAGATGAACAGGGTCTGGGTCAAGAAAGTGATTGTGTATCTTTGTAACAAAGAAGTAATTTCTCTTTGTGAAAGTATACAGAACTATACACAAGCCAGGAGTCCCTTATGGCACTGATGTTCATCTCGAAGTCAGGCCACAGGGTTGCGTGGCTCCGGGAAAATGTTCACCTACATTCCCTGTGAGTGCCACTCCCACGAGCATTGTATCTCCTGGCTTTGGCCAGACCAGAGTGTGAATGTGCTCCCAGCATTCTGCACACTGTGGCCTTGGACCCCACTAGAGATTCTGAGATGAGAGGTGGCCCCTGATGTGGTGGCTGTCCCACTAGTCCTAGTGGCCACTCCTTGCTAGTCTCTCCTTCACTCTGGCCAGTGCTCAGCCAACCCTAAGAAGTTAATTGAGGCCATGTTCCCATAGCACATCCTTTTAATTCCCAAGGCCTCAATTCTTGGCGATTTGCTAGGAACTAATAATGAGTGCGCACACATCATTACATTCAAATCCACAAAAAGGTAAATACTGCTTTCATTTGCAACAAAGCAATCACACTCCCGTACAGGATGCTAGATGCAGATGAGCTAGGCCCACAGCTCTTACAGAAAGATCTCAGCTTCCCCTCAATTGTTTGAATTTGGGAAAAAAATCAAAATGCTTTTCATGTTCACGTCTTCATGTTTCTGCCTGTTTTCAGAAATGGGAAATCTATATTTTTGTCTTTTGATGAATGAGACTCCAGTGGTGATGACCATTTTCTTATTTGGGAGGCGTGTGTGAAGGCGAGACACAGATGGGCTAGTTTCCATGAGATACTTTTAGTCCACTGTAAGACAAAAGTGGGTGTTAAGGAGAGCATAAATAATCCTCTTAGTTCTGAGAAGGTCGCATTCTGATCATGACCGGAAGCAGTGCCAGAAAGTGGAAAGATCTGCCATTAATTGGATCGAATACAAATCCCTTCACGTTTGGGAGTCTGTGAGTGCTCATAGAGTCAGTCTACGTTCTGCATAACAGCGCCCCCCTTGAGTTCTGAAGTGAATTTGGGCAACCCAGGAGCAAAATGGTGGTCATAAGTGCCCCCAGAGTGGTCCATTTGAGACCTTTCAGCTGTTACGAAACAGCAAAGCCACTTCATCCTTGTGGCTTGGGCCACCCAGCCAGCTGCCTGCCTAGCCTGTGACCCAAGGGGTTGTTGACAATTGTGGTCAGGAAAAAAGTACCCTGCTCTGTAAAAAGAGGTTGTGGAAAGGGATATAGAGTTTTCAGACTGTTCAGAGCCCTTTATCTGGTTGCTTTGCCCATTATTGCTCCCCTCTCTCCACAAGTTCAATTGATCCTCATTATTTGTAGATTCCATATTTGCAAATTCACCTACTCACTAATATTTTTTTGTGACCCCAAAATAAATACTTGTGGACCTCTGATAGTCAGAGACACATGCAAAGTGGTGAAAAACCTGATACACACGTTCCCAGCTAAGGTTGAATAAGGCAACCCTCTGCCTCCGTGTTTTAGCTCTTATGCTGAAGGCAAGTGTCCTTTTCATTGTCTATCTGATGCCATTGATTGATTGATTGATTGATTGATTGCATTTTGGTGCTTTTTGTCAGTGATTTTCCTGACCTCCAGGCAGAGTGCTAAAGAACTGTCTAGTGTTCCTAAGCGCAAGAAGGCTGTGATGTGCCTTAAGAAGAAAATGTGTATGTTAGATAAGCCTTGTTTAGGCATGAGTAATAGCGCAATTGGCCATGAGTTCAGTGTGACTGAATCAAATGCATTGTTTTTAAACAGAAACACACATAAAACAAGGTTTTATCTTATTGATTATTTGATGAAAATGTTGTGACCAGAGGCTCACAGGAACGAAACCCTCTTTTCCCCTATGGGGCAATGGTTCAGTATTTGCTAATTCAGTATTCACTAATTCAGTGTTCACAGAGTTTAAAGCATAATAGAAAGAACCATATGTTTTTTTGTGTTATATGTCTTACCATAGGCATGTTCTGTTCATGTGTCACATGAATCTCTGAGTTTCTAGGGCAGTCTTTTTGAGAAGAACCAGGATGAAGAACCAAGCCTCTGCTTGGATAATTCTTCTGATGGGGTGCTCATTATTACAGTACATGTCTGATTTTAGCACTGATGACTGAAAAATACTCTTATATAGAGCTGAAAATTCCCCTTGAAACTGTTCCTCTTACTCCTAATTCTGCTTTCTGGGGCTTTATAGATTAATTTGGCTTTATTTTCTAAAATATTATATCCTACAAATATTCAAGATGGTGATCTTAGTCTTCTTCCTTCTGTCTCTTTTCTCTTTCAACTCCGTTTTCTTCCTCCTCCTTCCCATCTTGTCCCTTCTTCTCCACTCCTAGACTCTAGCTTTTTATCTCTATTCCTTCTTCTGGGCCGTCCCCCTCTCTGCTCTTTCACTTCCTCCATGTATGACATGAATCTGTTCATTGCCCACTATTGGAAAGTGCAGAGCATAATCATTTTAACATCTTGGTTGCATCCAAATATACCTTACATTCTCTATTGAGTCTCACTCAAATGTGTCCCTGGATTCCATTTGCTAATTCATGTGGAGTTGGTCCCATTCAAACCAAACTCTTTTAAATACACCTGCTTTGGAAATGGGCCACCCATACCCTCAGGGCAGAAGAATGACTATGATAACCGTGGAAATTATCTGTGCTCATAAGGGATCAGCTGTGGCATTTTTACGCTCTGATTACATGTATAAGATTATTGAGGCTGGGTCCCCATTAATGAGGTACTATTTATAATTTTCTTTGAAAGCAACTGTTCACTTAAAACAATGCTCTAAAATTGTTATTTAAATTCCAGTATAGTTAACATACAGTGTAATATTAGTTTCAGGTGTACAATATAGTGATTCAACACTTCCGTACAACACCCGGTGCTCATCACAAGTGCACTCCTTAATCCCTATCACCCGTTTCACCCATCCCCCCACTTACCTCCCCTCTGGTAACCATCAGTGTGTTCTCTCTATAGTTAAGAGTCTGCTTCTTGGTTTGAAAAAAAAAAAAAAACATGATTCAATATTTGTGTATAGAGCAAAATGATCACCACAGTAAATCCAGTTAACAAAAAATGGCTCTAAAAAAGGAATTTTGTGGGCACCTGGGTGGCTCAGTTGGTTAAGCGACTGCCTTTGGCTCAGGTCATGATCCTGGAGTCCTTGGATCGAGTCCCGCATCGGGCTCCCTGCTCGGCGGGGAGCCTGCTTCTCCCTCTCCCACTCCCCCCTGCTTGTGTTCCCTCTCTCGCTGTGTCTCTCTCTGTCAAATAAATAAATAAAATCTTTAAAAAAATAAATAAATAAATAAATAAATAAATAAATAAATAAATAAAAAAGGAATTTTGTAACAGAATGAGGTATGTAAAGAAGACTTTCTTGTGTTGTTCAAGAAAGGAAGGAATTATTTAGAATGGGTATGTGTGCATGTGTATATGTCACTGAAGGGATTACTGAGCTGAGGGTAGAGAGAAGGATTAGAAGGTGTGACGTGTAACAGCAGATTGAAAGAATACTAAATGTGTATTACAGGATCTCCCTTAACACACGATATTTCAATGCATCTTCTACTGAATAATTCAAGACTAGAATTCAACCGATAGCTTACCTAGGAAGGTTTATGAATGGGATAAAATAGAATTAGAAACCTTAATTCCACCAGGGACTATGTATTCTCATTCATAATCATCAGAATTGTTCTTTCTGTTTAAAACAAGAAGGAGAACAAGAAGGAAGACTCGGATGGGGGGAAAAACCCACTTACCAAGACTTTGAAAGAAACATGGCAAAATCAAATAATTAGATTATGCCTCAAACCTAGCACACCCTTAGATTTTGCCTTAGGAGTTTGTCCTTCTTCTATCTTTCTAGATACTAGGACTCACATGTCAGTGAGTCCTCAAATACATGGTAGTGAGTATTTCACATCCGGGGACCTAGAAACCTGCACTTAATATGTAATTTCTGACCCCATAGCTGCCTGAGGGCTGCCCTGTGTTCACACTAAATGACAAGAAGCCAACTTCTCAGCAGTATGGGTACAATCTTCTGTTTATCCCACACTCCGTGGGACAGCTCCCCTGTTAACCAGTGTGACTGGAAAGCATATTCTCTGCCTGCAGAAGCAGAAATGACGTGGGAATGAAGACCAAGTGTTCTGGTAAATCGAACAATAAGAAAGAGTGTTCTAGGGTCACTTGGGTGGCTCAGTCTGTTAAGTGCCCGACTCTTGGTTTTGGCTCAGGTCATGATCTTAGGGTCCTGGGATAGAGCCCCACATTGGGCTCCACGCTCCCTCTGCCTCTCCACCCCTGCTCGTACACACTCTCTCTCTCTCTCTCTCTCTCTAAAAATAAATAAATATATCTTTAAAAAAAAGGAGTGTTCTAAACCTACTGGTGAGGTTCTTCTTCTCTCTTCTTCTTCTCTCTTACCGGATTCTAAGCTCTTGAATTCATTCATTTCTTTTTTTTCCCCACTCATTTCTTAATTCCTTGGTTGATTTATCAGATTGTCCACTCAATTTTCAGAACCATTTATTGGCACTGCGTGGTTCCAAGTCCTCTTAAAAATTCTAGGTGCACTTATGTCTGTGGATGTGGGTTTCTGAGTTTGGCTGCAAGTGTATGTTGGATAATTGAAAGAGGTGAGGACATTTGCAGATTAATAGCCACAAAGTGGTAAGGTGACAGGAATAATTCAGCTAGAGTAAGATTTCACTGGATAATTTAATTGTTGTGATTTTTTTTTTTTTTTTGGTTGGGGAGGAGAGTAGGAAATCTGCACAGAAGAAAGCAGAAAAGTTTTATTTTTTAATTATATTTGTCCAGTGGTCACAAATCAGAGAAAAATTTTTATTGCTGTAGCTCAAGATAATGTGTTTTAAAAGATTTTATACTGGCTTATTTCAGATCAAAACATTTACTTATTCTGGCCCAATGCATAATATGACAATAACTTTGTTGTCTAGAACACTTGTCTATGATGAGAATTTATTAACAGTTGTTAAGATTTTATTGGTATTACATTCCAACAGTATAATGTGATTTACGACCCATATTTCTCTCTTATGTATATAATTGCTCATATTTATGGGGCCGAGCTAATGAGTGGCTCACCAATCCAAGGGGTCAGCCATCTCTTGATGGCCTTTGGGTTAATTCACAAACATTTGTTTCCCAGCTCCGGGCACCATACGATTATACGCTTGATGTCAGCAACTAGCTGTTTATCTCTTCCTTTATTGGTGTTCTTCACCTACCATATGCCTCTGCCATACAAAGTCTAGAAACTTCAGGAGTCAATTTCAATGGACAGCCTGCTTGGCCCCAGTCTAGGTTCATCCTCTCCCTCTGTCTTCTTTCTCTCTCTTGCTCACTCATCTCTCTTCCCTCCACTTCCTCCCTATTCTCTTTCTTTGTCTTTCTTTCCTTTCTTTATATATAAATGTTTGCTATGGAATTACCCCTCATACACTGCTTTATTGCTTTTTAAGAATGAGCTTGGTTGCCCTTAAAATGTACCAAAGGAAGCATCTCCAATGCACTTTCCTTTGACATTTACAAGATTTGCTTGTATCAATTCCCTGATGAATCGATGAATATCTAGGAACCCTCATCCCGGGGAACACTAAGCAGATACTCTACAGGAATCCAGGTGGTGAATTTCTATAATAAGTTGCCTGAAAGCCCAGCAGATGTTAAGGTATCTTTCCTCAGGTTTCTACTAATTGTGAAGAAAAATTAGTCAGTTGACAAGTGTGCAAGTGTCTGAGCCAGGCAAAATTAATGTCAGGGGTGACACATAGGGATGTCATTTCTCATGGAGATAGGGAGGGCGATGTGTGTATTTTCACTTTCAGATTCAAAGGAATTGAACTGTGGGCTTTTCTAAAGACTAAAAGCGTTCTGAAATGGGACATTTGCAAACTAATGTTTTGTGGAAATAGGAAGAAGAAAATTCCGGAGGGAAGCCATGGGGGGATAGAATAGATGTCCGTCCTAAAAATGTGTGAAGTAAATCTAAGCCTTGCAAGATCATGCTCTCCCGGGCCCAGGGCACTGAGTGGCCAAATGACAAGGATTCCTAGACTAACACTGTGATCAGGACAGGACAGAAGTTCAAAGTTGCCCAAAGTCAGACCAGGCAGGCATCTGGAGATTTGGTTTGGAATCAGATAGGAGAGAAATGGTCAGGTAAAGTTAGCATGGATTAACCAAGAAAATGGTGGGCAGTTTCCCTTTACTGGACCCAGCTATAGACCAATGGGAAAAGGAAAGAACACACAAATATATGTGGGTTATTTTTAATTGCCTCATTTGGGGTTCAGTCATGGGTTCATGAAACTTCACTATAGTTTAAAAAAATAAATGAATAAATATACAAATAAATATTATTAAAGAAGAGGACTACTCTAGGGGTGCCTGGGTGGCTCAGTTGGTTATGCGCCCGACTCTTGGTTTCACCTCAGGTCATGATCTCAGGATTATGAGATCGAGCTCCATGTTGGGCTCCATGTACAGTGGGGAGTCTGCTTGAGATTCTCTCTCCCTCTCCCTTTGCCCCTCCCCCTGCTCATGCTCTCTGTCTGTAAAATAAACAAATAAACTCTTAAAAAAAAAAAGGACTACTCTACACTCACTATTGATAGTGTGTCATTAACAAGGGATTATAATTAATTCACTTTTGTGACCAACAGCTCTAAAATAAGTTATTAAAGATTATATGTAGGTACAGTGAGTTTAATGTTCAGACACAGGATCAGGGATCTTTGCCTCTTGAAAGCTGTTCGTGTGGTATCTGGGCATTTTTGTTGGCCAAAAGTTCATCCTGAGTCCACAGTGCAGCGGGGTCCACTTTCTTTCTTCTGAATTGGGGTATGCTCAGTGGGAAAGCCAACCACATGAATCATCCCAGGAGGGTCCCACAGGCCGGATTGATCTAGGCTGGGGTGTTTCACTTGCTGGAAGCAGCCGTTATTCAAGGTACAAGTGAAGGTCGTGGCCTGGAAATGCAGCCATCGGTCATATCAGAAGAGCATAGGGGGTGACTCTGAGGCCTGGAGCAGAGGGAATCTGCAAAAGTCTGGAAGCAGAGTGCAATAAACACAGAGGGTAAAGGTTCAGAATGTTGGTGTTACAAGGCAACAGTTCCCAAGAGCAGGAGTCATGGGGGTGCTGGCTGTGCCATAGGGCAGGTAGGTAGGCTTGTTGAAAAGCACATTGCAGATCAAAGAACCAGTGTGGGAATTTTCAATTTCAATTTCAGATTGCATCAGCAGCCATTGAATGTCAGGGAAGAGAGGTGATGGGCCCTTTGAATCTTGCCCTTGTGAGAAACCATTTGGACTCTTGTGTTCAGCTTTGGGCACCAAATTTAAACAAAGATAAGGCCAGAAGTGGAGCTCCTGGGCTGGCATGAGCCAGGTCCAAGTGATGGAGAGACTCGCTTAGCTGTGGGTTGTGAACTGGCAAGTCCTTGGCATGCGACAACTCGAGAATTCCCAGAAGGGCAGAGTCCCAGGCAAATGTCACAGTTCAGCATTGTTTGGCCGTGGCCATATTCAGAGGCTCAGGTTTGCAAGGTCCAAAGGGTCTGATAGGAGCAGGTGCAGGTAGACTCACAGGGACCAGGGCTCAGGAGAAGGACTCTGGTCCCTAGAACCAGGTAAGTCATAAGGCCAGGAGCTAAAAAATCTGGAATTTTGGACTGAGAACACAGACAGGGACTGGGAATTTTGAGGCAGGAAGTGAGCAAAGAAAGGGAACCAAACCCAGGCAATGAGAATAAGAAGGACCTTGGGTCTTAGAATCGGGTGTGGGGTCATAGTGGGCCACAGCCCTCTGAACCATGGATGCAGAAGCTCTTCTGGTTCCCTGTGTGGAGCTGAGTTTCCAAGCATAGTTGCAAAGACATTCAGAAATATTAACAATGCGTTTGAGGCTGAAGTGTGGATTTGATTCTTGCTGTATGGGTTTCATTACATAGACTCTGCTCCTTCCAATTTTATCTCTAATGGGTACTGTTCCAAAGCTACCTGTCTCTGAATTTCTGGACTCAGCATTTCTCTTCATTCTCGTTTGCAACCTGGCTACTTCTTTTCCAAGCTGCTTTATTTTTTTTGGTATTACCTGGCCAAAGGAAGCCAATGACAACCAACACACACATTTTGTCTTGCAACTTCTCTCTCTAGAGCTAGATATTAACCTGGATTGTAGGTTGTAGCAAGTAACTGTTTCAACACCTGTTTACTATGGTACACATAACAGGGGTTGCCATTCTTCCAGCCTGAAATAGTGGCTTCCTCCCTGCAGGCCTCCTGGATTGCAAGCTAATTCCACATCTTGGAGGTTTGTGTGATAACAGTATCCTGTTTGTTTGTTTGTTTTTAATAATAAATTAAAAATTTATTAGAGAGAGAGAGAGTGAGCATGAGCGAGGGAAGGAGCAGGGGGAGAAGCAGGCTCCTTGCTGAGCAGGGAGCCGGATGCGGGACTCGATCCCAGGACGCTGGGATCATGACGTGAGCTGAAGGCAGACACTTAACCAACTGAGCCACCCAGGCACCTAGCAGTATCCTGTTTTTAGGTATCAGTTTGTGTTCCATCGGAAGAGACTACATGACACTGAACCAGCAAATAAATACGAAATTTCAGTGGAGATTGATTTCTTGTCCACAGCACAGGTTCACCCATGTGTGGGCTGGGACTTTCGCTCTCTCCCCTCCCGACTCAAGGCGTCAGACTCAAGGAGGCTCCACTTCCATGTTGCCCTATTTTCCAAGTCAGTAAAAAAGGAAGTTGGTGAACTGCATGTCAGCTCCTAGAGTTTCCGTCTAGAAATGACATGTGATATTTCTGCTCACGTTTCTTTGACAAAAAACAAGCCACCCAGCTAATTTACGTTTCCAGGGGCAACCCTACTGTGTACCCTGTCCTTGGGAGACAGAGGGCCAGAAATATCTGGTGAACAGGACTAACGGGAGCTGGTGTCTACCAGTTGTCCTTTTTACAGAGCTCTGTGTGTGTTAACCACTTTCATTCTCCTAACCCTCTGAAGTCAGTACTCCCAACGAATCGCCTTTTTTAATACATGAGGAGGCTGAGGCACAGAGAGGTTAAGAAACTTGCCTAAACTCACACTGCTATTGAGTGTTAGAATTCTGCTTTTGACCCATGCTCTTAGCCCTTACAATTCACTGCCTCTTCAGGAGTCGCTGTTGATTTGGGACCACATTTCCTGTAACTTGCCTGGGTACCAAAAAGCTAGCTCCCTCCGTGTGCAAGTAAGAGGTAAACGACCCCAATCAGGGGCCCTTGAGGGAGAGGCCCTGGGGGCAGAGGGTAGGCTGCAGGAACTAGAGGAAGGTAAATATTGTCTGGGCTCCTGGGATCCAACAGGGGCATTTCTGCTGTTGAGCAGAGCGCTCCGTGCCTTTCAGCCTCAAGATGCTCCTGCAGCTGGGAGACTGAAGGCAGAGGTTGGCCCCACTGGCGGAGGTGAGGATGTCATTAATTCCAGAGGCTCGCTGCCATGGTTCCCAGCTGACCAGGTGATTCCAGAAATTCCCCGTGCAGACGTCAGCGTGAGGAGGGCCCCTTGATTCTGCAAGACCTCCACTGCCCTGCTTTGCCTGTGGTAATGGAGCTGCCTGACCTCCATGGGAGCCTCCCTCCTCCTTCAAGAAAGGGAATTGATTTGTCAAACACATATCCACATTGCTCCAGCCGGGCAGATTCATTCTCTCGGCAAGCTGCGCATCATACTTTCAAAGTCAGACACTGAATCCTGCCACGGGCAATACCAAGAACTCCCTATTTCTTTTCTCTTTGACATCTCTGGAATGTCAAGATAGAAGTAAGCTGTTTATTTATTTAACGGAAGCTCGGCTATAAAGAGCATATATTTCAGATAAGTCTAGACCCTCTGTGAGCCACTCAGGACCGCCCCCCACCCCAAGATGAATAGACCGAAGTTTCTCGGTTAAGGGCCACAACAGCCGAGTTCAAATCAGATCCCTGGAGTTTCCAGAGTGTAGGCTGTGCAGCATAATGTTAATTAATATGTTGCATCCCGTTCTACAAGGAGCAGCCCCTCAAATTCCACCTCATTGGGATTTAGGTGCCGTAAATATGCCCACTTTTTTAAAAATATATTTTTTTAAGATTTTATTTATTTGAGACAGAAAGAGCACAAGCAGGGGGAGCCCCAGGCAGAGGGAGAGAAGGAGGCAGGCTCCCCGCTGAGCAGGGAGCCTGACGTGGGGCTTGATCCCAGGACCCTGGGGTCACAACTTGAGCCGAAGGCAGACACTTAACCGACTGAGCTGCGCAGGCACCCCTAAAAATATTTTAATTAAGAAAAATAGATGGATAGAAATCTGCACAGATCATAACTGAACACCTTGAGGAATTGTCACCATCTGAGTATACCTATGTAATCAGCACCCAGCTAAGAAATAGAACATTCTCAGCATTCCAGAATCCCTAAAATATTCTCCATCGAATATAACCACTATCCTGATTTTAATAGAATTACCCTGTTGTTTTCAGTGGTAACAACCTTGGCCCATGCCATCCATGTCGGTTTATTTTACTGTGATGTATTCTTCACGTGACTGTTTAGAAGGAGGGTGTGGTTTCCCTTCTTGGCCCATGAAACTGTCACAAGAAACACACTGTCCTTTATTGCCCACCAGAGTGGACCAGGGTTGCAGCTTTGTTCAGGTCTGGGGGATGTATTAATTTGGGTCCTGCAAGATGGAAGTGGACATCCATGCCATCTATTGAAGGAAATACCCATGAAGCGTCATGGGGAGAGTGAGCAGGAACAGGCTGGGAGCTTTCAGACTACGGGGCCCCTCTGGGAAGGAAGAACAGAGGGAAGGAAGGAGGATGTATTTGATTAGGAGAGGCCTCGGGCTGAGGGTAGATTGTCCACCCAAGGACACCTGCCTCACTAGGTAGGAATGGCCTGGCTTAAGGAACACTGCCCAAGGAGAGTGTGTCCTCAGGGCAAATATAGAGGAGCTCACCGTGCGGATGCTGGACCCTGACCCTGCCGTGGGTTCTTGCAAAGCAGGATCTAACCTCAGTGACCACTCAAGGTGGCTTCTTCTCTGGTGGATGTGTTGACCTCTCCGTTTGTGGAGAGGTCCTTCCAAAGCTGTGTCTCATTGTCATGGCCACGGTCAGAGAGTAAATAGATAGTCAAACAGACCTGAGTCAGAGCTGGGTCTAGTTCCTTCATTTCTCCGCAGTAGGATTATACTTCCTGAGCCACAGTTTACCCACCTGTAAAATGGGGGAAATTGTTCTCACCTCATGAGGCTGTTATTAGGGTGGCATGAGATTATTTTAAGGAACGTACAGTCTGTGATGTGACGTAAGAGCTCCAAAAAATTAGTTCCTTTTATTTCTTGTCTTGCAGGATTTTCTCTCCTCCTCACCAAACTGCAGAGTGTTTACCCTTCCTTAGGAATCATGTTTTCTCATGGGCAGAGCATGTCCTGCGATGCCGGGTCCTCACGCTTTGGTTTTTAGGCAGCAGGTTCATTATACCCAACTTAAGCCCAGGACCCCTGACAACCGGGGGATCCCTACAGTCTCCTTCTCAGAAGACCACTCCTAAAGAATAAAATGGGGGCGCACAGGTGGCTCAGTCAATTAAGCATCCAACTCTTGATTTCAGCTCAGGTCATGATCTCAGAGTCCTGGGTTCGAGCTCCGTGTCAGGCTCCAAGCTCAGTGCAGAGTCCGCTTGAAGATTCTCTCTCTGTCTCCCTCTGCCCCCCCGCCCCACTCATGCTCTCTCTCTGTTTCAAATAAATAAATGAAATCTTTTAAAGAAAGAAAAAATAAAATAAACTGGATTATGCTTAAACCATTTATCACAACATTACCAAAACAAATTTGTGACATAGTAATGGATCTGCTTCTTTATTAACATGTTAGGTAACAAGTTCTAGCTGTGGGGCTAATCATGAGCCTAATTTGAAGTCATGATGAACATAATTGATATTTTGTGATATCTACACAAGCACGATGTGATATTAAAATATCTGTGGTTTTGGGAGGGATAAAGTCTCGGGTAATGCACGTGCTGTTGCTGTTTGTTGTCCGCATCCGTAATTGAAGGAAATGCTACATTTCAGTTAGCGGTAAGGGAAATAAAAGATACAATGTTTTTCTCCATCTGGATTTATGATTACAAACCCCCGGTAAAGACTTCCTGCCTGAGATGAATGGCACCTGCCCTCGCTCACTTTTGGAGCGAGGGGTCCCCATTCAGACCCTGCTCTCCCCCGACAGGTGTGCCTGGGAGCACATATGTATATAAAGGAGTCTGCAGTGAGTTGACAAGGCAGCCCGATGCCCCTTCTTGTGGATGTGGGCACATTCAGTCATACCAGTTTGTTCCTACATGTAGGTTGATAGGAGCAAAGGAACCCTGTGCATGTCTGGGTAATTCTCGAATGCCCTGGTATCACTCTCCCATTTGTCTTTATTTATTTATTTTTTAAAGATTTTTTTTTAAATCTATTAGAGAGAGAGAGAATGAGTGGGGGAGGGGTTGTAGGAGAGGAAGAGAGAGAATGCCCAGCAGGCTCATGCCCAGCGCAGAGTCTGATGTGGGGCTCAATCTCACAACCTTGAGATCATGAACTGAACCGAAATCAAGAGTCAGACACTTAACCGACTGAGCCACCCAGGCGCCCCACCGTTTGTCTTTAGGATGGAGCATTCATATTTATTCTCCCTCCTTCTTCCCTCTCTTTTGTCAACCATGCATTTCCTGCTATTCTAACTCAGCTGAAAGTTCCAGATCAGGTTTGCTTTTGGAATCCACCCAGTGGGTCTAGTGTGAGTTCAAGGGCTTATTCACCCCAAACATATCCCCCCAACTTGCCTGGAAGATACCTGAGAATCCTATAATCGGGAAAAGCTTTCATTCCAATGTGAAATGCAATAGTCCAGGCTGCTCACACCTGGCAAGCACCTGTTGTGTTGTGTCAAAGGCAGGGTGCTAGGTGCACTTCATGTGTTTTATCACTGCATCTTTTTTTTTTTTAAAGATTTTATTTATTTATTTGAGAGAGAGAGAATGAGAGACAGAGAGCATGAGAGGGAGGAGGGTCAGAGGGAGAAGCAGACTCCCTGCCGAGCAGGGAGCCCGATGCGGGACTCGATCCCGGGACTCCAGGATCATGACCCGAGCCGAAGGCAGTCGCTTAACCTACTGAGCCACCCAGGTGCCCTATCACTGCATCTTAACAGCTCCATGAAGAATCACTTTTTCTCACGTTTTGAAGAACAACCTGGAGCCAGAGAATTTGATAACTCTTTTTTTTAAGATTTTTAAGTGATCTCTACATCCAATATGGGGCTTGAACCCACAACCCTGAGATCAAGAGTCGCAGGCTCCACGGACTGAGCCAGTCAGGCACCCCTGGGGAACATTCTTTTTTGTTTTGTTCTTCCCCCACCCCCCCGGCCGTAACACTCTTTTTTATTTTTATTTTTTGAAAGATTTATTTACTTGAGAGAGAGAGAGCAAGCATGCTCCCTCACTGAGATGAATGGCACCTGCCCTCCTGTGGGGGGAGGAGGAGAGGGAGAGAAAGAATCTCCAGCAGACTCCCCACTGAGCACAGAGCCTGAGATGGGGCTCAATCTCAAGACCCTGAGATCATGACCTGAGCCAAAATCAAGAGTTGGACGCTTAACTGACTGAGCCACGCAGGTGCCCCCCAGTAACACACTTTTTTTTTTTTTTAAAGATTTTATTTATTTATTTGAGAGAGAGACAGTGAGAGAGAGAACACAAGCAGGGGGAGTGGGAGAGGGAGAAGCAGGCTTCCCTCTGAGCAGGGAGCCCGATGCGGGGCTCCATCCCAGGACCCTGGGATCATGACCTGAGCCGAAGGCAGACGCTTAATGACTGAGCCACCCAGGCGCCCCCCCCCCTTTTTTTTTTTAAGATTTTATTTATTTATTTGAGAGAGAGAATGAGAGAGAGAGAGAGAGCATGAAAGGGGGGAGGGTCAGAGCTCAGAGAAGCAGACTCCCCGCCGCGCAGGGAGCCCGATGCGGGACTGGATCCTGGGACTCCAGGATCATGACCTGAGCCGAAGGCAGTCGCTTTACCAACTGAGCCACCCAGGTGCCCAACCCCCAGTAACACTCTTAAAGTAACATACTCTGGGTCTGAATTTGAAAGGTAGCTCTAACTTATTCCAAATCCTTGAAAAGGATAGTCCAGCCCTCCTTCGCAAAGTTTCCTTAATTAGGCTCAGATTATGAACGATTAAAGTAACAAAAGTGAGGTAAAAAGTATGATATTAAGCACGTCAGTTTCATTGCCAGACTGCCCATGTTCAAATCCTCCATTTGCCATTTACGGACCAAGTGACCTTGAAGAAGGTACTTAATTCTCCGTGCCTCAGTTTCCCCACCTCTGAACAGAATAGTAATGATACCTTAAGGAGTTGTCAAGAATTCTATGAATTGGGGCGCCTGGGTGGCTCAGTCTGCCTCTCCCTCTGACCCTCCTCCCTCTCATGCTCTCTCTCTCTGAAATAAATAAAATCTTTAAAAAAACATTTAAAGAAGAATTATATGAATTAATATGGGTAGAGCGTAGAGAACAATGCCTGGCTCATTGAAGGGGCTCAATAAATGCTAGTTATTCTTATCTTTGTAAAACAAATCTGACTACAGCAGGCCTGTGAGTACAATCATCGATGACTCCCTCTCAAATTTTAAACTCATTTTTTTCTTAAAGATTTTATTTATTTATCTGACAGAGAGAGACACAGCGAGAGAGGGAACACAAGCAGGGGGAGTGGGAGAGGGAGAAGCAGGCTTGGAGCAGGGAGCCCGTTGCGGGGCTCGATTCCAGGACCCTGGGATCGTGACCTGAGCCGAAGGCAAATGCTTAATGACTGAGCCACCCAGGTGCCCCCTCAAATTTTAAACTCATGATGCGCAGGGCACTCCACCATCCAGTCTCTGCTGACCATTTCAACGTGAATCCGACTGCTCCATGACTTTTTGAAATTCGTGTTCCAGCAACCAAACTACCACTGGACATTCCCACAGTCAAGCAGTATGACTCCTGGTCGCTGCTCATCATGTACGCTTAGTGCTGTGGACCTGTGCCTGCCTTCCTTCACCGGGCCAACTTCCTACGGTCCCTAAAGACTCAGCTCAGGGGTCTTCTCAAGCACGTCCTGCAAGCAGGTCCCCACCAGGCTGATAGGGGATGGACGGGATCACACTCATCAGCAGGCCTATCCTATCATTGGGACACTGAGTATAGACCCACCCTCTTCCTCTGACATTGTCTGTTCACTGACATGAGCTGGGCGTGGGGTCTATCTTCTCTCCAGGCAAGGATTCTCCAGGGTGAGAAACTGTCTTTGTCTTCCTGAGGAACCCTTATCTTCACCTATCTCATTTGGCCACAGAGGTGGGTCTCCCTCTCTTTCTGCTGAGGTTGGTAGCAAGTACTCTCCACCAGCTTATTTGTTGCTCCTCTTCCAGGGAAGAGGAGGAGGTGATCTGATTGCTGAAGCCCACTGTTTACTTTTCTCCATTGCGAGGAGCTTTGGGGATAAAGGTCATTGCCTGTGCTTGGTGCTGTGTCTCTGCTTCCAGAACTGCTCGATGCAAGTGCTGTGGGTGCTTACATGCCCGGCTCATCCTCCTGTTGGAAGTCTGGGTAGGGCATGCATTCACAGGCTGGCTATCATCTCTGCATCCTGGTCTGTCTTCCTCTGATGGATGCATAACAAGATCTGTAATATACCTGTTACTCATCTGGGTGTTCGGCATGTTTTGCATTATGTCCTTTGTGCGCATACCTGTATCCGTTGGAGGATAGTAGGGTGAGTCTTGGTTCCCTAACTGCCAACACCACTCATCTCTTTATCTCTGGGGACCTGCCCCGGTGTTGGCCGTGCTTGATGCTCAGCACGTGATGGCTTACAGAACCAGATTGTTGGAAGTGGGAGGGGCCACGTGGCCATATCACCCAATTGGGGAACAAAGCGCCTGCCCTCAGGTCCATTCAGAGGTTTCTTCCTGACCCCACTGGCCAGGCTGCAGGTTCCTGAGCCCATTGCAAGTGGCTCAGCCACCATCTCAGAAAAACTGGTTCCTCTACATGCCAGACACATGGCCCTTCCACTCAAATGGTCTCACAATGGACTATCGGGGATGGAATCTAACCCAATGCCTGCTTCGGGTCTTGTAACCAAGATGTATGTATCTGAAAGAATAATTTGCAAAATGCTAAAAACACGATTCTCCTATGAATATAGAATGGACATGTGTCAAAGATCTGTCCACTCGTTAACGAGGGACCCTGTAAAATGTTAAAGCTGGCCCCAAGTGTGTTTTCAGTAACTGGGTATTTAGAGGCATTCCAAAAGGAATGTGAGCCTGAGACTGCTGAGTCAGATACAGAAGTGCTGACTGTCCTACAGGGCAATTAAAACCCACAGCCTTTGGGGTCATCTCTTCTAATGGTTAGGAAGCTAGAGTTACATACAGCTTCCTAGTGTCTGGGATCTAATATATAATACATAGCAAATTCAACCAGAGCTACATTCCCCAGAAATAATGGGTTGCCTGCTGAATAATGCCTCAGTATGATACTGAAAGGTCTTGCTCTGCTTTCTGTGTTTGACTTCCAAGTTTTGGATATTTTTTCTTAGCATCTTTTGAATATATATATATATATATATATATATATTTATATATTTATTTCATGTATATTTCATTTGAATATATATTTGAGAACCATGGTTCTCAACATTCAGTACGCATCAGAATCACCTAGGGGCACGTTGAAACACAGATGGCCGGGCTCCAGCTCCCGAGTTTTTGATTTAGTAGTTCTGGGGTGGGACTTGAGAATTTTGCATTTCTTACAAGTTCCCAGCTGCTGCTAGTCTGGGGACGTCTTTGAGAACCTGGTGCGGTTCGTTATTATTTGGCCCCCCTAGATGTAGAGGAACCTCCCTACCTTTGGCCCCTCCCTATGAGAAAACTTCCCAAATGCTCCAAGAATGCTTGGGGCCACACTAGACCTCAGATCTGCCCAGATCCCAAAGAGCTGCTGATGGGGAAGGATCCTGCTATCACATCAAGCTCTGCTACATTTTCTGTGTTCTTGAACTCTTTCTTTTGAACACTCAGGTGAAGAGCAATTATCACCTCACTCTGTACTTCTTGTGTCCACTTACTCTCCCCTGTTTTGTTTCTGATACATCCAGAAATCGGACTCTAACATCACCCCCAGATACAGCAGTCAGAGCCCACGGAAGCAGCTCCTGACGGGTACGAGTGCTTCCAGCACTCAAGATCCTGGGCTTGGCTCTGGGATGGCACGAGAAAGAAAAGATGCTGCTGGGGAACCTGGGTGGCTCGGTTGGGGGACGTTTCCAGTGGGCAAGTGGCAATGCGAGTTTGGAGCTTAGTGGATAGGTGGAGGAATCTGGGGCTTGTGGGGATGGCTGAGATCTTGGTGATGGATGACTTTGATGTTGGAGGACGGGGAGAGCAGAGGTTCCCAGCTCCCAGGACACCAGGATGGTCTCTGCGTGCCCCGAGTAAGCAGCATGGAGGGAGGAAGGAAGGGATTAAGAAAGCAGAGGGCAAGAAGAGGAGAAGACCTATCTCCCTTAGGTCTCCCTTAGGACTGATCAAGCAGAAAATAGTCTGGTACCTCTTCTCTCCTACAGACACACAGATGCTTTTTATTTAAAATTGTGCTAAAATACCCCTAACACAAAATTTACCATCTTAACCATTTTTCAGTGTACAGCTCAGTGGTGTTAAACACATTCACCTTATTGTACAAACATCACCACCATCCATCCCCGGAACTCGTCATCTTGTAAAAATGAAACTTTGTCCCCATCAAACATTAATCCCCCATCCCCCGCTCTCCTTAGCCAATGGTGACTACCATTCTGTTTTCTGTCTCTATGAATTTTTGACAACTCTAGCTGTCTCAGATGAGTGGAATCCTACACTATTTGTCTTTTTGTGACTGGCTTATGTCACTTAATGTAATGTCCTCAAGGTTCACCCATGTTGTAGCAGGTGTCAGGATTTCCTTCCTTTCTTTTTTCTTTTTTTTTTTTTTTTTAAAGATTTTATTTATTTGAGAGAGAGAGAATGAGAGAGAACACATGAGAGGGGATAGGGTCAGAGGGCAAAGCAGACTCCCTGCCAAGCAGGGAGTCCGATGCGGGACTCCAGGATCATGACCTGAGCCGAAGGCAGTCGCTCAACCAACTGAGCCACCCAGGCACCCTTCAATACAGTCTCTTTGAACTGATTTGTACTCTCCCAAACAAAAGCCTTATGGGGTAGGGGAGCAAGGTGAGAGTTAATGGCAAGATTTTTTTTTTCCTTTTTTTTTCTTTAAAGATTTTATTTATTTATTTGAGAGAGAGAGAATGAGAACACATGAGAGAGGATAGGGTCAGAGGGCAAAGCAGACTCCCTGCCGAGCAGGGAGCCTGATGCGGGACTCGATCCTGTGACTCCAGGATCATGACCTGAGCCGAAGGCAGTTGCTTAACCAACTGAGCCACTCAGGCGCCCTATTCAACCATCACTGGACATTTGGGTTGCTTCCATATTTTGGCTATTGTACTGCTCTGAATATGGGTGTACAGATATCTCTTTGAGAGCCTGCTTCCAATTCTTTTGGATATATACCCAGCAGTGACATTTCTGGATCATATAATAGTTCTTTCTTTAAAAAAAATTTTTTTTTTTGAGAAGCCACCACACTGGTTTCCACAGGGGTGACTGACACCACTTTACGTTCCTACCAACAGTGCCCAAGGGTTCCGATTTCTCCATATCCTTACCAATACTTATTATTTTCTATTTTTTTTAATTGTAGCTATCCTAATGGGTGTGAGGTGATGCTTTTTGGCTGAACATTAGTTTGTATTATCATTTTGTGTGACCAAGCATCGTGTATCATTGTCCAGGGTGACAGGAAGGCCACTGGAAATTTCCTGGGGCATCTCAGAGCCCACAGACCCAAGCGTGTAATGAATGTGTTTGAACCCGTGGAAAGGAAAGGGAGACATTGGTGAAGATTCTTCGAATTCCTTAGAATATGAGATTTATGTCAGGATCTGCTTGATAACCCTGTATGAGGATTTACTCTAGGAACTTTCCTTTTCTTCTTTCAGAAGGTGACGAGGCAGGATGGAAAGGGAATGAACCCATAATGGACAGTTGGGCATAAACACACACACTGACTAGCTCAGCCTATGGCACGTGGTTTCCTTCGCTGAATTCATTCCCACCAAGACAGTTGCCTTACTGGAAAAAACCTACTTCTCCCCTGACTCCAAAGTGAACACTGGCCGCTCAGGAAAGGTTTTTATAGAGTAACAGGGTGCTTGACAACTCAGGCTCCGTGTGTTATGTATCAGCTTAACTTTTGTTCTGCATTTATAGCATTTCTAAAAATATATTTCCCAAATTACCGACCTCCACTGTCGGTAAAAGGCTGTAAGATCAGCTAAAAGTCGAGGTGTGAGGAGCATCGCACCCATCCCAGACACCATTTGTGATGGAGGATAATGGCTCACTCCTCTGAGTAGTGTGGAGAGGTAGGAATGGTTCAATAACACTTTCCAGCTCTTTTAAGGAGTACTTAAAATAAAAGGCCAGAGACGGGAAGTGAGAAAAAAGAAAACCCTCACCCTGATGGTTAACTATAGAAACCAGGGTGACCCTGATCCAGAAATGCAATTGATAAGCTCCTGCATTCATTCATCCCCTCCCTCGTTCATTCAGAAGGCCAGTGTGACCAGCCACACCATTCTGCTTTGTCAGCTTTCCAGCTCTGGACGTAGGCTGGGCTTGCTGGGGACCCACTGGAGATGTCCCAGCAGGATGGTCTTAGAAGCACCGAGCTAGCTGCTAATTTTCTGATGCTCTGCTCCAATATGAGTGGCATCCCAGCCATCTGTACACTTGGCTTCTGTTCCTCTGGATGCCTGGAGAGATGCCTGCAACGTAACATGAGGTTTTGGCTTTCACTGGGGGAACGACATCAGAATGGGCCAGAACATCGCTGCCTTTTTTCCGGGTAAAGCGATGTTCCTCTCTGTTGGGGGCACTGTTATTGTTTATGTTATTTCAACAGGGTCCTCCCTGGTCGCCGAGCCTTGCCCCTTGCCCCTCCTCCACTGCCCGTTCTCTACACCGAGCAATCCTTCTAATCATTCTAGAACGCATATTTCATCCCGTCGTGCTCAGGATGACAGTGCTTCAGCAGCACTCTCTTGGTCACGGGACACATTCCAGGCTCTGTGGCACATCTCTCCATGGCCTGCTTCTGGTCCACTATTGTCCCCTCACACTCTGGGCTCCTGTAAGACCACAGTGACCTGCACTCCCCACACTTGCTCTCCCTTTCTCCCCGCTTCTGTCTCCAGCTTGCTCTTCCCTCTGCTTCCCTCCTGCTTGGCCTGAGTCCTCTTCCTCTGGGCTGGACCCGCCATAGAGATAATCCTTCCTCCCCCTTCCTCCTCATTACCCACCCACCTGTCTGGATGACAGGCCACTCCTGTGCACCCCTCAAGCCCCACCCATCTCTCTACTTTGCCCTGTCGTCCTGTGCCCTTACCTCCAAGCTGCGTAGGCTGTGAGTCTGTCCTCATAACCCAAGATGGCTGCTAGAGCACCAGTCCTCACATAAGTGTTCCAGGCAACAAGATAGAGGAAGTAGAAGGAAAAAGGGAATGCCTCCTCTTTAAAAAAAAACATATTTCCTGGAAACTTCACACCACTTTTATTTATATCTTACTGGCCAGAACTTAATCACGTCTGCATGTAAGCTTCAAGGGAGGTTGCGGAATGTACTGGAAATTTCAAGTGGTTGACAGCATTGCCGGGGGGAAATCATGGTTATGTTGCTGAAGAAGAGAGTAATATACATTGGGAACTAACCAGTAGCCTCTCTGCACCATTTTCTGCTGTTACTGTTTTTACAGGGATCAGGAGTGGGACGGTAGTTTCAAGATAAGTTGAAAGTATCGCAGCTTATGTACTTGGCCGATGACTGAGCTGGGGCGCTAACAGCAGGAGTAGGAGCAGCATGTAAATAACAGGCTTTGTGCTGGCCCTTTGTGTATGCACACTGTTTACCTTAAACCTCACTGACAGACCGATAATCATCTCCGTTATCCAGATGATGGAGCTTGTCCATGATAGCACGAGCGCTAGAACTGGGTTTGGATCCAGGCTGGACTTGAAAACTCATGTCCCTTTCCCTTCCATGCCTTCGCACCCTGCCTGTGACCCCAGAGCAAAATCTCTGTAGTTAGTGCAATGCTCAGAAGTGCTGCTTGCATGGAGACCAGCAGATGAGGGCCTTAGAAAAGGAGGAAGCCCCCGGAGGGGTCCCTAGTCCTGATGTGGCGGGGAGGGGGCAGGGAATCTCATGATCACTTTCTCATGAGCTGTGTGATGTCCTCACTTCATCTCCGGGATTCTAATGAACTAGGAGGTAGCTTTTCTCTCAAAATGCTTCACTTCTCAAAATGATGACTGATAACCAGTGAATTTATCGTGGTGCCTGGTTTGGAAAGCTCAGGACTCAATGCGGAATGTGCAATGGTTTAGTTATTTAACATTATCAGGAATCCAGTACTCTCCTTCTGACAGGAGTGAAGTTACTCCAAGGAGAAACTGTGCATGAAAAGTCATATGGAAATAAATCCATGTGTGTACATATGCATGCTCCCTGCTGAGGAGAAATAACCAGTTCCGAGTGATACTGGGTGAGACGAGTGTGTGTGTGTGTGTGTGTATGTGTGTGTGTAGAGGGGGATGCCGGACAGAATAAAATAGAAATCTTGTGGATTTAACTCAGTAGAACTTACTGAGTTAAAGCAGTTTGGAAATGTACTGACTCAAGCTGGTTGGAATTGATAGTAATAATTAAAGGGACCCAGCAGCTAAAAGCAAGGTCATGGCTGAGATTTGCCAAGCCAGGCAGAAATGCATTGAAAATCCATATGACAAGAAAGGCACGTGATAGGGATGAAATGATTCTGATATTGGCAGGTTTCCATTTCTCAGCCTAAGTTACCCAGCTGAGACGTATGGGCGCCACACAGTGACAGCTGACAAAATAAATGTATTGATGGAATGATCGGCCGGGTCCCTGCTGAGTGACAGAGGGATGGGAGGGAGATTAGAGGTCTATGGCCAATTATCTGAATTGGTCATTATCCAAGCTAGTCATCATTTTCACCATTGAACCATGCTTTCTTCTACTACAGCCTTTTAAGAGTTCTTTGAGAACCGAACACAAATCTCCTAGTCCATTAATTTTTACAGTGTGAAGGAAATACTGGAAAACACACTTTGAGAATACCATCCTGTAATATAGAGGTGTCGTTTGCAAGGGGTGAGGTTCAGAGAACTGAGCAGGAAGGCATGTCCTGGTGGAATTTAAAGGAGGAACCGAGGGGCACCTGGGTGGTTCAGTCTGTTGAGCATCTGACTCTTGGTTTCGGCTCAGACCATGATCTCAGGGTTGTGAGATCGAGCTCTGCGTCAGGCTCCTCGCTCAGCGCGGAGTCTGCTTAAGACTCTCTCTCTCCCTCTGCCCCTCCCTCCCGTTCTCTCTCTTCTCAAATAAGTAAATCTTTTTTTTTTATAAGATTTTATTTATTTGACAGAGGGAGACAGCGAGAGAGGGAACACAAGCAGGGGGGATGGGAGAGGGAGAAGCAGGCTTCCCGCCGAGCAGGGAGCCCGATGCGGGGCTTGATCCCAGGACCCTGGGATCATGACCTGAGCCAAAGGCAGACGCTTACTGATTGAGCCACCCAGGCATCCCAGGATAAACTTCTTTTATTTTATTTATTTATTATTATTATTTTTAAAGATTTTATTTATTTGACAGAGAGAGACACAGTGAGAGAGGGAACACAAGCAGGGGCAGTGGGAGAGGGAGAAGCAGGCTTCCCGTGGAGCAGGGAGCCTGATGCGGGGCTCGATCCCAGGACCCTGGGATCATGACCCAAGCCGAAGGCAGACGCTTAACGACTGAGCCACCCAGGCGCCCCGCGTGTCACAATTCTTAATGAAACTTTGGAGTAAGAGCAATTTTTTCAATAATTCAGATACTCTCAGTAGTACCAGTAACGATTTATGCTGCCTGGTGAGAGTTCAGGAAGGTAATTATACGGAGGAGTTTAAACACATCCTGTGGAGTCGGTGGTATAAAAATCGAGCCATCTCTTCATGATACCTG
The DNA here is from genome assembly GCF_029215605.1 of Mirounga angustirostris. Lineage (NCBI taxonomy): Eukaryota > Metazoa > Chordata > Mammalia > Carnivora > Phocidae > Mirounga > Mirounga angustirostris. The sequence goes on from NW_026991713.1 coordinate 168,586,384, forward strand.
ACATCATTCATTCATTCATTTACTCAACAAATAGCCATTGAATAAAATTCTCCGCAGTATGGACATGTGACCAATTCATTGGAGCTGGTTTAAAACTGAAATCTAAGCATGTTCTGGACTTCAGAAGCGTATGTGAGCAGGAGATTATTTACAAAAGGATTTTGCCATATGATTTCTCCATGTTGGAAACTTCCCTTGATGAATTTAGTTGTCCTGTGTGCCTGCCTGATACTTTACAGTTTACAAATGACTTTCCAGAATGCTCACTTGGGTTCTATAACTGCCCTGTTAGTAGGAAAGGCAAAAGTCGTGACTTGCATTTCACAGATGGGGGAGGGAGTCCCTTGAAATGTTAAGTGATGTGCCCCGCCGTCCAAATGGCATAAAATCAAACTCCCAGTCCAGTGTTTGCTCTCTTCCACCCTATAGTCTGTTAGATAAGACTGCATCAATTTGGCACTTTACAGTTTACATTTTCACGTACTTTACCTTGATTACCAGCACAGCAAACTTCAGATACAGGTCTACTATGACCATCATCATCACCATCACTGCTGATAGCATCATCCTAAAGAATTATCCCCATCTTATAATTGAGGAGATATTTGAGGCTCTTGGAGGGAAGGATCTTCTTCCAAATGGAACCAGTATAAAGCCACACATAATGGATGGAATTAGCTGCAGACGCAGTCTGTTCCAAGAGCCTTTGCAAACATGTTGCTAAGGAGATTTGGGGACCACCAGAGAATCCCATCAGACTAGCACATTGGCCGGTCTAATCAGGATGGCCAGAGTGTGCTCAGGATGAGCGTGCAAAGGAAAGCCAGCCTTCACCTGACCCATCATTCCTCGTTTGTCGAAGCAAAGACTCTAATAATAAATGGTAATTTGCATCCAGCCTAGAAAAGAAAAATCAGTGAGCAAGAACTCGTCAGAACTGCTCTGTCCAGCAACAAAAATTCTATTGGCTGGCTGACACATTTCTTCTTACAGGGAAGTTGGAAAATCCAGGCTGCCAAACCGGGTGACTTTGGCTTTAAGATTATCCCAGTTTCTGATCCTTTCTAGGCACCCTACATGGCTCCAGGTGGAAGGATGTCTTCCCTTGGGCCTGTGCTCTAGGAGATGGAATGGGATGACTCCTGATTGACAGGAAGGCTTGTGTGATGTCCCCCGAAAGAATAAGGGACCCCTGGCTTATCCACTGACCCTATGAATTTGGTCCATCTGGAAAGCCTAATAAAATAGATCTTTTTGTCCTCAAACTGAGACAGGCCCTAAACTCTGCTGGCCCTGCCACGTGCTGTCACGGGGATGGACAGGGGATCTACACTGTCAGCAGATCCCACTTGGATGTCTTTGCTGGGTAGTCGTTAAGGGCATGGGCTTTAGGATAAAGACATCCAAGTCTGAATCTCCATCCCACCACTTAGTACCAGTGGGATCATTCACCATTTGTGACTGCCTCATCTGAGAAATGGGACATTAAAATACTACTATGTTGTAGGGGTCTAGTGAAGATGAAGTGAGTTAACGCACTATGTGTTTAGCACACGACACTCAAAAGAGGGTTATAATTTAAATAGGCTAAGCCATCTACATGTCACCTGACTTTCAAACACCATCTTTCATCCAGAGGCATGCGCCTACCTTAAAATGTCCATTTTGGTTTTTTATTAAACTTTGCAAATGTAAACAGTAGTTGTCTGTCAGCGAGTCTCGGTAAGGGTACGTATCAGAAAGTCTTGATAGGGGGCGCCTGGGTGGCTCAGTCGTTAAACGTCTGCCTTCGGCTCAGGTCATGATCCCAGGGTCCTGGGATCGAGCCCCGCATCAGGCTCCCTGCTCTGCGGGAAGCCTGCTTCTCCCTCTCCCACTCCCCCTGCTTGTGTTCCCTCTCTTGCTGTGTTTCTCTCTGTCAAATAAATAAATAAATAAATAAAATCTTTAAAAAAAAAAAAAAAAGAAAGTCTTGATAGGTACTAAAACAGGCCTCTCTGGAACTCTGGAATCCCTGGGGCTGGCTTCCCTTCTGCTCCCCAACCCTCTCAAGGAATGACCGGAGCGAATGAAAAATACAGTTCATGGAACGATGTGCGTGGTGTCAGCACCTTCTCAAAGGGTTGGGAGCCCTTGGTAGTGTTCTCCAATGTGTTATGTAGGAGAGTAGGCAGGAAGTTCATCTATGCATCAATGGCCACAGGGCCAACAAACGGAGAATTTCTTTGAGGACCAAGCAGGTTACAAGTGTCCAAATGGTTCTACGTGAAGGGAGACTATTGGTAGATGCTTGCACACCTGGGTTTGGTGGAGAGGCTACTCACAGATAGCAAGGGACCTTGGGCTTGGCTGGAGCATGAGTCTGCAACCAGGGTCCAAGAGCCAAGCAGAGCATAGCCCAGTACCTGGCCCCACAGACCCCTTGAGATGTTCCTGGGGAAAGAAGGGGGCGCTAGAGCCCATGGTGATGCTACACCAAGGTCTCAAGTGGGAACAGATTGGAGGGTTGATCAAAACAAGATAGAAAGTAAAGGGGGGAGGGAGGTTCACATGGGATCAGAAGACATTCACAGATTTGGGAGCCTGAGATCAAGGTGGGAGTGAGCTGCCTCTGAGACTAGGTTCCAGAGAAATGGTAGGGAGGATACTAAGGAAGGCTGAAACCCAACTGCTAGAGACTGAAAGTGTGTATCCCACCAAATTGACGCATTGAGACCTAACGCCCAATGGGATGGAATTTAGGGGTGGGGCCTTTGGGAGGTGATTAGGTCATGAGAGTGGAGCCCCCACGAATATAAAAGAGGCTCCAGAGAGCTCCCTTGTCCCCTCCGCTGTACCACGTGAGGACATGCTGAGAAGACCGCTATTTATAGACCAGACACCGAATTTACTGGGGCCTTCATTTTGGACTTCCCAGCCTCCAGAACTGGGAGGAATACATCTCTGTCATTTATAAGCCACCCACTCTGTGGTACTCGGTCACAGCAGCCCAAACTGAGTGAGACACCAAGGGAAGTCCTAAAATCATGAACAGTTGCCAGGAGAGGACATGTGGGAGGGAGCCAGGGAGCCAGGCAGAGTTTGGCGGGACACCCCAACCTGTCCCTCCACTTTTATTCCTGTTTCCTCCCCAGAGAGAGACTGCGGTCCCCCAAATATTTTTAAAGATATTGACCACCTTCTGGGAGGAGGCATGTCCAGAGGAAGGCTAGCTCTAAGGTCCGTGAGGGTGTGTGCGGGTCTCCAAACTCCTCAGGGCCCTACCTACAGCTCTGTTCCTGATCGCTTCTAGTCCAGGCACCTCCAGTTAAAGACCAGAGCCCAGAACTCTTCCCACCTCTGTGGCAGGTGTGAAAGGGGGCTCAGGTCACTCACACAGTGCTGCTCACCATCTGGGTGGAGTTGGAGGACCGAGAAGGGAGGCAGGGTGTATGTGTGTGCTGATAGAAATTACTGTGGGGAGAAGGGGGTGAGCACAGGACCAGAAGGATGGAAAATTAGAAAGTAACAAACTAAATGTGGCATCAGTATGCAAAAATGGGAGTGTGCCTGGCGGAGGAAATTACAGGTCTAACAGCTTAATATTCATCACGTATAGGAGAATGCAAGCTTCCTATTGTACCCAGGAGTGTAATTAAATCAAGGAGTTGGGCTAAATTTGGCTGCAGGAGAGGCTTGGGAATTAATGGCCAGTCCCACCATGCCTTCTGTCCAAGTAGGGCGCCTGGAGCCCTTGCAGATGCCATCTCACGGTCATGGGCATGGGGGGCTAGCCTCCCACCGAGCAGAGATTTTCCTTTGATCCTCTTTCTGGTCTCTTCTTCATCTAACAAACAAGCCCAGTTGTCCCCAGGCTATTTGAGGACAGCCATACATGAAAAGCACAGATTCAGGCTTCCAGGAAAAAAAAAAAAAGTACCTGTTTTTGTCACTGGAAATGGAGAAATCCCATGAATGAGGCATGAGCTGGATTCCGGCTCATCACCACCCATCTCTGTTTGTGCAGTGACATGAGGCTGTAGGAAGTCACATTGCAAAGACCCTGGCACTGAGGTTCAGCTGGTATATGGCAGAAGGAGAAGCCAGCATTTTCCAGGTTAGAGGCTCGGGCTTCCTTGCTTTATGGGCATCAGTGACCCTGGACCCTTGGCAAATTGCATCTCTGTCCAAGGGCATGAAAGTGCCGGGAAGGCTTGGTTAACATGGTTCTGCTGCGGTCAGCATCTGTTTCTGGTGCATCTTTCACATCACTGGCTACATTTCCCCTGCCTCTAAACACTGAGGTCTGCAGATGCCTGACCCGACTCCCACCTTTAGAGTGTGTCTATATTGCTCACTGCAACAGCCAATAACTTGCATTTAAGTCCCAGACTTCCATTCTATCTCCACTCACCAGCACCCCCCCTATTCTGCAAATTGCCACCAAGAGCTTACCCCATGCCAGGTCCTGATCGAGGGTCTGGAGATTTCAAATTCAAGGAGACAAGAGTCCCTGCCCCTCAGGCCATGGGAGGAGGACAGGCAACCCTGTAAGTGTAAACATGAGTCAGGTGCCGCAGGAAGGAGTCATGCTGTCACAGGCATCCCTGGGGGGGTGGGGGGAGGACTTCTATCACTTATAACTGTGCCTGGTATACAGCAGGTACTCAATAAATGCTCACTTACCGAGTGCAGGCATTAATGAGCACCATGAAATAAAATAAAGTCAGGTAAAGATGCTCAGTCTTCATTTAAACCCCGGTTCAAAGTTTGTTTTGAGAATTAGATCTTTGTTGTGCTGGTGTTGGGGAAACGTGGCTTCCCTCCAAGACACTTGGCACATCACTGGGGCAGACATTCAGCCACTGGACGCCCACCCACCGTGGGGGCTCACGGCCAGCATCCAGCCCTGCTGGCCGATGCCGGGAGGATACTGGCTGTCTGGTGTTTTGGTTATGACCCCGATGAGCCACTCCGGGAAGGCACCCTTCAGCTCATCAGCTCTGCATCCCTTCTAATTGACCTGATCTCTCTGCATCTTGGATTTTGTAGGCTCAGCCCCTGGCTAAACGTGGTCACGTTACAGAAACCCTTCCTTCTATGCCTTACTCTTCCCGTCCGCCGAATCAAGATGCCATTTCCGCCGCCCTCATAGGGATCACAGAAGATAATGAGCAGACAGCGCTCGGGGCCGCACCTGGCATGTCGTGCGCACCCGATAAATGTTAGCATTCAGAATTATCACCTGTGTTCTTTCCAGATGCGGCCATGGGATCCATGCTTTATTCCATTCGGCCGGCTGTGGAACTTCCTGGTTGATGTCCTAAGTGAAAATGGATTTCCTCGCTGGGCAGGAACAAAACTGCCGTGATTCTTCCCGGGTAATGCCATTAAATAATCCTCTTGATAGCATTAGCTCAGGGGTTGTTAATGTGCAATCAATTTTGTATGGGCTTTCAAAGGACCTAGCGCCGGCTCAGGCACATAACATGTCCTTTCCTACCTGCCTCCCTTTGGCCCATTTCAGCCATTGTGCTCTTGTCTCCAGGGGCTCTGCCCCGAAGGAATACACATTTCAGCCCCTGTTGCATCTGTTTTAAAGAGCAGGGAGCAGGTGGTACAGACTCTCTCCTTTCTCCCTGGTAGATACCCCTCCACACTGGCAGTCTCTACATGGTTTCACGCAAAACATACAAATCCTGCTTTGGAGGCTTTCCCGTGTGATGTTGTTGTCATTGATTAAATGAGCGAATGCATGGAAGGCCCTTCAAACAGGGCCTGGCAATTGGGGAAAATGACTCAAAAAGGGGTTTATGAGGAGTAGCAGCATTTTAAAAAAATGTCTCGAGGCGATCTGTCTTGGTGAGGCTGAACACGAAGTGTCTAGATTGAAGGGATTCTTACAGGAGGGGTTTTTCGATAGATCTGTTTTTGGCAGGGCCCATGCACACCTGTACCAAACCCGCAGGATCAACCTAACTTGGGTAGTTCTTTTAGGTGTTTCTTAGGGTTAGGAGAGCGTTTTCCTGATCACTAGGTTTGCGATCTCTGGGTTCCTGGTGTTAGCATCTAGGGCTGCAAAGTCTACCAGATCCCCACATCCAGCCCCTTCATGCATAGGAGTGTGTGTGGGGGGGGGTGGGGAGTGTCAGGCAGTGCGGTGGGCCAGACAGACGTGGCCTTAGGAACCACACCTCCTATCTGTCATTGTGCTAACTTGGGCAACCGGTTAGGCTTCCTACCCTCAGTCTTCCCATCTCGAAAATGGGGACATAACACCTCACCTAGTGGGCTCTAGAAGATTAAGTAAGGTAGCCTATGTGCCAGGCTTGAAATGCAAATATTATTCATCCCTAGATACTACAAAAATCATTAGCTCCGGAGTGTACTTCCAGGTCATTATAAAATTATACCCAAATGGATCATCCTATGGCCACCTTCCCAACCCCTCCCCTTTCTCCTGCATGTTCCCATCACAGCTAGTTATCCGTGTGGACACAAAAGGAACAACCCTTTTAGAATTTCTGAAAAAAAGGAAGAGAGTTTTATTCGAGCCCAAGTTAAGACAGCTGCCTGGGACATAGAGTCTTCACAAAGAAGGGAGTGCTCCAGCGAAGGAACATTTGGTGTAGAGCTAGATATGTATTTTTTTTTTTTACATAAAAAGTTACAAATTATTAGACAAAGGACATTTCAGAAAGTAGCAGACCTTATCTGAAGTTTCTAGTATATGCAGGGCTGTCTGACTTTAATCTTATGGGAACCAGGGTGGTTTCTTCCTTCTTTTTTTGTGTGTGTGTGTTCAGAATGCTCCTTTTTGGTTATTTTCTTGAACGAAGCCAACCCACAGTGTGTGTTTGGGCAGAAAGAGAGCCCATGCTTTGAGGTCTTGCTGAGTCATCTTGACCTTGGTAAATGTTAAAGCATCGCTTCCCTGGGACCCCAGGAGCAGGACCCACCAACTTTCCACTTTATTGTCTTTCTAACTCATCACATCACTCACCTGCTTGAAACCTCTGTTACTTTCGTAATCTGACCTCCCCAGTTGCTCATCCTATGTTCCTGTCCTCACACAGCATCATCTCACACCTTCCCTTTCCCCACACCCATGCTACCCTGTGTCACCAGCTGTTCCCTCAACCTAGTGTGGGGCTTTTCTGCTTGGACCCCTCCCTCCCCCCCCACCCCCCACCCCAGGGGACTCCTGTGTTTCCACTGAAACTTGATCTAAAATGTTATTCTACATGGGGCACCTGGGTGTTTCAGTCAGTTGAGCATCTGACTCTTGGTTTTGGCTCAGGTCATGATCTCAGAGTCCTGGGATCGAGTCCCACTGAGCTCCAGGCTCAGTGGGAAGTCTTCTTGGGATTCTCTCTCTCTCTCTTTCTCTCTCTTCCTCTGCCCCTCCCCTCACTCGTGCATGCTCTCTCTCTCAAATAAGTAAACAAATCTTAAAAAAAAAAAAAAAAGTCATTCCATGGAAGAAGTATATCTTCTCAAGGAAGAAGTCCAACCTCCCTTGACCTTTCCCACCCCAAAAGTAGTTACGCTTTTCTCTGTAACCTATGTACATCTTTAGCTCTGATGCCAGTATCTGCTGGGAATATATATGGCTATACAAGTAACAGAAAACTGGATGAAGAATGGCTTAAAGAAAAAAAAGTCCTTTTTTTCTTATTTAACAGAACATCCAGGTTTTGGTGATAATTGGTACTGACTCTGCTTCTCAGTCTTGTCACCAGGAAGCCAGGCCTTTTCTGTCCTTGTGCTTTGCCATTCTTTTCATGTTAGCTCTCATTTCCGTGCTTGTCACCTCATGGCTGCAAGATGGCCGCCCCTGCACCAGACATCACATCTATGTTCAATGCAAAAGGGCAGCACTGGCAATGTCTGTCCTCTTTGTTCAAGAGAGGAAAAGCTCTCCCACAATCTCCCACTGGACTTCTGCTTATATTTAATTGTCTAGAATTCAGTTATTAGCCTAGTCCTAGCTAGCTGCAAAGGAAGCTGATAACATGGGTATACGGTTGGGCACATCACTCTGCCAAACACAATTATTGGCACCTGCCAGCAAGAAAAATGGGAGAAGGGATTGAATATTGAGGCCATGATAATGACAACAGCATCTGCCACATGCCTATGGTATTATGCTTTGTTGCCTGATTTTCTCCGTACTAGACAGTAGGCTCCTTGAAGGCTAGAGTGTAGTTCATTCCCCTCTCCTGGGGACAGACCTACAATGCCTGGCATAGAAGGGGCTCATTTAAACATTTCTTGAGTAAATAGATAGAATCTACACAAATCCCCTATATGTCATCAGTTTATACACCATATGAAGGCCAGTTTTATCTTGCCTGGGAAAGAGCCGGGTTTGTGGCTCAATTCATATAATCTTGCTGTTTCGGCAATCCGTGGCCAAAGCTTTGCATTGGGGCTTATCCAGTCTCCTCCTGGGCAAAGCATGTATAGTAAAGTCTCTGGGTTGCCAGTCCCAGAAGTTGGGGTTTGGTTCTGACAATAAAATACTGCAAAGTCTTTAACTCTCAAGAAGTTGCCAGCTGACACAATAGTATTATATTAATTTTCTGTTTAATAAAGCATCTTGGAACGCTCAACAGGGGCTGCATGTGCCTGCCTGGGGATGGAAGAAACACAAGGCATCATTTCACTTAAGGCAGGATGTGCTAGATAAAGGGAATCTAATTGAAGTGTACAATATGCTTACCATGTAACTGCTGATAAAACATTACCACCTTTTTTTTTTCTTTGCACAGTACAGAAGATAAAATCAGAGCCACTAAATCAAAATCACATTTAACGGTATCCTTTAGTCCAGGCTGTGTCCCTCTGTGGCTTGTAAGGGATCGCCCTTTGAAAGGGTAGCTTTGCCGAGCTTTTTCCTGAACGGGCTGCTAAGAGAGCATAATTGTGGGCTCACGGGAGGCAGGGATGTTTAAACAGGACTCCTGGCAAAGAGGGAGGTGAGAATTTCTAATTTGTATGAAGGCTGAGGTTCGAAGCTTATTTGCTGTAACTCTAAGGAACCTGTAATTTGGGTTAAAGGGTACATATAATGTCTTCTTTCTGTAGCCAGCTAAAACAGATTATGGTTAGCTTAGATATCTACGTTCTATCTATTTAGATCTTCTGCCACTAGCCTGACAGCTTGGCTTCTTTCTTTTCTTTCTTTTTTTAATGGTAGTCCTAATCAGGACCCAACCTGAGAGCAAAGCCGTGATTAGAATGTGTCTTTGGTTCCTGACATCGTCATTGTTCCCCTTCCCTCTGCTGCTGAAACATAAAGAAAAAGATAGCTCTGTCCATTCAAACCCAAGAGGATGAGGGCGAAACCCTGGCATGCCCCTCCCCCACATGCCAGGTGCTCTTCACCTGAGGCCCGACACAGCTCAGCAACATCTCCCCAAGACCCTTAGAAACAGCGATGAGCGAGGCTGGATGGAGCATCTTCAGTGAGAGCAGGAGGCTTGACTGTGTCCTGGACCCTCAGTTTAGGATGCTGGTCAACCATATTTGCTGAAGGAAATTAACATCCCGTTCCCTCGCCTGCTGTTTGGGTAGATTATTCCAAGCCTGCTCATGGCCCTGGGGCTGACAAACAGAAAATGTAATATGTCAGTACTTTTGTGACAACAAATATTGGGAATTGGTCAGCCTATTTTCCCCTCCACCCTTATTTGTACCTGACCCAAGAGGTAAAAGAAAAAAGATTTTTAATTTCTAAAAAATGACTTAACATCCAAACTAACAAGTAGCGACTCTAAATACCAGTCGATTTTTACTCTGCATTAAAAGTTTTATTTTATTTTATTATTTATTTATTTTTTTTGGTGGGGGGAGGCACAGAGGGAGAGGGAGAGAGAGAATCTGAAGCTGACTCCCTGCCTGGCGCAGAGCCTCACTCCGAGCTCGATCACCACCTGAGCCCAAATCAAGAGTCGGACCCTTAACTGACTGAACCACCCAGATGCCCCCAAAAGTTTTATTTTAAACTAAAAAGCTGTAAAGTTTGCTCTACCTGGTGAATGGGGAGGGAGAACAGGAAGAGGGGGAAGGCAACAATGAGGACATTTAAGATGGTTTTTATCGCTGCAGAAAACAGTCTGTGGCCAGAGACACAAAGTAACTCCCACTGCTCATCATTTCTTTCCTACCCAAGGAAAGCCTCTGAATTGTCACTTTTTTTTTGCTGTGAATGAAGATTAGTCTAGAAGGGGACCGACTTTTCCCAGGTTCCCCGAAATTAGCAATTTTCAATAGCAACTGTGATTTCAGAGCCAGGGCAAGTTTCTTTTATTTGGAGGTGCAACTCAGTTTTTACTGCCAAGATTTGTGAATAGCTCCTCTCCTTTGGAATCAGGTTATAATTCTTATCCTTAGCTCCTGGAGGCAGGGACCACTTTTTAATATGCTTTCTGATAAAACCTATTTTATTTAGTTAACAGACTAATATATACAGAGAGCACACTGTGCTTCCCTCCATGCCAGGGAATTTTATGGGTGCTTAAGAATAATAATCCACGGAGGGAGGTGCCGTTATTCCCTCCAAATCAGCTGAAGAGACCAATGGAGGGGTGAATTGCAAAGTGTCACAGCTAGTCACTGCGGTTGCCATACATTCTTTAAAATCAGCTTTGGATCACTTACTGAGGTTGTCTCAGTGTTAAGATGCTTGCATATAGTGTAGGACATACAGTAGGTGCTCATTAAGTGCTTGCCAAATGTAGTTTTCAGAATAGAAGTCTCTGTCCTTTTTTTTTTTTTTAAAGTATTGTTTCTTTCCCTCTGCTATTTTGATGCCCGTGGATTCTTGGAGGTATATGTGTTTCCTCCAGCATGGCACGCTCTGCTAGGACATGTCCCGCTGCACATCCTCTTCCCTCTGCTTGGATTGCCCTTTACCTACCTCGCTACCCAGAAACTCCTACTCAGCCTTCCAGACACAGCTCAGTTACTGCTTTTACCTTGTGTTCCTATGGCCTCGTGTTCTGATGCCTCTGCCCTATGATCCTATCCCTGCAGCAATCATTAACTCTGTCTGCATACCCACTTTCCCCTCCATGTGTAGATATTCGAGTGCAGAGACTGGACCTCAGTTCGCATATATATACCTGGTCCCCTGCACCTGCTCCGCTAAAGTGATGCATGATGATTCAGTGAACGAAAAGAAGGAAGACAGAAGGCAAGATCCCTGACATTTCACTATGATTCTCGAAAGTCCGGAGGCATTTGGGATTCTTCACAGCAGGAAAATGTCAATAAAGAAAAACATCAAGGATCGTTGAGGTCCATACAAAATGTTATACCTGGGTGAAATTTGCAGGGTCAAATTATTTCATGGAAAGTGACCACATTTGCATTTCAAACAGATGAGCCACCATCCGTTCCTCTCCCTGCCCCCACATTCTATCCAAAGATGATGCCCTTTTCCTCCACCACCAGGTAAATAGGTAAATATCTTTCCTCCTAAATGGTACCACAGAAAAGATTATGCAGAGCAAGACCATTTCTAATATATTTTCTCCCCTGCAAGATGCAATCTACAAACTACTTGCTATTATGGTTTGGAATAAGAGATGTTAGTAAGTGAGTGACAGAAAAATAAGAGGACATCCATCAACGTGTCTATTTCATTGACGTGTGTGTGTGTGTGTGTGTGTGTGTGTACTGAGCTTTCCTATATCCAGAGGGTGTCAAGGCACAAATCATGGGTAACAATGTCTAAAGTGGAAAGAACAAGAAATACACAAAGAATACCTGGTATAAACTGTGTCCTCTTGCTCTTAAGCTAATTGTTTCTCTGTTGGTATTGTCTTTCCAGGGAGAAAATGGATGGTTGCTAGTTGCAGGCAGAGAAGGAGGTATTTGGAGGCTGATGCTCAGCATTGTACAGAATAGCAGCTAGCAGGGGGTCACTCCAGGCAGGTCATGACCTAGGGGACCTCCCCTAGCCCTGCTGCCCCCAGCAGGAAATGCCATGGGGGGGGGGGAGGGAGCATGCATCTCATCTGAAGACTGGGATAAAGGCTTCAGAGAGAAGGGGAGCTCAGTCCGTGTCCCTGAACGAGGCCACGGTGGCAGGCGTAAGAGGGAAGAAAAACAAATGTACACATAAAAACTTCCCTACACATAAGGCGATGAAGAAAGGCAGATTTCAGAATAGGCCCCGGACCCATGCTTGTCTCTGGAGGATGTCCCAAGAGGTTGAAGCTGCCTGCAGCAGGCCCAGTGTGAGGCCCACACTGGAGGCAGGTAAGACCTGGGATCCCAGAGCACCTGCAGCCACGTGGAGTGAGGTCAAGGGCAATTGTGGTTTGGGATTTGGCTGCTTAGTAAATAGAGCTTCCTGATGTCACTGGCTGACTTACGCTGTTTCTGTTAAGAGAACAGTTTTTGATAACCTCATGGTAAGGATCCCATCAAACCCATTAGGAAGGTCCTCTTGATCTATACGTAGGGCTTTGCTGGAATCGTGGGAATGAGTGTCAGGGATGGAGGGGATCTACAGGGGACAGGAACATGCCAGCAAAGGTAGGATTCCTTGGCAGTAACTACCAGGAAAGTTGTGGCAAGGAGCATCATAGGGGTGACACATTTAAATTTCAGTTCCTGCCTCTTTCCAGAGCGAACTTGAGAGTTACTATCAATGGGGTCCATTTATTAAGTGTTCACTGCATGCTGGACTGCAGACCAAGTCCTTCCTAGATCCTTTTCTGTAACCCTACGAAGTTGGTGGTGTTGATGTCATTCTCTTAGATGAGGAGACTGGAGGCTAATAGAGGTGATTTGCTTGCTGAGTCCTTGCACCCAAATGTGCTTTATGCCCAGTCTGGCTTGTCTCCACTGCCTGCTAGGGAAGGGCCAGACCTCTAGGTTTATGAAGGGGTGCCCTTTAAATTGCACACCTAGATATTCCTTCTTCTTCCTCCTCCTTTCACTTCTGAGGATTTAGTGTTCTTCTTTCCCAACAATTATCCGCGAAGCATGTGCTAGGAACTGGGCATAGCATGAGGGCTGAGAGAAAGGAAAGATGAACACAGTGATGCTACCCATCCAGGGGATACTTATTTTGGTAGGAGAGACACATGCCCAGTTTACTTTGAGGAGATAATGAAGAAATACGGATCATGTAAATGGTGGAGGAAGGAATGATTCATTCCAAATGAAAGATCTGGTAATATTTCATATTTGAGAGACACTTGGAAATTGAAAGACAAGAAGGATTTCTTTATATGGCAAATCTAGAGTAGGGGGAAGGAATCCCATAAGTAGAAGTAACCATGAGGGATGGCACATTTGCTTTGGTCCCAAGATAAATGGATTTTGGAAAGTGGCTTAGGGCAAGCCCATATTCAACCTTGAGTGCCATGTCAAACACTATGAGATTTATTCTGTGAGTGTCGAGGCCTTCTACAGGTGTGAGACGAAGTATCTGTTCTTTAAGAACTTGATTCTTAATGAAGGAAGAGGTGTCAGAGGCAAGACACTGAAGGCAGAGAGACCACTCAGAGGCCATTGTGATAGACCATGTGACAGAGAAGATGAAGGCTGAAGCTTGCGGGGGCAATAGTGGGTCTGGGAGGGAGAGGTTGATCCAAAAGATGCCGCTTAAGGAGAATCAACAGTGCTTGACCACTGAGAATATGTTAGTTATATAGATGACTCGACCCGACTTCAAAACATACCATGGTTCAAACACAATAGATTCCTTCTTGCTCATGTGATGGTACTGGGCAGATGAACCACGGTGGCATTTGAAAAGTCCTACTCACAGAGACTCTGCCATCTTCAACACATAGCCTCCAAGGTAGATCTAGGGACCATTTTAATTCCACGTAGCCCAAAGGTACGGAGGAACCTGGGTGGAAGTTTCCAGGCCTCAGCATGATACACGTCACTTCCATTTAGCTCTACAGCTCATTCATACGACCATATTTAGCTTTAAGGGAGCCTGGGAAATATGGTGTAGCTGTGTGTCCAAGAAGAGGAGGGGGCTGTGGATCCTGCAAGCTAGCAGTCCTGGCCACAGACTGAACACAGACAGACATGATGGGATTGAAGAGCCTTACAATAGAATAAGTATTAAACTAGAAATTCCAGGTGATCGGAGCCAGGATATTAGGTTCTTAAGGATTTTGAAATCATCCAGTGATGGGAGGTGGGGGCAAAGAGGAGGACCATGAGCCTGCCTTCCAAAAACATGCATGACGATGTTGCAAGCTCATGGATGCTGGGAACATGAAGAATTATCTCGAGGTTGGTAAAAACAGATGGCAAGAGCCACGAAGTGTAGAGGTTCATTGTTCTGGAACAATTGTCTGGATGTGGTGGTGGTGCATTGGCAGATTGTCTCTCTCTCCCACACTCCAGTTGGGAGCGTGGGGCAAGGGAACCATACTCCACTCAAGGAGATTGAGTGGGCAGCAGTGGCTCCTGTAGGTTCCAGTGAGGGCAAAGAAGTAGAACAATCCAGGAAAAAGTGATTAATACAACAGGTCTCTTGACAGTAAAATGAGGGCCTCAGAGGGTACAGGGGCTGGGAGTTGGGGGGTGGTGCTGATGAGGGTGGGCCAAGGGAGGGCAAGGGCCACCTGGTTGGAAAGTATGTTGGGACGTGCAGAAACAGAAAATAGATGGAATCCAGGCAAAGAGTTGCATGTTCCTGGGCCCTGGTGGAATGTGTGTTAATGGGGTCCTACACCCCAAAAAGGACGATTCCTGGCTTTTCAATCACTTAGGAAACCATAAGATGGCATTTGGTTGTGAGCTGAGGGGACCTCTTCTACTTCCTACGTCATTAAAACGTAACTCCGTATTGAGATTGCTTTCAAGATCCCTGCTTTAGCAATAGATATCCTGAGGTGTCCCATGACCAAAGAGGATGTTCATAAAAGTCATAGCCTGGACGCTGTGAGGCATCAAGCATGAGCACAGAACCAGCTTAGGAAATCACAATGCGTGCGGGGAGGAGGAATGTGAAGGGGTCCCTGTGCCAGAAGAGACAGAAGATGACAGTGCTGGATGGGGTGTCAGCAGTCACTGGAAATTGACCAGGAGAATGACAGTGTGAGGGAAAAGGCAAGCGGGGGAGCTGGCTGAGAGCGTGAATAGAGGCACAGATGCGTGGAACCAGCCAGGGTGCTCTTTCCTGGGCTCTGGGCTTCAGGCACACTCCCTGCGAAGCCCTACATGGTGGGGTGGGGAGTCAGGGGTGAACCCCAATACTCTCAGCTTTCCCGTGGTTATTTGCACCTGTTTCTGCATTCAGTGTCCTGCTGCAATGTCAGAGACATTTTTTATATCCTAATATGCTTTTTAAAATTTGAGCTATAATTGCCATATAACACGGTGTAAGTTTAAGGTATGCAACATACTGATTTGATGTGTTCATATTGCAGTATGACATTAGCTAACGCCTCCATCATGTTACAAATTTGTCATGTCTTCTTGTGTTGGGAACAATAAAGATCTAGGCTCTTAGCAAGTTTACTGTTTAGAAAACACTTCTGTTGCCTATAATCACTGTACTATGTATTAGATCTCCAGGTCTCATTTTATCTACTAGTTGCAAGAATGTACCCTTAAGCAACATCTCTCCCATTCCCCAACCCCTCAGTTTCTGGTGTTCATTATTCCATTCTGGGTTTTTTTTTTTCAAGTTTTTTTTTTTTTAATTCCACATTTAAGGGATTTCATAGAGTATTTGTCTTTCTCTGTCTTATCTCACTTAGTGTAATGTCTTCGAGGTCCATCTATGTTGTCACAGTTGCAGGATTTCCTGTGTTGTTTTTTTTTTTTTTTTCCCATGGCTGAATAATATTCCATTTTTATCCATTCACCCACCCACTGATGGACATTTGGATTGTTTCCATGTCGTGGCTATTGTGAATAATGGTGTGAAATGGGAGTTTGCTATCCCCTGTTTTCAATTTCCTTTGGCTGTGTACCCAGAAGTGGGATTGCTCTATCATATGATAGTTCTATTTTTAATCTTCTGGAGAGATTGTTCTCCATAGTGGCCGAACCAGTTTAGGATCCCACCGACAGTGCCCAGGGGCTCCCTTTCTCCACATCCTGGCCAACACTTGTCTTCTTGATGACAGCCATTCTCATAGATGTGAGCTAATCTCATTGTGGTTTCGATTTGCTTTTCCCTGATGATCAGTGATGTCGAGCATCATATATGCTAATAGATTTTTTTAGGTTGTGTATATTTTTGTAGGGTTGTGTGTGTGTGTGTAATAATCAAAAGAGAAGCTGAAAGCACCCCCACCAGCTAGAAACCTGGGGAAAAAGGGAATGAGGCTTTTCTATGGGACTTGTTTGAAGTGCAAGAAAATAGCAAAATAAAGAAGAGCTTAAGTAACGTATTTTATGAAGTTTCCAAGTCCACCGTTTGTGGATCTGTGTGCTGAGAAGCACAAAACTCATCTGAGTTTCCATCCGAGGAGTAGACACCTCTGCCTGAGGGTACTGGTGAGAGTGAACTCCGTGTGGATAATGCTTTGGTCTAATACCCAGTGTCTGGTGTCTTCCCGTGGGGGAAGCAAGTGGGACTTAGGCTGCCTTGACGTCCTGAAGTTGGCTGATGTTTTCATCTAGAAGATGCTAAACCACCCATTTCCCCCAGTTTTTCACTCTCCAGCTAGATCTTTTGGTTCCATATAGTTAGTGCGTTATCAGCTAGAGTTGGTTTGCACGTCCGATAATTGACAAATGACGTCAGTATGGATTATGACCTGGGATTTATTGACTCTCTTTGTGTCAGCCACTGAGATATGTTTTCTCATACTTTTGAATGTAGATCTTTTTTTTTTTTTTTAAAGATTTTATTTATTTATTTATTCATGAGAGAGAGAGAGAGAGGCAGCGGGAGAAGCAGGCTTCCCGCGGAGCAGGGAGCCCGATGCGGGACTTGATCCCAGGACCCTGGGATCATGACCTGAGCCGAAGGCAGACGTTTAACCATCTGAGCCACCCAGGCGCCCTGAAGGTAGATCTTTACATAATCTGTGATATAGTCATTATCCCCACTGCCCAGAAAAGGAAACTGAGGCACAGAGAGATGAAGAAATGTGTACAGATGCCACCTCAGGGCTGGAGCCTGACCCTGAACCCATGTGTCTTGTCTTCCATTTCAGTATTAACCACTAAAACTTCAGCAATGAATAGTACACCTCCCCCTCTCACCCCCCCACCCCCAGCCTTTGTTTACAAGGTGCTGTGTTTATGTTTTTAAGCTTCTAAGAACGACTTAAATGTCAGGAAGGAAATGGTTGTAGGGCAGCTTGTTTTATCCCCAGGACACTAGGAATCATAGTGGGCACCCTGGCTCATCCGCACCTCATTATCATTCCTCTTCCTTATAACAAGGGATCTTGTCACCCTGACTCACTCAGAGTGTTTGTTGATGGGGACAGTGGGACGGCCACTGATGAGACCCAGCACGGCGGCCATTTGTGAGCACGATGATACTTGAGTGGGGGAAAGATCCTGGATCTTGCCCACAGAGGTAGACTACTATCTACAGCCAGCTACTCTCTATGCCTTTCCTATTTACAGAGTTTTTAAATGATTTTAGGTTGCTTTCCCTCCCCCTCTTTCTGTGTTTAGGAAAAAAAAAAAAAAAAGTGAGTCATATGTTAAAGCTTATTTGACTGCCAGAAATTTCCAGTCTGTGTCTACTTCCCCCTGTTATTATCAGGAAAGGAGTTTGTAAAAAGTTAGTACGGCAGCTTGCGTTAATCCATCCCAGCTTAGCAAATTCCCTGGCTGGTCGTCTGTGCTTAATGCAGCACATCACATCAAAGCTCGCCTGTTCCCGAACTCTTTAACTAAAGGCCGGTGCTCAGGATCTAAGGAGACCGAAAATTAATTCTCATCTACTCAGAAATGAAAATACAGACGCTTGAATAAATGTTTCATGCTTTCTTGTGGTAGCTAAAACTCTTCAGTATGTCTTCCACAACGCCTCATTACATTTTATCTGCTCCTGGGTGAAGTTATGAATGAGAGCAAAAGATGATCACATCTTTAACCCGACTACAATGGGAGGTTTTAAGATAAAATCCCAACATGGTAGAAAGCATTTAAAATCGTATATATGTATGATTAAATATGAATATATTTTTATACAATAAATTATATGATATAAATATAGACAAATATATAAATATAATAATTATATGTTATATATAATTATAAATATAAATAAAGTATATGATTTACATGTAAATATATATTTAACATTTAAAATGACACGCACACATATATTGCTTTCAAGATATAAACCATGGGGGCGCCTGGGTGCCTCAGAGGGTTAATCATCTGCCTTCAGGTCATGATCCCGGGGTCCTGGGATGGAGCCCTGGTGATGGGCTCCCTTCTCAGCAGGGAGTCTGCTTCTCCCTCTCCCTCTGCCCCTTCCCCCTCCACTCATGTGTGTGTACGTGTGTGCTCTCTCTTTCTCCAATAAATAAATAAATCTTAAAAAAAAAAAAAAAGAAAGAAACAGTGACTGGTCCCTTCCATAGAAATGTGTGAATAGAATGATTGCTTAACTTAGTACGTTTTAGACATTCGCTAGGTCCATGGCATTGTGCCAGACCCATTACAGGGAGACTAGATCCTTGGCATTTGAGGACTGTGACATTTGTGAATTTGAATACTTTCCACTGAACCCGAGGCTCCGGGAAGTGCCGCGGCCGGGGTTTGTCTGTCACCTCTATAAGCAGGACAGCTACAAGTCACCGAGCTGGTCCGCACCTCTGGTCACCAGCAACACCAGCTCTTCCCTGTGGCTTTCTTCCTCTCTCCTGCCTCAGGAGCTCTCATGAAGCCTGAAGCACTGCATAAGTTTGTGAAAAAATGGACCAAAAAAGATAGGATGCTGCTTTTCGTGGAACAAACAGGATGCAGTTGATACATGGAGTGATACAGGCACATTGAGTTGGTAAAGCCTCTAGCAGGAGTACTTTCAAGTGTTGGAGGATTTTCATTAAAAAAAAAAAAAATAGGTCTAAATTTAAAAATGAAAAAAAAAGGCACACGCATCCATGCTAAGATTTCCAACATGAGAACGACATATTCACCATTTCCGTTACTGTGTCCATCTCTGTTCGTTTCACATCTCCGTTCATTTGTTCACTTCACAAATGTTTGTCTTGCTTAGCAGGGGAAATGAGCTCTGTTACAATGACAGTATGGTGATTATTATTTATGATTGCTGAAAATGGCAGAGGTCTGGCGTGGGTGCTTAACGTGCATCATCTCGGTTTTGATCAACAAACCAGCATGTGGCATAGATGGCAGAGAGAGGAGGTTATTGGCTAGTGCGGTGAGGACTGGCTTTGAAGGGCAGATCCTCTGATCTCCATGGGGCTAAGCCATCGGGCACTTGGAATATCAGTGGCGGGTGGAACAGGGGAGTGGAAGGTAGGGGGCTGGCTGGGGTTATAGTTAGGGTTGCTCTCTGCAAGAGATGACCTGCTGTCATCTAAGGGGGTCAGGTGATCTGCTGCCTGCCTTCCTGGTTAGGGAAGGAGGACACTGACAGGTAGATGTAGGGAGAACCAAGAAAGTTATTCTAGGGAGAGGCAACCACATGGTGAAAAAGCTCAGAGATGGGAAGGTACAAAGGGTATGTATGGAACAGACTATTGACCGATTTATTTGGAATGCATGGTTCAAGCCTGGACTTGAGAAGGTTGATTCAAATCCTAGAACGTGGCTCGACTCCCAGCAAAGCAGATTAATTTCTTTTTCATAGTCCACAGAGATCCTGTCGAAAATTCTTCATTAAAGGAATAGAAGGAGCCTAGGGACATTTTCGGACCCTTTCAGGCCTTTAGGAATTTATGTTTCTCTGCTAACCGGAGCCTCGTAAATGAGCCCAGGATTGAAAAGGGCCCTCTTCATCATTCCTCCTGGCAGTGAGTGTTTCTGTTTGGTCAACCCGGACAGCACCCCTCTTCTTCGGAGAGAACATCTGTGGTTTTAGTGGGATGGGGTGCTAATCATACACACTGTCACTTCGGGTTGGGGGGGGTGAGTATGTAACCCATGCTGGGTCAGTTGTATTTTATCCCTTTGCGACAGTCATTAGTCCAAGCAGTGGGCACGTGGTTCAGAGCAGGACAACCTAAATCCTTGGACCGGGACTGCTCGCAAAATTGGGTCACCATGGGATTTATTTGGTGACCTGTGATCTGTCACAGAAAGGATCCCCATTAATACAGCCACATAACACAATGTGTGCAAACTATCTGAAAGGATTGGCTTTGGGTTGGCTTCCGAAAGATCGTTACCATTTTAAGGTATTAGAATGGACCCTTTTCTGTGCTCTCCCTGAATTCAGAAATGGTAGGAGGACACAGAGACCATTGGGATTCAACTGTCACCTGACAAGAGTGATCCTTCCTGAGCCTGCATCTGTCCTTGTCGGTGCCAAGGACAGTGTTTGCTTGGGCCACACCAGCACCATCGGTGACTGAAGATCTGACCCTGGCTTCGGTCTGCTTGGCATCTACGTTCCTAACATCTCCTGGCTTCCCAAACTCTTGCTCTATCTCCTGTTTTGAGCCTGCCCTCAGTCCTGGCACAAGGCAGCACGGCACAGTGGGCAGGGCTTCCGGGGGCTGCGAGGCTTCAGGGAACAAGCATGAATTCAAAGTGATGCATTCCCTTAATAAGAATTCACTAACACACAAGGCACTGTGCTTGGAGACATTCAGATTCCAACACGGCACTTTTAGCTCAAGCTCTCTGGGTCTCAGTTTACTCGTCTGTGAAATGGGACGATGATAACCATCTTGCAGAGATTCTTGTAAAATCTGCTGGGATGGCGTAAGTCAAGTTCTTTATATAGAGCCTGTTGCCTAGGATCAAACAAGGGGCAGGTTTTGTAAGGAGCCTGTTTTGAATGCTGCCTTCTCTCTGTTGGGTTTTGGATATATTTTTGCCCCTGTTCTTATCTTTGTGGTGCTTCCAGCTGGTCCAGGTAATCAACCGGCCCGATGCAGTCTGGTCCTATAACCAGATGTGGAGTTCTTCTGAATAGTGGGATGCTTCTTGGGGAGGCAGCTGGGCTTTCAATTTGTCCTTGCTGTTTATGGGTCATCACTGTGGGAGAGGGAAGGGATATGACAGATCTTGTCCCCTTGGAACCCCCACTGAACACAGGACAAAGGACAGAAGAGTGCATGAAAGGGAGTTTCAAAGAGAGCCTACGGCAAGGTCTGCCGGGTGGAAGCTCAACTGACCCGACTGGCTCACTTGTGACTTTGGTCACCTTGATTAGCCACCGTTCACAAGTGCAGTTAAAGGTAGTAACCCTTACCCGTGGGGAATGTGCCGGCATGGCTACCCCCCAGTGAGATGAAGAGATACGTGGTTGGAATGTAGGGTTTTGTCGCAATCACAACGCATTAGCTCCCTGAATTACCCCATCTACTAAAATACGACGTGCTTATTTTGGTTGGCGCTTCTCCCTGGATTATCCTTCTGCAACCGATGAGGAGGAAGCCCCCACCTAGAGCACTGAATGTTTCTCCAAGGGAGCCATTCCATTTGTGCAGGAATGACTGGGTGTGTTTCGTCCTGTGGGTCTTAATTGCCCAGTGACTCCTCATTGCTGCCCTGTCTCGCCTCACGTTTGCTGCTCCAGACCCATGACTGGGGATGACTGGGAGGGATGGGTGGTGGTGGCTCCACCATAAAGGTCACTCAGAGGGCCTCCTGGAGTCGCCAGCATAGACCAACACCAACCAGTGACACATCCTTGGGAGATCTGAGCTGCCCTGGTCCCTTCTTTGCAAGCTACAAACATAGTTTTAAAAAGTTGGCTTTATTTCGTTTCTCTCCCAACCACAGCCCATATGCATACAAAAATATTGCTCGGCAGGACTTCAAACGGAGAACCACTCGTTTAAGACATGTTGCTATGGCAAGGAATTCGCAGGCAGAGGACAGTTCCAAAGATGCTGCTAAGTGGTGACACCTTGTCTTGACGGACTGATGAAAACTTGCCTTCTGGATGGTTCTAGACTCTTTCTGTCCTGTTGCCTAAGTGTCTACATTTGAATTAGCTGGCAAATGCACTAACAAGCATTTATTGAGGATTATTTTCTGCGAGGACCCTGTCAGATAATATTCCTCAAATATTATCTATCTCATCTTTACAACAGTGGTTCAGGGTAGGTGTTATTTTCATAACATATTTCTTAATGCATAGCATTAAGAGAGCAGGCTTGCCTAAGGCCATCCAGTTTTGAGGACACAGGTTGGGGGAAATTCTACAACCATCTGAGCTTTAGCTCCCTTGTCACTAAGATGTGGACAGACTACACACCAGCTACCTCGTGGGCTGGGGTGAGGATTGAACCGATTAGTACCTATTCACAGTAGCTACAAATGTGAGCTATTACCATCTGAGCTTAGGGGTGGCAGAGGTGAAGCTCAGAGACGTTCGCTGCCTTCCCCAAGATCACACAGCTATAAGAAGCAGAATCAGAATTCAGCCCTGTCCACCTGACTCTAAAGGTTTGGCTGCTCAAGGCATGATGGGAACTTGGCAAGGGACGATCTTGGATGGGGGGGTGGCTGGAGAAGGTGAAAGTGAGCAAGAGGTGGGGCACTGCAGACCCTCTAGTAGAGATCTCTTGACCCAGACCGAGCATCTTCAGGAGGGCTGTTCCTTGGTCACTGTAGAGCAGACCCCTCCGAAGAGAGCACGTGCAGAGCAAGGTAATTGATGCAAAGCCACCTGCCCCTGTGGTTACCATAATAAGGCGCTGTGTCTGCAGAGAAACCCAGGGAAAGCCATTTCCGCAGGGTAGCCCATTAAACAATTGTGACAGGGAGCAAACTGCAGCTGCCGGGCCCAGCTTCCTCGATACATATGGATCAGGTCATTGCTAAGGGTGTCTGCAGGTAATTAGCAGCCCGAGTCGGTGCAGACGGGCTGTCTTCCTGTCTTCCAGCAGCGGAGAGCTCTGTTCCTTCCCTCCGGGCTGGGCTCAGCAGGGCAGGCTGCTCTGGCTGGGGTTTCTCTCCTGATTTCTTGTACTTCCTGTCCATTACAGTGAAATGTGGCCCACAAAGGGCAGCATCATCCATCATCAGCCAGGCCGGCCACGGCCCTTGTAAACCTCCCCCATCTCTAGGCCACGCTGCCCTCCCCCTTCTATTCTGAAACAACAGACAGACGCATTTATCCTCACAAAGCTGCAAGAAATGGACGTTTTCCTTCTGGTGGAAGAAGTCAGAGCAGCCCTTTTGGAACAAGACCTTTTAAAAATTGCTATTCATGGGGCGCCTGGGTGGCTCAGTTGGTTAAACAACTGCCTTTGGCTCAGGTCATGATCCTGGAGTCCCAGGATCGAGTCCCCGCATCGGGCTGCCTGCTGAGCAGGGAGTCTGCTTCCCCCTCTGACCCTCCCCCATCTCATGCTCTCTCTAACTCATTCTCTCTCTCAAATAAATAAATAAAATCTTAAAAAAAAAAAGATTTAAAAAATTGCTATTCATAAGTAGAAACATTTTTATAAAACATTTATAATTGTAGACCAAAGAAGAAAACTTTTATATTAGCTATCTTCTTATGGTCCAAAGATATTAATATTTTGAGATCTCTTCAGAACCTTAGCTATGCACATATATAGCCTTTTTTTTTTTAAGAGGCGAGGGGGTTGGTGGTGGATAGGGGCAAAAGGAAAGGGAGAGAGAATCTTAAACAGGCTCCATGCCCAGCATGGAGCCCAATGCGGGGCTCGATCACAACCCTGAGATCATGACCTGAGCCGAAATCAAGAGTCGGGTGCTTAACCGACTGAGCCACCCCAGTGCCCCCATTTATAACCTTTTTAAAAAACAAAACTGCAGCCACACTGTACTTACTTGTAACTGCTTTACTTCACTTGACAGCCTATCAGGGATGCTTGGTCATGTCATTAAATCTTTTCCCTCATTATTATTTAAAGTAAGTGAATAGTAAATTATTGTAAGACTGTATCGTAATTGTCAGACCAGTCCTCTGTCAAAGGATATGTAGGCTGTTTTCTGTGTTTCACTGTTTGGCACAGAATAAAAGAATCACGTTGGCTCTTTTCCTCCAAAACTGAATTGTAGACACATGGTAGCAACACTTGGTTGGGAAAGAGATTCTTTGATTCTGGGGAGGTATATTGGGAAAGATTCCTATGTTGAAGTCAGGCTGACGAGGCCATGTTTCGATCCCATGTTGAATCACTGTCATGGAATCCATCATTCTGGGTGGTAGGCGCTTCTTGGTTAAATGGTGGCCTATAGTTGACCGCTGGTGTTTTCCAGATTGGAAGGACTCACTGGTGTAGAATAGGTCATCCATGGTGCCCTTGGTGTGCACGCCAGGCTGACAAATTCTCTCCTTTATTCATAAATTATCATACATTTATCGAGACCCCACAGAAGCTCACCTCTGGGGATTTAGAGAAACATGAAGACTCTTTTTGCTTCAAGGGGATCTCGGGATCACATTCGGAGTGGCACATTCTTTTTCCCTTGGGAGTTGCTTTCTGCTAGTTCATCTTACTGGAACAAGATGTAGTCCAGCCCAACTTTCGCATTCTGCTATGATGGAGTACTTGCCCCAGACCACCCTTCCTGCCAAGAATAACTATAACCCAGATGGATTAAAATACCAAAACCCAGTTGATTAAACAGAAGCCCCCCCCCCAAAAAAAAGCTGTTTGAAGGCATTGGAGGGAACCAAGGAAGCCATGGGGTCAAGATCCCAAAAGGAAGGAAAACACACTAGGCCAGCCACGCATCTCCCCGTTTTTCTTGTTGAGGAATGTTCCCATTTGTGAGTGGCTTGAAATTAATAACAAGAAGATAGCTGTATAAATTTCACGTTTGGAAAATTACAATGTGATTTCTAAATTATGAATCAGAGAAGAAATACAAGTGAGAATTAGAAAGTATTTTTAAGTTTTTATCTTGGAAAAAATCTAACCTAGAGGAAGTTGCAAGAATAGCACAATATCATTTCGTATGTCTTTCACCTAGATTCACCAGTTGTTAAGATTTTGCCTCATGCGATGGTTAATTTTTTTTTATTATGTTAATTTTATGTGTCAACTTGGAGGGTGTTTTTGGATGAGACTGACGTTTAAATTGGTGAACTTTGAGTCAAGTAGATTGCTCTTCATAACGTGGGTGGGCCCCAGCTAATCAACTGAAGGCCTGAATAGAACAAAAAGATCAACTTCCCTGAGCAAGAGGGAATTCCCAAGCAGAATGCCTGGACCACACTTCAGATTTTGGACTCGCTAGCCTCCATAATTTCGTGAGCCAGTTCCTTATCATAAATGTTTTATTGGTTCTGATTCTCTGGAGAAGCTAACTAATATACTGCATCTGCTTTATCTTTCTAGTATTATAATTCCTATTTCTGCTGAAACATTTATTAAGTTAAAGATCTCATGACACTTCACCCCTAAATAACTCAGGACTCATTCCTTAAGAATAACACTATTCTTTTGTATAACCACTATAAAATTAAGAAAATTTGACACTGGACTCAATATTATTATCTAATATATAGTCCATATTCAAATTTCACCAATTGTGCCAATGTTGTCTTATTTTATAGCAACTTTTTTCCCCAGGCAAGGATCAATCCAGGATCATGTACAGCATTGATTTTTCTTTAATCTGAAACAATTTTTCAGCCTTTCCTTGTCTTCAAGACATTACCATTTTGAAGATTTATTTATTTATTTTGAAGAGAGAGAGCGTGATGGAGCAGGGCAAAGGGAGAAGGAGAGAGAGAATCTCAAGCAGACTCCCTGCTGAGCACAGAGCCCAATGTAGGACTCGATTCTGGGACCCTGAGACCATCACCTGAGCCAAAATCAAGAGTCAGATGCTTAACTGACTGAGCCACCCAGGTACCCCAACACTACCATTTTTGAAGTACAGAAACCAAGTTGCTTTGAAGAGTGTGTCTCCGTTTGGGTTTATCTAAGTGTTTCCTCATGAATTTTTGGAATATTACACCAAAGATATCATGTCTTTTTCACTATCACATCAAGAGTCATATGATGTCAGTTGGTACCATCATTTACTGATGTAACTTTTATCACCTAGTTAAGGTGGTGTCCATCAGATTTCTTCACTGTGAAAGTACCCGCTTCCCTTTTGTAACTAACAAGTAATCTGCTGGGAGATAATTTGAGACTGTGTAAATGCCCTGTTCCTTAATATACTTTCACCCAATATAATTAAAATAGTTTAGAATCTGTTGATGATTCTTGCCTGGATCTGTTACTCCATCGATGGTTGCAAAGTGGTGATTTTCTAAATTTCGTCCTTTGTATCTTTATTAGTTGACCTTCTATGGTTAAGAAAAACTTTCCATTCTTTCCCTTCATTCATTCATTCACCTATTCATTTATATGTTTTATCTCAGTATGATTCACAGATTCCTTTGTATTCATTGTGTCATAATCTATTATTCCCATGATTTATTTTCATATGTTGTCTCCTGTATCCCTCTGGCATGCTGTATCATCGGGGAGAGGGGCACTTAATTACTTTCTGATGCACACACACTCACAAATGTTTCAGTATATCTGCTCTTCCCCTGGGCCATTTCTTTGAAAAGCCCTAGATCCTTCTTTTGGAAAAATATTTAGAAACCAACGTTTGGATACTCTGTGGGCTTACTACTACTGGGGTATTACTGCTTTTGGCCTTTTGATGAGTTAATAGTGATATTTTTAATTCTAACTCACTGAAAAGACTGCTTTCCCCCATTCTGTATTTGTAAGTCCCTTCTCTTACAGTGAAACCCCAGCTCCCAAAATATCAATATATTTCCTCAATGGGTTAATCCTAAAACACACACAATAACTTCAGAGTTGATAGACCTAAACCCTTATCGACAACAAATCTCTTAAGAAGAGTCCAAGATTTATTTGTAGTTCTTGTTTCAATTAGACCAAATATGTCAAGTTCAGTACTCCTTCGAAAGTTATTGCATTTGTCCTTACCCCCATCCTGTGTGGTTACATTATCCATTTAATAAACAGGTTCATTTGTTTATGTTGGAATTCGGCTTAAGGATTTTTATTTTTTAAAAATTTTATTATTTTTAAAGTAATCTCTGTACCCAAAGTGGGGCTTGAACCCACAACCGCAAGATCAAGAGTTGCACACTCTGCTGACTTGATGCCCCAAGTATTTTTATTTTTGACCCTTGTTGACTTATTTTTATTTTTAATATATAAAACATTACCATGTTTACAAAAGCAAACATTAGGTATATTTAAGGAAGTGCCTTTTCCTTCCCTGTTACTTTTACAGTATACCAACCCATCTTCTGTACATAGGCAATTTTGTTAGTCTCTAGTTTTTCCTTCCTGAATTGTCGCTGTGTTTTTGCA
The DNA here is from genome assembly GCF_029215605.1 of Mirounga angustirostris. Taxonomy (NCBI): domain Eukaryota; kingdom Metazoa; phylum Chordata; class Mammalia; order Carnivora; family Phocidae; genus Mirounga; species Mirounga angustirostris. The sequence continues at coordinate 168,613,806 of NW_026991713.1, forward strand.
AAAATAAGGAATGCACTCGTAATTATCTTTTTATTTACTTGTGTTTCTCATATAAACAGTAGCATGTATATATATATACACACACATATTTATATATACTTTTTTTAGTTTTTTTAAACATGGCAATATATCCTGGAAATTGCCTTGTATTACTTCACAGAGAGTGCTTTTATTTTCTTTCACAGCTCCTTGGTTGGAAAAATATTTTTAATGAAATTATAAACATGAAATATTACAAAATTGTGGGATGCAGCTAAAGCCATGTGTAGAGGGAAATTACAGCTTTACATGTGTATATCAGAAAAGAAGAAGAGAGACTCAAAGTCAGGTATGCATCTAAAAAGACATAGTAAAAATTAGCAGATTAAAGCTACAAAAGTAGAAGGATGGAAGCAATAAAGATAAGAGCAGACATTAATTAAAAATGTACAATAGAGAAAATAAGCGTATCCCAAAGCAGATTATGTAAAAGATGGATAGAACTGATAGACACCTACCTAGGGAACTTCCTCTTGTTCAAGAACCAAAAGTGATAGTGCAAATTACCAGTATTAAGAATGAAAAGATCCTTTAGACATTAAGGATATAGTGAATAGCTTGCATATAAACTTGACAATTTAGATGGAAGGGACAGGTTTCAGAAAACACAGTGTACAGAATTTGAAACTAGAAGAAATATAAATTTAAAGATACCCAGATCTAATAAAGAAGTAATATTTTTAATCACAAATATTTCCACAAAGAAAACTCCAGACCTGAATGGCTTCAGTGGTAAAGTCTTCCAACATTTAAAAAGAAACAATGTCACTGTTACAAAAACTTTTCCAGGAAAGAGAAGAAGAGGGAACACGTCTTAATTTATTATGAGGTCAGCATAATCTTGCTGCCAAAAGAAAGGACAATTAGTAATCAGTTATTTTCATGATACTGAAAGAAAGAAATCATGTGTAAAAACTTTTGTGGACATGAAATTTAAAAATTAAAAAATCTTAGCAAATCAATTATGGCGATACATAAAAAGGATAGTATACCCTGCTAAAATGGGTTTATTCTAGGAATGCAAGGGTAGCTTAACATTGGAAAATCAGTCAGTGCAACTAACCACATTAACAGAGTAAAGGCGGAAATGAGGTTGAACTGTTAAAAATTTTCCCTCTGAGATCAAGAATGAGATGTGCACTATCACCACTTTTATTCAACACTGTACTGCAGTTCTTAGCCATTGCAATATGGTAAGAAAAATAAACATATAAGGACTGGAAAGAAAGAATTAAAATGGCACTGTTCACAGGTAACATAATTGATTTTAAGTCCAACAGTCTATCCAGATAAATTATTAACATTAATAAATGAATTTAGCAGGGCCACTGGACACAAGGAGGACAACATGTGAAAAAACAATTGTATTTCTTTGTACTGGCGACAGCTAGAAAATGAAAATAAAAAAATACTAATTACAATAAAAATGTAAAATGCTTAGATAAAACCTGACACAAACAAGTTCAGCTATGTTAGAAAACGACTAACATCACTGAAGGAAATTAAAGAAGATTAAATCATTTGAGAGATATACCATGTTTATGCATCGGCACAGTAAAGGCATCAATTCTCCTAAAATTGATCTAAATTTCAATATCACCCCAGTCAAAATCTCAACAGGCTAGTTACATGGAATTCGAAAAGCTTTTTATAAAAGTCATATGAAAATGCAAAGGGCTGAGAATAGTCAAGATGATCTTGAAAAACAAAGTGAGCACGCTTACACTTTCATGTACCATTATAAAGCTCCTGTAATTATAATGTGGTTTTGGTTCAAGGCAAATTAAATAAAACAAAGGAAAAGAGATTAGGAAAAGGTGAGACAGAGTGTTCATTTGATGTATGATAAAGGTGATTCTGAGGTGATGTGGAGAAAGGTAGGTCATGTTATTGTTTGGGGCCAGTTCAGTTGTTTATATAGAAAAAGAGAAGTAATCTTTTTTTGTTTTTATTTATTTATTTATTTATTTATTTAATTTTTTAAAAGATTTTATTTATTTATTTGACAGAGAGAGAGATATCGAGAGCAGGAACACAAGCAGGGGAGTGGGAGAGGGAGAAGCAGGCTTCCTTTGGCCAAGCAGGGAGCCCAATGTGGGGCTCGAGCCCAGGGCCCTGGGATCATGACCTGAGCCGAAGGCAGATGCTTAACGACTGAGCCACCCAGGCGCCCAAAACAAAAGTAATCTTGACACCATCTCTACCATACCGAAAATCTTCCAAACAGATTTTTGGTTAAATGGTAAAGGTAAACAATAAATCTTTTTAAAATGAAACGTAGGAGAATACCTTCACGGTAGAGGTAGGCAAAGATTTTTTAAGCCCAAAACACTACTAACTATAATGGGGAAAAAGATACAATGATTTATATAAAATTAAAAAGTTCTCCTTATCAAAAGACATCAGTGAGTGAGAGCGAAGACAAGTCGCAGAGTGGGAGAGGATATTTGCAGGTTTCATAACTGATGGACTCATTATTCAGAGTATATAAAGAACTCCTACAAATCAATAAAAAAAGATGAAAATACAGGTACAGGTTTGCTAAAACCCTTTCTGTATAAATCAATTTGTTAGGTTTTCTGTTGGGGTAGGGTCTCTGTAGTTCCTTCCTCCTATCAAAATCTCCCTACCAAGATGGTGTTCCACTGAGCTAGTTCAGCATGAGTTAGGAGAGAGCAGACAGCTTTACTGGTCACCTGTATGCTTTGATTTAGCACAGTATTTCATAGAAATTACTGACCAGAAAACACGGATGTCCCATCTCTAGAAAGAAAGAACATGGTAGACAGAAGACTTGAGCAGGGACTTCAAAATGGAGTACATACAGTGGCCAGTAAGTATGAAAAGTGCTCAACTTCCTTAGTCATCAGAAAAAGGCACATTGAAACTAAATGGGATACCACCATACACCCATTGGCTATATGCCCAGAACAGCTGAAATACATTACAGTAACACAGCAAGAAAACAACAACCCCAGGTGTTAGTCACGGGGAAGTGGAGGCACTGGACCTCTTACCTGGTCCTAGTAAAAGTGTAAATTATCAGCTCCTTGAAAAACTCTTTGATGAAAACTATTAAAGCCTAGCACACAGTAACTGTATGAGCCAAGAACCCCAGTTCGAAGTTACTCAACAGAAAAGTGTGTTCTGTGCCCAAAAGACAAGAATGTCCGTAGTAGCATTTTAAACATTTTTGTTTGTTTGTTTTTTAAAGATTTTATTTATTTATTTGACAGAGAGAGAGAGAGACAGCGAGAGAGGGAACAGAAACAGAGGGTAGTGGGAGAGGGAGAAGCAGGCTTCCCGCAGAGTGGGGAGCCTGACGCGGGGCTCGATCCCAGGACCCCAGGATCATGACCTGAGCCGAAGGCAGATGCTTAACGACTGAGCTACCCAGGCGCCCCTGTAGTAGCATTTTGAAAAATAGCCCAAATTGGAAACAACCTAAATCTTCATCAAGAGGGGAAAAATCCATCATGATATATAGATATAATAAAATACTCCCACGAATGAAAATGAGCTATTGCCACATCAATAAAATTGATTAATCTCAGACACCTAATGTTGAATGAAAGAAGCCAGTTACAAAAGAATAGATACTCTAGGAGGTTCTGAACAGGACAAAACAGACTCTAGGGTGATAGAAATCAGTATATCGGTTACCTTTGAGGAGGCAGCCTGAGTGAGAGGTTTCTGGGAGTCTAGGAATATGAATTTCTTGATGGTTACATTGGTGTGTTTTCTTTCTAAATGTTCATCATTTAAATGAGCAAGTTGTGCACTTCGCTTATGTGATATAGCCAGTGAAATTTTTATTAGACAGAAATGAAGCCTAGTTTTTACCCCTCGCAGATGTCAACTGAAATTTTGAGAGCGAGGGGGGTGGCAGGGGTCTAAGGATTAAGTTGTCATCTTTATCGAGGTTTATTGAATGTCAGGAACTGTGCATCAATTCCATGCCATTTTGTCATTTAATCAAGGTAGCTGTTATCACTCCTATTTCACATGTGGAAATTGAGATCTAGAGAAATTAAATAACATGCCTAGATTTTTTTGCATGGTAAGAAGCTGTCCCAGAATGAATTCAGGCTTTCATCCAAAGTAGAGAATGTTTATGGGCTTTTCAAGACCTGCCACTATTTTCATGGGGAAGGGGAAGGGGGAAGAGAGATTTTCAGGTGTGAGATGGGGGGCAGCATTCATGGACTCCAAATAACAAATACAGATGCTGATGTATTCAATTTAATAGAATATGTAGGTAAATAAAGGGCATGTGATTGCGAACCAGTGTATCTTTAAAAGATTCTTTTTAAGAACTCTGGTATTTTATCAAAGTGTCCCAAACCCATTTGCAAAAATAAGCTCTGTTTCTTTGCACATCTTCTCAGACATCCTTGACAGGTCTCAGATTTAGAAATGAGTAGAGAATATGAGAACACATTACACATTAAAAAAAATCCTCTCACAATTTAGACCAATGCACTGGCGAGTTTCAAAACACTGCTTGCAAAGTGTTTCTGCCAACTGGTACTGGGCATTAAGTATTTAGAATCAATCTCTGATCATTTTCATCTTTTTTTTTTTTTTTTTTGTGAAGAAAATTATCGATCAAGGTTTTTAGCCTCATTTAATATACTGGAGCAGCCTTTCAATTTCTTTTACAAGCCACAGCAGGGAAGGAGGTTTCCTTCTAGCTTAGCATAGCACAAATCAATCTGTCTCATGGTGTTCTATTATTACACCTCAAACTATGTCTAGATCAGTTGTTTCTTTCTCTTTCCAACAAACTTTCTAGGCTACCGGAAACATAGGTTTTTGTCTAAATACTTGTGAGAAAATTTAAAATGATTTTTCAATGTATAATTCTTAATCTCAGCCACATTAAATAAATCACTTCCCATTTTATCTTATCCCTCCAAAATGAGATATCCTGTGGAGTTTTGACTCAGGACACCTCATCTTCTTGTTCTAAACATCTTAATTTTTAGACTGTACAAATCACCGTAACTGGGGTATCCAAATGTCCTGGTTTCTTGTGGCATCTCTGCTTTATGCCCTTTATCCAGGGATGGTTATTAATAGTGCCTCTTTTAACTCCTAAATATGTCCAATTTGGCTGGTAAATTATATGAGCATAATTATAATGAGAATCTCTTTTCTTCAAAAGAAGAAGCTCTGAGACTAAGTCTTCGCGAACATAGTGATGGAGTTCAATGGAGAACCCATTATTTAACATTGAGTGCACTTCATCAGCTGCTTACGTGTTTATTATGTGCCTAAGTAATTGGATCAAATTTAATTTTTCACTTTTCAGTCTGGTAGTTACTTGTGTGCTTATTTGATTAACTTTCCTACTGGACTAGGAAGTTCAAAGAAGGCAGGGACCCCATCTGTTTTTGAACACAGTTTCTAGACCTAGCACAGTGCCCACAAGTAGGAGATAACTCAATATTTAACTGTGAGATAAATAAATAAATAACTTTTTGTTGAGTTTTTGAAAAGGTCTGGACATTATTTCATGTGATACTCCATCTATAATATAAGTCTATTAAAGGTCAGTAGGGTGAGTTTTGTTCACCAGATGTTGAAGCTATAGTATTTAATGACTTCTCTGTTATTATCTGTGAAACTGGAGGCAGAGACCGTAGTCTTCGGACTTCTGGTCTTGAATCTAGGTATAAGTTCTTATGTAGCTGCAATTAATAGAGCCTTGTTCTCATGGTAGCTTTAATTGTAAGAACAATCATGGCTTACTTAACAAGAAGTCTGAAGGTTGGTGGTTCCAGAGTGTTGAGTGTTACTCTTGGGGCATCTCTATGAGTTTTGGTCTTCTCCCTCATGATCACAAGGTGGCTGCCGTAGCTTCTACATAACATCTGCACACCAACCTTGCAAACCTAAATGAAGAGGATGAGTAATAGAAGGTAAAACCAAAAACAAAAGACAGAACAAAACAAAAAACCTGTTATGGGTTGAATTGTGTCCCTGAAATAAAAAGTTGGAATCTTAACCTAAAGTAACTCCAAATGTGACCTTATTTGGAGATAGGGTTGTTACAGAGGTAATCAAGTTAAAATGAATTCATTAAGATGGACCCTAATCCAATAGGCCTGGTGTCCTTATAAAAAGAGGAGATTTGGACACAGAGACAGACATGCACATGGGGAAGATGATGTGAAGATACAAAAAGAAGATGGCCTTCTACAAGCCAAGGAGAAAGGCCTGGAACAGATCCTTCCCTCACAGCCCTCAGAGAGAATTAACCCTGTGGACACCTTGATTTTGGACTTCTAGCCTCCAGAACTGTGAGACAGTACATTTCTGTTGTTTCAGCCCCCCAGTGTGTGTTGTAGCCACCCTAGGAAACTAATACATACCTCTTAATGTGCAGATTTTCCATTATGTTTTATTAGCCAGAAGCACTACAAGAGAATCTGGGCAAGAGAATCTGTGTCAGCATTTTGAAGTAGAGTCTTCCAGTGCTCTCCTGCATCTGGTTCTCCCTTCCTCTGGGCACACAGAAGGATTCCTCTTCCCTGCTGCCTTGGGGTTAGATAATGTCATAGGACTAGACTGCCCATTTAGTGACCGCGGAAGAGGCAGCGGTCAGTGCAGAGCCCAAGTATTTCATTGCAGGCATGAGATTCTTGGTGTTCTTTTTTGCTACAGTAGCAAACGAGGAGGCCCCGTGTTCCAGCCTGGGCCTAGATCATCAAGTGACTGGGGGCAGGATCTTTTGCCAATCTACATGGGATGTGCAGCATGAATTAGAAAGCAAATTCTTGTTGTGTGAAGCCAATGAGATTTGGGGGTTGTTTGTTATGTTGGCATATCCTAGCTCTGCTGAACAATACAGAGAGTTGTAGGTTGTCCTTTTAAAGAGTCAGTCTGATATGAGTTACATAGGATCTCGCTATGGCAGATACGTTGATTCACTGATTCGGCTACTCAACACTCATCATCCCTTTCTTCATTGCTAACCAAATTGCAGTTTTCTTCAGGGTTGCTCAGTGATCTTTGTCGGGTAGAAATGCTTTGGGCTGCAAGTAACAAAACCCAGGCAGCAGCATATCGAGCTCTATATGTATTTAATTTTCTCTTGGAACAAGTCGATGTCAGTTCCAGGGTTGGTGCAGCTACTCATTGCCATCAGGGACTCTGACCCCTTCCATCTGTTTGCTCTCCGCCTCTCTGCATGACCATTTTTCATTCTCAGGGCCGTCCTTTCATGATCCAAGATGGGATGCTGCTTCTCCAAGCACCAGGTCCTCACTCACTGTGCTCAAGGCAGGACAAAGGGACAGGTGGAAAAGCAAAGGGTCTCCTTTTCTCATGGAGGATAATCTTTCCTGGGAGCCTCCCCTACGTGCTTCTCTTTCATTTCATTGCCCATGTAGATCCTCGAGACTGTGCCCAGCAAAGAGGACCCTTGAAAATCATGTAACTGGCAGAAAAGAATAGGATAGCATTTATGGACCTCAGCCAATCATGTCACCCCATTTATAGTTGGGGTTCTAGCAAGAAGAAAGGAAGAATGGATGACTGTAGGCAGGCCACTGGCTTCCCATAGCATACAAAGGCTTTCACTTTGTCCAGAGCACTTGGAGACAGGAACCTGTTCTTTGCATAGCGGATGCGTGGACTGGGGACGGGCAGGTGACCCGGAGTCTCACCCACACAACAAGCCAAGGCCGATCACCGACCCTACTCTTTCCAGTCAAATTCATTTGCCATCTACCTTCTGCATGGCTATGGGGCACAATCTACCTCTCTTCTCTGTGCCCAAATGGTGTGGATGGGAGCCCCAGGGGACTGGCCAGATACACAGCCTCTGTTGAGGAGTTCAGGCATAGAGGTAGGAGCTGATTTGCTGCAGTGCACAGAGGATCTGTTGGAGGGACTTTTTTTTCCCCCTGTGTTCTCTCAATAATAACAATAACAAAACACTATGCCAACCAAGTCCTGCAAGATGCTCTTATCTATTAATATATCTCTAATCAAAAGTTGTCCTGCATTGTATCCGCAATGTCTGCATCAGCCTGAAAAAGCATTGTCTGCACGATGCGAATCTCTGACCCTCATACTGAAGCCCCCAAGGCAGAGATGCCTATTCTGGTCCAAATTTAATAATGGCCTTGGAGTCATACATTTTGTTTCTCCCCAATGCAGCACTGCTTTGGCAGGATGAATGCGTTGAACTCAGCGTCTATTAAAAACAAAACGGCAAGGCGGAGGCTATTTTTTTTTTTTCTTTTCCCTCATCAAATCTGAAGCATCTGGAATTCTGGCAGCCATGAAGGATTTTCATATTGAGTCTGCAACGCAACAGGGGAACTTTGATTCGAGTCAAAACATTAACTTTTCATCAGTGGAAGTTTTAATTGAAAAGATTCTTTATCTGTGGCGTAGGTAGTCTTAGTATGTGCTGTGTATTTAACTTTTTTTTTTTAAAGCAGTTCTGTGCACTTGGGATTAATGAGGCAGAACCAACACACTCCACAGCCGTGTTTCACTGTAACTTGTACACGCAATTGAATTTCATTGTCTACATCATTTGTAGTAGGGGCTGCCCCAGTTTGAGCCCGGTGGAGCCTTTCTGGGCCACATCTGAGGACGTATGAGAGGTGCGGGTTGGGGGTATGATCAGATTGGTGTATCCGAGAGATCACTGCCTTCTGAGTGGGCAATAAAACGGAAGGATGCCGGAGAGAAACACATACCCAGACCAACAGCAGCAACAAGGAATAAGTGGGCAGGGTGAACAGGGAGAGACTGGAGAGACGGGTAGCCACGAGGGTGAACAGGTGTAGTATGAAGTTCACTGTCAAATCCAGGTGTGGTGGAGATACGGCTGTTCCTCTGCACAGTTCTTTCAACTGCTCTCTCTGCTTGGAAATGAAAGAAATAAATAAAAAGCATGGATACGGGTAGACCAGTTAGGAGCGCAGTACAGTAGCCCCGGCAAGAAATTAAAGATTTATTTTATAGGTTTTTTTTTAATTGGTCAGAATTTAAACCAAGAAGTGACAAGCCTGGTAAGAGTTAAATGGGTCGAACTAAATTAATTTTGATCCGTTGATTGTTGACTCTGTTCTAATTTCTTGTTGGCTCTAGCCTCCCTCTCTTTTCTTGCCTTTTTAAAATTTTTGCTATTATATTTCTTTCCCCAAGGGTATGCAGAAAATAAAATAAACTCTTGATAAATTAGGTGCTTTCCCCTTTAGGCCAGTGGTTTTCTCATTTTTAAAAAAGGGTATCTGGGTTTCCTTGAAAATCCAAGGACAGCTTTGAACCCTTCCCCCCCCAACCCCATAAATGCCTATAGGTGCCTATAAGAAAGTTTGCCTGCCCTAGGGGCTGAGGCATGGTCACGGACCCTAAAAGCACCAGTATACAGGGACACAGGTCAAGAACGTGTGTCTGGGTCTGATGGAATGTGGACCAGGTCACCCACGGGCAGGCATCTTTGAGGTTCCTCTGCGCGTGGGGTATCTGTGCAGGCTGCTGCCTGGTACAGAATGTTCTGCGAGCAGTGGGAGGAATAAGTAGAGCAAGGCGAGTGCAAGGGCTTCTGTCATCTCATCTCAGGGAAACGGCACCATCCCGAAAGCCTGGAGGTGGCCCAATTAGCATACAGTAATTAGAATCGCTGCAATAATGCTGCCTCCTCATTTTCTTTTGTGGGCACCATGGAGGTTACAGCGTTCCGGACCGGGCGGTGAGAGGCAGCAGATACAGCTGTCTGCACCCTTTCTCCGGCTGATGCGCGGAGAGAGCAGGGCTCAGCCCTTGTGAGGACAGGGGAGGAAAGGCAAGAAGCAGATCAGAGTGGGAGAGGACCGTGTCCAGCCGGCGGCGGGGCTCTGCCCTGCCTCCTCTGGAAGCTTCTCTGTGCTGCCTCATCTGTCATCTGAACTGCAACCAACAACCCTAGCCTCCTTCCCCTGGTGAAGTTGTGGTCCCCAAGAGGAGGGGGGCCACCAGGTCAAGTAGCGTGTGGTGCAGGGCGGGGGAGGGGGGAGGAGGGGGGTGTCCCAGAGGTGGGAGGGGGTGTATAAGTGGGGCCTTGGGTATCTCCATTCTGGAAAGGGCTCCTTGCTTTGGGTGTCCCTCCTTACCCAGGAGGGAACAAGTGTCCCCCAAAGTAGGCACGGGGTCTAAGTGACATTGCAATGAGAATGGACAGCTGGGTGCGTGCGCGTGTGTGCTGGGCGCCCAAGAGCCGGTTTCGGCTGCAGACACTTCGCAGAGGGAATGCAGATGACAAAAGCTGCTGATAGACGACATGGCCTAGATGGCCTGCATCCAAACGCCATGACCCAGATTGGGTCCTGCATGTGATCTTTCTCGGCTGTGGTTTGCAAAACCTTGCAGGTCAGGGCTGGACAGGCTGACATGCGGGTGAAGCGCAGGTGAGGCTCACCTTGGCTGCCCCCCACTTCCATTCTGTGCTGGCCATGGCCGTTCATCACCAGCCTGCTTGCAGACTGGCCGGAGGCACTTCATGGCCCGAGCCTCACTTTCTTACCTCAGCCTTCAGAGCTTGCCTGCTTTGTTTTCACCTCCCACCTGGTGGCTTAGCAGGTTTGGTAAATCACGGGTGCCCATGGCTGATAAGGGATTATCTCCAGCTTAGTGCTTCTAACATGATGTTTTCAGGGAAGTCTTAGTGCCTTGACCCCAAAACACAATGCCTTGTCTGAGCACCTCGGCTACAACAAAACAAAGGAACAAAACCCTTAGGTATCTCCTATTGGTTTGTGTGTGATAGACTCCCATTTCCTTGATAGGACGTTTGAGACCCTGTGTGACAAGCAGGAAGCCTGTTCCAGCTTATGTTCTCTACGACCTCACACACATCTTACACTCCAGCCGCTGAGGAATCCCTGCTGCTCTCCACATCCTCTGTTGCATCTTTCCTCGCCGTGTCTCCTGAATGCAAGGCCCTTCTCCTCCAGCTGCTGAAATTCTAGTTTGCTGTAAAGGTTCACCTCAGTTATCACCTCTTCTATGAGACTTTCTGGATACTCCACCCTTGTCCCACGTGTTAGTGGTTTTTCCTCTCTCCACTTTTACTGGTGTTATTTTTGTAATGCCTCCTTTATCCATCCATCCATCCATCCATCCATCCATCCATCCATCCATCTATCTAAACATTCATTTATCCACTCATCACTTCCTACCTTTATGCATCCATCCACCCACTCACGGATCCACCCATCCCTCATCCATCCATCCATCCATCCATCCATCCATCCATCCAACCACCCATCATCTCTCCCTCTATCCATGTATCCATCCACCCACTCACCCATCCATCCATCCATCCATCCATCCATCCATCCATCCATCCATCCATTTAAACATTCATTTATCCACTCATCCCTTCTTATGTCTATCCATGCAACTGGTCACCCACTCACCCATCCATCCCTCCTCCATCATTCCAATCATCCATCCATCCACCTATCCATCTATCCTTCCCTCTATCCATGCACCCATCCACCTACTCACCCATCCATCCATCCCTCCTCCATCTATCCAACCATCCATCTATTCACCCACCCATCCATCCCTCCCTCTATCCATGCACCCATTCACCCATTCACCCACTCACCCATCCATCTATCCCTCCTCCATTCATCCAACCATCCATCCATCCATTCATTCATCCATCCATCCATCCATCCATCCATCCATCCATCCATCTATGTAAACATTCATTCATCCTCTCATCCCTCCCTACCTCTATCCAGCATCCACCCACTCACCCATCCATCCATTCTTCCCCCATCCATCCATTTAAACATTCATTCATCCACTCATCCCTCCCTACCTCTATGCATCCATCTACCCCCTCACCCATCCATCCATCCACCCATCCATTCATCCCTCTGTCTATCCATGCTTCCATCTGCCCACTCACCGATCCATCCATCCATCCATTTAAGCATTCATCCATCCACCCAGCTCTCTCTACCTCTGTCTATCCCTCCATCCATTCATCCATTCAGTCCAGTTGTTCAGAAAATAAATGCCATGGCCTAAGCTGGGTTCTAGGGATAAGCAGATAACCACACACAACTCCTGTCTCCACATCGAGCCTATAGTCCAGTGGGGGTGAGGCCAGAGGAAGCAGAAGTAATCAGGTTATCACACAAAGACTTCATATTTAAAATTGAAGATACAGAAACAATGAAACTCTGCCTTTGACCTGAAAGAGCTCTCAGTCTGATGGAAGAGACGGACACATAGATAATGATCTCTAAGACAATATTCTTTGTGCCATCGATAAAGTATGGATAAAACGTCATGGATTCACAGATGAGGAAATGATTACTTCTGCCTGGAGATCCAAGAAAGTCTCAGGAAAGAGAAAATCTATGAAGTTTGTCTTAATGTAAAGAGTAGCAGCTTTCCAGGTGGGCTGGGAGGGAAAGGACTGAAGCCTTCCATGCAGAAGAAACAGAAGGGCCAGTGTGTTTGGGGGACAGGCCAGCAGTTTGTTGGGAGATGTGTGGGCACAAATGCCTTTTTCACAGGCCGACCCTCAGCCAGCGTGTCTCCTTCAGACCATGCCCCAATTTGTCCTGACATCTGTCTCTGCTGCCTGGGGCCCCGTCATGGGGTGGGAGGCCTTCTCCATCCAGAGGTATGTTCCTTTAGCTTGGGTTATGATTCTGGAGATTGCCTGGGTCCTTCCCACACACCAGAGGCACTGAGCCATGTTACCCGCAGCTCTTTCACCCCCACACAATCACCGTGGTGTCCTTCCTGTGGAGCCGCACGGTTGTGGACAATGGGAACAGCTTTTAATGGGCGCAGAGAATCTGTTGGCTGCTTTTCTCCATGGGCCTTCCCCACCCCCATTTTTTTTTTTTTTAGACAAGGAAACAGAGTTTCTGCGACCTAAAATGTGAGATCCAAGGAGCTATCTGGATTCTGGTCAGTGTGCCTTGGAAGCCTGAGCCCTCTGCTGGGGTCCTGCAGTTTGGAGGGCCCGTCCCCCGTTGGCTGACTCCATCTCAAATGGCCTACTTTAGGCAGAAGGTGGAGCAGAGAGCTTTCAGCTACAAGTCAGTGTGGAGAGATTTTCACACCAAATGATTCTCTGTTCTAGGGAATATGCAATTATTTAAAGGGTGAGGGAGTCAGAAATTCTTTCGTAGTGATCTGGGTCTCTCCTCCACACAGCGAGAGAGCAGTCGGGAAAGGAATCAGACACATTATCCCGCAGCAAGGCTAGCTGTTTTGTTTTTGCTTTTCAAAATAGCTGGTCTGAAATTAGTCCTGGGAAGAAATCTCATTTTTCACTATTGTCCCTTTCTCCCTCTTGAAGGCAAGAACCCCGCCTTGTAATGACCAAAAGATTACAGTGTTCAGACACCAGCCTAAGCATTTACATACATTATCTAATGTGGCCATCATAGCAATGCGAGGAGGAGGGGCTGATGTGGTCCCATTAATAGCACTTGGCCCAAGAGGTCACGTTGCTTGCAGAGATTTGCACCAGCTTCTCTGCTGTTTCCAACTTAGTCAGATCCTCTGTCACATACAGAACAAGGCTGCCTTCTTTCCCATCATATTCTTGGTTGGGTATGTATATTTCAAGTATGTTTAGAGGAATGGGGTCTGTAAAGTAACTGTTCTCCCTTATTCTGGACATCATGCTCCTATTAATGCAGCCATACCAGCATTTGAGAAGTCTGTCACTAACTGGGCAGGGCTTCGACAGAAGCAGAGCCCCCGGGAGGAGAAAGCGTGGCTGCCAGGATCACGTAAGGAGTACCGTTGACTGGACTGGCGTCTGCCTATAGTCTATCGTGTCCTGGTTTCCCTGGGGAAGCCTGTGGAAGTCTGCTACTGGGCCAGATCCGAACGGCTCTACCCATTACTCGACTCTGAACTCGGGCAGGTTTAAGCCCCAGTTTCATCCTTTGGCCAGTCTCGGGTCAGGCTTATTAGTGAATAAGTTTGCAAGCCCTGCCAAATCACCTGCAGCAAAGCGGGTACTGGACAAAGCGCAGACATTGGTATTATTAGTTCCTTCCATGGATTGGAATAGGAGAGGAGTGGCTGGTCTCTGACTGCTGGGCCACCGTGGCTAGTGGCGTGGTCCTTGGTGATTCATCACTAAGTGGAGTGAAGCCTGCGCCGTCTCGCGGGGCACCACCGATTCGCTTGTGTGGGGGGGTGTGAACAGTCACTGCAGTTTCAGCCAGAGGTCAAGGCACGTAAAGCACACGATGCAACAGAGGGGTAATGCAAATGAGGTAGAAGACGCAAAAGTGCTTTGTAAACTGTAAAGTGTAGGGCACGTGTTGACTGTTATTTGCACATGGCTCATTCTGTCTGTGTCGTGTGGGAACCTATTAGATCAACAGTTAAGACTGTCTTGGAGAAGGCTACCATATGCTGGCCAGGTTGCTGGAGTCCTGGTAGCATTTTTCTCAGAAAGAAATGGCTGAAAGCCCACGGTCTTTATTGATTTACATTTGCAAGCCATAACTCCTTATCTCTTTTATGCTCCTAGTATCATGATGTCCGTTTGGGTAATATATTAGTCTGGCTTGTCTTGATGCCAAGCCCTAAATAACTAGAGAGGGAGTGTTGACTTGTGTTGGAAGAGCCCCTTGGGAATCTGGGTTTGTGGGCTCAGTCCTACCTGTTCACCGGTCCTACGGAGAAAGAGCCCAGCGCTGCTTCTCTGTAGGGTCCCAAGGATGAATCATTTATGCTATCAAAGTTCTTTGCTATCCTTGGATACTACATAAACGTGGAGCATAATCATTATGAATTATAAGTGAAGCAGACAGAGGTTTTAAATTAAATAGCACCATTGTGTTATTTTTCATCAGGATTCAGAGCAGCCGACCTTCCCAGCAGAAGTAACTTAGATAATTTGATTCTCTCACTTAACCAGGACTGATCACTGCAGGGATAGAAATTAATTTCTTGAAAAACAGCTGCGGGTTTTCCTTCCCACCAGCCTCTCTCAAAGCTTTGCAGACGTGGTCATAATGAAACCGTGGTGCAGGTTTCACTGGGTGACTTGCTACTTCCATGGGGGCTCCAGTAACTGCTTCTCCAAATCTTTGGTTTACCTGGGAGATGGTCAGGACACATGAGTGTCCCCTGGGCAGCGGCCATTGAGATCACATCCACCGAAATCAACTTGAATGTTTAAAAGGACATTAAACCAAACCAAATGGCTTGGGGCTTTAGGAAAAGGAGACTGAGTCTGGCTGATCCCTTGTTTGAATTCAAGCCTTCCAAATAACCCCGGGTTGGGATAGAGTTGGCATCGCCAGGATCCATGATTTGCCCACTTGCTAGGGAAATTAATAGGAAGGTGACGTGTGAGTTGAATTCAACCTTTATGGGTGCCTGGGTGGCTCGGTTGGTTAAGCGACTGCCTTCGGCTCAGGTCATGATCCTGGAGTCCCTGGATCGAGTCCCGCATCGGGCTCCCTGCTCGGCGGGGAGTCTGCTTCTCCCTCTGGCCCTCCCCCCTCTCATGTGCTCTCTCTCTCATTCTCTCTCTCTCAAATAAATAAATAAAATCTTTAAAAAAAATTCAACCTTTATGAGTCTGTTGATGGGTTCTGCGGAATGTAGTAGAATGACAGTTTGGTGTTGCTGAACTGGGCAGAGGCTGTCTGTCAGGCTGGATAAGAAGCAGAAGATATAATTAGGACAGAGAAGCCTGGGCAAACCTGGGGGTGAGGGACACCCGTATTTATTGAGCGTACCACATGTCTGTGGCATAGCACCGTTTGCTCACACCATGTAAAGAAGATGCCTCTATCCATTATAGGCTTGAGGACAATCCCAGAAAAACGTGGAACATTAAGGTTAATTAACTCCTACTCCTTTGATCCATCTCTAGCTACCCTGATCCAATCCTGTACATGGTCCTTCTGTGGCTTTTTTCCTGCCTTCGAGGTTGCCTTGAATTTAGTGTCCCTGGTTTTGATTCTATTTCAATATGACATTTCGGTTACAGTTTTGAAGGGTGCAGGAAAGGACAGAGCGTGTGTGGCAGAGATGGTTAGCTTTTCCACCAACACTGGTGTTTCCTCTGCCATAAGTGATTTCCCAGCAAGAGCTACATGGCCCAGCCTCAGTGTCTGAGTGTGGACACATGAGGAGTCTGTCTCACCAGACGAATGTGAACAAAGGTGGCTGATTTTATTGAAGAAAACAGATGCACCTTCTCGAATGTTCTATTTCCTTTCCTGCCAGCCCTGTGTGGATGATGACAAGAGCTTAGAGATTGGCAGAAGCACAAAGTAGAAAGAGCTTGGCTCCCTGAATCACTGCATGGAGGAAAGCCACTGGCCAGTTAGGAACATCTGCCAAAAATAAGCTTCTGTTTTATGAAACCATGAAAAAAAAATTGTTGTTGTTTCTGCAACTGCCTGCAGTACCCTAACTAATCCACAGTGTGATTTGCCCCAGGTCTCTAGGTACCTTAGGAAGGTGGGAGGTTATGCCCGCCCCTCACTTTGTTAACTTAAAAAGGGGCATATTAAGGGGCACCTGAGTGGCGCAGTTGGTTAAATGTCTGACTCTTGGTTTCGGCTCAGGTCATGATCTTGGGGTCTTGGGATCAAGCCCTGCATCCAGCTCTGAGCTCAGCAAGGAGTCTGCTGGAGTTTCTCTCTCTCCCTCTGCCCCTCCCTGCGTGCTCTCTCTCTCTCAAATAAATAAATAAATCTTTTTTAGAAAGGGACGTGTTAAGGATGATCCCCAAATAACTCCAACTTTCCTCTTAATTTTGTTTTGCTGCATCTCTAGATGGAGCAAAATGCTTTTTCAGCTTGTTCTGTTGCTTCTTTGGGGAAGTAGCTAGCTGGATAAGATTGTAAACTCCATGAGAACAGAGACCATGTCTTTCTGGAATACGTCCATACCCCTGGCATGCCAACACATGATGGGTATTCAATACGTATTGGTTGAATGAATGAGGTATAAAAATATAAAAAGGTATAAAACTGTATTTGACACATAGGCACTACACGATTCAGCCCCAGTGTCTAACAATATGACAGCCAGTCTAAAGGAGAGAGCTGGGTCTGGGACTGCGCTTCACAGAGAGAAATCAAGTCATATGGGTATACTAGAACACAGAGGAACCACAAAAGGCCACCAAAGCATAGTAGGATGGGAGCAGCGGGACTGGAGCCTGAAGAGGGGACTACTCTGAGGTTGAGGAGAAAGTAAGGAAAAGGCAATCTGGCAGAACACAAGAGCACAGCGAGAAACAAAAGCATTCAGTTGAATTGGACACTTTTTGAAAATCCATGTCCTTGTTTCTTCTCTTTGTAATCTACTCATGCCTTCCCTGCCAACCCTGATATGCAAAGGCATGCTCAAAAAAGACTGCAAATTTTTGGCACTCCTTGGAGTCTAAGTCTCCTCACCTTAAGTCTGGGTGGGCGGATGCAACCACAACACTTCTGCAACCAAGAGAATGCAGTGGAAGCCAGGGCCTACAACTTCTGAGGCTAGCTCCTAACAGGCCAAGAATTTTCCATCTCCTTCCCTGGGGAAAGCCATCCGTCACCTAAGAAGACTGACTACCCTGAGACGCTCCTGCTGGAGAGGCCACATGCAAGTGTTTAGGTCACACAGTCCCAGGTAGCAGTTGGCATCAATCATCAGCCATGTGCATGCTCCATCTTGAATGTCCCACTTAATCAAGCCTTTACATGCATGCAGCCCCAGCGAGCACTGGATTACAACCACATGAGCCAGAAATTTCTAGGTGAGCCTTTCCCAAATTTGTGATGCACAAAATTGTGAGCAAAATAAATTGGTTGTTTTAAGCTGCTAAATTTTGGGGTGATTTGTTACTCGGCAGTGGTCATCAGGACATGGAATGTGAAATCAAGTATTGCGATGGTGAGGTAGAGCCCTTAGGTGGAATAGCTGTCCTGCAAGATGTCTCACAGGGGAGCAGGGTGTTCTCAGTATGATAGGGGATTCTGTGTTTAATGTACTCTCCATGCTTAGCGGGCGTAAGAACACTGGCCTTCTCCTATCAGAACGACTTTGGCAGTTGTGACTTAGATTTCTCTTGTATTGACACCTCCACTTACCTGAGGTTAGATTTAAGGGGTTTGATTGACATCTTGTTTCTTTCCACTGTAAAATAAGCTAATTTCTTCAGTCTCACACACAATTTCTCTGAAAAAAGTTATTGATTGTCACAATGCGTTGGACTGGGCGATCGATGCACACCAGTTTAGTTTAGAAAAAGGAATGACGGATGGAAATCCCATTGAGTGCTCTTCTACTTCATGATATGCTGTGATAATTCAGCTTTTAGAAAGCGGTACTTGTCTAAGAAGCAAAATGCAAAAACATGAGGGGATTTAGTGTCACGATACATGGTCATGTGTTTATGGGTTGACATTTGAGGCTTCTTATTATGAGAAGCATCGGTAAACAGAAGACCTACATGTCAGAGAAAGACCCAGGTTCTGTTCTTATGGCATCTTGGACAAGACACTTAACCTCTCTGAGCTGATTTTTTCCCCAACAGTTGATGATAAGCCAAGGATAAAATAAGGAAGAGCACCTTGGAATTCTAGAATATTTAAACTGGAAGGCACATTTGATCAGAGCTGGCATCTGTAACAGAAGAGTCCAACATTAGAGTGGCTTAAACCAACTAGAACATTCTGTCTTGCTAGTAGAGTAAAGGTAGTCTGGATATGGTAGTCTGGGGCAGAGCGGCAGCTTCTCTAAGTTATTAGGCTGTAGACTCCTTCTGCCATTTCTTGTATATGACCCATGCCTCATGCTCCCATATAGCAGCTAGAGCTCCAGCTATCACATGTGCATTCCAGATAATGCAATGAGAACTTCGGTCCTCAGGAAGGAAGAGAGAGAGAAGGGATCCTGGGAGGCAACCAGCAGCCTCTGCCACCAGGAAGCACCAGAGAGCCAAACACATCCCATCTGATTAGCAAGTTACATCTGAGAAATCTTAAACACTTTAAATGTCTGGGACTTGGAGGGGGCTGGGATAGTTATGCAGTATATTAGCTGAACTCTGAAAACTTAGATGCTCCTGAAAAATAAGCTTCCTTTTGAAAAGTTCAATTCAGGGGCGCCTGGGTGGCTCAGATGGTTAAGCGTCTGCCTTCGGCTCAGGTCATAATCCCAGGGTCCTGGGATCGAGCCCCCCATCGGGCTCCTGGCTCAGCAATGAGCCTGCTTCTCCCTCTCCTTCTGCTTCTCTCCCTGCTCATGCTTTCTCTCTCTCTCTCTCTCTCTCTGTATCTCTGTGTCTCAAATGAATAAATAAAATCTTAAAAAAAAAAAAGTTCAATTCAGTTAATGTGACAAAGCGACTTTTTAAAAAAATAGCAACCAACCAAATGAATTCAGAATGCTGGCGACCAACTAAGCTCATTTGCAAAAGTCATTTCAGACCAAGCAAGTTCAACTGTTTTCCTTCAAACTGTTTTGTGCAGATTGATACAACTCAGATTAATTTCCATTCTGACCTTTGCAGGAATGAAGCGTGGGCTCTCTCCTTGTTGGCTAATAAAGATCCCCAGCATGATTCTAGAGTAATGAACTTGGTAGTCTAGGTTTATGTGGGTGCATCGGGTTGGAGGAGGTTTGCAGAGAAGGACTCAGAATCACTTACAAATATTTACAAATTGTGACCCTATCTGTGTCAATTTCCTAAACTGGATTGTCTTGGAAATAATGGGGGTAGAGAGCATGTATAGTTTAGGGAAAAAGTTTGCTAGAAGAATCCCACCCATCCCTTTGTGTCCCCGCCCCCCCCATAAGATCTGCTGAGGTAGAATAAAGTAATCATCACTTGTAGCATCAAAATCACCTTAAGACCTTAATGGTTCGCACGAGACTGAGATGCCCTCATAGCTGTTGCCCAAGAATGGGGAGTAAGTAGCAGGAGAAGAGAATCTTAGGTTCAATGACTCTGGGACTCCACAGAGCAATCAGATGGTTCTATCTGGATAGATGTTATTATAGTTGCCAAAACCAGGGCATGCAGCAATGGAGGGTTTCTGGTCCTTCAGAAGAATATCAACTTACCAGGGTGCCTGTGTGGCTCAGCCGGTTAAGATCTGCCTTCAGCTCTGGTTGTGATCTCAGGGTCCTGGGATCGAGCCCCGTGTGGGGCTTTGTGCTCAACAGGGGGTCTGCTTCTCCCTCTCCCTCTGCTTGTTCTCTCTCTCTCTCTCATATAAATAAAAATAAAAAAAAAAAGAATATCTATCTACCAAAGAAAATTTTATTAAGGTTGTTACTGAGGAAGATGAAAGGAAAAGTGGGGCACAGTTCCTGCCCTCAGGGAGCTTCCAGCCCCGACCAAAGCAGGTGGGGTGTTAACAGGACAGCAGTTCACCAGCGCTGGGATTGGCCCTGCACAGCTCAAGATTAATTTATAAATATGTTCTATGTGGATGAAGTACATGAGGGGTCCTAAGAAAGAGGATGAGAGTACAGCTTCTGGAGAAAGCACTTGGTCCCCACCTTCTGCGTGTGGGTGAGGCAGGGACTTCATTTGCCCACAAAATCCCTGCTCCCCTCCTCAGTGCTCTCATGGCCCGTTTTGTGTTTTGCTAAGAGTGGGTGACCAGATCTCCCTGTACTTTTCCTGCCTGGAAACTTACAAGGTGGGGGATAGGGGGCAGAGGACTCTCTGAACATTGGCTTTGGAGAAATGGCTGAGTATGTCAAAACTCCCCCCTCCACCCCCCCAAATTCCCCAGGGGCTTTGTTAGAACGTTCTGTGAATTCGTTTGTTCTGTAAAGAGGAAAAAAAATATATCCACATTGGAGAGATTGCCCTAGTTAGCGAAGTCAACAGCTTGATCCTCAAATATGAGCACCCTCAGGCACCCCTTTCCCTGTGGGGTCCTTGGCCAGAAGCTTAGAATTTAACAAGGTGTTATGAGCTTGGCTCTGGAGTCACACGGCCTGTCTTTTCATCCTGGCCCTGCCCCATAATTAAGAGCAATCGTGTTGTTTAACTTCTCTACCCCTCCGTTTACTCATCTATAAAATTGGAGTGGTCTTAATACCCACCTCATAGATTTGTGGGGCGGCATGTTTCTTAGGTCAGTGCCTGGTGCTCAATACATTTAACTCTTAACATTATTAGGTTTCTAGCTGGGTGCTTGCATAATGCTCTGAACTGGGATAAAAAAACTCAGAGGGAGGTCTGGTGGGAAATGGGGTTGGGAGGCAGGGAAGGTCAGTATTGGGTTTGGGTATTTATTTTTTTAAGGTTTTTTTTTTTTCCTGGTGGTTCACCTAAGAAAGGCCATAGACCTTATTATGGTAGGTAGTGGGTGAGGGTGAAATGGAGTAACGTGTGGTCATAGCAATTGCTGTACCCTAATGTGGTTGTAGAAGGTGTGATTTCAGGGTGGCCTACCAGGATTCCCACTCTCTGGTGCATAATTCCCTCCTCTTTTTTTTTTTTTTTTTTAAGAATTTTATTTATTTATTTGACAGAGAGAGACACAGCGAGAGAGGGAACACAAGCAGGGGGAGTGGGAGAGGGAGAAGCGGGCTTCCCGCCAAGCAGGGAGCCCGATTCGGGGCTCAATCCCAGGACCCTGGTATCATGACCCGAGCCGAAGACAGTTGCTTATCCAACTGAGCCTCCAGGTGCCCCTAATTCCCTCCTCTTGAATGTGGGCAGGACCTAAGTGTGATAGGATAGCACCCCACGATTATGGTACTTAATATGGCAAAAGGCATTTTGCAGATGTAATTCAGATGCCAAAGCTGTTGACTTTAAGTGGTAGGGAGATTATCTGGGTGGGCCTGGCCTAATCAGGTGAGCCCCTTAAAGGCTCTGAGCCCTTTCTGAACTGAGAGCGATTCCATGCAAGGCAATCTCTCTGTTGCTGGCTGTGATGAAAGAGGGGTCACATGGCCAGGGATGCAGGTAGCCTCTAGGAGCTGAGAGTGACCCACACTGACAGCCAGTAAGGAAATGAGAAGCTCCGTGCTACACCTGCCAGGAACTGAAAATTCAGCCAACAACCAGAAGGAACTGGGTGGGAGATTCTTCCCCAGGGCCTCCAGCCAGGAACACAGCCAGCCAACACCTTGATTTGGGCCTTGTGAGATCCTGGGCAGAGAACCCACCCATGCCGTATCCAGACTTCTGTCCGAAAATAAAACGAAACAAAACACTGAGAGCTAATAAAATTGTGCAGTTTCGAGGCTGTGAAGTTGGTGGGAATCTGTTACAAAGTCCTAGAAGATGAACAGTGGTCATAATGAACACAACAAGACTTCGGACTTCCATGGTGCTATTGGTATCCTATGGCTACTGTAACAAATCACCGCAAACTTAATAGCTTAAAACAACACGAGTTTATTATTTTAACATTGTGGAGGTCAGAAGTCCAGAATGGGTCTTCAATCAAAGTGTCAGAAGGGCTGTGTTCCTTGTGGAGGCTCTAAGGGGAGGGCTTTCTTGCCTTTCCCAGATTTCAGAGACGACCCGCGTCCCTCGACTCGTGTTCCCTGCCCCCATCTTCAGAGCCGGCAATGGCTGGCTGAGTTTTCTCCATCACGGCACCCTGACGTCGACTCTTCTGCCTCCCTCCTCCACATCTAAGGGCCCTTGTGATGACTGAGGGTCCCCGTGGAGACTTCAGGGTAATGCCCCTCTCTCCAGGGGAGCTGACTAGCAACCTTAATTCCACCTGCTTCCTCAGGTTCCCTTCGCCGCGGGAACATCACACAGATTTCAGGCACTAGGATGGGAACATCTTCGAGGGCATCACTCTGGCTGGTACATTAGTCATAGGTTCGAAACTCCGTTTGGCCGTTTCCTGACTGTGTAACCCCAGGACAAGTTGCTTAATCTCTCTGAGCCTTGGTTCCTTATCTGTAAAAGCAGAACATTAAAAGTTACTTGTGTGCTTTTTCCGACGGTTAGAGTGCCAGGCGTCCAGGCCGGTGCATAACAGTTGAGGGGCTACTCCATTTGCCCCTCAGTTTTCTGTGACAGTTTTTTGTGATAATCATTCTTCCTTGATTCTACTGTTTTATCAGTTTTATTATTTTTTTTAAGGATGTATGACCCCAAATGACCACATTATTTAGGAAAGTTTTTACTATCCATCTGTATAGATCTACATCAGGTTGGTACAACTGCCACATAAAAAAAACCACTCTCTTTTTGTTTTTCTGATTTTCCCCCAAGCCCTGCCCCCCGGCTAGCAGGGACAGTCCAGTTCAGACTCTGGGTTCCCAGTCGAAGTTACAGCCCAAGGGCTCTGGTCTCTGGGGGAAGCCTGCCTCATGTGTTAATTCAGGCTCAGAACCAAGAACACTGGTGACATTGTTAAGCTGAATGATGGAGGGACAGGCACCAGGGAACGGGATTGCTATAGGGCTTACATGATGAATCCGGATGGGACCCGGGAGTGAGGCCGAGCAGCTCCGAGGGGGTGCCCTATGACTGCTTGGTGAAAGGGGCCAGGATTTGGGAAATACTGTCCGTTTGTTGGAAGAAGGACGGTGAGATTTCCCTGGAGGTCTGCCTTAGTGAAGAGGGCAGATATTGTAATATGTGACACCTAGATGCTCCCTAGCTCTGTGGACTGTAGGACACTGTGTGTGCGTGTGTGCACGTACGTGGGCGTACGTTAGCAAGTGGGAAGCAGAAGGTCATTACGTGCTAACATAGGGCAGTGCCACCAGCTGTCTGGTGAGTCAGACTCAGAGAGATGAGTGTTTTGTGGTTGGCCCTTTTTTTTTTTTTTAAAGATTTTATTTATTTATTTGAGAGAGAGAATGAGAGACAGAGAGCATGAGAGGGAAGAGGGTCAGAGGGAGAAGCAGACCCCCCGCCGAGCAGGGAGCCCGATGCGGGACTGGATCCCGGGACTCCAGGATCATGACCTGAGCCGAAGGCAGTCGCTTAACCAACTGAGCCACCCAGGCGCCCCTTGTGGTTGGCCCTTTTAATGCCGACACCTTACCATAAGACACGTTGGCACGGGAAGTCCAGCCTTGGACAGCAGTGTGCTTGTCAACCTTATGTCCTTGCTGTCCTGTCCTTGGCTCCAGACCCTGGCTTTCAAATCTTGCATCCGGCCCCATGTGGTTTGGAAGCCCATTTAAGCTTCCCTTTCTGGCTTCCTTAACTATTTTTGTTTTTGTTGGCGTTTTTTTTTTTTTTTTTTTTTTTTTTTACCTCCTCCCCTGCAATTTTCTGCAAGAAGTTTCCTTTCTTAGCCGGGTCCCAGGTCACTCACTGCTTGCACTAGCCTTAACCTTACTCTAGAAGGGGACCATGACTTGGTCTCGCCCTTAGAATCGAGTGTCTTCATCGGGTAAGGCTGGCACTAGAAAGAACGACATCCATTGACAGTCACAGGGAGGGAACCAGCTCTACTGATAAAACATAAATGGGATGTGGCAACGGACACATGAGGGTAGCCAAGACCAGCGATTTTGGTTACAAGTTGAGGGTGTTCCAAATAAGTGGCTAGAAAAGAGGATGGGAAATCTAATAGCAAGAATTATAAGTGATCTAAGCAGGGACCCTGTTGTATCTTACCAACATCAGATCACATCACATCATATCAGTCATATTACTACGTGGTGTATGTTTTTTGCTCATTTATTAATTTTTCACTTACTCAGTACTTTTGATTTTCAGGGTGGGATTCTGCTCCTGGTTAGGACCCCAGTGGAGGATTGGCCAAGCGGGAAAGAACAAGGCTGGCCCATCCTTGAAGGAGTGAGTTATCCGATTGTTTATGAGAAGGACATAGAAATTTAAGGTGGGGAGCACTTCTTGGGATGCAGGTTGGGGAGGGGCTTTGAGTGCCTGCAGAATCCCTCCCTGTGCCTCTGGCTGAGCTTTCTTCTAGAACCTGGGGTGCATGGGGTCTTCCAATGATGGCCTGTCAGCCTCTGACGTGGGAAGAATCAGGTATGGGGATTTAGCTGGGCCTGACAAGGAGAGAATGTGGGAATTGCATGTTGGATTATATTATGTCACCAACCATGTGTTAGGACAAAACCTTCCCAACCTTTGCAATATACTATTATTCAACGGGGTGAATTTGTCTGTCCATCAAGAGGTAAAATGGCAATAAGTGGGTTTTGATAAGGATTTTGAGTCTACAACAACCCTGGATAATCTTTGAACTCATGATCTTTGCAGGGTCCTTATTTAATGTGGGTGAGCTACATTGATTCCAGTTATCTTGAAGTCAGGCAGGAATTAGGGGAGGGGTAGGATTTTAGGGAGGTGGTAACCCTGGGGTGGGGCTGCCGCTTTGTAGTTTGATAAACCTAACGCAAGAGGCTCAGGGGACTGGGGTTACTGTGGGGATAGCCCCTCCTTTGTTCACTGCTGGACCCGGCTGGGGTCTGTAATAAGCCAAATGAAATTGCCTTCATGGTGGGGTCCCACCTTATCCCACAGAGATGCCGGCTGCCTCCATGGAGCACCAAAGCAAACCCTTGAAATGTGAAGAATTTACTCAACCTCGATTTTTTTGAGGGGCGGGGAGTAGTGTGGAATAAAATAGATGAAATCACCAAAAAGAAAACCCGTTCCTTTGAAACATGAGTTACTGTGTGAGGTTGCACGTGTGCATGTGCGTGTGCGTGTGTGTGTGTGTGTGTATTAGGTCTAGATGAACAGCAGTTGCAGAGGGAGAAATTGGCTTACACCATTGATCATCAGGAGGTGGGAGAAATAACAGGATCCTCTATGAGGCTTTTATAAACTTCACATTCCCCCAAGGTATTTGCTGGGAATTTTGAGCTTTCTGTGTGGGGGGAGGGTGTGGAGAATGGGCGGGGTAGAGGAGGAAGGGGGGGTGAGAGTGAGTGTTTCATCAGCCCTCCCTCTCTATCAGTCAGCTTGGCCAGCCCTAGACTTGGGGGCTCAAACAACAGACATTTACTGCTCATGGTTCTGGAGGCTGGAAGTCCCAAGATCAAGGACAATTGGGTTCTTGGCGAGGGCTCTCTTCCTGGATTGTAGATACACTGTGTCCTCACATGGTTGAGAGAGGGAGCCCTGGAGTCTCTTCCTCTTCTTTTAAGGACACTAATCCCATCATAGGGCCACCACATTCATGATCTCATCTAAAACTTAACCACTTCTCCAAGGCCCCACCTCCTGATAGCCTCACATTGGAGGTCAAGGCTTTAACGTGTACAGGCTGGGTGGGGGGAGGGGGACACAGACAACCCGTCCATAACGCCCTCCAAGTTGTGAGCCACCGCTCCTCGTGGTCTGGGAGAGGGGGCGGGGCGCTTTTCATTTTTGCGCAGAATTGACGAAAGCCAAAGGGAGCAAGCAGTTCCTTGCTCACCTCTCAGGGACTGCGAGGCACCCACTTAAGCGATTCCTGGCAGTGATCCCCGCAGGGAAACTGGGAAACATTATTTACCATTCAGAATAGGCAATGAGTATTAGAAGCTGACTTCTAAATTTAGAGATGATTCATGTAATTTGGAAAAACACTGTTTCAAATCACATTAAAAAACCACAGCAGGTGGCCCTGCGTGTTAAAACATTGTTTGCATTTTTCTGGAAGGAGACAGAACTTCAGAACCCTGGCTCTTCATCCAGGGCAGGAGGAGGACACGGGAGTTGGCGGAGAGGATGTAGGTTTGGGCGACCTGCGCCGGCTGCCCTTGACCTCCCGTGCTTGGTTTGCTTCTCTGTTGTGTTTAGGTGTCTCTGGAGACCCCAGAGGATTCTGTTGATCTGCACAACATGATTCTGTTAATCCATTACTCTGTTGCTATAATGAAGAAAACCGAAGAGAGGAAAAGGTCTATAGGATGATGAGAGAGAGGGTTCATCTGACTTTTTTGTGGCAGTGGGGGGGGCGTAGGGGTGGGGGAGGGTGGCTGTCGCTTAAACCCACCTCTGTCCTTGGGTCTGTCTTCCTTTTCCGTTTCTGGGTCATTTTCTGTGTTGTTGAGCGGTTTGGGATTTTGGATATTTAAGTGTTAGGGGTGGGGCAGGGTAAGCATAGTTGCAGCTTTCTGGCAGGACAAAAGGCCTGGGGCCTGAGCAGCTACAACTAAGTTTCAATGCCAGTACCATCTTCCCATTTAACAGAGTGCTGCGTTCCTTTTAGCGGTGTCTCCATGGACCGGGGCCAGATAGCCTTTGTTTTGGGAGTGGTCCTTAATCAGGGAAACATCATCAGGAGAGCATTTCCCAAGAATCATACACGTGTTACAGCCTTCAAGTTTGGATTCAGTGTTTTGAGGAGGGCCTGGGCACATGTCTCTTGACAAAACTCTTAAGCCAAGTGATTCTGGTCTGCACCCCTGGCCAAAATCCACGGCCGTAAACGATTGGTCACTGGAAGCAATTTGCTGTAATCTGAGATGCTATCATTGCTCTGAATGATGTGGACGGTCGCGGAGAGTTGGCTTAATCGAACTCTTTACTTGAAAAGTAAATTATCTCTCTCACATCTCCGCTGTGTGTTCGTCCAGCATCTGCATGAATCTGTGTGCTCAAAGGGAGGGAATTCAGTGACTGCATGAAAGAAGAAGCCGTACTCCTGATGGATCTGGAATCGTTTGCTTGCCCCTTACATCTGCCAGCAGGAATGGCTGCATCATGTGCAAGATGAAAATAAGGGGGTCCCTTGTTCAAAAGCTAAGGGCCTCAAGACAGCAGAGCGTTCTACCAAGTGGCCAAGTTCAGGGTCGCTCTGATGGTGGCGCCCTGTGTAACTCTATAGGATGCATGTCCATGAAGCTTGTTTTCTTTTCATCTTCTGGATCTAATTGCTCTTCTCACCTTCTGCGCACCTTGTTTACATAGTACCACAGATTCATTAAACAATTGGTTGTGTTCATTCTGGGAGGCACAAGTCATAACTAGAGGCTCATAGCTTGTAAGTTAGAACATGGGTATTTGAACACGGCTATCCTAATTGTGTCTATCTGATAGGGCTGTTTGGAGGATTAAATGAACGACTTTGGCTAAATCGTCAATAGCGCCCATCAAAGAGGAAGTGCTCAATAAGTCAGCTGATGCTACTCGGTGGGAATTGTTCTTTTTGGTGGAAGAACAGTCTTTGCAGGTGTAATTAAATTAAGGACCTAGCGATGAGATCACCCTGATTACCTGGGTGGCCTTAAATCCAGTGACAAGTGTCTTTATAAGAGGGGGTCAGAGAAACATTAGACGGAGGAGGTGGAGGCTGTGGGAAGCCAGAGGCCGACAGAGGAGAGACGGGGCCACAAGCCAAGGAACACCTGTCTGGAGGTGCCGGGAGCTGGGAGAGGAGGAAGGTATAGGTTCTCCCATGGAACCTTCTGAGGGAGCGTGGTTCTGCCAGCACCTGGGTTTCAGACTTCTGGCGTCCAGAATTGTGAGAGAATACATTTCAGTTGTTTGTGGTCATTTGGTATGGCAGTCCTAGGAAACTAATAGTCTCTAAGATTGCTTCCAGAAGAAATATTCTAAGAACCAGTGATCCCAGTGCGGGCAGTGGGAGATGCTGACACCATGCCTCGTGTCCCTCCAGCTCCACTCTGAGTTCACCTGCAGTGACCCGGAGAGCTCCTGTGTGTGATGGTGACCCCCCCCCCAGGCACCCACAGGTGTTGCTCAGCTCCCCGGGGGGCTTTCTCTGGGGTCCTGGGGACTTGCCTCACCTGGGGGTGGGGCAGCCCACACATGCCAGGCATTGGGCGACTCCACGGACAACTTTTCTTGTTGGGGTTGGGGAGATAAGTACCCCTGCTTTGGTAGATATGTATCACTTGCTGGACTCATTCTAATGAATGTTCCATATGCCAACTTGGAAGGTCATGCTGTTTTGAACCCCGGTGGCCCTCAGAAGTCACCTGCTCATGACTACACCCTTCCTTGGCTTTTCTCCTCTCACTGTCTCCCTGTCCCCTCCCTTACCCACTCAGTTGTCTCCTGGGAACACCTTCCAAATGAAGGGCCTGTCTCCAATCCCTTATTTCAAAATCTTTTTTGGGGGAAATGAATCCAGACTAAGACACTGACCAATATTACTCTTAATGATTTTGATTAAGGTACATATTAGCGAACACGTATGTTATTATGTTATCACGCACAATAGAGGACTGTGGACGAGAATAACCATGTAGAAGGTATGTTAGCTGCATTCCTTTCTCACAGCCCCAGTGAGTGAGCTATAATCAGGGAAACACTAATCATCCAATCTGAACTCCAGGAAAATGATCCGGACCAAAGGCAGATCATCCAAAGCCGCTTTGGCAGAAAAGTTAATGCTTGTAGCCAAAATGCAAGTAATGGAAATTTTGAGACTTCAAATAACCAAACAAACTTCATTTGATAACGAACGTTCCCAAGTGCCCATCTAGTTTAATTTATGTGGTTTTTGGGGGGATTACAGGCTTTAAATATAAACTGAAAGAATCAGAGAGACCCTCTACATTCTTGAAAAACTGCTGACTTGAATTTCCCATTAGTGGCTTGTATCCTGTTAGTGGCCCTGGCGAGGTCTGAGAGCCCACGTGTTGTGCAAATATCCTCTTTTAGGGCGACCCAGATGTGTCCCCAGAGAGAAATGTGCCTCCCTGACAGGCTGGCAGACGAGAATGCTAACTTGTTGAGGGTAACAAATGGGTGAATTAGTTACTAAGAAGAGATTTACCATGAGTTCACTCCAGCTGATCTTGAAATAGGAAGCAAGCATCAGCAAACCTCCGCAGACATCTTTTTTGGCTTATTCACAAAAACTGTCCGTTTTGAGGTGAGAAAACAGACTTCTCCCAACTTTCACCGATAGTTTGTTTTCCTTCCTACTTGAATGGCCTCTGCGTTGTGCATCTAAAATGCTAAGCCAAATCACTGCACACAAGGGAGAAAACGTGCCCCTGCATGCCAGGCAGCCCCCTGATCCTGCCTGACCTGAAGTACACAAGTCACCTTGCGCCCACGGCTCTGTAGCAGCCACTACCTGCCTCCAAACCTGCAGCGGGACAGCTCCATGAGGATATTTGCTTTGCTTAGAGCTGGGTTTTCGGGGCGCCTGGGTGGCTCAGTCAGTTAAGCATCTGCCTTCGGCTTGGGTCATGATCCCAGGGTCCTGGGATTGAGCCCTGAGTTGGGCTCCCTGCTCAGCGGGGAGCCTGCTTCTCCCTCTCCCTCTGCTCCTGCTCTCTCTCTCTCTGTCTCAAATAAATAAATAAAATCTTAGAAAAAAAAAAAAAAACTGGGTTTTCGTCTTCGAGATGCAGCTGGCTTAACCTCTCTGCACCTGTGACTCCCACCTGGCAGGAAGGACCGCCATTCCCTTCCTACAGATGCGCACATTCAGTCAAGGAACAGCTCCGTGGTGGTTTGGGATCAAGTAAAGCATCATACTCATGCCAGAGATTCACTTAAGTCTTTTATTTTCATTCTGGGGATTTCTTTATGTTGATGCTTTTGCTGCTGGTGTAATGTGACAGCACTTTGGGGATACCTGCATTCGCTTGCAGTGTTGCCACGCACGAAGTTCCTGTCTTCTCATTCTCATTGCAAGTTGTGAAAAAACCATTTTAACTTCTTGGGCATTTTATTTTATTTTGTTTTGTTTTTTTAAGATCTTATTTATTTATTTGACAGAGAGAGACACAGCGAGAGAGGGAACACAAGCAGGGGGAGTGGGAGAGGGAGAAGCAGGCTTCCCGTGGAGCAGGGAGCCCGATGCGGGGCTCGATCCCAGGACCCTGGGATCATGACCTGAGCCGAAGGCAGATGCTTAAAGACTGAGCCACCCAGGCGCCCCTTCTTGGGCATTTAAAGGTGTGACAGTGAAATGTGGGCTAACTAACAATGCACTCTTTTCTTGGAAATTGAGAATATTGTTCTGACTAGGCAGGAAGCTGGTCACGAGTTACGTATAAAAATCAATTAGCTGGACCAGGGTGAGTGGGGTGGGAAGAAGTGATTGGTGTTCTCTAGGCTGACTGTCCCGGCTACTTGAGTTTAGGGATTGCTGATGATGGAAATGTTCCTCCTCTCGCTTCTACCCGGCTCCCATGCAACACCCCCATTTCTGTCTGGAGAAGTCCCTTTACCTGATCCAGGTACCCAGGTCGTACTCCCTCTTTCTCCTCTAAGCTCCTCTCAGGAAAAGATTGGACCAACACACTTTATTTACCTTGAGGTGGAAATGCTGGCCAAGCTAACTGCATCAGGTCCTAAAGAATACTAGCATTTAATAAAGATTACCATCTAGGTGGAAGGACTGGGTGAATCTCTAGCGTAAGTTCAGGCATAGCCTTGGAGAATCCTTTCGCTTTGGGCTGATTTGTTTTGCTGGGGAGGCAGGCCTGAAGCACATCGCAGAGGGGGCTCTTGACCCCTGTGGCTGCTTTGATTAGAATCTGGGTCTTGCTTTCTCATCACATCCTTATTGACGTCACTGTGCCAATGGATCTTCATCATCTGTGGCTCTTTCGTGGGCACATCCAATCCACAAAGAGAATCCCTGGCTACTGGGCCAATTTTATCTTGGGCTGCATGGATCCTATGAATGATAGGGACTAAACTGTTTTACAGTCTGGAAACTCCCAGAAGCCTGACTCTTTGTCATGAATTCTCAATTTGCCTTGTTGGCAGTTTTGCAGCTCAGATGGTGGGGGGAGCGGGTGGGGAGCAGCTGTTCTGGACTTAACAAAGATGAATGGGCATTCATCTGAGGATGCAGAGGTGATGGGAACCGGGGGGGGGGGGCAGGTGACCAGGCTGCCTTGTTGTTTGCAATATCGAAGGCATGAAGACCCCTGCCCGGGCTGTATGCGGCAGGCTGGGGAAAGCAGATTTCAAGAAGCTTTAAGAAATGATGGGTATGAGTTAATGACCAGAACCCCTGAAACAGGTTTTCGGTGAAGTATGGTTGTCACCGAGGTGATTTCTCCTACAGAGTGGGAAGTAGAGGAGTCATTTAATAGGATTGATGATTTTTTCTGGGTGTTTCTTCATCGTTCTACTGTTTATTCATTTCATCTAGCAAATACTTAGCTGACAAGCACATCTATGTAGATGTAGGTCCTGCTTCTGCAAATTGGAGTCTGGCTGGGGCAATCTGGGGATTGTGGACCCAGTGACCACACCCTTCTTAGCAGTGGAAGAAACTAAAATGCAAAGGCATGATGATGATGGGTTCTTTACCTTCATCATCTGTTGACTCCCTGAAGCAGTGCTGAGACGTTCTTGGCGTAGCATTTTGCAGATGAGGACACTGGGGTTCAAGGTGAATACTTGGCTTGTCCGTGGCTAAGTAGCTAGTGACTTCAAAACCTGTGTCTTGTAAGTTCCACCAGTTAACTTCCGGCACCCGGCGTCTGGGGGTGAGCTGTGGCTCGCGGGAAGAAGCTGCTCTTGCTTCAGCCAAGCTGTCCTGGAAGCTGTGGGTCTAGGTGATGTGGCCTCTGTATCCTTGGCTACCTCTTCTCCAGGTTCATAATCCCTGTGGCTGCTGCCTGTTGCTGTCACTCTCTCATCTGGTCTTCAGGGGCTCAGCTCCCCCTGTCGGGCGCCAGCCATGCCCTCCAGCGCAGGCAGCCCCTTTCGTTACTCCAAACAGCTTTTGTGGACCATGATGTTTGTGCTGGCACTGCGTGCTTGTTAAGAGCACGAGTTTTGAAATCTGGAAGACCCCATTTTGTATCCTGAGTCTGCCGCTTATGAGCTGTGTGACTTTGGGCAAGTTACTGAACCACTCTGAACCTCAAGCTTGTGTGTGTGTGCGCGCGCGCATGCACAAAATGGGATTGACACCAGAACATACCTCACTGGGTTGTCGTGACGATTAAATGAGATCATGCATGTAAAGATGTTAGAACAGCACCTGCTTCCTAGTAAATGCTCAATCCATGTAAGTTATCATCACCTTGTCAGCGTGGTCGATGATCTCGTGTTCCCCATCTGTGTTCTGGACACAGAAGAGCGGAGACAAATTTTAGATTAGGGAGAGACGAGTGGACAGGATGAAGAGATTCTGCGGCCTGTCATGGGGAACTTTGGGGATGTGCAGAAGAAATTACTTCAATAAGGTTTAAATGTGGTCTTCAACAGCAGACTTTTTCTTGTGGTTCCTCGGGGCTGAATCTGAATCATGGAGAAGCCATAGAAAAGCAATTCTGAGTCAACAAGCGCTTCAAGATAATAGCTGACCTTGTTGAATAGAGATAACAATGGGCCCTAGCTCATGGGATTTTTTTCAGGGATTTAGTAACAGATACAAAGCTCCTGGCATGGTGCCTGGCACTTGGGTATCGCTCAGGAAATGTTAGCTGCTGTGATAATTATTATATGTAGCATGCTTTGCAGTTCATAAAATGCCTTCATATCCTCATGTGAGGTGCTGGGTTAAGCAAAGATACTTAGGGGCTGTGAAGACGGTTGGCCCAACAATGCCTCCCAAGGATTCACAGGTGGGGGTACCATAGTTTTTCTTTGGGAGAAACTATTGGATTCCCATGTTTTCTTTTTTTTTTCCATTTCCTCCTCACAATAGCAAAGTGGGAGATCTTTCACTCTGAAAGAGCCTGACCCGTGTCCCTGGAGAGTGAGAAACACAAGGACTAGTGTGTGATTTCCAGCCAGAGAAGGCTGAAGTTGCCATGTTGTGGTTGGCATTGCCCCCACTGCACCTTTCTAGAAGTCAGGGCAAAGATGGGAGTGTTCTGTATATTCTAGAGACATCTCAAGGCCCTGATGTGGGATGTGGCCTAGAGCTGGATTAAAGGGAACCTGGCTGGAAGGACAAAGGGGTCCTCATAATGAGAATCTGAGAGGTGGCAGCCAGAAGTCGAGAGGCTGGGGGAGAGAGCTGGAAGCTGCCAGCAGGAAATGCCTTGACTCTGAGAAGGGAGCTGAAGTGCCCAATGGGAGCAAGTCTGGGAAAACCCACTAACCTGCTCCATAAGGCAAGAGTCAGCTCTGGACACGCTCTACCTGCAGAGAAGCAATACCATATCACAACTGGACCTGCTTCTCAAGCTGTTCCAGACCTTTCTCTCTGCTGGACACCAGAAGGGTCAGAAGTAAGGAGACCATATCACTGACTGTGCAAAGCAGGACATCGTTTGAGTGAAAGAAAGCAAGTGGCATAAACTGGGTGCTTCTGAGCAAACTGCACCATTAGTTTGGTGCAGGAGAGAGCTGGACACCGAGGCTCCAGCTGCCCCTCCACCCCACGCATCTGGGTTTAAAACGGGTGCCCACACTCCCCAGGTGGCTGAAATCTGGAGCTTTATTATTACACTCAACTGATACTCTATTCCTGACTGGTTTTGGCCAGTCCAGAGAAGCTTTGGAACCATCCATTGACAGCAAGACAGTGACTCTGAAAGGCAACAAACTGCAGGGGAGTGTAGTGAAAAAGCAGATGTGCTTTATGCGTCCACCATTGCTTGCAGCGTCTGAGGTCCATAATAATGATGCCCATTTAATAGGCAAGGGTACAGCGTGAGTGCTTGTGCTCTTTCTGCCATGCACACGGTATCGGGGTTCCTGTCATCCCATCCCACCATTGAGCACGCATTCCTGTGCATTGGCACCTTCCAGGGCACTGGGGTAGGGACCAGGATCCCCTTGGAAGGGTTGCCATGGAGACAAGGCCCGCCCCAGGCAGAAGGCTGGCAGAGACCATTTATGCTAATGGTTGCCAACCCTGGGTGATTCTCATTGGATCAAGCGCTGACGTCATCCCGTTCTCAAGAAGCCGATATTAAGATGGAAGCAGATATGACAAAGCAGATATTAGGATCCCTTTTTGTAGATAAAGGAATTGAGGCCAAAGAGAGATCGTGGGCCTTGGACCCAGTTTCCACTACAGCGGGGCCAGGGAGCCGTGATTTTTAAATTAGGAAATCTGTGGTCTTTTCATTCCTTTGCGAGGCCTCTCTAGACACAGTTCTAGAGTTTCTTCTCGTTTCTGTGAATGTGGTTTTGAAGGAGACATTTTTTTTTTTAAAGATTTTATTTATTTATTTGAGAGAGAGAGAATGAGAGACAGAGAGCATGAGAGGGAGGAGGGTCAGAGGGAGAAGCAGACTCCCCGCCGAGCAGGGAGCCCGATGCGGGACTCGATCCCGGGACTCCAGGATCATGACCTGAGCTGAAGGCAGTCGCTTAACCAACTGAGCCACCCAGGCGTCCTGTGGGAGACAATATTTTATTTATTTATTTAATTTATTTATTTACTTATTTTTAAAGATTTTATTTATTTATTAGAGAGAGAGAGAGAGCACATGAGAGGGGGGAGGGTCAGAGGGAGAAGCAGACTCCCCGCTGATCAGGGAGCCTGATGCGGGACTCAATCCCGGGACTCCAGGACCATGACCTGAGCCGAAGGCAGTCGCTTAACCAACTGAGCCACCCAGGCGCCCCGAAGGAGACATTTTTAGGGTACTCACTGTTCTATTGCCCAGCACCACTTGTTGAAACTTGGACACCAGTGGTCTTTGTCACCCGAGGAACGCAGGCAGCTGGGAATGCTTTGGAGGGTTGGGGGCCGCGTGTCATTTGTTTTGCTAATGAGGCTGCTGTAGTCTAGGGGCTGCTTCATTCTGACGTAATAGGCAAGAGATGAAAATTGATTTCCAACCCAACACAGGGAACATCTCCGAGCTGCCTTTTGGGATCTAATCTCTCTGCCTACTTCTGCAGAGAGGTTGGCTGTCATTTAAAAGGATGTCAACGTGTTTCTCCTTGATGGATGAGCTGACTTAACAAAAGCCTCAAGCTCAACATAGGCCCCGGGGTGATCAGGTCCTGAATAAACCCATGCCACTCTGACCACATTAATAGGGGTGCAGTGCCCATCCAGGGAGGTGATGGGCTGCAGGACTCATCAGCCTGATTTAGCTTGTGCCCACTTGGGGATGTTAACAAGGTGATGTCCATTTAGAAGAGGGTAACAAGCACTGTAAAGGATCTGGAATTTGAGTGGTGTGAATGTTTGAGAGGCAGTTAATGAGTCTTCATCTGGGAGGAAGGGAGAATAAGACTGTCATCTTTAAAGGTTAGAAGGCCTATCTTGAAGCTGAGGGTGTAGGTTTTATTCAGTGTGTCTTTACGAGGCTATGGGTAGGAATCATGGGAAGGCAGATTTTGTTTTCACACGAGGAAAAGGTTTCTAACCATCAGGACTGCCTGACATTGAAGTATTTGGCTTGAGGAGGTCTGAGGGCTTCATCCCTGGGGTCTGTGTTGAGCCCCCTTCTTTGCTCATTCCCCTACACAGGGACACACAACAGAGGGAGGGTCTTTGGCTCAGGGAATTCACTTGGGCCTCATCTACCTACACCCGCTCTGGCCTTCCTTGGACATCAGCCCCCTTCATTCTCAACAATCTCATCTTGGCTCCTTTTCAGTCCCTTTTATAGGCATCTCTTTTATAGTAGGTCAGTGAGTTCTAGAGGTGGGCCATTGAGGGCTGTTGCCAGCTCCACAAAGCCATCAGGGATACAAGTATTCATCCTTCTGCCCCAACAGCCTCAGAGCCTGACTTCTACCTCATGATCAAAGATGGATCCTTGAGGTTCCAGCCATCACATCTGCATCCCAGGAAGCAGAAAAGACGACCTGACAGCTTCCTTATACTTTTGTTCTATCTCATTAACCAAATCTTAAGCTGGAGAAAGCACTTTTTTAGTCCGAGGTGCCTTGCAAAGAAGTGGGGATAGAAAAGATATGGAGACGGGCAACTGACATAAATCTGCCATGATTCTCAAATTGCCCAGACCCCTCTGCTGAGCTCTAGCCTGGTGTCCATCGCTCCCTGTGGAGGCTCCACCTGGATGTCTCACCGGCACTCCAGAGCCTCCCCACCAGGCTTCTCTCTTAGGTACCTCCACTTGCCTGTTACCCAAACCACAGCCCGGCTGTCATAGCAATGCTTCCCTCACTCTTCCCAGAACCGAATCACTCATCCAGTCCTCAACACATCCCGGATCCATCCAGTTCTCCCCCGGATCCACCCACTTCTCCCTGTGTCTCCTGCCTTAGTCCACACCACCACCACCTGTAGCCTGGATTACTGGAAAAACCAGATCGTGACCCTCCCTGCTTAAATGGGGAACAGTATGACCCCACTGTGCTTCATCTAAGATCCTCTGTCATTGGCCTGCCCTGCAGGGCACCTCGTGAGCACACCTTTGCTGAGCCTTCCATGGGGATCTTCATCCTTCCCTGTTCCCCCTCCTTCTCTTCACCTGCTGGGACCCAGTCTTGAGCCTTGGATTTCTCTTATCTCTGAATATTGTCACTTGCTTTTCTTTTGCATGTTACACCTCTTCCCCCACTCTTTCCTCTGTTGATCTGACTCAGCCCTATTACTCATTTGTTAGGTCTCGCAGTAAAAGTCACTTTCTATTTTTTCTTAGGCTAACATTTATTTATTTATTTATTTATTTTTTAGAGAGAGGGGGGGGGGATCTCACATGGGGCTCGATCTCACGACCCTGAGATCATGACCTGAGCCGAAATTGAGAGTCAGACGCTTAACTGACAGAACCACCCAGGCGCCCCTAGGCTAACGTGTATTCCACACTTACCATATGCACTGTGGGATGGTTAGCATTTATATGAATTATCTCATATTATTTTTCTCTAAGACCCTAAAAAGTGAGAGCTGTCATTATTCTCATTTTACATAGATGGAAATTTGGGGTGTAGGTTACGTACGTGCTAAGTAGCACGTCCAGGAGTCAAACCCAGATATTCCACCATCAGAGCTCTGTCTTTAACACTGGGAAATCCATGTGCCTCCCAGGAAATCTCCTGCTACTTCTCCTGTCACAGACTCTGCTAGGGCCTTGCAATATGATCCCGAGGCACCCTGCCCCACTGTGCCCTCAATCACACATCTTTATGCTCCTTGGCACCTTCGTGGTTCCTTCCATCCTTGAAAGGCAGCATTGCCGTCTCCACTGGATTCCCAAAGCATCATGCATGTAGGATTCAGTGCATGGGTGCAGTTACAGAGCTGGTTTTGGGGTTCAGCCAGCCTTCATCTTATCTGCAGCTCACCATTTATTATGATCGTGGGCAATGACTTAACCTTTCTGTGCCTGTGTAAAATGTGTAGAAAGTATAGAGCAGATGCTAAAGGTACCTTCTTCAAATATGTTATGGAGAAGAAATAGGTAATACTATGCACTAAATATTTGTGATCCACCCCCCACACCTCCCCTAACCCCACCACTTCGTATGTTGAAATCCTAACCCTCCAAAGTGATGATATTTGGAGGTGGAAGTGATTAGGTCCTAAGGGTGGAACCCTCCTGAATGGAATTAGTGCCTTTATAAGAGACACAAGCCCTGTCTCTCTGTGCTCTTCTGTCTGAGCAGCAACGAGAAGGTGACCGTTGACAAGCTAGGAAGCTGGTTCTTACCAGACTTTAGATCTGCCGGCTCCTTGATTTTGGACTTCTCAGCCTTCAGATCTGTGAGAAATCAATGTTTCTGTTCAAGCCATCCAGCCTGTGGTGTTCTGTTGTAACAGCCTGAGCTAAGGCAGTTCATGCATGTTAAAGCCCTTGATACAGTGCTGGGCGCCCAGGAAGCCCTTCAAGGTTAGTGGCTCTTCTTCTCCTTGCTGTTCTTGTTGTAATACATGGATTGCAACTCCTCTCAGCTCTGTCGTAGTTATAATCTACATGCCCGACTCTGTCCCTAGACGGTTTCTTGAAGACAGGCGCCATGTTGGGCCATCTTTGGATCTCGAGGGTCTGGAGAGCTGCCCAGAGCATAGCCCTGCTTAAGAGAAATTGGGGGAAGAGGCGGGGGGATGGTGACTTCTCATCCCCGAAATCCCTTCTGAGGAAGCGGCATCAGCAAGATTGTTGGGTGGAGGCTGGCGACATAGATTGGTTTGTCTTGGGAAAGGTCACATCTGGAAAGCCCAGCTGCCTGGGCCTCTCCCGTACACAGCTGGCTCCACGTTTGCTCAGATTTCCAGAACAGATGAGCAACTTCTTTCCAGGAAAGGTCTTGGAGGGTGTACAGGCCATTACGCTGAGAGGCAGAGATGAAGGTGTAAATTGCATTTCCCATGTCTGAGCCATTTTTCGGTTGTCGGAGAGCACCATCTGCAAGAAGGTTCGTGAGGTAGAAGTGGAGAGGGGGTGTCCCAGAAGCAGACAGCCCCAGGTCCAATCTGAATTCCACCGTGAACCACCCATGTGACACAGGGCAAGCAGTATAACAAGACTAAGCCTCAGTTTCCTCCATTAAATGGGGCTAAGTGTTATTGTTGGGACTGGTTATAATGCCTTTCATACAGGCATTCTAAGAATGGAAAGAAATACATGAAAAGCACTTGGCGCAGTTTTGAGCTGGCAACATCCATTAAACGACTTAGGTTTTTGGGGGGTTTTTTTTGAGAGAGAGTGTAAGTGCATGCGCATGTGAGCAGGGGGAGGGGGAGAAGGAGAGAGAATCCCAAGTAGATTCCACACTCATTGCGGAGCCTGCCCTACATGGGGCTCAATCCCATGACCCTGAGATCATGACCTGAGCTGAAACCAAGAGTCAGATCCTTAACTGACTGAGCCACACAGGTGCCCCAGGTATTTTTTTTTTTTTAAGTTTTATTTTTACTTAAGTAATCTCTACACCGAACATGGGGCTCGACCCCACGACCCTGAGAACAAGAGTCGCATGCTCTTCCAACTGAGCCAGCCAGGAGCCCCAGACTGTTACTTATTTTATTACCATTAACTTCCCCTTTAAAGAGCTTCGCAGTCTGTATCTCAGGGCACAGGCCGAAAGTTGACCTTCAGCCTCATCAGTAATTCATTCTGGTATTAATCAATTACTCACTGATTGCAGAGCCTTGGGCTAACCTCATCAGGGGTAGGATTCAGACAAGAATTGAGCCCTCAATGAGCTTCTGCTTTTGCCTAAGAAGACAAGACAGTTTCATAAATTGGCGCAAGGGGCTACACCTCTCTGGGACCTCAGTTGTCTTACTGATAAAATGGGAGGTTGCGGGCCGAAAACGAGAACTCGTTGAACAAAGCTACAGTGTTCTGAGGACGCAGATAACAGTGGATGGGTGGCTATCATGAAGCACATGATGTAGAATTCTGATGTGAAAATTACCGAAAGATGGCAGAGATGTTCTCTGACCTGAGAACTGAGCCTTTCACACTCTGAGCCTTTGCTGATGCTGTGCCCCCCACAAGGGGAATATAACCCCTTTGTCCTGCTTTCAACTGAAGAAGGTGTGTTTACCCTATAGTACTCACCCCAAGCATTAACTTCCATTGGGAAGGTCTTCCAGGATCTACCTCTACTTTATTTCCATTAGCCCCTTACTCATACCCCGATTACAGAAATTACTTTAATCCAGTATTCTTTGTCTGCCAGCCGCAGACTTGAATCCTTCCGGGGCCACAGTGCCTAACTTTTAGTTCTTCCTGAGGCCTGAAATGCAAGTATTTCATATTTGAATGAACGGCTAAATACCATCTAAATGAACACATAAGTGAATGAATAAAATAGACCTAGCCCACAATGAACTGCCTCTTTATCTGAGGGGTGGACGTCCGCTTTGGGAGCTCCCAGGTAGCAATTTCTCCTTCTCTTCATGACACCATGCCATGTTCATGTGTGTGTGCGTGGTGGAGATCCACCATTCGCCTACGGTGGCCCACGTCATCCAGGAGAAAATGGCACCACTCTCCTCTTCCTCTATTTCTCAGTAAAGTCCTGCCCCTATGAGTGGAGGATTGGCTAAGGAAAAGACCTGTGACTGGAATTGTCCAATCAGACCAAAGCCCAGGACATGAGTTCTAAGATGGATGGAGAAAGCTCTTCCCACTGGAAGGGCAAGGAAGATGCTCAAGTTCTCCAATGATCACAGCCAGGAATTCAGTTGCTGCCAGAAACTTTCCCATCTGTTATCTTGATTTCTGTCTACATGTTGACTTTCTGTTCTCTCAGATCAGCTTTCTTCACACATCAGGACATATGACGACCACAGATCCTGGGCTTCTCACCCGGAAGAAGGAATTCTAATGCTAGTCTGCAGTCTCACATGGGCAAGAGGGGGTAATCAGAATGAAGGCCATCTACTTGTTTAGGAGGAGGGTAGAGATATGGATTAACTTGAGGTCTTGGTTAGCCGAGTAGGCATGTTAAAATTGTGACCACTGAACACTGAGAAACTGAGTATGTAACTTCTAATCAGCAGAGGGAAATAAAAGCATAAAGGAAAATGATTAAGGATGCAGGAATGGAAACATTAAAAAGCATAAAAACAATGATGAGAAAGCAAAAAATAGAATAGTAAAAAATGAATACATAAAAATCAGTTTGCACACTCACCGTAAGTGGACTCGTAAGTTGAGAGGCAGACAGCGAGAGACTGAATGAAAAAAGGAAAACCCATCCGAGTGCACGATACAGGAGACATACATCAAACCTAAAGACACAGAGACGTTGAAAGTATTTGGATGGAAAAGATAGACAAGCCACCTACTGAGCAAGAGAAAGTTGTCACCTTCACATTGGACAAATATTTTCTAAGGCAAAGAGAAGAATTAGGCATAATGATGCAGTCTACATGATGTTAAAATAGCATTTCTTTAGAAATCTATAACAGTTTCAAACTTGAAATAATAATAGTCTCAAAAAATATAAAGGCAAAACTTGATTGAATTATATGGAGAAGTGGACAAATCCATAATGATTCTGGAGATTTTGCATCACTATCCGTATTAGATCCAACAGACCCAAACACAGAAGGACATAGTTGATTTAAATATCTTTTGAAACTCTCTAGGGTACAAAAGGCATACTCCATACCCAGTAATTAGTGAATATATATTTCTAGCATACATGGCATGTTCGCAAAAACTGACCATTGATTAAGCCATAAGGCAAATTTCTGAAAATATCAAAGAATAACATAAATAGTGCACTTTAATGTCTACAATTAAATTAGATACCATAAAAAATAAGTTGCGGAAATTCCATATATTTGCAATTTAAAATTTTACTTTTAGATATTTCGTGGGACAAAGGAGAAATCTTACGGGAAATTAGGATATATTTGCAACTGACCAATAGCACGATTATTAGTGTAAAAACTTGTTCAACTGGGGGAAAACGGGGTGCAGGGTACATGAACCCCCCTGTGCTATCTTTGTGACTTCCCGTTCATCCATAATTATTTCATAATAAAAAGCTCACAAATAAGAACATGTATGCTCCATGCCCCCACCTCCTCTGAATGAAACACTTTCATGGGATGTTAAATTTATATTTCTGAGGCATCTCAGGAACCTGACTTGACAGGGGCAGGAGGAGCAAAGTGGAGGGAGCCAAGTGGAGGGGCATCCAGGCCCAGTCCCATATTGTGAGCCGAGATCTTTTACAAAAAGTCAGAGCTACCTTGGTCAGGCTAGTGCATGATCTTCTGCAGCTCCCTAACTTCCCTGAGACTCTGAATCCTCAGCTACCACACAGAGATAACTTGGCTTGACTCACTTGGTTGTTGCTAGGTCTAAAAAGAATAAGGTTTTAAACAAATATCTGGTACCTAGTAGATGCTTGATACACTGCAGGCTACTTCCCCTTGACCCCACCATGACCTTTCTCTATCCTGGATTATCACTGTGCTTTGTCCACTGTATTGTGGGTATATCGCAGCCCCATCTTTTTGAAGTAGCTAGACATTTTCCAAGCACGTTGCAGCAGACATGGCTTTGCAGATTGGTCGCTTTACAATCACTCTGAAGGAATTAGAAAGGGAATGAGCCAGGCAGCCCCGTGAGGCTCGGAGGCAGACGTGAGGTATCCACAGAAGGTTTGGAGGTAACCAGCATAAGGATTTAGACAAAGCAGGAAGTTAAGAAAACTGATAGAGGTGAATGAATCCAGTCACGAAAGGCTCTAGAAACTAAGGTCTGTTGGATCTATCATCAGAATCTGGTTAAGTGTTTGCGGTCTGGAGAGAGAGGACTTGTGTCTTTTGGAGAGATCTGGTCCAAAGAAGCTGACAATTGTATGTACATGGGAAGGAAGGTTCTGTGCCCTGGTGTCCTGATATTTGGGTCATTGTGATAAAGCCACCTGCAAGTCCCACATGGTTATCTGGGTTTGAGAATGTGGGTTATTCACTGTGGAGGATAGCTGCACAGTTTGGGAGTAAGGAGCGTGCTGTGTTCTAAGACCACAGTCCAAAAGGAGGATCCTTTCTGTCCCTGGTGTAGTGATTGTGGACAAGCATAGAGCGTTCTCACTCTGGTGGGTGGTTTCATGATGTTGCTGCCAATAACAGGCTCCCCACATCTTGGCTGGACCCAGTACATGCTGGTGTCTCCTTGGGAGTGGATCACTGTCATGCCCTTCTTGAAGAGAGTCCAGAAGGAGGAGGAGGAGGAGGAAGACAAGGTAGCAGGCAGCCCTGTAACTTGAGGGAGGAAGCAAGGGCTGAGATTTTTAAAAAATCACCCAAAACCCATGAATTCCCACATCGTTCCTGCCTTTGCACTATTGAAGCACCATTTAGGAGCCATACCCCAAATGCATAAACCCACTGAGTTAAATTTGCAGAAAATAGGCAACAGTTGAATTTTCTGAAGCTATGAAGCCCGCAAAACAATCTGACGGACTGTTTTCCCCTGGTTACCAAGCTAGTCATCATTTGGAAAGAATCAGAACAGGAGACTGGACACCATGTGGGAAGCACAGCAAGGCTTCCTCTGGCCGCCCCGGGGTGTGATGGGAAAGGTGGCCTTAGTTTTCTTCTGTGTAGCTGCTTGAGGGTCCAGCATCTAGAACTTTCCAAAAAATGTGAAAGCCTCGAGCTGCTTCCCTTACCCAGCCAACCTGAATCCGAATAATTACGGCAGAGAGGTTTTGAAAACGAAACCTTACTCTTAACTTATCCTGTAAAGATATTTTATTTCCATGTGTAATATTACCTATTACTTTGCGCTGGCTAACGTCTTTCGAGAAGAAGTGTTCCTGAAAAAGTGAAGTTTTGAGATCCCAGTCGTAATTTGTGTGTGCGTAAAAATGGACTTTCTTTAGAGCCATGCATTTCCTTTAAGCACGGGGATGCCATGCATGCATAAATCTCTGTGGCTGGGCAGGTCCGGGAGCTTTGCTGGGTTTTCCTAGAGCTCAGGGAAAGGAAAAAATGATTTATTTGATCATGGATGAAGCCAAATATTTGCCCACCTTGCAGTTCACCTATTGCTCACCTGGTGGTTTGGCCATGACGGAAGAAGCCTGCAGCCCATGGGGAGTAGATTAGCTGAGCTGGCCTGGTGAGCAAGTTCAACCTTCCACTGCTGTTTAAACATCTCTGACTTCAGGGGACCCTGGAGAGATTAATGAAAGTCAGCGATCATTTCACCATGCATGATGCTTCTGTGGCTGCTGCTGGCCTGGGCCCGACTGATGGCTGTTGGCGCTCTTTCTGTCCACTCTGTGGAACGGTTACCACGGCGTTATAGGTAGGTCCTGGCCGTGGCCAGCCCCCGGGGGAGGGCGGGAGCTTAATCAGCCCTCCAGAGCAGGCATCTTGGTGATCCCT
The DNA here is from genome assembly GCF_029215605.1 of Mirounga angustirostris. Taxonomy (NCBI): domain Eukaryota; kingdom Metazoa; phylum Chordata; class Mammalia; order Carnivora; family Phocidae; genus Mirounga; species Mirounga angustirostris. Next base: position 168,658,415 of record NW_026991713.1, read on the forward strand.
GAAGTAGAAGGATCCCTGTATTTCTGGCAGGATCTACTACCTATGTTGGGATTCAGGAATACAGGTGGTTGGGAAGCCTGCTGACGGCAGACTGGCTCCCCTTGCTCAGAAATGAGGTTTTCTTTGGGAAGGGTCAAAGAAATGTGCAAGTCTAGAGTTAGAAGCATAGGATTTTAGCGCAGAAAGGACCGTGAAATGCAGGCACTTGGTCAAGGTCAAAGCCGGAGTTCAGATAAGAGACCGTGCCTGTTCATTTTCCAGTTCACATGGTGCCCTTTCTTCTACCCCCCACCCCCATCCTCCAGAATCACTGCAATTGCAAAGTGCCGCTGTTATTAACTAGGCCAGCCTGGAGACTTCCAGATCTTACCAGCTGTCAGTAGGTCTCTCCAGGCCTGGAGGTCTGGCCAGGGGCGCCACCCTCCTGACTCCAGCCTGGGGAAGTCCAAGGCTTTCCCACAATTTCTTGACTTCTCTAAGACTTGGACTCTCTGGGTCCCCTCTGGCTCCCGGATTTGGGCCTGTAAGGGTGTTTCTATACCTAAAACATAGCCTCTCATGTAGTTAAAAGAAAAAAAAAAAAAATCCACATATGCCAAGGATGTTTTGACTTCAGGATACTTTGATAAGCCTTGGTAGGAGAGGGTTGGGAGACAGGGAAGAACAGGGGTTTGCTCAGCAGCAATGCAAACAAGTATTTAAAAGAAGCAATATCTGGGGGCTCCTGGGTGGCGCAGTTGGTCGAGCATCCGGCTCTTGGTTTTGGCTCAGGTCATCATCTCATGGCCGTGGGATCAGGCCCCGCATCAGGCTCCGTGCTCTGTGCAGAGTCTGCTTCTCCTTGTCCCTCTGCTCCTCCCTCCACCCCCCATCTCGCTCTCTCAAATAAATAATAATAATAAAAAGAAGCACTATCTGTATCAGTTCTTTCTTGACTTTTTAGAGCAGTCTTATGTTCATCACAAAACTGAGCAGAGAGTCAGAGTTCTCATAAACCCCCAATCTCCCACCCCCACCCCTGGCTCCCCGACTACAAACACCCTGCACTAGAGTGCTACATTTATGGCAACCGATGGACCTACACGGACACATCATCAGCACTGAAGGCCCATGGCTACCACCATGGTCCACTGTGGGTGCTGCACATTTTGTGGGTTTGGGCAAACGGAAAATGATATGTATCCACTACTGTAATATTGTGAGACTAGTTTCCCTGGCCTAAAAAGCCCCTGTGGTCTGCCTCTTCACCCCTCCCGACACCCAATGCCTGGCAACCACTAATCTTGTTTCCTGCCTCCATAGTGTAGCCTTTTCCAGAATGTCATATAGCTGGAATCGGATAGTATGTAGCCTTTCTAGATTGGCTTCTTGCCCTGGGTAATATGCGTCTATGATTTCTCTACGTGAGAGCAATTCCCAAAATGGTCTCCTCATCCCCCAGCCCCAGGACCAGGCTTACCCCAGTTTGTAGATTCTTTTTCTCATTCCCACTCCCATCTTAGGACCTCAGTTTCTCTGTTCCACTTACCCCCATGAGCTCTTCATTCTTTTTTTCTCTGTTGTGCAGAGCAGCTTCTGTCCAGCCTCTGAGGCCTTCCCACCTGCTCGCGCATGTTCTCTGCAGCACCTTCCCTCCCCAGTGTGGGCTCATGAAGGTCTGCCTGCAAACAGAGTTATGCTCTTGAGAGGGATCCTGTGAGCAGAACTCTCTGACTCTGCACCCACTAAAGCTGCTCTATGGGGGGAAAAGCTGGGAACTCACATTTGAGCTAGGGCAGGGCTGAGCCTGTCAAGAGGGGGCGGTGGGGCTGCCTTTCCTGCATGGCTCCGCACCTGCCACCTAGACTGGCCACGGAGCTGCAGGATAAGCCACTGTTTGTGGGTTAAATTGAAAACCCATAACTGGGAGTAAACCCAGCAACCATGACCCATTCTGGAATCCCTTTGCTGCCATGGTGCTGACTCTGGCCATGCATCCTAATGCCTTCTTCTTCCACTCCACTCCACAAATGGAGATTCATGTAGCTTTCCCAAGGTTAATGCCTGGCACTTATTCCTTCTCTCGAAACACTCATTTCCCTCCAAACGTATCCAACCCCGCAGCTTCTGCTGCCACTTCTGTATGCTCGGCCCCATCCCCCTAGTGAATTCCAGCTCAAACATTTCTCCCTGTCATCCCCAAAGCATTGGAAACTCAACCTCTGGCAAACCAAATTCATGCCTTTTCCACCCAACCCTAGCCTTCAGTCTGCCTTCCCCTTGTCCCTGTTCCTGGTCATCAAGGTTTTGGTTCTTTGTCTCTTTTTTGTGCTTCTTGCCTTACATATGGCGTGATAGCCCAGTCCCATTGATTGTCCCTCTTGCAGTTCTCTCCCTTCCCCTGGCTACTCCTCAAGTCTCCTATCTCATTACCTGTCACCAGTTCCCTCACAGAGATCTGTGAGCCTGCTGCCTACTTCCCATGTTTCTGCTTCAGTCCTCCCAAATATAGCTCCTGGATTACTTCCTATGGAGATTGTATGAACTGCCCTTCCCCTGCCCTTGCCCCATGACCTTCAATGGCTCTCTCTTGTCTATTGGGGAAACAACAACAACAACAAAACCACCAAAAAGCCCCCAAACCCCCTTAGTTAGGCTTCCCGGGCATTCGTGTAGAGTTCCAAGCAGACTTGCTAACCTCTTTCATTGTTCCTTTCCATTGAACCTAGCAAAATCGGATTGCTCTCAGTTTCTGACACCCACTGTATGCTTTCTCACTCAGTATTTTCGCTTATGCTTCTCTTTCTGTCTATAATGCTCTTTATCTTCCATCATTGCCTATCAGATGCTAGCTACACCGGGGGTATGGCTTAAATGCCCTGTTTCCACAAAGCCTTCCTCCCTTCTTGCTTCAAGGAGCAGTGCGCTCGCCCATTTCAAAAAGAAATGTTATTTTATTTTTGTTTCTGTACTTGATGTGTTCCAATTTATAATTGTCTGTTAGGATCCCCCTACCTTTAAGATTGAAGGTTCCCAAGGAGAACTCCCATGTCTTGTTCACCTTTGTATCTTTTAAAGCAAGTAATATGTATTTAAATGAATCAGTTCATAAGATTGGCAGAAAGCACACTGGGTCCTAGAGGAGTGGAACAAAAGAAGGGTGGATTTGGAGGCTCTTGAGGGAGCAGGAAGTAGTTAGAGCCGGTGGTATTGGCCCTGGTGGGTGATGTCAAGGTAAGTGAATAATACATTTATCTGGGACAGGGGGTATTGCCGGGGGAAGAAGAGATGTTGACAGCGTCCCTCTCCAGCTTTGCTATGTTGCCTCTGGCTGGCCCCGAGTATGGACATGGGCAGGGCTCAGACAGAGCATGTGTTGTGTTGGATTATTCATTACACTCAAAACAATAGGGAATTCTGCTGGGGAGAGCAGGAGAATTTTCTGGAAGCCTGTGTTACAGCTCATAATATTACATCCAAATCTTTTGTGTAATGTAGCCCATTACCATATCCCCTGGGTGGCTCAGAGTCATAGAATCATGGAATGGTAGAATTGGAAGGAAATTCAAAGAGGACTTGGCCCAATACCCCAGTTTTATGGGTCGGGAAATTCAGGCCCAGGAAGGTTAAATAACTCTCCCAAAGTTACACAGAGATGCACAGCAGAGCCAGGATGGGAACTCAAGGGAGAAAGGAATAAATGTTCATCAAGTGCCTGTCTGTGATGGTGCCATGAGCCCACTGAGTGAGGCAAATCATTTGGGGACAAGGCAGTGGCAGCTCAGGAAGGTGACATTTAACAGGGAAGTCATGGATCTGTGATTTAGTCCCAGAATCTGACCGACTTCAAAGAGATGGTCTTTCTATGGCTTGGGGCCCCCTCTTTAAGGAGAAGTGGGGGAGAAGGGTGCACAGGGTACTTGGGAGGGCCTTCGCAAGGACAGGTCAGTTACTCTGCCTGAGGACCCCATGAGGCAGGGAGCATTTTGTTCTCATTTTGCTGAGTAGTAAGTAAAGTCAGAGAGGCCGTCCTCCCAAGGTAGCCCAGCAGTCCTCCCAAGGTAGCCCAGTCCTCCCAAGGTAGCCCAGCAGTCCTCCCAAGGTAGCCCAGATTATAACAGGTACAGCGAGGGTGACAACTAGGGCCATTTTGAGCCACGCTCGACTTGAGTGTCTTCATTGTAAAAATAAGGAAGACACGTCCCGTGCTGATGTTCCACAGAATTCTAATCCTCCTTTGAGGCCCGGTGCCAGACATTTGTCTGCATTTAAACTTCCATTAACAAAAATCGAGGACGAAGACACACGGATTGCCTAGAGCCTGGTTGGTATGGCCACTTGGTAGCATATTGATTGTCTTGCACTATGCGTATTGTCTTCTAAAATCTGTGCAGGAAGAGGGTAGAAGCATTGCTGGGAACCATGATGCCCTTCTTTGGTAGGAGACTGAGGACCAGGAGGTGGTGTTTGCAAGGATTCTTTCTCCAGACCCGGGGCCCTGAGAAGAAAGGAGGATACGGATCTCGCCTGGGCAGATGGCCCCTGTGACCATGACTTGGACTTATGGCCCATTCTGAAGGCCTCTGGGCTTGGCATGGAGAACATTCCATGAAGATGGGTATATCCAGGAGAGCTGGGGAAGGCGGCATTAAAATGAATGTGGAGGGGGATGGAAAAGCCACCGTGAATCTTATTCCCATGGAAACAGTAATTGTGGCCTTGGATCTTGAGCACAGCATAGGTAATTAAGTGAATCAGAGATGAAAATACAGCAACACATGTATCAGTTTAATGGGTAGGAAGGGGCTCAGAATTAGAATGTGGTCATGGCATAAGATAGCATCAGAAAGAAATAGCTGTGTGAGCTGGATGGCCTTTGAGGCAACATTGAAAGTCAAGGCTTCAGAGATCCTGCCCTGGATCTCCCATCTCTGCAAACAGAGGCATAACCTGAGTGTCTTCATGATGAGGGCGCTGCCTGAGTTTGACCTGACTTCCCGTTTATCTGCTGAGGAGTACTGAGTATAACCTGATTTTTCTGGAGGACAGATCATTTGCAGTCCCCTAAAATGAGTAGGTACCAAATAGTTAGAACCTTTGGTTTGATTTACAATAGGTACCTGGTCGAGGTCTGGGCCATTGTCCTCTGTATCTGCCCTCAATCCCACTTCCGACTGGAAACTCCTAAACTCTAGGTCTCTACCTTCAAACCAAACCCGTAACAAAGAACCTAAGGCAAACAAAATAAAATCCTTACTGTAAAACATCCACCCATTTTAAAACTATGTAGTTTGGACTTTGAACCCAGGGGCATAGACCGGCGCTCAGTCAGATGGTCCAACTAGAATGATAACTAGAAATCATTGGATTTCAGTTCTAACTAAGCTAAATCATGCAAATTGAAAATAAAAAAAACAGACAAAAGAGATTTTGGCGGGTCTGAATCAATTCATTAACAAAATGTGAGCAAATTCTCCTTACCTGCACTCCCATTTTGGAAAAGAGAATGATTCATTTGTCTGTCTTGTATAAAAACAACAAGGACCTTGATTGTGGTAAGGGAACCATTTCCCATAAAAAGAAGGGGAAATTAGATCATCACTAAAAAAGCCAGATGATATTGGTTTGATGCAAAGAAGGCAGTGGAAATCAAATGTGTATTCCCATTTAATTAATATTACAAACAATTAGAGGATTTTATTAGTGAATGCTATTTATGGAAACCTGTACAAAAGAAAACAACATTCTGGATCTCCAAGGGGTGTTTTTGAGATTCTTGCATTTCCTGGTTTTCAGAAAGTCTTTCTGGAAGGAAAAAAAAAAAAAAAGAAAAAGAAACTGGATTTTTTTTTTTTTCCCATTTTAATGCAGCTTGACGGTCTCAGAGCTATAACATGGGTGTCCCAGATATTTGCACTGAAAGCTGACAGGTGTGTTTTGGTTAGAGACGCTGACCCCCTTACCCCATTATCTCTCCCTCCAAACAATTTTTGGCTCCCCGTCCACCCACCCCGCTTTTCATTTTATTGGAATGTTACCTATAGCTTTCAGGGTCTTTTTCTTAACTACATTTACATACTGTTTTCAAAGAAGAGTTGCTTATAAATTCAGACCCAAACACAAGCCGCTCCCCTTTCTTGATGTCGTAATAGCAGCAAAACACAGAAGTCCCCCCCAAAATGATCAGGCTCCCTGCTTTCCCTGTGTGTCAGCTGAGTCAGGTGCTCAGTGTCGCAGTCTTGTGGCTCTGGGTGGCTTCCCTTCACTGAATGCTCAGCCATGTTTCGTGTGTGTGGGCCTCGCAGCGTCTTAGACCTCGGGATACATCACCGAAGATTCCAGATCCAAGACCGGTCTTTCAAACACCTGAAGATTTGCTAACTCAAAGCCACGCTCCTGCGTGGTGACCTGTGGTTCTCCGGAGCTTCACTCATCCTGACTGTTTCTAGGCCAGTGGTTCTCAGAGTGTGCCTGGGGCCCCGGCAGTGATGGGGCATTTGACAGACATGCTGATTCCCAGGCCCCACTCCATACCCGCCGAGTCCGCATCTCTAGGGGTGGGGCCCTGCAGCCTTTGTTTTCACAAGCCCTCCAGGTGGATGCACGTCCAGGTTTGAGGGTAGCTGTCCTCCTACACTCTTGCTTGCCTGGTCCCCTGAGGGTTTGTCCCCTTCCAGTGCACGTGATTTTTCATCCTCATACCTCCCCCAGGACAGATGTCACCTTCCCATTTGATCATGCAGCTCCTAACAGGTCAGAGACGTTCATACCCATGGTGGGAAGTGTTTGGAACCACTGTGCTCCCTCTGCTTTTGAGATCAAGCCCTGGGATGGCAAAGGGGTGTGTTTGGTCCCCCCCACCCCTGCCCCGTCTATTTTCTAGTATTATTTCTGTACCTTCTTCCCTTGCTGACTTAGTACTGACCGTGGACCGGGCATTGACCAGACTAAGCCTTGTTCATGTTAACCCATTTCATCTTTACAAAAAAATCCTATTCTACTAATGAGGAAGATGAGGCACAGAAGCCTCCAGCAATTTGCCCAAGGCTCCATAGCTAGGCAATAAGGAAGCTGGGAAGTCGGATCAGGAAGGTCAGCTGGAGTCTGGGGTTCCTAAGCACTCTGCTGGAATGCCTCTCTGGCGGGCAGGCTTCCATGATGGCCTGGAGACCGTATCTGGCCTCACCAGGGTTGGCCTCCATGCTCCTGATGTCCGGCTCCTGTTCACCTTCTGGATTGCTCAGTTGCAAGAAATTTTGGGTAACCTGTCACCTCTTCTATCCCCAACAAGGTCCAGGAGGGAGGATTAGATGCCCATTCTGTGGGCCTCTTCCTTGAGATAAAGGCTGGGTCACAACATGACCTTGGCTTTGCACCTGCCATACAATTCTTGCCTAGATTGGGATTTCTGCTTGCCAAGATCCCAGTCTCTCTCTCATCCCTGCTGTTTGACTCTCTGGGTCACCAGTGTTTCCTGGCACTTGACTTATGGTGACTCTAGGACGTGTGCTGACGTCACACCCTGTTCCCTCCTGAATTTCCCTTCAGCCGAGAGAGAGTTTTTGCCTTGCTGTGCTCTCTCTCGCCCATACCTGAAGTTCTCAGCCTTCCGCTTCTAAGCAGGGGAGATTCAGGGTAAAACAAGACTGACTCTCAGGACCGGGTGGCTGGATGTGAATTGTGGTTCTGCTGCTCCTAGCTTGCGTGGCCTTGGGAATGTTCTTTAACCTCTCCGTGACTCAGTTTCCTCATCTGTAAAGTGGGTTGATAACAGCAACTGTCTCCCGTGTTCTTTATGACCCAGGTCCAGAGTTGTCCACAGTTTTGCTGGCCCCTGTATCCATCCCCCTGGCCCGTGTTTAGGAGGCATTCTTTTCCCTCCACTTAGTCCATCCGGGTTGTGATTCAGGTGACTATGCGTGGAATGCATGGAATGTCATGGAAATCTCATTTCCCAGTGACTTCATGTGACAACTTGGAAGGGTGCTTCTTTGTGCCCTCTTCTTCTCAGAGTTAGTTTTGTTTGACCACAAATCGCCACTGCATAGAGGGGGTAGGCTGAGACCCACAGGTTGGGGTAAAGATGGCAGAGTAAATGGGACGTTGACAGAATTCGCCTAGAAGGTGGCCTGCACCAATCTGAGTTTATGTTTAAAGACCGGACTCTCAGCTGCTCCCTGTGTCGGCCTCGCACACCCTTGCTCCCACTGTCCCTACTACTAAGACCAAACTGGGGGCTCGCCATGTGCCAGGCATTAGTCCCTAAGGTCTGAAGCCTTGGGAGCACAGGTGAATTTCCTGCCATGGAGAAGAGAAGCCAGCAGAAATAAGCTACCAGGAATGAGCCGACCCTGACATTGAGCTTCCTGGACTGTGAAAGTGTCCCCCACAGAAGCTGGGACTCTGGATGAGCGTGTGTGACAGGCAACAGCTCTGGGGGCTGCCTGACTCCCAGGAGGGTCTGTTTGTGTCCTGTCTCACAGGGATGGACAAGGTCGACCAGATCTGTCCAAATCTGTCCTTTCTGGGTCTGAACCCATCTGCTCCTGTCTGGTTCTCCACCACCCTCCTCGAAGGTATCTGGCACTTTTGGCTCTGACCCGCACTTCCGTGTGCTCAGCACGGAATCAGCTCCTGCCACAGTTCTCTGTTTCAGGAGAGCTTGGTCTCGACCTCTGATCTCTCACTCTGGAATCACGGAGTGTCCTCTGCAAAAAAAGCAATTCCCGACACCCCAGAACGCACACCGTGGGTGGCCGTTTGCTTCCTCTGAAGAGGAGTTGGGCCCCGTCCCCTCCCGTCAGAGTTTGCTGGAAAGTCCTGCCCTTGAAACCCTCCTTCCCTGGGTCCCCTGAGCCCCCTGCCCCTCGCTAGCCTGGCCCTGAGTCCCCAGTAGAGCAAGGACAGGAATCTGATTAAGTACCTCAATCAGGTGTTCATTATCTCATGACACAGGCGTACCGAAATGGAACATTCCCGTATTTTAAACTTGCAGAGAATTGTGCCTTAATATAATTATTTTTGAAAGATTCTTCATCACAAAGGTTAATAAGAGCAATACAGGTTAATAACAGCACCAAGGAAGTGGACAACCTCTGATAATTGACCTTATTGATATGTAAAGTGCCCTGTGCCTTCACCTTGGGGTGTATGGCCACTTTGCCAGTCAATTAGCTCCCATGAACAGCCCCCTCCTGCTGCCTACCTGTCAGGTCCAGCCGTCCCTTCTACCCTCCCTGGAAATTAGGCCCCCACCCCCCAACCCAGACTCTCACAAGCCCGAACCCGTCTCTGCTTCTTGAATCGGGACGGTTGGGCGCCTGGGTGGCTCAGTTGGTTAAGTGACTGCCTTCGGCTCAGGCCATGATCCTGGAGTCCTGGGATCGAGTCCCGCATCGGGCTCCCTGCTCGGCAGGGAGTCTGCTTCTCCCTCTGACCCTCCTCCCTCTCATGCTCTCTGTCTCTCATTCTCTCTCTCAAATAAATAAATAAAATCTTTGAATCAGGACGGTAGGAAAACAGAGCAAAAAGGCAGGTGACATGTATCAAGCCCGGGTCGCACCTGCTGGACCCCAGGCTGGCTCTTTGACATGCTTGGATCTCTTGATCAACCTGCAGAGGGGGCCTGGCTCGTCCCATTTTACAGCTGGGGTGGGGGAGGTTGTGAAACGATAAGGGGCCGGCTCTCGGTCACAGTAACTCGCAGTCACAGTTACAAGTGACACTGTGGTTGGCTGGTATCTCCCATTCAGGTCCTGCTGAGGCAGGTAGGTGTCCCTCCACTGGGCGGATGTTAGTGCCTCAGGGAAACCCAGGGGGCACAGAGCAGACAGTGAAGACACGAGTCTTGGTTTGCGTTTGTGTCGCCATCAATACTGGGTTCAGAGCCATGCATCTCTAAGCCAGGCCGGCGGCAGGGGGCGGGGTGGGCAGGGGGAGGCAGTGGCCGAGATGCAGGGCTGGCTGCTGGTTCTCCAGAGGGTCCTTCCCAAGTTGAAAGTTGTCCGTGGAAATCCATCTGGAATCACAGCTTCTGCTTGACTTCTTATTACCCCTCTGGCCTTGAACCTGATCTTCCTTTGAACACTGATGCTGACAGCTTCAGGGGCCCCACGTGGCTGGCACGCTCCAATTAATAAACCCTACAGAAAGCAGGGTGCACGGTAAAGCCATGCCACTGGGCAGAAGTTTGCATGTTAGCTACTTTTTCTCTCGTTCCGCCTCGGAAATCAGTCTCGGAAACCTCTGCTATCGACAACCCAGTCCTTGCAAATGGACTGCAAAGTCCCAGCTTTGTCTGGGACACCCGGACCCCACCTTGCCCCCTGGTAGGTAGCAAGTCCACTGAAGGGTGTACAAGGGCTGCAAGACCCATCTGTCCCAGGCTTCTGGGGGACATATTTGGGGAGCCCAGTTGGGCTTGTAGGGGCACAGTGCTGACCCTCTCTCATTGTTTCTGGACTTAGCAGAAGTCTGAGAGATCACCATGTCTCAGGTCATGGGAACGGGGAAGAGCTATTTTTACTAATTCAAACATTTCAGGGGTTCTTGGGTGGCTTAGTAGGTGAAGCATCTGCCTTCGGCTCAGGTCATGATCCCTGGACTGTGGGTTTGAGCCCCGTGTTGGGCTCCCTGCTCAGCGAGGAGTCTGCTTCTCTCTCCCTCTCTCTCTCCCTCTGCCCCTCCCCTCCGCTCATGCTCTCTCTCTCTCTCAAATAAATAAATAAAATTTTTTAAAAAATAAACATTTCAGAGTCAGTTGAGGTGACCCAAATGACCCATACTCTTGGGGAATGGGATAGGTTTGAAGGAGGGGTAGTTCCTAGGAGCTGAATGGCTATTTTCTCATTTTCTGAGATTGAAAATGGGTCTCCGCTAGCCTGGCCCGCATTCCTCTGGTATGATGGTCAGCCAGTTCATCAGTGCTTGCTTAGCACCTACATGAGCAAGAAGCAGGGAGACACCATGAAAGACGGGGCAGGTGTATGGGAACCACACTAGACTGAGCATCAGGACACCTGGGATTTCATCCTGGATGGCACGTTTCCAGCCATGTGGTTTTGGATAAAGTGGTCAAAAACATCTGCTTCATGGGCTTGTTGTGGAGGTTAAAAAGGGCAGTTAAAATGAATACATCCAGTATCAAATAAGGGCTCTGTAATACCGGCTAAATAAGCTCCTTGTTTTTGAGAAATTTCTAATTTCTGAGTTTGAGAAATAATCTAATTAAGAACCTCATTTCCTCCAAGATCCGTTTATTAAAAGGACTTAGTGAAAAAGGAAGATATACATCCATTCAAAGCAACGTTGCATTTGAGGAAGCTGCTAGGATGGAACGGGTGGTTCGGAGAGGGTAATCCTGGTAGACTTCCTGGAAGAGGTGACTTTCAAAAAAGTGGATAGAAGCATGGACTGTGGAGAAGAGGATGGGGTTTCTGGGAAGGCGTTTTGGGTGGATTCCCCTTGGGTATTCCCATGGAGAAGTTGTTTCTACAGACCATAGTGTCAGCCTCACAGGAGCCTTTGTGTGCCTGAGCTGGGACAAAGCAGAGCAGCTACGTGTCCACACAGGCAGCCTGAGCATGGTTCGGGAATGCCAGGCCCTGCCTCTCCCCGCCCTCCCCGCTCCTGGCCCCCAGCCTCGGGGCAAGTCTCCTCACATCTCACCAATAGTGGAAATATTCCAGCAGGGATCAGATGTTAACTGGAGGCTGTTTTCAACTAGATGGCCTGATTTGGTACAAATAAGAAAGTGGCATGAAAATTTGGGAAGATAGGGTTTGATGCTATTGCCATGGGGGCCCTGATCTGTTTGAGTGCTCCTGGAAAGTGAAAGCCGCAGGACAGGGAAGGAAGGGCATTTCCCCACTCGCTTGGATGTTCCTTTCTCCAACTGGCCTGGGGGGCGCGCTAAATGCAGCCTGCGGGGGGTGGGATATCTCTGCTGGCTCAGAAGGCCCACGGCCCCCTCCAGCTTTGTGGATACCCCGTGCACCTGGAGGCCCTGTTGTGGTTTGCTGTATGGGGGCCCCCCTGGCTCTCATTGACTGGGTATGGATTTGGTTTGATTGTACAATTAGAGAGTGTGCATTCATCCCATGCCTGATAGCGCAGCTGCTGAATTTACCCTTCATGCTTCATCCCCCGGGGCTTCTACCCCCATGAGAGTGTCCCATGCTGGCCTCCATAAGGAGAGGGGGGAGGTGCCCCAAGTTATATTTTGTCCCGAAGTCCGTAGTGGGTATATGGGATGAGAGAGGATTGTACCCAAGATCAACCTGGCTTATTAGCTCCATCTCTTTGTTGGAGCAATTGTAGAGGCCAGGATGGAGGAGCTGCTCTGGAAGGTTCTATTGGTCCAGCAAGTGGCAGTGGGGAGTTGTAACATAATAGGAACTATATAGGTGGTCTCTGCCTCTGGTTCCTGGCACACGGCTCATGAGTGGGGGTGGGGTGATAGGAGCATCCTTTGTCATAATATTTGGTCCTTGTCCCTGGTTCCTGACCCAAGAGCTGCTAAGACCCTTAGAATCTCTCCAGTGACAAGAGTGTCTTTTGTATGCTAAAGAGATGACCAGGGGCTGAGGTCTCTAGATAGCTTCAGGATGAGAGCTGGTCACCAAAAAGACCAAGGCTTGATTAGAGGGGTGGGACTTTTAGCTCCCCGTCCCTGGGAGGAAAGAGGGGTTGGAGACTGAGTCAATCACCAATGGCCAGCAATTTAATCGATCATGCCTAAATGATGGGCTTTGGAGAGCTTCTGGGTTGGTGAACCCATCAAGGGGCTGGGAGGGTGGTGAATCTGGAGGGGGCATGGAAGCTCCATGTATCCCCCCATACCTGTCTCTATGCATCTCTTCCACACACCTGTTCCTGAGTTGTATCCTTTATAATAAATCAGTATTAGTATATAAAGTGTTCCTCTGAATATTATGGGCATTTATAGCAAATTATCAAGCCTGAGTTGGGGATTCATGGGAACCCTGGATTTGAAAGAAATCCTTGATTTGCAGGCAAGTTGGGCAGAAGCGTGGATATTCCCTGGGGACCCACTACTTGTGATTATGGGGAGTGCAGTCTTGAGGGACTGAGCCCCTAACCCATAGGGGCTGCACTGTGACTCCGAGTAGTTAGTGTCAGAATTGCTGATGTGAGGGGGGATCCCACACATTTGCCTTCAGAAATACTGTGAGTAGAGGAAATATGTTTCCTGTGAGCAGTCAAGAGAGAGAAGCAACTGGCCCTAAAGAGACTCTTGCATTAAATGCTTTGCATTTTGTGTTCCATCACCTGGAATTCTCTTTAGCAATGTTTGGGTCCTAGCCCAAATGTCACCTCCTCAGAGAGGGCTTCCCCGACCCCCCTAACTAATGCCACCCCACCTGCCACCATCTAGCACATTATTCTGGTGTACTGTTGAGAGCAAGCTTCACTATTCAAGAGTATTTGCTTACTCTGTAACTCACTGAGTTGTCTGTGTCTTAGATTTAGTGTCAATCTCCCTTCTAGAATGGAAGCTCCATGAGATCAGGGACTTGTGCTTATCAACCCACCAGCAGCTTTTTCATTATTTCAGTTTTTCTGCAAGCTGGTCTGAACCAGTGTGGGGACTGGACAGGGTGTAGGGGATAAAAATATCTGTCCTGACACCCTGATTACCTTCTGGTTCTTTCTTTGCTCCATTACTTTGGTGTTTGATCTGACTTCTTAAAGCCCAGCTTGTATGCAGACGTACAGTGCCTTAAACATTTGAGTTGCTACCATTATTTTTAAAAATATAATTGTGGCTTCTTAGAATGAAGGATTGAATGCCCCATCCCACTCCCAACACATACACACACACACATGCATGCACACACACACACACACAAATTGTGAAATAACAATCAATTCAGTGGAACCAATTTTAAGATATTTTAATACATAATAACAATAATAATCCTGATAATAATATCAGGTTATGGGTTAATGTTTTTTAAGAGCTTCCCATATGTCAAGCACCATACTAAGGACAGATCCCAAAGGGAATGTTTCCAGGGTCTGGGGCGGCTTTCTGGAAATCAAACCACAAAGAGCGTTGGGTCAGCCCTGTTCCCACTAATAACAAATGCAATTTGAGCTTTCCAGCATTCTTTGCCTTCAAGTTAGTACAAGGGAGGCATGCGAGGAAACCTTTACCTTTTTATTTCAAGCAAGAAAATAGTAGGGGTTGTGCAGATTTTGTTGCGAATCCTGAGTGGTCCCCATTCAGCCAGGAGTTGTTTTCAGAGATTGGCCTTTCTCACTGTGGGAAGATCATGAGTCCTTACAGGCCATTTTAGCATAAGTCAAGAAGTGATGATCATTAAGTGATCGAGGCATTTGGAAATTAGACTTTAGATTGACAACCCAAGGTTCTGAGATTTGGAAGCAGATCATATCCCTCTGGAGCAGACAATATGAGAACCCTGAAGAATGAAATATGAGTTCTGTTTTCTAACGGTGACAGCGTAAGGGACCCAAGGCCTTTTCCAAACAAGGGGATTGAACATGGCAAATAATGAGGGATGTGTTGAATTGGAGAACACCAGGGTATAGTGGAAAGAATGTTGCCTTTGAAGGTAGAAGGCCAGAATTCAAACAGCATGGGGTTGGGACAATCCCTTCCTGGCAGGCCCCAAGTAAGCATGGTGCCTGGCATTACATGTGTGCTGAGTTGAATTGGGAAACCCCTTGTGACTACTGAGGTTGACCTGTAGGCACGGCTCCACCTCAGAGTCTCTGATTTTGATTCATTTGCTGCAGCCACAAGTCTGAGACTCCAGATCTCCCAAGACTTCTGATGCTTTAACTGGGATCTTGCTTCCTGGGGAGGTCATCCAGAGCTTCCAGAGCCAGAATGAATGAGTACACCAAAGTGGAGAAAACCAGGACACGGGGAAGGCATGTGTTGGGTAGACTGTGTGGAGGGATCACGAAAGATAAGCCCGGACATGGATGGGCTAGAGCCTGGACCAGGCTTGGAAGAACATATCAAGCTTAAGCAAGCATGAGTGTGGCAGTCAGTGAAGTACTCAGATTCTAGAACAAAGCCCATGGTCAGTTGACAGGAAGGAAGTGTTTGGGAGCAAGAATGTGTGAATTTGCACCACTGAGTGGGTTGCCTTCGAAGGGCTGATGACTTGCACTTACAGACTCCTTTGGGTGAATCCTCAAGGCATACTCCTTAGAACCCAGAGGGAGGATGGAGCCGTAGCCATCAGTTTACTTCTGGAAGTCCCTTCCACCTCTAAATTCTGAAGCTCCATGAACTTTGGACCCGGAAGTATTAATATGGCCAAACCCAGCTCCATGCTAACATCAACACTCCACAGCTGCCATGTTCTATAATAAATGGGATGCACTACCTGGGAATTCTGAGATGCTTCCTGGAGGCCCCTGGAATCCACCTCCTTGTGCTTCTAGCTTCAGTCCTAGGCGTGGGAAAGATGAGCCAAGGGCTGCAGAAAAGCAGGAGTTGTTCACTTTGTTGCTTTCAATGTGTATTTGGTCATATGGGTGCCTTGAGGGTTTAAAACATTAGCTACCTTTAAATCAAGTTGGGCACCTTATAAATCATAATGATAAATGATTGATAAATAAACTGTCATTGCTACAATTAGATTTTCCATTATACTTGTATGCTATAATTTAAAATGTAATTTCCCCCGAAGCTCATAAAGGCACTGTAGTAATAGGGTGTCACAATGTATTAGGGGCATGTGCAAGCGTCATGGCTCAGCACGCACCTTGATGAAGTGCAGGATTGAGCTGTAGGGTTTAATGCAAAAGCACATGTTCTGCTGTGGATTGAGGGGCCGACTAGATCAAGGAACTGGGTATTGCAGCTAGCCAAGCAGGAGATTTAAGAGGAAGGGGAAAAAATGGGTTAGCAAGGCAACGAACATTGGGCTGGCAGTTGAAATTTTCTGTCCCATTCGTAGCTCAGGCTCAGACCAGCTGCATCATTCTATATGCATCTACCCTGCCTTTTTCAAGAAGAATTTATTTTTTTTAATTTTTTAAATTTTTCATTAGAGAGAGAGAGCACGTGTACTAGCAGGGGGAGGGGCAGAGAGAGAGGGACAAGCAGACTCCCCACTAAGTGGGGAGCCCGATGTGGGGCCCAATCCCAGGACCCCAGGATCACAACCTGAGCTGCAGTCAGATGCCCAACTGATTGAGCCACCCAGGCGCCCCCAAGGAGAATTTAATGAGATTTGTTATGACGTGGAAATGTATTTTCCACAACTCCGTTTCCCCACTGAGCGGTGAGAAGCCTGAACTACTGGTAACTCGCTAAACTGACATATTTGGAAATGGGGTTTAGGGCACTGGTGAGAAATGTTCCTGCTGATTCTGATGCAGCCATGTGTACTCCAGCCTTCAAACATGACATAATAGTTTATAATCTTCAGACGTGATCTACAAAGGCAAGGCTCAATAACTTTTGATTGCTCACCCAAGTGAATGTGGCCAAATGACTTCATATTTGAACATCAACGTAAGCATCTTAGTCTTGACTTGGAGATAGGTTTCTTTTTTTCCTCCACTCAAAAAAGTTGAGGCTCCCTTTCCCCCATTACCAGCAAGAATTTACACCTGCCACTTTCCGTTACATGAGGCCATCCATCAGACAGACCAATTCTACGTTCTGGTTCCTCGGGCACTTCCTCGGATCCCTTTTGAAAAAATTCCTGCCATGATGACTCCCAGTCTCCACAGATGATGAGCTCTGTCTTGCCTTCCCTAATCGTGATCCAGCAGAACACCCGGCGTGTTGTCTCTAGAACAGGATAGATGTTTTAGAATTGAAGAGAGAGCCCTGGGCTGTCTGAGAAGGGTCAGGTTTCCACAAACACTTTAAATCCTGATTTCCCCCCTCACAGCTCATTAGTGCCATATCTCCATACTGCAAGTCCATCCACAGATTGAGGAGAATGGATGTCACCGGGCTGGTGTTAAATCAACAGTCCCCGTGCTCACGGAGCCCCTTTGACCCGCACTTTGGGGAACGACCTGAGATTATTACAGATTCAGCCGAGTATGGCTGCAAGGGTCTGTCTGGTGTCAGAAACCCTGATGCCTATTTATAATTCCTCATATAACTCTTTCCTTATCCCCAGATTGGCCATCAAGGGGTTCAATTGACCTTGAAATGTAGATTGTGAATTCTGACTTGAGAAAAGCAGAGGTTCCAAAGTGATTCCCCCCTACCCCAATCATGCCTTTTTCTTTCCTATTTTTAGTTTTCTAAGGATTTTTTTTCTGCTCCGAAGGATGCATGCCATCTCACTAGGGCAAGGTCTTTTTAGCAAGGGCTCTTGCGCAGATTGTTCTAGCGATTCATTAAAATTAATGAATCTAGCTTCCTAGACCTTGATTAGAAGTTCACACAGTGGAAGGGAAAGTTTATCAGAAGTGCTCTTGGAGCTGGGAGAGTTTCCCCAACTTCTCTCTCCACGATGGTAGAGATCTCTATGGGGAACTGTTTCCCTTAAGATTTGCCAGAAGGTTTGATGGTACAGTTTTCGAACGAGTTAACCTCGGACAGCGCATTAGTGAACACTTGGACAGAGTTCACACTGTGTTTAAGATTTCCAGTAGACGGTGCCCTTCACCATGCCCTGCCTTCTCCGCTTTGATTCAAGAATTAGAAGAATTAGCTCAGATGCCTTCTGAGGCGCTCTGCTCTCCCCCAAATAGAGATGCCCGTTCTCTCCACCTTTGTCCTTAGCCTGCTCTCCATACTCCTTAGTCGGTGTCAGCTTCCAGAAGCCGCCTCCAAACCATATTCATTTCCGTCTCACTTGCACCAGAGCCTGGAAGGTAAGTTCTCCTGAATGGAAATACATACATCTTTAGGCACACCCTGTTCTTCTGAATTCATCCCAGGGGAGAAAAATCACAGATAGGAACTTGAAGAATAATTCCGGTTCATGGACCTGAGAGATCCAGAGAAGAAATCAGGGCCGAACTCGTCACATTACAGGAAAAGCAACTGATGCGTACAGGGGAGATGTGATTTGCCCAAGGCCACTTGAGTAGGGTGCTGGGACTGTCGCCAAGCTCTCCATCCATTCTTTGTCCGTCTTTTAATTTAATGTAGGAATCCTGTCCCATTGTGATTTGAGCCCCAAAGCACCGAAGTTTATAAATTCTGGCAACTTGTAATTCAACAGAGATATTAGAAAAATCCCGTTATAGTTGTACTTCATTTTGCCTGAGAGAAGCTGGGTGTAAATCTAATCACATTTGAAAAACAGAAGGAAATTGCTCTACTTAAATGAACCTCATAGTCAAATCTTCCAAAAAGCCAGGGATCTTTTTCTTAGGTGAATAATTGCAGCTGAATTAGTCTGTTTGTATTTCCAGGGTCTGGGAAGGGAGCCCTCCGACCCTGAACGTAAGGGCCATGACAGTGACTGAGATTGGGGGGCTGGGGCAGAGGGGTGTGGTTTAAGAAGCTCAGATACCCTTTTACTGGTCTGTCATGGGATTAGGATATTTATTTGTATTCCTCCCCCCCCCACCTCTCTTCTTTATTTCTGCCTTTCTCTCTTTAACAGCACGAAGGTGAATGTGTCAAGTGAAGTCGTGATTATTTCCAGCCTGTAGTTTAAAGATCACCCCCAGTCCTCTATTCAGCAGAGGGAGAAGGAAGGGTGAAGGACCCAGGCAGCCCACACCAGGCAAAGTACCAGGCTACCTGGAAGTATTCAGTAAATACTTACTAGGGCTGCTGCAGCTGCTGATCCAAAACATTCACACCCACCTCCAGAAAATTCCAGAACCCTCTTCTAGGACACATCTCTTTATGCTAGATGCTTTACTGAGAACTTCAGAAAGATAGCTGTCTGAGGCCCCTTTCCGGGCCTCATGACTCCATCCCCTGCTTGGGGCCAGCAAATGATCCTGAGGACATCTCTGGCTTCATCACCAGGGACCTGGAAAACCTCAGGTCACCTGTGAATGGGGAGAAGCACTCACCCCGAGGGGACGGCAGAAATGAAAGCATAAACCACAGAGCTGGACATAAAATTCTTAGCGGTTCTCTTAATCGCTGGAATAGCCCCAAACTTTCAGTGGCTTCATATAAAATTGTCCCCTCTAATTGTGCCGGCTTCTCTTGCCTCTTTTCCTCCAGATTCCCCATTCTTGGCTCCTCTCCACCCTCTGGCTTTCCCTGTGACCCAGTCTGTCCCACCTGCTCCCTGACACCCCCACTCGTGGATGCAAAATCGCCAGCCCTTCAAGTTTGCAGATGAGCCGGACCTGGATGCCAATGCCCAGTGTCCGAGCCACTCAAGCCATCCAGTGGCATCTGGGCATGGTAGGGACTCCCCGGGCACCGGGCACATTGGGAAGCCCAAAATGGTTTCAGGGGGCCCAGTCATCATGGAAAGATTGCAGTCAGGGAACCAGCTGTTGGGAGCTGGGGCCTGAACAACGGAGGGTTGGCTATATTTTACATGCTTGGTAACGAACTGTGTTCCGACTCCTTAAAGCCGATGTGCGCTGCTGGGTTTTCTCCAGTTGCTAAGTGTGATTCGGTGTGCAACCTGCTGGCAATCGGGCTGTGCTAATTGCTCTATCACTTGAGAATTCAATTGTTTCTTATTCATTAACAGCTTATTCATTAAAGGACAAAGAGTGTCCTTTGATCTCTTGGAGGACCTATGGACTCAATTGCTTTCCTAAAAGCAGAACCTTTCGGTGACTTGACTTGCATTTTTAAGTGACTTGGAGCAGAAGGTTCTCAGCCCTGGGCTGGTAATGCATATGCAAATGGCTGAGGGCTCTGACCTTTTGGCCCCAGCCTGTTGGTTTATTTAGTCCTTCCTCATCTCTTTTGCTCTGCTGTGGAGCTCCACTAAGGCTGGCTATACAGCAGGATGCAAACCTTCTAGAACATTGTATAGGAATATTTTTTTCTTGGATTGTTTAACAAAGATTCTCAAATCCCTTCGTCCGGCCCTTAGAGAAAACCAGTCTTTTGAAGGTTGCGAGTGTGGAAACCTGCCATTTCTCAGAACCAGGCCCTGAAGGCAGGGATCCAAGGCTGGGAGGGGTGCATCTGGGCTGTCAGGCTCTGCAGGACTGCGTGGGAGGGAGGGAGGGAGGGAAGGGCACAAGGGTGAGCATCAGGGACAAAGATTAGGAGCCGAACTTAGATCCTGGAGAGGACTGAGCAGGACTCCTCTGTGGACAGATTGGGGCACTGGGATTTTCAAGGCAGGACTCCTGGCAGGCAGGAGGGCAGGCAGAGGCCTGGGATGCCTGGTAGGGCGATGGTAAACTGTCACCTACTACAAGTATGGACTGTGGTTCAAGACGAACTAGATCCTCAGGGACAAGATGCTCAACTCCTGCACCAGGTTCAGATCCCGAGTTTCCAATGACCCAGAGTGGGACTGGCCCTCCAACCCGGGTCACTTGAGAGCAGGGCATTGATTTTTGAGCCTGTTTATGATACTGAGTATGTCCCTGATTGACGTAGAGAAAGGGATAAGGTGAGGGTACTATTATTAAGTATCCGCTAGGCTCCAGGCACTGATTTTAAATATCTGTCCTCGTCTCCTCTTGCAAAGACCTGTAAGTCATGTGTTATCATTCCTATTGAACAAATAAGAAAACCAAGGCTCAGAGCAGCCAAATGACTTAAGATCATAGATTGTTAGCATATGGTAGCATGGGAATTTTCAACATTTCATTCTTTCAACAAACAATAACAACAGCTAATAATGGTCATGGTAATAATAAAGAGAGTAGAATTAAAGTGTCAAGGCCATGTTTTTTTTCCGGTAATGACAATTACTGACAATTATTGAGCACATACAATATTCCACAAATTGTGCTAACCACTTTATATGCTTTATTAGTTTGCTCCTAACACAACCAAAAAAGGCAAGTTTCTTCTTTCTCTCTCTCTCTCTCTCTCTCCCCCCCTCTTCGCTACAGATGGAAAATGTGAAGATTAGGGATGTAAAGTATCTTGCCCAGGGTCACAGCCGGCAAGGGTAGAACCAGAATTTGAACCCAAACAACGTGATTTAGGAGCTCAGACTCCTAAACACCATGCAATAAGCAAGCATGTATTGTGTGTCTACTATGGAGAATACAAAGATTAATACAGGGTTCCTGCTGTTGAGAGCTTACAACCTATCAAAGGGAAGGGCACGTAAAGTGTTACAATTTTATCTTTTTCCATATGACTATGAGGGGTTCCAATATCACTTATTTACAAAACCATATTTTCCCTAGAGATTTCAGATGGGTCTTTATCATATACTGAATTTCCATATGTAGCTGGGTCTATTTCTAGGCTTTTTGTTCTGGTTCATTGATCTGTGTATTTATTTGCAAGGACCCACTTCTTTTTTTAAGATTTTATTTATTTATTTGAGAGAGAGACAGAAAGAGAAAGAATGAGCACAAGAAGGGGGGAGGGGCAGAGGGAGAGGGAGAAGCAGGCTCCCCACTGAGCAGGGAGCCCGATGAGGAACTTGATCCCAGGACCCTGGGATCATGACCCGAGCCAAAGGCAGACGCTCAACCAACTGAACCACCAAGGTGCCCCGGACCCCACTGTTTTAATCATACAAGATTTACATTATGTTTTCATCTTTGGTGGAGTTAGTCCTTTGGGCTAAAATTACATTCGGTGTGATCAGGGAAGGTACCTCCAAGGAGGGTGTTATTCAAATTGGATTATGAATAGCAAGACGGAGTCAGTCATTTGAAGAACTTCTATGCAGGGAGAAGAGCTAGAGCAAATACAGGAAGGAGAGAAAAAGCTTGGGTATGATATCAGCGTTGAAGCCATGGTCAGATATTGTAGGGACTTGGAGACCAGGCTCACGAGTTTGGATTTTATTTCAAGTTCAGTTAGGAAGCTGCTGGAGGGTTTTAAGTGAAGGGAGTCGGGATAGGGGAGGAGGTGGGAAGTGACTCAATCTGGTTAACATTTTGAGAAGCTCCCTTTGGCCGAACACTGGAGGCTCCGAGGACATCTTCCAGGTTCTGGTTGAGCATTAGGGAAGATGAAGGAAGAGCAGATTTGAAGATGAGATCCGGGAGTTCTGTCTTGGTCCTGTTAACTCTGAGATTCCTTCTGCAAATGGGAGTGGCAACCACCAACAGGCAACAGGGAGCCCGTTTTTGGAAACTAAAAGAGAGATCTTGAAAATATTAATTTGGGAATCACTGTCATGTAAATGACATTTGAACCAGGGGATGGGGTGGGTTTACCTAGGGAGACTTTAATAGTTGGTATCTATTTTAATACCTTTATTGATAGAGCCCAAGACCGCTTACACAGAATGGTTCTCTCATTCATCCACCATCATTCAGTGTATCTTGATGGGGTATAGATTTTTTTTCATGCAAATATTTATTGAAAACCTGCTTCTCAAGAAATAATGCCTTCCTAAAGGTCTGGCACTCTGCTGCTCTCTGAAAGCAGGAGTAAGGATGAAAACAAAAGAAATTTGAACATGTATCCTTGTCTTTAGGAACTTCTATTCTATTTAAAGACTTGAAAAGACATGAGAAAGCTCAGTAATGTTGTATTTTTCTGTGTAACTTCAGTGTTCAAGAAAAAAAAAATGTGTAATAGGTTCTAGAAATAGAGGAACATAATGTCTTTCCCGAAGTCTTCTTGGATTTACCTAGACAAGGCCACACATGCAGACTCCCAGGGCAACAATATAGTTAAGGGTCTCAGGAGTGGCTTCTGGTCCCCGGTCCATGAGCTCCCCTGAGCCAGTGGGTTCAGGCAAAAGGCGTTGGGTCTGGCAGTGGTGGTGGGGGTAGAAGTGGGGATTGGATGAGTCAAATGAGTGTGTGCCAATGTGTAGACTAAACAATGCTGAGTTTCAAGACCAAACATTGTTGAGTCACACGATTCTATACTTGGCTCCATGTCCTGGTCTCCCTTTGTGATTTCAATGCACTCTTGTGGTTTTGATTACTTTGTACACAAATGATTCCCAAATGTGAATAGCATCCCACTTGTGTCTGAACTTAGAGTTCATCGAAGAGCTCTCTCCAGAACCTTTTTACTCGAAAATCATGTGGGCCTCTACAGTGTGCATCCTCTATGTGACTCAATTAATCATCTTCTTCCAAATGAATGGACAGATGATTCACTCCTGAGCTCCCCGGTTCAGTTTGCGGAGGCACCAGCTAGCTTCTCTGTCCCGGAAGCCTGGAGTCCTCCCCCTCCTTCCCCACATCTGGTTAATCACCAAACTCCCCCAACTTTTTTCTCCTAAACATTTCTTGAGTTTCTGAATTCTATAGCTTACTCTTTGAGTTTGCAAACACTGGTCTAATGTAGGCCTTTATTATTTATACTTGTGGTTGTTGCACTGCCTGTATGGTTTCCTGATGTTAATTTTGTTGCCTTTAAATCCATCCTTCTGGGGTGTCTGGGTGGCTCAGTTGGTTAAGCGTCTTGCCTTCGGCCCAGGTCATGGTCCCAGGGTCCTTGGATTGAACCCCGAATTGGGCTTCCTGCTCAGTAGGGAGCCTGCTTCTCCTTCTCCCTCTGCCTGCCACTCTGCTTCCTTGTGCTCTCTCTCTATCTCTCTGTCAAATAAATAAATAAAATCTTAAAAAAAAAAAAATCCATCCTTCCACTGCAGCCAGAGTCAATGGTCTCGATGTCAATTTTGACCATGCTTTTT
The DNA here is from genome assembly GCF_029215605.1 of Mirounga angustirostris. NCBI lineage: Eukaryota > Metazoa > Chordata > Mammalia > Carnivora > Phocidae > Mirounga > Mirounga angustirostris. The sequence goes on from NW_026991713.1 coordinate 168,682,102, forward strand.
GCCCTCGGTGTCTTCTGTGATTGTCCATTTTGCTCAAGATCATCCCCAGTCTTCTTAAAATGGCTTTTAAGAGCTCACTGATGGGCTCCTGCTAACCACGCCCATTCATCTTTGGTCCCTTCACAGTTATACCGAATGGTTTGCTGACTATCTTGAACGCTTCATGAATTGACGCAAAGCTACCCTTATTCTGAAGGAGTGATATATACAAATGACAGGGACCACCTGCTTCCCACCTTCCCTCTGTGTTCTTCCTTGTCCTTTGACACTAGATGGGGCAGGGAGGGAACATCTCTGGGGAGTCTCCCTGGAGCTCCTAGACTCACCTTGTTATCCTTATATCTTAGCCATTTGCCAAGCCATGTGTTGAAATCTGCCTTTTATATTGTCTCTTGGACGCTTCAAGACCTGTGCTGTCCAACAGAATTACCGTGCCTGCCTCATAGGTAATCTTAAATGGTCTGGTAACCACATTTTAAAAGTAAAAAAGATAGAGGTAGAATTAATTTTAATGATCTATTTTATTTAAACTGATATATCCAAGTATCATTTCAGCATGTGCCACTGTCCATATTTCAAGGGCTCAATAGCCAGATGGGGCTAGCTGCTACCATATCAGACATCTCCGCTCTAGATAGTCTTGGATGCATGCTGGTCATCTTAGGGCCCCAGAATCTAGGGATGCTGTTTCTCAAATTGTGCCTCCCTGATGACCTGCTTCAGAATCATCTGGCTCTCACTCAGCTTCCTGAATGATTAAACGGGCTGACGTATGCGTTGCAGCCCACATCTATGAATCTAAAGCCCTAGAAATGAGGTATGGGGATCTGCTTTTTAAACTAGTGACTCAAGAGGTTCTTCTTTACAAGCCTGAAAGCAGGTATGGAAAACCACAGATGGGTTGGAGAACCAAACATCGTTTGAGCCATTTGTTGGTATGTTGGAGTTCTTGCATGGCTCTTTGCTAGATGGTGGGCTTCAAGGGTCAGACGTTGAAGCGACTTGTCCAGTTTCCATAAATGGGGAGGATGACGTTTTCCCAGCTTAACTCAAGAGATGATTCTGAGGATTATCTGAGACGTACAGATAGGATAGCTCTTCGTGTAGTAGAAAGTACTCTATAGAAGTTAGTTTTTATGAGACTGCTGGCTCCCAGCGGCCAATTATAAATATATAGGTAGATGGCACTTGCTGTTTGCTTACCTTGTGTGTGAACCCTGTTGAAAGATTGAAGGAGGAGAAGGATGGGAAGTGGGTGGCATTTGTGTGTCAGCTCTCCCTAAAGGATCTTTCCAGAAGTCTCTGGGAGGATCCCATCTCTTAGGACCCTTTGGCCCCCATTGGCCCCTGTGGGCTGTCCTTAGCCAGCAGCTGTTGCCTTGGGTCCTTGGAGGATCGGCCAGGTCCTCTCTGGCACCAAATGGCCTCCCCTGAGCCCAGAGGCCCCGCCACCTGTGATGGTGATTCTCACCATGGAGACAAGAGACACGGAGCTGCCGCCTGGGTGACAAGCTCAGTGCTGAGCAGCGCATAGCGGGGCTGGCAGGCTGCCAGTTCCTGGTTCTCTCTGTTTTGTGTTCCTCACTCATAACTGTTTATTGTGACAGGTAAACACTTGTTTTGAAAGCTTGCAGGCATACTATTAAAACACAAGTGTTCTTGACACAGTCAAGCTGGGCTGTAAAATGTTTCTCTTTTTGAATGACAAACCCTGGCATTTCTTCTTCCTTCTCTCCCTCTTCTCTTTTCCTTTTCCCTGCTTCTTCTCCCTTCTCTGCTTGACCTATTTCCTTCTCCTCCGTGCGTACCTTCCCACCTACCCAAGGGGTGGCCACTAGCTGCACTTTGGGGAGAGGGTGGAAGAGAAAGGGATAGAGTGAGAGGAAATATCCAATTACTTGTCTTGACTCCACGTATCTGGGACGTGTGTCAATGTAACTGATGATTGCATCTATAGATTGTCAAAAGCTTTTGTGAGCATTCACTGAAAAATAAAGGATGTGAAAAAGAAATAGATTTAACTAAAATCAAGTTTTTAAAAAAAATGTATTATTTTGAAATAACGATAGATTGACAGGAGGTTGCAAATGATTGTACAGGGAGGTTCTGTGTATCCTTCACCCAGTTTCCCCCAATGGTGACATTTTGCAGGACTATAGCACAACATCACAACCAGGAAATTGTCATTAGAACAATCAACAGGCCTTACTCAGATTTCACCTGTTTTATATGCACTTTGTGTGTGTGTGTGTGTGTGTGTGTAAAAGGGTGGAAGGTCAAGGGATTCTCAAGAGCAGCTCATCTTGGAAAGGAAGGGGGATGTGGCAGAATCTCCTTTCATCCACAAATGGGACGTTGAAGGAAGAACCTTCAGTGGATCCTTCTTATTGAGTATGTTCCTTCCCTGCAACACCCCCCCCCCCACTTTGCATTTTCCTATAAGCTGTATGGCTGGGTGTCCCATTCTTCTGGAGGCTTGCTTTCTGCTTTCACGGACTGACAGCTAGTTTATGAAACTAACTAATCTGTGCAAACATGTGAGCAGGAGCTAATCGTTTGAGGTGCTATTCTTTCCCGATAATCATTAATGGGAACCTCCTACCCTTGTCCTGAATGAGTGAATGGTGGAGACCTCAAGCAACATCGAAGGCCCTGGGGACATATTTGAAGTAGGCAAGTCTTAATGAGACTCTCAGTTCCTTTATGTAGAGCTACATGGTCCATTGTCTCATAGCCATCACTGATTTTAGCTTTAATTTCTGCGGATTGATTTAATCTTACTTCTACAAGACAGCTCTTGAAATACGAGCAGACAGTTCCAAAGCCCCACTCACATCTCTGTTTCTTCAGATTAAATATTTCCTCACCAGTTCCTCATGGTGAGAAATCTTGTCATTCTCCTTGGTTTCAGCTTCTGTTAATTGATGTCCCTCATACATGGTGGTGCCCTAAATTGAGGATAATGATTCTATGGGTGTAAACAGTTTGGATGTAAACAGGCCATAGCCTTTCTTGCTCTGGATGAGCTTTTTCTACACAAGCCCTGGTGGTCGCTGCCTCATGCACTGACTCAAGTGTGGCTTGCACTGCTAAAGCCCACGTGTGTGCACTTCATGTGTAACCATGTTAAATTTTATCTTAGAAGATACCACCCACGCTCCAATCTTTTGAAATAATTTTCCATTGTATTTAATGACATTGCATTATGGGAGTTCGTGGTGGTAATAATTTTGTAAGTCATCAGTGAGCAGTAATTTCATAGGAGCAAAAATTTCATTTTTCTATGAAATTCATAGAATTTCATTTGTTGTGTGTATGTAGTTGACAATTGAGTCATTTTTTTTTTTTTCTTTTGAGAGAGAGAGAGCAGAGGTCAGGAGGGGCAGAAGTAGAGGGAGAGAGAGAATCTCGATGTGGGGCTCAAACCTATCATCCTGAGATCATGACCTGAGCTGAGATCATGTCTTGACCTGAAATCAAGAGTCAGATGCCCAACTAATTAAGCCACCCAGGAGCTCCGAGTCCATTTTTTTTTTTAACTTAAAACAGTGGAAATACATCATCTCACAGTTCTGGAGTCTAGAAGTCTGAAACCAAGATGTTTGCAGGCCCATGCTCTCTCTGAAAGGTCTAGGGAGAGTCTGTTCCTTCTCTTTCTCTTAGCTTCTAGGCATTCCTTCACTTGCAGATGAATTACTCCAGTCTTTGCCTTCTGTGTCACTTGGCCTTCTCCCTGTGTGCTTGTCTATCTGGGAATCTCCTCTCCTCTTTTCCCTGCAAAACATACCTTAACCCCTTTAATCTCAGAATGTGACCTTATTTGGAAATCGAATCCTTGAAGATGTAATTAGTTAAGATGAAGTCTTACTGGAGTAGGATGGGCCAATATGACTGGTGTCCTTATTCCTAAGGACAAAGAGTTCATAACTTTGTGAAAACAAACTTAAGTATCCTTCCGAAAAATAAAGAAAATTTCTAAATCTTTAGGTTCCACAGAAAGCAAATCTTTAAGAATTTATTTTGAAATAATTACAGGTTCATAGGAAATTGCAAAAGAGAGTACAGAGAGGTCTCGCGGACCCTGCACCCATTTCCCTGCAGACGTAGCATCTCACAGGACTAAAATGCAACATCACAACCAGGAAATTGACATTAGAACAATCCGCAGGCCTTACTCAGATTTCACTCATTTTGCAAGCACTCATTTGCATGCATGTGTGTAAAGTCAAGTGCCTTGAACACTTGAGATCAGGCTTGGTGTGGACACCTTTTAGATGCGAACTCTCCCTGATTTGATGGCATCAGGGCATCATGACCCAAGGATGGGACTGACTATGCATGCCCCCAAGCGCTTTGCTTATTCCCTCATCTGTAAAATGACTATGATTACTTTGACCCTCACTCTTCACAGAGTTGAGATCATGAACAGATGAGCACTTCATAAAATGTGAAGCTCTATGTACAATTAGTCCTTTTTTTTTTTTTTTAAAGATTTTATTTATTTATTTGACAGAGAGAGAGATAGCCAGAGAGGGAACACAAGCAGGGGGAGTGGGAGAGGGAGAAGCAGGCTTCCCGCTGAGCAGGGAGCCCAATGCGGGGCTTGATCCCAGGACCCCGGGATCATGACCTGAGCCGAAGGCAGACGCTTAACGACTGAGCCACCCAGGTGCCCCCAGTTAGTCCTTATTATTAGAATATTACTCTCTTAAAAGATACAGGTTCAGGATGCCTGGGTGGCTCCGTCAGTTAAGTGTCTGACTCTTAATTTCAACTCAGGTCATGGTCTCATGGGCTCTGCACTGGGTGTGGAGCCTGCTTAAGATTCTCTCTCTCCCTCTCTCTCTGTCCCTAACGCCTCCTGCCCACCCCCTCCCTGGCCCCACGCATGCATGCGCATGCACTCTCTCTCTCTTTCTCCAGCTCTATTCACATCCAACATAATCCATTATACTTGTATTTCATATAAGTAAGCTTATCACATTTGATGGTACTGAAAGCCTCACAGTTTTCAGCCTGGTTTCCCATTTCCTTTCATGTACAAACACATTCATCTGCTAATTAAAATAAAACATTCAGAGGAATAGAATATAAAAATGCCCTGTTAACATAAAGGAGTAAAACAAAGTTCAGGCAAAGTGGAGTATTGAAACGGTCATTGAGGTGAATGAAGCCTTTATGGTGGAGATGTTCTCAGAGCAATTGAACTGGAATATCAAGTCAGGTTCAATGGCCACTCTAGGGGGCACAAAATAGGAAGGAGTCATTCTTTCCAATATTGCGTTTTGAAGTCTTTGGTATTAGTCTTCCTATGAGAGAGCGGAGAAGTAAGAAATAGGTCAAAAATGGCTGCTGATGAAGGGCCTGCTCTCAAGAATGGAGAAGGGTGGGCACGGAACATCCTCATAATGGAGGAAGGAGACTCCAGTCAGGGTCCAATCCAGGCCCTTGGAAGGTTCTGGCATTTTGAGATATGACTGGGCTCTGAGGGAGACCCACAGTGGAATTACTTAGGTAAGGAATTTATACGATGGTCCAAACTACCTTCAAACTTGATTATCTTCTGAGAAATAGGACAACTTCAGAGGTTGCAAATATAAAGAGCTTCAAGAAAAGTTTTAGATGAATTAATGAATAATAGATCTACTGTGTTTTATGAAGGGGAAGTTAGGGATATTCACAGGACTACCTTTGAGGCTGACATCAAAAACGTCCATGCCCTCCCACAGCACATCTCTGGGGGTGGGGGGCCCTGTCAAACAAGGAGCACTAGATGGAAGACTCAGTGTGCTGATTATGGAAACACTGGAGAGAACTTAAGGTGCCCTTACAGTTTAGCATTTCAGATTTAGTCAGAGTTGAGAACTATAAAAAATCTGTTGATATATGGATTTCTGTGCGGTGGGACACACTTCCTTCTAGTAATCTCTCCAGACCGGGTGGGAGGCAAAGAGGGGGAAGACCCAGGATCTGAGAGGAGAAATAGGGCCCAGGTCTTCGTAGTGCTGGGATGCTGGAAGTTTGCTTTGTAAAGCATCCAAGGATTTAAAGGCAGTTAATGCTCCTTGAACATTAGACCATGGCCAAGTGGGCTTGGTAGGTTAGGGATTTCGCATGCAGACCTGGTAATGGTAATTGGCAGATCTTAATCCTTGGGGAGCAAGAGGAGTCCCTCCGCCTGCCCCCACAACATACATGACAATAAACAAAATAAACAGGAAAAGCAAATTATTTCCCAGTTTTTCCTCATCCCCAAAACACCCTCCATGTTTGTCCTCTTCTCTACCAAGAGCAGAACCATGGAAGATGGGTCCATGATGTCTGGCTCAGATCCAATGCTGTGGAGATGTGCTGGCAGCAGGCAACAACCGGGACTGGCTCACTTTTTAGGACAATGTAGTGGGAGGGCATGGATCAGGGATGAGTTAAAAAGAAGCAAAGACTGGGGAGGTTAGATGTGAAGGAGGCATGAGGAGAATTGGAGGGAACCCATGGAGATACTGGCTGCCATACTAAGTCCTCTTAGGACTGTCTAGACACTTGGGGCCAGGACCCCATGCTCTTGGACAATGCAGGCTAGACTAGGGTAAACCACACCCTTATTTTACTGCTTCCTCTCAATCCTATATGACTTGGATTTTCTCTACAGAGAGCGGGCACAGAGCAAGAACAAACACGGGGGTGAGAGAAATGTCACTGAATTTTCTAAAATTAAACTCACCTTCTCTCACAAGCCGCCATTCTGCCACATGGCAGAGATGTTATCTCCCTCAGTTCATGGTCCTCTCAGACAGTTCTGGGGTAGGTGGGTGGGGGGAGGGCTTGATGGTGCCAGCCCTGGTGGTGGGGTCCTTGTTGGTTACCTCTCTCGGCTGGCATCCTCTAAAGCATCCCTTCACCTGTTGGGACTTGGATACTTGCTCCCTGTCAGTCACACACTGCGGGGTTTTCCTTATCCCTCAGTGTTGAGGATCCCCAAGGTCAGCCCAGGTTTGATGATTCACTGGGAAGATTTGCAGCAGTCAGCATGGAGTTGAACTTGTGGTCACGGTTTATTACAGTAAAAGAATGCAAAGCACCATCATCAAGGTGAAAAGGCACATGGGATGAAGTCTGTGGGAAGCAGGCTCAAGCTTCCATGAATTCTTTCCCATCGGAGCCACACAGGACGTGCTTAATTCCTCCAGCAAGGAGTTGTGATAACGCATGTGGAATGCTATCCACCAGGGAACCTCATTAGAGACTTAGTGTCAAGGTTTTTACTGGGCGCTGGCTACATAGATATCCTCTGCTCAGAACCTACCAAAATTCCAGATGCCCAGAAGCAAAACAGGGGTTTAGCATAAACCACATTGTATGAATAGTTTCGGCGCAGCGAGCCCTTCTTACCAGTTACAGAATGGTGAGAATCCTTCCCGAATCGAGGTTCCTAGATACCAATCAGTGGATGATGACCTTGCAAGCAGGCCTTTCTAAGGAAAGCAGTCTCGGAACTGCATAGCCTCCCGATCTCTGCGGCATTTCGTGCCAAGTCTGTGCTGTTGGTGGACCTCTGGGAAACCTGCCCTTCCCTAAGGGAATCTGAGCAGAAGGAAAGCCATGAGACCCCCTTAGACCCAGGGGCTAGATTAGAGTCTTGCTGCTTTTCTGAGCTCTGCTGGGATGGGATGGGGCAGCCCAGGACCCTCTGATCTGATTCGCCAAACCACTCTGCTGATTTTGTGTTTGCTCCTCTTCTTTCACTTCTGGGATGTGGCGAAGGGAGGCAGGTTGCAGAGCTTTCTTTGGAGCCTCCTATGTCTCAACCATGTTCTCTTTTCTCTGATTAGAGATTTCTTCTTCCCCTCCCACTCCTCCTCCTCCTCCTCCTTCTTCTTCTAATTCTTCTTCTTCTTTCTTCTTCATCGTCGTCTTCTTCTTCTAATTCTTCTTCCTTCTTCTTCTTTTTCTTCTTCTTCTAATTCTTCTTCTTCTTCCTTATTTTTCTTATTCTTCTTCTAAATCTTCTTCTCCTTCTAATTCTAATTCTTCTTCTTTCTTTTCCTTCTTCTCCTTCTTCTTCTTCTCCTCCTCCTCCTCGTCCTTCTTCTTCTTCTCCTTCCCCTTCTTCTTAATCAAGGAGCATCAGTGGCCTAGACGATAAGGGGAGAATTAGGGAGGGTGTTCTCTCTCGTCTCCTCCCCAATATCAGGCAGCATGGGCAGATCCAAGTGGACCAGACAGGGCAGAAAAAGTGTCTGTGGAGGATGATGGGAAGGAAGAAACATTTTCCATGTTCAGGGTTTCTCTCCTCTCCACCATCCCTGGAACCTCCCTTCCCATGCCTGAGGTTCTTTAGAATACATTTTGAAACCCCATTGCTTATCCCTTTGTCTTCTGGGAGGGGTGATGGTAAGGAACATGACTTCCCTTTAAAACCCACAGCAGGAGGGGTGCCTGGGTGGCTTAATGCCTTTGGCTCAGGTCATGATCCCAGGGTCCTGGGATCGAGCCCCTCATTGGGCTCCCTGCTCAGTGGGAAGCCTGCTTCTCCCTCACCCACTCCCCCTGCTTGTGTTCCCTCTCTCACTGTGTCTCTCTCTGTCAAATAAATAAAGAAAATCTTTAAAAAAAAACCCCACAGCAGGAAACCAGCAAATGGCATTGTGTGCTCAAGAAAAAATAAAACAAAACAAAAAAACCCCTCTGTTCAGAGGGTAGACAGGACCTTGCCCTAGGGAAGCCTCACCCAGGATTCAGCGTACTATTATCTTCCCATTAGGACATCAGAAATGTACATAAATTAAAGCAGCGCACAGGCAAGGGGGCTGAATTTGCTCCTCACATCCCACATGACTCCCCCCCCCACACACACACATAGCACGTATGTGACTTTGACAAGTAAAACCAATGGAATTTGGCCCCATTTTAGTGAACACCTAGGTGCACAGTGATGCTTTTTCTACATACACAGTGGTTGGGTTTGGGAGAAACGGATGGACGTGTAACTCGGCTTTAGAATATTGTCCGCATGTGGGAATACACACTAAATGCGTGTTAGCTCTGATCTTGATAAAATACGATTTGGTATGATTGTGATGAATCTTTAATATCACAATTTAAAAAAAAATCCTCTCAACCTGTGGAAATATGAGTTTCTGGGCACATGGGCCTTTGGAGTTCTTTCCCGTGTTTTAGATTAAATGTTGATTCTTCATTAAATGATATTTTTCCCAGTGCATAAGCTCAGTATCTCCATTTTTAAGGTAGCCTGCAGCAAGGGTAAATTGCATAATAGTTGCCGAGAAACCGAACAGCTGTGATTAATTCAACTTGGTTTGTTCAGGTATAGCATATTCATCATCTGCATCAGGAGTTAGTGTATCTCTTAGAAATATTTCAGCAAGGATGAAATGAGCACCGCTTTCCCTGGGTGGGGCCAACATGCTGTCAGTGATTTAGAAGCAATAAGAATAAATCAAGCCTTTATCATCTAGTTTAGATAGAGTCAAGCCGTATGATACCCTCTTTGAGGTATCTGGACCTTTCAAATTTGATAAACGTCAGAGCTGGTATTTATTAAACAGTTGTATGGGTCAAATACTGTGCGGAGCAGCAGATGAGAACATTGACACTTGAGATGTTGAGTGCCAGCCGAAGGTCAATGGCGAGCGTCCTTCTTCCCTGCAGGCCATGCGCTGGACACAACCGTAATCTGCCTTCCCACGCCATCTCATTGCATGTAACGGGGTTGGGTTCTAGGGCAACCACTAGAACTGCTAAATCAAACTCAGACCAGTAATGTGAGTGGCTCTGGGGCTATTGCTGACTGGCTGATCCCCTATGGTGTTGAGACTTGGGAGCCAAATCAAGGCCATACCAGGTCCAGAGGGAGTTTGGGGGCAGGTCTCCGTTGTGTCTCATTCCAGCCACCTCCCCTCTCCACCCTCGGGCGTAATTCTGTCTGTTTGAAAGCTGCCCTTGTCTGAGAGTGTGAGAACCACAGCTTATCTACACGAGCAAGTGGTCAGAATGCACCCACCTGCGTCCTCCTTTCTGCCCATGACAGTCCTTGGCACGTCTCTGTGAGCAGGTTATTGGGTTTGCTCTGAGCTATTCATATGCCCACATGATTTATGTGCATATGTATGATGCATGCATGCACGTACGCATGTGCGTTATCAGTTGTAGAAACACCATCCTAGCGATGGGAACAAAGAATACAACAAAGGAGTAGTCTCTGTAAACAATATTTTTAATTGAAGCATAATTAACATAAAATGTTATATTAGTTTCAGGGATACAACATAATTAAGTCAACAATTCCATGCATTAAGGAAAGAATAGTCTTCATGGCAATTTGTGATGTTGAAACAATGGTCCTCAGTGGGTCCGAGCGATATGGTGATTCTTCCCATGCTGTTAGTAGACCTCTCTCCCCCAATTTAGATTTCCTAACGATCGAATACAACTAGTTTGAACTTCAGTATGACCTTCAGTCCCAAGGGGTGCCTACCATTTCCAATGTAACGGTTACAACTCCTTCTTTCTCTTTCACTCAAGAAAGCAAGTTGGATAGCTAAAAGCAAAAACAAACAAATAAAAAAATCCCAAGTTTTAAATTTATTATAAATAACATATCACCTGCAGTTGAACTCACAGTTCGTCAGGACACACCAGCACGTTAGGTGGTCCCAATGGACACCTGCTGGTTTAGAGTGCAAAATGTAAGGGACCTCAGTTCCCAAGATCCGGTTCCCAGTTTCAGCTGTGGCCTGGACATGCATCTCTGGGCCTGAGGCTCCTCTTCCATAAAATGAGATGGTTGGACCATTGAGCTTAATTTTGCTAAAGGAGTCTAGGACTCTGGTAAGGACCAGAGTATGTCATCCATATCTGTGGGTGAGCTCTTTTTCTGCTTGGTGTAGATGGTATATCTCACTGCAGAGGATCTTGTGTATTTCCCCTGGTTGTAGAGCCTTAGCCTGGCATCGATGCATTTAAGCCAGCAGGTTGCCTGATAGGTGTTGGCCTTAAAGAAGAGCCCAGGCATGATGTTCAGACTGTAGGTGAATTCTTTCCCTTCTTCCAGGGATCAGTCCTACCAAGGACCTGGCACACTGAGGCATGCCAAAGGGATGGGTAGACCGTGACTGTAGATAATTGCTAATGCCTTTACGCAAAAGCAGATGCATTCTCCCTTCCCCAACTTATGGGGCAATGTCATGGCCAAAGCTACAAGGCCAGAGCAAAAGCAAATTATGCCTCAGCAATTCTGTCAGCCTGCTGGGTTAATTGCCTTTGCAGACCTCTGTTGGATGCGGAACAAAAAAAGAGAAAAAAAAAATGATTTAGACTTTCAGTAATCTCTTGGGGGTGACGCCTTCAGCCACTTAAAGGGAATAAAAAAATTCTAGAAATTTAGGTCTCTTTTCAAATTCTTCCCAGGCTCGCTCCATCTATCATCCAGGCTGAAACTGCTCTTATGATAGATTGTACGTGGAGACTACACTACATCATTGGCGTTCTGACATTGCTGCGGTTCTGTAGTAGGTTATAATGCAACGTAACAAATTACAGTGGTGGACATTGACAAATTCAGTTTTGGGGAGTTTAAATTAATTTTGAGCTGCTTCAAGTTGGTTTAGAAAGTAATTTTTAAATAAATCAGAGGTGGACGGGAGAAAGGGAGATCCAAAGACTAACATGTGCGTTGGGAAGTTCAAGGCCAGATCTGGCTTTCATCTTTGAGAGGAGGCGGATCCTCAGCAGACCCAGACACCTTGCCTTCTATCCCGACAGAGCCAGCAGAGAGGGAAGGGGCTGAGCTTACAGGCCAAGTGTGAACGCCAAGTGACTGAGGGTTCTCTAGGATCCTATGGGCAGCGTTCGCTATCTTCCTGGAGACAAGATCAGGTTTCTTGGAATGCAAAAGACAGAATTCTATTGCAGGGGATCTGAAATAGCACATAGTGCTAAAAATAGCATGGCTTTGGAATACATTACAGATCACAGAGGTGGTTGTAATTAAGTGGAAAGAACACAGAATTCGGAATCAGGAAACCCGTGTTTTATTTCCATGCCTCACACAGACTTATTGTGTGAACCGGCGGGTGTCTATATGGGCCTCGGTTTCTTCATCGAGTAAAGAGGGGAATAAATAACGTCTTAGGGGCTTCATAGGACTCTCAGAAAGATGCAGAAAATGCATGTGAAACCCTTTGCCCTTTTGAAACTATAAAGAGAGAGAGATTAGTATTGGCTTTGATGCTGTTACCATGATTTTTGGTGAATTTTAGAAGGCAAGGCGTTCTGGTTCGATCAGGACAAGACTAGCATCGGGTAAAATATGTATCCATACTCCTCAAACTTTGTGTTGAATGAGCAATGGTGGGAGCAGCGCCTGGACATTTTGTGAGTAAAAGAAGAAGCTGAGATGGAACCCAGTGGAACATTCTGAGATAACTGAATGGGTTCCATAGACCCTCAAAAGGGGAAGATTGCCCACCGTCTTGGACAGACTCTGCTCCTTTTACAAAGACAGAGGCAAAGAGAATCCAAGTCAGTAAAACTTTTTTTTTTCCCCCCACAAAGAAATGCTCGTTTCTCAGTGCATGGGGGAATCAATTAGCCACAGTGCCGTGTTCAGGTAGACTTTAGATTAGCTCGAGACCACTCCACTACAGATAATTAACCTTCGTACCCAAATTAGCAATGAAATAAGCCAGTTATTAGTTTTCATAATGAACAAAATTGAGTATTTTGGAAAGTGAAACCCCTAGAGCTTAAATTAAAATAAGCATCTGGGAGAAATCCCTAAAGTATACTTCAATTCATTAATACTACATATTCTACAGTAGATTGAACTGACAATGTGCCTTTTCTAAAGGAAATTGAGTCTCTCAAATAATCATCTGGATTGACCTCAGAGAACGATTCTCCTCGATGCCCGGAATCTCCAAGATGGGCTGAATGAGTGAGTTGATGTCCTTTTCTTGCTAGGAGGCAAGAGGCAGGCATAGAAGACGAGGAGCTACACGTGACCCTAAGACAAACAAATGGTTTTATTAAAGGTCTCAGAGAAAATTGCCTTGACTCCAGCCTGGAGGATAGGCTCCTGTTGACTTGACTTTTACTTCGAGAGCCAGCGTACCATGGATCATTGAGCTAAACATTGAAAGGATCGGTGCTCTCTCTTTCTGGCCATGTGACTTGGGAAAAACCACTGAACTTCTCCATGTCTCAATTTCCGCCGTGGTCAACTGGGAGCAAGACTGACTGCCTTGCTCATCTCCCAATTTAGAGGATCAGTATGCCGAACGCTGACCATGGAGGGGTGCTAGAAACATGAACGTGTTTTTCTCTTTTAGTTGGAGATAACCTCATCTTTCCCATCCCCATCCTCCTGGGAAAATGACTTAAAATAATCAAGGACTTAGATATTAATAAATATTTATTAAAAGTATTTGCTGAATATTTCACATAGATTAGCTTTTAATCCTCACAAAATCCTATCAGTTCTATTATTATGCTCATTACCTGCCAAAGATCACTCAGCAATCAAGGGGCAGGAGTGAGATCTGAGCATAGGCCGTCCCACTCCAGAGGCGCGCACCTCACCATGGTGCTGGGGATCCATGTCGTGCAAAGATAGGCCTTGCCCAAATCCACGATGCTTAGAGGATTCTCTGTACTGGTGAGAGCCCCCCAAAATCGCCAACTACATTGCCAAACCCCCAGAAGGCCATCACCAGCTCAGAAGCCGGAGAGAAGGGCAGACACCATAATTAAATACATCCCCTCATTTCCCTTGTAAGGCAATCCTATTACATGACTATTATTGTCTTCATTTTATATATGAGGACATGAAGGCTTGAGGAAATTGAATAGCTTGTCCCAGATTATGCAGCCAGAAGTGGAGCCTTTTGCAAACACAAGGGCTGTGGTGTTTTCCTGGCCCATTGACCTTCCAGGGAGGGACTGTAGGTATCATCCTAGCTTGTCCTGGTGAGGGTTTCCCCGAAGCCATGTCATAAGGGAAAGGCTCTTCAGCTTTATGTAGGGGCAAGGACAATTTTCCTTACCCTAAGTCCCTATTTGGACTATAAAGAATGAAATCCCTCCTTCTAGTGTCTTTTAGAGTGTACAGGAACATGATCCCATGGAATGTGAATGGTGGTTTACCCTTAGAGTAACATTCAGCGTTTGTATGGTGCTTACATTTTCTCTTCCAAGCGTCCTATATCACAAAATACTCAGATTATCTCTCAGATTTTTAACCAGAGTGATACTCAGTGTATAAATAGGCATCCCCATCCACCTCAGGCTTAGGGCACCCACATCAGGATGGAGAAGTTCTGGGGTAGCCCCAGCCCAAACATGGCAGCCGGGGCCAAAGGGGCCATTCCACCAATCTTTGAATCCACCCTTCCTGACATGGGCAGAAACGAGCTGATGAGTTTGTGAGACCTGGCTCAGGGCCCTTAACTATGTGTGGCACTAGGCTTTCAGAGGCTGCCACTGCCTGAGGGTTCTTTGCTTGGGCAGAAGCTTATTCATGCAAGAGGCAGACCAGCGTAAACAAGGAAGGAACAAAGTTAGCAAACTTTTCTGGGGGCTACACGGTGCATTAATATCCAACAGTGGCAGGAACATGAAGACTATGGAAAATAATCAAGGTGAGGTTGCACTGGAGATGAAGATAAATTCAGAGGGATTTTTCATGCACATGAAGAGCCTGGAGTTCAGTAGGGAGACATGGTGGCCTCTAAGAGGAGACAGGATAATTTATTGAGAGGGGAGGAAAACAATGCAACAGAAATTCAATGAATATTTCCCTGAGTATTCAAAAGGAGGCTGTAAGCAGATGCTTGGATTGAACACACATCCCCAAGGGAGAAAACACTATAGAAAGAAATCAAGACCGAATCAGAAAAAGATGATGAAGAAATTAGAAATTCTAAAGACAAACAGAACTTGGACACCCATAGAATCTGTATGAGCTTCCAGGGTTTAGGAAGAAAAAGACAAATCAGGTATTCCTTCCCCGCCCTGCCCCCATCCCATCCCTTAGCCCCCAAAGCTGGTCACTGGTCCTTCAGGCAGGATTGGGGTGTAGACATACCAGCTCTGGTTTGAGGGCATCAAGTCTGGGCCAGACTGAAGCCAGGGACTGGGAGGGGGCATTAGGGCCATATCCAGGTTGGAAGTACAGAGAAACCACACAAAGAATAGGGAAAGCAAATCAGAGATCACAAAACCAGGGGTTTGCCAAAAGGAATGTGGCCTTCTGAATGTTAGAGGTATACCAAGATTCACCACAAAGGCCCAGTCTGAACAGATATATGATCAGAATTTATGGCCCATTTCTGTGCTGCCGAGGGGCACTTAGAGAAACTCTGAGACTGAAAAACGTGGTCTGCAGCTCTGAGCTCAAATGGTTGGCATGTAGAAATGGAAACTGAATTCTGTGCAAAGCCACTTCTCCTAGTCTCTCAACCTGTAGGAGTTTTGTTTCTGTTGCCCAAGCCCCCGTGTCGTGTTGTCACCATGGTCTATTTATAATGGAGGGGTCTATAACCTCATGGGTAACTAGGAGGACAAGGTTGGGAGGGAACTTCTGAAAGTCCCAAGAAATACTTTCTAATGAAAGGAAGGTGCGCCTGGGTGGCTCAGTTGGTTGGGCATCCGACTCTTGATTTCAGCTCAGGTCATGATCTCAGGGTCTGGGATCGAGCCCCACATGGGGTTCTGTACTCAGTGCAGAGTATGCTTGTCCCTCTCCCTCTGCTTCCTCCTTCCTCATAAATAAAAATAAAATCTTTTTTTTAAAAAGGAAAATGGCTTACCAAATATAGAGAATATTAATTGAATTTTATATGCTCTCATTTAGTAATATTGTACCAGTGTTCATTTATCATCCTTCTATGCCCTGGAAACTTTTTATAGCCCCCCTTCTTCTCAGCCTTAAAATGGATTTGTTCTGCTTTGCTGCAGTTAAGGTACATGCTGACAGCACTTACTCTAAGTGGGCTCCTCCATCCAAACGTTTGGTGTGTTTCTGATTTTGCTGTGGTGGGTTCTCCCTTCTTGGATCTCACTTGGAGCCCCTGGGTAGCCTGGATGCTTGAGGCAGTCAAAATTCTGTGCAACCTTGTTAGCCTTGCAAACTTTTATACATCTTCCTCAAACCTTCGCTTCTCATCTGTAGGTGTACATGGTGACTTGGAGCCGAAACACAGTCTGGCGGACCCTTCATGCCCATTAGCTCACTGTCCTCTACCAGACAGCATTTCCAAAGCCTGGGGTTATCTCCTCTCTGTTTTCTCTGTGTCTCACTCAGATTATTGCTACGCACTCCACACCTGCCATACCATCTTCTTCAACACACGGTTCTGTTCTGGCCTTCAATGCCCTCATTTTGAATTATCCCCCCGCCCCCGCCCCGCCCCGCCCCGCCCCGCCCCAGTGCAAGTCATTACGGCACAGTGTTCCCAAGCATGAGCCTTTGCAACAGGAAGACCTGGTTTTGGATTCTGGCTCTGCATTCCAGTGGACGTTTGTCTTGGCACCCAGTATCTGCCGGGCTGTATTAGTCACTTGTTGCTGCTATAACAAATTACCACAAAGTGAATGGCTTAAAATAACACAGGTTAGTTATGTTCTCATCCTGGAGGTCGGGAGTGCAAACTGGGTCTCTCTCCCTGGGTGAAATGAAAGTGTCTGCAGGGCTGTGTTCCTTCCTACAGGCCCTGGGGGAGCATCTGTTTCTTGCCTTTTCCAGCTTCCAGAGGCCACCCATATTCCTTGGCTTGTGGCATGTTCCTTCATGTTCAAGACCAGCAATGCCCTGTTGAGTCTTTCTCACACTCCATCACTCGGACACTGACCCTTCTGTAGCCCTCTTCCGCTTATAAGGACTCTCGTAATTACACAGGATCCATTTGGATAATCCAGGGTAATCTTCCTGTTTAATCAACTGACTAGCACCCATGACTCCATCTGCTTCCTTAACTTCTCTTTGCCATCCAGCCTTAACCTAATATATTAATAATTTCTGTGGACATTGTTGGGGTGGAGGACATTCTTCTGCCTTCCACACCTGCCTATGTTTCAGAGACCTGGCGAGGGGTGAAGACCCCCTCCCATGCCAAGGGCCAAGAGTGCTGGACACTCGCTTTCTCAGGCTTAGGGCTTGTGATGTAGGTCCAGCTTATCAGAGGTGCCCACACTGGGCTTGAGCTTGGGATGCACAAGAACAAGGGAGGAAACTTTTGAGTCAACTGTGGGGCATTTTTCCTGGCTGCATAAACTCAACACAGATGCTTCTGCCTCTCAGTATTTCCATGAGCCTCCTGATGCCACCCCTCCCCCAATTATTTTTTTCAATATTTAGTACTATCACACTCTTCTTTCATTAACTGTTTTTTGATATCTTTTTAGTAAATCCCTTTCCTGCTAACCCACAATTGTCACTTGTTGCTTATATCTATGGTCCCCAAGTGACACAGAAATCTGCTAGCTGTGTGACCTTGGGCAAGACACTGAACTTCTCTGGCCTCAGTTTTTTCATGCAACACTTACCTCACAAGTTTTGGGGACCATAAATGAAGTAAGATTTTGGTACAGGGCTTGGCTGTGCCCTGAAAAACACTCAATGAATAGTAGGGAAAGGTGGAGAATGGCATAATTCCTATGTCCTGCATGGAGGATTTAAAGTCTCAAAATGGTGGATGGTATATGGAAGTACACTGGCACATGGAAGCAGGAACAAAGCATTTCCTTTCTAAGTTTTTGTACATTTTGGAAAGCACAAAGTGCCATTCAGAGGTTATAGAGCAGCCCATGCTATAAAGATGATTGATTGAGACATAGTTGTAAAACTGATAAAGCTAAGTCAGTGGAGACATCATGAAAAAGGTCCAACAAACAAGTTATTATCATGTAAACAAAGAGTCTACAGAGAGCTAGCGGGACTTCTGTCTCTTTGGGAACCACAGAGCAGGTCATCTGGAGAACCCATCCCACAGAGGCCAGAGCTTCCCATGTACCGCTCTCCCACAAGCCGAGCACCATCTTGAGAGAGAAATGCTTCACACCCTTGAAAGTGACCCAGATGTGAGTTCTTGCCTATAACTGATGCACAAGGCCCAAATTATGTGATGTCAAGAAGTCTCCTCTGAGATGGCATCTCTTAAAATTGCTGGCTGGCAGAGGAAGTTAGTTCCGTGGGTTGATCATGTAACAGCACCACCTCTACTCCTCTAAACACAAAACAAGAGTAGGGATGTAAGCAGTAGCTAATATTTATTGGGTAACTTACCATGTGCCAATTCTGGGTTCCAAACTTCCCCGTATTGTCTTATCATGGTTGTCCCAGGGGGACACCCTCTGGAAGCAGATGCTCAGAGGAAGGAAGGAATGCACGCAGAAGGTTTACTGGGAGTAACATCTATGAATGGTAAGGAGGAAGGAAGCAGGATTGGTCAGGGGGAGCTGTCAGGCCAATGCAGAACTCACAAAGTCTCTGCCAGCTCAGTGGGGAGTTCTAGAGCACAGATTGCCCATTTGAGGAGTCCTTCCTGGGGTAGAAATGGCCTGGCTGGAGTGCCACTGCCTGACCCAACCATTGGCCAGCAGATTCCTTGAGAATTGTATGACCATAGCCCCCTAAGCTGAGGTGTACCCCAAAAGCATTAAAAACTTACCCTCCTTGCTGGTTCTCTGAGTCTGCCTGGTGAGGCCAGGGAAGCATGGGCCAGTTAAGGAACTTGCCTGCGGTGCCCAAACAGGACTAACAGACCCCGAAGGTCAAACCCCCCAGGTCCCCAACCACCTGCTGCACGTGGAGGCCTCTCTCAAAAATCTTCCAGAGGTCCCACAGAGATTAAATGAGATAAGGCATTTGAAATTTCTTTGAACAGAATAAAGGTCCATAAATGTTCAAAAGATTTGACAAATGGATATTAAAGAACAATAAGCAATATCCCATTTATTAATTTTCCTCAATTTTCCCTGCCTGCTATTTGAGACATTTTGCTTCAGTTCCCAGAGAGGCATGAAGGCAGACTTTTTACAGCATGTGAAAAGTATTAATAATTTGGTATGGTCTTAATTCATTTCATGATTCAGTTCTGCCAAATCTGCAGAGACTGCTTCCAGCCTAGTAATTATAAAAGGTGCTTCCAAATCAGTTCTGACTTGAACTTATACTATTTGATCATTTTATTATTCCGCTCTACTTTATTATTCAGTTTGATTTGGTTCTGTTAAGAAACCTAAGGCTACATAAACTGTATATTTTATATCTTTAAAAGTTGTGTTGAGATAAATTCTTCTATAAAAAAGCCCTAATGATAAATCAATGTCATTTATTTTTAAATCTGAGGGTATTGCTCCAAGAGCAGAAAAATCTTCGATACCACTTACTCCTCTAAGCACACGCCGATGCTATATATACAATAGGCAGGACTCAATTTGAGCGATTTTTCCTTTTAAACAATAAATAAATTAATCACACTCTTTTTGTTGTTGTTAAAGATTTTATTTATTTATTCATGAGAGAGAGAGAGAGAGAGGCAGAGGCAGAGGGAGAAGCAGGCTCCCCGCGGAGCAGGGAGCCCGATGCAGGACTCGATCCCAGGACCCCGGGATCATGACCTGAGCTGAAGGCAGAAGCTTAACCGACTGAGCCACCCAGGCGTCCCAATTAATCACACTCTTAAAACATAGGTTACTTTGTGCCAATGTCAAATGCACTAAGATGTGATTTTATTTTATAGCTGGTGATTTTGATGTAGGTGGAAAAGTCAGGAGGGAACTTAATTCATGGAGGCCGGGAGGGGGGCTCTCTGATTTCTCTGCCTTCTGTGTGGGGGCTTCCACACCATAAACATTCAGTAGGTAACTAGTAAGTGAGCGAATGGAAAGCTTTGGAATCATACAGGCCTGATATTCCCTGGAACATCATTCTGGTCCCTTTGGATGGGATATAAATCCTACCAATCACTTTGGTGCTTTTTCTTGATTTGATGGCTTGCGTTAGCATTATCTGGAAGCATATCATTTGAAGTACACACTCTTAGCGAGCAGGTGCCCCATGCTGGGTCTTAGTGCTTTCCATGTAATTCTCACTACGGTAACTCACCTGTTGGCTTGAGATGTAGATGCAGTTACCATGATTTCCATTTTACAAAAGAAGGAATTGGAACACAGATAATATGTTTAATTGCTGCTATGGGTACAGATGGGGTTCGCACTGGGTCACCTGGTACTGGGGCCCTTCCTGTTTTTGATGAGCAAAGATGCCACTAGAGGTGTCTTGCAGAAATTAAAGTCAAACCGCTGGCCTGAAGGGTCAAATAATTTTTTAAACAAATTCACTAAATCATGGTGAGTAGATGTAATTCTTTTTATTCTAAAGCAAGTAATACCTTTGTCTTGGAGGCTTTGCATCACACACGTTCATATAACACACACACACACACACCTTTATTGTCATACAGCCCAGCTAGCCAGCCCTGGTTCATCTGGGAGTTGTGTGTGAACCCTTTATTCTACCTGTCATGCATTCATCCAACAAACAGGTCTTGAGTTCATCCAGTGTACAAAATATAATGCTAAGTACTGCAAGGCACAGAAGTAGGTAAGACCTATTCCTTGCTCTTCGGGAGGTTATTAACAAACTAATAAATCATTCGATCAGTTTTACATCTTGATATCTTTCTTTCAGTCTGATCAGGGTCTGTCTCATCTAGCATTTAATTTAAAAAATTAAGTTATTCAGTTCCAAACGGCAGGAACTAACAGGCCAGTTAGGTCAAGTCACCATTTGAATGACGTAACCCTATCTAATGAGTTTAAGCAAATGGCAGGTCAGTTAAATTCCAATCAGTGATCAGGCCGGGTGCTTGCTGTTGAAGGCAGAGGGATAGGCAGAGAGGGAGATGTTTACAAAAGTTGCCTGACAACCAGGCAGACTTGCTTTCTGATTTGCTCTGGGTTTGAACAAGCCTTTGTTCTGATAACAAAAGAAGTCTTGAGATCATTATGGGAAGGAAGGCTCAGTATATTGAATTCTGTATGTATTTGGCTACCTGCTCAAGCCCCTGTCCTCCTGGGAATACACCACTGATGTTTGGTAGCATCCTGACAATAAGAGTCCTTTGTTATTAATCAGTATCTTCACATTCATAACCATATTTGATTCTCAGAACACCTCCATGGGGATATCATGTCCTTATATGATAAATGGGAAATGGACACTCAAAGCGTAAGCAAAATTTCTCAAGGTAGTGCTATTAGGAGATTGTGGAGCCATAGTTTTAATCCAAGCTTTCAGACTCTTGCCCTCCTCTGATGTAAGGCTAACTCGAACCAGATCACTGTTTCCAGTCTTCCAAAACTAGAAACTATTGAATGGGATCCAGAGCAGATAGCTCTCATCAGGAATGGCAGATACATGTTGCCATGCTGCCCTTGCCTCTGTCCAGGGCAGAGAGCACTAGTCAGCTTGGCCCCCTTCTCCAGTGAATCTAGATAAAGTCTCAGAAGCCTTCTTAGCATGGTGGGTCCGGACAGCCACCACTAACTGGACCCAAGCCCCTGAGCTTATTCCTGAAAGCGTTCAAGCAGAGACTGATGCCCACCGGTCACCTAATGTTATAGGAAGGAATTCATGCATTGAATCGGAGGTTCAGGAGAGTAGTGCTTCGCAAGCATGGTGATGCCATGGACTCTTCTGGTGACCTTCAGAAAGGTGTTCATTTATTAATTTTTAATTGGGATTATTAAGGTCCATCCAAGACCTGTGCAACCCAGGAACCCATCATTTATAAATTGTCCTGAGCTGATTGGGATACAACAGGTCCATAAGTCACTGCTTGGGAACTGGACCAAATAACCTCTAAGGTCACTTCTGAATTTGAAATCTGAATTCATGACTTACCACCGCCTGGCACTGGGGATTTGATGCATCATGCAAATGGCGTCAAGGGCATGGAGTTTCTAAATCACATTGAAGACAATTAGCCGGAACAGGTGAAAGCAACAACTAGCCTGCCATCCGCATATTAGTGGCAAATTAGACTCCCCACGTTAGCCGTGTTCTCGGTGATATTAGTGTTACAAGCCCTAATGTATTGTATTTTCTACGTCGGAGAGCTGGAAGAGAGTACTAATTACATGCAAGTTTCCCAAGATTTCAGTTGGGAGTATTTCACATGAAAGTTAATTGTTCTTTTGGGGTTTTACCACTGGTTTATCCAATTAACGCAGAGTTTGCCCATATATCATGGTTTTGCTTACAGAAGGGAAACCCTGTTAGTCACTTGGATAAAATGGGGCTGGTTCTGAGGGTATTTTGGAATCAGCCCGATTGCTTCTGGAACACATGCACAACGGTGTTCACCTGCTGCCTTCTGAGCTGGAACGAGGTTTGTTCTGCGGGAGGACAGTAGAAGTTGCTGGTGAAACAACAGTGATTAAGGAAAAAAAGCCCGAGCAGATTTGCTTCCAAAGCTTTCCCCTTCCTGTCATCTCTATAAACCTGGAAATGACCTTAGATCAAGTGCAGGAATGGTACAAAGAATCCTTCCATTGATATTATGTATTATCCAGTTCACAGGTTTTTGAATACTCAATCTTTTTCCCTGTTTGTCCTTGTGGATTTGGCCTATACTCTTTGGAGAATTCCAGACATTCGTGTATGGTATTTTTTTTTTAAATTGGCCCAGTTGTTTCCCAGAGAGAGCAGTGGGTATGGTTGAGGTTAAGCTTACCATCTCTGCTTGGCCCTAGTCGGAGCTGTGCACCTGCCCCATTCTTTTCCTCTTTGGAAGCTCTGGAGATTCAACATCGTGTTGGCATCAGGAAGAGTTCCAAGTCAGCAGCTCACAGGATCAGGACGTGGGATCCGTCCACTCAAGCACAGTCTGAGTATAGAATCAGGAATAATATTCAGGGCGGTTACCAGTGACAAGGGGGAGTCACCAAGAGCTGTGGGCCGGGGAGGGGGCCAAGCATTAAGTGTGTGGGGGAGGTACTGTTGGTATCTCGTGACAAGAATATATGATTGTTGGGGCGCCTGGGTGGCTCAGTCAGTTGAGTGTCCAACTCTTGATCTCAGCTCAGGTCTTGAGCTCAGGGTCTTGAGTTCAAGCCCTGCACCGGGCTCCACGCTGGGAGTGGAGTTTACTTAAAAAAAAAAAAAAAAAGAATATACGGTTGTTTGTGGAGAGTCAGCTCGTTCTTGTGGGATTCCTTTTTGCCTGGGGCTGTTTTTACTGAGGAGGTTTCACTCAGTGCCTGATAGCTCCAGGGAGGTCTAGGTGAGGGTGTGCGGTGAGAAAGGGGGAGGTTGGCTTGCTGATGATTTCAGCCCCAAGAGCCTCAAGTTGTGCTTTGTTCATTGTGCTGAGGAAGAGTCAACTTCATTGCTGACTTGACTCATATTTGGCTGTCTACACCTCATAGCCGTGAATATCTGTGACTCCGCAGGTTAGGTATCAAGGTATAGTGAGTGTGAGCGGAGCTCCTGAAAGGTGTGATGATAATTAAATCCTTGTTATTCAGCTCCAAATCCACCCCGTACCCTGTTTTGCCACGCTGGCGCTGGGAAGCGGCCATACCATGTTCTTTTGCTGCAAGCTCCGTACTAGGCTCTGCCAATAGGGGGCACCGCAGGGAGATTGGAAACCTGCAGGAGAAGCCATGCAGTCGGCTTGTTCCTCCTTGTTTTCCCATTGTTCCTGTCAGCGGCATGCCTTTCTAAGGAATTACTAAGGAGGAAACACCCTCCCGGGGCTCCAGTGGAGCCTGGAGGAACCCTACTGAGAGCCGACATCAATATATGAGCTCTGAGAGGGAGCATTTATGCTCAGCAAGAGCACGGAGCCAGCTACTGGAGCTCCTGCACTACCTCTGCCATCAGAAACTTCCTGCTGGGCCCCATGCGCATCTAGGAAGCCAAGGTCAACTGGCACGCACCAGGGGTTATAGGCAGTGCTGGTGGCATGAACATGGTCTTTCCCTTGATGGTGGGAGGCAGTGCTCTTGCTCAGTTATGAAAGCCATTAACTTGGGGTTCGCCTTAACCCTTCTTTATCCCACTGGCTCCATCTGCGAACCATCGCTGAGTAATCCTAACATAGACAAATACACTCGTGCCCGTCCACTAAGAGCCACCGTTCTTACGGCAAATGACCTTCCCAGGTTGGGCTGACCACGGTTTCTCTTGGGTCTTCAGGGTCCCTTGTTTCCAGTTTTGACTCTACAGTTGTGCTTCTTGGTCCCATCTCTGTCTCTGTCCGTAGGATGGGAGGGAGAATACTGCTGTGTGCGTCTCTTTGTGACTTGCTTCCTGCTCAGAGCATACACCATCTTTTTTTGGTGAATTCCTCTGGGCCCTGCTCGATGTCTGGCTCATGGGGAGTGCTGGGTCAGTTCCCTGAGAGATTCGATGCCATGAGGCAGAAGTTGACCTGTTCTGAGGCTGAGCGCTGCCGAAGGCCAGTGGAGGGAGGGTACCCCGTGAGCTGCTCTGAGCCTGAGGGAGGGAGACATGGGGCTCACTCAGCCTCAAATGAAGATGTAGGCAAGCTTCTCTTAGATACTCAGTCTCACCCAAGTGTGGTCATGAGTCATGATTAATGACTTGTTGGTTTAGGGTGACTTTAGAGCAGGAGCAGTAGGGAGGAGCCACCCAGAGTTCCTTGTGAAGAGGTACGGCCTAACTATTTTGAGATGAGAACGAACGTTCCCACCCTTCTTGGGCTTCTGGAATCCTTCCATGCTGAGCTGTGGTTTGCATCAGTGCTCAATAAATCACACCAACTTCCTTGATATCAAAAAACAGGACAAGAAAGGGAAAGCCCGGATATCATGTAAGGTTAATTTTTCTTTTAAAGGACGTTTTTGTCCTTCTTAAGCGAAGAAAGGATTGGAATGGCTGGTATCACTTACTTCTGGAGTCTGGGTAATCTTAGGATTTTCAGCGGAAGAGGAGTGTTAGTCGTTTACTATTTCTCAAGTCCCCATTTAAGAACTTGGTGATTGCCGGGGTGCCTGGGTGGCTCAGTTGGTTAAGCGACTGCCTTCGGCTCAGGTCATGATCCTGGAGTCCCAGGATCGAGTCCCGCATCGGGCTCCCTGCTTGGCGGGGAGTCTGCTTCTCCCTCTGACCCTCCCCCCTCTCATGTGCTTGCTCTCTCTCATTCTCTCTCTCTCAAATAAATAAATAAAATCTAAAAAAAAAAAAAAGAAAGAACTTGGTGATTGCCAACAAGGGCCGGCTGTTCGTTATCAGACTGATGGAAAGCCACCTCTCACTTTGTGACTGCCAGAGGGAGGGACAGACAGAGACAGCCAGAGAGAGGGTGTTTTTTCCGTCCTCAGAAAGGTTTTTCTTACCTGTCTGGCAGGGAATGTGCATCCCGTGGCTGAGACAGCCCTAGATCCACTTTCTGTTGTTGCCGTGACTTATCTGGAACCTTGAATAGTTCTAACTCTCGACTCCAGAAAATTAGCTGGAAAGTGTCAAGGGCAGATTGCATTTGGGAGATTCTGTTCTTGCCCCAGCCACGGCAGTCTGACGGGGACCAGAGTGCTTGATATGGATCCCCATTTGCTCTCTAAAACCAGTTCACTCCAAAGACCTCTATTGTGCTCACTTTCTGGTAGATTGGATGGTTTTGCAAGACAAGGTGGTTTCTCCAGCAGAAATGACAAAGGGAGCTCCCTGGCATCCCTGCTCTTGTGCCAACAAGATACATCTCATTGCTCTGGAGGTGACTTCCAAGGTGGTGGGGCCGATTGTGTAGGGAAATGGGACATTTTTTTTTTTTAATTTGAGACAGAGAGAATGAGAGAGAGCAAGCACATGAGAGGGGGGAGGGTCAGAGGGAGAAGCAGACTCCCCGCTGAGCAGGGAGCCCGATGCGGGACTCGATCCCGGGACTCCAGGATCATGACCTGAGCTGAAGGCAGTCGCCCAACCAACTGAGTCACCCAGGTGCCCGGGAAATGGGACATTTTAGAACTAGGGGAGTGTTAATCTAGTCCCTTCACTTTAAGATTTTTTTTTTTTAATTTTTATTTATTTGAGACAGAGAGAATGAGAGAGAGCACATGAGAGGGGGGAGGGTCAGAGGGAGAAGCAGACTCCCCGCTGAGCAGGGAGCCCGATGCGGGACTCGATCCAGGGACTCCAGGATCATGACCCGAGCCGAAGGCAGTTGCTTAACCAACTGAGCCACCCAGGCGCCCGTCCCTTCACTTTACAAAGGTGGTGAGGAAGTCCTGAGAAAGCTGACCAGCTAGCTAATACCACACTGTTGTCGGTGACATTGCCAATAGCATCAGCAGCAGATCCCTCTACCTGAGGTGAGAATGCGTGGTTAAATCTAGAAATAAAAGGCAGGAAGTGGTTCAAAACCACAGCCGTTATTCTAAATCTGAAAATCATGGGACCTAGAATTAGCTTACTTTCTAAGAGCATGCGTTGTTTTTTATTATAAAAACCTTTCTCTGTTGTGAGACATTTTGAGGCTAAAGGAGCAATTAAATGTCCCCCGGAATTTTATCGTTGAGAGGTAAACACTTAATGCTTCAGTATACTTCTTTCTGTTGTCAACCCCTCACATTTTGTGGGGTAGTGTCACCATGTTACTGAGGGCTTGTGTGAGATCTAGAAGGGCAAGGACACCCCGAGAGTGAATTGTGGGATGAGGACTAGAAACCAGGTCTCCTGGGTCCCCGTCTGGTGTTCTCTCTACTCTGCCATGTTGCATAGAAGCTCCCTAAGGCTGTCCCCCGGAGACATGGGCCTCAGGACCTTCAGGGTGGGCCTGGAAAGGGCGTTTCAATGAGGAGGCCCACGTACCCTCTGGAAGATGCAGGGCCTTCGGGATGATAGAGCTTTGCACCATGCTGCAAAGGTCAAGTGCCCCCTCCCTCCCTGCTGCTCCTGCATCGACATTATGCCAGGCCCCGTGCCAGGCCCCCGGGCTAGCAGGGCTCACAAACCAGACCCAGTTCTTGCATTTATGGAGCTAACATTGAAGGGGGCAGAGCCCACATGGCAGTGTGTATGTATGTGTGTGTGTGTATGTGAGTGAGTGATACGCCTGATTCTTCTGGCACATTCTGTCCCCTTCCTTGTGACCTACCTTTTCCCCCGTGTACCTGAGAGAACACAGCAGGGACAGGATCTGTGGTGAAGGGAGCCAGGTGGAGCATTCGTGTGGACGCTCTGGCCTTTTCTCTTCCATCCCTGGCTGCGATAAAATAGAGAGGCCAAACAATGAATCATGGAACACTACATCAAAAACTAATGATGTAATGTATGGTGATTAACATAACATAATAATTAAAAAAAATAGAAAATAAAATAGAGAGGCCAGGAAAGTTTAAAGCCACAAAAGTTTTCATGATGATGATCTGGGTCAACGCTTTTGTTTCACTGGTAAGAAAACCAAAGCCCACAGACTCGCCCCTAAGTGATTCGGCTAAGAGAGATGGCAGCAAGGACGGACCTGGAACCTGATGCCTTTGGCTTTTGTACAATTCTTTTAATCAGGGGAAGTTAATATGTTATGACTGTGCCATCAGCAAAAGAGACCAGTGAGCTGTGTCCTTGGATAATAACAGATAGTGCGCATCGAGGGGGTCCTAGGTGTTAGGCACTGTTCTCAAGGTCATTTCTTCGCAATATGTGGCGGGGCCACTCTCATCCCCTTTTGCAGACCGAAGACAGTGCATGGAGGGTTAAATCAGTCATACAGGTCAGGAGCAGAAGGGTGAGGGCCCAGGGGCCCATGCTCAACCATGACATTGGGCCTTTCTGAAGGTCAGCTCACAGCGGTGGAGAGCGGTCTTGGAACACCGCTTCTGGAGCACACAGACCCCAGATCTAGGGGAACTTGGTACCCCACAGCTTTAATGCATCCTCGCCTATCAGCAGGCCTGGCTGGAGGCTGGGCACAGGGAGCTACATGGGCAGAGAGTGACTCTCGCCCCAAGGTCACAGCCATATCACGATCAAAGTAGCACAAGGTCACAGGAACTCCTACAAAATAATAAGAAAAAGACAACTCAAAAGAAAAAACAGGCAGAGAGACTTAACTTTGTAAAAAGGGAAATCCGAGTAGCCAACAAACAGATGCAAAGGTGCTCATGCTTATTAGTAAGCAGAGAAATGCAAATTAAAACTATCATGTGATTTTTACTACATGCCCACCAGAATGGCTAAAATGTAAAGACGAAGTTTTGGCAAGGGTTGGGAGCAACTAGAATGCCGCATGTGTTGCTGGTGGGAATGTAAATTGGTTCAACCGCTTTGGGTGTCTGTTTGACAGTGTCTTCTAATATGATACTGGATGTATGCGCCCTTGCTCATTCGGACCTTCCATATCTAGGTATATACGCAAATAGAAATGCATACATATGTTTGCATGGACACAAAAAAAGCAGAGCAATGTCCAAAAGTCAGGCAGGCAGAGAGGTGGGTTGTTTGCTCTGAACGGAGTCCCACTGGGTACTTGAAAACAGCAGGGAAAGCCAGATGTGAATATGTCATATGAGAATTGAGTGACAGGGAGAAGAGTCAGAAGATGAGGGCCTTGAGCAGTGGCTGAGGAAGTCAGCAGGAGGTAAGTCCTGGCTAATGCAGGAGCGGGACTGTGAGCCCCAACTTCTGTTTATGTGTGGCCTCTGGATGGTGCATGGAGCCTGGTATGGGTCCTGAGCACCTGCCGAAAGAGCCAGAGAAGGAGAGGAGGAAGGAGGAAGTGAAAGCTAGACCTTTTGGGTGGATTGTGGTGCAGGCATTAGGAAGGAAGAAATGTGATTAAGTGAGACCAGGCTCATGACTTTGTCTTTGCAGATATCCAGTACCTTAAGGATGTTTCCTAGGTATGAAATTGAAATGTGCCCAGTAAAGATAGGCTGAAGCTTCTGAAGAAAGGGAAGAGGAAGGAAGCCGCTAATAGACTGGGTGAAGGAAACCAGGAAGGCATGCAAGTGACTTGGTGACATTGGTCAGGGTGGCATCAGGCCCTAGGAAGGAGTCAACTCAAGTTCTCAGTATTAGACGTCAGCCCTGGGGACCATTTTCGGTATTTAAGATACTAGCACAAACAAAACACCCCCAGAATCTTTGGGTGTAACATTTACATATGCTCCCCCTCCAAATAGGACTGAACTGATGTTGTTGAAAAGTAGAGCTTGTCCCGTCAAACATTTAATTCATACTTTCTACAAAGCAGAACATAGCTATGTGATCTCTCCTTGGTGGTCCGTCCCCAGGAAGACTTCGTGGTGTACCTAGGTGCCGAGGATCCCTGTGGTCTTCGGTCTCCAGCCGTGAGTGGAATTTAGAAGGAAATGATTAGCTCCTATTCCAAGACCGTGGAATAGTGATAAGATGGCTGTTGTTGTCATCATGGGCTAAACAGTTCATATTTAATCATAAAAGGAATAACTCTAATGTGCTTGTCCGGCATCTTAGAATACTGGAAAATGCAGGGATTACTGGGGATAGGCTAAAATCTAAGACTTAGACGGGAAGCCTAAGGAAGGCCTTTTTTTTCCCTGACGTTTCCCCCAGTGCCTCTCAACCAGGAGCCATCCCACCTGCAGCGGGCTTTGGCAACTTGCGTATGTGGAGATGCACATGTGTGTGACTCACAGTGACTGGGGAGCATTACTGACATTTCTTAGGTGAGGCTAAGTGATTTGCAATTCTCTGTATAGTCCAGGAAAATGAAGACTTGTTTTGTCTAATGCTGTCCTATGGAGAACGCCGGACAAAATTCCAAATTGCGGGGAGAGTGCGGGAATGAAGTACAACACCCATTCATGCTTGCCTGATGAACCTATAAAGTAGTGGACAGATATTCAGGAGGCGGCCCTCCTAATTTTTTGCAGTTTCTCTGCTGAAATCTACTTGAGGGCTGAGACCATGCCTTATGTAACTTTGTATATCCATAGGGCTTGGCAGAGTGTCTGGCACTCAGTAGGTACTCTGTCAGTATTTCCCAAAGTGTTGAATAGATAAATGTGTTCATCAAGCCATCTCCTGTTTGGTCAATTGGGCCAATACTGCAGTACTAGAATAGTTTTTATTTTTTATTTATTTTTATTTATTTATTTTTTAAAGATTTTATTTATTCATTTGAGAGAGAGAGAGCACAGAGGGAGGGACAGAGAGAGAATCTTCAAGCAGACTCCCTGCTGAGTTCAGAGCCCTACACATGGCTCAATCCCACAACCCATAATGCTAGAATAGGTTTTAAAGATCAGATGCATCTGGGGAGTCTGGGTGACTCAGTTGGTTAAGCGTCTGCCTTCGGCTCAGGTCATGATCCCAGGGTCCTGGGATTGAGCCCCACATTGGGCTCCCTGTTCAGCGGGCACCCTGCTTCCCTCTCTCCCTCTCCCTCTGCCTGCCACACCCCTGCTTGTGCTCTCTCTCTCTCTCTGTCAAATAAATAAATAAATAAAATCTTGAAAAAAAATAAAAATAAAGATCAGATGCATCTGAACCACACAGAGGCGAAATAACAATGATGAATGAAGTGCAAATGGATGGAAGGGGCTTTGCAATGTCTCATACTCCTCAGAATTTACCTTGTGTTAGGCAAAACAATGCTTCTTATCCCAGGACCTGCACATCCAAATCCCTGGAACCTCTGAATATGTTCCTTTACACAGCAAGAGGAACTTTGCTGGTATGATTAAGCTAGTAATGTTGAGATGGGAGATTATCCTGGATTATCTGGGAAGGCCTGATGTAATCACAAGTGTCATTATAAGAGGGAGGCAGAGAGTCAGAATCAGAGAGAGATGTGAAGATGCTGTGTTGTTATCTTTGAAGACTGAGGAAGGGGCCATGGGCCAAGGAATGCAGGCAGCCTCCCGAAGCTGGGAAAGGGAAGGAAATGGATTGCTTCCTAAAACCTCCAAAAGAAAAGCTGTCTTACCAATCCATTTAGACATCTGAACTCTGGAACTGTAAGAAAACACATTTGCATCGTTGAAGCCAGTACGTTCTTGCGAATTTGTTACAGCAGCGATAGGGCACGAATACACACGCAGAAAAACGTGAGTTTAAGGATAGTTAGGTTGCTCAAGGTCATGCAATGGGTTCTGGCCAATACCAGCTTTAAAAGAAAAAGACCCAGGTCTGCTGATCATGCCTCAGAGCTCTGCTCTCCCATCAAACATTGTTATGTGAGCCTGATGATGGGACATCGGTCACAGCCAACCAGGGCACAACAATTCCAATTAAATGCCTCCCCTCTACCTGAATTTCTCTTTGTTTTCCCCGAGAGCAGTGACTGTGAACGGTGCATCCCGAGAACCTGGCACTTGGCGGCATCAGCAAGACAAAGCCCGTGGGATGGTTTGGCTCACACCTGTAGCCATCCTACCATATCTGGGCCTTTCAGGAACAGGAGCTTGAAGGGCATCACAGAACCTAGCCCTGTCTGTGCCCTGCGGGCTGCTACACAGGTCTGTAGGGAGTGTTCTTGGTAGAATTTGACTTTCTGGATATTTTCTGTTGAGTATGTGTGGCTTGGGGGTGCAGAGAGAGAATTTTTTTCAGAGGATAGAAGTGAAAGCATTCTTAGTATGACTGATCTGAACCTTTTCTGCCTCCTCATGTCCGTGCATCAGAAGCTTCATTGGGCTGATCCAGTAGAGACTGGAAGTTACAATGGCTTAATAACAAAGAAATCTGTTTTATTTATTTATTTTTTTAATTTTAATTTTTTCAAGAAACAGAAACGAGGAAGAAGTTAGCCCTAGGTTAGCTGGCAGCTCACCTCATCTTCAGGTAGCTATGTTCCTTCTAGTTTCTCTTCCTTTCATCCTTAGCACATGGTTTCCATCTTCAAAATCACGTCATGATCCACAGGAACAGTTGGGAGATCCAGCCACCCCTAGGCTGAGGGCGCCATTAAAGCAGATGAGCAAACGTGTGCCCCAGCTGTCCGTCCCGATCTAAGGAACTCTCCTGGATATCCTGCTCAGCAATTTCTACACATTTTTCATGATCAGAGCTTAGTGACAGAGCTGTACCTCGCTGTAAGCAAAGCTGGAATATTGGGGTTCCGTTACTGAGCAGAAGAGAAGAATGGATACTGGCTAGGCCACCAAGGAGTGTCCCACCTTTTGTGCCTGCATCCACCCCAGGTGGTTTTAGAGCCCAAATTTGCCCTGAGGCTCTACGGTTCCCATCCCCCCCCACCCCGGCCCCACTTCCACTACAAGGCCTGAGGGTTGATATGAGCCACCCCTTACCAAGCGAGGACCCCAGGGAAGAGTGGGGTGTAGAGAGTTAGTCAGATGTTGCTGGTGCTGGGTTAGCATAGCTTATGAACAGACCCCGACAATGTCAAATTGTGCCCGATCCCTGCACTCCTAGAAAAAAGCGAAGGTTAAAAGCATTCTCTTCACCCTTTTGTGTTCTGGAAAATGTCCCACTGCAAGGAACCACCCTTGTCCATATGCCTTGGAGAAGATTCACAGATGCCCTCATTGTTTACCCATGACGGGGCCAGACACCGACCCTCCAAATGCCCATTCTCTACCTTGTAAATGATTAGCTGAACTGTTTAGTTCCCACTGATCAATTGGAACAAAATGCTTGTTCCCCGGACTTTGGTTAAGCTTCTGGGATCTCCTTCTATATGATGGCTGTGGGCCCCCTCCTCACCCTCCAGGGGCTCTTCCAGCAGGTGTGTGAGGGTGCTCTGGGGGGTTGCGGATCCCCAAGTCACAGAGTAGGACTCCCTTGCTCACGATTACTCATCCCTCTCTATAGAAGAAAACCCCTTTCTGCCGAATTCTGAATAACTTACAGATTTTTTTATCAGAGTGTCCCCCCCCCCACCCCATTGCAATAGTCCCACCCTAACCCCCACGCTTTGCAATAATCCTTGTGAATGACAGGCTCTCTTTACTAAGTCCAGATTTGATTTTATTTGGCAGCCCTAAGTATCGGGGCACTGGACGGGCACCCAGGACGTTTGTGGATGAGAAGGCTGGGGGCTATCGCCGAGTAAAGCCGAATCTCTGCTCTCCCAAGCAGCTTGTGTTCTGTGCACCTGCCGTCCCTTACGGACTCGTGGGAGGGGGAGGGGAAGTCAGCAGGAGGACCTTGAAGAACCTCTATAGTCACCAGTAGCTCTACCATACTGCCACTCCGTGCCATAAAGGGTACGAAAGGGCTTGTCATCAAAATGCCTGGGAGCTCTGGGTTAAGCAGGATAAACAGTTTTTTTCCCTTTGTCGGGTTTTTCAGGTACCTTTCGAGCCTCTCAAGAATAGGATACAGTATATGCAGCTTCCCCCCAATTCCTTGACCATGGAATGCTTTTATTAACCAAACACCTAGGCACATCATGTGGAACAGTTTGGGAAATGCATTTCAGAGCTTCTCGTATCTTCTTCGGCAGTTGCCTAAGGCACCGTGCAGAAGACAAGCTTTCCTCTGAGCGATCGTGGGGACAGGGGATTGATGCGTCGGGAGCCAGTGGTCGACGGTGCAGGTCGGCAGCGGATCCACTTGAGCGTCAGGCATTCTCTCTCTTTAAGCCGGAGTTGTGCTAAGTAGCCTTTATCCTGGGGAAAACACGCTAAATGGGTCAGATTTTCCAACAGGAAGATGCTGTGTTGGAGACGCATTTGATTTACGACAACTTCTGCTGTGACCTTGGCTTTCCAGTTTGCAAAGTAATGTCACCAGGGTATCTGACTAATGCATGGTTGTGAATTTTTCATGGCAAGGCATGTATTTGTGCTGTTGGCCTCCTGGGCAAGGAAAAAAGCATGACGTGTCAAGAGCAACATAAATTGTTAGGCAAATCTTTATTCCGCCCCCCCCCAGACCTCCCCGCAAAGACCCATTATTCGTGTCCCACTCAACCGTTCATTTATTTACAAACATTTATCGAGCAACTTCCATTCCTAAGTACTGTGGGGGATACAAAGATGTATAAACAAAGTGGGGACATAAGTGCTCGGGCAGCAGATGTGAACATGGACCCACGGAAAAGGGTTTCAAGTGGGGGTCCCTCTTTGGAGTGAGTATGCAGTGTCTCAAGAGCCTGCGATAAATACGCTTATCTTGTAAAAATACGTCTTCCGGGTCTTCTAGGGGCACTGCAAGGGATCAAATACCAGGTGTCTTGTCGGGTTCAAATCCCAGCTATGGGAGCTGGGGCAAGTTTCTTAAGGCCTTGGACTTAATCCTCTTTTTTGTAGAAGAAGGGGATTGAAACAGTTCAAGTTTTTTTTTCAGCTCAGAACAATGTAGAGATAAAAATACACCCACATCCACACGTTCAAGACAGAATTATACACGTGATAGGATGTGTATGTTTGTGTACGTGTATACAAATATATACAAATACATCCACATTGGTTTTTTTTATTTAATTTTTTTAGAGATTTATTTATTTATTCCAGAGAGAGAGCACATGCATGAGCCAGGGAAGGGGCAGAGGGAGAGGGAGACAAGCAGACTTGCTGCTGAGTGGGGAACCCCACGCAGGGCTTGATCCCAGAACCCAGAGATCAGAAGCTGAACCGAAACCAAGAGTCAGACGCCTAACCCACAGAGCCACCCAGGTGCCCCACAAATACACACATGGACATAGTAGAAGCTAGATGTGCAGGTTAAGACCTGGGGGTCTTTCTCCATCATGTGAGCTCTGAAAGAAGCTTGAGCGTTGGATTTGGAGAGGTGGGAGCCTGGGACGGCGCATTCAGGGTGAAGTGCAGGGTAGGAGTCCTGCACAGGGGATGTCAGGGCACCCTGGGGCTGGAGCCCAGCATGGGTGTTGGGTTACAGTGGAGGGCAGGCCCCGCAGGAGTGGGGGCACTGGATATTAGAGGGCCTGAATTTTTTTTTTTTTAATTTATTTGAGAGAGAGAGAGAGAGAGCGCGCGCACAAACGGGAAGCGGCAGGCAGAGGGAGAGGGAGAAGCAGGCTCCCCACTGAGCATGGAGCCCATTGTGGGGCTCAATCCCAGGACCCTGGGATCATGACCTGAGCAGAAGGCAGCCGCTCAAATGACTGAGCCACCCAGGTGCCTAGAGGGCCTGGATTTTTTTTTTTTTTTTTTTTTTTTTTTTTTTTTTTTTTTTTAAAGATTTTATTTATTCATTTGAGACACAGAGATACAGAGAGAGAGAGAGAGAAAGCATGAGCAGGGAGAGAGGCAGAGGGAGAGGGAGAAGCAGGCTCCTCGCTGAGCCAGGAGCCCGATGTGGGGCTCGATCCCAGGACCCTGGGATCATGACCTGAGCTGAAGGCAGACGCTTAACCATCTGAGCCACCCAGGCGTGAGGGCCTGGATTTAATGGCAGGAGAGCCATTTCCCCTCTGCTCACCGGAGTCTGGCCCCACCCCGTCTCTCCCACGTGATGGCTGTTTGCACCTGCTCCTCTTTGCCTGACTTGCTCTTCCCCACCTCCTCTGCAGTCCTCAGATCTCCTCCCCACCCCCCTCCCCTGAGAGCTCCACAGAGCCTGCCCAGTCTCCCCCTGCTCACCCTGTATGTCACTATCCAGTTTATTTCCTGCAAAGCACTTAGCGCCATTGGTGGGAACATAACCACCACGCTTGTCCATCAGCTGTTTGTTGTCTGTGTCCTTAGGGATGAAAGCTCCAAAAGGCAGGGGTGGAGCTGGCCTGGTCTGCTTTCAGATGCCCAGTGCTGAGCACAGGGCTCACATACTCTCAATAAACATTGGATGGATGGATGGATGGATGGATGGATGGATGGATGCATGGATGCATGAGCTGAAATTCACACTGCTGTGAAGCAGGAGGGAAACCTACACCATATATTTCTTGAGTTATAGAGCCTAGAGTATTTTATTCAACTTATTTTATTATTTTATTTACTTATTTTATTATTCAACTTTTATTTTATTCAACTTCCCCAAACCTACCCAGTGTCCAACACACAAACATAAGCATAGACCACACACTCACACAAATATTTTTTAATGAAGTAAAGACATTTGGTCCCCCTGCTTTTCAAGTTTTGCTGAAGAGTTCCCTTCCCTAGATGCCCAGGACTGGGGTGAGAACCTTTTGGTCTGATGGGAGCTTCCAAGATTCTTAAAGCAGCCACCTGTCACCCGAAGGTGAGTGAGATGTGATACAAAACAAATATGGGTGTAGCTTCACGAGGAAGCGTCTGCGATCGGATTCATGGGAATGATGGAGTTTTCAAGATTGTTGTACTGGTAGCTGTCAGTGAATTGGGATAGGAACCAAGTTTTCTTCTATGAAACAGCTATAAAAAAATAGCTAATATATACTAAGTGCTTGCCATATGCCAGGGCCCGGGCTATGGATTTGATACCTATCACCTCACCTCACCACCATACCCCTGCATTGTGGGAGCAGGTACCTCTGCTCCTTCTGTTTCATATGCGGGGGCATGGGGGCTCAGAGAGGTTATCTGTCCGACGGCATGCAGCTTGGGAACCCACCATGCCCTCCTCCTCCCAGTGGCCTATCCAACCAAGGGGATATGAGGTTGGGTCACAATGCAATTCCTCTCCACTCGCTACGAGCTCAGAGAAGTTAAGATGCACTTCATCCGTCAGTCGGGAGAGCAATGATTTCCTCCCCGTCCCCTGTGTGCCGTTGTCCCTGTCACCATTGGGTGCCCTCCAACTCCTGATACGAATTTCAGACAGATTTATTTTCTGGCTTCTACAAGCATCTGGAAAAGAAGACTCTTGGCTGGTGTACAGCAAGCACCCGGTGCAGACCTGTTAACTGTCTTCTGGCCCAAGCAGGCCCTTCCAATAATAGTTGTAAGGGGTTCAGATGGAGGGAAAGACTCCAGTTGTGGGAGAAGGTCATCTGTCCCGGGAAATTGCACTTTCTCTCGCCCTCGGGGTTTCTGCCTCAAACAGTGTCTCTCAAAACAAAATGTTTTTTCCTCTCTCCATACTGAGGTGGTGGTGCCATTTGCTTGTTTTGTATTTTCCCCCTTCCCTCAGGAATAGAAACTTGAATTGCTTTGTATAGAAAACCAAATTATTGAATTACAGCAAAAAAAAAAAAAAATAAGAGAGATCTATTACTCCTTCAGAATGAAGACAAATGTACAGCTTGTGGTATAATGCATCAATTTGAGTAGTCAATACAGAAAACAGAAATGATATTTATATGGAGAAAAGGAATAAAGACACCACATGACCACAGAGAACAACCAACTCGAAGAAGGCCGGCTGGGTTATGTAACTGACAAAGTTAAAGATGGGGGCGAGGCCAGTCCCACTCGGGGATGTGCTGGGTGGATTTCTACACCATAGCAATGGAGACTGGAGATTGCCCAATCCCAGCAACCACTCAGTTGCCTCAGTGCATGGAATTCAGCTCTGGAAAACTCACTTCTATGGACAAGTGTTACCACTTAAAAAAAAAAAAGCAAATAGTAATGCCTAAATTTATCTAGCGCTTATGACAGAAGAATTTTACATACATTTCATCTAATCTTTACTACAAACTTACAAAGTGGGTATTAATATTAACATTACTATTTGATTGATGGGAAAAATGCACAGAGTAGTAAAGTAACTTGTCCAAAGTCACACAGCAAATAATGCCATAATCCCAGTGCTGTACTGTCTCCGCTCATTCCTGGGAGGGTCAATCGGGCCTATCTCTGGCTTCTTATAGGCACAAGCTTAGCAGAGACAGAAGGGCCATCTCCATGTGTATTGGGGGTGGGGCAGGGTCCCTGAATCCTATAGGAAAGTGATTAGGAGCGCCACCGTGAACTAACTTCTCCAAGTTTACCATATTGGCTAGGGTTGTGGGTTTGGATGCCAGGTCCAGGTAGAAATTGATTTTGGAAGACACTTGGAGGACCTATGGCTGATCTGCTAAATCATGGCTGCAAAGTACCCCCCAGCCCCCCGACCGCTGCGTGTCAGGGACAGAATGCATCTGAGTATGCAGGGCATGTATTTTCTTTTAAAGTTGGGCATTGCCTGGTGTCCACCAAAGGAAGGGAACAGCATTGCTGGGATGCAGTGGGGATCCTTGCACTTGGGTCTCAAGCCCTGGGAAGAAAAAGACTGGAAGTCTCTGTTGGCCGCAGGAACGTGTTGTCACACGCAGAGCCAACTAGCCTCGGCAGGAAGCCCCGGTGGGCGGAGGCGGGCTCTGCCCGCAGATGAGGGGGCTTCTTCCTGTGTCCTTGTGCTGACCCTCACCAGCTGCTGTACTTAGGACCCTGCTGCCTTGACCTTCAAACACCAGATTGCTCAAGCCCAGGCCACTTTATAAAAAGGGGTGGTGGGGGAGGACAACGTACCTCAACCTTTGCCTCATTCCTTTCCTGGATGGTGCCCTGCAAAGCTCCTCTGGCCACCTGCTTCTGGATATCACACTCCGTCTTCCCGAACCTTCTCTCTCCATAGAGATGGAACCATTCTGTAGCACCTCCCTTTGGGGAAATGTACCTGTGCCTTCCAAGTGGACAATTTCTTTTTTTTTTTCTTTAAGATTTTATTTATCTATTTGAGACAGAGACAGAGAGAGCGAGAGAGAGCACGAGCAGGGAGGAGAGGGAGAAGCAGGCTCCCCTCTGAGCAAGGAGCGCAATGTGGGACTTGATCCCAGGACACTGGGATCATGACCTAGGCAGAAGGCAGTGGCTTAACCAACTGAGCCACCCAGGTGCCCCTGACAATTTCTAAAGAAAAACAAAAATGGTCTCTGCTGATAGGATAGACCTCAGGATGATTCTGCAGTGGCCTTCTGGACACCCTGTGGGTTTGTGTCCAGCACCTCGTCGGGTTGATTAGTAGGAGTTCTGAGCCTTGTAGGAGGGATATCCTCTACCCATGCACACATTGCTCATATCTCTACAGAGCATTGATTTCAAGGTTAGCTGCTGAGTTTGGTCATCCCATTATGAACTCCTTGAAGGGAGGGATTATGTCTTCAGGTCTTCGCTAGGTAGAGATGGCATGCTATCTTGCCCTTGGCAGATGTTCATAATAAATAATTTCACGTCAACTTTTCATAAATGTGTCCAGTGCCAGCCAGCAAGGAAAGGACAGCATGTGGCAACATCCTCTGGAGGAAAGGGACGGGCCCAAGCATGTCCCTGAAGGAAGAGGAGAAGCCAGGAAGGACAAGGGCGTCCCAGATGGGAGGAAGAGGCCCGTGCTCCAAGTGTGAAAGGCGGTGAGCTCTGAGCGGACCAGTTTGGCTGAGGCAGAGGTTTTCAAAGGGGATCACTGGAAATACGTTTGAATACAAGTTTAGGGCTAGGTTTTTAAGGCCCTTTGGTTTAAGCTTATTTTAGAGATGATAAGTAATAAAAATGTTAAGTATGGAAGTGATAAAAGTAGTATCTTTCAGGAAGTTAGGAGGCGAGATGGATCAATACATGGAGAGCCTCTATTTTTTCCAGCTCAGAGCCTTTTCTTGAAAAATTGCTAGCCCATGATTGCTCTCTGTTCCCGGGTCTTCCTCTCTCTCTGGAAAGGAAACTGGTGCTTGCATCCCACATGGGGTGTATTGAACAAAACCAAGTGACAGAGCTGAAGGCAGAGCAGGGAGGAGCTTCTCTGAGTGACAGCTCTTGGGGAATCTGAGCCCACCTGCTGTCTGTCATCAGGAGCCTTCCTCTGGGAGCCCTGTGAGGATGCTTCTGAGCTTGATCCTTCATGGGGCATGCGATGCTGATGGTCATCTGGGGTGATGACCCTGCAGCCTCTCACTTATTGAGGAAGACAGTCTGATCCTGACCCTTTGGGAGACACAGACTTCCCATTTCTTCCTGGGAAAGGGGATCACAGAGTCTGGGAAGTGGCACCTGCTGGGCAGGCTGTTCTGGTAGTATGAACCTAGGGAGACACCCCAGCATGGTGGCGGTTTCCCTTGGCATTGGCAGTACTGGGGCAGCCAGCCATTCCCATGCATGGCATATCTATGGTTTAAAGTAAAAATCAGGAGGGATATACTCTGGAAGCCTCTTTGCCTTGAGAAATGAGCTCCTATTTCATGTTGGGCTAGCCCAGGTTGGATGCAACAAGTCCTATTGAGGAAACCTTTGGTTTCTCTTTTCTGAAATTCACATAACAATGAAACCCACCTGATGGGGTGAACCAACGGAAGGAATGAATGTATATGAAGCTCTTACAGCGGCGCCTGGCATATAGTAAGTGCTCAATAAACCTCAGTTGCTATCATAATTGTTTCTATGGGGGCGCCTGGGTGGCTCAGTCAGATGAACATCTGACTCTTGATTTCAGCTCAGGTAATGATCGCAGGGTTGTGAGATCGAGCCCCATGTTGGGCTCCATGCTGAGTGTAGATCCTGCTTAGGATTCTCTTTCCCTTACCCTCTTGCACTCTCTCTCTCTCTAAAAAAAATTGCTGTTCCTATGGAGTTGACCATCAAGAGGCCGTTATTTTAGCAATATTATTCTTTAAAATGCTGGTTTTATTTGTCGCTGAAAAAAAAAATCTAATTTGAACACATCTTAACCCTCTGGTTTATTCTAGTGGCCTGGTGTTGGTGTAAGAATTTCCTAATGGGGTGGTGAGCAGTGCTCAAAGAATTTATAGCAATATATCCAATATCCTATCCCGGGCATTTCTAGCCTGGGGGATATTTTGTTAGATTATTACATGCTACTATGTTATGTTTTCTTATTGTATCATTTTATGGGGTTATTGTGGCTCACATTTGGTGAGTGCATGCAATGTGCTATACTTGCTTCATCTCCTTTCATGCCCATAACACCGTCAGAACTGTGAACCTCATATGGCACTTGAAGAAGCAGAGGTACAAGAGGTTAAATAACTTGCCTGAGGTCACACAGCTGGTGAGGGGCACAGCCAAGATTTACACATACCAGAGCCTTCTCTGCTACACTACAGATTTTAAGTCCCCAGCCTCACAAGTGAAACATAACAATTCATGTCACAGAAGGAAGCGCTGGGCTCCCTTGCTCCCTTCCCACCCCCTTCCCAGGGTTGGAGGGGGGCAGACAGAGTGCAGAGTGGGAATTATTTCCTTACTGCCTTTGACATGTCCGGAGATGTCCAACTTCTGTCTGTACTCATGCTGGGCCTGGATGTCCTGCCTCAATATCTGCAGTGTAAATATGACCTGGCTTTGGATGTCACCACCTCCCTAAAGCCCTCCATGATACCTCCAGAGTGAAAGCACCCACTGCCTCTTCTAAGCATCAGTAATGGGATCTTCACGTTTCCCTTGACATTTTCACATTATCTCCAGTGATGCACATTTACTGTCTCCAGCTCTGTGAGAGCACGGATGGCATTCTATACATGGGAGGGCTCTTCGACGTAGCTGATCTGCTGCAGCTGCCTGGATGTGTATGGCTCTTCTCATATCCCCTACTAATTGGGCATACAAATCCCCGATAAGAGTGAAATTTCTAAATCACACACATCCCCAATGATCATCATCGCTTTATTTCAACTGAGCACGTATTCTGTTCTAAGCACTGTGCTAAGCATCTGCTATGTGGTATCACATTTATTTCTCCTGATCTTGCATTGGGCTTATAATTGCACTTACAGAAGGGAAGCTGGACTCAAGGACACAAGGCCAATAAGTGGCAAAGCCTGGACTTGAACTCAGATCCCACAGTGACCTTGGGCCGTAACTCCCATCCGCCGCTGACCACCACCACCACCACCATCCTCTTGACTCCCACTCAGCCCTTTGTCCCCCTCCATGACCGCACCATAGCCCTGAGTCTGAGGACAGCCCTGGGGGGCTGCTGAGATCAATAAGAATGGGCTAGAATTGAGGCGTAGAGCCGGAG
Source organism: Mirounga angustirostris (assembly GCF_029215605.1). NCBI lineage: Eukaryota > Metazoa > Chordata > Mammalia > Carnivora > Phocidae > Mirounga > Mirounga angustirostris. Next base: position 168,723,932 of record NW_026991713.1, read on the forward strand.
GGATGGGCGTACCCAGAACACAGAAAAAACTAAATCATTAAAACCCTGCCCTGTTAGTGCCTTCTTGTTCCAGCCACCTCAAATAGTCACCAGGACACAATGGGAGAATCAGAATAGTTTCTCTGAGGCTCTCAAGGCAGATGCGGCATGACTTACGGGGGGACGATGCTCATAAATATGTGCCAAATGAATGACTGCTTTTTTGTTCACTGTGAAGTGAATTGATCCCTATGTGCCTGAAGATCTGTGATTTTTGTAATCAAGAGAGCATCCATTAAAATAGAACACGGTGCGTTGGAAGGGCCTTTAGAACCCAGCTAGTTCAACCATCTCGTTTTCCGGTTGAGGCTCGGAGAGTGTTGCCACCACACCTGCTGGGAGTGGGCAGAGACATGTCACCTCTAATCCCTTTGGCTCCCCTGGCTTGGACAGCGGGGACAGAGGAGCTAATGATGGACCCGGTCCTATTTGTTTGGAGATGGGTGCCAACGCAGAGGGAGGAAGGAGCCGATAGACTCCTTCCCTCCTACTGGTTTTCAATACTGTAACCACCCCTGCAGATTGCCTCTTGGGATGACATATTTTTGCACGTGACAGCCTGTGTGTCAACAGCGAGTTGTATCTGTCAGGCCAGCACCAGAGAAATTGATGATCTCGTCAGTAATGTGTTCGGAACCCGGCTCTGGTGCCAGAAAACCCTTTTTTATATGTGGGCTCACCATGAAGCTGTCCAAATACAGTGTGATTAATCTGGGCTGCTAGGGAGCAGAGAGAGGGCTTGAGCCACGGGACATGACAACAGTTAGCAGGATTGTCATCTTACCCATGCCAATGATCGACCCGTACGATTCAGATGTGAATGAAGCCGTGCCCAGGTCCCTATTGATGGGGACGTAATTATGCCCAGCTGGCCTCGGAGTTCTGTAGAGTTCCTGATTGAAAGCCCTTTCCTCGGGAAACTGTGGCTTACCTTCTAAGCAGAGGGGCTATGTGGGGCCTTCCTGAAAAATTTCCCTGCAGCCCCGAATTTAAAGTCTCACTGGTACTGAACATAACATTAGACTATGAAGTTATGAGAAGTGCTCCTGCATCACAGGCTGAAATCAGTCTGCTTTCATTGCTCTTGTCAGTCCTTGGGGTCTAAAGTGAGTCATTGCTTAAGAACTGAGAAACGAGGGAAATAAGGATGACTTCTGAGTATTAAACTTTAATATGGATACATAATAGATCAGAGCAGAACCCTGAAAAGTCACCTTAAAGAGGCAGGGAGAATAGACAGCCACCTTCTAACAGCTATTCGTGTATTCAAAGAAAGACCTTGGCAATCAGGAGAGTCCCAGCAGGAAATGTAAGGTGCCGGCAGGGAGAGGGACCCTCAGCAAAGGTCTCTAAGTGTTTCTGGTGCTGGAGGCACCACCTGCAGGGGGTGGACGTGGGATTTGTGGCTAACCAGCTCCAACCGTTTTGGTCCCATTGCTTGGGTCAACTCTGCTTGATTTTGAGGCTCTCAAACATCAGTCCAGCTAACACATTCTCATTCTGATTAGATGCTTCTTCAACACCCTCTTTTTTTTTTTTTTTTTTTTTTTTTTTACGTGGTGGCTATTTTCTCACTGTGAATTGGGCAATTGCTATGTCTAGTTTTAGACATCAGGCCTGTAAGTTTGGTTAATGTGAGTCTTCTCCCTGAGAGAGGAATGTGCTTTCCATGAGTTGGTAATAACACATTTCTGGGCAACAAGAGGGAGGGCAGAAGCAAAGTCCTGGATGGTGTATATTAAATAGGGTTAGGACGGGGCCACATCCTGAGGACACTTCATCAAGGAGAACCGTCCTGGCTTCTATAGAGTGGAACGTATTCCAACTTCATTCCCTTGAGGGCAAGAGCAAAACATTGTTTCCTTTCTAAAACACTGCCTGATAGATATACGCCCATAGATAAAACTTGAAGTGCTAATTGTGATGAAATGTATATAGAAATGCTAAAGAACAAGGGCACCTGGGTGGCTCAGTCCGTTGAGCATCCGGCTCTTGATTTTGGCTCAGGTCACAATCTCAGGGTCCTGGGATCGAGCCCTGCATCGGGTTCTGTGTTCAGCGTGGAGTCTGCTCCTCTCTCTTTCTGACTCGGCCCCTTCTGCTGCTCTCTCTCCGTCTCTCTCTCAAAAGAAAAAAAATCTTTAAAAAATACTAATAAACATAAATCGATGTGTAGATATAAGTTAAGACTGCTCGGTGCAGCCCAGGAGTGGATAAAGGCAGACTCTGGACACCGTATCTAGACCACAACCCCAGAGAGAATTTTCATCCCAGACTGATGTATCGGTTCCTAGAGGCAGTTCTGCATCATTTAACTTCCCTTGGACAGACAAGAGAGATTTCAAAGTAAAAACTACCAAACCTTAAATTCTCTGGTTCTGCGGTTCTATTTTGTGGCAATTGGTTCAAAAGTTCTATACTAGACCAGAATAAAATGGTCCTTCGTGTTATGAAAATTATACTGTTAGCTCTTCCCACAGCCATCTTCCTGTTCAGCCACTTCCGTGTCCCGGGCTAGCACCACGGTTGCATGCCATGGTCAAGAACCAAGTATTTTTGCCTAGCTCTCTTTCATATGCGATCCCCTCTATGGTTTTGATACAGCCCCTGCATGTCCCCTCCTGACCTTCTTTCCTGACCATGGTCCAGGTAGGAAGAAGGAAGAAGGGTGAGATGAGATGCTGTGTTCTCGCTGAGTGAGCCCCTGTAAGGAGCTTTCCAGAAAGTTCCATTCAGCACTTACATCTTGTTAGCTAGAATGGTGTCACATGGTTACTTTTATCTGCAAGAGAGTCTGGGAGGTGTATGTTTTTTTTTTTTTTTTTGAGAGAGCGCACATGAGCAGGGGGAAGAGCAAAGGCAGAAGGAGAGAGAGAGAATCTCCAGTATGCTCCGTGCTCAGTGTGGAGCCAGATGCAGGGCCTGATCTCAGGACCCTCAGATCATGAACTGAGCCAAAATCAAGAGTCGGTCGCCCAACTGACTGAGCCACCCAGGTGCCCCAAAAGATGAGCACAAAGTAGCTAGGTTTCTGAAGCATGTCAAGAAGGGTTGGTAGGTTGGTAATGGGTAAATGGCTACCAAGCCAGAGACCTGGGACTCCATCTGGACTCCTCCCTCACTCTCTCCCTCCAAGAATTCCCACCAACACACCAACATGTCACTCCCTGGTGTCCCCTCCTATCCATTCCTGCTGTGCTTCCCTTATCAGGCCCCAGTATACTTCCACTGTAGTACTTAAGAATTTCTATGGGTTCCTCTGCATTCAGACTCCTGCTCAGGTCAGCACTCCTCTGCTCTTAGCTCTTGAGTGGCTCCCCATTGCCCTTAGAGTGAAAACCAAACTTCTCGTGCGCTGGTTTCTTCATATTCTGTACTTTGTGTCTCCAGCTTCACGTCCTTCTTTTTTTCTCTCTCCCAGCTCATTGTGTTTCCACAGCAGCAAAGAGGATCGTGTGCTTCTGATCATCTTTGACTTCTCTCTCCCACACCCCGTAGCTGATCCCTCCATATATTCACCACCTTCAAAATATATGCAGAATGGAACCCTGTCTCAGTAATAATTCTTGAACGAACAAGTGTGTGAACACTCAGCATAATGCTTTGATGGACTCTTTCACGTTCTTTTCTTCTGTGGTTTGATGTTTTTTCTAGAAACAGTGAGAGCCCCGGTGAATACCAGAAGTTTAAGACTTGGAAAGGAGACAAGGATAGTAGTGAGGATTGTCTTCAATAATAATAATGTTTGGATGCTTTTTTTCAGGTCATTGTTTTGTTCTGGTCCCTGAAGGAGAAAGGACAGGGCAATAATTATGACAGGGAAACACTGGAGTCCAACTGTCTGATTTCAAATCCTGGTTCTTGTTCTGTGGTCTTGGACGTGTTCCTTAGCTTCTCTGTGCCTCAGTTTCCTCAAATGCAAGGTGCTGGTGATAATAGTGCTTCTCTCCTAGGGTTGCTGTGAGGACAAAGTTGTAAGGGCTTATGACAGCACCTGGTACGTAGAAAGCAGTCCCTAAATGCCAACTGGGAGTAGTAATGAGACTCGTGGTAACAGGTGCAGCCACGGTTAATAGCATTGACAATGTGATACTTACTTTTTAAAATTTTTTAAAGGATTTTATTTATTTATTTGAGAGAGCGAGCACAAGCAGGGGGAGCAGCAGAGGGTGAGGGAGAAGCAGGCTCTCCGCTAAGGACCCTGATTCAGGACGCGATCCCAGGACCCCGAGATCATGACCTGAAATGAAGGTAGACACTTAACCGACTCAGCCACCCAGGAGCCCCACAGTGCGGTATTTCTAACCTGCCTGGTTTGGCCTCAATCAGAAGCTATGTAGTTAATACTGAGATTGAAATGGATTTTTGGCATTGTGACCACTTGTCAACATCAGAGGGAGAACTTTGGGCACTTGTAGTGTTTTTGCTGTTCATTTCAGGAGCATGAGTGCTTCCTTGAAGATGTATTTATTTATTTGAGAGAGAGAGAGAGAGACCTAGTGGGAGGGCAGAGGGAGAGGGCAAGAGAATCTCAAGCAGACTTCCTGCCAAGCACAGAGCCCAACGTGGGGCTCGGTCTCACCACCCTGAGCCAAAATCGAGAGTCGGACACTTCACTGCACCATCCAGGCACCCCAATGTCAGGATCTGTATCAAGGTGGTGAATAGCTGCTATTTGTCCCTCGTAATCCACCCTTTCCGTTTGGCAAGAGTAGCCGGAACTTTCTTCGGGAACTTGTTACCAATGCTGATTTTTAGGCCCCTCCCTAGGCCCAGTGTGTCAGAAATCCTGGGGGTGGGGCCCAGCAATCTTTGTGTTCTGACAAGGTTTTTTAGGTGATTCTGATGCACACTGATGTCTTAGTGATGTAATTTTGGATTATAGGTGAGGTTCAGTGGGGTGGAGCCCGACGTCCATAACCAAGAAAGAATTCTTGAGACAACGGTGGTTTATTAAAGCACAGGGACGGGACCCATGGGCAGAAAGAGCTGCTACACGGGGCTTGTGAGGGGTGGCTGATTATATACTATGGGGTTGGGGGAGGTAAGGAAAAGGGAGGTTTTCAAAAGGATTTTCATATGTTAAAGAAGACGCTCAGGATACTGGAGGCCTCGCCATTGTCAAGTTAAGGTTGTTTTTCCCTCTAGCAAGGCATTAACATTAAGATAGTTGGGAGCTTCCTGGAGGAACATTACACTCTGCCCGCTTCAAGTATCTGTCAATGGTCTGCAGGTTATAAGGACATTTAATTGTATCTACATTTCCTTCTGGAAGCTAGGTTATTGATAGAAATGCTTTGTTCTTGTAGATTGCTAAGACATTTGTAAACTGAGGGAGACTCAGGTCTTGCAGGATTGTGGTTTCTTTTTTTTTTTTTTTTAAGATTTTATTTATTTATTTGAGAGAGAGAGAATGAGAGAGAGAAAGCACATGAGAGGGGGGAGGGTCAGAGGGAGAAGCAGACTCCCCGCCGAGCAGGGAGCCCGATGTGGGACTCGATCCAGGGACTCCAGGATCATGACCTGAGCCGAAGGAGGTCGCTTAACCAACTGAGCCACACAGGCGCCCCAGGATTGTGGTTCCTATAGGTTAACTTTGTTTTTCCTTTAGGGCAGCCAGGAGTGCCTGAGGAATGTCACATATATCCCATGGGGGGCGGGGGTTGTGGGGTGTCAGCTTTTGCCTGTCCTTAGCTTGCCTTCTGTTCCCTCATCATTAGGACCACTGAGCTGAGGCCTTGTTACTCCAAGCGTGGTTGCTCAGGCCAATACCTCCCTTCATCAGGACCTAGGAACTTGTTTAAAATGCAAAAATCCCAGGCTCTTTCCCAGACTGACTGAATGGAAAGTCTGCATTTTAATAGTGTCTCCAGGTGATTCACAGGGACATTAACATTTGAAAACACTGATCTTGGGCACTGGTTCTCAAACTTGGCTGAAAGCTGGAATTACCTGTAGAACTTGAAAATCCACTGCCAACTAGGACTCACTCCCAGTCTGGTGCATTGATCTGGGTGACAGCCTAGGAAATGGAATGTTTTTTAAGTACCCCCCCCCCCACCCACCCACCTCAGGGAACTCTAATATGTAGCAAAGTTTGAGAACCACTGACCTAGGTAGGGCAGGGTTCTCCAAGGGTGGTCCCTGGCCGAGGAGCACAGTTCTCTGGGGACCGGGTGGGGGTGGGAAGAGAGGGGAGCTTGTTAGAAATGTAAATTCCTGAGCCCCACCCCAGACCTACGGAATCAGAAACAGAAGGGCTGGAGCCTAGCAATCTGTGATTTACCAAGCCCTCCGAAGTGATGCAGGCTGAAATCTGAGAACCATGATCAAGGAAGGGCCCCAAATTCTGTCTATAGCTGGCAGGTGCCCGTGGGGGAACCAGGATGATTAACCATTCCCGTTTGCCAGAGACTGAAAGATTTCCCAGGACACAGTGCTAAAATCAGGACAGTCCTGGCCATTTTTATGGAAGTGGCCTGTGGTCCATTCCATTGGCCAAAACTCAGGCATTGGCCATGCGTTGCTCACATGGAGGCTCACAGTTATGGTGGAGCTGTGTGCCCGAGAGAAAGAGGAATGTGTTTTGGTGAGGAGCTAGCTAGTCTCTGCCGCAGCTCCTGACCATGTCGTAATGGTCTCACCCTTCAACTGGGCGCAGGGGTGCCGAAGTCTAAAGATGCCTCTAAAAAGGGCTCGTTAAGAAAGGGTAAGTCTTTGCTCTCTGGGGATGCTCTGCTTGCCGCTGACTTTTCTCTGCCACTTCTTGGCTTGTGACATCAGCATCTGGTATTAGCAGTTCAACAGGAAGGAAAATGGAAAGAAAAAAAAAAAAAAACAAGCCCAACGCTTCCCCAGTGAGTCTGCTCCCCCGTTCACGGGAGGCTGCAGCTGGGATGTGATGGAGTGAGCATATGGCTTTAGGGAGGCCCATTTGGTTCACTTAGCAGAGTTCTGTGGCCTGTGAATGTTCAACACATTTTAACATTAAAGTCGTCAGGCAGCTGGCCCAATTCCTGCCTCCCCGCTCTGCGTCTGAGGCTGGTTGTGCAGAAACAGAGGCGTGGGGCAGATGATCTCCGGCGAGGCTGACGGACGGGAACAGAGCAAGGGGCTTTCTGAATGCATCACCTGCTCCAGAGCATCTCAATTCAGGCTTTATGCAAATGTCATGTCATTTGCTGAGGCAGGGAGGTTGTAGTCTGAATAGGAGAACCAGCCCCCTTCGGTCAGGGGGCTTCTTTGAGGCAGAGGGAAATTAGGACACATGCCAGGCAAGCCTTGGCCAGCGAGGAGGGAGAAAAGACGCGCTCTGGAATACATTTTGAGCGGGATTTGCAGATGGAAGTACAGTGGGGTCTCTCTGGTGGGCAAGGTTTTAGTAAGGGTCATTTTTTTTTTCCCCTCTCTAGATAGAACCCGAGACATCCTGATCTTTCCGACCTGTAGACAGGGTGATGGACAGGGCACTGGACAAGGACCTAGAAGATACAACTCAAGCTTTGCCTCACCTGCCACTCTCGAATAGCAGTTCAGGCATCATTGGCTGCTTAAGCTCTTTGGGTTACCAGAAGTCACTGGGGGTGCTGAGGGGGCATCAGGGGTTGCTAAGGGGGCACGGGGAGGGTCACTTGCCTGGCAGGGTGCAAAGGGGCCGCTGGAGGAAAGTGAGCTGTTTCCAGGTGTAACAGCAGGGAGAGTGTGCCCTGCCAAGTGTCAGGGCCGGAGGGGGTGGGGGCCGGAAGTCCTTGACAGAATCACAAAACCCCCTGGGCACACTATATTCTCATGTAGAAAGGCCCCTTTTCAAGGACAGCGGATCCTTACCTGGGTAGACAAGCTTTGATCTCTCCGAAAGACCTTTTCTCTTAGGTATTTTTTAGGTCAGGTATTTCTTACCTTTTCCCAAAGATTCAACGAAGACAGCAATGTCTTCTTTGTCTTTTTCTTTCCCCTTCTTCTTCCTATCTGTATTAGTTTCCTATGGTTGCCCTAACAGATTTGCTTCAAACCCAGAGGCTGAAAACACTGCATACTTATTATCCCACAGTTATAGAGGCCAGAAGTCCAAAACCCATCCCCTGGGGCTAAATTCAAGGTGGTGGCAGTGTAGGTTCTTTCTACAGTCTTTAGGGGAGGATCTGTGTCCTGGCCTCTTCTGCTTCTGGAGGCTCCTGCATCCCGTGGCTCATGACTCCTTCCTGGAACCGCTCCAGCTTCCTGCTTCCATCGTTATACCTCCTCCTTTGTCCTTTGACCTCCTTGCCTCCCTCTCTTTTGTGAGGACCTCATGACCACATTGGACTCCCCTGGATAATCCAGGAGAATCCCCTTATCTCAAAATCCTTAACTTAATCCCATCTGCAAGTCCCCATTTACCATGTAAGGTAACATTCACAAGTTCTGGGGATAAGGATGTGGATAATTTTGAGGGGGGGGGCCTTATTATCTAGCCCACTCTACCATCCTTCTTTCTTTTCATTCACAAATACTTACTGAGGACTTTCTATGTGTCCTGTGCCTGATGCTGGGGCTCTGATGAGCATAAACAGGCATGGTCCCTGAGCTCACACTCTACAGTGAAGACAGACTTCTATCAGAGTCATGCACATACATGTGAAATTACATGACCATCGTAAGGGTACATGGGTCTATGAGACTGTGTCCTAGAGGGATGTGCTTGATCTAGTCTGGGGAGGGGAAGTAAGGGACAGTTAAGTGGTTTCCAAAGTATCTGTGGAAGGCCACAAAGACCATGTTAGGAATTTCTGTCTTTGTCCCAAGAACAAAGGGGAGCCATTGGAATGTTTTAAGTAGGAGAGTGTTAGGGTCGGATTTGCATTCCAAAGCTCACAGCTTTGTGGAGAATAGGCTGGAGGCAGGCCATTGCAGTTGTCTGGTGAGAGCTGAGGGTGGTGGAGACCAGCTGTTGGCACCAGGCAACTGGTGATAATAGTCATCTCTTTCGCTCTCTCTCTCTCTGATGGATCATCTCAAACTTGTGTTGTAGAAGAACATTATAAGATTGAACACATTTATATCAGTGTACTTTGAATATTAACTAAAACCTCTGTGGCAAGTGAGAAGGTGGCTGGGCATGGACAGCTCAATCCCAGAGGGGCTCTAGGATCTGTAGCTTGAGCCCAGGAATGCGATGATGCAGAGCTGGTCTGGAAGAAAGGGGTCTGGTAGCCTACATTGTTCCAAAGAGCTGAAGACCTCATGGATGCAAGAGCCATGGGAGAATAAAGTTATCTAAAGTGACTTCCAAGAGCACATGACAACAGTAAGATAGATATGACTACCTAGGAATCATGCTCAGTGTCAGGCGTGATTTGAATGGAGTGTCCAGTCAATGTGTAGGGTAGGTTTTTGGAATGGATGCTCCTTGAACAGTGTGATGCGCATTACATAATGCCCAAAATATAAAAGGAATGACTGAGAGAAAAGGAGACACGGGCACAACCTAATACCTCTATTCAAATATCTCAAGGGTTGCCACATAGAAGAAGGAATAGAATTATTCTGTGTGACTTGAGAGGATGACCTAAGGCAAATGGATGACATGATAAGACTTTACTCAAAAGAAGAAAGAATACTCTAAAAATTAAAGCTACTTAACAATAGGATGATTTAGGGGGAAGTCTGAAGAGAGATATGGGCACGTACCAAGATACCAAGCGCTGTTGGGGCTAGAGGTCAGGAAGACATGGTTCCTGTCCTTTGCTATGTCATTTTGGAAGTTAAGCAAGGCCCAGGCCATAATAAAATCAGAGTATTTTACATGGAAAAGGGGGCCTGAATGTGGCATGGGAGGGGCTTGGGTCAACCCATCTCATCCCATCCCTTCATCCTGCCAGGCCAGCCTTCTGTAAATGGCTGCCTCTGACAGCTGAGTCATCGTAGTAACATAGAAAGAGGAAAGCCAAGATGTGTCTTCTCGAGGAGGCAGACTGTCTCACAGGCCAGATTAAGACGTGATTGATTGTGTTAGCCTATCCAAATACAGAGTTTCCCATTAGCCAGCCATAAAAGCATGATGGATAAAGTCGCTGAGCAAACACCAGCTGTGCTCCTGTAGGTACAGTTCTGCTGAGAGGGGCCTTGACCCATGAGGCGGATCTGGTTTTGATGGCATGCATAGCCTTGCTAGGGACCCTATGGGAACCCGATGCCCGAAAACATATTGATCATAAAACAGGTACCCCCTGGCACTGCCTCCCTGCTCCAAAGACTGCAGATGATTTGGATTTCCTTGCAGTTTTCCTACAGGAAAATCATGTTCAGGCCTCTCAAATGTCCCATCGGCTAGAGAGTTACTCTGGTTTTTTATGTGTTACCTTTCCCGATGAATTTTGTTGCAGCGAATGAAACCTATATTACGAGACAATAATTGGTGGTCAGAGAGTGACTCTGGGTCATAACCCTGAGGACCAGATCCTGCACTGTAATGAATTCACTGAGGCTCTGTCACTGTCTCTGGCCTCTTGGTGGCCACCTGGATGGACTCTTTCTAATGGCAGCAACATCCCCTCATGGACATCTACGCCAGTCATTTGCTTATTTGCCCTCAGACCTATCACCATCTCTTATTAACTCTGTAATGTGCAACAAAACTCAATTCCCAGGCTCCTTTGCCACGTGGCTCCTAGCAGGGCTGTGCCAGTAGGGGGTGCCAGTGGGAGATTGGAGGGCAGAGGGAAGAGAACCTTGGGAGCTACAATTGTTCTTCTGTCATCCCAGCTCATCCATCTGTGGGATGGACCTCAGCTCCTGAGTTCTACCAACCCTGCCTCTTCCCTTTGTCTCCAGCCCTAGGAGGGGGTGACCAGGAGGGTAGCAGCTTCCTGCTGTGGGAATATCTTAGTAGTCTCACTGTCCCCTCTTTGATGTCTTAGTTCTTTTGTCCCCTTTGTAACCAATCCCCTGCATAAAATTCCCTTTTTTTAGATCACCTGGAGTGGCTTCTGTTTTCCTGTCTGGGCCCCAACTCAATCAGTGTCCATTCAGTTTCTAGGTTGTCGCTAGCACGGACCCTCAGAGGCTAGCCTGAAAGGGTTGGGACTGAACCCGCGAGTCCATCCTTCTCGTTTTGGAACACAAAATAATCTTTGTCATTAATTTTCTCGGGTCATGAATTTTATCCGTAGATTTGGGACAAACAAAATAGCTGTGGTTTTTTATACTAAGACACACACGAATACATTGTAATAGAAAAGTCACAGGATTTTAAGATTAAACCAGAAGATGTCAGAGTCTTTTTGCACTTGTGAGAAACCCACGGATACCCTTTTCTTTTTGAAGTGCTTTAGACGAAAGGTATGAAAAGCACTGCCACAGATCATGGACTGGAAACCTTTTTCTCCAGAGGGCCAGAGACTAGTTTATGCTTTGCAAGCCAAGCGATCTCTGGTGTAACCACTCAGCGTGGTTGCTGAAGCACCAAAGCAGCCATGGACCTGGCGTAAATGATGACAGCGGCCCCTGTGCCAATAAAACTTTATTACAAAAACAGGCAGCAGGCTCGACATCCCCCTGACCCGTATGAAAGGTAATGGCAGGGGTGGGGTCAGAGGGCGTTAGAGACTCCCAGCAGATAAGTACCTGATTCAAAGTGCGGTATGGGGAGATCCAGAGTGATGAGCATGTTTATTTGGAGAAGGGAAAGGCCAGGGGTAGGAGGCCAATTGAACAACCATCCTGGTGTGCACGTCAAGATGTCTGGCAAACCTAAACCAGGTGTAGGCAGTCAGGTTGGGAGAGACCTTGACTCGGTTTCTCACTACGCCCGTCATTAACTCCCATGGAGATTGTTCCGATCTCCCCTCCTCAATACGAATTTGGGAGCCCTTGGGCCATCATTACTCCATTCTTTTCCCCTCGGTTCCTGCAACCTTTGCCAGAAGCACCTCTGTTGACTCATTGTGTTCTCTGGGACACTATGTAGACTAAAGCAGGGCTCTGAGCCACTGACCTTCCTGTTCGATTGATGGAGTGACTCAGGGCTTCTCTCCCCGGCTCCAGCGGCCGCCACATTCCGCACAAGACATCCCCGAATGAATACAACTAATTAGTATTTGCAAAGTGATTCCTGTGGCTGAGGTGAGAGCCACCCAGAAGGGCCAGGTATAATCACTGTTATATCCGTGGCTTATATAATTCCTGGTCCACCCTGGAATGATTTTTAAGCCTTGGTAATTGGCGAATTATAGTGTAAGTGCTGAGAACCAGCTGTGGTTGTAAGTGCCTCGAACGTTTCCGTAGGTGGTGGGGAGCTGGGCGTAGATGTTGACGGATGGGTTAGGGAAATTACAGCTCAGGTTCCATGCAGCTGTTTTGAAAGAATTTTGGACAAAGACACGTCTAAGCAGATGCGCCATTAGCAATCAGATGATATAAGAAGCCGTCCGATCAATATTTATGGCTGGATAAAGAAAAGGTATTTATTGTACTTCTGTGATCTGAGTCAAAGCAGAACACTGATCTGGACTGCGTCTCATCAGCTCTGGGGCTGGAAGAGAAAGGACCCGAAAGGAACAAACCAGAAGTTGCATGTCTTGGCGCCGGGTCGGTGATTCATAAGGGTTTGTGAATGAATGAGTGAGTGAGACAGCTGGGCCCCTCTCTATTCCCAGGATCTCTTCTTCGAGAAGGAATTTTTTTCACCGAGGATGATTAGACACCAGTGAGGCTCCTTCCCCGATCAGAGGCTCCCGGATTTCCTTCTTCAACAGCTCGATGCGTTTGTGAAAGGTTGTTTTCCACATCTGAACCTCCTGCCCATCCCAGAAGGTACCTGAGTTTGCAGCCCCTGTGGAAAATGGCAGGGAGGCTCCTCGCTTTCCCTCGGCGAATCACACACCTCCTCTGCGTCTCTGGAGGACTTCTTCTGTCCTCCGTCTGTCCCTTTCTCACGCTTCTCCCAGAGGACCCCCTGGCAAACAGCACCACCAGCGGTGGGCAGGAACCCTACCCGTCTACACTCCATGTTTGCACAAGGAAAACGATTAGCCCTCTGATTCCGTGGGGTGGGGTTCCGCCCTGTGTGTGAGAGGGGCTGCCATGCCAAGATATCCATCAAGACGAGAAAGAAAACCTTTGTTCGAGGAAAGCTGGCCCATCCGGGGGGTGGGCTGGGGGTGGAGGTGGGGGCCAGGAACCTGACAGGGTGAAAAAGGGGTGTTGATGGATATGATGTGAAAAGAGAGGAGAGGCAATGAGCCTGAGCGTCCAGCTGGGCCTTGCCAGACAGCTGGGCCGCTGATGGCAAATCCACTGCCCTCTCCCTCAGCCCTCCGCTGCTGGGGCAGGGAGGTTGGTGCCCAGGGCTCTGACAGGTGCAGGCGGAGGGTGAGCGATGCCGGAGCTGAAGGAGAGAGTCCGTACCCTTGATGTGGCTTGCTGGCAGTCGACACACGATAATACTCGAGTCCCATGAATCAGGCAGGCTGACACTTCTCAAGGAACCCAAGGCCCTTCACGGGTTCCCTCTTTTTGAAGGGAACCGTCGGGAGGAAGCAACAGGCCATGGGAACAAGTGGACAGTGTCATCAGAGGCCCTCCTGGCTTCTTCCCCCCAAGTGAGGCCCGGCCCTGCCCTTTGTTTACCTGCATTAGCGACAGGCCTAGAATAAAGCCATTGTCAAGCTAATCAGCTTTGTTCTCTATGCAGACATTCTGGCTTAGGGCTGAACATGGACTAATGCCCATAGTAGGATAGAACAATGATGACATTCATGAGTCAGCATTAGGTCAGTCCTGTTGCTGTCAAGGCTCATTATTTGTTGCTTTTAAGAGGGATGCTTTTTGCCAGCAGCCAAGCCACCAACACCCACGGGGAAAGGAAAATGCATGTGGATCTGTCCTGGTGTGTCCTGAATTTTACATCCTACATTTCTTGGCAGCCCGGGCAAGCAGACCAGGAGGACTCCACCACAAGGCAGCCATCTGTTGGCAAGGCAGGTGCCGAGCCTGCCTTCCCGCGCTCTCTCCACCACGCCAGGGGAGCTGCCCAGAGCTGGGCCAGAGGAGAAACTTGGTCTGGGGTCCCCACGGCTCTTGGTGCTGAGAGGAGCCAATTAAGGAACCAACCAGCAGCCCCGACAGGGAGCATCACTCTTGACCTTGCAAAAGAAGTTTTTGTCGGGGCAGTCTTTCCAAGATCACTTTTGCAAAACGTGTCAGATGCGCTGACAATGTCAGGACACCTGGATCCTTGAATCTTAGGTCTGTGGGGTAGAACAAAGTCAGAGGTCCTTTGAAGGCATGGTACGTTACTGCCGATCACAAGAGCCCCCGCCTTTTAATCACTCCTGCTGAGCCCAGGGGCAGAGGCTAGATGAGACTCAGGGTCCTTCTTGGCCCATCTGTACTCTTGCACTCCATAATTGGCAGCTGGCCAACCCTTGGATGTGGGCGCTGCACAAGGACTTCCCTTAGCAAAAAATAAAAATAATCGTCCCTGGTGGGCTTCCAAGAGAACTCTACCAATTCGATCTTATAATTGTTCTTCCCGGTTACGGACCATCTCTGGTGGGAGACTCACATGTTCAACAGATGAAATAAGCTAAGTATTCATCAGAACTGCTTTTTTTTTTTTTCCCCCAGAATTCTATTCGAGCTAGAAAAACAAAACCCACAGCAAAAATCAATAGAGCTCGTTCTGATTCGATACATGACCCCAGACAGCATGTTCATCAGTGTGTATGCACATGGTTGGCTTTGTTCTCGAATCTCTCCCTTTTGCAGAGTGAAGTACTGAGGCAGAAGGATGTTAGTCCATTCTCTGGGGCCCCAGACCAGGCAAGATTGAAGTCGAGGCCTCTTCTGCTCCATCTCCTGGCAAACAGCTGCTTGTCAGGTGTTTATATTCCTCCGGGCCAGGAGAAACTGGAGCAATTAAAAACAAAAGCCTTCTATCCATCCGTAGCATTACCCGAGCCTAGCTGGGTTTGCAGCTTGTAATGTTATTTATTTTTGGTTTTAATTGCTGGCAGTCCCAGAAACATTAGTGTTATATATAGTGCTAGGCTCAGCAGGAGTAATTAAAAGGCGGGGGCCCTCGTGGTTGGTAGTAACACACCAAGTGCTGGCTGTTTAAGAAAAACGTGCCATTGATTTGCCATCAGCAGAATGCAGGGTGGTAAGGGAAGAACAGAAGAGACACTCCAGGCAGAAAAATCTCACCGAACGGGAAAGGTTTATGCGCAGGCCAACGTGTCCCGAGTCTTAGGGAAAAAATACGACTGATGCAGATCAACTTTTTAAGCAGCACCAGAGCTAGGAAGAAGAACGAAGGTTTATTGAATACAGTGCCAGGCACTTACATCTGCATAATCTCGTTTAAAACTCAGGATACCCCATCCAGGCTCATGTTGACATTCTTCTCAGGATCTGTTACATGGGGGACCAACCCAGAGTCCAGAAGCCTTCTACCTTGTTCACAAAGAAAATACAGCACACTGTTTTTCCTGGCCCTCTCCGGGAGGCAGACCATGGGTGGGTTTTTATTTTGTTCTGTTTTGGCTCTGACGCTTTGGGGGAGGGAATGGCAGAGGGAAGGGAAGCAAGATGGTGAGGGTGACCAAAGAACAGGAGTTTGTGTAAAGATGTAGAAAGAGGAGAGGAGAGGAACTGGTAGAGTCACGAAATGTATCATCTCCTGGAATTATTGCTCATTCCACAAATATGGAGCATCGGGCTCCAAGAGTTTCAGAGAAGATTTCCAGAGCACGTGAAATATGGTCCCATTTATATGCCCGTAATATGTCCATTAGCATACACATGGAGGATGGGGTCTTATTTATCAGGACTCCACTCCCGGCACGAAGGCCAGGTAGAAAGGGCTGACCCCTGTCCCTCCCTTAGAATTATTCTGTGGTTTCCCATATCTTTATTTTGAATAATTTTCAACCACACAGGAATACTGAGGGCATGTCGTAGAACATAGCAAATGTTAAGTAGTGCGTGGAACAGTTACCACTAGAAGGGTTTTCCCTGTGCTACTTCAATTAATCCTCCCCCAAATGCTGCTAATATTACCATCCTCACTTTATAGGGGATGTGACTGAGGCATAAACTGCTTAAGAAACTGGCTCAAATTGCTATGTTTGGATAAATACCCAGTAGTGCAATTGCTGGATGGAAGGGTAACTCTATTTTCAACTTTATGAGGAACCGCTATACTGTTTTCCAGAGTGGCTGCACCAGCTTGCATTCCCACCAACAGTGTAGGAGGGTTCCCCTTTCTCCACATCCTCGCCAACATCTGTCATTTCCTGACTTGTTAATTTTAGCCATTCCAACTGGTGTGAGGTGGCATCTCATTGTGGTTTTGATTTGGATTTCCCTGATGCCAAGTGATGTTGAGCATTTTTTCATGTGTCTGCTGGCCATTTGGATGTCTTCTTTGCAGAAATGTCTGTTCATGTCTTCTGCCCATTTCTTGACTGGATTGTTTGTTTTTTGGGTGTTGAGTTTGATAAGTTCTTTATAGATTTTGGATACTAGCCCTTTATCTGATAAGACATTTGCACATATCTTCTCCCATTCTGTAGGTTGCCTTTAGCATAGTGATTTGAAGGGGCACCTGCACCCCAGTGTTCTTAGCAGCAATGTCCACAATAGCCAAACTATGGAAAAAGCCCAGATGAATGGATAAAGAAGATGTGGTGTGTGTGTGTGTGTGTGTGTGTGTGTGTGTGTGTATTAGCCATCAAAAAGAATGAAATCTTAACATTTGCAACAATGTGGATGGAACTAGAGGGTATTAGTCTAAGCTAAATAAGTCAGTCAGAGAAAGACAATTATCACATGATTTCACTCATATGTGGAATTTAAGAAACAAAACAGAGAATCAGAGAGGAAGGGAGGGAAAAATAAAATAAGATGAAATCAGAGAGGGAGACAAACCATAAGAAACTCTTAACTCTAGGAAACAAACGGGGGGTTGCTGGACGGGTGGTAGGTGGGGGATGGGGTAATTGTGTGATGGGCATTAAGGAGAGCATGTGATGTATTGAGTGCTGGGTGTTATATGCAACTGATCAATCACTGAACTCTACCTCTGAAACCGAAAAAAAAAGAAAAAGAAAAGAAAGAAACTGACTCAAGCTTATACACATAAGAAAGGAAGGAGCATGTATCACAACCAGACAGCCTGGTTGCAGAGCAAGGTTCTTGACCACTGCACAGTTTTGGTTCTGAACAATTATTAACAATCTTTCCAGGAGCCTGAATATTAGCATCTCAGGAGACTGGAAGCAAGGCAGTGTGGTGGGCTTGCTCAAGGGTGACGATCTTCTCCAGGGAAGTCCAGGTAGGCATGTGCCAGGGAAGGCAATGGGTTACTGATGAGTAGAGGCCCAGGTCATTTAGGAGGCCAGAGGAAGCCCCAGAAGAAAAGGGTTTAGGAAGGAGCCAAGAAGGGTAGCCATTCCCTGAGATGGGACCACAGGTTACAGCTGAATAGGTTGTGACCCATACAAGGACATTTGACTGAGGGCTGAGTGGGCCTGGAGTTAGTCCAAGCTCTGCTTGCCAAGATGTGTTCTTGTGTGTCTATCCTAAGAAAGTCCAAAGAACCAGAGTTACCCGAGCTGTGGACCTTTGAAGCTCTGTCTGCCCTAAGAGGCATCAATCTAATTTACATGGTGGAATTTTATAGGTTAGCTCTCAGCCCAGAGGTACCAACAGAGTGGGGGTGTTCCCCTGCAACCCACAAAGATGCCCAAGACCTAGGCATTCTCTGTCCTTGATCTCAGCTCTTTGGGTCAGTCCCATCTCTATTGGTGGCTTACGTGGCCAGGCTGGGGCCAGTGATGGGCTCCTAACTACAGTTGTTGAAATAATGGGAGAAGTACAGGAAAAGAGACTTGAAATTTGCCTGGAATTTTAAAATCTCTCTAGCATATATTGAGTCTCTCTAAATTTTGATGACCTGCGGAAAGCCTGTATGGGAAGCTTAGAGTCTACTCTGCCCAGGTTCAGTCGATGCCAAGATATGGAAGGAGGTAACCGTGAAGATGCTAGCACCAACTTGGTGCATCGGCAAAACATGGATCAGGTGTATGGGCTGTCACATGTCAGGGAACAGGTGTCCCTGAGAAGCCCTGGAAATTCCTGGGGTGCATACTGATAGGGCATCTGCGGGGGTGTGAGAGGGAGAACAAGGCTTCCAAGGTCAGAGTCCTGCTTCCCAGAGGTCAGTCCTCCAAAGAACTGGGGAGAATGGAAACAGGTTTTAGAAGGCTAGGGGGTACCACTCACTTCCGGCCCATGAGTTCTGGGTCTCTTTCATTTCTTTCTTTCTTTTTTTTTTTTAAGGTTCATTTATTTATTTTAGAGAGAGAGAGAGAGAGAGCATGAGCAGGGGGAGGGGTAGAAGCAGAGGGAGAGAGAGAATCCCAAGCAGACTCCCACCTGAGCGACCAAGCCCGACACGGGGCTCAATCCCAGGGCCCTGAGATCATGACCTGAGCCAAAACCAAGAGTTGGGTGTTGAACCAACTGAGCCGCCTAGGCGCCCCTCTTTCACTCCTGTATCCTTTTCCCCTCTTCTTTCTCCAGGCAGTGGTTAGCACGGTGCCTGGCATAGACAGGCCTCTCTCACTCTTTGCCTCCTGGGCCGTCTGCACACTGTTGGTCTGCAGCAGTTCTGAAGGGCTCCATTGTGCTTGGGCCTTCCCGGTGCCAGCCCCAGCAAATGAGGGGATTGAACACAAAGAGCATTGCCCACAATTGAGTGTTTGAGGCTTGTCTATCTGGGGCCCTTAACAACCCAGTGGGGAAAAGCAAATGTAATTTCTCCTCTTGGTTTTGCCTCAAATGCATCACAAATTGGAATCACTTCATGTCCGAAGGCTCATTAGAAATGTTCCTGAAAGGCAACGCAGCCCATTAAGGCTCATTCTGAAGAGTGATTTTTATGTGCTTCACATTTGTGTCTATATTTGTAAAGATCGAGTTCAATTTTTGAAATCTCCAGATGTCTTGGCTCAGCTACAGATCTGAGTCAGAACTCTTGGGGGATACCCCACTTGGTAATAATAAAGTTTCCCTCCCCTTCTAAAGGCCCAACATTTTAGCCAAGGGGATCATTATTGCCACTTAAAACCCAGAATTGCAGATTGAATTCGCTTCATCAAAATCATTTTCTGTAAAATGACTGATCTTGAATTTCAGTGAACGTAACCGATCTCAGCTGCTTCATTTGGTACCGAGGTAAAGGGTAACTTTCCGGATGTGCTAATTCTGGAACCCTCACCTTCCTTCCTCTTCTTCATCACTCTGAATCCTGGCATCTCAATTCTGAGTTGTCAATTTTAGAGATTTAATCATTAAACCAAACTAACATGGTGTATTGTGATCTCTGCTTTTCTATGAAGAAATGAAAGCAAAGTTACGACATGAGACCAAGCCTCTTGACATCAAGTAACTCCACATTTCTCTTATAATGGGCCAGGTCAGATGCCACTTGGCATGTTGGGGGATCAGGTTTGGGTGGGTGGGTGGCTCTTTGGAGTGGCCAGAAATAAATGAAGCCAAGAGGAAATTGACTCAAGAAAGAATCCCAAGGGTCAGAACTATAGAACCTAACATATGCTCAGGACCAATGGCAAGGAAGGGCCTGGGGAGGGATTATTGAGCCTGGACATTCCAGAAGACCAAAAACAGCCAGAGAAGGAGAAGGGTTGCAAGGAGCAATGGAACAGTGTTGTTGTCTGAGGGCAGATGTTGGGTAGACTTGTGGGAGAGTGTTGCTGGCTCTTTATCTGAGTCCTACCCCCACCGATGGGGCTGCCTGGTTTAACACTCTTGCTAGATGGGGTGGCATCACCATTATATAGCATTTATGATAGAAACGAGACTTGTAGGCCCTTTGATTTTAGGAGCAGTCATAGGATACATGAGACTTTACTTGTTCTCCAATATTTCTGTTGGTAGATCTCTGTAATTGCTCTTAGGAGTTGATCATAGAAACGTCCAAGGAAGGTAAGCCCAGAAGCTTTTGGGTCCAACCAACCAAGTAAATGAACAAACAAACCCACAAAGAAAGGAATCAGCAATATTGTAAGTTCTGTGAGACTTCTGTAGATAATAGAAATTCTAAGAATCATAGAGCTTAATTAGGCCTTCAGCAATTACTTCCTCCAATTAAGCTCATTTCAACCCATGCAAGTAGCAAGCCCCAGAGACCCAGGGACACCAGCCAGTTGGTGGTGTTTCCTGGACCCAAGACCACTCTCCTGCCTATTGTGGTTGTCTTTATTGCTGTCTCTCTTAACAAAGTTTTGGTTTTTTTTTTTTAAATCTTATTTTATTTAAATTCAATTAATTAACATATACTGTATTATTAGTTTCAGAGGTAATTTCATGATTCATCAGTTGCATATAACACCCAGTGCTCATTACATCAAGTGCACTCTTTAATGCCCATCACCCAGTTACCCCCCGCTCCCCCCGGCAACCCTCAGTTTGTTTCCTTTGGTCAAGAGTTTCTTATGGTTTGTCTCCCTCTCTGATTTCATCTTATTTTATTTTTCCCTCCCTTCCTCTCTGATTCTCTCTTTTGTCTCTTAAATTCCACATGTGAGTGAAATCATGTGATAATTGTCTTTCTCTGACTGACTTATTTAGCTTAAATTAATACCCTCAAGTTCCATCCATGTTGTTGCAAATGTAAGATGTCATTCTTTTTGATGGCTGAGTAATGTTCCATTGTGTGTGTGTGTGTGTGTGTGTGTGTATACACATACATATATATATACACCACATTTTCTTTATCCATTCATCTGTCGATGGACGTCTGGGCTCTTTCCATAGTTGATCTACTGCGGACCATTGCTGTTCTCTTAACAAAGTTTTAACCCTTCTCATCTTTACTTTCTGATGATGTCAATTTTAAAAGCCAAAGATCCAAACTCTCAGTGGGAGTACTGATGAGAAGCTCTGTACCTGTGGGGTACTGTATTTAGTAACTCCTATGATGTAGGCAGAAGAGACACAGTCTTCAAAAAGGCTCATCTGCATTTCCACGTACCTTCTTCCAAGTCTTGCTCTGGTGCTGGAAATGTTTGCCTCATGGTTAAATAAAGCAGAAGGGCACAGTGGTTAATGGTCTTAGAGACAGCTGTTTCTGGATTTGAAATGTGGCCGTCCCTTTTACTAGATACGTGAGCTGTGGGCAATTTTCTTAACCTTTCCATCACTGCAAAGTAAGAACACACTGCCCACATTTTAAGTGTTTGGGGGAGATTTCAATGTGGGACATGCACAAGTCCTCAGCACGGTATCTGGTACCTAATAGTAGTGTAATGACATCGAGTGGTTCCTATTATTGTTTGTTCACTTGGGGAAATTTAAATTTGGCGAGGATATCAAAAAATTGTCTCAAAGTGGTTTCCTTAAGACAAAGACACGGCGACAGCTCATTTGCTCATGACTTGCCACTTGCATTAACTTGAAGCAAATTCCTGATTCTGCCTGAAACTCAGCTTTCTCATCTGTGTAATAAGGAAGAAGCTTCCTCCTGGTGTGGAGATATTTCAGTGAGGTTAGTGTATACTCTGGATATTCAGAAATCCCCCTCCCTCTCCTGCCTCTTTAAAATCCTAAAGTGACTCCCCAAGTGATTTTTTTTTTTTTTTGCCCTTTATGACCTCGAAAGATCCCCTCCTGGCAATTTGTCTTTCTCTCCCCTGTACATGGTGTGATTCCAGGATGACCCCATTGGCTCACCTCGTGACCCCTTGCAACCTGGACTGGCCTGGGTTGTTCTCCTCTGGTCTGACCCAGGGCACCCTGTCTTTTGGGACAGAGCCCCAGAAAGCATTGCTGTCCCATTACTGAATGGGGTTTGGCCATGGAACCTAGGCAGAAGGGGTTGCGGCCTCCCGGGTGTGTGATACATGCAATTTCACAGAGCCTAGAAAGGGCTCCTGCTTGGTTTAATGCTCTAGCTGATGCTGTCTCGAAATGCTTAACAATTTTTAACTTGTATTAAATTCTTAAATAATTTCCAAACAACGGGACCCCACAGTTTCTTCATGCGCCGGGCCCCACAAGTTACATCACTGATCCCGAGGAAAGGTGTGCTGCGAAGACTTGGTGAAGCTGAATTTATTGATCACTCCCTGGCTGAATGGCCTAAGCACGGGAGAGAGATTTGTTGGGGCAGGGAGCACAGCGTGCTTTGGAATGCGTAGTGGAGGGTGCATCTTGGTAGCCATAGTGGGGAGGACTTCAGGGCAGAGACCCATGAGATCAGAGTTCCTCTTGGAAAGGTTTGTGGAAAACAGGGAATGAGGCAGATTCCTCAACCACCAGCCAGCCAGGTGTTCACAATACCTGATCCCATGTTCTTTGGAGGCACTTGAAAGATTGGCCTTAGGAAGACTTGAATGAGGTCAGTCCAGGGCCAAAGAGCTTCTTGGATTAGGACGCACACAGTTTCCTGAGCCCGGACAGGTTGCAGAGCTAATACTTATCACAGCAGCCAAGGGAGGTTGGCCATTTGGATAGGAGGTAGGCTCACTGATGCTGATGGGGCCCTAGGTGTCTCGACATAATGTGGCCCTTCATACTCTACATTACTGTTGCATATGGGTCTCTATTTGCTTGGGAGGACTCCCTGGGCCCATTGGGCACATCGAGGACCATCAAGTCATCTCTGAGGACTCTGAGAGTCTGACTTTATTGAATGCTCCCTGCTGTTAGAATGGCCCAAGGAGACCACGGGCTCCTGCCTTACTCAACAAGGCAGCTACTGGGAACCTCCTTCCTTGAAGCAATTTGTACACCATTGAGCTCACTCCTGCAGTAACTATCTGCAGTCAAACCATCCATCTTTTCCTCCTGTTCAGGATTCTTAGTCTCTGGAACAAGCTGATGATACAAGAGAGGTATTGTGAAGATAGATTCTACATGTCTGAAAGCATGGTGTACTTAAGTGCAATCAGCTATGCCAAGCAGATGGATCTCTTAAATCAGATGTGTTGGGGGTGTGCGCGCGCAGGAGGACGTTCACTTGACAAGTGGCTTTTGTGAAATTTCTTTATTGAGTTATTTTACCTGGCGTATTTAAAATGTAGTTTCATTTGCAAGAAAAATGAATTTATGTTCCCTTCCTTAAGAAACCTTTTGTTACTGCATGGGATAAAAGCTGTGTATAGCCAAATGCAGTGACAAAAGAGTCTTTACCAGGGTTTCTTAAGAGCTGGGCTTCAAAATGAGGTGAGGGTAAAAGAAAATAATACTGATTAGGGGCACCTGGGTGGCTCAGTTGGTTGGGCGTCTCTTGGTTTCGGTTCAGGTCATGATCTCAGGGTCCTGGGATCAAGCCCCGCATTGGGCTCCCCACTCAGAGTGGAGTCTGCTTGTCCTTCTCCCTCCCGCTTGCCTTCCCCCTGCCCAGCTCATGCTCTCTCTCTCTAAAAGTAAATCAATAAAATCTTTAATAAAATAATACTAATTATACAAGTATGCCACAGATTTTGGGGGAAAATAGTCAAAATACACAGAACTCACAGAGTGAAGCAGTTTGGACTCTATTCCTTTAGGCCTTTGATATGCATTTTCCTGTCTGTTGCCCGTAAATCTAGCCACACTCATTCAGATGTTCAAGAAATAGCATGTTTTTCATTTTCCACAACTCAGTGTGATATCTGATCGCCACCCCTCACTCTTGTCAAGCTGGCAGGAAATTTAATTGCAGACATTTTGGAGATCGCCATTGCATTGGGCCCAATGGCAGGTCTTCGGCAATGCTAAAGCATGGCAGAACCCCTTCTGCCTGGTCATTGGTCCTCACAGGTTATTCCTCAGATGTTGCTTGTCCCCACTCTTATGGTCTTCCTAAAGTATGGCTCTCTGCTTCCCCCCTACTCTGCCCGGGGCAGGAAGATTCCCAAAGGCCGCCGACCCAGAGCCTAAGGACCAGGCCACCCTGCTGCTTCTCCAAGTTTCTGCTGCATCCGTAGTGGGACAAGAGTGGCACCTGGTTCCTGGATCTGGAAACCTCAGACTTCTCCTTTCCTACTCATGGGGAAGATGTCCTTTCTCTAGCTCTTTATCCTCAAGTGACTTTTCTTGTTCCTCTGCTCAAAGATCCCATCCCATTCCCTCCATGAGGTTTGAAGAGTCTTTCACACAGTAAGAATCCTTGGGCTTGGAGGCCACTTCTGTTTCTGCCCTACTCAAATCCCTGGCTCTGGGAATTACAGAGCTTAGCTACTGGTCTGGAATACAAAGAGAAGAGATGAGGGCAAGCAGGGGAAATGCATCTAAATTATCCACACACTTATGTTCTCAGCTTATCTACCCATATTCTCCCCTAAACCTGTTTCTCCCATAGTTGTCCCCATCTCTGTTAATGGCCATTTTGTTCTTTCATTTGCTTTGGAAAAAAGAAAACAACTTCTTTGGTCACGTTCCACGGTCACTCCATTGCTAAATCTTGTTAGCTCCACCTTCAAAATGCAATGGGAGGGGCGCCTGCTGGCTCAGTGGTTAAGCGTCTGCCTTTGGCTCAGGTCATGGTCTCAGGGTCCTAGGATCGAGTCCCACATTGGGCTCCCTGCTCCGCAGGAAGCCTGCTTCTCCCTCTCCCTCTGTGCTCTCTCTCTCTCTCTCTCAAATAAATAAAATCTTTAAAAAAAATGCAATGGGATCTCAGCCAGTTCTTCCCAGTTCCCTGCTGTCATCTGGTCCTAGGCACGAGTATTTCCTCATTTCATTAGCCTCCTAAATGATCTCCCTGCTTCCACTCCTGGCCCCCAACAATCTCTTCTCAACACAGCAGCCGGGTGGCCCAGGTTGAAACAGCACTTAGATCATGTCCGGTCTCTGCCCAAGACGCCAGTGGCTTGTTGTCTCATTCAGGGTAAAAGCTGGAGTCTTCAGGATGGGCTCCAGAGCTCTCTATAAAGTGGCCTTCCTTCCTCTCTGTCTGATAATCCTTTTACCAGTCCCGCTTCCTTCACACATTCTGCCCCATCCTGGCCACTGGACACTCACGCTGGCTAGTCCCTGTGCCTAGAATGCTCTGTCCCTAGATGTTCTCAGCACCCTCACCTCCTTCAGGTCTCTGCTCCCCCTGTCACCCTATCCAGAAAGCAATGTCCCCTCCCCAGGCGCTCCTTGTCTCACACTGCCTTATTTTCCTCTCTGCCACTTACTGTCATCTGATCCAAGTATACTTGCTTCTTGGCTTCATGTCTGTCTTGTCCAACCTCTAGAAGCGCAAGGAATTTTCCTGTTTTTTCACCGAGGATTCTCTAACCATCAGGACACTGCCTGGCACATAATAGGAGCCCAAAAGATAACTGTTGAATGATTGATGAATGAATGAATGATTGTACAGAGAAATAATATTTTCTGCCTCCATGTTTTTTTTTTTTTAGATTTTATTTATTTGAGAGAGAGAGATAGAGAGAGCATGAGCAGTGGGAGCAACAGAGGAAGAGGGAGAAGCAGGCTCCCCGCTGAGCAGGGAGCCCAACACAGGGCTCGATCCCAGGACCCCGAGACCACAACCTGAGCCGAAGGCAGACACTTAACCGACTGAACCACCCAGGCGCCCCTGCCTCCATGTTTTATATAAACTCATTTATATTATAGCAATGTTTCTACACTTGGCTATTGTTTTCCGTTTAATAATAGATCGTGATGGTTTTCCCCTGACAGTACATAAAAAAGAAAACACACCATCCTCTGTTAATGGCTGCAATAGGACGACGGCTACAGCAAAATGTGCTCAACCATTTTCCTACTGATGGACTCTTTGCAATTTTTCTCCATTACTAACAACGCCAGCTCGTTGTACATTCAGAATCTTTCTCTCGGATAAACACCCACAAGTGGAATTGCTTGGCGAAAGAGGTGAAGCAAATTTTGACAACCTCGTTTGCATTTCTACTCTGTTTCCCCTCCTAGGTGAGCATGTTTATCATCAGGTACTTTCTTCTCCCTCCCTGTGTTTCTTCTCCCTTACACTTGCTGGGGAGAAAATTTCAATAGTTTGCTCATGGCGGAACAATTGGTAGGCGCATACTATTTTCAGCTGCTGCGTTCATGTGAGCCATGAGCTGGAATGTTTGCAGATTCAGCTGTGCTGGATTTTCTCCTTCTCTCAACTCCTTTGGCATTTAAAATCTGCACTGCCCAAATTGGGGCTTGATTGTACATTCTCTCATATTGTTTCATGGAATTAATCTCACTCCGCAACTTGACGATTAACTCCTTGATGGCAGAAGCATGGTCTGTTCATCCTGTGGATTTCTGCAGTATCCTCTGGGTTGAACTCAGTTTTGGCGGTGTTCACTGGACACTTCAACAATTGTGTCTTGAGTGCGAATAAATCTGTACTTTATAGCATAGAGGGAGGTTTCAGAGTGATCACAGAGCTTGGGCGGAGCCTTGAGGGAAGAGTTGGAGGTTTCCAGATAGGTAAATCGTGGGGAGAATGTTCCAGACAGAGGAAAAAAGAATACGCGAATGTGTGGAGTTGTGAACAGGCATGACAGAGTTGGGGAACCCACAGTCCGTTCTCCACGATGAGAGTCTAGGTGGCAGGTGAGCTCTGGTCTGAAATGAGTTGGGAATACTAGATCGAGGCCAGCTTCTGAAGAATCGGGCCATCATGACATATGAGTGATCACGTGGGCCAGAATCACAGGGCACCTGGCTAAATTTCCCAGCTTTATTATCATTTAGATTAAAGCATGGTCTCTTCTCAGACTCGGGTACATGAATCCTGGGGCAAGAATTAACCTTGGACTACTCCCTTTGGCCATCATCAGGGGACTGGGGTCATGGAACTTTTACCTTGAGCACCGCATTTTGTTGGAGGAAGAAGTTCCTTACAATGGACAAAGAATGCACCCCATATATAGCACCCTGATATTGTATTTGCTACACTTGATGAAAAGATCTGGCTTTCCTTCAATGTTTGGAAATGAAGACGCAGAAGGTCCTGAGTTCTTACAGCTCCCCGGTGGGCCCAAACAGCTCTAGACGCCAGTCTTTGGCACTGATGAAGCAATTCAATAGGAGAAGCTCCTCACTTTCCAAATCACTAAAATTGAAATCCATTCCATGTTGTTGTAGAATTATCAAGAATTTTCTGCCCCAAGGATGTAGCAGCGGTCTTTTCTCCTTCAAGCAGGTCCCAGAGCAACTCTTCTTACGGAATAGTCTGGTACCTTTGTTTTCTTAGAAAGCTGAGTGAAGGGCAGAACAGGTGCTCTTTACTTCTTTTGTCTTTCTTGCTCCTAGTTTTGTAAATGCAAGGATGACTGAGTGCCTGCCTGTCTTGAGAAAAACACAAGACTGCTCCCATGTAAGATTCTTGATGACTTGATCTTGAGATATAAAAAAAAAAAATAGTCTGCCGACAAGGAGATGCTGAAATCACCCTTCAAAAATTAATATAACCTTTCAGTATGGAAAGCCCATTAGAGTGCTTGGAGATCTTTGAATGCCATAATCTCATTTCATCCTAGAACAATCTGGGATGGGAAGCGGAGAAGCTCGTGTCCACATTCTGTAGATAAGGTGGCCTCAGAATTGTTTGTCACCTTGGAGATCATTTGTTCATTAATTCCCTTTTTTTCATTTGACTCAAAATTAGCTCAAAAGCTAACTAAATGCCCCCAAATGTCCCTACTGGCAAAATCAGTGCAGGACCCTGGCTGGGCATCCTGCCCCCACATCCGGGCACTGTGCACAGAGCACTGCCCCCTTGCCAACATCTCAAGAGTTGGAAATGAGTACAGGATGGAGGACCCCGGGCTTGGGGGGTACAGAGGGGCCCAGGGAGGCAGGAGCGGGGGGAAGGATGGCAGCAGAGCTGCCAGCCGCCGAGTTAGAATAAAATCAAAAATGAAATAAGAGAAGTGACAGCAGAGAACATAATGAAGTATATAAACCTGGAGAAAGCAGCGCAATGGGTAATAAAAAGTGAAATAGGGCGGAGGGGGCGAGTGGATTGCAGGCACATCTGTCACCGGCGCGTAGAGTGGAGGAGACAGTGAGGGAGGCCCGAGGAACCAGCAGGAACCTCCTCGCAGAACTCATGAAAGGAGCTTCCAAGTGCTCTTGGCAGGAGCGCACCCACTCCGGTTCAAAGCTTGGTCTGGCGGCCTTTCGGCTGTTCTCACAAAGCCCTTTGCGCCCTCAGTCCTGGGGCTGACACCGGATTCCAGACTAAGGGTTGTGTAGACATGGCTCAATGTCAAGGTTCCTGCCAATGCGTCTGAGCTCGCCGCGCCCCCCAGGCAGGCAGATATCATGGTGCCACCCGCCCTGGGACCTGCCTGGAACCCCAGGCATTTCCTGTGACATCATAAGCACCAGCAACACCGGGCTCGAATTTCCAGGACACCTCGAATTTGGTACCACATGGAGTTCAACCAAAGGGCCATTTTTCCATAGTTATTTTTAATGGTTTTGTGGGGGAAATAATCTTTAACCGGGAGACAAAGAGCTGGCACATAAATCTTCCTAAGCAAAACCCGTGTAAAGTACTGATGCACTTTATAAGCTGTAAACTAGGCTTTTATTAGCCCTTTATGAGCCATTTTTTATGATGCAAGTTTAATATTAAACTATAAAGTTCACAATGCACTTATAAAGACAGATAGACTCATTCACTTTATAATTCTTGACTTGGATGCCTGACAAAAGCAGAGCGTATCATGTCATTTCAGCAAACTGGCCCAGTTGGGACTCTGGAAACTGGTGTAGGATTAGGTCTGGGAATTGACAAGCACTGGGGTACATTGCAGGCAGGATTGGGAGGGAACAGTCAAAGGCAACCATAAAAATAAATGCACAAGCTGGGAGGTCATTTTTCTTCTGACTTTTCTGGAGCGTGGGGTCTTTATAGCCATTTAGGAAAAGACTATTCTCTAGAGTAACAATTCTTTTTTAGAGCAGCGGCGATATATTGCCATTTGATTCTGTGCACCCTACCTTCTCCATCATAGATCAGCGTGGCCGGTCCTTTGTTACTCGATGTGATGAAAATTAAGTTTGTTTGGAGAACTCAAGGCCATGTAACTGAAATAATAGGAGATAACTGGGAGTGGGATCAATTTAGGCTTGCAAATTCTACTTTTCCTAGGAAAGAACTGCTTGGCATGTGGAAAGTGGGTGGCCCTTCGTGGGCCTTATGCTGAATATATGAATTATCAGTGGAGGATTTTCCTGATTGCCAGCCATGCACCGTATGACTCTCAAGCTTTCTGTCTTTGAGACACACTTTGGAATCCTGGAAGTCTTTTGGGTTTTGTTTTTGAAAGGATCGAAGACTTAAAATAACACCAAACGAGTCAACAGTAATAACAACACTTTCACTGCTAGTGAACCATGCTGTCCCCTTGGGCTGGAAAAGCATCCATGGTAGCCACACAGTATCCACTTGGTGGCCTTTCCTCGCTGGGTGACTGTGTGACAAGAGTTTACTTCTTCAGCCTCTCTCTGGAGGCCAAGTCCTCACACATTCCAGGACCCCTGCAATCTTTTTCATTAAGTAACTTTTTCGTTCTTGAGCCTCTAATATATACCAGACTCTTCTCTAGGCACTGGAGCTCTATTGAGGGACTTCAGATTTGTCTTCGTCAACCATTTACTAGAAACTTCTACTCCTAAGAGGGTGTGCGTTGGCTCTGCCCAGTGTCCAACTGCCCCATCAGATCCATCTTCCCTCTGAAAGATTACTGTCATGGTCACTTGTGGGAAAATGAAATCATTTCTTATAGGAATATGGCGGCATGTGCAGACTTCTCTCGGTAGATGGCCCTCAAAACTCTGGACTCTGGTCTGTACTGGTTGCCTCTAGCTTTAAGGAGCCCTGGGGACCACTCTCATCCTTGTGGTCCCTGGAAATCCAAGCTTGTCTGACATCCATCAGCTCCTGGCTTTTATTTCCAGATTACCGTATACTACTCGATTCCGCCCATTTCCCCAGGCTTCTGAAACCTTTCTGAAGAATTCTCTGGAACCACATTCAAGTGGAGGCTGTGATCTCCCATGTCCTGTAGGGAAGACTGTGTCTCCCTTTCCCTGCATTGCCACCTCCACACCATTTCTGCTGGGAAGATCCTGAAATCTGATCAGACTCCTCCCAGCCAAGCTCTACTCACTACCTCCATCCCCCGACCCCTCTTGGTCAGTGATTCTCAAAGATCTGATTCACTGTGTTCCTCTTGTCCCTATCCCTGTCCTTGTTATCAGGGCCTCAGTATGTCCCTTGGATGGCAGGTGGTCTAACTACTTGGAATCTTGGGGTCTGATTTTCTCACCAACAACAACCCTTTCCTCAACATGCTGGGACCGCTCTCCCCTGTGTTTATTTCTTTTTCAGTAACAACACACCACCTCTGAAATCTCAATTTCAAGCATCCTTCCCTCTGATCACCACTTCCTATCTTCCACTTTATTCCAGTAACTATCGCATTGAGAATACCAACTCATGAATTCTAAAACTCCTTCGTTCCCCTAACTCTCTGTTCCCTGGGACCTTCACTTCTCTACCAACCAAGTCTGCATTCTATAATCTGGCAAATACCCTTACACTTCTTACCTGGTTTTCTCTCTTGGTTGGACTTAACTTATTGAACCCCATACTTGGTTAAGCCCAATGATCTACGTCCTCCTCATTTGCTCTTGAGCCCTGGGTGGGGGGAATCACTTTGCAGCTATCGAACCATTATTTTTGTTCTCCTAAACAGTGAAACTTACTAAAATAGTGTCTGTGTTGTATATCATCTCCTTAACTCTCCTCATTTGCTCCACTGAAACCATCATTGTCAGTGTTCCCATTGACATTCACATTGCCAAGTAGAGCGGCTGCTTTTTTGTCCTCATATACTTAATTCCTCAGAAGCCTTTGCCACTGATGACACTTTCCTCCTCCTTGATATACCTCCTTTTCTTGGCTGGTGTAATTCTATTGGTTTTCCTCCTATATTTCCGGCCATTATTCTCACTCTCCTAAATCTTAAATTACCCAAGGTTTTGCCCTAAGACCTACACTTAATCTATACTTATTCCTTTTATCCAATTCCATAGCTATAAATATGATCTGCTGGCACATGACTGTATCCCATATTAATTTGTTCACTCTCAAGTTCCCCAAAGAGTATCAGTCATGCAACTGTCTTATGTATTCATTAAGATGTCACCTCACACCAGTTAGAATGGCTAAAATTAACAAGACAGGGAATAACAAATGTTGGTGAGGATGTGGAGAAAGGGGAACCCTCTTACACTGTAGGTGGGAATGCAAGCTAGTACAGCCACTCTGGAAAACACTATGGAGGTTCCTCAAGATGTTAAAAATAGAGCTACCCTATGACCTAGCAGTTGCACTACTGGGTGTTTACCCCAGAGATACAGATGTAATGAAAAGAAGGGCACATGCACCCCAATGTTCATAGCAACAATGTCCACAACAGCCAAACTGTGGAAGGAGCTAAGATGTCCTTCAACAGCTGAATGGATAAAGAAGATGTGGTTCATATATACAATGGAATATTACTTAGCCATCAGAAAGGATGAATACCTACCATTTACATTGACATGGTTGGAACTGGAGGGTATTATGCTAAGTGAAATAAGTCGATCAGAGAAAGACAATTATCATATGGTTTCACTCTTATGTGGAATATAAGAAATAGCACAGAGGATCATAGGGGAAGGGAGGGAAAACTGAATGGGAAGAAGTCAGAGGGGAGACAAACCATAAGAGACTCTGGACTCCAGGAAACAAACTGAGCGTTGCTGGAGGTGGGTGGATGGATGGGGTAACTGGGTGATGGGCATTAAGGAGGGCACGTGATGTGATGAGTGCTGGGTGTTATATGCAACCACTACAACCCAGCACACCCAATCCATACTCTAGATTTGCCCCATCCCTGGATGAGCCTCTGCTCCAGTCTTCCTTAGTTTATGAAATCATGCCACTCAGTTACTCAACTAAAACAAACACAACAAATAAACACACGTAACTCCCAAACCATCTGTTTTTTTTGCTTTTCCTTCAAAATAAGTTCTGAACCTGGATCTTCACAGGGCTGGCTTCTTCTCTGACAAACCTGTCTGATCTACGTCTCCAAAGTCTGTTGGCGCTATTATTTTACTTCATTTAATTGTCTCTGTGGAATTTATTATTATGATACTATGTTTGTTCGTTTATTGGTTGATCGATTGCTATCTATCTCCTCCATAAGAATGTAAGTTTCAAGAAAGTAGGGACTTTTCTTGATTTTTTTTCTGGTGTATCTCCAGAACCCAACCCATTGCTGGCACATGGTGGCCTTTTTTTTTTTTTTTTTTACCCTTTTTACTTTGAAATAATTGCTGATTCATATAATAGAGATCCCCAGTTTTCCCCAATGGTAAAATCATGCTGAACTGTAGTATAATATCACAACCAGCATATTCACATAGATACAATCCACTGCCTTTATTCAGATATTTTGAATTTTGCTTGTAGTTTTGTATGTGTGTGCTTAGTTCTGTACAACTTGAGCACATGTGTAGATCTGTGTATCCACCACCACAGTCAAGAGTAGCCAAACTATTTTACATTCCCACAACAATGTGTGAATATTCCCATTTGTCTGCATCCTCACCAGCATTTGGTGTTGTCACTATTTTTATTTTATTTTAGCTATTCTGATAGATGTGTATTGATATCTAATCATGCTATTTGTTTGCATTTCCTTAGTGGATAATTATATTGGACTCATTTTCATATACTTCCTTGCCATCTTTGGTGAAATGTTTCTTTGTGTCTTTTGTCCATTTTCTAGTTGCCTTTTGGATTTTTTTGAGTTTTGAGAGTTCTTTATTGTAACCCTTTGTCAGATATGTGGTTTGAAAATATTTTCTCCCAGGCTGTAGCTTGTCTTTTTGTCCTCTTAACAGGATCTTTTGCAGAGCAGAAAGTTTTAATTTTATGAAATCCGATTTATTATTTTTTCTTTTATGGACCATGCTTTTGGTGTCAAGTCTGAGAACTCTTTGCCTACCCTCAGATCCTTAATATTTTCTCTTACAGTTTTCTCTAAAAGTTTTATAGTTTTGTATTTAAGCCCAGGATTCAATTTTAGTTAATTTTTGTATAATATAATATGGTTTTGACAAATATTTGTTGAATGAGTAATTAAATGAAACAATAATGCATAGTATACTGAGAACCATCATATAACTCAACCAAACTTAGCAAGTTATACTTCAACAATCATGCTTTAATTTTTACATCAGTAATGAATCTTGAGTGGAGTAGGATGCATCAGCCTTGAATTTGACTTAAGACTTGACATAATGCTTGTGTAAATTTTAGGCATTTGGGCTTCTGCGCTCATTGAGCATAAGTGCTTCATAGAAGGAGATTCCTTTTTGTTAGGGGAAGTCTCAGCAAGCTAATATTCTTTTGAATTTTAGTAATATAGGGTCTGGGTAGTTCTTTTTGTAACTAGGTAGAATTTGTAATCACGAAGTATGCCTCAAAGCCATGAGAAGTAAGTCCCATAAGTAGAGTCCCATTCATGATGAAGAAATATTCTATGAGCCAGAAACACAGGACTTGCCAGGAATGCCCATTACTCCTATCCTTCCACACTGAAAGATACAATGGACGTTAAATTATATCCTAGGAAAAATACAATGAAAAAATCAGAGTTTGAGCTCAGTTTCTAAGGTCAGCCTTTTTCTACTCTCCCTGTTTTCAGTGTTTGATTTCTCCCAATATAGACAAGGTAAAAGAGATGGAAGGTGAACCTCCTCTGAAGCTGTCCAATAACTCTTCTGGGGCTCCTGCCTCTGGTTACTCTACCTACATCTAGTAAGAATGTTAATGCAGTGTTCTTCCCATGAGTGGGATCTGCTACAAAGCCAGGGTGCCACAATGTGTTTGATACAAGTATCAGATCAGATAACACACTCAGGACTGGGCTCTTTAGAGTCAGAGATTGGATGGAGATGAATAAGACAAGACAACTACTTCCAAGGGCATCAGAATTTACAAAGGAGACAGACATGT
Source organism: Mirounga angustirostris (assembly GCF_029215605.1). Taxonomy (NCBI): domain Eukaryota; kingdom Metazoa; phylum Chordata; class Mammalia; order Carnivora; family Phocidae; genus Mirounga; species Mirounga angustirostris. The sequence continues at coordinate 168,758,019 of NW_026991713.1, forward strand.
ACACTCATTTCTCAAATACTAGGCAGATTCTGATGATTGTCATGATCAGAATGATATAACCAGTGCAAAAAACTTGAGAAATGTGAGAAATTGGTGTTACATTCTTTAATTTCAAAAAATTGTATCTCATCTCCAAACAATTCTATTTAGACCTGCTTGATTTTTAAAACAACTTTATTAATATATAATTCAGATACCATACAATTCATTGATTTTTGAGTATACAATTGACTGGTTTTATTATATTCAAAGTTTTGTGCAACCATCACCAAAAGTCAATTTTAAAACTTTTTAATCTTCTCCAGAAAGAAACCCTAAACTCCTTTGCTGTCTCTCTCATTTTTACCCCAAGTCCCCCAGCTCCTGGCAACCACTAACCTATTTTCTGTCTATATAGATTTGCTTACTCTGGAAATTTTATATGAATGCAATCATAAAATGTGTGGGTTTTTTGTGGCTGCCTTTTTTCACTTTGCGTAGTGCCCTCAAGTTTCATCCATGTTGTATCAGGTGTCAGTCCTTCATTCCTTGGTATGGCCAAATAATATTCCATTGGATAGACCACATTTTATATATCTGTTCATTAAATGATGGACATTTGGGTTGTTTGCACTGTTGACTATTGTGACTAATGAACATGCATGCACATGTTATTATATGGACTTATGTTCTTGTTTGAGAGCCTACCTAAGTGTGGTCATACGATAAGACCATGCTTACACTTTTGAGAAACTGCCAGACTGTTATCCAGTGTCTATATTTTTTACATTCCCACCTGCAGTGTTTCCTCAAACACTAATTCCAATCTCACCGCATCCTCACCAACACCTGTTATTAACTATGTTTTTGATTATAGCCAGACTAGTGAGTATGGATTGGTATCTCGTTGTGGTTTTGATTTGCATTTCCTCGAAGGTGAATGTTACATATCTTTTCATGCACTTATTGATTATTTTTGGATCTTCTTTGAAGAAATGTTTATTCAAGTTTTTGCCTGTTTTCCAACTGGGTTATTTGTTTCATTATTTTTAAATTGTAGCAGTTCTTTATATGTTCCAGATAAGTTCCTTATCAGATATACAATTTGCAAATAGTTCTTGCACTGATGGTTGTCTTTTCACTTTCTTGATGGTATCCTTTGTAGCACATAAGTGTTAATTTTGATGATTTCCCACTTGGTTGTGTTGTATAATTATTTTAGTACATTTGTAAGTTCAATGTGTGAAGATTTTATTGAGGATTTTTGCATCTAAGTTTACAGTGGATATTGGTCAGTGGTTTTCTTTTCATGTACTGTTATTATCTGGTTTTGGTATCAGGGTGATCATGCTGACCTCACAGATTATGTTAGGAGTACTCTTACCTCCTCTTCTATTTTTTGAAAGAGTTTGCAGTGGATTGGTGTTAATTCTTCTTTAAACATTTGGTAGAATCCACCAGGGAATTTGGACTTTCTTTGTGGGAAGTTGTTTGATTACTCAATTCTCTCTACTCAATCTAAGACTGTTAAGATTTTCTTTTTTCTTGAGTTAGTTTTGTTAGTTTGGGTCTTTCTAGGCATTCCCTCCCATTTCATCTAGGCATACACAAATTCACATTTTATTTCTGTAAGGTAGGTAGTTATGACTCCTCCTTCATTCCTGACTTTTGTCTTCTCACTTTTTTCTTGGTCACTCTAGCTAAAGACTTTAATTTTGTTGAGCTTTTAAAAAATCAGCTTTTGGTTTTGTTATTTTCTCTCTGGTTTTCTATTTTCCATTTAAAAATTTTCCATTCTCCCCTTATTATTTCCTTCTTTCTGTCTGCCTGCTTTGGGTTTGATTTCCTTTTTTTTTTTTTTTTTTTTTTTTTTGGTCTAGTGTCATAGTTTAGATCAGGTTATCGATTTGAGATTTTTAGTGCTTTTTAATGTACACATTTATAGCTCCACATCTCCTTCTAATTAAGCACTGCTTTGGCTTCATCCAGTAAATATTGGTATGTTGTGTCTTCATTTTCATTCATCTCAAAGTACTCTGATTTCTTCTTTGACCCAGTTAGTGTTAATTTCCAAATATTTATGAACTCCTCAGATTTCTTTAGGTTATTAATTTCTAATTCAATTCTGATTAGAGAACATACTTTAAACAATTTCAACCCTTCTAAATTGATTGAGGTTTGATTTATGGCCCAGCATATGGTCTATATTGGAGCATGTTCCATGTGCACTTAAGAAGAATGTATATTCTGCAGTTTGTGGATAGAATGTTCTCCATATGTCTATAAGGTCTAGTTGGTTTCTCATGTTTCTCAAGTCTTTCTATTTTCATGTTGATCTTCTGCCTAGTTATTGTATCCAATACTGAAAATGGGAATATTGATGTCTCTAACTTTAATGTTGAATTGACTATCTCTCCAACTCTGTCAGTTTTGCTTCATGTATTTGGGGGCTCAGTTGTTAGGTACATATGTGTTTATAATCATATCTTCCTGATGTATTAACTTTTGTCTGATATTACAATAGCTCCTCCAACTATGTATGGTTGTTGTTTGAATGATATATCTTTTTTTTTTCCCATCCTTTGACTTGCAACCTTTTTATATCTTTGAATTCAAAGTGTGTAGCCTATAGGCAGCATATTGTTGGACCTTGTTTGTTTAGTCACTCTGATAATCTCTGCCTTTATGTTGGGTTGTTTAACTCAATCATGCTTTGTGTTATTATTGATATAGTTTGATTTATGTCTGCCCTTATAGTTTTTGCTTTCTATATGTCTCATGTCTCTTCTTCATCCCTCTCTTCCTTCTTTAGTGCTTTCATTTCCATTAAGTGAATATTTCCTTCTTGTTCCATTTTAATTCCTTCAATAATTTTTTAAATGACATATTTTTTTGTGGCTGCTCTAAGGCCAACAGTATATATTTTAACTTACCAGAATGTATTTCATATTTATACTAACAATTCCAGTGCTATATAGAAATGTTATTCCCGTATAGCTCTATCTGCTCTTCTGTTTTTGTATATTATAGTACAGAGTCAAGATTTTCTCTTTGTGTTTGTCTTTCAAAATTTTTACTATAATAATATCTGAGTGTAGATCACTTTGGTATTATCCTACTTGGAGTTCATTGTGCTTCTTAAATATGTAGAACAATGACTTCTTTCAATGTTGGAAGTTTTCATCCATTACTTCTGTAAATCTTTTTTCTATTTCTTTATTGATATTTTCTATTCAGTGAGCTGTTGTCATCATGCCTTCCTTTATTCATGTAAGCATGGTTTCCTTTAGTTCTTTGAACATGTTTATAACAGCTGCTTTAAATCTTGGTCTGCTAACCCAACATCTGGGACCTCTCAAGGACTAATTCTGTTACCTGCTTTCCCCACCCCCAGTGTATGAGTCACACTTTCCTTTTTCTTTGCAAGTCTCATAATTTTTGTTGTTGTTGAACACTGGACACTTTAGATAACATATTATAGCAACTATAGATACATATATCCCCACCTCCTCTTCAGGGCTTGTTATTTTTGTTCTTTGTGTGTTTATTTGCTTTTGTGACATGATTGGACTATTTCAGTGAAATCTAATCACCCCACAGTGTGCAACCTCTGAGCTAGCCTCAGTCACTAAAAATCTGTTAAATAAGTGAATGCATAAAATAGGTTTGTAAATTTCTTACTTTTAAATGCTTTTTAGGAGAAACATCTCTTCTAGATTGCATAAATTTTATTTTTACCCAAGTTGGAGAATTTTTTTTAATGTAAATTAACTATTATTTTGAAGATAGGATCTGTGTGAAAGTAAGAGATTGAGTAAATGACACCACTATGTCCTGTTCCACTTCTAAGAGCATCTGTCTTCCATTTAACATTAAGTTTTCATTAAACATTTCCTTTCCTCAAGGTGCACGTGGTTCAGCTTTTTTTCAAAGCATTATACCACCAGATGGAAAACCTGCTTTAAATTCTGTCTCTCGAATTCATTGTGTGCCTGGGGCACTGGTTGGTTTATCAGCAATAGAGGCATAATATTTTCCCTTCCTGCCTTAAAAGAATTTTAGGTGTTAAAAATGATGTCATAAGTGTATTTTGAAAGTATTACAAAGATGTTCCCTGGAAAGGCACTGTTGCTGCTGTTATTATTAATTAGGAAGGGTTAGATGTTAAAACGGTGGTAATCATGCTCTTGGATCCAAATGTAAACAAACACATTTTGGAGAAAATATCTGTCAGGAAAGATCATGATTTCCATCTACAATTTGAATTCATGCCTGTGCCTCTCCAGGGCCTAAACAAGCCATCCTTTAGGTATTAGAGTTTCCTGCAACTAATATTCACCTGTCGTAAGGTGACTCAGATGCAAGAAAGTGTTGTGGAAGAACATGTGATTTGAAAGCAGTTATTTGAAACTGAATCTTAATCCTCCCAATTTCTTCTGTCTAATCTTGCCTGAATCTGCTTAATCTCAAAGAGTCTAAGTTTCAGCCCCAGCTAAATGGGCATCTTTCATGGTATTGCAGGAGAGGTTAGGTGAAAAAACACCCGTCATCATCCTGGAACATAGTCTGTGCTCCAGGTTAATATAAGCACTCACCTCCCGAGCATTTACCCTGGGCCTTCCTCATGGGATGATCCCTTCATTTCATTTGCAGGTTTTCCATGGCCCCTGGCATGGTTTGAATAAGAATGGTTTAGGAGGAACATCTGATCTGAGAGATCAGTTGGATTTTATTGCATTCTCCTGATATCTGCATTGTGTTTATGAGAATAACTAGCAGAGCACAGGACTCTAGGGATGTGGCACTCTAGAATGGTAAGTATTGAAGAGAAAAATCAAATCAGAAGGGGCATCAGATGGGGCATACTATAAGAGGTCCCTTGGCCTTTGGAGATGATTGGCCATATTGGGCACTTGGAAATAAGTTAGGGATGAACAGGAAGAATGGGGCCCTAAGGGAGCAAGATAAGGATCCAGAAAACTTTTTTTTTTTTTAAGTGGGTTTTTGGATTCATCGTCCTGGCATTGAAAGTGAGCACAGAGATCTGTACCAGTGCTCTCTATTTGGCAAGCCATCAAGAATGTGGTTTTGTGATTTTCTGCTGTGGAAATCATGTCTTCAAAAATTTTATCTACTAAGTACAGTGCATTTAAGTAATTTATTAAGTAATTTATTTTCTTATTTGTACTCCTCTAAGATATATCCATCTGCCAAAGAAAATTTCTGGTTTTTATGAGATAAAACGCAAATGACTTCTCCATAAATGCTCCTGTCTTTTCTTCCTCTCTACGGCATCCACCCCCTCCTCTTTTTGAGTTTGCCCCCTTTTAATTGATCCCCATCAAGGCTATGTTTACAGAGGCATGGTGCCAGTGACCAACATTAAATTCCATTCTATCCCACTTGCCTGCCACTGATAAGTGGTGTGTGGTCTGTATCCACAGTGCAGTCAGTCAGCTGCGTTACTGCACCCATGAGGCTTGTGTTGTTTGTCATGGCCAGGCACTGTTCACTGCTGGCTTCTCAGTGAAGGCGATGCATTCAATGTGCATTACATAATTATCGACACTGTTAGGGAAATGGCAATTTTTTGTTGTTCTGTGAAGAAAAATAGTGTGTATGGATTTGGAGAGCAGTGTGCCTTCCTTTACATAACTCATTACGTTGGAAGATACATATTTTGTAAATAGAAGTGGCAATTTTGGGGTGCCTGGGTGACTCAGTCAGTTGGGTGGCTAGCTCTTGATTTTGGCTCAGGTCATGATCTCAGGGTCCCTGGATGGAGCCCTGTGATGGGCTCTGCACTCAACAGGCAGTCTGCTCCAGGATTCTCTCTCTGCCTTTCCCTCTGTCCCTCCCCCTGGCTTGCACTTGCTCTCTTTCTCTCTTAAAAAAAATCTTTAAAAAAAAAGTTGCAATTTATTCTGCAGCTCTCCAGATGAAGCTATGCAAAATCACGTGGCCTTTGGCGTGAAAATGAGGCCCTAGTTTTCTCTCAGGTAGTGTTTGCCCACTAAAAAGGAAAAAAAAATCATTATAGAAAAAAATGCTCTGTTGGTCATTGCTTTCACTAGCTGCTGCCAAGTGGAGTCAAAATCTTTTATGAATGGCTTCAACTTTGTCTCATCTCAGAGTTGTTTTTGACCAGGAGGCTGGTAATAGTAGATAGTGGGGTCTGACATAAAGATTACTTACGCTCCTGAGACAGGATCAAATCTCTAGTGACTCTTATTACCGCTTTCATCACCACCTAATTCTTATTATTCATAGCAATAATGGTAATATGTATCACAGAGTGATTGAATGATTCAGTGAGGTTCCCATGGGTAGGAAAAGGAAGAGCTGAAAGTAATCCAAGGTCGTCTTGATTTCAAAGCCCATATGCTACCATTTCTACTCTATACCATTTCTCCTAACACTCTCTTCTGCCTTAGTTTCTCTGTCTTTACAAGTTCCTAGAGCCTGCTGCCCTTCCTCCATGCCCACTCAGCTGGGATGATCATGTTTGAAATCACAACTGGCAGTCCCATCCCCAGTGTTCCCTGGACACTGGGCATGGCTTGCTTGGCTATTCTCGTAAGCACCACCCTCTACAACCAGGTTTATTTCTTCAGCTTCATTTTACCTTGTAAATACACGATTATAGCTACCTATGATTAACTGGATACTAACTCTATGAGGCATAATATCAGGCATCCATTAACAGTCCACTTTTCTTTAGCAAAGTACACCTTCGTCATTCCCTCAGGGCCTGGTAGACCAGTTGATCATTTTACTCCACTCATGTGGGCAAGGGTTTGGCACATGATCAAGTGAGGCCAATCAGGTTCTCCCAGGAATAGACACTGGGTGGTGGGGGCAGTCTCTGGATATACCTGAATTGAGACATTGGAATGGTATCACCTAGCAATACCAAGAGTTCCCGTCATGAAGTCCCCTGAAATGCCATGGTTCCCACCTTTCCTAAGGCCTGGTTTGTCTGCTGTTTGATTTTGTGACCCCAACTACCCTAATTCCTCCCCATAAATTCCCTTTATTACCTAAATTTACCAGAGTGGATCTGAGTATGTGATATACAGGTTCTTCACTGAGCGATACAGAAGTTGGCTGTGGTTTGAGTTTGGCTTATGACAGGACTTGTGAGGATGTCCCAGTGGTCTCTGAGCTTGAGGGAACTACCATCTTGGAGAAGATATTGAATAACTCCCCCCTCCGTGTGTGTGCAGTATCTTTTTGAATGAGGTGCGAATGTTTTGCAAAGAGTTGTTTTCACGTTCTGAGCACAAGTCCCTTCACTGCCACAAGTTCGTTTGGTTGCTCGTGGTTCTGTGTGGAGAGACAGAGGACCCAAGTGATCTGAAAACTCAAGAATGTGAAGCTCAGGAATAAAAGCAGTCGAGGGCATGGGTCTCCTTTCAGAGTGATGAAAATGTTCTGGAACTATTTAGTTATGATGATTCACAACAGTGAATGTACTAAATGCCACTGAATCTTATACGTAAAATGACTCAAATGATAAAGGAAAAAAAGAAGCATGCCATTTTGATTCAAACCCTTTTCTGAACCCTACCCTTAGTTTCATTGGGGAATTCATGTCAACAGTAGAGATTCTTGCTTCCTACATGTTTTCACATTCAGGCCTCTGTAGAAAATGATCATAATTGCTCAGAACACTTAGGTAAACTGGAGGGATTTGAGGATGCCTATAGGAGGCTAAACAAAAATTCATTTTATTTTCTTTATATTATGTGATTAGGAGAAAAAATAGAAAATACTAGGGAAGGTATTAAATATCAAATTTCTATGAAACTTTCAAACACAATCTTTTCACAGTTTTTTCATGAGAAACTTGAGCATGCTTCTGTCCACATAACATTTTGCATCATCCCCAGCTTTACTGAAGATATAATTTATATACAGTAAAATTCGCCTATTTTAAATGAATAGTAATGAGTTTTAGCGATTGTCTACACAACCAGCACAATCAAAGTGTAGACATCTCCTTCATGTCCAAAAATGCAGCGTGAAGTTTTCCATTCCTTTGCAGTTGATTTCCTAACTCGACTCCTGGCACGATGCAACCGCTAATCTGAATTCTGTCACTATAGTCTTGTCTTTACTACAATTCCATGTAAATTGTATCATACAGTGGCATTTTGTTTGACTTTTTCTTTTTTAAAAAAGGATTATTTATTTATTTGAGAGAGAGAGAAAGAATATGAGCAGGGGGAGGGGCAGAGGGAGAGGGAGAAGCAGACTCCCTGCTGAGCAGGGAGCCCGACATGGGACTCGATCCCAGGACCCTGGGATCATGACCTGAGCTGAAGGCAGACGCTTAACGACTGAGCCACCCAGGCGCCCCTGACTTTTTCTTATTTAGCCTAATGTTTTTAATACTGATCTGTGTTGCCATGTGTATCAATATTTTATTCCTTTTTATCACTCAGTAGTATTCCCTTGTACAGATATATAATAGTTATTGATGACATTTATGGTGTTTCAAATAGCTGATATTATCAATAAAGCTGCTATGAACATCCCTGTACAAGTCTTTGTGGGGACATGTGTTTTTATTTATTTAGGTCTTCCTTCATTTTCCAGTGGGTTTGCTTAGCGATGGTAAATTTATGTTTAGCTTTTTAAGAAACCACTTAACTGTTGTCCAGAGTGGCTGCAGCATTTCACATTCTTACTGGTAATGTATGAGAATTCCATTTGCTCCACATTCTTACCAACTTTTAGTGTAGCTAATATTTTTAATGTTAGCTATTTTAGTAGATGAGTAGTGGAATCTCATACTACTTTTTTTTTCTTTTTTTTTTTAAAGATTTATATATTTATTTGAGAGGGAGAGAGCACAAGTAGGAGGGACAAAGGGAGAGAGAGAGATAATTCCAAACAGACTCTGTGCTGAACATGGAGCCCGAAGTGGGGCTCGATCTCACAACCCTGATATCATGACCTGAGCTGAAACCGTATCAGCTGCTTAACGAACTGCACCACCCAGACACCCTTCACATTAGTTTTAATTAGCACTTCCCTAATGAGAGGTGATGGTGAGCATCTTTTCATGGCCTTTTTTGCTATTTGTATATCCTGTTTTGTGAAGAGTCTGAATAATTTGAATGTTTTTTCTTGGGTTTTATTAACTTGAAAGATTTCCTTTAATAATTTGGATATATGATATTGTCATGTATATGTGTACATATTTATATAAAAAGGTATATATTAAAGATGTAGATACAGGGCGCCTGGGTGGCTCAGTTGGTTAAGCGACTGCCTTCGGCTCAGGTCATGATCCCGGGGTCCTGAGATCGAGTCCCGCATTGGGCTCCCTGCTCGGCGGGGGGTCTGCTTCTCCCTCTCCCACTCCCCCTGCTTGTGTTCCCTCTCTCGCTGTGTCTCTCTCTGTCAAATAAATAAAATAAAAAATCTTAAAAAAAAAAGATGTAGATACATATAAGTATATATAAAGATAGATATATAAAGATATATATAAAGTTGTGTATATATATATAAATATATATATATAAGTAAGGTAAGTATAAGTAATGTAAGTATACATATGTAAATGTGTGTATATATATAAGTAAGGATATATAGGTAGATAAAGATATATATGCATATATATCTTTGTCAGATGTATTAAATATCTGGTATGTTAAATACGTGTATTTGTGCTTTTAACTATATCTTTTTAAAGAGAAAGTTCTTAATTTTGATGATGCCCGTTTTGTGTTTTTCATGCTTTTGAATCTTTTTAAAGAAATTTTTGCTCTACTCAGTGTCATAAAAATTTAATTCTATGCTTTCCTCCGAAATTATATAGTTTTGTATCTAATGTTTTGCTCTATGATCCAGTTTGAATCAAGTTATTTGTATGATGTGATAGGTTCATTTTTTTCCATACTAATATCCAATTGTTTCAGCACATTTATTGAAAAGGCTGAGTATTTCCCACTGAATGATCTTAGTGCCTTCATCAGAAATCAACTGGCCCGTCTCTTTGTGGGTCTGTTTCTTGATTTTGTTCTGTTAATCTTTTTTTTTTTAAGATTTATTTTATTTATTTATTTGAGAGAGAGAAAGAGCGGGGGGAAGGGCAGAAGGAGAGAATATCAAGTAGACTCTGTGCTTAGCACAGAGCTAGATGTGAGGTTCAAACTCACAACCTGAGTCGAAATCAAGAGTCTGATGCTTAACCAACTGAGCCACCCAGGTGTCCCAATCATCTTCTTCTTCTTCTTCCTCTTCTTTAAGATTTATTTATTTATTTTTAGTGAGAGAGAGAGAGAGTGTGGTGGGGGGGGAGGGACAGAGGGAGAGGGAGAGAGAATCTCAAGCAGACTCCCCACTGAGCATGGAGCCTGATGCAGGGCTTGATCAAAAGACCCTGAGATCATTACCTGAGCTGAAATCAAGAGTCAGACACTCAACTGAGCCAGCCAGGTGCCTCATGTAAGTCAAATTCTTTTGACTACTGTAAGCCTTTGGCCTTTCCATATAAATTTTTGAATCAACTTGTCAATTCTTCAATCAAGCCTGTTGTTTTGATTAAGATAATTTTGAATATATAGACTCATTCGGGAAAAATTGTGGTATTAGCAAGATTTGAACCCATGAAGCCATTCATGTCATATGTTTCTCCATTATTTAGGTTATTTAGGCTATCTTTAATTTTCCTCAGCATTTTTTTTAAGTTTTTAAATGCACACTTTTCATAAAATTTATTCATAAGTATCTGACTTTGCTTCTCATTGTAAATTGATATTTATTTCATTTTCCAATTGTTCATCAATAGTATATAGAAATACAATTAATTTTTGTATTTTATCTTGGAAACTTTATGAATTCACTTATTAGTTCTTAGCAGCTTTTTTGATGATCATTTAAGATTTTTAAAGCACATATCACATCATTTCCTATACAGATTTACTTCTTTCTTTCCAAACTGAGTGCTTAACGAATGTTTTCTTTGCCTACATCGGTGGTTAAAACATTTAGCACAATGTAGAGTAATAGTGATGATGGTGTCCTTGCCTCGTTCCTGCTTTTTAAGTAGAAGCTGTTCAGTCCTTCCCCACTGAGTATGAGGCTAGCTCTTGAGCTTTGCAACAGATGCCCTTTGTCAGATTAAGGAAATTTCCATGTATTTGTAGCTTTCTGAGAGTTTTTGTTTCTTTTGCAAACATTTTCTCTGCATCTGTTGACATGCTCAGGTGTTTTTTCCTCCTTTATTCCACTGATACCGTGAATCATGTTGATTCATTTTCAGATGTCACACCAACCTTACATTCTGGTATGAACCCTTCTTGGTCAAAATTTATTATCCTTTTATATATTGCCAGACTCCATTTGCTAAAATATTGTGAGGTTTTCCCATCTATGTTATGACAGATGTATGTAGATGTATATTCTTTCCTTGTGATACATTTGTCTGGTTTTGTTAGTGTAACACGGGCTTACAAAATGAGTTGGGAAGTAATACCACTCTTTTCTGAAAGATTTTGAGTAGAATTGGTATCATGTCTTTCTTATATATTTGCTAGTGAATACATTCACCAGTGAACACATCTGGGTAGGAATTTTCCTTGCAGAAACCTATTAATTATAAAGTACATTTCTTTCATATATATAATGCTATTCACAGTTCCTCTCGGGGTCAGTTTTGGTAGCTTGTATTTGTCAAGGAATTTGTCTATCTAACTCTAAGTTGTTGAATTTTTTTGACAAAAAGTTGTTCATAATATTCCTTCATTTTCTTTTTTATGTTGCAAAATTTATAGTGACATCTCTCTCGTTCGTGACATTGGTAACTTGTGTTCTCTCTCCCTTTCTCTATCTCTCTCTCTCAACAAACAGGTAGAGGCTTTTCAATTTCATTAAACTAAAAGAATCAGCTTTGGGTTTCATTAATTTCCTTATTGTTTGTCCTTTAAAAATGTTACTGATTTCTTCTCTCTCATCTTTAGTAATTCTTTCCTTCTACTTATCTTGGGTATTATTTTTGCTGTATTTTTTTAAATTTTATTTTTATTTTTTTAAGATTGTATTTATTTATTGGACAGAGAGAGAGAGCACAAGCAGGGGGAGCAGCAGAAGGAGAGGGAGAAGCAGGCTCCCGCTGAGCAAGGAGCCTGATGCTGGGCTCGATCCCAGAACCCTGGGATCATGACCTGAGCCGAAGGCAGACGCTTAACCTACTGAGCCACCCAGGCATCCCCTTTTTCTTTAAATTTTACAGTGGAAGCTTAGAGAATTAACTTTAGACCTTTCTTCTTTTCTAGGAATTTGAAGCTATAGTCTCTATAAACACTACTTTACCTGTGTCTCTCAAATTTTTGTACACTGAATTATTATTTAGCTCCAAGCATTTCTAATTTCTTTTTAAATTTTTGAGACATGGATTATTTAGAAGTATGTTGTTTAGTTTTTCTAATATTTGGAGCTCTCTAGATACTTTATTGTTACTGATTTAATTTAATTCCATTTTGGATAGACAACCTATCTGTATGATTTCAGCATTTTAAAAATTATTTAGGCTTGTCTCATGGCCCGGTGTGTGGTCTTGCAACTGAGCCATATGCTTTGTAAAGACTGTGTCTTCTATAGTTGTTGGGTCTAGTGCCCTGTTAATATCAATTAAGTCAAAGTAATTGATAATTTAATTATTGATATGGTTAGTCATGTGTTTGCCTTTTTTTTTTTTATGAGGAGGAGAGAGAGAGAGAGAGAGGGAGAGAGATCAGGAGCAGTGAGGCAGGGGCAGAGGGAGAGAGGGAGAGAATCTCAAGCAGTCTCCATGCCCAGCACAGAGCCTGATGTGGGGCTCGATCTCACAATCCTGAGATCATGACCTGAGCAGAAATCAAGAGTCTTTGCCCAACTGACTGAGCCACCCAGGGACCCCTGGGTTTGCCATTTCTGTTTCAACTTTTTGTTTCCTTTGGGGTTTTTTTTTGTTTGTTTGTTTATTATTTCTTTCCTGTCTTTTTGGGGGAAGGTATCATTTGGTTATTTTTAGAATTCCATTTTTATTTTCCTAGCAGCTTCTAGCTTTCCATCTTATATTACATTGTAGTGGTCCATTTAGGGATTGCAATGTAAATTCTTAGGTTTTAACATTTATCTATGGTTAATATTGTACCATTTCATGAAAAATATATCAAGTGTGCCACCATAAAGGTCTATATGGACCTCTGTGTTACAAATGTATTACAAATCCACGAGTCTGTAATTTTGTCTTTAGAGTCATATGCATTGTAATGAAATTATATGGAAAAAAGGTGAAAATAGTTTGACATTTACCAAGATTTTTATCATTGCTAAAGCTAGTCATTCCTTTCTGCGGCTATGAGTTTCAATCTGGTTTAATTTTTCTTCTGTTTGAAGAAATTCCTTTAGGAGTTCTTGTTTGAGATCTGTTTTCCACAAATTCTCTTTGTTTACATTTATCTTATTATGACTTTACTTTCCCTTCATTTTTAGAGAAAAATTTCACTAGATCTAGAATTCTCTCTTGAGAAATTTCTCTTTCAGCACCCTAACAAAATGGTGTTCTACTCTCCTCCAACCTCTGTACTTTCTGATAAGGAGTCAGCTATTAATCAAGTAAAGAGTTGGGTGTTTTTCTTGCTGCTTTTATTACTTGCTTTTATCATCAGTTTTCAACGATTTGACTATAATGTGTGTCTTTCTTTTGTCTTGCTTCATGTTTGCTGAGCATTTTGAATCTGTAAATGTACATCATTCATTAAATTTGGAATATTCGACCATCATTTCTTCAAAAATGTTTTTTACCCCATTTGTTGTTTGCACTCCAATTACACATATGTTAGACTGGTTTATATGCTTAATAGGTCATGAAGCTCTACTTGCTTTTTTTTCAACATCTTTTTTCTTTGTTCTTAACATTGGATAAATTTGATCTTTTGCAAGTTCACTTACTCTTTCCTGTGTCTTTGGCATTCTGTTAAATTCATCCAGTGACTGAAAACTTCAGATATTACACTTTTCGCTTAGGGACTTTCCATTTGGTTCTTTTTTATTATTTCTATTTGTTACTGTCACTTCCTGGGATTTTTGTTGTTGTTGTTTATTGCTGGCATATTTTCTTTTACTTCATGGAGTATAGTAATTATAATGGCTGTTTGAAATTTCATTTTGGCTAATTCTAACATCTGGGTTATATTGGAGCTGACTACAGGTCAATTTTCTCTTGTGAATGGTTCCATTTTCCTGTCTCTCTGCATTTCAGATACATTTTTATTATATCTTAGACATTATGAATATGCAGATGTAGAGATGTTGGGTTCTTTTATTTTACTCTAATGAGTGTTGGTTTTGTTTGGGTGGGCAATTAAGTTGGTTGGACTTGAACTGCAATCTCTACTTCTTGGTGGGTAACTCCAATTTCGGTGCAGATCTTGGTATTTAACTGAGTTGATTTGACTCATTTCCATGCCCACATGTTTTAGGGGTTAGGCAAGGTTATGGAAAGACAGAATTTGGGGATTCTATCTCTGGTGTTCTGCCTCTCTCTCCAGGGGCTACAGTTGACCCATATTTAATTGGTCCCTTGAACAGAAAGCTATGGTTTCTCCATCAGCATCCATACTGCTGCATGCTCCATGCCAACCATGTTTGACCTCAGGCTAAAAGCTGTGAAAATAACAACTCAATATTACTGTCCTGTGGGCATGGACTGTCCAGTGGACCATGCCTGCATCTGATATGTGTGAAGGCAGAGATTCAGAGCCCCCTGGAACTCTTCTTCCAGGAACACCTGCTGATATCTCAGCGCCTTCAGGTCACTGTTTGTTTTGTATGATATTCACAGTTGATAGTTATTATCTGCAGATGTGCTGGACTGGTTGGATCTTCCTCAGCCATTACCCTTATGAACATAATTTTTCATATCACGTTTATGCTTGACAAGGCTATCCTCAATTCCTGATAATGACATTTTAATGGTGATCTTTTCAGATTTTTGATAGTCACCATTGGCAGGAGAATTTATTCACACAGGTAGGTGATAAAACATTTAAAACCACTTTTACAACTATTCAAAATTTGCAGTTGCTAAAAGTGTATTTAAAGGAGCTAACAGCTTCTCTCTCTCTCTCTCTCTTTTTTTTTTTGCCCTGACAAATGTAATGCTGAAATTTCTTGTGATAATGCAAATGGGTTTCAAATCCAACAGAATGTTTTCATATCCAGTATTTCAAAATAATGATGATGCTCTAATTAGCAGAAAACACATGCATTGTTAGAGCAGTCACCCCGCAGCTAGCCTGGATGCCACTAAAAGGGCATATTAGCTGCAAAAGCATCTGATATGTGTGAAGGCAGAGATTCAGAGCCCCCTGGAACTCTTCTTCCAGGAACACCTGCTGATATCTCAGCCTCCACAACTCCAACTCTTGTTCCTTCACCTGTGCACCTGACTGCTTAGGTATTTGGAACACAAACTATGCTAGCAGGTCTGTGGGCCTGTTGTTTAGGGCAGGTTGGGGTATACCATACAGCTGCCTGCAATAAAGGTGTCCAAGGTATGGAGGAACTCCTTGTGGCCCTTAGGGAACTGTGCCAAAACACAGGTGGTCATTCATCATGCCCAATGCTTACTGAGATATTAGGATCTGCTGTCAGGCCCACCTCTGCTCAGCTCACCTTCTTAGGAACCCTAGGTGAAGTTATTCATGCTTCCATGTGTGGGCTTTGGGTCTCCAAGCTCCACTTGGATGCTAAGAAGGCTAAGGGGGTGGGGTCAACACATAACACACTTGTAAGCCATTCATAGCACTTTAGTACACTGAGAGGCTAATCTTCAGATGGTAAGTACTTACAACTAATATTGATGTTGGAAAATAAAATACTTTAGATATTTAGTAGATATTTAGTAGATATTTATCTACTATTTAGATAAATAGTAGATAGTAAAAAGCCATTATTTTGTTCAACATTCCACCCCTACTCTGATTTCCCAGCCCCTGGGACCCTTTCTCACCTTCCTCCTCCTGCGTGATTATGACTAACACAATTTGTTAAATATTTCAGTGTCTCTCAACTTTGCTGTGCATTCTAATTATTTGAAATCTTGTTAAAATGCAGATTCTGATGGCAGCGTACATGGAAGCAGGTGGAGAGCAGATCCGGCACTTTTAACAAGCTCCTGCTGAACTGTGGGCTACACTGAGTAACAGGGACGTATTTTGAATACTACCTCTGAATGTATTATTATGAGACATCAGTGAGGAAGTTTTGAAATAGCCTAGTGGTTATAGTGTGCAATAAGGGGTCTGACTGCATTAAGCTCAAATCTTAGCTCATCTGCTAACTAGCTTTGTAATACCCGGCAAGCTACAAAACCCCTCTGGACCTCAGTATCTTCAGTAGTAAGTGAAGATAATAGTACATCTCTCCTAATGATGGTGCTGTGATGATTAATGCCACAGTACATGTAAGAGTTTAGAACAGTCACAGCACCTAATAAGATCTCAATAAGTATCAGCTATCATGTATTACTGTGTATCCTCATGAGTGGCTTATAAATTTATTGTAGAGAGACACAGTTTCACAATTAAGGGAAAACACAAACATCTCATTTGACAAACTTAATCAAATCCCCAAATGTCTAGTAGAGCAAATGTATTCTCTTGGTGTTGGGAAATTTTCTTAAAGGAGGTAACCCTTGAGGGGAGCCTGGGTGGCTCAGTTGGTTGAGTGACCTACTCTTGGTTTCAGCTCAGGTCATGATCTCGCGGTCGTGAGAATGAGTCCTGTGTCAGGCTCTGTGCTCAGTTCGGAGTCTGCTTCAGATTTTTTTCCCCTCTTTAATTTACCTCTACCTCTCCCTGCTCTCTCTCTCTCTCAAATTAAGGGGAAAAAAAATCTTAAAAAAAAAGAGGTAGCCCTTGGAGGTTGAATGGGATTTAGATAGCTGAGAGATTCACCCACAGAGCCTTCAATGTGGATGCTGTCTTTGAACTTGATCTAATAAATCATAAGCAGAGTCTATGGACTCCTAGGGAGGAGAGAAATATGATTATTTTAGTTACGGATGTTTTGGTGGTAGGAATGGGGCTCACTCAAATTATCACAGGGATAGGAGGTTTATTTATAGGATCTTCATGCAGGGAATCACAGGAAAAGCTGAAAAAATAAGGATTCAGGGAAGGGCAGAAATAAAGGTCATTCTGACTTCTATCACACATCCACTTAATTTTCTTGGCTTCTTTGTTTGCCACTCTCCATCCTGACCAGCTATTTCCATTTACTCATGTAATTAAATCAACTAATATCTGTGGACTTCCTAGCATATGCTGGCCACAGTTCTAGACATTAGCATTAGCTATACTTGTAAACCAAAAAGATAAAATCCCTGTCTTTGTGCAGCTTTTATTTTAGCAAGGGCAGAAAGACAATGAGCAGTGAGCATCATAAATTAACTACATTGTATAGCACAGCAGAAGGTGATGCGGGAAAATAGGGAGCAGGGAGAGAGATAGCGGAAATGTTGCAGTTAGGTAGTGGGTTCTCTTTTGAGTAGGGTGCTCAGCATGGGCCTCATTGAAAAGGTAACATTTGAGCAAAGGCTACAAGCAGGTGGGGGGGTATTGGTAATAGGCTGAACAGAAATCAAGTGGAAGAACGTTCTAGACAAAGGCTAGACAAAGGCATGCTTCATGGCCTTAAGCTCCTCAGTTATGTTCGAGAAACAGAAAGGAGGCCAGTGGAGGTGGATGGGAGTTAGGAATGGGAGAACAATGGAGAAAGAGGGCAGAGAGGTGTGGTGATGCCTCATATTAAGCAGACGCTGGAGGGACTTTGGCTTCTCTTCTCACGAAATGGGAGCCACTGGAAGGTGTGAATCAGAGTATGAACATGGTGTGATAGACATCTGAAAAGAATACTTCTAGTGCTATTTGGGAACAATAAAATGAAGGGGCAAGGTTGGAAGCAGGAAGACCGGTTATAGTGCAGAGATGATGATGGCTCAGATCAGGTGGGGAGAATGTAATGAAGAGGAAGATCCAAGGGGATTCATGGATGGATTGATTGTGGGATGGGAGAAAAATCAAATGTGTGAATACTATCAAGTGACGCAGAGAAGACTGCAGGCAGAGAGGCTGGGTGGGAGAATCACAAGTCCCAAGTGAACACGTAACCATGTCCAAGTGGAAATGTTGAGTAACTGCTGTATGGACACGTATGGGGTTCTGAGGAGAAGTTTTGGTCTAGAGGTATGATTTGGAGTTGCATATGGATAGCATTTGAAGCTCTGAGGGCTGGAAAGCTTTTAGAGAGAAGAGACTGAAGACCGAGACTTGGGCACTCCAATGTTAAGGGTTCAGGAAGAAGAAGAATCCAACAAAAGAACCTGAAAAGGCAATGTGCCAGGATACCTAGAGAGTCTTGTGTCTTGGAACCTGAGTGAAGAAAGTGCATTGATGGGAGAAATTGAGTAACCGTTGTAAGTGCTGTTGACTCATGAAGTATGATGTGGACTGAGGATGCACCAATGGATTCAGCAACATGGGGGTGGTTAATGACTTGGACAAGAGCAGTTTCTGCAGAACGAGAGAGGTGAAAACCCAACTGAAGTAAGTATAAAGAGAGAACCGGAGGTGAGGAATTGGAGACATGGGGTGCGTTCAGCTTGTTAGGGGATAATTTTGGGGAGAGAGCTGTATCATTGTGTGTATAACCCTGGGAGACTTGCTTCTCTCCCTGGCTGTCCTGGGTCACACTTAGGCACATGGGCAACCATTTAACCAGGTCCAGCCTGGGGCCGGGATCTTGTAGCTGTTCCTTCTCTGGGATCTTGCTGTCTCTCAATCTGTAATAGAAACCCTTCTGAAGATCGAGAGGAATCATACTACCCAGAAGGAGGCTTGCAGAATGTGACTGTCCAGAGAGCAAGTACATGGCTCTCTAAGTAAATAGCAGCCTGCTATGTAAATTTCTGTCCTCACCCTCTGTGGTTGACTGATCTTGGACAAACCCATTAGTAATCACTGTGGAGTCCACCATCAAATGTATCCCAATCCTTCTAGAAACTTTTCATGTATTTGTTCCAGACAGCTTTTCAGAGAAACAAATTGCATTTCTTTATTATCGACAGTATAAAGAAACGCTCTATCTTTTTTATCCTAAGATTATGTTGCTCACATTTGAAAAGGGGAAGAGGGTGCTGAGAGCTGATTTTACACTCAGGTGAACATCTCGGCTTCCTCTGTGAAGCAGAGATACAGAGATTACAAGAAGCTCCCTTTTCTTTGTTCTGTGATGCATTGTTGTGGAAAGTATTTGTTTTCTTCCAACAGAACCTGCTTGTAACTTGGTCTGTCTGCTTCCACTCTGTCTTCAGAGATAGGTCATACAAGAACTGGGTCATGAGACGATCAGTTTTTCTGATGAGACAATGAGGTCTGTGACAAATGCTGAGATCTCAGTAGATTTGCTAAGATCAGTACTTCTGGTTTTGTTCTTTGGTTTTAGATTGTGAGGTGGTATCTTGCTGACACCCATTCTTCCGATGGTGAATGAAGCCTGCACACAGTAGGTCTCTCTGATTTGTTTGTGGTGCAATCAGAGTTTGCTATTTCCCTGGTTCGGCTGTTTGTTGTATGTTTCTGAGTCTGGTTCTACTTGAAGGAGCTCATTGGTCAAGAGTCTGACTCTGCACACCCTCAGCTCAGGGTCACTGTTCCACCGAGGGTTGATGCTTTGTTTTCATGTCTGTCTCTAATCTCTGGACTGTGAACTCTGGGAGTTCAGGGTCAATGACTTCATTTTTCCTTATAGTATTCAGCATATTGTCCCCACAAAGCTCCATACTTCAACTGTATTGATAAATGAATGATAATGGCCACGATTACCTTATAATGGACAGGTGAGAGACTTTTTAAAGAATACAATGAATGTTCAGAAGAATATTCAGATTGCTCAGTTCAGTATAACCTTTATCTTTTATATGCCACATGTTGTCCATTGATTGAGAGTATTCATGAGGACTTTTGACCTGGTCTGAATAGGGTTCATCCAAAAAAACAGTTTCTGGGAGGAGGGTGGAGGATGCATGGTTTATTTGGGAATTGAAAAGATATGGTATGATAATGGGGAGGTAATGCAAAGGGTATTAAAAAACAACAACAACAACAAATAGCCAACCCCCCAGCTATCACTGTGGGCAACTAAAGCTTAAGCCTTCAGGGAAAATTCGGGAAATGCTATAAAACACACACTTCAGAACGATCCTAGCCAAGGGGTAAAGAGCCGGGGTATTTATATTCCCACACCCATCAGTCATTGGTAAGGGATGTGAACATCCTGGGAAGATAATCAATCTCCAGTCACTTCCATCCCACCTTATGCTCAGGCTGAGTGGGTTCTGGCAGCCCAAGGCCAGCCAGCCAACAAAGATGCAGTTCCTGGCTCTTACTAGTCAGATTGGTGTGCACAGAAATGGTAATGGAATCTGAAGGGATACAGGCCCAGCACACTTCCACTAAGACCATAAAGTGCTAATGCGTAAGCCATCATCTGCTTTGTTTATCCTTTTTACTCTCAGGATCACTCTCCATTAATGTAAGAAAATGCCCTTTAATATATGAGCGAATACATGTGAAAGCATCTTGGAATGCATTTTCTAAACCATGAAGTGGGATACACATGTATTGTTGTGATCGTTATTGTAGTTATTACGATGATGATAGCTTGATTATAGTTATCAGCACTTGAGGGGGTTAGAAAAATGTTTTTTTGATAACAGACGTGAGATGTGAAATTTCAATACAACTCCAGTTACAAATAATCAATAATCGTCCAAACCAAGGCCTGGGGCTGTACTTGAATCAATTTAGAAATGAAAGAAGGAAGATCATTCACATATCTGTTGATTATTTCTCTCTTGGGAGACAGTGGCCAATGAGGTCTTCACCAGGGTCCTGTAAGTATTTAAAATATCTTAAATGGTGTATTTTGGGGGAAGGGGCTGTTTGATCAGAGTCTGGCCTCTAGCTCTTCTACTTCTTTGATGTTAAAAATGCCTGATCCTGCTTTACATATTTAATCTTATTTGAACCCAACCAAGGACTTGTGAAGCCATAGTTTTGACTTCTACTTCATGTTGGATATGACTTCTGTCCAGGGTCATGCCTTTTTTTTTGGCCCAATCCCCTTGAATCAGACCATTCATAAATATTGTGGTTTGGATTCACTTATCTTACACCTGTGACACTTAGTGACTTAAACTAGCTAGTCTAATGCCCACCTCTGGAAAGTTTCACTTCCATCAGTTTCCAAAACTACAACCCCCTTGCCCTCAACTTGCTCTCTCTTCTCTGCCAGGCACTCCCAGAACGCCTTTCTGCTGGAGCCACTTGCCATGATGGTTCCTACTTGCATAGAAGACATGCAAGGTGAAGGGCAGGAAAGGGTGGATACGGAAGCCATGTAGGTGATGGAATTATCAGGATTTGTGCCTGGTTGGACATGGATGTGAGAGGGAGGTGTCGAAGATGATGGATTATGTGAGTGTTGGTGCTTTCAGTGGAGAAAAGACATATGGGGACAGAGCAGGCCCGAGTAAAAAGATACATAGATACTGATAGATCTTTTTTCCCATTGAGTAAAATGCAGCCAACAGTAGCTGTGGGTAAAAGCAAACCTTACTATTAAATTGTTTAAATTGATTGACAGCACAATAATGGATGAGAGATTATTATTTTCCTGGTCATCCTGCTAATAGAGCTTAAATTTATTAACATTCAAATAACTAATAGAGTACATTCCCTATTGATAACATGTCTAGAGTCTTAAGAGGATTCTCATTTGGTGAAAGGCACAAGAGGAACCATTTTTTTCTGGTTGTGAATCAACCCTATGTAATTAGAAACAATAAAATTCATTGTATTTGAGCAGGAAGATACCTGGAAGTATTAGGTTGGGTATAATCCAGTCTCATTTCTAGTAGTTGAGCCAGGGGACCTGGGGAAGGATGGGGGTGCCTACTTTTTGTACTAATGGTGCTGGAATTGCTGAGTCAATTAGATTTAATTTGGTTTCTTGTTTGATCCTCTGGCTAGCCTATAACTGAAAACCTGAATATTTTCTCATATTACTATTGTCCTCAGACAAAGACCTCTTGAATTCACAGAGCAATCTATAATGTAGCTATCCATTTCCCATCTGCTCTGTATGCACCTTAACTGGATAGCTATTCAGACATTTATTTCAGATAGCAGTGCCTGTCATGAACTGAGGGTTCCTTTGAATCTGGGCTTTTGAGATCCAAATTGGTAGCCTTGGAAATTTATTCTTCGACAAAGGTCTGTTGAGGGCCCTTCTCATCCGGAAGAAGAAGGAGATGGAAAAAAAGAAAGGCTCACAAAACCTTCATAATCCTCTTTCATCTACGGAATTACCAAGAATATTCTTGGAAGAACAGCCTGTGCAGACTTCCCTGACATTTCACTAGTATAAGTAATTTCTGATTATTTCTAGTTTCCTCTGTTTGAATTTGTGTGTGACCCAACAGAATCATTTTCCGGGGAGTGGATATGATGTGATTTCAAATAAGATAGCAAAAGGGGAAAATGAATACATCAGCTAAGGCTGCAGAGAAGCACCAGTTCTGGCTTTGGAGGGGACAGCGCTAGATGAGGGCACTGGTAGTAGAGGGACAACCTTTAGATATAAATAGCCAGAAGGTTTATGCTCCAGAGCTTGGAGATTCATAGCAGTGAATATTTACATAGACATTAACTGGGGCTAGACACTGTTCTAAGTACCTTTTCTATGTTGTACGCTTAAGGATTTTGGTCCTATTATCCCAAGTTTATAGAAAATGTATTAGGTGGGTATCTTCAGAGAAATGAAACTAATAGTTAGCATTCTCCAGGGAAACAAAACCTTATACATTATAAAGAACATGAAAAAAAGAAAAACCAACCAAAAAACCAAGACCTACAGTTGGTAAGCCAAAGACTCAAGACAGCTGATTGTATGCATCCAATCTGAGTCTGAGTCTGAAGGCAGAAGACTGATGTCTCAGCTTGAAGACAGTCAGGCAGAAGGGGAGTGCATTCTCTCTGACTCAGCCTTTTGTTCTCTGCAGGGAGGCCTTTAACTGATTAGATGAGGCCAACCAAAACTGGGGAGGACAATCAGCTTTACTCAGTCTACCATATCAAATGTTAATTTTATCCAGAAACATCCTGAGTGACACACCCAGAATAATGTACTATCTGGCACTCTGGGGCCCGGTCAAGTTGATATATAAAATTAACCACTGCAGTTTAGGGAAACTGAGGCAGAGGGTGATAAGTAACTTGACTAAGGTCACACAGTAAGTACATAAGCACAGATTTGAACCCAGGCTGTTTGACTCGAGGACCAGTTCTGCAACTATGGGACATTGTCTGTCTATGCCATGGTCTAGAATGTATGTCAGAGACATATCAGACAGTCCAGTTTCCTCAACCCTATAAAGGGAAGTCTCCTTAATGTAGGGCATCGAATTGGATACAAAACCTAAAGGGAAATCTCCTTAATGTAAGGCATGGAATTGGATACAAAACCATCTAGAAAAAAAGAAAGGGGACTTTATTAATGCCACAAAAATAGGAAATGTAAACACAGGGAAAAATTAATCTAGTGTTTAACCATAATAAAGTGTTTAATCAATGTTTTTGAATTAATCAATAGTTTTTGAACAAGTGGATTTAATTATTGGTAATTTGTTAAAGTTTATTGTGAATATGTCCAGTCTCCACAAATGGATGATAATGAACCCATGGGCCAGAAATGTATCTTGTACATGTCTCTGTCTACCACAAGGCCTTACATGGTTTATGGGATCATGGGGGGAGCTCAATAAATATTGGTCGATATGGCTAGATTGACAATTAAAGATGTTAATCAATGAACTAATCATTACATAGGCTGATAAGTATATACAGTTAACCCTTGAGCAATGTAGGGGTTAGGGACGTTGACCCCCTGTGCAGTCAAAACTCCGTGTCTAACTTTTAACTGCCCCAAACTTAAGTGCTAATAGCCCACTGTTGACCAGAGCCTTACCAATAACAGACAGTTGATTAGCACATTTCGTATGTTATATACTGTATATGTATTATATATACCTACTGTATATATATTATATACTGTATTCTTACAACAAAGTAAGCTAGAGAAAAAAAGATGTTTTTAAGAAAATCATAAGGAAAATACAGTACGGTACTGTACTTATTGGAAAAAATCCATGCATAAGTGGCCCCACACAGTTCAAATCTGTATTGTTCAAAGGTCAACTGTAAATCACTTTGTGAGAATAAGAGAGTATAGAAAAGTTGTTCAGTAAATTCTATTATTGAATCAAATTTAAATATTTTGCAATGGGAAAAAAATTATTCCTTTTGTTTTAAGCAGAAAAATAAAGACAAGATAAAAAGTTTTCCCTCAATTTTATCCTAATGGTGGAAATGGGGGGGGGCGGCAGAGCCAAAGCAGATTGTAATGAGCAGAATGACTTAAATGGCGGAGTGGTCGGCTCTTGTCTACAGGTTTACAGAAATGAAATTAAACTTGGGCTTTCTATTGCAAAACAATAAGCAAATTGAAGGCCAATTATACCAGCTCATCAAAAAGAGGCAGGCGGACTGGAGAGGATTTTGCATTTCTGAGTAGAACGACTTTTCAGATGAAAGAATTTATTACAAGAAATTGAGAACATCTGGGCCATCAAAGACAGAATGCAGTGAATAATTGGACAATCATAGACTGGCATCCATTTGAATAAGAGGCACTTCCCCAGTTCCCAGTTGGGGAAGTGTTCAAAATTCCTCATCAAGGGGGGAAATGGAGCTCAGTGTTTAAAACATGATTTTCCTACCTGGTTGTTATTTGTTTATAAAAGAAATCTAATTTGGGAACCTCCATTCCATCAAGTTATTCTTGGGACCAAAACTAGGTTGAAATAGAGAAGTGGTTAGCTCTGTCCTCTGTATTCTAAGCACTGGGTTAAGTCTTACCCATTATTCATTTCTGATCCTGGCAACCATTACATTCATAACCAGCCAGAACAACTCTGCTTCTCCCATTCTTTGCTTTTCTTTTCTTTGACATCTCTACAATGAGGGGCCACCCTGCTGACATCCTACAGGTGCCAGACAGATGCCTGTAGCCAATGAAGGAGTCCCTGATGGGGTGAGGCTTTGGGGTGGTCCACATGAGCAGGGCTGAGCTAACTTAGTCCCCACTCCACTCAGTGCTGTGCATCCTCCTTATATGTGACAGTGGGAACATCCAACATTATGCCCTGCTTTAGGTTAAATGCTGAGCCAGATAGTTTACACACATACACTATTTCCAATCACTTTAATAGCCTCTTTAGGTAGTAATTGTTATCCCACCTTACAGTCAAGGAAACTGAAGATCAGAGATGATATGGTCAGTCAGATGATATAGTCCAGATGATACTATATCATAACTCAGTGCTCAGTGACTTAAAACCACAAACGTTTAACGAGCACTGGGTGATGTATGGAAGTGTTGAATCACTATATTGTACGCCTGAAACTTATATAACACTGTATGTTAACTATACTGGAATTAGAATTAAAAAAAACCCCCACAATCTTTTATTTATTTTTCACGCTACATGTCTACCAGGGTTGGCATGGGGCTCTGCTCATTGTAGTCACCTGGGGACTCAGGCTGACAGAGTAGCCACCATCTTAAATAATGCCAATCTCAGTGGTTGAGGGGAAGGAAAGTTCTGGAGGAAGGTCTTGCATGAGTCGTTAAATGCTTGCCCCAGAAATGACACTCATTACCTCTGCTTACAGTTCATTGGCCAGTATTGGTTACTTGGCCCCAACCAACCAATCATGATGCAGGGGTTGGAGGGCAGAAAATGCAACTGTATACTGCATGCCCAAGTACAGGGAGCCGGAAGTATTCACTGAGTACTACTGGTAAGAGAGGTGCTAGCATGGCATTTAAGACTGGGTTTAAATTGTGTTTCTGCCACCTAGCTGTAGAGCCTTGGGCAAGTTACTTAACCTCCAGGGCTTCACTTTCCTCCCTTCTGAAATGGGGAAATAATTATACCATCATCAAGGAGTTGTTCTAAGGATCCAGTAAGATAACGCAAGCACGGAGCTCAGCAGAAATAAACAAGATAGATAAACATGAGGCCAGCCCAAGTCCTACAGACCTGGAGACCAATTGCCCATCGCTTATGGAAAGACAGTAACTGAAATTATGTCTGAGGAAGGAGGCGGGAGATGCATATTCAGATATGTCAAGGAGAACAAAAAGTCCAGAGAAAAGGCAAAACCTTGGCATGAAGGGGCAGGCAGGAGAGAGATGCCCAAGGATAGGAAAGTGGCAATTTTAAAACATGAACCCAGATTTTTTCCATCATTTTCCATGGAAAGGTGAGTCTGTAGTCTCTCCTCTTGAATCCAAGCAAGCCTGGGACTGCTTTGACCCATACAGTACAATTAAAGTGACATGGTCACCTCAGTGCTAGAGCAGGAAGCTTCTATCTTATTTGCTGAAGCCCTCCTCTTGGATCCCTGAGCCACCACTGGCTACCCTGAAGTCACCATGCTGTGAGGAAGACCAAGTACACGAGAGGCCATATGTGGACGAGTAGTCCCCACTGAAGCCAGTTGGGGTCATTCCAGACTAGGCACCTCCAGATGTGAGTGAAGAGCCTCCAGATGATTCCAGACTCCAAATGTCACCCCCAGCCACCTGTGTCTTCCCAGCTGAGGCCCTAGACATCTTAGAGGAGACACAAACCATTCCCATTGTACCTTGCTTACTCCGGACCCACAAATCCATGAGCACCATAAAATGGCTATTTTGGCATGGGTCATTCTGCAGCAATAGAAAACCAGAAATAGTAGGGGAAGGCGAATTCTAGGCAAACATCAGGATCAGTGCTAGAAATGAAAGACTGGATATTTACTGGATCCTAATGACATGCATTCCTGGAGAAAATGGGTCCATTTAAAGGGTCAAGGGCTTTGGATTTGGTCACTGGAATCGGGCTCTCATAGACAACATGCTCTGATTTGGCACCTCCCATCTTGCAAGCTTCATTCATAAACCTGGCTGTACCTGTGCTCCTCTCTTCCCACAGAAACCTGATTTTGATATCTTGTCCATGTTCTCCTGCTCCCCCTCTGGTTTCAGCTTTTGGCGATCTTATCATGCTAACTTGACAAAGGTAACATAACTGCTCTCTCCTTCTCCTTCCTCTCCTCCTCCCCCTCCTCCACCTCCTCCTGGCCCCTCTGTTTTCTTCTTTTGGGTTGGTCTAAGACAAGTATTGGCAGCTCACAAAGCACACACTGAGCTTTCTCAAAGCTCCGTCCACTCTGACAGCTAAGATCCCTTTTAGAAAACTCAGGGAATCCAAGGAGGTGTTTTGTCTACACCAGCACTACCCAAGGGCAACCTACTGAACAGCTCAGAAGCCTCCCTTCCAGGCTTACTCAAACCTTGCCAGAAGAGAGGAGGGTCCTCCTCTTGCCATCAGGAACTACATCTATTCTCCCATGCCTTCTGGAAGCCCCTCTCCTGGCTCATGGACCAGGTATGTGTGGCACATCATGGAGGAGGAGTATAGCCCACCACTGAGGCATGGCTCTCTTCTTATAAGTCATTCTCAGTAAGTAAAGGGCTACTTTTCTAACACCCATTTTGTAGGAGAAAAAGTCTTGATCTCAATGTCCCAGCACTATGTTGTTTTTCTCCAGTTCTGCCCCAGATGAGGTTTGGTTGTCAAAAGACCAAAGGCATTTCCAAAAACTGAGCTTTCCAAGGATGTGTCCATTTGATACCTGTTTCTTGGTAATTTCACAATTTTTACCACTATACCCCTGCCTGTGGCCATTTCCCCCCTGCATTTCCTGTGTCCTGAAAGTTCACTTCCTGTTTCCGGTTTCCCATCTCTCAAGAGAGTTCATTTTGCATCAGGAACTCTCAGTCTTCTTGCTTTATTCCCTCGGAACAACCTAATGGATCTTTGGCACACCCTTCTGAAATGTTGCTAACCTCTGTAGAAGCGTTTGCAAAATGTGATTGTACCTAACAGAAAAGAAAGACTAGATGAAAACTTCTCTGGCATTGTTAATCAGATGCCAAAGTGATCTGACAGTTTCCTTTCCGGAGGCTATCCGCTGCTCTTGATTGAGTTAAGTAAGTTGAGAATCTCTCAGAAGATAAACATTCTGAGCTCTACCGAAGCCCCAGTTTCTTTAGTGGTAAACTGCTAGTGACTTGGAGTATAGATTTAAATGAGCTGTCACATGTGAAGTAATACCACTGCATTCAGTTCTGAAGAAATGTTGGCTATTGTCATTAATTGCTCCCCTAATGACATCCCTCCCCTTTTCTGGAGGCTTTAAAGTACTCTTCACTGTCTGGCATCACCTGGAACTTTCTGGAAGCCTTAAGCTTACATTCTAAGCACCGAAATTTCAGCTGTCACTTTTGGGGAGGTTGCAACAAGGGTGTGTGACATCAGACTAGGTCTGTTTTCAAAGACTAATAGAAAAATGACCTGGGTGAGCTCCCAGAATTTAGGTCAGGAGACACTTTTACATCTTCCTTCCTGTTGATGGGGACTCTTGTTAACCTTGCAAGGTTTAGGTAGTGTCAGCAGATTTATCAGGGGCCATTGGAGGCTCGTGGGAATCAGCAGTTCTGCTTCACCAGGGTTTCTAGGAGAGGCTGTTTTTGCTTCATTTCATCTGAGTTCATTGGAACGGAATAATTTCAAGGAAACAGATCTTTAGACCTTTGAGTTTCTCATGGCCCTTGGACTAAATCAAAAATCAACTCCTGCTTACTCAGAATGGAGTCCCCACCAGGATCTTCCAGAAACTTCCAAAGACTATAGTAGACATTTTGGTTAGGCATGTGGAAACTTCCAGACAGGCAGTTAGTTTTCTGCTTCTCTTATTTAATCCATGCCAGTAAGGACTGAGAATAATAAAGCTCGTTATATAGGTGCATTTCAGAAATGAGGAAACAAAGTCTTAGGGAAATGAAATAACTCACTCAAAATAAAAAAAAATCTGTTAGTGCACTTGAGCAGACCACAACTCAGAAAGTCCGTTTCTATTCCAGTGCCTTTCCACCATACTATGCTTCCATTTCCCAGTAAATATTGTTGCAGATCCTGTACCAGGTATAAGGACTTGGAGATTTATTTGTGAGAAGGGAAAAACTGGAATCTAAAAATGCATATTGAGGGGGCAGCCTGGGTGGCACAGTTGGTTAAGCATCTGACTCTTGATTTCAGCTCAGGTCATGATCTCAGGGGTCGTGAGATCAAGCCCTACGTCAGTCTCCACACTAGGTATGGAAGCTGCTTAAGAGTCTCCTTCCACGCCCCCCCCCCACCTCTCTCTCAACCTCTCTCCCTCACCAAAAAATAAAATAAAAAATCATAAAAATAAAAAATAAAAATGCATATAGAGATATGATTAAATAATCCATATTGGATCAAATGTCAGAGTCAAAACTGGATGACGATTTTAAGGTTGATCAAGCTGGTTGTGTTTAGGCATGGGGTCTTCTGGACGGAGGCCAGGAAGGAAATGGCACTGTGGGGTCTATCAGGTGCATACAAATGGCAGAACATGCATAATGCCATTCTTGAAGAATGATGACAATCTTGATGTTGGGGAATTATGTTAATCTTAATGCTTCTTTCGGGTAACATGATAATCAGCCAGTGTGATTGAAGTGACTTTCTTTGCTAAGGTCCCTCCTCTGGATCACCTACCAGTTGCCCTGCCTCTAGCAGTTAAAAGGTTAATATCTGGCACAGGAGGAAATTTCCAGGGCCCCTTTCTGTGCTAACACTAGGATCTGACCTGAATATTATATTTTAGTTTATGATTTTAATATATGTATTTTTAGGCTGTGTTAAGTCCCTTGCCAAATGGGGTTGTATATTAATAAATGAATTAAAAATACATTGTCCAATTATTTCAAAGAAATATGTATTATATGCCTTAGTATAAAATAAACATTAAAGCCTAGTATAACCGTCATCATGTCAAAAGATGAAGAAAAAGATTCCCATTACACAAGTTTGGCATTTAGTAACTGTCCTTTAACAATGACTGATAATTGAACAACTAATTGCCCTACCTTCTGCCAATTTTTCCCCCCATCTAACTAATAATAAGGACCCAAAGACTCCAAAATACTCACTGTGTATGTTAGACTCCAGATACTATGACTGAAACGTAATGTGATTTAAGAAGAAAACATCAGAACCTTTTCATCACAGATTCCACTTACCCATTATCAAAGACAGGAGTCTTAGCACATTTTTCAGGGCATCTGCAATGTGTAGGAGGATACAACCATCAGCTTATTTGTGGTTCTCAAACTTGAGCAGGCATCAAAATCACCTGGAGGGCTTGTTAACCACAGACTGATGCTCTCTGTTCCCCGGAGTTTCTGATTCAGTAGGTCTGGGGTGGGGCCTAAGAATTAGTATTTCCAACCAGAGATGCAGAAGCTGCTGGTTCTATGCCCACACTTTGAGAACCTCAGGCTTACAGTAATGTGACTGCCAGGCTAGTCCCTTGATGGGAATTAAGATCAGTGCACCTTGGAAGGAAAAGAATTGTGGGAGAGTCTGAAGACCTCTTTACTGAGGTTTTGGCGGAAGAGCAAAGTTCGGAGAAGTCACAGGACTAAGAGATGCCAGGCCCATCCTGGCCCAAGTGCAGTTGGACTTTAGTAAAGGGAAATATGGAGATCCGAGTTGCTATCAGGGGTGACCTATGGGAAGTGGTCATGTGTGAAGCTTGGCAGGACTGTGGGGGCTTGGCTCTCCTTGCTGCACATCAGCACCTTCCTTGTAACACCAAAATCTTCTGGTTCTTCTTTCTACTACACCTGGAAGGTTGCCTTCTTGGTCTTGTTTTGGGGTTCTTTCTCTTCCATACATCCCCTAACTCTAGGTGTTTCCATGGCTTAAATTGTCAGTCTCCCTGGGTCATCTTGTTTATGTTCATGCTTTCAATTATCGCCTACCAGAAACCTCTCTCTCTTGAACTTTAGAACTGCCTTTTCTAAATTCTTCAAAAATAAATCCCAAAGGCCCCCCAAATTCAATGTATTAGATATTAAAAATGCTGGACCCACGATGAACCCACAATGTGTCTTAGTTCATGGTGATTTCATTCACCAAATTGTCCCCAGCAAAAAACCCTAGGCATCCTTGTGGATTCTCTCTTCTCCCTCCTTCTGTCCCATGCAGCAGTTCTCCAGACCCTGATAACTCTACAACCCGACCGTCTTTTGACTCTCTTCTTCTCCATTTCCATAGCCACACCTGGCCTGCTCCTTATCAGTACCTTCTGAGACTACTGAACCTCCCAGCTCCTGATCCACTGTGGTACTGCATCTTTATAACTTGCCACACACCTTCTATTCTTACCACAAAAACCTAATTTTAATTTTTCCAGCTTCAGAAATTTAAATTGTTCCATATTTCCTTCATAATAAACCCCAAACGTTTTAGCAGGGTATACAAGGCATCTCATGACATAAACCCAAGCTACTTTATCAGCCTCCTCTTCCTCTCTGGGCTCACATGCCCTGACATTTCATTTATGAACTAGCACTGTTGCTGAATTTGCCATGTTCTTTAACACTCTTGTCCTTGACTAGTTGCCTTTTCTACGTGGAATATGTTTCCTAACCTTATCTGCCCCATCAATTTTATTTGCCCTTTATTTTTTTTTTAAATATTTTATTTCTTTCTTTGAGAGAGAGAGAGAGAAATCATGAGCAGGGCAGGGGGAGAGGGAGAAGCAGACTCTCCGCTGAGAAGGGAGCCCAATGCAGGGCTTGATCCCAGAAACCTGAGATCATGACCTGAACCAAAGACAGACGCTTAACTGACTGAGCCACCCAGGCATCCCTTATTTGCCCTTTAATACCCAGCTGGCTTATCATTGCCTCTGTGAGGGCTTCCTCCACTATGCCACATTGAGTTGGTTCTTCTCCCCTCTGTAGTTTCTTGGCAAATCAGAAGAGGCTTGATGATAGCCTACAACACATTATAATTGTTGTTTGTATATCTGTGTCCTTTATGGATACCTCTAGGGCAGTGTCTACAGCTGTTCTGTCCCCAGCATCGAGCATCGTATCTGGCACAAAGTGGATGTCAATATATGTTTGTTATATGAATGCTCTCAATTTCATGCTCCAAGAAATACAACCCAAAGAAACGTCAATACTATGCCATGGTACTTCTTTGTGTGAGTGAGAGGCAATTCAATATATAATTTTCACATTTTTCAGTTGCATAAAATAAGCAATGTTTGGGCATTACCTAAAAAATGTATTCAGTTTTCTTCTTGTCTGGATCATTTCCAGCATGTATTCGTGTCAACTAGTCTTCTTGTCTGTAATCCTCCTCTTGGAATAAGATGTTCATTTCATACTTTTATTGCATGCTTGTCACAAATTGTAAGCTCTATAAAAGAAGCACCCTGCATTTATCATAAAACTGGAAATTGTAATTAGGAAGTACACAAATGCACTGGGATTGACTCCAGACAAGTGACTACCACCGAGAGGCAAACCAAGAACCTGAAGAGCCTTTTCATCTGAAAGGGAGAAGGATCCCCTCATCTTACAGGTGGGTTGAGGGTGGCTCTTAGCAAAGCAGGGCCACTATGAACAACTGTGGGAACAGCCTGGTTTGGAACTTAGGGTTTCCATACTTATCTACAGGTGAACTTCCCAGTAAACCTTCCTGCTTGGTGCCTAACCTCTAACAAGGTAAAGACATTCTTCGCACCACCAAAATTTGAACTCTCTCAGGCATTAGACGCCTGTTACCGAATACTTGAACGGTGGTGAAGTACAAGGGGGAGTGACGTCATTTATGACCGTCTGTCGGCCCAGAAATCAATATTAGAACAAATGAATGGAATTTAGAGAGAGGCGAGATTTCACATTAAATCAGGAAGATATTTATTTTGAAAAGTAAATCAGTTACGCTCTGCTTGGTGTTAAGGTGCACCCAGGATGGAAAGACAGCCTGGACGGTGATTTGCCCTGGGTAATATAAATATAATTTATATCTGGGGAGGAAGGGGTAGGGGGTGACCTGGGATTCTATGAGGAGATCATTCTGTACAACCCTGATCTCCTTACCTCACCTCCTTGCCTCTAGAGAAAATGCTGTGCCCTGGAGAAACAGGATGGCTGATGGCCATTCTTTGGAGAACCATTTTGAGTCATGAGCTACTATGTCAAGTTTCCCCCCTCTGCTCCCTTATACAAGGCTTTGAGTGGGTGTTAAAGGGATGAGCCTCCTGTAAGAATTCTCCAGGCAGAGATTTGAGGGAGGTGGATTCAAATAGCAGCAGAAATGCTCAGTTTTGTCCTGATTTTCATGGCTTGTTGAACAGCCATTCACATGTTTCTTTGTAGGAGCGATATAATAACAAGCTTTCAAAAGGACAGACAGCATAATGAATGGATTGTAAAACATGCTCATAAAAACAGTAGAGTGTGTCTAGAAGTGTGTGTTATCTGCTTTTGATTTACTGTGTACCCTGTTTTGCATTTTCACATCATTTGTAAGTTTTCTATTAAAAATAAGCATTTAATGGGCATGCAATTAATTTTAATTTTTCTTTTTTCCCGCAAGGTGATAAAAAAGTACGTGGTGGGTGGCTGTGGGGGGCATTTTACAGTCCTGACAGAACATTGATATTATAGCCATAGAGTTCATTACAGCGTAATTAATGCATGTTAAGTATCTTGTAAATATTATGTGGTAAGAGCTCTAAATAAATACACACTCCAGCTGGAAAGATCTGCTCCACCCCTGCCACAGGGAATGAGATGTTCCTAATTAATGCCTTTAGAAGAAGAGCCCATGTCACCTTGGATAGTCTTAGGAAATTACAGCTTTAGTTTGTGAAAGGCAGCAATGAATGGTTAATTGCGGCAACTTGACGTGCTGGGTGCCTGTCCCACCTGGGCTAAGTGGGTTGGACAGGCCCACCTGGCTGGCTCTCTTCTGTAGCAGCCTTTGTTAGAAAGTGTGCTGGGCTGTTACAGTTGTGCTGCTGGGAGCCATTCCAGCCCCAGGATGAGAGGCTTTCCAAGAGGATCAGCTGGCAAGTGCTTGTTCATCTTGGACCCCTTACTGAGCTCTTCAAGCCAGGACGTGGGGCTCTGTCTGGTGAGCACAAAGCATTGCTCTTGTGGATGGTATCTGTAAGGGTAGGTTTAAATGATACTGCCTATTTGACCTTCTGCTTGGTCTATAGATGGCCTCTGCTGGGTGTGGTGCATGGGATCTCCTTTTGGTCATTGCCAGGACCCTCAATATCTCCATGGTCTTTTCCCCAGAGCCCTTTAGAGTATAGGGAAGTGACAGATAGACTCTTGCATATCTGGATCCGTTTCTTTTTTCAAGTCAGCTGGGCTCAGGCTGGGCTGATGTGTCATAGACCATGACCGTGGCATTAGGACCGTTCTAGGGATAAAAGGTTTAACATAAACCAGCTCTCGGTTGTACCTGATGACTTCTGCACGGTACACAGTGACTCTCTCTTTTTACAAATATGTTCACATCTCGACCTGTGTGATTCCTGTGCTCTTCGTGGATGTCAGCATTTGCAGATGGGCTTAGCTGTATTGAGGGGGTTTTCAAATGCACTGGAAAAGGCCTTCTCTCCTACCTTTAAAACAATACCTCCCTTAAACCTCTCATCTGGTATCTGTACTTCCTAAAGATGAAAACCAAGTCTTAACACCCTCAGTGAGAGGTGGTTTCAGATGTAAACCTCTGGAGTTGAGGTTCACACTCATGTAAATGCAGACCTAGAATGGATCCTCTAGTTGAAATGAAACAGTAGTGGTATCATGAAGGTTTGAGATTCCTGGGAAGAATAATACCTAGAAGAGGGGACAGGGTCTGGCTAGTGTGGCTGAAGAGACCAAAGACAAACTTGACCCACTTCAAGTTGAGGAAATCCAAATACATACTATGATACCATAGACCTGGATGTTCACTTTCCTGGCAAGGCCAGCAAGAAAATGTGTGAATTGCCTGAGTATCAATAGCAATAGACAAACCAGCTGAGGGTATTGATCTCATGGTTTTAGTTGCAGGAAGGGGCTATTAAAAGCCTGGGCAGAAGTATGGAGCAGGGAGATAATCCTTGTAAAGTACTAAGGGGCACAGCCTAGCAAGAGTGAACATTCAGTACACGCTGGTGTTGTCATTATTAAGGAATGTGCTCTCTTATGTCATGGTAGTGATGCTAGAGAAATTCAGACCTCTAGTTCTGGATACAAAGTAAAATTAACAAAGGAAAAAGGCACATAGGACAAACTCTGAAGGAAACCAGGCACCAGCTCCCAAGCTCTCCCAGTGGGGTTGCATGAGACATGCTTAATCCTCAAATTGTAACAACGTGGGTGAAATGTTGTCTACCAGGAAAGCTCATTAGACATTCAGTGCCCATGGTTTTTACTGGGGTGGTCACATAGGAACCCTTTTCCTAGCATATACCAAAATTCTGGACTCCCCGAAGGAAAGTAGATGTTTAGCATAAATTACGGTTGATTGTTGTTTTTTTTTTAAGATTTTGTTTATTTATTTATTTATTTGAGAGAGATAGAGAGATCAGTGCATGGGGGAGGGGAGGGAGGAGCAGAGTGGAAGAAGAAGGACAAGCAGAGTCCCTCCTGAGCGTGGAACTCTACAGGGGGCTCAATCCCAAGACCCTGAGATCATGACCTGAGCTGAAACCAAGAGTTGGCCACTTAACCAACTGAGCCACCCAGGTGTCCCCAGTTGATCCTTAAGCAACATGGGCTTGAACTGTGGGGGTCCACTTATACATAGATTTTTTTTTTCAATAAATACTATACAGTACTGTTAATGTATTTTCTATCCCTTGTGATTTTCTTTTTAAATTTTTTTGTTATTTAAGTAGAGTTGACATACAATGCTAGATTAGCTTCAGGTGCACAACATATTGATTCGACAATTCTATACATTATGCAATGTTCATCACAAGGGCAGTTGCCATCTGTCACCATGCAACATTATGACAGTATTATTGACTATATTCCCTATGCTGTACTTTTCATCTCCCTGATTTGTTTATTGTATAACTGAAAGTTTGCACCTCTTAATCCTAAGGGCAGATCTTTTAGAGTATTGTCGAAGACAAATCATCCTGACACTTGTTTAAAATGGCAAGGAAGGGACGCCTGGATGGTTCAGTCGGTTAAGCGTCTGACTCTTGACTTCAGCTCAGGTCATGATTTCAGGGTCCCGAGATCGAGCCCCTTATTGGGCTCCACAGTCAGCGAAGAGTTGACTTGAGATTCTCTCTTTTTCCCTCTCCCCCTCCCCATTGTAGGCTCTCTCTCTCTCTCTCTCTCTCAATTAAATAAATCAGTCTTTTAAAAAATAAAATAAGGGGCGCCTGGGTGGCTCAGTCGTTAAGCGTCTGCCTTCGGCTCAGGTCATGATCCCAGGGTTCTGGGATCAAGCCCCACATCGGGCTCCCTGCTCAGCGGGAAGCCTGCTTCTCCCTCTCCCACTACCCCTGCTTGTGTTCCCTCTCTCGCTATGTCTCTCTCTGTCAAATAAATAAATAAAATCTTTAAAAAATAAATAAATAAAATAAAATAAAATGGCAAGGAAGACTTCGCAAATAAGGGAGAAAGATTGAACCCAATTCCAAATACCATAGGGACAAATGAGGATCAATAGCTACTGGGCTGGAAGAGGAGCTTGGTTAGGTATCAGGAGTTGGTGGAGAGAGGAATTTGATTAGCTTTCAAGCGGGGGAGGAAATTCTTAAAAAACTGGCTTAGCAGGTCAAGGACTAGGCCTAGTCAACAAGAGGACTGACTAAAGTTTAGTCAAGGAGGAAAGACAGTCCCTTCTCTCACTCAAGTAAAGAAGAGTCATTATTCTTCTGGGCAATACAAGTCCTTTTCTTACTTGATCATCTTTTGTTTGCTAAGGACCAGCTGGGCTCTCTGTTGAGACTTGGTAGAAGATACTTCCTGGAGGGTGTGAGCCACCAGACATTTAAAGAATACCTACTTTTTGAAAATACTTGGTTCTACTTCGTGAAGATGGGAGTTTGCTCTTAGAAGGACAACAGATTTACAACACACAAAAAAAGAAGGTATCAGTCAGGATTCAACCAGAGAAACATAACCAGTAAGGCGGATACGTATGGATATATATTAATGTGTTTATTATGGCTTGTGTGATTGTGGGGGCTGGCTACGTCCAAAAGCTATCAAGCATACCTCCAGGAATGCCAGGAAGGGCAGATCTTGCGCAGCCTGAAAGCTGCCATTCACAGGAGGAATTTTTCCCCTCCCAGGGAAGCCCCAGCCCTGCTTTTAAGGTTTTCTGATGGATTGAATCAGGCGCACCCAGATTACGCAAAATAATCTCCCTTACTTAAAGTCAACTGATTAACAACACCTAGATGAGTGTTTGATTGAGTGGGGACTGTAGCTGAGCTAGTTTAACACACACACACACACACACACACACACACACACACAATCACATCCAATAAAGACATTTAAAGAAAATGCAAAGCCTGGAAATAAAGCAAAATAGATGATAGCATGACCTATTAACACCATGTTAGAGCATTTTCTCATGTTCTCAAGAGGGTCATCTGACTCTCCTGGGACTGTAACTGGGTTTGACCAACAATATTTGAAATGTTTGACCCAAGCATTTCGTCGTCCTATGGAGTTAGAGACAAATTCATGGAACACTGGTGAGGTGTGATAGTTTTCTTTTGTTCTGCTTGGAAAGGAAATAACCCCAAAGGTTTTATGGCCCTGTAGGACATTGTGTAGCTTTGCATCTAACTTGGTGGTCTTATCTTAGCGCCCTCCCCCCATTTTTTCCCCTTGGGTTATATAAATCCTAGTTTCTCTTATTCCAGAAAATCACTTCTGTCATTCTGCTGGTTTCCTCAGTAAAGAGTTAAATAAAACTCTGACATGTATTCATTATCTATTTGTATGAAAATTATGTTTTTAACAATTTGAGAATTATGCTCTGACAGGTTCAGAAGGGAGGTGTAGGCAGGGATGGGGTGGCTGGGTAGGAAAGAGACCACAGGGAGAGAGAGAAGGGGGTAGGTGTTTGTGGAAGGTCGGCCTGGCTGGCTGGAGGCAGACCCTTGATTTAGTCCTTCAGACGGTAAGGACAGGCTCTGCTAAGAATTTCAGTTTGTTGGATTAACCAGCAACAATTTGCCATAAAAATGCCCTTCCTACCAACCCCAAAACCCGAGAGAGTGAGAGAAAGGACATTCTCACACAGCTTATGTGTAAACCAAATAATGAGCCTTCCACAGTGGTCTGGTGACAGTGGTGTAATTGAAGGTCAAAGGCAAGAGATACTCTGGACTATCTCATCCAGTGCCTTTTATGGTCTGTGAAATTTCCTCCACTGACTGTTCCTTTGGCTTCAGGCTTTGACAGACTTGATTAAAAGCACGGGATTATCAATCTTGCACAGCTATATCCTAGTTGTTTTTATCATGTAAACGGATCCCATATTAGGACAAGAGTTTTTGTTTTGGTGGTGGGAAAATCACATAACAGAATCTCCCCCTTTTAACCATTTTAAAGTATACAATTCAGTGGCATTAAGTACATCCACAATGTTGTACAACCTTTGCCTCTGACTAGTTCCAGAACATCTTCATTGCCCCAGAAGGAAAGAAACCCTCTACCCATGAAGGAGTCCCTCCCTGTTTTCCCCTTCTCCCAGCCCATGGCAACAACCTGGCTTTCTGTCTCTATGCATTATGGACTGCTTTATTGTGTCCCCTCAAAATTTATATGGTGACGCCCTAACCCCCATTAGGATGGTATTAGGAGGTGAGACCTTTGGGATGTATTTAAGTTTAGATGAGGTCATGAGTAGGACCCCATGATGGGATTTGGGTCCTTATTAGAGATGAGAGCGTCCTAAGAGCTCTCTGCTGTCTCAGCCATGTGAGGACACAGCTAGAAGGCAGCTATCCACAATCAAAGAAGTGGGTTCTTACCAGGCATTGAATTGTGGGCACCTTGATATGGGACTTCCCAGCCTCCAGGACCATGAGAAATGAATGTCTCTTGTTGAAGGTCCCCACTCTGTGGTATTCTGTTATAGCAGCCTAAACTAAGACTATGGATTTGCCTATTCTGGATATTTCATATATCCATGGCCTTTTGTGTAGTATGAGTATTATTTTTTAAGATTTTTTTTTTTTTTTTTTTGAGAGAGAGAGGGAGAACATGGGAGAAGAAGAGGTAAAATCTCAAGCAGACTCCGCGCTGAGTGTAGAGCCCAATTCAGGACTCGAGCCCGTGACCCAGAGATCATGACCTGAGCCAAAACTAAGAGTTGGACAGTCAACTGACTGAGCCACCAGGGTGCCCCATCTGAGTATTTCTGATGGAAGGGAAGGGCTGGAGAGCCCAAGTCCATGGAGGAGGAGGAGCAAAGAGAGAGTGAATGACTTGGGAGCACATGATAGGGTCAGAGGCAGCTGGTAGAGCCCATCTGCAGGTTGGGAAGGAGAGACGTGGTGGGGACAGCCCCGGTGAACTGTGTTGACTCCGCCTGGCGACCTCCATACGTGACTTCCAAAATGAGTTACAAGTGTCCAGAGAGAGAGCATCTTATGCTGCAGGTGTGAAGAACGCAACATAAAAGTGGCCCTAGTTTCTGAGCCTACTGCCAGAGCATCATTCAGAGATATGGACGGGCACCTGCCAGGGTGGGTCTGTACACAGGCTCTGTGCTCTGTGATCCCACCTTCTCCCCCACGGATCTCCCTTCCCTCTCTCGGGCCCACATAAACACCACATTGCATTCAGCAGTGTGAATTTGCAGCCCCCACCCGCAACTACTCAAACCCACAATTGAATTGCCAGGCAATCTGAAACCCCGCTGGTTCTCCGCCATTCAGGCAAAGCACATGGGAGCCCTTTCAGGAGCCAGACATGCTACAATCAAGCCACTCCAGGCACAGGCCTCTAATAGTACAGTAATCAGTGGTAATCACCCATACAGTTTATGTACAGGAGGGCCTAATAGGATTCGTGCCTCTGTGGTGAATACATTTTCATTTATAGGACTAAATGCAGGCATACATTACCTGTTTAATTAAAAACAAAATTCTCCAGCCAACAATTTGCTCCCTCTCCTGGGTGCATGCTACATACATTACTGATGTTTCCTTTAAATCTACTGATTACATATTCCTCAAGTACTTTGTCACTGTGTGTGACTGCCTACAGTATGTGAAGGTAAACCCTTGCTCCTGGCTGCTCTTGGCTGAGACATCAGGGCCCCTGCTTTTTACCCAAATGCAAATACGGGACACCAGTTCAGATATATAGATTGGTGATGGCCCCTGCGGAGTGTGAAGTATGAACATCGGAGGCCAGAGGGCAGTGGCCACTGGCCCAAGTCAGGGAACAAGCACTAGCACCTCACTATTTATAGGAGTTTTTAAATAACTCCTGCTTATTCACCAGATCTCTTCTCCTGAGCCCCTGTCTTGATGTACCCCGCAGTTCCTGTGGGCAGCTTGGGAGTGGTTTCCTCATGGAAGGAACATAGGTCTCTCAGTCAATAAACAGGACTTACTGATGGTCTTGCTGACCCCCTGCATGAGAAGATGGACCAGGGTTGAAATGACGAAAGAAGGTGGCATCCCCAGCTGTCCCCAGCTGTCCTCAGGCCTTAAAGACATCCAGGCTTGCTCCTCCATGGTATCAGAGCTTCCAGATGCTCTGTGTTTCTGATCTCGAAGACTTCCCTCTCACAAAGGCGTGCATTTACTTAGGTCATGAGCCTGAGCAACGTGACAAGTTCCAACCTCAAGGAGCTCAATACAGCCAGGGTGGAAAGGAGAGAACTCAAAAGAATAGTCATGTGATTTCGTGTATTTTCCACCACCGTTTACAGAAAAGAGTGGGGAGAATGATTAAACAGGCTTCCAGGGTGCCTGGGTGGCTCAGTTAGTTAAGCGACTGCCTTTGGCTCAGGTCATGGTCCCAGAGTCCTGGGATCGAGTCCCACATCGGGCTCCTGGCTCAGCGGGGAGCCTGCTTCTCCCTCTGACCCTCTCCCCTCTCATGCTGTTTCTCTCTCTCTCTCTCAAATAAATAAAGAAATAAATAAAATCTTTAAAAAATATAAACAGGCTTCCAGTTATGGAATGACCTCAGTTATAGGGATGCAAGGCACAGCACAGGGAGTATAGCTGACGGTGTGGTCATAGCGTTGTTTGGTGACAGATGGTAGCCATACTTGTGAGCACAGCGTAATGTATTGACTTGTTGAATCACTGTGTCGTATGCTTGAAACTAATGTAACATTGTGTCGATTGTACTCAAATTAAAAAAATAAATTAAAAAAATAAATAATAAAAAGCATAATACAATTTGAAAAATAAAAGCATGATTAAGGAACAAGATAATCCTGGCAGGATGAAACAGGTAAAAATAAGATGGGAGACCCAAAATGGAAGCAGGAAGGGAGAACATTGAGGAATATGGACTTTGGATTCACACAGGCCCAGATTTAAACCTAAGGTTCACAACTTTATTGGCAGCTCCTTGACTCCTCCTAGCTCCTGTTCGCTCATCTACAAACTGGGAGTAACAAGTCTGTGGCAGGATAATACCTTGAATTGTTGACAGAGGCTTATCCCCTGTTATCCTCCCCCTTATTTTTCCTCTCCTCTCCTCCTTCCATTTTGCTGGACTCCTGGCCCTTCTGCATTTACTTGGTGTGCAGAAAAAAGTTATCATGATGGGTCTAACTGCTCAACTTTGAAAGGCGTGATTAGGTGGACCCTTGGCTGTCATATGGAAACTTGGATTTTGGGGGTTTCCATCACTCTAACAGAAAAGAGTGGGTCAGCATGCCTAAGCTGTGCATACAAACAATGTGGATTATGCTGAATGTCTGCTTTTCACCTGGGAGTCTGGGATTTGGGCACACGTGAGGCACATGGAGTGCCTGCACAACCAGCGCCCACTAAAGCTTCTGGCATTGAGTCTCCAACGAACTTCCCAGGAGACAATGCTTTTCATGTATTGTCATGACTCATTGTTGGGGGTTAGAGCTCCTCCTGTGTGACTGCACTGGGAGAGGACTCTCAGAAGCTTGCTCCTGATTTCCTTGCCCTTGGGCCACATGTGCCTTTTGCTTTAGATGTGTCCTTTCGTTATAATAAATCATAGTCATGAGTATGACTATTTGCTGAGTGCTCCTAGCAAATCACTGAGCCTGGGGGTGGTGTTGGGGGCCCCTCCCACCACACTGTGTCAGCTAGAAGACTCCTCAGTTATTTGCTCTGAGAAGGGATGGCACAGCAAAGGCCCAGGTTGAGAGAACCAGATGTGTCCAATGACGAACATTCATGGTCAGCCCGTTCCTGTAGCTTGTGATGGCTGAAACACTAACTCTGTGGGTCATGTTCAATAGTACCCGAACCTAAGTTACTAAACACAAAGGCTGATGCATAGTAAACATTCAGCAAATGTTTGCCATTATTATTAATAACAAAGAGAGTGTTGAACAAACTTGAGCCAAGTGATAGCTGTTATAATCAAGGCAAACCGTGGGGGCCGTGTGTGTGTACTGCAGTGGGTTCTAGCTTTGTAGGCAGGCCAGGGGAAGGCAGAACCAGATCAGCTTCAGCATTCACTGGCTTCATTAACAAGTTGCATTGAAACATCAGAGCTAATTCCTGACACTAATAAATGAAAGGCATTTCTCCAAATGGTCCTCGTGAAGACAGCCCTGCCCCCAAAGTATAACTTCTTAGGAACGTCTTTCATAACATCACTAGGAAACTCTTCATTGCATCCATTGGAAGGCTCCCTTTGGCTTCCCAATCTTACACAGCACAAAATTCACTAGAACTGATCTGGGAAGTAGGGGTGCAGGTGGATGACAGAAAAGTAAGCTAGTAACTACCACCCTGATGATGGGCTCTGTAATAAAATTATTCTTAGGGCCATGGGAACATACGATGGAGTATCTAGCTTAGGCTGGGAGGGTGAGAGCTGGGAAGGCTTCCTGGTGGGAGAAACCAAGTTGTGAAGGATCCATGAGGATCATCAAGAAGTGGGTAGAATGAGGGGCGCCTGGGTGGCTCAGTCATTAAGCGTCTGCCTTCGGCTCAGGCCATGATCCCAGGGTTCTGGGATCGAGCCCCGCATCGGGCTCCCTGCTCAGCGGGAAGCCTGCTTCTCCCTCTCCTGCTCCCCCTGCTTGTGTTCCCTCTCTCACTGTGTCTCTCTCTGTCAAATAAATAAATAAAATCTTAAAAAAAAAAAAAAGAAGTGGGTAGAATGAAAAATAGAATTGTTTCAGAAATGATCATTAACTGACTGAACAAACATCTAATGTATGCCAGACACCTGCTAGTGTCTAGGGATC
Organism: Mirounga angustirostris; assembly: GCF_029215605.1. NCBI lineage: Eukaryota > Metazoa > Chordata > Mammalia > Carnivora > Phocidae > Mirounga > Mirounga angustirostris. Next base: position 168,801,535 of record NW_026991713.1, read on the forward strand.
TGGAGGTGAAGAGGGTGACTTCAATCCCAAATATGTTCAGATACAAGGGGAGAGCTTGATCTGCTCGGAGATGGTGGGTCAGGCAGCCCTTTGGGGAGGAAGGAGGACAAAGAGATTGTGGTAGACAAGATTCAGGTGACAGAAAGCCTTGAGAGCTGAACTAAGAAGTCTGATAAACGAGGGCCACTGGAAGAGGGAGATCATGCGTGCACTTCGGCATCTGTGTATAGAATGACTTTATGGGCACAGGGCTGAAGGCGGTGAAAGGTCAGAGGATGTGTTCATCAGTGAGAAAGGGTCAGGTCCTGGAATGGTGCAAAGGTGGATTTAACCTTGATTGTTGCTGGTTTGGATGGGTATGAGGGGGTGGAGAGACTCTGGGTTCATTTTCTGAATTTTGGTTTGAATGCTCAACTGTGTGGATGGGGTGGCGTTGATGAAGAGGGTTTGGGGGACATGTTGAATTTGGCATTTACAATATTTATGATATTGCGAACCTCTCGGATGTGGTGAAGTCAGTATATGGTCTGGAATTCAAGGGGGTGGTCTGGGATGGGAGATACAGAAATGGAAGTAGTCAGAGTATATTTGGAGGGTGAGCATTACCAAATGGTTAAGAGCTGCCAGGTCCCTGAACCCACATTGACTAGAAGTGATTCTCGCTCTAACACTTGCTTCTTGGCCTTGGGCGAGATACTCACCTCTCTGTGCCTCAGTTTTCTCGCTTATACAATGAGATATTGATGGTAAATACTTACTTCTCAGGTTGCTGTGAGTGTTATATGAGTTAATGCACACACAGCTCCTGGAGTAGTCTCTCACATATCAGCAAACTTAAGGAAAGAAAGAGAAGAGAAAGAGATCAAATATGGAAACCTACAAGCCTCTTGATGCTTAACATGTGAGTGAAAGAAGGAGTAACCTAGCTGGGGGGCAAGGTGCCATCAAAGTGATGATGAGAATTTGGGAGAAAGCATCACAGAACCTAAGGGATGAGAGAGTGAGAAATAAGTAAAGGAAGGAAACACCAGCATCAGATGGATGTCTCAGATGTTCAGTAAGTTAAGGACCGAAAAGCATGTGCTCATTTATTCACTCGACAAATATTTATTCACATGAGGTTGGCAAAGAACAAAGCGACAAAAGCCCCTCTCACGGAGCTCACATCTCATTGGAGGATGCAGATGGAGTCAGAAGAGATAAGCACATTTCATGTTTTGGCAGGAGTGCTGTGGAGACAGATAAATCAGGAGAGGGACATGAGAATGCCCAGGAGTGAAGCAGGTTGCTATTTCCTATCAGAGAAGGTCAGCATTGTAAATTGAGGGATTTAGAGAAGGTCTCACTGAAAAGGTGGCATTTGAACAGACTATTAGTGACCTTAGGTTGTAGCTGTTTGTGGAATAAATGAGAGATAAGGAAATGAAAGCAGAAAGTGTGAAGTGCTATTTCAAAAACTGGACCTTAGAGAAAGAAAGAGTGATACTGGACTGTAGCTGGAGAGAGACTCAAGGTCATAGGAGACTGTGTATTTCAAAATGAAAAGACTTTAGCCTATTTATTATGACCCCCATTTTAGAGAGGAACAAATTAGGAGGGAGAAGAAATGACTAGCTCAAATGTCCACTGAGCTGGTAAGTGACAGAGCCAGAATTCAAAGCCAGGTGGGTAGGATGCCAAAGCCCGTGAGAGTCCTCTGTCACACATGACCTCATCCATGAATGTCTAAAAATGTATTGCTTTTTTTTTTTTAATGTAGGATCCATGCCCAGAATGGATCCCAACATGGGGCTTGAACTCATGACCCTGAGATCAAGATGTGAGCGGAAATCGAGTCAGATACCTAACTGCCTGAGCCACCCATGTGCCCCCAAAATGTATTGCTTTTAACCTCAGCTGAGCTGTGAATGTCATTCCACATCTTTCTCAGTGTCTGTTCAGCTACCTCCCTTATTCCCCACTGGGGATCATAAACATCTGTACCTCTTTCTCTAACACCTTTTGCAGGGCTGTTGGAGCACAGGTATATGGGGTTAAGGGATTAGAATATACTGTCAAAGTGTTTAAAGCAATGGACCCTTGAGTTTGGACAGGATAGAGACAGAAGCATGGCTGGGAGCATCCTGAGACAGTACAGGTCTCACTTGTGGTCAAGCAGAGGACCATGAAGGACCATGAAATGTACGTAGGATGTCGCTGGAAGGTGATTAGATAGTTTGCTGCACTGGGAGAAAGTTTCGAGCAAGGGTGTAAAGTTATTAAAATCTGAATTGGTACTTAAACTGTGGATAAAGCTACTCCAATAGTTCATATTTCACTTAAATTTTTCTAAAACTTAAAGCTTCCATTCATTATTTTGCTACACCTCCATCTTTGGCATTTTTAATCTCTTTTTTATCCCTCATTAAAGACCTACACCTTTCTCCTACACCTCACCTAGCTGGTAGCTTTAAATGTGGGGAGATTTCTATTTCTCCCCTCTGGCTTTGAGCAGAATCAATAAGGAGTAGTCCCAGAACTCCATTGTAATAGACAACACAGTAGGTCTTCCCTGTGTCTCTTTAATCACATGCAGATACAATCTCTGTTCACTTGGACTTCATCTAAATATATCTTCCTCTATGTTAAAAAGAAAGTACTGGAAAAACCCTCATTAGCCTAACCTAAAAGGACAGGTATGGAATTTTTTTTCCTGACTTCGTTATTATTTGTTTTAAACAAAGTGGTTCTTAATTGGTTATTTTTAAATAATATCTTTTGGTCCCCCAATCATAACAGATGAAGAAACCAGGGTACCAACATTACTTTTCCACTTATTTCTCCTTTTTTAGTTAGTGATAAAAATTTCTAAGTTGTCATTGTTTATAACATTTTCAACTGTTTTATACTTAGTCCTGCAGCAAATTGGATTCAGTGTTTAATTCCAGTATTTTGGCCAACATTTCATCATTATTCATTTCTTGGCTTAAGTTTATTCTTTGGTAGCTTATTCAAGAAAGGTTCATGGGGAATACATTACATAAGCTCTTGGAAGACAAAGATGTTTGTGTTTTTGTACTTGAGTGACAGTTTGGCTGGGTATGAAATCCTTAAATTACACTCTGTTGATATTACTCAAGAGGTTTTTTTTGTTTTTTAAGTGATGAACTTTGGTATAGAGTGAAAGGAGGCCAATTGTTTTTTTTTTTTCTCTCTCTCTTTATAAGAGAAATTTGCTATTTTTTGCTTGTCTTTGCTTTTTAACTTCTTTATCTTTGAAGCCTGGTAACTTTATTGTCTTTGTAATATTGGTTCTCTGTCAAGGTTTTCGGGGATACAGTATTTCTATAAATTCAACTCTTTTATTTCTCAAAGTTTTTCTTGAATTATTCCTTTAAATGTATTTTCTGTTCCTTTGTTTTTATCTTCTTTAGGGCATCAAGTACATTTATGCTGAGAAGCAATATAGCCTCTTAGTAGCTACATGACCTTAGGCAAGTTGCCTCACCTCTCTGTGACTCAGTTTCCTCATTTAAAAAGTGGAGTAATAAACCTTACAAGGTTGTGAAGATTACATGAGTTCAGACATGTAAAATGTTTTGCACCATGCCTGGCATGTATTATGCACTGAGTGTTAGCAACTGTTCTTTTTATCTATGGTGCCTGATTCCATATTAATTACTTCCCAAGGCAAACCTTTTGGGAAGTTGCATATGAAGAAATGAATGATAGAAAGTTCTAGATGTTGAGTTAATCAGGTAAGAGTGGTTCCTCAGGCTGCCTCAGATAAGGAACGCAGGATCTGAGCTGAGAAGAATCCTGATAATAGCAAGGAGAAGTGAGCTAAGTGCTAAGTGTTGAGGCCAGGATGGAAGGTGGTAAAGCTGTAGCTGGAAGGAACTAGAAGTCAATCATGAGGAGTAACTAGAGGAGGATGGTTCAGAACCAGAGATGAATGCTGAGTTTACCTTTAATAACTTAGCGTCAGTTTTCGTAAGGGGTGACATGGCCTTAATGAGAAGGATGATGGAGCTAGAAGGGACACACCTGATCTCTCTGGCAGGATCCTGAGGAGGCCACCGTTTTCATCCTACTTGCTGATTGAGCTGCTTTGCAGCCAGAGAATTGGTTCACCTGTCAAAATGACATAGGTAAATTAACTGTGTTTATTCATGAACCATTCCACTTTCTTTTCCCCCACACTTACTCATGTGCATAGGTATTCCACGGTGCTTTAGTCTGGGGGATTTAAGTATGCTCTCTCTAATTCAGCTCTCGTGGAGAAGTCAAGAATGAGACACAGCAGAGCTTAAGAATTCGAGTATTATCCTTCTCTTGCAACTCTTTGCTCAGCACACACTGAACTGAAATTCCTGGGGACAGATAGAATGGAAAGGAAACCGAGTACAGAAATAAACAGCCCTTGTCATCTGAAGTCTGCATTTGTAAGGATTGTTTTTTGAGATGAGCAGCCTGAGATGATGACTTCAAGTAATTGAGGCAATATTTCAAGTGATATACACATATTCCTACTTGACAGATCTTCTTCTCTAACTAGCCATCATCCTATTTTATAATGTTATCATATTTTTAATTATATTGTACATACTTGTTTACAGCTATTTGCTATATAATCCAGGATGACATTATAGTAAATTAGTTTTTACCCATTGCCTGTGACTGTTCTTTGCTTCAAACTGAACCATAAATACTGCACCTGAGAAAGCTTGTTCAGATTATTTATCATGCTGGTGTGTGACCACAATAGCAATACCCCGAGGCAGAATGTCCTGACTTACAGGAACCCTTGGAGGGAGAATGTCTACATCCACACTAAGGGGCTCTCATTTTAGTACATGCTCAGAGGGTGGTGTTGACCGCTTGCATGACTGAGTATTTGGAAAAGTGTGATACCAGGGCTCCTATCTCTTCATTGATGGCTGTGGCAGTTGGGACATGTAGAATGAAAGGCAGTTGGTAAACCAGGAGGAAGGAAAGTTAGAAGTACCTGGTATTGTGGCTTGTACATAGGAAGTTTCAGGAAATGGTAGCATCTCTTCTCCCTTCCACAGGGGCAGAGGGAAATGGACCAGAAATGAACAACACCAGGTTATTGAAATGCCTCACCTTGGCTACATGTAAGTGCAGTCAGGGTCTCTATTAAACCCTCAGCTGGGCAGGAATCTAATGATGTTTCTCTTATTTGTCCAACTGTGGCTTCCTCCCCTGTGTTAGGAACGGAGCTCCTTCCTGTTCCACTGTGACTAAGGCCCACTTACAGTATCAGTTATAAGAGCTGTTTGAATTTGTTGAGTGTGTTCGATGGACAAGACAATGTGCCAAGTGCTCTATATAAAACATATCATGTAACCCTCACATAAGCCTATGAAGATAAGACTCAGAAGTGTTGAGTCTGCTGCTCAAGGTCACCACGTAGGCACACCTGTGGAGCCTGGATCGGAACCCATGTTGGTACAACTCCAATCCCATGCCTTGGACCATCTATTTCTCTTCCTGTTCTGGCTCTGTTTTCATGGAATAGAGTATTGGCCTAGGAGCCCAGGTCCCCAGAGATCGGCTTTCCTATCCTTCCACAGTAGTATTTCATTTCTGTGTCACCAATACCTGTGGCTCTGTCCTCGGTGCTTCCTGGGCCTCCAGGAAATGTCACTCTATAGCTGGCATTTTGGAAAGAGGCACAAGAAAAGGGGTATCTTGGGCTTCAGTTGTGCCAACTGCCCATGTATGATGGAGAGACAGTAAATGACTACCTTATGACAGCCAGCTCCACTGGATGATGCAGCAAGGAAAAGTAGGAAGAGGAGAAACAGAGATTATAGCAATAATGACACTGGATGTGTGGAGCTCATCACTGGAGAAGTGCAGGTGTGTTATTTCCTGTCTTGGAAGAAAGAGACAGAATTAAGGGGCAAAGTTATGTCTAGTGAAGGATGCTAAAAGCCAAGTAAGTCACTGCTGTTGAATAGGGTCAGTAACTGGGATGTCAGGGGATATATCAGAAGCAAATAAGGAACAGCCTATCTGCTGCTGGTGAGTAATGAGCCTTTGGCTGGGGCTGCATTTATAGGATTAAGAGTCTTCCTACTTGTGAGCATGGCAATTTTAGGGACCCTCTTAGCAACTGAAAATTACATACATAAGCACTTGAATTTATGTAACCAGAGGTCTGGATTATTGCCTCTTCTTGTCCCAAAGTTTAAAAACACGAGTCATGTCCCATAGCCCTTCACAGAGCTTAAAACCACCCTATTTGCATAGTAGATGTTTAATAAATACCCCATTGACTTCTGTGGATAAAGAATAACCCCAATTCCATGTCCTCCACCTCCCTCAGAGGAAAATTATAATGTGGCACACAGGAGCAAAGGGATGTTTGACATATTAAGAGCTGATTTCAGATGCTCAGAAAAATCTGGTAATGCATTACTTGTCTGCCGTAGCAGTGAGTATGATACAGTCACAGTAGGTAGCATCCTGCAAAACTCTGCCATCACATGGGGTTAGCTATTTGAGAGAGGCAGGCTGAAATTCCAACAGAAGTTTTGGCAAGAGAGAAGCGTGGAATGCAGAATCACTTGTTACTGAACCAAATCCCTGGACACTGAAGGAAGTCTCTGATCAAATATACCAGCAATTGGGCTCAGAGATGGAGAGGGCTGAAAAGAGCATTGCTCCCACTCCTACAAAACGAACAAAAAGTCTAGACACGTTGAAAATTGATTGCTTTTCTTGAACCCACCAAAAAACCAAGGGAGCAGGGCAAACAACGGACTTGAAGTCTGGAGAGATATGGATATTCGCAGGGAGAAATGGGATCTTAGCTTCTGCTTACCTGGGCAGATGTCACTTAAATGGGTAAGAAGATTCAGCTAGAACTGTTTACATATTGCGAAAACTGGTTAGTGCAGACTAGTGTGCAAGTGGGCCATCTCTGGAAACTGTAGACGTAGGGAAGTTCATGCCGGCTTGCAGGTTTTTCTCTAAGAATCCCCCCAGACTCTCATAGGGGAAATGGGGAAGATCCTGAGAATTCCTCCATGGTGTTGGCTGAAGGAGGGAACAGCAGCTGTTGCTAAAACTCCGCTCGGACCTAAATACCTCTCTTTCTCTAAGGAACAAAAGTCTTCATCTGCAGCAGGACAGAATTGGTGGCAACCCATTGTAGTGAAGGTCAGAGAACAGAAAAATAATAAAAGAGTTCAATCGGGGCGGGTGGGGGGGGGAGCTGTGCTAGGCTTCCTCCATCTAGAGGAAAGCCAGGAACATTTATGAAGGCCACACCCTGGGGCTCAGTGCCTGCCCCAAACTGAAGCTTCATCAGAATAACAGAGAATGCCCAAGGCCCCACCACCATGCTAGCAAGCATCGAGTAGAGTTTATAGTGGAATAAAAATAACAGTGGGGTACAACTGGGGGAGCTATAGCTCTCTCTGGGGACACCCAAAGCCAAATGGGTGACCTGAAGCCACACAGGGAGTACTGGGAAAAACTGCCTGGCACATTAACCCACATCCTATACACAAGATATTGCTAGAATAATTTGAAACCCATGACCTGCTAGGCATAACCACAGTGATGACCAACTTGGTTTCAGCCCAAGCATGAAAAAATATTTATCTCAGTACTTATTGTTCTACCTAACATATAACATCTTCAACAGTAACAAGGAATATAAAAAGGTACGAAAAAAACACAGTCTGAAAAGACAAAGCAATCATCCAGAACCAAGCTCAGATATGAAGATGTTGGAACTATCAGACAGGGAATTTTAAATACCTATGATTAATATGTTAAAGATTCTAATGGAAAAAGCAGACAAGATGCTAGTTCAGATAGACACTTTTAGCTGAGAGATGGAAACTTTATGGAAAAAAAATGCTAGAATTGAAATATTCCAGCATTTGTGGAGCTGGCTTACAAGCCTTAGGCTTTCTTGGAAGCGAAGCTTCCCGTGACTGATTAATCATGTGTGGACTGGCTTTGGAACAGATTTCCACCCCTTTGTGTCCTGGTGAGATTTTTGCCCAGATCCATCTGTGGACATTTATTTTAACCTTCAGGAGACTCCTTCCAGAGAGAGCCACTCAGTACTCTAGTTTCCCACCCCTCCTTGCATGCAGTGCTCTAGCAAGCGGAAATGCCCATCGCTCCCTGAAAATCTCTGCTATTTGAGGCTTTCAGGTCTTCACACTTGCTATTTCTACTTCCTCTGATGTCATAACAGGGCTCCTTCCTTGACTGCACAGCAAACTCCTATTCAAATGTTAAAGCCCAACTTTGATGTTGCGATGCTCTACTACTTAAGTCTTCTCCTCTACTCCCACACCGTAAATTATTTTAGAGTTGCATTTATCATACCATGCCAGTTGTTTATTAACATATATCATCCACTAGATAGTGAGCATTCTGAGGTTAAGTTGTTTTAGCTACTTCTATATTTTTATGACATTAAATTTAATGACTCATCGATGTTCCACTATATTGTCCTAATGCTGGGCATCTGGGTTTCTTTCAGTTATTACCTGCAGTAAATAATTACGTGATGCCTGGCTTTAAAATAAAGCTTTCTTCTCAAAGCAGAATGCTTTGGGTACCAGGTAAGTAGCCCTAAGGCCTGGACCATCCTGGTGTGTGTTTATCAATTAGCAGACAGGTAGCAGTAGTCGGATGGTGTGTGTTAGGGGAAAAGAAGTAGGACATGAGACCTAAGAGGAAGGGTAAGGTCAGATCATGCAGCAGGGCCTCATAAGCCATGCTAAAGATCTTACTTTTCATTCCTAGTGATATGGGAAGCCACTGGAGGATTTGGAGTCAAGAAAAGAAATGGGCATGGTATCAAGGATAGATTATTGGCAGTGGGAGCAGGGAGATCAGTAAGGGGGAAACTGTCAGATAGCCAGAGTCCTACTGTGGGAGAAAGTGGCAGTAGCCTGGCTCTACCATGAACTGGCCGAGTGATTTTGAGAAAATCATGACATTTTTGTTTCAGTTTTCTTACCTGCAGACACATTAAATACTTGAAGAGAGAAAAATCACTGTCTTTAAAGTTAACAACTTACCAAAAGATATCTGTTGGTTGCTTGTCCTTTCCCATGAAAAATGATGCAACTAATTATGGGGTTTTGGAAATTCCAGGTTTGACAGGCTGAGCTGATCCAGAGAGAGAGAGAGAGAGAGAGAGTTTGGGCCAGAATTGATCTCAGCTCATGTCTTGATCTCAGGGTCATGACTTCAAGCCCTGTGTTGGAGGGCTTGTGGAGCCTACTTAAAAAAAAGAAAGAAAAAGAAAAGATAAGATGAGGTAGTTAGGGTGGGCCCTGATCCAATATGACTTGTGTTCTTATCAGAAGACAAGAGACACACACAAAATAGAGAGGCCAGAGAATGGAGTTAGGTCATTGCCAGCCAAGGGACACCAAGGATTACTGGTGAACCAGGAGCTAAGAGAACAAGATAAGGAACAGATTCTTCCCTGGAACCTTCGAGAAAGCACGGCTCTGGTTACACCTTGATTTCAGATTTCTAGCTTCCAGAATAGTGTGAGGAACAATGTCTGGAACAATCACTATATTCTGAATAAGTAATTTCATTAATGTATGGGTAAATTCAATACATTTGAATAGGAATACATAGCATATGGGCTTTGCCTACATGGGGCATTGGCTTTGTTCCCATATGCCTCAGAATTTTATTGACAGGGAATGGACTTTCAAAGAACATGGAGTTAGTCATTGTTTACAAGTCTTCAGCTGCTCTCATCTATGAACCTGTAAAGCAAAATTATTCAGAGACATGGGACCTGAGGTACATTTAAAATCCTCAGCCAAGTGTAGCTCAGGAATACTTTAGTACATGTAGAGTCTTAGCGGGATGCTCTTTCTGGCTACAGAAGGCCAAGGCCTTGAAGAGCACGAGAAAGAACCACATGACATGTGGTGGCTACTTTTCAGCTTTACTCTGAGTTGTGAAATTTCACTGATTTGGTCATTTTCACTGAACAGAAGGCTCTTGTGAGAGCCGCTTTGCAATGACTGGAAAAGTTGAGACTTTGCCAGAACTCTATTAGGCCACAGGCCACATCTGGATCCTTGTATGTTATCCACTCCAGACATTGACCTAATATGCTTCTGTATGGCTAGATTAATTTAAGGGGACTTTCTGCTGGGGGAACTTGAAGCTCCTCTGTTCCTTTGACTTCTTGGTCCATGCTCCACTCCCCTTGCCCACCTGATCGCCTAGAGCTCTGACCGTCCTCAAGAAGGGAACTTAAGTAGGGAGAGCCTCTAGAATCTTCTGCCCCTTGGCGTCTCTTTTTAGAATCCTGGCTTGTGCTGCTCATGACCCCTTGGGACACCCACTGAAGTTTATTGATTTGGAACTGCAGAACTTGCAAGTCTGTTTCTAAGGCAGGAGGCTGCTCAGATGAACACAGGGACTTGTATTGATGAACAAACACAGACACACACAGGATAATACCCCGCATCCCACTACCTTGACCTCTTTGTACATTTTCCTTCCTCACTTGGAAGAAAAGGAGCCCACGAGAGCAGAAATCTGTCCTTTGTTTCCCTTCTTTTCCAACTCCTGCTCTTGCATACTGTCTTCTCAAGAACAAGTCCATGACAAACATTTGTGGAATGAATGTTAAACATACACGTAAGCACACTTGTGCAGGAGCCCGGAGGCCTAGGTTGCGAGCTGGTTTCACCCTGCAGGAAGTATGCACACCATTTGGCTGATTCAACCAAGTGCCTTGCGTTTGGTGTTTATGGAGCAGCCATTTTACACATTATTTTATGCATAACTTTGTTATCAAAACAAATAAAGAGCTGGAACAGCTCTGTCCCTAAAGGAGAGAACCAACTTTCTTTCCTTCTCCCCACATATTCGGGAAGCATCCAGAATATCGTCTTATTGTCAGTCTGATGCTCACCTGGAGTTGGCTTCTCATTCCCCTGATGGAGAGCCTCTGCCAGGTGAAAAGGCTGAGGTTCTTTGTCACTGCTGGGCAATTGATGACACTGCCATCTGAAGCTTTAGTCTCTCTCACCTGGGGACAGATGAGCTGCAGGTGTCATTTAGCTCATGGACGTGGTAGCTCATCAGTGTTCAAGATTCGAAGTTGACAGCATTGCTTGAAATATGAACTTTCTAGAGTTGTTTCAGGAAGCCACATCTGTGTCCCTTGCGTGCAACATTCTCTAGGCAGTCCACTTATTTTCATTATTGAATGCTACATCCTTCTTGTCGCAGTGACCATCCTCTTTAATATTAATGAACTATCCCAATTGGAGGCTTTCCTTGGGGACTCTGGGGCCGCTGAAACAGGAACGATATCTCCCTTATTGAGTAGCAGTGGCTGCTGCCTGAATAATACTCCAGCTTGGAGCTGGCTCCATAAAATCCACTGTATGGGACCGATTGCATTCATGGCAATCGTCACCCTTCTCTCTATCCATGCTCTTTGCCATGTGACTGTCCTGCTCCTCCCACGAAGAGGCAGAATCTATTCCTGGCTCCTTGATTCCAGGCTTAGCCTTTTGGGCCTTGCTTTGACCAGTGGGCTCTTAGCATACACGACAGAAGAGGGGGCCTTGCAAAAGTGCCTCCATGATTGCACTTGGCCATGCCCAGGAGAAGGACATGCCTGGGCTAGTCTGCTGGTCCCAGGAGGAATGAGATTCAAGGGAGTGGAGTCAAGGTGCTTCTTTTGAGCTCAACTAGCTTTGCCACAGATGCATAGAGACCTCAGACTGTATGATGAGCCAAGCCCCAGATGACTAATAGATTAGTGAAATAAGTGACTTCTGTTTTAATCCACTATGTTTGGGGTATTTGGTTACTTTGGCATCATCGTGACTTGCTATAGACTGAATGTTTGTGTCCCACCCCCCAAATTCATATGTGAAATCCTCATCCCCGGTGTGATGGTATTCAGATGTGGGGACTTAGAGGTCATGAGGGTGGAGTCCCCATGAATGGGATTAGAGGTTTTAGAAAGAGACCCCAGGGAGCTCCCTTGAGCCTTCACCCATGTGAGGACATTGTGAGAAGACAACCACCCATGAGCCAGAATGTGGGCTCTCACCAGACACTGCATCTGACTGTGCCTTGATCTTGGACTTCTGGCCTCCAGAACTATGAGAAATAAATGATTGGGGGGCGCCTGGGTGGCTCAGCCAGTTAAGTGTTTGACTCTTCATTTCAGCTCAGGTCATGATCTCAAGAGTCATGAAATCGAGCCCCAAGTCAGGCTCTATGCTGGCTTTGGAGCCTGCTTGGGATTCTCTCTTTCTCTCTGGCCCCCACTCCGCACTCTCACACACACACACTCTCTCTCTCTCTCTCTCAAAAAAAGAAAAAGAAAAAAGAGAAAGAGAAAGAAATGGTTGTTGTTCATAAGCCACCTGGTCTATGAGATTGGGTTACAGCAGCCTGAATGACCAATACATACTCCAGTTAACTGATACAGTGGGAGATTTCAGAGAAAGTAAGTGGTCAGAGTGGGTCTGGAATTAGTGTCTGAAGTGTGTGCATAGTCTCAGCTGTAGGCCTGACCAAGATGCTCTCAGCCCAGTTACTCTGCACAAGTTCCCATTTCTCTCTATGCTGGTCCAAGCCATCATTGTCTCTAACCTGGGTTTTTACAAGAGCCTCCTACCAACTTAATTGCTTCCACACTTGCCCCTTATGATATGCTTGCCACACAGCTGCCTAAATATGCATTTAAAATCTAAAGCAGATCAGGGGCTCCCAGGTGGCCCAGCCAGTTAAGCGTCCGACTCTTGATTTCTGCTCAGGGTCATGAGATCAAGCTGTGCTTGTGCTCTGTGCTGAGCATGGAGCCTGCTTAAGATTCTCTCTCTCCCTCACCCTCTGCTCATGCTCTCTCTCTCTCTCTCAAAAATAAAATCTAAAGCAGATCATGACACTTCTCTTCTTAAAAATGAATGAATGGAATCCAAACTCCTATATACACTAGCCCCCACCTCCTTCCCCCTTCCCCTAATGTTCACTTACCTGGCTGGTTCCCTTTGTCCCCTCTGCTGCAGGCCTTTGACTTCCTACTTCCCACCTCCCCTTCTCCCACACTCAACATTGATTCCTCTCCTGGGGGCTTGATCCTTCCTAGTCCCTCTTCTTGGAATACTCTTCCCCTAGAGTACTGCATCACCAACCCTCCCTCAACATCGGCAATAAGGTCCTTGCCTGTAAATGTGCCCCCTACACTCATTATTTAATACCCTTCATACAACTAGTTACTGTCTTATACTTTGCTTTGCATACTGCGTATCACTCATGACTCTCTGGAAGTATTTTTACTTGTTTCTTTACCGGTTTCTCCATGTAAATTTTGCGCTCCTGGAAAGGAAAGATCATGTCTAGCTTGTTTGTTGATGTATATCCCATGCCTGGAATCATAGTAGATGATCAAAAAGTGTCAACTGAATGAATAAAGGAAGGAAGGGAGGGAGGGAGGGAGGGAGGAAGGAAGGAAGGAAGGAAGGAAGGAAGGAAGGAAGGAAGGAAGGAAGGAAGGAAGGAAAGAAGAGAGCAGAATCAGAATTAGGATTTGGTCTGTGGATCTAGCTACCCATATCAGTGGAGCAAACATCTGCGTCTTGGATTAGATCTGAACCTGTGCCCACAGGTTAAACAAAAGTCAAAGTTGGAGAGATATAAAAGTTAGGTATTAGCAAGCATTCCAAGCTACCTAGGAACTTGACCTTTGTGTGTGTGTGTGTGTGTGTGTGTGTGTGTTTAAATTACAGTATAATTTACCTAAAAAACAATGCACAGGTCTTAAATGTTGAGTTTAGGAAGTTTGGGCAATTGTCTTTCACCCCAAACAAGATGCATAACATTTTCATCATGATAGAAAGTTCCCCTGAGCCCCATTCTGGTCTGTTGCTTACCCCTCACCATGCTCTTCCCTATCTGCTGATTCCCATCAACAGGTTTCTTTTTCCTGTTAACTAGACTTCACAGAAACAGAATCATAAATATGTTCTCTGTGCCTTTTTATGCTCAGTACAATGATGTTGAAATTCATCCAGGTTGCTGCTTGCCTCTGTGGTTTGTTACTTATTGCTAAGTAGTATTCCATAATTTATAATTTCTGCTGGTGGTGAACACTTTTTTCCCCCAACTTGAAGCCATTATGAATAATGATAAGGCTGCTAAGAACATTCTGGTGTAAGTTCTTTTATGGTCACATGTTTTCATTTCTTTTGGGTAAATACCTAGGAGAGGGATTGCTTGAGTCACAGCTGATGAATGTTTAATTTTTATATGAGAATTGGCCAAACAGGCCCTCAAAGTGATTCTACCATCTTATGATAATTCTATCTCCAGTTGCTCAATATCCCCACCAACACAGATATGGGCTATCATTTAAAAAAATTTAGTCACTCTAAGCTCTTGGTGGTTTTAATGTGCCTTTCCCTGATGACACATAGACTTGCTAGTCATTCATATATCTTCCTTTATAAAGTATTGATTCAAGTTTCTGGCCATCTTTTATTGGATTATTTTCCTGTTTTGTTGTTCTTCATCAGGTATATGTGTTGTAAATATTTTCTCCCTGTCCGTAACTTGTTTTTTTCATTTTCTTAATGTCTTTTAGTGAGTTTAAATTTTTAATTTTGATAAGCTGTCATTTATCAATTTTTTCTACTGTATTTTTTTGTAACCCATCTAAGGAATCTTTGCCCAGCTAAGGTCATGAAGATTTTCTCATACCTTTTCTTCTCATAATATTATGGTAGAGATTGTTCTTATGTGTGGGCCTAAAAGCCATCTTGATTAAGTATTGTGTGTGGAGTGAGATGGGCTTTGAGATTAATTTTTGTTCACACAGCTCTCCAGTTGGGTGCAGCACCATTTTTTAAGAAGACATTCCTTTCCCCATTGGACTGACTTGGTACCTTTGACTATATTAAGCGGGGGCTGTATCTGGATTACCTATTTGGTTACACTGTTTTCCAAAGTTCTTGTACTAGTCATTGCATGAGGGTTCCTGCTGTACCACATCCTTGCCAACACTTGTAATATTCATTTATTCTAAGTTTAGCCATTCAAAGGGTCCAGAGTGATGCTTCACTGTGATTTTATTTATTTAATTAAAATTGTATTTGTTGAAGGTGTACAATATGTTTTGATGTGCACATACATAGTTTCATGATTACTACACTCAAGCTGATTCACATAATCATCTCCTCACATTGTTACTTGGTGTGTGTGTGTGGTAAGAGGACCCGAAATCTACTCTCTTAGTAATTTTCCAGTATTCGAAATGGTATTGTTAACTATAGTCATCATGCTATACATTAGATCTCTACACTTACTCATCTTCTATAACTACAACTGTATTTTTTGACCAATGTGTGATTTGTATTTCTTTTCCTGATGACTGATGTTATTGAGCATCTTTTAACTTCCTTATTAGTCTTCTTGTATAACATTATCAAATATTTGTTTGTTAAAAATCTATACTCTTACTTATTTGTAATAATTCTCTCTATATGTGATATATACACATACTGTTAAATATATAAATATGTGTAAAAATTACATATTGCAAATATTTTTCTCCAGTCTGTGGCTTATATTTTCATTTTCTTGTTGATAGTTTTCATTTGATTTCATTTCATTGATAGCAAACGTTTATGTTTTTAATGAAACCCAATTTATTATTTCTTTTACTTTATGATTATGCTTTTTCTTAAATAAATCCTATCTAAGAAATTTCTGCTTCCCCTTAAGGTCACATACACTTCTTCCTATGTTGTTTTTTTTCCAGGTAATCTCTACATGCAACGTGAAGCTTGAACTCATGACCCCAAGATCAAGAGTCACATGCTCTACCGACTGAGCCAGCCAGGTGCTCCTTTATATGTTTTCTCTTACATGTGTTATGGTTTCAGTTTTTACAATTAAGTCTGTGATAAATTTCAGGTTAATTTTTGTGTATGGCATGAGATCAAGGTCAAAGTCCAATTCTTTTTCCCATTATGAATATCCAGCTATTCAAGCACCATTTGTTGAAAAGATTATCTTTCCCCATTCAGTTCCCTTGGCACTTCTGTCAAAAATCTATTGGTCATATATGTAGGGGTATACATCTGGGTTCTATTTTCTGTTCCACCTATCTGTACACCAATACTACACTGTCTTCCTAAGTAATTTTATAGTAAGTCTTGAAATTAGGTCATGTACATCCTCCAGTCTTGTTCTCCTTTTTCAGAATTGTTTTTAGGTATTCTAAGCCATTCATGTTTCCATATAAATTTTAGATTCACCTTGTCCATTTCTACATCAGAGTCTGCTGATATGTTGACTGGAATTGCATTGAGTCTATGGTTAATTTGGAGAGAATTGATATCTTAATAATATTGAGTCTTCCAATCCATGAAAAAGAGTATCTGTCTATTTATTTGTCTTCTTTAATGTCTTAGAAGTATTGATAGCTTTAGTATATAGATCTAGCACATATTTTATTACATATTTCTGTAAGTTTTGAGTTGTTAGATGCTATTGTACATTATTGAGTTTTTTTAAAAATTCATTTTCCAACTGTTGCTAGCATATAGGAATATAATTTATTTTTGTATATTCACTTACTAACTATAGTAGCCTTTGTGTATAATCCTTATGATTTTCTGCATATACAATCATGTCATCTGCAAATAAAAATAATTTCACTTCTTCCTTTCCAATCCTGATGCCTCTTTTTTTTTTTTCTTTTTATACCCCTGGGTAGGACTTCCAGGGCAATGTTGAATAGAAGTAGGAGAAGTGGATATCCTTGCCTTGTTCCTGATGGTAGTGCAGAAATATTAACCATTCATCATTAAGCATGATACTGTTTTTAGGTTTTGCATAACTATCCCTTTTCAGATCGAGAAAGCTCCCTTATATTCCTACTTTGATGAGAGTTTTTATCAAATTTTCTCAAATTATTTTTCTTTTTTTTTTTTTTTAATTTTATTATGTTATGTTAGTCACCATACAATACATCATTAGTTTTTGAAGTGGTGATCCACGATCCATTGTCAAATGATTTTTCTTCATTGGGAGATTATCATATATAGTTTTTCTTCTTTCATTTTCTTTTCTTCTTCATTTTTTTATGGTATATGACATTGATTGATTTTCACATGTGGAACCAACCTTGAAATCCTAGGATCAACTTCACTTGGTCATGATGTTTTATTCCTTCTATATATTGCTAGATTTGGTTTGCTAATATTTTGTTAGGGATTTTGCCTCTATACTTATGGGGGTGTTGGGCTATGGTTTTATTTTCTTTTTTTTTTTTTAAAGATTTTATTTATTTATTTGAGAGAGAGAATGAGATAGAGCATGAAAGGGTCAGAGGGAGAAGCAGACTCCCCACCAAGCAGGGAGCCCGATGCGGGACTCGATCCCGGGACTCCAGGATCATGACCTGAGCCAAAGGCAGTCGCTCAACTGACTGAGCCACCCAGGTGCCCTGGTTTTATTTTCTGATGATATCTTTGTCAAGTTTTGGTGTGATGATCACACAGACTTCATAAAATGAGTTGGGAATTTTTCCTGTATTTTCTATGTTCTGAAAGAATTTGTGTCAAATTAGTATTATTTCCTCTTTAAATATGTGGTAGAATCCATTAGTAAAGCCGTCTGGGCCAGGAGCTTTCTTTGTGAGAGCATTTTAATTACAAATTCATTTTTTTCAATAGGGCTAATTATTATTTCTTTATGTGTCAGTTTTGGTAAGTTGTATGTTTCAGAGAATTTGTTCATTTCATATACATTGTCAAATTTATTGAAAATAAGTTGTTCATAATATCCCTTTCCCTATAGTTTTAATATCTGTAGGATTCATAGCAATATTTCCTCTGCCATTTCTCATGTTTTAAATTTGTTTTCTTCTTCTTTTCTGTGTGTAAGCCAAAATGGCATAAAGTGAAGGAACACCATTAATTATAGGACAAGTTTTCTAGCATCCCAGACCCCAAAAATAACCTCTCTTAAGCTTTTGTAATACCTTAGGACACATCTTGCTAATGGATGTACAAAACAAATCGAGATAAAGCACAGATGTTCACAGACACAGTTCAAAGTTCCGGCAGTTTGATGCTGAGATGTTGAGTGTAGTTCCTGGGGAAGGAGCTAGGTGAGGCCACTCTCACTGCTTAGGGCAGGTCCTGCCTCTATCATGCTCACTGCAAAACAAAACACTGAACCCTATTTTTACTTTCTCCTTTTTGTTTCATGAAAGGCAAGATCCTCTTTGGACTTCTTTCAGTTAGCAAAAGCTGATACAGATATAGATATTTTGTAAAGGTGAAGTGGCATAACACAAACTTGTGAAAAGCAAGGGATACCTGTACCCATTTAGAATTGTTACGCCTTTTTGTTGTTGTTGTTGTGCCTACTGACCCTTGTTTTTCACAATGAACTATCCTTTCTTTTCTTTGGGAATGCTCCTTGTCTTGAAATCTATTTTATCTAACATTAGTATAGCCATACAAGCTTTCTTAGGCTCAGTGCTTATTTTTGCTACATTGAGATTTGTATTGAGGTGAATGTCACATAACAAAATTTGCCATTTTAAAGCAAACGATTAAGTAGCTTTTAGTATATTCAAAGTGTTGGGCAGCCACTGCCTCTGTTTAATTCCAAAACATTTTTATCACTCCCAAAGGAGACCCTGTATCTATTAAGTAGCTGCTCCCCCTTCTCTCCTGCCTGCCAGTCTCTGGCAAGCACCAATCTGCATTCCGTCTCTATGGATTTACCTATTCTGGCTATTTCATGTAAGTGAAATCACACAATATGCGATCTTTATGCATTTTTATGGTACATTGTTTTCTATCCTTTTCCTGTTTAACTTGGGTATGATAAAGTGTGTTTCAAGTAAACAGCATAGAGCTTATTTTTGTTCTTTTTTCCTTTTTCTTTTTTGGCAATCTGAAAATCTTTTCCTTTACATAGAGAAGTTAGTCTGTTTACATTTACTGTATATATTGATGTGGCTGGGTTTAAGTTTATCATCTAAGTATTTGTTTTCTATTTGTTCTTTGTTCCTCTGCTACCTCATTGCCAAATTATTTTAGTTGAATCAGGTATTATGTTTTAGCTCCTTTATTAATGTTTTAGCTGTACTTCTTTGTACCGCTAGAGATTACAATACTCATCTTAATCTGTCATAGCCACTCTACCAATAATATTATACTTCTTTACAATGTGAGATCTATATAAAAGTATAACTCAGTTGAACCCCCTAACTTTTTGCTCTTGTTTTAATTTATTTTATTTCTACATAGCATATAATCCCAAGATACTGTTATAATTTTTGCACTAGATAGAAATAAATTTAGTGCAACAATTTCAAAATCTTCTAAATCAATGACATATATGAAGTAGATGAGTTTGGGTGGCTCTGCTCCAAGCATTCATTCAGGGATCCAAGTAACAGATGCTCCACGGCTTTTTAATATGTGGTTTTTAAAGTGACTCTGGGCATCAACATATAGTCAATCTTGCTGGGAATGGAAAGTGGGAAAGGAATAGCTACTTCTTAACTAGCTCACCTGAGATGCAATCCACATCACTTTGGTCTATGTTCCACTGGTGAAAATTAGCCACAGGGCTTCACATGGAAATGTGAGGCACCATGAAATGTAATCTCTGGCTAGAAAGTCATCTTTTAGCTAAACTATGCATGATGTAAGGAGGAGCACATATCTTTGCTCCCTCATGACATCATCACATTTTAATATTCAAATGATCATTTTGGCTGCAGTACCAACAATACATGGTGGGGGACAAGCTGGATGCAATGAGACTCCGTGCGAAGGTTTTTCTGGACTCCCAAGTAAGAAATGAAGAACTAACAGAGACATAATGGAAATTGGAAAAAGAGACACTATCTGAGGAGTGTGAATGGTATGAGTTGGCTGTGAGTGATGAAGGATAGAGAGAGAAAAGCATGACTCTCAGGCTTCAGAAGGTGGTGTTTGGAGATGCCCTGCACTGATTTTGGTGAGATGAGCTTGAGTTGTATTTTGACATGAGATACCTTTGAGAAATACAAGTCAGGAGATCTGGAAGGTGGGAAGCTCAGGAGGGCTATCAGAATGCCCCAGATGAGATCTGTGGGGGATTAGGAATCTCTCTATGATCAGAATTCAGTCTTTGGTTACAGTTGTGGGTTAGGCTAGGGCTAAAATCAAAATTATAGGTTCCATGAGGGTAATAGAGTCTCTGGCCTGCCCTACCCATCTGATCTGACTAATCTTGGATTCAGGGTAGGAGATTCCGAAAGTGTAGTCCACAGTTAATGGTGGATACAGATATATCTGTTTCTAGCAGCATAGGCAGATTTTATAACCCTTCTTTTTAAAGCAACTAAAATATTTTATTGAAAATATTTAGAAAAGCATCTCTGAGCTGGCAAGAAGTTAAGGAAATCTCAGAGGCTAAAAACAAAGTGGAAGTTGGAATTCAGAAGGTAATATAGCTGGGCTGCTGGCTTTGGCCTTGGCAATACCACTAGAAATGCCTTACATCCGCATGCAGTTTTGGAGGCCTAATGACAGAGCTTAGTGTCAGAGTGTAACTCAGTGAGGTGGCTAATAGGAGAACCCCACATAGAACTGCGACTTCTTAAGACGACATTCTCATTTTACGAATAAACTAGAAATATACTTGCTCCACTTAAGGAGACATGAGTAAATTCTTGCATCTGTCTTTGGAGAAGATGAAACAGATAAATCTGCCTTTGAATGTGCAATTATGAATTGGCCTTCATATAGGTTTGGAGCCCTGATTCACCCTATCTGGTTAGCCTGAAACATTTCAAGCTGAGAATTTAAAGAGATCCTAGGTGGGTAGTGTCACTTAGACCTCCAGTGGAAACCTACGTCAATGCTTGTTAGAATGCATCCTCAAAAGAGGCCTCAAAGAACATTCACAGATGACATTTCAGGGGCGATGAATTCATAGTCAATATACATAAAACACACAGAAGCACCATCACCTTAGCCAGCAGAGCCACAGGCAAAAGAATCAGACACCTCATTATTCAAATGCCAGCATTATCAAGCACATACTGTTAAATAACTATGATTAATAACTTTAAGGAAATAAAAAAGAGATTGAGACTGTGGGTATAAAATAAGAAACTACAGAAGTGACGAAGTAGATCAGAAAATTGAACAAATAGAACTTTGATTTTTTTTTTAATTTTATTTATTTATTCATGAGAGACAGAGACAGAGAGAGACAGAGGCAGAGGGAGAAGCAGGCTCCCCGCAGACCAGGGAGCCTGATGCGGGACTCGATCCCAGGACCCCAGGATCATGACCTGAGCCGAAGGCAGATGCTTAACTGACTCAGTTACCAGGCACCCAACAAATAGAACTTCTGGATGGCAGAGTGTTTCCTGGAGTTTCAGCAGCTTATGCTACATTGTCCCATGACTGGGGCCCACCTTTGAGACCAAGCTGTGCCCAGGAAAGAAAAAAGAGAGATTTGCTCCCATTAGATCACTTCTTCAAGTGTCTGTGTCCCCTCTGCTACCCACTTGCTTTTGGTTGCTTTACAGAATCTTTGGGAGTTATTTTTTTGTGTTCTGTCTAGAGCTTAAGAATTGTAATTAGCAGGATAGGTGAGCCATAAAAGGAGTAACCCGCCATACTGGAACCAAAACTCTACCACTGTATAATAATTAAAATTACCATATTCACATTGAAATAATACTAGTAATCCATCCTTAGACTTTATTCAAATTTCTTCAATGACCCAACTAATATCCTCTTTCTGATCTAGGATTCAAACCAGGATCAGACAGAATTGAGTCATAACTTTTTGGTCTCTAACAATCTAGGGCAGTTCCTCTTTCTTTGGCTCTGCATTTCTTGGCTCATGACCCCCTTCCATCTGCAAAGCCAGAACGGTGGTTGTGTCTTTCTCATATCACAGTGCTTGTCCTGGCTTCCATGTTCACATCTTATTCTCTGACTTTGACTCTCCCAAATTCCTCTTCAACTTTTAAGGACTCTTGTGATCACATTGGCCCATCTGGGCAATCCAAATCTAAATCCCTCTTTGCCGGGCGCCTGGGTGGCTCAGTTGGTTAAGCGACTGCCTTCGGCTCAGGTCATGATCCTGGAGTCCCGGGATCGAGTCCCGCATCGGGCTCCCTGCTCGGCACGGAGTCTGCTTCTCCCTCTGACCCTCCTCCCTCTCATGCTCTCTGTCTCTCATTCTCTCTCTCTCTCAAATAAATAAATAAATAAATAAATCTTTAAAAAAAAAAAAAAATAAAAAATAAAAAAAAAAAAAATAAATCCCTCTTTGCCCTGTAGCCTAACATATGTAGAGGTTCCAGGGATTAGGGCATGAGCATCTTTGGGAGGCCACCATTATGCCTACCACACGTGTACTATAGTTGAAAATTGTCTTAGCCTTCTTTTCCAACTCTCTTATGTCCAAATGCCATTCACAGCCATGGTTCTTCCTTGTCTACAGGGCTCTGGTACTTGGGGAATTCTATTCCTCACCCCTAGCCAGTCCCTGGGCCTCTGCTTCTTACTAGGGCCCTATCAGTCATGCATTCTCTTTGAAATATTCCTCAAGTACCAAAATGATGTCATCTGTTATTGATCCAATCTGTTAGTCCAATAAACCCGACACTGTATGGCCCTCCTGCTTATTGCCCTGAAGTTGCTTCCTCTTAATCCCTGGAAGTAGGATGTCATTTTATTCAATGCTGACTATTCTGGATTGTGAAGGTTGCCTCTGGACTTGCTTTGCTTCCCCTTTTCCTGTACCCCAGATGGTTCCTCTTGATGTCTGTCATCTGTGGGTCTCACCTTCTCCCCCTACACTGAAGGGGGTCCCTAACATGATTAAAGGAACAGAAGTGTTCCATGATGCACCCCACTATGTGTGTGCACAGAACATTTTATAAAAGAAGTTGCCTGCCAGGCTCCTCAGGGCATTCCCTTCACTGTCTGAGGCCTTGTTTGGCAATAAATGCTCTCAAAACCCATTCCCACTGAAGCCACAGATGATTAGAGACAAAGAAGAGCCTCCTTGAGAGAAAAACTAGGAGAAACATGGTCAACGTATGTAGTGGGTTGACTTGTGTCCCCCACAAAATATATATCCTAACCTCTGGTACCTGGACATGACCTCATGTGGAAATAAGGTCTTTGTGGACGTGTTCAAGTGTAGATGAGGTCATACTGGATTGGGACAATCCAGTGACTTGTGTCCTTATAAGAAGAGGAGAGGACTCTCAGATACATAGACACAGAGAAGACACATGGAGAGAAAAGTCCATATGAACATGGAGGAAGAGACTGTAGTTTTGCTGCTACAAGCTAAGGAACACTGAGGAGTCCTGGAAGCCATCAACAGCTAGGAAGAAGCAAGGAAGGATTCTTCCCTACAAGACTTCAAAGAGAGCACAGCCCTGTTGACATGCTGATTTCAGACTCCTAGCTTCCAGAACTGTGAAAAAAATAAATTTCTATTGGTTGAAGCCACGAAGTATGTGGTCATTCATTATGGTAGCCCAGAGAAACTAATACAAGGTGGTTCCTTTCAGAGAGCAGAACTAGAGTTGAAATTACAGCTTCTATTATTTATACAAATCAATTTTTTTTAAAAAAAGAGATCTTGTTCTTTTTAAGATCTCTCTCTTCTGTTCTCCAAATTTAACTGGACCTTCTTTTTCTTTGCCCTGATAATCCCTGCCCTGGTTGAATTGGGTTCTGCTTCCAGAAATTTCTTATCAGTAAGGAGTTTTTGCCTGGGAAGGGGGTTAGTTGTAAGAGTTTATAGGGTCTACCCAGGCTGCTCCAGTACTGCAGACCTAATCATAAGCTTCCTGTGTACTTCCATGAACTGAATCCTACAAAACTCCTTCTGGTTACACATGATGCTCTGAATTAGTCTGTGGTACTTTTTAATGAGTATCTGATATTTTAATTTCTTCTCTTCTTGGAGTCATTGGAAGCTTTGTTGACCTACTTCTGCTTCATTCCACAAAGATGGTTAAATTATGTAAGTTTGATGGCTGCCATTGCTTGTATTTTGGGATCTCTGGGGGTACCTCATCTATAGGTCTTTGATTTGCCATCCTAGTTCTGTTTTCATGGGGGGGGTCGGGGGAATCTAAAACTGTCACCACCATCACTGTCTTCCCAGAATCCTACCCATGGCTTTAGATGATCATTCCACGGAGAGTCACTCTGCTGTCACCAACTGTATGAGGTAAGAATACTTTCCTGCTCTGTGGATGTTGGGCTTGGCCATGTGCAATGTGAATGAAAGCCACAATTCAACCACTCTGAGTCTGTTTACATTTAAGGCAGTTCAACAAGCATTGCATGGTTTTTATCACCCGTTCTGGATCTTCTGACCTTCATCCTGAGAATATGCCTCAAGTAGTCACTACCTCTCTGGTTGGGGCCCCAAAATGAGTCATGTGGAACAGAGCCATCCCAGCCAATTCACAGACCTGTGAGCATGAAAACATGCTTATTGCTTCATATCATTGAATTTTGGGGTCATTTGTTATACAACATTATTGTAATAATAATTGACTAATACACGGCCAATATTTTTGATGGCTGATGTGTGTATTATGAAAGAATAAGATGTGGCAAACTCTGAAACAAATCCAGTTGGCTGTCTGGTTTTGTAAGGCTCTAAAGCTAAGGATAGTTTCTGTGTTTCTAAAGGCTGTGTGTTTGTGTGTCTGTGTGTATTTATATTTATATACAAATACATAAATATATCTATATATAAATATATACTTAAGGGCACCTGGGTGGCGCAGTTGGTTGAGCATCCAGCTCTTGATTTCAGCTCGGTTCATGATCTCAGGGTCATGAGATCAAGCCCAAGGTTGGGCTCCATGCTCAGCTGGGAGTCTGCTTGAGATTCTCTCTCCCTCTGCCCCTCCCACTCATGCTCCCTCTCTTTCAAATAAATAAATAAGTCTTAAAAAATAATCATATATAATTATATATGCGTATATATAAAACATTTGCTATCTGGCCCATTAAAGAAATTGTTTGCTTACTCTCAAAACAGAGGAAAGAGCACATGCTCGATAGCATAAGCCCTGGGTTCTATTATGTACTGACTTAGGTTATTGTAGCCTCTTTCCCCATATGTACAATGAGCTAGTTGAACTACAGAATCCCTGAGGTCCCTTCAGTTCCAAGATTTTCAGGAAATATACAAGATAGTTCTATTAAATACAATATGCCAATTTTAATGATATAAGCACCCTCACATTTGTGTAAACCATGACAAATAATAATTACAAAGATGAGATATAAAAGGGCTCCCCTAACAAAGACAAAATTTCCCAGAGAAGCCACAGTTTGAGCAGAAGCTGGGAAGTGGGGTGAAGGGAAGCAATGTAAGTCTGGAGAGGACAATAGACACTGGGTTCGTACCATGCATTCATTAGCCCTGTTCTCTGCCTAACGGAGCTTTGTGACTCAGATTACAAATTTCTCATCTATGACTAACTAGCAAAAAAAGGGAAAACACCCATGGTGTGTGTGTATGTGCATGTTACATCTGATTTGACTACAGCAGCAAGAAATTGGTCTTTTGTGAATTGATGTGATTTAGAGACGCCTACAAAATAAAAGTATGGTACTCCAGGAAGAGATTAATAAAATACCAGTGTTTTATTGGAATGATGCTGTGCCGCTGAAAAATTGTTGAGTTCTGGAAATGGAGAAATTGCATCTTTCAGAGTGCCAGCATGCGAGAGTGTACCCTGGAAGTATGCTATTTGGCTGCACTTCAGCTACCATTAAGCATACCTAATATTTTTCTGTCTTCCCTATGCTGCTGTGCTGGCTTGGAAAGGTCGTTGGGGAAAGTGTTCACCAGCAAAGTTGGTGACTTGGCTCTTGGAGTAGAGCACATCCCGTTCTAGCCTTGACGTGATTCCAAACCCGTGATCCCATGTCCTCTCTTCCATGAAGGGAAACTCAATCCATTTTCATACTGTGTGAAAATGTTGAGTGATTGAAATGCTAACACAGATCCTTTCCAACCCACATTTTATATGAAGAACATCTGCTTGGAAATTTTCTGCCTCAAGTATTGGAGGGAAGAAATGCTGCATTCCTAGAGAATGGAAGTTTCTCTTTGGGAGAAGGTGAATCAGTATGGAGACCATTAGTCAGGCCAAGGCGTGTTTCCTTTTCCTGAGTCTATAGAGCAAAAGTCTTCTCTTCTTTTATTGGTATCTTACATTTGTACTTGAAATAGCTGAAGTATGCTGTTCCAGATCAAATCAGCATGGCAACTAAATTTCTAGTGCAGAAATTTCTTGTATAAAGACTCAATTTTTAGAGAAGGACCTCATTTCTACCCATTTTTTTTAAGCATGCTCCACACCCAGCATGGAGCCCAACGTGGGGTTTGAACTCATGACCCTGAGATCATGACCTGAGCTGAGATCAAGAGTCAGATGCTTAACTGACTGAGCCACCCAGGTGCCCCACTACCCAATTTTCTGATCGGGTCCATGTTCAGTTTGCAGTCGAGTGAGACTTGACCTCTCATTGTGAAGGGCTAACATGTCAGAGTTACCCAGGTTCCCAGTTGTACGTTGGCAATGACATGGCCTTTTCGAGTTGCAAAGTTCCTGCTACAGCTCTTCTCACCAGTAAAATGGGTTCTTTAAGGAAAGAAGGAATAATAGCTGACTGAAAAAAAAAAAATCCATAGCATTAGACAGGCTCCAGACCCTTTCCTCAGTGATGTTTTGGTAACTTGTGGGGAACAAACAGGGAGGTTGGGAAGAGAATGAAAGGAGGAGGAAACGTAATGTAAATCTGTGTCCCATGGAGAGGAGTGGATGAATAAAGGGCTTTGCCAAGTCTCAATCCCTTGCACAGCCCTTTGGAGAATATCCTATCATTTAGTCTGACCTCCGGGTCACCCCTCCATTGCAGTCTTCAATGAGCTGCGTTCCCACTGTGCTTGCCACAGCCCCACAAACAGGACTCAGAAAATACGAGAGCAAGGTACATGCCTTTGAAATTTCAGTGTGGAAAGTTTAGGACCACAGAAAGGAGCTCTACTTCACAGAGTGAAGAACTCTACTCAAAGAGGTAGAACTGGGGAAAATACTTATAAATGTTCCTTTTATGCTTGGCTCAGGGCACTTTGCTGGGCTAGGGGCAAATATTAAAGCGACAGAGCCTGGCTAGGGAACTTCAATGGTTGGATCGTCAATATTATGGCTGGAAAGCAAGGAATGATTTCACATTCTTGCAAGCAGAACGCCATCTAAGGTGGCTTGATTGCCTTGGTCCAGGAATTATGTTGGTTTATGTGGATATAAGGTGAAGTCCTTGCTGATGAGAGGATCTCAAACTATTAGAGAGGAAGACAGAGATTTTGCCTAGCTTGGACAGGGACATGGGGACAGTTGATGTTGTTCACAGGGGATGGTAGAGCAGAGCTGAGAGAGCTGGATGGTTGTGGCAAGTGGCTAGAGGTAGTGATACCAGTAATGGTGGGAGTGAATGTCCACTGCACACGTAGCGGTGTAGACAGACATCCTTCCCAACAGGCTCCTGGTGGACCATGACTGGACTCCAGACTTTTGTCCTTCCTTTATCTCTGCTCCTATCCTCAACCCTAGTTCTCCAGCATTTCATAGTTCTCTAAGCTATCCCATAGCTGTTCATAAGTTTTCTCCTGTTCTTAAGTTATTCAGCATCTGTTTCTGTGCTTGACAGTCAAGAATCCTCCCTGGAATGATAACTGATGAGTGGTCAGGAATAAGAACTTGGCTTTCTGTGACTTTCAAGATGCAGTGATTGCGTTGGGGCACCCAACCCAGGATCTCTAGACAACTAAGTGACTTCTACAATGGATCAGTAGAAGGAATCTGAGAAATTCAGTGTTTGGGGGGGGCAAGATGGCTGCTTCTAACAATGAAGGTCAAGTCTCTAAATCCTTGGTTCAAGGACAGACTAAACAAAGACCCCATGATGGCTGATTTAAAGACAAAGGAAAACAAAACAAAACAAAAACTCTTAACTCCCGCAGCTATAGATCTGAGATCGGCAAAAATATGATAAAAAGATTCTTTGGTTGCTGAATGTGGTGACATTTGAATTAATGTCTCACTAGGTCTCTTATATGAAGGTTGAGGCATAGATCGAGACCGATTGACATGCCAAAAACTAGAACAGATTTACGGGAGGATTCAGAGGACCCTGAGGGTATGCAAATTCCAAACCCACATTTATTGTCCTCCATCAGCCAGAGATCCCTCTCCCAGTGTTTGAAGAGGTTGTTTATCCTTTATTGATGACTCTGTAATTCCTTCAGCTATCAGTTTCCAGAACTAGAGTCAGATTCCTGCGATGCCCTAGGGTACTGTAAGAATGATTGCATAATAAAAGAATGACAGGAACTTGCTACTTTATAAAAGAAAATAAAATTGAGGAAAATATGCGCCAATGGATGCTAAGCAAGCTTGACCTAGGAAGGTATCCCACAATATTAGATCAGTCCTGAATTTACCGACGTGAGTATACTCATCAGAGGTTCTGGATGCAATCTGCTACTCCAAAACTAGTTTTACTTCTAATATGTTGTTCTTGTCATTGGTTGACTGCAAAGTCGACTCAATATCTGCCCACTCTGAGTGAGGTGTAGATGCGAGAAACTACTTGATATAATGGCGAGGACTTCAGGGCATAGGGATTTTGCAGTGGATTTATCATATGGCTTTCAACCATCTCCCTAATAATATCAAAAGCAAGAGAAATCTTATCCTTAGCCTTTCACAAAGGGACCTGTAACCATTTACAGGGATAAATGTCCTGGCTGTCTGGGTGTTATTAAACAGTGGCTCTGATTTAGTACTAATTCTGGAGACATAAATGTCATTGTATTTGAGCAGTTAGAGTCAAATTTTAAACCAAATCCACCTCACAGATATACAGTAGACTCCTAAAACTTCATTGAAGTTATTTTTCCAATTCTTATGTGTTGGAATACTTAACTGTACACGTTGAAATAATCACATTTGGCAACTGGAAGAATGGGGTAATAGGTGTCCTTGAAGTTCCCCTTGTTTAAACAAAGAGCAAATCATTTCTGAAAATTCCAGAAGAATAGCATTGCAATCAATGACATGGAACAGTAGAGGTTTGGCATATGCCAGGGATGGCTGGGTTTCAAAGTATGGTGATGGATTATTATATATTGAGTCAGATGAGCATTCTAATTGCAGCTGCTGGCCCTGATATAGTTTTCTTAGTGGATTGGCTACTGGTCTGGCAAATTTTTTGTCTCTGGCTCAGCAAGAATATCAGAAGCATTTTTCTTCCTCCTGGTAGGGTCATCAGTATATCTGCATAATCTTATCTCCTGTTTGAACCATCAATCGGAATCTGTGCTCCACAATTTCTTCCTGATGAGTTAAGATTGATAAAAGAAGAAGACTAAAACAGTTAATTCATGAAGGCAATTAAAAAGCCATTGGTAGGGGGCTCTAATGTCTTTGAGATGCTTGGTAGTGACTGCTCCCTGGAGGCCAGGGTTGATGGTAAGGGAACATGACTTCCCAGCATGAACAGGAATGGTGGGCTTATGGGAATGCAGAAATGGGTGGCATGGTTGATATAATTGCTGTAATGGACAGGAACGCTAAAGTAACAAATAAAATACCTTGACCTGTGGTTATCTATTATGATGGTTATTGGTGCTATTCCTAAGGTGAAGCACATGGGAATTTGGCTAAGGTGTTGCTTCATTTGTATAATCGGGAAAAACTAGATTTGGTGAATAGGAGAAGATCCACAACCATTTCAAAAATCTAAGTCTATTCATAGATCCAGAGCGACTGACTGAAGGGAGGCTGGGTCCCCTTAAGAGAAGGATCTACAACATCACTAAACATAAATGGATAGATAGATGATAGATAGATAGATAGAGATATTTCCTCAAATTCTTCCTAAAATGAATCTTCATCTCTGTGTCAAGGTAACTGAGCTCTAGGGAAAGGAGAATGCCTGGAATATTTGAGGTCTGTTGGACACAAAGTGAAATCAATATCAGGGGATCTGATAAAGCCATCCTGGTTCCATAGTTAGAGTCAGAGCTTGGGTTAAAAATAGAACCAGCCTACGATCCAGCAATTGCACTTAGGTATTTACCCAAAGGATATACAAATACTAATTCAAAGGGATATATGCACCTCCATGTTTATAGCAGCATTATCAACAATAGCCAAATTATGGAAGCAGCCCAAGTGTTCAACTGATGAATGAATAAAGAAGATATGTTATATATATATATATAATGGAATATCACTCAGCCATAGAAAGGAATGAAATCTTGCCATTTCCAATGATATGGATGGAGTTAGTATTATGCTAAGTGAAATAAGTCAGTCAGAGAAAGACAAATAACCGTATGATTTCACTCATATGTGGAACTTAAGAAACAAAACAAATAAACATAGGAGGAGGGGTGGAAAAGAGAGGCAAACCAAGAAATAGACTCAACTATAGAATACAATCGAATGGTTACTAGAGGGGAGGTGGGTTGGATTAAATGGGGCGATGGATTAAATGGGTGTCGGGGATTAAAGAGGGCACTTGTGATGAGCACTGGTGTTGGATGTAGCCGTTGAATCACTAAATTCTACACTTGAACTCATTTTACACTGTATGTTAAATGGAATTTAAATAAAAACTCAAAAAAAGAGCTTATTGAGATAAACGGGGTTTTGGCCCGAATCAAATTGGATTCATTAGGCTATCAGAGCTACACATGGTTCTTTCATCAATATCCAAATGTAGAACGGCAATTGATGTATTTAGCAACTGGTAGATTTCTCAATTTTATTTTCTCAAGGTAGTGATTAAGGGTCATGATATTAAGAAGAGCCAAATGGAGCCTCTATGACACACTCAGAACTAATACTTAATTCCTGGAAGAACTGCAGAAATGAGCGCCGACATCAAGTACTTAAATGATGCAGGGGTGGTCGTTCTGATCTCATCTCCCTTCAATGAGCCCTTCTGGTCTCTGAGAAAAACCAGATGGGCCTTTACAAATGATAATGAACTCTATAAACTTAACAAGGTGATAACCCCGAATACAGCTGTTGTGCCAAATGTGTAATATTTACCGGACAGATCAACCCAGGCTCTGGACCTTGGTAGGTGGCTGTCAATTTAGCGAAGGCTGGATGCTTCATACTCATTAGTAAGAGACTCAAAAGCAGTATGTATTTACATAGCACAGACAACATTTTACCATTTCTGTGTATCTTGGGGCTGCAAAAACCTGCCTGTTTCCTGTCATAATGCAATCTAGAGATTCGAATCATCTTGAGATTCCGAAAGATACCACCCTGGCCCACTGTATTTTTGACACCATATGGTATTAACCGACTTAGTAGTTAGTGGCAAGTATTAGAATATTCTGCCAGGCATATGCATGCAGAATGAAGAAATAATCCCCATGAAGATTAAATGTCTGTGACACTGATGTACTTATAGATGTTCAATGGTATAGAGCATAGATTTCTTCTAAGACAAAAGAGAAGCTGCTGTACCTCGTTCTTCCTATCGCTAAGAAAGAGACATGCTGCTTGGTGGGCCTCTGGATTTTGGAGGCAGCTGACATGCCCCTGGACCATTTTGATCCATTAGATCCAGTGGTGTTGGGGATACCTGGGATACATAAAGATCCTGGGTGGAGCCTCTGGAAAGTCCCGAAAGGGAAGTTTTGGCACACCCTTAGAGTTCTAGAAGACCATGACTTTCAGAGCTGAGAAACACCTTCATCTGAATTGCCCCTCTTCATATTACATGGCTTGAGCTGTTTGCTTTGCTGTAGCTGCCACCATAGAGATGAACTTCATTGGGCTCACAAGTTCCCTAGGACCCGAACTAGTGCCTGAGTCTATGCATCCTTGCACCACATCCTATGGAGAAAAGAAATCTCCCTAGAGAGTAGAGTATCAAGCAGTATTTCTTATTATTCAGTTTGAAAAATGATTTGTCAAGGTGATTTAGGACCCCATGAGGGCAAGATTAGAATATTGATGTCCAGGAGTTTAGGAGAAGTCAAGTGAATGGATTTCCCGGAATGGGACCAGAATGTTAAAAAAAAAAAAAAAAAAATGTATCCCATGTGAAAGCCCACAAAGGGCCTTTACTGAAAAGCTCTCTATAATTAGGAATATGCCAGTCATCTCATTTCTTGGTGCTTGCTTAATGATGGACAGCAGCAATACCATGTGGGTTTGGTGATTTTATCAGACGTCTATTCATCCTAGAGTGAGATACAATCTCTGTTCACTAAATAGACCCTTATTTTTGGATTTTGATTGTTCCCCCCTTGTCTACTGTGCTTTGGCCAGTAGCAGCATCTGTGGGCCTCCTAAATGTATTCTCTGCTGACATGGTAGCTCAGTCGACATTTGCTCCTGAATAAGTAACTGGCTTTATAGTGAAAGAAACATGGTAATGGATGATACCAGCGGCATTCTTTGGTCTCATCATGTACTCCGAAGTAGAAGCCATGTGGAACAATGGAGTAGCCATCGAAGATTCAGTTATGACACTGTCTGGGACACAAGTCTTTGCAGTAGCAAGGTGACTGAACCCAGTTATCCAAGAAAAATAGGGTTGTTGCTGGGAACAGGGAAAAGGATGGCTAAAACCTTGTGTGCTCTTCATACACGTATGTCTCCTACATCTGCGCAGGGTCATCTAGGACTCTGGTATCATAGAACTGAGGCTTTAGATCCACCCAAAGTGAAGAAAATTATAATTTTCCAACTTATTTGTTTTCTAAAAGTGATGAAAATCCTGAGTGTTAGGGTGACTGACGGTGACAGTTTTGCCTAGAAAGGGCAATTTGACTTCAGATCTCCCGTATCGAAGCTGGATGATATAACTGGTCAGACTTTGGCTCCTCTCCTCTTGTGGGATTACAGTGCAGATGTGGATATATTTTGAACACGTGAGACATAGTTACAATTATTAGGCAGAACAATTTTTAATGGAGGCATAATAATAGGAAGAATGATAAACACTATCTAGGTATTATTATATAAGCAAGCCTCTGCTATATTTCTGGCTATTCAGTTCCAAAATTCCTCCTTTTAGGTTTTTCCTTGCTCTGAAAATGAAAGGAGACAGATATTTCCTCTCTCCTCGTTCCAGAAGGTAGGGTATGGAATATGCTCCAAGCTAGGACAATCAGATGATATATAGCCCAGATTTAAAGATTTAAAGTAATCTTGAAGGCGTGATGTGTATAAAGATGCAGGAAAATGACAGATTTCTCTGGGCTCCAGTGGCAGGTGTCCAGTGGTGGAGACACAACATCACTCTAATCAGACTGCTGGGTTGGGCCGTGACCTTGACAATGCGTGTTCTCACCTCCTGTCTTCCAAGCTTAATGCCCCAAGTCGTTCCCTTTCCTGCTGAAGTCATCCAGTGTTGGCGTCTGCTGTTTGTAACCAAGAACCCTGGGAAAGAATCATGCAATTTCAAGTCTGTGTGAATAAGGTGATACCAGGTATGAAGTCGAGAGGAAACAGAGCTAGTCTTATTGGTAGGAGACAGGAGGCTCCCACAGATTATGATAAATTAGGCCAACGGAAATTTACACACGAGGTTGAACTTGGAAGCCCAGTCCCTCTGTGGTGCTTTTATTCTTGAGCTCCTGAAACAATGTTTGGAGGAAAGGGAAACATAGTCAAATTAACTATTAGCTCTCATATATATTTTTATTTAAATCCTAACTGGATGGTTGTGTATTGAGTTTATTTCTTTTTTTTTTTTTTCAATTTCAATAGGTTTTATGTAAAGCCTAAGCTTTAAGACATGAAGTTTTTTGGGGTTTTTTTATTTTTTTTTTTTTACTTAAAGGATTTGAAATGAAAGCGTGGCTCCTTTTTAACCATGACTGAGACTTACGGGACTTACGCTAATGTATAACATAAAATGTGTGCAAAGATGTTCGTTACAGTGCTATGTAGCAGGGAAATATTGATAGAAATTCCATGTCAAACAATAAAGATGAGGAAAATATGGTGGAATATTATGAATTCACCAACCATCTTATTCACAGAGATTTTAATGACTTAGTAAAATACTTGTGATCTCAATACTTGGGATATAATGTTTGTGGAGAAAGATAAAGTTGTATACAATATATTTCAAATCTGCAAATGCATTCGCATGTGCATGCCCATAAAAAATTCCAGAGGGCAATACATGATTGCAATTGCTATTTTATTTTATTTTATGTATGTATGTATGTATGTATTTTTTTTTAAGTAGCCTCCACACCCAACATGGGGCTTGAACTCGTGACCCTGAGACCAAGGGTCACAAGCTCTCCCGACCAAGCCAGCCGTTAGGCTCCACTATTTTATTTTTTTAATAAATATTTGTGATGTTCAAGAGTTCTACAAGGGCATGTATAATTTCTGCAATGAGATAAATACTATATATGACAATTATTGTAGTTATGAATGCCAGACTAGAACGTAATTGTTGTAAGAGATATTATTGGGACAAAAGCAACATTTGAGTTGTATTGATTATGCAGTAGTATCACATAAGGTTAAATTTCCTGATTTTGATTACTATACTGTGGTTACGTGAGCAAATGTCCTTGTTCCTAGGAAATACGCACACTGTTGTATTGGGGAGTAAAGGGACAGGATGTCCTACAACTTATTTTTAAATGAGAGGAGGTGGGAGTGAGGGTGGAGGAGGAGAAGTAAAGCAAATGTGGTAAAGTGTTAACAATTGGTGAATCTATGTGAAAGGATGCAGGTATTCATTCTTCTAGTCTTCCAACTTTTCTTTAGGTTTGAAATTATTTTTTTTTTTAATTAAAAACATATGTCCTGGGATACCTAGGTGGCTCAGTCAGTTGGGCGGCAAACTCTTGATTTCAGCTCAGTTCATGATCTCAGGGTCCTGGGATCGAGCCCTGCATTGGGCTCCCTGCTCGGCGGGAAGCCTGCTTCTCCCTCTCCCACTCCCCCTGCTTGTGTTCCTGCTCTCGCTATCTCTCTCTCTGTCAAATAAATAAATAAAATCTTTAAAAAAAAAATAAAATACATAAATAAATCTTAAAAAAATATGTCTTATACTATTATCAGCAGTTAGTGACTAGATTTTTTTGGGAGGGGTTCTCTTCTAAGACTGATCAGCTTGTTGCAAAAATTTTAGGCTTTGGGGTAACACACATGTGGCAGAATCCTAGTTCTCTTGTTTGTTAACTACATGACCACAGGCAGTGTATTTCCTCTCTAGAGACTCAATTTCCTCATCAGGAAAATGGGGCTAATAATATTTGCATGGTGAAGATCAAAATGTTTATGAATTGCCTCACTCACCATTTCCCCCCATGGCTGTGCAAAGATTGCAAACGAGTAATACATTCTCCGGAAGTGGACTGGGTGCTAAACAGCATTGCCTTGATTATTTACTAAGCTCAGAATCTTTCATTCATCTTTGCGCTTCGGATAGGCAGAACGCTGCAGGTGTCCCTCAAGCACAAAGCAGAGAGAACTCTGAATATCTGAGCAATGAAGAAAAGTATTTACCACTCACTGATCATTTACTCTGGTCCAGGTTTTGTACCAAGGGTTTTTTGTTTGCTTGTTTGTTTTTAAATGGGTCATTCATTTAATCTTTACCACAGTGCTCTGAGGTAGAAAATCCTATGAGGGATTTTATAAATAAGGAGGGTGAGGCAGGAAGAGGTTAAGAAACTTGTCTAAGCTCACACAGCTGGTGGTGCAGGTGTAAATCGACCTACTTGCGCTCTTGAGCCTATGGTTGTCATTTGCTATACCCGCGCTCTGCTTCTCAAACTTAACATGAAGGGGAATTACCAGGGGATCTTGTTAAAATGCAGATTTCAATTTGGGTGAGGGTTAAAATGGAGATCCGTGCATGTGCATGCTCGAATGCACGCTCAGATGCTGCATTTCTAACAGGCTTCTGGATGGTCTCGATGGTGCTGGCCCGTGGATATGGATCATGCTTACAAGTAGAAGGGACCTAGAGGGTGAAATCCCAACTCATATTTGTTTACATGGATTCCGCCCATCCAGGTTGGCTCCCAGCTCCGCCTGCCATCCCTAGCCTCCGCCGGCGCCACCCAGCACCCCAGGTGCGTTGTAATTCACACGTACTTGAGGCTGTTGTATGGTTGTGCTTTATCCCACCATGTTACGTGCTCTCCAGCATCTATGCTTTTATCCGGCTCCTTCTGCTTGAAAGGATCTCAACCTCAGGATGTCACTGCAATGCTTTCCTGACCTTGTTCAATTCAGTGTCAGTTGTCTCTCCCTCTGCGCTCATAGAGGGCCACATACAGGCTCTCGTTTTTCGTACTTAACATTTTGTGCTTCTTTGTTTGAATTTCTGCCTCTCCCACCAGATGGTGAGCTAGTCAAGGGCTGATGTGGTGCTCTGTTTATCTACATATCCTTAGCACCCAGCGAGTGCTCGTCCCATCCAAGGTACTTGATAAATATTTGTAGAGTGATGGATAAATGAAAAATGATCGGATATATGAGTGAATAGAGCAGCAAAAGATGTCTGGCTACATTTTTTAGGCTATAACAGTAAATCTACAAACCCTTTGGATTTTTACAAGGGTATCTCCCTTCTCAACAATTGGGAATGTGTCATATACATATATGTATACATACATCTTGTTGTAGTTATATCTTAAGTACATTCTAAAACAAACATAGAAATATATTAAACAAGGATGATCTAAAAATAAAAGAAGTAAAAGATTTCACATTTTATTAGCAACCAACAGTGGAATGTGTCGTAGGCTCTAGGGTTAGGGGTACACACTCACCTCAGAGAATCCTGGGCTAGAATGATAAGTGAAGTCACTAAATTTACTAAAGGGTAGAACACACTTTAAAGGTGCTCGAGTGAATATGAATCAGATGAAATAAATAGGGAGAGAAGAAATAGGTCCAGGTAAGTATAGGATTTCCAGGGCCTGGGCCTTTAGATTCCTCTGGAGACAGAGCAAAAAGTGTACAGGGTGACCTAAAATCCAACCCAAGAAATCTGAGGCCTGACAGAAAGTGCCTTCTCCTCTGAGGCCCAGTGACTGGATCGTGACACTAATACTGGAGGAATGCAAGGCCCCAGGGGCCCAAGAGAATAATTCAAGACTCACCCCCAATACACTCTGGCTGAAAATTAAAACACTTTATTTAGCATCAGATAATTTGAAACCTGAGTTTAATGGTCTTTCATAGGTAGAAAGAGGTGCCTTCTTTCATTTAGCTTTGTTACTGAAATTAAGCATTTAAACCTTTAAGGCACTCATGTCCTTGTTGGATGAATTGGAAAGCCTCTCCAGGACGAGGTCCAACCCAAGAGTAGAAACAGGAGCATTTGATTCGGCTGCTGAGGATGTGAGGCCAGGGCGTAATTAGAATTCTTTAAGCAGAATTAGACCCGAATCCCTTTCTGGCCCCCAAGCGTGGGGCTCACAGTAAAAGTGAATAGGGTGGATGCTCCCCAAGGTAAACCTTATTTGCTCATACATATTCCAAACTGCAGAGCTAGGCGTACATTTGGTGCATGAGGCATGCCCTTGGTAACCCACTGCTCTGCCTTAGCCTTTTCCTCCTTCTCCGTGTCCATCCAGACCTTTCTGGTGCAGCCTGCCCCCTGGTAAGCCATAGCTCAGCCTGGCACGACAGTAATTCTCCTTAGAGGGTCGGTGGGTGTCGATGCCCCTGGAAGCTAACTATGGCCTCGGAGAAGCTATGTGATGTAGATACCATACATGGGAATCCTGCTTCAATATTTACACCTTGATCGGAGTGTGGGTCACCAAAAGAGGCTTCCCAGAGGTGCTCAGGGGTTAGTCTCCACTCACTGCCCCTTATATCCTGTGGTGTTACTGACTCTTAGCTCTCTCCTGCTGAGGTCCTTCTGAAACAGATCAGAAGATGCTAGAACTCTGGTGGTTCAGCCATATGAGCCTCTCTTGAACCCACTCCACACCCTCCTCTCAGCCTCACCTGGAAAACCTGTCCCAGGTGGGTCCAAGGCTTGGGTATAATTTGCTCTGTCTCTTGTCTCTCTCACCAGCTACTTTGCAGACATGGACATTGTCCTCCATGTTACCTCCCTTTTCTTCCCAACTCCTAGTGGATCCAAAATTTCTCAATGAGAGTGTCTTCTGACCTCTACAAAGGAGATATTGAGTTATAATTAGATATAGTTAATTGTGCCAGTTCACTCTTGCTGGTTTTCCCTCTCTCAGGCATCTTGACGTCTCCATTCTAACTTAGATGCCCCACTTCTGAACTCCTACAGCCCCTGAGCAGATGTGTTGCTAACAGTTGAGTGAATGTGTGATGAAGAGAAAGAAGTCTTGAGCCAGATGGATTGGGTCCAAATTCTGCTCAAGCTCTGCAATTTTGGGCAAACTACTTCACTTCCTTTTTTTCTTTTGGCCTCAGTTTTTTTCATCTGTAAAATGGGGATATTAAATATGTCTTCCTTCCCAAACTGTGGTGAGGATTAAATGAGGTGTATGTTTAAGGTGCTCAAAACAGTACCTGACAGAGAGTAAGCACTCCAGAAAACACTGGCTAACATTATAATGCTTGACATGATGTCGTGTAGGCCCTGACCTGGTTTGATGCCTCTCTGACCAGATCTGATGGCAATTTCTTTAAGGTAGGATCTATATCTTATATATCTTTGTAGTCCCAGTTTGTGCCCTGTGATTGGCACAGGATAGATTTTTGATAATGCTTGTGGAATGAATCAGTGAAACTACAGATTATTTAGGAAAGGGCCCTAAAACAAAATTTTATTCTTTTCTTCGAGAGGGAACGATACTCTATAAGTAATTTTTATGTACTTATTGGCCACCCCCTAATCATTACAGTTCTGATTGGTAATCAGTATTGCTCGTACCTATGTTTCTAACATCTATCTCATTATAGATCATATAATCTCACTTCACTTATCAGCTGTCAATAAATACCCTCTGAGTTGTGGAGTATTTTAAATGGAATCCCAGCTAGGGATCTTGAAGGCAAAACCAAAATTACTGTAGGTAATTACAAAATTACCTTCCTCTCTCTACCGCATCCTCATATTCTGACCCTCATATTGTGACTGGGTTGTTCTTCAGATTCCTGCAGGCTCTTGTCCTCCTGAGGGGTTGGGAATGCATGGCTGTGTGCATCCTGGTGTCTCTTTCCTTGTCTCTCAATTATCCGTGGCTGGCAGTGTTTTCTCTAACCTCTTCACACTTCCCCACTTCTGCTTCAAGTATAACATGAGCGCATTGTTCATATAATAAAGTAGGGGCAGGTGAACTCTCCCTTGAGAAGCAGGATAGACTGGAAGGAGGAACAAAATGCCAAACTGCC
This sequence comes from Mirounga angustirostris, assembly GCF_029215605.1. Lineage (NCBI taxonomy): Eukaryota > Metazoa > Chordata > Mammalia > Carnivora > Phocidae > Mirounga > Mirounga angustirostris. The sequence continues at coordinate 168,841,013 of NW_026991713.1, forward strand.
CAGTCAGCTGTGTAAGCTAGAGAGCTGCCTGGGCCGCATTTCATTGGAAGATTATACATTTAGCGCTTCAGAGGCCGTAGAAGTCTACTATGGAATGGGAAAAACCCTCAATTCGTGAAGAGTCAATTCCCAAAGAAAAAATATTTAATGCTTAGAGTTTATTTTTTATTGTAAAGTTTGGTGACAGTGATATTTTGTATCAATTAACTCCAAGTTAAATTACTTAGGAACAATCTATCAAATGGAAAGGTTCATCATCGGAGTGAAAAAGTCAGTTCATTGTGATTATCTAATTCTGCTTAAAGAACATGATTAGGTACATTTTAATAGCAGTATCCAGAGGCCTGACTATAAGCTTATATTTCTCATTAACAAAACTTCATGCTTGGCTAGCAGGCATTGAACTGTGATCAGCTGCAGTAAGAAAACACAGCTTTTGGATCTGTTAAATCATCAAGACAGCACAATCTTAATTGGACACTTAAGCTAAAATGAGTGTTTAAACACTGAGGCTTCCTTTAACTCTTAATTTTCCCCCCCCTATAAAACACAGGCCTGCCATTTCCTGCCCAAGTCAACACAAAAGGCTTTGGGACAGGAGCTGGGGTGGGGTAATTTCACTCTGTCAACCCATCTGCCATCTGTAAATCCACTGATTGAGTTCGGACAAATTACATTGATTATTAGCACCGGATTGCTGATTGAGCAGGTTTCCATTTTGTTGATCCATCAGCTGACCATCGCTCTTTTCTGTCTGGTTCTGCAGACGTAGCCCACTGTTTAAGGCACCCTTAAAGATGGTCCAAGCACCATTTTAAAGACACAACAGACCCTGTGGTCTGCATAAAAGCATCCATTCTTTTCATCCACCCAGTAAATGTCTTATGTCATCACAGGACTCATAAATTTGATAGAAAGCCGTCCTTCCTTTTAATTTTGTTCTAATCAAGAAAAGTGACATAAACACAGGGAGAGATTCCCAACTTGGATCTCTCTTCTCAGTATTTCAGATGGGGTTTAATGATTACACAGCATTCCCAAATCTATTAAAGTTTATGGACACACATCTTTGCAAAATGTCTCCAAATTCAAATTTTGTTTCTCTGTTCAAATCTTGTCTTGTTTATGAACTAATTAAAACTATAGCTATTAACAGTTTAACTCATATCTCAGCCAAATGCTTAAATAATTTGTCCCTACACAATTGTGTGTACGTGTGCGGCGGGGGGGGAGATGCTAGAGGAAGCATAAAGATACATGGTTCTATGATCACAACAGACAAAGGTGTGAAGGTGGTGAATGTGGAGCCTCTGTTCTTGCAGAAGAGGACACCTGTGAGGATCAAGAGAGAAAGACCTATAGATGCAAGCCAATTCTTTCTAATGAACCCCAGGAAGACTGGGGTCAAAGTCACCAGGTGCCTTAAGAGCACTCCCAATGTGTTGGGAGAGAATCATGCTCCCTACACCGCAGGACAGGAGAACCATATTCTTGGGAGAAACTGAGCTGGAGATGCTTCAGGATTGGAAGCGTCTGCTACAGAGGAGGGCATCTGGAGAATTAAGTAAACCTCTCTAAATAAATCCAATCATTATCTCTCCACAATCTTCAGGATGCTGGCAGATAGGCATACAAGCTCCACACAGCAGAAGAGAAGCTCTTTCTCCAGAGAAATTGAATTTCCTCAGCAAAAAGATTATACAAATACCAAGCTGGGGGTGGGGGAGGTTTATAACAAAAGTATCAGCTGACCACTCAATAGTAAAGTCAATCAATGGAAAAGCCTCACCCGTGCTTGCAGAAATTCCAATTTGCTCTTCAATGTCTCCTTCTTAAATATGAACAGATGGTCAAGGATCAATAGACTTGTAGGGAAGGTTTCCTATATATAAAAGAGGAAACTTGAAAAAATAAAGAATTGGGGGGAAAAAATGCAGGAAGCAGAAGTGAACTCCAGAATGACTATACTTGATATCATCCGTGAGATGACAAGATAAGGTACCCTTGAAACTATGTAACGATGATCTAAAAAGAAATCTTTGGAGAATCAAGAATGCACTCTTAGAAATTAAAAATATAGATGAAGAGTTGGAAAATAGGAAACAAAATCTAAGAAAATGAGATAATCAGTTGGGAGATAGAATATTGGGGGAGGTCAAGAAAGATAGAGCAAAGGAAAAATTGCAGAGGAAATGATCAAAGAAACAATGTAGAAACATTTCCAGACTGGAAGGACATGTAAGGCAAATCATCATGAGAATTCAGCACAAAGGGATTAAAGGGAATATTGTTAAAAGCTTCCAGAAAGCAAATCAAAGGGCGAAGAATAAACAAAGGCATCCAGCTTCAAACGCAGACCATCGGTAACTTGAGGACAATGGAACTGTGTCTTTAGAAGCAGCGTAGAAAAGTATATCTAACCTAGAATTCTACAGGCAGCCAGATTATTATCATTTGCCTGTGGATAAGAGGGTCTTTGATACAAGAGAAAGCTAAAAGATTTCCAGCAAGGCCAAGGTTAAATCCCTAAGGACAGCCATGTGGGAAGTCTAAAGAGAAATCAGTTCAGACTGGAGCTGGGGGTGGGGTGGGGGGGAGGGCGGGGGGTGGGCGGTTCCAGAAGGGCCATCCCCAAAAGACAAATGAAAACAGCGAGATTATCAGATTGTTTTAAGAGACACACCTCAGGAGCGTTGGAGAGCTAAGGCTCAAGGAAAACCAAGCCTATGGAAAAGCAATGTTTAAATATGGGGGAATAGGAGGTTGTTACATGGGGGGGGGAAAAAAAGGTGGTCACTCTATGCTGTGTAGCTCAGCAGTGATCATTATAAATAAATAATTATAATAACAAAGGCCCTGAATATGGACTTAATGAAGTTTGTGATATATTGGAAATCTACTGGAAATCGCTAGAATGCATTGGGAAGATAAACTGAGGGAAAGAACTAGATCCTTATCTATCAAAATTGTAAGTTAGTACATTATGTTTTAAAATGAATTATCAGAGAGCGGTAGATGTATCTTATTTAGAAGGTGGAATTAATGAACATACAGGTAAAAGTGTTGGAAAAGGGTTGCTTCCATGGGATGGGAGAGGGGAGGGGTTGGGCAGGGATCTGATCTCTTTGAGGAAGGTCTTTTAGTTTTGTATGACTTTCATTATTCCTTTAGGATATTTTTAAAAACTGAAAATGAATACTAGTAAATGAGTGCCTATCTAATCGGTCAGGCCAAAGAACACTCCAAGAACACTCCAAGAACACTCGCCATATTTATTGTGCAGCTTTGTCCTCCTTCCTCGAACATGACCAGAGACCCTGGGGATCTACGTACCGTGGTTGAAGAAGCTTTGGACTAGGCTCTGTCATGACGGGAAAAGGTACGGTTCTCATTAGACTCTTGCCTTCTTAGACCCTCCCTCAGTACTAAGATGGTGTCAGTCCCCTCTCGTAATGATTCCGTGTGTGGCCAGTAAGAGTCCGGAGCCCCTGGGGTTGGGACTATGACCTTCGTTTGTACTGATCACGAAAGCAAGGCGTGGGGATGGTCCACGATTTGCCGATATCACACAGCGCATTCATTGTGGTTTCCAAGCTGGTCATAAAAGTGCTGGATGCTTTTGCCATCATCCAAGGCGGAGAGAGGTATGTCTATTTATATGTACTTTAAAATTTTTTTCTCAGCTCGAGGCTGAGCCCGTGGAGAGAGGCTGTTGAGCACCAGCTGTCTACGGCTTATATTGTTAATTCATTCGACTTCATGCTTTATCCTCTCTGGAAATCACTACGGTCCTGCTTACTGGCAAAACAATAATGCTGGAGTGTTTGCTGCTTGTACTTGCTGACAATATTAATTATTTAGTTTTCTGCCAATTCCTATTAGACTTTTTCTAACTGGAAAATTTACACTGTGTTATTGAATTAAAAACAGTGGAAGGCTTTGGGGAATTTAAACTAATTAGCCGGCGTTTGTAAACCCCTTTGTTGAAGATAATTTGTTTACATGACTGATTCAAGCCTTTTAATTATGGGGGCCTGCACGGGCCATGGAAGGTGCCCCCATGGCCATCCTTGGATGGGCGCAGGGATGCCAACGTGGCAAAACTCATTTTTCTTTGTGATGAGGTATGATGCCCCAGCTCACTGGCACCTAACCTTGCATATTAACATGTTTATAATTACACTTGGGAGAGGCTTCGGGCTTCCCAGGCTCCCGGTTGTGCCTTTTTGGGAACGGTTTCTCAACCCCTGTCAGCTGAGCAGCTCCAAGTAACTGCTTTATCACTTCTCCATCTTTCTGTTGCTTGTCCCCGCCACCCTCACCCCCACTGATTCCTCTCAGACCTCTCTGTCTGTCAGAAGCCAGGACTGGATTCTTCGATGCTAAGACACAGTATTGATGATGCCATGTATTGCCTGTAATTGAATATTATCCAATCTGCACGTACTCGTCATGTTAACTGCATGGCTTGGGGTAAGTACAGCTGACTTTGCCCTGGTAAAGGGGAACGGGGAAGACTGACGTCCACGTTGGCTGAATATTCAAATTGTGTTTCTTTGTGGTCTTTCGATGAACGCAACTTTCTTGTTGAGAGCAGTTGGCAAAGAGAAGTGCATTTGCTGAGAGTGATTCTGAGAAATAGCAAATCTTGTGATGGGGTACGTATTTTATTTTATTTTTAAAGATTTTATTTACCTATTTGGGAGTGAGGGAGAGAGATCACGAGCAGGGGGGGAGGGTAGAGGGAGATGCAGACTCCCTGCTGAGCGGGGAGCCCGACGTGGGGCTCGATCCCAGGACCCTGGAATCATGACCTGAGCCGAAGGCAGACACTTAACCGACTGAGCCACCCGGACATCCCAGCGGTATGCATTTTAATTAACTGAGTACTGTAGTTAAGATTGAAGGACTGGCTTACCAACTAACTTTAGCAAGAGCATGGTAAGTGGAACTGTGGTCCCCGTAAGGTTCTGTATGCAGGTCCTTCCTTGGCCGATGCCTGCTCTGATGTTTTAAATCCCAAAGAAAAGGTGGGTTGATAAATAATTGAATGTGTGGATGAAATTTGTAATCGCTTCTCATTTCTAGGTCCACTGAGTCAATTGTCACCTTTGGGTTACAAAGTAATATCCATGGCAAGAATGTTAAAGCACCCTACTCCTGTTTCCAGGTATGTTGCAGGCCTGGACCTCGGGGCTGCCCTGCAGTCTTATCTTCTAGGCAGCTTGCGAAAGTCAAGATGCCATCCCTATATTGTGATATCTAGACCCCACGTTCTTCGTTCTGGGCTGAAGGTAATTAAGGCCTCCCTTGGCATTCTGGAACATGGTGGGGCTGGCAGGATGTGGAGCTCTTTAGTTAAAATTCAAGGAAGGTGCTGTTCTCACTTCCTCCTGATTATATCCAGGGAGGATATTTTTCACATAATTTCCGCATATTTGTGCTGATGTGCAAAGAAGGGCTGTCCCGGTAGCCAGCAACGGTGTCCTGCTTTATAGGCATTACATCATGTAATTCCACATCATCCCTAATGGGTACTGCAGCAGGATTTCCTTTGGCTGAAAGGGACAAAAAACAAAACAAAACAAACAAAAAAAAAACCTCAAAGTGATTTGAGTGAAAAGGCATTTATGGCTCCCAGAGCAGAAAAGTCTGGAGGTAGATTTGGCTTTATACTGGCTTTGGAATCAGGTATGCTCAAAGGTATTTGCCTCCCTGAAAATCTCAGCTGTACCTTCCTATGCGTTGACCCGATTTCAGGGAGGTTTTCTCACATGACACGTTGCCTGAATCCTCCCATGGGCTGGGGTTTTGTCTTTGATATTTTTTGCTATCTCTCCAAAACTTAGGGCCAAAGCCTGGCACATAGTAGATGCTCAGTAATATTTATCAAACAAATGAGAAAGGTTTTCCTTGGATCTCGTGCCCAGTCTTAGAGCCTGGGGTTGGGGTCAGGTCCGGCTAATTCATGTGGCTAAATAACGGGTACTATAAACTGAATGATTGTGTCTCCCCCAAATTGATATGTTGAAACATATTCCCCCATTGCGATGGCATTTAGAGGTCAGCCTTTGGGAGGTGACTAGTCTCATGAATTAGTCTTGTGAAAGGGATGAGTGTCCTTATAAAAGAGGCCCCAGAGAGCTCCCTTCCACCATGTGAGGGAGGATAGCAGTGACAAGATGGCCATCTATGGACCAGGAAGCAGCAGGTCCTCACCAGACACGGAATCTGCCAGCACCTCGATCTTGGACTTCCCAGCCTCCGGAACTGTGAGAAATAAATCTCTGTTGTTTCTAAGCCACCCAGTCTGTGGCATTTTGTTACAGCAGCCTTGCTACCTTAGCCAAAGGGACTTAGATAATGAGCGTATGTTTCCCCAAGGACTGTTGCTGGGGAATACAGGGCTATGGATGCTGAACTGGCAAAGCATCATGGATGCCCACTTCACGGCAGCCAACCGTAGCGTCCCATGTGGACTTGAGAGAGACTGATACAGTATCTGGTGGCATGGAATCCTAGGACTTCACTTCCTTTTGCATATAAACTGCGGGGGATGGCGCCCTAAAGGAATGTTAAGATGCTGTTGCCATAGAAAGGGGAAAGGGGATGGTGAAGCAAAACCAATAGTGTCTGCCCCGGAGAACATCATTAAGACAGAAGATAGATTTAATTCAAGAGCTGCAGAGCTGAAGGACAACCAAGTGAATGGGGCGGTAGCTGGATGAAAAGTGATCTCTCACCGTGTATCAGAACATTTTTGAGTATTGGAGAATGCGACAGGGATCATTTTTAGTGCTTGCATGGGAACTACATTACGATAGGGCACAGAAGGAACTATGAGTGCCCACCGAGAGCCTCTGGGCACCTCCACCTCTCCCAGACTTCCTTGCGTTTGGATCGGTCATGTGACTCATTTTGGCCAACAGAATGCAAGCAGGAGGAAGTGTGTTGTTATGAGGTCCAGATGGTTCAATAATTAGTGGGTCTTCTCTGTGCTCTCTTCTTGGACTTATCCCCACCTGCCTATTATAGGATGCCAGGGAGAGCTTGGAGTCATAAAATAGAGCCACCAGGTGGAAACAACCGAGTCTCTAAATTGGTGCTTCGAAGAGTGCTGTATTATTTTCATGAGACTGAGATATGAGTGAGAAATAAAACATGTTTGTGTTCAGCCATGGAGAATTCGGGGATTATTGGAATCAGCAGCTAGCCTTAGTTCTTCTTGGATAATCTGAAGTGTAAAGGCAGAGCAGTGAGCAATAATGCAGACTGGGGGGAAGGTGGCTGGGAACAAGATGGTACGAGTAGAAGGGAACAGAAGAATGCTTGGATTTTGACTATATTATGAAGATAGGGCCAAAGGATTTGAAGGAGGATTCATTGGGCAGAGTATAAGGGAAAGGGAAGCCTCAGTGATGACTTCACGATTGTTGGCCTGAGCAATTGCAAGGATGGAGTTGACATTTAATTAGCTGGAGAAGACTGAAGAAAGAGAGCCAAGGGATGAAGGAAGGGAAGAAATCAGGAGTTGTGTCTCAGACATAAATGTTTCTGATATATTCCACTTGGCACCGAAGTAGAGATGTCAAGGGGACAGATGGACATACATCTGGAGTTCAGGGATGTCTGGGCTGGAGATAGGAATTTAGGAGTTGGCTGTGTTTGGAGGTATTTTCAGCCCCAAGAGCAGATGAGATCACCAAGACAACGATCATACATGGAGAAGGAAAGCTGGTATTAGGAATGAACTCTGACCTTTGACATCTACAGATGGAGAAAGTGAGGAGCAAGAAGCATAAGGAACTTAGAAGTTGGAGCTAAAATGGGTAGAAGCAGACTCGTGAGAGAATGTTCCAGAAGCAAGAAGGAAAGAGTAAAGATTCATGTCAGAAGCTGATGATAGGTCAAGTGAGAAAGGGAGTGATCACTGACCCTGAATCCAGCAATGTGGAGACCATGAATGTCCCAGACAAGAGCTGTTCCAGTGACGGTGGGGGGAGGGGGGGCCTTGGGGAGGGGGGAGGACAAAGGCCTTGTTTTGACTGTATTAAAGAAAGGTTTAGGGAGGGGAGAGAATTCTGAAAGAATGAACACAGACAACTGTTTCAAGGAGTCCCCTAGCCAATGAAGTACCCCCTGATTTTATTTGGTGGGAAAAAGAAAATAGGCTTTTCTCTTGCTATGAACATCCTTTCCTGCATCTCTCTTGCGTCTCTACGGATGAGCACCTCCCCACACCCTGGCCCCAGTCACTCCCCCTGTGTCTCCTCTTATCCCTCCCCCAGCCAGGCAGAGCATCTGCTCTAGCTCCCATGTTAACCATTCATTAATGAATCCATTCAGTCCAACACCAGCTACCTGCAGAGGGCCTCTTACCTGCCAGGCACTGTGTAGCTCTGGGCCCACAGTGGCAAATAAAACAGATTACAGACCAGAATGGAGTCTTTAAACCTTTCTGTTGATGACTCCCCTAAGACAGTTTTAAAAAACACTGATGTCTCTTTCACCCAGACTTCAATTTTAAAATGAGATCTTATGTTCTAAAAGTCTTTTGTAGGGGGTGCCCAGGTGGCTCAGTTGGTTAAGCGCCTGCCTTCGGCTCAAATCATGATCTTAGGGTCCTGGGATCGAGTCACGCATCAGGTTCCCCACTCCGCGGCCAGTCTGTTTCTCCCTCGACCTCTGCCCCACCCCCTCTTCTCATATTCTCTCTCTCTCTTTCTCTCTTTCAAATAAATAAAATCTTTTAAAAGATAAAAGTCTTTTGTAGGAAGAAAGGAAAGGCAGGCTCAGCAGACACTGTCCGGGGGACCACTATAGCCCATTTCTGAATACATTAAAATTACAGGATTTTTGTGACACCCAAGGAGTTTTTCATGGTCATCAGGGAGAACAGACTTTGTGGAACCAAAGCAAGGGACAGGAAACTTTTTGGCAGTCAGCCCAGTGGGTATGGACAGTCCCTTGGGGTCTTAATTCAGCAAACTTCAAAAAGACCAATTGAAATGAATGTGGATTTGAAAATATTCCCAGTGAGATCCATTTAGGATCAGTCATTATGGGGAGAATTTAACTTTCTTTCTCAACTTTCTTCAATTATTGACATGCCCCACTAACTTCTTGTGGATAGGCTGATTCTTTATCGTCTTGTATACATGTTTAAATGAATATCTAAGTATTTCCATCATGAGTATACATAAATGCAAAGGATACAATTACCAGTGAACTATAAACGTTGTCATTGAAAAAATAAAATAATTACAGGGCAGCTGGCTGGCTCAGTCGGTAGAGCTTACGACTCTTGATCTCAAGGTTGTGGGTTCAAGCCCCGCATTGGGCATGGAGTCTACTTAAAAAAATTTTTTTAATAAAATAAAAAATAAAACAATGACTACCTTCTTTTTAATTTTTTTAAAGATTTTATTTATTTATTTGAGAGAGAGAGCATGACAGAGGGAAAGGGAAAAGTAGACTTCCCGCTGAGCAGGGAGCCCGATCCCAGGATCCCGGGATCATGACCTGAGCCGAAGGCAGATGCCCCAATGACTACCTTCTTTTAAAAGTATTCAATGGCATCTACATATCATAGCACTGTGATACATAACATCATCCATTTTTAAAATGCACAAACTCTCCTTGAGCAGTAACAACATTGAAGGTTTCCTTTACTGAACCCGTATTTCTGTTCTATTCTCGACCCCACACGCAGGATTTTATCCTAATATAACAATTTGAGCTTGAAAGACTTTTATTAGTTCTCTTCTTATCTTTCTCTGCAGCAAAAATTTGTACTGTAAATGCCCTCCAGCCAAACGCCAACCAGAACGCACCTGGAGTTGAACAAATCAGGTTTTGCATTCATTGAAATAAGGGAGAGTGCACACCATGGGGAACCATTGGGCATCTGAGTACAAGGGTGCTAGAAAGGATTTATTATATGATTTGGACTTTAAGTCATTAGGGAAAAGTTTATGGGAGCTTGGCTTCACTCCAGATTGGATGCTTTCAGGAATCGGGGATGATTCTATAAGGGGTTTTATCTTAATTTCATGTGGATGGTGGAGAGCAAGGTGAAGGCTTATAATGGTAAAGAGCCAGCAGTCACTCCTATTGGCTGGGAGGGGGTGGGTTTGCATTTCTGTGGTTCGCACAGTGACTTTTTCCTTTTGCTTCGATGAAACCGTGAGCTGATCTTGGCTATTGTTTTACTTAGCCATGATCACCGATAACTTCGTCTGATGTCGATGCTTGGTGATATTGTTGATATCCAGCAGGAGAACACCATGGTCTAGCTGTGAGCACATGTCCGTGCCTAATAACCACACAGCCTTCCTGTACGTGGCAGGCCTGTCCTTGGAATCAGGGATTGCTTTTCGCTTCCTGGGCCCCTTCTTTGAGGCAAGGACAGATGAATTCAGACCACAGGATATTAATTCACGATGTGAGATTTTGCTGCTCGTGATCAAGAGGGTGTCTCCTGCACCTCACCAGTAGTTAGACTAGGGTCAATCCCTCTTCTCTGTTGTAAAATGAGTTGTTGAACCATCTGATGGGACCGTGGCTGCCCCTGAGACTTTAAGACTCTGGACCGGATACGTTGACCAACTGTAACACAGCCAATTACCAGAAACCACATGATTATTATTCCTCGTAGGTCTCCAAGCAAGAGGCCTAGACTATAAACCCCAGGCAAGGAAAACATATCCCAGAATCCAGCAGGGCCTGTTTTAGAGACCCAGGTGGTTTCTTCTTTTCGCCTCGTCTTGAAATTTGCCCTGTAGTATTTACACAGGGGCCTCAAGTTTAGAGGAAATCAAGCATTACGCGATCTTTCACGGCGACTCTGGCTAATGAATTGAAACACGTTTATTGGGTGTCCAGGGCAGATATTGTGTTATTTATGACATCAGCTGGGGTCCATGACAAGTTTCAGGTCACTGTGGGGATTGGAGTCAGGAGAGTTTGCAGGGAGAGGACATCGGTTTTCCCTCCTGGAGTATCCCATGTTTGCCTCATGCTGGAAGTTTCTGAGAGGGGTGGTCTTCAACAGCTCGTAGTCTCCAGGAATTACCCCCAAGCGTGCAGGTAGGTAGAGGAAAGCAGGCAGGTATGAGCCTGATAATCACTTCGGAAGTAGAGTCCCATTGAGGCATAGGCTCTATTGGGAATATAAGTATCATCTATCACAGCAGGAGGGAATCAATTCTCTGTCCATTTCTTAGGGGTTCCTGTTGTGCTCCAGAAATCCTTGTTGTTTTAAATCATTTAAGTCATGGATTAACCCAAACCAGTTACCTCTTATGGTATGTATATATTTGTTCTTCTGTCATTTGTGAGTTAGTGGGTTTGGCTAAGGGCAATTAATTTAGGCATCTAAACTGATTTAATCTCTGTGAGAAGCCCAAATGTCAATGGTAAATTCAGCTCTGTACTGCAGAATCTCTTGGCAATTTTTAGTTGTTTTTCTTTAAAGTATGATCCATCAATACGTAGAATTAAATCAGAGATATCAAAAAAAAAAAAAAAAGACTCTAGAAGGTTTGAAAAAGGTGTGAATACTTCCCCAAAGAGGTTTCTTTTCTCCAGACAAAAGAGAAAACTAGATTATAGAAAATAAAAACTGTTTATCTCCTTTAAAAAAAAAAGAACATTCATATCACATCGTTCTAATAATTTTCATAACAAAACAATAAATGAATAAAGAAATGAATAATACCATCCAGAAACAATAGCCACAAAATTGCTACAATTACTACAACTGTAACAAAGATAATTTGTTAACCTGTTGTCATTTAAGAAGTCAGGATAAATTATGTTTAATGACCAATGTTTTGTAGTTGTTCCTTAATTAAAAACTGTCTGGGCATCCAAAGATTGTTTATTAATTAATTTAAAGTTTTGTCTAATGTCTTAAAACTAGTTATGGTCCTGAAAAACACAATTTGGCTAATACGCTAAATCCTTATGATTTGTAGTATTGCGAGAGGTGCATAAAATTAAACACTCTAAAGACATATCCATTATCATCAGTTCATTTTTACGGACATAATTTGATGTGTATAAATTTTTAATTTTAAACAAGCTGTGGAGACAGCAGTAACCTAACTAACTCATAAAACCAATGCAGGCAGCTTAGAATGTTGAAATAGGAGACATTTAATTCTGTACTGACACAAGTAAAATTTTGTGCTGGAAGTATTTTTATAGGGTCAACTAATTTTTAAAGACTGAATCATGCCCCAAACTCTTGTTTTATCTTAGAGCTAAAGCCATTTTTTCCTAATCTCATAGCTGGAATAGCAAAGGTTGTTATATAAATACACTTTTGGGGGTCCACAAAGAAGAATACTATGTAATAACTTTCTTTTTTTTAGACATTGTTGATTGTTCATCTGGGCTAGATATTCCCAGAGTGCTGACATAGCAACTGAACGATTTTTTGTTTTAAATCTTTAATCTCTTTTTCCCTGAGAGAAAGAAAGAGAGACAGACAGGGAGACAGAGACAGAGAGAAAGAGATAGACAGAGACAGAGAGGAACAGAGACAAAGAGAGACAGAGACAGAATGAGAGAGAAAGAGACAGGGGAAAGAAAGGCAGCCAACTCCAGGCAAATACAAAATTATTACTACAAAATGCTAATTATGTCTTCCCTACAGAGAGAGGACAATAAGTCTAGTTGCAGAATAAGATTTTGACATATATGTTCAAAGAGAGTGGCATGCAGCTGTGGTTGATATAACTTCTGTTCATTTGACAGATTTATCAACCCAAACAATTAAAAGGTCAGTAGTCACTAGTTCCCAAGTACTGAAATGGAGGAGGCATGACTTCTGGGTTAAACAAAATGCTCTCTCTGGTGGAGAAACAAGATAAGTCATCTCCTCTTGAGGATTTCTTCACTTTTTGTTCGAAGATACCTTTCAAATGAATACTCTCGCTCCTGTCAAAAGCTCCCCAATGTGGCCATGGCAATTTTGAGTGGTCCCTGGTGAAATGGTGCAGTTAATGAGGTAAGCATATAAGTTAGCACGATAGTGAGGAGACAAGAGGAAGTAGGTTTGGCCTGGGAGAGGCACGGTGTGGATGGGGGAGAGGCACAGTGTAGATGGAGAACAAGCACAGTGTAGATGGGGGAGAGGCACAGTGTAAATGGGGGAGAGGCACAGTGTAGACTGGGGAGACACACGGTGTAGACGAGGGAGAGGCATGGTGTAGACTGAGGAGAGCCTCAGAGCTACTGGGATCCATCCGTGGATGTTTGTATAATTTCATGGCTCTGGGTCCTGGCCAAAGCCAGTAATCACCCATCCATCATCGGGGAGCAGACAAAACTCCTCTGATTCTAGGCAGACAAAAATAAACAAAGTTCACAGAAACACCAAGACAGGACTGAGGGAATGTCCTTATATGGTTCTAAAATGGTGATCCAAGTCCAAGTCGGTCTAAAAGATGCCGAGTCTCAGGGGACACCATGAAACCCTCAGCCCCTGGGCCTGGCTTGGGCACAGATTTATCAGCCCTGTTCCCAAGTTTTGCCTGTAACGGTCCATGCCACGTGTCACTTTGACCAGGCCATAATCCAGTCTGCCGTTAGTTGAACATTAAACTAGATATTACCCTTTTTTTGTAGATACAATTTTGTAGTTTTGTAGATACAATTAAAGTTCATAATCAGTTGTTTTAAGTGAAAGAGATTATTCTACATAATCTGAGTGGGCCTGATTCAAGCCGTTGAAAAGTCTCAAAAGCAGAGCTGAGGTTTCCCTGAGGAAGAAACTTGCCTGTGGCTAGAAGCTTCAGCATGCGCCTGAGAGTTCCAGCCTGCCTTCCTGATGGCCTGCACTCTGGATTTTGGACGTGCCTAGCCAGGCCCTCAGAATCATATAAGCTAATTCACTGTAATAAATCTCGTAATACAGATACCTCCTACTGGCTCTGTTTCTTTGGTTGAACCCTCACCAATACATTCTCCCTATAGACGTTTGCTGTTACAGACAAAGAACCCTCTCTAACCCACTAGACAAGCAGACAGGCCAGGAGTAGGTGTTAGATGACTGGAAAACAATTTCAGCAAAGAATAATGTAAATATGATCAAATAAACAAGATAAACCCAACGCTGGAATATTTAACACAATATTGGAGCTCAATGTAGCATGAACTTCTCTCCCAGGCGTGTGTGGGGGGCACTCCTCGATAGGGAGAGACGCAGCAGGTCTCAGATGGGAACGCCAGCACTGGGTCCAGGGTTTCCACCCAGGGCAGTGAGGACTTCAGCTGCATCTTGGTGGCACATCCCATTCTGTCAGTGCCCTCCAGCCAAACACCACAGGGCCACACTCTTACAGCTGAGCACGTCGGATTTATTGCTCATTGTAGCAAGGGATAATGTACCCCCTGGGGAAGCACTGGGTATCTCAGTAAGAAGATGGTAGAAAGGACTTATTACAGGATTTGGACTTCGGTTAGGTAATTGGGGAGAGCTAAACGAGGCAGCCTTTACTCTGGCTTAAATGCTGGCAGGAAATGGGGCCAAGTCTAGGATGGGTTGTCTTAATAAATCTTATCTGGGAACTTCATCTGGAAGACAAGAGCATGGTTAAAACAATAATTGACAAAGAAGCAATAGTCACTCATGTTAGCTGGGGTAGGGTGATGTGTGGTACTTTTGTCATTTCCGCAGTAACTTTGTGCTATAGACTGTGTCCCCCAAAAGTCTTAATTCCTGATGTGATGCTATTGGAAGCAGTCATGAGGATGGAGCCCTCCTGAATGGGATCTGTGCCCTTAGTGAAGAGCCCCCCAGGGAGCGCCCTCGCCCCTTCTGCCATTCGAGGACACAGCAAGAAGACTGCCATCTTGAACCAGGGAGTGGGTCCTCGCCAGACCCTGAATCTGCCAGTGCCCTGACTTTGAACTTACCAGAGTCCAGAACTGTGAGAAATCGATGTTTGCTGTTTACACCACCCAGCCTGAACTAAGAAATTTCAGTTTTGTCTGTGCTTAGGTAAGAGTCTGAAATTGTGTTTTGTTTATTCTGGTTTTTTTTTAAAAAAGATTTTATTTATTTATTTGACACAGAGAGAGAGATAGTGAGAGAGGGAACACAAGCAGGGGGAGTGGGCGAGGGAGAACCAGGCTCTCTGCTGAGCAGGGAGCCCGATGCAGAGCTCGATCCCAGGATCCCGGGATCATGACCTGAGCCAAAGGCAGACGCTTAACGACTGAGCCACCCAGGCGCCCCGGTCCTCGCACTTTTGAACTTGCTTCAGCTGCAGTCCATTAAAGACCGAAAGCTCCATCCCCGGGTACCCGAGTGGGGTTTTACTGTTCAGGAAGTCATGGGAAAGTGGTTTTATGGCGGGACACATACATACCCAGGCTGCAGGGTTCTGGGGTTTGGGTGGGGTTGGGGGGATTATTTTGGTGTGCATTTTTGTTTGTTTTGGTTGTTGTTTTTTTTTTTTAAAGATTTTATTTATTTATTTGAGAGAGAGAGAATGAGAGACAGAGAGCACGAGAGGGAAGAGGGTCAGAGGGAGAAGCAGACTCCCCGCTGAGCAGGGAGCCCGATGCGGGACTCGATCCAGGGACTCCAGGATCACGACCTGAGCCAAAGGCAGCTGCTTAACCGACGGAGCCACCCGAGTGCCCCTGTCTCCCTGTATCATTGTCACATAGCACAGAGCATCAGACCCCGGTTGGATGCTGTGGATTGCTGATCTCCCCCAGGAGGATACCATGGTCTGGCTGTGAGCGCTGGGTCAGCTCTTGGACCAGTTCTTGGACAACTTCAAGGTCAGTTCCTAGATGTCAGAAGTTGTTCTCCTCTTCTTTTGTATATAAATTGAAATTGTTTTTAGTTTTTTATGGCCCAAGATTTATTTTTTTAATGTGAACAGAGCTACAAACAGTGTAATTATTATTATATCCAATTTACCCACACAATAAAAATATATAACATATTGCAGTCATTCACCAAACAGAAACATATTACTAGAAATCACATCTTGAGACAGAAGGGAAAGTTTTCATGTGAGTCATGCATTTATGAATAAATATTGCTTATTCCTTAAGTGAAAATAGTTGGTATATATTTTATTCCCACTCTCAATGTTCATTTATTTAGGTGCTGAGAAAACTCATGTCTTTAAATGAGTTTATGGGAGCAGAATTTAAAAAAACAAAAAACAAGTCAATTTTTTCAGGTTATCTGCAAGACGCTCATTTTGATATACCATCAAAAACTAATTTTAATGATCTGCCCGTTCACAATGTAATTGATTCCTCAAATTGAAAGCAGAGAAATCAGAACCTACATAACTTGGAAAGTCTTGTTTTTCAATCATTAGAGCTTGTATTTTTCCAACCCAAAGACCAACATTTTAAATTCTCCTTTGTCCAAAAGCCCAGAAGGTTCTCCACCCCGCATAAACTAATGCACTTGAGAAGGGGGGAGATGGGGGAGAAGTCTGTCTTTTGAACAATGTGAGAAAGGTTGACATTTTTTTAAAGATATTATTTATTTATTAGAGAGAGCACAGTGGTGGGGAGGGGCTGGGAGGGCAAGGAGTAAGCACACTCCCCGCTGAGCAGGGAGCGCGATGCGGGGACCCCAAGATCACGACCTGAGCTGAAGGCAGATACTTAACTGTCTGAGCTATGCATGCACCCCAGAAAGGTGACTTTTTAGGGGAAAGTAAGGACAGAATCCATGTCACCTCAACTGCAGGTGAATTCTCAGTTAAAACAGTTTTAACAAAGAATATATATGTAGGATGAGAATCTGGATATTCTCTAAAATTCTACATGCGGAATACCCCTTGGAAAGTCTACTGGAATCCTCAGGATTACCTGTGCTTTACTTTGAAGTCTCACCAAGCGATCTGTAGGTTGCTTTCCAGGGAACATCTGCTGCACTAAAATAATGGGATCATTATGGACCATGATCATTTTACTGTTCGGTAATGTTACTCTTAAATCTCCCAAAGTGCCGAAAACACTGTCTCTGCACATAGGAGTTTCTCTGCAGATATTAACTATAGTGGAAGAATCCATTGTATTGTTTTAGGTGAGAAAACACAATTAAAAATGGCAGTACCAGTGCTTGATGTAGTTCCTGCCAATTAAGAGGCGGCCGACAATCATTGATTGAATAATATTATTTATCATTTATGGAATACCTGTAGGAGCCTGGCATTTAGTATACATGTGTGTATGGGACTACCCGGGTGGCTCAGTTGGTTAGGCGTCCAGCTCTTGATTTCCGCTCAGGTCATGATCTCAGGGTTGTGAGATCAAGCCCCGCGTCAGGCTCCGCACTGAGCATGCAGCCTGCTTGAGATTCTCTCTCCCCCTCTGCCCCTCCCCCCAAAAGAAAAAACTAACATACGTGTGTGTATGGATACACACACACACACACACACACCATACAATGGCCTCACAAGATAGATACTGTTATTTCCATTTTATAAACAGTTCAGAGGGAAGCTTCTCAAGACATAGCGCTAATAGAAGTTGTGCAAACATTCTAATCTGGTTCCAAAGCACCTGTTGCTTTCGTTCCTTCTTAGTCCTGCCTGGACTTACATCCTGGTGTTCCTGGAGAACAGCCAACAGTTTCTTTAAAGAAAAAAAAAAAAAAGAAAGTGCATTTCCTTTTCCCTACATTGAAAAGGAGAAAGAGTTGTTCTGTCTTATCCTTGTGAGGTAAATATGTAAAATACCAACAGAATGCATGGGATACCTTAGACGTTTAATCAATGCTCCTTCCCTCACTCGTCTGCAAGGAAATTTGAAAAGAAATAGAAATAAATCCGTCGAACTCAAAACTGATAATACTTGGCTTCTGACTGGACTCCGTGACATTTTTTGGTGAAACAAAACATTTTCCAATTGGCCAAGTCTCAAACCAAACCGACCAGCTACCTGGCTATTTCAAAAGCCCTTCTTTTTTTTTTTTTTTTTAATTTTTAAATAAAAGCAATCCCACCACATTTATTGTCCTCTGGTAATAACATAAAGGTAATCAAAATAATACGAACAAATGTTTTAGAACTACACTCACAACAAAGGACATCTAAAAAAACAAACTACATGGTCTTCTCAAGAATTTCTCACTTCACAGATCATTTCTAGTTGGAGACACTCTGGAGCAGGATAATATTATCTCCTTTTAGCATGATCCAACCCAGTTGTTTTCTTGACTTTGTTTTAGAATGAATCTCTTCGGCATCATCTAATACGAGGTTCATGTACTCATCAAAACCAATGATACAGCCCTCTATTCGCATGTTCACTTGCTCATAAAGCCACACCTGAATTCGAGATCTATTTTGCAAGTATCTGAAGATGAGGTTGATGGGCTGAACCATCACCTTCTGCACTTTTTGGCCCTGGCCACGGTACGCCATGGTGGAAGCCGACAAAGACCGCGCGCTACCTCAGAGAGCAACTTTCAAAAGCCCTTCTTAATGCAAGACCACTTTGACATAATTCAGGAAAGATGGATTCAATCGAAGCTGCAAAGATTAGAAACACTCCACAATTTTCTATCATTTTAAGGACTAGAACACAATCTGAAAATGGAATATAATTGGGGCCCAGAAGCAACTCTGGGCTGCCTATTTTATTCTCATTTCCTCAGGAAGTATTCATATTTGATCTCTCCGTGCACAAATGGGAATTAGAGCTACTCTCTTTGTCTTTGAAACAGGCAAAGGGTATCAGCCTGGATGACATGCATGCTGTTGAACCACATGAACCGATGATCTGATCCTTAACAGTGAAGAGCCCCTGGTCTTTTTAAAGGCAGAAAAACAAATTCTGTAACATGAAGACAGAAATGAAGGTAAGCTGGTTCCATTCTCTGAAGAATGTCTTGCCTGCAGATTCCGCCCTCATGGATCTGTCTACTTTTATTTGCTTATGTTATACATTTGGTGACGAGGCAGTATTGAAACTTTGGGAATTTATGTATATATCAATATATACAAACAGATCTTGAAACAAAAGCAAACACAGAGCTCAGAAGCAGCAGGAATCCGATGAGGCAAGTCTGGACTTGGGAAAGCTTATGGAAGGCTCTTTTTCCTTTTCCCTCCCTGGCTGTTAGGAGACTGAGTGAAAATCTGGAGAACCTCCAAAGCCTTCTTCGGTTAGCTTAGCCGTACACAGGGCTTTATTCTTTGCTCTGTGAAGGGTTAAAAGAGGCAGCCATGGTGATAGGGGAAAAAAATAGAATAGATATCCCACCTCCCACTCTTGGCTGGTGTTCAGTTGAAAGTTCCTCCCTATATATGCTGCAGGAGGACAAGCTACTAGCAATGAAATATCATGGGCAGCACAGACTTCCTCTTTTCAAAACACTTAGCTGTTCTCCTGGATATGCTGAGATTTCAGAGTTCCTTCCTGTTGGGTACCACTGAGGAAGGAGCTGGCTTCCTCACACTATCATCAAGGCAGATGTCTTCCTGTCCCATGAAATCATAATTCCAAACCCTCTGATGATTCACAGGCAAAAACAGGTGGCCATCGGCATTTCGTGGGGCTTATAGGCTGTATCAGTTTCCTACCACCGCTGTAACAAATTCTCATGAATTATCCTAAAGCATCTTAACACAGATTTATTCTCTTCCAGTTCTGGAGTCCAGAAAATTAAAATGGATCAGCAAGGCTGGTTCCTTCTGCAGACTTTAGAGGAGAATCCCTTTCTTTGCCTTGCTCAGCTTCTAGAAGCTACCCACATTCCTTGCCCCTTGGCCACCCAGCATTGTCTTCATCATGACATCTCCTCTGGCTCTGACCCTCCTGCTTTCCTCTACAAGGACTCACATTATTCCATTGGGCCCACAAAGATAATCCAGAATTCTCTCCCCCATCTCAAGATCTTAATGACATCTGCAAAGTCCCTTTTGTCATAAAAGGTAACATACTTACAGATTTCCAGGATCAGGCTGCGGACATCTTTGGAGGACCATTGTTTAGCCTACCGTGTGTGCCAAGTCATTGTCTCAGAGTGCAGAATCTAAAATCAAGTTTATCTTCTCCATGGGCCAAGTAGAGTTAAGTATAAATGCTTGACATACTTTTTCTTACTGGGTAGTAGAAACGATTTAGTTAAAGCACAGGTACTAAAACCATCTCCCTTGATGGACTGAGAAATCCTTGAGTGCAGGGAACGTGTTTAGATGACACTCGTCTTGGTGGATCAGTGTCCAGTAATGGCTTTTTAATGAGACTGTATGGTCCTTTGTATATGAGAAAGTGGGGATGGTGAGGGAACCTGATAGAAATCTAAAAAATAAATTAAACCCACATTTGATCTTCTTTAAATTTTATTATGTTATGTTAGTCACCATACAATACATCATTAGTTTTTGATGTGGTGATCCACAATCCATTGTTTTCGTATAACACCCAGTGCTCCATGCAGTACATGCCCTCCTTAATACCCATCACCAGGCTAACCAATCCCCCCTCCCCCCTCCCCTCTAAAACCCTGTTTGTTTCTCAGAGTCCATAGTCTCTCAGGATTCATCTCTCCCTCCGAATCCCCCCCTTCATTTTTCCCTTCCTGCTCCTAATGTCCTCCATGCTATTCCTTATGTTCCACAAATAAGTGAAACCATATGATAATTGACTTTCTCTGCTTGACTTATTTCACTTAGCATGATCTCCTCCAGTCCCATCCATGTTGATGTAAAAGTTGGGTATTCATCCCACTGATCTTTCACAACATATATCACTTTCTATTTTTGGCAATGGGTTTTTGATATTTGAGTGCTCCTTGAGAAAATGTAGAGCATGTGGGGAAGTGATTGATTATAGGGCCGAGGCAGGCAAAATGCAAGATCACGCATTTCTTACAGTTCCCAAACAAACCAACCAACCAGACAAAAGAAAGAGGCAGTGCTGAAGGAGCTCCCAGGGGCCAAAGAGGCTATTGAATTAAAACTCAAAGTATAACAAATACCCAGAGTTCATGCTAATGTAAATGAATAGATGGAGGAAGGGAGAGCGGGAGGAGGAAGGAGGAAAGAATTAGAGATAACTCTTCATTGCAGAAGAATTCCAAATAATAAATGTAGAAGGAAATAGAATGAGGAAAATAGAAAATCATCATTAGAACACCTCAGTAATAATTACTGCCAGCAAAATTATTATAAATTATAATTGTATTTGCACTGTTTTTCCCTTTGATAGCCTCAGTGTATATATACCTATATAACAACAAGAACAAACCATCGCATGGTCACTGCAGCATAATTTACAGTAGCCAAGAAATGGAAACAGCCTAAGTAGCTATAGACAGATGAATGGATAAAGAAAATGTTGTATATATATATATATATCTTCAACATATGTATATGTATGTATATTGGAATAATATTCGGCCATCAGAGAAAGAAATCCTGCTATTTACAACAACATGGGTGGACTTTGAGGGCATTAGGCTAAGCGAAGTAGGTCAGGCAGAGAAAGGCAAATACTGTATGATTTCACTTATATGTAGAATCTGAAAAAGAAACAAACAACTCAGAGATACAGAGAACAGATTGGTGGTTACCAGAGGCAGGGCTTTGGGATGGGTGAGTGAAATGGGTGAAAGTGATCACAAGGTACAAACTCCCAGTTATAAAGTAATTAAGTCCTGGTGATGTCATATACAACATGGGACTATTGTTTATAATACTGTACTACGTATTTCAAAGTTGTTAAGAGAGTAGATCCTAAAAGTTCTCATCAAAAGAAAAAAATGTAACTGGGTGTGGTGATGGATGTTACCTAGACATATTGCGGTGATCATTTCACAATATATACATATATCAAATCATCATGTTGTACACCTAAAACCAATACAATGTTATATGTCAATTATCTGTCCATTAGAAAAAAAGATTCCCTCCAGAATGGGCAAAATCAGTGGGTGAAAGTTTACGGGGAAACGTGATAGTTGCATAGTCTCAAAGTATGCATGATATTTGCAGTCTCCCCCAAAAGTAATGCTTATGAATTAAAAGGGAGAAATGGTAACTTTACAGTGAAGAAATCCCCCAGACACCACCTTAAACAAATGACAGAGGTTAAGAACTGATTGCTATAAAATGTAGCAACATCAGGTACTCCTGGCTGTTATGTACTGAGAAGAACACATCACCTTGGTAATATCCCTCCTGATAATTCATAACCTCAGTCCAATCATGGGAAAACAGATGCAAACTGAAGGTCTGTCTATAAAATAACTGAGTCTCAAGGTCTTGAAAGGCAAGGAGAGGCTTGTCACAGATTGGAGGAGGCTAAGGAGACACGAAAACCAAATGCCATGTGGGATTCTGGATGAGATCCTAGAACAGAAACAGGACGTTTGTGCAAAAACTGGGGAAGGCTGAATAAAGTTTGTAGCTTTGTTAATAACATCAAACTCATGTCAGTTTCTCAGTTTTGCTAGTTACACTAAGGTTACAGAGAATGTTAAGGTGGGGGGTGGCTGAAACTCTGTCCCCTAAGTCTAAAATTATCTTAAGATGCAAAGTCAAAGCTAACATAGAACAGAAGGTAGGGCTGGCAGCTTTTCTGCATGATTCTGAGTGCTTACGTTGCTAGTGTCCTACGCATGAAGGCCTGGTCTTTTTAAAGAGTGAGGAGTCCTTGTCTCAGCTTGGCACTTAAGAGTTCTGTGAATGTTTTCACAATGATTTTCCCATTTGAGCCTCTCAGCGATGTGCGTGAGGAGTGATGTGCATTTTTTGAGATCAGAAAACAGATGTTTAGGGGGAATAAATGACTCCAATAAATAACCAGTAGATGGCGAGTCCAGGTTTGCTGATTTCAAGATCAGTGCTCTTGCTAGGCACCTTGCCAGTAATATTCCTATTTGTTTATACTTTGTAGCCATGAAGGCATTGCCATCTTGGATTTGGAATCTGGCTAGTTACTCTTTATCCTCTAAACAGATACCAGGGTATCTGGCTTTAGCCTTGTTTAGGGATGCCACAGGTCCAGCTAGACCCATCTACAGAGTTTCTCTCGCTAATAAATTTTCAGTATTCAGAAAGGGTCAGGGTTTAAGCCTTTTCTTA
The DNA here is from genome assembly GCF_029215605.1 of Mirounga angustirostris. NCBI lineage: Eukaryota > Metazoa > Chordata > Mammalia > Carnivora > Phocidae > Mirounga > Mirounga angustirostris. The sequence continues at coordinate 168,864,097 of NW_026991713.1, forward strand.
TTCTGATGCCACATTTTAAAGAACTCCCAAAGTTCTCCAAGTCTGACAGCCTCATTTGCATGTGCCTAAAAACCTCTGGCTCACTCTTTCTGCTCGACCTGATCATCTAACATAGCCACAGCATGACAAGGGCGATTCAGGTTTTGAATTTATGGATGATTCAGCGTTTCTAAATTTCAAAAGCAGCTTTGATGATGGCAGTATTGTGAGCAAGGGATGTGGGTCCTGGGAGCGATAAGAGTTTCTGTGGGCTGGACACCCACTATTCCTGCCCCGGTTTTGATGCGTTAACTTCACTTGTCAGTATCCACATCTAATTTAGGGCTGTAAGCAAGTCTATTGGCAGTCTGGGTGGAAAAAAAAAACCAAACAAACCCAAAAGCAATACATTCTACTGTGTTGCAGAGCCCGTTCTTCTCTTTCCCAGAGCACCCCTACACGATGGAGAACAGCATCGCCCTTAGTCGGCTTGGGCTACCATAAACTTTGAGGTGACTTAACCAATAAGACATTTATTTACTCATAATTCCAAAGGCCAGAAATCTGAGATCAGGATATCAGCAGGGTTGGTTTCTTATTTCCCCTGAGGCTTCTCTCCTTGACTTACAGAGAGCTAGCCGACAGCCCCCCATACATGTCTATGTCCGCATTTCCTTGTCTTCTAAGGATACCAGCCATATAGGATTAGAACACACCCTAATGATCTCATTTTAACTTAACTCTGGAAAGACCCTGTCTCCAAATACAATCGCCTTCGGAGGTGCTGGGGATTAGGAGGCAACGTATGAATTTTAGGGGGATGTAGTTCAGCCCATGACAGCGTCTTTGTTACAAACATGCAATCAACCAGTAACACTTGACATGGCTCCAGATGCTCCATGGTGACACTTAGCTTTCCCCAGTTCTGGTTCAGGTCTTCATTCCCCCTCAGGGGGCTCTCAGATGGCCCCTGCTACAACCACGCCCTGGGTCCACCAGAAAGTAGCCCATATGGGGTCATCTTAGTGCCACTAAATAGCCTGTAAGATTCCTCTCCTTTCTCTCTATGCTCTATCCTGATGGTACTGTGGAGGGATATTGCTGTGGAGGGATATTGCTGTCCCCCCACCATATGAGCCCCCCATCTGTACCTAAAAAGTATTTTCTCACTCTGTTTCCTTATCATGCATCTATTGCTCGAGCTCATTATTCAACTCGGGCTGTCAGTTTCTGAGAGTTCACTCTTCAAAGAAGGTCAGAATAGATTGTCTAGGGCTTCGACCAGAGGACAATGTGTCCATTTTAAAATGTTGGTTTTATTATTATTCAGGTATGATGATGCTGACAGATCAGGAGACAATTACCTGTGAAAATGGTTTGTTTCTTACAGTTCCCAAAAGGGGACATGCCATGCCATGCAGGGCCACATGGGCAAACATCAGGTTTGGTCGGGAGGCAGGGGAAAAAATATTGGGCAAGAGCCTTTATTGTGGTTTCCATGGGATGGTGTGTGTGAGTTAGGGTCAACAAGCTTAGGATGGGCAAGTTTGAATAATATCTGCAGTCTCTGAGGTGTAAGGACTGTTTTCAGTTGTCTGGCCCTGGGGTGATTAAGGTGGGGGGACTATTGGTCTGGAGCGTGAGGACCCAGTAGACGATGTGGTAGGGTTTAGGCTCTGGACTGGGGGTTTGCGTGTGAAAGATAGGCTTGTAGGACATTCATTTACTATCTCGAAGAATTGGATAGCCCTGAGAAGGGCAGGCTCCTTAGGGTCAGTAAGGACCCAGATGCCCAACATCAGGATACAAAGATGTGCTTTAATGTGGTGGCCCCTATAATTGTCCTACTCTGCGAACCATTGGTTAACATCCCGGACTAGACGAAGATACCTCTAACCTCTCAGTGGACTGAGACCCTGTGTCCAGAGAACAGGGGAGACAGGCAGCTAGGGCCCTGGCATCATAGGGATGGATCCATCCTGCTTAGTTTTCCAGGTAGGAAACAGGAGACTCTATGTCAAAGCTCTTGGGAGTTGCCAGGTCACTTTTCAGACAGGTGACTCTGTGCCCTTGCTCCCCTTGCTCACTTCCCGTTCCTAGGGAGCCCCACATTTGGTTGGCAGACCATAGTGTGTTGGCCAGAAGGGAAGAGAGCAAAGCTCTCAGAGGAAACTCTGAAATTGGCAGAGATGTGGGACAATGAAATCATAGTTAAGCTGGACAGAGGGCAAGGAAGTGGGCAGATGGCACACAAGGCAGGGGGTGGGAGCAGTCCCATCCCGGATCCTGGCATGAGCATGGCAAACCTTGAACCTCCAGGCCCCAGACAGGGTAGTGATTTAAGAGGACCACACTTCCTGGGGAAGAGTGGAGTGACAGCAGGACATGCACCATCTGATACCGTCAACTCCCAAAGTCATCTGAAAACTAGACAAAGCAAGTGTGGGGCCATGGGGAGTCCGGGAAGTCTGGGGCATGGAACCATGGGAGCTCTCTGGAAAAAGTCCCAGTTGATAAGGTCCCTAGGCAGGTGGGTGGAGAGAGCTGGAGACGCAGTGACTTGTGTGTCTCCAGTGACCTGGGGGAAAGAGAGGTAGGCTGAACACCGCAGGAAGCATCCAGAGATGATAATGATGCAATGGTAGTCATGCAGTTGTTCATTCATAAATATCAGCGAACACTTACTACATCCTGGGTACCAGACCCTGGGGTTTTAGTGATGAACCAAACACACACGGTCCCTGCTTGGTGCTTAGATTGCTTTCACAGCAGAGCCCTGGTCTTTAACCCTCTGGCACAGAGCCTCCTACTATCGTCAAATACCACCAGCTTGTGGGTGACCACTCTTTATATCCTGACCATCTCACTGATTCTAGGAGGACCCTCTATAGGAGGCCAGATGTTTATTCTATAGTGGTGTTCGACTCTTCGTGACTCACGAGATACCCACCCCGGGCCAGTAACTATTTTTCATACCTCCCAACCACCATGTGAAGTAAGATTATAATCCCATTTTATGGATGTAGGAATTGATTCCAGAATGGTTGAGCAGGTAGCCAAAGGTCACTCAGAAGAAAAATAATTGAAACCCAGCCCCGTCTGACTAAAGCCAGCATCTTTTCAAAATCACCAGGTGGATGCACCTGAATTGTTAACCTGATGAAATCATTCCATTTGCTAATAGGTATTATATCTATTTCTAGGTGTGTAGATACATGCTTCTTAGTAGCATTTTGACTCATAGTTAATTAAATGATATGGATATACCCAAAAGATGAGTGGATAGTTTACAGTTTTTAAAATTTTAATGAATAAATAACAACTCTTTCTTTATTTATCTAGTTTAAAATGTTAATGAATAGCTCCCCTTCTAATTGCAAAGCTGAGTATTTAAGGGAACCTGACACTTCATAAATATCAAACTGTGAGGTTTCATGTGTTGGTTTTATATAAACATAGGAATTGAGTAATTACCATCCCTGCTATTCATTAAAATTCAAAATTAGATAAACAATAAGCAGGAATGTTTTTGTTCATTATTATTCATATCAAGTACTTTGCTTAGAATATCCCCTGCTTCTTTTCATGATTTCTTTTGTGCACTGTCCTTTCTCTTTGAGCACAAAAACGGTCCATTGAGTGGAAAACTCTGCTTTTCTTTTTGTTTTCAAACAAGTTATTATTTTATTTGGAAGGAGTGGTGGCGACAGAGAAAGAGATCTGGGCTCAGGGTTGCATGGTCCTTAGTGCTGGTCTTAACTCTGTCTCTAACTTGTGGTGGGTTCCCTAAGGCATGTCACTTACCATCCCTGGGCTTGGGTTCCCTTGTCTTCAAGATGAGGAATTTGCATTAGATGATCATTCATCCATTCCTTTCTTTTCCTAACCTCTCAGTGGACTGAGACCCTGTGTCTCAGATCTTTGTGTGTGTGTGTGTGTGTGCCAGGCACTGTGCTATGTAGCTAGCTAGTTCTAGAGGTGAACAAGAAATGATTGCAGTTTCTGCCCTGATAGAGCTTCATCAAATAAGCATACAAACAATTCTAAGATCACAGTTATGATTCTTGCTACAGAGGGGATTATATAGCATGTGAACCATTAAAATAGAGCTTTGGACACAGAAAGATCAAGGGATGCTGTCCTGGAAGAAGGCAGGCTTACATTGATACCTCAAGGATGAGGCAAATTTAGCTAGGTGAAGAAGGAAAAGAGGAAAATCCGAGGAGCTGGAAGGGCTTGGACAAATGCCCTGGGGCAGGAAACTCTAAAAGGCCCATCAGTCTGCAAAGGAAAGATGGGGAGATTAGGCTCTAAGATGAGGCTGTAGAGAGTAGGTGGGGCCTGTTCAGACAGATCATCTACAGGAGTCTGTCTTTACCCTAAGAGCAATAGTGATGAGCATCAGCATATATTTGAATCATGTTCCTTTGAAAGTGGTCTTGTTAGATGGAGGTTAGATCTCTTTATTCTGCTTTTTTCTCTCCTCTTTTCCTTAGCTCTTGAGAGCCTTCTGAGTGGTTTTGCTTGCAAAGCTCTCTTAGGAGGGGCGCCTGGGTGGCTCAGTCGGTGAAGCGTCTGCCTTCCGCTCAGGTCATGATCCCAAGCGTCCTGGGATCGAGTCCCATGTTGGGCTCCCTGCTCAGTGGGGAGCCTGCTTCTCTCTCTCCCCCTGTGCTCTCTCTCTCTCTGTCAAATAAATAAATAAAATCTTTAAAATAAAAAGCTCTCTTGGGGATGCGGGATCTAAGGACAGTTTGTAAGTTTATGGGTGAGTACCAGGCCACAGGTGGGGGAGGATGGCAGACCTTAGGGCCGAGATGTTCATGCTCCTTTCCCTGGCCTGCTGCTACAAGGATTTCTACTGCTTTGCTGAAACACGGCTTCGCACAATTAAAGAACTGTCCTAATGCACTCTTCATAAAACGGCTTGATGAACCTGAGCTTGGACCTTCATTCAGCAACCATCCTCCAGCTCTCTACCTTCAGCATCTGCTCATCTGATTCTCCCAGAAATTGACAAAGGTTCTGAGAACACACAGTTTTGCACTCTTAAGTATAATAATCTACGATTCCTATTTCAAGGTACTTTGCTTGATAAAATGATCTACTTGTAATTTGTGTGGTTTAGCGAGGCTTTTCCAGTCTCTCTTGTGCCGTGCATCTCATCACCAGCCTTGGACCACAGAGGCTACTTTTCGTACAGTGGACAGTGGCGTGAGGGCTCACAGGGAGATTTGAGGGTTGGTTTAGTTCCAGGACCTGTTTTGAAGTTGGCCACAGAAAGCTCTCCAGGCTCAAATGTTACCGCTGTTGGTGAGCAAACCAGGTATATCCTGGAGGTGATACATCTTTGTGTAAAATGCAGCTGAGCTGGGAGGGGACATGGCTTCCCCCCAGTTTCAGAATCTCCTGAAAGCCTTTTAAGAACGCAGATGCATCAATCTCATTTCCGTGGATCTGTTTGGGGGGATCAGCAGTGAGGTCAGTGAATGGATGTTTTTAACAAGCTCCCTCATGGGATTCAATTCGGGAACTTTTCTACCATCCCTGATACAAACCATTTCCCCTTCCAGGATGGAAACTCTCTTATTCTTCCCTGCTAGAGGGAGGGGATGTCAGGAGGCCTAAGGACATGTGGAGAAATTCAGAGTGCTTACCGCAACTGAGAAGTCAGGAATGCTTTTCCTGAGCACCCTCTGCTGTTTTGTGGTCTGTGCTCCTCCTCCCCGAGCCCGGCCCCTATTGTGTCTTTAAAAAAATTTTTTTTAATTCAAGTAAAATAAACATACAGTGTTATATTAGTTCAGGTGTACAATATGGTGAATCAGCATGTCTATACATCAATCAGTGCTCATCAAGGTAAGTGTACTCTTCATCCCTTTTTTTTTAATTTTTTAGATCTTATTTATTTATTCATGAAACACAGAGAAAGGCAGAAGCAGAGGGAGAAGCAGACTCCCCTCTGAGCAGGAAGCCCGATGTGGGGCTCGATCCCAGGACCCTGGGATCATGACCGGAGCTGAAGGCAGATGCTTAACTGACTGAGCCACCCAGGCACCCTCTTCATCCCTTTTATCATTTTACCCATCCTCCCACCCACCTCCCCTCTGGTAACCACCAGTTTTGAAGAGTCTGGTTTTGTGTTTTGTTGTGTTTTTTTTTTTTTTTAGTTTGTCTCTCTTTTTTTTGTTCATTTTGTCTTGTTTCTTAATTTCCACATATGAATGAAATCATATGGCACTTTTCTTTTTCTGACTTACTCTACTTAGCATCATAATACCCTCTAGCTCCATCCATGCTGTTACAAAGGACAAGACTCCATTCTTTTTTGTGACTGAATAATATTCCATCGCGTATATAGATACCACATCATCTTTATCCGTTCATCTATGGATGGACACTTGTTTGCATCTAATTCCATCCAGACTAAGCAGTTAATGGGCTGTCCCTCTGGGGGGTGCTGTCCCCACAAGGGCTCTCTGAGGGCAGAGGTGGAACCTTTAACATCAGACCTACTTGTGCTAAAATCAGCGTTGGCTTCATCCTCTCAGATTAGTTTTTACTCAGCTTTATTTTTTATTTTATTTATTTATTTTTTTTAGAATTTTAAAAAAATATTTATTTATTTATTTGACACAGAGAGAGAGAGTACAAGGAGGGGGAGCAATAGAGGGAGAGGGAAAAGCAGACTCCCCACTAAGCAAGGAGCCCAATGCAGGACTCGATCCCAGGACCCTGAGATCATGACCTGAGCCGAAGGCAGTCGCTTAACCAACTGAGCCACCCAGGTGCCCTTTACTCTTTATGCTTTATTGAGGTATAATCTATAAACAATAAAATGCACTTATATTAAGTATACAGTTTGGTGAGTTCTGACAGATTGAGAACATGTGTAATCACCACCACAAGCATGATGGAGAACATTTCCACAGTCACCCCCCTCCTCCACATACAACCCCAGTCCAATACTGGTCTGCTTTCTATCACCACGGATGGCATTTGCTTGTTCTAGAACTTGATCTATATGGCATTACTCGGTATATATTCTTTTGTTCTGCCTTCCCCCCCCCCGCCAACTTTTCGCCAGATGTGTTTTAAAAATTCATCCACACTTTTTGTCCATCAGTATTCTGTGCTTTGTTAGTGCTGAATAGCATTGTATTAGATGCATGACACACAACTGGCTTGTTCATTCACTTGTCAATGGATATTTAGGGTGATTTCTGGCTCTGGAGCTGCTGGGAACATTCCAGCACAAATCTTTGCGTGGACATGTTTGTATTTCATCTGGGTAAACACCCAGGAGTGGAATTCTGGGTCATATCCTAAGTCTATGTCTCTCTCTGAAAGAAATGGCCGAAACGTTTTCCAGAATGGCTGGACCATTCTGCATCCCACAGGCAATGAAGGAAAGTTCCAGTCTCTTTGCCTCTGCACCAATACTTGGTCTAGTCAGCCTTCTTCATGTCTGCCATTCTAGTGGGTGTGGAGTGGTATGAGCAGATTGCTTCCGACTTCCTTACACTTGCGTTCCCTCGCTCCTTCAGAAAGGAGATCACCTCACAAATCCTGTTTTACCTTGGAAACGAAAAAGTGTATCGCGTCTAGGGCCTGGCATACAGTAGGTGCTCAATAAATATCAGCCCGCTTCTCATGGCTCTAATTCTCAAGCCTGCTGTGCATCCTCTCCACTGGGGAGCTTTTAAAAATCCTGCCTCCCGGGTCTCACGCCACATTGGCAGAATCAGAATCTTGGGGGAAGCCTGAGAGGGGGTGCTTTGCAGGCACAGAGCCTTGTCAGCCTGGGCCCAGGGCCTGGCCTGGGTCTGGCCAGCATTATGGGGCAGCAGATGTATTTGGACCCTGAGTATTTAAGGTCTGTGCACGTGTGAAGGAGTATAGTGCTGTGCGAGCCCGATTGCAGCTGCAGGGACCTTCCCGGGCAGGCCGGCCGAGGACCGGCGTGTTTGCGATTCCCAAGGATTCTGTGGGGTGCATAGGGGATTGGCAATCACTGTGAGAGCAGGTGCCCTGGCAGCAGGCCAGGTGGGGATCACGGGCAGTCACTGGCAATCAGGCGCTGCCACCTCGCGAAGCAGCTGTAACCCACTTTGTCACTCCTTAGGCCGGCTTTGTGTGGTTTAACGAGGCTTTTCCAGTCTCTCTTGTGCAGCCAGCTGGCGAAGCCGGGGGTCAGCCACAGGGGGCTGCTGAGGTTCCCTCCTGAGGATGGCCTTTATGCTCGGAGACCCTCCGTTCTCCTGTAAGCATGATGCCCCGGGAGGGGACAGCCAAGCTCTTCCCAGCCCCCCAAATAAGAGATCCCTGCTATTGGCAGAACCCTAAAGCAGACTGTGTCCTGGCCTTCCTGTGGCTGCAATTTCTGGAAAGGCTTTCCTATCTACAATTCTAAATAGCTTCTTCATTGTCCAAAGGGGGAGAGCAGGGAGAAGGATTGCCCCACACTTGAGGTTCTTGTCACTTCTTCATCTGTAGATTTCCTCCCACACCAGATCCGTCCTGTTCAGGAAATGCCGGGGACCCGCTAGGTGAGTCGAGCCGAGTTGACCTCAGAGTTTCTGGAAGATTTGGATATTCCATACTCGGGCTGAATGGAGCCAGATGATACTGACCTTGCCTGTGTGGCCTGCTCCCTCCCATCACTGGCGTCGGCCCCGCTTTCTCCCCGCGCACCCACAGCTCATGGCCAGGCTTTCTGCTACTGACAACATCATTAGCCAGGGCCCTCCACCCCTGGAAGCTGCTCTGTGCGGCGAGCCTCCTCTCCATCCAGTACCTGCCCTGAGTCCCACCACTCCTCCTCCCCCACTGCATGAGCAAACAGTCTGAGCCCTAAGTCTCAGGGCTTTTCTCCTAGTGCATTCTCAGAAGAGGGCAGCACCCTTTCAGGCACACAGAATACGGGTAGAGGACCACCTTCCTCTATCCCATGAACCACTGTGGTGCAGGTAACCACCCCAAATTCAGTGGTTTAAAATCACAACTTTTCCTGTGCTGACAGATTCTGCAGGGCGGAAATTTGGACAGATTCAGTGAGGATGGCTTGTCCCTCTGTTCCACGAGGTCTAGGACCACAGCTGAGAAGTTGTACATGGCTGAGGGTGACTCCAGTGGTGGGGGCCCAGAATCATCCAGAAGCTTCTATACTTGCTAGTCTGGTGCTTGGGATAGGGAGCCTCAGAAGTAGGGCTCAGTGAAGACTATCAACCTACATATGGCCTCTCTGTGGGGCTTGGTCTTCATGGTGGTCAGGCTTCTTACATGGAGCCTCGAGTCCTAAGAGCAAGTCAAGAGCATCAGAAGACACATGAGGTCACCTTGGGTATACACGATGAGTCAAAGCAGTCATAAGCCCTTGTAGATTCAAAATGTGGGGGCATGGACCCCACCTGTCAGTAAGAGGAGTGTCATATATCCTATATTAGAACAGTTTGTGCTTTTAGGAGCCCCCCCCCTCCTTAAATCATACTCCACACGTTATTTGTGGGAATCTGTCCAGTGGAGGAGGGCGTGGATTGAGCAGGAACAACCCCACGCCCCCGTTGAGTAACTCTGTTCCCTTCTGGGAGCTTCCCTGGGATCCCTCTGAGGGCAGCTCCCACGGCCTGTGCTATTGGATTTCAAGGGGAGGCAGAGCGGTTGGGTCCCAAATCCTACCCCGAGATGTTCCACTTTGCTTCTCTCCTTGGCAACTTGGAAGGGCCTCTGACAGTGGCAGCTTTGAGGAGAACACTGTTCTGGGAGGATCAGAAGGGTGGTGGTGAGCTGGATGGAAAGGAGAGGGGCCTCGTGGGCAGAGAGACCACCAAAGTGACCTGGCAAAGACTCAGAACAGGCTGGGGCCTATGAACACAGAGCGGGGAGGAGGGCCATATCTCAGAGACCAAAGAACGAGATCTGGGAGGGAGCAGTTTTCAAGAAAGAAAGAGATCATCGGGTAGATCGATCACACGGCCACACTCTAGGGACGGGTTAATGAGTATGTGAAGACATGGTTACTCCTCCCCAACGGTTGGCTTTGAGGAACTGTAGCATCTCAGTCCCATAGAAATTATATCAAAAACAAGTCAGCTGTTCCAAGCCTCCTATTGCTAATGAACCCCCGGTGTGGGGTGTTCCTCACCCCCTCCGCCTTCTTTGTACAGGAAATGTATGAATTTTTAAACCTATAGGAAGCACATTGTTTGTGATTACATTAGACCTTCAAAAGGAAGCATGAACATAAATTTTGAGATGAATAGCTGAGTGCTGGAAGGCTGCCTCTCTGCTTGACTTCAATAACTTATCTCAATGAATCCCCAGCAGAAAGCATCTTCCATACTCCAGTTCTTGAGAAGATGAGACGTGAGTGCTGGGGAATTATAAGACAGAGGAGCTTTATTGCAACAGTGAACAAGCTGAAAATTACAAGGTAATGGAATCTCAGTAGGAGGTCCCTGTACCCTGCCATTAGCTAACTCAGACAATGATTGCAGCAGAAGAGACTAGGGTTATGGAAGCACCGTGCAGATTTCTGCACTTTGCATCCGCATCCGGCCGAACCCAGACCTAATCACAATTGAAGGCAGAGGGTACACCTGCCTGCCAGGAGCTTTGACCTCAAGGGAACAGCCTCTAGGATGACTTGCCTTGGGAATCCTTTATCTTATCGGAGATGATTTCATTTTGAGCCCTTGTGGTGCTTGAAGCTACTAAATAGTGTTCAGCAGAGGTGGCGCATCTGGGAGATACGGATCTCCCAGGATATATCTCTGCAGGTTCTATCTCCTGTCCCTTTTGTGGGATCATTGAACCACATGGCAGCCCGGGAAGGGACCCCAGGCAAGAGTGTCTCTCCTGTGTCCCCTACAGTGCAACCAGGAAGGCTGTGAGGGACATACAGAGGCACAAGTGTGTGTCCTGCTTATGAGGTAGAAAGAATACAATAATATCGGATGAAATTTGTACACCAGGACTGGACTCGCGTTCCGTGTACCTCTTCTGACCCTGATGACGACCTCCTCAGATCCTAGCCCCATACTACAGAAGAAGGGAGAAGAGTTTGTCCTCTTAGTGCACAAGCAATTTGGATACCATCGTCCCATGAAATACAGTTTGCTAATATGTGGCCCTTTGGGGGATCATCTTTATGATTTTTGCCCCATCCGTGGACTTTGACTCAATCTGCCCATCTTGCCCATGATTAGCTTAGTTAAACATGGCAGAGGGGTGGGACGCAGCCCAGGGGGAGCCAGGCACTGGACCAGGTCCCATCCTTTCATGGCTGAGCCAGGTAGGAAGTAGAATTTATCAGGAAAAGCCCCAAATGACAGTGAGAATCCAACAGGAGGCAGGAGATGGCGGCGGACCTCACTGAAGGGTGAGTGAAGGATGGCCAAAGCCTCCAATGTAGGGGATTCTGTGGGTGTCCTGCAGGTTGAGGAAGGAAGAAATCTACCGCAATTGACACCCTCAGCTGTAACGTTTAATGCGGGGTTTCCGGTCCCCGGGAGGGGCTGCCCAGAACAGAGCAGGGGCCCACTCACTGAGTCAGGTTGGCAGCACAGAACAAGGGGGGAGACTCTGTTTCTAGAACTGTAGCCGAGGCAGGAAATGAGGCTGGAACTCTCTACAAAAGCCCCCCTTGGCAGGGGCTTGAGGACAGGCCCTGACTCCAGAGCCAGAACGCCCGCAGTCTCCCCCGTTCCTCGGTCTCCCTTAGTGCAGAGAACGAACTGCAGGTGGGCTGAGTCTGCAGGTGGACGTCTGCAGCAGCCGCAGCTGCAGGGAAAGCAAGGCGCGAGGCAGGGAAGCAGGCCTACCACCCCAGGCTCCAGCAGAAGCAGCCGGTGCTTTATGTTAAGACAACACGGTTTGCTTTTGGTCCCCAGTGGGAGAAGCATGCAGGTCAAGTGCCTGCACAAATGAGCGTCAGCGCTGCTGAACAGACTCAGCGGAGCTCACCTTTCTCTGAAAACTACGGAGTGCATGCTAATGAGAAGCATTTCCAGTTTGTGTTCATAAGCTCATGCAAACAAGGGCTGGGCTGTCATCCCAAGTCAGAGGCAAGGATGCAGCTATTACATAGAATGGGAGGACGCGCTACACCTAGAACCCTTTAAGGGGGAAGAAAGGAAGATGGGGAAGGATGGGGAAGGAAGGAAGGCTCTGTGCAATTGGGGGCCTTTGGTGTCGGCTGTGTGTCCCGTTTTCATTTTGTTCTGAGAAAGAGCAGGATCAGCTGATGCCCAAGGTATGAAATTCAGTTCAGTTTACTGAACATTTTCTAGGCGCATTATGCATTGAAAGAAAAAAAGAAAGGAAGGGAGGGACTGGGGGAGGGAGGGAGGAAGGAAGGAAAGAAGGAAGGAAGGATGGGAGAGGGAGGGAAAGAGGCAGGCAAGCAGGAAGGGAGGGAGGGAGGAAGGAAGGAAGGAAGGAAGGAAGGAAGGAAGGAAGGACAGACGGAAGGAAGGAAGGAAGGAAGGAAGGAAGGAAGGAAGGAAGGAAGGAAAGAAGCCCCAACAAGCAAACCCCCAAACAGAAATGTTTCCAACTACTTTGGGTATAATGCTCGGCACATAATTTGTGCTGTGTGATATGTTTCCTGAGTGTACCTGCTCACCAGGGTGTGTTCAAATGTGTGCTGTGAGTGATCCAGGAAAAAAGTGTCCCTCCTCCCCATTTTAAAATAGGAAGAATTCCTGCTCCCAGCCAGGAACTGTAACAGCGTTTGGTGTGTATTCTCTCATTTGACTCTTGAATCACACACAGGAAGCTATGCTGTGGTGCAGTCATGTCTAAACCTCCCTGGCTTCAACATGGCAAGTTAATTTCTTGCTCACATTACATGTTCATTGCAGGTCAGCAGGTGGGGCTCTGCTTTCCCCCACGTAGGGGGGGACCCAGGTTGGCAGAACAGCCTCGATCTTGTACATCACTGGTGGCCATTCTAGAAGAAAGAAGCTCTGGGGAGCACACACCAGCAATAACATGCTTGCCTGGAAGTGCCGTAAGCTCAGTTCCATTCAGAGCTCATTATGCAGTAGTCGTGGACCCCATCCCGCCCCAAGGGAACCAGGACACACAATCCTACCTTGTGCCCAGAAGGCAGAGAGTGGGAAAAGCAAAAGCACCAATGACACCCATGGTTTCTAGAATAATACCTAGCTCACAGAGCTGGAGGTGTTATTCTCATTTTACAGACGAGGTTTCTAGAGCTAAGACAACTCGATTAACTTAATCAAAATCAAAAGAGTGTTTGTGCCTTACTTACTACAGTTTCTTCTGCTTTTAGAATTTGTGACCGTTTCCTAGAGAAAGCTAACCTGTAGGTAAACAGACAAAACGAATGGCCTGAACTTAAAAGCCCGTTGCCAAGCTCTCTCAGATGACAGGTGCCTTGCAAGGTCTTGCCCATGTGGCTGGCCATTGCACTGGCTTCTTTCCCGTGAATATCTTTTCACTGCACAGCTTAAACTAGGATGAGGTTCCCCAGACAAGGGTCCCATAGAATGTTAGCTGCATTCGTTACTAAAGTGTTGCAGTCAAGCATTGAATTTGCTAATTTCTCCGAAAGGGAGACTGTAGCATATGATAGCACATGATATATCTTAAACCTATTTGCTTTAGTTTTCTGGAAGATCTGTTCACAAGGAAACACTGGACCAAGATGGTAATGAGGGATACTGATGCTTACTGCCTTTTAAGAGGTATAGAGCATAAACTCCTCTCCTGCGGTGGTTATGGTGTAGGAAAATTCAGGGACGGTAGTATTAATTCTATCACAAATCAGAAGACTAGAGCTAAGAGGAGCATCATGGGCACCAGCTTGCAAAGCTCAGGGGAGAAACATTTTCACTCTTAAATGGGACTTCCCCAACCTTCTCTCAACTCAGACTGTGCATGGAGCTCAGTGGTCCGCAACCTTGACCGTATTATAGCAACACCCCAGGAACTTCTCAAAATGCCCATGTCCAGTCTGTCCCCCATCCCAGGGAGATCAGAACCTCCAGGGCTGGCTCCCCAGTGATTGCAACGTGGAGTCGAGATTGAGAAACAGTGGTGTGACATTGCCTGACCTGTGGGAAGGACCAGGTTCACTCTTAGAAACTGTAGCCCTCACCTTCAAGTTGGAGAAAGAGATCCACCTGAGATGTAAACATCGGTCTGTTCCAAGAGGAACTCCGTTTTCTTTTCTTTCATATCTATATCTATATATGTATATTTAAGGGATTCCAAATCCCTTGGAAGGTGCCAGAACTTTGGATTTGGACTACCCACGGTTCTGCCCTTACTGCCATCCAAGCTGGGGAATGACTTCATCTCTGGTCTGCAGTTTTTTTGTTTTGTTTTGTTTTATTGTGTCTATAATAACAGCCTCTGCATAGATTTCTGAGTAGAGGAAGGGGGAGGGGGAAAGTGGGCATACCCTCCTTGTTCGGTATTTGGCATACAGCTGGTGCTCAAACACAACAGTCCCTTTCTCTTCCTTCACTGTTCTCTCTTCTCCCTGTGCTTAATTTAAAATGAATCAAGATTCTTTTTTTTTAAGATTTTATTTATTTATTTGTCAGAGAGAGAGAGAGAGAGAGAGGCTGAGCACAGGCAGGGGGGAGGGACAGAGGGAGATGTGGGACTCGATCCCAGGACCGGAATCATGACCTGAGCTGAAGGCAGACGCTTAACCAACTGAGCCACCCAGGTTCCCCTGAATCAAATTCTTAAGAATGTTAAGAATTTTGTGGCTGTCTTAAAACTGAGGCTGGTGGCATTGCCCTGAAGTCCCATCACTGGGACCAGGGAGGACCTGGAGTAAGTGATAGCCTGAGCCATCTTCTGTTGGTTCAGGCTACATTATTATTAGTAGTACCATTATAATGGCCTTTGTTTAACTTGAGGAATTGGAGTCAAATGTTCATTTAAATCAGTGAAGCTCAATAGAGATAAATATGTGTGTATAGTCTCCATTCATAGATGTCCTAATTGCTTGCCCGACTCACTAAGTTCTAATTAAAACCATTCCACCAGATGATTTTATTTTATTCCTTTCAACGTGTAATTAAAGCATTTACTGGCCAGCTCTCTGCAAGAAATGAAGAGAATCTGCTTAGGTGTCTGAAGAAGAAAAGGGGATGAAGGCCCCCGAGGTGGTGACTTGCTTGTTTGTAGTTGAACAAGATCAACTCCTTGTTGATTGGAGACGATGTTAAGGAAGGAGTTGGCTCTGCTTTTGGACATTCAGTTAGTTTAAGATTCCAGCTTAGTATGAGAATTCAATTCTTCATTCAGGTACATGCCCTGGGGCAGAATCCTTACGTGAATCACCACTCCAAGAATCCGTTAATGCCAAATCCAAGGCACAGGGGAGGACCCACATTCTTAGGACCTTCTCAGGATGCCCTGCTGTGGTCTTTTGTTCCTTGCTTTCATCCTCCTGGTTTGGATTGGTTCCAGTCCCCTTGTCATATTAGTGACCGCCCCCCTTATGACTGTAATCAAGTGGGGACCCCCAGAGTTTTCTCAGAGTTTGCTTGCTTCTCACTTACTGGCTTCCCATCTTCTATCCTCCTAGACAGAGGTAGTTATTCCTGAGGGCTAGGAATTGGACAGACACCATGTATCTAGCTCGAGGTTATCATCCTTAATTGAGAGACAGCCTTTACAAACTTATAAGAAAAACACTGAGGTCCCAGTAAATAAACAAAGGCATAAATCATAAACAAAATGAAAATATGAATGACCCAGAAACAAAGCAAATGAACAGAGGAAAAAAAGAGACAAACCAACCAACAAACAAAGAAAAACCAGACTCAAATATAGAGAACAAACTGGTGGTTGCCAGAGGGGAGGTGAAGGGGATTAGGAACGATGAGCACTGAGTAATGTATAGAATTGTTGAATTATTATATATTCATCATATTATTATATTGTATACCTGAAACTAATATAACATATACATTTAATTGTATTTGAAATTAAAAAAATAAAAATCTTAAAAGATTTTATTTATTTGAGAGAGAGAGAGCACAAGTGAGAGAGAGAGTGCACGCACAGTGTGCGTGCACATGCACAAGCAGGGAGGCATTGGGGAGGGATGCGGGACTCGATCCCAGGACCCTGGGATCATGACCTGAGCTGAAGGCAGACACTTAACCAACTGAGCCACCCAGGTGCCTCCCCAAAAATAAATTTTTAAAATACGAATGACCGTATATGTTTAAAATGCAGATTAAACAAGCACGAGATACTGTTTTTCACCCATTTAACAAGGGGATTATGCCCTTGGTGAACAGGCACATTCAGATGAGCTGATAAAAGTAGATATGGCTTTCAGGCCCCCCAGGAACAAGCTCAGGGCCCAGGACAAGGGTCCATCCGGAGGCCCATATGTCATGCTTCTACATATGTAAAAGTCACAAAGAAAGCTAATGAACTGTTAAATATTTTCAGTCTTCCTACCTTGACAAATACACCTTCCTAATGAGTTGGATGAACTTACCATTCTTGGATTCCCAAGACTTCTTTTAAGAACTCGATATAGGGAGAATAGGCCCAGGCTCCTGGCCCCTGGCCTCTCTACTTTTCCCACCCCAGCTCTATCTGCTCTGTGAGGGGCTTTGTGCACACATATGTGGACATGCTAACAGCACGTTCAAGATCTTTCCAGGTGCCTTCCCCCTCCACAAACAGCAGGGCAGGAGTATGGACACTGCGGCTGAGGTCTGCTCTTGAGAAAATGGCCCTGGGGAAGAGACTCCATAGCCCTGGAGGCAGGCCTGGGAGACTGGGGCAGGCAATACCAGGACTCCATGCCCTTGGACCATGATCTAGGGAGTCAAGGGTCATGGATTCCCAGTGGGTTATCCACTCGGCCCTTAGAGCCCTTAGTTTATGGGAAATACCATGGCCCAAGGAAGGCCAAAGAGGGGCCTGGGAAAGTATGGGATCAGGGTGGGGACTCTTCTTGCCAAGGTCAGTAGTAATAGGTATTATCTTTCTAAGAAACAACCTAACAATATGCCTCAACAAGTTTAGTATATTAATATGCTTTGACCCAGACACCCAATCTTTGATTAGAACTCTATATGGAACACTAAACAAAAAAGTGAATTAATGCTTATGTATAAAATATTATTTGGTAGTGTTATGTATTATAACCTCCCCCCCCAAAGAAACCCACAGCTGAAATGTCTAACAATAGATCGGTTACTAAATCACTATGGTACCATCCAAATAAGGCTTATGATGTTGAGTGTCAAAAATAACACATTGGGGTGCCTGGGTGGCTCCGTCGGTTAAGCGTCTGCCTTCGGCTCGGGTCATGACCCCTGCATCCTGGGATTGAGCTCCACATCTGGCTCCTTGCTTAGTGGGGAGCCTGCTTCTCCCCCTGCTTGTGCTCTCTCTCTCTCTCTCTCTGACAAATAAATAAAGTCTTTAAAAAAATAACAAGTAAAAAAATAACAATACGTTATTTAATATATAACATTAAGTGAAATATTTAAGTGAAGTGTTTTTATACATAATGGGTAAAAAAAATCAAGATGTGAAATTTTCTATACATTATCACTTGCAGTATAGAAAAATATTTAAATGTAAGTATGCCAGAATAGAATATGAACTGCTGTTGATGAAGTAGGTAAGGGTGAGGGAATGAATTACAGGTACTATTTTTCTCTTGATGTTGGCCTTTGGCAAATGTTCTAAATAACAGCTTATTAGTTTTACTCTCAAAAAAAAAAAAGAATGTACAAATTATTTTAGATGTTTTGAAATAGGGCTTAAACACATGGTGTAAGTCATCGTCATGGCTCTAGATTTTGGTTTGGGAGTGGGCTCACAGGTGCTTAAAATAAGTTAGTATACAAACAAAGTAAGCAAGGAATTATAGTTTTCAGAGAGAAAGGATCAAGGTGAATTCTGATTAATCTAATTCTGGACAGCTGAGGTCCAGATATAAAAATAAAAAGAAATACTGAATTTCGTGAAGATGTAGAGAAATATGGGACCCAAAAGTAAAGGAGAAATGAAGTTTTGCTGACCATAGGGTAAACGTCGCTGATAGGAGGTTTTTTCCTGAGCTTACTGACAGGTGGAACATAGTGAGGCCACCACGGACACGTCTTTCCGTTTGTAATCAGTGTCTACCAGAGATATGTCACTTAGCACGATGTTGTGTTGATCTGTCTTTTGCAGACGCACTGCCTTTCTGGAATGTGTCCTTATCTCTCTGTTTCTCGTTCGGTTTATGAGAGGGGCACTATCAAAACAGGTTGAACTCAGCTCTTTCTGACATTTAATATACCTGCATGTAAGCTGTTGAATCAAGACATTTCTCTGCCCTCCCAGGTCCCAGGAAGACTCAGTGTTGCCCTGAGTTGGTGCTTTGCAGCAGGTGGAGAGAATAAAAAAAAAAATTGTTTGTCCCTACCTTGAAGGTGGGTACAGAGAGAAGCTGATAGGATGATCTGAATTGGGAAAATCAAGGAGGCGTAGGATTTCTGTGGGGAAAAGTTTTCAGGAGGAATTTTTCTGAATATGGTTCATGAGACAGTGCTGAGACAGTCTCCGGGGTCCCCGATACTACCATTGCTTGAGACACTACAGGCAAGTTCAAGGTCTCCAAGACCACACTAAGATTTGGTGATTTGCTAGAAGGACTCGCAGTCATTGACAGCCACAAGATACGATGCTACAATTTATTATGGCAAAAGGATAAAGATTAAAATCAGACAAGGGAAGAGGCCCAGAGTGCCAGAGAGTTCTGCACATGGAGCTTCTGGTTGTCACCTCCCAGTGGAATCATGGCCAACATTCTCTTCTCCCAGCCTCAATGTGTGACAATATGCATGGAATGTTGCCAGCCAGGGAAGCTCACCCAAGCCTTGAAGTCCAGAGCTTCGATCAGGGCTTCTTCACGCCACCATGTGTAACCACACATGTGGCTTGACTACAATCTGGGGCTCTGCTACTCAGATTCTCTAAAGCCAAATGTATGTCATGATGTTATCAGGTATGAGATGTTATTTGGATTGTCCCATGCTTTAGGGAATCTACAAGGCTGTCCCCCTTCCTCACCCCTTGCCGGTGAGAACAATCCAGACCCGAAACAACACAGGCAGTAGAAGCAGCATTTCTAAATAGTAGAGTTGCAACACTCCTTGGAGAGCAGTTTCTGAGATGGAGTCATACGTGCGCCGTATTTGTTTAGGGGTACCTGTGGGCAGCAGAAGGGAAGCCCCACAAATGTCTACCTTAGGATCCCTGGAACCTGTGAATGTATTGCCTTCCATGGTAAAAGGGACTTTGCAGATGCGTGAGAATAAATTAAGGATCTTGAGATGCAGAGGTCAGCCTGGATTATCTGGATGAATCCAATACAATCGAAAGGGTTCATACAGTAGTGAGGGTCAGAGGGCAGGAGGGTCAAAGAAGAAGGAGGAAATTGAACAGTAAATGCGGAGGTCTTCGAGGGAGATTCGAAGATGCTTGTGACGATGTTGGCTTTGAACGTGGAGGAAGAAGCCATGGGTCAAGGAAGAAGCCAGTCTCAAGAAGCCGGAAGAAGCAAAGAAACAGATTCTCCCATAGAGCCTTCAGAGGGCCCGCAGCCCTGCCAGCATCTTCATTTTAGCCTGGGGAAGCCTGTGACCTGCAGAACTACAAGAGATGCATTTGTGTTTGTTTGAGGCCACGGAGTTTACGGTCATTGGTTACAGAGGCCATTGAAAACCAATATAGTGCCCAGGGGTGGGGGGAGAGGCGAGGCCAGCAGTGATGTTCGCGTCTCAAGGGTAGCCTTGACCAGCGATCCAGGGAGCTCTGGAGGGAGCGAACCCTTCAGAGCTTCTGTGATTGGGCCCAGATGGTCAGGCCTTCATAGCCCGGCGTCTGCCCGTCAATGCTGCAGCAGAGTCGACTGGGAAGCGGCCGCCCACCTGCCGGCAGCAACCCCCACTTACTTACAGGGACCCCTGTGCATTACGTCCCATTGCCCACTCAAGTTGGCCTGTGGACACAGTCGCCCTGTTCCCCCTCTGCCCCCCTGCTTGGGTCAGAAGGAGCAGAAAGCAGACACGTCCCCTGGTTTTCTTTTGGGGGGCAAAAGCATTTCTTTTTTTTTTTTAAAGATTTTATTTATTTGAGAGAGAGAATGAGATAGAGAGAGAGCATGAGAGGGAGGAGGGTCAGAGGGAGAAGCAGACTCCCTGCTGAGCAGGGAGCCTGATGTGGGACTCGATCCTGGGACTCCAGGATCATGACCTGAGCCGAAGGCAGTCGCTTAACCAACTGAGCCACCCAGGCGCCCCAAAAGCATTTCTTTAAAGGTTCAGTAGAAGGTTCCAGGAGAAGGGAAGCCTTCATGCGCGGGGTTAATTCATGCAGGCAACAGAAGATGAAGGCTGTTGACAGGAGTAGCCTGCTCAGGCTTACTCCAGATGTGTGGCTCTTATGTCTGTTTGCATACTGATAATAAGCTAACATTTCCAGGGGTCAGGGGGCTGCCGGGCTACAACCCTCAGAATAAGTCATATGGCTTGGCACAGGGACGTGGCTGGGGGAGGCTAAAACAGTAATAGTAATGGCCAACACTTCGTTATTGATGATCATGAGCCGTTCCAAGTGCTTTAGAGCTTTGTTGCCTGGGACACATGGTCTGCCACCTGCTGCATCTGGGAGCACCCCAGAAATGCAGACCCTCAGGCCTCACCCCAGACCTAGCAAATGGAAAGTGCATTTTAGCAAGATCTCCAGGTCATTTATAAGCAGGTGAAAGTTTGCAACGTACTGCTTTCCATACAGGAACTCTTTACATTCTCACAGAAAGCCCTAGGAAGGAGCTGAGGTTATTCCTGTCTTATAGATGATGATGTTTGGGCACAGAGGGATTAAGTGCTTTGCCCAGGCTGGTAAGGGCTGAGCCAGCATTGACCTGAGGTCGTCTGTTGCAGAATCTGAGCTCTTAAGCATCCCTGCTCCTGGCAGGGGGGAGGGGGGAGGGAGTGACTTTGGTGTTACCCAGAGTTGGATTCATCTATCAGGTCCTTCTTCCTGGCTGTGTGAGTCCAGACAGGTTGCTCAACCTCTCTGGGCTGCTATTCCCCCATCAGTAAAGGAGGACACGAATAGCCTGTACTTCACAGGGCGTTTGTGAGGCAAGATAAGAAAATGCACGTGAAGACTGAGCACTTAGTGTTCGTTACTGTTATGATCACTGTCAGTTTCACCGTCCTCCTTGTCATCGTCACTAGCATGATTTTCATCAACGTCAGACTGCCAGGAGGAGGACCCAGGTTCACGGGACCTGCAGGAACTCAGCCGAGAGTCACCTGGGTGGAGTCCCACGTTAGCGCCGACAGCGGCCTCGATGCGCTAACCCCAGAGCCAATTTCTTCAACCTCCCGGAGCCCCTGTGAGGTTGGTGCTCCTGAACTGTCCTCTTCCTGCCCGCCCCAAGTCGAGAGCCTCAACTAAATCTCTTCCTGGGATAGTTAACTCGAAGGCAGTGTTCTTCCCAAGTGGTGGTTGCCGTGGAAACAGGTGCCCCTCGGGGACCAGGACAACGCTGGCAGAGACTTGACTCCTCATCTCTTGGAAAATAATCGTCCAGTTTTTCCTGTGCTTGTTATTCTCAGGTGACGTGGGCCAAAAGAGCACATACTATAGGGCCCCCCACCCAATCCCGAGCACCGCCTCTGCTTTAGGGCTGTTGGAAGGAGCGTGTCTTCT
Organism: Mirounga angustirostris; assembly: GCF_029215605.1. Taxonomy (NCBI): domain Eukaryota; kingdom Metazoa; phylum Chordata; class Mammalia; order Carnivora; family Phocidae; genus Mirounga; species Mirounga angustirostris. The sequence continues at coordinate 168,885,808 of NW_026991713.1, forward strand.
GGCTTGTGTTTGCATCTTTGCTGTTGGTGCCCATGGGCTAGGCTACGGGTGCACCGACTCTTTGAGGTCCATTTTATTTTTCTAGCCTTGTGTTTTCTTGCAGCTCCTTGCCGACACTCTCTTATTTTCCGGGACTCCTCATGTGAACCCTGCCCCCCTTATTTAAAAGAAAGCCAGAATCTTCAAGGCTCTGTTTGCAGTGAAGGAAACTCTCAAGGAAGGAAGCCACCGCTGTCCAAATCACTGTTTCCTGAAATTTGTCCTCCCTGCAGGTGGGAGTGTTGTGTGTGGATTCCCACTGGTCCCACCACACCTCCCCCTTTGAGCGAGCCACAACCTTTCTAATCCATCCCTGTGTGTGTATGTGTGTGTGTGTGGACACCAATAACATTCCCTGGTTTTCCTTAGCACAGCCGAGAGGGCCAGAGATGTTAAAAAGAACCTCACAAAACAGCAAGGAAAAGCAAAAGAGAAACAAAGAAAAATAACAGAGAAATAAAAACAGCCCAGAACTCCGGGACAGGTGCTAGGCTCCAGTCCCAGAGTTCTGGTCCCTCCGGGCGGGCCCCTTCTGTGGGTCCTTTACCTTCCAAGGTCTGGCTTCCTCTCTCTGCTATGACCACCTCACAAGGAGCTGGTTACCTGTCCAGGTCTTGAAGCAAAGGCCAAGAAGTAAGGTTCTAACTCTGCTGTGCCCACCCCCACCCCCCCCGCCCAAAAGAAAGAGAACATTCTAGAATAGAGCAGGACGTAAGAGAAAATATTGCATCCAAGCCATCCCGGATCCAGAGTCACACTTATCCCTCTCAAATATTTCTATCGATGGGACTTACCATTGTGGTTAGTCAGGATGAAAGAAGAGCCATTTGACTGTCATGACCGTCCTCACATCATCTAGACTCTTTTCTGCTTTGAAATCAGCCAGACTTCCATCCCTCTCTTTCTTTTCCTTCCTTTCTTGCCCCCATTTATCCATACAATAAATAGAGTTTCCGGGGGCCTGGGTGGCTCAGATCATGATCTCAGGGTCGTGGGATCGTGCTGAGCTCTGCGCTGGGCATGGAGCCTGCTTAAGATTCTCTCTCTCCCTCTGCCCCTCCCCACCTCTAAAAAAAAAAAAAAAGAGAGAGAGTTTCAACTATGTGCAAAGTGCGTTGGTAGGGGGCACTGTTTTGAAAATGTCTGTTTAATTTTAACACATTTTTTTGTTCCTAAAATGTTTTAGGCTGAATCGCACTATACTTTGCAAAGAATGAAACAGCTCTATAATCCCTCTCTCCCTTTCTTGTCCATAACCTTCTGCAGCTCTGGACACGATGTGTTCACAGTCTGTGTGTATACACGCACTCGTGTTTGCGTAGCCACGAGTCCCAGAATGTGTGTGCCCGTGTGTGCTGTGTTTGGAATCCCCCTCTCTTATTTGTGTTTCGTTTTATGTCCACTGACCCAGATACTTTTTGGAGGTAGACTTTCCGAGGCTTTAGCAACTCACCAGCCCACCCCCTCCCCGACCCCTGGGCCGTCACCTTGCAGGGCCGCTTACACAGTTCCTAGGGTCCCAGGAAAAGGAGCTGACTGGATGCCTAAGGAGGGTGGAGCACCCCTGTTTCTCATGATGCTAGCTCCAGAACAGGCCGTGTGCCGTGGGGAGCCCTTTCTCAGCCAGGCAGATGGCATCCCTGCTTCTCCACAGAACCCTCCCCCAAACGGAGCCCCACTTAGGCCCACTTCCTCGCTCCCCTCACTGTTCTGGGGACTCTCTTCATCTTAAACAAAGCTTTTTGCCACCTTTTCCTTCCAAGCAGGAGCAGGAGGGGCTCTCAATTAAGCAACCGCCAGAAAACTGCCATTTGGCTCTGGGCCCCAGCAGCCTGCCTGGCTGCCCTGCATCCTTCTCCTTAACGGGTCTCCCAGGCGACATCCATCCCAGACATCGACAACGTGGACAGCAAAAGCCGCCTGGATGCCAGGAGCCAAGAGCCCACAGGATAATGAGAACCATGTGCTTTTATGGAGTGCCTCCCTTTCAAGGATCTCCAAGCACCTTTCAGACAATTAAGTGTTATTGCTGTAAATGGGGAAACTGAGGACTCAGTGAAGTCGAGCCTTTTCCTCCGAGACACGTGACTAACGACGTGAAGAACCCTGCCCACCTGCTTTTCCCCTTTGCAAGCCTTCCCAAAGAATGCAGTTTCCAAGCCGAGAAGCGAGGCTGTTGGAAAATCACGGAGCCCTTTTTCTTCCCCTCTCCTTCACTGCCCTTCTTCCGCCACCAGCCCATCCTCCTCCTCCCAAGGGTCTGCAAGCACTAAGCACCTAAGGGTCCTACCCTTGTGCAATCCCAGTGGAGAGCCGAGCTCCAGGAGACAGGGGCAGGAAGGTCATTGGAATAGGCGGAGGCCAGGCTGCCTTCGTCCCACTATTCGTTCCTACCCTTAGCTTAATCCATTCATCGTGTGTGTGTGTGTGTGTGCGTGTGCATGCTTGTACATACAGACACATACAACATCTTCCGTGGGTCTGATCCTACAGGTGTGAGAGAAGACAACATACACCTGGCTTCTGCCCCGTGGAGCTGGCCACAACTCACGGGCTATTACAGTGACCATCTCCATCTGTACGGCGACAGAGCCAGAGGGAGGAGGTCTCATTTTTCTCTCTTATAAACCAAAGCACTTAATTACTACTACCACCTACAGGGAAGGTGTGAGCCAAAGGGCCAGCAAGATCCTGGAATTATGAAGAGCATTCCGTTGATGAAAAACATCTTACTTGGGACATGAAAGACCAGTATGGTGTTGATACATTTCCCCCCCCTCCGTAATGAGTCTACATAATCATGGTAATAAGAATCGAAAAAAACAGCTACTATTTATATATATATATTGAGTCATACTAGGTGTTGAGCTACATTCTAAACACTGTATACACATTATCCCATTTATTTCTCATACCAATTTTCTTTTTTTTAAGATTTTATTTTCTTTTTCTTTTTTTTTGTTAAAGATTTTATTTATTTATCTGACAGAGAAGGAGAGAGCACACAAGCAGAGGGAGAAGGAGAAGCAGGCTTCCCGCCGAGCAGGGAGCCCGATGCGGGACTCGATCCCAGGACCCTGGGATCACGACCCGAGCCGAAGGCAGACGCTTAATGACTGAGCCACCCAGGCAGCCCTATTTTTCTTTTTTGAGAAAGAGAGCATGAGTCGGGGAGCATGGCAGAGGGAGACGGAGAAGCAGACTTCCCACTAAGCAGGGAGCCCGATGTGGTACTCGATCCCAGGACCCTGAGATCACAACCTGAGCTGAAGTCAGATGCTTAACCAACTGAGCCACCCAGGTGCCCCTCTCATATCAATTTTCTGAGCCCGAAACTATTATCATTCCTTTATATAGATGAGAAGCCGAGGCACAGAAATGTTACAAAGTTCTCCCAGGTATTGTACTTGGGTGAACTTAGGACTCGATCTATCACAAATGCGTTCTGCAAGTCTGAGAAGTACCCAGCTTTCAGTAAAGAAAGGCAGGGTTAGGAGATTAGGTCCCTGTTTGAGGCACACAGCCTGCGAGGGGACATGAGTGGAGCCAAGTTAGTTGTCCCCATAATCAGGGTTCTTTATACTGCTGTCCCCACTGGACATGGAGAACCTGTCCTTAGCCTACAGTCCACACAGTGCCTGGCAGTGCCTGGCACAATGTGGACCCACAATAGACATTCCATAAACACGTGCTCATTCTTATGGCGCTAGTGGATCCTAAATTAAATAGTGATTTTAAATTCTGTTATCCATATTCCTGGGAGGAATAGCATGGGTAATTCAAAGGGGGGAGTGGTTGCTTAATCATGGATGCTTTGCTTTAAAAATGCATTTGTGTATCTATGGTTGAATATGGGTTTGCTGTTTATGGGATTCATGTCACTTCTTACAAAAAAATGAGGATATGGGGTGACGGTCTGACTCAGGAGAAGCTGGGAGTCCCTGTATCAGTCCCTCCTCAGTGTCTCCCTGTTTCCAGCTCTCACGGGGGATAGAGGCATCATCTCATACATTGAAGTCAGAGACTGGCCATCCTGGCTGTCCTTGGCTTGTGAAGGGCTTTTGTTTGACTTCTCACTGGGTGAATCTGCCAAGTAATTTCCTTCCTCCCTCCCTCCCTCCCCTCCTTCCTCCCTCCCTCCCCTCCTTCCTCCTTCCCCTCCTTCCTTCCTTCCTCCCTTCCTTTCTCCCTTCCTCCCTTCCTCCCCTCCTCCTCCCTCCCTTCCTTCCTTCCTTCCTCCCTCCCTCCCCTCTTCTTTCTTTCTTTCTTTCTTTCTTTCTTTCTTTCTTTCTTTCTTTCTTTCTTTCTTTCTTTCTTTCTTTCTTTCTTTCTTTTCTTTCTTTCTTCTTCTTTTTCTTTCTTTCTTTCTTTCCTTTCTTCTTTCTTCTTTCTTTCTCTCTCTCTCTCTTTCTCTCTCTCTCCCTTTCTCTCTTTCTTCCTTTCTTTGGAATTTATCATCCTTGTCAACATTAAAAAAATTAGGAGATTTTTGTCTGGATTTCTGGCTTCTCCTGAAAAATTCTAATATCTGGCAATATAAGCCCCACATTTGCACTTGATGGGTAGCTGGAGCTAATTAATGAAAGGCTTCTCTCCTAGACGGTCCTGTGCCCTCCACGAGGTCTCAGTCTTCACCATACCATGTCGTCTCCTTGACACCAAGGCTGAGTGTCAGTTGCCCCCAATTCTTGTCCTGTGCAGTTATTTCCCTGACTTCCAGCCAGCAACACTGTCATGTTACAGATCCAGCAGCCGTTATAGATGATGGGAACCCCCCGGGGTGAACAGAAGAGCACAGGAGTTGTCACTCCAGCCCATCCCCGTGGTCTGCCTGCTTTGTGTCTTGTCTCTGACACGAGGCACCAGTCAATGACGCATGAGATGGAATGGCTCTGCCCCTAATGTCAAGCCCGGAGAACTTGCTGGCTTCTCTTGAGTCACCCAGGGAGAGGCAAATATTAATCTTGAAAACTAACTGCCACAGGAATCCAGCCCTTCCATTTTCAAACTTTTCAACTAAAATAACACCCTTTCAGGACGCCTGGGTGGCTCAGTTGGTGAAGGGTCAGCCTTCGGCTCAGGTCATGAACCTGGGGTCCTGAGATCGAGCCCTGCATCAGGCTCCCTGCTCAGCGGGATAAAATCTTTTTAAAAATAAATAAATAAAAATTAAAGATTCCTTTAAAAAAAAGATAACATCTGTTCTGTTAAACCACTCTGTCATGAGCCAGTAGTCCGCATCCAGATAATGGACTTTAGCCTGAGCAGTGCTGCTTTTTCTACTCTGGTGTGCTTGCTACCTGACTTACTCCTTTCTGTGAGCACAGCAATCGACGTTTTATTGCAGAGGAGAATGCTATCTTCATCCCATGCTGGTGGTGTGTAAATGGAATCATTGGTGCCACTGTCAAAGGAGCCAGAGGATAAGGCTGCCAAAGACTGGAGAGCACTCTGTCTTGCCAAAATGGCCACAAGTCAGCAGATTGGTTGTGTTGAGACCCTGACACACGTTTCTGCCAATTTGGCAGAAATTGGCTGTTTCTGTGGTGGTTGTGGGAGGTTGAACTAGTGTTCCCAACTCTTCATTCTCAGAAGAGATCTTCTATCTCCATGCCCCTTTTCCTGTGACTTTGCAGTAGCTTCCACTAGAGTCCGTTAGAGTATACATCTCCACCCATCTTTGGACCTGACCATGCAGTTTACTTTGATAACTAACTGAGGGTTGAAGAAGTTAGCAAATTTCCACTGGCCCTTTTGAGCATCTGCTCTCTTTAGTGAGGAAAATAGACCCCAGAAAGCTGTTGCTCCTTAAGCTTGGGTCTTGGGATGAAAATACAAATCCGGATGTAACATAGCCTAGCTGAGCCCAGCTCAGATCAGCTAAGCCACAGCCAAACTTCAAACCGTGAACTTGAAACAAATATTTGTTGCTGCAAACCACTGAGATTTAGTTGGTCACAACATCTCACAGGAAACAAAACAAAACAAAACAAAAAACAACAGCCAAACACCTGGATAATACAGCTAGTAAATGGGGAAAAAAGGAGATTGCTTGTCTACTTTGCCGATTATTGAGAATTTTGATTATGCCATACAGTGTGTTGCTACAATTTTATCATTTACTCCATAAATGGCATTTTTACTAAATTTTTAAAAAAAGACTTAGTCATTTAGAGAGATAGAGCATGCAAGCGAGCTGGGGTAGAGGGGCAGAGGGAGAGGGACAAAGAGAATCTCAAGCAGACTCTGCGCTGAGCATGAAGCCCGATGCGGGGCTCAATCTCACACCCTGAGATCAAGACCTGAGCTGAAACCAAGAGTCGACGCCTAACCGACTGAGCCACCCAGGCGCCCCGCTAAGATTTTATTTTGTTTTCCCACTTTCAGTCTGTTACTGTGATGGTACATGCAAGTCAGATTCATTGTGTTCTCCATTAAACTGACACACATCTTCTGTAATAAGTGAAGATATCCCCCTCAGTGGAATCGCTTGATGGGAACCACAAGTTTACCAGATACTGTGAAGAAAGACAAGGAAGTGTGGTACCTAAAGAAAGAGTGTGTTGAAGAGGCATTTTGTAATTTGTCAAGAATAAATCAAGCACCTTATTTTTCTAACTAAAAAACCCTAAGTGTTTCAAACTATCTAACTTCACCAGCTCTGCTTTTCAGTCTACCTAATTCCATCAGCTTCTGTTATCTTCATTCCATGGGCAGCCTTGAGAATGAGTCCCAGTGGTCCTCTTATCTGTTCATTTACAGTCATCTTGTCGGGGTCACAGATAAGTACCCAACTCATTAGGCACTGACCCCTACTGGAGTAATCACCATAAACCACCATGAGATTTTCCCAGTTCAATTGATGTGTAAACTATTTAAGGACAAGATGAAATGAACAGGAAAGATTTTCTGGTTTAGTTTAATTGCTTCTCAGGTGGCCTGTCATTTACCAAGCTCTGCTACAAGTATGAACCAGAACTACCCTAGTGAAACTAATATAAAAGACCCAAGTACTTCGGGGACTACGGCTTGATTCAACACATCCCAGGGAACCTGCATTGCCAGATTGAAAGAGAGACTTTCTCAAGTCAACTTGGTGTGCTGGTGGTGGTCCTTCTCTTCTTTGCAGGTGTATGACTCAAAATTGCGCTGTCTTGAAATTTAATGAGCAGATTCTGTTGTCCACAAATTCCTTGCTCTTTCAACTATAAAAAAATGATGGCTATGTCAAACATGAGTCAAGTTGTCTCTATTAGGGGTGTCTTCATTGGGATGCATTTGAGGGCATCAAGTAAAAAAATGCTAAAAATTCGCAATAAAAATACAGCAGGGTGGATGAAACAAGATTGGCAGAAATCTGTTGGTTGCTGAGGCAACATGGTGCTTCACTGAACTGTTGCCTCTGCTTTTGTGTGTGTTTGAAATTTTTCATAATAAAAATGAGAAATTTGTAAGTCTGCCGTCGTATCAAGTCCGATTTGAGCTCAAATCTTATTTTGGGACTTGCTTTGTGTCTCTATGGGACTTTTCTTCTTAAATGTAAAAATGGCTGTCAGGAGACCGCAGTTCAACCAAACACATTGGATCCTGGTCTTGTTCAGCTTTCACGATTTTGGTCAAGCCATGGAAACCACCAGCTCTGGATTTTCAAGGTCTGACTGTCAAATACACTCCCGTGAAATTCGCTTGCCTTTTAGTCTTCTTTCTTGTCATCTTCCAATAACCTCCTTTTCTTGCCTTGGGTGTGGGTGGAATCCAATAGCAACAGTGCTCTGGGGTTGTGTAGAATGAAGGCTCTACCTTTGTTCCACAGCAATCTACCCTTGCCTGCCCAGGCTTTGCCTGGGAGGAAGTTCCTGGGGCCCAGAACCTGAATCCACAGCTCTACCCAGCTCTTGACCAGCCCAGACTAGGACGTGTTGTGCCTTAGGAAGTGGATATAAGTAACAGGAGTGGTCTTGCCATCTTTGTTTGTGTATCTAGTATAACTGGGTTGGGGAACTGGGAACCTGTGAAGCTGCATCCATCCATAGCCCTCAAAATGTTTGCCCAGATCATGTCAGCTGGCTTCCATATTAGATCTGGTTGAGAATGGAACTGTGGTCTTATTCCCAGCCATCTTTGTGAGGTTTCTGATACAATACTTGCTTTTTGCCACCTCCCTCTCCAGGAACAAGGGTTTAGAGCCCAGATGCTCAAATAGGGAACAGGGCTCCTCAGTCTTGCTCTTGTCCCACCCATTGAATTGGAACCCCTTGGCCATGAAGTCTGAATTTACTGCATCTCCTTGAACAACATACTTTGGATTTTGGCCACACCATCAAGAACCAGACTTTTGGTAGGTTAAATCTTGTTGCACTGGCCTCACTTGTCCCATGGCCAGGTTGCTGAATGATGGCAATGCCTTTCTCTTGTTCTCATGAGCACAGCTGAAACAGGGTACTGTTTTTATACAGGACTTTTAAGAAAAGCACAAGTGAAAATACGTTTAAAGTTCAAAAAACAGGGGTGCCTTGGGTGGCTCAGTCAGTTATGCATCTGACTTTTGATTTCAGCTCAGGTCATGATTAAGACTCTCTCTCTCTCCCTCCCCTCTGCCCCTCCCTACCTCACTCACACTCTGTCTCTCTAAAAAAAGAAGAATATTCAAAAAACAAGAGTGACACCTTTAAGGTCCAAATTTTTGACCCTAAAACATCTCATTTGCTTATGTGTTTTTTTTTTTAATTATTATTATTTGCTTCTTTGGTTTGTATGTCTAAGTCAGGGGGCACATCTATACTGAGGACATCTAGACTTGATGACACAGAGCTTTTATAATTTCCAGAGTGCTTGCCAACAGTGAGGTCATCTGCCACAGCCACACTGGGAAAAGCAAAGGCTTTGGATTTGGGCAGACAAGGATCTAAATCCTTTGCCAGAATTTTCTAGTTTTGTGGCCTTCACCAGATTACTTAACCTCTCTGGGCCGCAATTTCTTCATCTGAAGAACAGAGATAACTAACAAGTGTTGACAAGGGTGTGGAGAAAAGAGAACCCTTGTATCTTGTTGATGGGAATATAAATTGGTACAGTTACTGTGGAAAACAGTATGAAGGTTCCTCAGAAATTTAAAACTAGAACTACCCTCTGGTCCAGCAATTCCACTTCTGGGTATTTATATGAAGAAGATGAAAACACTGGGTATTTATATGAAGAAGATGAAAACACTAACTAAACACCCCAGTGTTCACTGCAGCATTATTCATGATAGCCAAGATATGAATGCAATAACCTAAGATTCCAGTGAAGGATGAATGGATAAAGAAAATGTAAAATACACACTTACACACACACACACACACACACAGAGGAATATTATTCAGCCATAAAAAGAATGGAATCCTTCTATTTGAGACAACATGGATGGACCTTGACAGCATTATGCTAAGCAAAATAAGTCAGAGAAACACAAATACTGTGTGATCTCATTTATATGTGTAATCTAAGAAAACAAAACAAATGGATGAAAACCAAAGACTAGATGGGTGGTTTGTTGGTGGTGAGGGGAGGGAAAATGGGTGAAGGGGCTCTAGTTACAAACTTCCAGTTATAAAATAAGTAAGTTATGGGGATGTCCTGTACAGCTAGATGACTCTAGTTAGTAATAGTGGTATTGCATGTTTAAAAGTTGCTGCGAGTATATCTTTTTTTTAAGATTTACTTATTGATTTGAGAGAGAGTGCGTGAGTGAGCAGGAGGTGGAGAGGGTCAGAGAGAGAATCTTAAGCAGACTCTCCACTGAGTGCAGACATGGGGCTCGATCTCACGACCCTGAGCTCATGACCTGAGCAGAAACCAAGAGTTGGCACTTAATGGACTGTGCCACCCAGACGCCCCACTGAGAGTATATCTTAAAAGTCCTCATCACAAGAAAAATGAAAAAAAAAAAACCTTTTGCAACTATGTTCAGTGACATGTTAAACAGACTTATCGTGGTGATCATTTTGCAATGCGTACAAATAGCAAATCATGATACTGTACATCTGAAACTAATATAATATCTCAATACACCTCAAAAAATAAAATTTTAAAGAATGAAAAATAGGGATAACACTATCTACTTGGTAAGGTCGACATGAGGATTGTTAGCTCAATTGTATGTAAAATGCATCTCATAGTGCCTGGCAAATTATATAGTCTCATTGAGTGGTGGCTGTGTTTCCTCCACTTCCTCCCTTGGGTTCAGAAGGGCCCTGGATGTTCAGATCAAATAGATCAGGCAGGGAGTGATCCAAAGTGTGGATGGCCTCACACTGCCCCGGTGCCCATCAGCCTGGAAGAAGGAGTCCAGAGCCCAAGGGCTATCCTCTTCTCCATCGTGGAAAGTGTCAAGGTCTATTTCTTCATAAGAAAATAGTCTAAGCTTTTGTGTTTCATAGATAGGCTTCGGGGGGTTCATTGAACCTGAAAATGCATGGGGTGTTTCTCATGTGCCTCTGTGCATTTTTCTGGAAAGATAGTCCATAGCTTTTATCAGATGCTCAAATGAGTCTATTTTCATTCATTCATTCAACAACTACTTTTTGAGTGTTTATTATGGTCTTGGCGTATAAAGTAGAGCAGTGAATAAAACAGGACAAAATGCCTGCCTTTGTGGAGTCTAATTTCCAGTGGACCTGCTCATTTTTAAGAATCACTGATCTAAGCAAACCAAGAAGCCTGTGGAATGGGATTTTAATTTGCCAATAGCTCTCTTTTGGTTGCACTGAATTATAGACTCCAAACATCTGTCCGACTGGGTCAGATATGTTTTCCACAGCTCTGTATATTTAATACTGTGGACACCCAGGGAAAGGATTAATGAAAATTTACTGATTTTATTCAATGCCAGCAAATTTCCTCTGAGCACCCCACTGTGGAACTACAGGAACAAAGGAAGGTATTAAACATGTGGTCAAGCAAAAAACAAATAACAAAACAAACAAACGGAAGACGCTGGTGTTTGGGGATCAGAGGGGCCTGTGTTCGATCTTCAGCTTCATAACTATGAAAGATTGGATGAGATGCACAAATTCTTTGATAAATGGCATTATCTGGAATCAGAGATGCTAATCTTGCAGGGCTGTTGTGCATATTTCTTAATTTTCTTTTTTTAATTTAAATTAAAAAATATTGGTTTCTGGAGTGGAATTCAGTTATGTATTAAATAACAGGGCTGGCCGTCAGGAAATGTTAATTCTCTGTATCTAAGATAATGATTCCTGTAATGTTAGAATCATGGGCCATCAATGTTAAGCACGTGCACACACACACACACACACATACACACACACGTGTGTTTTTGATACTGACAAAAACTTGACAAACTTTAACTTTTTTCCAAGTACAGGATTTACAAAACACAAATAAGCTACAATGAAAGCACATACACAGCTATTGATTACCTTCTTTAATAAAGGAATTTTAAAAACAAAATAGTATGGGGTTCCTGGGTGGCTCAGTCGGTTGGGCATCCGCCTTCGGCTCAGGTCATGATCTTGGGGTCCTGGGATCAAGCCCTGCATCAGGCTCCACACTCAGCGGGGAGCCTGCTTCTGCTTCTCCCTCTCCCCCTCCCCCTTCTTGTGCTCTCTCTCTCAAATAAATTCTTTAAAAATAAATAAAAACAGTAAAAGAGTTTTAATCTCAGCATAAAAGTTCTTGAAATTGAATAAATTTTACTTAAGAACTAATATATTAAAAACTCAATGTGCTAAAAGTTGCATATCTATATATATAACAATATAATGTTCAGTTACATTATATGCAACTTTTAGCACATTGTTTTTAATAAAAAATTAAAAAATAAAATATATATATAACAATACACTGATATATGTGACAATATATAATAACAGAAACTTATAAAGTTAAAAACTCAATATATTTTCTTTCTTTCCTCATTTTACTTGCAAGCGTGGTCATGCACTTGCTTCATCTCTGATGCTCAGGACTCTGTAGGACGGGCAGCAAAGGGCTTTAGCTGCATTTTTCCAGAGCAGAGCCAAGACCGGGTGCGGGGGCAGTGGCTGGTTCCAGCCCCCTCTCTCTCTTTATTTTTATTTTTTTAAAGATTTTTTTTTAAATTTATTTTTTGACAGAGGAACACAAGCAGGGGGAGTGGGCAGAGGGAGAAGCAGACTCCCCACGGAGCAGGGAGCGCGACGCGGGGCTCGATCCCAGGACCCTGGGATCATAAGTGAAGGCAGAGCTCAACGACTGAGCCACCCAGGCGCTCCCCAGCCCCCTCTCTCTTTCCAGCTTTGCCATGAGTCCTGGAAAACGGACCTGCAATCCTTAGGCACTAATCCTGTCATTCGTCTGGGTCATCGGGAGGGAGGTTTCAGCTCAAAGTAAGGCAGTACTTTGTAGACAGACAAAGCTGAGCCTCCTTGTGACTGTCGATGCCTCGTAGCAGAAGCCGGAGGGCCACTTGAGAATATCTGCTCCCTCTTTGCAGAAGCACCTTCAAAGCCTTGAGGCTCGGACCTGCCAGTCCCTCCTTTTTCCCTGGAAAAAAAGATTACCAAGCCCTTCAGTTGAACTCACATTCCATGGTGAATTAGGAGAGAGGTTGGAATTTGGAATCACAGAATCCTGGATTAGAATCCAGCTGAATCTGCATTTATATGAACAGAGTGTTTACGCTCTCCCAGCCATCTGTACTTGTAAAATGGGGACAGTCATGTAAACCTCTCAGCGTGGTGAGTGTTAAGGAAGGTAACTTGTATATGTAAGTTTCCTGATGTCCTTCTCCCAGGGTCGCCGTATGCAGGTTTTGCCTTGCCCAAGGGTACCATTCCAGGGGGCAAATGGGGATGGCAGTCCAGCCAGTGCTCAGATCCTGAGTCTTGTGCTCTGATAGGGGCTGCAGCTGGGGGTGGAGAAGTGCCTCGCAGTGATTCGTGCACTTGGACTGGACACCCCTTGTCTTAGGGGGTGTCCTGAATGCCATAAGTAGGCCCTGCCTTCTTTCCTATCCCCTCTTTTTGATCAGTTCCTCTTCAATGAACATGCGGCGTAAAATCTACTATACTGAGCCACTCACAGGGCTCCAGGGGTTGCTTGGCCCCCACAGACTAAACAGCACCTGCTTCTAAGCAAATGAGAGGAGCAAGATTTCTTGTTACCTCCGGGGCCTTGACGAGGATTGGTTCTGTCTCCAAATGAAATACTCTTTAAATTGCCCTTAAATTGGATTGCTTGTCTCAGTTAAGTGGAATCCTCTGGACTATAAATCTGACTTGAGAGGGCTCAGTTTGACTAAGATGCTACAAAAGGTTTACCAAAATGTAAAGCATTCGTCTATGGAAAAACAGTTATGGCCCCCAATCCTTCTTACTGATGGTGCGAGCGTCCTCCTTTTCGGATAGCACATTGTTTTTAATAAAAAAAATTAAAATTGCGCACACGCACGCACATACACACGCACACACACACACACGCACACCTGGGGTGCAGTGGCTGGGGTCTCGTGTTGCAGGGATTCCATATAGATTAGGTATTGTTTATTGATGAATGATAAGCAAGTTATCAAGTGCAGTGATTTTTAGCACATTTCACTTGCTGTTTCTAGAAGGCCAGATCCTTCCAAGCCAGCCACTGATCAGGGTTCAGCTTGCTATTCGTAGCTGGCTCTCCATTCCACGTCCCTCTGTGTCCACTACCCTTCTGTGACATGGGTAGAAGGCTACCCAACCTGTGGGAACTATAAGTCCGGTTCCAATCTCAAAGGCAGATTATCCACTCTCCCAAAGCTCAGTGTGCAAAAGAAAGAAGGCTCCTCATGGAGTGATTTCCCAAGGCTGGGTCCGGCGAGTACCTAATCATGACGAAGGGCTGAGAGGACCAAAACGCGGAGTGAATGGACGAGGAACTTGTAAGATTGCATCACTCTAGTGAAGTGAACGCTGTGTAGGTGTTACAAGGTCTGTGAGCAGCAGGGCGGTGGGGGGGGAGCCCCGGGACAGGGAGACCGGTAGTGACATGCAGACCTAGTAGGGGCAGGTGGGGCTGTTTGCAGAGGTGAAGGGGTAGGGGGCGCTCTGCAGGGGAGCCCAAACCAAAAGAGACAGGAACCCACACTGATAAAATTAGTTACCAGGAGGGTAACAATAACACAATCACAGCAATTGTAGCTCACGTTTATGCATATTATATAATATGCATATGTATATTACAATATATTGCCTCATTTAATTTGCGCAAAAAAATCCTTTGAGGTAGGAGGTAGACACAATTATTATCCTCCAGCTAAGGGCACGTAGCCACTGCAACTAACGAACTTGGGATCACAACGAAGCTCATTAAGCATGATTGTATGTGGTGGCCTTCAGAGACACTAAGCGGAAAGTGGAACTGGAGGTTGGGAGGATTAGGGTTTCTAACCCAGTGGCGGGGAGCAGAGCACCCAGGAGGGCCCCTCCTTCCCCTGCACCTGCTAAGGTACTGTAGCTCTGAGGGGGCCAAGAGGAGACAAGGGTACACACGGTTAGAAAGGATGCCAGGGAGCCCCACACTCTCCTCCTTCTTCAAGTTAGAACAACTTCCAGAATTTTTTTGTAAAGGTTTTATTTATTTGTGGGGGGGTGGGCAGAGGGAGAAGCAGGCCTCCCGCGGAGCAGGGAGCCCGACGCAGGGCTCGATCCCAGGACCCTGGGATCATGCCCTGAGCCGAAGGCGGACACCCAACGACTGAGCCACCCAGGCGCCCCTGGGCTTTGGGTTTTAACTCAGAGAAGGGAAGAGACTTTTCTGGCTCCCTGTGATGTTGTCTAGGGTGAGAGGAAACACACGAACAGAAGGAGAATGAAGTTGGGGGACAGGCTGAAGAGAGGAGCAGCCTGCAGAGAGGCAGGCCCAAAGAAGTGTGTCCTTATTGCACACCAGTGCACTTTCTGCTTCTTGGCATGTTTGGGAGACCAAGATCAAACACGCAAAGGGGTTTGCCTTCCACTGTCCGAGTCAGAAGGCCGTGGCCAACTCTGATGACGTTGCAAAATGTTGGGGCTCTTTACACTGCAAGACAAGTCTCGTAGACAATAGTGTGGCCCTTTGTATTTTAAGTGTGTATGAATATTAAGCTTCTGGTCATCTCCTAAGAAGCCCTGGAGTAAGAAAGAACTGGTTTGCTAAATCATAGTTGTCCTCGGGAACTGTGTCTTGCATGGCCTGAGCAGGGGCTTTCAGAGATGGCAAGAGAAGAAGCTGGGTCGCCATTGGCTTCAGGCTACCAACCTCCAGAGGGCCACTGTCCCACTTAGAGTGCACCTCACAGCCTCCATGGGTGGTCTTTCCCCACTTATTCTTAGAGCAGGCATTGATACTTGTTCTAATTTCCACTGGGGCCAATTCGACTGGTAGGGCCTTAAGGAGAGTCAGAGAAGGGAAGAGAGAGAAACCCTCTCAGATCCAGACCAGGATGGGTCAGCCAGGGGCTGGATGGAGAAGGGCAGTTTGCTTTGGAAAGTAACAAAGGGAGATTCAGGATGAGTTCATTCAAGGTACGTGCGTCAAACCCTGAGACTGGCAAATACTATGGACAAAAGCAAGAAGAGAATGTATAGCTGAGAATAGGAGAAAAAGCCCAAGTCAGGTACAGGGTATGAACAGAAGGAAGTAAATCCAAGGCCAGAGCGTGAATGGCTGGCCCGGAAGATCCAATGGTTCAATGGGTGAGTCACTCCGTCACATATATTCCTGCCTCTGGGGTCACAGCCTTGCTCCTCCAGGCAGAGAGTCAATAGCAGATCCTTAGGACAATAGAGAAGCAGAAGGAAAATTCTAGAAGTAAATACTACAGTTATCACTCATTTTGAAAAAACAGTTGGAGAGCCAGGAATGTCACTTCCCTGCTCTGTCCCCCCAGTGTCACCAGGCAGCCAGGACTCAGGCTGCAGGAGTCAAAGAGCTAGCAGAGATCTATTTGGGAAGGGACACCGGTGATTGCTTTTTCCATGTAGCTCAGGATCCTGGACTACCATCATGCCCCAAGCCCTCCATGTCCCCTCCTCAGAGTGCCCCCCACCCCCGGCAGGCTCCCAGCACTCTGCAAAGATCAAGGGACAGAAATGAGGTGAGGGCAGTCCTCGCTGAGGCTGCGGGGAGGTTTGACTGACATCGTGCTTGCCACATTAAAGGAGAAAATTTTTAATGGCATGAAAATGTCTTTAATCACAGGAGCTAAACTGTGCTCAGTGCAGGTTCAAGGTGATAGAGATGCTCTTGTTCTACAACTGCATTTTCATCTCACTTAGATTAATTCATATTTTAATTGCTTCTCTCCCTGATTGAAGTGCGGAAGGGAGCGCTTTGATTCCTTTGATCTCACGGTTCTCCCCATAAGGCCAAGGTCAGGCAGGGGCGCTGGGGCAGAGTGGGAGGATTTCGGAGAAGGCCCCGGAGGCAGGCCCCGCCTTGTGAGCAGTGGCAGTCTCCAGGGGGAGGAAAGTTTTGTGGCTGGGGGTGGGGGGATGGGATGGGGGTGTGGCTGGCCCCTCCAGGCTAGAAGAAATCCGGTGAAGTCGCCAAGCTAACCAGTTCACTCAACACACCGTCCTGCATGTACCCTGGGGTTCAGAACCCAGCTTGGGTTCGTCTTCAGGCCACGACGTTAATAAGAATGTTGCTCATAAGTCACCTGGCAGGGTCCCCAGGTCTTCCAGCAGTGACGCGTCACCTGGCCCTGTGGCGCGAAAATGCAAAACGCCCCTCCTGCAATATCTCTGAGATCCTGAAGGGGCCCCTCTTCCCGTCCCTGCTCACATCTCAGCGCAGTGGCTATTCCTTTCTCTCTGCCCAGAGGTAACCAACTGGCGGTGCATGCCCTGTCTCCCCAGCAGGTAAAAAAAAACCCTGGCGAAGTGGGTATCAGAGAAGATGCTTCTTAGAAGTACCCGGGCCCTTCCCACCAGCAGGGATCCCTCACAGGCTAGCCGCTCCCCTGGTTCAACAACCACGTGCCTGTCCAGGTGACTGTTTCTTGACTTCTTTACAACTGTGTTAGCCTCTCAAGGTGGCTGGAACAAAGTCCCACGGACTGGGGGTCTTCA
This sequence comes from Mirounga angustirostris, assembly GCF_029215605.1. Lineage (NCBI taxonomy): Eukaryota > Metazoa > Chordata > Mammalia > Carnivora > Phocidae > Mirounga > Mirounga angustirostris. Next base: position 168,902,919 of record NW_026991713.1, read on the forward strand.
ACAACAGAAATGTATTGTCTCTGGAAGTCCAAGATCAAGTTGTTGGCAGGGCCATGCCCGCTCTAAAACCTGCAAGGGAGAATCCCTCCTTGCCTCCGTCCAGCTTCTGGTGGTGGCCTCAGTCTTTGGTGTCTCTCTTTGGCTTGCCGCCGTCACTCCAATCTCTGCTCTGTTGTCCCGTGGTGCTCCACGGTGTGTCTCCCCTGGCTTCCCAGAACCATCTTTCCTCTGTGTGTGTCTGTGTGCCCCCATTTCCTGTCTTGCCAGGACACCAGTCATTGGATGAGGACCCACCCTAATCCAGTATCGCTGTGTTTTAACGAGTACATCTGCAAAGACCCTGTTTCCAAAATCAGGGCACATTCATCTGTACTGGGGGGTTAGTACAGATGAATGGGGGCACAACATTCCCTCATTTCTGGAAACCTGAAATCCCTCTCTCCTCATCGGGCTGAGAAGTTCAGGTTTGTAGGTCTGTGTTCCAAGCCTTTGGAGCTAAGTGGAGTATGTGATGGGGGCAGGGGGGAGATAAATGAGGACAGGTGGGGAAACACAGGAGATATCTTCCCCGTTGACATCCAAAAAGGCACCAAAGTCTTTGCCCAAACAAAATCACTTCTCTCCCTAGGATGGGAGTCTTTTAAAATAAATTTATTTTCCCACTTATCAATAGTCATTACTTCTTAAATTGGCACCCGCCATGGGGCAGACATTTTTCTTTTTCTTAACTCTTGTATTTGTCACCACGATGCTGGAAATGGGACGTTATTACTTTCTTTTCAAAGATAAGGGGCTGAGGCTACGGGACATCTAGCATCATGCAGCTGGTAAGTGGAACTCACTGCTCTTTGGTCCCAGAGCCAATCCCTGTAGGGTGCAGTGGATTCTAGCTCCTCACCCTTCTGCTGACCTTGTCCTCTACCCCCCGCCCACCCCCATCCTCATCCCTGGGCATTGCAGTGACTGCTTCTGTTGGCTTCCTGTGGTTGCTGTACCAAATCAGCACAACCTGGGTGGTTTAAGGCAAAGCACATTTATTCTCTCAGTTCTGGAGGACAAATTCCAAAATCAGTGTCCCTGTGCCAAAATCAAGATGTCGGCAGGGCTGCACTCCCACTGGAGCCTCCAAGGAAGGATCAGCCCCTTGCCTCTTCGAGCATTGCTAGCATTCCTTGGCTTGTGATCACATTGTTCTGATCTCTGCCTCTGTGGTCCCTTGACCTTCCCCTCTTCATGTGTGCGTCCAATCTCTCTGCTTCCCTCTTGCAAGGATACATATGATCACATTTAGGGCTCACCCAGATCATCCAAGAATAGCTCCCCATCTGAGGCTCTTCAGCTTACTCATATCTGCAAAGATTATTTTGCCATATAAGGAAACACCCATGGGTTCTGGGGATCGAGACGTGGACCGAGCTTGGGGGACCATGATTTCAGCTACCCCCCTCCCTTCCCTGACTGCCCTCCCTTTGGCTTGTGGCTTACAGGCACTGGGTTCCTTGCCCTCCCGGCTCCTTCCCGGAGTGAGAGGTGGGCAGGGAGGAGGAAGGGAGAGGTTCTTGAGTGTGGCCTGCACCACAAAGAGGCAACTGGGAGCTCTCTCTGTCTGGGTTTTATAAAATGGTTGTAATAATGCTTGTTTGAAAAAGGGCTGGAGATCATGTCCTGAGGATGAACATGCGGGCTGTTTTGGATGGTAGATAGCTGCTGTGAGCCTCCAAGATCTCATAAAATGGAGGTTTTGCAGAGCCGAGATGAGGAAATTATTGTCCTACTGGGGAAAAGCATTCTTCAGAGTGGGAAGGGGGAGGGAGGATGCCTGTGCGCGGACCAATGATGAGGCTCCAGAGCACATCTGCGACCTCAGGACAGGGAAGTGGCACCTCCCCACCTGCCACCTTACGGATGACAGTCATCATTGCAGATCGGTCACAAGGGCCTGGGGTGAGAAATCCCCAAACATTCATCAAGCTTTTCCGCAATAATACCTGATGTTGAAACGTTTCTGTCACTGGCTGTTTTAAACCTGTTTATCCTATGCTGATTTCATCCACAGTGGTCTCAAAGCATAATGCTTTTTTGCTTTAGACATTTGGGGACAGGTGGCACCCTAGGCCAACAGCCCCAAGGTCAATGTCAGTTCTCTAAGATGAGGCTCTGGAGGAAAGAATGCCTTTGGGGTTCTTGGTTTGGGATAATGAATGGCTGTTAGTTAGTGCTCAGCGCAGCTGCCTAAGTGCTCTGTAGGTGTGATCTTAGCCAAATGAGGTGGGCTGGGTGTGCTTGGCTTCAGCTAAGAAAACCATAAATAAATAAACGGTTGTGAAGGGCTTTCATGGGAGAGACAGGCGTGTCCCTGCTCTTCTGAGTCCTTGAGAACATTCACTAGGAATGGGTGAGCATGTAATTTTTGATCCACGCTGTGATGCTTTTGAAAGTAGAGGAGATGTTACTCAGTTAAGTTGGAATCCCAGGCGTCTGTCCGGTCTGCGTCTGTTTACTGTCTGGGAGGAACTTGCGCTTCCACACGGCCGGCCTAGGGCGATGCTGTGAAGTCAATTTGCTGACATTATTCCCTCCCCTCGCAATCTGTCCTCCTCCGCCTGGTATTCTGGAAGCCATCCTTCCGGAGCTTGATGGCAACTGTTTCCCACATCTTATTTTACAATCAAGGAAGCAAAGACTCTAGAAAAAAGGTGACTCTGGGTACCAGGATGACAGGAGATGGGGTTAGAACATGTCTCCTCTCTCCAGAGGAGAAAATAAGGAGGAGATAATAGGTACTCTTCGTGGCCGGGACTGGCCAGGGTCCAGCACTGCCATCCCCGCTGAGCCCAGCTCCGTTCAGAGACACTGCTTTTCTCTTCTGGCCTCCAGTCCTTGGCGCTCCGTGAGATGGCGATGGGCATCTGATGAATTCACAAACGCTCTTATAACATCACCCTTTGGGAGGATGATGCGCATTTTTATAAGGGGCTTCTGTAGAGTGTCTCCATGCGAAGGAATGGATCTTGCACGTTGACATTTCACCTACTGGTGGCAGATTTAGTAAGGAAAACTTCAGATATGGGAGGATTTGGTGGTGGGGGGGCACGCACATGGGTCACTTCTATTATTCTTGTGCAGAAGGAAAGAGCAAGAGAGAACCTAAAAGTGTATCTATGGTGGGGAGAGGGAGAAAGAGAAGGGTATGGGAATCAGGAAAGATGGAGGGAAAGAAAGAGAGACGAGACTGGAAGGGAAGATAAGAAAATAAGAGAAGGGAAGGGGGGAAAGAGGGGAGGGAGAGAGGCAAGAGGAGAAGGAGGAAGGAGCAGGAGAGAAGGGGAGGGGGTGGGGAGGAGGTTCTTTAGTCAGAACAAGGATGCAGGAAAAGGAACAAACAAAGCAGACACTTCCTGCCCTGGTTCTAATTACCATGCACATCAGGTCTGTCTACCAAGAAGACGAGGGGGCTATAAAGCATCCAAAAACGTTTATTTGGGGTCTTAGGGCTCAGCAATCGCAGAGACACAGAGTGGACCAAAATTGCAAGTATGCTCTGAACTCCAGGTGGAGAGTATAGGCTTATAAAGACAAAACCCACATGGTTGCTTAACTTGTTTTGAAAGAATTATGATTGGTTCTGGAAGAGTTAAACTGATCATGGAATACACAATTGGCTATTTAGCTAATGGATGTTACCTGCTCCCTATTTCAGTCCAAAGTAGGAGACGTGTTCCGGGAGGTGATGGACTTACAGTTGACTGGTTGCATTGACAAAAGTCAAAAGTTGAAACGAGAGGGGCATCAGCCTGACTTCCTCAATGCCTGCCCCCACCACCCTATTCTAAATGACTTTTAACAATGCTTACTTCACTTTGGAATCTCCCTTCGCAGGTCCCACCAACAGAAAACAAAACCAAAGTAACAAAAAACCAGAACAGATCCTTCCACAACCCAAGAGAACCAAAAACGACAAAGATTGTCCATGAGCTCTTCCTATGTGTTCCAGACTCACAACCGAACAAGCTTATCTCTGACTTTTACATGTGTGACGTCTGAGAATACTTCGTGATGTTTGCAGATCTGACAATCCCATCAGAAAACCATGTTCCACTGCAAATGACTAATTGCAAAATGAGTAATTCTGTGGCGTGTTACTTTAAATAACTATTACGTTTCTGAGATGATAAGCCAGAAGTTATTTGCAAATTAACTTCTTAATGCTTGTCTCTGAGTCTTCCTTTCAAAGTGAGAATCCACCCAACTTCATTCCATGCCCAAATAGAAGATCTATTTCTGGTGATTTTTCTCTAATCCTGTCCCAAAGATGAAAGATCCAGAAGGTCAAAAAGCCTCAGTGTCTTGCAAGCTCATCCCCTCATTTCTGCATTTACAGCTAATTTTCCTTCAGTTCTATTGCTCTTTTATATCATTTCTCAGATTCAACCTCAATTTCCTGTTTCCCTTGCCCTCCTTCTGTTCTATGTCTTCATACCAACCCCCCAATTTCTCAGTGAATAATAATCTTTATTTTGATCTCCCTTATGATGGCTCAAACAGTCTTCCCTGTGACCTGACCTCCTGCCAAGATAACATTCCTACAGTATGATTTTTATCCTGTCATCACTTCGACTCTCAGAAATTGCTGCCTGGAGGAGGCAGACCAAACATCACGATGGTTGCCAGGCCTTCCTGAACCGACCTGACCTTGACTTTGGGAAGGATGGCTCCCTTCCCACAAGTCCAACTTCACAAACAAATTGGGACTCCCCTGGTAATTCTCTTCAGCCTCTTCCTCTCTGTTTTGTATCCTTTGGCCACTTGTGTTCCTGATTCCTCTTTTTCCTCCCATCATTACTCCTCAACCAGTGCTACTCAAGGTGTGGGCTAGCATCTGCATCCCTTGGGAGTTGGTTAGAAGTGAGATGCATGGGTCCCGTTCCGGACACATGAAATCAGAGTCCCCAGGTCCAGGGACCTGTACTTTATCCAGCTTGCCAGGTAATTCTTAATGCACATGGATATTTGAAATACACTGTTCTAGGGCGCCTGGGTGGCTCAGTTGGTTAAGCGACTGCCTTCGGCTCAGGTCATGATCCTGGAGTCCCAGGATCGAGTCCCGCATCAGGCTACCTGCTCAGCGGGGAGTCTGCTTCTCCCTCTGACCCTCCCCCCTCTCATGTGCTCTCTCTCTCTCTAATAAATAAATAAAATCTTTAAAAATAAATAAAATAAAATATTGTCTCCCACAGGGCGCCTGGGTGGCTCAGTTGGTTAAGCGACTGCCTTCGGCTCAGGTCATGATCCTGGAGTCCCGGGATCGAGTCCCTCATCGGGCTACCTGCTCCGCGGGGAGTCTGCTTCTCCCTCTCCCACTCCCCACTCTTGTGCTCTCTCTCTCACTCTCTCTCTCAAATAAATAAATAAAATCTTAAAAAAAAAAAAAAAAGAAATACACTGTTCTAGACCATAATGTCTCCCAACATTCTGTGGCAGGGATGGGATCTGCTGAAGTTAAATTATTAATTAATTGATTAATTATTTTGTGGCAAAGTTGTGTCTAGAATCCAGTGCTCCTAAACGCCCTTACTTTGCTTAATCACCTTGACTCTCTCATTGCCCTGTAAACACTGAGTCGGGAAAGTGGAGGAAGTGGTCTGTTTCTAAAGTGAACCCTCATAAAGAGTCACTATCCTACCAGCTACACAGCCCAGTGTGGCCCTGCCCAGTGGACAGTTACCTGGTCTCCTGTACCCCAGCATACTATTCACCATCCTTGACATGTTGGTGCTATCAAAAGGCATACTATTTACCTTTAAGATCCAAGGGCAGAGACGCCTGAATGTGGAACCAGCAGGGACATTGGTGAATTCAGAAAAATCTACCTGAGCCTTTATGTAATGACAGGTCTACTCATGGGTATGTCTACACTACATACTCTTTAATTTCTACCCACGTCTAGCTTCATGTTCCCTGTTCTGGATGCACTTTGGATTCTCATTTGGTACCAAGTTTTTGCCCTCAGATGGAACTCAGATTTCTTATTCCTAGTTTAATGCCTTTTAGTTTGGATCACAATTCTCTATGGAAGTCAGCCAAAATTGACCTGCTAGGGTTCTCCACACTAGCCAGTAACTTCCTAGGATTCCATGTGTCCTGATTCTATTCCTTATCTCAACTAGCCCTGGTACATGGACAAGACAATGACAGGCCTCGGGGTTACCACTAAGATGCAAGGAGATTTCTACTTGCAGAGGTCAATCACTGCCATGTTTCTTGCTCGCTTCCCAAACTCCTATCTGGATGCATTGGGTCCTCCAATCCATCATGGCCATTTTTCTGTTCTACCTCTTCTGTGTTCACCTCCTTCCTGGCCCAGTTTAGATTCCATGCTCCATCCTTATCTTCCCTCCCTTGTACACATCCTTAACTACCCCACATCTCTCTCCCACCATCCTAACTGCCCCCAACTCAAATTTTAACCTCTCCCCTGAGCCAAGCTGCTGAACATGGCTGAGAAAACCATCCTACAGGGTGGACAGCACTCTCTTTAAATTTATGACTACAATTCTCAAGTGGAAACTCAGGTCCTCCCAGGGGTCCTGTTACATTTTTAGGGTCTATTCTCTCACACCTCCTCACTTCATACTCTCTGCTCCTCAGACTGGTCCAACTCCATAATTCCCTGAGAAAACAGAGGTTGTGGGAGAACCACCCACTACCCTCCTTTGGCATCATATAATCTACTTGCATGGCTGCATTTTACACCCATTCTCTACATTTCCTCTTTAGAGCAGATGAAATGGTCTTGCATGTATCCAAGATGAATGTCACTGCTTGAACATCCTCCCCCGCACCAAAATGATCGTGTTCTCATGGTCATCGGCTTCTCCCTCTCTCCAGAGCCATTACTTTGAGCTTATGATGATATCCTCACAGTTCACATCTTTTAAAAAGGTGCCCTCCCTGGGATCTGCATTCTCCTTCCACTACCACCCCGCTCCCTGTTATAGCCAAGTTCCTCACGATGGTGTCTCCACCTGCCGCCTCCACTTATGTGTCTCATGGTCTCTCTTCAACTCACAACCATCAGGTTTTTATCTTTGCCACCCATGGGGACTGCTCTTGCCAAAGTCAGCAACAATCTTCATTCTGCCAGATCCACTGGTCACTTCTCTTTGCTCGTTGGACTTAAGGCTTCAGGGGCCTGTTCACACAGTTACTCACACCTTCTGGGGTGCAGGGTCATTACACTGTCCTGGTTCTCCCCCAACATCAGTGTGGCTCCTTGACCCTCTCAGCTTCAGCTTTGCAACTATACCCTCCCCTCCTAAAACCCAAAGACTTTGGTCTTCTGGAAGTTGCCCTGGGGGTCACAGGAATATCATCGCAACGTTGCCAGTTGGCATTATGCATTTCTTTAATGGAGATGTAATTAACATATAAAAATGTATCAGTTTCATGTCTACAACATAATGATTCAATATTTGGATACACTGTAAAATGATTAGCACAGTAAGTCTAGTTAATATCCATCAGCAACATAGTTATAAATTTTTTTTCTTATAATGAGAACTCATAAGACCTTTGAAGACTGACTCTCTTAGCAACTTTCAAATATAAAATATAGCATTATTGATGATAGACACTATGCTGTACATTACACCCCCGGAACATATTTATTTTATAATTGGAAGTTTGTACCTGTTGACCCCCCACACACCCATTTCACCCCCCTACCCCCCAACTCCGCCTCCATCTCTGGCAACAACTCATCTGTTGCCACTCAATCCATATCCATGAGTCCTCTTTGTTTTTTTAGATTCCACATGTAAGTGAGATTATATGTGTGTTTCTCTGTCCATGTTGTTGCAAATGGCAGGACAAGTCAAGACAGTATGGTGGGTAAGGACACAGTCTTTAAAACCAAACTTTGTCTCTCTCTCTCTCTCTTTTTTTTTTTAAGGTTTTATTTATTCATTTGATAGAGAGAGACACAGCGAGAGAGGGAACACAAGCAGGGGGAGTGGGAGAGGGAGAAGCAGGCTTCCCGCCGAGCAGGGAGCCCGATGCGGGGCTTGATCCCAGGACCCCGGGATCATGACCTGAGCCGAAGGCAGACGCTTAATGACTGAGCCACCAGGCTCCCCCCGTCTTTGTCTCTTACCTCAAGTTTTAGGGTCTTTCTGCACTGCTCTCAGATCTGTGGCTCATGCCCTCACTTGATTATGGTCTCTGCTCAAAGGTCATCTTCCCAGAATCCTGTCCTGGTGGCTCCACGCAGATCAGCACCCTTTGCTCCATGCCTCTCTCGGTCTCTCTCATTACCTGCTTTACTGTCTTCACACCAGTGTCACTACATCATAGTGCATAGCTGGTCTCCCCCTGCTCCTGGAATGTAAGGTCCCTAAGGGCAGGGACACTGGTTTGCTCACGTTGCATCTCTATGCCCACCATGGCGGCCGTCGGAGGTAGGCATGCCTATGGTCCCACTTACCTTCAGGTCGACAGACACAGAATTCGGAATGCATTCCCTGTGTCTTTCTCCTCCTTCCACGTCCCAAGGCCTGGCACAAGCTCAATCAATATTAACTGTATTATATATATATTTGTATATACTATTGTGTATAAATACACACATATACACACATATGTATTCACATATATACACATACACACATACACATATATATGTATTATGTATATATTTATATATGTTATTATATATGTACATACATATACCCACATATGTATTCACATATATACACATACACACATACACATATATGTATTGTGTATATATTTATATATGTTATATATACATACATATACACACATATGTATTCACATATATACACATACACACATACACATATATGTATTATGTATATATTTATATATGTTATATATACATACATATACACACATATGTATTCACATATATACACATACACACATACACATATATATGTATTATGTATATATTTATATGTTATTATATATGTACATACACACATATGTATTCACATATATACACATACACACATACACATATATGTGTATTATGTATATATTTATATATGTTATTATATATGTACACACATATACACACATATGTATTGACATATATACACACAATATATATATATGAATGAACGGATTTCAGAGAGTCCACTGGTAGTGAGTCTATTGCTTTTAGGTATGGCAACAAGATTTGACGAGCCCCACGTCAACATGGATGTTCTGATCAATAAAAATGCTTTCATCGGGAAAATAAGGCAAGATACCTGGCAGGAGGACTGCCTCCTACACTGAGGATGCAGGACGATAATTTTAAAGATGATCTTTTCTGTCGTGACCCCCCACCTCACCCCACACCAGCTTGTCCAGCATTAGATACGTTTGCACATCCTGCCTTAATTCGATTAGCGACAGATGCTATTATCTGAGGAAATATAAATTGCCTCTTCCTGTGCTAATGAACTACTGTACCAAGTGCATGGGGATTTGAGAATGAGATAGATTTATTAGTGAACGCCTAATTAAAGGGACAGTTACAGAGTTTGAAGGGGGGGTGGTTGGCAGTGGGGGGGGAGCGTTTCCATTTCTTATAAAGATTGGCACTTTTATGACAAAATGGAAACGTTTCACAGCCAGTTTAAAGTTTTCCATGTCACAATTTAGAAACTGAATATAGAGTTCAACTTCATTAAATGTGCTAGAACGTGACGTCCCCCTTCTGGTTGGGGGTGGGGTCTGCAATCCCTTCTGTCTCAGCTGCCCCCAGCCTTGCTCACAACCAGCCCTGCTACTTTTTTTTTTTTTTTTTTGATCTAACACTGCCCTGAAAATCCAACTCTGAAGCAAATGACTTTTTTCCCTACTAAAATGGAAACCTGCATCTGATGCTCTGGGGAACCCTTGGCCCCATCATGTACACACAGCGTGTGTTAGTGACCCTCTGCCCTGACCCTCTGCTACCCACCAAGGAGCACAGTAAAGAGGGACTCCATCATTGGACCTTAATTCCTCCATCATCCTCCTTCGTGTGAAATGCACAGAAAGGAGAATCAATGGCTTGGCTTGAGATTCCAAGCCAATCTAATCATCATTAGCCCATCTAAACATTGTTAAATGCCACGAAGGGATGCTTGGTTTCACTGGACCAAGAGCTACTCACTGGGCAGCAGACAGAAAGGTGGGAGCTTCCATGCAGGAGAAGGGAAGGGGCTGGTGAAGGGGAGAGGCACCTAGGAATGAGTTGGTACAAGACAGTAGAGCCAGTCTTCAACTCAGCCCGGGCTCCACCTCGGCCAGCTCTCTTGACACCATATCTTGATTTTCTAGCAGGAGCTAAAGCAAAATAGGCTTGGTGAAGCCTTCCAGAACCAAAGTTCTGGGTTCTTATTTTATATAGCCAGACTGGCCAGAATTTCAATAGTTTGGGTGGAGGGAAATTGTGGTGGTGGTAGAGATAGGTTGGTAGCTTGAATTAGATTGTTAAAAAGAGATGTCATTATCACAGATTTTCAGCTTAGCCATTATGATGGAATTGAATAATCATTTAGACAGCATGTATTTATTGAACCATTGAGCCAACGACAAATAGGGTTGGTCCCTACACTCTTGGAATTTTACAGACTCACTGGGAGACAGGTAAGATACAAATATTACATTTAAAAATTGATACATTGTGGGGCACCTGGGTGGTTCAGTCGGTTGGGTGTCCGACTCTTGGTTCGGCTCTGGCTCAGCAGGGAGTCTGCTTTCCCTCTCCCTCTCTCTCTGCCCTCCCCCCCATCTCATTCCCTCAAATAAATAAATAAATCTTTTAAAAAAATGTTGCATTTTGATGAATGCCACATGGAAGAAGGCCATGGTTCTTCAAGAGCATGGGTACATGAAGCCAGCTTCATCTGGGCAGGAACTGGACAAGGTTTTCTGCCTCACCGTTTTTCACTATTCCCCTACATGAGCTGATTACTCAACCCAAGCTTTGAATCCTGACAGTATTTTGGCTTTGCCAAGTATGTGCCCCTGGGGTGGTGTCATTTTAAGCATACGCTAGTCATTACTGAAGGAATGAAGATTCCAGTGGTTGAGGGCAAGGCCCTAGAGATACAGGGTCCATTTCCTCCCAGAGCAGGAGACTATCGTTAATAGTTCAGTTTACTGACATTAAACTGAGACACCTGTATTAGTCAGGCTTTCCAGAAAAACTGAACCAATGGGATGTATGTGAATATATAATTATATAATATTAGAATATAGATATAATATATTAATATTAGAATTATGTAATAATAATAAAATATTCTGTGATTTTAATAAATACTAAGAGTATATTAATATAATACAGAATTGTTAACTATAAATATTATTAATAATTAGAAATATATAAATATATATGTATATAAATATACATATTTATACAGAGAGGGAGAGGGAGAGATTTTAAAGAATTGGCTCATGCTACTATGGGCTGGCAAGTCCAAAATCTTCAGGCTGGAAGACTCAGGGAAGTGAGGACATTGTAGTTCAAGTCCAAAGACCATCTGCCTCAGAATTCCCTCTTGCTCAAGGGAGATCAGTCTTTGCTCTATTCATACCTTCAACTGATTAGACGAGGCTCACTCACATGAGGAAGGGCAATCTGCTTTCCAAAGTTCACAGATTTAAATGCTAATCTCCTCCAAGAAAACATCCTCACAGAAACATCCAGAATAATGTCTGACCACATATCTGAGCACCGTGGCCCAGCGAAGTTGACACCTAAAATTAACGAACACAACATCCTTCAAATAAGCATAAATGTTGCCCAAAGAGGGAAAAGTCAAGGGGTTCTGTACTGTTGGGAGAAGCTCTTGGAGGAGGCGGAAGTGAAGCTGAGTGTAATTAGAACAGGAAGAGCTGAGGAGGAAAACAGTGGACAGAGAATATCGAGGAGGGGATGACTCCAGGACCTCGTTTTCCAGCATTTCCTAAGTCACGAACATCTGGTATTGTGACAAAGACACAATCATCATGTTCACTGTGAACCATAACCCTGGGGCAGGAGTGGGTGTGTGAGGGGTTACAGGTCCCTGGAATGTTCCTTACTGGCCCACTCCCACTTCCCGAACCTTTAAAGCTCTTTGTGAATGGAATAATAAACAAGAGAAACACTGGTCATGGCCCGGTGCTTTTATATCTGCCAGTATTAGGTGGAAATCGTGGTACTTCTCAGAATATATTCTCAGTTTCTGTTTGCCTGTCTCGTAACACACATCAGTGGATTACACCTATTATGGCCAAAACCCCTGCCTTATTTATCCCTGTGCTTCCAAAGCCCAGCAAGGTGTTCTGCACTGGTTATGTGACAGAATGAGCATGTCCCCTAGAGAAGAGAAGAGGGGCTGAAAAGGTAGATGATAACCGCCCCCAAACTTGAACACTGAGATGCTTTGTGCTCATCACCCATTTCTCTGGGCCAACATGAAAAGCATCCCTCCCTTTCTTTCCCCTTCTCAGCCTAACTCCCACCAGCTACTCGAGCACTGTGCAGATTAATATTGAATTCCTACTGTTTTGTGGATCACTTTCTTTTCCTAGCCCTGTGGCAGCAGGGGAATTCTGCCTTATTTGATGTTATAAAACACAGCAACCCTGCGTTTCAGCTCGCCAGTGGAAGGGACCCTTACAAATGGGTATATTTCCGTAGAGCCCACAATAGGCCTAATTGCATGGGTTTGCAGTGTAAGTGGAGGTCGTTTGATTACTAGCTGTTTTGTACCATGAAAGTGCACATTAGTTATTTAAGAGATGGACTTATAATTATTATAAGCCTTAAGTAATTACCTATAATTTTGGCAAGGGTTAGAAAAACTGATAGTCTAGCAAATTCAGGTTTTAGTCATTAGTGAGATCATAATTACATTTAAATTGCAAAATGAAAATTATGCAATTTATCTCCCCAATAATGCATAAACATTACAGTGATTGTAGGTTTTAATGGACTATAAAAACAGGAGCAGCAATGGGCAGTCAGGGGCGATCTCACCCCCTTGCTCTTATTTTATATTTTAACTGCTTCTAACATACCACTGCTCTGTCCACCCCTCCTTGGGTTAGCAGGGGCGCTCTAGCTTTTCTTTCAACATGAAAGCCACAGCGCTTTGCAGGAGAGGAACAAAGTGATGAACTTTAAAAAGAACAGTGAAGTACTTACACCAGAGCAAAGGGAAGAAGGAAACTGTGTAGGGACTATCCTCAGGCTGCGAAATACTTTTGAACTCAAATTTTCATCAGAATGAGATTATCATACCTGTTTTACAGATGAGGATACTAACGCTTGGAGAGGAATCCAGCTGTTCTTGCACTGTGCACCTGGGAAGGGGACCAGGCATGCTGATGATTTGGAGCTGACTGTCTCCACTTCTTCATGCTCCATTCAGAGTTGGGACCCATTCAGTTGTGTGTAAGGCAGTATATGGGCTGGTTTTGCTGGGCCAACACAGCCATGCCCAATGTGGGCATGAAATTATGACATTTTCACTGGAGATCCTCAGCCTGAAGTCTGTTCTCCTCTGGGATGGCCAATGTACTTGCAAAAGGAAGCTCACATATCGCCCTTCCTGGGGCAGAATGCCTCATCCCTTGCTTTGTTCCCATACTGGCCCGATCAATGTCTCCATTGTGATTCACATTCATAAACAATAAGTTGCAATTGAAGGCAATGTCTCCCTCACTGGACTGAGAGCGGTACAGAAAAGCATCCCTGTTCCTGCCTCTTTGGCAGTCGGTGAAAGCCAAGGCAATGTTTATTAACTGAGTCAATCAACTAATCAATCATTTATGGCTCGTCCACTCTGCTTATTATCTTCTGTGAAATGCAGTGGAGTTTGGAAAGAGAGGTAATAATAGTATCTCAAGATACTGCAATCCAGCAAGAGAAACAAACAGCAGATGACAGACAAAATGACAATGTTAACATATCTATAATCACTGAACAAACTGCGCACCAGTGTTCTAAGTGTTTGCTGAGATCAGTTATAAATTGTTCCTCTGCTGGAAGGCCACAGAAGTTGCCCAGACACCTAACTGCCTTGCTTAATCAGGTTCCGTTTTACCTAGATGCGAGAAGATAAATATTTCCTGTTGTCATCATCTAATTACGGGATGATACCAACAATAAATATTGACTGAGAACTTAATCTGTGCCAGGCTCCACGCTGCGAAACAGGACACCAAATAGAACAAGCTCCAGCCTGTGTGTTAGTCGGGAAGACAGACTCGGGGCAGTACAGATGTAAAAGCAAGCAGATGCATGCCCTTAATCACTAAGAGCTGGAAGAGTGGGCAATGGGGGTGCTGGTGGGGGCAGGGCAGAAGAGGGTGAAATGCCCCCAGTGGTGGGGGCAGAGGGAGAACTTAAGGGAGACGGGTTTTGAGAGTACCCTGAAAGATAAAAAAGTATTTCAGTAGACAGGGAAGAAGGGTTGGAACGGGCCATTCCAAGACTAAGTAACTCTACAACTAAACACATGAGCTATGTTCAGTCTACACCAGTGATGTTTCAGGCTCTGCAGTCTTGATGACCTCTTAGGGTTGCAATTCCTGTAGATTGCTGGTTCTTGTTAGTTTCCAGATCCTAGGCTGATCCTATGTTCTGATCCTGGCTCAAAATTCGGTGAGGACTACTCTTTGGATGGCCCACTAACAACATCATTCCATGACCATTATGGTGGCTCAAAAAGAAGGGAGGTCCCGTTGGGTAATGTTGCTTTGCAGAAATGGTAATGTTTGCATACCTATTTTGAACAAAGACTAAAAAGAGGGGCTGTGGGTCAAGTGGACTTGGGGTGGGTAAAGTGCTTATTCCAGGAACCTGAAACTCATGCTTAGAACACAATGTTGTTGGGTGGAATTTGCTTGATTAGGAAATTTAACTCCTTCCGGAACTCTGCTCCCACGACCTAGAAGAATCTGATGTAGATACAACTCAAAAAAAAAAAGCTAAGTGAATATTTCTTCTCACGTGACTGTCCAGTACTAACTATCGTAGGGACTAACAGACCAATGATCATACAATCTCTGGTCTCAGAAAATTTTGCAGTTAATGGAGGATAAGAAGTAAGTTCAGACAAGTACACATATCACTTTATTATGAGAACATACCAGTTGTAAAGAAGTGGTGAGTGCAGGAGAGCAGAGAGAGCGTGATCACTTCAGCTGGGAATATTGGCTGCCATTTTTGATTAGGTTTTGGCATTTAAATTCGGTCTTGAAAGAGAGGTAGGATTTTGTGTGTTAGAGATAAGAGAATGGATTCGCTGAGGAACCAACACCTATAGAGGGAGGCAAAGGGGTGGAAAAGCCCGTATCATATATGCTAGTTGGAATTATTTTGGTTGCAAGTGACTGAAAAATCAACTTGCCACAGCTTGGGTAAAAATGGCAATTAACAGTAAGGTTCACAAAGTTGTGGGACTGGCAGGGGAATAGCTTAGTCATAAAGACACATGGGACAAGTGGCTTGAAAATCACCAGGACACACTGTGACCATCTCTGTCTCTGAATCTCTTAGCTTGTCATTTTCATTCTTCTCGACTATCTGTCTCCTCCTGGTGGGAAACACGGTGCCACTCTCCCCGTTAACATGCCTCCCAGATCCTGGGTGGAGTTCTAAAATCCTGTGCAAGGGGCCAATAAAATAATAGATGCCTCAAAATACAAAATACAAGTATAGAAGACATGGTGGGAAATGTTGGCCAGAGACAGATCACAGAGCACGTTGAATGCTGGGCTATGAAGTATGATCCTTGCACTTGAGACAATATTTAGCCCTGGTGAGTTCAGAGTCGATGCTTTTTATCATATCGTATCCCTGGCTTTTCACTAGCTCTCCATTAAATCAAGCCACTATGGATTAGATTAAAGGCAACTTATCAGATAGAAAAAAGTTGAGAGATTTTATCACAAACAAAGACTAGGCAATACACTGGCTAGGGTAGAGATAATAATGTAAAGGATCCACTTTGAAAGCATTTTACCTACAAAATGATGGCTAGTTTTCATTGTGAGTGCCCGTGTGCGGAAGCATGCCGGAAGCTGAGATGGTAATATTGCGTGGCATCTGCTTCCCTGAACTATACCCTGCTGGTGTCCTGACAGCACAGGGCGGGCTCATCAGACCCATCTTGGCGAACTGGTGCTTCCAAGCCTGTGTATGAACTCAGCCGCAGCCAAGTTCTAGTTCTTGTTTAACAAAATACACCCACTGCGGAGAGTGTGAAAGATGTTGACTCTGTGGGGTTTTTAAGTATTAGTTTTTCTTCTGGAGAATGAACGCCAGCTCTTCTCCTTCCCAAGGACATCAGGCTTCCCCTTGCAGTAGGCTGGAGGGCTTTGTGGGATTTCCTGACCTGTTGCCACCTGAACCGTCTTATCTAAAGAGAAAGCATTATTTAGATGATCTCCCAGGGATTAAGGGTTCCTAAGCTTTGCCCTGCCCTTCTTCCCTTAATTTTCTTTGAGCCAGATGTCATTACCAGGGGGCCAAAGGACTCTGCTTCTTCAATTGAGAGTAGCTTCCTTTCTTGTGTAGGATGGAGTTTCCTTCATATGCCCGAGGAGTAACAAGGCCAGAGCTGAAATGCTGACTCCTCAAGAAATGATGACAGGTGGGCTGAGTCAGGAGTTTGATAGCAACAAATGAGCTCAAAAGAGCATCAGTTATCCTCGCCAAAGGCTGGATTCCGACGTCTCTGGCTGGAGGGTTGAATAGTCCCCATTCCAGGCACAGTGAAAGTACTCTCATTCTTGGGCAGGGATTAGGTCTGGAATTGCTGAGAAATGAGACCCCCACAAAATCTTGGAGTGCTTGCTGCCTCTGTGTTCATCTATGGAACATGAGACATGTGGATTCTCTATGCCTGGGGTCAATACTGAAGAGCTGCTGACTGGGCTAGATCAGATTTTGTGTGCACGTATCTGACAAGTTTCATGTGTGCCTGAGGCATGCAGGGGAATGGGTGGCCACTGAGGGTCCGTGGGGAGGAGGGGCCAAGACTGATCAGAAGTTTGCCCTAGAAGTTGAGGTGGTGGTGGGCTCATGTGTGGTTGAGCAGATACCCAAACTAGCAGCGTCTGTCCCAGCTTCCAAGAAGGGAAGCATGACGTGCATGTAAGATCAGGTAGAGTGGGTCCAAATTAGGTGAATTCTCTTCATTCACAGCAAGATCCAACATGCTTCCAGGAATGGACCAGCTTTGAGTGCTGTAAAGACTCTAGGAGCCAGGGAGCCAGGGAGATCTCATTTCAGTGGGCTGGCATTGCTGAAAGGGCTCAGAGCCCCCGGAAAAGACTAGGGCATGAAGCAGGGTAGCTGGGGACAATACAGAGGAGTTCAAGCAGAAGCCAGTGCTTTGGTCTGCAGATGCTGGGCAGGCTAGGTGTGTAGGAAGAATGATAACTTCCAGACTACAGAGGACCCCATCCTGGGTCTGGTACAGGTTTTTTTGTCCCAGATGCCACTGGACACTGAGGCCGAGGCTGCTGAGGGGCATTCTGGCTCAATCAGACCCAGTCCTACCTTGGTTTCCCCTGTGGCATCCCTCAGTGTACCAGGCGGTGGGGGCTAAGAAGACCAACACAGGGAAATGTCTGTGGGCCTGACCCTGTCATGGAGACATTTTCTAATTAGATCCAGAAGGCGAGTAATGGCAAAAGAAGATCCCCTGACTCTGACCTATTAGAGTTTCCTTTGAAAGGATCCTTATCTGTCACAGGTGCTACAAAAGGATTCTTGATGACCTGAAATGTCACTTCCAAGTCCAAGATGACTATTTCTTTTTTCCATTCTACATAGCTGAGGCTTATGGTATATGATGAAAGTAGTTTGTTGTTTTATTATAAATGTACTACGTGCTCATCACGGAACATATAGAAAATGTTAATAAAAATAAGCAGCACTTTGTGAAGATGACTACAGTCCCTGAAGGATATATAGCTAAAATTGGTGAATGAAGTAAGACCTTAAAAAATCTCAGGGTAATTTTTCCCTGGGGTTTTGGCACTCTGTTTGGCCATCCACTTGAGCATATCCAGAGACAAGCTTTCCATTAACAAATGCAAGACAGGCAAGCAAGGGCAGGGGGGATACAAAATGGGAGAAGCCAAAAAACTTCTTTTTGATTTTTACGTGCATTTTCATACTTCCATTTTGAGCAGAGACTTGTCTGGTGTATTTGAAAATTCACTTCAAAGGAAATAATAAAATCCTGGTGCAAGAGAAATTGAGACACTTTCCAATTTCCCGACTTCAATAAAATGCTCCCCAGCACATCTCTGAAAGTCACTCTGGACAGGAAATTGACAGCCATGGTTCATTTCCAAGGGGATGAGGGAGGGACAGTAAGGATAGCACTGAGCTAGGGCTGCTACGGCAAAAGGACAGGGAGACACCGGCCTCCCCGCTAGCGGATGCCGAGATTTCAAGACTCCATGTGCAAAGAACATGGCTGATGGTAGTCGAGGTGCAGTTTTGAAAGATCTGAGTAGGGGGTATGTGGCTTCTGAAGCTTCAGGCAACATGATACCATCAGAGGGCTGTCAAAATGTTAGACCCAGGGGAACCACTCCAGTGGAGACAATGGGCATTTATTGTGCCTGGGCACTTACATGGATGCAGATTATCCATGTGCCTCAGTGTCAAGAATCCTGTTGCAAACACCACTGGCTCTTGCTAGGATTGCTGCCATGACCTCCTAACTAACCTGCCTGTCCCTTCTTTTGCCCTGCTACAGTCTATTCTCAACACAGCAGCCAGAGTGAGCCTGTCGAAAGGTTGTCAGATCAATATACACCATCTTGCCCTCACCCACGATAGCTTCTAGTACTCTCTACTCAAGGCCAGACTCCTCATCGTGCCTATGGAGTATCCATGATCTGGCCTTCATGCCTGCCTGACCTTGTGACCCCATCCCTCATGCTCGCTCTACTCCAGCCACCCTGGCCTCTTCACTCCCCCAACACGGCTAGCTGGTCCCCATCACAGCATATGTGCACCTGTCATCCCTTCGACTTGGAAAACTTCACACACCTTGCTCATTTGTAAGCCCTTGATGTCCTTGTTCAAATGTCACCTTTTGGGGGAGGCTGGCCCTGACTATAAGGCTTACACCCTCCTCTAACACGCAGTTCTGCTTCTCTGCCTTTATTTTTCCCTGTATTTCTTATCACCTTCTAGCACAATATATATTTTGTTTATTGATGGGGTTTGTTATCTACATAAACTCTATGAAGAAAGGGAATTTTTGTCTATTTCATTCATTACTTTGCTCCTTGGCCCAGACCGTGCTTGGCACATAAGAGGTGCTCAGTAAATGTTTGTTGAATGAATGAATGAATGAACTGTTCATAGGGCCATAGCTGGTGTCCAATCTATAATGCTTCCCTCTTCCAGAACCCATTCCACTTTCCCTCACCTTGTCCCAGCACTGCAGACAATGGCCCAGTGTGGGGGGCTCTTGGACAGGTTATAAAGACCCAACTCTGCATCCTGAGGGCTCTGAGCCCTTGGTATACCTGCCCATGCAGAGTAGCTGGCGTCTCCCATGAACCTTTGTCACAGGTCAGAATGGTGTGACTGTCCCAGGGATGCCCTGAGTTCTGTCTGTACTTTTCCTATTCACCACTGTGACAATTGGGACAAAGGCCCAATTTCCCTTGATCAGTCGTCCCAGCCAACAGAGAAACCACTTTTGTCCTGGTGAAATGAGAAGCAGGAAATATCTAGGTGGTAATTTCTGCTTCCAGTTCCACTCTCTCTCTCCTAAGAGAGTCAGAGTCATGGGGACAGGAACGAAAATACTTACAGATGGGTCATCAGGTATGTTCATGAGAGACACCCTTCGCGCCTTCCCCTCTGTGGTTCTGGACCCATGTGCTCCAGCCATGGGGGAAACTGGACCATATTCTGGGATTTGATACACACCTTTCAGAGAGATAGCACCCAACTTTGAAGGTGTTGTCTTCCAACTGGCACTGTGATTGAGCCATCAGTGAGCCAGTCCACCAAGCTGTGAAGTCAGATGCTCCTGGCTGATAGGATTCATGAAAAGAGTGGATTGCATGGGCATCAGCTCATTGCCTTTCTTCTCTGCCTGGGGAGAACATTCTTTGGTCAGGAGCAATGTTGTGTGAGACAGTGATTAACGTATTCAGTAACATGACAGATGACAGTGCTGGCAGAGGCCTGACAGGCCAGGAAGGAGAAGCAAACAAACCCAGAATGGAGATCTGTTCCAACAGGACAAATTGCAGAAGCCCCCGTCATAGGAGTGGCTCAGTGTCATTAACCTGCCACCAGGTGGCTGGATAACCTCCTAGAGGCATTTTATCATATTGGTGCTTCCTTGTGTCCACAGTTGGTTACTGATGTCAGCATACTGGTCATTCTAGAGTGACAGCAGGTGACAGGAGGGCCTTGGTGAGAGGAAGTACATATTGTTGAGCCTTTCCCTACCCTCCATCCTTAGTCCCATGGCTGCCATTTTGATCACTAGGTTCTCTCCTCAATATTGGGTATTTGCAGAGGAGGGTGATTGGTATTGAAGGAAGAGTCCATCTGTCCATCTTCAGTGGAGGGGATCTTTCGGTGAGCATTTACACTGGATATAAATATGAGTATATGAGAATATACTGGTCCATGTAAAAGTTCCATCCCACAAATGTCTTCCCCCAACTGCCTGGTCCTCAATATCCTGGTCTTGCTCCTTCCTGTCCATTGTAACCATCCATTGTAACCTGTCCATTGTAACCATCCCTGCCTCCTGTCCTGCCCTTCTTTGTGTACTTTATAGTTTCTCTTACTGGGTCTCAGGAGCATGGATTTTGATAGTCCCACCAGAACACAGCTGCTGGAATAACCAAGTACGTATCACCTTCATGCTCGTTGTCACTACTCAAGATTCACATTCTATTGTGGGGTGTCCGATTGATCCTGCTCAGGTGCACCTCATCTCTGCTTCTTGGCTTATCCAGCCTGTATCTCATGGGAGGGAAGCAGTTTCCCAAAAGGAAATCAAGATGCTAATACCAAAGGCGAAATGGACATCACACAGCCTCTACACAAACTATACAAATGTCCACTACACTGGACTCCTTGGTCTAAAGATCTTCAAAAGGTGCAGGGGTCTTGTAGTGGGGATGGTTGTGGTGGTTGGGCAGGAATGGGGTGACCAGTACTCATAGACTTATTTAGAGAGTTAGGGAGTTGGTGCATAATAAATGCTAGATCCTTCTAACCACCCACCTCTCTCTCTTCCCCACTCATCTGCCGGTTGTCCACAGTCTAAATTGATGCTCCTACTGTTTGGTAGGTGATCACCAGTCACATTCATCTCAGAGGTGACCTTTGCCCAGTGACCTGTGCTCTATCTTTTAAAGGACCACCCTGAACTCACACCAGCACATCAGACCACACAGCCCAGTTGTGGCTGTGGTCGCCCCAGCCTGCTGGCCCCTATCTCTGACCCTGGGCTTTCCAGACATAGGATCCTATAAAAGGCTGCCACAAAGGAAAGAGAAAAAGCAGCTCTAAGTGCCTGTACTCAGCCTCCTGACAGGTTTTCATTAGGTCTTAATGAATGTGGGGCTGGCAGTCCCCAAGGTCCTTTTGAATTTTTACTTGATCTGGCTCAGCCGGCTCCTTCGCCCTAAGGACGCCCCAGAAGAGGCGAGCCATTCCTGAGCTCAGGTGTCAGGTCCAGAACTAAGGCTTGGGCTGGGGACGAGGAAAGAGAGTGGAAGGAACTGCCAAAATGTTTTAGAGCGCTGGATCTGTAAGACATTCTCCCTGCGTGGTTCTCTGCTGAACCCCAACCTCCTGAGAGGCAACCCCGAGAGAGGGAACCCAGGCTGTGATGGGAGGGAGCCTTGGCCCCGGTCCCAGCTCTGACAGCTTGCTAGCTTTGTTACTTGCTGATTTCCCTGCCGAGACTCAGTTTCCTCTTCTGGGGAGCCGGGTAAGGAGCAGTGTCTGTGTAAGTTTGGGCGTGCACACGCGTGCATATGTATTGTTCACGCAAGTAGTCAGGCACTCAGCAATGCATTCATCTACGTTATTTTATTTAATAGCCACATCTAGTCTTTGGGCTTAAAGGTATCAAAGGTATTTTATCGATGAGAAAACTGGATCATAGAAGGAACGAATTAACAGACGGTTCGGTTGGCATCAGAATCCCGTCGGTCTGACCCCAACACACGCGCGTGCACAGCCGAACTCTGCAGTCTCTGTGCCTACATGATGAATACCGCATCTGGGGCAGAGTGGCCACTCCAAAATCATCGCTACTCTGAACATACGCTTAGTTTCCATGCGTAGGCGGCTAGCCGACTCCATGCACGTGGGCCTAGCTGCCATGAGCCATTTTTTGGGCCGTGCTTGTCACCAAGAGCATTTTCATATGCTAATAAGAATTAATAATCCATGTTCAGTAATCTGTCTGATGTTTTTCCCATCCTCCTTTCTCGCTGGGGCCCAAGCGGACCAGACACGATGCTTCTTGGAATGAGGCTGGGGCTGCAGAGCTATCTCCATGGAGGGCGAGGTGGGCCTGAGTCTCTTCTGCTGAAGGTGCGGAAATGACCAAGGGGGTGCGGGGTGGTTAGAGACAGTGCCCGTCTGCTCGGTGCTGGCAGCCAGGGGAATTGAAGGGAGAAGCCTCTGCACTGGGAATGCTCTGAACTTCTGAGCATTGTTATAGCTGAATCTACACAGCGATTGCTTTAAATTGGGAGCCCCGTGATTTTCTGGACTTTGGGGAGCCTGAGTAAACCTCCATGGAAAGCAGATGTAGCAGGCCAAGAGGGCTTTTGCTATTTAGGCTAATGTCTGTGTCACCCTTGAGCTTGGGGGAATTTTCCAAGCCACTGATTTGTACTTTGCCAGGAGACAAGAGTGATGAGTGGTATTATTTTAGGCTTTCTAAACTGGAGCACCGCTTTTGGGTACTAGATGTTCTCAATTTCGTATTTCCTTCAACTCCGAGATCTGGGAGTTTTTGTTGTGTTATTTAAAAGGGCAGTTGGGTTGTTCAGAGAAGTGTTTCTGGCTCCTTTCCTCCATATGCTAAATGATAACTTTGGATTCTGCAATTGAATTCAACAAATATTTATCATGTGCTTATTGGATGTCAGGCTCAGAGCTAAGTGCTATAGAGGGCATGAAGATTGATGACTCATGTGTTCATTCAGGTATTTATCTCGTCATTCTTACAATAACATTTTTGAGCACCTGCTATTGACCAGTTACTGGCAGGTGCTAAACTGGAGCTTTATGTCAATTAAGACTAATATTTTGCTCCCAGTAACAGGAAACCGAACAAAAGTGCCTTGAATAAAGAAGGGTTTTCTTTCTCTTCTATATCAAGAAGGCTGGAGTCAGATAATTACTGTTATCAGTGAATAGGCTCTATGATGCTTGGGATGCTATTTCTGCTACCAACTGAGCCTCTTCCTCATGATCTCAAGGTGGCTGCTGCAGATCCAGCCATAGCTTCCACTTCAAGGCAGGAAGAAGGAAAGGCTAAGTCGGCTGTTAGGATATTTCCATCAAGAAAGCTTAAACCTTCTCCACATCACTTCCTCTCAGCCAATTCCCCTTTATATGTCACTGGTCAAGACAAAATCACTGGTCAGGCCCCAGGTGCAAGGGAACCTGGGCAGGGGACAGAGCTGTCATGATGATCTTTATCATGATAAGCTGCCAAGCTCCCTCTTGGGCTTCTGTTAGGAGGAAGAAAGAGGGATGGCATTGGATAAACAAACAGTATCTGCAAAAGTACTAAATGAAAGAGGCAGTGTATTTGCCTTCAGGAAACTTATCATATAGAGGCAGAGGCAGAGGGAAGGGGGATGCAAGGGCATTGGTGAAGGGTAAGACCACAGTTACAAAGCCCCTCACGCACAGGAGTTCATTCGATTGTCAATAGAAACCTGTGAGAGGCTGAAGAGAAATCATTAGCCTCATTTTACAGATGTCCCTGTCTAGTGCATGAGAAGTCTGAATGATGGTATTCCAGGGGCCACATGGGTAAGGTACAGTAATCCAGGGAACAAAATCTAGGTCTGCTGACTCTTACGTGGTGTTCCCGTCCTACTCTTAAGAACCTAGAATCTGACATGTGAGGCTTCTTTCATTGTACTTCCTTATATTATAAATCAGCAAGTGGCTGAGCCTCCTCCTGGCCTCAGCGAACTGCCGAAACCTACCTGCCCCCAACCCACTGTTCCACTCTTCCCACCCCTCACACACATGCAACGTCAGAAACTTCCACTGGCGTCAAGTAGGCTTGCGACAAATGGGAAAGCAAACGTTGGCTGAATGAGTGATTGGTTAATCCTAAAAGTCAGATGTTTTTAAAGGGAACACAAACTCCATAGCTTTTTTTTATGTCTTCATCCTCGCTTAGATGCCCTGCACAAATCCCAAGCTGTTGGTTCTGCTGCCAGTGGGCACTTTTACCCAGATGAATTGCTGGGTTCCCGACCTCCTGTACTGTTTACCTTTCAGAAATGAAAAGTCTCAAATTGACTTGCCCAAGAAAGACAGCCAGAGGGGGGAAGCTCATTCCTAAATGACCTTCAGCAGCCGATCCACCTTACACTGTGCACGTGTCCCAGGGAAGCCCCTGACGTTCAGCCTCTGGGTTTCTCTGACCTGCTCTGCCTATTCCACAATGCACTTGAACTACTAAGAACAGAGGCTACAGGGGTGGAAGTCCAAGGTTAGCCCTTTCCATATCCTGTCTCATGGAAGTTTCACAGTTTACCATCTGAATGTCCTTCTCACCGTACAACAGATGAGGGCCTTGAAGCTCAGAAAAGGTAAGCAACTTGGCCAGGGTCACACAGCTAAGATGAATGGGACAGAGTTGCAATTTGAACACAAGATTATCTGAGCCCAAACCTTTGTTCTTAATACTGGACAAACTCGACTCTATAGAAATCTCTACTGTGGTCCTTGCTAGAGCTTCAGCACTGCGTGGTGGACATTTCTGTGATGATGGAAATATTATACACCTGTGTCGTCGAATGCGGTAACCACCAGCCACTTGAAATGCAGCAAGGGCAGCTGAGGAACTGGATTTTTAGTTTCATTAAATTCCAATTCGTTTAAGTAGCCATGCAAGGCCAGTGGCTTCTATATTGGAGAGCAGAGCTCTAGAACAGTTTCAACAGGTGGGGAAAACTGAAGCCAGATAAAATGACTGATGTCCCCAATGTGGCACACCCTAGGGGCTCCTGGCTCACACACAAAGGAATAGTACCAAGGAATGCAAAGTCCAATGAGAATGTTTGACCTCCAAATTGACTACTTGGAAATTGGCAAATTTCAGTTTTGGGTTCGTTGGTGTTGGTAGGGGAGGTCAAAAACTGCTCTAGGTGTTCTAGGCGGGATGGCATTCAACTCAATAAATTAATCAGAACCCTGTCCACCCCCAGCCCCACCAGTACAAGTGTCAAAAAATTTGATATTGATACTTTGACCCCAACTTTTGCACACAGGAGAATAGCGAGCAAGCGCAATTCCTGGAGTGGGGTGGTTAATGAAAAGGTCTTCTGTGTGGAGTTACCATTCTCTTCCACATCACACTGTAGGGAAGCAGTAAATATTCACTCAATTATTGACTATTTAGCAACAAGACAAACTGTGTTTGAGAATAAGGAGAGGAAGTAGGGGGCGGCAGAGAACATTTAGAAGAGTCGTTTTTGACAAATGAAAGGGCCTCCTTACTGTTGGTGTAGGTGCATGGACAAGTAGGGAGAATTGGGGACAATCAGACCAGCATATCCTCCAGAACATCCAGGGGTTTCCTGGGTGGAGCTGAAGGTACAGGAGTAACGGACACTGGTTAGGAGGCTGCAGTCACTTCCCCACCTTCCTGGTTCACCCAACCTTATCCTCTAAGCTACGGAAGTTAAAACAAGCTACCAAGACCCTCTGCTGTCTCAGACATTCTAGTTCCTTTCTCCTGTATGAATTCCTTATAGACTTTGGGGGGACTCCCTGGAAACCCAAGGCTGGTATTGCCACAGGAGAAGAATAGAAAGTGTCCTCTCTAGTCTTCCTGCCAGGAAGCAAGACACTAATCTGATGAAATCAGGGCTCCGACCTTATGATCATTTAACCTTAACTACTTCCTTGAAAACCCCATCTCCAAAAAATAGACTTACTGGGGGCTTCAGCATATGAATTTAGAAGGATCAAAAACTTTTGGCTCGGGCGCCTGGGTGGCTCAGTTGGTTAAGCGACTGCCTTCGGCTCAGGTCATGATCCTGGAGTCCCGGGATCGAGTCCCGCATCGGGCTCCCTGCTCGGCAGGGAGTCTGCTTCTCCCTCTGACCCTCCCCCCTCTCATGCTCTCTCTATCTCATTCTCTCAAATAAATAAATAAAATCTTAAAAAAAAAAAAAAAACTTTTGGCTCATAACAATAGGCTTCACATTCATTCTAGGAAGGGAAGAGCCCAAAATCTCATTCACCATGTCTCCCATGAAAGATTTTAAGAGTCCCATAAAGGGGCAGAACAGATGGCATACAGGAAGTGTTCATGCCCATCCATGAAAATGGTCTTCTCCCCCACTTCAAGAGCACATCTGCTTATAAGCATGGTGCCTGCCCCACAGGAGGTGCTCATGTTTATTAAATGAATATGTGGCATTCATAGCATTGCTCAGAGTGTTAAGGCTCAAATGGGGGTGAATAAACTCAGAGCTTTTTAGTGATGTGACCTCAGAGCCTGGACAGAATTGAGAGTCAGCAGAGAAGTGTTTCAGATTACACAAAGCTTTATCCAGGGGAGAAGTTCTCCATACCCACCTGTACTATGCACATTTGCAAAGGGGACAATCATTTTCTGACTAATCTAGGAAGGATGTTATTGTCTCTAAGCCAGAGTTATTGTCTGCAGCACATGTACATTTCATAATTGTATCCATGATTGAGAAAATGAGTCACCTGTCATTAATTGTGAACATCTGATAAAGTGTAAGATACACCAACTATTCTTTCCTAGCCTCAAAACCTGACTTTGTTCAATTCTCCCCACCCAGATTATTAAAGACTAATGGCAGATTGAGGTGGTGGGGGAAAGGGGGCATATGGGATCATCTGGAAGGATGCAGCAGTCAGAAGCATCAGTGGGGTCTTTATGAGAAGGTCAAGGAATTGAACTTCTATGAGACTCATTTTGCAAAAGCTAATATTGTCTTCCGCACTGGGTTGTGGTAAGGATCAAATCAGATAACTTTTCTACAGTACTTGGGATCATGCCTGCAACTTAATAAGCAACGTGGAGATGTGAGCCCTATCTGAATATGTAATAACAAAAATCATTTGACACGCTTTTCAGAACATGACCATCAAGGCAGCGCAAATGGAAATGGTGAGAGAGGAATTTGCATCTTAGATGATCAGTGGGAACGTTTGTCCCCAAATGTATTGTTTTCAAATAAATCAGTAAGTTCCAGTCTATTTAAGCGATATGGTTAGATATGGGTTTGCTGTTGTGATTTTAGGCAGAGACGCAGAAACCACTCGAGATGTTCTTGTCAGGAAGGGACTGAATGCAGGGAATTAGGTGCTGAATAGTAAAAACCCAGTCCTTCCTCCTGGGTGTTCTTTATTCTCATGTTCCTACCACGAGGCAATTCTCTGAAACACCACCCGGGTGTCTTTCAATTCATCTCAACTCTGACACCACATCTACTACAGATAGCCTCAGATTCCTCAAGTTAAGGGCTTGGTTCTCTGTAAGACCTGCCTCCCTTTCAGAAGTCAATTATATGTCCAGGTTGTCACCTGGTTGATGGGCTCTAGGTCACAGGTTCCCGGGATCCCCTCCTCAGATTTGATTTATTTGCTAGAGTGGCTCACGGAACTCATGGGAACAGTTACTTATGCTTACCAGTTTATTAAAGGACATGACAAAGGATGCAGATAAACAGCTGAATGAAGAATGAGGAGATGCATAGGGCAAGCTCTGGGAGAGTCCAGAGCATAGGAGGTTCTGTCCCATGGAGTCAGGGTGTAGATGCGGTCCTGGTGTAGATGCGGTCATTGACCTGGAAGCTCTCTGAACCCATTGGGGGGTACTATTGGGATTTTCATGGAGGCTTCCTCACATAGGCATGATCAATTATTAATTCCGTTTCCATCCCCTCTCCCCTCTCTCTGAAGAATGAAGGTAGAACTGAATGTTTTAAGCTTCTGATCATGGTTTGGTCTTTCTGGTGACCAGCCCTCATCCCAGAGCTCACCCAGACTCATCTCATTAGAACAAAAGATGCTTCTAGTGTTCTTATCTCTTAGGAATTGACAAAGGTTTCAGGAACTCTGTGTCAGGGACAAAGATCAAATATACATCTTATTATATATCATAACATCACAGATGCTCCACAGAACTTTTGGCAAAGCTAGGGGGTGGGAGTACAAACATCAGGGGAAATCATCAATGGTGCCAATCACCAGGAAATCAGGCAGTTGGAGGAATTGTAAGAAACTGCCACTCAAAGCAGGCAATTCACAGGAAAATGGAATCACAGCAAAATGGAAAATATCATAAAACATCACACAGCCTTCTGCTGAAACCCACGCCCTGCCCCTCTATGTCCAAGGATTATAACTGTTCCTGCTTCTCTCCCACCTTCCACATCTGTCATTGGCAGGAGCTAAATAATAACCCAGCTAACAAGGGAGCCTGCAGAATACAGGTCTCAGGCTCCTTGCAGCCAATGTAAAGGGGGAGCTTAGAAGCAGAGGATGCTATTGAGTACCAAGAGTTACCATTGGCCCTCATAAATCACGGATTCTGTATTTGCAAATTCACCCATTCACTCCTTAAAATATATTTGTAAATTTTTAAAGTACAATATTCAAAGTACTATCATGGTCATTTGCAGATATGTGCAGAGCAGCAAAAAATGTGATTCATCCCAATATACATGTTTCCGGTTGAGGCTGAACAAGGGGACGCTCTGCTTTCTTGTTTCAGATCTCATACCATGAATGAGCATCCTTTTCACGATCTAGTCAATGCCATTTTTTTTCTTTACAGTTTTGCACTTTTTTTTTTTTGTTGGTGGTGGCGATTCTGTTATTTCAAATGGTCCCCAAGCACAGTGCTGAGGTGCTGTCTAGAAGCAAGAAGGTCGTGATGTGTTAAACACATTTGGTTAAGACATGAGTTATAGCACTATTTGGAGGTAATGAATCAACACTATATATTAACTAAGGTGTCTTTAAACAGAAGCACACGTAAAACAAAGTTATGCATTGATCAGTTGATGGACATGCATCCAGAGGCTCATAGGAACCTAACTCTCTCTGTACCCTAGGAGCAGTGACACAGCGTTCGCGAATTCAATGTTCCCTGCCACTTTATAGCAGGTAAGTGCTTCGAATAGTGAGAATTAACTGTAATATTTAGTGCCTGATCAGAGATGGCTACAAATGCATCTGGGATACATTTCTGAGATTGTGGTCTTCTTCTCTGTGGTGGTGAGGATTAGAGGCTCATGCTTTGATATCTCATGATCTCTTTGTGAGGATGCCCAGTTAAGAAGAGGAATGGTTGAGCACGCTTTGACATACTCAAGGTCACCACAAAGTCACGTGCAAGATCTGGCTTTGTGCATCTTCTTTTGGAGAGAGAGAGAGAGAGAGAGAGAGAGTGTGTGTGTGTGTGTGTGTGACGATTGATAAGTAACCTCTGTCCCTAACCTCCAATGTTCTTCAAAGGTTAAAAGGATGACGATATAAGAATTCATGCCGTTTACCTCGGTGAGGGAAGGGAAATGGCAGGTTTAGCCCATGGTCTTCAGGCAGTAAGTTTGTGTTTGTTTTACATATAAAACACCTGAAGCCCACAAAGGTTAAGAGGTTAGCCTGAGGCCACCAAGAGGTCAAAAAACCTGCCTTCTACTTCACTGTCTTTCCTTTTTGCTTGGTTGCTTTAAAATACAATTCAATTGCTTATAAAATGAGGAATTTGAACTAGCTGATCTCTGAGGTCCCTTGCAAATCTAAAATTCTATGACACTCATGGAAGGCTTAAAACCATTGAGCCCTACGTGGGTGGCTGGGGCTGAGCTGATGAGAAAAGATTTAAAAAGAGTACACACTGAATAGTCCACAGAGAGTTTTCGTGTGTGTGCAAATACGTCACCGAGACATAAAAATTTAAATAATGGTGCATTGTACCATTTGTGCCCTTGATCAAATGACACCTCCTTCAGGAAGCCCACCTTGATATCTGCCCTCTTCTCAGTGGGACATTACTCTGATCCCAACTGCTGTGGCTTTAACCTGGATATCTCATTAATGCTAATGCCTTTCCCCCATTTTCAATCTGTTTCTGTCTCTCTCCTTTTATAGTCTCAGGTTTAGAGAAACGTTAATCTCAGTTTTAGTTTATTGCACACTATCATCTAGGCAAGGGGTCACCTGTAACTCTCCAGAACCCCAAATAATGCCGTAATGGAGTTATACGAGAATTTTCCTGGGAACTGCTGGTCAGAGAGCATTCGAGTGCCTAATTTCACTAAATATTCAGAGATTGTTCTATAAAATGGCTGCACCAGTATCTATATCCTTTGCAACTCAGAAACACTCAGCATTATTCAGCTTTCTAGATTTCCAGTCTGATAGGAATTAATTACCATGCTTTTGAACATATCATCATGTTCTCCTTGGATTTGAAATTGTGTTCTGTCAATTTCCTGTTTATATCCTTTGCCCCTTCTCTATTGTCTTTTGCTTTCTTCTTCACCGAATACGCCCTTCTATAGTTCTCACGTGGGACCCAATTCAAATGCCACTATGTCTCTGAAATCTTAGACAGATTTAAAATTTCCCTCTTCTGGGTGTCTGTGGCATTTTGCTTACACCATATTACACATGGTCCCCAACTTATGATATATGGTTCAGTTTATGATTCTTGGACTTTACGGTGGTGTGAAAGCAATATATATTTGGTAGAAACCATATTTTGAATTTTGAATTGGGATCTTTTTATGGGCTAGTAATATGCAGTACAATCTTCTCTCCTGATGCTGGGCTGTGAGCATGCCACAGCTCCCAGTCAGCTGCACAATCGTGGGGCTAAACAACCAATACCCTGACAACCCTTCTGTACCCATACAACCATTCTGGTTTTCCAAGTTCAGTACAGCTTTCAATGTACTACATGAAACATTCAATACTATATTATAAAATACTTTTGAGTGAGATGGTTGTGCCCAACTGTAGGCTATTGGAAGTGCTCTGAGCACATTTAAGGTTTGTTAGGCTAAGCTACGATGCTTGGTAGGTAGGTAAAAAATTACATGCATTTTTGACTTACAATATTTTCAACCTATTGTGGGTTTATTGGAATGTAACCCCGTTGTAAGTGGAGAAAGATTTGTATATGTATCGTAATGCACTGTCAACATTCATTTCCTTTTTTGTCTCTTCTACTAGAAAATGAAACAGAAATAGATAATAATACTATCTCTTTATCAAAAGACATAACACAGGGCTTGGCACTAAGCTAGATCTCAATCACGTTTCATGAAAGGAAAGGGAGAATTACATATATTTTCTGTGGGCAACATGATTAAAAGTAGCCATAGGATAAGTCAATCTATGAAATCAAAGAGAATGCCGCATAGAAATGTAGACTATCCAACAGCATTACACACGCTGGAAAGAGAGGACAGTATGTTCAGAGGACAATCCCACATCTAATTCTTAATGTAAACATCTGTTCCTTTTGATCTACATCTAAACAAGCTCGGTAAACTCCCTGCTCCACAACCAAATGCATTCACAGTGTTTGTTGACATTGGGCCAAAAGGTATTACGCTGAATTCAGTTGATTGGAAGGACAGATTTGTTAACGCAGCATCTCAAGACACTGCCAAGTACAGTCACATCAATTTGCAAAGCCACCATTCCAGTTAGAGGTGTCATCTTGAGGGGAGGCACTTGGAGCTCCAGAATTGCTTAAAACAAAATGAACACAAAGATTTAAAAGTCCATAGGTTGAAAAGTCAAGTAGACCTTTGCTGGCAAAGAAGAAAGATGTTTCTATTCCCAATACCCAGTGAATGTGGTCCGGGTTGTCCTTCAAGCTGCATAAATAAGGATAAAATTGAGCTTCAGAGTTTTTATGAGAGAGTTCCTATGATAGTTGCCACGGCTGGACAGGTCTGCCCAAAGGAAATAAATCCAGTCCCCTGTTTTGCAGCCTTGGAGCAGTGAGTCCTCTAGACTCTGAGCTTGGCCAGGTCTTCCCAGAGTGAGTCTGACGACTGGCCAGCACACCAGGGCTGTCATGTGCAGGTTAGGGCACCCATATCCCAGCTGCTGCCTGGCATGTGAGAAGGCAGCACCTGAATGAGCAGGAGATTGCCAGTGTTTCCTTGTGGCTTCCTGAAATTTCTGTTGAGATTATGTTTGTTTAGGCTTGGCCATGGGAGATGCCAGGATAGTGACCAAGGGGAGGAAATAGGGATGAAAAGGAGTCAGGTCTTGGACTGGCCTTTAGGAATTAATTAATCTTAATAATTGATCCCCAAACAGGCATGGAATACCTGGTCCAGGTGTTTCCAGCTTGCCTGTAGCGGGTGAAAAGTTTGGGATGAGGATAGACACCATGAGCAGGCTGGCAGGTGCACCTTGGTCCTTGGGCTGAGGGAGTCCAACTGGTGTGGTGTGGAATTCCAGGTTTCCACACAACATCTCTAAGAAGACAAGGATGATTATAATAAGATATCCACTTTACAGAATGTATAACTGAGACTCAGAGAGCACAGTTGTCCTTGCCAAACATCATTCATTCCTTCATTTATTCATGCATTCGGTGACTATTAAGCAAGGGTCTACTGAGTGCCAATCCTTTTTCAGCCTTTGGAGATATGGTAGAGAACCAGACAAAATGGATTCCTGAGTACATGAAGGGTACACACCTAGTTATCAGAGACCCCATGTAATTATAACCATGATAGGGCACCTGGGTGGCTCAGTTGGTTAAGCGACTGCCTTCGGCTCAGGTCATGATCTTGGAGTCCCGGGATCGAGTCCCGCATCGGGCTCCCTGCTCGGCAGGGAGCCTGCTTCTGCCTCTGACCCTCCCCCCTCTCATGTGCTCTCTCTCTCTCTCTCATTCTCTCTGTCTCAAATAAATAAATTTAAAAAAAATCTTTAATTATAACCATGATAAAGTCTCTGAAGGACAAAGAACAGCAGGTTGGGAGGGTGTAGAACAGGGGACTTCAGCATGTCTTCGAGAGGCCAACAGCGGCAGTGAGCCAGTCCTGGAAGGAATGACCTCCCTGGGGAAGATAGGGTTCAGCTGAGATCCGATGAGCAGGCATTCTCAAGAAGAAGGGAGTGGGGAGGTTTTGAAGAGTATTGCAGGCTGGGGGGAACAGCATGTGCCATGGCCCTAAGGGACAAGAACTCTGTACATTGAAAGAACTAAAGGCTAGTATGGCTGCCTGTGGGTGATGGCAGGTGTCAGCTAGAGCCCCACAAGGGCGTGGAAGCCATACTGAGAATTTTCTGCTGATCCTCCAACCAGTGGGGAGCCCTTAAAGAATGTCAAGAAGGGGATGCCATTATCTAATTTGTGTGTAAAAAAACTCACTCTGGCTGTAGCCTGGAGAACGGATGATGGGGGCTGGAGGAGATTCCCATGGAGCAGTGAAGAGGCCGTTACAACGGTCCACTTGAGAGATGTTTGTGGCTTGGATTAGGGTGAAGACAGGAGAGATGGACCCAAGTGAACATCTTCCAGATATATCACTGAGCAGATACATGGGTGAGAACTTAAGGGACAAATAAAAAGACAAAGAACAGAGGGAAATGGACACCAAAGAAGGTAGGAGCAGGCGTTTAGGCTTTTGCCTGCAGAGCAGTGCTCAGGAGTAAATGGTTGGGAGCAGGATTCAAGGTGGGCAGATCCTGACATCTCATGTGACCGTCACCGTCTTGTCACTCTTGTAGCTGCTGCCATGGAGACTGGTAGACGGGGACATCAGTGGGAGGGGACCGGCCAGAGAGGAGAGCCAAGAGCAGCTTCCCGTCAACATCCCTCTTCAATGGTAGAAATTCATTTCAAGTCACCTCCTAAGGGACAAACAACATATCCACTCCCCCCAGGCCACTGTGAACAAGGCAATGCTCTTTTGAGGAGAGAAGAGGAGAGGCAGAGAAGATCTACAGCCCCCATCCCATCCCAGGAGCAGCATCCACCCCCTCTCCCCATGCTTGGATGCCTCAGTGTATTAAATCAAAAAGTAGAGAAGTATTTCTCTTGCTCCTACCACGAGAGCTATGGAAACCATCATCATCATTACCCTGAGTCAAATCAAGAGTTGCCATCACAATCTTATTCTTTGAAAGGGAACAAAAACATATGCATGCATTTATTGAGAATTCTCCCAATTCGGGGATCCTATTTATTTTTCTAGTGATGCAGTGAGGCATAGCACTTTGCAGACAAGAACACTGGGACTCCAGAAAATTTGTGTCACCTGCCTCCAAGTCCCTTAACAAATAAATGGCGGATCCAAGGTTTACCTGATCAAGCAAGTTTAATAGTTGACTGTCCTGTGGCCTGAACATCCTTGAGGCTCAGAACTTTAGCCCTGCAAATCTGGGACTGCAGCATGTGGGGTCCATGGGTCCTGAGCTGAGGGCACAGCTGGGAAGCTTTGTGTGTGCCTGGCACCCATGGCACTGCCAGGGAGAAGATTCTGGAAAGCGTCTTCCTTCCTGTATATGAATTGAAGCCAAAGCCCCTCTCCTCCCTCTTCTGTCTCCCCACACTAACACACATGCTGGGAGGAAGACATTTTTCTCACAGTGTCCCCGCATAGGAAGAAGGTCCTCTGAGCTGTTAATAGATCCTGTCTAGCTGGAGCTCTAATGAGCTCAGCAGGGGACAGTGGGTGCTGGCCCCGGGCTCAGCAGTTCCTTCTCATGGGTCACCCAATGCTTCCACTGCTCAGGAGTCCCAAGAGGGCTCAGAACGCTTGGGCTGCTTCCTGGACACAGGGTAGAATTGCTGGGCTGAACACCCATCTGCCCCTGCAGGGAAAGAAAACTGCAAGGTACTGGGGTCAGTTTTCTATTAGGTGACAGAGGTGAATACATCCCTTCAGGAACATCCATGACATTTGTCACAGGCAGCGGCTCCTTGGAAAACAATGAGGGAGTCATTGCTGCCTGCTCTGGGTCTCTGGGACCCCAGGGCCTGCCTCACCTTCCCCAGCCTGCATTGTCTGTGGGGCCTGGCCTGCAGACCACATCTCCCAGACTTTACCTGGGTTCAGCCAATGGAGGAATCGGCAGGAAACTGAAGGCAGTAAATTGGCAGAAACCAGAGTACTGCTCTGTTCCCAACCCACCTGCGGCAGCATCTCTAACATCAGCTCCCCTGATGTCTCTGTCCCCTTCTCTGTCTCTGTCTTTGCAGCCCTCTTCCCCTTCCTCCTCTCTTTCTCCCCCTCTCCCTTCCCTTCTGACCTGCAGGATCACCCACAAAGTGCTGCCATTTCATAAGGCTTACTTCACTTATTTTACGAGCAAGCACATTCCTATTTTTGCCAGATAGCTTAGAAATCACTAACTGTGCTATTCAACACCCTGTCCCATTTGGGGATGGTGCTGGCTTATGCCGGGCCTTCTTAGTCAGACTAATTAATCACGTGTGGTTTTTAGGACATTTGGCTGGCGATGCAATGGTCTATTTCATAAACTCAGGACACTGGCTATTCCAACATAACACCTGGCTGAGAAATGACCACAGGTTTTGATCTATTGGCTTGTCCTTTGGGCCTTGAAATTCCTGTGGTTTCCAGACTTAACCCCTAAGCACCCTCAGGAAGTAGGTTTTGTTGTTGTTGTTGGTTGTTTGTCTGTTTCTTTTCCTTGTAGGACTCGACACTTGCAGAACCCCGCTGTGGCTTATTCTCTGATAATACCCACCAGGGGGTGAGATCAACCTTAAACGCAGGTGTACAACAGGGAGCTATTCGTAAAGAAATCATTTCTAGTGTCAAAAAGAAACAACAGAAAAATCTAGGTGCATTATTCAAACCCTGTAGGGGAGAAAATGTAGTATTTATCGCTGAAAAAGCTCTGATTTTGAAGAGTGGCATTTTGTAGCCAATGTGGATTCCCAACATGCTTCAGTGGCTTGTTGCACTCCTCCTACGCTCAGTCAGCATCCGGGGTGCTGGAAATCTAGCCTTCATGAGCCTCAGTTGTCCCTCAAGCATGTCATGATGGAGGGGGCAGTGAAGGCAGTAAATACACACTTGAAATGAATGACAAATAGGTGCTGCCGAATCTATAACTCAGACTTAGCAAGCCAGGGAAGGCGTCATGGAAGGGAGTGAGGTGTGAGATAGATCTGGCTCTGGCTCTGGCTCTGGCTCATGGCAGGGTACTTGGCCATGTTTGTTGACTGAATGCGTGAGCATGTGAAAAAGTGGGGGTCCACCAAGGAAACAGCCCATTCAAATGCATCTGGAGAGAACACGTCTTTTCTAAAACAGAGCATCAGCGCTGGCCTCTTGTAATCCTTTTCCTGGCTATTTCGGAATTAGAATTTGCAATCCTGGAGTTTATGAGCTTTCAAGTAGATAATATGGCAGCTGTGGGGTGAGTGCCTTTCTCATGGCCCAGGCTGTGGATGGCTTCCTCAGGAGTGCGTTGGGAGGGAGATGAAGGAAGGTCCTTGTGGGTAAGCTGTGGCCAGCTGGCTGTTGTAGTCCAAGCTCAGGACGAACGAGGTCAGAGCTGAGGGTCCCTTCATCTGGAAACCCCTCCACCCCCCCCGGGCTCTGGGTGGCCCTCACCCCTACCTGCTGTCCTACAAACCTGTCAACACAGAGGGTGATCAGGAGCCAGAAGAGCAGGGCCTTAGCTGTTACAGAAAGCAGAGAAGCTCCGCTGGTAGGAGCACTTTGCTCTTCAGATGTGGGGCATTTTATTCAAAACCAGGAGTGCCTGTTCATCCATCATTCATTCATTTAGCCAGCAGGCACTTAGAGAACACACACTTGGGCCCTCTGCTATCCTAGGTCCCGGATGTAAAACAGTTTGCGCCTCTCCCTCAAAAAGTTGAAAATAGAGCTACCATATGATCCAGCAATTGCACTACTGGGTATTTACCCCAAAGATACAAAAGTAGGGATCCGAAGGGCTACGTGCACCCCGATGTTTATAGCAGCAATGTCCACAATAGCCAAACTGTGGAAAGAGCCAAGATGTCCATCGACAGATGAATGGATAAAGAAGATGTGGTATATATATACAATGGAATATTATGCAGCCATCAAAAGGAATGAGATCTTGCCATTTGCAATGACGTGGATGGAACTGGAGGGTATTATGTTGAGTGAAATAAGTCAAACAGAGAAAGACATGTATCATATGATCTCACTGATATGAGGAATTCTTAATCGCAGGAAACAAACTGAGTGTTGTTGGAGTGGGGGGTGGGGTGGGAGGGATGGGGTGACTGGGTGATGGACACTGGGGAGGGTGTGTGCTCTGGTAAGCGCTGTGAATTGTGCAAGACTGTTGAATCTCAGATCTGTACCTCTGAAACAAATAATGCAATATATGTTAAGAAAAAAAAAAAGAAGAAGAAGAAGAAGAAGGTAGCGGGAGGGGAAGAATGAAGCGGGGGAAATCGGAGGGGTAGATGAACCATGAGAGACAATAGACTCTGAAAAACAAACTGAGGGTTCTAGAGGGGAGGGGGGTGGGAGGATGGGTTAGCCTGGTGGTGGGTATTGAGGAGGGCACATTCTGCATGGAGCACTGGGTGTTGTGCACAAACAATGAATCATGGAACACTTCATCTAAAACTAATGATGTAATGTATGGGGATTAACATAAGAATAAAATTAAAAAAAAAAAAAACCAGTTTGCGCCTCTGTACTCACACAGAGCCAGTTCTCATGGGAAAGCCAGTAGAGGAAATCAGCAATTATAGACTCCGCCCAGGATGGGAGGGACCGACTCCCTCCCACGCGAGCGCATGCGCGCATGCGTGTGTGTTTTCTGCTAACAAGAGGTAGAATGGAAAAAAAATTGGTTTTAATCTATGGCTTTTGAAATCAACCCTGAGCCGTGCTTTGCCTTTTTCTAAATCTGGAGACCCAGGAGATGTTAAGATAATAATAATATGGGCATTTCTTTTGGGGATGCTGAGGGAGGAGGAGATGAAAGGTTAATTTTGAAAACAGGCAGTAGGAGAATTTGACATTTGACAAATACGGTAGAGTAGTGTGCATCGCGTGTGTATGCTTTCGTTCTAAGATATATCAACTTTTCTCCAGCGGGGGCCTAGGGGATCAGGAACAAGGAGTTGCTTTTAAAATAAAGGTTATGAAAAATGGTAAGACCCAGGAGACACTTTACATGAATTTCCAAAGCAAGAGATTGTCAGATGGGGCCGTGGGGTCAGCACTGGGCATTCAGGGACAAGCTTGCTTATTTTTTTCCAAGTAAAACTGGGAATTGCTTTTAAATTTCCTGAGCTAAAGTGGTTCAAGTCACGGGTGAGATCTCATTTGCCCATCAAGTCCTGGTGGCCAGCTGTGAACATGTGAGAAATAGATTAAAGACAGCTCTGTTGACTGTGTTTATGGAGTGCCGAGGAACGGAGTCCAGTTTTCCTGCCAACTAAATCAAAAAATTATCTGAGCTTCTCTGGACTGAGTTTTCTTTGTTGTCCCCAACTTCCTATGTTGAAACTCTAATTCCCACTGTGGTGATGTGTGGAGCTGGGGCCTTTGGGGGGTAATTATGAAGCCATGAGGGTAAAGCCATGATGGGATTACTACCCTTATATGATGAGATCAGAGAGCTTGCTCTCTGTCTGTCTGTGTGTCTCTTCTCCTCCACAATACCCAGGGTGCCTGCACCAAGGAAAGCAAAAGCCATGTGAGGACACAGCAAGAAGGCAGACGTCCACAAGATAGGAAGAAAGCCCTCACCAGGAAGCAAATCTGCCAGCACCTTGATCTTGGACTTCTCAGCCTCCAGAACCAGGAGAAATAAATGTCTGCTTTTTAAGATAAATGTCTGTCCGGTCTATGGTATGTTTGTTACAGCAGGCTGAGCTGACTAAGACATGCCCCAAAGCCAGTGTTACCAACTTATTCCCTTAATCGCCTGTTGTTCTTGTCTTTCTTAGTGGGCAGAATCATCCACTTGCCCAGCCTAGAGACCACGGAGTTACCTGTGGTCTTTCCTCATCAGACACATTCCATGACCAAGTCCAAGAGAAGTCCACTCCCTGCCCCTCCACCCCATCCAACCATCCGGTGACTGCAGCTTCCAACCAGGCTCATTCCTGCTTGAGTTTTCCTCCCCAGGCCATTTTGGCACGCACAGGGATCCTTTAAAATACAACCTTGAGGGGCGCCTAGGTGGCTCATTTGGTTAAGCATCTGCCTTCGGCTCAGGTCATGATCTCAGGGTCCTGGGATGGAGCCCTGCATCCGACTCCCTGCTCAGTGGGAAGTCTGCTTCTCCCTCTGCCTCTGCCCCTCCCCCTGCTCTCATGCTCTCTCTCTCTGTCACTCTCTCTTTACCACTCAAATATAAATATTTCTTAAAAAAAAAAACCTTGAACTTGAAGACTGTGTTTGTCCCCCTTTGTCTATGGTCAACAAAGATCCTCAGCACAGTGTATAAGACCCTTCCCCATTTGGCCACAGCCCACTCTTCTAGTCTCATCTTATGCCTCTCTTCCCTCCCCTTACTACATCCCTCGCTGTAATTAAAAGGACTCCTTCTTCTCCTTCTCTAGCTACACCTGCTTCTGTGCTTCTGGTCCTTGGCCCACATTGTTCCCTATGCTCAGAATGCTTTCTCCATCCTTCTTTGCTTGGAATGCATGACTTATACTCAAGGCCAGGACCATGGCAAAGCAAGTGAGGCATCTATGGCTCAACTTCGAGGTGCCCACTCTCAGGGTCGTGTAAATGTGTGAGAGCAAGTGCCTACTTTATTCTATTCCTTAAGCCCTCAATTTTATCCCCCTTGTCCCCACTCTGTCTGCCTCCTCATTAGGCCTACTGCTCTGCACACAAGTCTGTTCCATCATATATTCAATTCAATCCATTGGACATTTATTTAGAATTTACCATGGTGTATGAATAAACAAATAGCACTTTAGCCATTTTGCTCTTACCTCCCACAACAGCTGCTTGAATTGAGTACAGAGTAAGTGCTGATCAATATATCATGACTACATTGGTGTACATTTATTAATCTGCTGCCATCAGACTTGTTCTCTATGTTGGTGACAGTAGACAGTTCTGGAGGAAGATCCTAAAAAACAGACAAGTTAGTTTTACAAGTCCCTAAAAACTCACTCTTTCATTACAGAGTGAAGATATGTGAGAAAGTCAACTGTTTGGAAGGTAATTTATGAAGATTAGGGGATAATTCCCCTTTCTAATCATACAAATTATTGATTATGTCAAATCCCCCAAAACATCAAAGATAAGCAAGGAGGGATCTACTTGAAATCCAACTAGCTCTAGATTCAGTATATGTAAAGAGTCAGTATTTCCATGATGTGGGAAGAGGGAGTTAATATTCCTATACATAAAGACATAGTCATGGACATTGAGTAAATAATCTGGGGAAAAGGTAAAGAATCCTTCTAAGGGGAGCAGCACAGAGGGAATAGAGGATGGTTGAGAGCACACCCTCGGGGGCCTACTAACATGTCATGTAGAAATCAGAGGGCACAATGTTTTCATGAACAATATCCATCAATTGTGATAAGTTGAAGGCAGCTCTCTATATCATTTCTGGTTTATGAGTTTGCAAGGATTTCTCAGGGTTGAAGAAAATGGGTCAGAAATTAGAACCAAACTCATTTAACAGATACATCTTATTTCAACCAATATTCGCAATTATTTGGAAAATAATTGGTTTGCTACTTGCATTAATCAGATATCTTTTGGCTGAAAATAATAGAAACCAGAAGAGGGTTTGTTTTGCTTTGTTTTGTTTTGTTTTGTTTTAAAGACAGAATGTATATGGCTACAGGCATGCCTGAACCCAAATGGCTAAAATGATGACATCAGAAAAGTGTTTGTTTTTTAGTTCTGCTTTATCTGTGCTCCTTTCGTCATTACACTGTGCTACATTCATCATTATATCAGAGATGGTCACCAGAAGACGAACGTTTGCATTTTATCAGCTTAGAACTTTGTGAGAAAAGAGCTTCTCTTCCCAATTTTAGTATATGTGCTGCCGAGGCGAGCACAAGAGCTTCTCTTCCCTAGCATTCCCACAAAAGTGTCAGCTGTGACCCACAGAGTAGAGTTTGGGTAATACTCCTGTTTCTTAGTCAGTCACTATAGATGGGGGAAACTATGCTACGACTGCCCAGGTTTAGGTTATATGCCCACTCTGGGAGCCACACATGGGGTTAGACCATCACACTGTGTCAACTGAAAGTGGGGTTTCCAATAAGGACAACATATTCACTAATCCCATTTGATCCATTTTTCCAAGATAGTTTGTGCATTCACTCATCCTTTTTTATTTTTTAATCCAGTCTGACATTCTTTATGTTTTTATCCGAGTGTTTTGTGTATTTACATTTAGTGTATTCTGATATATGGTTGTACTTAGGTCAACCGTTTCACTCTCTGTTTTATATTTCTCCCATCAGGTTTTTGTTCCTGTGTTCCTTCTCTCCTGACCTCTTTGAACTAATCAAATATTCTTAATATTCCATTTAAATTCACTAATAGCCTCTTAAGCTGTAATTTTTTTCACATTAATTTTGTAGTGGTTGCTCTAGGGATTAGAATATGCATCCTTATTGTAGTCTACTTGGATTTAATTTTATACCACTTCACATAAAATGTAAGAAACTTGCAACAGTATAATATAATTCCATTTACTGTTTCCCTGTGTTTTGTATTTTACATCCACTTACTTTATAAACCCACAAAACAGTATTAATATTTGTGTACTAAATAGTCATGTGTCTTTAAAGAAGCTAATAAGAAACAACTGACTCCTCTTCCCATATACAGCTGATACTCCATTATTCATGGCAATGTTCTACTGAGATGCCATGAATAGTGAGTTAGTGACTACTGAGCTGTCATTTCTATGGTAAATACAGGGTAACATTCCTGTGAGACTCTGGTCACAACATTTTCATCAAGTGATCAGTACCTAACCTTGGGGACAGCTGGGTGGCACAGTCAGTTAAGCGTCTGCCTGGGATCGAGTCCAGCATCGGGCTCCTTGCTTGGTGGAATCCAACTTCTTCCTCTGCTTGCCACTCCCCCTGCTTGTGTGCTCTCTCTCTCTGACAAATAAATAAATAAAACCTTTAAAAAATACCTAACCTTGTTTTATGTGTGTTTATGTTTAAAGACAACTTAGTTAATAAATGTTGTTGATTCATTAACATTGAACTCATGGCCAACAGTGCTATAACTCATACCTGAATGAAGCTTACCTACGCATGCATTTTCTCATGTCATAGCCCACTTACACTTAAGAACACTAGACAGCTCTTCAGCACTACACTGAAGGGGCCATTTTATTTTATTTTATTTTATTTTTAAAGATTTTATTTATTTATTTGAGAGAGAGAGAATGAGAGAGAGAGAGAGAGCACATGAGAGGGGGGAGGGTCAGAGGGAGAAGCGGGCTCCCTCCCGAAGGCAGTCGCTTAACCAACTGAGCCACCCAGGCGCCCCTGAAGGGGCCATTTTAAAGATTTATTTATTTATTTGTGAGAGAGAGAGAAGGAAAGGGAGGGAGGGAAGGAGGAAGAGAGGGAGAATCTAAAGCAGACTCCCCACTGAGCATGGAGCCCGACTTAGGACTAGATCTCATTAGCCTGAGATCATAGACCCGAGATGAAATCAAGAGTTGGACACTTAACCAACTAAGCCAACCGGGCGCCCCAAAGGGGCCACTTTTACGTTATATTATGTTATGTTATGTTATGTTATGTTATGTTATGTTATGTTATGTTGTTATTTTTTAAAAGATTTTATTTATTTATTTGAGACAGTGAGTGAGAAGGAGAGGGAGAGAGAATCTGAAACTGACTCCACACTGAGCTCAGAGCCTGATGCAGGGCTTGATCCCACAACAGTGAGATTATGACCTAAGCTGAAACCAGAAGTCCAACGCTTAACCGACTGAGCCACCCAGGTGTCCCCTGAAGGGGCCATTTTAAA
The DNA here is from genome assembly GCF_029215605.1 of Mirounga angustirostris. Lineage (NCBI taxonomy): Eukaryota > Metazoa > Chordata > Mammalia > Carnivora > Phocidae > Mirounga > Mirounga angustirostris. The sequence continues at coordinate 168,946,191 of NW_026991713.1, forward strand.
TAGCAAAATCACCAACAGAAAGCACAGATATGTGAAAAATGCAGCACTAAGTAAAACATAAGAAGGTTGTTTGTTTACACTATGAGAGCTGAAACAAGAAAGCAGTGTTGCTGCAGCTGGGAACATGCGCATCAGGCAACTCATATTTTCCATCACTCTGCACATGTCCGTGAAGGACCACAAAGCAGCCACAAAAAGGAACGGTTTTCTGGTCACACATAAATTTTATCAAATAAGTGAATTCACAAATATGGAATCCATGAATAATGAGGACTGACTCGACCTACCATTTCTGGTGTTCTTTCTTTTCTATAGAATTTAGATTCTATCAGGTTTCACTTATTTTTAGGCTGAAGAAATGCCTTTAGCGTTTCTTTAAATTCAGGTCTACTGACCATGAATTTTCTCAAATTGTGTTTATCTGAAATGTCTTTATTTTGCATCCATATTCAAAGACTATTTTTACTAGATATAGAATTCTAGGTAGACATCCCATTGTCTCCAGATCCCCATTGTTCCAAAAGAGAATTCATTTATAAATAGTATCATTGTTCCCCCGTATATCATGTGTCATGTCTCTCTGGCTACTTTGAAGACATTTTTTCTTTTATTCTCTTTGGTTTCCAGCAGTGCAACTATGATGACCTACTTATGGTTTTCTTTATATTTATCCTGCTGAAGGTTCTCTGAGTTTCTTGCATGTGTAAGTTAATGGTTTTCACCAAAATTTGGGAAGTCAACAATTACTTCATTATTTTTCTTGTCTTTAAAAAAAATATCTTCTTCAGGGACTGCAATTACATCTATGTTAGTGTATTTGATATTATCCCATATGTTTCTGAGAACTTACTGAACTTTTTCTCAATTTTTTTTTCTCTTTCAAGTTCATAGTGACTTTCTTATACGGTATCTAATCTGGTACTTAGCCCATCCAGTGAATTTTTCATTTCAAATGTTATTTTTTAAAGTTCTAGAATTTAATTTTGGTGCTTTTTTTATAGTTCCCATTTTTCTGTTGGTATTCCTCTTATGTTCACCAATTATAATTATCTTTTACTTTATATTCTTGATCATATATTTAATTACTGCTTCAATGTCCTTGTTTGTTAATAACAACATAGTTATCTATGGTCTTAGTCTATGGATCACATTGCACTGTTCTTCCCACATCCAATAATTGTTTATTGTGTACTGGACATTGTAGGTGTTGCAGAAACTCAGCTTCCTTGGATGAGTTGGTTTTTGCTCTAGTGAGTGATCTAATTGCAAGCTAGTTAACTTGAACTTGTGGATGTTTTGTTTCATCCTTTGTTTACTGTGGGTCAGTTTTAGGTTTTTTTTTAGTCTTTGGCTGAATCTTTGGTTCTGGGAAATAGTCATTAAGGCATTGCCCTTAGAAATCAGTAGAAACCTGATGTGTTTCCCAATACTCTGTAACTTGATGGGATTCAAACTCTGAACTCTGTCACTCCTCACGTAGGTCACAGCTGAAACCTCTGCTCAAGTTTTTCAACTTTCCAGTTTTGCTCTCTGAGTGTCTTGGCAACACTGTCCCCCCCTCACATATATGTAATTCAGATGATATCAAGAATTTGAGGGGAGTTTACATGTAAATTTGGGGACTTCTCTTTCTGTAGATCCTTCCTTTTAAACATTCTCCTCTCCCTAAATTTTCAACTGCTCTGGAAGCCCGAAATTCTTCCCCCTGATACTTCAGGCTGAAAGGCTATATATTGTTGTTTGAGTTCTAGGCAACCTACATTGAGCATACTGGGGTAGCACTCAGGGGCAAAGCTATATAAACATAGCTCTCACCCAGTGCATTTTCTTTCATTCAAGTGTTGAATCCATTCCAATTTCTGCCTGCTTTTGATCGTTCTCCAGTGCCAACAGAAATGTCGTTCTTTGCTTTTTTGTTTTGTTTTGTTTGTCCCAGTTTCATCGTTTTCTGCATGAAATTTAATCAGATAAAAACTATTTCACAGTTACAAGAATTGGAACTTCCATTTATTCTGTCTTTAATCCATTTGTTTAATGAGAGAGTTCCAACCTGTGATTTGAATCTCTCAGTGGTGGTGTGGGCAGCCCAGTGGGGAAATGAGGGAGTGGAATATTTGGAGACCCTCTATAGATGGCTGGAAAAGGCATTTTCCTAACAGGAATGCAAATTGAGTAGAAAATATTCAAGGAAAGAACAAAGATTTCTCCCTTGGTGAAGTGGGCAAAAGTTACATGGCATGTGAAGTTGTTCTAAGAGAGAGCAAAATGATTCTGCATAACTCTGGGGTGACCAGTGGGCCCTGGTGGGGTGTAAGTTTGATGAACTTATGTAGATTTGTTCATTTTCTCTTTTTTGTTCTGTTTTTGAGCAGCCTTTGATGTGGAGAAAATTAGGGGTTTAGAATAACAAAATCAAGCTTACTTTAGTGATTTGATTTTCTCCGAAACTTCTCATTATTTTTTGTTTCTCATCTTTTCTATTTAAAATAATAATTCTGAGGTTTATATATTTTGAGGTTTATATATATTGGTGAAGGTAGAATAATACCTATGCTTTGATTGGCTCAAGGACTTACTCATCCACATACCAGTTTAGTACCGTTCCCAGAAAGCTGGGGAAGGGAGTGTTCCATATGGTCACTCAGGCACCCAGGCTAACAAGTCTCTTAGTTTCATCATGTGCTTCCCAGTGCCAAATCAGGTGCTGCCACCGCAGCTAGCCTGAAGGGAAATAGAGCATGCTGAGCACTCATGGGAATTGTTGTTGCTTATGAGTTAGGCTCCTAAAAAGTAGCAAACATTCTTCTGCTCACATCCTATTGACTGGAATTCAGATTCATTTCCCCACTGAGCTTCAAGGGAGATGGGAAGTGTAGTCTCCTAGCTGTGTACAGATACAGGTTTTGGAGTTAAGTCATGGGTACTTTCACATATACATATTCTTTTCTTGAGATAAACTCAGGATTCTTTCTGAAAAGAACCTGAGCACCTGACATCAAGTTATGTGCCATCTGAGCTGTCTGTCATGGCCTGGGTTCTCCCCGCAAGCACACCTAGAGACAAGATTTGAATACATAGGGTTTGGTTGAAAGATGATCCCATCTTTTCTTGACCAGGGTCAAGAAAAGCCCTGGTCGCAATTGCACTACTGGGTATTTACCCCAAAGATACAAAAGTAGGAATCCGAAGGGGTACATGCACCCCGATGTTTATAGCAGCAATGTCCACAATAGCCAAACTGTGGAAAGAGCCAAGATGTCCATCGACAGATGAATGGATAAAGAAGATGTGGTATATATATACAATGGAATATTATGCAGCCATCAAAAGGAATGAGATCTTGCCATTTGCAACGACATGGATGGAACTGGAGGGTATCATGTTGAGTGAAATAAGTCAAAAAGAGAAAGACATGTATCATATGATCTCACTGATATGAGGGATTCTTAATCGCAGGAATCAAACTGAGGGTTGCTGGAGTGGGGGGTGGGGTGGGAGGAATGGGGTGACTGGGTGATAGACACTGGGGAGGGTATGTGCTCTGGTAAGCGCTGTGAATTGTGCAAGACTGTTGAATCTCAGATCTGTACCTCTGAAACAAATAATGCAATATATGTTAAGAAAAAAAAAGAAGAAGAAGAAGAGGGTAGCGGGAGGGGAAGAGTGAAGCGGGGGAAATCGGAGGGGTAGACGAACCATGAGAGACGGTGGACTCTGAAAAACAAACGGGGTTCTAGAGGGAGGGGGGTGGGAGGATGGGTTAGCCTGGTGGTGGGTGTTGAGGAGGGCACGTTCTGCATGGAGCACTGGGTGTTGTGCACAAACAATGAATCATGGAACACTTCATCTAAAACTAATGATGTAATGTATGGGGATTAACATAAGAATAAAAAAAATTAAAATTAAAATTAAAAAAAAAAAAAAAAGAAAAAGAAAAGCCCTGGTCAAGAAAAGAAATGTGGATATGAGTCAGGGAAGAGAAAGAAAGGAATATGGGCACATGCATGAGTTTTGAACTGTGAGCAACTCACAGTAGTTAATCCCACTGGAGACCCTTGGGAGACTGTTTGGAACATCCTACCTAAGGGATGAGGAAGCTGGTATACTGACTCTCCACCTCCCATTTATCATTGGCTGAGAGCCTTTCGCAGGGCTGTTAACTGCTATGCACGCTGGCCTGACATGTGCCCAGGAAGCCCTCAAATAGAGAATTGCTGATGACTGTAGCAGAACATTACTGGCGTGTACCGGAATGATGAGTGTCAAGATCCGGGCAGAGCACCAAAGCATCTGTTACTCTACCAACTACGAACTGGCTATTAACTGACTCACCACCTTTGGATATGCACAGCAATCATCTCTCTTCAAGTTCTAATGTTATGAAAGAGCTCAGGGTTAAGCAGGTCTGAAAGGGAGGTAAGATGCATGAACAGGAGGCCCAGATTCCTACTTCATCTATTCTCGCTACGGAGACTCCTTTCCCTCAATCCACATCTGTGGCCTCAAAGATGACTGGTTTACTGAAAACCAAAAAAAAAAAAAAAAAAAAAAAGCCTGGATCTGGTTCACAGATTGCTCTCACAGTGTGTTGCCATCAATCTGAAATGAACTGCTGTGGTGTTACAGCTCTGATCAGGAATATTCTGGAAAGATACCGATAAAGGCAAATCTGCCCCAATGGCAAAACTTTGGGCGGTTGTTTGTCCACTTTGATTGGACTGAGCGATCAGTAATTTGGATATATCCTGATTCATGTGCAGTAGCTAAGTGTCTGGCTGGTTGGTCAGGAATCAGAAAGCACAGAACTAGCAGAATGACAACAAAAAGTCTGGACAAGAGGTATTGGATCAGCACAGTGTGTCAGCATATTTGTATTCCGTGTTAATGCTAAGCAAAGGCTGTGCACTGCAGAGGAGGTTCTCAATAATCACATGGACAAGATGACACATTCTGTAGATATCAGTCACGTGTATGAAGTTCCCACAAGGACATAGACAAAGGCTATGTATTGGCTCACCAATGCAGTCTGAGGGCATAAGCTTCCCACAGCTAAGCCCTGCTTCAGTGCCTTTGTCCAGGGTGACGGGACAGCTACTTGGTGATGAATTAACTTCTCCAGTCTCCTTCCGGCATGAAGAAGGCAGTGATTTGCTCATACTAGGATACATATGTTATGATACATACATTCTTTCAATGCTTGTGCCAGCACTAAAACTTATTAAATGCCTTATTCTCAGTCACTGTGTGTCATACAACATTGCTGCTGATGAAAGAACCTATTTCACAGCAAAAGAAGTGTGACAATGGATTCATGCCCATGGAATTTACTAGTCTTACCATGTATCACATTACACTGAAGCAGTTGGTCAGATAGATGGGGAAACAGCTTACTTAGGAGTTGATTATAGTTCCATTTGGGAGGACGAACTCTGAAAACCTGATGCTGAGTATACTTTCAAGAAGTGACCAATGTATGGTGTTGAGAGAAATAAAGGTCTGGGAATTAACATACCAGATACCAACTTGCAAATATTTGCTTCCCATCCTTGCCATTCTAGGCTTAATTCCCAGGCTTCCAACAAAGTATACACTTAAGGTTCCATTAAGTAGGAAGTTTAGCCTACCACCTGGCCATTTTGGGATTTTTTTTTTTTTAAGATTTTATTTATTTGAGAGAGAGGGAGAGTACAAGTGGCCAGAGGGGCAGAGGGAAGGGAATAAACAGACTCCCCACTGAGCAGGGAGCCCGACACAGGGCTCGATCCCAAGACCCCAGGATCACGACCCAAGCCAAAGACAGATGCCCAACTGACCGAGCCACCCAGGTGCCCCCATTTTGGAATCTTTATGCCATTGATCCAATAGACAAAGAAGGCTGCTCTTCTGTTGACTGAAGTGATAGATCTCAATTATTTAGGGTTGCAGCTACATAATAGTGACATTCCCGATGATGCTTCAAACTTGGGATTCTCTGGAGCAGGCATTTCTTGGTTCCATGCACAATGGAAAGCTATACCAATCAATAAGGACAGGACCACTCAATATTCAGACCCTTCAGGGACGGAGGTTCACATCACCACACAAGGTCAAGAACCCTGACCCAATTTGGGATCTGACTGAACATAAAGGGAGCACAGAATGGGAGCGAAGAGGAAAGTTATGAATATCAACAGTGACTAGTTATAGAATTGTAATTGCTTTCCTGCATGGACTCTGAATAATATGTCCATGAAGGAAGGGGTATTGGCTTTCCAGCAATGTACAAACTTTGTATAAACTTCTAGCAATCTCTACCAGGCTGCAGAAGGGCAATTGAACTTATTTTCATTAATGATCATGGTGGGAGTGAATCTGGGCATGGTGCTTTCCTGCATGGACTCTGAATAATATGTCCATGAAGGAAGGGGTATTGGCTTTCCAGCAATGTACAAACTTTGTATAAACTTCTAGCAATCTCTACCAGGCTGCAGAAGGGCAATTGAACTTATTTTCATTAATGATCATGGTGGGAGTGAATCTGGGCATGGTGCTTTCCTGCATGGACTCTGAATAATATGTCCATGAAGGAAGGGGTATTGGCTTTCCAGCAATGTACAAACTTTGTATAAACTTCTAGCAATCTCTACCAGGCTGCAGAAGGGCAATTGAACTTATTTTCATTAATGATCATGATGGGAGTGAATCTGGGCATGGTTCATTCCAAAATCAGAGTCACTTGGCTTTAAGACATGTTTTGACTCCTACCGTGGACCTAAGCACTTGTGATGTTCTGGGATGTCCTTTCCTCTCCAGATATGGAGAGGTTCCAGCATAGCTAGAAACGTGTCCAGTCTTACATTCTACTCCCTGCTCAAGAGCCACGCCTCTCCTAAAACCAGATTATAAACTTGTTCTATGATTCTAAGTCCCTCAAAATGGCAGCGAACATGATCTATACAGTACATAGACACGCCCATTGTCTGAGAACAACAAAAAAAGTTGAAAATTCAGGGTTTACAAAGTTTTCCAGCTAGAATGCAGACAGCCCGCAGAGGGACAGAGCAGTCAGATGAAGGTAATAAGGCAGAGTAGATGCCAACTGTCAATAAGCTTAAAAACATGATTTACCAGTTTGACATATAGTGAAATATGGAATTGGCTGATCCAGGGCCAGCCGCTGATGCATCAGACCCATGCCCCTGGCTGTGGGATTTTTTCTGGGGTGGGAGGGGGAAGCAGTTATTATCTCTCTGTGAGATGATCTTACTTAACGTGAACAAAAGATGACACTCGGGTGCATGGTGTGTCGCGCATTTGCTGGAGCCTCCGGGCTGAGCCATGCAGCTGAAAGTTACCCCTGGATGGGGGTCGCAGTGAAATCTCTGGGCCTGAAATGGCAAACAGTGGCCTCTTCTTTCCTTCTGAATGACCACCTTGAAGGCAAATCAACAGGAGTGACAGGGGAAAAGAGAGCCACGCAGCTGAGCTGTCTGCCGGCCAGAAGGGAGCATTCAAGAGTGCTCTCCTCCGAACTGAGCCCCGAGTCATACTGTCTGAAATCCAGTGACATTTCTGCCTATTAGTGAATGGAATGCACGCCTTTCATTCCGGAGTCGAACGGTGGTGTTTTGTCTGCAGTGTCCTTGCTCTCCTGGCCTGATTGTTTGCTGAGAAAAAAACAATTAAATCTTCCATTCAATTATGGCCCATTTGGGTCTGAAGAGCTGTTTAAAACCAGAGAGCCTTATCGTATTAATGAGCACGGCTGCCAAGATTAATACCTGAGAAAGGGGATTCCCTGGGGAACTGAGGAACAGAGCTGAGAATATTAGGATGTTATGATCTTCACTTGATGGAAAACTACTGATAAAATGGCACATTACCCCCAGAGATAGGGACTTTTGTGTTAAATAGGCATGAAAATGAACATATATATTTCACATAACCTGATAGACAACACAAACTTAGATGAAACGTGCACGCACTCATAACTAATTATCTGCCCAATATCACAGGAGACCCAGTGCCGGCTTTCTCTGCCTGGTAGGGGTCAGGATCAGGAACCTGGTAACAAGGGAAGCAGAGAGGTAAGCCAGCTCAGATGGGTTGAGGTCTGTTTGCATCCCATGCTGGGAGAAACCAAGGGCAAAAGCAAATTTCAGAGCCAGAAGCCAGAGGGAAGACAGGGCTGCAACTCCAGGAGCTCAGAGTGGAAGGCGGTGGCAATAGGGTTTGGGGGAGAGTAGGGCATCGGAAAGGGAGGCCCAGTCCATGCAGTAGCCACGAGTGGCTTTGCAGCTTTGGGAGGTTCAGCTTGGTCACCTGGCAGGAGCTAGGATGCATGGACTCATCCAGCTGGTTCAGAGGGTCAGAGCTGGGTGGATGGCTTTCCAGATTAACACAAATTTAGCTTCTTTGTTTGTTTTTTAAACACTCATTAGCTCAGACCCTTAACACTGATGGTGACCAGAGGGGCAAGGGGTGGGGGATGGGTGAAATAGGTGACGGGCATTAAGGAGCCCACCTGTCGTGATGATGAGCACCGGGTGTTGTATGGAATTGTTGAATCACTGCGTTGAAAACCTGAAACTAATATAACATTGTATGTTAACTAACTGGAATAAAAATAAAAACCTCAAAAAAAAAACAACACTCGTCAACTCAGAATGGAATATGGTCAGTCCTTGCAAGTGTGGACAACACAAGTTGATTGGTGTGATGTTTTCACTATTGGGTAGTTTTACTCTCATTGCATCTACCATGATTCACTCAACACACTTATTTTGATTTATCCATGGTGTCGCCTTCCCAGCAGCTCATTCTTGTTTATTGCTGCATAGTATTCCACTGTGAGGATACACCACCTTCTATTTATTCACTCACCTCTGAGTGGGTGTTTGGGTTGTTTCCAGCACTGAACTATTACAAATAAAGCTGCTCAGCATCTTCATGTGTAAGTGTTTGAAAGGACACATACTTTTATTTCTCTTGGGTTCATACCCGGGAGTGGACTGGCTGGTTCATATGGTAAATGTATGTTTGACTTTTAAAGAAACTGCCAAACTGCTTTCCAATGTAGTTTTTCCGTTTTACATTCCCGCCAGCAGGGTATGAGAATTCCCATTGCTCAACGTTCTCCTCAGCACTTGACATTGTCAGTATCTTTTTTTATTTTCACCAATGTAATAGGCATCTTATCATGGTTTAATGTATATTTCCCTACTGACTAATGCTATTTAATATATATATTACTATACATACTATATGTATAGTATATATAATATGTATATTATATAATATATTATATATTTATATTTTTATTATATTATTTTATATTAATATTATATATTAATAGTGATATATTATATATAATATATTATTACATGTTTGATTGGCAAGTATTTTCCCTAGTTCATGGTTTGCCTTTACATTTTCATTGGTATCTTTGGAAGAGCAGAAGGTTTCAGTTTTTATGAAGTCCAGTTTGTCTATTTTTTTTCTTTTAATGGATTATGCTTTTAGTGTCCTAAGATATGGGGTGAAAAATTAAGAATATTTTTTCTTATGTTTTGTTCTAAAAGTTTTATAGCTTTAGATTTTATCTGATATAACTCTCCATTTATCTGTTTCCTCTTTAAATTCTCATGGCAATATTTTATAGTTGTCAAAGTACAGGCCTTGCACACTTGGTGTGATATATTCCTAATTATTTCATACTTTGATGCTATTTTAGATGTTATTGCTTCTTTAATTTCAATTTCTGATCGCTCACATAGAAATACAGTTTATCTTCATATTTTGATCTTAGATCCTGCAACTTTGCACTTTCTAGATCTAGTAGCATTTTTTGTAGATTCCATTGGATTTTCTATATAGATTATCATGTTGTCTGAACTTCTGCCTTCCAATCTGGGTGCATTTTTAAAATGTTTTTTTTCCCACCTGATTGCACCAGCTACAACCCCAAATACATATAGTGTGTAAGTAATGAGAGAACATATCCTTGTCTGTTCCTCTTTTTAGAGGCCTTTTATCTGATTGAGGAAGTTCTCTTCTATTCCTACATTGCTAAGAGGTTTGTTTATTTTATTTTATTTTTAATTTAAATTCAATTAATTAACATATAGTGTATTATTAGTTTCAGAGTTAGAGATCAGTGATTCATCAGTCGTACATAACACCCAGTGCTCATTATATCATGTGCCCTCCTTAATGCCCATCACCCACTTACCCCATCCCCCTACCCCACCACCCCCAGCAACCCTTGTTTCCTATGATTAAGAGTCTTTTATGGTTTGTCTCGAAGTTTGTTTATTTTAAGTGTGGAATAAGTTGTGTATTTTAAATGCTTCCCCTCCACCATCTATTTAGATGTTCAGATGAGTTTCCTTTTTTTTCTCTGTTGATATGGTGAATTGATCTTGATTGCTTTACTAATGTTAAACCAAAATTGTACTACTGAGATAAACTTCACTTGCTCATGATGTCTTATTACTTTTGTTTTTAAATTTAATTTGCTAATATTTGGTTTCGAATTTTTGCATCAACGTTCGTAAGGGATATTGGTATGTAGCTTTCTTTTCTTGGGATGTCTTTGTCTGGATTTGAAGTAAGTATAACACAAGCCTCATCAAATGAATGGGGAGGCATTCCCCCCTCCTCAATTTTCTAGAAGAGTTTGTGTTGAATTAGAATTATCTCCTCCTTAATTTTTGGCAGAATTTACCAGTGCTGCAATCTGGGCCTGGAGTTTTCTTTGTGTGGAGGATTTAAACTACAAATTCCATTTCTATAATAGATACAAGACTCTTCAGGTTATCTATTTATTCTTGAGTGCTTTTTGGAGAATTGCCCCTAACCTAAATTGCTGAAATTATTGACATACCCTTTTATTATCTGTAGCATCTGTAGTGATATTACCTCTTTTATTTGTGGTATGGATAATTTGGCTTTCTCTCTCTCTCTTACCTTCCTTTCTTCCTCCCTCTACTGCCTTCATCCCCCTTTCCCTCCTTCTCACTCTCCCTCTCCCTGAGACTGCCTAGAGGTTTATCAATTATATTGAAATGAAAAGTGTTGCTGGGATTACCGCTCCCAGGCCCCTAAAAACTAGAACTATTTCTGCATTCTATTTTTTCAATATAAATACTGTAGGATAGAGAATTAGAACAAATAAGATGAGGTTTAGTTTCTATTTCACTCAGTATGAAGTTGAAGCCTTTTTGAATAATCGGATGGATGAAAAGCTGTCTTGCCAGGTAGATATAAGAGCACAGATCCAAAGTATAGCCTTGTCTATGGAGCAACTGGTGAAGTTAGGGGTGATTGATATATGACTATCAATCAATCAGGGGTGACTGATTCTGAGCTAGATTTCCACTGATGTGACCTAACAAGACAGTCATGAGGTAAAGATAGACAATGTGGGGGGGGGGGGGGGGGAAGATAGACAATGTGATTTTGTGTGTTTTTGGATCCCATCAGAAATCTTTTCTTTTTTTTAAAGGTTTGATTTATTTATTCATGAGATACAGAGAGACAGGGAGAGAGAGAGGCTCCCCACGGAGCAGGGAGCCCGATGCGGGACTCGATCCCAGGACCCCGGGATCATGACCTGAGCCGAAGGCAGACTCTTAACCAACTGAGCCACCCAGGTGCCTGCCCATCAGAAATCTTTATGTCCAATCTACCCCAAGGGGAGGCAAATGTAACCTGAGAATACTTTGATCTCAGTGACTAGATTAGATTTAGTTACTTAGCAGAAGTATAGGAAATATAAGTTACGCTCCTAGGAAGGTGGTAATACCATACACCCCAGTCCCTTGGCTTAATATTGGCAACATTACTTAAGACAGGTAACATAACTGCCAAGCACAAAGGTGTGCCTGCTCATTTGGCTGGTGTCTTCAGCTCCCTGTGCTGGCTCTTAGGAGGTAAAGAACATGACAAGAGAGAGGCAACCACATTTTGTGTAGCTGACAGCAAAAGGACATTTCACACAAGTCCTACCAGCTTCAGTGGAGATCTTATCTCAGGATCTTTGGATTCTTTTCCATAGTTCATTACTTTCTAATCAGTTAGGGCCCTTATCAAAAAGAATGCCTCTTGAGACTCCCAGAGTGGAACAAATCCATAAATCAAACACAGTGAAATTTTGTTAGTTTTCTCTTTGTTTTTTGTCTCCTGTCTGCACATCTCCATTGGCTCAGAAAAGAGATGAGATATGTAGTGTCCAGGCTGGCACAAAACACTTGTCTGGAGACATTTTTAACTGAAGTTATTATGGACAAGTGTTGGGACCAGAGAACTACACCCCACCCAATGCAATGTTATCTTACTTATCTTTGAGTGAACTCTTAGAGATGCTTTATCAACCAGGCCTTGGGCCACAGCATAAAGATAGGCATCAGAGGCCAGTTGCATGAAATAGATATAAAAACTATGGAACATAGGATTTCTGAATCTGATACCTACAACCTCTCTTCTCTCATTAACATCCCTATTTCTAGATAAAACCTATTGGCCAACAAAACAAAAAAAAGTGTTTCTAAGCAAATTAATTGTATAAACACAAGCCCCAGGAGAATGATTAAACTATGTTGGAGACAACTCTTCAAGCTTTGCAGAAGTATCTTCTTCTTCTCCTTCTCCTTCTCCTTCTCCTTCTCCTTCTCCTTCTCCTTCTCCTTCTCCTTCTCCTTCTCCTTCTCCTTCTCCTTCTCCTTCTCCTTCTCCTTCTCCTTCTCCTTCTCCTTCTCCTTCTCCTTCTCCTTCTCCTTCTCCTTCTCCTCCTCCTCCTCCTCCTCCTCCTCCTCCTCCTCCTCCTCCTCCTCCTCCTCCTCCTCCTCCTTCTCCTTTTTAAGCTATGCTTATCACAGATGTGTTATCTATTCATTAAAGCAGGTCCCCTAAGGATATTTGTTAGACAATGTTTTGTTGACCCAATTTTAATTACTTTATGCATTTGGAAGAAACAAAATTACATTTATTTTGAAATAGTTTATAATCCATAATCCCAGAATAATGATTTCATTGAGTTGATTTTGACATTATAGCCTCAACTTTTATTGAGAGATGCTGTAAGAAATAGCTTACTACTTACTGCCAGGATTTGGTTCCAAGCATTATCCACTTATTTCTCATTATCATAGAGATGATAAATTTATTTTAGAATTAATCGATGGCAAAAACTTGGTTCCCCTTAAGGGATCTATATCAAATTTCCTTATGGACAATGAAAGGTATATAACCAGCATGTTTTCCTTTTTGCTCTGTTCACAGGTAATTTGAGAGCCAAATTCACAGCTAAACTATCCATCTAAATCCAGGTGATTCATAGGCATGCTCAAGTTTGAGAAAGCACTGCTCTGCATTATTTCCAACTTGTGGCTTTTACTGGGGTATTTCCTTTACTCTCCTCAGGGGGGAAATAATTTTGCAATTCAAATCTCATGCACTAGGGCCATTGTTTCCTGCTTCTACATGCTATGGACTTAATGTTTCTGTCTCCCCACCATTTATATGTTAAAGCCCTAACTCCTCCCCTATCCTGTGGCTCTCTTTGCAGATGGGACCCCTAAAGAAGTAATTAAGGTTACATGAGGTCATAAGGGTGGGACCCCGAGCCCATAGGTTTAGAATTAGTGTCATTGAAAGAAGAGAACACAGATGACACCCTCTCTCTCCCCCCTTCCTTCCTCCTTCCTTCCCTCCCTCTCTCTGTCTCTGTCCCTTTCTTTTTTCACCTGCACAAAGAAGAGATCACATGAGCTCACCGGGAGATGATGGTCACCTACAAGCTAACAGAAGAAATCTTAGGATGCCACTTACCTTACTGGCACTGGGCTCTTAGCTCTCTCAGCCTCCAGAACTGTGAGAAATACATTTCTGTTGCTTACAACCCTCAATCTGTGTTGTTTTGTTTTGTTTTGTTTTGTTTTGTTTGTCATGGCAGCCTGAGCTGACAAATACACTATGGTACTTTAACTCCATTCCATGCTGGACAGCAACAAGTTAAGGGTTAGAACATGAGGATTTTATTTTTAGTTCAATTATTATCTTACTGTTTAACCTTAAATCCATTTTTCTACCTCATTCACCACAGTGATTTGCAAGATATCTGAATTAGACAATAACTTTAATGAGCCTTATTTCTTTCAAGTATACAGATTCTTCAGGGTTGGAGGAGAGCTTAATGATCATCCAGTAAAAATGTTTTATTTTATAAATGAAAAAATTCAAGTCCAAAGAGCTAATTGGTCTTAGGACCAAGATGAAAGCCAATATCCCTGGATCCTTAATCCTGCTGATTGTTTCCTGATGCCAACATATGGCACCCGCTCCAAGTTCCTGACTGCCTATAAGCCAGCTGGTTAGAATACAGCTATACTGATGCCCATTTTGTTACCCATTGTTAGTTGTCTTACGTGGAAAGCTAGCCACAATGAAATTACGCTCCGATTTAGATTTTCAAAAGACACAGGAAGCCATATAGACCTAAGTTCAAATGTGACACCGCCCCATAATAACCAGTGTGACCATGGCAGGTGCCATGTCATGTGATGAAATTCAGTTTCTTCTCTGAAATAGATAAGAATGTGGGAATTTAGTGGATCATTCCCATGGACCATCCACCATAGTGCTGAGAGTGTTCAATAGATGTTGGTTCTCCAGACTATGTATATTCTTTTCCCATACAATCAACTACTAGCAAGGGGTAAGCTTTTACTTGAGTTCCCAGCTGGTTTCCTTCTTTGCCATCAATGTAGTTTTAAAGGGCGCTACCTGACAGGTCCCAGAAGAAGTAAAAGTAAGACAGAGAATCCAAGATGGACTTGCCAATGACTGCAGCAGATGAGAATGGCCAGTTGGGGACAATTGCAGGGAGCAGGAAGGAGGGGAATTGAAAGGCAGAATGGGAAGCCTCTGGAAAAGATGAACTGATATGCTATCTGAAGGTCCCCAGCACACTTGGAAAAAGCCCCAAACCAGGACAATGAATTTCTCTAAAGTGATGGGCTTGGGAGATGCTTTATGAGGGAGATGAGACAAAGGGTTATTTCATAAGCTAGCTTCATGGTGCCTTAGACCTTTGAGGTCTTCAGAAAAGCATGTGACTCACACATACAGTGAGACAGAAGCTAGAAGTAAAGCATGAGAGTCACTGCTGCGTTTTTTCTGAATTTACAAAAATTCAAGTCATGTGCAAAATTTAAGATTCTCACATTTGGTCTGAAGCCAATAAATCTCTTATCTTGAGGTGAGTCACAATTTCCCAGGAGAAAATGGTAGTTCTTGATTTTTTTTTTTTTCATTTGCTAGAATGATCTTTTAATTTTTTTCATTTAAATTTTAATCACAATATTTAGATGCATATGTAAAAAAAATCAAATAGTACAAAAGTTATTTTTTTAAGATTTTTTTATTTATTTGTCAGAGAGAGAGAGGGAAAGAGAGAGAGCACAAGCAGGGGGAGCAGCAGAGGGAGAGGGAGAAGCAGACTCCCTGCCAAGCAAGGAGCCCCATGTGGGACTCGATCCCAGGACCCTGGGATCATGATCTGAGCCAAAGGCAGAATCTTAACCCGACTGAGCCACTCAGGCACCCCAGATAGTTCAAAAGTTCTTGGACAGAAAGGAAACAGGCTTCTCCTCTGATCCCCATCCTTAACCACAGAAGATAGAACTTTCAACTCCTCTTGGCTTTGTCACTCTTCCAAATAACGCACTTATAGCAATGTTTCCTAATTTATCGATGGTAAAGCAGATACATGGACCTGATAATAGAAAGGAAGAACTTGTCGGTCACTTACTCTACTTACCTCCTCCCTCCAGCATCACTATATTTACTCCATGTGGAATACAACAGGAAACCTCTTCAGTCCTGATGTTTGATATTTATGATTTGGATTTTTTTTCACAGTTATGCTGACAATTTTAAATACTATATTTAAATTTCTAATTCTTCTTGCATAAACATTAGCAGATGCCTGACTTCATGCCATCAAAGTGGACTTTTAGTCATTTCAGTCTTTTAACTCTTTCTTCTCCTTCCTCCATCCCTACCTCCATTCTCAGACCTCTGTCAGCTTCACATCACCTTTATGTGATCAAGATAAAAAACACAATCATGGTGTTCCATAACCAAAATGAGGACTTACTTCCTTTTTCTATAGATTAATTCTAAAACTTGAAAAACAATTCACCCTAACATAACTATGTAAAATCTTTAGTCTGCAGAACCATACTGTATACTAGGATTACATTTCCTTCTTGGGAATGATGCCCACTCCAGAGAAAATGTTTCGAAAGGGTAGATGAAGTAGAATTTCTCTCTCCTTTTTTTGAATACTCTATTAATGACTTAGAAACATTCCTATTTTATTTCACTTCATACTTGGTTCCTGAGTTTCTTTCCCCCCACTCGGAATTCCTCCCTCCCTCCCTCCTTCCTTCTTGTCTGTTGATAAAACAGTAAGTACTGTGTCTCACCCATATCCTAGAATTATCCAGTCTGTCAATGATTCTACCTATTACAGCACCCAGTTTCACTTCCTGGATCCTCCCAAACTCCCTTTTCAATTTCAATCCATCTGCTTCCTGGCTTCCACCCTAGAAAGTCCCTCATTTCCATTCCATAAGGACAAACATAGAGGGAAGGGTTCATGGCATATGCGTTCTGAAGACAAAGAAATGTTCAGTTAAATTCTTTGCTTCTGCTCTCCTCTCCCTGAAAGCCTCTATTCTCCCAGACCTCTAGTCTGGAGTCTGTCCTGAGCTCTTCTCAGAAGACCTGCTTCTCTACCACTGCATGCCTTCCTTAGCATATTCTGTGCGAAGGCTCTTCCTGTTTTATCCACCAGTACACCTTTCTCTGGCTTTTGTCTTCTTTCAGTGTCTTGAGATCTCCCAACCACTAATGACAGTTACCCACTCCTATGCCCCTTCCCTTTGAATAGGCATACATTTTATTTCATTTGGATTCCTCTGGGGTCTCGATGGGCAAGTTGGTGATGGTCATTCAGTTAAGTTCTGAAGGGATGTGGACAAATCTCTCCCAGTTTGTCCCCCTGACAGGGAGAAAGGAGAAGCCAGTGACGGGTGTTGAGCAGAAGTGAATGAGCCTGGCAGGTGAGGAGCTGGTAGAGTCCTGCTTGCTTCATTGATTCCAGATTTCTCTTGCTGCTCTGTCTTGTCCCCAGCCCCCCACCACCCACTTTTCTAGCCACTTGGTCATGGAGCAGATGGAACATTTCTTTGTCTTCAGCAGAAGTTGGGGAATCCTTCTTCCATGGATGGTATTATTTTGTTACATCTTCAAAGTTAACAGTCTACTGATGATGGGAAGCTGGCAATTGATAAAAAATCATGCCAGCCTCATGAAAGCAGTTAAATGTTTGTATTAATTTAAATAGTCACTAGAGACCCTTGAAAAAGTGGGTGATTTTGTTGCTTTGCATGGCAATGAGTAGAGCATGGGTTTATAGACCGTTGCTCAACAACAAATGTAAATGTATATGAAGATTATTCTTTTGTAGGAGGGGTAAGGGAGAGGGGGGCAGGTTGGCCAGGGTTGCTTTGCTGTGCAGAATCCTAAGAATCAAATGGAAGATTCCCCTGTGGTGTGGACACCAAGAGAACCATGAGGAAGATGTACATGGTGAGAAATACAGGTGTCTCGGGTGGTGGTTTGTGTGGCATGTTAAAAAAATGGAAGGTGTCAACGCAGAACAGTAAGTTCCAAGGTCCTGGGGTCACTGACTGGGTTTTCTTCTTTTGTACCTTACTGTGTCACCATGCCTAGTATTCCATGCTGACTACATAAGGAGGGAGCATCTTACAGTGAGCAGAATTCAGGCTTTGGACACTAGGCCTTTCTTAGCTGCCTCCACCCAGAGCAACTTACTTAAATTCTCTGTTCTTTAGGTGCCTCCTTTGTAAAACAAGAGATGGGGACGAAATGTTGACAAATGGGGGCAAATGATTGCCATTATAAATGGCATCTGACACTCCATGTTTTGTTAGAGTAGGGGGGAAAAAAGAGAAAGGGAAAAGTATGGTCTATATCCAAAGGAGGAAAAAAAAAAACACTCAGAAAAACACTCCACAAAAAGTCATTTTTTACTCTAGTGACCTTCTTGTCACCTCTGGCCTGCTTTCCCCACTGGATTCAGTGATACCTGGGGCAGAGTTGCCTTTAGGCCATGGACCAGAACTTGCTCTGTAAAAGCCTCTTCTAGAGAAATTAGCTGGTGTGGAAGGTCTGTGTTTAGTTGGACCTTCAGGACAATGGGGTCACATCGGTGTGACCTCCAGCATCTCTTGATCACATGGTTATGGGCAGCGTGGAGTGAGGGAGGCATATGGGGAAAAAAGCGTAAGGAAGAATAAGGATCTGGGCCCTACTCCAAGCCCATGTCCCCCCCACAGGGGGACCCAGATTCCCACCTTGTCAGTACACACAGGGCTTTGCTCTTGTCATTTGTGATTAGCTTTCTATGGAAAGATCTTTGCACAAATAGGACCCAGGATACTAATGTCTAAGACTTATGGAGGCTTCTCGATTTCTCCAGCTCTTTCACCAATTGAAAAACAAAGTCTAGGTTCACCACTGATGAATGCCGTCATAACTATGGGCAAGTAATTTCACTCTTCTGTGTCTCAGCTGCCTCATCTGTAAAATGGAGGCAAGAGTGGGGGGTTTCCCTGAATTAATGTGCGTGAAGTGCTTAGAATGGAGCCCTGCCCTCACAAACCCTCAGAACCCCCTTTATGACAACACAACCTCCTGTTTTAGAGCTAGGTTTTTAATCCCAAGCTTACAATTACTGGGTAACTTCCTATGAAGTCACAGATTACCCTTCAGAGGAGCAAAGGGGCTGACATTCTTGCCCAGACACAGGGTGACACGTGATATCTAGAGGCTTCCCTGTGCCATCTTCTTCCTCCTCACAAGACATCAGCCTGGTTTTTCCAGTGAGGAGCTCAGGTTTTGAGAAGTGAACCAGAACTTCCAGCCCTCAATTTATAGAACCAGAGGCACAGACGGGCAAGGAACCAGCCAAAGTCATGAGTGCCTGTCCATGTGCTGGGTTTTGCTGGCCAGACCAATGTCTTGGGTCACGTTTTGGGAAAGGGATCATTGAAAGAGACTGGGGAGCAGGAAGGCTGGTCGGAGGGATGTGGACAAATCTCTCCCAGCTTCACCATTCAATCACATCCCCCTTCGCAGACCCCTAAGGTCCAGGACGGATGGCCTCTTTCCTATGGGCTCTAGGCAAGCTCTAAGTGAGAATCAGACATTTGTGCACACAACTGTGTGTGTGTATGTGAGAGAGAAAGAGAGAGAGAAAAAGAGAGAAGAGGGAGGGAGAGGTGAGTCATTAAAAAGTGGTTCAGCTAAATAAAGGATCTCATTATGTGAGCTATTTTTATTCCTCAAATGTCTGCCTTCCTCACCCCCCTTGAGGTTCCTACTGAAATCTGACAATCAGGGTTGAACTTCACTGTCAGCTTCCATTAGGCAAATCAAGCAGGAAAAAAGGGAGCGTGTGTCTGGCCTTGGCAGGGAGCTGAGTCAGCAGTGATAATCTGCTTGAGCTGGTGGGGGCCGGCTACCAAAGTCTTTCATTAGTCAGCCAGCGGAGGTTTTGTCTCCGCCCCCGCCCCCCCTTCCTGTCCCTTCACCCACCAGCCTCTGCGATGAGTCTCTTCCCCTGCCTTCTCTGCTTCTAATTCCTGGGAACGCAGCTGGAGCAACACATACCCAGGGCGGGGGGGGGCCCCAGCACACACTGCCCCTGTCAAGGGCATTTTTTCCCTGTGGAACTGATAGACTGATGTTCCCGCACTGGCCGTCTCCCTCCCTCCTTCTCTTGGCTCACCCACTGTGAGCAAGACTCAACCCCTCCTGGGAAAATGAGGCTGCGGGGAGGCCAAAGCCACAGAGATTCTTTTCCCAGGGGACTCCAAAGCACCCCATCTCCCTCCCTGATCGCCGCTCCCTCTTGCCTTCTTCATTAGGCATGCAGTCCTACTCTCTCAAACCCAGATGACCCTGTCAGTAATGTGTGAAGGCTGGGCGGCGGGGAGGACTCCGGAGAGGAGTTCTCTTGATCTAAAAGGAGACGTTGGAGGTAAAGAGGACGAAGGAACACAAGGCAGGTGGCTGCGGTCTAGAAAAATTAATTGGGGCAAATGGACCACAGCCAGTCAAAGTACAAGATGGAAAATAAGGTGTGTAATAAAGGTTAAGAGCTCTGGGAGCGCCAGGAGTTCGGACGAGGATGACCCATTTCTAGAAAAGAATGCTTCTGGGAGAATCCTTGGAGCTGGGTTTTAAAGGTTGAGTAAGATATAATCAAGTAGAGAGGGGAACTGGGGTCTCCTGTGGGTGGGGTCCCTCGGGGATCATCTCAGAAGACCCCTTCCTCCCCCCACTCCATCCTGGGGGTGGTCACTGAAGATCTCCAGCTACGGCTGTTCTGCTCAGCGGGACTCAGCTCTGGTGTCACAGCTGGATGCTGCCATCCTGCCCCTTCCCCTCCCCATCCTGGTCCATGCTGGTGGCTCTGAAAGGATTTTGACCTCGAATTAATATTGTCACTAGCAGGGGCGCCTGGGTGGCTCAGTTGGTTAAGCAACTGCCTTTGGCTCAGGTCATGATCCTGGAGTCCCGGGATCGAGTCCCGCATCGGGCTCCCTGCTCGGCAGGGAGTCTGCTTCTCCCTCTGACCCTCCTCCCTCTCATGCTCTCTGTCTCTCATTCTCTCTGTCTCAAATAAATAAATAAAGTCTTAAAAAAAAAATTGTCACTACCAATGCAGAGGGAAGAGCACGGTCTTGGACAGAATCCCAACTATGCTGCTAACATTGATGGCCCCGTCTATAAACTAGGAACAAGTGCATCAGCTTACAGTGTGCTTATGAGGGCCTTCAAGTAAAAACGCTGTGTGAACATGTCCAGCACAGAGCCGTGGAGCAATCACCAGGCTTTATTGGAGAATGGACTCTGTTCTCAGCAGCCCGATGAGGAAGGCGAGGGAGAGAACAAAATCCCAAATCCAGCCCTGCCTGTATTCCCCCGAATAATCACTGAACTTAGGGCACTCATCAGACCAGCAAGGCTCTGTTGGGTCTTTCATCTCAAATAAAAGTCCGAGACATAAGGGTACCATTACCATGTGTAACTCATCAGAAGGAAATTCAGCATTTGTGGGTAAATACAATAGGTCACCATGAGTGTCCCTTGGAGAAGGATGGCCCCAGCATCACGGGCGATGCGGACGAGGTAGCGGAAGTGGGTCACTCGATGCACCAGTCTGTGTGCAGAGTGGGACATTCCCACCTTCTTTCTCTGCCGGAATCCAGACTTGGGCTGCCCTGGGCAAGCACGTAGCGAGAGACAGAGGGGTGGGATGGGGCCTCACACAGCAGTGTGCTAGCAGGAGCCGGGGACATTTTTACCTGGCCATCCCATCATCTGCTCTGGCCACACGAAGCGAGGGTGAACCCTGGAAACCCGCTGAGCCTTGGGTTGCCCTTAGCTGTGATCCCAGCAGCCACTTTCCTGGAAATGCAGTACGTGTTGCCTCTGTTTGCAGAGCAGATAAGGTTCCATGGTTGCCCGTCGATCTGCCACCAGTGGTCCATCCTGTCCTCCTCCATCCCCAGTTCCTGAGTAGGCTGTCCAAGTCCCTCCTCTGGAAGCTGGCTGGGAAGTCTTCCAGTTAGAGACGCTGCTTCTTGACTCAGGACTTAGGTGGAAGAAAGCAGTTACGGAGAAGGGCGCTGGTCCACATCTTTTTTTGTTTTTAATGATTTTATATATTTATTTGTCAGAAATTTTATTTATTTATTTGTCAGAGAGAGAGAGAACACATGAGTCGGGGTCGGAGAGGGAACAGCAGGCAGAGGGAGAAGCAGACTTCCCACTGAGTAGGGAGCCTGATGCAGGACTCGATCCATCCCAGGACCCTGGATCATGACCTGAGCCCAAGGCAGACGCTTAACCGACTGAGACACCCAGGCGCCCCATCTTTTATGTGAGTTACTGTTTCTTCCTTCTTTCCTTCCCTCCATCCTTCCTCCCCTTCCCTCACTTTTCCTCTCTCCCTCCCTCCCTTTCTTTCTTTTTTAGTGTGGAGCAAAACACAACAGAACACAAAACAACACACACACAAAAAAACAGACTATTTTTACGCTACCAAAAAGTGATTTTTCTAAAGCAACCCTTCTGGAATTTAAACATGCAAACAAATCACCTGGGGATCTTGATGAAATGCGGATTCTGATTCAGGATGTCTGAGGTCTCACCTCAGATTCTCTGGCTCTTGAAAACACTCACGTAATGCTGATGCAGCATGAACCACGTGGTCCATGAACCAAACTTGGACTGGCAAGAGTCTAATTACCAACATGTGGGGTTATGCCCCCTGTTGAAACCTGAGGTGGATCCCTGTTGCCTAAACAGTAAAATCTAGATCCTAGAGATCACACAGGACCTTTCAGCTTCTGGTCACTCATCCATTCAGTTAATCAGCAAATGTTTATTAAGTGCTTCTTAAGGACTAGAGTCCTAATGCTCCTTTTTGGACACACCTCCTACCACTCCCAACTATGGGCTCCATGCCCTGCCCAAACACCATGGCTTTCTGCCTTTGTACATATGCCTTGAGATGTATTCTCATGCCCATTCTCCTCTGCATCTTCTCAGATTGCTCCTCACCCTTCAAGATGCTCTTTAAATGTTGGCTCTGCTGAGAAGTCCTCCCCAGGACCCCCAAATGTGTCTCAAGTATCTCGTGGCATAGGGCTTGTCACCATGTAACAAGCATCTACAACTTTGGTGGTTTTGCATCTACAACCTCCATTAAACTGGGATTTTCTTAAGAGCAGGGCTAGCATTTTGCCTTCTTTTGATCTGCCCTCAGCACTGGGCCAGAAACAATCAAATGCTCAATGTACAGATTGTTCTCCAAGCTAGTTTTATGAAATAAACTTTCACTTTGGAAAAGTTGCAGATTTGCAGAAAAGTTATATAGCACAGAGAGTTCCCATATACTTCATAACCCAATTTCCCCCAGAATTAATGCCTTACTTCAGAGTGGTACGTTTGTCACAACTCGTGAATGAACTGCTACATTGTAATTACCTAAATTCCATGCTTTATTTAGATTTCCTTACTTTTTAATCTAATGCCCCCCCCCTTTTTTTTTTGCTTCAGGATCCCATTGTGATAATCAGCCTTGATTGCCTGTAATTGATCATTTGGCATCTTGAAGTCAGGAGTCAAAATTGGTTATGTCCCCACTGTCTCTATGGTGTTTCAGGCCACAGAAATCACATTTCAACCCTTCCAAAGGCAAATCCCAACATCTGCATTTTGCTTCCTGCCCGACAGAGGATATCCACCACTAACAACGTCCAGAATGAAGACTCTTGTCTACGATTTCTTCTCACTCCTTCTGCTCCCCACTGACCCTGGTGCTTCCCCTTCTGGCCCCTGCATGATATGGCATGCCCCTCGCATGATATGACGTGCCCCCCACCCCCTTGGAACTCATAAGTAATCAACCCTTCTCTCGAGGCAGTTGTTTGCATGTCTGTCATCTTACCATACTTGATTAGAACAAATCCCAGGTACGTTTCAAAATAAATGGTGTGACAAGCAGGGTGGCTCAGTGACAGGTAGTGATGATGGGCCTCTCCACTGCCCTTGGCATACTAATTAAATTCACAGAATGGCGTGCACGGCCTCGAAAGGCATCATGGGCTGTTGACACGCTTACACTTGGCTGCCAGGGCCATCTGCTGAATGGCCACCCTAAGTTGTTGTGGGACCTGAGGGAGAAATCCCAGGACTCCTGCATAGCTTAGGATAGCTCTGTCTGGACGACTCTCCCTAGTTTGCACCGACACTTAAGATGTGCCTACTGTCTGGGCAAAGGACTCGGGGGACCCCAAGGGTAACTGGTTAACTTATAAGGCTAAGGCTCCTTTCCAGGGAGCTGGAAAGACTTCCTAAAGGCACTGGGGATGGGTGTGACCTACCTTCTGCACAGCATCTGGGCCATCCCTGGAATCGCTAAAGGCTGGGCATTGGGTCTACTCTTTTTAAAATGTACTTAGGTCAGTACCTTTCCTCCCCATCCTCTTTATCAGGGTTCCCCCCTGCCCCGCAACATTTGTAATCTACTTAGAGGTTTTTCGGCTGCATTTTATATGCCATCCTGGGATCTCCTGAATTCCTACACGACTCCTTCTATTTGCATACATTAAGGTTCACTCTTGATGTTGTAAAGTTCTGTGGGTTTTAATAACTATCTAGTGAGCATCATGTATCCACCATTATAGTATCATACAAATTACTTTCATCACCTTCAAAAATCCCACGTGTCTCATCTGCTCAGCCACCCTTCCTTCTCTGAATCCCCTAGCAACCCCTGATCTGTTTGCAATCTCTGTAGTTTTGTCTTTTCTGGAACATCATATAGATGAAGTCATTCATATGTAGTCTTTTCAGATGGTTTCTTTGACCTAGCAATGTGCATCTAAGATGCCTCCATGTCTTTCTATGGCTTGCTAGCTTGTTCCTGTTCATTGCTGAATAGTATTTTATTGTATAGATGTACCACAGTTTGCTTATCTCTCCTCCTGTGGAAGAACATCATGGTTGCCTCCAGTTTTTAGCTGCTGTGAGCGTTTGCATGCAGGGTTTTGTGTGCACATAAGTTTTCAAATTACTTGTATATTGAATTTAAATTTAACCAATAAACATTTAGTGGGAGGGGGGGTTGTCAACATTTAAACACTTCCCCTGAAACTGCTCGGAGGGCCTCTGATGCTGGGTAAGTGAAGAGAATCCCTTTTCACTGCATTTCCCCCAAGAGTGAAATACTATATCTAACAGTTGTCCCAGGAAGGAGAACTAAGTCACACACGGTATGTGGGCATACTTGGGTCTTGAATGCCCAGGTGAACACAACGGTTTAATTCAACGATCACCTGGTTATTTTGAAAGCAGTGGCTCAGCAGGCAGATTTGAGGGGAGGTGAAATCTAGTAATTGATTCTTAAAAGCAGTTGTTCCTACATATACAACGTGGTTTGGAAATTGGCAGCTGACATCATTCATATTCAAATAATACGGTTCTTCACTTCCTGTCTAATTTCCTCTGCGGCTGGGCTTATCCATGTCTTGTGAATACAGTCCTCTCTTTCTACTATTCATTAACCTGCTATGCTTTTCTCCTCTTTCCCTTACTAATCCAAATCTTACTGAATCCTTTGGGATTTGGCCCCATCCCACTTTCTTTCATTAAATCATCTCAGACGGTTTTATTCTCAATGTCTCTATACCTACCACTCAGGTTAGCCCTTATGTTGAATAATAAATGGGAGAATTAAACATGTCTTCAGAATCCACTATATCCCTGACTTTTTGCTTGGCTTTAGGTGACGTAGAATGTCTTCGAAAATGGCCTGTGCTCGCTTTTACTCTTCCCTTCTGTTATCTTGCATTTTAATCTTCTTTTGCAAGGAAATAATATGACGTCCGTGGGTAGAGATGTCTTTTTCTCCTGCATCCTCAAAAGTACCCCGATGGGAATGGGTGCATTATAATAATGAGTAGCATTGACTGAGCACTTACTAAGTGTTGGCACTGTTCCCGGTGCTTTGCATCTAGCCAAATCCATCTTCATATCCTCTCAATATGCTTAGCATATAATTGTTTCTATTTGACAGGTTAGGAGCCTAAGGCAGAGCAGGTTACATTGTTTGCCCCAGATTGCTCAGCCATTAAGTGATATAACCTGGATTGGAGCTCAAGCAGCCAGACTCAGATCAGTTGCTGGCTCCCACCTCCATCCCGAGCTGCATAAACGCAAACTACCTTAGGGCGCCTGGGTGGCTCAGTTGGTTGGGCGACTGCCTTCGGCTCAGGTCATGATCCTGGAGTCCCTAGATCGAGTCCCACATCGGGCTCCCTGCTCAGCGGAGAGCCTGCTTCTCCCTCTAACCCTCCCCCCCTCATGTACTCTCTCTCTCTCTCATTCTCACTCTCTCAAATAAATAAATAAATCTTAAAAAAAAGAAAAAGAAAACTACCTTAACCTCTATGGCCTCCAGTCTCTTTAGTAAACAAGCGCTCAAAGACTTGATGCTTTTTAAATTTATAATTCTTCATGGAATCAGTCATGCACAAACCCCATTGAGACTAGCACCCATTAACTCAAGAAAACAACATGCTCGAGAGAACGAGAAGACAAGCCACAGGCTGGGAGAAAATACTTGCAAACAACCAATCTGCTAAAAGCCTGGTACCAAAATATACAAAGAATGCTTAAAATTCAACAATAAAGAAACAACTCAATTAAAAGACAGGCCAAAGACAGTAACAGATATGCATCTGGCAAATAAGCATATGAAAATATGCTCCACATCATATGCTGCCAGGAAGATACAAATTAAAACAATGCGAAAGTCTTACACATCTATTAGAGTAGCCAAAATCCAAAACAATACAACACCAAATGTTGATGAGGATGGAGAACAACAGGAACTCTCATTCAGTGCTGGTGGGGATGCAACACGGGACAGCCACTTTAGAAGACAGTTTGGCAGTTTCTTAAAAGTGAAACATACTCTTACCTTATGATCTAACTATCGCACTCTGTGGTATGTACCCAAAGGAGCTGAAAACTGTCCACAAAAGCCTGAACACAGATGTTTATAGCAGCTTTACCCGTAATTGTCAACACTTGGAAGCAACTAAGATGTCCTTCGGCAGGTGAGTGGATAAATAAACTGTGGCACATCCAGACGATGGAATGTTATTCCGCACTAAAAAGAAATGAGCTATCAAGCCATGAAAAGTCATGGAGGAAACTTAAATGCATATTACTAAGTGAAAAAAGCCAGTCTGAAAAGGCTACATGCTCTGATTCCAACCATATCACAATCTGGAAAAGGCAAAACTACAGAGACAGTAAAATGACCAGTGGATGTCAGGGCGGGTGGGAGGGGAGGAAGGGATGAATAGGCAGAGCACAGAGGAGTTTTAGGGCAGTGAAATTATTCTGTATGATACTATAATAGCAGATACAGGTCATTTTTTTTTTTTTAAGATTTTATTTATTTGAGAGAGAGTGTGTGAGTGGGAGGGAGAGGGCGAGATAATCTGAAGCAGACTCCACGCTGAGCTCAGACCCTGACGCAGGGCTCGATCACCAGACCACGAGATCAGGACCTGAGCTGAAACCAAGAGTCCGTTGCTCAACCAACTGCGCCACCCAGGCGTCCCTATGTGCCATTTATTCTTTTGTCAAAACCCATAGAGGGGCACCTGGGTGGCTCAGTCGTTAAGCGTCTGCCTTCGGCTCGGGTCATGATCCCAGGGCCCTGGGATCGAGCCCCGCATCGGGCTCCCTGCTCAGCGGGAAGCCTGCTTCTCCCTCTCCCACTCCCCCTGCTTGTGTTCTCTCTCTCTTGCTGTGTCTCTCTCTGTCAAATAAATAAATAAAATCTTTAAAAAAAAACCAAAACACCAGCACTGAATGCTAAAGTAAACTATGGTCTTTGGGTGATTGTGATGTATCCATGTAGGCTCATTAGTTGCAACAAACATAACACTCCAGAGGTGGATATTGACAAATGGGGGAGGCTGTGCATGGGTGGGGGCAGGGGGTAAATGGGAAATCTTTGTGCCTTCCTCTTAATGTTGCTGTAAACCTAAAAGACCTCTAAAAAATTAGTCTTTTAAAAATAATCTGGGGCACCTGGGTGACTCAGTCATTAAGCGTCTGCCTTTGGCTCAAGTCATAGTCCCATGGTCCTGGGATCAAGCCCGGCATTGGGTCTCCCTGCTTCGTGGGAGGCCTGCTTCTCCCTCTCCCCTTGCTTGTGTTTCCTCTCTTGCTGTGTCTCTCTCTGTCACATAAATAAATAAAATCTTTAAAATAAATAAAAATAAAAATAACTAATCTATCCAATGTATTTCAAAATCTCCCCCACAATATGACCTGCCCTGTATCTTGGAGATGTGTTTGCTTCATCTCACAGGGAGGTGGGTGTCCCCCTTCACCTTGCCCTGGAAGGATTTTTCCTGCTGCTTTTTGGTAATTTTCAAGCTTGTTGTAGAACTTTCCCCAAGAATATTACACGTACAGAGCACTGGAGTGGGTGGACACATATGCATTTATTTATCGATTCAAACATGTCCGATTTATTTAAGTTATATGGACTGTCCTGTGGCCTCTGGGAATGTAATTTTCAGAGGCAATGTTTAATCCAAATCAAACTGAAAAATGCATCTTAAAGTAACAACTTACAGATGGAATAACCAAGGAAGGCTGCACTGAACAGAGATGTTGTACATCTATTATTCTAAGTATCCTGTCCTGACACCATTTTCCCTAAAGCCTTTGAAATGTTAAATTTCTGTCAGACAAGCACACATGAATTCCAACAACTGGCTTGATGGATTTTTTTCAGTTTTTCCATGAATCATATCACATGCCAGAAATACCCTGTAAGGAAAAGGCCACCAATGTGGTGAGCTTGCTAAGCCAGATAGCACGAATCACAAAATCTGGGGATGTGGCATGGTTCGGCTTGATGTGGGATGGCAAAATTTGGGGGGTGGGAGAGTCCATTAGGAGTGTACTTATAGGAAGTTGGGTGAGGTTATCGCGATCTTCTGTTCGGAAAGTGCCTACCTGTTGTACCAAAACATCTTTTGGGGCCTATGTGGGAAACAACCAACAATAGCTGGTGGTTATAGCGGAAGCATTGGCCAGTTGTGGGCCACTGGAATGTGGAACTAACCAGGTTGTTAGGGATCCTGTTGACATTCAGAGGTGAACCTCTATCCTAGCAGGCAAAAAGGAAAAACTAGGAACCACAGCCAAAGACATCCATGGTGGGTTTAGGTAAGGAGGCCATCATCTTATTTATCCTTGTCTATAACCAATACCAGGTTAGGAACTGCGGGTCTAATTCCAGAAGCCAGTGTCTCCATTCACTGTTATAGCACTGAGCCTGCAGGTAAAAGGGAAGGGCAGGACTTCAGCATTTAGAGGAACAGCCAGAACAGGCTAAAGTAAGCCATTGCTTAAAAAAATAATAAAATAAATAAATACAGACATACATTTAAAAATAAAGAAATTTTAAAACAAACAAATAAATAAATACATAAAAATAAAGGTAGCCCCTGTTTTGGTATCAAGTAGATTCCATCTGATGTTTTTGTGGAAAGAAAAGTATCTTACAAAGAACTCTTGGAAAATCATATGTCCATAGTCAACATCAGAAGATTCAAACTGAGAACTGTTATTCCCAGAAAATCAAAGGCTTCTTTGTAAGATTAATTACTGGAGTTTACCAAGCCCCACATTTGAGTTGGGGAGAAAGACTTTGAGGGCTGTTTCCTTGTCCCAACAGTTGGGCATGTAAAGTGGCCACCTCCTGGCCTCTAGTGCTAAATAGATGGTAAGAGCCACAACTAACCCCCCTGCCACTTCCACCCTCACCTTGGCCCTCCCTTCTCCACCATGCATGGTGGGATGTTTTCCAAAGTGGTTGTACCAAACCCTGCTCTCACCAGCAGACTATGAAAATTCTAATTGTTCCATAGTCTCACCAGTGTGTAGCACTGCCAATTTTTTCCCCTTAACTTTAACCATGCTACTTTTGTGTGTCTGTTTGTTTGTAATGGTATCTTATAATTCTAATATGCTTCTCCCTGTCAACCGGTGATGTTGAGCAACTTTTCATTTGTTTACTGGCCATTTGGGCATCCCCTTTTATAAAGTACCATATCATGAATTTTGCAATAGCAGGGCTCCTGACTGGCTCAGTTGGTAGAGCATGCATCTCTTGATCTTGGGGTCATAAGTTCGAGTCCCACTTTTTTTTTTTTTAACTAATGAATTTTTATTTTTTATTTTTTATTCTTATGTTAATCCCCATACATTACATCATTAGTTTTAGATGAAGTGTTCCATGATTCATTGTTTGTGCATAACACCCAGTGCTCCATGCAGAATGTGCCCTCCTCAATACCCACCACCAGGCTAACCCATCCTCCCACCCCCCTCCCCTCTAGAACCCTCAGTTTGTTTTTCAGAGTCCATCGTCTCTCATGGTTCGTCTACCCCTCCGATTTCCCCCGCTTCATTCTTCCCCTCCTGCTACCTTCTTCTTCTTCTTTTTTTTTTCCTTAACATATATTGCATTATTTGTTTCAGAGGTACAGATCTGAGATTCAACAGTCTTGCACAATTCACAGCGCTTACCAGAGCACATACCCTCCCCAGTGTCTACCACCCAGTCACCCCATCCCTCCCACCTCCCCCACTCCAGCAACCCTCAGTTTGTTTCCTGCAATTAAGAATTCCTCATATCAGTGAGATCATATGATACATGTCTTTCTCTGTTTGACTTATTTCACTCAACATAATACCCTCCAGTTCCATCCACGTCGTTGCAAATGGCAAGATCTCATTCCTTTTGATGGCTGCATAATATTCCATTGTATATATATACCACATCTTCTTTATCCATTCATCTGTCGATGGACATCTTGGTTGAGCCCCACTTTAGGCATATAGATTACATTAAAAAATTAACATTTATATAAAACAAAGAATTTTTTTTTTTTACTTGTGCCCACACCAATTGTAGTTTTCTAAGTGAACTACAATATACAAAGTATTGATTTGGTATGTTTATATTTATATGTTGTGACATGATTACCATTGTGGCTTTAGCTAGCACCTCTAACACATCATGTAATTATCATTTCCCTTTTGTGGTGAGAACACTTGGGATCTAGTGTCTCCTTAGCAATTTTGAGTTATGTAGTATTGTATTGTTGACTATCATCACTATGCTGTGCGTTAGATCTCCAGAACTTATTCATCTTCCAGGTGCAATTTTGTTCCCTTTAATAACATATCTCCAGTTGCCCTAACCTCTGGTAACCACCATTCTATTCTCTGTTTCTACAAGATTTGGCTTTTGAAGAGTCTACATATAAGAGATATACAACACATTCAGTTTTCTGACATACCATACTCTTTCCAGTATTGTTTTTTTTTAATTTGCTACATAATTGTGCTTCTATATGGATCACATAATATCTGCCTAAAGACTCTCTCTAGAATTTTCTTTAGTGAACTTTCCCTGGTGCAGATGTTGTCAATATTTGTCTGAAAATGTCTTTATATCACTTTTGCTATTAAAGGATATTCTCACTAGGTATATAATTTTATGTTAGAAATAATTTGGGGGGGGCACTTTGATAGGCACATTTTATTGTATTCTGATTTACATAATTTCTGTAGGAAAAAAATAGTTCTTAAGCTTTTAAAAAATTATTATTGTGCCTTTGAAGGCAATACATCTTTTTCTTGATGACTTCTTTCAAGAGTTTCCATATGGCTTTCAGGATTTTTATTATGATGTGCCTAGGTAAGACATTCTTTGTATTATGCATGTAAGGAGCTGTTAGGCTTTTTGAATGTGTAGTTTAGTGTCCTTTGTCAGTTTGGGGAATTTTCCAGCCAGTGTGCTGAAAATAGTGTTTCTGTCCCATTCTAGCTTTTCCTCCTTACAGGAATCTAATTCTAAGCATGTTAGCCTACTGACCATGCCTTATATGTCCTATGTGTTCTTTTCTGTAATTGTCAGTGTTATTTCTCCCTGTGCCCACTTTGTCTTTTTTGTATATTCTACTTTCCAATCTATGAATCCCTTCCTCTGCTATATCTAATCTACTATTAAACCATTAATTTTATATTTTGGCCATTACTATTATTTTTTGTTCTAGAATTTCTATTTGGTTATTTTTATGCACTCTAATTCTCTGTTGAAATTTTCCACCTTATCTGTTTTCTTAAACATATTAATTATAGTTAACATCCTCCCCTTAATATGTATATCACCTGTAAGTCTATGTCTTTCTTCTGTTTTATTTTTTCTCTTGGCTTTTGCACACTTGCCCCTATCTCCTGGCATGCATGGTAATTTTTTATTGAATGCCAGACATTTTGAATGAAAAATTGTAGGGCAAAGGATAATTTTATATTCTTCCAGAGAGGACTTAAAGTTTTTCTGGCTCTCGGGTACAATCTTCATCTAACCAGGGGCTGAGATGATTCAGGACCAGATTTAAGGTTCCATATGGGCTTGTCTATTTTTGGTCCATACTGACTCCTGGAGCATAGCCTTTTATGGGTCTCAGTTAAACTCACCCCCGCCCCATGAGAGCTTAACCAACTTCTTGTCTCTCTCTGAAGTTCAGTTTTGTTTTCCTAGTACCACAAGACGCCGGAAGCTCTGATTATAGATTTTTTTGCCCCGTAAGTTTCCATTTTCTGCTTTGCTTATCAGCTTTTTGCCCAGCTCAGCTCTGGGTTCAGCAAATGCCACGAGGTAAAAAGTGGCACAGAATGTCTCTGCAGGCTCTTTTCTCTAGGATCTTGACTTCTCAAGTCCTGGAAGCCTTTGAAACGCTGAACTCTCATTTCTATCCCATCCCCATGATAGTGCCGAAAGCTCTAGTTTGACATTTTCTGATGGCCATCTGGGCTCCAGGCTGGGACTTGGCAAATTCCCTAAAGAAGGGAAAGCTCTGCTCATGTGGCTTCTCAAGACTTGGTTGCCTTGGTTGTGCACGGATGCCAACAAAAATTTTTTTAAATGTGCTTGCTTCTGGATTTCATCAAGAATTCATAGTTGCTTTCAGTGAGAGGATCATTCTAAGAGAAGATGCCCATTAGAAGCAGAAGCCCTCAATGATTTCGATTTAAGCAATCAAAAGTGCTTAGTTGGAGTGAGGGTTAGAATTAATTCTGCAGGGTGTATAGTAGCTTCAGTGATGAGCAGTGGTATGCTGGCAAGTGTTTAACAAGAGGCTCTCGTTTGTGGTGTTTTCCCATTTCAATGATATAAATACTCTACTATGGCCAATTTCAAGCTACCAATGTGATGGCCCTTTACACAGAGTTAGAAAAGATGCACACGATGACTGCTGGTAACTGGTGCAAGCTGACTCTAGCATACCATTGCCAACAGGGCATTCTTCTTCAATGAGACCAGCAGACCACTGGTGGCAAACCAACTACATCAGGCCCCCTCCATGCATGAAGGGCCAGGAGTTCCTCCTTATAGGACTATGTGTCTAGACCAGCAATGGG
Organism: Mirounga angustirostris; assembly: GCF_029215605.1. NCBI lineage: Eukaryota > Metazoa > Chordata > Mammalia > Carnivora > Phocidae > Mirounga > Mirounga angustirostris. The sequence continues at coordinate 168,979,368 of NW_026991713.1, forward strand.
TTGGTTTGTCTCTCCTCCACAGAGCTTACAAATGCCTGATCCATAGGTATATAATCTCATACAACACAGCACTCAGCCAGGGGCCCACTTGATAGTACAGTGTTGAGCATGGTCATATTGTCTACCATGGCCATATGGTTTACTATGCCAACAAGAAAGAAATGGCCTCAAAGAATACTTAATAGCCTTCTAAATGCACAGTTGAACTACCATATTGAAGGTAATACTTTGAAAGCACAGAATGGCATCCTTCAAAATATATACATGTGCATTAAATCAGAGACCTTTATTTGATACGGTGCTCCATATAAGAAGACTATTTGGTCTGGGAACAGTGGGGTGGAGGCAGGCTTTCTCCTAATTATCATCCCAACCAATGAGCCCCTGGGAGACTTTGTATTTTCTATTCCTGCAATTCTGGGTTCTGGAGGCTGGTCCCCAAAGGGGATATACTTACTACAGGACACAGCAAGGGTCCACCAAACTACAATCTATAAGTGCTCTCGAGGTACTTTGGACTCCTTGTGTCCAGGCATCAGCAGATAAGAAGAGGAGTTACCAACCTGGCAGAAGGTGAGAAAAGGAGTCATTAACTTGGCACCAAAAATATCATTGCCCTCAGCTTCACACTGGGGAGCAATAAGGCATTGAAGGGGATGTGGCAAATAATGGCAGAGAGATAGGTCCCCTCTCAGGGGGACAGAGGCTGTTCAGTCTCATCTGATTGCTATTGTTTGTCACAATATTCAGAGACCTCCCAGATTTTTCAAAGAATCCATAAATCTGGGGGTGCCTGAGTGGTTTAGTCGGTTAAGCGTCTGCCTTTGGCTCAGGTCATGATCTCAGGGTCCTGGGGATCGAGTCCCACATTGGGATCCCTGCTCAGCAGGGAGTCTGCTTCTCCCTTTGCCTGCTACTCCCTCTGCTTGTGCTCCCTCCCTCCCTCCCTCTCTCTCCCTGACAAATAAATAAATAAAATCTTAAAAAAAAAAAAAAAAAAGAATCCATAAATCTGTAGGTTGCTGTAGTATCTCCTAACTTTCGAAGGTTGGCTATTGAACTTGGGTCTGGGGTCCACATTGTATGGTCGATGATAGATATCTAAATTCTCTGTCCTAGAGGAAACACATTTTATCATGGTGCAGAGTGGCCTCCCTGGGATGCAGCCTCTGAGGTGGAGCTCAGCATGTAAGAAGTTTATTAATGAGTGCTCTTGGAAAGGAGGGAGAGAAGCAACACTCGGCAGAGGGAGACATTGAACTTCGATGTAGTCTTGGCAGAAGTTTCTGCCAACCCTCTGGGGATTTCTCAAGATGGAATGACCCTTCAGAGTTGTACCCCAAGATGGGGTGAGAAGACCCAGCTTTCACTCCTCCACATTTCATCTGTCACTGGATGCAGCCTGTTCCAGGAAGGGGCTGGGGACTCACCACTTCTAAGGGAATCCCCAAAGGTAGCTGATTGCTGCTGACTATCGGCTGGCAGCGCTCCCAGCTATGGGGGCAAGAAATCCTTTATTAGTAGATCACAGTATCCACTACAGATCCAGAGCTCAGAGGAGATCTGAGAAAGAGGAGGGTTACCTTTCTCTCTGGATTCAAGAGGGACGGTGTTATATTTAGTTAGAAACACTGGTTCCTTAAGAAGGGTCCAGGGTGATGTCTATGGGATCCCTGATGATCTTTATAATCTTGGTGAAATGGAATGACAATCCTCTCCCAAGAGTGGAGACTGGGACACAAATCTGACATTGCTACTCTGGGGACAATAGGCAGGGGTTCACATAATTATAGAATCCTGATGACCCCCTAAACCAACCCACTCATTGTACAGATGAGGGCACATGGGCTCAAAGAAGTTGAATGAGTTGCCTAATATCACATACGGCTAATCCCTGTAGTTCGAGAACTAGAATCAAAATCCCTCACTCACCCCAGGGCTCTCCTGCTCTCTGCAACACCGGGTCACCTCTACACTGTCCCATCCACCATTTTAACCTTGCAATCTGGAATCCTAGATTTTTAATACGAATTGCAACTGACTTACACAAAAACTGGTGAGTCATACATCGTACATCCCCTAATGAGTGTGAACCAGTTAAAGTATTATGTTGAAATAATTTATGGGCTGTGTCGAGGCAAAAAAGAAATTCGATTTGTATAGAGCACTATTGATTAGCATGCCATATCATCACTCTGAACGCCATTCAGGATGGTGTTCAAGGAACTCTGAGATGAGAGAGAGATAGATAGACACACAGTGCACAGAACGTCTCTATTTGTGAGCCAACTAAACCATATCGCCAACCCCAGCTGCCTCTGTCACCCCTCCCCGTTCCCCCAGCCCTACAGCACTGACAGATCTAAATATGAAGAAGAAAAATGTCTCCGGCAGGCTGTTATTTTGCTGCCTGAATTGTGTCAGGGAAGTGTAAATATAATCACATTTTATCCGCCAATCTGAAATGGATTTCAGAGGAAGGGATCACAATGTTAGGAGAAATCTTTTTCGTTGGAGCATGCTTTGATTGAAAATAACTCCCTTGTTACCATCAGTAATGTGTTCAAGGGAGAAAAAAGCAGTGCAGTTCATGACAGAATTACTAGGCAATTCAATCAAACCCCCGCGCCTTGCTTTTCAGGTTATAAGGGAGACAGGTAGGTAAGTCCAAGATTTGCCTCAAGAGCACGAGGATTGTTCTGAAAATCTTCATCGAAACATCTGCATCTCCAGCGGTTATACTGAAAATCACTATTATACTGAAAATCACTACAGAGATGCTGGCCTCTCCCAATGTGGCCATTTGATCTGTTGGCTTGGCCAGTTCCGTGCCCATTTAGGGAAGCCTTTTAATTCTAGGGCTGGGTGAACAGGGCCCTCTTGTTCTCCCCCGAGTCCTTAACACACTGCGTTTATAACCTAATCATGAATTACTTTGCTCTGACTTTTTAATTAAAGGAATATATATACATGCTTGCCAATTAGACCTCCTTTTGTTTTTTTTAAGATTTATTTATTTTTATTTTCTTAAAGATTTTATTATTCATTCGAGACAGAGATACAGAGAGAGAGAGAGAGCACAAGCAGGGGGAGAGGCAGAGGGAGAAGCAGGCTCCCCGCTGAGCCAGGAGCCGGACATGGGGCTCAATCCCAGGACCCCGGGATCATGACCTGAGCCAAAGGCAGATGCTTAACCATCTGAGCCACCCAGGCGCCCCAAAGATTTATTTATTTATCTGAGAGAGAGAGTTTGGGGGGGGGAGGGGCAGAGGGAGAGGGAGAAAGAATCTCAAGCAGACCCCATGCTGAGCGTGGAGCCCAACACGGGGCTCGATCTCAGGATCCTGAGATCACAACCTGAGCCGAAACCAAGAGTCGGACACTCAACCGACGGGCCACCCGGGCGCCCCCCAAATTAGACCTTTTTGCTAACATTTAATAGGATGGGTTGAAACGATTTGGTCCCCAAACAGAAGCAGCTGATATTTTAGACTGTGGAACCTTTGTGTGTGTGTGTGTGTGTACGTACATATGCATATATTCATTTAACTTTTAAAATATTTAAAATCAACCCTAAGCACACCAACAGCCTCTCACTCGTTCTCTGTTACTATGGCTCTCAGAGCATATCAACTGACCCCCAGAGAAGAAGCACCCCCTTAGGGATGATAAAATGCATGAAGGACCATTCAGACTGTCCTTGCAGCAACCTGCTCCCAGAGATCAAGCAGTCTCTTCCAAACTGCTCCCTGTTGTCATAGCACATGTAATGTTGCTTGAATTGAGAGCGGGGAAAAGCAGCAAAGATCACCTTAGGTGTCTGCCAATAATGTGACTTGACATTTTAAGCTGGTCTCCTATTACTTTTGCTCTTTTCACTGAGAAACATCCACATGACACCTTCTCAAAATTGTCGAGGCACAACTGTAGCTCTAATCCTCCCCACTCGGGCATTAGACGAGAAGGAAACCCAGAAGTATTCACTGCGCGGTTGCATTCTTGGATAAAATTACTGATCTAATTTTAGAACTAGGCCAGCCTTTGAGGCTTGCCCTTCGTTCGAGGTCTAACGCATGAAAGACCTCGTGTTGGGGAATTTTCCAGGCTTGCTTGGAAGGGGGCATTTAACCCAATTTGATCTCCAGTCAATGCATCAGGAGCCCATTCCCCGCCGCTGGGAGAAGCACGCTGCCCGCCCTGCGGTTTCTCCGCACTTTGAGAAAGATTCTTTTTGATGTCAGTGGGAGCTCTACTTCCAAAAAAGAAGCAAAGGCACAAGAACCTGCGTCGAGAAATGGAGAGCCAGGGTCTCTGTTTCAGAAAATCTCTTCCCAGGTTCGCCAGCCAGTAACACCGACTGTGCCCAGGGTGGTGCCAATCCCGTTGGTGGGGCGACATTCTCTTCTCATGAGGGAATCAAGATTGGGATATTCAGCCTGAATATTTAAAGGCAAAACCTCTTTCAGCCGTGAACAATGAGCAAAGCCATCACTCGAGGCCGTGTTGATTTTTCTACACTTTTAGCAACGACTCTAATGGAAAAAAAAAAAGCACAGTTTCCTAAAAGCACAGTCATTGTTGTCCACCAGTAGGGGATAATGAACTGGGATTTCAAATATCTTCCCTTCCACCCTGGGCCAGACGCTCAGCCAACACAACTCTTCTCTCCCCACCCTAAACGAGGCCCCTGGGAGAACTTCACTTAACCATTGATTATCCTTGCCAGTGTCATCCTAAGTAAAACCCCAATAAGTCCAGGTTTCCTTCAGCTGTGGCACGTTGTATCAGTCAGCTTTTGCTGCATAAAACACACACACACACACACACACACACACAAAAAAAAAACAAGCTTCCAAATTGGTGGCTTAAAACTCCATCATTTGTAGCTCACGTGAGCTGGCAATTTGGGCTGAGCGTACTCGGCGGGCACTGCCTCTGTGGTTGTGGGTTGGGCTCGCTACACGTTCAGTGAGCTGACGAGCAAAGACTTCAGTCACGTGCCTGGAGCTTGGCTGGCGATTGGCTAGGGGTCAGAGTAACTGGGCCACACCTCCTGTCAGCCAGCAGGTTAACCCTGGCTGATTCCCACAGGGGGGGTGGCAAGGTCCCCGAGAACAGCAGGAGATGAGGTTGTAAGTCTCCTGAGGCCTGGATGGGAATGTGAGCGTGGTCGTTTCCGCCACGTTCAAGCAAATCCAAAGGCCAGCCTGGATCCAAAGGATGGAGAAGTGGACTCTGATCAATAGCTGTAAAATGCCATGGCCGGCTTTGCAATCTACCACCCTAGGCTCAATGGGGTGAAGGTTTTAAGACTGTGCACTGGAGCTGAGAGGGGCCCGGGAGCAGGGACTACATTGAACTTGAGCTTCCATTTCTGGTGCTTACCTAAACTGGCAGAGAAAAAGGATGGGACAATAGAATGATGTTGAATGAAAGCAAGTGACCAGTTTTAAAATATATATCTCCGTGCTGGGAAAATGAACACAGGTGCCATGGATCAGGATCATCTCGCTTCAGCAGGCTAAGAGAGCCACTGGCCCCAATCAGGGTCCTCCTTCTGTTCCCCCAGCTCTGCACCCCATTTTTCATCCATTCTTTATGTAAAACTTCCTCATTTTTTGGAGAATCTGTGTGCCTCGGCCCTCCCAAGTTTTTAGCTCTCAGCAAGTACAATATCCCAATGATTTACGGGGTTAGCTAGCTGTGCCACCTTTTCAGAGGTATATGCAATATTCTCATGTTAAATCTGATCTCTAATATAAAATCTCAGCCTTTATTGTCTGTTAAATAAAAGTACAGAATCACTTTAGATAGTGTGAAGTACCTACAGAAGATATAAATTAGCTTTGGATGGAAAATGAACAGCACTTTAAAAAAAAGTGTGGGGTGCATGGGTGGCTCAGTGGTTAAGCAGCTGCCTTCGGTTCAGGTGATGATCCCCGGGTCCTGGGATCGAGTCCCGCATCTGGCTCCCTGCTCAGTGTGTGTGGGGGGGGTCTGCTTCTCCTTCTACCCCTTGCCCCTTGCTCGTGATCTCTCTCTCACTCAAATAAATAAAATCTTTTTAAAAAGTGTGAGCACAGAGAGTTAGGGGACCACTTGGAATCCTCAAATTGAACCCTGTGGTCAATTGGTCATTTGCCTCTGACTGAGGTCAACCTGAAGGTCTGTAACCTTCCACACTGCCTCCTTGTTCAGCCCGAATTACCTCCTCCCCTTGTATTCTTCTGTCCAGATGCTGGCCAGGAGTCTTGCAATACACCCCCATTGGGTATATTTGCCCATGGTTCCAAGGTGAGAGCCTGAATCAGGGTGTCCCCAAGGATCCCAGCCATCGCCCGTGGCTGTATTTGGAGTACTTTCTGAAGTAGAAACTACTGGAGGAAGCTAGAGTCTTTATAGCCTGTCCCAGAGGGACATTCCGTGACCTCCCTCCTTCTGATGCAGAGAAGACAACAGGAAGTAGATGTGACGAAGACAGTAGTAAGCCCATAAAGCCAACAACCAAACCCACAGAAGTTCCTTCAGTTAAACTTAAGCCAGTGTCTTCACTGTCCCATATGTGTGCACCATGCTTCCTCTACTTTTATTACAGAAAGAAAGACTGGCAGAAAGACGCAAGGCAAACAGGTAAAATGGACTAAGCCACGACTGATGGACTCCTCACGGCACTCCTGGGAATGGAATGACGATCCTCCCAGTGAGTAAACAGGCTCAGAGTGAGCTAAGGGACAGGAGGCACCCTTGGTCAGCCTGACTCCACCGTCCAGTCATTACCCCATTATGCCTCCTTGACAGTTTGCAAAAATGAAGATTTTTCTAATGAGAGGAAATTAGAACTGGAAAAATAGTTGGCGCTGTCTAGTTCATTCCCCTTGGTTTTAAAGATTAAAATATCATCCTGATCAGTAAAAGGGCATATTAGTTTCCTACTGCTGTTGTAAAAAAATTAAAGCCATAAAAACTGAGTGGCTGAAAACAGTGCAAAATCATTATCTTGCAGCTCTAGAGGCCATTAGGTCCAAAGTGGGCTAAAATCAGGGTGCTTGTAGGGATGTGTTCATTTCTGGAGGTTTTATTTTATTTATTAATTTTTTTTAAAGATTTTATTTATTTGACAGAGAGAGAGACAGCGAGAGAGGGAACACAAGCAGGGGGAGTGGGAGAGGGAGAAGCAGGCTTCCCATTGAGCAGGGAGCCCGATGTGGGGCTCGATCCCAGGACCCTGGGATCGTGACCTGAGCCAAATGCAGACGCTTAACAACTGAGCCACCCAGGTGCTCCCCTTTCTGGGGGTTTCAGAGGAGGATCCATCTCCTTGCCTTTTCCAGCTTCCACATTCTGTGGCTGATGGCCCCCTTCCATCAGCAAAGCCAGCAACTGCTAGTTGGATCACCCTCACATAACGTCATTCTGACACTGATCTTCTGCCTCCTTCTTTCCCATTAAAAAACCTTCATTTTTTAACAATTGGACCCATCCAATTTTTAACTTTGGGCCCACTCAGCTAATCCAGGATAATCTCCTTATCTCGAGGTCAACTGATTAGAAACCTTAATTCCCTCCTTGCCGTGTGATGTAGCATATTTAGAGGATCCAAATGTGATTAGAATGTGGGCATCACGGAGGGGTCCTTCTGCTGTGTACCATGATGGCATAGAGAATAGCTAAGCCTATGCTCTTCACCCACTTCCAGTGTTTCTCTATGAAGGAAAAGCAAGAGAAATTCTAAATATCTAGGGGCGCCTGGATGGCTCAGTTGGTTAAGCATCTGCCTTCGGCTCAGGTCATGATCCCGGGATCCCAGGATCGAACCCCATGGTGGCCTCCTTGCTCCACAGGGAGTCTGCTTTTCCTTCTGCCCCTTCCCCTGCTTGTGCTCTCTCTCATTCTTTCTCTCTCAAATAAATAAATAGTATCTAATGGCAATCTTCTTCCTGAGGCCAAAGCATCCTCGCACCTGAATTTCCAAAGGTCTGCGCCTCCCCGAGCCAAGACTGATTTGTTGCCTCTGAAATCACTAGTTGGCCCTAAATGTTAAGATAGCTAAAGGGAAGTTTACAGTGCACACTGGGAAAATTAGAGAATCATGCAAGATAAAGTTGGGTCTTAGGTGGGGCCATCAATATACATACAGAGGAAGGAAAAGAGGAAGGACAGATAGAAGGAAGAATGTAAGGAGGAAAAGAAGGAAGGGAGGAAATTCAAACTCTGCTCCACACAGTGAGACAAGACTATATATTCATTTATTTAACAAATGTTTAATTGAACTCCTTCTTGACAAATGCCACAGACCAGAGCCTAGGTTCTGGGGATATAACCCTAAACGAGGTGATGAGAGTCCTTGCCCATGAGGAATAGTGGAAGAGCCAGGCTGTCAATAAGTGAATACAGAAACAAAAAATGTCATACGGTGACAAATGCAATAAACATATTGAGGAGGGCAGTGGCATAGTCAATGATGGAAGGCACATAGCATTGCATTATTGCCCCCATGACTCTGAAGGCAAATGCCCCCTTCACCAAGGCTCAGTGTGCTAGACAAGGGCATGTGCAGTGAGCAGTGCTGTGTATTCTAGCAATGCCATTGTCTAGTGTTACATGCTCTTTATATGTGAAAATACTATACATAGAACGTCTGCCCTCATTGCCAGCCCGCACACATGTTAGGATGGCCTCACATGCAGGACAGCTTCAACTTGAATGTGCTGCCATCTCCAGTGAGCTCCTGGAAGCCCACATCTCTGCTATTGTCATTGAACCTGGAGATGCTCTTGCGTGCAGGGACAGAGGTATGCAAATAAATGGGCTCAAGACTTTAAATCACTCTCTACTCGCCCATCCATTTTTTTTAAGGATTTATTCATTCATTTGAGAGAGAGAGCATGAGTGGGAAGGGAGGGAGACTCTCAAGGAGACTCTGCACTGAGCATGGAGCCCCATGCAGGGCTCAATCTCACGACCCCAAGATCATGACCTGAGCTGAAAGTAAGAGTCAGATGCTTAACCGACTGCACCATCCAGGTGCCCCAACTACTCACCCATCCCATTTGTATCTCTGGACTTACCAAATCTATTAAAATGCTCAGAGGAGCCAATTTGAAGACTTCAATGGCATCAGGCAGCCCACTCATGGGACAGAAGGCCAGTCTTTACAAAAGAGGGCAGAGATAGTTTAAGGCCATCCCAAAGGGAGATATCAGGTCACCCATCATGGCTCTGACTCCACCCTGGAGTGATAAGGAAAATGAGCAGCCACAGCTTCTCAATAGGGAAACACCACCAGGCTTCTCTGCTGCCCCTCTCTATAGCCTCCTTTTCCAGGTGCCCTGCAGCCCAGGGATACTGGATGGCAATGTTGCTCCTAATTCTTCACTCTCCTATCCACAACCTGTGAGTTTGCAGGCCCTCCCTGCTCCAGCAACAGTAGGGTCTATTCCCTGCTTCATTGATATGTGGTATGTCCACATAAAGTACTCTGGTCACTGTGATTTTAGCAGACATATGCAAACAAAGCCTTGAAACATGCATGTGTAGTGAGACTTTCCCTCTTGCATTTCTACCTGCTGGCCCAGTAGGTGTTGTTGCAGAAGCAAGTTTGCAACCTGGATCCAAGATCAACCAGGCTGAGTCCAGATCAGCTGAACCCCAGCCAAGTCCAGGCACATGAAAGAGAATAAATAATCATTGCTGGAAGCCACTGACTTTTGAGGTGGTTTCTTACACAGCATCATTGTCACAATTAGCTGACTGATACACCGGGGAACAGAGTTCCCCTTGGTATGAATCTCAGTAGCAGGAACAAATATTCAAATAAGATTTTTTGAGATCAGCCGCTGAACGTGGAGCCAACTCAGTCCCGAAACATCAGCCTAAGAACTGTGCCGAAGAAGTTTTATTAACTAGAAGACACCAGAGCTGACTCACTTGGCGACTCCAAAGACCCGGGGTCATGCTTTCTCCAAAGCCAGCAGCTCTGCTTTGTGTTTGACCCCTGCTGGACTGAGTTATTTTGGATCTGTTCTTGTGACTCTGGGGCTTAAAATAGTCGCTGCTGAACCATCTGTCTTGGGATCCATCTTACTTCTGAAACGTGTAGCAGCTGTGGCTGAATTCAAAGCAGCTCCTGTTAAGAAAGTGAACAATCTCTCGGCTTTTCTCCATCCTATGAGTGTGCCCTGGGGAGAAAATAAAATAGAGGGCATTTGGCTGCCAGAGAAGGATAAGAGCTTCAGAAGGGAACCTGGGAGATGCTGGGCAGATAGAAACCGAGAACTGGGACAGCTGCCAGAGGGCCTGGAAGGGAGCCAGGTTAACATAAAGTTCAGACAAAGACACTGCCAGCCTGGGGTGCAGGAGTAAAAGTTGAATGGTGCAGAGCATAGCTCTGGAAGATGGAGAGCCGCGAGGTGTGCTGGAAGGAGCACTCTGCCAGGGGTCAGAAACCCCAAACCAAAGCCTCCACTCCACCAACATTGTCACCATGTGCCAGGTCTCTGCAATCGCCCGGCCTGAGCTTACGCACCCTTAAAGTGGGGTTACTGATGCCTAGCTCAGGTCACGAGGGTCCATCTGAATAATGCAGACAAGGACTAAACTGCATAGGACCTGAGCCACACGGAGTCAATCATACATAGATCTAGATGGTCATTTCACCGAGACAGGAATGGGCGGTCCTTTTCACTGTGTTATAGTGCATTTCTGGGACTTACTCAATGTCTGGCATATACATGCATGCGCATGCCTGTGCGTGCACGTGCGCGCACACACACACTCAGTAATTTCTTAAATTCATAAATACCATGAACACATGTACTAAAAAATATTACTGGGGCGCCTGGGTGGCTCAGTCGGTTAAGCATCTGCCTTCAGCTCAGATCATGATCCCAGGATCCTGGGATCGAGCCCCTGGTCCGGCTCCCTGATCAGTGGGGAGTCTGCTTCTCCCTCTCCCTCTGCACCCTGCTTGTGCTCTCTCTCTTCTGTGCACACTCTCTCTCTCTAATAAATACGTAAATCTTAAAAAAAAAAAATTACAGTCCAGGCAAAGTAAGAAAAAGCTGTTGTCTGTATTCATAAACTTTCTAGAAGTTGCATTCCAATGCAGAATAGTTAGCAACAGTCTGACACCCATGTCAGAGCCCCGAGAGCAATTAGCTGCCCTGAGTGGGATTCCGCCCACAAGGAAAAGATAGTGGTCAGTGTGGAGCTGGAGAGATCCTAGGGAGAAGCATGTAATAATGAAGAAGGGGCAGGCTGCTGGGAAAAGCACCTGTCTTCCATCTCCCTCTTCCTAAGGTGCATGTCTTCATTATTTGCAGAGATTTCCACACGGTGTTTACATGGGTGCTGGAATCAAAACACCCTGGGTTGCCACCTACAACTTGTATGATCTTTGGAAATTCGCTTCATCTTCTCTCTATGCTTCATTTTCTCCATTGTAGACGAGCGTTAACAACATAGTTACTTCAAAGGGTTGTTTAGAGCAGGGGTGGGTAAACTACAGCCTGGGTAAGGCCAAGACTACCCTGCTGAATGTTTGTCTAAATAAAGTTTTATTGGAACAAAGCCAGTCTCATTTGTTTACATACCGTCTATGGTTATTTTGGGGCTACAGTGGCAGTTAAGGAGCTGATGCGGAGCTCCTAAAACTAAAAAGAGTTAATATCTGGTCCTTTACAGAAACAGTTTGCTAAGTCCTGGTTTAAGGATTAAATGAGGTAACAAATGTAAAACCATTTTCTTTTTCTTTTTGTTAAGGTAGGCTCCAAGCCCAACACGGGGCTTGAACTCATGACTCAAACTGAGATCAAGAGCCAGATGCTTAACCTATTGAGCCACCCAGGTGGGTGGCTCAATGTAAAACCTCTAAATCAGAGTCTGGGACATGGCTACAGTCATGAAATGTTGGTATAACAAGGATAAATAGAAATAGCTGTCTCTAAGTTTTTGAAGAGAAGGGTTGTTGACATAAGTCAGGGTTGGGGTATGGACCACAGGCTCAATAAGAGTCAACAGGAGTCCATGGAAACCCCAGCCATGTTGACACAGGCTGGCGTCCGCATAGAAGGCAGAGAAGGGGGGACGCGGTAAAGCTCACGAGGCTCCAGGAGAGAGTGACCAAAGGCAAGAAGGGGTCAAAAGCAAAACACTGAGTCGGGGGATGGAAGTTGGCCAGTGTTTCAGTGAGTATTTGCTCCTGAGTGAGAGCTCTTGGCAGAGGAGTTAACTAAGTCCATAAGGAACATTTTTAGGGAACTGCAGGGGGAAAAAAGGTGCTCTCCCAGTTGAAAGGAGATTCCAAAGTGAAGTAAGTATTGCTAAAAGTCACTCAAAATAGGCTCCAGGGGATATTGAGGAAGCTAGATGGATGCACATGTCCTGTTTCAATCTTTGGAACACCATGGACTTTTGACTTTTGTCAATTGCAACTTGTCAATTGCAACTCAACTACCTCCTAGAACACAACCTTCTACTCTGGACTGAAAGAGCAATAATGTAACATCTGTTAGCTAGGTAGCAATGGATATTAGATAGTTTAACTCTGTCAGCACTGAACACAATTCTTTCTAAACAAGTTATGTAACCTTGTGGGTTTCGCCTTTATCAGTCTGTACTCCCCGCTTGCAATTTTGACCACACTTACAATTTCCAGTGACTCTTTGTCTCCTGGATTGCAATCCCTAGGACCCCAAATAAAATTTTTGGTTGCTTTACAGCCTCTTCTTGCGAGACACCTGAAAAGCTGCTGCCTCTGCAGAAATGCTTCAAATACCTCTCATGGCCACTTTCCCTTTACACTCACATACAATTTTATCTCTCTCCGTCCACAACAATTTATCTGTTTAACACCCTCTGTTAGTAATACTGTGTTTTGCCCACTCAGGTGTTTCCAGTGCTGCCTTAAAAATTTCAGTGGCTCACTCAACAAGCCTTTTAAAAGGAAAGAGAAAATGAGAAGTAGAGGAATATTTAAGTAGGCTGGCTGCCAGGCAAAAGGGAGTGGAACAGTAGACACAGATCTTTTAAGAATCTTTCTCCAATTTCAGTGTTTATGGAAATATGATCATGTGACCATTTTGAAATGGGCTGGATGTTGAGTTTTCTTACTTCAGTTGTACAACATTACCAATTTTTTACTTCCTGGACTTCAAGTAATTTGGGGATTGATTGTCCATCAACTCACATGCACTGACTCCTATTCAAGAATTCTTTCTTTATGGGGCGCCTGGGTGGCTCAGTCATTAAGCATCTGCCTTCAGCTCAGGTCGTGATCCCGGAGTCCTGGGATCGAGTCCCACATGGGGCTCCCTGCTCCGCGGGGAAGCCTGCTTCTCCCTCTCCTACTCCCCCTGCTTGTGTTCCCTCTCTCACTATGTCTCTCTCTGTCAAATAATAAATAAAATCTTTAAAAAAAAAAAAAAAGAATTCTTTCTTTATGGGATAGAGCATCTTAGTAGTGAACTTCCAGAGTTATTGTTTTATTTTAGAAATAGACATATAAAGATCAGCTCTCGTCTGTTGAAGGCCTGCTATGTGCCAAGCATTGTGCAAAAGGTTTTCACATACAAAGATTCATTTAATCCTCAGAACGAGCCTTCAAGCTTTAGACACAGCCATGCAGAGAATCAGCACCAGTAGGTGATATGGCCAGTGACAGTCAAAAATTGAAACCAAGTCTATTGGATTCTGATGTCAATGTCTTTCCAAGTTCATGAGGGCACTTGCTGAAAGATAGCATCTGCAGAGTTGCCCAGAGAGTATCAAGAGCAAGTGCCTCTCTTAATGGATAGAGGCTTCCAAGAAGCAGCACATGATTCTGGGGCCCTGTGGCATGCCAGACTTGCCTGCCCACCCCACAGTTCTCAAAGGACAGCCCCCAGGAAGGAGTCTGACCACACACTGCTCATCGGTAAAAACAGGCATTGTCACTAAGTTTCCGATCAATACCATTGACCTGTTTTCCAACTTAAGTCACAACATCTCCCAAATGACACCATAGGTTGACATTGTTTCATGGGTTTGCTCTGGGCCAGGAGTGGAGGAGCAAACCTTTTAGGAAAAACAAACCGAAAGCACATTGCAATTTTGTATACTTAGCGGAGGCTCTTGAAGTCAATCTGCCCTTTAACGATGTTTTCTACTCCACTAGATTTAATAGTGTTTATGTATTTCCAACCTGCTTGCCCAGGGAAACTTACAATGTGTAGTAAATATCCGGATGATGTTATGTAGCCACATTGAAAATGATGCTATGTAGCCACATTGAAAATGGTCGGTACATCCCTTGCTGGTTCTCCAAAGTGGAACTCCAAGTGAACATTATTACCTTTCCCCCCAGGCAAGTCTGTGCCTTCTGTATGACTCCTAGGGCCTCCCAGGAAAGTTTGATAAAAGTGGCAATTTGATTCTCTACTTGAGGTTGTTGGGGAAGGTCATCCAGAAGACACGACCACCAGCTGACCCATGAGCGGGACCCAAGCAATGGGAGGCTCCTCACTCCCTGCCCTGTCCTGGGCATGTGCATTCTGCCTGCCTTTCTCGTTCCCAGAGGCTCCTCCGGGGACATAGCTTTGAGATAGTGATGTGGTGTTGAGAACACCTGCTACTGAACCCAGTTAAGGTTTCTATATAAATTTTTAAAATTTTTATGTTTAATTGAAGTATAGCCAACATGTCATATTGTATTAGCTTCTGATGTCCAACATAGTGATTCAACAATTACATATATTAGGGACTACTCACCATGGTAAGTGTAGTTACCACCGATCACCATACAAAGTTACCTCAATATTACTGACTTAGACATTCCCTGCGATACATAGGCTGATGCAGAGCCCAAGACAAACCCCGTATGTAGGTAAGTTCCCTTGCTTATGAAACCTGCCACCTACCCATCTGGAGTGGCCTGCCTCTTTCTTGGTTTCTCCCTGCCCTCTAAGAACAGGGGCTGGTTTCAGATCACATTCAGGAAGCTCCTGGAGGGGAACTCTGTGACCAACAGAGGCCACACGTGAAAGTCCAGATTTTTACCACCTGAAGGAGAAGCATATCCATATGGATCCCCCTCCACCCGCCCCGCCCAAGGCCCTGAATTTCACCTCCTTCTTGGGACTCATGAGCCTGTCCCTCTGGGGGCACCACGACCCTCCAATCGACTCCTCCAAGTTCTAGTCTAAGCGAGCCCCTCCCCTTGATTTCATTTTTCAAAATAATATGGAGAACACTATGAAATTCACAAAAAGCAATTCAAGAAGCACAGCTCCTAATGTGGGTTTCCACTGACACCTGGCTCTGGTCTCCCGTCGTAACTTGTATGGAGACACGTAGACTGGGGGTCGCGCCGCAACTTTATTCTGTCTGTCACTGTCCCTTTAAACTTTGGTTCACGGGGTCATCTTACCCTGTGTGACGACTCTCTTGGTGGGCAAGTCTTTGCTTTCTCTACTCACTCTCTGGTATTAGAACATCTCAATGTTATTTGGAATCACAAATACAGATTGACTCAGAAACATGAATGAATGCTCACACTGTAAACAGAGACTCTGGACTTGGCTGGAAGCCTACAGGAGGAGGGGGACAGAGGAACAAGTAATCTCAAATTTCCCTTTCCCTGATCCCTTCACCCCCACATCTCCAGCCTCTGGGGGCTGCACAGAGGAGGAGGACGGGGCAGGAAAGTTGTTCCTTGAACTAGTTCTGACGTCATCTGCTTTTTGTTCGCTGCATCTGGTCACATTTTAAAGTTGTTGCTTCTTCCCTTTGGGTGCTTTAGAAGAGTGTGTGACTCTCTTGATCTGGGGACTAGGGTAGATGTTTCTAGTCCAGGTCGTGGCTTATCATCTTTCTTCACCCTGGGGCATCCCGCCGGGGTCCTCTGGCCTTTCTGCTGGGATTCCTTGCCCCTCTGAGAAGCCTGGTGGAAAAGGAACCAAGATGGCCCTGTGGTTGCTTTCTCCCCAGTGTTGCTTGTGTCTGCTCCACGGGAATGTTCACAGCCCCCCCCATGCCCCTGCAGACCCTTTGCTGGCCAGTCCCAATGACATCCACCCCAGGCACCACCACCAGGACAAGGGGCCAGCCATTCCCTCACATCTCCACCTGAGATCATTCAGGTTGGAAATCTGACACAGTCTATGATCCGTGTTCCTGTTCTCAGGCATCAGTCTCCTGTGTCTCCTGAAAGCAGGAACACATTTGTAAGCCCTGAATGGTGTTTTAAAGCCCCCTTTCCCTCATCTCCTCTGGGGAGGAGACTCAGCTCCACAGCCCTTTGTGAGGCTACATCTCCAGAGTATTCCCCATCACACCTCACTCTGTCTCTTTGGGTACCCTGAATCTACAAAGCCATAGAACAGCTTCTCCTAGCTTCCTTTTAAATAGCTACATATGCAGATTTATCTCCATAGCTCAGTTTAGAATGGAAAGCTACCAATTTTTACAAAGTGGAAACTGAGGCAGGAGGCACCACTGTGCTTTCCTGCTCTGCTGCTCCCTTTTCCTGGGAAAGTTGCCCTTTGCCTTCCGTGATGAGACGTTCTCCAGACACTGAGTCCTTTGGGGATGAGTCTGAAAGGGAAATTCTTGTCTAAGTTCTAGCCAGACCCCTCCCCATCAATCCACTTTCCGGTCTGTGCTGCAAGATTTTCCCCTGCGAATCTGGGGGGTTGATACCGTGGAAGTCCCTGTCTTCTGTGGAGATCTTGCCCCCTAACCTCCACTGGAGGCAAACCGTATCATGGGAATGGAATGCAAAAATGTAGATTTAGGAGAGGTCTTGAAATAGTCTACACATGGAAAAGCAACAGAAGCTGACTTGCAGGAAGATGGACAGATAAAATGCCACAAGTGAAGGAGTCTGACATGATCATCCAACTGGGATTATCAGCGTCTAAGGTACCAGGGAAAGAATTGTTGCAGGGTAATGAAATGCTGGGTCTCTAACACTCGGTGCAACTCAGCCACGAGGCCCTATGTACCCCCTCTCTGCACCCCCAGCACCAAAATGAATGAACAATAAGAAAGGGGGAATCATTTCCCTGCAAGCCAAAAAGGAAGATCAGTGCCAAGGATCTGGAGGTGGGTGGAGGTAGGACAGGCAGCCTTGCCACACCAGAAGATCCAGAGCTGAGGGGCAGATGCCTACTCCCTTGTAGATGGCCCGAATAAGGGTGCCGAACCAGGCAGAGGTATAGGATGTGGCAGGAGTCACGTGTGAGACAACTGTCCCCTGTCACACCTATCACAGGGATGTGATGAGGCCACACTGCTTGACAAGTGAGGGTTATGATTCTAGCAGACTTAGGGGCACACATTGAAAATGACCTTGATTAGCATCCAGAAGCTTCTAGGGCCTAGCAGAATAAATATGTCGTCACCTCAATACAACGTAACATCTACAAATGCCTCATTCATTTGATGAGGACTATTACTATGTAAAGTAATCAAGGGGAGGCAGGGAGGTCAAGAATGGATGGGCTGGCTCAGCCACTCAAAGGTTGATGATCTCATCCAGTGGTTCTCAACCCAAAAGTGACACCCTGGGACTTTGAAAATAGAAATGTGTCCTGGGTCCCCTACCTGGAGCTCTGATTCACTGGTTTGGGATGAGTCCTGGGCAGACAGGTGTGTACAAATGACATGCGTCTGCACCTGCGGCTGAGAGCCACTGAATTAAGTCTTGAACGGATTCACATTTCTTTTTTTTTTTTTAATTTTATTTATTTATTTGACAGAGAGAGACACAGAAAGAGAGGGAACACAAGCAGTGGGAGTGGGAGAGGGAGAAGCAGGCTTCCCGCTGAGCAGGGAGCCCGATGTGAGGCTCGATCCCAGGACCCTGGGATCATGACCTGAGCCGAAGGCAGACGCTTAACGACTGAGCCACCCAGGCGTCCCCGGGTTCACATTTCTTTTTCACCTTTCCATCTGCTTCTGGCTCACTTGTGACCATTTGATTTTCTTGTAACACATCAACAAGAGAAGGCCAGGGAACAGAACAAGCTAAAAGCAGCTGCTAAGCCTTAGATTCTTGTAAGTGGTTCAGATGAAGTTTCAGGAGCTGAGCTCACGGAGGCCAGTGATTCCAGACCTGGGTGTTGCAAGTACATTTCCATAGGGCCTTTACCCAATCGAACCAAATCTCGGACTCCATGACTGAAACACTTAAAAAGGGGTTGGATTAAAACAACTGTGCTTTTTGGAAATGTCTTTTGATGAATAATGAGTTACTCGGTGTTTTAGAAAGAAAAAGGAGGTATGCACTCACATTTATGTAAGTAGAGCTAGTCTATGAGTTTTCTGGAACTGGAGCATCAGGAACAGGATTTGTATTTTGTTTTTGTAAGGCAGTGATTGCTCAAGAAGCTGGGCCAGCAAGCCATTTTGGAAAAGCAGGCCAGGATTTGGGTTAGCAGTAGAATATCTGCCTGGGTTGCAAGACCATCCCCACAACAAATCCTGACAGCCTTTGGCACTTGGCCTGGAAATCGGTGCCACATCAGAATGACAAAGGCCAGCTTCTTGGTGTCACGTGGGGCCTTGCCAACCAGCTATCCCTGTGGCTCTGGAGAGAGCCTTTCTGCCTAGGAGTCAATTCACTGGAATTTGATAGCTGTACGAATTAGCAGCCTGGCTCTATTTGCTCAGTCTATTCAAATCTAGGGAAAAGCAGATTTCCTGGAGAGACCAAATATTTGGCTCCGTGAAGACATGAGAAGCAAGCAGACCAAAAAGACAAGTGGGATGCAATGTGCTTTGGAGTCAGACAGACCATGATTCACTTCCTTACACCTGGCTAAGTTCCTTAACCAAGAGTCTAGTTTCCCTTGTGAGAAAACCATTCACAAAAATTGCAGGAGTCCCTGAGGCCATTGACGAAGGTGACATTACCTCTATCCCATCTCCTCTGATGTTAGGCAGGACAGGTGGCATGCTTGGCCAGGGACATGTGAGCATAAGAGACCTGTGTTGCTTCTGGAAGGGAGCCACCTGCCAGGTTGTGATTCACCCTGCTCCTTCTCGGTGCCCTGAGATTGGCAAAGGGCGCTGCTCTGGTATCTGGATCCGGGGCTGAGGAAATTTGGGAGCAAATCTGCCAGGTGAAGAATGAGACACATAGAACGAAGGAGTCAGAAACCATTATAAGCTGCTAAGACAGGAGGGATGTTTGTTACCGTAGCATAACCTAGCCAATCCTGACAGATACAGGCTCTGTTCGTGTTCACGGGCAGACAGAATTAAAGGAAGCAAAGTCTGCAAAGCTGCTCATATGGTGTTGGACATACAGCAGGTGATTTATTTTTTCCATCTAAAAATATATATTAAGACCCTACTATGTACTCAATGCTCGGGACCTATCCAAATGGGGCATCTGTTCTCTTCTGCTGACTATCTGCAGGTGACCCATAGCTGGTACACATTGTCATTGTTGTGTATCGATAAAGGTTCCATCTGCATGAACACTGGAGTGGGGAGTTCATCTGCACGATTGTAAAGGAGGAGCAAAGAAAACATCAAGATGAGCCACCATCAAACTGGCGTTGCATACATGGTAGACTATTTTTGTGGGGAATTGTGTATTGTGTTCCGCGAAGGAATATTGATGACAGCTGCCATTTATTTTATGCTTGGCCATGTTCCAGCTTCTGTGCTTGATGCTTTGCACGCATTATCTCATTTAATAGGATCCTCCCAAGAATGCCATGAGATTGCTATTTTTTTTTTCAAGATTTCATTTATTTATTTGACAGAGAGAGAGAGAGAGAGAGAGCACAAGCAGGCAGAGTGGTAGGCAGATGGAGAGGGAGAAGCAGGCTCTCCACTGAGCAGGGAGCCGGAAGTGGGGCTCGATCCCAAGACCCCAGGATCATGACCTGAGCCGAAGGCAGCCGCTTAACCGACTGAGCCACCCAGGCACCCCTATTGTGCCCATTTTATTATGAGAAGGTTGAGGCTTAGAAACCAAATTACTTACCTAAGGGTACAGAACTGAGAAGGGGAAAAGTCTGGATTTGAAGCTAAACCTGACACATGCAAGTCACAGGCCTATGTGATAAAATGGGGGAGAGTAGCATTGTCTTCCCACACGACACACTTGCAAAATAGGCTGGAGCTGCAGCCATTACCTCTTGTACAAAAATCTTATCTCACACAGGTTGCCATTAATTTGACTGGGTGCATTTCGGTGCTTGTTTTGTTACTGTTGTTGGAACCTTCCTCCCCTGCCTTGTCAGTCTTGGCAAACTGGTCTATGCACAAAGGCAGAGAAAGGTTCTGGATGCCCTTGTCAGTCCTAAGGGAAAAATTTGGCCCTGGTAAAATTCCCCTGAGGCTGGTTGCCTAGACCACAATGGGGAAGGTGAATCTTTGAAGCTCCGGGATAGTTCAATAAGGCTGTCACTGATCACCCCCCCCCCACACCTCCAAGGTGTCTGGAAGGCCCCATTCAGGAGCTCTGAGCCAAGGGATGTCAAGAGATGATCCGGATGCTATTTGGGCTGTGGATGACTCAGAGCAGACACTGTCAGAGCCTCATCTCCTTGAGATCCAGTGTCATCTGTACTAGGTGGTTTCATTCTGGGAGAAAGACAGCCACCAGCAGGTTTCTAGAAACATTCTTTTTTTTCCCTCGCTTGACTGACAGGAGCAAGGTGACAGGAACAGTGGGCTTTCACATGAAATGATACGTCTGCCTCCATGTTATTCCAACAGTGGAGCTGTGAGTGCTGAGCTCACAATAACTCTTCATGTCCAAAACAGAGCTCATTATCTCTCCCTGCAAGCTGCCTCCTTCCCTCCCCGCGCTCTCTCTCTCAGTTAATAGCATCACCCTACACTGAGTCACCCCGCCCGGAGAGCTAATAAGTAGGCAGGAAGGAGAGGAAAAGAAGAACATGATTTAATCGGCATTTTCAAGATGGAGGGACTTTGGGCAATTGACCTAACCTCTCTGAGCATTCGTTTTCCTCCTATGTGGGAGTTTACGTGGTTGTAATAATAATCTGGATGCATTGGATTTCCCCTCTACCCAGCCTTGCTTCACGGAGTTTTCCTGCTTCACCTGGTGATTTCTTTAACTGTAGTGGCCCGTTTTGCCTTGCCAGGTCCGTGCCCTATGGCCCCCTCAGCTGGCCTGTCATTAGCCTTTAATGTGGCACACTTCAGAGGGACCAGCTGGTAGACCCAGCTCCTTACTCACCCATGTCGTTTCATCCCACCGCAGCCCTATGAACCTTCCGCTTTTACCACAATGCATTTCCTGATTCTAGAGATAATATACATTTTTGTTAAAATCGAGACTACAGGAAAGTAGAAAGAAGAGAATAAAAGCCCACACAGCACAACATGTCAGAGAGAACCACAGGTGCTAATTTGTCAGACCCCCTTCTTGGATGTGATCATGAGCACTTAGAAATTATCAGTGTGGGGCAGGTGCACCCCAACTGCAGGAAACAGTCAGTAGGCAGTAGGAATGCACTGGGATTATGCTTCTGCCAGCCAAAGGGAGTCGGGTCTGCCCACGTGGCACCCAAGAGCCCTGACAACTTCGTGGGACAGCAGAGAGAATTCCTTCAGGCCTGAATAATGCCCCCCTGCCCCGCTTCCCAACACAGAATCCTTATACAAATGGTATATCCAGAAAAAAACTCACTTCAGTCAAAGTATACTAGAAAAAGGATCAAGACTGGAACTGTATGAAAACTGAACAAGAAGACAGGAGGTAAGCAGCGAAAGAAAATGGCACATGAGAAATGCCTAGAGGAAAAACACGGTCTTTGAACAGAGGAGGGGGTCACTGTAGTCTTATTCATGAAAGAAGATTTTGAGGAAATATTTTTAAGAAATAAAGCTCAAGGCAGAAACACAAAAGCACAGAGAATATATGGCAAGACAACAGAATGAGATGAAACATAAGCTGGCAGAAAGAAGTGAACGGGGAGGAGGTAGAAGAGAGAAATAAAAACCGAAATTTACAAGCTACATTAGAAACCGGACAAAGAGGAATTAGTGTGGTTAAAAGCACAGGCATTATTATGGAGGAAAGGGTTGAGAGAAGCAAGCAAAATGAAACAGAAATTAACAAACCCAGAACTAAAGTATATATATATATATATATTCTTTAAGTGCATGTATATAGTATTTATGTCTATACCATCTATCTACAGCATTATCTACATCTTGCCTATTTACTATCTATATGCCTATCTATCTATCCATCCATCCATCTCTCTTCTATCTCTCTATCATCTGTTTGTCTATCTATCCATATATCTATCCATCCATCAATCTATTTATCCATCCATCTATCTACCTATCATCTATCTATCTATACATATCTATGTAGAGAATAAAGTCAAAAGAGTTCCAACCTGCCATAACTGTCACCCCCAAGAGATTGAAAAACTTAAACCAAAAAAATGCATTTTAAGATTTAGCATCGGGGCGCCTGGGTGGCTCAGTTGTTAAGCGTCTGCCTTCGGCTCAGGTCATGATCTCAGGGTCCTGGGATCAAGCCCCGCATCGGGCTCCCTGCTCCGCGGGAAGCCTGCTTCTCCCTCTCCCCACTGCTTGTGTTCCCTCTCTCGCTGTCTCTCTCTCTCTCTCAAATAAATAAATAAAATCTTTGAAAAAAAAATTAAAAAAAAAAAAGATTTAGCATCTAAGAAAACTCTCCATGAAATAAATATCAAATCCACATAATGAAAGCACAACATGCCCTCAGGAAAACCTGACATGAGACTATCATCACCAAGATGTATTCTAAAAAATATTGAACATTTAGACAAACAATCCTTTGGGCATTGGCTCTGAAGATAAAGATCACTGGACGGGCCTCAGCTTTCTCCATAGTCAGTGCTAGGAATAGTTGAACTACATCCCCCAAATTTTCAAGGTAAGAAATGATACCCCCAGAAGAACCTTCGTTCACATATAAAGCCAAAAGAAAGGCATTTTAGTACTGGCGTAGGATAGGCATGTAGATCAATGAAATAGAATTGAGGGTCTAAAAATATGCCCTCACAGTTACATGCAATTGGCTTTTGACAAAAGTACTGAAACTACTCAATGGCAGAAAGAGTAGTCTTTTGAACAAATGGTGTTGGGCAAACAGGATATTCACATGCAAAAAATGAAGTTGGGCCCCTACCTCATGGCATATACAACAATTAACTCAAAATGGATCAAAGACTTAAAAATAATAGCTTTATAAATTATAAAACTCATAAGAAAACATAGAAGTAAGTCTTCATGATCTTGAATTAGGTAAGAATTTCTTAGATATGACATCAAAAGCATACTCAATACAAAGAAAAATAGATAAATCGGACTTTATCCAAATTTTGTGCTTCAGAAGAGAGTGAAAAGACAACTCACAAATGGGAGAAAACATTTGCAAATCACATATCTCACAAGGGAATTATCACTAGAATATATAAAGAACACTAAAAACACAGTAATAAAATGATGACTAACCCAGTTTAAAAAATAGGCAAAGGATATGAATAGACATTTCTCCAAAGAAGAGATATGAATGGCCAATAAGCCCGTGGAAAGGTACTCAACATCATCAGCCACCAGGGGAATACAAATCACAACCACTATGACCTACCACTGCATAGCCACTAAGATGTCAATAATAAAGACGTTACATAGTAAGTGTTGGTGAGGATGTGGAGGGATTGGAACTCTTGGGCGTTGATGGTGGGCATGTAACCTGGTGTAGCTGCTGTGGAAAACAGTTTGGAGGCCCTTATAATGTTAAACACAGACTTACCATATGACACAGCAATTCCACTCCAAGGTATATACCAAAGATAAATGAAAAGTGTATGTTCACACAAAGACTATATACATGAAAGTTCCTAGCAACATTTTTCAGAAAAACCCAAAGTGGAATGATTGTTTATACCCACCAATGGATGAATGGATAAACAAAATATGGTATATCCATACAATGGAATATTTATTCAGCGTAAAAGGAATGAAATACTGCAACATGCATGAAACAGTATGCTGAGTGAAATAAGCCAGTCACAAAGGACTATATATAGTATTATTTCATTTATGTTAAATGTCCACCATAGGTAAATCTAGATATACAGAAAAGACATTCATTTTTGTCTAGGGCCAGGGAGGCAGGTGGGGAGAAAGGAGGGTGGTTACTGATGGGTACCAGCTTCCTTTCTGGAGCCATAAAAATGTTCAAAATTTGATTGTGGTAATAGTTACACAACTCTGTGGATATGCAAAAAAAAAAAAAAAAAAAAAACCACAACAGTGAATTATACAAATTGAGTGAATTGTATGGTCTGTGAATTATAATTTAATAAAGCTGTTATGGGGGGGAGAAACCATTTTAAAGTGTGTAAGAATTTAGAGGATAGAAATCCCATAGGGTCTTGTTAAAGAAATTCTAGATGATAAACTTCAGCCAACCCAGAAATTCACAGTAACACTACAGTAAAACAGACTGGCAGTAAACATGGTGTCAATCTAACTATAGGACTAAGCTAAAAAAAATTATGATTTCAAACCAGTGTGTATTACAGATTATAATATAGTGAGTAAAAAAAGAATGTCTGGGTCCATAACTATATACATACACAAATGGAGAAGACAAAGTTCTACCTTATAGTAAAATAAAACTAATGGGAATGGATGGAAATGGAAGGTCGCCATTTGGCAACCATCATAGTAGTCATTGGGTAGAGTGGACCTGTGGCCATTGATTCACGCACGTGTTGATTCAGGCATGCAAAGTGGGTGGGTGGCAGTTTGAGGATGTACATGATATCGGCACAATCTCAGAATATACCCCCTATGGAATGATAATTAGTTACAAAGAGGAAAATGATGTCATTATGGTGGAGAAACCTGGCAAGCACCAGCATGAGCAAGTGATCAAGGTTAATAATAGCAGGGATGGGTAGTATGGGCTGACATTGTGTATCTTTAGAGGTAGATGTGTGGCAAAGGACACATCACTCCTGTGACATCCCCATCAGGAACACATGATCTGGATCTGGTCCCCAGGGAGACTGCATTGAGGGTCATCTGACAGCATGTGAGGCTGGTACTCTAAGATTGTAGAGGACAGGAGAGGCAGGAGAGAGAAGGAGCTCTTCCAGATTGGAGGGAATAGCACACTTGACATCGAAATCCAGTGCAGGTTCCTGGGTGGCGTCCTGGACCAAAACAAACAGAAGGACACAGATGGCACATTTGGCGAAATGTGAATGGCATCTATGGATTGGATGGTGGTGTAAAAAATGTTGTCTTCCTGACTTGTAGGCTTGTAGACTAGTTATCTTTGTTTTAGGGATGCATAGTAGAGTTATTTATAAATGAAGCAATATCACATCTATAGCTTGCTCTCAAATGGTGAAGGAAAAAGACCTGAGTCTATGCGTGTGTGCACCCACGTGTGTGTGTGTGTGTGTGTGTGTGTGAGAGAGAGAGAGAGAGAGAGAGAGAGAGAGAGAAGATATGGAGTAACAAAATGAAATATTAGCAGCTGGGACAGATAGGTGAAGGGGAGATTTTAACTTCCATTCATTTTCAACTATGTCATCCTTTCGACTGTACTTCTAACTCCTGTATGTTTGTGATTATTTCAAAATAAGTTATTTTTATTTTTTTAAAGATTTATTTATTTATTGGAGAAAGAGAGAGTGCGTGAAGGAGAGGGAGGGAATCTCAAACAGACTCCAACTAAGCACGGAGCCCAATGCGGGGCTTGATCCCACAACCCATGAGATCACCACCTGAGCCGAAACAAAGAGTCCCGCTTAACCGAATGTGCCATCCAGGCGCCCCTCAAAATAAATTATTTTTAAAAAGCAGAATATAAATGAGACGAACCCTCAAAATGGAAAAACCTTGTCATTATCGAAAGACAAAAGATTGCTCTGAGTCTTTGAACATGCTTGTCCCTCTTCCGGGAATGCTCTTGCTCTACATCTTAAAATACTGGGTTCTCTGGGTTCATTCATGTCTCTGCCCAAACGTCCTAGGGAGAGGACCACTCTGGCCACTGTCACCCCTGTTTCCTTTGAGGCATTCAACATCCAGAGGCACCATACTCATACTGAGGTACCAAGTGCTTAATCTGCTGGGCTTACTGCTGTGCTCTGCTTCTTCATTTATGATCCAGATGCTGTTAGGGACATGCCTTGCATTTGGTTGTTGTGACTCCTACATCTCCTTCCAATTCTGGCACTTAGAAAAGTAAAAAAAAAAAAAAAAAAGTCTGGGTCTATACCTATATACATACACAGATGGAGAAGGCGAAGTTCTACCTTATAGTAAAATCAAACTAATAAATAAAAGGCATATAGTAGGTGCTCATTAAATACCCTTTATTGATGAAAAACTGAGCTGGGAGGGAGGAGAGAAAGTCGAAGATGAATTGTTCTGACTTCTGCTTTGTAGCCAGCAGGGCCCACAGATAATACGTAGAGAGCATACTACTAAATAGTCCGTGTCATTCGTAGCCATTTGTGTGAGAAGGACGAAGAAGTAGGAGGAGACCAGGCTCCATGTACATGTAGGCTGAAAAGGTTGAGTGCATCTCCAGGATTTCTAAAAGGACGGGGCACTCCCTTTGCCCCACACATCCTCTAGTATCAAAGAGAATGTCTTGGCGGACCCTGTCCCATTCTAGGGCAGAGTATCATAGTTGTGAAATACATAGATCCTAGAATCAGACAGCCTGGTTTAAATCTCAGCTCGGCCATTTGTTAGCTGTGCGATGCTGGAAAAATTACCTAACCTCTCTCTTCCTTGGCTTGTCCATCTGTGAAATGGGGACAATGGTAGAACCTATCTCATACAGCATGAAGAGTAGGTAAAATGTAAAGTGCCTAGAACAGTCCTCGGTACAGAATAAGCATTAGCTATGATTATTGTCAAAAGATGTGGATCTTTTGGGTAATTTCTGCTGATCAGACCAGGATGGGATCAGTGACTTGCAAATATTAAACAGACCTCATTCTTTCCCCTAGCCAGGCAAGAATCCCAGGATTTACAAAGGAAATATAAGCTGCTGTTCAATGTGTCCTGTGACATCAGTCCTGTTGAGACTGCTGTATGTCCGTTTTTCTTTTCCTTTTCCTCCTGAGCACAGAGGGAGGAGCTTGTATGTGGCTGTGCTCTGGAGAGTGGGGTGTGGACAAGATGATGCACGCTGCATGGCGCTCCATGCCTCTTTCTTCCCCTCATGTCTGGCCAACTGTAGAATATCCAGTGGAAAACTCTGGGACCCAAGGGGATGATAGAGTCTGGGTTTCAGAATAACCCCACCTACCATACTGGGCTGCAATCTGAGAAAGAAATAATCTTTTATGGGCTTAAGCCAGTAAGTTTGAAAACTTGTCTGCTATCACACTTAGCTGACCTAGCTGAGCAATGCATCACTGGACAAAGGAAGGAGTTGAAGAAAGGCAGGTGAGGGAAAGGGATGGAGAGTCAGGAGGGTCAGTCTTGGACAAAGGAAGTTCAGACTGATTGAAACAGACCAGAGATCCCAAGAACCCAGAATCAAACCTTTATAATAGTCTAGTCCCGACAGCTGGGTTTGGGAAATTAGAGCTGAGAAGGAGGGAAGTATGTTAAAGGGAAAAGAGAAAGGCTGTAGAGTGAGAAACATCTGTAAGCCTCCAGCTGATGGAGGTCACTTACACAAACCACTTCCGTTTTAGACGATATGGAGCAACCCTGCCTAGAGAGTGGCGTGTGCTCTACCCGTAAATGCCTAGGCTGGGAAGACACATCACCCAGGCTGCTTCATCAAGTTAAATCCGAAAGCCATGGAATCCTTCTGTATGTTGGCAGGACTGCTCATAGGGATTTCTTCCTATCCTAAAATTGTTTGCCCATCTCTATGTTAGTGCCAATTCCAAAATGATGATGAATATCTATGCTCAGAAATATTTATCAACCACTTTCTGTGTGAGAGTCACTGTTCCGGGTTCTTTGAGGAAACAGAAAAAGTGTAATAAATATTTTTGGTGATGCTTGTGTGTGTCACACAGAAAGGGCGATATTTGGTATTTATTATTAGCGAGGGACCCTATTGGTGATGCCCGCCGCAAAACTATGGGAGGTTAGAACAGGCTGTTTTCACTCATATTTTGAAGAGCACCTGCTAAATCATCCAAGATAAGTAGTTGGGGAAGGGTTTGGGAACGATGGCTGGGGCATGTGCCTACCCCTGAGGAAAGGAGTGATGAGGTTCTGATCCATATCAGCAGCAGAAAACAGTAAATAAGGATAGGTCATGGGATGGTTGCTCAGTCCAGGCTTTTGGGAACTTGTCCCAATTTCTTTGGTACAGGTAACTGTTTATTTATGGACAAAGTCAGGCTTCCCTTGGGAGTTATTAATCAGCTGAGGACATAGTTAACAGAATATCCCTCCCCATCTTGGCAAGATTAGAGAAATGATGGAGAGATGATTAAAAGTCAGAAGTTGTCATAAAGTCATAAAGCTGGTGAGGACAAGTGATACTGTCAAGAGCAATGTCAGGAAGATTTTTTTAAAAGATTTTATTTATTTATTTGACAGAGAGAGACACAGCAAGAGAGGAAACACAAGCAGGGGGAGTGGAAGAGGGAGAAGCAGGCTTCCTGCAGAGCGGGGAGCCCAATGTGGGGCTCGATCCCAAGACCCTGGGATCATGACCTGAGCCGAAGGCAGACGCTTAACGACTCAGTCACCCCGGCGTCTCAATGTCAGGAAGATTTTAACAGCTGCCAAAAGGTTGTCCCCAGCCACCCTGGACCCAGATAGAGAAAGGGAGGGAACGTGGGGGTTTAGGCTCTCAGGGACTTGGTGGGTGGGGCTCCATGTCCAAGGGCTTATGATTGTTATATATACAGTTACCTTCCCTTGTAGGAGGCTGGAAGTCCTGGGGTTTACAAGTAGTGTTCAAGAGTAGGCAGGGTAAAATAGGCAATCCATTCTCAAAGTCTTCACAGAGACCAGAAGGCCAAGCAAGGAAACCAAATCAACAAGCAGAAAAGATGCAAAGTCCAAAGGACAGCCAGGGGTATATAAAGAATAGGTCCATTTTTAAGGAAGTGGGGAACCAGTTGGGATGGGGTTGTGGTGAGGTAGACAATGACACCAGGGCCCCGAGCAGTGGCAACCTTAGAAGAGCTAGGCCTTCACTCCATGACCACAGACAGAGAATGCAGGCAAGTTGAAAGGAGTTAATGATGGATGGAGATATTTTCTTTTTTTTTTTTAAGTTTTATTTTTTTAATTTTTTTAAAGATTTTATTTATTTATTCATGAGAGAGAGAGAGAGGCAGAGGGAGAAGCAGGCTCCCAAGGAGCAGGGAGCCCAATGCAGGACTCGATCCCAGGACCCTGAGATCATGACCCGAGCCGAAGGCAGACGCTTAACCATCTGAGCCACCCAGGCGCCCGGATGGAGATATTTTCTAAGCTCCCAAGGAAGGTGATTGGAAAAGCAAGATCATGATTGCTCAAGTATTATGCAAGTCTTGACTTTGTTTCTTTCCCTCTAAAGCATGTAAAAGTGAGGGTGATAATCATGTCCACCTCACATTTCTAATGGGAATCCTTATGATTCCACTCCCCAAATATTTCCTGAGCACCTATAGTTTGCAAGGCTTTTCCAGACCCCGAGGATAAAGCGGTGAACAAAACAGATGATGTCTGTGTGTTGTGGAGTTTATATTCCTCCTGTTGGTAGACAGACAATACACGAATTTAAAAATAAATGATATGCCAGGCGGTATTCATTGTGAAGTGGTTAAAAGAAAACCACAGGCCTGAAATGGAGTCACTTAGGCGAGGACAAGTCACCAAACTGGGGCTGAACGCCTAAACTGATTGCAGTGGCAACCTCCCCTGGAAATGTTGTCTGAACTGGCCAGTCAGGAATTTTCTGGTGGGCACCAGAAAATCAGTCTGTCAGGTGGGACCTCTCCATCCCCAAAGGAAGATGAAGTAATTCACCTAACATAACAAGCCCCCCTGCCCTTCCCCTAGGGATGGTGATCTTGCCTGAAACAACCCTTTCTTTTCTTTTGCTAATAACTTCTTGCCCCACACTTCTTCCTATAAAAACCTTCCATTTGGGGCACCTGGGTGGCTCAGTTGGTTAAGCGACTGCCTTTGGCTCAGGTCATGATCCTGGAGTCCCTGGATCGAGTCCCGCATCGGGCTCCTGGCTCGGCGGGGAGTCTGCCTCTCTCTCTGACCCTCCCCCCTCTCATGCTCTCTCTCTCTCTCTCTCAAATAAATAAATAAATAAATAAAATCTTAAAAAAAAATAAATCTTCCATTTTATTCGTGTCCTTGGAGCTCCCTTCCATTTGCAAGAGGATTCCTGGTTCATGAATCTTGTAATAAAGCCAGTTGTTAGACCTTCAGATTTACTCAGTTGAATTTTTGTTCTTTTTTTTTTAAGATTTTATTTTATTTATTTGACAGAGGGAGAGAGACAGCGAGAGAGGGAACACAAGCAGGGGGAGTGGGAGAGGGAGAAGCAGGCTTCCGGCAGAGCAGGGAGCCCGATGCGGGGCTCCATCTCAGGACCTTGGGATCATGACCTGAGCCAAAGACAGACACTTAACGACTGAGCCACCCAGGCGCCCTTCTATCAAACTTTTAGGGAAGAAATAATACCAACTGTATATAAACCCTTTCAGGAAACACAGGAGAAAGGAACATTTCCCAACCTATCTTAATAAGGTTCATATTACCCTGATATCAAAGCCAGACAAAGACATGACAAGAAAATAAAATAATAAACCAATATGACCCATGAACATAGACACAAATTTTTTTTTTAGTTTTTATTTATTTTTAGTAAACTCTATACCCGACATGGGACTCGAACTCATGACCCAAGATCAAGAGCCGCATGCTCTTCCCACTGAGCCACCCAGGCGCCTCAAATTTTTGTTCTTTAACATAAGGGAAATAAAAGAAACCAGGGTAATGTGGCTAAAGATTCATGCAACTAAGAGAGGATCATTTAAATAGTGATAAAACAAGGCACGGAACAGAGTGAGCAATTAATCTTATGAGGAAGTTAGGCTCCATAGAGCTCTGCACTTGAGTAGGAAACTAAAGAACGAGCTTCCTGACAACCAAAGGAAAAAGCAAAATGTGTCAAATTAAGTATATTATGTGATTTTTTTTTTTTTCAGATCCAGTGTTTTTCCAGCACCAAACCCCAAAAGGAGTTTATCTCAATAATCCTTTCAAATAGCTTAAGTTCAGAGACTGGAAAAGTCATTAACGTTCAGAATTGTAGGCAAAGAATTTATGGATGAGGTGAGACAGAGAGTGGTGACTTCCCCAGAGGACAGGTAGGGGCTTTCTGCCATGTTGACCCAGCTCCCACCAGCCTCTCTCTGCCTCAGTGACCTCCCGCGATTTCCTCCCCTTCCTAATGCACAGGCTGTTAAACCCTATTGTGCTGCTTTGACATCTGGAACAAATCCTTTTGTCATACACCATCAGACTTTAAACAAATAAGAGCTAATGAGTTATCCAGGTGCCATGATTTTGCCTCAACCAATAATTACTTTGTTCACTCAAGGGTAGTATGAAGGTAACAGGCAGGAAGAGCTCTCCTCTCTCACCTCACATTAGAATTCATTTGCTTTGACAAATATCTGACTTGTCTGATGTTTACAATGTAACATATTCATTCTGCCAGGTCTGCCCTATATATCATCCTGTCCAGAAGCTCTAAGCATCATGGCAGGGAAAGAGCCTTTGTTTTGAAGCCAAGCCCAGGAGAGTTTCAGTCCCTAGTCTCTCCATCTCTGAGTGTTCGAACAAGGACAAGCCAGTGACCTTCTTTGGGTCTCAGTTTTCTCACCTATAAACTGGAGGTAATGATATGTCCCCCGTAGGATGGGATTGCATGAGAGCTGAACGCCGTAGCTGACACAGAGTAGGAAATCAATAATCATTTATTTAGAAACCAGGACATATCTAGGGGAGTTCCCTTTGAGGATGGTGGCTTGTTATTTTTAATTTAAAGCCAATTAATCAGTGTCATGTAGTCTTCTTCCTTCTGTGTGATGCCTCTCCAAAGTCTCTTGCCCCGAGGCACCTCAAGAAGAGATATTGGAAGCCTGGCATCAAGGAAAGGATGGTTTGGGATAACAGGGTGCACGCTGCCTCTCAGCCTGGCTCCCAGGGGGACATCAGGCCAATGGATGACAGCTGAGTGTCCAGTCTCTGGGAATAAAGAGCATGGGGAGGGTAAGACCATGGCTCCAGGGATTTCTGGAGATGACCCCCACCCCAGCCAAGCAGCCTTACCTCCAGCTGTAGGGCCACGGCTGCTGGAAGTCATCGGCCCCCGTATGAGAGGAAGTCAACCAAGGACGAAGCACCTGGATGGACCGGTGAGTATGGGTGAGATGTCGGAACATTTCCTTCCCTTAGAAGGAAGTCTGAGGTAGAGATCTGGGGGTATTCAGGACTGAGGGGAGCTTGTAGAGGAGTCAGAGGGGACTGGGCCAGCAGATGTCAGCACAGACAGCAGCTGGCAGGAGAGAGAAATGGCATCGCTTGCCAGTGCCTGCGCTGTCCACACCAACTACCCTAGACCATGGCTGAAGGGCTTCTTTTTTTTAACCTTTCTTTTAATAAATGTATTAAATGTACATTTTATTCTTTTTAAGATTTTATTTATTTGATGGAGAGCGAGAGCAAAAGCAGGTGGAACAGCCGACAGAGGGAGAGGGAGAGGGAGAAGCAGACTCCCCGCTGAGCAGGGCCCCCCTGCCCCGATGCAGTACTCGAATCCAGGACCCTGGGATCATGACCTGAGCTGAAGGCAGACGCTTAACCCACTGAGCCACCCAGGTGTCCCTAAATGTACGTTTAATATGGGAAACTACACAAAGCAAAAGTATATAGCAATGATTTGTCAAAATGCAAAACCCTCAAAAGCATGATCTAACAGCCAACACTCCAGAAACTTCCCTTGCTCCTTTGTGTAACAATTACCCCCTCCTTTCTCCAGAAGAGTAACCGATATCCTAACTAGGATATCCAATATCCTAATAACCTTCTTGCTTTTCTTTATAGTCTTAAATACTTAAGCATGGATATGCAAACATAATGGATTACTTTGCCCATTTCTTGAACTTAATATAAATAGAGTCATGCATGTATTTTTGGTATCTTGTTTATTTTGCCCAACATGATGTATATAAGATTCATTCATGTAGCAACACATCATTTATTTCATCGGTATGTGGAATTCCACTGTATGAATATTCTGTGATGGATTTATTCATTCTAATGTTGACAGACATTTGGATTGTTTAGAGTTTGGGTTTGGAACCCCAAGTGCAGCTATGAACATTCTTCTATTCATCTGTTGGTGCACACGAACACATTTCTGTTGAGCATATGTGTGTGTGTGTGCATGTGTGTGTGTGTGTGTATTTGTTACCCAGGAGTGGAGCTGCTAGTTCGTAGGGTGTGAATATACTCATGATCAGTAGATAATGCCCAACTCTTTTCCAAAGTGGTAGAAAGGTAAGAGCATGGAATAACTGGTCTCAACGGTTCTTCCAGACTGTTCTTCGAAAAATGTCACAAGGTTCCTTCAAACCTGCAGGAGAAACACTTTCCTGACCTGATGCATCCCATGCTATTTATTTTAGTGGCCCTAACAAAGTGTTGGATGCAAACTTGGGTTCCATGTACACGAATATATATGTACCAAATAATATAAGCAAATATAGCAAATACTATAGCAAATAATACTATTTGCCAAATAATACTATTATTATACCAAATAATAATATCTATTACATCCATATTATATAGTATATATTATTATACCAAATATATATACCAAATAATACAATCACTGGCCATATGTGTGTGTGTGTGTATGCACAAGTATATATATATACATATATATATATATATATATATATATATATATATATGTATGTTATTGTCAGGCTAGGTTTTTCTCACTTTACTATTATGAGAAAATGCAGATGAAGTCCCATGGAATACTACTCCTCCCCCAATCCCCGTCCCTAACCAGGGACATTGGTCAAGAAACCACAAAAAATGTAGCAAACCAAGGTTGTTCCCTACCCCAAACCCAGAGGAGGCTTCTTTAGGTTCAGTCAAGTTACTAGCTGGCTCTTTGCCTGTACAGCAGGTAGGGATGTGCTCGGCCACCCAGACCGAACACACAGGGGTTTCGAATTCTCTCTCCACAGACTTGCTCTTGGTCTGAGACAAGCATGGCTAGGTCTCAGGTCAATGCAGGATAGCGGAGGTAGGTTTTCCGGGCAGCCTTAAAAAGCACTAGGACAGCAGAAATAAAAGTTAAGCTCCATAATAAACACACAGACAGAAAATATAAGTGAAGCTTTGGAAGACATCTGCATCATGACAATTGAGGATAAAAGATACAAGGAGAGGAGGAAAACCTTCCACATGGATTTATTTATTTAATAGATTTATTTCATCAAGGGGAAAAACTAGAAATAAATAACTGTTATTTTTCTTAAATTATGACCAAATGGATACTTATTAAGCAATGGTAAAAAAAAAAAAAAAAAAAAAAACACACGCAGAAAATAACTAAAATGAAAACATCATATTGGAAATATATTAGCTGCAAATATTTAGGCAATGAACCTTTCCCAAGAGAAATGTGTACTTATAAATAATCATAGTATTTTAAATTCAATTTCAGAAGATTCTGAGACTCTCATAAACTGCTTGGGATGTAAAAATAGTAGAACCACTTTGGAAGGCAGTTGGGCAGTTTCTTTAAAAAGTGAAAATACACCTGCCATGTGATAGATAGATATTGATCCAAGGGAAGTAGAACCATATGACCATATGAAGATTTGTATGCAAATGTTCATAACAGCTTTATTTATAATAGCCAATAACTTGAATCAATCCAAACATCCAACAACAGGTGAATGGATAAAATGAGCTGTGATTTATCCTTACAATGGAATACTACTTTGCAATAAAAGAGAATAAACTATTGATAGTTTGTCAAATGCAAGAATCTCAAAATAAGTATGTTGAGAGGATGGTACAGTATGTTTTCGTTTGTTTAAAATTCAAAACAATTCAAACTAATCCATAGTGACAGAAACATCAGTGGTTGCCCAGCAAGGGTCAGGAGCTCGGGACTGAGGAATTACAGAGAGGCTCAGGAAGACTGAGGGGTGATGGAGATGTTCCCTATCTTGATTGCGGTGATGGTTTCACGGGTGTATACACATGTCATGAATTATCAAATTGTATCCTTAAATGTATGCAGTTCATGACACGTCAATGATTCCTCAGTGTAGCTGTTAAAAACATGATACTTCACCATACTGACCACTGTGGAATAAAATCTGCGTAATCATACCTTTCTGATAGCAGTACACATATTTATCACCTGTATGGAAAGCAATTTTGCAAGATGCATCATAAATTGTTACTATTATTGTTACTACAATACAGATGCAATGCAAAAGAATCAGCCCAAAGAGGCAATGAAGAGGCAGTTTGTAGCAGGTGGTGTTATTCCCCGATTTGGCTTTTAGAGAACTGCATGCTTGGAGATGCCATAGAGTCACCTATCAGGGAGCATTGGGCTCTGTGAGCGCAACATCCAACGTCAACCATTTGGCTAATGTTCATCCGCAACTACCAGATGTGATGTTCACAGTGGTGTTTGACCCTTTATGACTTGTGCTTGCAACAAAAGAGCTAAGTTCTTTAATTACTCCTTTAGGGACAGTTAATACGTTTTAAGTGTTTACTAAGTCTGGGAAAGTGATTGATTGTCTCTGGGTAATACTTTTATACACAAGGTTAATTATTGTTTTCTGATAATATTTTTAATTCATTAGCATCCTTAAG
This sequence comes from Mirounga angustirostris, assembly GCF_029215605.1. Classification (NCBI taxonomy): domain Eukaryota; kingdom Metazoa; phylum Chordata; class Mammalia; order Carnivora; family Phocidae; genus Mirounga; species Mirounga angustirostris. Next base: position 169,015,275 of record NW_026991713.1, read on the forward strand.
TAAAGCTGGTGACCATTGGTGAGTTAAGTGGACAAATGATTAATGTGAGAGCTAGTCTTAACAGAGGGTCAATCTACTAATTTCCTGGTCACAGACAACATGAGCAGACCCTATAAAATAAAAATGCTTACTTTGAGTACTTTCTCTTTCACTAAATGATGTAATAAATATATTTTAAACAGCCTGGAGCTTACGATTTCAGCAAGACTAAATAATCATGAAGAAGGCAGGGCAAAGGAAGTGGGGGACCATGAAGAAGGAGAACAGATTGGGGGGGTAGCCTAACTGATTCCTCATTGAATGGGATGAAGTAGGCACAGAAATTTATAGTAAGAAAAAGAAGAAAGAGAATGCAAAATTTCTGGCACTTCACAGACCTTCTCTGAACCTTACATTTTATTTTATTTTTTATTTTATTTTATTTTATTTTATTTTATTTTATTTTATTTTATTTTATTTTATTTTATTTTATTTTATTTTATTTTTTATTTTATTTTATTTTATTTTATTTTATTTTATTTTATTTTATTTTATTTTATTTATTTTATTTATTTTATTTATTCCAGGGGCGGTGGAGGAGGAGGAGAGGAAGAGGGACAAGCAGACTCTGCGCTGAGCATGGAGCCCGATATGGGGCTTGATCTCAGGACCCCAAGATCATGACCTGAGCCGAAACCAAGAGCCACCCACTGAACCATCCAGGCACCCCTGAACCTTACATTTCAACAAATTATACTTAAAAGATGATGTGTCCCTGATTATGGAAGGGAGATGAGAACATGCAAACTTCACATGGGGTCTAGGCAGGCTTTCCGCTGATTGAATTCTCCAGAAATCAATAGAGATGCATTTCACAGTCTGGAGCTATTTCAGGGAGTCCTTCCAAAGACAAACAGAGAACAGGTGCATCCCCTGAAGAGGGTTAAAAGGGGGCAGAGCAAATCTACAGACAGTAAACTAAATTCAGGTAAGAATTTCTGACACCGTTACTCAAAGCAATGCGTGTAATTAATAAAGATTGAAAATCACACAGCTGCTAAGAACAGCAGAATGATGAAGGTCCTGACAACACCATTCCACACAGCTCCATCCTGCCTTGCTGTAAGCAGCTCTTTATGAAACACCAACAGTGATCACAGCATGATGTCAGGTAGCAAAGTGCGGGCAGAGAGAGAGAAAAGTATTTGGCAGTCCTTGTTCATCTTGTCACTGTCCTCCTGGGGGAAAAAAATGGCTATTAACATTTTATTGCTTAAAACACAATGACTAAATGCCTTAGCAGGCATTAAAATGTGTTCATATTCTGTACCCAGTTCACCAGTTTCTCAACATATATCTTTCCCCACTATCTAGTCGATGGGTTTGATTTATCAGGACACGCGTGGTAAGTATCTATTTATCCAGTACCAAATATTAAGTAGCAATACAAAACAGTAGGTTCATTAATGCTGGTTGTTATGACAAAAACAAAAACAAATAAAAAACAAACAACCCCACCAATATCTCAGTGACTCAATGTAAAAATTTACCTGAGCACGTATCCGTTCACTCCCTTAAAGCCCAGTGAGGACATTCCTAGTTGGTGGCTCTCTGGACAGCTACCCTCTAAGTAGTGACTCTGATCATGCTCCATCCATATGGATTGCCCACCTTCTCCTAGAGCCTCCTTACAGCCTTCTGCTGTCTGGGCTCATGGCCACAAGGGAGCAAGAGGACGCTCTTGCAGAAGATTTTAGGGGCCAGAACTGATGCATGTCACTTTTGCCCATTGGTCAGAACTAATCACATGTCCCTACCTAGGCGTGAGGGAATACGTCAGTTATGTGTTGCTACATAGCAAATCACCCCAAAGCTTAGCTCACAGTGGTGTGAGTTGGCAGTTTACTCTGGACTTCGCTGGGCTGACTCATAAATCTTTTGGTCAGATTCTGCTGCTTGTGGTTGACTGGACCAACAAGGAGGGCTTGGCCCTGAATCTCTCATCATCTACCAGGCTTGTTCTGTGGCAGCTCAGACTTCTCAGAATAGCAAGAGTGCAAGTTAACAGTATGCAGATGCTTTTCAGTATCTCTGCTGAGTTACGTTTGCTCCTGGCACATTGGCCAAAGCAACTGTGATGGGTTGAGAGTTTTGGGGAAGGGCAAATGTATTTTATATGTGGGGTTTGAATCTTTGGAGGCTGGAGGTAGGTAGAAAAAGGCCACCTAAAGTTGTCTACATCTTACTTTCTGAAATGTGTTAAAATGGTACATTACATGGCAAGGGGGAATTAAGGGTGTTAATCAGATGGTCTTAATATAACGGGATTATCATGGAGTATCCAGGTGGGCTCTGTGTAATCACGTGGGTCTTTAAATAGGAAAGAGAGTGGCAGAACAGTGAGAAATGGAGAAATGACGTCACGAGAAAGAGCTGACCAGTCATCGATGGCTTTGTAGATGGAAGGGGACATGAGCCAAGGGATCCAGACAAATGTCTAGGAAGTGGAAAAGTTAAGGAAATGGATTATCCCCTAGAGCTCCAGAAAGGAAAACAGCTCTGCCAACAATTTGATCTTAGCCCAGGTTCTGGCCTCCAGAACTGCAAGATAATAATTTATGTTGCTGGGATGCCTGGGTGGCTCAGTCGGTTAAACATCTGCCCTTGGCTCAGGTCATGATCCCAGGATCCTGGGATCAAGTCCCGCATCAGGCTCCTTGCTTTTCCTTCTACCTGCCGCTCCCCTGGCTTGTGCGTGTTCTCTCTCTCTCTCTCTCTCTCTCTGTGACAAATAAATAAATAAAGTCATTAAAAAATAAGAAGAAAATAAAATATCCCAATTACAAAATGGGTGGAGGGCCTGAGTAGATCTTTTTTCCAAAGAACACATACAGATGGCCAACAGGCAGGTGAAAAGATACTCATCACTCATCATCAGGGAAATGCAAATCAAAACCACAAGGAGATATCACCTCACACTTAAGGATGGCTATTATCAAAAAACGATAAGAGATGATAAATGTTGGTGGGGAAGTGGAGAAAGGGAGCCCTCGTGCACTGTTGGAGGGAATGCAAACTAGTGGAGTCACTGTGGAAAAGAGTATGGAGGTTCCTCAGAAATTAAAAATAGAACCACCCTATGATCCAAGCAATTCCACTACTGGGTATATATCCAAAGGAAATGAATTCACAATATGGAAGAGCTATCTGTACTCTCCTATTCACTACAGCACAATTCACAACAGCCAAGATATGGAAACAACCTCAGGGTCCATCAGCAGATGAATGGATGAAGAAAATGTGGCATATCTATATACAATGGAATATTATTCAGCCCTAAAAAAGAATAAAATCCTGCCATTTATGACAACGTGGATGAAGCTAGAGGGCGTTATGCTAAGTGAAATAAGCCAGACGAAGAAAGACCAATAGAGCATGGTATCACTTATATGTGGAATCGCCATCTCCCCCCTAAAAGGTGAACTCATAGAAACAGAACAGTGGTTGCGGGGGACTGGCAGGGTGGGAGAGGTGGGAAGAGGTTGGTAAATGGATACAAACTTTCAGTTATAAGATGAATGAGTTCTGAGGATCTAATGCACAACATGATGACTATAGTTAATAATATTGTATTGTAAAATTGAAATCTGTTAAGAGAGTAGATCTTAAGTATTCTCACCAAAAAGGGGGGAGGGATAATTATGTGAGTTGTTGGTTGTATTAATTAACATGATCACAGGAATCCTTCCACCGTGTATATGTGTATCTGATCATCAGGTTGTACACTTTAAATATGTTACAATTTTATTTGTCAATCACACTTCAATAAAGTTGGGGAAAAAAGTGTGTTTAGCAAAAGAATGGAAATCTCCAGCCTTGAGAAGCTTGCAGTCTAAGAAATAAATGTGAGCACAATGTATGTCTGGAATCTGTCCACAGCTGCCTTTTGAGTGGCCATGACCCTGGAAGAATCCATCGAACATGTCCTGACCTCATACAAACTGCTTACTTGCCCCACTCTTGTCCACAATGCGGTCTCCACACGGAGACCATCTTCACGTTCCATAAACAGCTTTATTGAGATAGAGCTCACATACTATACAATTCACCCATTTAAAGTGTATGATCCAAAGGTTTTTAGTAACTTCACAGAGCTGTGCATCCATCGCTACAATCCAGTTTAGGACATTTTTTCACTCCTCCAAGAGGAAACCCCACACCATTCAGTGATCATCTCCAACCCCCCCACCCCGCCCCAGCCTTTGAAAAAAAACAAAAACAACATCCTATTATGTTATTTTCCTGCTTAAGCCTTCCTATGGTTTCCCAGCATCCCACTGCATTTATGATAAAACTACACATCCTTAAGTTATTTATTCCAAATTTACCTGCCCATCCTCATCTTGTGCTCACTCTTCTTGTTCATTGATCTCTGGGAGCAATGGTCTCCTTTCACTTCCCGACATACCATCCTCTGTGCTCTGGGCCTTTGCACGTGCTGTGTCCACTATATGGACAACACCTTGCAGCACTCAGTGTATCTAACTCCTACTTCACCCCTGGGTTTTAGCTGAAGTCCGTAGAGAAGCTCTCCCTGACCTACTTCCCATCCCATTTGGATTCCTCTACTGTACTTTCTCAGACCATCTTGCTTTTTTTATATTAATAATGTTTATCACCATTTTAAGCTATCATGTGTTTGTTTGATTACTTGACCAAAGTCTTTCTTTTACTAGATTTACAATGTTCGTAGACAGAGGGATTGTGTCCTTTTTAATTGAAGTATAATTATCATGCGGTGTTACAATAGTTTCAGATGTACAATATAGTGACTTGACAATTGTATACATTACTCAGTGCTCATCGAGATCAGTGTCCTCTTAATCCCCTTTATCTATTTCACCCATCCCCCCACCCACCTCCCCTCTGGTAACCATCTGTTTGTTCTCTGTAGTTAAGAGTCTGTTTTTTTGTTGGTTTCTTTTTGTTTGTTTGTTTGTTTGTTCTTTGGTTTCTTAAATCCCACATATGAGTGAAATCATATGGTATTTGTCTTTCTCTGACTGAATTATTTCACTTAGCATCATACCCTCTTTGTCCATCCATGTTGCAAATGGCCAGATCTGTTCTCTCTCTCTCTCACACACACACACACACACACACGCACTCACACATATTCACAGTGGAATATTAGTCAGTCATAAAAAAGAATGGGATTGTGATTTTTTTCTTTCCCTAGTAAATATCCAGTTCCAAGCACAGCTTCTGGAACATGGTTAGCACCCAGTAAAACTTCACACACACACAAAAGAATGAATCCATAGGGGTACCTGTGTGGTTCAATCTGTTAAGCAGCTGCCTTTGGCTCAGGTCATAATCTCAGGGTCCTGGGATTGAGCCCCTTGCCGGGCTCCCTGCTCAGTAAGAACCTGCTTCTCCCTCTCCCTCTGCCTGCCTCTCTGCCTACTTATGCTCTCTCTGTCTCTCTGTCAAATAAATAAAATCTTTAAAAAAAAAGAATGAATTTATGAATGAATGAATGAAGTAAATGGAATAGTTCTCAAAATATTAGTGGCCATTAACAAAGTAGTAGCATTTCTAGAATTCTAAGAGAATAATCCTAAATTGGGGGGAAGTATAATTTTTAATGATAAAAGTTAAAGATCCCATGAATGCCCAGCTAAAATGCAAAGGTTACAGAACCCATAGTATAATCATTCAGTGAAACACTATACAGATGTTAAAATCGAGGAAATAATACATAATTGATGTAATACATTGATTGATGTAATAACATCAAACATCTATGATTTAATAGATACCTGTTTAAAATCACGATAGTAGGGGCGCCTGGGTGGCTCAGTTGTTAAGCATCTGCCTTCTGCTCAGGTCATGATCCCAGGGTCCTGGGTTCGAGCCCCACATCGTGCTCCTTGCTCAGCGGGGAGCTTGCTTCTCCCTCTCCCACTCCCCCTGCTTATGTTCCCTCTCTCGCTGTGTCTCTCTCTCTGTCAAATAAATAAATAAAATCTTAATAAATAAATAAATAAATAAATAAATAAATAAATAAATAAATAAAATCAGGATAGTATATAATCATAACAATGTTAAAAAAATGGTCCGTAATCCCGAAACGTTGCATTCAAAAGCTGAGCACGAAACGCAAACACATATTAATGGTGCTTACCTGTGGTGGGGGCAGCAATAATTATTTATTTTGGTTCTGACCTTTATTTTTCTTATCTTCAAAATGTTCTTTAATGAGGACTTACTGCCTTTATGGTGAAAAAGAAACTAGGGGCGCCTGGGTGGCTCAGATGGTTAAGTGCCTGCCTTCGGCTCAGGTCATGATCCCAGGGTCCTGGGATCGAGTCCCGCATCAGGCTCCCTGCTAGGCGGGGAGCCTGCTTCTCTCCCTCTGCCTCTGCCTCTCTCTCTCTCTCTGACTTTCATGAGTAAATAAATAAAATAAAGAAAGAAAGAAAAAAGAAAAAAAAAAGAAAAAGAAACTAAATTAACCAAGTAAAGGTGCCAAATAAAGTGTTCGCTATAGTGAGAAGGGTCAGCAGGGCGCTGGGTCTATTAGCCCTCCTGGCTGAGAAAATGCAGGTGGGACCAATTCCGTGCTCGCCGCCTTCCCGCGTGATGACAGCATTACAGGAGGTAAAACCTCCTGCCTCCACGCTTAGAGACGCCTTCTTAGCAGTGGTAGGCACATTTCCTCGGAATCGTTCACACCATCTCTATGACTCCTGTATGAACGTGTTTGCCTTGCAGACGCGTTGGTCTGGGATGACTGTCCCTGGCTGAGTGGAACTGCCACAGGGACCTTTGTGCCAATTAGGAAAAGACACCCTTGGTGGGCAGATACAGCCGGGAGCCAGGAGGTGAAGCGTGGGGAGCAGCCCCCGGCTGGAATTCCGCACCCTCTCCGCTTCCTGGTTGCTCCCCCAATGATACCCCTACAGGGTGCAGCTCCTCCCCAGCACCTATTTATCTGGGTAAAAACTAGTGATCTTTGGGAATCGTCAGCTCAGTTGGAGTTCAGCCAGCTAAGGGGAGATGTTCGTTCCCATAGTATCACTTTTCCATAACTCAGGGTGCAGGCACACAATGCAGTAGGTTACTGCAATTGGATTCAAAGGCTCCACAAGGCCGGGGAGACTTTATCAGGAGCTTACCTTCCAGAAGCTCAGGGCACCCCATACAAATGTGCACTGCCTAAGTACCGCCCATGCAGACAGCAACAAAGATTCAATTCACGGCATATAAAGGCTGGAAGGAAAATTCTGTAAAACAATCTAGTTTATTTGATAATAGAGAAGACCGAAGATTTCAGGAGAGTAAGAATAGTAATAACAATAGTAACAGAATAATAAAAGAGCCTAAAGGATGAAATGAGAATAAGGAGACAGACAACTAAAGAGAATGTGTGGCTTTAGACAAAATCCTGGACCAGAAGAGGAACACGTGGGAAAAAGTCTATAAATGGGAAGAAGGTCTATAAATGGCTTTGTATTAATGTGAACATCCTGAATTTTGATAATCGTACTGTGGTTGTAATGTTGTGACAAACGTGTAAACGTTCGATGTAACGTTGGGGAATCTGAAACTTTTTTGTGATTCTATGGTCCACACCCGCTGCCCCGAGCCACTCACCCAGTCCTGACCGCCTTCCACGGGGTGCTGGGGGCTTTCAGTGACAGAGTGAACAGTACTGTGAACGCCCATCATCTGTGATGTCTTTACTGGTTACGAGGAAAATGGAAAAATGTGACCATTATGATATACCTGTGGGTGAAGCATCGCTTGATATTTTCGGTTGCAATTACTCTTCTTTGTTCTGAGATCAGGTCTTTCCCCTCTTTTTTTAATTGTTATAAAGTCATTCCTTTTGAAAACAAAGGGAAAAAAATAAAGGTGAAATGGGACAGTGCCAGCTTCAGTTTGCTATCCCCGGGGAATTGTCCAGGCGGGTTGTTGAGCATCCCTGCGAGATGCTGTCCACAGAGTGAGGAAGAGCCCAGGGCCATGGTTGGGGTGGGAGGTGAGGAGTGTGGTCAGGATCATCTCCCCAACACCTGCAGAGACTGTCCAGACCTCAGGCTGCTCCTCCCAGTCCCTGAGCTAATGGAGAGCTAGTCAAGGAGAAAAGTAGATTTCAAAGCGAGCAAAATGGGGCTTTTCAGCTGTCTGATAATCCAAAGAAGGTCAAAGGACTCAGAGACAGCATCAGTGATGTGTCGCTGTCTTCCTGAGATAGTCCCCCACCCTTCCCACGCACAGCCAGGGGGAGGGGAGAGCCACCTCTCCATCTGGATTGCTTCAGCTTGGGTGTCTAGTTTGTGTGGGATGGAGAGGATCAGGTGAGGAGGACACTTCTCAGATATATGTGTGAGAGATAGTCCCCGAGGACAGCTGAACTCAGCTGGAACAGGTGGCCGATAGCCAGCAGGGCTGGGAGCTGCCAAATGGTCCACTGGCCATCGTTTAATGGTTCAAATCTGTTTGTGGCAAACTTGCTGAAGAACAAAGGTTGTGGTGGGACCCTTCAGAGATCACGTGGTCCCCACCTGGTCATCTGTGACCAGAAAGGTCACAATCCTTTCTGGAGGCCGGGATGAGGCAGCATACTCTCAGGAGGAGGTGAAGATGGACTGGGGCCATCACCAGCGACCTATTGGCAACATAAAAGGACATTGGTTGTGGATGTCTCCTGAGGACTCCAAAGTCTCCGCCTGTTGCTTTGAACGTGGGTGTTGTTCAGCAAGTCTTACTGCTCGTGATGAGTGGAGACTGACAAAGTATGCAGGAATCAGAGTCAGTAAGGGTTTACGGGGCACACTGTGTGTTCTATTAAGTGTTGACTCTCCCTCCTTCCACCTGGAGTAATGCCCAGGTCCACCCCCTAACCTGCCCCTCTTTCTTCAACCCCAGACCCCCCAAGGACAAGACTATTTTCCCATCTTCCTTACCTCCTTGGGGAGATTTCCCTGGATAGTCTGTGGCCCTGACTTTGATGGTAATTACGCCAATACTAGGCATTTATTGAGTGTTGGCTAGGATGGAGTAAACAATAAACATTTATTTAAATTAAGTCAGTTGGGTTGCAATGATGGAGGGGTGATAACATCCTCCATCACGGGCAGCAGTGGGAGAGGTCAGGTGCTAAGCCAACACTCAATAAGTCTGTGCCGGGGCTGCATCTTGGGCATTCTCTGTATCCAGGAAGAAACACAGGGAGCTCTGGTCAACCCCAGTGGGTTGTACGTGCTGTTCCCTTGGCCTGGAACTCAGAGTTTCACCTGGCGGATTCCTCTTTCTCATGTAGGTGACAGCTCATCTGTCACATTCCCAGAGAGACCTTCTCCTGTCTGACACAGCCTCTTCCTTCCACCCTTGGGTCAGGAGTCATTACCACATCAGCCCTTTCAACTTTTATCACAGCATTCGTCGGAACTTGAAGTCAGCTTGTCTCTTTGTGTGAGCGCTGCAGTGCTGCCTCCCATTGGAATGGGGATGTCGCCAGACAGCAGGGGCTTGTCTGTCTTGTTCTTGATCTCCTGAGCTCAGACTACTTCCTGGCAATCCTTCCAGGTTCAATGAATTTGTCAAGTATCTAATGTATTCCTCCCTCCAATCCCCTGAGCTAAATATGATTATTAGCCCATTTTACAGACGAAGCAAGGAAGGCTCCAGGAGGTTCTTTGAGTAGACTGCACAGCTGGTCAGCTGAGAAACAGGCCTTTTGATTTTACAGCCAGCATTCTGACTACTGCACTAGTCCGTGCCTTACACATCTGAGATGGCATTCCCGCCTGGTCCAAAGGCGCATAACTCACCCCTGTCCCCTGCCCGTTCTTGAGCAACAGGAAGTACTTTTATTTCTCTGCCCCATCCCTCAGGTTTTCTCTTTCTCTTCTAAAGCTCGGCCTGTTTGCACACATTCAGAGCTGCCTCAGACCACTCCCCAGTTTGGACAGACTTCTTGCTGGAGTCAGGATGCCTGGCATGGTACCTCCTACTTCCCAGTGTCTGGACCAGTGTGTCCCCTTCCAGTGGGACATTCCATCATGACTCCAGTTTTCTAATGTTCATTCTACTCCTTTGAAATGAAGTGTACATTTGAGAAAGCAAAGGACATTCTGGAGGCAAAGCTTTGATATGTTTTTAGGGTAATCAAGATGGTGTTTGCATTGGCAGTCAATGTCCTTCTTGAACAGAATGGCTTAAGGTCACAATATCAATCCCAAATTTGGTCTCCATATCCCAGACTCTAATTTTGTGTTCTTCTAGGGATGTGACCTCAGTTTTTTTAAAAGATTTTATTTTTTAATTTGAGAGAGAGAGAGCACACAAGTGGGGAGGAGTAGATGGAGAGGGATCAGCAGACTCTGTGCTGATCCCACGACCCTGAGATCAAGACCTGAGACGAAATCAAGAGTTGGACACTTAACTGACAGAGCCACCCAGGCACCACAGGACCTCAGTTTTGAGGGTGGTCTTGCTCCAGCTTTCTTGCCATGGAGAAGATAGCCTGAAATTCATTCATTCATCCATTAATTCATTTCACACACATTTCTGGCCCCAACCGTGTGCCCCAAGTGCTATGCTAAGTGCTGGGGCTGCATAGAGTGTAAGACTCAGTCCTCCTCACTGCCATGATCACCAGGGGCTGAAAAATACACGACAGCTTCCTGAAGGGAGTAGTATTTTACTTTCCCCCTTGTACCAGATCCCTCGATCTACCATCTCGACCCCTTAAATTCAAGAGATCTTCCCTCTGACCATGAAAAAGCACCCGAGGTTACACGAGAAGCATTAGCTGGTACATAAAGCTGTCAAACTCCTGGAAAGAACTGACCCAAACCAGACACTCCAAAAGACAAAGATTGAGGAACCCATAGGAGATTAAAGGAAGCATTTTTCACCTTCCAGTGTGGAAGATTGCCTAGTCACAAAGCCAGAAAAAGACCCAAGGAGGTCAATTGAGATGACCTGACACAAAGTCAAAGTAAATTATGGAAGGGGAGGAAGAAGGAAGAAGGGAAAATCGGTCTAAAACACAACTCGCATACCCAAAAGTGGTGACTACATTTCCCTTGGGGACTACAGAGGATGCCCCTTCTTCTACCCCGTATGTTTGGGGTAATGGTGAGGAGATGAGAACCACCGGGGAGCAGGGGTGTTGGCTTGCATTCAGCTGAATTGGGGGCTGCCATTCCTGCCCCCGAAGCCTATGCCTTAACTTGCTTAGACCTGCTGCTTTAGACTCTGCTAGGACCTGCTAGCTTGCATTGCACTAGAAACTGTCAACACCAAATGATTAAGCTTACTGATTTAAAAACAAAACAAAACAAAAAACAAAAAAACTTTTCTCTTCCAGGTTTTGCCAGCTTCCATTGATGTTTTCGCCGTATGAGGTAAGGATAGGACAACGTGGGGGCCATAGAAGAGCCCCACCGAGTCACAGACCCCTCTATAGGGAGGTGAAGCAAGAATTCTGAGACTGTATTTCAAATGTTCATGGACTTTCTGGGGTCGTTGTTTGCCTTAGATTCCCATCTGATTAGGGAAGGAATAGGGAAGGAATCTGCCCTCTTTGCTGGGTCATCATTCTAGATCCAGAATGGTTTGGGGGTTTTTTGGTTTTGTTTTTGGGGGTTTTTTTGGCTGTTAAGATCATCTCACTCTCATGCAAGTTTATAAATCCATCCTATTTTGAGGAGGCAACTTTCACATTTGAAAAGGACACTTTGACCTCATGGCTTGTCGTGAAGGCAGAACCACAGCAGGAAAGAGAGGAAGAGAAAGGCAAAATGTGTCTTGTTCAAGCCCCTTCTTCTGGCGTAAGTCTCCAGAACAGCATCCTCCATTAGGGATGTGAGCACAAGGACCGACCGTGCTTTTTCCCTTAAAGGAGCCCTTAGCAAGTGGCACCAGCTGAGGGCTGTGATTGGCCCTTCCCTCCTAGGTGTCCTGTCTGTAATTGTCATTAATGCAAATTCATTAGATATTTCATTAGCTAAGCCAAAAACCTATATCCTGATCTTTAGCTGAAAATGTCTCTGAATTAGATCATGAAAATTAGAATAAAACTCATTCACTAGTGGCAGTTAATGAGTCGTGACTAACGAAGGAAGGGGGAGGAGGGTGGGAGAGAGTAGTTCTCCTTCCATTGCTGCTGGGAGTTACATGGAGGGGAAGTTACAGTGAATTTTGTGACATCATTGTAGCATGAAGCCATCACTGTTGGGAGACACCAGACTTGCCGACCCAGCTCTGCGGATTTTAGGGACTTCCTTTCAACATCGTAGGGGAAGAAGAGCAAATATGGGTGGTAGTGTGTGGCCAGTCGGTCCTCAGGGTGGACACCTAGCCCTCAGTTAGTGCTGTCTTTGGTGGTGTGCCAAATAGAAGGCTTTTTATACCTTCTATTAAGTATGGAGGAGGCCTCCATGGAAATCTCACTTCCAACCTACATCTCCCACACAAAGGAACCAGAGACCTTGGAAGTTTAGGGAGCTTGCCTCTGGTCACACAAGTAGTGTCTGGACAGAGGGGTACCCCAACCCAGTCTCTTGACTCCATGTTCAATGCTCTTTTCTCTGACCCACGATGCCTGCCGACTGGCAAAAATCACAAACTCATCACTAATACCCACTCTGTGGGAGGTGGTGGAAAGGTGCTATAGACCAAAAGAAGGGTCACACACAGTCCCTGCCTTCCAGGGGTAAAGTATGACCCTGTCAGGCAAACAGGCATAGAAAATAATGTAATATGTGCCCTGATGGAACTATGCAGACAGGGGCCTCGGCATACAGAGGACAGAATGCTTTAGTGCCCAGAAAAATCTTTCAAGAAGATGATATTTCATAGACACATTAAGTATGAGATCATTAGTTTGTGTCTGAGATTGGATTCACCCTACAAAGAGAATCTGAAACAAGGATTTGAGGGTGAGAAATTTGTTTGTTTGTTTAAAAACTTTATTTATTTGAGAGAAAGAGCACAAGCACGGGGCAGGGGCAGAGGGAGAAGCAGATTCCACACTGAGCAGGGAACCCGATGTGGGGCTCGATCCCAGGACCCTGAGATCATGACCTGAGCCAAAGGCAGACGCTTAACCGATGGAGCCATCCAGGAGCCCCAAGGGTGAGTTTATTTGGGAGATGCATGAACACCAGAAAGAGAATAGGGGACAGAGAAAAGAAAGAACAGACAACCCATCAAGATGTATTATTAAGTCAGAAACTCTGGGAACAGATAGCAAACACCTGTCTCAGAATTATCTCACCTGAAAGCCAAGGGAGCTGGGGTATGTACATGTCAGTCAACATAGAGTTCTCCTCCGGCTGGGCAATGTTGAGTGCTCAGCATTTCAGCCTGCTATGCACAGACAGAGGGGCCATCCCTGGCCCGGTGAAAGTCCTCAGGCACAGATGCAGATCCTGGCCTGCAAGGCTGCAGACACACTAACACGTTTAAGGTCTGTGGGTTATAGATGTGGCACTGGCAACATCTACTATGGTGGCCAGAAAGGGGCAAGCCATTGTCAGCCGGACAAAGGCACGGGGACTTGGAGAGCAGGGTATGTTGAGAGCAAAAGAACCGAAAAACATCTGAAGCCTAAATTGCCAGAGGGAGAAGAGGGGACTGTAAGGATGAATGGGTAGACAGGCGTGAGACCATAGGGTTCTTCTGTACATTGTTATGTAACCTGAATGGTTCCTAGTCTATTGTCCTGGTTGATTGGGTATAAGGCAGAAGAAGGAGAGGAGTCTAGGAACCCTGAATTTCTGGAAAAGGGTTTGGAAAAAGAGCTAGCACAAATTCTGGGCCCAGCACAGACCAAGACTCAGTCCATGCAGGTCTGATGGGATTCAGAGCCCCTACACAAGGGTTTCCAGCCTAAGAAGTGCCAGGAGGAAGGAGCAGGTGTGGTGCAGGGTACTCTCTGGAACTCCAGGACCTGACCTAACAACAGGTCATATTCACCTCACTCCACCTGGGACTCAAGCTAGCCTGGGTCCTGAAACAACTCCATGTCACCGTTGGGAAACACTGATGGGGTGGGTGGAGTGGCAGCCAGCATCTCTCCACTCCCCCAGTGCTTTCCAAACCCCGTGTGGCCACCTACAAGCCCCTCCTCTCTGTGCTCCCTTCCACAGGGAGCGGAGGGGGTCCTCTCCCTGCTCAGTGGGTTTCCACTGAGGCTTCATTTCACTAGAAACCAAATTCTCTGCACTCGGAGCCTTCCTGTGCCTCAGTTTCCTACCCTGGCAAATAAGCAGATTGTGCTAAGTCCATAAGAATCCTTCAAGTCCTGGGATTTACCTGCTTTTTTCTCTGTAGACGCCCCAAAGAGGAGGGGGCAATGCAAGGAGGATGCAGAAGAGAGAACGACCCCATCTCCCTTAGAGAATCAGGAAGGCTTTACGAGGCATTTTGGACAGGCGCTAAGGAAGGCTAGGCTTGAAGTGGGAAATCAAGAGAAAAGGAAGAGGTTAGGGAATAAGGGGAGAACACTTGAGGTTATCTAGAATCCTACCCAGACGTGCAAGCCCAAGACTCTGGGTTTCCATGGATGCTACGGAAACAAGTAAAGAAAAATCTTTAACAGCATCTTCCCAGAACTACTTGTGGCTGAGGAGGTCCGCAGGTGACAATGATGTCATATTCCTCCCTCAAAAGTTCCAGCCTCTGTCCTACCTGAGACCTTCTCTAACTGGGAGAAGCAGTGAGAGTTTTTTTCCTTAATCATCCTTGAACTTAACTTGCATGTAGTGACTTGGGATTACCAAAGACCCCAGCTATGGAATTTTTTGCCCTCCTGACATTCAGTAGGTATTCTATAAATTCCAGATGGTGCTTGTAATAATATTGATTTGTCTATGGAATTTCATGGAGAAATTCTATATAGATTTGTCTATTAAATTTTCTAGAGATTTATGAAAACAAGTGAGATGTTCAGCTGTATAGAATGATGGAGAATCTCTATTTCTGAAACTTTATGCAGTGACTCTACATAGATTTTACTCAATTCTGTCAGAAATGAAAGGAAGTGAGGGAGGGAAAGAAAGGAGGAAGAGAAGGAGAAAAAGGAGTAGAGGGAGGGGGAGAAGGAGCGTGAAGAACGAGGGAGGAAGGGAATGGAGGGAAAGGAGGGAGAGGAGGAGAGAGATTCTCTGGAGTTCCAGAGTGACATAACCCAAAGACCAAGTGTCATTAAATCTGTCATTTGAGAGGAAGAGTGGACCAAGTTGTTAGACAATAAATGTGGGAACAGGCGATCTGACTTCCAGCCCGTGATCTGCTCGCAATAAGCTCTGTCCCCTTAGCCAAGTCACACAGCCTCTCTGAGCATCTGTAAAATGAAGGTGCCTGCCCACCTGGTCTCCAGGAACATGTCCAACCTGTCTGCCGCTGCCCAGAGGTTACCTGCAGAACTCGCCCTGTGCCTCCCTAAATAGATCCAGCGCATTCCATTGATTCTTGAGCGGGTGTCCACCCTAAACCACAGCAACCTGCCAATCAGGTTTAAAAACATCGCCCAAACTGTTGGTCTCTGTTCCACGCAGAGGTAATAGAGACAGGGACCCTTCAGTTAATATTCTTGGCATTGGACATTAAAAGCCAGCCACTATTCCTTCCTTCTGTCAGAACACCCAGGGCCACTCGCCTTGTCTGAGAGATGGATGGTGAACCATTTCAGCTGCTTTTGCTGCCGGGTCCCTGAGCTATGGTTGAGCTGGGGAGGTGGCATATCCAGACTCTCCCGGGAGGATCCCTTTTTCATTTACATTTCCAATTTCCAGACTTGTCAACAGTTTCTGCTTCTCTTCTCCAAGAGGAATGGAAACTCAAGAACAGAAGGTAAAAAGTGCACGGAGGACTCAGCAGCAGTGGGCTGTGAGACCCCTATTTGCCATGAGTGACGGCCTCCCTGTGCTCTGGGTCATAAGAGTCATCTTGGGGTCTGCTGCCCTTAGGATGAAATCACAGGGAATGGGGACGGACCCCTCTGTCAGCTGTGTCCTGGCCAGACTGCTTTCTCCTTCAACCGATCACCCAAAGCATCCTGGGTCTGTGCCGCTCATTTTTTAAAACTCAGATATAATCCACATGCTGTAAAATTCACCCTTTTTAATTCATCACCCCAAAAGGAAACACTGTCCTTATTGAGCTGTTGCTCCCTAGCTCCTTGCAATCACTGACCTACTTTCTGTCTCTGAGAATTCCCATATTCTGTACATTTCACACAAATGAAATCATATAATATGTACCTATTATGGCCGGCTTCTTTCGCTTAGCATAATGTTTTAAATGTTTGTCTATGTTATGTTATCAGTATTTCTTTTTTATTAAATAAATATTTAATAAATGATAAGTATTATTAAATAATACTGTGTTGTATGAATATCATATTCCATTTATCCATTCTTCAGCTGATGGACATTTGGGTTGTTTTCACCTTTTGCATATTATGAGTAATGCTGATATGACCATCTGTGTGACAAGTTTTTGTGTGAACGTATTTCAGTTCTCTAGGGTGCATATCTAAGAGTGGAATTGCTTTGCTATCTGGTTAAAATTGTGTTTAACTTTTTGAGAAACTGCCAGACTTTTTTTCCAAAAGTTGCTGCACCATTTTACATTCCCATCAGCAATGGATGAGAATTCCAGTTTTTCCATATCCTCACCAACATTTGTAGTTTCTAACTTTTTGATTATAACCATCCTAGTGGATGTGAAGTGGTATCTCAATGTGGTTTGGGCTAGCACTTCCCCAGTGACTAATGGCATTGGGCACCCTTTCATGTGTTTCTTGGCCATTTGGAGAAATGCTTTGCTTTGGAGAAATGTCTACTCACATCCTTTACCCATTTATAAATTGGATTATTTGTCTTTTTATTTTTGAGTTGTAAGAGTTCTTTATATATTCTGTGTACTAGACTCTCATCAGATATATGATTTGAGTGTATTTTCTTCCATTCTGTAGGTATCCTCTAAAGTAAAAATGACTTTAATTTTGATGAAGTCCAATTTTTTTCCTTTGGTTGCTTGTGCTTTGGGTGTTGTATCTAAGAAACCATTGCTAATCCAAGGCCATGAAAATTTGCACCTGTATTTTCTTCTAAGAGTTTTATAATTTTAGCTCTTGCACTTAGCTCTTTGATCCATTGGGAGGTAATTTTTGTATATGGTGTGAGGTAGGGAGTCCAACTTCATTCTTTGGCGTGTGAATATCCAGTTGTCCCAGCACCATTTGTTGAAGAGACTTTTTTTTCCCCCATTGAATTCCTGTGCCAGTCTTATAATTCCTAGTAAATCCTGCCTCCTGTGAATCACCCCTCAGTGTGGGTTTCTCCTTTCTCAGGCTACATGGTCAGCCCACTGAGGGCAGGAAGTGGGAATAAATCTTTGGGTACCCTGTGAGGTTGGGCACAGGGTTCAAACCCTCTGACCTTATTAAATCAGTCTGGAAATTGCTGTAGTGACTACTCCCTTCTGAGTATTTTCCACCTAGTGGCCCAGAAGTTTCCTGTATAGTTCACTCCAATGTTAATTTAATTTAGTGAAGGTTAATGAAGTCAGATCCAGGGTCAGGCATGGGGACGAAGCCGCCTTGGCCCCTCTGGCCAACCTAGTAGTCTTCAAGCTTTAGCAGCCACCCTTAGCCCATGTGGTTGATTAACAAAGCCTTTCTTTGTATATCTATAGATCATGCATTCTTTCCTAAGAAAAGAACAGAGCCTTCCTGCACATCACCAGACTCTCTTGCACAACCTTCAAGCACTGAGATTAGGTCTGTAGCTGGTACCATTGAATATGCACATAATCAAGAAACATTAGGGACCTCTCTACTTCCTTTATTGATTAACTACGCTCCTTTAAAGGCCCTACGCTCCTTTAAAAACCCCTTGACCAGGCAGCAGCTACAGAGTTGGCCTTTGGACAAGAGTCTGTTTGCTCACCAGTTGGCCAGCTTCCTGAATAAAACTCATATGCCTTTCCTATCAAAACTCATCTCTTGAGTATTGGATTTTCGAGCTCCCAGCCACTGAACTTGGGTTTCCGTACCAGAGAGAATGGGGGGACAGTAACCTCAGACAAATTTGTGCTCCACACCTGACAGGACAGCCTATGAGTGCTTCCTATGGACATCCTGGCAATCGGGACCCCTCACCATCACCCCAAACTACTCAGAATGATCCAGGAGCACCAAGGAGGATAGCTGTGTTTTGGTTCAGCCAATGAGATCAAGGAGGGAGGAGACGCAGACATGGAGGAGGAAGATGGGGATCAGAAGCTGGAGATCAGAGAGGTGGTCATTGATGAGATGCTCGCAGAGGGTAGGTCTCTAGACCATGTATGACCTGGAAAGGCCAGCTCACAAAAAAGAGAAATAAAAGCAGCCTTTGCCTACTCCTGGCCACAAATTGTTAAAATAATGGGTTTATGTTTCAGAGGTTTCTTTCTCTGCTTTTGATCAATAAAATGTTCTTTAGATCAATACAAATGTAATTTCACTGCTGGCAGCCATTTAGAGCATACAGTGGAGAAGTCACCGCCCAGCAAGCCTGGCTCGTGAGCATCATACAAGCCCCATGTTCTGCTGGCTGTGGGCTGTGCTTGGGAACAGCAAGGACAAACAAATGAGATTACCAGCCACTAAGCTCCATGTTAGCACTGGTGTCTCGGTGCCCGCACGAATCTCTGCAGCTCAAGGCGCTCCGTAGAAAGAATCTGGCTCTCCTAAATTCACTTTTAAAACTAGATAATAGAAAGAGTGGGATGTTTGTTTAGCACTTCCCTTGTGCCCGAAAGGGTTCTAAGTGCTTTCTGTGAATTAACGCATTTGAATCTGACAGGAGCCCAGTGAAATAATCCCGTTATCACCCTCATCTTATTGATAAGGATATTGAGGCACAGAGGGATTGAAGAATGGGCTCCAGGGCACACAGTGGACCTGGAGCCAGGCTGGGATTTAAAGCCAGGAAATCTGATTGCAGGGGCCTCCAAGCTCTGCACTGAGTCACCTGTAGTCCCCGACGTTCCTCTGCCGGGTGCTTACAACATGCCGGGCACTGTGCTCCATCCGTTCCCATGTTTTCTGTTCTTTACTCCCCTAACCCTTATTATAGATGACAAACTGAGGCCTGGAGACGGTCAATAACTGGCCCCCGGTTTTGTTGCCTGGAGGTGGCAGAGCCCATTTCAAACCCAGGTATTCTGAAGCCAACACTGCGGGGCTAGACTCTCCCCCTCAGGGAGGCAGCCAAGGGGTGTGTGAATTTCCTTCTGGGGCAGCCGCTTGTGTGAAGGATGAAGGAGGTGTGCCCGGGAGCTCGACATGAGGAAAAGCCCCCGAGGGGCAGAACGCGTGAACCGAAGGTTCCTGGGGCTCCCCTCGGAGTGTGAGTAGTCAGCCATCAGATGGGACTGCTCAGAGAGAAAGGCTGTCCAAGTTCAGATCCCTGCTCCTGCCATGGCCTTGCTCTGCACCTGCTGCAGGGCCTGAGCGTCCCATTGGCTGAGAAACAGGAAAAGATTAGCTTGAGTCTAGTGCTCTGGGAGTTTTTCTGCTCTGGCATGGACAGGGCTCTGAGCCAATGTGACTCCGGATGTCTGATCCACTTGCTAGATTCAGCTTCAAGAAGACGGGGCAGGTGGTGAGTCAAGAGGCCTGAACTGGGAGCCAGAATCCCTGCGTTCTGGTCCCGACTCAGCAGTGTGGGCACGAGCGTGGTCATTGCCTTCACCGGATCGCATTTTCCTGTCCCTAAAACAATGACCTGGGGCCACTTCATCTCTGAAGTCTCTCCCAGGTCAAACACTGTGGGAATCGGTAGAAAGGGAGAAGGTCAATGTTGCTAAGACAGAGATGAATCTTTCATTCACTCAGCAAAATGTATCGAATGCCCATCAGGTACCAGGCATGGAATTCAGCAGTAAGGAACACGAACCACATTCCTTGTGGTCCTTGTGAAGCTTAAAGTCTAGTGATTTGTGAGATGCCGGATTCATCTCACTTGCTCATTCATTCATTCATTCATTCATTCATTCATTCATTCAAACAAGAAGCTACCATGTTAAGGGTGCAATGGCAGGTACCAGGGTTTCAAAGATGAGAAAGTGTCCTGGAGGCTGAAATGTCAGCAGGAAACTAAGGCATTGTCAATAAACACATCTCCATTTTGTGGTTGGGACCAAAGCCATGCTTATTCTAAATCTTTCCCCCGCATTATGTAAGAACACACCAAGGGATCAGGATTTAAGATCCAGCACCAAAGTGGGCCAGGAGAGCAGGGAAGCCAGGAAGAAGGGAGACAGCCCAGCAGAATGCCCTGAGTCCAGGCAGGCACCTGCAGAAGCCTCTTTCTTACACTGTCCTTGAGCAAATTTTCATGGATGTGTCAGATGAATGAGACATCCTCAAACACAGCCGACCTCAGTGTGAGGTCATGTTAATCCTTGCTCCATTTTAGTCCCAACTCTGCTGTCTCAATGAGCATGCAGCAATCAGCTGACCAATTCTGCCTCTTCTTGGAATTACTATGTCCAGGGTGCTCACGCTGAAGTTAGATGGTGGCCGGTCTCTGTACCCGCCCCCCTTGGAGCTGGGCTATCATTTTGCTGGGTTTCCCCAGAACCCCAGTCCCTTGGGAAGGGGAGCCCCCTGTAGCACCCCAGCCAATCTCCGTACCTTTCACCTCACTTCCTGGGAGCCAGAATTTGCTCATGCTCCCCCTTACCTGTTCAAGGAATGGCTGAGACTATCTCCGTTGGTCCACCTCTGCATCCTTGCCAACTCTCCCTGACTTTCCCTTCCCCGAGCCTCAATATCCTTTTGATCTCAGTTGCAACAAAGCCCAACACTGCTATTTAGTTAAAGGACCTGACCTTTGACAGGCCACGTCCCCTCTGTTGACTTCAGTTTCCCCATCTGTAAACAGAATAATTTTACTTGTCCTGATGACCAGCCAGAGTTGTACTGAAAATCAAATGTGTAATTTTACTTAGCCTTATACCCTCTAGGCCCATCCATGTTACTGCAAATGGCATGATCTCATTCTTTTTTTTATGGCCGAGTAATATTCCATTGTCTATATACCACATCTTCTTTATCCATTCATCCACTGAGGGACACTTGGGCTGCTTCCATAATTTGGCTCTTGTAAATAGTGCTGCAATCAACATAGGGGCGCATGTATCTTTTCAAATTAGAGTTTTCATTTTCTTTGGATCAATATACCCAGTACTAGAATCACTAGACCATATGGTGATTTTATTTTTATTTTTTTTAAGATTTTATTTATTTAGTCAAACAGAGAAAGACATGTATCATATGATCTCACTGATATGAGGAATTCTTAATTGCAGGAAACAAACTGAGGGTTGCTGGAGTGGGGGGTGGGGTGGGAGGGATGGAGTGACTGGGTGATAGACACTGGGGAGGGTATGTGCTCTGGTAAGCGCTGTGAATTGTGCAAGACTGTTGAATCTCAGATCTGTACCTCTGAAACAAATAATGCAATATATGTTAAGAAAAAAAAAAAGAAGAAGAAGAAGGTAGCGGGAGGGGAAGAATGAAGCGGGGGAAATCGGAGGGGTAGATGAACCATGAGAGATGATGGACTCTGAAAAACAAACTGAGGGTTCTAGAGGGGAGGGGGATGGGAGGATGGGTTAGCCTGGTGGTGGGTATTGAGGAGGGCACATTCTGCATGGAGCACTGGGTGTTATGCACAAACAATGAATCATGGAACACTTCATCTAAAACTAATGATGTAATGTATGGGGATTAACATAAGAATAAAAAAAAAGATTTTATTTATTTATTTGACACAGAGAGAAATACAGAGAGGGAACACAGCTGGGGGAGTGGGAGAGGGAGAAGCAGGCCTCCCACAGAGCAGGGAGCCCGACGCAGGGCTCGATCCCAGGACCCCGGGATCATGACCTGAGCCGAAGGCAGACGCTTAACGACTGAGCCAACCAGGCGCCCCTATTTTTATTTTTATTTTTTTGTGTGAACTCCATACTGTTTTCCACAGTGGTGGCACCAGTTTGCAATCCCAACCAACAGAAGAATTTGAGAAACAAAATACACGAACAAACGAGGAAAGAAAGAGACCAACAAACAAATAAAAAGACTCAAATACGGAGAGCAAGCTGGTGGGAGGGATGGGTGAAATAGATAAAGGGGAGTTCACTTATTATGATGTGTACTAAATAATGTAGAAAATCGTTGAATCACTGTATTGTACACCTGAAACTAAATAATACTGTATGTTAATTATACTGAAATACAAAATCAAATGCAAGAAATGGAAATAACTAAACTATTAAGTGTTATGCACAGATGTAGTAATCATGATGAGACTATTTGCAACACATGCCAAAGCTATGAGAGGTAGAGATTTAGAACCATGCCATTCCACACTGAAAGATTCTAATTCAGTGAGCAACCCCTGAGCATGTGTGTCAGGCACTGGGGTAGCTGTTTTTGTGTCCCCAACCTCATTTAAACATCAAGCCATTCCTTTCTGTTTGTAAATGAAGAGACACAGACTGAGAAGTGATGTATTTTGTCCAAGGACGCAGCTTAAGCGAAGGTCCTGGGTCTCATGGAGACGTCGTCAGCTGGGTCTTTAAGCCATGGCTCCACGGAGCACTAAAATCTCATCCAGGTGGTCGCTGGAAAAATACAAAGTGTGCTGTACTCTTACCTTTAAATACAAACCCGCTGCTTTCAGATCCAATTAGAAGCCGGTAATTACCTGTGGGAAGTGGGGAGTTGGGCGGTCTGCTGGATCGAACAGAGAGTACGTGCGCTAGTCTTTTCTAGTTATCAAAAAAATGCTACAACAAAATCATTATTTGGCAACGTGTTTATTTAATATCTCATCCCGCAGGCCCAGGATGGAAAGTAGCCACAGTCACCCTTTCTAAGAAAGCATTTTGGGTTGGTGTCGCTGGCTTTGCTGCCCGTGTTTGGCAAAGATGTGCCCTGCCAGAGGATGACCTGATTTTTTCTACAATTCCATAAAAAGGATGGTATAAACTCATAGTCCTCAACCTCCCACCCGGAGCCTCTGGTTCTTTCCCTAGAGCCTCAGCCTTGATTGGTCCCTATGATGATCCTGAGTGAGGCAGGCAGAATACCCACTGCTTCAGCCCTGCAGCTGGAGGAAGGAGTTCACCAAGCTGCTGTGGCCAGGTGCTTGGGGCAGGAGTGAGCCCCTGGTATCCTATGCTCACTGGTTCTCACCAGACCGGGCATGCACCTCAGCTTCCGGCTCAGCTTCCCTGTCCAGCCCCACAGGTAACTACCAGGAATGTACGCTCGGCCTGCGTGACAGCCTTCTCTGAGAGGTTTTCAATACACAGTCCGACCTCTTCTGCTCCCAGCCCACCTGTGACAATCATGATCCTGCTGCCTTCTGATTCTGAGTATCATCTACCTCCTGCTCATGGATGCTTCCCTGAGCTGCACACTGTTGACCTTATTGATCATGGTCCAGCTGCCTGCTGACTGTGTAAGGGCCAAGCAATAAAGAGGTCACTTAGACCTGCCTTCCTTCCACTACACCAGCCTGAGCTGCCAGAGTCCCAGCATGCCTCCTGTAAGAGCCAGTGGGTCCTCTCTGCTTCTCCACCTTGCTTGACCTGAATAGTGTGTGTGGCTGTCTGCTTGAAGGACATTTGAAAGTCACTGAATAAGCAAAAAATGCTTTGAGGCTGCCTGGTTCTTTCTCCCCTGGGGCTCTTTCAATCTTGGCAACTTCCCACCATTTTACTTGTTCCTTGGAACAGACACATAATGGCAGCATCCAGGAGGCATTCTCGGGCTTGACGATGCACCTTCATTATAGCTGTTTGCCCTTCCCTGTTTTAATTCCTCAACCCCCCATGGTGTTTCCTGTACTTTTCTGCACTCAAATACTTGTCTCAGTGTCTACTTCTGGGGGAACCCAAAGAAGGCATCGAAGCAGAGAGAATGTCATTATCCAGACCACCCTGATGTAAATTGAGACACTCTATGTGGTGGTTAATTTTATGTGTCAACTTGACTGGATCACAGGGTGCCCAGATAGTTGAGTAAACATTATTTTGAGGAGTGTCTGTGAGGGTGCTTCTGGATATAATTGGCCTTTGTATTGGTAGACTCAGGGAAGCGGCTTGCCCACCCCAGTGTGGATGGGCATCATCCCATCCTTTGAGGTCTTGGATAGAACAAAGAGGTGGAAAAAGGAAGAATTTGGCTCTTCCTGCCTGGTTGTCAAGCTGGGTATTAAATTCTCTGCCTTTAGTTTTCCTGGTTCTTAGGCTTTCCGACCCAGACTGGAATCTATATGATCTGCTTCCTCGGATCTGGGGCCTTTGGACTCAGACTGAACTACACCATTGGCTGTCCTGGGTATCCAGCCTGCAGATGGCAGATCTTGGGATGTCTCATTCTCCATGATGGCATGAGCCAATTCTTACCACAGTTCTCTTTATATAGATAGATGATACAGATACACATATGGATCCTGTTGGTTCTGTTCCTCTAGAGAACCCTGACCAATACACCTCATATGTCTGAGGAATTTAAGTAACCATGTTGCTGTCCCCATCATCCAAGCATCTGAGACCATCCTCAGGGACTATAAGACAGGAATTTGCCCTCCGGTCAAACATAAAGTGATAGGAAAATGGCGGGTCTTGTAGCCTGGCTCTGTGCTCATATCATGCTGGGTCTGCAGGAATTCTCAAGCAAAGGATGTTTGCAAAGCTGCTTGTGTTCAGCCCTGAACATCGCCACAGAGGCAGGGAGGAGAAAATGAGAAAACACAAAGTTCTGCACAACAGGAAATCACGTTAGAAAGCTGTGAAAATCATGTATCCTTTTGAGGCGTAATGGTTTTAATTTTCTCAGGCTCTGATCTCCCTGGCAACAATTTAGAAGTGCATAAGCATTCATGAATCAAAGTTGGGCACGTCTGCATGTTTAATTATGTGTCATTGGATGGAAACCTTCCTTTTGATCTTAGCATTTAAAGGGGTCTATGCTTTAACAATTACATTTTTTTTTCTCCTCCCAAGTCAGTGTGGGTTATTGAATAGTATCAGCATGGTTGGGGGTGGGGGAGGATGCTGAGAAAGTCAAGGAAGATCTCTATTCTGTCTGGGATGGGGAGCTGTGCGGCACACATGTTTCTGCTCTTGAGAAATAAATGAGCTGGGAAGGCTGCTCCACTGTCCTGGGAAAGTGCCAATCAATGACCTTCCTCACCTGCTCCGGGGGATGCTGGGCCAGGAAAGACCACAGCTTCGATCTAAGACAGGTTGGGAATTTCCTTGCCCTATTGCAAAATGACCCTGGATGAACCGCCAAATCTCCTTGATAGGTTAATTCTAGACTGATTCTACCTTCAACGGGGATATTAGTGGTTGGCTTATGGGTATCAGATATCAAAAACAGACATCAGATGGATACCAGAAACATAATGAGAGACTCTCTCCTCCATAGAATTTGGATGGCTTTCCTTTCCTTTCCTAAGCTTTCCATCCTTCCACCCTTTTCTTTCCCCCACCCCCTGGTATGTATTTCAGTGACTCTTCTGAGACATCCATTACAGGCACACATGCAAGACTGGTCAGGAACTCTTAAGATCTAGATGTGGACTTCCCTAACCCTTTCTGTGAGGAGTTCAGTTTAGCCCACAAATAGCACACCACTGACACCAAGGTCATTATCATCTCCATTCCCTCCTCAAAGAAACTGACCTGACCTGTTTATTCAGCTATATATTTCCTCAGACACTCATCCAACTACTTAATGATACTTATTCAGTCATAGGCCAAGGTCACACGTGTGTGAGGCCAGACTGTGTTTTTCCCCTGACTCCACCATGTACAAATTACACTCTCTCACTGTGCCTCTATTTCCTCATCTGTAAAATGGGCATGATAAACCCTCCCTGGGTTGCAGTGAAAACATACAATCATTTGAAGTGCATGGCTTAGTTCCTGGATATAACAAACTACCCCCAAACTTAGTGACTTAGGGCTTGCAAACTTTTTCTGTAAAGGGACAGATAGCAAATATTTCAAGCGCTGTTGTACCTACCCACCTCTGCTTTCATAATGGGACAATAGCTACAGACAATACATAAACAGTTGAGTGAGGCTGTGCTCCAATAAAACTGTATTTACAAAACCAGGAGGATGCCAGATTTGGCCGACGGGCCACAGTTTGCCAACCCCTGACTTCAAACAACAGCAGATGATTTGCTTCACAGTTCTGTGGGTTGACAATTTGGATGAGGATCTACTGTGTCATTTTCCTGGCCTTGGCTAGGCTTCCTCATGTATCTGCAGCCAGCTGCCAGGCCGGCTGGGGCTGGCTGGTCTGGAATGGCCTCAGCTGCTCCATGAGGTCTCTCCCCCTCCAGCCGGCCAGCCTGGGCTTGTGCCAGTGGAGATTGGGCAGAGCTCCAAGGGCCCCGGTAGATACGTGCAAGGCCTCTGGAGGCCCATGCATGCCATGGGCACGATGTCGGGGCTTCTGGTACTTTCTGTGTGTCAGAGTAAGCCACAAGGCCAGCTCAGATTCAACGGGTAGGGAAAGTGGCTCTATCACTTGAGGGAAGAGCTACAGATTCACACGGCAAAGCGGAACGCATCCAGGAAGGAAATTATCCCAGCCATTTTGGCCAACAATCTGTACAATTAGCACCATCATCAGTGCCCTGTAAATGTTAACTATTAGCCTGAACCTCTTCTGCGTCATGTTCGGTGATAGAAATCAGAGAGATTATAAAGCTGTGAAGCCCCAGCTTTGAGATGCTCAGAGTCCAAAATGTGAAATGAAGTTCGTTCACAAATAACCATAAGGAAGCATAAAAACTAGAAATGATTCCCCAGCTTGGGTTTCAGAGCTCAAAAGATAGGAATAATGAAAACACAGGAGATAACAATTTCTAGTAAAGTTTATGTCCCCCTTAGGGACTGTATCTCAGAGCTCTTGGTGACAAAATGGTCTTATGGACTATTCCGGGCCCTGGACACGAACTGAGAGTAATGCAGAGATCTTTCTCATGATGGAAGATTTCCCACCAGGTTGCCCGTTTGTGATCAACCTCCTGATGTCCAGAGGGGAGAGAGTCCTGGCATTACCTAACCCACTGGTTTCTTTATCTCAACCACACAAGAAGAAGGAAGGCAGGGAAAGGTGCAAGATGGAATCCAGAAAAGCAAAAGAGATCTACTGAAAGTGGGGACAGCATTCCAGAGACAGAGAGAGGAGTCAGTGCCAAGGCCCCGGGATGGGAGCCATGACCCATGGATCCCAGGAGGAGTTAAGAGGTTGGTATGGGTGATCAGAGTTAGAAAGCCAGAGAGTGGTGAGAGATGAGGTTGGAGAGTAACAGTAGCTAGATCATTCTATAAAGGCATAGACTACAGGAAGACAAGAGTCAAAGCAGGGAAGTCTGTTAAGAGAGGTGCTGATGGCTTGGTCTAGGATGGGGGAGATCGCAATTCTAAATATATTTTGTACACAGAATAGGCAGGATTTGCTAATATACTAGTTATACAGAGTGAAACAAAGGAACCAAGGACAATCCCAAGGTTGTTGACCTGGACAACTGTAGGGCCGGAGGGCCATTGCCTGAGATTGGGTAGACTGAGGCAGGAGCTAAGTTTGGGAACAAAAATCAAGAACTGATTCTTGGCATAAGACCCCTATTGACGTACATTGTACTGTTGAGTGTGCACATGGAGTTTAGGTGAGGGGTTGGGTTGAAGTCATGAATTTAGAATCCACCAATGCATATATGGCATTGAAAGCTTTAGGGTATAATATATGATATATATTAGGGAATGAAGATAGAAGAGAAGGGAGGGGAGGGCTGAACCCCAAGTACTGGAGTGTTCTGAAGTCAGGAAAATGAGAAGGCTCTAGCAAAAGTGGCTAAAGAAGGAGCAGCTTCTGAGGCAAGTTGGTAGGAGGATAACCGAGAGAGAGAGCTATGTCCTGGAATCCAAGAGCTGAGAGTCAGGACAGCTAACGTTTACACCCTTTCTCTTGTTGAGGCTTGGTTTGGGGGTGTGGATGTGAGTGTGTGCTAAGGGGGAAGGAGTATGGTCTACGTGATCCATAAATTCTGTTCCAACTTGGATGATCTGTGACATGGTCCATCAGCCTGCTTCATTTTGATATACTTCTTTATAGAATATCTCAGCATCTGGAGGCAGAAGCTGGCTGATACTGTCTTTCTCATCTCCCTGAGGTGAGAATTCAGCTATCATTGAATTTATGTGTGGCCCTGACAGTTCTTTCTACACTATTAGCCAACTCTGAAGCACTGAAGAGCAGCAGTCCCTTCCAGAAGTTTCCTTCTCATGCAACTCAGGGCAAACTCAGGGGCGCCACCCTGTGCCCTTCCTCTAGAGCACTTTCCATAGTGTGTCCTTCTATGTTCAGCTCATTATTTCCTCTTCTGTGTCTTCAGTGATGAAGTGATCTCCAGGACCGTAGCAATTATATCTACTTTTTAATCATTGTATGCTCTCTCGATATTTGTCATATAAGTGAAGAAAAGAAAATTGTGGTGGGGAGATTAGCCTCATTCTTGGTATCACCATGGGGTTCAGAGGCACAGAAGGAACAAGGTGGACTTAGAAAGAACTTGGTGACAATTATAACGATATAGTCAGAGGACTGTTAGCCTGCCAGGGAATGAGCTCTTTCTCCCCCACAGCTTTCAAACTAGAGCTGCCTGTTCAGGGAGCTGCTCATGTGATTTCCTGTACTGGGTCAAAAAAGTGCAAAAAGAGTTGTCTAAGACCTAACAGTTCTAGAATTCAATGACAACAAAACTCTTAACATATCACCTGTGACCAATCTCATGTCTTTATTATCTGTGCATAAAGTATCTGGTGAGAAAGACTCATTCTATGCAGTTAACAGGTTGCTTAATCACATGAACTTGAATTTATTCATCTCTTTATTCATTTATTCCATCCATCCATCCATCCATCCATCCATCCATCCATCCATCCATCCATCTTTCCATCCATCCATCCATTCTTCCATCCATTCATCCATTCATCCATCCTTCCATCCATCCCATCCCACCCACTCATCCATCTACCCAACTATCCATCCATCCATCCATCCTTCTATCCATCCCATCCCACCCACTCATCCATCTACCCAACTATCCATCCATCCATCTTTCCATTCATCCATCCATTCTTCCATCCATTCATCCATTCATCCATCCTTCCATCCATTCATCCATCCACCCATCAAGCCATCATCAAACAATATTAATAGAGCACTTCCTCAAAGCCATGCCAGGTCCTGTAGAAGCCAAAATGAAAAGTACATGTTCCCTGAAGGGTCTACATTTTATTTATTATTAGCATATAGAAGTACACGCTGCTAATAATAATAATAATATCTAATACTTATATAGTACCTTCTATAGGACAGGCAGTGTTCTAGGTGTTCTACATATATTAACTCACTTATCACCCAAACAACCCTAAAAGGCAGATACTATTAGTATCCCCATTTCATATGAGAAAACTATACTTAAAATCCGCACTCAATTTGACTCTTGTTTTAACATTATGAAAACCCAGTTTAGGTTCCGGCCATGAAGATTTGAAACAAATACTTTTAAGAAAAAAAACTTCTTTTGAGTAAAAACATTTCTTCCAGGAAGCAACATAGAGAGGAGAGAGTATTGGTCTAAAATTCAAGAATCCAGATTCCGGGGTGAGTTGTGTGACTTTGGACAACTTCCTTCCCTTCTCTGCGCCTTCCTTTTCTCCTCTCTAAGGGATTGTATCTCAGTGAGAGGGGGTGGAGGGGCAGTGGTGGTAATGACTGAATTTAGTAGAATTAACAAATACAGTCATGCAAGTTGTACACTGCACAACTTGGGGCCACAATGCTAAATGAAGATGGGGCCACCTGATATTGTTCAACATGGTGGTGGGTCTCTCAGGTACCTTCTGCTCTTGTAATTCAGTGATAGCTTTCCTTCATTTAAAAATGAAACACTATTCTTCGTGTTACAGAGGAGATCCTATTTCTCCCCAAATATTTTCTAGCCTAGCAAATTTGGGGTACAACTTAATTGCACTCAGAACTGCCCATGCAGAAAACAATCTTCTCCAAACTCTTTCAGCATCTCTCCTTGCTTTCAAAATTTCCCCAGAGAAATCTCCCTGTTGTGGAGGAATTTGTGCATACTGAAACAGGCAGGCCAATTTGAAATTGTGTCTTCACAGTTGAACAACTTCAAGCCAAGCCTGAAGTCCATTAGCGATGCAAGAGGAGAGGAATCCACCAAGGAGGTATGTGAGCAGCCTTAAGCAAGAGCAGAGTGGGTGATCCCAATATGGGTTCCAAGGACCCAGAAGGGGTAAGAATATGCCCACCATCTCCATTTGTTCCTCTCCTGAACTCACTGATGTCTAATTTTTTTTTTCATTAAAACTCAGCATTGAAAGACTTCTGCTGCTTGTGTCAAAATACAGATATACTGGAGCACCTGGGTGGCTCAGTCAGTTAAGCATCTGCCTTTCGGCTCAGGTCATGATCTCAGGGTCCTAGGATTGAGTCCTGCATTGGGCTCCCTGCTCAGTGGGGAGCCTGCTTCTCCCTCTCCCTCTGCCCCTGCCCCTGCCTCCAACTTTTGCTCGCGCGCTCTCTCTCTCAAATAAATAAATAAAATCTCAAAAAAATACAGCTGTACCATTCAGATTGGGTTTCCAACAGCATTTATTGAGAAATGTAGGTCTTTAATGGCATTGATAAATACTAAAAATTTAAGAGTGGATAAAAATGTCTATTTTTAAGAAAGTTTATTTCTTCTTTATACAAGTATCATGTGCTCATTATAGAAAATTTGGAAAGTAAAATTTTAATACAGTATTTTTTGTTTTCCTTTGGACTTCCCATTTCTCCTTTAATTTCAAATTTTACACTTTTGATTTTTACTTTATTTAAATCCACTTGCCAGAATTATGCTGTATATAAATTTTATGAATATTTTAATTTTGTCTAGCCTGTAGTTTATGTTATGAACAATTACATACTATCACAGCCTCTTCATAACCATAATTTTTAATTAAAAATGTTACTGAGATCATTATGGATTCACATACAGATGTAAGAAAAAGTACGGAGTACTCAGCCCAGTTTCCCCCAGTGGTTAGAGCTGGCAAAACCAGAGTACAATGTTACAACCAGGATACTGACCTTGACATAATGCACTGATCTTACTCAGATTTCCCCAGTTTTATTATATCTCATTTGTGTGTGTGTGCGTGTGTGTGCACATATTTAGTCTCATACAATTTTATTGGGTGTGTAGATTCCTGTATCCATCACAATTGATAACTGAATATTTCCATCACCACAAGGATCCCTTGTTGACCTATGATAACCACCCTGACCTCTCTCTCCTTCTCCCACCCCATCCCTAACTCCTGAGATCCTCTAATCTGTTCTCCAGTTCTCGTTGTTGTCATTTCAAAGTTCACTATACAAATGGAATCATATAATACGTAACATTTTGATGTTTGACGTTGACTTTCACTCAGCATGATTCCTGGAGATTCATCTAAGTTTTTGCCTGTATCAATAATTTGTTCCTATGGAAAACAGTATGGAGTTTCCTCGAGAGATTAAAAATGGCACTACCATAGGACCCAGCAATTTTACTGCTGGATATCTATTGAAAGGAAATGAAACCAGTATATTGAAGTATATTGAATAGTATATTGAAGAGTATGTCTGCATTCCCGTGTTCATAGCAGCATTATTCACAACCAAGGTATGGAAACGATCTAAGTGTCTATCAATGGATGAATGGATAATATTATATATATATATATATATATATATATATATATATATATATATATATATGTGGAATATCATCCAACCTTGAGAAAGAAGGCAATCCTGCCATTTGCAATAACATGGATGGACCTTGAGGGCATTATTCTAAGTTAAATAAACCAGACAAAGAGAGACAATACTGCATGATCTCACTTATATGTGAAATCTTAAAAAAAAAAAATCAAACTCATAGAAACAGAGAGTAGAAAAGTGGTTGCTAGGGGCTGGGGTGCATGTTGGAAATAGGAAGAGGTTGGTGAAAAAGGTAAAAATTTTCAGCTCTAATGAATAAAGGAAAAATGTGCTCTTTTTTTGTTGCTGAGCAGTATCCCATTGTATATATATACCACAGTTTGTTTAATCATGCACCTATTGAAGAACATCTGAGCTATTTCCTGTTTGGGGCTATTACTAATAAACCTGCTATGTACAGGATTTTTTGTGGACTGAAGTTTTCATTTCTCTGCAGTAAATGCCCAAGAGCGCAATTGTGGGATCATGCAATACTTGTGCATTTAACTTTATAAGAAAGCACAAAATTGGAAAAAAAAAAAAGAAAGCACAAAATTGTTTTCTAGAGTAGCTGTACCATTTTACATTCCCACCAACAATGACTGGCTGACCCAGTTTCTCCATATTCTTACCAGCATTTAACACTGTCATTGTTTTTTATTTTGGTCATTCTGATAGATGGGTAGTAATATCTCATTGTGGCTTAATTTGGGGGAGCTTTTAAATTAACAATTCAATTTCTTTAATGATTATAAAGCTGTTGAGATTATCTACTGCAGAGGCTCCCCTGGCCCAGCATTTGTGGCAGGATCCCCTCCATCTTGGGGGGTTCCAAGAGAGCTTCCTGGACCAGAGGCGTTTGTGGTAGAATCCCTTCCTGGTGCCTTGTTTTCTCTGGGTGGTGAAACAGAGTCTCAGGTCTATGGGACAAAGGAGCTTCCTGGACTAGGCTGTGTGTTCTAGTGGATTCCTCTTGCCAGATCTTTCTCCCTGCCCCAAGGGAGAGGAGTCTCTGGCCCAAAGGCAAGGGAGGGGGCTTTCCTTGGCCACTTATTCATTCTACTGTAGTTACGCCCTGTGTCCTGATGTGATAGGTAGGCTTCCCATTCAATCCAAAGGAAGATGATGCTAGGCTGGGGATTAGGAAATGTGGGTCTAGGTTACCTTCTGTTGGGGGGGGGGGCACATAAGACACCCCTCTACTGTGTTTTTCCTTCAGTGCTGGGGTCCCAAACTAGTATGCCTTCCTCTTACCAACTTTCAGAGTTTTCCTGTGGTTGGTTGCCTCTTGTATTTTCTCCAGAATTTATTGTTGTATTTGGTGGGGAAGCATAGGGAGCTACAAGCTTGGTATTTGTCTAGACTGGAAATCCTAGACATTTTAATGGCTTCCTAGTATTCCATTGCATTTCATAGTATTTCATTGTATGACTTTGGGATAGTAATGTAGCCCAAGTGCTCAGTAATAGAGAAATAGTTCTTCTCAATATTTTACTATTAAAAAAATCACTTTTTGCATAAAGTTATTTCCATTTGGATTCTAAATCACAGGGCATAATCTGAAACTAATATAGCACTATATGTTAACTAACTGGAATTAAAATAAAAACTCAAAACAAACAAACAAACAAACAAATAGATGGAAAAATACATAACTCAGAATGGAAATAGTGTTTCACAGAGAACACACATTTTTAATGTTCTCTACTAGTGCTTTGATCGTGTTCCGATTATCTACAGTTGTGTCGCAAACCACCCTACATTTCATGGCATGAAACAACAGCAGTCACATATTGGTATATCTCATGGAACTGCGCTTAGATGGGTGGTTCCCCCTTAAGGTTTCTCATGTGGTTGCAGTTAGACCATGGCTGGGCTGAACTCACGTGGAAGCCTTCTTCATTCACATGCCTGGTGCTCAATGCTGATTTTGAGCTGGGACCTCCGCCCTGCTATTGGCCAGAACACCTCCATATGATTTTCCTGTATGGCCTAAGATCCAGCATGGTAGCTGGATTCCAAGAGCGAGTGTCCCAAGAGACAGTCTAGACTGATGCTGTATCGCCTTTTATGACCTAGCCCTGGATATCACATAGCATCACTTCTGTCATATTCTGTTGTGAAAAGTGACTCACTAAGACCAGCTCATATTCAAGGGGAAGGCCATTAAACTTGATTAAACTTCTACTTGATGGGTAGATGTCAACTCATGTGAAAAACAGTTTTGAAAGGTACCACATATAGCAAGGGAAAGAGGAGGGAGGGGCTGACCAGGTAGGGGAGACACATGCCAGATACAGGTATTATAAGCTGTCACCGGCCAACTTTGTATGCAAGAGAAGAAAAGGTGAGATGGATCTCATCTGCAGGACAGGGTTTGGCAGGTGAGCTATGGGAGTAACTCTCTGCCATTTGTATAATGACACCCAGGAAACACAAAATCTCTTGACATGAAAACAATGGCTTCTTTCGACCAATGGGGTGAATTCTGAATTTCTCATTAAATAGGAAGACTAAGGTTGTCTAGAAATTCTAGGCAACAAGGAGGAAAAATATGGCTCCGGTGTGTTTTTGCACACACCAAAGCTTTGATAAGCTGTATTCTGTGAAAAACCTTATTATACTCCTTACAGAAATCAATGATAGGGTATTGAATGTAACACCGTGAACAGAACATTTCCAGTGGTGTTTGGCATTATGAGAGTATAATAGGGACATTTTGAGATTCGGCCTAAGGTGGCCTAAATGTTCATTTAGAATATTTCATCCACACAACGACTCAGGTAGCAGGAGGGGGGCATGAGCTTGTGCTAATAGTTCTTCTCGTATATAAAAGCTGCACGTCTTAAGCCCCAATTATGTGATTAATGTAGCTTCTTGATTTATGGTGCACTTATTTATTTTCTTATTTATTTGTCATTTTAAAGCCTCCTACGTATTAGGTTTCATCATTAGACTAGACTTCTGTGTAGACAGAAAGCAACATTATTCTGTCTGCCAATGAACTTTAAGTTTCAACTCTGACCCTTGCTTTCCATCTCCACTCACACTACATGAAATTTTATTTAGGTCCTTCAGTTTTTCAGGTCAGTCTAGGGTAATCAGACACCCCGCCCCCCGAATCATTTTCA
The DNA here is from genome assembly GCF_029215605.1 of Mirounga angustirostris. Lineage (NCBI taxonomy): Eukaryota > Metazoa > Chordata > Mammalia > Carnivora > Phocidae > Mirounga > Mirounga angustirostris. The sequence continues at coordinate 169,050,315 of NW_026991713.1, forward strand.
GACCAAACAAACACACAAACAAAAACAACAACAACAAAAAGGCCATGATAACAAAGAATGTCATTTTCTAGGTTTTTTTTTTTTTTTAAGATTTTATTTATTTATTCATGACAGAGAGAGAGAAAGGCAGAGGGAGGAGCAGGCTCCCAAGGAGCAGGGAGCCCGATGCGGGACTCGATCCCAGGACCCCGAGACCATGACCTGAGCCGAAGGCAGACGCCCAACCATCTGAGCCACCCAGGCGCCCCTCATTTTCTAGGTATTTTTAAAAACTCAGTCTAGAATCCTATCTTCTTCCTTCCCCCAGATCAGCCCTTACCTGACAGGAGTGCAGTGGATGGTCACCTCTGTCCCTCTTATTCAACCCACCACTTTCTGACTGTATTTTGGGTCCCTCCAGGTTTACAAAGGATTAAGGAGGTGAGACAAGGGACAGGGAAGTTCTTGTTTGAAGGATACTATTGTGATTGTCATTGAGCCTTCTGGGTGTGGCAATCCTCTAATTCATGGGGGGCCCTTGAGAGTTCTTTGGAGACCTCCCCCATCACCAGGAATCCCTCTTGTCTGCACGTCCCTTAATGGCAATGCCTCCTCCCTCTGGCTACTCACAGCTCTCTTGTCTACTCTTGCAGTCTACCTTCTGTTGGAGTTACTTGTCTCTACTGTCCTCTTAGCACATCTCCATCTGGCACACAGAGACCTCCCCAGGCTTTGCCTTGCACACTCTGGACACACAGACCATTCCAGTCCAGTCCCGTCTTTGCCTTGGGGGAGGCGGTGTGAGTTTAAGCCCATCCCCATAGCCCCTCAAGCCCAAGTGGATCAAGCATCTAGTTTCCTGTGTCTCCAACTCCAGAGCCATAAAGAATGGCTGCAGGTGGTTCTCTTCCAGCCCCTTTCTCCTGACCTGAGGACCCCATGGGGAGGAGAGGCAGCACACAATGATGACTCTCTCCAAAGAAATCATTCACATCGTCTTGAATCGATTCCTACATAGTCTGTGTTGTGGGACCACCGTGAGCTGAAGCAGTTTCATGATCTCTCAGTATGTCCTGCATGTGGTCTGGGACCTTAATTAAGGATCCTTATGTACTTGGCACCTCTCATGCTGTTCTCAGCCTTTGTGGTCTCTGCCAAAAAGTCTGAGCAACACGGTAACATCTAGTTAAACATAATTTTTCTTTGACACTTCATTTCACTGGAGATATTGACTAGGAAGCAAGAAAAAGAAAATCCTAATAGAAAGGAACTTGGCGAGCTCCTAAAATGCAGGGTTGTTGAGGAAGCCTTACTATTTGCTTCAAGCATCCAACAAACCATTTCATGATAATCTTTTGTTTGTTACCAATTAATTTATTTTATTATTAATAGGGTTAAGCTTCTTTTCAAATGTTATTAAACCATTTTTATTTCCTTTTAAATTGCCCATTCATGACACAGGCCCATTTTTTCATTGGTTAGTAAGAGCCCTTTGTATCTTAAGGACCTTAACCAACATTTTATCAGAGCCATTTGATTTATGTTATTTTAAGTTTGTTTGTTTTCCGAGTTTGGATTTTATTTAATGTGTAATGGGAAGTCATTGGAGGATTTTATGTATGGGGGTGATGTAAACTTACATTTAAAAATGTAAGATTTAAAAAATATCAGATTTTTGAATATCAACTTTCTTGAGGTATAATTTGCATACAATTAAATATGCTTATTTTAAATATGCAGTTTGATGAGTTTTGACAAATGTATACATCTAAGTAACCACCACCATAATAAAAATGTATAACATTCCTATTGCCCCAGAATGTTCCCTCATGCTCCTCTACAGTCAACATTCCCATCCCCACCCCAATCCCAGCCCTAGGTGAGAGTTTCTGTAGACCCTTCATCCAGCTTCCCCTAATGTTACCATCTTATATAACCAATTATACTTCAATAAAGCTGCAGGAAAAATTAAATTAATAAAACTAGCTAAATGCAATCTTGAGTTGCATCATGGAACAGAAAAAGGACATTAGTGAGAAATCTGGTGAAATCTGAGTAGAGTTTATAGTTTGGTTAAGAATTGCATGTGATAGTCTGAAACATCTAAGGACAAGGCAGGCTTTTCATTGGACATATGACATATCTGCCTCCTGGGGGTCAGCACTTTAGGTGACTGGCCACTGATAGATTCTGTGGCTTTCATTTGTAGCTGGGACGGGGTAAGACTCCACCCACGTGCCGGTTGATTCCCAGTAGCCATCCCTTAAATTACAAATGGAACCAGGTGATGGACATTAAGGAGGGCACATGACATGATGAGCACTGGGTGTTATACACAAATAATGAATCATTGAACACTACATCAAAAATAAATGATGTACTACATGTTGGCTAATTGAACTTAATAAAAAAAAATTACAAATAGAAAAATCTATTTTGCATGGGTGTTTTAAGGACTCTGCCAGACAGATCCCAACTGGGGAAGGACTTGCACTGATTGTCCAATAAGGATAACTGGAGCTTCAGAACAGTCCTGGGAGCTCTGACTCAGATATTATTTTGTTTAATGCCTTAAAGAGTCTTTTAGACTGCATCCTGGACACTGAAGGTCTAGCCCTAGGGATGGCAACAAACAAACAGGCACTGAATCCAGTTATAAAGAAAGGTGGGGCGCCTGGGTGGTACAGTCGGTGAAGCATCCATCTCTTGGTTTCAGCTCAGGTCATGATCTCAGGGTCTTGAGATCGAACCCTATGTCAGGCTCCATGCTCAGCACAGAGTCTGCTTAAGATTCTCTCTCCCTCTCTCTCTGTCCCTCCCCCCTCTCTCTAATAAATAAATAAGTCTTTAAAAATATTCATTTAAGAAAGGCAGAGACTCAACTGGCAACTGGCAGAAGCTTAGCACCCCAGCCAGACTCCCCTCTGGAAGCTCTTGCCTGACCCCTTCTTCCAGGTGCAGCCAAGAGACCAAGAGATGGGCCAGTGGTAGCCCGGAGAAGCACTGGGATAAACAGAGCTTCGTCCCCGCCCTGCCCCTTCCTGACATCTTTTCTGCAGATGCAGTTTCAAATACAATGATTGATCCTAGATTGTTTTTTCCCTCTCCCTGGCAGAGCCGGCCAACTAGTTTAGACATTTCTATTAGATTAGGAGCCAGGAAATGAGAAAAACCCTGGCTCACAAGGGAGTTGTTCTCAGGTCACATGCCTGCCTGGTAGAAATGCAGAGAAATAAACGGGAATGCTTTGTTCGGTGAATGATCACCTTTGTAATTTCTCTGCTCTTCCTACCACCTCATGTTCCCTCCGTCCTCCCACCCATGCCACTCTTTTCCAGCCGGTCTGCAGAATCTTGGAACTCTGCACCTTTAGAATCATTCTTTAGGATCACCGAAGCACAGAATCTTAAAATCACAGAAAGTTAAATGCTTGATGTAGTAGAGCAGCATGCACTTCTGAGTTGGATAGAATGGAGAAGCAAATCCTGCTTTGCTGCGCATTCACTGTGGGACTGCAGAGAAATCACCTAGAACTAGTGTCTCGAAGCCTGATGTCCTCATCTATAAAATAGGGACAATGGCCCCAAGGGTCAAAATGAATAATGCATAGGGGCGCCTGGGTGGCTCAGTTGGTTAAGCAACTGCCTTCGGCTCAGGTCATGATCCTGGAGTCCCTGGATCAAGTCCCGCATCGGGCTCCCTGCTCGGCAGGGAGCCTGCTTCTCCCTCTGACCCTCCCCCCCTCATGTGCTCTCTGTCTCTCTCATTCTCTCTGTCTCAAATAAATAAATAAAATCTTTAAAAAAAATGAATAATGCATACACAGCGTCTGTCTACCACAAAGCACATGATAGGAATTCAACAAACCCAATGCTCTTTAGATAAAATTTTCAGAACCTTGAAATCCTAGAATGTGAGCTATTAAAAAAAAAATAGCCACTTTCTAATTCGATTCCTATGCCGTTTATTAATTGCCTCTAAACAATCTATAGGTTGTCTGGGTTCCTTGTACAACACATCATTCAAAACTAATGTCATCTCACCAGGGCAAGTGAAGATGGCCTATACACTAGGGAGGCATCAGAACGATAGCCCTGTGAGCCCGTCAAAAACTCTGAATTTGGCAAAGGTCTCAATTTGATATGTATGCAACTGTATTCAGAGCTTAAGTGGAGAAGTTTACATTTATTCTTACTTCATTCCACCTCATTAGTTGTGGCCAGTAATTTGAGCCTAAATCATGCCTCTTCCCCGTCCCGCCCCCCATCCTCCAACCAGGGTGGAGGAGGGAATCTAGATGAATCGTATACCAGGGCACTGACTGGGCACATTGCCTGATGATCCTTGCAAATTTATTCACATGGCTATGACTTTCTCTCTCTGGCCTTCTCCTTTATCAACTCTCTTCTATCTCTGCTCTGCAAATCTTAAGCCTAGAAAGAAAGGCTTACCTCTGTTCTTCTTCCATGCCAGAGAGTCCAATTGAGAGCAAGCCCAGGTAGTCCTCTGTGCCCTGTGATTCCCCTAGGTGTCAGCCAGGTAGGGAAGGCACTGGCAAATTTAGTGACCATGTCCTGGGATTGATTCTCCATTTGGACTGACCAGTGTAGGGCACTGGGCTCTAATTTGTAGACGTTTGTGCCTAAGAACTTAGGATAAATGCTTTTTCATGTGATCCAGGGGAACTCACCAGAGCTCCGTTATCAGGGTCCAGTGTCCAAGCCCAGATCATATTCACCACTTTCCTTTGCTTTGTCCCCAGAGAGTATATCTCCTTCACAAAGTCATCATGATGAGTGACTAGGGAGCTGGCACATCATGATTCCACATTAATACCATCAAAATCTCCTGATATTTCAAGTCAAGGATGATGGTCAAAGTCTTTACCAAAGATCAAACAAGATAGGATAACTTTAAGCCTTATAGAAGGTAGCTAAAAGATCACTCCTTACTCCTTATAATCTCAGAAACTTTGTTTTGGAATAGATTTTTCCTCCAATTGGCTTTCACCTCCCTCGTATAGTAGTCTGTCCAGGTGGTCATCGGCCATCTACTCAGATGTGTCTAGTTCTCGGAAGCTCACTACTTGGTAGAAATCTCTTCAATACCCCACTAATCCCTAAATTCAACTTTAAATAGAAAAAGTGTTTGAATGTATTCCCATAATTAAGAGTGTTAGACAGTGCCTGAGTTCAAAGCAGTAAATTCACATTCAAACCACTCTCTGCTGTGTATTAGATGACTTTTTGCACATAATAGACACACAATAAATACATGGTCAATCCATAGACTCAATAGTATTGCTTATTGTTCTGAAGGCACCTTGGGCCATTTAAATATAACTGGCCAGTCTTGTCAGGAGACTCGAAACACATATTAAGTCAGTATGAGAAAAATGGTCTTTCATTCAATTTCCTCAACATTTATTTAAATTAATCCTATCCTGCCAGGCAATATGGAAGACCTGGAGAAAAACTGTGATTAAGAAATTAAGAAATAAAGATCCCATGTCAGTGGTTGTTCATGAAGAGTCCAAATGCTTCCTGCCCCCCCATCTCACCATGGAAGCAGCACTCCCAGCACGAGGCTCTTGGCCAATAACAGACCTTCCTTAAAGAGCACTGAGAAAGTTTAAAGAGGAGTCCTGTAGACATTTTAGTACCTGACCTGTTTAACACCATCTCTTTAAATACCCTAAAGAGGTATAAAGGGAGTTTAAGATCAAAAAATGCTTTGTGTCAAGACAAGTACTAATAGATATCCCATTACGTGGCATTTCTAGGACATCTTATTTCCCAAAAGCAAACAAACAAAAAAGGAATATCTTACATTCGTGACATTGCCTTCTCTGCGCCTTTGTTTCCCCATGATTGAAAAGTATTCATTTCTCCCCCTAAGAGCTAGTTTTCCCTAGTGCTTTTTAATACTACAGCTTTTTTATTTACTGCAGTGCAGAAAAAGGATTTAAATTTGTCTTCTCAAATAGAAAATGCCTCCCCACGCATCAAGTGCATTCTTGCCACCTGAAAACCGTTTCAGGCACAACCCCCCTACTCAAAGGATTCTCGAGTTAATAACTTCTGCTGCAGGTATAATCCCCCCCTGGCGGGGAAAGGCCACAGTAATCCTTTGGAAGAAGTAACTGCTGACTTGGGAAGGGCTGCGATGCTGTGGGGTCAGGCAGAGAGAGGCGTCTGAGTCCAGCGGCATGCTACTGGCTGGCAGAAGTTGAAAATCTCAGTCAGTGCTGTCCTGATGTGCTGGAAAACAAGTTAGCAGGAGAGAACACATGGAAGATGAGTGGTACCCAGAAGGGCATCAGAAGCCGGGCTTCGGGTTGCAGAAGACAGTACGATGTTGACAAGGAAAGGACCACAGTCTGGGGGGCTGGGTTCCAGCCCCAAAGCTCAGCCATGATGCCAACTCCTTGATGCAAAGATTTTCCTGGGCATCTGATGGGGGATGGAATCAGAGGATGAAGCCCAGCACCAGACCAGAGAGATTGAAGAGTTAGGCAGGCAGCACAAAGGATAGAACAAGAACGTGAGAATTTCATTATAACGCCCAAGTCTGAGAGTAATTGATAAGGCGGGAATGGGTGGGCAACAAAGACCCCAGTGAGAGGCAGGGCCAGAATCCAAAGGTGGGACTTAGGGAGGCCAGAATCAAAGTGTGAACATGGCCATATGATGGATCTGTAGTGCAAGGTCAAGGAGACAGAAGCGGGTCACAGAAAGACAGCTTGGCCTGGGAACATTGGCTGAGAGCCCGGGCAGGATTCCTTGGCACGAGCTGGCCTCATCACACTACTCTTGATCACACAAAATCCTGCTTTCCGCCAGTTTAATTTTTGTTCTTATTTTCTCTAAATCTTCTTCTGTGGTGTAATAGCGTTTCTACACCCCCAAAAGGTAGTGACTTAGAACAATTACACTCCCCATGCATTGGATGGGAGGTTACTTCGCTGGCTCTTCAAGCCTTGGCGGGGCTGTGATTTATGGAAGGGTCAGCAAGACTAGAAGGTCAGCGGGGCTGTGATTTATGGAAGGGTCAGCAAGACTAGAAGGTCCATGCCGGCCTCACTCATAGGCCGGACAATAGTGCTGGCTAACGGCTGGGCATTTTGAACCCCTCCGTGAGACTTGCTCTTGTCCAGGTCCTCCAAGCAGATGCCAAGTCAGGATTTGACATACAAGAGGTTTATTAGAGAAAACTTCTGTGAGGGGAAAATGGGAAGGGAAGTCAAGAGCCTGGAGAGCCATCAGACCATGATGCCGGTCAATGCCTATGGGAGAGAAAGGAGAAAGGGCAGGTAGGGCAGGCCAGGACTTAGAGCAAGGGTCTAGGGAAGCTTCCATGAGGGTATCATGTTGAGTGAAATAAGTCAAACAGAGAAAGACATGTATCATATGATCTCACTGATATGAGGAATTCTTAATCGCAGGAAACAAACTGAGTGTTGTTGGAGTGGGGGGTGGGGTGGGAGGGATGGGGTGACTGGGTGATGGACACTGGGGAGGGTGTGTGCTCTGGTAAGCGCTGTGAATTGTGCAAGACTGTTGAATCTCAGATCTGTACCTCTGAAACAAATAATGCAATATATGTTAAGAAAAAAAAAAAAAGAAGAAGAAGAAGAAGGTAGCGGGAGGGGAAGAATGAAGCGGGGGAAATCGGAGGGGTAGACGAACCATGAGAGACGATAGACTCTGAAAAACAAACTGAGGGTTCTAGAGGGGAGGGGGGTGGGAGGATGGGTTAGCCTGGTGGTGGGTATTGAGGAGGGCACATTCTGCATGGAGCACTGGGTGTTGTGCACAAACAAGGAATCATGGAACACTTCATCTAAAACTAATGATGTAATGTATGGGGATTAACATAAGAATAAAATTAAAAAAAAAAAACACATAGGGAAGCTTCCGTGAAGCTCATGGGGAATCCCATCAGAGGAGTCTCACGTGTCCCAGGAATGGGCCTGCCTTAGCATCCTGTTGCACTCAATCACTGTCTGGGGGCGTGACCTCTGTGCTGACATGGCGGTAGATTCCAGAGCATGACACATAGGGCCAGTGGTCCATTTGCTCCCTATAGTCCAAATGCAAATTTTCATGTCCATCCATGGTTGACAGAACAATGACCCTCTAAAGACATCCATGTCCTCATCCCTAGAACCTGGGAATATGTTACCTTAAATGGCAAAAAAAAGGATCTTGCAGATGTAATTAAGAGATAGGGAGATTATCCTGGGTTATCCAGGTGGGCCCAGAGTCCCAGGTTTATCATAAGTGTTCTTATAAGGGGGAGGTAAGAAGGTCAGGGTCAGAAGAGGCCATATGATGATAGACACATAGGGTGGAGTGATGTGGGGCCATGAGCCAAGGGAACAAGGCAGCCTCCAGACCCTGGAAAAATCAAGGATAGTGTTCTCCCCTAGAGCTTCCAGAAGGATTGCAGGTCTGTCAACACTTTGATTTTAGCCTAAAGAGACTGATTTTGGGATTCTGGCTTCCATAACTATAAATTAATTAATCTGTGCTGTTTTAAGCCACAGAGTTCGTGGTAATTTGTGACAGCACCAGTAGGAAGCTCATACATGGCCATAAGGTTTCTTGCCAGAAAGCTAGACTTCCTTCCTGGGGGGTCTCCTACCCGACGTCCCAAGAGGCAAAGGCCGGAGCTTCAAGCTCTCTGCAGCCTCAGGCTCTGGAGCTCACACAAAGTCACATCCACCGTGTTTTACGGGCCGATGCTAGTCACCAGGCCATATTCAAGGAGACAGAGAAAGTGCCTTCCCTTTGGGTGAAGCATCAGGAGCTCGCCTTGTGAAGGGGAAGACTCTGTGGCCCCCAAACAATCCACCACAGGTGGCTTCCGACAGGTGACAGGCGATGGGGCAGGTTAGGCTCAGGAGAATAAAGCTCCTGGGCATAAAGGTTTACAAAGGTTTGCAATAATGATGCTTCAGGCCTGACTGCAAGACAGAATCCTTTGGGCCATCATCTGCTAGGAAAAGAGAAACCACTGCCTATGTTTCTATGTAAAGTCCCTGCTAAAATGAAGTTAGGGGCTTAACCGCTGGAAGGGCTGCGGGAGCCATGTATGATGAAGAAGACCGCTTCAGGAAATTTGCAAGGCGAGCAGTCGCCAATGATCTTGGCGGCTGGCAAAACCACACTAGGTGATTCTTAGGAAGACACATTCTTAGCAAAACCTGGGTCTGCTGTTTTCTAATGCCCATGCACCTGCCCGCAACTGCAGCTTAGAGTAAGGCCTTCCCTTCTCTCCTGTCTTCCCGGCCAAAGATGAGTGCCCGTCTCATCTTCAGGAGGGAAGAGGGGCCCTGCTGGCAAGGGGTCTAGGAAGGGGTACAAGGATTGTTTAAAGGGTGGAGATGATGCAGAATGTGGATGAACCCCTGGGGAGTTTTACAGAACGTGCCCAGGACCCACCCAGGCCAATTAAACCAAAACTTCTGGGGAGGGAGGCTCAGCTCCAGTACTTTAAGTGGCTCCCCGTGATCACAGCTTTATACCTTATATGTTCTGAAGCCTATCTGCAGGTGCGATCACATGTAATACATGTGACTTGTCCATTTCCACTCTTTCGAAATGACTCCCCCAAGGTCATGCGGAAGGCCTGGCCCTGCTCCTTTAAGACAGATGGACTCCACTTCATCATACCTGGGACTGCCCCCCAGGCACCCCAACATTGCTCAAGACCTGTCTTGAATCCTGAGCACCCGCCCCACCTTGGACTCCACATCCTGATTCACTTCTGATGTCCCTGCTCCTGGCTTCACATGGCATCTCTCGGCTGGGACCAGCTGGGACCAGGACCACTGATCTCGCTGATGGACCATGCCCCTGAGCTCTGATTGCCTTGGCCCGTGGACCATCTTTACTTCTAGACACTCAAGAAATGAGCAAGCAAGCACTGCAGCAAGATTTTCTGCAATCCTTCTGTGGTCATCTCCCCTGGGAGTCTCTCTGATTGTTTCTCTGTGTCGGTCTTTGGCTCACCCCTGTAAATGCAGTGCTCTGCTTCTCACATTAGCCAGAGTGACTCTTTAAAAGATCACTCTGCTCACAATCCCGTAATGATCCCTCATTTTGCTTACAGCAAAAGCAAACTTGTATAGTGGTCTACAAGACCCTACGGAGTGTGCTGGACCCTGGTCCCTATAACTTCTCTGCCTCATCTCTTCATCCCTCCCCATGCTTCCTCCAGCTGCACTGCCTTCCTGTTGTCCCTCAACATGCCAGACATGCACCAGCCACAGGGCCTTTGCACTGGCTATTCCCTCTGCCTAGAGGGCTTTCCCTGGTACTTGCATAGCTAACTTCCTGCCTGCCTTTAGGTCTTCGCTCAGATTTCACCTTCTCATTAGTGCTATCCTGATTTAAAATTGCAATCCCCCCAGAATTCTCTTACCTCTAGTCTACCTGCCTCCTAGCACTTATTCCCTCCCGGCTTACTATCTACATCACATAATATCTTTACTGTTTATTGTTACATTAGAATGTAAGCTTTGCAAGGTAGGGGCGGGCTCTTGCTGAGTTTTGTTCACTGACATATCCCAAGTGCCTAGACCGGGGCCCATACTTAGCAGACATAAAATATACATTTGTTGGAATACCTGACTCCATTGTGACCCCTTGGAGTCTACATTGAACTTGCCTACCAAGCAATCACCCCAGTGAAATTGTATCTGACTGGTGGTAATTGGCAGAGCAGGATCCTTCCCTTTCCTCGGGGTCTCTGAGAAGACAATATTACCTAGAGGCAGGTGGAGTGATGGGCCCCCCAGGGGCAGGCAGCATGCCGAAAGATGTCCAAGAAGGCAGACAATTAGCATTAGGTAGTTCTGGCTACAGCCAGTAGATTCCAGAAGTGGTAATGCCTCAGCTTTGGGGACCAAGGCAGGACCATCTCCTCTGGGAAAACCTTGGACTTATAAGCGAAGCAAGACCACTGCTTCAATGGGCCCAAAGTCCTCCTTAAGAGATAGAGTATATGTCCACTGGGTCTCAACAACAAGGACAAGAATAAGCCAGAAGCTTCTGCCCTCCCCTCCATCAAGAGTCTCTGATGAGCCGCCAGTTCCTGGTTAGCCTCTGCAGAGCTCAGCCGAGGCTCAGCCTCTGAAGGCCCTTGGTTCCCCCAGCACTTTGGTACTCTGGCTGGGGCACCTGCCCTAGAGTCATGTGGAAACCCCCTTCTCCCTCTTCTTTCCCCTGCTAAGGTGATATCCATGACTATCTCCTGCCATGACATGCAGCGTCGATGCCTCATTTCCTTTACCTCCAACCCGGACCTGCTTATCTGTCCTCTTCGTTCTCCAGGATCCTGGAGAGAGGGGCTGACCTAAATGACACAAACCCCTAGATCTTTTATCCCATCCTCACATGTGAAGTTGGTTCCTTTTAACGTATCTACATCTGTTGTCTATTCTCTCCCCCGAAGAGTCCCCATTTAGCTGGTCTTTCCTTCTACAGCCCACTGCTCTATCTGGACATTTACTGGTTTCCTTTCCAGAACCTTCTTCAGCCATACTTTGGCTTGTGAAGAATATTCCCAGTATCTCCTGTGTGCACATCTTGGGGAGACCTCTCTGGGGTGGGATGAAGTTGGGTGGAACTTGGTCTCCTTTGTCATGGAATATTGGCCTGGCATCAGTGGCCATGGATGCATCTCAGGACCAATGGGTACCAAGTTCTGTGTGGGCTCAAGATGGCCAGGAGGACCTGAGGGCCTGCCTGCAGTCAGGTATGGGCGAAACGAGGCAATCTCCAGGAGACAACTCACATTTTGCTTAAGTGTCCCACCACATTTCTCCTGGTTACATTTTCCTTGCTCTTAATCTGGGAAGCTCAGAGCGGAAGAGTGTGGCTGGCCTGAGAGTCGGTTCACAGAAGAAGTAGCAGTGAAGCAACATGCCAAAGGCATCCAGCCCGTGAGGGCAGCCACAGTCTTAGCACAGAAGCCCTTCCTTGGCTGGAGAAAGAGAAGAACTCGTGGAGGCACAGAGCTCATGTCTCACTGGAGTTAGAAGTTCCAGAATTTCTTAAGTCAAACAGAGAAAGACATGTATCATATGACCTCACTGATATGAGGAATTCTTAATCGCAGGAAACAAACTGAGGGTTGCTGGAGTGGGGGGTGGGGTGGGAGGGATGGGGTGACTGGGCGATAGACACTGGGGAGGTTATGTGCTCTGGTAAGCGCTGTGAATTGTGCAAGACTGCTGAATCTCAGATCTGTACCTCTGAAACAAATAATGCAATATATGTTAAGAAAAAAAAAAAAAGAAGAAAGTAGCAGGAGGGGAAGAATGAAGGGGGGGAGATCGGAGGGGTAGACGAACCATGAGAGACGATGGACTCTGAAAAACAAACAGGGTTCTAGAGGGGAGGGGGGGTGGGAGGATGGGTTAGCCTGGTGATGGGTATTGAGGAGGGCACGTTCTGCATGGAGCACTGGGTGTTATGCACAAACAATGAATCATGGAACACTACATCTAAAACTAATGATGTAACATACGGGGATTAACATAAGAATAAAAAAAATTAAAAAAAAAAAAAAGAAGTTCCAGAACTTCTACACAGGAGGGCATCAGGCCTGAGTACCTCATGAGGTGGTTGATGCTGAGTTTACAGAGTCTTCCCATATGATTGAGACAATGACAGATGTCCACTTCAAAGCCTGGGGGACAGGGCTTCCTCTGGGAAGGACTGCTCGATGCATTTCCTATGAAGCATCCGATCCACCTTCTACTGGTATCAGATTGTCTTTGAACCTCAGCTCCAATAGCAAGTCTTTCCCTGTACCTGACGTTGCTTCTTGCTCCCTTATCCATTTCCCCAGAAGTCCCAAAATCAGGCCTTGCCTGACCCCCCAACTCTGCTAGATTCTGTCTCCCTGCCCGAATCCTACACAGAAGGGTTTTGAGATTGATACCCAGGTTCCTGCCTCGACTTTGCTGATCGCGGCTGTCTTAGAAGCTGTGTCCATCCCCTCATCCATCCATGGAGGCATTTAATGAGCACTTACAACGTGCCAAGTACTGGGAACACAGGTGCGACCTCCTAGTACCCTATACTCATTGACGGAGACTCATCAGCCTGCCTTCCTAGTCCCTTCTTGCCAACCGGCAAAACCCATCCCGCCTACGTGTTCTCCCGACCTGCATCTGTGTGGCTTCAGGTTCCTTGTGATTCCGAGTGTGACACTGAGGTGGGCACAGCTTTTCTTTCTTTGTGCACAAATTATCACCGTCTATTGCACCACACGCCCTGCTGGGGACACTCTTTCCCCAGTATCTGCCACACCATCCTCTCCATGAGGCCTTCCCTGATGGCACATTTCAAATGTCAAACACCTCTCCCCCCCCCCCCCCCCCCGCGCCCTGACCCGTTCCCCACTGTACCGCTCTCCATGGCAACTGTCACCGTGGCATATTCTACAGATCATACCAACTAGTTGTTCTGCTGGAACATCCGTCCTATCATAGCAGGGTTATGTCTGTTTTATTTGGCTCTGTGTCCCCGTCATCTAGAAGTGGGGCTGTCCAAGGAGGTGCCCAGAGGACTGTTACTGAGTAAAGCCTGAAAGAAAATCTACAGTCTGTCATGCACTGCCCCGGGAACTCTGTCTCTATTATTTGATGCCATTTTTTTCTCCACCCCATTGTTAGCCTTCACTTGAGAGAGGCAGAGTGGTCCTCTAACGTATGTGAGGTCACTCAACTTGTGAATGATGGACATCCCAGAGAGAAGTGGACATCCCATACCTGCCTCCTGATTTACTGTATCCCTGGGGACCACGTGGGGCCTTGTTATGAAGATGAAGAGAGAGGGAAGAAGGGAGGGAGGCCAGAGGGAGGACGTGACTATGCACACGTGAACTCTGCTGTATCCAAGTGGAATATTCTGGGTTCTGGGGCTACACAAACATCGTGACTGCCTTTGTTGTTCTGTTTGTCCACTGACTTGACCGACATCTTTGTACAGCTCCTACAAAGTGCATCCTACAATGCGCCTACATGGTGGGGGCAGGAGGGGAATCTTCATGGATTGGATTGATTTCTCCCTGGGAGTCAACACGTCACCAGCATCCCCATTCTGGTGGCTTCTCAGAGCCGTAAATAGATAAAAGATGTGCAAGACACACAGCAATTGCTAGTCCGCCCGAGGGGAGAAGGAGAAAGCTCTACCCATCAGATCGCCCCCCTTTAAAATCCTTCTTAAGGAAATGCATGATTTATGAGGCATTTAGAACACAGCGCCGAGCCCCTGTGTGTTCTAAATGAGTTCTCCACGGAAGCGGCTGTGGTCGGAAGCCGAGACGAGGGGCCTCGGATCAGCTCTTCTTGTTTCTAAAAGAGGGATGGAAAACCAATCTTAGGACAAAAGATGGCCTGGAGAATACAGACTGCTTTGAGAGAAGTATGGTTTCACCTTCCAGTAGCAGAGTTTGATGCCTCCAATTTGGTGTGGGATGGCCATGCTGAAACTTAGCAGCCTGCATAGGAGCTCAGTGTTAAAAGTGTAAGGTTCACCAACTGAAGGGCTTTTTGAGTTTGTGGACCAAAGCCAACACCCTATGAGCATTATGTCGAGAGCTCCTGCAGACCCACTGTGCGCTGCATTGAAATCCAGCTCATCTGGGGGCGACAGAGCTGCAAGATGGTCCCTTCTGGGAGTACACGGCTGGTGACTTTTTTATAGTAACTCTTTGTGGCTGCTAACCAGCCACGTGGCCGAAGGGACGTCCCTTAGCCTCTTCTCCTGGGTTTCCCGTCTGTAAATTTACAGTGCCGGACACGTTAGGTCCTCAGGACTGTTCCACTGAAACATTCTCATCCTTGGGACGCTGTGGTGGAAATAGTACATTATTTTGACTTCTCAGTAATCCCTCCTGCCCCTCCTGCCTGTTCATCCTAAGCGAGAAGTCTCTGCCTTCTCTAACTTGCCCAAGACGTTAGCTTGGCCGAGTCTTCGATGTGTCCGAGGATGATGAATCCATGTAAGGCCACTTGATCAATTTCCACAGTGACTTGCAGGATCTCTCCAGGTCTTGGGGCTGGTCATTTATGGGAAAAAAGCAAAGCTGCACAAGAATAGAGGCTGTAACAGATCATTAGGACACAGTTACCAAACCGCCTTCTATTTCTTTCTCTTTTTTTTTAAGATTTTTTTATTTATTTGATACAGAGAGAGAGAGAACACAAGCAGGGGGGGAACGGCAGGCAGGGGAGAAGCAGGCTCCCTGCTGAGCAAGGAGCCCGATGCGGGACTCGATCCCAGGACCCCGGGATCACGACCCGAGCCGAAGGCAGACGCTCAACTGACTGAGCCACCCAGGCACCCTGCCTTCTATTTCTTGAGATATAAGTGCATCCGAAGACTGAGCTGCAGGTAGCGGTGCAGAATGAGTGAAAGCGAACTGCACTGGGTATTGAGGCGGAGCTTTGGGTCAGCGTGCTGGGGGCTCTGAAGGGTGAGCGGCACTGCCATTGGTGTTCCATGCCCTTCCTCAGAACCCAAGAAACTGCTGCGGGAGTCCCGACGAGCTAATTGAGTTTGTTGGCCTTGAAAATGCATCAGTGGAGGTAATGTGATGATGTGATGCTGTGTTCCTGTCCTCTGGATTCCCTTCCTGCCATTACCGAGGCCTTATTGATGACACTGGAAACAAAAACAAAAACAGAAAACAGGACAAGGCCGGGGCAGAGCCCGGCTGAGCTGTCCTTTGTCTTCACGTGCATCCGAGATGCAGGGGTTCACGTCAAGAAGGGCGGCCCCGGGAGGCAGGTGAGTGTGCCCCCCGCCCCCATGGGGGTCCAGGAGGGTCTGCTGGCCGTGGCTCTGTGGAGGACAGGAACACACACGCAGTGGTATGTCGGTCACCACGGACACTGGCTGGGGATGACACCCGGAGGAAGAAAGCAGCAGACCAAGAAAATGCTGGAGGCACAACCACCCATTATAAGTAGAATCAGAATGGGACAAGACAAGGTCAAATTAACCCAGCAGATGTGGGAGTCACTTTGGAAGAGACCAGAAAGAGGGAGCCCCTCGACCCCAAAGTTGAAGGAAGAGGAGGCTGCCCCGGGAGGGTGGCGGACTTGGTTCAGGCCGAGTAGGAACCACGCAGGAAATGCACGTGGGCTGTGGGAGAAGGAGCACAGACCCAGCCAGCCAGTCATCCGAAAATCGCTGAGCCCCGCCGAGCCAGGGGCTGGGCTGCAGGGAGCCTGGCCCAACACCTGCCCTCAAGGGATTTGCCTTCTAGTGGTGAAACACACCTAGGGGTGATAAAGACAGACATACAGACCAATGGAAAAGAACAGAAAGCCCAGAAATCAACCCTCATGGTGGTCAAATGGTTTTCAACATGGGTGCCAAGATTATTCAACGGGGAAACAACGTGTGTGTAACTCATGGTGCTGGGAAAACTGAATGTCCACAAGCCAAAGAAGGATGTTGAACCCTTGCCTAACATCATATATAAAACTTCATTCAACCTGGATCGAAGGCTTAAATGTAAGAGCTAAAGCTATAAAGCTCTTAGACAAAAACACAGGGGAATGAGATCTTCCGGGTACAGAAGTGAGAGAGCCCGTTGGGTACACACTGGTGCAGCAGAGAAGATTGGATAGAGACGCGTGACAGAGATTATATTATGTTAACACAGTGTCCGGGCCAGGCAGCCCTCAGATGCCCAGGCATTCCCTGCAGTTGGCTGGGAAGGGTTCAAGGACCAGGAAGAAACTTCTAGAAGAGTTCAAATACGGGAAACATCGGTTACTTATTGCTGAAATACTCTGGGACTGACCTGCCAGCCTAGGTCCACATCCCAGCTCTTCTCCTTTGTTGTCAAGAGATCCGAGATTGAAACCAAGCTCTGGCACTTCTGAGCTGTCCATCTTTTTGAAAATCCCTCAATGGCCGTGAACCTTGGTGCCTTGTACCCTACTAAAGTCTACTTGAAGACAAAGGAGATAATGGGACAAGGTGCGTGTTACTTCCATCTGTTTGTATCCCAAAGCCCTCTGCTAAAATGCACAATGAAGTATAAATGTTTGTTACAAATTTTATCCTTCCGTCACCACATGCAGAGAACAGAGCATCGACATTGGCCCCTGAGACACCTCTCATCTGGCTGTTTTGCTCCTCAACTCCTGTACCCCAATTAACCGCCTCCTCTCTTGCAGCAGACCTGCTGAGGTCGCTATGTTGTGTAGCAGTTCCTGAGCAAGTAAATGATGGTGGCATTCGTAGTCTCTCTCTCACTCTCTCTCTCACACACACGCACATGCACACGCACACACACACACCCCCCCCCCGGCCAAAGAACGGGATTATTGCAATATTTTTGCAAACCCACTTCACAGCGGGAACTGTCCGTATTGTCTGAGTCTTTCCTTGACAAAATGGGAGAGGAAAATCATTGCATCGGCCTGCGAGAGCAGAGCATAAACACGGTGAGGATGAAAGTCCTGTTTGTGGAGAGCCGGGGAAAGCGCTCCCCGGCTAATGGAAGAGAAATTTCTGTGAAAGGCAAAAAATAAAAGGCAGCGTGAAACAAAAGCAAGATGAATCACTTCCACTCTGAAAGTAACACAGTGAAACAATGGTGCTAAATGAGATACAATCCCTGACAAAGATCTTCTCTGTTCTCCAAGGGCTTTTATTGTGCGGCGTGCACCAAGAGTTATGTTTTATCTTCCCCAAAAGAGTCCGCGTACTTTATTTTAAGCGTGGTACCTCTCTTCGCCTCGCCTCCCCGCTTGCTGAGATTTAAGTCCGCTATTGTAGTGCTCTATCTCTGATCAGCCTCAGAGATCTGAAAAGCCCTGAGTTTGCAAGAATAAAAAAAGGCCTTCGGGTTTGACAGTGATAGATCCTGCCCGTCCCTTCGAGATGACATTCCCGCACTCTGAAGACCACAGATCCTCCCGATAACAATCTGCATCTCCTGCTTGCCTGGTGCCTTTGTGTGAGGAGGTCAGGGCACCCGCGGGGGGTGGCGGGGGGAGGAATCGCCCAGCCAACTCGAGCTACTTTTCCCTGAGTGTTGCGGGGGCAGCTCCAGATCAGATGCAACAAGTTTTTGGGGGGTGAAAGGGAATATAGAGATACAGTCCTTGGACTCAAGGACGCCATACGGAAAACTGGGTTTGGAATGGCAAAAACGATCCTTTAAACTTAAACCTACATCCCTACTCAGCTACCTTCAAGAAGTGTGCCTTTGCCTCGGTCAACCTCGATCTCCCCATCTGTAAAATGGGATAGCAGGAGCGTCCGTCGCAAGAACTGTTGGTTGGAAGTGAGATCGTGCATGCGAGATCCCGCGTGCCTCGCTGTTGCAAAGGGCCGGGAAGGTACCACATGTGGTTATGACTTTCACAGACTGTGAGATTTTTATGCCCTCAGCATTACTTGGCACACTTAGTGATTAATGCCTTTTTATCTTTAATGAATGAACAATTAGAACACAATTAGGCAAAGAGAATTGCATTACTCTTCTGATTAAAAACCGGTACCCAAAGGAGGAAGTCCAAACTTAGCGTGGCTCCCTGTCTGGCCCCAAGCTGGCCTGTGCCACGGCAAGCTCTGGAAAGCCGCCCCACTTACGCATGCCCGCTGGGCTACTCAGTGCACCTGCACTTGCCTTGCATCCGTAGGGCTTGGTGATGTGTGGGTGGGTTGGAGGGCTCCGGTCTGCCCTTCACAGCCCAGCCAAGTGCTATGCTCCCTATGAGGCCTCCCCTGAACTGCCCCAAAGCAGTGGCAGTTTCTCCCTCCTCTGGGCTCACATCACATTTCACAGAGGTGGTTCTCAAAGTGTGGTCCCTAGAGCACCTGCGACGGCAGAGAACTTGCTAGAAATGCAAATTCCTGGGCTACTGAATCAGAAACTCCTGGGGTGGGGCCCAGTATCCTGCGGTTGAATGAGCCCTCCAGATGCTTCTGCTATTAGCTCAAATCAGGGAACAGTCACTGCACAAACCTCTACTGTGACAGGTCTCAGGCTGTGTCAAAATCACTTGCCTACACATGTGACCGTCCTCCAAGAGTTAGCGCTTAGCCACACTAGTTGTCTTTTCTGTGTCTTAATTTCCCTCATCTGTAAAAATGGGCATAATTATATTACCTTGCAGGAATGCTTAAAAATCAGAAATAATCAGGGGCACCTGGGTGGCTCAGTCGGTGAAGCACTAGACTCTTGATTTTGGCTCAGGTCCTTATCTCAGGGTCATGAGATCGAGCTCCATGTTGGGGGGGCTCTGTGCTGGGTGTGGAGCCTGCTTAAGATTCTCTTTCCCTCTCCCTCTGTCCCTGGGAGAGTGTTAATGCCAGGGGCGTATGGTCAGACCTGCCTTTTAGGAAGATCACGTGCCTGGCTTGTAAAGGATGGGCTGTCTCTACAGTGTTGGGCCCACTTCCTCTTTGCTCCCATAGCAACTACATATCGCCCCTTCTGTCTCCACAAGCTTCTTAGGGGGTGGGAAGGGGATTGTAATGATTTGCATATTTGTCCTTCCCTCCTACCAGGGAAGGGTGAGTTCCTTGAGGTCATAGAGTCAATCTTACTCAGTCCTCTGTCCAAGCAGTTGTCAACTAGAAAACACTCATGATGACATTAGTTAGCAAGATTGTAGGCAGGGGAATAAACAAGAAACAATTTCAGTAATCCAGGCAAGAAGTGACAACGGTCTGAGCTAGGGTGGCATTGGGAAAGGGTGGGACGTGGGAGACATGCCAAATACACTGAAGTGGTCAACTATAAAGGACTTTGCGACAGAAGAGGGGCGAGATGCGGGGAGGAAGGGATTAGGAATTGGAATGACTTAGGCAAAGTAGCGGGTGACAGGTGGGCCCTTTGCAAATAAAGGAGGAGAATCATGTTTGGAGAAGCACAGCTCAAGTCCTGCTTTGGACACGAAGTAGCAATGTCTAGAAATGAGTTGGATTTGCAGGTATATGCTCAGACACAAGCCTCAGCTAAGTTGTCTAATGAGTCCCAAACCCACAGAGGAATGGAAGGAGACAAGGAAAGACACGAAATTGCCCATATTCTATCTAATATTAGGCATTACCTACCTTTCTGACTTTTGCTGTCTGGAGGATTAGAAAGTGGTATCACAGTATTGTTCCAATTTTCGTTTATTTGATTCCTGGTGAGCTGGATGAGCATTTTTTCATAGACTTGCTGCCTACAAGGGCTTCCTCTTCTGTGAATTGCCTTGGGATGGCTTTGGTCCATTTTTCTATTGGCTTTCCTTATCTTTGTTTGTTGGTTTGATGGATTTCTTTGTATATTCTAGAAATTATTCCCTTGACTGTTTTAGGCTTTGGAAATATCTTCCCCCAGTCTGCCATCTATTAAGTTTTTATTTGAAATTCCTAGCCCATGCAAGGGGAAGGAATACATTAACTGAGCCCCAGAAATAGCATAGAAGACACATAATTCGAAGTAAGATAATGAGTTGGATACTGGACATGTTGACTGAGGAGGGGGAGGATCTTGATAGGCTAATCTGGAAGGGGGAGACATGCCCCTAGGCATGCTCGAGAGGGCACATTGTCAGCAAAACCCAAGTGTGGTGGTGGGTGGGATGAGAGGTATTAGGGAGCAGGAGTTACATGAATGAGGTGTTCATGGTAACAGAAAACTGGGAGTGGGGGCAGGGGTGGGTCACACCACAGCTCACGGAACAGCAAACATTGCCAGTCCTTGGCCTTCATCTGGCAGTGACGGACATCAAGCAGAGGAGAGATGCCCTGTAGTGAGCTGAGTCTGGAAATGGCATGGAGGGGTTTAGAGCAGGGATGGGCTGGAGCCAGGAGATCAAAAGGAAACTTGGCAATAGGATAGTGTGATAGTGTGATGTGCCAACTAGGCTGCAGTATCCAGTTCTGTAATCACACACTCGTCTAGGTGTTGCTGTAAGGGTATCTGGTCCATGTGGTTAGCATCTACAATAAGGTGACTTTAAGTAAAGGGGATTACCTTAGATACCATGGGTGGGCCTCATCTAATCAGTTGAAGGCCTTAGAGCAAAACTGAGGTTTCCTGGAGAAGAAAAAATTCTGCTTCAAGACTGTTAACATAGAAATCCTACCTGTTGGGGCGCCTGGATGGCTCAGTCGGGTAAGTGTCAACTCCTGATTTTGGCTCAGGGTCATGAGATGGAACCCCATGTCAGGCTCCACGCTGGGTATGGAGCCTGCTTAAGATTCTTTCTCTCTCCCTCTCCTTCTGCCCCTTCCCCCCACTTGGGTTTGCGCCCCCCCCCTCTCTAAAAAAAAACGAAAGAAAGAAATCCTGCCTGAGTTCTCAACCTGTCCTACAGATTGCGAACTTGCCAGCCCTCACAATTGCATTATATTTGCAATATATTATATTTTTGCAATATATATTGCAATATACAAATGCAATAAATTACATATTTATTATAACTATATAAATGAATATATCTCCTATTGTTTCTATTGTTCTGGAGAACCCTGAATGATTGATACTAGAGGTAAGTTACTGATTGAAACATTTTGTATCTGCCTGCCCTTAGTTTAAACCAAACTAACCAAGCAAACAAACAAAAAGAACACCCACTTCAATACATGCATATTTATTTATTTATAAATTACTTGCATGGACCCAAGTATCAATATACTACGTATTTTACAAAACACAAAAACAGAAGACTTTTGGAGAACGAACTATAAAAAGGCCTGGAAATCAAAGTTTTCCCATTTTCTTCCTGCATCCACACAGGCACATCCTCATTTGTCCCTGGGAACCAGCTGGACATGGGAAGGGATGGCAGGATTCAACCACACTGTCCTGAGGACAGAGCTCGCATACTTTGAGACAAGGGACTAGACCAGTTAATAACTATCCATTCAGCATTAACTTATCTGTATTTAAAACCAAAAGGTTTCTGGACCATATAGCTTTTCAATGAGTTTTTGCAATTCTCCTCAAAATTGTTAGGGGATGCATACAATCAAAATTCTGGACATCTGAAAATAACCAGACTGTTTGACTTTTTAAGCCAAATGCCAGATTTATATCAAGATTATTGGTTTGCAATAATACCCGGCATTCGAAGGGTGATCCAGTTTCCAAAGCAGTTTCTTAGGGCTTGACACAACACAGCCTCACAGATTAGAGGTGGAAAAGGTTAGGATGAGGTTTCCCGGGGCACCTGGGTGGCTCATTTGGTTAAGCATCTGCCTTCGGCTCAGGGCATGATCTCGGGGTCCTGGGATTGAGCCCCACATCGGGCTCCCTGCTCAGTGGGGAGTCTGCTTTTCCCTCTCCCCCTGCCCCTCCTCCTGCTTGTGCTCTCCCTCTCAAATAAATAAATAAAATCTTTTTAAAAAATCCACCAATTTAAGAAAAAGGATGAGGTTTCCCTTTTTGTGGGTGGGTATTGTTAATAGTGAAAAAAGAAACCGTCAAAATCTTAGAAACAGAAAGTAGAGGGGCACCTGGGTGGCTCAGTCTGTTAAGCATCCAACTCTTGGTTTTGGCTGGTTTGGGCTCAGGTCATGGTCTCAGGGTCATGAGATAAAGCTCCGCGTCAGGCTCTGCACTGGGCGTGGAGCCTGCTTGAGATTCTCTCTCTCTCCCTCTCTCTCTGCCCCTCCTGCCCTGCTCTCTCTCTCTCTTAAAAACAAAACAAAACAGGGCGCCTGGGTGGCTCAGTTGGTTAAGCGACTGCCTTCGGCTCAGGTCATGATCCTGGAGTCCCTGGATCGAGTCCCGCATCGGGCTCCCTGCTCGGCGGGGAGTCTGCTTCTCCCTCTGACCCTCCCCCCTCTCATGTGCTCTCTCTCACAAATAAATAAATAAAATCTTTAAAAAACAAAACAAAACAAAACAAAACACCCGCGGAACAGTAGCACCAGAGGCTGGTGGTGAATGGGGGTAGGGATTTGTGTTCAACAGGAACAGAGCTTCAGTTTTGCAAGATGGAAAAGTGGCAAAGTTCTAGAGATCTGTTGCTCGACGATATACATATAGATAACAATACCACCCTAGACACTTTAAAATGGTTACGATGGTACATTTATTTTATGTGTTTTTCACCAAAAGTTATTAAAAAAAAAAAAAAAGCAAAACGGGTCCTGAGAAGGTTCTATAACTCGAGGTAACACCATCGGTGAGCAGACAGATTCAGATCAGGATCCATGTCTTTTGACAGCCAGCCCAGCGTTCTTCCCATGTTAAAGACTATACAATATACACATAGAACTTTTCCACCCCTTTTTGCCTGTGGCAGTATATATTTGGAGGAATCAAGACCTGGCCTTGAGATAACAAATACTTAAGTGGATTCCAAATATTTCTTGTTTTAATCCTTCGTGTACAACATTGACTTTTCTAATCAATCACTAAAATAAATCTCAAGGACTTGCCGGATTATTTGCGAAATGCAGCAGGGTGCGCTTCACCTTATCAGTCAGCAAACAGGTACATAAACTGAAAGGAGAAGTGGGGGGAAGAGCAAGACCCAACACCTGGCCCCCATCCAGGTCTGTGATTTCACTTTCAAATGACAAACCAGTGACACGCGGGAATTAAGTAGCTGGGGGAAGCTCTGAAATCCCTCCATCAGAGCAGAAGATACAAAGGTGGCAGATCCCCCAGCACACGGTACACTTAGGAGTATATCAGGCACATGTGGGAGCCCTCCAGATTGCGAAACTCCAGGCCGCTGCTCCCTGGGAGGCAAGAGCTCAGAGGAGGCTGCTTCCAAGCTGTTCTGTCTGCTAGGCTGAGCCGAGTCAGCAAGTCCTGAGCATCCTCGGGAAACAGGTCTCTCACTGGGTCCCTTGAAAAAGTTTTGCCATTTCAATTCACCTCTCCCAGGATCACATAAGAAAACGTTCAATGAGCACATTCCACCAACAGAGAGAGAGAGAAGATCTTAAATACTCATTGTATCAGGCCGCCAGGGCTATCGTAACAAAACACTGTAGACTCAGGGTTTTCACAATAGGCATTTGTGGCTCACCGTTCTGGACGCTGGAAGTCCAAGATCAAGGTGCTGGCAGGTTTGGTTTCTCCTGAGGCCTCTCTCCTTGGCGTGCAGGTGGCCACCTTCTCACATGGCCTTTCCTTTGTGTGCGCACAGAGAGAAAGCACACCGGTGTCTCTTCCTCTTCTTGCAAGGACAATAGTCCTGTTGGATTAGGGCCTCACCCTCATGACCTCATTTAACCCTAATTACCTCCTTAAAGGCCCCATCTCCAAATACAGTCACACTGGGGGCTAGAGCTTCAACATGGAAACATACATATGCCTTGCAGGAATCAATCTAAGTCGGCTATGTTGCCTTGAGACAGCTTAGGTTGCTTTAACAAAAATCGCGTATGTGATCCAAGATCAGATCAGATCCAAGATCAGATACGTCATTTTATAAAACAAAACTTTGAGTGTGCGTGTTGGGAAGGAAAGAGTGAGGATGTGTGCGCGCGTGTGTGTTTACTGCAGGAGATGGGTACGTTTTTATATATTATAGGGTGAAGCCTTCCAAAAATAAGCTCGTGCACAGCCTACAAAGATCTGAAGATGAAGATTCTGAAAAGTAACAATCTCTGTGTTCCCCGAGTTAATGACTAATTGGAATTACATCCCAGGGTCCATGTGTTCTGATCATGGACTGGTAGTTGCCCACATCTTCTGTGCCTGGCACGCTGCAAACAGCCCAGTGAGCTGGTAGATTCTAGATTCCATCTTCATCAGATATCCCCTCTACTCTGTGCTGTCTGGGAAACCTTCCTGGTCAGAGCCCACCCGGGCCTCCATCAGATCAAGCAGCAGGGGCAAGAAAGCTACAACCCCAGCAGAATTTGCAGTCCCTCTGAGCACCAACAGACGGGCGCTGTCCTCAGTTGCTGCTGGAGATGCCAGGCCATGAACAAGCTGGTTAATTCAGAGCATTTGTCTACAGTGTTCACCTCCGAGGAAAAGTACGGGGAGGCTCTTTTGGCCTATTTGGTGACCTGTAGTCCTTCACGTTCCAGTGACTAGGGAAAATAGGACGTGGGCATAAAGATCGATAGTTTCTAGAGACAGTGCCCAAATGTTTGGGAAGAATAGAAAAAACTGTAGTCAGGGAGACAGAGGGTAGGACATTCAAAATCTCCGCTGTCACCAGACGAATCAAACCAGCTGATGTCTTTCTCATCTTCACTCCTCTGCCAGCTTTGGGTCTGATTGACTAGAGTCCCCCGTGGACTGACGGCAGCACTAACCTGTTTGTATAGAACTTTGATCAGTGTATAAACACTGCTTCTTTAGGACCCAGTAGTCGCTCTGGGTACCTGTCTGCAACCACGCCCCCCAGTACGCACACGCACGCGCACGCACGCACACGCACGCAAACGCACGCGCGCGGGCGCACGCACGCGCTTCCGCTCCTGGGAGCAATGGCGCGCCGGAAACTGAGGCAGCCAGGTCGCCGACCAGACCTGATCTAACGTGATACCCCCCCCCATTGTCCTTGCGAGTGTTTTGTGGCTGTCGTTCAGAATCACGCCTGAAATCAAACCTCAAGGCTTTTGTCTGAAACTTTAGCGTTTGGGGCTTTAAGAAGAGAAGATATCGGGCGCCTGGGTGGCTCAGTCGGTTGGGCGGCTGCCTTCGGCTCAGGTCATGATCCCGGGGTCCCGGGATCGAGCCCCGCATCGGGCTTCCTGCTCGGCGGGGAGTCTGCTTCTGCCTCTGACCCTCCCCCCTCTCATGTGCTTTCTCTCTCATTCTCTCTCTCTCAAATAAATAAATAAAATCTTTAAAAATAAATAAATAAATAAAATAAAATAATAGTCTGAAAAGGATATTAAAATACTCCTCTCTTGGGGCGCCTGGGTGGCTCCGTCGTTAAGCGTCTGCCTTTGGCTCGGGTCATGATCCTGGAGTCCCGGGATCGAGTCCCGCGTCGGGCTCCCTGCTCTGCGGGGAGCCTGCTTCTCCCTCTCCCTCTCTCTCTCTCTCTCTCTCTCATGAATAAATAAATAAAATCTTTAAAAAAAAAAAAAGAGAAGATATCCAAGTATCGTAATTCTGCTTCAGAACGGAATGGTTCTGGGCCCCCCTCCTCAGATACCCAGGAGCTCCACGTATCCACCTGTCGACTTGCTCCTCCGTTCAGCCAACATTTACTGAACGCTGGCACTGGGGGTGCAGAGATGAATAAGGCAGAGGCCCCACTCCTGGCGTACAGTCAAGCCCAGGATATAGTCCCACAAACAGACGACAGAAAGTGCTGAGAGACGGACACTGAGGGCAAGGAGGGTTGAGCTGGGTCCTGGGTGATGAATAGGATTGTTTCAGGCTGAGCGGAGAGGGCAGGGCAGTAAGGCGGGGAAAGCAGAATGCACACAAAGGCACTGAGCCTGGGGGACAGAGGGGAGCGTGTGAGGTCTGAGTGCCCAGGTCCGCAGAGGGGCATCAGGGAGCAGAGCGGGAGGCGGAAGGAGCGTCCAGATCAGGAGGGGCTGCCGATGGCCGCGTGTGACATCCAGGCCTGGACTCCTAGGCGGGGGCAAGGCAGTGGAAGCTGTGGAGCTCAGAATAATCCATCGGGCATCTCTCTTGATCTAGAGCTAGATTTTAAACATTACCTCTGTTTATGGTAGGAGGAATGGAAATCGCTCAGGGGTTATTGCAAGAGCCCAGCCATAACAGGATGAAGGTCTGGACAGAGACCATCTGAGGAAGACGGAGAAAACAAACCCGACTCTAGAGATTTCAGAAGTAGACACTACAGGACTTAGGGACAGAGTAGGAGTGCTGGGTTGGCAGAAGGGGCTTGACTCCACAGTGGGACTCACGGACACAGGCAGGAGGGCACTGGAGATGCCCAGTGACACAGCCAGCATCCGAAATTGCCAATATTGACCTATAGAAAATGTCAACTGCACGTGGTTCAGCCTAATGACAAAGAAGGAAGGCCATTCAAAACATACGACATTCTGGAAAAGGCAAAACTAGGAAGGCCATAATAAGATCAGTGGTTGCCAGGGGTAGGGAGGAGTTACGGATGAACGGGTAGAACGTAGAGGACTTTTAGGGCAGTGAAACTACTCTGTATGGTCTTCGAACGATGGATACACGACATTATCCATTTGTCCAAACCCATACGATGTCCAACGCCAAGAGTGAACCCTCCGGTCAATTATGGACTTGGGGTGATAATGATGAGTCAATGTAGGTTCACCAGTTCCAACAAATGTACCACCCTGATGGGGGATGTCCACAGCAGAGAAAGTTACTCACGCACAGAGAGAACTTGGGTGATCTCTGTCCCTTCTGTCCAATTTTGCTGTGAACCTAAACTGCTATAAAAAATAAAGTGTATTAATTTTTAAAAAGAAGTAGGACCCAGACTTGAATCCAGCTCTGCTAAATCCAGATATTTTCCCTCCTGCAACATTGCCTGAGACTGAACATTTTCTAAAGCACTTCCAATCTCAGGAAGCCAATCTGCTAGCTCTCACAAAGCTTTCGAAAGCTTTCACCTCCCCTTCTTCCCACCATGGGTGTGTGGGGGGGAGGATGTCCCCCTGCTGACCCCCCCCCATGCAGCCTGGCTTCCCATCCCTCTGTCTCACCCCCGAGCCAGCAGACCATACCCAACATGGCTGGCCTTGTCCCCAACCTGAGCAATCCCCTCCGTGATGTGGGAGGCACGTGAGGCTGAGCAGATTTCGTGCCTCTTCTTTCCCTCAGGCAACGGCTGGCCAGCCAAGTCTTGAGCAGGAGCCATTGGGCAGGCTGACAGACTCACAGCCACCAGCTCCAACCCCAGCATCTGCCAGTGAGCAGAAGGCAAAAGGAAGAAAGCCCACAGATGGTCAAGTCTCTTGACCCTCACTTGGTGGAGGAGTACTCAGCCTGGACTTGCCCGGCCATGGTCGCCATCCTGTGGGCCCTGAAAGCCCTGGAAATGCTTGTTCCAGGGCTTTCTGCTGGCTGGCAGGTGCACGTAGGTGTGGTGCTAGTGACTAGACCTTGCCCTTGGGGGAAGGATGTAATGACTCAGCTCAGTAAAAAAAAAAAAAAAAAAAAGCAGGCGCTCTGGAAGCTGTATAATTCTTATTGACTAGAGCACAATTTTCAGGCATTATTTGCTAGTTTTATCCTAACATCCCAGAAGGCGGGGGAGAAGCTCACCTGTTTAGAAAAGGAGAAGGGGCACCTGGGTGGCTCAGTTGGTTAAGCGACTGCCTTCGGCTCAGGTCATGATCCTGGAGTCCCTGGATCAAGTCCCGCATCGGGCTCCCTGCTCGGCGGGGAGTCTGCTTCTCCCTCTGACCCTCCTCCCTCTCGTGTGCTCTCTCTCTCAGTCTCTCTCTCTCAAATAAATAAATAAAATCTTCAAAAAAAAAAAAAAAAGAAAAAAGAAAAGGAGAAGAAAGTCAGGCCAAGGACCAGCACACGTGTTTGAAGGGACCCTGAGTCCTAGTCCAATGCCTGAGTGTGTCAATGGCTCTGTGGGATCTGGACCAGCCCTTGTCCTGTCTGTTTCGTGGTTTCTTCATCTGAGAATTCCTGCCCTTTTTATTTCCTGAGGCTGTGACAAAGACCCAGTGCAATAAGAGACATAGAAATGTTTTCAGAAAGGGCAGTGTGCTACCCGAGGGCAGGGCATCAGGATTACCATACTAAATCCCCCCCACACACAGGGGCGTTGGAGGGCTGAATGAGGTAAGGGATGTGCCAGTCCCTTGTAGATTATAAAACATGGGCTAGATGGAGAATGATTAGAAGCAAAGCGTGATTATCTGTGTGGTTTTGATAACAACACCATTTTGCCACCTGCTGCCCAGACATTTCTGTAACTGCATGACTTTGCAAGGACATGAACTTGGCATGCTGGGGTTTGCCCAGCTGTAAAATGAGATACCTCCAGGGATGGCAAACACAGCCGGCTCTCGCGGGTCCTCAGGGACATTTAGCTTGGAGAGAGGATGTGGAGGGGCAGGGTCACGGGCTCCAGAGAGGATCTGAAGACCTGCAAGTGGAACAGGGTTGGCTCAGAGGACAGAATGGGTACCTGGGGCTGGTGCAAGTCTTACAGAGGCAGAATTGCCTCAGGGTAACACTTACTGACACCTAATAACTCTGCAAACCCCTCTGCCTTTGAACGTATTGGCACTTTCAGCCTTTGCCACCATCCTGCAAGATCAGTTTTCTTATCATACCCATTTTCACAGACGAGGAAACTGAGTCCTAGGGGCTTATGTCCAAGGTCACAATCCAGGGAGAAGCTGAGGGTGCGCATTTCTGAAACTGACCAGCACCTCACTGAGACCACAGCAGCAAGGCAATGCCTAGAGCCCACCCAAGGTTGAATGTGCAATGCTGGTGATCATTTCCATCTTGGGGGACAGGCTAGCCGTAACTGAGTTCTGAGGGCCCCCTGCTCTTTAAAGAGGACAGTGGCTTGGCCAGTCTCACGTCTTCCTTGCCCCTGTGAGACCAGCCTTTGACTCTTGTCCTGAGGAAAGCAGGAGAATGTCAGGCAGTAAGACGTGAGGGAGAGCAAGAGTGACTGAGGTGTAGTTTCGAGAAGGCTGAGGAGAGAGAGAAAGAGAGAAAAGCAACGTGCCAGAACCATAGGTCTTTCCAGTCCTTCATCGTCTTGGAAGAGACATGAGTTTCTTCTACATTATTCTTGGTTGTGTGAGCTGTCTGGGTCCGAATGATGTGGATGATCACTTTAGCACCCTGACGCGGCTTTGTACCTCGAGTCCCGGGTGCTCAGGCCTTGAGCCACACCTGGACAGGTACCACTGCTCAGCATACCCAGAAACAAAGCACCTAAAAGAACCCCAAAAGGCATGAAGCTCGTCTTCAACTGGCATTCCTTTTTTTTTTTTCTTTTAAAGATTTTATTTATTTATTTGACAGAGAGAGACAGCGAGAGAAGGAACACGAGCAGGGGGAGTAGGAGAGGGAGAAGCAGGCTTCCCGTGGAGCAGGGAGCCCAATGCGGGGCTCGATCCCAGGACCCTGAGATCATGACCTGAGCCGAAGGCAGACGCTTAACGACTGAGCCACCCAGGCGCCCCTCAATTGGCATTCCTGACCAGCCAGGGTCCAGCTCTAAGTTCCCTGTCCCCACGCCAGAGGGAAGTTCCTGAACCCTGTCTCCTGTGGTGGCTGGCTTCATCTTCAAATGCCTCCCTGCCTTCTCTTGTCCTTGCTACTCAGAGCCAGCCATGGCTCGTGGCCCCCCCGAAAGCCTTCCCTGATCTGCCCCACTATGAGAACTTTCTCCCTTGGGCTCCCTGCCTGCCCCACCACTAAGCTCATAGGCAGTAAGAACACAAGCCCAGATTGGGTCTGGAAGCCTAAGCTTGTCTTCCCAATTATGTTTTGAGACCCTTAAAGCCCAGGACCAAGGAGAAACGTTTTCTGCCGCCGTGACCCCTAAATCTAGCTGATCAGAGGAATTAGCCGGGAGTTTGGAAACAGATTCTCATTCCCAGCCCAGACCTGCTACAACAGAATCCCAGAGGTAGGAGCCAGGAATCTATTTTTTTTAAAAAAGCTCCCTGGGTGATTCTGCTGAATAGTCATCAGGGGGAACCCCTGCCCTCCAGCATCTATTTAGCACAACGAGGGACACCTGGACTGTTCTTAGACTGTTTGTTTTCTAATGATTGATAGATAAATCCAGCAGTAATGTACCTTTCCCCAGGCCAGTCACACCTGCCTTGAAGTTGGGATTGTGGTACTGCCTGGCAAGGCTCTGGAAGCCCAGGACAGCTCTCCCATCCTGTGAACCACCACCCCCCCCCCCCCAGCCCAAACCCTCTCCAGATCCCGGGCACCGTGCTCAGTGCAAACAAGCTGTCCCATATGAGCTCATGCTTGCCCATGCTCTTGGCAGCCATGGGATGGTCTTCCCCAGATGATTCCCATCAGTGGCTGGGTAACAGCCCGCTCACCATGGGGCTCCCACTGCCACCCCGGGACCAGCTGCATGACTCAGCACCCGGGGTTGCCGTTGGACGAGCATGCCACTCATTCTCAGAAGCCATTACGGCAAAGTCTGCTCTGGCTTTCTCTGCCTTGCATGCTAAATCAAGGGTATCTGCTCCATATGGCAATGCATAATTTACAACACAATTTACTTCCTGCTTATAGAGCCTATTCCATACAAAGCGTCCATTTGCATATTTATTAATTTACAAAATTAATGCCATTTTCTTAGTCTCTTACAGGATGTGTTGCTGGTCCCTGTCTTTGAATTAATTTTAATCTAAGGTGGAAACATTTGTTAAGGGAGTTGGCTCAGGCCAAAGTAATCAAATGTATGGTAATCAAATGCTGGTAAGATGTGGGGAAGAGAGGGCCAACATTTACTGAGAGTCTAACAATGCTAGGCTCCAAGAAATTAATGGTGCTGAATGTAAGTCTCCAAAAACATTCTTGTAATGACATATTGTCACCGTTTTATAAATAAGGAAACTGAGACGCAGAGGGAGTAAGTGGCTCACCCCCTGTCACTTAGCTAGTAAGTAGCACTCAGATGCCCACAAAAGTCAAGAAGCAGGCTTTCCATCTGTGCTGATTTCCACACGTGAGAAAGGCCATCCCTCGGCAAAATTAATTTTTTTCCAGAAGGTTCTCAACACTGCAGATATGTCAGTGCTCACAGATATTCCTGCCACGTAACATAACACTTGAGACAGACAGAAGTGGAAGATGCCCATTGAGAATCTTACTCCACCTGTTGTTGCCAACCTTGGAGCAGACCTACGCAAGAAAACAAATGTTTGGGGTGACATTCTCACCTGGTGGCACTGGAAAGGCTTCAGGAAGGCAAGCTATTATCCACTGAAAAAAAAAAAAAAATTCCCTACCCTAACCCTTCCTGTCATTCAAGTCACTAACCCAAATTTCTGTCCCTCAGCACCCAACTGTTTGAAGATACGGTTCTCCCAAGTTCCTGTTTTCCTCTCCTCTTCCTTGTTCCCTCAGGCTGTGCTAATATGGTATTTATCCCCTCCAGAACAATGGCAGGTCCATCCTCAGCCACCAGTGTCCTTCCTACCTTTGGATACAATCTTTCCATGGAATATGTGACCTTTAGTCACCCATTTTCCCCACCATAGACCCTCTGTCCTTTCCTTCCTCTCTCCGTGTCATTTCCCACACTGCCTTTTCTTACTCCTCTTCCTCACAACTACTTGGAACAATTCCCTCATGACTCCCAAATCTGAGTCTCTAACTCCCCACCTGGAGGGTCCTTGAGCATCTGGCAACATCTAGCTGTCTACCAGATACATCTCTATAAGGACTCATGCACAGCAAACCCACTGTGTCCAAAACCCTCCTTCTCCCAGAAAACCTATTTACCAGCTATCTTGCCTCTTTTGGTGTATTATACCATATACCTTGGTATTTTGTGCCAATCTTCTGTCTCCTTGACTATTCCTTTAACCCTCATGCCCAACATTCAATGGATTATAAAATAGTATCAAATTCTTCCAAATATACTTCTGAAATCTACCTCAGAAATAACTTCCCAATCTTTCCCTTGGTTTTATCCCTCCCAGTCTGCCCTCAGTAATCTCTTCCCTCTGTTACTGCAGGGTCTCCCACCTCTGCTGTCTCCAATCCTCAGTTCACCCTCCATGCCGACATCAATAATGTTTCTGAAACACAGCTCTGATCACGTGGGCCATTTTGCTTACCATTTTCTCTGATGACTCCCTAGTACCCTTGGATGGATGCAGTCACCCCCTGGATTGTGTAGTAGAATTCACATTCCCTGAAGGCAAGGAATAAGTCTGCTGCCATTTTGTGAAACGCATCTAATTCTTGCTTCATCTCCCACCACTCCTTCCTTAGACCCCAAGTTTCAACCATCTCTAACATCAATGCAACATGTCCTGCTCCTTGTCACAACTCTCTACTTTTTTTTTTTTAAGATTTTATCTATTTGTTTGCCAGAGAGAGAGACACAGCAAGAGAAGGAACACAAGCCGGGCGAGTGGGAGAGGGAGAAGCAAACTTCCCGTGGAGCAGGGAGCCCAATGCGGGGCTCGATCCCAGGACCCCGAGATCATGACCTGAGCCAAAGGCAGATGCTTAACGACTGAGCCACCCAGCCCCACACAACTCTCTACTTTTATACATGATATTCCCACGTGGTGGGATGTATTTCCCATACAATCCACTTGGCATACTCCTCCCTTCACTCATGCTCAAAACTCAATTCTGACTTTACCACCTACAAGAAAGTTTCCTTGGTGCCCTTGTGACCATGAGTTAATCTTTCCTCCATGGAACCATCCTTCTGTTCACTTCCAGGATAAAGACAGAGAAAAAAAAAATTTGTAAACCGAGAATCAGTAATTGAAACACTTGGCCAACCATGAAGCATGGCTTAAGCTTCAAATACCAGCAAAGCCACCAGATAAACTAGATCAGACAAGTTCTGTGTCACAGGATGTTTTTGCTGAAAGCCAACAAAGACCCAAGGCTCAATGACCTATATGGTCGCCTGCTTCTAGAACTCCCAGTTCTGGCTCTCAAAGCCTCACAGGCTGAGCATGAGCTGAGGCAAAAGACAAATAGAGGAAATGCTTCCATGTTGGGACTGGTTCTGCACAGGGTCTGGAGTGGCTGGCCTAGGCACCCACATCAGGCTGTGCTTTGCCTTTGTTCTTTGCACCTAGCTTTCTAAAGAGGAATGGTGGTGGGTTGAAGGGTAGATTTGCCTCCCCCCCACTGAAGGTGTCTCGAGGTCCCTAGAGCCCAACGAGGAGCTAAGAAAAAAGAATCCAGATGTAAAACTGTCATTGAGAAAAAGCCCTCTAAAGTCAATCTTTACCTTATCCCTGACATCCATCCCTCCTTGCATGTGTCCCTTCATTCAGCAAATAGTTACTGAGTAATATGGGACAATACTCTCTCCCTTTGACCCCCGCCAAAGATGATGAAGTCTTGAGCTCCCCCTAGAGGCCAGTAGTAGTAGCAAGGAAGGGAAAGCAGTGAGACCGTACAGGCCAATATGGACAGTTCTTACATCATTCCCTGAGAGGAGGAGAGATGAGATGTACAAGGACACCTGAGAAGTGATGGGAGGGCTCCCAGGGGCATCAGCCCTGGAGGCCCATTCGCAATTCACTCTGTCGTAGAGATATCTAACAAAGCAAGCCTCTAGAGCTGGGAATTGTGGATTTCATCCTCGGACACACCGGTGGAAAGGAGAAAAGAAACTACCTTCTTCTGAGAGTCTGCTTCTGGCCCTTATGTAAAGTACATTTTTGACCCCTAAGTCCTAATTTAAACACTGGCTGCTTTTAACCCCCACAATAAGCCTCAAGTCCAGGCGTTCGTTACTCTCCTCACATCGCAGGGGAGAAAATCAAGGTCCCAAGTTGATATTAACAATAGGGTTGATCTTGAATTTGGACCTTAAATTTTTAAACTCCAAAAGCCCACACTCTGTGTACTCGTTACGCTGCCTTCGAAGGAAGAGAAGTCTGGGATGCGGCCACTGCTTAGCATTGTGTGGTGTCAGTTTGATGATCCAACATAGACACTCTTATTGCTTTACCTGCCAACTTGGCATCTGTGTGCCAGGGGATTTGTACGTATTATCTCAGCCTTCACAATAAAGCTGTGAAGTGGGTATTACTTATTATCCCCTTTCTGGAATGTTGAATTACCCAAGGTCATAGCTAGGAAACAGCAGAGAGAGATTTGAACACAAGCGATTACCTAGAGCAGGGGTCAACAAATTATCTCCTTTAACAAGCTTTGAATTATAGTGGGAAAATAGTGACAGACAATACATCAACCATGGGCACGCTCGTGTTCCAATAAAACTTTACTTATAAAAACAGGCTGAATTTGGCCCCCGGTCTGTAGTTTGCCAATCTCTGTCCTAGACTCTTTGGTTACGAGATGTCCTAGGGGATAGGGCCTCACAAATGGTGGGCACAGCCACCGGATGTGCCAAAACACGGTGTACAAATGTGTTTTGGAGTGGCAAATGTCGGTTAGTGGTAGCCCTGCCTGGGACAAGTGACCCCCATGGCGGAAGAAGGGACAGAACTGCAAGCAAAGCAGCCAGATGGTGAGGGTACTCTAAGGAGTGACAGAGGGCCAAAGATCAACAGATTTTAAAACAGGGGAGTGACCCCATTCCTCTTAGAAAGAGCCTTCTGTTGGCAGGGGTGAGTCTAAGGAATCCTGAATTCAGACCATCACAACCGTGCAGAGTGCCATCAAATGGCCATCGAAGGATGAATGGGTAAAGCAAATGTCACATGTACATTCAGAATGTGCTTCGGTCTCAAAGGGAAGGAAACCCTGTCACCTGCTACAACATGGCTGAGGCTGGAGGACATTATGTTCGGTGAAATAAGCCGGCCACAAAAGGACAAATACTGTGTGATTCCACTTGCATGAGAGCCAAACCCAGAGACCCAGAAAGTAGAATCATGACGGCCAGAGGCTGGGGGTGGGGGAGCAGAAAGTTGTTGTTCACTGGACCTAAGCAGTTCAGTTTTGCAAGACGAAGAAAGTTCTGGAGATCAGTTGCACAACAATGTGAATCTCCTTAACACGACTGACCATGCATTTAAAAATGGTTAAGATGATCAATTCTCTTGTGCGTGCGTGTGTTTCTATTATAGGTGCGTATTTCTAGTGTGTGTGTGTGTGTGTTGTTTTTTACCATAGTGAAAAATAAAATAGAAAAGCGGAGGGGGTTGCTTTTCAACCAAGGCTGCAATGGAGAGGAAGGTGAAGAGGGGCGGAAGAGAAGGACTGGCCAGCCGGCCGTGGCAGCCACGCACTCTCCCGCAGATCCAGCGCTCCACCACCTGCTCGGCCGTTCAGCCTCGTCATTCCTGTCTGGTGGTGGCAGTAGGCTGCCGTCACCTGCCGTCACCATGAACCTCATCCCGACACTCTGGCCTGGGCCATCAGCCGTGGGGCTGGGCTGCTCTGGCCGCGTCCACGCCGTGTGCTGTCTCCTGCCATATGTTGGGCCCCCCTGTTCATTCATCATGCCTCCTGAAAAGTCTCTTAATTACATTATGTTCATAATCCATAAAACATAATTAAAATATGTAAATCCATTATATTCTTTAATGAGCACATTGAGACCTCAAATTTTTAAATTAGATGTAAAATTGATGTGGACCTACTACTATTGATTACGCGTGGTAATAAATCAGGCGCAATTTGGATTGACTTCCCTCTACCCGTTGGATGCAGTGTGTGTGTGTGTGTGTGTGTGTGTGTGTTGTTTCTTGGGGTTTTGTTTGTTTGTTTGTTTGTTTGTTTAGCATTTCCTGTGACTATTTACAATTACATGCTATCTTGTAAGCTTGCAGAGGGTTTGCACAAAACAGTTTCTCAATTTCTGCTCTATTTTTTAAATTTTTTTGTACTTATTTATTTATTTATTTATTTTAGAGAGAGAGAGAGAGCATGAACGGGGAGGGGCAGAGGGAGAAGGAGAGAAAGAATCTTAAGCAGACTCCCCACTGAGTGTGGAGCCCAATGTGGTGCTTGATCTCAGGACCTTGAGATCATGACCTGAGCTGAAATCAAGAGTTGGACACTTAACTGACTGAGCCACCCAGGCGTCCCTCTCATTTCTGCTCTAGCAATATTTTTGTTTTCATTTCAGGACTGATATGCCGATTCTTCATTATCATGGAAGATATGGGAAGGGTCACCAGACTTTGTCTCTCTCTGACCTCATCTGCTACTCGGCCCTTAGCCACATCTCAAATTCACACTCAAAAATGTCAAGTACTGGGCGCCTGGGTGGCTCAGTTGGTTAAGTGACTGCCTTCGGCTCAGGTCATGATCCTGGAGTCCCTGGATCGAGTCCCGCATCAGGCTCCCTGCTCAGCGGGGAGTCTGCTTCTCCCTCTGACCCTCCCCCCTCTCATGTGCTCTCTCTCATTCTCTCTCAAATAAATAAATAAAATCTTTAAAAAAAAAATGTCAAGTACTGTTTTCCAGACACACCTGTCTCCCTGTCTCTGCACAGGCTGGTCTGTCTCTGCAGTGAGTGTCCTTCTGTCATCTGTCTGTGGGAAATTTGTACACATTTTCAAGCCCAGCTCAAGGATCTCCTTTCCCTATCCACCTTTGTCTTAAGGCTTACAACACTGGCTTTTTCTTAAGGCTTACAACACTGCTCTACTTTCTAAGGATGGCTTCCGTGGGTACCATTTTTATGTGGACTATAATTTTTTTCATTGGACCTTCATAATGGCCATGTGAGGCAGTCATTAAAGGTATCACCCTCATTTTATAGGCCACATGCTTGTAAGGCTCATAAAGGTTAATTGATTTGTCCAAAGCCTTGCAGGCTGAAGGCAGGGCCTCTACCGGGACCCAGGGACACAAACCCCTGGGCCTTGCTCTATCTGATATAGAAGTTTCTTTCGTCTTGCAAATCTTTCCAAAGGGCCTCTCTCTCACCAGCCCCATGCACCTGCTATCAATACGCTGCAGAAGCTTTCCTAAAGGCTCTTCTTCCCCTTCTTTTTTTTTTTTAAGATTATATTTAGTTATTTGACAGAGAGAGACACAGCGAGAAAGGGAACACAAGCAGGGGGAGTGGGAGAGGGAGAAGCAGGCCTCCCGCCGAGCAGGGAGCCCGACGCGGGGCTCGATCCCAGGACCCTGGGATCATGACCTGAGCCGAAGGCAGACGCTTAACGACTGAGCCACCCAGGTGCCCCTTCTTCCCCTTCTGATCCCGTTCCTTCCTATCAAATTAAGGGTTTGCTTCTATTTTCATAAGCTTGAAGTTGGTTCCACAGTTTAAACCAGAAATTAACCCAGAGGTTTAGAACCACACGGAGCGTGAGTTGAATCCTGGTCTGGCCAAGTGTGCAAGAACTCAGTCTTTCCCACCTTCATCTC
The DNA here is from genome assembly GCF_029215605.1 of Mirounga angustirostris. Classification (NCBI taxonomy): domain Eukaryota; kingdom Metazoa; phylum Chordata; class Mammalia; order Carnivora; family Phocidae; genus Mirounga; species Mirounga angustirostris. The sequence goes on from NW_026991713.1 coordinate 169,088,232, forward strand.
TAAAATGGGAATACACAGTAGTAGCTATGTCAGAGGTTGTGAGGGTTCTGCAAAATAACACGTGGAAAACGTTTGCTTCTCAGGGATTGTTAACTTTGAAAGGCATTATCTTTATCAGCCTCATCTAATGATGAGGAACCTCTCCTTCTGTGGATGGGGCTTTGCATGGTTACCCGCCAAGGGAACTCCCCCCACCTCGATATCCCAGGTGTATTTTGCTTGACTGTATCTGGAAGTGGCCCACTTTGGAAATCCAATTCTGTCTTTTCCAAGGTTAGCAATCTGAATCCAAGGAAAATACAATGAGTCGTCCATCCTGAGTTTTCTTTTTCTTTTTCTTTATTTGAGAGAGAGGGAGAGAGCATGCGATGGGGGTTAGGCTCAGAGAGAGAGAGGGAGAGAGAGAATCCCAAGCAGACTCCATGCCCAGTGCAGAGCCTGACATGGGGCTCCATCTCAGGACCTTGAGATCGTGACCTGAGCCGAAATTAAGTGTTGGATGCTTAACCAACTGAGCCACCCAGGTGCGCCCACATTTTCTTTTAATAAACATCTATTGATTGCCTAAATAGCTATTACTTGGGTATCAGTCTAAGTACCCAGCTAAGTACCCAACAAATACGTGTTGAGTAACAGTACAATCACCATTCCTACTGCATCTGATCACTCACAATATTATTTTTTTGGAATGAATTCCGACTGAAGTCGCCAAAATTACATCTCCCGCTTAGAAATGTAGTTCCAAGTTGTTCGTGTTTATCAGAACCACCTGGAGGGTTTGTTAAGCCCACCCCTGGAGTTGCTGAGTCTCTAGGTCTGGGTAGGGCCCGGAAGCCTGCATTTCTTACAGGTTCCAGGGAGATGCTGCGACTGCTATTGGGCCAGGGACCACACATCAAGAGCTGCTGATGTTGGGGGCAGCAGAGTGCTCGATGGACGGGGTGCGGATTCCCAAATCACTGCTTGGAAGACACGCACCAAGCGTCCACCCTGGACCATGAATGAGAAACTAACTTCATAGTGTGCAACCTCTGAGAGTCAGGGTTTATCTGTGACAGAAGCCGGAATCACCTAACACAGACTAAAAGGTAACTGTTTCTGGAAAGAAGAGGAACCTACAGTAAGTTCAAGCCTCCAATTTTTCTTCCTTGGCTTAAAATACAAGGCCTGAGATTTCTGAGCTATTTTGGATTTTCTTTGGCTCCAACTTGTTAAATATCTTCTTCCAAATTACCGTTGTATTTCGGACATAGATTTATTTTAAATTACCTATTAAATGCCTATTAAATATAGGCCTGGGGTTTCTGAGTTATTTTGGATTTTCTTTGGATCCAACTGCATACTGTAATTTTCTACCGCCAAGGCTCCCATCAGCATCCCCCCCTTCCCCACCCATCCTTTCTAAATTCTAGATCTGCCATGTCATAGGAGGTGCATAGAAGAAAGAGGCCAAGGGTGAGGTCACCTCAACTGGGTCAAAGATAGTATTCTGAAGGTTTGGGTATAAAATCAGCATAGAGCAAACTCAATAACTCATTTACTCCTTCAGAGTGCTTCGCTGTGTGCCAATAATGGAGAGGCCCCCTTCTAAAAAGTGTAGGTATGGGGTGAACAGCATAGCTGAAGTCTCAGAGGAAAGACACATAGGGTCGTCTTCAGGGTTCTGACTGGCTCCCCAATGGAAGCAAGATACAATCATAATCTAAATGAATGGGTTAGCAACCTCAAAACATTAGCATTCTATTTGCAACCAGAAGGGGCAAGAGTTTGTCAGTATGGCAAAGATTCAGGGAGGTATCCTTTGGCATTGGTGACATTCCTGTCCAGGAGAGTGAGAGCAAGAGAGCCCCTTGGCTTCTTGTTCGGGAAGAGTGTGTCTCAAGCTGTCTTAGCTGAGAATCCATCTTCTGTGAACCTGTGTGTACAGAGGCACAAAATGCTGATATGCTGAGGGAAATACTCCAGACTTACTTGTCAACGGAAAGTAACACAGGCTTTCTGGTTATATATCAGTCTATCAAGAGTTGAGCTAATGTGAGTCTCTCTGAAGATTGAATCCCCTCACAGTACACTGACAAAAACCGAGTGTCTTGAATTTCTCAGCCTAAAGGGTCCTTTTATAGACCATGAATCCATGTGAAGTCTCATCACACCTAACCTGTCACACTTCCTTGATGACCTTCCACCTTTACCATGCCTTCTTTCAAACATCACCCCAAATTGGTGATAGTTTCATTCTGTTCAGACTTTGTGCATGCTTATCTGTATGCCTGAAATTTGTCTGCCTTAGCCACCTGGTGACCTCTGACATTTCCTTCAAAATGCAATTCAGATATTCCCTTTGCCCTCTGGGATGACTCTTCTTGTTAAATCTCTTCTTCCAAATTACCATTGTATTTTGGACATAGATTTATTTTAAACTACCTATTAAATGCCTATTAAATACAGGCCTGAGATTTCTATTATGTGTTTAACCCCGAGAAACTCCTTAGTGATTACAAATGATGGCTTTAAGCCTCAGAAAATATAAGCCCACGTTCACACAGTTAGTTTGTTTGCTAGGCTGAGATTCTAATTGAGATGTGTCAGTTACAAAGGTCATGGTAACAGTCATCCTGCTCTGCTCTTTATTTACTTGTCTGTTCCTTCACTAGACTGCGGGATTCTGTAGAAACCATGACTTTGAATTCACACACACACACACACACACACACACACCCATCACCATGTGCAGAACATTCCATGCATGTGTGTGTGTTGAATGAGAGTGAGTGAGTGAATGAATGAATGGCTTTTTCACGTGGCAGCCATATGGCCGTCTAAAATAGATTTGGGGGGCGCCTGAGTGGCTCATTCGGTTAAGCGTCCTACTCTTGATTTCAGTTCAGGTCATGATCTCAGGGTGGTGAGATCGAGCCCCAAGTTGGGCTCCCTGCTCAGCACAGAATCCACTTCTCTCCCTCTTTCTCTGCCCCTCCCCTCACCCATGAACACATGGGTGCACTCTCTCAAATAAATAAATCTTTAAAAAATTTTTAAAATAAAATAGATTTTGTACAAATATTTTATGTACCTGTCTCTAGCTTTCTGCCTGGCTTAACTACTATTATCTGCACTTCCTCTCATTCTGTAGAGCAGATTCCACCAAGCTATCCAAGGAAAGACGCTCCTCCTGATCCCTTCAGGGGACTTGTCCAACCACACAGTACTAATTTCATGTAACTTAAATATCCCGGCCATTTAGCTTGCCTCTCTCATTTATGCTACAGTAAAAATCCAAGATGTGCTTGTTTAAGAGGCAGAAGGAGGCAGCCTCTAATTCATACATGATTTCTTCTCAAATGCTCTCTCTGTCTAATGGCAGATGGTTCACAGGCCCATCCTGTGAATGTTATGATACTTAATGCGTAAGAAGAGTCTAGTGGGGGAGGAAGGAGAAATGAAGATGAGATCAAAGACAATTACCATTTGTTTATGCTTCACATCCTACTTAAAGAAAAGTCACGGCGCAAAAAGAAGGGTGGGAACCAGGTGGGGAAGAAGCCAGTTACACACAAGATAAAATCTGGAGAATTAACAGATGTAGTAAACTGACCGCAGAGATGTTAATTTCGTGAATGTACCCAACTTGATTTCTTCTAATCTGCTTGTTTAAGTATCAGGGCTTTGCTAAGGCAAGCTCCATTTCTTGCATGAGAATTTCAGTTAAATAAAATGGTTATTAAAATTTTTGTAACAAATATGACAAATGATTAATGTCCTTAATATTTCATTACCTTCATTAACAGATCAATAATTTAAAAAAAAAAACACTTACCTCTTCCCATAAAATAAATTTCTTTATTTCTATAAAGAAATTCCTAATAAATTTTTACAACAATGTAAAGCCACACCAGAAATTGAAAAAAAAAGACAACAAAGTCAGAGGCCATTGTTGCGTGCAAATTAGGAAAATTAGCAAAGGTGTAAAAACAATGATCCGAATTTTATTAAATGTATAATGCAATGCACATCCTCATGTATCCTCTGCCAGTGAGGATATCTATTGGTTCCATCTTTTCAGAAATATCTATTAAAAATATTAAAAATACACACATATTATTCCTTACTTCTAGTTCTGAAAACTCTATCTTGATATAATTCAAGATGGGAGAGGACGGGAAAGTTTATACCAAAAGATGTTCATCACAGTATTGTCTTTGAGAAGGTAAAATTGTGAGCAAATTAAAAGCTTCTTAAATCTGCAAGTGTCCCAGTGTAATCTTACACCAAAATATCCTGTGTCTCCCGCCCATTACTTTTTTTTTACATCTAGAGATAAAGAGCCATGTAAATTTTCTTCCAGTTTTTTTTGTATTCCCATTTCTTCCATTTAAACCTTTATTCTATATGGGATGTATTGCAATATGGGATGTGAGGAGTCGGAGAATATGGACCTACATCCTGTCTTTATGTAACACCAGATGTGATACTTTGGGTAAATAATTTAATTTCTCTCAGGGCTCCTGGGTGGCTCAGTCAGTTAAGCATCTGACTCTTGATTTTAGCTCAGGTCATGATCTCAGGGTCCTGGGATTGAGCCCTGCATCCAAAATACATGAATACATCTAAAAAAAATAATAATAATCTAATCTGAGCCTTGGTTAACTGGTCCATGGAAAGCGAAATGATCACACTTATCTTACAGTTGGGTTATGAATCTGAAGTGAGTTTGTGCACATGGAACCAGCTGTTTCAATTGCCCACAGGCTCAGGGGTGAGGGGCTGATGGTCCATCTGTCAGGAGTCCGAGAACAAGAACTGGAGCTGCTAGGGAAGTTTTTCTGGAAAAAAAGCAACTCTGAATCAAGTATTAAAAGTAACCAGGGACTCCTACTTCCAGCCGTGAGGGAGTAACAAGGATGACAGTTCTGAACCAGCCTAGCAAATCAGATAAAATGACCCAGGAGTTTTCAGAAATTGAACAGTAGACAGCACAGGATAGTGACCTCTGCAAGAAGGAAAATAAATGAGGTGAGCCTTAGAGGTACCCCAAAGTGCTGCCTACAGAGGGGCGTACTGTCTAAGTAAGCATGTGCAGGGGGATAACGGCACAAAACTAGGTGTCCTCACAGAGCTGAGGACATGGTGCATGGAGTCGGGGCTGGAACCAGAGACCAAGATTAGCATGGAAGGGTAGAGGAGAGGAGAAAGCAAAGACAGGGAGATTCAGTGATCAACAGAGGGCTGTTCTTGTGTCTTTGGCTGAATACTGATCTGTGCGTGTGTGGGGGGAAGCCAGTCCAGCTGGGGAAGAACCCCTGGAAAGTAAGCAGAAAAACTCCCCCAAATCACCAGGGCTGCATGTAATTCATAGCCTCATCATGCATAGTGAAAAGATCTCCTAACACAGCAAACATAGAGTGTAGTCCTCAGGATGATGTTAACTCACAAATACTGTGCTAGACTAAATATATGTGTCTCTCCAGAATTCTTAAGTGGAAATCTGATCCCCAGTGCGATGGTATTTGGAGGTGGAGCCTTTGAGAAGTGGTTAGGTCATGAGGGTGACCTAATGAATAGAATTAGTGCCTCTTTAAAAGAAACCCCAGAGAGTTCCTTACTCCTTCCACAACATGAAGACACAATGAAAACATGGCCTTCTGCGAACCAGACCTGAATCTGCCAGCACCTTGATCTCAGACTTCCCAACCTCTATAATGGTGGGAAATAAATATATGTTATTTAAGCCTCCCAGTGTATGGCATTTTTATTATAGCAGCCCAAATAGGCTAAGACATGGGGCCAAAGTATCCTAGACTAAAGGTCATTCTAGACTTGTCTTAGAAGGTGTATTCCTCAAAAGTTGTAAATGAGTCCAAGTATTAATTTTGTCCCAGAACAAGTCACAAAATATTTAAAGAGATGTCCCATTCAATATTCAAATGCCAATAAATGTATCCCAACATAACAACAGAAAAATGAAAAACTATGTGATTATTTTAAATTATAAAAATCATTTGATCATTCAGCATTCATTAATGTTCATAAAAACTTTCAGCAGAGTAGTCTTAGCAGAGAACATTCTCAACCTGATAAAGGGCTTCTGGAAAAACTAAGTGCTTTCACCCCGAGGCTGGGAACACAGCTGGGAATCCTACTCTCACTGCTCATACAACATTGAACTATAAGTCCTACCCCAGCAAGGGAAGACAGTGCAAAAAAGACAGATAGATTGGAAAGGAAGCAGCAAAACCGTCTCTATTTATAAATTACTTGATTATCTAAGTACAAAATCCCAGGGAAGATGAAAAAAAAAAGTTCTAGAACTGAGTTTAGCAAATTTGTAGGAGGTAAGTACAATGCTCAAAAATCAATTACACTTCTGTAACTGGCAATGAACAATTGGAAATGCCTTTTTAAAGGAGTACAATTTAAAATAGCAGCAAAAAAAGAGATGTTCGGGTTAACCTCTAACCAAATGTGCATGGTTTCTGAAAACTATGAAACACTAACGAAATAAATCAAAGAAAACCTAAATAAATGTAGAGATAGATCTTATTCAGGGATTGGATGGCCCAGCATTGTTAAGATGTCAGTGCTCCGTTCTGCATGGAGCACTGGGTGTTGTGCGCAATGAATCATGGAACACTACATCAAAAACTAATGATGTAATGTATGGTGATGAACATAACAATAAAAAATTTAAAAAAAAATGTCAGTGCTCCCCAAATGGATCTATGGATTTAATGTCAATCAAATTCCCAGCAGGATGTTAGAAACTGATTCTAAAATGTATATGTAAGGGCAAAGGACCTAGCCTGGCCCAAAAACTTTTGCAATAGAAGAACAACATTGAAGAATCTCATACTTGATTTTGACACTTGTCATGAAGGCAGAGTAATTAAGACTGTTATTAGCATATAGAGAGACATAAGGATTAACGGGCCAGAGTACAGGGCTCACATATATGACTAATTTATTTCCGACAAAGGTGTCACGACAATTTGACTCATGTTTCTGAAATCATTACATAGACATGCACACACAAAAAAATTGAATCTCAACCACAACCTCACACCACATAGAGAAATGGACTCAAAATCAATTATAGACCTATATAAAAGAAAACATGTAGAAAATCTTAATGACCTTGAATTAATTGAAGACTTCTTTATAGGAGACAAAATGCATGAATTATTAAAGAGAAAACATGATAAATTAGATTTCATCAAGATTAAGTGCTTGCTAATATCCACAATAGCCAAACTGTGGAAAGAGCCAAGATGTCCATCGACAGATGAATGGATAAAGAAGATGTGGTATATATATACAATGGAATATTATGCAGCCATCAAAAGGAATGAGATCTTGCCATTTGCAACGACGTGGATGGAACTGGAGGGTATTATGTTGAGCGAAATAAGCCAAACAGAGAAAGACATGTATCATATGATCTCACTGATATGAGGAATTCTTAATCGCAGGAAACAAACTGAGGGTTGCTGGAGTGGGGGGTGGGGTGGGAGGGATGGGTGACTGGGCGACACTGGGGAGGGTATGTGCTCTGGTAAGCGCTGTGAATTGTGCAAGACTGTTGAATCTCAGATCTGTACCTCTGAAACAAATAATGCAATATATGTTAAGAAAAAAAAAAGAAGAAGAAGGTAGCGGGAGGGGAAGAATGAAGGGGGGGAAATCGGAGGGGTGGACGAACCATGAGAGACGATGGACTCTGAAAAACAAACTGAGGGTTCTAGAGGGGAGGGGGGTGGGAGGATGGGTTAGCCTGGTGGTGGGTATTGAGGAGGGCACATTCTGCATGGAGCACTGGGTATTATGCACAAACAATGAATCATGAAACACTTCATCTAAAACTAATGATGTAATGTATGGGGATTAACATAAGAATTAAAAAAAATGGGATGAAAAAAAAAAAAGATTAAGTGCTTGCTTTTCAAGATACTCTTCTATAGGTATTTAAGCGTTTAACCCCAGAAGAAGCATGGTGAAGGGCATACCAAACTCTCAGCACAATTTTTGTAATTTTTGTGTAAGTCGAACGGTTTTAAAACAGGAAGTTAAGATAAAAATAGCAAAAATTAAAGGTGAGCTATAAACTAGAACAAATATTTTTTAAAAATATGTATCTTATGGAAGACTGTATCCAAAATATATAAAGAACACTCACAGTTCAATAGTAAAAAGACAATCTTTTTTTTAAGTTATTTATTAACTTGAAAGAGAAAGAGGGGGCTGGAAGGGGCAGAGAGAGAGGCAAAGAGAAACTCAAGCAGACTCTGTACTGAGCATGGAACCCCGACACGGGGCTCAATCCCACAACCCTGAGATCACTACCTAAGCCGAAACCAAGAGTCAGACACTTAACTGACTGGGCCACCCAGGTGCCCCAAAGGATGTCCTTTTTTCAAAAACAAAAATGTACAAAATAGTTGAACAGCCACTTCACCAAAGAAGATATACAAATAGACAATAGGGAAACAAATAATGCCCAGCATCATTAGTCATTTGAGAAATCTGAGTTAAAGTCACAATGAGATACCACCATGTACCTATTACAATGGCTTAAATTCAAAAAGGCTGACAGTAGCAAATGCTGGTGAGATTGTAGAACAACTGTAGCTCTCACACATTGCTGTAGGAAACTCAAAATGCTACAGCCACTTTGAAGAGCAATTTAAGAGTTTCTTACAAAGTTAAATTTACACCTCATGTGACCCAGAAATTCCACTCTTAGATATTATCTAAGAGAAGTGAAAACATAGTTTCACATAAAGACTGGTACATGAGTGTTCATAGATGAGTTATTTATAATACCAGAAAATTAGAGTCAACCCACATGTCCATGACCTGATAAATGGAGAAACAAATTGCGGTCTATCCATCTGAGACATGTGACAAATAGAAACAGACTAACTGAAACCGCAATCACATGGATAGATCTCAAAAGCTTTATGCTAAATTGAAGAAGCTAGACATAGAAGGCTAGATACTTTAGTGGAATATCTTAAGCCAGCACATTAACATTCCAGCTGGTCCTCATCATCAATAGGTAGATATGTGGAAAAAAGGAAACTCTATCTTTTCTGTGCTTTACACCAAAGTTTGCGATAGGAACCTCTCCTCTTGAGACTGGATTTATTAAGTCTTCATGTATAATGTTCTGGATCTCTGGGGAGTATGACTGTGCTTCTAGATTAAGATACAGTCTGGCAGCAAAACCATATTCTAGGGGCACCTGGGTGGCTCAGTCATTAAGCGTCTGCCTTCGGCTCAGGTCATGGTCCCAGGGTCCTGGGATCAAGCCCCGCATCAGGCTCCCTGCTCAGCGGGAAGCCTGCTTCTCCCTCTCCCACTCCCCCTGCTTGTATTCCCTCTCTCGCTGTCTCTCTCTCTGTCAAATAAATAAATAAATAATCTTTAAAAAAAAAAAACCAAAAACATTCTAGCCTATATATACCACAACCAAATACTGAAAAACTCCTTAAAAGCAAGGCTTTTGGGCTTGATTTGCTAACTCACTTGTTTGGAGACCTTAAGGAAGATATTAAATACCTTGAAGCCTTGATAAACTCATCTATAAAATGAGACCACTAGGGGCATGGTGAGAATTAAATGAGATATTTTAGGTCAATGTGTTTTCCTTGAATACAGTATGGGCTTGAAACATCACAGAATGCACAGCTATGCCTATCAGGCAATTCAATACCTTTGGGCTCCAGGATATTACCAACAATCTTTCAGTGACTTTGTGGGGCTTCTGAACTATCATTTCTTAGATGACATGATCCACTGATGTGACTCAGTTGAGTTAGACGAATTAGTTCAAACATTCCTAAACAGTCTTCATCATCACTAGTTATAAAGCTCAAAATATGTGAATTCAGGCAAGAAAAGCTGCTGTGTCTTCTCCCAACAGGGAGTTCAGAAGGGCTCCGTGGGGCAATTCTAAAGGAAATTCTAAAGGAATGTAGCTCTGCCTTCCAATGGTAGACTGTGACTTCCTGTTCCTTCTCTACTTTTCCACGTGGATATTTTGCCCTAATGAATCTCCTAAAAACAAAACAAAAACAAAAAACAAAAAAATACCCCCCAAAACAACCTCTTGATTCTTTTCATCACCAAAAGTCAAGGAACATTAATTATGCACAATGGTTCAATCTGGCAGCGGAAGTCTTATCCTAGGTGACCTAGACCCCACCTTCTCTAGATAAATCCCCAGATAAACTGAAGCTAACAACCAAAAATAGAGAAAAATCAAGTGTAATGACGAAGTGTATTTCCTGCAGGAAATATTTGATACTTTTATGATAAGAAAACCAAAACAATCATCAGCCTGTGCAAAGAATCTCATCTCAGCCATAGCTAGACCCAGAACTAGTTTGTTCTGAAACCTGAACCACTAGAACAAACATCACATTTTCCATCTCTTTCCTACTTATATTTGAGTCCAGTCCAACGATTTCTGCAATCCAATGTGGCTATAAAAATCAGAGTCGCTCTCAGAACATTCAGTCAAACTAAAGTTCTTTTCTGTATCTCCAACCACTTTGCCGCTTGACCCCCCAGGGGGGGGTCACCCTCCTCCATTACCACCACAGCTCCTAGGTTGGCAAGCTGCAGTGAGAAGGAAAAGGCAACACAACCTAGCTCCTAGACCGTCAGAACACTCTCCTCGGAACTCAGCTGTCATCTCTCATTGCTCCCTGAGGGGCAAACCGCCGGATAATTCTGCTCCTAATACAGAGGCAGACTGGTGTCCCACACTAAGAACCAGGGCCCTTTTGATTTGTCATGGGGGTGGTGTAGTGACACATTCTCAACATCCGGCTGTCTCCACTGTAATTCCTTCAATAGTCCATGATTGAAGGGGACAGGAAGAATCTTATAGCTCCACGAGATGCACATTTTCCCATTTTAATGACCTTTAACCTATTAGTTTCAGGGCAACTTCTCATTCTAGAAGCTCTCAGTAGGTCTAACTCCGCATAGCCAAGTATCACTGCCTGTTCATTATCTATTTCTCGCCTAATTTTGCCTAAGACATCTCAAGGTCTCCAAAAGTGAAGGAAACAATTTTCAAGGAATTTTTTCATTGAAGGAATTCATTAGGAGATTACAGAGACATATGTCCAGGTACAAGAATTCTTTGGCCCATCCATGTTCTCTGGTAATTTCTCCATGCACATTCCATTCACCCATTTAGAGGAGCTCCCCTTTTCATTGATATAGTAACATAAAGTCAATTTCTAAATCACTATTACACTTACCTATGCAATTAAAATTGATCTAAACCTTACTAATGTAACTGTTATCAATTTCAATTAATTTCATAGTAAGCTGTAATACACATCAACACGGACCACTGCAGATCTGACACCTTTCCATAAACTGGAATCTGAGCAAGAGATACCAGAATAGGAGTCCTCCTTCTCAAATTCAGCTTCAATCTTTTAAAAAAAAATTATTTATTTATTTATTTATTTATTTATTTATTTGAGATAGAGAGAGAGCATGTGCACACGAGCAGCAGAGAGGGGTAGAGGGAGAGAGAGAGAGAATCTCAAGCAGACTCGCACTAAGCGCAGAGCCTAATGTGGGGCTCAATACCACCACCCTGAGACCATGACCTGAGCTAAAATAAAGAGTCGGACGCTTAACCAACTGAGCCACCCAGGTACCCCACAGCTTAAATCTTATATGTAGAGGGCACATGGAATAGTAAGGCCGATCTTTCTCTACAAACTTACCCAATAGGTAGACAAACCACATAGGAAGGGCATTGGCAGAGGAATACCAGACATTAAGGACATCCTTGGGGGATGTTCATCCTTGAAGGATTTTATTCAAAGCCTTTCTGAAAATTTTTAGAACAAAAAGTCAGATAACATCGAGTGTAAGCATGGATACGGAGCAAGAAAAACTGCTAGTGGGAACGTAGGTTGGTGCGACCACTTTGGGGGAACAATTTGGTAATAGAAAATGTGAAGATGCACACCCCCTATAATCCAGTGATTTCTCTATTAGGGATTTGCCCTACAAAGTCTCTTGCACAGGTGCACGTGTGCACAGGAAGGAATGCTCACAGTAGCAGTGCTCATAATAGCAAATATTGGGAAACAAACTCCATCCATCAATAACAGAGAAGATGAATCAGTTGTGGTATCTTCACATAAGACTACAGAAGGGGTCAAGCAGAATCTATGGGGGATGGATCCTGGTGCATCCACTGCTATATGAAACAATATTTGGGTAATAACCATCTAGGGTATTCACAGATCATTGAGACCGTGGTCTGGAGGGGTAGGTTGACTTGTCTAAAGTAAATCGGCTGATAAAAAGGGCAAGTGGGAAACAGAACCAGGTTCTCTTGCCCTGGTCCACAGCTTTCTCTGGTATATCTCATCACTTTCTTATAGGTCAAAAGAAGATAATGTCATTAAACTGACCCATTACTCCATCAAAATGTCATCAAATTGACCCATTAAACTGTATGTGTTGACCTTGACTTACGAGAGCATATCATCCTTCTTGTCTGTCCCTTGGGATCTGCTGATCCTGCTTAATCATCTGTGCTTCTGGTTCTTCTCTTTACTAGAAAGCTTGAATTTAATGGAATCTTGAGACAGAGATGATAGAGATAAGACACAGACATAGAGATAGGAAATAAAGTACTGTTTTCTTTCTCCCAGGTCCTCATGGGATACACATGGGAGTCAGAACTCTTGTGTTAAAAACCCAGTGTCTCCTTGGAAACTCAATGCATCTTTAAGCCCCTTCTGCTCAGCAGTCACACGAGCAACTCAGTATTTCCCCAATGTACTTCCTTTCACAGGGCTTATATTTTAGACCCGGCCTTGGCCTTTAGCAGGATTATGGGCTGGTTGGCTTGGGCTGCTGTTCAGTTCAGCAGAATATTGATCCACCTCTAGTACCTCAGTGGATGCAATGGGCTGTAGGAAGTACCAGGGCAAAACCCTAATTGCAGTGAAATGAGTATTCCTGCAGGAAGAGCAAACGGTAATGTGGAGGTCCCAGTCGTCAGTGGAGATGAGAGATTGCTATCCTAAGGGTGAGACATGGAGCTTTTCACGTGCATTCATCCATTTTTCTGTTGCTTCATTCACTGTCCATTCATTCTATAAACACTTACTGTCTCCCTCCTCACTATTCCCCAGGATACAGCTGCAGATCAGAGAGACAAGACCTTCCAAAATGTGGAGTGTTAACAGGGGAATAGACAACTATATAAACAGTTACAATAAAATGAGAGATAGAAAGAACAGGGAGCCGTGGGTAAAGAGAGTAAGGGTGTCTATACCATCTTCAGGAGGGAGGACTGGGGACCTGACATTTAAACTGACACCTGCCAAATGAGATCTGGATCAGGGAAGGGCACGGGGCATGTCCAGAGCCTCACAAGCAGGAGAAATCATGGCACCATCCAGTAACTGAAGTCAACTCTAGCTGAGCGTGCAGTACAAGGGAGCAGGTGACAGGAAGTGAGACCAGCAAGGGAGGCAAAGGAAGTGAGTTCTATGGCTCTATATCCTGTAAGGGAAATTTGTTGCCACGTGGAAAACAGTGGAAGCTCTGTCTCTTCTCTTTCTGATCATGACCCTGTTCCACTATTACGCTTAATGATGTCCTGAATGGGGTATTCCTCATGCCTGTGCTTTTCCTTCTAGTGTGTGTGTGTGTGTGTGCGCGCATGTGTGTGCGTGCACGTGCATATTTATTGATTGATTTATACATACATAATATAGTATAATTTATATAGAATTATATAGAGGAATTATATAATATATAACAATAATAAAATATATTATAACATCATAATATAGTAATTGATAACATTAGTTATTATATATTATAATTGGCATATAATAATACAATAATGTATATTAATATATAGTATATATAATAATTATATATTCCACATATCATTGTCTCACATTTCTTCATATAAATGGCGGTATACTGTAACAATTCCTCTGCTCATAATAGCAAATATTGGGAAACAAACTCCATCCATCAATAACAGAGAAGATGAATCAGTTGCAACTGCAACTTACTTTTCATTCATTATGTTTTGGATTTCCTCCCTGTCAATAAATACCTGATCCTTTTATTCCACATTTTCTGAAAAATTTTTAAGCATTTATTACCTTTTGTCATGAGGAAGAACAAATATACAACCGTGAACAAAATTCATCAGAAATGTTTAGTTTGTGGGGTGCCTGGGCGGCTTCGTTGGGTGAGCGACCAACTGGTGATTTCGGCTCAGGTCATGATCTCAGGATGGTGAGATCAAGCCCCATGATGGGCTCCGTGCACAGCGTGGAATCTGCTTCTCCCTCTCACTCTATTCCTCCCCCTGCTCACACTCTCTCTCAAAAATAAATAAATAAATATTTTTTTAAAAGAAATGCTTAGTTTGTAGGGGGCTTAAGTGATGACGATACTTACAGGCTCTTTTCCATTATGTCATTCATTAACTTTCACCCACCGCTTCTCACTTTTAGTCACAAGCTGGTAAGAACAAGCTGAAGAGTAGGTACCACGTTGTGCTTCTTGCACTTTTTTTTATTTCCAACATTTTTCACTTTATTAAATCCTTTGCTACACTTTATCTCGAATACTCTGTTTAAATTTGATAGGACATATTAAATTTAATCTCTGGTTTGATTTTAATACTGCTAGCCTTGATCTTCTCATTTTCACTTATGTACTAGACCAAACATTGCAATTTCAGTTTTCTCATCCCGTTTTGTTTTAGTATTTCTCTCAAAAGTAGCAAATACGTGAAGGAAAAGAAAAAAAAAAAAAAAAACCACCTCAATCTGAGATTTATCGCCCTTTTAAAATGAGAATTTATGGGCGCCTGGGTGGCTCAGTTGGTTAAGCGACTGCCTTCGGCTCAGGTCATGATCCTGGAGTCCCGGGATCGAGTCCCACATCGGGCTCCTTGCTCGGCAGGAAGCCTGCTTCTCCCTCGACCCTCCCCGCTCTCATGTGCTCTCTGTCTCTCTCATTCTCTCTGTCTCAAATAAATAAATAAAATCTTTAAAAAAAATAATAATAAAATAAAATAAAATAAAATAAAATGAGAATTTATGTTGTTTACATTTTTTAATTTTTGTCTTTTATTGAAGTATAGTTTACACATGATATTATGTTATTTCAGGTGTACTACTTAGTGATTCAACAATTCCATACATTACTCAGTGCTTACCATGATAAGTATAGTCATCACCTGTCACCATACAATATTATTACAATATTATTGACTACATTCCCTGTTCTGTACTTTTCACTTCTTGATTATAACTTTTGTTCTTGCCATGAAATCTTTAATCATATTTTATGTTCCTTTATTATATCTATTTTGTCTTCTGATGAATGAACCATGTTATTCATTTATTCAAGAGGCATTTACTGAGCGCTTACTGTATACATGACTACTTGCCATAAAACGTTATGAAGATGTGAAAAATAAATTATTTACAATTCTATACCAGCAATAATCTCTCAACACGTCATGTTCTCACAATTGGTATTTACATAATCACAATCATATCAGACAAATCAAAACCAATTTTTTATTATGGTAAAAAACATAAAATTTTCTCTTAACCATTTTTAAGTGTATAGTATAAGTAGTGTTAATTATATACACATTGTTGTGTAACAGATCCCTAGAATTTTTTCCTCTTGCAAAACTGAAATTCTATGCCACGTGAACAACTCCCCCTTTCCTTCCTCCCCACCAGCCCCTGGCAAAGACTCTTGTATTTTCTAAGAGTTTAACTACTTTACATATTTCATTAATGGAATATGCAGTATCTGTCCTTTTGTGACTGGCTTATTTCATTTAGGATATTGTCTGTCCTCAAGGTTCACCCATGTTGTCACATTTTATAGGATTTCCTTCCTTTTTAAAGCTGAATCCTATTCCATTCCATGCATATACCACATTTTCTGTATCCATCCATTGATAGACATTTAAGTTGCTTCCACTTCTTGGTTACTCTGAGTAATGCTGCAGTGAACATGGGTGTGCAAATCTCTTCAAGATCCCTGTTATCGGTCATTTTGGATTTATACCCAAAAGTGGGATTGCTGGATCATACTGTAATTCTATTGTTAGTCTTTTGAGGAACCTCTGTTCTGTTTTTCATTGCAGTTTTACCATTTACATTCCTACCAACAATGCACAAGTGTTCCAATTTCTCCACATCCGTGCAAACATTTATGATTTCATTTTCTTTGATAGTGGCCTTCCTAGCAAGCATGAGGTGATAGCCCATTCTGATTTTGACTTGCATTTCCTTGATGATCAGTAACACCTGATCATCTTTTCATATACTTGTTGTCCATTTGTGTATCCTCTTTGGAGAAATATCTACTCAAGTCATTTGTCTGTTTTTTCATTGGGTTCGTTGTTTTTTGTTGATGAGTTGTATTCTGGATATTAACTCCTTATCAAATGTGTGGCTTGCCGATATTTTTCCCATTGCTTGAGTTGCAATTTCACTGGATTGATGGATTGCTCTGCTGCACAAAAGTTTTAAAACTTGATGTAGTTCCATATGTCTGTTTTTTCTTTTGGTGCGTGTGACTTTGGTGTCACATACAAGAGATCATTGCCAAATCTCATGTCCTGAAGCTTTTACCCTATGTTTTCTTCTAAGGATTTTATAGTTTCAGGTTTGACATTTAGGCCTTTGATTCAAGATTATTTTGGCCATTCAAGGGTCCTTTGAGACTCCATACGCATTTTAGCATATTTATTTTCAATTTCTGAACAAATGTCATTGGATTTTGATAGGGATTGCACTGAATCTGTAGATTTCTTTGGGTAGTCCAGACATTTAAGACTATTAAGTTTTCCAATCCATGAACACAGGACAACTTTCCAATTCATTTGCGTTTTGTTTAATTCTTTCAGCAATGTTTTGTAGTTGTCATTGTAAAAGCCTTTTGCCTCCTTTGTTAAGTGTATTCCTAAATCCTTTTTTGGATGCTACCATAAATGGGGTTATTTTCTTAACTCCCCATTCCGTATAAGAACTATATTTCAATGGCCATCTCCTATTCTTTAAAAATTATAATCTCTGCATCTTTCAAAATATTTTCCAGTTTTATTTATTTATTATTTATTTCCAAAAGACATTTTGGGCAACATGTATCTGTGACTCTGAAGCCCTCAGAATGCCTTCCTAGGCCTGAGATTTGACATATGCTCAACAACTTGATATTTAGGTATTGATTGTGCCAGAAAGAAAATCTGAAACTAACTTGGCTTTAACTCTTCTGAAAGCAAATTGTTGCCTTCTGAAGCTCACGGGATTGTCTTTTTATCCCTCGAATTTAAAATCTTTGCAAGGGATTTGTCTTGTTTATTTGAACTTACTTTGTCCTCTTGATTTCTAATCTTTGGATCTTTTATAAGTTTGGGATTTTTCTCTTCCATGTTAGTTCTAAAGATAAAATTTTGAATTGATTGCTTTATTTTTAGAGGAATGGTGATTACTTTTGGGGAAAGTATCGAATTCTTACAATACTTTGATATCTCTTTTTGCACATTCTTTTTGATTATTTTTAAAGTTGTCTTCTATATTCTGGAGGTAACTCTCAAATATAAATCTGAGAATCTGCCTGACAGCTGATTCTGCAAACTGGTTACTTGGTTTTTATCTGCTTCATTTATTTTCAAAATACCTAGGCTCTGCTTAACAAGATAGTGCCTCCTTCTTTTTTCTCTAATGGCTTAGAAAATCTCCAATTTCAAATTTTGTTCTCATAGGTGAATTAAGTTCTAATTTGGGGGAGAAAATGTGACATCTATGGTCTTCTTTTCGTGTGTGTGCAGACTTTTATAATAATCCTAGTTCACTGATGTATCATCTGCCACCTTCCATTGTTGACCCAAAGGACCCAATTGAAAAACTTTATGAATATTCAACTTTGTTTGGTCTGTGTTTTCCTATTACAATAAAGCAAGTGGCAGTCATATACCATGAAAAGATCTTACAGGAGCTACTCTATAGTCCTATTGTTGCCTTGGCAAAACACAGAACTTGACATTATTTCAGTGGCTGTACAGGGAGCTGGGAGAACCCATTCTACTCTCCATGTCACTATGTCCTTGGCTTTGCTCATTGATGCCACACTGGAGATAGTTTACTGTGATGGATGTCCTTTTATTCTGGCTTATAAACAGCTATGCCAGACTTTCTTATGCTTATGGAGTGATTTACTCCCTGTCTGTACCTATTTCATGGTAGTTTCAATAACATGCCTGTTTATTCTGAAAACCCCACAGATTCGGCTGCAGAACCCTGTTTCATTTCATGAGGGGGTGACGCATGAATGTTACAAGGGATGGAGCATTGCTATTCACATTTTTCTGGTTTGTTTTTTGTTTTTTTTTCCCCCTGCTGTATCAATTTCCTGGGGCTACCATAACAAATTCAAAACCTGGTGGCTTAGAACAATGGAAATCGATTCTCTTGCAGGTCTGGAGGCCAAAAATCCAAAAGTAATATCACTGGGCCGAAATCATGGTGTTGGCCAGGTCACTCTCCTTGTGGAGACTCAGGGGGAGGTGGGGGGAACCTGTTCCTGTCTTCTTCCAGGTTTTGGTGGCTCAGCCTTCCTTGTGTGTGGTCACATCTCTCCAGCCTTCAAGGCTAACATCTTCAAACCTCTCTGCTCTGTCTTCACATGGTCTTCTCCTCCGTTTGTGTGTTAAATCTCCCTCTGCCTCTTTCTTATAAGGATGCTTGTGTTGGCATTTAGAGCCCATGGGATAATCCAGGCTTCATCTCACAATTTTAACTTAATCACAAAGGGGAAAAAACAAACAACCCTTTTTCCAAACCAGGCAACATTTGCCGGTTCTAGGGCTTGGGACCCAATAGCTGATATCCATGGTTGATGATTGTTCTGTGTGACATACCTATGAAGAACCACTCTGCCAAGACCTATACCCAGTTCTGGCTGACTATTTCATCCCTGAAATATCTGGATCCTTTGTCATGCTAGCTTTGTTTGAGGAGCAATAGTTCTTGAGTTGTGTTGGGGAATTTTAGTTGAGCTGAGGCCAGAAGGCAGTCTGGGGGTAGGTGAAAGTTGCTGAGCCCATAAGCATGGTATAGCTGAACCTAAAGAGAAATACTTGTGTCTGGAGCTTCTAAGGGACCATGAATCAACCCTGTTACTTGTCCTGCTTGAGTTCTGGTGGGAGAAAAAGGCACAGAGAGGAGCCCTCCCTTGTTTCTTTCTCAGGAGCCTGCATCTTGGCCTTGGCATCTTCTAATGGAGATCAACTGGTTTCAGAAATGGCGTTGATTTGGGGCACCTGGGTGGCTCATTAAGCGTCTGCCTTCAGCTCAGGTCATGATCCCAGGGTCCTGGAATTGAGCTCCACATCAGTCTCTCTGCTCAGCGGGAAGCCTGCTTCTCCCTCTCACACTCCCCCTGCTTGTGTTCCCTCTCTCTCTGTCTCTGTCTCTCTCTCTGTCAAATAAATAAACAAAATCTTTAAAAAAGAAAGAAAGAAAGAAAGAAAGAAAGAAAGAAAGAAAGAAAGAAAGAAAGAAAGAAAGAAAGAAAGGAAGAAAGAAATGGTGCTGGTCCAAGCAAACTATTCCTATCAAGAACCAAAGCACAGGATCTAATGAATGGATAAGCCACAATCTTTATGAATATTACTTTATCAGTGTTTTTCATGTGCATTGAGCTAGGGAATATACATGCTTTTTTTTGTGTGTGTGTAATCTTCACAATAACTTTATGAAATTGGAACTGTTATTATGCCACTTTTATAAAAACCAAGGCACAGAGAGCTTAATTAGCTTTTCTAAAGTGATAGAGTCAGAACTTGAATCTAGATTTAAGTCATGCTTTAGTAAGTCAAAAGAGCTGTCAGGTTTCAGCTTCTCCTTCCAATAAGGAGCGGGGGGTGGGGGTGGGGAGTCAACGTTGTGTTTCTAAAGACCAGTGGCAGGAGACCTTCCCGAAAGGGAAAACAAGGCTGGAGGGAAAAGCATGAAAAGGAAGACACAATTGGCCAAACTGAGGCAAGAGTAACTTCTCCAAGATTAGGAGGAGAACTGCTACGCTCCTACCTGGCTAGTTGGAGTATGTCAGAGATGAACGACACAGAATCAGGTGTAGGTCATGAGACCCAGGCATGGGGGCTCCTAGACTCATCAAGGAGCCTGCTGCAGGTATAACACACAATGGTGGACATGCACTCGGGCAGGGTCTCTCTGCTTAAAAAGTTCCACATCATGGACAACCGACACAGACCTACATTCTGGAAACTTTTCCAAATATTCTAGACTTTGTGAAACCCCAAATTTCTCTTACGCAGTCATGAATTTAGAGGTAGAGAGTTCTGACAATGACTGAGATCGAATTTCTCAACATCTTGCCTGCCAAGAGCTCAGGGTAAGATTGATTTTTTGGGGAAAAAGGCACTGACATTTCTCCATTTCTCACATTCCAATGTGGCAGTGGGAAAATTGTGGTCCTCATGTTGTTCTCTCTCACCATGAAGCCCAGGCTCTTAAGAGCTGGCCATAGGGCTGAAAGTCAAGATGATCACATTTCAGGCAGGCCAGACCCTGTGTTTATTGTGGCCTGTGTCTCTGAAGGCAGGCATGGACTTGGACTCTGCTAGAAGAATGGAACTTAGTGGAGACCATTTGTGTGGTTGACTCTCATACCGCCATCTTCTCTGAAATCCACTTGTCACACTTTGTAATTAATGAACTGGCAAGGAAATATGTGCCAGGATATTTTATGCATCTCTGAAAACAATAGCATTTACATTTTTAAAAATTCAAGCAATTATTATTTGTTTGCTGGCTTTTTTATTTGTATGGTCCTGTGATCCTAAAGGCCATTGTGAGTTATACATTTTCCCAAAACTCAAGGATGCCCTGAAGTATAAATTCTCTTATCTCTACAGTACTTCAACTGCTTCTCACATTTCTAGTAACTCTAGGACTTGTTATATCTTTGGTCTTTATACCCCAGTAGCCTCTTAAGCACTAGAGCAACAAGATATAAAACCTTCTTTAACAATAAAACACTTTAAAATGAACCCATGGTCATTACCATTGTACTCACTGTTGCTTTGCCCCTTTTTGCCCACTCTTGAGATCCATCCTATAAAAATCCTGGGTCTGAAAGAAACATCTAGAAAACTCGATTATGCCCAAACAAAAGAAGCCATCATTTTTAAGGCTGCTAAAGTGTACTTGGCATTTCCAAATGAACCTCCTTTATCTCAATAAGCAACAATTACTCCAAGTTCTTATTTTAATTCTAAAGCTACCAAAGGGCTGCCTCTAAAACTGGAAATAAGTTTGCAATGTTGAGGTCTCTATGAAATATTTCCTCCTTAGTTTCAATAGCCTATTTTCTGAGACAGAGATTGAGTGACAGCTGAAAAGAGTACAGATTATAAACCCATTTAAGAGCATTGCATTTTTTGAATTTGTCACAAATGGAAGGAAAAACCAGGGTGACACAGGCAAGGCTCAAGTGCCAACATGTGTCTTTCTGTTTATTCATTATTCAAGGGTCAGACCCTCAACCAGGGCCAGAGAGAAATGACAAAAATAAATACATATCAGTGCAACAATCTGCAATTTAAAATAATGGAAAGCAAGATTCCTATTCATTTTTATGGCACAAACCTGACATCATTCACTCCAATTTTCTATAATGGAACCAGCTGGGCTCTGGGAGGGAACTAGTAATAGGTTTTAATGGATAAAATCTGCCATCGAAACTGGCCATTTTCTAGCACGATCTCAGTGCTTGGCACCCAGCCCATCATGCAGCATCATGCCTTCCACGGTGCTGGGCCAGCTCGTGAAACGGGCGGGATGTGTGCGCAGGAGCACTGCTGAGCTTGGAGAGACCACTCCTCTCCCCATCAGGGAGTGTTCCAAGCCCCAGTTCAGGTTCCATAGAACCAGCTGGAGAGGCCACTGGGGAGGAATCAGGGAAATGTCACTGTCTTCAATCAAGGCTTGCAAAGGCAGCGGAAACAAGGTTAGGGAGAGAGGCAGAGAGGTCCAGGCTGGGTGAGGGCAGTGCCTTCACCCATTGAAATCAACGCCAAGCCCTTGAATGGACTTCAGTTCTGTTTGGTTATAGTGGACGAGACTGGGTTTTACTGGGTCAGGATTAATAGCGAGTGTTTTTCTCTCTCGCTTTCCCCTCTCATTCCTCTAAACCATTCCTCCTTTCCTCCTATTCAGCTCTCAAACTGCTGGGAACATATGAAAATAGCATGCAAAGAATGGAATGGGCTGCCTGCCATGGAGATAAAAATGGGATGTTCGTTCTATTTTATTTCGTGGCATCATGCCTTCTTGCTGACTCTGTTTTCTTTGCTAGGCAATTTGACTGCTTCTTTGAGAGGATGACTGGTCTGGTCCTTAGCCTTGTGTTTGAGCCACAGTTGAGGTTAAACAGGTAGCCAGCCTTCGGAGGTTGGACACAAATCTGAATAGCCACCCTGCCCAGATATATCTGGGCACAGGAGAATTAGGCTATCTCTCCCCGTCTCTCTTTTTTAACTAGTAGCAGATTTTCGGCTATATGATCTTTAATGTTCATTTTGGTGAAATGCTGCGGGCTCTAAAAATGAATGATGTTTTCAAATAACGTATACTCACTTTGCCCAAAGCCTGTTCTGTAACTTCTGTTCTGCCTGCCTCATGGCCATGGTCCTGAAGCATGAGTACATGATTTGCAAGCAAATTTGCAATGCCTTTCAGAGTACAAGGCATGACCCGAAATAGAAAATGTAGGTGCATTCGGTACAGTCACTTCCTCAGCACTCCTGTGTCTTTGGGAACATTTCCTGATTTTATGACCACATGTCTTTTCCATGTGTTGCCTCCCTGAGGGAGCCATGCTCTCACCACCGGATTTTGCTACCATATAGAGCAACAACAGTGACAACAGAAAGGCAAAAGGAAATTTGGTTGAGTCAACATTATCTTGACCGATAGATTGGAAATTCTAATTCTTTTTGTTTTATTTTATTTATTTATTTTTAAGTAGGCTCCATGCCCAGCGTGGAGTCCAGAATGGGGCTTGAACTCACAACCTTGAGATTGAGACCTGAGCTGAGATCAAGAGTCGGATGCTTCACCAACTAAACCACCCAGGTGCCCCTGGAAACCCTAATTCTAATCCAGGGTGAATGGCCTCTGATTTGAGCTTGGCGCAGAACACCACTGCGATTCTTTCTTTCTGCAGCTTCCTTGTCTAACTCAAAGTGTTGCATGAGTCTCCGATCTCCCCAGAGCCTCCCTTCCCACCACTGCCCATCATGCACGCTGAATCCTCACCCCATCCAACTGTAGGCCTTCTCTGTTCTTTCAGGTCTCCTTCCAGTTACCAGTTCCTGATGAATTTCTGCTCCTTCTTCTTTTTCAAGGTGCTGTTCAGCTGCTCTAAGTAGAGCTGTCTTCTCTTCTCTATTACATGCTTACATTTCCCACCATCAGCTGTCCACACTCCTACCTAGTGAGCATCTCCAAGGCCAACCTCGGATGCGGAGACTAGAATCTGACATGTAGAAGGTGTTTAAAAGGCATTTGTTATATGACTTGGTGAAAAATTAATGGAAAGCAAAAGATCCTTAAAACACCAAAACAAATGGCATTTTCTTTTTCCTCTAGATGTTCCAGAAACACAGGAACTGGAGCTTGGTTTCCAACTTTGCACTGGCTATTTTTCTCCGACTTTAGATCTTTCTAATACAGTCCACTCTGCTGTGTATACTAAAGGAAGCTAACAATGATATGAATAATAATAAAAAAGATACTTCAAAGATCATTTATTTTTGATATTCCTAATACTGCATTTTAAAGCTGTGTTTCTTTCCGACTCCACTTAGGGGAGAAATGTAGCAGAAAGCACTCTGAACTTTAATATGAGAGATGAAATTTCTCTTTCTTGCTTTGTTAATCATTTAGTTTATGATTGTGACCAAGTCCTTCTCTTTTGGCCTTAGTTTCTTAATCTCAATGTGGGTTGATTTTGATCCCAAATGGAAGGATCAGATGATCTCTAAGACCCCTTTCAGCTCTGTGGTGTATTATTCCCAAAGATAGCCATCCAAAATACCCCCAATCCATGTGCAGCTAGCACTGCTCCCAGTAAAAGTGAGAGCATGTTCTCCCCTTGAATCAGGGCTGTAAGAACTCTAAGACCTCTGAAAAATTTAAGGTAGTGCTGATAGACATTCACAGCTAGACAATAAGGGCATCCAAGAATCTTGCTGGCCCATATCAGCTCGACAAGCCCAAAGTAGGGAAAGGCTGTGTCAGAGAGAATCTTGGATGTGGCTTCTGGGCCACAATAAGATTCATAGAAAACCCATAAGGTTTTAAAATAATTGTGCTAGCTAACAAAACACTTCAGCTTGGATTGAAACAAAAAGTGCAAAATAGTAAGAGTCCTTTGGGTGCCCAGCCTTCCATATTTGCCTGAAAGAGGATGAGAAGGCTACCTAGCTATTAGCATGAGCCCATTCTTATGCAAAAGAGAGAGGGACTCCAAGGGTAGAGCCTGGAGCAGAGGAACACTGTGGTTTAGGGAACCAATCTCAGATGTAGAACTGGGCCCTAAGCAAGAACATTTTCCATGCCCATGGTTGGGGAGCTCATGATATGTGCCTGACTTTCTCAAACAGGTGTGTCTATTGTTACTCTGTTTTTATCTCACCATTTATGTTGGGTGTATTTGTTAGCTGGGGCACTGACTTGGCATGCTTTTGGTGGTGGTGGTACTGCTTTGGTTTCCAAAGCCCCTCATCAAGAGGAACTTTACCTGAGTAGTTTCATCCACATCTAGCCACAACCAGACCTGGCTTTAAATCCTGGCTTTGAGCCCAAGCCTGAGGCACTGTTTGGATGACACTAAAGACCTCTGGGGTGAGTGGATAACATTTGCACATGGGAGGCATATAAATTGCTGTGGCTATAGGGCAGGATGGGAGGTTGTCTCCAAATATGGCCATAAATAATACCTCTTATGTTCCATTTTTGTACGCAGATGTAACTCTGCCCACTGAGAGGTGGATTCTGCCTCTTGAAGCTTGGCTAGGCTTTGACTTACTTTGACCAACAGAATGCAGTGGAAATAACACTGTGCTGATTCTGACTCTAACCCTTAAGAGATTTAGTAGCTTCACCTGTCACTATCTGGAACCACATGTAAGATCCCAGCTACTTGGAAGGAGAGAGAGGGGCCCGCCAACCAGCAGCCATTCCAGCCTTCCGGTGTGAGCTCCCAGACATGTGAGTGAAGCTACCATAGACATTCTAGCCCCAAATTAATTTCTTAACTTAATGCAAATGCATATGTATGTGACTTCGGGCAATAGTGCACGGAGCAAATGAAATGTCCAGCCGAGGGGCGCCTGGGTGGCTCAGTCGTTAAGCATCTGCCTTTGGCTCAGGTCATGATCCCAGGATCCTGGAATAGAGCCCCATATCAGGCTCCCTGCTGGGTGGGGAGTCTGCTTCTCCCTCTCCCTCTGCCTGCCACTCACCCTGCTTGTGCTCTCTCTCTCTCTGTCAAATAAATAAATAAAATCTTTTAAAAGAAAAGAAATGTCCAGCCGATCCACTAAATTGTGAGAAATAATAAAGCATTGTTGGTTTAGGCCATTAAATGTTGGGGCCCATTGTTACACAGCAATAAATGACCGACACACACTCTAACAACTGATTATCTATAATTAAAAATATATTGTCTGCTCAGACTCACAACAACTGGTTTAGGTTGAGCAGTCCAGAAGTAGAAAGGAGATAGGTTTCCTGTTTGATACTAAAGACAAGTTGTAGATAATTTCCTATGAATGACTAAGAGTTAACTGTATTTTACTTTTTACCCTTACTTATCTCTGTCTTATTCTGTATTTATGTTCTGCCGGGTCATCTGAATTGAAGTGGAAATACTGAGCCCATTATCTGCTACTGCTTATTCTGTATGGAGCAAAATACTAATCTGTGGAGTCTTAGAGCTAAGGAACAGTCAAGAGCAGGCTCCTCCTAAGGAGTAGAAGGTCAGAGAGATGCGGTGAGAAGTCCACTTCGTAGAGTGCAAGCTAGTGGCATTTGGAGACAGACTGAATGACTAACCAGATGTTTTCATCCAGCGACTTGGCAGAAAATAGAGAGTACCTTAATTCTCTTGCTCATGAAAGGCACCTGGAAAAAAAAGCACATTATTTCATTGGAGTGTTTGGTAGACCCTCTGATCTGTTCATGTGAAATTCCAAGAAACCTCATAATGAATTAGATTTGACACAACGCTGTATTTATTATGAAGTAGATCCCATCTGAACTTAAATTCCATACAAGAAGGTTTGGTTATAGAATTTTTCTAAAATTCTTGTTATAACATGCTCTCACCTGTATGGCATTACCAAAATCCTGAATTCAGAAGACAGTAAACAGGAAGTATTATTGCATCAAATGAAATTCAAAGTATATTCAATATTTCTTATATCAATGACCAAAAGATGATCTTACAAATATATATATATATATTTTTTTTATTATTACTTGGAGCCCTTTCTCCCCTATCCAGAGGTATAACTCCAGTCTCTTGACAAAGTTTATAATCTCGCTCTTGCTGTTGAGATGTATCTGAGAAATAGCTCCGCTTCTGGGTTACCATGGAGACCACTTCCCAACTGGTGGCCGAAGGTAACCCCTGTTGACCATGGTTGGGGGTAGTTATCAAGCTGTCACTGGCAATCTTCCCCCTCATTTACTAGAAGCAACATTCCAGAAAGGAAATAGCGGGATGACATGGTGAGAGCACACTTTCACTCTAAGACTGCAATTTTGGGAAGACTTCTATTGTCAGCTGCAAGCTCCTGGTCCCAGCGGAGTAGGGCCTGCACATAATCCAAGCATCATCTGAGCAGAGAAAGTGGGGAAAATAGCTCTGGACTTGTGGTCAGACTGAATAAGAATTCTAGCCCTGTCCCGCTTACCAGAAGAATTTGGGCAAGTCAGAGGCTGGGCAACGGGAGTATCTGTTCCTTTCTTCCTTTCTTATGAATACAGAATAACAGTTTTTGCCCCACCTAACTCAAAAGATTCTTATAACAACCATATGAGATAATAGAGATAAATGTGCTTTATAAACCGAGAAGTGCTCTATGGATATGAGGCTTAAAAGAGCTAGGGAAAAAAATGACAGAGTGATTCATGGTGTTTTCCAGGTCAAAATTCAGAGATACCCACATGGAGCCTATTAATTATATGAACATCAGTTGAAGGAATGAACTTGCTAGAAGTTGCTTCCCTCCACATAGAGAAATTGCTATAATATTTTAAAATGTGCAAAGGACAGATCTAATTTATATATGTTTTCTGAAAACACAGGCACTGCATATATTTTAAATACAGCTAAAATTTGGCAAGTGATCGTAGGAGAAACAATCTTACAACTGAATAAGGTCTTTTTTTGAAAAGAGTCTTTGTACTTTTAATGGCTTTCGATTCTCAGACTCTCTGGGCTGAAAGAACAGGTGAAACTGGATATCAGACATTTGCAGCTGCTTTTTTTTTTTTTATTCAGCAAGCTCACTCCATCCCCAACTCTCTTTCTATTGCTAAGGAAATGAGATGTCTCGTGTTTCACTTAAAACTGATTCCAGAGGCACCTGGGCAGCTCAGCTGGTTGAGTGTCCAACTCTTGGTTTGGGCTCAGGTTGTGATCTCAGGTTTGTGGGATCGAGCCCCACATAGGGCTCCACATTCAGCATGGAGTCTGCTTAAGATTCTCTTCTCCCTCTGCCTCTCCCCTCCATGCTCACTCTCTCTCTCTCTCAAATAAATAAATAAATAGATCTTTAAAAAAAGACTGATTCCAAAGGATAACCCCTGAACCAGAAAAAAAAAAAGTTATATAATGAATGGTTTTGTTTCCATAATGTCAATTAAATAATTCAGTAACATCTAACTAAACAGACATCTATTAAGTGACCATTCTATCCCAGATAATGTAGTAGGTGCTGGAGAAACCAACCAACCAACCAACCAACAAATTAAGTCATGAATTTGTTTTCAAGAAACTGACAGTTGGGTAAGTAATTATGATTTAGTGTTAGCAGTGCAATAACAAAACCACATACAGGAGGTAAAAATAACCTTACTAAAGAAATCATTGGATTTCTGGATTAGGCAAGAAAGAGTGCTTGGGGGGATAAAGCTCAGGTTTGTTTTAAAGGATCTTGAAGAGTATGGCAATTGTACAAGTTTGGGAGACACAGACATATATAAGGCTAAAGGAATAGCTACAAAGTGTTTGATCTTGCCAGTAAACTGCAAGCTCCTGGTCCCAGCGGAGTAGGGCCTGCACATAATCCAAGCATCATCTGAGCAGAGAAAGTGGGGAAAATAGCTCTGGACTTGTAGTCAGACTGAATAAGAATTCTAGCCCTGGAACACTGGTGGCTGGGACTTGAGAAGTAGTCAGGAACCAAATGATGGAGGCCCTCATGTACCATGTGAAGCAACTTGGACCTCATCTCATAGATCCTCAGCATTCAGTATGGACAACCCAAGCCATATATGGCTATTTCAAATTCAATTTCACTTAATTAAAATTTTAAAAAATTAATTCAGTTTCTCATTCTTAACCAGCCACTCCTGAGGGGCTCAATAGCTCCATGTGGCTAGTGGGCGCCATCTTGAACAGCTCAGATACAGAACACTTCCATCATTGTTGCTTATGGTTCAGCACTGTCATGGATACTTGGGAGCGTTAATGATTTAAGTGGGAGCATGCTACATTAATATTTGCATTTTAGAGAAATAGCTTTGCAGGAAGATAACTTGGGGAGGAATAAGAAAAAAATAACACACTAATCTACACAAGATTACACAAAACTACAGGGGCCTTGAGGATGCGAGAGAGGCAGCAGATTTGAAATATAGAGTTGGAGCAAACTAAGCTTTATCACTGTGTTGATCAGTTGTATGACTAAATGGATCAGGGATAGCAACCAAGACGGTCACTGAATAAATAAACATGTGTGCGTGAAGAAGGGCTCAGCTAATTTTGTTTATATATGGAAAGTGGAGTAGGGGTTTGCTGGAGATAATAGGATGATAAGAACCAACTTAACAAGTTCCATGGCCCCATGTAGACCATGAAGTTGACAGCCTGAAATTTTCATTTTCAAGCAGTATCTTTGACATTTCTGAAACCACAGGCATATTTATCTTCACATCAATGCACTAAGTCGCCTTTATAAATCTTTAAGAGGCTGAGAGGCAAGTTTAGAAAATGAAGTTCTCATGAAAATCTTACAAGGAAGTAGGGCTCAACATTTCCAGTGTTCTGATCTTTTTGCAATGTCTTTGCCAGTTATGGAAATAACTCCAAGTCTGACATTTTCCCACTGTGCCTTCTGATTGAACAGAGCAGCTACAATCCATTTGATGGGTGGTCTAATTAGCCAAAGGGATATTTGTGGTTTCTGTCAATTGCACCATTTACAGACAGATGGAAGTTAGGTCACTTGGTTGAAAACTATAGCCAGAAGGAGCTATAGTGATTAGGAAGTTAAATGACTAAAATTGGAGGGAAGATAGCTTTAGTAATATTCTTCCTAGCAAACTTGTAAAGTTGGGATGTTAAGTCTCCTAAGGAACCACCTGTGACTCTCTTCCTCTCAGGAAGTCTGAGGAAGTCTTCCTTGACTATTTTTCCCCATACATACCCACTATTAATCTACACTACTACTACTAATAATGATGGCTATCGTTTGTTGACACATATTATTTGTCACCCCTGTGTTAAATTCTTTTGAACCTCATTTCTCCACATCACTTTAGCTATGAGTGGCTGAGTCTGGTCTCACAGCAAGGTCTGATTCCAAAACTGGATTTAACTGTTCCATGCTGCCCTTCTCTGGAGAATGATGTGGGACACATTGGGTCCTCCATTAAGGAAATGCTAGCAGAGCTTAGCACTTGGCTATCATTCCCACAGTCATAGGAATGGGTCTTTTTTCCTCAATGAGTCCTACAAGAAAGCAGAAAAACTGGTTTGCAGTGGTGAGAGAAGAGATTTGGCTCCTACAACTCTGAGAGGGCTTTTCCTTTCCTTCCCCCCAGGAATAAGTGGATTCAGTAGGACAAGACTAATCTGGGAAAGTGGTAAAAAAAAAAAAAAATTACTAAAACATGTAGATCCAGAATGAGGCATGGAATTCAGTCCAGGGCAAGGGTCAGGAAGGAAGCTGGAAACATACAAAATCAACAGGACCAGGACAGGGAGGTTCCCTATCTCTCAACCACGTCCGTCAGTCCTCAGAGCATTAATAGCCATTCAAGACAAATGCTTCCCCCCACCCCCAAAAAAAATCCAATAGCAATAGATCTACTAACGTGAAAAACATGAAAACTCACTAAATCTTAACAACATGCTATGTTATGTCTTCTGGAGTAACTAGCATGACTTTGGAAAAACGTGAAAGTTTGATTGGAGTTTGCTGAAATGGGCAATCACATACATTACTGATAGGTGGGTAAATATGAATCATCTGCTAAGAAAATACTTTGGCAATGTTTGAAAAAGGTTAAGTATGATTGTCTTGCACCCTTAATTCTATCTCAAGAAATATACTTTAAAGAATGCATTCAAATACAAAGTGAAATGAGCATTAGGACAGAGATGGAGAAGTAAATTTGGAGTGTTCATAAAATTGAATTTTTTTGCAGTCAGTAAAAACAGATTCCAGTAATTTAAAACTGTGCTTTAATAAAGACTGCAGGGTAAAAAAAAAATGGGGGGTGTCTTGTTGACTCAGCCTGTAGAGTGTGCGGCTTTTCCTCTCAGGGTCATGTGTTCAAGTCCCACATTGGGTATAGAGCTTATTTAAAAAAAATAAATAATACAAAAAATTTTTAAAAAGTAAAGACTGCAGAGAAATATAACAAAATGCCATTCGTGGATGGTTCTAGGTGCTGAGATTGTAGACGCTTTATTCTTCTTTTGTTTTCTCTAATTCCCCAGTTTTTGGCAAAAAACTATACTTAATTTAGCACATCCTAGAGCACTAGTATGATAAAGTGGAAAAATCCCTGGACTTTGGAGTCAGACATCCTGAGTTCAAGTACCAGTTCCATATTTATCAACTATGTGACTTTGAGCCGTTTGCTTAACTTCTCCGTGTATCAGTTTTCTTATCTATAAAATCAGATGAAGATCACAGTCACCTCATGGAGGTTAAATGAGTTAATACATATAAAATGTATTTTGAACAATGCCCTGCATATTGTAGAATTACATAGCATTAGTAATTATTGTTGTCCATTTAATATTGTGACTAAGGAAGAATGTCAGTCATATTACGTATACATATACATATTAGCTGTATGACATGCAGCAAGCTATCAAGCTGAAACTCAATTTTTTTTTACTTACAGAATGAGTATAATGCCAATCTTGTATTTTTTATGAAGATTGATTATGTATATCTCTACATAATATATAGTATGATAATATAAGAAATATAAATGGTTGTTTGCAAAGATTAATCATTACATATATAACCATATATAACATACATAAACATAGTGTGTGAGTACATATATATAAAATATATGTTATATGTACATAGTATAAGCCAAATGTATAACTTGTTTATGTACACAATATAAGCTAAATAAATGATATCTGCTATTAAATTGAAAATCAGAAAATTATGTCATACACCTGAGAAGCACATATGTAGAGAACATTCGGGGGCCGTTATTCTGTTGTAGTATCTTACTTGTGTTCTGGCGTATTTTCCAGTGAACAGACTTCTTTACGTAACTCTGTGCTAAGAGTACTCAGTACAGTGTGAGGAGGAGAAACACTACTTGTTTCAATATTGTACTAAATTTCCCAAATGTCCAACACAGAAATCACATGGAATGTAATTGCGACAAAGTCCCAGTGTAACCCTTTGAGGCGGGGCTAGTCATCTCGGAGATGGTGAGTCTCCACACCTTTCATGCACCTTTCAAGGTGCGGTCTGATGATAAACAGCTAAAGGATTGACTGATCCTCTCAGGATATCTGCAATTTAAAGAAGGCTGTTTCAGAGTCACAGAGAAAGGTACTGAGCAGGGTACATCCCTGGGAAGTGGAAGGTAGGGGTGTGTGTGTGTGTGTGTGTGTGTTGGGGGGAGACTTCCCTAACACCCTCTCCTTCCAAGTCTCCTAGGCTGTGCTCTGGTCTTCTGGATCCTTACCTGACTTCTCACAGTGGAGGTGGTTGCCCCATCTCACAGAGAAGACCCAAGAAGTGCTTGTGGCTATCCCCAGGGACCTCAGCTCAACTGTGACTTCTGAGCCATCCGAGGCAGGATGCTCACCCCTGTCACTTCTGACCTGACTGGTGGTGACTACATTAGCATGAGGTCTTGGTGACCTGCCTGTTTGGTTCTAAGTCACTGGCTCAGATTAGATACAAATTGTCCTCCTAGATACAAGAGCTCCATACCCATATGAAAGCTATTGATTTCCCATCTACTACCCAAATGACTCTATCATTAGGGCACACTAGGTAATTTCCTTCAATGTTGACTTCTGGATTTGGGCCTGAGTTTCTGTTGTCAGGCCATACCACTAAGAGTTGTTCAATTAGTGAGAAGAGAAGAGGAAAGAAAACAGAGAAAAGAAAAGAAAAAGAAAGGAAAGGAAAGGGAGAAAAGAGGAAAGGAAAGGTGAGAAAAGGAAAGGAAAGAAAAGAAAAGAAAAAGAATTGCTCTACGTAGGACATTTATTCAGGATTCTAGGATTACCTTGCCTCTCCCAACCCAATCAGCTCTTATCAAGAACTTGTTAAGGAACTTAACATCTGATTCTTACTGGTGAATCAGGAAAATCATTAACAGTCCATTGTCACTGCTGCCTCCAGTCTGGAAATATCCCCTTTGCTCCTCCTGAGAATTTATATTTTATTATATTCTGTAAAGATGTCCTGTATCAGCCTCTGCCTTAAAAATGCCATTCTCCCGCAAATTTGTAACACATCATAGACAAAGGATGTTTCCTAAATACACAGGGAGCCTTTACAAATCAATACAAACAAAAACCAGGAAACAACCTCAGCTGGCAAGAGCAGAAATCTTGTCTGTTCTGGTAACCAGCACATTTCCCCTGCCTGGAATCATGCCTGGGATATAACAGGTGCTCAGAGAAATCTAAAGAAAAAAGTGGGTACACAACATGAATAAGACAAAGGACATATAAATATGCTTAATCTCACTAATAAATAAAGACACACACGGAGGACCACAGGGGAAGGGAGGGAAAACTGAAGGGGAGGAAATCAGAGAGGGAGACAAACCATGAGAGACTCTGGATTTCAAGAAACAAAGAGCTACAGAAGGGAGGGGGTGGGGGGATGGGATAACCTGGTGATGGGCATTAAGGAGGGCACGTGTTGTGATGAGCACTGGGTGTTATACGCAACTAATGAATCGTTGAACACTACATCAAAAACTAATGATGTACTATATGTTGGCTAACTGAACATAATAAAAAAAGAATCACACACACACACACACACAAAAGACACACAAATTAAAGCACGACTTTTATACTGACACAAAAATGAGAAAAGTAAATAATACCCTGTATTGGTGGAGGTGTGCAGTTAACAGGCATTCTCAAACATTGTCTGCAAGGGGTTTAAAAGGGTAAAATTCTTAGGGGGAAATTTGTGCAAAACTTCTATTGAAAATTTAAACATCCCTGCTTTTGACACTTCTCTTACTTCAGTCCACAGACAAACTATTCTCACACAATAATACGTGTGTAAGAATGGTCATTTCAGGAATATTCGTAAGAGTGAAATATGGGAAAGCACATTGATAAGCATTTTTATAGCCAGAGACAATATTTGCTGAGCACTCACCTGCTACTCATGTCCTTAGCATGTGTTTCAAAGGTAATATTTCATATAATCTACTCAATAAATTTAGGAAATTGATTCTATTCATATTCTTCAGGCTCAGATAAAGACAGATTCAAACGCAGATGTTGAGCCAGGAAAAACTTAAGGCTTTATTTTTCTTTCTCTTCTTTCTTTTAATAACTGGTGCAACATGCTGTTCTAAATGTTTCATTGCTTTAAGAGCATTTAACTTAATTTAAGGCCAGCTTGTTGCCATCATTCTCATTTTAAGGCTGAGGAAAATGACATTTAAAAGAGGATCACATGCCTAGCAAGTGACAAAGACAAGTACTATTAACCACTATGTTATGTGCTTTCCTTGTTAGAGATGAAATACCTAGATTTATATCCTTTTTCTGACCCAATTAAATGTTCGAAGCCTCACCTCCATCTCCTTATGTATAAGATGGAAATAATAACATTATCTTATGCAATTTTGTGAGTTAACATATCTATATCAAATTGTACCAGCCTAGAGGGAAAAGCATGGTCAAAACAACACTTAATTAATAAAAAGTATAGCCAACTGTATTCTGTCTGTAAGAAATGTGTTTAAAACCAAAGACTCAAGTAAGTTAAAAGTAGAGTAGTGAAGAAAAATAGACCATGTTAATACTAATCAAAAGAAAGCCAGAGTAGCTATATTAAATTCAGACAAAGCAGAGATCAGAAAAAGAGAAATTATCAGGGGTAACAAGGGGCATTACATAATAATAAAACACTTCATTCTTCGAAAACAACTCTAAATGTATATGTATCTACCAACAGAGCATCAAAATTGGTAAGGCAAAAGTTGAAACTTCAAGGAGAAATTGAAAAACACAGTGTTACAGTTGGAAACTTCAACACACCTCTTCAGGAATCAATATATCAAGTGGGCAGAAAAGTCAGAAGTATATATTTGCCCTGAATTACCAATCAATTGATCCAGTTGACATTTATAGAACAGTCTATCCAAAAAGAGCAAAATGCATGCTGCTTTGAAGCTAACATGAAACATTCCTCAAGATAGACCATATTCTGGGCCATAAAACACACCAACAAATTTTAAAAATAAAACCCCTATCAAGTATATTCTCAGACTCTAGTGAAATTAAATTAGAATTCAACAAGAGAAAAAGAACTGGAAAATCTCCAAATATTTGAAAATTAATAACACACTTGTAAATAGCACATGTGTCATAAAAGAAGTCTCAAGCCAAATTTTAAAATATTTTGAGCTAAATGAAAATAAAAATAAAAATAATTAAGATCTGTGGGTTGCAGCAAAAGCAGTGCTTTAAAGGGAAGTTTATAGCATTAAATGCATACATTAGAAAATAAGAAAGATCTAAAACCAATAACAAGCTTTCCACCTTAGTAAACTAGAGAAAGAAGGCAGTCTAAGCCTAAAGCAAGCAGAAGAAAAGAAATTTAAAAATTAGAGCAGAAATCAATGAAACTGAAAATAGGAAAGCAATAAAGAAAGTCAATAAAATCAGAAACTGATTCTTTGAAAAGGTCAATAAAATTGGTAAACCTCTAGTCAGTCTGATCAAAAAGAAAAGAGAGAAGATACAAATTAGCAGAATCAGAAATGAAGAAGGGTCATCCTTGCTGGTCCTGTAGATGCTAAAAGGATGATGAAAGAATACTATGAATAATTCTATGCCTACAGATTTGACAACATAGATAAGCCAATTCCTTCCAAGATGCAAGCAACCAAAACTCATACAAGAAGTAGATAATCTGTTCAATAAATTGAGTCAATATTAAAGATTTTCCAAAAAAAAATAAATCACCAAGTCCAGATGGTTTCACCAATAAATTCTCACAAATATTTAAAGAAGAAATGAAGCAAGTATTTCACAATCTCTTGCAGAAATAGGAGGAAATACTAGCTAATTCATTCTATGAGACAAGCATTCCCCTAATAATAGCACATGATAAAAACAGTACAAGAAAGGTAAACCACAGACCTACATCTCTAATGAACGTAGATGTAAAAATAACCCACAAAATTTTAGCAAATTCAATAATGTATAAAAAGAATTATACCCATGACCAAGTGGGATTTATTCCAGGTATGCAAGGCTGAATATTTGAGGATTAATCAATATAATATACCACATCAACAGGTTAGAGAAGAAATATCATATGATCATATCAATTGATTCAGAAAAGCTTTTAGATATTTTTGACAAAATATAACACACATTCATGATAAGAAAAAAGTCTTACCAAACTAGGAACAGAGGGAATTTCAATTTGATAAAGAACGTCTATGAAGAACCTATGGTTGTCATCATAGTTAATGGTGACAAACTGAATGCTTTCTCCCTAAGATTGGGAACAAGGCAAGAATGACCCTTCTCACCATTCCTAGTCCACATTGTACTGGAAATTGTAGCCAGTGCAATAAAACAAGAAAAGGAATATATCTATTATATTTATTGTTGCATATATTAAAACATACATAATAACATAATATCTATAAATAATACATACAGAGAGACAGATAGATTAGGCAAGAAGAAATAAAAGTGCCTTTATTCACAGATGATGTGACTGTACATGCAGAAAATACAAAAGAATCCACAAAAACCTCCTGAACTAGTAAGTGAGTGTCACAGGATACAAGGATACAAGGTTAATACACAAAAGTCAATTGTGTTTCTATTTTCCAGCATGAACAATAGGAATTTGGAATAAAATTACTATTTACACTAGCCTCCCCAAAAGTGAAATACTTAGGCACAATACTAGGTATGAATCTAACAAACTATTACAAATTATATGTGCATGTCCTTCAGTAGGTGAATGGATAAACTGGTATATCCATACAATGCAATATATTTCAGTGATAAAAAGAAATGAGCTATCAAGACACAAAGACACATGGATAAATATTAACTGCATATTGCTAAGTGAAAGAAGCTAATCTGTTAAAATTACATAATATGATTACAATTGCATGGCATTCTGAAAAAGACAAAACTATAGAGATTAGAAACAGAACAGTGGTTGTCAGTGACTAGGGTTCCGGGGGTGAGAGAGGCGGGTTGACCCTGCACAGGGAATTGAAACATAGGGGATTCTTTTAGGGTTGTGAAAACATTCAGTATAATACTGTAATTGCCAAATGCAAAACACTAGGCATTTTTCAAAACCCATAGAACTTTACTGCACAAAATATGAGCCTTAGAGTACATACATTAAAAAAATAATTTAGGAGTACAGAGGATCCCAGATAGAATGTAGAATGTAACAAAAAAATCTAAATGTATTATAAATGCATAAAACCACCTCACCGAAGTGGGTGGGGAGAAAATATGCTGACCCACATAACTTTGGAAATGAACAAAGTATGTAACATTAATGACAAAAGAAATTGTACATAAGCTCTATAATCGAGATGATCAGTGTATATCCACAAATGCATACCACAGATATATGAGTTAACAATTCTGATATTGCTGTCCATTGATGTTTGAAAAGAACAATGAAGTAAAGGGATGGAGGATGGTGTGAGTCAGATTTCTCACTGTTGGAGTAGAAATTTACAGATCAGCAAGGGGAGGAGGCTAGAATAATCAGTGTGGTAATGAATTAGAATTGGAGATATCAGTAAGAACTTATGTTTACATTAATAAAAAGATGGTTACATCTAGAAATATGTCACAACACGTATATATTCATCAATTAGTATACACACATATATTTCCTTGTTGTGTCTGCCCAAAGGTCAGGAAGAAGGTCAAGAAGCAACCACGCCCCAGTAGCAGTGAGCACACCTATCATCCAAATCTTGGTTTTTAATACCATTCTCCAATTTAAAAAAATGAGACTCTTTGGAAAAGTGGCTGAAACCAGGCCTGGGGCAAGAAATATGGAAGATGAGCCTGGAGTGTCTTGTGATGACAAATAGTGAGGAAATACCACATCCCTTCAACAAAAAAACAAAAACAAATATGCTCAATGGTGGGGATATTTCAGAAAAACACAGGGGTCAACTGAAAGAGCTCTCGATGGCTCCCACTGGAACAATGTGAGCCACAAAATAATTAAAAAAAAAAAAGTATTCCCAAATACTATTCCCGAGTATAATCCAAAGTATAAAATAAATATCCATAAGCCCAAGCTAATATAAGTAATTGAATAAGCAAATAAATGGGAGAGAAGAGACTATTTTCCATGCAGAAACATTTCAAATAATTTATGTAGCTACTCCGCTACCTAGGAGGAGCTTGACCCCCTATTCCTTAAGTCTGGACTGTGTATAAGGACTTCTTTCCAAAGAGCACAGTGTGGAAAGGGGGAAAAAAGAAAAATAACTTTATAGTAGAGAAACCTGACAAACACTACTTTGGCCAGGTGATCGTGGTCATCATCAACAGACATAAATCATGTTGATAATATGTACCCTTGATTTGATGTGAAGGAAATGGCACTTTACCTCTGTGATTTTCCTCCCCCAAACTCATAACCCCAGTGTAATCACAAGAAGAACATCAGACAAATTCCAATAAAGGGCCAGCCTGCAATATATTTTACAGGACTCCTCAAAGTCATCAAGGTCGTCAAAGACAAGCAGAGTCTGAGAAACTGCCATAACCATAAGGAGCCTAAGGAGACACGACAGCTGAATGTAATTTGGCATCTTGGATGGTATCCTGGAATAGAAGGACATTAGTTTAAAAACTATGGAAATCTGAACAAAGCATGGACTTTAGTTAATAATGTATTGATATCGGTTCACTATCTGTAATAATTGCATCACACTAATGTAAAGTGTTAATCATAGGGGGACATGGAGAGGGAGGTATAGGGGACCTCTGTACTATCTTCTCAATGTTTCTGTGCATATTAAAGTCTCCTAAAATAAAATTCTAAAAAACCTAACATCCATACAAAAATATTGTTCTGGCTCAACTCCCATCTTACCCAGGAGAAATCCAGCCCCCCTCCAGATGCCCACAGAATGTCTGAGAATTCTCCAGAGGCACCTCTAATGTCCATTTCTTGACTATTAGGACTTCTCCCATTCCACAGCTTCTTCTCACCGTTGCCCATTACAGTGTCCCAGACAGGACCGTTTGCAAACTTCAACTTGAAGTGCTCACACGTCCCAAGAGAGAGACGCATCATTATCACAATTAATAGCCAATGGTCACTGCTATTTTATGTGTGGTTTGGGGGTAGTGTTTTCAGAGCTCTGAAGTGGGCAGAAAGGGCTACGTTGTGTCAGGAACCTTCATTTTCTAGAAACTGAAATGTCTGGGAAAGGGGCACTTGGAAACCTTTGAGATGAGTTTTTGTCTTGACTAAAAGTCCAATAAACTTGCTCTGTCTTGGGCCCTTTTAATGAATCATTTCTTCCTGTCAGGTACCATGTGTTCCTTTTAGGACATCAAGAAATAAGAAGTGACACGGAGCGCCGCTAGGAAGCAATCCAGACTAAGGCAGATATCTTTAGTTGGTTTCTTAATGAAACTCTGTTTTCTGCTTCCGCCACCTGCCAGGATTTCCTTGTCCCTGACCTGTAGGTTCACACTCAGGATTATTTCTTTGAAAACCTGCTGCTGCCTGGACATCATCTTGTTTTCTATTCTCCTGGCTGTGTTTGCAGATTCTTGGTACTTAGGATTTGGCTCCCTGGCCTGACCATCGCTTTGGGGTCATCCCTCCCACTCACTGACTTGGGAAACTAAATTTTCTTAATTTCTGGATTCTAACTGATTTCCAGCCCCATATCATACCAATACCCAGACAAGTATCATGATAACACCAAACATCTGTTGACCATGTACTATATGCCATCAAGAGCACAAAATCCAACTGCCTGATCTCTCCCAAGGTGGGGGGCTTGGGTAGGTGTGATTATTATACAAAGCTGTGGGTTGCAGTTAAGAAGTTGCTCCCAGGGGATTCACTACAGTGAAGATACACCCTAACTCCATAGAAGGACAAAGAAGGGGAGGAGAAGATCTAGTATGACTCTGACCCAATTTCTTGTGTAGCTGTTTGGGCATAACTAGGGATGTAAAACACTAAATAAGCATCAGGAGTAGTGATTAGGGACACATAAGAGGCAGGGTAGGAGGGTCTGTTAGGAACCAACTTGTGGAAGCTCAGCTCACTCTTTTAGTAACTGGCTGGTAAACTATTTTCGGTCCGTGGGATGGGTGGGTGGCTGGAACTCTCTCTCTTTGTGCAGCCTCACAAATGATGCCATCTAGCAACTTTGCAAGGTGTTTTTCCAGTGGGCTGCCTACACATTGAAATGGACCCAGATTGCATGGTGGGTGGCTTGAGTCTGTGAAATGATTTTATACCTGTGGAGGGAAAAGGTCCTGTAAACTCCTTCTGTCTCTGGTCCAGAATGCAGATCATCTTTCCAGGGGCGCATATTATGGGATGGCCTCTCTTTCCATTTCTGTCCCCAAACCCATTTAACTCAGAGGCCTTCTTTGACAGCTGCTCCTTACTGCCTCCAGTTGTTGCTTTGTTGGAAGTAAAACATGACCTTCTTCCCCAGGACTTGGCCATTTTGTTGTTCTGTGATGGTTAATAATTTTCCATGCCAACTGGCTATGGTACCCCATTGTTTGGTCCAAAACTAGTCTATATATGTATACCTGTATATGTGGGTATGGATATATAGGGAATATATGGATATATAAGGTATAGGTGGACATCTATCTATCTACCTACCTATCCATCCATCCATCCATCCATCCATCCATCCATCCATCCATCCAATAGATCTATCTATCCATCCGACTGTCCATTTATCTATCTGTCTATCTATCTATCTATCTATCTATCTATCTATCTATCTATCTATCTATCTATCATCTATCTAATCTATCTATCTACCTACCTATCCATCCATCCATCCAATAGATCTATCTATCCATCCAACTGTCCATTTATCTATCTATCTATCTGTCTGTCTATCTATCTATCTATCTATCTATCTATCTATCTATCTATCTATCTATCTATACAGTTGACCCTTGAACAACATGGGTTAGAACTGCATGGGTCCACTTACATACAGATTTTTCTCAATAAATAGAGTATAGTACTGTACATGTATTTTCTCTTCCTTATAATTTTCTTAATAACATTTCCCTTTCTCTAACTTACTTTATTATAAAATGTGATATAGAATACATATAACATACAAAATATGTGTTCATGGCCTGTTTATGTTATCATTAAGGCTTCCAGTAAGTTTTGCGGAAATCAAAAGTTATATACAGATTTTCAACTGTGCAGGGGGTTGGTGCCCCAAAGTCTCCTGTTGTTCAGAGTCAACTGTTCCTCTGGAGAAGCCTGACTGATGACTGATACATGTTCCAAACCCAATTCAGTGAGCAAAATGATGGCAATGAGTGAGCAAAGGCGAAGTTTCGTTGCCTTAGGTTTCACTTCAATGGAAAAAATAATGATAATAGTAGAAAGAAGAAGGAGAAGGAGGGTGAAAGAGGAGGAGAAGGGGAAGGGGAAGGAGAAGAAGGAGAAGGGGAGAGGAGGAGGAGGAGGAGGAGGAAAAGAAAGAAGGGGGAGGAGGGGGGTAAGGAGGAGGGGGAGAGGAATTGTCTTAAGGCAGTGTAAATATTTAACCTGGTTTTCTGATTGAACAGAAAATAAAGCTATTGCTCTATTTGGACAATGGACACTAGCCAATTTTTTATGTCATGCCACAGAAGAGATAGAGACAGAGACACAGCAGAGACAGAGATGGATAGGAGAGAGGGAGGGAGAGAGGGCATTCTACAACAAGCAGCTTGTGCTGTAGCATCAGTAAGTGGAGGGCATGGGACAGGAGCCCAACTCCACTCCAGCATGCAGCCTCAGCACTCTCTCTCTCATTCCTGCCTGCTCATGGACCAGCGGGAGTGCAAAGGGGGCCGGAGCTCTGGGCTGGTGGCGTCACAGGCATGTTAGCCCACGTGCTCCACAGACACGATTCCACTAAGGCTGCACATGCTTCTTGTCCCCTGATGCAACGTACATTCAGAGTCACAAAACCCTGAGCTGAAGAAGTCTGGAGCCATGCTCATGAGAAAGGGATCCGTGGGGGTGCAAGGGATGTCCCCCGGGGCCAGGGCAGCCTCCAGTGCCCCCAGCCCTGTGAGGCACACTCCAGAGCTGTGACATGTCTCCCTGCCTTGGCCCCCACAGAGGCAGACAGGGTCTGAGCACACAGGAAAACCCTGAACATGTCTTCAAGGCTTACTCTTATTTTCCTCCAGAGTGGCAAAACCAAGTTAGCATGGCCGAGTAAACCCCACTCCCGAGCCCTCAGCTCATTCTTCCTGTAGGCAACAGCCACTCCTCATGTTCCTGAACTTTCTACATTCTTTCTGAGGCAAGATGTGAGGATACTAAAAGCAAAGTCTCTGCATCCTGGATTACGTGGTAAGGAATCCTATGGGAAATCCCAGTTAATGACCCTTCTTTCCTCAAAAAACAACCAACAGAAACCGTAGAAGATCCTTGATTCCCATTTTACTTCCATGTTCCACAGCTACTCTCTCAACAAAGACACTTGTTGGCTCATTATTAAAAATAAATCCAGAATTGAGGCTGTTTCTGACCCCCCCCCACCCCCCCTATACCCCGCTTTCCAGTTGGTCCAAGGCACTAGCACCACTCGCTGGACCACTGTGGGCACCTCCTGACTGGCCTTCTTGCTTTTCCCCTTTCTCTCCTCCTGCCGCCCACTTCAAGCTGTTCCCAGTCATCAGTCAGACTGACCCTGTGAGCTGGGAGTGAGACCTTCTCATGACTCCCCTGCTCGAAGCCACCCAGTGTCAAAAGACAAAAATCACCAAACTAGCCTCTCATGCCCTCCACCGGTGGTTTTCAACCATGTGGTCTCAGGACACCTTTAAACTCTTAAAAAAGTGATTGAGAACTCCAAAAAAAGTTTTATTTATGTGCATTGTACCTATCAATATATGCCAGAGTAGAAATTAAAATTGAGAACTTTAAAAAATGTGCATTAATTCATTGAAAAATAATCATAATAAACCCTTACCTATTATCATAAATAACATTTTTATGGAAAATAACTGCATTTTCCAAAACAAAAGAAAATCAGCAGTAAGAGTAACACTATAGTACATTTTTGCAAAATGCTTTAATGTCTGGATTGTGGAAGAGAGCTGGGTTCTCTTACATGCTTCTGTATTCACTCTGTTGCAATGTTGCACACTGTGTAACAGTGTATGGAAAATTCCATTGTATGTTAGTGAGAGAAGAATAGAAAAAAAAGACAAATAGTATTTCAGTAGTATTATAAAACTTTTTTTTTTTTCGCTTTCTTGGATCTTCTGAAAGTGTCTGAGGATGCCCAGGATCCGTGGACTACACTTTGCAAACCACTGCTCCCCACCATCTGGCCCCCAACACCACCCTGACCTCATCTGGACCATATGCCTCCTTGTTGGTTTAACTCCAGCCTCACAGGCTTCCTCCCGTCCCTGGCCCCTCAGCTGAGTGTTCTCTCTTCGCCACATAGTTCACTCCCTCATCTCCTGTGGGTCTAATGAAATGTCACTTCAGTGACACCGTCTCTAACCAACCATTTTGAAATTTACACCCTTCCCAGGAATCTTATCTTTAATTTACATTTATTTAGCATGAATTTTGGGCAGAAATTTTGTTTAGCTCAGTCCCTGGAATAGCATTCATCAAACAGTAGGTGATTAATAAGTACACATTGAATGTGCTGCAAACACATGTGTTGTGTTTGCACATTTTTTTAAGTTCTGTGTTGGCACAGAAACACAACAGTGAAAAAAAAAAGATGCCCAGGATTGACCCAGAGATGCTATTTTACTGGTTTGGGCTTCCTTTCCTGGGACTTGGGTTAGAGAGTAGCCTGTCTTCAGAGCAATAATCATCCCTGTAGACTCACTGTTAAAATTAAGAAAAGCTCCCCCATTGCCTCTCCAGTATTGATCACAGAGAGACTTCAGGGAGGATTTCTTTCACCTGCTTTGACCTGTGACCAACATCTGGAGAAAGAACTTCATGTTTCTGGAAGTCACGCTACGGAGTCATGATTGATTCAACCGCAGGGGTTTCATGTGTCCCGCTGTCATGGGAAATCCTTTGTGGCGGCAACCTTGGCCACCTGTGAGGCCATGGTGCCATCAGACCCAGAGTGCCCTTCAGATACTTGAAGGATTGTCGCATAGAGGAAAGCTACATCATTTTTTTTTTCTTTTGCTTCCAAGGGCAAAACCAATG
Organism: Mirounga angustirostris; assembly: GCF_029215605.1. Lineage (NCBI taxonomy): Eukaryota > Metazoa > Chordata > Mammalia > Carnivora > Phocidae > Mirounga > Mirounga angustirostris. Next base: position 169,132,504 of record NW_026991713.1, read on the forward strand.
GGTGAAAGTGACAGAAAGATTCTTCTAATAATTTCACTTGGCCAGGGAAGAGTTGGGCTGCCTTCTGAGGTTGACCACTGTCCATCCATGGAAGAGTTGAGTGTCTGGGAGGATAATGTGACCGGTCCTCTAGTGTCGCACAAAAAAAAAAAAAAAAAGGCAAAAAATGAGAGCTTTAGAGAAAGATTCATATTAATCTCTTTGGCTCCATCATTCAGTCACTGCATAGCTGTAGATACATCACATAATCTCCAATCCTCAGTTTTATATCTATAAAAGTAGAAAAGCAGTACTTACGTCGCAGACATGAATGTGAGAGAAAACAAAAGGAAAGGGGTTGATACTTTGTTCAGTAAAGGTGGTCCTGAATGCAAAGTTCCCTTCGCTGCCTAGAAGGCTGGATGAGGTGAACTCCAAATTACCTCACGGATGTAGCGAGGTATAAATCTCTGAATATGAGCTGTGGCTGGAGAAGGTGTAGGTGTGGCTGTAAGGACAAAGATCTCCTGAATTTGGAGGAAAAGTCACAGAGTAGATTTTTCCAAGATTTCTCAGACTCCGTTCCAGTTGCTCTGGACCCAACAGAGAATCTATCCATCTATCTATCTATCATCTATCTATCTATCTATCTATCTATCTATCTATCTATCTATCTATCTATCATCTATCTTATGTTGAATTCAAATCAAAGTAAGTTATGAGACTTCTCATGCTAACTGGCCCTCTGTAATGGAAAACAGTCACCTCTTTCAGAAATGACTAAATAAGTCTTAAAGAATGAGCGTTTTGGTTCCCATTCAGATTAGAGAACACCTTTCGGTTACATGGCAATCATTTCAGAAAATGTACTTTTTAATTCAGATTTCAACTTATCCCACTCTTTCATTTGCTTTTCTCTCCACTGATTTTAGAATTCCCAGATCTTGTTTTGTTTCATTTCATTGTTTACAGAATATACTTTTTGTTAAATTTGCTTGTAAGCAAATTGGCATATTTAAATGTAGATTTCTAGATTTAATGATTGGTTCAAATCCAGGCTTTAACAAAAGTTAAAATTTGCAATTGAGTAGTGAGATAATTGTTTGTTTGCATGTTCTTTAAATTTATATTTTGTTGGGCCCTTTGATATATAGTTTCCTTGATTAAAGTTTATTAAATGTACCCTCATTTAAAGAATATTTAAATAGAATTAAATTTTTTATTCATTTATTATTTGGGGGGTATCGACTATTAAAAAGCAAATATTTCCTCTAAAGTTTCATTTCTCTACTAATCCAAAACAGAGTTCCCAAGGCTTTAACCCATACCACACTGATCATGTAGAAATGTCCCAATCTGGTATTGCCAAAGGGATGCTTTAACAATGACAAGCAGAAATGTGAGGGCATTTGTATTTTTGCCCAAGATGGGTCCATTTATAGTTTGGACTCCCAGAAGGATATTATTCTTCTGCCAAAAGGGGTTTAAAATGTCTATTCCTTATTTTCATAGATTAGAAAGAAAATGCAGCCCGAGGTCTAGATCTGGTGATGAAATTAAAGAGACCCTGAAAAAAATCACATAGCTATATTTGCTAAAATTCTGCCAGCGTTTTGCAGAGCATACTGAAGAATGGAGAGCTTCCACAGCATCTAAGAGTGATGGGCTCACGGATGCCGATTGCATTATTAAGATGCGCTAATTGACAAATAAATAATTAAATGACAAGAAGCCCTGGGCATGGACTGAGGATGAGTGTGCCATGAATCAAGGATTATGATTAATCCATTCTGTGCACCTAAACTCCCTTCAACATGAAACGAAGCAGAAGCCTCAGTGGTTACAGACTGCAAGCTCACTATATGCATTTGCTAGAACCTTCTGAGATGCATAAGACAGGGTCTGGAGCTGACATACAGAGCAGATGAGTCAACTGCTGGACACATGAGATCTCTCAGAACCAGTGAGCTCTGAACAGAATTAGACTTTTAGGCATACTAGTTGGTTCTTACCATTCGTTCTCATGGAGGATGAACTGGAGTTCTGTGGTTCTTTGTGACTCATTCTTTGTGGTTCATTCTTTGTGACTTATTCTTTGTGGTTCATTCTATGTAAATACTGAGAAAAAAATATATGTAGTTCACCCTACCAAATAGCTGCTTAGTATTTCTCAGAACATTGTTTTGCCATTGATTTCGTATAGACCCGAATTAGGATCTCCTTCACGTTTTGCTCTCGGTTTAAAAATGCGCCAGGCAAACCCTACCTGATGATTCTTGCCTTGATCTTCAGAACCCAGAGGTGGCAAAACCTGGTCATTTTACATTTTACAAGGGAGGATATCCAGAATTTTATAAAATATAAAATATGTAAATCAGAATTCCATTGAGAAAAGAGAAGCCACTCTAGGCATTCCAAGTAGAAAGTGCTTTAACAGAGGGCATTAAAAGCCTACATCACCATTGGAAGGGCTGTAAGAACGATTGTTAGTGAAGCTTCGGGAAGGAGGTAATTAACAAGAGAGCTCACCTGGAACCCACAGCAAATCTCAGGAAGTTCAGACTCAGGAAGCTGACACTGCTGATGTCAGCTGCCTATGATATCAGCACGGGTGACTTCTAGGACCTTGCCCAGAAGGCCCTACTAACTTCATACTGGCCATCTGCTCATGTGACTATGTGCAACTGCCATCAAGAATAATAATAATGATAATAATAATAAATAATGGCTTCTCTTTTTTGCCTTCCAAATTTCACTTATTTGCCCTGTCTTTGGGAGACTCTAATGTGGAACCACAGAAAGGTAGAGATTCTGAGAAATACATCTCCAGGTTTCTCTCTGGCAATGCAAAAAATACTGTGTAAGGTGGGTGTGGTGATGCCAAGTTAAAAACATAATCCCGCACAGTGAGGAAACCCGAGAAAACCAGGGAGAAGGCAAGAAGCATTACAAAACTCTGGTTTGTAACATGGTGGTAGATTGAATTGTGGCTTAGCGAATATTCATCCTTTTTTCCCTCCAGCCCTGTGGAAGAAGCTCACTTTCCCACCCCATCCATGTGGGCTTCGACCTCTGCCTTGCTTTGACCAAAGGAATATAGGCAGAAGTGACAGTGTGGAGGTTCCAAGAAGAGGCTTTAAGAAGCATTGCACGTATCTTTCAGGATTATTGAGATTCTGCATTCAAGAGAGAGCTACTCTTCCTTCAGCTGGATGTGCTATATTTACAAAAAAAAAAAAATGGCACCCAGCCAACAGAATCACAGACAACCTGCAGACCCCTGACAAACATTCACCCTTATAAACCATGAGATGTGGAGGTTGCTTGGTACATCAGCAAAACATATAGTCTCTGAGCCTGTCCATTATCACATATTTGCTGTGTGGATGGTTGCATTATATAGAGGAATGAGCACAGATTTTGGAGTTCTGGCTCTATCAGATATTGTTAGGATTGCAGGTACATTTTCTCTTTCTGAGGCTCCATTTCCTCAGATACATTAAAATGAAATAATGGAAGCTAAACACATTGAAAATTTACTTTGTCCTCAGCATTGAGCCTTTTTGTAGATTGTCTTTTGTATTCTCAATAGAGCTATGGCCTAGGAACTTATTATTCACATATTATTAGGACACTGGTGCCTCTGTAAAGAGACTTTTCTTATCCATAATCCTAGAGGGTTAAGAATAAGAATAAGAGCTAGGACCCAAGCCAAGAGCTTTCCTCTAGAACCCAAGCTCTTACTGTAGGGGTGAACTAGAATTATTTATGGGATCCCTGGAAAATCCTAGGGTGCAGTGGGTACAGTGCCTACTGCTACCTTCCCCTACTTCCCTCACATTCTCGTCATCAGGCTTTAGAGACTCTATCATTCCGTGTTTCACCTGAACTTCCCATCACTTTGCTGGATCTCCTAAACTGGTGTTTTAAACAGGGTTCAGGCATTAAAAGAGACTTGATACAGGAAAGCAGGGTTTATGAAGCTGTAGGTAGATGAGAGGAAAAAAGTCAGGGAAGCCCACTACCAGATCTCAAGGTGACCCCTAGCTTTTAGGGAATCCGACCACCCAAGTAAGGAAAATATAGATGCCAAAATTGTCGTTCACAGTTGTGTGTGGCACAGGAACAGGTAAATCACGAGAGTCTGCCCAGATGCTGGTGCAAAACCTCACGGTGCCGAATTCCAGGTAAGCAACATCTGGCACAGTCTGTCCCTTTGACTTCTTTTCTGTACATACATTTCTGATGTTTAATTTGCAGAAATGAATAAGGCAACAATATAACAAGCTACGGCTCTACATTGTGCCAACAAAGACCTCCCCACTCCCTGCTCAGAAGGGAAGGCTCTGGTCCCATCAGCCACTATATCCATCTCTGGTTGATTGTTGGTTCTTCTTCTATTCATTTCTCCACATCTTTTACCCTAGAGAATAAGTATTTAGTTTAAGTACCACCAATGTTCCTTAATAAGGTAGTAAGAGAAGAGGAGAAATTACACAGCAATAATTATAAGCAAATATTTAAATAGCAAAGCAAGGAAGAACTTGCATATGTCTTTTAGACATGTTTGTTTTCTTGTTTGCAACAGTCTCAGGAACCACGGCGGGTGTCCAGAACTGCCTTCTTCAACCATCTACTCTATGATTCCTTTGTAGCTATCACGTCTGTCTGATGCGGTGACGAACTTTCCTTCCTGTGATGCGGTCCTGCCTGTATTTACTGTCCTCGCCCGTTCACGTATCCCGTTTAGAATGGAATTACTAGGAGTCTTCCCCAAAAGAAAAATATTCCCAGGTTTCAGACAGATACTTTCCTGATCTATACTTCTTGGAACCCACCCCCACTCAGGTTCTTTGGGCTTCTACCAATGCCAACAAAATATCATTATGGCTTTGGTATTTAAACTGGCTCCACCCAGGTGAGACCTTGCAGAGATCTCTCCAGGCTATGCCGGGATCTCGTCCGGTTATGGGTCTGGAGACAATGAGGGGTAGCCAGGGTGGCTCTTGACGGTCTTCTTGAGAATGGTTCTTTGCAAGGTAACCGTATCTCAGGTAAAGTCATCGCACGGTCTTTAAACAAGGGGAGAGCAGCCTCCTCAGGGGAGGAAGGGGGATATACTTGCTTTCAGTAGAATTAGGTGGGCGGTGGGGGTGGAGGAAGGGCAAGGTACTGATATTTATCATAATCTCCAAAACACAGAGCCTTAGTCTTCCCCAAGCAACACTATCAAGTGCTAAAGGAGCAGAAGCATGAAAGACCATTTCCACCTGTAAGGTCCACCATTCCCTTTCGAAGAAAAATGATAGCACTGACTGTCTCTTAGGTCGGGACTCACAGCTTGCCAAACTGCCTGAGGTATCACCGACAGATGTTTCTGCGTGAATTCGCATGTCTACCTAAACCCGTGGTTCTACCTGGTGCTGTGAAAATGGCTTCCACTCCTCTTCCTTCTTCCAAATCTTGCGTGTGAGCTCTCAGAACAGAATGTAAACCAGAATCCTGTTGACAAGGGACTAGAAGACACACGTTTCCTTGCTATCAGCACCTGTAATACCAAGCAGAGCGTGGAAGGCGTTGGAAATGGTGCCGAGTACTGACAGACAAGTGTCTGGCCCATCAGGGTTGGACATCCTCCTATACACTTACCCACCTCAGCACTTTTTACATGGTGGTGGAATTTTCTCGAAGCTCCTTTGTCATTGCTGTAACCTCTAAACCTGGCTCCTTTGTCATTGCTGTAACCTCTAAACCTGGCTCCTTTGTCATTGCTGTAACAACATAGTAGGGGCTTAGTAATCATTGACCATGTGAGGATTAGGACCAGGTCCATGACGATGAAGGCCAAGCTCTCCCATTGCACTCCACTCTTTCCTAGAAAAAAAGGAATATTTCCATTTCTGTCACCCATCAGATCAAGGAAGACAGAAACTGCTTTTAATATTCCCTTGTTACTTGGAAAATTAACTCAATCATGTGGCGCAGTCAAGTCACATGAAATTCAACTCCAAGGTCTATCAAATGGTATTTACCTCACTCCAGGGAGGAGAAACCTTTAGGAGGTACATATGCAGGAAAGCCAACTTTATCTGTCGATATAATTTCCCTGCGTGTTTTAAAGCCTCATTAAAGAGATGGAGCCCATGATTCCATGGGGATTTCTACACTCATCAGGGAAATGCAGGGAAGGAGAGAGCAGAGGCCACAGACTATTAGCTGAGTTATCACTAAAGCTACACTATATTTAGCTGTAAGCACTGTACCTCGTGGCTTAATTAGGAACACTGGTTAACCCAGAGTCAGACTGACGTTCTATCTTCCAGTCACTCTTCTAAATTATTCCTCAAATGGCATATGAGGCAGCAGCCTAGAAATGAAGCCCTGAGATTGCATGTGTGGGGACCCCAAAGAAACCGGCAATAGGCCTAAGAGATAGACAGTACCCACCATAGGGCTGGCTTCTTTATTTAACACGGGTGTCCATTCATTTATCAAGCAGGCACTGTGCTAGGCACTCTGGAGAAGATATTTACAAGACATGTGGTCCTGGGGTTCCAGTAGGTTAGACTCTAAGAAGGAAAATGGGGTGAGCTGTGTAGGCTCTCTGGATCTCAGAGTCTCTTCTGAAAGGCAAAGGTAATAATTGCTCCCGCCTCAGAGTGCTATTGAGAGCAGTAAGAGAAAAATGGCACAAAGTCTTGCTGTAAGGAATAAATGATGGAGAAGGGCGCCTGGGTGACTCAGTCAGTTAAGCGTCTGCCTTAACTCAGGTCATGATCCCAGGGTCCTAGGATCCAGCCCCGCGTTGGGCTCCCTGCTCAACAGGAAGTCTGCTTCTCCCTCTCCCTCTGCCTCTCCCCCCGACTCATGCTCTCCCTCTCTCCCTCAAAAAATAAATAAAATCTTTAAAAAAAAAAGAATAAATGATGGGGAGACTGACAGATATGCAAGATATATACAGATATGCAATATATATATGTGTGTAGATATGTATTTATATACACATACGTGTGTGTGTGTGTGTAAGTGTGTGTGTGTGTGTAAGCTCTCCATGCAATCCTGGGTTACTGAGGCTCAGGGAGCCTGGCAGAAAGTACAAACCAAGACAGATATGAAAACTGCCTGAATTTTTAACAAGCTCCTCGACTCACACAGATCCACAGCCCACCATGCGACATTTGTCACTTTAGAGTACGTTGAAGCATGTGTGGAATATAGGAGGGCATAGATCCGGAGGAAAGGCATTTCCAGGGCATCGGAGTGGAAACGCATGGCTGATGAGCAGTAAGCCCTGTCTAGCTCGAGCAGAAGATATTGCAGCTAAGAGAACTGGATGCATCTGGGCACGCATCACGAGGAAGCCTAAATATGAGCATTTAGATAAGCAGGGAGTCTTGGTTTCCATCTTACCTGGAAAGCAAGGGAAGCCCAGGAAGTTTAAGGCACCAGTTTGAAGACATCAGCTGGTAAGTAGAGGCAGGGAGCTGGAGGGTCCTGGTCCATGCCATGGGCCTTCTGGACAGTATCTTGAACAAATATTTAGAAGTAACACCTTATTGGGGTGCCCGGGTGGCTCCATCAGTTTTCTAGTGTTGCAGCAACAAATACCACAGATTTAGTGGCTTGAAATAATTCAAATGGATAATTTTATGGTTCTGTGAGAGTCAGAAGTCTGGACTCGGGTCTCATTGGGCTAAAATCAAGGTGTCAACTGGGCCATGTTCCTTTGTAAAGGCTCCAGAAGAGACTCTGTTTCCTTGCTTTCTCCAGCCTCTAGGCCACTGGCATGCCCCAGCTCATGGCTTTCTCCCTCCATCCTCAGAGTCAGCAACATTGCACCTCTCTGACCATTCTTCCATAGTCACACCTCTCTTTCTTTTTTTTTTTATTCTTATGTTAATCCCCATACATTACATCATTAGTTTGAGATGTAGTGTTCCATGATTCATTGTTTGTGCATAACACCCAGTGCTCCATGCAGAATGTGCCCTCCTCAATACCCATTACCAGGCTAACCCATCCTCCCACCCCCCTCCCCTCTAGAACCCTCAGTTTGTTTTTCAGAGTCCATCGTCTCTCATGGTTCGTCTACCCCTCCGATTTCCCCCGCTTCATTCTTCCCCTCCTGCTACCTTCTTCTTCTTTTTTTTTTTTTTCTTAACATATATTGCATTATTTGTTTCAGAGGTACAGATCTAAGATTCAACAGTCTTGCACAATTCACAGTGCTTACCAGAGCACACACCCTCCCCAGTGTCCATCACCCAGTCACCCCATCCCTCCCACCCCACCCCCCACTCCAGCAACCCTCAGTTTGTTTCCTGCGATTAAGAATTCCTCATATCAGTGAGATCGTATGATACATGTCTTTCTTTCTTTGACTTATTTCGCTCAACATAATACCCTCCAGTTCCATCCACGTCGTTGCAAATGGCAAGATCTCATTCCTTTTGATGGCTGCGTAATATTCCATTGTATATATATACCACATCTTCTTTATCCATTCATCTGTTGATGGACATCTTGGCTCTTTCCACAGTTTGGCTATTGTGGACATTGCTGCTATAAACATCAGGGTGCACGTACCCTCACACCTCTCTTTCTTTCTTTCTTTCTTTCTTTCTTTCTTTCTTTCTTTCTCTCTCTCTTTCTTTCATTCTTTCTTTCATTCTTTTCTTTTTTTTAGATTCCATTTATTTATTTAAAGAAAGTGTGAGCAAGGGGAGGGGCAGAGGGAGAGGGAGAGAGAGCTCAAGCAGACACCTCACTGAGTGTGGAGCCTGATGCAGGGCTTGATCTCACAATGCTAAGATCATGATCTGAGCCAGAACCAAAAGTCAGATGCTTAACTGGCTGAGCCACCCAGGTGCCCAACACACGTCCATTTCTGCCTTTGACTTCAGTTGGGAACATTCTTGAAAGGACTCAGGTGGTGAGGCTGAGCCACCTGGATAATCCAGAATAACTTCCCCATTTTAAGGTTCTTAACTTGAATTACATCTGCAAAATCTCTTTTTCCATTTAAGATAACATATTCCCAGGTTCTAGGGATTAGGACGTGGACGTCATCAGGGGGCCATTATTCTGCCTACCAAAGAGATTGAAAGGAATTCTTTGGGATGGAATAACCGAGGAAAAGGGAGACAGGATCTTTGAGGTGCAGGTTGGGGGAAGAAGGGCAATTTACTAATAATACTGGTGCTCATGGGACCTCATTTACAATTCAATTGTTGATGAGGTCTGCGGACATTTGAGTTGCACTTAAAATAGAGTCCTTGGCAACAGATCAAAAAAGACCTTGAATAAAGAATTAAATGGGAGAAGTTGAACAGAGCAGTTTGCAGACTCTCAGATTAACTGAGGTGGGGTGTTAGATTGGCAGGGCAGGAGAGTGGGAAGGTGACAGGGGAGGGCATTTGCAGGCTTTCAGATTTACTGTGCCAGGGCAGAGAGAAGAAGAAAAAAGCCAGAAAGCACACATTTCCTTGTCTTCCTTAAAAAGCAGTTGAACCCTAACATTTTTAATTAGATAGCTTAGTTACATAGGACTTTGGCATTAAGAATAGTTGACATGTGTATATATAGATATATAGATATATATATAGATATATAGATATATATACCACATCTTCTTTATCCATTTATCTATCAATGGACATTTGGGCTACTTGCAAATACTTGAATAAAAAATAAAAATAAAAAAGAATAGCTAAAGTCATTCCTAGTAGCATTTAAAAACTGCATGCTTTTCTTCCAAATCACTGACAGAGATGAAGGCCAGCATCCTCCATGCATCAGAGGGCAACTTTAGAAAAGGCTCACCAAGAGAACATAAAGAGAAAACATAAAATAGGAGGACAGACGTTGGGTAAAGTGAAGTTCTTATAGCAAACATAAAACTAACAGTGTAAATTCAACTGCCCAACAGCCAGGACTCTCAGACTACGGGAATATGTTTGTTTAAAGAATTGCTGCTTATAAAACATACAGCTCGAGAGAGATGAATTCCAAAGCCTAAAAAGCAAAGTTGAGAAATTAGACATTAGAACAGGTGACTGCCTGTGGTAGGGATAGTAACATAGCATTTAAGGCAAATCTTGTTGACCGCGATAAGCAGGAAAATCACTTACGAGAAAATGTAAAATCAATACTAAGGTCCTAAAGTTATCAAGGTTTTATTCTTTGAATCAATATAATCAACAACGTGCAATCCCTTAGAAAGACATAGACTTGTGAGTAACTAATGGGAGATTTTAATTATTAGAAATTAAATATGGGTAGGGGCGCCTGGGTGGCTCAGTCAGTTAAGCGTCTGCCTTCGGCTCAGGTCATGATCCCAGGGTCCTGGGATTGAGCCCTGCATCGGGCTCCCTGCTCTGCCGGAAGCCTGCTTCTCCCTCTCCCACTCCCCCTGCTTGTGTTCCCTCTCTCGCTGTGTCTCTCTCTGTCAAATAAATAAATAAAATCTTAAAAAAAAAAGAAATTAAATATGGGTATAAATGACATAATATATTGCAAATAAACTAGGTGGAATGAATAGGATCAAATGTTTTGCTTTACCAAGAGTGTGCCTTCTCTTTATATGTTCAAGATTATTTATACAAATTGATGGTATGATGCACACCAAAGCTTACAAAAGTTCAAGAAAGCTATTCAGGAAATTAGAAAACTAAAAGTATATTTATAGCCACTTGCCTTTGAACAAACATTTCGCGGAATGACAATCATTTCAGACACTCAAGACTGAAGTAACAGGTTATTCAGAAAATAATGAAACTTCTTTTTTTAGTTTTAATTAAAATTTTTTTTATTTAGGTGTAATTGACATTATATTAGTTTCAGGTGACAGCACAATGATTTTATATTTGTATGTATTGCAAAAATGGTCACCTCGGTAAGTCTAGTTAACATCTGTCATCATACATAGTTACAAAATATTCTTTTCTTGTGATGACAAATTTTAAGATTTACTCTCTTGGCAACTTTCAAATATGTAGTATAATTAACAGTATTATTAGCTGCAATTGCCATGCTGTACATTACATCCCACAACTTATTGATTTTATAACTGGAAGTTTGTACCTTTTAACCCCTCCCCCCATCTTACCCACCCTCCCCTCTGGCAACCATCAATCTGTTTTCTGTATCAATGAGCTTGTTTTCGGGTTTTGTTTTGTTTTGTTTGTTTTGCTTTTTAGATTTCACACATAAGTGAGATCCTGTAGTATTTGTTTTTTTGTTTGACCTCATGCAGTTAGCATAATGCCCTCAAGGCCCATCAATTTGGCAGCAAACGGCAAAGATGCCATTCTATTCTGGGCTCCATTAAACGAAAAGGCACAGCAAAGAGAATCATCAATAAAATGAAAATCTAGTGAAATGAAAATGAGAATCTGGGACAAAATATTTGCAAACCATACATCCAACAAGGGGTTTATGTCCAAAATATATAAAGAAGTACAACTCACCGGCAAGAAAATAAATAATTGGGTCAGAATAAAATGAGCAGAGCACCCGAAGAGAGATTTTTCCAAAGAAGACATACAAACGGCCAAGGCACATGAAAGGATCCTCAACATCACTGATTATCAGGGAAATACGTCAAAACCACAACGAGACACCACCTCACACTTGTTAGAATGGCTGTTACTGAAAAGACAAGAAACTTCTTTGTAACTTAACACATTACAGAAACATATAAAATAAAGCAGGACTCCAAAATAAATCCCTCGCTTGAATGAAGTAATTTATAATAAAATACAAAAGTGAAAGTAAAACCAGTTGAGCTAAACTGTAAAAGCAAAAGAAATCTATCAAGAAACAAATGAATTTGAAAACCATGGAAATGAACAAGAAGTCTAAGATTTGGTCTTTTGAAAAAAAAGACTGACAGAACAAGCAAAACACTGGCAAGTCTCCCAAACTGAGAAAAAACACAAATACTTACAATGAGCAAAGAGGAGATTTAACAATAGAAGACAAAAGAGAGTATATACTTGTAAATGAATATGCAGTTATAAGTACATAATCCTATTCTATTAGTTATGGAAAATCTGGCTGAAATAGATTTCTACAGAAATATACAATTGCAAATTGACCTAAGATCCAATAAGAAGTTGAAGTTATACCAAGTGACAAAAACATTGAGAAACATTTAGAGGGCTCCACGCCCAATGTGGGGCTTGAACTCACCACCCCGAGATCAAGCGTTTAGAGATAGAGAGAGCACAAGCAGGAGGGGCAGAAGGAGAAGGAGAGAGAATCTCAAGCAGACTCCACACTGAGAGTGGAGCCCGACACAGGGCTCGATCTTACCACCCCGAGATCATGACCTGGGCAGAAACCAAGAGTCAGACGCTTAACCAACTGAGCCACCCAGGCACCCCTATATCCGTTGCTTCTAACTGCCAATATTCCATGGTATAAATCCACCTTATTTGACCTGTCCACAGGGGTAAAGTCCAAATATTTAATCTTTGTACAACACAGGCATGGCCCAATCAGGAAGCCGCCTCAGTGCTAGAACGGGGTCGTAGAAGTCCCTGAAATGCAGGATTTTAATCTTTAGTTGTCACATATATAAAGATTGGATAGGTCTCAAAACAAGAGAAAGAGGTATTGAGTGCATTAGGGGAAGCAGCCAGTTATCAACCAGCAAAGCACTGTTTCACTATTTCAACAACCAGCATGGCTGTACGATGTCTGTTGGCTGAGCATTACCCCTGCCTGGCCCCTCTTCAAGTGATGAATTTCCAGTTTGCCTCCAACTGCCTTGATATCAACTGTAGTGTAACAGACTTTCTTGTGCATTACAGACCCTGAGATCCTTTCCCTGGTATAAACACCGAAGACTTGCTGCGTCACATGTGTCCACATGTGTAATTTGCATGGGTGGTGCCATCTGGCTCTCCATAATGGCAGCAATGGTCCAACCTCCCACCAGGGAGCATCTGGCCCCTCCATCCTGAACATCCTGGTGCCACCCAGCTCAGCTTTTCACCAGTTCACAGGCATGTAGAATTAGCCCCTGTTGCTTGAAATGGCATTGGTCCAATTCCTAATTGCCAATAAACTTGGGCTCTCCTCTTACGCTGACAACTTTGGTGCCTTCCCTTTCTATAAACGTCCTTCTCACAGCTCCTCTCGCTGTCCTGTTGGGCTTTATGTCTTTTCGTCACGGTGATGCAGGAGTTCCTTGTATGAGAATATCAGTGTGTGAGTCAAGGGTGCTTATCTCCTCACGCTTCCTGGACCACGAACCCTCGACGTGCCAGCCGCTGAATTCTGTGTCAAAGTGGGGAGATGGATTCTCCTACTGACTGCCTCAGAGTCTGCCACCTGCGCCCTGAAGTAGCAGCTCCTGTGCCCAGTCTCTAAAATCTCTTCAGGAAACCCCTGTTATAGATGCTATCCTCACACCCCTGCTGAACAAGAGGGTTGCAAGCAAATCTTGCTGAGAGTGGCAGAACTGGAGGGGGGGATATTCTGTTGTCTAAAGCAAACCATCACTCAGCCAACCAAAAAGTCCTTAAATGTTATCAATCATTTAGATTTACCAACTAAAACAATTCCTCACTGGTAGTTGTAGGATTTGGGCACCTCCATCAATGTCAGGGATTTTCAATGTTTTCTTGCTTTTGCCACAAATTTCCCACCCAAGCCAAGGTTCTTGGGCTCTGCATTCTGTGATCCCATAATAGGCATCTGGTGAAGAAAGAGCTAATGCTCAAATAGGGTGGAGAAGTCTGGGTTAAGTAAAGCACCTCTTTTTTCATAATGAAGAGTTTCTCGTTATGTGCATTGTGGACTTCAAAAAGGTATAGGTAGGGGCGCCTGGGTGGCTCAGTCGTTAAGCGTCTGCCTTCGGCTCAGGTCATGATCCCAGGGTCCCGGAATCGAGTCCCGCATCGGGCTCCCTGCTCGGCAGGAAGCCTGCCCTTCCCTCTCCCACTCCCCCTGCTTGTGTTCCTGCTCTCGCTATCTCTCTCTCTGTCAAATAAATAAATAAAAATCTTTAAAAATATATAAACAAAAACAAAAACAAAAACAAAAAGGTTTAGGTGGTATCAAGTAGGAACAGAATGGAGCGAGCATTGCTGTGGCAAAATGAGCACGATTCTAGAAGGCGAGTTCTCTCATCTCATCTCCAGTGCATATAACGTTGCAGCTTGATGTGACAGTTCCTCATTATGAAGCCTCAGTTTCTCAATCTGTCCTATGGGGACAATAATAACACAGTTCCTGCATAAAGACAAGGAGCTTAACATTAGGGGTTTGGCTGAGCTTCTGCTCCAGCCTAGGGCTTAGTCATATCCAAACCTCTCACCCCTTGACCCTTCAACCTCTGCCCACCACCCTGGGGCGAAATACTGCATAGGAACAGCCAAGATATCCCGGCAGCTGTGGTCAGTGACGCCTGAAATCAAACCTTTATTGATTCTGTCGTGCTTCTGTAAACCTGGACTGGGATGCTGTTGGAAGCCCAGTAGTAATTGTGCATCTGGACGTCCCACCTCCTGCTCCAACAGGCTGTCACTGGCAGAAAGACACACTCCATTGGCACAGACCATGTTTCCAATCACAGCTTATCTGAGCAGTGTTTAAAGTCCAAAGCTGTTATTTACGGCTCAGTTGAGGGGAGAGGAGAGAATCAGGCACTGTAAATGAGACCCATGCTGCAAAAACCACTCACAGGGAGTGACAGGGTTTGAGACATGTAAGGAGGGGAGAAGGGGTTTTAGGAACTGTTAAAGCCTCAGACATCTGCCTTCTTCCCTCCCCCAGAAGACTCCATTGATCGCCCCGTTCCCTAACCAGCTGTATTAGTCAGGGTTCTCTGGAGAACCTCCAGAGAAACAGAATCAGGAGGAGATCTATGAACTCTGACTCTAGCTAGCTAGCTATTCATCAATCTATCATCTATCTACCTATCTATCCATCCATTGTCTAGCAATCAGAATCCTGACTAAAAGAGTGATTGATTGATTGATTGATTGATTATGAGGAATTGGCTCACATGATTATGGAGGCTGAGAAGTCCCACAATCTGCCGTCCGCAAGCTAGAGACCCAGGGAAGCCCAAGTCCAGTTCAATCCAAGTCCAAAGGCCTGAGACCCAGGAAGGCCAGTGGTATAAATCCCAGTCCCAGGGCAAGAGATGAGATGAAAAGTTCCAGCCCAACAGTGAGGCAAAATAAAAGAAGGTTGAATTCCTCTGTTTCTCTGCCTTTTGTTCTATTTGGGCCCCCAACAGATTGGATGAGGCCCACTTATTGGGGATGGCTAATGTTGCCCCAAAACACCCTCACAGACACCCCCAGACATAATGTTTAATAACGTTTAATCTGGGCATCCCTGGGCCAGTCAAGCTGATATAGAGAAGTAACCATCAAGCCAACCCTATTCCATGTTCGAGTCACCAACTCATTCCACATTTCCTGGGGGTTTCCCTGTTTTCTAACTGAAAGTCCAGTGTCCTGGGAAACCCCTCAAATATCTGACAAACCAAGACAGTTGTCATTCTACCCATACAACCTGAACTAAGCATCTCTCACTTGATTATGTTTGGTTTAAGAATTTGGTTACATTAACGACACTTATTGGGTGTCTAGTGAGTGCACTGTGCTAATCTTTACAATCATGCTGCCCTAGTCTGTTTGGTTTTTTGTTTGTTTGCTTGTTTGTTTTGCCTCTATTATTCCACAACATTTTACAGAGAGCTTTTTTCCATACCTGGTATTCAGATCTTGGTTTCCATGTACTGTTGTCTGGAATAAGGAACCAGAGATCTTTGGAGAAATGGTTCATTCCAGGACCTGGGGAGGGAAAATAGTAAGATGAGCCCACAATGATTTGTGATTCCAGAAGGTAAAAAAGTGTACATACTGCAGGAACATGTCAGAAAAACACAGAACACAGCCTGAAGAAGCCCCTCATGACAAAATCTGGGATAATTTTAGCAACGAAATAATTAATAATAATCTATTCTAACCATTGGCATAACCCTTTGTGTTGACAAAGTCTTGGCAAAGCCTAGGGGGAGCCCTGGAGCAAGCACTGACCATGGAGGGGGACCCTGAACTCATAATACACCTGCCAAGGCTGGTGACTGCCTTAGAAGAGCTTGGCTCAGCTCCACTTCTTTACTGATTGGAATTTTGTTATAAGAATATATTTCCATTTATTTGCTTATCTGTTTGATTGGATTCATTCATTCATTCATGTATTTATTAATCGGTATGGATTCATGGACATTTACTTTATTTCAAGGGATTGTCTGCACACAGAAAAATCTCAGCTGAAAATTGTCCTTTGCTTTCCAGGGGTTTCTCATGGTTTTCTTCAGTCTTAACATTTTCATACCATGGATGTACTAAGTAATTTTGGGCAGAGGAAGCCAGGCCGATCTGGCCAGGAGACCACTTTTAAACTCTGATGAAAATAATTGGCTAAGTATTTGGGAAAGGATAAATCATAAGTCATGGGGAGCAACTGAATATATCTGAGCAGCGGAGAGCCATGACACAAACACATGACACCATCCATTGGTCAGAATTCTTGAGTGGTTCAAAAGAAGACGCATACTCAACATCCTGATGTAAATCCTGGTTCCACTTCTTAGTAACTTGAGACTCTGGGCAAGTTACTTGGTCTCTCCTGTTCTTGGTGTTCAGTAACTATACCCCACCAATAGGTCTAAGTATGTGACTACATACAAAGCGCTAAGAATAGCCCCTGGCTCATAGTAAGTGATCAAAGATTGCAGTTATTATTAGAGCCCAACTGGAGTTTTCTAAAAAGGAGCCTTAAGAAACTGGTCCAAATGAGAAAGAAGAGTTGTCTAGAAGCTGGAACACCATTCTGAAGGTACTGGAAGCCAAGAACCCATCATCGACCTTTGTTTTCTTTTTCTGTCTTTTCTTTTCTGTTTCATTTCCCTGTAAGGTTGCTGGAGTTCAATAGTGGCTTAATTCATCTTCTTGACTTGCTGATACCGAAAAGTTAGAATGACAGTATTTTTTTTTTTTAGTTGTAGAGATAAAAATTTCTTTGCTCCTTTCTGGGAACAACTGCAATAGAATATTCTAGAAATAAACTAAAAGGCAATACTGCCCTGGAGTAAATGTGTTCTTGGTGAGTCATTGAAAACAAAACAAAACAAAACATAAAAGTAAAAGGCCCTGCTGTGTGCAAGAGTTCTTCCACCTGCCTCGCTAGACACAGAACCCTCCTCAGCTGGGGGCCATGGTTCTCTGTGGTCTGTGTATTGTGAAGCCTCCTAATTGCGGCACCATTGCTTGTGTCTTAAGGCCCTCAAGGTCCTGTATCTGATGGTCCTTTGGATTCTGACTGCACCCTCCATCTCTCTAGTGTGTCCCCTTGTTTCTGGGACCAGGCTAAGGACCGGGTGCACTTAGGGAATCCGATTCTCCACTTCCAACAGCAACCACACCCCCCCGTTTCTCCCTGCCTTTAGTCAAACACAAGTAACAAATAACAAACAGTTGATCCTGCAGATCAGCAATAATACATAGAGAGGTGGGAGGAGCAGGGGCTCTGTGCACTCAGCGTACATTTAGGTTGCCCTGGGCTTGACCCTCTATAAATTGAAACCCTTGGAATATTCTTAGTTTTGTTAAGGGAAAAAAAATTATATTTTGTCTTCTTTTCTTTCAGCGGTCATTTTCTTTCTTTGTATGTCTTCTCTCTAAGCTTACTCTTTATCCTTTTGTTTCTTTTTCCATCAAACGCATTATCCCATATCCCTTCCATAGGTACAGTTTCTGCCCAGTCAGCAACTCTAGAGGCCGTGGCAGGTGTCTGGGTCTTGTCTGTGTCATGTCACAAGATGAGATAAATGCAGACTCCCTGGTGCAGAATTTTGGGTGAGAGACCGAATGGACAAATAAATTCACAAACAGAATCCTTTCAAACGTGTGGGTCACTCTGCCACATCATGGTTGGATTCATACCCTTTTGCGCCAAGGGCAGGTAACACGAGCTAGAATTCAGTGACCGCCCCTCACAACCACCGTATTCCAAGCACTGTTTTAAGGAATAAATCAGCTCGTTTTACACTCTTAGATAGTGAGATACTCTTAGAACCACCACTTCACAAAAGGGAGAAGGGAAGGATGCAGATTTAGAGTTCCATGCCTGGTACCATGAGCAAGTGGTAGAGACAGTATTGAAAAATCACGTAGGTGCTGTGAACCCAAGCCCGAACCTATAACTACTAGGCAACACAGGGAATTACGTTGCAGGCTGTTATCTTAAACCTTGCTCTTTTTCAACATGCATTGCCCTCTTTAATTAAACCCACGGTAGGTCTCCCTCCTCTTTCAAGGAAGAAGGAATCATCCTCCTCCACCCTGCAGAGGGAAAAGGGTAATGCTCTGTGTCCAATTTTCTTTTCATTGCTATTTTTATTATGGAAACAAATGTTCAGTGACTCCAAAATGAAAACAGGGAAAGTTAATTTTGTCATCCTTACCTAATAAAATTCTTAATGGCTTTCTCACCCATTATCATAAATATTTTTATTGTGTTTGAATTTTTTTCCTCAACTGTGCAGTAGTAAATCTTGCTTTCAAAAAAATAAAAAATTGAAGAAGAGACATGTTCCTTCGGTGTTCAGATCTCATAAGTATCATTTGCTACTTGGGATTTAGTTCTCTTTCCTCAGTTTGGATCAGAAATAAACGTTCTAAGGTAGATTTAGCATGTGTAGTGCAATTTTATGTAATGCACGGAGGGGATGAAAGAGCTTTAAAAAGGAAGGGATTCTTGAAGTTCTTATAAAATTCTTACTTGAATTCTGTTAAACACATAAATAATCTTCTGATATGTCACATTGTGATAAATCGTATGTTAAATTTTGCATTCAGTGTCATTTGAAGCATATTTCTGCTACTTGTGCCCAAAATAATCTTTACTAAATCTAACTTCATGAGGGGTGTGTGTGTGTTTGTGTGTGTGTGTGTGTAAACATTAAATCAAAGTTTAAAAAATCCTCAACTCATATGAGGCATATTTTTGAGTACTTATAGCAGTTTTCCATTATGGCAATGAGACTATCACCTCAATTAACTGGAGCACTGGGGTTGAAATAGCATCTAGTTGTTAAACTGATGAATGCATTAAGGTCAAACAGTAGATATTTCTATTTCAAATTCAGGCACAGAAAATATTTCAATATATGACAGTCTAGTAAATTGGACATACACATCCTCAGTGTCAATAAGCATTTGTCAAGCCATTGGTATGTGCTGGGCATTGCATTAAGGTGGGCAAAGATCATATAGGTATTTCCTCTTGAGCTTCAAATAATTGTTTTGGGGAATAGGGAAATAAGTAAAAAACCAACTTAAGCTCTATGATCCCTGGATATTTTGTAGCTCCTGGGATTCACTGGGTGTTTTGAAGTTAAATATTCCTGTCTTTTACCAGTCTGTAATATTCTCAACTATTACCTCTTTGGATACTGAAATTCACCAATTCATTCTATTCCCTTTTTCTGTACTACCAGTTACACAAATTGGGCCTTTTCTTTTCTCCATATATCTTCACTTCTCATATTTTCCACCCCTTTTCTCTGTGCCGGTTTCATGGTAGCATTTTCAGATCTCTCTTCCAGTGCACTAATTCTTTAGTTATCTGCGTCAAGATGCCGTTCAACTTGTCCATCTTTTTTCAACATCAATATTCTCAGATTCTCATGACTTTTTGAAATCTTTTTGAACTCTTCCTGAATGTTCTCACATTCCCTTGTTCCTTCATCATTTTTGATCCATTCTATTCAATTAAATGTATGAAACACGCTTCGTTTCCATAGCGTTGTTAGTAGTTCCACTATGCATAGTTTTTGTGGGTCTGATCCTACAGTTTGTTGTTTCTGTTGACTCTTGATCTAGCGATGGCTTGTTTCCTCTGACACTGGTTGCTTATTTCAGGTCCCAGGGAAGTTCACCTATGTGAATCTGCTCTAATCTAAGATTTTGAGCTGGATTTTTCCAGGACATGTACATTGTATGAATCCTGGCCCAAATCCTCATTATATATTTTTAAATTAGAGATTCTCAAAAGACCTTTCTTTTTTCAGTCACTCAACATGATGCTAAGAAAGATGCCAGCAATTTTTTCAAGATCTTCCTTCTCTAGAACAGGAATTTTATTTACTGTATCCCCTGAGGGTGTCCCTAGATCTAGGGCCCTAGCTCTACAACAGGGTTTTTGACCCATCTATAGATTATTTTGGAGATCTAGATTTTGGCATTTCACTAAAACACTTTGTGGATTACCATTTCTCTGCAGGCAAGAAGCCAGCTTCAAAAACTAATGACTTGTCTCAAATCATGCTTCACTATTGTTTCTAACCTCCAACTTGCATTTGAGCTCTGTACACTTGAAATGTTTAAAATTTATTCTTCAGCATTTTTAGATTCCCTAATTACATATATATTGTCCTGAATGGCTTCAAGTTAAAGTCATCCCAATAATTTTATTTTTTCTCAAACCACTAAATTAATGCTAAAAAATATGCCAAAAATTAATAATGATTTGATTTTTGCTACTTTCTGGTGTTATTTTTTTTTTTTTCTTGATGCTGTTATATTTTAAAAATGTGAACAAGGGCACTGGGGTGGCTCATTGGGTTAAGCATCTGCCTTTGGCTCAGGTCATGATCCCAGGGTTCCAGGATCAAGCCCCACATCAGGCTCCCTGCTCAGAGGGGAGCCTGCTTCTCCCTCTGCCTCTGTCACTCCCCCTGCTCATGTTCTCTCTCTCTCTCAGATAAATAAAAATCTAGAAAAAAAATTTTTAGGTGTGAACAGAGGGACATTTGTTATTTTTATAATTAGAAAAAAGGTTATGAAATAAATATTATGATAAATAATTACATGATGTAATGGCACTAAAATGCAAAGTATTACCAAATTAGCTGTGAGTTTTCCAATTTTTCCCTCTTTATCTACCAGTCTGGACTCAAAGGTAGTTCCAAATTCAGAACTCCATGCAAGATACAGATACAAAATGCTCCAAGAGAAAGGCCTCTATTTCTGATATACTTATTTATGCATTCAATCATATGTATTAGTATGTACTCATGGATATTTATTTTATCATTTGGATTGCAATCCAATGCATGTAATTTATTTCTTTTTCTCAAATTGCCCCATATTTCAGTCATCTCTGTGCCCCTTTGACATATACACCCCATCATTTGTTTTCTGACCATGTCTTAATTTCTGGTGCTATAAGGTTCTCTAGACTTATCTTATATATTCCCTGCTCCATCCCCAGAGCCAATCATTTCTCCAAGGAGTCCTGATCCCTTTTGTTTTGTCTGTTTTCTATCTCACACTGCAGTCCCCAGGCAATCCCCCAATGTCACTAACAGTATTGAAATAAAGGCATGGGAAGATTAAAACTCTGAAAGAGGGTTACCCTTCCCTCTGACCAAGATGGAGGTGGGAGAAGGGAGTCTCCATGGTTCTTTTTCTCTGAATATTCTCTTACTGTTTTGATCTGGAAGCAATCACAATCATGGGAAGTATGCAGTGGAGTGGGAACAATAAAGCTCCAGATTTCTAGCCAGAGAATCAGAGAGGGGGCCCCTGGGAGCTGAAAGGGTCAGGGAGATCATGGAGAGGAGGGAGCTCAAGGAAGTAATCCTATAAAATTATGCACAACTCCTGGACTCACACACAAGATGCACATATACGGATAGGATGCTAAAACAAATAGCACAGTCTTTGAGAACTGAATTATGTGTTAGAACACCACCCAGATCCCAGACTGACCCGTGGGTAATGCTTCAGTGGAAGAGATATGAATAACACTTGCAAGGGCTTTGTATACTGAACTGACATTAGAAAGAATTAATGCACTCATGGGGCACCTGGGTGGTTCAGTCCATTAAATGTTTGCCTTTGGTTCAGGTCATGACCCCATGGTCCTGGAATCAAGCCCCGAGCCCCGTGTGGGGAATCCCTGCTCAGCAGGGAGTCTGCTTCTCCCTCTTCCTCTGATCCTTCCCCTGCCTGTGCTCTCATAGGACTTCTCTCTCAAACAAATAAATAAAATCTTAAAAAAAAAAAAAAGAAGGAAGAATTTACGTACTCAGAAGGTGGGTAGGAACTTGTGGCCTGAACTTAACCAGGTATTTACCTGCTTTGAAAGAATTAATATGATAGGAATTAAGTAAGACTCAGAGTCATATATCTCATGTCCAAGGGGTCTAGAACACAATCCAAAATAATTCTGTGCATTAAGAAATAGGAAAATCTGAACATCTCACAATGAAAAAAAGACAACCAAAGGACACTAACAATGAAATTATACAGATGTTGAGATGATCAGACAAAGACACTCTTTGAAATCGAGTGAAATGTAGAAAATCTCAGCAGAGAATAAAATATCTTTAAAAAGAACCAAATGGAAATTTTATGTAATAATCACAATTTTAAAAAATCATTGGATAAACTCAGAAGCAGAATGGAGAAAACAGAGAAAAATGTCAATGAACATGGAGAAAGACCATGAGATCATCTGATCTGGAGAACAGAGAGTAAAAACAAAGATGATTGGGGAGAAAAATTAACAGAGCCTCAGGAACCCATGGAGCATTAACAAACGATCTAACATTTGTGTCCATGGAGTCCCAGAGGAAGACAAATCATTGTAGAAAAAAATTTGAGAAAATTAATGGATGACTTAAGTAAAATGAGCAAATACCTAAAACAAAGTTTTGAAAATCTTTCTCAAAAAGAAATATAAAATCAAAATGATCCTATAATTATTCAAATAAACTGAAATTACAGTTTAAAATCTTTCACAAAGGTAGCACTAGGCTCAGAAAGTTTTATTGATGAGCTTTACAAAATATGCAAGGAAGAAAGAATTCCAATCTTATGCAAATTATTTTAGAGAATAAGGCAAAATAAGCATGCTGCAATTCATTTGTGAAGCTAACAAAACCTTAACAATGCAAAAATTAAATGAGAAAAGAATTTGTTAACACAAATGCAAAAATTTTAATCAGAATATAAGCAAAGTGATACCAACACTATGGAAAAGACTGCACATCATGACTAAGTCAGGTTTATTTCATAAATCCAGTTAATAATAAAAATTCTATTAATGAAGTTTATAATGATAATAGGTAAAAGGAGAACAAGACCTAGAGAAGCAAAAAATGTATATAAAATTTTTAAAATAATTTATTAAAATATATCTGAATCTTTTAACAAATTAGGAAAAGAAAATGCACATACACATACACAGTAAATATCTTACACATTCTATGCAAAGTCTTCTTGTTAAAATCAGGAACAAAACAAGGATGCCTGCTAGCTTCAATTTAGTCAACATCATATTAAGGATCCAAGGCAATGCAACAAATCAAGAAAACTATAAACATTGAAAAGTAAGATACATAATACCCAGTAGTCACAATGTATAAATTATCTATGTAGAAACTGCTAAAGAATTCACAAACAAATTATTAGTTTCAAGTAAGCAATTTAGCACTGTTTGAGTATGTAAACATTACAGAGGTCCCCTGAATTTCTAAATACTAGCAAGAAACAATTAGAAAATGAAGTTGAAACAAAGATACCATTTACAACAGTGATACAGATGATGCAGTATCTAAGAATAAAACCAACAACAAATGGCAAGACTTAAAAGCATTTAAAGAGGCATAAGTAAAGAGGCATCACCATGTGAGAGGGGAGGACAGGATATTATATTTTAATGCTCTGCAAAATTGATCTATATATTCAATGTGATGCCAGTATTGTGATTTGATAAGCAGTTTCAAAAAATATAAGTAGAAGAGGAAAGAATGTAGGAGACTCCTGGAAAAAAAAGAGATACCAAAACTAATATTTATCTTAAGTCTATAATAATTAAGACAATGTGGCACTGGCAGAGAGATAGACGACTAGACTCATGAAGGTAATGTAAAGCTCAGAAAAGGATCCATACATATACAGAAAAACTTACATATCAGGGCTGGAATTACAGATCAGTGAGAAAAAGTAGACTATTCATTACGTGAAGCAGAGACAATTGTTTATCAATGTGGAATAAAAATAGAACTGGATCCTTACCACATACCATTTAAAAAGATAGATAGATAGATAGATAGATAGATAGATAGATAGATAGATGATAGACAGATAGATAGATATGAGAAAAAGTAGACTATTCGTTACATGAAGCAGAGACAATTGTTTATCAATGTGGAGTAAAAATAGAACTGGATCCTTACCACATACCATTTAAAAAGATAGATAGATAGATGATAGATAGATAATGTATTAAAACCTCATATGCAAAAAGGCAAAACCTTAAAACTTTTAGGAGAAAATATAGGAGACTGTATGGATGATCTCAGAATCCACTGCTCAAGCTAGATGAAAGGGACAGCATTCATAAAATGGAAGAGGTCTTGGTCTCTGAATTACCTTATGGAGGGTAACCTTCCACTAATCCTGAATGCACTTAGACTGTTCCATGAATAAGGAAATGAGCAAATAGGTACTTTCATTTCTAGTTGTTACTGTAGTCTAGACTAACACAATTAATGTAACCAGAAAAGAATAGGCATATGCATATCCTAAGCCCCAGGATGTCCACTTGTAACTATTTACCCCAGAGATACTCTTGCGTGGGTGTCCCAGAAGTCATGTACAGTAATATTCATACTAGCAAAACATAAACTTTTAACAGTTCAAACATCCATTAAGAGTAGAACAGGCACATGAATTGTAGGCTGAGTGAAATGAATATTTTAGAGCAGAAATAATGAATCAACCACAGCTATACACATTCAACACAGATGAATATCAGAAATATAACAATGAACAAGGGAGAGTAAACCATAGAACATATACAATATGATGCCATTTATAAAAAAGTTTGAAAACAGACAAAAAAAAAAAAAGGAAAGAAATGCATCGTCTTAGTCTGGTCAGGCTGCTATAACAAAATACCACAGACTCAGTGACTTAGGAGCAAAAGAAATTTAATGCTCACAGTACTGAACTGGAAAGTCCAAGATCAAGGTGCCAGCATGGTAAAGGCTCTCTTCCTGCCTCACAGCAGGCCTCTAATTGGGTCCTCATATTGTAGAAAGGACAAGGGATCTCCCTGGAGCTTCATTTGTAAGGGCACTAATCCCATTCATGAGGGACCTCCCTCGTCACTTAAACTCATCTCAAAGGCCCTACTTCCTAAGACCATCCTCTTTAGAAGTTAGGAGGAGGGGAAGAATGAAGGGGGGAAATTGGAGGGGGAGACGAACCATGAGAGACCATGGACTCTGAAAAACAAACTGAGGGTTCTAGAGGGGAGGAGGGTGGGAGGATGGGTTAGCCTGTAATGGGTATTAAAGAGGGCACGTTCTGCAGGGAGCACTGGGTGTTATGCACAAACAATGAGTCATGGAGCACTACATCAAAAACTAATGATGTAATGACAATAAAAAATTTAAAAAAAAAGAAAAGGAAGTTAGGATTCCAACATAAGAATTTTGAGGGAGACATAAACATTCAGAGCCTGGCATGCCTTATTTAGGGATACACACTTACATGTGAAAGAATAAAGATAAAATTAAGGATTTAAACATATACCTGAAACTGTAAAACTCCTAGAAGAATTTATTGGGGCAAAGCTTCAAGACGTTGCTCTGGGCAAGGATTTCTTGTGTATGATACCAAAAGCCCAGGCAACAAAAGCAAAAATAGACAGATGGGACTGCATTAAGCTTAAAAAGCTTCAGCATGGGAAAGGAAACCATCAACGGAGTGAAAAGGCAACTTACAAAATGGGAAAAAAAATGTTTGCAAAGCACATAGCTGATAAGTGCTTAATACGCAAAGCATATAAGGAACTTTTACAACTCAATAGCCAAAACAAAAGAAAGCAAAAACAAAACTCCCAAATAACTGAATTTAAAAATGGACAAGGTACCAGGGTGCCTAGGTGGCTTGGTCGGTTAAGTGGCTGACTCTTGATTTCGGCTCAGGTCTTGATCTCGGGGTTGTGGGATTGAGCCCCGCATGGGGTTCCAGGCTCAGTAGTGAGTCTGCTTGAAGATTCTCTCCCCCCTCCCGTATCTCTGCCCCTCCCCAGCTTGGCTTGCACTCTCTCTCTCTAAAATAAAATTTAAAAATTCTTTAAAAAAATGGATAAGATACTTAAGTAATTTCTCCAAAGACATTCAAATAGCCAACAAACGTATGAAAAGATACTCAACATCACTAAACCTCAGAGAAATACAACTTGAAAGCTTGTGCACTGGTAATGGGATTGTAAAATGGTGTAGCTGCTATGGAAAAAAGTATGAAAGTTCCTCAAAAAAATCAAAATAAAATGACCATATCACCCAGCAACCCCACTTCTGAGTAGTTATTCAAAAGAATTGAAATCAGCATCTCAAAGAGTTATTTATAAACCATGTTCATTGCATTATTCACAATCGCCAAGACATAGAAGCAAAATTGTATATATATATGTGTTTCTGTGTGTGTGTATTCAGTATAATATACATATACTGAATAACACAAATATTGCTATTTATATTTTAAAAATAAACAATATAAATACATATTAAATAATTATTAAAATATATAAAAATTATTAACCTAGAGATTTGCTGTACAACATTGTCCTTTTAGTTAACAGTACTGTCCTCTACATTTAAAAAATTTGTTAAGAGGATAGAGCTCCTGTTTTGTGTTTTTTAAACCATCATAAAAAAAATAATAAGGATAAGCAAGAGAATTATTAACACAACTGTCAGGATAGTAGTTACTTCCAAGGAGTAGGGCAGGACCTGCCATCAAGGAAAGCATAAAGATCTTCTCTGTGTTACAGCCTAAGCAGGGAGGTGGCCACACGGAAATTAGGTTTATTTTTATTGTTGACACTGTGCCCATGGTATAGCTACTCTTTCCTATATTATCTATTTCACATAAGAAAATGTAAGATCTGGGACACGTGGGTGGCGCAGTCATTTAAGCCTGCGACTCTTGGTTTCGCCTCAAGTCATGATCTCAGGGTGGTGAGATCCAGTCCCACAGCCGGCTCCACATTCAGCGAGGAGTCTGCTTGAGATTCTCTCTCCCTTTCCCCCAACCCCTCCCCCACCTTGTGCACGCACGCGTGCGTGCTCTCTATCTCGAATAAACAAATAAATCTTTTTTTTTAAGATTTTATTTATTTGAGAGAGAGAATGAGAGAGAGAGAGCATGAGAGGGGGGAGGGTCAGAGGGAGAAGCAGACCCCCCGCTGAGCCGGGAGCCTGATGCGGGACTCAATCCCAGGACCCTGGGATCATGACCTGAGCCGAAGGCAGTCGCCTAATCAACTGAGCCACCCAGGCGCCCTAAACAAATAAATCTTAAAAATATATATAGAACATTGTATCCTGCCTTTTTCGCTTAACATTCAACGGTGAGTAAAAAAGCAAGCCATATTAAGTATTCTTATTAACATGGTGTTTATGGCTGCAGGATACTCCCTTGTATGGACGTGCTGTAATGGACTCCGTCATCCCTCTGCTGTTGGACGTGCACTTCACAGAAACCATACACAGCAGGGAACGTTTGACTACCCGGGTGTCCCCACTTTAGTCTGTGAAGGCTTGGAAGGGAGAGGCCATGCATCCCAGCACCCCCACCCCCCACCCACCACCACTACATATCAGGTGTCTGGTAATGGTCTGCAGGATGCAAGCGTGTCCGACGTCCTTCTGCTATCCTGCGCCCGCCTGACACACGCCCGGAGTTTGTATTTCTTTGAAGAAGTCTGATACAGAGCCTTTCCTACAATGGTGCCGAGGTGCTCCTGACAGTTGGCCCACAACGGAGAGAATTCTAAGGTATTTCAAGACCGAAAATAGAAAAAGAACAGTAATTGCCTTTTCTGGCAGCTTACACGCAGAATCAAAAGCCCCAGTGACATGGATTCCTTGGAACAAATAATATTCGCCTTCTGGAACTGTCTGACATCCAATACCTTTCTGCAAGGGTTGTTATTACTCTTGTGTATTTAACTAAGTCTCAGAACTAGGAGGAAATAACTTAAGCTTTAAGTAAAGCTCACATTTGGGAAGAAATTCTGGTCTGCCTCCCAGAGAGTTAGGTAATAAACGCTCACCTAGGGACACATGATTTACTCACTCGGGGCATTTTCTAAAATGCGTCTTTAAGGCTTTCTGTTGGAGGGACTCTTTGGGTTTAACTGACTGATTACAATAAAAATCATAGAATTTTAGGGCGCCTGGGTGGCTCAGTTGGTTAAGCGACTGCCTTCGGCTCAGGTCATGATCCTGGAGTCCCCGGATCGAGTCCCGCATTGGGCTCCCTGCTTGGCGGGGAGTCTGTTTCTCCCTCTGACCCTCCCCCCTCTTGTGCTCTCTCTCTCTCTCAAATAAATAAATAAAATCTTTAAAAAAAATCATAGAATTTTATAGCTAGGAAGACGCTTCGTTTGACATGAGGGGATGGAAGCCCAGGGTCCCCCAGCCAGTGTGCGGCAGTGGGTACATTGGGACTGTAATCTAACTCCCTGCTCAGGACGTGTATTCCTCGCCTTGATGCCTGGACAGTGTGTTTGGTCACTGTAGTGACCCCAGGTCCTAGAGGTGGGGCCACTGTCTTATTGGGAGCCACACGCCATCACTTAGTCACCGTAAGCAAGAAAGGGGATGATGTCACAAAGGCCGTAGGCACCGCACTCTGTAGGGTCCCTCTCTCCCGCTGTGCCTTGCTGTCCCTTCTGTTGGCTCTGTTGAGGCCTCTCCCGTGGCAGCTGCTGTGGCCCAATCGTGAGCCCACAACGGGCCTCCTCACTGAAGCCCGTGGCTCCACAGTAACTTCACTTGGTTCTTTCCTGGCCTTGTTTTGTGGGTTTGGTTCTACGGGTTGCATCGCATTCCCCACCCCCAAAAAAGACATGTTGAAATCCTAACCCCCCTACCAGAATGTAACCTTATTTGAGAATAGGGTCTCTGCACAGGTAAGCAAGTTAAAACGAGGTCATTAGGGCGTGTTGCAACCCAATATAAAGAAGGAAAATGGGGAAAGAGAAAAAGCCACATGTAGAAAGGGACGATGTGAAGACACGCAGAGGATGTCATCTACAAGCCGGGGAACGCCTTAAGGCTACCAGATGCTGGGAGAGAAGCCCGGGACAGATTGTCCTTCACAGCCCTCAGAGGAACCAACCCTAATGACACCTTGACTTCAGACTTCCAGGCTCCAGAGCTGTGAGGCCATAAATTCCTGTTGTTTAAGTGGCCCAGCGTGTGGTGCTTTGTTCCAGTAGCCCTAGGAGACTAACACAAGAGGCATCCTTCTGCTTCATGACCTCTCTTGGCACACTCTCTCTGCTAACAACCTGGGTTTTTTTTTTTTTTACTTCTGTTTCTCAAATCAGATTCTTTAGGGGAAAAATCTATTTGGTCTAGTTCTTTTTTTATACCAGATGAGTCTACAGATGGGCTAATTTCAAGTTAGGGCCCCACACTTGGTTCCATCTGATTTGAAACATTGCATGTGCCTTCAGCTGAGAGCGGGTTTCAGGCAGTGCCTGTAACTCTCGAAGAGGGTGAGGCCCTTAGGCACTAGATTGACTTCTCTCGTACCGTAAGGAAAATCGCATATAATGCATAATGTTAAATATTTGTGAAGCCATACTGGCAGGGACAGAGAGTCTGCAAGCCAGAATGGTAGGAAGAGGCTCTGAAATTAAATATGGCAGCATAGCAAAGAAAGCTGTAGTCTAACTAATTATAATTATAATAAAACATTTGAAAATATATATATATATATATACTTCCTCAAAGGAAAGATAGCAAGAAAAGTCTAGTAAAACAAAAGTGATGAGCAAGACACGACAATACTTCCTTAGGTGTGTTTAAAGAAGAGAGACACCAGAACATTCCCATCACTTAAGAGGGGAGGCCAAGAGTCATCCATGAGTTGTATGTAGAGTTCTTCAGAGCTACCTCCCAGATACTATGGTTCTGATTCTATACTTACCAAGCAGCCTTCCACTCAGTAATCTAACCGATGAAGCTTCTGGGAAGAGGAAGACCTGGAGGATGGACATGGAAATTCTGGTCATTCCTTTGCAAGGGAATAGTGTCATTCAGATTTATACATCAGTCTCTTGTGAGTTTAATCAATATGAATCCATTCTCGCTGAGATTCACATACCCTCCTGTGACCTGAAACAATTAGGCAGCAGAACCAAAGCCAAGAACTACACTCTGAACAGCAGAAACTCTAACAAGACCAGACCCTTCTGAACAGTTATGTGCCTTTCCTTTCTGTCCCCTCTTGTTGCTATCTCCTATTTGCCACTAGGAATCTAAGTGAATATTAAAACTGGAAGCAGTCCCACCAGGAGAAAGAGAACTAAATGTAGACTCTGACAGATATGACTTAAGTTCTCTCTTGCCACTTATTCTGCGTGTAATTCTGAACAAGTTGCTTAACCTCCATTTTTTCAACTTTAAAATGGGAACATTAAAATCTATCTCACAGGGTTGGGAGAAAGAAGGCATCATGTACAGAGTATAGCACAGAACGTGTATATAACAAGTGACAGCTCCTTGCCCCTGCTAGTGGGTTGCACTGGTGTCGGGTGAATTTATTAATCTCAGTTATCTCCTCTCACCAGTGGTTGATGGCTGTTCAGGGAACAAAAATTAATTTTTACATTAGCCCAAGCAAAACATAATTAGGGAGTTGAATCTGTTGCCGTAGCAGCCAGAAGAGTAAAAATAGGAATGTGCCTCATAGCTAATGGCATATTTAGCAGCCAGGAATGCCCTTGCAAGCCCATCCCTCACACAGATGGCAGGATTTATGGGGATTTCGGGGCACCAAGCAAAGAGCACTGGGCTTGGAATGGAGAATCCTTCATTTGAGCCCTGTTTCTGTCATCTTGGGGAAGACCTTGGGTTCTTTCGTCTCTCTCTGTGCTTCCTCTTGTTCCCAGCTCGACCTGAAGATGTACTTATCCTTGAACTCAGAGAAGCCTGGAACAAGGGGGCTGATAAATGGATATTCTCAGGGTCTGCTTACATAAAGGAACGGGAGCTGGGCAGCCATGGGGGTGTACCGCTCAGATCTCCCTTCTAGGGAACCTACCGTGAGGAGCATAATGAGTGATCAGCCCCCAGCGCCTCCCTCTTCCCCATCTTTCATGAATCCTCCATGGGTTCTCCACAGCATTCACATGAAAGTCACATTTCGCTCCCTGCTGCTCCCATCTGATGGCTGGGCACAGCAAGTGTTCTAGAACCAGGCTATTTCCTCCCACCATGGGGTCCTCTAATAGATAATCATTGCTTGTGAGGTGTGATAGCCAGTCTCCAAGAGAGCCCCACTGGGCCCTCAAGAAACGCTGGGTATTCACACCCTGTGCAGACCCCTCCCCACAATGGGCTGATCTTGCATCCAGAAGGAGTCCACAGAACTGATTGCGTGTGACTTCCCAAGACGATAAAAGACATCGTAGTTTCCATCTTGTTGTATTCCCTAGGATTGTTCACTCTGGGGGAAGCAGTCCTTTGGAGACGTCCATTTGGCAAGAGAATAGCCTCCCGCTAACAGCCAGCCATGTGAGCGAACCACCTTGAAACTACATCCTCCTGCCCAAATCAAGTCTTCAGGTAACCACAGCCAACATCTTGACTGCGACCTCATGAGAGGCTGTGAGCTAGAACCACCCAGCTAAGCTGCTCCAGATTTCCTAACCCACAGAAACCCTGAGATGAGGAAAGTTTGTTGTTCTTTCAAGGCATTAAGTGTTGGTTAATTTGTAAACACAGTAATATCTAACTAATTCAGGCACTTCCTGTGACCTAGCCAAGATTCTCAGAGTCAGAGATGTGGTACAGTTCAATGCTCTTCCTACTTGGTCCCCTTTCCTTTCCTCTCTCCTTACACCAGTGTCTCCTTGCATATGGCGTCTCCTTACTTACGGCGTCACTGCATTGTGACCTGAAGTCTCTCTCTACCAACACTGCTCCTTCTTCCCTTCATTCTTCAGAGAAATTTCCCCCAGTAAACCTTATTTATGTCCAATTCCTTGACTTCTATTTCTCTGGAGATTTGAACTGATACGGGGGAAAAACGAAGAGACTGATGGCGCCCAAGTTTGGCTCAAGAACTGCCATTGTGTATGGACGGTGTAGTTTCAGGTACAGCAAAGGGCTTACTCCTCAGCTTGTGACTCAGTTTCTGGTAACTGTGTATCGGGATGAAGAGATTATAAAACAAAATAAGCAACAGGGCAGCTCTTTATCATTTCTATAGGCATGG
The DNA here is from genome assembly GCF_029215605.1 of Mirounga angustirostris. Lineage (NCBI taxonomy): Eukaryota > Metazoa > Chordata > Mammalia > Carnivora > Phocidae > Mirounga > Mirounga angustirostris. The sequence continues at coordinate 169,164,831 of NW_026991713.1, forward strand.
AGATGGTTGGTAGAAACACATCAGGTGCCATCTTGGCAGCCAGTAGATGGCACCAATCATGGAGGACAGCAGTGTATTCGGGTGAGGGGAGTGGACATTGGTGGTGATGTGCTGGTAACTACTTGGGGCAACAGTGTGCCATCAACACTCCTCACTGATGACATAGCCGTGCTATGGAAAATGGCAAACCACACAAGGGAGCCAAGAACTGCTTCTCAAGACACACATAACACAGCCCCTGAGAGTCCTGAAACCAAGCCTCAGGACAGGAGGTGGTGTCTGCTTTCCCCTAAAAGAGTTGATACACAGCCAGAGAAATTCTAATCAAAGGCAGGGATGGTCATCACCTGATCTCCAGAGGCCAGTTCGGTTGTGTAATAACCCATTAAATGTAAAAATTGGGAGCTTGATTAGATGTTTCCCAAGGACCCTACTTTGACACTGACACATCACTGCCAATGTCAACACCCTTCTTGAGGCACTGCTGCACCTCTGTGGTCCATTGGCACCAACACTGTATCTCTTGGCTGCCAATATGGCACCCGATATGTTTCTACCAGCCATCTCCACACCTGCAGCAATTATAGAGAACTTGCCCTATTGCTGGAGGGGAAAAATGTGAAGATAAACTTCAAAAATTAACAAAATCTAGTCTCTCGCTTCTCCTTCCTTCCTCTCTTCCCTGTTCCCTCTGAGAACAGGCCCACGTTTTCCTCACGACTCTGGAGGGAAGAATGCTAAAAGGTTTGTTTGGCTTCTCTTTCTTTCTTATCAACCTAGAAAGCAGCATCGATATGTTGCCAAGCCCATCAGCAGCAGACATTGCTTGGACCCCTACCCTTGGGCTGGTTCCCGAAGTGTTGAGATAACTCAAACTCTTTCTTTTTCAGGGTCGGCTCTATTTCCTTCTGATACTGCAGGGAGCCTGAGCCCCCTTGGCCTGGTCCTGGATTTGAGGTCATTGTCAGATAAGCCACCAATTCAGAGATTCTCCATTCATTTAAGGCCAAACCGTGCTCCCTAATGGAACCCATTAGCTTTATGGGTGGATGTGAAGATGTGCAAGGGGGGCTACTGTGGTTTGGCAGCAGCTCCCTCTGCTAAGTGTGCATTAGTAGGTACAATGAAGGTACATATTGCCATGTGTAGGAGATGGTAGAGGAGTTATAAACCCTGACACCAGAGTGAGGAGGACCGCTGCTCTCTACCTCCATGGACACTACTCAAAGCCCTCTGACAGCTCTTGCCTGGGCTGCCATATTCATTTCCTAATAGCTTCCCATCCCTCCACTCTTGCCCTCATCTACCACCTTCTCCCCACCGCATAGAGTGAGCCTTTAAAAAGGCGGCCCCAGGGGCGCCTGGGTGGCTCAGTCATTAAGCATCTGCCTTCGGCTCAGGTCATGATCCCAGGGTCCTGGGATCGAGCCCCACATCGAGCTCCCTGCTCTGTGGGAAGCTTGCTTCTCCCTCACCCTCTCCCTCTGCTCTTGCTTGTGTTCCCTCTCTCGCTGTCTCTCTCTCTGTCAAATAAATAAATAAAATCTTAAAAAAAAAAAAGTGGCCCCATTCATATCTCTCCACCTCTTTAAATGCTGTTGCTTATAGGGCCAAGTCCCAGTGGCCCTCTATGACGTGGCCAGTGTCCACCTTTCTTCACTGTGTACTCACATCTCTGTAAAGTCCTCATCCATGTTTTCCTCCTGCCTGGAAAATTTACCCCATATCTGGCCTCTTCTTACTAGTTCCTCCTCACCCTCCAGTTCTCCGCTGAATATCAGTGCCCCCAGGGAAGCCTTCCATGACACTCTCTCTGATCATGGACTTTACAGCATGACTTACACTTGTGACTAAATAAGCATGTGTGTAACTATCTGCTTCATGTGTTTCATTAACAGACAACAGGTGCACAGTAGACACTGAGGAAACATTTGCTAGATGAACAAATGGATGGATGGATGGATGGATAGATGGATGGATAAATGGATGGATGGATGGATGGATGGATGGATGGATGGATGGATGGATGGATGGATGGATGGATAAATGGATGGATGGATGGATGGATGGATGGATGGATGGATGGATGGATGGATGGATAAATGGATGGATGAATGGATGGATGGATGGATGGCCATGTTAATTGTCTGGGTGGTTTCCACCTAAATTTACTTCCTTAAGACAAGCCTTGACTCTGACATCATAAATTTGACATCTAATGAATGGGAGATACAGAAACCGTGACATTATCCAAGGAACAGCCCCAGGACCCTTCTTAATTCCTTGTTAATTCTTTTCTGATTCCTTCCTTTTACCCATTGATTCCTCATCACCAGCTTCCTCCCGCCTGCTTTGCTTGCTGTCCCTATGTTATTGTTTCCCCTTTTATCTCCAGTTTTCTGGAAGGAATCGCCCCTGGACCTCCTCCCTCAGTCAATACCTTTTATCTGAGCTATTGTTTCTTTGGGACCCAACTCCTAGCTCCTGGCCATTTGGCAACACCTCGTAGTAGCTTCCCAGGCTTCAGCGCCTTCCCCTAAGCACACAAAGCACAGACTCACAACAGTCGTGGTTGTCTGTGGATCCAGCTTGAAGTATGCAAAGTCATAGATGGCACCTGACATTTTCACAGAGGAATCCTTGGCAGGTACACGTGCCTGACACACAGTAGGCCCTTGGTATGCATTACTGAACAAATGAATGAATAAATGCCTCCAGGTGAAGGTGGGTGGGGAAAGAGCAACAGTTATTTTAGCTGAGGAGACAGGGGCCGACAGAGCCTGCTGTCCCCAAGTGCCTTCAATATCTAGAGGGCTGAAGATAATTAAATGGAAACCATCCATTCAACTGTTCACCATGACAACTACTCTTGATTGATGAGCCCTGAGGAATAGCCTAGAAAGATTTCAATCTATCTGAGGGGATCACTACCAACCAGGGATTTTTCTGAGCTGATTTTTCTAAGATCTGCAGATAATGTTGTCACTAAGTTTGACGGAATGACAATTTTCAGTTCATCCCTCTAGTACCTCACAGTGTTATCTGGCAGCCCGCATGCTGGCTAAATGGCATTTTAGTGTTAATGCAATGGCATCACGATCCTGTGTATCTCTTTCCTCTCATCTGGCATAAGGACATCTCTTTAAGGGAACAAAAAATAAGAAAGCGTCAGGTCCTCCCATAATAATATTTGTGATGAAGAATTGCATAATAGATCAGTGTTATGAAAATCCAGTAATGCATTTGAAGTGTGTATGTCTTATTACACTCTTGTTGAATACCATCCATGATACCATATTCACTAGGTTGGTTTACTGGCAGTGCGTGGTCTCGGGATGGTAAGAGGGTAAGAGATAGTTGGACTTCTTGCTCTAATTCCGAGCATAGCCCTATTCCTGCTCTGTCCCCCACCCCAGTGGTTTGCGGACCACGGGTTGGAAATTACTACTCTTGTTCATCTTTCTGAGGTTCAGGGTTCAAAATGGAGAGTGCCTCTTGGGTTTGGCCAAGGAACTCAGCCACGGTGGGCTTCCTGAATATGCCTGCCTGGGAGTCAGTTTCTTGCTTGCAATTGACTCTCCTGGGTCATTTATACTTTCTCTCTTGCAGCCCTAGAACATTCAAATTGAGGGGCCCCAAGGTATTAAGAACCCCACCAGTGAAGGCATGCAGGCTCTGCATGGTGTGGAAGGATGCTTCCTTCTCAAGTGGAGAATAAGAGCCTTGGGGTGAACCAGACTTTACACATGACCTGATGGTGAGGGCTGTCTGTACTCACTGATGACTCCTAACTGTTTTCCCATTCCAAAGCCTCTGACATCTCCCTGTGTCATGACACATCTGCCTTGACATACCAGTCCCTATCTCATCCCTAGCTTCAGTGTAATCTCAGTGGCCCCACTGAGAAGTATGTCCCAAATTGCTCAGATCACTCTTGTAAACTAAAGACTATCACTGCTGTTAGTCCCAAGAGTAATTTCATCTCAATAGTTCATATGCCTGAAGGATGTCCACTCCAAACCCCAAACTGCATCTAAAGTTAAACCGTTCTCAGCCCAGCTGTGCTTGCTATAGGATGGAAAGGCAGAAGGGCTGGAACAAGGCAGCAACTGGTGAATTCTTCTCCACTTCCCTGTCAAGTGCTGCCATCCTCTCTCTCTGCCTTATGAGGCCTGCCTTTGGTGCCTCCTGCTTGGGAAAAGAAGTCAGACACCAGGAGAGGGAAGGGGCAGGACTCCTGTGTGGCCTGGTGGTCTCCTCTGCCCATAAGCAGGAATTTACTGCCACCTCCCGCTTAAGGATCATTTTGTGGGTCCTTTGGAGTTCCTCACTGGCAAGCCACCTCATTCTGCTCCCTTAACAGGGCAAAGCCCCTTTTGGCCGGCTAATACAGCCACCCCAACTCCCGTGTCTTTCTACTGAAATTGCCCCTCTCTTTAGGAGGTTCTGCTTCCCATGAGGCTCCCACTGTTCCAGGGAAACGTGCATCCTTGCCTGCAATCAGAGCAGGTATATCAGCTCCCTGCGTGCCCACTGCTCTCCACATTCAGCCATCTGAGAAATTGCATTCCAGGAGACCCATAGGAGCTTCCTGGGTGGCCTCTCTGAAGCCCTTTGAAGCTGGGGGAAAGACACAGCCACCAATTCTGTCCTGGACTCTTCCACTTTCACCCCATGAGATCCTCATGTGGGTATTGAGCTAAGAGGCACAGGGCCTGTTGTCTGCCACCTTTGGAATTCTAGAGCTTTCCCAAATGGTATAGATCCTCATTTGGGAATGTAAAGTGCTGGCCATTTATAGTTATGCTTTCTGTCTTTTGGGGCTTCATCTAAAATTGAAACAGTCCCATTTTAGTACCCTGTAATACACAAAACCACAGAATAATTTACAAAAATACTTACAAAAATATTTACAAACGTCTACTAATTTACACAAATATAAGGCAAAGCCCCAAGCTTTCTACCATAAACTACTAAAACTGAACACATACATTTCCATGATCCTGCAACTCCCCTCCTGGGGTATACTCCAAAGAAATATGCACATATTCCCCCGCAAACACACAGAAGAATGTATGCACCTGCACAATTCATGACAGTTCCAAACTGGAAACTACTCAAATGCACAAAAGCAGAAGAAAAACGTGCATCATGGTTGATTCCTCCATAGGAGTACTATACAGCAGAGAAAATGGACAAACTATACCTATACCCACACAGTGGATGGAGATAACAAGCATAATGCTTAATGAAAGGAAGGCTGAAAAGAGGACATGCGATGAGATTCCATCCATAGAAAGCCCCAGAACAGGCAACATTAATATATGGTATTAGAAATCAGAGTCAAAGTAGCGACCAAGATGCAGGTTAAGATTTTCGGATCAGGGAGCTTGGTGTGTTTGCTTTGTGAGACCAAATCACACTGCACATGGTAGACTTCAATAAACAAACTCCTTAAGAGAACGACTCAGCCACAAGCAGAGCATGTGACTAGGCACTGTGGCACTTGAGAAATGAATGAGCAGAGTGAAGCTGAGCAAGGGGGTGGTAGCCCAGCCAGAGCCTTTGCTGAAGAGGCTCTGTGCCCCTGCAGACTTGGACCCTGCTTGCTGTAGAGCCCCGCCAACTTTGGACATTCATTTCTCCTGCTCCATTTTCCCATGACGGTGTCCAGTCACAGCATCCACCTTCTTCTGACCTTTTAAATGGCAATGGGTTCACTTCTCCTGCCTGGTGAATAACAAGGAAGAGGCATGAGATTTTTTTAAGGCTTTTTTTTTTTTCTTTTTTTTTAGAGCTGTTGTTTTAGGTTTACAGCAAAACTGAGAGGAAGGTACAGAGATTTCCCATATATCCCTGGTCCTTATACCTGTGGAGCCTTCCCCATTATGGACATCCCCCACCAGCGTGATACATTTCTACAAATCAATGAGCCTGCACTGACACATCATAATCACCCAGAGTCCACAGTTCACATTACAGGTCACTCTTGGAGTTGTGCATTCTGTGGATTTGGATAAACGTGTAACGACGTGTACCCACCATGATCGTGTCCTACAGAGTGTATTCACTGCCCTAAAAATCTTCAGTGTTCTGCCCATTTATCCATCCCTCCCTGCTAATCCCTGGCAACCACTGATCTTTTTACTGTCTCCATTGTTTTGACTTTTCTAGAATGTCACATAGTTGCAATCATACAGCAGGTAGCCTCTTCAGATTGGCTACTTTGACTGAGTATCAAGCATTTAAGATTCCTTTATGTCTCCTTGTGGCTTAATAGCTCATTTGTTTTTAGTGCGCACTAATAGTCCACTGTCTGGATGTGCCACAGTTTGCTTATCCATTCACCTGCTGTGGAACATCTTGGTTGATTTCAAGTTTGAGCAATTACAAATAAAGCTGCTGTTAAACACCCTCGTGTAGGTTTTTGTGTGGGGGACGTGGGATTTAAAAACAGAGTATCTCACTTTGCAGCCCAGTTTCCCCACCCGCTGGCTTGGCTTTTTGAGCAAGTTGTGGAATTTCTCATAGCCTCAGTTTCCTTCTCTGTAAAATGGGGCTAGTAATGCATCGTTCATGGGAGATGAAAAGAATGAATGGCTTGGAAAGCATTCTGTACGGTATAAGGTGATGTATGCACTGTACTTCACAATTACTAGTCTTTGCTTTTAGACAGGGAGTTGGCCCAGGACCCAGTCACCTGGCAAGGGGACGGGATCCTCTGGTCCATTCAGTGTTCCCCATGCCGCAATGGCAGAGAGGGTTTGAAAACCACTGACAGCCAGTCTCTCTCATCTCTGCATCATCTCAGGCTCCTTCAGACTGCCTTCACTCCAGAGCGTCTCCGTCCTTCCTCTTCTCTCTCCTCCAAGAAGGATAGAGCAACAGGGGGAAATGAATTGCCACTGCTCACCATTCCCAACAGGAAGAAAGTCGTGGCTGCTCTCTCTTGCACTGGTGATTAATAGAGTTCACTCTAGGCGCAGACAAGCCCATGGAACAGTAGATAAATAACAGGCAGAGTTTAAGAAGATGCATGTTCTTTAAGTTAATAATTTTAACAGCCAGAGAAATGCTGTGGTTCTCATGGTAACAGAGACCTGTGATTGGGTCTCTAATGTGAAAGCCTCAGACTAATCTGTACGGAGAGCTACCCTTCAGGAACTTCATTCTTTCCCTTAATTGGAGCATTTTTAATGAAGCGATGATACGATGCAATTTGGAGAAACAATGCAGAAGAGACTAATTTGCTCTAAATATGTCAGTGAAATGCATACCTGCAAACACTCTCTAAGATGATGTGGAGGGTTTGTGACACTTGCTTCAGAGCTTTCGTAGGAACCTATGCTCCCTGCAAAATTTCTAAGGCTAAACCTGCTGTTTGCTCCTGATTTCCCTAGACGTTTCAAATGACTATCATCTTCTTTTACAATAAGGATTTAGGAGATTCCTTGACTGTGGTTAGCTTAACGTCTGGGATGGGATTTGAGAAAGGTGGGACAAGGAATACCCTTAGTCTAGAAAATGTGATGCCAAAGCCTGTTCATGAAAGAGTCTTGCCAATTTCCTTGTTGTAAACGAAGCCAAACAAACAAAACCTTAAGAATTGGGAAGGTATGGGGATGTCTGGATGGCTCAGCCGGTTAAGCGTCTGCCTTCGGCTCGGGTCATGATCCGAGGGTTCTGGGATCAAGTCCCGTGTCGGGCTCCCTGCTCAGTAGGGAGCCTGCTTCTCCCTCTGCCTGCCGTTCCCCCTGCTTGTGCTCTCTCTCTCTCTAACAAATTAATAAATAAAATCTTAAAAAAAAAAAAGAGTTGGGAAGGTATGGAGAGCTGACTCATGGAGCTGGTCAACTGGACCACTCAGTCCTGACTCTGCTGTAAGCTGTCTCCTACTTGGAGGTTTCTTGATTATAAGGAAATTCTTGCTCACTGGGTGCTTTCCTCCAAATATTCACAGCATGCCAACCACTTCTCTTCCTGAAGTGATCAAACTGCCCTTTGATCATGCTGAAAACATCTTTCTCTGGTGTCCCCATTGCCCCTCTTCTTAGGCATTTGGAAGTGTAGCAATGCCTTCCCCAAGCCTGTGTCTTGGCCCAGGGCTCTGGAAGGCTGCCTTCAATCATGCACACATCCCTACAGTACGTTTTCCCCATTCTACTGGCCGCAGTGTTTTGGGGTCTACAGTGATCACACTCACAACTGGGCTGTAGACATGAGTTCTGGATAAGAAAGGTAGGAAAAGTGGGAGATGGCAAGTCAAGTCAGGGAACTCGGTGATACTTTTTATGATGAAGTTTGCTTTTTCCTTCTGGATCTCTTGCATGACTGCTGATGGCACTGTGCTTGGAAAGTGAGGGCGCAGGCATCTCCCGGGACACAAAACCCAACCCCACACACAAAGTCCCCATGAGTAGTAATTCATAGTGCAGCTGTGAGCCAGGCCTGAACCATGTGTACAAGGCTTCACAAGAGGTCTTCAATCACAAACAAGGAATAGAACAGAGTCACACAAAGCTAACAGCCTGCTTTGTGAGACAGTTTGCTCCCTGAGCCTGAGAGGTCCTTCTGCATTCATGGAAAATCCCAGAAAGAGGATAAGATCAAGAAGGCTCCTGCCCTCCCACCTTCTTCTTTCCCCTTCTCTTTGGTTCTCATCACCCTGTCTGGAGGGGAAGCTCCACATCTGTCAGTCAATCACTCGTTCTCACTGTGAAAGCAAAAGTTGAATGAATCTCAGGCTAGAAGGGCATCTGTCCCCGGCTGTCCCCAGCTGCTGCCCAGCTCAGTGTCTGCCCGGAGAGTGCATACAGCATCGTGGTGTGAATATTCAAGAGTAACTGGGCTAAAATAGATAGATGAGAAATGACTTTTTTTCTGTAAAGAATTTATACTGTATATACCTATCCTGGGGTACCATCCATAGTTTTTGGACTACCAAAACGTGATCCTAAGCATGGCCATTGGGCATGCTACTTCGCAAATTTCTAATTCTACTTGAGCTTTTAAAATGGGGGTGCCTGGCTGGCTCAGTCGGTAGAGCATATGACTCTTGATCTCAGGGTCATGTGTTCAAGCCCCACGTGGGGTGCAGCGATTACTTAAAAATAAAATCTTGAAAATAATCATACGGTCCGTTGTCACAGATGCTATGAGCATTTTCTAGCTGGTGGGTAAAGACTCCAAACCCTGGCCCAGGCAAATGTTTTGCTCTTACAATGGTGCATACCTCCCCGCTCTGTTTTCCAAACTAAAACAACTGGCCCCCCTAGATTCTCCAGAATATTTGGCCCATCGGGCTGGTAGCCCATGACAGGCTCTTGCTCTTTGACGGTTCTGTCAAATCTTTTTGTAGATGTAATTGGTTATAGTTTCCATGTCCTTAGAGCTGCTAAGCTAGCAGTTTAATTTATCCTAATTCAGAACCTAATTGTCTTGCATTGCTGGCTAATTAAATGTTCAAAGAAGTGATAAATTAGGCAGGTTGATCATTACAGCACAAGTAATTAGCCAGTTGATCTGAAGCCAGCCAGGTTTTTAGGACAGGGCCTGGAAGGGGGGAGCCAGGTGGAGAGATAAGGCCTTTACATCACACTGATTTGTAGGGATAAAGAGGGTTAGTGGTAAAGTCGTGGGCCTGTCCCTGCAACCATGGGTCGGGGTCTTGCCTTTCAAGGCTAAGAGTCTGCCAAAGTCTTGGGTAGGCCTACGTTCGAGTTAAGCCGCACTGGCTCCCCAGAGTTCCCTGTGGACATGTCAGCGCCCATTGAGAGGTGGAATGGAGCAGGACAGGGACTCAGTCACTGGGGAGTGTCCATACAGCTGAGGCAGCTGGGGATTGACCCTGAAAATTAGAAGCAGATTCAGGGACACAGGCCGGGTCGTAGGCTTGAAGGAAAACCTGACAGGCCTGGTGCAAGGCTTCAGGCTCACAAGAAGTGTTTGCTGAAACACCAGGCTGAGGCTCCTCCCTGGGTGGAGATTTTAGCCCTATAATGAGGTAAAGATGATGTGGGCCCTTCCAGAGGTTACTCTGTGGTCCATCTGTGCAGGCTAGGATCAGGGATTAAGCTCAAACTGGTCTGGGTGGTCTGGGGCTGCGGGAGGTCTGGTCAGAGCAGTATACAGACTGTATATACCTATCACCTGAGGGGTGGTTTCAGGTTTCGTTTGCCTGAGTTAAGAGAAAAGCCGGGAAGAAGAGCTTAAGGAAAAACGTGGGACAAAGGCTGGTGAGTACAAGCAGGTGGGTCCAGAAAGGTCAGGTCTTGGGGTCTAACCAGTGACACTATCTTTGCAACATGTAACCAACTGTTAAAAAAAATTACTGAGATACATACATTCGGTATTCTTCTTAAGCTTTCAAAACCCAGTGTGTATTTTGCATTGATGGGACATCTCAGTTTGGACCAGCACCATTTCTAAGAGTCAACACTTCGTGTAACTATTGGCCGCCATATTGGACGATGCTGGTCTAGAGGCAAGGAAGGAAGCCTACTGCACGAGGCACGTCGGGGGACAGAATAATGTTCTCCCTTCCAACGGCACCCACATCCTGATCCTTGGCACCTGTGGATATGGTACATGACATGGCAAAGGGAAAGTAAGGGAAGGAAATAGAGTTAAAGCTTCAAATTGAGAGTATCCTGAAGTATCCAAGTGGGCCCAGTGTAATCACAAGGGCCCTTGGGTGGAGAAGAGGGAGGCAGAAGAATCGGTGTCAGGGTGCCATGATGGGAGAAGACTCAGCCAGCTTAGCGCTGAGCCGCTGAAGACTCAGCAGCTCTGAAGATGGGGGCAGGGGCCATGAGCTGATGATTGTGGGCAGCCTCTAGAAGCTAGAGACGTAAGAAATAGAATCCTCCCTAGAGCCTCCACGAGGAACACAGCCCTACCCACACCTTGATCTTAACCCAGTGAGACCCACTGCCAACTTCTGATCTCCAGAAATGCAAGAGAATACATTTGTGTTGCTGTCATTTAGTAAGGTTAGGAGTCCATGCTACAGCAACCATAGGAAACTAATACGGACAGGGAAGCAAATACTTTAACCTTGGGTCTCAGATCTCTCTTCCTAATAGCTGTAAACAAACAAACAAATCAACAACAACAACAAAAAAACAACCCACAAATTCAACCAAGTTAAGATCTAACTGGCTTTAGTAAACGATTCCTGAGTCCGAGTCGGACAGCCTCCCATCTAACCAGTGGAGAGATGCTCCCAGGAGTGTCCAAAATGGAAGGTATTATAGGCAGGAGGGTGAGGCAAGGAAGTTACTGGCAAAAGAAAAGATTGTTTCAGGACAGGATAGCTTTGGCTGGTGGGGGTGCGGGAACCGGAGGGAGGGAACAGCAGGGGTCTTTATCATGCAAATGATCACTAGTGCTGATCAGAAAATTTCAGATTGACTTTTAAAAGGTCACATTCCTGAAATAAATCATGGCAGGCAAATGACTCCTTTGGGGGCTGGTTTCTTTTTTAACACAGTGGTGACACTCTGGTCCTGCTCTCTGTTTCCTTCCCTGGCTAAGTTACAATCGGGCTTCCTGTGGCTCGTCTTTAGACAGAAGAGTGCTAAAAATAATAATATTATTAATAATAAAGTAAAATGACAATCCCCAGCTGGTATGGCTCCCAATTCTCCTCCCATCTCCATCCCTGACCATCCTCCTGGAATGCACCGTGCCTCTGCTAGTCCCCCTCCAGCGTCCCTCACACCAGGGTCCGGAAGTTGTGTCTCAGCACACATGCCCACTTTGGGTAAAAGCTGGGCTCCCCAGAAGGGAAGGGATGCAACCCAGCTCCCAGATTTCTGGAAAAGAGGTAAAACTGTCCCACACAAGACCAGGAGAGATTTCCCCCTTGTTCTTCCTGCATAGAGCCAGGAAGCCATTAAAAGCCCATGTCCTGTAGAATGAGATCCTTCCTTTTGAGCGCAAATATGCAGCAAACCTACTAACCCTACAAAAGATTTGGTGGGAGTGGGTTTGTGAATCAGGAAAGTAAAGCAGTTCAACATGATGGCTTAAACACGGACATTGCAGTCTGAGGCAGAGACCACCCAGAAGGATACTGCTGCGGGGCATGCCCATGCCCGGAGACCTCAGCTGTCATTGCTAGAACAATCTGAAAGGGCCGCCCTGTACGCATGTCAGCCACAGGTGGCCTGGGGATGAGCTCAGGGTGACCCGATGTGCCAGCAGCAGAGCTGAAGTGATTCCAGTGACTGGACCCTGATCTGCCACTCAATCTCTTCTGCAGCCAGAAGTCCCCGGCTCAGGCTCAGGTTCTTTGCATTCATACCATCTCTGCCCCGGCACCCCCTTCCTCCCCCCCTACCCCTCCTCGAATCTCCTTGTCATCAGCTCCTCACAGACCTAACCTGCCCCCAGAAAACCCATCTCTAAAGAACACCATTCAATGCATACACCTCCCTTCCCATTCTCGGAACAGATCATTTTTAGGAAAACACCATATTGGGCACATTTTAAAAAAATAACTGCAGAGTTCTGCCGGTCTGGCCACAGAACTATCACTTGGGGGAGCTTACTAAACAAAAAGATGCCAGGAGCCCCCTCCCCACAAGATACTCTGATGAGGAGCCCATGTTTGTATTTTAAGAAGGGATCCCCCTATCTGGTGGGACTCACGCACAGAACAGCACTTGCTTTGCTGTGCGGATGGACTACACTGTCTAGCTCCAACCCAGTGACTTTTAAACGAGCAAGTTCCTTTCAAACTCCCAAGCGGTTCCACGGCTGGGATCTTCGGTCATACCCCCTCCCCCATCGGGCTGTGACTTCTTCCCCCACCTCCTCCCTGGATGAGCCTCCCTTTGATTGGCACAGGAACTGGAAGGTTCAACGATTACTCGCTCACAGAGCATCAGACCGAGCTGCAAGCCCTTTGATGGCCACGTCTTTGGAGATCATTTTCACGGCCAGTCTGCTCCGTGCCACAGCCCCCCGCATAGAAAGGTATTTATTGATTTCGGGCTTCTAACGCTGTGAGCAAGTGGACCATGAACAGCCTTCCAAGGAGGCTGGATCTGACTTCTAAAGCCCTCTAATGAGCCGGGTGTTAGAGCTGTTCTGTCTCTTAGCCCTGACCTCACAGCACCTGGGGGGGTGGGGGGGCCAAGAAGCTGTGGTGTTTCCCCCTCTGGAGGCTCACAGGCTGCAGGAGGAAATGAGGGATGACCTCCGGTGGCCACACAGAAACACTGAACCTGGCAGGGCTGGAAAATCACAGGTACTTGAGGCCAGGCTTGCCCCCTTATGGCTTTCCCAGAACCCATGAAGCACAGAGCCACACTGTAGAACGTTCTTCTGTGCGTCTATGGTCTAGGCTAGGATGGCCACGTGGCTCAGGGGCCTGTGGGTCCCATTCTGCAACCCTTTCCCATCCCCAGGTCTTGGCTGGGAGACACCCTCCAGAGGGACGCTGCTGGGTTTCAGAGCGCCCTGAAAATAATGGTTGGGACAAGCAGACTGGGTGTATTCATTCCCCGGGGCTGCTGTAACCAAGCACCACAAACCATATGGCTTTAAACAACACAAATTTATCCTGTCACAGTTCTAGAGGCTGGAAGTCCAAAATCAGAGTTTCGGCAGGGCCAGGCTCCCTCTGCAGGCTCTAGGGGACTCCTTTTCCCCAGACGGTCCTCAGCTCGTGCATCACTCCAGTCTCTGCACGCACCTTCACATGACCTTCTCCCCGTGTCTCTTGAACATCATCATCCCTCTTCTGTAAGGACATCAGGCATTGATCAATGGCTCACCTACTGCAGTATGACCTCATCTTAACTAAGTACAGCAGCAATGACCATATTTCCAAATAAGGTCACGTTCTGAGGGGCTCAGGGTTAAGACACCAATCCCAGTGAATCATATGGGTTTGTTCAGACATCTGAGAAGGATTTTCGTGAAAGAGCAGGGAAGACTTATTCAGTGTAGCTCCAAGGTGGAAGAACTAGGGCCCATGGGGGAGATAGAGAGTGTTGGCTTTGGCTGACCCAGAAGGAACATTCTAGAACCAGGGACATGGTGAAGCCACTGAATGGACTACTGTGTGTGTAGAGTTTGTAATTACCCTAAGCCAGCATTGCTTCTTTCATCATTTATGTATATGAATCCTTTTCATCTTCGTGACACCTCATGACATATTTATTATTTCCCACTTTTTCCTTATAAGACAACTGAAGCACAGAGGGGTTAAGTAATGTGCCCAGGATCACACAGCTAGTAGGTGATAGAACCGGGTTTTGAACCCTGCATATATGACCTCCAGTTCCTGTCTCCAGGGGCTTCAACATATTTATTCAAGCAACTGTATTAGGTCAAGTATTGTCCTAAGCAAAGAAGAGCAAACTCTATTGTTCTATAAAGTCTTGGAATATGTTTAGTGTCAAATATTTCAAACGACGTCCACGTACATTCATGTTCCTTGGGAGGCAAGGGAACTCCATCACCGGGGATATGTTTCCACATATAGGTGCTGCCCCTGGTAACTGTCAACATTAGTAGATATTCTGACAGTTTACCAAACATTTTATACATGTTCTCTCTTATGCAACTGGCAAAAATATTTGATGAGAGCTAACATCACAACTTGCATCTTATGGATAAAGAAACTGAATTGGCAAAGAGGCAGCATGATTCAGGTATCCTGGTGTCTATTGGTGGACAAATCCAGATGTTTTCAGTTATCTCTTGCTCCCTAACAAGTAGCCCCAAACCTTAGCCAAATAAAACAATGGCAATCAGTTTATTATTGTCTCTCATGGCTCTGGGGATGGACTGGGCTCAGCTAGGCGTTCCTCACTCAGGGTCTCTCCTGAGGTTGCCATCAGACTGTGGCCAGGCTGGGTCTTCTGAAGGATGCCCCACTCACATGTCTGGTGCCCAAGCTTGGGAAGATTCAGAGCTGGGAAAAGATAAGAGTTCCTTGTCTCTCTCTCTCTCTCTCTCCCTCTTTCTCTCTCATCATTTTGCATGGTCTCTCCACCATGGTAGCTTCCAAGTAGCCCTGCCCTGGTGTAACAACTCAGGACATCAAAGCAAGTATCACAAGAGAACAGGGCAGAAGATGCCCAACCTTGGCCTTCTCTAACTCTGCCTTTTAAATCAAGTACATCCCTTCTGCCACATTCTATTCAAAGACAATCACAAAAGCCTGCCCGGTTTCAAGGGGAGGGCATGCAAACTCCCCCTCTTGATTGGGAGCACGTCACAGAATTTACAGATGTGTTTTCTTTTTTTTTTTTTATAAAGATTTTATTTATTTATTTGAGACAGAGAGAATGAGAGAGAGAGAGAGAGCACATGAGTAGGAAAGAGGGTCAGAGGGAGAAGCAGGCTCTCTGCCGGGCAGGGAGCCCGATGCGGGACTCGATCCAGGGACTCCAGGATCATGACCTGAGCCGAAGGCAGTCGCTTAACCAACTGAGCCACCCAAGCGCCCCCAGATGTATTTTCAAACCAGCTTTTGATCCCATGGACCAAGATGTTCTACTGGGTTATCGCCTCCAAGTGTTAACGCCTGAGAGAAGTTCCTCTTGATGCTTTGTTGTGCCTTTGTTCTTTTATTAGCCAAGCCCTTATTAGGGCGTGTCTCTCTCTCTCCTTGGAGGCCAAGAAGACACAGTTTAGGACAGAGTTGAACAAGGAAGAAATGCAGCTAGAAGGCATTGAGGTTCGGGGTAGAGGTAGAAAACAGGAGAAAAGGATGATAGAAGGACGATTGATCGGGGCACAAGAAGAAATGGCAAATGCCCTCTTTCCCTTCTCCGTTCTTTCTTCTCCCTGCCCCAACATTCCCCCATGGCCGAAGTGCGAGGAGGGCAGGATTTTGCAGCTACGCCTGCCTCCACCGCACATCCGGACTCCTGGGCAGCCATGCTCAGCACTTTGGCTTTATTTTCACAGGTCGAAGCCGCTGTACATTAAAAGTTCAAAGTGATGCTGCCTTCACAAATCATTAGTAAAATTGATGCCACTGGTAGCTTCCAAGTTCATGCATGCTTGTGAGACCGGGCTCTGAACACTTTGTTTATTCCTAGTAATAAAGTTTTCATCAAACCATCTTTTCTTTTTAATTGAGCTAATAATTTCACTCCTGTCCTCTGGGCTGAGTCACACTAGCTAGAACCTGCCCATGTCTACCTGAACAAATACCCAAGTAAAGAGTGATGCCTTAGCAGGGGGAGCAACAGAATTAGCATGGGAGGGTCACGTTCCTGCTCTGTGGTCTATGTGCTGGGTGTCTCTGAGCTATCCACTCAACCTCTCTGAACTGTTTTTATCTCCCGTAAAATGGGGGAAATGCCTTCCTTGAGGTCAGAATGTTAAATGGACACATTAGGAAAGAGTCCCTAGCTGAGAGGCTGACATGCAGGAAGTGATCAATAAATGCAGTTTGCATCTATTTTTAATTAATTTTAAGCTCCATCTGACCCCTCCATCTTGTAATCTGCTTTGGCCACTTCTCCTGCATTTAAAGAATGCTTGCTTCTCTTTCTGATCGTGAGGGTGATCGTGCTCATCGTATAATATTAGCAAAGTACTAAAAAGTGGAAAGAAGGAATTGCAAATCACGGCCACAGAGCAATCACCCACTCTAAATATTCTGGCATCTTCCTTTTCAAGCTTTGCGTGTGTGTGCGTGTGTGTGTACATAGACGTGTATGTATACGTGTGTAAGTGTGTATGGGTTCGCGCCTCTGTATGTATCCTCATTTACCATTTTATCTCCTTTCCGTCATGCACGTGCATTGTGAACATCTTTCCGTCTCACCAGTCATTAAAAATCTGATTCTTAGTGTACGAACATGCCTCAATTTAACCAACTGTTCTGTGGTTGAACATTTCGCTTCCTGTGAATTTTCTCTACTAGCTTATTAATAATACAGAAATGTGAATAGCCTCATTCATACATCTTTGTCCACCCCTCCAGTTATTTTCTCAAGACCAGTGCCTCTGTATCAAATCACTGTGTCAAGGATATAAACAATTTAAAAGATCGTCATATGTATTGTCAGAAAGCTTTTTACAGAATCGGTATCAATTTATATTCCCATTAGCTGTTTGGAGAATTCTGATCTTACTATAGACAGCCCAGCATTATTATCTATAATTTATTTCTTCATCCATTTGATAGGCAAAAGAGTGCTCCTTTGTGTTGCTTTATCGTTTTCTTTTTTTATTGATTTTTTTCTTTTGAAATCACCGTAGATTCACATACAGTTGTAAGAAATAGTACAGAGATCCCTTATACCCTTTTCCCCCCATGCTACCCAGAGATAACATCTTACAAAACTATGATTCAATATCACCACTGATCTTGATATAATCAAGACGCAGAACGTTTTCATCACCACAAAGATCCATAATGTTGCCCTTGTTATTATTACCACACTCACTCCTCACCCCTCCCACCTCTGTGTCCTTAATTCCTGGAAATTACTAACATGTTTTCTATTTCATTAATTTTGTCATTTCAAGTATTTTATGTAAGTGGGAGCATAGAGTATGTAACCTTGTGGGGATTGGCTTTTTCCATCCAGCCTAATTATCTGGACATTTATCCAAATTGTTGTGTGTATCAAGAGTTTTTTCCCTTTTATTGCTGAGTAGTATTCCTTGGTATGGATATACCACAGTTTGTGAAACTGTCCACCCATTGAAGGACATCTGGGTTGTTCCCAGTTTCGGATCTTTGGATAGAGCTGCTATAAACATTTGTGTACAGGTTTTCTGTGGGACCCTAAGTTTTCAGTTCTTTAGGATAAATGGCCAGGCATGCAAGTCATATGATATTTGAGTACATAGTTTTTTAAGAAACTGCCAAATTGTACTATTGCTTTAATTTTTCTTTCCTTTAATTATTCGTTAGGCTGCATAATTTTAATAATTTTTATTTGTTAATGTCTGTTGATCTTTTTACATTTCTCCACTGAGATGCTCTGTTTTTATAAATTCAAAGGATCTTTTTCAGTAAAGTAATGATAATAATCATTTCCCCTTAAATTTCTTTGCTTGCTTTCATGGTTTATGATGTTTTAGATGAATAGAAGTTTGAGATATTTATGATTTGACCCATAGGTTTTTATGATTAGAAAGTTCTTTTCCTAGATACCAAACAATTAACTTATTTTCTTCCTTGATGCTTTAGTACATCTGGAATTTATTTTGGAGTATAGTATAAAGTGAGGACTTAACACAATTTTGTTTCAAAGGAATTAAGTCAAATTTCTAACATGAGTTGTTGAGTCATGAGCCCTTCACTTCTTTATCACATGTTCCAGCTCCTGATTTGATGCTGTTTTCTGTTTCACGGATCTGTCCGTTGACTCACGACTCCTAACACATTTTCATTTTATAGCTTCAGTGTATGCTCTGTATATGCCAGGGAAAATCGGATCACACCTCTCTTCTTACTTTAAATTTTGTAATTTTTATGAATTTCACAGTTCTTCATAATTCTTAACCTTTTTCTTTCTGATTTTTTTTTTTTTTTTTGAGAGAGAGAGAGACAGTGCCTGAGCAGGGGGGAGGAGCATAGAGAGAGGGAAAGAGAAAATCTCAAGCAATCTCCAAGCTCAGCACAGAGTCGGACACGGGGCTCAATCCCACCATCCTGAGATCGTGACCTGAGCCAAAATCAAGAGTTGGATGCTTAACCGACTGAGCCACCCAGGCACCCCCTTCCTGATTGTTTTAAAGCTTTTTATTTGAAAGAATCGTAGACCTCCAGGAAGTTGCAAAATATACTATGTCGAGTTCTGGGTACCCTTTACCCATCTTTCTGCACCAGCAACATTTTACATAACTATAGTACGATGTCGAAACCAGAACATTGACATTTGTACCATTTGTACCATTAACTAGACTATCAACATTTTTGCATCATGGATGCACCATTTCTACATACAACACACAGTTCTAATTTTATCCCATGCATAGATTCGTGCAAACAGCGTTGCAGTCAAGATACAGGGCTGCTCCATCACCGCAAGGGTGATCCTCCATGATACCCCCTTTACTTCACATCCTCCCTTTTTTAAATTTAAATTCAATTAGCCAACTTATAGTACATCATTGGTTTCAGATATATTGTTCAATAATTTATCAGTTACATATAACACTCAGTGCTCATCACATCACGTGCCCTCCTTAATGCCCATCACCCAATTACCCCATCCCCCACCCACTTCCCCTCCAGCAACCTTCAGTTTGTTTCCTAGAGTTAAGAGTCTCTCATGGTTTTTCTCCCTCTCTGATGACTTCCCATTCTGTTTTCCCTCCCTTACCCTACAGTTCTCTGCCCTGTTTCTTATATTCCACATGTAAATGAAACCATATGATAATTGTCTTTCTCTGATTCACTTATTTCGCTCAGGATAATGCCCTCCAATTCCATACACATCGATGTAAATGGTAGGTAGTCAACCTTTCTGATGGCCGAGTAATAATCATTGTATATATGAACCACATCTTCTTTATCCATTCATCTGTCGATGGACATTTGGGCTCATTCCACAGTTTAGTTATTGTGGTGCATGTGCCCATACATGCTATGAACATTGGGGTGCAGGTGCCCCTTCAGATCACTACATTTGTGTCCTTTGGGTAAATCCCTAGTAGTGCAATTGCTGGGTCGTAGGGTAGCTCTATTTTCAACATCTTGAGAAAACACCATACTGTTTTCCAGAGGGGCTGCACCAGCTTGCATTTCTACCAACAGTGTATGAGACTTCCCCTCTGCACATCTTCCCTCTCTTTATAATTGCATCCCTGTCCCCAGCAACCACCAATCTTTTCTCCATCTCTATAGTTTTGACATTTGAAGAATATTATATAAATGGAAGCATACAGTATATAACCTTTTAAGGCTGGCATTTTTTCCACTAAGTGTAAAGCCTTGAGATCCATCCAGGATTTTGTGTATATCAACAATTCATTATTTATTTATTTTTATTGCCGAGTAGTATTTCGTTGTGACAGAGCTGGTTTAACCATTCACCCACTGAAGGACATTTGCATTATATCCAGTTTAGGGTTGTTTCAAATAAAGCTGCATGAACATTTGAACATTTGCATTCAGGTTTTTGTGTGAACATGTTTTCATTTATCTGGGATAAAGCCCCAGAGTGTAATTGCTAGGTCATATGATAAGTGTACATTAAATTTTATTTAAAAATTGCCAAACAGGGCGCCTGGGTGGCTCAGTTGGTTGAGCGACTGCCTTCGGCTCAGGTCATGATCCCAGAGTCCCTGGGTCGAGTCCCACATCGGGCTCCCTGCTCAGCGGGGAGTCTGCTTCTCCCTCTGGCCCTCTCTCCTCTCATGCTCCCTCTCACTCTCTCTCTCAAATAAATTAATAAAATCTTTAAAAAAAAAATGCCAATTTCCCACAGTGACTGTTCTAGTTTACATAAGCACCAGCAATGTGCGAGAGATCCAGTGCCTCTGCAGTTACTAAGATTACGTTTTATTTTAGCTATTCTAACAGGTGTATAGAAATCATTCATTGTGGGTTTAATTTGCATTTCCTAATGTTGAATACTCTTTTTATTTTTCCTGATGATCTTTAAAATCATGATCCAAAGGTTCCCCCCCACCAAAATTCCAATAATATTTTTCTTGGATTATGTTTAAATATACCTTAAGTTGAGAATAATTTACATTCTTAAAATATGCAGTCTTCCAATCAAGGGATATAGTATCTCTCTCCATTATTCATTAATATTTTTCTCAGTGAAATTATATATTTCCTTTCAGATAAGTCTTGCACATTTTTTATCATATTTGGTACTAGTTTTTGCTTTGCTCAATCTATTCTGTTTTCATTTTGCAACTTCCCTGGATAGGACTTTCCCTATATATTTTTAAGCATGTTGATAGAATATAGTAAATATATTTTTTTATTTGCCTTTTATTCAGTTGCTTTTCTGAACTCTATTATTAATAGAGTAACAGCTTTACAGTTTTTCTATATACACAAATATATGCAATGGAATAAAATAGTCTAATAGTTAATATTTATTGAGCATTTGGAATATGCCAGCTAGGCAATGCGCTCTACAAGCATTATTTCATTTAAATCCATTTGTCATCTTAAGAAAGGCTCATCGGCTAGATGCGCCTCTTTGCTTGAATTAATTGTACCTCGAATCAGTGTCTGCTGTAAGGTGTACTTATAGGTTGTTATGGAACACAAGTGCACGCACACTGGGCAGCCAATCAGATTGTAAACGCCCTCTGAATAATCACACCTTAGACTGGCACGTCATGTGCAAATGTGTGCAGGAAGGGAGGCAGAAAGAAAGTTCCAGATGAACAGAAAAGAGAGGAAAAACAACAGTTTTGTTGCGCAAACATAGAGGACAGGGGCATTTATGTAAATGATTTGTAATTCCCCACCCTACCCCTGACCCCCATCATTGTGGACATCGTAGGCTAAGGATAGAAAGCAGGTGAATTACAGCTCAGCACTCCAGCCCTTTCCGTGTCTCCCCACCCTACCCTCCTGCAAGCCTCCTTGCCCAGAGGGGTGTTTCTGATTGCTTGGCTCCAAGGTTTGAACGTTTCTGGAGTTGAAACACGAGTTTGTTTATGTACATCCTTCCTGGTTTAAAAATGGAAGTATGTGCAAGTGCCCATTTATCTCTCACTTCTACTTTAACTGCCTTCCGTCAAAGTTGATAGGCATTATTCCTTTGTCATTATTTTTAAAATGGCCTATAATTATGGTTGTGATTTCCTCTTCGACTCAACAACTTATTACAGTTTTTGTTTTAGTTTCCAAGTAAGTGGGTATTTTAAGCATTTATAATTATCATTATTATTATTTGCTTTGTGATCAGAAAATATGAACCCTGTAATTTCTGCTTTTTGAAATTTATTAAGTTTTCCTCAAGACCTGGTATATGGCCAATTCTTTCATAAATGCTTAATAAGGAGGTAGATTCTCTGTAGATTGAAGAGTTTTATAGATACATAGAGATGTGGTAGAAGTAGATAGATGAATAGATATTCATGAATCTAGTCTTAATTATTTTCCTAGTCAAATGTTTAACCATTAAAACACACAGATGCTTAAGGAATTGTGTTTTCTCTCACACAGATTTTTCTGGTACATTTTTTTCCATTTCTAATAGTTGTCTTTTTTATACATTTTGGTACCCTTGAATTTTATACCTTTTACCAAAACAAAATGGTTTATGTTATTTAATGTAATTTTTATTATTTATATTATTTAGTTTAATATTTATGATACCTGATGTATTTTGTCTTAAGTGCTACAGTTTCCAGGGCACTTTTACTTTGAGCTCTACTATTTCAAATTACTTTCCTCACTCTTGTTTTTATTTTGTTGGCTGATCCATAACGCCCAATGTATCTTTGTTCATCCTTTAAAAGAGGTGTGGTGATAAAAATTAGTCATGCCACCCAGATGGATAGTCAGAAAACCCCATTCTAGAACATCCCCTTGTCTTCTGGCAGGTCTGCCTTCTAGGCACAGATGTGACTAACGTGTCCTTTAATATTTTATGGAAAACGAGAAAGGATAGTCACACCTTCTCTTAAGACCTAAGCCAGTGAGTCAGAGTGCACATTTATTTAGTTTTTATGAGCACAAATGATGACTAGTTTCCACTTTAGTCCCTTGTTTCTGCTTAATAAATGTCAACTGGGGAGCCAAGAAGAAAGAAGGTAGCGTTCCATGAGGATGGGCTGCCCAATCCTGGTTTGCATTTCAAGGTCTCCTCACCCTCTGAAGGAGGCCACTCAGACCCAAGGCAAGGCTTTTAAGACTGGATGTGGAGTCATTTTATTGGCACAGGCTTAGGGTTGAGCCAATCAAAGCTAAACAAATAGCGGGATGGCAATAATTTATACATGAGAAGAGGAACAATTTAGAATTTCTAGAAATGTAGCTATGGCAACAAATTAAGAAAGTTAGCTACAATTTGTCATTCCTTAAAGTCATGCATATTACATTATCCTAATAATTTACGTAGTAATTACTTAACAAGCTCAAATGAAAGGAATGAGTAATCATGTGAGCCTAAGGCTAAGATTTATGTGTGGGGGTTTTTTTGTTGTTTTTTTTTAAAGATTTTATTTATTATTTGACAGAGAGAGAATGAGAGAGAGAGAGCACATGAGAGGGGGGAGGGTCAGAGGGAGAAGCAGACTCCCTGCCGAGCAGGGAGCCCGATGCTGGACTCGATCCCGGGACTCCGGGATCATGACCTGAGCCGAAGGCAGTTGCTCAACCAACTGAGCCACCCAGGCGCTCTTATGTGTGGTTTAAGAGTAGATGGCCTTGCCTTTTTGCATTCAACCTTACTATTTACTGAGCATTATGTATTCAGCAAAATGGATGACCTCCACTTTCACAAATGTCAGGGCCGTAATAGCAAAAATTGTCCCTACGAAGGCAGTCACAGAACCTCAGCGCTATGTACTCAGCTCTTGCAGGTACATAGAGCAAGGCACCAGATAACAGATGGAATGTTCAGGTTAAACAGTCAGATTCAGAAGTATCTTTGGTTCCAAGTTCATGGCCACTAGGGGACTACAATTTACCCACTTCCTCGTCAGGCATTTGGGGTCTGGGTGGCCAAGTTCTTTGGTGTAAATAACCATGAAAAAAGGCCAGTCTAGAGCCAAATCACTGATGGAAGGTGAAGGTCTTTGGAGCCCAGAGTTGATCAGGACTCAGGAGAGTTAAGGTACTCGGCATCGAGTCTATGCCAGATGAATTATTCATTCAAGCGATATGGCAAAACACGACTTTCCAACTTTTCCCCTCAAGTCAGCACATGACCTGGTCCTTCTGGCCCTTCTGAAATAGTATTTCTATGGGCCACTCTAGGCTTACTGATAGAAGCAAGGACAAAACAAAAGTGAAACAGTTATTCGACAGCTTGTTCTACTCACAGAATGGTTGGGACATCCATCCCCTGCTAATTCCTTCTACCATTTCCTCCTCATTCCCACATTTTCCCCCAGCTTCCAGGTCTCTGAGTCATTTTCTACTTTGAATTGAAGTTCAGCAATGTTTATTGGGCACCTACTATGTGATAGATGTTGGGAAATCATCATGACCCGGGCCTGTCCCATCTTTCACCCCATTGGAGTTTACAATCTATAGGGAAGCCACTGTTCCCATGTGGGTACCATTTCTAGAAAGCTTTGCCTCCATCCGCTCCCTAAGACTTCATTCCTTTACTACTGTCACTGCTGGAACCACCACAGCCCTCCCAGGTACAATTGTCCCAGTGATACGGAGGCCCTTCATTCAACCTTCGGAAAAGCACTGCAGCCACAGACCCAGTCCTGTTGTTGGTTCTAGCTCTTGCTTATCAGAGTACAGCAAGGGAGTCACTGGGAGTTTTGTTAAACCATCTGTAGGTCCGGACCTACAGCTCCAAGTCACTGGGGTGGTAATAAGCTTACCAGTTGACTCTTAAGTATACTATGCTAGGGTATTGAGAGCCCTTGGATCCAGCACCTGGACTCCTGCCTGCTAGGAGCTTGTTACTGCAGCATTGACTAGTTTGTATTGACTAGCGCCCCCTACCTGGCAATATATGGTGATGGCCATATGATGGTATCGAGTACTCTTTTCTCCTTCCATCTGCCTCCACCTGTTATTCCCTTGTCCCCCTCTCCTTAAGGGGAGTAAACCCCCTCCCCCTGGTCATCAGGTCACCTCCCTTTCTCTGGAGGCAGCTTTCATCTCCTGTCCTTAGAAAAATCTCATCACACAGCAAATTGAAGCCTGGGCCTCCTTTTGACCTTCTCTGGTGTTTGCATTTGTTCATTTTGCTACAATTATATTCCATAAGAGTGCTTTCAGAGGGCAGAGAACTCAATGTGCAAACAGACTTGCAGCCAGCATCTTGGTAAAATAAAGAACTGTAAGCATTTTTAGAGGGGGATAAATAAACTCTCATTTTTAAAGGCACTTAGGGGAGTTCGTTATTTAAAATGATCACATGTGAAATCTTTTGTGAAATAATCTTCTCTTTTTCCTGCTCTTCTAGACCATTAATCTACCTTTTTAAAAAAAAAAAATCTGTTCATATACGCAAGCACACACACATACGCATACTCTGTGTGTGTGTGTGTGTGTACGTGTGCGTGTGTATGTCCTTATCTGCGTATCTGGTTTAGTCTAATGTAAGGGCATCTGTAAAGTGCCTAACAGAGTGCTATGGGTGATTAGCTTCTATTTAAAGGGCTTTTTTCCCTTCTACTGATGATGGCAAAAGGGCAGGGAAAATGATTAACAGGTTAGAAGCAGACTGTGAGGGAAGACTAAAGGAATTATGGATATTTGCCTGGAGCCAGAAGGCTGATATGTAGTTAATTACAGTCTTCAAGTTAATGAAGCAATATTTTATGGGTGATAGCAAGCAACTGTGTTTTTTATTCCAAGAACAAGAAGACCTTATGTTGTAACAGGACAGATTGAGTTTAAAGAATTTTGAATGTTGAAGTTTGAGGATGAGCAAATCAGCACCCAGACAGATATCAGAGTTACTCTCTAGATTTTTCATAGTAGATAAGCACCTTCATGTGAGGCTCCACGATACTCAACTGTAGGTCCAGCCTGGTGGCCCACAGGAAACACTAAGTAATGTTACAGTCCCTGTGCCTTTTCTCCCACCATTCTCCTAGCCGAAATTTTCTCCTTCTTTCCACTTATTTATCTTTCAATTCTCTAGCTTATTATAAAGTTTCCCTCTCTACTCCAGAGCTCTCCCTCACCTCCTGGCTTGCACTGTGTATTGTTTTGTTAGAGTGCATTAGTTAGGATGATCTAATCTTTGCTGCAGTAAGAAGCAAACCTCCAAATCACAGTGGCTTATACATAAGGGTTCATTTTTTATTTATATTGTTATTTAGGCAGTCAACTTTAAACAGTAACTCAGAGATTCTGGCTCTTTCCTTTTTTGGTCCTGCCATCTCAGGACTTCTATAAGAGATGTGGCTGAGACAGAGTCTGATGGCGAGTCTTGTGCTAACTCTTAAGGAGTTTAGTCTGGAAATGACACATCACTTCCACTCACAGCCCATTTCCCAAAACCAATTCTGCACAAATCCACCTGACTGCAAAGAGAATAGGAAAATGCAAGGGGCCCTAAGGGAGGCCTATGAGTATGTAGACAACTGTATTATAGTTCTCTACCACATGAAACTGTCTTTCCATAGAAGACTCAGTGTCAAAGGACAGATAGCTGGCCTGTGCCTTTCTGATCTGGCATTTTGAACTTGGTCCATGGCTATTGATAATAATGATGGCAACACTTGTCCCACTTAAGAATCGGTTTTAGACTCATGGCATAGATTATTGGAACTTTGAGATGAGTGGAGGAGAGAGCAGAAAGGTTACTGGGAGACTGTCTCTCACCTACACTTCCAACATACAACATAATTTCCAAGCCTGTGCTCTGCATCAGTCCCTGCTTACCACAGCCTCAGTTTCCCTGGAACTCTGGCTCTTACTCTGCCTTCATTCCCTTTCTTCTTTTTCTCACTTCCAACCGGTATCTTGGCTATATCCATCCCAGACCTTGGTGATCAGCCTGTTATCAGCCTGGAATCAAGCCTACTCTTATATCTGATTTGGGGTTTTGTGACCTAATTATGCCATGTGATGCTGTCCAATATTTGGCCTGATTTCTTTTGTTTATTGAAGTATTTTTGAGTCATATACATTTGAGTTCAAGCCTTATCTGTTAAATGCAGATTGTAGGTAAGTGGAGATGATCCTACCTTTGTGGGTCATTGTGAAGAGGAACTGTATTAAGTGTTTACTTATGTGCCCAGAATATAGGAAGTGCTCAATAAACACTACCAATTGATATTATTAAATTATTAAAACCAGCAAGTTGGAAGTGTTTAAGGGTAAGCTTATGGCTATCTGTGGCTTACTTTATATTATATAGAAAAATATTATAGAATGATGGACAAATAGATGGATAGAGATGTGATAAAGCAAATATAATAAAATGTTACCAGTAGACTAAGCTGGTGGCCATATGACTATTCACTGTACAATGCTTTCAGGTTGCCCATATGTTTGAGTGTTTTCATAGTAAAATATTGGGGGAAAACAGTAAATTTAGACATTTTTCCCTACCTCCCCCCAGACATACAGAAGTCTAAGGTCTGGCACTTGCCTTGAACAGGTTCCTAGTAAGAATTAAGGAATCTTACAATGGCCCCTCTTAACTTCCATTGATGTTTAGAGGCTGCCTGCCTTCGCAAATAGTGTATAATATGACGGGTGAGGAAAGAAGCAGATGTCTAAAGCAACAGGAACCAGTATGTAGAATTTGTCACTGGGTATTTCCAGAGGGTCAGCATAAAGCACATGCCTCCTTTGTCTTGTAAATTATTCACCAGGGAAAAATTTGGGCTAAATACTATTGCAATGGGCCGTGTGTATTCCAAGAGGAAACAACTCTAATTCCATGTGAGTACTCGACAGATTGTATGTATCACGAAGATAGCAGGAATTTTCAGGAAATACAAGAAACTGTGAGTAAGCAGAGGTTATGGTGGTACAGCCCAGTAAGGGGTGCTCAGGAGGTCCACCTCAAGACCACAGCTACAATCATCCTTTGGCTTCCTGAAGCTTCTTCTTTTTTTTTAAGATTGATTGATTGATTGATTGATTGATTGATTTAGAGCATGAGCCAGGGAGGGGAGAGGGGGAGGGAAAGAGACTCTCAAGCAGACTCCATGCTGAGAGCAGAGCCCCACTCGGGGATCAATCTCACGACCCTGAGATCATGACCTGAACCGAAATCAAGAGTCAGATGCTTAACCAACTGAGCCACTCAGGCGCCCCATGGAGCTTCTGGTGGTAACCATGCAGGCCCCAAAACTTGGCAAGATTCTTCAAAGGAAGGAGCATAAAATCCAGAGAATCGTAACATTGACAATGACACTGGATAACATCCGGTCAATTCTTGTCATTTAAAGAGGAAGAAAGAGAAGCCTGAGACCTAATTAAGACAGATTGAAGGTGATAACAATTTTGGTTTCAAACACAGCCATCCTCTCTTCTAGTGAAGGTGCTTAAGTGTACCTCAGGGTGCTTTTATGTCCCCCTCCCACTCTTTCCATCAGCGTCCCCAACACTCATCCAGCTGCTGGAAATAGACAAGATACAATCTGAGATAGAGCTTTGAGCTGCCTATACAAACCCATTTCCAGCTAAGTCTCCTAGATCTCTCCTCTGAGCTGACTACCAGCCCCAGGTGCCTCCTACGTAGAAATTCTGCAACCACTCATGCCCTCCCTCTGTGTCCCTCAACTACAGCCTTAATTGAAGTCCTCGCTACCCCTGACCTGGACTTCCTCAGTTGCTTCTTTACCGCTTTCACAACCCTCAATCTACACCCCCCACCATATGTCTTCCAGGTGCCACGGATTCATCTTTCTTC
Organism: Mirounga angustirostris; assembly: GCF_029215605.1. Classification (NCBI taxonomy): domain Eukaryota; kingdom Metazoa; phylum Chordata; class Mammalia; order Carnivora; family Phocidae; genus Mirounga; species Mirounga angustirostris. The sequence continues at coordinate 169,193,306 of NW_026991713.1, forward strand.
CCGTGTGGTTGTGACCGCATCATTGCTCCACTTGGATGGTTAGGGCTCGCCATGCCCCACCCCTCCCACTCCTGGGATAAAATGTCACCCAGGAACTCCTCAGTCCCTAGAGTCCATTGGATTCCACCATCCCTGTCATGCTCAGGCAGCTCAGGCTATATCAGTGGGCTCCTGGGGAAATCCCTGCTTCATGGGTGCAGTCTGGAAACCTGCATACATGATCCAAGCACCTGCCTGCGTATGGAAACTCTCCCCCTTCTTCAACTCTCAGAGCAAATGCTACCGCAGCCACAAAGGGGCCTCTGATGCCCAGAGAGCCCCCCTTTACTTTTGATCTCCCATAATGCAGCATTTGGCCCTCTATTATGGGAGTTCCCATATTTTCTCTTATGCCACAGTTGATTTTTAGTCTCCTTGCTAGATTGGAATCTTCTTGAAGCTCCAGGAGAGGAACACCTGAGCTATTACTAAGCACCTACTCTGTGCCGGGTCTTTTCTCCTTGTCATCTGTTTAAACCTCACCCAGACGAGGTAACGGTCATTTTGCACCTTTCGCAACTGAGCGAGACAGGATCAAGACCCCAAGTGTCTTACCCTTCCCATGATCTCAATGAATATCTGAGGAACTAATTGGTTTTGGACTGTTTATTCAGATATGGCTTCTCAAAGTTCCCCCAAGGACTCAAAGATAAAAAATGTTTGGTGTTGGATTTTCTCCTGACACTAACAGTGCTTTATTATATATCCATTGAAGGGCCTCTCATAACCCCGTTGTGAAATATATCTCTATGTTTTTGGAGCAGAGAGACTCTTAAAGAGAGGTCAACACAGGGGTGCCTGGGTGGCTCAGTTGGTTAAGCAATTGCCTTCAGCTCAGGTCATGATCCTAGGGTCCTGGGATCGAGCCCCGCATTGGGCTCCCTGCTCGGCGGGAAGCCTGCTTCTCCCTCTCCCACTCCTCATGCTTGTGTTCCCTCTCTCACTGTCTCTCTCTCTCTCTCTCAATTAAATAAATAAATAAAATCTTTAAAAAAAAAAAAAAGAAGTGAGAGGTCAACACAGTAATGTGAAATGCTGGCCAAGTAGCAATTGATGGACAATTTTGACCTCCTCCAAGAGAAGAAAGTAGAAAGTCAAGCAGCAAATGCTTGCTCTTCTCTAGAAAAAGACCAGTTCTGAGCTTGGGTGCACTTGTCTTGGGATGAGGACACAATGAGAATTCACCAGCCTCTGAACCTTAAGGAAACAGCTGGCTTAAGAAAGGAGAAAATATCTTTCATTCCCTCAACCACAATTATTTCTGCCTCCTTTCACAGGGGGTTAAGAAGAAGAGGTGCTGTGGAGGGGGTTCTGGATGGTGTGCTCATGTGCCTTATCATTCTGCCCATGAAGCCCTGCCCCATTTTCATTCATGCGGACAGTGCCAAATGGTGCCTTGAGCCATCGCGGGAAAGAGAAATACACTCAAACTATAAATCCATTGGACACTTTCCCCCACCTGGATGCAAACTTGGATGAGGAAGCACAGGCTGGTACGAGTTCACTACAGGTAATGTTGGATCACCATCCAGTTGCTATTACAGTAGAGGTGAAGCAAGAAGAAGACATTAAGCCCCCTCCTCCACTGGTTTTAAATTCTCAACAGAGTGATATTTTAGAACAAAGAGAAAACCATGAATTAGTACATGTTATGGAAAGATCTTTGTCGCTGTCACTTTCCTCTGTTGATATGAGAATGACATCGTCTCCATCTTCTATCCCAAGGAGAGATGATTTTTTTCGGCATGAGCGTGGAGAACACTTTAGGTCACAATTAGGGTATGATCCTCAGATTCTGCAAATGTTGAAAGAGGAGCATCAGATAATTTTAGAAAATCAAAAAAATTTTGGATTGTATGTTCAGGAGAAGAGGGATGGATTGAAAAGAAGGCAGCAGCTAGAGGAAGAGCTGCTAAGAGCAAAAATTGAAGTGGAGAAGCTGAAAGCAGTTCGCTTACAGCATGATCTGCCTGAATATAATAGTCTCTAATATTTTTTTTCAGTCTTGCAATTTGATGATTTTAATTTTGGCCAAATTACTTTCATTTGGGAATATCCTGAAGCAGAATACATACTCTTAAAAGTGTTGTTAATCTCAATTGTGAAAAAACCTTTTTTGACATGATTTTCTAATTAATTTAATTTTCTTTTGAGATATATTAAAACTTATTGATTGGTTGGCATGGTTAAAAAAAACAAAACAAAACAAACAAAAAAAAAACAAAAAAAAATCACAGCACAAATCTCTTTCATGCTCCAACTTTGTGGTCTCAGTAATTTCATGATAAAGGAGGTAGACAGTTTTTCATTCACTTAATAAATACTGAGAACCCAGACACTGTGCTTTAAGATGTTGCAGTGAATATTCTGGGTAAGATAAACCTGACTTAAACCTGTGTTGAATTAGAAGAAGCTCTATCTCTTGGGGGAGCAGCTAGGTAAGAAGCTTGAGATGAGCATGCAATGCCTTTGGTGATCTGCATCCTACTCCTTTATGAAAATCATTACAATTCAATTTCAAATTTCCTATCTTTAATAGTATCCTGCAGTGCCTGTGAAGATGCTGATGGTGCTGTTATCTTGAGTGGCTCCCACATTCTTTGAGCCAAATCCCACACCCCCACCGTGATCAGTCTTGGCAGCTATAACCCCAAATGTTGCCTGATCTCCTATATTCATGTTGTTGACCTCCCAGCCTAATGTCAGGATGGGATCCAAGACCAGTCCTTGAATATATGGAAGAATTATTTAAAATGTCCAGGGATCAGGAAGCCTAGGGCAACAAAGACCCGTTTCTCAGAGAGACAAAATGGAGGAGACTAAATCTGCCCTCAAGATCAAGGGCGGGGGGGTAAAGCAGGACATGAGCGATGGGATGAACATCAGATAAAGTGATATATGCCTGGAGCACAGATAAGCTGGAAATGGAACAGGGAGGGTCTGAGAAATTTTCTGAGAACAGGGATGGAGTGGCCAGAAATTTTAAGGTAAAACATATAGGTAGATGGATTGGTTTCAGGTAAGGTCATGGGGTAAGGAAGGACAAACATACTTTTGGGTATGGCCCATGATAGAGCAAAGAAAGTAATGGCTACAGAAAGAACATCAGAGAGTTTCGATGGGAATGAACTCTGACATCACCTTAGAATTGAAAAGCTTTTGAAATTATCCCAATGCAATCATGTTCCATTCTAGGGGGTGGGGGGGGTGGGGCAGGAGAGAGAATCCATATTTAATATCACTTCAGAGAATTTGTATTTCTTCACATAACAAAACCTTTGAAGTTGCACTGAAGTTACACTTGAATGTGCTATATTTGCATCCCATTTATTAATTCACATGGGTTGTTCTTCCTAATCTCTACATCACAGCACAAATCTCTTTCATGCTCCATTTCCTGCACACTGCAACCTCCTATTTTGTAGATAATGTTCTTTTTTTCCATTATGATTACAAATGACTGGGAAAAAAAAATACACAAACCTCAACCAGCCCTGTGTAATAACCTGCCTACCTCCACAACGTGGGTTGCTGCTGATTTTTTGTTTATTCCTTTTCTCCATGTACAATGGTTGTATGTCAAAGATTTTTGTAACTACAGAGGCTCTTGGAAGATCAAAAATGGATTGAGATGTGGGACATTACTTTAGACTGCTTGATGGTGACTTTGGCTCAACTTGTTTCTCCCAAATTGTTATTTTTTTCTCATTTTCATTGTACCTAAAGTTGTTTTGTTTTTTTTTTAACTTTTTGTTAAAGTACAACATTGTAGCAGGATGCAATTTTTTCTTCTCAAAATTTGCCAGAATATATCTGGTCCAAATACTCTTTCAGAACATTGCCATTCCCCATCCAGAGATGGAGTCTATTTCTCCTCACCTTAAAACTGGATAATGCTTGGTGGCTGCTTTGATGAACAAAATGCAGGGTGAGTGATATTACCAGGTCATGAAAGGTAGTATGGCTTCCACCTACCTCTTCTCACCCTTGGAACACAGTCACAATGTTGTGAGAAGCCCAGACCACCTAGGGAGGCCCCATGTGGGTGTTCCAGCCAAGTCCCAGTGAAGGTTTCACCCAACAGCAAGACATGGGAGCAAGCAAGCCTTCAGGTGATCCTAGTGCCTACCCTGGGATCTGCCCCAGCTGACACAAACTGGGGCAAAGATATATTATCCCTGTCAAACCCTGACAAATTACAGATTTGTGAGAAAAAAATAATGCTGTTGATTGCTTTAAACCACCATGTTTGGGGGTGGTTTGTTACACAACACCAGGCACCTAGAACAAACAGACACAGAGAAGAAATATACATGCCATCAGTATGTAGGCTGATGAATTTTCACAATCTGAACACAGCCATGTAGCCAACACCCAGATCAAGAAACACCTTCTCAGAATCCCTTTTCACTGCTTCTTCTGGTTTCTAATTCCCAAAGATAACCACCATCCTAACAGCTTGGATGAATTTTTGCCTGTTTTAGAATTGGTCGATTTTCACATGGCTTTTGTGATCTATTAGTAGCAAGCGAGGCAGGACATGAATTGAGACTCTTGGAAAGGGAACTCCAGCTACTGGGAGGATTCCCATTTGGAAGGGGACTGCTGGGTGTTATGGCGGAATCGTGTCCCACCCCTCCCTCTACCCCACCTCCTAGTTCATATGTTAAAGCCTTAACCCCTAGTGTGACTGTATTTGGAGATAGGGCCTTAAGGCTACATGAGGTCATGGGGGGGGAGAGGTACCTAATCCAATAGGATTGGTGTTCTTATAAGAAGAGGACTTGGATCATTTAAAGTCATGCCAAAGGCAGGTACTCAGGCACACAGAACACGGGACCCATGTTGACAGAAGCAATTCCAGACTGTATCTGCTTTGGATCTAAAAGAGTTAATACATCCATGGCCCCACTGAGGATGGGCAGGGCTGAGGCTCTGGACGTGGGCAGGGCTGAGGCTGAAAATTAAAGACCCCGCCTCTCCTTCGGGGATGTTCTGGTACAGGGGGGACCAGCATATAGGACAACACCTCCACCCATTCTTCAACACCCCAGGAGTAGCTAGGGGCTCTCAGCATTCTGTGCGTGTCATTTATCATCGTGGAAATGCTTCCATATTGTTCTCACTATTGTGTTCCCTCCTGAATTGTTCATGGGCCTCTCTGCCCAGTTGGCTGAGAACCTCTTAGAAACAAGCAGTGGGTCCCACTCAACTCTATGTTCCATTGGGTTCAAGCCCAAGGACAGCGCCCATGAAATGTTCAATGTCTGCAGAATAAATGAATGATCAAGTGCAAAAAAAAAAAAAAGCTGACTTCCCATCTATTCTGTGACTAACTACCTGTGTCACCTCGGGCCAATCAATGGACTTCTCTGGGCTTTGGTTTTCTGATAAAAAAAGAAATGAAATTAGGTGATCGAGTCTTTTAGGCCCCTTCAAGCTATAAGTCTCAATGTAGTCTATTTATATTCTGGCAAACCGAGGAGCCGCTTATAGAAGAGAAACAAAACCCCAGGGGCAGTGATCTCAAAATAGCATCTAAATGAGGCTGTGATCTGTCCATCTGTTTATTTGGGAGATCAGTCATATTCCCATTTCAGAGCACTGATTCCGTGGACTGTCTCTTCCCCTCTGAGGCTGCCCCGTGTCCCGTCTTGGTCCTGTCTTGTATAGCAGGCTGATGTTTGATCTTCAGTTCACATTTGTTCCTGCTCTTATGACTCCTGGGAGGCTGTATTACCCTCTTCTAATGCTGTCAAAGGCTACCTTTCAGCACGTGGTGTGCCATCTTGTAGAAGCTGCTGAATGTTAGCTTAGCATCGCCCAGGGACATCCCAGTCCTGGTGAATGACAAATGAGCAATGAACTGAAACATCTCTCTTTTAACTGGTCTCCAAATAAAACTTTCAGATCATAAGGTTGTCTGCCCTTTTGGCTAAGGGATTTCAGAATGGAACTTTTTTACATCCCTGCCCCCAAAACCAAGGACTGTCAGGTGTGATGGCAAGAACAATCAACTATGAGCAGGGAAGCCTCTGCAAGTCTCAATTCTGCCACTAACTAGCTGAAGTCAATAGTAATCCACTCAACATCATTTACTCTAGATCCTATATGTAGATTTTCTTACTTAACCTTCCAGATACCATGCCCACACTGCTCTTCAACATGCTTAAAAGCGCCCCGACTGAGTAGACTCAAGTAGTATCACAGGTTTCTATTCGAAGCACCAAGAGAAGAATGGGAAAAGATCCTGTGGCTTCTAACCAGCAATTGCTCATCTCTAAAGCTCTGGTCTCTGGGACAGCTTTCCCAAAGGGTGTGTGTTCCCTGGAGCACTAGATTCGCAGGCAGGTCCTCCCAAGCAAAGCTCTGCGGTGTCATGAGCTGCCTGGGCAGACGCCCCACACATCAAAGCAGGTCTCTGGGGTGTAGTGGATGTTGTCATGAGCTGCCCACATGCCCCACTCATGAACTGAAGTACTTATCCCTCAGCTTCTCCCTCTCTAGAACTTGCCCTCTGCTGAAGAGAGATGCCCCACTCAAGGCTATTCTTCTTCTAAGAAGGCATCCTGCATCTTCTAAGGCATTTAAGGCATCCTGCGTCTTCTAAAGCTCAATACGGGGTGGCTCTGGTGGGTGGCAGTGGTGTTAATAAAGGCCCAGCTGCCTTGTCCCATTCTGGGACTAATCTGACAGACCTCCTCACCTTCAGAGCTCCCTGTAGGATTGGCCGAATTCAATTTCTTCATCAACTGGTCTTGTTTTGCTCAACAAGCATTGATCTGAAGAGCCCACCCTAAAGAACTTTCTGTACACACATCTCAGAGCATCAGAGGCTGCTTCTAGAGGAAACTTATCTGTTACATGTCAAATAAATTTGGAATATACTGCCTGATGCATCTCCCTAACATATATTGGCATATCCAAAGGACGTATTGTTTACAAAGTGTGAGAGCTCCAGCAACAGATGGAACTAGCTTTGAACCTGAACTATGACCCCTACAAGCTGTGTGTCTTTGGGAAAGTTACTCAACATATCCAAACTTTAGTTGACTTATCTGAAAACTCCTGGTATTTATAGTAGGCACCTCCTAGAGCAGGCTGGACCTGCAAATGTGCTCACTGACATGAAATCCTCAGCAAGATGCCTGGCTCAGAATTATTACCAGCTTTGAGAAGGCCTTCAGCAAAGAAATCTGCATGACCTCGTTCAAACAAGTGTGTTCCAGGCTCTCTGTGTCCCCCTGGGACTTACCAAGGTGCAGATTTACCCTTTGGAAAACTCCCCTCTCTGCAGGGTAAAGGGGGGGTGGGGGTAGATCTTGAGATTCTCTTTCTCACCTACTACTTGAGAAAAGCAATGTGGACATAGGCCGTTAACCCTCAACTGAGCACTGGCACCAGGATATGTAGACTCTGGAAGGAGAAACAGAGAAGCTCCTCTGGGCTCTGCCTTGTTTGGACTGTGTGTCCTTTTCATGGTTCTTTGTCTTGAAACTCTGTTGTTCCTACGTTCAAAGGCGAGTGGTGGCCTTTGGTTGGAGCGGCTGGGGTGGTTCCTAGTTTGGAAGGCTCAGCAGGGCCTGGGCCAGGCTCTGGGGCCAAGGCCAAGGACTTGAGAGTGAAGGAGAAGGTTTTGACTTGCTACTGTCAGCTTCAGGCTGAAATGCTTGTCCTTTGGTCCTTCTCCCCATGACTATTCCCACTGTGACAATTGTCAACTCCTGAGATGAAGGGTAGATTGCAGAACATTGGTTTCACACCAACTACATAATCTACAGACTCTAAAATTGCATTTAAAAATGGGCCATAACCATAAAAGAGTGCCTACTGGTGTTAGTGCTTAGACGTGAGGGGCAAAGCACAACGTAATGTGTGGGACAGTCTCATCCCAAGAAAAAATGCCCCACCCTAAATTCCAATGGTACTCCCGCTGATTCACAGAGAAAAGACAAGAGGTAAAGAGGTCACTTAGCCTGATTCTAGTCAAGTGCTCAAGCAGGACGGACTCAAGGAAGACTCTGACCCCATCAGTGCACCCTATCAGAGTGTGGGGTGGTGGTACTATGGCCACAGCAGAGGGCCCCATGTCGATGTCCCTTCTGGAAATCTGCTGGGTAGGAGGTCCAGGTTCTGATTGCTGGTTGCCTCTCCATCTTTCCTTTCCAGCAGAGAAAAGACTACTGTTTGAATCACCATTTGGGAACCCCTTAAATTTTCGGCCCCATTGATGTTCCTCATGCTGTTTACCAAAACTGTGCATTATAAGGGCATTTTTAGAAAGAGAGCCTGCAGTTGTCATCAGAATTTGTGATGTGTTGTGATCCCCCCAACATCAGGAACTACCACGTTCCACGCAAACGAAAACAAATCCGTCAGTTAATTAACTTTCAATGGGATCTTCCTTGCTCACGTTCTTGCCCAAAACTTTATGCTTTTTCTTGATTTTATTTTGAAGAGTGCCATACTCCTAATGCAATTCTCTCCACCCCCTAATGTTCTGAAATATCTGGTTTCTGCTTTCCCTTCTCTGTGTGTCTCCCTCCCAATCCTGGCACATCTATTTTCCTGGTGATGTGGGTTGTGCTTGTCAATAACAGCACTCAGCATTCAGAGTAATGACCCCAGCACGCCTTTCCCATCTGTTATTTCCATACGCCTGATGCCTTCATAGGAGCTTTTCGGGGAATAACAAGATCCTCCCTCACAAACCATCCTTCTCTCTCCAAACACTTAGTGTCGAAACTGTTTGGGCTGCTCTTTATGGAGCTCCCAAAGTGTCGTGACTAAAGCCATCATTCTGACTCTTCGTAATAATCACAGCTCAATTTTCCAGCCGAGACTGATTTCTGGCAGGGCTTCGGGCAGGACCATATATTCACGGGGCCTCACCGTCGATTCCTCCTTTAGATTCTGGCTCTGGCTGGAGCAGTTGATTTCTGTCATTAACGATGTGATCTCCATCATCTCGTGTAGTCCATCATCCTCACATGAGCTCGGGGCTGCCCTTCCAAGAGCATCCCCAGCTTTGCGGCAGGGAGAGGAGCTGGGAGGGGACAGCATGGGGACACAGAAGCCCTGTTTAGTTGAAATTCAAGCCAGCACGGCCTTGAGATCTGCAGGCACCCACCCATCAACGGGAACCCAAGGAAGATGAAGAGGAACTCAAGACAGGTGAAAGCTTGGAACAGAGGGAATCAGTTTGGATTGTAGGCTCGGGTTCTGGAGAGTTGGCAGTGTTGGGCAGGAATCTGGAGAGAGTGAACAATATAAGCAACAATTGTAATAGAAATATCTAACATTGATGAAGCAGTTTGTATATGTCTTAACTACTTTACGTGAATGAAGTCGTTTCAACCTTATCACAATTGGATATCATTTCCCCATTTTACAGATGTGTAAACTGAGACATACAGATGAATTCAGATACCATTCAGCTGGCACAGGGATCCAAGGGGCACTGATCTGGCGAGTGGGCTGGCAAAGGAGTTTTAAGGCGTTGACGATACAAAAAGTTGCAAAGGCCAGGGAGTCAGATTTTGAAGCCGAATGCCTGGAGTGACAGAAGACAAAGGCTTAAAATTCTGGAGTGAGTGGAGAGAAAAGAGCCAGATAAATGCCTCAGGCTCCAAGCAAGCATATTTGAACCCAGACTGGTTTTTGAAAGGGGACTGGTGAGGCTCAGATATCCCCATGGGTACTAGAGCAGCCTGGGTGCACTGATATTCTAGAGCCCGTGTATCATTTATGTCTCCTCCGATTCTCATAGAGATGACTGCAAAACCAATGGATCAAAAAGAGCCTGTTTCTAGGGCCCAAAAAGAAGGCAGACCAGAGAAGCTGGATTCCCCTCTGCACCCATGCTTGGAGAGAAGGAGCATCAAGAGATAAGCATGCAGGTACCAGGGCTCCCCCCGTTAATATTCAGAACCTTGTTAGCATGTCAGGGTCACCTAATGAAGACCACAACCAGCCCGGCTTTCACTCTCTATGGAATCGTTCACATTTCTCTGGTGCCATTTGGAAGCATGGAAACAGACGGTGCAATATCTTCAGCCTGATTCTGATCAGAGGAGGAAACATTCACCAAGTTCCTATGGATGATGTTTGAGGTGGTTTTAAAAATACGTCTGCCAATCCATCGATATGCTGTCTGCAAGAGACTCATTTTAGACCCAAAGACACCCCCAGATTGAAAGTGAGGGGGTGGAAAACCATTTACCATGCTAATGGACACCAAAAGAAAGCTGGGGTGGCAATCCTTATATCAGACAAATTAGATTTTAAACCAAAGACTGTAATAAGAGATGAGGAAGGACACTATATCCTACTTAAAGGATCTATCCAACAAGAAGAGCTAACAATTGTAAATATCTATGCCCCTAACATGGGAGCAGCCAATTATATAAGGCAATTAATAACAAAAGCAAAGAAACACATCAACAACAATACAATAATAGTGGGGGACTTTAACATCCCCCTCACTGAAATGGACAGATCATCTAAGCAAAAGATCAACAAGGAAATAAAGACTTTAAATGACACACTGGACCAAATGGACTTCACAGACATATTCAGAACATTCCACCCCAAAGCAACGGAATACACATTCTTCTCTACTGCCCATGGAACATTCTCCAGAATCGACCACATCCTAGGTCATAAATCAGGTCTCAACCGGTACCAAAAGATTGGGATCATTCCCTGCCTATTTTCAGACCACAATGCTTTGAAACTAGAACTCAATCCCAAGAGGAAAGTCGGAAAGAACTCAAATACATGGAGGCTAAAGAACATCCTACTGAAGAATGAATGGGTCAACCAGGAAATTAAAGAAGAATTAAAAAAATACATGGAAACCAATGAAAATGAAAACACAACTGTTCAAAATCTTTGGGATGCAGCAAAGGCCGTCCTAAGAGGAAAGTATATAGCAATAAAAGCCTTTCTCAAGAAACAAGAAAGGTCTCAAGTACACAACCTAACCCTACACCTAAAGGAGCTGGAGAAAGAACAGCAAATAAAGCCTAAACCCAGCAGGAGAAGAGAAATCATAAAGATCAGAGCAGAAATCAATGAAATAGAAACTAAAAGAACAGTAGAACAGATCAACGAAACTAGGAGCTGGTTCTTTGAAAGAATTAACAAGATTGATAAACCCCTGGCCAGACTTATCAAAAAGAGAAGAGAAATGACCCAAATCAACAAAATCATGAATGAAAGAGGAGAGATCACAACCAACACCAAAGAAATACAAACAATTATAAGAACATATTATGAGCAACTCTATGCCAGCAAATTAGATAACCTGGAAGAGATGGATGCATTCCTAGAGATGTATCAACTACCAAAACTGAACCAGGATGAAATAGAAAACCTGAACAGACCTATAACCACTAAGGAAATTGAAGCAGTCATCAAAAATCTCCCAAAAAACAAAAGCCCAGGGCCAGATGGCTTCCCAGGGGAATTCTACCAAACATTTCAAGAAGAATTAATACCTATTCTTCTGAAACTGTTCCAAAAAATCGAAACGGAAGGAAAACTTCCAAACTCATTTTATGAGGCCAGCATTACCTTGATCCCCAAACCAGACAAAGACCCCATCAAAAAGGAGAATTACAGACCAATATCCCTGATGAACATGGATGCAAAAATTCTCACCAAAATACTAGCCAATAGGATCCAACAGTACATTAAAAGGATTATTCACCATGACCAAGTGGGATTTATCCCTGGGCTGCAAGGTTGGTTCAACATCCGCAAATCAATCAATGTGATACAGTACATTAACAAAGGAAAGAACAAGAATCATATGATCCTCTCAATAGATGCAGAAAAAGCTTTTGACAAAGTACAGCATCCTTTCTTGATCAAAACTCTTCAGAGTATAGGGATAGAGGGTACATACCTCAATATCATAAAAGCCATCTATGAAAAACCTACAGCAAATATTATTCTCAATGGGGAAAAACTGAGAGCTTTCCCCCTAAGGTCAGGAACGCGGCAGGGATGTCCACTATCACCACTGCTATTCAACATAGTATTGGAAGTCCTAGCCACAGCAATCAGACAACAAAAAGAAATCAAAGGCATCCAAATTGGCAAAGAAGAAGTCAAACTCTCACTCTTTGCAGATGATATGATACTTTATGTGGAAAACCCAAAAGACTCCACCCCAAAACTGCTAGAACTCATACAGGAATTCAGTAAAGTGGCAGGATATAAAATCAATGCACAGAAGTCAGTGGCATTCCTATACACCAACAACAAGACAGAAGAAAGAGAAATTAAGGAGTCGATCCCATTTACAATTGCACCCAAAACCATAAGATACCTAGGAATAAATCTAACCAAAGAGACAAAGGATCTGTACTCAGAAAACTATAAAATACTCATGAAAGAAATTGAGGAAGACACAAAGAAATGGAAAAACGTTCCATGCTCATGGATTGGAAGAACAAATATTGTGAAGATGTCAATGCTACCTAGAGCAATCTACACATTCAATGCAATCCCCATCAAAATACCATCCACTTTTTTCAAAGAAATGGAACAAATAATCCTAAAATTTGTATGGAACCAGAAAAGACCCCGCATAGCCAGAGGAATATTGAAAAAGAAAAGCAAAGCCGGTGGCATCACAATTCCGGACTTCAAGCTCTATTACAAAGCTGTCATCATCAAGACAGCATGGTACTGGCACAAAAACAGACACATAGATCAATGGAACAGAATAGAGAGCCCAGAAATGGACCCTCAACTCTATGGTCAACTAATCTTCGACAAAGCAGGAAAGAATGTCCAATGGAACAAAGACAGTCTCTTCAACAAATGGTGTTGGGAAAATTGGATAGACACATGCAGAAGAATGAAACTGGACCACTTCCTTACACCACACACAAAAATAGACTCCAAATGGTTGAAAGACCTCAATGTGAGACAGGAGTCCATCAAAATCCTAAAGGAGAACACAGGCAACAACCTCTTTGACCTCAGCCGAAGCAACTTCTTCCTAGAAACATCGCCAAAGGCAAGGGAAGCAAGGGCAAAAATGAACTATTGGGACTTCATCAAGATAAAAAGCTTTTGCAAAGCAAAGGAAACAGTCAACAAAACCAAAAGACAACCGACAGAATGGGAGAAGATATTTGCAAATGACATATCAGATAAAGGGCTAGTATCCAAAATCTATAAAGAACTCATCAAACTCAACACCCAAAGAACAAAGAATCCAATTAAGAAATGGGCAGAAGACATGAACAGACATTTTTCCAAAGAAGACATCCAAATGGCCAACAGACACATGAAAAAGTGCTCAATATCACTCGGCATCAGGGAAATCCAAATCAAAACCTCAATGAGATATCACCTCACACCAGTCAGAATGGCTAAAATTAACAAGTCAGGAAACGACAGATGTTGGCGGGGATGCGGAGAAAGGGGAACCCTCCTACACTGTTGGTGGGAATGCAAACTGGTGCAGCCACTCTGGAAAACTGTATGGAGGTTCCTCAAAAAGTTGAAAATAGAGCTACCATATGATCCAGCAATTGCACTACTGGGTATTTACCCCAAAGATACAAAAGTAGGGATCCGAAGGGGTACGTGCACCCCGATGTTTATAGCAGCAATGTCCACAATAGCCAAACTGTGGAAAGAGCCAAGATGTCCATCGACAGATGAATGGATAAAGAAGATGTGGTATATATATACAATGGAATATTATGCAGCCATCAAAAGGAATGAGATCTTGCCATTTGCAACGACGTGGATGGAACTGGAGGGTATTATGTTGAGTGAAATAAGTCAAACAGAGAAAGACATGTATCATATGATCTCACTGATATGAGGAATTCTTAATCGCAGGAAACAAACTGAGTGTTGTTGGAGTGGGGGGTGGGATGGGAGGGATGGGGGGACTGGGTGATAGACAATGGGGAGTGTATGTGCTCTGGTAAGCGCTGTGAATTGTGCAAGACTGTTGAATCTCAGATCTGTACCTCTGAAACAAATAATGCAATATATGTTAAGAAAAAAAAAAAAGAAGAAGAAGAAGAAGGTAGCGGGAGGGGAAGAATGAAGTGGGGGAAATCGGAGGGGTAGACGAACCATGAGAGATGATGGACTCTGAAAAACAAACAGGGTTCTAGAGGGGAGGGGGGTGGGAGGATGGGTTAGCCTGGTGGTGGGTATTTAGGAGGGCACATTCTGCATGGAGCACTGGGTGTTGTGCACAAACAATGAATCATGGAACACTTCATCTAAAACTAATGTTGTAATGTAAGGGGATTAACATAAGAATAAAAAAAATTAAAAAAAAAAAAATACGTCTGCCAACTCTTCCATGGTCTTCTGATTTCCCTCCCCCTGAATATGGATTGTATATGTCTGGCACAGAAAACACACAATTGACACTAAGTGACTTCCCAGGCCAGATTCAAAAAGTCAATATAGTCTCTACCTGTCTCTCTCTCTTTCTCTGAGGATATTTATCCTTGAAACACAGCCACCATGTTTTGAGGAAGCCTGGGCCATATGTAGAGGTCACGTATAGGTGTGTTCAGCCCACAGCCATCACCAGCCACCAGTAGGTGAGTGAGCAGCCTCTTGATGATCCCAGCCCCAACCCTCCCGCCGCTCCCCACCACCCCCCCGGGGGATGGGGGACACCAACTGGGACAGCCACAAGCTGTCCCTGCCAAGCCTGGCATACATAGCAGATTCAAGAGCAAAACAAATGTTATTGCTTCAGTCCCTGAGTCTTGGGATTGTTGGTTACATAACAATGGATAATTGGAAAAAGATGCTTCATTCTCATTGTGTACGCAGGTCACCCTGGAAACCCCATCTTGGAATAAAGTGGGATGCTAGCAAGGGAAACAGGGTATGATGGCAGGGGAAGCCTTCATGTCCCTCTCCAAGGATCTCATCCTGTACTGTGATCTTCTTGGGGGCTTTGGGATCTTATCCTCTACAACCTGACTTGAGCTCCAAACTATCGTGCCACCTTAAAACCATATGTGTTCTCCCCTTCATGAATAGCATCTATGTGTTCAAACAAAATGAGCATCTAAATCACACAAACCTTTCCTTTCAAATGGGGAAAGGGGTCACTTTTTTTACTAGGTCTCAATTCTAAGGTGTTGTAAATGAAAAAGCAAATAAGCAAGCAAACTTTCTAGAAATGGCGACTCTCTCCAGGCCATCTTCTCTTTAAGTTAGGAAAAAGCAGGGGGTGAGGTCAAGTCCATTCTGTTAACAAGACTTTAACTTAGCCCTTAAAGAAGGTGGGGTTCATTTCTAGGAAAAAAGAAAAAGAAAGAAAGTGGAGTGCAGGCAGGGCAGGCTTCTCTGCCCTCTGCTTCTTAGCAACTGTAATTAACTCTCTTCTGTCTGACTATCAGGCTTTTCAGAGACAGGATGAGAGGAGAAGGCAGGCTGCCAGTCTATGCTCAGGACAGAAGGAAGGGGTCTTAGTAATTCAAAAGCCCTCAGCGGTCCCAGAGAGAAAGTTATAAGAAGGAGAAGGCTTCCTGGAGCCTGAGGCTCAGTGGAAAAGAAGCAGCCAACTCTCCATAATATAAACATGCAGGATATGTAATCCTCAGTCGAGCCTCCCTGCCTGTTAGTGATTCTTCAAGTTTCCCCTTGACTCATTTGAAGTAATTGGCACATTGTTTGCAAGCTCATGTTGGCCAGACTATGGGTTCCTCCAAAGTGGAGATAATAGCCTGTCTGTGTCATGTCCCCTTCTCCCAGCACAGAACCCAACACAGATCTACATAGACATGTGTAATAGTTAATTTTAGGCATCAACTTGGCTGAGCCTCAGGATACCTAGACATTTGATCAGCATTATTCTGGGCATGTCTGGGAGGGTGTTTCTGATTGAGATGAACACTTGAATCAGGGGATTTTGAGAAAAGCAGACAGGCCTCCCCAGTGTGGGTGGGCCTCATCTAAGCAGTTGAGGACTTAAGCAAACAAAAAAGCTGACCATCCACAAGAAAGAAAGAACTCCTCCTTGCTTGACTGCCTTGAGCTGAGACATTGGTTCTTCCCTGCCTTTGGACTCAAACTGAAATATTGGCTCTTTCTGGGTCTTGACCCAGACAGACTAGAAGTACACTGTCTACTCTCTTGGGCCTCTAGTTGGCCAACTACAGATATTGGGACTTGTCAGCTTCCATAATCACATGAGCCAATGCCTTATTCTATCTATCTATCAGTCTATCTATCTATCTATCCTATTGGATAGGATAGATTCTGTTTCTCCTGAAAACTCTAACACAACAAGAAATTAAGGTTTGCTAAAAAAAAAGGGGGTGGGGGGAGGGATGAACAAAGAAATGAATGAATGAACACAAATCAAACTTCTAATCATGTACAGTGTGGTTCTAATTTAATCTTTAAATCTCACAGAAATGGAACTTAATTGGAAGGTTAGTTTAGGGTTTGACTTGAATTGGGATATAACTGGGTAAGGAGCATTCAGAGAGGAAGAAAAAAGAAATCAGAATAACTTGAGTTAAATTATTCTGTACTGTTGGATTAAATGTCCAGAACAGATTCATACTGGTTCCTGAAACTCAGAGGTTCTGAGAATGTTCCAAATGAGAACAACCCTGAGACATACTCGGGCAAACACCGCACATACAAGATGCCATTTGCAGAAAGCATGGAATAGAGCCATATGCCCAGATATATTTCTGTCTTTGTGTATTTCTGAGATTCAAAGAGGCAACTGTGGACTCCCTCCTTGACCAAATTTTTGGGGAGCTCCTTTGAGCTCTCTTTTCCTTCACCTACCTTCCTTGGCCCACTGAGCCCAGTTCAGCCAGAATCCCCACGCCCTTGTTACTAACCAAGTTCATCCTAGTCATTTTCCACAGGCTGCCTGTCATAAGTCCCCAGCTGCCCTTACCATATTTGGTGTTGAGTTCAATCTCTCTCCCTATTGCAATAGTCTTGAATAAAGTCTTCCTTGCCTATTTAACTCTGGCCAGTATAGTTTTTCTTTGATGCAACCCAGAGTATTGGGCAGAACATTGGCCAGGAAATCATATGTGGTCAGTGTTGGCACGGACCCCTCAACAACTGACCAGCACAAGAGAGTAGCTGGCTTGAGATGCAGGATGGCATCTCAGCTAAGAGATGAGCTAAAGTCTTGGAGACCTACAAATGGGGATCTGATTCCCTCCTTGCTACGGTCTGAGTGTTGTGCCTCCCCCAAATTCATATGTTGAAGTCCTAATTCCCATCATGATGGCATTAGGAGGTGGGGACCCTGGAAGGTGATTAGGTCGTGAGGGTGGAGTCCTCATAAATTGCATTAGTTCCCTTATAAAAGAGACCCCAGTGAGCTCCCTTGACCCTTTTGCCAATGAGAAGACAGCCATTTACAAACCAAGAAGGGGGTTCTCAGCAGACACCGAATCTGCTGGTACTTTGACTTGGGACTTCCTGCCTCCAGAACCATGAGAAATAAATTTCCATTGTTTATAAGGCACCCAGACCATGGTACTTTTTTAGGGCAGCCCAAACGGACAAAGATGCTTCTCCTCTTACTGCCCCCTCTGGCTTTCAGCATGTTACTTATCTCTCTGGGTTTCTGTTTTCTCACCTGTAAAACAGATACAATGATAGTACCTCTGTAGGGTTTTTATGAGAAGATAAGTTAATATTTGTAAATATTAGAACATTGTCTTGCACATATCAGAGTTATATTTTTAATTAGCCACCTCTCAGCACTGGTCTTTTCCAAAAAGTGGGATGGGAGGTGGGGAAGGGGCAGACTTTATTCCTCTGTGTTGTATCATTGTTATAATGAGTATATATTATGATAAGGATGGGAGGAAGGAAGGAAGGAAGGAAGGAAGGAAGGAAGGAAGGAAGGAAGGAAGGAAGGAAGGAAGGACAGGAGGGAGGACAGAACACATTTGAACGTCAATCCTCAGCTACTCTATGAAGACATATCACTTTCCACCTGCCCTTTCGACCAGAGAGGAAGTTTGTCCCATCTGAATGGAAGTTTCAGCCCTTAAATGAATTTGGCGAGTGTCTGAATGATAGTGCCCAGTCTCCCTCTCTTGTAAATCAAAGCCAGGGAATAATTCTAACGGTGCATAAACAGAAAATATGAAAATTAATGCTTGCAGGAACCTTATTTAATTTTCCTGTAAGCCGATTTCCTTGACATTTATGCTGTATGTTTTGTGCAGTTGTGTGGGGCTCCCCTCCTTTATATTTTGTTTTCTGTTTTCTTTTTCCTTTTGGCTGTTTCATCAAGTCTAGTTATATGTACATTTATCTCTAAAATGACCTTCCTTTCTTGAAACGCATGTCCTTCTGTTTGTAATAAAAGGTCATAAACTTGTCGGGCCCATCAAAGCCATTACTAAGGCAATACACTACAGGATTGCAATTATTAACCTCTGGATAAACAGGCAGGCAGGGAAGATGGATGGAGAAGGATAAGGCTTGTGTTTATACACATTTATCTTTAGTAATTAGCCATCTGGGGGAAACCGCAAATACAGGCAACAGAAATTGATTTATCTTCAAATAATAAGTTTTGCTTTACAACAAGGTCTAAAAGTGGATCCTCTCAAGTGCTAATTTTGTATGTCACTTGCATGCTTTAAGGATGAAAGTAGTAATTACCAGGGCTTTCATATGCAAAAGGAAGGTGCTGAGGATTGGGCTGGCTTCATGGAGGAGAAAAAAGGATATGTTTCCCAGAGGCTTGCCAGTTAACGGAGGCTTTCTTAGGTTCTTAAAGGCTGGTCACTAGAGGGCTGTATCTCCCCGGAGGTCCAGGGCCATCCAAGCCCCATCAGCTGCAGACTCATGGTCTGGAGCTGGAGGATCACTGGCTCCTTGAGGGCTCCTCTGGCCATGAGCTAACCTTTCCCCAGGGATGCTAAGGTTCATGGCCAGGAGAGTGGCCAAGTCAACACCTGCGCCAAGTGAGACAGGGTTCTTCAGCAGACCAAGCCAGAGATGGAGGGATCAAGATGCCCTGTGTCTTGTTTCCACTGCTGGCTCAATACCTAAGGGCTTAGTAGCTACATTTGCAACCCGGCCAAAGGCCCTTCTGTTCCAGAAAGTAACAGCCCAGACCAGAGGGATATTTGTCTGGGTGATTTCACTTTCCTTCATCATTAACCCTCAGGGAAGCGCCTGTTTTTAATTAGCTGTGGTTCAAAACCATCCATCCAGGCTTGCACGTGGCACCCTCTGAATTTATTCAAAGACAAAGGAAAACAGAGTGGAATACTCTGGAGAGGCCCCGTCGACATCCATCTGCTGCAGCTGTGCGTTCTCCCATTAAACTCTTCTCATAAATAGCACTGGACCCCGCAGTCTTTCACCAAATGTTTTTTGAACTGTTTTTATTAATAACAAATTGGAATTAGTTGCTGTCTGAAATCGGCCCTGCATGATCCCACCTGTGAACCCCTTCGGCAAGAGGTAGAGCCACCCTACACCTAACACCTGTCCACTTGCTATGTGTGATGCGGGGCGCTGCCCCCAACCAACCACCTCTCGGTGGTTGACTACGATGGAGCTGACTCAAGTGGTCGTAAGAGGATGGGCTGTACCCCCAGGGGCCAGGTGCAAATCTCACCTCTGCCCCTTGGTCTTACTTTGCTAATGTAAAATGGAGATGTTACCAGTTCCTATCCCATAGCACTGTTGTAGGTGATGAAGCTAGATTATGGGCAGGACTTCTCTACCCACCGCCACAGACAACCCAGTCCTAAGACTCCGGCCCATTGAGCTCTGCAATGTGCTCACTGTGAGATACAAGGAAGGACCATGTTTCTGAGCTCCAATTATGATGATAAGAATGTGATTTTTTTTATTAAGGTATAATTGACATACAATATTCTATTAGCTTCAGGTGTATATCACAGTGACTTGATATTTTTACACATTATGAAATGATCCCCACGGTAAGTCTAGTTACCATCTGTCACCATACAAAGTTATTGCAATATTATTGACTATATTCCCTATGGTATAATTACATTTAATGAAAAATAAATAAAATACTTATAGAAAGCTCTCAGCCAGTACTTCCCTTCTTCTCCTGGTAACAGAAACTTGAAGTTATCATGGGCTTATGGCTGCCCAGCTACATAATTCCCAGCTGTTACTCAATTATCACCAGTGGGGGCACATGGGTGGCTCTGTTGGTTGATCATCCAACTCTTGGTTTCAGGCTCAGGTCATAATCTCAGGGTCATTAGATCGAGCCCCACGTCAGGCTCCATACTCAGCATGGAGTCTGCTTGAAATTCTTTCCCCTCCCTCCCTCCCCTTCTGCTCATCCCCCTCCACTTGCAAGTGCTCTCTCTCTAAAATAAATAAATAAAATATCTTTTTAAAAATTATCAATGAAACATGACCTGAAGTGCCACATCACCACCTGAAAAAGAAATCATTGTCCTTCACAGACTCTCCCCTTCCAGGGACTGGAACATGGTGACCCAACTTTGGTCACGCTGGTGAGCACCATATTTGAGGGGATTGCCGAGCACAAGAGAGAAGGAGCTAAAGACCCTGTATGACTTCACGAGGCAGAGCTCCTTGCTCTCCCTCTCCCACCCACTTACTTCAGGACTGTTATTTGAGAAACAGAAAAAAACCTCATTTCTCTCTTCTTTTTTTTTTTTTTAAGATTTTTATTTATTTATTTGACAGAGAGCGACACAGCGAGAGAGGGAACACAAGCGGGGGAGTGGGAGAGGGAGAAGCAGGCTTCCCGCAGAGCAGGGAGCCCAATGCGGGGCTCGATCCCAGGACCCTGGGATCATGACCCGAGCTTAAGGCAGACACTTAACGACTGAGCCACCCAGGCGCCCCTCATTTCTCTCTTCTTGAAGTCATGGTAGTTCTGGGCTTCTCTGTTACAACTGCTTGGTTCGTATTTTGACTAATACATGGGCAAGGATGGTCAGCAGAGGAAATGGTCTGTGGGACCCCACCCTCCAGCCGCTTTAATTATCCCCAGAGGAAATGTCCCTCCCTTACTCCTTTCACTTCCCATCACCCACTTGTCATCATGCTTCATTCTCTTCCTTTATGGTATCATAAAGTCAGTTGATTTCACTCAAAAATGTGTTCTACTTATGCACAAACATTTCTTATTTGTCCTCTTCTTTCTTCTCGTTTCCTTCATTGCTATCCCTGCTCAGCTTAAAGTCAATTTCTCTGGCTCATTTGCTTTTTCTTTCTTTTTCTTTCTTTTCCTACATCTCATTCATACTGACTGCCTTACCCCTTTCCATCACAGTAGCTCATTTTCTGTCTGTTTTATAAGACAAAGCCAGAGGCAATTAAAGCCAATAAGAGTGAAAAACAATGAGGGCAATGCACCCATAATAAGAAATCAAGGAACTGTGTACTGGACACAGCAATAGCTCACAGACTTGTACTGACAGGAAGGCACTGGAAGACCCTCAGATGATAATTTCCTAATAGGACATCAGTGGCCATAGGGAAATGACACCAGGACACAGTCACAGGACAGGCTACATAGGTAATACCTGGAATGAAAACACAGGTCCTTTGACTTCTGGTCAAGTCTGGAGTTCTCCAGCATGTGCCGTGGCTCTGCTAACCCAGACAGTTTCTTCTCATTCTAAGTACTCTTCTGTGGAAACTCACTTCCCCTTAAGACAGAGGTCCAAACAACTTGTTCTATATTGTGCCTTAGACCAGGTCTCAAAACCATGCCAGTCGAGCTATTCTGAACTGGGCAGGGACTTCATTGCCTGTCAGAATATCCACTCTTACCTCTTTTCGACCCCAGCCCTGATTGAGTCCCTAGCTGGTGGAAGTTCTTTGAAGGCTTCTTGACCATCCGCCTTTAGCACAGTGCTGAGAAAATGGTATAAATATAAACTCAATAAAGACTTATCGAGGGACGCCTGGGTGGCTCAGTTGGTTGAGCGACTGCCTTCAGCTCAGGTCATGATCCTGGAGTCCCGGGATCGAGTCCTGCATCGGGCTCCCTGCTCGGCAGGGAGTCTGCTTCTCCCTCTGACCCTCCTCCCTCTCCTGCTCTCTGTCTCTCATTCTCTCTCTCTCAAATAAATAAATAAAATCTTAAAAAAAAAAAAAAGACTTATCGATTGATTTTTAGTTCCTACAGAGAACTTTCCTTGGCTGGTTTCTGTAACTTCCCTGCTTCTCTTGCGCACTTGCCTTCTGCCCCCACCCCAGCCAAGGCCTTTTGAATTCCCACTTCCTGCTGAGTACACAACCAGCAAGTTCTCTTTCCTCCTGACTCATGAACCCCCCTCTTTGCCATCCATGCTACATGACTCAGCACTTTCTCATACAGTCAAGAATCATTGGCTGCTTCCCTTTCATGAAGCCGGCTTCTTCCACTAGGCCATAAGCTGCTTCCCTTTGTGAATGATATGATCAGACATGCCTCTGAGTTGGAACACTAACATGACTTACCAACCGGTCTTAGACATGAGGGACCATTTCCCCACAGTGGTGTCCCCCCTCCACCTCCTGTTTGAAGCTGCTTCACCTTCTCCATGCAGGACACACTCCAAGTAGTGGTCAACTACAAGAGTTCCTACCCATCATCTCTGCCCCACAGAGCCGAGCAGAGCACTCTTCAGTACTCTGAATCCCCTGGTGGTCTACTCCAATGGGTGTCATATTTGTAGCCAGAAATTTTCCTTCCTTACATAATCCTGTATTGAATATTCTCAAAGACCATCTGAAAGGTGGGTCTTCATACCCAGAGGAATGCTCTTTATGACATTTTTACCTCCAAACAGTTGTCAGCCTAAAGCTACACATTTTCTTTGATAAGTACTATTTTTAATTTGCTTTCTTAGGTTAGAGAAATGGGAATGTAAAGGATATAAAGAAGATAGATAGATGATAGATAGATAGATGATAGATAGATAGATAGATAGATAGATAGATAGATAGATAGATAGATAGACAGGCAGAGATAGGTAGGTAGATAGATGATGGATAAATAGATTGATGGATGGATAGGTAGGTAAGTAGGTAGATACATACATACATATCTACATAGGTAGATAAGCAGATAGAAAGGTAGATAGACAGATGGAGGACAGATAGATATGCAAATAGACAGATAGATACATAGATGGGTAGGTAGATAGATAGATAGATAGATAGATAGATAGATAGATAAATAGATAGAAATATCAAGCATTCTAGGCCATCCAGCCATGAAGGCAATGTGAGGAAAACTCCTGACTCTCAGTGAGACCATGTTCCTGCCTTAGGGGCTTAGCTGGCTCCTGACGGGGCCCCGAGCACCACCCCGCTCAACCTTGTGAGGAACTGTTTGCAGAAGCTGAGAACTTGCTGTGATTGCCACAGAGGACAGGGCACATACGAGCCTTTGATTCTACTTCCAGAACAGAAACCTGAGCTTTACTGTCACGCTCACCGCCCCCCAACTCCATACTACACAGGTGGTGAATACCTGCAGCCCCATCTCATGTCCAGCTGCCTAAGTGGGGTCTACAGTGTATCATTCACAATCTGGTCAGGAGAAAGAACCATGCCAGTCATCTGGCAGAGAGAGCCAAGTACTAGCTTTGAATTGGCAACCAAAAGAGCAAGAAGAACATTACAGGTTTTGGCAATGCAAGCAAATACAAAACTATCACCATCACTCAGGCTGGAGGAGCCCAAAGAGGAGGGTGGAATTATTCAGACTTAGAATCTTGAGGGAAAGACCTATGGAGTCAGGTCTTAGCCCCTGGAGAAAGGATGCTGCTCAGCCATTGCTGGTATCTTGGGGGCTGGGGGCTGAGGGGCTGGGGGGGCAGCTCTCTAGAGCTCCTTGTGAGCAGCGCTTCACAGTCAGCTTGAGAACAAGTGTGGCTTGCAGAGGCTGATTGCAAGCATCACAAAGCAGAGTTAAGAAGGTAGAGCTTATTGCTGAGACCCAGCAGCTTCCTAGCTGGCACACCTGGGGAGCCGGCGATTCCTAATCCCCCGCAGCCATTTCCCACAAGGGTTTTTCAAAGTTCTTTGGGATAAGAAAACCAAAAGGTCATCTACTTGGAACACAAAAGTTGAAACCGGAGATAATGAACTTTGCCAAGTTGAACAGATGAGCAGAGAACTAGAAAAAACGAGGTCAAAGAACACAGTGCTGGATTTGGGCAAGAACAGAGTGTGAGGGCACAAGACCATGGCCATGAGTGGGCTCGGGGGGGGTGTGTCTCCCTGCTCCTGACAAATAGACAACTGAGCTGGTTTAGGCAGAGGATCAGAACAGACACCTTTGACTAAGGCCTCAGACCATATCCCTCCTGGGCTCCAGTTCCTTCCTCCATCAAATGAAGACGTTAGCCAAATGAGTCCTTTTAGCACCAACATTTATAACTCCATTTCTTTGTCCTCCAGCACCTGCCCTAGAAAGTAACTGGCAGGTCTGTGTGGTTCTCTGAAGTTTCAATTCTTCCTTCCAGGAGTTATAAATATTCCATGAAACCTGTCTACGTGCAGACACAGGGACCAGGAGGGATCCCTCTGAGAAGTGCCTGGACATGATTTCAAAAAGTAGAAAGTATTAGGAAATAGAGTGAACTCCTTTGCATGACAAAAATGGAGGTTCCCAGAGATTTCAGGGCCTCTGTGAAACTGCTTGATCTGTAGGGGAAGGAGGCAATAAGGGGGTGTGAAGAGAGGAAGTCACATCGCTACATTTAATAATTTTCCTACAAATCCAATAAAGCAGCATCTGTAGAGGACCTCCAGGGTGCTAGGCAGGCAAGGGAGTCAAGGACACAATTTCTGATCTGAAGGACATTGGTATCTAGCTCATTTGCTCATTCAGCAAATGTTTGTTGAGCCCCTGCCCTAGTTAGGAACTGATTTAGTTTGAGAGGACACAAGCGGGACTGACAGTGTTCTGTCTTCCTAGAACTTAGGACTAGTAGGAAAGACATGGGGAATACACTGCAAGGAGATACATATACAAATAAATTAATCCCTAATGGGAAATTCTGATAAGTGGTAATAAGAAAACAAATAGAGGGAAATATATTAGGGCGGAAGGTTGCTTTAAATAAAACCCACAGGGAAGTTCTCGCTGGGAGGAGCTGTTTAATCTGGACACCTGCACGGTAGAAGGCAGGGAGGGTGAAGGGAGACTGTTCCAGGCAGAGCAAGCAACACACACAAGAGGCCAGAAGGTGGGCGCCTGGGTGGCTCAGTTGGTTAAGCGACTGCTTTGGCTCAGGTCATGATCCTGGAGTCCCGGGATCGAGTCCCACATCGGGCTCCCTGCTCAGCAGGGGGTCTGCTTCTCCCTCTGCCCTCTTCCCTCTCGTGCTCTCTGTCTCTCATTCTCTCTCTCTCAAATAAATAAATAAAATCTTTAAAAAAAAAAAAAAAGAGGCCAGAAGGTACACAAAGTTGACCTGTTTGAGGACCTAAAGGAGGCCATTGGCCAGGGCATCATGAGCAAGAGGAGAGAGGGGAATGAGGACAAGCTGAAGAGGAAGGTAGGACCCAGATCAATCTGTTGTGCTTTATATATTAAGGAGATTATACTCAGGCTGCTGGAGGAGAACAGATGGTAGAGGCAGGGAGATCAGCAAGAAGACTGGGCCATAAAAGAGATTTTAGCGGCTCGGATTACAGGGGAGCTGGAGAGAAATGGATGAAATAAAGATAGATTTTGAAAGAAATGAACTTGCCCGTGGGCAGCACGGGGAAACGTGAGAAATCAAAGCAAATTCGAGGTTTCTTCGAGAACAAGGTTCGGGAAGAAGCTACGCATACACGAGGTGGTTATCGAGAGATTTATGTATGTTCAAAATAACAAGACAGATACTGAAGGTAGACAGTGGATAATTGATTTCCACCTGCACAGTGACTGTAGGAAGGGCTGTCCGTTACCAAAACACGGAGGGTTCCAAGGATTGTTTCCTGGCAGATATGAGCGAGGGTGTGGATGAGGATTGGGATGGTTTGGGAGGAGAGAGGGATGTATTCCAGGCATGAACAGAAGTGCAAAGTGATACAGAGGGGATGGTGAGTGAACACGTTTTCCAAGAATGCAGCGTTGAAGCAGGAAGAAATGGGGAAGGCAAATGGAGCTGATGTCCCATGTTGCCCCAGCTTGGAGAAAGTTCGCTTCTACCGGGTGCCATCCGAACACGCTGTCTGCTTGGGAGCTGATGTGCGTCCTAGGCAGTTACAGAGCATGGTGTCCACCCTGAGCTGTCGGGGTGGGCTGAGCAATATCCAGAGGCACAAAGAGGTATCATTCCTGCTGGCCAATCCGTGAGTGATGTTGATGGCTGACCTAGTAAAGGCCAATGAGCAGGGCAGCTAATGTGGATTTGTGGTCAGTGGTTAGAGCTCGCTGAAGTGGACGGCAGGGGTGGGGCCCCCACCGGCTCCCCAGTGCGCAGGCGCGATGCTCCTTCCTCGGGGACTGGGCCATTCCTTACACTGTCTCCTCGTCTATATGGGACTCTAAGGAGTCCGGAGCTGGGTGTCCAACTCTCCTCCCCACCCTCCTCTCCATCTTCAAGGCCAAGAGCTGACAGGCTAACTCCTGTCTTTGTATTTTTTAAATGGCTATAAAAATTGAAAGAAGAAGAATGTTTTGTAACACATGAAAATTATATGAATTGCAATTTCAGCGTCCATAAAATTCTGTGTGAACACAGCCGCTTGCTCATTTACATGTCATCTACGTCTATCTTCACATGATGATGCTACAGTTAAGTACTAGCAACAGTGGCCACAGGGCCTACAGAGCCTAACACATGTACTATCTAGACTTTTACAGAAAAAAAATTTGATGGCCCTTGTTTTAAGCAAAGGACAGCGCTTGCTGAATAAGAGGAAGGTCCGTAAGTGCAAAAGGAAAGTACATCAGAAACTTAGCATCAGAACTGCGCTAAGGAATTATTTGGATTTGATTCATCATTACTAGGAAACTACACGCAGTTCTGAGCTTTGGGTGGCTTGGCAAAATGGTACTTTATGCATGTCAATTTGGATTTATGCACAATGTATTTGGCATCATATCAGAAGGAGGAAAATTTATTTTTTTAAAAAAACCACCTGCTAGAGGGGCACCTGGGTGACTCAGTTGGTTGAGCATCCGACCCTTGATTTTGGCTCAGGTCATGATCTCAGGGTCCTGGGATCAAGCCCCGGGTCGGGCTCCACACTCAACCCAGTTGAGTCTTATTTAAAATTTCAATCTCTGGGGTAAATACCCAGTAGCGCAATTGCTGGGTCATAGGGTAGCTCTATTTTTCACTGTTGAGAAACCTCCACACTGTTTTCCAAAGTGGCTGTACCAACTTGCATTTCCACTAACAGTGTAAGAGGGTTCCCCTTTCTCCACATCCTCTCCAACATTTGATGCTTCTTTCCTTGTCAATTTTTGCCATTCTAACTGGTGTAAGGTGGTATCTCAATGTGGTTTTGATTTGAATTTCCCTGATGGCTAATGATATTGAACATTTTTTCATGTGCCTGTTAGCCATTCGTATGTCTTCTTTGGAGAAGTGTCTGTTCATATCTTCTGCCCATTTTTTGACTTGATTATTTGTTTTTTGGGTGTTGAGTTTGAGAAGTTCTTTATAGATCATGGATACCAGCTCTTTATCTGTAGTGTCCTTTACCCCCAAAGATACAGATGTAGTGAAAAGAATGAGCAATGCACCCCAATGTTCATAGAGCAATGTCCACAATAGCCAAACTATGGAAGGAGCTGAGATGTCCTTCAACGGGCAAATGGATAAAGAAGATGTGGTCCATATGTACAATGGAATATGACTCAGCCATCAGAAAGGATGAATACCCACCATTTGCACTGACATGGATGGAACTGGAGAGGATTATGCTAAGTGAAATAAGTCAAGCAGAGAAAGACAATTATCATATGGTTTCACTTATATGTGGAACATAAGGAATAGCATGGAGGACATTAGGAGAAGGAGGGGAAAAATGAAGGGGGGGAATCAAAGGGGGAGACGAACCATGAGAGACTATGGACTCGAGGAAACAAACTGAAGGTTTGGGGGGGTGGGGAGATGGGTGAGCCCAGTGGTGGGTATTAAGGAGGGCACCTGTTGCATGGAGCACTGGGTGTTATACGCAAACAATGAATCATGGAACACTGCATCAAAAACTAATGATGTACTGTATGGCGATGAGCATAACATAAGAAAATTAAAAAATATATTTTTAAGATTAAAAACTAAATAAAATTTCAACCTCATATCCACTTCAAAGCTTCTCACCTTCCCCCACAGCATGATCTGCTAGTTCTCTCCTCCTCACCTTCTTCCCACTCTGTCTTCAGGCTCTTCTGTGGTTTGGGTGGGACTGGAGGTGGTGTGGGTGGAGATGTGTGGGAAAGGAGCAAAGATCTCTGTGCCTAGGTCTAGTCCTTCCTTGGCCATTGGTGGCTAGCTTGTGATGTCATCTATGGAGCAGGAGTCCAATCATTGGCTTTCTCACAGAGCACAGGTGTGGTTTCACTGGAAGGCCCTTTGCACTCCCCACAATGCACACCTCCCCAGTGTGGGCAATGCACGCTCTACGTGACATCTTATGGTTCTTCCTCAGCTTGTTTCCCCCTCCCTGGTTATCCTGGCCATTTCCCACTGGTCGGGAGACACCCGTGGCCCCTACAATAGCCTTGGGCTTTGCCTCCATGTCCTCTCATGTTGGGGCTTCCTCGTCTTGGCTTCTACTTGTCTACTGGTTCTCTGAGCAATTCCACCTCCCTCATGGGGCCCCAGGAACTCTTGAGGACCTCCTAGACACCTTGCTGGGGGTGTTGGGGGGGGTTCTAAGGACCTGTCCTCAGACTTGACACTCTAGAAACCATCCTTCAGCATTTCAAGTGAGACCCTTTTGTCATGACACATGATTCCAGCACAATAAGGATGGCAGCTGATGGACAGTGATTAATGGTAGTTGGGGAAAGAGGACTGGTTTAAGACCTTGAAATTCCATCAGGCTACCTCCAGGGAAGCAAGGAGCAAATCCCCTTACTTAAGGACCTCCACAAGCTTCTCTGATTGTTTCTACCTCCTGTCTCCCTTCTCGCCAGTGTTTCAACTATTAGAGGAGACAAGAGGTAATTCTGGGGAGTAGGGGGGTTGGGTAATGAATGCTTACCTTTTTCTTCCTCTTTCTCTTCCTTGGTAGAATCCCTTTCTGCTTTCCCTTCCTATCCAGCTGGGTGTTCCCTTACATCCTTCCCTCCTCCTCTTTTTCTCTGGCTTTATGGTCTAGTGTTAATGGTGTCAAGTTGAAAAGGATAATACCAGATTTACCAAGACAGGATTTCAAAACGTATCATCCCATGATAGTGCTATCTAAGGCTAGCTTTCTACACCAGTGCCGTCAGAAAGAAATGTGGAAAATGGGGGGCAGCAGGTTGTAGATCAAGGAAATAAGCTAGGACCAGGGGAACCGGGATAGACCTGAGGCCAGACTTGGGAACAGGTGCCTGAGGAGTGGGACAAGGTGGAGGACAGGACTAAGTGCTAATCCTCAGGGCAAGGTGGAGGCAGCAAGAATCTGCATTGTGAGGTATATTCAGGGCATGACAGGGCCTTCAAGTGAGTTATCCAAGCCCTAAAATGTCAGGCACATGGAGAAGGTTAAAGCAAGAACTAATACAAGAATGCAAAGAAATGAACCATGCAGTGGGAACCTCAAGAACGGTGTCCCTGTAATGCTCATCCAACATTGACTGTGTGCCTCTGGTTGTACCTGATTAGCCTCCATATTTACCCATTACAATCCTGGAGTCTAGATAAGCAGGATGATGGAGTTGGTGTGAAATGCCCTTTCTGCTGGGAGAACAAAGCATTCATGTGCCAGGAGCTGCCTGGGTTCTGCATGTGAGCATGGTGGGGGTAATGGCCCAACCTCCAGCTGAGCCATTGGGCCATCCTGCTCTTCCTCCTTACATCACTGTGCCTTGCATCCCATCTGTCCATGGCCTCCTTCCAGGGCTTCTCTGCTCTTACTCAGTCTTTGGCTTGGCTCAGGCACCTACCCTGGCCCAAAACCCCACCTCTAATCCAAGTCTTCTCCACAAAGATAGTCTGTTCTAACACCAGGTGTTGAACCCAGAGTCATCAAAAAAAGAAAAACAAAAGTCAAATCTCAATTGGCAAACTCCACAGAAGAATGTAGAGGGAATACATAACACATTTTAGGAAGATTCATATTTAAAATGATTTTCTCTTTTGATTTGGACTTTATTTATCTAATTCAGTTGAGTGGAATACCTCTTTCCACGGCCACCTGAACTAAATGAGTTGTTTCTGTGGTTGGAAGAAAACATACACAGGCACCAAGTATTTGAAAAATTATAAAGTTGTTAGCTTTGCCCCACATGGAGAACATTTATTTTCTCTAGACGTTTCAGCCAAGTTTATCCCAAATCCAAAGAATGACTTAATTTGTAACTAGAAAAAATGTAAAAATTTTTATCAGAAAGAACTCTCCATGTAGCAAAAACCACATTCTCTTAAGGATATTAATATACCCCCTCCGGGGGCCCTCTAACATCTTTAGCAGCATCTTCTGATTGCTGTCAAATACTTATTAACCACACTTTTTCTTGAAGGGCTATTCTTGGATATGATTTTGTCCAATTATTTTGAGAAAAGTATTAGATTTGCCTCTCGGTACTTTTTTCCCTGAGTGGAGATTAGGGAACTGCATTGGGAAATAATATTGATTTATCCAAATGGATTTGTTTTGCAAGGTGAAAATAATCCCATAATAGTGCCGTGTAAATATGGATGAACAATTGACCATATAATTAACTACCCATACTTTTTGCTGCATCTGGTTTGTTACTAAATGTGTCTTCTGATAAATCCTCATTATAACTCAGTGCATTGTGCAGTAGGCAAGGAGTTCTCAGGATGCTCCTTTTGCATTTCCTTCAAAATCAGAAAGACATCAGGAAATGAAGATAGTGGAAGAGAGCATCTCCGTATCCCAGGGACCCATTCCACTGTGCCACCTTTCAGTCCGTGTGGAAGCTCCTTGCTCTGCCAGGCATTTCAGTTGACCTCTACCAATCTCATCTTGTTTCGCTGTGCGTTCTGTCCAACCACCTCCTCCTCTCTGCTGATTTATAGCACCAATTATGGACCAGTAACACTCTTCAGACCCAGGATGTGGGAGACCTAACAAGGGCTTTGAAATCAGATCTGAATTTAAATCTTATAATTATTACCTTCTGACTGTATGACCTTTGGCAAATGTAGTGTCCCCCAAAGTAGGAACCTCATTCCCCTCGTAGATTTGTGCCTCCTAACCCCACTGGTAAGGTCAGTTTGTCCTTTATTATCGATATTAACTTCGAGCAATTGATTTAAGGTGGAACCCATCAGGTTTCTCCACTTTCTATAAAGTGAATTATTTTTCCTGGTTAATTAATTCATAGACGTTAAGGGATACTTTGAGACTTTGTAAATATCTCGTTTCCCCATCAAACTTAGAGCTTACTTTTAGCATCCATTAATTTGTAACTAAATTAAGTTATTATTCCAACGATTTTCCATCTCATTCTTTCTATATGTATTAGTTGGGTTTGTACTGTAAGAAAGAGCTTTATCTTGTTTGTTTATTATCATTGTGGGTTGGTGGATTCTGATTTTATTCAATTCGCTGCTCCTTCTGTCCCAGATTCGGCCAGTGGGAGTTCCTTCTGGCTGGCACCTGTGTCCTCATCGCTTTTTGAAAAACTTCTTTTTTTTTTCCCTTACCCTCTTGTGCCAGGAGTTCCTCCTGTACTTTTCTTGCTCTGGGTCTGGAATCAGATACTTCTCTCAAGGTCCAGCTGTATGAGTATGAAAACCTTGAGCTTCCCTTCTTCTAGGTAATCACCTCTTCCTCAAGCCCTACATGTTCTTCTCCAGGAAGGCAAGTGAGTCCCATCAACTGTGGACCAGACAGCTGAAGTTTGATCAGAATTTGGCCACTTGGGAGCTGCGCGACTTTGGGCAAGCCCCTACATGCTGCGTTTGACTTCCTCATCTAAGAAATGAGAGTAGGAATAACTCCATGGTGTCGCTAAAGGTAATAGAGAGAATATTTTTTGAAGCATTGAGATGCAGCTTTTAGCTTTGAAAGGGCTTTGACAATCTCAGGGGCTGGGTGGCTCAGTCGGTTAAGTGCCCAACTCTTGATTTAGGCTCAGGTCATGATCCCAGGGTCGTGAGATCGAGCCTCGCATCAGGCTCTTGCTGAGTGTGGAGCCTGCTTAAGATTCTCTCTCCCTCTAAAAAACATAAAAAGGTAAATTAAAGGGCTCTGATGATTTCAGTACATGCACCAATAAGGAATGCCTTGAATGCTTCTTGGCTATAGATCTCAATGAGTTTCTCTGCTCACAATCAGTCCAGCCATTTACAAATGTGATATTTTCTTAAAACTTTTTCTGTATTCACTACACGAGATATTTGCTGATACATAGGGAGTCAGACAACTTTGACAAATGTGCTAGATAAGGCACGCAGGTCAACGACGACACTCCCTCTTTGTCATTTGCTATCTGATGCTACAGCGGGATAAGCTCAACCCTTGGCAAGATCCAGGTTGCTCAAGAATACTGGCATATTTACCGCCCCAAGCACCCCCAACCTTTCGGTTGTTTTCTTTCATATTAGGAATGTCCACACTGAGGAGTCAGGGACTTCACATAGAACCTGTGAGTCCTCCACTCCCTCCCA
Source organism: Mirounga angustirostris (assembly GCF_029215605.1). Taxonomy (NCBI): domain Eukaryota; kingdom Metazoa; phylum Chordata; class Mammalia; order Carnivora; family Phocidae; genus Mirounga; species Mirounga angustirostris. The sequence continues at coordinate 169,226,113 of NW_026991713.1, forward strand.
TGCAGGGAGTCCCTGCAGGGAGTCCTGAGATCCTTCCACATGATGACTAAGGCAGGAGCAGGCTCCAGGCACCTGCAGGAAAGCGGGGACCGGCTTTCCTTTACAGACATGGGGATAGTGTCTTACCAGGGTGGTGCATTAGGCAGAACCCACTCAGAGCCGGGCAGAGTTGGGGTCAAGCCCTGCACCCCCTCTTATCTCAAGCATCCCTCAGTTCCCTAATCTATAAAATGGGAATATTTGCTGTGTGACGGGGCTTCCCAGATTTGAAACGGTTAAGTTCTTGGCACAAAGTAAATGTACAACAAATGAAGCTAAGACTGTTCTCATCTGATGAGAAACAAATGTCTTGAAGAAAGAAAGCTCTGCCCTTTTATATTGATCTACTCAAAATGCCATCGTATCTATAAATGCAAACGAGAAGCTAAGTGTTCTAGCAGTGGCAAGACATCGAGGTCAACCCCAATAATCGATGAAGAACCCAAGTTGGCCAAAGAAGCCCCCCTTATCTTTGCCCTTTGGTTTTCCAAATCGCCAGTGCAGATCCTTCTGTTTCCTCATTCAGGTGTTCTGGAGTTGGCACCAAAAAATAAAATAAAATAAAATAGAAGTGTAATAAAACAATTCTTTGAGACAAGTTTAGAGAGAAGCTTTCCCAGAAGACAGGATCCTGGCTTGGAGTCACATAAAGTGTGTGCTTTGTCAATAACACAAGGAGCAAAGGCATGAATGAATTTTATTTTGTTGGACAAGCAGTTCGGAATACAGATAAGGCCAGGCGAGCCGCTAAACTCTTAAATAAATGTTTTAGCACTATCTAGAAAGAAAGACTGCAATTGATTCCAATCTTTTGTGACAGAAAATCAGTTCGTTTAAAACTCCCGGGGCAGCAAACAGTAACAAAAATGTCCTGTTTCTAATAAGAGTCGGAAAGGGTTGCAAAATAAAACATTGTCAGTGGAAACCTACAGGCTGCAATTAACATGCACAAAATTTCCCCAGATGCCTTCCTTCTCCGTCCCTCATGTCTCAAAGAAAGGGGGGAAAAAAAAAACAAGCTTACTGTGATTTGTAATTTTATAAAACGATATTTTCTAATTATCCATAGGGCCTTTCAATATTTCCAAAGACACAGAAGAGAGATTTTAATCTCAAACAAGGCCAAGTTGGATTGCAAGGATCGTACTAACATCCCAGCCGTGATTGCTACTGAGGTTTTAGGATGTGAGAGGATTTTATTTTATTTAAACAGCTTAACACTTTCTAAGATCTGTGTATACCCAACATCTGCTGGATTTGGGGTTCTCTGAGCGAGCGTGCATCAGAGCACCTGGAGAACTCATAAAAATGCAGATGTCTGGGCTCTGCCCCCAGAATTTGACTCAGGAGGTCTGGGTGCGGCTTGAGAAGTTGCATTTCTTGCAAGTTTCCAGGTGATGCTGAGGCTGCTGGTCTTAGGGAAGCCACTTCGAGAACCACCACAGCAGCATTAAGAATCACAGGCTACTTTCACTGAAAAGGATAAGAATTGACCACCAGAAACAATAATGTAGAAGACAGGATAATGTTTCTTTCATTACCAGCTTCTATATTGGATCGTCCTTTTTGTTCCTTAGGATAGAGTTGAACTATCTCATCCAATGTCTTATAAGTGCGGTTATTGGTTTTCTAAGAGCCTGTCCACCTGCTCTCTAGACTCTCTGGTCCCCAGGGACCACACCGACGGCTTTGACATCCAGCATCTAACCATGCCTCAGCCCTGCTCAAACACCCTCAGTGGTTGGGTATTGCCTGTGGAATACGATGAAGGCTCCCAAGCATGACACTCAAAGCTATCCTCCATCAAGACCCGACACCTTGCTGGGCTCACTTCCCTTCTGACCTTCCCACCAACTTACAGAAGCTGCCATGCCCCTGCTAGATGGAGGCTCAACATGCCCCCGGCTAGCGCTTAACCTCGCCAAGCCCGAGTATCAGAGTAAGTAGGTGAATAAAACTGTACCAAATCCAAAGCAGGGTGTTTGTCACAAACTATCCCAACTTAAATCCTTTGAACGCTTATTCACTCAGATCTACATGTTCCAGAATAGGGCCACAGACAGCAGCTCCGTGTGGGGTCCCGGGTTCCAAAGATGAGATGGTTGGCTGTCCCTTCCTAAACATCTCCCTTTGAGAAGCCTCCCTGCCACCATGTGCTGACTCTCTTGCCGTGGCAAGTGATAAATCTAGCTTTGTTCCTTGCAGGGACATTCCTAGTTGTCTTTGGCTGTTGGCCAACACCAGTAGGTAGGGTTATTCTTGCTCAAATGGAATAAAATAAATCAGAGTAAGGTGTGATTGTCACAATGGGATGGTAATGTGATTGGTTAGGAGTCCATGCACACAGTCAGTTATAGATTTAAAGTTTCTTGAGTGACAAAGGTATGGCGATGTACAGAGATGTACCCACCGCTTGTTCCCAGATGGAGATAGAGTGCCCCACACGCCAGCATTCCCACGAGAATCAGACCTGTAGATCATACCACTTACTCTGTGTGAGGATTCGCAGTTGGGAAGAACTTTCTATGCCCTCTTGAACTCCTGAGCTCCTTCCCACCTGATCACCTAACAGTGGCAGATATGCACCTATTAGCCTGCCTGCCCCCCATATGCAAGTCACTGAAGCCTCCCCTCCCCAGATCCTGAATAATTATTGAGGGTGAGTGAAGCAGAAGCCAGTTTCCCAGGCATAGCCTTCCCCAGCACACTCTGGGTTCTGAGCTATGTGAGGTCCATTCCTATAATATACCAAATCCTTAGTACAATGCCTAGCACATAGTAGAAGCTCAATAAATTTTGTTACCACTCCTCATCCTAAAATCCCACCATCTTCTAAGAGCCACTCAATTGGCATCTCATGAAATGAAACCTCCATCCCCACCCCAAAAGCACACAGGAAACTCTCCCTTCTTGAGAGTTAATTGCAGACACCCAATGCTGAGTGGATGGCTCCCATACCCCATTTCACTCTCTGGGGACTTGACTTCCACCATGACTGCTAACCCCTTGACTCAAGACCCTGCCTCACCCATGTTTGCACTTCACATTGTGCCTGACATGGACCCTGCAGCTCAGAGACCCTAGTCATTTTATGGCAGACATTGTTGTGTAATTTTAGAGCCCAAATGCGATGCCTTGAGTTATGCATTCAGTTAACCAGAAGCAGTTTACTACCTTTATCCTAAATAGAATCCACTAAAACCAACAAGGACAGATTTCATAAAATCAAAAATTGGGCAGGCGTTCCCCTTTCCCTCTCAACAGGCTTCTCAAATACTCGCAGTTGCATGAGCTTTTTATACCTTTTATTTTTTTTTACGTAGAAATAAACTAGTGGGTTCCTCTAGCCTTGAAAATAAATTTGCTGAAGGCTTAAATCCACTGACCCTAATAAATTTCTTTTCTCCAAGGAGTGATATTCATAGTGGAGATAATTGCTGATAACCCTAAGTGATTCACTTCTGTACAACGTCTGGAAGGTGGTAGTAGGTGATATTTCAATTTTTGCAAACCCAGGACTAAGATCACAGAATGGTTTTATTTTTTCAAGTGTTCCTCTGTGTCAAGCCATGGGTCAAATGCCATATTCTGGCACTCCAAATAAAATTTAAATCACGGGCATTAATTATTGTAACAAGATGCAGATGGGGCACCTGGGTGGCTCAGATGGTTAAGCGTCTGCCTTCGGCTCAGGTCATGATCCCAGGGTCCTGGGATGGAGTCCCGCATCGGGCTCCCTGCTAGGCGGGGAGCCTGCTTCTCCCTCTGCCTCTGCCTCTCTCTCTTTCTCTCTCTCTGACTCTCATGTAAAAAAAACAAAACAAAACAAAAAAAACAAAAAAAACAAGATGCAGATGTTAATTTCCTGAAACGGTTTAAGGCTTTCACTTCACAAAGTTCAGAGCTGTGTTATAGAAGAAGGAGCTCAACATTCGGTGTTAGGAGATGACAGTCCCCAGCAATGAAAGCATAGACAAGTGACTTATTTTTCCATCCCTTCAAAATAGAGGGGATAATAATAGGCACCTCACATGGTTCTTCTAGGAATTAAATACCCTGAGAATGCTTACTAAGCTGTAGAGCACTTCATAAAAGTGAATTACTGTTGAAGCTATTCATAGAGACATCATATGTCAGAGCAGGAGAGGTGCTCAGAGACCATCTCATCCAGAACATGGTGGTTACACTAGAGGAAATTGAGCCCAGGGTGGCAGTTACTTGTTTGAGAGTACAAGGGTCAAAAGACTATCTTATCCCTCTTTCCACAACAGAAATGAACACAAAGCTAACTCACCAGAAGCCAAATATTCATCCTTTACTAATATTTCTAATCCAGGGACACTGTTTGGGGTTCAATGCTGTATCCCCCCCAAAAATATGTTGGAGTCCTTAACCCCAGTCCCTTAGGATGTGATGTTACCTGGAGACAGGGTCTTTATAGAAGTGATCAAGTTGAGATGAGGTCATTAGAATGAGCCCTAATCTCAACAACTAGTGTCTTTATGAAAATGGGAGGTTGGCCACAGAGACAGGCACACATGCATAGAGAAGGACACGTGAACATGAAGGCAGAGACAGGGTGATGTGTCAATGAGCCAAGGAATGCCAAAGATAGTCAGCAAACCACCAGAACCTAGGAGAGAGACATGGAACAGACTCTCCCTCACTGCCCTCAGAAAGAAACAACCCTGTGGACACTTTGACCTCAGACTTCCAGCCTCCAGAACTGTAAGACTACAAATGTCTCTTTTCTAAGCCACTCAGTTGGTGGTACTTTTTTATAGCAACCCTTGCAAACTAATATAAACACCATGTTCTTTAATGCATGAACTTGATATAAATGTTCATTGCACTTGGGGCGTTTTGAAAAAAAGCTTTATCTCCAAAACAAATTTTAATACCCTTCCTCTCATTTTATCTTCACAAGATGCCTATGAGGTAAATAGTACTAATATTCCAGCTTTATAGATATTTCTCATATGAATCATTTATATTCTGCTGCATACAGAACATATTTGGAGGGGACAAAATAAAGGTTTTATTACAAGTAAAACACAAAGTAATTCTTAAATTAAAAAATAAAGAAAAACCTAACTTCACAAAAGAAATGGGGTAGGGATTAAATCATGAGGACAGATATATAGCATCAGAAAAATCGCAAGAACTGATCACAGGTGACAGATTTCAGTTCCAGGAATTAAGGCCAAAGGGGAAAGAACAAAGTGTTATAATAATAACTATAGCCCAAAGTAGCATTTCAGTTCTTTTTGAAGATTTATTTATTTATTTGAGAGAGAGAGGAGGGACAGAGACAGAGAGAGAAACAGACTCCCCACTTGAACGTGGAGCCCAACATGGGGCTAGATCTCACAAACCTGAGATCACGACCTAAGCCAAAATCAAGAGTCAGATGCTCAACAACTGAGCTACCCAGGCACCCCTCAGCTCTTTTTGGATTATCTTATTTACTTCTCATAAGATCTTTGCACTCCATGTTATTAAGATCCCCATTTTACAGATAAAGAAACTGAGAACTAGATTATGTAGTTTTCCCAAGACCATAGAACTAGTAAGTGGTGGCTCCTAGATTACTCAGGCTAACTCCAGTGTAATGGCTGGACTGTCCTCTTAATGGTGGTGTTATGGCACTTCCATGGGCAAGACAAGGTTCTTCTAACTTGACCCTGAGTTAAATGGGTCATGAGTCCTTATATAAGGGACATGGAACACCACCAAGAATAAAGCCAATCACAGTCCTACCTAAAACGCCCAGATATTTTACCTTAATTTATCTACAGCAAACACTCACTGAACACCTGCCACGTGTTTGGTGCGTTGTGGGTATTCAACACAATGTGTCAACTGTAAAAGGCAGAATGATCACAAGTGTGCTGTACAGGGGCTATCAGGAGGTAAATGAACATGTCCTCTTTCCCAAGAGAGTAAGAAAGAAAAACAGGAAGAAAGTAATTTGGCCGCAGTGGACTGAGTGCATTCATAAATGCATGTGCTAAGAACAGGGGTGTCTTGGGCGCCTGGGTGGCTTAGTTGGTTGGGCAACTGCCTTCGGCTCAGGTCATGATCCTGGAGTCCCGGGATCGAGTCCCGCATCGGGCTCCCTGCTCGGCAGGGAGTCTGCTTCTCCCTCTGACCCTCCTCCCTCTCATGCTCTCTGTCTCTCATTCTCTCTCTCAAATAAATAAATAAAATCTTTAAAAAAAATTATAAAATATTCCATATCCAGACAGAATATATATAATGCAAAAGGATTAAGAAAAAAATAAAATGACCATCCATGTACTTACCACCGAGCTTAAGAAACAGATTATTACTGGGCGCCTGGGTGGCTCAGTTGGTTAAGCAACTGCCTTCGGCTCAGGTCATGATCCTGGAGTCCCGGGATCGAGTCCCGCATCGGGCTCCCTGCTCGGCGGGGAGTCTGCTTCTCCCTCTGACCCTCCCCCCTCTCATGTACTCTCTCTCATTCTCACTCTCTCAAATAAATAAATAAATCTTTAAAAAAAAAAAAAAAAGAACAGGAGTGTCTCGAAGGACAGGATGACCCATTAAAACCACCGAAGAGGGCTGGGTTCAGAAGACGAGCAGGTGTTCAACTGTGAGCTTTCAGAAGGTGGCACAGTCGAGGAGGAGGGAAGAGAATGAGAAGATGCCTGGAGAGAGAAGAAATACAGCAAGGATGGGACACCTAATGATAGCAGCCAGTGGAAATTAAGGGGGGGCCGGAGACGCCAACTGAAGGCAGGCAGGGTCATACCAAGAAGGGTTTTCTATGACATACAGCTACCTAAACATTCCTGAGGATGATTTTCCGTAAATTCTCTGGAAAAAAAAAAAAAAGAAGTGGCAGAATTCAGTCCTCCTGCTGATTAGCTTCCTATCACTGCCATAACAAATCATCAACTTAGTGACATACAACAATATGAATTTATTATCTGACCAATCTTGAGGTCAGGAATCCAACATGGGTCTCCCTGGGCTAAAGTCACAGTGTCCTCAAGGTTGCATTCCTTTCTGGAGGCTTTAGGGGAGAACCCATCCCCTTGTCTTCTCCAGTTCTTGAGGCTGTTCATATTCTTTGGCTCGTAGCCCCTTCTCCCATTGTCAAAGAAGGCAACATCAGGCCAAGTCCTGCTCCCGTTTTCACCTCTTTTGTTCTCTCTCTCTGCTTCCCTTTTCCACATTTAAGGACCCCTGTGATTACATTGGACCCACTCAGATAACCCAAGAGAATCTCTGCAGCTCAAGGTCAACTGGTTGGCAACCTTAATTCTATCTGCACCCTTCGCCATGCAACGTAACGTAGCTGCAGGTTCTGGGGATTTGGATAATAGACATCTTCCAGGGGGAGGGGGGTATTATTCTGCATACAGCACCTGCTAAATCTCAGAAAAGGAATTTTTGTCTCTCTGGGTCATGTTCCAGAGATCTCCCAGTTCTAGTGAAATCAATCCATTTTGCCTTTCATGGGGCACATGTTTTGCCTCTAAAGTTGTTAGTTGGCTAATTACTGCCAAGATCTTAAAAAATCCGCATGGCAGTGTGCTTTTTGAGAAAACGTCCCTAGAAGGAATTTCTAAGCCAGCTCTTTTTACATGCTATAAACCAGGGACACAATAACTGGTTAGTCACAGACTCAGTCCTACCAGTTTTGCTGAATAAACAGTTTATTTCAATGCACAAAGCTATCCCACACATCAGCCATCTGTAACTCCAAAGTGATGCAGTTTTATGGGAACTCAATTTGGATTTGCCCACCAAGGTCAGTGTTCTCCAGCCAAGGCAAAAGAATGGAGAAAATGACGTCCCAAAGGTTCTTACTTATCAGCAAACATCTTCACTTCTAATCCAGAACAACACTGCATCTGACCAATTGAATGATTTCCTTTTCGATTTGCTATCAATTCGCTTTAACAGTCCCAGTGAATTCCAAGAGAAAAAAACCTGTAATTTAATCTTTACTAAGATACCAGACAACATGTTAGTGATACTAATACTGGAATTAGAAATTTGGATTTCTCTTTCTTCTCTAGGATGGGTGCCAATTGGCTGGCAAGTAGACCTGGCAGGCAGAGGTGCCCAGCTCAGGCAAGGTAACTTGACAAAGAGAAGAGATGGCCTTTAAATGCAGAACTTAGGGCGCCTGAGTGGCTCAGTCATTAAGCGTCTGCCTTCGGCTCAGGTCATGATCCTGGGGTCCTGGGATCGAGTCCCACATCAGGCTCCCTGCTCGGCGGGAAGCCTGCTCTCCCTCTCCCGCTCCCACTGCTTGTGTTCCTGCTCTCGCTCTCTGTCTCTGTCAAATAAATAAATAAAATCTTTAAAAAATAATAAAAAAATAAAAATAAATAAATGCAGAACTTAGGCGGTGCCTGGGTGGCTCAGTGGGTTAAGCACACGACTCTTGATTTCGGCTGAGATCATGATCTCAGGGTCCTGAGATCTAGCCCTGCAACAGGCTCCGTGCTTAGTGGGGAGTCTGCTTGAAGATTCTCTCTCTCTCCCTCTCCCTCTGCCCCTCCACTCATTCACACGTGCACACGCGCACTCTCTCAAATAAATAAATAGACCTTTTTATAAAAATAAATGCAGAACTTCGTCCCACACACTCAAGATTAAGGGCAAGTTTATGTGCAGGGAGATAGTATAATGATATAAAAAAAGAGTACATCAGAAGGATGGAAATAAATCTCTGATTACCTTAGATTCAGCTTTCATTATAATTCAACTTGAAGTCAGAAGCTATGAGAATTTTTTTTGGCAAACATTTTAGTGAAATTTAGTAAGCTTTGGAATGTGAGCGCTTTTAAGAGATCCAAGTACTGAATTAATAACTTGTTAGATACATTACAGAGATTTGGTGCATATTTACATAACATTCACCATAAAGTTTACCTTAAATCTCTACCTATTCTCTATCATGTCACCATAAAGGTGAGCATATAAATTCATTGGTTAAGAAGAGTAGGATTTTCCTGCAATATTAAAATGTTGGTTTTAATATTCCCAAAGACTTTTGATTTATGGCCTTTATCAGCGTATGAATGTTTGTTGTAGGCGACTTCAATTGTTGAGATAATTGTCTGTTCTCTCGAAGTTGTAAACTGTATTTACCATAAGGGGTCAATCTGCTCATCAGCCTTGTGATAATTAATTTACCAACCATGACCTGGCTGACCTAGCTCTAATTAACTCTACCAGTAAGAACAATGGTGCAAATCTTCTAAAAATTAGAGAATGGCAAAAGGCCATCATCCTTGCAAATAATTATTTTACATGTAAAATAAAGTGACTCTTTATTTTATGGTGGTTCTCAGACTCTTGTATATTAAAACCATCTGGGGAGGATTTAAGAAAACAAAGTCCAGGGTGCCTGGGTGGTTCAGTCGGTTAAGTGTCTGACTACGGCTCAGGTCACGATCTCAGAGTCCTGGGAAGAGTCCTGGGTCAGGCTCCATGCTTAGCAGGGAGTCTGCTTGTCCCTCTGCCCTCCCCCTACTCGTGCTCACTTTCTCTCTCTCTCAAATAGTAAATAAAATCTTAAAAAAGAAAGAAAGAGAGAGAAAGAAAGAAAAGAAGAAAGAAAAAGAAAGAAAGAGAGAAGGAAGGAAAGAAAGAAAGAAAGAAAGAAAGAAAGAAAGAAAGAAAGAAAGAAAGGAAGGAAGAAAGAAAGAAAGAAGAGAGAGAGAAAAGAAAGTCTAGGTTACAGCCCAGAGCAAGTTTTCAGAATCTTCAGGTGGGCTTCAGGTATAGCTAGTGGTAAATCTCCCCAGGTGATTCCAATATGCACCAAGTTTGACTGGTATGTGAACATCAATATCAACTGTTATTGTTATTAAGCATGTTAGATCCAGAATCCTGGGCCACACCTCATTTCTACTGAAACAAAATCTGCATTTAACCACATCCTCAGGTGGTTCTTTTTTTTTTTAAGATTTTATTTATTTATTTTAGAGATAGAGACCATGAGCAGGGGGAGGAGAAGAGGGAGAAGGACAAGCAGACTCCATGCTGAGCCCAACATGGGGTTCGATCCTACGACCCTGAGATCATGATTGAGCTGAAATCAAGAGTTGACACCTAACCAACTGAGCCACCCAGGCATCCCCCAGATCGTTCTTAAGCACATAAAAATTTGAGGAGCACTGAACTTTGCCCCAATGCAGACTCTCAACTGAGCAAGAATACCTGAAACCTAGCAATGAATCTGATGCTAATCAGTTATGCAGGTTTGACCAATTCATTGACCCTCCTTGAGCCTTAGTTCTTGACGTGTGAAATGATGAGATTGGGATTGGGCAAGATCACATCTAATGTTTTGTGCACCCCTGAAATTCTAGGATCTTATTAAGTCACTCGGCTGCTCTGTATTCTATGTGCGTATAGACTGCTCCACCATTTTCAACTCAGGGCATTTAGATGTACCAGCCTATTCACCCATTGGCACATGAGCTAGTTGGGAGGCATTTCCTTCTAATGGTATCTGGGCATACACTATGGAGTTTTCATGGAGCCACAGGTGATTTTCTGGAACAAGACCATGGAATTTTCAACATAATGTGCTTTCCTTGCGGGCACACTTTCAAATAAAAGTGATAACATTCAAATATTATGGCTTGATTAAGGATATGATTGTCCCCACAGAGCTTCTTTATACAATCTCTCTCCTTCCTTATCATTTCAGTCTTGCTATTTCAAAAGGTGCCTCCCAGAAGCATCACTAGTGTGTTGTCTTGGAGACACAGTCTGGCTTCAGAAGATGCCCTCCCTGAGCCCACCCCTTCCCCAGCTGCCCTTGGCAGTAAACACTGCAAGAAAATGAGACTCAAGAGAGCCAGATTTTTGTCTTGGACTTGCCATTGTCTGGCTACGTGACCTTGAGAACTTGACTGACAATATCTGTACCTCTTTCCCCCTCTACAATCAGATTAGAGTACATGGACTCCTTTTCTAACATATTGAATCTGTGCTTATTCTCTATGTATACCGCCCCATATATATATATGGAATTATACATATATATACACATATATACATATATATGTATAATTCCTTATGATTCCTGTTTTCAGAATGGGCAGAGGACCAAGTTGATTTTCTAGGTAGAATTTAGACTCCTTAGGTTTTGCCTGTGGTTTGCAGAACCTCCTGTCTCTTCCAAAATTTAAAGAAGATGATAGTATCTTGATTCCGGGACACAGGCTAATTTAAGCAGAAAAGGAATTAATTGGAAAGCTGTTTAGTGTTCCCACAATGAAGACCTCAGGAAGCCTCCAGTGTTGACGGAGGGGGGGCAGTCTGACAGTGTGACAGGAGCAGGTGTCCCAGGAATGTGAACTATATGCTCATGCAACTGACCTTTGCCTTTAGGACCTACTTGGGCTTGGTCTCAAATACCACTGAACGGTGAATGCTCTTTAATCAATCAGGATAATCAGTGCTAGCTGCTATTGCAAAGAGCTCCCAAACCTTGGTAGTTTTATGCAACAATAGTGTATTTCTCATTCACATTCCAGTCTGAAGTGGGTTGGATGCCTCTCTTCCCATTAATGTCACACGGATCTGGGCACCTCCCATTTACAGCACAACCCATGTTGGAGTCCTTTACTCCCAGCCCCATCGACAGCGGAAATACACACATGGAATGTGATATTGTTACATCTTACCGCGCACATTGCTTCCACCCCCTACATGGCTCTAACCTAACTAAAAAGCGCTGTCAAATATAATCTACTTGATGCTCAAAAAAAAAAAAAAGAAGAAGAAGAAGAAGGAGAGGGAAGCATCTGGGCACAGCGCTTCTGAACATGCCTAATTTGTGGCTAAGTGGATTAGTTAATACCCAGTTCATTATGGGCAATTGAGGTCACATCATCGCTCAAAGCCTCATGGGCAAGAATTCAGTGTCCACTCAAGAACCATTAACAAGTTAAGAACTGTTTTCTCCAAATGTTAATTGATGGAAAGGACACAGCCTCCTCTGGTTTCTCTTATCTAATTGCCACAGACTGTATAAGGACCTTCAAGTTTATAAAGGAACAAAGACAGCTGTTCGCACTTCATCCAAGAAAACGTTCTCTTGTTCTGAATCCCATTTTAAACCCTGTAACTTTGGGGACTGAGTGGTAAAAGGCAGGACCCACACACTCAAATATAGCATTCTCTCTCTTTCTCTTAGCAGGAAGGGGCTCACCATAAACCACCCCAAATTTCTGGCCAGTGGCAAGCTCCAGTATTCTGTAGATTTATCTCACATCTTGCGAAATACGTGTCTTAACCCAGACATAATAATTTATTTTGCCCTGTTTATGTGTCAGACACAGTTCTAACTACATATATTAACTCCTTCAAGCATTGCAAAAACCCAGTGAGGACCTGTCTGTGGTGATTGCCATTTTACAGATGAGGATACTGAGAATCAGGGAGCTTAAGGTAACTTGCCAAATTCCCACACTGAGGTTCAAGTGTGGGTGGTGGCATTCCAACCGGCACTCACTCTACTCTACTCTTTCCCTAAAGTAGCTAGTGCATTTGCTCTTTCCCATGCTCTGGTCCCATTCATCAACATATTGAAATAGAATGGCTTTGTTTGGGGAGGTTTTTCTGTTTGTTTTATTTTTATTCTTTTTTGGTCTTGTAGAATTAGAATGATAAGGTTGCCACTACCTGAGATGAGGAAGGAGGATAAGTCAAAAACTTACTTCTGAACATATGAAATTTGAGATCCTTATAAGACATCCAAGTAGAGATACCAAGCGGACAGTTGGATATACCAGGCTGGATTTTGGGGAGATTGCTCAGTTAGATTTGGGATAGTTAGCATGTAGGTAGTATTTAAAATCATGAGACTCAGGACACCTGGGTGGCGCAGACAGTTAAGCGTCCAACCTGGTTTCGGCTCAGATCATGATCTCAGGGTCATGAGATGGAGCCCCGGGATGGGCTCTGGGCTCAGCATGGAGTCCGCTTGAGATTCTCTCCCTGTCCCTCTACCCCTCGCCCTGCCCATGCTCTCTCTAAATAAATAAGTAAAATCTTTAAAAAAGAATAAAATAAGATAAAATCATGAGACTCAATAAAATGCTGACATAAGACGATGTCGAGGTTAAGACAGTGAAGGTGTATGGCTGTCACTGCCAAATTAATACAACTTCCGTCCTTATTAAGAACAAAATCATCAAGTACAGATTCATATTGATTTCCAGGAGCTATATTAATTTGTTCCAGGAAAGAAACCATATCTAAATTAGCAGCTTTCATTGGAGTCACACTGATTACATTTATGATAGTCTAGCATCATTCTCTACAAGCCCTCACCAAAAGCCCACATGGAATAGAAAATTAAATAGATACACCAAATAAATATTTCCTTTGCATCTAATAGACTTTTGATAGTGACACCAATCTCCATGATACTCATAACAATGTTTTGTGCTAAACTCTTTTAGGGGCACCTGGGTGACTCAGTCATTAAGTGTCTGACTTCAACTCAGTTCATGATATCAGGGTCCTGGGATTGAGCCCCATGTTGGGCTCTGTACTCAATGGGGAGTCTGCTTCTCCCTGTCCCTCTGCTCCTTCCAACACTCATCCTCTCTCTCAAATAAATAAATAAAATCTTTAAAAGTAAATAAACTCTTTTAGCATGCAGAGTGAGATTTTGGGACTTCTACTTGGTGTTCCTACTATGAAAGTCTTTCCATCAAAGACCCACAAGACAATAAAGGAATTCTGATAACTCTTGAGTCTTTCTTCTAACTAAATATTCAGAAACTGAGAAATTAACCATGGGATGAGTTTGGGATCCCACAAATTTCATCTGTGGAGTAGATTTGGGTAAAATCTCTACTGATGACACAATTCTGGTAGGTTGGTATTGGATTGGTATAAAATGGTATTCTGAGTCCTCAGAAAGCATCCAGTAATCCCCCCTGGAGAGGGATATGTTCATTTCCTCAGGTCACCACGGCCTTAGGAATAACCATTAACTGCTTTGCAAAAAGCTGAAATACAAATTCACAGTATTTACTTGTTAGGTTACCCCATGGGTTTCAAGGGCATCTGCCCCTATTTCAAGGGACTCTGCCTCTCTGGACTGACCCCTGTGTGAGAAGTTAGTAGGAAATTTTATTATAACCCTATCGTGGTGACTTAAGTCAAGCTTCTGCTCAAGAAATCTGGAGGAGTGGTTCTTTTTTGGTCTTTTGGCTAATACAGATTAAGTCCCTTGGCTGGTTTTCTCTTCAGTTGCCCACTGACGAAGACCTCTGCCATCAGACCTTTCTGAACACCGCAAAGCCCTATTGTCTGGTGCAATAACCACCACCATTTTGCCTCTGGACGTTAAGTGCTGTTGCTGGTCTACCCCAATCCTAGATCCTCCATTTCCCCATTCCCTATTGGATCAGGAAGTTCAATTTAATTGTAACATTTCACCCCAGCATCCTCAACCTACTAAACTTTTTTCAAAATTGTTAGGATTCCCCTTACCAATGTATGTCAGAAGATCTTAATGAGGAAGCTTTATTGTGGGTCTTAAAAACTATGGCCGGAAGTGAAAGACTAAATCTCACATCATAAATACCTTCCAGCATGTATTTCTCCCAAAGAAATATATTTCTGCACTGTACCAAGTCATTCCCTGTGTCTTAACTATCTAGGATAGGCTAAATTTAGATTTAGGTAAGCAAAGTACTAGACTTACTCCCAGATGCTCAAGCTGGTACACTGAATATGGAATCACTAAGGACACTTAACATAAATTCAACCTAATCTGAAAATATGACCCCACCTTGGTTGATGGCCCTCAGAGTTCACATATTTTGCCACTACTAATTAGCAAAATTCTACTTGATGTGTAAGCCTTGTCCTCCTGATTTTGATTTTGTAGTGGACCCCTAGGAACTCTCTGGGAATGTAAGGTATGGGAAACTTGACTTCCTGCGATGAGTAGTCATGGGGACTGTCTGCTGCTCCTGACCGGGGCCACATGAGAGTCCTGGTGAGGACAGATTTTTAGGATCAAACACTGAGTGCAGTTTTCTGAGAGTCTAACCTGATGGTTGCAAAAGATAAGAGATTCTTTGAACATGATAATCACAAAAACTAGGTGTTCAGCCCACAACTTGAGTAGAAAATTTAGGAATCTGATATTATTATTCTTTCTTTATTTTGTCATATTAGAAGCAGCCACTACCTTGAAACCTTTGAATCCTTCATGCTTCCTCTATTGCATTTGAACAATTCACTACTCCCCAAATCCTGACCCCTGATGGACACTTGGTTTCAGGTAGCCACACACAATAATTTTTATCAGATTCATTGATGTATAGTTGACATGTGACAAACTGCGCATATCCAAAGTGTACAATTTGATAAGTTTTGAAATACGATAAAACCATCACTACAATCCAGATAATGAGTATATCCATCATCCCCAAAAGTTTTAAATAAATGTTTGAATTTGTAAGGAACTACCTACCTATTTTCCACAAGGGTGGTCCCATTTTACATTCCCCACTCCCCACCCTGCCCCACAGAATGTGAACATTCCAAGTCTTCTACCTGCCTGCCAACAAAGAATTTGATAATTAACAACTCAAGATGAACATAGCTCCAGACCTGCAAAGACTAGAAAATACAACTAATTGGGGCACCTGGGTGGCTCAGTTGTTAAGCGGCTGCCTTCGGCTCAGGTCATGATCCCAGGGTCCTGGGATAGAGCCCCGCATCAGGCTCCCTGCTCCGCGGAAGGCCTGCTTCTCCCTCTCCCTCTGCCCCTGCTTGTGTTCCCTCTCTCGCTGTGTTTCTCTCTCTGTCAAATAAATTTAAAAAAAGAAAAAAAAATACAACTAATCTCTGGGAATATAATACAATAATTATTTTTTTAAAGGGAGGCAAGGCAGAGAGTAGGTGGTTTATGAAGAAAGGAAAAGAGGTGGTAAAGATCTTTTCTGGGTCTCATTTTACCATGATCTGTGTCAGTTTTCCAGAGTTCATATTTGGAATACGCAAGTGGGCAAAGATTTCTCTTTAAGAGGTTAGTTACCACTCTATATTTCAACATACCTGGGAGTAGAGTCCTTATGTTTGCTGCCTACTTTCTCAGACACTGGCACTGACAATACCCCAGGCTTCTTGCAAGTTTTAAAAATTGGCGTTGGCAACCATATCACCAGATCTCAATGAAAATGGCTTTCTTCTCCAGTTTTATATTCAAAAGCTCTTGGTTTCAATCTCTTTGCTAAGACTTGTGCTCCAAGCATCTCAGTACTGAAATTAGCATAAGCTTTGTCTAGTGGTTTCTTGTGAGCAGGATTTTTTTCTGTCCTGTGTTACGCTAGCCATTGTCACTGCCTCTTAATATGGAATTGCTTGGGACAAGTGAATCTGCCTCTTCAGAAATATCTGCCCCTGTTCACACATTTCTTAGCTACAAAATCCCTCTCAGGGGTCTTTGAACTTAAGCTGAAGTCTGTACCACTAAGGGCTGGGTGAGTGCCATTTCTCTCTCCTGGAGTCTTCAAAGGGAGAGAGGAGGAAGGAAGGAAGGAAGGAAGGAAGGAAGGAAGGAAGGAAGGAAGGAAGGAAGGAAGGAAGGAAGGGAGGGAGGGAGGAAACAGAACATCACAGGCCTTGAGTAATATTTACTAGTCTTGTAAAAAATCTAGAGATTTTTTTTCAGCTGCTCTCATTAACTCTTAGAAAGCTCAGCTGAATTTCTAACAATTTAACGTATCTAAAATTTGCTTTTTCTCCCTCTATTGTACATAGGGTGAGCTTGGTTTAATGAATCCAAATGCCCTTTTCATTCCTTTACCTTTGCTCTTCATCCTGGATATTTGTGTATGTGTGTTTTAAATTAAATTTATAGTAAAACTGACATTGTGTAGCCAAACTCATTCAGTGCTATGAATTTTTTTTATGTCTATATTTGTGTAACTACCACATCCAGGACATAGAACAGTTCCAACACCCAAAAAAGTAGAGTTCACCGTCATGCTGTCCCTTCACACTCATGCCTACCCACCACAATTACCCACCCCACCCCACCCCACCCCAATGACTGATCTGCTCTCTCTTGCTATAGTTTGCCTTGTCTAGGCTGTCATTTCAGTGAAATCATATGGTATGGAGCATTAGAGATTGGCTTCTTTGGGTAAGCATAATGTCTTTGAGATTTATCTACATTGTTGCACTTATCAATAGTTCATTCATTTTCATTACTGAGTAATACTCCAGTGCATGGATTTGTCACAGTTTGTTTCTCCATAAACCCACTGAAGCTTATCTGGGTTGTTTCTGGGTTCTGGTGATTATGAATATGGCTGCTATAAACACCAGAGGACAAGTTTTGTGCAAAGACACAGTGGATTTCTCTAGGGTCAATACCTGAGAGTGGGACCACTGTATTATATAGGAAATGTATGTCTCTGTTTATTGAGATCTTCTTTGATGCCTTGGATAGCATATATCTCATGATGAGATGAGTGCCCTCTAAGAAGAGCAAGAGACACCAGGATCCATTCTCTCTTCTCCATGTGAGAACACAGAAGGAAGGCAGCTGGGTACTGTAAGCAGAAAGAACTCTCACCAGAACCCAACCATGCTGGCACCCTGATCTTGGACAGCCTCCAGACAGCGAGAAATAAATTTTTTCACGTAAACCACTCAGTCTGTGGTATTTTTATTATAGCAGCTCAAGCTGACTAAGACACAGAGATTAGCCCTTCCACAGTGAGAATTCTCTCTTGGCCCTACATGCCACTCAAAATACCTAGAAGAGAACAGACTTTGGCACAGGTGAAATGGTACTGTCTCTTGGGTTGGAATGAAGCTCACTAATTCACAGTGCAATCGACAGTTTAGAGTGCTGTCTGAGAAAAATAATAACCACCAGATATTTCCAAACTACCAGCTTCTAAAATGATGCAACCCTTGCCTCAGCCTTGTCTGCAGCAGATCAAAGCCAAAGTGCATTAACATGTATATCATGGCCTCCATGGATCAGCTTTGATGGGTCCAAGGGGTCTGCATTTCTTAAGGTCTGCTCTGCCTGTATAATAACATCAGTCGTTTTCCTCTGAACACAGCATACAATGAGCTGCAAGGTCAATTCCCCCCACATTAGCCCTGCTTGCTCCAGACGAAGGTGGAAAGCCCTCAACTCTAGTCAAGCTGACTACTCACTCCATTTACCATACTCCTATTTATTTCACAAATGTCTTAGTCCCATGACTTAGGATATTGGGTTGTTTTGAAAGCCCATGATCGGTATCATTTTGGAAGGGATTTTTCTTTGTTTTTTCCCCTTCCAGATTCCAGAACCAATTGAGAGCCAAACCCAAGAATTAGGCAGCTGAAGATCAAAATATTTTTCTTTATTACTGACAAAGCTGTTAGGCTAAACATGCCTCCTCCCTTGGTGAGGACAGAGAGGGTAGGAGTGAGCTGTAAAGTGAGGGGATGCAGAGGGACCAAGACAAGACTGCCGGGCTATCCACCAGAGCAGGATAAAAATGGATGTGCCTTTTCCCATGACAGTAATGTGTCTTGCCCTGGCTTCTGGCGGGAGAGTAGGGGGACAGAAAGTTTCTGATCCACCCTCTATGGCATCCACAAAGAGAAATAGGATTCTATCCCCTTGTAAGACTCACAATGGAAACGTATTTAGAAAAACTAAACAGAACAGGGCAAAATGTCAACCGCAGAAAGTCAGTTGTCCACCCCAAGGAAGAACATGTTTCAAGTCCTCTTCAAAGTATGTCTTCTTCATCCTAAATATGCTCTTTTGATAAATTCCTCTCTGTGTCTTTGCATTTGTATGTCCTGACTTCTGCTCTGAACTGCTGCCTGACCCAGGTGGTGGTCCACAGCTCAATGCAGGTCAAAGCTAGCAATGAGTATCCTGGCCCTTATTACACACAAATAGAGGATACTTGGAAGAAAGCCTTCCAAGATGTAATATTAATCACACAGGGCTCTAATATTAAAATAGAGCTAGCAGTGGGTGGGACAAAAACTTCCAACTTTTTCTCTCTTCCATTCACTGCTAGGGAAGTGGCATTATCTTAAGCTAAGGTGGCTTCGACTGGCCAAACATCTGTTTAATAGTTTATTTTTTGTCCTTTTATTTCTCAAATTGTCCTTCTATCTGCAGCATTCCCCAGATAAGACCCTGGGCCAGAGACTTAAAAGCTTCATTTGACTTACTTTTTTAAGGCACATGCCAAGTTCACCTACAGTTTTATGCATTTTCAGGATAGAACAAAGGCTCCTGAAGGTGGTCACCAAAAAAAACCTCTAACAGGGCTTTTGCTATAAGGTTCATGTGACAAGAAGAGAATTAAACTTATCTTATTTTTGCTTGGAAAACCCTGTGAAAGTCTCTCCCTCAGATTTAGGCTTGAACTAAAAGTTGTCTGACTCCCAATAATTAATGCCAAGATTTAGAGGGCCAGTGAGGGCACCTGGGTGGCTCAGTCTGTTAAGCATCTGCCTTCGGCTCAGGTCATGATCCCAGGGTCCTGGGACCAAGTCCCTCATCAGGCTCTCTGCTCAGCGGGGAGTATGCTTCTCTTTCTCCTTCTGCCCCTCCCCCTTGCTTGTGCACGCTCTCCCTCTCGCTTTCTCTCTCTCACTCTCTCTCAAATAAATAAATAAAATCTTAAAAAAAAAAAAAAAAGGCCAGTGAGCTTTGTCTTAAGGGTCCAGGAATACTCGGGGGTTCTTGATGAGATTGATTATAACTCAGTCCTAGTGCCCTGCCCCTCACTCTGGACATTGTGTTCCTTGTACTGCCTTCCCCATCTGGCTCAAAGAAAAGTAGGTCAGGAAGTCAAATTTGCAGGGCCACATTACAATGAAGATAGTACTGCTACCAGGAATGGTAGACCAACTTTTGGTTATGGTAAATTTTACAAGTTGGATAACAACATATTTTTTGGAAGTACTAGAGAGCAAAGAATTTCCTGGTCAAGGGGAGACAGACTTTGCATTTGGGGCTACTTTTCCCTTGAGCACCTTTGTCAATTCCTAAAGGAAAGCTGAGAAGATATATTGTGCTTTTGAGAGACTCCAGGCACAAGGGACAGGGATTGGAGTATAGGACCCCCTCCCGTCTCCCTGCCCTGGGGGGCTGACTGGCTTATTTTGGTTTGAAATCCTCAAACGAATTTACAGTAGTCCCCCTTATCCACTGTTTTGCTTTCTAGGCTTTGAGTTACCCACAGTCACCCGTGGTCCAGAGTCAGATGATCCTCCTGACTACCATGAGAGGGTCAATAGTAGCCTCACGCTATGTCATGATGCCTACGTCACTCACCTCACTTCACCTCATCACGTGTTTTATCATCTCACATCATTACAAGAAAGGCAGGTACATACCACAAGATACTTTGAGAAAGAGACCACGTTCACGTAAATTTTATGACAGTATATTGTTATAATTGCTCTATTCTATTGTTAGTTGTTGTTGATTTTACTTTGCCTAAAAATAAGTGAAGCTTTATCCTACGTGTGTACATATAGGAAAAAACAGAGTATAAATATACGGTTTGGTACTATCTTGGGTTTCAGACATCCACTGGGGGTCTTAGAACATAACCCCCAGGGATAAGGGGGGACAAGTGTATCTCAGTCCTGGAATTTGGTGATCACTGACTTTAGGGTGAAGCACAAGAACAATGCCATGTAACTCAGAAGCAGGGTAAATGGAATTCATGTATCTTCCCATGGTCCAGGGAGGAAGTAAAAGTACCTAATCTCTTGGGCAACTATTAGAAGAGTAAAAGAGAATATCTCTTCCAAGGTTATTGGGTTTAGAGTTTTGGGGTAGTTTGTTTCTCAGCAATAGACAACAAGAACAATGCCTTCTCAAAAGTCCTTTTCTGTGTCGTATTCTTTTGCTAGGGCTGCCATCATGAAACACCACAGACTGGGTGGTTTAAACACAGAAATTTCTTTCTCACAGCTCTGGAGGCTAAAGGCCAATGTCAAGATGTTGGTGGGCTTGGTTTCTCCTGAGGCTTCCCTCCTTGGCTTGCCAATGGCCATCTTCTTGATATGTTCTCACCTGGTCTTTTTCTCTGTATACACATTCACCCCCAGTATCTTTCCTTTCTCTCTTTTTTTAAGATTTTATTTTATTCATTTTAGAGAGAGAAAGTGTGAGTGGGGAGGGCAGAGGGAGAGCGAGAAAGAACCTGAAGCAGACTCCGTGCTGAGCACAGAGCCTGATGCAGGGCTCCATCCCACGATGGTGAGATCATGACCTGAGCCAAAACCAAGAGTTGGATGCTCAACTGACCGAGCCACCCAGGTCTCCACCCCTGGTATCTTTCCATGTGTACAAATTCCCTCTCCTTATTAGGACATCAATTAGATTAGATAAGGACCCACCCCTAATGGTTTTATTTTAACTTACTCACCTCTTTATAGACGTTCTCTCCAAATATGATTACATTCTGATGTACTGGGTATTAGGATTTCAGTGTACGAATTTGAGGGACATACAATTCATCCTATACCATGTAGTTTAAGCGGAGATTCAAGATGGAGTAAAACAATATGCGTGCATTTGAGGTACCATTTTTTTTCCCGAGGAGTCCACTGGTTTGTTTTTCAGCATTATGAACTCAGTGCCCATGTGTCCGTGGTTTCAAAACAACAAATAAAAATATAATAAGCCCCTTTAAAATGGCTTTTAAGCCCAGTTCATTTTATCCTTTATATAGAATGGAGCATCTGTTTAATGAACACCAAGCAGAAGGCAGGAAATATGGTATACAAGATGAAAAGGGAAGTTTGCCCATAAATCATGTTAGTAGAACCAGTTTTTTAAACAATGCATAAGGGGCAAATAATGTTTATAGTCATTCTGGAATCACAGATTTGGGAAAATTGCCCAGTAAAAGCACTGCAAATCTCAGTTCCCCTATCAGGAAATAAGGGGCCCTCCAGGTGATTGTATGTGATTCCTAGTAGGCCAATTTATGAGCACTATCACTAAAGTCAATTATTTGATGTTACGTGTTTGTATTTCTGTTTCAGTTGCCCATGTCTACAAATAAACCACCCCAAGACTTAGTGGCTTAAAGCATTAATGATCACTTAATATCTTTCAGTTGTGTGGGTTCACTGGGAAGTTCTTCTGCTGGTCTGGCTTGTACTCTCTTATGTGATTGCAGTCAGATGGTCACTAGGCTTGGAATCATCTGGGGGCTTGACTGGGATAGCCCTTCCTCTCCATAGGGCTCTCCTAATGGTCTGAACTCTTTAAGTTAGCTAAAACTTCAATATGTCAGTTCAGAGATCCCCAAAATTGCAGATACAGAAGTTGCCTGAGCTCAGATATCACAGAACATGACTTCTACTGCCTTCAGTTGGTAAAACAAGCCATTGGTCAGTGTTAATTCAATACAGGAGGAGACCGCACTAGGGTGTGGCCACCAGGAGCTGCCATCTTTGGAAACTGGGTGCCATAGATTCCCTCTGGATATATCGGGTAAGTTACTTCTCTGAGCTTGGACATGGCAATAGCCTCCCTGCTTCTACACTTGCCCTTCTTCAGTCTGTTCTCCTCTGAAGGCAGTGGTTTTTTTATAACAATTTTATTATGATGTAATTTGCGTACCATAATATTGACCCTTTTAGAGTATGCAATTCACTGGTTTTTAGTATGTGAACAGACTGGTGCAACCATCACCACTGTCTCATTGTAGATCAATTTCATCTACCCTAAAAGAAACAGCATACCCATTAGCTGTCACTCCCCAACCCTCTCCAAAGTCTGACAACCTCTCCCTCCCTGCCTCGATGAATTTGCCCATATCGAACATTTCAGATAAATGGAATTATACATAAGTGCTCTTTTGTGTGCTGGCCTCTTTCACTTAGTATAATGTTTTCAAGGTTCGTCCATGTTATAGCATATACCAGTACTTCATTCTTTTAAATGGCTGAATTAATCTACTCTATGGACAGACCACATTTTGTTCATCCATTAATCAGTTGATGGACAGTTATGTTGTTTTCACTTTTGAGCCATTATGAATAATGCTGCTCTGAATATTCGTGAACAAATTTTTGTGTGAACATATGTCTTCATTTCTCTTGGGTATACACCCAGGAGTAGAATTGCTGGGTCATATGTTAATTCTATGTGTAGCTTTTTGAGGAACTGCCAAGCTGTTTTCTCTAGCAGCTGCACCATTTCACATTCCCACCAGCAATGTATAAGGGTTCCAATTTCTCCATATCCTGCCCAACACTTGTTATTTTCTGCCATTTCCTTTCTCGAATGACTAACGATATTGAGCATCTTTTCATGGGCTTATTGGCCAATGTATATCTTCTTTGGAGAAATGTCTATTCGGGTTCTTTGTCCATATTTTAATTGTGTTATTTGTCTTTATTGTGGAATTTTAAGAGTTCTTTATGTATTTTGGATATAAATCCTTTATCAAATGTATAACTTGGAATTCTTTTTTCCATTTGTGTGGCTGTCTTTTCATTTTCCTGATGGTGTCCTTTGAAGCACAAATGTTTTCTTTTGTTGTTTTTGATGTTATATCTAAGAAACCATTGCCTAACCCAAGGTCACAAAAATTTAATCCTATGTTTTCTTTGAGAGATTTTAGTATAATCTCTTATATTTAAGTCTATATTCCCTCCCACTAATTTTTGTGCATAGTGTAGAGATCTAGCTTCATTATTTCATAAATGGACATCCAATTTTCCCACCACCATTTGTTGAAAAAATGATTATTTCCCTTGTTGGATGGTCTTGGCACCCTTGGTGAGTTTATTTTTGAATGTTCAGTTCTACTCCATTCATCTATGTTTTTATGCTAGTACTGCATTTCTTATTGATATAAATTTATAGTAGTTTTGAAATAAGGAAGTGAGCCCTCCAACTTTGATCTTCTTCTTGGAGATTTGTTTTGTTTTGTTCTAGAATGGGTCCTTTACATTTCCATATGAACTTTAGGTTCAGTCTGTTAATCTATGCAGAAATGGAAGCTGGAATTTTGATAGGAATTATATTGAATCTGTAGATCAGTTTGGGGAGTACTGTCATCTTAGTAATATTACATCTTTCAAGCCATGGATATGGGATTTCTCTCTACTTATTTAGGTCTTTTTAAATTTCTTCCAACTGTGTTCTGTTATTTTCAGTGAACAAGTCTTGAACCTCTGTAATAAAGAATCTGACTCCATTTTTTTGATGTTTGACCATTGACAGCTTATAAACCTTATGCTGTCCTCTCTCCCTTCTGTCCCACATCTATCTGATCAAGGTGATGAGAAAACCTTTATTTCCTTTAGTTCTGGTGGAAAGCTCAAACCATGTGCAGGAATACTCACCCTACTTCTACTCCTAAGCACTATGAAAATTCAACCCAGACCCCTTTCCCAGCTCTAAAGCCATTTTCAGACCAGCTTGGGTAACTTGCTTTGTTCTTCCTGGAAAGCTTCATTGTGTGAACCTTTGCATAATCTCTGGTGCCTATGTGGCATCATCAGTCTTAGCATCTGAACCAGATTTTGGATGGGGGACCCATCCTGCCTCTGCAGAGTGCTCGCAACTTCATTGGTCCAGTTGATTTCTAAATATATTGTATGCTATTAAAAATGCAATTGTTTTCTAATTTCATTTTCAGATATTTCACTGTTAGCAGAGAAAAATAAAATGATTTTTGCACATTGGTCTTATATCCTACAATATACTCATGAACTCATTTATTAGTTGTCATAGTTTTTGAGTGGATTCTCTAGGATTTTCTATATAAAAGATTATGTCATCTGCAAATAGAAATAGTTTTACTTCTTCTTTTTCAAAATGGGTGTCTTTTACTTTTTCTTGTCTAATTATCCTGGCTACAACTTCTAGTGCAATGTTGAGTAGAGTGGCAAGAGCAGAACATCCTTGTCTTTTACTGATCTTAGAGGGAAAGCATCCAATCTTTCCCCTTTAGGTAGAATGTTACCTTTGGGGTTTTTACAGATGTCCTTTATCAGGTGCAGCAAGTTCTCTTCCATTCCTGCTTTGTTGAATGTTCTCAATGATAAAAGGATGGTAGATTTTGTCAAATGATTTTTCTGCATCTATTGAGATGATCATATGGGTTTTTAAAATTTTATACATATGGTATATTGCATTATATAATATATTACATTATATAGTACATTACATAATTTTGGAAGTTAAACCAACTTAGCTACTTGGGAAAAATCCCACTTGGTCATAATGTATAATTATTTATGTATATACAGATGTAGTTTGCTAAATTTGGGGGGAGATTTTTGCATCCATATTCATAAGAGCTATTGGTCTGTTGTTCTCTTTTCTTGTGATGTCTTTAGTTTTGCTGTCAGGGTAATAGCAGCCTCACAGAAAGAGTCAGGAAGAGACCCCTCTTCTTCTTTTCTTTGGAAAAGTTTATGGAAGATTAGTGATTTTTTTGTTTTGTTTTGTTTTTGTTTGTAATGTTTAGTAGAGTTCACCATCTGGTCCTTGACTTTTCTTTGCAGGAAGTTTTTCTTATTACGGTCTCAATCTCTTTGCTTGCTATAGGTCTATTGAAATGTCCTAAGTTTCTATTTCTTCTTGAGTCAGTTTTGGTACATGGCCTTTCCAGGAATTTGTCCCTTTCCTCTAGGTCATATAATTGATTAGCACACAATTGTTCATCATATTACCTTATAGGCCTTCTTTATTTCTGTAAGGTTGGTAATGATGTCCCCATCTTATTACCAGTTTTAGTAATTTGAGCTTTCCCTTTTTTATTATAGTCAATCCAGCTAAATGTTTGTCCATTTTGCTGATCTTTTCAAAGAACCAACTTTTTATTTTGTTGCTTTCTCTATTGTTTTTCTATTCTTTATTTCATTTACTTCTGCTGTAGATTATTAATTAGATATCTGTATTGCTTTTTTTTTTTTTTTTTAAAGTAGACTCCATGCAGTGTGGAGCCCAGTGCAGGGCTTGAACTCATGACCCTGAAATCAAGGCCTGAGCTGAGATCAAGAACAGACACTTAACCAACTGAGCCACCTAGGCATCCCTGTATTTGATTTTTTATGTAAGCATTTACAGCTATAAATTTTCCTCTAGTCACTGCTTTTGGCACAAGCTACAATTTCAGATATGTTGTACTATCATTTTCATTTATCTCAAAGTATCTTCTGATTTCCCCCTGTGACTTCTTTAATATGTTTGGTTACTTAGTTATTTAATTTCCACATATTTGTGAATTTCTCAAATTTCCTTCTGTTATTGATTTCTAATTTCATTTATTGTGGTTGGAGAACATACTTTGTATGATTCCAACCCTTTAAAAATTGTTTAGACTTGTTTTATGCCCTAACATACAGCCTATCCTGAGAATGTTCTCTATGCCTTGAGAAGAATGAGTATTCTGGTGTTGTTAGGTAGAAAGTTCTAGATAGCTGAGATGATTGTTCAGGTTTTCTCTTTTTTTGTTGATCTTCTGTCTAGTTGTTTTATCCATTATCAAAAGTGAGGCATTCAGATCTCCCACTCTTATTGTTAAAATATCTATCTTTCCCTCTAATTCTCTCAGTTCTGGCTTCATGTATTTGGGGTTCTATTGTTAGGTGAATGAATGTTTGTAAGTGCTATATCTTCCTGATGGGTTGAACTTTTAATAATTATAAAATGTCCTTGTTTGGGCACCTGGGTGGCTCAGTCGTTAAGCAGCTGCCTTCGGCTCGGGTCGTGATCCCAGAGTCCTGGGATCGAGTCCCACATCGGGCTCCCTGCTCAGCGGGGAGCCTGCTTCTCCCTCTCCCACTCCCCCTGCTGTGTTCCTGCTCTCGCTGTCTCTGTCTCTGTCAAATAAATAAATAAAATCTTTAAAAAATAAATAAATAAATAAATAAATAAATAAAATTAAATTAAATTAAATTAAATTAAATTAAATTAAATTAAGTTAAATTAAATTAAAATGTCCTTGTTTGTCTCTAGCAACAATTTTTGTCTTAAAATCTGTTTTATCTGATATCAGTATAACCATCCCAGCCCTCTTTGGTTACTGTTTATGTGGTATATCTTTTTCCATCCTTTTGCTTTCAACCTATTTGTATCTTTGAATCTAAAATGTGTTTCTTGACAGTAGACAAGTTGCTACCATGGGCTGGGGAGTAGGAGAAATAAGGGGAGGTTGGTAAAAGGGTACAAACTTTCAGCTATAAGATAAATAAGATATAAAGATCTAATATAAAACATGGTGATTATTGTTGATAAGATTGCATTGTATAATTGAAAATTGCTGGAGGAGAATTTAAATGTTCTGAAAAAGAAAGAAAGAGAGAGAGATATGTTTTAATTAACTAGATGAAGGGAGTCATTTCACAATGTATACGCAAATCAAATTGCCACCATGTACACTTTAAATATCTTACAATTTTATTTGTCAATTATGCCTCAATAAAGCTGAAATTTACAATTTTATTTGTCAATTATACTTCAATAAAGCTGAAATTTAAAAAAATAATAATAAAGTATGTCTCTTATAGATAGCATATAGTAGGATCATAGTTTTAATCCATTCAGGGCAGTGATTTTTCTCTGTTTTTGACAATATCTGCAGTACCTAAGAGAGTATCAGGCACTTAATAGGAGCTCAATGGATTTCTTTTGAATGAATGAGTCTTTATATGTGAAATGGGGTGACATGTCCTTTTCTCACTGCTTTCCAGTTATGGGGGTCATCATCACTGCAGTTGTCTCTTTAAAATCTTAACATTGCGGGGAGAGGAAGTTGCCTGGGTGGCTCTGTTGGGTAAGCATCCAACTCTTGATTTTGGTTCAGGTCGTGATCTCAGGGTCATGGGATCAAGCCCTGCCTTGGTCTCTGTGCTCGGTGTGGAACCTGCTTGTCCCTCTCCCTCTGCCTCTTCCCCCCCATCTCTCTCTCTCAGATAAATAAATAAACCCTTTAAAAATAAATAAATAAAATAAAATCTTAACATGGTATGTAAATGTAAGAAAATGTAAGAAAATGGTGAAATCTTGTTCAACCTTAAGCCCGAGACCAAGTTCCAGAACTCTGCTGAATCATGTTTATCAGGCAGAATAGATATGTTTAAAATCTAACAGATACAGAAGTTATGCCTGGACTTGTCCCTCACTCCCCAACTGGCCCCAGGTA
The DNA here is from genome assembly GCF_029215605.1 of Mirounga angustirostris. NCBI lineage: Eukaryota > Metazoa > Chordata > Mammalia > Carnivora > Phocidae > Mirounga > Mirounga angustirostris. The sequence continues at coordinate 169,254,345 of NW_026991713.1, forward strand.
AACTCAGTCATCCATCTTTCTTCTTCCCTTAGGTGTACTTTCTCTGATTTTTCTTTTCTTCTATGAAGCCAGGTTCAGAATTACTACAAGGATATGTCCTTAACAAGCTCCAAGCCAGTCCCCAACAAGGAATTCTGATTCTTACTCTCATGCCTACTGTAGTGTATTTCATTATCCTGAAGATTAGAATAGGAACCAAGGCACTGGGAGAGACCCAACTTGGGTCTTGATCCAAAATCACAAGTTCCAGCTTAGTTTTTCAGAAATTCTCTCAAAGGGTGTTGAGCACTACCCTCACCAAGAAGTTAGTTCTAGAATGCTTTAGCACCCCTTACTGGTTCTCCCAACTCTCCTTTTGACTCTGTAAATAATCACCTCATTAAATGCTCCTTAGAAAGTCTGTAGAGGGTGTTCCTGCCTGGACCCTGGATGAAAAAGCCCCAGCTCCAAATCTCACTTGATTTTCTCCTTTTGCCCCTCAGGTCTGGTCAAATGCTGTCTCAGTATTGCTGTTCTCTGGGTGTCTCATTAGCTCTTATCACTCCCTCAATCTTGTTTATAGTCCTTGGTTTATATATGGAATTTTATCTCCCTATGACTTTCCTATACTGACCATGAGACCAGGATCATCACAGAAGCAATCCATTCCAGGCTTTCTCTGCTGCTTGAAATCTGGCCAAGAGATGACTTCACCACCACTTCTTACCTAATAGCTATTGGAAGAACAAATGTATCAATGTTCCTCTTATAGCAAGACACCTGGAAATAGCGGTCCCTACTCACAGTCTGTAATTTTTCCTCATCCTAAACCCTGCCTGCCAACCAGGTGTTCACTCCCACCATCTCACAGACCCTTCTTTTGTCAACATCACCAATGACCTCCATGTTGCTAACCACATAGACTAATTCTGTCATTTTCTGACTTGACCATCATCAGGATTTAACAGATATGGTCACCCCCTCCTCCTCAAAAGACTTTTCCATGTATAACTTCTAAACAATGGAGTGCCCCAGGGCTCAGTCCTTCAACTTCTTTTCTTCTCCAATTATATTTATTCCCTCAGTGGTCTTATCCAGTCTCATGGGGTATATACCATCTGCATGGTATATAGCTCCAGCCTGGAGTTCCAGTTGCCTATATCTACCTTCTCAACACTCCCATTTAGGTCTCTAATTGACATCTCAAGCCAAACTCCTCATTTTCCCTATTTCAGTAAGTGGCAAATCCACTTCATATGCTTGGACTAAAAAACTAGGACATCATCTTTGGCTCTGCGGTCTCTCCTACCCCAAAACTAATCCATCAGCAAATCTCCTCACATCTACCTTCAAAATATATTCAGAATCTGACCACTTCTCACTACTCTGGTGCAAGTCATCAGCATACAAAAATGCTCTTGCAAAAAAGAAAAAAGAAAGTCCTTTTTCACAGTGTCCCTCTGGCTAACATGGTTAGTTCTGTCTCATTTTTTTAGTCTCAGATCTCTTTAGGGAAGTCTCCAGTGGCCCACCCATCTAAGTCTCCATTGGCCTACTCCATTGACCCATCCATCTAAGGTTGCCTTGACTTCTCCTCTCACTTCTTTGGCCATTACAACATTTTATTGCCTTCCTCTTTCTTATCACTCTGTAAAAATTATATTTTCTATGTTTATGAGTTTGTTTTCTTCTTCATTCCTCTAACTGTATGTACACCTTCTAGACTGAAGTGCCCAGAGCCTAGCACAGCACCCACCATATGGTGACCATCAATAAAAATTTATTGAGTTATCAAATGAATGATCTTTAAGGCCCTCTTGTACTCAAAAATGCTATAATTAGTGTAATAATGTGTACTTGGTGATTTTCTTAAACCTTATGGTGCAGTTGTGGGAAGGACATGATATAATAATATGATAAAAAGTAGTCTGTAAGCTATGAAACATTATCTAAATAGAAGGAGATGTTTTTGTTAATAAGTATTGAAGGCTTCCTAAAATGAGTGTCTTTTCTGAAGAAGCAGGACCCTTATTTATAGCATTTTCCTGGCCAAGACAATCTCACAAAGTGTCACAATGTGGGCACCCTAGATTAAGGGCAATGGTTGCTTTGGCTTTACTGTGTGAGCTAGGAATGTCAAAGCATATATAAAACACTTAGCATGGGGGAGCCCCTACTAAATGGAACTGTAAGCTTCCTTTGCTTTGCCAGTGGTCCCCAAAGTGTGCTGAGCAACTCCCCAGGAGCCCTATAACCACATATTCCAATGTCAAATGCATGGAGAAATTGTCTTAGTTCAAACTTTTTTACCTAGGCATCTAAGGTCTCCATTTTTTTGTGCGCATCTTGGGTAAAAGAGAAAATGCATGTGCATAGTATAAAGTATGATTGTATGTGGCTTTTTTCTTCTGTTTCTAATTTTAAGAAAAGCTCCTCTTTTATAGGCTAACTCTGGGTAAGGCTGAGGCAACAATAAAAGGGAGAAATGCTTTCTTTTGTTTTAAAATTTTTACTCTGTTTAGCCTTAGAATTTTCCAGACCTTTCCAGTAAACACGTGTGCCCAGTGAGACATTTTAGATGTGGTTTCGTCATACCCCTTGGGCCCTGTCCAACCATCCATCCACCCACATTCTCTCTCCTGGTCCATTGACCACACTCCATATGCTAAACATCTCAGTAGCATCCACACACCTCTCTCTCTTCACCCCTCCAGCAAAACTGGTAAAGGAGAGCAAGAGAATGTGAGCACCTTGATACAAGATTCATCCTTGGTGTCATGTATTTTGACTCAGGGGCAAATATGGTGAACAGTAAATTATATCCAGCCATCCAGTAGGATTTCAGCCATGATAGCTCTCTGAGAAGACAAAGATTTTGAGGCAAAGGGTGATGAAGGGGGTGTGTGTTTCTTCCTCACTTGTGAAAGCTAAAGCTATTTTTTTTCTTAAATCTCAGTCTTTACCCACAGGTATCTGGAGCAATCCCTGCCATCTCATAAGCCATACACTTAGTCCTGCAAAGCACCTTTTCCCAAAATGTGTTCCAGGGACCATGAGAGATACAAGGTGGTCTCTTATAGAAAGGATTCATGGTCAAATAAGCTAGATGCTCTGCATATCATAGACTCTTGCAGGAGATAATCAATGTGCATTAGCATAGAGAAGCCTCTGAGACTTCCTGCAAAGGAAAAAAATCACCTAATTTCTTTAATTCTGTATTTCCTCAATTTATTTGTATCACAGAAGCCTTTTTTCAAATGATACTTATCACCTCTTAGAACCAGTGTCTATGGAATACCTTTTGGGAAACACTGTTGTAGGCTGATTCTTGGATTTGTGAACAAATCCAATTAACCTTATTTCAGACCTTGAGAATCTGAGGAAGAGCTAATGGGTGTTGCTTTTTTTTTTTTTTTTTTTTTTTTACCAAATTGTTTCTTGCAGAGTGACTCTGCACCAAATTATACCAGAAGGGCAAATGCTCCCATAAACAACAGAGCAGAAACCTTCACCAAAGCCTCAACACTCATGTTGAAGAAACATGATGTTCTTAACATTAGAATTGCAGATATTTTCTCTCAAGTGCATCCCAACCATATAACTTTACACTTAGGGAAGCACCTCTCGGTGAACTACATAACAGTTTCCAAATTCAGTTACAGAATTAATCACTTTCTCTATTTTAAAGGGGGAGATTTTTAAGAAAGCAAAGGTGTTTATTTTGAAAACAAATATGAAATCAAATGTCCTCGGAAAGGAAATAATTGAGAGGAGCTCTAAAGTCTGAGTAGAAGATAATAGATGAAGGGGAGAAGGACATTCTGGGAGGAGAAACGTGTACAAAGGTAAAAATGTGGGCAGTGCAGCCAGCTATGTTTGGAATGGGAATGAGGCTGTAAAGGAGGCAGATGCTAAACCATGGAAGGTTCTTTGTGCTAAGTTAGTAGATTCAGACACTTTGCTATAAAGCAAGGGATATTTTTGAGGAATATTTTCAGAGTGGGATGTGACCTGACTTACATTTTAAAGCCATCACTCTGCTGTCTGGTAAATGGAAGGTTGGGATGGAAGAGATGCCAACTGAAATAAGGAAGACAAGTGAGGAAGCTACTGCACTAATCCATGCACTAGTCCATGGCAAGAAATGACAAAGGCTTAAATTTAAAAGGTGGCAGAAAGGATATGGAGAGGAAGTGACAGATATGAATGATGATGAGGAGTAATTAACTGGCAGAGGGATGAGGAGATGTGTACTAACTCCAGTGAATGATGACCATATTGGCTCATCTTTCTGTCTGTGGGTCACTGTAAGATCTGTGAACTGAGGGCTAGGAGATCCAATGTTTGTTCCCATGTTGCCATTGCTTACTTCTTTGAGCTTGACCATTCACTTCTCTAGGTTCAGTTTATTTGGCAAAGTAAGATAGAGGGGCTGATTCCCAAGCCTAATATCCTGGGAATTCATTCTATTTTAATTATGGCCTCCATAAAGTTAAAAATCATCATACACTTTCCATGATCTGCCTTATCTATATATTGCTCTGATTCTCTATTGCTCCCTAAAAACCTAACAACCACCCCAAAATATAGTGGCATAAAGCAATTTATTATTATTTCTCATGGTTCTATAGGTTGACTGGGCTGAGTAGGGGATTCTCACTTGGTTTTCTCAAGCCGAGGCTGTAGTCATCTGAAGCCTCAGCTAGGATGAATATCCAAGATGGCGCCTCACATGGCTGGCAATCAGTGCTGGCCATCAACTGGCAGCTCAGGAAGAGCTAGCTGCCGGTGTGCCTACACATGACCACTCTATGTGGCTTGGGCTTAATACAGAATGGTAAGGAGGTCCCAAAAGAAGCATCAAGAGCAAATTTTCCAGGAGACCCAGGCAAACACTCCAAGCCTTTGAAGTCCTAGAATGCCATATTGGTTGCATTTCTTTGGTCAAGCAAGTCACTATAACCAGCCTAAATCTAAGGGGAGAAGAATTAGACTCCACTTACTGTTGACAAAATGGCAAAGTCACAGTATAAAAGAACATGTGAGAAGTGAAATATTGTTGCTATTTTTAGAAAATCTAATCTATCATATAGGTATTTGAAAACATTCCCAATTTTTCCTATTACCTTCATAAGAGTATAGACCTTTGCTTTTTTAAAAAATCATCTGTATATGTCCCCCCCTTCCCTTTGTTCACTATCCACTCCCTGTCCCACTCTATGTCAAGAAGAATGTCTTACATGTGCCAGAGAGTTAATGGATTTTGTTTGTCAGTGGATTTTGTTTCTTTCAGGAGAACAAAGAGCAAATACGTTCTCATAAAATTATTTTAGGTGTGTAGACAAACCCTTATCTCAATATTTGGACCTGTAACTATAGGTCAAGTCTTATTATTTTGTTCCCTCTATCTGATATAACCCTCTTTATACATCTGCCACCAGAAATCTACCCCCTGCAATGCCTTGACATAACACCTACTGTTTATTAATATTAGTATGTACCAAGGAGTGTACAAAGTGTTTTATCTAAATTACTTCCTTGGAGCTATTGGATGACTCCCAAAAAGATTATATTCTCACTGAGGACCAGAACTCATCTGATTCTGGTATTTGTATGTTGGTTTGAACCACACTATTGGGGGCGGGGGGGACCTGAAGACCATTTACTGCAACTTTTCAAATCTCTTAATGTCCTTCCAGGTTGTGTCATTGAACATTTGCTTGTCTTACTGTGAGCATGCAAAAATACTATTTTGGGTTCTGTTTTTTCATTTGGAAACATATACACTGCTGTGTATGGTGACCAGCTACTAAGATGGATCCAGTGAATCTGCCTGCTAGTATTTGTGCACTGGTGTAGTCTCTTCTTCATTGTCTCATAGTTTGTGTGATCAATAGAGTATGGAAGAATGACAGTGTGTGACTTCTAAGGCTAGGTCATAAGAGGCACTGTGGCCTCTAACCTGGCCTATTGGGCCACTCACCCCAGGGAAATCCAGCAACCATGTTGCAAGGAGAGCCAAGTAGCCCTATGGAGAAACCCACATAGAAAAGAATCAAGCCCACCTGCCAATGGCATCACTAACTTGTCAGTCATGTGAGTGAGCCACCTTGAAAGTAGACCCTTCAACCCCAGTCAGATCTGGGGAGTCTTAAAAAATAGCCAGGTTGAGCCACACCCTGGAGACTCTGAGCATCCCAGGAGGTCTGCCTGGTAGAGGAAGTGGGCCCCCCTCAGAGAGAGTCCACGTGAGTATATCATGAGAACAGGAGCCAGACAGATGCATTTGATGTTCCCAGAGACCATGGCCTGAATCAGGAGGGAGTCCAGTGTTGGAGGTTCTCAAATAAATTCTTTCTGAGAAAGAAGCAGAGTTTGGTCATCCGCTCTACAGAAAGCACCAGCAACAGAATCATTAGGACTATTCTTTCTCCTACTCCCTCCCCCAAGGTAGTCTAAAAACACACCCAACACTGCATTTGGGAAAAGGGTCTTTGTATATGTGATTAAGTTAAGGATCTTGAGATGGGAGAGTATCCTGGATAATCCAGATAGCCCTAAATGCCATGACCTGTGTCCTCATAAGAAGGGGACAGGGACAGAGGAACAATTACACACAGAAGAGGCAAAGGCAGTATGACCACAGAGGTAGCCAGAAGCCAAAGAACACAGCCTCAGAAGCTGACAAAGACAAGGATCAGATTCTGCCCCAGACCTTTGCAGGGAATATGGCTCTGCTGACACTTTGATTTCAGACTTTGGGTCTCCAGAACTGTGAAAGAATAAATATGCATTGTTTTAAACCACTAAGCCTGTGGTAATTTGTTACAGCAGCCACAGGAAACTAATACACTCCCCCTGGCCAACCCTGGATGGGTCATAATTTTTAACAACGTAGAGTCAGAGTCAGAGTAGAAGGGGACAAGCAACATAGTAGCTCTTACATCACAGTGTCCTGCCGCCTTTCAAGCCTAGCTCAGGCCTGTGCTGGGAGAAGGAGACAATTTCATGGCCTTCACATTGTGAGGATTTGAAATCTGACATAAGGAAGTTTTTATTTGGGACAGACTAGACTTTTTAGATACCTAAAGGTAAGGCTGAAACATGCAAGTGCAAATCCATGAAATTGATTGGCCAACAATATTATCCATGGGCAGGCAGAAGGAAGGAAGTAGGATGACTGATAGTTAAATAATAATAGCAATAAGATAGATAGATAGATAGATAGATGATAGATAGATAGATAGATAGATAGATAGATAGATAGATAGATGATAGATAGATAGATAGATGATAGATAGATAGATAGATAGATAGATGATAGATAGATAGATAGATGATAGATAGATAGATAGATAGATGATAGATAGATAGATAGATGATAGATAGATAGATAGATAGATAGATAGATGATAGATAGATAGATAGATAGATGATAGATAGATAGATAGATAGATAGATAGATAGATAGATGATAGATAGATAGATAGATAGATGATAGATAGATAGATAGATAGATAGATGATAGATAGATAGATAGATAGATAGATAGATAGATGATAGATAGATAGATAGATAGATGATAGATAGATAGATAGATAGATGATAGATAGATAGATAGATAGATAGATGATAGATAGATAGATAGATAGATGATAGATGATAGATAGATAGATAGATAGATGATAGATAGATAGATAGATAGATGATAGATAGATAGATAGATAGATGATAGATAGATAGATAGATAGATAGATAGATAGATAGATAGATGATAGATAGATAGATAGATAGATCGATCGATCGATCCCATGTCAGTACCTGGGATGCAAGCACCTAAATGCAAGAATGGCAGAAATACGGTGTATGGGTTGACAACATAGAGCGGAGGCCAATGCCCCTGTGCTGTCCCAAGAGTGACTACCTCTGTCCATGAGCTGCATCCGTTGGACCCATCATGAAAAAAAAGATGGCAATAGCTTTCATTTGAGCACCTAATCCACACTAGTCCTATCATTAGTTCTAATCCTCACAATCACCATGCAAGGTGGATATTTCATCCCATTTTACAGATGACGAAATGGTGGGTCTACTTGCTTAAGTATACTTACATGGCAGGTGAGGAACAAAGCTCTGGAGCCCTTGCTGTCCTGCTCCTGACACCAAAACATGTGGTCCCTTGTCCATTCTATAGTCTAACCCCATGTGCCTCTGGGTCTACAGGTGACTTTATATACAGGTGAGTCTGCAATAAAATTTATATTATAGGAGCCAGCACTCAAGAATTAGAAACCTGCCCTATGGAATATGCCCTTAATTAGGCCAGCACCTGTTATTTACTGACGTGGTTTATTTTCTCAGCAACATGCATGAGTTCAGGAAAGCATCTTTGCAAATATTCTATGAAATAGACTGATTGCTGCTAAGTAGGTTCTCTTAACATGAAAGAGGGAAATGACTGACCTCTTTTGAGTTCTGATAAAGTATGGTGGTGGGGAAAATATGTGCAATGAAGCACAAAATTGGTTTTATGGTCAGCTTTGCTGGAGAGGTGGCGTAAGGCCTGGGGCATTTTGGGAAGGGTGGGGGTTTTATGCAGAATGAGTGGAACTCTAGGTCAGCGGGGGTCCATTCTATGGATGCCCGGTTGTTCCATCTTGGCCAAATGGCTTCATCTTCTCACACAATCACACGATCCTGAAATTTGGGGGTACACCTCTTTTTCCATTCTTTTTTATCCTCCTTATAAAATTCAGGCTTGTTAACGGACCTCCTAAATACCTTAGATCTTTTCTCTCCAGGCCCTCTGGAGCTGCCCTGGCTCAGGCTTCCTTCATCCTTCACCTGGACCTTGTAATGCATCACCTTCCAACCCACAGGGCTGCCTCCAGCACCTCACCCTCCCCTCCTCATGCACCTGTCCCTCCATCAAGGAAGCAGTTCTCAAACTGAGGTAAAGAAGAACCACCCAGAAAGCTTGTCTCAGTCAGTTTGGGCTACCATAACAAAATACCATAAGCCAAGTAGCTTAGACAACAGGGACGTATTACTCACATTTCTGGAGGCTAAAAGTCTAAAATCAAGGTACCAGCATGGTCAGTTTCTGATGAGAACTCTCTTCCTGGCTTGAAGTCGGCCACCTTCTGTGTCCTTACTTGTCTATTCTTATGAGGGCACTAATCTCGTGATGGGGCTCCACCCTTATGATCTCATCTAACCCTAATATCTCTCAAAGGCTTTACTTCCAAATACCATCCTATCAGAGATCAGGACTTTAACATGAATTTCAGGGTGGGGTGGGGGACACGATTCAGTTCATAGTAGCTCATGAAACTGTTGATGTCTGGATCCCATACCGGAAAATATGATTCATTAGGCCTGTGGTGGGTTTAGGAACCCACATTTTATCAAGTATCCTATTATAACTGGAAACATGAGGTCTGCAGACAAGAGTTCTTAAAAAGCACACTTCAGCTTCTCACCTGGGCTCTCTTCTGCAATCACCTTGGAGCTTTGAAAAATCATCAGTGCTAGGCCCTGCCCCAGATCAATTAAATAAGGATCTCTGGGTGTGGGGTCAGGACAACAACATTTCTTCAAAGGTCTCACTAAGTGATTTCAGGGGGGAGATGCATCACTCTGGTCCAAGACTTCACAAAGAATGAGATCACAAAGGTCAACTGATTGTGCCCTCACTCTGTCTAACACACTTCAATGACACCCCATCACTGACAGCAGTGGTTTTCAAATGGTGGGTCATGACTTAACAGTGAGACTCCAAATCACAGTAGGTTGCCAGCAGCTTTTTTTTTTTAATGGAAGGATAAAAAAAAAATTTTTTTTTAAATTAAGTGCATAGAGTGGAGCAAAAGTAACTATCATTTTGTGAAACATGGCGTCACTTTATTGTTAAATCATTGCACCTGCTATTTCTTCTGCCTTCTGTCCACCTGATATTCATCCTTCAGAACATGACTGAGGCATCTCATTTGTCTGAAGCCTTCCCTCTCCCCTGCACTCAGTCATCGTTCCCTCCATGCTTATGTAGGTCTTCTCATGCCACTCTAATATACACTTCTCATCGTAACCACTTAGGGATATGGCCGTTTCTTTCTTTGGGAGACCGCCTTTGAAGGTAAGAACTGGGTCCTGCACATTTTATATGCTCAACCCAAAGCTCATCATCTAATGCTGATCAGTTAATGCTTCCAGTATTAGGGTTCTCCAGAGAAACAGAACAAATAGGAGATTATAATAGGAGATATTAAATCTATTGAAAAATACCACTCAATTTTTAGAATGAAGATAGATATAGATAGATGGTAGACAGATAAATCTCTTAGTGATTCTGTCTCTCTAGAGAACTCTAGAGAAATATAGATATAGACATAAAAATACACTTATTAGTACCTTATTATTAGTTCTGTTTCTCTAGAGAACTCTCACTAATACAACAGGGTATACTTGTTTTGTTCACTGATGAGTCCCAAGTGGCACCTCATATGTGGTCAGTGAATGTGCTAAGTGATTATATGAATTAAGAAAATTTAAGTTATGGGCGCCTGGGTGGCTCAGTTGGTTAAGCAACTGCCTTCGGCTCAGGTCATGATCCTGGAGTCCCGGGATCAAGTCCCGCATCGGGCTCCCTGCTCAGCGAGGAGCCTGCTTCTCCCTCTGACCCTCCCCGCTCTCATGTACTCTCTCTCATTCTCGCTCTCTCAAATAAATAAATAAATCTTTTAAAAAAAAGAAAGAAAATTTAAGTTATACTTGTTGCAGTCTTGGACAGCTTGTTAGAAGTCTCTGAGCTCCTGTCTCCTGAGCTGTAAATGACTTTAATTCTTCCTATTGAGGACAAAAGCAGGTGATGCATATAAGTATGGTGCCCAGCACACACAGAAGTGATTAGTTTTATGGTTGATATTTCTGTCACTGTTAATCTACCAGTGGTCAGTCTTAATTTCACAGCCCAGACACCATGATGGTTCCTTCTTTTTCAGCCACTCTCCCTTAGTCACGTTTTTTAAAAAGATTTTATTTATTTATTTGACAGAGAGAGACACAATGAGAGAGGGAACATAGCAGGGGGAGTGGGAGAGGGAGAAGCAGGCTCCCCGCGGAGCAGGGAACCCGATGCGGGGCTCGATCCCAGGACCCTGGGATCATGACCTGAGCCGAAGGCAGACACTTAACGACTGAGCCATCCAGGCGCCCCTCTCCCTTAGTCACTTATCAAAAAGAAACAATACTTAATGGTGTAACTACAATTCACCTAATGACTGCTTTATAGCCTCTGTACTATTTTACTTGAAAGCTTTATTTCCAAATGTAGATTCAATAAATGAATTTCAGGTGCATCACTGAAATGATACAGAGAGAAGTCCTGAAAGTCTTCTAGAGATATGGGAAATAGGCATTAATAATGAAGTATCTCATTATTACTAAATATTGGTAAAAAAAATTTTATTAACGCTATTCTTATTAACTGGTTGATGTGTTTTAGTCTGGTAAAGGAAAAAATTTTACAAAGGCTCATTGAGGTCCTCTTTCCTATATCCTTATTTTTCTGAAAGGATATATTTATTTGATCATGAATTTTTCTACCACAATTTCTAGGATCCTAACCTCTGCAGTTGAACAGGAATTACTATATTAACTTTTTGAAAAAGAGATATCAACAGAATTCAGAGACTGATATATGAAACCCGAATGCCAAGTCACTAATTTTTTCAAAGATTTATCTATTTATAAGAGCGAAAAAGAGAGAGAGAACGAGTGGGAGGAGGAGCAGAGGGAGAGAATCCCTAAGCAGACTCCTCACTGAGCATGGAGCCCGATGCCAGGCTGGACCCCACAACCCATGAGATTACGACCTGAGCCAAAACCAAGATTCAGATGATCAATTGACTAAGTCACCCAGGGGCCCCCCGATTCACTAATTTTTAGAGAGGAAATAGTGAGCCTCACATTATCATCATTGTCTCCTACTAAAGAAAAACTCAAACATTGTCTCCTAAAGAAAAAGCAATGTTGATTTGCTTTATAGTCTTGGGTCTTTTTGCTCTAATAATTATAGTGGGAGCTAGACTTAGCAACTCACGTATGTGCACACACACATTCTTCTTTTCAGCTACTATTCCTCTCCCTTCCAACACACACACCCTTGGTATTTTGAGTGACTTACCTCTCTAATGGTTAGTCAGTTTTACTTGCTGTCACATGTACTTTTCAAAAGTAACATTCCTTTTCAAGAGTTCTCACTCCTATCTAGTCGATGGTGTTCTGAATTATGCCCTCCGGGCCTTTCAGCAGAAAGGGCTCTTGGTGAAAAAATGCTAGAGTTTTTAGATCTCAGAATGTCTTTGTGCAGCTTTCACAAATGAATGACAGTTTGACTGGATACTGCAGTCGAGGTCTTACCCTGATCCCTTCAGAATACTCAAGATGTCAACCCAGTGACTTTTGCAATTGACTGGAGTGGAGAATTTACTTCTTACCCTTCCCCCTGCTTGGAAAATGTTCCCCAAGAAGTTTAAATGTTTTGATGGTTTTCACTTATTAACTTTAACTAGAAAAAAGTAAGCTTCTAAAAACTCTCCAGGCTTGTTTCTTTCTTTAAGTTCTGAGAAGCTTTATTTGTGTCTACCATCGATTACCGTAAATTCAACATGATTTCAATTAACTGGCCAACAAGGTAATTTTTGGAAACTTAACAAGTGCATTCTAAAGTCGATCTGGAAAAGTGAATGTAAAGAAAAGCTCAAAGATGGAGATTAATCAAGACAAGAATCTCCCTTCCAGTGATCAACATATCCTAAAAGGTACATGAAGTAGAAGGTAATGTTTCAAGAATAGACAAATAGGTCAGTGAACTGGAAAAGACAGTTCACAGACAGACCCATGTGTATGGAGGAATTAAGTAAATGTACATTATGGAGAAAGAAAAAATATTCAACAAAGGATTTGGGGGGGATTTAAAAATGTCTTGAAACCTCCCCCATATACCACACACACTTAAAAAAATATTCTGAATAGGGGCGCCTGGGTGGCTCAGTCGTTAAGCATCTGCCTTCGGCTCAGGTCATGATCCCGGGGTCCTGGGATCGAGCCCCGCTTCGGGCTCCCCGCTCTTTGGGAAGCCTGCTTCTCCCTCTCCCACTCCCCCTGCTTGTGTTCCCTCTCTCGCTGTGTCTCTCTCTGTTAAATAAATAAATAAATTCTTAAAAAAAAAATATTCGGAATAGATTGAAGACAAAAACATTAAAAAATATTGATGTAATGTATGGGGATTAACATAAGAATAAAAAAACTAAAAAAAAACATTAAAAAATAAATAGGTAGTATAATATTGTTGTGTATTCTTTTTTTTTTTTTTAAAGATTTTATTTATTTATTTGACAGAGAGAGGCACAGCGAGAGAGGGAACACAAGCAGGGGGAGTGGGAGAGGGAGAAGCAGGCTTCCCGCTGAGCAGGGAACCCAATGCGGGGCTCGATCCCAGGACCCCGGGATCATGACCTGAGCTGAAGGCAGCCACCCAACCGACTGAGCCACCCAGGTGCCCTGTATTTTTCTATATAAGAATTTAAAATTCCCTAGGAAAGACACCCCAAACTCAAAGAACAGATTTGGAGAAGGCATATAATAGGCAGCATATAATACACAAACGATTAACATTCACAGCATCACGTTCTTTAATATAGTTGAAATAGATCTGGGGAAGGAAAAGAAGATAAACTCAGGAGCTGAATCTACCATCTTGATATAGAAATATGGTTAAAACTGTTGATGACGTCCTCAAAGAAGGAGTGGACTTGGCTTAGGGAAAGGGGACTATAATCCTTACTAAGCATCTGTGGACAGCCAGTGTCCATCACCTTCACCACTACAGTATTCTGACATGCCCAAGTAGTCCAGATTTCTAAGAACTGAGCTCAGTGGGGTTTCCTGCAATGGTTCCTATTTCAATGTACCCACTGCTCCAAACAGAGCTATGTTCAAGTTCCTAGACCCAAGTTCTAGAAGAAGATATTAAGGTTACTATCTATTTTCTCAACCAGACCCTTTTTAATCTAGCCTCAACTAAGTAGATGTACCTCTGCCTTAGCCTTTTTCCATGACCATGGCCCTGTTTTCCCTGTTCCATAGTCTCAAACTCAATTGCAAGGTGTCTTTGTTTGATTCTCTTAGTTATCTTTCTTTGAGGACCTCTGGACTTGATTTTCCTCTACCCAGAACCCTCTTTCCTGTTTTCCTTGTCCGGGTAACTCTTACTCATCAGACCTATGCTTATTTGTCTTCTTCAGAAACCATATGTGTCTTCATTCACCATGATTTACCCAGTGCCTAAGATAGTTCCTGGCATATGTGAGGTGTCAATAAATATTTCTTGAATAATATAATATAATATAATATAATATAATATAATATAATATAATATAATATATAAAAATGTTACAAGTCTGTAAGGAAGAAATGCATAGAACCCAGTACAAAAATGGCCAGGGCCTATGATCTACTCATAGGAAATAAAATATGAATCAGGTATAAGGAATCAGGTGCTGCCATATGTTATAAATAAAAGTTCTATGTCAGGATAACTTTGGAGGGAGAGATTTTGGTACTGTCAAAGTAAAAACCGTACACACCCTTTGGTCCAGCAATTCTACTTCTCCATGTGAATATGCTTTCATGTGCACAAAGGTATTCATTCTACCATTGTATAAAATAGCCAAGAATTCAAAATGGTTCTGGAATCCATCCAAGGAGGAACCGTAAGTATGACAAGTCTAATTTCTAGGTCACAGCACAGGTGATTTTCTTTAAAGATGTGAATTCAGAAACTCAGTCTATCTCTAAGTTGTGGCTCTACCATCTTAGAGTCCTCTGCTTCCACTATATGGGTGGAAGATGGCATGAGATATTTGATGACCGGCCTGGAAGTGACCTCCATCACTTGTGCACACGTTCCATTGACAAGAACTTAGTCACATGATCTCATCTCAATGCAAGAGGATCTGCTTTCTTCCCATGTACACAGGAGAAAAAATGAAAAAGTTAATCTGGAAATAGTTTCAAGGTCATTTGCTAAAGTGCCAAATGTAAACTTCAGAAAAGCATGAAGGGAATGATTTCCTATTTTTGAAATTGCAATGGGTACGTTCTGACCCTTATGTAATATTCAACATTGTTATAAGTGTAACAGGATATTGAATCGGATTTTTCCTGTGACCCCAGAATGAATAATCAAGGATCAAAATTATAGTCAAAGTGGCTTTAACATTCCCATATTCTAAAGAGAACTGTACCCAAGTACCATCTTGCCACCCTAGTCATCCAGAATCCACTCGAATATAGTTTAAATAAGGAGGAGAGTGGGGAAAGAGAGTCGTTGGCATCTTGAGAGGAGCAGTAGTTATGCCAAGAAGCTTTTCCTTCTTTCCCTGGGATTACTCCAGTGGAGGAACTCCCAGAGCTGCTGGGTGCCCTCTAAAATTGGATCTTGGCATCTCATGTTCCAGCCATGTGCATGTTGAGCTGAAGAACTCACATGTCATTCAGGTGCTCTCATCAGAACAAAGAGAAGCATGTTGAGGAGTCCTTGGAGAGCTTGTCATGAGTCCCTAGATTTTGGGGGGCCATGTAAAATGAAGATATTCCTCTTCCAGAGATTTCTCAGGGCAAGAGACTCACAAGCACAAAAGAAAACTGTAGAGCAGTGTACCTGGAAGAAAAGGGTGGGCAGATGGAGAGAGTCATCCACACTCCAGCTATCTCATCTTGAGATGAGAACTCCATTTATGAGACTAGTGGTTACACCAGCAGTTGTAACCAGAAAAAGTCTGAAATCTACTTGCATCTATCCTACTTGCATTGAGATGAGATCATGTGACTAAGTTCTTGTCAATGGAACGTGTGCACAAGTGATGGAGGTCACTTCCAGGCCGGTCATCAAATATCTCATGCCATCTTCCACCCATATAGTGGAAGCAGAGGACTCTAAGATGGTAGAGCCACAACTTAGAGATAGACTGAGTTTCTGAATTCACATCTTTAAAGAAAATCACCTGTGCTGTGACCTAGAAATTAGACTTGTCATATTTACGGTTCCTCCTTGGATGGATTCCAGAACCATTTTGAATTCTTGGCTATTTTATACAATGGTAGAATGAATACCTTTGTGCACATGAAAGCATATTCACATGCAGAAGTAGAATCACTCCATCCAGGAAGACCTCCCTGGATCCTGCAGCACCTCACAAGGGAGCCCCATGGTTGGAGGAGAGGACAGAAGCGGTAGGACTGCCCTGTGGTTGCCAGGACAGCAAGACAATATCTTGTAGAAGAGGTTGGATGCTCAGATGGCTGGAGGGCAAAAGGAGATGCCCATTTGGGAGTCCATGGTGAAATCTGTCTTCAGGTGAAGTTGAACATGGCCTCAAGAGAACCCCATTTATGAGACTAGTGGTTACACCAGCAGTTGTAACCAGAAAAAGTCTGAAATCTACTAATTACTTCCTCAATCTTCTTTTCCTTCCCTTAACCAAGTGGGGGATGTGGGTCATAAGGGAAAATGGGGGAGGTGGCTTATCTCAGGGCTAGACTATTCTTCTCCAATTTCTGCCCACTCTGAACCATTAGAGGCACAAGGGGAGAATTTAGAATTGAAGTCAAGTTTGAGGTTGAAGTTTTGAAGTAGACTGGATGTTCCATAATCAAAACTGACTAAGAAGTTATTGGATTTGCCTGAGATGCTCTTTAAAGACAAGAATGGGTGATTTGACAGCTCATGGTTGATTAGAAACAGTTTCATCTTTACACCCCACTGAAGCATACCCCCTCCACAATGAAGTAAACTTTAATTACTTTTTGAATTAAAAGAATGGAGTTAAAAACCTATATTTTGGTGATGTTGTCTGCTTATTAAATTTATCTGGAGTTGAGTAACTATTTTTAATCTCTCTCTCTCTCTCTTTTTTTTTTAACTTTGGAGCATTCTTTGTTTATATCCTTGATTATTAATTCTGCCCCATTTGCTTTGTCTTCTTCTCTTTTTATAATTCTCTCTGTGACAGGTTGGAGTTCCCTGTTCTATCTGCTACCCCCATCACTTTCCATTCTTTTTCTGTTAATTTTTTACATGATGTCTTTTTCTTGCCTCTGACTTTTATATGGCTAATATGATTTTCTGCCACATCAGTTCCATCTTTTACTGCTTCAAAAATGATCTGATTTGGGTTATTGCACTTTTCATCATAGATTGATTCTGTATATTAATGCAACACCTCTAGTAGATTCCCGAACATTTAAAGCACTTCTTGAATTATAACTGAGAGGTCTATTTTACAGGTTAGGATTACTTGGATCTGAATCCCAACTGCCACTTGAAGAGCGTGTGACCTTATAATCACGGGGCAAAGATAAACCAGATAATTGTGAATTCAGTGGAATATGTCCCATCATAGCAGGAAGAAACTGGCAGGTTGCATTTAAAGGGCCAGAGGTGGGGAGGAACCATATACAGGTTCGATGTGATGGAAGTGGGGGTGTCTGGGTTTGTGTGCTAAGACATGAGGTCAAAAGGGGTTAAATCATGGGGTGCCTGAGTTGCTCAGTCGGTTAAGCATCTCTTGATTTTGGCTCAGGTCATGATCTCAGGGTTGTGAGATTGAGCCCCGTGTTGGGCTCTGCACTGGGCATGGAGCGGGCTTGGGGTTCTCTCTTTCCATCTCCCTCTTCCCCTCCACTACCCTCTCTAAAAAAATGGGGGTGGTGTTAGATCATGACTCACTTGTATGCTTGAATTGGGTATCCAGGATACTATCCTGCAGACATGTACTTCTTAAGTACACACTCCCAGAACTATGGCATAGTGTGTAGGGGAACAGGAAACCTCAGGAGATCCTTGCCACACTTCCCTGGATGGTCAATATTAATTCATGTAAGGGAAACACTATCTAATTTAATGTATTTTATTTTATTATTTTATTTTTTAGAAAGGAAGAAATGAAACTGTCTTTTATTTAAGTTTATTTATTTAAGTAATCTCTACACCCAATGTGGGGCTCAAACTCGTGACCCCGAGATCAAGAGCTGCATGCACTTCCGACTGAGCCAGACAGCCACCCCAAAACTGTCTTTATTTGTAGAAAACACAATTGTTTACATGGAACAACCTAAAGAATACTAATACTGATACTAATAAAAACTACTAGAACTATTCAGCAAAGTCACAGGAACACAGGGTGATATACAGAAAAATAGGTATTTCTGTATACTAACAGCAAACTATTGGACAATGAAAGAGTTTAAAATTCTATTGACAGTAATATCAAAAGACCTAACCACTTTTTAAAATATATATTCTTTTTCCATTAAAGTATAGTTAACACACAGTGTTATATGAATCTCAGGTGTACAATATAGTGATTCACCAATTCTATACATTACTTGGTGCTCATCGAGATCAGTGTCCTCTTAATCCCCTTTATCTATTTCACCCTTACTGAGCATTTACCCAAAGAAAATGAGAACTCTAATTCGAAAAAATATGTGCACCCCTATATTTATTGCAGCATTACTATCTACAATAGCCAGGAGATGGAAGCAACCCAAGTGTCCATCCATAGATGAATGGATAAAGATGTGGTGTGGTGTATACACACATGCTATGGAATATTACTTGGTCATTAAAAATAACGAGATCTTGCCATTTGTAACCGCATGGATGGAGCTGGAGGGTATAAGGCTAAGTGAAAAAAGTCAGCCAGAGTAAGACAAATACCACATGATCTCACTCATATGTGGAATTTAAGAAACAAAACAAAAGAACAAAGAAAAAAAGAGGCAAACAAACAAAACAATCAGACTCTTAAGTACAGAGAACAAACTGGCGGTGGCCAGAGGGGAGGTGGCTGGGAGAAAAATACCATTTTAAATTAAAACAAACATACACTACGGTAGAGAATGCAAAATCAAAATAAAATTCTAAGGTATGCCTAGAATCTATGCAAGTAGATGTTACCTTTAGTGGCCCCTCTGGGACCACATTGACTCTTAGATGCCTTTTGGGACAGCAGGTAGGAAAAGCCATCTATCTGCTCCCTGACAACCTCTAAGTGTAGACTCTACTGGTTGGAAGAAAGGCTTCTTCTCAATCCCTTCCCACAGAAGCCTTGAGGGGCCACACATCCCCCTCCCCCTCCAAGCAAGGGAAAGTGCTCTGATGAGGTGGTCTTACTGTAAAAACATCCCAGCTCTTCAGAAACCACTGTCCCAAACAGAGATAAACTAAAGACAGTGCTCCCCACAAACACTGATGTATTTTCCATTTATGCAGTCCAGAGCGCAGTGGTCGGCACTGTCCTCCGCCTCCAGTGATTAATGGCCTGGCCCCAGCTAGGGTCCAAAAAGAAAGAGCCAGAGGAAGCAGATGCAATGGGTTTTATATTATCATGACTGCAACAAACTCATTCTGTGGTGTCAGTGCTGACTGCAGGGTTCTGATTATGAAATATGATGCATGTTGAATTTAATGACTTTCTGTGCCCTTCTGGTGAGTTCACTGCTTTCCAATGTCATTTTCTCTTCTCATCTGAGTGGTAATAAAAGGAATATCATTGACTGTGGTAGCTTGTAACCACTGTGTGTTTTACAATAAATTTCATTTCAGGACCTTTCTCCCCAGGAGAGAAGTGCATGGCCAGACGGATTATTGTGAGGCAGGCTCTGGGATCCTGGTCCCCAGGATGATAGGGAATGAGATGGAGCTGCCCTTTTGTAGGGAATTATTCCCTAAGAACACTCATTTTTCAAGCAATTATATACCAACGGTCAGTTTGGACCAGGGGGAAAATGACAAAACACAGACTCTAAAGCAAAAATGACTATCACCCAACCAAAATCAATGCAGAATGGACAGGTCTAATCTCTTAATATGTTCAGGAAAGGGAAGGGGAGAAGGTCAGCTCAGAACTGGGAAGACAGTCCCACAAGCCCTGTTCTTTCTGTGTATGTTCAAGCTGACCTTTTGTCATTATCCCATGGAAAAGTCATCTCCACGTAGGAATAATAAGAAGAAAAGTAATATTTAATGAGAGACAACTGTGTACCAGACCCATGCCAGGCACTCGAAGGCACAATGTCACCTACTCTCACAGTGCTCTTGGGAATCACGTCTTATCACCCCCAATTTGTAAATAAAGAAATATGGGCTAGACATAATTCCCAGGGTCACAGAGCCAGGGTCCAGCTCCAGCTCATCTGATTCCCAGAAGTGGGTCCCCTGGACCAGAAGCACCAACCTCATGTAGGAGTTTGCTAGAGACACAGAACCTCAGATTCCCACCCAGTCATGCATATGGACATGTGAGAAGCATGCCATGGGTACCAAGTAATGAAGCTGGACGGCAGACCAAAAGTTTCCTGACCCTTGGGCCAACCAGGACAAACTTACCTCTTCGCTGTGAGAGGGTCTTCCGGGCAATGTTGCATTAACCATCAGGATCTTCATTGCACTGCTTGTCCAGCTGAGAGTGGCATTGTTGGGGACAGTGCTCCTCACACTTCAGAGGGTCCGGCAATTTCCTGGGTAGCTGGTTTAAGGACAGACTCCTTAGCTCTGCATTGTGTGAGCCAGGTTCTCCAGACAAACAGAACTAACAGGATGTGCATACATACAGAAAGAGATTTATTTGAAGGAATAGGCTCATGCAATTAGGGAAGCTGATAAGTCCAAAATCTGCAGGGCCAGCCACCAGGCTGAAAACCAGAGAAGAGCAGATGTTGTGGTTCAAGTTCAAAGGCAGAATCTTCTGGCAGAATCCCCTCTTGCTCAGGGGAGGTCAGTCTTCATTCTGGTAAAGGCTTCCCTTGATTGGATGATGCCCACCCACATTAGGGAGGTCACGCTGCTTTACTCGAAGTGCCCTGATTACATCTCATCCAAAAGCACCCTCAGAAACATCCAGAAGAACGTTTGACCCCGTGTCTGGGCAGTATAACCCTACCAAGTTGAGACATAGAATTAACCATGACATGTATTGCCACGGTAGCTGCAGAAATCTGCAAGTGTGAAAAAGTGACACTGTACCAGCATTTGGGCTTGATACCAGACTATCATTATTGATTTAGTAATTATTTAAATTATTCACATATTAAAGGATTACTTAATAACTATCACAGTTATGAAGAGCAAGAGTTATCAGGGCGAAGGGTACACAAGACCGCACTGTACTATCTTTGCAACTTTCTGTGCATCTAAAGTTATTTCCAATTTTTTTTTTTAATAATTTTTTTAAATACTACAGATCCCTGCTCATTTGCAACTGCTCCTTGCCCTTTCTTTGCGTAAGGATTCTGGTCCACTTGATCTGTTAGTAATTCAGATGCAGGGAGGCTGGGCTGCTGTTGACCACATTGTGAGAATGGTCTCCATGGGTGACATGATTTCCCCTGGGGAGGGTCGGGGGGTACTGTGGTTCAATCTATGTGACCAGGAGCTACGTGATAGCACTTTTCCCACCTTAGAGAAAAATGTTAAGAATGGCTGATTAGTGGGGCGCCTGGGTGGCTCAGTTGGTTAAGCGACTGCCTTCAGCTCAGGTCATGATCCTGGAGTCCCAGGATCGAGTCCCGCATCGGGCTCCCTGCTCGGCGGGGAGTCTGCTTCTCCCTCTGACCCTCCCCCCTCTCCTCTCATGAGCGCTCTCTCTCTCAAATAAATAAATAAAATCTTTAAAAAAAAAAAAAAAGAATGGCTGATTAGGAGGGAATTTGGTGCTGAAATTGAAGCAATAATCCTTCATGATTTTTGGCTTATGGTGTCGTTCAGTGTTAGATAACGAAGGGGCAGTAGAGGTCATCTGTCCCAAGTACCCATAGGGCAGATGAAGAAAAGACTCAGCCCCTTCAGCCACGTCCCAGTTTGAGTCACCTGTCCAGGCACTCACATGGATAACAGCAAAGTCCGGACAACAAACAGAGTTCTGGGATTCTCAGGGCCCAAGCCAGCCAATTACAACTTCAGTTATAGGTTTTATAGGACTTCCCACACCTGGACGTGCTTTATTCTCTCAGAAATCCTCCACCCACCATAGGGAGGCAGCCACTAACAAGGCCATTTACACATGCAGAGACTGAGGTTGGGGGCAGCTTTCCCAAAGCTTCTCCATGAGACAGTGGACTTGGCTGGGTGCTCTATCTGCCCCCAGAAAGTGAACTAACAAAACTTAAATCCCGCAGCCCCAGACTTACTAACTCCAAGACCATCCCCAAATATGAAGTGCAGACATCCCAGGGCATTGTGCTAACTCTGCCAGGAAAATCCTCAGCCCCATTAGTGTTCTAACCCTACCCCAGGCTCTAGTTGTGTTCACTGGGGGGGAAATCTCATTGTGGTTCCAGTTTGCTCATTTTAAAGGGAGAGCCCTTGGACTCAAAAGTTAAAGATTTGGGGCTTGTTTTGTTTTTTTTCCCCTCAATCTGCTCTGTACAGCCTGGGCTTTGGAAATGTTCACAGATCAAGATAATTGCCAGTAATTTTCTGGTATTTGCCAAAATATCCGTGCTTGTATGATAAAGATACAGGTGACAGAAAGCAAATTTCATCAAGTTGCCATCCCAGCAACTTGGGGACACTTTACCCCAAGCCCTATCCCTTCTTCCCCACACTTAAGTCATTATAGATTCCAGTGGATTCTACTTTTAATATGTGCCTGAAATGCATGCTTACCTCTGGATCCCTGTAGCCCCTGCCAGAGCTCAGGACCCTCCTCATTGTCTGCATTTTTACCTGTGGCTAAAATACAGTCTCACCATGTTCTAATTCCACATCCAAACCACTGCCAGAGTGATTTTTTGCTATAGTATCACTCCCCTACTTAAACTCATTCATCCCTTCAAAAGGGAATCAGAATACCCTAGCTGGAATTCCAGGTCATCCTTGGACTGGCATCTCCAACCTCATTGCTCTGGTTAACTCCTGGTTATCCCTTTAAACCTGGTATTCATACCCCTAGGAAGACTTTGTGTTCCCCCTAAGACTGAGTTAGTAAGTTGTACTGTATTCCATAGCATCCTGTAGATTCCATTGGCATCCATGCCTCCCCCTATCCTCCAGGTGGTAAGTTCTCTGGGGGAGGCCATTCATCCATACGTCAATAGAGTCATGTACAAGGTCAAAACTGCATTGGCTATGCCAGCTATCCCATCATAAGAAAATGGAACAACGTCTTGACATGGAAATTGCCAAGGGATTCAAATAAGAACATGACGGGGTAAGAGATAGGCAGGCATTCAACAACTATTCACAAGTGACCCCCCACCCATATCAACCTTCATGCTGGGAGATGGAAGTAAAATGATAACACCACCACCTCTGACAAATTCTTGCCCAAACTCCAACTTGAATCACACCAAGCCTCAGAAATAGCTACCAGTTTGCAAGACATTGAGGAGACAGAATAACTTTAACAACACCACTGGGATGCAGTTAGAGAAGTCTGGAATGCAGAAAATTCTAGAGGGCAAATGACTTGGATTAGCCATAGAATAAATTGCAGAAAGAGGGAAAGAGGGAACCTATAGATGAAAAAAAGCTTCAAAGACCTATCAATCAAACACAATCCATGGCCCTTGAGTAGATCTTGCTCAACAAGCCAACTGTATAAAAGATATTTATGAGAAAATCGGAGTTTATTCATTGAAAGGATATTTTATAACCTTAAAAAACAACTGTTAATTTTGTAAGATGCCACATTGGCATTATGGTTATGTATTTTTAAAAATACGCATATATACTGACACATTTGTAGGTATCGGGGAGGGCAGTATAGATGAAAAATGATTGGCCGTAAACTAATGATCACTGAAGCTGGGGAATGGATATTTGAGGTTCGTTGCTATTCTTTCTACTCTTGTATGTTTGAGTTTTTGCAGAACAAGTTAAAAACAGTGAACACAAAAGATGCCCCTGTTAGCATGTTATTTACAATTACAATAACAGACACTAATAAATAATTACAAATGAGTTATTTACAGTTGGGATAAGGCCAGAGATACTTACAACCTGTGATGTATTAGTATTGAATTCCATTTAAGGGCTATAGAAAATGCTTTCTCGGGGTGCCTAGGTCGCTCAGTCATTAAGCGTCTGCCTTCAGCTCAGGTCATGATCGTAGGGGATTGAGCCCCACATCGGGCTCCTGCTCAGCAGGAAGCCTGCTTCTCCCTCTCCCACTCCCCCTGCTTGTGTTCCCTCTCTTGCTGTGTCTCTGTCAAATAAATAAATAAAATCTTAAAAAAAAAGAAAAAAAGAAAAATTTCTTCTGCTAAGATATTCAAAAAAAAGAAAATGCTTTCTCAACATTTTGTTTTGCTAAGATCAGCAGTATACAGAGGTCAGGGCTAAAGCTCTTCCCATTCATTGTCAAAATCCATGTGGGCATGTCCATAAAGATTTGGTTTTCTTTCCAAGGTTTGGGGTAAAATCTAGGGTCAGCAAGTGCCAGGAGTCCGGGTATAATATAGGTCCCAAAGCCTATGTTTGGAAGGGATTCAGCGACTTGTAAAAACTGATTGCAATGCATCCCAATTATTATTGCTTGTGTGATATTTTACAAGCAAAATCTTACTGAGCCTACCTAACTACTGAGATTTAAGAATGGTCTGACTGAATACATTAGAGTGAATTCGTAACAGTATTCCCCGTGCCTCGCATTTCTCTTGAAGCCTATAGTGGGTGACAAGAAGGGGGAGGCTTACAACTGATTTGCTGGATCTGTTTAAACCTCCTCTATCCCCCATTTATCTCTGCCTCTGCCCCTTGTCATCCATGTACCTAGATGGCACTTATGGCCATCACAAGCTGTTGTCATGCCAAGTTGTGATTTCATAGGCATTTTCTTTTCCTCATTCACTCTGCTGGAGAATAAATTTTAATAAGGACAAGGAGAGACGAGGAACTTTTGAACAGGGGATCTGCCTCTCTGTTGCACAGACGTGAGATTGATGCCACAAACATTTCTATTAGGAATGACGGAACGGCAAAGATTGCCAAAGTCAAGGTGGTCATGTATAAAGCAACTACAATCTGCAATAACAAATACATATGAGAGGGATGCTAAATATCATTAAATTATATAATTTAGAGATTAAATATGGTCTCTTCTTGCTTCTTTCTAATAAACTCTATCTGATCCCATTTTTACCAAAAAATAGAAGTTTAAAAAAATGACAACTCCTATTAAAAGATAAAATACAATATTTGCAAATTAGGTTGGCCATATGTCTTTACTTCCCTTAAAATAACAATTTATTACATCTTTGACTTCATTACTCACCATGAGGCATGTGTTTATGAATATCATCACAAAACATAAAAATCTAAAGTACTGTTTCCTTCCTTGGGTAGGGGGAGTACATCATCAGATCTGGTGTGCATTAAGCACACAGAGTTGCTCATGGTCCAGTAAACCTAAGCGTCAGCAGAAGAAAGTTTGAGAGGCAAAAAGCAACAGTTACAAAATACTCTGCTGCAGAAGGAGAGCTGCCCTGACTCACCGCACTTCTACAAACCAACATCCAGGGCGTGGCAGCGAGCAGAGTGCATTTAAAACTATAACACTTAGGGGTGCCTGGGTGGCTCAGTCAGTTAAGCATCTGCCCTTGGCTCAGGTCATGATCCCAGTGTCCTGGGATCAAGCCCCGAGTCAGGCTCCCTGCTTGGTGGGAAGCCTGCTTCTCCCTCTCCCTCTGCCCGCCACTCCTTCTGCTTGTGTTCTCTCTCTGTCAAGTAAATAAAATCTTTTTAAAAAGTAAAAATAAATAAAACTGTAGCACTGCTTGGTAAATGGCACCTTGCAGACATCCTAGGTTTGTGGAGAGAAAGTTCTGGGCTGAAAGACGTCAGTGGAAGGGAACGACATTTAAAGACACAGTAAAATCAGAAATACATACTAACATGAAAATCTATGGAAGCAAGTGAGGAGAAACACTGAAGATAATTCGGGTCAGAGAAAATTGGAAAAGGAATCAAAATTATAACAGGTATTTACTGAAGTCCAACCCACAAAATGGAGGAAGCAAAAACTGCTTCAGTGGCAAAAGACTTTCGCTCCCCAGTTGCCTGATGCACATTGAATTGTTCTAAAAGCAGAGTGTGTAAGAAATCCATTTGTTTTTCCTCCTACCCTATCTCCTTGCACCATCCATCAAACCTCTTTGCTGTTCAGTCACTCCTAATAGACACATTTGTGGCAATAATCTCACTTCTGTTCAACATAGAGGTAGATCCTCTGTTCAAAGGCTCCTCATCTCTCTTTCTCCTTATTAAAATGTATTCCTAAGTTGAGTGAACAAGAAAAGGACATGCCTCTCACCCAACTTCCTTCTACCTCAGGGCCTTTGCACTTGCTGCCCCCTTTTCTTGGATGGATACACCTTCCTTTTGCATGGCTGGCTTCTTCTCACCCTTCAGGCCATCAGACCCTCCCTGTTTCCTGTGTCATCCTATATCCCCACATCATTTCTTTCACAACACTTACCAGAATTTTGTCATGTTTAATTCACTTTGAATTGCCTGTCTCCCTCACCATACTCCATGAGAGCAGAACAGTTCAATCTTAATACATAAAATGACTTTAGTATCCAGTTCAGGAGAAAAAAAAGTTTGCTGAAAGAATAAATGAATGGTCCTCATTCAGTTGACTCCTACAAGAAAGAGAGAGAGGGAAGCCTACATAATTAATATGACTACACAGGTAAGACTCAGAGGAGCTCTGATTTGATTTATTTATTTTTGAGAGAGGGGCAGAGGAGGGAGGAGGGGCAGAGGGATAATCTTAAACCGGCTTCATGCCCAGTGCAGAGCTCAATCTCTTGACCCTAAGATCATGACCTGAGCCAAAATCAAGAGTCGGAGGCTTCACTGACTGAGCCAACCTGGAGCCCCAGGAAACTGTTCCTTTTACATTAGGGGCAATGGTGACTAGGAAATGTTATGTCTCTTGTAAATGTAATTTTGGGATTATCTTAAATATCTTTCTTTAAATCTATTTCTTCTTGACTACTAACAGTGAAACCCAAAAGAAACACCAAGAGAGGTCATGTGTCTAGTTTAGAGATAATCTAAATTATGTGCCTATTCCAAGAACACTATGGTGGGGGCGGGGAGGGTGGATGTCAAAGATAAAAAATGAGTGCTTTGAACAGAGGAGACCAGACTAAGTCAATTCATAGGCTCCAGAGGGAGTGAAGAAATATGCCAATTAAATGTTTGTAAATAAACGAATAATGTTGGACCTATCCATCAGTGACTCTCTATTAAATAACAGCTACACTTCTCAACATGAGTGACACCAAAGAAGAAAATGAGATCAACTCTCTTCTCAACGAATATATAGCTAGTTATAGCAAGAAGAGAAATAGGTAGCAAACACCAAAAAACAATCCAAGGTACTATGGAACTAAGTGGAAAATGGGTGTTAGTAAAAACACCTGCCACTGTGGGGAGGGGCAATTGGAAATGGTTACATGGAAGTCATGCCAATTACCCTAAGTCTGGGTCAAAGAGTAAGTTTGGGAAAGCAGAGAAAAGTAAGAGGCATTTCCAGGACAAGAAATGTGCAAACACAGCCACACATATGGTAGTTTTGCAGAGCTGGTGGGAAGGATTTGGGTGGGAGGAAATCGGACTAAAGAAGCTGGAAGAGCTTCCACTGACCAGATGGAGTTGAGGGGGTTTTGGAATATAGGTGAGGTTTGGTGGGGTGGGGTCCAGAGCCGACGACCAAGAAAGAATTCTTGAGATGGCTTTGGTGCAAAATGGTGGTTTAATAAAGCACAGGGACAGGACCCGTGGGCAGAAAGAGCTGCTGCACTGGGTTTGTGAGGGGTGGCTGATTATATACTATGGGGTTGGGGGAGGTAAGGAAAAGGGAGGTTTTCAAAAGGATTTTCCTATGTTAAAGAAGACGCTCAGGATACTGGAGGCCTCGCCATTGTCAAGTTAAGGTTGTTTTTCCCTCTAGCAAGGCATTAACATTAAGATAGTTGGGAGCTTCCTGGAGGAACATTACACTCTGCCTGCTTCAACTATCTGTCAATGGACTGCAGGTTATAAGGACATTTAATTGTATCTACATTTCCTTCTGGAAGCTAGGTTATTGATAGAAATGCTTTGTTCTTGTAGATTGCTAAGACATTTGTAAACTGAGGGAGACTCAGGTCTTGTAGGATTGTGATCTCTATAAGTTAAGTATTGTTTTTCCTTTCCTTAGCTTTAGGGCAGCCAGGAGTGCATGAGGAATGTCATATATATCCCTTGGGGGGGGGGTGTTGTGGGGTGTCAGCTTCTGCTTTGTCCTCAGCTTGCCTTCTGTTCCCTCACCATTTCCCCCCTGAACAATTTTGACCCTTAAATCTTTAAGGTTGTTGAAGGTGGCAGGTCTCTTTTTCTGTAACATCTTCCTGCTGAATAGGGGCGTAGCGATGTCCCTACCTATGGGTCAATATTGGTCAGTTGGGGAATGTATAGGGGAGTTAAGAAAGGGGAGGCAACTGGATCCAACACGGTCAACATAGATGAACCTCCTTGAGTAGAAAGGATTATCTATCAGCTGGAAGTTATGGCAGTGAAGGAGTCTTGACCCTAGGAAAGGAGACACTGGAAAAAGACAAAATAAGGTTAATATTGTAACTGAGAAAGAGAAGTCTGAATAAAAGACCTTTGATAGTTGACCTTTGATAATTTTTCTCCAGCGCAAGAGTTTAAAGCAAAGAATGTCTGGATTAGGAGAAATCTTGAAGTTCATCTATGCTAACACTTGAGTCTCTTCTACAACTTCCTCTCCTCTCATCTCACTATTTCTAGAATGTGGACAAAAGAAAAAGGATAGATGTAACTCTTAAAACTCTGGAGAAAGCCTCAGGAGAAAGATCTCCTGGCTAAAGCTACGATCCCAATAACCTCGGAAAAACAAATTACAAATCAGATTTAGGAATCATTTCTTCCAACAGTTTAATTTTACAAGTAAGCTGGCTTTCACAAGGACTCCCAAAGGCCACACAGCTGGCAGAGCTCCCCCCTGGACCCAGGTGTTCCGTCACCCAACCCAGCTCTCTCCCTTGACCAAGACTTCCCTGGCTCTGTTTTGTGCGTACTCCATTTCTCTTGCTATGCATGAAAAATGCTAATAACCTTCTCTCTCCAAACATCCTTTCCCCAAGGAATAATAGATCCTGGGAAGAGAGAGGTTTGCCATCTTGGAGGGACATTATCATTTTTATACAAATGCTAAAACAGTTCTGAGCTCTCAGCCTGGACTAAACTACCTTCATCTGGACTAAACTACCTTACCTGTGTCTCACACCTGGGGGAGCTTGGTTTAGAAAAAAAAAAAAATCGAGTGGGATCCATTTCAAGTGTTCTATCTTAAGCCTCTCAGTTCGCACTCAATTTGTTTTATCACATAGTGATAGGAATTAAAGGCCTTCACTACAGTTTAGGCAGCTTGCCAATACCTATTTTATAGCAATAAAATATGTACAAATTAAAGAATCTCATGTGGAAAATTCATTCAACAGCCTCAAAAGCCAAATGAATGGTAATTACTTTGAACACAATGTGGCAGCAATCAAGCACGATTGGATCATGCTTTTAAATGTACGTCTACGTTTTAAGAACTAAGATAATTATGAATTATGAAAATAACTAACAGAGACAATGGCATAGCAAAGCTGTTGTTTATGAAACATGAAAGGGACATTTTCAGAGGAGTAGGGGGAAGGAGTCATTCTCTGCACCTGCCAGGGAATATTGAATATGACACAGTGAAAAGTACAAAACCGGGATGGGCTTCTCCTCCCGGCTCTCTCACATGGGGATTGCTACTGCTGAGCTCCAGGGTTTGCCAAGGATGAAAGCGAGGGTGGGGGAACATCGAAGTTTCCAGACCCACTTCCCACACAGTGTGGGATTCAATACACATCCATCATTGCACTCATCACAGTTTTAATAACACCGGGTTATGCCTAGAAACACAGATGAAAATGTTCTCTGGATGATCATTTGCCAAACCCCTTTCTCTAAATACAATTATTCTGAGAAACATCTCTTAGAATGGAGAGAGATGAGACAGGGCTTCTTTTGCCAGTCTCCTAAGACGTAGATCCTAAGGAAGTCACTTAACCTCTCTGCTCCTCAATTTTCCCAATTTGAATGTTATGGGTTTGGCCAATGGACCCCCGATGCATCAGATGTCTGTGTTACAGGTAGTTGGTGTCCCCTGGAGCAGTGAAGGACGTGGCCATGGGCAGTGAGCCAGGGAGACTTTGAGGGGCAGAGCATACCAGGAGCGGGAAGGAACAAGGTCACAAGACATGGGTGTGTCTGAAGCACTTGAGGAAGAGTGAAGAGGCCAGAGTGGCTGGGGTGAATGAGGGAAAGAACAAGAGATGAGATCAGGGATCAAGGCCAGATCACGTTGAGCCTTGAAAGCTATTGTATGTTGGTTTTTACCCTGAGCAAAATGGGAAGTTTGATTGGATCATGAGCACAGGAATTGTGTGATCTGACTTCATGTTTTCCCAGGATCCATCTGACTTGTGGAGTGAGAATAGATGGGAGGGGAGTAAAAGGAGAAACGGGGAGGCCAGTTAGGAGTCTGTGATAATCCAGGTAAGAAACCAAGTTACCAAGGCAATAGTTTTGCAGATGGTGATAAATGGTCAGATTCTCGATTCTACTGGGGAAGGCAAGGGGAGGGGCACTGGGTAAGATTTGGGGCTAAGTCCTACCTACCGGTCATATGACTGAGAATCCAAATAACCTCCAAGATTAATGTCATTCCCCATGGCTACAGATGTTGGTGATTCAGTCCTGAATTCACAGCCCTGACATCTTTCGCTTGAATTTCTAACTTTCCAATCAACCTTCAAGTGCCTGCACATTAGTCAGGTTCAGTTTCAGTATTTTGAATTTCTCTACCAATAACAAGAGCCCACTCTCAGACGACAAATGGCTTATCACGGAATTTTACTGAAACAATGTAAAAGAGACTATCTTTTCAGAGACCTGCTGTCGTAGGCTGGGTTCTCTCAAGAAAGCAAACCCTGAGATGGGGGCTGGTTGCAGGCAGTTTATTTTGGGGACGTGATCCCGGGGAACGGGAGTGAAATCTTGAAAAGTCAGAGAAGGAAGTGGTATCCATCAGGGTTCTCTGAAGAAATAGAATCCACCTATCGCTTATCTATCTATCCGTCAAGAGATTTATTTTAAGGAATTGGCTGGTGCAATTGTGGGGCTGGCAAGTCTGAAACCCATAAGACAGGCCAACGGGATGGAAAGTTGGACAGGATTTGCTACTGCAGTTTTGAGGAAGAACTTCTTCTTTGGGAAACCAATTTCAACCAATTAGATGAGGCCCACCCACATGACCAAGGGCAACTGTTTTTACTGTTTTTACTTAAAGTCAACTAAGTATAGATGTTAACCACATCCACAAAATACTTCCACAGCAACACCTGGATTAATGTTTGATTACATAATGGGGTATCATAACCTAGCCAAGTTGGCACAGAAGACCAAAAATCACAGAAGTTATGGCAGAATATTTGCAAAAAATATTCTCCATTATTTCCTTCACTGTATCTATGTTCTTCTGCAATGAGACGTTGTGGCTCCTCTCATCAAAGAGCTTGAGTGTATTTTCGCCATCCCTTGAATCTGGACTAACCTCAGAATTGGGTTTGACCAACTGAATGTGTGAGAAGTGACATTGTGCCAGTTCTAGCCTAGACATCAACAGGTTTTGTACTCTTCCTTCCTGTTCTCTTTGGGAATCCGTAACCTCCATGTGAAGAAGCCCAGGATGGCCGGCTGGAGGACAAAAAACCACAATGACATCCCAGCAAAGGCCACTCCAGAATATCCCAGATGTGTGAGCAAGCCCAGCTGAGATCAGCCCAGCCTGGCCCAGTTAATCAGAATTATCCAACTGATGCATAGATTTAGAGCCAGATGAGTGGGTTTTTTTTTTTTAAGATTTTATTTATTTATTTGAGGGAGAGAGAGAGAGCACAAGTTTGGAGGAGTGGCAGAGGGAGAGAGAGAAGAAGAACAGGGAGCCCAGTGTGGGGCTCAATCCTAGGACCCTGGGATCATGACCTGAGCTGAAAGCAGACACTTAACCAATTGAGCCACCCAGGCAGCCCCCAAATGAATGGTTTTTTATCTTAAATGAGCAAAGTTTGGAATGGTTTGTTATATGGCAAAAGCTACCTAATACAAAAAGCAAGTCAAGGCAAGGGTGAGTTATCCAGCCAGTCACTGCTATGGGAAATTGGAGGTCAATCCTACTGGAACCCTCTGAGGAGCTGTGTAGAATGATCTCCGGGACTGTTTATCTGAGAGTCACTGGTCCACTTCCTCCATGGTCAAGGATTGCTCCATAGGATGTTAGTGTACTCACTTTCAGACTGCACATGCATCAGTATGTACAGGATCCCCGCATGGGTCCCATGCTGCAGCATCAAAGAAGCCCTTGATCAGAAAATAAGACACACGGGGCACACCTGAGTCAAGGTACTATATGTTTACATATTTTGGCAAGTTGGATTTCTGTAACAATGGTTGGAGCAAAAGATGGGCTTAGGGGATGTGAAGTGGGGCACATGGGATGCCTGGTGGAGTCCATTGTTTGCATGACTATGATCTGTTCAAGCTCACCATTAAGTTTGAGCCAGAATTGTTCAAGGTGATGAATGGCTGATAGCAATCTCCACAAAGCACATCTTATAGCAGATTAATGGACTAAACTAAGATCTCTGCTACTACAATTGGCCTTGAGGGCACAATAGATACTCATATCTCTTACCTACTACTCTTCTAGATCTTCTTCACTTTGGCCAACACTTAAGCAAGTCTAGGATGCTTACTAATGGGTGACCCAGATCTTCTGCAAAGGGTCTGGGTTCTAATTTGCTTGGCCTTTCCTGAACTGTGTTGTTGCACTTGCCCATTTCTAGTTATCCTTGGGCATGGAAGCACCAAGAGGAACCTTACTGATTACTTTCTATCCTGGTTGTGTAGCCACATCCCAAATTCCTCATGGTAATCAGGAAAATTATCTCTCCTAAAATAATAACTCCTTTCTTTGTCTACTGGGTCCCACAACTGAAGAGGCCAATATGACCAGGTAGAAGTCATAGTCCCAAGTTCAACGGAATTCTTCCCATGTCCCCTGGTGGAAGGCTTCCCTCCTTGGAGACTAAGACCTCTATTCCAGCAGGGCCTAAGGTTTCAGGCGTAAGAAGAATACATCTTTTTTAGGTGTGTTACTAGTTGTGGTGGTGAGAGGAACCAGACCTACTTCCACTGCTTAGTTCCCGACCAAGAATTGGATTGTAGTTTATATGACATATTGGCTATCGGTTCAATGCATATAATGCATCCTGCAGGACAAGTGCCCCAACCCCAGGATTTTTGGAGGAGGATTTTTGCCTCCTGAGCTGGCTCATTTACTGAGACTTTAAGACACCATTCCCTTAGTACATTGTGGCTGCTTTGGGTTGGTGTGGTCTATGATAGGACCAGTAGATCCTGTGGTTACGCACTCTTAGTCACACCTCTTTGGTCACAAAATAGCTCCCTTGAAGCCATGTGGTGGATGATCCCATGTCAGTAAATCAGCCATTTTTATGGTAGCACTGGCTACCATACTGGAACCAAACACAGGGAAGATAGACCATATCTGGAATGAGTGACAATTCAAATAAAGATAAAAAGCCCTCATCTGTAGGATGGAAGACCAACTTAACAACCTGCCACCAAATGGCTGGTTGGTCTCCTAATGGATGGCACCATGATGAATGCTCAGTCAATCTATGCTGCTAGTGAGTTGGGTATTCAGCAATGGCAGTAGCTAGATCAGTCTTGGGCCCATGTATAACCTCCATCCCTTCTTCCATGACCATTGTTTTAACCCATTATACAGACAGCAAAGTAGCCTGGGAGAGAGAATGGCCAACCTCCATCAGTGAACCATCCTATCTACCTGGTCACTGAGTGCTGTGTAGAATATGCTCTCTGGTGAGCATTAAAACAAAACACAAAAATCAGCCCACTTTGTGTTTGTTCCAATTAGTTTACCCACTTGTCTCTGCCTTAAACTTCCTTTTCTCTGCTCTTTCAGTCTTGTCCCCTTTCATGCCTCTGACCAACCAGACAAGCCATTCACCTCTGCCAGGAGGACAAGGACAGTGACAAAGTGCACTAGTCACAGCTCTGCCCCCTTGGAAGTATCTGCTTTATGTCTTTCAGGGATGCTCTGGTGTGTGACCATCCATTTCCATGATCATGAATGTATTCAGTATTATCATTCATATATTCATACATGTTAACACAACATGTAATTATACATGTTTATGTATAATTATATAGCTATATTGATTATAATTTATTGATCTATGAAATACACTATACATAATGTGTATAATTTATGATATGCATGTTATATAATTATATAGTATGTTATAGTATGTCATAATTATATAATTACATACAACTATATATTATATATATTACTATATATTTACATATAACATTAGCATGTTAAATGTATTAACCCATCGCTGAACCATGGCTGAATTTCTCCTCTATCAGCTGATCAGATGGAACACCATGAATCCATTAGTATAAGTTCAAGGAGAAGCATTAGTCCTAGAGAGGTACTTAACATCCAAGTCTAGACCATCTGTTCGTGTTTCTTATTTGTGCCCTTGGGAATTGTTCAGACCTAGTTCTAAATGTCCCATTTCCATCATACAATAAGCTGTTGCTTTGCCTACTCAATTATGACTCAAATATATTTGAGGATCCCTAGCTAACAGTGGGCAACTTTGTCCTCATAGTCCCATGACGGCCCATGGGTGTTCAGTCTCTCCTAAGGCACACCATGCCAGGAGATGATTTTTCAAACAGCAAGCAGTTCTCTGCCACAGAAGGCATGGCCTCGCTTCAGAATGCTTTGGAGTCCAAGGGGTCTGCACTCTGACTCTCCAGTTTAGATTTGTGGGTATCTCTAATAGCATCAGACCTGCTGGGGGATACGGCCTTAGCAGCAAGATATCTGTCCACACAGCCTAGTCCTGCTGCAGAATTCATCTCTTTTCTTGGCCCAGCTCCTCTTACGATTTGTCCCAGTGCATATATGCCAAGTCTTGCAATTCTTCGGGTGAGTATGTCATTTCCTTCCAGAGTTGGGAGGGGGGTGGCTGCATCCTACTGTAGCCTGCCCCTTGTTATTTTTCTGGAGTCAATGGCAGGATGAAGGGATGGGTCATGAGGTGAATGAGCCTCATCTTGCAAAGTGACTGCTTCATGTGAGCTCTTTGCAGACCTCCAGACAAGGAGAAATTGTTCTTCTCTATCAAGGGAGAGAACTACTTCTGCTGACCTGACAGATCAGGAAAACCCAGTTTCAAGATTCTCAGGCCACCAACAAAAGTCCCCATCCCTGCTCTCAGGGTACCAATACTTCATTAGTAAGGCCCTCATTTGCTGGGAGAGACTTATCAAGGCTCTGCATCCAGTTTTTTTCTATCTTGGTTCTCCTGAAAATTGAATCCTGAGCCTCATTTTCAGCACAGATTGTTCAGTAACTAAGAGACATGAGAGCTCTTCCACGGAGCTTCCACAGAGACTTTCTGACATCCACAATGTGCCCTGAGTCTTCATTCTGTTTCTTCGAGGCTTCGAAATCTGTTAACAGGAGGCAGCCAACTCCAGAAGCTCTGTCCTGACTGTTGTCCCATACACGTCAAACTCCCCTGCTTGAGTTAAGCCCATGCTTCACTTGCCACACACCTCCTCTTGATCCACCATCACTGGGAATCTCAGTCACCGTGAGACTTTTGCAGACCAGGGGTCTCAACACCCCACTTTCCCAGCAGTGGGGTCTGCCTTGCCATCTGATGGATTAGTGAGAGGTCCAATTTCCAAATCCCATCCTAAGAGTGTGCTTTCTAGGGATGATTCTGGTCTCAGTTGTTGTGCATGCATTCCTCCAGAGAGCACATCCTCATATGGCCGATGTCCAGGTAAGGTTTGGTTTGGTTTGGGTTTGAAGGGACTCAGAAGTAGAGGACTGGAAAAGTACCTCAAGAAAGCAGGGAAAGCAGCTAGGGAGGTATGTTCATGAGCTGGTCACTTCAGAGGGCACCTAGACCTTGGTCCCTCTGAGAGCCTCTTGGTCACATAACATGTCCACCAGTCGGGCAGAGGAGGGGAGCATTGACCCAACAGTGGACTTGTATCTCCCATCAACAGGGGCTGGCCCAGAGGACAATAATTCCCTCACATTTGGAATCTGAGCATGTTTGATCCTGGGAAGTTTCCCACAGGTATTCCACTCCATGGACTCTGAGAAAATCTGAAACAGAAAGATTGATTCATAGTTCAGTTGAGACAAGGAGTTGTCAGACCACCTATGTGTGGAGCTAGATTTTGGCAGCAATGGCTAAGGTAAATGTGGGCCAAGAGGGGTGAGGTGAGACACATCTACTCTGTGTGAATGGAGTGTAGAAGAAAGACCATGATCTTCTCAGAGCCTCTACTTTCACATATGCAAAATGGGGTTGTCAATCAATATCTTCCTACTATGGGCAACCAGGCTCAATCCCATGGGAGCCCCTAGGAAAACCATATGAATTCACCTCATAAGTTTCCCATTGAGCGATGTGGAAGTTGGACTGTGTATTCACCAACCTCCTTCACTCATAGGCTGAGAGTTGCTCCTAGGGACTCCTGACTCTTCCAGCATGTTCATGAACTCAAGAGCCGAGCATAGTCTTATAGCAGGAGAACCCTCTCAGGCAGAGAGATACCTAGCCAATGGTGGTCCACCAACAGGTAAGTGACCTCCAGTGTGGGCCAAGCACTGGGCCCCAGCAATGTTTCTACGAGTATCTCTGCCTCTTCAAACACTGGGGGGGCAGGGCAAGGGGCCGGGTCAATTGGGATGGTTGGTTCTCAGAAATCACTGTGTCTTCCAAATCCTTTATTAATAACCCCCAACATCAGTGAGCATCTTGTAAAACTCTCTTCCCATAAAGACATCTCTGGAGCACCCCTCGAGTGTGTCACAATTTTGTTTTTGAACACATGCATACCCTCTTCATTCTCCCACTCCTGGGCCAGCAGAAGTTTTGAGATTTCATAAAACTACCACCTGAAGCTTTTGTGGAGGGAGCTACAAAGTCAATGCTCTGATTGCCGAGAAAGAACAGACATGCTGTACAGACATTATCTTAGAGCCATTACAAAAGATCTCTTCCTGCTTTATTAAAAGTGGCAGACAATGCCAAAGCACTGGAGCGCAGGGCCAAGGAGCTTGCAAGGGCAATCCGCGCTCCGTTCAGTGCTAATAGGCGACAAGTTCTGATATTCCAGGAATTTCTAATTTGTGCCTGCTTTCACGTTCCCAGAGCAGATACCCAAATTGATTCTGCCTACTTCAGGCTCAATGTGTGAAAGCGCTGACTGACAGAAACACCTAAGGGTAATGCGTCTGCCAAGTGATTGGTTAAACAGCTATTCATTTTGAAATATATCTTCGAGAAGCAGAATAACAGAGGGCCACTGTAGTGTGCGGCCCATTAATTATAGAGTTGACAAGAAAATTACCCTTCAGATCAACATTAGGAGACTCGGCTGGATGGGGGTTTGGGGACGGAGGGAGAACAACATTCAACAGGGTTACCCACACAGCACGCTGAGGAACCCCCCCACCTAGGGGAGGAGTGCGTTGGGATCTATAGCGGAATAAGCATTGGTGTGAATCCTGTCTGGGTGATTTAGGGGAATTTATCAAACCCGCTTAAGCCTCGTGGTCCCTCGCCCTAGAACGGGGATGACCAGAGCAGCCTCAAGGGCAGCTATGCAGAGCAAATGAGAATCCAGGTGAAGCACCTGAGCTGTGAGGATGCTTGCTCAGCACGCATCTGCTTCCTTCCACCCCC
Source organism: Mirounga angustirostris (assembly GCF_029215605.1). Classification (NCBI taxonomy): domain Eukaryota; kingdom Metazoa; phylum Chordata; class Mammalia; order Carnivora; family Phocidae; genus Mirounga; species Mirounga angustirostris. Next base: position 169,292,340 of record NW_026991713.1, read on the forward strand.
ATGGTTGCTCCGCACTTTCTGTACCTGCTCCTTCAGCCAGACCCAGCAGCTCGCCCAGAGCCCTGGGGCCTAGCGGGGGGCATTAGGAGTACCTGCCCCTCTAGAAAGTGGGGTCTGGACACTATCTGCTGCTCTGTAGCCTGGGTCTGAATTTCTGGAGGGAACTGAGTGTTGGTGTCCATGAGCCATCGGATTACAGCTTCTCACCCCTATCAACCAGCCAGGCTGCCTGGCCCATCTCGGAGTTCCCGGCTGCCTCCTGGGTCTGACCCCTCCCCCCTCCCTCCAGGACTGCTCCTGGGTGTGAAACCCAGTTCCTCCCATCCACAGGGGCTCTAGATCTAGGTGGATCTAAGACAAGGAAATTGGAAGGAAGCATAACGAAAAGAGCCAGTGACAAGAGTACAAGCTCTTACCCCCCACCGCCCCCGGGGCTGCAAGGACAGGAGGAGGAGTGGGCTTACCAGAACCCAGAAAGAGAGAGAGGGCTGATTGACTGGACCGTGGCATTTTGTGCAGCGATGCGGGCAGGCTGTGGCAACCTCGCAGGAAGGGAGCTAGGAGATTCAAGTCCTGAGCCCCCTGCCCCTGCCACCAGGGGCTGAGCTCAACCAGAATACAGAGGCTGAGGAAGCCTGTGGCTGCGGTCCAAACAGGTCATCCTCTGGGGCACAGAGAGAGCAGGGCAGAGGAGAGGGGAGCAGTGACTGGAAGGCAGGCAACACTCAGTCCCACACCACACCTGGATGTGACTTTGAGCCTCGACTGGTCACATTGAACCTGAGGCTGTCAGGATCCCTGGGAAATAATGGACCTTCCTTGGATGCTGCCACAGGTTCTCTCAGCCCCACTTGTGCCTCCAGTGGCTACTTTGGTGAGCACTTTTATTTGAGCCGATGTCCCCCAGCTTCAAGCAGATACAATGACACAGCTCTTTGCTGTCATCACCAGTGTGTACCCCTCACTTCCTGGTTGATACTGGCCTGAGGCCACAGCATGGGACACCTGCAGGAATCCTCTTCAGTCCCTTCACCCAGGCAGATGATATTGCTCCCTGCTCAAGATTTTAAGCTCCCAGACCTGATGATCAGAACTCCCTAAATGCCCCAACCGATCCAATCTATAGTAACTGGCATCCAGGCAGGAAACAGGTGACATACTCAAACTGGGAAATCTGAAGAGTTGCATAAAGGATTTATTTGCACAGGTACCAGCTGTTCCTGTCCCTAGATCTGGGGATCAAGCACCATCTTCCATGGTGGCAGCCAACTCCATCACTCAACCTTGAGCTTGTTTTCCATCCTTCTGCATGAGTCCCTCACTCCTATTCCATGCCAACATTGCCCAGATAAACTACCTGCACTCAAGCCTTTGTCTTCAAATCTGTTTCTCAGGTCGGGAAGTACCCAAACTAAAAGGCATTGGTTCTCAAGTGTGATTCTAGGGCTTCCAGAAAGTCCAGCCATTTTGGAACCCATTAGTTCTTCTGTTAGTTCTCAGAGCCCACCTCTCTCTCTACCCTCATGCTCTTGGGAGCACCTGGGATGCATGGTCATTCTCTGACTGCTGTGCTCTGACCTATCCCTGAAATAGCCCTTCTGTCTCATCCCCAGCTCTTGGATCCATCTTTCTGCCCCAGCTCCTGGAAACCATCATGTACATACTCTCCTTGCCCCCTGGGAACCAAGAGAGGTTCTGTCTGGGTTGGAGGCAACAGGTGACTTAGGAGACTATGGGAAGGCCTGTCAAAAGACAGTAACAGTGGGATGATGGGAGATAAAGGGAGTTGAGGAATATCAAGGAGGTGGAAGACTAGGATTTCATGATTGCAGAGGGCATGGGAAAGACAAAGGCAACAGTGGGTCCATGTTCCCTTCTTCCTTGGGCAGCTGGGTCGATGGAGTACCATTTGTGAGACCCTAGCCTATGAGAGAATTTCCTAGCTAGAAGGTTCTAGTAATTCCAGTCATCCTAGATTCTCTCCCTGCCAAATGTTCACCTCTTTATATATCCTCTACATATATGCAGCCAGGTTCCCTCTGACAGTTTGGTTATAGAACTCTATTTATAGGCTAAAATTTATTCTCTTTCAATTGAACAAACCCAAATTAGAATTTTAAAAATTCAGCTTTGCCAAGAAACCTGTAACACACCAACTTATAATGAAGACTTGGAGGAGTTACAGCGTAGCTTGCCTGGAAGTCTGCTAGGCATGAAGCTCCTTGCTTTCTCTTCTGGGCACTGCAGAGGACTTTATTGTTGCCTCTTAGTTTTCTGGAATTAGGCGATTACCTCATCTTTGGCCTTCTGAGTCCCGAGAAGATGGGACATACCAGCCTCGTTCATGGCCCTAATCCAACCACGGGTGGTGCCCACACCCAGACCTACCATGATAGCCAGAGCCTAAGAGGGGGAAGGTCAATCTGGATGTGTTCAAATATACACTCTGGAACTGCTTATGGGAAAAGCTCATGGCAAAGGCAACAAAGACAAAATCCTGGATGATCATTGCAAACAAGGGTGAAGCAAAATGGAAGCAGCCCGTGCAGCTGGGAAAGCAACCTCCCAAAGCTGCTGAGTGGACAGCTTGGGAGACGAGAGGAGGGGTGAAGGTGTCCAAGAATAGATTGGGTGGCGAGGGGAAGGATCGTTCTTAGGACAGATGTCAGGTTCCAGTGGCAAATGTCTTTTCCATGCAATATTCTGGAAAAGCCCATGAGTGAATATTGGTTCATCCTATTTGAGAAGAATGAAACCTTTCAAAATTAGCAGGAGAGCGAGGCTTGTTTACTGAGTGCTGACTACGGACCAGGCATTGTGCAAGACGCTGGAGTGGCACGTTTTATTCAATCCTCATCAACCTTAAAGTAAAGGATATCTCCCCCATGTATCAAGCAAGGAAATTAGAGCCTGAAGAAATCAAATTACTTTGCTGGCCGAGCTAGGATGTAAGCTTCCTGGTTTCTAAAGCCCCTGTGATTTCTATTAGTGCATTCTAATTTTTCTAGATGGATTTTGCTTCTGTCTGCCTCTTGTAATGCTGAAGGGCTATTCTCTGTCACACAGTGGCTTGTCCTGGGGATGAGAAATCTGGCTCTCAAGAATGAAAGCAAGAGACAGTGAGGAAACTGGGACTGAATGGGACAAGAGCTAAGCCCAGACCCACCTCGGACCTCTGTGGGGTCCAGGGTAAGAGAACAAATGGAGGCCTCGTGCCACTCAGAAAAAATATTAACAAGTTATAAGCCAAGCTAACAGAGTGCTCAATAATAAAATGGGTTCTCTCACGCATTTGTTTTTTGACAAATAGACCTTCACAGCAACCTGAAGAGCCACACAGGAATGTAGAATTCTTGGCTTTTGCTCTGTTCCGTGCTCAGTGTGGCACTGTGGAACCCTTCGCCCCCTAACCCCCTCCCCTGGCTCCCTTCTTTCCATCCCAAGTTGTATCCCGCTGTGCAACAGGCCTCACACACTCATACATGTCCAAACTCTTCCCACACCCCACGTGGAGAACTACCTCTGGCTAAGCCTCAAGCCCAGAGAGGTGCAGCATGTAGGGGAGAAACCCACGAAGGCCCTGGAAACAGGTTCATAACTGGTGGGGCAAAAAAAAATTCTTGCATCTCAAGTATCTGGAGAAAGGTCTAGAGGGGAAAGGTATGGGTTCTAGGTGGGCACATCCCCTTGGCCTGGTAGTTTCTTGCCCCAAGGGGATGCCCTGGCTGGAAGATCACCTTAGTGGGACTCTCTAAAATGTGTGAGCCAGGGCGGAAGCCACTCGCCGGGGTCTAAGACCAGTACTGCCTGGATTATCCAATATGCACAGCAGCACAAAAGGATCAATGAGCTCCAGGATGGTTCAGGCAGGAGCTCCACAAAGGGGTTCAAACCAGCAGGCAGGGCAGGTTGCCAAACAAGGACAAAAAGCGGTCCCTCCCCTCGTAGTGGGACCATTCTGGGATCAGGAAACAAGAGAGAGGAGGTTTCAGCCCCTGCAGTGAGCGGCAGTCTAAGACCAGGGCAGGCATACTTTAGAGCTCCAGTCCCAGGGCAGACTGAAGGGTAGATGGAGAAAGGCAGAACTCCCTTATTTCTGCATAAACCCACACAGCCAGGCCAGCGTCAGGCAGTACCAGAAGGACAGGAAACAGCAAGCAGCAGGCCCCTGTCACCCTGGCAGGCCTGAGACTGCTGGTCAACTTTCACCCTGGCTGGGGCTGGCTCAGAAACACACGGAGTCTGGTCCCCAGTGTGGAAGACACCGAGATTCTAATCAGGGGAGACAGGGAAAGCAGGAGCTGATCATTTCCCCATTAAGAGAGACAGACAGCGCATGCTGGGAGAAGGGCAGGGATGGAGGCTTCTCCTGCCTGCTGACTGGGACTCCCCCAAAGTCAGTTTCAACCGAGGGAAAAAGAGTGTGCTGCCCATGGCCAGTCTAGAGATCTACCATGGAAGCTTCTGGATGCTCTATTAGATCTGAAATCACTGACTGGGGGGCTGGGAGAGTAAGGGGTCAGCAGTTTTGTTTAAAGGATGGTCTTCGTTGTTCATGTGTTGGGGACCCACAGGACTCTGGTACTCCTACTATGTACACCCTCTCCCTAAACACATGTTCATTTTTAAAAAGAAAACAATTTCTGCTAGCATTTCATTCCATAGGTATTTACCTTTGGCTGTTTATTTGGGATAAGAAAGCCTCTCTTTGGATTGTTGTACAAATTTTTAAAAATTAGATAACATCACTATTTTGGTCTTCCTCGAACCTAGGATTCAAGTATTGTCAGAGAAAGAGCATGAGATTCGGACTTAAGGGAGCTCAAGTCATAGCTCTGGCTTTACTGTGAAACTACGTTATATGTTCACAAATGTTATTTAATTCCTTTGGCCTCAGCTTCCTGGTTTATCAAGAGCAATAGTAAAAAACAAACAAACAAAAAGACACATATTGGACTTACCCAACTCAAAGGAGGTTTGAGGCTCCCATGAGATAAAGTGGAAACCAAAGAATGTTCAAGGTAACATGATGTTGTGCCAAGAACATTACTTTAGGATGAGACAGACCAGAGATTGAATTTTGGCTTTGCCATTTACTAACGTGTAATCCTGGGCAAGTTTCCTAAGAAACTTGGCTTTTGGTTTCTTCGTCTGTAAAATGCTAGTCATGATACTTATTTCAAAGGGTCTCATAAAGATTTTGGTGAGATAATTGTGGAAGAAACTAATGCAGTCCTTTCCATATGGTAGATCCTTAAAAATATAAATTGCCTTTGTTATTTATAGAATAAAACACTATTCTAATAGTGGGGTCTAATTAAGCCTGAATAATTGACTTGGACCATTTCTCTTTCCAATCCCTCTAAAATAAAACTAAAGGAAAGAAAAGTTATCAAATCCAAGGATGCTATAATAATTGGAGGAGACCTCTGGATGCCACTTTCAATGACGGATGGAACACCTAGGCCAGAGAAGACTTGAACCACACAATAAACCAACCATACCTAACTGACATCTATAGGCCACTCTTCCCACCAACAGCAGAAAGCAATTCTCAAGTGCACAAGGAACATTCTCCAGGAAAGACCATGTGTCAAGCACAAAACAAGTCGAAATAAACTAAAAAAGACTGAAAGCATACAAAGTATCTTCTCTGACTGTAATGGAATGAAACTAGAAATTAACAGCAGAAAGAAACTGAAAATTCACAAATATGTGAAAACTAACACATGGATCTAAGAGCAAATCACAAGGGAAATTGGGAAATAATTAGAGATGAATGGAAACAAAACAAAAAAATACAATATATTAAAACTAATGGGTTGCAGTACATGTAGTGAGTACACAGAGGGAAATAGCTATCAATGCTACATTTAAAAATCGATACGCTAACTTTACAACATCAGAAACTAGAGAAAGAGGAGCAAAATAAACCCAACACTAGCAGAAGGAAGGAAATAATCAATAGAGCAGAGATGAGTAAAATCAAGAATAGGAAAACAACAGAGAGAATTGGTGAAACCCAAAGTCGATTCTTTCAAAAGATTAACAAAGCTGACAAATGCTTAGCTAGCCTGACAAAGAGAACGAGAGAGAGAAGATGCAAATATCCAAATCCAAAGATGAAAGAAGGGACATTACTACTGATCTTATGGAAATAAGAAGTATGATAGACAATGCTATCAGCAATTATACATCAACAAATTGGGTACCTGAGATGAAATGGACAGGTTCCTAGAAACATACAAATGATCTAAACTGACTTAACAAGAAATAGAGAATTTCAATAGATCTATAAAAAGAGATTGAATCAGTAGTAGTCAAAAGCAATTCCACTCCTAGGGCACGTTCTGCATGGAGCACTGGGTGTTATGCACAAACAATGAATCATGGAACACTTCATCTAAAACTAATGATGTAATGTATGGGGATTAACATAAGAATAAAAAAAAAAAGCAATTCCACTCCTAGATAATATCCAAAAGAGTTGGAAACAGGGACTCAAACAGGTATTGTGTGCCAATACTCATTGCAGCTTTATTCACAGCAGTCAAAAAGTGGAAGCCACGTGAATGAATGGATGAACAAAAAAGTGGTCTATCCACAATGAAGTATCACTCAACCATAAAAAGGAACAAAGTTCTATTGCACACTACAACAGTGATGGACCCTGAAAACATTATACTAAGTGAAATAAACCAGCCACAAAATGACAAATATTGTATGATTCCCACTAATGCAAAGTAACCAAAACAGGCAAACCCATAGGGACAAACTTGTGAAGATAGACAAATTCATGAGGAATTCTTGCTTCATGGGTACAGAGTTTTTGTTTGGGATGATGAAAATTTTTGGAAACAGTTGATGGGGATGGTTGCACAACATCATGATGCCATCGATGATGCTGAGTTGTACAATTAAAATGGTTAAAATGGCAAGTTGTATGTGAGGCATATTTCATCACAATCAAAAATCAAGAAGAAAAAAAAAAAAAACAAGGACAAGGAGAATTTAGAGGAAACATGTCTAGACAGAAGAGTTCAACAGCTTTCTGGAAGAACGGAGGGGATGGCATAATAATGAAAATACCAAGATGAAATAAACTCAGGATCCTCAAAGGAGAATACTGGGGAAAATGAGCTGACTGATCATCCTTTGGAGCTCTGAGTAGGCTCAGCAGCAGGTGCAAAGAAGGCAGCTACCAGGTGTGGGGCTGATGATAGCTAGGTTGGTTGAAATTCAGTGCACAGAGCAGGTACCTTCCCAAACTTACTGTGGATAAGTAACTATTTCTCCAAACAGAAAACAGAAAGCTTATTCTCTGGAGGAACCAAAATAGAGTAATTCCAAATTTAGGGGCATGACATAGGGTGGAGAACATGAATGAAATGTAGGACTAAAAGTGGGAAATTAAGTGAAAGTCCACAAAATAAATATGGGTCACCAAGCCTCTATTTCCTGGCCTTCTCACTGCCCCCCTACAACTAGCCAATGGTACTCAAGACTAAAGATTAGAGGACTCTTCTCTTGAGACACAGAATAGCCTCAGAGACAAGAAGTCAACATACTAACATTTGAGAGGAGTCATCACAGCTTGATCCCCCAACTCAGAATCCCCCAACCACAGGATTTCATTCAGCTCTTTAAAATCACTTTTAAATATGCATGGGATTTTAAGGATCTCCAAACTACTAATTATTAATTAAACATGAAAGAGGGACAACAAAGCACACAAGCAGATTAAAATGGAACCTGAAGGAAATGAAAATAAAGCTAAATACAAAAAATTGTCCCCAAAATCTGTCTTCAGAGGGAGAAAAGAAGATACAGCAGTCATGAAAGGAGTACAGGAAGCTATGAAAAAGGAACAGTCAGAAAGCAAGAAAGATCTCTTATGAAGTATATTTATTAACATTAAAATTTTACAAAGAATTTTACCATTTGCTCACTGACCTTGAAACTACGACTACCCTCAGGTCATTTTGGAGTCCTTGTGTCAAAGAGACTAGTAAACAAAAGAGTAACTCCATGTGAAGTCATAATTAACCCTAATTACCGAGAGGCTCTAGAGTTAGAGAGAGAGAGAGGGAGAAGTATATCTGGAACTCAAGGGATTCACTGGGGCATTCCTCACAGATGTCATGCCCGGTGAGCATGGCAAATTGATAAGGACATGTTTAGTGATCAATAACAGAACCAAGAAAGGCAAAGCAACTCAGGGCTCAGACCCCTCAGGAATAATGATCTAGGTCAACCCAACAACAATCAACCTAAACCAAGTGGAATTTCGGCTAATGGTGAGGGAAATCTCAAAAGGATGATGTAGGAGAAAGATGATAAACATTAAACATGATCCTCAGAGTACTGCCGCAGTGGAACCTATAGGTTATTAGAGTTATAATTTAAAAAAAAAATTGTATTATGTCTTTTTGAAACTGGCCAGCTGCCATCTTAAAGAAGATCATGTGATGAATTGGGCTTAATGAAGGGCTTGAATAGATCTGGATGGTGCAAGAATAGGCTGTATCCACTACTTCTGTGCATCATTGCCAAACTTTCAGTCCTAACTCTCGTTCCAGCTGCTACTGGGGCAACCACTTCTGAACAGTGGGCTTCCGGAGTGCACCTGGATAGCCCCTCACCCCAACTGCACACCACATACCCCTCGCTTCCTATCCTCCGGCTCCTCTGATGCCATGGCATGAAATGGCTATGGGAACCATGGTGTTTACATATGCACAACCAGCAAATAAAGAGGAATAAATTCCACAAGGACACCCGTAACCAATGAAAGATGGGAGCTGATGGATGGATTCATGTTTCTCCCTTTTGTCCTCCATATAAACTCCACACGAGGTTCTGGCAAGATGGAGCACCAGTCCCTCATAGCATTGGCCAACCCAACAGCGTATCTTGATATTGTCTTTCCTTGGGTCATTATTCCACTCTCCCTATCCCTCACTCTTGTTCCCTGGAACAGTCTCAACCACCTAAACGTATATTTTTGTCTCAGCCTCTGCTTTGAGAGAAAATCCAACTTAATACAAATCCAGAATATCTTACCCAGCCAATGAGCAAAAAATATAAAACTATAATGAAGACATTTTCAGACATGTGATGGCAAGAGAAAGAAAGAAGGAAGGAAGAAAGGGAGGAAGAGTAGGAGGGAGGGAAGAAAGAAAGAAGGAAGGAAACAAAGAAACAAAGAGTTCTAGCCAGTCAAGAAAGGGGGGAAAGAAAAAAAGTCTTAGGATCTGGGAAAACTAAATCCAATACAAAAACTTCACCAAGGGAATTTCCAGGATAACATCATGCAGCCAATTCAGAGAACAGGCACTGAAGATTGAACTTTCAGGAGAGATAACTCAAAAGGGGGAAAAACAATTGAGAGATTTCACATGTGTGAGCATTTGACGAGATTGACAGGTCTGATGGTAACGTTCAAAGATGTATATAGAAAACAATGTAAATGAAAAATAAAGTTAATTATTTATTCCCCCACATTTCTAAGAAAGGAAATGTAAGCATAGTAAAAGTATGGCCCACTTGTGAACAATATTTAGACAGCCATAATAATATAAATGTTGTGATTGATTTTTCTAAACAGGTAGCTGAATCGGTAGGCTAGGGAAGGAAAGTTTTGTGTGCAGGGAGGAAGCATGAAAAAGATCTAATTCATCATTTACCGCAAGAATTAAAAAAAACAACAGAACATATTTAAACTAATAAATCAACAAGAAGCAGTAAAAAACACATGTATTCAGTGAATGCACCCGTGTCCACAACTGGGAGCGCGCTCAGTCCGTGATGAGGGTATAAACACGAGATGCTTTTATTTTTCTCCTCTGATCTCTGCCTTCAACTGCGCTATATTGAATTTCATCTTCCCTTCACTTAATAACCTCTTGGCCAGGCCCCACAGCTTTCTGATCCTTTTAAGAAAGGTGTGAAATGTCCAATCCACCTTCCTTCATTTCAACACTGCAATCTCAGATCCTGTTGAAAGCTCTCCTTCTCCCCCATCTTGGGCTGAGGCTCAGCCAAAGAACTCAATGCATGTTGGCCATTTCAGCCCCCTCCTGTTTGGTCAGGAAGTGGGGATCGGAGTAAAGGGGCAAACATCTCTATGTCGACCTGATATTGCTAATGTCACCTCCTAGTTAACCCTGGCTCATCTTAGTGCTCAACCACATGGCAAGATTTTTGGTGCTGATTTCCCTCCTAGAGCACCCATATGACTTTTTTGAAGGGCCTTCCGGAACCTTCCCCAGGTTTACCTCTTCGGACCCCACCTAACCACACATCCTGGCCTCTCGCTGCAACTATCCCTCCCAGCAGAGTGTCAACAAAATGGCTCAAGCTTGGCTAACTTCCCCAGCACCCCCTTGGTCTGTAAGAAATCCTGCATCCTTACCATGATTTCGCCAAGGCAAAAGCCTTTGAGAGTTTTTGGTGTTCTGCCCATCGAGGCTGGAGTGGAAAAGGAACAGCAAGGCCATTGAGAGGTCAAGACCTCTCAAGAGCCAGACCACCTGAGATAGAAACCCATCTCTGCCGTCGGTCAGAATGGCTTCCCCTGCCTAATCCTTAGTGACCTCATCTGTAAAACAGCAGGATTTCTTAAGGTCGCTACGATAGTTAAATGAGTCAATGGATCTAAGGAGTTTAAAACAGGACCTGGGACAAGCATTATCTGTTCTGATTATTTCTGCCACATGTTAGTAAGAGCTTGGGAGATTAGTCTCGCCATCCTGTCAATTCTCATTAGACTGTGGGAGTTCTTAGCACCTGTTATTTTCAGCTTTGAAGCCATAGCTGCAATTTGGGGATGAAAGCAAAAATCTATTTATCGTCCAGCTATACGTATTATTCAGAAATATGGAGATAAATACTGGAAGAAGTAGCTAAAAGAATGGACAGTGATTGCCTCTAGAGAGCAAGATAGGGGGTTGATAAAGCCCTGCAGAGGACTGAAGTGACTTCTACAAGCCCTTTGAGGGCTATTTGGTATTTGAAAAACTAGACGCGTGCATTACCTTGATAAAAATTAACTCTTAATTTTTAAAGAAGGAAACACTCTGAGAGTGTAGAAAAAGAAGTCCGTGTATTAATTAGCATCTCTTTTGTTTTGATCCTATCTTAAGAATGTCATGACAAACTTGGAAAAAATGGTAGCTATCACCCAAGGCTGTCACCAAATCGGGACTGGAAAATTTGTGTGTAAACAGTGCAAAGCAAAAAAACACAAAACCCGTACGTGCCTCTTTAACTCTTTTTTTTCTTTCCTTCTTTTTTCTTTCATAAGCAAAAGGAGCACATCCTCCCATTTTTATTGAACAAAACACTCTAAGACTAAATGTTCAGTAGATCGGTACAGTATTTCTTGATAGACTCTCAGATTTCTGACCAGATCTGGGATTCTATTGTAGTAGCACTGATTGGTTTTAGGCGGTTCATTACTTCATGAGTTACCTGTCACCTTCCTTTTCATGCATGATGGTGTATTCTGTATATTTGATCAGAGACCTTTGGGAAACTGGGTGAGTTCTTCCTATGGCAGGAAGGCCTCCATAACTTTCGTAAATGAATGAATGAATGAATCACTAACTTCTTACTAAACATCCAATGTGTGCGTGCAAGATCAAGGGTTTACAAATGCGAAAGACCCAAGAGACGCTAACAGGCATTTTTTGTCCTTGAGGCCTGTCAGTTAAAGGAGCAATCAGGCTGAATCTGGACCATGTTGCTAGAGCAGTTAGAGCAAAGGGTCGAGAAGTACCCACCCTGGCCAAGGGACCATGGGCTTATTTCATAAGAACAAACACTGGCAACTGGCATTTGCTCAGTACTTCGCTGTTTCCAAATACTTTCCAAAACTCGCCTCACTGTCATAACAGGCCCGTAGGGTAGGTATCATCACCTCCATTTTAGGTACGGAGCATCCTACCCCTGTAGGATCAAGTAGGTCAAGGGGCATGAAGGCATGGGCTCCTGCATGTGGGGGCAGAAAGCAGCTAAGGCAAAGCGGGGCCAGATCCCTGCCTCATTGTCCAGAGCTCTTCCCTTCCGTGCAATCTCTTAGCTGTCCAGGGTGTAGGTACAGAATTACTCCAAGCACCCCAGCCCACCCCAGATGGGTGGAGTGACAGGTTTTGTGGTATAACTTCAGGACACATGTAGTTGAGGTCAGAAGACTCAGCCCCACCTCTAGCACTAATTTGTCATCTGACCTTGGGCTAGTCACTTCTCCTACTCCAGATCTCATGTCTAAGACCAGGGCTTAAGTCAGCAGATCAGGGGCGCCTGAGTGGCTCAGTCGTTAAGCATCTGCCTTCGGCTCAGGTCACGATCCCAGGGTCCTGGGATCGAGTCCCGCATCGGGCTCCCTGCTCGGCGGGAAGCCTGCTTCTCCCTCTCCCACTCGCCCTGCTTGTGTTCCCTCTCTCGCCGTCTCTCTCTCTCTGTCAAATAAATAAATAAAATCTTAAAAAAAAAAAAAAGTCAGCAGCATCAGAGAGGTGCCTTTCAGCATAGAGGATTGGAATCCCATAGAACTCAATCACTGGGAGGCAGCATGGTTTGAAGATTCCAGGAGCTGACAGACCTGGCATGGACTTCTGGCCCTACAACTTTTTTTTTTTTAAAGATTTTTATTTATTCATTTGAGACACAGAGATAGAGAGAGAGAGAGAGAGAGAGAGAGCATGAGCAGGGAAAGAGGCAGAGGGAGAAGCAGGCTCCCCGCTGAGCCAGGAGCCCAATGTGGGGCTCGATCCCAGGACCCTGGGATCATGACCCAAGCCAAAGTCAGATGCTTAACCATCTGAGCCACCCAGGCACCCCATGGCCCTACAACTTTCTGTGTGTATGGCTGTGAGCGACTCACAGGTATTCTTATCTGGAAAATAGAGAGTGTATATGAAAAGCTATATGCTAAGTGCCTGGCTCTTATGAAGTATTAAACAGCGATCACTCCTTCTCCACCCCCATCTGTTTTAGAGCTCATTTTCTGCTCAGGCTTCACATGGCTTAACTCAAAGAAATGGCTCTCTAATGGTGGAATCTGAGGGGCAGTTATAGGCAAAAGGGGAACGCTGTGGGACAGATTCATCCGGTCATGTCCCAAACAGTTGAGTCAAGGTAAGTCCTTGTACCACCCCACAATGGACTGAAGTCATAACCTCCCCATCTTTCCCCTCCGGGTGCCCGGACCCACCCTGGCAGGCAATCCAGACAGAATTGGCTGAGCCACAGCCCCACCCCCTACCTATCCCAGTAAGGTTCATTGTGCTCTGGCTTTGTGCAACCAGCTGCATATCTGAAGATGCCAACTGTCTGTTCCCTCACAGCTGAAGGGAGAATCCAAATGTGGGATGATCACAATCGGAGCGGCTGTGGGATAGCGGGGAGCCCGCTGGTGCTATGTGGGGGCTCACTTACCCAGCCCACCTGAGTGAGCGTGGAAGAAAAGAGCAGCCAGACAGTTCATGTTCTGCTGGACCCTGCAGACTCCACATCAGAGCAATTCATTCTGCTTGTCTGGGACCAGGGATGGAATCTTGTAATCTGCCTCCGGAGCCGGGAAAGTGGCAGAGAAGGACTTCACACCTCAAGCACTCCGCAGTTTGTTTTTCTGTTAAAAATGATAAGTGACTTCAACACATGGAAAAGTACAGAACATGACCAGAACAGCACTGCGCTCGCCACAGAACTTAAACAGGTGTGAACATTTTGCCATGTTTGATTCAGTTTTTTGGGGGTTTTTTTTTGCTAAAGAAATAAGCCATGGCATTCACATCTAAAAATCCCCAACCCCCCTTCTCCTCTCAGAAGTAGCAAATGCCTTAGCTTCCGTATGAAGCATAATTCCTTTGTACGTGCTTTTACTACACTGTGTAAATCTGGAAACAACCCAGATATCCAGCCTCAGTAGATTGAATGGATTCTTTTTACTATATTCACACAAGGGAAATCCAAATGAGCAAGGGGCAGCTAGATACATGATCATGGAAGAATACTCCTAATATAATGTTAAGCAAGAAAAGCAAGGCTAGAAAGAATATGTATAATTTACTTTCATTTAAATAAAGTTCATAAGCAAGCAAAACTAGTTTTTTTTTTTTTTTCTTTAGGGTTATATACACAGGAAGTCAGGCTACTGGTTATCTGTACAAGGACGGAAGGGGCTGGATTGTATTAGAAAGGGATACACGGGTGCTTCTGGGGTGCTGGCTCTTAGATTACACAGTGGTTCACTTTATAACAATTGAATTATAAATAGATATGCATTTTGTGTACTTTCTTCAATGCATGGTTCACAATAAAAGTGTCCAAAATACCCTGCTTTTGTGGGTTTTAAAACTGCACAATAATGATGTTAAATTGTGCACTTTTCCATCAGTTATATGCACTTTTGCAGCCTGTTTTTATTCACATTTATGATCTTCTGCTTTATCCGGTTTGACACATGTCAATCCAATTCATTCCTTTTCATTGCTGCCGAGCGTCAGAAGCATTAGCCACAGGTTAACTTTTCCATTCCCCACCTGAGCACCAGTTAGGTCAGGTCCACGTTTTGTGATTGAAACAGTCCAGTAGAGGATATTTTGTACTTTGCTCCCCACGCACAAATGTGAGGATTTCTACTAGAGTCAAGCGGACTTGAAATTGCTGCATCCTGAGACATTTATATCTTTGACTCTGTTAGAAACTGTCAACTTACTCCTGGAAGTAATTGTAACATTTCACACATTCAGAAGAACTCTGACTCTCTACGACCACCCCATTATTTGGTGTTACCAGACTTCTTAGCCTCTGCATGTATGCTGAGCATGCATTCCCCCACTCCCCCGAGATGCAATCTCTTGCTGTTCTAATTTGCATCTCCCTAATTTTTAGGGACACTGAGCATCTTTTCATGTGTCCTTTGGCATTTCTGGCATTCTCTTTTATGAATGATCTGCTCTTATCCCTTGCCCATTTTCTGTAGAGCTGTTTGTCTTTTTCTAATTGATATGCAGGAGTTCTTTATATATTCTGAGTACTAATCCTTCAATGCTATTATGAATTGCAAAGACCTTCTCCCAGTCTGTGGCATGTCTTTGTACCTCCTTACAAATAATATGGCAAGAAGCTGAGATGAGATGAACCACTTAGTTAAGAAGGGCAGCTTTCTGAGTCAAACTATCTGGTCTCTTATCTTGGTCCAGTCACCTATAAACTAGCCACTTGGCATTGGGAAAATTATATGATTTCTCTGTGCCTTGGCATCCTCGTCTTTAGAATAATATACTTTATGTTATATTCATATAAACATATATATGTTTATGTATATATTCTAATAATTAGAATTAAATGAGATAATATGTGCAAAACACTTGGAACAGAAAGAGACAATTTGAAAAATAGTAGCTATTTTTATGGTGTCTGTTATCACAGACATTTAAAATGTTGATGAAGCCAATTTTATCAGTCTCCTTTTATGATGTTTTCCTTTTCCATCCGATTTAAGATATCCTTTCCTACACCAGGTCATCGAGATTTCCCCCAGATGTTCTTCTAAGGGCTTTATGGTTTTGGTTTTTTTCCATGTAGGTCTTTCATCCGTATAGACTTTATTGGAGGTATTTATGTGTGGTAGGGAAGTAATATGATGTCTCCTTTAGGGCTGGCCATTGGTCCCAGTACAACTTATTGAATGGCTGGGTCTGGCTAAGGGACAATAGAGACACATTTGGTTTAGTTCAATGGGACATATATACATAGTCTACAGTGACTTTCTCTAACCATCCTGGCTTTCAAGAATAATGCCCACTGCACACAGCCAGCTCCCCTGGATCCTGACACAGCATCAGATGCAGGAACAAGGTATGGAACACACGTGTGCAAGGTTTTTCTTACATCAGGCAGGTAATAATGTGAATGGAGCGTTCAGTTCGCATTGATGGCCGATCAAAAGTGGAAATGCTGTCATGTTAGGAATTCACTCAATGATACTGTGCCTACAATTACACACACACCCCACACTTATGTTTTCTGATGAGATTCATGCCAAATTGAATATATTCGAATCTGTGTGTTTGTAGGTCACAGACCTGTCGTGAGACTGCAAACAGCAAGTGCAGCTGTGGGAGTCACGTGTTTCCTGCAGTCCAATTATCAGTAATTAAAGACAAGGTTCCATCTGACTAGGGGAATTAGCTTTCCATCCTCCCTTCGGAAAATACAATGAAAGCACTGTTATACAAAGAGGTGATCAAAAAGTATGCAGCCAAAAAATGTAGAAAAAAATGTATAAGGATTTGTCAAGCCATTTGTTAATGACAATATATTGATATTTTTCTGAGTTTTGTGGGTTTTGTAGTGTTTTTCAGGGCTTTGCAATGTGTAATTTGTCAGATTTCTTGTCTTCTTAAAAGCTTTTACTTTCGGGCGCCTGGGTGGCTCAGTTGGTTAAGCGACTGCCTTCGGCTCAGGTCATGGTCCTGGAGTCCCGGGATCGAGTCCCGCATCAGGCTCCCTGCTCGGCGGGGAGTCTGCTTCTCCCTCTGACCCTCCTCCCTCTCATGCTCTCTGTCTCTCATTCTCTCTGTCTCAAATGAATAAATAAAATCTTTAAAAAAAAAAAAAAAGCTTTTACTTTCACATCTGATTTTGTAATCTTTTCTGAGACACCCCCACCCCCCCACCGCCTAGTGTTTCAACTTCGGGGCTCTCAAAACCTGGATCTGTCCCTGCTAGTACATTCATGTTTTCAAAGAAATTAGATTATTGGAGAGAGTTCTCTTTCTCTGTGGCTTTCCAGATGATAAAACAGAAAACCAGAAAGGTAGATCCATTTGCCTCAGGTCACACAGCAAGGTAGTGGTGGGGTCAGGACCAGAACCTGCGCCTCTGAGATAGATTCTTTGCTTTCTCTCATGAGGTGCCTTGTGCACCATGCTCTCCCCATCCCCTCACTGGCCCCAGGACTACTGCATGGCACCCATTCTAATGGGTTGATTCTGAGTGTGCGTTACAATGTGATCCCATATCTCAGCCCCTGGAGTCAGACTTTCCTCATCCGTTCTCTCTCCCAGAGGAAAGGTTCATGATTTCCTCGGTGTATTTCTCTGCCCCCTCTCAGGAAACGTTCTGTTATTTGTGCTCCCTGACCAACTGACCTTTCCACTCCAGCAGGTCACAAAATACCATGTTCTCTCTCTCCAATGCAAGTGTCATTCGCTTGTCATTCGCTGCTTAAAATACTTCAAAGGCCCCCTGTGGCCACAGAATAAAGCCAGAATTCTCTGGCATGATGTGGGCCAGCTCAGCTTCCCAGCCTAACCTTTGACCACTGCCCATTCATTCATTCACTCACCTGTCAATCAGTCATCTCTATGTCTTTTCCTGAGTTCTCTCTAAAGTTCCCCCAAATATGCCTGCTTTACCCAACATCCGCAGATGGCGAAATGGAGTCTCAGAGAAATCAGGGGACTTGCTCAAGTGTAGTGAACACCCTCAATTTCCTACATAGCACTGATTCCACCTTTTCTTCTTCCCAGAACAATCTTGATCTTGTTAAAGTAACTAGCCTTCATCCACACAGCCGCCGCTCCCAGCTCTAGGTCTGCAGGGATAGCAATTAGTCGAAGCAAAGGTTGACAAACTTTCTGCAAAGAAGCAGAAAGAGAACGTTTCAGGCTTGTGGGCCGCGTGGTATCTGTTGCAAATTCTCAGCCACAGTGTCAAAAAACCACAAATGATACATAAACCCATAGGTGTGTCTGTGCTCCAGTAGAACTTTATTTACGAACACTGACATTTGCATTTCATAATTTCATTTGCCATAAAATATTATTCTTTTGGGGTTTTTTTTCCCCAGCCATTTAAAATGTAAAAACTTCTCTTAGCTCACTGACCATACAAAAGCAGCTGGTGAGCTGGATTCGGTCCTGCAGACTGTGGTTTGCCATCCCCTAATCTAAGCCATTCCGTGTGTGTTCTCTTGGCGATGTCGGGGAAGACACACCACCTAAGGGGACCTGGTCCCAGCCAAAGACTCTTAGAGGGTGAATAACCTTACAGAACTAAGCTTCCAGAGGATTACAGAAGGTGGGGATTGTGGGAGGGATCGAAGCAGGTGCCTCTGTTGCTGTGGTTTTGCCACCCATCCACTAAGATCACAAATCCGAGGCCTCTCACGAAGACTGATTCCCTGGTTCCAGTCTCTAACCAGGGTCCTTAATCTCCCTCCCAAGGCTGCAGTTGGCACAGGTGAAGATTGGCACTCAACTTTGGTACTACATCTCTGGAGTCTTCATTCAGAGATCAGATGGAGTCCTTCTGGGATTTCAGGCTTGGTTCTCTGCCCTCTATAGGAACAGAGAGTGATCTGACCTGCTCCCTCCTGGCCCACTAGGAATGGTGGCCGGCCCCAGGAGACAGGGCCTGGGACTCCTGCAGAAAAGACCCAAATCTTACCAGAAGGAAGAGATAGAGGTGCTTCTGATATACTGTACGATTTTCCAATATTGATTTTGATTCAAGAGACCAATTAAAATTACCTACTCCAATCAGTCGCCATACTTACCTGTTCGATAATGTGTCTAAATTCATTAACCGTTTTTGTTTTACCCATATTTCATCTTAAAGTTTAATTTTATCTACACATCCACTTCATTTTCCTTATGCAAATAATGGTTTTATGACTATATTAGCAATATCGCTCATTACCATCCTTTGCAAAGCCAGGAGGGAATTTGCCACTTTGGAGAATATCCAGTCCTTTTCATTGGAGAGTTTGTGTAAAGGCGACATTGACGAGATCATTTGCAGTCACCAATCAAGTGACAAGCATAACTGTGACACAGAAGCTCTACTCAGGAAAAAGCCCACCGCTGGAAGTGTCCTCTTCACCCTTCCCAGAGCTGAGCTCAGGCTTAAAAAGTCCTGGTGGCAAAAGGAAAAATTTCCTGGGACGCTAGAGTTCACCACTGACATTTCCTTCTTGGTAAAGTGAAAACAGTCAGTGACACCAAAAGTATGTTCAGGAGACATTAAATATTGAACATCTCCAAAGGGCTGGGGGGAGTCCAGTGCATTTCACATGGCAAACTGCCTCCCAAGATCAATCTTTCCATTATCTGGGCACCTTGCTAAAGACCGTTTTCTGGTGCTTTCTGCAAGAATTATTCATTGAAACGTTAGTCTGTCTCTCTCCCCACCCAGTGGGATTCTCCAGAATGTTCTTAGGGAGGGTGGTATTGAGTGAAGACATCACCGCGAGGCCAAAAAGATGACCCAAAATACCAGAATTGGGGAAGAAGAGCTGGAGGGTCTCAGCCTCACAGAGAAAAGGAAAGAACTCACATTTGAGCCCTTGAGAATGTGCCCAGGGTTGTTTCAAATGCTCTGCCTACTCTGTCTCAGGTAAATCACGTCTCAAGACTGCAACCTTGTTAGCATCATCCCAGGCTTATAAAATGAGAAGATTAAGACTCAAGGAAGTATCCAGTGTGATGGATTACAGACCATGTCAGTAAGCACGTGACATGCCATCGTGCGGGATTTCATTAATCCTCGCAAAGGAACTATGAGATGGGTATTAACCCCATTTCACAGATATGAAAACTGAGGCTCGGAGACACAGCTCCAGTCCTCGAAACCCGCAGGTAGCAGAGTTGGACTGTACTTCACACTTGTCTGACTTCCCAAGCCCTGTGCCCTCAGCAGGGACACAATGCTAGACGGTCTGCCTCCAGCCCAGGCCCTCGCCCAGTGCGCAGGAACTGCTCGGTGAGGCCGTGAAGGGACGAAGCCATGGGACACACAGCTGGAGGGCAGAGCGAGTCGGAATGTCAGGAGCCATTATGAGCCGTCAGGCACCTTTGCAAATTGAAAGCATCCTGCTGGTCAGATTTTCTTTTCCCTTTTTCTCTTTTTTAATTTTTATTTTTGGCGTAGAATTAGCAAACTCGTAAATTATTTCAAGTGCATATGTGGGATGATTTGATCCACATAGACACTGGGGAGGGATTCCCCCCACTGAGTTAATTAACACAGACACCACCTCCTCTATTTACCAATTTACCTTTGTGTGTGTGTGTGTGTGAGAGAGAGAGAGAGAGAACATCAGAGCTCTGGTCTCTCAGCCCAGGTCAGATTTTCAGAGTCTGCAAAAGGGCAGCCACCAGAGAGGCCAAGGGAACTGAGGGTGAGGGACCTGAGCGGGCAAAGCCCCCGCAAGGCATTGGCCACAGAGGACAACAAATTCTTCCCCTGCAATTTGCTCTTGTCACCTGTCCTCATGCAGCCTCCCCCGCATTAATCTGCCGGTGACAGTTCAGCCCCGAGCTGACACTCATCCCACGCTCGTGTGACAGGCATTCTGCAAAGCCCTTTCCACACCGTGTCTCCTGTCTCCTCAACAACATTTTTTGGGGGGAGGGTGATGTTGAGAAGGTATTTTCAAGGTAGGTGTGCAGGCCAGAGGGACACCGTCTTGAGTGAGCCTCGTGGCCTGAGCTGCCACTGCCATGGAAACAGAGCTGAAAACACACCCAGTTATCCAACAAAGACATTTTCCAATAAACGCGCCCCTGGCTGTGATTCAAACTGATCTTACGAAGGGAAGAGAAAAGGGCCTGGGGGAGTGGGTGAGCTTGCGTTGTCTGTGAGCTTAGTCTCATGGCTCAGGGCATGATGGACTTCTTGCAAAGAGCTCAGGTTTGCAAGGCTGACAATGCGGTGTGGGTCACGCATAGATGCTCCCTTACACATCCACGTGCACACACACAGTGTCCCCTGTGTGAAGAGCTCGGGACTAAGGTGGGATCTCGTTCCACTCCTGTCTCTGCGGATGTGAGTTTGGACACATCCCTTTCCCGCTACCTCTCTGTATCCTCGCCTTGAGTTGGTCTTCTTGGGAGATGTGAGCGGAGGCTTCCGGTTGGCCCAACAACACTGGGGAAGGGAAAAGGAGCCCTGAGGATATTTGCTGGGCCAGGACCGAGGACGCTACTTATCTGGCAATAGGAAATGAAGGTTTGCCCTGCCCCAAATGCTAATGGGTATCCAGGTTTAAAAAAAAAAAGCTCTTGGCCGTCTGTTCCTGAGGTTCCCCATTCCAGACAAAGTAAGTTCAAGGCTTCTGCGTTCCGCTCAAAGGCTGGAGTAGAGGAGACTTGGCCAGGAGACAGCAGAGGGGCCAACCAGGCCCACAGTGTCAGTACAAGTCCCCCCTGCTGTCTATCAGGCTCTGCCCACCTGTGCCCTCCAGAGCTGGCCCCTCACACCTGTCCTGATCGGCTTCTGCTGGGGGCTCCCACTGCCAGCCTGACCCCACCCAGACCCGGACCCGGACCGGCTCCTTCTCTTTCCTGACAAGGACTGCATGGTCCATGGTGCGTGTGCTTCCTTTGAAATTCCCTAATTATGCGAATTTTATAACTGTAGCTCCTATAAGAGTCTGTGTTGCTCATGGTAAAATGAGGCTGGCAAGATGTTCTGGAATCGTACTCAGAGGGGTGAGTGGAGGTCCTTCCCTGTGACACTCCCACACGGGAACATGAAAGTCTCTCTCCCTTCCCGTTGTATTGCATCAGGTGTGGAAGCTAAGACTTGAGGGCAGCGGGGGCAGGGCCCTGAGGTCATACACATCCAGCAGGTCAGGGTAACATTCTCGGCTCCATGGAACACGTGAGTGTGTTTGCCATTCCCGCGCTAGGGGGTCAGTCCTTTCCAACCTCGAAAGTGAGGTCCAGCCTAAAGCAGGAAGAAAGTCACAAAACAATCCGCCAGGCAGCGGTGACGGGGCACCCCTCATCTGGGGAGGACGAGCCCGAGAGGAGGGCAAGGGCGAAGGGGTCCCACCCAGGCCGGGTAGTCTGCCTCTGGGACAAGCAAGTTGTCTAGAACTGGATCAGCAGGCTACTCAAGTCAAGGTTCTCACTGACAAGACCCACTTTGTTCTGGTATCAAACGCCGCCTGATAATGGACACCGGGGCTCGCAGGGTCAAGGTTGGAGGCTCTGTGGCCATGGCATTCTAGAACAGATCCTGCTACCTACAAACCACTCCTCCGCTACATGCTGGGGACCCCAATCCCGGGCCCTATTCAGCTGCCTTGGAATGCCGGACACCCTTTCCCACCCTCACCATGAATCAATTCTGCAAAAAGCCTCCTCCCTCGGGTCACCGCCTGCTCCAGAGCTCTTGGGCAATCACCTCTGGTCTGCATCACGGTGCCCTAGTTGTGAGGGAGACTGGGAAAAAAGGAATCCTGGCTTCTGTCTCGGGAGGCAAGACTCAAAAGCTTGGAAAGATCCTGACATAACAAGGGTGTTCAAAAGATGCCTGGACAGCCCAGGATGCATATCTAGCCTGGGGACTCATGTGGACGGTGTCGGGGGCACACAGCCCAGGACGCACGTCTAGCCTGGGGACTCACATGGACGGCGTGGAGGGCACAACACAATTAGGACAGGGGGCCAGGTCGGGCGGCTTCCTGTTCTCTTCGTTCAGCGGTCCCTGCCCAACACCATGGCCACTTTAAACGGACTAGTTTCTGGGGTCCCCTGTCGCTTCCCACTGGCCCCTGTCCACAGAACCACCCTTTGGGACTGTGGCTCTTATCTTCCAAGCACAGACATCCGCCACCTTCTTAGGCTGAAACTGAGGTGAAATTCACATCACAGAGAACAAACCACTATGAAGTGTTTATTCATTGATCTGTAACACATTCACATTGTGGTGCAACCATCACCCCCAAAGGAGACCCCGGATCACTCACTTGTCACTCTGCCCCACTCCCCCATCTTCTGCTGGCCTCTGGCAACCACTAATCAGCTTTCTGTCTCTATGGGTTTAGCTACTGGGGATATTTCATGTAAGTGGAATCACACACTAGGGGCCCTTTAGCTTCTGGCCTCTATCACTTGAGGTAATGTTTTGGAGGCCCATCCATGTTGTAGTAGCCATTTGTGTGTTGATACATTGTATCAGCTTCCTGGGGTTGCTTTAAAAAGCATTGCAGGCAGTCGGACCATGGGCCAAAGCCAAAATGCATGGTTTCACAGCTCTGGAAAGCAAAGCAGCAAGCTGGAAGTCCAGGTGTGAGCAGGGGTGGTTTCTTTTGAGGGTGGGGAGGAGAATCTGATCCAGGCCTCTCTCCCTGGCTTGCAAATGGCCATACTCGCCCTGTGTCTTCATATCAGCTCCTTCTCTGTGTGTCTCTCTCTGTGTCCAAATCTCCCCTCTTTATAAGGACACCAGTCACACAGGATTACACCCCATCCTAATGACCTCCTTTTAACTTGGTTCCCCCTTTAAAGACCCTGTGTCCAAATACAGTCACATTCTGAGGTGCTGAGGGTTAGGACTCAAAACATACGAATTTTGGGAGGACGTCATTCAACCCATGACACATTTGTTCACTGAAGATTAGGGGAAACAAAGACTCTCCAAATATTGTTAGCACAGAGAAGTCTGGTAGATTTGCATCCTGTGATGGCTTGAACTTGGCTTTTGGTCATTATCAGAAGCCTGACACTCTCTCCATTGTCCTGTGCTCTTGAGGTCAGTCACCTGTCTACGTCTTGGAGTTCCTTTTCAGATCACAACAGGGGAACAGAGTTCTCTGTGAAAGGCTCATTCTTCTGGCTCTTGGGTGCCACCTCTTGCACACAAAGAATATGCTTTTATATTTCAAGGGCCTTCAGACACCTGCTAGGGCAGCATGCCCACTTCAGCCCCCACCAACCCCAGGACCATTGCATATGCCCTAACTCTTGACTTTCCCTCCCTCTCTCCCAATCTTCAGAGGCCTGATCTACCACCAAGTCATAATGGGGGTTAACAAGTTTAATCAAATCAACTAATCTTTGATGTTGGTTGGCCCTTCCAAGAAAACTGGAGGTCTTTCCCCAGATAAAATGTTCGTAAAGAACATGATAATGCCAGGGATCCTGGGGCCTGGAGGGAGGTGCGGCATCAAGTCCTGGCAGCTGGTCCTCCCACATCCCCCTTGCCAGGATAACGTGATGTACACATCTCTTTCTTTTTCTTTCTCTTCTGCAAGCACTGGAGTCAGACTGGCTGAATGATAAGGGACCTCGGTCCAGTGGAAGAGACCAGGGACCCCACCTTGTAAGACACGACTTACAGTTAAATTATCAGCACTTGTGTATTGCACCTTGCTTACCTAGGATTGGAAATTTGGAATGTGACATGTAGTATAAAATCAGTATGTGGATATTTTGTTTTGTTTTGTTTTTTTTAAAGATTTATTTATTTATTTGAGAGAGCGAGAATGAGAGAGAATACATGAGAGGGGGGAGGGTCAGAGGGAGAAGCAGACTCCCTGCCGAGCAGGGAGCCCGATGCGGGACTCGATCCCGGGACTCCAGGATCATGACCTGAGCCAAAGGCAGTTGCTTAACCAACTGAGCCACCCAGGCGCCCATATTTTGTTTTTTGATACACTCTGATATGAGGGAATCTGAAATGTTTTATCAAAATAAAGCTTAAAATCTTACTTTAAAAAAAAATGGTATGTGAGTGGCCAGCCATGTTCCACTCCCTGGCCTTAGTCTACCCATTTGCTAAATGGGGCTAATTCTACCCATCCTACTCATCTTACCAGGCACTTGGGATAATGAATGAGATATCACTCAAAACATAAAAGGCAATGCAAATATGAAGGGTTTTTTTTTTCCCTCCCCTACTGTTGATTCATTTCGTACTGGAAAAAAAAAAAAAATATATATATATATATATATCTCCAACATAGCTTCACACAGAGGTGGGGCCTCAGGGAATGTTCTCTGAGCTCACCAGCCTTTTCTGACCTCACCCAAACAATTTTTCCTGCTTCCATGGAAGAAAATCCAACGCTTCATTGAGTGAATTAACCTCAGATGTTAGCAGTGATTTCTTCATAGCTATAGGGAGGCTGCCCGGGTTATGTCAAAGTACAACTCAGCGAGGGAGGCCAAAAGCCAATCTATTGGAAAAGCAATCTGGATTTATCTGAAAAAGAGATTTATCCTTCCAAGAGCAGGGAACAGAGCAAGGGATGGGTGAGAGCTCCCCGATCACTTACTTCTCTTTTAACCTTTGAACTGTGAGTCTGTGTTACATCGTTCCGAGTTCAGAGGGGTTGAGGCCACTTCCATGCAAAACAGTGTACCGTGTACAGTAAAACAGATGAAGTGGAAGAAAGGTGTTCACCAGGACTGCATCGGGCAATTGCCTGTGCTCGTGAGATGAGCCGGCCCTGTTTCCACATGCTTCCATATGCTACATTAACTTTGCCTCCAAGTAAGGTTTTTACTCAGACAGTGAAATAATTGTTCTCCTAACAACATGTGACAACAGGGAAATGCCTGGTATTCATAGTGACACATTCTAATCCATCCTAATGTGTAAAGTGAGTGATCCCTACAGGATGTGGCAAATCTTAAAGGTGCCATCCCTCCCCAATCCGAAGCCGGACTTAATCTGTGTTACACATTAGGGCTCCGATGCTGGAGAGATCATTTACTCTTGCCTGTGTGCGGGAACCGTGAGCACTTCCAACTATACTGATCACGCTGACTACATGAAAGAGGGAAGGTGCTCGAAGGGTTGCAGGGGAAGAGAACCGTTCTGGTTATTGTTCCCCTATAACTTCCTCCCGCACACTTTCCATCTGGTTTGACTGGCGAGTAGCCCACTTGCTCTTCTCAAAACTCGCTTTGCCAGTGGATAATACTCTGGGGAGCTCATCTGCAGTCTGGTCAAGATGTGGGGATGCCACTGGTCCAAGCCAGGACATTTGAACTCATCTAAGGAAAGGGAAAGAGAATAGTTTCAAGATGTCTTACATTGTGCAAGGGCGGGGCGGGGGGGGTTCCCATTTCCGGCCCTTCTGACAACCATGTGATGTAGATTGGGTTCCAGCCTGTGCGAACAGTGAACACTGGGTTCCATCCTGGCCTCTGAAGGGCCAGTGACCACAGCTCCCTGGGCCCTGCGCTCAGATGGTCAGCTCTGGGTGGGACCTGGGAGTCTGCATTTGTAGCAAGTTCCCAGGTCATGCTGCTGTTGCCATGGGGTGACAAGCTCTCACAGGGATTACTGTCTCCATTTTGTGTTGGAAGGCATGGAGACACAGGACCCCATCATAAGCCTGATAACCTGCACCCCCTGCTCCGGCCCCAGAGAATCTGGCTTCTCCTCAGCTACAGGCCTCAAGTTCTTCCTTGGCAGTCCAAAATTTCTCTTCTAGATGGAGGAAGCAGAAATCAGATGGGGACCACGACATCTGTCTCTCTCCCATCCATCTTCAGCACTGCTGAAGCAGGGGCCCTGCCTGTCTTTGACCCTTCATCTGCTCTAATTATCATCTAAAAACCCCTCTTGCATTTTCCTCTGCTTCTCTGGCAGCTCCTGATATGTGGGGCTTTGGCTTCCATGACATTTCACCTGCAGATCCACCCTGATTCACGTGCCGTCATTTCCCTCTTCTGGACGTACTGGTTTTACACCTGAGCTCAGCAGACGGTTTTCTTACAAAGGTCCCCCTTACCGCCTCTTCGGAGCTTCGGAAAATTGTGCATTCAGTGCTCAGGCGCCCTGCTGAAGCCATTCAACCTCTCATAACGGTACTGATGATTTTTCTGAGCCTTTTGATACCCAGTAGGGCCTGTACTGCCTCCCTCCTCGCCTTGGTTGCCACAAACACACGCTGTTCCTCTTTATCCTCAGGACTCCCTGTCTCCTCTGTCTCACCTACCAAGTCTGTGCTGTCGGTTGGGGTCGAGCCCAGAGTAGCAATTTCCTCTCACTGCCCTTTCTAGCCTCTGGGAAACGATATTGGCCGACCCGTCAAAATATGTCAGAGCCTTTGGATTTTATCTGAGGGACCTCCCGGTTGATGTCAGTGTGGGCTGGAAATATATTCGGTCACTCCTGCATTTTGACTCTGGGCCAGCTGGGGCATTCCTGTGCCTCTGATCTCCTCTCCCCAATTCCTTCCAGAATGCTTCCACCCACACAAGGGAACATGCAACCAGAGAGAGGTGACCTGGGTGCATACAGCCACTCCAACTTCCCCAGATAGAATTAATGTCTTTCTATTTAAAAAGTCACTTGGGGGACGCCTGGGTGGCTCAGTTGGTTAAGCATCTGCCTTTGGCTCAGGTCATGATCTTAGGGTCCTGGGATCGACCCCAGCATCAGGCTCCCTGCTCAGCATGGAATCTGCTTGTCCCTCTGCCCCTCCCTCCTCATGCTCTCTCTCTCTCTCTCCCCTACAGAAAGATAAATAAAATCTTAAAAAAAAAAAAAAAGTAACTTGGTGAAATTTTAAAATTATAATTCTGAGAAATTAAATATAATAGATATTCCATATAGTACACTGGGTTGTAGCGTTTTTCCCTAGTGAGTCTTGTAAAACACCACCTCCCACTAGATACTCATGAGCCATTTTCCCTTCCAAGACTCTATTGTCTGCATAACGGAATCTACTGCACGATGCTCAGAACCACAAGCTTTTATGTTATTGGTTTTTTCCCTAATCAAATTAAGGTAGGTTTTGAAGACTCTTGGCAAGATTGCTTAGACACAGATGTCAGCTCTTAATAGGCCCCTGCTCTTCCATAGGGTCATACTGGAGTTGTACCCACGACCTACAGTGGAACACCCTGACCTGCAAAACAAGCCCCCCACCCCAAGAGGGTCCTGGGCCCTCAGCTGTGACCCCCCCAACCTCTCAACCCAAGGTCTTCTGCCTGGGGAGTGTTCCGAGAGCCCTGGCCCCTGAGTCGGCGATGGGAGGAGGGTACCTGATGTCCCCAGTCATTGGGGTGGATAGGAGATCAAGCTGCCCATACATTCTGGGGCATGCTCTGGTCCACTGTGGTTGCCTCTGAGACACTCTTGGTCCAAATACACATGGTATTGCTCAGGCCAGAACACAGAGGCCCCAAGACTCAGAATACCCATGTGCCAGGCTTCACAGGTCCTTCTTTTGGGTGCCTGTGACCTTGGTGTTTGAGATCAATCCCTAAGCATCCCTGTGCTACAGCTTTGAGGCTCCTTTCCACCTTGAAGTGCCACGTGGGAACACCCCCTTTACATCCTCCATTGATCTCACAAACCACTCTGTTCCTGACTTCAGATATCCCCACTCTTCAGGCTCCATTTTTGTGACAATCCAGCTGTGTTCTTCTATGAGCCAAAAAATAGGAGACTTAAGATAAGAGTTTACTCCTTGGAGCAAGCCCAGAGCATCAAGTCACAAAGCTCAACTTGCCCTCTTAAGAAGGAAGGGACGGGGAGCCCTCTCTTTCTTCAATAACCGCCCCCCCAAAATGAGGCAGCATCACTATCTCATTCTGTGTGCCAGGATCCTGGGCTTCTGCCTAAACACCACCATCCCCCCACCGACCCCGGCACCAGCCACCTTCCAGCCAGTCCCTGGATGACATCCATGCAGAGAGAAAGGGATATCAGGTCATGCCAATGTTCAGCGTCTCTGAGCCATGGCTGGGGGCATGCATATTATGCACCAAGCCCTGGGACAGAGGTCTTGTCCACTACCCCTTTCTGGCATTCCACCTGGGGGAGCCTTCCCTTACACCGCTCCCGCCTCAACCCAAGGCAACCATCTATGTGGCTAAGGGGTGATGAAGAGCTATTCTTATCTGATCCAACCCACATCCAAATTCTTTACCCTCCCCTTAGCACAGCCAAGCAAACTTCCAGGCCTGTAGTTGATTCCAATTCCCTTTTGTAATGGAGTTATTCATATTAATCTCTCATGCTTGTGAAAATTAATGAGGGGAAATCTCATTTAGAACAGAGTTGGGAGGCCAGCAGGAGGAGCTCCCATGCACTGCCACTCAAGGTCAACTGCAAAGCCAACAGGAAGAGACTACTTTCAAGCTGAGGCTACTTTACCACCCCAGCAGGAGGAAGAAAGGCTTTCTCCTCTCCCAGCAACAGCCCAGCCAATGACAGACTGTCACCACTCAGCCAATGAGAAACCACTACACTCTGAGCTCCCTGTTTCCTCCAATGGACTTGTTTTAACAAGCCTCCTCAACGTCCCTCTCTTCTATAAAAAAGCCGGCCTCTGGTTTGTTGGATGGACTTGCCTGTGGTTTTTCCATAGCTTGTTCGTCTCTGATTGCAGTTCTTTGCTATTCTCAAATATACCCATTTTTGCTGGTAACCTAACTTTTTCAGGTTAGCATGCTGTCTGAATATCCATGAAGTCATGCCCTAACACCAGATCTTCCGTTCCTTAGGAGGGAATGTGACCAGCTCTTCCTTCATCCCTCCCTGCCCTACACAGGCACGCACACAGAAGATGTGTAGAAGACATGCAATAACTATTTTGATTTTCATTCTATTATCTGACAATAATCCACGTTTGTGCCTAGGAAGGTCCTACTTGTTCCTACCTCCCGGAACAATGACCATACACTCTGGGGTTGTGCCACACCTTGCATGTTCTGGGTCTTTTCTCTTCTTTCCTCCTCATCAGGTCAGTGCTTTAGCTCTTTGCTTACCTGCCCCTGAAAGAATCGGAATGAGTGTCACATGGCCCCATGGAAGAGTGCCTCACAATTAGAACTCACCAGGGGTGTGGAGAGAAGAGAATTGGAGCAAAAGCTGCATGCAGGTCCTGGGGAGTGACTGCTGAATGGGTGCAGAGTTTCAGTTTTGCAAGAAGGGACGTCTGGAGATGGATGGTGATGGCTACCCAACAGTATGAATGCACTCAAGACCGAGGAACTGCATGCTTAAAATGGTTAACGTGGTGAGTTTTATGTTACGTATATTTTACCCCAATAAAATTAATAAATAAGGCTCTGGGAAGATTTCTCAGCGTGACAACCCAGCCCTGCCCCCAGACGTGGGGGCTGGGAGCAAGAAATGCTCCATCGTGAAACGTTTTAATAAAGGATGCTAAATTATATGCTGCTGGTATTAATAGCAATCAGGCTCATAGAACATGGGATCTAATGGCTCATAAATGAGATGCAAGTTCATTTTTCCAGACCCACTGTAATAAACTAATTATTTTGGAACTCTCCAATTATGCATTTTTCAAAAAGCCGAATTGCATTAAAAACATGTTATGGCTTTATAGATCTTGTCTGTAGGGAGAGGAGGAGATCCATCTGTTCTACAAGTGCCCAGGGAGAGGGAGACAGACAGAGAGACAGACAGTCACAGGCGATGGATAAAGGATAAGCAAGCTGCCACATGACAAATGTAGTGAAGGAAGACAAAGAGCTGTCAGTTTCCTCATCAATTACGGCCGGCCACTAACCCAGGAGAGAGCAAATTGCCACAACCATCAGAGGTGGCTCTGTTAGAATTATGGGGCTTGAGATCTCCACTGATTTATTCAGTGCCTGGGGTACAGAAGGGTGTCTGTTGCTTTGGGATTAAGATTTCTCTGCTCAAAGCTCAGGGATAGCCTGTCGATGTCAGAAACACTCTAGCTCTGTATCTCTAGGTAGGAGTGGGTGTGTGACACCCCAGAGGACGTTGACATGCCCCCCGAGGCCCAGGGTGGAGCTCCAGGGAGGGGGCTGACATGCCACAAACTCTCAGATGAGGAAAGGGAGGGCCTCTAAGGGATGAAACGTTCCCAAGCATTTCTGAAGGGCCCACATGCCCACCTGGTTACCTGCATGGCCAGTTGGCTTTAAATCCCAGCTCTGCTGCTCTCATTCCACGGGACTGCCTCCCATATTGCTTTGCCATTGGGGTGAGAGGTGGGGTGGCTTGAGGTTTATTCTTTTTATAGGAAATATTCTATGCTCTTTGTAGAGTAACGGATATGACCACTTCACAACCATAGGATGCATAAGGTTGGTCCCATTGCTTTTATTTTTTTCCAGGGAATAACTGAGCCTCTTCACGTTTAACTGGCAGGACACCTCTTTTTTCCTCTTGAGGCTTCTCTCCCTCCAAATTGTCCAGAATGGGAGAATCTGATTTCTGCACTCAGGAGGAATTTGTACTGGAGTCTCTGCCTTATCTCCTTCTCTCCTTGCACGCATCCGTGGGTTGGGGCTGGTGGCCCCTGCGTGGTGCCTGATTGAGAGCAGAAACTGCCACCAAAGTTGTTGAGCAACCATTTCAATTTCACCGGGAAGAAGGTTCTTTCCATGGCCAAGAGCCCTGAATGTGGGCACCCAGGGGCATCGACCCTGTTGCTCCCTTCTCTAGTTCCCACACTTCAGTGGCTCTCAGGACTTGTCATTCTCCACCCTCGAAACCAGTGTTGGATTCTCTAGTGTTTCTCCCACTCCTCAGGAAGAAGCCCAGTCATGGAGTCAAAGGCAATCTTTCTAAAGGAGAATCCTTCAATGAAGCTAAGGGGCCCACAGAATCTTCTGGAAACCAGGAGGTATGGGCAATTTGCTGACATCACACTCTAGGAGAGAGGAAAACCCCATGAATTCTGTGTCGGTTGGACAGAGCACACCCACCCCATCCACAGATCACCAACATTCTGCCAAATGTCCTTCTTCGCTTTTTCTCTGTCCCCTATGTAGAGCTTGTGCCAAAACCTCGTTTCTCCGATTCCAAAATACACATTTTTCTGTTTTCATAAGATGTTAACATTTCTAAAATTCAGATGTGTATGTTTAATTGATCCATGCAGACATTCTCTGAAATTATTATCACATCCATACATTGTTTTCATGAGAGGAATTAGGGGAATAAATCAAATAAATATTTTCAAGCACATGAATAAATATTTACTTCACTTCACCAAATTGGGACCATAACACTCATATATAGTTTGCATCCCACTTTCCTTTACTTGTTATTATATCATGAACATATTTATTATCACTAAATATTCTTCAAACTCATGATATCAGGACTTCTATTCAAAACAAACTATTATACAGATGTGTCTCAGTTTAATTGCCCACTTGCCTGTTGTTGGACATTAAAATTGATTTTTTTCAGAATCTATGTTATGAATATTCTTATATATGTCCCTCTTGGTAAATATTGTCGAAATACTGCCCAAAGACCTTTTATTTCTTTTCAGGCACACGACTTTACTTCTTTCTCTACATCTGTGCCAGCTTTGTGTATTATCATTTAAAAACAACAATTTTGATAATTTAATAGCCCAGAACTACCTGATTTCCATTTGCACTTCAGTCATTATGAGGATGGTTGCAGACTGTTTTCTTTTTTTTTAATTTAAATTCAATTAATTAATACATAGTGTACTATGAGTTTAGTGATTCATCAGTTGCACACCCAGTGCTCATTACATTAGACTGTTTTCCAACCCAACGTATCCCCTCCTTTGTAAGCTGCCAGGTCTTGCCCTTTGTCCATTGACCTTTTCATATCCTAGTGCTTTTCTTAACACAGGTGCGAATATGTACAAAGAAGCCCCCTGACGTACCACCATCGTAAATGAATAAACAGGCAGTTAGAAGTAAGGGTGGTGAATTCTATCTCCCGCAGCAGGATGGCCCCTAGCATGCTGAGACTGATCCCGTATCTCTAGCAGCCCAATAAATATTCAATGAATGAATTAATTAAAAGTAATAACAACGGTCTTCTAATGTCATATTGACGGCAAGTATTTTCCAGTTTATTTGCCTTTAAATATGTTTACCTTCACACACATAGGCTCTTTCTCATCTCCCCTTGTACCACTTCTACTCGGTGGATGTCTTCCCCATCCACAGCTGCGTTCCGTGGTCAACTTCATTTTCAGCTCGCTTTCCCACTCTTCGCTGTTTTACGTTTTTCTTTCTCGTATTCTGAATGGAAGCCAAGCAGCTGGACGGGCCCCAACGATGGCTCTTTTGAACCAAATGCTTAGGTAAACAGTCCCCTGCACCAGGAAGGGCACCTGAGGAGGTGGTTTTTATTGACCTGCATGTTTTCTGGCATCTGCTGCCTGCTGGACTTCTAGAGAGAATAATTTTTTTTTTCTTTTGAGAATCCTATTTTATTTATTTTTTTGAATTTTATTTTATTATGTTATGTTAATCACCATACATTACATCATTAGTTTTTGATGCAGTGTTCCATGATTCATTGTTTGCGTATAACACCCAGTGCTCCATTCAATACGTGCCCTCTTTAATACCCATCACCAGGCTAACCCATCCCCCCCACCTGCCTCCCCTCTAGAATCCTCAGTCTGTTTCTCAGAGTCCATAGTCTAGAGAGAGTAATTTTTAACAGCAGGCTGAGCTCCCTCTGCCCGGAAGGATGTTATAAACACCAGTCCTCGGCTCGCGGTATGAGGCTTCCCATGAAATCAGTTCATTTTTCTTCCCCCATCTGAGAAGCAAGCCAAAAGGGGCTTTATTTACAAAGGTTAAACATTCCTTTAATCGGATTGCTGGCATTTAAGCCCGGAGCTCCCTCCCCCGCCCCTCAGTCCTTCTCCTCCATACCTGGAGAAGTGCCTAACAGAAATGTCCAGGGAAAATTTCATTTTAATGAAGAGGAGATGAGACAGGTCCCTTTGGAGACTTACATTACACTTGAAGCTACTACAAACTAATGCATTGAATCGCAGAAGGGTCCCCAGCCACCTGGTTGTGGAGCAGAAGAAACGTGAGAACTCTCTAAAGTGGGGAGGAGCAGGATTTGGAACATGCCTGTCCTGTTCTCCAAGAAGCGTTGTTTCGTGTACTGAGAAAAAGATTCTTTTCCAATGCACGCACAGCATCTGACCATCCGAAATCGGTCACAAGGTCTTGTGTGGACATAGAGAACACCCACAGGAGACAGAACCAAATTTCAGTCCACGCCCGGCCACTGGCTAGCAAGTAGCAACAGGCATGCCACACCCTCACCAGACCTTGGGTAACACCGTGAAAGTGAGTCCTATGTCCCCTCCCATCTCTGACACTCTGTGCCTCCTGTCTGCCTATCTCAGTCAAGCTGATAGTGTCCATGGAGGGTCAGGGATGATGTAGGCAGAGGAAGGGCACAGGATAAATCAAGAGATGTGCACCGTTATGTATGTCCTCTATGAGACTATTGTGTCCACTCAAAAAGTCAAGAGCCTAAATCCCTTGTGTCCATGCTAACTGTAAGGGGTACAGCTCTTTCATATTGGGGTCAGCTGTTGATTCTTTAGGATGAAGGAAGAGGAACAAAGCCTAAAGAAATTTTGCCTCAGAAGAAAATTAAAACAAAACACACGGTCATCTGGGTGGCTCAGTCGGTTAGGCGACCGACTCTTGGTTTCGGCTCAGGTCATGATCTCAAGGTCATGAGATCGAGCCCCATGCCAGGCTCCACACTCTGTGGGGAGTCTGCTTGGGATTCTCTCTCTCTCCCTTTCCCTCAAGCCCCTCCTCCCTTACTCTCTTAATTGATTAATTAATTAGCCACAAAAGAATACATGCTTAGTAAGCACTGGTTTGGGTCAGGCACGTATGTACACATAATATTGCCCATATTCTACAGATGTAGAAACTATATTCTCCTCCCTCCCGATGGACTTTATGCTTCGTGGAGGCTAGATCTCTTCCATCGTTGAGTTCAAATGTGCTCCCTACATCCATCAGGATCCTAACAGTGACAGAAGGCAAGATCTGCTGGGGTTTTGAAGAGACTTTAATGAAGAGCTTCTTTGGAGAGGTGTGGGCAGTGTTAGGACACCAGCCAAGGATGTTGGGGCAACACCACTGGGCTTAAAAAAGCAAGAGGAAGAAGAGCATTATGTGAGGCTAGCTGAGATCTTGAGTTGGTCACAGAAGAGTAGCCATAGAGGAGAATAGAGCAGGGTGGAAAGACAAGGAAGAATGCCTGTGCATCTCACCACACACGCTCCCATTCCCTGCCTGTGCCTTCCGTTCACCAGATATAACAGGCAGGCCCATGGCCCAGGAGACCTGGTGAGAGATCACCCTGCCTTCCAGAGGCATCAGCATTCTGGGACACAGAGCTGAGCAGAGATAGGCATGGAAAAAACCCGGAGGCAAAGTGAGAAGAATCAACACACTTCAATCTTTTCACTACGTGTCTCAGCCTTAACCCCACCCTGTACTCCAAAGGTCACTTAAGAACAGCAAGGGCAATGCAAGATGGTAGACCAGAATTGACTACCCCAAGAACCAGTTTCACTTCTCATTCAAAGCATCTCAATTATACCCAATTATTTTAAGAGTTGTCTTAAAGCCTTATTGCTTAGGAGCTTATCAGCAATATGCCACTGGGCTGACTTTAAATAGATAAAATGTAACCTAAAAGGCCTGCCACATTTATTTCCCATCTGCAGATTTTCTAACACCTTCACTTTGCTCATCTCCCTGTCCCCCCAGATTTTCAATGGCCTCACAGAAACTTGGCTGGCTAGATCCCATCCCCAAACGTGTGTCATGGACAAACACCATGAAATAGCTTCATTATGGCCATATTTGCGTATCTTTCCACTCTCCCTTCAAGTCTATTGGCCCAAGGTCCACAATTCTACTTTATCTCTCTCCATCACCTCCAGCTCATCCCCATACCCATTCCTATTTTCCCAGTGTAGATCTTGAATGTTATGGAGAAGGCAATCCGACTCACATCGTGGACTCAGAACTGTGAAAAATGCAAAAGACCGTCTTGTCTAACTGCCCATCTGAAACATGGGTCTCCCATGCAAGAGCATCCCTTGCTTGAGCTCCAGCAGTTCTACACTGTGATTTCTCCATTGAGATTCATCAGAAGTACTATAGACCTTCCCTGTATGCCCCAGATAATTAGAATAGCAGATGTAGACAAGGTTATAAGGTCCAGCTGTCTAAGCATTACAGTCTAGACCTGTTTCAGAGACTCCTCCTCCTTGGGGCCCCACTTGAAACTGACAATCAAGTGGGTTACCTAGTGAATGGGTCAGAATAGCTTCCCCAAACGTGTCATAGATAATCTCCAAAAGCCAAAAAGGCCCATTAAGTGTGTATCTCTTTCTTCTTCCTGGTGAGCAATGTAACATGCAGCAAGTTACCTCTCACTTGAAAAAATATATATACCGACCACTCCTGGACCACTTGAAACCTAGAAACTTTATGTGGCAGATCCCTGAATTTTCATGGGATTTATCTTCCATCCTCTGACATATGGGTGTTGTACTGAGGCAGTGGTGGTCAAACTTCCCCATGCACTAAAATCACACCAAGAGTGCTTCTTAAAACCCAGATGGCTACATCTACTCCAAGAGATTTGGATCAAATAGTTCTGAGATGTAGTCTGATAATTGGCTTTTCTAGCAAGTTCCCCGGTGCTGCTGCCCGGGACCACACTTCGAGGGTCAACATACTAACCCATCAAAGGTGCCTATTGATTCTTAGTCACCAGATCCTGTTAGCCCAATCTCACCAATGTAAAGCACAAATGTGACGTTCTGGCGTGTATCAAAACAATCAGGATTCCTCCAGATGGCTAGGTCAGTGAACAGAAGCATCAACACCGGTCCGAGGTAAAAGCATGAAGGTATGCTGTTATCCCCATCATGTGAAGGCAATTAACTTATTTTTACTGACAAGGCTAGAAAAATAAAACTTTTGTAGGTCAATAGGCTTTTGTAGGCTGTGTACCAGATGCAGGGTGGAAGAGAAGGGGAAATATATTGATTCGCTCCAGTAACAGTACTATATCTGAAACACCCACTTCGATTGGAATTTCCACCTTGTTGTGTTAATGATAAAACCCTGTCAGTCTCCCATATCCACACACCTTCTACACAGGCCAAAGACGAATTACTACCCTGCACCTGTCAAATCTTTTATGATGGCAGTAACCTCTGCTACACCCCCCAACATTACAATGTTATATGCATTTAGTGGTATGTAACATTATCACACCATGCATCATATAGATGTTATATGTAATAATATATACTATATAATGTGATTATATAAACATACATATACATTCCATACATATGCATATATATTAAATTGTATATTACAATGATTGTTTGTGTATATATATTACCAATCAGAATATGCTCTTCTGTGCCTGGCTCCTGGCTTCTTTTGTTTACATGATCATAATATTGATCCAACACTTATATATATAGCTATTATATATAGTTATATATGCAAATATATAATAGTATAAATAAGTATCATATACAGTTTTATGTATATACATATACAATTTATTCTTTTTATTGTTGAATAATATATGATAAACCACAATTATTACAACTATTTTCCTATAGATGAACATTTGGGTTATTATAAATTTTGGCTATTATGAAAAAATGCTGCCATGAATATTCTTAAATTTCGTATATATATATGAAGTTGGAAAAATTAAGCTACGGTGATAAAAATCAGCAGTGGCTGCCTCTGGGATTTGGGGATTGATGGGCAGGAGGCATAAGAAACTTTCCCGGAGGTGATAACATGAAATTCATTAAGCTGTATCCTCAATATTTATGCATTTCACTATATATAAATTTTACTTGAATTTTTAAAAATATAAACATAAAAAGGATTAAAAATGGGATAAAGACAAGGCCACTACTTTCTTATTTGTCGCATTTGCATGAGCTAGATGAAGTGTTCCCTCTGGGAAGATGTAAGCCTGTGGGCATATGGCTTAACTATGAGTGAACAGTGCCTTTGTACAAATTAGCAAAAAAAGATCTCTTCCTTCTGGTGATGGCTGAGCATGGCTTGGATTTAAGTTCCCACTCGCTCGACCTACACACCTGTATGCAGCAACCCTGGGTAAAAGAGTGGTAAATGCATGTGCCTGATGGCCCATAATTTCTGCCATGAGGGCATCAATACCAGGGTGCAAACACCTCAACTCACAGTGGTCATCTGGTTGTGTGGCCAGAGGCCTGGCTGCAGATGATGAGCACCCCTCGGTCATCCTCTCTTAAAGCCCAATTCTGGTGCCCTGGACCAGATGACTCTCATCTTCAGGCTTATGGATAATATTAGCACATAGCTAATATCTAGACATCATTTGGCCCCACAATTTATAGAAACTAAAAGGAGAAGAATAGACCTTTTGATTGGTCTCTGTCTCTTCTTATCCTAGAATTTATCATTTCTATTTTATAAAAAAGTGTTTTTTTAGTCCAGCTCAACAAGGAGAGACAGCCCATCATTTGGTACATGCTAATATTTGCAACACGTATTTCAACCGACAAAATATCGAGTGTTTTGTTTTATCTTAGGGGGCAAAAAATCTCCCCTTAATTTGATCCAATGTATTCATCTCACAAACCACACCAAAGCTTACAAAGTCCTACCTCTGGGCATGGAAAGAGTCAGAACAGCTGACTCTTTCAGAACAGCTGAAAGAGTAAATAGTTGCTGAAAGAACAACACATAATTTGAAGTTTTTCCCGCATTCTATTATTATTATTCTATTATAGTGATATAAAGGGAAGCTCATATTAGTAGAATTACAGTCAACCAATCATTTGCAGAAGATAAAGTGGCAAGTTGGAAATGAGTCAAGCACTCATATATTATGTGGCAAACCTAATTCCATGTTAACCGAATTGTGTATCTATGTTAAATTACTCTATCGTGTGTTTGTTTCCCACTTTGGGGCTTTCCTTGTAACAGAAGGTAGAACAGGCTGGTTGAACAATCCACTCAGTGACCGTGGTAATTCTCATGCAGCCCACCTACCTACTGCTTTCAATTATTACCTCGTCCTTGAAATTTACATCAACTATTTCCCAGTTCTTATTGATCTTGATGTTATCACTAAATAATTAACTGCTTTGGGTAGGACACTTCTAAATTTCCTCCTTTGCTCGATGTTTTAAGGGCTCATCTTGTGACTCCACTGCCTTGATGTGGGATAGCTGGCTGGATTGAAGGAATCTGGCTCGTTGATTGATCCTGAATGGTGATGACAAGTTTGGTTCTAGCAAGGGGCATTTAACATCTGTGCTCTACGATGTTCAATGTGGCCAGGAAGGACAATTCTTCAAAATAGAAACCCTAAACCTAAGACATACATCAAGACAGATGGTTGAGGGTGTATGGTAGGACAAGTAGACAGTTCATGCATCAGTGCCTCAGTGGACCTGAATTTCTTCATCAATACAATGGATGGGAAAGTTGGCCCCTCACTGCTTCCTCTTCAATAAAATTTCAGTGAATCAAACATTTCTCTCTCAGACCCAATCCTGAATCGACTCAATTCTTATTTATAAAACTTATTCATCTCAAATATAAAATTAATGCATGCTCACTTTAGGAAAAAAAAGTCAAGGAAGAAAAATAAACAAAAATTTTAAATCATCCACTACCCCAAATTAATTACTGTTAATCATTTTGTATAGTTTTCTTTCAGGTACTTAAAACATTTTTTTATTGATTCCTTCTCTAAATATTGTTTGATACCTTTTGATTCCTAATTAATATATTCTGAATATCTTTGTTGTCTATAAATGTTTCCTAAATCATTATTTACTTGCATTGTCCAATCATAGAATGTAGAACTTATTTAATCAGTCTGTATTATGGAATACTCATCTGCTTTCAATTTTTTTGGAAATATAAATAACACTGAAATGTAAATGTCTATAATAAAGGTTTTTCATATAGCTTTAATTATTTCCTTAAAAACAAAAATCTAGAAATGAAATTCTGGATCTGCATCTGTATGTATATATATATATATTTTTTTAATTTTATTATGTTATGTTAGTCACCATACAATACATCATTAGTTTTTGATGTGGTGATCCACGATCCATTGTTTGCGTATAACACCTAGTGCTCCATGCAGTACGTGCCCTCCTTAATACCCATCACTGGGCTAACCAATCCCCCCTCCCCCATCCCCTCTAAAACCCTGTTTGTTTCTCAGAGTCCATAGTCTCTCATGGTTCATCTCTCCCTCCGATTCCCCCCTTTCATTTTTCCTTTCCTTCTCCTAATGTCCTCCATGGTATTCATGTTCCACAAATAAGTGAAACCATATGATAATTGACTTTCTCTGCTTGACTTATTTCACTTAGCATAATCTCCTCCAGTCCCATCCATGTTGATGTAAAAGTTGGGTATTCATCCTTTCTGATGGCTGAGTAATATTCCATTGTATATATGGACCACATCTTCTTTATCCATTCATCTGTTGAAGGGCATCTAGGCTCTTTCAGTTTGGCTATTGCGGACATTGCTGCTATGCATCTGTATATTTTTAAGACATTTAAATATTCTATCAAATTACCATCTAGAAAGATTACACTCCCAGCATTGGGTTGAACTGCCCAGATACATCTAGTCTCACAATCTTAGAGTGTGACCATGTGAATTTTTAAATCTTTGCCAAATTGATGAAAAGAAAAGAGCATCTCAATGCTTTATTTTGCAGCCTTTGATTATAAATAATGTTGGGCATTTTTTTCATATGTTGATTTGAGAGCATTGTTCTGTTAAGAACAATTTCATTGCATTTATTCTCTATTTTGTTTTATTCTCCTTCTTAATAAACAGTTCTGTTCCCCAAGCTGCTATAAAACACCTTTTTTCCCTTTGTAGTAAGTGCTTTATTTTCATATCCTTAATTAAAGAAGAGACAGAAACAAGACGTGAATCAGTGTGGTCCTCACAGGCAAACTGGGCCAACTGTGTGTGTTTCAGTTCCTTGGAAGTCAAGCTGCTAGAAGGCTGGTGGTCTCTGGGAAGGGGCGCTGGCCCAAGGAACCTCCGAGGCAATCCTGATTCCTCAACTTCCCCACAACTGTTCTTCCAGAAGCCCACAGTGACCTCTTAATTGTCAGATCCCAAATCTCCTTCCCTAGCTTCTTAGACCCTCTGCAGAAATTGCTCTCCACTGTTCTCAATCAGCCTTCCTTCTCTTGGCTTCTCTGAGATTGATCACCTCTGCTTTTCCAGATATTGCCTTAATTACTCTTTCTCCACCTGCTCCACCAGCTCCTCTGTTCATTCACCCCACACTTCTCTCCTCCCACCTGCATGTGTTTCCTAGGGCTACTTGGACAAAGTACCATGAACCAGGTGGCGGTCCCAGTTCTTGGAGGCTAGAAGTTCAAAATCAAAGGGTTGGCATGGCCAGACTCCATCTCATGGCCCTAAGGAAGAATCCTTCCCTGCCTGTTCTAGTTTTTGGTGTTTGAGGCATTCCTTGGTATTCTCTGGCCGGTAGCTTCATCCCTACAGTCACATGTCCATGTCAAGGCACATCATCTTCCCCATGTGTGTCTCTCTGTGTCCAAATTTCCCCCTTTTCTAATGACGTATTGGATTTGAGATAAGTAAGTGCTGATGCAAATTCAATAATTCCTAAAACTCCCAGAAATAGAGAAACTAACCCAAATGCTTTGCAAATTCAGAATTTGGGTATTTCTTTGATAAATAAGTCACTTAATATTATTGGTTTAATAAAACAGCTATGTCTTCTGAGTTACCACATGTATGTGGCCAATGTGCAGAATGAAAGTTTTAAGTATGGAATTTTCAACAACACTTCTGTTTTATAAAATCTGTCATAAAACAGTTTTCAGAACCTTTTCGGTAAATCACAACTGAATTGTAGAAAGTCTATGAAAAATTGTGAAAAAGGAATCTTTTCTCATAAGTTCGACCCAGCTATGACTGGATGGACTTATCTATAAGGTTTTTTTTGTATGAACTTTAGTATCAATACTGATGTAAAACTAGAGTTTGGTTTTCTATCTGTTAAAACAACCAAGTTTTCTTGGACTATTGGTCTGCTCTTAATAAGAGATTGTAGGAGGTTTTCCTTTACCTTTTGTGTAATCTGCTTTGAAAACAAAGATTCTGTGTCTCATCAGAATGATCTCCTGTGTTCATGTTGACTTTACCATGTCCTTGCGTATATAAAAAGAACAGTATTCTCACTTTTAAAAAAGTTTTTTTTTTTTAATTACAATGTTACCACCTATAGTTACTTTGGAAACCTTTTATTGTTACTTTGGTGAACTAAGTAGCTATATATTGTTTCACAGTGACCTATGATTCTATTTAGTGAAGAGTTCAAGCCTTTTGGTATTTCCAACAACTTTTCCGAAATCAAATCCTAAGTGAAATCTTCTTGCTTTCCAACTGAGTTTGATATTTCCCAGAGGGTCCCTGGAAAACCTAAAAGGCTTTCTTTTTGCACCTCATAAAATGAGAAATGTAAAAAAATAATTGAGTTTATTTAATATGTTCAATTGCATGATAAACATTGTCAAATAAGAACTGCTTATCCTTCCCTAGGTTATATTTATATGGGTAAATGCTATTAATATAAGTATTTCAGAGATTGTATCAAGTTCCTAAAAATATGTCAGTGTCCTCGTTCTCTGTTTGTCCTGATGGTGTTTTGCCTGGTATTAGACAAAAATAAATATAATACCATCAATCATAAATCTGGTTATTATTTTAAACCATGGCCTGTCACAGAAACAACCAAATTTCCTTATCAGTCATGTCATTTTTATCATGAACTCTCATCAGATCTTTAATCGTGGACATTTTAAGTCTTTTGTCATCCACAAGAGTTTTGTGTTTTACTCTGATTCTTCTTCAAAAGCATCTGCAATCAGCTATAGGCCAGAGTGCTTCACCTTCATCAAAAAACAACTAGCTCAGAGACCCATGGAAAGGACTGTGAGATATTCTGGGGTCCAGGCATTGTGAGATAACTAAGATTATACCACTGGGTTGAGTAAGGATTTCCAGAACTCTGGTGGACAAGCAGAAGTGGTTCATAAGATGGCTAACCTACGATCAAGCAGAAAAAGAATTAATTACATGGGATTGAAAGAACCAGTAAAGCATGATTATGATTTCTCTATGGCTTTTGTTTGCTTTGTTTTTGTTCCTTTAATGTTCTATTTTGTGAATATAAGGAACTCTTTTCCCTTTTCTCTGGAACTATCTAAAACTCACAGAGACTTAGCTGATTCTTGTTT
Source organism: Mirounga angustirostris (assembly GCF_029215605.1). NCBI lineage: Eukaryota > Metazoa > Chordata > Mammalia > Carnivora > Phocidae > Mirounga > Mirounga angustirostris. Next base: position 169,335,238 of record NW_026991713.1, read on the forward strand.
TGTAAACAGAAATGAAACATCTATCCTTTTCTCCTTGCCTGATCCCTCCAGAATTTTGAAACTCTTATTGTGTATTCTTATTTTCAGGGCAATACAATTATTTATATGAGTTCAATAAGAATCTGTCTTCCTTGTAACTGAACATGACTGGAAACATTGGTTTTGTAACCAAGGCTTTGACTGCAGTGTTATACTTGAGAATGATGTGTACAGAATCAGATGGGACCAGACAGTTTTAAAGAACTAAGATTGACTTTGAAAATTCAGCCAATGCTTACAAAGTTCTTCTGGGGAAACTGGCCTGATATCGAGCTTACAGAGTTCCCAGCCTCACAGGTGAGCAAGGAAGGTCACTTCCTGGCCAGCATAGGAAATTAAGGATATTTTGAGACCTTGAGAAAATAAATGAACCCAAATGCATAGGTCCTGTATGTGAGGTCTGATGGTGAATTCTTGGCTTGGCCTCCTAACTTCAAGAGGCTTCTAGAAATCTAATCTGAAATTTCTTATGGAAAGTCCCAGCAAACTAAACCTTAAAATATCTATGTGGTCAATTACCACTCTTGTTGCACTTATGTAAATTATCAGGCCAAATCTAATGAGACCAGACTTATTCTGTCAACAAGAATAACTTTACTTTGGTTACCTTTGATCAGAAAGGGGGGTGACAGTAAAACAAAATTTTAGGCTTCAGTGGAAAATCATAGCACATCCTTGTGGGTTATTAGAGTCCGGATCTCCATTTCTGATGACTGGCTCCTCATGGCAGAAGCAGGTGAGCTACAAAGGTCTATTGTCTCCACCCTCTCCACTGTGCAGTAAAATGGACACTCATTGAACAAAGCATCAACCTTGGCCCTTTTCAGAATCTGGACCCATCTTTATCTTGTCCATGTCATGCTCTTCCTATTTCTCTGTTCTTTTATTTACCTAGTCCCAGATTCTGGACGTATGTCCTGTTGCCAGGCCAATACTTGTCTCTTGACATGATGAAAACTTGACATCTTTTGACCCACTCACATATGCACTAAGGGAGGCCTAACCAGTTTATATGACTTCTCTTATTTATTTGAAAAAAATTAAAAGTCACCGGATTTTTCTAAGAGACAGACAGAAAGGATGCGTTTGTGGGCCCACCAGAAACTCACCTCATCTGAGATGACATTTAGCAGAGGTGCTGGAATATGTTCAATTCACTCAGGATGTTGTATAGAATCAGCCGGATGACACATGCTTTTTGGTGAGTATTTTGTTCCCTTCCCAAAATAGACACAGGCTTTGGAGAAGCCCCAAAGTCCTTCTTCTTGGCTCCAACCCCACACTTTCCACCTGCCTACTCTGTCACCTTTAGACCTTAAAAACAAAACAAAACAAAACAAAACAAAAAACCCTAAAGCATAATGACTAATTCCTGGTTGCAGTCAATCTTAACCTTTTAAAGATTAAGTTTCATATACATTCTCAAGCGCCAGAGTTTTTGCAAGCATCATAGGAAAGATGAGAAGGTATATACTAATTTTTAAGCATAAACAAGTTTGGGGGCTGAAAAAAAATCTTTCCAAAGTTATCACAAATTTGTCCACCCCCAAAACTGTGTGACTGGGAAAAATTACCTCTTTTACATTGTCACAGTATGTGAGAATATCTAGCCCTGGTTGGGTGTTATGGAATATTTCTTATAGTGGATGGTACCCCACCCTATGTTGCATGTTCTGCTCAACATTGCACTCCAGAAAGAATGGAAATGGTATGCACCCTCAGCTGTAGGAAAGAACAATTTCATACTTTGATTCAGATTAGGCCGCATGCATATACAGAATTCAAGAAACACTGTGTGGTAGCATGCTTTTTGAAAACTTTGCCTTAGTGAGTCCCATCAGGTTCTAGACTAGACGTTAGTGCCACTACAAGGCTAACAGGGTTGAAATGGGGGAGTGTCTAGGAGCCATGCACAGGCCAGAGGGAACCAGGGTATAAGGGGACTCAGGAGGTAGTTCATATAGTCATTGTTTTCCAAATAAAGCGTTTCAAAGATTTGATGTGGTTTCATTTGGGGAAGGGGATGCGTTTTTTAGTTCAGTAAGTTTGAAACATACTAAGTTACATAAAGATGCAGAGGCCTGGCAGAAAGGTTTTTATTCTCCTTTTATTTCCTATTATAAAAGAAAATTTGCATTGGACCTATTAAACAGACAAGGAAGACTTTATTAGAGACTATTGCAAATAGGGGAGAGAAATTGAACTCCACTCTGAAAACAACAAGGAAAGCTGAGGGATTCTAGCTAAAAGGCAGGGTAGGAGAAAGGATGAAAGGTTACCAAGAGGAATTGGGTTAGGTATGGAGGGTGGAGAGGAGAGGTATAAATTGAATACCACGGGTGGGGGGGAGGGGTGCTTAGCTGGGTATCGAGGTTCAGAGAACTCTTGCTAAAATTGTCCTCAGCAGACCAAGAACTAAGCCTAATCCAGGACAGAGCTCAGAGGAGCCTGACCAATGTTAAGTCAAGAAGGGAGTCCTAGTCACTATAAACCATAATGCCAAGTAATATCCAGCTCCACATACAAAGCCTCTCCTTATACCTGAAGGTGAGAGTTAATTATCTGAATGGTCTGAGGCATGAGGCTGATCTTTAGGAGAGAATAACAGAGAGATGCTTATCATCTGCACTAATTACTAATTTTGTAGGCACTAAATTCAGGATAGAGTCTCCCCCCGGGGAAGAAGGAAGGGGGACAATGTGTTCCAGGAGCATTTTGAAAAGCTTCAATAATTTTGCTTTAATTTTTCATCTCTATGGGGGATACATGAATACATATTAAATTATTCTCTATACCTCATATGTTTGGCATATTTCATCATTTTACAAATTAGGATAACACAGTGTTGTTTAAGGGCAATTATAAGGGCTAAGCACAAGGTGAAGTAAATAAAATAGGCCTGGAAACCAGAAAATGCTATAGAGAAGTGATGGTAATCTATTTGGAGCTGGATAGATACTTTGGAGTTTACTAGATAGATAAAGGGAAAGAAGATGTCCCAGCCCTGTGAATGGCCAGAGTATGCATGAAGCAAAGTACACAAAGTATCCAGAAATAGCAGAAAAATCTCTCCTTTTTCTTCACAGCTTTCTAAAATAGAACCATATACTTTTAGTGGAAAGGGACCATGCTTTACCTCTTTGTATCCACAGCACCTATCCCAATGTCTGTTAGTCGATATCTGTGGAATAGCATTGATTGTAGGATTTAGCATGGCACACAGTAGCTACTCAACAAATCAATCCATTGATTCAAAGCAATACAAAACAATGGGAATCTGGGATACAACCTGAAAACCACAGAGCCAGAAAACATAAGACACAGAGGCCATCTTGCCAAATCCCTCCTTTCCCAGATGAAGAACAGGAAGCCCTATGAGGTTAAGTGGCCTACCTCAAGCTACAGATCACATCAGAGGCACAGCCGGGCTGAGACTAAGGCTACGGATTCACTTCATATGCTGTTTCCCCTAAAACACGTGCTCTGGCCTCCCTACACACCATGTGACCAAGATGGAGTCAGTAAATGGTTTTGTCCCAAATGCTCACGCTAGAAATGTTGATTCCAAGAAGATTCCATGAGCCTGAATTATACTTCTTTCCAGTGTGAAGGAGGCCAGTAAGGGGACCCTGTTGTCAAGGAGTCCTGTTCAGAGCTCGGTGGGAGGGTGTGGGATGTACCTTTGAGCCTGTCTCTCCCATTCTTGTTGCTCTGTTTTTGTAATACCAAAAAATTACAGTGTACCAGATTCTGTCAACTGCTGTTGCTTACCAGATTCCCTTAAAAGTATGTAACATTTTTAAACCATTGTTTTTAAAAAGCCACTTTAAAACATGACATTTATTAGTCTTTATATTAAGATAAACTATAAAGTTATCCCCAATATAGATGTTACCCTTTGATTTAGATTCCAACTTGAGTAAATGAGGCAAGGAACATTAAAAGCGGAGCGGCTTTTAGGACCCACTGGGTAATGCTAGAATTTGTGGCAAGCTAAAAACCGGCAGAACATATGTGATCCAGTCCTGGTTAATCACATTTGGGGCCCAATTAAACCTTTCCCACCTTGCTCCAGTTTCTACCTGGGCCCCGGTGAAGGGACCACGGCAGATGAAATTGCCGTCTGCAGAAGGAAATTCCAGCTGAGGCTGGTGAGGACAGGTTCACTGCTCATTAACCGGGCTCTTTGCAGATTCTGAAGGACAAGGAAGAACCAAGCCAGGGTGAAGCCCATGATAGGAGACTCAAGCCCCCAAGAGATGCTCTGTGTTCTGTCTTCCTGCGAACCAGAACCTTCACCTCCCGCTGAGCATGTGGCAAGGGTCCTCACGCCTGGAAGGGCAGACAAGCTCTATGGGTCCATGAGTTGGGATAAGGAATAACTTGAGCCTTTTTTAGGGAACCATGTCATTCTTCTATGATCTTTATTAAGTCCAGTTGCCACCATACCACCGATGTGTGGAAATCTGTGCCACCTTCTCAATAGATGAATGGATAAAAAGATACTGTGCGTGCGCACACACACACACATGGGAACATTTCTCAGCCACAAAAAAGAATGACATCTCGCCATTTGCAACAACATGGATGGATCTGGAAGGTATGAAGCTAAGTGAAATAAGCCAGTCAGAGAAAGACAAATACCACACGATCTCACTCCTACGAGGAATTTAAGAAACAGAACAAACATACAAGAAGACAAATGCAAAGGCAGACTCTAAAATACAGAGAGAAAACGTGATTGCCAGAGGGGAGTGGGATGCGAGAAATAGATAAAGGGAACAAGAGTACATTTACCATGGTGAACCCTGAGAAACGTACAGAATGGTTGAATCACTATATTGTCCACCTGAAACTAATATAAAGCTGGATGTTAATTATAGTTGAATAAAAATTGTTAATTAAATAATTTTTTTTTATTTTAAAAAAGTCTGCGGTACCTTTTTCTTTCAAATTTATTGAGAGGGGCATCCAGAATATTGACCTCGGTCTCCTTTGGAGTGACTTTCTGAGGTTACCACACTCAAAGAGTCTGGGTAAGGATTACTTAATGCTTCTTCCCTTGGAGGAAGTGATCCCTTTGGTCAAGCTGATGTACCTTTAAAGTGTTTGGTTTAGGGCGCCTGGGTGACTCAGTTGGTTAAGCGACTGCCTTCGGCTCAGGTCATGATCCTGGAGTCCCGGGATCGAGTCCCGCATCAGGCTCCCTGCTCGGCGGGGAGTCTGCTTCTCCCTCTGACCCTCCTCCCTCTCATGCTCTCTGTCTCTCATTCTCTCTGTCTCAAATAAATAAATAAAATCTTTTTTTTAAAAAAAAAGTGTTTGGTTTAATAAGACAGGGATGAGGGGATGTCTGCAGGGGTGCCAGAGGAAAGATCCATCAGGACTGAGAGCAAGAGAGTCATTATCAAGAGGTATGCTTCTCTATGGGGCCCATGAGCTTTAGCTAGGGGTGCCCCTTGAGAAAGAAACAGAGCATAGGAGAGAAGAAACATCTGCTACCAGGCTGTCCACAGGAGTTGGTGCAAAACAGGGGAGCTCGAGGGAAAATGGACCTGGGGTCCCCTGAGCAGAGCCACTGGTGACCGCATGACAGCCCTCCTCTCTTCTCCTCTAGTTCAGACCCATTCAAACTGAATCAGGAAGAGCTCATCAGCCATCGGAGGCCCCTGTCTGTCAGGATGGCCCTCGAGGCTCAGCTTCCCACAGCACCTCTGCATCTGAGGCCCATCCGTTTCTCGCTGGGTGACTCACAACCAGATGAATGCCTTTTCTTCGTTCATTCCTTCAATAGATCTCTATCGAGACCCTTCTGTGCTGCCACAGCCTCATCCGAAGCCCTGGGGCTTTGAAAAAAGTCCTCGCCCTCAAGGAAATTACATCCTGCTTGGGGTGGGAGCTAGATCATATGCGGATAAATAAGTAATAATCCTGGATAGTGAAAACCTGTAGAGAGAAATACATACGGTGGCATGATGGGGAACAACTCAGGGAGGGTTGGCCTTTTTTATGGTGAAAGTCAGAGCAAGCCATATCGAGGAAGGAACTCTGGAGCGGAGAATTAAGGCATGAAAAAGGAGTAGTCATGTGAAAAACGAAGGTCAGGGCCCTAGGCACAGAGATCCACAGATTGAGATCTGCACATGTGGGAGAGTGTGATGGGCACACACAAAGGAGCCCGGGTGGCTGGAGCAAAGTGAGCAAGGGCAAGAGAGGGCTGGAGACGGGGCCGGAAGCTTCTGAGCCGGGCGGGCACGCAGTCTGCAGTTACATATAAGTGTGGGCAAAGCCAGGGCACGGTTTTAAGCAGAGCACTGATGTGATCCAGCTTCGATTCCAAGAGCCTCATTCCATGTGAACAGTGGGTGGGCAGGGACGAGATTAGGGACAGAGAAGCCAGTTCGGAGGCCACTGTGGTAAACGATCTCAGACGTGGTGGGATTCGGGCGAGCGTGATGGCAGCCAAGGGGGAGATGAGCAGCTGCAGGGGAAATGTGTTACGGAGGCAGATCAGGGCTAATTGGGTGTGTGGATGAGGGAAGGAGGGATTTGGGCTTTGAGCAGTTGAAGAGCTGGTGGTGGCATCCACTGAGATGGGGGGCATCAGGCGAGTCACCCACAGATGTAGGCATTTGTGGGTGCAGAAAGAGGTGGGACGTGTGGGTGGTTTTCCTGAAGGGAGGTCTTCCTTTAGACAGGTTGAGTTTGAGATGTCCTAGGCATGCCACTGAAATGTCAAGCAGGCATCTGGCCGTCCATCCAGAGTTTGGGGAGATATCCAGCTCCGCTCCCTGTGTCTGCATTCGTATTCTGTTAGCCTCCCTCAAAGGAGACAGAAAGGTGTCACAAACAGGATCTCAGCCTGCCAACAAAGAAATGGGGATTTGAAATCTCCTTTGGACCAGGGATTTCATCCCTCTGAAGTCCTCTTGTTTTGGAGATCCAAAAGGTTAGGTCGTAACAGGCACACAACACATGTTAGCTTCTTTCTCTTCCCTCTTCTTGCCCACGCCACTGCCCCCACCCCCAGCTCCCCCAGTTACTACCCAGGTCTGGGGGCTTCCTGGTTCCGAAAAGTTTCCAAATGAGGCTGGGGTTTTGTTCTTAAATAGGGAGTCATTTGCCAGATCTTGACTGCTCATGGAAACCGCTTTCGAATCCCCAAAACCTTAGCTTAGAGCCACTTGCTGGCTGAAGGAAATCCCCTGTAGATACTCACGTGCTTCTTGGCTTTGAGGCTGCAGCTGAGTTAGCACCCGAGCCCCTGACCCACCCAAATGGATGTGTCTCCTGCTAGGTCTGGACCCTTCCCTACTCTGCCCTGTATTCTTGGCCTGAACGATCTTGCCTTCCTCACTCCTCTCAAGATAACTGCAAGAGGTTGCTGACTCGTCTCCCTGTCTGTGCTCTCCACCAGACGTATCTGTTGTGAAACAGAGCACTATCTATGTCACTATGTTTCCTTCCACAGAAACATCCACCGGCTCCATTCTGCTCACAAAAATAAACACAGGGTCACCCTGGCATCTTAAGCAATGCGCAAATGTCTCTGGCTTACCTTTATGAACTTCTCTTGGTCCCCTACTTTACATATATATCCATATTTTCTCTGTGACATTCTCCAACTCTTTGCCTCAGGACCCCTTTGTATTTTTAAAAATTACTGAGGACCCCAAGACACTTTTGTTTATGTGAGCTATAACTTTAATTGGTAACTACATTATACAGTGCAACCAGCAACATTGGAATTTTTGTTTTAAGATTTATTTATTTATTTATTTGGGGCGGGGGGGACAGAAGGAGAGGGAGAGAGAGAATCCCAAGCAGACTCCCCTCTGAGCACAGAGTCGGACACAGGGCTCCATCCCAGGACCCAGAGACCATGACTTGAGCCGGTATTAAGAGTCAGACGCTCAACTGAGTGAGCCTCCCAGGTTCCCCCGACATTGGAATTTTTGCAAATTTCTAGTATCTGGCTTAATGAAAGACTACTAAGTCTCCATATCTGCTTCTTCACTCCAATGTTATTTGGTTTAAATTACACGTAGAAAATCCAGCTTCCCCGGGGGAAATCGGAGGGGTAGACGAACCATGAGAGACGATGGACTCTGAAAAACAAACAGGGTTCTAGAGGGGAGGGGGGTGGGAGGATGGGTTAGCCTGGTGGTGGGTATTGAGGAGGGCACATTCTGCATGGAGCACTGGGTGTTGTGCACAAACAATGAATCATGGAACACTTCATCTAAAACTAATGTTGTAATGTAAGGGGATTAACATAAGAATAAAAAAATTAAAAACAAACAAAAAAAAAAGAAAATCCAGCTTCCCACAAACATGCAAGTGGAAAAAGACAGGCCTTCAGGGACCTCCAGAAAGGGTCTTGGAGACCAAGAGGAATCAGTGGACCCACCTTAAGAGCCAGGGTTCCGGGTAAACCAGGCTCTTCCCAATTCTCTGAATAAGCCCCTGAATTCCCTGCTTCCGTGCGGAGCCCACTCCTGTGATCTCTCCTCTTCCTTATTAACCTGTCAAAAGCTTAGTCTAGACCCAGGTCAGATGTTTTTACAACCGACTGAAGAAGCCACAAGGCCCATGAAGAGCCAGCAGAGCCACGTTAGGTAGGCATGGCACTTGGGACGATGCCCCCAGAGTGTCCCCCTGGAGGGCTGACATTCTCTCTGCACTCCCGCCCCACCAACTTCCCATGCCAGAGCAGGTGGTGTGAGCAGCTGTCTCTGAGGGCTTCTAGAAAATTGTCTTAGTCTGCTAGGGCTGCCATAACAAAATGCCACAGATTGGGTCACTTAAACAACAAATGTTTATTTTCTCGCAGTCCTGGAGTCTGGAAGTCTGAGGTCAAGGTGTGGGCAGGGTTGTTTTCTTCTGACGCCCATCTCCTTGGTTTGCAGGTGTCCACCTTCTCGCTGTGTCCTCACATGACCTTTTCTTGGTGTGTGCACACCCCTGGTGTCTCTTCCTCTTCTTATAAGGACAGCAGTCCTGTTGGGTTAGGCACCCCACGCTTATGACCTCATGTAACCTGATTACCTCTTTAAAAGCTCCATCGCCAAGCACAGGCATCCTGGGGATTAGGGTTTCCACCTCTGAGCTTGGGGCGGGGGACATAATCCAGTCTGCTCAAAGCAGCCATCTCTCACCATCACCCTCCTCTGTGTCTCAAAATTATTTTCAGCAATAATTTACAAAACCAAATGAGAATAAGGTGTGGGAAAAAAATTCTGACAGTAAAAATTTTCTTTTGGTGATCCTTGTATATTTAACCAAAACAGTAAAAAGTATAAAACATATCACAATATGAAAAGGGGAAGAGGGGGTGCCTGGGTGGCTCAGTCGTTAAGCGTCTGCCTTCGGCTCAGGTCATGATCCCAGGGTCCTGGGATCGAGCCCCGCATCGGGCTCCCTGCTCGGCGGGAAGCCTGCTTCTCCCTCTCCGCCTCCCCCTGCTTGTGTTCCTGCTCTCACTGTCTCTCTCTCTGTCAAATAAATAAATAAAATCTTAAAAAAAAAGAAAAGAAAAGGGGGAAGAGGAATGTGCTGACATGCTTTAATTATATTAACATGTTTTTCGTTAAAAGAGGGGGAAAAAACCTGAAGACATACCTGGAATGAAGGACTGAAGTAATAAATTTTGTTTCTTCATCTTTGTAATCACCCAGCACCTTTTATTTCAAATCATTAGATTTAAACAATTCAATTGTCTTCTTTTCTTTTAATTCCAGTGTAGTTAATATACAGTGTAATATTCGTTTCAGGTGTATAATATAGTGATTCAACTCTTCCATACAACACCCGTTTCCCATCGTGACAAGTGCGCTCCTGAATCCCCATCACGTGTTTCCCCTGTCCCATTCATCCACCTCCCCTCCAGTAACCATCAGTGTATTCTCTGTAGTTAAGAGTCTGTTTCTTGGTTTTCCTCTCTTTCTCTTTTTTCCCCCTTTGCTCATTTGTTTTGTTTCTTAAATTCCACATATGAGTGAGATCATATGGATTTGTCTTTCTCTGACTGACTTACTTCACTTAGCCTCATACTCTCTAGATCCATCCACGTCATTGCAAGTGGCAAGATTTCATTCTTTCTTTATGGCTGACTAATACTTAATTCTTATTTCAAATAATTTTTACTTAAATCCCTAGACTGAAATGGTTTAAGCAATCCCTGTTGAAATGCAGGGATATGTAATAGGGAGGAATGAACTTCACTGGAAGCAAGTTCAAATGATTGCCAAACCCATGAGAAAGTCCCTTTCAGGAGCAATGTGTGCAATTGATTTCATGTGTTTTGAGACATTCTCTGATATGACTGGCCATTCTCTGATATGACTTCCATTTAGAGATAATCTTCAATAGAAGATGAACAATAGTGATAGGCTAACTTGCAGCTTATGTCTATATTATGTATTACATTGTTACAGCTCAGAAGTTACTGAAACAATGGGTTCAAACTTAGATGCTACAAAAGATTTTGGGGGAGGAGCATTTTGTCACTGACATTATTTAGACTTGCCCATGCATTGCAATACTAAGAAGCCGACCTACTTTTAGTCCGTTTTATTGCTGTTGTTAAATTACCAACTTTTAGCCTGTTTTATTACTGTTGTTAAATTCTCTATGGACAATAAGTTTCCTTATTGCTTTCACTCAAGGTGGACCTCCCACTGCCCTGTCCTTGATGCACCTCCATCTGCCCCTTAGTTCATCCCAAGTGTAAGCAGAGATCCGCCTGTGCCCCAAAGGAGCCTCAGACAGGGGTGCGTCTGGGTGCACATAGGAGGTTGTGGGGTCTGAGAGAACGCAGGTGTCTCTTCATGCACACTGGCATTGCAGAAGGGAGGGGTACACACAGGGTGTTATCCGTTCTTCCTGGCCAGATCCACAGGCTAAGGTGTGAGCACGATGCAGAGGGACTGTGGACAGAAGCTTAAGAGGGTATTCCACCGGCGACATGGCCAACCACAAGAGTTCAATCGCGTTGTTACTGAGGTCCCAGGTGAAGAGTGGAACCCAAGGAGGAGTACGTGCTCCCCCCTGAGCACAGAGCCCCCGGCTGCTGCGGCACTTCAAGGCATCTTTGGCAGCGCCCAGAAGCAGCGTCCTCTGCACAGAAAGGGTGTCTCCTGGGGAATGCCAACATCTGTAGCAACGACAAGATTCCTTCTGTGGAGTTCACGGAGAATGATGATGGAGAACGTTCACAAGTGCTCCTTCCAGGCTCCAGGGGTAAGTTTTGCTGGGAACTAAGGAAAGACTCAAGAGAAATGCGGGTTCGGCTCCATTTCTGCATCAGGCGTAGTTCTTGGCTTTCCCAGAGTCACTTCAAGTGTTTCCTCCAAATGCACCTGCTCAGTACGAGGTATGAGACAGGGAGTGTGTCTTTAAGTTGGGGAGAAGAGCACGCCTGGCTCCAGAGCACAAGGCTTAAGGTCATGGAGCACCAGTGCAGACAGCAAGGTCTCTGGAGCTGCCCAGACCTCCAGGGCTGGTCCTGTGCCATCCATATGCCCCTTCCACTTCCAGACCGCTCCTTGCCAGGAGAAGGAACTGCCCGCATTCACTCCTGTTCTGGAAGCCCCGCTCTGCTGCCTTAGGGACCACCTTGCCCACACCCCCCCAGCTTTGCTCCTGCTCTAGTTCTCATTTCATGCCCGGCTCATTTCCACCCCAACCCTGCTTCTCAACCCTGCTAGAAACCAACAATTCTTTCCCATCTGATGCACCAAATCAGAGCTGCCAGCACCCTGAACTTCACTAACTAGGGTAACCTAACCAGAAAAGCTCTTCCACCTTGCCCCGGAGAGAAAGGCTTTTTCTAGGAGGCTCCTAGAAACTGCCAACTGCCTCCAGGTCCTCTGGCTCCTTTCTTGTGGCTCTGTCCTATTCCTGTAGCATAACTGACAAAGTTATGGGGCTTGGAGAGATCGGTTCTGGCATATCCTGCTCCCTGAGTAGCCTTCAGCAAGCTGGTAACCCTGTGGGACCCTCAGTTTCCTCCAGTTTCTAACTGTGATGACCCTGTCCTCCCCACCCGTCTGCCAGGAGAGTGGACAAGACCGTGCACGTCTAGGGCCTGGTGCAGGGTTGCGGTGCATAGCTCCTGGGCCAGGACACGTGCCCCCTGTGCTCACGCTCACTGGCAGGGGGCCAAGCTGGCCCTAGCTTTCCTTTCTGTCTGCCAGGGCACCTCTGGGCTCCTGCTCAAAGCACACATCTGGATCTTGGACTCCTGTCATCATCATTCCCTTATCCGGTCAGGAAACATTGCCTGGGCCCCAGCCATGTGACCAGGCAAGCATTTGGGCACCAGTGTCCCAGCAAAGAGTGACACACGGTCCTAATTCTCAGAAAGCTTACCCTCTGGCAGCGGAAGACAGATGTGGAAGTGGAACCAGGGGCCCTGATGGAAGCACGTGTTAGCAGCCCCCATCCCCCGCAGCAACCCTTCTGGGTCTAACCCCCCTCTGCCACTCTCTAGTCCCGGGCATGCGCAGTAACCTCCTGAGTCTCAGCTTACCCCTATTTAAAGTGGGGGTGCTCTCAGTTTACAAAATCATGCAAGTTCCTAACAGCAGCCTGCAGTGAGGGTTGAATCTAGCTCTAATTTGTTCCAAAACAAGCCCTGAAGGGTTTCTCAGTTCCAAGCAATCAGTTAAAATATCTGAAAGAACCATTTCCCCTAAAACAAAACACAACACAACAAAACACATAAGCTCCACTGGAAAACCATGTTAGCATTTGCTCAGGGTGGCTTGCTGGAGGCTCCCCAGCCTGCTCCCTTCCCGGAGGTGCTGGGAGGAGGGGCGCTCCTTTGTAGACCCAGCTCCAGGCAGCCTGCGCTCAGGGCTGTGTGCTTGGAACAAATTGTTCTGTTTGAATCCAGTGACTCCACCTAAACATCCTGATATATGAGCTCCCAAAGCTTTCCGCTCCTTCTGGGCAGGGAGCAGGGAGGAGGTTGAAGGAATAAAATCACCTCTAATCGGGGATTACAGATTCCCAGGGCTTCTTAACAGTGGGGCCTTCAACATACAGAGAAACAGGAAGGAAAGACGCTGGGTACCTCCATTCCGAGAAGAGGGGAAATGGCCATGCCCTTCTGAGCAAAGCAAGCAGAGGGACACCTGGTCCCTCTCCAGAGGTGGGAAATACTAAGGAGGGGAAGAAGGGGTCACTTCCCGAGTGCTTTTCTACATTCTGGGCAGCCAAGCCCTTCCAACACACCTCATTTAAAATTCACAGTATCCCAGAAGGCGAGTCTTATGTGGGTTGTCCCAAGTTATATAGATATAAGTGAAGGAACCAGGATTCCAAAACCAAAAGCCTTTATTTTCACCCTAGTTCCCACTGTCTCCTCATGAGGTCTCAGAGAGAGAGGCAAGGGGTACATCTCATGATGCATTGGGGTCACAGACCGCTGGTTACTCTGGGATATCCCTTCAAACCCCCAAGTGGCTGTAGTCGACCCTTTATTTGACTCGGCAAGGCCACCAACCTAGCACATCAGACCTTGGGGTCATCACCTTTGGTCCCCTCCATTTACGAGAGGAGGTGCCACCTCTGTTCACCAGAAACTGCCCACTCCCCCCACCCCACCCCCACAGCCTTATATGTCACCTCCTCCCTGTGCTTTAAAGTAATCAGATGTATCTATTAATTAGTCATCATTATTGACTTGACACCCTGCTGTCATTTAAATAAACTCAGTGAAATTAATGAGGCCTCTAATAATAGGCAGTCTTCTCGTGCTAGTTATTTTCTGGAGAACAAATTCATTGTTAACATAAATAGCAATATTAATCACACCAAAGATCAATATTTGTGCGGGATGTGAGCTCTGGAGCTTAAGAGAAAGGACACTCCAGCACGTGGATGTTGGGAGAAGTCCTGAGACTGGCCGGAGGAGAAGGTGGGCTTGCCTAAGGGTGGGGGTGAGGTGAACGGTCCCCAAATGCAGGAAAGAGTGTGTGCAAGAACTGGAGGTGACAGTGGGACGCCGGGTGCCTTCAGCTCAGATCATGATCCCAGGGTCCTGGGATCGAGTCCCGCATCGGGCTCCTTGCTCAGCAGGGAGCCTGCTTCTCCCTCTGCCTGCAGCTCCCCCTGCTTGTACTCTCGCTCACTCTCTCTCGCCTATGCTCTCTCTAGCAAATAAATAAATAAAATCAAAAAAAAAAAAGAACTGGAGGTGACAGTAACTGAAGTTATCTCGCATGCTTCTGTGGTCCAAGCACTAATTCAAATTCAGAGACACTAAAGAGCCTGCATTGTCTTTGCTGCCCCTCCTCCCCGCTGCCACTGCATGAACTGACCCCTTTGTCCCCGTAGACCCCACCATCCAATAAAGCCGTCTCAGTGAGCACCTTCTCTCCACACGCCCTCCCCACACTCTGCTCACGGCTGTGCTTCTGTTTATGCTCCCACCATCCTGAGGGGGCTGCCCCCATCCAGTCAGCCCCTCCAATCCAGCCTCCATACCAGAGCCCAGACCATTGTTCCCCTGTGAAGGCGCTTTCCAGTGGTTCCCACCACCTAGAGTACTGCCCGAGTTCTAGAAGTTTCTAGAATGCAAGTTCCTTTCCTGGAGTTCAAACCTTCCAAATCATAATTGTCATTATCTCCCCAACCCCCATCTCACATGCTCAACATGGTAGGAACTCTGCCCCCACCTAGCATTTCAGCTATGGCACACCCCCTGGGGGACCCTTCCTGCGCCCCTGTTTAGAGCCCCTCCTCTGCTCCATGACTCCTGGGCTTCCTGCTTTACGGTTCCATCATCCTGATCATAATTTTCAACTTATGAGTCTTTCTTAGTCCCTGAACTCAACGTCTTGGGGCGTGGCATTTGTCTGATTCATTTCAGGCTCCACAAAGCCCAGTGGTCCATAAATGTTTGATGAAGGAGAAGGAGATGTTTGATGTGGGAGAGACTGAGGAATCAGCAAGCAGATGAACAGGGACAGGATCTCAGTTACAAATCCAAAGCTAGGGTGAGGGGCGGGGGGGCACATGGTGCTGCCTATGAGGGTCTTGGAGGCAGTTTACTTTTTTCAATAAGTGGACTGATTGCAGACTAAGGATGCTATAAAGAAGGGGTCGAGAGAAACAGGCAAAAGCGGACACTCCTGCATCCAGAAGAGCAAGTACTACTTTTTTTATTAAAAGATTTTATTTGTTTATTTGAGAGAGAGAGCAAGCACAAGCAGGGGGAGTGGCAGAGGGAGAGGGAGAAGCAGGCTCCCCATTGAGTGGAGAGCCAGACATGGGGCTCTATCCAAAGACCCTGAAATCATAACCTGAGAGAAGGCAGATGCCTAACCGACTGAGCCACCCAGGTGCCCCCGGCAAGTACTACCATTGCTGGCTTGGGATGGAGCTTGAGGGCATGTGGAAAAATTACCAACTGCATTTGACTCAAGGTTTCAAGCTCTTCATGAAAGGGGAATCCAAAAGGGTGAAAGTAAGCGAACCTGAGCTGTGTCCAGAAGATATATTTCTGGAGTTCCCAATGGGTGAGCAATGGCGATTACCATTGAGGGAAGGACAGCCAGGTTCCCTGCAACCCTCCAGAGGAGCCTTGCTGAAAGTTTAGCCTCTTCTTCTCTGAGGGATGTTGGGACACTCATGGAGGGGGGTGTTTTTCTGCTGAGCAAATCACGTGTGCATGCATGAATTGTCATGTCTCCTAGGAAATGTGTAGCTCTTCCCATGTATACTGGGAGATTCTAGGCTCCAAGCACGGAACACTGGGGAGGCTTAAGGTCTCCCCAGGATGCAGAGAGGTGGGGGATCCCATTGCCCAGCACTGAGCAAGCTCTGAAGCCACATACACATCAGCACTTCTCAGAGATTCATGGGAAGGTGCCTGGCCTGGTAACTATGGGGTACTCTTTCCTCAACATCCAAAGACAGACTACTAAGCCCCTGCCATGTACCAGGCGCTGAACTAAGGGCTACACCTTGAAAAGCGCTTCTTACTCTGATGAGGTTTTTTTTTTAAGATTTTATTTATTTATTTACCAGAGAGAGAGAAAGAAAGAGAGAGAGAGAGCAGAAGCAGGGGGAGTGGCAGAGGGAGAGGCAGGCTCCCCGCTGAGTGGGGAGCCGATGTGGAGCTCGATCCCAGGACCCTGGGATCATGACCTGAGCTGAAGGCAGACACTTAACGACTAAGCCACACAGGCGTCCCCTCTGATAAGTTTCTAAAATGTATCAGTTCACCTTCGATGAGATCTCAGGAAGCATGACTTGAGAAAGAACCAAAGAGTTGGTGTGCTGGTCTGGAATGTTCTCTCTTAAAGAACTGGCAGCCTCTCTTCTCCTTCACAGGAAGCGGGCTAATACGAGACCAGGGATTCTTTTCCAGCACAAAAAGGAAAGCGTGTGAGCTAATACTTTATTTGAGTTGAGAATCCAAAATCTCTCCCCCCAAGTAGAAGGCTTAATGCCCCAGGGAAATGAAATTGCATCAATATTCAAAGATGGCACAGTATTTCCTCAAGTTTCATAATGGTACTAAAGTAAGCTATGCAACCAATTAATTAGCAAGAGGCATGTGATAATAATGGAGTAAAAGTTCATCTCTTACTGCAATTGATTACAAAAGAGGATTTTCACAAATAGAGGGATGAACTCCCACATTCACCATATGGATCTTTCCTAAGGACCTAGATTGGCAAGGGCTGTTCTTGCCCGGCATGACACCACAACTTCATCCCCCATGAATCCAACGTGAAATGAAACTCTTCTGGTATGTTGGTGTACCAAGACATGGTATTTCAAGTCCAAGGTGGTGTTCTTATGCAATGGAATACATCTCAGGGAGCATGTGTAATGTATAACATAAATCCTTCCACTGAAATATCATTCGCTCAGAATTCTTTAGGGGTGCTATCCATTTGGTTTGGATCACTATGAATCTTCTCAAGCCTAGAGTCTCTTAAAAATTATGAGGGGTGGGGCGCCTGGGTGGCTCAGTCGTTAAGCATCTGCCTTCGGCTCAGGTCATGATCCCAGGGTCCTGGGATCGAGCCCCGCATCGGGCTCCCTGCTGAGCGGGAAGCCTGCTTCTCCTTCTCCCACTCCCCCTGCTTGTGTTCTTGCTCTCGCTATGTCTCTCTCTGTCAAAAAATAAATAAAATCTTTAAAAAACAAATTATGAAGGGTGCAAGACTTGCCCCTCATCTCCACCAGCATCTAACTGGTGGAGAGGAGACACGACTGAGAAGAGGAAGCAAACAACCAGCTTTAGGAAAGTGCTCCATAACCTCAAAGTTCAAGGCAAAGTTGAACTGAGACAGCTTAGATAGGATAGGGCATCCAATCACTGCCTATCTTAGCAGGGATGGTGATGAAAGGAGGAAAACTCATATCTGGGCGAATCGTTGAGGTCACTACTACTACAGTGTGTAGAACACTGCTCAGAATTGTTCTCCCAAGATCAACCTGGAAGTATGTATCTTTTGGCTTCTAGACTCATTGGTTGGGAGTTGCCCCACGCCCAGGCTGGGCATATATGCTTGATGAGTGAGGTCTTACTGATTATCACAGATGTCAGACATCAAAATGAAAAACCATCCTGGGCACTTTCGGTAAGCTGCCATCAGTCCAAGGTTGAAGCCCAGTCAGGAACTTTCCACCACAGCTGTGGCTAAAACTGAGTGGGAGGACAAGAAGGTGTGAATGGAGACACTAGAGGTGTGTGACCACATTCCAGAGGGGAACAATGGAGCCCACCAGCTAGGTTCATTTTTCTAGCCCCATCAACACACCAGATTCTAAGTGAATAATGAGAAACCACAGAGTCCAGAACTGGAAGGCTCAGTGGATGTCACGTGGCCTGGCCCCATCTGCTTGTAGATGGGGAGACTGAGAGCCAGATATGATTTGCAGTGAGGTCATATAAGGAGCTCATTGGACAGGAACACAGAGGTCGCCAAATTCAAACCACGCTTTCCAACATACCTTGTTTCCTGACTGAGGGAATAAATGTTGAATGGGCAAATGGCTTGCTACTTACCATTTATTCTAAGCAAACTGCAGACAGCTTTCCTCTACCTGGATGCAACATTTCCAGCAAGGAGATTCAACCTACAGTATTTTTTAGATCTGGGTAATGACTGTAATAACAAGCATGTTGGTTTGCGAGGGGTGCCGTAACAAAGTACCACAAGCTGAGTGGCTTAAACAGAAATGTATTGTCTCATACTTCTGAAGCCTAGAAGCCTGAGATCAAGGCACTGGCAGGGTCACGCTCCCTCTCAAGGCCCAGGGAAGGATCTCTTCCAGGCCACTCTCCAAGTTTCTAGTAGTCTCAGATATTCCTTGGTTTGTGGCGACATAATCTCATGTTCACATTGCTTTCTTCCTGTGTGTGTGATCTGCTTCAGGACCTCCCTTTTTCATTAGGGCCCTGGTCGTTTTGTTCAGGGGCCCACCCTACTCCAATATGACTTCATCTTCACTAATTACGTCTGTGATGACCGTGTTTCCAAACAAGGTCACATTTTTTTAGGACTCAACATAGGCATTTGGGTGGGGGAGGAACACAATTCAACCCATAACAAGGAGGGGATTCATATGCAAGTATTTATTAGTATATGTGCCAAGTGTGTGAGGAATTCAAAGGGAAGGAAAACATTTCCCCCTCACAGGAAGGGTTCACGATCTACTTGGAGAGGCAGATTGTAGTACCTTTAAAAGTACAGAGAGCAATCAAGTTCTGACTTGTGCGTGGGTAGCAGCCCTTCATTTCCACTCTTATGATTTCTCTGTGAGGATGCTTTTGTACCCCAGTGCTACAAAAGAGGAAACTGAAGCTCAGAGAGGCAAGAGGTTCACAGAAAGGTGGAGCCTCTGGATTCAAACCCTCATCTGTCAGACTTGAGCCCAGCACCTTTTTCCTTGTGCCCCAGTGATGCTCCATCAGTGTGGGAAAGGAGAATCAGGAGCTATGTCCTTAACATTTAGCATTTACATTCAGAAAAAGTGCTAGAGGTGACAGCATCCCCTTTTGGTTGTTAGGCCACAAAGTTCTCCTAAAATTCTAAATCAAGGACAGAATATGAGGTGTATTAGTCCACCAGGGCTGCCACAAAGAAATTCCACAGACTGGGCAGCTTACACTATGGAAATTTATTTTCTCATAAATTTCTCATAATTTATTCTGGGGGCTGGAAGTCTGAGACCAAGATGTTGGCAGAGTTGGTTCCTTCTGAGGCCTCTCTCTGTGGCATGCTGATGGCTGCCTTCTCCGTGTCCTCACATGGCCTTTCCTCTATGAACACACATCCTTGGTGTCCCTTTGAGCATCCAAATTTCCTTTTCTTATAAGGACACCAGTCAGATTGGATTAGGGCCCACCCTAATGACCTCATTTTAACTGAATCACCTTTTAAATGCCCTGTCTCCAAATACAGTCAAATTCTGAGGTGCTAGGGGTTAAGGTTCCAACATATAAATT
Organism: Mirounga angustirostris; assembly: GCF_029215605.1. Classification (NCBI taxonomy): domain Eukaryota; kingdom Metazoa; phylum Chordata; class Mammalia; order Carnivora; family Phocidae; genus Mirounga; species Mirounga angustirostris. Next base: position 169,354,754 of record NW_026991713.1, read on the forward strand.
TTGAGGGGACACAATTTAGCCCCAAAATGACGGGGAGTGGCTAGAATTCTCTGCCTCATCCAACAAAGTATCAATCAATTCTAAAAGGAAAAGTACTAGGCTTGGTATCTGCCTTGGGGTTCAATCACAGTCAAGGTGGGAAATGAGTGCTCAGTCCTCCCTGAACCACTAGGCTCCCTTTCTCTCCTGGAAGCCCCCCAAGACAGAGCTACCACTCTTCTGCAGGCCCCATCAGGACACAAACCTGGGAGTAATCCACCACTCTGGGGTTGACCCACAGTCGATGGCATCAGGATAGCCTTTCTGTCCATCACCTGTAAGAACTAGGGTCTCCTTCTGTTGCTGACATGAAATCTCAACCAGACTCATCAGTTAGTCATTCGGTCATTCATCCAACATTTACTAAGCACTTACCGTGTTCTAGGTCCTGTGGATAATTGTAGAGGAAAGCTGTACTTAATGCCAGGCACGATTGTAAGAACTTGACATACACAGTCTCATATTATCCTCACAATGGACTTGAAAAGTAGACACTATTCTTGTGCCCAGTATATACTTTAGAAAATTGAGGCATAGAAAGAATAAACAGCTTGCCTAAGTCATACAATTAATAAGAGGTTAACAAGTGAAGCTAGGTCTAAGTGGGCAGGTTCTGAAAGAATTCTAGAAGTGGGAACAATTGGTGTGACTGGTCTTTTATAAGCTTCCTGGATACAGGATGGGAGGGAAGGCACAGAAAAGTCAACTCACCTCTCTGAATAAGCCTTTCAACATTAGAAAATGTCACTCAGAATTCTGGTTAGACCTTGGACCTTGGACACCAGCAAGGTCCTTAGACTCCTGAGAGTCATGATCTCAGAGCTCAGGTCGGGGAAACAAACTGCACAGGTGACCTGACGCACCTTTCAAGATTTTAGGTGTTGGAGCCAACGTCTATCCTCCCGGTACAGAGGGAGAGCCTACTCTTGAGATCTCTCTGCTTACTCTTTTCTTCTGGGTTGTGTTTTAGACAAAGCATTTTCTGCAATTAGGTAACTGTAACTGAATCCTATTTCCTTTACCATTAATCTTTTATAAACTGTGAAATTATCAAGCCTCCCCATGACCAACCTGAGAAACGCGCCATCTCTCACTACCGTTTACAGAAAGTCTTTGCTTGGACATGCTCTACTGATAGCACTTGAGCAATTTTGATGAATGTTTCTCCCCTGCTCATTACAAGAATGCTAATCTTCTGATATCTCCCTCTGTGTACATTCATTAAAGGACTCCAAGCTCTCCATGCTGTGGCAGAGGTGAAATTCAGCCCTGTGTTTGCTGATGTTACAGTGCTCTCCTCGCATGGCATTATCTGATGATGTGGCATTAAAGAATTAGGTCAAATAATCTGGATAAACCTTCGGGATTAAAGAATCTGTGGTTGTCTCACTGACCAATATTTTGAAAATCTAGTTATAATCAGGTACACACAGTGTACTCATTGTTCATTCATTCCAGAAATTGTAATGTGCACTTACCAAGAGCTCAGGAACTCTTCTAGGCACTGAAGGAACAGAGACCTGGCTTTCCAGGAACCGGTGGTAGAGGGAGGAAAATAAGAAGGAAAACACACTAATCACGACAATATCATGGGATAAGTGATATGGAAGCCAGAGGAGGGAGTGACAAGCTCTGCCCACAGCCAGAATGGATTTCACAAACAAGATGACAACTGACATTGAAGGATGAGAAAAGAGTTCACTGGGAGCAACATGGTGTGGTTCTGAGAAGTCCTTTCAAGTAAAGGAAAGAGCGCGTACAAAAGGGCAGAACGTGGTGTGCTTAGAGAAGATTTATCCACCTGACACAGAGTGGGCACAGCAGAAGCTGTGCTGTAGAGGCCCCCAAGGGACAGATCCTGCTTGGCTTGAATACCAGGACAAAGAGTTGGTCTTGACATTGTAGGCCACTCACTTCAAACCCTGTTTCATGAAGCCAAAGCCCCTTTAGCCACTTCGGGGAACAAGGACTGCCAAGGAGAACAGTAAGTAGAGTATGAGTTCTCCACCCCTCAAATGAGGACATGGATGTGGTTATAGGGATAGGAAACAAATCAGATTCAAGAAGCATTTGCAAAGTAGATGCATTAGTCAAGATTTTCCAGAGAAACAGAACCAACAGGATATATACATAAAGAATTTTGTGATAAAGAATTACAGGGATTGGCTCCCATAATTATGGAAGCTGAGAAGTTCCAAGATCTGCAGTTGGCTAGCTGGAGACCCAAGAAAGTTGATGTTGTAGTTCCAGTCTGAAAGCTGGCAGACTCAAGATCCAAGAGTTCCCAGTCCCAAGGCAGGAAGAGACCAATGTCTCAGTTCAAGCAGTCAAGGAAGAGGAGTCTCCTCTAACTTGAAAGAGGGTCAGCCTTTGGGTTCTTTGCAGGCCTTCAATAGATTGGCTAAGTCCACCCACATTAGGGAGAACAACCAGCTTTACTCAGTCTACCCATGAAATGTTAATCTCATCCAAAAACATCCTCACAGAAGCACCCGGAATAATGTTTGGCCAACTATCTGGGCATCCCATGACCCAGTCAAGTTGACACATAGAATAAACCCTCACGGTAGAATTAACAAAACTTGGACTCAAAAGCAAAAGTTTTGGCGATCAATGACTATGAGTTAACACAGCATGTAGTAATACAAAAAACCAGAAAGCTGGAGGGAGCAGCCATCCCCTCTCACTCTCTTTAGGGACCAAGGCTGGCTCCCATAGGTCTTACCAGTACCCTCTACAACCCACTTTTGAAGGAACTTCAGTAAATGTCTTTTTAATTTTTCTTTCAAGCAAAAGAACCTGGCCAGAAACCAGCCTGGCTTCACCCACCAAGAGATCCAGAAACCTGCTTAATAAGGCTCCAGCCTCATCAGTTGACTGACACAAACATCTAGACACCTATGAGCCCCCTCTGGGACTAGAGTCACTGTGTGTGCCTATCAGGGAATCAAGGATCTTCATGAAGCCCATTGACCAACCTGGACTGGGTACCTGAGCCCCCTCTCTTCCTGCCAAAAGTATCAAGGTATCTGTGGAGTGGGACACAGTCTGCCCAGCTCCCCCCAAGTCAACCACACCTGCCTGTCTCCTGGCTAAGGTTGTGGTGCCTTTCACTTCGGGACAGTGCTCAGTAGCAGGGACAACAAAAAGCATGTTGAATTGACAAACCCTCTCAAGTGTGCTGAGGGCTTCCAGTCACTGCCCCTGGTTCACAGTCCCCTTTCTGGAATGTCCCCTGTATCTCTGGAGCTTTCAGTGCTCCTGTCTCAAAATGGATCTTAGCAAGCTTCCCAGCCCCTCAGACCCCTGCCATTCTCTGGGCCACCTGATGGTCCATCCTCCATCACCAAGTTGTTTTATCCCTTATCCCTGGCACAGGGCAGAGAGGCAGGCACGTGTGAACTAGGGGCCATTGGGGGACCCTTTCCAAGTAGAGCATTTGCTCTTCAGTGACTCCCCATTCTGGGCTTCTACCCTGCACAAGAATGTGCTGAGGATGTATCTTGGGAGATAGCCTCTTTGTGCCCATGCCTGAATGTTTCTGGGGTTTGCTGCATGACTGCAATCAAAATGCTACCTCCCCATAGGTAACTAACAGCTCCTTATCTCCCAGCTCCACACAATTTACTTAGGATGAAATCTGATGCTCCAAATCCACCCTGTGCTATTTTCTTTCTTTTGCCTCACAGTGAATTTGTTCAGCAAGAAATCACTCTTTAAGATGTGTTGATATCTCTCCCTTGCCTTCTGATTCTGGAGTGTGAGTCTGCAGAATTCCTGGAGGGTGTGGTTTTCCTCTCGGGCCCAAAGGCTGCCACAGCACCCACTAGGAACGCTTGAAGGCTTGTCGACCTCCTCCTTCAAGCACCATACGGTACAAAGAGACTTGCCCCTGGAGTCAACAAACCCTCAGCCATGGACTCATGTGACAGATATTTATTAAGGGTTAACCGTGTGACTTGGCACTGTCCTGAGTGTTAAGCATTCGTTCGTGAACAAGATAAGCATCCTTCCTGCGATTACGGAACATACGTTAAAGTTCCTTTAATGTCTTTTATTTTTTATTTTTTTATTTTTTTAAATTTTATTTATTTATTTGCCAGAGAGAGACACAGCGAGAGAGGGAACACAAGCAGGGGGAGCGGGAGAGGGAGAAGCAGGCTTCCCGCGGAGCAGGGAGCCCGACGCGGGGCTCGATCCCAGGACCCCGGGATCATGACCTGAGCCGAAGGCAGACGCCCAACGACTGAGCCACCCAGGCACCCCAGAGTTCCTTTAATGTCTTTTAGCTGTGTGACCTTGACCAACGTGCTTGATCTCTCTGAGCCTGATTCCTCTTCTGGTATAGAGGGATAATGATGCTAGCTTCCTGGAGTGTTGAACTGAGTAATCCATGGGACGAGTCAAGGGACAGTCTCCAGGACAGTCTAGGCATTCAAAAACCATTCATTGACATGGAGAGATTTTCCGTCTTGACCTAAAATTTCTGGGAACACCCTCGAGTTGATGGGAACAGCCTTCTGGCACAATCGGATTCAAACTGGAGGTTTGTGATCCAGTCTGAAAACATTCAAAGTATAAAAATTCACAAACTATGTCAGAAAAGCAAATATAAACCTCTTTATGTGGTTCCCTGCTTAATTTATTTTCAACTTTGTCTTAAGTGATATTTCTCGCCGATGTATGTGAAATGGAAAATATCTAGCTAGAGTTAAAATTCCCGGTGAATGCTCCAGATTCATAAATCAGCTCCCGTGGGGGCTCCAGAGCAGGTTGGTGGTATGCTACTGCCCTCATGTGTAGCAAGCTTGGCTAGCAAGGACCTGGGAACTGAGCAGACATTAAGATGGGTTTTTTTTGTTGTTTCTTCTATTATTTTTTTTTTTTAGCAAGAACACTTAAGAAGGACAAAATGGACTCTCAAAAATCCTCTTTATTCAAGATCAAATAGAATAAAATCCAATTAAGTCAGTGCAGCTGTCAAGCTATTTAACCAACTCCAACAGTACATCTTTCTTCTCCCTACCCCTAGGCTCTTTCCCCCCCTGCCCCGCCCCCAACATGCATTGGACACCAGGCTCCATTTACAGGGAATGGATCCATCAACTCCAGAGATAGAGAAAAATCCCCTGATATCATGCATGGCTCACACATGCTCCGAGTGGCAAGCTGATGTGGTGAGTCCTCCAGGATTCGTAGTCTGCCCAGCAGAATCTCTGGGGCACAGTTGTTCAGGTCGTCTGGGTTCTTTTCTCCACACACAAGGCACCTCTCATGTCCACCTGCTGCAAGCCAGCCCAGTGGATCTCTGTGCTGTTTATTTCAAGAAACATTTACTGAACAATGGCTTATAACTCTGCCAGAAGCCCAAGATCTTAGGAGCCTATAATCTAAAGGGAGAAACTGAGGGGCAAACTGACATAGTGCGTGGGAACCGGATAGAAGGAATCACAGCTACCGCAGGGACCACCCCCAGTGGAAGTGGGAAATGCCTCCAGGAAGATGGCAAAGCTGTACCTTCCAAGAAGAAATCAGTTGTCCACCAAAGAAGCAGGTAAATGGGATTGCAGGCAGAGCTTGCATTTTACATGCAGTGTCCAGGCGAGAAAGAGCATAGCATGCTGGGGAAACTGAATGTGATTCAGCATGATTGGAACACAGGGGGTATTCAGGCAAATGGGAATGTTACAGAGGTGATCACGGAGCCCCTGCATGCCAGACTAAAGACATGGACAAAAAGGATGGACCACAAAGGGTTACAGAGGAGAGCAGGGAAGTCTGATTGTCATCAGGGTTGTAAGGGGCAGGTCAATGGAAGAAGGAGGTCAGGAAGCAGAAGCAGCCCAACAAAAGGCTGTGACAATAGTCTAGACAAAAAAAAAAAAAAAAAAACAAGCCCAAGTTTAAATTAAAGATCAGAAGACATGATCAGAGAATTATAACAAAGAAAATCTGTAGGTCTTATGGGTTGTGTAGCCAACCCCCATTGTCTTCCCTAATAGTTTTGATTGGGACAAATGAGGGACTAACTCCTTGTTTTCACCCTGGCCTTGTCTGGTTCCCAATCACTGCAAGAACTGTCTCTGCTGTTGCCTCGTTCCATTTTTCACATCCCAGGCCAGGTCACCAAGGCCACCGTTGCCTGTCCCTTTCACCACTTGCACCTCTGCCAGGAAGATGTTGTGGGGAAAATTTCACCAGCTTGGGATCTGCTGGGTAGCTCAAAGGAGGGAATTATGGCTCTGGGGATTGTGAAGCCTTCCAGCATGACAGCAGCTAGCTTAACCTGGGCTCGGGCCCAGACGCCTGCCTCTTCTCTGGGTTTTATCAGCTGATTAGTCTATTGAATACTCAAGCCTCCTACTTAGAGTTCCTGGGTTTTTATCAGCTTTGTGTTATATGGGGTGCTCAGAGGCATCATCTACAGAGACAAAATGAGGAGGTAGGAAGAGTTAAATCCTAGTGCTCTGTGCAATCTGGACAAGCCACTTAATCTCTTAGAGCCTAAGTCCTATCCATCTGTCCAATGAGATGAAAACCAATTGGTTTTTCCATGGGACAACTGTGAGGAAAGAATGAGGTCATATAAGCGGGAGTGCAAAGCACTGAACAGGTGGTTATGAAGGTTTCCATCCAAGTGGAAGTATGTGGAGACCAAGACAGGGGGGCCTGGCCCTCCCCCCACACAAAAAGACGACTACACTGCATAAGACCACATCCAGAAGGCATGGGATTTGTGTTTGGGTGTCACAGCTGATCCCTGGTACTTTAACCAATAAATAACAATTGAGAACACCCAGGTGTCTTTCCTCATGTTTCCTAACAATAGAGTTTGCATAACCAAGAAAACAGTAGCTTTCAGATATTAAAGTGCATCTGGGCACTAAAGAATATTACCCACTGGATATCAATGAGCAATAAAAATTAAATGATTTTTTTCTCATAGTTTTGAAAATTTCACTGTCCAAGGGATTAAAAAATTGAGTCATTTACAATTAGTCTCAACAGCATGGATGGATCCCATGCATGAATCTGACCAAAAGAAGGTAGATACCAGAGTACATATCTATGGTTCTATCCTAAGTCAACACCAAGTGTCTCCAAATGATAGTGCTGACATTTTATCTATCACTTTGTCTCTACTAATATCCCTTTGCCTGACCACTGACAGAGCACAGCTCTGTGTGATTTCCCTTTCATTACGGTGTGAATCAAAGGTAGCAGAAAACATCCATGTAAGTAGCAGCCCTCCCAAGAAAGCCATGTTTCATTGGAGAGACCCCAAGTGCTGTTTAAGACAAATCCAACAGATACTTTCCCTTGGGACTGGTGTTTGATTTCAAGGGTATTAGTGGGAGTTGCTATAGGCCTCTCTTCTGCATCAAATCTCCTTTGACCAGTACTCAGAGGGATTGCCACAAGCGATGTTTCTAAAATGAGGTTCTTAATGTACAGGTCATGCCCTGAGGGCTCTGGTAGCCCAGTGGGAGGGCCAGCCACATAGCAGCTCTGGGAAGGAAGACAGGATCAGAGATGCAGGAATGGAGTGGGTTGGGAAAAGGGTCTACCTTGAGCAGGCTGAAGCATCCCAGCTGGAGGGAAGACAGGAACCATGGTTTATGGAGAGGTCAAGGCCGTAGCCATAAAGCTGGGGCTAAGCCTAAAGCCTCAGGGAAAGGGCAAAGCCAAAACTGGGGAAGTAAAGGTCAAATCAGAAGTCAGGAGGATGAAGGACAGTGGGCAGAAGAAGGCAATGCCAGCAATGGAGGTGTGGGCAGCTCAGAATCAAGAGTCTGAATAGGAGGAGCAGAAGACTCACTCTCTTAATGATGCCTCGTGTGGCAGTGGGTAAATTAAAAAAAAAAAATAGAATAGGACGTTGAAAGAGCAGGTCACCTAGACTTACAAAATAAGTATCCAAGCAACTGTTTCCATCAAGTGTTTTTTTCTCTCTGTTCCTCTGAACCAAATCAACCCCCAAGTAATTGGGGGTCACCAATGATGAGCCTGGCTTTGTGGGATATGGAGCAGTGGGACCTGGACCTGTCCTCACTGAGAGAAGAGCATTCTGAGAAACACTACAAGCGTCACAGGATGCAGGCAAAGGGTGCCCATTTAAGGGAGGCTTCCAACAGTCTGGGGAACTTGAACTTGTCCATGAACTGGGGACTCTAGTGACCCTACTTAGATAGGCATACCACCAGCCAGAGTATATGAACCCTAGCTGCACCTGGGACCCTATACTGCCATTTGCTCTAAAACGCAAGTGCTTCCAAAAGCACTTGGCTAGATTCTTAAATGCAAGTCGCATATTTCCTGGAAGATGGTATCTCTTGAGTGATTTATTCAAGGGCAGTACCTGAGTGCAATTAATCATAAAAGCCAGAGACTGGGGAGGTATTCAGACGAGATCGGGCACGTTCAGGGTGGTATGGCCGTAGACCTGGGGAGGTATTCAGAAGAGCACCCATCCAACAGAGCAAATGTGGGCCCAATCAGAACGGAGGTCCATACACGTATACCCGACATAAATATATATATAAGAAGAGTGCCATGATAGAATTCTAGGACATCAGAGCTGGAAACTATCATAAAGACCTTCTTACCTCTTCACCCAAGTCCCCCCGGTCAGGGGCTCTCATTTTACCAGGGTCTGCTCTGCCACGGACATTGGGTTTACCCAAGAGCTCTGCTCATCAGGTTTGCTTTGGTACAACTGGAGGATTTTTGTGTTTTGCCTACAGGCAGCGAGTAATATAATTAGGAAACATAATTATATAGAAGCATCTTAGTTTAAATTCTATTTATTGAAAGCAAGCTGATCTGCCTCTCCTTCCAAAGAGAAATCTTGGTGCCAGACACGGACACTTACCATATCCCGGATGGGATGGGAAAGCCGGTCTAGCGTTGTGTGCCTGGGACTTAATGTTCTGTTGAGGACCATCTCCAGAGAGTCACCAGGGTCCCTGTGCTGGAGTTGAGAGTTGAAATTCTGGGTTTCCATGAAAACACTTCATCTAGCAAGAGCATCTAATATTAAGCTGGCTGGAAAATCAGAGTATGAAAAAGCACGAGGGGAATAGGGAATGAATTCTGGACTCAGAAAGTTGTCATTACCCCAGCGTGCCATGAAGACCAGCACCATGAGGGGAGAAGCCGTGACTGACAGCACAGTCCAAATCCCAGCCACAGACGAGCATGAATCCAGCTTGGAATGCGATCCTAGGCCTCAAACCTGGGGACCTGCACATCTCAGGGTAAGGCTCTGCAGTGGTGCCCGGAGAGCAGGCTTGGGGTCATGGTTCCTTGCTATGGAAGATCAAGGCTCTGCCCTCCTCTGTCTTGGTCTCGTCTGCCTGGTGGTGGCCAAGTCTCCAAGCTAGTCTGACCACACACCAAAGATGTTCATTCAAAGGCTCCTGCTGCCCATTCAAAGACGAAGTAAGCGCTGATGTCTGTTACCCCTGGACACATCACTTACTCTAGGACACTGAGAGCAGTCAAGACGGCCCCTGCTCCCAAGGAGCTTACAATGCAGTCAGGGTAAGAGAACATGCAACAGTGTCAGGTGACAAGGCCAGGCTGAGAAGAAGCTGCTGGGATGTGGAGGAAGACCCACAGATCTGACTGGCAGCATCGTTACACCAATGTTTTGGTACTGATCAATGGCATGTTTTTTTAGGGTCCTATAGCTTGGCAGGGAAGAAACACAGTAACAGAAGAATCAAACGCATAAAGGTTTGAGAGTAGAAAGTCGTGACTCTGATCATGGCCCTTGGACCTCCGAACCATGTGACTGTGGGCAAGTCACTTCACATCTTCGAGCTTCAGCCTCATCAGGTACATTAGACACAACACCCCCCATCTCTTGGATCCCACCCCCCCAGTGATGACTAAATGAGATCACAGACCCAAAGGACCTCGCACCATTCCTGGAAAATACACTCGGCCATTCCTGGAAAAATATACTCAACAAATATTTGCTCTTAAGAATCTTATTTCTCAGCAGAAAAAAGCTACCTGAGCAAACAACTGCTTTTCAGAATTAAAGCACTAAAAAGAGTAGCAAAATGACCAAATGGGACAGACCCCAGATTTAACCCAGATAAGTCGATTTACCGAGTGATCCAATTCTGATTCAAACCAAAAAGCTGATCTAATACTCCTTGCCCTGGTCAGACCCTAAATGAATACCAATGTATTATTCATCACACCTGAGCCAAAGCCAGACTGTATTCACTAAAGCCAAATTAATGTTTGCTCTGGTGGTGGTCCTGGAATTCAGGTCAGTAGAGATGCGAACATCATGGCAACATGTTGGAGCCCCGGGCAGAGTTCTTTGATCCTGAAGCCACTTCAAGTACAGGAACCTGATTTTCTCTCATGTGTGAGGAGTTTAAGAAACTCACTCCCTGTCTCACACCAGCAGGGAACTTCCTAAATAGTTCCTTTCTGAATGGAGCACACTCTTTAAAAGGACCTTCTAGGAAGCCCAGATTTTCAAGGGGCTGGGAGGGTTCCAGGCTTCACTTTCAGAGACCGGCATTAGCTCTCGATAATGGCAGGGTTTTTAATGAATAGTCAAGGGCTTTTCTTTGAAGAAGAGCCGGCTGGTTAGTATTTTGCCTCTCTGTATTGCCTTAAGCGACAACCACCATCGGGGTGACCATATATTTTGTCGTGGAACCTGGGACAGTTGAGTATAAAAGGAGCACTGTTAATAATTCAGGTAGGACCACCCCCAAAACTCACATGGTCACCCTATAATATGCTCATGGTATATCTTCTATGGTTATCAGTTCATTTATCTGAGACATTGCAGAGAAGTGTCTACACCCCTCCCCAAATTTTCCTAGTGACTACATCCAGCCTCATTTAAGAACTATATTTTTAACATCTTGTCTACAGCGACACTCTCTCAAATACTCAATTCCCTTCTCACATACACACTTTCTTTTTGTGCTCATATTGCATCCGTTTATATAATAATCAAATTGTGTGGCATACACACAACAGACTTTTTTTTAAAGATTTATTTATTTGAGTGGGAGGGGAGCAGAAGCAGGGGGAGGAGCAGAAGGAGAAGCAGGCTCCCCGATGAGCAGGGAACCTGACACGGGACTCGATCCCAGGACCCTGGGATCATGACCTGAGCTGAAGGCAGATGCTTCACCAACTGAGCCACCCAGGCACCCCGAACTAACACTAATAGGACATTCAACTGTTGAGGGTAGTGATGTGTGGCTCAGCAAGCAGCCTAGTAGCTGTAAGAGGTCATGATGTGCTTCCCAGGGTGAGAGGCAGTAAGCCGGTGGCTGAGTTCAAGTCCCAGCTTTGCCACTTATTAGCTGTACGAACTTGGGCAAGTACCTAAAAAAAAAATCTCTGTTCCTCAGTTTCCCCATCTACAAGACGGGGTTACAATAGCATCTACTTCATATTGTTGTTGTGAGGACCAAATGACTGAGGAGAAGTAAAGTATTTAGAATATGCTTAGAATGTAGCAAGTGCTGTCTTTGCTATTATCATTTCATTGGTCAAGTAGTTGAAGGAGTTTTGCTCTATGTGGCAAAAAATAAATAAATAAAAATTTTAAAAGTCTATGTTGTCCAGAAATATACATATAGAATATAGGGAGGCAGCCTTGAATTCAGAGCTAAGTCATTCTATCAACAGAGACTGAGAGAGGCCCACCCTCATCATCAGTTGGGAGAGGTCAGAACATCTAGAAATGGCGCTTGGATGGGGACTCCATTAAGAATTTGGGGACTACCTAAAGAAGGGCACTCTAGCTCAAGGATTCATCTCGCACTAAGCTCGAGTGACTCAAGAGATCCTGCCATCTTCAAAAATGGTTGCAGTTGTGGGAGAAAGCCTCCAGAGCAGCTCTGGTTACGGGGAGAGAGTTCCCGGGGGGAGTCTATTTAGCAAGGAGGGCAGGTCACGGCCATACAGGCACCCAGCCTAGAAGCCAACAAAACTACCCCAACCTGAAACCTGAGTAACACATTTGAATCCAAATGTACAAGAACAGTCCAGGTCTCTGTGCAAGCTGTCCATCACATCTGGTTGTTAGCATGTTTACAGCAGGATGTAAACTGATGTTCAATTACCCACGGAACTTTATCATTAAAATAGAACTTTAAAATATGCATGTAGAATTTAAAAAAAATAGCTTGCACTAACGAAACCAATTCTTAAAAGTCTGAAACAGGGCTTTGCCAGGTTTTCAAAGCCATCTGTTTTCAAAGCCTACCTTCCACCTTGTTTACCACAGTCTGTCTGCTGTTTTAACAACCTCCAGTGGGATTTCACACGCCTCATTATGCAAAATCACTGCTTATGCATTCACTCTGCCACTTGCCTAACTAATCTCAACTCATAACACCTTTCTGAGGAAGATCCCCAGTCTGAAGTTCTCCTACAGGGCTGTAGATCAAGAACAGCGGTAGGGAGTGTTGAAGCAAGACAAAATGCATCCTCCTGTGTATTACTGTTAGGAGACAGGCTTGATCTGAGACCTGACTTGAGGTGAGAAGCAAAAAAAACCCACTAATGATTATAATATAAATTCGAATCTCTCTATTCCAAAAAATCAAAACAAAACAAAACAAAAACCAGGGTGGGGGGAATATTTTGCATCGGCTACCAGTTAAAAAGGCAAGTATGATTCACTTCTCATCTACTGCTTCCCTCCTATAAATTACCTACTCAAATATTTTTCATGTCTTCCTCTGCATAGGCTTTGGGGCTTTCATCTCTTGGTTCAAAATAGTCAGGAGCCTTCAAATCCTAGCTCTTCTGTTTCTCAGCTGGATGACTGTAGGCGAGACACTTAGGATGGCTAAGAGCCGTTCAGCCATTGTCTAAATGGTGAACCAGGAAGATAGGCATCAGTGGTAGAACCAGTCATGTTAAATGGCCATCAGAGCAAAGCCTGGATTTCCCAAGGATGGATGAGAGTGTCCACACACCTTCAGAGGTCTAACCTGGGCTAGGCTCCCACACCAGAGGCACACAGGGTGAAGTAATGAGTGATAACTATGTGAAGTACGTTGGTTCTTGGTCTAGAGTAGGGATTCTCAACACTGGCTGCACATAAGCATCATCTGGACAGTCCTACGTTCTCATTCAGTGCAGAGTGAGGTCTGAGGGCCAGCATTTGTTTTTGTAAAAACTTCCATATGAAAGAATAGCAAGATACAATAAATGACACAAATCTTCAATGTACAGCACCATACAATTTTTCGGAAAGTGAACTTAGCCGTGGAACCACGGCTAGTTCAGCCTAGTGGAAGATCTAGAACAGCGTCAGCCCTCCCAAAAGCTTGCATCCTGTACTTTCCCAACCCTTGATCCCTGCCCTGCAGGTAGCCACTATGCTGATTTCCATCATCACAAAATTGCCTGCTGTCAAACATCGTAGAAATGGAATCATATGGTCTATTTTCTTCATTATGAATAATGTTGCAATGAGCCTTCCCGTACCTGTCGCCTGGTGCCCCCCTTGTAGATGCGGATTTCTTGGATGGATAGAACGAGGACTGGAATCGCTGGGTCATAGCATATATGTGGGTTCATCTCCAGGAGCAAATGCCAGTTTTCCAAAGGAATGAAACCAATTCCTTTCCCACAAGCAGCGCATGACAATCTAACTGCTCCACATCCTCACAGTCTTAGAACTGTTGGTGTAGAGTGGTACCATATTTTGAGTTTAATTTGCATTTCCCCGATGACATGATGTGGAACACACTGCCTACGCTCACTGGTGTTTGGATATGTTCTCTTGTGAAGAGCCTCTTTTGTTCAACTTTTAAAATGGGGTGCCAGGGAAGCCTGGGTGGCTCAGTCGGTTGAGCATCTGCCTTCGGTTCAGGTCATGCTCTTAGGGTCCTGGGGTCGAGCCCTAAATAGGCTCCCTGCTCAGCAGGGAGTCTGCTTATCCCTCTCCCTCTGCCCTCCCCACCCCCTCTCCTGTGCGCACATGCTCTCAAATACATAAATAAAATCTTTTTAAAAATTGGAGTACAAGTGTCTTTATATAGATTTATCATTCAATAAGTATTTGTTATATGAGTCTTTTGGGATATACTTATGGCATATGTCTTTCCTCACTCCCTGGTTTGCCTTTTTGCTTCCTTAATTCATGTCTCTTGATGATCAGAACCTCTTAATTTTAGTGAACCCTAATCCATACATCCTTTTCTTTGTGGCAAGTGTTTTTTGAGACTTACATAATTTTTGCCTACCCCAAAGCTACGAAGATGCTCCTGTATTACCTTCCATAAGTGATGTGCTTCTCCTTTTACATTTAACTTTCTGATCCAGCTAAAATGGATTTGGGGATATTGTTTGAGGTAAGGGTCAAGGTTCATTTTTCTGAGAGAGATACCTAACTGACCCAGTTTTTGAAAAACCAGTCTTGTCCACTCCCTTATAGCGGCAGTCAGTATTTCTTTCAACGTTCATGGTGGGAAAGCTGATTTTAATATGCTTTCAAGGGGAGATTTACTGCTCTAGAGCATAGAAAAATCAGAAGTCCTCAAGTGTGAAGCAAAACTGCAACTAGATGTAGACTTCTGGAAAAACTGCCAATATCTTTGAGTGTAAGTTTAGGGAAAATTGACACTTCAGGGCTGAGTTGAGAAGTTGAAATATCCACAAAACAAAGCAGCAACAACACCCGGAAATGACTGAGCTCAGAGCCCAGCCCTGACTCTTTCTAGATTCCTCTCCAAGGGTCCATAAGAAAATGATGACCACAGAGCTAGTTCCAGGCCAGGAGATACTTGATGGTGAAGCAGAAGAATGCTTTTTGACTGCTCCCAGGAGCAGCAAGGCAGCCTAGCGAAAAGAGAAGGGGGTGTATCCCAACCCACAAATCTTGTTTCTCCTGATCATTGGTTCTTAGGAACTCAATGAGGCAAGAACTGCTCCTCTTTCCCAGGAAAGAAAACCAAGAGCTGGGCAGATTGAAGAATTTGTCCGAAGTCACCAGCAACCTGGACATGAGCCAGAGCCAGAGTGGGTCATGGAAAACAAGGTCCCAAAAGAGGCCGTGTCTCCAAGCCTTCAGAACAAAGCTCCATTCTTGGAGGTATAACTTTCCTTCCCAAGGCTCACTGAGGAGACTTTAGTAATTAATTACTAGTTGCAAACTGGTAAATTGGAGTTAATTATCTGGACAGATCTAATTGCAGCTCCAACTTTGTTGAAATTAAATAAAACCACCACTTTAAAGTGCACAAAGACTTTTAAAGTCATCACTCAAGGGCATCTGAATATATCCAGCAGAGACTGGGAGTTCACTGGGGCCCTGAAGTTGAAGAATTGGTCTATAACATACCTGTCCTTGGTGTACCCACCTCTGACTCACCCACCTTCTGGGAAGGAAAGAGCAACTCCTCCTTTCTGCCTCTGTCCCATGGTAGGTCCAATTCAAGCCCAAAGGGCTGGCATAATCTGGTGGGTTCTTCCCCATTGCTCCCATTTCCACCCCCACCTGGAACACAATCCTGTTTGGGACCATTGGCTCTCACTCCAACAGAGGCTCTTCAGGAAGGCACCCACCTCAATAGCCTCAGCAACTGAGGGACACACAGCTTCCAGGAGGGTGTGCTGAGTCTGGCTGAGGCCTGGAGGAAGAACAGGAGTAAGCCAGATAAAGGATATAAAGGCACCCACACAGAGGAAAGGGGACATGCAAAGCGCTGAAGGCAAAGAGTCTGGAGCACATGAGAATCACAGCTTATCCAGTGTGGTTGCAGATGAACGAGCTGTGCATGCCACGAGGCTGGAGAGTTTGCTCAGGAAGAGGGAGAAACATGTAGACCATCCAGAAGAGTTAAGATCCCAAAGAACGTTCTGACTCTAAGAATGTATTGAAACAGTGCAACATTGGAGGACTTCTCACCGTAGGAGAAAGTTGTGTAGTTGTTAATGCTCTTGGTTGGGAATCAGGACACTTAGTTCTTGTCCCCTGTTGGCCAAAGGCCAGCTGTATGATTTCTCTACTTCCTCCTTTCCTCATCTATAAAATGGGAATGAATGCTTGTCTAACTTCCCTCCCAGGAGAACACTGGGAAACACTGATCCTCTTCCTGGCTGAGTTGAGAAAGTCAGACATCCACAAAACAAAGCAGAGTTGAATGGCAGTACCAACCCCCAAGAACAGTGACTGAGCCTGGAGCCTGGCCCTGATTGTCCGCAGATTCCTCTCCAAGGGCCCGTAAGCAAATGGCAGCCATGGCACCAGTTCCAGGCCCAGGAGATGCTCAGTGGCAAAGCAGGTGAATCCTTTCCAACAGCAACCAGAAATAGGGTCTAAGATGAGGTTGTGCACATACACCTGGAATTCCCCCAACACTACATCCCAGACACCTAAAGCTTGAACGTAGCTTGTATTTGAAGCCATAGACCACCCATCAGATCCTGCCTTCCCTATCACACCCTTGAGAATCACCATGGCCAAACCCACAAGCCCCCCAACCCCAAAGTCCATCCTAGCAAAGCATGGAGTCCATCACTGGCTTCACCTTCTGTCAGGTGTGGAGTCACTCTGCTGATGGATCTGTCCAGATAATGGAGGGGATCCAAGCCTACCCATGTTTCCCCCTGCTCCCATCCCCAGTGGGTTGGCCCACACCACGTAACCGGTCTCTGGATTCCATCTCTGTTTAAACTCTGACTTACCACTGAGGCTGTGGCCTGCTAAAACTCGACCCACTTGTCTGGCATCATTTCTACTGTGTCTGTCCCAACTCTTGAGAAGGACCTCAAACCTGCCACCAAAGGCTAAGCCAATGGCATTGCCCTCAGTCAAGATGGAGCCAGATCTGACCTCTGCCCAGTAACCAGAGCCCTGCAAGGGTCAGTTCAGCCTATGCAGGGACATGTGCCAAACTCAGATGGGCAGTGAGATAGAGAAGTGGGGAGGGGAGGGAGAGCCCACTATGAGGAGCAGGATTCCTTATCCAATTGCTGTGTGACTTTGAGCAAGACACTTAACATGTCTGAGCTCCTATTTCCTCTCCTTATAAGAGACCCTTGTTTGCTTAAAATTCCCTGAACACAATCATTTGGTGCCTTGCACGCAGGGAGAACAAAGATGTGGAACAGAGCAGAGGGAATCCCTAGGGTCCAGACTCACCTCTTATCACTCTGCAGTGAGGGTGTCTTGGGTGGACAGGGCAGCAGCAGTGACCATGCAGCCTCGGGACCGACAAAGAGAGACACCGAGCTGACGCCTACCTCGAAATGGCTCACGGTGCGGCCACCACCATCTGAGCACCTCATGTCCAAAATGCCAGCAGTGTGGGGGGAAAAAAAAAAAGTACTCTGGCCTGGACCCTAGCACCCCTGGGTTCTGTTCCCCAAGTCCCCACAGCAATGGGTGCAGGTGTCTCTGCCCGTGAGTCTCACCCAGCACCCCCCCCCCCCACTGCCCTAGGTCTTAGTTCCAAAAGCTCCTTTCCCTTGAGGTTGTCCCAGTGTGTGGTTTCCTGAGTCCTACACCAGCGGAGGCCCAACCATATTCAAACACCAGCAAGAAGTAAGCTGTGGTCTTGAAATCTGATAGGCTTCAGAGAGACTCTTTAGACCAGGAAAAAGACACCCCCCTAGGGAAATTGCCTGTGGTTAGCCAGAAGTCAGAAAGCTGGATTTGCAAGTCCCAAGCAGCCCTTTGGGACCGGGGAAAGAATTGGAGTGAACCAAACCCAGCATCAGAACAAAATAAGACCCAGAAGGAGAAGCTCAGCCAAGATCAAGAGCTGCCCCCATTTGTCTGTGAGCCACTGGGGAGGCCGGGCACTCTGGAGAAGGCCCTGTCTGGCTAGTGGGTCCCTCCTTCCTGCTGACCCCAGCCAGGTGCCTGCTAGGCATTGTCCCACGCCAGGCACCATGGAAGCATCAGGCAGGGTCCCTGCTCCTGGGGATACAACAGTCTGCTAGGCGAAGGTTGGACCAGGTAGTTCTGCCCAAAGTACAGGGAGAAAAGTCAATGCTGACCAAATGAGCTGGGAACTGACAACGCCCCCAGAAGGACAAACTATCCTGCCCTCCAAGGTGGGAAAAGCTACAGAGAAGAAGTGATTTTTTGAGCCAATAATAGGATTTCAGGAGGCAAGAAAGAACATTTCAAGCAGAAAAGAAAGGAACAAAGTGGCAGAGATGTGAAGTGGGCATCGGGGAAGGGGGCAGCCAGGGCTGGCCATGCACGGGAGGGTCCAGGGTAGGGAGGCTCGGAAGACCAGGAAAGGAGGCAGCAAATGCCACGCGCAGGAGTGCGGACGCTCCTTCAACCTTGAAAGGTCGGAAGCAGGAGAGCTGCTTTGAGAACAGCCAACCGGACCGCCGAGAGCAGAGTGGAGGGTAGATTGGGACACCAGGAGCTCCAGGCACGGAGACCCCACCCCCCAGCCAGGACAGGCGTGGAGAGGAGACCACAGATCCAAAAGGCAACTCAGAGCCGAGATGTCCGGCCTGGTTGGTGGAGTCGGGTGGGGCACAGAGGAGCTGAACTCAGAGGCTTTTATGCCCCAGCCCTGCACCCAGAGGCAGCCGCGCTGTGGGGGACCAAGCACAGCCAGCCTGGAGCCGACACTCAGGATGGGGGCAGCTGTTCACTTAGCTTCTCCCGAGGCTCGTTGCTGCCACTCAAGGCAGCTCAAACTGGCACTCAGAGATCTGGCAGCTGGCTGCCTAGCAACCTGGCTCCTCAGCACTGAACCTGCCACACACGTGCCCACAGTCACCCGCACGCATGCACGCACGCACAGTCACACATGCACCCATGCACACACGCACGTGTGCACACGTGCACATGCCCACGCTGTTGCACGCTCGTGCGTGCACACACACATGCACACCATCACACAGGCTTGCACACAGACGTGGGTACATGTACGCGTGCACGGTCACGCACATAGGCGATGGGCACACGCGCACACACACACATGCACACCGTCACACAGGCTTGCACGCAGACGTGAGTACATGTACGTGTGCACGGTCATGCACATAGGCGATGGGCACATGCACGCACACACACACGTGCACAGTCATGCACATAGGCGATGGGCACACGCACACACACACACGCATGCATGGTCACGCACATAGGCGATGGGCACACGCGCACACACACACACATGCACACCATCACACAGGCTTGCACGCAGACGTGGGTACATGTACGCATGCACAGTCACGCACATAGGCGATGGGCACACACACGCACACACATGCGTGCACGGTCATGCACATAGGCGATGGACACACGCACACACACACGCGTGCACGGTCACGCACATAGGCGATGGGCACACGCGCACACACACACACATGCACACCGTCACACAGGCTTGCACGCAGATGTGGGTACATATACGTGTGCACGGTCACGCACATAGGCGATGGGCACACGCGCACACACACACATGCACACCGTCACACAGGCTTGCACGCAGACGTGAGTACATGTACGTGTGCACGGTCACGCACATAGGCGATGGGCACACGCGCGCACACACACACACGCACACCGTCACACAGGCTTGCACGCAGACGTGGGTACATGTACGCGTGCACGGTCACGCACATAGGCGATGGGCACACGCGCGCACACACACACACGCACACCGTCACACAGGCTTGCACACAGACGTGGGTACATGTACGCGTGCACGGTCACGCACATAGGCGATGGGCACACGCACACGCGCACACACACACACATACACAGGCCGCTCTCCACGGGAGGCAAGCTCATCTCCCACCTTTGCCCACCCAGGGCCCTTCCCTCCTCCTCCCTGCAAAGCCCCCGCCCCGCCCGGTTCTGCCTCAAGCTCCCTCCTCCACGAAGCCATTCCTGACTGCCCCACGCAAAGCCCTGTCGCTGTTGGAGCCTCACGACATCTGTGTCACGACATACCTCTTGCAATGTCATCTAGACAATTATAATAAGAGTAATGAAGGCGAATACACATTGATAGATCCAACAAAGGAAACTAAATGCTGATGGGGGCCGGGGGTGTCTCTGGGGGAGGAGGTTCTATTCTATCCCATTCACTGGGGTTTGGACCCAAAGCTGATGACCGGGCATGCATAGCAGCCCAAACCGTGGGCCCTGGGCTCAGGGCTACACAGCCTGGCAGGAAGGACAGATGATTAAATGTGGGGTCATAGACACAGACCGGGACAATGCTCTGAAGTAGGGCAAGGGTCCTGGGAGCTCGGGGGCAGAGGAGGGGTATGAGGAAGGCCTCCAAAAGCAGAGAAAAAGGACGGAATCCCTGGCCCAGCACTTTGGGGGTCCTCCCTAGATTTGCAGAACCAGGTGGGAAGCACACTCCAGCTAGAGGCCCAGGCTCAGCCGGAAGCAGGACAGCCCCAGGCAGCATGCCCCTGGGGACCGGGGTGAGACCACCTCCCCGGCTCTAGTTTGGGATCCGCAGGGCGGCATCGGGCACCTGAACAGAGAGAGAAGTATATAGGTATAGCAGTGCCCAGGGCTCAGGGAAGGAGTGCTGAGAACACTGGTGGCCACTGCAGAGGGGGCCGAGTGGGAGGGGTGACCACCTGGGGACTCCACGGGAGGTAGAAGGGGCTTGTGGAGGGGACGCAGGCTCTGTGATGAAGCCAGTAGGCCTGAAAAGGCAGCAGGTCTTGCCTCCCTTCCCACGTGACCCAACCCCGGGGAACGCATCCTTTCCTCCCTCGACAGCTCCCGCTGAGCCCCTGGTGTGCCTGCACCCCCACACCCAGCCTCTGTCCAGAGGGCTGACAAGTACCACAACACCAAGACTATTGGAGACTGTTGCAAAGCCAAGAGCAATTTTTCAAGCTGATTTAATTTGTCCTTGGTCCTTGCATTCTGAGGCCTCTGGATTAAAGACGGGGTAACTTGTCACATCCGGTCTGCCCGATCCTGGGGTAACTGAAATCAGCCCAGGTGGACCCTGAGCCCCCTGCGACAGTAGCCAATTCCCACATCCCAGGGCCCCTGCCATTTCCCAGGGAACATTACATTGCTCCAGGAGCAATTCCCTGAGAGATGGATCAACCCATATTCTAACAGGTGAGGGGTTCTAGAAAGACAGGCTCCTCTTCTGTCTGTTGCTCAAAGATGGCCTTGCAGTTTACCGGCGATGAGGAATCTGACAGATTCTTTCGTCTCAGCTCTGCCCCTTCCTGCCTGTGCAACCTTGGGCAGGCTACATAACCTCTCTGAACCTCTGTGTCTTCACCTGTAAAATAGGGCTAAACGTAACAAGGCCATCAGTATGAAAAGTGATAGCGATGTGAGGTGCTCAGGTCTGTGTCCTACACATGGCAGGCATTCTCAAAAATTACTCCTCTTCCTTCTTTTTGTGTTCCTGCTGCCACTGGCTCAGGGGTGGTGAGGTGTGAAGGAACAAGCCCAGGCTTTCAAGCTGCATTTCCCTGAGTTCAACCCCAGCTCTACCATGTGTAAATCACCCTGACTTTCAGAGCCTCAGTTTTGGAAATGGGAAAATGGGTGCAATAATAGAGAAACCACCAGGCCAAGGTGAGAAGTCCATGTAAGGCACCTAACACTGGGCCTAGAGCACAGCAATGCTCAGCCATGCATGCCCTTCCCCTTGCTGGGTGGAGATGACAATGGCCATCAGAGTGGGCTCTTCCCAGGTCAAGAGCAACAGGATTTCTTTCTTGCAAGAGCCAAAACAGGTCTGACCAGGAGCTCTCTCCATCCTGCACTCAGGGTGACCTAGAAACTTGTCCAGCTTCCGCCATGAGTGGCTTGATCCAAATTCTCCCTGCCCCTTCACAAAAGTATAGCAAAAGTATAACCACGAGCTATGGCTAGTGTTAACAATACAATGATTAAGATATGAGGTTCCAAATGGACAGCTTTTAAATGCTTCCACTAAAAGGCTGCAGACAAGATCAATCCTTGCAATTTGCCATCTGTGAAATGTCTCTACTAGCCACCATTTTGGGGGTTCTTCCACCAGATACTGTGTGAGGCAGATTGGTGGCAAACGTGATTTTGCACTTTTCCTATCAAGAGGTGGAATCTATTCCTCCACCTCTTGAATGTCTTGCTTTGGCCAACAGAATGTGGTAGAAGTGACATGATGCCAGTTGCCAAAGCCAGGCATGCCTCTCCTGCTGTTTTTGGGCACCTGCCATGTGAATAAGCCCAAGCTAGCTAGCTTGCTGGTGGCTGAGAGGCATCCAATAACTCCAGCTGCCCACCAGCCACTTGCCAGACATGTCAATGAGGCGATCTGAGGTGGCCAATCCTCAGCCCATTCACCAGCTCAATACAGACACATGAGCCAACGCAGCCAAGATCAGCCACGCCTGGCCCAAAGAGCAGAATTCCCAGCTGATGCATTGACCTGTGAGCAACAATAAATGCCTTTTTTTTTAAGCTCCTGAGTTTGGGGCACTTTGTTACATAGCAATAGCTTACTGATACACCACACTAAGTCATTTGATGATCTCATTTTATCTTTATTATCATAACTCCATGAGCTAGGAATTCCTATCCCAGTGGTACAGTAGAGGAAAGTGGGCTTTATGAGGCTTTAGCAGACTTGTAAGAATTGGGGTAGAAATTGGTAGAGCCATAAATAAACCCCTCGTTCGCTTGACTTAATAGGCTGTGTTCTTTTTACTAGGGCAACTTCTCTCTTTCCCCCTTTTAAGAATAACAGATGGTTACTTACAAGGATTGGAGAGGCCCAAGCTAGGGTGATTGCTCTCATGATGGGGCAAATCATACCACATAGCTGATGTTCCTGGCCCTCGTTTAAAACTCTCGTGGAATTTGGGGGCAGGTGTTTTTTTTTAATCTGTAAGTGTGACTTCCCATCAAGAATCTCAGCCCTTTCCAGCAAGTCTAAGATCTGTAGCTTTGACCTTCTCTTGCTTGTTAATTAGGGTATTGGAGGGAAAACAAAGAAACCACGTGTATGGGCATAAGGAGAGCTTTCAAAAATAAGCACTCCTTAAGACCACTTGACTGAAAAATTT
This sequence comes from Mirounga angustirostris, assembly GCF_029215605.1. Classification (NCBI taxonomy): domain Eukaryota; kingdom Metazoa; phylum Chordata; class Mammalia; order Carnivora; family Phocidae; genus Mirounga; species Mirounga angustirostris. The sequence continues at coordinate 169,377,818 of NW_026991713.1, forward strand.
CATTAATTCATTAATTAAGATATGCAGCATGAGAATTTCAGGGAAAACAACAAATACCATCTGTACTGTGTAGGGGCCAAATTTTTCTTGTAGCCCCTAAGACCCGGTAATGAGCACATGCTCTGAATTATTCTCCAAATTAACTGCTTTGTGGGAGAAGAGCGGTATTGGCAATCCAATTACGCATCAAACAGTGTTCAGAAAGCTGCATCTGTGAGGCTTAGGAGTGATCTCCTTGGACCAAAGTTATAGGGAGGTGGGTTATATATAGCCAAACATAAGAAGCTTCCTTCCAAAAGTCCGAAGTGTCTTGGGATGGGATGCGCTGCCTCATGAGGTGGTGAGCCCACCAGCACCAGGGGTGTGCAAGCTGAGCCTGAGTCTGGCTGCAGGAATTGATTTTCTGTGGCAAAGGAGAAGCTGGGGGTTAGATGTATTGCTGACTCTGGCCACTTCCAATTGTGAGATTCTATTTCATGATATCTGAAAGGTGAGCCCTTTACCTACAGAGGATTGTTTGCTTAACTATGTCATTAGAATGTTAGTGGAAAGAGACCGTCTGAACATCTTCAGTGGTCAGAGCAGCAAGGCTGCTACCAGGTGTCTGGTAATAGATACCATAAATGACTTTCTAGCAGGATGGCTGGGTTCAATGGATCATTAAAATTCAAGGCGTTTTCCCACTTGGTTTAAAATTTCCAGCTTTGATAGCTCAAATTGGTGGCCTAGCGGGAGGCATTTCAAAAGCAAATTGTGACTGATGATGTTATTTTGGTCTCCGTTGGACTGGCACTTTGGGTGACCGTGAGGCATCAGGCAAGAAACCTCTTCTGACACCTTACAAAATGTTTAGATTAATCAAATTTTAAGGCTGGCTCCTGGGTGGGGAGGATGGAGCCTGCAGGAGTGGCTGTAACATTTTACCATATCTGGGTTGATCACAGAGCGTGATGCATCTGCTTTTCCCGCAATTACAGACATTGAATCAGACAAGTGCTGCCTCGGTATGTTTAATTGGTAAAAATACTCTAATTAGATTTTTAATAGATGCCTTCTGACAGCAGAAACAACAAAGATGATTGATTTTTCTCGTGAAATCTTTGGAGGGAAAAATCTCCTACTTTCAAATTTGTTTAGAAGCCATTTCTCTGAAGCCCCTTCAGTTAACATTTGGGCTCTAGCAAGCCTCTCAAGTGCAGAGTGTGTTTCAGATATTAATGGGGGTCTAAATCTGTGTTCTTTCTCAGCTCAACCTTTTGCGCTCAAAATTCATGAGTGTATATTGATTTAGGCAGCCTTCCCAGGACCCTTGTACCACTGGGCTCTTTTGTTCAATGTTAATATGCCCCAACTTATCAATTATTCACTTGCTAAGTGAAAGCAATATAAATCTAGCATTCTGAGCAAAAAGAACTGTTCTTCCCATTCCCTAAAAATACGATGGCAGCAGAAGTGGGTGACTTCGCCAGACTAACGCTTGATTTAGTGGGTAACGATGCCTGTGGGTCCTACTGTGTTTTCTTCTCTTCCATCCGAGGTGCAAGAGCAGTAAAACCAAAATTAGCAAACACGCACCCTCTCGAACAAGTTTTTCACGTTATACTTTGAGGAGGAAAAAAGAAAGAACAGGAAAAGAAGATTAGTGTCAGAGATTTCACATAAAGGGAAAAATCAGGGATCATCCTAAAATGGAGGTCTCTTTGCTGCATTTTAACATCGTCCACCTCTGCTCCCCTAACATGGCCGTGACCCTGGGCCATGTTGATGATAGTCATCAGAGCTACGGTACATACAGGACCCACCTCTGCACCTATCCCTCCCCACCCTGGCAACTCTACAAGACAGGGAGTGATACATTTTGCAGATGAAGTTGAGACACGAAAAGGAAAACTGGTTGAGTGGAAATCACACAACCCAGTTAAAGATGGAGTAAGAACTTGAATCCAGTTTGATTGACTCAGACTGCGTGCATGTAATCACCTTGATATGCTACCCCTCAGCTCAGCTCAGTCAAGGTCACGCAGCTAGCTGCGGTCAATACCAGGGTTTACCTGTGGGGCTGACAAATTCCAAAACATCCACTTGACCCGCTTCTCACCTTGATATCCCACTGATATTCTCGGATCCCTCTGAGACTCATCCATGTTCTCAATTCAAAGAGCAACATTCAGTAACAGTTAAGATACTTCTCAACTCAGTTATGTATCAGATGGGATAGTCATGTTGGCTTCATTCCATAGTTACAGAATTAAAGCAGGTAATAGTATGTATATAAATGACCAAACACATAATAAACCTTCCATAAAAGCTGGTTCCATTTCCCTTCTCCCTTGACTCCTTCCCTTTCCCAGCCCTGGTAGGACAGAGAACTTAGATATGCTGGAATATGTGCAGCATGACTTAGAACTACAAAGAGTTTCTGGTTAATTAACTCTCAGTTAATCAGATAATTCTATTAACCACAGCACCGCCATTCCCCTGAGCAATTGGTTAATTGAAGTTTTATTGTATACAAAGCATTACAGAGTGTCATCCAGTAACACTACTTCTAGAAGAAACAGAGGCAAATGACGATATGATCTTTGAGTCAGCCTCCAACTCAGCCATCTCTTTCCCCTCCAACCCCTACCTGTCCTGGGACCCTTGTTCAATTCATTTGCTAGACACTATGGCCAACAGTACCAGAACCCCTGCCCCATTCAAGATGAACGGCAGCTGGGTGTTCATCCCACCAGCTCCCGCCACAGTCCTGTGCATGTGCTCTAGGGCAATGCAATGGGTGGGGAGTAGGGACTCTAATCTTTATTTGATGTATGAATCAGGGTTCTCTACAGACACAGAACCAATAGGATATAGTTATATTGAAAGAGAAGTATTATAAGCGATTGGCTAATGCAGTCATAGAGGCTAAGATGTCCCATCTGCTGTCCAAAAGCTGGAGGCCCAGGAAGGCTGGTGGTGTGGTTCTGGTCCAAACCCAAAGGCCTGAGAACCAGGGGAGCCAATGGTATAAGTCCCAGTCCAAGTTCAAAGGCCTGAGAACCAGGAGCACTAATGTCCAAGGGCAGAAGATAGATGTGGCAGCCCAAGCAGAGCGTAAATTCACCCTTCTTCTGCCTTTTCTCTTCTATTCAGGCCCTCAGTGAATTGGGTGATGCCCACCTGCACTGAGTGAGGGTGACTTCTCACTCAGTCTACCGATTCAAATGCTAATCCTCCTGAAACACCCTCACAGACACACCCAGAAATGTTTTACCAGCTAACTGGGCATCCGATAGCCCAGCCAACTTGATACACCCAATTGACCATCACACTTCCCCTCTTCATCTTATTGACTCACTATCCAATATTGCTTTTCCACATTTCTTCCCTCCTAAAAGCTCCTCTCTCTTAAGAGGCTTCTTGGAAAAGGAGGATGCATCCAACAAAAGGAACCCTATCATTGACTTGCCATTCACCCAGTCCATCCATCCAGAATAGTCTTGTTGTACACCTGTGGTCCCAGCAGAATTAAGATTACGGCTCCCCCACTTTCACTGTCTAAGGGTTCAGAGAATTTTCTCCATTCTTTAAAGTTGCCTTCTCTACCTGTACTCAAAACCCCACCCATCCTATCCTATTTTGACCTGTTCTTCCTCAAGTATTTCCTTTCTCAACATCTTGAAAAGGACGCATTTTCTGAGAACATTTGAGCATTAAATAAGTCAACAAGGACCCTTCCTTTCAAGGACCTATTTCTGCTTTCAACTATGATCAATTCTGCCATTTTCAAGGCATTAATTAAGACCTGCTTGTGCCAGGCACGGTAAAAGAGGCTTACATATACATTATCTCATGTGGACTTTGGAAAAATTACCTTTCTCTTGACCCTTCCCTTTTCTGGTTCTTAGCCAATCACCTTCCTCACTCATTAAAAAATACTTCAGATGTGTTGTCTATTTCTTTGCCTCTGGTTTCTATCTAATTCCTCATTTCCAATAACAACAGGCCTTCCACCCAAACACTGTTGAAATGCTCTTTTCAAGGCAACCAAGGACACCTTGCGAAATCTAAACAACCTCACTAGTTCTGAACTTATCAGGCCTCCATAACATTTGACCCTTTGAGCATTTGCTCATTCATGGAAATAAGCATGTTACTTAGTCACTAGGAATGTTACTCGAGCTTTCTAATGCTCCAATGTCCTCAGAAAATGTGTCCTTTTCTAAGAGAAGGACAATGACGGAGGATCCAGTAAAGTGGTACATTGGAAAGACTTAAGCCAGTACAAAGTACATGGCAAATGCCCCACACATGTTAACTACCAGCATTGCTAATGGCAGTAATAACAGGTGAGGCCTCAGGTGCCTACAGATGGGTACGTGCAATCCTCATTTCAGAAAGCAGACTGTCCATGCTCTAAAAAAGAACAGTCAAGCTTAAAATGGATCCCTGGAAGAACTCTAAAAAAAACAGCTCTGTGGGAATTTAGAAAGCAAGCAAAACTGATGAACACAGGGGAAGGGAAGGAAAAATAAAATAAGAGGAAAACAGAGAGGGAGGCAAACCAAAAGAGACTCTTAGCTACAGGAAATAAGCTGAGGGTTGCTGGAGGGGAGGTGGGTGGGGGGATGGGGTAACTGGGTGATGGGCATTAAGGAGGACGCTTGAAGTAATGAGCCCTGGGTGTTGTATGCAACTGATGAATCACTGAATTCTACCTCTGAAACTAATAATACAGGATATGTTAATTAAATCAAATTTAACTTTTTAGAAAAAGCAAGCAACAATCCTTAGGGACAAGAGGAGACTCTTTAAAAAAACGAATCATGCTGGATTCTCTGCCTTTCCTTTTTAACTACATTACCAAACCAGCTAATGAGGGAAATGCTGTACCAAAGAGTCTTGACTGGAGGAAGTCTTTGGACAATGGCTCTCATAATTGTACTGTTATGATTTGGGCAAGAAGAAGCTTTCCTGTGACTTTGCCATAAAGCTTTAAAGCGTTTAGTGTTTGAATTCGTGAACTGTTGCATGGGTAAAATTTGCATCTACGTTTGCCGATGCAGTGAGGAGGAGAGATCCAGAATGACGTCAGTGGACTGGCACTAGGAAGGTCTGAAGAGGCTGGAAATAGTAATAAATCATAATGTGATGAAATTGAGAGGGAATAAAAGTTAACTCCTGCACCGGAGTCCAAAACCCAACATCACAAATATAGAGCAGACGTGGCATAGCATAGAAATGATGTGTGTGGAAAAGTCTTGGGTCGTAGCTATAAAGATGCTAGCAGCCCGGAACTGCCAGGGCATCTTTATCACCAAGCAAGGAGACCCCACCTGAAACTCAAGCTCACCTGCAAGAAGCAGAAAGGTGATGATGAGAGAGATGTCTGATGCAGCTGGAGCAGGAATCCAGCTGTGCCTGAAGCAGACACAGTCCCTGGCCTGTTAAGAAAGCCAATACATTTCTTTACTTTTTTTCTCAAACTATTATGAATGGACTCTCTGAAAAACTTGCTGCTGGAAGAGCCCTGATTAAAATAATAGTGAACATTCATTGACTGTTTATCTATGCTTCTTCACCTCCCAGCTTTGTTAGCCCAGGCAATCAGATCTTTCCAGCCTCGGTTCTTCATCTATAAAATGGGAATATATTCATTCTCCGGAACAAATTACCACACACTTAGCAGTTTCAGAAGAACTTATTATTAGCTTATGGTTCTGTAGGTTGGGAGTCCAGGCACAGCGTGGCTGGACTCTCTGCTCGGGGTCTTCAACAAAGCCAAAATCAAGGGGTCAGGGGCTGCGTTCTCATCCGGAGCTCAAGGTTCACTGCCAGGCTCATGCACGTGGTCAGCAAATCCAGTTCCTTGCTGCTCTGGGACTGAGGTTCCCATCTTCCTCCCGGCTCCCAGCCAAGGGTCGCTCTTGGCCACCAGAGAACCTGCTCAGATTCTTGCCACAAGGTTCCTCCATCTTCAAACCAGCAAAAGTCCTTTCCTTACACCACCTCCCCTCCTGCTCTGCATCTCTGAATTCCTCTGTCTCTGACCTCTGAAGCCAGACTTTTTTTTTTAATTTTTAATGTGCTCATCCGATTAAATCAGTCCCACCCTGATCATCTCCTTTTCTTAAAGCCTACTGTGCTAGGTAACATATTTAATCATGAGAACGCAATCTATCATATTCACAGTCCTGGGGATTATGCAGTGTGTCTACACTGGGATATGGATCTTGGGGGACCCTCTTAGAGCTCTGCCTAACACCAGGAATCATAATAACATTTAGTTTGCACGGATTGTTATAAGATTTGAGATAAGGTGTTCTGAGCCCTGAGCATAGTGCCAATCATGTAGTAAGCATTCAATGTCCTCAGTGTCACTTTTCTTGGCAGACGTATGAGTCCAAGATGTCCTGATCCCTGGAATTTCTTTTCAGAGACAACCTTGGCTGGCACCTCCAGCTGAAATCCACCCTCTCCCCACATCGGAGCTTGGCTTTCCACCCACCACCCTCCAACCCCACTCCACCGTGTTCCAGTCATGGATGCCCAGGGAGCACCAGTGCATTGAACCCCCACTCTGGAAGCCCATGATGATGTTTCTGCTGGAATGCCAAGACAGCAATTCCTGCTGGTCTCCTCTGAACTCAGCACAAAGCTTGCTGTGGGGATTACATTGATAGATCAGTATCTCCCCCAAATGCCTTCAGAAACACAGTGTGAATACTGGATCTGCCAATGTTAATAACACACTACAATCCTGTCCTTTAAAAAAAAAAAAAAAAACTGGCTTCTGAAGGCAGATAAAGACAATCTAATTGAAAACATCATGAAAGCATCATGTCCTACTCTCTAAGTATGAGCTATAGCATCAATATTTAGTAACAAAATTCTGTTTTGTTTTATACCCCTCCCCCTAAATTATTTATAGGAAAAACATCAACATGCCTGCCACTTCCAGCCTGATGAGTTTTTCTTGATAAACCCTGGACTAGGGAATCAAGGAGCCTGGATGCTATTTCTGGCTTTGCAGGCAACTCTCAAAGTGACCTCAAGCAGCTCTTTTTATCTCTGGACTTCAGGTTCTTCCTCTGTGGGGGAGGCAATACAGATCAGTGATCCCTGAGGCTCCTTAAACCCTAGAATCACAGGAAATAATCCTGGAATACTGTCTACACCCTTCCCTCTCTGGGTAACCTTAGTGCCCATAGCTCACAGCATAGCGTACAACTGTCCTATGACCATGTCTCCCCAGGTGCGGGATGTGTTCCCGGATGCATGATGTCTCTCCAGGTGGACCCTGTGGTCCAGCAGGCTACTGACTGTTGTACACTTAGTTCACGTCCCTCTCGCATATTCATTATGTGCCAACTCTGGGTCATAGATTGTGCTAGGTCCGGAGGATACAATGATGGATGAGACACAGTCTCCTCCCACAAGTACGTCACAGTTCAATAAAAATCTGGCTGTAAGCATGTGATTGCCATCCAGCTTTGGACACGAGTTTTAGAGGACAATGCCGGCACAGAGCTCAGGGACAAGGTATGGAGGACAGTAAAGAGAGGAGGAGGATATGACATGGCATCTTGAGGGACAGAGAGAAGGTGGCAAATGCACAGGGCAAGGGAGAACATTCTGGGCTATCTGGAAGGTGCAAAGCATTGGGGACAATTGGGGGACAGAGCTCGAAGAAGAAGGCAGGGTGGCAGATGACAGAGAGGCAGGCAGGATCCATGTCTGGGGGGCTTCATATAACAAGCCAAGAATCTCAGGTTGGGTCTTGCAGACACCGGGGAGCCCTTATAAGGACTTAAGATGGAGGAGTCACAAGGGAAGATTGATATTTTTTAGAAAAATTGTCTGGCAGACAATACCCACTGCATTGCATGTCTCTAGAGAGCGCCTTTCACATCATATCCTGGGTCAGTGGTGTCCCCAAAACTCCCCCGCATATGATATGAACAGGGCCCCTGGAGTCGAGGAGCTCAGCAGGTCTGCAGACCACAGTGACAGGTGTGGCCTGGAGTGGACAAGACTGAAGCAGAGAGAAGTCAGAGGTCTGCTGCCATGGCCTAAGAGACAGAGAGGACAAATTCAGGACCACAGCAATGACAGCACGCTACTTCTTCCATAACCCAAAGCACCAGACTCAGTAATTAATACTCGATTAGAGTAACCAAGTGGCTTAAAAACAAAGCAATAATACCCCCAACTTGTACACTCAGCAGTAAAGGCATCGGCTAAGTGGTTAGAAATGTAACTGCTCTCCTCTGCTCTGCAGACCCTAGGAACCCCATGTGCCCCGACGAAGGACCTCCAAGCCGGTCTGGAAGCTCTCATGGGACCTGCAGCCCTGGAGCACCCAGGACTGAAGATCAGACCTCCCTCATCCTGAAATACTTCCTTCTTCTGTTGAGCCCTAAAAGCCCTGGGTTTGGATGGAGGAAGAGCCAGAGTCAAAGGGCTGGCCTGACCATAAATCAAAACCAGGTTTCCTTTGAAGTTCATTTACTCCCAAAGGAGGTAAATCAAGAGGAATGGGAGTGCCTGGAAGGATAGTGTGACAACATTGCACACACACACACACACACACACAAATTCAATCAGGAAACCAGCCCAGAAAGCCTCATCTTTAAAGATCTCTCCAACAAATGGCATCATGCCCATTTTCCATTATGACCCAGCACTACACGGTAATTGAAAGGATGCCCACGGAGCAGATGACCATAAAGCACCAACCCTTCTCCACTGGTAATTATATGATCAAATTATGAAGGCCTCTGAGCCAACATCTCAGCTTTGGAAGACCCATTGATCCCTACTGGAGGGAGGAAGAAAGGGACCCTGGCTAGTGCCACTCGCTACATGGGGAAGGGACTCACTTCTCCCTTCTCTACATTCCCTTTGAAGTATCAGAGGCAGACGATTCTCTCTGACGTGTTGAGTGTGGGCATTTTCCAGATCTGCATTGCTAGTTGTTTTGCAACAGCTTTGCAAAGATGAGCCCTTGCAGAGGAAAAACAACACAGGGAGAATCCTGAGCTATAGGTTCATATTGTTACCTTCATGGAATCAACGCGTATAATAGAGACGGTGTCCAGTCCTGGAGTGATTTCTTCTGCACCCATGGATATGTTTAGATCTCCAAAATCTGTGAATGCAAATTGAGGTCATGTTTCCACTAATGTCCAAATGATAATGATGTGGAGCTCTACCTACCCATGCAGGCTTTAGGAGCCCCTCACGTGTGTGCACCCTGAGTATTTGGGGGAGACCCGAGCTGTGACCCTGGGGTAGCAGAGAACCCAGAAGGTTTCCACTGAGGTGAACCCAGAAGGAGCAAAGCCTCTCGCATATCATGTCTAGGCTCCCCTTGGGGACAATCAGACAATCAAGAGCTATTGTCCAATAAGGAGGTAAGAAATAGCTTTTGATTTAAAACCAAGTATGAGAAGCTGCCCTCTGGGTACCTCCCTTCCTCTAAAGAGAATGTGTGCAAGCAGGCCTCTATGTTTTGAAGGTCAGGTAGGCAATCAAGCTCTTTTGTTTGATAAAGGACCCGAGATGAGCCTCTTTATGTTCAAGACACTCTGAAGAAGGAAAGCAGTAGCCAGGGAAGATGGTGGACAGGACTGGTTAAAGTGCTGGGTCCTGCATGGCATCACCTGTCAGTGGCCCAGGAAAAGCTGGAGCTTAAATCTATGAGAGAAATTAGTATGGTAAGTGGCATCATGCTCATGCCCAGAATAGAAGTCAGAACCCAAGAGCTAACCCAATACCAAGCTCACAGGCATGGCTTGTGTGGGAGGGCACGCATGCCCCCATGAGGGTTAGAAGGCGGTGGCCCCGTAACCTCTGTGGCCACCACATGAGTCAGCATTTCAGACAGTTGTGCATGGTGTCTCCAAAGGACACATTTCCCTGGTTGCTCCTTGAGTTGAGCGCTGAGCCTCAAGCTCTGTGCCCTTAGAATATTCTAGAATGTGCTGGTAAACCCAGCCAGAAGATAGGGATGGCCACCACTGACGCATGAACATGACTTAGCAAGTCTTTTCACTCCTGTCCCATGGCTGTTTTCCAACCAGATCTACTGCCTTCCAGCAGTGTGGTTCCAGCCACACTTAACTACTCACCGTTCCCAGACAACCCACATACATCCACACTGTGCTTCCCTCTGCTCACAAGGTCCTTTCCCCTCTCCACTGAGTGATACTATATTCATCCTCCAAGGCCCAGCTTAGATGCCACCTCCTCTGTGGCGTCTCCTGGACAGACTGAGTTAAGCCAGGGGACACTGGCCAAACATGTTCATTTACAGAAAAGAAGGTGGCGGAAGATGCATGGGGCAGGACAGTGATGGAGGGGTGTGCCGGCTTAGGCAGGAGAGGATGAACCAGCACAGAGGTGTAGACATAGGCTCCTTGAAAGAACATTTTCAAGGATTACTCTAAAGAGATTACCACAAGAACAACACTTTGCTTACTCCCTGTCCCTGGAAGATTCAGAAGCCATGACATCAAGTGCCCTCAAATCATGGTGCCCAATGCAGGTCAATGCTTTCAGAGTCTCCCTTTCCCCCAATACACCTGGACAGAACAGGCTGCTCTTGACCTTCCCACTAAAGGAAAGCATCCACTTCGGGCCCAGCATCACCCTCCATGGGCTGACCTGCTCCAGGCCTTGACCTGTGTCATCCTGTCCCCATCTGATGACTGTTCATCTCACCTTGACCTTTAAGGCTGCATGCATTCTTTGTATCTTGACTTGCCTTCCAGTTACAGTTTTATTGTATTGGGTTTGTTTGGTTCTTTTCTCTCTTCCTTGGCTCAAAATGTGTGTGGATAGCTTTTTTTTTTTTCTTTTAATTGTGGTAGAATGCACAAAGCATAAACTCACCATTTTAATCATTTTAAAGTGTACGATTCAGTGGTACCAAGTATATCTGTAGGATTGTGCAACCATTACTGCTTCTCGTTCCAGAACTTTCTCATCACCTCAGATGGAAACCTTGTGCCCACCAAGCAATTACTCTCATTCCCCTTCTCTCTCAGCTCCTGGCAACCACTAACTTGCTTTCTGTCTCTATGGATTAACATTCCGTATTAATGGAATAACACAATGTGTAATGCTTTGCAACTGGCTTCTTTCACTTACCATAACATTTCCAAAGTTCATCCATGCTGGAGCATGGCTAAATACTTTGTTCCTTTTCACGGCTGGACAATCTTCCATTGTGTGGATAGATCACATTTTGTTTATCCATTCATTCATGGATGGATATTCGGGCTGTCTCCATCTTTCTGGCAAGTGTGAAGAGGGCCACTCTGACCATTCATGAACATCTATTTTCAACTCTTTTAGGTATATATCTGGAAGCAGAATTGCTGGGTCACATGGTAATTTTATGTTTAATTTATTGAAGAACCACCAAACTGGTTTTGTGGATAACTTAAAAGTCACGCCTTCCCCACTCAATCTATTCCAGAGGATCCTCCTTCCATGTGCTGGCTCAAGGGCAGCAGGTAGAATTTAGAGAACAAACCAAGATTTGCCCTGATTTATTGGAGAATGCCTTGGGCTTTCCCCAGTCTTTCTACCTTTGGGTGAGAGGGGCCAGATACTGCCAAATCGGCATGTGGCTCCAGGTTCTCCACAGCAGAGGCAGAGAGAGAGCTGGAGGGTCACATGGGCTTTCACAAGTCAAGCCTGGTGGAGCATGCTTGACTTCCTCTGGAATCCTATGTGGCCAGAACTCAATCACGTGATCTCAATCTACCCACAAGGAAGAAGGGAAAGTGTTTTCTTCCTGCATATTGGGGAAGAGGAAAATGAATCAGGGCTTGATGAACATAGCCATGTTTCTCCAGAATGGCTGGAGGGCATTCATGGTGTGAGCCATGGAGTGTTGTGGAAAAGCAGTAGGAGGCCTGAAAGGAGGGTCAGCGGAACGGATGTGGGGGGGTAACGGGGTTGGACGATGAATGGGAATAGCATCACTCCAAGTGACCAGGAGGCAGAAGAGAGGCTCACACCAGGCCCCAGAGCACCCCTTCCAAGACGGGTCCAAGCCCAAAGTTGTTTCATAGCGTTGCAGAGCTGGGAAGAGCCAAAAACCTCCTCTTATCCAATCCTGACATTTTACAGAAGAGGAAACTGAGGCACAGAATGGGGAAGTGACTTGACTCCCTGAAGGCCCAGGAAGACAGGTCACTGGTCAGTCATCTTGCTGAGTAGAACTGCTAATGTTTGAGAGAAAGAGAGAGAGAGAGAGAGAGATGGTCACGTACAGAGCAAGAGCTCCTCTGAGCCACCTCGGCTGAAACAGAGACATACTCTGGACACCTCGGGGACACGCAAGGCAACCAGTTACTCTCGTGGTCCCCAGAAGCCTGGGCGGCATTTGAAACTCAGAGCCATCTGTCCTGGGAGACCACGCCGCCACTTACGCTGCTTTGACTCCTGATTGTCGCCCCCCATTCACTCCAATCCTGTTGACAACCTGTCTCTGACGGGCCCCCGACTATTCCGCAGGGCATCAAGTTCAAGAAAAACTGACCTGACAGGTTAAAGCAAAACAAGAGGAACAGAACAATTGCCAAACAGCCCCCTGAATATATTAACAGAGTTCAATAATGCAAAATACCCTTCTTAATAGCAAGGGCCGTAGCGTATGATTATTACAATATGACAAAACCAGCTGTCAGGGTTGGGTCAGCCGACCGAGGCAAGAAGCACTTGATTGCAGAGTGGACCTGACTTGCCAGTCGCAAATACGTTCCACCTCTCATGAGGTGTGAGCAGTAGTTGTTCTGCCTTTCAGCTCAGACAGTAACCTTAATGGGGTTAATTAATGGAACATTTTCAAAGTCCCCCTGTAATTTTTTTTTTTTTACTGCCGTTGTAAAATACACCGTAGTAACCTTTCCTGCTTTTGTAATTACTGGTTTGTGAAATTCCAATTATTTCCTCTTTATGAACGATCACCTTTAAAGGAAGTTTCCCTGGTCATTGTTATGTGGCTTTTGGTTTGATAACAGAAATTATAAACCACCATAGCCTACTATTACAGGCCATAAAATCCTTGTCACGTAATGTTGCGTGTAATTACATACTGCCTTAAATCGCTCATCTCTCCATTGTCAGCCTGCATTGTGATTATCTGTTTATATGTCTGTTTCCTCCACTAGATTTGGAACATTCAAGGGCAGGCACCTGCAATATGTAATTCATCTCTGAGTCCCTAGCATCGAGCATAGGTCTGCCCCCTCCCTAGATTCCTTTTTCTTGAGTAGATGTGTGGTTAGATAGGAATCAGACATACCATTCAGAATGCTTCGCTTCTTTCAATCAGAAAGCACTTCCTCCCTCAAACAATTTTTCTATGCATAATACTGGTTTGTTTGATTCCTTTTTCTTTCAACCAAATCTGAAGGAAATGATCCTAAATGTTAAAAATCCTTATCTCTGAATAGCAAGACAAATAGCGGGTTTTATTTCCTTCTTCATATCATTTTGTGTTTTCCAAATTCTCTCCAATGAATATAGAGTTCTTTCCAATCTGAACATATTTAATGAAGGTAGCCTTTAAGTTTTAATTCAATAAATGTGCCAAGTGCAGTGAGTGAAGCCTAGGGTAGACCACCCTCTTAGTGGGTGGGTCCATTCACATAATCAATGTTACTATCAGTGCTAACTGCCGGGACCACCTTGAAACAGTCATATCAGGGCTCTGACCCTGTTTCCTCATCTCCAGAATCGGGGTAGTGAATGCCAGGATCTCTGAAGTTATCTCCAGATCCCCAATTTTATGGTGTAAATAACTAACTTTCCATAAGAAGTGATCCACATCACTAGTGAGACACGGATAAAATCATCTGAGAATGTCAAAGATGGTGATATTACCGCTAGCTGGGAGATCAGTCTGAGCGTCATGGGGAAAGCGAGACTAGGGCTGGATCTGGAAGCGCAGGTGGGATGTTAAGGTGCAGTGAGGAGAGCGGAAGGGCCTCAAGGAGAAGTTGCAAAAGCAGAGGCAGGGGGAGGGGTTCTCTGCAAGGGGCAGAAGGAAAAAGTGAACGGGGCACATGTAGAGAAGCTTTGGGCATGAGGCTGACAAGGTAGTAACCCTCGAGATGGCAGAGCTCAGAATAGGGTTGACCTTGAACACCAAACACAAATATGAACCGTATGGGTCCACCTGTATGAGGATTGTTTACAGTACTACAAAGGTATTCTCTCTTCCTTGTGATGTTCTTGATAACATGTTCATCTCTCGAGCTTATTTTATTGTAAGAATGCCGTATCGAATACATACAACGTACAAAATATGTGTACATACAACGTGCAGAATATGTGTTCATCGACTGTTTCTGTGATTGCTAAGACTTCCAGTCAACACTGGGCCATTGGTCCTTAAGTTTTGGGGAATCTGAACTTACACATGGATTTTCTGCTGTGCAAGGGGTTAGCGCCCCTTAACCCCCCACATTGTTCAAGGGTCAACTGTCTATGACTAAATCTTTGCCTGAAATAAAGCCAAAGCATGGCTGCCATGATGTGGCTTGGGTCACAGTAGAAGCCACTTAGCTCCCCAAAATGGGGACTGACGTCCCAGCATCACCGCTAAGGGGGTTGGAGTATGGAATCACAATGGATGATAGAAGCAGACCTGCATTATCATATTTTAAAAATCTTAAAAATGTATAAATATGCATCCCTTCCTTGGAACCTGAGTTCCAAATTGCCATTTTATTTACTAGAAGCGCAACAAGAACTTTAGAGACAATTCCAAGCAACAGGAACCCAGAATCCTTCCCAATTTATACACTCTTCCCCAAAATTTTACAGTTGCTTTGCCTGCACTCAATTTGATAGCAGTTTTTTTGTTTTTGTTTTTTTTTTAAGCAATTTGCCGTTATTAAGTCTTCCCTGGGCATTCGACTTAATTTCCATGGCAATGACAACTCTGTTAATTTCATACTCACATTCCATCAGTACTGCAATATTTACCTAATTCTGTAATTGCTATAACAAATATATTTTGCATGAACAGGTTCGGGACAAGCGTAATTGTCTGGTTGGAATAGTTGTGAGCCCCGGGGGGCACAAGGGCACTAGGCAGTGAGTGTTACGGAGGGGAAGAAGAGTGTTGGTTAGCACAGCAAGATGGGTAAGTAGAAGTCAGTTGGGAACACAGTGAGCCGATAAATGTGTAAGACCCAGCTCTGGGTGGGGAGCTGACTTGTAATGTTTGCAGATTTCTGTGCTGTCAATCCTTTCAACGTGACGTCACTGAGTGTGGAGTTGAAAAGAAATATGTACAATCAGCCCTCGTGACCTATAAACGCCAACTCCAGGACGCACTGGTGAAGAGCATACCTTTGACCATAGTGATGACAAATCTCTCCAATTGGACCACGAAGCAAGTGCACGCTCTCAAGGATTTCCAAGTGAATGCCTTCAGATAGGTTACGTTTTTCCTAGTAGCGAGGAAATATTTTCATAAAATAAACTTTCAGCAATTGCACTTGGTTTCTCCTCTGCTGTGTCTGTGTCTTTCTCTGCTCGCCATCATCGTGCTGATACCTGCAACCCACCCTTGGGCTGGGAAGCCTCCTGAGTCACCTGCATCATTCATATGACACCAGACTCAGAACGGATCCCCAGGAGGTGGGGGACAAGAAACACTGGGATGGACCAGCACAGGGCAGGCTGGATGTGCAAAGGTGGACAGACAGTTGGAGAAGAAGCTGGGAAGGAAGGGAATGGAGTCTCATAGAGACTAATGGTTGCGACCCCTGCAAATTCATGTGTAGAAATCTACCCCGTAATCGGATAGTATTAAGAGGTGGGGCCTTTGGGAGGTGATTAGGCCATGAGGGTAGAGCCCTCAAAAATGAGATTAGTGCCCTTATAAAAAAGGGCTGAGAGCTCCCTCCCCGTTCCCACCACGTGAGGACACAGTGAGGAGACAGCCTTGTGTGAACCAGGAAGCGGGCTCTCACCAGACAAATCTGCCAGCGCCTTGATCGTGAACTTCCCAGAGTCCAGAACTGTGAGAAATAAATGTTTGTTGTTTAAACCACCCAGATTATGATCCTCTTGTTATAGTACCTTGAAAGAGTCTGATGCCTAGGAAGAAAGGAGCCACGAAGTCTCTGCCACACAAGTCCAGGAGTTGGGTGCTCACTGCCCTCCCACCCCACATTGTGCCAGTCTCTGTGGTCCCAAGCCTCATGTAGGCAGCCCCTCCAGAGATAGCTGGCATTTACTCTCTAGGATTGGTCAAAGACATTATTCTGCACTAGAGGTCAGCAGCCCAGGGCTCCGTCCTACAGAGTAAGCAACCCTAACTGAGCACCCACCAAGAGCTCGGCATTCACTGGGCAAAGATTTGGCCCCAGCTCTGCAGCCCCCAGCCTGCTCAAGTGGTGAGTAAGCAGATTGCAGTTCTTCAGTGGTGCTCAACATCTCCCACGTTATATGCCACCTACTACTCCATCAAAGAACTTGGGTCTCCAATCAAGTGAAACCCCAAACCCACATTTTCCTGAGGAGGAAATTAATGTGTTTACAAATATTCTATGGTAGCTGTCATTCACGGAGCTAAGGACTCCAACCACACGGTACTTTTTGTTGATGCTTTACAGCACAAGTAAACAAAGCAGCAATTCCATTAGTAATCAGTGATTGTTACAAATCTGGTGAGTATAAATATTATTATGGCAATTATCGTAAAATGCGTGAGTTAAAAAGAAATTGTCATAGATGTGGAGGTAGGGACTGTTGAGGGTATGAGAATTCTTAGAAATCCTCACGAAGACTCTAGGGTCTGTTGTCCACCGGCTACCTGTGTAAGCACCTGCTTGATAACCACCAAAGACTGGATGGTCTCGAGGAACCTTCTCAGGCATCTTGGCCATTTCTGCAGATTCTGATTCTCTAGAACTTGACCCTCTCTAGTATGTCACCAGCTTCCCTCAGCAGTAAGTACCCCACCCCATCCCCTCCTCAGGAGATCTCCCTCCACAGGAGGGTGGCTGAGCAGGTCTCCTGCCACAAACTGGGGGCGGCGCTTCTCCTACCAGAGACCCCTTCCTGTTAAAGCTATCACTGGCATGACCACAGCCCTGTCTAGTCCTAGGCTCCAAAGCAGGTCCTCTTCCCATTCTCAGAGCCCCACTGGGACCCAGACACCTGCCACTGGAGCCCCTTTCCAGCCCTATGCCCCTTCCCTTTGGTCCCAGGTTGTCCTCATGTTCTTTCCATTTCCCTAAAGAAGTCCCAGGAAATTAGACTCCTTCTGTCCCTGCGACTCAGATCTTCCTCCTGCACAAAGCATGGGGGTCAGCATCTCCAGGGGCTGTGGGAGAACAGAAGGCAAAAGGACCAAGGGACCCAAGGAAATATGATACTGGGGGAGCAGCAGTTACTACTTCCAGAATGTTATGCCACCACACTTTGAGATGTCCCTGGGGTGGGAGTGGGTGATGAGACCCCAAAAACATGTTCAAATGGGTCATAACCCACCTGTGAAGGAGAGGGGTCCAGGCAGCCCTCCCCTCCCCCTCTGCCCTTCATGAGGTTGAGCAGATAGGGAGAGAGCATCAGCAGCAGGGACACAAACCTCAAAGAGGCCTCTCAAAGGACTCTCCTCCTCGGGCCCCACACTTCAGGAACAAACCCAGACACCTTTCTGTTTTGAGAACAATACCAATTAATCTTCTCAGCAGGGAAAGTGCCATCTAGTTCCAGCCTGAGAAGAAAGGGGCTCTAAGCCTCTATAGGAAGAACTACAGGAAGAAAGCAGGGGCTCTCATCACAGACCCCTGGGATTCCAAGATGGGGAAGACAGTGGGGAAGATGGGGGGACCTGGCCCAGGGCCTTGGCTGCCTGAAGGCCTGGCCTGGCTCCCTGAAATCCCTGTGATCTCCCACATTCTCCCTCCCTCCCTCCCTTCATGCTGCTGGGTGACTAATACCCAGACCACACTGGGTGACTAATAAACATCAGACACTTATTTCTCACAGGTCTGGAGACTGCAAGTCTGAGATCAGGGTGACAGCATGGTCAGGTGAGAGTCCTCTTGCGGGTGACAGACTTCTCGCTGTGTCCTCACATGGTGGAAGGGGGAGGGAGGGAGCTCCCAGAAGTCTCTTTTATCAGGGCACAAATCCCATTCATAAGGGCTTCACCCTCATGGCCTAATCACCTCCCAAAGGCCCCTCCTCCTAATGCCATCGCATGTGGGGGTTAGGATTTCAACATGAATTTGGGGGGCAGACAAACATTCAGACCATAGCCTTCCACCTCTCGCCCCCCAAATTCATGTCCTTCTCACATGCAAGATGCATTCCTTTTATCCCAACAGCCTCAAAAGTCTTAACTTCAGTCCAGTATCAACTTAAAAGTCCAAAGTCTCATTAAGTATCATCAAATCAGGTGTGAATGAGACTGGGGTATGATTCATTCTGAAACAAATTGCCCTCCTGCCGGGAACATGTGAAATCAAATACATTTTATGTTTCCGAAGTACAATAAGTGGAGTAGGCATAAGACAGACATTATCATTCCAAAAGAAATAGGAGAGAAGGAAGGGGTGATAGGTCCCAAGCAAGTCCAAAATCCAAAGTGGTAAACAACATTAAATCTTAAAGCTTGAGAGTAATCTCCTCTAACTCAATGCTTTGTCCTCTGGGGCGAGGGTCCTGCCTTCCGGACACACCAGAGCGTTCTTCCCTCACCCCCCAACTCCCCCAGCCTCCCACCCCCACCCATCACATGGCTTTATTGAGCACAGCCCACACAGTGGTTCTCCCAGATGGGGATGGTACACTGGTGACTCCACCCACCTGGGGTCACTTGAGTGGCCCTGCCCTCACAGCTCCACTGGACAGGGATCTGGTCCCCAAAGCTTTGGGGGACACTGTCCCCATGACTTTGGGTTGGGCACCATCTGGTCTGTTGGAACCCAGGTGCTGTCCCCCCTTTTTGAAACCAAGGAGGCAGCCCTGATGATCTCTGAATTGCCTTGGGGTCCTTCTTCCCTTGTCTGGAAGAGTATCACATGATCATAAGAGACTAGCTCTATTGTCCTGTCTGTAAAATCTAGGTAGGACAACCTTCCTTCATTCCTCCCTATATCCTCCTTCAGTCCAAATGGGCTGTTTTCCAGCTGGGGTCACTGGTTATGTCTGTAGTTCACACCCTTATCAAAGGGTCCTTGGACATACCCTAAAAGTGTTCTTTTAAGAACATACATTCTCATTTTTTGCAATATGGATAGGCTGAGAATTGTCCAAATGATTCATTTCTGCTTCCCTTTGGATGAACAATTCCATCTTTAAATCATTTCTCTCTTTTCACATTTTATGATAAGCATTCAAGAGAAGGAAGCCAAGCTGCACCTTCTACACTTTGCTTAGAAAAACATTCAGCCAAATAACCAGTTTCATTGCTCACAATTTCTACCTTCCACAAAACACTAGGATGTAAACACGATTCTGCCAAGTCCTCTGTCACGTTATAGCAACAATAGCCCTTTCTCCAGGGTCCAATAGCATGGTCCTCTCTTCCATCTGAGACCTCACCAGAATGGCTGTTACTGTCCGTATTTCTAGGAACATTCTGTTCAGGACCACTTTGGTATTCTCTAAGAAGATTGAGGCTTTCTCTACAGCTCTCCTGTTTTCCTTCTGAGCTCTCACCAGAACTGCCTTTAACAATATGTTCATGGCAATGCAAGCTTTTTCTAGCATGCCCCCCCAAATCCCTCAGTGGGTCTGCCCATGACCCTAGTTCCAAAGCCGCTTCCATATTTATAGGTGTTTGTTGCAGGAGCAACCCACTTCCCGGTACCAATTTCTGCCTCAATACATTCAAGCTGCTATAACAAAATACCCCAGACTGGGTGGCTTGTTAACAACAGAAATCTATTTCTTAGCGTTCTAGAGCCTGGAAGTCCAAGATCATGGTGCCGGCATGGTCGGGTGAGGGACCTCTCCCCGGATACAGACTCCTCCTTATTTTCTCACGTGCTAGAAGGAGCCTTTTTTTATGGGGCGCTAATCCCATCCACAAGGGTCCCACCCTCATGATTTAAGCACCTCTCAAAGGCCTCTCTACTAATACCATCACCTTTAGGGGTTAGGATTTCAATATATGTATTCGGGGAGGACACAACCATTTAGACCATAGCAGAGATGATGGTTTTTTACAATGATGAGTTTTCTCTGATCAGGTCTAGAAAAGCGGTCCCAGCATTGTTCCAAGGGTTCTGCTGTGTGGCAATTGAGTTGAGTCCACACACGCCTGTGGGATAACATATTATCATGAATCGGGCTTTCTAAGGGACATCTGCTAGCCTTTCCAGGAGGTTGAATGGGGACTTGGGAAAATCTGGGGGCTGGAATGGAAGGACTTTGAGATCCCAGTAAATGAGGTGACAAGATATTTAGTCTCTTAGATTTGGGGTCCTGGATTATTCTCATAGACACCTGCTTTTCCTGTATCCCATTTAGAAAAGATGGGAAAGACAAAATAATAAAGAGAGAACAGGTGTGCTCTAGAAAGAAAAAATATAGTGAAAAACTATCATTTATGATAATAGTAACTAATAACTGTTTTATACCTACCAATCTGGCAAAGATAAAAAAATAAACAAATGTCTAATGTGGATGAGAATGCAGTCATAAAGGCATCTTATCTATTGCTTGGTGTGGTCTAGATAAGAGTGGCAGGCAGAATAATGCCCCCCTGCCCCAGATGTCCATGCCCTGATCCCTGGAGTCTGTGGAGGTGTTATGTTACGTGGCGTGGGTGCGTGAAGATTACAGAGGCAATTTCAGTTGCTAATAAACTGACCTTAAAATAAGGAGAGTATCCTGGGTAATCTGGTGGCCATAATACAATCACAAAGGCCTTTAGATGTGGGAGAGAAGAGAAAGTCAAAGTGACATCATGTGAGGACTCAACCCGCAATGTTTGGCTTTGACAGTAGAGGAAGAGGCTATGAACCAAGGAATGTAGATGGCCTCTAAAATCTGAAAAAGGCAAGGAAATGTGTTCTCCCCTGAATTTTCAGGGAGGAACAGAGGCCTGCTGACACCTCGATTCAGCCCTGTGAGATTCATTTTGGACTTCTAACCCGCCATACTTTAGGACAGTAATCTTCTGTTGTTTTAAGTCAGTAATTTGTGGTAGATTTTACAAAAACAATAGGAAATGAATACAATTAGTATAATTTTCATAGAATCTACTTTATATAGCATATTTTAAGAGTCTAAAAATGTTTATGTGATTTGACTCAGTAATTCTATCATTAAGAAACTATCTTGAGGAAAGGCAGCTGGCTCAAAGATGTTCATTGTAGTACTAGTTATAATGGCAAATAATAGAAACAACTTAAACGTCCAGCAATATGAGACATTAAATAAATTGTGATACATTCATATAATGCAGTATTATTCAACCTAAAAAGTAATCTCATGTTGAGAGAATAATTGAGATAAAGAAAAACTTACTCAGAGTAAAATAAGAAAAGAAGGACCCCAAATTCTATATAAAGTAGAATGCATTTCATAAAAACAAACCCATCTACACGTTTGATATAACAAAATGCCCAAACTAGTTGTCTCTGGGCACCAAGATTATGGGTTATTTTTCTTTTGTTTTTTGGGGGTTTTTTATTTTTTCTATTTTCCACATGATCAATAGTAAATATGCCTTATTTTTCTAATGAAAATAAAAATCCAGAAAACAAAAGAAAACTAAGCCAAAATCTCCAGGGGGGTTAACAAGGGTATTTCACCAAAGGAGAAAAAAATACCGGAAGTGATAGAATTCCTTGTGTATCTGTGAATGGACGTAGTTTTGTGTCCTGAGGACAACGATATCGAGGAATCTTGGAACCTCAGAGTCAAAAGGGCTCTTAGGAATCCCTAGGTCCATCCCTAACTCTGGTCTGAATCTCCTCTTTATGAGAAAAAAGCTGAAACAGGTTTCCCTATGAGGAGTACTAGGGTGTGAAGCCCTGTGCCTTGCCACTGGGGCAACCAAGGACCACGACCTACACATTGAGTATGGACATTGATCCATAGAGATAAGACAGAGGAACCATCCTCTCTGGGTGGGCTCAGGTCCAATTGTCCCAATATTCCCAGATATGCCAAGCACATAACAAGTGCTCAATAAATACTGCCTGTGGAATGAGTCACAGTAAAGGGACTGAGGCTGGTTGAGAGCAGGAGCAGAGTCAGCAGTGACTGTGTAGGGATATCCCCCAAGTGGGGTGGCCAGCCCCATGCCCCACAGCACCCAAAGGCATATGACAACCTATGCCTAATATCCTGGAAGGAAACTGGTCTTATAGGTTCAGATGACGTGGAAACTCACCTTTCCTTGGAGTGGGCCAAAGAGGAGTGGGAGATATGAAAAGTGTCTACACTGCCACTTCCCTGCCCTGTTGGGACCCATGACGGTAACTGAGCTGACAAGAGGCAGGCTGCACTGATCACAGGAGTTTGCTGAAGTCTTATTTACACGTGACCAGATCAAGGAAGTTCTTGTCCAATGAGGCGTGAGAATGGCATTGGCACCACCATGCAGGGGCTCAAACTCTGTTCCTTGGGGCCTTCTCATCTCCCTCCTCTTCCTGGCCATGTTTCTTTCTGCACTCAGGCCTTATTCTTTTTTTTTTTTTTAAGATTTATTTGTTTATTTGACAGAAAGCAAGAGAGAGAGAGAGAGAGAGTCTGCGTGTGCTTGTGAGAGAGAGAGAGAGCTGCAGGAGCAGAGGGAGAGGGAGAGAAATCCCCAAGCAGACTCCATGCTGAGCGTGGAGCCCTACTCAGGGCTCAGTCTAACAACCCTGAGATCATGACCTGAGCCAAAATCAAGAGTCAGAGGCCCAACCAACTGAGCCACCCAGGTGCCCCATGGGCCTCATTCTTTTCCTGCGGATAGTCTCTTCCCATGCTGCAGGGAAGATGGCTCCTGGCCACCAAAAAGTCACATCCTTCTAACCCCATGGTCCTAAGGGCCAAAGGCAGTCCTCCCAGCTATAACCAGCAGAAAAATCCTGGGAAGCAACTCTGACTGGCCCAACTGGAATCACATGCTCATGACTGTAACCCATCCCCGTAGCCAGAGGGATGGAGGCCTCCAAGTAGCCAGACCCAGTCAGGTGCTCACTCCTTAAGCAGGGGATGAGATCTTGGCTGGTTCTGCAACTGACAGTGCCTCCAGAGACATTTGGAATTGAGGGGGTGGGAGGCAGTTTCTGGAAGGAAAGGGGGTGTCCTGCAGCCCTAAACAACACATATCTTTGACAAATTCTAATTGTTCTTCCTACCAGTGTCCACCTCCCCTGTCACCATGTCAGCCCCCTATTTTTATATAGGAATCATGCCCGTCTTCTGCACATTCCATCTTTACTGAGTTTCAATCACAGGCCTGTTAATTAGGCCTGTTCCTCACCGTGCTTCGGTGCCTTTGGTTCTGTGACACAGGGCTGTAGGGAAAAGCAGCTAAAGAGGACTAATTAAGACTCAGAGTGTTTTCAATAACGTACATGGAAATGAACAAATTAACAGACGATGCCAAAAAGGCAATATTGCCCCAGTGGGGATTCCGCATATGGAGATAACATTAAGAAGTGGAATAGTCATTGAGAGGAAACTATGAATTATGAGTGGTATTCAGCCCCATTACCTCTGAGGTGTCAGATTATAGCAGGAAAATGTCATAAGATGTTAAGAGACAAAACAAACTGAGGTTCAGAAAGCCCTAGCGGGAGAAGCAGAGTGAAGGAAACAGTGAGAGGCTGAGTTAGAATGGTTTTGCTTGCAGTTAGGGGACAGATCCCAGTGAAAATGGCCTCTTCTTGCCGACCAGTCTTTGCAAATATGTGACACCCTGCTTGGTGAATGAAGACTCCTTTTCTGTCTGCTTGGCTTGGGTAACACTGAGGAAGACAACTCTACACACTCATGAAGGATCCAGTGGGGTCCACTGGGGGTACATTTAAGACAGTGGACTTCAAAATGGCGACCCAGGGCCATCAGCATACAAATCATCTGGAAATTTCTTAGGAATGCAAATTCTCAAGGCCCACTCCAAATCTACTATGGGGTGGGAACCCAGCTAGGTGATTCTGATTCAGGCTCAAGTTCAAGAAACACTGATCTCAGAATTGGGATTCAGGTGAGGGGTGCAGGGGGATCTGATCCAAGCTGTGCCAATTACAGACTGATATGATCCCCTTTGGTGCTTTCATTGGCAAATCCTTCACCAGGTTTCTATGAGAATCCTGTGACATCACTGAATCATTGAAAACAGGAAGAGTGACACAAATATGACCAATTAGAATCATTATTTCAGATACAGATGGTTCAGTTAAGCCTGAGAATCCCGATTTGGAGGTGCCGGGGAGAGATGGTGCAAAGGTAAATAAAGGGTGTGGCATGAAACTTGGGTTTCTGGAAAACATTGCAATTTTACTTTCCAAACAAAGAGTCTTAAAAAAGGTTTGCTGGCTCTCAAACCCCTTTCCCTAGACAGTTTTTTTTTTAATGTTATGTTAATCACCATACATTAAATCATTAGTTTTTGATGTAGTGTTCCATGATTCATTGTTTGCATATAACACCCAGTGCTCCATGCAGAACGTGCCCTCTTTAATACCCATCACCAGGCTGATCCATCCTCCCACACCCCTCCACTCTAGAACCCTCAGTTTGTTTTTCAGAGTCCATAGTCTCTGAGACTATGGACCCTAGACAGCCTTCTGATGAGTTAAGTGTAAAGGTATCAGAAGTAGCTCGTTCTAATTTCCCTTTAAATTCACAGGAGCATAAAGATGAAAAGCACTGGGGCTAGAGACCAGTGATTTGCCAAAGCCCCTCCACAACCAAAATGACTCCAGGTGCTCAGCCCCAAGACATGTGGTTGGATTGTTCATCCAGGCAAAGGCCAAGTCCCCAAGAAGCCAACCACAGCAGAAGATGGGGCCATCCGGTGCCTGCCAAGATGGCAGCCCTAGGACTCCTGGAGAAGGGAGAGGTGGGGTCTGGGCAGATGTAAACTATGTGCTCTCCCCCACACCAGGATGAGAGACTAGTGAGAGGGGAAATGAATATTTTAAAAAATACATGAAAGGGAAAAAAAAAAAAGCCCAAGAGTAGATGTGCAGCTTGGTGGCAGGAGAGGAGAAGGCATGGGCTGGACCTCACTTTCCTTGGATGTTGATGTGTAAGCTTTAGAGATGTCCTAATTGAAACTCTCCTCACAGGACGTTAGAGCGTAAGAGGATTCTGGGACCTCCAAACCCACTATCCCCCTTCTTTTCAGATGAGAGACTGACCCTACAAAGAAAGTTTTGGCTCAGATGCTAGTCCTGGTAGCTTTAGGATTTGAACTCAGGTTTTGAAGCCCCTGGCAGAATGATTGGGATAAGTACCCCAAAGGAAGGGTCTAAGGCATTTTCTGCTTTATCTTTCTCTAGGGGTCAGCTCTGATGGGGGAAGAGCTCAAAGCAAATACTTGTGGGCAAATGTTAAGCATCTTGTGAGCAATATGGCCAAGAAAAAGGATGCTGATTTCACTGTAGTGTCATATTCCAGATCAGTATCTCTGAGATGCACGGAGGGCGTGTCCAGCATAGAAGCATAACAGAGGGTCCTGGTGGGGACTAGTACAAACCTTATGGCTTCCTCACTTCATACTCACTTGTTTTGGTTATTAATAAAAGTGGCTTTCAGATGCATTTGGGTGGTGAAACCTGGGAAACCAGAAGAGCCAATGTAATGAGAGACTCACTGGCATCACCAAGTCTTGGTTGCCCCACATCATTTTGTCATCAGTTTAAGAAATAAATATTTAGGGGCGCCTGGGTGGCTCAGTTGGTTAGGCCACTGCCTTCGGCTCAGGTCATGATCCTGGAGTCCCTGGATCGAGTCCCACATCGGGCTCCCTGCTCTGCAGGGAGTCTGCTTCTCCCTCCGACCCTCCCCCCTCTCATGTGCTCTCTCTCATTCTCTCTCTCTCAAATAAATAAATAAAATCTTTTTAAAAAAAATAAATAAATGAATAAATATTTAGATAAAATTTTAAAGCAAGTAGTGCTTTTCCCTTCCCCATTAAGACCTGACAAGATCTCAATCTCTTCACAGCCCCACCTCCTTCCAAACCTCTGTTCACCTTACATTTCCAGTAGGCTGCTCCTGCTGAGGGGCGGACAGCTTACAACAGCCCTGCCATGGAACGAGGGCAAGATTCAGGTAAGGAGAGGGGTTGGTGCTTCCAAGTCCAAGAGCTGTGATTGAGCTATGGTGACTAGCTACACAGACCTGCATGGGATCACCAGCATGCAAAACAATGACCCACAAGGCCACCTTGGATGAGGAGAGAGATTTGTTTGAACAACCTGCCCCAGAAAGCCCTATGATTGTCAAGTGATTTACCAAAGCTGAATGTGTGTAAGTGAATTTCTGGCTGCCTTTGTTTGAAGGAGGTGATTAGTTTTCCAGACTAATTGCCAGTCTCTTCTCTGACACACAAACATATACACATGTACCGAGTGGTGTCTTAACAAAAGCTTGGCCCATCCATCAGAGCTGAGCCTGTTCTTGGAGGGCTAATTGACCGTGCATAAATTTCCTATTGAAAATTACAGCAAAATACAAAAAATGTAGAAGGGAAGAAGATAGTTTTTGCAATGAATAATTAAACCAAAGGATGCTTCTTCAAGGGAAGATAGGGAATGGAGGAAGAGCTAATAGTCATATTTCCAGTCTTTGTGAGAGATAAATGCAGAGATAGGGATTCAGAAATGTTCCAGACTGGCATTCAAGGCCCTCCCAAATACTGCCCCATTATGGCTTCCTGACATGATGTGAAGCCCATGATCCAGCCATCTTACCTGAAGGTAGAGAGGATGGAAGTATGTTCTAAGAATAGAACACACCTGGTCTGGCTGGATCATGGTTATTTCAAGTAAGATGGAGTAGTCAGGACAGTGCCAAGTGCTCCTGAAAACTCTAGAAAGAAAAGACTGAGAAGGGCTCCTTGGATTTAGCAGGAAGCCAGCCATTGGTGATGTTGGCTCCTACAGTTTCCCCAGAGGGATGAGGTAAAGACCAAGGCAAATTGATTCAAGAAGGAATAAGGATGAGGGAGTACAAACAGTTCTTTCAATAATTTTGGCAACGAAAAGAAAGAAGTATGAGAAATAGAGCAGGAAACTGAAATGGGATCAAAGAAATTGCTTTATGTTTGTTATGGGAGAGACTTGGACAAACTTAACTGATGCTGGGAAGCAGAGAAGGAGAGAATAAGAAAGACGGTTCTGCATAAGCAAGGTTTTCAGGTAGGTGGAAGAGACGGCGTCCAGGGTACCGGTAGAGATATTAATCTTGGCCTGGAAAAGGGACACCCATTCCAATGAATAAGAAGAAGAGGAAAGAAAGGTTCAGATGGAGATGAGATTATAAGCTTGCAGAGGGGAATTTGAAAACATTTGCATCTGATGATCTGTATTTCCTCTCTGAAACACCAAGTGAGAACACCTGCTAAGCAGATGGGTGGAGGTGATGGGTAACAGTGTTTAAAGAATGGCTAGGTGTTTATTCTTCCTGAAGGGAGAAAACACGGATGATCTGCATCCCTAATGCCTAGCATGATCATGAGACAGAGTAAATGTTTGTGAATTGCATGTTGCCCTCATTGGGTTGGAATTCCTGAGAGTCTCAAGATAGGATCCTAATAGGAGTTAGATAAGTCTACAATGGCCCATCCTTGTCACAACCAAGTTTTCCCTGGGGGTAAAATTGAGCCTGGACAGTTGGAAAGTATAAACCCCATGAGGTGGCCAAAGCATCTCCTTCCAGCAGGTATCTGAGGGCAAGATGAGGGAGATTAATCCCTCTCACAGTAACTGGGTAGGGGATAGCTGGATGAGAGCCACCCATCATAAGGCAGGAGAGCTAGAGAAGCAGTCTTTTCAAGGGTGAACAAGACCTGCCAGTATGCCCAGGATTCATGTCCTCCTACCAAATTATGGGCTTCGTTGTGAAGACTTGTGCAATGCTCAGCCAACCCTCTGCACCATTCTTGCTCAAGCATCTAGTTAATTGTTCAAGTACAGCCCCTCAGTATAACCCAATTTAAGTTTATCCAATCTTCATAAATGAAATGCATAACCTCCACAAAATTAATGGTACATGGTCTTATAGGGCCCCTCCTCTAAAATATCCACCCA
Source organism: Mirounga angustirostris (assembly GCF_029215605.1). Taxonomy (NCBI): domain Eukaryota; kingdom Metazoa; phylum Chordata; class Mammalia; order Carnivora; family Phocidae; genus Mirounga; species Mirounga angustirostris. Next base: position 169,406,056 of record NW_026991713.1, read on the forward strand.
ACAAATCACAAGACTGAGACCCTCAGCTCAACTCTTTCATCAGGAGGAAATCCTAGGTGAAACAGTGGTATTACTAATCTTTGCTCTATGCTCTTTCTTCTTGTTCACAGGTGGGCTAAGCAAATTTTAAGACTTGAGCACCCTAAATATATCCATCATAAAACCAGCATTTTATTTCATGAACCAAAGCCACTAATGGCTCAAACTATGTAGACACTACAGAGATCTAGTATTACTGCTGTCCTGCCAGGCATGAGCCACAGCATCACCACTAGAATCCAGCGGTGTGGAATGGAGCCTTGATAGGAAATGAAGAGCAGTGCTGGGCTCTCTTTTGGACCCAGATACAAATACGTGATTTAGCTTTAGTGACCGTGATACGTGCTCTCCTAGCAGAGCAGCAAGGATACACATCCTCATCTATATAAGTGCATGGCTTTATCACTGCAGACACAACTGGGCCATCCAGAAACAACTGAAATCAGAAAATTGGCATCCGCAGCACGGTTAATGGGAACTCTACAAAGCAAAATGGATTGACCTAAATAACTCTGTCCAACAAGCCAATTCACTTGGTTATCAGAGAATACAATACAATGTGCAACTCAACCCTTCTCGGGTCCCAACCAGAAGACCAGCTTGCACAAAACTGCATAGTTGACAGAAGCCAGTGTTCTTTTGTGGCACAAGTGACTGACACCTGCTCTGAAATGTGCCAGGCCAAGACCATTCGGTAGGACTCTCAGTTATCAGCAATATACTTGTCCAGGCCCTACAACTGACACAAACTTCTTTGAGAGGAAAAATAAATATCTGCACCATCCAGCACTACTCCCAAGCAGTGAGATGGCTGCCCTCGGGATGATAACAAACTCAGGATGCTTCTGTAAATAAAAGCCAGAAGTCTTCATGTCCAGTATTACGATAGCATTGTTGGATCTAATTGACCTGTCTAAAAACTGGGGGGGAGAAAATCCATGGACCAAATCTCCCCATCCCTCCAAATACACCTAAGTACACAGACTTAAAATTTTCTTTCTAAGAGATTTATGAGCTCCCTGAAGCTCTTCTTTGAACCCCCAGGGTAGCTTAACCAGGGGAAAAACTCTTGCTAAGAAAGCATATAAATTTTGCTTTAATGAACAGATCATATCCACACAGCTCGCGTTTAGCAGAAAATGCAATCCATCAGCTGGTCAACATGTGAGAAAAGCAGTCCTAGGTATTGGTCAGCTTTTCCTAGGTTGCTGTAGTAACAAGCAACCCCTGAGTGGCTCAGTGCTTTCAGCAACACAGATTCCTCCTTGCTCTTGCTCCTTGTGCTTCATGAGTCAGCTGCTTCCTGTTCCTGCCTTTATCCATTCCAGACCCCAGGCTGAGGGTGCAGTCCAGCTCTGGACACAATGATCTTATTGTAGAGGTAAAAGAACGGTGACTGGACTTTGCAATGTTCTTTAAAGCCTCTGCTCGAATGCAGATACATCCCTTCTGTTCATATTCCATTGCCCTTAGTGGGTAACATGGTCAGGCCTGCTGTTGATGGGGTGGGAGATAGTCTCCTCTCACAGGGCATGGGGACAGGGGGTGCCATGGAATGTAATCCAGAGGGGTTGGGCCCAGTAGAGCAGGGCAGCAGATATTGTGATGCAGTCATCTAGTCTACCATACATGGGGACCTGTCGATCTGTCTCACAAGCTCCAGCTTTGATCCAAGGCAAGAAACAGAAGGAAAGCAAATCCTACTCCCTTAACTGACACCCATCCAAACCCTTTCCCTGAATGGGAAGTTAATGCCATAGCCTTTGGGTCTGAGAGTCAATGTCAAGGACGGGAAGAAATTTGACTATTGAAGACACTGTCTGTTAGCTAGTGGGTGTCCTGGAATAAGCGACCTCTTGGCCTGAAAATTTCCTCTTACACGTTGTAGTTTGTGGCTGGGATAAAACTGAGTGCTTCCTAGAAAATTGATTTGTTCCTTTCTATCAGGTGACAAGATCATGGAAGTAGTTCAGATTTTCTTCTGGCCTCACTTACCAAAATGCATAAGACTTAAATGTGTAGCTTCATGGTTCTGCTTGGATTATGTCCTCTCATTTTCTGCTCTCTACAACTTCATTAAAAATATATTTTAAACATTATTTATTCCAAATAAGTTAAAATAAAAAGTATTTATTAATTATTTATCTAAATTATTTCTTTAATTATCAGTATTTTTGAAGCTTTTTTTGTTGTTGGAAAGTGAGCATACTTAATACAGAAATTTAAGAAGACAACAGAAAGCAAAAAGAAGAATTATTTATAACATTCCCTCTCCCCCTGCACAAAGATGACCCTGATAACATTTCAATGTATTCCTTCCAATATTACATGTATATCTATTTTCATATAAACATGTATAAGATACATTTTATTATTTATATTTTTATATTTAAATATATATTTATAAACATATATAATTTATATTTTTATAGTTAAATATATATTTATAAACATAATATATATTTTATGTTTAAATATATATTTAAAATAATATATATATATTTTTTTAACATGGAGAAAAAAATTTATTATAGAGATTAGACCTGACACAACAAAGAGAATTGGTGAATGTCTATTTTATCCAACAAAGATAAATTCCTAGATGGCATTATGTAAGCTGACTTAGTTTTATGTTTGCCTTATTTTTCCATATTGCTTTTTTTTTTATTCTTATGTTAATCCCCATACATTACATCATTAGTTTTAGATGAAGTGTTCCATGATTCATTGTTTGTGCACAAGACCCAGTGCTCCATGCAGAATGTGCCCTCCTCGATACCCACCACCAGGCTAACCCATCCTCCCACCCCCCTCCCCTCTAGAACCCTCAGTTTGTTTTTCAGAGTCCATCGTCTCTCATGGTTCGTCTACCCCTCCGATTTCCCCCGCTTCATTCTTCCCCTCCCGCTACCTTCTTCTTCTTCTTCTTCTTTTTTAAAATAATATATTTTATATTTAAATATATATTATATATTATATATAATATATATTTATATTTATATATTTATATATTTAAATAATACTTAAATATAATAATATATATTTAATATATTTAAATATATATATTAAGAGACTAAAATCACCTCCATTTCTCTTTTCCCCCCAATTCTCCAAAAGAGATTGGGGGCTATTACGGCCCTCCAGGATCCAGATATAATTGAGTCTTTACCAAACAGCAATTTTAAAGCCTTCACTGGCTATTTGTGTGGCTGAGGAAATAGCCACTCAGTGCTAAGTGAAGCTGCTTTTTATGTGCTTTTGTATTATTCATCTTGACATAGTGTTTTATAATATTAATAAAGTCTCACTTTACGCTCAACACTATAAATAACAGCAGGCCACCAAACTGAAGAAAAAAAAAAAAAACACCACAAAACATGTCATGAAGAATTGCCCAAGTTCAAAGTTGGTGGGCCAGGAAGAGTATGACTGTGCACCTGTTGCTTGGAGGACACGTTGGCTGGAAAACAGTGACACCCCCCCCCGACTCTCACCCCCGCCACCCTGTGTGTGCATGAGAACTTCTGGTAGTCTGATGGCTCTCATACTATTATCCCAACATTTACTAGTGTTGTGATTTAAAATGCCTTTTATGTCGTGTAACAACATCACTCAAGCATTCCTAAGTCAGCATACAAGTGCCAGGACAAAAATACACATCCCCGAATCAATAACTCAGCAGTGGAAGTTAAAGGTAATAAAGCAGCATGGGGTGTTGCGCTGTTGATTTAGGAGACGCTCAGCAGACTTGGAGGCACATGTGTACCGCAAGATGGGGACAGCAATGCGCCCCGCGAGCTGTTTGTAAAAGCCAAACATTGGATGGCACCCAGATGTCCATCAGCAGTGGGCTGGTAACTAAATTACTGAGTGTTCCCACAAGGGAGCTCTGTGCAGCTACAGGGCAGACGGGCCCCAGCTGCATACTCCAGCACAGCAAAGCATTGAGCAAAAGAAGCTGGACCCGCAATCAAATACATACTCTACCACTTCCCTTATGTAAAGTTCAAGGAAAGGGACAAGATCAAACCAGAGCACCTGGGGATGCATGTTTGGGTGGTGAAAATATGCAGAAAAGCAAGCGATTCCTAATAAAAAATCAAGGTGGTGTTTCTGTGAGGGAGGAGGCTGTGGTGGGTGGGGGGTGGGTGCAAAAGTTCCAGTTACCCCGGTGTCTACCTTGGGAGGAACTTTAAGTTGTATATCTTTGTTTGTGCATTGTGCTGTGCCTGTGTTATATCCTACCTTGTAGAAGGTTCTGGAAACCAGTGTGGCAGGGTTATATCCCGAATTGCCAATGTGCTTGTTCCCTGTGAATATCCTTCTCTCACTTTGACACTGGGTTGGGCAGGGGGGGCGGGGGTTGTCTTCCACAGCCTACTGTAAAGCGAGAACATAGATTCAAGGTGCCAGGGGAGGAAGATGGATCTTAAGACCAGTCTCTCCCCTGCCAGAGATGAGATAAAATGGAGCTGGGGGTGGAGGAGGGGAAGAAGTATCTGGGAATAGGCCTGAGCTGCAGGAGGGGTCCTCCTTAGCAGAGGTCCAAGAGGCAGAATAGAAGGATCCAGACTGCCCTTGAAGGGTGGTCTTCACTACACACACAATTCACACACACAAACCCATCACCCACAGAAGACATCCCGCTGACAAGGGTCCAGGATTTTGTAAGAAGATCTAGTGCACTCCCCTCAACAGAGGGGGAGGTACCCGTAAAGCCCATGTGGAGATGGGGACAAAAGGGAGACTGACCAAGGCGGACTCAAATGGAAGCAATGGGAATGTCCCCCCAACAGGAGCCATGGAGAACCACCTACCTCACAGTTACAGACATTTTGCCCCGTAAGTGCCAAAAATGATACCACTATAAACAGGGGCAATTAGCCCTGCATCTCCACCTCATGGTTTTTATGGACACAATTTGAAACCTTAGACCTAGCTTATTTTTAACATTGTCTCCTTCCCAGGGCACCTGGGTGGCTCAGTCGGTTAAGCTGACAACTCTTGGCTCTTGATTTTGGCTCAGGTCATGATCCCAGGGTCATGAGATCAAGTCCTGGGTTGGGCTCTGCACTCAGCATGGAGTCTGCTCGTCTCCCTCTCCCTCGGCCCTCCCCCTGCTCGTGTGCACGTGTTCTCCCTCTCTCTCTCTCTCTCTCTCTCTAAAATAAATAAATAGATCTTCAAAAAACAAAACAAAATTTAAAAAAATTTCTCTTTCCCAAACTAATGATGGTATTTGCATTCTGCTTTCAAAATATATTTACAACAGTTATTGACACTTCACTCTGTGTTTAAATGACTTTAGTGCTGGCTGTCATTTTCTTGGTGCCCACTTCGGTAATTTGTAGATTCTTGATCATCATACATGCTCTGTGTTGCTGGCACACGTCTTTGGTAGCTTTCTGAGCACATGTTGGTGGGTGGTGGTATCCCTGAGTCATTGCCCATCTGGGGATGCCTCCCTCATGACTTCACACATGAGCATAATTGCAACCATGACTCCTTTTTCCATCAGAACTGTGTTGTGATTTGACCCTGTTGTCTCCTATTTAATGCTGCAAAAGTAAGCTTAAGTTTTTATTTTTTTGTGGTTAGCTTGCTCTTTCCAGAGAATGCACAGGTGATTATTTGCCCTCAGAGTTCAAGAATTTCACCAGACTGTTCCTAGGTGTTGAGCTGCTTTCATTTTTCTGCCTGGGGCTTCATGGTGTTTTGATCTGCAGATATAGGTGGTTCTCCAGCTCAGAACTGTTTTGTCCTGTTACTTCTTTAGATGTCACTCCTATTCTGATCGGTGCTCTGATCTCTCACGCAGTGACATGGGTTTTCAGAACTCTGAGGCTCCACTGTCTGTCCCCCAAGCCGTCCTCGCCTCAATGAGCTGTATATTTTCCTCTGTATATTTTTGTCAGAGGGAAATTCCAGCCACCCTACACAACATAAGGGGAGAGGTATTCTTGGCCCAATACAAGGAGAGAGGTGTTACTTTCTGCCCCAAGTACAGACTGTTAGAATATGAGCAATGCATGAATCAGCATGGCTGGGCAGACAGTCAGAGACTCCTGAACAGCCCCTGTTCTAGAACTCATGCATATGCATTGTACATCTGACATCTGACCTCCAAAGCACAGTCCAGAAAAAAATTAGGAGCGTGTTCTCTGCTGGAGAAACATCACCCAGATGCCCCATTTCTGATGCTGGCAATTACCACCAGCTCCTTTGTGGGGGGCGCCCCAGATAGGGACGGCCCTGACTACTTACCTGTTGGCCAACAAGGCAAGTGATGCATACAACTGCCCCTCCAAATCCTGCAAACAAGAAATGAGTAGAAAAGGCAGTTTGGGCCGGATTTTAGGATTGACCTCCAAATCATGGGAATTAGAGTCATTCCAGGGAATTGAAATCATGTCTATCACTCCAAAGACTGGAGAGGTTTAAGGGCAAATACATTTTTAATTTTTATCATTTTCCGAGACACCCTACAATTGTCTCTTATCTCTTTAAGTGTCCCCTGGTTGCAGAGTTTCTATCATTAGGAAGCTCTGTCACCCAATGCCCTCAGCACAGCAAATGCCAGGCTTCAGATTTGGCCACACTGGTTGTAAGCTTCTGAAATTTAAATGATTTTTAACTGTCCTCTTTATCCATAAAAGCATCTCATATCCTCTCTGGGAGAGGATATGGTATAAATTATACAGATCTCTACAACCTAAATGCCTTCATTTCACAAGCTTGTCAATACAAATGTCTTCACATTAATGTCAGCACTTAAATCTTAGTACTTAAATCTTGATAGAGTTAAGTTCTCACCGATTCACGTGGAAAATCTAGTCTCTTGATGAATTAGATGGGTGTTTTAGCCTATGCTCTCCCAAAAGGCAGAGCTTGAGGCAAGGGCTTACGTGCAGGTATCTTATCGTAGGAAGTAATTCCAAGGAATAGGAGTATAATCCAGAGGCAGTGAAATAGATGGAAGCAATGTCAAACCATGACTGGGATTTTAAGATGGCCAAGAGCTGCAGGAAACTGGGGGTGACCTCCAGAGCTCAGCCACATAGAATGTACCTCAGAACTGTTGCTCCTAGGATGAAAAAGGATAGCATTTATTTTTTTTTTAAGATTTATTTATTTATTTTAGAGAGAGAGCTAGCATGAGTGGGAGGGGCAGAAGGAGAGATAGGAAGAGTCCCAAGCAGACTCTACGCTGAGTGCAGAGCCCGACGCCGGGCTCGATCCCACAACCCTGAGATCATGATCTGAGCCAAAACCAAGAGTCAGACACTTAACTGACTGCGCCACCCAGGCACCCCAAGGGTAGCATTTATATGTCAGCTCCTATGCCCCAGTCAAGCATTGTCCCATGGAGGTTGGTCCCTCACACTACTAGGATCGCCCAGGTGCACATGTTAGAATGGCTACGTGGCTCCTCCAGGCTTCCCAAGAGAGAGGAGCTTGGGGGAAGAAGGCAAGAGATGCCTGGTACAGCCAAGGAGAGGTACTGCCAAGTTATACCTGCAGGCAGCTGATTACCATGGCAACAGCCAGACTAAAATGCAGGCAGAGAGGATGTGAAGTAAAGCACAAGATGGGTCGGGCTCGTGGTGTCAGCTGGGGTCATGATCTCAGGATCCTGGGGTCTTGCCCCAAGTCAGGCTCTGTGCTCCACGCTGCATCTTCCTGGGATTCTTTCCCTCTTCCTCTCCCTCCCCCTCTGACCCTCCCCCTACATGCATGCATGTGCATACTCTTTCTCTCTCTCTCAAATTAATTAATTATTTAATTAAAAGAGATAGAGATGGAGAGAGGCAATCTAGTTAATAAAGTTAGATGAATGGAACATTTTCAAAATAAATATAAATTTAATATAAATATAAAAGTACTCTTCTGAACACTTTTACACTTAGAAGCTCTTTTAATGCTTGCTGAAAATATGGGAAGTAGGTATCATCCCCATTCCATAGATTAGGAAGGCAAATTTCAGAGAAGTTATGCTCTCAGGATTAAGCACTAGCAAGTAGATCAGCGAAGGCTCAGATTCAGGAACATCTGACGCTAAACCAGCTACATCCAACTACATACTCCAAACGCTCAGTATTTTGGATTTTAACTTTCATCCAATCTATCAACTTCATTATTTTAACCAACAAATGGGCTTGAATACTTTTTGTGTGTGTTTGGCTGGTTGGTTTTATTTTAACTTTTGTGAAAGTTTCAGACTTTCTTTCCAATTAGTTGGTGATTGATGTTACATCGCCAAGATGCAAATGAATATATAAGCATGGTAGGGGTGGCTAAGCTGATATAAGCTAACCCCACCCTTGGCAAAACAAGTAGGAATCTGCATACAACGTAGGTATAAAAATGTAATGCCGAAGTGGGCTCAAAACTAAGAAGGTGAAATCCTCAACTGCCAAATAGAATGAAAAAAAATAAAGATAGGATGGAAAATCAAGCTGACTCCATGGAGAACCACTTGGTTTCTTCCCCAGATTATAGGTCTCAGTGGCTTGGGTTCTAATTCCTATGTGGGGGCAGGGAACATGTGTTCAGACCTGAGAAAAGTCAGCAACTAAAACCAAACTCTGTCCATAAAGTCCAGAGATTCAAAAAACTGCCTCATCCTTTAATAGGAAATAGCTGAATTCCATCTACCTTCCTAGGGAGGCTATAGGGAGTTTACTGTCTATCGAAACATTTGAAAAGAAAATTACCTATTAAATATCCAAATCTCAGACAAGTTCCTCATAACACTGTTAAATTAAATTATATTATTTGAAAAATAGAGGAACTACAAGCCAAATGTTTAATGTACAAACTTTTGCCAGTCAGAGGACCCCCTGAATGGCATCAAACTGAAAAAATATATATATAACCACTCCAGGGGGGAGAATTTGCAACCCATGGCACAAAGACTTCCCACAGAAGTAAGTCATCCCTGACTGATATAAACTGACAATACAGAATTGCCAAAGTAGGAGAAAAATGAACCACACTGAGGATTAGTCAGCAAATCTATCTTTAGGGAGATCTGGCTCCTAGGAACTGCATAGAATGGAAGAAGAAAGAGAATGTGGAATAGGTAGATTTAAAATGACCAGAGTTAATAGCTTCAAAAGAGAGAACAGATCAGTATGAAAAAGGAAGAGGCAGATTTGGAAAGGAGCAAATAGAACTTCTAGAAAAAGAAAGTGGAAAGGAAAAATTTTAAGTATTTAAAGCTCAGTGGATGCCTTCAACAGAATTAGGGAAAAAAAAAGTTGTAGTGATAGTTGGTGAACTGGAAGATAGATTTAAAGAAATCACCAGAATGCACTAAAAAATAGAGGGATGGAAAATATGAAAGGTAGATTAAGAGCCACAGAGGATAACATACAAGAATTAACAATGAACAAACATGTCTTTGGAGTTCCACAAGGCAAGAATGGGGGGGAGGGGGGAGCAATACTCCAAGAATTTGCCACTGAAAATTTTCTAGAATTAATGTGAGTTTTTAGATTGAAGTTCCAACATCCAGAAAGACTTTTCAAAAGAGAAAAACCCTTACAAAAATCAGAAAAAAGGAAAACTACGTGAATCTGATTAATAAACAGTACAGTCTTCTCATCAACAATAGCAGATGCCAAAAGACCATGGAATAATAGTTTTAAAGGGCTGAGGATAAACAATTCTTAGCATAGGATTCTGCATCCAGATGAGCTATTTTTAAGAATGAAGGGAACAATGGGGCGCCTGGGTGGCTCAGTTGTTAAGCGTCTGCCTTCAGCTCAGGTCATGATCCCAGGGTCCTGGGATCGAGCCCCGCATCGGGCTCCCTGCTCGGCAGGAAGCCTGCTTCTCCCTCTCCCACTCCCCCTGCTTGTGTTCCTGCTCTCGCTGTCTCTCTCTCTGTCAAATAAATAAATAAAATCTTTAAAAAAAAACAAAAAAACAATAAGTCCTTCCTGTGGCTTATGTTGAAAGAACAGTTTTCAATTTCATAGATGTTCATTTTTATACAGATATGAAGCCTACTTTCTAGATTCTAATCTCTAAAGAGAATTTCTATGATCGACACAAATAAGTGGTAAACCAAAATCATGGATGTTTTCCAAGGATTCTAAGTACGTCTGTATGCTATTAGAAAATTTGTTTGCCATCCAAACCAGGTCCATGCTGCAAAGTTTCTAACATGCAAATTACTCTAAGACGTAGAGGCTTAAAGCAATGATAACACTTATGTTGCTCAAAGCTCTGTAACTGGGCAGGGCTAACTGGAAATAGCTTGTCTCTGCCTCACTGAGTGTCAGCCAGTGGCTTGAAGACTGGGAGCTGGAGTCAACTGAAGGTTCATTTACTCATGTCCAGTGGTCGAGAATAGCCATTGGCTAAGACTTCAGCAGAGGCTTTGGGCTGAAACATTTACATATGGCCTCCCCTTGCTGCCTGGGCTTCCTCATAACATGGTGGCTGGGTCCAATGACCAGAATCTCAAGAAATCCAGGCCCACATTGCCTTTTATGACCTAGTTTTTGAAGTCCTATAACATCATTTTCCCCACATTCTATTGGTCAAGGTAATCACGAAGTTCAGGGACCAGAAATATTACAATGTCCATTTTCAGAAAATACAACATAGACAGACATACAGAGTTTTGTGGCCATACAGTCCTCCCCAACTTAACAATTTTATGAAAAGACATCTGTGGATGTGTGTGTGTGTGTGTGTGTCCTCAAAGCTGCCCTGAGTTAACCATGGTTTTCAGTTACTGTTATGTTTTCTTTTTAATTTTAAATTAAAATTTCACAGCTAGTCCATAATTATCAATTTAGTTTGCTCTAGGTTATTTGCTTCACTTACATTAATCATGTTTTATATCAATGTTTTGGTATGTAGTTTTATAATAATTAGAAATTAAGATGTGCATGTGATATTTCCAATATGAAGCATCAATAACTGTATGGATATTCACCCCAAATATACTCCATAATGAATTATGTGCGGCCCAAGAATTCACACTCTTTAAATAACCTGCATTATACTCTCAACTGTAATTAAAGGACTTTAAATTTCCTTAATATTAATAAGCATTTTATAAAGTAAATGTATAAGCTCATCCTGAAACTTACTTATTTAGCTCTTTGTATAATTACCAGAGTGAGTTATTTTCTTATTTGAAAGTGGGAATGGGAGGGAGTAGGACAACAGTATTTTTCCTCCACAAGAAGTTCAACAAGGTCCCTTGAACTAATCTAAAGTTGTATAACTCATTCCTTCATTCACTCATTTATTCATTCAAGACAGCAATGTGTTGAGGAAGGTGAAAGAGAGACGAGAACCAAGGATGACCTCAAGGTTTCAGGCTTGGGCAGCTGAGTGAACAGTGGTGTTTTTCCTAAGATGGGAAAACAGCAGGAGGGGCAGATATTAACGTCTCCAGGACTCTGACCTCGTTTGTATAGTGGGAATTACCTATGTGTTCCGCCAATCCTCCTAGCAGGGTCTCATTTAAATCTCAGGATCTCTTTGCGCTGATGAGGTGCCAACACCTATAGTTTAGATGAGTCTATCTCTCTATACTGGCTTTGTGTTATCAACAGCTAAGAGACTCCCTTCACCAATCAGTGGTACAACCAGGGAATCATAAAGACAGCATGGAGAACACCACTGATTCTCCACTTAATCCAACAAGAATAAAACATTTAAAAACACTTATACACGACAGCGTGTACTACTGCTAGATTTTGTGAATGGGACATGCAATCTTACTTCATTTTGCAATAATAAGAATGGGCTACACTGATCCAACCTCTTGTCCACCAATTCAACAGAAGGATGCAAAAATATTGTAAATCAGAGAAGGAAAGGGAATGGTTGATGGTAACTTGACAGCACTGGACCTGTGTCCTTAGGCTCCCAAGCACCTACCTTCAACCTGCAAAAGAAATCACGAAGAAAAGAGTTCAAATTCCTATACAAACATGTGTGTTCCTGGCGTCCACCTTCCCACTTGCTTACCTTAAGACCTCAGTCCACCAATTCCATTAACTCCATCAAATCCATTGATTCTACCTTTTTTGTTGTTGTTGTTATCTATCACCTTTCTCGAGTCCTCACTTTGCTCTTTACACAGTTTAGGTTCTGTATGTCCCTCGTTCTAATGGCCCCTTTACATACACCTCTGCTGCTCACCCCTCACGGCAAGATGATCAACTGGCCGACCCCATCCCTCATTGAAGCCAACCACTCACCTCCTCTGTGCCCCCACTCAGGAAGCCGAACTCCACTGGAAGAGAAATCCTACAATCATGCTGACTGGTCTCCCTTTAAATTTGTGACCACAGCTCTCAAACCAGTGCTCCCCACTGGCCAACAACCATGCCCTATTACCCTAGTAATCTCGCTTTCTCACTTCCTCAGATGCTATCCCAACTTCTCTGTTGTCAAACCTCCAAGACACCTCCCATCCAGCTGGGCTGAGAGCATCATCTTGTTCTTCTTCGAAAAAATAGGAATGATCAGAGGAGAATGATTTCCCTCTCCTGTTATCAAATCCAGCTGTCTCCTGGCATTCATGCCCAAATACTCTGCCTTTTATCCAGTTACATGGGATGAATTGTCCCTGAGCCTGTCAAAGGCCACTTGAGCTCTACATTCTCTCCTTTTTCACCCATACAGGGACCTTATTACTACAATTATCTCTTATCTTTCTATAACTTCAATGGATTCCTCTATTCTGAATCAAAGAAATGTGCCCTATCCAGAGGCCACTTTGCCCTCTAATTCCTAGAAGGCCCATTCTCAGCTCCCCTTCATGGTAAAATTGATCAAAAATATTTTCTAAACTTACTGGATCTTCTTCCTCATCTCTCATTCTCCCTTAAGTCCATGAAAAGGATCTTCATGTAACTTAGTCCTATCCCATTTTTTAGGCAAAGAAACTGAGACCCATTTATACTTCCCTGTGTAAGATTCCCACAGCTCATCCATGGTAAAGTCAAGACCAGAGCTCTTATCTCTGAACTTCTGTTCCTTTCAGGATGTCCCCCCCACACACACCTTTGATCTCACTGCTTAGCCTATTGACTTTACTTTATTCAGAGCTGTCCAGCTCACATTTCCCTGAAACAGACCCAGGAAAGCGAGTCACTCATGTCTTCAGCTCTCTCCCAGTCCATGCCCAAGTTGAGTCTTCCCATCACCTCTGCAAGGGTTCAACAGGTATCTGTGCACTCGAGAGAGGCAGAAGTGTGAGTGTGCCAATCACATGATCTTCAACATCCCTTGTTTCCCCAAACTCAAATTGAGTAAATCATATCAGCAATTTAACTCTTAATCAAGAGGCCCTTGAGTCTGACTTCGGAGACTTACTTTTATGGCTCCTCATGTGTCAGGTAGGAAAATGAAGAATGTCTTACTTGCTCCACAGTGATGCTCACACGCAGTAAATCACAGAGGCTTGGCAGTGAAATGAGACTATATTTCAGGAAGCCAAATGCGAAGGGAGGGATGTGGTATAGCCAAGGCAGGGAGGGAGCAGGAGGCAAAGCCCAGAAGCTCAGGTGTTTGGGAAGCATGTATTCTGGAAACCAGGCTGATGCTAAGCAAGGAGGAGGTGCTCCACTCTGGTTCTTTCATAGTACCAGGACTCAAGAAATGGAAACAGCTTCCACAAACCAACTGAAGAAGAGAGGCTTCAATTCCACCAACCAGAGGAAGGAATCCAGCCAATTCCTGCCTTTTCAGTCTGCTAGGGCCCCATTTACTCTGTTATTCTTCATACAGTTGGGATTACCTTGTCCAGTGAAGCACCTGTTCCAGGTGTACCCGAAGATGATGTCCTCTGACACTTGCACTCTTTGCCCTCTTTGTCCCTCTGCTTTCAGCCTCCACCCCTAGTTTGCATTAGCAGCTTCTGGCCTCATTTTATTTTGGTTACCAGGATAAGTAACCTTCTTTCTGGTGATTGGCTTCACGCTCAACCCTGAAAGCCCTTCTGATTTGCTTGATCAACCCAAAAAAAATCCTCTGTCTTTTCTAGTTCTTCCATTTCTCCTTGACTTTGTCAGAATTGGGGAGTGGAGGGAGAGAGGAGTCCCTACAGAAGAGGGGATCCTGGCAGCTTAGTCCTACAAAGCAGCAAACTTTTTCTGTTAAGGGTCAGGTAGTCATTATTTCAGGCTTTGTGAGCCATACGGTCTCTGTCTCAGCTGCTCAACTCTGCCATTGTAGCTCCAAGGCGGCCATAGACAATATGTAAATGAACGGGTATGGCTATGTTCCAATAAAACTTTATTTATCAAATTAGATTGGTTCCACAGACCTTAGTTCACTGACCCCCTGATGTAAATGCTTACTTAGCACATTGCTCAGTGCAGAGTAGAAACCTGTTATCTGTCTGCATCTTTCTTTCTCTGGAGCCCTGTCATTATCCAAATGACTGTATAGGCATGTAACCCTTAGACAGGTAAGTTGCCTGGAAGTCTAAAGTTACCAACTCACCAAGAGACAACAGGAAGGCAAAAGTAGACACAGCGCTCTGTCTTCCAGAAACCACACTGCTTTTAGCACCCTAAAAGACTACTGGAATTCCCTGCTGATGAAGCAAAACTAAGTTTATTAACCTATTGCAATCAGAGATACCATCAACTTGACAGAGCCTCGGAAGCAAGCAGAAGGAAGAAATTAGAGGCAGATATTTATAAGGTTTGGAGGCCTAGCTAAAGTGACTTGAGGAGGGTCTTTCAATGCAGGGATCTGATTGGCACTGTGCAAAATTCATTTTGTAACAGTGCAGGAGTGATGGACACAGCAAAGTGAGGGTCTTGAAGCAAGTCTGGATAAGTGTACGGTTATTTGATCATTGAGCTATTTGCCCAGATGAGCAAACTATTGCCCAAATAAATTGGTTTGGGGAAACTTTCTGCTCCAAACAGTGAAGTTATTTATTGGTTTATAGTCTTATCTTTCTGGGCAAGAGTTTCCTGGAACAATTTAATGAAGTCATATTGACACACAGGTAATCTCAGTTCTCAGTCCTGATAGTTGAGCTCTGTGTATATAGGTGATCTCAGTCCTCAACAGGGAACCAGAGCACAGCCCTGCCCCCATGGTAGCTAGGAATCCACATGTGTCCTTAAGAACATAGCACGGGTTGATATCACCTTTATGTTCACCAGGCTTTGAACAAACCAGGCTTATCGATATACAGAGAATACAGTGAAGCTCTCTCAGGAACAACCATCCTCCTTTTGCCTAAGATGCAGGCCCGGCATTCTGAAGACAAGTGCTACCCTTGAGCACCCTGCAACATCCCCAGCCTTGATCCAGGACATGCAGAATATTTCCATGAACACTTGAAAGGCAGCCTGTGCTAAGTTCTTTAAAGATACATGCCTTCAGACACCATCATGCAGAGAAGCCTGGTAATCCTGAGCAATAGAACTCTTGTAAGCACTAACACTTGACACTAAAGTAGGTGGAGCCTTGGGATTTCCATTCACTGTGTCTTTTTGGTTGCCTCTGGCCCCAGCTATTAAATGGCAATGCTGGAATATAGAAGTTTAACCATGAATGTATT
Organism: Mirounga angustirostris; assembly: GCF_029215605.1. Lineage (NCBI taxonomy): Eukaryota > Metazoa > Chordata > Mammalia > Carnivora > Phocidae > Mirounga > Mirounga angustirostris. The sequence continues at coordinate 169,421,654 of NW_026991713.1, forward strand.
TGGAAAACACCCAGATGAGTATGCATAGTTTGTTAAGAATCAATAAGATAATGAATCATAACTCTGCCACTTATCTTTAAATGGGCTCTCCCTTCTTGGTCTTGTTATAATTTCTTCATGCCTCATTCTCCCTTTTAAAGGTCAACAGATGGAAGCAGGATGAGTAGAGAAGGAAGATCAAACCTATCTAAGCCTGCATTGAAGGAAAACTAAGATGCTCTTGACACCTCAAACTCTGAATGCATTTTCTTCCAAAAATCTGAGTAATGATAGTGTTATGACTAATAATAGTTATTGGAATAATTGGGGAAATTCAAGTCTAGAATATGAATTAATATTTCTTTCTTGGGTGTGATAATGGTACTGTGGTTATGCAAGAGGATTTAATTACTCCTAGGAAATATATGCTGATTTACTGATTGATTAAGTTGCATTATGTCTACAACTTCATATCTCACTTTCGGCAAAGCAAACAAAAAGAAATATTCTATTTAAAAATATGAAGCAAATGCAATAAAATAATATCAATTGTTGCATTTAGGTAAAGAATATAGCATATAAGTGATTACTGAACTATTTTTCCAACTCTTGTCAATTTAAGATGTTTCAAATGCAAAGTTGGAAACAAATAATGGTCATAGGCATTGCCGTAGGAAGAAGGAGTCTGCCATGAATGGGTCTTCTTTCCTCCTACCAAGAAGTTGGACGTAAGATTAAACACTAAGAGTTAAGCTATGAAGTCATCCAGAGTAAATCGGACAAGAGCTTTGCAAAATCACATTATTTTTTTTCAGATTTTATTTTTAAGTAATTTCCACACCCAACATGGGGCTTAAACTCACAACTCTGAGATCAAGAGTCACATGCTCCACTGACTGAGCCAGCCAGGTGCCCTATAAAATCTTACTGGAACGAAGTGGCTCTCAGCCCCAAGTAAGACTAGACTGAAGATCTTAACAACTCTAAACACAGAATAAGGTCATTTATGGAAGTGTAGATAAGAAAGAAACAGAAAAACAAATGCTGGCAGTACCCACCCAAGCTCTGTCCAGACGACAGGACACCTTGTCAGATGGGCTTTGAAAGTGACAGTCCCACTGGCAAGGAAGTCCCCTATTACAGACATGGATTCAGCAAGCTGACAGGCCCTGAGACTATTAAACTTCCAAAATCACATAATTAAAAACCCCTTTGCTTATATTCCATGCTCAATAGGAAGCCTCCTGATTATTATGTGGCTTCCCACAGAGCTTGCCTCCAGGGACAGAATGTGCTGCAGGAGGTCTTAAGTGCCCATCCCTCAACGGTTACATTTCTCATGATAGATTTTAAAATTGGCATCCTGATTTTACACATCAGGCTGTGCTCTCTGAATGAGTCCTTTCCTGCGAGATGGATCCACAAATGATGTGCAAATAAATTAGAATTCTGAACATGTGAGACTGAAAATAGATTTCTTGTACTAAAGTATAATTGACATACAATATTATGTTAGTTTCATGGATACAACATAGTGATTCAACATTTGTATACATTGCAAACTGATCACCACAATAAGTCTAGTTACCATGTGTCACCATATCTACTGCGAGGTTATTATTCAGAAGGGGAGAGATTTAAAGTTTGCCAGACAAGCGAAAGCAAATGGAATTCATCACCATTAAACTGGTCTGACAAAAAATATTAAAGTGACCTCTTTAAGCTGAAAAGAAACGACATTAATTAATGATAAGAAAACATGAAAGTAAAAATCTCACTGGAAAAGGTAGATACATAGTAAAGATAGTGGATTAATCACTTACAAAGCTGTTTGAAGGTCTAAAGACAAAAGTAGTAAAATTAACTAAAACTATAGCAATTAGTTTTATATGTAAAATAAAAAGATGTAAAATGTGACATCAAAAACAGAAAAGAGGGGCGCCTGGGTGGCTCAGTCATTAGGTGTCTGCCTTCAGCTCAGGTCATGATCCCAGGGTCCTGGGTTCGAGCCCCACATCAGGCTCCCTGCTCAGTGGGAAGCCTGCTTCTCCCTCTCCCACTCCCCCTGCTTGTGTTCCCTCTCTCGCTGTGTCTCTCTCTGTCAAATAAATAAAATCTTAAAAAAAAAAAAAAAAACAGAAAAGAGGCAGTAAAAATTCAAATATAAGTATATATATTCAAATTTAAGTTATCAACTTAAAACAAACAATTATATACATAGGGTGTTATATGTAAACTTCATAGTAACCACAAAGCAAAAACTTATGGTAAGTAAATACACAGAAGAAAATGAGAAAATAATCTAAATATAACACTAAAGAAAGTTATAAACCACAAGGGAAGAGAGCAAGAGAAAAAGAAAGGAATAGAGAGGAACTACAAAAAAATAGCCAGAAAACAATTAACAAAGTGAAAATAATTACATACTTGTTAATAATTACTTTAAATGTAAGTGAACTAAATTGTCCAATCAAACGACATCACGTGGGGCGCCTGGGTGGCTCAGTCGTTAAGCGTCTGCCTTTGGCTCAGGTCATAATCCCAGCGTCCTGGGATCGAGCCCCGCATCGGGCTCCCTGCTCCGCGGGAAGCCTGCTTCTCCCTCTCCCACTCCCCCTGCTTGTGTTCCCTCTCTCTCTGTGTCTCTCTCTCTGTCAAAAGACATAGCGTGGCTGAATGGATTAAAAAACCAGACTCCTCTGTATGCTGCCTACAAAAGACTCACTTCAGAAGTAAAGACACACATGGACTGAAAGTAAGCGGATGGAAAAAAAATATTTCATGCAAATAGAAACAAAAAGAAAGTTGGTATAGCTATACTCATACAGATGAAACAGACTTTAAAACAAATACTGTAATAAAAGACAAAAACATAATGATAAAGGGGCCAATCCAACAAGAAGATATACCATTTGTAAACACCCAAGACAGGAGCACCTAAACATATAAAGCAAACATTAACAGACCAAAGGGGAAAATCGACAGCAATACAATGAAAGTAGGGGACTTTAACACCCCACTTACATCAATGGACAGATCATCCAGACAGAAAGTCAATAAGAAAACATCAGCCTTAAATGACACATTAGACCAGATGGACTTAAGAGATATATACAGAACATTCCATCCAAAAGCAGCAGAATATATATTCTTCTCAAGTGCACATGAAACATTCTCCAGAATAGATGCCGCATTAGACCACAAAAGAAGTCTCAATAAATACAAAAAGACTGAAATCACTTCAGCGCTGTGGATTGTGTAAGACTGATGAATCACAGACCTGTACCTCTGAAACAAATAATACATTATATGTCAAAAAAAAAAAAAAAAAAGAAGAAGATAGTAGGAGGGGAAGAATGAAGGGTGGGATATCGAGGGAGGAGATGAACCATGAGAGACCATGGACTCTGAAAAACAAACTGAGGGTTCTAGAGGGGAGGAGGGTGGGAGGATGGGTTAGCCTGGTGATGGGTATTAAAGAGGGCACGTATTGCACGGAGCACTGGGTGTTATACGCAAACAATGAATCATGGAACGCTACATCAAAAACTAATGATGTAATGTATGGTGACTAACATAACATAATAAAATAAAATTTTAAAAAAATAATAAAATAAAATTAAAAAGGACTGAAATCACATGAAGCAACTTTTCTAACCACAATGGTATGAAACTGGAAATCAATTATGAGAAAAAAACTGGAAAAACCATAGCAATGTGGAGATTATACATGATACTGACCAACCAATGGGTTATCAAAGAAATCAAAGGAGAAATTTAAAAAGAAAATTAGAGACAAATGAAAATAGAAATACCAAAATCTGTATGATGCAGCAAAAGAGGTTATAAGAGGGAGGTTCATAGTAATAGAAGCCTACCTCAAGAAACAAGAAAAATCTCAAATAAACTATCTAACTTTATACCTAAAGGAACTAGAAAAAGAAGAATGAATGAAACCCAAAGTTAGTAGAAGGAAGGAAATAATAAAGAGCAGAGCAGAAATAAATGAGATATAGACTAAAATGGCAATGGAAAAAAATTAGATCAATGAAACTAAGAGCTAGTTTTTTGGAAGATAAACAAAACTGACAAAACTTGAGCTAGACTCACAAAAAAATAGAAAGAGGGCTCAAATAAATATGATCAGAAACTGAAGGGTATTATGCTAAGTGAAATAAGTCAAGCAGAGAAAGACAATTATCATATGGTTTTACTCATATGTGGAACATAAGGAATAGTGTGGAGGACCACAGGGAAAGGGAGGGAAAACTGAATGGGAAGAAATCAGAGAGGGAGTCAAACCATGAGAGACTCTGGACTCTGGGAAATAAACTGAGGGTTATAGAAGGGAGGGGAGGTGGGAGAATGGGGTAACTGGGTGATGGACATTAGGGAGGGCACATGTGATGAGCACTGGGTGTTATACACAACTAAAGTCTATCTAGATTAAGGATACAAACCTAAGAAGTAAACCTTAAAATCATCAGAAGAAAATATTGGAATCAAATTTTACGACCTACAGTAAAGAAATCTTTCTATAAACTATTTTCTTAACAGAAAGCAATCATACATTAAATAGATCAAAATTTAAGTTTTCTTAAGTGATAAAATGATAAAAGATACTTCGGGCAAAAATTAAACGCAACAGATTGGGAGAAAATGTTTGCAATCTGTATAACCAATGAAAATGACCCTCCAGAGTTTCTGTAAATCATTAAGAAAAAGATAAACCAAACAAATACAAAAGGGGGGGGGGGCGCCAAGCATAAGAAAATGCAATTCACAAAGGGGAAATGACCCTGAATGAGTAGCCAATGAATGAATCAAGGTGTCCTCATTCTCATCCTCACTAGTGATCAGGGAAATGCAAATTAAAGCAAAGAGATAAAATTGCACAATGTCCAATGTTGGTGACAACGTGGTGCAATGGTTAAGTGGACACTTTCACCCTGGCTACAGAGCCTACAATAGAATACGATCCCTTGGGAAAGCAATTTGGCAAAGTCTAGCAAAATGCAAACCTCGTACTTCACTTCTAAGATTACACTAGAGAGACTTTCTCATGCCCACTCAAGGATTCTTTTTAGCAACCTTGTTCATAACAGCAGTAAGCCAGAAAGAATCTGAATGCTCATCAAAAATGGAATGTCTAGATAAATCTTGGCATTAATCTTGGTACCCTGCGTATTACTGCTAAAAGTGCTCGCAAGAATGATCTAAATTGATATATGTTAATATGGGTAATTACCAAACCCAAAGAATGAATGAATAGGGAGAGCTACTAAAAACCCAACTATGAGTGGAAAAGAGTTGCAGAAGGTATACAAAATGTGTACATTTTCATGACGCTTGCATAAACTTAAAAACATGGAATCAATCCCTATACAGTTGATGGATAAACACAAAGTGAGAGCATACCCTCCAAAGTATGATAGTGTTTGCTTCTGGGGAAGAGGGATATTATATCAGGGAGAGGCACATATGGGACTTCAAATTTCCCTTTTGTGTTTTAAAACAGGGGCACCTGGGTGGCTCAGTCAGTTAAGGGTCTGCCTGCCTTCAGCTCAGGTCATGATGCTGGGGTCCTGGAATCGAGCCCCATATCAGGCTCCGTGCTCAGCAGGGAGTCTGCTTCTCCCTCTCCCTCTGCCTCCTGCTCATGCTCTCTCTCACTCTCTCTGTCTCAAATAAAGAAATAAAATCTTTAAAAACAAAACAAAACAAAACATCTACAGCAATTAAGATAAAGCCTGTCTTTGTTCATTGTGGGTAGTGGGTGCATTGTTGTTATCTGTTGAATTGTTTTCTATATTTTCTTAATCTTAATTCTTACAAATTTAAAAAAAAGCAAGAAGGAACCTTTTATTTATTTTTTTTATAAAAGATTTTATTTATTTATTTGAGAGAGAGAATGAGAGACAGAGAGCATGAGAAGGAGGAAGGTCAGAGGGAGAAGCAGACTCCCTGCTGAGCAGGGAGCCCGATGCGGGACTCGATTCCAGGACTCCAGGATCATAACCTGAGCTGAAGGCAGTCGCTTAACCAACTGAGCCACCCAGGTGCCCCAAGAAGGAACCTTTTAAATATATGCTTGACTATTTTTAAAAGTCTTTTTCTAAAGATTTGCCTTTTTTTTTTTTTAAGATTTTATTTATTTATTTGACAGAGAGAGACAGTGAGAGAGGGAACACAAGCAGGCAGAGTGGGAGAGGGAGAAGCAGGCTCCCTGCTGAACAGAGAGCCCGATGCAGGGCTCGATCCCAGGACCCTGGGATCATGACCTGAGCCAAAGGCAGACGCTTAACGACTGAGCCACCCAGGCGCCCCTAAAGATTTGCTTCTTAAGCTTCATCAATATAGAATAAGTACAAAGATGCCAAATAAGCAAAATCCTCCTATGACCCTCAGATGATCTGTTCAGCCTTTGTTTTATCAAAATAAATCATGTGGCTCAACTTCTCTTGTTGGGAATTCAGAAAATTGCCTGAGAAAACCTGCCTTCTCCCTCCCACCAAAAGAGCAATTTAGTTCATTAAGTAAAAATGGGATATGTGACAGGAAACAGAATAGATCGCAGGGATGACAAGTTAAGATGTCCTGATGAACTGTTGTTTCATCCCAGACAGCTCACTCAACTCTTGTTTTGTGTTAGAAAGGGGGTTCCGATAAATTATTCAGGATAAAGCAGCTGAGCTTTCCAGAAACGGCTGCACGTTGGATACAGTCTCAGACATAATCATACATAGCGTCCCTCATGCAGGTGGCATTGCGGCCAGCATCTAGTTGGTGCCTTGACCAGGCCTGGGGTAAAAGCCTGTTTAAATGCAATCAATATTCACAAGGTAAGAAGACAAGGGATGCACAGATCAGGAAAGGCTAGGTATAGATTTCCACTTACAAGTTGACACGGAGCTAAGGATTCACCCCAGATCAACAAGTGTGGGGTGAAATGTGCCCTTTGAGAGCCTGGACTTCTCACCAGGCCCAAATCCCCTGTCCACCCCCTATCACCCCACCTTACCCCTACCCCTACCCCCTACCCCCTCTCTCCCATGCTCCCCAAGAGGCAACAGGCCAGGAAAAAAGATTTACTGGGGGCGAGGAGATGTGGTCAATTCACACAGGTCCAGAGGGGAAAGAGCCTGTCAATGTTGAAACCGAACAAAAAATCTTTTTTAAAAAGTCAATGGCCAGAATGATTTCTCTTCTCTCTGTCTCTCCCTGCAAAGAGCCAACAGTGAAATCTCTGTGGCATTTCCAAACCCTCAGAATCTTAGGTACGATTGACATGACATAGAGTAAACCCCGTGACATCTCCGGCAGTGGCTTAGGATTTAAGAATTCTAGCCCCAGCTTTGCCATTGACCATGGAGGCCCCTAACCTGGGGCATCTCTCTGGGACTCAGTCTTTCTACCCATAAAATGGAATGATAATGCTCACCTTACCTTCTCTAATGTGGTTTGAGGATCTTTCAGTCAATGTATATATTGGAAGGATTTAAAAAGATCTGAGGCAAATATAGCGCAATAAGAATTTTTAAAAAAAGAAATGTTAATTAAACACATTCTTCTTGCTTTAAAAGTCTGGAGGGTTGAAGCAAAAACAAAGACACAAAATGTGTTCTCAAAAAAAAAAAAAATACTCTTAAATATAAGCCATCTGACTAGCGAAGCCCTAGATCTGTGACCAAATGCTTTGATCAAGGAAGAAATTAGGGTGACTTGGGAGGGAAGGCTTGCCCAAAAACAAATAGGATCTTCTTGAGCCTGGTGTTTGATAGGTTGCAATCTTCGCTGGATAACTAAAAAAAATCCAAACTGCAACAACTAAGAACAAAATCAAAATGTAACACCCATTTTTAAATATAATTAATAAATAAATATAACCGATCAATAGAGTTAAATGAATAAGTAGAATTGCTGAAAGATGTAACTGGCTGAATTGTTGTAAAGATGCTCAATAAATGTCGGTCAAGTGAATGAATGTTATAATTCAGGAATGCATCCTGATGCCGAGAACGACCTTAAAGATGACAAAGGTTGTCAGAACCTCCAATAAAGCACAGGAGGACCCATTATCCTTACCAGATCTAAAACCACACAGAATTGCACTCAAAATAACAACATAATTTAAAAAAAAAAAAAAAAAGAAAAGAATCCACAAAAAAAAAAAAAATACCATATGCAGAGTTTAAAGCATTAAATCGGTTAGGTTTCCCACCTCCGGCCTTCACATTTCTGTTCTGTCAACAAGATCAGAGACTTCCCCTCCATAGTAGGCTGAATGGTGGCCCACAAAAAGATATATCCATGTCTTTATCCCCAAAACCTGTGAATAATATCACCTGATACGGAAAAAAAAAAAAAAAGAATATTATCTTAAATGCCAAGGGATGTAATTAAGTTAAGGATATAAAGAGGAAGCATTTACCCTGGATTATTTGGGTGGGCCTTTAAAGCAATCACACATATCCTTAAAAATGCAAGAAGTAGGGTGAGTTTCAAGACAGACACAGAACAGGAGGCCATGTGACTATGGGTGCAAAGAACAGAAATGATGTGGGTACAAGTCAAGGACCACCCAGAGCCACCAGAAGCTAGAAGAGGCCAAGAAGGATTCTGCCCCAGAGCCTGTGAAGGGAGCATGGCCCTACTGATGACCTGATTTGAGACTTCTCACCTCCAGAACTGTGATAGAATAAACTCTCGTTATGGAAGCCACCCCATTAGTGGATCTTTGTTTTAGCAGCTGCTAGAAACTAATACACTCTCCTTTCACTAACCTGCTTTTATCCCTTCTCTGCACTCATGAGAAAGGCCACCCACCTAGTTGCCCAGCTGCAAAGATCTCTTTGCCTTGTCCGCAGGTCAGAGACAGCTATCTGGACGCTCGCAGTCCATGGGCCCAACTCCGTCCCTGCACCTCTGACTGCCTCCAGACATGCCACACCTAGGAGACAAGTAAAGCGAGCACGGGGAATGGGTGGGGCCTGCATGTCAGACCTCTACAGATGTTTCAGTGACTCCAGCTTCCAGTCCTCCTGCTGTTTGGAATTCTGTGGAAGAGAGTGTTGGCTCTAGCTGGCTGGCTGGCAGTGTGTCTATCATTCTCAGCCTGCTGTTTCTCAAGCAGAGTGTAAAACCCGGGCCTCTTACAAGACTGACACGCACAAGCACTCCAAGCAGGACAGCTTGGCGACAGCTCTCCCCGAGCATGGATGCCCACCAGGAAAAGATGCTGTGGAAATGCCTACAGGCCCCACATGACGGTGATGCGAATTGCGATTCCAGCCGTGGCCAGGGAAACAGCTTCACAAATCCCAGACTGACGCTTATTGCAAGTCTCAGGCAAATGGGGCTGAAGGCCCTGGCTACTGCCTTAAGTGACAGAACCATTCTCTCCGTACGTGCTGACCATGCGTGGGTGCACTTGTCTTGCATGGAACAAGCCCAGTCTTAGTAATTTCACAGATACAGAAACTGAGGTATGAAATATTATCTCTAGTGGTTTATTTATTATTTCATACCCACCCTTTTTCTTGATAGTCTAAAACCATCTTAAAAGAATGGAAGAAACAGGGGAGCTTAGCTGGCTCAGTTGGTAAAGCATGCGACTTTTGATCTCAGAGTCATGAGTTCAAGCCCCACGTTGGGCATAGAGCTTACTTTAAAAAATAAGAATAATAAAAGAATAGGAAAATAATGCCAAGGGTGGAGGTGAGTGGGGGAAATAATAAATAAATACAAAAATACAAATACAAAAGAGGGGGACAATGGGTATGAGGTTGAAAACATCAAAACGGCCCCCACACTCATGGTAATAAGCCAATGAGTGTCATAAATAATGTAAACAGGGAAGCCTAAGCAGTTAGCAATGTCAGGGAGATGAAAAAAAAAATACTCAGGAAAAGGATAATTTTCTTTATACTAACATGGAGTGGACACAGTCTTGTGTAATGGAGGCATCCTCAAGAGCATCTCCACCATGGTCAATACAAGGAGCACCATGGGCACTTTTCTCTCCTGACGGTCCATACAGGACCTCAGGATCTCCTCCCTCCCAGAAGAACAGACAGAGAAGATAGCCCTGTGCCCTTGGCTGAGACCCTCCAAGGAAATTGCCAGATCAAGGTTTCAGTGGTTAGAGTGACAGCCCTGCCTGCCACCTGCAGAAACTATCTGATGACTCCACACACAAGACAGCCATGCCCAATGTCACTGCCTAGCAGGTGCAGATGTGAACAGCAGAGCTCCCTGGTCTCCTAGCCAGCCACCCTCTCTGAGCCTCCCTAACTTTGGTCCATCCTCTGCAGCCTCCTTTTACAACCACTGGATGGCTTCCTGTCCAAGTTCAAAATCCTTTATAGCCCGACTTCAGCCTCTTATCTCCCATTACCCTCTGCATCTCATCCCTTACACCAGCCACACAGAACTGATCTCCTTTCAACCAGACATACCCTGCTCTTAGGTCTCAGGGCCTTTGCACATACTATTGCTTCTGCCTCAAATTCCCTTCTCTTTGACCAACCTCAAGACACAAATCCACATAGCATCTTCTGTGCTTCCTCCCCTCTGGGTTCCCACTGCATATCATTCATGCTCTGGTACCACCCTAATCACAATATGTTATAAATTCATTGTTTGTCAAGGATGAGAGTATGTCTCATGTTTCTAGTTTCTGTAGGGAAGCCTGGCACAAGGCTCAGCACAAATCCAGTCAACAAGTACTTTTGGGTGAACTAGAATTTGAGGAGTACGTTATCACTTACAAAGGACTTCCCCACTCAGTCTCTAATGGGGCTTCAGATGGCACCTAGCTGTCCTGGTCCTGAGTCTGTCCTGGTCCTGAGACTGTCACTTTCAGATCTCGGTGACGTTTGGAGGGTCCAAACCATTCCACTGATCAATAAATGCTGAGTCTACTTTATCTCACTATGTGTTTGTGACTGAACTAATCAATGTGGGGGATTCAAAAGCAAGATCTTGCTTCAAAAGATTTGCATTCTAGGACTCACATAAGCAAAATAGTGACAGAAAGCTACTTGGCAAATCACTTTAAAAAAAGGTAGGAGCAGTGCTTTGAAAATTTCAAGTTCTGATACATCAGCAGTTGTGAAATCAATGTGTACAATTTGTGAGTCATGACTAAAATTTAGAAATAAAATGGAATGGGATGTGAGCAGACAGGACAGATAAGGTCGTATAGCATTGCATATAGCCTAGACTACACAATATCAGACCAAGAGCATCAGAGGTGGTAAGAGTTAAGTATTACATGAGTGTTTTGAGTCACAGTACAGTGTTTCTAACTAAGGGTCATGGCCAAAACATTGGAAAGCCACTGTCTTAGAACCTGGAGATAGCAGGAAATCAGGCAATGAGAGAGCTGGCCAAAGTGCCTGATACCAGAAATTTGCTCCCACACAGAATGGAGAAGAATGGAAAAAAGAGCGAAATAGGGAGTGATGTATAATCAGAGGTTAGAAAAAGTGCCCTGATGATGAGTTGTCAAAAGACATTTTAGGAATGAAATGCCTAATGTTCAATTAGAGGTTGTCTTGCAGAGGGGTACCTGGGTGGCTCAGTCATTTAAGCACCTGTCTTTGGCTCAGGTCATGATCCCAGGGTGCTGGGATCGAAACCCGTGTTGGGCTCACTGCTCAGCAGAGAGCCTGCTTCTCCCTCTCCCTCTGCCCCTCCCCCTGCTTGTGCTCGCTCCCTCACTCACTCACTCTCACACACACAAAAAAATAAAAATCTTAAAAAAAAAAAAGAGGTATCTTGCAAAAACAAGAAAGACTTCTGAAGTCTACTAACACATACTCAGCCCCGCTTTCACCGAAATACACCCATAAGCCCATTCTGCAAACAGCAGGTGATCTCTGTTTAAACATTACCATTGATTCAGGCTAATTATACGTAGAACAGAGACAGCAAGACAGCCGACAAGATGATCCAACCCCTACATCAAGGGAGAGGAGCTACAGCCAAAGAAGAGCATAACAATGTAAGCCTTCTGGGAATTTGCACGGATCTTGCAAGGACATCATACTGCCATGGGGTACAAATGGGGATCTGGTCCTCTTCTCTAGGCCTCAAGGGCCTGGAGACCCCAGTCAACACCCACGTCTTCTGTGAACGTTCACACTGTCTGGTGGTGAAGAGTGCAATCGGATTACCAGGAGAGATAGCTAAAGGACATGCTGCTCAATCCAGCCAGATGTCCCTCTATCCCCTCCTCCAGAAGCCATCCAGAAGCTACCATATAGCTGCAGAGATGGAGGTGACACTGTTCCTACAGCTACCCTCTCCCCATCCATCAGAGCTCTGAGGCCACACCGAACAAGTCTGGTATTATACCCTTTCCAAATCCCAAGTGCACATTCTCCGTGCCCTGCCTTTGGTCTAATCTTCTGACCCACAGGGCACAAATTCCCCAAGCTTTCCCTGGAAGACATGGCTGTTTTTCCCCCTCCTCAGCTGGTCACCTCGACCAAACACACTTTACCTCACCCATGCCTCCTCTGCATTGCTCTAGCTGTGGGTGATTGTGCGCAGTATCCAGAAACCTCAGCCATGGTTTCAGATGCAGTATTTGTATTAAGGCAGTCTGAGTTCCCAGGAATAATTGTGGTTGTTGGCAATCACTGAGTTTGTCTAATTAAGCCTGGAGAAAGTAAAAAATGTATGCATATCTTGTCCAGCTGCCCCATGGCTTTCAAAGCACGAGTACTTCTTGCTAATTCAATATAAAGAGTCTGTGTTTCCTCGACAGATCCTGACAACAGAAAATGTGATTTCCTGCAGCTTATTCATATAACAAAGTTCCACCACAACAAAACAATTCAATGTTCCTGTGGTTATAATAGTGTTGTTGCTATTTTCACCCAATAACCAGTCTCGTGGAACTTTCTCCTTGGTCTACATTTTCGACATCGTGATAATGATTGCCATTCAGCTTTGCGTAACAGAAAGAGAATGGGGTATAAGTGTGGCTGCCTGGGCTCAGTGCCTAGCTCCATCATTAACCAGCTTTATGAACTTTACAAGTGACTTCCCCTTGACCTTGATCTCTCAGTGCCTCAGTTTCATCAACTCTGAGGGGAGGACAATAAAAGAAATCATTAGCAGTTGTGAGGGTCACAATGCAATGGTGTTCAGTACAGGATGAGTGTCCCATAAGCAGAATGGCAAGTGAATCTATTGCCCAAGTTGGGATGATGTGGAGAATGAAAGAGAACACCATTAAAAGTTATGTGGAGACGTGGGATCAACTGGGATGTATGGTCTACCCATCAACATGCATCCGCCATGATGATGGTGATGACATTCTCCATACCTGAGCCTTCATTTCTCAGTCTACTAAACACTGGTAATGATATCTGTGCTTTAGGGTTTTCAAGAGGATTAAAGAAAATCTACATTAAGCGCCTGGCACAGAGTAGTCAATCAATAAACAGCAACTAAATATTATTTTTATGGCTACCAGCCCAAAATTCATTTCCTTCCTGATGTGCCCCTTCTGACTATCCTGTGCCCCAGTGGCTTGATATACAAGTATAAACAGTTAATAACTGAAGAGAATGGAACATTGTGCGGTGAGAGTCAATCTGACTCCCTTCTTGGCTCCAGCTGATGAATATAAACGATTTGAAAATTAAAAAGCCATTAGGCTATTAAAAATAGCTTCTAAGAACAATCTCTCAATAAATTATTTTCATGCTTAAAAACTCAACTGGAAAGAATATAAATGCTAATACAGGCCATCTGAAAAGTCAATAGCCAGATATAATGGTCAATTTCTCTAATATTATTGTCTAATTAAGCAATTTTGCTTCAGTCAAGATTGCATTTCACTGAGTCACTGTAGTCTAAAAGTGATGTAGAACCGATTTCTTTCAAGCCAAGGAGAAAAGAAATAAAACTTGAGTCCAAGAAGGAACAGATTCTGATTTATGTTCTGTGCTCAACTGGCTGACTTTCCAAAGTACAAAGCAAGAGCTAAAAGGAGCCTGCCAAATGGGCCAGGTGCTCAGCTAGAGACTCAGATACCTGGGCTCCAGAAGGTAACAGCCCACTGCAGGTGATGGGAGATGCTGTCTTCATGGCCTCACCTACAGAAGCAAGGGGTACTGGGTAGTCTCTCTCTTCAGTGAAGGGGAGTTTCACTCTTCAGGCTTTGGGGGGCTTTTAAAAATCCCAGTGCCCAAACCACTCCCCAGACCAATCAATTCAGAATCACTGGGAGTGGGACACCAGCTGCAGTATTTTTTAAAGCCCTCCAGGAGATTCCAATGTGTACTCAAGGTGAAGAAACCCTGTTCTGGATGGTTCCTGAAGCATCTATAAGCACTAGCCAGGTGGTCTAAGATTCCTTAGAAACACCTTTCCAGTTCAGGGCCTCAGTTCTCCCCATATGTCCACTGACACCATGGAGGATCCTGGGGGAATCCACCCAGGAAGAAAACTGCAACATGAAAGATGGATATTCCTGGTGCTGACAGCAAAATTCACTTGGGAAAGATGATTCATTTTACACATCAACCTCATTGGGCCACAGAGTGCAAAAATATTTAGTCATTGTATGGGGATTAACATAAGAATAAAAAAAAATATTTAGTCAAACGTTACCCTGGGTGTTTCTGGGAAGGTGTTTTTAGATGAGATTAATGTTGAAATCAGTAGACTGAGTAAAGCAGATTGTCCTTCCTAATGTGGATGGGCCTTGCCCAATCAGTTGAAGGCCTACATAGACCAGAAATGCTGACCCTCCCCCAGGAAAAGAAGAATTTCCCATGCCTGAGTGCCTTTGAACTGGGACTTCGGCTTTTTCCTGACTTTGAACTTGAACTATCAACTCTACTTGGAACTCAAGCCTGCTAGCTTTCAGACTGGAATTATACCACCAGCTCTCCTGGAGTTTTAGTTTACCTACTAACCCTGCAGATCTTGGGACTTTTCAGCCTCCATGATGACTTGAACCAATTCCTTATAATGAGTCTCTTTACAGAGATGGAGATAAATAGGTAGGTAGGTAGGTAGATAGATAGATAGATAGATAGATAGATAGATAGATAGATAGATAGATAGATAGAATCATATACACATACATCTTATTGGGTCTATTTCCCTGGAGAATGCTGACTGATACAGTGAATTTGCTCCTTGTTGCTATTCCCCCAAGTATTCACCTCCCTAAAAACTGCAGCCTGCCCCTGAACCAGTGGTATAACTAGCAATGCAGGTGTGAAAAGAAGCTTCCAACATGGCCCCCAATGATCCCCAACTGCTGGTGTTCATGCCCTTGGGTTGTTCCCTCCCACACTGTATCAGAGATGTTTCGTGTGACCAAAAGCATCAGGCAGACCCAATGGTGTGTCACTTCCTAGGCCAGGTCCTAAAAGGCACTGTGGCTTCCACTTTGCTCTCTCTTGGATTGGTCACTCTAGAAGAAGCCAGCTGCCCTGTCGTGAGGACATGCAAGCAGCCCCACAAGAGATGCGTGTGGCTGGTAATCAAGACCTCTGTTCAACAGACAGCAAGGAGGTGAGGCCTCCTGCTAAGAGCCAGTTAAGCCTTCAGATGACCAGGATGAATGGCATCGGCTTCTCCCCCACTCTCCAAGCTCACCTCCCACAGCAAAGAATGCTGTCATCAGTCTCCTTACAAGATGTCTTGAGTTCATCCGTGTCTCTCCTCCCACATTCATGCCCTGGTTATGTTTCAGTGGGTCTACTTCCAACTCGTCTCCCTGCCTCCACTTTTATGCCCCTCCCAGCTGTTCTCCACAAAGCAGCCAGAGGGAATTTTCTAGAACAGAGATTATATCAAAGGTTCCCAAACTTTCTCAGTCCACGTCAATCTCAGTGACCCACTAAGTTTTTTGACAGCATCCCTAGTGCAAAAAGAACACCTAAGAGTCCTGTTTGGTTAGAGTCAAACAAAATATTTATGTCCTAAGAAGGTAGTAGTTATCTGAAAAAATAACACACATAATTTGAAAGAAAAAATTAATATTTTTGTATCGTTCCTAAATAACCACAGTCACTCCCTAGTGGTATGTGTGCACCTGTTGGGCACTGCACAACCTTAGAATCCTCAGTCCCTAGAATCAGCTTAGACCTTGCCATCTTCATTTCCTGTTTCGTGTTGATTTGGGCTTTTTATCACAGCAACTAGCTACCCTGATGATAGGGTTACGTGTGGTCCCCTGGATTTAATCACACTACCCAATTCTATAGTGAATAATATTTACATAATCATACTATTGCAAATGCTGCCTGTGAATTCCCAGGGTATTTTTATCAGCCTTCGGTCAAAGCCTAGAAGACTTTTCTATGGTTTCAGCAGAGAATATAAGTGCTATACACCCACAAATGCTGAAGTGATGTCGGGGGAAGGGTAGGACAGGGCAGCAGAACCAACTACCTAAATTGATGGATCAAAAATTCTTGCAGAGTATTTCATTCAGGCTGATGTTGGAAACCAACAGAATAACTAAAAGCTGAAAGTCAGCTGGGTCTGCAGTTTGAGCCTAAAAATGGAGGTGGGTAAGTAAAATTTTCAAAATTCAAAATTTTCAAAATCTTACTTCAAAAAAAGTAAGATTTTCACTTTTGGGTTCTGTACCCTCTTCCTTTTTATATCTGTCGAAACCACTTTTAACCACATGAATGTTACTTTTATAAGGAAAACAAAATATTGTCTCTCCATTCAGTTAGGGTTTTAATACCCCCTTTTCTACAAGTCTGCCTTCTATCCATCCTCCCTCCTGACAAACCAACTTAGTGTGACTTTTTTTTAAGATTTTATTTATTTATTTGAGAGAGAGAGAGAGAGAGCATGAGCAGGGGGAGGGCAGAGGGAGAAGCAGGCTCCCCACTGAGCAAGGAATCCAACCCAACGCGGGGCTGGATCCCAGGACCCTAAGAGCATGACCTGAGCTGAAGGCAGACACTTAAGCGACTGAGCCACCCAGGTGCCCCTAGTGTGACTTTTTACTTCTGTCAGGCATGGTGTTTGACTGCAAGATTTCACTAATATCCAGTAGCACATTGCTTGTCCTTTTCAGGTAAATTTCTCATATGTTTCCTCCATCCAGCACTCTGCAAATACCAGTTCATCCAACCCATAGATCCTAGGAAACAGACTATGTTAAGTCTTGTTTTTATGTACATCCTGTCTCTGTGCACAAGTTAGGGCCACCCAGAGAAGACACTCTATAACTAGTTGTTTTCTGACCCCCAAGTCCATTTTGCTACAAAAATGAGAGGCTGAATATTAGCCTCAAGAGAATGGGGCATTTACTTGTCTTCTTCACTGGATTGGATTCTCCTTGAGGGCAGTGCTTGATTTTTATACATTCTCAAGTTATTAGAGACTGAGAGATACCGACAGACAAAATTACTCAGTACATGAGTGGAATGGACAAACTGGTGAATGAGTGAGGTCAGCAGGCTGGAGGGAGAGTCCTCTAGAATCAAAATTCCAGGTCCTGCAGAAATTATGGTAATAAGCTTGCTCTGAATTCTATTTTTCATTAACCTTTACATTAAACACTTAACTATTTTGTCTGTACCTACCATGTGTTCAAAACCTACAGTATTTGAAAGAGATGTTTGCTAGAGACCTTCGTACATTTATCAAAAGTCCTCCTCTGGATCTGAGTTTGTCTAGAGAAGAAGAAAGTTCTAGATTTCTTTTCTTTTTTCGTTTTTTTCAACTTGCCTCAGTAATGACACCTAAAATTTCAGGAGCAGCCAGGATATCTCTCTCTCTCTCTCATGCACACACACACACACACACACACACACACACACACACATACAACCCATCTTTCAGCCTCTTGAATCCCATTGAAAATCCTGAGGATCTGTGAGACTTTATGAAAGATTCCCTTTATGTGACACATCTTTAAGATCTTCTTTGAGATGGCCCCCAACCCTTGAAATACTTCAGGCTGAAAGCTGTTACCTGTGTTGAGTGGAGCACTGTCTACCTCTCAAAGGCCTTTTGACTCTCCAAGGAGTATTCACATTGCCTTAGGAGCTAAGAAAACCTCCAATTACTGGTAAATGCTATTAGAAGATGACAAGATGATGAAAATATACCAGTAGCTATTACTATATTATCCCAAATATATTTCCCCTGCCAGTCCCAAGGTTTGCAAACAACATCCCATCCTGTGTCTGTCAGATATTGCCTTTCATAGCCTCAGCAAAAGGACCAGTAAGCAGGTCACCGGCTGCCATCATTTATCAAACATCTACACATGTCAGAAGCTGTACTACACATATGTAAAGAACCTAAGACAGTGATCAAACAGTAAATGTCGCCCAAGGACCAGGGATTACCCCTTTGGAGAGTCTATGGATGGGCAGCAGAACCCAGCGTTGCTGTCAGATGGCCAGGCACTCACTGGAGGCTCTGCCCACCTCCTCGTCTTCCACACTGGAAGAATCAGGTGTGGGATGTCCAACATCTGTTCATAATCTTGAGCTGGAGGACAGGATTGCAGGTGTGGGGGGAGGAAGCCTCCTCCAGCCAGGTGAGCAGACATGCATGTACTTGGAAGAAAGATGAATGAGGTTCAGCTCTTTTCCAATGCAGGGTCAAGCAACGACATCCAATTCATACAGATCCATGTACCACGAGGGATCGGAAATTCCCACTCTAGTTAACTCGTTCCCAAGCCCCATCGTCTGCATTAGTGGGACCACACTGTTCACCTCACAAGGTTCTCCAAATGGCCACACCTTGACCAGCAGAGAGGACCCTCCATGCCTGGCAGCCCCCATGCTCTTTCCCCCTTCAGGCTTCTTCCCCAAAATTCCCCATGTCCTCATCTGCTGGGGATGCCATCATTTCTACTCTGTTGGATAGCGAGAAAAGAACATTTGAGCCCTGGGAGAAGGGAAGAGGGAGGCAGAGGAGAACCTCAGAGAAGAGGTTTCTTTTGGTTAGAACTTCAGGTTGAATATCTTTAAAAAAAAAAAAAATAGATAAGTTGTCCTGTAAAGATTTATCCTTAGATGGGGACAATCCAGAGAGACAATGGACAGAGAAGTCCACCCCAAACATATACACATGGTTGTTGTTGTTGTTGCGTGCCTTACATATATTATCTCATTTAACCCACAAAACAACTGCATTGTCACCCCTATTTCACAGATGAGGAAACCACACTCAGAGAGTTTGCTGGATCATTCTGTTGTCAATTATGTTGATTATGTTTCCCGTAACTCCCTTCTCCACAGGGTTCTGAGTTAGAGATGCCATAGAGGAAGCTGAGAATGGCAGGGACAGAACTGAAGTGACACAGGGGCTCTTTAAAGGAGTTCAAGGTCAGGTAGGATGCCACACAGAAACAGAGGTGCCCAGTGGGTTCTAGCTTATTCTTCCTCTCCTCCATTCCAGGCCCAGCTTTTCTGCCAAAGTGCCAGCCCTGCAGACCAGCAGTGGCCCTGCCCACCACCAGATGTTTGGCTGCAGACCCACAGAGGTAGCAGCTTCCTGTAAACCTCTGTAGGAGCTCCCCTTTCCTGTCCCATTTCAGCAGCTGGATTTGCCCAGCCTCCTCATTACCAGGGTTTCAGAAAGTCAGTTAGTGATTTCTCAGATCTTGCAACTTGCTCCTAGATCTAAAGTCTAATTCCCATGTTATATCCCTATTCCAGATAAATCTAGTTCTGCTTCCCGGACTGAACTCTGGCCAGTAAAAAGAGATTATATAACATTCAAAGGCCACCAACCTAGGAAGTAGTAGAATGAGAAGCCAGGCAGGTATGAAAGCAGTGGTCAGCACTGAGGGTGGGACCAGAAGTGGAGAAGCTCATCTAGCCCGAGGGGTTGGACCCAAGGAAGCCCCTGGGGCTTCAGGCGTGGTGTCCAATCAATGACAAGCTTCAGATCCTAGAGCATCCCATCTAGTGGTGGCATCTAGTGTCCAGAGCGAGTGGGTGAGACCCTCAGTCTTGGATAATCATCCTGTCCACCAGGAGACCCCATCAATGTCCAGGTAATAAGATACATCCTTCCTCTCACTTCTTTTCCAAGAAAAAGATAGATCCCCTGTCAAAATTCAGCAGGCAGCTATCAGAAGCCACCACCTCCATTTGGAACTAAAATATGAGGCACAGGAGCTGGACTTTAAGAAAAGGAAGCTACCAAACACCAGGTCTGCTTTCTGAGCCCCAGCCTGGAGTCATCTGTGACCATTAGTGACCTGACTGCTCTGATGAAGCTTGTCTCAGGAACGAAGGAGCCCTTGGGAGGAAGCCTCAGTGACAGCTTCTAGAAGGGCAGGCCTGGGGAAGGGTGGCATGAGATGGGCAGACACCCTAGGAGGTCCCAAAAGGAGCCCCCTGAGCAACACAGCACCATAGCTGAGAGCTTGGAACACAGAGACAGAGCAGGAGGAAACAAGACACTCTTTACTCATGGTATCAAAACACTCATGCACGAGTGGGAAAGGACTCAAAGTTTGCTGTAGATGGCATCCTGTGTTCAATGTCGGACCATAAAGTCTCAAGTAGGAAAGTCTAAGCAAGCTGCCCAGTTTTGCAGATGAAACCTTTAAATGCTCATGCTCTTCCTCCTTCACGGTGCCCACCTAGAAAGCAGCCTCCTCTCACCTGTCCTGCGTTCACTCAACAACCAGGATCAACCCATCTAGTTGATGGATAAGAGCAAAGACTCTATCACCATGGTCGATGGGCTTAAAATCCCAGCAAGGCCACTTCCTCTTGAGCCTGTTTTCCTTCTCCATAAGATGGGGATAAAAGCAATATCTAGGGGCGCCTGGGTGGCTCAGTTGGTTAAGCGACTGCCTTCGGCTCAGGTCATGATCCTGGAGTCCCGGGATCGAGTCCCGCATCGGGCTCCCTGCTTGGCAGGGAGCCTGCTTCTCCCTCTGACCCTCCTCCCTCTCATGCTCTCTGTATCTCATTCTCTCTGTCTCAAATAAATAAATAAAATCTTTAAAAAAAAAAAAAAAGCGCAATATCTATCTCAGAGCTGACCTGAAGAGTTCAGTGACTTCATAGTGTGACTGGCTAAGAATACACAAGGCTCACTATAAGGGCTTAATTAACGCTAACTCTTATTAAGCACTTACTGTTTTCCTGGCAAAGCTGCAACAAAATCTTGACCCCCATCGAGGACTGGTGGGAATGTAACGGGCATCATGTCTTCCCATACAATGGGCTGGACTCCATTATGGGTGGAATTCTGTCCCCACCAAAATAAGATATGTTGAAATCCTAACTGCCAGGACCTCAGAATGTGACCTTTTTTAGAAAAAAGGTCTTTAACATGTATCATATGATCTCACTGATATGAGGAATTCTTAATCGCAGGAATCAAACAGGGTTGTTGGAGTGGGGGGGGGTGGGAGGGATGGGGTGACTGGGTGATAGACACTGGGGAGGGTATGTGCTCTGGTAAGCGCTGTGAATTGTGCAAGACTGTTGAATCTCAGCTCTGTACCTCTGAAACAAATAATGCAATATATGTTAAAAAAAAAAAGAAGAAGAAGAAGAAGAAGGTAGCGGGAGGGGAAGAATGAAGCGGGGGAAATCGGAGGGGTAGACGAACCATGAGAGATGATGGACTCTGAAAAACAAACAGGGCTCTAGAGGGGAGGGGGGTGGGAGGATGGGTTAGCCTGGTGGTGGGTATTGAGGAGGGCACGTTCTGCATGGAGCACTGGGTGTTATGCACAAACAATGAATCATGGAACACTTCATCTAGAACTAATGATGTAATGTATGGGGATTAACATAAGAATAAAAAAAAAAAGAAAGAAAAAAGGTCTTTAAAAAGGTAATCCGAGGATTGCTGGCAAACACCAGGAGCCAGGAGAGTCAAGGAAGGATTCTCCCCCGAGACTTCAGAGAGAGCACGGCCCTGCCAACACCATCGTTTGGGGCTTTCAGCCTCCAGAACTGTAAAACAAAACATTGCTGTTGTTCGAAGCCCCCCAATTTTGGGTCCTCTGTTTGGCAGCCCTAGGGAACTAACATAGACTCAGGTCTCAACTCTCGGCCAGAGCTGCCTGGGCTCTGGAGCAGCGAGGGGCCCATGTCCCCCCTGTCACAGGGATGAGGAAGCAAACGAAGTCAATCAGCAAAGAGAGCAAGAAGAAGAACATAGACAGCCCCCAAAAAAGCAAGACTTGGAGAAAGCCAATTCTGATTGCTATTTCATTCTCCATTTGGTCTTTTCTTGAGGGCCGACTAAGTTCCTTCTCTGAGCTCTGAGAGCACCTATGTCCCTGTAATGGATTTTCCTTTAGGTCTTAATCTAGCTCAGGTGGGTGCTTAGTAGTTGCAACCAAAGGGACCTTAAAAATGCAATGGCCACAGCTTCAGCATCATAAATGCCACCTCCAAGACAGGGTGGACAGAGTGCGAGTACCAAGAACGTGCAGAGGACAGGGGGTGGTCCCTCCACAGGCCAGCAGAGGGAGGCTTTCCAGAGAGGTGACCATTCCCTTGGACTTCAAGGGATACCAGAGGTGACACACAGAGGAAGCGTGTCAGGCAGCGTGACCACATTTTAGAGTCTTGTGTTTCTGCAGGATTAACCCTGAGCTGGTTGATACTGGGAAAGTGTTCATCATTCTTGAGCTGAAAAGCAATCAGAGTAGAAATAAAGCCACTGCCCAGTTGCCATGTTAAACTGAGCCAGGCATTGAGGAGCTGTCCCACGTCCTCTGGTTTACAGAAGGCAGCCCCCAAGTTCTCTGCCTACTGAGACCACATCTATTGATCCCAGAGCAAATTGACTCCCCTGCCTGTGTATCGCAATTCAGATGCAGACACTGAACGATGTTACCTTCCAATCCAAGATCAGCATTCGAGCTGCACAAATATTTGCTTTGTTCCTCAGCACTCCACCTATTAAGCCAAAGTAGAGAGGAAAATCACATTACGGCAGGCGGAATGAACAAGATGCTGCAGTTAGTGGACACCTCAAGGGATGTGAGGGATCACGCGACAGGTCTCACCGTCAAACAATAGATATTTCCTTCTCACCCCCAGGATAGGACAATGCAGGATGTTGCTTTAAAGTCAACGTGTCTTGTGATCCAACAGACCCTTGATGCAAGTTCCCTCCTGTAAAGAAGCAACCTGTTCTTTTCCTGGCCCAGGATCTCCGTAACCCCTTGTGCCCTGCTCTCAAATTCTTCCTCTGTCTTATATCCTCTGCTTCCCATTCCTCTTTCCCTACTTCTCTGTTCTGTTTTTCTCTCGGTCCATCTTAGTTGGGGGTCTGGCAGGAACGCAGCCTCCTGTTAAAAGAGGAAAAGGAAACAATGCAAGTGTTGTCCATCTGCTGGTGCCATCAGGGGAAGACGAAGCCAAGATGCACGGGGTTTAATTCCATCCCAGGGTCAGTCTTGCTGCTGACGGTCCTGTTGGCCCCTGGCCAGGGCGTCCTGTGTCCTCGCCGGGCTGAGCCAGGTATAATGGGGAGATTAAGAGCCCAGTCCCGGGCAGAGCTTCTCAGGCAGTCTGATGGCTCTCATTAGTGTTGAACTGCAGGAAATGATCCAGTCCCCCCACCATGTGCACATGCTGGAGGGTAGGGGAAGAGGAGCCATTCGGGAAATCACTGCTCCCTGCAATCGGGAGCACCATCAAAGCTCTCTGCTTGTGGCCTGGCAGCCTCCACAGATTCACTGACATCTATTCCATGCTACGCCTAAGAGCTGTCGAGATGAACAAGACGCTGGCCAGGCCTTGGGGAAGCTCTAAGTCTGGAAATAGCCTCGCAGACAGGGCCCCCCTTGGGGACGGATCAGGTGGGCAGAACATGCCATGCCACACAGAGGTGGGCCGGAAGGTGCACGGGAGTGAAGCAGGTGAGGGAGGAGAACAGGATTCCAGCAGGGAAAAAAGGCATGAGAAATAAAGAAGCATGAATACACGGATGAAATGCTGGAACAAAGCAAGGAACTCAGAGCTCATTCCCTGGCCCGGGGAGCCTGAACCAGACTAGCCTGGGAGAGAACGAAGCCAGACCTGTGTCCTTACACCTTGTCCGCTGGGTGTTAAATTATCTCTGACCACGAACGTTTTTGTGATAAAACAGATATAACATAACATGTACCATCTTAACCATTTCTAAGCACATGGGTCAGTGGCACTAAGTACATGTGCCTAAGTCACTAAGTCACACTGTCCTACAGCCTACCCCCCACTTCTGTCTCTAGAACTTTCTCTCTTCCCCAGCTGAAACTCATATCCACTGAACACTGACTCCCCTTCTCCCCTCACCCCACCAGGCCTTGGCTGCCAGCATTCTGCTCTCCATGTCTGTGAACCTGACTCTTCTGGGCACCTCATACAAGTGGAATCATGCAGTATTTGTCTTTCTGGGAGTGGCTTATTCCCACTTAACATGATGTCCTCATGGTTCATCCATGTTGTCACAAAATATAGAATTTCCTTCTTGTTCAAGACTGAAAAATATCTGTAAAAATGTTTATACAGTGAGCATGGAACTTTTACAACTCCAGTAAGTGGAAGTAAATAAAATAGGCATGAACACCACAAAAAATTAAATTTTTTTTGAAAAGAGCCTTTTGTTCCCCATGATAGAAAATCCAGCCCAAACTGACTGAGGCAGAGAGGGGGGCTTTGTGGGCTCATTGACTGAGGAGTCCAGGACATGGCTGGCCTCAGGCATGGCTGGATGCTAATGCTCGGCCCTATTATCACAATCTGGCCTGGCAGGGGCCAAGCTCTGTGCCGGGTGCTGCGAATAGCGGAGGGATTAATAAGCATTATTCCAGCCCTAGTAGAACTTGTCACCTCTCCCAACAGCTGCGCCCATGGCAGACCTCTCCAAGTGACCCTTGTATTGTATATGCTGAGCTTGGCTGGGCCCTTGGGTCTGTCTTCACACAGGGCTCCAGAAAACTACCACTTCCTGGTGGTACTGGTTCATGAGATAAATCCACCCACCATTATTCCCCTAGAGCATAGTTAGGATAATTACGGCCAACACTAAATCGCGGCTCACTGTGTGTACTGGGGGTTGACCACACTAACTCACTTAATCCCCAGAATTGTCCCATGAAGTAGGGACTCTATCACTAACCCCATTTTACAGATGGGGAAACAGAGGCACGGAGAGATTAAGTGAGCTGTCCGAGGATCTGAGCAGATTGTTGAATCCACATCCAAACCCAGACTGGCTGGCGACCCTGTGCGGTGTCACCTGGGGGGCCAGCTAACCCCCACCCTCCCCCACTGAATCCCCATCCCACCTTCAAACCACCACAGAAACACGGACCATGATGACAGGATTCTAGAGGGAATGACAGCATTTTCTGAAGTGCTTTAGCTTTTTATCCAAACTCAAAGAGAGGAGCTAAAATGAATTAAATTATAATTGGACAATATGGGTTTTTGAATTGTAATTGTTATAATTAATTTACCATCAATATAATGCAAGGAGTTAAAAATAATGGATTGAAAATGGCTGAAAACCCATTGAAAATGTAATATGTACAAGTGAAATACTCGTCTTACATATGAAGTACTTAACCAAATATGACATACTCTAATAAATCTCTCTCTTATTCATTACAGCTGCATATGCTACAGTTCACAGTCAAGCTTATCTATGGAGCATAAGAGCTGGTACACTTCCTCTTTAATCCCTCTCAAGACCCCCTTTTGGCATCAGAATAAATTTCACAACAGCACATTCTTTTAAAACCTCTGCTTCTCATGCTTGGATGCTCGTCCTCGCAGGCCCTTAATTCAGGGCCCACTTCAATGGAATCATGAGCGTCACAGGCTCTAGAAACGTCGGCCAGGGGTAGCCATTTCGGGAGTTGATGCACTCAAGAGCCCTGTTCTGGCATCAGGCAGAGCTGGGTTCAAATCTCCGCTTGGCCACCCATAGCTGGGAGTCTTAGCCTCTCTGAACCTTGGTTTGTTTATTTTTTTAATGGACAAGGAAACTACCTTCTCAAAGGATTGTGGTAAAAAAAATTTAGAGAGAATTATGAGTAGATCATGAGCACAGTCCTCGGCACATGGGAAGCACTATGATCTGTGTTGAAAAGTTCGAGTATTGTCATCTACATGGATGCATACTAAAACAAAATGCAAAATCTTCACGAAGTTTTTGAATGAGTCCCAGTCCCCTCCCCTCCCCAAAGGCCACCATTCAAGTGCCAGCATATGAAAGGGGGTAGTCACGTGGACCCCACAGGACGGGCGTCAGGATCACTGTTATCATGCGGTATTCACTGGTACCCTTCCAGGTGCCAGGAACTGTCCACATAAACTATGACTAAGATGAGGTGCTTGTCTTCAGAGACCTCAAGGTGCAGCTTGGATGGATAGCTAACTGCCTGCACGAGCCACGGTGAGGGGCATCTGTGTGGCAGTGTCTTCCGGGAAACCCTGAGCCTCTTCAACCAGTCAGAGGTCCCCACCTCATACTTCCTCAGTGATGTCCTGGGTCCGACTTTCCGGTCCAGTCAGACCAGGGAGACAGCTGGAGTGATGCAGCAGAGGGCAGAAAGTAAAGCAGGGCTTCAGGGAAACCACTGAGCAGGCTGGGAAGTAGAGAACATGCTGGAACCCTGGGAGCTGGAGGGATGACACCCTGTGCAAACTAAAATCAACATCTGGTGGGAAGAGGCAAGTCAGAGCTGGAAAAGAAAGCCATGCCTGATTCCCGGGCGCTCCAAACACAAGGCTGATGGTGGCCAAACTAGCTGCAGGCCCCATCTGCTGGAGCGTTGCATATAGCTCAATACCAACTGCTAAATCCCCAAAATGGAGGTCACAGCAAGAGACACTCTCTGCTGCCAATGACCCAAAAT
Source organism: Mirounga angustirostris (assembly GCF_029215605.1). Lineage (NCBI taxonomy): Eukaryota > Metazoa > Chordata > Mammalia > Carnivora > Phocidae > Mirounga > Mirounga angustirostris. The sequence goes on from NW_026991713.1 coordinate 169,448,484, forward strand.
TGGGTCAAAACCTTCCCCAAATTGGAACTGCAGACGGAGAAGCCCAGTTCTGGGCTCTTTCCCTAGAGAGAGGGGGAAGGAGGAAAAATTCAGGGCCATTTCCTGAGCCTGTGAGGACCACATGCCCAGAGAGTTGTGCGAATGACAGCATTGGAGAGTGATGACCACTGCTTTTTTCTTTCAGTTTTACCACCAGTCAGGGAGATTCTGCTTCACTCTGAACAAATCCGCATTAAGATGAGAGAGATGTCTAGACACATTTAATCCAGAAAATCCCTCTTTCTGAAAGGAAATCACTCTCTACATGGTAGGGATATCAAAAGGCAGTTATAAGGTGACATTAAAAAGCATGGATTGGGGCATCAGACAGATCTATGCTCAAAACCCAAGTGTGGTTCTTACAAAGTACCTTGGTTCCGAGCAAGTCGGAATGTCTCTGAGTCAGTTTTTCTAACAGCAAATGGGGATAATCATACGGATCTCACAGGATTGTTGTTTGGATTATAATTTCATTCAGTATTCACTGAGACCCTTCCAGGTGCCAGGAATTGTGCTGGAACCCACACAAAGCAATGAATAATACGAGGTTCTTGCCTTGGGAGAGCCACATCCTAGCATAGGATGGATGATGTCAAAGAGCCATGATGTGGCATGTCTGTCATATGCACTGGAGTCTATGTAGTGGACTCAATAAACACAGGGCAAAATCAACAGAGATGGAGGGCAGAGGAGGTAGGGGAGAGTCCATGAAAGAAAGTGCTGAGCTAGTCTCAATGGATGAGTCTGAGCCTTCTGGTAGACCAGATGCCACTGGCATTCCAGGGAGAAGCATCTGGAAGGATGAAGCCATGTGGCAAGACTTGAAATGGCAAGGGCCATGGGAGGAGGGCAGTGGAAGGGGAAGGGTGGGCCCAGACCCAGCTGAGGAGGGTCACATATGCTCAACTAAGGAGTCTGTGCTTTCCTTCCCCATTGTGATTCTTCCAGCTCTATCTTGTCTTATTCAAAAAGGCTTTGACAGAGCCAAGTGTGAACTCTATCCCAACGTTCTTGAAGAGTCATATTGAAGCAACATGATTCTTCATGAAGTTCGTCAAAGTGTCTGCAATTAGTAAGTGTTCAACACACCCTGGTTTCCTTCTACGCCCTAAGATAAGAATCCTTCCATTTTCTGGAGTATATATCTTGTGCTGTAATACTTTGACATCACCTGCAGAGGTCAAGGGTAGAGCAAGGGGTCAAAGGGGCTTTGAGCTTAAATGGAGCCATCGTCAAAGGCAGAGGAAAGAGAAGCAAGAAGACCAACGAAGCTGCTGCACAAGGAGCCCCTGAAATGCTGTAGCTTCCAGAAGACAGAAGGGCATCTCTCTCCTACATAACTGTCCGGGAAGCATAGACAGGATCAGCTCCATGAGGTCAGCAGGGACCCAGGTCTTTATCTTCAGTCTTGGTTTTGTGAAGTTGCTGCTTTTCCACACATGCATTTGGCCATCGGACAGGAAATTGGGGACATCCAGGGTTGGTGGTACTCCCACTCACATCCAATTGGCCTGAACTTAGTTGCATGATGTATACTGAGTTTGAAGTCCTACCAGGCTGTCCAAGCAACAGCTAGAAATGCAGGACTTGAGTTCAGGAAGGCCCTGGTCTTCCCACAAAATGCTGTGTTGGTTCATAAAATCAGTGTCATCAAAGAATAGTAAGACAACCCCAGGTTACAATCACTATTCGGCTGGCTGCTTGTGGCGGCGAGACCTTCAGTAATTCACACACTTATCTTCCCTGAGACTATTTACTCATCTGTGAAAATAGCTTGTAATGATGATGGAAATATGAATAAAATACACAAAGCACCTGGCTGGTGGTAAGTCTAATGAGCACTTCCTTGTGCTTGTGAACAGAGGTGATCAAGCTGAAGTTTCTGAGGGATTTCACTGATCAGCGTTCACGGAAAGGATCTGGGGGTTCACTAGAGTCTATCGGGGGAACTTCCTTAAAGCTGGAGGTTGCAGGAGGAGGTCAAGATCACAAGCAGACGAATGTCACAGAAGCAAGTAAGATGCTCCATGTTTCAAGCAGCATCCCTGAGCACCAGTACAGCCCAGGAGACTGGGCTCACTCAGCTCAGGAGACAGCATGGCAGGAGGGCAAAGGGCCAACTTTGGAGGTCGAAAGTATGGGTTTACTACCAATTCCGCCATCCAGTGATTGAGGAGCCTTGGGAGAGACACTGGATCTCTCTGAACTCCAATTTCTTTACTAATAAATGACAATAATGACACCGCTGAGGAGGGTGGGATTTGTGCCCTCATAGGAAGAGAGGAGAGCCTGCTCACTCGCTCTCCCCCGCTCCCCATGTGAGGACACAGCGAGAAGGTGGCCATCTGCTAGCCAGGAAGAGAGCCCTCACCAAGGACCAAATCTGCCGGCACTCTGCCCTTGGACTTGCATCCTCCAGAACTGTCAGAGATAAATGTCTGTTGTCGAAGCCACCCGGTCTACGGTACTTTGTTTTAGCAGCCCAAGCTAAGACACATACCTGGTTGGGCTACTGGACAGGTTGCAGAAAAGGTAAGGTGCCTAAGTCAGGACTGGCACATAGGAGGTACATGGTATAGAGTAAACTGATTATCGTAGCCCAGGTATTTCCATCATCATTTTTATCTCACAAGCCCTGCCCTCAAGGAGTTTAGGGTGGGCTTAGGGGAAACAGATACATAACTCAGCATTTGGGGGGGGTAATACAAGCGTGCTCAAGTACTTTGACTGCCCTGGGGCTTTTAGAAATAAGGAGATCTTCCCCTGAGAAGAAAGCTAAACTCACACCTAGAGCCACATACCTCATACATTCTTCTGCTGCACCAGGAGCCCCCATAAGGCTGATCCTGGAGACGGTGGGGGGCTGGGGGGGGCAGGCAGGGGTAGAGCTGCGAAATGCATCCTGCCCCTCAGCTCTGGCAACTAGCTGAGTACAGCTCCTGGCAAACACAGCAGGCATGGAAACGCATGCCGCCTCCGAGTTGTGGTACACATTGGCATCCTTCTGGGTATACAAGCTGTCCCCTCTGCTGATGCCAGAAAGACTGCCGAGGCAATGTCATATGGAAATGTGTGTACCCCCACCCCCCCGCCTGGCAAAAAGTTAACTGTGCTTTATTTCACTTCGGGTCCATATGCCACCTCAATTTCTGATCAGAGGTATTACAAATTACAGTATGTCTCCACAGAACATTAAAGGAGGCTCATTTCTCTCTCTGTGTCAACACATTAGTTTCAATTGTTTGAGAGAACGTGCTAGATAGCGTTCTCTTCGTTCACAGATAATTTCTTTTCTGCGCTCCCCAGTGACAGGACCCCTGGTTAAGATGTTCACCTCCCCTCTCTACCTCTCGCCCCTACATAATTTAATCTGCCCTGGGGGCAGGCAGGTTGTTTTGCAATCAAAGTGTGCGATTTAACAATTGGAAGAGAGATTAATTAAGGAAGAAAGGATTTTCTCCCTTTCTTTCTTGTGGGTTCAAAAGCTCCTTTAATAAGAGGAATCAACAGACATCAAAATAAAGGAGTGGAAAGTAAGTCCCACATCCCCCCACCGCCCCCCACCGCTGCATGCCCCCAGGTCTCTGCAATCTGCCCTGAGGCCCTGGGGTGTGGGCAGTCTTTCCCGCATGTTGCCCCCAGCAGATGCCCTCGGAGAAATCAAAATCAATCGGGCGCCCCTGCAGGGCCAAGATGGACAGAAGGAAATTTAAAGGGGATTTTTATAAACTTCATCAATACCAGCACAAAACAGAAGCAGGACAGCTTTATTGATTTAAACATTAGAATAACATGTGCTTTCTTTGCATTTTCCCAGAAGTGATAATGTTGCTTATTTTTAATCTAGATTGAAATCTCCGAGAGTTTCCACAAGCCCCTTGTGGTGATTACCAAAGATTAGTAATAACATGTCTAATTAGTGTAGAAAGACATAAAAATCAATGGCAGTGTGAAATGTTATCCTGACTGACGGCGCTCGGAGGAGAGCCCGCGTGCGTCCCCGGGGACAGGCAGCGCCTGGGGGCCCCCTGCTCAGACCCAGGTCCAGGGCGGGGGGCGGGCTTACACCCAACCCCAAGGAGGCAGAGGGCTTCGCAGAGGCTTTCTGAGTTCCCAGATACCCTGTCTTTGAGCTTCTGATGTCTTTGTCAGAGGAAATAATAAAAAAGAGAGGATGACTGCCTGGCAGGTGAGCCAAGCCAACCAGTGCCCAGATTCTCAGCTCTGCCTTTTAGGGAAATTCAACTATATTTGCCAAGCGCTCCCAGGGAACAAAGGGAGGGAAGACCCAGCCCCTGGTGGCCAAGAAGCCCTGACCCACTGCAGGGGGGTGGGGGGTGCCCTATGGCTGCTGGAACCGCATGTGCCCCCCTCTCAAACCTGGCACTCAGGAGGCAATTCTCAAAAGGTTTGTGTGGTTTTATCCGGGCAGGAGGTGAGGGTTCCCTTTTCATCCCACACAAGACAGCCATGCCTCCACCCACTGTCTAGCTCATCCTCTGAGACCCTCTCCCTCCTACTCTGATGGCCTTCCTCCCTACCCTCCCTAAGATCCAAGGTAACCCAGGCTCTGAAGACTCCCTGAAGACTCCCTTGGTTTGTGCTTTACCATATGGGGGGGGGGGGTGCCTAGGAGTCCGAGTGAGAGAGACAAAAGGAGGGAAAGACATCGGGACCCCCAGATATAAATACATGATTGTAGATTACACAGAGATACAGGTCACCATTCAAGTCCCACTAACAAGTAACAACACAGGGTCCTAAGTGGTATAATGAAGTGCCAGAGACATGGATGAAGGAGGGGTTAATTCTGCCTCCCAGGTGGGATACGGAAAACAGGTGAGCTTGGAGATGGGTCTGGAAGAATGCAGAGGGAGGAAATGGAGGTAGGGCTCTGACAAGCCCACGCACAGAGGCGAACTCATCAAAGTAAAGGGAGAAGACAGTGAGGGATCCATGACCTCACCCCACCACCATCTCCCTCCGACCCACCTCTCCTCCAGGATCGCCAAAGGCCAACCCAGTGGGCAGTGTTCAGTCTTTATTTGGTTGCCTCATGTTGCTGCATTTGACCCCATGGGCCACTCTCTTCTAGAAACATCTTTGTCCTTGATTTCTGTGGCTCCATGATCTCTTGGGTTCCAACTACATCTCTGTCTCCTCGTCTGGGTCTTTCTGTTATTGATAATCCCTATGGCTCCATTCAGAGTGCTCAACATTCTCTACCTTCTCGCTTTGGATGGAGTCGTGCAGACACACGGGCTTTACCTCCATCTTTATCCTGATAAGCACCCAGTCTCCCTCACCAGCCCATCCTTCCCCCCTCATCTCCTGACCCACATGTCCAACTCTCTGCCTCACATTTCATCCGGGATGTCCCACAGACAGGCATCACCCACTCCAAGTGTCCAGAACCAAACTCACTTCTCCCCCCAAATAAGACCTCTGCTAAGGCTTCCTGCATCAACAGTGCCGTCCAGCCGGCTGCCCGGCCAGGTCCCACCACAGCCCTGTGTCACCCCGGCACCCCGTCCCTCCAGCTTCCTCCACGGTGTCTGCCAAATGCTCTTCTCTCCAGCCCCATATGAGCTTGGTCCAGGACCTCTTTGCTATTTGCCCAAACCCCAGCAAGAGCCTCCTACAGGTCTCACTGTCCCTCCCACTGTCCCCTCCTGGGAGGCCCCCACACTGCTGAAGAGTTATCCCCAAAACACAGATGCAACTGCATTATTCTTCCTTTTCCAACATGTTCTGAGGCTCCCGGTTGCCTTCGAGGTAAGGTAAAAACTCCTCCGCCCAGTACAGAAGGTTCTAGACCACCGACCTTTTGCAACTGCTTCCGTCCCAAACATCATCACTCCAGCCACTAATACATTAAACTGGGTCATTAATTCATCATTTTTGTAAACTGAGAGCCGACCATGTCCCAGGCACTGGGAACACTATGGACACAGCAGAGGAGTCCTTGCCCTCCCGGAGCTCAGAGACCAGCACGGAGATGCAGAGGAATGAAAGGTAACAATACGGAACGAGGTAAACCACAAAGGAGGTTCTGGGAGCCAGGAGTGGACACACAGGGGGCTCAGAGTCAGCCTTGGGGTCTGCTAAGCCACATGTCCTTCCTCTCCCCACCCCCTACCCCCCCCACACACACACACAGCCAGTACCTTTTGTCTTCCAGGACTCAACTCAAGTGCTGTCTCCTGCGGTTGACTCAGTTCACAACCTCTTCCTTCTGTGCACCCATGGTACCCTATCCTTATAAGCCCTCATCCCCCTCGATTTGCCTTATGGCCTCTCTGTCTAGCTTTGCAATCAAGAACTGTGTCTTTCTCTTTTAGAAATCAATAGAATCCAGCACGGAGTCCTGCCCAAAGCAGGCACTTGATACCTATTTGTCAAGAAAAGTGATTAAATCAAGGGTCCCAGAGTTCAATTTTTTCTCTTGTCTAATGAGAGAGGGGGGCAGAAAATCATACGGTAATTGCTAACCCCTCCCAGAAAGGATTAGGTGCAGACACCTTGGAATCACTTGGCAAGGATCCTTTGGAGCCTTCAGCCCTGACAGTCTCCCCTTGGAGTAGAAAAGAGGACAAGGAGCTCCACTGCCTGGAGTGCTTTGAAGGTGAAGATCCATAGAGAGAAGGTAGAGGGTCCATGAGCTATGAGAAGCTTGCACCAATCCCAAACCAGCGTTCCCAGGATGAGATGGGCTCTAGAAGGGGACATGTGGATGTGAGCTGAAAGGGCTGAGCTATCATGAAAGACGACCCTGGGGGACCAAGCCTGGAGCGCCTTCAGCCAAACTGGGGATGGGGGGCAAGGCTCATTCTCAGAAATTCCCAGAGGTCTCTGCCAAGATTTGGATGGACCCAGCCTGGGAGAGTATGCAGGACAGAGTGCCAACAGCGACACCATGTGGCCACAAGAAGCAACTGCAGGCTCCGAATGGCTCCTGAATGTAGCTGTGGACTGAAACCAACCTTACTTTGGATGGTGATGCTTGAAAAAGCCAAGATTGGGACAAGCTTCCAGAGAGAGGTACTAACTTCCTGGAAATAAGGCGTGTTGGCTCTTATGCAATCGTTTGGGGAAACAAGACCTAAGTTTTCATTTGCACTTAATGAGTGGGGAAATACTTGGGCTGGTTAGCGAAGGGTAGGGGTGTGAAGCCAGGAAGGTAGCCGAGGTTACCTGGCAAGGGCAGTGAATGTCCTTGTGTCACGTTTATTTATTTTTGAACCTTGAACTTTGCCTACCCTAAATGTCAGCATCTTACGCAAGCACAGTGCAATGATCTAAATTAGGGAATTGAAGCTGAAGCGATACTATGAATTAATCCACAGACCTCATTCAGACGTCCCCGACTGTTTGGCTGATGTTCTTACCCCGATCCAGCACCTCTCCAGGACCCCACACTGCATTTAGCTGTTATGTCTCCTCTCGCCTTCTCCAGCCTCACCTTTGTCCCGGCTTTGTCTTTCATGACTTTGACATTTGGGAAGAGTACTGGCCAGCTATTTTATATATAATAAAAATATATATTTTATATATTTTTTCTGGGGTCCCCTCCTGTCTACACTCAGCAGGAAAATCACAGAAGCAAAATTGTGCCCTTCTCAGCACCTCAGATCAGCACCTGATGTCACGTTGTGTCTCAATTGCTAATGATCTTAACTCTGGTCACTTGACAAAGTGGGACCAGCTGATGTCTCTACCATAAGGCTACTCTTTTTCCCTTTGTAATTGGTAAGTATCTTGGAGGGAAGTACTTTGAGACTGTGTGAATATGCTGTTTTTCTCAGCATACTTTTGCCCGTTCGTTTGACCATCCTTTGGTGACTTTTGCCTGAAATAGTTATCACTACGGTGTCCCATCCTTTCATCTACATTCAATAATTAGAATTCTTACTATCAGGAAACACTTCCCCTGCTCTTCAGTTTATTTAATATTTACTACCATATGCCAGTGTGGACTCCTGGATAGTGGTTTTATTCTATGTATTACAATCCATTACTATCATTATTTTGTTGCTCGACCTCAGATTTGGTCACCGGGAGCTCCTTCAAGCTGTCTCCTATGTCCTTTGAACACAGTCCTATCGTTCCTTTAAAAACAATTTCTTACTTGTTGGCACCAAGAGTTCCAGGCTCATCTTGTACTTTCTCTGCCCCAGCCCCGGAACCAGCCACACACTCACACCTTCACATCCATGAATGCAGCCATCAAAACTGGTGTGAAAGCACCCTGAAAACATTTACTTGCTCAATAAATTACTGGTGATTGTGTAAAAGAGAATTTGTGGCATCTATCCATTGGTTCAGGAAAAATGCGCCAAGGACTTAAACCCCATGCTGGGCCCTGTGCTGGTTGTCGAAGACAGAGATTAACTGAGCCTCAATCTCCCCTACAAGAGTTCAGAAGCAAATGGGAAGACAGGAAAACCAGCAGAGTCTGGGAATGGCATGCTGCCGAAGCAGAGACACCAAAGACGATGGACATAACATCTCAAGGGAGATCCAAGACACATGCAGAGTGTAACAAAGAGCTGTCTGAACTTTTTAAAGATTTTATTTGTTTGTTTATGTGAGAGAGGAAGGGAAGGAGAGTGCACGCACGCATGGGCATGAACAGGGGAGAGGCAGAAGGGGAGGGAGAGGGAGAGAATCTCAAGCAGACTCTGAGCAGAGCGCAGAACCCGACATGGGGCTCAATTCCACAACCCCGAAACCAAGAGTTGGAACCAAGAGTCGGACGCTCAACCAACTGCACCACCCAGGTGCCCCTGAATTTGATTATTAACAACTCCAACCTCCCCCATATCAAGGGTTAAGGGTTGGAGCTTAGGGAAGATTCTTGAAGACTGCTACTTTGGAGAAAGCTGTGCTTAGTCCCAACCCTAACCCGGCCTCCATGGGGATGGAACAGTCTCCTAAACCAAGCCTGGTGTCACCGACTTCAAGAATGGGAAATTAAGAAAGGGTTTAGAGCCAGCTCTTGATGGGCTGCGAGCCCCCCTCTGAAAGCTCAGAGTGGGGGGCCACATAGCTTCAACAGAAGCCCCCAAAATACTTGATACGTATTCCCTAAATTAGAAGACATAAAGGGTTGGTGTCTGTGTCCTACATGAGAAATATAAAGCATGAGAGATGAGCTAGCTGGGTGCTAAGAGAAAGACCCTAGCATTCGGGTCCTTCCTCTCCCAGGGTGTCGGGACAAAGCATACATGTGTATCTCCCATTAGACCAGGATGTAGACCCTGTCCGATGTGGCCATTTGGAGATACAATGGACCTCAGCAGAGAGAAGCTGGAGATGCCCCTGAAAGTATAGGGGCCAGCAAAGAGTAAGCAACAGGTCCCAGGAGAATACATCACTCACATCAAGGGAATCACTGATGAGAGGTCCTCAGAACGGGGTGAGGGTCTCTGAAGAAACAAAACTCCACGAAAGTAACCCCAAGAGAAAGAGCCCCTTCCATCCCCTCGGGGGCAGAAAATGTGACGTTACGGCCTCCAGGATGTCCCGTTCCACTTACCTCCTCCCCTTCCTCAGACCCCAAGCCTGTAGGGGTCAGACCAGGCAGTAGAACCATTGGGAGAAGGAGGAGAAGCAGCAAGGAGACGGGAAACAGAGGTGCTACGCCCAGCCCCGTCCCTGAATCTCCTGCCCGCACCAGGCTCGACATGGGCTTGTGGGACTCAATACCATCAGTCAGGTGGGGACTGTTGACTATCACGTGGGGCTAGGATGCTGCTTTCTAATTCCCGTGAACGTGAGAGCCTTTCTTCCCGACCAGGACCTGACCCAGGGGCAGGCGAAGGGGTAGCCCCATGGAGCAGGCAAAAGGGCTCAAGTCATGATCTCAGGGTCGTGGGATCGAGCCCGGCTTCAGGCTCTGTGCTGAGTGGGGAGTCTGCTTGTCCCCTCTCTCTCAAATAAATAAACAAAATCTTTAAGAATAGAAGAAGCAGCTAAGGAGGAGGAAGTGATATGCACAGGCTGTGGACCCGCACTCTGGGCAAGACCTCTCATCTATGTCGTCTTATTTAATCTGTGCCTGGAACCTGAGAAATGTGGTCAGATACCAGATAAAGCTGAATAAAAGAAAACCATTTGTCTCAGCAGATGCTTGCACACCAGAAATCTTCATTTGTTGCTCGGCTGATAGGGAAGGAAGAACAAAAGCCTCAGAACCCCTGGATTCAATCAGCTTTTCTTTTCTTTTTTTTTTTTTCTTTGGGAGCACTTTTCACCACCTGGCAATATTTCTCTTGTTAAGTCGGGATTTGTGCTTTTAAAGCTTTATAAAATGTGCGGCTCGGGCTCCATTCTCCTGGCAGGCGGCCTGTTCCCAGGGCCCACGGTGCCCAGCAGCCTTTCTCTGGCTGATGTCACCACTCGGGGAGGTGGTCCTGTCGCCTGCGCCCCGAAAGCATTCCCCGCAAACCAAGCAAGCAAAAGGCTCCTGAAGAGCAGATGTTTCTGTTTAAGGCTGATAGGAACTGCATTTTTCTCCCCGTCAGTTCTCAAGTGCAAGAGGCAGCTGTTTGCCAGAAACACAGACCCAGATCGTAATGAGGTTCATGGCTGAGCCAGGCCTTGGAGAGGGAGGCCTAACCGATACCAGGACGAAGTTATTAACAAACCCGGGAGAAAGCTGGCCGTGGGCCATTTTGAGATCATCTGGAGAAATGTCTCGTCTAGGACGCAGTTTGAGATTTTAAAAAGCATCATCAATGGGAATTGCTGATTTAGTCTGATTTCTACCAGGGATCTTTACTCAGCTTAAAGAAAGGGCTGCCAATTTTTTCAGCCTATCGGTTTTTAGCCCAGAGCCCACGACCCAAAGCCCACGGAGCACGGTGCACCGTGCAAATTGTACCTTGCATCCCCAGAATGCTAACCTAAGGTCTGTTATGAAGCTGGGTGGGGAGGCGTGCGTGCCCACGGGACAGTGTGACCGTCACCCCAGTTCATGACCACGCCCATGGGTTGCCACCTGCTGATTGTTGCAACTGTGGGGAAACCAGGCATGCTTACACCTCCACCCACGAGAACGCTCTTTCTGATGAAGTGTTTCCCATCCTCAGAATATGCACAGAATCGGTACTGCCTTTGCAGAAATCCTGGGATATGCGGATAACCAAAGCAACTTGGCTAATTCGGATTCAAGCCCTTGCAAGTTTCTGCTGTGATCGTCTCAGTAGCAGGAGACAAATGTTTAAGAACAAGAGCCTGATGTGGGTTCGGAGTGGAAAAATTAAAATTGAGAAAATTCAAGGCATTGACTTCGATTTTTCTACAAATTGGAAAACGGCTGCAATTATTCTTTAAATAGACAGTTATAGAAACAAAACTTTCATTTTACTACGAAAACCCCGCAGACTTAGAATAAAATCCATCTGGGGAAAAAAAGACGTTAATTTAAAATTCTCTGCAAAATAGAACAGCTTAACATTAGAACCTCTCCTATGTGCACGTTTTGATAAGGGAGAGAGAATGTAACCGTAGAAAATAAAGGGCATTGCATTTATTGAGTGATTAATATGGATCGGGAGCTCTCATACCCCATTTCATCCACTCCACCATGAAAGAGGATGATATTTTATGCAAGTTTTGCTGATGTAGCGCTGAGGCTCAGACGGGTTAACTAATTTGCTGAAGAGGATACATAGTAAAGAGGTTCAGGGGTTTTTCTTCTCTTTTTAATTACATTTTTGTTTCTAAATATGCTTGCATGAGTGATAGATATGAAAACACTGATACAGAGAAGTTAGCCCGGTATATACTACCTGTATTCCTCTGCATACGTGTGTGGGCACACACACTCATATCCACATTTAAAACAGAGTCATGTCATACACAACGATTGTACGTCTGCTTTCTCGTTGTACGGGTTCTAATTGTGATGCCCTGACTTCTGCACGGTTTTTCATTGTCCCATAATCCTCTGCTGCACCACTGTACAAAATTATAGTTAACCGTTCCTCCACTGGATAATCAGATTATTTCTAATTTTTCTTTTTTTTTTTTAAGATTTTATTTATTTATTTGAGACAGAGAGAATGAGAGAGAGAGAGCACATGAGAGGGGGGAGGGTCAGAGGGAGAAGCAGACTCCCTGCTGAGCAGGGAGCCCGATGCGGGGCTCGATCCAGGGACTCCAGGATCATGACCTGAGCCGAAGGCAGTCGCTTAACCAACTGAGCCACCCAGGCGCCTTCTAATTTCTTTCTATTAGAAACAATGTTGCAATAAGTATCCTTGCAAACAAATCTTTGCCTGTACCCAGGGCTGTTCTTGAGGGTAAATGTCTACAAATGGAATTTTTCAAGGTCAAAAAACAAGCACGGTTTTAAGGCTTTTATATTTATTATGAAATCACACTCCAAAAAGGATGTACCAGGTTAAATCAGTGTATGCAATGCCCCTTTTTCTCAACTTCTAAGACTAGCACTGTCTTTTTCAAAAAATGCTGATTTTTTAGCAGAAAATGACATCCTGTTTAAATGTTTCTTTAATTAGGAATGATACTGAGGTGTTTTCATGTTTCTTGGTCTCTTGCATTTCCTCTTTCGTGAATTGTTGTTTATGTCTTTTGCCCATTTTTTAATGAGGGCTGTCACCCTCTATTTTATTGATTTGTAAACACTCTTGATATATTAAGATTATCACACTTTTTTTCTGTCATATATGTTGCAAATAAATGCTCCAGTTCATGTTATGTTATTTTTTCTAGTTTATGGTAGTAATTTGCCAAACTAAAATTTTTAATTTTTAGGTGGTCAAATGTACCAGTCGTTCACTAAAATTCTGTCCCAGACTGGAACATAAAAGTCAACATACATATTACTCTAGAGCTCTCATGGTTGTTGTTGTTGTTTTTTTTAATAAAATCTTTTCACACATCCTGAAATTTAATTTCCAAACTGTTAGTAACCCATTGACCAAAATCACTCCCCTCGCTTTATTGTACACTAAATTGTTATGCATACTTGGGCCTGTTTGGGCCTTTACAATCTGGTCCTTTGATTTACTTGGCTCTGAGTCAGACCACTTGCTTGAATCGTTGTGGGTTTATAGTGGGTTTTCAGATCCAGTCACTGGAAGCTACTTGTTTATTGACCACAGAACCTGGGTTTTTCTGGAAATACCCCATCTGGGGGCTCAGGGAGAGAGGGTTGTCGCCATGTTGGTGTTGGGAAGAAAAGCTCTTACAGAAACATATCACATATCACCACTCTCCAGCTGTCACCAAAGCTGGTCTTGCTGAGGAAGGTGAAACAAACAGAAGATTCAATGCATTGCAGATACCAGATTAAGGCTACGCTTGTGGCAAGTTGGAAGACTCATCCCACCTTGAAAACACGAATGGAAGTTAATGGGGGGCTACCATGTGCTCAGAATTATGCGAGGCTCTGGGGACGTGGAGATGAGTAAGACACGATACCTGGTCACACAGTCGTGACTGTAGAGGAAATCAGACACGCTGACCTCACCTCATGGCTATGCCTCTCCCCAGCCTCCCTCAGCCGGGGGCCCAGCCCGGAGCTCAGGATCGGTTCTGCCTTGGCTTCGGATGAGGCAGAAATTACCTAAGCAGTGCACCTGCCTTCCCTCCGGTGTGTTTGAGGCTCAGTCAGTTTCCTACTTTCCCCTAAGTGCTAAAGGATTTTAGTTTCGCATCCTAACTGTTAACATGGATCATGCACAACAGATAAAAACACAATGGCAAATAGAAAAAAAAATTTTTTTAATTAAAATTAAAAGAATAAATAAATCAAGTTCCCTATGAGCCTTTCCCAGGGAAAAACAGTACCGTTTTTTCCTGAAGTTTGCAGCTCTGTACCCTGCAGTGTTGGACTCCAAATTCACCATTGCTGACTCTGCCATACCAAGATCCAGGCTCCTGCCCTGAGGACCTCCAGGTCATTCCATGTAGTTCAGTCTCCAGGTTTCTTCTTTCATCCTCATATAGGTACTTTTCCCAAATACCTTCTTGGATGAATCTGGTGATCATATGAACCAATCTTTTTGTTGATGAGGGAGGCTTCAGGAAAGCTTATTTGAAAGGTCTGACTCGACTGGAATGCCCCTTTGACTCTTCGCCACTTCTTTTTGTTCCTCCCTGGAACATGGATGTAGTTGCTGGGACTGCAGCAGCTATCTTATGATTATGAGGCAATAAGCTTGAGGGCAGGGGCGCCTGGGTTGCTCAGTCGGTTATGCATCTGATTCTTGATTTCGGCTCAAGTCATGATCTCAGTATTGTGAGATCGAGCCCTGGGTTAGGCTCTGTGCTGGACATGGAGCCTGCTTAAGATTCTCTCTCTCCCTCGGCCCTTCCCCTACTCCACCCCCCCACTCCTGCTTGAGTGTAAAAGTCTGCAAAGAATAACGGAGCAGAGGAATGAGACCTCGGGTCCCTAATATTGCTGAGCTAACCATAGCATCCCTGGGCCACCTACCCCAGATTTCTGAGTGAGAAATATAAATCCTTATTTATTTAATCTATCAATAATACAATTTCTGTTATGTATATCCCCAAACCCATTCCTAATATGATCCTCATGCTGGATTTTCATTCTGGGAACATGACTGATTTCTTGGTGGGTCTACCCACCTCTCAGGGCAGACTGCGGTCTGGCCTAACTTTTATTTATTGAGATCGAATTCCCATGAAATAAAATTAATCATTAACTATTTTATTTTTTAAAAAAAGATTTTATTTATTTATTTGAGAGAGAGAGAATGAGAGACAGAGAGCACGAGAGGGAAGAGGGCAGAGGGAGAAGCAGACCCCCTGCTGAGCAGGGAGCCCGATGTGGGACTCGATCCCGGGACTCCAGGATCATGACCTGAGCCGAAGGCAGTCGCTTAACCAACTGAGCCACCCAGGCGCCCAACCATTAACTATTTTAAAGGGTATAATCCAGCATCATTGAGTACATTCACAATGTTGCAAGATCATCATTTTTGTCTGGTTTTAAGGGGTTCTCATCACCCCAAAAAGAAACTCCACACCCATCAGCAGTCACTCCTCACTCCTTTCCTGCCCCCCACCCCCACCCACTGCCCTGCACCCGCCCTGCCACCCCGGCAACTCCTAGTCTGCTTTTTGTCTCTATGGATTTTGCCTATTCTGGACATTTCATATAAATAAAATCATATAATATGTGTCCTTTTGTGTTTGGCTCCTTTCACTTGGCATCACGTTTTCAAGGTTCATCGGTGTTTTAAGGTCTGTCAGTCCTCATTCCTTTCAATGGGTAAATAATACTCCATCGCATGGAGGAACCACACTGCTTAACTATTCGCCAGTTGATGGACACTTAGGCTGTTTTCACCCTTTGGCTATGGTGGAAAATGCTATTTACGTACCAGTTTCTGTTTGAACGTCTGTTTTCAGTTATTTTTAGTATGTAGGTAGGAGTAGAATTGTCGAGTCCTGTGGTAATTTTATGTCTAACTTTGTGAGGAAAGGTCACCTAACTTGGAAGCTCTTTTCCTTATAAAATCCCGGAGGATGCCCCCAAATGCCAAACCAGGGACTCGAGCACTGCTGTCCAGGGACCAGTCTGCCCAAGGGCTGCATGCACCGTCTAGTCGGAGATTTTCCCTCCACCATACTCCCTGCACAAGTAGCCCAGCCAGGATGGCAGCCTGAACCCCGGGCTGACCACAGTCCACTGTCTTGACTGGTGTTCCTGTCCCTCGGAAGCCCAGGGTCCTCTAGACTAGACTGTCGACCCCGCCCCGGGCACAGGAGAGAGGGCATTCAGGCATGAGAGAAAAACCAGAGGAGGATGAGTGAGTGTTCTAACTCTGCCAGGGAAGTGAGCTCTGATGGAGGTGTTAGGGGTGAGAGTGAGAGCCGGAGAGGGCCAGCCTGGCAGCATGTGGAGCTAAGAGAGATGGAAGATGAGGTTCTGGGGGAAAGCCGAGATGGCCAGCTATGTAGCTAGAGCGCCCAGCTTGAGTGCCATGCACTCTGAGCTGGACCCAGAGGCAGGAGGCAAGGGTGAGGCAGAGGGGAGAACTGTGTGTCAGATACTGGACTGAGTCCCCAAATGTGGGGACACTTTTGAGGGTCTGCGACTCCCAAGGGTGAGGTGTCCTGCTGAAGGCCCCGTATCACTCAGACCACGTGCCTTTGTCATGCCCCCAAGTGAGTCTCGACCTAAAACGATGCTTAAATCCACCACTGGCACCCCGCCCTTACTAAATTGTGTTGGAGGCTCTAAAAAAAAGTCCAAATCCCAGTCAATCTTTGCAATGAAAGGTGCACATAAAAGCAGTAATATGTTTGTGCTCTGAGTGGATACACCAGTGCATTTTTCATATTACAGATTCAAGAGTTGCGGGCACAGATCTTTGCTTTATGTAATTTATAAGCACTAGGAAAGTGTGGGAATTTAGAAAAGGTTGCACACATTTATGTATTAACTCAAAGTGGTGAAAAATGAAAAACCCAAAGTTTCATCTTCTCTTTGTTTCCAAGGAGACTAACAGTTTTGTATCACAGCGTCCTATTAGTCTTTAAGTAAGAGAAACAGACACACACTTTCCCTGCCCCCATGGAGAAATAAAGCTCATTATTCATCCGGAAGAGGATGTGGTCTCCAATTCATGGAGTAACAGAATCACAGAGCAAGGAGGGTGCTGGGAAGCCACCTGATCCAATCAGCCCATTTTGCAAGTAGGGAACCTGGCCCCCCGCAAAGTCGGGGGACTGTTCAAGGCCATAGGCACTAGGCTGGCGTTGAGTGAGGACAAGAGCTTGGGTCTTTTTCCGTCATGCCACCTCCCTTCCCGCAGCTCAAGAAGGGATTCCAAACAAAGACAGGGAATGACTATTGTCTACCAGTAAACCAGAGGCTCCTTCCTGCTCTGGCCTGCGTTCACAACAGAGCCACCAAAACAGTTTGAAAGCTCCATGCACAGAGTTCACGTGCCAAATCGTGTCTTCCCATCAGAGCTCTGATTTTCTTCTTCCCAGTGTTGTTATCACCCATCTTCTTCAGAGGTGTCCGGGCATGAGTGCTCGTGAGGCTGGGGGGCTGGCCGCACTGAGGAGTCTGAGACTCAAGGCGGATGGGTTAAGGCTTCAATAAAAATAGTACAAATGAAAGCTACTCTTTCGAGGGAGTTGACGTTACACCTGACACATCACCCGAATCTCCAGCAGACCGGAGCAACGGATGTGATCGTGATCCCCAGGGCTCATCTGGGGCAACTGAGGCACAGAGAGAGAAATACTCGTCCACAGCTATGTAATTAATAATCAGCAAGCTGGGGGGCGCCTGGGTGGCTCAGTCGGTTAAGCGTCTGCCTTCAGCTCAGGTCGTGATCCCAGGGTCCTGGGATCGAGCCCCGCATCGGGCTCCCTGCTCAGCGGGGAGCCTGCTTCTCCCTCTCCCTCTTCCCTTCTCCCCACTCATGCTCTCTCTCTCTCTCTAATAAATAAATAAAATGTATTTAAAAAATAATAATCAGCGAGCTGGGATCCCAACCCAGGCCCTCTGGCCCCCCAGCTGTAATGTAAGAGAGTGAGATGTGCCATTGACTGATTTACCCACTTCCCACCCCGTGGTCTCCACTACAGCAGAGCTGTCCCACCAACGCTAAGAGGACACGTCCCAACCCCTGACTTAGGCCTTTTTGAAGAGGCAAGAAAGCTTGGCTGACAATGGTTGAACCCACATGCGGAGGGGATACCACGTGTTATGTTACATTAAAGGCAGAATCAGACTCAATCGAGTTAAAGACGTGTGCACAAGACACCAGGCTAATCCTGCCCTCTCTCCTCTCCCCTTTCCAGTGAGCTCTTGGGTGCCTGGAAAGAACCAAGAGTCAGACAACTATAGATCCAAAATCAGGCTCCAGCCAGGGACATATGCAGAGTGGGACCCTGCCATTCACTCCAATTCGTCTCTCCCATGACGCCCCCGAGCTGCATGGGGGTTGGAGGGTCATCTACCTTCCTTGTGTTACCCATGCCTGTGGCTCATTTATCAGGTGTCCCCAGCTTTCCTTGCTCCAAGCCCAACTAAGCTGTGAGCTCCCTTCTTGCATTAGGAGTGTGTGATGATTTGCATAATCACTTTATAGCTTTGCTTATTTACAGGCTCAAAACATACCCTAAAACGCTGACTCTTTATTCAAAGCATGGCCAAGGAGACTGCTTCTGCCCAAGGCAGTCTGCATAATGGTTCTGCTAGTCACCGTTCCTTCAGGAGGGGCTTTTCTCTGGGTGTGGAACCCTGCGCTTGTTGCCTTCCTTCTGCAGCTCTGGGCTCCACCCCCGTGCACCAGGGAGTATTTCCAACCGGATATCCTGACAAGGTAATGTTTAACCTCGCTACCACCACTCACTCCCCACGCTCTGAGCCCTGGAGGTGTAAATACTGAATTACATCGCGCCTCCTCCTCGTGGCTTGCCATAGCATGTGCATGCACACTCACGTGCATATACAACAAGACCCTCTTAGCCTCTGTGGTTGAGAACTCATGGGAATCGAGCCCCATCTAATGCACGGCCCTTCCTCTGGATGTGTCTGCGGAGACAAATATCGTTTTCATGTGCCATGCAAATTTCACAGTGAAGAAGCTGTGATTGGGTGGAGCACCTCAAATTAATGGTTTGGGACATAGCCCTTCCATATGCTGACAATAATTGGCCAGATATCCTGCCTGAGGCTCTGTAAGTACAGTGGAGGTGTTGCAAACTCAATCCCTGGCTATTCCTGCTTCCGTTCACAGAGCTCTGAATGAAGTACAAAGGAGGGACACTCTTGCAATTCCTTTTCACTCCTTCTCCCTCTGGAAAGACTGGTGCTCACTGTCCCTGCCTTCTCGACCACATCACTCCCTTCTTCCTCTCTCCCATATTCCTGGCTCCCATCTCTCTGAAAACATAAATAATCCTGCCCCCGTTTTAAGTAGTAAGTCCCACCAGGGTAGCTCCGGCTCTTCTGTCCAGAGATGTTGTCCGAGGTCTGAACTGACTCCCTCCAGACTTTAACGATGGCTGACATTTATGAGCACCTACTCACTGAATGCATCGTGGAAAACACTGTACACAGAATCTGCCAGTCAGTGCTCACCACGGTCCTGCAGGTAAGTGTTCTTGCGGCAAACTCCTTCACAGATCAAGGCACGGAGTCTTGGAGAGGCCACAGAAGGTTCCAAGGGGTTACAAGGCTGGTAAGGAGCCTGACCTCAGTGTCCACGCTCTTAAACCACTTGGCCTTCTGGGGTGGGTTCCCTGTGCACCCCCCACCCCGACCTCAGACAACTAATTGCATTAGTAAATGGTTTCGTGCCTATCTTTCCCTCCTTCCATTTGAGGTCAAGAACCTCTTAATCCTGAAACAAATAATGCAATATATGTTAAGAAAAAAAAAAAGAAGAAGAAGAAGAAGGAGGTAGCGGGAGGGGAAGAATGAAGCGGGGGAAATCGGAGGGGTAGACGAACCATGAGAGACGATGGACTCTGAAAAACAAACTGAGGGTTCTAGAGGGGAGGGGGGTGGGAGGATGGGTTAGCCTGGTGATGGGTATTAAAGAGGGCACGTTCTGCATGGAGCACTGGGTGTTATGCACAAACAATGAATCATGGAACACTACATCTAAAACTAATGATGTAATGTATGGGGATTAACATAAGGAATAAAAATAAATAAATAAATAACCCGTTTTTACTGCTTTAAAAAAAAAAAAGAACCTCTTAATCACCGCCGAATATTCAATATTTGATATTGAACTGCGTATATAGTGAGTGCTCAGTAAATAGATATACAATGAGTGACTATTATATAAGACAAATGAGAGAGAAACTGGCTATCCCTAAGACACCCAGAGCTGAAGGGCTGATGATCCCAGCCATATCGATTTACAGCCTGGAGTCAAGTGGACACAATACCACAGACAGAGGAGGAGGAGAGGAGGAAGAAGAAGGAGAAGAAAGAAAGAAATTCGGAAGAATGAAACAGGAAGACCCTGTCTTTCCAATGACATCATTCGGCTCATAGCTCTGGGAGCTAAGGTTTACAGCCGCAGGACCCAAAGCTGCTGTCTTTCTGGGAAGCTGTGAGTTCCCTGGGTGGTCAGAATGGAATCAGGGGCCAGGACATCGAGACAGATGCAGCCAAGGGCCTTTGGAAGCGTAGGAAGCGACGTAGCTCGTGAGAAATGGGGCTCTGTCCTCTTTAGTCTTCGTGCTTCTTTCCCAGAAAGGTCTCACTCTTGCAGAGTCTCAGGATATGCCTTTCAGAGGCTAAAATCTGTCTGATCACGTGCTACTTTTTGCAGAAAATATCACCCCTAAAGGAAGGAGCAGAAGTCCAATACAGTTTGGATGAAACAAGGTTGGAAACGAGAAAGTCAATGCCGAAATCAATCCCTCCGTGATCCTGAAGCCGTGGCCAAGCATTCTGCAAAAGAGTGAAGAAGCAGGAGAGTTCAGACCACCTCCACAGAGACACAGCACCCTCGCTTCATCCCAGGGGCTCCGGCGGATCTGAGATGAGGCACAGTCCACAGGGAGTACCGGACGCTTCCTCTTCCAGGAAGCAACGGGCTTTCAGGGCTGTGGGAGGAAAATCATCACAGCCCAGCTCCACAGCCCAAGGCCCCATGACAGCAAATTCCTCCTTCTCCTTTCCCCTCCGTGCCACTTGGGTTCTTCTAAAGCGTGTTAAATCGCATGTCTTATTTTGTAAGGAATTAAACAGAGCACTCAGTTCCTCCCTCGGCTCAGCTGGGTCTTGAGATCACAAAAGACAACCAAGTTGTCCCCCAGAGTTTGGAAACTGATAGGATCACAAAAGTTGCAGTGCCGTCGAATAAGAGTTGTTACAACCGTTTTTACATAGGGTTGAGGAAACCCGGGAGAGTAAGCCACTAACTCTGCCTTGGGGAAAGCAGAGAAGGCTCCCTGGAGGAGGTGGCATCTGAGCAGCGTCCTGCTGTGGACAAGGGCAGGAAAGGGTGTCCCAAGAAGAGCAAACAGTAAGGCAAAGCCACAGAGACATAACAGCATGATCTCTACCCAAGGAGACACGCATGGGTCCAGTGTGGCTGGATGGTGGAGAGATGGAAAAAGATAGATGTAGATTTTTTTTAAATATTTATTTATTGGGGCGCCTGGGTGGCTCAGTTGGTTAAGCGACTGCCTTCGGCTCAGGTCATGATCCTGGAGTCCCGGGATCGAGTCCCGCATTGGGCTCCCTGCTCAGCGGGGAGCCTGCTTCTCCCTCTGACCCTCCCCCCTCTCATGTGCTCTCTCTCTCTCTCATTCTCTCTTTCTCTAAATAAATAAAATCTTTAAAATAAAATACATAGGGCGCCTGGGTGGCTCAGTTGGTTAGGCGACTGCCTTCGGCTCAGGTCATGATCCTGGAGTCCCGGGATCGAGTCCCGCATCGGGCTCCCTGCTCGTCAGGGAGTCTGCTTCTCCCTCTGACCCTCCTCCATCTCATGCTCTCTGTCTCTCATTCTCTCTCTCTCAAATAAATAACAAAATCTTTAAAAAAAAAAAAGATTTATTTATTTATCTTAGAGACAGAGAGAGCGAGCGTGAACAGGGGGAGGGGCAGAAGGAGAGAATCTCAAGCAGACTCTCTGCTGAGCTCAGAGCCCTACTCCGGGCTCCATCTCAAGACCCTGAGATCATCACCTGAGCCGAAATCAAGAGTCGGATGCTTAACCAACAGAGCCACCCAGGCGCCCCTAGATATAGATTTTTAAGGGGTGGGCATGTCATGTGGTCCGGTGACCTGGTTGGTCATATAGGCAGTGACTAACTTTGCCGACATGTCAGACTGACCATGAATCTGATTCTTATTGGAATCACACTGTTACAGATTCTTAGCATCTTGAGGGCTGAGCTTTTTGAGAAAATCAGAACAACCCATGCATTTTACAGATTAAGAAATTTAGGAACAAAGAGGATAAGTGACTTGCCAAGAGGTCACAGGATGATTTAGGATGGAGCCAATGACCTTGAGTTGCTGGCTATTAACTCAGGCAGGAACACAGGTCAACTGTACATGTGATATCGCTAATTACAAATGTATTGTTGGACATGGAAGTTTTGCTCCCAAAGATAAGCCGCGGTACGATTATGAGTGGTTTCTTTTTTTTTTTTTAAGATTTTATTTATTTATTTGACAGAGAGAGACACAGTGAGAGAGAGAGCACAAGCAGGGGGAGTGGGAGAGGGAGAAGCAGGCTTCCCGCTGAGCAGGGAGCCCGATGCGGGGCTCGATCCCAGGACCCTGGGATCATGACCCGAGCCGAAGGCAGATGCTTAATGACTGAGCCACCCAGGTGCCCCTTATGAGTGGTTTCTAGTACACTCTTACACTTCTCTCTATTTGCCAAAAAAGTTCTGCAATGAATATGCATTCTTTCTGCAATCAAAAAAGTACGTATTTGTAAGGGAGAGAAAAACGTCTTCTTAGTACTTTAGTCACTCAAAGGCTTTGGTTGTGGCTCAGGGCAGACCTGCCCTAACATGGATTTAACATAACAGGGACGAGCATTTGGAACAGGTCCCCACTAAGTGAGAAGAAGAGCCAGAAATCAAGCTTTTGTGTATTTATCTCCACTTGGACAGTTGAGACCTTACAATTTAAGACACATTCTTTGGCTTCTAGTTCACGTCCTTCTAAACTAAGGACTACTAAGGACTACTAAGGAATTCCCTTAGTAGCTCTCAGAAAACGTACAAATTCCCACCTGGGTACTTATGCTATGAAAATAATCAGCGATGTGCGAGGGGATTCAGCATAGGTCACCCCAGCATGGTGCCTGGTGACCCATTTCTGGTGATGGGAATAAAGAAGGAAGGAAAGGAGCAGGGAAAGGAAAAGATCGGAAATCGCCTAAAATAACTAAATGTCTACTAATAAAAGATCGGTTAAACGATTATACATAAATATATTTATATAAACCGTATAGTTACGTTCTATTTTTGTCTATATATGCACACATAAATATATATATGATGTAATAATATATATAATAATACACATATGTATTATACACATCATATTATTACGTGTATAATTACATTATTATTATAATAATGTTACATTATTATGTAATTATATTATGTAACTATGTGTAATTATATTATGTAAGTATTACATGTGTAATAATGTAATAATATATAATAATGTAATAATATATATAATATACATATATATGACATAATATATATTACATGTATAATTACATTATTATTACAATATAATAATTATTACATTATTATGTAATTATATTATGTAATTATTACATCTATAATAATGTAATAATATATAATAATGTAATAATATATATAATAATACACATATATATATGACATCATAAAAGCAGATCGCAAACACTGTGTGAATTTGTTTTCAAGAATGCCTGTGTGTGGGGTGCCTGGGTGGCTCAGTTGGTTAGGCGGCTGCCTTCGGCTCAGGTCATGATCCTGGAGTCCCAGGATCGAGTCCCGCATCGGGCTCCTTGCTCAGCAGGGAGTCTGCTTCTCCCATTGACCCTCCCCCCTCTCATGCTCTCTCTATCTCATTCTCTCTCAAATAAATAAATAAAATCTTTTTAAAAAAAAAAAGAATGCCTGTGTGCAACGACGTGGATGGAACTGGAGGGTATTATGTTGAGCGAAATAAGTCAAACAGAGAAAGACATGTATCATATGACCTCACTGATATGAGGAATTCTTAATGGCAGGAAACAAACTGAGGGTTGCTGGAGTGGGCAGTAGGATGGGAGGGATGGGGTGACTGGGTGATAGACACTGGGGAGGGTATGTACTCTGGTAAGCGCTGTGAATTGTGCAAGACTGTTGAATCTCAGATCTGTACCTCTGAAACAAATAATGCAATATATGTTAAGGAAAAAAAAGAAGAAGAAGGTAGCGGAAGGGGAAGAATGAAGCGGGGGAAATCAGAGGGGTAGATGAACCATGAGAGACGATGGACTCTGAAAAACAAACTGAGGGTTCTAGAGGGGAGGGGGGTGGGAGGATGGGTTAGCCTGGTGGTGGGTATTGAGGAGGGCACATTCTGCATGGAGCACTGGGTGTTATGCACAAACAATGAATCATGGAACACTACATCTCAAACTAATGATGTAATGTATGGGGATTAACATAAGGAAAAAAAAAAAGAATGCCTGTGTGCATATGGGCTCGTGTGCTCAGACATGGGGAGCGCCGTGCCGTCATCATTTCTGGGTACTGGACTTACAAGGGATCTTCATGTCCTTCCTCATATTTCTGCATTCCACAAGTTTCTGCAATAGATTCACTGCTTCTATCATCAGAAAATTCACAAAATGTACTCTGAAAGAGCACTGTTCAGGCTACTCCAAAAAATGTCAACAGACATTAAAATTAACTCTTTCTGTGCACCTGCCATGGGCTAGGCACTGTGCTGTGTGCTGGGGACACAGGAAAGAATCAGATACGGCTCTGAAGTCTTTGAGCCCAGAGACCAGTGGCGGAGACAAAGTTAGATAAATACAATGCAACATGAAGTATTGCACAGGATGATAAAAAACAGGGCTGCGGAAATGCAGGGGGAGAAGCATTCACTCCCCCCACTGCGGAAGGTGAGCAAAGGCATCACGAAGTGGGTATTTGTGCTGGGCTCTGATGAGAGAAGAGGAGTTCGTTAGGAGACTAGGGTCAAAGCAGGGCATTCTCCATAAGCCTGAGCAGCGTGGACAAGGGGACAACAGCAGGGCAGGATCAGTGTCAAGGAACAAGGAGGGCTGCAACGAGGGAAAGTCTTGGATGGCCGCTAACAATTCTGAATTCCAGCCCGTAAGAAACGAGGAGCCCATAGCAGATTTGGGGAAAGATTACTTCAGGGACCATACTGAGGACGGCCGAAAGCAAACTCAGGGGAGAAAAACTTAGTTAGCCAAATCGTTGTTTAACAGTTAGCTGTCTTTGGTAATTTTTTCCCTTTAGGATGGTGAGATTTGGGTCATTTCCTTTTCTTCCACTTATATGCTCCACCTTGTTGCTAAATTCATTTCATAATTTAAAATTCTGGGGCGGGGGGGGCACCTGGGTGGCTCAGTCAGTTAAGCGTCTGCCTTCAGCTCAGGTTGTGATCCCAGGGTCCTGGGATGGAACCCCACATAGGGCTCTTTGCTCAGCAGGGAGTCTGCTTCTCCCTCTCCCTCTGCCCTTCCCCCTGCTCATTTTCTCTCTCTCTCTCTTTCTCTCTCCTTCAAATAAATAAATAAAATATTTTTTAAAAAATCAGGTTGGAAATACCCCAACAAGACTTCCCATCAACCAGAACATTAAAAACGTATTCCCCGGAGGAAATCCCAGCTTCCTCTCGATCTGTTTCCAGGTGTCTGGCCATGCATCTTCCACAAAGGTGTGGACACCCTGGGCGTACAGATCCGGAGCCTCCTTTTTCCACCTCCCATGAGTGTTTCCCTGTGTTGTCATCTGCTCTCCGAAGCTCTCCTTCAAATGGCTCCTTAATGGTCCAGGAGCAGATGTTCCAGAGCAACTTAACCGCCCCCCCCACTGTTGGATTTGCAGTTTGCTTCAGCTGCGCTAAAATAAAGCTTCCGTGAACCTCTTTCTGTGTCAACTTATTGCCTTGGAATTCGTTACTAGAAATGAGAATCTGTGCTAAGGGTGAAGAGAATCAATCCCCAAGGAGGGAGAGAATAGGAACATTTTTCAGACTCTTCATACATATTGCCAAATTGCTTTTGTGCGTGGGGTGATTCAATTCACACTCCAAGCGGAATATGGTTTTTAGCAGTTCCTCTTTTTCATCTCGACTGGCCTGGATTTTGGTTCTGTAACTGTCAACCAGGGGCCAGGCCCCCTTCACGTCTGGCGCCCTCAGTTTCTTCGACGGAGGGAGAGGTTTCGAAGCTACACTGTGGGTTTTTGCTCCCAATGACTAATAAATTTGGAATTAAAAGAGTCTGTGCTATTATCGTGAGCCATATTCGGCCACCCCTCCTTGGCTCCATTTTTTTTTTCAAGGTGAGGTCAGGCAGGAGAAACATCGTCGCAACATTTCCCCCACGCACCCACACACAAATCTCATTTTCTGCCGGATTTAAAATGCAATCGTTACGGAGTGGCACCTACCATTCAAGTCAACATGACGCCCTCACCCAGAAGTCTGGTCACCGTTATATATAATTTATGAATCCAACCCAGAAGCTGGGCAAAGAGAAAATGAATACAGGCTCTAAGTGTCTGCAGTAATGAAATCACTTCTCGGGCTCGCGGAACAACGAGGATATGCTCATTTTCATCTCTCGATCTCTTCCCAAATTTGTTACCCCAGTGACTGACGCTCTATTTACAATTTCCTTCCCTCGCTCGCTCTCACGTTATCCAATAAATGCCACGGCCTTTCGCCGTGCTGTGTGCTTATTTTCCAATTACTGTGGGTAAACAGGGATGAGCAGGCCATTGCACGGAAGCGTTTAAATCACTTGATTTGGTCCTGAGCAAAAAAAATTTCGGAGATGGAGACATACACACCAAGGCCAGGGTCTCGAAATCACAGGTGTTGGGAGAAGCGGCCGGAACGGGCCCTCTCTCTCTCTGATGGAGAAGGGTTTCCGCTGGGACCTCTCTGGGCCCCAGGAGTGACTTCACTGGCCAAAAAAGACATGTTTCCAAGTGTGTCAGAAGGAATGCCTTCATTTGTTTCAATTCTGAGCTAGTACCCATCAGCCTCTTTCAATCTCCATTAGCAGGTTGGAAATTTATTTAGAAAGACGACAGGTACTATTTGGGGGATTAATGACCACTGATTTATGACTATTGAGCAGCATTTCAATAATCGGAGGCAGAGTACTTGCTGGTGGTCGCAGCCAGCTCTCCTCGCCTTTACGGTCTACAGCAATCACTCAAAGCCAGTTAAATGATGCTGATTTATGACCTTAACCTTCAGGGTCCACTCCATTTGCTCTCTCAGTGTGTAAATTCTAAAAATGCAATTCCCTCCACCTCCAGAGAGCCAATTTAAGTCAACATTATGCATGAACCGAGAATGCGGGAATTCTCGGATCTCTTATTCCACTCATTAAATTTGCACCGAACATCTTGCAATTAAAATTTCATATAGATTTCTCCTTATGATTGACAATTGGCTTTGATGAAATGAGTTCAAATTTGGCCTCTCGGAAGACTCAGAGGGAGAGAGATGGGTCTGGACATTGTTTCAAGAGAAGTGATGACGGGGCACTCAGACTTTGATTAGCATCTCTTTTTTTTCTTTTTTTTTTTTTTTTTTTTGACAGAGAGAGACACAGCAAGAGAGGGAACACAAGCAGGGGGAGTGGGAGAGGGAGAAGCAGGCTTCCTGCCGAGCAGGGAGCCCGATGCGGGGCTCGATCCCAGGACCCTGGGATCATGACCCGAGCCGAAGGCAGACACTCAACCACTGAGCCACCTAGGTGCCCCTTTGATTAGCATCTTGAACAGACTCGTCGGTGCCTCTACCGCATAGTGAAGCCGGGCCAAGGATGAGAAGCAAAGCCAGCCTGCTTGGAAAACGCTGCTCGTTTTGTTTGGCGATGATGAAACAAGAGACTTGCAGGCTCTTGCATGTTTCAGACACAGAACCTGGTCTCCTGAAGGGGAAAGATTCCCCAGCACGGCAGAGACAAGGGTGCTCCTGAATCTCTCGTCCATGGGCCTCCCTTGCCATGTGACCATGGGACCAGATTCTGGCCAATGGAAAATTAAAGAAAGCGGTGACTGCCACCTCCAGGCTGGCCCATAAAATCTCTCCACAACCGGTCCTCACGCTCCCCACCCCACTGAACGGACAGCGGTGTGAGTGAGGAAGAAGCGTATTGAGTTAAGCCACCAAAATTCAGGCATTGCTTTAGCAATGACACGACTTTAACACATCCAGGGGGGACTGTGGGGATCCGTAAGCCTAGCCTTGACTAAGACACCCAAGGGCACACAGTCGGTCAGTGAAGGAATAAAAGCCAGGGACCCAGGCCTTCAGATGGAGGGTTCGGAGCCTTTCCACTCCATTCAAAGTGCCTTGGGGTTTCACTGAGAATTGGAATTTAGAATATACACATTTAAGGTGTTAGGATGGGGCCTGAGCTGGGATTTGGAAAAGTGACTCCCCTCCCCCATGCATCAATTTAAATGGATCTATATGCACCAGGTGGTTGTTTTGTTTCGTTGGGGGATGTGTGCCCATTTTCCTGCAGGCAAGGGCATTTCCACAGTAGGAGGACAATCCTATCCAGTGCTAACGGGCACTGTACAAGGATATTAGAGGGGCCGGCATTATTGTTCCCATTTTACAGAAGAGGAGGCTGAGGCTGAGAGGCAACTCACCCAAGACTCACAGCTGGCTGGTGGGAGAGCTGAGCTTAAACTGGTTTGTCCAACACCGTCTTCTAATAAATAGGCAATTAAGTGATTGTTGCTAACTGTGTCATTCCTGACCCTGAGACAGAAGAAGTGCACAGCAGTGCCCCTGAGGCTGTCTGCAAGAGCCCCGTATCCGTCCTTGCCCGGGGTGAGCGAGCCTGGAAGGGAACACACCACCCCTGTGAGCTGCTTCTGGCAGAGATAGGCGTAAGCCATCCGGGCCTCTAAGGAGATTATTAAACAACCTTTGTCAAAGTGCAATAATTTTTCCCATCTGAAGTTCTTTGTGGACTCAGAGGGGCAGAGAGGGTGTGTATGTGTGTGTGCATGTGTGTATATATAAGCGACAGAAAGAGACACAGCTCTGGACTGATCAACAGAGACAGAAGGCACCTCCATTTTCAGAGTATCATTTCGGACCAATTCTTAAAATTGCAACATGCCTCCTTCAGTTGGGGTTGGATACACTGAGCTCTGAGCACCCAATATCGGAGCATCTTGGAAACAACTGTGAGTGGTCTCCCCGATGTGGGGCTCCCCCCTCCAATCTCCGCAGCGTTTCTTATGCTTGTCCCAGCCCTGCTCAGTTCTAGCTGGTAGCACATCATACCATATTCGGTCTGCATATGCAGATCGGGAAGGCAGCGCAATTCTAAGTGTGTTCCCAACAGGCAGGATTTCTGCTTTACAGATACTCTACGTAGTAGATGCTCAACAAATATTTGTTGACCGAAAAGTTCCCATTCCAGAAGGGAAATCCAGCATGCAAACAGATAGGTTTTGATTTGCACAGTTACCCCCGTGGAAGAAGCAGCGACAATGCACAAGAGCGGACCACACGGACACGTACACCCGTGTTCACAGCAGTGTTATTCACAAGAGCTGCCAAGCGCCGTCAGCAGACGAATGGATCGACAAAATGGGCTCGATCCATGCAATGGACTATTACTCAGCCGTTAAAAGGAAGGACATTCTGACACCTGCTACAACATGGATGACTCCTGAGGACATCATGCTTGGTGAAAGAAGCCAGACACAAGAGGACAAATACTGTATGATTCCTCTTACGTGAAATATCTAGAAGAGGCAGGTTCATAGAGACAGAAAGTAGATTTGACCTTACCAAGGGCTCAGGGAAGGGAGGAATGGAGAGTTACTGCTTTAACGGCACAGAATTTCTGTTTGGGGTGATGAAAAATTTTGCACCTAGATCGTGGCGATGTTCATGCAACACTGTGGGTATAATTAATGTCACCGAATTATACGCTTGAAAATGGTTAAGATGGCAAATTTTATGTTTTGTATATTTGGTCACAATAAAAAAAAAAAAACTCAAAAAGAGATTCAGGGATTGATGAATACATTGGCAATTGTAGAGTCCGAGAATTTAAAAAAAAAAAAAAAAGTAGACCACAGTGAAAAAGAGTCAAGTCACCCCAGGGTGCCAGAGAGGGCTTCTAGGAGGAGGTGATAACCGAATGTGCTGCCAAAGGAATAGGTCTATGCAAACAAGAGAGGGAAGGTCATTCCAGGAGCAGGAATAGCACGAGAAGAGTTTTGCTTCTTCCAATTCCTGGTAATGAGATATAAGCAACCTTTTGAACCCTAAGCAGCCCTTTATTACACCCCCCTCAAGGGCTCCCAAGCTCCAGGAGGAGGACCACCTACATCCCCAGGGACTCCATCTGCATTCCTGCCCCCCACTCAGGATCTGCAAGACTCCCTTCCCTCTCCCCCCACTTCCTCCTCCTCCTCCTCCATGAAGCCCCTCTCCTTGGCCCAGCCAGCATCGACTCCCCCTGCCCTGAATGCTGTTGAACTCCCAAGCCGTTCCACACATTCTAAGAACTTAATTACACACTGCTTTGTATTACTTCTTTTTTTTTTAAGATTTTATTTATTTATTTGACAGAGAGAGACACAGCGAGAGAGGGAACACAAGCAGGGGGAGCGGGAGAGGGAGAAGCAGGCTTCCCACGGAGCAGGGAGCCCGATGCGGGGCTCGATCCCAGGACCCTGGGACCATGACCTGAGCCGAAGGCAGACGCTTAACGACGGAGCCACCCAGGTGCCCCTGCTTTGTATTACTTCTTAATTCCGGGTCCCCAAAGCCATTCTGTAGTTTACTAATCCCCTGAAATGCTCCGTGAACAAGAGTTTCCATGGTCAGATAATGTAGGGAAATGTAGCAAACGATCTCTCCCTCTTGCACAGCGTAAATGCACATGAGCTATTCAAAGACGGAGAAACCCAGCAATGTTTAACTTTGTTTGGTCCGGTGTGCTTTGTGAAATGCTTTGTCCACACGATTCTCTCTTCTCTGAACACTAGTTAATATCTTTGCTGTACTTGAGCTCCTCGGGACCTCATTAGGGAAATTCTGCCCCGAGAGATTCACAAACCAAAACCTTGTCTTCCCAAGAAGAATGTAGGCTCGTGGAGGGTAGGATCTACATTTGCAATTTCTGTCCTCCCATCCCCTCCCAGTGCCCAACTCAGCACCTCATGGTGCATCCTGAAGGAGCCTGTTGCCTTGACAACCAGCGTTGAGTTGCTATTTCAGGACTTTCTCCCCATCTTTGGAGCTCCAGGAAAGCAGCAAATGCCATAAGGCATTAGTCTGAGTGTACAGCATTTTCGGCAAAGTGGCGTTAATAATGTTCAGCGCATCTCATCAGCCGGGGCTCCCCAAGACAGGCAGGACGAGATGCTCCCAGTGACAGATCACCCAAGCCGCCAACTCAAGAGCCCACTGCCAATGGTAGCACTTGGTTCTCTTTTATTTTCCCAGCTCATTTGGAAAGTGGGAAGTGGCGCT
This sequence comes from Mirounga angustirostris, assembly GCF_029215605.1. Classification (NCBI taxonomy): domain Eukaryota; kingdom Metazoa; phylum Chordata; class Mammalia; order Carnivora; family Phocidae; genus Mirounga; species Mirounga angustirostris. Next base: position 169,479,754 of record NW_026991713.1, read on the forward strand.
GCATTGTTTACGCCTCGTTCCTGGGGATAATATGACCCATCCGGTGAGTACCTCCAATCTCTGCCACACCATCTGTTTTGTCTTCGCCAAGAGCTCTCCTGTGCTCGTTGGAGCACTTTACAGGGATGCAGAGGCCCAAGGGTGTTCTTTGTGCCTCTAATTATGAGGAGAGCGTGACTGCCACCTGGTTCCAGGGAAGGAGCACAGACGAGGCTTCCTCCCTCCTCAGCTAGGTGCCAGGCGCAGCTCCCCCCGTCTGGACCCTTCCCTGCTCCCCTCCACTCCGCAGCGAGCCCAGGGCTCTGCCTGGCATGGAGAGCAGCCGAAAGCTCTTTCCTGGCAGCCCCAATCTGCCACCAAAGCTCGAAGAAACACACTTGTCCTGAGTGAAGGAGTTATCCATGGCCGGGTGGCTGGAAATGGTCAGAGGGGCAAGCTGCACTGTGACAGATAAGCAATGTTCGCCATGGACTTTTATCATGGGTTATGCTTATTTCCCCCATGACATTCCTGGTGTCCACACACCACTGGTGCCCTTTACCTGCGGCTTCATAACAAACTGTCCCAAGACTTAGTGGCTTCGATCATCATCACGCACTTGGCTCAGAAATCTTCAGTTTGGGCAGGGGCGGCTCATCTCTGCTCCCCGTGGTGTAAACTGGGGCAGCTCCCTGGGACCAGAGGCCCCAACTCCGAGATGGCACACTGGCAGGCTGGTGTGTTGCTCTGTCGGCTGCAGGCTGGTGGCTCCGCTGGGCTCTCATCTGAGATCCTTGCTTCTTTTCCTCGTGGGCTTTCTTAGCTCTCCATGGAGCTGCTTACGATTACTCCTAGCGTGGCGGCTCAGAGCGGCTCCGGGGATTCCAGAAACAAGGAGTAAAGCTGCCAGTCTCTTGAGATCTGGGCTTGGAGACTGGCACAGCATTCCTTCCGCCATATTCTATGTGGTCAAGCAATGATGGAGATCTCCCAGATATAACGGGAGGTGCCATAGCCCCATTTCTCAATGGGAAGAATTTCAAAGAATATGTGGTCATTTCTGTGCATCCCGTAGATAAGACACCAGCTAAGCTTACCAAAACCCTGCTCTTTGGGGGCTGAATTGACCAATCCTGCCTTAGCCTGGGAACCCCAAAGCACCCCACCCAGAGACCCTAATAAAAACATAGGTCCTGGTCCTATCTCTCCCTCTGCCTGCACCCTGCCTTGAACTCCCCGTATTGTGGCCCCTCGAGGCATGTCCTGTACCTCCTCCAGGACCTGGGGGAAAGAGACTTTTCTATTTTCTATTTTCTATTTCCATTTTGTTGAACCAAGCTCCACCATCCAACACCCTGGGGCTCTCCTTAACAAGCGTTACTTTAACAAAGGCACAACACCATCTCAGAAGGAAGGAAGGACTATCATCTATGAAGAGTCCACTATGGGTCACTCACCATGGCTGAGTCTTTCAAAACATCATTTCATTCCTATGTCTACTGCCGATTAGTCTGGCAGTAGAGATTTCTCCCTCATGTTACAGATGAGGAGACTGAGCTCTGCAAATTGAAGCAACTTCCCAGCTGTGGGTGGAGTCAGATCTATTTTGTTTCCAAGGCTCTGCTCATCGTACTTTGTCCAGGAGATGCCTAAGTTCTGCCTGAGCCAGAGCATCTTTTGGTTCACCTTAGGGGTCTCCCCCACGCAGAGCCCCTGAGAGCCTTTCTGAGAGGTGGCTTGGTCCACACTGCAGGTGTCAGGGTCACTCCATGGCCTACCCCCTCCCTTCACCCCTGCCGTTCACTGTTCTGAGATGCTAGTTGCTGATCTCCCGTGGGGATGCTGGCGCCACCACATCCTGGAATCCAGCAGGCCTAGAGCAGGTTCTCCCTGCCCTAGGACTCCACCTCTCCCCAGGGCCTGGTACTTGGCCTGCTTCAGGGCCCCCACTTGGCCCTCAAGCTCTACTCCTCTGGCTGGAGCCCTGCCTTGAACTCTAGGCTTCCTGGAGACCCTGAGACACTACCCAGCTCTCCCCAGTATGCTTCCGGGTGGGATCCCTGATGCGTGCTTCCCGTACCCTCAGCACCTGGCTGGGGTCCTTCCACAAATGCTCAAGATGCCCATAAGCCCCATGATGAAGACCTGGAGACCTGGTACGCCACCTCCTGCTTGAAACCTCCCACCATCCAGACTCACTGCAAGCCTACAGCCATCCCCGTGATCTCTGTACCTGTCCCAACCATACTTGTACTCCCTCAACCATACTTCTGTTGCTCTCACCTGTGTGAGATCTTTTGTCTCTTCTGCAGAGTCTGGCTAATGCTCCCAGTCCCCAGCCGATCAATATGACCACCCATCCTAGTGTCAGGGATGCCTCAAGGGATGGAAGATGGCAGGGAGGGGTGGGGGCCAGCCCATCAGAACTGTGGAAGCATGTCTGAGCAGGACAACACACAACCTGCAGCCTCTACCTCACTGGATGACCCACTAGACTCCCAATAGACACCTCATTCCATCCTTGTTCTTCCTCTCTTGGGTTTTTACCCTCTCCTTATTTATGATTCATCATATTTGATTTAGAAGAACCCTTCTGTCTCTTGCATCTTATGCCCCACACCCCTCAATGGCACGTCCTCCTGTACCATCCCCTTCTGAGCCAAAACTTTTGGAGGGAACCTCTACACTCAGTGCTTCTGGTTCTCAGCCTTCTAGGTCCTCCTCAGGCCACCCAAGTTGACCTCCCTCCACGTCACTGAAACACTTATCAAGTCCCAATGGCTACTCGATGTTAAAGTGGGTGGATGCTCTTCCATCCATCTGGTCATTCTAGAATTCCCAGGCAGTGATGAGCCTCCCTCTGGCTCTAAACCTCTCCCCCTTTGGCTGCTAGGACGTGACACCCCACCTTGCTTCCACCTCTCCCCCTTCATCCCTCTTTCTTTGCCCACCAATGCCTTGTTCACATTGCTCACTCCCCAGCCTCCTTCTCTTCCCGCTCTTACACTCTCCCTTACCCAAACCCCGAGTGCTAACAGCTTGTCATCCACACTCCTACCCTGAGTGCCCCCCAAAGTTCCAAACCCAGATGCCATACCCCCGGGGACACTTACAGTCAACATGTTTCCAACTGAATTCATCATCTTTCCCCAAACACCTGTCTCTGGGGCTGCCCCACAATCTCTCCAGCTGCCCAAGCCAGAGCTCCTGACCCGTCCCCCAAACCCGACCTCTCACACCCACATCCCTCCAGACACCAGGTCCAGCCAACGTGACCTCCTTTCTCAAGAATCTGGCCTCCAGACTCTGTCTTCATGGTCATAGCCTTTGTTCTAAGCATTGTCGTCTTTGGGGCCAGATTTCTGTAAGAACCCCATAGTATTCTTTATCCATCATTGCCAGGGATCTCTTCTAATTTTTTTTTAATTTGAGTATAGTTGACATACGATATCTCATTAGTTCCATAGACACAATAAAATGATTCAGAAACTCTACACAATCTGCTGTGTTCCAGTATGATCATCCTGCACTCAGCTTAAATTCACCCCTGGCTCTAGGATAGGCTTTGGGCAAAGTGTCAATGACCTCCATGACCTGGACCCTGAGCTTCTCTCCAGCCTCACCTTTGTCCCCCAAGCTCACCCCACCCCTCCCGCTTGGCCTCCAGCCCCCCTGACAGCCTTGCCATTTGCTCCGGGTGTCCACCTTCTTCATTCCTGCTGTGGCTTTTACCCGAAAGGTCCTCTCTGTCACCTTGCTCCCACGCATTTTCTCAGACTTGTGATGAAGACAGTGGCTCCCCCAGGAAGCCTTCCCTGGCCAGCACCCAGGCCGTCTGCATTTCCTCTGCCCTGGCTGGGTCCTGCTGAGCTGCCACCTGTTTAGGGATGCATCCCTCCAAGGAGAAGGATTCCTGAGGGCAGAACCAGCCCCGTGCCCAGGAGCACACCCGAGGACATTCAGTAAGGGTCGGAAGGAAGCGTGGGGGAAGAAGCACACGGAGCAGGGAATCACAAACAGCCCTGTAGTACAGCAGGGCGCTTGCCACGGAGACCCGGCAGTGGGCAGATGTTGCTAGTGTCTCTTCTAATTCCAACAATCCAGTGTTGGCTCTCCTGTGTTTTCCTTTTGTCTGTCATTTTTCCCGAATGTCCCTGTGGCAAGGAAGGGATGGAGGGGAAGATGTAACAGAAACTGTTGAACATCCCTTTCCCCCGGGGATGTCGGCTGCAGAATGCTCTTGTCACTCTCAGTCTGGGGCTGTTTGCTCTAGTTCAGCAGATCTGGGGGGCAGCGGCCTTGAAGGACAGCCGGGGGGCAGATCACTAATCCTCCTTCCTGGGCGATGAGCATTTCTCTCTTCCAATTAATCTCTCTCTTCCCGCCTCTCCTCCCCTCCCCACACGAATGGGAACCACAAATTCCTTTCCAGTCTGTCATTGGCCCTGTTGGAGGCAGGATGCCCATATGTATTTTGGGCGTCCTTGAATCAAAGTTGTCAGGGCAGGTGCCGTCCACCCGTGAGTCACCCGTCTTCGCAGGATTCCCAAGAAGCAGGGATCCGTAGACCTGTGTACAAGTGAGCTGGATTTCTGGGAGGTTGTGCCTCTGGTTCAAGTCACAGGATTAATGGGTGGGCAGGGCAGAAGCCCAAGTGAGTTTATTTCTAGAGCCCCACACGCTCCAGTTTACCCCCTAAGTTATCCCTCGTGTCTCCGAACCAACTCAGCGTCCTTCAGCCTGAGTTCAATGAGGTCACTTTAATCACAATACCAAATGACTACCACTCTTCATCTCCACTGGTTTACTTGGGGTCCCATACTTAACCCCCTAACAGTATTTCCAAAATAATCCTGAGGGTTCCCAGGGGGATGGGGTACTAGAAGAAGATCACCACCAGTAAATATCCAAATACATCGGATGCCACCAAGCCCAACTGTTTACATGTGACTCGGTAACACTGTGTAGTCCAGAGCAGGACTACATTGAAGGAAGTCAGACAGGCATCTGAGTTCCAACTCTGGTGTTCCCTGGTACAAATCACAGCTCACTGGACTTTAGTTTCCTTCCTCGAACAATGGTTGGGTGTGGATAGAGTAACAGCATCCCTTTACGGGGCAGGTGTAGGGAATGAAAATCAAGTTTGCAAAAGATGAAACTGTTCCTTGAACACAGTATGTACCAAGTAAATGAGAACTCTTGGTTTTTTAAATTATTATCACCTTCATTGTTTCTATCAAAGGACAGGAAAGCAGGAGAAGGGGCGAGGATTTTTTTTCCAATATATAAAGTAATCAGCCCAGGTGTGACAATGAGTTGGATATAAAGCCATTACCAAAATACCCTGCATTGACTGCCCTTTGTTAAAACAATATTCTTCAAAAGCAGCAGTTGCTCATACATTGGTTGGGATTTGTGGATATGCTGAGAGCTTCCCGCCCCTCATCTGGCTGAAATCTGACACTCAAGGGTGTAGCAGGGAGTTGTTGGCATTGCTTCTGTACCCCTGGGCCTTCCTCACCTGCAGGGAGAACCCCCAGGTCCCACAGCACCTGAGTCCCAGCCCACCTCCACCTGCGTTTTCTCTCTAGCACAGCCAAAAACAATCACATGCGATGCTGTTTCTTCCTTTCCTTTGGAACCTCCTGCCACTCGCCCTTCCTTGCTCATGCCACTCCCCCCATGCCAGCAAGTATCTCATTCACCCAAGGAACCTGAAAACTGATGATTCTCGCAAGGCCCCTAATACAGACTAAATCAGAGTCTCGTGGGAAGGACTCCAGATCTGGCCTTTACAAGTTCCCTATGGTCTCCTGAGCCTCCCCCACCCGAAGTTTGGAGGTCACGTCTCTAAACCCTGCCCATCATTCGAAAAATCAGCTTAAAGGTCTCCTCCTTCAGGAAGCCCTCCCTGATTGCTACAGTGAACTCTCCCTTTTCTACATCAGAGAATAGGTAGTCTTAGCAGGAAATTTGTGTCATGATTGATTACTCACGTCTGCCATTAAAGGAGGAATAGGTGACGAATATCTCTTATGCCACACCTCTGTTATTCCTGGATTAGGTGATGGCTATGGCCCCTTGAAGCCTGGTCTAAAACATGTGTGTGTGTGTGTGTGTGTGTGTGTGTGTGTGTGTGTGTGTGACAGAGACAGAGACAGAGAAGGAGACTACTACTTTACCTCCCCTACGGGAGCAGAGCATGAATCTTGCCATGAATGAATCTTGCATGCCATCAACGGTCACTCTATTACTGTAGAATCATTTCTCCCTGTCTTACAAACGTCTGGGCCTTTTGAACTCTCCCCTGGAATACAAAAATCCCCCACAGGTGTCGTAATCTGACCTTTTCTCAGTTGATGCCCGTAATAGCCAGTTAAGTGAGGGGCTCAACTCATTAGCATATAAACGTAAAATGGATTTTATTTTTTCTCATTAGTGCTACGACGGTGAGCCTCCCTTCCTCCCGGGCTGTAGGTTGCTCTTTCTGAACAACATGGAATTCGATTTCATAATTTCCAATTCAGCTCCATTTAATAAAATAATCCTGTTCCTTAGTAAGGTGTTCCCATTCATTCTACAGTGTCACCCCTGAATCTGTGATACCTTCTTCTCTTTCTCTCCCTTCCCACTGCCAGCTGAGGCTGGACACCCAGGAGGCTTGGGGTGGGAGGGGTTTTGTTCTCTCAGACGGGCCACCACCCAGTCTCTTGCGTCTGGGGTTCACATGTCAGCAGGTGGCCAGGGGGGATAGTTGGTATCCCCGTGATGGCTTAGATGCAGATGTCCACTTGAGCATGGGGGAGCTCACCATCGCCAAGCTGAACAGCAGGACTGCCTCTGCCCTCCCCACCCCACCTCCAGTGCTCCCTCTCCCCTCCCCTTCCCTCCCTCCCTCCCCCTGCCCTAGTGCACCAGGAGGCTCTACCAGCCAGCAGCTGGATGGATGAAGCCACATTCCAGCCTCTGGCATGTGGAAAATACTCCAAGCATCCCAACCACATGGGAAAACATCGTGAAGGCCAGAAGATTTCGAGACATATTCCCTTGGGGAGTGATTGCTTCTTCCCACAAACTCCTAGTTCTCCCGAAAGGCTCTGTCTGGGCGGTTCCCACTCAGCTTCTTCAGTGGCTAGAGGCTGGAGAGGGAGTGAAGCTGGTTCTGCTGAGTGGGAAGCTCTCAGCAACACCAGGGCCCAGTAGAGGGCTCCATGGCCACGGGTCCCTGGACTCAGAATTTGGGATACTAATGAAGCACCTTTTATTCTCATCTGTGGTCTTAATAGGCAATTTCTGGAAATAAGAATCATCCCTCCGAGCAGACCTTATTGAAGGGGGTGGGGAGTGATGACAGGGAGGAATGTTGGAGGTGGGGGAAGCCAAGGGACAAGGACAGCATCTCAGAGGAGGCTGGTGGTGGTGGCCGAAGCCAAGGTGACCCCAGCCTGGGCCCCGGTATCTGGGGCTCTCTAACATGAGCTAGCATCTACAGCAGAGAACTGTAGGAATGTCATTCTCCTCAGTTAGCTGCCTTGGACTTGCCTCTCAGCGACGGCTGATACAGTGGGGGTGCAGTGGGGAGAAAGGCAGCCTTAAACCTGAGCCTGAGGCCCTTCTGGTCGCACTCTCCCTGATGGTCCTCGGTGCTCTGGGCTCAGTCTTATCCCCCCAAAATCCACATGTGGAAGCCCAAACCCTCAGAACCTCAGAATGTCACTAATTTGGAGGTAAGGCCTTTAAAGAGGTGGTTAAGTTGAATGAGGTCAGTAAGGTGGGCCCTAATCCAGTATGACTGGTGTCACTCATAGAAAAGGGAATTTGGACATACAAAGGGACACCAGGGATGCATGTGCGCAGAGGGAAAGCCACATGAGGACACGGTGGGAAGGTGGCCATCCACCAGCCAGAGAGAGGTCTCGGGAGACACCAGCCCTGCCCACACCTTGATCTTGGACTTCCAGCCTCCAGGACTGTGAAAAACAAATGTCTGTTGCTTAAGCCCCCATCCGTGGTCCTTTGTTATGGCAGCCTGAGCCAACTAAGACATTCAGGAATGGGCGATGTTTCCAGTTACTTGAACCTATGAGCAGGAAGACCCTACTCCAGCCTCCAGGAAAGTTGGGAAGGGCCAAGAGAGTGGAAAACAACCACAAGGAAGGTTAAGGTAGCTGGTCCAGGGGTCACCCTGCCACATGACATGGCATTGGGGTTGGGAAGACAAAGGCTCTCGTGGGGGGCCACCACCCCACCCCACCCCACTCCATCCAGGACTGGCACTGGGTCTTGGGGCCAGTGCAACCATGAGTGTGTCCATTAGAGAAACTAAATTCTCTCCAACTAACACATCACCACCCTGGCGTGACAAAGGCAGAGAGAAGACTAACCTCTCTCTTAATAGTCCTGAGAAAGTCCTTAAGAGAAAATGCAGACACAACTCCTCTAAAGTATACATTATATTATGTTGTGGTTGGTAATATTATCTTATGGGGTGGTATGGTAGAATATGGGATGGGATGGGATGGGATGGGATAGTGTATGTCACAAGAATCCTATGTCCCAATTGCACTGAGTATCTCTCCATTTCCTCATTTGTCCAGAGAGGTAGTTCTAGTCAAGGTAAATGAACAAAAATCCATACATTTTCTTTATTCTCACAACGTTCCTGTTATAACTGGGTCAGAAACTACAAAATACCTATGAATATGTCTTTGAAGAAAGGTACAAGGCACATGTGAGGAAAATAATATATGTTTATTAAAATACATAAAACAAATTCTGAACAAATGGGAAAATATATATGCAATGTTCCCAAAATTCAGTGTACAATTTTAATGCAATTCTGTGTAGAATTCTGACAAGGGATTTTTGTTTCTGTGTGTGTTTGGGGTTTAGGAATTGTATAAACGTCTTAAAGAATAATCAATCAATTTAGTTTTGATCAAGGCATGGGTAAATCAGTGGAACATGATAGAGAACCCAGAATCAGATGCCTTTGTATTATAAGTCCATTTATGACAAGGATGGCAGTTTAATTCAAAGGAAAGTGAGTAGATTATTCATAAAATGTGCTGGCAAACTTATTATCAGTCCATTAAAAAAAAAGTGAAAACAGTCTATATCATCTCTTGTACCCAAACAAAAACAAGTGGGAATAAAAGGCACAGCATAAGGAATATAGTTAATGATATGGTAATAGTGATGTGTAGGGTCAAAGATTAGTAATCCATCTGAGAAAGGTATTGTTGTACAGATCCTAGACGAAGGTCAATAGCTATGCTATATGAAGAGCTCTTGGATGTAAATGAAAAGCACCACCATATAAAAATGGAGTCGACCATATATTCACAGACAATTAACATGAGCGTGAACCCACATGGCTGAAAAACGTGTGAAAAGATGTGCACATTCTCTGCTAGTCGGAGAGACGCAAATTAAAGCCGCCATGAGATATCACTTTACATTCATCAGAGTGGAAAACACTTGAAAGAGTGATAGCATTCATCGCTAGCAGGGAAGGAGTCTCCTCCGATGTGAGCTGTTTCCGCCTTTGGGAAAAGCCATCTGGGAGCATTTATCACCAAATTAAAAATCAGATATCTCATGGCTAAGCTTCCCCACTCTGAGAAGCCTTGCCACAAAAATAAAGGCAACTGTCTCTTTGTTCCCCAAATAGGCTGATCCTTTCAGGGCCTCATGCCTCTGTGCATCCTGTTTCCTCCGCCATGGATGCTCCTATGGGTTGAACTGTGTCCCCTAAAAATTCCTATGTTGAAATCCTAACCCCGAGTAACTCAGAATGTGACTGCGTTTGGAAATAAGGTCTTTACAGGGGCAATCAAGTTAAAATGAGGTCGGTAGGGTGGACTGTAATCCCATATGACTGGTGTCCTTACAAAACGGGGAAATTTGAACACAGAGACAGACATGGATTGAGAGAAGACAAGGTGGAGATACAGGCAGAACGTCATGTGAAGATTCGCATTATACTTTGAAACTACTAGAAACTACTAGAAGCTAGGAGAGCAGCCTGGAGCTTACTCTTCCCTAGGGCCTTCAGAGAGTGCATGACCCTGAGGACATGCTTGATCTCCAAATTCTATCCTCCAAAATGATGAAAAATCAAATTTCTGTGGTTTAAGCCAGTTTGCGCCACTTCATCATGATAGTCCTAGGAAACAAATACACGTTCCGTCTTATCTGGCTCACGAACTCCAATGCATCCTACGAGATCTATGTAAAATTTTACCTCCTCTGCAGAGGCTTCCCAAATTAATCACCCCTCTCCTCGTCTGGGTCCCAATATTTTGTGCGTGCTCCTCATATAGTACTTACAAATCTGAGTTAAATTATTTAATAATTGGAATTACATTTAAAATATTTCTTCTCTGCTAGACCTCGACTGCCCACCCCCACCCCCCACCCCCCCAAGACATAGGCCGCGTGGATCTACTGTAGTCCAGTGCGGTATTGAGCACAAAGCGGCTTACAACTATTTGCCACACAATGGGAAAAATCTAAAATAAGCCTTCCCCCTCCATCACCTCAAAGCAGGAAGAGACGCAAGTGAACGGCAAGAGGCTCCTGGAACCATAATTCTTCTCTCTTGGCAAGGCTCTTCAATTCTAACAAATTGACTTAATAATGAAAATGTTTTTAATGGGGGCAATATGGCAAAAAGTAATTAACTCCGTAATTGAAATCTAGAACTTTAAAAGTAATTAATGGGCGGGCCAAACTGTCCTTCACAGCAAGAGTGCAGGGGCGAACCAGCCGCAGAAGGACTCTGGGCAGGTATCGTCTGAGCAAAGCACGTCGGCGGGCAGCACGCGCGCACGTCCACATGATGAGTGTTCCCCCTAATCGCTGAGGAGATGCCATCAACCAGGGCTGGCAGGTGCCACTTCGCTCTGTAAGAAGGAACTTTTTTTTTTAATGAGCAAAGATGTTCATCACCATTTCGCACTCGTGCGCTTGGAGGAAGGGGGCGAGGCCCCTCTTTCTGAGTCGATGTGCGTCAAGCCCCCAGAGAATCTGGGGGTCCTGGCATCCTTCCATCATCTTGGAAGCTCTGGGGTTCACTCGACCCCGACTGCGGGGTTTTCTCCGGCTTCTTGCTGGCTGCCTGCCCTCAGTCTCGCTGCAGCCTCCCCTCCCTGCCTGTAAGGAAGCGGCTGCTAAGTGGGGGATCAGTGATAACATATTGCACAACAGCAGATGGCATCTATATTTAGAGGCCCTTCAGAGGAAGGATTAATGCCATTTAGAACACACCACAGGCCAAGAAAACGAGAGTTGAGTGTTCCAAATGAATCCTTAAAAAACCTCCATTTGTCCCCTGTTACCCGCTGAGTTGTAACCTCCCCCCCAAAATTCGTATGATTCATGTGTTGAAATCTTCACCCCCAGGACCTCAGAATGCAACCATATTTAGATATAGGGTCTTTAAAGAGGTGATTAAGTTAAAATGAGGTCCTTAGGGTGGACCCTAATCCAATAGGACAGGTGTCCTTATACGAACAGGAAATTAGGTCTCAGACACACACAGAGGACACAGGGAAAAGATAGCTGTCTGCATGCCAAAAAGAGAGAGCTCAGAAGAGACCAACCTGCCCACACCTCGATCTGGGACACACAGCCTCCAGAACTAGGAGAAAATAAATTTCTGTTGTTTAAACCGCCCGGTCTGTGATACTTCATTTTGGCAGCCAAAGCTGACTAGTGTCCCCCCATGTACAGAGGACAGAGCACCATCTCCTTAGCTTGGTAAGATGGCTCCACCCACCCTCTTGGGTCCCTTCTGCCCCTTCCCAAGCCTCCCCCCACTCCAGGCACTTGACCCTTCACCCTGTTACCCCAAACACACCATGACCTTTCATGCCACGGGGACTTAGCACATGACCTTCTCTCTATGGGGATCACTTGCTTGGCCCTCCTCTTGAAAAATCCAGCTCACCTTCCAGACTCAATTGAAATGCCCCCTCCCCAGAGAGGACCACACCGTATCTCTCACCCCCACTCACACGAGAATCAGCAGCTTCTGCTCTGCATTCTTCTTACTCTCCCTTCATGCCTGCAGGCTGGCCGGAGCTCCCTGGGGAGCCAGACTGTGTCTTTCTCAACTTTGAACTCCTGCTCATAATCATCTCCAGGACGAGGGAACTTCTTTCGAAGGAGTCATGGCGTGAGAAAGAGCAACCAGCAAGTGGCCAGCCAGGCTTTGCCGCCTGAAACAGCCCCACGATGCAGCAAACACAAACAGGACAGAAGCCACATATAAGCCAAATTAGGAACCCTGTGTTCTGGTTCTACTTTTCTGGCACTAACTTGCCATGACTTGCCCTATGACACTGACCTCTCTCTCCATCTGAAGCTGGACTGGCTTCTCCCTCGCTCTGAAAACAATCTAAGTGTTTGTGACTCTAGAGCCTTGGACAAAATAAAAGAAAAAGGACCTTTTGCCCTTCCACTCCCACATTTATTCGCACATTAATGTATTGCTCATGTACTGAGCATGGATAACCTGCCAGGAGAGTTGGAAGTTTTTTGGGGAAGCAACATTTGAGCAGGATCTTGCAGAAGGAGACTTAGAGGGGGGGGGGGAGTGGAACACATTTCCATAGAAATTAAATTTCCCAACTTCAAAGAATCCTTCCAACTCTTAACAATGTTATGCTTTTCCATTCCAAGCACAGAACAGTGCGTCCTTTAAGCGTGAGTTGGCGGGAGGAAGAGGGAATAAGACAGTTTCAGGGGTGGAAACACAGCAGACAAAGGTCAGAAGTGGGAAAGCAAAGCACTCAATGGGGAATGTGAGAGTCACGTTCTGGAAGAAGGGGGTACCCACGGGCAGTGAGGAAGAGAACACAGTTTGGTTGGGGATGCACTTTGAAAGAGCTTGGAAGTTAACCTCTGGGCAGTCCAGGAAGGTTTCTGACCTACAGAGGGCGAAGCAGTTTTGTGTGTTGGGGAAAAAAAAACTGCTGAAAGATGCTTGGAATTGGAGTGGAGAGGCTGATTCTGGAGGAAAGAACCAGTTTGGAGGCCAAGGAAATGACTCAGGAGACCCATGATGGGTCCTGGTCAGACCCCAAGCTGAGCTGCAAGAGGCGGCCTGGGTTCACCACAATGGTTCTGCTCCCCGTCTGCATCTGGGGATACAATCACGGCAGGCCGGCCCCAGCAGGACTGCCGATCATTTCATTAGATCCCAAATCCCCAGTAGAAATGAAAGAGCTTTAAATTCAATCATCATGAATGGATAAAGAAGATGTGGTATATATATACAATGGAATATTATGCAGCCATCAGAAGGAATGAGATCTTGCCATTTGCAATGACGTGGATGGAACTGGAGGGTATTATGTTGAGCGAAATAAGTCAAACAGAGAAAGACATGTATCATATGACCTCACTGATATGAGGAATTCTTAATCGCAGGAAACAAACGGAGGGTTGCTGGAGTGGGCAGTGGGGTGGGAGGGATGGGGTGACTGGGTGATAGACACTGGGGAGGGTATGTGCTATGGTGAGCGCTGTGAATTGTGCAAGACTGTTGAATCTCAGATCTGTACTTCTGAAACAAATAATGCAATATATGTTAAGGAAAAAAAGAAGAAGAAGAAGAAGATAGCAGGAGGGGAAGAATGAAGGGGGGGACATTGGAGGGGTAGACGAACCATGAGAGACGATGGACTCTGAAAAACAAACTGAGGGTTCTAGAGGGGAGGGGGGTGGGAGGATGGGTTAGTCTGGTGACGGGTATTGAGGAGGGCACATTCTGCATGGAGCACTGGGTGTTATGCACAAACAATGAATCATGGAACACTACATCTAAAACTAATGATGTAATGTATGGGGATTAACATAAGAATAAAAAAAAAAAAAACGGGCGCCTGGGTGGCTCAGTTGGTTAAGCGACTGCCTTCGGCTCAGGTCATGATCCTGGAGTCCCAGGATCGAGTCCCACATCGGGCTCCCTGCTCAGCGGGGAGTCCGCTTCTCCCTCTGACCCTCCCCCCTCTCATGTGCTCTCTCTCTCCTCTCATCCTCTCTCTCAAATAAATAAATAAAATCAAAAAAAAAAAAAGAATAAAAAAAAAGTCAGCAGGCATGTTTACGAAAAAAAAAAAAATTCAATCATCAGTTGGAATGCATCTCTTCTTACCAGCCGCAATCCATTGCCCCCGCTATGCTCATGCACACACACGCGCGCAGAGACGCGTGCAGAACCCTTGTCTTTTCGTGGGAAGCCGGAGTTATGTAGCCTATTATTTAGTTTAGAGAAGATCTATGTGATTTAAATTGGAGGCTTCAGACAAATTGCATTTGAAATTGAAAGGGGGGTGAAGTAGCCAGATGTATCATCAATTTAGGAAGATAACCAGAGTATTCGGTGGCTACCGTGGCCTGTTTTATTCCACTGTTACTTAAAAGACCGCGAGCCCAGTAACTCTAAATTTCTCAATCTGGGCCTTTGACAGGAAGCTGAAGGATTCATCTGTAGACTTCTTTATTTTTCATTAAGACCCAGGCCTTTTCTTCCCCAGTGAATGAAGACAACGCATCTGAATAGCAAGCTGAGCCTCATTCTCTTCCTCCCCTCCCCGCAGTATCCATGTGGAAAACAGGCTAGTTTACTGGATTTAGGTGGAAGGAGAGTGTAAGGCCAGGAGTTCTCAGAACAGCGAGTACACAAGAGTTCCAGGAGACGGCCCTGCCCTACCTAAAAAAAGGAAAACAGAGTGTCTATGAGTCTAGGAAAACAAAAAACAGCCTCGTAATGTCCTGTAATTTCAGCAAGAGCATCCTGGAAACTGCAAAATAGTTTGCAATTATAAATATTACCGTTACATCTATGATTATGATAACATTCATCAGGAAGGGACCCCTCAGAATGACAGGATCCTCATTTTACCCAGAAGCAGGAAAAAAAGAAAAAAATCAGCATCACCAATTAAACACCCACTTCTAACAGAACACGAATTTTAGATCTCCCCTGTGTTCAATGTCAGTCTGAGCTGTCCACTCAGACCACAAGAGATTGGAATCCAGGTTCAAACAGTTACAGACTCTTTGGCATTGGGTTGGGGAAGTAACCTTTCTGAGATTCGCATCCCTTTTGCAGATCGGAATAATGAAGGCACTTACATCCTCACACAGTTGTTTGAGATGCACTTTAAAAAAAAACAACAACACATTTTTGGTAAAATGTTCACTGCAGCCCATGGTAAGGGCCCAATAAGTGATAGCTGTTCCTATAGTCACTGTTTCCTTTTATTGGATTTGTCCAAAAAAGCAACTTGTAATCTCACCCTCATCTCTAAAAAAAGCTAGAGCTGGTCCTGCTCTCAGGTCTGAGTGTTTAAAAATATTTCCAAGGAAAGGCAGACGGGTTGGAGGGGGCGGGAGGCCCAAGGTATCTGGGGAGGGAAGACATCACAGATGGCCCATCAGGAACTTCACAGAGTGTCACATCCAGAGGTACCTGCCAGCTCAACCAGGGATGAATCTTCTATGAGGACCAGATGCTACTAATTGGCGAGGAATCCTGTGGCTGCCACCCAAGGAAGGGAACAAATTCTTTGCCACCACATGGCTCTTTTTTTCCCTTCCAAGTGCAGTGTGTTAACTCTTTCAAATAGTCGTACAAGCTTCGGTCTCCAAAAGCCCATGTCCACATGTAGGAGATTCTTAAGCAAGGTACTAGAGCATTGATTTCATTGATTCTGATTCTCTGCTCAACAAGCAATGCTCTCTCCTACATGATCTTTGGGGGAACCATTGAGGGCATGCCCTGGATGGGAATTCAGCTTAGTGTTCCAGTGTGGGACATAGAAGTTCGATGCTTCCGCTCTGTGCCTGTTCCTCTCCTTAAACCATCCCATGTCTTTCTCTCCCTCCCAAATCATCACCTCTTTCAAAGATAAAGATTGGTTTTCATGCCCTCTACGGGGAACTCCCGGAGCCTATCAAAGGACCTGCCACAGGCAAGAGCTTTGCTCAACAAGTAGATAAATATGACCCGGGCCCCCATTACATTTTTAGCTTTCCCACTGCCTCAATTCCCATACCTCAAATTAACACCATCTGCTCCTGTCTCATCAAATTATTTTCCATCTCTTGAAAACATCATGCACTCCCACACATCCATGCCTTCCTACACACTTGTCTTTCTGTCTAGAATCCCCCCTATGGGATGGGCCAAGCCCCATAAAAGGAGAATATTACAGAACGGAGATCATCAAAACTACAGCCCATAACTCCTACCCACTCCTGTGTTTGTCAATGAGGTTTTAGTGGAATACATCCAGGCCCATCTGTTGGCATATTGTCTACGGATGCTTCCGTGCTCCAACGGCAGAGTTGAGTAGTTACCCTAGAGATCACATGGCCTGTCAAGCCTCAGAGAGTCACTTTCCGGCCCTTCTGCAAGGAAAGTTGCTGACCTGCATTTCAGAGGCAAAAGCATGGGTTGCTTAGCAGCGGACTCCAGCTTGAATCCTGCCTCTGCCCATTTGTGGGTAGCTGTGGTTATTTCCTCTCTAAAAAGGAGATAATAAATCTATTTGACAAGACGATTCCAAAATATGCGAACAAAGGTCCTCATGTGGTATTCAGCAAAGGGTATATGCTCAATAAATATTTCCCTGTTGCTCGCTCTCTTTCTTCTTTCTCCTGTGTATCAGTGAGCTAGGGCTGCATAACAAATACCACAGCCTCAGTGGCTTAAACAACAGAAGCTTATTTTCTCACAGTTCTGGAGGTTGGAAAACCAAAATCAAGGTGCTTTTATCCCCCACTTGCTTATGGCCACCTTCTCACTGTGGTCTCACAACACCTTTCTTCTGTGTTCATGTGGAGAGAGAGCCCTCTGGTGTCTCTTCCTCTTCTTATAAGAACTCCAGTCCTATAGGATTAGCCCCACCCTCATGACCTCATTTAGTCTTCATTTCCTTCTTAAAAGCCCTATCTCTGAATACAGTCTCATTGGGGGTTAAGACTTCACCCTATGAATTGGGGGTGGAGAGCACACAATTCAATCCATTACACTCTACTTGATTCACTTTCCTTCTCCTCTAAACTTCTTGGAAATCCACCTCGGATAGGTTGTATTATTGGTCCCATTCTTCACCCCTCCTTCTTTATATCTACACCCTTTGCCATGTGCTTTTACACTTCCCCTCACTAAAATGGCAAACCCTTTGACCTTGGGCTCAACTGTGTGACTTGTACTGGCCAACAGAATGAGACAGAAGTGGTAGTGTCCCAGCTCCAAGCTTAGATTTTAAATGAACTCTAAATTTCCACTTGCCTTCCTGAGTCTTTGTCATCACCATGAAAAGAACATTCCCCAGCCCAGCCTGCTGGTCCCAGTAAAGCAGCAGCTTCACTTAACTCCAGCCTGGATCAGCCAGGCTCCAGCCAACCCAGGAAGTGTGACTGAGCCTAGCCAAGATCAGCAGAGCCAGTGAGCCAAGTCTGCACCAACCAACCCCAGCTGACCCACCAATTTATGACCCGCAGATCTCTGTTCTTTAATGAGAGACTTTGGGTTGCCTGTTAACAATCTTGTGTTATTAGCTAACTGATGTATCACCATTCATTCTTCGAGATCCAACTATAATACCACCTTGTTTGGGTTCAAACTCTAGCCTCCCCATTTACTAACTATGCTGTTTGGGGTAGATGGATCAGCCTCTGTTTCTTCTCTCTACAATGAAGATAAGAGCATGACACCATAGTTATTGTGAGATTAAGGTGCAGCTATTTAGGTAAGATGATGCATAGTAGACACTAAATAACTGTTGGCTTCCTTTCCCCTTCCTTCCTACTACAGGATGCTTTCCAAGAAGTACTGGGATAGAAGCAGTCACTTCTCACACTAAGTTTGTCACCTCCCTCTGTGCATATTATTTGTCACTTGGTCTGCTCCCCTCACTAGTTTGTGCAGAGGTTCTCAAACAGCAGTAGCCATCAGAATCACCTAGAGGCAATTTCAAACACACCAGTGAACAATCTCCACTTTAGTCCTGCTAAATATTTATGTTCAAGAAAGTATACATAATTTCCCAATCCTTATATATATTCTCCCCTGGTTAAGAAGCAATGAGCAGGAGACCTAGGGAAGCAGAAACTGTATCTCAGGATCACTGAATCTCTGGGTTTCCCATCTGGCCTAACACAGAGAAGATGTTCAGTATGTATGTTTTGAATGAATGAACTTTTTAAAATGCACACCTCTATGGAGAATCACAGCATCGAAGAGCTAACATGAAGCCTTGTTTTCCCAGTGCAGAAGCTGAGGTCCAGTCTTAAGATTAGAAAGGTATCTCCTAATTTCAAACTGAGTGCTCTTCCCAGACAGAATGGGCTGACTTCAGAGAAGGCAGGAAACCTCCCATTCCCAGAGTTGTCATTTCTTGAATGTGTTGCCCTTGCCCACCCCAAGGCCCTCAACCCCTCAGTGGAAGTGCAGACTGTGGGGATAAACAGCCCTGCATTTGGGTCCAGGAAAAGGAGGTCATGGGCAGTCTTACCCAAAGACTGCTATGGGCCCCAGTAGGGCCGGAGTGCATAAGACAAGGTGGACCCTCTTTATGAGCACCAGGTTGTTTATAACAGTGGACAGTCAGGGTGATTTAAATTGGAACCTCCATTCCTCAAAAAAGTGAAAGTAGAAATACCATATGATCCAATAATTCCACTACTGCATATTTACCCAAAGAAAATGAAAAAACACTAACTCAAAAAGTTAAATGCACCCCTATGTTTATTGCAACATTATTTACAATAGCCAAGATATGGAAGCAACCCAAGTGTCCATCAATAGATGAACAGATAAAGAAGACATAGAACATTACATAGCCATAAAAAATGAGATCTTGCCATTTGCAACAACACGGATGGATCTACAAGGCATAATGCTAAGTGAAATAAGTCAGAGTAAGACAAATACCATATGATTTTACTTATATGTGGAGTCTAAAAGACCAAAAAAAAAAAAAAAAGAATAAACAAACAAAAAGAGAATCAGACCTGTATATACAGAGGACAACCTGATGGTTGCCAGAGGTGGGGGGGATGGGCAAAAGGGGTGAAGGAGAGCAGGAGATATAGGCTTCTAGATATAGAATGACTAAGTAACAGGAATGAAAGACACAGCATAGGAAATATAGTTGATGGTATTGTAATAGCATTGTATGGTGGCAGACGGTAGCTACACTTATGGTGAGCATAGCATAACATAGAGAGTTGTTGACTCACCATGTTGTACACCTGAAATTAATAAAACATTGTGTGTCAATTATACTCAAATTTTTAAAAAATCAAATAAAAAAATAAATAAGAACCTCAAATTTGCTTGAACTCATAGGTTCACTAGCCAAAGGAGAACCTAAAAATCAAGCTTCTGGTTTGCCTCCCCATATTCGGCCAAGACTTAAAACATCCACAAGCAAGTGGCAGCTTACATTAGAATCAAACATGATACACACAGTTAAGCAATTCTTAATTATAAACTTAACTTAGTAGCTTTTGGTACAGCAAATGTTTTATCTCTTTTTCCATCTTGGCAGAGCCTGGTGGCACTCCCCCAAATATCCATGCACGGCCATCCATTTCTCAGCCCCAGAATGTGGGTGGAGCCATGTGACCATTTCTGGCCAATGAGATATGAGCAAAAGTGTTATATGTGACATCAGTCCTGTCCAGTCTTGGAACTTGAGAACACTGCATGGCATGCTCCACCTGTCCCTGTGACCACAGAGACCATGCATTCCAGATGGCACAGCTTCAAGATGGAAGAAACCTAGATCCCCAAGTGGGTAGCAAGATGCCCTGGAGAACTGGGAGACCCCGATCAGACCGTATCAAGAGCAGAAATATATTTATTCTGCTTGCATCACTGAGATTTCAGGAGGTATTTGTCACTGCAGCATAGCATAGACTCTCCTATGTAAGACATCTCCCAATCGCAGTACAAACAGACCCAGAGGTTCATCTAAATCCCATCTATCATCTAAGTTCTCCATCCCTGAATGTGGCATTGGCAAGTCATGGCAATGGGCATATGGGTCACACAAAAAGTTGGCAACCCAACGAAAGAGGAAAGATAAGCAAATATCAATAATAGCAAATGAAATGCCTGTCCTAAGGGAAAGACAAAGGTATTGTTGGCAGCCTTCTGGCATGGTGTGAACTAGAAAGACTGAGAAATCCAACCACTACAAGATACCTAAAACATGCTGGATCGAAAAAGAAAAATGTCTTCTTAAAGACACAGCCTAGTAATCTAGACAGTAAATAAATCTCTCAAAGCACCCCCCCCCCAAAAAAAAAGAAAGGAAATGGGAGCAGAAAGCCAGGAATGTAGTAGAATGCTGAATCTAGCAGCTTCCCTGGGGTAGCTTTGAATTCCCACATCTCTACTCCCCAGGATTTTGCACTTCCACTCCATGGCCATGCAGGGAAAAGAGGACAGACAGCCTGGGATCCACACGAGGTCGGGAATAAGATCAGAGATTCTTGTACAATGCCAGGCTCTCTTGGGGCCACACTTTCAATAAGGCAAAAACTAGAAAAAAAAAAAACTTTCCCCTTGCAAGGGAAGATGAAGAGGGAATCTGCCTGCTAAGCCTTCCTTAGAAGGAAGGAGGTAGGGATTATTTCATAATCTCTCTTGAGAATTCCCAGCTACTACAAATGTGCACTCACAGGGGTTTGGGAACTGAATTTATACTATTTGATTTTTTTAAAGCACAATTTAAGAATGCAAAGTGGTCCTGAGGTGGCAGTGCCTCCGAGCAACGGACAAGTGTCCCCAAGCAAACTGAAGCAAATGTACATTCTCTGAACATGCCCTCAAAGAACTATCATGGGTGTGAATGTCAATAAATATGAGCTTACAACTGAGAATCACAAAACTTAGGAGGGGAAAATATGACAGTCAGCAACACCACCACCACCAACAAAAATCTAACAGAGAGCCAGGCGGAACGTCCTGCAGGGATATCACAAACAGAGCAGTCCCAGGGTACCATGGGGAGACGCAGTCCAAGAACCGAGCGTGAGGGTTGAAAAGGCAGTGCCCACCCAGAAACTGGCCAGAGGTCTAGAGCGGTGACCCTGTCGTGAAAGAAAATCCGAAAATAGTTAAAGATCCTAGCAGGATCTGGAAGAGTGGTTCCAAAGCAAAGGAGGCAGGTTCCTCGCATGCATGGAGCTGGTCAGGGAGCTGAGCACCTGCCCTCAACCACTGTCATGGGTCTAGTCCACAGCGGTGTGGGCTTCTCCAGCTGGCACTGGTCTGTCCCATCCTCCTTGATGTCAACAAAAATAGATGGGATAAAGAAATGCAGCCCACCAGTAATGTTAACAAACTCAGTGTCTTAGTTCAGGCTGCCCTGACCAAGCATCATAGACTGGGTGGCTCTAAACAACAGAAAGGTATTTCTCACAGCTCTGGAGGCTGGAAGTCCAAGATCAGGATGCCGGTATGGCCACCTTCCAGGTTGCAGAGTGCCCATTTCTTGTTGTATCCTCACCTGGTGAAATGAGGGAGAGTGGTCTCCAGGGTCCCTTTCATAAGGGCACTCCACCCTCATGACCTAACACCCCCCACCCCCGCAAAGGCTCACCTTCAATTACCATCACATTGAGATTGGGGATTTCAACCTGAATTCTGGGGAGCTGCAGGCATTTAGTCCGTAACACTGTTTTATTTGACTTTGGGTAGACCATAAACTCAGGGCCGTGGAAGGAGTGAAGTCAGTGAATGATGGAACCGAATTAGCCAAATGAAAATGCCAAGAGACAAAGAGATATGAGCTCAGAAGTGGCTAAGATCCAGAGTAAATAGTGAGCTTCACAAAATTACCCCTTTCCATTTCAATCTTTTATACTTTAATCATCTCCAGCCATGGACACGGTTCTTACCGTGAAGACAAGGGCTCAGAATGAACACAAGGATAATGAAGGTGAAATACTATTATATTTAATACTATAATATCATTAATGCAACTCCAGCCAGATTTCAAGGACTTCTCAAATTAATTATTTCTTGTTCCAACACACACCATGAAATGGGCTTTCTAAATCAGAATGACACATCCCAACCTTTCTTTTATTAAGATAATTCTATTGTATTTCTTGGATCTTTGCAGCCTAGGCAAGTTTTATAAATATTTAAGAGAGAAATTAGGCGGGAAAATGCTGGATAATGCATGACTAGCAACCAGTTGACTGAGACAGAGACACACTGTGAACTGACTTTAGAATCTTCCTGCTTGCCGTACACAAATCCTGCAAAATCTAGACAGTCCTGTCCCTTTGTGGGAAGATTAGCAGTACACTGAGCACCTGTATGCCCCTCCAGATTTGCATTTTCCATTTTATTGCCAGAGTGAGGAAGGAAAGTCATTGCTTAAAATACACTCATTAAAGCTGAATTGAGTCTTTACGGTCAGCAGTAAAAGTTAGGCAAAATATTGATAACTTGCCTATTAATGGTCTCTCCTAGGTGGGTCTCTAATTGCTTAAATGACTGGTCATCTGCAGAAACCACTTTCACCCTTCAGTTTGGTCTCCAAAGAAATCTTAAGCGTGCACAAAGACCTTGATCCTTGGAGATACTGGAGGAGCTTGTTACTTGTCCACACAGAGCGACTCGCATGGTGCAGCAGAGGGTCACATCCATTATGAGGGGACAGCCGCCTTCGTGGGTGGCAGAGACTTTTTATGAGTGCATTTGCTGATTTCCAGGAAGGCACCATCAACCTCCCCGCACCAAGGTATTTCTGCTCTCGGTGCGGTTGGACAGCTTCTTCAAAGGAAATGCTTTCTGCAAAATGCCTCCCCAGTTGATGCTTCACAGTTGGCTAATTGCCAGGATAATCGGTTCTAACCATTTACCTCCTGAAAGCATCACTCTTGACTTGATCATTTAATTCTCAAAACGCCTTCGACTGACGGGAACGGATGCTATTTTACTTGCAAAGCTGATTGCAAATTATTTTCTGATTGCAGATTTATTTTGTTTGTGACAAAATGTTTCCCGCTAATTGCTAAAATAATCTCGTAGGAACTTGCATTTGAACACCTAATCTATTAACCCACTGTAGTTTCTCCCTAATCCCTGTTTTCATCCTTTTATTTATTTTAAACACCTATTTACAGGATCATTAATCCTCATCAATATTGTCTGGAATCCTTGAGCAACTACCAAGGCTGTTTCTGCAAGGAAAACCATACAGTCGATGCTCAACAATCTCCCCTGCTCACCAACCTTTCCTTCCAGGGGATGAGAGAGGAAAATAAAGCCCTCTCAGCTTGATTGATGATGGGCCATGGAAAACAAGAGACGTGAATCTTGTTGGTCGACAGAGAAATATCTGTTCTTCATTGGCTTCTGGACAGCCAGAAAATTAAAAGTTGCCAGATTCTTCTTTTGGATCATCCCATGTAGACAGAGCAGCAAGATACTATGTCAATGACGCCCATATCTGGACAGCATTCTTTTAAGATATTTTGACCTAATACTAAGCAGGAGGAAGGTAAATACAAACTCATGAGGCCAAAAAACACTAGTGAAAGAAGTGACCGGACACAGCTCACTTATTATACAATTAAGTAAACTGAGGCACGGGGCAGTCGAAAAATTTGACCCAAGATCCTGTGTTAATCAGAGTTGGTGAAGGGAAGCCTGCTGTAGCCGAGTTATTTGGGTTCAGCTTCCATCTTCAAGATTTTTTTTCTTGGTTATTTTGCATTTGAGATGGAAGGAACATAAATGTTCATTTTTCCAGGGGTTTGTGCACAATTATAGAAGATAATTGATTTTTCCTAAACACGACAGAGATGGCAGATTTATTTCTTTCAACGGTGCTCAAGGTTAAAGCACATCACATCTGAACCCAAAGACCTATCTTGGAGACCATCTTGTATGTAGGTGCCTTGACAAATGTCAGTCCAAGCCAAGGACCAGAGATCCTTCTCAACACTGTCTGCCCCCCTCCCCACAAAGTCCAGCAGAGAGAAAAAACTCAGGGTTTTTGTTGAATAAACGAGCATATGGCAATCTCTCTGGGCTTTGTTAGGATGCAGTAATTCTCAAGAAAGGACTTTTATCTGACTCTAACTTTCCCCAGCTTTGCTTGGCTAAAGTTCATGTCAAGTTGACCTTAATTCATTTACCTTCTTGGATATGCTTCAAACTCAGCTATATTAACTCTTCCTTCCTGGTGGGCTCCCGTGCTCACTGCAAACCCCTTTTCTGGATCTGGCAGGGAATTGCCTATAATTATCCTTAATGTACTCCTGGAGCAAAGATATGCATGTTAAGAGCCAAAATAGAAGGTTAACTACAAACTGCACAGTAATGCAATTACCTCCCAATTATCCCTTTCAACGCTTAGGGAATGAATAGGAGACATTAAGCTCAAATCTGCAGTAGAATCTCTGGTTATTGGAGGTGGGGGTGGAAGTGGGGAAAGGCAGGAGGAGGGAGAAAAATAAGTAAGGCTGCTGTGGGTAATGGATGCCAGGGAATGCTGGTGACACCTCAGTGGAATAATTCCTATTGGTATTGGATTGCTTTCAAATTCTTCTGGTTGCTGTACCCTGCAGAAGGTTCATTGGGTTAGCAGTACATCCCATCTCTATGTGATCAAGACTCTCCTCAGCAATGGGGCACCTGGGTGGCCCAGTCATTTAAGTATCTGCTTTGGGCTTGGGTCATAATTTCAGCATCCTGGGATCGAGTCCCGAGTCAGGCTCTCTGCTCAGCGGGGAGTCTGCTTCTCCCTTTCCCTCTGCCTTTGCCCCTCCCCCCTCTCATGCTCTTTCTCTCTCTCTCAAATAAATAAAATCAAAACCAAGTCCCTCCAGAGAATGCTGGAATTCCCCATTGCCTGGAGCATGGTACCGGGGCTTGGAGAGGACTTACAGGAACAGTAAGAGGTGGGAATTTAAGGCCATTTGTTTGCTTTACCAGCATCCACATCCCCCTGAGGTCACACACGAGGGCAGCTACTCCTTATCAACCCAGACTTTGTCATTCATTGGTCAGCTGCAGCAACCAACCCAGTATTCAAGACATAACCTTTCCTTCTTAAATGCCTCTTGTCCATTTTTGTCCACTCAACAAAGATTATTTTTAATCTAAATTACATCTTTGTGATCATATTGGTTGCTATTGTTATCTATTGCTGTGTAATAAACCATCCCAAAACTTAGTGGCTTCGAACAGCAATTTATCATTGTATGTCATGGTTCTGTAGGTGGACTGGGGTCAAGGCAGTGGGTCTGTCTCAGGGTGTCTCATGTGGATGGCAGCTGGGAGTGCAGTTATCTGAAAACTCACGTAGGTTCAATGTCTAAGGTGGCTTGTTCATGTGCATGGCTATTGGTTCTGGCTGTGACTTAGGAGCTTAGTCGAGGCCGGGTTACCTACATGTGGTCTTTCTATTTAGCTTGGGCTTATCACAGCCTAGCACCTAGGTTCCGAGAGAGAATGTCCCAAAGATAAACATTCCAAAAGTCCCAGGCAAGAGCCACAAGACTCCTGATACCTAGCCTCAGAAATCCTAGAACATCACTTCGCCATATTCTATTGATCAAATGAGTCACTAAGGCCGCCCAGATTCAAGACTCCAGCTCTTGACGTGAGAACCACCACTTACAGGAGGGAAAGAATTGATGGTGGCCATCTTCAGAGATCACCTACCACATTAGTGAGAATCTCAACTTTGTGTCATCTGAAAATCTGATATTCTTCCTTCTTCAGTGCTATCATCATCAAAAAAAAAAAAAAAAAAAAAAGCATCAATGCAGAATGGAGGGAAAAGTCCAAAGGCACATTGCTAGGGTCTTCCTTCTAGGCTAAGGTTTCTCAAATTAATTCTGACCCTGTATTGGATAGAATTAGTTTCATCTATGAGTTAGGCTTTTAGATTCTAAAGAATTCTAAGGGGATCCCCTAGGACTCTCTGGATAAATCCATCCCCTTCTGAGTAATCACACACTTGACATTCCCATCCAGATGCTGATACTGTCCCTGGAAGGAGCTGCTCCCTCTTCTTTGAGCATCTCTATTCTTTCTGTATCCCAATCTAAGACGTTTTGGTGAAATTTTATCATCTGTAATTTCTATTATGAAAATAATAGGCATTTTGTGTCCCCAATCATGAAATTAAATTGTAGTATTTAATGTGCCCTTTCAAATATTCTTTCTCTCTCAGATATTCTCATTAATCTGGCCATTACTCCCAATACACATACTGTCCTGATCGACAGTTATTCCTTCGGGCCAGATAGAGCCACAGACTTCATTCGGACTGCCAGCTCAGATTGGAAGTGGTTGTCTGGAGAATTGTATCTGGGCTCCTAGGGATGCCTGAGACTCGTGTGTAATGTCCAGTTTCTCCCACTGGGGAGGGTCTCCACATTGAACTCCCAGTAAGGAGTTGGGGCTGTAATATTCTACTTCCCACTGTCAGCTTCTCCCCTGGCCTTGGATCAATCCAAGTTGACCAAGTACCATTGACATTGTGCATCAGACTTCTGACCACCTCTTTTGGGGGTCGGCCCCACCACCAAGCCAGTTTCCCAGCCCCCATCCTGCCTGATCCCCAGCCTTCTTCCTCTCCATTTCCTCCTGAGACGTGAGGTCCCAGCACACCTTGCGACTCAATACCCCAGAGTGATAGCATCCAAGCCTGGGTCCTATGGAAATGATGATGAAGAAAATAGAAATCCTGAAAAAAAAAAAAAAAAAGGGTTATCAGCAGACACCTCTCAACTCCCGGACAACAGGGAAGGCTGACAACTGGGAGGGAGCAGGTTGATCACGCAAAGAGGCCAGCAACTGACAGACAGGAAGTGAACACAGACTGGATCCACACCAGAATCCTGGAGAAACCCTATTTCACGGTGGAGAGACGTGGCTGATTTGAAGAAAAGAATCGAGGACACCCAATGGGAACAAGCCTAGGTGCCCAAAATGCCATCTCGCTGGACATGGAACACGTGACAAGAGGACACTCAGGGTCCAGGGTCAGGACGGGCACTGCAGTCAGAAGAGAAACGGACTCAGCCAGGACCTGGCTGGGAAGATGGGGAGAGGAGCTTATTGCAAGCAGGCTCGGTCTGACTTAGGAGAGCTGAGACAGCCAGCAACCACTTGAGATAGAAAGCTGCCCAAGCTCCATCAAGTGCTTTTCCAAATGCAGCCCTGGCTGCAACTGTAACAAAGCCAGCCGTGCCCCCAGATAAGCCTTTTGTAAGGCCGGTTGCTCCATTTTGTTTCACATAATTTATTGCTCAGTACATATCGATAATACGATTGTCAGCCCAGCAGACATTTTCCATTTTAATAGTTCACATGAGATACCACATTATTGATCCTACACCACTAAATAAAAAACTCGTTTGTCAGGGGAGCATGGAATGGTTTTTAACGGACACAGCCAAACACCTGCTACTAGTTAGGGAAGAAAAATAACCATCCTGCCACAAGGACGAGCGGGCTCGAAATGCTCTGTTTTAGGGATTAGCAGGGTTCTCGGAAAACAGGGGGGTGCCTTCTCCAAATGTCCAAAGGCTGACTTTCTCTTCAATGGTAGGAAAGGCTGCCATTAACAAGGCATCTACTATGCACCAAGTATTTTTACTTTCTGTGCTTCATCCTATGTGGTCCTCACGGCAAATCATGCAAAGGTACCTATCGGTGCCTTGCATAGGATGCTCTGGCAGATGAGGCACAGAATACACCAATAAACGGAACGAGGTGTCTGTTTCTCACTTAGAAAGTCTGATGGTAGATGTTTCCAGGGTTGGCATCGCTGCTCCCTGATTCCAGACTCTACCATCCTCAACTTCTCCCACAGGGCCACAAGACAGCTGCCAAGCAAGCAACCAACAATGTCTGGCACTTTCAGACGAGGCACCCTGAGTGACTTCAGTGACTCAGCCCATATTCCAAGACTAAGAAGGAGCTAAGAAGCCAGGATCTTTGTCTACTTGGTTTCGAGATGAGTTTTCTTGCCATGGACGCTACCATTACTTTATCAAACGCACCATGATATGGGCTGGGCTGTGTCCCCCACAACCGAAATCCGTATGTTGGCATCCTAACTCCCAGTGCCTCAAATGAGACTGCATTTGGAGGTGGGGTCTCTAAAGAGGTAATTAAGTTAGAATAAGGTAATTAAGGTGGGCGCTAATCCAATCTGACTGGTGCCCTTATAAGAAGAGATTAGGACACAGACACGCACAGAGGGACGACCCTGTGAGGACATGGGGAGAAGGCAGCCGTCTACACGCCAAAGAGAGCAGCTGCAGAAGAAATCAACTCTGCCGACACCATGACCTTGAACTTGTAGCCTCCAAAATTGTGAGAAAATAAATTTCCGTTTATCTGCTAAATCTCTCTCCTTTCTTCAGGAATTTCCCCCTTTCGGTGAATGTGTGTTTTTCCCTCAGTCACTAATCCATATTTCACAGTGTTATTGAGATGTAATTGACACACAAAAAATGCACATATTTAAACCGTACAAATTTGATAGGTTTCGACATATGGATACTCTTGTGAAACCATTACCATATTCAACAAAATGAACGTATCATCACCCCCTAAAGTTTCTTTGTGCCACTTTGTAATCCCTCTTCTCTGCCTCCATCCCCACCCCCAGCCGCCACTGACCTGCTTTCTGTCCCTGTTGAGTTGTTTGTGTCTTTTAGAGTTTTATATAAATGGGATTGCATGGTAAGTGTTCTTTTTTGTCTGACTTTTACTCAGAATAATTATTTTGAGATTCAGCCATGTTGTGTGTGTCTCAGTAATTCATTCCTTATTATTCTTGGTCGTGTTCCACTGTACGGATATACAACAGTTCGTTTACCCTTTCACCTGTTAATGACCCCTTACCTTATTTCTAGTGTTCACCTCTTAAAAATACTATGCACTTACCTGGAAAAATACCTTCTTCTTTCTTCAGTAAACATCTAGACATGGACTGGCTGGGTCACATAGTGGGTGCGTGTTTAACTTATAAAGAAATTGGCACACTCTTTTCCGAAGTGGCTGTCCCACCAGCCAGGGATGACAACCCGTTCTTCTGATTCATCATCAACCCAATCAATCTTTTATTATTTTAACCACTCTAATAGGTGTGCAGGGGTATCTCACTGTGGTTTTAACTTGCATTTCCTTGATGAATAATGTTGACCGTCTTTTTTTTTTAATTTTTTATTCTTATATTATCCCCATACATTACATCATTAGTTTTAGATGTAGTGTTCCATAATTCATTGTTTGTGCATAACACCCAGTGCTCCATGCAGAACGTGCCCTCCTCAATACCCATCACCAGGCTAACCCATCCTCCCCCCGCCGCCAGAACCCTCAGTTTGTTTTTCAGAGTCCATCGTCTCTCATGGTTCGTCTCCCCCTCCGATTTCCCCCCCTTCATTCTTCCCCTCCTGCTACCTTCTTCTTCTTCTTCTTTTTTTTTTTCTTAACATATATTGCATTATTTGTTTCAGAGGTACAGATCTGAGATTCAACAGTCTTGCACAATTCACAGCGCTTACCAGAGCACATGCCCTCCCCAGTGTCTATCACCCAGTGTTGACCGTCTTTTTATGTGCTTATTGCCATCCACACATCTTTGTTGAAATGTCCACTCTGGACACAAATCTGTGAGCAGATATATTTCCTCCAGGAGGTGGCTTATCTTTTTATTCTCTCTTTTTTTAACTGAAGTAGGGTTGACACACAATGTTATATTCATTTCAGGTGTACAACATAGAGATTCGACATCTTTTTATTCGCTTAGTATTTGGGAAAGACCAGGCGTTTTTAATTTCGATTAAGTTCAATTCAGCAAATTTTTTTCTCTTAAAAATTGTACTTAGTGTTGTCTCTGAGAACACTCAGCATAACCCAAGCCAAATACGATACCAATAAGCCCTCCCTTCACTGTCCCTCACTATCTTACAAGCCCCTGAGTGTCCTCCCAAAATCCAGGCATGAAGGTTCACCTTGAAAACTGAGTCAAAGGGAACCTGTTGTTGGGGGTCACAGCTTCTAGTCTTCAGTGATGCTTTTCTTCACCCAAGGACACGGGCAGCATCAGGAGCAGACAACCAATAAGGCTGAGCGAGGAAAAGCTTTCAGAGAAAATATCTGCTTTTCTCCCCTACGACTGCAGAGGGTCTGGCTGAGGGGGATCCATCTTGCCCCTCACACGTCCTTGTCTGGACAGCGTCCCTTCCCTCTTACGGCTTCTTATTTGGGGGAAAAGCAGCATGAGTGTATGAAAACTATAATTCTGTGTGTGTCTGAACCATCTGGCATTTGTATGCATTACTATTAATTTTAACATTAATTTTAATAATCCTGACAACAGCCGTAATAAGATCTATAACACAATTCTAACAATTATCTGTGGAGCACCACTGTGGAGTGTCACGTAATTTACATACTTCATCTCTCATGATTTCTTCTGATACATTTATGCTTTCGTATTCTACTTTTAGACCTTTGATCCATTTGGAATTCATCCTGGTGTAGACATGAGGCATGGATCAAGGTTTTGTTTTTCCTCGAGATGGCTACTCAGTTGACCCAACCCAATTTATGGATCAATCCATTTTTCACCTCATTGATTTCAACTTCCTCCTTTACCATTTACTAAATGCTTTCATATATTTAGATCTGCCTCTGAACTTTCTATTCGTTTCCATGGATCTGCTTGACCAAATGCCATACTGTTTTTATTACTGAAGCTTTATGATATGTTTTAATACCTGTCAAGTGTCCCACCCACACTCTTTTTTTTTTTTTCAAAAGCTTTTGGTATGATCATTATTATTTAAATTTCCATTCAAATTTTAGTATCATCTTATCTTGCTCCAAATCAGGAATCATTTAAAAATGCGATAGATTTCCATACTCCACTCCAGCCCTACCAAATAGGAGACTTCATGGAAGGAGTCTGGGAGTCTGTGTTTTTAACAGGTGCTCCAGACACCAGCAGCCACCCAGCAGGTGGGAACCACGGCTTGGAAAAGCAGATGCTCAGAATGGCCAAGGGGCATTGCAACTCACCAGGTGACAGCCTGACAGGTACACGCGGTGTCTGGTCATGGCAGCAAGAGTGGATCTCTGGGAACTTGCCCAAGACCTGACAACTGGTGACACTCAATGCATCTGTGCTTGATAAACTAATAGACAAAAGAATGAGCACAGACAGAGAACTGACACCTCTCATGGAAAGGGTCCCTGGAGGGCTTGTAGGGAAACCCCTGCTGGCCCAGACACCACAACAGAGAGACTGACCAAGCAGAGAGAAGCGGAAGAAGAGACGCCTTCCCTGACAGCACCAGCAGAGGGGAGGCCAAGAGGGTGGAGAATAAGGCAAGCAAATGATGCACAAGCCTAGAGATAACTCTCATACCTGTGTTCTTGCGTTTGTCTAGGTGACTGAGGCACACGCCACAGCTCGAGGTTTGGGTGGAGGAAGTGAAGGAAAGGTTAGAGGAGCTATGTGAAGTGAGCAGTTCCTGCGAGGGGACAATTAACGACAGCCAGGACTGGCCTCCAGGACAGAGGCCAGTCATTCCTCCAGAGACAAGATGGCTCCTGTCACTGGGAAGACGCATTTGCCCCAACAGTGCAGAGTCAGCGGCTGCTTGAGGCAGCAGGTTTGGGGCAGGATCCTCGAAAGAAGGGGATCTATCTACCTTTTGCTCTCTTCCCCCCACCCACCTGCCTGGGCCCATAAAGAAAATAAAATTAATGCCCAAATTCTTACCTGCCCCAAAACATGCACTATTTGAGGGAGCATCTGCCCTCCTCCCTCCTCCTTTCTTAGCTCCTCCTCTTGGAAGGTTCTGATCATCAGAAAGCAGATTTTCCTGGGGAAGGAGTCAATGTGGACACCTCAGCAGGAGAGACCCAGAGCCAATAGACACTTTGGGCAGCTGAAAAGGGCCAGGTTGGACCAACGGAGGCATGAAGGTGACCTTCAATCCACGCATCTTGCAGGAATGTGCTGGCATCACTTTTATTCATTTTTACAGCCGAGCAGGCAGGCGCTTGGCCAGAGTCACCAAAACGTGTGTATGTGGAAGGTGGGCCAAAGCGGCACAGAAACCTCTCCGAGCCTCTCTGGCAAAGGCAAGCTTCTTGTGCCTCGTAAAATCTTCACACCACACAGAAGGAATCTGCGGCAGCCACACGTCTTCATGGGGACCGCAGGTGGGCTGGGAAGCTCAAGCCACCATCTGGGAGCTTGCAATGTTGTCTTCTGCTTTAGGGAACTGCCTCCCAACGTTCTCATAGTCTCTGCCATGAAAGAAATAGCACATCCTCTGACTGTGTCTGTTGGCATCTTTCTGCCAATCATGTATGTCGCCACAGCATTGGAACAATGACATGGTGACAGAGGACACCAATGTCTCATCTTGTTCAGCCATCGATCACAGGTCTCAGATTCCTCTCGGTCAGGGGCACCATTCATTCATCCAAGCCAGGCCTTGGTTCATCGGGGCAAATACACCTGTAAAGGTAGGGACTGGTCCGTGAAACTATCCAATGGCTTGGAGGCTATTGTGGTCTTGATCAGAGGTTCTCAGATGGTGGGCCCCCAAAGCAGCAGCATCGGTATTACCTGGGAACTTGTAAAAAAAATGCAGATTCTCAGGTCCCACCCAGAACAACTGAATGGGAAACTCTGGGGGTGGGGCTTAGCAAACGGTGTTTTAACAAGGCCTCTAGGAGATGGTGACGCACCCTCCAATTTGAGAACCACTGATCTGCAGAGCGTAATAGAAGCCTATCCTAAAGTTCCCTTTAAAGCTCCAGGAAAAAGTCCTTATCCTGAGTGTGAGGAAGACCCAGGACAGACAGTCCAACCAGATCCTCCATCTGTGGGCTTTGCAGGTCCCCACTGGTGAAGGCCACACTGCCTTGCGCACAGCCTTCTCCACGGCAGCCCAACATGGGGCCGTGAGCAAGACAACCCTGCCACCAAGGAGGCATTATTGTCCAAGTGAGAGACGGAGGAATAGAGTTCCTGGAGCTCTTGCTGGCCCATTAGAACCTCTGTGAGGCCTTTCTGGAATTGACCTACAGACACAGATCATTCTACTCTAGCCCTGAGGTCAGATAAGCAAAATTCAAAGTCACAATGGGCCACCAACACTCATTCCTTGCTGGAGGCTGGATGGACCTTCCAACTTCTTGAGCAGCCAACTCCTCAGGAGAGCTGAGCAGTGTTGGGGGAGCAGGAGAATCACTCGCCAGCCTTCAATCTGTACTTTCACAGCTGGAGAAAATTAAAGGAAAAGGACCAGAGGCTGCTTGGAAAGAGAAGAGGCGCACATTTCGTAGCTTATCCAGACACGCTAAGAGCTAACCCTTACTGAGCGCTCACCAGGTGTGAGCACCGAGCCTTCACACTCCCTCCTGGTGTCCCCACAACAGCTAAGAACCCTGTGGGGCTTCATTATCCCCATTGTACAGATAAGGTGACTGAAGCATAGCAAGGTTGAAGGATTTGTCCAAAGCCGTTCATAAATAGAAAACATTGAAATCAAAATTTGAAATTCAGTGTTCTGACAGCAAAGCCTGCAGCAATCCCGGCCCTCAAAAAAAAGAATTTATGTATACAGTTGACCCTTGAACAACACGGGTTTGAACTGTGTGGCTGCACTTATATGTGGATCTTTTTTTATAAACACAGTACAGTATTTTCTCTTTCTTATGATTTTCTTAATGATGCTTTCTTTTCCCTAACTTACTTTATTATAAGGATAGAGTCTCTAACACATATAACATGCAAAGTATGCGTTCAGTGACTGTTTATGTTATCAGGATGTCTTCTGGTCATCAGTAGGCTACAAGTTAAGTTTTGGGGGAGTCAAAGTTAGATGTGGATTTTCAACTGGAGGGGGTTAGAGCACCTCTAACCCCTGCATGTTCAAGAAACAATCGTGTTGTTGAAAATAGAGCTACCGCATGATCCAGCAATTGCACTACTGGGTATTTACCCCAAAGACACAAATGTAGGGATCCAAAGGGGTATGTGCACCCCGATGTTTATAGCAGCAATGTCCACAATAGCCAAACTGTGGAAAGAGCCAAGATGTCCATCGACAGATAAATGGATAAAGAAGAAGTGGTATATATATACAATGGAATATTATGCAGCCATCAAAAGGAATGAGATCTTGCCATTTGCAACAACGTGGATGGAACTGGAGGGTATTATGCTGAGCGATGAGCAAAATAAGTCAAACAGAGAAAGACATGTATCATATGACCTCACTGATATGAGGAATTCTTAATCTCAGAAAACAAACTGAGGGTTGCTGGAGTGGGGGGTGGGGTGGGAGGGATGGGGTGGCTGGGTGATAGACACTGGGGAGGGCATGTGCTATGGTGAGTGCTGTGAATTGTGCAAGACTGTTGAATCACAGATCTGTACCTCTGAAACAAATAATGCAATATATGTTAAGAAAAAAAAAAAGAATAAGATAGCAGGAGGGGAAGAATGAAGGGGAGGAAATTGGAGGGGGAGACGAACTATGAGAGATGATGGACTCTGAAAAACAAACTGAGGGTTCTAGAGGGGAGGGGGGGTGGGAGGATGGGTTAGCCTGGTGATGGGTATTAAAGAGGGCATGTTCTGCATGGAGCACTGGGTGTTATATGCAAACAATGAATCATGGAACAGTACATCAAAAACTAATGATGTAATATATGGTGATTAACATAACAATATTTTTTTTTTTAAAAAAGGAAACAATCGTGTAGATTGGGGTGGGTGCGTATATATGTGGGGAGGGGTTTATGGATCACAGTTCTTCACAAATAACTCTTTTGGCTGCCTCTTGATAATCTTGGGGTAAGCACTCCTCAAGGGAATGCAAGGAAGCAATAAGGGAGACATTGCTACCCCCAATCAGGAACGCAAATGCGCGGGTTCAGACCAGGTAGACTAGATGACTAGAGCAGGGGTCAGGGCCTATTTAGGAGAGACAATAAGCAGCCCTTATGTACAGAGCATGCACAGCACAAAGATGAGCCCTGGCAAAGAAGTACACCACAACCTTTATTAAGTCATTTAAAGTATAATTACATTCAACATGTAACTAGAGAAGAAAGTACTGCCCCTCCGTGCAGTTCTGGGCTCTTGACAGTGATGAAATGTGCAACCTGTGAGCAATTACTTAAATATTCAGCACTTTGCATGCATGACTGGATCAGCACTGTAATCAGAATCATAGGAACATGGAATTTTGGAATGGAACAGACCTTAGAGGCCATATAGTTCAATCCCTTGATTTTCACAGATGAGTAAATGGAGGTCCAGAGAGGTCCTTTTATTTTCCTAAGGTCCCCTGGATAGGAATCCAAACTGCCCACCCCTGATTCCTGGTCTCATATAATTTTAGAGAACAGGGCTGGGAGAGCTGAAACCTTGCTCTTGGATCATTGTTTGATCTGATGCAATCATCTTATAATTGAAAGCAAACATGGGTTTGCCAAATAGATGTCCAAGTCACAAGTTATGCTGCTATGATTCTATTCACAAGGATTTATAAAATACCCCAAGGATGGAATCCTATAAATGGAGCCATATAACAGTGAATTTTTTTATTATATTTTATTATGTTAGTCATCATTAGTTTTTGATGTAGTGATCCACAATTCATTGTTTTTGTATAACACCGAGTGCTCCATGCAGTACGTGCCCTCCTTAATACCCATCACCGGGCTAACCCATCCCCCCACCCCCTTCCCCTCTAAAATCCTCAGATTGTTTTCTCAGAGTCCATAGTCTCTCACGGTTCATCTCTCTCTATGATTCCCCCCCTTCATTTTTCCCTTCCTTCTCCTAATGTCCTCCATGCTATTCCTTATGTTCCACAAATAAGTGAAACTATAAGATAATTGACTTTCTCTGCTTGACTTATTTCACTTAGTATAATCTCCAGTCCCATCCATGTTGATGTAAAAGGTGGGTATTCATCCTTTCTAATGGCTGAGTAATATTCCATTGTATATATGGACCACATCTTCTTTATCCATTCATCTGTTGAAGGGCATCTTGGCTCTTTCCACAGTTTGGCTATTGTGGACATTGCTGCTATGAACATTGGGGCACATATGGCCCTTCTTTTCACTACATCTGTGTCTTTGTGGTAAATACCCAGGAGAGCAATTGCTGGGTCATAGGGTAGCTCTATTTTTAATTTTTTGAGACACCTCCACATTGTTTTCCAAAGTGGCTGTACCAACTTGCATTCCCACCAACAGTGTAAGAGGGCTCCCCTTTCTCCACAACCCCTCCAACATTTGTTGTCTCTTGCCTTGTCAATTTTTGCCATTCTAACTGGTGTAAGGTGGTATCTCAATGTGGTTTTGATTTGAATTTCCCTGATGGCTAATCATGATGAACATTTTTTCATATGTCTGTTAGCCAGTTGTGTGTCTTCTTCGGAGAAATGTCTGTTCATGTCTTCTGCCCATTTTTTTACTTGATTATTTGTTTTTTGGGTGTTGAGTTTGAGAAGTTCTTTATAGATCTTGGATACCAGCCCTTTATCTGTAGTGTCATTTGCAAATATCTTCTCCCATTCTGTGAGTTGCCTCTTTGTTTTGTTGACTGTTTCCTTTGCTGTGCAGAAGCTTTTTATCTTGATGAAGTCCCAAAAGTTCATGTTTGCTTTTGTTTCACTAGCCTTTGGAGATGTATCTTGAAAGAAGTTGCTGTGGCCGATGTCAAAGAGGTTACTGCCTATGTTCTCCTCTAGGATTTTGATGCATTCCTGTCTCACATTGAGGTCTTTCATCCATTTTGAATTTATCTTTGTGTATGGTGTTAGAGAATGGTCTAGTTTCATTCTTCTGCATGTGACTGTCCAATTTTCCCAGCACCATTTATTGAAGAGACTGTCTTTTTTCCATTGCATATTTTTTCCTGCTTTGTTGAAGATTATTTGACCATAGAGTTGAGGGTCCATATCTGGGCTCTCTATTCTGTTCCATTGGTCTATATGTCTGTTTTTATGCCAGTACCATGCTGTCTTGATGATCACTGCTTTGTAATATAGCTTGAAATCGGGCAACGTGATGCCCCCAGCTTTGTTTTTCTTTTTCAACATTTCAAGATTTGGGGTCTTTTCTGATTCCATACAAATTTTAGGATTGTTTTTTCCAGCACTTTGGAAAATGTCATTGGAATTTTCATCGGGATGGCACTGAAGGTATAGATTGCTCTGGGCAGCATAGACATTTTAACAATGTTTATTCTTCCAATCCATGAGCATGGAATGTTTTTCCATCTTTTTGTGTCTTCTTCAACTTCTTTCATGAGTGTTCTGTAGTTCCTAGAGTATAGATCCTTTCCCTCTTTGGTTAGGTTTATTCCAAGGTATCTTATGGTTTTTGGTGCTATTGTAAGTGAAATCATTTCTTTAATTTCTCTTTCTACAGTTGCATTGTTAGTGTATAAGAAAGCAGCTGATTTCTGTGCATTGATTTTATATCCTGCCACATTACTGAATTGCTGTATGAGTTCTAGTAATTTGGGAGTCTTTTGGATTTTCCACATAAAGTGTCATGTCATCTGTGAAAAGAGAGAGTTTGACTTCTTCTTTGCCAACCTCAATACCTTTTATTCCTTTTTGTTTTCTGATTGCAGTGGCTAGGACTCCTAGTACTACGCTGAACAGTAATGGCGAGAGTGGGCACCCTTGACGTGTTCCTGATCTTAAGGGAAAGTCTCTCAGCTTTTCCCCGTTAAGGATGATATTCACTGTAGGTTTTTCATAGATGGATCCAACAATACATTAAAAGGATCATCCACCACGACTAAGTGAGATTTATCCCCGGGATGCAAGGGTCGTTCAACATTCACAAATCAATCAATGTGATAGAACACATTAATAAGAGGAGAGAGAAGAACCATATGGTCCTCTCAATTGATGCAAAAAGCATTTGACAAAATACAGCATCTTTTCCTGATTAAATCTCTTCAGAGTATAGGGATAGAGGGAACATTCCTCAAGTTCATAAAATCTATCTATGAATTTTTTACAAAATACATATTGATGGAAACAAGAACTCTTAATTTTTACAAAACCTTAGCTACCTGGAATATATAACAAAATATAAACAGCCTTTATGCCTTTTTTATTTCACAAAAACCTATGTCTTCATATCTTAATAAATTGTTCCTTTTCATTTCTGTATATTTCTATTCTTGCAACGTCATGTGTATTAGCTAGAGAGCTAGTTGGCGTTCTGCAGATATGACCACAACAAAGAAGAGGAAAATGAGAGCTGATCATGTCTTAGTGTTTCTTGGCTCCTAAACACACATAATTTTCATGGGGGTGGGGGTGAGTGTTGTGTATATATTCAAAAATAGACATGTCAACTTGTTAATGAAGTTAATCAAGACAAGAATGCTTATCTATTTCAGCAGATGTGTATCCACTCTGCCTTAAAAGTGCCATGAAGACTTTCAAAAACAATAATACACTGCACTGTTCAGGATGTGGTCACATGGACATGCTCAGGTACTGCTAACAGAAGTGTAAGGTGGTACATCCACAACAACATACTATCACTGAAGTATCAAGGACGACTCATTGAAAGAGTTGAGCTTTAAGCCAGTCTCAAAGAAGGTTATGGGCTTGGAGGAGAAGAGAAGAGCAAAGGGTCAAAATGGAGGGAAGCAGAAGCCAAAGAGAGATCACTGGGTTCCCCAACTCATCCCCCTTCTTCCATCCTCAAAGCCACTAGGGTAGCAGCTTCAGATTCCTCTCTAACTCTGCCTCTCTGTCCCTTCCTCCCTCTTCCTACTTCTAAGGACCACTATGATTACATTGGGCCCACCTGTAATATCCAAAATAATCTCCCCATCTGAAGATCCTCAACGTGATTAATCACATCTACGAAGTCCCTCTGCCATGTAAAGGAACATTCACAGGTCTGGGGCATTAGGACTCTGGATGTCTTTGGGGGACATTACTCTGCCCCCCACCCCGCCCAGTCTTCACCTACCATGCCTCTATTTCCTCATCAGTGACACTGGTTTGGTAATATGGTATCCACTTCATAGGGTTGTTGGGAGGATTAAATTAAACTTATTATTTCTCAAGTGCCCAGAACAGGGGCTAACACCTGGTAAAAACTCAGAAGTGTGTTTTCTATTTCTATCTGCCCATCTGAACAAATTGGTAGAATTCACTCCTTCACACCTGGACTCCTTAGGAGAGTGGTTTTCAAATTTTCTTGACCATGACTCACAATAAAAATACACTTTACATCATGATCCAGTATACCCAAAGATTTCTATATTTACACAACCAAAATCAACATCTCACAAACAAAATTAACCCCACTATGTGTAATGGATTCTGATGTATTCCATTCTGTTTTCATGCAATGAAATAAGCCAGTGGGAACCTAGTTAAGACTTGCACCCTGGCATCCAAACTCAGCATCTTTTCTTTTTTCCACCTGGTGTGACCAACAGCCAGCAGAAACTGTGCAAGACTGCAGACACCTTGCTGTTTCTTCAGGAGGTCCTGCTCTTCCCAGTTAAGTTGGATAAACTGAAAGGAAAGAACTGGAAGACTGGGGCCATCACTCCCATTGCAGACTTCTGCCTTCATCTGTCAGCATTCAAAATCTTCTGATCATTGAGTGGCTTTAAGGAAGCTGACAAGCTTTAATTTGTCAACCTTCTTGTGTTAACGCTGGAGAGCACCTAATTGCCCTGTCCTCCTTATTCACGCTGCGTGACCGTGGTGAGTTGCCACTGGCTCATCACATCAACAGGGCTTCTATGACAGCTTCTCTTGTCCACGCATAACCATATCTGAAGAGGCTGTCATTTGATTTGACAAAGTGACAAGACAGCACCATCAATCTCCCAGATGGGTGAGGGAACGCAGTGACTGACAAAATCTAAGGGTCACTACAGATCTGATCGTTACTGTGTCCAGAGGCTGACAGCTGACGAAGCATTCCTCCAATGGTTCAAAGCCTACACATTTCTCACCTCCACTGGCCTGAGAAATATGTAAAGGTGACTGACATGCGTATGTATTTCACTTGGGATGTGACAGGCCCTGCCAAGGCTTTTAAAGCATCTTCCTACTGTCACCGATGAAATGGCCAATGTGGTCACCCCTCAACTTTGCCTGTGGCTCCTCAGGTTATTTGGCAAGATTGTGAGCTTCCCTGATTCCCAGGTGCCTGGGGTGTGACATCTGAAGGGGCCTTAAACACCCAACCCCAGTCCACAAAGGCAAGTAACACCCAAGGACATTCAAGAGTAGACACCTGAGAGTGGACAGATAGGACTGATATTAATCACGGGCATGGGTCTCACTTGCAGTTACATTATGTCAACATACATACAACATAACAAGTACAGTCTGTCATTCTCAACCCTGGCAGCACACTAGAATCCTCTAGGAGCTTCTAAAAAGCATCCATGTCTGGGTCCAACCCCAGATTCTGATTTTGTTGATCTGGGACAGAGTCCGGTATGCAATGCATTTGATATTTTATAATAGCTCCAGAGGACTGAGTTGCATGGCCAGGGTTAAGAAACCCCTTGAGCTTGACTGCCTGGATTCAAATCCAGGTGCTACCAGTTACTACCTGTGTAACCTTGGGCAAGTTGTTGAATTTTCCTGGGCCTCACTTTCCTCATCTGTAAAAAAAAAAAAAAAAAAAAAAAAAAATTATGAGAGTGATGATAATAATACTTAGTTCCTAGGGTTCCAAGGTTTAAATGAGCTGTTAGATATAAGGCCCTTACTACATGGACTGAGAGAGACTACATGATAAATAGATTTTAGCTATTCCTGTTATTTAAAGATTTCCTGTATTTTAAAAAAGGCTCAAAAGGAAGAACTGACCAAATCACGCAATAATGAGCTTCTCTTCATGGTCTTTTCTCTAATATGGAATGTGAGAGAGAAAAGAAAGAATAACTGAGGTATTTGGCCTGAGCAATGGGAAGAATGCTTTGTTCTGCTTCATTTTGCCTTTTTCAATCCTTGTAATATTCCCATTATACAGATGAAAAAAACTGAGGCTCTAAGGGGTTGAATAACTGGAACAAGATCAAAAGGCCTTGGAGAAGAGCCAACCTAAGAGTCTGACTCTGATATTTCTGCCTCTAAAGTCCACATTTTCTTCCCACTCCCTCATACTGAGTTTCCGGGTGGATACGAGTCTGGTCTTAAAAATGATGAATATGGATGAGAGGCCATGAAAGAACACTCCAGTTGGATAGGAGTCATGGATATGAGATGGATTCAAGGTCCTTCGTGCCTTAACAGTCTATTATTTTGAGATGAAGAGAGTACTCTACCAGCACAACAAGCAGACTGGCCTAGCTAGAGCAAAGGGCCTTCAAGCAGAGAGGCACGTGAGCCCAGCCAGAGAACACACCAGTGAAGGGCCCAATGGCTGCAGACTTGGGAATCTGCACAGTATACTGCAGGGAAATGAACGTGTGGCTCTGTTGAAATCCTTATTAAATTCTGTTTAAATGTGTGATATTAAATCTTGTAAACTGCAAAAAATCACAATGTGAGATATTATATAGCATGGATGATCCATTCTCTTCCACGTAGAGTTTGCAAGAAAAAAAAAAAACACAAAAAAGGGGGGGAGACGGTGAAGATTAAAATGCCAAACGTGATGGTGGGTTTTGATAGAATCCTGATTTAAACAACTGAAACACACATGCACTCATGCACGCGCACACATGCACGTGCACGCACCTACAAGACATAATCGTGGAAATGTGGATGCTGACTGGATATTTGAGGAACTAATGAATCCTTCCTTTGAGTACATTACAGACTAGTGAGCACATATAAAGAGGTAAGTCATATACCTGAATTTTGTAAGACAAGGGTAAGGAGTGATAAAAGTTCCATAGAGAAAATCCATAAAATGGCACGATGGTGCTGAGGAATGAGTGTAGCGTTAGAAAAAGGAAACTTCCATTGGTTGAGCATCATCTGAACACAAACTGAGCCAGGCCCTTCCCTGACGCCTTTTCTAACCAGCAGTGGCTTTCAAACTATGCTTGGCTGAATCCAGGGAGACCTACCCAGGGCCATGTTGGTGGCAGAGATACAAGCTGAATGTGGGACTTCTTTAACCAAAATAGCTCAGCTCTTTGAGTCTCCTGGGGAGATTTCAGTTGGAGAACATGCATAACTGAAAAGAACCTTGCACACCCCTGATCTGTGGGTTTCCTGGTTACCCCAACCCCCAGCAAGCTGCCCTTAGCTCTTTCAGATAATCCTGTTTAGGGTTAAGGGGCTTTGCTAAGAGTGGAAGAAAGCCTACTTTTTTTATGAGCTGAGAGCTCAGACACCAGCCAGCTACAGTTCAGCTGAAATCCCTGATTCAAGTCATACACGGCACATTAAACTAGAAGTGCCCTATCTACTTTGCCTTATTAAAAAGGACACTGGGGCAGATAAATTTTATTGCATGGTAAAGCTAATGATTATATACTGCTTCTACTATTTATTGGGCCAATGAGAAGGACATAATTCAGAGGCAAGAGCTCCATTCAGATGTGTGGATCCTGGAATGAAGGTCCTGGAATCATCTTCAAGCAGAAAACACCTGCTAAGGAAATTGGGATATTTGGAAACATGGAAATGTCCTTCCAGGTTAAGCCTCCATAGCAACGATACGGTAAGGCAGGTGGGAGGTGCAAAAGGCTCTACCCCAACACCACCACTGTGAACCCTTA
Source organism: Mirounga angustirostris (assembly GCF_029215605.1). Lineage (NCBI taxonomy): Eukaryota > Metazoa > Chordata > Mammalia > Carnivora > Phocidae > Mirounga > Mirounga angustirostris. Next base: position 169,522,545 of record NW_026991713.1, read on the forward strand.
CTTCGGAGACCCAGAGCCTAAGCCAGCAGCCAGAAACCAAGGCAGTGAACCCCCTCTCTAATATAAAACTTGCTTCCTTAGCCAGGCGGAGCTCCTCTGCTTCCCCTTACCCACCCCCATTGTTTTCCTCACTTCTCTTTCTGTGCCCTCTGGAACATCACCTCCTCACAATACTCATTCCCAAGAGGCTCCTTCAAAACTGAAATATCTGTGGTCAAATATATCTGGGGAAAAGCTAAGTATAATGTGCCTTGTTTTAGAGATCTGTATCATCTTTGCTCTGTACAAGGGACACACCGCTTTGTCTGTCCAGTCCCCCTGGCTCTTCTGGAAAGTGCCCTTCCCCCATCTTTCCCCTTCTTGTAGCTCTTCAGGGAGCAGCCGTTTTGTTCAATATTCTGGGGGTACACTTAGCTGCAGCTGATTGGTCTAAGAATAAGCAACCGACCTAAGCTTGGCCAACCACAATTCCTTTCCCATACGCCACCTACTAGCCACATCTGATTGGTCCCAGGATGGGTAAGTGATTCAAATTAGACCAGTATTATTCCCTGGGAATTTGGGAAGGAAATTGAAATGTCAGAGCTTTTCTGGTGCTTGAATCTATAAACTATGAAGCTCTGAAATCTGCAATCACTACCTTTCCCACCATGATGACTACAGAGTGGGAATAGAGGAGGCTCAGATGTGAGGGGTGGGGATGTGGATAATAAAACAGGCTGGGGAGACTTCAGATGTGCGCATGCTCTCTCGCAGATAAATAAATAAATAAATAAAATCTTTTTTAAAAAAGAAGATACACACAAACACACACAGGGGATGAAAGTGGGTCTATAAAAAAATTGCATAATATGCACATGAAAACTTTGCCCTAAGTGTGCAGAAGAAAAGTTTACCTGGGAAATCAGTTGATTGCAGGAAACAGAAGAAATGTTCAGAATGTATCAATTTTGTGTTCTTAATTTTAAACAATTAAGAAACTTTATAAATCAAGTTTTTTCTTTTTTAATTAAATTTCTTATTTGAATTCCAGTATAGTTGACATACAGTGTTCTCTTAGTTTCAGGTGTACAACATAGTGACAATTCCATACATTACTCCATACTCATCATGACAAGTGCACTCTTTTGAATGATGAAAAATCAGAAATGTAGGCTCAGATGAAGAACAGGCTGGCAGAGATAGGAAGAATGCAAGGAAGCTAAAAACAGTAACAGAATTAAAATCCACATTGGAGGCACTAAAAAAGCAAAATTTAACGTGGCAAAAATTGGTAGTGGACAAGGTTAACCAGGTAAACTCAGTAGGATTGAGGGAGGTGGGAAGCACAGAAATATCAATATAATAAGTGAGGAGATAATACACATATGGGCTAGAAATCCAATATCTAATCCTTAGATTAGCAGTATTCCTAAGGAAGGAAGCTGAGTATGTGGAAGAAAAGAAAAATCAGTGATTTCGGAGGAGGCAGTTTTCCTGTGCTAAAAAAAAAAAAAAAAAAACACACCTGGACATGCAAATCAAAAGGACTCCTGTTTTAAGTAAAGTTATGAAAAGAGACAAAAACACATGTTCGTGGCATTTTTCAATATCGAGGTTGGAGGGAAATGCCACTAAGCTAAGCAAAAAGTAAAATACAGGTTCTTGCAAAAGAACCAAAATGTAGAGGGCATCAGATTCTATCAATGCAAACAGAAAAAAAACCAAAGCAATGTCTGTCGAGTGTTAAGGGGGAATTTTGTGACCTAGGAATTCTTTGCCTGCCCCCCATGCCGTTCATGTGTCAAGGCAAAGGAAAGGCTGAGGTAACACCACAGAAAGTTCTGTTACTGACACACTTCTCCCAAAACCTTTAACCAAAATTATAATCCCTAACCTGGCAGATGGATCAAGAGTAAGGACTCGGGGTGCCTGGCTGGTTTGGTAGGTACAGCGTGCAACTCTTGATCTCAGGGTTGTGAGTTCAAGCTCCACATAGTGCACGGAGCCTACTTAAAAAAAAAAAAAAAAAAGTAGGGCACCTGGGTGGCTCAGTTGGTTAAGCGACTGCCTTCGGCTCAGGTCATGATCCTGGAGTCCCAGGATCGAGTCCCACATCGGGCTCCCTGCTCGGCAGGGAGTCTGCTTCTCCCTCTGACCCTCCTCCCTCTCATGCTCTCTGTCTCTCGTTCTCTCTCTCGCAAATAAATAAAATCTTAAAAAAAAAAAATTTAATTTAAAAAAAAAAGTAAGGACTCAAGATCTGAAAAGTTATAAAATGAAGAACTGTGACCATTAACCAGAGGTTGTCTAAATAATTGAGAGAAATATGGTAATTAAATGAATGTCCAAGTCTACAGGGATTCCTGAAAAACAGGTTATATATTATTAAAAATTGTCAATATTAATAAACACATGTATCCCGCCATGTACCTCAGATGATATTGGTATGGCCTAAAAACTGAGTGGGAACAGCTAAACACATCACAAATTCCTCATCTCAGAAAGAGGAGTCAAAAGATCTTGTATTATCCTTGCATTTAATAAGCATAGGAAATGTACAAGCAAAGGTATTTTTGAAAATTGTACAATTAATCAGTTATTAAGATTGAATATTGGTTGTATACTATCAACTATCTCAAGAGAAGATAAAAGCCAAGAAAACTTGGCCCATAAGGCAAAATAATGGAATATGAATGACCAAATGCATGAAATAATATGATAAAAGTAAAACCAAATGTATTAGTTACAATAATGAGTGAAAGTGGTTTCAGTTCTCCAATAAAAAAGTGTAAATCCAGTTTAACTAGCATCAAGCTAAGCATCCCCCAGGGCTTAAGAATATGGCATCAACAAATTTCCTATATACCTTTACTTTCCAGATTATGTTACAGTCCAGAACGTATTTCTAAATTGCATCCATTTTTGTGATTTTCTATTTACAGATTCTTATACGTCAAAGATACAGATGTGTATATAAAGTATTTATGATGGGCATCTTTTAAAGGAAAAGATCATTCAAACTCCCAAATAACCACTACCAGATGAAAAGAATATATAAGTTCCCAGTATTTATTAATACACACTTCATAAATATTTAGATATCAAAAATAGAATGGGGCAGCTCGTTTGTAATGTCCATATGTAAGATGTATTTTAAGTACACTGTCAATTTCTAGTCAACCATCTTTATGGCTGCTGAACTTTTGGCTAACCTCCAACCCTCTGACTCCTTTTCCAAGTGCCCCACCACTTGAAGGCAGGTGATTTCACATTACGGGTTTTCAACATCACGTCACTGTAGGTTACCTGCATCCAGAAGGTTCTTCCGCCCGAAATCTGGAAATTGGAAGGAATATCCTAAAGTAGTGATTCTACCCATTCATGCCTCAGGATAAAACAGTCAAGCAACTTTGTGGGAGAAGAAAGACACAGCAGGATCTCTTCTCCAAATTTTGGTTGAGTTAATAGTACCCCTGAGTTGTCCTTTGTTGGGCTGTCACCCACCAGCCTCCCAGTGTGCAAACCTAGCACATAACTCTTAAACTACGTGTTAATCCATCTGTACGAATCTATTACAATCAGAGCTTCCCTGAAAAGAAAAACTATATTGTCTAGCTTGAACTCCCTAAAAAAAATAAAGATTCATAAATATTTCAGCAGGTGGAGGTTGAAAAAAAAAGGATGAAAGAATTAAGAGGACAAATGGTTGCTGTCCCTGGAATGCTGTGTCGTCAGTGGGACTCCTGGCATCCACAAGTGAGAAAATGCAGACAAAACACCAGGCGGTGTGCAAACACACTTGTCAAATTCACAGAGCCAGGAAAAAAAAAAAAAAAAGCTGTTCCTGCAGTTTATCTGCCCCAAGTGGATTAGATACTAACAGAGATGTGGAGATTTTGTTGAGTTTACAATTTTCATTGTTAAATCTGAAAAAAAGGAGGAATAAAATGAAGAGAGGAAATGGGAATGTCAGAGCTGGAAAGGAGCTGAGAGGTTTAGTCCAACTCCTCCTCTGACAGAAGAGGAGGCTGAGACCAGATAAGTAACTGGACTCACCCAAACTCCTGTAAAAAAAAAAGTCACGGATTTGATTAATAACACTGGGAAAGGAATGGGGAAATTGACCAAAGTCCAAGCTCATGGTTGTCTCTCCCCAATTGCATTGTGGACCCCCATGGTCAGGGGGGAAATAGCCATGGGGGGGAGCTTCATTCCCAAAGGCATCTCTCCCCATAATCTGCCAATGACATAGCCTCTTACCCTCTTCCTTTACTGTTGCTATGTAACAACCCACCCCAAAGTGCAGGGTTTCAAATAACAACCATCGTCTATTTTGCTCGTGAACCCACAATTCAGGCACGACTCAGTGAAGGCAATTCATTTCCGCTCCACGATGCGTGGGGCGGCGAATGGTAAACCTCAATTATTAGGACCTTCATTTACCTGTCGGGGGTTGGCAGGCTGCCTGTTACCTAGAACCTCATCTGGAACCGTTGGCTGGATCATCTACACATGGTCTCTGCTCGTGACCTGGGCTTCCTGGCTGTCTGGTGGCTGGTCTCCAAGGATGAAAGTCCCAAAAGGACTAGGCGGGGACTGGACTGCTTTATGACCTCACTTCAGAAGTCACATAGTGCCCCTTTCTTTCATAGTCACTGAATACCCAGATTCCCTTAGAGGAGATATAGACTTCACCTCTCAGTGAGAAGTTGTTACATTGTTGAGTTGTCAAAAGAACTTTGTAGAATGGGAGATGTTGTTGGTGCCATCTTGGAAAATACATTCTGCCACAACCTGAGACCAGAATCTTCAACTGAGGGTTGGGTGGGGAGAGAAAACTGTACTTTTTAAGGCAACTTTGGGGTTGCAGGGACTGGGGCAAGGCGAATTAAGGAGGGTGTTGAAGAAGCATAGTCAAATGTTACAATTCGTATTTGGAAAACAAAGATGTTTTCACAGCACAGACTTCAGAAAATAAAACTTAACAAGATCTTCTTGATGGGTAGAAATATGCAGACAACACCATGGCTCCCAGGGAGCTACATCAGGATGGGAAAGCTCAAACTTTTATGCTTCAATAGAAGGGAGCACATGGGTTTATAAAGTTTGAAATTGACTAACTGAAGATTTTTGTCTTGCAATAAAGGTTGAGTCTCCCAGGAAGGCTGGTATGTTTAGCCTGACTCATCATATACTCTTCATTAAAAAAATAATAAGTTTGTTGCAATCTTTTATTAAAAAAAAAAAAAAGATTTAAGTAAGGGTGATAAAACATGCCAGGGCCCTAAAGTTGTGGATGAGGGAGACACTGCTGAACAGAGAAGTTGGGATAATAGCAAAAAATAAAAATAAAACTCCGACAATTTTCCCCAGGGCCAGCTCAGCTTACAAGGATTATGGTCCTAGTTTGGCTTGTGCTGCTACTTCTTGGGCTATTTACCTAGTCCTTCCAGAATGTTCTGAGAAGTGTTCACAGTGCCAGAGATTGGCAAAGCTGGAGGGACCTTTATGGATGATACACATGTCATCATGTCCCTTTCAGGAGCACATTACTAACTGAACAACACATTCTTCCCGCTGATTCCAGACAACCTCAGGATCCTTCTCCACCATCCTCCTGGCCGCCAACATCCAGTACATCTGATCTAATGTAGAGTTCTCAGACTTTGGCTTCAGGACTTCTCTGCATTCTTAAAATGATTAAGGTCCCTGTGATGGGCAAGAATAATGGTGGAGCCATTAGCCCGGAGGGCAGAGCCACAAACCACAGAGAATTCTTTCTAAGCCTTGAACCTAACAAAGTTTGCCCATCTGGATTTCAAAATTGTTGAGGACTTGTGACTCCTTTTTTTCCTTCGAGTTCCTCCCTTTTGAAACCAGAATGTCTGTAACTGTGATCCTATGCCTGCCCCACCATCGTATTTTAGAAGCAGATAGCTTCTTTTCTAGTTCACATGGAGAGAGGAATTGTACCCCAGGATGGATCACACCTGGCCAGAGTCTCACCCATACCTGACTTAGATGGTTGAGATGATAAGATTTGGAACTTCAGAGCAGATAAGATTTAGATGAAATTTTTAAGACTTTGGATTGATGCTGTAATGGGTTAAGACTTTGGAGCACCTTGGGATGAGGCGAATGTGTTTTGCATGTGGGACAGAAGTGAATCTTTGGGGTCAGATGGTGGGCAGAATAATGACCTCTCAAAGATGTCCACACCCTCATCCCCAAACTTGTAAATACGTTACTTTACACTGGCAAAGAGAATTTGCAAATGTGATTAAGGGGAAGGATCTTTAAATGGGGAGATGACCCATGTGCGTCCAATCTAATCACATGAATCACTAAAAGTGGAGAACCCAGGGTGCCTGGGTGGCTCAGTCAGTTAGGTGTCTGCCTTCGGCTCAGGTCATGATCCCAGTGTCCTGGGATCAAGCACCATGTCAGACTCTACACTTTGCAGGGAGTCTGCTTCTTCCTCTCCTTCTGCCCCTCTCCCTGGCTGTGCTTGCTCACTCTCTCTCTCCAATAAATAAATAAAATCTTAAAAAAAAAATAAAATTAGTGGAGAACCCTTCCTAACTGGGGTCAGAAAGGAAGATATAACTATATAGCCTTTATAGATAATTGTGTATATTCTTCTGGGATACTATGCCAAAATGCAAGAAGCAGTAGTTTCCAAAATGTTGGATGCAATGTGGAATCTGTACCATATAAATGAACTTTTCATTCTCTGTTACTTTCAAACTCATTGATCCGTCTTGCACCTCAGTTGAATGGGTCTTTTATCGGAACACGAGTTTGTGACATCATGCTTGGAAAGATGTTAGCTCATTGAGTTATGCAGATCTTCCAAATGTCGACACGCTTTATTATATAAAATCAAAAATCACATTAATTAGTGTTACCATGGATCTCATCGGGAAAAGCTAACCTGTAGTATTGGAAAGCTGTCAAGCTCATGGGGGCAAATGTAAGTTTCCCGAAATTCTAATAGCCACTTAAAAGCTTGAATTGTATCGTTGCCAACAAATACTGTAAGTTGTTTTCCTTGAAGTGACAGGCTCACTTTGTTCATTTTCAAGAAAATATGTGCCTTGGCTTCTTTGTCATTGTTCTTTGAAGCAAAAACAGTACTCTGTGAAAAAAGCAGCTAGTTCAGTTTACAACCTGAACAAGCGTGCAGACGCTTTTTCTCAAGGCAACCGCTGAATTTCAGTATGCCTACTGCCCACTTGGTCAAGGGTCAAGATTTAATAAAATCAATAATTTTTACTGCTTCATCAAAAACATTCTTTTTTTTCTTGAGCGGGGGGAGGGGCAGAGAGAGAAGTAGAGAGAGAATCTCAAGCAGACTCTCTGCTGAGCATGGGGCTCGATCTCATGACCCTGAGATCATGACCTGAGCCGAAATCAAGAGTTGGATGCTTAACCAGCTGAGCCACCCAGGTGCCCCCATTAAGGATATTCTTAAGTGACACTGGCTTTTTTTTTTTTTTTTTTTAATGCTCATGCTTGGTGGTAAAGAATGCAATTAGATCAGCAGGGTTTAATTCCACTTCTGAGGCACCACTGGCTTGGTACCCTCCATGCAAATGGCAAATAAATATTGGTAATAATATTGTGAAAATAGTTTTGTCCTCACAGACATCTTTAAAGTGTCTTGGGCACCTTCAGGGTTCCATGGACCCACTCTTTGAGAACCTCTGATCCAGTGCACCATTTTCATCTTGCAGAAGAAGAAACCGAGGCTCAGAGGGGGATCTACTCTAGGCTTCAGCCTTTTCTCTCTGCATGACACGGGTTGGGTCTCCCAGGAAGCAGACTCCGAGATGGAATTTAGTGTAGAGGACATTTTTAATGGGGGGGAAGGGGGCGCCTCCCTTCCACACCTGTGAAGGGCACGGAAGGAAGGATGAGTGGCTGGGGAGAATTCTAGCTGCGATCAGACCCCCTGACAGCCTCAGGTGACCTGAAGCTGGCATGACCTTTCAGAACTGCCCCGGATTGGACAGAGATGGCTTGGCCCTTGTATTCCCATATTCATCAGCCATTGGGCGTGCATCACCCAAGGGCGTGACTTTGACCCAGGAGGCTCTCCACAGCAGGGCAGTCCCTGCAGAAGCCTTGACTTCCTCATCAGTAAGTTGTTTCCCCGGGGTGGTTTAAGGTGAAATGAGCAGTCACAGGAACGTCTAACACAGGGTTCATTATCTGTGGATTCCAGCTCCCCCACGGTCACACAGTGGGACTGTGACCCAGCCGGTCATCAGACCCAGGTCGCCCGCTTGCCAGTCACTTTGCCCATGCACAGTGCCCTACCTACTGAGACCAAGAAAAAGCTCTGTATGCTCTAGGCAGGCTCACTATTCAAGACTTCTCACTGAAAACTTTCTTTGCTCTGAAAATATTCTGCCCTCGAAATCGACAGCCTATGACTTATGAATGGATCTGTAGACACAGAGGCTTAAGGATTTCATTTGACTCCACTTCAAAGCCATCTCCTGCTTCCAAGGTGTCCCCAGGTCCCTGGGACCTGGATAAATACTCCATTTGCTTACACAAAAGCCTCAGAGAATGACTCATTACCCAACACAATAGGTGATTTAATCCGCAGGTCATGGTTAAGTGACTGCACAAGGCAGACTGTGTAATCTCCCAGGACCCCCGAATCAGACAAGAGGCGGAGAGTGACTCCGCGCAGCACCAAGCAGCGGTCCCAGCGTCCCGATGCTCCAGCAAAGGTGGCCCCATCTGGTCCTTGCTCCCCAGGGCCAGCTCTAAATCCATCTTGCAACAGCTCAGCCTTGCAAGATGCTCCCAGGAGGCCATCCCCCTCCAGTGCTGTCTGCATCTCTCTGTAGTCCCCTGCATTGAGTTCAAACTCCCACCCCTTTCTCAAGGCTGCCTGCACCCTCTAGCCTCTATCACATACATTATGTTCCAAAGAACCTGGCTCCTTTCTTCCCGCACTGGGGCCCCCACCACTGCTGACGGGGCTCCCCCACCTTGAAATCGTCCCTACATCCCAACAACCTTTTCAGAGCAGATCCATTCTTCAAGGCCCCGTTCACATTGCCTCCTCCAAAAAGCTCCACCTGACCGTTCAGCCCCGTCATCTGTTCAGATCACGGGCACCATACAACTCGGGGCTTAAGTACACACCATCCCGGATGGTAACCTTTGTCTCGTGTCGTGCTCAACCTGGAGCTATTCACTAAGCTCTCCCAGTCGGAGCTGAACAGGAGAGGCAAAGGTGGACCACCCAGCAGCTCTGTCATGGAGGGGCTGACCTTGGAGTCCGCACCCCACAGCCAGGCTCCAGGCTGGAGTCCAGCCCATCAAGGGTACGCGCAAACCCTCCCACCCGCTCGTTTCAAATGGTTTGCTGTCCAGCAAGGCCTTCAACAAGCGTGGACACCTTCCTGGTTCAGCACCCAAAGGCAGGCACTTCCTGTACATATGGATAAACTCACAGCTGAACACAGAGGTAAAGAAAATCAGACTGTGTGCCAGGCGCTCTGCATATTAAACAGTTGAACACACTTTATTTTCTTAACTCCCTAAAGTAGGTACACCTATTATACCCATCTTATAGGTAAGGGAACTGAGCCTTAGGGAGGTAATGATGAACCTAAGATCACATAACCAATAAATAGAAGAGCCAAGAATTGAAATGAGATGGGTCAGGGCGCCTGGGTGGCTCAGTTGGTTAAGCAACTGCCTTCGGCTCAGGTCATGATCCTGGAGTCCCGGGATCGAGTCCCGCATCGGGCTCCCTGCTCGGCAGGGAGTCTGCTTCTCCCTCTGACCCTCCTCCCTCTCATGCTCTCTGTCTCTCATTCTCTCTCTCTCAAATAAATAAATAAAATCTTTAAAAAAAAAAAAAAAAAGAAATGAGATGGGTCTTATTCCAGAGACCCAGCTCTCAAATAATAATAATTACTATTATACCTAGAATGGCAGTTACTGCTTCCCAGCATAATATACAGAGGCACTGTGCCAAGGGTATTATGGGGATTATTCCATTAATTCCCCCAAAACCCAGTGAGAAAAGGTTCCTACGCCCATTTTACAGATGAGAAACTGAGGTTTAGAGGTGACCTTGTCAAGGTCTCACTGCTAAGGAGACTCAAACCCCAGGCACTCACTGTAAGGCCAGAGAGAGATTCATATCTAGGACACTTTCACCTCAGCTATCCAGAAATCAAACACAGGCACAGCTGTCTTCTCTAGCAGAAATCCCTGTGACCCAGGGTCAGCTCATGACCAGGCACAGAATCTGAATTGGCTACCAGCCTTGTCCACACACACGTTCTTGTGTTCACAGGAAATGACTGTCTTACTCTGATGAGAGTCTCTGTCTGTGGCTAGCAGGCCACCTGGGCACAAAACCTCGGACGGACCCAGGGGATGGTGTCCACAAAGCCTTGTGCCATGGGATGAACGTGCACCACACACCCCCACTGCTTATGTTGCAATCCTAATGCCCAATGTGAAGGTGTTAAGAGGTGGGGCCTTTGGGAGGTGATTCGGTCATGAGGCTGGAGACCTCCTGAATGGGGTTAGTCCCCTTAGAAAAGGGATCCCACATATTATTGACAATAGCCAAGATGTGGAAGCACACCCAAGTGTTACAGGATTTTTGTCCTCTTAGGCCCACAGTTCTTGGTCACGCCGCTTTGAAGAATGAAGAGGTAGACCAGACGAAGGGCGGTAAGCAGCAAAGCAAAGTTTATTGAGCGATAGTACAAAGCTCCCAGAGAGGGAGGTGACCCGAGAGGGTTGCTGGTTTTGGTGTTTAAATCTAGGGGTTTTTATAAGCTCTTTTGAGGAACTATCTTAAGCATCCTGAGTGTGGGACCCCTGTGAATTGGCCGCTAAGGTGTGCCCATCAGGGCTTCGATCATGTGCCCATCTACTTATCAGGTTATTGTTCATGAGTTGATGGTCTTTGGGGCTGACATCTGGAGACTAACTGCCTCAACTTGTGATAATGACCAATGTTTTATGGTTAATTGTTTTGTTTCAGGATGTTTTGCAAAAGTCACTCCTGCAGAGGCTGCTAGACAGGAGGCTATAATGGCCTTGTCTAAGCTGTGAAACAGGATCCTAATGCGGTTTGTCTTCGCCGTCCTGGCTTTTTTGCTTTCTTGTTGGGGACCCTGGCCCTGACTACCTAAATGTACAAATTAACCTCTAACACAAGTGTCCATCCATAGATAAACAGATAAAGATGTGGTATAGAGAGAGGATGGAATATTACTCGGCTATTAAAAAGAAAGGCCTTGCCAAATGCAGCAACGTGGATGGACCTAGAGGGTATTATGCTAAGTGAAGTAAGTCAGACAGAGAAAGACAAGTATCATATGATTTCACTTACATATAGAATCTAAAAAGCAAAACAAATAAAACAACAGACTCTTAAATACAAAGCAAAACTGGCAGTTGCCAGAGGGGAGGCGGGTGAGGAGACGGGCAAAATAGATAAATAAGATATCAATAAGATAAATAATAAATAAGTCATGGAGATGAAAAATACAGCATAGGGAGTATAGTGAACAATACTGTCAAAACACTGTGTGAAAATTAGTAAGAGGAAAGTGCACTAAAGTGGACTAGGGATACTAGAAGGGGAGGCTGGGGGCAGCGCATGGGAAAGATGTATATATTGCATCTCCCATAAGAAATCGAGCACCCCTGCAACTCAGCCAATGAGAAACCATTATCACCCAGAGTTCTTGCTTCTGTACAACGGACTTGTGTTCAAAACAACCCCTCCCAGCTTCCTCTTCCTTCTCCCTAAAACAATGCTCCTCTCTTTTGTTTCTTAGACTTACCTACAGTTTGGCCATAGCTGGCTTTTCCCAGATTGCAATTCTCTGCTATTCCCAAATAAATCCATTTTTGCTGGTAAGGTAACTGGCAGTTTTATTTTTTTTTTTAAGATTTTATTTATTTATTTGAGAGAGAGAGAATGAGAGAGAGTAAGCACATGAGAGGGGGAGGGTCAGAGGGAGAAGCAGACTCCCCGCCGAGCAGGGAGCCCGATGCGGGACTCGATCCCGGGACTCCAGGATCATGACCTGAGCCGAAGGCAGTTGCTTAACCAACTGAGCCACCCAGGCGCCCCCTGGCAGTTTTATTTTTAAGGTTAACAGAGGTATGGTGATAGAAGGTGACTACACTGACCACGGTGAGCACTGAATAATGTATAGATTTTGTCGAATCCCTATGTTGTACACCTGAAACTAACATAACGTTGTATGTCAACTACTTCGATAATAAATAAGGGAAATAAATAATAAGTAAAGAAGTAAGTTGAAATGCGGGGGGGAGAGATTCTGCAGAGCTCCCTAGCCCCCTCCACTATGTGAGGACACAAGGAGAAGTCTGTGATTCAGAAAAAGGCCCTCACCTGACCATGCCAGCACCCCGATCTCGGACTTCCAGCTCCAGAACGGTGATAAATAAATTTCTGTTGTCGATAAGCCACCCAGTCTGGAGTATCTTGTTATAGCAGCCAGAACAGAATAAGACACCCTGGCTGGGGATTCACAGACTGCCCCACAACTCCCAGACCCCCGTCAGCTCGGCAAGACGGGAGGGCATCAGATTTCTGTCATGCAAGTTTAAGCTTATAGTTTCTCCCCAGAGGAAATTTCTGTTTTGAAAGGCTGGAGAGCTTGGGTGAATCCCTTCCCTGTCTGGCCCTGTATTCCCCTGTCACTAAAATGAGGATTAAGTGAGAATGCATGCAAAGGGCTGGTTCATTCCAGAAGCTCAGCAAATGGTAGCTACAGCTATTCATAATTGGTATCAGCTCTGTGCCAGGCTGCCTGGAGGATTCCTTCAGGGTCCTCTGGGATCCAGGGGACTGACATGGATCCAGTCCCTCCCATCCAAGACAGCTCTTCCACGCTGCCCTCTCTTTTGTCACCTGCTTACCTTCAGACTGAATTTCCATCTAGAAAGAGTGCTCTTGGACTCAGGCTTCCACTCTGTTCATCTCTAGGGTAAGCTTTGAGGATCTCATCTGGACATAATCAATGCACTAAGTGGAGGCAGAGACTAATGCTCCGTTACAATTTTTCTGCGTACCTCATTTATTCTAATGGAGAGCTAATACGATATTTAAAAAGGTAATATTGTCATATGCATCTCAATTAGCTTGCCACAGCCCCTCTCGAGCAGAAGCACCGGGCTGGGTGACAGCAGGCTGTGGGGCCCATGCCAAGGGATGGGGGCCCGCAGACATCTTAGGTGAGGGGCTGGGTCAAGAAGGAAGCCCAGCTCTGGCATGAGGTGCTGATGAGGGCTACTCAAGAACTTTCCCACGTAAGGACCCCCGGGCTTCATTACATTACCAGCATGGCCTCAAGGTCCTTCCATCTCTTAGGAGAAATGCATTTTTCAGCAAATTATTCTACAGCCAGTAGTTCTCAAAATTGCATTTTTGTACCAGAAACGTTCCAAGCAGGGCATAGAATGCAACAATGCACATTCAGGGTCTGTGGTGGGTTCCCAGTGAGTTTCTGGTTCTGCATTAGGAGGATGGGAAAGGGCCAGATTGCTTTGGGAGGAGGCGGCCTGGGGGGGTATTTCTCTCCTCTTAAATGCGCACACATATCATTGTCCTTTTTCCCCCATAAACACTAACTCCAAACAAAACCTCATTACTTTAAAAAAAAACAAACAACTAGATATTCCTAACAATAGCCCATAATTACTTTGCAAATGCTTCTGTGGAGTAATTATGCCATTAGTCCAAGTGTTTTCTACTTCAAAGATTCCTCACTCTCGCCTTGGTGCCATCGGGTTGAGTTAGGGAATGAGTAGAAGCTCCTGGGAGCCCGAGTGATAGGGACCTAGGCTGTACACGGGGAATGAAGAGACGCCCTTCTTAGCATGTCTCCTGTCAAACCAGCCATTCCTGGAAATGACACCTCCCCCGCGGGAAGGCAGGACGCTAAGTCAGTTTCCAAGGAAAAGAGATTAACAATCAGCCTTAGGAGAAAGTGCATTCAGGCAGCCGCCTCTGCGGATTTCTGGCCACGCTAGATAGAGAAAAGAGGGCTCAGAGCCATCCAGCTTTACTTACCAGTTTGGTATGACAGGTTGTAGCCAAGTGAAGGTCGCCCCTCCCACAGCTAATATATCCAGTGGGAAAAACCTTCTGTGTTTCCCATAAATCCGGATGAGAGAGCAAAGAGGCACAGACCACCCTCTGGTTGAATGCTTGCAGTACCAAGATTAACACACAGATCTGTCCAAACCCAGACTCAGTGTTCCTCCCTACACAGCACTCTGCATGTCATCACGGCCTCAAGAGCACAGTCAGTCCTGAGGGCAGCATGTCTGTCCCTCGCTATCGGCCGGACATCGGCTGACAAGTATCCTTGCCCCCGCTGAGTTTTGGTGTTCTCATCTGCAAAATGGGGCTGATGATGCTGTTGGAATAACGGAACGTGTCTGGGTGAGGATAAAGGGTGAGTGGATGCACCGTGATGGGAAAGGGCAGGAAATCTTGAGGCTTAGCATTTGAGTTTGTGGACCTGAAGTCGAACCGCGGGCTCTAAGCCAGGGAAATCAACCCCGAGGCTTTGACTGATTCAGAGCAGGTCATGTCAACCTTGTCCTAACCACCATCAATCACCAACATGATGGGCACCACAGGGAATGCTCACAGAGAGCAGGCACTGGGGAAGGTGTTTGTATCCATTTAAAATTATCTCTGGCTGACAATGCCAGTCAAAGACATCTGAAAATAACAGTGGTTTGACAAGATTGAGCTTTTCCTTTTCTTTTATAAAATGAGTCAGAAGGAAGGCAGTCCATGGCCATTGTGGAAACTTCAAAAAATTGTTAATGCCCAGCCTTGTCCAGTGTTTCTATCCCAGCATCCTTAGTGGCTTTTATCCTCAAGGTAATCCCCCATGGTCAGAAATAGCTGCAGGAGCTCCAGCCATCACATCCGTGTTTTAGACAGGAAGCAAGAGGACATGGGGGGGTGGGGATAGGCATTAGGGCCCTTGACAGAGATCTTCCAAATCCTCACCCAAGGATTTCTGCTTCAGTCTCATTGGCCACCCCATTGCAAAGGAGATTGAGAAGTAGAGTATTTAGCCAAACAAGAACTGCCTTCAAAAATACAGCGTTCTCATGGTAACTAGACTTACCGGGGGAATCATTTTGTAATGTATAAAAATATCAGATCACTACGATATACACCTGAAACTAATAGGATATTGTATGTCAGTTATACTTCAATTTATATATATATATATATATATGGTTCTGTTACTAAGGAAGAAGAGATTGGATGTTGGGTTAAGCAAGCCACAATCACTATCCTGGCCTTCTATACATATTATTTCGTTTAAACACTCACAGTGACCCCCATTTTGTAGATGAGGCTCAGAAAGTGTAAGGTCCCTCACCTGGCACAGTACATTGAGTAAGTGGGCCTGACCCCAAAGGCAGGGGCCTTACCACAGAGCTCTCTGGCACGCACCTGGCACAAGGACGGGGCAGAGAGCAGCACCAAGGGAGACTGCACGGTGATGGGGTCCGGAAGCACACTGGTGAGGAGGCATCTGACCACGTGCATTGGTGCCAGTTTTTGTGGGGAGACAGGTGGGGGCCGAGAGCTGGTGGAGAAGGGCAGCCACAACACTCTGCACCTCGTCCATGTGGAGGAAGCTGCCTGAGCTCAGCAGCCTGCAGTCCTGGAGCCCCCAGGAGCTGCCCCCCACAAGAGACCAACCACAAGGGTCCATCGGTTTCTCTGCTCTATCCTTGGTGCCTTGCTGCGCACTCAGTAGTATCATTAGATCATGAATGAACAAACAAAAAATTGAAATAAATAAGATGCTTTACAGCCTAGTGCCTTCTTCAGATTGTGGGAAGGGAGGAAGGAAGGGGGGAAGCAAGGAAGGAAAGAAGGAAGGAAGGAAGGAAGATGAAAGAAAGAGGAAAGAAAGAAAGAAGAAAGAAAGGAAGAAAGAAAGAAAGAGAGAGAGATAAAGAAAGAAAGAAAGAAAGAAAGAAAGAAAGAAAGAAAGAAAGAAAGAAAGAAAGAGAAAGAAAGAAGAAAGAAAAGAGAAAGAAAGAAAGAAAGAAAGAAAGAAAGAAAGAAAGAAAGAAAGAGAAAGAAAGAAAGAAAGAAAGAAAGAAAGAAAGAAAGAAAGAAAGAAAGAAAGAAAGAAAGAAAGAAAGAAAGAAAGAAAGAGAGGGGCATCTCTGGCTCAACTGGTGGAGCATGTGACTCTTGGGGTCATGAGATCCAGGCCCACATTGGGGCTTTACTGAATTTACTTTAAAAAGGAAGGGAGGGGGGCACCTGGGCGGCTCAGTTGTTAAGCATCTGCCTTCGGCTCAAGTCATGATCTCCAGATCCTGGGATCGAGCCCCACATCAGGCTCCCATCTCAGCAGGGAGCCTGCCTCTCCCTCTCCCTCTGCCTCTCCCCCTGCTTGTGCTCTCTCTGCCTCTCTCTCTCTCTCTCTCAAAGGAATAAATAAAATCTTTAAAAAAAAAAAAAAAAAGAAGGGAGGGAGGGAGGGAGAAATCTATTCAAAGATAGACCATTCCAGACTCAAATTCTGGTTGTCCCAGACCACAGACCCCAAGTATTCTGATAAAACATAGAGGCACACAGCAGATCTCCCACCTCTGAATGACCAGTGATGCATTTTATAATTTTGGTTACTGTGTAAAACTGCGTGTTGCAGGCCATAATTTTTTACTGATCTGTAATTGTAAATGTATCTGATCAATATAAGTAAGATAAGGAATCTACATGCTGGCTACTAAGGCAGGGCTTCATGATGATTGGTTGATTGATTCTTGTTGGGTGCCCTCCCACATTTGAGGAAGTGGATAGGAGATCCTCAGCCACCAGTAGGAAAGACCCCCAAGTCTCCCCAAATCCTTGACCCTGGTTCTAGATATTCTGAAGGGGGCGGGAGGGGTGACTTTGGAGCCTGCAGCTCACAAAAGGGAGCTGGTGGAAACGGCGGGCCACATGTGGGACAGAGGGCACCAGAGGGATCTGGGCGGGAAGGCAGCAAAACTTCCAGAAGGGGCGGGAGAGGGGCCCCAACAACCCTGCTGCAATCTGCAGCCGCTGAGGAGCCCCGAGAACATGGCACTCCTGAAGCATGGCACCCCATGGCACAATGCTTCTGGTTTTCCCCCTCATCCGCACCTTTACCGGGGTCTCAAATTCTGAGATTAAAGACACATGCTAATCAGAAGTTCATTCATAGTCCCGATTTCTGTTACTCACCTCCCAGGAGATTCTGATGCGCTGGGTCCGAGGGGCCCTGGAATGGGCATTTTCAACAAGGAGATGGTGATTTGGGTGCAATGAGAAAAACTGCCTTACCCTCCCTGGCAGCTCAGGATGACTTGTGAGTTTTGCTTCTCTGACTCAGTGTGACCTGTAAGACCCAGCCCCGGGGGGCAGAGGCAGGCCTGGCGCAAGCCCCCTGTGAGCCCAGACAAGGCAGCTGCCCCCGGAGGCTGCAGAAGGAGGTGTGGTTAAATCAGGACGAGGCAGGGTGGCTTCGCAGGACACCCAACTTGAACTGTGCCCAGAGCATGCAGGGAGTCCTGAGGTCGAGGGCAGGCCTGATGGGTCCTGGATGACCCCACACCGTCTGTTCCCATGTCCAGGTGCTCTTGCGTGGAGCTGAAGCCTACCTCTCTATAAGCCCTTCCGATGGGTCCCAGCTCTGTCCAGTTTTCTTCCGGCGGCTCTGCATCCCCATCCCAGGGCCACCCAGTCTGGCCACTCTGCTCCGCTGGAGGCTGGGAGAACAGACGCAGAAACCCTCCCAGCCCCGAAGCCTGTGGCCCTTGGGGCAGCTTCACCTGTCGGCACTCGTTTAGTGGCATCCCATCATTTTGCCATAGTCTGTTTATGAGAAGTGAGTCACACGGTCCAGGCCACACCAAGGAGAAGGGATCCCATGAGGGCAAGGATGTCGGAAGGCACTGATCATCAGAGCCGTTTTAGAAGCCACCCTCCCCACCCATGCCCAGTAACATTACCTGAACGAGTAGTCTTACCTAGCGTACTTCTGCTGTAATTGTCCGCATATTCTTTCTCTCCCCGCCCCAGCCTGTGGGCTTCCTGGAAGCAAGGACCATGTCAGCTTCATCACTAGAACATTCCTAACACCTCGTACTAGACATGAGAGGTACCCCATCAATATTTATTGACTAAATGAATAAACACGTGAATGAATGAGAAGCAGATCATGTTTCTCTTTGTCGAAGGGAGCAATTACTTCTAAACTCTGTATCAGGAAAGCATCACAATGGGCTGTTGCCATTATGTCTGGGATTAAATGGATTCTCCTCCAGCTAGCCCAATCTTAAGTATTGATCAGAAAACTAAACCCTTGTTTATTTAAGGGGACCAAAGCAGCGTCGTCTGCATACAAAGGATTTGTGGGACAAGTCAGATGCCTGATGCGTACTTTTCCCTGCTATTTAATAAGACTCACGAGGTACATCTGTTTCAATCACTTTGATCAGAACTAAAAACAACCTCAAACATTCTGCCTAACGCAGCATCTACCTGACAGGTGTGCAGGGAGCGATTATATTGTCTCATTCATCCTTGGAAGCTTTAATGAGAGCCAACGTGACTGGCAGCCTTCAATGCAGCGTCTCAGAGGGCGTGGGGAAAGGAGCGGATCAGAGCAAACAGAACCCACGGAGAAGCCGTTGGATGGTGTGAGCAGAGCCCACGTGGGGGCTCTTGACCAGGAGGAGGAATGAGGACCAAGGCCAGAGCCTCTGCTGGGACCTCGTCTGACCACAGGCCAGGTTCTCAATGGGAATCAAGTGATTGCGTCTGCCCTTGACACACAGGAAACCTGGCGATTCATATGAGAGAGTCAGTTAGAATAAAATAAGTATCAGGGCACCTGGGTGGCTCAGTCGTTAGGTGTCTGCCTTCAGCTCAGGTCACGATCCCAGGGTCCTGGGATCGAGCCCCGCATCGGGCTCCCTGCTCAGCGGGAAGCCTGCTTCTCCCTCTCCCACTCCCCCTACTTATGTTCCCTCTCTCGCTGTGTCTCTCTCTGTCAAATAAATAAATAAAATCTTAAAAATAAAAGAGTAAAATAATTATCGACAGAGCATATGTGGGAAGCATCTGTATTATTCTGGGAAGAAGCGGACCGGGACTCAAGAGGCATGTGTTGAATCCAGTCCCTGTCCGTGGCTAGTTCTATGATCTGGAAAGATCTGCCTGAGCCCTAGTCTCTCTGATGGTAACATGGGGACAGTGGTCCTCACAGAGTAAAGTGTTGTGGACATCAGCACGTTATAACGTCTGTGAAGGAGCCCAGCCTGGCGCCCAGCTCACAGGCGGTTCTCAGATCACGCTGGGTCAGTCAGCAGCCTTGCTGCATCAGTCAAGCCGAGCCTTGGTTAGGAAAGTAGTTCGACAATGATTTCTAAACAATAATTTTTTGGCTGAATGACGAGGGAGAGATCAGTGTCTCTGTTCTGCAGAACTGTGTCTTAGCCTTGATGCCGTGGCTTCTTGAGCTATGTCCTTTTGGGGTGTATGTGTGTGTGTGTGTGTGTGTGAATGTGGGTGTGGATGTGGGTGTATGGGTGTGTGTGCATGCATGTGTGTTCATGCACGCTCACATTTGCACGTGTGTGTGTGAGCTCAGTTCCTGCAACTCCGGTATTACCTGTGCTGTCAAAGACTTTGATAAACTACTTATAAAAGCAGGGCAGTTGATAGTCAATTTCTACGGGTTCCATTCAGTCCACTGAATGGGAAATCATCCATTTTATCCACCATTCATGAGGGATATAGCGCAATGTGTAAGAACACGGACTGTTTCCAAAGGAGGCCCGAGTTCAAATTTCTGCTCTGCCATTCTGCTGGTGTCACCTATCCCCTGTGCCTTAGTTTCCCCATCTGCAAACTAGAAATAGTAAGGGGCCCGTTGCAAAGGGTCTTCGTGAATTAGGCTTTCACAGAGTCACAGCCCACAGGAGGCCTCCCGGTCCTCACGCAGCTGTGTTCTGCTTTGCTTGGATGACTCCAAGGCCTAGCACAATCTGTCCCTTCAACGTGCATTCTGGAGAGAGCAATTTCATCTCACACCCAGTGCGCAAGCAGTGCAGGTTTGGCGGATGAAAATGGATTCATAAGAAAATGCAAAGAATTACACCTGCTGTAACAGAGTCCATTGAGAAAGGAAAAGCCCAGTCTATGTGTCAACTTGTTTTTTTAAAAGATGTATTTAGGGCGCCTGGGTGGCTCAGTTGGTTAAGCGACTGCCTTCGGCTCAGGTCATGATCCTGGAGTCCCGGGATCAAGTCCCACATAGGGCTCCCTGCTCAGCGGGGGGTCTGCTTCTCCCTCTGCCCTCTTCCCTCTCGTGCTCTCTGTCTCTCATTCTCTCTCTAATAAATAAATAAAATCTTTAAAAAAAATTTTTTTAAATAAAAGATGTATTTATTTTAGAGAGAGAGAGAGAACATGAGTGGGGGGAGGGGCAAAGGGAGAGAATCTCAAGCAGACTCCCCACTGAGCACAGAGCCCAACGCCCAGCTCAATCTCATGACCTATGAGATCATGACCCAAGCCGAAATCACCAGCCAGATTCTTAACTGACTGAGCCACCCAGGTGCCTCTGTGTTAACTCTTAATAGACAGATGTTGTCTAAATATTTGAAAAGGGGGAAGCTACTGGAAACTGATCCCCTCTGTCTTTTGGCTGGTCCTTCAGGTGTTCTCATGCTAAGCAGGGATGAACAGCTTATGGAGAGGGGGACAGAGCTGTTCCTGACAGCCCACTGAAACCCAACCACAAGCCTGCTATCCCGGCATGCCCGTCCAGCAGGACGCCCACCGGGCCCCCTTCTGGCCACCCCCAATGCAAAACTCTCTGCAAATGTCTCCTTCCTCCTCTTGTCAAATATCCACCTCCTACGTGACTGGGAAGCTGTCAGCGTGATCTATAACCCCCAGGCAGGCCTGGAATATGAGCTAAATTGCCTGAGTCACTAACAATGATAGAGTCATTCTGCAGGAAATTGGAAATCAATTCTTGTCATCACTGTACAGAGCTCCTTTATCAAGAGTACCAGCTCACCATGTAATGTAACCAAGAAGTACCTGAAGGCTGATAGGGCAACAATGAGAGAAAGTGCCATGTGTGCATGTGTGTGTGTGTGTGTGTGTTTACCCAAAAACTTACCAGCATCCAAAGATAGTGCCAAGATCCCTCTGGCTGGTGGAAGATCTTGGCACCCAACAGCTAGAGATGTTGCATCCTAGATGTGCATCCACTATAAAGTCACTTGAAAATGAGGTGCTTTTCCTGGAACCTGTTGTGGGCCCTCTCTTCCACAGTGGACCTCTGCCTGCATTGTGTTGGTGTAAAGAACATGATCATGGGGGCGCCTGCGTGGCTCAGTCGTTAAGCGTCTGCCTTCGGCTCAGGTCATGATCCCAGAGTCCTGGGATCAAGCCCCACATCAGGCTCCCTGCTCAGCGGGAAGCTGCTTCTCCCTCTCCCACTCCCCCGCTTGTGTTCCCTCTCTCGCTGTGTCTCTCTCTGACAAATAAATTAAAAAAAAAAAAAAAGAACATGATCATGATGCTCCCTCTTCAAAGAGCACTGGGACACCCCCATGGAACTTCCAGGCACACCATCCCAGCAGACAGTACAGAGGGTTTTGATTTGTTTCTGATTTTCAGTGGGCATTGTTTGTTTTGTATTTTGAGAAGTGACAAGGTCCGAAAAGTTATCCAAAAGATCTGAATTCAGGTTCTGACTTTTACTTATATATATACTTGAATGAATCTATATATACTCATATACAGAGTAGACCGAAGAGTGTTGAATGTCTCTGAATCTCATTTTCCTCCATTTTTCATAAAGTATAGAAAGTAGCACACATAAGAGCTATGACGAGTAAAGCAAATAAGTTTATATAGAGAGAAATGCCATGTAAATTTACAAGGCTATAGAATGACTGGTTCTACAATTGATGTAGCCAGTTATCCTTCAGGCCAATGCACAAACTGAGCCCCAGAGAAGTGAAATGACTTGCCTAAAACTAGTTCATGTTGAAAAATAAGAGGAGGGGCTCCTGGGTGGCTGAGTCGGTCAAGCATCTGCCTTCGGCTCAGGTCATGATCTCAGGATCCTGGGATCGAGCCCCGCATCAGGCTCCCTGCTCAGCGGGGGGTCTGCTTCTCCCTCTGCTCCTCCCTCTGCTTCATCCCCACTCGTGCTCTCTCTCTCACTTACTTTCTCTCTCTCAAATAAATAAATAAAATCTTTTTTTAAAAAAAAGAAAGAAAAATAAGAGGAATAACTAACATTGATTTTAGGTTATGAAACACTCATCAAGAACAGAGGGAGCTGGGTGGGGGTGCTGGACAAAATGGATGAAGGAGAATGGGAGGTACAGGCTTCCATTCTGGAATGAATAAGTCATGGGGATGAAAAGTACAGCATGAGGAATATAGTCAATGATAGCATAATAGTGTTGTAGGGTGACAGATGGTAGCTACATTTGTGGTGAGCACAGCATAACGTAGAAAGTTGTCGAATCACTATGCTGTACACCTGAAACTAATGTAACAATGTGTGTCAACAATACTTCAATTAAAAAATAAAATAAAGTAAAATAAAATAAAAATGCTTACCCATCCATAATGGATTTTGGAACAAGGATCTAAAAAGTCTTCTCCTTCTTCTAAGGAAGCCATTTGCAGAGCATTAGGTAAGAACTCACAAATTGGGGATTGGAAACCTTGGTGTTCTTTTCCACTGGGGTTCATTCCTGGTTTGCAGAGACTTCTGGGTACCCCAAAACTCACCCTTCTTAGTGATTCTGATAAGTTCCCCCATGAAAATCACTCTAGAGAATTCTGAACATTACCTGTTCACACTATCAAATTCCCCTCAGTGATCACCAACAGGAGCTCACATGTTGGAAGAGGGGAATCAGATGGCTGTTCCTACACTGTGCTTGTCAATAACTCATGTTCCCACAGCTTGGCTCAAGGGACTGTCTCCCCCAGGAAGCCTCCCTGATTGTGCCAACCCTCAATGAGCTCTCAAAATCATTACCTTGCCTATACTGTTTATTTGGCACCTATTTCTTGCCATTTTTCCCCACTTTCTTTCAATATCTAAATCCTGCCAATCTGACTGCAGGTCCCTTCAGGGAGAAGGTCACATCTATAACCTTGAGTGTCCATGTGCTATGCTGTGGATTAGGGCCATCAAGAGATGTCCAAGAAATATTTGAGGAAAAGGAGGAGGAGGGTGGTAATGCAGTATTTCATTTCTTCATTAAACACAAATACTTACAGTAGAGGCCAGAGCTAAAAGTCTCAAATTTGGCACATGTCATGACGTGACTGTTGTAAGTCTCATAGGTACATGGTTCTGCATGAAGCTGGGGTCTCAGCAAAATAGCTGGCAGAAAAAGAGAAGAACTAAATCGATCAGCTGTAGGCCTGAGCAGCCCTGGGAGGGTTAACCAGAGCCCAGTAGACAAGGTTCAGGGCTGTGGTAAAACTAAGATGTGGTTCCAGAGTGCCTGGAGATCCAAGGGAACCTGTCCAGGGGCAGGACCCTGCTGAGGGAGACCAGGCAGAAGTGATGGTCAAAGTCAGAAGGCAAGAGCGCCTGGGTGGCTCAGTTGGTTAGGTGGCCAGCTCTTGGTTTTGGCTCATGTCATGACTCAGAGTTGTGAGATGAAGCCCCGTGTCTGGCTCCAGCTCAGCACAGAGTCTGCTTGTCTCCCTCCCCCTCTGCCCCTCTCCCCTCCACTCTCTCACATGTGCTCTCTCTCTAAAATAAATAAATAAATAAAATCTTTAAGAAAAAAGTCAGAAGACAGCATCTTCCCTATAGGCCACATACAGCCCATAACCCAGATCCATGAGGGGAGCCCAAGGGGGAGGACTGGTATAATAAAGAGTCTGGCTCCATTTTTGATGTTAGGCTGCTGACAGCTTCCAAGTCCTACCACTCCTCCTTCCCCTTCTGCCCCACACCTGGGCAATGTGATAAGAAAGCCCAGGTGCTCCCTACTTTGGCACAGATGTGAAGATTAAACCACATGTGCATAGGAGCTCTCACATTGGTCCCACCCCATGACCACCTAGTATGGACTGAATTGAGTCCCTCCCAAAATTCATACGTTAAAACCCTAACCCCCAGTGTGATGGTATTTGGAGGTAGGGTCTTTGGGAGGTGATTAGGTCATGAAGGTGGAGCCCCCAGGAATGAGATTCATGACCTCATAAAGGAGACCCCAGGAAGCTCCCTCACCCCTTCCACCAAGCGAGGACACAAGAAGGAGGTGATTGTCCATGAACCAGAAAGCAGGGTCTCCCCAGACACCACATCTGCCAGCCCCTTGATCTTGGACTTCCCAGACTCCAGAACTGTGAGAAATAAACACCTATTTGTTTATAAGTCACCTGGTGCATGGCGTTCTGTTATAGAATTTCAAACTGACTAACACAGGGCCTTTGGGAGGTGATTAGGTCATGAAGGTGGAGCCCTTGTGATGGGATTCATGCCCCTATAGAAAGAAGACTCCAGAGAGCTCATTCTATCTCTCCACCATGGGAGGACACAGTAGGAAGGTGGCCACCCGCAAGCTGAGAGAGAGCCCTCATGAGAAATTGACGATGCTGGCACCCTGATCTTGGACTTCCCAGCCTCCAGAACTGTGAGAAAAAAATTCTGTTGTTTAAACCACCTAGTTTATGGTGTCCTGTACCAAGCTGTGGCCACCCAAGCTGACTAGGACACCATCATAAAACCCCAAGCCAGTCTTCTCTCAGGCCATTGCCAGAGCAGCTTGGGCTCACACCCTGCTCTCCCCAGAAAGCCTCATTATGTCAGCAATAAGTCCTTTTCTATTCTCTCAGTGCCCCTATGGAATCATCAGTCTCACTATCTGAGCAACATTTGGGGAGTGGAGGGGTCCATCTCACCTTTGTGGAGTGACTACAATAGCAGGAAAGCCCCAGGGATGATCCCTGACCAAACAAGCTGGGGCTCAGGGCCAGAGAACTGGAATTCTAGCTGGCCTGACAGGGAGCAGAAGAGAGGAAAGACTAGGCTTGACAAACTATGTGAAACTCTAGGATCCCACAAGAGCAATGTCAGACCCCACCCTCTGATGCTCTGGGGTTGATTCAGGCAACCACAGTGCTGGGCGTACAAGTAAGGCATGCATGCTGCCACCCAGGAGGGACTAAGGAAAGCAGGTACTGAGTCAGCACAGCATGTTAACTTAAAGAAATTCTCCCTCTAGAGAAAACCTTGGCTCCACTCCAGTCGTGCCAACCAGTAAACTTTGGAGTGACACAGTCAAGATGTTAGCTGAGCAGAAACTGTCGATTGTCTTCCCCTAACTATCCCCAGCCCTGTGTCTCTTGCCTTCCTCTATTTTAGAGGCAAGAAAACTAGAATAGCCTGTCTGGAGTCTCCATGTCGGCTAGGAAGGACACTGTGACATCATTTTGGACAAGGAGATGATAAACAGAAATTGTCTATGGAAACCAGCTCCTCCAGGTTAAAAGGAAGAAGCCCACTGAGAATAAATCCCTTCCTCCTTCTCTCTGCACCTGGAATGCAGGTGCAAAGCAGTGAAGGGCAGCAGCCACATTGTGACCATGAGGATGGAAAATGTGTGCTAAGGATGATGGGGCAGAATGATAGGCCCTGAAATCTGCCCTAGAATGCTTCATGAGGTCCTGATTATGTGGGGAAAATAAACTCTTGGCTTGTTTAAGCCACAACAGTTTATTTTCTCTTACTCACAGGCAAACTTGAGTAAAACAACTGGCACATCAGCAAAGCTAGAAGAGAAATGCACTGATGGCTAAGCAAGTGAAGAGTCTTTAGCATCAGATCTGACAGACCTGAATCTGGGCCCCATCTCTGACTTCTTACCATCCCTAACTTCTTACCTGACTTACCCAGGACTTGGGGCAAGTTCTTATCTCTCTAACCCTTAGTTTCTTCCTTGGAAAAATGACTCTGATAAGAATACCCACTTCAAAGAGTAGATGTCAGAGTTAAACACAAACTTAAATGCAAAGCACTTGGCCCAGAGCTTGGCATGGAGTAAAGTCTTCAGTAAATGTGGGTTATTCCAGCTGAACCTTGTTTCAACAAGGTCCGTGTTCCATATTCCTTGGAGGAACAATTATGCATAAACTAATTATACTTTTTCTTTTTCTTTTTTTTTTAACTCTTCAACCATTTCGGGACTGACATCATGTGCTGCCATGATTTTCATGTTCAGAGGCCAATGGGTCACATAAATGAGTCTCCAAAGATTCACTTAGAGAGAGACTGGAATTGTTAGCTGTTGCTCCTTCCTTAAAACGAAGAGCAGAGACAGGTCTTTAAAAGGGCTTTCAGTGTGTCCCGGAAGGAGTGTTGGGATCAAGCTCCTGTGTTCTTAGAGATGCTGGACTGGGCCAGTTTCCTATTTAGGAAACAGAGAAGGAAATCCATGGGGCAAAATATCAGAGAATCAGAGAATCCTTCGCCTGAACTCTCTCAATGAATCTTCCTAACAGATAATTGAAGCTTTCCTTCCGTAAAGAGCATTGAGTTTTAAATGCAAATCCACTGGAGGCAGAGGATACATGAACCTCAGTTCTCTTTAAAGTATAGATGACTGGCATCAGGGTGTTTCCAAAAAAAGCAATGGCAAAAAAGAGAAAATGTGAGTACAAGAAAGAGGAGGCCAAGAGCCCAATAACACACTTCGCAATGTTCACAATTTTGCCAGAAGCCAGTCCTCAACATTGGTCCCATCATAATCCTGGAATAATTCATTCTGTCCCCAGAGGGTTTTCTAGGCCTGAGTCTCACCCCTTCCTTCTCACCCAGAGATCGCCAGCCATTCAGGTTCCAGAATAGCCCCAGACTCCCACCAGGAAAGTGCCCAGTCCCTTCCAAAACACGTGACACAGTGGAGCTTCCCTACTTCCCACCACGGAACTATCACGGTAAAGCATGCCCATGGATGAGCTGTGGCCTTTGGATGCCACATCCAAGGCCACCCACAGCTGGCTCCATGATGAGGTCCACTGAGGCCATCTGACTCTCTCGGGCAGGTGGGCCTGGATCGGACTATTTGTTCAGCATTCGTGGACTCTCTGGCAAACCTTGGCCCATGGCTTCCAAGCTCTGACCCATGAGACAAGCCTCCCATGGGAAGGAGTGAAAACACAGAAAAGCAGAAATCTTCTCTCTCTAAAGCAAAAATGTGGGTGAGTGCGAGCACGCACACACACACACACAATTTAAATATAATTCATTTGACCTTTTCAACAGCAGTATGAAACAGCCTGGACAGATATCATGATCCCAATTAATAGGTGATCAGACTGAAACTCCACAAGTTTAAATCACTTGGCCAACACACTAGTAAACACAGGCCCAGGCACTCAGGATGTCCACTCTCTGTCTCTCTACGGAACCGCCCTAAATAACTCCCCTGTGCTCCACACAGAGGATTGTGAGGCCACCTGGCTCCTCAACAACAACAAGGAGGTTTTAACCAATGATGTATTGTATGGTGACTAACATAACATAATAAAATTTAAAAAAAAAAAAAAAAGGAGGTTTAAAAAAAATTTTTTTTTTAAGGGCAGAGATGTTTTCAATACTTTCTGCCTCTGCAAGCCTTCTCCTCTGGATGAAAAAGAATCTGGTTGGCGAGCCTGCCCTGCAGATGGCCGCAGCTAAATGCCTAACAGCTTTGGTCCCACGTTTGATGGTAAGCAGTGAAGAAAAACAAAGAAATCCTTAAGCTGTGAAGAGGCCCGCCTGGCTTTTGTGCCGATATTCAAGATGTATGCGATGCCTCCTCTCCATAATTTTTAGTGTGTTGTTCTCCAGGATCTTTGAAGTTTCTCTTATGGATAAAACATTTTCTTAAGTTACTGGCTTAAAAAAAAAAAGGCACAATATGGGAGCCTTATGATCTTAACACTCACAGCTCATAAATACTTGTGCAGAAGTGGTAGCCAGGCCCGTAAGGACTTTCCCTATTCTCCTGGAGAAATAAAAGCCCTTCACCGTGTGACCCAGCTACCAAGGCCCCTTTGTCGGTGGGAGAAGGAAATGCTTGCTGCCTGCCAGGGGCTTCAGGGCTGTCCTGGAGGGAAGAAAGGGACAAGAAATAGAGAGACTGAGGTCAAAGCCACTTTCCCAGCAGCTGTCAGGTCCGGATTCATCTGAGATTCAAGGCAACGCACGGAATCTCCCCCTTACCTGTCCTCCCTAACCCCTCCCTTCTTGAAATAGTCTCTTTTTTTAGAGATTTTATTTATGTATTTGTCAGAGAGAGAGCACACAAGCAGGGGGAGTGGCAGGCAGAGGGAGAAGCAGGCTCCCCGCTGAGCAAGGAGCCTGATGCGGGACTCGATCCCAGGACCCTGGTATCCTGACCTGAGCGGAAGGCAGACGCTTAACTGACTGAGCCACCCAGGCATCCTGAAAAAATATTAATGCATTTTAAATAGCAAACTTTTATTGCCTAAGTCTTCCCGTATCCCCGTGTTTCCTTCTAACACTTTTACAGTTTCAATTTTTACACTTAGATCTCTGATCCATTTGGAATTTACTCAGTGTATGGTGTGAGATATGAATCTAATTTTACCCAACACCAATTTTTTTAAAAATCCACCTTTACGGGGCGCCTGGCTGGCTCAGTCAGTGGAGTGTGCCACTCTTGATCTCGGGGTCATGAGTCTGAGCCCCATGTTGGGTGTAGGGATTACTTAAAAATAAAATTTAAAAGAGAGAGAGAGAAAGAAACTAAAAGTCCACCTTTACTCCTCTAATGTGAGATACTGCTTTTATCATATTCTAAATTTCCATGTGTACTTGGATATATATCTAGATTTTCTTTTCTTTTTTATTTTATTTTATTTATTTATTTGAGTGAGCATGGGCGGGGGTGAGGGGCAGAGGGAGAAGCAGGCTCCCGGCTGAACAGGGAGCCCGATGTGGGGCTCGATCCCAGGACCCTGAGATCATGACCTGAGCTGAAGGCAGAAGCTTAACTGACTGAGCCACCCAGGCGCCCTTTGAAATACTGTCTTGCACCCAGTTGTCTAAATTACCTTTTACAGATGCCACTTCTGACCCAGCACTCCCTTTCCAGGAAACTTCCCACCTCTCTGTGGCCCATCATGTCAATTGAAAACCCTCTGATCTAGACCGCAGTGCCCTGCCACTCGCCTCCATGCCGAAGTGACCTGCTGTGACGGCCTCATGAGGGGTCCACCTCACCTGGCTTCCATCACACATCATGCCCTGCCACTGAGTCTCCAGCCCCCTCCTTGTCCCGGGACCTTCAAGGGCTTCTTCCACTACTGTGTTTACGAAAATGGTGCCTTTGGCTGGGGTTCAGGGAGACTCTGCCTCTGCCACTTCATGGCAGCTCACGCCTTCTGCACAACGTGATTGATGAGAACGAAGACTAAGAGGATGGCACGTGTGTAGCTTCAGGTCTGGTGCCAAGGAAGCGATTTCATACCATGTCTGGGTGAAGAGGCAAAGTGTTAGGAGTATGTCCATTTTTTGGCTATTCCTTTTAGTAAAGACGCTTAAACGCATACAATATATGTATTTTTAAGATTCACAAGTAAGGGCGTCTGGGGGGCTCAGTCGGTTGAGCGTCTGCCTTTGGCTCAGCTCATGCTCCCAGGGTCCTGGGATCGAGCCCCACATCGGGCTCCCCGCTCAGCGGAGTCTGCTTCTCCCTCTGCCTCTTCCCCTGCTTGAGCTCTCTCTCTCTTTCTCTCTGGAATAAATAAATAAAATCTTAAAAAAAAAAAAAAAGATTCGCAAGCAAGCCTTTCCCCACAAGCAGCCTGTCCTGACTCACCTGACATCTCTCTTATACCTTTTTCCTTTCTTCCTAAGGAGGCTTCCAAATCAGGTGTTGGCTCTGCAGGCCAGCCAGTCCTTCTCTAGACAAACCTTTACTCCTTTGTTTTGTATCCCCCATGGGTGCTAATCATCCCAGCCTTAATGAGGGCAGTTTGGAGGCAAGACACGCAGGAGTGATGCCATGCTGATGAAAGGAGAGAAAGAAGAATGGGAGAATAGGAGGGCTATTGGGTTCAGGAACTTCATTCATCAAAGAGGTTGGTCCCAGGAGTGCAGCAGCCCAGAAACCAGGAGCCAAAAGATCCTCATGAAGTCCTGCCTTGTCCCCAGTGGGGACATGCCATCTGGCAGGCTGGTAAGGCCTGCAGATAATCAGTGCTTGGGGAAATAAATAAATGAATAAACAAAGAAATGGACTGCCAAAATCTGGATCTTCCGGATCAGAATAGCCACTTGCTACTTCTGAGTAATGCAGAGATCTTTTCAACCAACCACGTATTCCCCAGGTACCTTGAAATGTGAAGGTCAGGTTCCTTCAATGAACATCTCTCTGATAATGTTTGGCTGGAAGAGTTCTCACAGGGGAGAGTGGAGTCTTGGGGGGGCTGTAGGGTGAAAGGAAGAGCCACCAAGGACAGCTCAAGGAGAAGCCAGGATGCCAGGAGATTAAGACACACAACTTTCCCCCACCAGCAGCCAGCAGCCAGGTGATCAGCTCTATGGGGTGGGGCAAGCTCAGACCCCATGGATCGAGGCAGATATTGGCATGCAGAGGATGCATAATGCAGTTAGAAGGTAAAACAGGGAGCTGAGGTTCAAAAAGCCACCCAGAATTGTCACTGCACTGACAGCAGCCTAATTCAAGGCCATTTTATTAGCAGGCAAGGTGCCTTCAATTCACTGTGTAAACCAGGTTAGCAGATGGTAGTAGGGGTAGAGGGGTTTTTAATGCTTTTATCTGGTAATAGAATATATCCTGCTTGTAAAGAAACACTCAGATGGGACAGATCCCAGCCCCATCTTTAGGAGTAGTTATGAGACTCGGGTTTGCATAATTAGATGCCTCCATGCCCCTGGCTGCAGCCATTGGTGGGTAGAGGGCCACATGACCTGAGCTGAACCAAGGGGAATCATCTTTGGGACTTTGGTTGCACTTGTGGGTGGGGGAGGTTGCTTTCTTTTCCTGAGGATTTCCCAGCTTTAAGGACCATGTAAATCTATAGCTGTCAGACGCCAGCGCATGGGGAGAGCCTGCATGAGACTGAAACCCACCTGGGGAAAAAGAACCAGGGAATGAAAAAGAGAGAGACTCTCGGTGATGCATGGATTAGAACCCTGGATCCAATCAGTCCTGAAGACCATATTCATCTCCTTCAAACTTCCCTGGGACACGAGCCAGTACTGTGCATTTTTTCTTTTAATTTCAGTTGCTATAACTTGTAACTAAAATCATTCTGACTTCTACACCTGACTCATTGGCTCAGGGCCAGGCTGAGGTTCACTCTTCAAGGGTCTTGTCTTCATTCTTGGGTGCTACGCATGATTGGGGCAGGCAGGGTGCGCACCTGGGGGACAACACCACACAGAAGCGCCAGCTCTGGGGAAGTGGGGTTGGGGAGCTCATGGCACCTCCCAGTTTACACGCTGTTGGTGCAGTGAAAAAGCTCCAGAATTTAGCATCGGGCACACTGAATTCGAGCCCCCATCCTTCCATGTACCAGCTGTGTGACCCAGGTTGGTTATTTAATCACCCCAGACCTTCGTCTCCCCATCTAAAAAATGATAACAATAACATCTACCTCGTAGGCTTTTTGTGAAGTTTTAATGAGATCGGGAATATAAAGGACTTGATCCTGTGTCTGGCTCACAGCGGGAGTTTGATAAATAGCAGCAATTTTATGTCACTGTGGTATATCTGTCCGCACATGTTCAGCAGTGGGAACAGAGCACCATAGATTATTGAAATATGTACGTAAGGTCCTCAAAATTGCATTGCCACCAGTGATTTCAATCTTCTCCCATTCTCTTCTCTTTTTTTCTTTTTTAACCAGAGCTGCTAAATTGCCCAGCAACCAAATCTCCCAGCGGGATAGGAAAGGAGGAGAAAAATCAAGTGCTGTAGCCTCTGGATGAGGATTACTGGACCCAGAGATCACATCCAGCGCTGCCTCCTGTTTTGGGCTGAAGAATTGAACATGAAGAGCCCTGCCTCATCCCTGCAGAGAGTTCTTGTTCTCTGCAAGTGACATCTTCAAAGTCCATGTCTTGACCACTTTGCTACCCCAGCTCTGCCACAGAGTCAGCGTAGAGGAGAGGCACCCACCCAGGTCCTAAGGCTGGGTTCACAGTCAACTGTGCTTGGCTGAGCCTCAGTTTCCCCATCTGTAAACTGGGACTACAAATCAGATCGTCTCTAAGGTCTCTTCCAGTGAGACACCTTTGAGTTCATAGAGGGCAGCCTTAATTCAAGATCCATCTATTTGGATCAATGCTCAAACAATGCTCCCACCTAAACCTCCCACAAGATATCCCTCGATGGACTCCAGCTTGCATACCAGTAGGGATAAGTCTGAATCAAATCTAACTTGAAGTGGCATATCGCTTTTGGTCCCGCCAGAACCAGCATGCAGGGATGTTCAGACACGACCAGGTGGCATGGTTCCCAGAGTGCCGTCCTGAAACCCACAGCATCAGCATCACCTGGGAACCTGTTAGAGATGCAGATCCTCAGGCTCCAATCCAGACCTTCTAGGGGTGGATCTCAGCAATCTGTGTTTTAACAAGGCCTCGGTGAATTCCGATACACACTACAATACAGACTAGAGCTATCCTGTCCAACATGATAGCCACTAATCTGAATGGCTATTCACATTTAAATTAGTGAAAATTAAATAAAACCTGAAAATCAACTCCTCAGTCACACCAATGACATATCAAGTGTTCAATGGCCGCATGTGGCTGGTGGCTACCATATTGGATGGTGCACAAATAGATTTCCATCACTGCAGAAGGTTCTGTCGGGTACTGCTGGTCTAGCAAGTCTTGCTGCTCAGAGTGGCGTCCACAGAACCAGCAGCATTGGCCCTACTGGGAGTTTGTTAGTGATGCAGACTCTCTGCCCTACACCAGATCTGCTGGATCCAAACCTACAGCTTCACAAGACCCCCAAGTGATTGCAATGTATCTTAAAGTCTGAGAAGCACCAGGTTGAATTATTCAGAACGATTGGGGTGACTGCCTTAACACTGCCAACACAGAGTAGAACAGCACAGAGCTTACCAGCATTAGGACGTGGCAAATCACAGCCGCCATGAACCCAACATTGGGGGGGGCTGTACATCCCAACAACACAGTGGCTTCCAAATGGCTCAACATTACCATCAATGTGAGTCACAAGCATCGCAGTCTCCATCATTGAAAACCACCTTGCTATAATGATACAAATGAGATCGTGGCTAAGTACAATAGGCCATCACAGTTGCCAGAAGTTATATTATTGCTCTACATATCACAGTATCCTCCCAACAGTGACCCCCCAACTGGGGATCCAAACTGGACTTGAAAAGGGGACTTCTCTAGGAACCCATACCCAGAGGAGCAGAAACCCTTCAGGACTTACAGCCATGAAGCTCTCAGTGGCTGTAGGGTTTGATAAGTGTGACTGTGGTGTCTGATTCCCGCCGATGCTGAAATTCACAGCCAGCATCACCCTTCCATGTTGCCATGGCAAGTCTCCTTATCAACATCCCCCAAGCCCAGACTGAGACGTCGCTGCTCATTTCCAAGAATGGGAGCCCACCAGCTTGTTATGCAGACTCACTGAGAGGCTGTGGCCCTCTCACCAGGATGGGCTGGGCACCCCCAAATCTGGCTCTGATGGGAACATCCATGGACAAGACCATCTCGAGGTTGCCACACCTCAAGTTTATTAAGTGGTCTAAGAGAGGTTCCTGAAAGGGGTGTAAATGGCCCAGATCAATGGCTAGCAGTGATGTCTTCATGGCAACGTGTGGTTTGTGGCTTTTCCCTGCTCCCATGGCCGCTGGGCTGCACCCTGAAATACAGCCCATGGTGACAATAACCAATTAAGCATTGAAGTTGTGAATCTTCGAAAGACAGCTGCCGGCAGGTTGGAGGGCTGGATGGGCAGCCTTCAGAGGGTCTAGAATAGGCCAATGCTCCTGAGGCCACTCCGTCTCAAACCAGCCATTCTGGACCAGAAACCCCAGGCTGCAGGTTCCCCTGCCATTCATTAGACCCCAGACAGATCTCAGAGCTTGCATTTCTGCTTTGTGGATGCTGATGTATGGAAAAGACCAAAGGCTTCCCCAGACTCGAATGACCCTAAACCAAATCTATGTCTTCAGCTCCAGCCTTGCTGACATGAAAGCCGACACTAAGAAAGGTGCTTTGCCCAAACTGTGGAAAGAGCCAAGATGTCCATCGACAGATGAATGGATAAAGAAGATGTGGTATATACATACAATGGAATATTATGCAGCCATCAAAAGGAATGAGATCTTGCCATTTGCAACGACGTGGATGGAACTGGAGGGTATTATGTTGAGTGAAATAAGTCAAACAGAGAAAGACATGTATCATATGATCTCACTGATATGAGGAATTCTTAATTGCAGGAAACAAACTGAGGGTTGCTGGAGTGGGGGGTGGGGTGGGAGGGATGGGGTGAGTGGGTGATAGACACTGGGGAGGGTATGTGCTCTGGTAAGCGCTGTGAATTGTGCAAGACTGTTGAATCTCAGATCTGTACCTCTGAAACAAATAATGCAATATATGTTAAGAAAAA
The DNA here is from genome assembly GCF_029215605.1 of Mirounga angustirostris. Taxonomy (NCBI): domain Eukaryota; kingdom Metazoa; phylum Chordata; class Mammalia; order Carnivora; family Phocidae; genus Mirounga; species Mirounga angustirostris. The sequence continues at coordinate 169,557,279 of NW_026991713.1, forward strand.
AAAGAAGAAGAAGAAGGTAGCGGGAGGGGAAGAATGAAGCGGGGGAAATCGGAGGGGTAGACGAACCATGAGAGACGATAGACTCTGAAAAACAAACTGAGGGTTCTAGAGGGGAGGGGGGTGGGAGGATGGGTTAGCCTGGTGGTGGGTATTGAGGAGGGCACGTTCTGCATGGAGCACTGGGTGTTATGCACAAACAATGAATCATGGAACACTTCGTCTAAAACTAATGATGTAATGTATGGGGATTAACATAAGAATAAAAAAATAAATTAATTAAAAAAAGAAAGGTGCTTTGGAAGGTGCAGTGGGCTGAGTGTCAAGAGCAGGGTCCAAGTGCCTGCTCAACTGCTAGCTAGGCGTGAGCTCACTCACCTGGAAAAGGGTGGGGGTAATAAAGTGCTCCATTACTAGGGCTGTGTATTTAATCACCCCAGAACAGAGCGGTATGAAACCCCCATTTGTTGTCTTCTCAGACTCTGGGTCAGATAGCAGGACAGAGCATAACAGGACACCTTATCTCTGCCCCATGGTGTCCGAGGCCTCAGATGGCAGGTTGGGGCTGGAACAGAGGGGCTCCTCCTGTGGTTCTCTCCTTGTGTGACCCCTTCCTTGTAGAGGCTCCCGGGTAACTGGATTTCTTATGTGTCAGCTCAGGGTTCCCAAGACACGAATCAAGAAGCTCTGGGGAGTTTGCCTCAGGAGAATTTTTCCTGCCTTGGATGACCCAGCGTCAGGAGTCACCCTGCATCACCTTTTCCGCATTCAGTGACCAGGCAATTTACAAAGTCTGTCAAGCTTCAAGGGGAGGGAACCTAGGTCCCACCTCTCGAGGGAGGACTGTCAATGTCACATCACAAGAACATGGGGGTGGGGTACGTCCTGGTGTAGCCATCTTTGGGAAACACAATCCGCCCCCAATAATCTCTTCCTTAAAGAGGAAATACAAGGGGGTGCCTGGGTGGCTCAGCCAGTTGATCGACTCTTGATTTGGGCTCAGGTTGTGATCTCAAGGTCGTGAGATGGAGCCCCGTGTGGGGCTCCATGTTGAGTGTGGAGTCTGCTTGAGAGTCTCTCTCCCTCTCCCTTTGCTCCTCCCCCGAATGTGCACATACAATCTCTCTCTCTCTAAGAAAAAAAAAAAAAGAGGAAATACAAAGACTGAACACTATGATGGCTATAGTCACTTGGGAAAAGTGCTAAGCTTGTGCCCAATTCCCCAGACATTGACCAAGCACCTTATTATTACCATCAATGTGATGGTAATAATAAAACACCACAGAATGCTCTCAAATATCTCGGACCAGTTGGAAGATGGTGCATGTCCCCGAATGGTTCCAATTCAAGGTGAGGATGTGACAGGGACAAGAAGAGGCATAAATGAGGAGCTCTGGGTAGCAGGAGGGAGCGAGGGGTGGTCCAAAGGACAGACAGGTGGATGGACAAAAATAACCTGAGCCAAAGCCCTTTGCAAGCCATCAAGGGCTAATATTCTGGTGGTAGCTGGAACAATGGCAAAAATGCAGAGTGATGAGAAGACACTTGAAAACACTCTCTCTTTTTTTCTTCTTTTTTTTTAAAGATTTATTTATTTATTTGAGAGAGCGAGAATGAGAGAGAGAGAGAGTACATGAGTGGGGGAGGGTCAGAGGGAAAAGCAGGCTCCTCGCTGAGCAGGGAGCCCGATGCGGGACTCGATCCCGGGACTCCGGGATCATGACCTGAGCCGAAGGCAGTCGCCCAACCAACTGAGCCACCCAGGCGTCCTTTTTCTTCTTTTTTCTCTTGAAGAGCCTTACTCTATTCTTTCCCCAAATCCAAGATCCACTCATTCAATCAGTCCATCATCATCTATCTGATGATGATTTATGGAGTGTCGATCTATGCCAGGCATTCTGGAAAGCTGCAAGATGAGCAAAACGGCTTGGACCCTCCAGGAGGGCCGAAATGCACACTTTAAATAACTGACCCAACCAAGCACAGAAGGAGGATAACAGGCAACACCACCACCACCACCATCCCCACCCCCTGCCATTTTTCCACCGCGGAATCCGGAATTCGGCTTTGGAAAACCAACTCCCACCCACTGGGGCTGCCGATCTGCCTGCCCGGGAAAGCCCTGGGTAAGCAGAGCCCTCAGCCTCCTCCAGGAAGGACGCCAGCCCCCAGCTCCTTGGCAGAGCGGGGCGGTCATTCCTTTTGGGCCCCTCCCCAGGCCCCTGCCTCCCTCCGGGGCCCGCCTCCGCAGTGAGGATGCCCACACTGCCCTCCAGTCCCTGCCTCCCCACCACGTGGGGGTTAACATTTTCTAACGTTCCCTGCAGGGCTTGAAGTGCAGCTGTTAGTGCCATTTGGAAATTGCTTTTTCAAATTGCTCAGCTGCCTCTTAGAAACGACCACAGTGCCATCCTCTGGTGAAAGTCGGACTCCACTCGCTGCAAGCTTCCCTGCGAGGCTGGAGGCCGGTTTACAGTGACTCCTGGGGCGGAGGGGGCGGGGGGGGGGGGGGGGGGGGGGCGGTGCGCCTTCAGAAAAAAAGCCCCACTTCCCCTGGGACCACACTACCCTCCCGTAGCCCGGGAAGGGGAATTCTGGAAATTGAGAGCCGGTTACCTGGAAACTTGGATCCTTAAAATAAAGAGAGAAAACAAGCATTCCTCAAGCAAGGAATTAAACCCTGGGGCCACCCTTGGGGAATGAGGGGCTTGGGCTGGAGCCTCCCTCCTGGGACATGCCGAATCACTGGCCGGCGAGCAGTACTTGGAGGGACAAAAGTGAGCATGGCCAGGGTTCGGGATTCGAACTCAACAGTTTGTGTTCAAGCCTCCTGACAGGGGGAGAAAAAAAGAACAAAGAGAAACATCCACAGGTGTTTACCTGTAAACGTGATGCGTATTTGTTTGAGTCCGGAACTTTCTCAACAAGTGAATTTTATTATTGTGTCAGAACGTGAGAGTTATGAATTTCTACATTCATCTATTCGTCTTTCTAGATTCATTCATTTGTTCACTTAAAGCATATTTATCGTGCTGGCACTGGGGTCGGTGCTAAGAATCCAAAACAGACAAAATTTCCTGCCTTTGTGGAGTTTGCTTTCTGGTAGGAGGAGACTGACTACATAAAATACATAAGTAGCATGGAAGATGCTAAAGAAAACAATTATAGCAAAGAAAGGTGACAAGGAAGGATGGGGGTGAAGTCATTGCAAATCGGGATTCAGGAAAGGCCCCAAAGTGATACTTAAGAACAGACCTAAAGGGGTGCCTGGGTGGCTCAGTTGGTTAAGCAACTGCCTTCGGCTCAGGTCATGATCCTGGAGTCCTGGGATCGAGTCCCGCATCGGGCTCCCTGCTCGGCAGGGAGTCTGCTTCTCCCTCTGACCCTCCCCCCCCCCCCATGATCCCTCTCTATCTCATTCTCTCTCTCAAATAAATAAATAAAATCTTAAAAAAAAAAAAAAAAAGAACAGACCTAAAGATGGCGGGAATAAACCATCCGCTTTTGGAGGAAAAGAATTCCAGGCAGAGGGAAGAGCAAATGCTAAGGACTTGAGGTAAGAGTGTGCCTGCCATGTCTGAAGAAACTTGAGGAGCCAATATGGAGGGGAAAGGGTGATCGAGGAGACCAAAGGGAGAAGAAGCAGAGAGATAATGGGCCCAGATTCTGTAGGAACCGAAGGCCATTGTGCAGACTTTTGCTTTTCTTCTGACGGAAGGGGGGCCCTTGCAGGGTGTGAGGATGATGGTCTGACTTGCTTGTGAACCTCTGAACACACGCTGGCTGCTTACTGAGGGTAGAAGGAAGGGGACAGTGGCAGAAACAGGTGGAGTATTTATACCCCAAGCAAAAGAAGAATAGAGATCAGACTAGGGTCTTAGCAGTGGGACCGTGAGAAGTGGCCAGATTCAGGATTTGTTGTGATGGTGCAGCCAAGGACTGATATTGCCAAGAGATTAGATATGATATGAAAAGAGAAAGAGGGTCCCTAAGGAGGATTCCAAGGTTTTTAGACTGAGCAGCTGCAAGTCTCAAGCCGGGGACACAAATTTTCCCTCCCAAAAAGTAAGAGATAGAAATTTATGATGGTCAGTGGCAGGTGCTGGAACAGAAAGGAGGTCAAATAGAAAGAAAGCATGATGGGCAGCCATGTAGGACCACACAAAAGAGGAGTAAACAGAAGATGGATGACAGAGAGGAATGGGGCAGACACACACAGATGAGCAAAAATTAAAGGAATCGCCTCAAATCTGATAATGGAGCAAAAGGTCCCTGTCCCTGGCTTTCCACATCTGCTCCAATGCAGGGCCACTACGTTGCACAATTCTAGAGGTCACCGTGCACCTCATAGTCCATGCAATTGGTGCCTCTGGGGGTGTGCAGTGCACAGCTTGTTCAACTGAACATGGCAGTCCTGTCCTTGGCTATGTTTTATTTCTGTAGCCAGATATCAATGGCCTTGTCTGCTGTATCTTCATCATAATCCTTTTCCTTGACCTAGCACAACAGGTTTCTGGTTATTTCCAAAGACTTTTGCCCAAAAACAGAGGCTCAGGTGGCAAAGACTACTATGTTGGCTCCTACTCGCTTGATTGACTAACTCTAAGACCATCGGTATCTCTGTTATACATTTATAGGGAGCATTATTCACCTAGGGACCCTGGACCTGTCTGTTTGAGGACCTTAAAAGCAAGTGCCCATTATGTGTTATTGTTGGGAGAACTGGCCGTCCTCTTCTTGGATGGAATTCACGATCATGGCTTCTTCTGTATGTTTGTAGTGTTTGCGCTTTCTAGACCCGTGAAAGACAGTACCCTAAGACTCTCTACTAGACAACTGGGAAACTAGTTTGGTATGGGGCTGAGTTGTCCCCGGGACCAGAGATTTTCATTCAGTGCTGAGTGGCTTGTGGGCCCCATACCTGGGATTATCTAAATACTGCATGAACTGCACATCCCTTTAAAGCAGACTCATCTGCGTACATCTCACCCTCTTTTTTCTGGTGCCCAGCAGCTCTGCCTGGGGAATATGTAAAAGAAAATCTATTGTCAGACTGTGACCTCCAATGAACATCTAAGCAGAGAGAGGCCCCGTTGGTCAAGGATATTTGACAATCATTTCCCTCTGCCCATCTTCTTCCCTCTCCAGCTGCCTATGTAGAGCCTGGGGTCCCCCACATTTAAATCTCCCATTTACCCATGTGGCAGCTCCTGAAAAGGAATGCTTTAACAGTGATCTTATATTTATTCACATTTCATGTACCATCTACATTTTGAATAAAGTATACTCCCCCAAAGAAATTCCTCCATTTATTCTAAGCACATTGGAAAGCTCACTGTTTGCATGCTCATTGGTTTCTTGAATATCTAGAGCATCTTCCTTCTCTCCAGGCTGCCACGAATACATCAAGTAATTTAATGCTGTTTTTAATAAATGGAAAGATCAGAGCGCAATTCAAATGCTGTGGCATTAGGCATTTGTGTGATGGAGGTAACATTTTCCACAACAAGATACATCTCTGTTTCCTATGGTCATTATTAAAACCAGAAATTGAGTTGTGTGTTGCTGGAATTAAACAGCAGCAGAGACATATTGTGGATTCTAAAAACAAAAGAAATGGTGGCTACTCTCAGAGACCGCATGGCATCTGGGTTCTATGAAGTCTCGAGCAGCGGTTTGCAGAGTGGTCCCAAAACAGCCACAGCGGCGTCGCCTAGGAACTTGTGGAAAGTGAACATTCTCAAACCCCACTCCACCCCTACTGACCCAGAAATAGCAGGATCTGTGTCTCCACCAGTCCTCCAAGAGATACTGATGGATGCTCACGTTCGAGAACCAAAGGGTTCTAGATACTGGAATTCTTTAATAAGTGGCAGTAAGTTATTGCTTAAGGAAGGCACATCAAGTTGGGATTTTTAAAAATACAGAGTCACAGTCTCTAAAGAGAAGTGGATGCCCCAAGGAGGGGTACGTGATAGCAGGAAAATGCTAACCATATTGTGCTTTGGAAGGGTTTTTTATTTAAAAACATTGATGAAGTCCCTGCGCTGTGCCAGGGAGTAGGGATTTGGGGCAGGTAAGCAGCAGTCCCTGCCTACTAGGGCATCCGATTCTGTCGGAGAGAGCCAGAGAATCCTGAGAATAGTTAGATGTCCTAAATGTTAACTCAGAGATGTGGGCTGACTGTGGAAATGAACAAGGAGGGAGGTCTCACCCTGGCTGGGGGAATAAAAGAGGTCTCCGCAGGGGAGGAAACTCTTGAACTCAGCCTTGAAAGAGCAGAAGGAGCTATTAAGGAAATCATGACAATTACCTGTTGAGCAAGAACTACATGTGAAAAAGGATCTGAGGGACCTCGGGGCCCCTAAGAAGTATGTAGTGGGTTTGGTTGCCTTAAAACCATGTTCTAGGTCCAGCGCAGGGCACCATTGTATGTGGAAGAGGTGTTCCAGGGAGCTCAGAATCACATCCCAGAACCAGTATCCACACAGGCTATAGTCCTTCCACCTAGGAAAGATTTTAAAGAATCACCTGCTCATCAGACTCTTGCACTTTCTTTCATAATATCCCTGCTAGTCACATGCCACCTTCCGGCCAGCCCCTAGCACTTCTGCGTTCAGAAGGCCAGATGTGTGCTGAGCAAGGCCCCTCACAGTGGGAGACAGGGGCACTATCATGAAGGAAATAAAGAAAATCAGGGACAAAAGGGTCAACACTCTATACTGGTCAGGAAGCCTTCCTAGCACACCCACCAGATGGCCATCCAGCTCCACCATCTGGCTGAGACATTTGGGATAGGTTATGTAATCTCTCTCTGCCTCACTTTCTTTGTATGCAAAATAGGCACAGTAATCTCTAATTTATTGGGTCATTATGAAGATTAAAATGTTTAATATAGAGAAATAAGTGCCTGCAAATAGTAAACATTATACATGTGTTGGCTATTATCAACATCATCATCATCATCACCATCATATTCATCAGCATCACCATCATATTCATCAGCAACAGGTGCATCCCCATCACCACCATCATCATCACCACCACAACCATCATTACCATCATCATCACCACCATCATCACGACTATCATCATCACTATCATCATCACCACCATCATCACCATCATCACCACCACCATCATCACCATCATCAGCATGACCACCATTATCACTGCCATCATCACGACCACCATCATCACCACCATCACCACCACCATCATCACCATCATCAGCATGACCACTATCATCACCACCATCACCACCATCATCATCACCACCACTATCACCACCACCATCATCACCATCATCATCATGACCATCATCAGCATGACCACCATCATCACCACCATCACCACCACCATCATCACCACCATCACCACCAGGTTCATCACCACCATCACCATCATCATCACCACCACCATCACCACCACCATCATCATGACCACCATCATCACCACCATCATCACCACCATCACCATCATCATCATCATCATGGCCACCATCATCACCACCATCACCACAACCATAAGCACCACAATCATCACCATCATCATCACCACCACCATCATCACCACCATCATCACAACCACCATCATCACCACCATCATCACCATCATCACCATCATCATTACCATCATCACCATAACCACCGTCATCACCATCAGCAGCATGACCACCATCATAACTGCCATCATCATCACCACCATCATCACCACCATCACAACCACCATCATCACCACCATCATCACTGCCATCATCACCAACACCATCATCATCGAGTCTGCTTAAACCCAGAGCCTGATAATTGGAGCTGGGAACACCGGCTAATGGTATGACAGTAGCTGACCCCAGTAAACTGACAGATATAAGAAATATATTTTCTTCACCTCAATCCAATCCCACTCCTCCTTGGATGTTGCTCTCTACAACATCTCTACAAAGTGGTTGCCAGTCCATGTTTGAATTCTTCCCTGGTGGGAAGCATACTACCTTCCCAGGAAGCTCATCCAACTGCCAGATCCAGCAATTTGACTCTAGGGCTTTAATATTTCAAAAATTCCAAGAACATCCATGCTATCCTAACTGCGGAATTACTTCTAGTGGTTAGAATAAATTGGAAAATAGGCCATTATTGTGCCATCTCCATCTTTCTTATGCCAAGACAAATTTCTTGCTACTCTTCCCATTGAGAGGAGGAGTCTAATTCTCTCCCTTTGGATCTGCCCTTAGCGACTTGCTTGATCAGTAAATATAGCAGAAGTGGCTTCTACCCAGGTTTCTTGAAACACTCTTGGAACCCATCCACCACCTTGTGAGAAAGCACAAGAAGTCCCATGGAGATGCCCATGTGGAGAGGAACTGAGGCCCCAGCCAACAGCAGCAGCAGAATTCCAGCTGGCAGCCAGCACCGGCTTGCCAGCCATGTGAGTGGGCCATCTTGGAAGCGAATCCTCCAGCTGGTCCACCCAGTCCATCCACCCAGCTGATGCCATATGAAGCAGACGTAGATGTTTGCATCAAGTCCTGCTCACATTTCAAACCCATGAGCAAAGTAAATAATTATCACTGTTTGAAGCTTCTAAATTTGGAGGTGATCTGTTAATCTGCAATAAATAACCAAAATATCCTGAAATCACCAAAACATCTCATCCCTTCTCTGAGAAGCACCCTTAAACTCCTCCAAAACAAAGCATGGAAGGGAGCCACTAAGAGCTGATCTGAGTTGGTGCTGGAAATTCAATATAATCCTAGCATTTGGTTAGAAGATTCTTCTTTATGAGGGAGGCACAACCTTGCTCTCCTTGACTTTATTCAGCCATTCAACAAACACATATAAGTACCCACTACATGCCAGGCCCCATGCTGGAGACTGTGTAAGACATCATCTCAAGGAGTTTATGCTCTAATGGAGGAGATCTGAACCCTCCCACACAAGGCAATGTGTTAAACTAGAAGAGAAGCATTATGAAGTTCGAAGAAAACTCAGAGAAGGGAGAACAGAGTTCTCCCTACTGGGAGATGACAGTGAACTGACTCCACAGGGAAGAAAAGGTGAATTTCCCAAAAGGAGAAGAGGAGGAGGGTGATGGCATAGAGGGAATGGGTGTCCACCAAAGAAAGGACTTGGCACCTTTAGGGATCAGTTAGGAAGCTGAGGATGGAGGGAGCAAAGGGCAGGAAGCAAAGCATGGAGAGATGAGGCTGTGAAATTAAGGTGGGGTCAGATCAAGAAAGGCTTTGTAAACTCAGAGTCTGGAGTTTACCTTGAATGCAATAAAGAGCTAAGGAGGGGATTTAGGCAAGGGCATAACAGAAGCAGATTTGCATTTCCAAAAGAACAGTCTGTAGTCATAGAATCAAACTGAAAGGAGAGCAAGCTAAGAATCTTTTTAATAGCCTGGTCAGGAGATGAGGGGATCCTAAAACTGGGCAGTGGAGATGCAGAAGACATTTATTCGGAAAATTTACAAGTTCTAGTTGGAGATCAATTGAGTGGGGCAAAAAATCAGTCAAGGATGATTCCAGATTTCTGGCTGGGGAGGCGCCATCCAACCAACCAACAATGACAACAGGCACAGACATGAGGGTGGGCAGACAGAAATCCCCTTTGATCCTTTTGGGACAGCTCTGACCTGGCCACTGGGACATCCCAAACCCTGATTCTATTTCAACCGTTCAAACACAGTCATAACACCTCAAGCTTCTTGTGGGGGTATTTTCTTGGGCCTCCTTGTTCCCGTAGTCTTGTTTCTTCATTCCCAATAGGATCAGAACACATATCTGACTAATGGGGAACGTCTGTTCTCAACCCCACGCCAAGAAAAGACAGACCCTGTTAAGGTTTTTAATATCTTTCTAAACGTCTTTTTTAAGGATTACAACATCAGCATATGGTGTTGAAAATATTTGAACATACATAAACGTACAAAGAATTATACAAAAATCACCCATAATCCCACTCCTCAGAGAGATTATTACTATTTGGGGATATTCCCTTTCAATGTTTCTTCCGTTCATACATATTTGCTTTATCTGATTAATATTGTAGTACAAGCATTTTCCTGGGTCTCTCATATTTCCTGGAAAATAGGCCTTTTAAATGGTTGGACAGAGTCCAACAGGGATGGACTTAAATTAAGTTAATCCCTATAATTGGACATTTAAGCTGTTTTCATCATGTGCGTGTGTGTTGTGTTTTGTATTTTGTTTTTATATTTGCTGTTATAAAAACTTATGTCAGGCATGTTTGTGGATAAATCTTGGGTGTTCTTTTCTAATTATTTCTCTAAGACAAATTACTGGAATTGTCCAAGGATTAAAAGATTTGAGCCTGTTGGAGTTTTGTCGGTCCTTATGACAAAGTTCCTCCCGAAATATCAAAGGCTGGTTTTGTTGGGTTCCCTTGCTTTCTGGCCTTCCTCAGTCAACTGTGGGGGGAAACACGTGGTCACACTTTTTGGAAACTGATGTTTCTGGAAAACATTTACTGACTCTTTCTTGGTGGAAATTTGAAAGTTTCCTCCCTCCCCACCCCTCCTGGGATGGCCCTACCCTGTGATTTACAACCGGCCTGAGCCAGCTCAGTTGCCACAACACTGTCATCACAAGCTGTCCACCAAATGGAAGAAAACTCCAAGGTCATCAAGCCTCTGAGCAAACACCAGGAAACAGTGGCTGTCTTTTCTACTTCCAAAGGAACATGCTGCTTTAATAACACCAGAGAATGCTTTTGTGAAGTCCTTCTGCTCCCTAGAACTTGACTGTCAGGCCCGGGAACTGGCCAGCTTATTCTCTGGGCCTGTCTTTCCTGAAATGTAATGGCCAGCTAGCCAAGTCCCTGGCCACCTCCACTGGTAGGCCTCCAAGCCCTGTACAAAGACCCTGGGGCATGCAAATAGACTGGTGTCCAAGGAGCACGAATGGTGCATGCACCTTGACCCAGACTTGGACTCTCTGTCCAAGGGCTGGATGAGCTTCATCAGGCTGTGTGCAAACCATCCCCTCTTGTCCTTCCTTTCAAGGAGATACGTGGAGCATCTCCTTGAAACCAGACTCATCGCTTAGTGTAGGGGCAGTAGGATGATTTTAATCTCAAGCAAGTGTGGATCGCTGCGGAACAGTAGAGTAGAGACCAAGAGAGGAGAGCTCTTTTCCAGGCATGCTCAGAATCTGTACCAGGGGCTCAGCCAGTAAGGGAAGGAGTTGGCATGGGGAGGGGTCACAGATTCTCTGGATAGGAGCATCCACCTTTTTTAGAGGTAAGCCTAGAAAGGTGGCTGGTAGACAATGGCACAACTAAGTGGAAACAGGCAATGCATTAGTAGGGGGACCACGTGGCTGCGTTCAGGACAAGAGACCAAAGACAAGGGGAAGTGCCTTCATCTCAGACTTCAGTCCAAGCTGGACAGATACACTAGTGTTTCATTTTAGGAAGATCGCTCAGTGCATCAAGAAGACCTGCAGAAGGCAAGATCTTGAAGCTGTAGGATGTTATAAAGGCACTACAATTGCCAACAAGAGATGCTGACAGTCAAACTGGAGATAGATGAGGGGATGGAGGGAAAGAGAACTCAGGAGACATCAAGGCACAGAACTGACAGAACTTGATGCATGTAGGACATTCAGGTTAGGACAGTTAATGGGCAATGACCTAATAGTACCTGCTGTCAAGGGAGTCTGCAGATCAGGATAAGTGACATGTACACGGTGCTTAGAACAGTGTCAGCCTGAGTCAAACTCATTAAGGATTAGGTCCTAAAATAAGCATGATTCAAACAATATCATTTTTAGAAGTCTGCAGGTCAAGGCCAAACACAGAGTCAGGAATCAACACGTAGATAGCAGGTCAAGGCACAGAAAAGGACAGGGGTGCCCAAGATAAGCATGCGCAGAGACAGGGGGACGCGATGGAAATGCGGGGGCACCGATGCTAAGGAGTTGCTTGGGAGGCATTCATGGAAAAGAAGAGCAGCTCAAGTGGAACCAGGAGAGAAGGCTTCACAAAAATAGGAAAAGCATTTTGGGAAGGAGAAGGTACCCAGTGTGACTGATCGGTCAAATAAGAGAAAGAGGGATCGGGGTCCATTGGATTTAGCCACAAAGAGGTCACAGGGCAGGATGTTTTGCATGGTGAAGGTGAGATTGCAGTGAATGGGAAGAACAAGAACTATGTGCATGAAAGGTGCTCATCTCCACATTATATGTCAGGGAGACAAATAGGCACAACCTAAGTGCCCAATTATAGGGGATTTAGTATGTCATGGTGCAACTATACTGTACTGTTCTTCATAGCATTATATAATAATCATTGTAAAACATTGCTATCATGCAGCAGAGTTATAAAGTAGAGGTGGATTAACGGCAAACAAAGGAAGCCAAAAGACACAGGTGTCAAAGTTTAAGGGCCTGTGATGACACAAAGAAGAAAACAGGAATGTGGAAAATGACTACTTTATGCCTTAGCTTGAGAGATTTGTGGAGACCAGAGAGTTCGAGAAGAACAACAAAGATGACTCAGGGACTAGCAAATATAATGGAAAACAAGCAAGCGTAGAATATGGTCCCAAAGCATTATGTGGAATGCAGCTTTATGACTGTATCAAGGGTAATGGGAAAACCTAGTAAATGCAAATTCTCACAAGGACTCTATACTATAAATGTGTGCAATCCTCCACTTGCCAGAAAGTTCCATGAGGACTGGGAGCCTTGCTTCCCCTGTTCTCTTTGGGATTCCCAGTGCCTAGCGCACTTAGAGACCTAAAGAAGATGACGAGGAAACACGGAAGATTATTATGATGATATTAAGTGAAAAAACCAAAATACATAAATATAGCATCTAAATTAGAATTGCTACCATTTAAACATGTACACAGTGGGGAAAAAAGACATAAAAATTTTAAGAGTGTGTTAGGGTCTGGGATTGTGAATGTGGACTTTTTTTTCTTTTCTTTATTTCCCTAATTTTCCATCCTGGGTTTATCTTACTTTTATAGTGTGAAAACGTATGCCACAGACCAAGCTTTGGCTGGGAGTTAACAGCTGGTAATCTCCCTTATCTTTTGTGTGGATTTATTTTTAAAATTACCTTCTCATCTGACTTTGCTCCCCTTGGAGAGTTGATAAAAATAGTCTGGGAGATGAGGTGCAAGGAAGTTGGTATATGATACCATGCTATGCCCTCCAGTCTTTGAATGAATGTTTTCAAAACACGTGATGTCCATTTGGTCACTAAACCTTCAAAATCACTGGGTGAGGTATGTATCATTCCCGTTGTTTGGATGAGGAAACTGAAATCTAAGAGGCAAAGTGTATTGTCCAAAGGCACACAGCCATTTCATGGCAAAGTTAGCACCAAGAGCTATTTTCTGACACCAAGCCCAGCATTCCTCTCCCACAGCACATTCGTCCCCAGGCAGAACCAAGCTCCAGGGATGTCCCCGAGACCTGAGGCTCTAACTCAGTGTTATTGGCCACATAACCCAAATCTCATGGCAGTGACTGCAGAGCCTAAGAGGGGCCAAAGTGAGCAAACACTTTCAGAACGAGGAGGCTGAGAATCTAAGGAAGAAGGGTTGGGGTGCCATCAACATCACAGCAGGACAGGGTCCCATCAAGTGTGTGGCTCCCACACTGCCTCTGCTGTCCCCTCTGTACACTCTCAGATGGCCTCATTCTGCAATAACCACTCCCCTTTATTGCCCCCATGAGGTACTGCACCATCCTGGACACTGCTCCCCTATCCTCACCTGGATGGAATGATTCATGTTGAGGCCTTGTTGCATGAAAATGGCTCCAAGAACCTACTTCCCACATTTGCATTATGCATGGGGACTCCAGAAGACACCGTGTTAGCCTGGATCCCCACAAAAGCAGAGCCTGAGACAAGGAGTTGGATGCAGGGAGTTTACTTGGGCGGTGATCCCAAGAAGCAAGAAAAAGGGCGTGGGCAGAGGGAGGAGGGAAGGAAGGACAAACTGATAAAGGATGAGTTAGCAAGGTCACCATTATATAGAGGGTAACAGTTAACATGTGCTCTGCTGTCTCTTAGAGAAGTCAGAGATGAAACACAGCCAATATCACAATTTCCCACACAGCCGAAAACAGTCCGCCCTATCCAGACAGACTCTGTCCAGACATTTGACCTTGGAGAAACATCCAAAATGCCCTCAGAATTGTCCTTCAGAAGGACAGGGCCTGGGACATTTATCCACAAGGCCCCACCCCCATTGGCCCTATAACATAACCTAATCAAGAGAATGACATCCCATTATTTTTGCCACATACTATTGGATAGGAGCAAGTCACAGGTTTCACCTGCACTCTAGGGAGGAGATTATACAAGGGCATGGCTCGCTGGGGGCCACCTTAGGGTGTGTCTGCTACAGACATGACTTTCTCAACCCGGCTGTACAATACAATCACCTGGGAAGTGTTTTCCCAAACCCAGCGCCTCAGCCACACTCCAGAAACCCTGATTTAATGGTCCTGGCATGTGCCTGGGAATCAGCATTTCTTAAAAGTTCCCAAGTGATTCTAGTGTGCAGCCAGGGTTGAGAGCTACAGGCTTGGGATATGAGGGAGGAAATAGAGTTACCAAAAGAAAGAGGTCTTAGCCCAAGTGATGAGTCTCGGTCAAAGCAAAGCAGTCTCGCGTCCAAAGCAATCTCTATTTTTCATCCCCAGCAAAACTAGCCACTGCCAACTTCTTGCACAAAGTCCCTGTTTCTGCCTTCAGAGCTGGCTAGGGCTCCTGCTCCTCACTTTTGGCACACTCAGTCCTTTCCCCTGCCCACACCTTTCCGTAGCTACCCATCCCTCTGGCTCCATACTCTCTTCTTCTACCATTATTCTCATTCCCATGATATTCTCACTTTTTCCCCTTCACTCCCTATATCAGGAGAATCAGAGAATGAGAACCACCAGGAAATGTGCACATGCGGATTTCACCTTGTGCACCTGTGGGAGCTGATCATGTGGGCCATGAGAGGATGTTGTTTCCATGTCTGGTGCAGGAGCCTGAAGTCCACAGGGCAGGTGGTCAGGAAGGAAAGATGGATATGAAGTAAGGAAGAGCAGAGACCATCCTGTAACCCATGAGGATGGGCTGGAACTCACATTGGCCTTCCATCCCCTCTGAATCTCCACCTTCGATGGTGGGAGTGATCTACAGGAGAAGCTGCTCTTTCTCACACACCTGACCCAAGAGTCAGACAAGCCAATTAGGTGAGCCCGGGACAAGCACACAGGAGATGCAACAGGGCCCAGGGCCTGCTCCAACCTGTTGGGTGAGCAAAGAATGTGGCCGTTGTTCCACGTCCACCTTCCACATATCATGTAGATGTCCCTTGTGGCCCAGGCTATCCTGGGATTAAGCTGGGAAGGGGATCCCAGGAAACAAAGCTCCAATTTAGCTAAGTCAACATGGCCCAAATCTACCATACTCCTCTCCACTCTCTCCTTCTCCCCTCTCCTCTCCTCTCATTTGTCTTTTTTCCCTGCAATATAGAAAGACCTTTTCAGTTATGATCATTCCCCTATGTGAATTAAATATTCAGTAACAACCTGTGGGTATTCTGCTTTGCACTATTGTACTATTGGCCAGGGGAAGCTATCTGCTAATGGTAGCAGGGGACAACCCCCAACCACCTTCACCTTCTCACCCAGCCTGGAGATGCTACAGGGACCCACATCGATCTAGCCCTGTTGGCTACCTCCCTGGGCCTCCCTGGGCCCTCCCATCAGGGCCAGGACCCCTCACTACCTCTCACTCTATCTAGGCCAATGTAGAAAGAAGTTTTCTTGCGTCCTGCAAAACTGGGACATTGTCCTTGACCTGGGGCTGGATGATATTTGCTGCTACTGTGTTTCTTGATGCTCATACCTTTTGCTGATACCAACAGCAGGCTGGTGCCCACTGCTCTCAGCAACACTCACCTCTGAGAAAAGTATAAATTATATGCACAGTGAGCATCAGATCTTAAATAGATACAAGTTTTGTAAGTTACAAGTGAGGACACTGAGACCCTGAGAGAGTCAAATGAGTTGTCCAAGGTCACTGTGGGCAGGAAGCAATAGATTCGCGTTTCCAGTGGAAGTGTCCTGACTTCTGGCTGGGGATCTTTCTCCTCTGCAGTGCTTCTCTGTGAAATAAAGACTCGGAAAGTAATGTGGTTCAGTCCCCAGAGGGTGGGCCAAGCAAGGGAGCCCTGCTCCAGATCTAGGGCAGACATTGCTTTGAAGTGAGGGTAACACCTCGGAAGAAAAATCTGGCTGCTCAGAAGGGATCGTTCGGAATTTGGGGCCCTGTTGTCGAACCCGCTGGCCTCTTAGCTCAAGCAGTTACCATGTGCTCTGGTGGCCCCGAGAGAGCACCAAGATGAAACACAGCCGGCCGCCACACTTCCCAGCACAGCTGAAAACAGTCTGCAGGGGCCTGTCTGGAGCAGATCAGTCTCGCTGGAGTGAAAAATAGCAGATGTCGGAGTTCGCCAGCGGCCCCAGGAAACCCGAGCCCTGCTGCCCTCAGCTCTGCCCTCACAAATCATCCTTGTGCAAATCACTCACTCATGCAAGGCAGCCTCTTGGCTCCCAGCTTCCCTTTGGCCCCGGAGCCCCGTCTGTGGCTGCCAAACAGGTTCGCAAGTTGGAAAGGAACTCTAGCATCTCCTCAGGGCCTCTGGGAGGCCTGCTGGCTCCAAGTCAAAGACTCACAGACTAGTAGGACAGCCAAGCTCGCCTGGACCCTCGGGGGCCTCTGGTCCAACTCCATCATCCCACGGATGAGGAGACTGAGGCCCTGGCTCAGCAAGTTGGCTCTAAGGCTTTGACAATGACCCTCACCAAAGCCAGTCTGGGAAAACTCAGAGCTTGGTGAGGTTTGTGCCTCCTTTAAATCCCTTCTGTAACAGCCAGGGATGAGTGGATAAAGAGGATGGATGGATGGATGGACAGACAGACGGACAGACGGAAAGGGGGAGAGAGACAGAGAGATCAACAGAAGGAAGGCAAGGAGAAGAAGAAACTCTCACCTTCCTATCTTTGACCCACGGGGAGTAATAGCAACTCCTGAGTGGCCTCCACTGTGTCTCTTTTCACCTTGTCTCCCAGGCCCAAAGGCATTACCAGGGCCTGGGTTGACCTATCTCCTGGGGTCACCTCCCTGAGTTGGCAGTGTCGGGGTCTGGGACCCTCACCACCACGTGCTATGCCTAGGGAATGCCGTGGCAAAGGCCCACACCAACAAGAGTTTCCCTTGTGAGTTCACCTTTTCTTTGGAATCTGCCAGAGTTTGCTTCCCAAACAGACCTGCCCTTCCTCACGTATTCCCCAGACAAATGATGCCAACTTGACCATGTCTGCCGAGGCCAGGCCCCTCTGAAGTTCCTCCCCTACACCCCATTCACTGCCACCCTCCCAGAGCACAGCTCATTAAATGGTGCTCCCTTGACGTGCAGATCAGAGGGGCAGCCTGGCGTCAGGGACAGATGCATGGAATCCCACAAGCAGGGTAATTTTCGGGGAATCATGTGATCCTCACCTGTCAACGGGGGATTTAATACCCAGTGTTGTTGGGAGGACGCCATGAGATTAAGAGCTTAACGGAGAGCTGCGCACACACAAAAGGGCTCGACAAATGGAAGACACTTCTAGGAAAGCACCCAGCATGAAGCCCATCAAAGCAGATTCGAGGCAGCTGTGAGTATTATGGGCTGTACTGCCAAAGCGTGTGGCCTCTGCAACCACAACCACATCTGGTGCGTCGCAAACCCTCCCTGACGGATTGGCTATCGGCTGCTTTCCAGTTTTCTCCAGGATGCACCCGCTGAGGAAAGGGAGAATTGGCTTTGATTTCTTTGCAGCGAAACGGCCAACTTTGCGAGGCCCGTGGGGTATAGCTTTCTCCAAGAGAGCACAGTCTCGGTCTCATGTCCAAATCCCTGCAAATCATTACATACTCCCCGCTCTGCACTCCCTGCGACGGTTTGGCCCAGCTCCAAAAGCAGAATGTGGAGCAGGGGCAGCCGGGGCTCTGATGTGGACGGCCACACCTCTGCACCAGCGTCTGGGGGAGGCGGGGAGGGGCGCTCCATCAGAATTGTACTGGAGTAGGGGGGTAGCTTGCGTCCAAGATTCATGATTCCATCTTTAATCTGGAGCTTTAAGGAAGTGGGGGGTGGGGGGAACTGAATTGAGAAGAACTAAGAGAACATCAAGTAGAAGTGGTAGGCGATTCCTTTCAACAGACATCTATTAGGCACCTACTATGTGCCGGGCCCTGTGAGACCCTAAAGGAGTCTATGGTCTGCACACCATACAGATACAGACACACACAGATCATTTCTCTCTGGTCCATTCTAAGAAAGGGGGCTAGGGAAGGAAAGGGACGGAGGCGCACTAGAGCAGCCTGGGATTCATGTCCCTCAACAAGTCACCTGGGCTGACATGGAACCACCTGGTCACCCACCGGACACACAGGTGCAGGTAAGTACCAAGCACGTCCCATCTGAACCCATTGCAACATCTTTTCCTTGGGCTGCCTGGGCACCAGGACCAGCACTCTCCTGAAGCCGGCATGCCTCTGGAAGCCGGGTGGGCTCCCCAGAGTCCCTCTCTCCCTTGGGCTCACTGTCTGATGTGTAAGCGTCCCCATGTGACCCGCTGTGGCTGCTCCTCAAGGGACATGTCTACTTCTGCCTCTGCATTTTTCACATCTGTGCTCTGCTTCACGATACTGAGTGGGAGCTTGTCCTTCGTCGGGAAGCAGAACTCTCCTTTCCCACGTTTGTGCTTGGCTTTGGGACCCTCACCTGCCACTTACTCTAGTCATCACTGTCACCAAAGAGAGGAGTCTGCAACCTGCCTGGCAGGTACCTGAGGGTTGTCCCCAGGGTCTGCCCAAACCCCACCCACAGTTGGCCGAGGGAAGACCCTGACCCACGGGCAGGGACCCGTCCTCAGGGTCAGCACTGAGTAGTTTTGTGCACCCTCCCCCTCCAAAATATAGAGTGGGGGCAGTTGGTTTTGTCCAGAAGCATTTCCAAAAGTAAGGCTCCATCTAGGCCACACAGTGTGTCTTGGCCTGGCCCGCCGCAGGCCAGCAATTGTTTGCTGAGTTGGGAAATTTGCCATAGAGGCCCTACTATGCCCCTCCCTCAGTGATGGTTTAAAGGAAGTTTGGCTGGAGTGCCTGGGTGACTCAGCCGGTTAAGCATCCAATTCTTGATTGTGGCTCAGGTTGTGATCTCAGGGTCGTGAGATGGAGCCCCGCGTCAGGCTTGCGCTCAGCATGGAGCCTGCTTGAGATTCCAGCTGGGCCCCACTTCTCCTCTGGCTTCTACTTCTTCGCCGCCTGTCACTCAGGGCTCCCTGGCAGTCTGGCCACATGGAGCAGGGACACGTGCGAGAGCTGGGGGCATGCTGGACGCCGCTGCTGGCATCCGGGTGACAAAGGCAGGCACGGTGGGGCTCGGTGGGGACAGAGAGAGTGGGAGAGAGAAACCACTGATTACTGATGGGGATGGGGCACCCGAGAGAGAGGAACCCAGCAGGACCGCCAGGTCTGTTTTCTCAGATATTAGTGCCATCTTTCAAGAGAGCACAGGACGATGTCCGGGCTCGAGGGGTGCAGAAAGAACATCTGTTTGACTTTGCTGCCTTTTCTCTGACCCCTCCCTCTGGCTTCCCCAACCCCCATTCCAACTGTCCCCCTCCCCCCACCTCCCAGCCGCCCATTCTAGGGGCCAGCCCAGCCGACAGCCATTACTCTAAGAGGGTTCGCCACCTCCATCTGTACCTGTTCCATTTAGAGAGTCACAGAGCTCCCTGAGGCTTCCAGCCCCCCAGTCTTCAGGGGTGGGGACATGGCTCACAGAGCAGGAGTGTCAGACCCAGGCAACTCTGTGGCCGCAGCCACTCCAGGTTCTTCCACTCGTAGCTCACCCCACGAGAGGCAGGCTTTGGGTCTGCGTTTTAACCTGGAAGCCCCAGGACAGGCAGAGGAAGATGCACGGCAGGGGCTCTCAGCCTGGAGGGTGTATGAGCATCACCCAGGGCGCTGCTTCACACAGGTCGCTGGGTCCCACCCCCAGAGTCCCGGACTCACGAAGTCTGCGGTGCAGCCCGAGAATCTGCATTTCTAGCAAATTCCAACTGCTGCTCCCGGCACTTCAAGGATGAGGAAGAGAAAGCATGGAGGAGGGAGGAGTTCTCTTCCAATTTCAGGGAGCAGGAACTCTGCATTAGTCATCGCTCTCCACCCTCCACCCTCAGAGCGGGACACACAGCGAGTCTTCAATGAGCACTTATTGAATTGACAACCCTCCATCGGAAAATAAAGGCCCAAAAGCCCAGGACCAGGCTCCTCTCTTTTGAGAGGCAGAAGGCAGCTTGGAGACAGAGCGGGTCAGCGCCGCCATCCGGCCCCACTCCTCAGCAACTGTCGCCGGGGTTCAGCTGCAAGAATAGGAGGCGTCTGTACCCCACCCCTTCTCCTTCCTTTCCGCTCCCCCCGCCCCCCCGAGCTGGGAGCTGCCTCATTGACATGCAGCCCACACAGCTGCAGGGCTCACTTCTGGATCACTGAGAAATGGGTCCGATTTGAAAATGTCAGGAGCTCGTTAGCAATTCCAATGGCCACAGCAGTAATTACGCCTTTTCATGTTCCAGCGTGTTACACCACATCAAAACTGACACAAACGCCTGGTTTTATAATATCACGGCCTGGAAATAAATGTCCAAAATGATATGAAAATGTACTAGGAAGAGATTAATAACTGTTCTTCCAGGAAGAAAGATAGCCCTTTTCAACCAGTATATTATATATTTTTTTCCTCTTAAAAAAGCCTCTCTGATAGCATCTCTCCTTGAGGGGAACTGAATTATATTATCACTCACAGGCAGTAATCAGTTCTGTCAGCTGCAGGGATGAGCTGTTGGCAGAAGGGGGTGTGCAGGAGGCTTTGGACGGAGGCAGTTCCAAGGGACGGGCCCTGGAAGGGACACCCCCCGACCCCACCCCACTGCCAGCCCAGAGTTTTTCTGCCCAGAATAGACAGAACCTGGGTCTGCTGATTTATGAACACCTTATTACCAAGGAGGAAGGTTGGACGGGGGCGAAGTGGCATCTATCTCCCCAGTTCCAGCAAGGACTGTCTCTCTTAAGGCTCAGTCGGTGAGCAGGAGCTAGGAGAGGCAGGCCCAAAGAGGGGCCCAAATAGGAACCACTTCTGGAGCCCTCTTGCCTGGAAGTTCTCACAGTCCAGCTGGGGCTGACAGAAAGAGGGCCTGCCCCATGCCAATGGTGGGCTGGACCTTCATATGCATTACCTCGCCGAATGATCTCCACAGCCCCAGAAGGTTGGCATAACCATCCGCATCTTATTGATAAGGAAACTGAGGCACAGTGAGGTAGGCGTCACTTTCCCGAGGCCACACAGGTAAAAGAGGTGCAGGGTCTGGAATCTGAGCTGCTCCTTTGGACTGCAAAGGCCCCTGTCTCTCTCCCAAGACTCAGGATTGCTTCCAAGGCAACAAATGCCGAAGGCCACACAGGGGCCCAGACAGGAAGCAGATGTCTGAGCCGGAGGCAGCAGACTTCAACAAGGCAACACAGCTAGTGCTGGGCTGGATGAAAGATCAAGATTAAAATGAAGTGGCAGTGGGTAGGAGGTGGCGCGTGTGGTTGGAAAAGGACCACACAAGGGATCCTTCTGGCGATGGAACGGCTCTGTCTCTGTTGACTGTGGTGATGGATACTGGAACTTACCCATGATAAAATTTCACAGAAGTAAACACACACACACATAAGTACGTGTAAAGCTGGGAATAACTGAACAAGGTCAAGGTCAATTTCCTGGTGGGGAGACTGTACTCTAGCTTGCAAGATGTTACCATTGGGGTGAATGTGGAAAAGGGTATACCAGATGTCCAGATCATTTCCTACACTTGCATGTGCATCTATAATTATCTCTGAATAAAATAGTTAATCCTTTAAAAAATTAAATGGGGCTGGGGGTGGCGCCTGGGTGGCTCAGTTGATTAAGTGTCCAACACTTGATTTCGGCTCAGGTCATGATCTCAGGGTCCTGGGATCAAGCCCTGCATCAGGCTCTATACTCAGCAGGGAGTCTGCTTGAAGATTTCTCTCCCTACCTCCCTCCCCTCTGTTCGCAGGCTCTCTCTCTCTCTCAAATAAATAAATAAATCTCTAAAAAAAATTAAATGGGGGAAGCATCCCAAGCAAGGGGCATCCCATGACCGAAAGGGCACAAGCTAGAGGTTGAGATGGACTTAGTCCAGGTTCTGAACTGTTTGTTTTCTGATGAAAACAGAAACTTCACATAGTAATAGGTGATGTGATCGACAGTTCTCAATGGCAGGACCATGCCTTCTTCTTATAAACCTTCCAGCTCCTGGCACAAAGACTGACAGACTTTGTGTTTGTTTGTAGCCCACCTCCTGGTGTATATTGGTGCCAAGCTAGCCATTGGCTTGGCAGATGGTATGACATCATGGAAAGGTCAAGATTTAGTCACACAAACCTGGGTTCAATTCTTGCCTCTGTCCCTTAATCTTGTTGGCCTTCAGGTAAAATGTTTAATGTTTAATGTTTTACAATAAAGTAAGCTGTTTGTGACTTTATTTGCTCATCTGTAAAATGGAACTAGTAGTCCCTACCCCCATGGATTTGGAGGATTCAGGGAGAAAACATCTATAAAGTAGGACGCCCAGCACATGGCAAATGGCAGCCATTGGTAGTACCATTTGGTGATGTACCTGGATGAATGTGGGGGACACTGAAAGGAGCTTCTCATGCCTTACAGGAGAAGGGGGCTTGGCTCACTGAGAAGAAGTCATCTAGCGTGTGTGTGGAAGAGGAAGGAAGGGACATTCCCGTGTGGTAGAGTCATTCACTAGGTTTTGTCTGGAGCCCACCAGGAGCTGTCAAGATAGAACATCAAGAACTCAGTTTGCATGAAGGTCTCTCAACCTCTTGAGACAGATAGTAAAAAAAGATCTGAGACCAGGGGTTAGACCATCAAATGGAACAGGGGAAATGATGGGGGACCCAACCCCTGGCTGGAACAGCAAGGAGCTCAGCCTGGTTTGAGGTCCAGAAGGAGGGCTCTGAGGATGATGATGACCAATGTCAAATGTCAGCCCAGCCCCCAGGGAACTTACTCTAAAGGTCCTGGCTCTCATGACACCCTTGGCTTTTTTACTCTCTGTGCATCCACCAGGCTCCAATCAAAGAAAGGAGCTCCAACGTTCCTTCACTTTCCCCAGCCCTGGTTCTGTACTCAGTTCTGTACAAACACACACACATACACACATACCATATACATATCAGACACACTCACATGCACACATGCAATCACTTACACCCGCTCATATTCATATATGCATATATACACACATATGCATATATATATCACACACACATGCAGTCACACACATACACATATATGCACATACACACATATGTATGTGTGCATACACTCCATCCTGTGCCCAGAATCCTTGCTCACACCCCATTTCCAGCCTTAACTTGTCCCATAGGCTAGACACTCAGTACCACATGCCCAGCCTGACTTTAGCCCACCTCATTTATATACATATGACCCTTGAACAATGCAGGGGTTAGGGGCACCAACCCACCTGCATGGTCATAAATCCACATATTACTCTAAACACCCCAAAAACTTAACTAATAGTCTATAGTTGACTAGAAACCTTACCAATAACAGAAACAGTCAACGAACACACATTTTATATATGTATTGCACACCATATTTTTACAATAAAGTAAGCTAGAGAGAAGAAAATGCTAAGAAAATCATAAGGAAGAAAAGTACATTTACAGTACTACACTGTATTTACCCAAAAAATCTGTGTATAAGTCTACAAAGTTCAAAACCATGAACACAAGCGTCCACCTTACCGTACTGATTCCTCACCCACTTCTCTACGTTGCCTCAGCCTACCTTCGATAAACACTGTCTAAGTCATCCTGGTTCCAGAACTTGCTACCGTGGCACCTGAACTCCACAGGTGCCCCCATTGGCCCCACTACCAAAGACTACCTGAAAAAGAGGATAGGATTGACAAAGTTTGGTCAGGAGATACTGGACAGCTTGGAATCCCAGCTGCAGAACGAGGTGGGGAGTGGAGTGAGAAGGGTGGCCAAGATTACATATTTAAGTGATTGGGAACTGTGGGACCTTGGCCCAAGGGAGCCAAGATGAGCCAAGGCAGACCTGGGTAACGCTCTGTACCCTGTCTTCACGCTGTGTGACCTCACAGCAGGGCCTTCCAGCCTCTCCCAGGGAGGGGCGCCTTCCTCCACCCCAGACCTGGGAAGAGGTGACAGGCCCCAGGGGGCGTTGATGGGGCTCCCTGGCGCCCAGCCACATCTTCCCCGCAGACTAGAGGCGAGCAATGAGAGGTGGGAAGTGGCACCGAACAGAGGATCATTTCTAAAGCAAACCAGCAATCTTCAAAAGATGGGAATCGGCAAGATTAATGAGGCCGATTATTGTCAGCTGCTTAAAGGAGCTTGAAGCCTTTCGATGTCAGTACATTTATGATGACAGAGTAATTAGAGCTAATTAAGAAAAAATGAAGCTGAGAACAGCACAGTTGGCTCTTGCTGGCTGAGTGTCAAGGTGTCTCGGACCCTCCCTGGGGTCCCCAGAAGCACTCTCATGGGAGCAGCCTGCCACTCTGCTGGCCCCCTCTGTTTTGGCCTCTAGAAATTCAGGATCAACTGGGCAAGGACAGAGCCATGGATGAGGTGCACCAAGGTTGATAGGACGCAGCTAGGGTAGGAGGTCCAGTTTCAACCAAAATCAAAGCAATTTTGCCCAGATGAGAACCAGTCACTGTTCCAAAGAGTTTCTCTTTCAACCAGGTAGATGGGGGTCACACAGGTTAGCTAAGAGAAAGAGCTCTTGGTCAGATGTGACCCATGAAGACTGACCAAAAAAGCCGCATCCTCGCTGGATAGATGCATCCCAAGGCGTAAGCAGAGGCAGCATGTTGCAATGGATTGCAGTCTCACGACGAACAGCTTTTCTAATGGGTGGATGGACTGCCCAGAATCAGCAACATGCCTTCACTACAGCTAACATTTCCAAGCAGAGACACAGGTCCACACAGAGGCCGGCCAGGACAAAGGAGAGTTCTGGAAGAGCAAGAGGTAACTACTCTACCCCAAAATTCAAGATGCGGGAAAGCAGATGGATTGACAGCTCAGGGTGGCTCATGAGCCTTGATTCATCTTCCCCCCAGGCTTGTTCCAGAAAGCTCTTCCCTGGGCCTTATTCACACGCTAACACAGGGAACATGGGCATAAGGAGATGTGAGAGTCCTGCAGAGCTCCCAGCCTGCCCTGCCCACCACTGGTTTCCTAATCGCTGAAACTTGCCAACCAAGAATCCTTTACCCCCCTGGGGGAACCCCAGTCTAAAATGCAAATTCCCCCAGGCATGGGGCAGGAGAAACAAAATTTTAACTCAAAAGAAAATGGCTGCTACTCCCCATTCAGCCAGCATGCAGGAAGCCCCGCCCTGGGTCCTGCCATTGCTCATTGCTCTCACCTCCCAGCCGATGCAGGATGGGGACGGGCCAGGGGCAGGATACAGTTCTACTGGGCTGAAACTGGGGCAGATTTTTTCATCGCAATCACAATAAACACAAAGAATCTATTCCGAAGACCATGTTTGAAAGACCCACCATCCCACCAGATGGAAGTAATATGTGCCTCTCAACCTCTTAGTTACGGTCTGCCTTTGTGCTCCGAGCTCTTGAAGGCAGGAGCGGAGTGAACACTCAACACGAGCTCATAAACGTAAAAGTCAGATTCTTCTTCAACGGGCTGGGAAAACCAAAACATATGTGCTGAGGCCACTGCTTGCCCTTCCCAGATGCTTCCACGGGAGGGTCCCTCTGCCTCCATGGGCCAGCTCCCTCGTCTGGAAAGCAGCAGGGTGGCACCCCCTGACTTTGAAGTTCTAGTCACCTACGTGAGCCTAAAGCTCTGCACTCATCTCTGATTCTTAAGTACTTCAGCTTAAGCGGGGGGAGAAAACACAGGAAGGGGGGGAAAAAAAAACAACAACGCTACAAGAACCAACGGCTATATGTCTTGGCTAAAAAGAACCATGTATTCTGGAAAACGAACTACATCCCCGATATGGCCATTAAATCAAGCAGCATCCTGAGAGCACATGCTCAGGGGCACCAGAGACATGTGAGTCCAATTAAAATATTTAAGTTCGTTTTCTTTCTTCAGAGAATTGCAAAGTCTAACTATACACACATGTCTGGCATTTGCTGAGGTTGTGTAATGAGGTTTTTGCATGAATTGTTTTGCGTTTGAATAGGACGGGATCAATACCAGGTGTGGGTCGTATAATAAAAAAATGGGGGAAAAAAATCTGGTGTGCTATTCCTTCTTTATGGTTTTTATGCCTTCCTTTTATTTCTTTAGCCATTCCAAGCATCCAGAGCTTGTTCTGTGGTTCCCTTCAGCCTGTTGCTCTGTTATCTCGAGCATTCTTATTCTCATGATTAGAATTAGAGATCTGTGGTGGGTATCAAGGTGATGCTTTATCTCCATACCAGTACAGGCAATCAGGACTCTCTAAGAGAAATCATGAAGAGGAACAGGCATGAGGAGGAGACTCCCATCATATATTGATGATGGAAAGTGTCCTTCTATTTCTGAGGCATGTCCTGAGGAAGAAGAGCAAAATAATGCATACCTCTCTTCTGGATCTTTGGCCAGCTAACTAGTTCATCAGTAGCAGGAGTATAGCTGTGAAGGGACAGTCTGAGCTGTGGTAACCAGAAGACCCAAAACACAATGCCTAACCAAGTCAGAATCATATTTATTTCTCATGTAACAATCCAGAGAAGTCATCCCAAAACCAGAAGGGCAGCTCTGCCATCCTCAACATGCAGCTTCCCAATCTGGGTCCAAAGTGGCTGCTCCAGCTCCTGCCATCGCATCTGCCTCTTAACCAGTGGGGTGGGGGAAGGAACAAGGCAAGTGCATGCTCGTTTCTCTTACAATTATATGATGAAGGACTGCTAACTGTCCACCAAAATCTGTTGCCCTTTCTTTGGGGATACTACATTTGCCAGTCTCCCTGCAGTTGGTTATGGCCATGGGGCAAATTTGCCTCTGATAGAATGTAAGCAGAAGTGGAAGATTAAGCAAAAGGGCCACTATGGAAATGACAGGCCTTAATTCTGCTGAATTTCACTGGCTGAAGCTCAGTCACATAGCCCTACCTACCTGCAAGGGAGGCTGGGAAGTGTAGTCTACTAGTTTCCCCTGCCCCAGATTTCCTCTGCCTCCATTACTCAAACGTCCCTGTCTGATCGGCCGGGGCCAAAGCTGATAATATAGTATCCTTTGGAGGACATTTGCTCTGCGGATGAAGGCAGGAAAGTGATCCTGGAAGGGTTCCAGGGCTTTCTGAGTCACTCCCCGCAGGGGACATGGGCTCAGCACCCTTCAGGAGACCGTGAACCTGGGCTCATCATGACAAAGGCCTGGAATGGAAGGGGTCAGAGGCGAGGTGTATTTACAGCACCAGGACGTGGGGGTGAGGGTCGTGTGAAGGAAACTGGCCATACCCACAGATGCCTAAAACAACCCCTTCCCCATAACCCCAGCCCACACATACCAGACACCCCAGCCTCCCCTGCCAGGCCCTGGGGCTACTGTGGCCCAGGTCCAAGGAGACTGTGCTGAGCTTCTGGCTGCATGAATGGACCATCTCCCTGATTCGGAGAAGTGTGAGATCAACTTGGGCATCGTTATCAGCATAGGAGCTGTAAGAGTCCTCCCTGCAGCCCAGATGAAAAGGTTGAAATGGGGTCGCTCATCCATCATTTTGTTCAGAGGCAGGATAGCACCAATTACCCATGTCATTGGGCCTTAATTTCCTTATCTGTAAAATGGGAATAATAGTCCCTACTGGCTCCCAGAGACACTTGGAAAATCCTGCATCTCAGGCTTAGGGGCTTTGTGGCATGTGACACTTCCCGTTTTCTTCTGGAAAGGCAGGACCGTAAGACATCTCCGGCATTCATCATGGTTCCCAAAGCCTTGGATGTGTTGCTCTAGAACATCATTTATCCTTATTACGCTGAGGGAAGGAAATGAAAGTATAAAGTGCTCTGCATAACTCTTTTATCTTGCTCTTCAGCTTGAAAAATTGTGCACGCTTGCTACTTTGTTATTTTCTTATTAGAAAAGAGCGGTCTTTTTCCTGGGGTCCTGAATGAGCAAGGAAAGCTGTGATTGGTTGCAGTCCCTGCCAGTCATCTAAGATCTAAAGGCCCTCCCCCCAGGAAGGCTAGGTCGGCCCCCAGATCTTGCCCAACTATAGAACTTTCTTTGTCTTCATCCCCCCTCCACTATTCAGACTTTTGGGGGTAGGGAGTGGGGCGATTCATCCAATACAGGACTGACAAACCAGGGAGAATTTATCTCATTTCATCATATTATCTTGAGTAGAAAATAAAAGGGACTCTTTAAAATCCTTTCTGTGTCATCTCTATGTCTTAGATCAGCATCGTTTGCTCACTGGGTTATATAAAGAACCAAGACACTAATACAGCCTTACAAAGTGATGGGGCTTCCCTGATCTCTGGCCAGAATGTCCCCAAAGACACCCCAGGGGTGGCCGTAAGATCTGGATGACGTGTGGTCCACAAAAAGTACCCAGAGGGGGTCTTGATGGTCAAGTACTTGAAGAAGGATAGCAAACGTGTCGTTTAGTAAGTACCTGTTTGATTGCTGGTCCCTGCCCATAGGAGGTCACAGTCCAGATACCCCAAGGGGCGGGGCCATGGGAAGAGATCAGAGAATGTTCCCCAGGATCAAGCCCCTGAGGAGGTATGGAAACCAGAGGGGCAGAAGGATTCCAAGGGAGAGCACTCCAGGCGGACCCAGATGCCAGTGAGCACTTGGGGGAAGGCAGGTGTTTCCAAAGAGCTGGAGCAGAGGGTATGAGTGGAAGTGCGAAGTGGGAATGGGTCTGAGATGAGGTCCCCAAGCAATAAAGGAGAAAGAAGGGGAGATTTTCAAGAAAATGAAAGGATAGGAATATTGGTAAAAGGGGAGTTGAGACTGGGAGGGAGGGAGGAAGACAAAGGAGTAGAACTGGAGATGTTTTCTTTGAAGCAACAATGGAAGAGGACAAGCCACTTGCCTCCAAGCTGAGATAGTGTGAGGGCAAAGGGAGCCCCCAGAGGGCTTGCTCTGAAGAAGTCTGGAGTGTGCTAGATTGTGTGCAGTGCTCAACCATGTCATCAGAGACACAGCCTCCTTCTGTCCCCCTGCTTTGCCATCCACGGTTTGTTGGCTCTCTGTCCTTGAACTTGTCACTCATGGTTACAAAAAGGCTGCTGAAGTACTACACAACCACATTCTAACTTTGAATCTCTGCCAAACACAAGTGACGTGGCTGACTCCCTTGCTATAGCAAGCTCCAAATAAATAGCCTTTGCCTGTTCTTTTGTAGGTGGTCTCCATTTCTTTTGATGACACACATGACCTTGGGGAGGTTGCTTAGCTTCCCTGGGCATTAGTTGCATCACCCGTAAAATGGAGAGATGCCTAAGTAAGTATGTTACAGAGCTGCTGGGAGGAAGAAAGAAGTCCGTACGCATGAGATACCTAGAGTGGACCTTGACCCATAGAAAGCTTGCTTTTATTATTGTGTGTTGCTATGATGATCATTATCACCTCCTATATAATCCTCCAGGAGCGTTGTGTTGGGGGTTGTTGGCCTCAATTCACAAATGAAGGAACCGAGAAGGGGTTTGCCTTCGACTTGGAATAACACATTCATAGGGATGTCTCCAAGAGGGGGTGTCTTGGTCTGCTCAGGCGGCCACAGCTTAAACAACAGAAATTCATTTTCTTACAGTTTTGGAGGCTGGAAGTCCAAGATCACATGATAAGAAGGCAGACGTTGAGCCCAGCTGCCTGGGTGCCTGCCCCGTCTCTACCGCTTTACCCTCTGTGGGACTTAACCAGTCTGTGCCCTGTTTCCCCACGTGCAAAATGGTAGTGACTACCTCTCCTAGGGTTGTGGTCAAATCAATAAATTAGCCAGTACCATCCTTAGAACAGCTAACTGGCAGAGAAGAAGTTTTATATAAATATTATTATTTCTTATTATTAGTTACAACTATGTCATGTCAGGGCTTACTTTTCTGGAATCCCCTCTTCCAAGCTGAAATTGCTCTAAGTGATCCTAAGGAAAAACAAATAAATACAATAAAATAAGACAATGAGCGCAATAACACATTGCTGCCATGTGTTGGTCCTAAGAAGCATCAGGGAGGGCGCCAAGTGCTTTTGCTGCTTGAATCTTCGAATTCCTGCTTCTCCTGTCACCTTGCTTGAATCTCAAGACAGGCTGTGGTCTCAAAATGGTCTCAGTTTTTAAGAAGCCAAATGGATTTTCTGGCAGGTCCCAGCTAGAAAAATGGAAAGTGGTAGATACAATCAAAATCAAAAGCTGCTGCTGGGTCACAGTAAAAATTGGTGCCGATGATGGTCTTAGGGTTGGCGTTAATTATATGGAAGGGGATGGCATGGTGTAGAGGTCAGAGCATGGCTTGGGGACAGACATCCAAAGGCCTGTGGTCCCTGGTCCCCGTCTGGCCAGATCTCAGCAGCCCATAGCAGTGCCAGGGAGAGAGACACATTCTGAAGACAATGTCATTCTTCTTTTTTTTTTTAGAAAGAGTGCACCTGCGAGCAGGGGCGGGGCAGAGGAGAGAGAGAGACTCTCAAGCAAACTCCCCACTGAATGCAGAGCCCAATGTGGGCCTCGATCCCAGGACCCTGAGATCATGACCTGAGCTGAAACCGAAAGTCAGACCCTCAACTGACTGAGGCACCCAGGCGCCCCAAGACAATGTGTTTCTTGCTGTTGATGTGGGACTGGCCTCTGGGCACAGACAGATGCCTCAAGATGTCCTACTGTGTTCCCCAGCTGTTGGTGATACCTGACAGGCCACCATTCATGGCTCATGCACCCTGGTTCATAACAGGGTGAGGCCAGCCACGCATGCCCTGGTGCGTTCCTAAAGCAAAAACCATTCTCCCCCAGAGAATTACCCTGTCACAGACACACACCATTTTCGTGTAATGGCAGCCAAGTAGCATCTTCTGAGCTGAGCACACAGTAGGTACACAGGAGAGATCTGGCCTCCAAGCCAGAGAATAGCAGAACACAAACAAAAGCCCTCTGCCATCATCACCCCCCCCCACCCCTCCCACTCCCGCCGGCCCAGATAAGCCTAACATGTCTTACAGCTTCAGAAAGAGAAATCTTTAACCCAATTATGTCAAACCCCACTGGATGCATTTGATCCGGGAAAAATATCATCTCTGGCAATCGTAAAGAATATTAAGGTATTAGCAGTAGTCATTTTAGAATTGCATCGGGAGGGGAGCCGGAAATAATGGCACATCAGTTGCTCAAAAAGCAGCAGTAAAAGAAATTTACATTAGTGTATAAATTACCCTCCCAGCAATATAAATTAGGATTTTATACTTCCTAATGACAACGGTCCAGGCCCTGGCTGTGCTAAGTAGAGATTTCTTGGAGGAAGGGGGCTGCCTGTGCTCTGGATCCAGCAGGCACCTGGGCCCCAGTGCTGAGCTGGGGAGCAGAAGTGATTTGAATCTGACTGTCACCCGCCTGGAAGCCGGCCCTGCTGGAAGATTCTCCAACTCAGCAGAGCACCGGGGAGGCACACAAACCGAGCACAGGCTCTGCAGAGAACAAAAGTAATTTGCCTCCGTTGCCCCCGCACATGCAGCCCTCCCCGCCCCTCCCTTAGAAACAGAAGGCTCTGGATTTCCTTGGAAAGCTGTGCTATCTATCAACACTTTTATTACACACATTTGATGGCTTGAGCTGCTGTTCTGCAAGCTTTGTGCTTTGTGGCCGGGCAGCCTACAGAGTCTAGAATCACAGACCACCTCTGCTGGAAGGGCCAACAGAAAACACTTAGAAACACCTTAGAGTCAGGAGGCCAAGGTCTAGGGCAGAGAGGGTGAGTGGAGGGGATGGGGGAGGGGGGGTTCTTCCTATGGCAGGTGACAGAAACCAAAGGCAACTTCACGTCACAGAGCAGGTAGCTAGAGAATGTCAGCTCACTCTGGCTTCAGGGATAGAGGCTTCATGGGCTCAAATAATGGAGCCAGAACTCCATCTATCCATCTACCTGTTTGTCTATGTACCTTTCTATCTTTCCATCCATCTATGCATCCACCTATCAACCTATCTATCCACCTCTCCACCTATCTATCCATTTATCTGTCTATCCATCCATCCATCCATCCATCTATCCAAATATCCATCCATTTATCCATCCATCCATCCATCTATCCATCTATCCATCCATTTATCCATCTATTTATCCATCCATCTCTCTCATCTATCTATCTATCCATCCATCCATCTATCCATCCATCCATCCATCCATCTATCCATCTATCTATCCATCCTTCTACCCATCTGTCTATTCATCTATCTATCTACGCATCTATCAACCCACCTATCCATCTATCCATCTTTCAGGCCTATATACCTCTGTGCATTGCCTTCTTTCTCTCCTACTATTTAGACTGACTTTTTCCATTCAGCCAAGGAAGACGATTGCCAAACAAAAGAAAAACAAAACAAAAATGCAAATAATCAGCTGTTTCTTCTCAGTCTGAAAGAAGGACTCTGATTGGCTCTTCTTGGCTGCATGCCTACCTCTAGGCCAATCACTTTTCAGAGGGGATGGAATATTACCATTGGCTCAGCTTGGGCCACATGCTGGCCACTGTCATTGGGTAGGCAGCATTGGTGGTGGCAGGGATGCGTTTACAACGCCACCAAACCCATGGAGAAAGGGAGAAGAGCGGGTCTCCCAGAGGAAATAGGGGTGTTGGATCTCCCAGCAAGTGGTTTGTTCAAAGGGCCCCTTGATGGAGCCAGGACCAGTACCTCCATCCTCCTGAGCACTTTCCCTGGGCAGTGCGCCCAGTTTGGGGGCAGGAGCTGGTCTGCATTGCTCCATCACTTAGAGACAACAGTCCAAGTGCTACTTTGTGGGAGAGAACAGGGAAAGGAACACAGCGGGCCACGAAATACATCCCTGGGCTCAGACGGGTCTCGCATCTATGATACGAAACAGCTTCCCCAGCAATCCCCATGCATGGCCAGCATTTAAGGCTCTGGGCTAAGGCTCTGGAGTCTCCTGTTCGAATTGCAAATGGAGTGAAGGCACAGAGTGAGAAGTCAGCGCCACGTCACACAAGCAGGTGCCACGAACATCTCTGGAGATCCGGGCTGTGTCAGGAGGTTTCCAGTGGGATCTGCAGTACCAACGTGTTAAAGTGATCGCTAGAATCACAGACTCCCAGCCTCTTCCAGGAAGAGGATACTCGGTGCAAAACCCTGTTTCAGCAGCTCTGAGACCAGGGTGAAGGGCCAGCCAAGGTCATGCTCAGGTGGTAGCTGAGGTGGGACTAGAGCCTACATCTCTAGACTCCCTTCCAGGTGCCTTTCCAGCCACAGAAGAGAGAGGGCAGCAAAGTGGCATCTTCTGACCCACTACCCTTCCCTCCCTCCTTTCCTGGCTTTAACTGGAGTCTTCCCTGCCCCTTTCTCTGTGGGGCCCAGGGAACCTGATGGGGGAGGGGCGGGGAATCCCTGATTCAGGGAATCAGGGCCAAGGGTAACCTGGAGCCTGCCTGCTTGTTTCTGCTGTGTTGGGGTCTTGCATCCCCAACTGGATGGGAAACCCTTTGAGGAAGACAGGATGACCATAAGACTGTGGGGAAAGGTGCCCCCTGGGAAGCAAGAAGCAGGGTTGGTGCCCGCTTTGCTGTTTACAGGCTGGGGGAGAACGTCCTAATTCCTGAGGATTCTGGGGCATCAGCCACCTCCCCTCAAAATGGGGGTACCAGTACCTCCCCCCCAGGGCAGAGGTGAGGAGCGAAGACATGACATGTGAGGATCCCTGAGTTCAAGGGAGGCCTCCTGCTTCCTGCCTCCCCCAGAGGCTAAGTCCCGCCCTGTGTCCGCCACTGACTGGCTGATTAATTAATGTGGAGACCAGGTCTCCACGAGGATGTCTTCTGATGATTAAAAAAAAAAAATCCCCGGAGAATGAAATGTTATGTGTCACTTGTCAACAAAGCCCAGTACTTTTCAGTGAAATAAGCATCTGATTCTGGAAAAACTTAATTAAAGCTGCTGTTGGCACTCAAGTGATTTACACCATCATTCCCAGCCTGTGCCTGGTGATTCCCTGGGGAGACACCAATTATCTCCTGGGGATGTTGTGAAATTCTCAAAATACTCCTCTGTTATACAACATGAATCTTTAATTCATTTTAACTTAACCAAAAAAGAAAAAAAAGAAGGAAGGAAGGAAGGAAGAAAATGAGGGAGGGAGAAGAAAACCAAATTATGCAGTACTTGTTCCAGAAAAAGCTACAAAGTTTGGAACCAAGAGGAACTAAAAGAAATGGGGGGTAGGGCGGGGGGCTCTCTTTTGCAAACAGGTCCAGGAGGCATGGATTCAAACTCTGGTTGAAGACCCACTGTGTGCTGGTCACTGGGCAAAATCCTAGGCTCACTCTTTTCCCCTTCGACTTGAGAGGAAGTGAGCTTCATGCACAGAGGTGGTCAGCTCTTGGTTTCTCGGCGCCTGGTTGCGAAGCCTGGATTTAGCAACTTCTTGCACAAACCCAAGAATCAGCAAATGCCCACAGGGGCAAAGTGACTGCAAATCCTTAGCTTACCTGCCATCTCTACCCTCCAGAGTCCCAGCCTCCCTGTTTCTGGTTGCTTCCGTCGTGCTCTTGCCTTTTGTATTTTTCCTAACTTGTCTTGTTGTTTTTAGCAATACTGTTGACCTGCCACATACTCTTCTATTCACCCCAGAAGTGCATATGCAAAATGGTAAGTTTGTGGGGTGCCTGGGTGGCTCAGTTGGTTGAGCATCCGACTCTTGATTTCAGCTCAGGTCATGATCGTGGGGTCGTGGGATCGAGCCCTGCGTCAAGCTCTGTGCTCAGCGGACACTCTCCTTGAGATTCTCTTCCTTGCCCCTCCTACCACTACCTCCTACACACGCATACAGGCACTCTCTCTCTCAAATAAATAAAACTTTTTTAAAAAGTATATGTTTGTGTCCATGAAATACAGCCCTGAGATTATATGGAATAATTCATTCATGCATACATTTAACAAGCGTTCATTATGTGACAGTTGATGTCTCTGGGCCCGTCACTCTGTGGGTAACAGGACGCCTCCCTATCAAGAGAGTGAACATTGCCTTGACTTGTTACAAAAGGCTGAGCCTCCACCCCTCCTTGCTGCCGGGGAACTAACTGCCCTACCTTCTTTCAGCTGTTCCAGGTAACATTTTGCCCTTTGTGATCCTATTTCTTTTCTAATCTGCCTTCAAGGCTCTGTGTGACCTGGCTTCATCTGGATGAAGTGCTGTGTAGGAATGGTAAACACCTGGCATATACACCATCGTACCCATATCTGTGCCCATGACAGGCATTGCTAATCAGTCAGGGGAATTTTCCCTCTGAACTAAGATACGGCCTCAGTCTCACATTCCACATGATGCTCCAGGCACACCCTATGAATCGATCACAGAAAGCAAGACAGAACACGTTTGCCAGCCCTGGGTGAAAGAAATAGTCCTTACCCCTCTCCATATCCAAAGGTTCTTCCCAGATCCCACACCCGACCCTGGCTCCTGACACCTGGTACTTGAGCTTCCATCCCTGGCTCAGACCCTATCTGCTCTGATCTTCCCCAAGCTTTATCCTACAGCTGTAAACAGCCTCCGGATTCCAAACCTTCAGCTGGCTTTGGTCTTAGACCAGGTTCACACCCCATCCCTCCACCCCGCACTCCCCCAACACTGGTAACAGTCCCCTTCCTGTACTCCCAGCCAGGCTCAGCGCCAGCTACTTGCCCTTTATCCAGAGCCCCTCTAAGGTCTTCCCAACAGTCTGGGTACTCCTCAACTCACTGCAGCGCCTTGAAGACTACATTACAACCCAGTGCTTCAGACTGGTCATGTTTGAACCGTGGGATCAGGGGGCCGGACTTCTAGGTCCAGCTTTGCTTCTAGCTGTGTGACCTCAGACAAGCACGCTCCCTTTCCAGGCCTGTTTATCGTCATGGGGAAATTGAAAGGTTAAACTACATTTCCGAATGGGAAATTTCTGGCAGGCATGCCGCCCCTTCCCATTCCTGAGTCCATGGCAGACATCACTAATCAATCACGGAGCTCCAGGAAAGACTCCAAACACTGGAGTTGGCACACAGGATTAAATGTCCTTGCCATCCCTGTACTGCTAATACCCTATTTGTCCCACAGCAGCTCTTTAAAACTTTCTCCAGCCTCTTTAAACACTCAGCCCTGCCCTTTCCCATACGTGGGAGGCAGAATATGGCCCCACAAAGACATCCACATTCTAATCTCCAGAGTCTCTGAGTACGTTACCCTACATGGCAAAGGGGACTTTGCAGGTATGATTAAATTAAGGATCTCGCAATGGGGTGGATGATCCTGGATAATTCCTGTGGATCCAATGTAATCACAGGGTCTTTATTAGAGGGCAGCAGGAAGATCAGCATCAGAGAGAAAGAGAAGGTGGAAGGACAGAGCAGAGTTCAGAAAGGAGAGAAAATGCTTTCCGGCTATGAAGATGAAAGAAGAGGCCACAAGCCAGGGAACATAGGTGACCTCTAGAAGCTAGAAGAGGCAAAGAAATTTCACAGGAGACATCGGCATCCCACCACGCACTCCCCACCTCCAGCCCTCTGTGCTGTGACTCTCCCCCTTCCCTCCAACAGATGCCTGAGGCACCTGTCTGCAGAGCATTGGTTCCCTTGCCTCATTCCAGTTATCCAGGTTCCTGCTTTGCCGTGACCACCAGCAGACCATAAACCCCACGGGGGAAGAGCTGTGCTTGCACCCTGTGTGTCTATTGCACCCGATAGCCGGAAGAAACCCATGGAGACCGACTTTGGACATATCTGGGTTTGAGCCCCAGTCCTGTCCCTTGCTCACCGTGTTGCTTTGGAGATTCTGCTTCCTCATCTGTGAAATAGGCAGAGAAACAGTACGCGTGGGGATCCTGCAGGGGGTTAACGAAATGTTTAGTGGTAGGGTCAAGGGTCCATGCCACAGGAAATCTGTCATCTTCTTGAGACTCTGATTTGAACCGCTCTTACCACAGGCCCAGAGAGCCACCCAGCCCTGTCTCACAGCCTGACTACCCCGTCTTGTTACTCTTTTCATTCTCAATCCACCTGGCTGTTCTGAGTTGTGTCCTTCCTAATAAAAGCATAATCCTAGGTATAGTGCTTTCCTGCCTTCTGAGAGTTGTTCAGCAAATTACCAAACCTGATGGTGGGGAGGGGGTTACAAGAGCCCATGAATCTGTAGTCAGCCAGGCCGAAGTGCGGGTGGCTTGAGGGTACCAAAGACATCTGGAGGGGAGGAGGCTTGTGGGCTGAGCCCTTCATTTGTGGGCTCTGCAGGATAGTGTCAGACCAAAGTGAATTGAAGGACACCCAGTTGGTCTGGGAGCGTTGGTGTCAGAGCTGAATTATATGAATGGGGAGCAGACATGGAGCTTGAGGGGTGGAAGACAGGCCCCAAGGAGGGGGGAAGGGCAGGAGAGCTCCTAGGTGATGATGTTGAAAGCCTCCTCCCTCCTCCCGTTCCCTGTGCTTCTGCTCTCCCACCTCCCCGACCCCCCACCCACCCACCCGCCTACCATCACTGAGTCCCAGGAAACAGAAAGACGTCTGTGAAAAGGAGACAGGACCAGTGCCAGGACTGATGGGCTGATGGGAGAGGGAGAACCACAGACCCCATTTGTCCATCCCAAGTTGAGGACAAGCCCCCCTGCTTCCTATTCCTGCATGGAGGGGCCTTCAAGCTGCAGACTAGTGATGCCTGGGAGGAGGTGTGGGGCTCGGACAGATGCAGAGAGCCAGGCCCGGGAAGACAGATGCCGGAGGAGGCGAATCTCACGCTCTCAGCAACGTGACAGTGCTCAGTTAGAAGATCTATTCCAAGCAAGGTCTGTTCCGTGACGAATTCCCCCCCAGAGTAAAACTCCCTTTAAGTGTTAATAGCAGAATCCATAAGAAAGAAAGGTTCCTGTGAACAGAGCATATTCCTGAGGGGCCGCTTTGCTTCTTGCTGTGTAGTTACGACCCTCCAAGGAAGGCTGTCTTCCCATCAATTGCTTGTTTCCAGAGAGCAGAGGGCCAGAATTTGACAGAACAGGACAAACATCTTTCAGCCAGGCAGACAGCCAGGAAGAGGGGCCGGGGAGTGGGGGGCGGGAGCCAGTAGCCAAAATGGTGTACTGAAAAGTGGGTCTGGGGGACCTACTTTTGAAACCCCGTCTACCGGTTGTGACCTTGAGCAAGCCAGCCCTTCTCTGAAGAAGTCTCTCCAGTTGCCCCTTGGAGGTATTGTTACCCACGCATAAGGTTCTTAGAGCAGAAAATAAAATGATGCATATAAAGATCCCCAGTCTAGAGGAGATGCTCAATCATGCATGTTGACCGCAAGCGGCATCCAGCTCAGGGCTGTTCCGACCATCTCCACATCAGAAACATCAGGAAACACTGAAGATACAGATGCCTGAGCACCAGGATCAC
This sequence comes from Mirounga angustirostris, assembly GCF_029215605.1. Lineage (NCBI taxonomy): Eukaryota > Metazoa > Chordata > Mammalia > Carnivora > Phocidae > Mirounga > Mirounga angustirostris. The sequence goes on from NW_026991713.1 coordinate 169,596,021, forward strand.
AGATTCAGAAACTGGGTCCGAGGATCTGTATTTCTAAAGGGCTCTGCAGGAAAGCGCTGAGCCCGCTGAGGAGCTGGTGCGCAGTGTCAGGACACTGCTGAAAGATGCCCAGAATTGGAGAGCCGGAAGTACGCGGGAGGGGCGGGAATATTTCTCTTGGTGTTCTAGAACCATCGCAACGTCCTTATCAAGCCGGCTACCACCTCTGTCTCCATTCTCAAAATGCTTCCACCCTGACTTTGCAAACATCTAGGCTGGTTCTCACACTGGAGCGCAGATCAGCACAGACTGGAGAGGAGAGGGGAGGGGAGCTTGTTAAAACATGGATCACTAGCAGGGGGCCCCCACCCCCAGGGTCTGATGCAGCAGGATTTGCCCAGGTCGTTCCCATGCTGTGGGTCCCAACACAGCATTCTTCTGGGTTGAAAATCTGTTGCTCATTCAAAATCTGTCTGGGTTGAAATGCAAATATTTGGGAGGAGTAGAGTGCCACCAAATCCATTCTCTGCTCTTTCCTGGCTGGCTCTTCTGGGGAGGGGGGGGGGAATACCTGAATAGTATGTCTAAGATGCCTCTTGTATCAACCAGCTCTGGGGGAATAGGCTGGAAAATCTGATAACAGGAGCAGAGGGAGGCTGGGGCATGTCTCTTCTGCTCCTGCCCTGCTTCACAGACATGTGTCTGGAAACACCCCCCCAGAATCCAGGAGCCCCAACCTATCTCTGCCCCTTCAGACCTAGAGGTGGTAAGAGCTTCCAGAGAATGCCAGACTCCGAGTGTCTCCCATCCTTTGTGGGTTTGCTTGACTCTGCCCACTACTCCGAAGTGATCCCAACACTAAAGGACATTATTATGAATCAGCTACTGAGACCCTCATGGGTACAAGTGAATTATCAGTCGATGATGTCCATCACTGTGTGAATTAGTTCTTGCATTCTCAGAGTTTCGCTGCACGTTAAAAACATCTGGGAGTTTATAAAACAATATTAGTGCCTGGGTCCCCCCCTTCAGAGATTCTGATTTAATTGTTGTGAAAGACATCCTGGATATCAGGACTTCTTAAAGCTCCCTGAGTATTTCTCATTCCAAATAAGATGGGGTACACACACGTTTGCCTACTCCTCCCATTAAGTACAGATACAAAACACACACAAAAAAATACTACAGATCAATATTCCTCAGCATTATAGATGCGAAATCCTAAGCAAATAATAGCAAACAGAATTCAACCACATACATTTTGCAATACATACATATGTTGAATCATCATGTTGTACACCTAAACTAAGACGATGTTAACATGTCAATTATGGTTCAACTAAAAATTAATTCAGCAATATATAAAAATAATTATACACCATGACCAAGCTGGGTTTATTCCAGAGATATAAGGCCGGCTAGATATTTAAAAATCAATGAATCCACTGTATTAATAGGCTAAAGAAGAAAAACCATATGACGATATGGGGCGCCTGGGTGGCTCAGTCAGCTGAGCATCCGAATCTTGAATTTGGCTCAGGTCGTGATCTCAAGGTTGTGGGATCGAGCCCCACACTCAGCTCCACACTGGGCATAGAGCCTGCTTGAGATTCTCTCTCTCCCTCTGCTTCCCTTCTCCCTCCCCACCCCCACTCAAGCACTCACTCTCTCTCTCTGTCTCTCTCAACTGTTCCTATGTACAAATGCCATGATTTTCTACAAAGAAAAAACATTTTTTTAAAAAACCTCCCAGAATTAATATGTGACATTAGATAGGACACAGGCTACAAAATCAACATGCAAAAATCAATTGTATTTTTGTATACTAACAACACATGGAAACCGAAATTAAACATACTATACAATTTACAATTGCTCCCCCAAAATGATATACCTAGGTATAAATCTAATAAACCACAAAATGTGGATGGAAGAAATCAAAGAAGATATAAATAAATGGAAATACATGTTGTGTTCATGGATTGAAGACTCAACAAGATGTGGCCAGACCCACAAACCCACATGAACGGTGTGTGCAGAAGTTACTTTTCCATTTCGACCATCTGCAGGGGAGTAAGCAGAAAGCAGTGGCCTCTGATCTTACCTCCATCATCAGGGGACTGTGTGACCTTGAGGCAGGGTCACCATGTGCAGTTGCCCAGGTTGTTCACTGCACAGAGTTGCCCATCCCAGTGGTCAAGTAGGGGCTGAGGTATAGCCTGCACTCTGCTCAGCAACCTTTGCCCCCTGGCATAAGGCTATGTCTGCCTGGAGGGGGTGCCTTTCTCTAATTCTCACAGATTGACTGGACCAATCCTACTTAAATCAGTCTCTCTTTCCCTCTACGTCTCAGTTTTGCCCACCCACAACATGACAGTGCACCATCAAGATGACCTCTGGGCCCCTGACAGCTCTGAAATTCCCCGACTCAACAATGAATCCCTTTGTGGGCTCACCAAAGGGCCGTCCCAAGGCCGCTGGGCCACAGGTTCCTTTTAAAAAGCCCTCCAGCTGGCTCCCTTGGCCTAAATCCCCAATGATCGGCACCCTCCCGCTCCGGAGAGCTCTGACCCAAGCTGTGGGTTTTGATGGCTGTCTCTTGCCGGCTTTCATTATCCTGCTCATCGCCACAGACGAGCACCAAGAAAAAGCCCACACAAGCTCCCACTGGCATGGAAACCAGAAACATCTGCTGGCATCCCCCAGCAGCTGGCTGCGGGTGTCCGGTGGCCGAGACGTTTGCATTCCCGCTCAGATGTGCACACAGCTCTGCAAGCAATCAACCTTCCGGAGGAGGTGGCTGCACGCAGTAGGGGAGTGCTGGCTGGGCTTCAAAGGATGCTGTGGAAAATGCAGGGGGAGCAGCGGGGTGGGAACACCCCAGCAGCATGACTGCCCTTCTTCCTCTGATCATGGCCCAGCAGCTCTGGTTTCCAGCTAGCACAGCAGAGCTCACCTTAGCCATTCTTCCTTCTCTTCTGTTCCTCCACAAACATTTCCCCAGCACCTCCCCCGGGGCCGGGTGCTGTGTCCAACTACCCAGACCGCCAAGAATCCGGGTCCCCTTCTAGGGGAGTCCACACGGTGGCGGGGGTGGGGGTGGAGAGAAATCTGCAACCACATCACTGTCGTATGATGGGAGGGTTGGCATCATTTTAGCAATCACCACTGCCAAACACAGTCCCTGGGAGGCTGGAGGGTCCCAGAATGGGAGCATTGACTTCCCTGTTGCTATATCCATTCTTGAAAGGCTACAACATTCTCGGCCTCTCTGAATACCAGGTCTGGGGAAAGGAGCTCGGGGACAGGGCGCGGGAACAGGCAGGCCCTTCTGAAGTCTGCACACCCTTCCCATCCCACCGCTTAGAGTCCTGCGGGCAGCCAGGCGGCCCCTCCCCCTGCTCCACCTGCTATGGGCTCCCAATGGGCTAGGTGGACAGAGCTCCAAGCCTCCTTCTCCCCAGCTGCAGCTCCCAGCCTCCCTCTGTCGCCTTTTGAATTCTCGGGGCGCTAAGAACAAACTCGTAGAAGGATGGAGGGTGATTCCACAGGAAATCTACAAGGGCCCCTCTAAATGTTGATGAAGCGGGGCGCCTGGGTGGCTCAGTCGTTAAGCGTCTGCCTTCGGCTCAGGTCATGGTCCCAGGGTCCTGGGATCGAGCCCCGCATCGGGCTCCCTGCTCGGCGGGAAGCCTGCTTCTCCCTCTCCCTCTCCCTCTGCTTGTGTTCCTTCTCTCTCTGTCTCTCTGTCAAATAAATAAAAATTTAAAAATCTTAAAAAAAATAAATAAATAAAAAATAAAAAAATAAAAATAAATGTTGATGAAGCTACGGCTCATCCACAGTGTTGAACTTTGATTTATCGTCATTTTAATATCTTAGCTAGTGAAGGGCACACTCATAAAGCATTATTGCAGCCTGTAAATGGAGAGAAATCATTTCCCTTGTACCAGGGCAATGAAACTCCGCTCTCATGATCCGCTGTCCAAGAGGAAACCCTCCACAGAGGTTAAGAACATTAATACAAATTGAGTAAGGCTTTTTCATATCCTACTGAGCAAACCACTTCACCGCCGTTAACATGCCCAGATTTAAACAAACTCGCCTTCCATTAAGAAGCTAGCTGGAGGGAGCAACAGGTGGGTAGAGGGGACGAGGGACAAGGTGGCACCCTCCGGGTCCTACTTTCAGTGGGCCCTGGCTGCCCAGCCGAGAGGAGCGTGGTTAGAGGGCAACCTTCAGCTCTCCCGTCCTTTAAGGTCTGCCGAGAACCAAGGTCACGCCCTTCCCAGGCAGCCTGTGGCCGGTGACCAAGTGAGGCAGAGATACAAAGGCTCAGCCGTTCTGGCCCAACATGGGACAGCTCTGAAGGGCAGTGCTTTCTCCAGAGCCCCCCCACCAGACTGTCTGGGGCTTCACTGGGTCTGTACCACCCGTTCGACTTCTCTGTCCAAAGCTGCTTCTTCCTCCTTCCTGCCACAAGTGTGATCCCTAGCAGACATCTTGCACCCCAAATTCCATCTCAGCATTTGCTTCTGCAGAGTGAGACAGGTTGAGGATGCCCAAAGGGAACGTGGAGCCACAGCTGACCCTGCCTGGCACAAGCCCGTGTACAGGGGAGCATGCAGGGAGTGTGGTGAGCCTGATCTGCCCTGGAAAGACTACCAACCTGCCCAAACTTGCATGACACCAAACAATGCCCAAGACTCACAGGCCATACCAGGGGAATAGAGAAGCAGTCTAGACCTCAGGTGCCCTTGGCCATCCCCCATCAGATGTTGGGAGTGAGAAGAGGAAGGACACGTCGGAATTGCAAGAAGAGGAGCTGGTTGGGAGAGAAAGGAAGTGATCTCAGTTCTGACTATATTGATTCCAGCAGGATCCAGAATTGGGGGGGTGGGCAGGGAGAAACAAAAGTCTGGGAGGTAGGGGATAGAGGGGCCCGGAACACTGGGCAGCAACCTGTCCTAGAGATACAGATCTGGGAGGCATTCACATTGTGATGATGATCAGTTGGGAGCATCTGAACGCAGGAGCCTGCCAGGGAATACGCAGCATGATAGAAGGGGAAACGCCAAGAACAGGAATATGTTGGTCCCAACCATGAGGCTACGGGAATCCAGAGAAGAAAGAAATTCCTGTGGGTGGAGATGGTCATCCAAGAGTCCCCCCAAAGAACCAGAGGGACAGGTAAGAGAAGACCCCACATAACCCATAATGGAGGAGACGTGGTTAAGAGGTGAGCATGAGAGTTCTGGGGATGGATGGTAACACATGGTGGATGTATTTAATATAGCCGAACTGTACAATGGCTACGATGATCAATTTCCTGTTTGTGTATTTGTACCACAATAAAAAATTGGGAAAAAGTGATTGACAATACATGGCATGATACAATGAAACAAACACAGGCGGAATGAGCTTTGGGATCTCAGATGGGGATGCCAGGAGGCTAAGAAAAACAGTAAATATCATAGCATCTTTTTAAATTAAGAATGATGATTGCACTACTGGGTATTTACCCCAAAGACACAAAAGTAGGGATCCGAAAGGGTACATGCACCCCGATGTTTATAGCAGCAATGTCCACAATAGCCAAACTGTGGAAAGAGCCAAGATGTCCATCGACAGATGAATGGATAAAGAAGATGTGGTATATATATATAATGGAATATTATGCAGCCATCAAAAGGAATGAGATCTTGCCATTTGCAACGACGTGGATGGAACTGGAGGGTATTATGTTGAGTGAAATAAGTCAAAAAGAGAAAGACATGTATCATATGATCTCACTGATATGAGGAATTTTTAATCGCAGGAAACAAACTGAGGGTTGCTGGAGTGGAGGGTGGGGTGGGAGGGATGGGGTGACTGGGTGATAGACACTGGGGAGGGTATGTGCTCTGGTAAGCGCTGTGAATTGTGCAAGACTGTTGAATCTCAGATCTGTACCTCTGAAACAAATAATGCAATATATGTTAAGAAAAAAAAAAGAAGAAGAAGAAGGTATTGGGAGGGGAAGAATGAAGCGGGGGAAATCGGAGGGGTAGACAAACCATGAGAGACGATGGACTCTGAAAAACAATCAGGGTTCTAGAGGGGAGGGGGGTGGGAGGATGGGTTAGCCTGGTGGTGGGTATTGAGGAGGGCACATTCTGCATGGAGCACTGGGTGTTATGCACAAACAATGAATCATGGAACACTTCATCTAAAACTAATGATGTACTGTATGGGGATTAACATAAGAATAAAAAAAATAAATAAATAAAATAAATAAATTAAGAATGCTGCCCTGACGACCTAGCTCTTCACGGTAACAAAGAGGAGCTAAGAAATACAGAGCAACTTGTTTCAAAATGGAGATTCAAGAATCATGGGAACAAACTTCGATCCTTAAGTGGATTTAACTTTTTCCAACTCAAAGACATGAATAGAGTTCCAAGCCTATCACAAGAATCTGCGATATTTGGCACTCATTAAAAATCTTAAGAACTGTGTTTCCTATAAAGACAAGGAGGCAGAAAATGTTTCCTTCCCTTCAAACAAAAATGCTACCCCATAGTAAGTTACTGTTTAAGTGGTCCTCTTGAAGGTGTTCCAGTTAAGGAATAAGGTGTGGTGCCCTATAAAGCAATGGGGTATTGTGGTGGCATCCACTCAGTGTTTTGTGTCCTTGGGTCTCATATCCCCAAGACTTACTCTTCATCCATACAATAAAGCCACAATACCTTCCTTGCAAATTGTTATAAGGATTCCAGAGGATGCAAAAGTGGTTGACCCAGTGCCTGCCAAGTGGCAGGCTCTAAATAATCACATCGTTCCAACCTCTGCTTCTGTGGTTGCATCTCCATCTGTCTCTCTGCTTTCCATTGCCCCATCACTTCTGACTCTGACCTCCTGCCACCGCTCTCATGAGGACCCTTGCAATCGCATTGGGCCCATCTAAATAATCTAGAATAATCTCTTCATCTCCAAGTCAAGGATTTCATTGTACCTGCAAAGTCCCTCTACCACGTGGGTAACATATTTGTAGGTTGTGAGCGTGAGGATGCGAACATCTTTTGGTGGCGGGAGGGGAAAGCATTATTGAGCTTAGCACACCCACCTTCTTAAGTTGCTTTTGTGCAACAGATGTGAATTGTATGGTCCTAGCTCAGTTGCGTCCATCTTCCTACCAGAACTCAGTTTCCTTTTTGAGTGATTTCTGTTTAGCAGCTGAATGCATGATCTTGGTGCTTCTAAATATTCTGGCCACTTTGGATTGAAGCCAAATCTTGGGGGCATAACTCTTCAATCAAAGACAAAGATCGGTAACTTTGATACTGTTTGCTTTCCTCTCCCAGCTTCCAAGGAAGGAACATGAGTAGACGAGGAGTGAATGAGTGGGCAGTGGCAAGGAGGAAGGTTCTTGGGACAAGCAAATGTCAGCCTGACCACCCTGCCATGAGCCTCCAGGTCACACCGGCATATTGGAAATTGCTTCCCACACTCAGCACACACACATCATGGAGGGATCTTATTAAAATGCAGGTTCTACTCCTACACTGTTGGTGGGAATGCAAGCTGGTGCAGCCACTCTGGAAAACTGTATGGAGGTTCCTCAAAAAGTTGAAAATAGAGCTACCATATGATCCAGCAATTGCACTACTGGGTATTTACCCCAAAGATACAAAAGTAGGGATCCGAAAGGGTACATGCACCCCGATGTTTATAGCAGCAATGTCCACAATAGCCAAACCGTGGAAAGAGCCAAGATGTCCATCGACAGATGAATGGATAAAGAAGATGTGGTATATATATACAATGGAATATTATGCAGCCATCAAAAGGAATGAGATCTTGCCATTTGCAACGACGTGGATGGAACTGGAGGGTATTATGTTGAGTGAAATAAGTCAAAAAGAGAAAGACATGTATCATATGATCTCACTGATATGAGGAATTCTTAATCTCGGGAAACAACTGAGGGTTGTTGGAGTGGGGGGTGGGGTGGGAGGGATGGGGTGACTGGGTGATAGACACTGGGGAGGGTATGTGCTCTGGTAAGCACTGTGAATTGTGCAAGACTGTTGAATCTCATATCTGTACCTCTGAAACAAATAATGCAATATATGTTAAGAAAAAAAAAAGAAGAAGAAGAAGAAGAAGGTAGCAGGAGGGGAAGAATGAAGCGGGGGAAATCGGAGGGGTAGATGAACCATGAGAGACGATGGACTCTGAGAAACAAACTGAGGGTTCTAGAGGGGAGGGGGTGGGAGGATGGGTTAGCCTGGTGGTGGGTATTGAGGAGGGCACATTCTGCATGGAGCACTGGGTGTTGTGCACAAACAATGAATCATGGAACACTTCATCTAAAACTAATGATGTAATGTATGGGGATTAACATAAGAATTTAAAAAAAAAAGAAGAAGAAAAAAAATGCAGGTTCTGAGTAAGTATGTGGAGGTTCTGCTTTTCTAATAAGCCCCTGAGTGCTGTCGATGCTGCAGGTCCACAGGCCACGAGGGGAGTATCTGGTGCTGCCCTAGATCACCTACCAGGACGAGAATCCACACGTGACACAAACACTTGCTGCCTGATGCCTGTGGCAATCTGGAGGGCAGACTGCCACCTTCAGCCCCAGACACCCACAGCGCTGATATGGTGACGCTTGGTGGGGCTTCTTCCCTCCTACATACAGGGGTCAGAGAGACAGACCCCCCTAAGCCAACTGTTAGCAGCAGAAACAAAATGCAAGTTACACCATCAGATCCCATGCCTCACCCTCCAACTCTGCGCCTTGACTCATCCTTTCCCTTCCCCCAGTGTGGTATAGGGAGTGCTCAGACCCACTGAAACGCACACACACACACGCACACACATGTATGCACACTTGCCACATTCGCTGCATGCTACCTCAGCCTTGCTCTTGGCCTTCAGTCAACTCACCAATCACCCACTTAGGCTCATGCTCCTCTCCTGCTTGTTCTGAGGCCCCACAGCCCTCCTGTGCCAATCAGGGCCCTTGAACAATTCCAGGTATGGGCTCACAGGGCAGCAGCAAGCATGATCATGACAAGGGAAGGGCCAAAGCTAGCTTGTAGGGTGCCTTTGTGCAAATTAAGAAAAGTTGCCCCTGGAGGCATATGTGTTCCCTACTGGGGCAAGTGGCATTCAGGCTCCCATGCCCCCACCATTTGGCCAGGCACATGCACTGGTGAATGAGGGATAACAGAGGCTCCTGGTCTTGAGCAGCTTCCTCAGTCCCTCCTCCCATGACCCTGTCCTTGCAAGTCAGACCCCCCAAAATGCCATCTCCAGATAGAAAATGTAAGGTTCTGAGGAAGAGGTTAATCAAGCTTACAATCCTAAAGCTCCAGACAGTCAAGGTTGCAAAACTAAGAAGGAAAAAATTAAACTTTGGGCTAGAAGCATATTCATCAGCACCAGAAAAAGAATTGCTGCCTTAGATCACCTACCAGGTGAGAGCAAAAGAGAGAGCCCACAACGGCAGTGAGCACTGCATAAATCCCCAGATAGGAGCTGGCCATTTGCAAGGGTAAGAATCATTTATGGCCAAAGAATGAGAAAAACTCTTCCACTTTGGGAAATCAGCTTCTCCCTGGAATATCCTGCTGATGGGAACTCAGGACAGCTAGGTTCCCAGCACAGGCACACCTACAGCTTTCTCCTTCTGGTTGGCAGCTCAGAGGACTCTCCTCCATCCCTGTCTCGCCTGGGCCAAAGTTCTGTTGGCCCATTTCCTTTGGCACCCCCAGAATCACACTTCATGGTTACTGAGAGGACCAGGGTGGCACTGTATTGAAAGAAGGGTGTGGACACTCAAGTCTCTTGTGCAGAAGAATGCACTGTTCCCAAGGTTCTGTCATGGAGAGTGTATTCATTGGGGTAAGGCAGGTGATGCTGCGTAACAAATAATTTCAAAGTCTCAGTGACATAAAACAACCAATGTTTGTTCTCTTTCTTGCTACGTGTCCAGCATGAGTCAGTTGGGGGATTTGCTCTGTGTCCTACTCATTCTGGGATCCAGGCTCCTAGGGCAGCCAGCATCTCAAATGTCGCTGGTCACTGTGGTTGGGAAAAAGAAGCAGACAGCACAGTCACTGGCTTTTGGAGCTTCTTTCACTCACACTTCGCTGGCCAGAAAGAGTCACGCAGACAAAGTTCACTCCAAATGGGAGGGGAAATGCAGGCTTAGCAGGCTCCCAGAGAAGAGAGCCTGTATGTTGTGAACCACCCTGATGATTACCCTAGGGAGGGGAAAATAAGAGGGGTGCCTGTGTGGCTGAGTCGGTTAAGCATCTGCCTTTGGCTCAGGTCATGATCCCAGGATCCTGAGATCGAGCCCCACATCAGGCTCCCTGCTCAACGGGGAATCTGCTTCTCCCTCTCCCTCTGCCCCTCCCCCATGCTTATTCTCTCTCTTTCAAATAAATAAATAAAATCTTAAAAAAAAAAAAAAGAAGGGTGGGGAAGGAGAGAGGGAAGGGAAACAGAGAGGAGAGGAAGGGAATGTCCAGTTGCCCGAGGCTAAGATGTCCTCCCACGAAAACTCCTGGATAATTGAGAACATGCCTGCCTACTTTGATTTTGAGGGAAATCTGAACATTTTTACCTTTGTTCTGGCTCTGTTGGAAGGTGCTGGCCCAGGGTTCCCAAGAAGGCTCCACTACCTCCCCCTCTAGAGGAGGGGGGTCGGCCACCACAGACTGCCACCCAGATCATTCTGTCTGATTCACCTTGCCTGTCTCCTCCCTCACTCCCCATAGGCCGCTTTAGCCCACTGAATGTCTTTCTGGGAAATCTCATTCTGCACCCTGGCAGCATGCTCAATTCCTCCTGTCACATCCTGGTGGCAGCCCTATAAATAAGGCCCGAATTCTTTATTGTTGGAGTCAGCAGAAGGCTGGCACACAGGATGTCCTCACTCACACTGTAGGCATATTTTCATAAAACCTGTGCATAGAGCTTCCCATGCAGAGGGACATGACAGGGAGGTCTCTCTTTGCAGCCAGCACCCTCTCCCTTTGGGAAGTTCTCAGGCTGGCACAGAAGTCTGGAAATAGAAAAAAGTGTCAGTGACCTTGTCCACTTTTAGACAGAAGGTATGTCAGCTGATGATTCATGGGGACTTCTCCAACAGGGCTTGCCTTGTCTCCTGGTAAGCCAAGCAGCAGTGTCCTTGTATAAGCCAGGCAACCGAGGTCTAGACCCAGACAAATTCATGCTTAACTCCCCAATTTCTCTGGCCCGAGACCATCTTCCCACCTACTTCCAAAAAGGCAAACAAAGTGCCAGTGAATTCTTCATATATTCAAAGTCAAGGCCTCAGGAAAACTATAGCCCAGTCCCCCCAGACTCTACTAATGGAAGTAGGCTTCACAGACCAAGCAGAGCACAAAGCAGGAAGAGGAACGTGTGTGTGCAGGTGGCAGCAAGTGGCGAGGGTGGGAGGGAAGTCTGTGAGCTGGAGGCAAGGTATCCTCAAGGTCAGAAGTCTATGGAGACATTGCTGGCATTCATCAGTTCACCAGTGCTCCTCCCCTCCAGATAGATTGATCACTGGACTTTTCCATCCCCTAAAAAATAGCAAGGCCATGTTCTAGAGACTGGTAAGAGCCAGTGAGTTGGGGAAGAAGTGATAGCTGCTGCTTTCAAGCCAAAACTTAGAAAAGGCAGCACAGTTACTGTGACCCTCCATGTATCTCCCCTCTCCCCTCCCATTATTGGATCACGAAAGAGGGCTCCCATTGAGATGGAGTCAGCAGATCAAAGGAGCCTGGATCACTGAATCACTACATGGAGGAGAGTTGACTTGAAGAGTCACAAAACCCTCAGTGAACATGGCATGAGCAAGAAATAAGTCTTTGAGGGTTAAGCCACTGAAATGGTGGGGTTGTTTGTTACCATGGAACGTAACCTAGTCTAACCTTGCCTGATACTGTCTTTCCATGACTGACTGAGCCTCTTCCATGACTCAAGCCATCCATCCTCCAACAGAGAAGTAGACTCAGCTCCGGATCTCATCTTCAGAATCAGAGACCAAGGCTGAACATGAAGAAAATCTTGGCCGAAGAGACTTCCCTGCGTTTTCTTGTGAATCAGAGTGTGCATCTTAACTGACACTCCTTCTGGAAACAGAGAGGAGAGGAGACGAATGTCACTGGATGAATCTACTGTGGTATCTGAGATTAAATATGGCTGTTCAGCTGATACAGAACAAAACAGGGACAAACCAAAATTATGGAATCTTGTCATCTTTCCTGATCTCTTCCTGCTGAGAGGCACCTCTCCACCAGTCCCACCAGAGAAAAGTTTTAAAATTCAGGTTGTGATCCACTTGTGGGTCAAAATATCAACTTTGTGGTCACATCCAGCATTTTATGGACGGGAGTGGAGTGGAGAGGAGAGGAGTGGAGTGGAGTGGAATGGGCCAGGATAAGTATTCATGAAATTTGTTTCTGTTTCATGTGTACTTACATGTACATGTGAGCATATAGATATAAATGCAAAATCTATTTCTTACGCTTTGAATCGTGATCAAGATGAGTCCAGGAAACAATCCACATGTCCACTGACAGGTGAGTAGACCAACAAAATGTGGTATGGTCATTCAGTGGAATTCTGTTCTGTAATAAAGAAGGAATAACCCACTGATATGCTTAATAACATGAATTATTCTCAAAAACAACACACCAAGCAAAAGAACCCAAAAAAGCATACACTGTATGATCCCATTTATATGAAGCTGTAGAGCAGGAAAGTTAACTTACAGTGATAAAAAGCCAATCCGTGTTTACATGGGGTGGAGGTGAGGTGTTAGCTGTAGTAGGAGTTGAGCTGTGTTCCCCCACAACTGGGTGACATCCTAATTCCCAGTACCTCAGAATGTTACCTTATTTGGAGATAATCTTCACAGAGGTAATCAAGTTCAAATGAGATCATTAGGTCACTAATCCAATATGAATGATACCTTTATAAAAGGAGGAAATTTGGACAGAGAGACACACAGAGCAGGAAGACAATGTGAGGATACCATTTATAAGCCAAGGAGAGGGGCCTAGAATAGATCCTTCCCTCAGAAGGAACCAAACTTGGGGAACCTTGATTTTGACTTCCAGCCTCCAGGGCTGTGAGACAATACCTGTCTGTTGTTTAAGCCACTCAGTTTGTGGTACTTGTTACAGCAGCTCTAGCAGACTAATACAGACCATAAAGAGGCATGGGGGAACTTTAGAGGTGGTAGAAATGTTTTATACCTGGGTTAGGGTAGTAGTTCCATGAGTGTACATATTTATCAAATCTCACCAAACTGAATCCTTAAAGTAGGTGCATTTTATTGTAATATCCATTATATCTCAATAAAGCTGATTTTGGGGGTGCCTGGGTGGCTCAGTCGGTTGGGCATCCAACTCTTGGTTTCAGCTCAGATCATGATCTCAGGGTCCTGAGACTGAGCCCTGCATCAGGCTCTGTGCTCAGCAGGGAGTCTGCTTGTCCCTCTCCCTCTGCTCCTCCTCCACCCACATCCCTCTCTTGCTCTCTGGAATAAATAAATGAGTAATCTTTTAAAAAATAAATAAATAAAGCTGATTTTTAAAGTGTTTTAATAAAAGACTCAGGGACCCTGAATCAGGTCACATGGAGAAGCAGGGAGACCCCTCCTCCCAAAGCACCAAGCGTGTGCCTCAAATACTCCATCACCTCTAACCTTCACAGCGGGACTTCAACCAGGGTGGCTCTTCAGAGAGGCTCAGAAGGGTCACTTGCCCCAGATCACACAGGCTGAGAGTGGGAGAGCTGCCCCTTGCACCCAGCCTGTCTGACTTTCCACTGCCCTCAGACCAACCTGAGGTTCAGGTATTAGCGGGTCCGTTGAAATTTTATCTTCCCCAATATCCTGGACACTCTCAGGCTCCTATAAATACAGATAGCTCCTAGGCTTTCAGCTCTGCAGAGAAGCAGACTTTTGACAGCCTTGTCTCCCCCATGATAAAGGACTTTATGAAGCCAGGAATAAAAATGCCTGGAAGCAAGCCACCACCTGCGTCTGAGATGCAGTCGTACGTAATTCAGAGGAAGATGCCTCCGTCCTCTCTTGAGCTCCCTGTGTATGAGAAGACAAGGTGGCCCCAAAGGACAATAAACCCGAAAGACTACACTGGGAAGCAGCTAGAAATAATGAAGAGAAGACAAAGGAAAGACAAGATGTGGTGGGGTGCCTGGGTGTCTCAGTCGTTAAGCATCTGCCTTCGGCTCAGGTCATGATCCCAGGGTCCTGGGATCAAGCCCCGCATCGGGCTCCCTGCTCTGCAGGAAGCCTACTTCTCCCTCCCACTCCCCCTGCTTGTATTTCTTCTCTCCCTTTATCTCTGTCAAATAAATAAATAAAATCTTTAAAAAAAAAAAAAAGGACAAGATGCGGCAAGAAGAGGCCCACAGGAAGGCGGTCAGCATGTTAGGTAAGGACTACCATGCGGTGTTTGGTCTAGTTCAGGGATTTTCCAAAAGGACGTGTTTCCCTGAGCATGTTGGCAGCCCCCCTCAGTTCTGGACTCTACTGTCTAATGAGTTTCAGCCCCGTCCGTCTTGTACGAGAAGCTGTTTGCTCTCTCAGGGAGGGTTTGGGTACCAGCCTCTTGGGTGGGGTCCAGAATGTCTGGACAGAGTCCATAGCACTGGCTGCAAAAAGCTGGCAGGAGTACTGGATCGAGGGGTCACACAGAGAGAGGGAGGGGACCCCAGGGCCTGAGCCCAGCTCCTAAGGGTATTGATCTGGGGGGGCCTTGGAATCAGAAGGAAACTCTGAACTGCAATTCTCTTAGTTTGGGCCCCCAGAAGCAGAGCCTGAGACAAGGATTGAGATCACAAGTAGCTTCTAGGGGAATTGATCCTAGAAAACACTGATAGGATACAGGGAAAGCAACTGAGCCCCATTCTGTAGGGACCTCTGGAACACCGTGTAGAGTACACATCTTGCAGTTTTCCCATCTGAGGGGTGAGGAAGCTGGGGCAGTTTTCCCTCCAACTCCCACCACCATTGGTGAGGGCTGCTGGGGTCATTCTCCAGTGCTTAAGGCCCATGGGGTCCTGCCCAGAGAAGGAATGATGCTGGCTGTCACAGGTCCAGTAGGTACAAGGAAGGTAAGTGCCCAGGAGATACCGGTGGGGTACTGTATCGGTCAGCTAAGGCTGCCATGACAAAGTACCGATTTCCTCACAGTTCTGGGGGCTGAAGTCTGATATCAAGGTGTCAGCAGGGCGGGAACCTTCTGAGACCTCTCGCCTTGGTTTGTGAACATCCCCCTTCTCCCTGAATCCTCTCATGGCTGTCCCTCTGCCCTTGTCTGTGTCCCAATCTCCCCTCCTTATAAGGACACCAGTCAGATTAGATTAGGGCCGAAGCTAAGGATCTCATTTTAACTGAATTACCTCTTTAAAGACTCTATCTCCAAATACAGTCACATTCTGAGATTCTGAGGGTTAAAGCTTCAACATATGAATTTTAAGGGGACACAATTCAGCCCATAGCAGGTGCCACCAACTTCTGCTACAATACTCAGCAAGAGGTGCTAATAATTTAGAAAGTCGGGGTCAATATTTATATATCAAATCATTATGTGGTGCACCCGAAATTAATACAATGGCATATGTTAATTATAATCTCAGTTTTTTTAAACTTGAATAATAAAGTCAAGGTGAGCATCAAGTTTGAAAACGAGCAGCCATAGCAAGGAACATGCCACAAATCATAATCCCAGGGGCAGTTTGGGGCTCATGTCAGTTAGGAACGAGAGCTGCGAAGGATGCCATAGAACTAGGAGCATTGCTTTGTGGAGTGTTAGCCATGTGCTGTTGAGGTGATCAGCGTCTATCAGCATCTTGGGCTTCCAACACTACAAGCGATGGGTCCCAGGCCCCGTCGCTCGCCTACACAGCTAGCGATCGGATAGGTTACTTGTGCTAATGAGCCCGTGGCATGGGAGAGTCCACAGAGGACCCGCCCTAGGGTTATGGCAGTCTTGGCTCAGATCTCCTCTCTGCCATCTGTTTGCTGGGGGACAGCAGGCATTTCCCTTCACCAGCTCAGCCTCGGTCCCCTGCTACATAAAATGAGAGGAACAAAATCTGCAGTGATCACAGCCCAAAGCCTGGCACACACTCAGCATCAATGTATTCCATCTCACACACCGCCAGTGGGAGTTAAAAATGGTTGGACCACTCTTCAAACCTGCTGGATGGTGCCTGCTACAGCTAAAAACACTCCTACCCTATGATCCAGCACCTCCACTCCTAGGTTTGAACCCATCAGAAATGACTGCATGTGTCCACAAAAAAGTTATATACCAACTGTATTCACCATAACCGGAAATGGGAAACACCCAACATCCATCCACTGGAGAACAGGTGCCTAAAGCAAGGCATATTCATACACCAGAATACGACCGCCCACAGCAACATGGCTCATTGCACCAATGTTGACATCCATCGAGAGAATGAAATTATCAAGTCAAGGATCCGGGCGTTATTCATCCCTATAGCCCCGCACCCTGTGCGGAACAGGTGCCCGGTATATGGCTTTTTGAATCAACAAATGCCTTCACGTGTGTGTGCCTACATCCCCAGCCTTCTGATAATCAAGCAAGATGACTGCCAGCCTCCACCATGGCCCAGGTCCTGGAAAAGGACCACAAGCTGGCTCTGCAGCTGGTGAGCCAACATGAGGAGTTTTTAATAAGCTCACCCCACACAGCCAGCCCGCGGCACCTGGCAAACCCCCATCAACCCCACACACTGCAGCGACTGAGGGGCCCCAGAGGTGTGCTTCTCCAGGGTGGGGGCGAGAAGGCTCCATGCCCCTCTGCTTCTGCATTAGGTTCATGGCTCTCTAGGCTCTAATTTACCCAACAATCTCGGGAGGTTGAAGTGGCTTGTAACAGATTTGTTCACGGATCAGAGTCATACGACTGAGCATCTGGAGGCTGACCCCGAGCGCGGTGTATGCTATTCTAAGTCTGTACTCAGCCTGCGTTGGGGCAGATGGATTAGCAGGGGGAGCGTGCTTGAGAGAGCCCGGTGACCCCGCTCACCCCCACACCACCAGAGCTTGCACCGGGACCTCTCCTAACACCCTTTTCCCACCTGGCCCCCGATTGCAATGTGACAGGAGCAGGACTTATTAATAGGTGGGATTGCCTCTCCCTCATCCTGCTAAAAAAAATCTTTGTCAGCTGGCTCTGGGGTATTTGTGATGCCAAGCAAAAAGAAGCTAAATTGATCTACATAATGGAAAGCTATGAGGACAGGGGTGGGCTGGAACACAAACACCAACCCTGAGGAAGGGAGAGCTGGGATCTGGCAGGTGATGGTTCTAGAACTACCATTGGAAAATGGAAATGGGAGCAGGAAAGTGTGGCTAAGGATTATAAATTGGGAGCTCGCTGGTGTTCTTTGTGACACCTAAGCTGGAATTTCTTTTCATTACCCCCGAAGGGACCAGATTCTGCATAAAGCCCTAGTCCTGTGAACCCCTGCTTCTAGATGGTTAGCGGTCTCATGGACGGATTGTCACACTAGACAGTGAGGTCCCATCCAACTGTGAACCAAGTCCCACCTGAACCAAGCCCCACCCACTAGGTCCTTGAGGCGGGCCAGGTCAGGATGCTGTGTGCCCACAACCGGGTCCAGGGGCAGGACTCAAATCCTCTCTGACAACCGGTACATGTCAACGTGCCACATGGGAATCAGCAGAAGGACAAAGAAGCCCACCCTGCTCCATCCCCCTCATAAGAGCCTACGGCCCCCTTAAGATTGTCAAATAAAAACAACCCTGGACCCAGTGAGGAAAACATTATGCAAAAGGATGATTCCGGGGAGTGGGGAGGGCCTATTGCAGAAGGGAGAACACTCTGACCATGAGGTCAGACAGCTTCTCAAGAGTTGAGCAAAGAGAGTTTTCCTTTCATAGGAAGGTTAGAGAGAAGGTTCGAAGGAACACTGTGTGGGGAAGGGGTGAGGTGGTTGCATGGGAGCCCAAGAGGATGTTTGACCCCAAAGCCAGCCTCCTCTCAGGAGGGGCTGTCTGTTGCCAAAATTCAGGAGCCTGGGAGGAGAGAGGTCAAACAAAGTGTGGTCAACAAGCATTTTGTTCTGATCAATAAGTGGGGAGAGCATTTCAGTTCACCATTTCTGAGGGGAAAAAAATGGGAATTTGGAGGGTGTGGGTCTGGCTTTGTCATGGGTAAACAATGGGGGCATCTGTGTGTCTTCTCCGAGGCATATGGACAAGGGGGTTTTTTGTGGGAAGCCATTTTCCAGAACACTAGAGGATGAGAGGACTTTTTCACCTGCAGGTAGAATTCAACATTGTCAGAATGTCCTTGAGCTTTTGGGCGCCTAGGTGGCTCAGTTGGTTAGGCGACTGCCTTCGGCTCAGGTCATGATCCTGGAGTCCCGGGATCGAGTCCCGCATCGGGCTCCCTGCTCGGCAGGGAGTCTGCTTCTCCCTCTGACCCTCCCCCCTCTCATGTGCTCTCTCTCATTCTCTCTCTCTCAAATAAATAAATAAAATCTTTAAAAAAAAAATAATGTCCTTGAGCTTTTGAGCCCATGTTCTTTTCCTACAGGAGGCCGTATTGTGGAACCACCTAGTCCATGCCAGTGGAGGGACCCCAAGGAGGTTCTCGGCCAGCCAGCATCTGGGGAGCACACTCTACAGCAGAGCCTGCTCACCCGGCAGGGACAGCTGCACTCAGGACACACGTCCAGTCCGGCAAGGGATGTCCCACGTGTGCTGAAGAAGACAGATGGGCCCAGGTAGGAGGGAAGAGCTCTCCACCCAGCCTTCAGCTTCCCAACGCCCATCTCAGGCCACTCTCCAACCCTCTACCATGCTAGCGGGGTGACTTGCTCTCTCGGCTTCACTTCCCACCTCCTGAATGTCTTTCTCCCCTTTTTGGCTCCTTGCAGAACCCTTAACAGCTCCCTCCATCCCACAGATGAGCCACATGGGGAAAGACCTATTCTTGCTGTCAAAGCTCCACCAAAGCACAGGTGGTGGATTCTGGCGGTTGCATAGAGCCAATGTAAACTGCTCTCAGTGGTCTTTCTGCATAAATAAATAGTCGAGGGACGCCTGGGTGGCTCAGTTGGTTAAGCATCTGCCTTCCACTCAGGTCACGATCTCGTGACCCTGGGATCGACCCCCACATCGGGCTCCTTGCTCAGCGGGGACCCTGCTTCTCCCTCTGCCTGCCACTCCCCGGCTGTTTTGTTCTCTCTCTCTCTGCCAAATAAATAAACTCTTTAAACAAAATAAAATAAAATTAGTCTGGTATGAAATGCTGCAGCCCTAGGACAAAAGGGAAACCATCTCTATGCCCCCGTGCCCCTGTCCCTGCTCTCAGAGGAAGGGGATCAATGTCACTACTGAGGCTGGCGTGTCCCCGGCGCCGGCAGGTACCACCCTCAGCAGAGAGGCAGCTGACCCACTGACAGCATGAGCTGTCGTTTCGCTGTTCCCAGTCGGGAAGTCACAGAGAACAGAAGGAGACGGCAGGGGAGAGCCCCAACAAGGGAGGGGTGTCGCATGGAGAATGATCTGAGCCCGTCCCTCTGCCTGTCCCCTCCTATTTTCAAAGAGACACCCACAGGACCCCTACACTTACTCCCTCCGGCACACAAAAACAAACATCTAAATCAGCCTCTGATACACTTCATTTGTTCCTTTATTCACTATGCATGAAGCCCCACTGTTCTGGGCTGAATTGTGTCCCACCCTCCAATTCACAGATTGAAGCCCTAACACCTAGGACCTCAGAGTGTGACTGTATTTGGGGATGGGGGATCTTCACAGAGGGGATTAAGTTAAAATAAGGCCCTTAGGGTGGGCCCTAGTTCAGTCTGATGGTGTCTTTATAAGAAGAGGAAATCTGGACACACAAAAGGACGCCAGGGAGGCACGCACACAGGAGAAAGACCTCGCAGGGACGCAGGAAGGAGATGGGGTCATCTGAGAGCCAAGGAAGACGCCTCAAGAGAAATCAACCCTGCAGACAACTTGATCTCAGACTCCAGCCTCCAGGACTGTGAGAAAATAGATTTCTGTTGCTTAAGCCGCCGGGTCTGGGGTCCTGCCAGCATCATAAGCACCAGAGAACTCTCTCTGACCAGATCAGAGTATTACATTTATCCTTACTGTGGGAAAATCCACTTCTCTATCCAGCCAACGCTGGCCAACCCATGGCCTTGGAAGTCCACCAATGTGCCATGCCTGTGACATAGGACAAGGACCAGGGAGACGACACTGTCCCTCAAGGTCCCCCGCCCTCGCCACTGCCTCGGACCACCCGGGACCTGTCACAGGAACCAACAAGCTGGTGTGCAGGGGACGATGATGCTGAGCTAGCATCTTCCCTATCCATATCCAGTGAGACTGCCCTGGGCATGCTCCCACCTGGTAACACGACGTCCTCCGAGCACACGGTCACCGTAAGGCGCTTTGTCAGCACTCTGCCGGAAACAGAGTGGAGACTCCCAACCTTTTATTATTTGGAAGAGGAAAAAAAAAAAAAAAAAGATGTGTAATTGGCAAGTGACACTATTTTGCACAAAACAGTGCAGAGTTCAGCCCTCAAGGAGCTGGTAAGCATAAGGCTTTCCCCAATGACCCGGAACGTCAGGCCGATGTGTGATCGAGGGAAACTGGTCATTAGGGCAGGAGGGGGGCTGCAGGGTCTGAGAGACGAGAAGCCTGGGTCCCTGATTTTCTGTGGGTCTCTGAGCTGCCCCCCTCTCCCTGGTCTCGCCTTATTTCACCATCCATCAGGTTCTAAAGGTGCCACAACTCAGTGAGACAGAAGTCTCGTGCCAATGACCTTCTGAGTCCTGGTCTCCTGGGAAGTGTTATAGATCTGATCCTCGATCCCAGGAAGAGGCAGGACAGGATTCTCCCTCTCCTGTGGCCTGAGTGGGGGAGGGGGACGGAAAGGCACCACCATCAGAGAACCGACTGGGTCCAGATCCTGGTCTCACTGGGAAAGGGAACTTGGGAAAGCGTGTGGGGGCCCAGCTCCTGGGTCAGGTCCGCACACCTTGGGCTCTCCTAAGCTCCCCCAGGGTGAGCACTGAGCTTGGGCAGGAGTGGGTCAAGACAGCGAAACAGGCAGGAAAGCCAAGCCTGCCGGGCACATAGTGGGTGCTCAGGATAGCCTGGCTGTCCCTTGGGATGTCTGTTATTCTACAGTGAGCGGAAGCCATGAATTTGTGATTTATAATAAGAAATCTTTGTGTATTTGGTCTTCGTCCCCATTTCTGGCGCAGAGCTGCTAAAACCCTTAGAATATTCTGTGATGAGAATAATAAAGGTGTCTCTTGTTATGTTATTTAGGTGACTTTGGGACCACACCTAAGAGTGGGGGCCGGGGGTCAGGGGAGCCAACCGTATGACTAGAGGATTAGAGCTTTCAGTACCACCCCCACCCTGACCCCTGAGAGGGGAGAGAGAAGGGAAGTTGAATCAATCCCCAGTGGCCAATGACTTCAAAAAATCAATCATGCCAATGCAATGAAGCCTCCAGAATCACCCAAAAGGACAACATTCAGAGCTTCAAGGTTGGTGAGCAAGTGCAGATTTAGGGAGCATGGTGTGCCCAGAGAGGGCATGGAAGCTTCGAGCTCTTTCCCCAAACCCTGCTCTCTGCTTCTCTTCCATCTGGCTGTCCTGAGTTACATCCTTTTCTGATAAACTGGCAATCTACAAGTAAAATGCTTCTCTGAGTTCTGTGAGCTGCACTCATTAATGGAACCCAAGGAGGGGCTCGTTAGAATCTCCAACCTACAGTCACAGCTCAGAAGCCCAGGTGATGGTCTAGAACTTGGCGACTGGCGTCTCTGAGGGGAGAATCTGGCAGTCTTAAAGGACCGAGCCCTTAACCTGTGGGATCTGATGTTATCTGCAGGTACTGTTGGAATTACAGCGTCAGAACTGAGCTAAATTGTAAGACACCTAACTAGTCTCCAAGAATTGCTTGGTGTGGGGGAAAAACCACTTGTTGGAATTGGGTACAGAATCTTATAATGCCCTTCACTCCCCTGATGTTTACAAGATAATTCTCAGGTGACCTCAGATTCCATCCTCTTGTAGAAGACTGTTGGCTTTGAGTTGGTTATGTCAGAAGTCAAGGAGGGCTCCTGCCTGCAGGAAGGGCCACGCCGACCATGACCTTGTGGGGTTCACTTAAGGAGAATCACTCACTCAACATCTCAGGGAGATGGTCCAGGAGAACGTTCCCTCCACCCCTCACCTCCCAAGACCAACTTCAGCTAGAGGCAACATGTTCCAAGTCAGAGAAAGACTTCAGGCTTCAAGTGCTGGGCACACAGCAGGGTAGGGTCATGGACGAAGTCTTACAATTCTAGCAGCAGCTGTCTTCTCCCGTCAGAAAGTTCTGTTTTGGGGAACCTGGTTAATCCTTAAATTCATGGTTTAGTTGACACTCTATGGACATGACAAGATTAAACAGAAATTTCCATGGGTTGCTCCACAAAATCCCACATCTCTGTAGTTGACAAGCGAAAGCAAAAATAAAAATTAAAAAAAAAAATCAGGTTGGCTTTTCTAGAGAGGATGACTTCTCTCTACTCCTCCTGGTCTGATATCCCCCACCTTAAGATCCCTCTATTCCCCTTCCTCCAAGAAGTCAGCCTGGGCCATCCATTCACAGTGACCCCTCCCTCCCTGACATGTTCATGTCTGTCCCCTGCTATGAGACATTACCTGTTTGGGGCTGAGTTGTGTCCTCCACCTCCCAAAATTCATGTTGAAGTCCTAACCCCCAGCACCTCACAAAGTGACTATATTTGGAGACAGGGTCTTTAAAGAAATAATTAAGTTAAAATGAGGTCATTAGGGTTGACCCTAATCGAGTATGACTGGTGCCCTTATAAGAAGAGATTAGACACAGACAGAGGGAAGACCCTTCAAGGACCCAGGAGAAGTCCATCTATATAAGCCAAGGAGAGGCCTCAGGAGAAACCAGCCCTGCTGACACCTTGATCTGGGAATCTCAGCCTCCAGAACAGTCAGAAAATAAGCGTCTGTAACTTAAGCCCGTGGAGCGGTGTCATGGCCGCCCAAGCCCACTAAGACACCACCCCACACCTTACGGCCGATTTTAGCTACATTAGTTACTTGACTTCTGCTGGGCTTGTGCGTCGTGGTGTGATGGAAAGAGTGTGGATACTTTGAAGGTATAAGCTCAGCTGGTGCCAACTCCCGTGTCCAAGTTACTGACCCTCAAGTGCCTCGGTCTATTCCTCTGTGAAATAGAAACAGCAACTTCTGCTTTGCAGAATGATTGTGACGACCAGGCAGGAGTGACTCAGCAAATCTGTGTTCAGTGGGTGGATCTCAGCACGTAAATCCTCCACCAACCAAAACTCCCCCCACCCCCACCCCGGCTTGTTGGAGGTCCCCATGGCCTCTGGGCTGCCCCACATATGAACACTGAAGAGAACGGGATGGACAAGGAGCCAGGACCCCTAGAGCCTGTGGCTTCCCTTCTCTGACCTTGTGCTGAAAGCTTTCCCACAGCATTGCAGAGAAGACCTGGGCTCCCCAGGCCCACAAGATGGACCACGCATCTCCATTCCAGGTGTCACTCAAGGTTGGCCACGGGGCAAGCTGAGAATGGGATTTCCACTCCCTGTGAGCTCCCAGTAGAAGCCAGCTGGGGCCCTGGCGTCATAGTCGGGGTTCTTCAGAGAAGCAGAAGCAACAGGATCTATACAGATACATAGAAAGGGGTTCATGATGAGGGATTGGCTCATGCAGTTATGGAGGCTGAGAGGTCCCGTGATCTGCCATCTGCAGTCTGGAGGCCCAGGAGAGTCAGTGATGTGGCTGCAGTCTAGACCCATAGGCCTGAGAACCAGGACGGCCATGTCCAAGGGCAGAAAGACATGGATGTTCCAGCTCAAGCCAAGAGCAAAGTCACCCTTCTGCCTCTTCTTTGTTCTATTTGGGCCCTCAATGGAGTGGAAATGTCCACCTGCATTGGGGACCACACTCCTTCACTCAGTCTACTGAGTCAAATGCTAATCTCTTCCTGAAACACCTTCACAGACGAGGCCAGAAATAAGGTTTTACCAGCCTTTACATGCCTTGGCCCAGCTAAGTTCACACATAAATTAACTGTCTCACCTGGACAACCGCTCACCAGCATGTACCACCCACTTTCCAGCCCCCTTTTCCAAACATCCCCTGACCCTCCCACCTCCCGTTCCAATCCCAGGTCTTGTCTCTGCTTCCTGCCATCTCTGGCTCTCTCTCAATCTGTGTGTGTGTGTGTCCTACCACTCTATTTCTCTGTCTTTCCTCTTATGCCACCCCTAAAGCATCACCCCTCCTTTTACTCTTGGGAGTTGGATCCAGTTCTGGTGCTTCATGTGGGCCTGTGATTTCCTCCCTCATCTATGAGAACAAGTGCCAACTCCAGACACCGTGACTGACTCCAGCACTGCTCCTCAAGCAGACCAATCATGTCCCCACCCCAGGGACTTTGCACCTGCTCCTCCCTGTCCATGGCTGGGAACACCTTGTCTAAAGTAGCACCTCAACCATCCTCAACCACTCTCCCCCCACCTCTGTTTCCTTTCTCTTGAGAGTATTAATCCCCGCCTGACAGGACAGTATACAATTCCTGTTCATCCTTCTGTTGTCTGTCACCCATCGAGAAGATGAACTTCTTACAGTGATGACTTTGACTGACTTGTCCATTGCTGTATCACTACCATTTCCAATAATGCCAGACGCATAGCTGGCACCCAACAAATATCTGTAGGATGGTTGGATCATGTCTACGAACTGCCCATCAGCAGGTGCTCAGTGAGGTTAGATATAGTGATGACTGTCATGGTGATCAAAATTCAGTGAAAGCTCAAGGGCCTGGCAGGGAGAGGTGTCCCCAGAGGATGGCGCCTTCCCTGCAGGTGGGTAAGGAGGAAATCTTCAAATCCCTCCCTAAGGCTAGCGCAACTGAGGCCTCAAAGGAATCATTCCAAAGGTGTCCATGCTCAAGACAGAAGAGTGACATTCAGGAACAAACTGAATCCTGAGAAGTGGAACCAGTAGAGAATACACGATGGGTTTGCCCAAATCTCAGGGCGACCAATCACCAGGGTGGAACCATTTGTCCCCTGGGGCTGGGCCTCCACTGGCCACCACTTCTGGCCCAGTAGCTCATGCTGTGAAGGCCCCAGCTCGGCCTCTGCAGCTAACCCACTGGGAAGTCACAGAGACTAGTGGAAAGGTCTCGAAATGGAGAGTCCAGGGGCCAGACTCTCACCCTATCTCTGCCAAGGGTCCTGACACGGGCTGTGAAGTCCTGCCAATCACCAGCCACATGCACCTGGGGATGTTTCCTTCTTGCTTTGGCCTCTGCAACATTCAGATCCCATGTGCAGCCCCGCCCGCCTGTCCCTCCCCACAGTAAAACTATGGGACTTCATAGCTTGGGTCCCTGCATGTTATAATTTCATTCTGCCCTCCTCTTTTTCTGTATTCTCATTTTCCTTTTATCCTGACCCATTCTTCTCTTTATTCTTTATTTTAATGGGTGGTTTTCATTTTTTAAAAGATTTATTTATTTATTTATTTATTTATTTATTTATTTATTTGAGAGTGAGAGCACAAACAAGGGGAGGGGCAGAGGGAGAGGGAGAAGCAGGTTTCCTGCCTAGCAGGGAGCCCGATGCTGGGCTTGATCTCAGGACCACCCTGAGGCTTTACTGACCAAGCCACCCAGGCACCCCTGGTTTTTGTTTTGGAACCTGACTCAGATAATTTGGGAATGAGATGGGTCATGAGGAAACTGGTCAATAAATAAGAGCTGATAGGAAGAGCCAGCGTTCACTGGCCATTCGCTTAGAAATGACACTAAATTGGGTGCCTGGGTGGCTCAGTCGGTTGAGCGACTGCCTTCAGCTCAGGTCATGATCCCAGGGTCCTGGGATCGAGTCCCACATCGGGCTCCCTGCTCTAAGGGGAGCCTGCTTCTCCCTCTCCCACTCCCCCTGCTTGTGTTCCCTCTCTCACTGTGTCTCTCTCTGTCAAATAAATAAATAAAATCTTAAAAAAAAAAAGAAGAAGAAATGACACTAAATTAAGCCCTTTCTCCTGCGGTCACTTAACCTTCTCAAAGTCTGGTTACAACTAACGTAATGGAAGATCTACAATTAAATCCATCTTTTGTAGATCAGAAAGTACAGAATAGCAGGACTATAGAATTTAACCATGATCGGCCAGCACAGGGCACCGCAAGTGAGATTATTAGCATTTATTATCACAAGCGTATTGCAGATCAGGTTGCAGAAAACTAATTTAGCTGTGGCTTGTTTCCACACCATCATCCAATGTGAAGCCCACTGAAGTGCCATCGCCCAAGCATTTATGGCCTCCTGGCTTCCATACACCACACCCACCAGGGCCTCGAAGCCAACAGAACAGATGATGGATGGGGAAGGGGGCTACTGAGGAAGAGCGGGGCCTAGGCCTTCTGTACTTCCTACTGGAAGCCAGGTGATCCCACTCTACTCGTCTCAGACACACAAAAGCCCCTAAGCCCTTAAGAAAATGTCAAGTGCCTTCCACACATCTGGGTTCAAGGGCCGACCTCCATTTTTCCCACAAAGCCAGCCTCCCTTCCATCCAAACTGAAGCTCCGTCCTTACTGCAAGTAATTGAATCTGCCTAGAGACGGTCCAAGGGGGCAGAGACTGAGTTTGTGGGTACCCTGGGCTCCCCACACCCTACCAGGAGGCCCACCCCTTCTATCTCACATGTACCTATGCCCGTGCCTGTGCACACACAGATAGCATACATGAATGTAAATGCCACGCACATGCATGTGCACACGCCATGCACATACGTGTGCATGCACAGAGATAGCATACATGAACACATACACATGCACACACAGATAGCATTCGTGAATGCACACACCACACACATACATGTGCACACACACCATGCACCTACACGTGCGTGCACAGAGATAGCATACATGAACACATATCACGCACATACATGCGCACACAGAGATAGCATACATGACTGTAAATTCCACGCACATGCATGTGCACATGCCATGCACATAGGTGTGCATGCACAGAGATAGCATACATGAACGCATACACAGATAGCATACGTGAATGCACACACCACACACATACATGTGCACACACACCATGCACATACACGTGCGTGCACAGAGATAGCATACATGAACACATATCACGCACATACACGCACACACAGAGATAGCATACGTGAATGCACATACCACGCACATACACATGCACACACACCATGCACATACACGTGCGTGCACAAGATAGCATACATGAACACATATCATGCACATACACGTGCACACACAGCATACGTGAATGCACACACCACACACATACATGTGCACACACACCATGCACATACATGTGCGTGCACAGAGATAGCATACATGAACACATATCACACACATACATGCGCACACAGAGATAGCATACATGAATGTAAATGCCACGCACATACATGTGCATGCACAGAGATAGCATACATGCACACATACACGTGCACACACAGATAGCATACATGAATGTAAATGCCACGCACATACATGTGCGCACGCCATGCACATACGTGTGCATGCACAGAGATAGCATACATGAACACATACACGTGCACACACAGATAGCATGCATGAATGTAAATGCCATGCACATACATGTGTGCACGCCATGCACATATGTGTGCATGCACAGAGATTGCATACATGAACACATACACGTGCACACACAGATAGCATTCGTGAATGCACGCACCACACACATACATGTGCACACACACCATGCACATACACGTGCGTGCACAGAGATAGCATACATGAACACATATCACGCACATACATGCACACACACAGATAGCATACATGAATGCACATACACATGCACATACACGTGCGTGCACAAGATAGCATACGTGAACACATATCATGCACATACACGTGCACACACAGATAGCATATGTGAATGCATGCGCCACACACATACATGTGCACACACCATGCACATGCATGTGCGTGCACAGAATTAACATACATGAACACATCGCAAACATACATGTGCACACACATAGATAGCAGATAGCATATGTGAATGCACACGCCACACATACACGTGCACACACACCATGCACATACACATGCATGCACAGAGATAGCATACATGAACATATATCACGCACATACACGTGCACACACAGCATACGTGAATGCACACACTGCGCACATACATGTGCGCACACAGCACGCACATACACATGCACACAGAGATAGCATACGTGAATGCACACAGCACACACATACATGTGCACACACACCACGCACATACACATGCACACACACCAGCACATACATGTGTGCACACACCACGCACATACATGTGTGCGCACAGCACACACATACACATGCACACACACCATCCATGTACACTTTCTCCTTTGACTCCTTCCCTGGAGCCCAACCATCGGTCCCCAAAGACTCTGGAGGGCACAAGATACTAGGTGGTCCGCCAAAATCCGCATGGCGAGCTCAGGCCATATGGAAATCAGATCGAGTCCTAGAAGACATGTGGGGAGAAAATACACACAGGCCATGTCTACACAGTACCAGAAACCACTCTCATTGGTACATGGAATCCTTAGCTGGAAATAGATCAGAAAATAAAAACGCAGGGCGGAAGAGCGTTCCAGATACGCTCCAATCCCTTCTGGCTGGTGCACAGATGTGAGTCGCAGACCAGACAACAGGGAAGCGGGGCTCCGGTCCTCAGGTGTGGACTGTGGGGCTGGACTGGAGCTAGGGGGGCCTCTGCCGTTCACAGGACAGCTGGCTCCTGTTACAGATGAGGACACTGAGTCTCAGAGGCCCACCGTCCCCTGTCTGCCAGCTTGATGCAGTCAGCCCCATCTGGAGCCTCCCCAAAACCAGGATCCCCATACCTCTGAGGACTGCTGGAAGCCTCCTTCAGGCTGAGGGTCCCCAGGTGCCCACCTCACTCTTCTTCCCAGTCTAGTGAGGCCCAACAGCCACATCAGAGCAGAGCAGAGCCTGGGGCTGGGCAATTTGCTCCCATCTCAAGGCCTTGGTCTCCCATCTGTACAATGGGAGGGTTGCCTCGGTTCCCCTCAGGCTCTGCTGCTCACTGAGAGCCAGGAAAGCCCTTCTCAGGACTTGCTTCTCGAACTTGCTCACACCCCCACAGGAAAGCCCAAAGCTCTATATCCCGGCTTCTTGGTCTTGGAGAAAAGACCTTTGGGAACAATAGCTCACAAAGTCTAAGAAATCAGAGCCCAACAGAGTGGCAGGAAATGGTCAAGCCCAACCCTAAAACCAGGCCATTGGACTCCTGGCTCGGCGCCCTCCCCAGGTCACCTCCTCTGCCTCTGGGGTGGATCCTGTCA
The DNA here is from genome assembly GCF_029215605.1 of Mirounga angustirostris. Taxonomy (NCBI): domain Eukaryota; kingdom Metazoa; phylum Chordata; class Mammalia; order Carnivora; family Phocidae; genus Mirounga; species Mirounga angustirostris. Next base: position 169,625,518 of record NW_026991713.1, read on the forward strand.
GGGCTGAGATGGCCCGACGCTCAGCGTGCCCCCATCTCAGCCTCCTGGGGCCAGGCATCTGGCACACACACAGGGTCCAGAACGTTCACTACATGCAGATAACAAGCCATGTGTGGGAGACGCGCCTGGAGCACTGACTGCCAACTCGCGTCCAGCCCTTGGTGCCGTGCTTCGTGAACTTCAACCACCTTCCACGGACACCATCTAGTGTGTCGGCTCACAGCCCCACGCTCCTCTCCACTCCCGAGAGGGGCTGCCCCCGGCATAAGACCCTAGATCCGGGCCTAGACCCTCCCCAGGTCCGTGCTTGTCTGCCGCCTGGAAGGAGGGTAATTAACACCCAGGGGGGGCAAAACTGGCATAGTGATGCCCCTAGAGAGTAGGTCACTTCTTCTTTCGACCGTGAATGTGCCAGAAAGATGTTTGCCTTCTGAAGCTCCTGTTCCCAGCCGAGGCCTGAGGTTTCGCCCTGGCCCTCCAAGCTTCGGGGTCCCAAAGGACCACCTGTCCACCGACGACCACGAGCCCGGCCTGGAGCTGTGCCCGCAGCTTTTAATGCCGCATTTAAGGCCGCCCCGCATCCTGCCGGTAGGGACACAAGCAAGAGCTGTGGTGCCCGCCACACAGACTACTGGCCACACCGTGATGGACGTGGCTGCGGCAGTGCCCGGCTCGGAGAGAGCAGAGCCCTCCTTCCCAACCCAGGGCCAAAGCACCAACGGCGTGTTCTGGGGCCTTCCCCAGCCGCAGGCGGGCCTGGGAGCCTGAGCACATGGGGCCTGCAAAGCTTTTCCATGAATCAAGAGAGACACCTGGTGGCTGTCATGGGCGCCCCGGCTACCTGCTCAGCCTGGCCTTCTGGGCACCTCGGCCCTGGTCCAGTTGCCCCAGCAGTTGCGCCCAGCCTGACCCGACCCGGCCCTCCTCCCGGGGACCAGCTGTCTTCCCAAAGGACTTCAGAAGTCCTGCCGTGCTGGCGGGGATCTCAGCTCTGAAACCCAACCCATGTGGAGCCCTGGCGTCCTCAAGCTGAGTTGGGGGTCCTGCTCCAGAGGGAACTCTTACTAGCAGAAGAAGGCAAATACATTTCTTACCAGTAGAATTTCCCCCGGTGGGAACCTCTCAGAAGCTTTGCCCTGGGTCCAGGAGGCCCTGCCCATCCCCTCTACCTCCCCGTCAAGGGGAGCTGGAGGGCCACCACCCCAGAGCCTCCCCAGGTCCCGTCCCCCAGAAATGTGGCTTCTATTCATGGGACTCCAGGTTGGGATAAGTAGGTACTTGGTTCTTCATCTTTGACTGGACCAGAACCTTCTGGACTTTCTCCCAGCATGGTCTGACACTGTGAATTAATTTTTTTTTTTTCAGTGAATGAAGACTTTTAAAGCATGGATGCAAATGGTAGGTTCTGCAGATTTATGGGGGTTTTTTAAATTGTGGCAAAATACACATAACACAAAATGTACCACCTTAACCATTTTTTTAGTGCATAGTCCAGTGGCTTTAAGTGCATTTGCATTGATGTGTAGCCATCCCCACCATCCATCTGCAGAACTTTCTCATGTGCCCCAAAAGAAACTCCATCCCCATTAAAGACTCACTCCCCATCCCCTCCCCCGGCCACTGGCAAACCCCCACTTTTCTTTCTGTCTCTAAGAATTGGATTTGTGAAACTGTGAATTAAGTTGCATCTCTTTTACGTTTGTTTTGCCCGCCCCTATGATGCGATAGGTTTTCTCCTGTCCCTACGCATGGATACATTCTGTTCTCAGCACCGGGCACTGCCTGACCCAGGAGGAGGGTAGATACACTGGAAGTTCCTTTGTTCCTGCATTTACACGAACATTCTGGGAGCCTCTGCCGAGTCAGCTGTGTCTGGTGCTGGAGACAGGTCTGGGGAGAGCACAGCCGTGCCCTCTCGGAGCTGACCCTGCAGCCAGCGAGGAAAATGAGGAAAACGTTAACGAGTCACGACACAAACATTTACATACTTTACGATTGTGATGTTGCTCTTTGGCAACACTCGGGGAGCTAGGAGGGCAGGTGCATCTAGCTGGGGAAATCAAAGAGGCTTCCCCGAAGGAAGTCAACTGAGCCCTCCCGGGAGAGGAAGAGCATCAGGTGAAGGAGTATCCAGCAGGGTAATGGCTGAAAATGACACAGACCTGTCCCTCCTCTGGTTCTGGAGGTCAGAGGTCCCAACATGGAGATGTCAACAGGGCTGGTTCCTTCTGGAGGCTCTAGAGGAGAACCCACTTCCTTGGCTTGACCAGCTTCTAGAAGCTACCTCCGTTCCTTGACCCGCGGCCCATTCTCCATCGGCAAAGTCGGTTCAGTGTGGCATCTTCCCCCTCTCCTCTCTTTCTCTCTTCCACTTCCATCATCACGTCTCTTGCTCTGTCTCCAATAATCCTATCTCCTTCTTTCCTTTATAAGGACCTTCATGGCTACATGGAGCCCATCTGAATAATCCCAGATGGTATCTCCATCTCAAGGTCCTTACTATAATCACCCACAATATCCCCTCCACTGTACAGCTTCTAGGTCTGTACAGCTTCTAGGTCAGGACAAGGACTTCTAGGCAGACCGTTATTCTGCCTTCTGCAGGAGGTAATGGGACCAGAGTTGGGCATCTCCTTTTTCAAGGGGGGAAGAGATTTGTACGGTGGCTTCTGTGCCCCCAGGGAACGTGATAGGCACCATAGTATGAGGCTCCAATTTATGGCTCATGCTGCCATTTATTAAGTGTATGATCTCAGCTGCTATGTATTTAATCGTCCCGTGACCTCGTGCTAGGGCCACCACCCCATTTCTCAGGTGGATGCACAGAAGCCCCACAGCCCAGCCCAGTCCTGAGCCTCCAGCCTCCAGCTTCCCAGCCAGTCCTCCCGAAGAGGCACCAGCTTCCGCTGGAATGTATGGAAATGCAAGGAATTCATGATTCCCATCCGGGACCTGCTGAGTCAGAAACGTTGGCCATGGACCCGCCCTCCAGGGTCTAACAAGCTCTCTGCGTGATTCTGTTGCCTTTCAAATGTGAAGGTGCTTCCTCTCGGGGCCCCTTCTTACCCTCCCGACCCAGAGCTCAGCTGGGCTCGTTCAGGACTGGACTCTGTCTCTGCCAGGAAGACCCTCACCACTGCACCCCACAGGGACTCTGCACAGGTCTCGTGGGGGGCAGCGACGTCCCCCAGCTTCTCTCTGGCCAGGGAGCAGGAACAAGACTTTGACCTAGCACTCTCCTCACCACTCTGTGCGTGTGTGCATGTGCATGTGTGTGTGTCCACGTGTATGCATGCACGAGTGCGCGTCTCTCCACCCTCCCCACTCCCGAGCTCCAAACTCCTCTGAGGCAGGGACAGAGCCTTAGCAGTGGATTCAAGGAACAGAGAACAGATGCTAGTCAACCAGATCTTAAGTGCAGGTGACTCCCCTATGTGACTTCCTGAGCCACTAAGGTGGATCCCAGGCACGCTCTAGGGGTGCAGAAGGGGCACCGACCTTACTACTCACAACAGCGATGGCACCTTCCTCGGTGGCTTTGGAGGACACGGAATAGCTGATGGGCAAAGAGAAGGGCTTCATCTGTCCTCAGGGCTGGGGTCACAGGGCACCATCCCACACAGGCGCCACGATTCTGCTCTCTGCGCGAACTGGGCGAGCGGGAGCGAGTCTGGTTTCTTCGGTGGTTTTCAAACCATGCTCCATGCAGCCCGAGAGTGCCCACGGAGGAGCAGGGAGGCGAGGGCCGCAGACAGGGTGGGCTCAAAGGCCCCAGCCACCCAGGCTTTGCTTCCTCTGCCGCATCTCTGTGTGTCCAGGAAGCTGTTTAAGAAAGAGAGGGAGTGCCCCATCGCAGAGGGGCGACAAATGTGAAGCAGCCTCATTCATTCGTGTGACGGCAGCCTCGTTTGCTGCCCTGGCCACGCTCTGTGGAATACTGTCCCCCCCCCGCCCCCTGCACCCTTCCAGGACTTCTCAGAGGATCCCAGCATCTTCCAGGCCTTTCTGGTTCCTCCGGTCCAGTCCCATCACTTAGCAATATTAACACTCGTCTTTTCTTCTTCCCCGGATGTGCATCAGGCTTCCTCCCACGGGTCTCGAAGCCTGGAGAGAGGGTGGTCTTCTGGGCCCTTCCAGGACCCTGGCCCCTCTGCTGTGTTTGGGGCGGGGAGGACAGACACCGCGGAGGAGGAGGGGTTGCCTTGCTAACGAGCAGTTGGTGGGTCCCGCTCGGTTCCACACTCAGTCCACCGTGGGGGTCCGTCCCTGCAAAGAGGGAACAGGTGTCGGTCAGGATGAGGAATGACCTGACCAGAGCAGGCACCTCGGAGACCTCGCCTGGCCGAGGCCTGCCCCCCCCTCACGTCACAGGCTGATGGGTGTGGGCTGTCCTCCTCCGACTATCTGGATGTTGCTCCAGCAGAAGGAAAGAGAGACACACAGCCAGCATGCCAGCTCTTCATTGCCTTGGCCCAGAAGTGACTGTGTCACTTGGCCAGAGCTAGTCAATAGCCCCAACTAAACTTAAAGGGAATGCTCTCACCGGCTCATAGACTGTTGAGTGAGCACTAAGTGCGTTTCCCCAGCATGCAAGTGTGGTGTAAACCTTCGCACAGCCGCCTCCATCCCAGGGGACCCACTGAGAGAGGGACAGCCAATGGGCTACGCTCCGAGCCCCTTTCTGGTGGCCCTCACATACCCAGGGTCCGATTTCTCCCCCACCTTCTCACCACGGAGCCACAGAATCCTTGGGGTCTCCTCCCAGAGCCACAGAGAACTGGGGAGGGGAGGGTGTATGTCTCACACCTGCAGAATTCTCTAGACCAGAAACAGACCACAGTCGTGTCAAGTTCTCCCAACAAACCCACCAGCCCTTCGCAGTCCAGTCTGATGGCAGGGGTCGGAGTGCATGAGCAGACCCCACAGCTTAGCAAGGGCAGGATCAGGGAGTGAGCCCCCATCCCACCACCACTCCTAACCTCCTCCAGTGATTTTTTTTCCTGCTCTCTCACTTGTTCTGGAGACAGGGGAGGGAAATGCCACAGGGAAACGCTGGAAAAAGCTCTTTACCTCCAATTCTACTCCTTCCCCTCCACCATCAGATGCCATAGACCCAAGGAGGGATGGAAAGCAAAGACAGCATACCTTGGAGATATTGCAGGTTCGATTCCAGACCACGGCAATAAAGCGAATATCGCAATAAAACAGGCCAAATGAATGTTTTTATTTCCCAGTGCCTATAAAAGTTATGTTTCCACTATACCATACTCCATTAACTGTGCAATAGCATTATGTCTGAAAAAAAAAAGTAAAAACTGCTAACCATCATCTGAGCTTTTAGGGAGTCATAATCACTGATCACAAATCACCATAACAAAGACCATCATGAAAAAATTCGAGATATTGCGAGCATTGCCAAAATGTGACACAGAGACACCAAGCGAGCAAATGCTGTTGGAAAAATGGTGCAGGAAGACTTGCTCGACGCAGGGCTGCCCCAAACCGTCAAGCTGGAAAAAAACACAGTATCTGCAGTGCTTCATAATGTGAAGTGCGCCAAAATGAGGTATGCCTATATACCGATTGGCTCCAAATTGGGCCTGGGGGGGGAGGGGAGCCAGAATTGACAGCTTTCTGTGCAACGCGAGGTACGCAATAGCTTCTTTCCCCAGTCAAAGCAATAGGGGAAAAAATCCCCCTCGCCACCCTGTTCCACCATAGCCCTCCATGGGAGACGTTGTCAGGACGACACCTTCTGGAATTAGCAGTGATGGGCCAACAACCTGGTGAATATACACTTTGAAGGGGCGCACTTACGGTATGTGAATTCTATCTCAGTGCTTTCAACGTGAGTGGGAAAAGATGTCACCGGAATGTGCAGTAAAAAAAAAGAAGAAGAAGAAGGAGGAGGAGGAGGAGGAGGAGGAGGAGGAGGAGGAGGAGGAGGAGGAGAAGAAGAAGAAGAAGAAGAAGAAGAAGAAGAAGAAGAAGAAGAAAAGAAGAAGAAGAAGAAGAAGAAGAAGAAGAAGAAGAAGAAGAAGAAGAAGAAGAAGAAGAAGGAGGAGGAGGAAGAAGAAGAAGAAGAAGAAGAAGAAGAAGAAGAAGAAGAAGAAGAAGAAGAAGAAGAAGAAGAAGGAGGAGGAAGAAGAAGAAGAAGAAGAAGAAGAAGAAGAAGAAGAAGAAGAAGAAGAAGAAGAAAAGAAGAAGAAGAAGAAGAAGAAGAAGAAGAAGAAGGAAGAAGAAGAAGAAGAAGAAGAAGAAGAAGAAGAAGAAGAAGAAGAAGAAGAAGAAGAGGAAGAAGAAGAAGAAGAGGAAGAAGAAGAAGAAGAAGAAAGGATTCTAAGGCTGAAAAGAGTTTAAAGCCACCAGCCTGGCTGCTGTCTAGACCCCGCCTCCGGGACCGCCCTTGCGCGGTGGCCGCGGGTGTTCCCCGGGTTATTAATGGGGCACCACTGCCACCTAGTGTTCATAGGGGTGAACAGCAAGAAAATGAGGCAGTTGGAAGGGAAGTGACAGAGGGTTGGGGGGGGACGGAAGGCAGGAGAGGGGCTCCGGGTAGCCCACGCCCCTTCCCCACAACCCCCCAAAACGTTCTCACCTGCCCTCCTCCCAGAACTACACCCCAGCAGGGTGCAGGGGCTCAAAATAGCCATTGCCTGATTCTTGGGCTGGTGTGTAAATAAAACCTGGTGAGTATGATTCGAACCCACTTCCTTATGATTATATTGACAAAATGGGGGGCAGCTCTAGGCGCAGAGAGCTCCTGGACCGGCTGTGAGCCTCTGGACCCCTTACTGCTTCTAGAAGCTTCTATGGCTGTCTCAACTGAAAATGAAGGGGGTGGACCCATCAGGAGTTGCACACTTAGTGTTGACCCAGCCAGGTGGGCTCCCCCAGTGAGGGGAGCAGGCCAGGTGAGGCGCTGTTATCCCACCCCATCTACAGTACCGACAGACCAGCTCCAACAGGATCCCCGGCCCAGGGGGTCAAAACATAGCTATTTGTTCATGCGGAGAGCCAGAAATTGAGACAATATGTGAAATCCTTCGGGTTTTTCTTAGTCACTGGTTTCATGTTTTTCAAAGGCTATGACCAGAAGATCCATCCCTTATGAATTATTCCTGCCAGAAAGGCATAACCTGCTTGGAAAACATCAGGCAAACCCAAACTATGGGCCAGTCTACAAAACAACCGGCTTGTGCGTCTCAAAACTAACAAGATGAAAAAAGACAAAGAAAGAGCAACTATTGTGGATTAAAGGCAAATAGAGACAGGACATCTAAACTCGGCGCACGGCCTGGGATTAAATGCTAGACCAGGCGAGGGAGAGAAAAGATTGCCAGAAAGGACAGTTTGGGGGAAAATTGCCAAAACTTAAACATGTCTGTTAAAGATTAGATGATGGTATTGTATCAAAGTTGAGTGCACTTTGATAGAGAACATCTTTGTATGTCCACAACTAACCCTCAACTGGTTAAAGAAAAAAAAATATGTGCATACTGAAAGCGATTTGTGGCAAAATGTTAATAGTCGGTCTTTATACTATTGTTGCAACTACTGATCTCTATACGATTGTCCTATACTGTGGTTATACTGTTGTTTATACTGTTGTTGCAACAATAAGTTGGACATTTTTTCCATTTTTTTAAAGATTTATTTGAGAGAGAGAGAGAGTGTGTGTGAGAAACAGAGCATGAGTGGGGGGAGCGGCAGAGGGAGAGAGGGAGAGAATCTCAAGCAGACTCTCCGCTGAGCATGGAGCCCGACGCGGGGCTCGATCTCACAACCCTAAGATCATGAGCTGAGCTGCAATCAAGAGTCAGACGCTTAACTGACTGAGCCACCCAGGTGCCCTGTTTGTTTGTTGTTTTTTTTAAGACAGGAACATCCAGGGCGCCTGGGTGGCTCAGTTGGTTAAGCGACTGCCTTCAGCTCAGGTCATGATCCTGGAGTCCTGGGATCGAGTCCCGCATCAGGCTCCCTGCTCGGCGGGGAGTCTGCTTCTCCCTCTGACCCTCCCCCTCTCATGCTCTCTCTCTCTCTCAATTCTCTCTCTCAAATAAATAAAATAAAAAATCTTTAAAAAAAAAAAAAAAAGACAGGAACATCCAGTCCAGGGACCACCAGTTTTCACCCTCAGGATTAGGTGCCCTCCCAGGGGCTTGCGGATCCGACACAGTGTGGAACAGACCAGGCTGGCAAAGCCGGGGTGCAGGAGAAGCTCTGGGCTCTGGCTCATCTCACCTCTTTCTCTGCTCATCGCTGTCCCTTCCCCTTGGTCAGTGGGAAGATGACCCCCCTCCTCTCCTTCCCTGACTCACAGGCAGGTCCGAGGTGCTGTGCTGCAGAGGACAGTCCCAGCCCATGACCGGGTGTAGTCCCAGCAATGCCTCCAAGTTCCTAGGCAACCTTGAGTGAGTCCCAGTTTTTCTGCTGGTAAGATGGGGCAGCAGCTAGAACAAGATGTCATCCAGGGATGGGGGCCAGGGCCTGGGCAGAGAAGCCCTAGGAGGGTCCCATGACCCTCGGAGTCACCTGTTGGGGGGCAGGAGTGTGGGGAGGAGGGGAGGAGGGAAGGCACACCCTCTGCCTGCATCACATCAGAGTCAGCTTTACTGGTGCTTTCGCTGCTTTGCATCCTTGTAAGGTGGGAGGTGGGGAACAAGAGCTAATAAAGCCTGACCACAGGGTGGCAATGCCAGTGGGGGGCGGGGGGAGACAGGTGCCTTGGCCACGCCCTCAGGATGTGCCAGCTCAGAAGGGGAAGCTGGTTGAAGCATCCACCTTACTCCCTCCCCGATCATCTCAATATGGGCGGTCGCCCCACACCTCCTTGGCTTCCCAAAAAACCTACAGGCTCAACTCCACGGGTTTTCTTTGGCCACATTGGAGTTTCAAAGGCACCTGAATTTGACCGGGTCTTCACACGCTGCGCCCAGCTGCTGTCTCAGGCTTCCTTCGGCTGCTGAGACCCCTGGGGCTGGGGGTCCTTGCACTTCAGGCTTTGGCACCCTGAGCTAGAAACCAGATCAGCCCAAGAGGCTCTCCCTCCCGCCACTCCACATCCGATCAGTCTCTCAAATTATTCCACAGCCCAGATCTCTTCTGCACACCTGCTGCACGGTCCTTGGGCACATCTTCTAGAACAACTTCAAAATCACCCGTCTGCGCGCTGGCCTTGGCTCCGAGCTGCCTTCCTACTGCAGACAGCACCATTTATTTGAGAGAGAGAGAGAGAGAGAGAGAGAGAGAGAGAGAGAGAGAGCGCAAGGGGGGGAGGGGCAGAGGGAGAGGGAGAAGCAGGTTTCCTGCCTAGCAGGGAGCCCGATGCTGGGCTTGATCCCAAGACCTGAACCAGGATCATGACCCGAGCAGAAGGCAGACGCCTAACAACTGAGCCACCCAGGCACCCCCTGCTCGAGTCTTTGACCCAGAGGGATGCACAATTCGAAAAGCCTATTGATCGCCGCCACCGGCTGAAGGCCGGGACTCTGCTTTGCCCGAAGTCATCCAGTGATGGAGCCAGATGTCAAGCTCCAGACTGTTGGGCCCCAAAATCAGCACATCCTCCCCGCTAACAGGCTGCCCGGCAAAAGGTGGAGATGTCAGGAACAAAGTGAACGGTTAACGGATTCAGATAATGCCCATTGGGAAGGGGGGCACCCCAGCTGCAAGGCGGGGGTCCCGCGTCACTGGGGGCTCAACCTACGCCTCTGACCGCCTCGCGGCTAAAGTTCACCCCCCCACCCCGGGTGTCCCCATGGCCACAGCCCTGCAACACTGCTCTGGGGACCGCAGGGAGGGGCGGCGGGGACGCGGGCCGGAAGTCAGGAAAGCTAGGTTGGAGCCTGGTATCATCACGAGTGCGCTCTCTGTGGGGTCCTGGCCTCCCTCTCCTGGTCTACACTGGCGATCAGGCTTGGCAATGCGGAGGTCCATTTCCTGCTCTCGAGCGCCAACGCTCCAGGTGGGGGACCTGCCTCACCCCTGCTAACCCGCCCTGACACACCTCCCAGCAAGATGTGGCCAGACGCTCTCTTCACGCAGGCCACCTCACCACCCGTTCCAGCAGCCGCTGTTTCTCAAATCAGCACAGTTTTATTTTCGAGGGAGATTGTCTATTTCTCCCAGGAAAGAATCTTAAAAAGTTATAATAATAAAACCCACGGAGCTGCGGATTGCCATCTATTATTCTTTGTTGAAAGAATGACGTTATGTAAAACGTGGCCCTCCTGGAAAATTCTGGATTTGCCCAGATGCTTCCGCCATTAGACAAGCGTAAATCCCATGGACCCCCTCAGCTCCATCCACCCCCCAAAATACCAGAAGTTGAAAACCACCTGCGAGGACGCCGGACTGGGTAGGCACAGTTTTGAATGCACTGCGGGGGGCGGGGGGCGATGCTTTCTCAAGTGGCTTGGAACCCACTGTGGAAAGTAGTTCACGGTGGAGACAACTGTCATCAATGCCCATTCACACAAACGGACGCTTACAGGCAAACCCGTTATCTTTGCCCCTTAATTCGTGGGCCACATGGAAGACAAACAGAAAGAAATGATTTTAAATTTTCATTTAAAATGATTTCTTCATTGGCTTTCCCAGAGGCAGCATGCAAAGACAACCGGGCTCAAAAGCCCAGCTCAGGGGTCACCCTGGTGTCGCCTGAAGGGGAACAGGCTGGGCCGTCATTAGGGGCTCTCGCCCACGCTCAGCTGGGCTTCCTTAGTTCGGAGCCCCAGCCTGGGGGCTTCTGTGCTCTCTTCTGACAAGAGGGTGTGCTACCGGATGGAGGCCAGGGGCCTGGAACAGTCCAAAAGCTTCTGTCAAGTTTTCTTTTTCCTCAGCATGAAGGGGAATGTGGTCTCTGACCGTCAGCCTTATGCCCACAGATGGGGACGTTGGGGAGAAGACACCAGTGACTCTGGGTGGGGCCTCTCTGGACAGGAAGGACAGGGCCCTGCCCTCTCTCAGTCACATCAGCTCTGTGGCCACCCTGGGAAGAACTTCAGGAGCAAGAAGATTCCCTTCGCCCACCCCCCTACACACAGACCTGTATCCCAGGGCCCAGACTCCTGAGGCAGATGGACAGACAGACATATGCAGACACAGACAACTCCTCTCCAGTTGTATCAACTCCCAATGGACCGCCCTCCCCCTCCGCAGGCAAGATTCCCCCTGACCCCTGACCCCTCCTCCCTCACCTGGTCAAGGATCTGGGCAGCCCCCTTCTAGGGTGGGATGGTCCTCCAAAGATTTCACAAGGTATTTTATGACCCCAGTGAGGGTGTTCCCACCCCACCTGAGACACAGTGTTTGTACCTAAAACCTGAGCCCTTGGTTTCTAGAGCCTAGTGGAAAAATACCTCCCAATCCAGCCCGGAAGTCGTCTCTGCCCAGAAAAAAGACCGAGACAGACCAGCCCAGCACTTGCCAAGTCCCACCCACTGCCTAATCCAACCCAACCCGAGACCAGAACAGGAGGCCAGCTCAGCCAGAGACATGCAGGACCAGTCTACACAGTCCTACCAGGCCAGAGACAACTAAGGTGGACCCCAAGAAGCCCAGAGCTCAGCCTGGCCCTATCAAGCAGCCCAGCCCAGCGGCTAAAGAAGCCTGGGGTGGAACCGTCCAGGGCCCAGCCCTGTGCTTAGCACAACCCAAGAAATATTCAACCAAGAGGCAGAGCCGAGACCAACCTAGGCCACCATAAAACCTAAGCTGCTTAGCTGCATCTTAACTACCGCCCAGCCTGGGGCCACCACCTCCTCTCAGGAGCCAAAACAGTTCTAAGCCTCACCAGCACCCCCACTCCCACCCCCACCCTGCAGCCCTGGCCCAGTCCCAGCCCAGAGGGCTCCACCCAAACAGCTTAACAAAACAGCCCAGGCCCAGCCTGGCTGACTAGCAGCAAGGGGACCTTCCTCGGGGGTACAAGCAGGAGATGGACCTTGGTAGGGAGAGCCGGCTGAGCAGACCTTCTCCAAGCTTCCAACTGCAGCCCTGGCAGGCTGAGGCGCCTTGGTGCCCCTGCTCCCATCCAAGCAGAGAGGGCGGTGCCCCTTCCTCCCCAGGTTTGTGCAGGTTCCCAGGGAGGAGCTAAGAATGTCGAGAAGACCAAATCTCATACTCTGGACTTTAAGTTTTTCTGAGCGAGAACCAGGCTTCCAGTGGCTTCTCTGGGTGGGGAGCAGTGGAGGATCCGATGGGGAAGGGGTCCTGCACCTCAGAAACACAGTAAGGATCCTGCTGCGGAGCCCTTGAATCATCCCTACTCTAAGTAGAGCTGTGAGACCCCAAAGTCCAGCACGACCCAAGGCGGTTGAAAGCCCAGCCAAGCAGCCTCAAGAAACATCATAGGTGCTTATATTTTGCCTCCCTCCTCCTGAGTCTGGGTGGTGGGTGGTCAACAGGACTGCCTCTGGAATCAGATGATCTGAATTTGAGTCCTGACCCATCTATCTCCACGTGTTGACCTCGGGCCACTGTCCCCACCTTTCTGTGCTCCCACGTCCCTCAGTTGTAAGATGGGAATAGATAAGATGCGATTCAGTCTTTAGTTATCTGCCAGTGTCACCCAGCCAACAGCCCTGCAGGACACACCTGTGCGGGGGCAGGGTCCCCTCCTCTGCAGGGCCAGGAGCTGACCATTCTGGTGGACCTCAGAAAAATCCAGTGGGCAGGATAGCTGGGGCCAGACGACCCCAGTGTGAACAGAGCCATGTGATATAGGGGCCCTGGTTAGCTGTTACTACTAAACTAAGGAGTTTAGAGGAGAGCCATGAGACCCCTCGGCCTGAACGGAATACTTGGGATGATGTTCAGATTAGAAAGAAATGTGACTTGGGACTCGACACCATTTTGGAACAAATGGAATCCTCCAGAGCTCCTTGGAAGATACCAGGGAAGGAAAGGAAGTGCCTGGAAAATCATTTTTTCCACTTTTGTTGGGATAGAACTGACAGACAACACTGTGTGGGTGTGAGGTGCACCGAATCATGGCTTGGCTTACAGATGAGAAAGGGTGACCACAAAAAGATTAGTTAGCATCCACCATCTCGTATCGATCAAAAATATCTTTTTTCTTGTGATGAGAGCTCTTAGGATCTACTCTCTTAGCAACTTCTAGATGAACCATACAGCAGGGCTAACTGTAATCGCCATGCTGCCCATAACATCTCTGGGACTTATTTCTCCTGTAACTGGAAGTTTGTACCATTTGACCCCCCATTCATCCTATTTATAAGTCCCCCCTCTGGGGGGACATTAAATACTGCAAAAGGTTAGGGGCGCCTGGGTGGCTCAGTTGGTTAAGCGGCTGCCTTCGGCTCAGGTCATGATCCCAGAGTCCTGGGATTGAGCCCCATGTCAGGCTCCCTGTTCAGCGGGGAGTCTGCTTCTCCCTCTCCCTCTGCCCATACCCTCTGCTCATGCTCTCTCTCTCTCAAATAAAATCTTTTTTAAAGAAAATACTCCAAAAGGTTAAACTTTTTCCTAAAGAAGGTAGGAGGAAAAAAAACTCCAATTCTTGTCTGAAATGCTTTTTTGTATTGAGTGCTTACAAGTCATGCCATAAATATTTATTATCTACTATGTGCTAAGTGTTGTGCTAGAACAATTACAAAAAATTATGTTAGTGATGGGGCACCTGGGTGGCTCAGTCAGTTAAGTGTCCGACTCTTGATTTGGCTCAGGTCATGATCTCGGGGTCCTGGGATTGAGCCCTGTGTGGGGCCATGCTCAGCGGGGAGTCGGCTCGAGGATTCTCTCGCCCTCTCTCTCTGCCCCTCCCCCCGCTCACGTGCATGAGCACACGTGCGCACGCTCTCTCTAAATAAATAAATAAATAATCTTTAAAAAAAAGATGTTAGTGATAAAACATCCCATTATTCATTTTCGAGGTTTTCCCTTAGGTGTTTTTGATATACAGCATAAATATGTACATGATGTTTTTCCAAATTGCTAAGCAGTTCTTTAGTACTATAAATTAAGTAATCTTTTTCACATTATGTGTGATACCTGCTTTTAGCATATTGTATCTTCCATTAAATAATTGGCTCCAAATTGAGTTTATCTGTTGGGTCTAATATGTTTAAGAGCTTCCGATGCCCCTCTTTTCTTAAAATGTTATTTTATACACTAGCCTTTTTGTGCACTGTATCAGTCAGCTTTTGCTAGATGGTGCCGCCGTGACAAGCAGGCCCCACGCCTCGGTGACTCACAACTGCAATGGTCAGCTGTGGCCGCTACCGTGGTATTGCTCTCTGAGTCTTCTCCGTCCGAGGCCCAGACTGAAACAGCCGTCCCCATCAAGAACGTGCTTGCTGTGCTCTCAGCAGCGGGAAAAGAGCAAGAGGGCCATTAGGAAGTCACAGTGCCCCATAAGGTGTTTGCCCGGTTGTGGTACACAGATCATCTGTTCACATGCCAGTGGCCAAAGCAAGTCACATGACCAGGCCCAATGTCGATGGATATGGGATGCATCTTCCTCCCATAAGAAGGCTGGCCCTCATATGGTAGTGGGCAAGATGTATGATTTCCTTACAAGAAGGGGGAATGAGTTGCTGGGAATGGAGATAAAATCTTACCATGATCCTCCGGGTGACTCTTAAAAATCCACCTAAAATGATTTTGAGGCTTTTCATTTACATAAGATTCAATGTATGCACTGACTTGGAAATACTACACCTCTTGCAGTCTTCGACCTCCCAGCCAGAAGCGTGCATGACAAGCAGGATATCATAATATCATAAATATCCTGCCTCTCTCACACTCTGTGTGTGTGTGTGTGTGTGTATCCAACATAAAGAGGAGCATGTTCCCCATTTGGATTAAAGAGCTAAGTATAAAGATATCATATCATAGAACTAAAAAAAGAAAAATTACATCGAATAATTATCACTTCTCTGATGACATGACTCCTTTCCAAGCCTGGGAGCAAGAGAAGAGATCACAAACGCGAAGACCATCAGCTAAAAACCATGAAAGATCTGAAAGGAGTACAATGAAAATGAGAAGGTGAAAACTGCTGGAGTGTGTAATTGTGGCAGAGATTATCAGCAAAGCGTTGATTTCAAAGTTTTAGTAGGAGAGGCTATGATGTGTCTGGTGGTGGGGAGCCCACCCGGACGAGCAGGTTCCTCAAAAGGGGAAACTCAGTTCACACAAAAGGGAATGCCAATTTTTAAAGGGTTCAACCTCGCGGCAACCCAAGAAATGCAAGTTAAAACCACAATAGAGAATCACAAATATGGGGCACCTGGGTGGCTCAGTCGTTAAGTGTCTGCCTTCGGCTCAGGTCATGATCCCAGGGTTCTGGGATCGAGCCCCGCATCCGGCTCCCTGCTCAGCGGGAAGCCTGCTTCTCCTTCTGTCCTTCCCCCTGCTTATTCTCTCTCTCTCTCTCAAATAAATAAATAAATAAAAATCTTGAAAGAAAGAAAGAAAGAAAGAGCGAAAAGAAAGAAAAGAAAACTATGCGCATGAACAAGAACAGGGAAGAAATCGGGAAAGGAGGCAGGAAGAGAGAACAGCTTCCGTGATAGGGTGATTGGTTGCGGGCAGGTTTCCTTCTATTTCTCTTTACCTAGTTATTGCTATGATAGGTTTGTGCCATAAATAAAAGTGGGGGGTGGGGAGCATGGCTATGAATGTATACAACACCTCCTCCCGTCTTCTGAGATAACCACATGCTTCATGACTTCTCCTGTGAATGGGGTGGATTGTAGAGACGTCCCCCAGCTACCCCACACTCCGTCCCTGGGTGAACACTTACTGGATCCTAGTGTATTCCATTTCATTCAATCTGAATACTTTTACTGAGCAACTACATTATACCAATTATGGCAACTAAGAAAGAAAGGGGCTAATGGAGCGTGTACCTTGGTGGGGGCCAAATCCAGGTCCTCAGGAGCAGAGAGGGATCCACACGGTAAAGCGGGGAGCTGGCGCCTCCCCAGAAGACACACAGAATGGCCAGTGTGAGATCGTGTGCGTGAGCACTCTGCCATGGGTGTCAGAGCCCAGCACGGGGCTTGGCACATAGTAGGTGCTCAATAAATATGTGTAGCATTGAACTGAACTGAACTGTAGAGAATGTGGGAAACTTATTTCCAATCAACCCTCTCCTACTCCAGCCCAGAATCAAGGAAGAGTGCTGGTCCTCCTGGGGAGCCCCGCAACTTGCTCCCAGCGGCCCCCTCCACCATGGCCTCGCCCAAACCTCGGGTCCTAGGAAGTGTGCTAGAAAGAGGCCCTGCCTGTGCCCTAAAGACCTCCAGGTCTTTGATACTTGATAGATGAAAAACCCAGACCTGGGGAATACTGACAAAGAACATTTCCTGATCTGTAAAGTCACTTGTGGAAAAAAAAAAAAAAACAAGAAACAATCACACTCAGGTTTAGATTTAATGACCCACTTCTATTGAAAAGAACAAAACTACCAGGGAAGAATATAAAATTCTGGGAGAAAATGGCAAGCGTGTCTGTCTTGTCCCTTTTGTCGCTCATCCTCTGCACGATCTGGAGGTGCATCATTCCGTCCTCCTCTGAAGGGCCCATCATGATCGGTGATTGCTTATTCCTGTTAATGGGTTCCAGTATGCCCCAGAAAGCCACTGAATGATCCATGTGGCCAATCAGTGGACATCTCCCAGTTCTCTGTGGCAAAGCCACCTCCCGACCACACTGTAAGGGCACGTTTGCCTGGGGATGGTCACCTGTCTTTAAAAAGCAAAATGTCTCTTATGCAAGCTAGGCTTGCAATATGTTTTTCTCTCCCTGCCCTTCTTATTCACTTTTATGCTAAAATAACATTTTATGGCTAAAGAATTCCAAACAGGGGCATCTGGGTGGCTCAGTCAGTTAAGCGTCTGCCTTCAGCTCAGGTCATGATCCCAGGATCCTGGGATCAAGCCTTGCCTCGGGCTCCCTGCTTGGCGGGGAGTCTGTTTCTCCCTCTGCCCCTCCCCCTGCTCATACTCTCGCTTGCTCACTCACTCTCTCTCTCAAATAAATAAAATCTTAAAAAAAAAAAAAGAATTCCAAATATACTTCCAGCCACAGCACAACACAGGGCAAAGTAAGCAAGGAGCCCACTGGGAAGATGGACCACCAGGGTCCCTCTCCAACCTGGTGGCAGGTGCACCTTAATCCTGAATTTTCAGTGTTTTTTTTTTGCCAGAGCTGTGTTCCTGCCTTTACTACTCAAAAGTGCATCTCCCGTGCCCACATCCAGGGCCGGCCCTTGGGCATCATGGATAAAGTGACTCCATTTTCCATGACGTGTGTATTGTACTTATAATGTTGCCTGACCTGATTCATTCAGGTATGCATTTTCCAAAGCATTAGAATTTCTGGGATATTTTGATGATGTGCAGAGCAGAGGGAGAAAAACCCCTTCTTGGCTCTCTCCTGCCTTTTGAACTCATACAGCAGGATGGAAATTCATTTCCCCCTAAGAACAAAGCTGGGGGGTCTGAGAGATCCAGGAAAGGGGAGCAAGGAAAGTTGGCCCCTTGGGGCAGCTTCCATTGGTGACTTCAGTTAAAGGGCTTGTTATAGCTAGCAACTGCTGTATAACAAACCATCCCAATTTAGTGTCTTCAAACAACCTTTTTTTTCCCTAATGAACCCACAGTTTGAGCAGGGCTTGACCAAGGGAGCTCATTTCTGCTTCACTCGGTGTCTGTTGGGGCAGCTCAAGCCATTTTCCTGCCCTTCTTGGGTTCTGGGAGATAGTTCCAGAATTTTAGAATAAGCTCCAGTTTTCCGGAATAAGGAAGGGCTTTGCCACTGCCCAACTCCAGGGGAGGCCACTTACATGGTGTTTCAACGTAAGTGTCATCTGGTGGAGGAGAGGCTACCCCCATGTAAAGCAAAGTGAATAGTGCCCCCTGGAGTTGTGCAATGGGGAAGTTCATAAGAGACTGGAGATGATCAGATGTAACATTTGACCTAATCACCCCCACTTGACAAATAGTGGAAGCCGGTGCTGTCAGAGGAGACCAAATGGGACTCTCGTTCCCCCATTCCCCACCCCTGCCATCTCAGGCAAGTCGCTAACCCCTCCGGGACTCAGTCTCCCACCTTGCAAAAGAGGGACTTTACAGGATGGCCCAAATGTCCCTTCCAGCCCTGACACTTGCGATCCTGGTGGTCGTTTTGAGAGCGAGTCCTGGTGACAACACTATGCCCCCTCGTCTCGGGAAAGATTCCATTTTGATTTTGTATTGGGAGACATGTTGCTTTCTTGTGGAAAGTGATGATTTACGGGGAAATCACTTCCGGGGCGGGATGTGGAGACCCCTCGCTGCCCCATTTTTCCTATCTCCCCTGGACTCACCTGGCCTGGGGACAACAGAATAAAATGGGGAAGTCTTAGTTTTTAATCCCCACTTAAAGTCAGCTTTAGGGTTAGGGCCAAGGCTGAGGTTTGTCTTAGGGTTATGTTCAGGCTCGGTGAGCTTGCCTTTACTTCTACCTATCTGCCTATTTCCCCCATCACCTTTGCACATCATCCCTTTCTCTGCTCAGTCTTCAAACACTGGTGTTCCAGAGCCTCTGTCCATCCTCATCACTTCCTTTGAGACCCTAGCCTGCATGATACCTTTGCACAATGAGAAATGGCTACTATCATTCATCTTACCTCCCCTCCTTCATCTTCCAGAGAACTGTCCTAGCATACAGATGTTGCTGTTTAGATTTGTTTATTTACAACTGAATACAAAGATCTTAAGTTACTGTCCAACCATTTCTGACAAATGCACATTCCCCAGGTAACCAGGAATATTCCATCACCATAGAAAGTTGCCTGTGTGTGTTTACCCCAGGAACAACCACTGATCTGGTTCCTGTCGCTATCAATTGGTTTTTCCTGTTGTAGACCTTAATATAAATGAAATCAGGAGCACCTGGGTGTTTCATTCGGTTAGGCATCTGACTCTTGATTTCAGCTGAGATCATGATCTCAGGGTCCTGAGACCGAGCCCCATGTCGGCTCCGTGCTGAGCGTGGAGCCTGCTTAAGATTCTCTCTCCCAAAAAAAAAAAAAAAAAAAAAAAGATTCTCTCTCCCCCTCTCCCTCTGCCCCTCCCACCTCCCCGCTAAAAATAAGAAAACAAGTAAATGAAATCATACATGATATATACTCTTTTGTGTAAGGCTTCGTTCAATCAGCATGCTGTTTTTCAGATTGGTTCCCATTGTTGTGCTAAACTGACTTCCTTAGCACCAGACTTTTCTTCGGATGATTTTTAGTTTTAGCACATCATCACCATCTGCCTATCACATTCAAGGTGCAGATCTAGTGTCGGGTGGGGTACGCTACCTCTCTGGAAGCGGGGAGCCGGCCAGAGGTGGCTTGGCGTGCTGGAGACGCTGACAGATAGGGAAGTAGAAAAAACAAGCTTCGCACCTAGCTTGGGTCACTTGGCTTTGCAACTTTAGGCCAATCACTTAACCTCAAAGAGAAAATGAGACTCTGGAACATAATAGGTACCTGGTCAAAGTTAGATGAATGTCACCAGAAGGGCATAAGCTGGAAGGTGCTTATTGAAGCCTCTGCCTACGGTCCACAGGGACACAGACAGGCTGCACCCTCACTGCTCAGGAGTCTTGCACACAATGATCACAAACGGACCTCCCCTTGTCGGCACGGTTGGCCCAAGAGTGTTTCCCAAACCCGGCCTCAGCACAGACCTGCCTGCTCAGAATCTGTAGGCTCGGGCCCTGCGGCCAACTGTTTCTGAGTTTCCCAAGTGGTTCTGTCCATCTTGGGCCAGCATTTTGAGACCACCACTCCTTTGGGGAGGATGGATTTGGGGTAGTGACGAGGAGGAGAGTCACTCCCCAGAGACGGGATGCCCCTGGGTCTGCTCTTTTATTAAAAGGTGTCTTAGGGGCACCGCAGTCAGTTAAGCATCTGCCTTTGGCTCAGGTCAGGATCCCGGGGTCCTGGGATTGAGTCCCACATCGGGCTCCCTGTTCAGTGGGGAGCCTGCTTCTCCCTCTCCTTCTGCCCCTCCCCCCGCTTGTGTTCTCTCACTCTCTCTGTTTCAAATAAATAAACAAAGTCTTTTAAAAAAAAAAAAGTGTCTTATTCGCCTTCCACAGGTGGGCTGACCCCTGGAGGCCAGATGGTAGACACCACCCCGCAGCGAGGTACAGGTGGAGAAGGTGCCCACCATGACCATGAGCAGAACTGCTGGGACAGAGAAGTCAGTGCTCACCGAGCAGGCCACCTGTGTCCCCATGTTTCCCAGCCTCGCTTACAAATAGGCTGGAACCATGTAAAGGGTTTTGGTCAATGGATTGTGAACAAAAGTGACATGTGTCGCGGCCAGGTCAGGGCAGCTAGAGCAAGCATGCCTCGTGCATCCCTCCCTTCTTCCACCTACAGCTCGGAGATGACATGTCCTCAGTGATGTCTCCCACCGCCTGGCCCCCTGAGTGACTGTAGGAGCAGAGGTACCTGTCGCTCTCACTGGAGATGTAATGTGAGCTAGAAGGAAACGTCTGTTGTCCAAGGCTCTTTTGTAGCAACAATCAGCAATAGTTATCCTGACCCACGCAACTATGTATCAAGTGCTTTTCTACTTGCAAATATCTCCCAGCAGCCTCCACAAACCCCAGCAGGAATATTCAAGTAAATGACCAGGGTCTCCTACAAGCTTCGAACAGCTCCAAAGAAGTCCCCCTGAACGCTCAACGTCAGCAATTTCTGAGACACCTCCCTGCCTAGGGACCCCCCAGATGTCAGCTGTCCCCCAAAGCCAAGTGGCTGGCCACCCGTTCAATTGCTGAGATTGCACCTAATAAACGTTTTATGGACCCCTGTTCAATTGCAAAGCGATGCACGCAATTAACTTCCATCGCGGTTTTATTGTGGAAAGATGTTGCAAGCTCCACCGTGAAAGCAGGACCATGCGTCAGTTCAGGAAACGTGGCTGCCAAAGCCCAGTAGGGTCCATCGTCAGAGCAGGTGCCAAGCTCAGATCGGCTGCTCGTGGCTAATGGGGCTGCTCCCGATCTTGCCCATGGTCAGCTGGTACTGAGCCCGAGGCTTCATTCTCCCAGCAAAGGTCCTGGAAAATGCTGGACTGGAACCAGCCTCCTTCCGATCTCTCGCATAGTATGGGGTGATGTTGAATTTACCCCCAGAGGGATGCATGGGTCATAAAAATCTGGGATGTTCAGCCTTGCTGGCCTAATCCTGTGCCTACGACAGACCCACTTCCTAGACTGTTGTGGGATTTCACATCAGACATGTGTGGGGTAGCATCTATTAATGAATGACACAGAGAAAGAGAGAGAGAGAGAGAGAGAGAGAAACAGGATTTGGGCCACTGAGAGGCGGAGGGGAGGAGGGGGGAGGGCAGGCTAGCTGGTACCCCTCCCCAGTCCAGAGCAATAGGCATGAGCAGTGTTTCCCCAGCAACAATCTCTGATTGGTCCCCATCTGTCCACCAGCTGATGTGAGTCCTGACCAGTCTGTCCTCAATCCCCCCCACCCCCACCCCGGGCAGAAACATGTAGAAGAGGCTGGGAGACCCCGCTCAGGCTCCACCCCAGGGCTGGCATGGAAGCTCTAAGCATTGAAGATGGTGCTGCCCCGCCCACTCCCCAGCCCATCTCTATACAATTCACAATAAAATGGTATTTCTCCGAAAGACACTCGATTCTCTTAATGCTCGAATTCAAAGGGCCTCTTTCTCGATCTGATTGCAAAATTCTGGATAAGCTTGTTAGAAGCGAGCTCTTTTCTGGCTCTGTGTGTGTGTGTGTGTGTGCTTTTGTGTGAGTGCAGAAATGTGCATATATGCAAGTATGAGACAGCGTGTGTGCGTGCTCCCCCAAACTTTCTCCCTCTGCGGAGGGCCCCAGACAGGCTCTGCCTCCCGAGGGAAACCAGGGGAAACCATCTGGTTTGGGGAGGTGGCTAGGGAGCCAGGAGGACCTACAGGGTGGAAGCATGCCCGGCAGAGGGGGTGGAGGGGTGAGGAGTGGAAGCAGGATGCCTGTGGGAGCTGGACGTGAGGAGGGAGGTCCTGAGGTCTGTCCAGTGAGGGTGGGTCCCTGGATGCCCACCCACCCACATTAGACCCAGCCAGAGGGCAGACTGAGACCGAGGGCCCAGAGGCCCCCCCACCCCGGTCATGTCCACCCATAGTATCACCACAGTGAGCTCCAATACGTGCATCCACTGCCCTTTCAGTCCACACAACCATCCTTATGTACTCTTGTCCCCAACTTTACAGATGAGGCCTAGAAGTTCAGAGAGGTTAAGTGACTTTCCCAGAGTCACAAAGCTGGTAAGTGGGGGAGGCTGAATTCAAACCGAGTCTGCCTCACCATGAAGGCGGATCTGTTTTTGCTAGGCCCCCTCCCGGGAGTAACAAACCAGGTCTCCTCAGTGGCAGGGTTGAGCAGAGCCTGGGGACAAGGAAGCCTTGTGGGCAGGCAATGAGGATGCAGGCAAGCAGGTAAGCTCATGATAAAGGCCCTTCGGGCTCTTCCTGGCCAAGGAGTTTCTTGGACCGAGGCATGCCTGGAGTCGAGCCGGAGACCCCCCGCCACCCCATCCCTGGGAAGTGGGGTCGGCAAGTGGACCACCACCTCTTGTTTGAAACACTCCAAGATTGCAGACTCCTCTTCCTCACCATGTACCAACAGCACACAGCCTGACCCTTTCCTATCTTGCATTTGCCCATTGGCAAAATGGCATCGATGGTCAATCCACTCCCAAGAGGGAGACCCACAGCCATAAAGTAACGGATTTCTGAACATCAGCAAAGTCCCTGGAGCCTCGCGGGTGTTCTGAAAATACAGCAGTTTAAATGGCCAGAGTTTTTGCTTGGAGAAAGTGGCTGCCCTGCTGGACTGGTGTTAAATTGGCTGGGGGGGGATTGTCCCTTCTGCAGCTCATCCTAAGCAAGCGTGGTGTTCTCTTTCATTCATTCTGCTTAATTACCTCTCGTGCTGACATTGGGCGCTGACTTCATGTCCTTTGCATGTGTCCCATTTCCGAGGCCTGGGGATTCTGATCCTTCTCTCCCTCTGGAAGGGTCTGAAGAGGCAGATCCGCTCTGACGGCCTCCCCCCTCCCCCGCCCGCTTACGCCCCGAGAGAGGGACAGTGGTTCTCTGCTTTTCTGTCCCGCAGAGGGAGGTTTGCTCAGGCGGGCTGTGGGGTGGACAATCCACCCACTGGAGACATGCTACCTCTCGAAAGCAGAGAAGGAGCTCGTTGTAAGGAACATCTAGGGAAGGACCATTTGCTGTCCCCTCCAGAGGCGGGCCTCACAGTGTGGTTTCATCTGGGCTGGGAAGCTGCCAATGTATCTGGCCCGTTCACAATCAAATGCGGGCAAGGTAAGCTCACACGTCAGAGGCTTTTGAAGAAGCAGTGCTGGGGGCGGGGGGGGGGGGGCGGAGAAGAGCATCAATTATCTAGATTTTCCCATTAACCATCTGTGAGCAAGGCCCGCCCTGCTCCTGGGTGCAGCTTCCCCAGACATAAAATGAAAGCACTGGGCTAAATCATTGGTTCTCAAACTCTAGGGGGCACCTCAGAACCCCCCTGGAAGATTGGTTTAAAACACAGAGCCACCCCCAGAAGCTGGGCTATGCGGTAAAGAGATGCCAGGATTTGCATTTAGGACAAGTTCCTAGGTGGCACTGATGTCACCGGGCCTGGTACCCAGCTTTGAGAACCACTGGTCTAGACCACCTCCAGGTGCCCTTCCATGGGGGACCACCCAGCCCTCTCCTGGCCTTGCTTCCCAAACACAGGGGGAAATGGTTGGGATGAAGGTGGGTAGGCCAGCGCTCAGGGGTTAAGATGACCCATCGGCAGGCCTCCCTGGGGCTCCCCACCTGGCAGGTGTGTGCAAAAATCCCATTTCCTAGCTCCGTGACGTGGCCAAGTTCTTGATCTTTGTAAATGTCCATTTCCCCCTCTCTAATATGATGCTCATGTGAGGATTAAAGGCACTGAACATGGAGAGCACTTAGTGCCTGGTACATGCTAAGCTCTGGTAAGTGTTAGCTTTGGGAGAGTTTCAGGTGCCCTATCACTACTCCGCCCCCCTGGAAGGCCAGCCAGAAGAGGGTGTCCCCACCTTCCCGGCATGTTATGGAGTGGCAACCTTCACTTGGGCAGTGAGTCTCAAAGTGGGGTGTGTGAACCCCAGGGCCTGGTACCCACAGGATAAAGAGGGCACCTCTTCCCAGATCATCCTCGGTGATAAGCCATTTCAAAGTGCTTCTCAAACTTTACTGTGTGGGGACAGCTGGTAGACTAAGAGGATAGGCCACAGAAGCGCTCCCAGGAGACAACTCATCCCAAGGAGAAAGAAACCACCTTGACCCAGGTGCTAGGCCTGTTGTATTTTTTATTAGGGTAGGGCTCATGGTTCTGCATTTCTAACAAGCCCTCAAGGATGCCCAAGGCCCTGCCCCATAGGCCATACTTTCAGTAGTGGGGTTTAAATAAAATTAAATAAAGATTGATTGATTTGAGAGAGAGCGAGAGAATGGCTGAAGGAGAGGGAGAGAGAGAATCTCAAGCAGGCTCCACGCCCAGTACGGAGCCCAATACGGGGCCTGATCCCACGACCCTGAGATCACAACCTGAGCTGAAACCAAGAGTCGGACGCTCAACCAACCATACCACCCAGGTGCCCCAATAAATAAATCTTTAAAAAAAAGAGAAGAAGAAGAATATGGGGGCACCTGGGTGGCTCAGTCAGTTAAGCATCTGCCTTCAGCTCAGGTCATGATCTTGGGGTCCTGGGATCGAGTCTTACGTCAGGTTCCCTGCTCAGTGGAGAGTCTGTCCTCCCTCTCCCTCTGCCCCTCCCTCTGGTCATGCTCTCTTTCTCTCTCTCTCTCTCAAATAAATAAATAAAATCCTTTAAAAAAAAAAAAGCATACACTAAAATGTCTTTTAAAAAAAAAGATGAAATCACGAAAACTTAGAGATTAGTGACTTATAAGAGAGATGCAAGGGTCAGGCTGGATTAAGGAACCACATAAAAGTGATGCCATTCTCTGAGAGACAGGAAGATCAATATGGGATATGCTGACTTTGAAGAGCCCATAAATTATCACACCGAGATGCCTCATAAGTAGATGGTCCAGAGCTTCGGAGACAAAGCTGGAGTTACCGATCTGGGAATGCTTCATTCAGGATGCTGCACTAAATGTAGGGAAGTAAACAAAACAGCAGACCATAGGTTTAATAATAAAGACATTTAAAGTGACTTCACTTAACAAAATGCCTGGAGGTAGGTGATCCCAGAGCTAGTTTAACAGCAATATCTGGGCAATATCATCAAGGACCCAGGCTTTTCTCTCTTTCAATTCCGCTGGGTAGTGAAGAATGTAACCTTGCCCAAAAAAGGGGTCTTGTCCTTGCCCTCAGCTTCTGGGAGAGCATCTCTAAACCCTGGGAATGTCCTGCCTGGTAAGAGTGTTTTCATTTGGTGGATGTTCCAGGCCATCCAGACAGTAATAATGCAATTTAGGATGGATGCTTTAAGCCATACCAACAATGTGATTTAGGATGATGGCCTCTGTCCAAGACAGATAGTTACAATGGATTTAGGGTGGGGGCTTTTGGGTCACATGGTATCAGGTAACCTCCAGAGGGGCTTGAGACTGGAAACTGAGATTAACCATGTGAGCAATCAATTACTCCTACGTTGTGGAGCCTCAGTGAAAACTCTGGACACCACGGCTCAGGTGAACTTGCCTGGTTAGCAATACTCCATGCATATTGTCACACACAGATGCCTGGAGAATAACATTGTCCTGACTCCATGGGAGAGACACTGGAAGCTTGGCATCTGGAAGTCTCCCAAACTCTGCCCATGTGCGTCTTTCCTTGGCGGGTATTAATCTGTATGCTTTCATGGCGATAAACCATAAGCATGAGTACAAGAGCTTTCGATGAGTTCTACCGAATCAGCAAATCCACAGGTGGTTTGGGGGATCCCTCAGATGCACAATTAGTGTCAGAAGAGAGGATGCTCTTGTGTGAAGTGTTCCAACTACACAGTTGGCCAAACTTCTGCATCCACCATCCTCATTCTTTTGGCTTTTTATCTCAGGTCACAATATCTTTTAATACCTCGTGGTCACAAGGTGGCTGGGACTGCAAATGACATCACCTCCTTACACAACCGATCAGAGGAGTGGGGACAGGAAAAGATCTTGCAAACATGTCTCCTTTCCCTGGAAGGAAAATCTCTCCAAGAGATTGGCAAACTGTTAGTCAAGGTTTCTGAAAATCACCAGCTGAAGGTGACCTTGCCAAGAACGAGCCCAAGCTTCTGGCCTCAAGGGGCAAGGTGGTCAGAACCTTTGACCTCAAGCTTTTAGTGAGTGCACAAAGAGTGAGTTCTCCTGAGTCCACAGCACAGGGTGAGGTGAGTGCAGTCCTCGCCTCCAGCACAAAATTTACGGGGTTGCCAAAAAATCCAGCCTGCTAGGCTGAATAATGTCCCCAAAAATGCCCAAATTCTAATCTCTGGACCTGTGAATCTTACTTTATATGGCAATATGGATTTTGCAAATGTAAGTGAAGGATCTGGACATGGAGAAATTATCCTGTGGCCCTAAATTTAATGGCAAGTGTCCTTATAGAGGAGGCAGGGGGTTATCGGCTACAGACAGAAGAAAAGTGGCATGAGCGGGCATCGGAATGATGCACTTTGAAGGTGGAGGAAGGGGCCGCAAGCCAAGGAATACAGGTGACCTCTAGAGGCTGAAAAAGGCAAGGCACCGGACTCGCCCCTAGAGGGAGTGTGGTCCTGCCCTGCCAACACCTTGATGTCAGTTCAGGGAAACTGAGTGCCAGCTTCTGGCCTCCAGAGCCGTAAGATCATAAAGTCATGTTGCTTTAAGACACCAAGTTTGTGGTGTTTTCTTACAGCAGCCCAAGGAAGCTAACATGCTCGGTAATCAGTGTCCAAATCAATGCCAAAAAATCCATAATGGACAAAATATAATTTTAAATAAAGACAGAATTGGGGTTGCTGATTCTTCCTTTGGCCTCAGGCATGGAACTGTGACTGACACTGTCAAATGCTTCTCAGCTTTGGTCCCCAGCCCAGCACCCACTGCCACCAGCAACAATGCTACCACCACCCCCCGTCAGCTCCCCCTACCCAGAGCTGCCCAGCCCCAGCTGAGAAATCTGCATGGTGGATGGTGGCATTTGTGTGGCATGCCCAGGACAGTCCTGAAATCACCACCCCTAGCAAAGGCACCTTTCGTCTAAAGGTGGTCCAGATGTGGGAATGGGGCTCAGAGGAACAACATGAAATCTCCTTCTCCAGGAGCCCCAGCAGACTTTCTCTGATATTGGCCAACCCCATATCAAAAGCCCAATCTTGAACCAATCACTGGCAAAGAAGAATGGCTTGCCATGGCTGATTTAGGTCAATGACAGATATCTCCAGAGCTAGTGGAGGGTCCCAAGCTCCCTAAGGACCTTGTGGCCCACCCTATATGGGAAGAAGGGACAGCCCAGCAATCTGGGGAACTACCGTAGTGAACATGGAACTGGAGGAAGAGCCTGGGCGTGGGCAAGCATGATGTGAATGCCCCCGGGGCCTGGGGGAGCCCTGGATGGGGAGTCTGGGCAGAGGAAGAAAACTTGCATATTGGAATCTGGCGTGCTCCTAATGAGACAGCTCCCCACCCCCACAGTGGGTCCTTGCATCTAGCCAAAGTAGTTCACTCTGCGTCCTCTGCACACCCCGTCCTTGCTCCTTTGCTCATCCCCCTCCCCCAACCCAGGCTGCCTCTCCTCCATAGGGTCACCTCCCCCAGAGACCTCCCCAGACCACCCAACCCCCTCTGATCTGCCCCATCTTGTCTTCTTAAACTTATCGCCTTGAGAACAGGGGATCCTGTTCTCCCTGTGGCTCTCTCCCCGGGTGTCCCTCTGTGTGTGTCCAGGGACACTTGCCATTGGATTTAAGCCCCGCCCAGATCATCCAGGATGACCTCATCTCAAGATCCCTAACTTAATTACATCTGAAAAGACCCTGTTTCCAAATAAATTCACATTCACAGATTCTGGGGGTTGGGATGTGGACATACATTTTTGGGGACCACCGGGAAACGCACTACAGTGTCATCAGGGAAAAATAAAACATGATAAAGGGGGATCAAGGGTTTGAGGGAGGGACTGGGATTTTTAAATGAGGCGTCAAGGGGAACTTCATTGATAAAAGTGACAGTTGAACGCAGAGTTGATGACCGAAGAGAGTAAACCATGCCAATATCTGGGGGGGGGGAAGCATTCCCCCTGAGTGCAAAGGCCCTGAGGCAGAGAATGCCGAAAGTCTTTCAGGAATGGGGAGAAGGTCCATAAGACAGGAGTGAAGTAAGCATGGGGCAGAGAAGTAAAGTGAAAGAATGGTGGCAGTTGGGAGGCCTTTGCTTTTACTCTGAGGGAAATGGGGAGCCACCACAGGACTCAAACCCAATTTCTTCTGCCTCAACAGTCCAAGGGTCATGTCCTCACCCAGGTGGGTGACAGACCACCTGTCTTCCCCAACTAAGCTACTCAGGTGCCTATCACAGGATGCGTTGCTTGGATTCTTAGGCCATTCTCTAGGGAGATCTACCAATGGAGTCCATGGAGGCACAATCTTTTAACTCAATGCATGAATGCCTGCCTCACATTTTGGGTCAGAAAGAGCCCATCAGAGCCCTGGAGGCAACTATCAACCCTCCCACCCTGCACTCAGAGCCCCACATGGGGGTAAAAGCCTGCAGGGTCCCGGATATTTTCATATATGCTATTTAATTCAACCCTGACAACAACTCTCTGGTGAGATATGATTAGCCCCATTTCATGGACATGGAAACTGAGGCCCAGAGACAGGAAATGAGCTTCTTGCCATAGCTTTAAAACCGGGCTGCAAATCCCCTTGATTCTGGGGCGACCTTAGTAGTAAGACTGTTCCGTGAGTAGGGCAGAAGTGATGCTAGCTCTCTAGAACATTTTCACTGCAGCCCTGAGCTGCCCTGTGATCAGTCTGGCTGCCCTGAGCCCACCCTACTTGGCGGAAGCTCAAACTAATCCTGCAGATGTGCCTACATGGAGAGACATCCCCAGCTACATCCCCAGCTACCCCATCCCCTGGCTCCCCCAGCCCCCTGTTCCCACCCCCTCCCACCCCATCACCCCCGCCAGCCCCCAACCCGCCTGAAACAACAGGAAAGACCCCTCACAGCCCAGAGCTGCCCAGCCAAGCACTGCGCTTCCAGAATTCCTGACCCATAGAAATCACGACAGGCTCTAAGTTCGGGGTGATCCAGTCTATGCCACTACATTTTAGGGTTTCTTTGGGGTTCATAGAAGCAGCAATAGACCACAGAACACACGTCAAGGTCACGCCGTGGCCAAGCTATGATTGGAACGTGACCCCACACTGCCTCCTGGATTCAGAAACAGGGACGGAGAAACCCCAGTTTAAAACGCCAGCAAGAATTTTTAAATCGGGTGCCTGGGTGGCTCAGTTGGTTAAGTGTCTGCCTTGGACTCAGGTTATGATCCCAGAGTCCCTGGATCGAGTCCCGCATCGGGCTCCCTGCTCGGCAGGGAGTCTGCTTCTCCCTCTGCCCCTCCCCCCTCTCATGTGCTCTCTCTCTCTCATTCTCTCTCTCTCAAATAAATAAATAAATTCTTTTTAAAAAAAAAGAATTTTTAAATCATTACGGATCACGGAGTCATGAGCCTCAGGAGCAAAAAGGCCTGCCGGGCAAGGGGAGTGGGGAGTAGTCAGCAGGAGAACACAGCAGCATGGACACGTCCTGTGCCCTGGGGGACGAGTCACTCAGGACAAAACACCAGGAATGGCGGTGTGGCTTTGGAATCAACAGTGGGTTCATAAAGCTGATAAACGCGAGGCAAGTCTGAATGCATTACCCCATGAAGGATGGTTGCTTTAATAAGGACAGAAGCTGCGGGGGAGGCAGGATGGAGCCCCGTTGTCAGACCCTGAGCTCTGGGGCAGAGTCACTGCCTTTGGAGGGAACCGTGGCAGGATCAAGGTCTTTGACCCGTGTGTTAATAATCCGTGCCTTCTGTTGGGACAGGGGTCTCGCGCGGCCGGGTTCCCCCAGCGGGTGGGTGGCAGGGCTAATTGGGAGGAGGGGGACAGGGCTAAGCAGAAGGCACATGGATCACGCTCCAGCCACAAAGGAGAGCCCCATGGGGTTAAAACCTGCTGATGGTTGAGGAGTTCACGAGATGCCCATTAAGCCACCCCAGGGAGGGCGAGAGAGGGATGAGGGGGACCAGCGGGGACCTCAGCGTGCTGCAACCTGCAAACGCTCCCCCGCCCCAGCTCACCCTGGCCTCGGCTTTCTCTCCTTTTGTTTGGGTCTCAGGCTCGGCCTTTCTGGTGGAGGCTGGGGGCTGGCCGGCGGGAATGACGTTCTCTGCATGCCTGAGCCAGCAAAGGCACCTCCAGACAAGCAGGTACCTTTGGAGTCCGGCCCCACACTCGAATTTTGGACTCACTCCTGGAAGGCTCTCTCTAAACTTGGTTTAGCGTCTGCATTCGTTTTCTATTGCTACTGTAACAAATTACCACAAACCTGGGGACTTGTAACAACAGACATTATCATTGAGAACAGATAAATAAATGCTTGATCCCAAATGTTCACAGCACAGCCCTATTCACAATAGCCAAAAGGTGGAAACAGCCCACATGGCTGTCCGCTGATGAATGGATCAACAAATATGGTACATCCACACGACTGGAATATTATTCAGCCATTAAAAGGAACACAGTATGGTTGACCCTCAAACAACACAGGGGTTGGGGGCACTGATCCCCCCCCCCACACACACACACACAGAAAATCCACATATAACTTTTCACTCCCCCAAAACATGATTGCTAGTAGCCTACTGTTAACTGGTGAGCCTTCGCTGTAACAGAAACAGTTAATTGACGCATATTTTGGATGTTATATGGAAGATCGACTGTATTCTTCCAATACAGGAAGCTAGAGAAAAGAAAATGCTATTAATAAAGTAAGAAGAAGGGGGGCCTGGGTGGCTCAGTTGGTTGAGTGTCTGCCTTCAGCTCAGGTCGTGATCCCGGGGTCCTGGGATTGAGCCCCACGTTGGGCTCCTTATCCTGCTTCTCCTTCTGCCTCTCTGCTTACTTGTGCTCTCTCTCTCAAGTAAATAAATAAAATCTTTTTTTAAAAAAAGAAAGTAATAAGGTAAAGAAAGTACATTTATAGTACTATACTGTATTTATCAAAAAAAAAAAATCTGGGACTGCTTGGGTGGCTCAGTCCCTTACTCGTCTGACTCTTGATCTCAGCTCAGGTCTTGATCTCAAGGCTGTGAGTTCAAGCCCCATGTTGGGCTCTGCACTGGGTATGGAGCCTGCTTAAAAAAAAAAAAAAATCTGTATATAAGTGGACCTGCTCTGTTCAAACCTACGATGTTGCAGGGGAACAACACGGTACAATGTGGATGAACTTCAAAAATATTATAGTCAGTGAAAGAAGCCAGACATAAAAAGTCACAGATTATATGGTACCTTTTGTATGAAGTGTCCAGAATGGGTAAATCCACAGAGACAGAAAGCAGATCCGTGGTTGTCAGGGGTGGGGAAGGGGGTAGTGAGGGTTTCTCATTTTCGGCTGATGAAAATGTTTTGGAACTAGACGGAAGTAGGGTTTGCACAACACTGTGAGTGTACTAAGTGCCGCTGAATCATACTTTAATATGTCTGAATTTATGCCTCATGAATTTTATCTCAATACTAGATAGATAGATAGATGATAGATTAGATAGATAGGTAGATAGATAGATAGATAGATAGATAGATAGATAGATAGATAGATAGATAGATGATAGGGTTTTTTTTAATTTATTTATTTATTTGAGAGAGAGAGACCAGCGAGAGGGGGAACACAAGCAGGGGGAGTGGGAGAGGGAGAAGCAGGCTTCCCGCAGAGCAGGGAGCCCGATGCGGGGCTCGATCCCAGGACCCTGGGATCATGACCTGAGCCGAAGGCAGCCACTTAACGACTGAGCCACCCAGGCGCCCCTAAATAGATAGTTTTTATCTTAGAGCTCTAGAAGCCAGAAATCCAAAATCAGTCTCATTGGGCCAAAGCAAGGGTGTTGGCAGGGCTGGTTCCTTCCAGTGGTTCTAGAGGGACATCTGATTCCTTGTTTTCTTCATCTTCTAGATGCCACCTGCATTCCTTGGTTGGTGGTCCCCTTCCTCTTCAACTCCAAGAGTCTGGCAATCCCTCTGTCTACATCCCCATCACCTTCTCTTGACTTTGTCCCTCCTACCTCCCTCTTAGAAGGACTTTTGTGATTACATAGGACTCTTTTGGACAATCTCCCATCTCAAGATCCTCAACTTAATTGCATCTACAAATGCCTTCTGCCCGGTAAGGTGACAGAGACCCCAGGGGCTAAGAAGGGGTTATCTTTAGGGGGCCACTAGTCTGCCGACTATGGGATCAGAGTCTTGTTCCCTTGCTTTTTTGGATTCTTCAAGAGTGGGAATCCTGCCTGTCTTTGGGCGTCAGCCTACACCAGCTTTGTCCCAGCCAGCAGCCTAGACCATCCACCCAAGTCACCAAGGAGAGGCCGGCAGAGCAAGGTGGGAACTGCCTGGTCTTTTCCTCTGGGAGTGAGCCAGGTGAGCCGAGCAGAGGCTGCGGACCCTGGGTTGCACACATGGAAGGCTGGTAGCAGCTGCTGGCTGCAGTGTGCCAATAAACCAACTTTCAGGGGGAAAAGCCCTGATTAGTCCTGGGTGCCAAGGTGTAAATTATCCATGCTACCAGCACAACAGGACTTCACGTGGCATTGGAAAGAGATGCACATCATCGTGAGCCATTGGCCTGACTGCCACCCACCACTGCCCACAGGGACACCAAGGTTGGCCACGGTCCAGCTGAAGGGACACAGCTGAAATGTGTGGTCAAAGCCAAGTACCCCAAAGTGAGCCATGGGAGTTGGACACACAGCCAGACCAGAGTCAGAGAAGAGAGTAAGCCATGCCCAGGGGACGTCTGGTCCAAGGGGTGGGGGGGCTGATGATGATGAGCATTCACACCTGTGCTCTATTTAAGAGGACACACTTACCGTACTGACCCCTCTTTAGACCCCAGAATGACAGCCCTGAACTCGTGGGTTCTCTCTAGCTCCTTTCCGAGGGCGGGAATGGAGTTGGGTTAGAGACTTCCTTGAGATGCTTCATGAGTCTTCTTGGGCGGCCATAACAAGATCCCACAGACTTGGGGGCTCAAACAACCAAACTTCATTGTTATACTCCTGGAGGCCAGAAGTCCAAGATCAACGTGTGGGCAGGTTTGGTTCCCCATTCACCTTGCATTAGGGTCCACCCTAAACACTTATAACTTCATTACCTTTGTAAAGGCCCTATCTCCAAGTACAGTCCCATTCTGAGGTACCAGGGGTTAGGACGACAGCATGGGGGGTTGGGCAGGGCACAAGAGAGGTTTCCAATGGGCTCGATGCTGTGACTATCCACAGCCACTCCTAGGCTGCTCCTCAGCCCCTCCTTCCCACATCCCTGTTCTCTCTCCCTCCCCTCCCTGACCCTCCCCTTCTCTCCCTTCCCTTCTGAGAATCAGAGCCAAATGGTCCTAGGAGGGGCCCATGTCTGGTATAACTGAGTCCGATGTGTGTCTCTGAGCTAGATTAGGATCAGGACATTTGTCCAGGTTTGGGATATGGTCTGGGGTCAAGAGACCACAAACAAGGAGGTCTGTTCATGGGTGGAGCCAGAGGGGGCGGGGGGCATGGTGAGAATTTGCAGACATGTCATCAGGGTGTGAGGATGTGGCAGTTGACAGGAAAAAAATCATTGCCTTTGGTTTCACCATTTGCTCCCTTCCAGACACCAATGCCCAGAATTCCTCTTGGAGCAGGATGAGCCTCAGGGCCAGCGCTGAGACTCAGTTTCCTAATATGAGAAAAGGCAAGTATAGGCCCACTGTCCCTGATCCAAAAACCTCATGGCCAAATGTATTTTGGAATTCAACTTATTTTGTATTTTAGAAAGATACACCTATTGGGGTGCCTGGGTGGCTCAGTGGGTTAGGCGTCCAACTCTTGATTTCTGCTCAGATCATGATCTCGAGGTCCCATGAGATCGAGCCCTGCATTGGGCTCCACGCTCAGTAGGGAGTCTGCTTCTCTGCCTCTCTCCCTCTGCCCTTCCTCCCACTCTCTCTGTCTCTCTAAAATGAATAAATAAATCTTAAAATAAATAATAAAAAAATAAGTAAGTAATAAAAAAAAATAGATAAATAAATAAATAAATATATTACAGAGTACTCCCAGCAGGGTCTAAAGTTGCACCCTGTAATCTAAAACATTGATAATCCTGCAGCAAAATGGATGAATATCCACATTATGTGGGGTACATAAGGACTATAAACAGCCTCACATCAGCCCCACTCGGGCCTCACAGCCAGATGAGTAAGAAGAAAACATGGTGTTTAAAGAGCTTTCTGAATTTCAGAAGTGAAAAGTGACTTTAGACCTTGTAATGTGTATTTTGGAGGATCTCTTAGAGATTTAATAAAAAACCGAGGGGAGTTCAAATAGTACTTGCTAGAAGAAGACAAAGAACACCACTCTGAGCTGCCGCTTTGGAAAACACGATGGAATTTCCTTAAAAAATTAAAAACAGCTCGGCCATATGACCCAGGAATTCCACTTCTGGGTTTTTGCCCAAAGGAAATGAAAGCAGGTACCAAAGAGATGGGTGCACACCCGTGTTCATCACAGCATTGGTCACGGTTGGTTGCCAAGCCACGGAAACAACCCAAGGGTCCAGGGCGGATGCGTGGATAAAGATGATGCAATGTATATGCACACAATGTGACATCATTCAGCTGTGGGAAAGAAGGAAGTGCTGCCATTTGCAACAACACGAATGGAGCTTGATGGTATTGTGCTAAGTGAAATAAGCCAGAAAGAGACAAATACTGTATGGCTTCACTTATATCTGGAGAATCTTAAAAAAAAAAAAAAGGATTGGGCACCTGGGTGGCGGCTCAGGTCATGATCCCAGGGTCCTGGGATCAAGTCCCCCATCAGTCTCCCTGCTCAGCGGGGAGTCTGCTTCTCCCTCTACCCTTCCCCCCTGCTTATGTTCTCTCTCTCTCTCACTCTCTCTCTCAAATAAATAAATAAAATCTTAAAAAAAAAAAAAAAAGGCAAATTCACAGAAACAGGGAGTAGAAGACATGTTGCCAGGGGTTGGGGGTGGAGGAAATCAGGAGAGGTTTTCCCAAAGGACACAAACTATCAGCTATAAGATGAAAGATGAGCCAGGTCTGAGCATCTAATGTATAACATGGTGACTGCAGTTAACACTGTAGTGTGTAAGTGAAATTTGCTAAGGAAATAGAACCTAAATGGTCTCACCAAAGAAGAAAAACAAAAAGAAAAAATAGAAGGTAAATATGGAAGGTGATGCCTCTGTTAAGTAACCAGATGACGGGAGTCCTGTCACAATGTATCGAATCATCACCATGTATCCTTCACCTGTCTTACAATCTTATTTTTTTAAAGATTTCTTATATATTCATTTGAGAGAGAGAAAACACGAGCAGGGGGAGGGGCAGAGGGAGACTCTCAGGACCAGAAATCATGACCTGAGCTGAAGGCAGACACTTAACCGACTGAGCTTTCCAGGCGCCCTACCTGTCCTACAATTTTATTTGCCAGTTATGCCTCAATAAAACTATAGGGTAAAACCCTGTTGCTTCTACCCCTTGTCTAGCTCAGAAGTGGGTTCTGGGGACCATTTGCTGTCTCCTGTGTCCCCAGCCCGTCCCCAGGAGCCTCCCTCTGGCCTGCCTGGCCCCTGCCGTGGAGGCTGCAAGCTTAGGAGGTCTGGCCAGCAACATAGGGTCCCAGAGCCTGGCTCACCAAGGCCATTTCTCTCCTTCACGCTGACCCTGGGTCACAGGCCTCCCGAAAGTTCCTCCCTCTGCCTCCACCTCCTCCAGGCCTTTTCTGTCCCCTTCTGGGTGGTTAAGCCCCTCTCCTGCCACCTCTCAACATGCTGGCCAGAGTCTGGGAATGGGCCTGGCCACTCAAGGGCTGTCTGAGCCCCAGAAGAGAGCCCCCAAGGAACCCACAACTCAAACATTGACACCCAATCAGACATAAGCCCAAAGCCTCAATAGGTCAAGTGGAACCCACAGTTGTCAGTCCCTTACATCCCCAAGCCAGCCAGGGGACAGACTGGGGGCTGCTTGGATCCCAACACAGGGACATTAGTAAGAATCAGCAAATATCCTTATACCCACGCTGTGTAGCATTTTGCCCCTAAAAATAAAGAAGTCAACAAGAGAGTTCATTGGACTTTATTAAATGTCAGAGAGGTTGGGAATTGAGGGGCGGGTGTTGGTATTTAGAGCCTGCTTTAGACACTTTAAAAGTTGTGTGGTCCTGGGCAGGTCCTTGTACTTCTTTTGCCTCTGTTTGCTCACCTGTAAAATGGGGGCAGTCAGGATCCCCCACCCCCAGATACACATAAGGATTGAATGAAACTGGATGTGAAGGACATACTCCACACCCACCACCCTTTTGAACTGTCAGCTCCCAAGCAAGGTGGTGACACGATTCCCAAGGCCCTGAGTGGCCTGGGTGAGGCCACCCTCCTGCTCCCCTCCTACCACCCCTACCCTACTGCCCTTCACCTAACCCTGTTTGTTCCAGCCTCACCAGCCTCCTGTGGGGCTCCAAAATTGCCAAGCTCCCCCTTACCTCAAAGCCTTTACACATCTCTGCCTGGCTTCTTCTGGTAAGAAACTAGATGCTTTCCCACTAAGATCCAGGAACAAGGCAAAATTGTCTATTTTCACCACTCCTGTTCAACATTGTACTGAAAGTTCTAGCTAATGCAATAAGACACAAAAAGGAAATAAAAGATAGATTGTGAAGGAAGAAATAAAGCTGTCTTCATTCACAGATGACATGATTGTCTACATAGAAAATCCCGAAGAATCAACAAAAACATTCCGGAACTAATAAGCTACTAGGGCAAGGTTGTAGAATATAAAGTTAATGTACAAAAGTCAATTGCTTTCTTTCATATCAGCAATGAACAATGGAATTTAAATTGTTCTAATTGAAATTAAAAACACCATACCATTTATGTTAGTACCATGATAAAGGTACTTAGGTACAAAGCTAACAAAATACATACAAGATCTGTATGAGGAAAACTACAAAACTCTAATGAAAGAAATCAAAGAAGATCTAAATAAATGGAGAGATATCCCATGTTCATGGATAAGAAGATTAAATATTGCCAAGATGTCAGTTCTTTCCAAATTAACTTATAGATTCAGTGAAATACCAGTCAGAATCCCAGCCAGTTATTTTGTGGAAATCAACAAATTGATTCCAAAGTGTAATGTAGGAAGGCAAATGACCCAGAAAGCCAATACAATATTGAAAGAGAAGAACAAAGTTGAAGGATTGGCAATACCTAACTTCAAGTCTTATTATAAAGCTAAAATAATCAAGTGACAGTATGCTATTGATAAAAGAATAGAGGGATAGAAGGGTGCCTGGGTGGCTCAGTTGATTGAGCATCCATCTCTTGATTTTGGCTCAGGTCATGATCTCAGGGTTGTGAGATCAAGCCCCACGTTGGCCTCTGTGCTCAGTGTGGAGTCTGCTTGGGATTCTCTCATTCCTTCTCCCTCCACCCTTCCCCCAGCCTGTGCTATAAATAAATAAATAAATAAATAAATAAATAAATAAATAAATAAATAAATAAATGAAATCTTTAAAAAAGAAAAAAGGAATAGACAAACAGATCAATAGAAGAGAGCATCCAAAAATATACCCACACAAATATAGTCTACTAATCTATGACAAAGGATCAAAGGCAATTTAATGAAGAAAGTATCGTTTTTTTCAACAAATGGTGTTGGAACAACTGGACATCCACAGGCAAAAAACAGTTAATTTAGACACAGACTTTACATCTTTCACAAAAAATTAACTCAAAATGGTTCATAGACCTAAATATAAAATGCAAAACTCTAAAACTTCTAGAAGATAGCATAAGAGAAAATCTAGATGACCTTGAGTTTTGTGAAGACTTTTTAGATAAAATAAAAACATGATCCATAAAGAAAAAATGGATAAGCTGAACTTCATTAAAATTAAAAGCTTCTGCTCTGCAAAAGACACTGTCAAGAAAATCAGAAGATAAGCCACTGACTGGGAGAAAATATTTATAAAACACATATCGGATAAAGGACTTCTATCCAAAATACAAAGAACTCTTAAAATTCAACAATAAGTAACAAATAACCCAATTTAAAAATGTGCAAAAGATATGAAGAGACACATCACCAAAAAAGATATACAGATGGCAAATAAGCTATGAAAAGATGCTTCCCATCATATGTCATTAGGAAATTGCAAGCTAAGACAGCAATGAGATACCATCACATACTTACTAGAATGGTGAAAATCCAAAATCCTGACAATACCAAATGCTGGTGAGGATGTAGAGCAATAGGAACTCTCATTCATTGCTGATGGGAATGCAAAATGGTACAGTCACTTGGAAGACAGTTTGGCACTTTCTTACAAAACTAAATATGCCCTTACCATACCATATAATCTAGCCAATCATACTTCTTAGTATTTACTCAAATGAGTTGAAAACTTACGCCCACAAAAAACCTGCACATGGATGTTTATACCAGCTTTATTCATTATTGACAAAACTTGGAAGCAACCAAGATATCCTTCAGAAGGTGAATGAATAAATAGATTGTAGTACATCCAGACATTAGACTATTACTCAGCACTGAAAAGAAATGAGCTATCAAGCCATGAAAAGACACGGAGGAACTTTAAATGCATATTGCCAAATGAAGAAGCCAATTTGAAAAGGCTACGTACTGTATGATTCCAACTATATAATTCTGGAAAAGACAAAACTATGGAGACAGTAAGAAGATCAGTAATTTCCAGGGGTAAGTGGGAAGGGAGGGATGAATAGGCAGAGCATGGAGGGTTTTTAGGGCAGTGAAACTATTCTATTCAATTTTTCTATGAACCTAAAATTGCTCTAAAAAATAAAGTCTATTTTTTTCAATGGAACGCTGAGTTTGGGCAACCAAGATGGGGAGGGGAGGGAATTTGAAGGATATATGTAATTTGTGGCTGCCCAAAAATATTTTAAACACCTTCCCCATGGCTTGAGCACTATAATGCTCAGTTCTTATCACTAGAACTACATTTCCCAGCCTGCCTTGCCACTGGGAGCCATGTGACTTGGACTCTGCCAATCAGATGTAACCATGTGAAACTAACCAGGCAATGAGTTAGGAGAGGAAACACATAGATCAGGAGATGTTCTTTTTGCTGCCCTGTAAAGGCAACACGTTTAGAGGTCATTAGCAAGGACAGCAGATTCCTAGCCATGGCAGAGCCAGCATGGAATGGAGTCAGCAGCTCCCTTCTGGGCCAGTCTGCCGTTCTGGAAACTGGTCCTGAAAACCCATTGTAGACCTTGTGCTGAATCCCTTCCAAAGATTCTATGAGCTCATTAGTGTCTTGTAATAAATTCTATCCTGCTTTAAACTACCCTGGGGGAATTCTGTTGTCTGCAACTAAAAAACCTGACTGATACAATGTAGGTTTTGTTTCAGGTTTGTTTTGCTACTAAAATTAATTTAAAATAAATATAAGCTGTTTTATATGTAGAGTCTTAAAAAAAAAAAAAAAACCTCATAGATACAGGGAACTGATTGGTGATTGCCAGAGGTGGGGGGCGGGGGGAGTGATGCAGGAGGAATAAGAAAAATGAGTAGACTGTTGACTTTTTAGTTTAAATAAATTGAATAAATAAATGAAGGAAGGAAGGAATGTACATACATACATACATAAATAGAATTTTTTGTCCCTAAATTTTTGCCTGCACTTCTGCTTAGTTCCTGGAATTACTATGAACTCCAGGAAAGAAGCTACAAATATATTTTGGTCATTGATCCACAATGTCAAATGGCTTTCCGGAGAGTTGAAACTAATTTATAGTCCTGTTAGTGATGTATGAAGACACGTCTCAACCTCACTTCTGCCCGCATTGAATGTTTTCATTTTTATAGCACGGGAGTGCAGGGCGCTATGGGACTCAGAGGCCAGAGAGGAATCTCTTTTCTTCCTAATACCCTCAGAGAAGGGTCCAACAAGCTCAGACCCTCTGTGCTACTGGTACTCGAGGTGATGCCAAGGTCTCTGTTCTGGGCTTGGTCGCAATCCAAGGAACAAAGGCCAGATGGCTGATTTGAGGTTGGAGGGAGCTCCTGTCAAGAAGCTCCAGGGTTTTGAACTTGGAGGTGGCCAGTTCTTTTTGGTCCCATCTCCTATGGATTTTTTTTCCCTTTACTACTGAGATTCAAATTCCCGGTTTCACAGAGATCTCTATTCATTCTGCTTCTCCACTTGGAAGATTGCATAATTTCATGTTTGTTAAAACACAAAAACAAAAATAACCTGGACCTACAGAAAAGGAAAAAAAAAAAACAAGCAAAAGCCAGATTTTGGAATCAGATGGTTGTGGTTTGGGTCCAAACCCACTGAGAATGGGCTGTGTGATCTTCAGCAAGTCTCTTAACCTCTCTGAGCCTCAGTTACCTCTTCTCCACAACAGGGAAGTTATAACCCCCCACCACCCCAGGCTTGGCATCAGAAGCAAGGGCAGTCATCCGCTTAGAAGCTGGCGCAGTACCTGGCGCACAGAGACCCACAACAGGGACGCATCCTCCTTTCCCCTTCTCACTCAAGTCCTCCAGAAACAATCCATTTCTCCACATTGTCCTGGGATCACTACCATGGTTGGCAAGGGGTGGTGAGTTCTTCTGAACATCACCTTCCTGGGAGTTGCTGGAGGAATGTGGGACTCTGGGCCCCCACTGGGTCTGTATGCTCTGAGTCACATGACTGCTTGGGATTGGTAAGGGCAGAGGGTGGAGCTGGACCAGGTCAAACTGGCTACTTTAATGATGCGTTTTTTGCTTCCCGTAGCAGAACATCCAACTCAGAGGGGCCTGAACAGTCAGGGGTCGTTATTCCCATTAACAAGAAGTTCAAAGTAGGGAGGTTTCTTGAGTTATTTCCATGGCTTAATGATATTATCAGAGACCCAGGTGTTTTCTGTCTTTTCCTTCTGCCATATATCTATCCTCATGGTCACCAGATGGCTGCCACCACTCCAAACTTCACACTCAAGCACAATCGTGTCTCCTGAAAAGGAGAGGCCTTGCTTCCTGCACATCTCTTTTTTTTTTTCCTCCCCATCACACTGCCCCTCCTCAATCCCTCCTGGCAATAATCACCATTCTGTCTTTATGATAATGTTTTCCTTGCTTTTCTTTATCATTTTCACCATCTATGTCATCTATGTACACATCCTTTTTTATTTTATTTTATTTATTTATTTGCCAGAGAAAGCGCACAAGCAGGGGGAGCAGGAGGCTCCCCGCTGAGCAAGGGGCCCCATGGGACTCAATCCCAGGACCCTGGGATCATGACGGAGCCAAAGGCAGCTGCTTAACTGACTGAGCCACCCAGGCATCCCTGTGTATGCATTCTTGATTAATATTTTGTTTGGCCTGCTTTCAACTTTATATGCACGGAATCATATTGAACATACACTTCGTGCCTTACTTCTTATCTCACCGTTGTTTGTAGGATTCACGCATAGCACTGCACATAATCATGGTTTATTCTTTTTCAATCCATAGGAAGAATATACCAGAATGCATTTGCCCACTCTCCTGCTGGTGGACGCTTGGGTCCTTCAAGGGCCACTATGAACAATGCTGCTGCGAGCATCCTTCTGACACACACATGCAGCAGGAGCAGAGCTCCTGGGTCGTGGGGTCCCTGCAGGGTCAGCTCTAGTACTGATTTCCCAGTATTCCCAGTATTCTCTCCTGCACAGAGGAGAGTCCTTCCCTCTGCGTCTCTGCCGTCCCAATACTGATGAGACTGATCTTTCTGAAGATGTGAACCAGATCTGTCATTCTCTTGCTTCAGGTCCATTTTACTTAGAATAAGATCCAAACTCTTTAACCCGGTCCTCGGGGCCCCCAGCTCCCTCTCTGCTCCCACCTGTCTCCACTGGGGACGAGCCTACCAGCTACCATGCTCTTGCCACACGGGATCACGACGCTCAAATCAGCACCTGGGATAGGAATGTGAATAGAGGAGGAGGGAGAAGGGGGCTGGGCCAGGCTCGGGAGCTATGCCGGGAACACACGGGAGCATCTACTATGCAAGACGCCACCGTGGACCCTCCACTCCACCCCTCAGGGGATCACAGGCTCCTCAGCCCTTGAAGGGGGAGCATCTCCCTGGTGTGGATTCCGTGAATCTTCCCCACAGCACGACCCCTCCACCTAAGTCAACCATGTCACCAGAGACCAATTTGAACCCCAATGCTGGAAGAAAATCTGCTTCTTGGAGAAGAAAAGAGCAACAGGGAATAACTGAGCATATTGACGGAGCCAGAGTGAGAAGAGGAGAAGGAGTCAGTGAGGACGTTTTGAAAGTAAAACCAAAGCATAACAAACTCTAGCAACTGTTCTTCCAGAACATGTCAGAATCAACTACTTAAATCCCAGATTTCCAGGAAATGACATTTGTCAATCCTCCGGGAGGTCTGCATTACCTGAGGAGGAAGATGAAGAGCTCTCCGCTTGGTTTTGTTTGGCTTTGGTTTTTTTCTTACCAGAACCCAAGTGACAAATATTAAGTTGAGTTACTAAATGGCGCTTTATCTTTATGAGAATCCTGACTTGGAGATAAGAGTCCTGTCCACAGGTTTTTGTTTTGTTTTTTTTATAAATGTTTGGGGTTTTTTTTTTTTTAAGATTTTTTATTTATTTGAGAGAGAGAGAAAGCATGAGAGGGGGGAGGGGCAGAGGGAGAAGCAGACTCCCCGCTGAGCAGGGAGCCCGATGCGGGACTCGATCCCAGGACTCCGGGACCATGACCTGAGCCGAAGGCAGTCGCTTAACCAACTGAGCCACCCAGGCGCCCCTGTCCACAGGTTTTTGTCTGACTAAAAATGGGAGCTATCCTCAAAGTGAAGTGAAATGAGTGGAAATCTGGGAGGACCTTGGCCAAACATCCAGTCCAGGGCAGGAAAAGCCAGCAGGAAGAGCCGCAGGCTTTGCCTCATT
This sequence comes from Mirounga angustirostris, assembly GCF_029215605.1. Taxonomy (NCBI): domain Eukaryota; kingdom Metazoa; phylum Chordata; class Mammalia; order Carnivora; family Phocidae; genus Mirounga; species Mirounga angustirostris. Next base: position 169,668,786 of record NW_026991713.1, read on the forward strand.
CCCTGACCATGCAGAAGCAGGTGCAGAATGAGTTAGGACAGGCCTCAAGCTGATCCAGAAGGTGTGGCAGATTGCATCTCCCAAAGATGGCCACGGCGACGTCTCCCATCCCATATACCCTTCCTCAAAGTGGCCCTGCCACTCCGCCACCAGGAGGTGGGGTCCAGGTCCCCTCCCTTGAATCTCGGCAGGCTTGCGACTGCTTCTACCAAGAGAGCATGGTGGAAGTGATGAAGTCTCTCAGGCCTCGTCCAGAGAGAGTTATATAGCTGCCGCCTCGCTTTCTTGGATTGCTCACCCTGGAGGAATCCAGCTACTAGGGCAGAAGTCAACCTCCCAGAGACCAGCACACCGGAGACCCCACAGCCAATCAGCATCAACTGCCAGCCAAGTGAGTGTGCCATCTTGGACGGCCAGTCCGGTCGTGCCTTCAGATGACTACGTTCCCAGCCCACAGCAACCCCAGCCAAGTGAGCGACCCCAAGCGAGAGCTACCTTCCCAAACCCTTTCCCAATCCCTGTCCTACAAAACAGCAAGCAAAATAAAAGAGGTACTTTAAGCTGTTTTGTGTGGGGGTAATTTGTGATGCAGCAGTAATTACCCAAACCAGAAGGAGAGGAAGGGAAAGCGGAGTTGATGTGAGGGGACAAGGAAGGGAATGTTGGCCACGGGGGCTCAGAGGACATTGAAGGAGAAGGAGAAGGAGCTGGAGGTAAAGAAGATGCAGATGATGAGGATGGGGAAGAACAAGAGGAAGACAGATGGATAAAGCATTGATTGAGTCCAACCTTCCTTTTCTGATTGGTTTTGCTAATTCTCTCCCGTTCTTTTCTCCTGGAGTCTCTCTTCTGACCTCATTACACTTTGATATGCAATTTATTTGGGATGGAGGTGGGGGGCGTTTTCTGTCCCAAGTTCCTTTCTACCCCTTCCTTTCTCAACAGACCCTGACAGAATGCACACACCATTGTGCTCGTGGGTAAAAGACAACCAACCCTCCCCGACCCTGTTGGCCACTGGAGGCTGCCAGGGATCTGTGGGGAGGCAGGGAGCAGCCCAGCAATCCTCCTTCTTTCCCTGCATCTATAACCACGTGAATATGGACAGCAAGCAAACACCAACACATATATGTCTACTCTCTGTATAAAACGAACACTGAAAGCAAAACAACAGCAAAAAGCAGGATTCAAGAAGGTCAGCAGAGGGTGGGGTTGAGATCTCTGGAAGGGTGAAGTGGGCATTTTGACAATATCGCTTCCGCTTGGGTGGTGCTTAATGGATGCTCTTGCCGTGTGAACTGTCACTTTAAAAATAAATTTCCCTCTCAATAATGACTGGAGCCCGGCCACTTGACAGAGAATCAGCAGAACGTAAAGGAGCTTACTTGGAAACGACATTCTGTATTGTAATTTTCCTTCTGTTTTATTTTTAAATTTTCTTTTTATGACATGTCGTTAAAATATGCCAGCCAAGAAAAAGAGGGGATGGGGAGAACTTGATGGTGCAAGATGGGTGGCGTGGCGACCATTATTTAAGCTGGGTGATGGGTCCACGGGGGTACACTGTACTGCTCGCTCTCCTTTTTGCAGATGGCTTCATATTTTTCCATTATGAAAAGCTCATTGTTCTTCTTTTTGTCTCACTGGAAAGGAAAAAAGATGTTCCGTTTTAAATGTCAAAATGCGCAAGACATCTTCTGAGAATAAAAAGCATATGTGTACGCAGAGACTTTGTTGTTCTCTGTCTCGGAACATACACTTCGGACCTTCCCAGTTTGATTCACTTAATAAATCTACATCAACCTTAATATCTCCCAATCTAGCACAATTCTGCCCTGTGCTCGTTGGAGGGCCATATGGTTCGATCTAAGTGCAATGTCACTCACCAGCCGTGATGTCATCAACACAACCCCGGGGCCACCGCATTCATCGCTCAACGTTGAGTTCTTGAGCTTTATCTTTCGTTTTTATCTCAGTTTCATTACTTAAAAAATGGGCCACCACATCCACGGAGTTGCTAAAATCAGCCACCAGCATATGGATCTTAGGGGTTCTAATGCCCAGAGATAATCAAAGTGTTTGCTGGCATGCCTTCCCCAATAAAATGTGTCCAGGAAGATGAAAAAGCTTTCAAGAGCAAGAAGTCAGTGCTGGTAGAAAGCGCTTTTTTTTTTTTCTTTATTTATTTAGGTGCCAGCTATCAGGCACAAAGTAAAGCCAAATGGAACTCATCCCAGTGACCTGGTTGAGGGGACGGCCCCTGCTTGGTCTGCCACAGACGCTACTGAGTGTGTAAGCTTTGCAGGCTGTAAAATTGAGTAGCTGGAGTTCAAGGCCACTTATATTAGAGATGTGCATTAACGGCGATAGGCTGAAGACTGTTATGGGCGGGGTTTATTTTCCCAAAATTTATATGTTGATTCCCTAATCCCCAGTAGCTCAGAAAGTGGCTATATTTGGAGACAGGGTTTTAAGGGGTAATTAAGTTAAAAGGAGGTCCTTAGTGCCCTAACTCAGTATGACTCGTGCCCTAATAAGGATATGGGATTAAAACACAGACATGCACAGAGACGAGAGCACATGGGCACACAAGAAGACAGCCGTCTACACACAAGGAGAGAAGCCTCAGAAGAAACCAACGCTGCCAACACCTTGATCTTGAGCTTGGAGTCTCCAGAACTGAGAAAATGCGTTTTTGGTGTTCGAGCCCCCCAGCCCGTGGCTTTGTTACGGCAGCCCAAGCAAACGAATACAGAGGCAAAGCCTTTTGATGTATAAAACTTAATAAATATGGATTGTATCAAGTCTTTCCATAGTATTTTGAAATTGAAAATATTTTCTCTAGTAATCTGTCCATGTAACAGATTCTGTGGATTAACTTCTTGAACCCTATTTGCCAGGATAAGCCTCATATGGTAACAGTGAATTATTTTCAATATATTGCTAAGTTCTGTTTGCTGATAGTTAGGAATTCTGCATCTTCATGTATGTGTGAAATCGGTATATATTTTTCTTTCTGATACCTTATCGAGTTTTGCTATGTAAATTTCTGTGACTTCATATAATTAACTGGGGTCCTGTTCATCATATTCTTGGCCTTGGAAGAACTTCAGTAACTGTAGTTATGTGTTACTTAAATCTTAAAGCTTATTCATGAGGCAAAACAGAAACAAAAAACTTAATAAACAGGACCAGTCTATCAAGAGGCAAAATACTATAACAAAACCTTCTCGGGCGCCTGGGTGGCTCAGTTGGTTAAGCGACTGCCTTCGACTCAGGTCATGATCCTGGAGTCCCAGGATCGAGTCCTGCATCGGGCTCCCTGCTCGGCAGGGAGTCTGCTTCTCCCTCTGACCCTCCTCCCTCTTGTGCTCTCTGTCTCTCATTCTCTCTGTCTCAAATAAATAAATAAAATCTTTAAAAAAAAAAAAACAAAACCTTCTCACGTAGACAGCATGGGACTTCTCTACATGGGTCAAGAATTTTGGAAATTAAACAATATATATAATTAATTAATTAGTTTTCAAAAAGAATTTCGGAAATTTTGAAAATACAGGAAAGGGCTCATTTTTCAATTCAAAGCTTAAAATAAAAAAGACAGCAGATGCAGCCTTCCTTTAGCACTTGATGGCGCTCTGGGGTTGTCCCACATCCCTTATCACAGTCTGGATGACCTTATTTATTTATTTAAACATTTCTGTCTCCATGACAGCGAGGATCTTGCCTGTCTTATCCGCTGTTGAAGCCCTAGTGCCTAAAAAGGCAGCAAGTTGGCTCCCAATAAATATTCGTTTAACGAACAAACCAGGCTGGGGTTAACTCTCTAAGGCGATACTGTTCCCTTTGGTGGCCGCTAGCCCCATGCAGCTGTTCACATTTAGACTGATCGAAATTAAGCTTAATTTTTTTTTTAAACTGGCCATATAATTCAAGTGCTCAGAGGGCGTGGGCCACATGTGGATGGGTGGCCAGCATATTGGACATGACAGCCACAGAACCTTTCCTTCACTGCAGAAAGTTCTGGGCAACCCTGCTGTCAAGGATCCAAATGTGTGTGTGGAGGTGGGGGGGTCGCAGCTGGAGAATCTCTCAGAGTTAGGGAGGAGGCAGGGAGATAGGGAGCCCCACTATTAACACCAGGAATGATCACCTCCACATCTCCCTGAGCACCTGCTGGATGCTGGGGCTGGCTTAGATGTGTTAGTAATGCTGTCCCTTCTGACGATGGTGCAGGGCGGCTAACATCACCACCATTCACGATGCGCTATTCATGATACGGTAGAACAGACAAGTGACCACAGGAAAGAAAATTCCGGCTCAGGGGCTGGTGGGAGTGGGAGAGGTGCATCAGGGGCCCAGCCAAGTTGCCAGATCTCAGGGAGGATCAATAGCCCCAGTGGGGAGCTAGATCATGAGATGGGAAACCAAGGCCAGAGCTGCACTCTGTAGTTGCAGGAACTTCACAGGGGAAGAGGACCACACGTAAGTGGGCCCACGGGTGCCCAGGGCTCTGCCACCCACTGGGACCAGGCCTGAGGTCATGAGACCAAGGCCAGCCTCAATGCCCGAGGAGCAGAAGCTGCTGATCCCTGCTCTGCCCAGGCCCAAAGACCCGACCCCACAGGATGCATACTCGGCGACCCCGGCTGCAAAGGGCTAAGGAACACTAGAAAGAGCAGAATGGCCAAAATGCAGGGCGCCCTTGAGACCCCAGGGTAGCAATGGCTGGACGGTTCCCGGACCTGCTGCCAGGCTTCACGGTTGGTTTGCACAGTTCTGGAGCAGATGGCCTTCTGGAAACAGAGCAGGGAGGGCACCTGGGCTCCAGGGGCCTCAGTGCCCCGAAGTGGAGGGCCTCCATCTGACGGTGGAGACACCCTGCCCCGGACGGGAAGCCCCAGGGGCGTTAGCAGTCTGTTGCCAGACTTGCAAAACAGACAGAGCTCTGGCTCCCAGCACCGCTCCCTTCCAGCAGGGCGGGGGGCAGGGGGGGCGCCATGCTGCCCTCAGAGTGGCCCCCCGGGACCGACCCTCTCCTCTTCTCTGGGGCCCCAGAAGCCAGGCAGAGAGGCAGAGGCCCTTTATGTGCCAGAAAGGACCGCTGTCAAGGGACTGCAAATCTGCTTGAGGTGTCACAGGTCTGTTTTTAGAACAAGAATGTCACATCAGCAGGAACCAGTGGACAGAGATGGTTGGGGGGGAGGGGCAGTGGCAAAGCAAAGGACATGAACGTCTGTCTCAGAGCCCCCCCCCCCACCCCCGTATCTAGGGCACATTTGCACAGCACAGAGGGCTACCCTGTGCATGGGTTAAGTTGCAATGTGCTCACTACAAAGCGACAGGCGGGTGGCATTGTCCCTGCTCGGCAGGTGGTGAAAGAGGATCTGCAGCTTCGGGGGCTGGGCTGAGAGGGTCCCCCAGGTTCCCTACTCCAGGGCCCGGATACAGCATCTGCAGCACTTTGCCGAGTGGTTTCTCTCATCTCTGACTCTGTTCTGCCCCGGCGGGGCAGGGACAAGTGCCCGGAGGTGACCCTTCACCGGCGATGGATGGGAGTTGGTACTGAAACCCGTCAGCAGCCTCACCTTGCAGGAGGGACAGCTCTGAGAGAGGCCCCCGCGGGATTCGGCTCAGCGGCCACCATGGCAACTTGCTTGCTAATGTCCCTTTGTTGGCTGCCTTCCTGTCCCTGTTTGGTTTCCCCTACTGGGGCTTCTGTGATGCCTTGTATTTGAATCCTTGTCTCAGGGCCTGCTTCCGAGGTCACTCAAACCAAGCAGAGAAAAAGAGGAGAAGGCTGGCCACTGGGGGCCACTGGGGCTCACTGGGGGCCTGGATGGAGGTGGTCCAGGGGTGGGGGAGCCTGGCTCAAGCAGGCTGGCCATCAGGGTGTGTGGCCCAGCGGCGGAGTCTCCAGGGAGGGAAGCTGCTCAAATTGGTGTTGGCACAGGATTCTATTCTGGGTCGCCTGTCCAGATGACAGTAGGACCTGGAGACATGGAATCAGGGCCCAGTCCGGGGAAAGGAAACTGGCCAGCCCTGGGCGGCTGGTCCAAAGCTTGAGGACCTCAGTGGGTAGCCACAGTGCTCCTCCCAGCTGAGGCAGACGCCTGGAAGGGTGGACTCCACACACCCTGTGGGTCAGAGGTGAGGCTAGCTCTGGGTAGAGGTAGGATTCTTGGTCTTGGGAGCCACAGGAAGGCTGACCCACTCGAGACTCCATCCCCAGGAGTCAGTGTGCATTGGTTCAGACAAAGGGCAGGTGAGTTCTGGGCAGAAAGGTCTCATCTGGACAAGGCTAAGCAAGACAAGGGCTTGCATCCAAACCTCTGTGCCCCCCTCACCGCCAGTAGCCTACTGCCGTGCAATCCATCACATCTGGCTGGGCCCTAAATGTGTCTCCCTTCGTCCTCTCTTCCTCGTCTCTTTCCATCCCCACTGCCACCTCTCTGGTCCTGGCCACCACCACTCTCTCACCCAGCCTGGGGTAGCCTCTGGGCTGGTCTCCTCTCTCCAGCACTTGCCCTTCCCCTTCCTCTGCTCCACAGAGCCCCCAGAAGGAACTGCCAATGGATCAAGTCTTTTCTTTTTTTAAATATTTTATTTATTTATTTGAGAGAGAGAATGAGAGAGAGAAAGAGCATGAGTGGAGGGAGGGTCAGAGGGAGAAGCAGACACCTCGCTGAGCAGGGAGCCTGATGCGGGACTGGATCCTGGGACTCCAGGATCATGACCTGAGCCAAAGTCAGTGGTTTAACCAACTGAGCCACCCAGGCGCCCAGATCAAGTCTTTTCTTGACCTAAAGCCTTTGGTGGCCTCCAATTTCCAAGCCTCCTTTCCTCCTTGTGTCCTGCACCTTCTCACCCTGGGACCCTTAGAAGCCCTGGACCAGTTCCCGCTGGATCCCACATTCCCTTGTCCCTAAATGACATCCTGCCACCCTTCAGATCTCAACACAGACATCACTTTCTGAGAGAAACCTTACACAAAGCTCCTTTCAGGGAACCATTCTGTTACTGAAGGTGTCCTGACCACCATGGGGGCACCTAGAGCCAAAGGGAGCAATGCACAAAGGAGCAATTAAGAGATCTGGAGGAGAGATGGAGGGGCTTCCACATTCCTCTAAGAGAAGTCCCAGAGAAAGAAAAGGAGGAAACAATGGAGAAGCAATATATAATGGGACAATCGATGAGAATTTTCAAGAGCTAAAGATAGATTGTGATTTGGGACCTCAAATCAAAAATACACTCCAAGAAGAGACAACATAAATTAAGATAAATCTGTATGTGACTCTATGTTAATTGAACCACAGACTATGGGGGGGCCTGGGTGGCTCAGTCAGTTAAGTGTCTGCCTTCGACTCAGGTCATGATCCCAGGGTCCTGGGATGGAGTCCGGCGTCAGGCTCCCTGCTCAGCAGGGAGTCTGCTTCTTCCTCTACCCTTCTCCCCCCCCGCCTGTGATCTCTCTCTCTCTTTCTCTCTCTCTCTCTCTCAAATAAATAAATAAAATCTTTTTAAAAAGGGACTCACACATGTATATGTATGTTTGTGTGTATATGTATATGTGTGTGTGTGTGTGTATTTAAAACTGCACTCAACAAATTGGGAATATTCATGATTTTCACATACACATTCACACAAACACTAATCATGTATTAGGTCATAGAGAGAGTTTTGACAAATTAAAAAAGGAAATATATAGCCTATGGACCACATCCTCTGACCACAATTCAATTAAAATGGGACTCAAGAAAAAACCAATTTTTTTAAAATTTGGAAATCTAAAAACTCATCCTAAATACCTCCTGAATAAAGAGGAAATTGTACTTAAAATTACAAATGTTCAGTAACTCATGAAATTAGAGTAATACTTGTAAGATGCAAATAAAATTGCTGTCAGAAGTAAAGGTTTAGCCTTATATCATATGTTAAAAAATTAAGAAAGATTCAAAATACGCTTTTTTAAGAAGTTTTTCCTCTAATCTCTACCCCCAACGTGGGTCTCAAACTCACAACCCCAAGATCAAGCATCACACACTCCACCGACTGAGCCAGCCAGGGGTGCAAGAAAGATCCAAAATAAATGATCAAATAAAGGAGCCAAGAAAAGGACACCAGAGCAAAGCTAGAGAAAGTACAAAGACAGAAATAACAAAAATAGACCAGAAATAATGAGCTAGAAAATAAAGAAGAGAAAGGAATTTGATAAAGAAATTTACAGCAGAGACTGCCCTTTCCCCCAATTCCTATTGTCTATTCCCTACAAAATAGTAGATTCTTGAGGAGGTGCACGGACACCCCAACCTTTGTAGCTACATATGACCCATGGCCACGACATCTGCTCATCACCTCTGGGCCGCCCTTTCCATCTCGCTCTCCTGGCTGCCTGAAATGCAGGAGTGATGGCAGATCATACTGAGGAATGCAGAGCAACAAGATAGAAAGAGCTTGGGCCTCCAACGGCCTCCATAAAATATAGAATTTCATGCAAACTCTTGTAGTCACTTGCAGGGGCTGCTGTAAAAAAAATACCCAGACTGCACACCTGGGTGTGAGAAATTAATTTCCTCACCGTTCTGGAGGCTGGAAGTCCAAAATCAAGGTGTTGGCAGGGTTGGGTTTTTTTGAGGCCTCTCTCCTTGGCTTATAGATGGCTGCCTTCTTGCTGTGTCTTCACGTGGTCTTTCCTCCAGGTGCACATATGTCTGGTGTCTCTGTGTGTCCAGATTTCCTCTTATAAGGACACCAGTCAGGTTGGATTAGGGCCCAACCATCATCAGGGCCTCATTTTAATTTAATTGCTTCTTTAAAGGCCCCATCGTCAAATACACTCTGAGGTACTGGGAGTTAGAGCTAGAATACATTATTTTTAATTCCATTTATCACAGCAAGAAATAAAAAAAGAAATTAAAAACTACCAGACACCTAAAATAAACCCAGCAAAAGTTGTGCAAGACCTTCACAGTGCAAATTACAAAACATTATTGAAAGACTCAAAAGAATATCTGAGCGAATAAAGAAATATATGCCACATTCATGGATGGGAAGAGTCAATATCATAAAGGTGCAAATTCTACCCAAATTTATCTATAGATTAAAAAGAATTAAAAAAATATATATCCAAAGGCTCTTCTGGGAACTGGCCAAGATGCTTCTAAAATATATAGAGAAGAGTAAAGGGCCAGATTTATTAGATAGAAAGATGTGTTATATAATTAAGGTGGTATATAGTTGCGAAGACAGACAAGGAGACCAATCAAATTGAATGGAGAGCACAAAAGCATGTATAAATCAGTGGGGGAAGGGTGGATTCTTCAGTAAATGGTATAGAGTTACGCACATGGAAACATTAAAATTATATCTCTATTTTACATCATACAAAAAGATCCATTCCAGGGAAAGTAAAGATTTAGATGTGAAAAGTAAAACTTTTCAAAGTTTACAGGAAAATATCCTTTGTGACCTTGAGGTAGAGAAGGATTTCTTAGGATCCAAAAAGCATGAACCATAAAGAAAAAAAGACTAAAGAAATTTGATCATGTTAAAATTACAAATTTCTATCAATAAAAGATACTATTAAGATTGTTAAAAGACAATCCATAGACTGAGAAGATATTTGCTACCCATACAAGGGATTATAACCCAGAAGAGGATGGGGAAAAACTCTTCATACAAATCAAGAAGAAAAGGACAACAATAAAACAGTAGAAAGGGAAAAAAGAAACAAAGAATATGAAGAGACAAGCTACCAAAGAAAAAACCCAAATGACCAATGAACCCATTAATCCATCTCACTAGTAATCACGTGAGAAATTGCAAAATAAAACAACAATGAGATACCATTTTACATTCATCAGCTAAGCCGAAGTTAAAGTCTGATAACACAGTTACTGATGGAGATGTAGAAAAATGAAACTCATACACCCTGGTAATAAAGTGTCAATTGATATAAGCTCTTGGAAACCAAAGTGAAGATGTTCATAGACTTTGCCCCACCTGTTCTATTTACTATCTTAAGTAAATATCCTAGAGAGAAATCTCAGCACCTACCTGTCCTCCAGAATACACTTATGAGAATATTTATTGCAACATTGTTTAAAACAGAAGAAAAAAGCAGACACAAAATAATGTTTAGCAAAGGAGACTACATAAACAAATCAAGGTAGAATGTAAAATGGAATATGATTTAGCAGTTAAAATGAATGAACAAGAGCTTCGGGTATCATTATATACATCGTGTCAATTTGCATAAATCTCAAAAATCATTAATGGTGAGCAAAAAAATAAGTTGCAGAAGTATACATATAGTGCCATACCACTTACTTCAAATGCTTTTAGGTTCAATATTTTTAGCCTAGTTTACTGAGATATAATTTACATCCAGTAAAATTTACTCTTTTTGGCATACAATTCCGTAAGTTGAATACAGAGGCATACTGTATGTGATCACCATCACAATCAAGATATAGAATAGTTTCGGGGCGCCTGGGTGGCTCAGTCCTTAAGCGTCTGCCTTCGGCTCAGGTCATGATCCCGGAGTCCTGGGATCGAGCCCTGCATCAGGTTCCCTGCTCGGCGGGAAGCCTGCTTCTCCCTCTCCCGCTCCCCCTGCTTGTGTTCCCTCTCTCGCTGTGTCTCTGTCAAATAAATAAATAAAATCTTTAAAAAAAAAAAAAAAGATATAGAATAGTTTCATCACCCCCCAAAATTCCTAGGTGCTCCTTTGTAGGTACCAAATCCTGTCCCCCTTCCCCCAAACCCTGTAATCATACTGTATGTAGCCTTTTGAGACTGGCTTCATCCACTTTCCATAATGTGTTTGAGATTCATCCATGTTATTATGTGTATCAAGGGTTTTTGTTGCTAAATAGTATTCCATTGTATGGATGTACCAATGTATTCATCCATTCACCAGTTAGAGTGCAATTGGATTGTTTCCAGTATGGGCAATTGTGAATAACCTTTCTGTAAACACTTGTGGACTGGTTTTTTTGCATATATAAGTTCTCATTTCTCCTAGATAAACACCCAGGAGTGGACTTGCTGGACCATCTGGTGAGTATATATTTAGTTTTATAAGAAGCTGTAGAACCATTTTCCCACTTCTCTGTACAATTTTGTATGAGAGTTCTAGAGCATCCTCACCAGCACTTGGTATTGTCAAGTTCATTTGTTTTTCAAGTCATTCTAACAGGTGTCTCGTGGTAGTTCATTGTGTTTTTAATTGCCTTTCTCTATTAGCTGAACATCATTTCATGTGGTTGTTTGCCATCCCTATATCTTCTTGGCTGCACGGTGTGTTCAAGTCTTTTGACCACTTTTAATTGGGTTATTTGTTTACTTATAGAGTCTCAAGGGTTCTTTATATTCTGGATACAAGTTCTTTATCGCGTGTATTTTGCAAATACTTTTCTCCCCGTCTGTAGCTTGTCTTTCCATTTTCGTAAGTGTCTTTTGAAACTCAGATGTTTTTAGGGTACCTGCCTAGCTCAGTCGGAAGAGCATGCAATTCTTGATCTTGAGGTCATGAGTTTGAGCCCCACGTTGGGTGTAGAGATTACTAAAAAAAAATAAACTTAAAAAAAAGATAATCAGGGGCATCTGGGTGGCTCGGTCGGTTAAGCATCCAACTCTTGATTTCAGCTCAGGTCATCACCTCAGGGTCATGAGGTCAAGCCCCTTTTTGGGCTTCCTCTCCCTCTGCCCCTCCCTCCCTCTAAAATAAATAAATAAATAAATAAATAAATAAATAAATAAATAAATAAATAAATAAAATCTTTTTAAAAAATCAGATGCGGGCGCCTGGGTGGCTCAGTCGTTAAGCATCTGCCTTCGGTTCAGGTCATGATCCCAGGGTCCTGGGATCGAGCCCTGCATCGGGCTCCCTGCTCCGCAAGAAGCCTTCTTCTCCCTCTCCCACTCCCCCTACTTGTGCTCTCTCTCTCTGTCAAATAAATAAAATCTTTGAAAACAAATAAATAAATAAAAAATCAGATGCTTTTAATTTTGATGAAGTCTAATTTAGCATATTTTTCTCCAAAACCCCATGGATATAGAAATTATATCTAAGGGGCACCTGACTGGCTCAGTTGGTGGAACGTGGGACTCTTGATCTCAGAGTTGTGGGTCCAAGCCCCACGTTGGATGCAGAGATTACTTAAAAATAAAATTTAAAAAAAAGAAACTATACCTAAAAATTTTTGCCTAACCAAAAGTCACAAAGATTGACTCCTTTGTTTCCTTCTGGAAATATCTTAATTTTAGGTTTTGCATTTAGGTCTGGGATCCATTTCGAGTTAATCTTTGTGTAAGTTGTGAGATATAGGTAATCATGGTTATTTTTATTGCTTCTTATATTTTTTTATATGGATGTCGTTGTTCCAGCACCGTTTGTTGACATGATGACCATTCCTCCAGTGAACTGGAGAGTCTGAGTCTGGAGAACTCCAAGTTCTCTTTCCCATCTTGCAAGATGGTGGGCGAAAAAGCTGAGAAGCCGGATACTGAGGAGAAGAAACCTGAAGCTAAGAAGGTGATGCCAATGGCAAGGCTAACAAGGGTAACCCCAAGGCTAAAAAGCCAAAGAAGGGGAAGACCCACTGCAGCCGAAACCCTGTCCTTGTCAGAGGAATGGGCAGATATTCCCAATCAGCTGTGTATTCCAGAAAGGCCTTGTACAAGAGGAAGTATCTGGCAGCTAAATCCAGGGTTGAAAAGAAAAAGTAGGAGAAAGTTCTTGCTCCTGTCACAAAACCAGTTGGTGGTGACAAGAACGGTGGTAACCGAGTGGTTAAACTTCGCAAAATGCCTAGGTATTACCCTACTGAAGATGTGCCTCGAAAGCTGTTGAGCCACGGCAAAAAACCTTTCAGTCAGCACGTGAGAAAGCTGCGAGCTAGTATCACTCCCGGGACCATTTTGATCATCCTCACTGGGCGCCACAGAGGCAAGAGGGTAGTTTTCCTGAAGCGACTGAGCGGTGGCTTGCTGCTTGTGACCGGACCTCTGTCCCTCAATCGAGTTCCTCTGCATAGAACACACCGGAAATTCGTCATTGCTACTTCTACCAAAATTGACATCAGCAGTGTGAAAATCCCCAAACATCTCACTGATGCTTCCTTCCAGAAGAAGAAGCTGCGGAAGCCCAGACACCAGGAGGGTGAGATCTTCGACACCGAGAAAGAGAAATACGAGATTACAGAGCTGCGCAAGGTTGATCAGAAAGCTGTGGACTCGAAAATTTGGCCAAAAATCAAAGCTGTTCCTCAGCTTCAGGGCTACCTCTGCTCTGTGTTTTCTCTCACAAATGAAGTTTACCCTCACAAATTGGTGTTCTAAATTTCTTACAAAGAACGTAATTAAATAACTGAAAAAAAATCAACTGACCATATTATGTGCATGATCTAGTTCCGGTTTATAAAGTTTCAAAACGTGAAAAACAGGATAGGGCTTTACCTGTTGGGGAGAACGAGTGAGCAATTTAGATAGATAAAATTGTGTGATTTTTTTTTCAAAGTATTTTAGCCATTCTAGCGGAGCTGTGGTTGTCAGAGGTGAGGTTCCCCAGGAAACAGACTCAGAAATGGTGTTCAGCACACAGAATGTTCATTAACGAGTGCTCTTGAGATCAACACCTGTTGGAAGGAAGGAAGCAGGAGCAAAAGAGGGAGGACGTGTGCCTCCCCTAGCCTCGGAGGGAGCATCAGAGCCGGAATGGCCCATCACACTTGTCCCCAGTTAGCCAAAATGGCAGGTGGGACCACATACACTGAGGCCACGAATGCATGGAAGGTGGTCTGAACAGCGCACCTTTGCAGATAATCATAGCTGGGGGATGCTTGGGGTTTTAACTTGCATCTCCCTGCTAAAAATGAGATTGAGCCCCTTTTCATATGCTTACTGATCATTTTGCATGTACAGTCTGTGAAAAGGTGATGAAGTGACTTGGGGCCTTACTGAGACACAGAGGGAACCTCTCTGGAGCATCGGCCTCAGCACGTAGCACCTGGAAGCGGCCTGGAAAGCACTGGAAAATCCAAAACCCAGTCTCCCATTTCCATGCTTTTCCCGCTCATAAAATAACTGGGATTCTGGCCAGGGGTGGAGGCTGAGAATCGAGGAGAGGGCGTCCTGGCTTTAATCTAAACCCTGGCCCTCCAAAAATGAAGGATATCTAGTCCATTCCAGAGGACTGGTGAAGCGGCCCCCAGGGGGCTGTCAGGGAGAAAGACCCCAAGAGCTTCCCAGGATGAGACTCCCGCTGCAGGAAGAGAAGTGTCAGACCCAAGGAGATAGTGCCAGATCAGTGCCTCCGGTTGATCCTGGGCCCAGCCCCAGGGATCCAGGTCTGAGTCCCAGGGAAGGAGAACGCATGAGAACACGGGACGACCTCTGTATCCGTTGTCTACTGCAGTGAAACACACCACGCCAAACTCAGTTGTTTCAAACAACAAAACATTTCGTTTACCTATGAATTTAGGGTTTGGGCAAGGCTCCATGGGGACAACTCACCTCTGCTACAGGTAGCAACAGCAGGGGGACGTTCCCTGGGACCAGCAGCAAGTACAGTTTCCCCTGAGAACTTTGGGTCTTGGGGCTCCATTTCACTACCCAGTGACAACTTCCAATTATTGATCATCTACCTGGTGCCAGGCGCTGTCCTTAATCTTACCACGCCCCAGCCACGGTGGTGTTATCATCCCCATTCTGCAGATGATGGAATGGAGGCTTCAGGAGAGTAAGTGATCTGCTTGGGGATACACATGAAGGAAGCCACAAGACTGGGGCTGCCCAGAGCTGCATGCCACCTCCCACCCGGGGCTGGGCAGCTCCAGTGGAGAAGTTCATGACAACACGCTGGGTGCACGGGGCCTCCTGAGCCTTCCCCCTCTGCGGGCCTGGGGCAGGGAGGATGCCTGACCCGCTCGCTCTGTTTGGGAGTTGAACAGTAAATTAAAGGGCTTCATTATCTCATTTGAGAGTGCCATAAAACACTCTGGAAAGGTTGGAGCATTAACCGCAATCAAGTTCTGAAAGGCTCTGGATCCCTGGAAGGAACATGCCCTGATAAATTGCTCTTTTCACTGCGACGTGGCTAATGTGTCACCAGCCAGCGCAGCATCTTTGCAAAGGATTTTAAAGAGAGCAGATTCCCTCCCAAGAGAGAAAATCCTCCTTGCAATGTCCAAAAGGGTGCCCTGGACCCAGGTCCCTCTCCCACGATCTGCGGAGAAGGATCTCGGGGGCTGCTTTGGATCTGGGGTCACCCGGGAACCCCTAGGACCCACCCCCCACATGCCAGTTGCCAGTCATCCCACAAGCCTTGAATGAACGTCACTGTGAGGAAAGGCACACGCCGTCCTAACCCTGCCCTTCCTGACTTTACAATCCAAACTTGGCTCTGTGTGAGATCCCCGGGATTCGGTTATGATTTTTCCGACAGCCATCCTGGGCCAGGCAGCCATCCAGAGACTTGCAATTTAGTGATCGCGAAATTGAGGCACAATTTACTCAAAAATCACACCTTCAGAGTCTCAGGCCCTAACCCTTTCCAGAATCAGTTCCCAGGACACTAAAGAGCTGGAGTAAGGCCAGCCTCAGAAACAGGCAAAATGATAATCATAATCACAAGTGATACCTGCTGGGCATTTCCCATTGGTCAGGCCTGGCCTCAGCACCCGCCCACACCACCCTGAATCCTTACAACAAGCCCTGTTTACAGATAAGGAAACTGAGGCCCAGGAGTGTGAGTGATAAGGACATGGAGGCCCCTCCTCCTCTGTCTTCCACAGTGTCGACCTTTGGTTTCTTAGAGGCTACACAGGCTGTCCTCAGTCACAGATTATGACAAAAAAGGACAAAAGCTGGAGGGGCACAGGCTAAGGAGTTTGTAGGAAGGGGGAGGAGGCAGGAGGAGGCCATGAGAGGAAATGATGCGTGATGGGGGGAGAGAGAGAAGGAAAGACTTGGTGGCCCCCTGCCCTGCCCTAGCCCTGCCCAATGACGGCACAAGAAAGGGGATGGTGTCCCTGTGTCACCACGGTGACTTCAATCAGTGAGTGTCCCTTAGGTACCTCTAGGAGCTCGGTCCTGGCATTGGCCCTTGTGAGACCCAAGGAAAGCTGTATCCAGAGCTTCCTCTTCTCCTAACCTCCCCTAGCCTCTGCCTTGCCGTCTGCAGAATGGTCGTATGAATCCCTGCCTCTCCGGAGGATCCGATGTAACAACACACATACAGGCACCAAGGAGAAGCCCTGGACACACCCATTTCTTTCCTCTCCTCCTTCACCGAGGGGAGCCATCAGATGTGGGGAGCCGTAGAGAGTAGGGGCCACAGGCTGCCAAAGGGCTGTTCCTCCATGCATTCATGCATTCGACAAATATTTACTAAGCATCTCCTGTGTGTCAGGAACAGCACTGGGTGCCTTCTTAAAGGCATTCTTTCATTTAATCCCCCACACATGCACACACTCACACTCTGTGAGAGAGACACCATTATGCCCATTTTACAGATAAGGAAACCAAAGCAGAGAAAAAAGATGTAACTAGCACAGCACAGAAGGGAGTAGAGGCCAAAATCCAGCTCAGCCTGGCTCTCTAGGATGCAATGTTGGTTGGTTGGTTGGTTGGTTGGTTGGTTGGTTGGTTGGTTGGTTGGTTGGTTGGTTTGTTCATTGGTTGGTTGGTTGATTGGTTGGTTGGTTGGTTGGTTGGTTTGGTTGGTTGGTTGGTTCGTTGGTTGGTTTGTTGGTTGGTTGGTTAGTTCATTGTTTGGTTGGTTGCTTGGTTGGTTGGTTGGTTGATTGGTTGGTTTTCTGTATCCTATACTCTACTATGGTGGAGCTGAGTCATGCCTGGTGTCTAAGTACAGATTTGCAGCTGAGAGGCTGGCATCTGATCCCTCAGTCTCCTGGCCCTGGGAGCAACAGGGAAAGAAGACCCTGCCCCGAGATCAGGATAATGGCTGGTGAGGATTAAGCTATGACTGTTTACATTAAGCCAGTCTACTGCACTTTGGGGACTGGTAATCCTTTGTTATGGGGGTGCGAGGGAGTGCATGGGAAGGGCATCTCCAGCAAAGAATCAGAGCAATCTCTTCTTCCTGCAGCCCTGTGGAAAGTGTGAGAAAGGGAGGTGGCTGAGGCCTGGCCCCCCTCAGAATAGGCCAAGGGGACAGCCATTTGATTGGGCTCCTTCTCTGCTCAAGAACCTTAGTGACTCCCCATGGTCCTCAGCGTTGTTTGTCAAACACAGGGGAGGAGATTCAAGGTCAGCTCACCTAGGGACTAGAGAAAGATCTAGAAAGAACCTGAGCCCCAGAAAGATACCTCTTGCCCACATTAAGTTCTCTTGACCCTCCCTCTCTTCTTTTTTCCACCCCCACCACACTTAAGCAGCCCAGAGCCTCCACACCCAGGACTCACCCCTTCCTGGGACCCTGAGTAGGTTGGGGGTCTCTGGGCTCCAGGGAAAGTCTAAACCCAGACTTTAAGGAGCCCCCACACTTGGCTCTTACCCCCAACTTCCCAAATCTAACCTCCCACCAGAGACCTCTCTACGACTCCTGACCATCACTTAACTCCTGTGGCCTTTTTCCCACTGTGGGGAACTGTGGGAAAAGTGGGAAACTCACTGCCTCCGAAAGTAGCCCATCACCCACCTCTAGTTCCTGTGTTCGCCCTGCATTCTTCCCGTGGGCTCTTCTTCCAGATCTTTACCGGCAGGCTGCTTGGTCCTGACCTCAGAGCGTCCAATTCCCATCAAATCACACTGGTTTATCGTCTTCAGAGCGTGTGCACATCTTTACTTGTTTCTTGACAATAACCTCCCCCACCTCCCAACTAGAACGTGTGTCTCGCTCATCTGTGAGTCCCCAGCAGGGCCCCTCCGTCCCTCAGCTCAGAACTTGCCCTTGACAGTAGCCTTCTGAGTCAGAGGAACAGACACATGTGAAGAAGGTCTTATCAGCCGGTCACTCCTCATGTGACTACCCGGGGTGGTCACATGCCTTTGCACTTACCGGGTGCCACACGGGTTACAAAGGGCTCCTGCCAGCACCCTTTCCAGCTCTTTGGGGTGACACTATTGTCCCCATCTTACAGACATAGAAACTGAGGCCCTGAAGGGGCCCCTCTGGCAAAGGGGGGGACTCCAGTCCAGAGGTGCAGATTTGCCTCCCAGCCCAGATTCTCCCTACCACACCAGCAGACTTACAGAACATTTTGTTGTCTGTTTCGCAAATCCAAGCCACGGGCGTGGAAAAGTCAGAGCCTGTTTCCCCCTCTGAGGACAAATCCCCAAAGGGGATCTCAGGTCTGTTTTGAGCAATGGCGGCATGGGATCGTAGACTTGAAAGGAGGGCTTAAGATCTTCCAGGCCACTCCCTTCCATTTTACAGATGGAGAAACTGAGTATTGCCCCACCAGCAATGCTTCCCCCTGCCTCCATTCATTCATGCCATTGTTCATTCAATAAACACTTAGTGGGACCAGACCTAGCGTTCCAGGCTCTGAGGCTACAGCCCCCAGCCGGGCAGACAGAACCCACATCCCTGGCCCCAAGCCAGTGATAAAGAAATATAGTGAATGGGCTGATGGGCAATGGAAAGACCACCTTCTTTCCCCTCTGTGGACCTGGGCACATGTGAAAGTAAGGGGACAGGGAGAAGGCAAAGCTGGATGACCCAAGTGGAGCCCAGGGCCCCAGTGGCTTGTGACCTACGCAGTCACTCGCTTGGTGGCAGGCTCTGCTCGGGCCATTTCAAAATCCTTCATGATTTCCGAAACAAGGGCCCTGCACTTTCATTTTGCATTGGGTCCCACAAGTTATGTAGCTGGTCCCAAACTGGCAGATGAGGAAATGAGGCACAGAGAGGTCAGTCACTTGCCCAAGGTCCACACAGCTTGTGAGCAACAGAACTCGGATCGAAACCCAGGCCCTCTGGCCCCAGATACCAGGGCCTCACGTCAAACATGGCACCGCCACATTGTCACAGAAAAGAGATCCCTTCAGACAGGCTGTTCTTATTGTCCAGAGAAGTCTTAGCCGAACTTGAGAGAGAGCAAAGCTTTCCTAGCAGGTCGTTCTGAAGGAAGAAGGGCCTCACGTGGGCCCATGAGGTGGGAGCCATGAGACATGGAGCGAGCCATCCTTTTAGGCCGCTTGAGCAAACAGCTGGTGTGAGGCCAACCCTGAGAAGAGAAAGGTAAAAGCGAAGTGGCCTCTGTCCTCGCAGAACTAACAAATTAGCCAAGGTAAAGTGGCCAGCTCCCGTGGGCATGGGACAACTTGAACCTCAGGGAGGGGTGTGGGGGAGGGGCTGCAGGGAGGGTCACAGCTACATATACTTGGAGGGGGTACTCAGAGTCTGGCACTGTGCTGTGTGCTTTCCAGCATTATCTTGGGTCCTCACTGCAACCCACAAGACAGGATCTCTTATCCAGTTCTGCACACGAGGAACGGAGTGTGTGCCCAGAGACTGAGAAACTAGTCCCAGACTGGAGCTCAGGCAAATCTGACATCAAAGACCACGTTCTAAATAAGTCCACGGCCTCGCCTGATGCAAAGAGGAGGGGCAGGCCTGGAAAGGTCATGGAAGGCTTCCCAGAGAAGGTGACACCCGAGGTCAAATAAAGATGTGTCTGCCAGTCCATGCAAGGGGCCAGAGGCAGGGAGAGCGTATGTAGGAGGGAGGGAGGTGTTCTTGATGGAGGATAGAGTATGGGGATGAGTGGTGGTCGATGGGGCTACAGGAGTGAGAGGAGACCACACCGCAGTGAGCCTTGAAGGCCTCGTGCACAGCTTAGTTGCAAACAACAGAGTCCATTCTGGTCCCATAGAAAAGGAATTTATTTTTAAATCTTGACTAATCTGTCACAGCCAAGAGGAGCCTGAGGAGACATGATACGACAATGAAATGTCATGTGGTATCAGGGATGGGATCTTGGGAGAGAAAAGGGATGTTAGGTAAAACCTAGGGAAATCTGGGGGCACCTGGCTGGCTCAGTCAGTGGAGCGAGCAACTCTTGATCTCAGGGTTGTGAGTTTGAGCCCCAGGGTGAGTATAGAAATTACTTAAAAATAAAATCTTTAAGGGGCACCTGGGTGGTTCAGTCGTTAAGCCTTCGGCTCAGGTCATGATCCCAGGGTGCTGGGATCGAGCCCCGCATCAGGCTCCCTGCTCCACAGGAAGCCTGCTTCTCCCTCTCCCACTGCCCTGCTTGTGTTCCCTCTCTCTCTGTGTCTCTCTCTATCAAATAAATAAAATCTTTTTTAAAAAATTAAAAAAATAAAATCTTAAAAAAAAACTAGGGAAATCTGAATAAAGCATGGGCTTTAGTTAATGGTAATGTATCAATATTGGTTCATCAACAGCAACAATATCTTGGGTGCAGGATACTCAGGAACCCATGTACTCTCTTCCCAATTTTCCTGTGATTTCAAAACTGTTCTAAAATGAAGAGTATGATCTTAAACTGGATGAAGGAGATCCAAGGGGACAAACTTCCAGTTATAACATAACTCACTACTAGGGACATAATGTACAACATGATACACAGGGAAGTTAAGAGCCAACCCTAAGAGTTCTGATCACAAGGGAAAAGACATTCTTTTTCCTTTTCTTCTTTTCTATCTATAGGAGATGATGCATGCTAACTAAACTTACTGGGGCAATCATTTCACAACGTATGTAAGTCAAATTATTATGCTGTACATCTTAAACATATATACCTCTGTACATGAACTACAGCTCAATAAAACTGGGGTGGTGGGGCACCTGGGTGGCTCAGTCAGTTGAGTGTCCAACTCTTGATCTCAGCTCAGATCTTGATCTCAGGGTCGTGTGTTCAAGCCCTGCACTGGGCTCCACCCTAAGCATGGAGCCTACTTAAAAAAAATCTTCAGTGGAAAAGAGTACATTTTCGAAATATTGAGTAAGTTGCCTAGAACTAAACACACACATACCACACACACGATCACATGTAAAATTGTGGAAATCCAAATAAGCTGAGTGGATTGTATCAGCGTCAGTTTCCTGGGTGTGGGATTGTACTGTTATTTTTATAAGATATGACTATGGGTGGAAACTGGGTGGAGGGTACAGGGGACCTCCCTGTATTATTTCTTTTCTTTTCTTTTCTTTTTTTAAGATTTATTTATTTATTTTGGAGAGAGAGAGTGAGCACGGTGGGGACGGGCAGAGGGAGAAGGAGAGAGACTCTCAAGCAGACTCCCCGCTGAGCTCAGAGCTCAAACCAGGGCTCGATCTCACAACCCTGAATTTAACTGCCTGAGCCCCCCAGGCACTCCCTCCCCATATTATTTCTTACAACTGCATATGCATCTACCATTCTCTCAAGATAAAAAACTTAATTTAAAAAGATTAAGAACAGGGGCACCTGACTGGTTCTGACTGAAGAGCATGCGACTCTTGAACTTGGGGTTGTGAGTTCGAGCCCCACGTGGGGTGTAGAGACTACTTAAAAATAAAATCTTCAAAAAAAGAAAAGATTAAGAACAGAATCTTTGGGGGAGCTGGAGAAACAGGGTTTAGGCTGAACCTGCAGACCCTTGTCCGTACCATGGGGCAGAACTTCCACAAGCCACACCTTCTCCTAGGGACCTCACCTTTCTAAGTGGTGGGTGTTTCCAAAAATGACTGCACAGGGGCGCCAGGGTGGCTCAGTCAGTTAAGCATCTGACTCTTGGTTTCTGCTCAGGGCATGACCTCAGGGTCGTGGGATCGAGCCCCATGTCGGGCTTTTCGCTCAGCATGGAGTCGGCTTGGGATCCTCTCTTTCCTTCTCCCTCTGCCCCTCCCCCCAGCTCGTCCTCTAAATAAACAAATAAAGAAATGGATAAAATCTTTTTTAAAAAATGGCTAACTAAGAATTCCATCTAACTCACTCTTCAGGGTGACTTTGTCACTCCTCCACCAAGTGGTGAAGCCTAGGACCCCTCTCCTCTTCTTGACTCAAGCCGGGCTTGTGCCTGTTTTGACCAAGAGGATACCACAAAAGCGACCCCATGTGGCATCTGAGGTTAAAAAAAGGCCATATGGTTTCTACCTGACTCTCGTGGAACACTGCCTCTGGAGTTGCTCCCTCTGGGAGTCCAGCCTCCACGCTGTGAGAAGCCCAGGTCACGCAAAGGAGGGCTCTGGTTGACAATCCCAGCTCAGCCTATCCAGGCACTAGACATGTGAGGGCACAGACCTCCAATGATTCCAGCCCCCAGGCCCTCAAATCACTCCCAGGATCCAAGGTCTCCAGGTGAAGTCCAGCTCGATACCTTGGAGCCAAGCCTAACTGTGCCCACATTCCCCATCTGCATTCCCAACCTGCAGAATTTGTGAGTTCGGAGCAAATCGTTGTTCTACTCTGCTAAGGGTGGGCTGGGTGTTACACAGCAGTAATCACCAGGACGAATCCTGCCGCCTTCCTACAGCTGCACGTGCCCCTGCTGGGCTTCCGAGCCCGGGTCTGTGCCCGAGTCTGCGCCCGTCTTGCGCTGGTCTGATAGGCCTGCCCACAGCCATGAGGAAGGCTGTAGAAGCTTCTACTTTGTGAAGGCAGGACTCATAACGTGGGAAATTGCCCAAAATATAAATTGTCCATGGTGGTCGATAAAGGCCACCGTGGACAGACGACCGCTAGGTCCAGCCCAAGAGCTTTGGCTCCACATGTGGGCTAAGGGTATAGCCAGTGACAGAAATGACCTCACCCGTCCCCCAGAACTTCTACGAGACTCCAGACCCTACCATCTTGCTCATGTGCTGACTTCTCTTCTTTGAAGGCAACGGCTGTCCAGCTCGAGGTTTTGCCATCATCTCCTGGAGGGCTTGTTACACAGAGACCCAAGGGCCCCAGCCCCGGAGTTTCTGACTGAGCAGGTCCTGGACGGGGCGCAAGAGTTTGCATTTCTTTTTTTTTTTTAAGATTTTATTTATTTATTTATTTGAGAGAGAGAGAGACAGCAAGAGAGGGAACACAAGCAGGGGGAGTGGGAGAGGGAGAAGCAGGCTTCCTGCGGAGTGGGGAGCCCGATGCGGGGCTTGATCCCAGGACCCTGGGATCATGACCTGAGCCAAAGGCAGAAGTTTAACTACTGAGCCACCCAGGCGCCCCAAGAGTTTGCATTTCTAACAAGCACCCAGGTGCTGCTTTTTCTCAGATGGAGTTTGAGAAGTGGGTAGAGAGGCTTCGGGGTGATGGTTTTCAATCCTGGCTGCACACTGGTAATCACGGGAGAACTGGGGGGTGGGGGGCGGGAATGCCCGATCCCCCTCCAGATCAATAGAATCAAAAGCAGCCCAAGTGAGAGCACTTCTCAACCTGTGGAGAGGGGCCAGAACCTTCTCTGAAGGGGGTGGACATTGTAGGTGCTCATCTTCTGGAGAGGACGTGGGTTCTTAAGCTTAGGAACTCGAGGTAAAGGCCACGCTAGGCCCCAGCCAGGCAGAATGAGAAGTCCTGCCTATATTTGGGCATCGCTTTCTTGGGTGTGGAGACTCTAGATTTAAGTGGAAAAGGGGCTCCTGGCATCCACACTCTCTCACTCCACCCCACCACAGCAGGACGATTGAGGCCTGGGGGTCGATAAAGAACAGAGGCCCAGGGCGCCTGGGTGGCTCAGTTGGTTAAGCGACTGCCTTCAGCTCAGGTCATGATCCTGGAGTCCCGGGATCGAGTCCCACGTCGGGCTCCCAGCTCAGCGGGGGGTCTGCTTCTCCCTCTGACCCTCTTCCTACTCGTGCTCTCTGTCTCTCATTCTCTCTCTCTCAAATAAATAAATAAATAATCTTTAAAAAAAAAAAAAGAAAGAAAGAAAGAACAGAGGCCCAGGCTCGTCAAAGCAGGAGACGGCCTGGGCCTGGGTGTTTCTACCTCCAGTGATTCCGACACCAACCACAGCCCAAGAACTAACTGCTCTAGAAAAGCGCCGTCCAAGAAAATATAATGCAAGCCATATGGCCTTTGGAAGTTTTAAAAAGTAAAAAGAAACAGATGAAATCAATTTAATAATATATTTTATTTAACCCAATATCTAAAATATTATCATTTCGACATGCAATCAATATAAAAAAATTATTGGGATATTTTGCATTCTTCCTCCTATGCCAAGCCTTTGAAAGTCAGGGTATACTTTACATTTATTGCACATCACTGTTTGGATGCTTAACTTTCACCTACAATACTTGATCTGGGTTTTAGATTTCATAGATTTCCATAGCCAAGTTGTTTCAAAGTCATGTGATCAACGTGTCCCGGTTTACTCCTGGTCTTAAAACTAAAAGCCCCAAGTCCTGAAATCCTCCTCAGTCCCAGAAAAAAGAGGAGTTAATCAGGCTATTCCAAACATACTTGAACTTTTTTTTTTTTTAATGTTTATTTATTTAAGTCATCTCTACACCCAAGATCTACACGCTTAAAATCACGACCCAAAGATCAAGAGTTGCACTCTCTTCCCACTGAGCCAGCCAGGAGCCCCTTGAATGCTTTCTAATAATGGAATCGAGTAGCATTTTTTATTTTTTAATTTAATTTAATTTTATTTTATTATGTTATGTTAGTCACCATACAGTACGAGTAGCAGTTTTAAAATTTAAATTAAAATGAAGTGAAATTCAGACTTCAGTATCTCATGGCACTAGCCACATTTCAACTGCCCAATAGCCATATGTGGTTCATGGCCACCATATTGAAAATGGTGCATCTAGGAACCAGGAAGTGCCTTCCCTTTTACATATGACCAGCTGTGGAGGATCTGAGCTCGGTTTTCTTAAGAGAGCTGTGGTTTCCTCCTGGCCCTTAAAGGGCGTTAGGCAGAGGAGTTACAGGGGAGTAGGGTCACAGAGTAGAACAGCTACCCTGGGAACATTATGCGGACAGAATGGGCATTAGGACCTTTAGGACAGGGGAATTATGATCTGACATGGGATCATGATGGTCAGTGTGGAGAGAGATGCTGGATTAGAGATATATGGTATATAATAAAATCATTAGGACTTGGTGATTGATCAGATATAGGGGTTGGGGAGTGGGGAGGTGCCTGGGTGGCTCATCAGTTAAGCGTTCAACTCTGGATTTCGTCTCTGGTCATGATCTCAGCTCTAGTCATGATCTCAGCGTCATGAGATGGAGCCCCACGTCAGGCGCCCACACTGGAGTCTGCTTAAGATTCTCTCTCTCCCTCTCCCTCTGCCCCTCCCCACCTTAAAAAAATCTATCTATCTATCTATCAATCAATCGATCGGGTTGGGGGAACAGGAAGCGAGAGAGCAATCTAGGATGATTCCCCAATCAACTTCCTCCGTTCTCCACCCCCATGTTGATTCCAGGGTGTTCCAGTTACCAATTGCTGCTTACCCAACCATCTCAAAATGGTTGGCTTAAAACAACAATACATATTTTATTATTACCTCTCAGAGTTCTAGAGGCTGGTCTCAGCAGGGTGGTTCTTGCTTGGGGGGGGGGGTCTCTCATGCATTTGTGTCCTACAAAGACTTCCTTACACATCTGGTAGTGATGCCGGCTTCCAGCTGGAACCTCAGTGGGTCTGTTGGCTGGAGTACTGCTATGGGCCAAATTGTGTCTAGTATCCCCAAAGTTCAAATGTTCAAGTCCTAACCCCCAGTACCTCAGAATGTGACCATATTTGGAGGCAAGCCCTTGAAAGGGGTGATTAAGTGGTGTCATTAGGGTGGGCCCTAATCAATATAACAGGTGTCCTTATAAGAAGAGGAGATTAGGATACAGATACACACATAGAGGAAGACCATGTGAAGACACAGGGAGAAGACAGACCTCTACAAGCCAAGGAGAGAAGCCTCAGAAGGAACCAACTCTGCCAACATCCTGATCTCGGACTTTGAGCCTTCAGGTTTGTGAAACAATACATTTTTGCTGTGTAAGTCCCAGCCCAGTCTGTGGTAGTTTGTTACACAGCCCTACCCAACCAATACCAATGCCTACCTGTGGTCTGTGTGGCCCATGCTTCCACACATCATGGCAAAATGGTTCCAAGGGAGAGCATCCCAAGAGGACCAGGTGTAAACAGTATCACCTGTCAGGACTTAGTTTCAGAAGTCACAGTCCTGCTCAAATTCAAGGGGAGGGAACATAGACTCACCTCCTAACAGGATGATTAGCATGTCGCAGGAAAAACATGGAGGATGGAAGATCTTATTGCTGCCATCTTGGAAAATACAGCGTGCCACACCAGGCTGGTAACTCGAGGAAAGAGGCCTGGTGTCCTTTACCAAGACAGAGATTCCAGGAGGAAGGGGAGAAGGTCGGAGGTGAGTCAGACAGTGAGGTCAGGTTCAAACAGGTTGGGTTGGCAGAGCCTGTCAACATTTAGATGGAGGTAGCCAACTTGTAGGAAGCTAGATACATGAATCAGGGCCTCAAGAACATATTCCGACCGGGAACTGTCAATTTGGGGACCATCGACATATTAGAAGCCAGAGACTAAGTCCACCCATAGAGTGAGAGAAGATGAGGGTTGAATTATCTATTGCTATATAATAAACCACTCCAAATCTTAGTGGCTAAAAACGACTATTTGTTATTTTTCTACAGGTTGGCTGGGTAATTGCTCTTCTGGTTTCACCTGTCTCACTCAGGAGGCTGCATTCATCCGGGACAGTGAGCTGGAAGGTCCAAGAGGGTCTCACTCTCATGTCAGGTAGTTGAGGCGAGCTGTCCACAGGGAACGGCAGAACACTCGGGCCCCTCCTTCCCTGTGGTCTTTCATCCGGACTTCTCCACAGTGCGGTGGTTCTCAGGGCAGCATTCTAAGTGGGTGAGTCCCAGTGTACAGGACTTATCAGGCACATTGGCCAAAAAGGTCCTATAGCCAAACCAAAGTCAGCGCGGGACGCCTTACCAGGGGGCACGATTCACTGGCAGCCATTACGGTAAAAATGCACTACAGGAAGGAACGCCAACTGGGCCTCCATTCGTTTTAGGGTTGGGCAGAGAAGAAACCACAGATGGCAAGTTGGAAGAACCAGGGGGGGGGGGACCAGAAGGGTACGGCGCTAAGGAATTGAGGGAGAGGAGTGAATTCCACTGGGAAAATGCCACGCCAGCCTTAACTTGCGTGACGTCGAGGTGCATGTCTCACCCTAGTCCCAGCCTGAAAATATCCCCTGGATTTGGCAACCCACAGGGCCATCTCTGTAACACCTCAACTTTGATTTCTGGAGTTGTTTCACAAAAATCGGAAGCACCAATTATGCAAGACAAAGCCATACCGTCAAATTTGCAAACGTTATGATGGTCTGGCTTGACCAGCAGAAAACCCACAGGGTTGTCAAATGCTTTCGACCGAGACCACAGTAAGAAACACCTTTGTATGAAGATCCACCACGTGGGCACACGTGGACACACAGGCCAAAATTCAAGTTTCCTGCAACTTAGAAAACATAGTGGTAACCTACCCTTGCGACGTGCAAAGCTCTGTGCCATCTTCTATTCTTGTTTTGTTTTGTCTTTAATGCTAGTCGGCCCTGCTAAATTGATTTCACCATCTGCTCATGGGGCATGGACTACAGATTAAAAAATACTGACTGAGGCCATCCAGTGCAGAAGTCAGAATGCGGACTGAGTCCTACCTTTAGTCTTGTTTGCTTGGTTTCACCTGTTGGTGGTTTCTGTGGTTGCTTTTTTTTTGTTTTTTGTTTTTTGTTTTAATAACTGTCTGATACCCAACTGGTTCACACATCGCTGTTACTTGCCTGGGCGCTGAATGCATTTCTGTTTGGCCCTTCTAGACCCCTGGACTCTAAAAGAATAGGGTTTGTATTTATGCACTTCATGAATATTGAAACGCCTGTCTCTCACAGGTCAGTCACACCGCAAGCACTGGGAATACAGCAAAACAGACAAAAATCATGGAGCTGAGATTCTGCAAGAGGGAGACAGACGTGGAGCCTTCATGGAGCTGAGATTCTACAAGAGGGAGACAGACAAACCAAAACAAACAAACCAAAAAAGTAAATATATTCTTTATTAGAGGGTGATAAATTCTTTAGTGAAAACAAAGCAGTAAGGGGATCAGCCTGCTCTAAGAGCTACCAGATTGCAGGCTTCACACCCCTTTGTGGAAATGAGGGAGCCTCATATGTTCCCACCTAACAGAGGCGGTCTCAGAAAGAGAATGTGGGAGGGCATCGCTGGAGTTTTCCCCCCAAAAGAGCCTTCCCGGACTGCCCCAGCAGGTAAACCTGACCCATCCTGTCCCCAGATTACTCTGCCGAAGAGCGAGGCACCAGCAACTTTAACCTAGACCATTTCAAACCAGCCAGCCACTAAGGGGATCCGTTGCTAGGCCATGGTCACGGCACACTGGCCCCGGGGTGGGAAGCCCTTCGGATTATTTCGGATTGTTCACTAATTCGGCCGTCGCAGTCCCCGTCACCCAATCTCGCGCGGGCTAAATGGCCACCTCATTAGATCTGCACACATGACCCCTCTCGACCGGACTCCTGGTGACTACGCCTGCCTTATCTCTTGCCTCTCCTCCCTCACATTTTCCGCTCCAGCAAAGCCAAACACAGCACAGTGGGGGCTTTCACGCTTCTGTGCTTTGGACACGCTGTTCCTTCTGCCTGGAAGGCCTCGGGCCTCCAGCCCCGCGCCCCGCCCCCCTCCCCGGCGAGCTCCCATTCATCCTTCAGAACCCAGCCTGGATGACCCTTCCTCCAGGAAACCCCCCCCCCGCTCCCCGCCCAGATCCCCTCGGCCCCACCTCTGTCCGCAGCACCCATGTCTGTTTTGCTTCTCGGCGCTTTAACCACCGATTTCTCCAAATCTCTCCCCTCCCAGATCCGGGCCTCCTCCGGCGCCGGAGCTGTGTCGGCTGCTCGCTTGCACCCCGGAGGGCGGGGTCCCGAGCTCGGAGCGAGAGCTCGCAGCTAGGCCCAAGCCGCTCCCCGCCCCCCCCCCGCCGCCCCCCTCCCTGCGGCCCGGGCAGGCGCCCGCGTTCCTGCTTTCCGCGGGCGCCCGGCCGGCCCCTCGCGCGGCCGCCCAGCCCCCGACAGCCCCGGCCGGCGGCTCCCGGGCCGCGCGCGACTACAAGTCCCGGCACGCCCCGCAGCGGCCGCGCATGCCCAGCGGGCCGGCGTTTGAGTGGCAAGTTGTTTGTTACAGCGAACACCAGCTGCTCTCCGCGCCGGGCGCCGCGCGCCGCCGCTCCGCCAGCGCTGCCGCCCTCGCCCGCCGCCCGCCCGCCGCCCGCCCGCCGCCCGCGGCCCCTCGCGGCTCGGCGGGCCTCCCCTTTGTCCGTCCCGGGCCGCCCGGCGCCGAGCTCCCGGTCCCCGGGCCGGCCGCCCGCGGCGCTCGGTGCCGGCTGGGCGCGCAGGGGGCGGGGGCCGCGGCTCGCCCCCCGCCGATGAGCCGCCGCGGAGCGCGGGCGGACGATGGAACTCCACATTCTGGAGCACCGGCTGCAAGTTGCCAGCGTCGCCAAGGAGAGCATCCCGCTCTTCACCTACGGCCTGATCAAACTTGCCTTCCTGTCCTCCAAGACCAGGTGAGCGCGCGGGGACGCGGCGCCGGCCGGGGAGAGACAAAGAGGCGCACCCGGGCGGCTGTCCTCGCCGCGGCGGCTCGGAAAACAACTTCGAGCCCCGGGGAGCGCCCCCGCCCCGCCGCCCGCCTTGTTTTCGACAAAGCCACCCGATCTGCCCTCGACCGGGGTCCTTCCACCCCGAGCACCCCCCCGCGGTGCACCCCCACCGCTGTCTCTCTCCCCCCACCCCCATCTCGGTCCCCTCCCTCCCATCCCCTCCCCGAGATCCGGAGGGCCGGGGAAGCTGCAGTGACGAAACCGTGAATGAATGAACGAACGAATGAATGAATGAAAACCAGGTGTGGGGACGCGACAGTGGAAAAAACAAACTAACACCCCCATCCCCCAATCCCTCGATTGGGCCGGCCCCAGTCGCCGGGGCCGGGGGAGGGATTCTGCTGAGCGCGGCTACCCAGAGCAGAAAAGCATAAAATCATTAGTGGGTGTTTATCTCAAGGTGCTTGCGAGGGTTGCGGACGGCGCGGGAGGCTGCGGGAGGGCCCGGGAGGGGCTGCGGGTGAGGGTCGCGGTGCTTCTTTCTCCTCCAGGTCCGGGAAGGTGGAAGGTGCGGGGGGGCGGGGGGCGGTGTTGCCGAACCGTGGAAGGGGGAGGAGCAGGCGTGTTTATGGCTCAGCCTCGAGGCTGGGCTTGGATGCTGCAGGGGCAAAAAATAGTTGAAGGCCTTGGGAGATTGGGGAAGAAGCAACAACAACAAAAAAAACCAAGTTGGGTTTTCCCACTGCCAGGTCAGGGTCTGACTTTGTGAGCCCCGGTGGATGCTTGGATTGGGGTGTGTTTTTTAAGGAGCCCGAGCCCAGTGGAGTGTGAGCGCGAGGTAGCCGCTGTAACTTAAATCCCTTGTTTGTCCACCATTGTGACTGTTCAAAGCGATGAAGTTGTTGCTGGTTGGGTTTTTCGGGGTTGGGGCCGAGCTGGTTCTCCCTCGCTGCAAAATGAATGAATACATTACAGGTCAAGGTTAAGGTTGAAATGACGGGCCCCTAAGGCTGCCTCCCTGGGCTCCGAGCGCAGGGAAGCTCTGGGGATGCAGGGAAAGAATTCGGTCCGAGCCTCTTATCTGCCTGTTAAAGTTCTTGCCTGGAAATATCACTTTGATGTGTGTGCCTGAGCGGGCAGCTCAGTCCCGCCATTGTTTGCGAGATGGGGTGAGATCCGCTGGTGGCATCTTGTTTACTTTCTTCTCAGGCTGCTGGGCTGCTCGGTGGGGTATGGAGGGTTGAAATCCTCTCCTCCCCGAGCTGTGGCTCCTTCGATTGCACAGGTAATTATTAAACAGGTCATTTGAAAACAAAAGCCAACAGCTCAAATTCTGAACCTTTCTGTCCCCCCGCCCCCCCTCTGGCTGTTGACACCCCCCCATCCCGCCTCAACCTGCCCTCTGCCCCCCACCCCCTAGCCTGTCTTGAGCTTCCAAGGCTGGAGGTAAGAGAAACCGGCCTTGTTTTTCCAACCCTTGGCCCTCAGCCCTAGGCAGCCCCCTGGCTGATTTGTCGGCTACCATTCAAACCAGGATGATGACTCAGGCTGCGGCTGAGCGGGGCCTGGGTGGGTGCTGGGAGGAGGGGGCATTTGGGGGCTTCTTAGAAAGGCAGCAAAGAGACACTCCCTCTGCCCCTCACCCTTTGTGTAGGGACTGGCCCTCTTCCAGCCTCCACCCCAGGGTCCAGTTTAGAAGACTCACAGACAGATAGACATGGGGGGGGGAGCTGGGGGGGTGAGCCCCTGCTGACCTGTCTGACCACGAAAACCTACCCCTCATTGAGTTCCCCCTTCTCTCTCCTCTACTGGAGGCCGCTGGTCTGTGGCCCAGGTGTCCAGTCCAAGCTCAAGATGACTCAGAGGTCAAAGGTCACCTCCTCGTCTGCAGGGTCTGGCTCTAGAAGGTGCTGAGCACATTTGTCAGACAGCTTAAGGCCTGCCTCCCCTGCACTCTGGGCCGGGATGCTGGCTTCAGGTTGTGGCCTGCCCCGCACTGCCTGCATGCCTGTGGCAGGGTCCCTTTCCTCGTCGGACCCTCACTCTGTCCCCCTGTAATGAAGGACCCCCCCCCCCCATTCTCACAGAGCTGCTGTGTGTAGCATGCAATGATTGTGGACGCTGGCTTTTTAGCGAGGGGTAGTTGGGTGTGGATATATTCCTGAAATATTTTGAATAATCAGTCCTCCAGGGCAAACTTTTGCTCCTTTTTGGTTCTCCCACCAGCACCTGCCCCCCAGTGGTGGCCCATAGCCCTATCACTTTCCCCACCCCACCCCCAACCTAAGTTTAGCTCAAACTGTTGCAGTGGCCAGGCGCGTGGACACACACACACACACACACACACACACACACCCAGGGTCGCTACGCTGCTCAGTCACAAGTTTTCGGCCTCTTCCTATAGGGTTGGGCGCTTGGCTTGGCATTTGAGGCCCGTGGGATCTAGATCCAGAATCCTCATCTTTAGCCACTCAGGGCAGATACTCTGGTGAGCCACAATTTACTTACCCTATCCTTCACACCCCTGTGCTTTTATACTTCTGATTCTGCCTGGAAACATGCCCCTTTCCCAGTAAATTTCTCTTCACCCCTCTAAGATCTAGCGATATCACCCCTGAACCTTTCCTGAACCCCTCCCCTTCTCTGCACCCCCAGCACACTTAATCACTTTTCCCCTCTTGTTTCCACCTTCGTGGCGCCTCGGGGAAGGACTTGGCATTGGTAGATACTCCCTGTGTGTGGGGGGGTGCAGCTGGGTCCAAGAGATGCTAAGATACCCTGCCCCTCCCTGTTCCAAGCCCAGAGCCTGATGGCGGGAGAAGGAAGACACAATAGAGCAAGGTGGAGTCAGGGAAGGGGGTCAGCTGGGGTAGTAGACAGGTCTGGGGGATTTCCTGAGGGAGCCTGGAAGGCTCCCTGTAGGAGGCGGCACTGGATCTTAGGGCTTTAAAATAGGAATTAGCTAGGTGGGAAAGGGGATCCTGGTCCTAGACCCTGCACACACCACCATACAGCTCCGTGAACTGGGTTTTACGCCCCCTTTGCAAAGAAGGAGTCTGAAGCTCAAAGGCAAAGTGACTTGCTCAAGGTCACGTGGTAAGCAGGAGAGGCGAGATTTTTGAATCTGCATCTTCTGGCTTAAGCGCAGAGATTTGCTATTACAGGCTCAAACGACGCCCATATTCAACAGTAACGTCCAGCACTTCCGTGGGCAGCACACGGTTCTAAAGGCTTCGGGGGCACAGAACGGAAGCTGTAGGCTTCCTGTATCCTTTCCGCCCTGCCTCTGTGGACCTTTTCTCTCTGGGAACACTCGACCCGCCTCACCTACCGGCTCCGTTTTGTACTTCCTCACCGCCCCCCTTAGATGCTCCCTCCCCAGAAGCTCTCATCCTGGCTCAAATGTCCATCACAGCATATTGTGGGCCTCTTGAAGTCCCACCCAGATGAGAAACCTTATCCCCAGGAAGCTTTCTGAGCATTGTTTTACCCACTGCTTACCCCCCCCCACCCCCGCCAGTACCAGAGAGAAGTGAGCTAACCACTGGTTTCACCTGAGGTCTCTCACAAAGAGGTAAAGATGCTGGGTTTGGAGAGGGAAAGTGGCTTACTCAAGGTCACCCAGCTGGGAAGAGACAGAATTGGGATTTGAACCAGGTCCTTTCTCCGCTGTGCTTAGCTCACTGCTTTGTAGGCACTTAGTAACTGCCTGTTTGATGGATGTCCGACTCGTGCGTGGAGTGACCCAGATTTCAGCCCTAGTCTCTTATGAGCGCTCTGGGGGCTGGAAGAGGCCCAGCAGGCAGGAACACACCTGGGGCAGCCAGGCCCAGCACCCCTGCCCCTTCCCAGGTTCAGGGGAGCATCTGGGTGCGGCTGGACCCGCTGAGTGCACTTATTCTAGCCACAAAGCCCGGGGGCGAGACCCCAGGGGAACAAAATCAAGGCCATCCACAGAACCTCTCCTCTGCCCTTGTGATAGCCTGAGGTTCTGTAGCCTGGCTGAGGGCCCACTGCAGCCCACCCCACCTCTGACTCTGCAGCCTCACCTCTCCCAGCCACACAGACTGTTTCTCCTGCATGCACACGCGCGAACACACACACACACACACTATGGCGTCTCCAACCTCAGGCCTTTGTTCTGCTTGGAATGTTACCCTTTGCCCTACTCCCTTTATCTGCCTGCTCATTCTTTTGGATTCCATTTCACCTCCTCCAGGAAGTCTTCCCTGAGTGCACAGGCTGAGCTTAGACCCTTCCTCTGGTATGATGGGCTTACTCTCAAGAAGAGGAGATGTGACCAACCTTGGGATATCGGCAGGATGCTTTGGGTTGCAAATAACAAAAAGCCTTTACTTAGCTGGCCTAAGTTTGATAGGTTTGTGTGATAAGAGGTTGTGAGTCGGGTGTTCCAAGGGTGGTAACTTAAAGGCTTGATGATGTCCTCAAGGACCCCGGTCTTCCTGTCTGTATTTGGCCATCCTTGACATGGCGGTGTGGCTCACTCTGGAATGGGCGGGGCGGCTCTAGCTGTATTGGCAGTCAGGAAGAAACCCAACATTGGGAAAGGCTCCCGGCCTCCAGAGTGTCTCAGAAACCTCTCCAGGAAGACACCCCACTCCTGCACAGATTTCTTCATCTCGTTGAGCAGAACTGGGTCACATGAACAGGCCTGCACCAATCACTGGCATAGGGAATGAGACCATCACAGACCAATCAGGATCCACCGCTGCGGGAGGGGGGCTCCGGGGGGCCCGGGGAAGGCAGAAGCCCCTGCTGCCCTTGTGAGACTCAGATTTGCTCTCTGCGACCCTCCAAGGCAAAACTGGGGTCAACTAATAAGTATATAGCAAAAACGATGCCAACGCCAAGTCGGAGTTGGAATATTCCCATTTTACAGATAAGGAAAGCAAGGAACTTGAGTGCCCCAGGACACACAGAAGTAGCAGAGCTGGGATTTGAACCCAGGAAGTAAGGCAGTGAGACCTGTCCTGATAAGGCGCCTGGGTGGCTCAGATGGTTAAGTGTCTGCCTTCTGCTCAGGTCATGATCTCAGGGTCCTGGGATCGAGCCCCGCGTTGGTCTCCCTGCTCAGCAGGGAGTCTGCTTCTCCCTCTGCCTCTCCCCTTGCTTGTGCTCTCTCTGTCTCTTTCTCTCTCCCAAATGAATAAATAAAATCTTAAAAAAACCAAAAACAAAACCTTGTCCCAATGAGCACTCAGCCAGGCCTAGGAGCCCGCCGGCTTGGTTGCCCCATCCCCAGGGGCCACTTAGCAGAGGTGTTGCTGAGAGGCCATCGCCAGAAAGAGGGGACAGTGGCAAGGTCATTATCCCGAAGTGCGTTCAGGTGGCAGGAAGGTGCAACACACTCTTTTGTGTGTGTGTGTCAGTGAAATGCTCTTTAAAGTCCCCCCTCGAAAGAAAGTCCATCTCATGTGATTGGCCAAGAAAGCACCTTGCTGAGTATGAGGTCAGCACGTGCCCACAGAGACCCGCGCTGCCCACCTGGGCCAGATCCGCAGCCTGCCCAGTGTCTGGTGCATCGTGGCCCGCGGGCGTTCGTGCGTGTTGCTGCCTGCAGGAAATCTTGCCAACAAGCCGTAGCGAGCGCTCAAGACGTGAGAGACGTTCATAGGACAAAAGCTCAAAATCGCAAACAGTCCATCCAGAGCCCTCCTTGGTTTCCTGAGTGCGTTGGGCTGAGGCCCCCGCTTGATTGCAGTTTGGGGAAAGACAGGCCGGCCGCGGTGGGAGGGCCTGGGACCCCGCCCCTCGGGCGGAATCCCAGCGCCCGGCTTCCTGGCAGTGTGACCTGGGGCCAGTTGCTTGACTTAGCTGGGCTGTCACTTTCTTACCTCTGAAGCAGAGACAACGACCATGC
The DNA here is from genome assembly GCF_029215605.1 of Mirounga angustirostris. Taxonomy (NCBI): domain Eukaryota; kingdom Metazoa; phylum Chordata; class Mammalia; order Carnivora; family Phocidae; genus Mirounga; species Mirounga angustirostris. Next base: position 169,704,244 of record NW_026991713.1, read on the forward strand.
CTACTACCTGGCCTCTTGTGAGGACTTCATGAGACAAGCACTTCCATTGAGCCTGGTCCACTATAAGCTCCAGTTGGTGTTCGCTGAGGACGAGTCCTGGTTCAGCTGGCCAGTGCCAGGGTCGAGTTTAAAAAGCCCACGGTTAGGAGACTTTTCCATACACTCTGATTCTAACAAGGGGAGATTCTGTTTTTGCCCTCCAGGAACCTTACCTGGGGACACGGGTCACTTAGTTAGGGCCTCGGCAGTAGGCAACCCAAATGCTCTGGGACCCCAGAGCTGCAAACAAGTAAGGCTTCCCAGAGGAGGTGGCTCCATTTGAGCCAAGTCTGGGTGGAATGGGAAGACGTCAGGAGGCGGAGGTGCTGGGGATGAAGGAAGACAGGTCGGGCAGGCAGCAGGAGTGGGTGGGCACAGATGGGGCAGGGGAGGGTGTGGGTGGAGAGCACCAGGGTGAGCCCCAGAGTCATCTCACACCTGCCCGGGGCGGCCGTGTCCACGGCCTCTGCCACGGCCAGTCCCCTTCATCTCTCCACTGAATCTACCAAACGGCTTCCCCCACCCGGGTCCCTCTGCCTCCGGGGCAGTGCATATGGTAAGCGCAGCCCCAGCGCTCTGGGCAGGGGACACAGCATGAGCAAAGGCCCGGAGACGGGAAGGACGGGTGCGCACAGGTCACAGGCTGTGACTTGGGGCCAGTGTGACCAAGCTTGGGCTTGGTGCACTTTGGTATTTTGTTCACGCAGAAACCCTGCAGCATGCACCTGCTCTGTGCAGGGCGCAGCGGGAAACACACACGGAGCCTCCGCCCAGTGGGAAGAAAAGGTGCGTTCTCCACCAAAGACAGAGGGCGAGGGGTCCAAAGACCCAGAGGAAGGGGACAGCTGGGGCGGATGACATGGTTCACTCTGCTCAAAACCCTTCTCAGACTACCCCCTGCTTCTCACCTGGTGTTGTGAATGTTCCTTAATCTGATTTCTTCTCTCCTCCCTGATTCTGTCCCATGTCCACACCACACATGCCTGATTTTAGAAGTGGGAGTTGTTAACTACCCCAATCCTTTGACACCCTTCCCTCCAGAAGCTAGGGCTCCCCCCACCTTCCAGTGGGGTCTGGATTGTCGCAAGGACACAGAAGCGGCCGTGCGGAGAGGGATCGAGGCCTCCCACCCACAGCCAGCCTGTGAGTGAGCCACCTGGAAAACAGGGCCTGCCGCCCTGGGCAAGCCTTCCAGTGACCTCAGCCTTAGCCAGCACCTTGACTGTGACCTCGTAAGAGACCCTCAGCCACAAGTGCCCAGTGGAGCCGCGCCCAAATTCCTCACCCATAAGAACTGTGAGAGAGAGAGAAAAGTTTGTTGTTCTTTCAAGCCACTGAGTTTTGGGGTGATTTGTTATGCAATAGGTAACTAATACGGTGACTGTGTAATTTATCCTTCACATGGGGACACTTTTCAGAATAACAGGGAGCCCTAAAAATAATAATAATTACCCTGGACAACAGGGCAAACCAGAACGTGTGATCACCACGACCTGAGAGCCCTCACAGGTGTTCAGACCTAACACAGATGACTCTTGGAGTTGGCTCAAGCGTCACCTCCTCCAGGAAGCCCCCCTGGGGCTGAGTGAGTAGTTTCCTGGGATCACTCATGCCCCGGGGTGTAGGCTAGGAGGACTGGTCCCCTCTGTCCTCACTCCACGTGCGTGTCCAGGCCCTAGGACCAATGCTCTGTGCACCGATTTGTCTCCCATGGGACCAGAGAGGCAGTCGGAAAGGACTGAACTGGTCTTTCCAGAGCCTGCACACGGCTAACAAGTTTTTTTTTTTTCTTATAAAGACCTCTGGTACAAGGAACCAGCCCCCCCAGTGCCTGGAGCCGTCGGATTCTGGTTGTCCAGCAACCAGACAAGCCCCGGGAAATGTCCAGCAGCTAACAATGCACAAGTTTGCTGAGAGTGTGTTTGTTGGGAGTGTGTTCAGTTTAAGGGGAAGCTTGCCTCTAGATGCCTTATGCTCATCCTTGCCTTAAATAGACTCTATTAGAGGTACTCCAGCCTCTGAGATCTGTGCTTACAAGCCTGGAGTCTTACCTGTCCACTCATGTGTATGGCCGTGGTATTCACAATAGCCCAAAGGTGAAAGCACCTCTCGTGTCCATCCACGAGCCAAACGTGGTACGTACGTACAGTGGACTATTACTTGGCCTTCAAAAGGAAGTCGATTCTGATCCCTGCTACATCGCGGATGAACCTTGAGGACATTACACCAGTCACAAAAGGACAAATACTTTATGATTCCACTCACACGGGGTACTTCGAGTAGGCGGATTTCTAGACACAGAGAGTAGAATGGTTGTTGCCAGGGGCCGGGGAAAGGGGGGTACTGAGTGGAGACGTTGTTGTTTAGTGGGTACTGAGTGTCTATTTTGCAAAAGGGAAAGAGTTCTGGAAATCAGCTGCATGACAACGTGTGACATACTTAATACCACTGAACTGTACCCTTAGAAATGATTAAGGTTGGGGGGGGCGCCTGGGTGGCCCAGGCAGTTTAGCGTCTGCTTTCAGCTCAGGTTATGATCTCGGGATCCTGGGATCGAGCTCTGCATTGGGCTCCCTGCTCAGCAGGGAGTCTGCTTCTCCCTCTGACCCTCCCCCCTCTCGTGCTCTCTCTCCCATTCTCTCTCTCAAATGAATAAATAAAATCTTAAAAAAAAAAATGGTTAAGATGGTAAGTTTTATATTATGTATGTTTTACCAAAAAAAAAAAGGCCCTAGGAACTTAGAGAGCATGTGGAAACCAAAGGGCAATGTGGCAGCCGGAAGGCAGTGAGCTGCTCACTTGGTCCTCACCACAACCCACGTGTGTACAGTGACTGGCCCCATTTCACAGGTAGAACATTGAGGCACCACCACACAGTTCACTTCCTTGTCCAAGATCCCAAAAACCCAGTAGGGGAAGAGTAAGTTTTTTTTGTTGTTGGTTTTTTTGTTGTTGTTTTTTTAAAGATTTTATTTATTTATTTGAAAGAGAGAGAATGAGAGACAGAGAGCATGAGAAGGAGGAAGGTCAGAGGGAGAAGCAGACTCCCTGCCGAGCAGGGAGCCCGATGCGGGACTCGATCCCGGGACTCCAGGATCATGACCTGAGCCAAAGGCAGTCACTTAACCAACTGAGCCACCCAGGCGCCCAAGAGTAAGGTTTTTTATAAGAGCTTTCTTGAGATATAATTCACATACCATACAGTTGGCTCTCTCCAAGTTTACACTTCAGAAGCGCCTGGTATATTCACAGAGTTGTGCAACCATCACCCCTGTCTAATTCCAGAACATTCTCATCACCCGCAAGAAACCATACCCACCAAGCAGTCACCCCCGGCCCCTGGCAACAGCAGTCTGCCTTCTGTCTCTGTGGATTCGCCTCTTCTGGACATTTCCATTTAAATGCAGGCAGACCATATGGTTCTTTGTGTGACTGGCCTCTTTCACTTCGCATCATGTTTTCAAGGTTCCTTCCAGTCGTGGCATGTGTCAGGAATGCCATTCCTTTTAACGGCTGAATAATACTCCATTGTGTGGATGTATTACCTTTTGTTCATTCACCCACGGATGGTCATTTGGATCGCTTCCATGTTTTCGCTATCGTGAGTCACACTGCCCGGGACATCTGTGCACAGCGTCAGGGTGGATGTATGTTTTCGTTTCTCCTGGGTGCGTGTATACGGAGGAGTAGTGATCATGTGGGATCACAAGGTAGCTCTGTGTGTAACATTTTGAGGAAGTACCGGGCTGTGGTCCACACCCGTTGCACCATCTAACATGGCATTTTCACATACCCGAGGTGGAGGGATTTGAACCCAGCCCTGCTGACTGCACCACCACCGAGCCTTACACGGCCACATTAGCTTAGCGTGGGGAGGAGCCTGGAGGCCCTTACTGGGCAACCACAGTCTCAGGGACCTCCTGTTGCTTTGTGGGCAAAAGGATGGATTATGGGGAAACAATGGCCTACATCAGCACCTAGCCCGGGGCAGGCCTTTCCCAGAGTTTGCAGGAATTTGGTACCATCGAATCAGGCACACCTGTGAGTGGAGGTGAGGAAGCATCCTGTGGGGCTTCTGGTGCCTCCTGGGGCCCTCAGAGACTGCTCCCATCAGCTCCCTGCTGATCGTCAGGGGTATTGAACGGTGGGGTGCCCGAGTGGTGGGCTTCAGGAGGGTACGTCGGGGGTGGGGGTGGCCCTGGTGAGGCGTCCGTGGAGGAGGGTGGGCTTCCTCGCTGACCCAGCCTGGGCTGGAGCCACTTGACTGAGCCCGGAGATGAGCAGGGAAGGAGGGAGGGAGCCAGGGAGGAGGCCGCTGATGGGTCAGCTGTCCCTCTCTGCACGGGCCGGCCGCGTCCTGGGCTCTAACTAGGTACTTATTTTCAAGGTAGGGTTAATGTTCCCTCCCAGGCTGGCTCTCCCCTGAAACCAGGCCGGGCCTCCTGGACGCTCCCCTGGACTTTCCCCTCCACCCTCAGGGCCTCTGCCTTCCTCCACCAGGCCCGCCTTCCTTTTGATCCCCTCCCTACCCCATGGTTGACTCCCTTTCTTGAGCAGGAAAGACAGCGGGTGGAAATTTGTTCTCAAAGTTCAGTCTTTTTTCCTTCAGAGCTCAAAAGTCACCGATGCAGTGACCGATACGGTGAACTTAGAGCAGACAAAGCTTAACCTCAGAGATCTTTCTACAGAGCCTACTGTGCACCAGGCCACGTGGGGCTTTCCACCATGTCCCCTCCCCCCCCCCGGTGGCTCTATGGGACGGAGGGGGTGCCCACCCGCTGACGGAAGACCGGGGCTCAGTGACTCGCCCCAGGTCACAAGGCAGACAAGGAGCAGGTTGGGGTTCACGCCGGCCCCCCTGCTTCTAGCCCTCCTCCGCCCAGGCCCCACTGCCCTCCTTCCTGCCGTGAACCCTGGACGGAAGAGCTTGTGCTGATGGCCCTTTTTCAGGGATGTGCCTGTCATGGTCAGTCCAAGCCCACCACTTACCAGCGGTGTGACCATGGGCAAGTTGTTAGCGGCCTCCAGCGGGACTCAGTGTCCTCATCTGTAAAATGGGCGGCATGGTCTCAACCTCTCTGGGTTGTGCTGAGGATTTGGAGGAACTTGGCGGATGTTTATTGAGGACCGAAGTGCCCTGGGCTGGACTGCCAGTGTCGGCGAGGGGACGGCTGCACAGAAATCTGATCCCTTCCTGCAAGTGTGTCGCCTGCCCTGGGGCAGACTGTGGCGCCCGAGGCCCTGGCCTCTGCACTCAGCCTCCTGAAGCCTCCTCCCTACGTCCTTCTTGCTGCTTGACCCCCTGCAGTGCCCTGTTCTCCGACCAGGACAACCTCTAGTCTGCCCCGCGTGTTCCTGCCGCCCAAGTCCCCTGCCCCCAGCCTGGCCCTGGGGTCCTCGGCTAGAAGACCGGCCACTGGTAGCACAAGGCAGTCGTGTTCTATGCAGCCTAGAAAGTTCGGTCCAAGTGAGGGTGGGGACGGAGAGTCCAGAAGGCTCTTTGGACTCCACCCCCCTTAACCACCTTAGGGGTGAGGCTGGGGCAGGAGATGCCCCCGGCCCTCCCAACCAGGAGCTGGGACCTGTCTCCGATTCTTGTCTCCCTTCCCACGGCTTGGGTGCAGCTCTGGGGAGGGGAGGGGGCCTTCCTGGTGCACTGCTTGGGAGAACTCACTTGCACCCCCCCAAGACCGGACCCCCCCGCCCCCGAGCTGAGCGATCCTCTGGGGACGGGTTGCCCATGCAGAGTGTTGCCGTTGGGAGTGAGGGGCCAGAGGGGTTGCAAGGGTCACCTGTAAATGACAGGGTGCCACATGAGCGCCCGGAGCCAGGCCTCTGAGGGCCCCCGGTGGGTGGCCCAGAAGTCGGGAGTACCCGCGCGCTTGAAGGCAGCGAAGCCACGTTTCTTTTTTTATCTGTTCTTTTCTAAATACTCTTCAGAGTAGAGCTATTCAGAGTGATTCCCCCTCAGCTTCCCTCTGGCCATTTCCCTCCCCCGGCTCTTCAGTCCAAATTAGCCCCGTTTAACTGCCTGCAGTCCGTTTCCGCTGAACAACAGAAAAGGGGCTGGCACCTGCGTCCTGGGGCTGTGCGTGGCGTTGGCGGACAGCCCGTGGATCGTGGGGCCTAGACACGGTGGCACTTGTCAGACCCCACTGTATCTACTTGTGCTGCGGACCTGCTTTGCACTGGAGTTGTAGCACTAGAATGTCCCGGAAAAGTCAAGTCACTGGAAAAATGCCCTGTGTTAACGCCCCAAGGAGTGCTTGCCCCCAAAACCCAGGGCCCCTGCCTCCTCCTGTAGAAGGGAGCTTCTTGCGTCACCCGTGGTTCTTGCTGTCTGTCCCGTGAGGACAGGTTTCTCGTCCCTTGTCCCTCGAAGGGCAGGGACAGAGGGAGGGCCCGGTGGGAGCAGTTTGGGTGAGCTCGTGGTCAGGGAGGCCTGTTCTCCAGCTCCCTGAGGGCTTGTCTGTCACCCCGAGGGGGCATCAGGCCCTTTGGACGGTGGCTGGGGAAGGCAGAGACTGCCCAGTGGAGAAGGTTCTTTCTTTCTGTCTGTGATTTCCTTACACCTGGCATGGGCCCTTGGCCCTGAGGCTTCTTAGGCTCCCTCCTCCTTCACCAGTTCACAAGTGGATTTTGATGCCAAGCCTGTGGTGAGTGCTGGTAGCATGGGGACTCGGGCCCCATCCCTGGACGGGTGGACAGCCGGGTGGGGGAGACGGCTCTGTGAGCCCTTAATCTCACCATCGTCTGGAGAGTGGGAAGTTCTCAAGGCACAGGGGAGGAGGTCCTGTTGAGGCTGGGCGGTCGGGGAGCGCTTCAGGAGAGATGGCTCTGAGCCAAGCTTGAAGCATTGAGTTGGGTCGGGACTTCCAAGGAGGACCAGCGTACGTGGAAAACACAGAGACCTGGGAGGAACAGCATGTGCGGAAAGCACAGAGGCCTGGGCCATGTGGCCCCTAGTGTGCTGTGACAGGAAGGGGGCTGGAGAGAGTGGCCCAGGGTGAGGGTATGAGGGAGGAGCTGAAGGGCTCTGTCCAGGCTCCTTGGTTGGGGTCCAGTCATTGGCCTAATCCCAGGGCCAAAGAAGGCTCCTGGCGGAAGGGAGGGCAGACGAGGAGAAGAGGACAGCTTGGGGAGGGGCCCAGTGGAAAAGGAGGTGAGAGAGAATATAGTATGGAAAATGTAGGCTAGCAAAATCCCACTTCTGGCTGTCTACCCAAGAGAATTGGAAGCAGGATCTCGAAGAACTCTGTACACCCATGTTCATACAGCTCTGTTCACGGTAGCTAAAACATGGGCCATACCCACGTGCCCGTGGCTCGATGAATGGATAAGCGAAGTGCGGTCTGTGCATACAGCGGAATATATGCAGCCTTAAAAAGGAAGGGCCTTCTGACATCTGCTCTGGCCGATGAAACTTGAGGACATTATGCTCAGCAGAATAAGCCAGTCACACAAGGACAAATACCATATGGTTCCAGCCACACGAGGTGCTTGGAAGTCATCGGATTCATGGGGACAGAAAGCAGGGCGATGGGTGCCAGGGGTTGGGGGAGGGGGACCGGGGAGTTCTTGTTTAATGGGTACAAAGTTTGAGCTTCGCAAAATGGAGTCATGAGGGTGGACAGAAGTGACTTGGCCACACAATAATGTGAGTGTATTTATTCCCATAGAGCTTAAAAATCGTTAATATGGCAAATTTTGTGTTGTGTGCATTGTTAACACAATAACACGTGCAAAATTTTAATACAAAAGCGCATACGGAACAACAGCAGCAACCCATCCAGGCTAGGGAGGAAGAGAAGAAAGTCGAGAGGCAGGGGTGTGGCTGGCTGGGGTGGAGGAGAAGACTGTCCTGGGGTCCAGACAGATGTGAGTTTGGATCCTCACTGTGTCCGCTGTATCTGTCTGCTCCCGCTGCAGTAACAAATACCCCAGGCCAGGCGACCTACAGAACGGATCGTTATTTCTCACGGATCTGGGGTCTGGAAGTCCAAGATCAGGGCGCCCACCGATGCAGGTCCGTAACCCTCGGGTGCTCCCCAGAAAGTCTGAGGCTCTGGAAGGTGCTCAGACTGTGGTTTGGGGCCTCTTCTGCTGGGCCTGGTGCTCTGGTCTCTACGCAGGGGGCTGAGCATCAGCTAAGGCCCCAGGGAGGCTTGTGTGGGCTGTTTGTCTTCTCATGCAGTCTGCAGATCTTAGATTTATGGTTTCCCCACCCCTGCAGGGCCCAAGCTTCCCAGGGAGTGACCCAGCAGCTTCTCCTGGGACCCCTGAAGGGACAGAAAGCAAAAAGCACCAGGGTTAGCTTTACGATGACCTGTCACCTGGCCTGTTAGATGAGTCAGAGTCCCCCTGATCAGAGGGTTACGGAGCGGGGAGAGGTGCCGCACCCCAGCCTGGGAGAGGTTGTGGTTGGGATGGCCCCGAACTCCAGGCAGGAAGTGACTATCAGCGTCACCCGCCAGGCAGACGGGCTGCTCCTGATACCATGCCCGTAACCACTGCACCCTCCTTCCCGCACCTTCTCAGCACACCCCACTCTTACTCCCTGCCTTTGCAGTTCACCCCAGTCCCACCTCCTCCTGCAGGAAGGCCTCCTGACCTCACTGTTTTGTTTTCTTCTCTCACTTCCAATTTTGGGGGGGATAATAAATTCACAATTTATTAGGAATTCCAAAGATACACCAAGGTGCCCAGCAAAAGCTCCCTCCCACCCCTGTTCCTGCCCCCACAGACAGTGAGATTCATGGGGATTCTTGGGGAGATAAATACATACAAACTTGCATATCTACTATTTCTCCTCTTTTTTTTTTTTTTTTTTTGAAGCATAAATTGGTTTTAAACCACGCTCACTGCTTCTCCACCACACTGGCTTTTTCAGCTGACTCGCGTCTTAGCAGAGATTCCGCCCAGAGATTCCTGTCCTTCATTTGCACTGTTGCGCCATGAGCCGTGGAACAGGTGACTGTCATTTCTCTGACCTGTCACCTGCTGGTGGACATTTGTTCCTGGCCCTCTTTTGTTGTTGTTGTTGTTGAGAGTTCATGCTGTAACATTCCACTCGGGGCAGAGACCTCCCTTTGCATGCTTGGGGCTCTGTTGGCAGGCAGACGTCTGGAAGCCAAACCCCGGGTCAGAGCCCCTGTGTGTTGGCGAGGTCCTCACGCGGTCCCTCCAGAGAGATGTTCTTTTTTTTTTTTTTAAGATTTTATTTATTTATTTTACAGAGAGAGAGTGAGAGAGGGAACACAAGCAGGGGGAGTAGGAGAGGGAGAAGCAGGCTTCCCGCAGAGCAGGGAGCCCCATGCGGGGCTCAATCCCAGGACCCTGGGATCATGACCTGAGCTGAAGGCAGACGCCTAACGACTGAGCCACCCAGGCGCCCCCAGAGAGGTTCTAAGTTTACACTGCCAGCACGGTGCCCCGGGCCTGCTTCTCATGGCTTTACTGCGTCATCACACGGCCTGGCAGATGGAAGGCCCCCCTTTACGTCACCTTCCGTTCTTGGGGCACCTGAGTGCGTTTGCACATGTGCGCGGGCTGCCAGGTGCTTGGCCTCCCTCTTGTCGGGGATTCTTTGTCACTGTCCATCTTCCCTCTCCGGCTAGCTTGCAGGACCCCGGTGGGCCGCAGTCTTAAGAGTCTCCCCCCGGCCCCCTGCCACCACCAGAGTATCCAGCTTGAAGTCACCCAGCATAGTGAAAGCCCTGACTTTATTGGCTGCCAGGGGTGGGTATTTGCTCATCTATGTGGCCCAGCCCTCCCTCCATCCCCCGACGTGCTGATGAGGGTACCAAGCCCTGCGGCCCGGGACTACCCCCTCCCAGATCCTGGGCTCTCTCCTCTCCACGACTGTTGGAAACCGTCCCAGGTACCAGGACCCCAGCCGTCCCACCCTCTTGCCGCACTTAGCCTCTCAAGGCTGCAGGCTCTGAGCAGCACCCTCCCCGGGGCCTGCATGGAGTTTACAGCTGTCCCCAGAGGTAACAGGGCCAGCCCCCGTAGAGACATCTTCCCACCCCAGGGCAGTGAGTAGGCAGCTTCTGGCCCCTTTCACCCTCGGGGGCTCACTCCTGCCAAAGATGTGCGGGCAGAGAGGACATTGGTGCCCCTGAGGGCCCAGCCTCTGGGGCCCAGAGGGTCTACTGACCCCCCCACACACCACTGACTGGTCACACGTGGCACATTCTGTCCACTTACCAGCTCACAGCCTTTGGCAGGACATTGACCTCTCTGAGCCTCGGCTTCTTCATCTGCAAGATGGGGTGATACTGTTGGCCCAGCCGACGCGCCCTTTTTCCCATCACTACCGTCTCTCTCCCTCCCTCTGCCTGTCTCGGGGACTTTGGCAAACTGAACGTGGCCCCAGGGATGTTGGCCATAGCCAAGCGAGAATTTTAATAAAAGTGAAGTATTTGGCCCAAAGCCCATGGAAAGCCCTCAGGGGGCCTGGACCTCGTCACTGTGGGGCCGGGCCGGTTGGCCTTTGGCCTTCACCAGGCTGCTCAGGGCAGCTCAGAGAGGTGATGACAGGCGTAAACCAAGCACAACCAAACACAGTGTCCTCGGGGAGCCGTTGGTGGGGAGGTTGGGTTGTGAGGGGGTGAACTGGCTGTGGGGGCGTCGGTGTTGAATTTAGACCCCAGTCTTGACTCCGTTGGCCAAAGTGCGGGGCAATGAGACAGCTTGAGTGGGAGTTTTGTAGGCGTGTTTCGGCTGAAGCTTGAGCCCCCGGCCAGGTGCCTGAACATTCTAGAAAGCTCAGGGGCTGGTGGCCCCGGTCCAGGTAGTAAGCAAAGCCCTGTTCTGACTGGGCCCATGTGGCCGGGGCAGCCGGGGAGATGAGCCCGACGGGCTGTCTACAGTGGAGCAGGGAGGGACAGGACTGCGGGCTGGGGACAGAGTGCTCACGCCCACCCCTCTCCTGTCCCTTCCCTAAGGCCTTGCCCCCGTCATGTGGGTAAGGGCTTCCTTCCTGGTGGAGAAGGATGGGTTGCACAGTGAATCCCTCATTCTTGGCTGCTCCGGACTGGACCATCTTCGGTTCAAATTTTATTTCATGGATTTGGGACTGAATCCCAGAAGGACAGGACTGGCCGTGGTGCATGGTGGTCACATCAATCCCCCCGGGGAGCCGTTCCACACCATTTTTCAGGGGCTCTTCCTCATTTCAGCCCTTTACCCTTCATCGCGGGGCCTCTGTCCACTTCCTTCACCGAAGTCTCTTCTCACTAACCTATGAGGCCTTTGTGGGTGCCATGCTTGTGTTCCCCCCCAAAACTCATATGCCGAAGCCCTAATCCCAAATGGGGACTGTTCTTTGGAGGGAATTAAGGTCCAATGAGGTCAGGAGAGTGGGGCCCCGACCCAGTAGGATTAGTGTCCTTGTAAGAAGTGACACCAGGGAGCTTGCACACAAGAAGAAGGTGGCCACAACAAACCAGGAAAAGCGCTCTCTCCAGAAACCCCACCAGCACCTCCATCTGCCTCCCCCCTCCAGAACTGTGAGCGGTGAAGCTCTGCGTTTCCAGCCGCCTGGTGGCAGGTGCTTTGTTCGGGAACTCTGTGTCCTCTGAGTCCCCCATACACCACCCGACCCTCCCAGGTCTCCGCAGGGAGGACCAGTGGAAGGAGTCCAGCCTCAAGGCTTGTTCAGACCCTCTTCCTTCACTGACAGGACTGGGTCCTGAGCCTCAGTGTGCCCACTTTGGTAATGGGAGGGTGAAGAGAGAGGAGGTCAGGGCTCAGACGCACAGCGAACAGTTTTCCTGCCCTTCCTATCTGGCTCGAGGCTGAGCTCGTTAAAAGCACTCAGTGTCGGTTCTGTCCCATGAGCTGAGCAAACAACAAATGGGCTTTCCTAGGAAACGTCGTGGTAACGGGAGCATCGTACTCCAGACCCTGCCTCATGCCAACCGTGGGTCTTTTGCTCCTAAGGGCCGCGCTGAGGCTCCCGACGTCACGGAGCCAGGGATGGTCCCAGTGCCGACGGCGTGAGGGTTAACCACAGCACGGCGGTCAGGGGCCGGGGAGAGCGCGAGGGCCTGGCTCCAGGTGGAGGCTGCTTGCCTTCGAGCGGGGGATGGATTGCAAAGTTCCAGAACTGCACGGTCCAAATCGCGAGCCTCTAGCCACACGTGGCTGCTCAAATTCAAATTAATTAACATCAAATTAAATAAAAAATTCTCCAGCCGCATTAGCCACATTTCCGAAGGGCTCCGTAGCCACATGTGGCCAGTGGCTATCGAACTGGACGGTGTGGGCACAGATCATTTGCACGATCCCAGAAGCTCTCCCAGACAGCACTGGTTTCAAAGATTCATTTGGGCAGCAAGAGAGAATGCCAGGTCCATTTTGGCAGCGACCGGCCTGGTTCAGGCCTAAACATATTTGCCATCCCTTGAAGGCAGATGCTGGGGGTGCACTCCGTGGGCCTCTGGACTAAACAGTCGTGCGTGGCATCGGGTGCTGCGGTTTGGGCCTTGGCTGGCAGGCCTGGCAGGAATCGGTTCCATTCGGAAACCACCAGCCACTCAGAGACTTAGCTTTTCAACTTTGTGCTCACACAGCACCACCTCCAGGAAGCCTTCCCTGAGCCCCAGACGCCCCACCCCAGCATCCACCCGTTGTCTGTCTCTGCTTAGTCCCTGAATCACCCCCAACCCTTACATAAATACATCATCCCATGAGCATCCTCAGCAAACAGCACTGGGCCCGTGGAACCGTGGTGGACAGGCCACGTGTTCTGACCTGGGGAGTGGCAAGAGCCCAGGGAAGCACAGGACGTGCCCAGGGCGACCCAGCTTGCTGGGAGTGGCGCCGGGGAAGTCGCTCCTTCCTGACTCCCAGCCGAAGGTACCCTCCCAGGAGGGTAACAGGGGCCCTGAGGTGCGACTGCCCGGGCTCTGCGCTTGGGCACCGGGGAATTTCAGAGGGAGGCAGGCCTGTTGGGGCAACGAACCGCTGAAACTCCCACTTAGTGTCCAGAACAGGCCACTCTGTTTTCTCTGGTTTACATTTTGCTTAGCCAACTCCTGACCGCACCTCGGAGGCGGCCCTGGGGAGCTCTGAGGAGCCCCCCACCCATCAGTGCTCCAGGCGCAGACCCCACGAGCGGCCACTCATACGGGCACCCCTTGCGATCCGGGAAGTTGATTCCGCCTAAGCCCCAAACCCCAGACACTTGAGAACGTTTAGGGGTCTGGGAAGGGAAAACGAGGTATTTGGAGGCCAGACGTGTTTTCTTTGGCCCGCCCAGTGTGTTTTTAAAAAATTGTACCAACATTTAAACATTGAGAGAGATCACAAAACTCTGGATTTCCATCTTCCCTGGAAACATTGGAAGATCTTATGACCCAGGACCCACAGGGTAACAATTTCTCAGAGTTGAGTGGCAGTTGACCCCCCTTTTCAGCAGGGAGGGGACCCCCCCACACCCCAAGGCAACCTCGCCCATGGCCCCTCACACTAAGACCACGTGCTGGGCCCATTTGTCATCGTGTTATTACCGGCGAGTTTCTTGGGTACAGAAAAATATGTCTCTGTTCTTCCTTCCCAAAAGTGCAAGGAAGAGAAACAGAGTGAGAGGACCCCATGTGTCTTGGTGCAGGTGAAGACCGTTGCTGGGTGTTTAATATGCAAAGCATGGCTTACTTACCCCTGGTTCTCCTCACCTGAGGATCTCAGCTGCCTGCCCCGCGGGCCTCAGAGTGTAACCTCCGTTCTAGACATGTCCAAGCTCTTCCTTGATTGAGGGCCTCCTCCCACCCTCCTTTCCCACCCTGTTTGGTTTCCTGTCCCTGGAACCCCTGTGAGTGCAGCTGCATCCGGCTCCCAATCTTGGGGGGCTCGGCCACGGTAGCAGTGGCTGGCCACGGCTCCTCTCGGCGTTCCTGACTGTCCTTCAGGGCTGCCAGCTGGAGGGGCACGGGGGCTGGGGTCTGCCTCGGGGCCTGTCTGATATGGCCAAACACATGGGCTTCCGTGTCCGGATCCTGCATCCCGGAATCCCCCTGGGTCCCCACTTTGGACTTCGACGGATGGCGCCTGAGCCCAGCTCCCCCCACCTGAGGGAAGACGGGACCCAAGCAGGAACAGAGGGGGGTGTGCAGAGATTGAGCAGGGAGATTGCTGGGGAGATGCAGGAATAAAATCTTTAAAACACACACACACACACACACACACGATCTGAAGACGGGACCCAAGCAGGAACAGAGGGGTGTGCAGAGATTGAACAGGGAGATTGCTGGTGAGATGCAGGAATAAAATCTTTAAAACACACACACACACACACACCCGATCTGTTGCCACCCCCGCCCTTTCATCCCTGCCTCAAACATTTCAGAACTTTTTTTTTTTTTTGAATGGACCTTGGGTGCACAGAATCTGATTACTCATCATCCTTGGTCTGTGACATACTTATTGATCCTGCTTTTACTTTACCTTTGTTTATTGTTTGAAGAACAGTATCCCCCACTGCAACCATGACATTGATGGTGACTGCCATCTACCCACGCTTATCTTTCCCTTGACTTCTATAAACAACGTGGTTCCCATGTATCTATCTGAAAAAGCCAATCTGGCTGTGCGTCGCCTTCTGGGGCTTACTTTTTTCCGCCCAACATTGTATTCCAAAATGTAGAAGATACTCAGCATTTCCACGGGTGTAGACGGTTCAACCACACCACCGTAGACTGTTTCTCTTCCTTGTGTTAGGGTCTCTGCTTGTGGGGTCCCTCTGTGTGCTGTTTCCCCCCTGCGTGGATCTCTTCCTCCAGGCCTCAGCTCCTGTGTCCCCCCCTGAGCCTGTCCCAGGCACCCCATCCAGAGGAGGCCCTGCTGCTCTCTGTCCCTATCCTTCCATGTCACGGCCTGCAGGGTGCTCGGACACAGGTGCAGGACCCACCCATGGAGAGGGCGGACCTCAGGCAGGTTTGGGGGGACCAGGATGTGCAGAGGGAGTTTTGGGGGCAAGCTTGAGCTGCTTTTGTGGTATTACAGGAATTTGGGGCATAGGAAGCCAGCCAGGAGATTTTTTTTGTTGCTGTTTTTAAATAAGGAGGTTCATAGTATCTTTACCCATAATAGCAAAAAAACCGGAAACAACCAAATGTCATCCACAGGAGAAGAGGTAAGTAAAAATATATCGTATTTATATCGTAAGTGTATATAAATGTACATATTTCTTCGGCAATAAAAATAGCCACCAACTCTATAAAGCGAAATGGATTGATCTCAAAATACATTGAACAAAAGGAGCCAGACACAGAATGGTCCCCATTATATGATTTCACGGCGATGGAGTTCGCGAAGCAGGCCGATCCGTGAGGTAGGAGCAGGGCTTGCCTCTCGTGGGTCGGAGGGGCTGACAGGAGGGGACAGAAGACCCTGCAGTGCTGGGAACATTCATTTGTCAATCGGGGTGGTGCTTCCATGGGGGTATCTGTTTGTCACAACTCATCCAGCCACACCCCTGAAATCTGTATGTTTCATAACAATAAATTATGCTACAGTTTTGGAAAAGTTTGGGGTAAGAAAAAAAAAAAAAGATAAGAGAAATGATGATCCAAGCCCCACTTTGATCTCATGAAAAGCATGTCTCACCCAAAACAATGGGTGCCATTTGGGAGTTGCTGCTTGCCTCGGGCACGGTGACAGGGACATCGCTGAGAGGCTTTTCAGAATGTGTTCTCATCAGCCCATTACCTCCTCACCGCCTCTTCGTCTCTTCAAACCTGTGTTCTGGGGGACTCTGGAGGCCCGCCCAGGGGCGTGGGCCATGTGGCCGCCTCCAAGCCCACCACTCAGCACGGCTGCTTGACCGTGGCATGAAGAAGACCCAAGGGGGACCCAAGGGAGAAAGGCAGCCTGTGTCTTTGGCTTCCACCCAGCACGCCCCCCTCTTTGGTGGGGACGTGGCAGCTTCATGGGGCATCACAGATCAGACATCTGCGGCTCTGTAAATCCCCATAGCCTGGCCACCCCTGGGGAGCCAGCACCCACGAAAGACCCAGTGATCCCAAAGTGTCCCCACTCACCCCTTCCGGCGACCACGCCCCTCTCCTGCCCACTCACTGTCCCGACCTCTCTTGCCTCTATGTGATTCTGCCTATTTTGGAAGCATTTTTGGTGCCCAGACTGGGACAGTCCCAGGCCAACCAAGAAGGTTGGTTTCCTTAGTCACCTCCCTGCTGGTGACATGGGACATGGGCATTGCGCGTGCCCAGCGTAAACACGCAGCCCTGGCAGGTTGGGGGCGGGGGGGAAGAGAGGCTTCTGAGCTGAACACTGCCCTGTAGGTAGGCTCTCGCCCAGGCTGGGCCAGCAGCAGTGACAGCTGACCAGGGGCCCCCCCTGAGCAGGAAGGCGTAGGCATCCCGCAAGGGAGGCTGGGCCCCGCACCCCGTCTCCCTGACTTTCCAATTTTGGCCATACAGCTTCACCTGTACCTTTTAGAGCCTTACAGGTGAGTTCTAGTGCATTCAGCAGTGAAGAGCTGGGGTTTTTGCCCAGAAGCCCTGTTCCCACTGTGGGAAGAGATGTGGTTCTGCTGGACCCCTTTCCTGCAATTTTTGCAGCCAGAGCAAATGCTCAAGGGTCCCAGCAGAGCAGAATTAAGACTAGCTGGGTATTGGTTAAATGGAGACCACATTGATAGAGCCTTCTATTTTTTTTTTTTTTTTAAAGATTTTATTTATTAGAGAGAGTGGGAACACAAGCAGGGGGAGTGGCAGAGGGAGAAACAGGCTCCCCTCCGGACAAGGAGCCCGATGCGGGGCTGGATCCCAGGACCCTGGGATCATGACCTGAGCCGAAGGCGGAAGCTTAACCGATTGAGCCACCCAGGCGCCTCTTGATAGAGCCTTCTAGAAATAAACTAACCCAGGATGGAATGAATCGCCTCAAAAGGAGTGAGCGTCCCCTACCTGGGAGTATATAAACAGGAGCTGGGTCACCATCTCTCCTGATTCCATACTGAACGAGGTGGCACACAGTGCCCCCCCAGCTTGACTTTGTGCCCCCCTGTGTTCTGCCTCCCTGTCCGGGGGATTTTAGGAGGGTCCCCACTTTGTGGTTTTAGCGGGGAACCTGTTGTAAACTATCCCACAAATTGAAGAAACCCTCACAACTTCCTTCCCTCTGCTCACTGATCTGGCGCACAGATTGGAGCTCTCAGAGTGGGTGTGCTAGACAGGTTTCCCTGGAAATCTGGAAATGGCCCTTCCTGACTGCAATGCCCCCCCCCCCCCCCCGCCCGCCCTTGCCTCCTGCTTGAGGTCCGTTGCCGGAACAGGGCTCCGACTGGCCGGGGCTTGCCAGGATGCCCAAGGGGAGGCCCGTGTGAGGGCCTCGCTCTGCTGGGTTAGGAATCCGAGAGTAAACAGATCGAGTTTCCAGTGTCAGCTGGGCCTTCCATAACAGGCAGTGGAAAATGAGAATGTTCTCTGAGATGACTCAGCCTCCCGGCCCCCAGGTAGGGGCAGCCCCCGACCTCGGCTCTGCCCTGGTGACCAGCTGTCGGCCAAGCCCCAGGGGACAGCAGTGGGTGTCTAGGCTCGAGGACCCCTGCTCGGGGGGTGCAGTTCTGCATCATGCTGTCAGGATGAGGGCACGTGCGGCCGTCTTGGCTGACAGGTTGCTGTCCTCAGTTACCCCGTCTGTGAAATGGTATCAGCAGTTCCTCTCCCAGGGAGGGGGGTGGGTTGTGAAGTGAGTCCAAGACAGTGTAAGCAGAGAAATGCACACTGGAAGCTTGGGGAGAAAGCTTGGACCACCGCAGCTGGAACCCTGGGAGTGACAGAATTGGGGTCCCCCTGGAGAGCCACCTTCATCGGGGAGAAGAGAAGTTACTACAGGAAACGAAAGAGGGGCGTCACTGTCAGAAGTTGGAGGAGGCTGTGTGGTAGATTCCAGCGTCCAGGCGAAGGCCTTGGCTGGCCAGGTGGGGTCCAGCTGACCAAGGGCAAGGACAGGAGGGTGTGAGAGAAGAGGCCTCTGGGCTGTGGCCGGGGGAGGTCATCGCTGAGCTGAGCCGCATCCTTCAGAGGTTGGCCAGTGGCAATAGCCGGAGGGTTGGGGTGACCAGCTGGGGAAGGGGAGGGAAGAAGGTGGTGGCCCAGGGAGGAGATGGGGGTGAGGGAGACTTTTTTTAGGATGCTGGAAACTTGAGCCTGTTTGTAGTTAAGACCGGGAAGCCAAGAATGAGCTGGAGTCCCCAGAGGGAGGGAGGGCGGCGCTTCTGAGAATGCTTCTGGGAATGGCGAGAGAAGCTAGCCCTGGGGCTGGTTTTCTCTGGCCAGAGACGAGAGATAAGATGGGTGAGAAAACAGAGATGTTTTGAGAGGGGGCCCTCCCCCGCTGGCCTAAATCGGAGGAAACTGGGGGTGCAGGGTCAGGGTGCAGAGCCTGGGGGAGGGAGGGCTGAGCTGATCCTGCAGAGGGAACTGGGTGGAAGCCAGGCCCTGGGGGCGATTTCTGGCTGGAGGTCACGGCTGAGAAGGTCGGTGCTGCACACAGGGCATCTGAGGATGGGGTCAGCCAAGGGGGCCGCCCAGGACACCCCGCCCCAGAGCCAGCAGCGGATGGCACAGAATCAGAGTGGCCGCGGGAGAGGGGAGGCACTTGGGTGTGACCCAGGAGCTAGGGGCACTCAGGGCGTTGCCAGGCAACGGGGCAGCACGCCCAGCTTGGCTCTGCTGTCCTGTTATAGCCAAGCCCTCCAGGGACTGTGGTTTCCAATTAATAGTGTCAGGGACTGGGGGTGGGGAGGGGGGCGAGGACAACTACGGATGGCTTTAGGGTCCAGTATTTTGATGACTGTTTAGCATCCCGACAAAGGGCTAGAAGGGTAGGTAGGAGGTTGTGTGTGTGTCCTCAGCTGTCGTGTTGAGGAGCAGGGCATCTTGAATAAGCTCCCGGCTGTGTCAGGAGGAAACCAGGAGAACATCAGCCCCGAATCCAGACCGAAAGGAAGGAAAAAAACTGGTGTGTTGTAGACCCAGGGCTTTTACCCGCAAGGGGGTGCTGACCTCTCACCCTGGCCCCTGCGATCAGGGGAGGTTTGCCCCTCTCGAGTGGGGAGACAGACTCAGGGGGTGCGTGCTTGTCTTTAGGCCACAGGACGTGAGCTCAAGTGTATCACTCTGCCCCGTCCGTGCACGGCCCACCTGTATTCACCTACCCGACTGATTCACCTTGGTACTGCCAAACCAGAGGAAAAGAAGGATCCAGACCATCACCTGGGTTTGACCAGGGGTCACCCCCATCCCATACTAACCCCCACCCCAGGTAACCCCATGTTCTTCATCCCCTTGCTTCTTTGTGTAGTTATTTTGCAACTACATGTGCTCTTAAAGGTGTATTTTTTTTTAAGAGCAGTTCCTTTTAACCCTGCCAGAATAGACGATGCTATACATAATGTTTGGGGACTGACTCTTCCATCTCCTATCATATTGTTGAGACTCATTCATATTTTGCAAGTCACCGTAGACTGTTCCTCTTGACGGCTGGGTAATAGTCTTCTGTCATCGTCCACCTCCTTGCCCAGCGAGGGGCGTCTGGGTTTATACCCAGCTTTCTATTTCTAAGAACAGGCGGTTATAAACTCTCATGTCCACGGCTTCCGCAAGAGGATGGATGCCTCCCGGGGGAGGAGATGGATCACAGGGAACGTGTGCAGACCACACCTGCCTCCCGGGTGCACCCGCCTCAGAGACCGCACAGCATAGCGGACCTGAGGCCGTAACTGCCTTAACCTAACTGAGCCTCAGTCTTCCTGCTGGCGAAATGGGAATAATTAGTGCTACACGTCTATTCGGTTAGCGCCGATTACACACTGGCCGCGTCACCTCCTGTCCCAGACATGGGGGGGCCTGGGTAAGACTCGGCCCATCTCCCAAGAGCAGGTGTGTTGCTAAGCACAGGCAGATCTGGAAGTGAATAATCTCTGATGTTATCATCACTGGGGAGTGATAGGCCGGGGCTTTGACCTGCCTGGGGGTGCTGGGCTAGGCTCCTTGGGCCTGTGTGAGACTCACCCATCCCTGGAGAGGGTAGGGGTGGGGGCCACGGGAATGGGGAGATCCGGAATCAGGCAGACATCATTTAACACCAGAGAAGCCAAGAATCTTCTCCCGCCTGCAAGGCCTGAGCACTCCCTGGACGGGAATGCTGTTGGGAAGTCCACTTGCGCCTGGGTTCCCAGGCCAGCTCCTCGACTCGCTGCTTCACATGACCACATGCGCTCAGGCAGGATCTTGAGCACTGCCCTGTGTGTTCCGTACCTCCTCAAATCCTACACTACCCTGCCAGACCTCTTTCAGAGATAAGAAAGCTGTTCCCGCCTTGTCTGGGGTAGGTGATAAAGCCGAGATCCACACTTGGGCCCTTTCCATCTCAGACCACCCCACCCAGGGAAGAAAGAGAACTACCAGTCAGCTCATATGTGCCTTGCACTTGGCTATGTGTTCATGAGAGCAAGACGCAGGACTTCCCCAGACTTTGGTCCTACCCTGGCAGGACCCTTCCCACCCCCCACCTGGCTGCCCCGGGCCATTGGGACATGCATAAGGAGGCCTGTAGCTTTGGCCCTCGGTGCAGGACTAAGCTAGCCCGTTGCCCAGAGTTCCTTACCTTCTCCAGGTCTCCACAGAGGAAAGAATGGAGGTGTCGGCGGGGGGAGAGGGGGTTGGGGACCAGACTCAGAGGTGACGACAATCTGCCTACTGACCTCATCTCCTCGAGGTGTTGAATCTTATTTCCTGGCCGCCCACGGACCCACGCCCACCACCGCCAGCCTGGTCCAAACCACCGTCGGCTCTAGCTGGTGGCTCGTTGGTCTTAGGGCCCCCACCCATCCCTTACAGCGACCACCAGTCATCCTCCCTCCCCTGTGACCTGTCCCTCCCCCGCCACTCAGCCCCTCTGGCCTCTGTCATTCCTGGTGTGTGGCCACTCCTGGGACAGCAGCATGTTAGCTCCCCCTCCCCCTACAGGTCCTGTGGGGACCTTCCGGGTACCTGCTCAATTTCCCTTTTTCCTGTGGCCACACAGACCTAACTGAATTGACCATATCCGCCATTCCAGAGTGCGCGCGTTGGTAGCATTAAGCATATTCACGTTGCTGGGCAGCCGTCCCCGCCATCCCTCTCCAGAACTTCTCCATCATCTCAAACTGCATCTCTCTATCCATTCAGTGACTGCTGCCCGTCTCCCCCCCGCCCCGTAGGCCCTGGCAGCCACACCCTGCTCTGTCGGAATTCGCACCCCCTGTCCCGCCAGCCCCTTTGCCCCTTCTCCGCTTTTTTTATTTGCTCTGCGGCACACACTGCCATCTGATGCACTATTTTATTTTTTCTGCCCCTCCACGTAAACCCTGATTGTCTGATTCTTGGAGGTGTGTCCCCGAGCACCTGCCACGGTGCTTGACACAGACAGGCGCTTAATGATTGGTTTGTTGAGTGACTGAATGATCTCGCCGCTGAATTAAGCTGCTGCCTGGGTCTGGGAGCTTCCTCCTTGGGCCCTGCCCACCCCCTTTTTGCCATCCCGCCTGTGTGTGTCACCCTAGACCTTGCGAGCACCACGACCCACACGGTCATTGTCCTGGCCGCCCGTGACCTAAGCAGATTTTTTTTTTCCATCTTAACAGAAGAAGAAACCCCTTGTCGGGATTTTACCCTTCAAGTCACAGATGTGATGCAGGGCCTTTTTTCTACCTAAAACTTGAAATGGCAGCCTCCGGATGCCAAAGACAGTAGAAATGAAATGTAAATAACACGAGAGACCTAGCAAAGACCCAGGAGGAAGTAAAAAGGCCACGGCCGGTTGAGGAAAAAAAAGCCTGGCACACGCCATCCGCCTGGCTTTCCTTTGGGGAGAAAAGCCCTGGACCAGCGTGAGGCCAGCGCACCTGTCGCTCAGTGTACAGCGCGGAAGGCTCCCGCGCCATCGGCTGGGGCGGGCGGGGCAGGGGCAGGTGGTGGACCCGGGCCCCTCCCCCTCCACCCTGCTGCAGGGGGAGATGTGGCCCACCCTCCGGGCTCCAAGCCCAACGGGCTACCCTTGGTGAGAAACACTCCCGGCTGCCCAGGCTGAAATTCAAAACGGGCCCATGAGCGTTCAGAGACCCCAGTAGAACAAAAGACTGAGAACAGTATGTCCACAGGTCCCTGGAACATGCTGGACGCCTGTTCTCAGCGCTGTGTGCAGGGCCCATCCGGTGTACATAAAGACTGTGGTTCCCCAGCTGGCCGGGCTGTCATCCCAAAGTGTCTACACTTGTTCTGTGATGAGCCGGCAGGGTCTGGCTGACACGGGGCATCATGACCCTGCAGGAAGTGGGCTCCAGTCCCAGACGGGGTCTGGCTCCCACAGCCACCTCCCACCTGCCCTAGATTCAGGTCCTCGGCTCGGGACTCTGCACAGGGGGCACAGCCTGCCGGGACCCTCCGCCGGCCAGCAGGGGAACAGAGAAGGTGAGACGCATGCCCACAGGGTTCCCCACCTCCTTGGCTCCCCCGATCTCCCAGGTCCACCTGCTCAGACACGCTGGATGTCTGTGAAGGTCCCTCGGCCTCTGTGTGGCGTGTCAGGGAGCTGGGGGGGGTCAGGCCCAGGGCTGCAGGACTGACCCCAGCACAGTCACTGGGGATCTTGGGCTGAGCCTCTTCCATCGTAACCCATCATGCTGGCTCCCTGGTGGGAGCTGGGCCACTGGTTAGGTGGATGGAGACTTTTCAGGCAAAGCTTGATGCTTGGAGGGTCAAGTGTGCAAGAGCCAGCTCCACACGGGACCTCAGAGGTGGCTCAGTCCATCCTCCCGATGGAGACCCCATCCCTCCTGCAGCCCGCCCACGTGGGGCTCAGCCCCTCGGAGAACCGACAGCTAGCTGGCTTTAGAGCTTCTCTTTACTGGGAATACAAGCCGGCCTCCCTGTGACCGCCCGTCAGCTACCTCTGCCATCCAAGAATAAATAACCAGCATGTTGTGTTGAGTGCTAACTGTAGTTACACCGGGCCTTCGCTTATTGGTGTTTCTTCAGCAACAACCCTGTGAAGTAGGGTTATCATCCCCTCAGAAGCACAGAGAGGTTAAGCAACTTACTTGAGGTCACACAGCCATAAGCAGCACTGCTTCCATCCTATGGAACACAACAGCCAAGGAGAAGTAAAGGTGGCAGCTGGACTCTTCCTCCAGGCCGAAAGGGGCACAGCCTGGAATCCCCGGAGTCCCTCCGGGCATGCTCTGTTGGCCATGAGGCTCTGAACAGACACAGGCTTCCTGGTATGGGCTGCCTACATCTCGTACCCGCTGTTCTGTTCAACAGAGCACAGCGATGCATTAGCACCCCCTGGATGGGAGACTTGTATGATTCTTGGGGTGTGTCCTGAACCACAAGCTGCTGTTCCCCAGTCTCCTGCCTTCATTGCTCAGGGCTGTAGAGTTTTATGTCCTGTCTACCTGATGGCTCCAGCAGAACCTGCTGGGCAATGGTCACACACGGTTGCATGGGTTGTGCACTGCCCAAACTCTGTGAGCACTCTTCATAGAGACCATGAGATGAATGAGCCCTGCCCCCAGAGCTGTGATACACCACCCGCCCAGCTGTCTGAACAGCAGATATGTCTTGGGTTCTAATCCAAGCTGGTTGGGATTTTGCCTGCCCTTAAAAGGTGTTTTCCACATAGACTCCATGGTTTCTAGGATCATCTTTCTGTGCCTTCCTGGCCAGGCCCCTTGAGGTCGCCCTAGTGGGGAGCTGGCGGGGCTCCATGTGGCCCAAGCTGGGGCTGGATGGGAACCAGTCCACCCTCACCGTACAGAGGAATGGAGCAGCCCAGGGCTCACCACACCCAGCTGCCAAGTTGGGACTAGTATGCAGGTCTTCACACTTTCCCAGCCTGCTTTATTTTCCTTGTTGTTCCATCCCGTTCCTGAGTACGGGCATCCAGAGGGCACCCCGCTCTCCTCCTCCTCCTCGGGTTTCCTAATAGCACTGAACAGAGGCTGGCTAATTGCTGGGTTTTGGTCCTCTCTCCAGCTCCTCATAGACAATGTACAG
This sequence comes from Mirounga angustirostris, assembly GCF_029215605.1. NCBI lineage: Eukaryota > Metazoa > Chordata > Mammalia > Carnivora > Phocidae > Mirounga > Mirounga angustirostris. The sequence goes on from NW_026991713.1 coordinate 169,728,354, forward strand.
AGAGGCCACAAATGTGGGGGGCCAAGCATCTGGAGTGTGGCTCTAGCCATGACTCACTAGAAGGTTGGGAGTGGAGACTTTAGTGTCTCCCAGAGGAGGGGTAAGTTAAAGCAGTGCCACACAAAGGGCCAGGAGGGTTTGTCTGATCGGGGCTTCGCTGGCTTTGGGGGAAGTTTGTGGCCATAGTCCACTTTTTTGCTCGTTGGACAATGAATGTTGATTCTATTCCCAGCCTGTGTCAGGTATTAGGTGTATGTACAGAGAATCTATAGTGTTTGCCAATGAGAGCTTATGGTCTGCTGGGGAGAATGAATATTATTAGTAATAGGTTGTGGAAAACACCTAGGACCATCATGCACAGTTGCACAGATTGTGCACTGCTCAACTATAAAGGCATACTTCACATAAACTGTGAGATGAGTGAGTTATGACATACCTGTCCATGGTGGCTTTAATGTCTTTTCGTAGACATAACATAAGGCTGTAGGCTGTCAAGGAGGGCCACACCCCTACGGTGGGAGGTGAGGGAGACGGAGCGGTCGGTGCCAATCTGAAAAGGCTTTACCCCAACGAAGATGCTTAAACTGGGTCTTGGAGAATGAGCAACAAGTCTCCAGCCAAAGAAGAGGGAAGGGTACACTGGGCAGTGGAAAGACCATTTGCCAACCTTTGGAGGCATGAGACTGGGAGGCAGACCAAGAGTGGGGGAACGAGGCAAGGTAGGAGGCTGGTGTGGTTTCCAAGGCAGGAGTTCACGTGGAGGGGAGTGGTAGGCAAGGGGGAAACTTGAGAGGAACTGGGGGGGGGGTAAGGCAGGTGGGGCTAGCGACATGCAGCCAGGGGCCTGACTCCCCGAGTTTGGCCAGAGCAGCGGTTGCGGCCCCTTCGGTCTGACTCGCCCTCCCGGGGGCCTGCCCACACACCAAGGTGCACATTTCAAGATGGATATCCAACAGCTGGGCCTCAGGGGCCCTTGACCCCGGGAGACGGGTCACATCAACAACATATTTGTACCCCATTTACACAGAAGCCGAGGCTGCCTTCTGCTGGGGTTTATGCCTTCTGGGACGATTTATATGGTCTATTTTTGGAACATCCCTCACGGCGAAGAGGGCACAGGGGGTAAGTGCCATCTCTGTTTTCCATCACAGATAACTGGGTGGCCACTCCCCACACCAAGCGAGTACCTGTTCGTGGCAATCTCGTGACTGGAGAGGGGTGGGGCTCCCGGGGCTCTTTCTGGGTGCACAGGGGTCCCCAAGAAGGAGCCAGGCCAGACCGGTGATTGCCACTTTCTGAGGTTATAATTTGCTATTGTCCCCGAGCAATTACAGATTTCATTTGTCCGGGCAATATTGCAAGTTGGGTATGGGACAGACAGGGACAGAGATGTGATCTGAAAGCCAGAGAGCTGGAGAGAGATTGAAGAGTGTGTGCTCTTGGTTAAGCAAAATGTCAGTGGGGAGGAGCATGCCACCTCGTTAATGACTCTGGCTCGAGCAATTTCTTTCAAGTCAGTACATTGATGGGGCGTCTGGGAGGCTCCGTTGGTGAAGCGTCTGCCTTCAGCTCAGCTCATGATCCCAGGGGCCTGGGATTGAGCCCCACATCTGGTGCCCTGCTCAGCAGGAAGCCTGCTTCTCCCCCTCCCCCGCCGCCTTCTCTCTCTGTTGAATAAATAAATAAAATCTTTTTAAAAATTAATTAAAAAATAAAGTCAAGTACATTGGGGGTTGATTTACATATAGTAAAATTCACCTCTCTTAAGGTATAATTCTTTGAGTTGTGATAAACATATATGCTCTTATAACCACCACCATAACCAAGGTACCAAGCACTCCTGTCACCCCAGAAAGTTCCCTGATGCCCTTCTAAAGTCAACCCCAACCCAACCCGTAGCAACCATGAATCCCTCCTCTGTCCTTAGAGTCCCAGAATGTCCTAGAAATGGAATCAGATAATATGTAACCTTTTGAGTCTGGCTTTAACTTGAGCAAAACGCGCTCACGATCCATCTGCCTTATTGCACGAACCAGTAATTCATCCCTTTGGATTGCTGACCAGTATTCCGTGGGGCCGATGGGCCGCCGTGTATCCAGTTCTCCAGGTGAAGGGCCAACATTTGGGGTGTTCCCAGTTCGGGGCGATCACAAAGGAAGGCCGTAAACGTTGCATGCTGGTCTTTATGTGGTCCTGGGTGTTCAGTTCTCCCGTGATTACCCAAGAGTGGGGTTGCCGAGCCGTGTGGTCTGCGTATGTTTAACTTTGTAAGAAACTGCCAACCTCCTCCAAGTGGCTGGACCATTTTGCATTCCTGTCGATTCCAGATGCTCTCATTCCTTGTGAAAAATTTCAAGAATAAAGCAAATAAGGGAAAGTTGTGTGGCCGGGCAGCTGAGGGGAGATGCACCATCCCCGCCCCCCACCCCATCCCCTGCAACCCTGCATCCCCTCCGAGATTCTTTTCCGTTTGAACCTTTGTAGAAGTGCTGTTTGGGCCCTTGCTGGGGTTGCTTGTTGGACATCTTACTGTTAGGGCTTCCCGTGATGGATGGGTTTTACACATTGGGCACAGAGCCCAAGCTCAAGAGCCACAGTGACATCAGATAAATGATCACAGGCCATTTCCTGCACGCGGCTGCTTGTGCATGCCCTCTTTCCCTGCAGGGGTTCTGGGGCCGTTCTAGCTGGATGAGGGACAGGGAGACAGGCAGTGAGGGCCGGTGACCCCCCCCCCCTCACCTGGCCACAGAAAGCCCCGCGTGTCTGCCAGGCACTAAGAACGGACTCGGGGACAAGACATGCAGAGACAGAGTGAGTGCCAGCCCGTGACCTCGGGAAATCAATGGGCTCGTTTGGGGCAGAAATGAGCAACGTACACCCCAGGCTAAGCCAGTATTACCAAAGATGATGGGGGGCAATTCAGGGATCCATGACCCCCCCCCCCCCCAAACGGCACCGACGGTCACACCTCTTTCTCGTGCAAGGAAGAACAGTATCCTAAAGCCTGGGCTGCTGGTTGGGTGACTTGAATTAGGTCTTAAACGACCATGGGAACTCTCAAGTTGGTGAGGAGAGGGGCTGGGACCAGGGGAGGGGGGGCAGGAACAGAGGCCCAGAAGTCGGGACATGGGAAGGGGGCCCACAGAAAAAATACTTCACCTACATTCTCCCTGCCAGAGCCGCCCTTCAGCTGCGGCTTCCCCTGGGAAAAAGTGGGATCGAAGACCCTTAAGCTGTATGGGGGCCTAGAAGCTGGCCAGCTCAGGGGTCCACAAAGATTGGGGGGGTGCAGAGGGGACGACCAGCCTCTCTCAGACCTCCTGAGTCGGAACTGGAGGGCAGCATAGGGGGAGATACGCAGCTTACTGGAGGTCACCCAGCAGCCTGGGGTCAGAGCTCTGGGTAAACCGAGCCACCTGCCGCTGGGTCACAGGGTCCTGCCAGGTCTGAAGTGGGACTAACAGCGATATTCTCTGTCCGTCCATCCACCATCCAGGTGCAAGTTCTTCAGTCTGACTGAGACGCCGGAGGATTACACCATCATTGTTGATGAGGAGGGGTTCCTGGGTAAGTACTTCTGTCACCCGGGCTCGGCTGGACTGTGGCCTGTGGTCAGTGTTGGCTGCCCACCACCTTATTTCTGCCCCCGCCCGCTGCCTTATTCTGCCCACCGCCCACTGCCTTATTTCTGCCCCTGCCCCCTGCCTTATTTCTGCCCCCCCCGCCCGCTGCCTTATTTCTGCCCCCCACCCACTGCCTTATTTCTGCCTCCCCACCCATTGCCTTACTTTTGCCCCCCTCTCCTTCTGGCGAGTGGGTTAGAAAGTCAGCAGAGTCTGTTTTCTGCTCTCCCTGTGCCCTGCCTCCCCCACGTCCTCTCAGTTTTATTTAGTAAAGTGCATTATGTTGGTCCTGGTCTCACGCAACAGTGAACATTCGTTTGCGCTGACCACTGCACGCTAATTTATGAGGAGGTGGTGTTATGTGCATCACACCGGTGGGGAGCTGCGAGCGGAGGGGAAGTCACATGCCCAGGCTCACAAGCCACCGAGCGGGGCTCCCCCCAGAGCTGGCGTTCCCGCCGAGCCCCTCCGTTCCGTTCTTACAAGCCTACAGAGAGTGCAACAGATTCCACATTTTTATAAAAACCCTCTTCCGCCCCGAAGACAACTCCTGGTCCCTCTTTCGTGTTTCTCTTTCCAGTTTTACTGGCATGAGTTGTCTCTTTTTCATTTGCGTGCGATCATATTCTGGAGAGAAATGTTTGCACCAGACGTTGTAACGTACCGTTTCCTCTCGCGGTCCACGTCGTGGTGGATGTGGCCTGCCTCCTCGCCCGGTGCCCTACGCTTAGAATCCAAGTTGGGTTTCATGGTTCTCCAGGGATAAATTTATGAACTCCTGAAATGTGTGACCTTTATTCTTACTCCAGGCTGATTCCTAAAATGGGGTCTGAGACCTGGCATTATGGGGTCAGAAGCTGTTTGTGTGGTTCTCAGGGGAAGTTGACGGGGGCCACCGTATTAGGCCATTCTCACTGGTGAGCAAGGGGAGCCCTGGAGGAATTGACTTCACCCCTACGCTCTGTCATCCTTATGCACCCCTGCTCCATCATCAGAGGTGTCCGTCTGGTCATTCATTCATTCATTCATTCAGCAGACACTTTCTGAGCCTAGAAGCCACAAACAGGACCTTTTGCCTTAACCACAAAGTGTGGTCCCAGGAAGAATGTATGCTTGGGCAACCCAGAACCATCTCCGCGGTTGTGTGGGCCCTGCTGAGAAGCATGGTACCTCAGACACAGGAGGAACGCCCCAGAGCGTGTCTGCTCTAGGAGCAGATACCCTGGCAGCTCCATGTCCCCAGATGAATCGAGGCAGCAAATGAGCGAGCACGGTGAGCAGGGAGGGAGGGAGGCTGTAGCCGCAGGCCCCGGCGAGCCGGTTTTGCAGGCCCTGGAAGCCCACATTGTAGGAATCGTCAAGCCCCTGGGAGGCGTCAGGCAGGTGAACGGCTGCCTGTCCCGAGCCAGCCCCTGGGCTTGCAGGAGGCAGCGGTGACGGAGCCCCTCTGACCCCATGAGCCCCAGAGTCTGCCAGCTACCCACAGTTAGATGTAGAGTTGTGATTGCGGTGGGGGCTTTGCCGGAGACCCCAGAGGAGGGGCCCTTAAAATAGGAGGCAAGACAGCAGAGAGCAGATCCATGAGCACCCTGAATCGACGAATACTGACTTATCTCCCTGCCCCGACGGGGCTTCTAGCTGCAGAGACTATGCTAATAAGCCCTGGGAAAGACTCTCATTAGCCTCATATTATAGATAAGGAAACTGAAGCACAGAAATGGATGTCACCTGCCCGAAGCCTCATGGTTGGTGTCTTCTCTGGATGTTTCCAGGGGCCAGGCCCTAGGTTGGGGAGCGCAGAAGTGCAGGCATCCAGTCTTTGCCCCCAGGGGGCAGCTTACGGCTCTGGGAGGACAGAAACACAGGAGCCAGAATTACAGTAGCAATAGAGAGTGGCGCCCCGCCTGGCTGGCAGAAGTGCAGTCCGAGGGGACTGCCTGGAGGAGGCAGTGCTCGAGGCAAACCCAACTAGATGAGTAATGAGCCCACCTCGTGGGACCTGGGAAGTTGGGAGTGGGGAGGCTTCCAGAATGGAGGGTTGCCTGGCACTCCCAGGGAACTGGAGGTGAGAAGACAGAGCAGAAGGAGATGGGGCAAGGGAGGCCAGGAGAGACAGAGGCAAGGGGCAGCCAGTGAAGGGTCTCATCTGATCTTGAAGGGTTTGCCTGGAGGAGAGAGCCGAGTAAGAAGGCTGGCGCAGTGAGGATAGAGCGGGGAATCAAGAAAGATTCCAAATCTGAATTTACCTGGGCCTTTTTCCTGAGCTCCACTGCTGATCAGCAGGGAGCCTCACACTGTATTTGGGCCTGGAAGAACTGGTGAGCCTTCAGCATGTCCCTTTCTGGGGAGCTCAGAAGAGGAGGCTTTGGGGGAGCTTATGTAGTCAGGGAAGGCTTCCTGGAGGAGGCAATTTTTGCTGCCCTTGAAGGGCCGAGGAGGGAGAGAGCATGTCAGGTGGAGGTGTATGAGTAAGTATAGAAGCAGCAGAGACCAGGTCCAAAAAGCATATGGAAATGTAGGTTCAAACGAAAAAGAGGTGAGCAGGGTCAGTTTGGACCCTGCAGGCAGTAGGGAGCCATTGAAGGTTGCTGAGTGGGAGAGAGTCGTCATTGGGGCTGGACTCAGGAAGAGGCACCCGGGGTGAGTGTGCAGGAGGGGAGAGAGTGTGAGGTGGGGGCCTCCCGGGGGGTAGGGGAGTGAATAAGCAGGCTTTGTCCAAAGTGAGGTCTTTAGGCCCAGGCTGAGACCCTAACTGGCCCAGGGAGGGAATTACCACAATCCTGAAACCCTGACATTCCCCGGAGCCATTAATAATCGCCTGGACTCTCCCCAAACCTTTTCCGGTGGCCGGAGCAATAATAATGTCTTCAGTCTGGGGAAGGGAGCTTCGGGAAAACAGGTGTAAATTATTCGCCCAGCAGGGGCTGAGAGGAGGGGTCCTTAACCTCATGACTTCTGGGTAGGGGTCTCGCTTCCAGGCCGCGATTCCTGGTCAGCACACGCGGGCTGCTTGAATTATCTATTACTGCCCAAGAAAAACCGGGTACATTTATGGGAGTGTAGCATCTCTCGCACATATGCTGGTCAAAAGGTGGGGGGAGGATGTCGTTGAGAAGCGCCTCCCGGCCTCACCCTGGCCTAGGATGGGAAGACCCAGGTTCGGATCCAGCTCTTGTAGCTTCACGGCTCCCCGGGGCCTCCTCCCCAAACACAGCATCACCTGTCCCTTCTGCAAGGTGCCCACGTGGCCATCCGATGCACATGCACTCGATCGGCGTCATTCTGTCCTAGATGAGCCGTGGTTCCTCTGCCCGGCCGCGCTGTTGGATTTTCGGGAGCACCCAGGTGTTCGTTTGAAATCCCTCTGGGTCTCACACTTGCCCGTGAGTCTGTCTCTGCCCCACGTGTTAACGACTGCTTTGCAGCGAAATTGCGCATTTATATAACTCTTGATGCGTGTTGCCCAACTGCCATCGAGAAACCAGCAAAACTCGGCTAGCAGTGTACTAACAGAAAAGGCTCTGGCATTTGGTGAGCACTTGGACGCCAGGCACTTAGCTAAGCGCTTGATGGGGATTATCTCATTTAATCCTTCGAAGCATCTTCTGGAGCTGATCCTGATTTCATCATTCTGCATTTGCAACTAAGAAACGGAGGGGCGTTGCCTTTGCCCACAGTCATCGAGGCAGGATTAAACCCGCCCACCTGACCCCAGGACTCTTGACCCTGCTGCGGGCCGGGCAGGAGAAGCCTGAGAAGCACAGGCTGGGTGGGGAGCATGCAGCTGTGTAGCGCGGGGACCCGCGGGTCCTGCAGCCGGAACAGGGGAGGCCTGGGGAGGGGGGTTGGGTACAGTGAGGAGGGCAGTGCGGGGGGACGCGGGGGTTCCACCTAGCCACAGAGCCGCCCCAGTCGGTGGCTGAGGGTGACAAGACGCCGTTAACCTCCACTACCACAGAGCATATGCAGCTCCGACAGGCTATTTTTAGAGGCTTGTACTATGTGCGGTGACAGAAATAATCCATTTTAGTTTTGGAATGGGTCCACTTTTCCTCTAGGGAAGGGCAGGCTCGCTGCCTCCTGGTCAGCCTCCTGGCAGCTCATCCCCACGGCCCCAAAGTGGCACCTCAGGCACCCCGAGGCTTGGTCCGGGGTGAGGATGGGCCCCAGGCAGGCCTTCCGCTCCCCCCACCCCTCCACCCCAGTATTTGAGGTCCCAGGGGCCAGAAGCAGCAAACACTGTGGTTTCCAGCTACTTTTGCTCTTCTGACAAAGCTCGCACTTCTGGAAGTATCAGAGGGGCTGACCGCCGGTCCAAAGCTGCCCACCGTCAGTGGGTTCTCTCCAGGGCCGAGAGTCAGGAGCGGCAGGCCCTGAGGCCTGGAGCAGGGCAGGCAGACCCATCCCGGCCGACCTGCTGCCCAGACTGCCCAATAGTTGGACTGACCTGAAATCCTCTGTCGTCCGCCCCCAACCCCCACCATCCCATGTCCCCATTTTCAGCTGGCTTCAGGCCTGGGCTTCTCCCTGGGACTCATCCAAACCTGCCGAGAGACTCCCCAGAGCAGAGCCTTGGCTACACCAGCACCCCTTAAAAACACACACACCCCAGCACTTCACTGACTCGGAGGGGACGCGCCTTCCCCACTGTATCTGCCACGGCTTCCCAGCAGCCTGGGCCGGGGCTGGGAATGGCACCCGCTCCCCCTGGGGCCCCTTGGCCCGACCCTGGGAAGTTGGGTATGGGAGCAGGGGATGGTGGTGAAGGCCACCCCCCACCTCGGGTCTGGCAGGGCGACCGAGCTGGGCGGAAGGCGGTGAGCCGGGAAGGTAGATGAGTGGGATCGTGGGCTGGACCAAGCAGAGAGGCAGGGCGAGCTGCCCCCGTCCCTCATCCTTGTCTCGCACCCCTGTGCGCCACGTGCTGAACGTGGCTGGGGACAAAGCAGACAAGGCCACCACCCCCCACGGTAGCCGCTCACTGCGCGCACAGCCATCAGAAGTGAAATGAATCAAAATGAAATAAAATGTACCATCTTCTTCTGTCGCATTAGCCACGTTTCTTCTGTCCGCTCTGAGGCCACATGCGAGCGGCTACCATTTTGGGCAGCTCAGGTGTAGACCCCTCCCCATCGCTGCACAGAGCTCTCTTGGGAAAAGGACCTTGGCTTTTATCCGAAGGACGAGGGAAGCCGCTGGGTGGTTTTGGGTCGAGAGGAACCTGGCAGGGAAGGCAGAGGGCCGGTTCGCAAAAGCTGACGTGGTCTCGTGCTAGCATGCGGCGACATAAGATATAATTGACCCTTCCAGAATTTTCCCAAGAAGGCTGAAGGGTTTCTGCCCTACTGGAAAGGGGCATTTTCAAACTTTCATCATTAAATATGTTAAAACGATGGCTGGCCGCTCTCGGGGCCGCGTGGCTCACACCCAGCACACGGGAACACAGGAAGCGTTGGGCGGACCATCTAACAAGCCTGGACCATCAAGGTACCCCGGCCCTCGGTGGCTCCTGGGGCTGTCTCTGCAGAAGGTGGCAAGGTTGGGGGGCTCACAACGCTGCCCCCGGGTCCAGACCCCTTAGAATTTCAGAATTGAGTTCCTGGGGCTGTCTCTGCAGAAGGTGACAAGGTTGGGGGGCTCACAACGCTGCCCCTGGGTCCAGGCCCCTTAGAATTTCAGAATTGAGCTCCTGGTTCTGGGGAGGAGGTTTTCTCTGGTGGTCAGACTATTTTTCTTCCGACACCCAGTGACAGTGAGACTAGATGCAGAAGCCCGAGGCCCAGGGCCTCTTAAACGCCTTTCCTCCTGCTCTTCCTCCCAAACCTCTCCCCTTTTCTGGGAAGCCGCCTGGCCCTCTAGCCAGTCTGGCTGGGATGGTCCCTTCTGAGGCAGCAGGACCAGTGGGCAGCCAGGCTGTGGTTCCCATGGGGCGACTGGAGCTAGGCAGGTGGGAGCCCAGGTGGGGCCTCCCTCAGTTTCCCCTCCTCGGAAGCCACGTTGCCTTCCCCGGGGTGACACTGTCATCATCACAGTCCCCCTGGTTCGCCGGTGTCTGGGCCCCTCTTCCTGGCCCCCGCCCTACCTGGGGACCTGGTCAGACCGGGGTTTGAGTCCTGGTTCTTGTTTCCCTGAGGGATCTCCAGCAGATCCCCAGCCCCCTCGGCACGCTGGTTTGTCCTGCATGTGGTGGGAATGACGGTCCTGACACAGGGTGTGTGTGAGCAGGCACCTGGGATGCAAAGCGAGTCCCACGCGCAGCCTGTGTGGGTGGAGATGCGTGCACGTGCGTGTGCCCACGTCCTGTGGCCCCACGGGCAAGCTCCCCACGTGCTCTCTGTGCAGGACCAGGTAGAGCAGGTGAACAGGCGGATTCCAGCTCTTTCTGAGCTAGTCAAGGAGACCTGGTGATTGCTGCCACTCTGACCCTCCTCCACCCTGCCCCCACCAGCGCCAACCCCAGGATCCCTGGGCTCTCTGGAGGAGGGACTTGGGTGACAGTCACTGTTGCCAAAAGGTGGCACCCTGCGGAGCCCTCCTGAAGCCGCGTGTTCTTCCAGAGTGCAGGTCTGACAGAAGCAGGGAGAGAAATCCCGGGCCCCCCACCCTGTCTCCTGGCTTCCCCTCCACCCCCCAGCCCTCCTGAGAGGTTCCCAGGAACTGGTATGAAAACCAGGGGGAAGAGGGGGTGCCTGGGTGGCTCAGTCGGTTAGGCGTCTGCTTCTTGGTTTTGGCTCAGGTCATGATCTCAGGGCCGTGAGATCGAGCCCCACGTCGGGCTCTGCACTCAGCAAGGAGTCTGCTTGAGATTCTCTCTCCCTCTGCCCCCCCACCCCCGTACACACGCTCGTTCACTCTCTCTCTTGAAGAAATAAGTAAATCTTAATAAAATAACCAGGGGGCCTGTTCCACCCACTTGAGGGCAGCTCCTGACAGCCAGAAGGGTGGTGGGAACTGGAAATAAAATCATTACTCGCTGCTGAACACCCACTGTTTCATGGGTGAGACCGTAGAAGCCCAATACAGATAAGCCACTTGTCGCCCAGGCTCCTGCCCTGCCAAGTGGTCAGGCACGTCTGAGGTCCTCTGAAGGCCTTCCCTGCTCGGTCCTCCCAGGGTGGGACCTCTGATTCCATCCTCCTCTGACAGATAAGGGCACCGAGGTCCGGAGGGCAGGGACTGGCCGGGGTCCCACAGCTGGCCTGCACCTCTGTCCCCATCTCTGCAACCCGCCCTGTCCCCTGCCCGGAGGACCCATCAGTCACAGGCCCGCCTTCCATGTGTCATCCCCTTCCCTCCCCCTGCAGAGCTGCCCTCCTCGGAGCACCTGAGCGTGGCGGACGCCACCTGGCTGGCCCTGAACGTGGTGTCAGGCGGGGGCAGCTTCTCCAGCTCGCAGCCCATCGGTGTGACCAAGATAGCCAAGTCGGTCATCGCCCCACTGGCCGACCAGAACATCTCCGTGTTCATGCTGTCCACCTACCAGACGGACTTCATCCTGGTGAGCCGGGGCCCCGCTCAGAGAGAGGTCAAGGGTACCTTGGGGTCATGGGTCAGGTGTCAGCATGGCCCCGGTGGGACCATGGGGCTCCGTGGAGCCCCACGCACCGCCTATTTGTTGCAGACCGTGCTGGGTTCGACCTAGAGGCCAGGATGTGAGGGCTGGGAGCACATGCGGGGAGGGGTGGCAAGAGTGTCTGGTCACAGGGCCCGCAGGGGTTTCAGGCTCCCATCCCCCACCAGCGTGGCAGGAGGGATGGGGGAAGCTGGTTCTGGGCGCAAAATCTCAGAATCAAGGGGGTCGGTGCCCATGGTCAGGGACCACGGGACACTCACATCCTTGACTCCCCATCCCCAGGTGCGCGAACGGGACCTGCCCTTTGTCACTCACACCTTGTCATCAGAGTTCACCATCCTGCGGGTCGTCAATGGCGAGACGGTAGCAGCTGAGAACCTCGGCATCACCAATGGCTTCGTGAAGCCCAAGATGGGTGAGTTGAGGGGGCTCTATGCAGGGCAGACCTCAAGAAGTCGCCAGGACCTACCCCAGAGCAACCCCATTCTCAGAGCATTCATTAAGCACCAGGCATAACACAGTGCGACAGTCCTGGTCAGACCCTGCTCTCAAGGTCTAGCAAGGGCAGGGGACGTGGACACAGCCAGTGATGGCCAGAGGCCACTCCTCACCCATCCAGGGTATCAGGACGGGCCTCCCAGAGGCAACGACTCTCTAACTGAAGCTTGGAGTCCAAGTAGGAGCTCAGCCTGGTGGTAGAGGTTGGAAAGGTCTTTCATTCCAGGCAGACAGCAGGGCATATGCAAAGGCCCGGGGGTCTGGAAGTGAGCCTGGAGAATCAGGAGTCGTGGGTGGTACTGGAGGCTGCAGAAGGTACAGGGGCAGGTCCCCCAAAGCAGCTGCCTGCTGACCCCACCCCTCATCGGGCCCTCCTCCTGCCCCACGCCTCTCCTCCTCCCGGCCTCAGTGCCCACTGTCTTTGCTCTCGCAGTCCAGAGGCCTGTCATCCACCCTCTGTCCAGCCCAAGCAACAGGTTCTGTGTCACCAGCCTGGACCCTGACACGCTTCCTGCGGTCGCCACACTTCTCATGGACGTCATGTTCTACTCCAACGGGTACGGCCCCCTTGGACGTGAGAGGCTGCGGGGTGGGCCAAGGGGACACGACTCTGCCTGGGAGCCCCAGTCTGAGTGGGGAGACACAAAAGCCACCACCTGCCCTGGAAGCTAGTCTGGGAGGGGGTGGATCATGGCTCTACCCAAAAGCTGTGCTCTGAGAATCCCAAAACTTGGTGAAGCCCCAGGGCCATATGTCCATGAAATGAGCACCCCACTCACTGTCCCCTGAGCTCCAAGGGCAAGCCGGGTCAGCAGGGGAGCCAGGAGCTCGGGGGTTTTCATTCGGCAGACAAGAGGCTTTGCATTTTACCTCGGAGCAGATTTTAGCGGGGTGGGACCAGGGGCCAGTGAGCTGGCAGTGACCACACACTGTGCCCCAAGCTGTGGGTCGGCGCAGGGACAGAGAAACCCTGTCCAGCAAGGGGCGGGGGTGGTCTGCACCGAGAGCCGGCTGGGTCTCTGGCTCCGTGAAGTGTGGTGCTCACCTCTGTGAACGCCGTGGACTCGTCCGCATCTCAGATGGGGAGACCGAGGGTGGGAGCAGAGCTTCAGGGTCACCCAGCAGGGCAGGATCAGGGCCAGGGCTTGGCCCCAGCTTTCCCAGGCTGGTGGGCCGGCGGGCAGGCCAGGTGGGGGTCTGGGTGTGGCGGGGGGTCCACTGCATCCCTCACCACCCCACCCCCTGGCCCCCAGAGTGAAAGACCCCATGGCTGCCGGGGAGGACTGTGGCCATATCCGCTTCTTCTCCTTCTCCCTCATTGAGGGCTACATCTCCCTGGTGATGGACGTGCAGACCCAGCAGAGGTGAGTGGCCCAACTTACGGACGACATGCAGCTCAGACAAAGGCCTGGGGCCGTCGGGGCGCTGTTGGTCCCTCAGCCCCCTCTCTGGAGCTGGGTGGGGGGGAAGGTGTTCCAAAGCCCACTCCCAGCCCTGCCTTCCCATTCCCCCCGACATGAGGGGGGCTCAGGAGGGGGCCCCGACGGCAGCCACAGCTCCAACCAAGGGACCACGACCAACGTCAGCCTCTGGGGTTTGTCTCTCTCTCCTTGTTAAGGTTCCCTAGTAATTTGTTGTTCACCAGCGCATCTGGAGAGCTCTGGAAGATGGTGCGGATCGGAGGACAGCCCCTGGGATTTGGTGAGCCCCAGGGAGGGGGGGAGGGCGGGGACCACACCAGCGGGCGGGGGCCTAGCATTGCCGAGTGCCGTCCGTCAGGGCTCACTCACCCTGCGGTACAGACAGGAAGGCTGAGGCTTAGGGAGCTGACATCCCCACCGCCATGGGCCCTTGACCAGCGAGTGACAGGAGGTGCGGGCCTTCAACCAAAGTGCTCTTATTTCTCCCGCACTAGAGATTGCATTCCTGTTGCTTATTACCCCACTGGGGGGCACAATACAAGTTGAAAAGGAAGGGCGCCTGGCTGGCTCAGTCGGCCAAGCGGCCGACTCTTCTTGATCTCAGCGCAGGTCATGATCTCAGGATTGTGAGTTCGGGCCCTGCCGTTGGGCTCCATGCTGGGCGTAGAGTCTTCTTGAAAAGGAAAAAAAATCACGTTTAGTCCCAGCTGCTCACAGGCAATGGATATTGTTCCGATGAGTGCCGTTCACATAAATAAATGCAATTGCCGTCAGACTCCGGCACCCCAGCACTCACCCCAAAATACCTCCCCATTTCTGTCCCGGGAGGGAGCAGCTTCTCCTCCGTAGCGATGACCTGATCGTACGGAGGACATCCGCAGAGATTCCCTAAGAGTCTCTAGTCTCGGTTTCCACAGCTGCCCAAACAGCGTCGTTGGCAGCGAGTTTTGTCCACAAGCGTGTTCCAAGGGGCCCCGGGGCTCGGAGTCCTCGGTAGTTAGCAGGATCGCGTGGCACCGATTTCGCCCGGGGCTGGGTGGAGGCCGCCGGCCCATTGTCAGTGATGTGCCGATCAGAAATGACTTCCTTAAGCTAGACCTGTTAGACCCCAGAGCTGGAACCCGGGAGAGGCTCTTGGTCGTCTCTGGGAAGCATCCTCCAGAAGCCCTGGTGGGATTGGTGAACGCTGATTTCCCACAGATACAGTGAATGAAGAACATTCCCGATGAAGCCCAGACTGCTCCAGGGGCCATCATGTCAGCCCTTGGATGCTCAATTCCTAGGACGGGAGATGGAGGTGGCAGGGCATTTTGACCTGGGGGCAAAGGGTGGGTGAGGGAGCCAGGTTCTGCCTCCTGCCTCACCTGCCTGTGGATGAGCTTGCAGGTGGACGGGTCCCCCCAGCTCCGCTCACATGAAGGCCAAAGCCAGAGCCATCCTGGGGGCAGGACAGTGGGCCACTCTGTGGAGTGCTAGGAAGTGTATACTGAAGGTTCCTGGTCCGACCCCGGGGCCCAGCCTGCCTCTCGCGGCGGGGCGGGGGGCCTCCTTCGCCACAGACCCCAGCGTTTCTCCTGCCCACTTTGGCTGCCCGGTGCGGGGCCGTGGGGATTGAGCGCTGGAGCAACTCCTCACCGAGGCTGTTAGAAACGACGTGAGCACAGGCAGGTTGTCTACCCTCTGAGCCTCGGTCCCCCAGTATGCCATCCTAATAAGGACGATGGTAGATGCCTCGCCTGGGTGCTGAGCAGGGCGTGTCTGTCATACCAGGTGCTCAGCTGTCCTTGTCACGTGTCAGGCCCGGGTGGCTCAGGGAAGGGTCGGGAAGGGTAAGGCTCCCCAGAGAAGGTGCCTGGTGACCTGGCAACAGCTGTCCGCGGCACCCACGTGGCTCCAGGTGGCCGTGCCCAGGGTGCAGGGTCCAAAGGTAGAAAGGGTAGAAGAACCTAGCCAGGTCGCCCCAGGCAGGGGGGCAGAGTCCTGATGCGGGACCGAGGGGTCTGGAGGTGGAGGGGAGTGGCAGAGCTCTGGCGGGCGGCGGGGCGCCACCAGGAGACTGCGTCCATCAGAATAGCGTCTCTCATGCAACCACAGAAGGTCCCGATGAAGGAGGAGGAAAGAGGGGATGGGGACGGAATCCAGACGTGTAGCCGTCGGGCCTGTGTGTCGGGCGTCCGACAGAAGGGTGTGCACCGCGGCCGTGCTCGCCTCCCAGCCAACAGCTGGGAGCTGCCTGCGCAGGGCGGCGTGGGCTCCGGGGCCACCCTGACGGCTGTAAATAGCCCTGCAAGGAAGAGAGCTTGCCGAGGATCTGCAGGATCCCAGACCAGCACATTCCGTAGGTTTGTGAGCGTGGTTCGGAGTAAACGCGGCTTCCCTCCGAACCCAGCGCGCCTGCGTGCGAACAGCTCCAGAACCGTCCTCGGCCCAGCTCTGTGCTGTGTGTGCCGTCTGGGCTCCCCCCTTAGCCATCCCGTCGCTTTATAAAGTGCGCGTCACCAGCCTTCTGAACTGACGTGACAGGTGGGTCCCAACCCGAAGTCAGAAAGGCATTGTTCTCGACTCCAATCTCCTAACCCCGTTTTTAGGGGAATAGTTGCGTCCCTAGTGAAAGGATCTTAGGAGACGAGTCTCCACCACGTGGTGGCGCAGACAGACGGGCACCAGATGTACAGACCCTGGGCCTGCCCAGCCACCCAAAGGGCCCGGCAGACCAAGCGGAGAGCAGGAGCTTGAGAAGCCCACAGAGTCACCACACAGGCCCAGGGCTGGGCTGATGGCAGCAGGACTGGGGCCAGGGAGTGAAGGAGCAGAAGGGAGGCTGGAGGGGGTGACGATGGGGTGTTGGAGGGGTGGAGCCCGGGCCGGTTCCCAGGCTCCAGCCTCAGAAGCGCGAGGGGAGCTGACGACCCGATCTGGACTCTCCCACCCGGTCGGGAACAGCGTTGGGAAAAGGCATCGTCGTCAAAATCGGAATAGTGGCTTGGGGGGAAACAACCTGAAACCTTGGAAGGGGTTGTGTTGGTCGCACAGAGCGGTCCTCGGACCCTGGAGGTCTTCCTGGAGGAGGAAGCCTTGTGTGGTGCCTTCAAATCAGGCAGGGAGCCGGGGTTGAGGAGAGGATGCACCCCTGCTTTGGAGGTCGAGAGGGAGAAAGAAGCCCGTTCCGGCCCCAGGCAGATGCCTGGCACTAGTTTTAGGACCACCCCGCTGGCCTCCACAGATCATTACCCGGTGGGGACTCTGAGGAGGAACCCGATGCTCACAGAGCGGAAGTGACTTGACCACAGCCTTCTGGCTAGAAGAGAGTCAGAGGGCGACAGGAAAGAGGGCCTGAACCCACATCCTCCCGTTGGCCACATTGCATCTGGCTCTGTCTCGGAGAACTCGCGAGAGTCGGGAGCAGGCAGAGGGTGACCAAAGCTGGACAGAGCTGGGCTCCGCGGAACCCTGGGACAAAAGCTCGTTGCCGGCCAGGGAGGGTCAGAGAAGGCTCCTGGGTGGAGGGGCCCCTGCGCTAAGCCTTCAGGGCGGGGGCGGGAGCGCTGGGAAATCATGGGGGCGTGGCCGGCCCCGGCAGCAGGGGCAGGGGGGAGGCTGGCCGAGGATGCTGAGCGTGGTCCCCCCGCCTGTGTCCCCAGATGAGTGTGGCATCGTGGCCCAGATCTCCGAGCCCCTAGCTGCTGCGGACATCCCCGCCTACTACATCAGTACCTTCAAGTTCGACCACGCGCTGGTGAGTGTCCAGCAAGGCCCCCGGGGCAAGGGCTGCCGGTTCAGGGCTCACGGGTTCTTGCCTCCCCCTGCCCCCTCGCAGGTGCCCGAGGAGAACATCAGTGCCGTCATCAGCGCCCTGAAAGTCAGCCAAGCAGAGAAGCATTAGGAGGGCCTCTTCTGCTCCTCCCTGTCTGCCCCCCCAGGCCTGGGCCCAGCCCCTACCCTGAAGATTCTTCTCGCAGTATTTCTCACAGACTGGAAAATCGGTCCCAGGGTCCCCCAAGAAGGGGCCTCTGGGAGACACCCCCGATTGCTTTCCCTGCCAGGCCCGGGGCCCAAGCCAAGACCTCCCCGTGCCCTCCTGCCTTCCTGGAGCCCCCAGACCCTCCAGAGAACCCCTAACCTCCTCCTCCCCCCACTCCTACTCCAGAAAACGGTGTCCGAGGCCCAGGGAGTTCACAAGCCCACCCACCTTCCCACCTGGCCTTGCCTACAGCTGGGGGCAGATGCTGAAGGAAGCAGGGGCCTCCTACGAGACAATGGGGTTCTGATCCTCACGTCATCTTGGGGAGGGAGCTGGCCGAGTGGGGCTGAGTTCACGGAGCCAGGGGAGGCCCCCGTGAGGACCTGGGGCTGGATGTTGCGGTCGCTGGTCTCTGGATCCATCAGCTCCGGGCTGGTTCCCGCAGAGTGGAGGCCAGCGGGCGGCCCTTGGGTCACGGGCTGGGGCAGCTCTGACAAGCCTGGGTGGGGCCCCCGAGCTGGGGAGGACCCGCGCCACCCAGAATTCCGCCTGCCGTCCAGAGGGCTTCTGCCCCGACTCCCAGCAAGACTGCCAAGGAGGCCCTGTCCAGACCCTCCCCACCGTAAGCACTCACGCCTGGGGGCGGTTCCCAGGAGACCCACCAGCCTGGGGCACGAGCGCCTGTCCCCTGTTGCTTTCTCCGGACCCTACTTGGGCGAGGCAGAGCCTTGGTTTTCCCCAAGCAGGGGCATCCCCAGCAATCTGGACCTGGGGTTTCTTGGGTCACCCCCACTCCCCAGCAGTTGACTAGACCAGCACAGGGTTCCCCCGTTATCCTGCTCCCCTCCCCTGCCCCACTTTTGGGGGACGTGGAAGGCCTCTGGCCCCCAACTCACCTGCCTGCCTGCCCCTCAGCTGGGGGACTGTGGCACTCATGAGTACTTGACCTGGGGGGCAGCTTATCTGAGCCTTAATAGAGAAACTGTACCGTACGTTTTAGTTTCTTATTTAATATATTTGCGCCCAGGCTGCAGTTTTCAGGGGACGGGGCCTGCTGAGTTCTTTCGGGGGGCCCAGAGGCTCAGCGTCACTCGGCTGGTGCCCTGTGGCTCCAGGGACAGGCACGAGAATCGGGAGGTGTCCCAGGAGCGTTGGCCCTCTCTTTGGAGCAGGAAGCTGGCCGCAGAGGTCTGTTGCAAGATCAGGGTCCCCGCCGGGGCACCCCACACGGAGCTGCGCACGCAGCCCCACTGACAGGTGCCCAGGGAGCCGTGGTCCTGTCTGAGCATCAGAGGGGACCCAAAGGCCACAGGGTGGTGGGCAGTCAGGTGGCAGGCCAGCTGAGGTGGCCTCGTACCCCTGGAGGCTGGCCAGGGAGAATGGGGTGAGCCCCCCGTGCCTCCCCTCCCACCGGGGGTGCCTCCCAAGCGAGCTGGACCAGAGGGTCTGCTGAGGCTCCCGCCCTCCCTGATGCTCCTTCTCGGGCAGCATGGCTGACTTCGGCGCCGTTCCTGAGAAGCTCAGAGGAGAGAGGACGTTCCCTTAGGCCAAGGGCTTGTGTGGGCCCCACTCCCCACCTTCTCCCAGCGTTGGGGGACCCCCTGAGCCCGGGCAGCCCACCACGGAAGAGCCGTGGGTCTGGATCCTTGAAGATGCTCAGGGCCCAAGCACTGATTAGGAACCCACTTCTTTTTTCTTTTTTTTTTTTTTTTAAGTTAATTCATTTTGCACAAAGCTCCAAAACAACCAAAACGTGCCCACTGTTTGCCGTCTCCAAAACGGGGGCGCACGAGCGGGCAGGGAGGGACCCGAAGCCCTGAGTCCCCTTTCTCTCTCCTTGGAAGGCCTTGATTTTCCGTGGCGCGCCTCTCCAGACTCCCTCCTGTCAGGTCCCCTGATGGTGTCACCTCTCCGCCTTCCCTCCCTGCCGAGCAAGTGTGTCGGCGCCGTGACCCCAGAAACGTGTGCTACCCAGCCCCCCCCCCCCGAGAACGTATCTATTGTACACACCTATAAATACCTGTGTTTTATGTTGATATAGATATATACTGTAAATAGCATATATACTTGAGCAATATATATGTTAATACATGCCATGTGAGCACGCACACGCGTGTGTGCAAAGTACGTGGACGCGGACCCCACTGTGTGTGCGCGTGTGTGGGCGTGAGGGCCTCCGCCCGCCGTGTCTGCTCCGCCCACAGGCACGTTTTGAGCCACCGTATATTTTTAAATCAAGTATATAGGCAATACCTTATCAGAGAAGCCGTGACTTGAGAGAGAAACAAAACCAGCAGCCCAAGAGCGGAGCCCCCGGAAAGCTGGATTCAGCCCCATCCCGCAGCCCCATTTCCATGGCCAAGGCCCCTGGACGCCCTTGTTTGGTCTGGGGGATGGCGGTACGGAGGCGGGAGTGATGGCATTTCTTCTGACTCCACAGCAGAAAGGCCCTCTTCCCGTTGCCCTGAGCCCGAACCCCTGGGCAGGGAGGTGGTCCCGCTCCAGCTCTCCACCCGGGGTCCCCCCCGCACCCCTACATGGTTGTTCTGCGTCTTTTCCACCCGCAAGCTTAGAAACCACAGGTTCTTTTCCCAGGCCTCCTCCTGGATACTGGCCCTGTCTAGCCAGAAAAAGGACCAGTGCCCTTGACCTTGTGTCCAGCAGGGGCTGGGCGAGGCCTGGGCCCGAGCGGCCACCTGGAGCTTCCCCTCCCCGCTCCCCTCTCGCTGTCTGCGTGCCCGTGAGGAGCGTAGTCACAGGGACTTGGTTTCCACGGCAGTTTGGGGGGAGGAATGTCCCCCCCCCCGGTTTGCTGGGTTGGGGGGTCTCCAGACCCACGGGGCCGAGGCTCTCTTGGCTCTGGCTGGCCGGGCCCGTGGCGGGGGCAGGGAGATGGGGCTCCCGAGCAAGGCTGCCGAGGGGAGGGGTGAGTGGTGGCCCCGGGCCTGCCGCCTGGGCTCTGGGTGTGTGTGGATTTGCCTCTGTGTCACTCCCTGGTAAGAAAAGCCCACGCCAGCTAAAGGCCACCCCTGCCCCTCGCCTGCCCCATCCCTGCGCGCTACAGAGAAGCGTGACCACCCCTGTCTCCGTGGCTCAACCCTCAGGGTGGGTTCCTCTGGTTCCTGAGAAACAGCTTTCTCCCTCAGCACCCCGACTCACCTCTCAGCACCCCGTCTCGGCGGAGCAGAGGTGGGCGGGGCCAGCGCTGCGCCTCCTTCCTCCATGGGGGGGTCTCCAAAGCCCAGGGCACACATCCAAGCTAGAGAGGTGTGCGGACTTCCCAACCCCGGGATCCAGGGGGTCCAGAGTCTCCCAAGCACCAGCGTTCTCCCCCTTCCACCAACTGCAGGCCACGGGCCCCTAGTGGGACCCAGAGCCGCCTGCCGTGCCTCCCCCATCAGGCAGCATGGCCTTGGTGACCAGTGCGGTGTCCAGAAGAAGATTCGTGGTCTGGCGAGGCTTGTCCCCTGTGAGGTGACAGAGGATGGGCCTGGAGGTCAGGAGCGAAGGTTCTGGTTTGATGGGTAGGGTGAGGCCCCCGTCCCAAGCCAAGGGCACCAGTCACCTGATAGTCAAAGATGAACCCCCCCACCCCACCCCCCGACCGGCCCCTCCTGGCCGCATTTCTCAGGCTCACCATTAGGAGTCCCTGGGCCACGCTTCTGGGCCTCTGGATCTGCACGTGGGGACAACTTGGGCCCTTCCCAGCCAGGGCTAAGAGGGGCCTTGAGGATTTCCCAGGCGTCAGCAGAGCACCTGTGCTCTGTGACCCAGGAGTTTCTGATGCCACTTCCTGAGTGAAACCTGAGTGGGGGGTAGGCGGAACCGCCCCATAGATCTGTGTCCCCCGTAAGTGGGGGCAGCCGGTCACAGCCGCTGGGAAATAGAGCAGGCGTCTGGCCTGGTGAGCAGAGCTTGAGGGGGGAGGATAATGGAGTCTCCCCCCCACCCCACCCCACCCCCAAAGACGCGAGTTTTGGCTTTTCAGGTTTTCCCAGATGCTGTGCTGGCGGAAGGGCTCGGCCTGGAGGGGGCAGTACCCTCCCTTCAAAGGGGCTGCCAGGTGCCGAGCCAACCAAGGTGGCCGCGGGGGCGGTCAGCCCAGCTGAGGGCGGGCTTGGGGCGAGAGGCTGGGTGCTCCTGAGGGGAGTTGAGCCCTGTATACCTTTTCCTATCTCAGAGCTCCTCCCAGCTAGTTTTCTCCCCTTCATTTTCAAATTGGAGGCAACACCAGGGCAAGCTTCACTGTCTCTCGTATCCTTTCCTTAGACCCTGGGAGGAAGCCACGGGGTGGGCCGTGGCCTTCAGCTTTGACGTCCACGGCCTCCTGTATGAAACCTGCTCTGTTGAGAAGGCGAGGCCCAGGCGGGGGAGCTGTTGGCCGAGCAGCCTGCTGTCCTTGGGGCCGATGGCACCAGGAGTGGCCCCGGGACAGAGGGAGAGGCCTGCGGCCTGGCCTGTGGCATCCGTGGCTGGGAGGGAGTTTGAGGCTCTTGGATCAAAGGTAGGGGGAGGAGGCCGGGAGTGAGGACAGTGTTGTGTGCTTGGCCACGCGTGCGTTGGGTCCTACACATCCGTGTGTGTGCGAGCACCTCCATGCAGCGCCCGGATCTGAGCACGGGCCTGGCTTGTTCAGTATTTTGAGGCCTCGGGAGCCTTGTCACCCGCGGGCCACACGGAGTAGGGGTGATGGTGCGTGGGTGGCAGGCCTCGCCCTCGGGACCGCCCCACGTCCCTTGACCTTGTTAAAGCTGCTCGGAGGGGGCGGAGGTGTCCCCAGCAGGGGCCCCAAGGGGCCAGCTCTTCAAAAGCATCCAGTCCTGAAGACAGTATTCACAGGGAGAGGGTTCAGGTGCGGGCGCCCCTCACCTGCTGGGGGTCCTCTGCAAAGAGCATCCAGTGAAGTTGGGAGACCAGGGTGGGGGATGAGGAACGGGCCAAATTTGGGTCCCAAGACAGAGGGCAAGCCCGGTGCATTTTCCTGTCCTCTGCCTCAGTTTACCTATCCAGAAAATGGTCCAGGAAGAACTGAGCAGGGCTGGCTCCCCAGCTGGGCGGGATGGGGTGGGGGGAGGGGGCGGACAACACCCAAAATCCCAAGTCCTCCTCTTGCTCCATGCCAAAATTATTTCCGTTATCCTGAGATGGGGGTGAGCGGATGTTGGGTGCATGATGGGGCTCTGAGGGGCCTCTGCCCTGCCCAGGGCCTCGCCTTGGGGGTCTGGCCCTCACCTGGCGCGCCCCGGGTCACCAGCAATGGCACTTACATCTGTCCCAAGCTCTGGGCAAGGGGGAGCACGGGCCACCTGATGCCCCGGGGCCCTCACGCTTCTCCCCTCTTTGTTGAAGACACACAAAACCCTCAAGATTCATGTACTGTATGGCGGAGAGAAAAAAAGTACCTAATGTTCCCCCAAAAAAGACAGTATATTTTGTACTTTGTAAAGTGTTAATTAAAACGGAAACAAAAATGGATGTTGGCTGACCAGTGTCTGATTTATCAGGGGCCGACCCGGGACCACATCTGCAGTCTTTCCTTTCCCTGAGCCGCGGTCGGGGTCGGGGGAGCTCAGGCTGGGGAGGGCTTGGAGGAAGGAGAGCAAGCCTTCCAGCCCAACACCCAGAGCCTGAGAGAAGAAACGCCCGCCCCAGAGTGAGAGGGGCTGTAATAGTTATCTGGTGCTGCGTAACAAGCTGCCCCCAAGCTTCACAGCTTTACAAATGACTGCGTGTGTGTCGCGGTTTACGTGGGTTAGGAATTCGGGAGCAGTTTGAGCAGTTCTGGCTCAGAGCCCCTCGTGAGGCTGCAACCATCTGAAGTCTTGGCCGAGACCGGAGGATCTACTTCCAAAGGCGGTTTATTCACCCTGGCTGTTGGCAGGAAGCCTGTTCCTCTCGGCGTGGGTCTCCCCGCGGGGTTGTTTCCTCGCCGTAGGGTGCCTGGCTTCCCCCAGAGCAAGGCATGCGAGGGCCAAGGTAGAAGCCAAAACGGTTTGGCCTCAGAATCCACACACCACCGCCCACCACCCTAAGCTGTGGCCATACAGCCCAGCTCTGATTTGACACAGGAGGAGACCACTCAAGGTCAAGGTCTCGGGCCATCTCGGAGACCGGCTACTGCACCCACCATTCCTCCCCAGACCTCTGGTAGAGGTGGGCCTGGGGCTCGGGGGGACCCATGGAGCAGGACAGAGCTCCTTCCCCAAGCCTGGAGCCCTGCTGTGGACATCACCCCACCCCCACCCCCCAGGAAGGGCTGCCTGGTTCTGGAAGCCCAGGAGCTGATGCCTCCAGACAGGACCCCCTGGCGGCGGGAGCGAGGGCACTTGCCCAGTGTCCCTCCACAAGCCTCTGGCGTCTGGCTGCTTGTCCTCTTGGCAGGTGGGCATTGGGGCTGCCCCAGCAAGAAGGAGGCCCTGGACCTCTGTGCTATTTTCTACGGAAGGCACGTGTGAGCAGGGCAGGGCTGAAGACCCGTGTCTGCACTTGGCCCCACCCCACCTCACCCCTGCCCCTGGAGACGGAAGGGGGTGAGCATGGGGCTGGAGCACTCTCCCACCACCCTGAGCCCCAGGAAGCTCTGCTGCTATGAAGGCTTTTCCCTCCGGATCTGCAGGCTGAGCGCCCTCGGGCCTTCGGACGACGCACTGGAGGCAGGACATCCATGGGGACTCAGGTGCCCGATGCCAGGAGGGACAGTGATGAGGGGACAGAAGCGGAGACACAGGGCAGAAGACAACTGTGGAGAGGGTCTGGCGTGGGGCAGACGCATTCCAGCCAGCCAGGGAGACCGAGTACTAAAAAGTACCCTGGTTGCTGTGTCCAAGATGGCGGTAGTTATTGGAGCTGAATCTTGGGTGGGAGGCTTAAAAATCACTCCTACCTTCAGCAGAGACCCTCCCCAGCACCATCACTTCCTGGCTTTGAACACCGCTGGTGGGACCCAGGAGGCATGACCTTGACCTTCTGGGGCACTCACACTCCGTAAATCAGTAGGTGCTCTGAGATGCCTATTGCACGGAGGATGGATTTCTGTTCTTCATCGCTGGGGTGACAGGGAACACGGCCCAGCCAGGAGTTTTAGGAAGGAAAATGACAAATCATTTTCAACTTTGACCTGGCTGGTTCCTGTGGCCTCAGCTCACAGCAAGGACTACTCAGTGACCGTTTCACTTTAAGATTTTTATTTAGAAAGAAAGCATGCGCGGGACGGGGGGGGGGGGGGGGCGGGCAGAGGGAGAGGGAGAGAATCCCAAGCAGGCTCCATGCCACCCAGCATGGAGCCCGACTCGGGGCTCGATCCCACAACCCTGAGGTCATGCCCTGAGCTGAGATCAAGAGTCAGATGCTTAACCAACTGAGCCACCCAGGCACCCCCTGAAGATTTTATTTTTAAGTCCTCTCTACACCCAATGTGGGACTCGAACCCACAACCCCGAGCTCCACCGACTGAGCCAGCCAGGCGCCCAGACCGTTCCACTTCCAACTGCTAAGCCCCCACATGGCCAGCCCCCTTCCCCGGCTTTATTTGTCTCCACGGCCCACCGAGCCATCTCCCATACTCTCTGTTTTGCTTGTCGGTTGTGTTTTGCCTCCTAGAACGTAAGCTTCGTGGGACCTGCTGACGGGGGTGTCGTCCCCGAGTGACCCAGTGTGATCCACAGTAGCTGGCACGGGGCGGGGGGGGGGGGGCACAGAGTATCTGTTGAGTGAATGAAGCAGAGACAGGGGGTGCAGCCAGGGAGTGAGATCCCGGTGGGTGACATGATTACCAGTTTATTTTTAGACTTCGTTATTTTCTCCCAACTGAACCGTGGGAGGAGAGAGACTGTGAAGACAAACCGTTTTCAAGCAGGACTGTCTTCTGAGTATCTGTCACTGGCTTCTAGCTGCCTCTTTATCAAAAGCCTTGTTTTTGCAAGCCAATCTCTAAATGATCAAGTAAGATTAAAAAAAAAAAAAAGACCTCTTCAGTGCTCAAAAATAAAAAGGCAGAAAATAGACTTTATTCTAAAAGAGATTTTTCAAAGACGTTTTTAAACGGAAGGCCAAGTTTATGTTACTACCTCAAATTGTTTTCCACAATTTCTCAATCTCTTCTCCGAGGCTGGCCCTCCAGCCAAGCTTTTGCGGGGGGTGTTCGGTGCGCAAGAACCTGGCCTCGCTCTAACTCCTGCAGGGGCTTCTCAGCCTGGCTCCCTCAGTCAGGCTGGGGCTTGCCCTGATGCCCACACGCCCACCATGAGCTCTGCTGTGGTCGGAGGCTTACAGAAGCCCACCCGGCCACTAGAGTCCGTCGGGCCACCTTTAAGAACAAACAAAATGGCATGCCGGAGAGCTAAGCTTCCCCCAGACCAGCTGCTCGGGTCAGTAATAGGGATCCCTCTCACTGGTGCTTGGCCTGATGAGGACAGCCATCCCGTGGTGAATGCAGCAGGTCTCACCCTCAGCCAGAGAGGGGCCCTGAGTCCCGGGACTTCCCGTCCGTTCTTGCTAAGGGCACTGACAGAGAGCATCACGCGTCACCAAGGGCCCGGATCCTCTCTGACCCCCAGCAAGAGCCCCGCCGGGGGCCTCTGCCAAGCAGTCCCAGTGGTTCTGAGGCCGGGTTCCGGGCTCAAGCGGGTCAGGGAGGGGCTTCAGACGAAAGACTTGGCCAGAGTCACCATGTGATCCACACCACACGCCACATCCACGGGCTCCCCAGGCATGGTCACCTGCAAAACAAGACCCAGCACAGCGTGAGGGGACATGGTTTGGAGGAGGCCCAACCTGGGCCTGAGCCTGGCTCTGCCTCTTGGTGGGTGACTTAACTCCCCCAGAGATGGGGATGCTTCCACCCAGCCGGCAGGGCAGTTCCGATGAGCACGCAAACAGTCACCCCAGCATCCCACCCAGCCAATGGCAGACATGACTCTTCCTACCCACCCATTGGAGAGGCTGCTGGAGCCCGCAGCTCCCCCAGAGGCTACTCCCCCCTGTGCACGACCCCGCCAGAGGTCAACACCTGCTCCCAAGGCAGGAGCTCAGTGACCTTTCCTCGGGGTCACCCCCAGGGCTGCCTGGAGCGCAAGAAACCCCTGCTCTGGGAAGGAGGCCCCCGGCCGGCACCTTCAGCCGCGTGCACCATCAGCCTCAGCTCCGGGCCGGCTGTTTCCCGAACGATGTGCACCCTCGAGGACGGAGGTCTATTGTGTCGCAGAGGGGGCCACAGGCCCTGCGGGCAGTCCTGCCAACAGCGCCCACCCATGGGAGCAGCCCTAAGGCCGATGTAGAGGCTCCGGCTGGCCTTTAAAATGACTCTCGCTGCCGAACAGGCTGGCCCTGGAGACGGCCGCCCCAGCCGGCCCCAGGTGTGCCCACAACACCAGGACTTCCACGTCCCCAGAGCCCGGCCGGTTCTCCAGAGGAGGGGTGCTTGTCTTCCTCTGGTTAGACTATTACTATCGTTATTTTCAATAGGTAAGACCCTCTCATGGCTACATCAATTAAAAGATATTAAATCCCTTTTTTTCTTCTGATTTTATTTTTAAGTAATCTCTACACCCACTGTGGGGCTCGAACTCACAGCCCCGAGATCAAGAGTCATGCGCTCCGCCCACTGAGCCGGGCAGGCGCCCCGGTATTAGGTACCTTTTAACCCCCCCACCGTCGGCATCTGCCCCTGTATTCCCACCTTCCCTCTGAACTGGAAACCCCTTCTAACTGGTTTCCACTCTCCCTCCCGAGGTTCCTTACGCAAGCACCAGCAGCACAGGCGAGAACCGTGTTTCTCAGAGGGCAGCTTGTAAGTCACTAATCCTGCCGGGCCGAACGCTCGGACCCTTGCAGGATGCTGACACTGCTGTTCAGTCCGTGCAGATCCCAACTCGGCCACCCCCCCCTGGTGGCCCCGCTCTGCCAGGCAGCGGGAGAGCTGGAACGGGCATCTGTCACAGCCTGTGGACGTAGTGAGCGGGCCGGGAGCGGGGCCTCATCCAGACGGTCTGGCCTGACCACCACGGACGGCGGCGGTGACCCCAGACCCCGGGGCCTGCAGCGCGGGGAGACAAGTCCGTTAAGGGCTCTGGGCCACCGGGCAAATGGATGCTGGCGAGTGAGCCGTGCTGCCTGCCCCTCTGTCCCTAAACCAACGTGCTTAGCGACGCCTATCACAGAAATCGCGGAACAAACGCGCAGCAGTGGCCCCCGGTTCCTTGCCAAGGCCTGGAGGTGCAGGAAGCGTTCCAGGCTGGCCACGGAAGCAGCAGGAAACGCACCGCTCTGTGGTGACGGGCCCAGGTGAACTCCTAGCAACCTCCCCGGGCCATTAGAGCGCGCGATCTTGACCTTCCTGGGGAGACTGCTGCCCGCGGCGCTCCCCAGGCCC
The DNA here is from genome assembly GCF_029215605.1 of Mirounga angustirostris. Lineage (NCBI taxonomy): Eukaryota > Metazoa > Chordata > Mammalia > Carnivora > Phocidae > Mirounga > Mirounga angustirostris. Next base: position 169,755,802 of record NW_026991713.1, read on the forward strand.
CACGCTGCGGCACTTAAGCACCCCTGTCCTCGTCCCCGAGTGCTCTGGCCATGAGAGCCCCAGCAGAGTAACCACCTGGCCCTGGTTGGCGGGCCGGGAGGATGGTCGCAGCCGAGCCTGGCCTCAGAGCCCGCTTGGCCCCCGCGGTCCCCGCTCCCCCCGGCGTGCAGGCTCTCGGTCTCTGACGGTCTCTGAACGGAGTCCAAGACGACACTGCGCTCGGCCGTGGGTGCGACGCATCCTCGTCCGGGTGAAATGAAGTGTCTCTTCTAAACCAATTTACGCTCGCTACATTCTTGCAAAGGGAAACAGTTCCAAAAACTGCACCACGACCAGCCTGAAGGACTCTTTACACACACTCTTACAAGTTTGAGCGGCATCAGGAATGTCCCTCTCTTCACGACGACAAGGTCTTAAACGCCCCCAGGAGAAAGGTGGGGGGCTGAGAAGGAGCCCTGAACTGGCTGCTCCCTGACTTGGCTGCATCTGCAAGTTCCTTCACGGCCCCGACACGTCTGCTCCCCGAGACACCCCGCCTGGGGCCCGGGGCCGTGTGGGAAGGGGCCGGGCAGCCAGAGGGCCTGCCAGCCCGTGCGCCCCAACCCAAGCCGGACCGACCCGAGGGCGTGCGGCGAGGGGCTGCAGAGTCTGCACGCAGAGCCCCAAGTTCACGTCGCAGCCCCACCTGCCACGTGGCCGTGAGACAGGGCAGCCCCGCCGATGCCTGAGGTCAGCGACCACAGCTGCAGACCAGGGGGCGGGGGGGGGGGGCGCTTCACAGGCTGTCCTGAGGATGGAAGGAAAGCAAGGCGCCCGGCACACGGGACAGCCCTGCTGCCCCTCAGACAGGGGTGGGTGATGGGGGAAGGCCATTCAAACGCTTGCCCCGGGGGCCTGATCCGGCAGTGCCGCCAGGTAGGTCGGAGGGGGCCCCTGTATAGACCTGGGGGGCATGTCCCCGCCTCCTCCCCACCACTGGGGACCTGATTCTCCAGCTCCGGGCCCTCGCAGGGGAGGGCACCATGGTGAAGTGTCAAGTCAGACACACCAGAGTCTGACTCTGGGCCCTGCCTCTTACGGGATGAGTGGCCTTGAAGAGCTCACTGACCCGCCGAGCTCTGTGTCAGTGTGCGGCAGGATAACCTCCAGGAAAGCTTCTGGAAGGAGAGGTTTGAGTCAGGGCGGGGGGGGGGGGGGGGGCGCGCGCAGGTGTCACTCGCTGGGCCTTCAGACCTTCAAAGCAGCCCGGGCTCTGGGGCTCTGGGAATAACTAGTTAGTGCCATTGTAAGAGCTACAAATAGGGCTCTACTCTTTTTTTCCCCCTTCTTGGAATACTTTTAAAGTGATATAACAGTTCTCCCACCAAAGATTAATAAGAAAATACAAATTTTTAAAGAATAAAAATTACCTGTCGTTAAAAAAAAAAGAGTGCAAAAGAATAGAATGGACTAAGATCCCACTACCCAATATGAGGCGAATCTGATCTTTAAGGAATCCAACCCCGCTGATCCCAAACCCGGTTCGGGCCACCACCATCCCCCAGAGCCCAGGCTGACAGCTCCGGGCCCCCAGAGCACGGCAAGGGCCAGGTCCTCAGCACCACACTGGAAGGTGCTCTCCTCGGCTGGTCCTCCCAACCCCACAAGCACAGAGGGCTCAGCCAGTGTGCCAAGGGGAACAGCTGTCGGGGACACGGCCTGGGGTGTCCCCTCCCTGACACCCCAGGGTACAGGGAGGGGTACAGGGAGCGACATTCCCAGAGGGCCACTTGGCGAGTAAGGAGTCCGCGGAGGGGGGCTCTGGTCTGAACAGCAAGTGGCCTCGGCACCCGGGTGGTTCCGGCCCCACAGCGGGCACCAACCCCTGGCCATTTGGACAGGACAGTGTGATCAGATTCCAAATCTTACTGCATGGGTGATCTTCACTGTAATGTGGGGGAAAGGGAAGCAGGTGGAGAGCCCCCCACACCCGGCACAACGGTCGTGCATCCAAAACCCAGCCGCTCTGCCGCTCGCCAAGCTTCTCCTCGGCGAGAAGTGAGGAACTACCACGACAGCGAGCGGGGTCTCCACACCATCGACGCTCGCATCACCTGCCCTGCCCCCCACTGTCCACCAAGCGGCCGCCCATTCCTTGCCTGTAAGGGGGATCCCAGGCTGGGGACTAGCGAGCGAGCACCAACCAGTCTGCGCCCAACCCCGGTGCACAACCATTTCTTTCCAGCAAACAGAAAGCCCCCATTCTGACCTGTTTTCTTAGAGACGGCACCTCCAGTTTTTATAAAGGGGTCAGGGCCTACCGAGGTCACTAGGAACCAGGACAGCCCACGGCCAAGGGAAACAACGCCCCAAATATGGAGGCCTTGAAACGTCTTACAGCGGGTTTTTGACAGACAAATCCTGATTTTATTTAAGTTATACACTGCTTTTGCATTTTCACATGAGGTTTTAAAAAAAATGCTTTACACGACTTCAAAACACGCTATTAAAATCCAACCTTCAAAGAAGATACTTAAGCACGTGCGTGCACATGCCTCTCGATGCAGAGACTACGTCTGGAAGGAAACATAAGAAACCAGTACCAGTGGCTGCCTCCGGGACAAGAGCTAGGAGACTTATTCTTCATAATACCTCTTGTACCATGTACATATGTTCCGTTTGCAAAAATATGAAGAGCTTTTTGTTTTGTTTTGTTTTAGGAGAACTTATAAACAATACTAAGATAAACTACAATTTAGGAAAGAACCTTTTTCCCCTTTAATTTTTAAATGAGCCTCTTTTTGTATAATTGCATCCTCTCCCTAAGGAAAGCTTTTATTTTTTTACTTTGGTGGCTGTGGTAAGGCACTCTAAATATTAAACATCCTGCTCTTTTTTTTTTTAATTTTTTTATTCTTATGTTAATCCCCGTACGTTACATCATTAGTTTTAGATGCAGTGTTCCATGATTCATTGTTTGTGCATAACACCCAGTGCTCCATGCAGAATGTGCCCTCCTCAATACCCACCACCAGGCTAACCCATCCTCCCACCCCCCTCCCCTCTAGAACCCTGTTTGTTTTTCAGAGTCCATCGTCTCTCATGGTTCGTCTACCCCTCCGATTTCCCCCCCTTCATTCTTCCCCTCCTGCTACCTTCTTCTTCTTTTTTTCTTAACATATATTGCATTATTTGTTTCAGAGGTACAGATCTGAGATTCAACAGTCTTGCACAATTCACAGCGCTTACCAGAGCACATACCCTCCCCAGTGTCTACCACCCAGTCACCCCATCCCTCCCACCCCACCCCCCACTCCAGCAACCCTCAGTTTGTTTCCTGCAATTAAGAATTCCTCATATCAGTGAGATCATATGATACATGTCTTTCTCTGTTTGACTTATTTCGCTCAACATAATACCCCATCCTGCTCTCTTTTCACTTCGCTGTAAAACATTCCTCCACACAGGCCTCTGTAAACAGCTCCTGGCGCACCAACTTCGTCATTTCCAATCTCTCCCTCTCAGGGCCTCACGGCGCCCGGCCTGCATACGGCCTGCTCCTCTCTGGGGCGCTGGCGTGCCTCTGTTTCCCCACTCCACGTGCCCACGGACAGCCTGTAACGAGGCTTCTTCCAGGGTGCCGAGGGACTGGAACCCTCAGCCAGGCTGCTCCCCGCTCCGGCAGGCTGCTCGCTCAGCAGGCCCCGGGACAAAGCTAAGGGCAGTGAGCCATGAGCTGGGCGCCTGCTCGGGCTCCTCACCATGACGGGGCCTCCCCTGAAGCCGCGGGGCAGGAGGGGGCAGCCAGGACCGGAGAGGGGGAGCCGTTCCCAGAGCCCTGGCGCTGGCCCAGCTGCACACTGGTGGAGCCCTGCGCAGCGGGTTCACCCTCAAGCCCGCCCTGCACAGCCTTACCCTCCATGGGAAATACTGGTCTTCCAGGCGACCGATGCCAAGGCACCCTCGGATATTCTTGCCCCACACAAACAGCTCTCCTTTGTCTGCAAAGAAAGGAAAATGGTAGTTTGGTTGGGGCTAGACCAAGAGCAGGTCTCCAGGAGGAGGGTCATGAGAACAGGCCTTCTAGAACCAGGAACCAACAGGGCCCTCTGTTCAATTTCGATTTCTACCCGGCCTTAATGCTTTCCTTTGAATGGATGCACGCTGCGTCCGTCACGCGGGGGACTGGTGCAGGCGCGGTGCTCTGGGGCCAGGTGGCTCCACACACAGCCCGCTCTGCTCGCCCCTTCTGCACACCCCCTCCTCAAAGCCTGACAGCTGAGCCCCTCTCGAGCCCAGGTCACGCCCTGACCGGGTGAGAAGCAGGACGATCTGTCATTCCTTGTCTGCTTTCCGTATCCTGGGACCATTGGGTCAAGAGATACAGTGACCAGCGCCTCTGTGGGCCAGGTCTTCATCCGTGTGCCAGGAGCTGGGACAGGGCAGCGACTGAACACGCACGGTCCCTGTCCTCATGGGGCTATGGCGAGTCACAGAGCAAGACCCAGACACGTGAGCAAACCTCACTGTAAAAATGGATGTTTACAAATTGTAAAAAGTGCCACGAGGGAGGAGGACAGCCCAGCAGACTGAAGGCAGAGGGGGGCCCTGGGAATGCCAACCTGCAGGACGGGCCCCCAGCCCTGGCAGGGCACCACCCACAGCCCCTTTGTTATGAGCAGTCTCAGCCCTCTGATCTCACCATCCTCCTCGGTCCTCCCCCCTCAGATTTTATCTGTTCGACAGAACAATTCAGTCTGCCCCCCCCGCAAAAAAACGTGAGCAGACCTCAGGGTAAACCGACCGACGCCAACCCCCAGCTGGCAGGATGCAAATGCTGGGCCCACAGACGGGGCAGAAACCCCAGCTCTGGCACTCCCCCTTCTAAGGGGCAGTAACCAGCACGTGGAGGGTGGCCACCGGGTCCTGGGGAAAATCAATGGGACCCACAGCGGCCACAAGGCATGACAGCAAACAGAAAACAGTCCACCGCAGTCGAACACTTCGTATGGATTTCCAAGAATGTGACTCTGCGCAGAGTTTAAGCCCGGAAATATCCTGGAAAATAGATCTTTGTTGCCTCCAGAATTCGGCCATACGGATTCTCATTGGCTCAAGCAAAACAGCTTCAGAAAACTCCTGTGACTCAGAACGACCCAAACTCAACATCCCAGCCCAGCTGTTTCAAAAGGAAACAATTACTTCCCATGAAATGAGAAGATTTTCTAATCGCAAGGAAACCGCGAATTTACTTGAGAATCACAACGTGAAATGAATTTAGTTCAATCTGACTGTTAAGTCAGCGACAGAGTGGCAAACCGAACCAGCAACGCTCACCAAGGTGGAGTAAGACACAGTGGACACGCCAGCCAGATGCCAGCGAGTCACGGGATATTTGATGGCTTTGTAATCTGGCAACGCTTTGCGAAAACCTCCATCGTGGCCTCTGATCCCTCTGGAGGACTCGGGCAGACTGGCCTCCGAGAAACCACAGGATGGGCTTCCAGACCCGCCTCCTGCCGTCCCACACATCACCTCCTGGTTACCCACCGTGGATTCGCCAGACCCCTCTGCGGCCGTCTGCTGGTACCCCTCTCCTACCACCGACTGGCGCCCTCTTGAGGAAACTCGCTTTACCGTTAGCCTGACCACAAGCCAAATGAACCAAAAACACAGGACTCCAGGATGAAGAGAAGATGCACATCACAGGACCTCAAGGCCAAGCAACTCGTGGCTTAGCCGCTCTCTGGAAGGGTCCACACAGAGAAGGGAGAGTGCAGCGTGAGGCTGTGGCTGCACCTGACACAGCTAAGCTCTGCCAGCCCCCAGGGTCACTCAGGCTTGGCCACTTACTTACTGGTCAGGGCAGCAAAGTGGCTGAGGCCACATCGGATGAGGGAAACGTGGACTTCCGGGTTGAACTCCGTCAGGCCGAAGAGAGTGGGCGGGATCACCTCGGGAAGCGCACTTTCCATAAGGTTCGGTCCTTTCCCAAGAATTCCGTAGCCCCAGACGAAAACCTGTCCTTCTCCTGCGTTAGAGCACAGTGGTCAGTCAGGCGAACCAAGCACAGCCCGCCCTCACTGGAAATTCAGACCGCACCACCAAGATCCACTGTATCCACGCGGATGGGTTTTTTTTCCCCCCCTCCTTGCTTGGCAAGAACACACGGACAGAGATCTAAAATCATGTTTCTTCTCTCCTCTTTCCAATTCTCGCCTGTGGTGGACGTCTAGCCAGCTAACCCATCTCAGGACACAAACTTCCCACATCCAGAGCGTAACCGGGACGGGCCCGGGTCATCTGTCACCCAGCAGCCGGGCGAGCACAGGGGAGGCTCAGAAGGACGATTTTTCCCACACAGATGTTCTGCGTTTCACACCGATTGTGAGAGCAAGCCAAGTACACAACCAACCTCTGGCCAGATTCCTAAAAGTCTCAGAAATGAGTATTTTGGTCATAGGTTTAATGCTCCTCAGCGGTGCCAGACATGTAGTCCCAGGGCCATGGGCCTCGGTATCCACACCCGACGGCCCTTCTCCTCTCTGCCCTTCTCTCTTCTCTTCTGGCACAGCCTCCCTGGGGAAGGCAGGGCTGAGTCTCCGGCCCAGGCAAAGGGAGAGGCAGGAGCAGATCCCAGAGGTCTGCTATTATTACAGAGGTTGGAAGGACTTGGCCCCGTCACCGTCTATTTGTCTACATCTGAATCATGGCTACTATCCTTCTGTCAAGAACGTCACCCTCACCGTCTATGAAACTGAGCCCAGTCTAACCAGGCCTTCCCACAGCCACGCTCCCTTCCCTCCCTCGGGCTGAGGGCTGCAGCCAAGACTCCGGTGGCCCCTGAGCCGTGCCCCACCCAACCCACCTAGAGCTCCCCGACGAAGCGCCCGCAGGAGGGTCTCACCATTTAACACGGCACATCCTGTACCACCACACGCGGCCTGCTTCACCTTCCCCACTCCTGAGAAGGGCAAGCACCGGGGGACGTTCACCTGAATCCAAACCAGAGCCACACTGTTAGGAAGACAAACCAGCGAGAACTCGGAAATGCTCTGTCTCGTGTGCAAAGTAGAGAAGTCCCAGTTCGCTGACTCAATCTATAAGTATTTCCTGAACGTCCAAGACACACTAAAGATCTAACCAGGTGCTGGGATTCAACAGGGAGGAAGTGACTTGGTCCCTCTCTCAGAGTCCAGTGGAAAAGGTAAGAGGCCAGCCAAAATTAACCCCAAATTAATTTGCACTGAATGCAATGAAGTAGAGTCCAGGGTCTCAGAGAGTGAATGTCGGGGAACCTGATCTAGTTTGCGGGGAGGAGCATCAGGGAAGGACCTGGAAGGCTTCATTTTATCCTGGGATCTCAAGGATGAGCAGGGGTGACCAGGCAAGGGGAGAGAGGGCATGTCCAGGAGTGGAGCTGGCCTGTGCGTGGGGCAAGGGGTGAGCGGGCCGCCTTCAGGGGGCCTGAACAAGGTCAGAGAGGCTGAAGTGGAAGCCTGAGGGGAGATATAGAGCCCAGGTCGGCAGGAGGTCGTGGGCCCCGGTAAGGAATTAGTTTTTCTCCTGAGCACAATGGGGAGCCAGCAGGGGTACTAAGAAGAGGAGGATTTCCAGAGGCCACGTGAGGGGACCTGGGACACAGTGGAAGACTGGGGTGTGGGTGATGCGCAAGTCACTGTGCCCAGAGACAGCCGAGTGGAAATGTCTGGGGACACAGACGTGTGGACCCCCAAAGAGCAGTCTGGGTGGAGAGCGGGAAGTCCAACGGGGAGTCTGCAGGTGGAGGCCGCATGGGTCGGGTGGAAGGACAGACGGGGAGGGACCAGTGGAGAAGGAGAGGTTGGAGCTGCGGGGAAGAAGGCCCAGCAGATGGAGGAGGGCTCCTGAGAAGGCAGGAGGAGATGGGACCCAGGACGTAGGGAGGAGAATCACGTCACAGGGGAGGCCTGGAGGGTAGAGGACTCAGAGTGGGAAACTGAGGGCACTCGTATCTGATAGCATACGTTTTCTCTATGAATCGGGCCAGATCTGCTGCCGAGAATGAGAGACACGAGGGTCAAGGGTTTGCAGAATGAAGTGTGGCCAACTCAGCTTTCCAGCGGGATTTGGTCTTGGTGCCTCTACTGAGGAATAAATCTGGAGACCCCTGGATTCCTGACCCACAGAAACTGTGAGACAATAAAAGTGTGTTGGGTGCAATCACGAAGTGCTGGGGTCATCTGTTATGCAGGGGTAACAGTGCCATGACCCCGGATCTGTCCGCCACAGGAAGGCTGTGGGGGACAGGTTCTCAGGACTTGGGAGCAGGAAGAGCAACAATTTTCCTAAACACGTTATTTGTTTATCTTATAGAAACAATGAATCATTTAAATGGGCGTGTTTTCTTCTCTGCTTTGGCTTAACTGGGAAGCTCAGAACCGTATCTGCCACAGCTTCTAGCCACTGGGCCGGACCACAGGGAACGCTTCTCCTCATCCTGTTCGCTGACCTTTAGTTTCCCTCTGGGCTGATCTCTTTATTAATACATATTTAAGGGGCACCTGGGTGATGCGGTCAGTTAAGCGACCGACTCTCGGTTTCAGTTCAGGTCGTGATCTCAGGGTCTTGGGATCGAGCCCCGTGTCAGGCTCCGTGCACAGCAGGGAGTCTGCTTGAGATTCTCTCTCTCTCTCTCTTTCCCCCTCTGCCCCCCACCCACTCTCTTGCCCTCTCAAATGAATAAATCTTTAAAAAATACATATTTAAAACCTTCTGTATGTTGTCAGAAGTTTGATAGTATTAAGGAATAAAGTGTATTTTTTAATTAGTCCTTATCTTTTAGAGAGACATATGTAAACTTTTATGGATAAAATATGACATCTGGGGGTGCCTGAGTGGTTCAGTCATTAAGCATCTGCCGTTGGCTGAGGTCATGACCCCAGGGTCATGGGCTCGAGCCCCACATCAGGCTCCCTGCTTGGTGGGAAGCCTGCTTCTCCCTCTCCCACTCCCCCTGCTTGTGTTCCCTCTTTATCTCTGTCAAATAAATAAATAAAATCTTTAAAGAAAAAAAAAATATGATGTCTGGGATTTACTGCAAAATAATCCAGGGCAGGGGCACCTGGGTGGCTCAGTCAGTTAAGCGACCGACTCTCAGTTTCAGCTCAGGTCGTGATCTCAGGGTCTTGGGGTCGAACCCCCGTGTCAGGCTCCGTGCATAGCAAGCAATCTGCTTGAGATTCCCTCTCTCCCTCTCTCTCCTCTGTTCTCTCTCTCTAAAATAAATAAATAAATCTTTAAAAAAATACATATTTAAAACCCTCTGTATATGTCAGAAGTTTAATAGTATTAAGGAATAAAATATATTTTTTAAATAGTCCTAATCTTTTAGAGAGACATATAGAAACTTTTATGGATAAAATATGACGTCTGGGATTTACTGCAAAATAATCCAGGGCAGGGGCACCTGGGTGGCTCAGTCGGTTGAGGTCCGACTCTTGGTTTCAGCTCAGATCGTGATCTCAGGGTCTTGGGATCGAGCCCCACGTCAGGCTCCACACTCCGCAAGGAGCCTGCTTGAGATTCTCTCTCTCTCCCTCTCTCCTGCCCACCCCCTTGCACATGCTCTCTCTCTCTCTAAAAAAAAAATCCAGGGCAGAGAAGCAGATAGCAACAAAAACTGGCCATTAGGGGTATGGGGTTGTTTTTTGCGGGGGAAGGAGGGTAAAGAAAATGTTCTGGAATTAGATGGCTGCACAACTCAAGACTACACTAAAAACCACTAAATTCTACACTTGAAAATGGTGAATTGTGTCTCGGGTTTCTGAGTGGGGGTGGGGTTTGGTTTTGTCTGTTCTTTTAAATAGGCCCTTAGTTGAGAACTGTTGAACGCAGGTGAGAGATACATAGAGATTCATCATGCAGTGAGCTCTACTTTTTGTTTTCACCTGTGACTCCCCTTCATGCTTAAACCCTGCTGTACTGTACGGAGGCTGGCTCCCTTCGGTGAGAAGGCGGGGGCGGTGGGGACAGGCCACAGGCAGCGGTTCCTGAAGTCCTGTGCGTGTCCTGCTGCCTGGGGGGCGGGGGGGGGGGCACGTGCACACTTGTGACCTGCACGCTCTGTGTGGCAGGTATATACACGGCAACAGGAAGCGCATGGGGACACCATGGGAGCTCCTACCCCTTTCAGACTGGGACGGGGCGCACAGGCGCACCCAACAGCCTGCTCTAAGGACTACCGCATTGGAGGCTGGATAACCATGGCTTTGACCCCCAGCTTTCGTTCCAGACTCTGAGAAGCTGGCCAGGAAGAGGCGGTCTTATAGGTGATTGGGCCTAAACTGCACACCCCACGTCACGCTTCGCTGAAGAGGCTTTTGTTTTCTTTAAAGATTTATCTATTTGAGAAAGAGAGCGAGCGCGGGCACACGCACACAAGCAGGAAAGGGGCAGGGGGCGAGGGAAAGAATCTCCCGACAGAGCACGGGGCCCACGACCCTGAGATCAGGACATGAGCTGCAATCAAGAGTCGGACACCCAACCAACCGAGCCGCCCAGGCGCCCCTGAAGAACCTCATAAACGCCCGTAACCCTCTGTAATTCCAAACCTCCCAGGCGGCGCTGTGAGCGACCCGTACCTGTGTGGAGTCGGTGACGGCGGCCAGCTGCAGGTACTCCGAGTTCCCCCAACCGAAGAGGCCGCCCTCAGCAGACACGGCCAGGCAGCAATCGCCGTGGGTGGCCACCTGCACGACGTGCACTCCAGCCAGGTCCCCGGCCAGCTTGGTGGGCACGCTGGTGATACGGTAGTGACCCAGACCTGCACGACGGCCAAGCGTTACTCCCAGCTACTGACTCTGGGAACAGACACTTCCACCGGCTTCCTACGTGCCGAGCACAGTGTCAAACGCTTTACAAGGAGCAGCTCGGCAAGGCTGATCTGGTCCTCTGCGCGCGCTACGGCTTCCTTCTCCACGCTCTCTCAGAGGAGGAATGAACAGAAGAGTGAGCGTTTATTTTTAAAACCCTGGAGGCTTTCTAAGTCTGATTCAAGTTAGAAACGTTGACGAGACAGAACAGCATGGCACAATGAGGCCTGGGGACCCTATGAGAATACACACATGGAATGCTGCAATAAGCGATCTCCAATGCACTGTCGTTGGGCTTACCAGAGAATAAAGGAAATCACTCAGAGCCCATCCCACCCCCCACAACACCCCCCAAAATAACAGTAAGCCGAAACCAGCTCACTGGCGTGGTAGACAGTGAACAGGGGAAAAGGCAGGGCGGGCCAGAGGCGATCGGGACACATGTCACCATCCGCATGTGACAGAAGGGGAGCCCCCGGCAGCAGACCAGGGCAGATCGCACACCCCCGACTCCCTGCTTTAAACCAGGCTTCCGCAATGGGACCCAGGGCAACGTCAGACTCGAAGCACCCCTTAGCAACAGGCAAAAGCCAACCTGAACCCCCTCTGGAGGAAAGCATCTCCATTTAGGCCCTTCCAGTTTCCGCAAGTTCAATTCAACGAAATAGGAGCCCACGGTCAAAAGTTACTCAACACACAAGGAAAGACGCCCCTGGGAGTCAGAGTAAACCAAAGCAACAAAATAAAAAAAAGAACTGGGGGCAATGTTTAAAGAAAAAAGCAGGAATAAGAGACTATCGAAAATGGCCAGGTAAATCTGAAAAGGAAGCGATAAGCAATGAAAAAAATACAGTTAAAATTCAAAACTGAAGCGGATGGACAAAAAGGCAAGCCCCACTCTGGGAAAAAACACGTGTGACACTAGAATCACAAAAAATACAGGGACAGGATAAAAAAATGCCTAAAAATCAACAGGAAAAAGATAAATAAGTCAGCAAATGGGCAAAGAACAGAGTGCATGTTTCGGAAGACAGAAAATAAGACAGGCCTGTGAACTTATAAAAAGATGGTCAGTCTCAGGGACGCCTGGGTGGCTCAGTCGGTTAAGCGTCTGCCTTGGGCTCAGGTCATGATCCCAGGGTCCTGGGACTGAGTCCCGCATCGGGCTCCCCACTCAGCAGTGAGCCTGCTTCTCCCGCTGCCTGCCCCTCCCCCCGCTTGTGTGCTCTCTCTAACAAATAAATAAATAAAATCTTAAAAAAAAAAGTTTGGTTTGTTGTTTTTGGTTTTGTTTTGTTTTGTTTTTCTTAATAACTCAAATTGGGAAGGATTACAAAAGAAAGGAACAGGATACTGAGATAGAATCTGCAAGGGAGGAGGACAATCATTTTAGGAAGGATGGCCCAGAAAGACTTCCGGGAAGAGATGGACACCCAAGGTGAGGCCTAACGGATGAAAAGGAGAGCGAAGACAGGCATTCCAGGCAAGGTCGGCTTGTGTCAAGGCCCTCTGGCTACAAGAGGAGGCCGGCTCCAGGAAGTGACTGCAAGGGGCCTGCACGGCTGGACGCCAAGCCCAGCAAGGAAGGGCAGGGAGGCCACAGAAGTGTCACCTGTGATAGCTAGTTTCTGGAATGGCACCGGGAAACTGTCAACTGTGGTCATCTCCAGCAAGTGGGGCTTTCACTTTTCACCCTACAGCTCACAGCTCCCTAGTGCACCATCCCCGGGGGGAAGGGCCCACTACCTGTTTGCCCGTCGGCGCCCCAGCCACAAGAGTAGACTTCTCCTTTGTCCGTCAGGAACAGGCTATGGTCCTGGCCACAAACCACCTGTCAGACAAACAGCGGTGAGGCTAAAGAGAAATCCTTGGAAGCCCAGTGTCCTGGTCGATCGATGGACCCAAAGCTCCCCACATTCCCTACCACTCCCGAGCGGCGAGCCAGCCGGGCCCAACAGGCTGCCCCGCACGGCCTCCACATCTTATTCTTGCTCAGTCCCCTCCTCCATAAGCCTCACTCCTCCCCGTTCCCCTCCTCAGCCTCCCTACTGGCCTCCGATCTTTGTCACTAGCTCCCCATCTTCCCTTCCAAGCCCTCAGGCTGCCCCCTCCTTCTACCATAACACCTTTCCTACCACCCAGCCCTGGTCTATCTGATACACGCCTCTGCCATCTCCCACGATGCCTTCTCCCCCTCCCACTCCACCCCTGGGAGACTTAACAATTCTCCTTCTGTGCTCTCAGGGCCCTTCCTGTAAGCATCCGCTTATGTATTTAAGTATTTATTGTAAGTACTGACCATGTGCCAGGCTCTGCACCGAGCAAGATATGGAAAGCCTGGGACACACACAGCTAGCTTAACCTGTGCTGCCCCCTTAGAGTGTTAGCCCCCCAAACCTTATTAAACTCTGTACCCCCATAACCTAGTGGAAACCAATACCCTCCTGACCTACAGGAGGCAGGCAATAATTTTTACTAAAATAATTTATTAATTGAGATAATTGCCCTAACCAATTTGCCATCATCCCACCCCCCCACCTTTCACCCCTGCAAAGGCACCCCCAAGGGCTAGATGAGTGGCTCTCAGCATGTGCCTCTTACCTGGACCACCTGCCCATCGAAGTCCTGCATTCTGTTGACTTTGTGACTTTCACTGAAGCCAGGAGCAATTTAGGGAGAAGCAAGAGATATGGTCAAGGTAAAAGCACTGTGTGGTTCTGCCCCTGCCCATCACCCCTAAATGACGGACCCCACATGCACACAGTAACTGTTAGGGAAACTCTCAAAGTCAAATATAGGGCAGAGGTAGGCCTAGGCATGAGAGCAAAACAAAACAACAACCCTTTGGTGATTTTTTTTTTTTTAAATAGGCTCCATGCCCAATGTGGGGCTCAAACTCAAACCCCAAGATCAAGAGTCGCATGCTCTATGGACTGAGCCAACCGGGTGCCCCCCCACTGCCTTGGGTGATTTTTTTTTTTAAGATTTTATTTATTTATTTGTCAGAGAGAGAGAGTGCACAAGCAGGGGGAGCGGCAGAGGGAGAAGCAGGTTCCCACTGAGCAGGGAGCCCGATGTGGGGTTTGATCCCAGGACCCTGGGATCATGACCTGAGCCAAAGGCAGATGCTTAACAGACCGAGCCATCCAGGTGTCGGTGATTTTATTTATTTTTTATATTTGGTGATTTTATTTATTTTTTTTTTAAAGATTTTATTTATTTATTTGAGAGAGAGAATGAGAGAGAGAGCACATGAGAGGGGGGAGGGTCAGAGGGAGAAGCAGACTCCCCGCCGAGCAGGGAGCCCGATGCGGGACTCGATCCCGGGACTCCAGGATCATGACCTGAGCCGAAGGCAGTCGCTTAACCAACTGAGCCACCCAGGCGCCCCCTTTGGTGATTTTAATATGCTGTCAGAGGTGAGACTTGTATTTAGACCCAACAGCATAATGTGAGGAAGGAGAGGGAAATTTTTTTAAAGACCAAAATAAATAAGGGTCTGGCTCAATGGGTAGAGCATGCGACTCTTGATTTCAGGGCTGTGAGTTCAAGCCCCATATTGGGTGTAGAGATTACTTAAAAATAAAATCTTGGGGGAAAAAAAAAGACTGAAATAAATAAGAATGGAACAGAGAAGAATTTTTAAAGTTAATCAAATTGGGGGCGCCTGGGTGGCTCAGTTGGTTGGGCGACTGCCTTCGGCTCAGGTCATGATCCTGGAGTCCCGGGATCGAGTCCCACATCGGGCTCCCTGCTCAGCAGGGAGTCTGCTTCTCCCTCTGACCCTCCTCCCTCTCATGCTCTCTGTCTCTCATCGTCTCTCTCACAAATAAATAAAATCTTAAAAAAATAAAAAAATTTTAAAAAAATTTAAAAAAAATAAAGTTAATCAAATTGGTAAAAATAAAAAACTAATTCAAAAGAAGTTCTACACACCACAATCAACACCCGACCTCCCTCCCTTCCACCAAGCTACCATATGGAGCTCAACCCGCAATGGAACAATACCCTCCACAGCTTTCCAGTGACTTCTCAAGCAGGGGGAAGAGTGCCATTTCCTGCTCTGTGGGTCTATCACTTAGTAACCACACGAGAAATGTTAAATGCTTAACACGATTTGGGGAAGTCCTTTGGGGAACTCACCTGTAAATTTCATTTTCGACCACGTTTCTTCCGCACTGCCCGTAAGAATTGTTTCCCATGCTGAAGACTGAAGAGTAACACCACCAGTGAAATCAGCTCTGCAGGTTCATGGGATCCCAGAATGTGAGGCCTTGCAAGGGGGTCTCAGAAGTGGTCTTAGTCCAACCACTCACCCTAAGCGCCCAGTTTCCCTGACACCCCAGCCTTTGCAGACACGCCCACAGGCGTGCTGGGGGCCTGGCCCTGCAGCAACAGCCTGGGCCACCTTGACGGTCCCCTCTGCCTTCCCCTGCAGGTCCTTGTTCCACCTCTCACAATTGCCACGTTCCGAGCCAAGCACCCCCTGGGGAAGGCCCCAGCACCCCCACTCCCTGGACCTGTCACCAGAGGGCAAGTTGCCCTCCATGCCAAAGGTACTCTCTCTTTTTTTTTTAAAGATTTTATTTATTTATTTGACAGAGAGAGACACAGCAAGAGAGGGAACACAAGCAGGGGCAGAGGGAGAGGGAGAAGCAGCTTCCCGCCGAGCAGGGAGCCCGACACAGGGCTCAATCCCAGGACCCTGGGATCATGACCCGAGCCGAAGGCAGATGCTTAACGACTGAGCCACCCAGGCGCCCTGCCAAAGCTGCTCTTGAAAGAGTTCCTGAACACCACCTTTGCCTTTTCCCACAAAGCACACTTAGCCAGAAAATGAAATTGGAAACATTTAGTCAAGAGGGCCTTTCCCTGGAAACAATCACTCTTCGGGAGAGTCCGTGTTATGTGGACTCTGAAAGCCCAACAGCTGAAAAAGTGCTAGCAAACAGGCTCCTTTCACAACACAAAACACCGTCTACACGCACAGCCCGGCTCAGTGACTTCACGGCAAAGCAAGTGGGTGGGAGGCCTTGCTAAGGCGACCTGGTGCACACTGTCACATTTATAAATACCTGAGGTTTTCGAAGAATCACAGAGAGCAGAGAACATAAAAGAGCTGGCAGGATCTGCCCAATGTGGTGATCTTGAGCCATCCTCCCGATTTGCTCGGAAAATGCCAGGAGCCTCACTAACTACATGTGGTTCCATCAAATGAACCAGCTTCAAGCCAAGGCCAAGGGGTCCCCCCCACCCTCCATGAACCTGGAACAGGCCAACTCACCTCCTTCACGGTCTGTCAGGATGAGAGAGTGGGCTCTGCCACAGGAGACCTGCAGCACCTGGGTCTCCTGAGGTCTGTCCAGAGGCAGTGGGACGGGCGAGGGCTCCAGAACATACTCGTATCCCCTGGCTGAAAGAACGCGCAGGTTCACGGCGCGTCACACGGATGGAGAGTCACAGCATCATGCTGTCCGACCCCCACACCACCCCACAGTCACAGATCAGAGTGACTCATCAAGGCACATAAGCTAGTGGCAGAGCTAAGACGAGAGCCCCAGGCCCCAGGTCTGGACCCGCTGCACCCCACTGGCTCCAATGAGCCTTCCCGTGTCAATTAACACCATTTGCATCTAAGGAGAATGAAGGCATTTTCCTCCTGTAAGACCCACTAACCGGTAACGATACCGCTTGTATTAAAAAGTGGGGAAAAGAATATGTAGAAGCATCTGCTTGCATATGCATTACATCTCTCCAGAAGGAGAAACTGGAAACTGTTAACACAGGTTGTCTTCAGGGAGAAAAACTGTGCGGCTGGGAGGACAGAGGCAGAAAGCAGCCTTTTCACCATATGCTCTAGTGCACCTGTAGGATTCTGAAGAATGCAAATAAGCTCTCTAGTCAAAAAAGAAAATTCTAGGGGCGCCTGGCTGGCTCGGTCGGTAGAGCATGAGACTCTTGATCTCAGGCTCGTGAGCTCGAGCCCCATGTTGAATATAGAGATTACTTTGAAAATAAAATAAAATCTTTAAAATTAAACTTTTTTTTTTTTTAAGATTTTATTTATTTATTTGACAGAGAGAGATACAGTGAGAGAGAGAGCACAAGCAGGGGGAGTGGGAGAGGGAGAAGCAGGCTTCCCACTGAGCAGGGAGCCTGATGCGGGGCTCGATCCCAGGACCCTGGGATCATGACCTGAGCCGAAGGCAGACGCTTAACAACTGAGCCACCCAGGTGCCCCCAAATTAAACTTTTCTTAATGAATTTGTTATTAATTACAGTAAGCTCTACACCCAACGTGGGGCTCAACTCATGACCCTGAGATCCTGGAGTTGCACACTCTACCAACTGAGCCACCCAAGCGCCCCTGAAAATTTTGATTTTTAAGTAAGGGGAAAGTTTCTTAGAAGTCACTCCACAGACAGTGTTAGCGTACACATCTCCTATTACTATCTGCATAGACTCCTAAGGGCCTGGGAAGCAGTAAATACATATCATTTAAGGGGAACCTGGCTGTAAATACAGCTATCAGGAGCTTAAACAGAACCACAGCAAACTCCAGACTGGAGAATTCTATAGGATAAACAGTGTGATTTTTTTTTTTTTTTTTTTTTTTAGTTTTTTAAAGATTTTATCTTTAAGTAATCTCTACACCCACTGTAGGGCTCGAACCCACAACCCCGAAATCAAGAGTCGCACACTTCACCAACTGAACCAGCCAGGCGTCCCTCTTCTCTTTTCTTCCCTTTTTTTTTTTTTTTTTTTTAAAAAGTAAGCCTTTATTTCTTTGATTCATAAATACAGTTGGCTGAGCTGGTTGCCAATATAATTTTTTCAGTAAATAAGCTTCAAAAAAAAAAAAGATTATATAGACTTAAAAGACTTAAAAGTCTTAGCAACTGGGGTGCCTGGCTGGCCCAGTCGGTACAGCATGGGACTCTTGATCTCAGGGTCCTGAGTTCAAGCCCCACGTTGGGTGCGGAACCTACTTTAAAAAAAATAAAAAATAAAGGGGTGCCTTGGTGGCTCAGTCATTGGGCGTCTGCCTTCGGCTCAGGTCACGATCCCAGGGTCCTGGGATCGAGCCCCGCATCGGGCTCCCTGCTCCGCAGGAGGCCTGCTTCTCCCTCTCCCATTCCCCCTGCTTGTGTTCCCTCTCTCGCTGTGTCTCTCTCTGTCAAATAAAATCTTAAAAAATAATAATAATAAATAAATAAAATAAAAATAAAAATTTTATCAACTGATTGCAATGTCTGGGCCTTATCTGGATACTGATCCAAACGAATTTTTAAAAAATAAAATAAAAATCTAGGGCACCTGGGTGGCTCAGTTGGTTATGCAACTGCCTTCGGCTCAGGTCATGATCCCAGGATCCTGGGATCGAGTCCCGCGTTGGGCTCCCTGCTGAGCAGGGAGTCTGCTTTTCCCTCTGACCCTCCTCCCCCTCATGCTCTCTGTCTCTCATTCTCTCTCTCTCAAAAAAATAAAAATCTGGGGTGGGGTGGGAGGGATGGGGTGACTGGGTGATAGACACTGGGGAGGGTATGTGCTCTGGTAAGCGCTGTGAATTGTCCAAGACTCTTGAATCTCAGATCTGTACCTCTGAAACAAATAATGCAATATATGTTAAGAAAAAAAAAAGAAGAAGAAGAAGGTAGCAGGAGGGGAAGAATGAAGGGGGGGAAATCGGAGGGGGAGACGAACCATGAGAGACGATGGACTCTGAAAAACAAACTGAGGGTTCTAGAGGGGAGGGGGGTGGGAGGATGATTAAGCCTGGTGGTGGGTATTGAGGAGGGCACGTTCTGCATGGAGCACTGGGTGTTATGCACAAACAATGAATCATGGAACACTTCATCTAAAACTAATGATGTAATGTATGGGGATTAACATAAGAATAAAAAAAATTAAACCAAATTGATTCTTAAAAAAATTTAAAAATTTAAAAAAAATTAAAAAAAATAAAAATCCTAAAAAAATAAAATAAAATAAAAAATAAATAAAAATAAAATAAAATAAAAATCTAATGACATTTATGAGATAACTGACAATTTGACCACTGACTGGATATTGGGTAACATAAAGGGATTATATTGTTATTTTTAGGTGTGAAATGATGTTGCATTTACTGTTTTTTTAAGGTCCTTATTTTTTTAATTTTCTTTATTTATTTGAGAGAGAAAGAGCACAAGTAGGCAGAGCGGCAGACAGAGCGAGAGGGAGAAGCAGGCTCCCTACGGAGCAGAGAGCCTGATGCAGACTTGATCCCAGGACCCTGGGGCCATGACCTGAGCCAAAGGCAGACGCTTAACCAACTGAGCCACCCAGGGCCCCAAGGTCCTTATTTTTTTTTTTTAGATACCTACTGAAATATTTACTAATGAAATTAATAATGCTGGGAGTTGCTTAAAATTATTGAGGGGAAGGTACAGGAAATGAACAAAACCAAACTGGCTGAGTTGGTAACTGACGCTGGCATGCCTTACACGACTCTGTCCATTTCTGTGTATGCCTAAACATCCTCCCAATGAACGGTATAACAAATGCAATGTGGCATCTTATAGCTAAAAGAGACTTCAGTACTGACTTATAAAAGAATTTTGAGAGCTTGTTTGGAGGTTCTCGCAGGGGAGCACAGCTACTCGTATACCCTTGACCAAAGAACGGTCCTCCTCTATAGGGCAAGGTCAGCAGAAAATACACACTGATCAAAACTGTGCAAAAATGTATTTGC
Organism: Mirounga angustirostris; assembly: GCF_029215605.1. Taxonomy (NCBI): domain Eukaryota; kingdom Metazoa; phylum Chordata; class Mammalia; order Carnivora; family Phocidae; genus Mirounga; species Mirounga angustirostris. Next base: position 169,775,368 of record NW_026991713.1, read on the forward strand.
ATATGAATAAGGAAACAAGAAAAAAAAATGAAAAGGTTTATCCAGACAGTAAAGATACTGTCCAGTACAGCCATCCCCCCTTATCCATGTGGGATACATTCCAAGATCCCCAATGGATGCCTGAAACTACAGAAAGGACCAAACCCCATATACACTACATTTTTTCTTTTGCATATCTATCTATGATAAAGTTTAATTTATAAATCAGGCGAGGTGCCTGGGTGGCTTGGACAGTTAAGCATCCAACTCTTGATTTCAGTTTGGGTCATGATCTCAGAGTCCTGGGATCGTGCCCCACATCAGGCTCCATGCTCAGTGCGGAGTCTGCTTTGGGGTTTTCTCTCTCCCTCTCCCTCCGCGCGCACACACACACACACACACACACACTCTCCCTCTCTCTCAAACAAATAAATAAATAACATCTTTAAAAAAAGTTTGTAAGTCAGGCACAATAAGAGAAACAGTTTTACTTATCAGCAAAGGCTCTTTTGCCTAAAGGTTTAGTGTTATTACCAAAGAGGCTGACAAACAATCTATTCCAGATGGTCCCGAATAACATCCATGTAAGACTCCATCTCTTCTGTTCTGCTAGTCTGGTTTATGTCACCATATTCTTGAAAACAAAAGGGAACTCCTTCATACCAATCACAGCACAGAGAAGCCAACATCAGCATACTCACTTTTATCTTTGCGGCTCCTCTGAAATCCAAGCTGGGAATCTTTGTTGAGCCCCATACCCCAAACTTTAGTCACATCCTTAGTTTTAGAGGATAGCAGTGTGAATCCATAGCCACAGGCAACAGATGAAATCTGAAAAAGAGTTCCCATAAAGCATGAATTGATTTGTGATATCAAGTTTTCTCCGCAATAAATGACAGGCTGTTTGCCCAATCAAAGAACACATAGTATTGGGGCACCTGGGTGGCTCAGTCAGTTAAGCATCTGCTTTTGGCTCAGGTCATGATCCCAGGATCCTGGGATTGAGCCCTGCGTCAGGCTCCCTGCTCAGCAGGGAGTCTGCTTCTCCCTCTCTCTCTCTTCCCCTCTCCCCACTTGTGTGTGTGCACGCGCACACTGTCTCTCTCTCTCTCTCCCCCTCAAATAAATAAAATCTTAAAAAAAAAAAAAAAAAAAATTTTCAGGGATGGAGAAATCAAAGGCAAATAAACCGAGAAAAGTTTATTTGTAAAAGACTGCTAGAACTTCAGGTAACAGGGAGGGGCGCCTGGCTGGCTCAGTCGGAGGAGCTTGCAATTCTTAATCTCGGGGTTGTGAGTTTGAGCCCCACGTTGTGTGTAGAGACTACTTAAATAAAACTTAAAAAAAAGGGGGGGGAAGAAGAAGAAACAAGAACTTCAGGCAACAACAGTAGGAATCTGCAGACTTCCCGTCTGGGGTGCTCCATCAACTCCAACTCAGTCAGCACATATGTTTTTTGTGGGGTTTTGGGGTTTGTTTGTTTTTGGTTTTTTTTTTAAGATTTTACTTATTTATTTGTCAGAGAGAGAGAGAGAGCACAAGCAGGGGAAGCAGCACACAGAGGGAGAAACAGGCTTCCCGAGGAGCAGGGAGCCCGGTGCAGGACTCGATCCCAGGACTCTGAGATCATGACCTGAGCCGAAGGCAGACGCTTAAAGAACTGGGCCACCCAAGCGTCCCAAGCACATATGTTTTAAAACGGCAGGGTTGACCATGAAAACCATCAACTTTGTTGCCACTTACTTTGGGGTAGAAGGTGAAAACTCATGCCCATAGTGAACTCAGTAGGAAACAAACAAGGAAAATCCACAACTTGGCCAGTCTGAGGTTATAATCCTGACCAGGGCAAGAGGAGAGGCAGACCAGGCAGCAGTGTAACGGAAAGCTCCTAGAAGTAAAATTGCCACAGAAGGCTCTGCACACATCCACGGCTGATTGGGGAACTCTGTGAGTGAACACGGGAGACCTGAGGACCCAGCACCAAGTAAAGCTGAAGGAGACTTGAGAACAGCGTGATGTTTGAATGTGGTCCCCAACCTTTACACAGAATCAAAGGTAGAAAGCAGAAACCTTACAAGCTTAAACCCAAATCACTGGCTGACCATAAAGGTATGCAGACAGAGGGCAACACTCAAGAAGCCAAGCTAAGGAAAGGGAGCGGGGGGATGGGGGGGGAATGACACAAATCAATAACTTGAACAAAGGTATCAGTGGCCATGCACAGCATGGAAGTCTGATTCTATACGTGAAGTCCACAAAAGTTACTAAAAAAAGAAAAAAGAAAAAACCAACAAACAAAAAAACCTCAAGGGAAAAATATGATTCCAAAACTATAAAATATCACCAAAAAGTCCAGTTTTCAGCCAAAAAGTACAAGATATGCAAAGAAACAAGAAAGTGTGACCTACACTGAAGGGACAAAAGCAGCCAACAGAAACTGACATTAAGTGGACCCAGATGTTGGATTTATTAAAGACTTCAATAAACTATTGTTCAAAGAATATTTTTTTTTAAGATTTTATTTATTTATTTGACAGAGAGATACACAGTGAGAGCAGGAACACAAGCAGGGGGAGCGGGAGAGGGAGAAGCAGGCTTCCTGCAGAGCGGGGAGCCCGATGCAGGGCTTGATCCCAGGACCCTGGGATCATGACCTGAGCCAAAGGCAGATGCTTAACAACTGAGCCACCCAGGAGCCCCCAAAGAATATTTTTAAAACCATGTTTAGGAAGCGCCTAGATGGCTCAGTCGGTTAGGTGTCTGCCCTCAGCTCAGGTCATGATCCCAGGGTCCGGGGATTGAGTCCCGAGTTGGGCTCCCTGCTCAGCTGGGAGCCTGCTCCTCCCTCTGCCTGCTTCCTCCTCTGCCTGCCACTCCCCCTGCTTGTGCTCTCTCTCTGACAAATAAATAAAATCTTTAAAAATAAATAAATTAAATAAATAAAAAATAAAGCCATGTTTAAAAAACTCAAAGAAGGAATGCCTGGCTGGCTCAGTCCGTAGAGCATGCAACTCTTGATCTCAGGGTTGTGAGTTCGAGCCCCACGTTGGGGGTAGAGATTACTCAAAATAAATAATTAATAAAATCTTTAAAATATAAAATTTATAGAGACCTAAAGGAAAATATGACGACAATGTCTTCACAACTATGGAATTTGAATACAGAAATAAAAACATTAAAAAGCTAAATGGAATTTCTAGAGTTGTAAAATACAGTAACCAAAATAAAGAATTCACTAACAGGCTCAGAAGCAAATTTGAGATGACAGAAGAAAGAAGCAGTTAACCTGAAGAAATATCAACTGAGATTATTCATTCTGAAGATCAGGATAAAAAAAAAGAACAGTGACTCAGAGACCTATGACCTATGAGACAATATCAAGTGTATCAACATCTATGTAATGAGAACCCCCGAAGGGCAAGAGAGAAAGGACAGAAAAAAAATGCTTAAAATAATGACAGAAAACTTACCAAATTTTATGAAAAACATAAATCTACAGATCAAAGTTACTCAACAAGTCACAGTTAAACTGTTAACAAGTCTATCGCCATACCAGCCTGAAGGCGCCGGATCTCGTCTATCTCGGAAGGAGAAAAATCTTGAAAGTATCAAAAGAAAATGGACTCATCAAGGACAAGAGAACAACAATAAGATTAATAGCTAAGTTCTTATCAGAAACAAGGGAGACCAGAAACCAGAATGACATATTCAAAGTGCTGAAAAGATAAAAACTGTCCACCAAGAATTAATTCTGTAAGCAGCGGGGCGCCTGGGTGGCTCCGTCGTTAAGCGTCTGCCTTCAGCTCAGATCATGATCCCAGGGTCCTGGGATCGAGCCCCGCATTGGGCTCCCTGCTCAGCCAGGTGCCTGCTTCTCCCTCTCCCACTCCCCCTGCTTGTGTTCCTTCTCTCGCTGTGCCTCTCTCTCTGTCAAAATAAATAAAATCTTAAAAAAAAAAAATTTGTAATTCTGTAAGCAGCAAAGCTATCCTTAAATAAAGACCTTCCCAGGGGCACCTGGGTGGCTCAGTCAGTTAAGCGGCTGCCTTTGGCTCAGGTCATGATCCCAGGGTCCTGGGATCAAGCCCCGCATCGGGCTCCCTGCTCCCTCTGCCTGCCTCTCTGCCTCCTTGTTCTATCTCTCTGTCAAATAAATAAATAAAATCTTAAAAAAAAAAAAAAAAAAAAAAAAAAGACCTTCCCGGGCGCCTGGGTGGCTCAGTTGGTTAAACAACTGCCCTCGGCTCAGGTCATGATCCCAGAGTCCTGGGATCGAGTCCCACATCGGGCTCCCCCTTCTCTGTGGGGAGCCTGCTTCTCCCTCTGCCTCTGCCTGCCACTCCCCCCGCTTGTGCTCATTCTCTCTCTCTGTCAAATAAATAAATAAAATCTTTAAAAAAAAAAAAAAAAAAGAAAAGAAATAAAGACCTTCCCAAACAAAGAATTCAGCAAACCTGCCTTGACAAGTACTGAAGGAGTCCTTCAGGCTGAAAGGAAATGACAGGAAATGGTAACAAAAAAAGAAAAAAAAAATCAGAAGAAATGAAGAGCACCAGCTAAAGTAATTATAAAGGTAACTAGAAAACACTGCATGAATATCTTTTGTCTTTTTGTGTCTTAAATGATTCAAAAGACAACTGCATAAAATAATAACTATAAAGTTGTATTACTGGGCTTAAAATGTAAATATATATCACAATAACCCCACAAGGGAGAGAGGAGGAACTGGAGCTTTGTTGGAACAAAGTTGCTACAGTTTGTTTTTGTTTTTGTTTCCAGAATTAGGTCACTAATAACCTAACACAGACTGTGCTAAATTAAGATACATATTGTAATCCCAAGAAAAACCTCAAATATAGGGCTAAACACCCAACAAAGGAATTTAAAAGGTACCCCAAAATACCTATTTAACGCAAAAGAAGGCAGCAAAGGACGAACAGAGAAACCAAAGACCTAAAGAAATAAAGAGCAAGATGGCAGATGTGATCCAACCATATCAGCAATGACATTAAAAGGACACGGATTGAGTGATATCCGTGAAAATGGTGGAGCAAAGAGAACACTGGCCAACGTCAGAATCCTTTTTTTCAGAACTCTGGAAATCAACCAAAGACCTTAAAACAATCTAGGGACTGTTTTACTCGAGAAAAGCAGCTGAGTCTCAGGAAGAACAGCAAGCTTTGCAGCATTTCAACGTGACCCATTCCCACCCACCTCTGCTCAGCTCTGCAGTAGCTCTGAGAGGCAACGGCTCACAACCACAGCGAAAAGCGGCAGTCTAGCAGCCACTGGAAGAGGCAGAAAGGGTGCGGAGGAACTTCAAAGCTCCATTCCCAGAGCATTCTCCTCTGCTCTGTCTGGTGGTTCCCTGGAAGACCCCATGCACAAGGCTCTATTTATTTGACCTGACCCAGATACCACGCAGGGCAAACAGCCTTTTCCCCCCAGGGATGTTTGCTGAGAACAATCAGCAGCTAACGATGAACACTGCGGCTGCCTGAGGTGGTGGACAGCAGCTGGAGCAAATAATAGGTCCACCAAGAAGTTACTAACTTGACATGACATCAACTCCGCCCAGACCACAGCAGAACACACATCCCTTTCAAGCACACATGGAACATTGTCCAGAGAAGACCACATGCTGGCCTATAAAACAAAGTCTCAATACATTTAAAAGGGCTGAAGAGGGCGCCTGGGTGGCTCAGTCGTTGAGCGTCTGCCTTCGGCTCAGGTCATGGTCTCAGGGTCCTGGGATCGAGTCCCGCATCGGGCTCCCTGCTCCTTGGGAGCCTGCTTCTCCCTCTGCCTCTCTCTCTCTGTCTCTAATGAATAAATAAATAAAATCTAAAAAAAAAAATTAAAAAAAAAAAGGGGGGCTGAAGAAATTAAAGAAAGTATATTCTGTAACCACAACGAAATTAAACTGTGACTGTGGTGATAACCCCGACTCCGGGGGTGTCGTGCGAATGACGCCCGTCTGGGCCGACAGGGGCACGTCTCGGCCACTCGTTAAACGTGAGCAGCGCCCTAACGCCCTCCCCTCCCGGGCCTGCAGCCCGCTCGAGGGTCCTCCTCCCCGACACTGGACCACCCAGCCGCCCAGCTTCTCGCAGAGGGCCTCGGGGGGCAGTGGCGGAGGCCGGAGGGTGCGACGGAGGGACAGAGCCCCGGCCCGCACCTTCTGGTCCAGCTCCAGGCGGTAGGGCACGGGCTGGATCCTGCGGGGCGGCCGCGAGCCGGCGCGGTGCTTGGGCCCAGCGCTGGGCAGCACGAAGGTGGGCACGCCCAGCGCCCCGGAGAAGCTGAAGCCCCACACGAAGATGCGGTCGGCACGGGCAGCCCGCTCGCCCACGTACTGGAACACGGGTGCGTCCGCCTCGCGCAAGCTCCGCGAGCGCCCGGCCGCCGTCCGGTGCCCTCGCCCCGGCCTCAGCCCTGGGCCCGGCCCGCTCAGCTGCCGCCCCAGCCGAGCCCCGGCCGCCAGCGCCGCCAGCGCCATCCTCCGCTCCACGCCTCAGCGCCTCCTGGGCGCCGCCATCTTGGGTGACCCTTGACCCCACGCCCCGGCGGAAGAGCCGGAGGCCACGTCGACTACTGGCTGAAGGCAAAGGCGCCAAGGGCCGCCAATGGCTAGGGGCAGGCGGGGGGCGGGGCGGGGCGGAGCCCGGGAGCCGCGGGCCTGCGTGGGCGGGGCGCTGAGCTCCAGCGAGCTCCCTGTCTCCCAGCTCAGCGGCCGGCCCAACGCCTGCCTTCCCCGCGCCGCGCTCCTGGCGGAGGGTCTTCCAGGCTCCCGCGGGCGCAGGGCGCTTTCGTTCCGGAGGCCCTTTGCTGCTTGTCAATAGCGAGGTAAAACTTAGGGGTGGCCCGCTCTGCGCGGCCTCCATGGGGTGCTCTCCCCCGTCCCGGTTTACCCTCCTTGCCACGGCCCCTCGTCATTTCGTAGCTGGCCTTGTCTCAGCCTTTCCATCCGCTTCCAGGCCACTCAGTCGTGCTCCAGCCACAGCGCGCTGGAATGCAGCCCTGCAGGTGCATCCGCTGCCCCCGACCCTGCAGGGAAGCGCTGCTACCTTCCGCAATGCATCCTCCTCCCCAGCTCAACTCGCCCCGCTAGCCGCGCACTGCACTGGAGTCAGATGGCTTTCCTTGTAATTTCCGAATCCCGGGGCTGGTTCAGGCCTGCCTACTTAGCACACAGGGCTTCGAATGTCCTTCCCGCCGCCCTCCTCCCTGCAGGTGTCTAGCCGACTCCTCGTCATCTTCTGAGATCCAGCACTAATTTTGAAGTTCCGAGAAGGCAGGAACTGACGGGGAGTCTGGGGACCTGGGTCTAGTCCTGGCTCTGCTGCTGACTTGATAAGTGGCTTTGGCAAGTTGTCGCCTTTCTCTGGATCTCACCTCTAAAGTGAGGAGGTTAAGGGGGCGGGGGGGGGAGTGAAATGAATTTTTTTAAATAAATGAGAGAGATGTGAGATGTTTGCACTTTATGACCTGATCTCCTGCAGCCCATTATGATCCATAACAGACGTTACCAAATACTAGTCCCAAATGCTGAGAACAGACTCCTCTGAAACTAGGCTCCCCAGAGGATGGTAGGGTTCCAGAACGGCAGAGCCAGGTGGCTGGACTTGGTAGCAAGGGCAGGGTGGCAGCCGTAGTCCCCTGACACCAGCGATCTATGGCTTGGCTATCTGACCACGGTATTCCAAGGGATGAGGTATAAGTGCTTCCTTGATGTGTATGACTAGAAAAAAAATCTGACCTAGTTCTCAGACCAGAATTCAGCAACTGTAGAGGAGGCAGAATCCACTTGAGGGACCCTGCAGAGCCAGCACAAATAGAGGCAATAAATATTCTAGTCACTTCCCAAAGGAATTTGTGGTTATTTACCAGAGTTCCTATACACTGGAGAAATGAGAATAAGCAGATCTTCCAAGAGCTTGATAAAGGCTCTGGGATGACAGTGACCCAGGGGACCTGAAACACTGGCAAGGACCCCAGTTAGACTGGGAGTTTATGGAGCCAGCACAGGCTGTCTGTGGGTCAGTGTGTCCATGCACCGATCCTGTGGAAATGTCCCAGGTTTCTGAGTCTACAATTGGGACAGACATGCTTAGCAACTCATAGTGGTTCCCTCCTCCTGTCCTGACCCAGCCAGTATTAAATCAGAAGACATACTGCATCCCAGGCGGAATTGCAGACCTGAGTGCCATCTTCAGAGAAATGCAGAGGATGGGGGGGAAAAAAAAAAGCAAAGAAAAAAGAAATGCAGAGGATGCAGGGGTGCTGGTTCCCATCATTATCCCATTCAGTTCACTTGCTTGGCTCCTGCAAAACCCAGACGGATTATGGCCGATAATGGTAATAAACTATGTAAACTTAGCCAAGGGCATAGCCCAATCATAGCTGCTGTGTTGGGGGGAGGGTTTTACTAGAACAGATCAACACAGCTAAGGAACTTACAATGGGATATCATCTGGTGGATGGCTTCTTTTCAATTCCAGTGGTAAAGAGGCTCAAAGGTAGTTTGGCTCTATATAGGAAGGACAGTATTATTCATTAACTCTCTCTGACCTTTGGCTCCTGGTACCTCCCAAATTGAGTACCTGTGTACAAGATCTTGTCTTCAGCTCTGCTTTTATTTATAAATCGGGGGCTCCTGGGTGGCTCGGTCTGTTAAGCATCAGACTCTTGATTTTGGCTCAGGTCATGATCTCAGGGTCATGAGATCGAGCCCCATGCCAAACTCTGTGCTGGGCGTGGAGGCTGCTTGGGATTCTCTCTCTTCTCCCTCCACCCCTCCCTGCTCATGCTCTCGCTCTTAAAGAAAAAAAATGTGAAACATGTATTGGTAAAGAAGAATTACGTAAATGCCATCACATTAGTGAGGGTTCTCCAGAGAAACAGAACTGATAGGAGAAATAGGAGTCCCATGATCGGTCTGCAAGCTGGACACTCAGGAAAGGCAGAGTATACTTCTAGTCAGTGCAAAGGTCTGAGAACCAGGAACAACAATGGTGTAATTCCAAGACTGATGTCCCAGCTCAAACAGCCAGGCAGAGAGAGAATTCAACCTTCCTCTGCCTTTTTTGTTCTATTCTGGCCCTCGGTGGGTTGTACATGGCCTACACACATTGGAGAAGGCAATCTTTATCCGGTATGCCAATTCAAATTCTGATATCTTCCAGAAACACCTTCACAGACACACTCAGAAATAATATTTAACCACCTCTTTGGGCATCCTATAGCCCAGTCGAGTTGACATATCTACCAGCATAACTAACTAACTGGTAACTAATAACTAATTATTAATATCATTATGGGATGTTTATTCATGAAATGTGTATCCAGTTTTCAACTGTTCTTGCATAAACATGGCTTTCCTTTGATCTGAATTCATGGCCTCTCTGATTTTTTGGTTTTAAGGATCAGCTCTTTTCTAAACTGGCAATGATGGTAGATAGGCTTTTTTTTTTTTTTTTTTTTAAGATTTTATTTATTTGACAGAGAGAGGCACAGCGAGAGAGGGAACACAAGCAGGGGGAGTGGGAGAGGGAAAAGCAGGCTTCCCACCGAGCAGGGAGCCCGATGTGGGGCTCAATCCCAGGACTCTGGGACCATGACCCGAGCTGAAGGCAGACGCTTAACGACTGAGCCACCCAGGCGCCCCGGTAGATAGGCTTTTTAAAAATCTTCACTTGTCAGAATGTTTGTCAGAATTAAAAAATTGAGGGGCGCCTGGCTGGCTCAGTCAGAAGAGTGTGCAACTCGATCTCGGGGTCGTGAGTTCAAGTCCCACATGGAGTGTAAAGATTACTTAAATAAATTTAAACTTTTTTAAAAAAGAATTTAAAAATCGATAACCCTATGTAGGTCTCTTGAATTTATTTACTTATTTTTTAAAGATTTTGTGTTTTTAAGTAATTTCCACACCCAATGTGGGGTTTGAACCCACAACCCCAAGATCAAGAGTCACACGATCCACCAGCTGAGCCAGCCAGGTGCCCCTGGTCTCTTGAATTTATCAAATATTTGACTTTTAACAGATCCAAAAGACAGAACCATTGGTTGGAGATTTAGGGGACAAAGGGTACAGTGATAAAATCTGCAATGTGAAACACAGCCACTGGGTGGCGATGCTTGCCCATCAATTTTGTGTCTTGTTCATCAAGAAATAGGATAAAATAGACCAAAAGTCGGTTTTGGCCAATGAAGAGCTGGGTTTGTAAGTGACAACTGGGCTTTTATATTTTACTGTCAAAACCTGGTTGTTTTATATACTGGTTGTATGCTGGCTAATACTTGCATTTTTGTCCATATTGTTGCTTCATAAAGATAGTCCCACAGCAAAATACCAGCTCCCCTGGAGTATTAAAATATCTGCTCTCGTTAACCAAGCTCAATTTTTCCCCCACCTGTAATGACATTTTCCTGCAGGCATTCTAATTTCTTTGTTACATTGGGATAGCTAAAATTCTCTGGTCTGGGAAAGAATGAACTTAACTAGTCTTAATGTATTTTAATTATTATTATTAACTTTTAGTTATACAATTAATATATGATGAAGTGCCTTTGTAAAAAAAAAAAAAAAAAAAAAACTTTTAGTGTTCTATATGGATAAAGGGAAAGGCTCCTTTAAGCACAGCCCCACATATATCGGTTGCTGTAGAAAAAACATTTAAAAATTTTTGTTGTGTGTGTGTTTAAAGAAAACAATGTATCTCATTCTACAACCTCCTCTTTTCACTCAAAACTCTATTGGAAACACTTTCATAGCAATTTGTTTGCACTTAGCCCATTCTTTTTCACTCTTGCATATTAGTATGAATAAGTCTTGTTGGACCATTCTTTGGGTAGACTTGGGTTGTTTCCCTTTTTTTGCTATTAAAGTATTACAATGAGTGTTCTTGTACATGTTTCCTTTGGCACCTATGTGACGGTGACGGTATCTCTTGGGTAGATACAGATAAACAGAACTGCCAGGTCATAGAAAATGCTCATTTTATTATTTTATTATTTTTATTTTTAAAATTTTTTAGATTTTATTTATTTGAGAGAGAGAGAGAACAAGCAGGGGGAGCTGCAGAGGGTGAGGGAGAAGCAGGCTCCCCGCTGAGCAGGGAGCCTGACGAGGGACCTGGTCCCAGGACCCTGAGATCATGACCTGAGCCGAAGTCAGCTGCTTAACTGCCTGAGCCACCCAGGTGCTCCTGATACAGACTTTTGAAATGTTTGTCAATCCGATACCTAAAGCATACCTCTTGTTCATTTTTGTTTTCTGTTTCTGTAATCTCTTGGGAAGGTAGAACACCTTATGGTTATTGGCATTGCATGTTTCCTCTACCAAGAATTGTTTGGCTACTCATATCCTTGGCCATATTTCTATTGAATTGACTGTTATTAATTTATAGGAGTACTTGATATAATCTGTGTGGAAACCTTCTGTTATGTGTTGAACTATTTTCTCTTTTCTTTTTACTTAATTTATGGTGTCCTTTTCTCTACAAAATTTTATTTTAATGAGGTCAGCATTAATCTTTTTTTTTTTTTTGAGAGAGAGAGAGAGCACGTGAGGGGAGTGGAGGGGCAGAGGGAGAGGGAGAGAGAGAATCCTAAGCAGACTCCATGCTGACACGGGACTCGATCTCACCACCCTGAGACCATGACCTGAGCTGAAATCAAGAGTCGGACGCTTAACCAAATGAGCCACCCAGGTGCCCTAGTCAATGTTAATCTTATCCACTAGAGCTTTCCTTTTCCTTCTTGCTTAGTAAGACTACCTATTATACAAGATATAAAAGTGTTCTATAATACTTGTAAAACACTAAATCTAATACTGCACTTTTATTTTTTATATTTAGATATGGAGTTGATTTTTATGAGTGGTATGATTGCATATTTATTAGTATTTTATAAGATATATGATTGTCTCCAAATAATTAACTGGGTATAACAGACTTTGATTTTAAAATGTCATTTATAACATGATGGGTTTCTGTATATGTGTCAATTCTGGAGTCTGTTCCTTCTGATCTATTCTTGAGCTAACTGCTACAGCTTTATATCATGCTCTGATTTTTATTCAATCAGGTCTTCTTTGTTCTTTTGTAAAATTGCCTTTGCTACTCATAACATTTACTTCTATATAAATTTTAAAGTCATCTTGTCAATTGAATGAAAGATCCCACTGGGATTTTTATTGGAACTGCATTAAATTGATGACCTAATTGAGATAAATTAATAAATGACATTTTACAATCTTGAGTCTTCCCATATCACATAAATGCGGTGTACTCTGATATTATTATCTGCTTGAATGAACTCAGCCCCCTGCTTGTAGATGAATTCTTCTATCGGTTTTCTGAGAACAGGATCTTCCAAATTTTTAGGGCAATAATCTCCAAATTATTTTGATTACACATTCATATGGGTAAACTTTGTGAGCATGAAAAAATATGTATACAATATTTACACTCATTATTATATTAATATGTACTTTATAAAATATACAAAGATATTTAAATAATGTGATAAGATTAAACAATTTTTAAATGAATGTCCTATTTTGTTTTTTAAACCATTTGCTCTGCCCCGAGAGAGAGAAACTTAAGTAGGCTTGATCTCACGACCCTGAGATCATGACCTGAGCCGAAATCAAGAGTCAGACTCTTAACCGACTGAGCCACCCAGGCGCCCCTCATTTTTATTTTATTTATTTATTTTCTTAAGTAATCTCTATGCCCAAAGTGGGGCATGAACTCATGACCCTAAGATCAAGAGTCAGATGCTCTACCAACTGAGCCAGTCAGGCTCCCCAGTTCATTCACTTTTTAATGCTGAGTACTATTCTGTTATATGGAATACCACAAATTGTTTCTTGATTCACCTGTTGATTGACATTTGCCTTGTTTCCTGCATTCGGATATTATGAATAAAGCTGCTATGAACATTTGCATACACATTTTTGTATTCTCATATATTCCTTTTATCGTGGGTAAATTCTTGTGAGTGGCATGGCTACATCATATAGAGGCAAATTCCTACCTTTAAAAGACTGTTGATTATGGTAAAATATACATAACATAAAATGTATCATCTTCACAGTTTTTAACTGTACAGTTCAGTGGAGTGAACTGCATTCACAGTGTTGGGCAACCATCACCACCTCTATTTGGGAAACTTTTTCATGACCCCTAACACTGTGACAATAAAGCTAACTTTTGTAACTGCCCATGTATTTACTTTTTCTGAGATCTTTATTTCTCCATATTGCTTCAAGTCTGATACCTTTTCATTTCAGTTTACAGGACTCATTTAAACATTTCTTGCAGAGCAGGAGTAACCACTCAAAGGGGACAGCCTTTTGTAACATGATTTGTAACTCCGTACCTTCTTTTCTACATGATTTAAGAGAGTAATGGATTTATTTATTTATTTAAAGTAGGCTCCGTGGCCAAATTGGGGCTTGAACTCACACCCCTGAGATTAAGAGTCACGGCTCTCCCAACTGAGCCAGCCAGGTGCCCCGAGAGTAATGCATTTAAAAGAATTATTTGTGTATCTGGGCACACAATGTATAAAGATGTAATTTTTGTGACATCGACAGTCAAAGGGTGGGGAGAGAGCTACAAAAGAGCAGAGTTTTCATATGTCATTGAAGTTAAGCAGGTATAAATTCAAATTGGAGTGTTATAACTTAAGGATGTTAAATGCAATCTTCATGGCAACCACAAAGAAGGTAGCTATAGAATATACACAAAAGGAAATGAGAAAGGAATTTAAACATCTCACTCTAAAAAAGCAACAAAACACAAAAGAAGACTGTAATGCAGGAAATGAGGGACAAAAAAGCTGTAAGGCATATAGAAAAAAGTGTAATGACAGAAGTGAGCCCCTCCTTATCAGTAAGTACTTCATTTTTTTAAAGTAATCTCTACACCCAACATGGGGCTTGAACTCACAATTCCAAGATCAAGAGTCCCACGCTCTTCCCACAGAGCCAGCCAGCCACCCTGCCATTGGCATATTTGTATCAGGTGAGAGGGTGAATCCAATCCTTGTGACTTCACCTTGACCAGAAGCATAAGTCAGGACCTTTACTTTTCCTCTGAGATGGAAAGTTATAAGACAGTTTTGAGCAGAGGAATAAAATGAATTACGGCTACAGAATTTTTCCAGTTGCTGTATTAAGAATAGTCTGAAGAGAGGCTCAGTTGGTTGAGTGTCCTCTTGATTTTGGCTCAGGTTACGATCTCAGTGTCGTGAGATCCAGGCGCACATCAGGCTCCACGCTGAGCGTGGAGTCTGCTTAAGATTCTCTCTCTCTCTCTCTCCCTCTCCCTCTGCCCCTCCCCAACTCACGCTCTCCCTCTCTTAGAAAAGAAAAGAATAGTCTGAAGGGAGTTAAGGACAGGATCAGGGAGACTATATCTATTGCAGGAAATGACGTTGACTTGGACCAGTGCAGTGGTAGTTGTAGTGGTCAGAGAGCGGTAGAATCTTGGGAAATTAGAGCTGACTAGGTTGTCTGAAGGATGGGTGTCAGGTATGGGAGAAGCAAAAGGATACTTCCAAGGTTTTGGCCTGAGTAACTGGAAGAATGGTGTTTCATTGAGGTGGGAAGGAACAACAGGAGAATCTGAGGAGATGGTGGGACCAGTCCTGCTTAAGATACCTCTTCTCCCTCCACATGAAGATATCAAAGTAGGCAGCTGGTTATAAAGACTGGGGTGGGGTGCCTGGGTGGCTCAGTCGGTTAAGCGACTGCCTTCGGCTCAGGTCATGATCCTGGAGTCCCGGGATCAAGTCCCACATCGGGCTCCCTGCTCGGCGGGGAGCCTGCTTCTCCCTCTGACCCTCCCCCCTCTCATGAGCTCTCTCTCTCTCATTCTGTCTCAAATAAATAAATAAAATCTTTAAAAAAAAAAATAAAGACTGGGGTGGAGGTGAGTGGGCAGGGCTGGAGTACATACATGAGAGTCATAATAACCATAGCAAAGGTGTTTAAGGACTTGAGATTGGACAAGGTCATCTAAGGAGTGAGCAAAGAGATCCAAGACAGCCCCAAGCTACAGCCCTACTCAAAAGGCTGGGGGGAAAGAAGCATCTGCAACAGGCTGAGGAGAAGCAGCCGGAAAAGCAGGCAGGTCAGCACAAATGTCCCAAAGAGGACACAGTGAATGGTTATGTCAAGTGCTGACAGATCAAGCAATTCGCAAACTGAAAAAGGACGGTCAACGTGGAGGTCATTTGTGACCTTGGAGAGAAGAGCTTTAGTGGAGTAGTGGGGGTTAAGTAGAGTGGGCGCGAGAGAGAATGAAAGGAGAGAAATCAGAGACGGTATGTGCACGCAACTCGTCTTGATGTCAGTTCTTTCAAACCAATCACATGTGTATTTTGACATTTAAACAGTTCAACTCTTCACATGGAAGTTTTTACAGCAGATGAGAAAATGGTTTCCAGGTTAAGTGGTCAAGTACGAGTTTCATGCGCTCATCGTTTTTGGCAACGAAATAGAGCCAATCCTCATTATTCATCAATTTCATGTTTGTGAATTCAGTTACCCACTAAAATTGATTGGTAAACCCAAAACCAGTACAGTGCTTTCCCTGGTCATTCTCGGACATGCGCAGAGTGGCAAAAAGCTTACGTTGCCTGATGCATGCTCCCCAGCTGAGATAGAACAAGGTCCCATTCCTGTTTCTGCTCTGACACTATAGAAAATGTGTATTAGAACATAAAAACTTCAAGATAGTAATTACCTCTAGGGGCGCCTGGGTGGCTCAGTCGGTTAAGCGACTGCCTTCGGCTCAGGTCATGATCCTGGAGTCCCGGGATCGAGTCCCGCATCGGGCTCCCTGCTCGGCAGGGAGTCTGCTTCTCCCTCTGACCCTCTCCCCTCTCATGTGCTCTCATTCTGTCTCAAATAAATAAATAAAATCTTAAAAAAAAAAAAAAAAGATAGTAATTACCTCTAGGGAGGAAAGAGAACGGTGCCTTCAATTGTGTCTATTTCTTAAAAATATGAAGTAAATAGGGCATGCTAGGTAAAATCTGAGCAATGGGTAAATGGTTTCTATTCTAACCTCCTTTTGGCATACCTAAATATGTAAGTGTTTAACTGAGATGAAATAACAGTATTTTACTATTCGACTGTTTGCTGGAGTGCCACCACCATCTGATGGATAGCTCATGATCCGCGGGCGAGGTCACCGACCCCGCCAAAAGGTCGCCTTTTCAGTTCCTAATAACTCCATGGCTTTGGAGCACAGCCCCAGGTCACTCGAATTGCAACCTCACCGCTTTCAAGCCAGAAGTTGCAGGCGTGCAAAAATCACACTGAGCAGCTGCACGAAGGGAGGTCCGCGTCTGGCGGCGGTGGGTCGGGGTGCGAGGAGACACGTGCCAGCCGCTCATCAAAGGCTGGGGGCGGAGAAGCACGCCCGGCCGGCCGCGGACCCCGGCCCAGCGTGCAAACAAATCCAGCGTGCAGTTCCCCTGGATTCGACAGCACCGGAAACGGCAACTCCCACTGGGGGCGCTGCGGACACACGAGTGGAGGCTGCCTTCCAGGAAGCCAAAAAAAAAAAAAAAAAAGAGGGGGGGGAGAAAGAAAGAGAAAAAGGAGGGATAGTGGAGAGCCGGGCCCCGGCCGCCGCCCCCACGCCGTGCCCCCGCCTCTTCGCCGCCCGGGCCGCCGCCCTCGCGCCCGGCCGCTCCCCGGCGGCCCAGCCCTCGGACCCCGAGGCCGGCCCGGCGCTGCCCGCCGGCGGGGACCTCAGGTGCGTACCCCGCCCCCGCCGCGGCCGCCATTAGGAGCGGGCGCTTCTCCTGCAACTTTCTCCGCCCGCGGGGCTGGCGAGGGGGAAGCCTGGGGAGGGAGGCCGGCCGTCCAGGCGCACGGCGGGAGGCGCCCCCGTCGCCGCCCCGCGGCCCCCGAACCCCGTTCCCCGCAGGCCGGGCCCAGGAGTGGGGGTGGGGCGGGGAAGCCCCGCCGCGGGGACAACGGTCGCGCGCACGGACGCGCAGCCCTGTCCTCTCTGATTGGCTGGGCGGGGTCGTGGGGGCGGGCGTCCGCAGGCTCTGGGCTGTCTGGGCCCGGTGCGCGTGAGGTCACGCTCCGCCTGGCGTACGTGGGGCTCGCCCGCTGCGTGCGGACGTGCTCGATTGGGTAGGTGAGGGGGCGGGGCCGCGGCTGTTGCCTGGTAACTGCTCCGGCTCCCCGGAGGAGGTGTCGGGCTCCGCCCCCCACGTCGCGCGTGGCCGGTGGGCGCGCGGCGTGGGTTTTGGAGTGGGTCGTGGCCGCGCGGCGGGCTCCGGCGTCCTGCTTATTAGCCGACGAGCAATGCGGAGGCCGGAAGGAGAGCCTCCGGTCGGGGGCCTGCGATTCCTAATGGTCGTGGCTTAGAGTTAAGGCGGGGAAAGGCACCCTCAGCCTGTCAGACCCAAGCTTTGCTGCGTTAGTAACAGCTCTATTGAGCTAGGCAGTAGAATGCGCCCTAATAGCGTGTGAGCGCCCGTTTTTGGTTTACTGGCGGAGCTGTGCGCTTCCATTGTCGAATCGCAGAACATTTCCCACCCCGGCCCCCGCCCCCTGCAACCGCTCATGTCCTTTCTGCCTTGGTGGCTCTGCCTGTTCTGGATGTTTCCCATAGATCGGGTCATCCTAAGAGATCTTTGTGTCCGGCTTCTCTCCTTCCCTTTTATGGCTGAACAGTAATCCGTTGTATGGACAGACCACATTTTTTGCCCCACCAATGGATGGATATTTGGGTGGTTTCCACTTTTGGGCTATAATGAATACCACGAACATTCATGTACATTTTTGTTGTTGGGGGGCTTTTTTTTTTTTTTTCCTTTTTGGAGGTGGGAGGGGGAGGGAGAATCCCAAGCAGGCTTCACGCCCAGTACCGGCCCACATGGCTTGATCTCACAACCCTGAGATCACGACCTGAGCCAAAATCAAAAAGTCCCATGCTTAACCGGCTGAGCCACCCAGGCACCTCCACATACTCGTTCTTGTGTGGACCTATTTTCGACTCTCTTGGATATATACCAAGGAGTCGAATCGCTGGGCCCAACTTTGCCTTTCAAGGGGAAATTTCTTCATGTTTTAGCATCCTGCTGGAAATGGTTGGTGTGACTGGCTCATGGGGCCATCAGTACCCACAGATTTGGTGCCAGGCAGTAGCAGGTGTTACTATGCAGTGGTGATTGGGACTGGGTCTCGGTTCTGCCTGCGTGCTGGTTAGCCCCTGGAGTTGGCTGCCCTGAGCTCTGGGTCTTTCCCTGGACCTTCAGCCTGGACATTGACTTCCCTCATTCTCAGGCTGCCCAACTTGGAAATAATGTTCACATTGTCTTATCCCTCTCAGTTACTGAGTCTGTTTCCACATGCCCTGGGCCACTCAGGGGTGTTCTGGCTCTCATTTTGCCTTTATTACCTGTTATTCTGCTGTGTCTATGCAGGTCTGTCTCCCTTGACAGCACTGGTGGTGGGTTTTACTCACCTTTGTTTCCTGGTGCCCTTCTTGGGAACAGTGTGTTTTCACATTGCAGGTGCTCAAAACATAGTTTTAAATTTTTATGATTTGGGGGCGCCTGGGTGGCTCAGTCGGTTAAGCGTCTTCCTTCAGCTCAGGTCATGATCCCAGAGTGCTGGGATCCAGCCCCGCAACGGGCTCCCTGCTTGGTGGGGAGTCTGCTTCTCCCTCTCCCCCTGCTCCTCTCTCTTTCTCTTGTGCATACTCTCTCTCTCTAATAAATAAAGTCTTAAAAAAATAAATGTTTATGAGTTTATTTTGACTAAGGTAAAGTTCTAGACTATTTGTTAATCATTTAAATTTAACTTTTTTAAATTTTATGATCTTGAAAATACACATTATTTCTAGTTATCTTCCATATGCTTTGGTAATTCCAGAATAGAATACCTTGTTGTCTTGAAATTTGTTGTTGTTCTTTTAAATTTTTTTCCAGTTTGGGGGTGCCTGGTGGCTCAGTCAGTTAAGCGGTGGACTCTTGATTTCAGCTGGGGTCATGATCTCACGGTCCTGGGATCAAGCCCCACGTAGGGCTCTGTGCTCAGCAGGGAGTCTGCTTGAGGATTCTCTCTCCCTCTCCCTCTGTTCCTCCCCCCAGCTTGCCCGCACATGCTCTCTCTCTCTAAAATAAAAAAAATCTTTAAAAAAACTTGTTAAATTTAAATTGTTTTCCAGTTTTATTGAGATATAATTGACATATAACATTGCGTTAGTTTTAGGTATACAACATAGTGATTTAATATATGTATTGCAAAACGATCACAACTAGGTTAGTCAACATCACCTCACATAGTTACAAACTTTTGTTTTCTTGTGATGAGAACTTTTAAGATTCACCCTCTTAGCAACTTTTAAACATATAGTAGGGGGCGCCTGGGTGGCTCAGTTGTTAAGCATCTGCCGTAGGCTCAGGTCATGATCCCAGGGTTCTGGGATGGAGCCCCGCATCGGGCTCGATCCCAGGGTTCTGGGATGGAGCCCCGCATCGGGCTCCCTGCTCGGAGGGAAGCCTGCTTCTCCCTCTCCCACTCCCCTGCTTGTGTTCCCTCTCTCGCTGTGTCTCTCTCTGCCAAATAAATAATAAAATCTTAAAAAAAAAAAAAACTGATAATATAGTATTGTTAATTGTAACTGCCATGCTGTGCATTACATCCCCAGGACTGACTGACTGATTGATTTTAAGATTTTTTTCAAAAAAATTTAATCTCTACACCCATCGTGGGGCTCGAACTCACAACCCTGAGATCGAGAGTCAAATGCTCTACCAACTGAGCCAGCCAGGCTCCCCAGAACTTACTTTTTTAGGACTGGAAGTTTGTACCTTTAACGCCCTCCTCCATACATTTCTGTGGAATGGAGAACAGGTTTAGCACTGAGTTTATAGCTCCCATTCACTGTGGCCCAGACTGGAAAAGGTGGCACCTCAGGAACTTAAATAAAATCAAGGCCTCGGAGACCTGAAAAATTCTAGGAAAACCTAGAAATGGTTTGAAAAAAAAACGGGGCCTCTATTTCAAGATGTGAGAGGTTTGGTAAATGGAGCGACAACATTGCAAATGATGGACCGTTGTCCATGATGGAAATGAACAGTAGATCAGGGATGAGCAAACTTTTTCTGTGAAAGGCCAGATAATAAGTACTTTCGGTCCAGGGCACATGTGGTCTCTGTCACATGTGTGCAGCCCTGCCCTTACAGGAAAGCAGCCACAGAAGAAATGCAGACAAATGAGTGTGGCTGTGTGCCAATAAAACTTTATTGACAAAATGGATTTGACCCACAGGCTGCAGATCGTTGACCCCCGTTCTAGATGTTTGCTTTTCATTCGTAAAATATCACCTTGAAAAGAAGAGAGAGATGGTCCTCAAGGGTTGCTGGGGAAACTATGTAAGATTTGAGAAGGTTTTTGTTTTTGTTTTTTTAGTTTACATCTCCAGTCTTCTAAAAGAGTAAAAAGTTGGACTGACTCAATCAGAAGAGCATGGGACTCTTGATCTTGAGGTTGTAAGTTCGAGCTCCACATTGGATGTAGAGATAGCTTGAGTAAATAAATAAACTTTAAAAAAGTAATAAATAAAAGAGCAAAAAGTTAAGTACTGTGTAAATCCTGCGATCCAAGTGAACGTTGCTTATGCTTTAGATTTGAATAGAAAAGAAATTAATCACCCCGTAGGCTCTGGGGGATTTTATTCTGTGATACAGGATTTCCCTGTTAAGGATTTTTAGCTTTGAGGCGCCTGGGTGGCTCAGTCAGTTGGGCGGCTGCCTTCAGCCCAGGTCATGATCTCGGGGTCCTGGGATTGAGCCCTGCGTCACGCTCCCAGCTCAGCAGGAGAGTCCGCTTCTCCCTCTCCTTCAGCTGCTCCCTCTGCTTGTGCTCTCTCCCTCTCAAATAAAATCTTTAAAAAAAGGATTTTTAGCTTTGCTAGAATGCAGTAATTTGTCTTTTTTTTTTTTTTTTTCAGGAAAATGTTCTCAGGGTGGGAGACCCCAGGTCAGCTTCTAATCATGTTTCATTATTTTGATTTAAGTCATCTCTACACCCAATGTGGGGGCTTGAACTCACAACCCCAAGACCAAGAGTCCCATGCTCTATGGACTGGGCCAGGCAGGAGCTCCTCCCATGTTTCATTATTGTTGATGTTCCATTAGTGCACGGGGTATTCTAAGTCATCAAATAGAAAAGACAAGGCTCCTGCCTCCATTTGTTGTTAAGTAAAGGATGCAACAAAGCAATAATTATGCAACGTTGAATTTTTTTGTCATCGCTGGTAGCACGCACAGTTGGTACCAACTGCTATTATCTCACTTCCACCTAGCTTAATTCTGCCTGTTATTCTGTGCAATAAACCAGAGTTTTGACGTCACAGTCCTCTTAGGTGGGGATTACTGTGCTATAATTAACAGAAATGATACTTGTACCACTCATGCTAAAAGATGCCAGTCAAGCAATATACTTCTGTGTTTTAGAGAAAGGCTTTGTTGAAACTTCTCTATGCAAGGAATTGTGCAAAATAATAGATACAATGGTGCTCGCTTCAGCAGCACCTATGCTCAAGTTGGAACAATACAGAGAAGATTAGCATGGCAAGGATGCGAGGATGACACGCAGAATAATAGGTACAGAGGTACCATACATGCGTTTAACTTTTGAGAGTTTAACCATGGTTGAACTGTAGACATGAAATGAGAACAATCACTATTTCAATATCATAGGGAGAGCTTGGGTGGCTCAGTCGGTTGGGTGTCTGACCTTGACTTAGGTCATGGTCTCAGGGGCCTGGGATTGAGCCCTGAGTTGGGATCTGTGCTCAGCGGGGGAGTCTGCTTCTTCTTCTCCCTCTGCCCCTCCCCCTAGTTGTGCTCTCTCACCCTCTCTCTCTCATGAATAGATAAAATCTTTAAACAAACAAAGAAATAAATATTGTAGGCACTCTCTGTCATTCCAGTGGAGGAGCATGTGGGAGACGGGAGCCTGGAATATGCCAGCCCCTTAAATGGTCTCAGTTCTCTGGGGCCTCTCAACGTGAACATCTCAAAACACCACGTGTAAAAAATTTAAAAAAAAAACACCACGTGTGACTCCAGTGTTTTAAAATGTGTGTTTTTCAGGGCGCCTGGCTGGCTCAGTCGGTAGAGCGTGCGACTCTTGATCTTGGGGTTG
Organism: Mirounga angustirostris; assembly: GCF_029215605.1. Classification (NCBI taxonomy): domain Eukaryota; kingdom Metazoa; phylum Chordata; class Mammalia; order Carnivora; family Phocidae; genus Mirounga; species Mirounga angustirostris. The sequence goes on from NW_026991713.1 coordinate 169,797,545, forward strand.
TAAATTCGAGCCCCACATTGGATGTAAAGATTACTTAAAAATAAAATCTTAAGGGGAGCCTGGGTGGCTCAGTCATTAAGCGTCTGCCTTCGGCTCAGGTCATGATCCCAGGGTCCTGGGATCGAGCCCCACATCGATGGGGTTCTCTGCTCTGCGGGAAGCCTGCTTCTCCCTCTCCCACTCGCCCTGCTTGTGTTCCCTCTCTCGCTGTCTCTCTGTCAAATAAATTAAAATAAATAAATAAATAATAAATAAATAAATAAAATCTTAAAACAAAAATGTGTGTTTTTCATACATCATGGCCCCTAACCTACTTCACTGGGTGATTAATGGAAGAAACAGCCATCCGTGTCTAGACTGCAGGGAAACCTGGCCAGCAGGACTTGGTGAGGGGTCACCAGGGAATCCAGTATTCATGCCGTCAACGTGCAAGTCATCAAACAAGGGCATTTCGTGTTCCAGTAGCTGCTTGATGACCAGCCAAGTAGGTGATAAGAGTTTAGAGAGACAGAAAAGTATTACAGTTATGGCTGGAAGACATGAACTCCAAAGACATAGCTATTGATGGCAAAACTCTTTTTTTTTTTAGATTTTTTTTTTATTTATTTGACAGAGAGAGAGTGACAGAGAGAGACAGCGAGAGAGGGAACACAGGCAGGGGGAGTGGGAGAGGGAGAAGCAGGCTTCCCGCAGAACGGGGAGCCCGACATGGGGCTCGATCCCAGGACCCTGAGATCATGACCCGAGCCGAAGGCAGTTGCTTACCGACTGAGCCACCCAGGCACCCCAAAACTCTTCTTTTTTAAGATTTTACTTATTTATTTGTTTATTTATTAGAAAGAGAGAGAGAAAGAGCACGATTGGGGGGCTGGAGCAGAGGGAAAGGGACAAGCAGACTCTGCACTGAGCTTGGAGCCCAAAGCGGGGCTCGATCTCATGACCCTGAGATCATGGCCTGAGCCGAAATCAAGAGTTGGAGGCTTAACTATTGATGGCAAAATTCTAAAAGCAAAGGGAACCAAGCCCTCCCCCAAAGAAGGATGGCCTTCTGATAAACAGCTCAAATCCACCCCAGCGGGGTTGACACATTTTAGAACCACTTATGTGAAAAAATGTGCCGTGTTGGCGAAGTTGCATCTAGTGATAAAGAGGAAAATCATTTCCCTAAATAATTAAAGAAATCATAGAAGAAAAATGTTCTCTCTGGGACAGGTATTTTTTGCTTCCTAAGATGATTTTGACCATGCATGAATTTGCCTTTGGGCGTGCCTACTTCCATTGTAAGATGGGACTCTGTTGTGTAAGAAAGGTTTTTTGGTTTGTTTTGTTTTTTAAAACAGTATTGGAATTAGTTTACTCTGAAAGATACTAGTCAAGAATATCAGTTTCTTAGTCACAGTTTCCTTTTTTTCTTAAGTAGGCTTCGCACTCAACATGGGGCTTGAACTCATGACGCTGAGATCAAGAGTTGCATGCCCTAGCAACTGAGCCAGCCGGGAGCCCCTCTTAGTCACAACTAAGTCCCACTTAGTCTTAGTTATTATATTATTATATAATAATAACATATTAAAGGGTTTTGATTGCTAGTTTACTTTGAGAACAGTGCAAATTTACCCATATTAGTCTTTTTTAAAAAGAAATATTTGCTTTATCTTAGATAAAAATTGGACACATGTTCAATATATTTAAAGGCTCATTTTTAAATCTTTGTAACTTCCAATGGGAAAATAATTTCACTGTTTCAACCAAGTAATGCCATTGATTTCTAAAAGTGTAGACAGGACTTTGGAGTGAAAGCTCCAGATTCGCCAACAGACTTATTTTGCATAAAATAAAAATCATTTCAAGTTGTGCCCTTCTCATGAAAGAATTTAATCTGAATTCTTAATGGTGCATTCTAGAGACTGATTTCCCCAAAAAAGAATTATATAACCCATAGGATGGACCATACAATTCCTGAAAATAGAAATGTACAAATAATTGACACAGAGTATGGTCAGTTTCTAAAAATAATTGTTAAAATTTTGAAATAATCTTGAACTTGCTGAAAAGTTGGGAGTATGGTACAAAGAACTTTTATTTTTTCTGAACCATTTGAGAGAAATTATCAACCTGTGGCCCCATTATTCCTGAATACTTAACAGTGTATATTTCCTATCAACAAAAATATTCTACATAAAGCAGTATTACAATCAAAGTTAACCCAGGGACGCCTGGGTGGCTCAGTCAGTTAAGCGTCTGCCTTCAGCTCAGGTCATGATCCCAGAGTCCTGGGATCGAGCCCCGCATTGGGCTCCCTGCTCAGTGGGGAGCCTGCTTCTCCCTCTCCTCTGCTGCTCCCCCTGCTTGTGCTCTCTCTTGCCCTCTCTCTCTGTCAAATAAATAAAATCTTTTTTAAAAAGTGAACTTTCCATAAAATATACCTTGATTTTAAAAATTTTGGGGGTGCCTAGGTGGCTCAGTTGGTTGAGTGGCTGGCGCTTGATTTCAACTTCAGTCATGATCTCAGGGTCCCGGAATCAAGCCCCATGGTGGGCTCAGAGGCAAGTCTACTTTGAGGATTCGCTACCCCTCTCCTTCTGCCCCTCCCCCTGCTCACATGATTTCTCTAAAATAAATAAATAAATCTTAAAAAAAAATTTTTTTAATGACAAGAACAGATGTTTCAAAGAAATGAAATGTAATCCCAGTGAGGATTTAGTCTACAGCAGTTATAAAGAATTTTTTTTTGAGAGATCGTGAGCAGGGGTGGGGCGGTGTGGTAAGAGGTGGAGAGAAAGGGAGAGAGAGAATCTTAAGCAGGTTCCACACCCAGCGTGGAGCCCGACCCAGGGCTCAATCCCACAACCCTGAGTTCATGACCTGAGCCAAAATCAAGAGTTGGACGCTCAACCAAACAAGTTACCTAGGCGCTCAGCTAAAGAATTTTTATAATAAAAACTTTTTCAAAAGGAGACAGTGAATGATCATTTTGATGATTTTTCTTCTTGCTGAATAAAATCTGCAGACATGAACAATGTTTGAGTTCAGGGATGGGTGCTCCACTTTGCTTTTTGGTCTGCTTCATTGAGAGACTTCTGAACTTGGAGGTTATTTTAAGGACATAGAAGGCCATGTCCTAGTCATTTTTTTCATTTTATAAACTACCCACGTGTAAGTAGTTTATAATGACAGACTTCTCCTTGTTCTCAAATATGGGTGTGATACGGAGAATCAAAGTTTTATTTTAAGATAATTATTTAAAAGCTTCAAATTGGGGACGCCTGGGTGGCTCAGTCTGTTGAGCATCCAAGTCTTGATCTCAGCTCAGGTCTTGATCTCAGGGTCATGGGTTCAGGCCCCATGTTGGACTCCACACTGGGCATGGAGCCTACTTAAAAAAATAATAATAATAAAATAAAAATAAAAGGTCCAAACTGAAGCGTGTGTATTTCCTTACTTGTTCATGGCCAGGTCATGCCTGGTATGAAGTCCCATTCACCTTTCACATTCTATTTCATAATAGGGAGACTGATTTATTAAAAGAGTAGGCTCCATGCTGGGAGCCTCCCAACACGGTACTTGAACTCACGACCCCGAGATCAAGACCTGAGCTGATATCAAGAGTCGGATGCTTAACCAAACTGAGCCACCCAGGTGCCCCAGATTTATAAAAATTTTTAACCAGGGCGCCTGGGTGGCTCAGTTGGTTAAGTGACTGCCTTTGGCTCAGGTCATGGTCCTGGAGTCCCAGGATCGAGTCCCACATCGGGCTCTCTGCTCAGCAGGGAGTCTGCTTCTCCCTCTGACCCTCCTCCCTCTCCTGCTCTCTGTCTCTCATTCTCTCTCTCTCAAATAAATAAAATCTTTAAAAAAAAAAAAAAATTTTTAACCAAAGCAATTTGATCTCCCTCTTCCTCTGCCTGCCACTCCCCCTGCTTGTGCTCTCTCCCTCTCTGTCAAATAAATAAATTAATTCTTAAAAAAAAAGAGAGAGAGACGTATGTGAATATTTCTGAATAACCTTATACAACCACCATAATTCACTCCCTTCGATCTATCTTTCGGCTTCCTTCCATGTACCTATTCATGTTATCTGTTAATTTATCTTTTGCTTACAAATATAATTAATCCAGCTGCTTTGGGGCCATAACATAGCCAGCAGTATTTCTTTAGAATGCTCTACTTCAAAAAATCCTCTTTATGGGGGTGCCTGGATGGCTCAGTTGGTTGGGCATCTGCCTTTGGGTCGTGATCCTGGGGTCCTTGAGTCGAGGCCTGCGTTGGGCTCCTTGGTCATCAGAGAGCCTGCTTCTCCCTCTCCCTCTGCTGCTTCCCCTGCTTGTGCTCTCTCTCTCTTTCTCTCAAATAAATAAAATTTTTTAAAAAATCCTTTTTATGGTGTTAGAGAAATTTTTTCAGAGACATCTTGGGATGCTACCTTGATTTAGAACTCGGAGGAATTTTGAGTGAGCTTTTATGCCAGAGAAATCTTAGCTGGGATCATCTCTTCCCTCCTTGAGTGTACAAACCCATTTCTCTCTCGTTTGTGGCTGGGAGTCAGAGTGTGGTGTCGGGCACTGACGTCATCAGGAAGTGGTTAACATGCTTCTCCAGCAAAGTACTTGAATTTATTTTGCAAGGAGATGATGTCCAGGTTTAGTGGAAAACACCCTTCATGAAAATTAGCATTCCTAGCCAGAGATCTTGGGCAAACCACTTTACGTCTTTATTATTATTATTATTATTATTAATTTGAGAGAGAGAGAGTGAGCAAGAGAGCACGCAGGAGCAGGATGGGGGGCAGAGGGATAGGGAGAAGCAGACTGCCTGCTGAGCAGGGAGCCCGACGCGGGACTCGATCCCAGGACCCTGGGATCATGACCTGAGCTGAAGGCCGACGCTCAACCGATTGAGCCACCCAGGCGCCCCCAAACCACTTTATGTCTTTGATTAGTTTCTTCACCTGTAAAGGGAGGTTGGAACTAGGTCATCAGTGAGGACCCTCGCAGCTCTAAACGCATGCTTAGAGGATACTGTGGATTTCCACCGCTCACTTTCTTGTTACTTCTCTTGGACAGGGATCATGGCCCAAGTGGAAGTGTCCGCCCTGCCTGTGGAAACCGAGGAGTCCTCAGAGAGCAGGATGGTGGTGACGTTCCTCGTGTCTGCTCTGGAGTCCATGGTGAGGCGGTCTGCAGTTCTATAAAATGTCCCCCAGTTGGACCACTGTTGAAATAGCAGAGCTGGGCCACATTTCACTCTATTTAACTGTAGCCTTCTTCACAGAGGTCCCGGGCTCAGCAGGTCACTGTTAAAGGCACTTCTTATGCTATGGATGTAATTATATCAACGTGAGCTTTCCAGATCTGAAAATTTAACGTGTGAAATCCAACGTGTGAAATGGACCGTGTGGGTGAAAACCTGGTGAGAAATGTCCTTAATCTCAAGGAATCTGATCACAAGATACTTATTGATTAGAAAGGGAAAACCAGCACCTTTATAAAAGTGGACAAGCCTGAGAGACACCCCCTTCATCAGGCGATCAGAGTGAACATCAGCAGTAATGGGGACAGACTGGCATCATGTGCCTCCCGACATGATGCGTCAGGAAGGGTCTTTGCCAATTCTGTGGCATTCCTGCCAAAAACGCAGACCAGAATCTAATGGGGGAACACCAGACAAAGCCAAATTAAGGGACGTTCTACAAAATGACTGGGCTGGACTTTTTTTTTTTTTTTAAGATTTTTTTTTTCTTTATTTTGAGAGAGAGAACAAGAGAGAGGGGGGTGAGTGGAGGGGAGGAGCAAAGGGAGAGGAAGAGGGAGAGAGAATCTCAAGCAGACTCTGTGCTGAGCATGGAGCCTGACGTGGGGCTCGATCTCATGCCCCTGAGATCCTGACCTGAGCTGAAACCAAGAGTCAGATGCTTAACCTACTGAGTCACCCAGGCGCCCACAAGAGTGGTATTTTCAAGGAGCATTAAGAAGTCCAGTAACACTGAAGCAGGGGGAGAAAAGGAGAAGTGGTCAGAGGTAAGGTTCAAGAGGCCCCAGGTGGCCAGATCATGTAGAGTTCTGTGCCTTTCTCCGCAGGGTGGTGGGAAACGTTTGGAAGGTTCTGAGTGAAGGAGTCATGCGGGGGCGTGGTGCTTGTGAGGACAGTTGGTGAACGTGGAACAAGAGTGGGATGCTGGGGGCGCCTGGGTGGCTCAGTCGTTAAGCATCTGCCTTCAGCTCAGGTCATGATCTCAGGGTCCTGGGATCGAGCCCCGCATCACGCTCCCTGCTCCGCGGGAAGCCTGCTTCTCCCTCTCCCACTCCCCCTGCTTGTGTTCCTGCTCTCGCTATCTCTCTCTCTGTCAAATAAATAAATAAAATCTTTAAAAAAAAAAAAAAAAAGAGTGGGATGCTGGGACACCAGTTAGCGGGCTAAGGCTATGGTTCAGGCAGGAGATTTCTGGCATGGACAAGGCTGGGAATGATGGAGGTGGGAAGAAGTGATGCTTCTAGAAGGACCTGTAGAGTTGACAGGACTTAGCAACAGATTGGATGTGAGTTGTGAGGTTTTCTTGGGGGGAAAATTAAGAGTTTTGGTTTTGGTTTTGGTTTTTATGGTGGTAAGATAGAGATCATAAAATTTACCATTTTAACCACTTTAACCAGTTCAAGGGCATTAAATACATTCACCTTGTCGTGTAATTGTCACCACCATCCCTATCCAGAGCTTTTTCATTTTCTTCAACTGAAACTCTGCACTCATTGAACAAAACTACTCCCCACCCACCCCTCCCTCAACCCTCTGGGAACTAAGAAGTTTTTTGGTGGTGGTGGGGGTGCGCCTGGATGGCTCAGTCAGTTAAGTGTCCAACTCTTGATTTCAGCTCAGGTCATGGTCTCCAGGTCGTGAGATTGCACCCCACGCTGGGCTCCACACTCAGTGGGGAGTCTGCTTGGGATTCTTTCTCCCTCTGCCTCTCTCTCTCTCTGTCTCTCATGAATAAATAAATCTTAAAAAAAAAACAACACAGAAGTTCTCTCTGGTCAGGAATATACCTACCAATGTAGCATATGCAGTTATAAATACACCACACATTCTTTTCAGTCTTTGGAAGGATTTACACAAAGTAAGTTTAACGGATTTCTTGTCTATAGGACACACACCTGTAGCCCTACGATGAACAGGAAGTGTGTCTTATGTATGAATTTTCACCTGTTGCACATCCCTACCATCAATAATAAAAACATACTCAACCAGGTTGGAGGAAATACTAAGTTATCTCTCTATTCTGTCTATGGAAAATATTTTAAAATTGTTGTCATAGAAAGAGGCAGTCAAAGAGTCTGTAGCCAAAAATATGGGGGAAAAGACCTGTTGGAAAGGCAGGTCAGCTGGTAAAGATACTGCCCCCAGTTCTGACAAGCAGCAAGAATTCGCTGACAGCCACTGGGTGTCCTACAATTTGACTCAATTCTGACTCAGTCTATGTCGAGAGAGTGGAAGATCCCACAGGTTAAGGGCTCCACCCTCCAAGGCCACCCCTCACTTCAGATGCTGACATCAAGTCAAGGTTGTCAACCTGTGCTTCTGACCTACGGATCGGAGGTTCCAAAGAGCCCCCCCTCCTTGGGTGTGATTAATTTGCTAGAGCAGCTCACAGAACTCAGAGAAACAGTTTACTTACTGGATTACCGGTTTATTACAAAAGGATGTGACTCAGGAACAGCCAGATGGAAGAGATGCATGGGCAAGGTATGGGGAAAGGGTGTGGAGGCTCCATGTCCTCTCCCGGTTCACCACTCTCCCTAAATCCCTACGTGCTCACCAGCCGGGAAGCTCCCGACGCTGTCCTTTTGGGGTTTTATGGAGACTTTATTACACATAGGCACGATTGATTAAATTACTGGCCACTAGGGATTGAACTCAACTTCCAGCCCTTCTCCCCTCCCCAGAGGCCAGGGGGGGGGCCCGAAAGTGCTGCTCCTCCAGTCACATGGTTGGTTCCCCTGGCAACCAGCCCCATCAGGTACCCTCATTGACCTTGACATTAACCTTGACAAAAAGATCCCTTTGTTGCTCTCTTAGGAAATTCCAAGCGTTTTAGGAGCTCTGGGCCAGGAACAGTGGAGGAAGACCAAATATATTATTTATTGTTATAAACCACAGTATCATAAGTTAATAAAAATATTAACTTAATAAGTTAAGAAAAATATGTTCTCTGGGTTTTATGATGTTTATGGTATTTGCTTGGTGGATTTGTTTTGTTTCTTTGTCTCGGAGATTTTTCTCATTCTAAATGAATGCTCATTTTTGTACCTAATTTTGTATTTTTCTTAAATTTAATCTCTATGCCCACCATGGGGCTCGAACTCACAATCATGATATCAAGAGTCACATGCTCTACCGACTGAGCCAGCCAGGCGCCCCCGTGTTCTTTTCTTAAAACAGATCTCTCAGGCTCCACAAGATCTGGATCTGCCCTGGTATATAACACTGTATTCTTTGTTTCTATTTCAGTGTAAAGAGTTGGCCAAGTCCAAAGCAGAAGTGGCCTGCATTGCCATGTATGAGACAGACGTGTTTGTCGTTGGAACCGAGAAAGGACGTGCTTTTGTCAACACCAGGACGGATTTACAGAAGGATTTTGCAAAATACTGTAGGCGTTAACAGTGTTATCCTTTGTATGCATAACTCTTAAAATATTTGCTGGGAAGACTTATGTAATGTTTTCTTTTAAGGTATCCTAAGCATTATCCTAAAACTGGTTCTGATACATCTCTTTTGACTTGGCATCCCAGTGAGTAGCTGCCCAACACTGAGGAGTCCAAGAAACGGGGCCAAGTGTATTTTGTCCTGTGTCCTCAGCAGCACCCTGGTTTTGTTAAAGAAATGTGAGGAACATAGAGTAAATTATCTTTGACTCCTTTTATAAACCCACATTTTAAAAAAATTCTGGGGCGCCTGGGTGACTCAGTCGGTTGAGCATCCCACTCTTGGTTTCAGCTGGGGTCATCTCAGGGTCGTGAGATCAAGCCCCGTGTTGGGCTCTGCACTCAGCATGAAGTCTGCTTGAGATTCTTTCTCTCTCTGCCCCTCTCCCCCACATGTTCCTTCTCTGTCTAAAATAAATAAATAAAATCTTTTTAAAAATTCTTTTTTTTTTTTTTAAAGATTTAGTTTATTTACTTGACAGAGAGAGACACAGCGAGAGAGGGAACACAAGCAGGGGGAGTGGGAGAGGGAGAAGCAGGCTTCCCGCCAAGCAGGGAGCCCGATGTGGGGCTTGATCCCAGGACCCTGGGATCATGACCTGAGCTGAAGGCAGATGCTTAATGACTGAGCCACACAGGTACCTAAAAATTCTTAATTTAGGGGCGCTTGGGTGGCTCAGTCATTAAGCGTCTGCCTTTGGCTCAGGACATGATCCCAGGGTCCTGGGATCAAGCCTGCTTCTCCCTCTCCCACGCCCCCTGGTTGTGTTCCCTCTCTCGCTGTGTCTCTCTCTGTCAAATAAATAAATAAAATCTTTTTAAAAAAATTCTTAATTTACTTGTTCCCAAAGGAAAGGGAAAAAACTCAGGGCTTGTTAGGTATTCCTCTGAGTTAATAATCATTTTCCCTTTTTCCACTCTGGGACCTTCAGAGCCTTCAATGTGTTATGAGTGGCAAGGATCACTAGTGAGCATATGGGGCCATATATGACGGAAACTAGTCTAGGGTGTTAAAACCTACTTGTATAGTGATGATCTCTACCGTGGTAGGTCATCTACCAAATACTGAGTTAGCACCTTAGTATTTTCTGGAACCAAGAAAGGGAAAAAAAAAACCACAAAGATTTATCAGAGGATATAATGTGAATGTGAGTGTGGAGAGAGAGGATGGATATAGATGTAGATGTTTCCAAGGGTTGGTCAGAGGGAATATGGACATAAATATATATTTACATATGTCAAGTTCATATATAAATGGGAAGGAGAGAGGGATTCCATCATAAATACCCTGTTCTTTGTGTTTTTTTAATTTTAAATTTTAATTTATTTATCTATCTATTTTAGAGAGAGAGAGCATGCATTAGTGGGGGTGGGGAGGGGCAGAGGGAGAGGGAGGGAGAATCTTACACAGGCTCCACGCTCAGTGGAGCTGAGCATGGAGCCCGAGGTGGAGCTCGATCTCACGACCCTGAGATCATGACCTGAGCTGGAATCAAGAGTTGGATGCTTAGCTGACTGAGCCACCCAGGCACCCCCAATTTTTTTTAAGATTTTATTTTTTAAGTTCTCTCTACACCCAACATGGGGCTTGAACTTACAACCCTGAGATCAAGAGTTGCATGCTCTACCGATTGAGCTAGCCAGGCACCCCATCTCTGTGGGTTTTCTTAATTACAAGATCCTGTTTTGGGGCACCTGGGTGGCTCAGTCAGAAGAACATGTGACCATCTCAGGGTCGTGTGTTCAATCCCCACATTGGGGGTAGAATTTACTAAAAAAAATCGTGTTTTATGTTTGTTCATTCTTCCCCCTTTTTCCTTTACCAATACCAGAAGCATAGACATTAAGGGAGTGCACAAGACAAGTGCTTGGATAATGAGTCTGTGCCTGTCACTCACTCACAGGCATTACCGAAGGGGCGGAGGCCAAGCCCCCATACCCAGCGAACGGGATGCAGATCGATTCAGGAGAAACAGAAATACTCAGAAAAGCGGTCGAGGACTATTTCTGCTTTTGTTACGGTAAAGTTCAGGCATTAATTCTCTGAATAGTTCACTAAGGAGTAGGACAGTGTTACAGATCACCTTATTGGTGTGACCCCTTAGATGCCTCTGATGCTTAAAACTCCACATTCTCTTTAAGGGAAGAGCCAGTTCTTCAGGACCAGAATAAGTCTTTTTTTTTTTAAGATTTTATTTTATTTATTAGAGAGAGAGAGAAAACACAAGCAGGGGGGTGGCAGGCAGAGAGAGAGGGAGAAGCACACTCCCCGCTGAACAGGGAGCCCGATGTGGGGCTCGATCCCAGGACCCTGGGATCATGACCTGAGCCAAAGGCAGACACCTAACCCACTGAGCCACCCAGGCACCCCAGGACTGAAGTAAATCTTACAGAAGACAGCTTGATCTCTTGTGGTCCATGGAAAGCTCCGATTGACCAGACTTCAGTCTTCATTCTTTGCTCCCGTTTTAGGGAGCCCCCGGTGGAGGGCCAGTGCAATTACAGTTGACCCTTGAACAACGCAGGGGTTGGGGCAATGACCCCCGGCACAGACAAAAATCCGTGTCTAACCTTTGACTCCTCTCCAAACTTAACTATTAATAGCCTACTGTTGACGGGAAGCATTACTGGTAACAGAAATAGTCGATTAATATATATTTTGTATGTTATGTGTATTATACGATGTATTCCTACAATAAAATAAACTAGAGAAAAGAAAGTGTTATTTAGAACATCATAAGGAGAGACTCATGGGTGGCTTAGTCGGTTGGGTGACCCCACTCTTGATTTCGGCTCAAGTCATGATCTCAGGGTCATGAGATTGAGCCCCGTGTCGAGCTCCGTGCTCAGTGGGTATTCCAAGATTCCTCTCCCTCTGCCCCCTCCCTAGAATAAATAAATAAATAAATAAATAAATAAATAAATAAATAAATAAATAAATAAAATCCTTAAAAAAAAAAAAAAAAAGAGGGGCTCCTGGGTGGCTCAGTCGGTTAAGCAGCTGCCTTTGGCTCAGATCATGATCCCAGGCTCCTGGGATCAAGCCCCACGTTGGGCTCCCTGCTCAGCGAAGAGCCTGCTTCTCCTTCTCCCTCTGCCTGTTGCTCTGCCTACTTGTGCTCTCTCTCTCTCTGACAAATAAACAAATAAAATCTTTTTAAAAAAAATCCTAAGGAAGAAAAACCATGTTTACAGTACTGTGCTGTATTTATTGAAAAAAATCCATATACAGGTGGACCTGTGCAGTTCCAACCCATGTTTTTCAAGGGTCAACTGTATTACAGATGTCCATTGCTATTTCAGGTGCCAACGTCACCGTCATTGGTCTCTCCACCTACTCATGTCTTTCACAAGCATTTAAGATAGGGAATTTTTTTTTTAAGTTTATTTATTTATTTTACATAATCTCTACATACGCAATGTGGGGCTTGCACTCACGACCTCAAGGTCAAGAGTTGCACGCTCTTCTGACTGAGCCATCCAGGTGCCCCAAGATGGGGACTTTTTTAAATACCTAACACAGTATTTTCAGGGGCACCTGGGTGGCTCAGTCATTAAGCGTCTGCCTTTGGCTCAGGTCATGATCCCAGAGTCCTGGGATAGAGCCCCGCGTCAGGCTCCCCACTCTGCGGGAAGCCTGCTTCTCCCTCTCCCACTACCCTCTGTTTCTGTTCTCTCTCCCGCTGTCTCTCTCTCTCTCTGTCAAATAAATAAATAAAATCTTTAAAAAAATAAAAAATAAAAAGCTAGGTAACCAAGAAAAAAAAAAAAAACAACTAGGTAACCGAGAGGGGCGCCTGGCTGGCTCAGTCAGAAGAGTGTGTGACTCTTGATCTCAGAGTTGTGAGTTCGAGCCCCGCTTTGGGGGTAGAGATTACTTAAAAATGAAATCTTAAAAAAAAAAAAAAAAAGACTAGGTAACCAAATAGCTACACAGGTGTTGTACTTAGTTGTGATATAAGCACTTTCTTAGCATCTCAGGGTCTTGTTTGTCATTTTTAAAGAGAGCTTCACATATTTATGGGACCTCCAGGTCCCTGTGAGTGTTTGGCTGTGGGGGGCCCCCAACATAGGGGATCTTGGGGTCTCAGGCTACCCTTCTCTGAGAGAAATGGGGCTCCTCCCCCGGGGGGCTGGTCAGCCAGCGTGGGAAGGCTGACACGGCCCCAAGATGGCGATGTGAGGCCACATTGACTCCATAACTTCTCTGCAGGCAAGTTGGCGTAACTGGAGCAGAGTGATGTAAGGGGCGTAGGGACGTAAGGACGGTTAAGCTTTGGGTGGGGGCTCCCATGCCTTGTCGACAGCAGCCTGAATAACCATGGGGTGCTCCCTGCAACCCTGGGTGCACCACCTCCAACAGAATGGAGAAAAAAGACCTGTTATTCCCTCTTTCTTATGTGAAGATGTAAAGTAAAATGTTTTATACATTTTTCCCTGGGCCCTTTGGGAACTTTATTAACTCGGGTTGTAAGGAACAGGATACTTTAGCTTTTACTTTAGCTTCAAAGCCGAGTGTCGCCACCTGTATTTCTTTGCTGCACGGAATGAAACCAACCGGTAGGGTTTATGTTCATTCCCTCTAAAGGCATCTGGACTCTTCCTGTAGGTAAAGCCTTGGGGACGACGGCAATGGTGCCTGTTCCATACGAGAAGATTCTGCGAGACCCTGGGGCTGTGGTCGTGCAGGGGCTTCCAGAAGGCATGGCCTTTCAACACCCTGAGAACTATGGTCTCGCCACCCTGAAATGGATCTTGGAGAACAAAGCGGGGATTTCATTCGTCATAAACAGGTGGCAGGCTCTATTCCCCTCATAACAGCTAGTTCTTTTGAGGGTAAATGGGCAGCTTAATTTCACGTTCGTTTGTTCATTAAGTCCTGTTACACTTAGAAGCTGGTTATTCAGAATTTTGATCTGTCTTGCTTGTGTGTTCATGTCGGGTAATAGTATCTGTTTTCTTGCAGACCTTTCCTAGGTCCAGTGAGTCAACTAGGTAAGTGACAGCTTCTCATACTCGGTGACTGTCCTTGGCTGCTAAGCCAATTCTGCTTTTCTTTTTTTTCTTTTTTTAATTTAAAAAAATTTTTCTTTTTTATTTTATTTTATTATTTTTTAAAGATTTTATTTATTTGACAGAGAGAGACACAGCGAGAGAGGGAAGACAAGCAGGGGGAGTGGGAGAGGGAGAAGCAGGCTTCCCGCCGAGCAGGGAGCCCGATGCGGGGCTCGATCCCAGGACCCTGGGATCATGACCTGAGCTGAAGGCAGACAGACGCCTAACCCACTGAGCCACCCAGGTGCCCTGGTTCTGCTTTTCTTAACTAAAATGCAAGTTTGGCACATTCTAAAGCTTGTGTATTCCTTGCCTTCTCCCCATGGAGGAAGCAACCTATGACACTCCAGGGTTGGGAGGTTATGCTGTTGGCAGGGTGTGCAGCTCAGGGAAGGACCCCCCTGCCCCCCAGCAAGAGCTAAGACAGGATTCTGCTCCCAGGTCTCAGCCCGGCAAGCTTCCACAGCCCGCACACGGAGGGCAGTAGAGCTGACCTTGTCCTTGAGGGCAGGAACATGAGGATGCAGGGTCATTTCATGGTCTTTGAGCCGCAACCATGGGCTAGGCATTGTTGGATTCGGAAGTGGGTCTAGGAGGTATGACCATTCCCGTGCTTCTGAGACTCACAGTGTAGAGAGAACGAGACTGTCCAACAGAGAACTGGCGATGACCCGTGATCTTCTCAGGATGGCTGGTGGTCCTCCCCAGAATCCTGGGAAGGGGTTAGAATTTTGTGATCAGAAGGGCTTTCGTGGAGGACGAGGCTCTCAAGCTAAGCAGGGTCTCAACATGTTGGTTCTGCCAGGAAGCCCATCCCATGTGCTCAGGCAGAAAGCGACATGGGTAGGTGGGTGTTGGAGGCCACGGTTCAGAACCCACGACCCTTCATAATCTTAACTTATGATGGTGAAGGGACCAAAAAATAAGAATTTTGTCAGAAGCATTTGGAGATCCACCTCTGCCCACTTCTTATTTCCTTATTCTGGAACATAGTTGGAAACAGTGGGCCGTGGCTGTCCTTGAGAGACCAGGTCTAAGAGTCCAAGACTACATAGGTACAGAAACAAAAGGCCCCGGGGAGGGGTGGGGTAGAGTTCACAAGGCACACGCAGGATACACAGGGCAACGTGACGTTGTCCTGAGCCTGAACTACTCACAGAGCAAAGCCCATTTCCAGAGCAATTGTAAGTTCATAGAATTCCCTAGCTGCTGTTAAAGCAGGGACCTGAGGGTGAGGGGCGGCAGGTGACCAGGTGACCATTGTCCCAGATGGCTTGTATTTTTATTATAGCACAAGACTAGCAGCTCACTTACTCGACTCATAGGCTATACCAGGCACGATCCTAAGCACTTCGTACGTATTAAATGATCCTCACCCAACCACCATTTTCAGACAAGGAAACTGAGGCCCAGGAAGGTTTAGTGACTTGTGTGAGGTCGCTCCAGCCCCAGTCTATTCCTCGGCCCCCATTCTGCCCACACACATGGCCCCAGGACCCGAGGGCCGCTCTGAGTTGGTCTCTGCCCAGTAGGATTTCGTAAGTCCTGGAGCTGGAGTTCTGTTCTCTCTACCTTTGCTTTCACCTTATGTGCCTTTGAACGTTGGCATTTTCAAGGTGCGGAAAGATGCTAGCGTGTCTTTTTACTCTTGCACAGGTGGGCCTGTGGTGGCCGCAGATGCTAAGAGGTCGGTGACATCGCCAAGCGAAAGGTAAGGGAAATAAAAAATAAAATCCATGCATAACCCCGAAGTGTTAGTTTTTGGACCATGGGAAGTTTCCCTTGTTTTGTTAGATATTCTTTATTCGAAAGGATTTGGGGATTTTATTTTATTTATTTTTATTTTATTTTTTTTTAAAGATTTTATTTTATTTATTTGAAAGAGAGAGAATGAGAGAGAGAGAGAGAGCACATGAGAGGGGAGCAGGAGAGGGAGAAGCAGACTCCCCGCTGAGCAAGGAGCCCGATGCGGGGCTCGATCCCAGGACCCTGAGATCATGACCTGAGCCGAAGGCAGTCGCTTAACCAACTGAGCCACCCAGGCGCCCGGATTTGGGGATTTTAAGACTATGTTCAATTAACACCTTTAATTGTATAACAAACTACTAAGAACGTTAATATTAAATTAAGTAGTTAGTTTTGTGTTCAGTCACTAGTGGGAAGGGGGTGCTAGGACGGCGTGGATATCGGGGGATTTGAGTACAGCGTGTCCCAATGCCTGTGGTCGCTTCTCACCCCACCCGGCTTGTCCTGACAAAGGTTCCCTTCTCTTTTCAGCTGTGGCCCCATCAGTGTGAAAACTGAGCCCATGGAAGACACAGGTATGTATACACCCATGCCTTTTAGAATCAAGTATTTAGCACGTTATCATTTGACTCCGTTCTTTTGTTTTACTTCTAAAAAATGAGACTTTCAGTAAAGTAGGAAGGAGGAGGGGCACTTTCTCAATGGGACAAAAAAAAAAATCTACAAAAAGCCAACAGCTAACATCACACTTAGTGAGAAACTAGAACTTTTCAGGGGCGCCTGGGTGGCTCAGTTGGTTAAGCATCTCCCTTCAGCTCAGGTCACGATCCCAGAGTCCCAGGACCGAGTCCCACATCGGGCTCCCTGCTAGTGGGAAGTCTGCTTCTCCTTCTGCCCCTCCCCTATCTTGTGTGCGTGCTTTCTCTCTCTCACTCTCTCAAATAAATAAATAAAATCTTTAAAAAAAAAACAACAACACAACAATTAGTCTTTCTTCTAGTTCCATGTGTTGGCTGGGCAGCCCCTCCACTCTGGGCTGGCCTCGCTCCTAGGTCTGAGGCCTCTGCTGGGAGAGCTGGGCCTCTCTCCTCACGGTCTCATACCCTCCGGGAGGCTAGCCCAGACTCGTTCACATGGCCACTCAGTTCCAGAGCAGGAGCCCGGATGCACCAGCACTTTCCAGGCCTCAGCTTTTGCATCCTGTTGGCCCGTGTCGCATTTGCCAAAGCGAGCCCAGCTTTAAAGGGTGGAGAAGTAGCCTCCACATCTAGAAAAGAGGGGGACAGGCATTGCAGACAAGCCAGGCATGCACTGTTGGGGTGGGGGAGAAGCCTGTGGCTAGTTTTGCAGCCTACCACACTTTTCCCTGACGAAAGGCTTTTGGTTCCACTAACGTGGTTCCCCCCCGGGATTTGCAGTTTTGAAATCCACTCCATTGTAGTAGGTGATTACATATGCCACCGGGTGATGTATGGAAGTATTAAATCACTATATTGTATACCTGAAACTAATATTACACTGTATGTTAACTAACTAGAATTTAAATAAAAACTAAATATATATATATATATATATATATATATATATATATATATATATATAGATGCCAGTTTAGGTCCCATTACAGAATATTTACTGGGGTTTTGCATAAACCCACGTGTACATGCCCCTGTCTTGAAAGGGAACGTTTTTCTCGAGCTGGGAACTCGGCCTTCTTCCCTTCTTTCCCTCCCTCCCTCCTTCTGTTCCTTTCGTCATCCTTCTCTCCCTCCTTCCTTCTTCCCTTTTATATTGATTTTATGTTGTTTTGTTGCTATGACTTATATTTTTACATGGGTTACCCGTTTGCTCAGAGAATGTCAGCTCCACGTCGTTTTGCTGACTCCCGAGTCCCCGTGTTAATCAAGACAGAGCCTGGAGTTTCAGCAGCTCACAGTTCTCTGTGGGTCGCTGTGGCCTAACACATGGTTTTATCATTTTCATTGCATCCAAAGGCACGGCGGTGAAAGAGGGGGCTGTGTCCGTCAAGAAGGAATCAGAAGATCCTAATTACTATGGATATAACATACAAGGTAATACCATTTTGTCCTCATTTTCTTCCCTAAGAGTTATTGGTGACAGAAAATTGTAATTAGCCCCTATCCAAAAAACAGGCAGAGAGTAATAAAAAAAGACCCATGTCCCTGGGATCTAGCGTAGGGCCATTTGACGTAAAGCATTTTTTTTTTTTAGGATTTTATTTATTTATTTGGGAGGGAGGGAGAGAGAGAGCATGAGAGGAAGGAGAAGCAGACCCCCCGCTGAGCAGGGAGCCCAATGTGGGGCTCGATCCTGGGACTCCAGGATCATGACCTGAGCTGAAGGCAGACGCTTAACTGACTGAGCCACCCAGGCACCCCTGGTATAAAGCATTTTACAGTCATAAAATAGATCCCGTGTAGCCTAAACCCACAGGCAAATGTGAGGGTAAAGGTAATCCAGGGTGTATGTTACTTGAGTTTGTCTGTTAGGTATTCTTATTTTGTGTGTCCATTAATATTGGCCTGGGTGGCTCGGTCGGTCGGTTAAGCGTCCGATTCTTGATGTCGACTCAGGTCTTGATCTCAGGGTCGTGAGTTCGAGCCCTGCACTGGGTTCCGTGCTGGGCGTGGAGCCTACTTTAAAAAAAAAAGACAAAACAACTTCTCTCCGATCCTCTCCTGTCCAGTCTGTTCCCTAAATTACTGGGAAAGTATCAGAAGTTAAAAGACATGAATATGAGAGTGAAGAAACTCAGGTGCCCGTTCTTAGTATTTGCTTCATTGACATTGTACAAGTTAAACGGGGAACAGAAGACACAGATGACTGGAGATGCACACTTGTCACACGGGGGCACAGGAAGGTGGTCCGTGTAGTTGCCTGGCTAGGGCCTCTCCACAGGGACCAGAATCCTGCTGGACCCCCCAGCGTGATACCAGTTTAGCGACAGGACGTTGTAGCATCCACGTGAGCATTGCAAGCATCCGGATCCTGTCTCGTCTTTGACTCCTCTGTGAGTGCAGGCAGACTGTGGGACAATTCGCAATTAATTCCTCAAACATGACCAGGTTTGAAATGTTTCCTACAGAAATCTTACCTTTGAAATACTCCTGCAACATTACTGAGCTCCGTAACTTATAGTAAAAAAAAACTTTTTCAAAAACTAAAGACCAATGAGAGTGTCGGTTGTCATTGCTCTGTCCTGGGCCGGTCCCCCCACCCCACCCCCACACACACAGCTGGTCTGCTGTGGTCCCTTAGGATCCCTTTTCTTTTTTTTTTTTTTTTAAGATTTTATTTATTCATTTATTTGAGAGAGTGAGAGAGAGAGCACACGAGAGGGGGGAGAGTCAGAGGGAGAAGCAGACTCCCTGCTGAGCAGGGAGCCCGATGCGGGACTTGATCCCGGGACTCCAGGATCATGACCTGAGCCGAAGGCAGTCGCTTAACCAACTGAGCCACCCAGGCGCCCAAGGATCCCTTTTCAATCCATCCTACCCCCTGTCCCCCAATCATTTATTCCCAGAGAATGGGAGAATGGGGTCTGTCACCTCCCTCCCCTGCTCACACACCGTCTGTGGCTCCCCATCACCCGTGTCTTCCATCACTGTTTCTAGCCTCCCTTCCTATTCTGCCTGCCTCCCACCACGATCACCCTCCTCCGTTCTTCAGATACCCTGCTCAGGCTGATTCCTGAAACATGCCCTGAATCCTCCTTCCACCGACTTTTATATAAGCCGATCCCTCTGTGTGATTCCCTTCTGGATCTGCAGGCTTCCAGCAAGTTCCACCCCTTTCTGGGCACAATCAGAATCTCAAGCAGAGCAGGGAGCCTTGAGCTCCCGAAGTGCACACAGACTTCAGCGCCGCCTGCTTGTGTGGTATTTAGGCTTTTGCTGCGGACAGATGGCCCCAGCCGGGGGCGGGCTCCTGGGGGGAGGACACAGCGGTCTTCCCGCAGCTCGGAGCCCAGGGTCCCAAGCCCAGGGCCGCGCACACAGCAAGCACTCGCCTGTGCTTGCCGAACTGAGCGCGTCCCTCACAAAGAATCAGTGTAACCTATTTCGCGATCACTCCCGTTTTGAAAAAAAAGTACGTATGATTACATCTTGACTCCCAAGAATATCCTTTTCAACTTAAATGACCTTGAGGTTTATCAAAATGTATACAGTTGGGGGAATCTAGGTTACTTACAGAGTCTGCTCCCAAAGGCAGCGGTGAAGTAAGTACATGATTAGATAGACATACCTACAATCATTCTACTTCAGTTTTTCAGAAAGAAGCACATTATTTGGATAACACCACTTAGGCTAAGTGTATAATTTATGATCTTTCTCCTGCTTGGCTTGGAAATGACAGAAGGACTCAAGACTTCTTTGTACAAAAGCTTCTTAAGTGGGGCCCCTTGCTTCTTGATGCCCAAAGGGTGAAAATTGCCTGACATCACGGACGGTATTCCACGGTACTGACTGTTTTTACAACCATTTAGATAAAATCCTCACATGTTGAAGTAGTGACGTAAGTAAGGGAGAAATGTTTAAATTCATAAAGGCAACAAATGCCCCCTGCTCCGAATGTCAACTAGCCTTTGTGGAGCTCCCAGTGACGTCAGTTGCGGCTGCACCAGGGCCCAGGGGCTTGTGGAAGGTTTATATAAAAGTCTGACTCCCCCGCCCACCCCAGCCCACCTGGACCTCGCCATCCACCTGCAACACAGACCTCTCGGAAGACCCCTGAGCACATGCACACATCCGTGACTTGGCCAACATGGAGACCATGGACGTCCCATGAGGTATTTTATATGTGCAGGGACCCCATCTCTGGGGCCCCTGGGAATGGAGAATGCACAGGACCAGCTTTGCTGAGATACACTGCGCCCAGGTTCCCTTGACATTGGCAGAGGTAAGAGTCTCAACGCCATGTGGTTTTCTTCCCAGCTGACACTGCACGATCTGGGGGAGAAGCCTTCCAGGCAGAGGGGAAAGTGGATACAGAAGCCCAAGATCAAGGAATTAACACTGTCTTTCCCACATCCCATCACTGACATGGACTCCTGTACTTCCCTGTTCTACACGTAAATGCCCCTCTGATTATGTTGAGCCCAGATAATGCAGGATAATCTCCTTTTGTGAAGGTCAGCTGACGAGCAAACTTAATTCCATCTACCACCTTAATTGCCTCTTGCCCCGTAACATATGAGATTCACACGTTTTGGATATCCGTGGGAGGCCATCTGCCTACCACAAATACAGAAAATTGAATGCCAGCATTAAGTAACCTAGATGAAACAGACAAGAATAAGAACTGTTTTAACTCAACAACAAAAACACAAACTACCCAATTTAAAAATGGCTAAATGGGGGTGCCTGGCTGACTCAGTTGGTGGAGCATGGGACTCTTGACCTCAGGGTCATGAGTTTAAGCCCCACATTGGGCATAGAGCTTACTTAAAAAAAAAAAAAGAATTTTGGGGGGAAAACAAGGCTTTTTAAAAGTCATAGAGTGTCCCCATTTTACAACCCCCAATGAAGCCATGCATCTTGGCAATAATCATCAATGGCCACTAAAGCCATTCATAAAACATTGATGGGGACGTTATCACAAATGGATTTGGTTGACATTTCCTGAACTCACTGGTCCAGAGTTCACATCATAAAGGTTTAGAGGTGAGCAGACTTCGTGTGCCTCCTGACAGGATCCAGTAGGAGGTGCACCTTGGGGATGCTTGCCGCCCCAAAATCAAACCTAAGTCTGATCCAGCCTCTAGATCTACCCACCAGTTTGCAGGAAACACGGGGGATAGAGGAACTATATGAAGATGACACCACGAGGACGCAGGCAGGAGACTCCAGAATGGAAGGAACACAACAAGGTGGATTTCTTCATCGAATGATGGCGAGTTAAAAAAGGAAATGGAGAGAAACCTGTTTTATAGTACAAGATATTTGAGACATTTCAGCCAAATGCAGCATGTGGGCTCTGTTGGGGTCCTGATTTGAACAAACCAGCTACAGAAGGACATTTAGGGGGGCGCCTGGGTGGCTCAGATGGTTAAGCGTCTGCCTTCGGCTCAGGTCATGATCCCAGAGTCCTGGGATCGAGTCCCGCATCGGGCTCCCTGCTCCTTGGGAGCCTGCTTCTTCCTCTGCCTCTGTCTCTCTCTGTCTCTCATGAATAAATAAAATAAAATCTTTAAAAAAAAAGAAGGACATTTAGGGATTCCTGTGGAATGCCAAGTGCTGGGTAGGAGTGCTGAAATTGGAAAACAGCCATTTTGTAACCATTATAATAAAAGACTGGGTCAAGCAGGAGTCACCAGTGGATACGGCATCTAGAGAGAAATCTAGAAGAGGAGTGGAATACTTAAACAACCTTAACGTTTCTCCACCCACAGGCTGCTTGTTAGTTCCAAGAGGGAGGAAAAAATAGTAATTATCCAGTGGAGAAATCAAGCAGCACCCTGACCCAGCGATCAAGGTTCACAACACCAGTGAGAGGCAGGTGGACATCGCCTTCGTCTGTTCAGGCTGCTAAAACAGAATACCATAGACCGGGGGCAGGTGGGGCGGGGGAGGGGAATGATAAACAACAGAAATGTGTATCTCACCACTCCGGAGGCCGGGAAGTCTAAGACGAAGGTGCTGGCAGTCTGGTGAGGACCCCCATCCTGGTACATGGATGAACATCTTCTTGCTGTGTCCTCACATGGTGGAAGGGGTGAGGGAGCTCTCTGGGGGGCCCTTTCCAAGGGCACTGATTCCATTCCTGAGGGCTCCACCCTCGTGACATTAGCACCTCCCAGTGGCCCCATCACCAAATACCAACACGTTGGCGGTTAAGATTCCAACTCATGAATTTCAGGATGACCCACACATCATCTGCCTCTGCACATGGTACGCTGGGGAGGACACACCATCATCTCAGCAGTAGTAGTCTGGCCAAGAATCTTTGCACGAGGAAACATCAGACCAACTCAAAATAAGGTTAAATGAGAAGAAAGAGAAGTGAGAACAAAAAAACAATGTCTGGCCCCAAACTGGATCCCGCACTGGGGGAGGGAAAGCTATTAAGCATTCAGAGGTGAAGGGCTACGGTCTATGTAACTTTCCTCAGATGGGTCAGAGAAAGAGAATAGGATGTCCCTTATACATACATCGATCTGTCTACATAGGAAAATGGGGGCAGGGGGCAAAGATTGAACATGATCAAGGGAAACCGTAAACTGTAATCCGTATGTCATCTGAGTAGAGGGTATGTGGCTCCTCTCTGTACTATTTCCTTTTTGTGACTTTTCTGTAAATTTGAAACTATGTCCAAATATGACATTAAAAAAAAAAGATATTTAAAAGACAGTTGAAGAAATTTGCACAGTGACTAGATATGAGCTGATGATAAAGAAGAGTTGTTAGTTTGGGGGGAATCGTGATGTGATGAAGGTGAGGGATGAGTCATTACATCTTACTTGCACATGCGCGATCTGTGCACCCCGACCCTGCCAGACCTGGGATTTACCTTAACAACAGGTGCAGGTGGGGGGAGGGGCGCGGAAAAATAGCATATGGAGTTGGTGGCTGTTGGCACCGGAGATGGACACATGGCATCATTCTACCATCTCTGCTTTTGTAGGTTTGAAACTTCTCCGAAGTGCAGATAAAACAACAAAGAAAAAGTGCAAAGAAGGAATCATTTGTGTGAATTTTATTTCAAGGACTCGGAGTATTTCTCATGTACATTCCTGTGTGGGTCTTGAACTGTTGGCTTGGTTTTAAATGAATTCTTGTTTACATTTTCTATTTTGGCCTTTTTTTTTTTTAAATACATTTTTTGCTTCCCTTTCAGAAAACCAGCATCCTTATGCAAGCGGCGAAGTAATAGAAATGGAATTACCAATGGAAGGTTAGAGAAGCCAGGCATTTTAGCCTCTTTTTGGTTTTGTTGTTCTAGTTTACAGTGTTTTGCAGAGAACACGGTCTTTTAAACACCCATGACACATGTCTAAAATAAGGCAGCTTCCCAGCTTGCCACCTTAGAAAACCAGCTGAGTCTTAGCGCTAAAATGTGCCCTTAACTGTCACTCTTCCTTTTCTGATCTGTGAGTGATTCTCCTTAAAGCACCTGGATTAGAAGTTGTGTGGTAAGAAAACTTTACATCTGTGCCATTTGTTGCTTTATTCCATTTGTCTTCTTGCCAGTCATACCAAATTTCCTTTTTTTTTAATTTCTTTTTTTTTTTTCAATTTTAAGTAAACTCTGCACCACACATGGGGCTCGAACTCATGACCCCACCATCAAGAGTTGCACGCTCCACTGACAACCAGCCAGGTGCCCCCCGCCCCCGCCAAATTCTTTTGAACAGAGTTGAAAAGTATTTTAGGAAATTTTTTTTAAGATTTTATTTATTTATTTGAGAGAGAGCAGGAGTGGGGGGGGAGCGGGGGCAGAGGAAGAGGGAGAAGCAGACTCCCCGCTGAGCAGGGAGACCGAGGATGTGGGGCTCAATCCCAGGACCCCGGCATCATGACCTGAGCCAAAGGCAGACACTTAATCGACTGAGCCACCCAGGCACCCCTAGGAAATTCTTGAATCAGAAGTAAAATTTGATAGTACTTCCCTTCCCTGTGTGTATAAATCATGAGTATCCTGTATAAGGCCTGAACTCTTAAAATGGTTTATACATGTCCAAGGTAAAATGAATAAAGGAAATTTCCTCCCCAAACCTAGAGGCATGGGACATCTTTGTCAGTTTACAGGCAAGAAGACCTTGCTTTTAGGAGTCGGATGTCTGTCTTGGTTCCAAAATGATTTATATTTTTGTCTAAGTCAGAGGCATTCTCCAGACAGCTAATGTGTGGTCATTTTTAATAGCTTCTGTGATTTGGGGGCATCTGGGGTTCTTTATCGTAGGGGACAGTTCCAATGGCTCCCTGAACATTTGGTTCAATTCTCTGACCTAAAAGAGTTTTGATATATTTTGCCAGAGAACATACTATGTTCCAGTCCAGTGTTAGAATCATTCATTCACTCATAGAATTAATCATCTTAAACTTAATTGCTTTAAACCAAGAAGACAAGCCCCTCTGTCATTATTCAACTTCCGTTTACTTTTCTAAATTATACATTTTTTTACTGTGGTTTAAAAAACACACCACAGGGATGCCTGGGTGGCTCAGTCGGTTAAGCATCTGCCTTTGGCTCAGGTCGTGATCTCAGGGTCCTGGGATCGAGCCCCGCATCCTGGTGTGACACCCCCCCCCCAGGGGTTCATCCATGTCATAACATGTGACAGGATTCTGCCATTTATTTTTCGTTGTTTTTTCCTCAACCCCGTCTCTGACCTTCTCTGGATGTTGGGGAGGACAGGGATTTCAAATTCAGTTTAAATCTGTTCCTCCCTTACATCATTTTCTTTCCCTTCGTTGAAGCCTGTTGAGACATGTTCTGTGGGGGCACCCGGCGGGCTCAGTCAGCCAACCCAGCGCACAACTCTGGATCTCAGGGTCGTGAGTTCAAGCCCCACACTGGACGTGGAGCCTACTTAAAATAAAAATAAATAAAAATGAAAAAGACATTGTTCTGTCATTCTTTTTAAAGGACAGGACATATTTAGGAGGAGGAAAACCTACATGAGAGTCCAGGTAGAGCTGGTGTGGAGTGACAGAAAGATGTCACTGGATGTTGGTCTTTGAAATACCTTGTTTCTGAAGAGGTTTTCTTTAAGTGTATTGATTTATTTTTTTAGTAATCTCTACACCCAACGCGGGGCTCGAACTCACAGTCCCCTGAGATCAAGAGTCATGCGACTGAGCCAGCCAGGGGCCCCCAAGAGATTTCTATTATTACAGTGTAGCAGGAAGCCTATTTATGATACAACCAAATTAGTCTGATTTTTTTTTTTTGTAAACTTTTTATGTTGAAGCAATTAAAGATTGTCAAGAAGCTGCAAGAACAGTCAGAGAGGTCTGCAGACCCATTGTTCCCCCAGACGTTACATCTTACCTTCCGATAGTCCAATATCCAACAGCTAATTAGAGTCTTTCTTCCTCTACGAACAGTTGAGGAGACTGGTCTCCAAAGGTCTGAGCTGATGGAAGCTTTCTAAATGAGCCAGAGTTAGGCGAGAGCGTTCCAGCCAGGCTTGTGTCTGTCATAATTCTGGTAAAATGGAAAAATCAGTTGTGCCTCTAGGGTGATAACAGACTGAACCCCAGGGGATTGCTGGCAGGGGAACCACCCCCCAAAGCACCCAGCTTTCTTTTATCTGAGTGATTTCTGATGAGAGCAAGAAAATGCTTATGACCAGAGGAATTCCATTACCTCCAATAGAAGGACATTCTGTGTCCACTAACGTGGGTAACTGGGTACTATTTCATAGTATCTGAGAGTTTCTTGCCTCCCCTTATCCCTTATAAGGTTACCCTTTCTTACCCTATGATCCCTCTTAAAGTTAAAATTACTTTCACATTTAGGGACGCCTGGCTGGCTCAGTCAAAAGAGCATGAGGCCCTTGATCTCGGGGTCATGAGTTTGAGCCCCATGTTGGGTGTAGAGATTACTACAAAATAATAATAATAAGTAAAAATAAATATTTAGGTCTTTCATCCATTTTGAGTTTATCTCTGTGCATGGTGTAAGAAAACAGTCCAGTTTCATTCTTCTGTATGTGGCTGTCCAATTTTCCCAACACCATTTGTTGAAGAGACTGTCTTTTTTTTCCCATTGGATATTCTTTCCCGCTTTGTCGAAGATTAGTTGACCATAGAGTTGAGGGTCCATTTCGGGGCTCTCTATTCTGTTCATTGATTTCTGTGTCTGTTTTTGTGTCAGTACCATGCTGTCTTGATGATGACAGCTTTGTAATAGAGCAGATGCCCCCAGCTTTGGTTTTCTTTTTCTTTTTTTTTTTTTTTAAAGATTTTATTTTTTTTATTTATTCATGAGAGACAGAGAGAGAGACAGAGGCAGAGGGAGAAGGAGGCTCCCCGCGGAGCAGGGAGCCCGATGCGGGACTCGATCCCAGGACCCTGGGATCATGACCTGAGCCGAAGGCAGACGCTTAACCGACTGAGCCACCCAGGCGTCCCTGGTTTTCTTTTTCAACATTCCTCTGGAGGGGGGATTATGCTGAGCAAAATAAGTCAATCAGAGAAAGGCAATTATATGGTTTCACTCATAGGAGGAATATAAGAAATGGTGCAGGGGATCATAGGGGAAGGGAGGAAAACTAAATGGGAAGAAATCAGAGAGGGAGACAAACCATGAGAGGCTCTTAACTCTAGGAAACAAACTGAGGGTTGCTGGAGGGGAGGTGGGTGGGGGGATGGGGCAACTGGGTGATGGGCATTAAGGAGGGCACGTGATGTGAGGAGCACTGGGTGTTAATATGCAACTGATGAGTCACCGACCTCTACCTCTGAAATGATGTACTACATGTCAACTAACTGAATTAAAATTTTTTAAAAAAGAAGTAAATAAATAAAAATTTTAAAAAATAAAATTACTTTCACATTTACACTTTTACATGTTGTTAAGTATGAAATGTGTTTAAAATGCCAGGCTAAGCTACTGTTTGGGTTACAGGAGCAGTGAAAGGTTGGAACATGAGAATACGTAATAATGAATGTCATTTTAGAAATTTTTTTTTCAAGATTCTATTCTGCGTGTCCCTTCAGAAACGGGTGAGGACCCTGAAGCCGAGGTGAAAATTGAAGGTTAGTTGCCAAAAGCCTCATCAGAGTGAGGCTGTTGAGTGTGGCTTTCATTTCTTCTTGAAGGGTTATTGTGGGGAGAAGATTGAAACTGGCTTCGGGGTGTGTGTGTGTATGGGGGTGGGGGTATATGGATATATACATGTCTGTGTATTTGTGTGTCTGTGTATTTGTGTGTGTGTGCGTGTGTGTGTGTGTGTTTTAGGCCATGCAGATCAGCACTGGCCAGGGAGCAGACTATGCTCCATGCCAAGTGAGGGAAGAAAGAAGGGGGATGGACCGGGGCCTAGAAGCCATGAACTCGGTTTAACTGCAAGAATCTAAAGGAAGTCAAGTTCAAAGTGTGGTTTTAAAAAGATTTATTTTTTAAGATCCACTACATAAGATAATTTTCTTTAAAAGACTGACAGACTGACGTGTAATCTGTTTGGTTTTTGTTTGGATGCCTGTTTAAAAACCACATCTGATAGTTACAAACATATTCTAAGGATATTCTTTACAATTGAAAGGTTTTTAAAAACATTTTTGACTTTTCATGGAAATGAATGACAACATTGGTCCTGGAACTCGTGGATTTTGAACGCATTTAGTTAAAACAATGTGCCTGTTTTCTTTCATTGTGATCCACTTGATTATCTGCTAAGAAATATTTTCTTTTCTTTTTTTTTAAGATTTTATTTGAGAGAGAGAGAGAACACAAGCAGGGAGGAGGGGCAGAGGGAGAGGGAGCAGACTCCCCACTGAGCAGGGAGCCCAATTTGGGGCTCAATCCCAGGACCCCAGGATCATGACCTGAGCCAAACGCTTAACGACTGAGCCACCCAGGCGCCCTTGCTAAGAAATATTTTCATCTCTGCTGCTGGAATATGAGCTGGTCCCTAGTATCTTCCTAATATGAGAAGGAGAAGTTTTTATTTTACATATTTATTAATGTTATGGGTCTCAGAATTACTGTCATTAAGTATGTTTTGTTTTTCAAGATTGCTTTGGCTACTTGGGGTCTTTTGTTTGGATTCCATACAAATTTTAGGATTATTTGTCCTAGTTCTTGAAAAATGCTGTTGGGATTTTGATAGGGATTGCACTGAATGTGTAGAGTGCTCTGGGTAGTACGGACTTTTTAACAATATTTGTTCTTCCAACCCATAAGCATGGAACGTCTTTCCATTTCTTTGTGTCATCTTGAGTCTCTTCCATCAGTGTTAGTTTTCAGAGCACAGGTCATTCACCTCTTCGGTTAGGTTTATCCCTAGCTATTTTATTGTTTTTGGTGCAACTGTAAATGGGATTGTTTTCTTCATTTCACTTAAGCTGCTTCATTATTAGTGTATGGGAACGCAACAGATTTCTATACGTTGATTTTGTATCCTGCGACTTTCTGAATTCATTTATCAGTTCTAGTAATTCTTTGGTGGAGTCTTTAGGGTTTTCTATATGTTGTCTGCAAATAGTGAGAGCTTTACTTCTTCCTTACCAATTTGGATGACTTTCATTTCTTTATGTTGTTTAATTGCTATGGGAGTCCTTCTATTTTTTTTTTAAGATTTTATCAATTTATTTGAGAGAGCAAGAGCACGGGGGAGGGGGAGGGAGTGGGAGGGCAGGGGGCAGGGAGGGAGAAGCAGACTCCCCGCTGAGCAGAGAGCCCAACTTGGGGCTCGATCCCAGGACCCTGAGATCATGACCTGAGCCAAAGGCAGATGCTGAACTGGCTGAGTCACCCAGGTGCCCTGGGAGTGCTTTTATTTAGAGACTCTAAAAATCAACCGTTTTGGAGTGAATGATTCAGTAGCTTTTGTACATTCGCAGTGTTGGGTAACCACCACCTCTATCGAGTTCGAAAACATTTTCGTCCCCAAAAGAAGATCCCATACCCATTACCAGTCCCTCCCGTTCTTCCCTCCCCCAGCCCCTGGTATCCACCAGTCTACTCTCTATCTCTATGGATTTACCTTTTCTACATATTTCATACAGGTGGGATTGTACAATGTGTGCCCTTTGGGGCCTGACTTCTTTCACTTAAAATCTCCAGGGCACCTGGGTGGCTCAGTCAGTTAAGCATCCAACTCTTGATTTTGGCTCAGGTCGCCATCTCAGGCTCGTAAAATCGAGCCCTCTGTCGGGCTCCGTGCTGAGCGTGGAACCTGCTTAGGATTCTCTCTTTCCCTCTCCCTCTGCCCCTCCCCTCCTCGCTCATGCGCAATCGTGCACTCTCTCACTCAAAAAATAAAAATAAAAAATAGGGCACCTGTGTGGCTCAGTTGGTTAAGCGTCTGCCTTCGGCTCAGGTCATGATCTCGGGGTCCTGGGATTGAGCCCCATGTCGGGCTCCCTGCTCGGCGGGGAGTCTGCTTCTCCCTCTGACCCTCACCCTGCTTGCATTCTCTCTCTCTCTCTTTTTGACCAATAAATAAATAGATAAAATCCTTTAAAAAAGGGGGGGTTAAAAAAAAAAAGAATATAACTTGTCAAACCACTGTGTTGTACACCTGAAACTAATGCAACATTGCATGTCAACTCTATTTTAAGGGGGAAAAGGAAGAAAAGGAAACAATATAAAGAATCCCATGTTAGAATCCAAGTCCAGCAGTGATTTGAATGCAGGTTGATGGAAATGTTCTCCAAGATGGCCTCCCCATTGTGCTCTTCTCTTGTGGGGCATCATGCATGTACAGGGACTACAAGCCCAATCACCTTTTTGTTCTGGAGAGCAGTTTTCTAAAGGATTCGCTATAAATTATTTGGTAGATAATGACCATGCCTCCAGCAACAGACTGTGGCATTTGGAAGCCCATCTGTAGGTGTGTTCTTGTCCTTTATCTGACAACAGTTATTATGATGGCTTATGGAATATGGAACCAGATGAGCACTTTTATTTTTTAAAAGATTTATTTATTTATTTGAGAGAGAGAGCATGCAGGGCAGAGGGGCAGAGGGAGATGGAGAGAATCTTAAGCAGACTCTGCACTGAGCATGGAGCCCAACTTCCTACAGCCACCTGTTCTCTGAAGCTTTAAAAGTTGAGTCTGTGCCTCTGATCAGAGTGACGCATGGACATTTTTAGAGGAGAATTAACCTAATTTTCTTTAAGTTCTAAATTTCAGTTTCTGTTTTTAGGAAGCACAAATTCATCCAGTATTACCAATTCTGCGGCAGGTGTGGAAGATCTTAACATTGTTCAGGTGACAATTCCAGGTATGGAAGTCTATCTGGCGTTATCATAATTGACTTTATATTTTTCTTTTTGTTATATTTTAGCCATTATATAACATGGGTCATAAACCCTTGGAACTTTATTTTTTTTGCTTAGTTTACCCTTTCAACTAAGGAATGACAATTCAGGAATATAAAATACACTACAGATTGTCAGACACTGAATATCTTGCTTATATCAGACATCGTTAATCAGATATATTACTTCTCACAGCCACACCTTGGCATTACTGGAAGGGCAGACAACTCCAAGCACCAGCTCCTGTTAAGTAAGAATTGGCCAGGGCGCCTGGGTGGCTCGGTTGGTTAAGCGACTGCCTTCGGCTCAGGTCATGATCCTGGAGTCCCGGGATCGAGTCCCGCATCGGGCTCCCTGCTCAGCAGGGAGTCTGCTTCTCCTTCTGACCCTCCTCCCTCTCATGCTCTCTGTCTCTCATTCTCTCTCTCTCAAATAAATAAATAAATAAAATCTTTAAAAAATAATAATAAATAAATAAATAAATAAATAAGAATTGGCCACAGAGGTGGAATTTATCTGCTGCCCGTCAAGCAATCTTTTCTGAATATGTGTATATAAAATATATCTGGAGAGATACAAAAGAATCTGATAACATAATTTCCCCAAGGAAGGAAGCAGAGCTGAGAGAGGGATGTGAGAGAAATGTTTCACTCTGCGTTGTTCTATGTCTTGTGAGTTTTGAACCATGTAATTGCTCTAGTTATTCAAAATTAAATACAATAAAAATGTTAAGTATTGAAAAATATTCCCTTCTAATCCTAGTACATCTTACTCCTTTTACTTGTCATATTGCATTGACTCAGATTGCTATTATAATGTTGAAGAGTAGAGGTGAAGGTGGACACCCTGATCCTACATAATGTTGAAAATGTTCCCTAAGGTAGTATGGAGTGTGTTTACATGGATTCATAATTTGGGAAATTCTCTGTCGCGTCTAATGGCTTCCATTTACACATTTCCAAAAAACTAAACTGAGTGACAAGCCAGGTAAAGTGCTTTTTTCATGTGCTGTCAGGCACTTCCTCCAACAGCTTTTTTGGGGGTAAATTGATCAATAACCCCAGTTTGCTTGATTGTCTAATTATTTTTAGATAACGAGAAGGAAAGATTATCCAGCATTGAAAAGATAAAACAACTAAGAGAACAAGTCAATGACCTCTTTAGCCGAAAATTTGGTAAGTTTTTATATTGTTACATATCCAAAATGTATATATTTGAGGTATTTCTTTTTAATGGAATACTTTATTGATCTTTCTGGGGGCACCTGGCTGGCTCAGTCAGAAGAATGTGCAACTCTTGATCTAGGGGTCGTGAGTTCAAGCCCCATGTTGGGTGTAGAGCTTACTAAAAAAAATTTTTTAATAAAATAATTATATATAAAAAAAAGAAATAGATCTTTCTGGGGAAGGAGCTATGATCAAAATCAGCATGTATTTTTCCTGAAGGGCTTTTACATGGACACACTAATCGCAATAATAGTATCTATCTTTGATTTACTGAGTTCTTACCATGGCTGAGCATTGCTTTCAGCACTGACATGTGAATCATTATTTAATCTTCATAAAACCCTTTTTCAGGTAAATGCCAGCATCCTTTCTCCTTCCTGGAGAGAGAAATTGAATCTGTTTTACTGCCCGTTGCCAATGTCAAAGTCAGTAAGACTGTCCGTGAAGTAATAATGGCCAATGGCCCACGTTGTCACTGGACTGGAAGTATTTTAGCATCTCGGCACTGGTCTGGGAAAAGCAGGTGACACACTGAAGTGGTCTTCTGTTGTTTGTCTCCTCGCAGGTGAAGCCATCGGGGTGGACTTCCCTGTGAAAGTTCCCTACAGGAAGATCACATTCAACCCAGGCTGTGTGGTTATCGACGGCATGCCCCCGGGCGTGGTCTTCAAAGCCCCTGGTTACCTAGAAATCAGCTCCATGAGAAGGATCTTGGACGCTGCAGAATTTATCAAATTCACAGTCATTAGGTAGGTGAGCGCTCCCTGCTTGGTCAGGAGAATGAACCTGAAGGTGGCCACCTGATCGAGGTGGGGGAGGGGGGCGGTGGGATTTTTTTTTTAACCAGGAGGTGGGCCGTGGGGCTCCGAAGCCCAGTGCCTCTCGCACTCTCCTTGTCTCGTATCCCGCTTCTGGGAGCTGTGTGTCCCCGGACAAACGGACTTTGTGGCATTCACCATATCTCTTTCTCTTCAGACCGCTTCCAGGCCTGGAGCTTAGCAATGGTGAGTATCCCGGGTGGGTGGCAAGAAAGTCATCCCAGCACCCACTGTGTGGTGCCACGTGTCTTTGCAGGCCCTCCCCACGGGGGGCCTTGCTTCTCAAGCCTTGAGCCTTAGAGCAAAGCATGGTGCTCTTAAGATGCAGTTTATTTGTCCTGCTGGTTATAAAGTCCTTTAATCCTGGTACTTCACCAGAATTCTCATGCGACAGCTTGAAGGAGCTTGCGAGCCCTTTATGGCAGGGGTGGGGGGGCTAGGAACATTTTACTGAACTGGAATTTGGGAGCCCTTTATGGCAGGGGTGGGGGGCTAGGAACATTTTACTGAACTAGCCCAGCTCAGTGGGTAAATAGCTCCTGCCTGGTACCCCAGCTCCATCCCCGAGGACACCCCCCCAGCCCCCCTGCCCAGATCTCCCCCCAGTTCAGAGCCTAGAGGGTGCCACCTGGCACAGAGGTGGCTCCCAGGACCCCTCCGGTGCTGAGGTCAACATCTGTTCTGACTGAGCAACGCCCCATCCACGGTGCCTGTTCAGTATTCTGAACGTGGCCCCCCGGAGTCATTGCAAGCAAGTCATCAGCATCCTGTGGGGTGAGTAAAGCAGATGTAGGGATATTCTCTGGAGTCTGAGTCACTAGGGCACCTCCTCAGTTCAAGTTGGAAAAACTAAAATATTCTTTGAAAATGCCCGATTGATTATTCTTCCTAAACTCGTCTTGTTTGTTGCTGAACAGTTTTTTTTTTTGTAGCTTTATTGAGGCATGAGTTACATACCGTAACATTCCCTTGTATGAGGTATACACCTGCCAGTGATTTTTAATAAATTTACAGAGTTCGGCAAACTGTCACCACAATCTAATATTAGGACGTTTCCATCACCCCCCAAAAGATCCCTCCTACCCATTTTTCTCTCATTTCCTGTTCCTGCCCCCAGCCCCAGACAACCACCGAATTGACTTACTTTCTTGTCTCTGCCCACACTTTTTTTTTTTTAAGATTTTATTTATTTATTTGACAGAGAGAAACACAGCGAGAGAGGGGACACAAGCAGGGGGAGTGGGAGAGGGAGAAGCAGGCTTCCCGCCAAACAGGGAGCCCGATGCGGGGCTCGATCCCAGGACCCTGGGACCGTGACCTGAGCCGAAGGCAGACGCTTAACGACTGAGCCACCCAGGCGCTCCAAGATTTTATTTATTTAAAAAGAAGATTTTAGAGCACAAGCGGGCAGAGTAACAGGGCAGAGGGAGAGGGAGAAGCAGGCTTCCCGCCGAACAGGGAGCCTGATGCGGGGCTCGATCCCAGGACCCTGGGATCATGACCTGAGCTGAAGGCGGATGCTTGACGACTGAGCCACCCAGGCGGCCCCTCTGCCCACATTTTCTTGAAGTGAATGTTTAGACCTGTGTTCTCTCCAAGTAGAGCTCTTACCCGCTTCGTGGTCAGATTTCTTTAAATTTAAAACAAGTAAGTTTTGTGCAGTTCCGAGGCTATGACCAAGGCCCCTTGCGCCTTACAGCAGGTAAATCACACACCTTCTGTGGTCATCCCCCTTCCCTGTTACTTCAAAGTTCTCTTGAGACACAAATGAAAAAATATACAATAAAATGCAAACATAGTGCCAGATCATTCTTGCTTAAAGCAGATGGGGCAAACATAGGTACTTGCTGAATCACAAAAGATGCCTTTCACTGGGCTAGTGTACCTTTTAAAAATGGAAACGAGGGCGCCTGGGTGGCTCAGTCGGTTGAGCGACTGCCTTCGGCTCAGGTCATGATCCCAGGGTCCTGGGATCGAGCCCCACATCGGGCTCCCTGCTCCGCAGGAAGCCTGCTTCTCCCTCTCCCACTCCCCCTGCTTGTGTTCCCTCTCTCGCTGTGTCTCTCTCTGTCAAATAAATAAATAAAATCTTTAATAAATAAATAAATAAATAAATAAATAAATAAATAAATAAATAAATAAATAAAAATGGAAACGAGTGGCCGACATTGAAAAGCCAGGGACATTTTCAAGAAAAAGAAAGAAAAGCCAGGGACGTTTTCAGTGGGTAGAGCAAGTGACTCTTGATCTCAGGGTTGTGAGTTCGAGCCCCACGTGTGGCATAGAGTTTACCTTAAAAAAAAAAAGAGTCGATTTCTAAGTTCTCTTGGAATCTGAAGATCTGGCCCCAGATCCCACATCCCCTCCAGCAGCCCGTTGCTGGAGCTGAGAGTCAGCCGTCCCTCTCTGCAGGAGTGGGTTAACCATACCCCCCCACCCCAGCCACTTTACCCCTGACATTTATCATCACATTTTTGCTGTCGTTTTTCGTATGGTAGAGTTGAGAGAAAAAGTGAAATATTTCTTGTCTCCATGTCTCTATCAAAAGTGGGAAAAAGAAAGATAGACCAGGAGGGCCGTGTCTTTCAAGAGAAGTGGGAGAGAGCGTATTTCTTCGTGGAAGTGCAGAATATTCCTACGTGTTTAATATGCAAACAGAGCATGTCTGTGTCCAAAGAGTATAACCTCCGGCGCCATTATCAAACGAACCACAGCAAGCACTATGACCAGTATACTGAGAAGATGCGGGACGAGAAGCTCCACGAGCTGAAGAAAGGACTCAGGAAGTACCTCTTGGGGTCATCCGAGATCATGGGCCCCGAGCAGAAACAGGCCTTTGCAAATGTGAGCCCAAATGAAACCGCGGCCGTGCAACCCATAGAAGACATGGCTGGGAACTTATGGGAGAAGTTACGCGAAAAAATCAAGTCGTTCGTGGCATACTCTATCGCAATCGATGAGATCACGGATATCAATAATACCACCCAGCTGGCCATATTCATCCGCGGCGTTGATGAGAATTTCGATGTGTCGGAAGAGCTCTTGGATACGGTGCCCATGACAGGTACAAAATCTGGCAACGAGATATTTCTGCGTGTCGAGAAGAGTCTGAAGAAGTTTAATATCGACTGGTCAAAACTGGTCAGCGTGGCCTCTACAGGCACCCCTGCCATGGTCGATGTGAACGACGGGCTGGTGACGAAACTTAAATCCAAGGTGGCCATGATTTGCAAGGACTCAGATCTGAAGTCGGTTTGTTGCATCATTCACCCGGAATCGCTTTGTGCGCAAAAGTTGAAGATGGACCACGTCATGAGTGTGGTGGTTAACTCCGTGAACTGGATTTGCTCCCGTGGGCTGAACCACAGTGAGTTCACGACCTTGCTGTATGAACTGGACAGCCAATATGGCAGCCTGCTCTACTACACCGAGATTAAGTGGCTCAGTCGAGGGCTGGTGCTCAAGAGATTTTTTGAATCGTTGGAAGAAATTGATTCCTTCATGTCGTCCAGAGGGAAGCCCCTGCCTCAGCTGAGCTCTCAAGATTGGATCAGAGATTTGGCCTTCTTGGTCGATATGACAATGCACCTGAACACTTTGAACATCTCGCTCCAAGGGCACTCACAGGTCGTCACGCAGATGTACGACCTGATCCGGGCATTCCTAGCCAAACTGTGCCTTTGGGAAACTCACTTGGCAAGGAATAACCTGGCCCACTTCCCCACGCTGAAGTCGGTTTCCAGAAATGAAAGTGACGGACTGAACTACATTCCCAAAATCGTGGAACTGAAGACCGAGTTCCAGAAGAGGTTGTCCGATTTCAAACTCTATGAAAGTGACCTGACCCTGTTCAGCTCCCCTTTCTCGGTGAAGATCGAGAGCGTGCACGAGGCGCTCCAGATGGAGGTCATTGACCTGCAGTGCAACACGGTGCTAAAGACTAAATACGACAAGGTCGGGGTCCCCGAGTTCTACAAATACCTGTGGAGTAGCTACCCGAAGTACAGAATCCACTGTGCAAAGATTCTCTCCATGTTCGGAAGCACCTACATTTGCGAACAGCTGTTTTCCATTATGAAACTGAGCAAAACGAAATACTGCTCGCAGTTAAAGGACTCGCAGTGGGATTCCATGCTCCACATCGCGACATGACTTACAACACGGGGGGGGGGGGGGGTGCGGTGCAAGACTAGAATCCTCCGGGCCCCAGGGATTGCAAGATGAGAAGACAAGTTACAAACTTTCTGTTTTCCAGTTTTTTCCACTTTGACTCGGAAATGTAACTTGCAGTATCCTACCCGTTTGTATGACATTTTATGCCTCACCATAGTCCAGTAAAGATGAAGACCGTTTTATTGTATTTCTGGTGGTTGCCTTTCCTTCTGGCCGGCGGGTTTCACTCACCCCTGAGGCCAGCATACTGAAGTTTTAAATCAGCCAACAGAGAAACAGAGAGGTGTGTATTCGTGGAGGAGGGTAAATGCACACACATCTATCTGCCCACTTTCTGCATGGTGTCCCCTGTGATCTAACATGTTTGCAAGCTTGGGGACAGTCCCTTGGAGACACATTCACCAACCGTAGCACCCCTGGGTGATCTGTCTCTGCCTCCCGGCAGACCCACAAAGATAGGAGTTGAAAATGGAGAACTCCAGATAACAAGTAACATGAGCTTTCAAAGGCCAAGGCAGCTGAGGTTTGGAGGTTGTTTTGTTTTTTTGTTTTGTTTTGTTTTGTTTTTTTGATCAACTTTTTTTTGAGGGGGGCCCGGCTGGCTCAGTCAGTAGAGCATCCGACTCTTGATCTGTGGGTGGTGAGTTTGAGCTCCGTGTTGGGTGCGGTGATGACTTAAGAAATAAATAAACTGTATTTTGAAATAATTTAAAATTTGCAGAGAAGTTGCGGAAACAAGAAAGGTATGAAGAACACTTACATGTCCTCTTGCCAAATTCTCATATTATTGAAATTTTACCCCTATGCTCTATCCCTTGTTTGCTTGGCCTCCTTCTCTCTCTCATGTGTGTGTCCCACGCTGCCCGTGAGCCTGTATGCAGGAGTGTCCGAGTATCATGTGTGTATAAATGCACGCGCCTAATTTTTTTTTCTGAACCATTTGAGGGGGTTACATACATCCTTTCCCCCGACTACTTTAGGGAATATTTTCCAAGAATAGGGATATTCTCTAACCATGACTTACTTAGTGACCAGCTCCAGTAAATCGAACACTGATGTAATACTTCGATCTCGTTTACCATAAATGACACTGTGCATGGTGTCCCTTGTGTTCTAACATGTTTGCAAGCTGGGGACAGTCCCTCGGAGACTGTCCTGATGTCCTTCCCTTTACAGCACTTAACCCCCGGAGAGCTGGCATTTGAAAGCGCGCGCGCGCACGCACACACAGTGTTCTTAATCTGTATTAGCCACTGGAATTAATGACCCCAAATTATGAATACTTTCCAGGTTGGAAGAATTAATCTGACTAGGGAGCAAAAAGGCTAAAGATCCTGACCTGGTGATGACCCGTTCAGGAAGCAATGGACAAAACACTTTGATAAAAATAAAGGGAGGCTACAGGAGAGAGAGAGAGACCAACCTCCAGGCAGTTTCCTGCGCAAGGCACCCGCCCCCAGCTGGAGCCCCAGTGCAGGTCCTCAGACACAGGGAAAATGACCCCACCCCGGCAGTTCCTGTCCTTGGGGGGTGGACTGCAGGTACAGCTGGGTCTGGCTAGCTCAGAGGCTCACTTCCTAGGGGGAGGAATGGGCTGGTTTCCAACGGGGTCAGGGGAGACCCGCCCCGGTGTACCCGAGCAGATGCCCAACCGAGTATCAGAGGGGTCGCCCTGTGGACTCTGCAGGGAAAGGTCAGCCCCCTCATGTGATAGACCGACGGCTAGGGCTCAGAGTGATTAAGTGACCTGCCAAGGTAACACAGCAGAGACGGGGTCAGGATTCAAACTAGGTCTGTGTGACTCCAAAGTCCGTGTTATTCCATGACAGGAGGCTGTCATGTGTGGCTTTCTGGTGGTTAGCGCATCGGATGATGCTGAGGGGACGGCAGGGTTCAGCCTGGGCTGCCTTCTGTGACTCGACTATTCATGGGCTGTTCTGCTTTGAATCAACTCCTACGGCTTCCTTCTTTATCCTGCATGTGTGTTGGGACCGTGGCGGCCCAGCACCTTCACTCAGATGACAGAGCCAAGCCTGGGAGAACTGACTGAGCAAGCAGATGGTTTTCTGGGGTCATCGATTGATGGGGTGTCTGCAAATGAGAGCACTTAGGAGCGGGGTGGTGGGGCCCAGGCCGGAGCCAAGGGCTGGATTTGGTGGTCCCCATCAGTTTCTAGGAGCATTTCCCCCAAGGCCCTGTCTTCCTGTCCCAGGTGGACAGAGGACACTGGTCACTCCAACACAGGCCTGGGGTGGGGGTGGGGGGTTGGGGCTCTGGAAGCCAGGCCCCTGTCACCTCCCTCCTCTCAGTGCCCGTTGGCCGTTGCACCTGCCATTTGGACTGAGCCACAGAGCAGGAACTCTGCGGGGTCAGGAGAATGTAATGAATCCAGTAGGGCTTTGGAACCAAAAAGAAAAGCTCTGTCACCCACTTGCCATATTATCCTAAAAACTTGCTTACATTTTCTGAGGCTTGGTTTCCTCCACCACAAGCCCACATGCCAGGGTTGTTCTCAAACCAAAACAAGGTAAAGAAAGAGACCAGAATTGTGCCTGGCCCCAAGAAAATCGTCTGCCCCACACACTGCAGCCGTAACTCAGACGCAGGCCCCTCCAGACGTGCCTGCCGGGTGCTCTCTGTTGGCTCCCCCGAGGGGACAGCAGAAGCCCCCGGGGCAGGCCCCCTGCCCTCAGGCCCACGCACCACCCGGGCCTCCTCCTCAGCACGCAACAGTGGGGCCAGCGCAGGGCCACCTCCAGGGGACCAGAAGTGCAGAAAAACGTGAGGAAAACGTTGGATCGGGACCTTAGCTTGGAAAAGATGAAACTAAAAATTAAGAAAATCTGTATTTTATCTCACACAGTTTGTTTTTTTAATTATACTTGCAACTGAACAAGCAAAGGGGTTGGGATGGTCGGTGGTCAATTCTCCCACAGCTTTGCATGATAGCGTTTGAGGGGCTGGACTTTTCCAGCAAACCACATGTGCAAAAAGCAAAGGGCCCAGTGATGTTCTCAAGGCCTCTTTCAATCATTGCGCTGGTCAAATTATTCTCTTGAGAATCATCAGTCCCCTTATCTCGAAGGAACCAGCCTTGTCCATCCTCTTGTGCCACCTCCCACATAAGGAGGGGTAGCTGTCACCCACTGCCTTCCTGATAAGCTCCTGCTTTAGCAAGATTTGCAGCTCCAGGTTGCACCCTGGTTGGTGTCTTTGCATTTTGCAAAAGATCCACCGGCAAAGACTTTGAGCCATGGTCTGGCAGCAGGGCTGGTGGGGGCGGTGAGGGTCTGCTCATGAATGAGTAATTGCTTTCTGGTACAACCTCCTAACTGGGCAGCGAATAATCAAAGGTGCTCCCTCCCTATTCCTAGATGACAATTTTTCTTTGTCACCGAACTAAGGTGCACACACCGCGCGCTGTGGCACCCTTCTTCAGAACTCTTCTGCAGTGGGACCAAAGTTTTAGCAGGCAGCTTCTGTCCAAACAGCCAGCGCGGGGGCGGGGGGTGCGGGGCGTTCTTATTGCACTTGGCCCCGTGCAAACTTAGTCTCGGCCAAAGCCAGGGCAGTGTGCAACCGGACCTTGGTTCTCGCAACTTCCCCCAACCTCCCGCCCCAGCAGAGCTCACAGCCCTCAGTCCTAATTCTATAAACACCCCCAAGGGCGAGCCCAGCCCAGCCCGCCCCGCTGCTCTGCAGGACTTCTGCCCACTCCAAGCAACATTTATTGAGAGCGCTGAATAGTTAGCCGGGCGAGGCCGGGACTGCGGGAGGCATCCAGACTTCTGGATCTATACACGTGTATACAGGGATGGGGCGGGACAGGGCGGAGAGGCCAGGACGCCATCTAGGGGAGTGGCCCGGCCTCAGACGGCGGAAGCCAGCTTCCGTTTGGTGCTCTCACTGCAGCGGTGCAGGATGAGGTCCGCGCTGGGCCGCGGGGGCACCGCGGGCTGTGGCTTTGCGCTCTCGGTCTCAGGCTGCTCCCCTATCGCTGAAAGCGCGGCCGGGTAAGAGGCCCCGCCCCAACCTTCAGGCCCCACCTCCGGCCCCGCCTCCCCTCACCGCCCAGGCCCCGCCCCGGGAAGCCCCGCCTCCAGACCGCTACGGACACTCATACGCCGCGGGCTCCCAGCACAGGGCGGCCCGGGCCGGCCCTGGCCCCGCTTCTAGCCCCGCCCCGTCCTCAAGGCCCCGCCCCAAGAAAGCCCGCCCCCAGGCCGCTGCCGGCACTCACCGCGCGGGCTGACGGCTCTCCGCGGGCCCGGGCGCGCCTGGACCCGCCCCTGGACCCGCCCCGTTCTCCAGGCCCCGCCCCGCGCAGCCCCGCCCCCCGCCCCCGGCCACCGCCCGCACTCACGGCGCGGGCTCCCTGCCCTCCGCGGTCCCGGCCGCGCCTGGCGGCGACGCTGCTCCAGAAAACGAACACTGTTGCGCCGGTAAGTGTCCTGGCTGAGGCGCTTCCGCGACCGCTGGTGGATGCTGTGTACGTTGCGGATGGACGACCTGGGCGCAGCGGGACGGGGGCGTTGCTCAGCGCCTGGCCGTCCCCGATGCGCCCGCGTCCTTGCTTGCGCGGACCCGCATGACAGGCCCTGGGGTCCAACAACTGGCCCGGGGCAGTGGGGAGCGGGGCGGGGACCCCGCACGACGGGGCGGGCCATGCATGCGACTCCCCCGCGCCTACGCGGACTCCTGGGTGGCAGAGCCCCTCGCCAGCCATCAGCCCGGCCCCTCCCCAGGAAGCCCTCTGGACGGCCACAGCCCTCACGGGCCGTCCCCAAGGACGCCCGGCATCGACGTCTACACCTCCACCTCATACCCCTGCTGTCCCACCGCCCCCGGACCAGACCCACGATGTGGGAGGGCAAGTCCTGCCTCGATCCAGTGAGGGTTCTGTCTCCCCCGCCTGCTGGGGAGCCCCAGTCCCGAGCCCCCTCCCCAGCACTGCCAATCCAGGGCCTGGACCGACAGAGGGGACCCGTGGTACCTCTTCCTCAGCCCCGTCCAATCCCGGGGACCCTCGCTCACCTGCGGGGCGGTGCCCCTCGGCTCTTGATCTGGCGTTGGGCCTGGGCTATATCCTGCCCGGACTTCTGTAGGTACATGGATGGGAAGTAGCCTGTGATGTCGTTTTTCCTGCAACAGAGGCAGCCCTTGAAGGCCCCGCAGTCACAGGGGGGAGCAGGGGCCTCAGATGTGGGGGGTTCAGGGATCTCTCTAAACAGTTGGGGATGGGGCTTCTGGGTGGCTCAGTCGTTAAGCGTCTGCCTTCGGCTCAGGTCATGATCCCGGGGTCCTGGGATCAAGCCCCGCATCGGGCTCCCTGCTCCGTGGGAAGCCTGCTTCTCCCTCTCCCCTCCCCCTGCTTGTGTTCCCTCTCTTGCTGTGTCTCTCTCTGTCAAATAGATAAATAAAATCTTTAAAAAAAGAAAAAAAATTTTAAAAAAATAAACAGTTGGGGTTAAGGCAGTCGGGAGTTGCAGATACCCTGAAGCTTGGCCAACACCAGACTCTGTCCCTCTGGGCCTCAGTTTCTTCATCTGTGCAACATAGGCCCGCCCAGCCTTGATGTTGGTAGTAGGAGAAATTAGCAGGTCCAACTTGCCCCCCGACCCCCGCCAGCCCAGGGACATGTGTTTGCAATAAAACATCTGCAACAGTGTGTTTGTCAGTATTTTCTTTTACAGCGTGATCTGGCGTTCTCTCCCTCCAGGTCACCAAGTTCCCCTATGCTTTCTTCCACAAGCTTTTTAGTTTGGGGTTTTGTGCTTGGTCAAACCCATGACGCATCCTGAATAAATGTGCGTGGTGTGAGGGAGGGGTCTACGTGCCTTTCCTCCAGGTGGACGCCCAGCTGTTCCGGCACCACTTGCTGAAAAGACTTTTCTCTCCATTCTCACTACTATAATTTGGGAGTGAGAAAAACTTCACATATTACAAAGTTCACTCAGTAAAACTCTGATCCTTCTTGGCTGGTGGGAGAATCACAAGCAGATTCTTAGGGGTACATGATGGGCGGTTAAGTGAGGGTCAAAAAGGTTGAGAAATATCTTCCTGCCTCAGAGCCTCCAGCCCGGAGCCATGCTGATGGTGGGTGCTGTGGCCACGAGCTCACTGGGGTCATGGACTGGCCCTATGACTCGAGGCTCTGAAAGGGTGGAAAAGGACCTGGGGAGGCCCAGTGGGTCCAAGAAGATGGCCCTACAAGCCCCCAGGGTTCTGCTCTCCCCAGGAGGAATGACCAGATAAGAATCAATGACAACCGAAGATTTAAAAGGAAAAAGGATGACAGGGTCTGCTCTACCAGTTCTCAAGTAAAATAATTAACGCAACAATCAATTGTGTTGTAGAAGGAATAATAGATGGCGAGTGACCCCAAGTCACAAAGAACAAGGACGCTGAACCCTGAGAGCCAGTTGGGGTGGGATAGTCATTGATCTGCTACCAAAATGGAAACTGAGTCCATAGAGAGGTGGTGGCTTATCCAGAGTCCCACACCTGAGTCAGCACTGAGCCCAAACAGACCGGGCCCCAGGCCAGGGCTGACACTCAGGGTGGGCACAGTGGGGAGGGCGGGGCGCTCTCCTACCTGATGACCCACCAACCATCCAAGAGCTTATGAATGACCTCAATGGCTTCGCCCTCCTGCAGAGACACTTCATCCTCCATCTGGGCGGTATAGGCTTTGATGGAGACATAGGGCTCACCTGGTCGGCCGTGGGGGCAGGGGCACAGTGTGAGGGTCTGCCCAGCGCTGGCCTGCCTCCCCTCCTCTCCTCTCTGGGCCCCGAGGCTTTCTCCAGCTAGAGCCCAGGACCACCCTCCCCTCTCCTCCCTGCCTGCTCCTTACTGGTCTCCCTCTGCAGGCTCCTGCCGCCCACTCGTGGGGCACCCCGGAGTTCTGCCCTCTGCCCACTACACCCGGGGGAGCTGGCCCATCGCACC
Source organism: Mirounga angustirostris (assembly GCF_029215605.1). Lineage (NCBI taxonomy): Eukaryota > Metazoa > Chordata > Mammalia > Carnivora > Phocidae > Mirounga > Mirounga angustirostris. The sequence continues at coordinate 169,841,159 of NW_026991713.1, forward strand.
CCCCACCACCCACATCAGGGGCCAGGCACCTAAATAGGACACGTGGCCAGGCAGGCGGTGCAGGGGTGGAGCACCCGTCCACGTGGCACCTGAGCCACTTGACTCCGGCGTCCACACCTTTTCCAGTTTTTCCAGGGATGCCATAAATCTGCGTACAGTTGTGAAATCTCTCCATTTTAAAATACGGGCAATCAACTCTAACTTACTTACTTAGCTCCAGCCCGCGGGCTGCCGGTTCTCCGCTTGCAGTCAGCGAGGATGCCCCTGCCCGCAGGCAGCGCTCCTCCCTCAACCTCAGATCTGCTTCTCAGTTGGCTTCCCGCCGGACCTGGCCCGGGCTGGACCCACCTCTACTCTATCTCCTGGTTCTCTGTCCTGACCAAGGGCATCACCTCCTACCTGGGCCCCTCAAGCCAGACTATGGGGTCTCCACCCTGACCCCGCTGGGCAGCCCACAGTCCTACCCAACCCCCAAGTAGATATGATTGTATCTGGCTTCTCAATATCCCAGGGCCCCTCCGGTCCCTTCCCCTCCCATCCTTATGGCCATGGAAGGCAAGGCCACACCTTCATAGTTGGGCTCTGGGTCCTCTGTCTCATCAGGACTGTCCAGGGGTTCCAAGTAGGACGCCGGGACCCAGCCTCGCTTTGTCTTCGTTTGGCAGAACCACCAGCCTGTGCAGGGACGGGGGTGGGGGAGGGGTGGGGGTGAGGCAGGAAGTCTGGGCGGGCCTGGCAGCCTCCCTTGGCCACCAGGCTGGTAAGGACACCCGGACATAGACACACAGACATCCAACATTCAAATTCAGAATTGTCACCTTCACCATCCTCCATGCACACAGGTTACAGGATTACAGCTCAGAATCTGCTTCCCACACAGCACGCCCAGAAGCTCACCTAGCCTCCTGGACCTAACCCCGGGGATGCCCAGATGCCCACAGCCTCCCCTGGGGGTGCCCTCAGCGTGGGGAGGCCAGCTGGGGTCCCCAGAGGAGCCACAAGCCTGTCAGTGGACCAGGCGGGGAGGAAGCTGGAGGCTGTCTGAGGGCCAGAGCCTTGGTAGGGGGCTTGAGGTCCCAGCAGGGCAGGGAGACTGACCACTCTCACTCTTCTCCACGACGTCCACCACATCACCCGTGGCCAGAGCCATCTGGGAGCCCGAGGTCTTCTCAAAGTCAGCGATGGCCCGGTACGTCTGCAGGATGATGGGGCCTGTGATGTCTGGACAGAGGGAAGGTGGGGTGAGTGCACAGTGCGGGGATGGGCTGCCTCCTCCAGGCAGTCCCCTGCACGGGCCACCAGAACCAGGTGCACTGGAGGTAGATGTCCCCTGCCAACTAGAAAGCAGCAGAGACCAGCTAGTTTTTGTAGCCCCACATTTATGGAACACCTCGTGTGTTCCAGACCCTAGTCACACACCTTACACACCCTCTTTCTCACTTGATCAGGTCAGTGAGCAGCCCTCCTGCGCCCTAATGTGCACACCAATCGCCCCAGGATCTTGCTGGAACGCAGGTTCTGATTCCATAGGCCGGCAATGGGACCTGAGAGTCTGCATTTCTAACCAGTCCCCAGGTCTTGTCAGTGCACCATGTTATGGACTGAAATACCCCTCTTCTCCCCTCCCAAAAATTCACATGTTGAAGCCCTAAGCCCTAGTACCTTAGAATCTGTATTTGGAGTTAGAGCCTTTAAAGAGGTGGTAAGGGTGGGGCACCTGGGTGGCGCAGTTGTTAAGTGTCTGCCTTCGGCTCAGGTCATGATCTCAGGGTCCTGGGATCGAGCCCCGCATCGGGCTCCCTGCTCCACGGGAAGCCTGCTTCTCCCTCTCCCACTCCCCCTGCTTGTGTTCCCTTTCTCACTGTCTCTCTATCTCTGTCAAATAAATAAATAAAATCTTTAAAAAAAAAAAAAAAGAGGTGGTAGGGGTGGGGCCCTAACCCCATAGGACTGGCGTCCTTATAAGAGGAAGAGGAGACACCAGGGGGATACGTGCACAGAGGGAAGGCCGGGTGAGGGCACAAGGGGGAGGCAGCCGTCTGCACGCCAAGGGGAGAGGCCTCGGCAGAGCCCAACCCCACCCACACCCTGATCTCGGACTCCCAGCCTCCAGAACTGTGAGAGAACTCATTTCTGTTGTTTAAGACCCTCCCTCCCCCTTCGCCTGGTCTGCGGTGCTTTGGCCCGCATAGACTAAGACACTGCTCCCTGGACCACACGGTGAGTGGCCCATAGCCCCATCCGGGCATCCCACTCACTGGTTGAAATCCCGCTCCACATTTCGTGGCTGTGTGGCCCTTGACCTGAGTTCCAGCTCAAATCAAGCTTCAGTGTGTCCAGCTGTGAAATGGGGTTAATAGCACTTTGGTCCCTACTTCATATTTGTTACAGAGATGATTACACGTGTTAATATGTGCAAGACATTTAAAATAGGGCCTGGGACAGAATGAGTCCTTAATAAATGTCAGGTTGTATTATTAACAATTATCGTGCACAACAGATCAGACACGGTCAGGCCCCTCTGCCCCCAAACCTGTTCATTCATTCAGCCAGGACATCGCGGGCTGTTGGGAGCGGGGGTCGGGCTGGGCTCTGCGGCCACAGACATGAGCTTCGAAAGCTTCACTGACCAGTGACCCCCCAAGATCCCCAGTCGTTAGTGCAAGCCACCAAGATAACTCCCCCCCACCCCGGCTCCTTTCCCTGCACGGCCTGTGCTCAGCATCCCCCATCATGTCCCCAGTCCCCTCAGGGTGACCTACAGGTGGCTGCCCCCGGCTCTCACCCGTAATGCTCTTGTCTTTCGGCACCAGGTAGGTTTCTGGCTTTTTCACCCTGCAGGAAAGAAGAATCTGGGTTAGGTGTGCAGCTTCCCACCGGGGAAGCAGAGGCTCCGGGCAGACCTACAGAAGAACTTCCCAAGAGGAAAAGGAACATGGGATGTGGGGGCCGCTGCAGGGGGAAGGGAGCCACGGGGCAAGGAAAGCAGCCCCCCCCCGCCTTCTGCAGACCCAAAGAAGGAGCCAACTGTTTTGGGCGGTTTTTTTAGGGATTTATTTACTTATTTATTTGACAGAGACACAGTGAGCGAGAGAGAACACAGGCAGGGGGAGCTGTAGGCAGAGGGAGAGGGAGAAGCAGGCTTCTCGCTGAGCAGGGAGCCCGATGCGGGGCTCGATTCCAGGACCCTGGGATCGTGATCTGAGCCTAAGGCAGACGCTTAACCACTGAGCCACCCAGGTGCCCCAAGGAGACAACTGTTAAGGAGAACACAGGTGATGCACTCCGGTCTGGGAAAGGCTCTTGTCACCTTGGGGGGCCAGCTCCCCTCTTCTGGGGGCTCAGGAGAGTGGCCGACAGGGAGGGGGCATCCCCACCACCCAGGCCCCTGGGTGCTGCACTGTCCTGCCCCTGGGCCAGGGGAGATGTTCCACGGTGCTGTGTGTCCACCAGGCCTCACCAGCACTCAGTGAGCAGCGAGGGACAGAGGGAGGGACCTTCCCCAGCAGGACAGCTCATTCCCCTGAGACCTCCCTCAGCTTCTCAGATGCTTTCCAGGCTGGGCCCTGAGTACAGGAGTCCCCTGGGGCTGGGGCAGGCAGAAAATGAGGGGCAAAGCGGAGGCGTGCTCAGCGATTAACAGTGGCCACCAACCCTCCCACCCCCCTCATTGGGGCTCTGCACTTCACGGTTTGTAAGTGCTCTCCATGGCCCCCATTACTCCATCTGGCCCTTCCCACCCCGTTACAGACAGAGAAATGGCTTTCAGAAGGCAAGCTGAGGCTGAGGACCTAGGATCTCACATTCCCAGCCCAGAGAGCCCCCCCACCCAGCACTGTGAGGCTCAGAGGGCTCCAGGTGGAGAATTGGCAGGGACGCTGGGGCGGGGGGTGGGGGAGTTCCAGGTCACACGGGCCAGAGTTGGAATCCTTCCTCCTTCTCTTTCGGGCTGTGTGACTTCAGGCAAGTCGCCTCCCCTCCCTGAGCTTTAGTTATCTGTCACAGGGGGGATATCCTGCACCGCCTCCCCAGGCAGAGCTCACCACCACCCTTCCCTCTTCCACTTCGGGGCCAGAATGCGGGGGGCCACTCACTGGCTGTCCGTGGGGAGCTTGAGGTCGTCAGGGCGCACCTGGAAGAAGTTGAGGAGGTGGGGGCAGCGAGAGATCTTGACAGGCAGGCTCATGAGCACATTGCAGTATTCGGTGAGGGTGCCCTGGCGACTCTCGGCGACCCGCTGCCCGTCGAACCACCGTGGGGCTGGAGGGGCCCGGGAGGGACACCAGTGAGCACACTCCCAGGTCAAGTCCCAGAGGGAGCGGGAGTAGGGGGCACAGATCGCAGGGCAGGAGAGCGGAGCCAGGACAGGTGACCTGCTCCTTACCTGGCAGGTGGGGAATGATCCTGTTCTGTGGGTTGATGTCCCCCGCCTCGATAGGAAACATTTCCTTTAACGTTTTCTAGACACAAAAGAAAAGGCGAAGGCACGTCCTTTATTACAACCCTGTCAAAGCATCGAATCGGAAACGACTCTTCTAATCACGTGGGCTAGAAAGTTCGGCTGCCATCCTTGGTCCTCTTTCTCTCCCACCTTACAGCCACCAGCAGATTCTTCTGGTTCTGCTCCTAAAATCCATCCAGAATCTGACCCTTCTCACTACCCACACAGCCACCACCTCGGGCTGAGCTTCCACCGAACCTGGATGATCACATCCTACGCCCCCTTCCATCTTTGTCCTCAACCCAGCACCCTCTTCACACTTAAATTGGATCATGTCTCTCTTCTGCTCAGAGCCCTCCCTGACTCTCAGCTCACATTAGTCTACAGGGCCCCGCAGACCCGTCCTGTCTGCCTCACTGACCTCCTCTGCCGCTGCCCTCCCCTCCCTTGTTCACTCTGCTCCAGCCATCTCTGAATACTCCAGGCCCATTCCTGCCCCAGGGCCTTTGCACTTGCTTTTCCCGTTCTTTCCCTGTATCTGTCAATAGCGCTTTCTCTTTCTCTTTGTCCTTCTTCAAGTCTTTGCTCAGATATCACCCCCTCAGTGAAACCTTCTCCCTGACAATTTCCCCTCCTAACTCAGTCCTCCCATCCACCACCACCCCCTACTTTATTTTCTCTATAGTTCTAACGACTGTCTAACATACTATGTAAATTACTTATGTTTTGTTTGTCTGTTATCCTGACTCCTCCGCTAGAACTTAAGGTCCACAAGGGAGGGCAAGGACTTGCATCTTTTTTATGCCCTTGTTACCTTCAGAGCATCTCCCACTCACCAAGTAGGACGCACCTGGCGCTTAGTAGGTGCTCGATAAATAGTTGATGAATGAATGCAAGAGTCCACCAATTAGTAAAAGGGGCTAATCCTACGCTAGAACAACCCAGAACAGTTTAAAGAGGAGAGATGGAGTCGCGCACATATCAGCATGGACAGGTCTCAAAAATGTGACCTAGTGACAGGAACAAGGCAGAGAAAGGAGCAGCGGCATGCTGATGGCTTCTAGAAAGCCTGCGGAGAATGCACGCTCAACACTACTGTATCTTGTTCTTGGACTTGTGTGTGTGTGTGTGTGTGTGTGCACAGCTGTAGTCACCCAGGCTGGAGCTGGGACAGGGCATGGGATGAAGGGTGTTTTCCACTTCTTTTGTAATGTTTTCTTTTCTTTTTTATTTTTTTTATTATTATTATTTTTTAAGATTTTATTTATTTATTTGAGACAGAGAGAATGAGAGACAGAGAGCATGAGAGGGAGGAGGGTCAGAGGGAGAAGGAGACTCCCTGCCGAGCAGGGAGCCCGATGCGGGACTCGATCCCGGGACTCCAGGATCATGACCTGAGCCGAAGGCAGTCGCTTAACCGACTGAGCCACCCAGGCGCCCCTTCTTTTCTTTTTTTAAAAGATTTTATTTATTTCTTTGACAGAGAGAGACACAGCGAGAGAAGGAACACAAGCAGGGGGAGTGGGAGAGGGAGAAGCAGACTCCCTGCTGAGCAGGGAGCCCGATGCGGGGCTCGATCCCAGGACCCTGGGATCATGACCTGAGCCGAAGGCAGTCGCTTAACCAACGAGCCACCCAGGCGCCCCTTCTTTTCTTTTTTTAAAAGATTTTATTTATTTCTTTGACGGAGAGAGACACAGCGAGAGGGGGAACACAAGCAGGGGGAGTGGGAGAGGGCGAAGCAGACTCCCTGCTGAGCAGGGAGCCCGATGCGGGGCTCGATCCCAGGACTCCGGGATCATGACCTGAGCTGAAGGCAGTCGCTTAACCAACTGAGCCACCCAGGAGCCCCATGTTTTATTTTTATTATCTTAAAAAAAGCCTTGTGGGGCGCCTGGCTGGCTCAGTCGGTGGAGCTCATGACTCCTGATCTCGGGATTGTGAGTTCAAGCCCCACGCTGGGATTAGAGTTGACATTAAAAAAAAAAAAAGCCTTGTAGCAAACAGCACAGTGATATCAGTTGTGACTCAGTGTCCTGGGTGTGTGGGACCCTTATAGTCTTCACATTGATCTGCATTTTGCTTTATTTACTTACTTACTTACTTTTTTTTTTTTTAGGTAGGCTCCTGAGATCATGACCTGAGCTGAGATCAGGAGTCAGAAACCGACTGAGCCACCCAGGTGACCCTGCATTTTGCTTTAAATTTCTCATACAAGAGGGGCGTCTGGCCGGCTCAATCAGTACAGCAGGCAACCTTTGATCTCGGGATTATGAGTTTGAGCCCCACGTTGGGTAAAATAAAAATTTAAAAATAAAAAAATATTTTAAAAAAGTCTGGGGCGCGCCTGGGTCTGCTTCTCCCTCTGCCTGCCATTCCCCCTGCTTGTCCTTGCTCTCTCCCTCTGTGTTAATACATAAATAAATCTTTTTTAAAAAATGCGAAGTTCTGTGTATTTTACCACATTAAAACATACTTTAAGGAAATCTTACCACTTGCAACGATGTGGATGAAACTAGAGGGCATTATGCTAACTAAGAAATAGTCAGAGAAAGACAATTATATCATCTCACTCACATGTGGAATTTAAGAAACAAAACAGATGAATATAAAGAAAGGGAGGGAAAAACAAAATAAGACGAAATCAGAGTGGGAGACAAACCATAAGAGACTCTTAACTCTAGGAAACAAACAGGGCTGCTGGAGCGGAGGTGGTTGGGGGGATGGGGTAACTGGGTGACGGGCATTAAGGAGGGCACTGGATGTGATGAGCACTGGGTGTTATACGCAACTGATGAATTACTGAATACTACATCTGAAACTAATAATACACTGTATGTTAATCAATTGAATTTAAATTAAAAAAAACAAAAAATAAATAAAAAATAAAACATACTTTAAGGAAAATGTTCTATTAACTTAAGGAATAAATAATGCACCCTCATCTGTGGGCTGGGGGTGCTCTGGGTTCCTCACTTCCTGGCCAGCACCTGGGCCACCCTCCCCCTGGAAGGGCAGAGCTGGGACTGGGTGTGGTGTCCCCTCCCGTCCCCTCCCTTCCCAGACACAGACACACACACACACACACACACATATACACACACAAGTGCGCAGGGCACTCACGTGGAACTCGTAGATCTCCGTGAACCGCCGGTATACCACCTTCTCAGACAGGTCCTGCCACTTCACCAGGAACATGTACACCTGGGGGGGGGGGGGGTGACAGGGTGGGGGCGTTCAGCTTCCTGGGGGAAGCCCATGGGACTCAGGGGCAGGGGCAGGGGCGGGGGTGGGGTGGGGAGAGCACTCTTTGGGGTGACCTGGGCCACAGAGAGGGCACTGACTCATGGACCCCAGAGCTCCTGCTCTCCAGCCTTAGGACCCAGGGTGAGATGCAGCTTCTCTCAAATGAACTCAAATTCCTCATCTGTAAATTGGAGACAGAGGGGCTCCTGGGGCTGGTAGGAGAGTTACGGGAGGTGAGATGAAAAGCCTGGGCTCAGACCTTACGAGAATTCAGGGAGAGAGTGTGGGGTCCCATTTCTACCAAATGTCCAGAATAGACAATCTACACAGACAGAAAGTAGATTAGTGGTTGTGGGGACTGGGCTGGGAATGGGAAGTTCCTAACAGGTCTGGGGTTTCTTTTGGGTGGTGATGAAAATCTAATATTGATTGTATGAGGGGCGCCTGGGTGGTGCAGTCGGTTAAGCAGCCGGCTCTTCGATGTGGCTCAGGTCATGATCTCAGGGGCGTGAGATCGAGTCCCACGTTGGGCTCCACGCTCAGCTCAAAGTCTGCTTGAGATTCTCTCCCCCTCTCCCTCTACCCCTCCTGCTCATGCTCTCTCTCTCTCTCAAATAAACACACCTTTAAAAAATATATGTATATTGATTGTATGATGGTTGCACAACTCTGTGAATACTAAAAACCATTGTACCCTTTATATGTACACTTTATATAGGTGAATTATATCTCCATGGAGCCATTATTAGGAAGAAAAAAAAAAAAAAGGAAAGAAACCTGGTAAGGAGAAACCAAAAGAGAGCTAGGAGAATTCTATACTCAGCCACAAAAAGGAACAAATTACTGACAGATGCATCCACACGGATGAATCTCAAAAGCATTCTGCTAAGTGAAAGAAGCCAGACACGAAAGGCCACACACATGCTTGGTAGGATTCCATATCTGTGAGAGTCTAGAACAAGCGTGACTAACTAAAGGTGGAGGGAAATCAGAACAGAGGTAGCGTCCGGGGGATGGTGGAGGAATGATTCGGGAGTGAGAGAATCTGGGGGTGATGGTAACAATCTATACCTTGATGAGGGTTTGGATTATGTAGGGACATGTACCATTAAAATTCAGCAAATATATCTCTAAGATTGGTGGATTTCATTTTACATAAATTTTACATCAAAAGAGAAAAAAACTAGGGGCACCTGGCTGGCTCCATCAGTGGAGTCTGCAACTCTTGATCTCAGGGTTGTGAGTTCAAGCCCCATGTTGGGTGTAGAGACTGCTTACAAATAAAATCTTAAATGTTTTTAAAATAAAATTTAAAAAGAGAAAAAAATAAACGAATATGACCTCTAGGTAGTGATATGCATGCTTAAGTATTTAGGGCAAAGTGTACAGATGTTTGCAATTTGCTTTGAAATGCACCAAAGGCACGCCTGGGTGGCTCAGTCAGTTAAGCTAGCCAGACACCTCAAGAAAACGTTTATACGTTTTTATCTCTTTCCCTTTTTTCTTTTTTCTTTTTTTTTAAGATTTTATTTATTTGTCAGAGAGAGAGCACAAACAGGGGGAGAGCAGGGAGCCTGATGTGGGACTCAATCCCAGGACCCTGGGATCATGACCTGAGCTGAAGGCAGACGTTTAACCGACTGAGCCACCCAGTCATCTTCCTTCCTTCCTTCCTTCCTTCCTTCCTTCCTTCCTTCCTTCCTTCCTTCCTTCCTTCCTTCCTTCCTCCCTCTTTCCTCCCTCCCTCTCTCTTTCTTTTTTTCTCTTTCTCTTTCCCTCTCTTTCTTCTTTCCTTTCTTTCTTTTTAAACATTTTATTTTTAGGGGTGCTTGACTGGCTCAGACAGTTAAGCATCTGACTCTTGATTTTGGCTCAGGTCATGATCTCAAGGTCGTGAGATGGAGCCCCACGTCAGGCTCCACGCTCAGCATGGAGTCTACTTGAGATTCTCTCCATTTCCCTCTATCCCTGCCCCCCAGCTCATGTGCTCTCTATTAAAAATATATATATATAGGGCGCCTGGGTGGCTCAGTTGGTTAAGCAACTGCCTTCGGCTCAGGTCATGATCCTGGAGTCCCGGGATCGAGTCCCGCATCAGGCTCCCTGCTTGGCGGGGAGTCTGCTTCTCCCTCTGACCCTCCCCCCTCTCATGTGCTCTCTCTCATTCTCTCTCTCTCAAATAAATAAATAAATAAAATCTTTAAAAATATATATATATATATTTGTTTTGTTTTAAGATTTTATTTATTTATTTGACAGAGAGAGACACAGCGAGAGAGGGAACACAAGCAGGGGGAGTGGGAGAGGGAGAAGCAGGCCTCCCGCCGAGCAGGGAGCCCGATGCAGGGCTCGATCCCAGGACCCTGGCATCATGACCTGAGCCAAAGGCAGACACTTAACGACTGAGCTACCCAGGCGCCCCCAAAAATATATATATTTTTTTAAACAATCTCTACACCCAATGTGTGTCTTGAACTCATGACCCCAAGATCGAGAGTTGCATGCTCTACTGATGGAGCCAGCCACCCCCTCTTTTTTTTTTTTGCAAAGAGAAATACAGGAAAGATAAACCAGAATGAGTCTTTGAACACATCTTTTTATAAAGTTTCGATGTTTGATCACATCAAACATGTTAATATATTACACATTTAAAAATAAAATTAAAAAAATAAAAATAAAATTAGATCAAAAAGGATTTAAAAAAAAAACAACTTCAAATTGGAAACAAACGAAAACATATGAACTTCACTATCTATCAGATGGGTAACAACCATATTAAAGAAAACTGGAAAAAAAATCCAAGTAACTCTTAGTTATAGTATTTCTACCTTCAATCCAAAGGGGGGGAAAAAAACGCAAAGAAGACTTAAATTCGACCTAACAGGTTGATCGTTCATAATGGCGTGGGTGCTGTAATTCTGATAGAACTAGCTCATGTGGATTGCAGAAATGAGCAAAGGAGTCAAGATGTTAATTCAGCTGGGAGGCGGGGTGATCGTGGAGAGAGAAAGGATCTACGAATATAAAGGGGTACAAGGAGAAGGAGATGGAATGGCTCTTTTCCCTGGTCTGAAAGGCCACGGGGAAAGACATCCCAGAGGCAGTGAGCATGCTCAGCTTCCAAATCTAGAGTTCTAACCTCACTCCCCACTGCAGAGAAACAGGTGAAACGGCAGAGTCCAGGGCTCCCGCTGGAGAGCACAGGGTCAGCCTGGAACATCTCAGTAGCAGAAGTAAGAATAATGCTGAGAGAATGACAGACTAGGTCAAAAAAACACAGGAGCCAGCTTGAAGGGGCTCCCAGTAGCCAGATCTGGTACGATCGGAGCATGAAATGAGTTATGATAGTGATGGATCACATCCACAGTGACCTAAGTAAATAGTAAGGACGAGGGGAAGAACCTTACGGTACAATGTTAACTAATAAATGCAGAAGGAACCGTAGAGTTTAAAAAAATCAGTTTGGCGGGGCGCCTGGGTGGCTCAGTCGGTTAAACGACTGCCTTCGGCTCAGGTCATGATCCTGGAGTCCCGGGATCGAGTCTCGGGATCGAGTCCCGCATCGGGCTCCCTGCTTGGCAGGGAGTCTGCTTCTCCCTCTGACCCTCCCCCCTCTCATGCTCTCTATCTCTCATTCTCTCTCTCTCAAATAAATAAATAAAATCTTTAAAAAAAAAAAAAACAAGAATAAAAGCAAATTGTACTAAAAAAAAAATCAGTTTGGCAATCATTATAGTAATTTGACTTAGGCAAGAGTCATCCAGGTGCTGTAGAGCGAACAGGATATTCATTTAATTTCAGAAAATCTCCCCGCAGGTTCATTATTAATCACAAGGGGAAAACTAGTCACCTTACAGTAGAGACATCTGGTGATCAAAATTAACATCACCGACACAGGAACCAGCAAAAAATCCCCTGCCGCTGATAGGATCAACGAGGTGAACACCATGTCACTTCTGGGCTATTCCTGCCACCAATACATAATCCCAGTCTAATGAAAAAGGATTAGACAAATCCTGTTGTAGAAGGGACATCCTACAAAATGACTGGCCCCCGCTCTTCAAAATGTCAAAGTTGAGAAGGACAAAAAAAGATTAAGACTGACCCATGGGCGCCTGGTTGGCTCAGTCGGAGGAAGGTGTGACTCTTGATCTCGGGGTCATGAGTTCGAGCCCCGTGTTGGGTGCAGAGATTACTTAAATAAATAAACTTAAAAAAAGACTAACCCAGGGGCACCTGGGTGGCTCAGTCGGTTAAGCGTCTGCCTTCGGCTCAGGACATGATCCTGGAGTCCCGGGATCGAGCCCCGCATCGGGCTCCCTGCTCAGTGGGGAGTCTGCTTCTCCCTCTCCCTCTGCTCCTCCCCCCTCGTGCTCTCTCTCTGGCTTACTCTCTCTCAAATAAATAAAATCTTTAAAAAAAAAAAAAAAAAGACTAACCCAGACTAAGGGAGTCTGAAGAGTCACGACATGTGAAATGCAGCAGGTGGTCCTGGGTTGGATCCCAGACCGGGAACATTTTTACTACAGAAGACAGGTAAGGGAAATGGTGAAATCTGAGTGAAGTCCGTGGGTCGGAGAACGGTGTTTCATCTACGTCTACGTTAATTTGCTGATGTTGACACATTTGCATTGCGGTGATGTAAGAAAATGCCCTTGATTTTAAGAAACACACAGTAGAGGGGCACCTGAGTGGTGCAGTCAGTTAAGCATCCGACTCTTGGTTTCCGCTCAGGTCATGATCTCGGGGTGGTGAGGCTGAGCCCCGCGCTCAGCAGGGAGTCTGCTTGAGATTCTCTCTCCCTCTCCCCTCCTGTGCTCTCTCTCTCAAATAAATAAATAAATCCTTTAAAAAGTACACAGTAGTGTTTAGGAGTAAAGAAACACAATGTCTCCAGTTTACTCTAGAATGATTCAGGAAAGTCCTATTCAGAGAGAGAGAGAGAGAAAGAGGTGGGGAAGAGAGAGACAGAGAGAGAGAGAGAGAAAGAGAGGGAGGAAGGGGACGGGGAGGGAGAGGAGAGAGGGAGCACAGATGTGGGGGGTGGAGGGATATTGGAGTTATTGGTGCTTTGGGGGCAACCTTTCTGTAAGTTTGAAATTATTTCGAAATTAAAAGTGAAGAAAAAGAAGAAAGGTCTTGGCAAAGGATACTGAATGTGCCCTACAACTGACAAAGCAGAGTTCCTCCCTGGCCTTCCTCTGGCCTTGGGGACCCTCTGGTGGGGTGGGGTGGACATGTTCGGGCAGCCTCCCGGGACAGGGCATGGGGGAAGGGGACATTTTTGGCCCCTTGGTGGGGGTCACCCTACTGGAGGGGATCCGACTGGAATGTAACTGATCCCAGGGCCGGCTTGGGGAGACAGAGGGTTGCCGCCAGTCCTCTCCTGGAGGACGGCTCCCTGAAAGCTGGGATGGTCAGGGAGGGCTGCTGGGAGGAGTGGGCCCTGGGCTGCCGGGACGTGAACAGGGTGCTGCGGGGGACTCCTGGCTGGGGCGGGGGAGCAAGGAGTGAGGTGGGCTGGCAGGGGCCAGGGGCCGAGCCGCCTGTCCTCCCACCAAGGGCCCCGGGGTGCCAGGGTGCACGTCCACGGTGTGCCCCGACAGGCCAGTGGTCCTGGGAGCCGCGCGGTCACAGCACTCTCTGGCACCAGTGCTCCCACGACAGGCCTGTCCCCGCGCGCTCGCAGGGCCCTCCCGTGGGCTACTCACGTAGTGCTGGCTGGGGACGAAGCGCTTCTCGAAGCCCAGAAGGGCGATGTGGCGTATGAAGGTGTCCCCCATGGCCGGACTGCGGGGCCTCCCCTTCTGTGGGGGCGCTCCCTGGCTGGGCCTTAAATGGGGTGGAAAGAGGAAGTCACTTTGGTCTCGGCAGGGGTGGGGGCAAGAGGGGGCAGGGAGGACGCAAGGAGGGCTCTGCTTCTTCTTTCAGTTTCTGGGATTCCTTCGACTCCTGTGGCATGGACGTGGGCGGCCTCATGCAGGCATGTGGATGGGAGAGCTTGCCAGGTCCTCCCCACGGTTGGCGAGCCCCGCAGTTTGGGGGGGGGCCCATCCCCCACCCCTCTCCCTCCGGCAACCTGTGGACCAGCCACACTGGCCTCTCTACAGTTCCTGGAACACACCAAGCTGCTCCCACTGCAGGGTCTTTGCTCTTGCGGGGCCACCTGGACCGTCTCCCACTTGTCTGTAACTCCCTCCCTAGGGTCTTCAGGTTTCTGCTCAGATGGCACCTCCTCCAGGAAGCCTTTCTTGATAACTTCACAAAAGAGCAAAACTTCACGCTTCCCCCCCCCACACACTCACACCTTCCCGGTTTTGATTCAGAGCACTTACTACGACGGACATATTGTCTATTTCGGGTTTTTTTTACGATGTCTCTCCTTACCAGGATGTGAGCCCCATGGGAGCAAGGGCTTGGCTGTGGCCCAAGCCCTAGCCTGGTGGCTGGCTTGCAGAGGGCCCTCCCTAAACACTTGGGTAGTGGCCGCACCAGTGCCCTCCATGGGAGGGGTGCATATCTACAGGGGTGTGTAACTGAGCACCAGTGGCCGTGGGGACAGGCTCTGAGACCTGCGTTCAAGTGGACCCTCGGGGCTCAGTTTCCTCCTGAGTGAAATGGGACCACAGGCTCTGCTGAGAGGGATGTGGGGTGAAGAGGTGAGGAGGGAGCCGTGTGCTGGTGGGTGAGGGAAGGGGCTGGGGCCTCTCGCACGGTGCGGGGGGCGGGGGTACCTGGGAGGCTCAGAGATTACAGAGCTGGTCCAAGGTCACAGGGCAGGTGGCCTCCACTGACAGTCTGGCTGCAGGCTCAGGTTGGCGGGGCTGGTTGGTGGCCCAGACGCACAGATTCCAAGACCCAGAGGCCACGGCAAAGGCCACCAGCACTCTGAGAGCCACGGGTCCCCCTGAACTCCTGGGGGTGAGGTGGCGTCTGGCAGAGGGGAGCCAAAATGTGCCGTTTTGAGACTGTTACCATGACCGGTCAAGTTGGTGGTTGTTCCTGGTTTTGTCACTAAGAAGGGCAGGGGCCACGTCCTCTTCGCTGAGAGATTTGCTTGGCACATCCCCTGTGGTCACTAGGAGGTCACCGGCCCTGGGTGTGGCCAGCCTTGCAAGGCCCTTCTCTGGTCATCTCCATTATGTATCTAGAATCTTCCCGAGGGGCGCCTGGGTGGCTCGGGCGGTTAAGCGTCTGCCTTCGGCTCAAGTCACGATCCCAGGGGCCTGGGATCGAGCCCCGCACCGGGCTCCCTGCTCGGCGGGGAGCCTGCTTCTCCCTCTGCCCCTCCCTCTCCTCCCTCCCCCCTCTCACAAATGAATAAATCTTAAAAAAAGAAATAGAACCTTCCCGCACAGGAGGATACGGTGCTCAGCAACGAGGAGCTGCCGCACACAACTCGGGGGAACCTTCTAGACACAGGTGGAGGGAGAGAAGGCAGACAGCAGAGCACACTTTGGCAGGACGCCGTGTAGACCAAGCTGAAAAACTCCCCTCGCCAGGCTCCACTGTTGGAAGGCAGGGTGACCTCCAGGGTGGGGACAGCGGTGGCCGTTAGGGAGCAGGAGGTGGTAGCCGGACTGCCCCTTCCTGATCAGGCTGCTGGTTCTGCAAGCGTGCTCGCTCTCCCATAATCCGCCCAGTCCCGGCACGCGGGGTCGCGCGTGGCCCTTTGCTGTGGGTACGTCATGCTTGGATGACAATTGCCACATGAGGAATAGGCTGGGGCCATGGGATGGACGGCAGCGCCTGGGAGCACAGCGCGCTTGGCTCACTGCAAGCGCTTCCCGCCGTCCCCGTTCCCACGCGGTGCTGCCCTGAGGTCACTGCACGCGCAGCCCCCAGGCTGGCTCACCTGGGCGCAGTGAGGACAAGGGCCGGGGAAGTCAGCGGGGCCCGGGGCCAGTGGCACTTCCCTCCCTTCCTCCCGTGGCCTTTCCACTCTTGCATAATAGGTTCCGGGCCCCGGGCGGCGAGCCGAGTCGTGCAGACACCACCTTACCACTTCCCTCCTGTGGCCTCCCCAGACCTCCTCCCGCGGCCCCCGCAGCCAGGAGCATCCACAGCAAGTCCCGTTGTCGCTTGGCAGGCTCAAAGCCTTTGGGAGGCCGTGGCAGGCCTGACTTGAATGCACGGGGGAGACAAGCAAGTGACCAAAGGATTAAAACAAAAAAAAAGGGAATGAGCAAATTGAAGGAATGAGATAATAAACGGATACAAGGGCTGTTTGGGGGGGAGGGGGCAGGGGGAGATATAAACTTTTTTTTTTTTTTAAGATTTTATTTATTTATTTGACAGAGACACAGCGAGAGAGACGGAACACAAGCAGGGGGGAGTGGGAGAGGGAGAAGCAGGCTTCCCGCGGAGCAGAGAACCCCATCGATGTGGGGCTCGATCCCAGGACCCTGGGATCATGACCTGAGCTGAAGGTAGACGCTTAATGACTGAGCCACCCAGGCGCCCCCAAGATTCAAACTTTTAAAGTTTTAAGACTTTTATTGTGAAATATACAGAAAATTGCAGAAAAACATACAGTTTGGTGATTATCAGATCATAACGATGAGGAAGTCGGTATCCCAGGGGCCCGGTCAGCTGCGTATTACGACCACAGCTCAGAGTGCCCCCCACTGCCCCTTGACGGCTGGCTGGAGGGCCTCAGCCGGGGTCAGAGCGCTTTGTATTTACCAACACCTTATCATCACGAGGAAGCTGTCAGATAGGTGCTGTTATTTCCCCCCACTTTACAGACACGAAAACTGAGGCACAGAGCCGTAAATCAGTTGTAAGGGAAGAGCTGGGATTTGAACCCAGGCAGTCCGGACCCCAGGCCCATGCTCTCAACCACTGGGCTCCCCTGCTCTGCCATTCATCATGTGAGTGAATGATGAACACGACTGGGGATTCACGAGGAAGGAGTTGGCCTGCACCAACACCCCCAAAGCAGGAGATTCCCAAATTGGGCCAGGCTGGGAAGGAGGCAGGTCTTTACCTCTTCCCAGATGCCACGTTCTCCAACGCCAGGCCTTCCCCACATGGGCTGGGCGGGCCAGTTCCTCAACCAGGAAATCCCCGGGGCTGGGCCACGCTGGCGAGTGGAGAGGGATGTGACATCAGAGCCCGAGGTCCAAGCAGTGCCCTCCGGGATCTTGTGTCAAGAGAGGGAATCCAGGGCTTTCCAGGATGGGAACAAATCAGCCATCGTTACGAGGCTGTTAGTTCTTTCCCAAGCATAACTTAAAGCCCACCTGCTGCCCCTCCTTGGGTGAGAACAGTCTGGATCAGCAGCCTGAGGACGCCCGGGGCCAGCCCTCAGGACCGGTTCTCTCCTGATGCCCACACTGGTGGGACGGGGCCCCCCCGAGGTGCCACTGCCTGGCAGGCAGCCAAGCCACTGGGAGGGGACGCTGGCCGTGAGGGGTCAAGGCTCTTAACTGCAAGCAGGTGTCTGCATGCAGAAATGTGGGTTGCTGGAAATCTGCTTCCCAAGGGGCCACAAATCTTCCGTTTCTCAGAAAACCGGACCAGAAATGGGCTCTGGGTGGGTCGGGGATGAACCCTGAGGCCTCATAAGAGAACCAGGTGCCTGCACTCGAGAGAGAGCTCGAGACACACCAGAGTCCCACCCCTGGGAATTTCTTCTCCCCTGGGCGGGGGGCCTCCGACCATGCCTTTGGTCTGCAGGAGGCGGCGCCCCGGGGGAAGGCACATCCATGCCACCTGCTGGACACACACACACACCTGCTTCGGACTCGGACTCCTCCTAGTTGGGAGCCCCTTGGCAAGTTAACACGAGCCTTCGTGTTTTCACCTGTAGGATGGCAGGGACAACGGTACTTATTTCGCGGGCTGTTGCATCGCGTGAGGCTCCAGTGCTTAGCGTGGCAGGTAGCCCTCACTAGCCGCAGACT
Organism: Mirounga angustirostris; assembly: GCF_029215605.1. Taxonomy (NCBI): domain Eukaryota; kingdom Metazoa; phylum Chordata; class Mammalia; order Carnivora; family Phocidae; genus Mirounga; species Mirounga angustirostris. Next base: position 169,858,754 of record NW_026991713.1, read on the forward strand.
GTGCACAGGGCCACCCGAGGTCAGTAGAGCGGAGGGGGCACAGGTCCACTCCGCCACCTCAGTCAGGGCGCTTGCTGGCTGTTGAACCCGGGCCTTGAACGAGGGAGGGGCCGCATGAATGACAGCAGGCACTCCAGGCTCCGGGGAGAAGCGTGAGGTTCAGTCGCCCGGGGCAGGCTCTCGATTGGTTGGGAGTTGTCACCTGAGGCTGGGACAGGGGCTTTCCTGACGAGGTCAGGCAGAGGCCAGAAACCAAGGCCACGGGCCGCAGCCCAGGGCTTTCCTCAAGGGACTGCAGCGTCTGGCAGAGCTCCTGACACCAAGTGGGTCTGGCAGATGCCGGGCTGATGGGTGGAATTTTGCAAGCCCGCCTCCTCCCTGGCGGGCAGCCTGGGGGCCCTCAGGGCCTGGCCTGTGCCCGCCCCTCCAAACCCAGGGCCTGGCTGACACTTCCTGGCTGGCTGGGCCCCGATGTGTCATGCAAAGAAAGCTATCTGAAGCTCCTCAACCAAGCACAAAGGATAAATCCAGCAGCAAGCTGCCACCGCAGGGTATTTTGTAGTGATCTCTGAACTTGAAGCTAACTCCAGTAATGAAGGAAACCATGCCCCAGATGCAGTCACCAGGGCTGGGCCACCACTGGCAGATCTGTCTAGCCCCAGGACGGCCGGAAGGGGCAGTGGAGTCTGCGACCTGTCAAGGGCTCAGTACCTCTGCCACTTCCAAGGGGACACAGAAAGGCACACAGGCATGGATCGAGGGACGGTCACCTGAGATGGTGTACGAAGGTGTGAAGCGGCTGCTCATGCCATCTTGCAGCATCCTGCCTTGCATCAAGCTCCAGGCCCCCTGGTCCCTTCTAAGGCCGACAAGCCAACACTCACTGTGGCTTTTATGACCACACCCCCTAGGCTCCTCACTCCGACCCCGCATTTTTGGACACCCTCGTCTGCTGTCTTTTATTCCAAAAAGGTTCTAGACTGGTCACCATAAAGGAGAGGACAATTTTGGTCTGAACTCAACAGACCCTTTTATGATGTAGCTAGACCTTCTTAGAGCCCATGACATCTAGGCTTCTGGGGCGCAGTCCTGCTTTCTCTGCCTCTGGTTGGATCTACCCAATAGTTTTTATGGAAACGAGGGGGACATCCCCCCACCAGGTCCCCTCAGGCACTGCCTAGCCATGGTCCTTGGTAAGAGCTGTTACTGGTTTCCGGAACTTGAGATTTTAGATGACCGGAGACCACGCATAAAGTTGATGCTGCAAAATGCTTCTCAACCACCTGATCTTGCTTCTGAGAAGGAAATCCGGCAGGAAACACCTTTACTAATGGGTATTGTATCATAACTTGCTTTCAACTTTACAGACACTTCCTTAAAAATAAAACCACAAGATATGTGTGTCTTGGGGGTGGGGTGGGGCAGAAGGGGGAGGTAAGGTACACACAAGACCACTGTTGATCGGAGTGATGAGGCTGGGGAAAACCATGAGCCAATCCAATCTCCTTGGCTTTGTTACTTAACGCTGTTCCCGGGGTGAGAGAGCCCCTCTGGAGTGGCCAAGCTAGGTCTCCCACTGTACTTGTCACCAGGCCACCAGACACCTAGGGATGTGTGATTTCTACAACCAGCTGCAAGCTTTCAAATCTTTGAGCTAAAAGGGCAGGCAGCCATGGGGTGAAGTCCAGAAAGCCAACCACCCATATTGGAGTAAAGGTCCAATTGCAGAGGCTGGTAGAGCAACTTCTAGGGGGTCTAAATAAAAGGATGAACAGCTCCGTTTGTGCTCATCCTCCTGGACCTACAGGTCGGAGAAGCAGAAGAAGAGCTGCTATGCTAAAGAAAGCAGCCTACAGGTCCTCTCAATTCCTGGAATCCTGTTCCCTTCTTCGTCCCCACTATCGGGAAACCAAGGCATCCCTGGGAAACATACCTTCCAAATACATACATGTCCAGAAACTGAGGCTTCCATTTAAGAGATACCCTTCAATGTGTGACAATTAACTGCCCACCATCGGTTAAACCAACCAAAGCACTTGAATTTATTTAGACTGGGGCTTGTGTTAAGTAGAATCTGGTAAGGTCTGGGGTCAACCTTCCTAACACTTTTTTCTTTCCAACACAACACCTTTTTGGTCCTCGGTGGTGGTGGTGATGGTGGGGCAGAAACGAGGCCACAAGGACGCTCAGAATAACCGACCTACTTTGAGAGGGAGCCAGCTGCCAGCTGCGGAGAGCACCATGGTGGCTACACCGAAGGCTTCAGACCCGTGCTCAAGTCCTGTCCCTGTCTCAGGGAAGACTGCAGGGGGGGGTTGTGATTACGATTCAGCCTTTACTTCCTCATCCATGAAGTCTCAAAGCAACGTCGGCCTGGGGTGAGAGCACACTAACACACCCCACTTCACGGGCCAGAGGGCTGGGACCAATGACTTCAGATGTGCTCCCCGCCAGAAAGGCAAGCTGCCATACGTCAGCAGGTCATGACGAGGTAGGGCAGGCAAATGCCAAGGTCAGGGTCTCTCAGGACAGACCCCCTCTCTGCTCCAGCGTAGGCCCTTCCCCTCAGGCCCACCCCCCGTTGCACTGCCTCCCAAAGGCTCTAGGAACCGAGCCTCATTTTCCCTGCCACTGAAGGCCGGGAGCTTGGAAGGTGGGAGGGGGCCAGTGCTTGGCCAGACTCTGTGGATGGGATCTGAATCCTGTAACCCTGGGATGTCCAGGTTTCTTTGCTTGTGCTGTTTCTGATGGAAATTTTCTCAAGGTTAACAGCTGTCCCGAAGCAGAGCTTGGATGTGGTTAACAAAGCCTGTGTTCCTCATCACTACCCTCCCTGGTAAAATTCTCTTTGACCGAAAGTCACGGAATAAGGAGGCCATTTCAGAAACACTAAAGCATGACGAGACCTATTTACGCTGTTTCGTTTTTCCATTCGATCCTCACTGACCCGACAAAGGTCTCGGTGGACAAGTTTAATCCCCTCACTCCCTGAAAGGATCACTCGATCTATCTGTGGTCCCATTTATGCAGGCACTGCCAGCTCAGGGACACCGGGAGCCGGGGCGGCAACCTGGGAAGGCAGAACCCTTGCAGGGGCCTGGAGCGACAGGCGGGAAGGTTCTGGAGACGACAGTGAATCAGTAAGAACCACCTGTTTCACACGCGGGCTCCTCCAGGAGGAGACGAGACAGCGGCACCCCTTGCTTTAGAGTCAATGTTTCTCGAAACTACGCTTGTCGAGTTAAGAGGGGAGGCGGAACAGGCCAGGACCACATTCCTTAAACCTTTCAAAGGTTGTGACGTGGCTGTGGCACTGGTTCTGGGCTGTTTGTCCAGAGCACACAAACTCTCCGCTCGGTAGATGTGAAGGAAAAGGGCAGGGGGGGCCATACACGAAAACGAAAACCGTGCGTATGCGTACAGCATTTTTACACTGGACATAAATACTCACGGTGGATAGGACAGCACATCTCCTCGCTGAGTCTGTAATCCACCACACGTTTGTTAAAGCAGCCTTATACGTAAGCGCTTAACTCCTTCTAAGAGCGGCCCGTGGACGAAGAGGGTTTCGCAAGCGGCTGGGATGGGAAGTTGGGGTAAGGGCGCTAGGCCGCGCACACTTGTTAAGAAGGCTTCGAAGGAACCACGAGACCTGCTGGAGTAGCTATGAGTTGTTGATGTCGGCCGGCAGGCTAGCAAGCGGGGAGCCCTGCTTTCCCCGGGCGTGCACAGGTCGGGGAATTGGGGGGGTGCGTGGAGAGGCAGAGGCTATGCTGGGAGAACAGGGAAAAAATGTGTAGTCCGCGTGTGATTTTGCGTGTGGGAGGGGCTGATGCACATGCTCCCTCTGGGGAGAGATCCTGCCTCCAAATCCCGGGGAAGCTGCATACGGCTGGCATGTCACAGCTGCTGGAGTCAGGGGCTCGAGTCCCAGCTCAGACTGATGCGCACCGGTCTCAGAAAGCCCGCGAACAGTGCCTGCCTAGCCTTCACTGTGCACTCCACCTACCACCGAACCACCCACCTTCCCCAGACATAACCATGAAAACACCTTCGAAAGAAATGAATTAGTGTGTGAAAGGCATGGATGGATTTTATTTATTACCCTATATCTACAATTTAATTTGAGGTAAAATATAAGCAACACATAAAAATGCCTATTTCTGCTACCATGTAATATAATTCTCCATCGTGAATATTGTGATAAAGCTAATGAAAACTCTATGCCATCACGTACTCTAGCTTCTCATAGCTGGTATTTTACAACTCTCATTGTCTGTGAAATCCAACCCACGTAAGATCCTCCCACAAATGGCGCAGAATATCGGGGGGGGGCACGTCCTTAGCTTATTGGCCCCTCACTCCCCACACCGGAGCCTCAAAGTTACAAGTAGAGTTCTAAAATAACGAAGGCGCTGAAAAGCCCTACAGTCTGATCCGAGCTGGAAGTGTTCCAGAGAAACCCACACCACAACAGGTTACATGATCGCGAGGCTTTAGCGTCTGTCCCTGGGCTGGCCCAAGCGCTCATACCTGACCTTACACTTCTGGTGCGTCACGCGTTTGATCCAGGTGCCAAATCTCAGTAGAAGAGGTTCCTGTACTTCGTCTCTAGGCCACATGCCGACATGCTAACCTCACTGGCTTGTTAGGTGATCCAGACGGTGGTGTTTTAATTATGATAAAAAACATATGAACCATGATAGACAGCTTAGGAAAAGGTTTAGTCAAATATACAGATACTAACTGTCCACTCAGTCGTCAAAGAGAGCCGTGAACAAAAGGATCATTTAAACGATTTTTCAAATAGAAAAACTAAAAGGACTGAACTATATCACAGGTGTTTCTTCACTGCAGGAGCTGAGATGTTCCAGTAGGAGAGATCTTCGCTTGATTGGAAAATAAACACCATAGCTGAAGGCTCTGTTGATACGTAAAAAATCTGATGAGATTCATCCCTGTCATTTTCCCTGTCATTTTTCCAGCATTGCTGTAAAATCCTTATAATACATTCCAAAGTAAACCAGCCATTCCAAATCTACAGTCACTCTGCTCTTTAATTCAATTCACAGAACTGCTGAAAAAGTAGACATTTCTATCTAAAAGTAGAAAAAAAGGTTTGTATAGAAGGTATTTCTGTTATACAAGTATATTACACGGCTTGGGGCAGTAACAGGTCCGAAAAGCTCTTCTCACCCACTGATACTTTAAGCTAAAATAGGAGAGAAAACAAACAAGCAAGAAACCAGGTTATTCCGGTTACAGGAATTTAACACTGGCAAACAGCAAAACTCAATCAACACTTAAGTCCACAAACTGACATTATATGGCAAATTCCCAGACAAAAAAAAAGGTCTTTTTAAAAAAGTGCACTGTCGGGTACAGATCAGAGCAACTACTGTGAAGCCAGACCCTATAACCATCGTCAACTATTCAACGGCTCGGGCTTAGCGAGGTTCGACGGCCCCAAAGCAGCAAGCAGCGGACTCCTGGTGTAGAGCTGCCTGTCCTGTTAACAACCTGGCCAAGTTCAAGGTTTTAAGTTAATTAGGCAAGATGCACAATGGACGGTGCATCTTAGCCAGACTCTGCAAATGCTGCTTTTGTCAGTGTAGTGATATGGATTCAGAGTGTATTCCAATGGAGAGGGTGAGATTTGCCCTACAGATTAGAAACAAAACATTTTCCTTTTAGCGCAGAAGTGTTTTTACATCTAAGACTCACAAACACTGATCTAAGGAAAATCTCTCTGCTTGATCCTCTAACTCAAACCATCCAGTAGGGCTTACACTTGACCTCCTGTGACCCGAAGGTGCGGGGCACCATTTATGGCTGAAGCAGGGAAGACACACTAGCTTCTGAACACACAGGCGGGTTCAGACGAACATTAGATGGCACCCCGGACACAGAAGCTGATTTACCCTAGGAGGGAAGAGGTCTACCACGTAGGGTCTGGTTCTTGCTTGATCTGAGAGTTTCCATCAGTCTCCTTTATTTCTACCAAGAAAAACAAAAGGGAACTGGTAAATTGCACTATGAATGCAAATCTGTATAATTATAAACCCACTCCTACCAAACTATGTACTAAAATAATTTAATAGGAATCGTAAGATACTAAAGGTAACATTTTCAGAGACAACGTTCCTCTAGCAATCAGTTCTAAATTGTGTTACTCAAGTTTTCAAAGTAACAAACACCTTATTGCTTATCTATTAAAAAATCTAGGTTAGAAAGTAGTCACTGCACTCGTTCAGGATTCATTAAGAGTCATTTGGAGAAAACGGAGCAAAAGAACCACAAGTCATCGCTAACACGACGTTTCTGGACGTAAACGACAGATCCAATTCACCCCGAGACAAAAGAAAAAAGAAAACACAACCGCAGGGTTCTAGGAGGTAGTGTGAAAACCACAATCAATCCTTCGTCCTGAGCACATTCTTAAGGAACTTCAGTGTTTGGCAGCTGGACAAATAACCCTTTTTACCTTCTGTCGCAGGAACCTCCAACTGGCTGGGCTCAGCTGATTCTGAAGAGAAACACATGAAGATTTACTCTAATACTGTTCTAAAGTCGCTCTCACTTACTTAAAGGACCTAGAGGAAGCAAGGAGAAAGCCCTCCAGACAATGTACACAAAGCACAAGTCCCAGATGCAACGGCAGCCATAGCGTCTTGGGATTAAACATGACGACTCAACCAGACTCCCCCAAATCTCCTTTTCGGGCATGTGTTAAGTTACCTTACACAAACCAAGTCTTAAATAACAATTGTAATTAACAAAGCCCTAACGTGAAAGAAAGAAGTTCCTTTTTAGGTCTTTCCCCACCTTCCTGTGGATACCTTTTTGATAGAATAAAAGCTTTTCGTTGCTTTCAAGCGGATCACAGTAGCAGGCCTCAACGCTGGTTTCTAAGGAATGTTAAAAGTCACAATTTCCCCCTGACAAAACTGGGCTGATAACAAGCATTAGATATGAATGGCATAAAGGGGTAAAGTTAGAAAGACACGCTTGTCCCTAAAAAATTACACTCTACAACACTGGCCTCCTAGTTCCTGACCTCCTTTCTGCCTGACCGGGACTGTGGGGTCAGATGGCATGTGGCCCACAGTTCTCAGTCAGGACCCAGAGCTTGAGCTCTGAACACAGGAGCCAAAAACACGAAGTCTGACTGTGTAAATGACTTTCCCTGAAGTTATTAGCACATGTAAACAAGTGAGGCCCCACAATTTTATGTGATCCACTGTATCGCAAAAGTAGGAATATTTCTGTTTTACCCTGCTGAATTTACCTTGTATCACTGGGCCTTCTGACTCACTCTGATCAACCAACTCTGAAAAAAAAAGCAGATTGATTTAAACAATAATTTAATGATATGCGGTTACAATGGAAAAGCATTTTTACATACATTCTCTATTTGGATGCTTCAACCTTGCCGTAACAGGCACTATTTTCCTTTTTTTTTTAAAGATTTTATTTATTTATTTGACAGAGAGATAGCACAAGTAGGCAGAGAGGCAGGCAGAGGGAGACGGAGAAGCAGACTCCCCACTGAACAGGGAGCCCGACGCGGGGCTCGATCCCAGGACCCCGGGATCATGACCCGAGCCGAAGGCAGACGCTCAATCGACTGAGCCACCCAGGCGCCCCGGCACTATTTTCCTTATGACAAGAAGGGAACATGTATTAAGAACTCTGGTATGTCCCATCAGAATAACTAATTCATAGTAATTACCGGAAAGTTCTACTAAACACTACTGTACAAGGATAAGAACAAAACTGAACTTAATTTTAAACGTAAGGGAAGGGGACAGGAAGGCTTAAAATACAATACTCTTTGAAACTAAAAATTACACAGAAGACAGATGCACTGGGATTAATAAAAAAAAAAAAAATCTGAAGGAAAAAACCATCATTGGATTTCTTTAAATGACCAAGTTCCCTGGTGTGATTTAAGTAGAATGTCAGAAAGAGGATTAAAGATCTATGAAGCAAGGCCTATGTCCTCTTTCATCACTGACACTACTGGATACTAACATATTTGGCCAAGAAAGAGAATATATTAAAAATAGAACCTATAAAAAAGAACTCATGGTTTAGGGGTACAACCAAATGAATACATTTTATGATAAAGTGAAACCCAAAACTTGGGAGGCAAAAGAGAGAGAACAAAATCTATGACCCTGAAGAGTGAAGGCCCCAAACAGGGCCAACAGTGTGAAGCAGAACAGAAGGGCAGGGGGCATCTACAGTGAGTGCCTGATTTCCCGGGGGCAGGGGGAGGGCTCTGCTGCTCCAGGGGCCCCGGAAACTCCATAACATGACACTGGAGGGGCTTACGCTCTCCCAGCAAATAAACTACAGAACTGAGTACTCAGTGTAGATGGGTTTTAGAGTTAGATTAATACCACCTGGAAAAGAGACTGAAGCTCTAACGGTACTGGGGAAAGAGAATTCTCACTTGTGAAAAACTTTAATAAAGTTAACAGAACGTAAGACATGTATGTATAGTATTTGCTAAAAATGCGATTTTAAATGTTATGAACAAGGGGGATGGGAGGATGGGTTAGCCTGGTGGTGGGTATTGAGGAGGGCACATTCTGCATGGAGCACTGGGTGTTATGCACAAATAATGAATCATGGAACACTACATCTAAAACTAATGATGTAATGTATGGGGATTAACATAAGAATTAAAAAAAAAGTGAAAAAAAAATAAATGTTACGAACATCAGGGAATTGGAAAACCACATACATCTGTTCGTGTAACAATATTTGAGAGCCCAACCTGTGCCAGATACTGGCTTAAATTTTTTTTTTTTTTTAAAGATTTTATTTATTTATTTGACAGAGACACAGCGAGAGAGGGAACACAAGCAGGGGGAGTGGGAGAGGGAGAAGCAAAGCAGGCCTCCTGCTGAGCAGGGAGCCCGATGCGGGGCTCGATCCCAGGACCCCGGGACCATGACCTGAGCCGAAGGCAGACGCTTAACGACTGAGCCACCCAGGCGCCCCTAGATACTGGCTTAAATATTAACAGAAGCAAGCGACATCACATTAAAAGACCTACTTGTTTCACACAGCAATTACACAATAATAGTAAAGGAACTGCAGTAATATTATCAAATTCAGATTGTACTTCTTGAGCACATAAAGTACGACTCTACGTTAGGGGTCAACAAACTTTTTCATAAAGAGCTAGTGAGTGCATATCTCAGGCTCTGCCGGTCACAACGGTCTCTTGCAGCTTCCCAACTCCACCATAAGCAAAGAGGCCAGGAAATGTTCTAATAATACTTTATTTACAAACACAGGCAGGAACTCGCTGATCCCTGTTTAAGATGTTTGACACCAAAGGAGTTATTTACACTGCTCGAAGACTCTCAAAATGGGCACTAATATCACCATTTTATGAACGAATAAACTGAGATTTAAAAGGCTAAGCAACGAACCCCATTTTACACGTAGAAAAGTGCCTGGTGCCTTGACCCTGAGGCTACACCACCAGCTCTGCCTGGTTACTGCGGGAGGGGGGTAAAACACTACTTTCTGTGAGCAAAGGCACACGCACACAGTCTCTCCCACCCCAGAAAAGAAGAAAGGAAAAGACTTCATGAAATTTACTCACGGTTATTAATCACAAGTCCTGGAAATGGTCTAAAGGGAGAAACAAATTATGTAACAGTTTATTTTTGTTCTACAAAATTTACATGTATATTCAGTTTAACTAATATTTAACTCAAGTCACTTACATGTTAGAATGAGCAATGTTATCCAACTATGTTTCAATCTTACACTTTTTAATCTTGAAAAGATAGACATATAACTACTACACACCATCATTAGATAAGGCCACACTAAAGATGGTGAAAACAACAGAAGCCAAGAAAAAAAGAATACAGTAATTTCAGTGACATAGTCTAATGGAAGCAAGCTTTTATCCAGACCCCTGGGGAAGAGCATGGACCATGGACATGGGTTAAGTGGGACAAAAACGGGATTTTTAGGGAAAGGGTACTGGGAGAAGATAAGCGGGTGACAGAAAGCCTTGGGAGGTTACCACATGGGCTATTTCCAAGAGCCAGTCCTAAGTGATTTGTACTAGAAACAACTGGGAATTTAACAATGAACCGACTGGGAAGATTTAGTGATAGCAAAGTTTTGGGGAGCTGGAAAGCGTGAAGATGACATGGACTCTTGCTTAGGTAGATGGAAAAGAGGACGTCTGCGGAACACCTACTGGACGAACACGTATTAATGTGATCTCACGATGCTGTTAGAGTGTAGGTATAATCATCATTCCTGCTCTGTGGATAAGGAGCCCATTCTCAAAGGTGACAACTACACTTTTATGGTACAGACAAGGAGACAGAATGACCTGACTTGGGATCAGATCCCTGTCCGACCTGAGCCTGGGATGACATTCCTAAGACACATGCTGGCCAACTGCTTTCTGTAGTGGGTCAGCCAGTAAATATTTTCGGCTTTGCAGATCATACGGTCTCTGTCCCAACTGCCCCGTTTCACCCCTGTAAGCTGAAAGCTGCAGTAGACGCTATGTACTGCCAACTGTATGTAACCGTGTTTTAATAAGGCTTTATAAAAACAGGCAACAGGCTGGGTCTGGTCCATGGGCAAAGGTTCACTAAGCCCTTGCCTTAAAAACAGGAGAATTAAGAGTCAGCTCAGGCAGAAGAAAATCTCACAGTAGAAGAACTCAAGTATTTTATGTGTTATATGGAAAATTGGATCCTATTATTACCTAGGACTACATTCTGGAAGATGACTTAGCCTCACGATGGACAGAGTCATTCTTACGAACAAGCGGGGAAGGCTCACTTACCTAATGACAGTGAATTTAATGAACTCAGCAGAATCTAAGATCCTCCTCATGGAGCTGATTTCCAGGTAACTGGGGGCTTTGAACGACACTCCGGGGGGCATGCCGTCAACCACCACACAGCCAGGGTTAATTGTGATTTTCCTGTAGGGAACTTTCACAGGGAAACCCATACCAATAGCTTCACCTAGGACAAGACAAACAGCATAAAAGCACAGGTCAACCTATCATCTCCGAAGTGGTTAGAAAGCACATGAGCAACATTAAGGACAGTCCCCGCAGTTAATGACAGTCAAAGTACACGTCAAACAACCTTACCTCCGAACCTCAGTTCTACTCGCTTTGATGGTGACCATCACCAAGAGTTTAACACAGCTAACGTTTCCTTAGGAAAAAACTTTAGAGAAACCCGAACACCTGCATTTCTTTTTCTTTTTTTTTTTTAAAGATTTTTATTTATTTGACAGAGAGAGGGAACACAAGCAGGGGGAGTGGGAGAGGGAGAAGCAGGCTCCCCGCTGAGCAGAGAGCCCGATGCGGGGCTCGATCCCAGGACCCTGGGATCATGACCTGAGCCGAGGGCAGACACTTAACGTCTGAGCCACCCAGGCGCCCCAAACACCTGCATTTCAACTTCATTTCATTTTATACAGGAAGACAACAGCTATCCGAGCATAATCTACCATTCGGCTCTCACTGGAAGGAAATGTCCTAGCTTACTGCAACAGCACTATGCAAATGCGAAACTCACCAAATTTCCGACTGAAGAGGTCGTTCACTTGCTCTCTGAGCTGTCTCGCTTTTTCAACTTTTGACAGCCTTTCATTATCGTCATCTAGAAAAGGCAAGAGGACGGTCATAGCTAAATAATGCAATTTTAATTCCAGGTCAATTTTTAGGTGCTCTGAGTGAACTCGCTTCATGTCTTGGGAAGATTTAAGTATTTTACACTAATCAAGGTTGAAATGACTTGACCAAGTGATTTGACTCTAACAACAAACCGAAAACACGATGCCTCTGTGCCTTGTAACGTTACAAGGAACTCCGCCGGCTCTTTTGTACAGATTTCCTCAACAAGGCACTGGGTACTAGCTCACTCTGCGTCTGGTAACTGCCTAGAGCTTTCTGGGAAGGAACCGACGAGGTGATGTGTTTGGATAGCGCTCTCTGCAGGGCGGACAGGGGCACAGCATGGCACAGAGCGAGTCCCGGGAACCCGAGTCAGTCGAGTGAAAATCCGAACACGGAAAACCCCACAAGTGAGAGAAAGGCAGAGAAATCGTACCTGGAATCGTCACCTGAATGATGTTAAGATCTTCAACACCTGATGCAGTAGTATTAACGTTGGGCGATGAATTTATTTTTCCTTAAAATAGAAACTTCAGATTAGAACACACACAAAATGTAATTAAACCAGCTCTATTGATGCACTTAAAATTCAGACTACACAAGATAGTATTTAACCCAATTCTGTGTAAGGGTTGGTCCATCTGATGGTATACTTTGTCATTCTGGGGGAATTAAGCTTCCTGAAAGACCGCTCCCCACCCCCTCACCCCCCCACCCCCGCCCCACACTCTTTTCTCTTTCTCACTGTGCTCAGTACAGCATCAGACATACAAAGATTCTCATTTATTAAATAAACTCAAAATTGTAAATCAGTCAAAACCACATTCTTTAATGAGCATTCTTGGTTTTAACTCAGTAGCTGTTCTTTCAACGATTCTTTTAAAATTACTGCTGCAACGTAAGTTTCCCACAGCACACGTTCTGTAGCAAGGACACTCACTCGGAGGGCTCTTCGAGGAGGAGGTGCTCTCCTTAATTGCGGTCTCAAACATTTCAGGCCTGAAAAACAGGAAGGGAGAAAAAAACATTGTGTGCTAATAATCCCATAGTAAAATGTTAAAATTAAACAAAGATTTAAAAGAACCATTTACTTTCTGTACATATACATTCAATTCTTAGTAATGGAAGAACAGAAAGAACATGTCCCTCGTCTAAAGAAACATATACAAAAACCCCAATCCTAATCATGATCACAACACCAACCCAGGTCCGTCTAGCTTCAATTAGTTTCTCTTTCCCATGGTTTCCACCATTATATCCTGGAAGGATCCAGTGCTAGACCTGAGAATGGAAACCGGGAACACGCTGTATGCGGGCAGCATGGAAACAGAGGACAAGCTTGTGAAAACTTAAGCGCGAGTCTTTCTCTAGGAAGACGCAGAAGCAGAGGCCTTAGCTACTGCCAGACCTCTCCAGCCCTCTCCAGCCCTGGCCAGAAGTACAAAAGGTGGCCAATGTGGTTGGCAGTGTCAGCTTTGAGCATTTGACAATACCGCTGTATGACTCAGAAGCAAGTATTAATAAATGGCACCTAAAATTCACTTCCATTAAGTTCAAATAATTCTTCAACATCAACATATATTTTTAACTTCTGATTATTCCCATCCACTTCAATTGTGTTGGTCTAATTCACAGACCTCCAAAGCCAACAGAAATTTAAAATATTCTGGGGGCGCCTGGTGGGCACAGTTGGAAGAGCATCCGACTCTTGATCTCGAGGTCATGAGTTCAAGTCCCACAGTGGGTGTAGAGATTACTAAAAAAAATAAATAAACTTGGGGCACCTGGGTGGCTCAGTCAGTTAAGCGGCTGCCTTCAGCTGAGGTCATGATCCCAGGGTCCTGGGATCGAGCCCCATGTCAGGCTCCCTGCTCGGTGGAGAGCCTGCTTCTTCCTCTCCCTCTCCCTGCTGTTCTGCCTACTTATGCTCTCTCTCTCTCTCTGTCAAATAAATAAAATCCTTAAAAATAAATAAATAAATAAACAAACTTAAAGAAAGAAAGAAAAAATATTCTGTACGCTGGAGAAATCATAGGGCTTTACAAAACTGAACAACTGCTTAGACCCCAGCAGCATCAACCATTAACAATAAGACAGTGGTATATTGAACAAAATCAAGCTGTCATCCCTCTGACAAGCTACAGCCCTCCTTCCCTCTTATAACCAGTTACGAAACACTTAACAGATCTACAAAAGTACAGCTTAAAGAGCCTTCTTTTTTGCCTCCTAGAGCTAATGAGGTCTTGATACAACGGTGAACCCAAGCACCAATCTGCCCGCGTCAGAGCACTGGCGCTGCACGGCGAGCCTCCTTTCAGCTCACTGCCCTTACTTTTTAATGATGAACTTAATCTTGGCCTTGTTTCTGAGTATCTTCTCCAGCCTTGGAATGCCAAAGGTGGACGGCCGCCGGAATGGCACGCCCTCAGGCAGGCCCTCCACATAGAAGTCTTCTGGGAAAGATTCAAATAATGCAAACGGTACTTTCACAGCTTGCTTCAGGCCAAGGGCTTCGCCTGTAAAACACACACAGACGTTTCTATTCTTTCTCATGTTCGTCACTTTTCAAAACTCCTTTGTAAAAAAAAAAAAAAAAAAAATCCTTTCTAAATTACATTTTGCAGCTACTAAAATTATATGTATTTTTTTGAAAAATCGTATTACTTTCAATTTTAGAAAAACGTGTTCAACTCTGCAGTGCTCAGAAAAGTGGGAGAAATGATGGCATCCATGCTCGCAAAACACGTGCACTTCCCATGACAGTAACATTTCAACGCTGCACATTTTATTCTGCACACATTCTTAGACTACGTGAAAAAGGCTACCATAAATTTTAGCGCTAATATTTCAAAATAAACTTACCGCATTTTTCATTGAAAAGATTCTCAACTTTCTGTTTTAGGTCCGTGATTTTGGCATTCCAGGCCTCTGCAAGTGAAAAACAAGACAGTTAGTAGCAATACTTCGCAAAATACATCTATGCCCAGCAGTTTCTTATTTTATTGTGCATCTTTAAGAAGTACAAAAAAGGGTGCCTGGGTGGCTCAGTTGGTTAAGCGACTGCCTTCGGCTCAGGTCATGATCCTGGAGTCCCGGGATCGAGTCCCACATCAGGCTCCCTGCTCAGCAGGGAGTGTGCTTCTCCCTCTGACCCTCCCCCCTCTCATGCTGTTTCTCTCTCTCTCTCTCTCTCTAATAAATAAATAAAATCTTTAAAAAAATAAAATAACAGGGCGCCTGGGTGGCTCAGTTGGTTAAGCGACTGCCTTCGGCTCAGGTCATGATCCTGGAGTCCCGGGATCGAGTCCCGCATCGGGCTCCCTGCTCGGCGGGGAGTCTGCTTCTCCCTCTGACCCTCCCCCCTCTCATGCTCTCTGTCTCTCATTCTCTCTCTCGCAAATAAATAAAATCTTAAAAAAAAAAAAAAAAGAGAGAGAGAGAAATACAAAAAAAATACATAGGTTTTTAGCACAGTCATGTCTTGGCAACTACTCTAATCCTACATTATTAAACGGTTTCACTGTATTACTAATACACTGGCAACAAATGACATAGGCTAAAAATAAAAAACAAGTGAAAACCAAGAAACCTCCCAAAAAACGACAGCACCTTCTATGTGCCAGGTATGGTGCTACCCTTTAACTTAGTACTTGCAATCCTCATAATAACCCCACAAGGCAGGAAGTAGTATTATCCCCACTTTACAAATCCAGAAACTGAGGCACAGAGGGGTTAAGTAGCTATTATAGTACATTTAATAGCTCATATATACCAACTTACCAAATAAAAAACAATTCACCTAGAAAAATAAAGTGTATTGGTTCCTTTTATTTAAAATGATGAAATTAAGAAAAAAAGAATTCATATTTACCAAAGGAAAACTCTCTCCCTCGAGGCTTGAAGGGAACATTAGAACCATTAGTCTGGGTAGGGGTTCTAACCGCGGAGGTTTGAGGGTTGCTGCTATTAGGGCCTGAAGAAGAATTAAAAGGAAAAAATCACAATCAATACATGCACCTCACCACGTTTAAGCACTGCTTGTGATGTCCCTGAAAAACCACGTGAAGTTCAAACAGTACATAAGCACTACCAATGCAAATGGGCACCGAGGCCCCTGCTTACAGCCTCCGTCCATTTTTCTGCTTCCGTCCCTACCTTCGGCCATTTTCGTCCCAAACAGAGTTAGCTTTCTGGAGGATCTGACGAATTCCCAGCTCACTCAATGCTTCAACGCGCCCCTTTGGAGTCATCTAATTTGGGGGTAGCTACGTCTGCTTACGCGCTTTTCTTTCAACCCGTGAACATAATCCAACTTCAGGTACTATCCCCACTCTGAAGCCTTCCTTTGGATTCTCTAGCTCACTCTGAACACATCCTTCCTTTGAATTTAGTACAAATTAGAAACAGTGTTGTAGGAAACTGGTTGTTCTTCCATTGAATGAAAAGGACTATTAGTTTTAAGTTATTCTTATAAAACCAGGACCTGACTCTTCTTTATGTAGAGGTCACCTAATGCTTAAATAGTGAGTTTATTTAAATCTGAAGCCAGCCAGCAATCTTTAAAAACAAAAGAGCCAAAATAATAGGAAAATAAAAAGAAATTAAGGTTCCTCAGATTTCTTTAGAAAATAACCAACATTCTGGGGCACCTGGGTGGCTCAGTCATTAAGCGTCTGCCTTCAGCTCGGGTCATGATCCCAGGGTCCTGGGATCGAGCCCCGCGTCAGGCTCCCTGCTCAGCGGGGAGCCTGCTTCTCCCTCTCCCGCTCCCCCTGCTTGTGTTCTTGCTCTCGCTCTCTCTCTCTGTCAAATAAATAAATAAATAAAATCTTTAAAAGAAAAGAAAAGAAAATAACCAACATTCTAAAGATACATCGTGCAACTCCGAATTTCCCAATCTGCAGAGTATCTGTAGACTCTGGGCTTCCAGGGTGCCTGGGTGGCTCAGTCGGTTAAGCGTCTGATCTTGATTTCGGCTCAGGTCATGATCTCAGGGTCCTAGGACAGAGCCCTGCATCTGGCTCATGCTCAGCCCGGGGTCTGCTTGTCCTCCTCCCTCTGCACCTCCCCCCACTCAAGCGCGCGCGTGCTCTTTCTCTAAAACAAATACATAAAACCTTAAACAAATGAAATAAATGTCAAGAACCAACATTCTACTCTTTAATTATTTCAAAACTCCTGAATAAAACAACAGCTTTCTTAAGATGGCATAGTGAGGAAAGCAAACTAGCAGCCTGGGCTAGCTGGCGGGTACAACCGGGAAGAGGCCATCAGTCCAGCCCGTCACCAGAGCCCTGCACAGCTCACACCTCCGCTTAGGCTCCGTACTCATGAGGCAAGCCTTCGATAACAGGGTGAGACGGGAAGGAACTTGGGAGCAGCAGACAGAATGGACCTGACTGAAATATCTAGTTCTTAGCCTACATTAATAAAGCAGCATTCGGGTTTACAGTTAAGTGAAATAGCACCACGCACCCCCTGGAAAAGCTAAATTTAAAACAATGACAAATGCTGAGGACGGGGAGGATGGGGGGCAACTGGAAGGCATCCATTGCTGGCAGGAGTGTAAAATGACAAAACCACTTCGGAAGACTGTTCGGCAGTCTCGCAGAACGTGAACAGCTCCACGACTGTGCTTCTAAATACCTCCTCAAGAGGAGAACATATGCTGCACTTTGTACACAAATGTTCGCAGGATCGTTTTTAGACAAGGCTGGAAACAAACCCAAATGTCCACTGACAAATGTATAAACAAAATGTGGTGAAGCCACACCATGGAGGAACACTCCACAATAAAAAGGGGATACTGAAATATGCCACGAGTGTTAAATCAGAAAGCATTATGCTGAGAAAAAGAAGCAAGCCATAAAGAGTAGAGCCAGTAGGATTCCATTTATATGAAATTCCAGAACAGGCAAAAGCATTCCGTGGTGACAAAAAAGCAGACCGGGTGGGGGGTGGAGAGCGCTGGGTGGCTCGGTCGTTGGGCATCTGCCTTCGGCTCAGGTCATGATCCCAGGGTCCTGGGATGGAGCCCCGCATCGGGCTCCCTGTTCCTCGGGAAGCCTGCTTCTCCCTCTCCCCCTCCCCCTGCTTGTGTTTCCTCTCTCGCTATCTCTGCCTGTCAAATAAATAAATAAAATCTTAAAAAAAAAAAAAAAAAAGGCAGACTGGGGTTGCCCGTGGGCCCGGCTGCTGTGGCCTGCGGGGAGCAGGGCAGGGTGATAGAGATGTTTCAAAAATTGACTAAAGTGGTGGCACCAACATTTTCCAAAACTCAAACCCCACAGCCGCAATGGGTACGTTTTACTGTGCATAAATTATGTACATTTATTTTTTAAAGTAAAACAATTCCAAACAAGCATGACATATCATTTAAAACAGAGTATTAGTATGGTGCAAGCAAAATACCTCCCCCCACCATTAAACTGCCAAAAAGTTCCTGGACATGGACACAGCTTTTACTACATACATCACCTTAAAATACTAATGACTACTTTATGGTATTTTAACGAATATTACTTAAATTCAGAGTCCATTTATAGACTTGGTGAAGCAATAGAAAGTTATCGTGGGACAAGGACCTCTATGGCATGGGGAACGTAATATAAACCTATTCTCGGGCGCCTGGGTGGCTCAGTTGGTTGAGCGACTGCCTTCGGCTCAGGTCATGATCCTGGAGTCCCAGGATCGAGTCCCGCATCGGGCTCCCTGCTCGGCAGGGAGTCTGCTTCTCCCTCTGACACTCCTCCCTCTCATGCTGTCTCTCATTCTCTTTCTCTCAAATAAATAAATAAAATCTTTAAAAACAAAAAAACCAAAAAAAAACCTATTCTCTGTTAATCTGAAGGTCAAAAGCATTTTATCACAAAGCCATCACCGACCTTAGTCCTCTCCTTTTGAATTAGAAACCAAAAGTATAGTGTGCGAAGTGAGGGTCTAATCCTTGGATAGTATTTCTTTCAATTTAGAAACAATGGGCATTTTTTTTTAAGATTTTAATGATTTGTCAGAGAGAGAGAGACACACACATAAGCGGGTGAGCGGCAGGCAGAGGGAGAAGCAGGCTCCCCGCTGAGCAGGGAGCCCGACGTGGGGCTCGATCCCAGGACCCCAGGATCATGACCAGAGCCGAAGGCAGACGCTTAACCAAATGAACCACCCACGTGTCCCGAAACAATGGGTTTCTAAGCTGGTATGTATAATAAATGGGTTTATTACCCAACCTAAAGGGCATCCCATTCCTATCTTGTCTCCCTTGCTGATTCTACTGCAAAGCAAGAAAAGTATCAACATTTACACGAGATCATTCTAGATAATATTTATTTGTATTTAATAATCAAACCCTCAAAAAATAAATGGAGATTAAAAACTCATGTCCATACAAAAACTTTATTTTTTTTTAAAGATTTTTTTTTTTATTTATTTGACAGAGACACAGCGAGAGTGGGAACACAAGCAGGGGGGAGTGGGAGAGGGAGAAGCAGCCTTCCCACCGAGCACGGAGCCCAATCCCAGGACCCTGGGATCATGACCTGAGCCGAAGGCAGACACTTAACGACTGAGCCACCCAGGCGCCCCTATACAAAAACTTCTATGCAAATGTTCATAGTAACATTATTTTTTTTGTTTTTAAGATTTTATTTATTTATTTGACAGAGAAAGACAGCGAGAAAGGGAACATAAGCAGGGGGAGTGGGAGAGGGAGAAGCAGGCTTCCCACGGAGCAGTGAGCCCGATGCGGGGGGCTCGATCCCAGGACCCTGGGATTATGACCTGAGCCAAAGGCAGATGCTTAACGACTGAGCCACCCAGGCGCCCTGTAACATTATTCTTAATACCCCAAACCAGAAACATCCCCAATGTCCATCTGATAAATGGATAAACAAAATGTGGTACATCTACCCAATGTGGTATTAGGCACCAAGAAAAAGAAATGGACACCTATTAGGATGGATATTATCTAAAAAATAGGAAACAGAAGGGGTGCCTGGGTGGCTCAGTCGGTTAAGCGTCTTTGGCTCAGGTCATGATCTCGGGGTCCTGGGATTGAGCCCCAGCATGATCGGGGCATCTGCTTCTCCCTCTCTCTTTGCCCCTCCCGCTCCCCCTGCTCATGCTCGCTTACTCGCTCTCTCAAATAAATTAAATCTTTAAAAAGTAAGAAACAGAAAATAGAAAGTGGTGGCAAGTATGTGGAGAAACTCAAACACTTGGTGCGCTGCTGTCGAACACGGAGCTGTGGTGGAGAAAGGTGTAGCAGTTACTTAAATGAAGGGGATTCAGTGTTGACCGGGCAGTTTTGACAGGGGAAGAGGACAATGTTCAGGAGACGGATGGTGGTGATGGTCGTGACAGTTGCATAACAATGTGAATGCACTTAATGCACAGAACTGTACATTTAAAAAATGTAGACCATTAGAAGGGTCCATCTTTGTTATATATATTTAACCACAAATCTTAAAAAGTGGACAGAGGGGAAGGACTGCAGTACTGGGACAAGCTACAAGACAGATGAACCTGGAAAACATTCCGCCAAGTGAAAGAAGCCAGTCACAAAGGATCACCCACTGTCCTTCCACTTACATGAAATGTAGAAAATAGGCTTATCCAGAGACAAAAAAGTATATGAGTGGTTCCCAGGGGCTGCAGGGAAGGGGAGATGGGGAGCAACTGCTATATGTATGGGGGCTTTTTCCTGGGTGATGAAAAGGTTCTGGAGTTCGACTGGTCTGACGGTTGCACAACCTTATGCATATACTGAATTGTGTATGTTAAGCAGTGAATTAAAAAAAATAAAATGGTGAAATTTATGTGAAGTATATCTCAATTTAAAAAACAGCATATGAGTTAAGTACCATTCTTATTACCGTTTTACAGATGTACTAACTGAAGAAGAGATTTTCAGTAATCTGCCTAAATGACGAATGATGGAGCCCAGACTTGAAAATCCAAAAATGTTAGCACCAGAGCCTGTGAATTATTTTGTTTTAAATTCTCCCCGCCCAACCAAGAGACCTAAGAATCAATCTGCTAGGGAATTCTAGAATGCTTCCTGCTTCTGCAGACAATGGGTCCAGGCAGGTCTGGTACTCCATCTCCCCTATGTCTTGCCTTCTATGTACATCTGAACCTGGAGCTCAATTGGTCTTCTTGTATCCATGGAAGAAAGGACAAGAGGAAACCCAGAGGCAGTCTCATAATTTTTGAGCTACTAAAGGGTAACTTACCTTCAGAATTTCTTTTATGTAGAAAAACAGGCATCTCCCTCTTTGTAAAATCAGTTGTTTACAACAAAATACAATTCTAATTTCTACCTGGTACCCTTACTTCTATAGACCCAATCACATTAACATTATTACATGAACCCTTCGTTTCTCTATTTTCCTAACATCTAGCTGATAACTAAGAGTTTACTTTTACTTATTTTTTTAAGTAGGCTCCACACCCAACATGGGACTTGAACTCACGACCCTGAGATGAAGAGTAAGCCTATTCTCAGAGTTGTGGGATCAGGCTCCACATCGGATCTGCACTCGGTATGGTCTGCTTAAGATTCTCAGATTCTCTCTCCCTCCCTCACCAACGCCCAAAAGGCAGGGGGAGAAGGAGCCTGGGGTGTGTGGGTGTTGTGTGTGGTGTGTGTGGTGTGTGGGTGTGGTGTGTGTGTGTGTTGTGTGTGTGTGGTGTGTGTGTGTGGTGTGTGTGTTGTGTGTGTTGTGTGTGTTGTGGTGTGTGTGTGTGGTGTGTGTGTGTTGTGGTGTGTGTGTGTGTGTGGTGTGTGTGTGTTGTGGTGTGTGTGTGTGTTGTGTGTTGTGTGTGGTGTGTGTGTGTGTGGTGTGTGTGTGTGTTGTGTGTGTTGTGTGTGTTGTGTGTGTGTGTGCGTGCACGTCTGCACGTGCACACGCCTGGGTGACTCAGTTGGTCAAGCGTCCAAATCTTTTTTTTTTTTTTTTAAAGATTTTTTAATTTATTTATTTGAGAGAGAGAGAATGAGACAGAGAGCATGAGAGGGGGGAGGGTCAGAGGGAGAAGCAGACTCCCCGCCGAGCAGGGAGCCCGATGCGGGACTCGATCCCGGGACTCCAGGATCATGACCTGAGCTGAAGGCAGTCGCTTAACCAACTGAGCCACCCAGGCGCCCCAAGCGTCCAAATCTTGATCTCAGCGTTCTGAGTTCAAGCCCTACACTGGGCATGGAGCCTGCCTGGGATTCTCTCTCTCCCTCTGTGCCCCCCACTCAAAAAAAAGGAGAAAAGGAGAGAAAAGAATCCCACATGTTCCTCTCTGCAACCTTACTTTATTGCAGGCAATAAAAGCATTTTAGGGATCTTCTTGCAAGATTACAATGTGCTCTAGGAACATCATGTAGACTACTGTGAAAATTTCAATCAGAACGATTCAGAAATTTAGCTTTATCACAGGTAGCTCTCTTCATGGGCAAGCCCGGTTTTGTAAAAATTCATTTGCATAAAAACAAACAGTAAACTGAAGAATTAGTGGATATACTTAGTGAACTGGAGAATCATCAGAAACCTGCCCCAGAGTGGCCTTACCTTCCACAGTGACCTCAATTTCAGGAACTTTTGAATTACTCCCAGGGCTCCGTGGTCTTTTGGGTGACTGCAAGGCTATAAAGTAAGCACATGATCACTTTTGCATATTGGGGGGGGGGAGAGCAGAAGGGGATGCTTTATAAAAGCAGATTATTAAAATTCATATAGTTTGGATCTTTGCAAAGAAACCTGAAGAAGTAAACTGGTAATGTAATCCTCTGAGTCTCCACAAAACTGTGGAAACACGAATGAAGGAGGATGACAAGCAGGAAATTTTCAATGAAATGTTTTTAAAGGGGAGGGAGGAGTCCATTACATAAAAAGCAAAGAAACAAACCAAAAGCCCCCAATAGACGCTAGCGCATGATTCAGTGTGATTTAGGTAATGTCAATAAAGCATGTTTTACTGCACGGAAGTATAACAGAGTATGTATGATCTCTTACCTTTAGTGTTTATTTTACTAGCCATTCCAGGAGGCAGGTAGGAAATAACTAGTTCAGGTCTAGAGAGAAAACCAAGAAATATTAGAATAGCCAGCATACTACTGGTCTTCACAGCTAGTAAACATTATCACGACCAGTGACTTTTTTTTTTATAAAGGCCATCATTCTGTAATGTGACAATGCATTCTGTCATCATGGACAAAAACAACCCTCATTTTTCCCTCCCACCATGATCTGCTACGTGATTTTGTGAAGAGTAAATGACTTTTTCTGTGAAATGAAAATTAACGGACACTAATTTCCGCAAGTGTGGAAATCCTGCAGACGTGTAAGTAAGACACACAAGCACGGAAACTCAGCTGCCCACGAGTGCCTCAGGAACACTGGAGCAGATACAAATCTGCGTCTTCATCCTCCATTCAAGTACTAAGGAATGCTAAGAGTCAGCACAGTGTCTGTGACCAAGTCGAACACCACCCCGGCGAGGCAGGTGTCCCCCTTCTCCTTGTACGGAAGAAGAAAATCTACACGGGTTCAAGGATAAGCCAAGGCAGGGGCCCGGGCCAGGGCTGCAGCTCAGAGCTGCGCGTTCCAATCCAAACGACAAAGCCTTAGCCATCGCCCACAGCTAGGAAAAACTTCAAATGGAAATAGAACTTTACTGCTCTGATTCCAAAAATGACTATATGGGCAAATTGAACTTACTTTTTAACAACAAACTTGATTTTATTACTCCCACGGACAATCCTTTCAAGTCGTGGGATTCCAAACCAGGTAGGGCTGCGGAAGGGAATTCCTTCTGGCAAGCCTTCTACATAAAGGAACTCGGGGTTTGATTCAAACACGGGGTATGGAACTTTTACTGCCTCTGTGAGTCCAAGAGCTTGAGCTGCAAGTTAAGAGAACATAACGTATGGAAGGTAAAATGTTATGGACATTCTTTTTAAAAAATTTTTCATTTTATCAAGGTATAGCTGACGTAAAACATTACATTAGTTTCAGGCATAATGATTTGGTATTTGTACAAACTGCAAAAGGATCACCACAGTAAGTCGCGCTAACGTCCGGGCATTCTCAAATGTGTTATGCAAAGACTCCCTACCATCTAGCAATCTCCACTCAGTATTTTTTTTTAAGGGGAGTCTCCCACTCCATTATTGGAAGCATTTTGCGTAGTATATTGTGCAAAACTGAAGAATGGGCCTAAAAAATAAGTATTTTGAAAAAAGACCATTTTAACACTTTAACAAATCAAAAGGATAGTTCCATTATTAGTCAAAATGATCTCTGTGCTCTGGGCAGAAATGAACTATGGGCCACGGCACACTGACAGAGACAAGTCTGCTGTTGGTAGATACAAACTGCATATGGTGCACCTAAGCGGAACTCATCAAGTTAGAGAGAGCAGAGGCAGAGATGGAAGATTCCCAATCCGGGACACAAAACATTAACACCTTTTAATAACGACGGATGGGAAGGCCCCGGGGGTACTGCTATCGCTCCCACTCCTTACTTCCTTCTCCATGACAGACACACCCAATCAACTGAAACACTCTTGCTGAATCAATCTCCTCAGAATCCTCCTCAAGACAGCGCTCCAGGAAACCGCTGTCAACAAATCTACGTTGAAACAAATGATGAAACCTATTTGCTGTACGTGCGGTGTTAGCCAGACTCGAAGTGCAGACAGTGGGATTGGGCCTTCCCCCAACCCCTCCCTTCCTCTCCCATTTGGACATACCAGAAAATCTAATCTGAGAGAAATAAAGTAACTTGCTCAGGTTAGGTAGCGAATTTAGTAGCAGAAATAAATGAAAACCCAGTTTCTGGGACCTTCCTTCCGTAGGTCCTGAACGGCTATAATTCATTCAGAATGCTGCCTTTCATTTAGGTTTCTAAACTAAGACATAATCACTGGGTTTTACTTACCGAATTTCAAATTAAAAATCTCCTCCACCTGCTTCCGTAGCTTGGTAATTCTGACATTCCAGTCTTCTTTGACTAGAAAGCAAAAATAAATGTAACCAACAACGTTCCTCCTTGGTGCGGTCACAAAATTAGGCTGGATGTCATTCTTCCTGGTTATGTTCTTTTTTAGAAGAATCGGATCCATCTGACACACAACCCTGTATCAGTTTCGGGTGTACAGTCCAGTGATGCTCTGAATTTGATTTTGTTTAGAAACAAAACCTCTGGGTCTTAAGGAAAAGAAGGGTTCCCTGCACCTGTCAAACATGAGAACTTCAGGAAGACAGAATTCAAATTTCAGTTCACACTGTAAATAAAGAACTTGTTCCTAAGAATGCTCTAAATGAGTGGTTTTCGAGGGCTCTTCCTTGGAGGAGCACCACAGGATCCTGTCAGGGCAGGGCGGAACAGCCATGCAAGGGCCCGGGCACGCCACGCCTTCCCAGAACAGCTTTGATTGTATCAGCTTTCTGTACAGGCATTCCTTGTCTTATCAAACCGATGTGTGGCTAGAAATGCACAGAAAGCGAAATTTCAGTATTTGCAGAAACACATGGGAGAGATACATACTAAAGGGATTATGGAGATGTGACTTGACACTCCTCTCATCTATATTCTGGCTTATTTACTTCCCCTTATTCACAAGACAACCACCATCCCCTTGGAAATAAAGGGAAAATAAGCCATTGCAGAAGACACGTAGGATGTCACTTACTTAACAGACACTCAGGGCTTGTTTGGTGGAGCTGTGGATAGAGAGAAGCAATGGAGGGTGATGACGGGAGGGGCTGGACAAAGAGAGGAGACGAGAGAGTAAGCAAGAGAGAGAAAAAGAGAGCAAGAAAGAGGGTAGGGTAGAGCACAGGGATCGCATTCAGGGTGGAAGTCATCTGTGTCTGTGGACAGAGGCAGTGGGAAATGCTGGGAAAGTTCTGGAAATAATGCTAAAGGTCAGTGGCCTGGGAAAATCTCGTAATACACTTTACTTTTACTGTAGAAGTACTTTAAAACTCTTACTTTAAAAGAAAACCTACCATCTCAAGGGTTTCATATGGTGTGGCTCAACCGTTCAGCCAGAGGAAGAAGTCTGGTACAAACCAAAAACCATTACTAAAAAACATCGTGACTCTTCTTCTCCAAGGTCAAGAGCTTCTGTTTACTTGTCCAGTTTCTGCCTCACCCTACACCTCCTCTGCTGGTAAAGATCTCTGCACTACTCCTCCCGGGAAGCAAGTAACCCTCCCTGTCCTGCCCCTTCAAAGCTCAATCATCTGGTTAACTCCAGGAATTTCTCACATGTGACACATGTGTATCTGTTACAAAATTGAGGGCAAAGTGCCCCCCCAGTGTGTTTAAGCATACATCTTTTATCAAATCTCATATGTCACGCCAAGAATTAAGCAGACCTTTCTAATGGCGTAACTAACTCTTGTCACGCAGTCTGACGTGAATTGGCCCAGCAAAAAACGGATGCCTGGTTTACTGGCAGACCAGATGAACATTTTTGCTGGAATGAAGAATGACGACTTTAATTCTTGCCAAGGTCTCCTACGAATGGTGGAAGGCTAAGTATCGTTAATGATTCAGAGCACTGAGACTTTTCTTTTGAGGACAGGCTTTTCAAGTATCTATGTCAGAGGACAAGAGATCAAGTACAGCTGACAACGGGAGCCCTCAACCTACGGTGCTGGGCACAGCTTTACCATTCTCACGTTTGCAGTCACTATCAGAATTATTAACCAGCAATCACATTAATCACAACCTGGAATTTGCTGTCTCTCTTGAGAAATGAAGTCTTGAACAGAGACTTTTATCATAGTCACACTCATCCAGGTTAACCCAGTTCTACCTTCAGGAATATCGCTCTTTCCATTACTTCCCTCAGCAAAATCTATGTCATCCCCAATCCTCCATTCGTCACCAATACTCTGTTTCTTTGCCTAACTCAAAAGTATGCTGAGGAGGTTGCTGTGTGGGTTCTGATGCTCACTGATCACACCATCTCCCCAGCAGGATTCCTGGCAGAGGAGAATTAGGTGTCCCTTGTATGGTGTTTCTCAACCATTTCGCATGCCACTACAAACAAACGACTTTACAATCTCTCCAGCATCCTGGCTGACCTCCGTCGGCTGCCCGCAGGTACCCTCTGCTGAACGGTCAGTATTTAGTACAGACATCTTGTATACCATTTTGCCGCAGTATTTGTAAGAACAACGAACCGTGTGAATTCAGAAACGCCCCCTAGTCCTTGGCAACAGAAGTCTGTGACGCTGTAGAAGATATGCAAGCTGTGGTCACTTTTTCTGCCACTAGGCACAGTAAACAAAAAGATGGCAAAGAAATAAAGGCAGACTTACAGCCCAGATGAAGAAAATAAGACCATTCATTCACACAACCGAGACTGAGACCTCCAGGTTCTATTGGGCTCTGAGGTCAGTGCAGCTGCTGGAATTGCAGTGTTTGTCATTAAGAGAACAGGGGCCTTATGAAGAAAGATTAAGGTCTGAATCTGTGTGGGTCTGCCACATGAGCCACATGTGGCAACCAAACACTTGAAATGTGCTTCACTGACGGGAGTCAGACTCGAAGTGTACAATATGCAACAGTTTTACCTCATCATGTATTTATTTTGATTACAGGTTGAAACACAGATTTGGCTACCAGAATATTAAAAATGACACATTTCTACCCAACACCACTGATCTAAATTCAAAGCCTGAGCTTTCCCAAAACTACCTGGGTGTGTACTGATACATGAAGGAGGGCCTGTATTGAGCGTCCACAAACGATTTTCGGGGGAAAGGGAGAAAAGATGAGCTCCATCACTTTAAAAGATTGTCAAATTCCTTAAAAACACTGATCTGAGTTTTAAAAAGGAATTCACAACCATCTTACCTGGTGTGTTCGTTCTTGGCTGAGTGACTTCAGTAGTACTGTGAGTCAGAAGCTCCGGTCTGTGAAAACACAGGTGAGGTGAGTAACAGAGCATGCAGGAACGCCTGGGGCCTTCCTGCAGTTCACACAGTTGTGAACTGTCACTGAGTGCCACTATGGTTCATTCCAACCTCATTTCCAGTGGGGGGGAAAAATCAGTTGGAGGACTCGATTATTTTGAAAATAGCAATTTTCACAGATTCCAGTTCGGACCTCTATGCCCTCAAAGGCATTTGAAGCTCAACCGTGCAAAATAGTCATTTCACCCGCAACAGTTCAACTGTTTCTAAAACCTCAGATGAGCTCCACCACAATACAGTCAGAAATATCTAGCTGCGTTGTCCTAAAAAGATCCCTCTCTCCCTTACACAATGAGACCCAGTGACCACACAAACACACAAGCCCCAGTGAATAAGCCAGAGCTACACATTCTACCCCTCCCGCACCCTTCTATATTAAAGCCAGACCTTCTGCACTTTCTCCCTGCCCCCAAATCACCACTATCCTTCAAACTCAAGCCAGAAGAATCCTTTTAAAATGCAAATCCAAATGATTATAATTTTTTTTAAAGTAAGCTCTACGCCCAACATGGGGCTTGAACTCGCAAACCCGAAATCAAGAGTTGCAAGCCATACCGACTGAGCCAGCCAGGCATCCCTCTAAACTCTTTTAAAAGGAACTGGCTTTAAAACCTTTTAATTACTCCACTGATAGTACAGGACCAAAGGCCTTCCTCCACATGCCCACATCTGCCTGGCTTCCCATACCCACGGGCATCACTCCTTCCACACGGAATGGTGCAGTTATGTGACCCCTTCCTCTACTTTTACTATTCCCTGTATTTGAAGGCCCTTTCCACTACTCTGTGCACAGCTGACCCATCTACCTGCCACCCTCACCTTCTTCCTCAAAGCACCCAGTAACACCTTATTGCATTTATCTCTACAATAAGTCTCCCAAGACAGGGTTCCTATTGGACCCAGTTCTGTCTATCTGGTACCTGATACTAAATAAATATTCGCTCAATAAACGAACCTAACTGTAATACAACTTAATTTTAAATATGGAGAGTAAGTCCAACAAAGAGGGGAACAAAAGACCCACTTGCATGAAATTAATCTCTATTAAGGAAAGCATTACATTTGTTTCTGGAGATTTTATCATCTTACCTTTTAATAACAAATTTAATTCGATTGCCCACTTGTATGATCTTCTCCAGCCTTGGGATGCCATACCACGAGGGACTTCTAAAAGGAATGTTTTCAGGTAGTCCTTCCACGTAGAGGTCATTAGGATGTGCCTCAAATTTCTGGTAAGGTACAGCCTTGGCCTCCGTGCTCCCCAAGGCTTCAGCTTTACAAAGGAAAAGCAATTCAGGAGATTAACCTTCTGATGAAATCACAGTTTAGTACAATCCAAATCCAAAGCAAGGTAGTGGTCAACTTTTTGAAAAGCAAACTAAACTCTGGAAACACACACACTAACTATGGAAACAGGCTCAGTACAGCAAAGGCAAGTATGAATGGCCCATGATCAAGAGGTAACTTCCGGTGGAGGGAAGTTTTTGGATTCGAAGACCATCTTAATAGCGTGAAGATCCTAGAAGAGATTTTTCAGTATCTTTGGGAAGAAACAGAAGGATAAGAGAACTACCACAGCAAATAAAGAATGTAACTTAGATACTACTTTTTCAAATCCTCTGGAGGCCGACTTCTGCTGCGCGCCGAGTGTGATAATCCTATAGCTGTTACTGCAGGCTCTATTTTTTACTTATATTGCAACCATGAGATGCATGTTCTTTACCCCTCAGAACTACATGAGTGTGGCATTTTAAAAGGAAATAACTTCTGCAAAGAATGCATGGAATGGGAAATAAAAATAGCAAGCAGAGACTGGTTTAGATTAAAAGAAGCATAACAACCAGTGCTAATGCATGAATGTTGTTTAGACCAAGATTCAAAGCAAACCTTTCAAGGTACTTTTCAGATGAATGAGGAAACTCACAGACGGACTGGCCAAGAGTGGGTACAAAGGAATGGTTAATTGTATCAGGCGTGATGACCTGGTGCTCGTGTAAGAAAATGAAAGCACTATTCACAAAAGAGCAGTGAGCACAACAGAAATGAAGCTGTGCCTGTGACGTGCTTTATAATATTCCTACCAAGGGAAAAAAGAGGAAAAGATGAACAGTGTGGAAAAATCTTAATGATCACGGATTCTGAAAAATGGGTACATGGGAATGCACTGCACTGCTTTTCTAGTTCTGAATAGGTGGAGAATTAGAATTTCAAAGTGTAAACATGAAATTTCTAATCTCTGCTCTGAAACCACACTCAAACAGAGGTCTAATAAGATTCAAGGCCTTCCATCAAACTTCTTCCTAATTTCCTTAGCACCAAATCTGAAGGGCCCCAAGTACAGGATCTCTCTCTCTCTCTTAAAAGGTTTTACTTATTTGTCAGAGAGACAGAGAGAGGGAACACAAGCAGGCGGAGTGGCAGGCAGAGGGAGAAGCAGGCTTCCCGCGGAGCAGGGAGCCCAATGTGGGGCTCGATCCCAGGACCCTGGAACATGACCTGAGCCGAAGGCAGACACATAACTGACTGAGCCACCCAGGTGTCCCAGGATCTCTTTGCTATAAGAATGTGTATTTGAAAACCACACACAGGGGGCGCCTGAGTGGCTCAGTCGTTAAGTGTCTGCCTTCGGCTCAGGTCGTGATCCCAGAGTCCTGGGATCGAGCCCCCTGTCGGGCTCCCTGCTCAGCAGGAAGCCTGCTTCTCCCTCTCCCACTCCCCCTGCTTGTGTTCCCTCTCTCGCTGTGTGTCTCTCTGTCAAATAAATAAATCTTAAAAAAAGAAAGAAAGAAAGAAAGAAAGAAAGAAAGAAAGAAAGAAAGAAAGAAAGAAAGAAAGAAAGAAAGAAAGAAAGAAAGAAAGAAAGAAAACCACACATAGTGTAATAAAGATCATTACTGTCAAAAGAAACACTCCCTCAAGAAATGTGGTAGAGCCTTTCACACCACACCTGGGAGATACGATATGATACGTAATACAATAATTATTACTCAGGGAAATATAGCAAAAAAGAATAGTCGTAATTCTAATGAAACTCCTATGAAATAAAAAAGAATCAACTGCTGGAGTAGAGAGAGGAAGAGCAGAAGTTACGGGAAAGGGGGAAGGCCAACTGCATTAGCTGGTCACCAGTGAGGCTTCCTCTAGAGAAAACAACAATCCGCCTGGCTCCCTATTCCCCTCATGTCCCCAGACGTAACACCTCTTGTGTACTATGTACCTTTCCCCCCGTGTCTGGGGGAGTCCCACTGTGCCTTCTGCTCTGCCACGTTCTGAGCACCTGGCGCCCGGGTGTCCACGGATGCCCAAGGCCTAAAACGGACTATTCTGCTGAAGCAGTGGAACCTTCTACATTTAGAATGTTTGACACTTACAGAAAACGTAAGCTTTCCCCTTCCCCTCTCAGGAACCTTAGAGAAAACAGCAACCCTCTCTACATTACCTACAGTCCTAGACTCACCTAAGGCCATGAGCAAAAACAAAGAACCAGACTTTTATTGTTTATAATGTAGCAACACGTAAGCTCTTACCTATTTTCTTAGCTCTGACACCAAGCCAGAATATTTCCCATTGGCTCCTTTTTGTGTGAGTGAGTATATGGGCTTGTCAACAGCCTCCTCTTCCCACAAGGCTGAAGTCAGCTTGCTTGGCAAGCATCAGTGGTGCTAACAGGTTTGGCCGACTGTTTTCCCAAGCTCAACTTCCAGAACCACACGTGAGGGCAAAGTTTAAACCTGTTCATGCAGATACTCCTGGACTCTAATGACACTACGGTGGCCTTCTTCACCTGATTCATGTTACTAAATGCCTTGGAAATAAAATGATCTTTAAAGTGGGGAAGATGCTTTAGTTTATTGCTCACTAGCTGACTTCCAACCAGACGTACTAAGAGGAGAGAACTTGTCACTAAGGTCCTGAATTCACATTGGGTAGTCAAGAAGGACAGGGATCAGGAGAAAAAACTTAAAATTCAGACTTCTCCCCAATGCCTTCAATTCCCAGGTCAAGAGTAGAGATAAACAACATCTAGTCAGTGACCTAAGTTCGCAGCTGCCACCTGAGAAATACCTAAGAGCTGGTTTATTACGTCTTTAACACCCACTGCCGTGCACCCCTCCAGGAAACTGCAGGGCAAGTAAGAATCATCACCCAGGAGACTTGGCTTTTTGTGGCAGAACTCAAATGGTTTCTCTCGCAGAACAGTGAGAACCGCTGCAGTCCTTGGGACTCTCCGTGCCAGCCCGCCACGCTGCCCTCCACCACAGCCTTCCCCGTGCAGGGCAGCTGGGGCGCTTCGGGACGTCCTCTGGTCTTCTCGGTGACATAATTTCACGAGGTCCAATGTACACTACCTGACTGAAAGGCTCAGTGATTTCTGGCGGCTTTAGCACACAGGTCCGTGACACTGGTCTCTTCAGGAAGTATTTGGTCTGTACCTACTCCAGCACTAAGCACGGTTCTGGCAGTAGACAAGACATGCAAGATCTTGGCTGTCATTATCTACAGTGTTGTAGTGGGAGGCAGAAGACCACCATTAGTGCTTCGAGGAACGAAAATGGGTATGAGACCGGATGTGCTTAATAGTGTGCGGTAGATGGGTACCCCAAGTGAAGACCAGGCCAATGCGGCCACATTTAAATTGAAATGTAAACGAAAAGGAGAGGCACAAAAACATCTGAGGTCCCGGCAAGGCAACACTCCCCAGGAGGGCATGACCTTCGAAACTTAAAGGACAAGTAGACCGTCACTGCAGCCAGAACGAAGTGAGCCAGTGGGACAGTCCAGGAGGTGCTATCAGAAGAAAGGCAGGGTGGCTATGACCGGGGACTGTGGGGTTAATTCCAAGAACAAAGGGAGGCCATGGAACAGAAAACAGAAAGGGGACATGCCTCCGTTGTATGTTTTTAATGAGATTGAAACCTAGCTGCTTTGTGGCACTGGCTCTGTGCTGGGAGAGACGGGAGCAGAGGAAAGGGTAGGGATTGGGGCTGAGCTCAAAGTCCAGTCAGCGGGAGGCCTTGTGAGAATCAAGAAATGCAGGGTGACTCCCAGGGCTTTGGCTGGGACAATGGGGGAGAGGGTGGTGCCCCCCAGAAGGTCGGGGAAAGGAACATGGTGCAGGGGGGGACAAAGATCCTAATTCGGACATGTGAAGTCTGCAGAGGTATCAAGCAGGTGGGGGGAAAAAATAAAGTTCTGATGTCAAATGGGAGTTTCCATGGCTCGAAACTTAAATGTAAAAGCCATCAGGAAACAGAGATTCCGATATGTTCACAACGGGAGATGGGAGGGACTGGCTGACCAGAGAGCACAGCAGGGGAGGAGCCAAAGGACTCAGGACCAAGCTGTCAGGCAGCACTCCAAGCTGGACAGACTGAACTAAAGGGAGGTGCCATCAAGAACGAAAACGACAACCAGGGACACGGGAAGAAACCAACAGTCATCCAGGTTCGTAACTGTCCATATAAATGGTTTAAAACAGTGAAAGCAAGAAAAAGAAGAAACACAGCCCTGTTGAAGGCAAGACAAACCAGGGGAGAGCGGCCCAGGGTAACAAAAGATGCCGCGGTGACAAACCAAATGCAAGTACGGTCAAGTGTTCAGGGATGGGAGCCGGCAAGGCCAGGGAGTAAGAGAAGAACAGTGTGGGGCACACCACGTTTTTGGATAACCAGCACTCAGGGACAGACTGTGACCCAGGCCTGCTCCTACAGAGAGGCACGCCAAGTGCTGCAGAAGGGGCCAAAGACAAAGGACTCCTGGACTGCGAGGGGCCCGACGCTGTACCAGCGACACTGGGTCAGAGTTACTCAGGAAGAGAACTCGCGCTTCTGCTGCAGAGCTCTCTCCCCTCTGGTATGGGCCTAAAACTCTTCAGGATTAACATATGTATATTCACCAATGAAAGAAAACTGGAGGTGACACACTGGTCAGAAGGGCTGAAATGAACAAGTCAGGAAACAAGAAATGTTGGCGAGGATGCAGAGAAAGGGGAACCCTCCTACACTGTTGGTGGGAATGCAAGCTGGTGCAGCCAACTCTGGAAAACAGTATGGAGGTTCCTCAAGCCTAGAGCTCCCGGATGACCCAGCAATTTCACTACTAGGGATTTACCCCAAAGATACAAATGTAGTGATCCAAAGGGGCACCTGCACCCCAATGTTCATAGCAGCAATGTCCACAAGAGCCAAACTGTGGAAAGAGCCAAGACGTCCATCAACAGATGAATGGATAAAGAAGATGTGGTATACACACACACACGCGCGCGCACGCACACACACACAATGGAATATTACTCAGCCATCAAAAAAATTGAAATCTTGCCATTTGAAACTGACGTGGATGGAACTAGAGGGTATTACGCTGAATGAAATAAATTAATCAGAGAAAGACAATTGTATGATCTCACTCACATGTGGAATTTAAGAAACAAAACAGGATCATAGGGGACAGGAGGAAAAAATTAAACAAAACAGAATCAGAGAGGGAAACAAACCATAAAGACTCTTAATCATAGGAAATAAACAAGAGCATTGCTGGAGTGGAGGGGGTGTGGAGTGGAGGGGATGGGGGGATAGGGTAACTGGTGATGGGCATTAAGGAGGGCACATGATATAATGAGCACTGGGTGTTATATGCAACTGATGAATCACTGAACTCTTCTTAATTATATGTTTTTTAAAAAGGGGAAAAAAGAAAACAAGGTGAATCATTTCACTGTATTTACTTTCTTAAAGCAAAATTTGGGGAACTTATTCTGTAATATACTTTAGTCGTGGGGGATATCACACTTACCAAATTTTTTGCAGAAAAGCTGATCTACCATCTTTCGCAATTTAGTGATTCTGGCATACCACTCTTCCTTCACTGTTAAGAATAACAAACATATAACGTCCTCAAACTAGTGGCATTACTAAACTAGGTCAATTAAGTAATGAATTTTTTTAAAGTTTATGTATTTAAGTAATCTCTACACCCAACATGGGGCTTGAACACACGACCCTGAGAGGTCAGGAGTCGCACCCTCCACCACCTGAGCTAGCCAGGCGCTCCTGTTCTAAGATTATTTCTAAGATTTCAGAATGTGTTTCTTAAAAATATTGCTGACACCGAATAAAAAGAACAAATGAAACAATGACAAAATGGAAATTAATAACTCAGTAATTTCACAGGTACTCTCAAGTGTCATGATCATAGCTCGGAAACAGCAGAGTGCAGTTCACTGAACAGTAGCCTGCAGGTGAGCTCCATGATGGTAAATTTAGGGATAGGATAATGCTGGCGAGCCTTCATCACACCAACTCAAAGTGACAAGATTTCCATTTTCTAACCCCACCCCCAGCCCTCTAGAGCTGAGCCAAGTGAAGTAAGAGAACAAGTCACAATTGTATTTCCCTGAAACACGTCTCACAAACAAGTGATGATACCCACAGCTCTGTGCTCTAAGAAGTAAGCCCTTTTATGTCCTGTGGATAATGACGAGGGATGGGGGTGCCTGGGTGGCTCAGATGGTTAAGCGTCTGCCTTCGGCTCAGGTCATGATCCCGGGGTCCTGGATCGAGTCCCGCATCGGGCTCCCTGCTAGGTGGGGAGCCTGCTTCTCCCTCTGCCTCTGCCTCTCTCTCTCTCTTTCTGACTCTCATGAATAAATAAATAAAACATTTTATAAAAAAAAAAATGACGAGGGATGATTCAGTTGACTAATGCAGATGTGGGTTAACACACTGATTCACCGTGCCAGGTAACAGACTTTGTGTCTCAGAAGTAGAACGAGCTTAGTTCTCTCAGTCTTCCCAGCAATGTGATGTTTGCACTTATTTATAATGGATTATTAGGAAGAACATGGGTTTCCTCTTCCAGAGAGCAGAGAATATTATTTCGATATTGTGTATTTCTTGTATATAATGTTCTGATTTGACACATTTTTTTAAAGTAACCTCTATGGCCACAAGGGACTCCAACTAACGACCCTAAGATCAAGAGTTGCGTGCTCTACCAACTGAACCAGCCAAGGACCCCACTATGACACACAGTTTGAAACAAGACTGGAGACCTACCTCCTGAAGCTGGTTTATCAAGCTGTAAGTCTTCACGTGTTGAATTCAGAAGTTCATGTCTGCAAGGTGAGAAAAAGTACTAAGTATTTACCAGGTAACAGTTAGCAAAAGTAGCAACTACTAGTACTTATTAGATACTCTGTCGTGAAGACTAGTTTTAAAAAGAAGAGACAATCTGAACTCTTGAGCACAATTAAATCCTCATTTCTGGAGATTTCCAGAGAATAATAAAACCAAATGGTAATTGCAAATTGTTTCATAAGGTGCATCTTGGAATATGTATCCTTCACGGAAAGAGTTCACTTTGCAACCCAAAGATACCTTATAAAAGTGTAACACCAAAAGAAGAGAGCCACAAAACTTTTTAATGAGATCTTTTAATTTTACATTATACTCAAGAGTACCTCACTTCAACACAATTATAAACTGGTTATAAAAATCCTAAATATATTTCAACACTAACACATCTGTAAGATAGATTACATGTTTTTTATTTTGTAATATAAAACTGCCCAGAAAATATAATTTCTAGATAACAGAATTTTCACAATCTAACTTATATAGCCCATCATTCCTTTTTGATGTAATGACCTAAAGTCAGCGGTTGCTGGTAGGGGTGGGGATTGGGTCAGAGACAAGAATGACCCATTTCAGAAATGTTGGAAGCTAGCACAGGATTGAATCAATGGTTATATATAATATTCAAATATTAGTGAGTGAGAAATAAGACATTGGCTAAACTCTATAGAATTACCCTTCTAAAACAAAATACATAACAAAATACATACATCAAGACGAACCACCTTAACCATTAGAGAAAGGCTTTAGAAGTCCCCCTCAAGGGGCGCCTGGGTGGCTTAGTTAAGTGTCTGCCTTCGGCTCAGGTCATGATCCTAGGTCATGATCAGCAGGGAGCCTGCTTCTCCCTCTCCCTCGCTCTCTCTCTCAAATAAATAATGTAAAAAAAAAAAGTCCCTCTCGATGTAGAAGAGGGCTTACCATAACTATAACTAAGTATACTGAAAGGACTTGAAACAGGATGTGCATGGCACAAAGTATCCCATGATATGCCTGCATTAACATTTAAACATCCAAACACAGTTTTATACACTTGAAGGTTAGCAAATACTAGCAACACTATATATCTGTATATAATAAACTCAGTATAAATTCTATATATTAAAACTCTATATAACAAACCTATAAAATTCTATTTATTTTGCTATTTAAAATGAATTTAAAACCTCTAATATTAAAAGCATAAAATGACAGTGCAAAAGAGTTTTCTTAAACTTATTAATGTATCATTAATACATCAAGCAGTGTACGCTTACTGATGGTTCTTGGCTAGTGTCAGGGTTTTAGAACAAGCCCATTGGTTGACAATTCAATTTCATGAGTCCACTAGATCTCAAAACTAAAAATTTATCTGCAACAAGTTT
Source organism: Mirounga angustirostris (assembly GCF_029215605.1). Lineage (NCBI taxonomy): Eukaryota > Metazoa > Chordata > Mammalia > Carnivora > Phocidae > Mirounga > Mirounga angustirostris. The sequence continues at coordinate 169,895,918 of NW_026991713.1, forward strand.
CTCTCTGTGGAGGACAGCTCACTTATTATCTTGAGGTACCTATCTTAGGTCTTTTTCATGCTTAATTAAATCTTAAAAGCTGTCATCCCCTTACTGAATACCAATACAGATGCAAGCATGCTTGGCTGTAATCTCTGATCAAAGTAGTTAAATTCCCATTTTTTCAGCACAGTACCAGAGTGTTCCCAAAGTAATGAAGTTGAATACTTCTGCAAATGATAAATACTATTATTCCACTACGGGTTTTTTTTAAGGTTTATTTTATTTGAGAGCAAGCAAGGGAGTGCAGGGACAGGGGGCAGAGGGAGGTGGAGAAAGAGAATCTTAAGCAGACTCTATGCAGAGCCCAAGGCGTGGCTTGATTTCAGGACCCTGAGATCACGATCTGAGCCGAAACCAAGAGTCAGAAACTTAACCGACTCTGCCACCCAGGAGTCCCTATTCCACTGCTTTTATTTACTTTACTGTTTTCAGTTCAAGAGATGTCAGAAAAAAAGTTTAAAAATCAGTTACAATATGAACACAGTTCAAAAAGCCTCATTCCCAATAGAAGGACTTAAAATGAAAGCCATGTCTTCAGACTTAGCAGAAAATTGGAGAAAGACAATGACAGCTATACGTCAATCACATATGGGCAAATATTCATATTCTAGAAGCCAAGTCTGGGCATGACCAAGAAAATCCTGTCCACAGCGACACATTAAGGAGAAAGGAGTAGAGTATCAATGTATCAGTATAATATTTTAGAAAAGCAATACAGTACCAATCAATATCAATAAATAGTGTCTTGTTTTAAGCGTTATTTATTTATTTAAAGCCATGTCTTTCAGCAGAAGCAAACCCATCGCCACTCCCTGCGGCCCGAGTACCACTTGGTCGAAACCCATAATGGTTTATCTTTCTCGTGCCTGTACCTGGTTGAGGAATAAGCACTTGACAGAATTCTAACCAGAGAAGGGTAAGGCCCCTTCCAAGAGAAACAAAGGTAGCTGCTGTCTCTCCTCTACACCTTGCCTGGCTGTGAAGCCTGGAATTACTGCATCCAGCACACTACTGGTCTAAGGAAACAGCACAAGGAAGGAAGAATCTGGAGAAGAATAAAAGCAGAGTTCCATGTCCCAGTTTTAATCATCCTACCTCTGACCTCCTTGTAAGGTAAGCATTTTACTGTATGAAGTTGACTGACAAGGATTTTTTTCCCTTACTGCTGGAGATCCTAACTGCTACCCCACCCTTTCTATGTCAGGAAGTCTCTATTTGGGATGCCTGGGTGGCTCAGGCAGTTAAGGGTCCGACTCTTGGTTTCGGCTCAGGTCATGATCTCAGGGTTGTGAGATGAGCCCCATGTCCGGCTCCATGCTCAGTGCAGAGTCTGCCTGAGAGTCTCTCTCTCTCTCTCAATCTCTCTAAAATAAATAAATAACTCTTAAAACAAGACACTGTTTGTTGATATTGACCGGCATTGTATTGCTTTCTTAAAATATTAAAAATTTTTAATTCTGATTAAATGAATACTGATACTCCTTTCTTTAGCAGACTTAGAAGAAAATTCGAGAAAGACAATGACAGCTATATGTCAATCACATATGGGCAAATATTCATGCTCTAGAAGCCAGATCTGGGCATGAACAAGAAAAACGTGTCCACAGCGACACATTAAAATGCGGTAAATAAAATAATATATAACTCAAATTTAATTAAAATACAGCCCTAGAGGTTAATGAACATTTGACAACAGTATAAAAAGATGCACTAAACGAGAACAAAGACAAGAGTCCAAAGAGCGTCTTACTTCTTAATCACAAAACGAATCCTTTCCTTTGCCAGTAATATCCTCTCAAGGCGAGGAATTCCATAAGTAGATGGCCTTCTAAAAGGAATTCCTTCCGGAAGTCCTTCTACATAAAGATCTTCAACGTGTGACTGGAAAAGAGGGTATGGGATCGTCACAGGGCCTTTGGCTTTTATAGCTTGAGCTTTAAGGATAAAAAGAGAGAGGAAAAATCATTAATTGGCAGGGATTAACCACCCAGTTTGTACGACAGAGTAATTGAATAGGTACTGCTCTGTAACTTTTGTAACTTTATCTTTGCTTCTGTTTACTTTAACTGAACCACAAAAAAAGTAATACAGAGGAACTAAAAGGAAAAGAACAACAACGATGCCGGTACTCTAACCAAATCTGCAATCAAATAATGTATTATTTTGGGGGAACGCAGATGTAGCTAGACGATCTACTGAAATCTAAAGAACGTACGATCCAGAAAAACATACCGGTTCACACCAGTTAATACATATAGTATTTACAGGAAATAGTATTTTTCAACAATAAACATTAGTGTAAAAAGGATTTTTTTAATGAAATAACAGAAGCAGAAAATTTTTCTGAATTGTAAATATTCTGCTACAATTTCTTTGTCCAAAGGTAAAATAATGCAGCAGCTGCAAAAGGTCAAAAGCATGGGGAGTCTCAAGATTCAAATATAATGAGAAGACCTTAGTGATCAAACAAACTAAAGGGTCAGATTCTCTAAACAACAGGGTACATCTGAACATCACTGGGTATTACATGTAATGTTTGCAGGTGTGATAATGGAACGGAGATTAAGACGTGGGGCTCAAACCCACGACCCCGAGCCGAGATCAAGAGTCGCCTGCTCTACTGACTGGGGCCACCAGGTGCCCCTCAACTCCCCATTTTGAAATGTAGACTTCTTAGAGCTGAAATGACAGGATGTCTGGGACACTACTACAGTTTTAAAATAGGCTTGCATCAAAAAGAGATGGGACAGGCGAGAGAGGGCAAGAAGGAAAATATTGTAATGTTAAAGGCTGTTGAATGTGGGTGATGGATACTTAGAGGGTCTCTGTATCATTTACTTTTGTTCGGAAATTTTCATAATAAAAAGGTTTTAAAAAGCATCGGTTAAGCTCATAATAGAGGCACATTTATAGACTATCAAAAATTCCACCGTTAAACGTTCTGATGCTGAGTCAATCGACGACAAATGTTCTAGACTGCAGACACCTATGGCTTTTCTTCCAAAAACTTCTACTTCACGGGCACAGCACCGCTACGGAAGCAGCTTTCTAGTGCGTATGCTGCAAGAACAGCAGATGAGCTACTGACCTGGCCAGAAAGGCCCCGTAAGCCCCACAGGGAAAGGGACCCCCGTGGCTTCCCCTTACTCCCAACTCCTCCCACAGGAATCCCCCTTCATCAGAACAGCCGCCCTTTTTCACTAGTATTTTAAGTCTGTTGGCTCAACATTAATACGTGTACTGAAGTTTCAAGTGGACCACAGTACACACTAATACTGACATTTAACATCCGTTGTTGACATAGTGCATCTGAAAATCCTATTCACATAACAAAGAAAACATCTTCCTCTAAGGCTATCACCATTGTTTCCACTTGTAAAATGTGAATATTGTTCTTAAAATCTCACAATAGGAGGAAAACATTATTTTTTCTTTTTTTTTTTTAAAGATTTTATTTATTTATTTGACAGAGAGATACAGAGCAAGAGAGGGAACACAAGCAGGGGGAGTGGGAGAGGGAGAAGCAGGCTCCCCGCTGAGCCGGGAGCCCGATGTGGGACTCGATCCCAGGACCCTGAGATCACGACCCGAGCCGAAGGCAGACGCTTAACGACTGAGCCACCCAGGCGCCCCAACGTTATTTTCTTATATGCAAAATAATGAAATAAATCACCATCACAACAAAAACAAAAACATAATTTTTGTTTCCCTTTATGAGAAGCACTGAGATTTTCTAACAGTAAATTATTTTTACTCGAATCTGTACTACAGTAAGTATATAGTAACAGAAGTATATACAAAAAGTACTTACTATGTACTTACGCACCAGCTATTACAGACACTATGCTGTCTATCTTATCAAATCTTCCTAACACATCCTCAGAGAGGATGAAGAGAAAGGGCTGAGCATTCTGTCCCCAGGGCCTGTAACCTTACCAGCACGGAACAATGCTGAATGTAACAAATTCTGGGAGTTTCTGCTTTGAGTGGACCAATTAAGATCACAGGGAAAACGCTATGGCTCCTGGAGAGGGAGGGCTACTAGGAGAGCCTTAAAGAGAAGTTACTGAATTTACTCTCATTCCGAATCTTCAAGGACGGGTGAGCGGTCATCCATGAAAAATGGTACAGGAACTATCATTTAAAGTTTAGTAAACTAAATAATGCCAGTGTAGTCTATCATTTAAAAACTTCACCCAGAGAAACTCAGTGATGCGGGAGAGCACTCCAAAAAGAGGATTTTCAAGTGAAAATTCAGTATAATCAGCCCATTTTCTAGACTCTTAGTCCACTGCAAAGTTAAGAATCCTCCAAATAAAAACACAGTTCAATGAAGGTTGCTATTTTTAGATGATATATATTTTAGGTAATATATACCAACCGGGGGTAAAATGGTGCTTGTTTTTTTGATCACTACCTAAAGGCAGATGTAAGACAGAATAATAAAAGAAAAGGAGAAGACAATTTGAGACCTAACTTAACCAATTACGTATCAATTGTCGAGAAAATAAGGACACAAGATGAATACTGGACTTAACACAGCAGATGAAGAAAGACTATTATGAAGAAGCTCATCTTCAATTCGATCTCCAAGATCCTGGACTCTGCAACAAATATGTAAATAAACCCCCAAAGGAGCATGTTGAAGGGTTAAAAGAAATGCTAATTGGTAATCACAGAAAGAAAACTTTCCCAAAACTTCATAGTAATCTAGGAGACAAGGTTTCTAATATTTGAACAGACACTCTCCACAACCTTCTGACGGACCGATACGTCACTGTGAGAAGTGAACTTTCTTACACTGGATGAAAAGTAACCCAATTGTTAAAAGGCTTATCAAAAAACGATTACAAGAATTTCTGAGTTTAGACTTACCATATTTTCTTTCAAACAACTCTTCCACTTGTTTCCGTAGATCAGTAATTCGAGCATTCCATTTCTCTGAAAAATTGAGAGTTTTAAGTTACATCTAAACAATAAATCCCTGCCTGGGGGCACTATTATATTACAATGACCCAACATCTAAAGACTTATTTTCTACATAATACATCCTAATTTTTTTTATATTAAGTAATCTCTATGCCCAACATGAGACTTGAACTCATGACCCCAACCAAGATCAAAAGTCACACATCCTAGTTTTAATAATCCAACTCCATCTATATAATTTTACTGCTTTCTTAAGAACTTTTCCCTTTTTTGTCCTTCTTAGAATTGGTCCAATGAGAGATTATAAGAGATGTTTTTAAAGTTTATTTTCGAGGGGCACCTGGTGGCTCAGTCAAAAGAACGTCCAACTCTTGATGTTGGGGTTGTGAGCTCAAGCCCCACATGGGGTGTAGGGATGACTTAAATAAAGTTTATTTTCAAAACACTGAGTACCTCTTTTCAGCCTGATAATTTCTAAAAAGGTCAGAAAAGACCAGTCCAATTAAACAGTATAAAATGGAGGCAAAAAAGAGGAGGTGTCCAAGGTCATTCAGGAAACCTTCTAAAACACGCCTAAATTGTGTAGAAATAAGTATTTACATATAGTTGCACCCTAAAATAGAGTGCTAAGGAATATAAATACATGTAAACTTACTACTATCTATAAATAAAATCAATTTATATCCAACATTTAATGACTATGACAAATTAAAATACTAAAAAGCTATTTAAAAAATGTAGAAGTTAAATGTTCTACCTATTCAAAATATGGATCGCAAATATAATTTGCTCCACTGATATTTGATTTAGTCCCTTCAAAAATATACACTATCCACTGGGGCTTGGTTAGATTAGCTGCTGGCAGTTACACAGAACACAAAAAATCAAAGTGGGAAACAGATCTTAAATAAGGAAGGTTTTATTTTTTATAAAGATTTTATTTAGTTATTTATTTGACAGAGAGAGAGAGACAGCGAGAGAAGGAACACAAGCAGGGGGAGTGGGAGAGGGAGAAGCAGGCTTCCCGCCAAGCAGGGAGCCCGATGCGGGGCTCGATCCCAGGACCCCGGGATCATGACCTGAGCCGAAGGCAGACGCTTAACGACTGAGCCACCCAGGCGCCCCAAATAAGGAAGGTTTTAAAGCTAAGAAAAACGTCTTAATTGCTGAGTCATCAAAACACTGATTCAAAGTCTATTAAGTGTACTTAACATCAGAAGACACACTGTCTTGTGCTCTGGTCAACTCACACTAAGCTTCAACAGTGTCTGTAAGCATGCTTCAAACTGCCTTGGTTTTCCTCCTGTTAGAATCTAAGGCAGCAATGTATTTTAAAGCATCTCCCCCGCTACACACACACACACACACACACACACACACACACACACACACACACGCGCGCGCGCGCGCGAATGGCTCTAAGTTTTAGGAGAAACAGAAAACGTTCAGAAGGAAAGAAAGAAACGGGGCCTGTATCTGAGGTAGAACCTACCGAAGTTGAACTCCCTCACTTTCCGCTTCCCAGCATTGGCAGGCTCCGTGACTGGTGGCTGGGGGGGCTCGCTGCTCTTTGGTCTCTTGGTAGGTGGAGAATAATCATCATCTTGAAAAAGAAAATCGTCATCACTGGAGGAACAGTCTGAGTGAGTTCTGGCTGCCGTCTGTTCAACTCTCAACCTTCAAAAGTCGGGGGGCCTGTACATGGGTTTGCAGCTGCTCCATCAGTACTTCTCTAAGGTCATTTTAGGCCTACTCCTTCCCAGTTACGCCTGCAGTTTGCCTACTCTCGAGGGGAGGTGTTCAGGTGAAGAGTCCTCATTCTCCTTTGCCTTACTTCGTCTTCTTTAGTCTAATTTGAATTACATCCTCAATTTCCCTGCTCCCCTAAATCCTCTCAGCTCGTAAGATTACAGTTTAAGTCTTTCAGGCAAAAGGTTTTGAGAGACAGATACCTACAATTATACAAATATACACGAAAAGGGGGAGGAAATACAGCTTGAAGAGAAAAATATTTCAGCTTATATAAAATCCAAGCATGCATAAACAAGGGAGGGTAGGTAACTTACGTCAAACACTTTTAACAAACACAAAACTTAGAGAATTAATGAAATAGGGCTACGTTATTTGTGAAACAGATAATGCTGACTGAGTCAACACAAAACCCAGTAGAAATGAACAAGCAGATACTGAAGTACAGAACGTAGACTACTTCAGATGTTCGTAGTGCAAGTTCGTGCTACGATCTTCATGGGTATGTCCTGCACCTCAGTCCTGCTAGGAAACTTCATCTAATGCTAGAATGAAGAACATCTGGATAAAATAAGAAAAGCTATCAATGTCATCTTTTTTCTAGAACCCTGAAAATGTCACGTGGCACAATACTAAGCTTTCTGCTCAAACATCATCCATAAATTACTAAAAATGTCACTTTAAGAAATCTCTACTTGAAACTCAGTATGGGACAGAAAAGAAATAATCACTGTGTTAAAGACCATCACAAAAAGCAGCCATTCAAGTACTACAGATCACTCTTTTAGATAATTTTCACTCTCCTCTCACAGCTCAAGAAATCCGCTCCATGAATGTTGTGTGACTTCACCTTGTCACATGCTCAACGGTGCAGCTGAGGTCAGACTCTGAGTGTAACTCTTAGCACCAAACTAGCATGGTACTCTCCAAGAGATAACAAGAAATCCAAATTCAGCCAAATACACAACATTGCCTGGGACAACCATACATAACTTCTATGCATTTTGCATGTTAATCAAGGGAAAATCTGACCAAAGCCTAAAACACTTGTCTGCCATTCCTCTCAAGGAGTCAGAGAACACGACCAGATGCTGTCGCCTGGCTCACTGACTTCGGGTTCTTCCTCTAATGCCATTTGCTGATTATTCTAACCAATAAGAGAAAAAGTCACTAATGTCACCAATACCAGATTAAGTCACATCAGGACCCATTTATGAGCTGGGAGACAAAAATGCCACGTTCAGGGGATATTGGGAAATGTTATCATATGAACAACTTACAACACTCTTTCACGTGTTGACTGCCACTGTAGAAACCCTTCCTCAAACCCAGAAAAAAAGAAATCTATTGTAGAAGATTTAAAAATTACAAACTACTAGTAAAATAAAATTTGACCGTGTCATGTGGGCTTATTAAATTACTACAAGGATTAGTGGTCAAATGGCTATAAAAACGGTCAAAACACTATAAAAGATTATCAAGTAATTAAATTCAACCTATAAAGACACATTTGGGAAAACATATGAGGTATCATTAATACATTTACCCTTCCATTCTGAAAATGTACTGGGAAAAAACAAAACAACTTTTTCCATTTCCAGATTTTTAGAAGCCTACGAGTATTTTTATGCTAGTCTGCCTAAAGTAAAATGAAAGACACTTGTTTCACTTAGGAATAGTGTCAAATCATTTTTGCTTTATTTTAAGTAATCTCTGCTCCCAACGTGGGGCTCAAACTCATGACCCGAGATCAAGAGTGGCGAGATCAGATCAAGAGTGGCACGCTCTACCGGCTGAGCCAGCCAGGAGCCCAGTGTCAAAGCATTTTAAATGCTTAATGTTAACATTTCTTTACAAACATTAAGCAATGACATTAAAAACAAAAGTACTTTCCCTGTGGGTCATTATTTAAACTGTTAACTGAAGTACATAAAACAAAAAGAGTATAAAATTAAGAAGACAAGAGAGCTGGAGGGTGGTAATGAAGAATCCCAGCAATCTATTATATTCATCTCAACTATAAACTCTTTGAAACTGAGGCCCAGGGAAAAGGACAAGAGAGCTTTTCTTTAAGTGTCAAGACTGCTTCAATCAGTCCAACTTTATTTTGCAACATAGAGAATAGGATAAACATATTTATATTATAAAAGTAACCTCATTAACCATAAACAAAAAAGAACAAAGACAAATCTAGGCGAGTATGTGCAAACAAGACAAGCGATTGATCAGACTGTAATATATTAAAAAGTGGTTTCCCATTTCTCTCCAGGGACAAATAAGTTTAATCTATAAATGTGAACAAATACAAAGAAATGTATTATTTGTGGTAACAAAACATCACACCACACATTCTAGTAAAAGACTAACCCACTTCATATATTTACTAATCAATCTTTGGGTGTTTTAAATCCTGTGAAACGTGGAATGAAATCACAAGAACAGCTCTGAACTTCCATAGTCTTTTCCACTCTTCGCTGCAAAAAACTGTCATTTCTTTTGCAAAAGTATGAGAAAATGTTATTCTTGACCTCAAAAGATCAAAATTGCATCTCTAGCAAAAACTATCACATAAAGCTCTAAGTATTTGCCTCTTGTGACCCTCAGGTCTGGCAGACCGAATGCTGTCATTCTAATTATCATGACATTTCCACATTAGAAGCAACCACTTTTGTGTTAGAGACACCTATTTCAGGAAGCTTCAAATTCAAGCCCAAACTAAAAATGTTTACATCATCAATGCTAAAAGCTTTTAAGATAAATTTCAAAATATTTTAACGTGCACAAGTTGTTATGTGGTAGTAACTAAGAACTATGCTCTCAGTACGAACACAAGCACCCACCACACTTGAGAAAAGGCAGCTACCATCCCTAACTCAAAGAAAAGCCCGTTCTCTTTTTTGCAACGTATTTACAAATATACCTACAGGATAGCACAGACTTCAGGGCTAAAATTTATTACGGCATCCTGAATGCTGAATGCATTAACAGAAAATGAAACAAATTTTCTGGTACTCTTATTTGCAACACAATCCAATAGTAATATTTTACAATCTGACACCTATCTTTTAAAAGTCAAAATAAACAAGACACTACATCCCTTTTGAAATTATGCAGAGCCATGAATTACCCTACACATTTCAAATTAATGGATGGCAGTTTTCATCCATGGATCCAGGTCCCAACTCCTCTAAAACTCTAATTTCTACATAAACAACTGGAAGTTCATTACGTGACTCTTCAGCAGCTATAAAAATCAAAACACAAAAAATTCAAATACTAACCTACTCAACCATCCAGATTCTATGAACGTGCTGGTAACATTTCTAAGATGAGCACAATAATTAAACAATGATGAACAGCAAAGCCTACTTACTGACTCTATTTTCAGAACTCACTCTGAATTCACCCACTTTTATCTCCACTGCCTTGGTCCTGTTCTAAAACACCTAGCCTTGGGCCCTGGGTAACCACACCCAACAGCCTTCTGCGCTGGTGTTCTTGCTCCACCCTGCCTGCTCTCCGTCTTTCACAAAGCAGCCTTGTTTCTACAAAGGGAAGGACAGAACCTGCTGCTCCTTGATCAAAACCCTCCAGTGGACTTGCTTATCTGGTTCATGCCTAAATCCTTACTACCTCGTACAGGTCCCAAGGCACAGACAAGGTGCGTGGTATTTGCGCAATGATTAAATGAATACTTGCAAAGTGCAGCCCTCAAGTACAAGCAGCAGCCAAATACTGACGAAGGTCCTATGCATGAACGTCACAAAAAGGATTCCAACAGAGGATGACAAGTAATCCAGCTACTGAAGCTCTAACAGTGTTCTCCGACGACGGTCCATGTGCCAACTATGTGTAGAAGTGCACCTCTGTGTTGAAGTATTTATGTGTTTCCAGGTACAGGAGAAAGAAAATCTACTACTTCAAATACAGTTTTACTTAAGAAGATGAAGGATTAATTTCTAAATGCATCTCTTTACAATCAATTTAAAGAAAAATCTGGGGTGAAGAAACAAACAGGAGGTTAGGCCACAGCACAACGGACATGTGTGAAAGGCTCAGGTTTGGGAACCAATGTCCTAAAAAAAGTACATGATCAGAGAACCTCTTCTGAAGCACAAAAGATCCCTTTATGACCATGCCCATGACAGCTATATCAAACAATTCTGAAAAAAGATTTTCTCTGCATGCATCAAAGACCTGTCAGCTGTCTGATTTTACCCCCAAATGTGGGCACAGTGTTCACTAAATTAAGGCAAGTGTGGTGCTCTTATTCCAAAGGCGAGTTCCCAAACCTAAGTCACACAAGGGGGGAAGTGTGTACCACTAACTTCAAAGACAAATGGATCACCATGAACGGGCGAGCACGACTCTGAGCACACACCACCAGCAATGGTAAAGATTATGATCCTGGATGACGTGTCTGCATCAATGCCAAATTAGCCTCTTTGCATCTCCACATGATTTCAAATACAGAGATCAATGATAAAGTGTTGTGGAAAAATCTAACAAACTTACTTGATGACAAGTTCTTTTTTTTTTTCTTTTGTATACTATTTGGGAAATGCAGAAAGGTATAATGGGAGAAAATAAAAGTCATCCCAAGCAAACAGGATTATCTTCATTTAGCTTCTTTTAAGCTTTCTAGATACAATTTTCCTTTTAAACTTGCTTTGTTCATGAAAGGCAGGGATTTTTCAATCTCGAAACTTCTTATAGTAAGGGTCTTTTTTTCAGGTCACTTACTTAAAACCAAACTGAACAAAAAACCACCCCCCTATTTCCATGTTTGTGTATTTTTTTCTATTATGAGGATATACCACGTTTTATTTTTCTCACTATCGATATTTAACTAGTTTCTACAATTTTGCAATCATCTTTCCAGAAAAAATATACAATATACTTATCAAACAGATGTGTAAGTTCTCATTAGATGTGCATGTAAGTTCTCATTTGACCTTCCTTGTTAATATCACACTTAACAGTTTACCTTCCTTCAAAAAAACCTGGCATTTCACTGCTCTTCTGAACATAAAAGACATTCTACAACTTGTTGATAAATTCAGCTGGGTAAAGCAAACTTCTGGCACTGTCTTAAGATTCAAAGAAACAGGATTTATCACTCTCCTCCAAAGAATCAAAATTGAAAAGACTGACACACTTTAGGTTTATGATCCATTTATTTCATGATTATCTTCAGAGGTCTTGTGCTATAAAAGTATTTATTTTCTAAGCAATTTTAACTGCCTTTATCTGCTTTAAGCGTTCATAAATCCACTAAGTTACTAGTCCTATTTAAAAGTTTTATTCTAGGGGCACCTGGGTGGCTCAGTGGGTTAAGCTTCCCTCTTGGTTCCAGCTCTGGTCATGATCTCAGGGTCATGAGATTGAGTCCCACGTCGGGCTCGCGCTGAGTGGGGAGCCTGCTTAAGATTCTCTCTCTCGCTCTGCCCCTCCCAACCCCTGCTCTCTTTCTCTCATAAAAAAGTTTTATTCTAATTATTTTAATAATCATCTGTTTTTCCTATCTCTACAGAAAGGACAAAGTTCTGAGGGTGCATAATAGTTACATGCTCTTAAGATGTCCTTCTCTGATAACTGAGGTTTCTAACTAAAAAGCAATTAAATTTGAGTATTTAATGCTGACTACAAACAATTCAAAATTGCTTTTAGGTTAGTAAAATTATATTAATGATACAAGAAATATGTATGTGATATTGAGGTATTAACACATGAAGTATGAAATAAATTTTCATGAGAATCATCAGCTATATATATATATATATATTTCAGAAGCAATGAAGATAAACATTTTGAATAGTATGAAATAGCCAAACATGATAAATAACAAATGACAAAGGAGACAGGTTATTAAAAGAGAGAGAGATCAAATTAAGAAAGGTTAGGCTGCAGGAAAAAACAAAACACGAAACAAAAACACACACAAAAAATCCTCAAAACCTGAAGCACCAAGATGTGTGGTTGGGAAGGGGGAGGGGGGACAAACCTATGGAAATGTGATATATGTGTATTTTAAATGTCTGTTATAATGTTATATGCCGAAAACATCTACACAACTTTGCAAAACTATATATACATGTGTATTTATATATAAAATTACTTTCTGTGTATACACAATAAAATGACATCTACCCGAGTTTAGGGACTTTAGAACAGAGCGGGGGGTGGCGGTGGTAAATAAACCTCCACACAGTGCCATTTACTGTAGTGTTTCAATATTTTACCTTAGGAAAGAAGTACTGGGGGGGGGTATCTTTGAGAGGTACAGTGTGAGATATCAATTGAAAAGGAAAAATACCGACATGCATTTAGTAGTTATTACATAGGAAAAGTGATACTGTTGAGAATCCCATTAGCTGGATGTACACATAACTCTGGTCCATCTGCATTCATGCGGGACCTTGGAAGACAAAACTAGGTTTGAAGCCGTTTAGCTGAAGGTATTTCTTAAGAACCTATTTGTCGCTACTGCTTCAGAAGTTGTTCTTAAAGGGATTCTGCACTCGCCCTTCATAGTTTTCTAGGGGCAAACGTGAAGACAGACAGACCACCTCTCCACACTTTCCCTTCCGCATCACTGAGGTACTGGTTAGCTCTCTTCTATCACGACCCAACCACAGGTCCTAAAATCTGTTCTCATGTGCATCACGTCTGGTCATAGTTTTCATTTATTTTCGAGTCCCGGTGACAGAAAAGGATAGCTCGGTCCACCCGCAGGCCACCGCCCGAGCTCACGGCTTGCTTTGTTGTCTAGAACTCCCAAAGCACCGGCTGCGCTGCTGGGAAGCGGGCTGCTTTGGTCACAAATACACCTATATGCTTCAATTCTTCTCACAAGTTTCCGTTAAGAATGAATGAAATGCATACTTAGCAATGTGAATGTGACAAAGAGTTTTATGACCAGAAGTAAACTTTTGGAATCAAGGCTTTTAGGTAACTAACCTTCAATAGTCACCTCAACTTCGGGGTCCTCACTTGTTTCTGAAGGGACATGCTGAGTAGAATCTTGAAAAAAATAAAATTCTAAAATGACATTCATTATAAAGCACTTTCTGTATGTTCCAACATTTCACTGATTCGTTACTCCAAAAGCAGCCTACAAGAAAATTTTTACTGGCATCTGAATTCAGCTCATAGTTGTTAGGTTAAAATATCTGACCCTTTTCATTGCAAACAGGAATAAGAGAAAACAAAAAGAAAACTCTGGGACAAACTATTTGATAATACCAAGTTACTTGCATTAAGCATTGATGGACTCAAAAACCTCAGATTGTAGAAGAAGGAGAATATAATGCTGTCACTATTGTTTTCCTGCTGTAACTAGAAAATGCTGGGATAGACACAAAGGCTTTCTCTTTTGTTTACTATTTCCCCTCTCCTTTCAGAAATCCTAGGAGTGGTTTACATCGTTAAATAAAACCACAACCAATGTTTTGCTTTGGGGACCTTCATATCAAGACAATGACTGGGACAGATGCATACAGGACTCTATCCCCTAACTTGATACGGACTTAGATATTTATATTTGTGTTACTACACAAAACAAATGTACATCAGAATGTTAGTGCTGGAAAGCTCAGCTAGAGAGTATCCTCATCAACTCTCTTCATTTTGTAAAGGTTGAGAGATTAATTGATTTGCCAAAGATCATGTTCACTTGTTAGTAAAGAAATAAAGACCAGAACCCAGGTTCGACTCAACTCTGTTCATACAGCAATGTGACAATAAAAATCTCAAACATCAAGTATTTCAAAGCCTAGTCATCAGATACCATTGTGGACTATGGAGCAACGCAGACTGCCTGAAGACTGCCTGGGCCCGCTGTGGCCTGCATACAGGTAGCTCCCTGGTGCATGCAGACCACCTATCTAAAATAGAGATGTTGTTACAGAGGAAACATCTATTACCTCCACACAGTAAAACATCAGGAAAAAAAAATTCATCCACACTATTTTCTATAAAAAGTTCTCAAAAAGAAATGTCAAATATTGTTGAAAATAAGCATCTCGATATTTTCTGCAACAAATGTACTTCAGTTAGAAACCCTAATTCTAATTCTAAAACTGAATTTGGAAAGCTTAGCCAACATTCCAGGGACCTTAAGACCACCTTCTCCTCAAAAGAAGGTAGAAATAAAATTAATGACTTTAAAAAGTTAAATAAAAAAGCAAATATAAGGAATAAAAATTTATCGTATAGACTCCCTTTTTATTCCAGGGAAAAAAGAAGGCACAACATGACCAGTTTATGAGAGAAATCATAATTCTAAAACAAGATTCAGATACCTTATGCCAGTCATTTTCCTTGGGAGAAATCTACAAGAATTCTCCTGGAACTACATAAACTGCTGAGAAATAGGAAGCCATTCGGCAAGATAACAGTTTCACTTAGGATTGCGAGAATTTAAAGAGCCGTACCACAGTTAAGTATTTCCTCAATGCCACAATTGAAGGAGGATTGGCTGAGAAACAGAAAAAGGAGTTCCACAGGGTAGTTGTGGGGATAAAAATAATCAGAGAGAAAATCCCTCCTTTATTAATCTTATGTGAAAATACTACTCCAAAAAATGGTACCATTAAATAATATGTTTAAGAACAAAATATGAACAGAAGCCAGTCATATTTTTAAGTCTAAAATACTGAGGCCATTCTTTCTTAAGGGATCCTTAATATGGCACAAGACGATCAGGATAAAAGGGCAGTATTTTGCATCATGAAGAGTTTTACTTACCACTTCCGTTTTCATCCCCACATGCTTTATTACTCAGTAGAGTAAAATATGTATATTACATCTTAGGACTAAAAAAATAAACCTGTTGGCTAAGAAGGCATACCAAAATAATCATCTTTTTGGTTCCAAATAAGGTGTTTTATGGGTAATATTTAATAGAGAACAAACACAATACGAATACTGCAAATTAAAAATCCCTTTATATCTAACCTTCTGCTGGTACTTCCATTTCTGTTCCTTCATTGCCTTCTGAAGAATGATGGCTCCCTAAAGAGAAAATAAACCACATATACTATACCAGTAAAAACTTACATTGAAAGAAGAGAAACTAGGCAACACTGCAAATAATTTAACACTTAACCATACAACATATACAAACTGATTAACTCTTTCGCAGTTAATTCCAACAATGTGATCTAATTCAGAAAAACATGTAACACTTCTATTTGAAAGCACAAAAAATTATTTTAAAATGTAAACAGATAAAATAAACCTAAGTAGGTTTGGGGATTTAATATTATTTACTGTAACTATACAATGTAATTACTGATAGATGTTGGAATTTGAGATACAGAACAATTATGGTTCAAGGTACCATGCTCATCTGTCAATGACGCACACACAAAAACACAAATCAGAGTAAATGCTATCTTTGCTCACAGACTATTAATAAAGTCTACACAAACAAGTTCAGGTTTGGCTGTGAAATGTTTCCTGCTTTCCATTTTTACAATGGCGGAAGCTATGGAAACTCAATCCCCATTATTTAATCAAAGTTGTACTAAAAGGAAACTCGTAAGTTAAAATTTAAGATACTACCTTTAGTCTCAAAAGCATTTTAATTCAGGTAATATAATCTGCCTGCTTCTAAAAACTGGAACATAAAGCAATGTATCAGGTTAGGCAGTCACAAGGTAAACAGGCTCATCCTACTAGAGCAGTTTTACTCATAAATAGGAAAGAAGTAATCTACAACATTAGAGAGCCACTTAGGATTAATTGCCCAAACTGCCCCAGAATATTCATCCTCTGTCCTTAAATGTCTGAGCTGCAAACATGGAAAAAGCTGCAAATCACTGCCTTCGTGTATCAATAAACTATATTACCTAGGAGTAAGAATAAATCACACAGGGGAAGCAAAATCCAATCTATTTGGTCACCCACTGATAACTGAACTCAGAAGCTATACTAACGGTGTGACCCTGAGACATAGGTTTTAAGTATATTTTATCTTGATTTTTAAAGAGCATCAATTACAGTTTCAATAACTGCCATTCAGCGTCTTAGTACCTTTTAACTTAAAATGCCTTAATAAGGTCAAATACTTTGGGTTTTTAAATGTCTAGCTTTATGATGCCATAATTATCTTGGGATTCTCTTCCACTTACTCCATTATTATAAAAACTCACCTGAGCTCAAAACGCTAGGTAAATCTATAAATCTAGAACCATGAATTATTCTTTAATTAACTTTTAAACTATGCTTTCTCAAAACACAGTGCCCCCCCCCCCCAACACCTTTAACATTAACATCTGAGTTCATGGAGCATTGGCTTCTTTGACTGTAAAGTCAATGGAAACAAAGATGTGAGGTCAAAGGGATGGGAGTTAATGGAGCAGAGACCAGTATTTAGTGAGGAAAGGGTGGGTAAAGAATAACAAGGTAAAGAGGTTGTTCCACCCTAATATCACAAAGAGTGCAGGTCCTTTCTGTTCTTTTTTTAAATCTGAAATAAGCAATTACATTTACAGTCAAAGTAAAACTAAAAATAAAAAAACAACAAAAAAAAAACCAGATCCTACTCGACCACAGCCAGAATAGACAGAAGTAAAAGCCATCACAAATAGCCTACAATCATCAAGTTAGGGCACACTATACAAAAATTCCCAGAAAAGTATTCAATTAATAAACTTGGGGATTTATTTACAAAGTGGTATTTCACAAATCTTTCTAAAAACTAAGTATCAACATGACCTTATCGAAATTTACATTACTAACTATACAATAAACACCGTATTTCTGGCTATTCTGATATAAGGTATAAATGTGTACTTTACCTTAAATATGAAAGTGTGTCATGTACCCATTTCGAGATTCATTACTAGATTCACAAAAGGGAAAATTGGTTTTGAAAAATTGTTGCTTGTGAAGTTCATTTATGTTTAAAAAAAAGGCCAATACATTTTCTTTTTCCTTTTCCATTTAGAAAAGTAACAATACAGATATTAATACTAAAACACAGTCTGTCCAATATAAAGAACATCACATCAGAACAGTATGTGGGAAAATGGAAGCAAAAAGGTTATACCTTGTAAAGACTTCGAAAGGGGGAGTTTGTCATCAACATCATCAGTTTCGGAAGGGCCTGCTTTGGAATACAAAGATAATACTTCAAAAGTAATCCCAAAAATATATTTTGGGTCACTTCAGTAAACAAATTTGGGTGAGAGCTATGGAGTAATACAGCCTTTTCATGAACAAAAAAAGGCAAAATGAAAAAAATATGACAAAACGAGTGGCATCCATTTATGGTCTTATTGAATGGAAAAGGTGTACTCAGATAAATTCGTATATAGACAGTCCAATGAGATTTTGAAAATGACCAGACATATATGGATTGAATGGGAATGACATGTCTAAAACGGTGGACATGGGTCTTTCTACCCAGTAGAAGGTTGGTTCCTAACAGCAAACTGCAACTTTCACTTCATACAGATTGTAATTGCAGATTTATTACACGAGGTGTATTTCTTCCCTCCCTTACAAATATTTAATTTTTTGTCATGCTGAAAAGAACTGCAGAATCAAATTGTTATATCTTCCTCAGAATCTCTAAAATCATGTAATTAAACTATCAGTAAGCCTGAATCTCCACTGAAACAGAAACAAGACAAACTAACAGTTATTAATTCACAATTCCCCCTTTCCTGCAGACCCACAGGATTCCTTAATAACCTCACATTGTTCTTCCTAGTTATTAATATAGTAAGTATTTTGAGTTAACTAAACCTTCATAGAACACTATAAAGATTTTGACAACACATTACATGTAGTATCAAGCTTGTTAGTGATGAGAGTAATCAATCTAAAACAGACAACAAAACGTTGTGCTTTTAAGGTCTACTTAAAAGAAACAACGTTCTTGTACTAAAATGAATACAAAACACTTCACTATCTCTGAATACAGGATAGTGTTATAAGACTTTTGAAAAGTGCCCCTAACTCATGAGAAATTTCACAAAGACTCAAACTACACATTGTAAGTAAAGAACATGTCATAGAAGAAAACAAGTTCAGAGAAAATGCACAAACTGTATTTGAAATTTCAACTAAGAGCAAGATACTGAATGAAAGAGGCTTGAATTCAAACGCCTGATTCACTGCTTCCTAGTCATGCGCTCCTGGGTAAACAATACGCAGAAAACAATTAATTAAATGATAGCTAAGGGTGTTACTTGACCTCTAAGTTCGGCTTTAGCTGCTTTTTCTTAAGTCTGGCTTTGTAGTATCCTAAGTATTGTTCTGCTCTAGTTTTTTAAAACTAAGGTCCTCTTTAACACAAAGTACATTTTTGTAGGATTTCTATTTTAAATAACCTGTTTATAGGGCACCTGGGTGGCTCAGTTGTTAAGCATCTGCCTTCAGCTCAGGTCCTGGTCCTGGTCCTGGGATCAAGCCCCTGCTCAGCGGGAAACCTGCTTCTCCCTCTCCCACTCCCCCTGCTTGTATTCCCTCTCTCACTGTCTCTCTCACTGTCAAATAAATAAAATCTTTAATAAATAAATAACCTGTTTACTTCTGAATTCTAATTACACTAATTATGTTCAGAGAATTTAAGGTTATCCATGAACAAGGATAAAGTCAACTTTTGTAAAAGATCCATGCTTTGTAAATTTATGTGCTTGGTGCTGAGTTCTACATGTGCATCAATTAGCTTATTTTTCTACTGTAGAATGCAAACATTCTACTTATAATCTATAGGTATTCATGAGCATGATGTTTTAGTTATTGACAGTCATTTGTTAGACTCTCCCACATGACTGGGGCGCCTGGGTGGCTCAGTCGGTTAAGCATCTGCCTTCCGCTGGGGTCATGATCCTAGGGTTCTGGGATGGAGTCCCATATCTGGCTCCCTGCTCAGCAGGGAGCCTGTTTCTCCCTCTGCCTGCCATTCTCCCTGCTTGTGCGTGCACTCTGTGTGTCAAATAAATAAATAAAACCTTAAAAAAAAAAAAAAAATCCCACATGACTGTAGGTCTATAAATTTATCACAATTGTGTCAATGCTTTATTTCTATTTTAATTTTGAGGCTATATTGTAAGGTATATGTTTGTGTGTGTACGTGTGTGTATATATACCCACACACACGGTATATATTAATAATCGCTATTTCACCTCAGTTACTTATTAGTATACATTATATAGTTTAACTATTTATACCTATTACTTTTTTTTTCTTTGGCCTCAAATTCATATTGTTAAACTTGATTTCTGGTGGTTAATATTTGCCCAGGATACCATTCCAGATCACTGTCCTCTCAAACTACCTATGATGTTTAATTTTAGCTATGTATGTTTTAACACACATATTTGGATTTTATTCATTCTAAGCACACTCAAAATGCCAGTGGTGTCTACCCAGTCATGAAAATCAAACATTCCTAAGAGAAGATGTCTAAAGAATAAGATTCCATAAGCCTGGGCAGATGTACATTATGTCTTTAGGTTTCACTATTTCACTTTAAAAGAAAGTATTTTAGAAATACAATATAGCAATGCAAATAAATAATCTATAAGCACACCTAACAATATGTCTCACAAATTTTGTTTTATAAAAGAAGCCTAGTGCTGCCTGGCTGGATCATTCTGGTGGAGTGTGTGACTCTTGATCCTGGGGTTGTGAGTTCAAGCCCCAAAATGGGTGTAGAGATTACTTTAAAAATTTAAATAAATAAATAATTAAATAATTTAAAAAAAAACGAAGCCTAATACAACCAGTACATGCAAATGGATTCCACTTGCGTGAAATACAAAACCAGACAAAACTAATGCAGTTGCTACAGGTCATGAGAAGGGTTACCACTCAAAGGGGGTTGCCTAGAAAGGAGTCCAAGGGAAGAAGCTTCTAAGGATACTGGCACCTAACAACGACTGGGTGGCTCAGTCGTTAAGCGTCTGCCTTCGGCTCAGGTCATGATCCCAGG
The DNA here is from genome assembly GCF_029215605.1 of Mirounga angustirostris. Lineage (NCBI taxonomy): Eukaryota > Metazoa > Chordata > Mammalia > Carnivora > Phocidae > Mirounga > Mirounga angustirostris. The sequence continues at coordinate 169,916,590 of NW_026991713.1, forward strand.
GTCCTGGGATCGAGTCCCACATCGGGCTCCCTGCTTGGCGGGAAGCCTGCTTCTCCCTCTCCCACTCCCCCTGCTTGTGTTCCCTCTTTCGCTTTGTCTCTCTCTGTTGAATAAATAAATAAAAATCTTAAAAAAAAAAAAAAGAAAGAAAGAAAGCATGAAAGGAGAAACAGATCCAAAGCCAGTTGGAGATTTCAATACTGTTTTAACTGCTAGAACAAGCCGTCAAAAATAGCAGTAGGGATAGCAGACCTAAATGACTATCAACCAACCTTAACAAAGTTAAAATAACTGAAATTATACAAAGAGTGTTCGCCAACCGTAACAGAAAAAAACTGAGAATCAGTAACAGAAAGATACCCGAGAAGTCCACAAGTATGTGGAAATTAAAACTACACACTTCTCCTGCTATGACACAGTAATCACACTACTGGGCATCTACCCAAAAAAATACAAAACCACTAATTCAAAGGAATATATGCACCTCTATGTTTATAGCAGCATTATTTACAATAGCCAAATTACGGAAGCATCCCAAGTGTCTATCGATGAATGGATAAAGAAAATGTGGAATACAGAGAGAATGGAATACTATTCAGCCATAAAAAAGAATGAAATCTTGCCACTTGCAATGGCATGGATGGAGCTAGAATATTATGCTAAGCAAAATAAGTCAGTCACAGAAAGATAAATACCCTATGATTTCACTCATATGTGGAATTTCAGAAACAAAACAAACGAGTAAAGGGGAAAAAATATCAGAAAGACAAAGGGACAAACAGACACTTAACTACAGAAACACACAAATGGTTACCAGAGGGAGGTGGGCAGGGGGATGGGAGAAATAGGTAAGAGGGATTAAGGAGCGCACTTGTCAGCAATGAGCACTGGGTACTGTATGAAAGTGCTGAATCACTATACTGTAAACCTGAAACTAATATAATGCTGTATGTTAACTACACTGGAATTAAAATAAAAACTTATTTTAAAAAAAACTACACACCTCTACAAAAACGACAGGACAAAGAAGAAATCACAAGGAAAATCAGAAAATGTTTTGAATTGAATGAAAATAAGTATAAATCAGTTTGTGGGCTACAGATGAACTGATGCTTAAGAGGGAAATTTATGGCATTAAATGCTTGTAGTAGAAAAGATCACAATCAAGGATTTACTCTTCTATCTTAAGAAACATAAAATAAAAACGAATTAAAATTAAAACAAGAAAAAAGAAAGAAACTTAAGAGCAAAACCCACTGAAAATAAAAGCTGGATCTCTGAGAAAAAAGAAAATTACGTAAAAGCTCCAGAGCTGGACCAATGGTTCTCCACTGCTAGTGACTGTGTCTCCACTCCACAGGGAGTGATTATATCATATAATTATGCCAGTTTAGATGGTCACAGCTAGGGAGATACCACTGGTATCCATTGGGTAAAGGCCAGGAAAGCTACTAAACATTCTACAATTCATAGCATAAGAGAGATACCCACAACAGTGAACTGCTGGATCAAAATGTCAATATTGACAAGCTTGAGAAACCCTGAGCCAGACAACCAAGAAAAAAAGATAGACACAAATTAAGAAAACTGGAAATGAGAGGGGCATCACTACAGACCTTGCAAATATTAAAATAAAAAAAGGACACTTAAGGCAAAGTAGACAGATTCCCTAAAAGACACAAACTGCTAAAGCTCAATCAAGAAATACGTAACCTCAACAGCCCACAACTACTAAAAGAAATTTAAAAATTAAAAAACAGACCGAGTTTAAAAACTTTCCATTATGGAAACCAAAAGGTCTAGGTGGCTTCACTGGCAAAATTCACCAAATACTAAAGAAAAGAATAGTACCAATTCTACAAAAACACTCTTCCAATATATCACCACTTCCCAATTCATTTTACTGAGGTCAGTATTACCAAAACCAAATACAAAGACATTTACAAGAAAAGAAGTCTTCTGACACATTCCTCTTAAGAACAATCAATAATACATAGAAAGAATACATTATAACCAAATAGGGTTTATTATCCCAGTAATGCCTGGCTGGTTTAACATCTGAAAATTAGTACCAATCCCCATTTTAACAGAGTAAACATGAAAAACCCATATAATTATCTCAAGAGATCTAGAAAAGACCTTCTACAAATTCGACATCCAATCACTATAAGCACTGAACACAAGAGAACGTCCTCAAACTGATGAAGGGCATCTACAAAACCCCACAGCTATTATACTGAAAGATTTGGATGTCTACTCTCACTACTCCTGTTCAATACAAGACCAGAGGGTCCCAGACAGCACAATTAACACAAGGAAAGGAAACAGAAGGAATGACAGTCTCCTTAGAAAATCCCAAAGACTTCACCCACGAGTTGCTTGAACTAATAAGTGAATTTTAACTGAGTCACAAGATACAAGGTCAGTACTTAAAAATCAACCGCAGTTCTATGGACTGGCCATAGTTGGAAGCTGAAATGTAAAAGAACAGTACATTTTCAGTAACAACAATAAACATTAAATACTTAGATGTAAATCTTACAAAATGTGCACTACGGGATCTCTCTGCCGAAAACAAAGCTCTGATAAAAGAAACCTAGGAAAAGCTAAACAGGTAAGAGACAGAAACCATGTTCATGAACCAAAAGATCGGGCATGAAGGGAATTAGCCCAAATCAGCTGTTCAGATTCACCATAATCTCTATCAATATCCCCACAGTTTTTTCAACAAATCACCAAGCTGATTTTTGCAACTGATATGAATAAAGGAGCTACAATAGACAAGATAATTTTGAAAAAGAAGAACAATTTTGTAGGACTCCCACACTCTGATTTCAAGACTTACTATAAGCTATAGTACTCAACACATGTGAAGTTGGCAAAAGGACACACAGATCAATGGAACAGAATATTGAGATACAAAGGTAATGCAATGGAAAAAAAGTCTTTTCAACAAATGCTACTGGAAAATTTGGATATCCATATGCCTAAGTTTGAACCAAATTATCTTCCACACCATACAAAAATTAGGCCTAAATTGATCAAAGACCTAAATGTAAAACTACAAAATTTTTATAAAACATAGCTCCTACCTCCTTTAACTGTACCTAAGGTACCATCATTTCAAGCCATCTTTCCCTCTACAAACATCTGATTTCCAACCCTCATTTCTCATGCATCACTTTAAATCACTCAACCTACAATCTGAAAAGGGGACAGAAAAGCTTTTATACTCACGGCTGAGAATAACACAACTCTAAACAGACAATACCAAAGATGAAGGCAGACTTTTTATTTTAAAAATAATCTGTGTAAGAACAAAAAAAGACTATTGTATTCCACAATATTTATTAAATTTATGCCCATGTATTAGTAAGGTACCAACAGCTACTTTTATAAAGGCTAAATTTTTTCCAAAATTTTAACTGTTTAATTAAAACTCCATAGAATTGTCTCAACCTCTTAGCCGTGTGATTACTAACATCACAAGAAATAAAATTTTCAGGGCTCCTGGGTGGCTCAGTTGGTTAAGCATCTGCCTTCGGCTCAGGTCATGATCCCAGCATCCTGGGATCGAGCCCCGCATCGGGCTCCCTGCTCAGCAGGGAGCCTGCTTCTCCCTCTCCCTCTGTCTGCCTGTCTGCCTACTTGTGATCTCTTTCTCTCTCTCTCTAATAAATAATCTTTTTAAAAAAATTTTAAAAAGTGTTCAAAACTGACGAATAAAAATAATGAAATTCTAAAAAAAATAAATTTAAAAATAAAAATAATGAAATTCACTATGAAACAGTTTAATATATGTATACAGATATTCACATGATTACAAATCAGAATAAATTTATTCATAAAACTTTTACAATGCTCCAGAACTGGTAAGGGCTTATCTTTTTAAATGAGCTACAACTATTAGGCAAATCACAAATCACAAGTAAAATGAGGTCTTGCAAGACACTCACTAAAATGGCTAAAAAGAAGACTGACACGACAAGTGTTGGTAAGGATGTGGGACAACTAGGAACTGCCGGTGGAAATGTAAAATAGTACAAGCACTGTGCGGGTTTCTTACAAAATTAAATACCTACCATATGTCCCAGCTATTCCATTTCTAGGAATCTACTCAAGAGAAATGAAGGCATATTTCCATACAACAATTTGCACACAAAAATTCACAGCAACTTTTTTTTTAAGAGCCCCCCAAACTAGAAACAACCAAAATATCTATCAATATACAAAGAGATAAACAAATTGTGGTAGACAGCCAAGCAATGGAATAATCCTCAGCAATAAAATAGCATTAGCTATGGATATATGTAACACTGTGGATGAATTTCAAAACAATTATGTGGAATGAAAGAAGTCACATCCCATCCCAAGAAAACAGTACATACTTTATAATGATTCCACCTATAGAAATTTCTAAAAAAATGGAAACTCATGTCAAATGACAGAAAACAGATCACTGGTTGGCTGGGGAGGGCAGTGAATTGCAACAGAACACAAAGAAACTTGAGGGTTATGGAAATGTCATTATCCTGACTGCAGTGAAGATATCTTTATAGGTATATACCGACAACAAAACTAATCAGCTTTTATACTTTAAATATTTTCATGTATTTTATGCATCTATAAAAATAAAATGGACTATAAAATATAGAAAACGTTCTTCTAAACTAAAATCCAATGACGGGTAAGAGCAAACTGCATTATAAAACCACAACCTTTAATGCCTCCCTAATAAGCAAGCAGAAAGATGTGGAACAAAGTGATAAATAATAGCTAAAAATTTATTAATGTCTTACCTTTTACAGATTTTTAAGATAATGATAATACTTACACAAGTATTTTTTTGTTGCACAAATAGAGCATTCGAGGTTCAGAAGACCTCTTGTGTCTTGCAAATTAACACTAGAAACTAGAATTGAATTCTAAATTGTGCCACAACTTTTGCTTATCCTTTTAAGAATATTAATGGCTATTTTACATTTCCCCTGTAGACAGATTACTTATTTCACTGCCACATTTTTGAAATCTATCTTATTCCAGTGATAAATTATAAGCATGCATGCCAATCAAGAAACAATCAATAAATGAGTATTTAACGAACTCAAGCAATTGATAAATTTGAATTTTAACCACCAATAACTTTTGGAAAGAAAAATGGAATGCATAGTATTACCTTGAATGTTGTATTGATAGTAATCAGGATCTTCTGATTCTTCTTTTACTGTCACAGCTGCCATTTCCAGGGAAATACCTGTAAAAACAAATCAAAGTATCTAATTACACTGTAGGGCATGCAGGTAGATGGTGTAGGAAAATCTCTCCTGCCCTAATAATGCAAGCAATGCATACATAAAGACTTTGAAAGGACAAAAGTTTGCTAGGTAGCAAAGGGGCAAAATTCATCTAAAATCCAAACTAAACAAAGTTTTAACTATTACTAATTTTCTGAGATTATTTGCTGCTTTTTTCTCTGACATTCTTATCTTTGGATTTGAAGAAAATTAGTCACACTCTCTTTTCACTCAACATTAAAAATGCTTTTACAGGGGTTCCTGGCTGGCTCAGTCAGTAGAGCACACGACTCCTCATCTCACGGTCATGAGTTCAAGCCCCATGCTGGGTGTAGAGCTTACTAAAGAAATAAAAAAGACTTTTACAGACTTTTACAAACTATTGAAAATCACTCGTAGGGGCGCCTGGGTGGCTCAGTTGGTTATGCATCTGTCTTAGGCTCAGGTCATGATCTCAGGGTCAAGACATGGGAGCCCTGCGTCAGGCTCCATGCTGGGCACAGAACCTGCTTATGACTGTCTCTCTCCCTCTCCCTCTGCCCTCTGCCTCCTTCTGAAAGGAGGATGGACAGAAGGAAGGAAGGAAATCACTTGTAAACCTCAGCTGTAATGACTCAATACTCCGCAGTTAAGAATCACTTTAATAAGATATGTTGATTCTTTTCCCCTCCTAATAAATCCCTTTATTAACAAGGGTACCACATACACCTTTCTGCCTAACGCTCTGCCAACAATTAGGATAGATAATTGGACGTGGACCTCTGTGGCTAGACACAAAAGCACATACTGCCCAACCGCACATGTAGGAAGGCTAAGCACAACCACACAGTTCTCCTGATGGACTAATCCTGTGCTGGCGCTATGTGACATGAGAAGCACACAGAGAATCCTGTCAACTGGAAATAGCTCAAAAAGGACCAGCTTGCCATGCTAAGGGACACTTACTCCTAAAGCAACAAGCAATTACCAACGGGAAACAGGCTTGCTCCCTACAACAGCGGCAGGGAACAATCTCGAACCCCTGAGATTCTGTGGGCTGTCTCTTTACTACATCAGTGTTCATCAGTAAAAGTTAAGAGAAAAATGAAAGCAAACAAAAAAGGCAAATCCACTGGGGTACAGGAATGAAGGTTCAGGTGACCTCAACCAGGTAAACAACCTTACCAGCTAAGGTCCTGACTGAAGGCAAAGGAAATACAATATAATGGGTAATGAATTAAAGAAGGTATGAATTCTTGTGACAAGTTGTAGAAATGTGAACACTGTGCATATTTTCTTCCATGTTAGGAGTGTGTCTTTCTGCAAATACAATGTATTTGGATATATAAACTGCTCTCCATTCTACTTTGCATTATTATTTTACAAGTTTTGTTCAGCTTCTGTTACCATGTAGCCTCTAGAAAAAAGAATATTCAAACAGGTTGAGAGTACATTTGAGACACAAATAATATACCTCATGAATGGACACTAATAGGTCTCCTAGGGATAGGCACAATGACTGTCAGAACATTGGAAGTCCTCATTCTGGGGAGAGGGCAGAAATGATTGACTCTGTAGGAAAGAGAGCTACATCCTACCAGCAGGGAACAGATGTTCTGCTGTTCTAGGAAAGTCCAAATACGTGGAGAAGGGTGTGGATGGAGCAGCCAGAGGCAGTAGTCAGTGCAGTCATGAAGCTCTTGTCCCAGTTCCAGACACACCCTTTGAGACCCTGCTGGAGCCTGGACTGCAAATCAGTTTGGCTCCTTGCAAAAACTCCCAAGGGAACACAGCAGGGAGGAGGCTACAAGGCTAGAGTAGAGAACATGAACCCGTGACTTCCTTTTGGCTTCTTGTCTGCATCTTGTTCCGATCAGGGTAGGTCACTGCTTGTGTCCTCCATCAACCTGCTGAAAGTAGACCCTTCCCATAGCAATAGCAAGACCCACTGGAAAATTTTTCCAACACTACCAGAACCAGTTTTAACATGTCCCCGTCCCCTCAGACATCAGTAACATCCAAATAGTCTCCCACCTCGTAAGTCAAAATTAAAGTTCTAGGGGTGGCAGCCAATTCCCTGGGTTGTTACTTATACTTTAACATACTCTTTCTTGTTACAAAGCTAATGACTATAACCAGTTCATCATTACAGTAAATTTTCTCCATTCAAATAACTGGTATGGCTTTTTTCTCCTGACTGGACCATGACTGTTATACCCAAGAAATATATAAAAAATAAAGTAAAATGGAAATATTAAAAGAAACTGCAGCATAAATTGAGAATATGGAGATATAAAGTACAGGGGAGAAAAAAGAAACCTCTATGATAGCAACACTATTATATCCATACATACAGACAGCTAAAGAATTCAATAAAATAGGACTTTCCTCAATTCAGCATGTTTATTTTTAGATACAAACTATTCAGGAAATGACTATGTGAATATAAGAGAGAAAACAATGTCCAAAATGATGATTTAAGTGCAATCAACTAAAAGCTAAAGAGAAAACTGAGATCTCCTATGGCATGAAAAAGAAAGGGAAAAACCTTCTGTAAAAAAATATAAAAGATTCAAATACTTCCTCCCAATAAAGATATCCAATGGTACCTTCTTGCACGTCTCCCAAAAAACTAAGACTTGGCCTATGGTGGCAGAATGAGAAGAGGACTGACAGGAGTGGCAGGGGAAACTGAGCGAGGGCTTTAGGAGCCTGAGCTAGATGAGGGGGCAAGCATGAGTGGTGACAGCCCAACAGGGAAGGTCAGAGTGGCAGTGAGGTAAGGAGGGTAGCAATGAGCCATGGCTTAGACAACAGGACACAGGTCAAATGAAGTAAATATACTAAGAATATCTGATTGGCAGGATTCTAACAGGAGGGAATTATACAAGAAAAGGAGGGGGAAAAACATTTGGGATTCTCCGTCTCTGACACCCCTGCTTGTGTTCCCTCTCTCACTGTTACCTCTTTCTCTGTCAAATAAATAAATAAAATCTTAAAAAAAAAATGAAGGATGGCAAAGTCAGCCAAAATGTGTCTAGAGGACATGTAAGACACAGGGAATGGCTACTTGCAAGACAGAGGACAAAGGGTTGTATTGTACTTACAAAGAGCTAATCCAAAAAATTAATGATCAGAGATTCAAGAAGCAAGAGAAAATGCTTAGTATAGTTAAAGAAATGGAGATAAAAATCCAACAAAGATGAAGTTGTGCCGGCAGATTGGCAAACACTCTGCTCATACTCAGTAAAGAGCAGATAGAAACAGCAGCTTTAAAAATTCTTGATGACTGCTTAAACTGTTGCTTTATTACAGATGATACTTTGGTATTCTTATCATCTTATTTATTTATTTTTAAAAATTTTATTTTTAAGTAATCTCTGTATCCCACATGGGGCTTGAACTCACAACCCCGAGATTAGGAGTCATGAGTTCCAACCAAGCCAGCCAAGCGCCCCTTTCTTATCATTTTAAGGTACACGTGTTCTTTGACCCTTTGCCGCCTTATAAAAACGGCAGTTAATCTCCGGTTCCCATCAGTGGAGTTTCTCGTTGCCATTCAACCCAGTAAGGCGATGGCTCTGTATCTGCTGATACACAAGTGTCTACAAGACAAAGTGCTAGTTAGTTGGAGAAATACTACCACCGGATATCGATGAATAATAAATTTTTTTATTAGCCTTTAAATTTTTTATTTTAAAGTGTTTTTTTAAGTGTTTTTTTTTTTAAAGAATTTATTTGATAGAGAGAGAGAGCGAGAGAGCACAAGCAGGGGGAGTGGGAGAGGGAGAAGCAGGCTTCCCGCTGAGCAGGGAGCCCGACGTGGGGCTCGATCTCAGGACCCTGGGATCATGACCTGAGCCGAAGGCAGACGCTTAACGACTGAGCCACCCAGGCGCCCCGCCATCCTTCATTTTTAATTCTTTCTTAGTCAAATGTAGTACTTAGAAATCTTTCAAAGGAACTCTTATTATATCTGGAATTTCTCACACTTCACAAAGTCAAGTCAAGACTCTCGGCATGTTGTTTTCGGTTCTCTAGTTGATTCTCTGGTGTTCTACACACACAATCCAATCATCTGTACAAGTTAATGGTGCCTCCACTTCCTAATTACTTACACCTCATCCTTGTACTGGTTTGTACTAGAACACGGCCAAGAAACTGGTGAAAGTGCACCTCTTTCTATGAAGAGTGCTTCCAGTGGTTCTCTATTCAACACAATGATGGGTTGGCATTTACAGCTCTGTATGACAGCCCAACCAATCAGGTTAAGGATTTCTGCAGCCTTCTTATCATCTACTCAGATGATATTATTATTTCTAATTATTTCGATAACATGAGAAAGTGAGTTTAGAGATTTTCTAATAATATCCTTGTGTTCCTAGATGAACCTTAAGTCTGAAGTTCACTGCATAAGGTAATTTGTTTTAAAGATTTTTTTACTTAAGTAATCTCTACACACAACATGGGATTCGAACTTACAGCCCTGAGATCATGAGTTGTCCCATGCTCTACCGACTGAGCAAGCCAGGCGCCCCAAGATAATGTTTTAACTAATGTGAGAGCAGAGTAAAAGCTCCACAGTGACAGGCTCTGCAACAGCGCAAACTGGGATATAACAAAATTACAATCAGCTTCCGTCCCCTCTAAGAGGTGAAACCAAAAACATCACTATTTTGCAGTGATATAAAACTGCATTTGACACAATTAAAATTTCTGGACCCCAGCTATAGCCTCTGCTCAGGTTACACAGTTTATATATGGGCTTCAATAAGAAAATGCAGTAAATGTCCATTTCTCGTTGCCAATCACCAAAGCTAATTATAACTTATATTCTTAGTAATAATACAATGATCTTTTAAAATTATGTATTATCTTTAAAAGATGAAGTTGCTTTCATTCATAGAACCAGAGTAAGAAAAAAAAATCCTGGGTCGCCTGGGTGGCTCAGTCGGTTAAGCGTCTGCCTTCAGCTCAGGTCATGATCCCAGGGTCCTGGGATCAAGACCCGCATCAGGCTCCCTGCTTAGTAGGGAGTCTGCTTCTCCTTCTCCCTCTGCTGGCGCTCCCCATGCTTGTGCTTTCTCTCTCTTTTTCTGCCAAATAAATGAAATCTTTTAAAAAAAGAAAAAAAATCCTAACAATGGAATTGCAATCCAGTCAGGAAGAGCTGTATGTTTTATAAATTAGCAAAACCACTTGCGCCCCAGAAATGGAACATGGCAAGAAAGCAAACATTAAAGTAAAATGTCCAAGATCATGCTCAGTTCTCAAAGAACTTGAACAGTAAAAATCAATTTAACTAGATGGTCCAAGTGGGACAGGAGCTGCAGCATTGGGAGATAGTAAAATCATTATACCCTCATTGTTCCATATGTTAACAGATAACAAAACCAAACCTTCAAATGACATGAGCTACAGTATGGTGCTGCTCGTCTAAGACTGGGCGTTCAAGTTCACGGGGACAGCAATACACTTGGTCACCTGCAGTTTGATAGAGGTGCTGAGGCGATCCGACAGGGACTGGATAGCTTTTCAACAAAGGACGCCCAAAGGACGCCAGGGCAGCGGGGCATCCACACGCGGAAGGATGAATCAGACCCTTCCCTGGCAACCCGTGCAACAATGAACTCAAACAGGCCTGAGGCTTAGACATAAGAGTTAAAACTGTATAACTGAAGAAAAACACAGCACAATGTAAAATTCCTCATGATCTCAGGTGAGGCAAAGAGTTTAGGTTTTCTCAGATGTAAAAACATCAAAGCCCCATGTGATAAAAGAAAAATCTGAAAAACTGAATTGCATCAAAATGAAAACACTTTTAGGCTTGAAGGGACACCATTAAGAAAATGAAAACACAAGCCACAGAGTAGAAAACAATATTTGCAAAACATTGTTTCTGATTTAAAAAAATTGTATCCAGAATATATAAAAAAAACTCTTATAATTAAAATATCAAAAAAAAGAAAATGGAAAAAAAAAAAAAGGAGAAACAAAGAAGAAGGAAATCTTGCCATCCGTGACAACACGGACAGACCTACAGGGCATTATGCTGAGTGAAATAAGTCAGACAAGATGAAGACAAGATGATTTCACTTACATGTGGAACATAAAAAACAAAACAAATGAACAAACAGACTCTTAAATACAGAGAACAGGTGGTTGCCAGAAGGGATGCATGGGGGGATGGGGAAAAGGATTAAAAGGTACAAATTTTCAATGATACAATAACTAAGTCACAGAGATTAAAAGTACAGCATAGGGAATGTAGTCAATACTGTAATAATGTTGTATGGTGTCAGATGGTAGTCATACTTATCATGGTGGGCACTGAATAATGTAGAGAATTGTCGAATTATTATGTTGTACACCTGAAATTAATGTAACATTGTAGGTCAACTCTATTTCAGTAATAAATAAATAAGAAAAAAAGAAAGAAAACAAACAACATAATTAAAGAATGAGCAAAAGATTTAAAAAGACATTTCATCAAACCAATATAGAAGTAACTAATGAGCACATAAAATGATGTTCAACATCGTTAGGAAAAAGCAATTAAAATCCCAATTCTAGGACATTCTAAAAAAGGCAAAACAATAGAGGCAGTAAAAAGATCAGTGATTGATGGCCAGGTGTTAGAGAAGAGAGACGGATGAAAAGGCAGAGGACAGAGATTTTTAGGGCAGTGGAACTCTTCTGTATGCTCTGTAATAGTGAATGCATGTCATTATGCATTTATCAAAACCCACAAAATGCACAAGACTGATCCCTAATGTAAGCTATGGACTCTGGGTGATAATGGTTCATCATTATTTATTTATTTGTTTGTTTATTTTTAAGATTTATTTATTTGACAGAGAGAGAGAGCACAAGTAGGCAGAGCAGCAGGCAGAGGGAGAGGGAGAAGCAGGCTCTCCTAGGAGCAGGGAGCCCGACACGGGGCTCGATCCCAGGACCCTGGGATTATGACCTGAGCCGAAGGCAGACACTTAACGACTGAGCCACCCAGGCACTCCTGGTTCATCATTTCTAATACCACTCTAATGTGGAATGTTAATCGTGGGAGGGAGGGTTTTCATGTGCAGGGTAAAAGATCCATGAAAACACCCTCTATATTTTTTGTTCCATTTTGTTGTGAACCTAAAACTGCTCTAAAAATAAAATGTCTATTTAAAAGCATTAAAAAAAAACATCCCACACAATGAGATACCACTTCATACTCACTAGAATTGCTATTATCAAAAAAGACAGACAATACCACATGTTGGCCAAGATACAGAGAAACTGAAACCCCCATACACTGCTGCTAAGAACGTACAGCCACTTTGGAAAACAATTTGTCAGTTGCTTGTAAGTTAAGCACAGAGTTACCATAGAACCAGCAATTTACTCCTGGGTATCTATCTACCCAAGAGAAATGAAGACAAACGTATTTTCCTAACAAAGACAAATATGTGAATGTTGACAGCCATGTTATTCAGAACAGCCAGAAAGTGGGAACAACTCAAATGTCCACCAAATGGTAAACAGATTGGATAAAGAAAAGGTAGTATATCTGTACAATGGAATACTATTCAGGTATGAACTACTTATGTACACTACAACTATTTTTGAAGATGAGCCTCCCAACACGATGCAGAGTAAAAGAAGCAAAATGTAAAACTCCCTATTGTAGGATTCCACTCATATGCAATGTCCAGGTCACCTACAAAACCCAAAATTAGAGTAATGGTGGGAACACAGTTTCTACTTGGGCACCAGGTTTCCATTTGGGATGACAGAAATGTTCCAACAATAGATTATGGTGATCACTGCAAAACTCAGTATGTACCCAACATCACTGAATTTTATACTTGGGGCAGGTGAATTTGGCAGCAAACTGTACCTCAATAAAGTTACCCAAAAAAATCTGTATGAAATAACAGTACAAGCTGACATTTAAAAATAAGAAACTGAAGGCAAAAAAAACCAGCGTAGAGTTAAAAGCAATCTCCTTGGAGAGTAGAAACAGGGGGATGGAGGGGGCGGGGAGAGTAAGGAGATATTTGCTTGGCTTGTGTAAAAAGCACTGTAGAAAGAGCTGACATTTTACACTATTATTCTTATATAATTGGGGGGAACCTAGTAACAAATTTTGTTTACTAACGGGTAGTTAGCAACAAACTTCTGGCTACCATTCAGTAACTAAACTTTTCAGGTTTTAGTATAATATTTGGTAACATTAAGAAATAATGTCGGGGCACCTGGGTGGCCTTTAGCTCAGGTCCTGATCCCAGGGTCCTGGGTTCGAGCCCCACATGGGGGGAGGGGACAGCAATACCTCAGCAGGGAGCCTGCTTCTCCCTCTCCCACTCCCCCTGCTTGTGTTCCCTCTCTTGCTGTGTCTCTCTCTGTCAAATAAATAAAATCTTTAAAAAAAAAATTAAAAAATAATAATGTCACTGTTGGAATAAATTTGTTCTGTCTGCTTCTCATCAAAACATTAAAAAAAAAAAAATCACAGTAAATAACGAGTCAAAATACAACCTTCTAAATTAAGGAAAAGGCTCCCTTACTTCATAGTGGGATTCTAAAAGCGCTACTACATACCAGAATCTTCTGTGGGTTCAGTTTTCACTTTGACTGGGCCACAGCTGAAAGGAAAAGAAGGCGTGATGAAGCTGTGCACTGACGCGGGCCATCCACACACCAACACGTAAATCATTCACCTGACCAAGGTCAATGCAAACCTGACTCAACGTTAAATTTACATATTTATTTCTTGCATAAATGTAACTTGTCCACTGAGTTTAGTACTTTAATTCCAATCAACCTTTTGGGGAAAAACGTATAACAATGTAGGGTAGCACAATAACTTGCAAATTCCACTTTACTCGACGGGCCCTCCTCTTCTGAACGTGGTTATCAACCTATGCTTTTAGCTTCCCCCAGGAACTACTCAGTCAAAAACTGCATTTTCATAGGACCCCAAATGAATCAGCTGAATATTAACCTTCAAGACATGTGCTATGGGCCTTTTTAATATTCTAATACCTCAAGATTCTAAAAACTAAAGTCGCTGGGGTGTGGAGGTTTACTTGTACTGATGAACTGTGCTTTACCTTCCACCTGGAGACAGCATGGACCTTTCAGCATCTGTTACCATCACGCGACCACCTATGTACAAAAGAAATAGTAAGATTTAGGTTTTGCCAACACTTTCAATGGGACTAATATTTCCAACGTTCTTAAACAGAGAATGAGTGAGGGCAGGAGCGCCTGCAGCCCTGGGTCACACTGGGGTGAGTGCCGTGTGAATCCACACAACAGTGTCCTTCATTCTCCCCCTGTGAAGAGGGGAGGTGGGGATGAGGATCGTCCAACAGCTTTCATCTCCTCACCCACCAGCACCCTCTCCCCTTAAGGAAAAAGCTCAAATTTTTATCGTTGAAACAAATACAGCAATGTATTATTACTCCAGCACCATGGGAAAGCCTCCAGTGATACAGGAGTGCTGATAAAGATTTCTGTTAGGGGTGTATCTGGCTCGGAACTGGCAAACAGTGACTGGCTAATAGGTACGGGATTTCTATTTGGGGGTGATGAAAATGTTCTCAAATTAGATTGTGGTGACAGCTGTCCACCTTGGAAATACACTAAAACCCACTGAACTACATACTTCAAAACCATGAATTTTATATTTAAAAAAAACAACAACATGAATTTTACGTCCGCAAAAAAAAAAAGGTAAAGAGAGACTGATGCCACCAAATACTGATAAAGATATAGAACAACTGGGACTCTCACTGTCGGTGGGAACACCAAATGGAGTAAATCACATTGAAAACCAGTTCAGCACATTCTTTAAAAAGTATATATGTAGATACCATGTGCCACTCCAATTTTAGGTATTTACCCAAATGTATGTCCACATGAAGACTTGCACTGAAATATTCAGAGCGGTCTTCTTTATAACAGCCAAGAAATAGAAACCCAAATTTTCATGGACAGGTAAATGGGTAAATAATTGGAGTATACCTATACACTGGAATACTCATCAGCTGAACAACAGGGATAAATCTCAAAATTAAGAAGCAAAACCAAAACATAGTACCTACTATGATTCCATTACTATTTTAAAAATCTAGAAAATGCAAATAAATCCACCGTGACATCATCAATGGCGACCTGGGATTAAGGGCAGGGAGAAACAAAAGGAAGGAATTACCAAGGGCTGAGAGCAAACTTGGGTGTGAAAGATATGTTCATTGTCTTGACTATACTGATGGTTTTCACAGTGTATATGTGTATCAAAATTAAGCAAACCGTACATTTTAAATATGGGTAGTTTATCTTATGTCAATAATAAGTCAACAAGGGGCACCTGGGTGGCTCAGTCAGTTAAGCATCTGCCTTTGGCTCAGGTGGTGATCTCAGGGTCCTGGGATCGAGCCCCGCATCTGGCTCCCTACTCAGCAGGGAGTCTGCTCACCCCTTTCCCTCTGCCCCTGCCCCCACTCGTGTGGGCTCTCTCTCTCTCTCTTTCAAATAAATAAATAAATAAAATCTTTATACAAATAATAACAAAGTTATTAAAAACTTTAAAAACTGGAAAACATCCCATTACAATCGCAACTTCCCAATTACTTTGACAGTCGGTATGATAAAACAGAGTCATACAAACCCCCCTGCTTACACCATTCAGTGTAAACACCCTACAGAAACATTTTTAGTTAACAACCAGGCCCCAATGTTTCAAAAGAAGTCTCTAGAGTAGAAAACTTCAAAAAATACAAATGGCAGATTAAAACTAACCTAGAACACTTCAGGAAAAAATACTGCTTAACAAAATTCGGAATTTTAATTTAAACAAGACAATAAATCTTTACTTTCTCAATCTTAAAAAGGACATCTACCAAAAAACAACAGCTAACATAATGACAAGAGCCCAAATGTCTTCCTCCTAATATTGAGAAGGTGAGGTCTGCTATCACCACTTCCATTCAATATTGTATTGGACATTCTGGCTAGAGTAACAAGATTAACAAATAAAAAGCATTAAGATTGCAAAGAGGTAAACTGTCCTGATTCACATACAACATGAGCCACTATGTAGAAGTCCAGAAACAAACACACAGGGTCAACTAACTTTCAACAAAAATGCTGAAGCACTTCTGGGGAGAAAGGATGGTCTTTTCAACAAACTGTGCTGGAACAACTGGATAGCCACATGCAAAAAATGGAATTTACAACCTTACCATGTGCCATATGCAAAAATTAACTCAAAACTGACCACAGATCCAAATGTAACAACTCAAGCTATAAAACTTACAGAAGAAAACAGGACACATCCTCATGACCTTGTGCCAGGCAACAGACAATCTTGGATACAAGATCAAAAGCACAAATGAGGAAAGACTAAATCAGGCTTTGTAAAAATTAAAAACTTTTGTTCCTCACAGGACACTGTCAAAAGACAACTTGTAAAACTGGAGAAAATATCTGTATCAAAAATATATAAAGAATTCTTAAAACTCAATAATAAAACTACAAATAACCCAATAAAAACACATGGAAAGGACCTGAACAGACCTTACTCCAAAGGATACACATGGTCACTAAGCACATGAAAAGATACTCAACTTTATTAGTAATTAGGGATATGCAAATCCAAACCACCGTGACACAGCACTTCACACCCATTAGGATGGTTAAAACCAAAAAGACAGTACCAAGTGCTGACGGGGACACAGAGAAACTGGAATCCTCAGACAATGGCAGGAGGAACATAAAATGGTGCAGGCACCTAGAGGGCAACTTGGCAGTCTTCCTAAAGCTAAATGTAAAATTAGTCTATGACTCAGCAATTCTACTCCTAGGTATATATACCCAAGAGGAATTAAAGCATATGTCCAGACAAAAACTTACTCAAGTAGGTCTATGGTAGTATTTTTCATAACAGCTCAGTGGAAACAATCTAAAGGCCTATCAACCTGTGAATGGATAAATGAGTGGTATATTCATATGTAGGAATACTTACCATTCAGCAAGAAAAAAGAAGTAACTATTGATACACCCAACAATTTGGATGAGCCTCAACTGAATTATGCTGAGTGAAAGAAGACAATCTAAAAGGATATACACTATGTATCTAATTTATATAACATTCATGGAAATAATAAGAGATGAGGATGAAAATATTCTGAAATTAGATGGCAATGACTGTAAAACTTTGTAAACTCTGTCATTATAAATTTACTAAAGCCCACTGAATTATATACTTAAAACAGGTGAATTTTATGTCGTGCCAATTATACCTCAATAAAGCATCTAAAATAGTAATCTTTTCATCGTGATGAGAAGCAAACGAAGGTTATTTAACAAACAATAAAATATGGGTATATGTATATATTATTTTGTCCTTTCTTCCTTACACTGGTTAAGAGACTACCAATGATAATGGTCATTTATTTTCAAAAGTCTCAAATAAACCTGCCTCCAAAGGGCACCAGTCTTCTAAAAATCACTTTTCCCTTCAAATGCAATGGCTCAAACTTCCCAAAAGGAAGACCTGTTGAAATCCTCCTCATTCTTCAAGGGCCCATCTTAATGCCCTCTTCAACTTGAAAGCCTTCCTGGGTTATAAACGAATCCTTCCTCCAACAAACTTCCACAGTACCTTCTCTAACCATTTGTACAGTGTGTAGGTTATGCTCTTGCTATGGTGACTTCATGGGCTTTTTATCTCTTCCATTAAACTACCAGCACTCCAAAGCTTCACTGCCCGATGCATGGCTGTGTATCCCCTCCCCATCCAATCTCGTGCCCAACAATTCTGCGCCCGTTCAATGAACGCTAGGTAATTGAGTCATCCTCTTAATTCTGGGAAATGAGGGCAGATCCAGTATATGATCGAACATGGTGCCAGGGTAAAACCTTGACTAGATCATAAAGAAAGTAGCAGAGCTAAAAACAAAAAACAAGTCTACTTTTTCAGCTCAGTGACTTTTCACTGGTTTATATAGAACACCCTACTCCAAGATGTCTTACATCATATTCTCAAAATAAAAGAGAAATCAGAAAAATGTGTTTAATTTGGCCCAACAGGTTTAGAACTATCTGGAAACAAAGTAATCACTTACCTAGGTGCTTCTTTGGCTCTAGGAAAGGTCTGCATTAAAACAAAACAAAAAAACTACACATGAATATATAAAACAAAAAAGCATAAATTTAAATAACTTCTACAGTAAACAAGAATTTTAAAAATATATTAAAATAAGCTGAATATTCAACTTTATATACAAAACTGCTGATGGGCAAGGGATAAAGTACTTCACCTCTTTATGATAAATGAAATCCCTGCTTTGTTCTCTAAAATCCATTTCAGGGTGGCAAGATCGTAGTTCTCGGGGTGTTTAAAGGCAACTCCTTCCGGAAGCCCCTGCACGACCACAGCGGACTGATCTCGTAGCATCTTCTCATATGGAACAGGTACCACTGTTGATTTGCCTAAAGCTTTCCCTGGGGGTGAGGGACAGATGTGAGGTAGAAAGAGGATAAACATCATCAAATGGTGAGATTAAAAAACAAAACCAACATTAGTTTATCATGGCTGAACAAACAGCACTCATGTTATTTTGTAATATCCGATTTTAAAACAAATTCGAAATATCAGAGGGCCCTATTCCCATGTTCGAAGTTCTAAGCCTGAAACAGATCCAAAAGGCCAAAATGAAAAGTATGTAAAATATTTATATAAAATCTATACAAAGCAAAAGAAACAATGGCTGATTTCTTCCACTACTGTCTTTCTTTACAATAGCCTCACCCTGGTATAATACAATCTTTACATATACAGTTCAGCCTTAGAACATGGAAACCTAACAGGTCCTACTGTTACCATAAAATATCAGGCGATTTTTGGCCAATATTCTCACTGAAAACTTTAATTAGATAAATACAACGGACATTCACAACTGAGTGTGTTCTACCACACTGTCTGTGTATATCAGGCAGTGAGTCCACAGATTCTAGAAACCCTATTCCCCAGATATGAATTTTACCTACAACCTCAGTGTAACCAGTATCTTCTCCCTTCCACTGTTTTCTTAAGAGCTTTGTTTACCATGTGTTTAGACTAACAAAAGGTGTTTTCTTCAGGAAATTGGTGAGATCAGCACACAGGGCAAAAATACACAGTTCTCTTTGGATGATTATGATGTGTTAATGTAGGTTCTCTGGGGAAGGGAGTGGGGGAGTTGATAGTGGGAGGGATCTATGCAGGTACTGGGCCAGGGAGTACATGGGAAATCTACCTCCCTCTTCCTTTTCCTATAAACCTAAAACAGCTCGTAAAAAGAAAAAAAAAAAAAAAAAACCCTACCCCACAGCTCTAATAGGTACATTTGTTTGTTTCTGGGTTTCTTCAAATAAAAAATGGGAAGTAAGGTCATTCCTGATGTTAACCCACTGTTTGGAAACTGACTCAAACTGAAGTTTGTCAAAATGTGCAGTTTGTGAAACCAGTTACACAATTTACCCTTTAGCAAACTCAATTATATGTCTCTTTTAGAAAATTCAAGTGTATAACCTTACCATAGCAAAAGCAGAAATAGTCTTCAACTGTTTTTCTGAGCGTCTCAATCTCTACAGCATCTACACTCATCCGATTCGCCGGGGTTGTAGATTTCATCTTATGCATCTCTGCAGCCTTTTCTTCTTCTTCAACACCTGCAAAATAATTAACGATAGAAAAGGCTCTTATCCATTATCTTAGTATTTGCCTTTCCGTAAGAATACTTTTTTCTAATATTCTAATATTTATGATTTGTTATAAAAAGACAGAAAGAGGGGAGCCTGAGAGGCTCAGTCGGTTAAGTGGCTGCTTTCAGCTCAGATCATGATCTCAGGGTCCCAGGATTGAGCTCAGTGTCAGGTTCCCTACTGGCGGGTAGCCTGGTTCTCCCTCTCCCTCTGCCCCTCCCCATATGGGGGTGCATGCTCTCTCTCTCTCAAATAAATAAAATCTTAAAAAAAAAAAAAGGAGAGGAGGGGGCATTTCAAAATAAAAACCTACAACAAATGACTTGAATATAAACGGTCATCATCTCTGAAATAATTGCAGCTGTAACTAAGAATTCTGTAAAGTAAAAATTAGCTACTAGTTTAAAAAGCAAAAAGTTATCTTTAGAGTAATTTATCACCTACAAACTTAAATATGAGATTATCACCATCACAAAAAACATTCCAGGTTCAAAAAATCCAACACATAGCCACTGGACACCTGTGGCTACTGAGCACCTGAAATGTACCAGTCCAAGTCACGATGTGTGGTAAATTTGCAACACATACTGGATTTTGAAAACTTAGTACAGAAGACTATGCAAAATATCCCATTAATCATTTTTATGTTGATTACATGTTAAATGACAATGTTTTAAATATATTGGGTTAACTATAATCACTAAAATAAATTTCACTTGTTTCTCTTTCTGTCATTAACTCAAACATTTTAAATTATGAGTGATTAATATCATCTCATTTCTCCTGGACAGTGCTTTTCCAAACCCTGGGAAAGAGAATTCTCCCCAAGAAATTGTAAAACTAACTCATAAACCTATTGATTAGGTTTCAGAAGACCACTACTGATCCTTATCTACAAAATACTTTATATAAACAAATATTATGTACTTGAGAATTACATCCAAAGATTATTCTCTAGGGCATTAAATTACTGGTAACAAAAAGAAACTATGAATACTAATAGGCAGGGACTACAATTTGCAACTGAGGACAATTCCCCTAATGCTTAGTTCTAACCACTGGAGAACCACATAAGCAAGTCAGTATAGGGAACAGAAATATAAACACAGCTGCCAGTGGGATTATAGTATTCATGGGACAGATGGCAGCTGATATACACATAATCAAAACAACATTATTACTATAAACTTAAATATACAAACATGATCAAAGCCTTAAAAATTCTCAAAATGATCAGAAATAATGAAAAAATTTAAATAGATTATACTAAATAGATTATATATAAAGCTTGAAAGATTATAGTGGGGCGTGGAGGGGGCCTGCAGTGTAGAGAAGATATGTTTTTAAAAGGACTAAAAATACAATTCAGAATTGAACTAATGAATTAAGAAAACTATTTACCCACGATCTGTTCAATTTATCATGAATTGGATCTAACGTGATAGTGGAAATTTAAGTTTGGCACTTAAAGACACACACACACACACACACACACACACAATATGCCTGCAGACATCCCCACCATTTTGTTCTCTTTCCATGTTTAAGAAGAGGCTGTATCACTGAGACAATATGAGACCGGCAGGCAGTGTGAGGTTAAACAAGGATATAAAACCAGTCTGACTGTGTAAGACCATAGGCAGTAATAGCCTACAGCAAACTTCTCTACTGCGTTTGTTCCGTATCGAGTTAAATTTTCACCAGTTGGATGAACTCCCCATCGGAGGACCACAAAATGCACTGAGAACCCTGACAAGCTGATTCTATGGAGGGAATCGGAGAGACTGGTTTAACTTTGCAGCGTGCTTACACAAATTTTGTGCACAGAGAAGGACTTGCGTTTAACACGCCAAATACCTATCAAGAAAATAACTATCTAAATAAGAACCTTTAATCAATTCAAGATTTCTCTACTTCTTTTCTCAGGTGTGGCACTAATCCAAAGTAACGCCAACCAAGGAACACAGGATAAACATTTACCATTTTTCTTAAACTCTTCAGTATTTACCCTTATATATTACCATGTCACGGACATTTTGAGCATTTTGAAATGTGTCTCTAGACATTTTAGAAAGTCCTTTTAGTATAAATCTCATTCTGCTTTAGAAAATAAGACGACATTTGTTATCCATAAATATTTAGGCACAATATTTATGAAATACAAAAGATAAAAATACAACACTTACAGTATTTTACAAAATCTTTCTGAAAATCCTTTCTGGTGTTGACAAAAGCACGTCCTCTTTCAGTTCCAACGACAAACACATCTGTTTCATACACCGCGATGCAGGCCACTTCTGCCTTGGATTTGGCCAGTTCTTTACACTAAAATACAAATAGCAAACCTTATATTACATACAGATGTCTTAAAGTACTATTTCTGCTGGATAAATTAAAAATTATCACTTCAAT
This sequence comes from Mirounga angustirostris, assembly GCF_029215605.1. NCBI lineage: Eukaryota > Metazoa > Chordata > Mammalia > Carnivora > Phocidae > Mirounga > Mirounga angustirostris. Next base: position 169,939,017 of record NW_026991713.1, read on the forward strand.
TGTCTTTCTATAGTATCTGAAATCAGACGAAGTTCCCAGTTTCTGGCCTTAGATTATCATATAAAAAGAGTCACCATTTTTAATTTTTTTAATTTTTTTTAAAGATTTTATTTATTTATTTGACAGACAAAGAGACAGCAAGAGGAAAAAAAAGAGAGAGAGTGAGAGAGGGAACACAAGCAGGGGGGAGGAGCAGGAGAGGGAGAAGCAGGCTTCCCGCTGAGCAGGGAGCCCAATAAGGGGCTAGATCCCAGGACCCTAGGATCATGACCTGAGCAGAAGGCAGATACTTAACGACTGAGCCACCCAGGTGCCCAAGAGTCACCATTTCTTAAAGGTACCTCTCTTTCTATATGGTTTTCAACCCCTATTTTAAACATGAAAAAACAGAATATATAAGAAAAAAGGCAGAAATCCCTTGTAATCTGTTATAGGTCAAATCCCCATGAAACAGACTCAGATTTCCACCCAGGCTTACTGGAGAGTACTCTCAATATCAACACTCATGAGATGTGAGGGGCGCAGGATTCAGCAGAGGGAGAGTTGATAGCTGGTGTAGCTGCATCCGGGGAGCTCTGGAGCTGGGATCGCCCTCCCAAAGAAACGGGAGACCTTGGGCCAGGGAGCCTCAAACCCTCCCAGCAGCTGGAAGGATCAAGGCCATCAGTCCTAAAGGGAAATCTGAAGCCACATCACAACATCCACTACATAATCCCACATCCAGAAGTATCTCTGTCTGAATACACCATGGGAATCATGTTGGGGTATTTTTTTTTTTTAATAAGTATGGCTTCTACTAAGTATATTCCTATGAAATTAAAAATTCTCAAAAATCTTAACACATAACATTCCATTTTATTTTCTTTAGTACTAACATTACTGGCAATGTTGGTGATTCTAATTATCACTCCTTAAAATAACACTGAAATAATATGGGGACAAAATATTTGTGTGTAGAGTGTCAGAGAGATGAAGCGAGTCAAAAAAACTTCTGACTCTGAAAGTAAATACTTTTAAGGTTCTCAAAACCTACTGCAAACTGCTTTCTAAGAAGATTCTATCAGTTCACACTCCCATCTGACCTTCTAGAAGATCTAAATCAAAATATTCTCACAAATGATACTGTGTAACTTTTCCAGAAAAATTTTAAAACGGTATCTTAGTATAATCAATAATCCACTCAGAGCACCTGGCTGGCTCAGTCTGTAGAGCATGACAACTCTTGATCTTGGGGTTGTTGAGTCTGATCCCCACTTCAGGTGTAGAGATTACTTAAAAAAAATAATAAAATCTTTAAAAATAATAATAATAATCCACTGACTGGTTGGTATTAAAATTAAAGAGTATTGTACCTGAGCTATTTCTCTGTAAATTAAAATACCGTTTGCTTATTTTTCTACTATGTTAGTAGTATGTTACCCTACTGATGCATAAAAATACCTCACTTATTTTAGGCATTAGAAAAGCTGTTTAGGGGCGCCTGGGTGGTTCAGTTGGTTAAGCAACTGCCTTCAGCTCAGGTCATGATCCTGGAGTCCTGGGATCGAGTCCCACATCGGGCTCCCTGCTCAGCGGGGGGTCTGCTTCTCCCTCTGACCCTCTTCCCTCTAGTGCTCTCTGTCTCTCATTCTCTCTCTCTCTCTAATAAATAAAATCTTAAAAAAAAAAAAAAAAGGCTGTTTAGGGGCACCTGGGCGGCTCAGTCGGTTGAGCGTCTGCCTTCGGCTCAGGTCATGGTCCCAGGGTCCTGGGATCGAGCCCCATGTCGGGCTCCCTGCTCAGCGGGAAGCCTGCTTCTCCCTCTCCCACTCCCCCTACTTGTGTTCCCTCTTTTGCTGTGTGTCTCTTTCTGTCAAATAAGTAAATAAAATCTTAAAAAAAAAAAAAGCTGTTTATGGAGTTAAATATATAATTATATATTTTTTCTTCTTTTTTTAAATTTGTGCTCAGTAGGGAGTCTGCCTCTCCCTCTCCCTCTGTCCCTACCCCTGCTCGTGCTCTCTGTCTCAAATAAATGAGAAATCTTTTAAAAAACAAAAACAAAAGAAAAACCAGAGTAGGGATTCCTGGGTGGCTCAGTCAGATGAGCATCTGTCTTCAGCTCAGGTCATGATCCCAGGGTCCTGGGATCGAGCCCCGCGTCACACTCCCTGCTCAGACGGAGCCTGCTTCTCCCTCTGCCTGCCACTCCCCGTGCTTGTGCTCTCTCTCTCTCTCCCTCTCTCTCTCTGTGTCAAATAAATAAAATAAAATCTTAAAAAAAACAAAGCTAGAGTAGGATTTAATCTCTAAACTATTATTTAGGGGCGCTTGGGTGGCTCAGTCAGTTAAATGTCTACCTTCGGCTCAAGTCATGATTCTGGGGTCCTGGGATTGAGCCCGGGGTGGGGGCTCCCTGCTCAGCAGGGAGTCTGCTTATGAGTCTATCTCTCTCCTTCTGCCCCTCCCCTTGCTTGTGCTCTCTCTCAAATAAATAAATAAAATCTTTAAAAAAAAAAATAACAGTATATAGCCACTAACATTCTTTAAGGAAAGAATTTTTCAAAATTCTCAAATAGTACAAAGAAGGAAAAAATGCCTTAATGGGGAAAGGCAACAAACCTGCAAACTCTGTCATACTGACACCTGTGAGGTTAAATACTATCTAATACTAGTCATCACTTAGGATGGGAAATACATAGCCCTCTCCTAGTTAGGATATGTTTAATTTCAATGTGTCAGAAAATACCTAAGTCTGATGCTTATAAATCTATGAGCTGAAATACTAGGTTTCCCGCTATAGATCTATAAAAACATGATTAAGCAAATTGTTATTACTACCATCACAGTAATAAAAAAAATACAGCAAAAGGATACTTAATAGTTTACTATAATTGTGTATACAATACAGGTTTCTTAAAAATAAAGAGCTAACACACTAACATATTTAGTAAAAGGTAGTGGGGTAAGGACAACTACGAACGCATAGCACAATAAAGAATTTAAATAGTAAGTATGCTCTTATGGCCCAGAATTCTGCCAATGTTCTTTATACAGATACAATTAAACACCAGCGCCACACTAGAATATACAAACTCATTCTGAGTAACTTCATTTATGAGTAACAACACATAAATTCAAAGCTACTGCTTGCACAACAAGAAATTGCCTAAGATATTGGTAGGTAAACAACTGAAATTTAATGTAACAAAGTAAACATTTAGGTAAGTTAAGAATATTCTGAAACATGGTAATAAAATGATCTGAAAGGCCTAAATCCGTAACTACTATTCAAGCAAAAAAAATCTTCTTAAAAAACCAAAAACCATGTATGTTTACAAAAAAATCAATCTCACCCATGAACTCAATCCTATCCAACTATAAACATTTTCTAGAACTATAAAGCCATCTCACCATGGACTCAAGAGCAGACATAAGGAACGTCACCACCATCCTGCTCTCTGAGGACTCCTCGTCTTCAACAGGCAGGGTAGACATTGCTACTTGGGCCATGATCCCTAGGAAAGAAATAAGAAAGTGAGTGGCAGAAATTCACAAGGTCCTTTTTTTTTTTTTTAAAGATTTTATTTATTTATTTGACAGAGAGATAGCAAGAGCAGGAACACAAGCAGGGGGAGTGGGAGAGGGAGAAGCAGGCTTCCCGCCGAGCAGGGAGCCCGATGTGGGACTCGATCCCAGGACCCTGGGATCATGACCTGAGCCGAAGGCAGACGCTTAACGACTGAGCCACCCAGGCGCCCTTCACAAGGTCCTTCTAAACAGATGTTCAGAGCTGTGAGACTCCTTCACAGACTGCCTAATTTACAGTCTTCTTGCCTAAGAGAAAAAAAAACTCAGAAGCTGAGTATTCAATTTGTCAAAAACTCCCATCCTCTAAGATAGAAAAATCTATCCCCTAAATTTCCAACTAATTTCCATAAAATTAGGTCAGCATAATCCCCAAAATAAATTCAGATGTCACCCACAACCAGTTAAAATTTCTCCCAAGTGAGGGACGCTTGGGTGGCTCAGTCGGTTAAGCATCTGCCTTCAGCTCAGGTCCCGATCCCGGAGTCCTGGGATCGAGCCCCGTGTGGGGTTCCCTGCTCAGCGGGGAGCCTGCTTCTCCCTCTCCCCCAGCTCATACTCTGTCTCTCAAATAAATTAAAAAAAAAAAAAAATTATCCCAAGTGAGAGTTAGAGGTGAAGCACTCCAGGATCCAGTGATAGTTTATCACAGTTCAACACAGGACATAAATACAAAGTTCCCTTCCTCCCAGGCACACGCAGAATAGGTAAGGCAGACAGAGGCTGGGTGAAGAGAATTTCTTTGTTCTTACTAAGAAGGAAATCGGTTGGGGGCACCTGGGTGGCTCAGTCGTTAGGCATCTGCCTTCGGCTCAGGTCATGATCCCAGAGTCCTGGGATCGAGCCCCGCATCAGCTCCCTGCTCCGCGGGAAGCCTGCTTCTCCCTCTCCCACTCCCCCTGCTTGTGTTCCCTCTCTCGCTGTGTCTCTCTCTATCAAATAAATAAAATCTTTAAAAAAAAAATAAAATAATAAAATAAATAAAAATTAAAAAGAAGGAAATCGGTTGTAGGACAATAACATCTAAGAATGCTTTATAATACAGCATTATTATTCTCTTTAGAAAACATTTTCTGATACTTGGGTATCAGCAAGGAGCCTCAGCTGAATCTCCAACACTATAAAAATGCAACACATAAACACTAAACAGTAAGTATTGGCAAGGATGTGGAGAAATTGGAACCCTTGTGCACTGCTCTTAGGAATGTAAAATGGTGCATCCAGGATGGAAAACAATTTGGTAGTTCCTAAAAAAGTTAAACAGAATTACCATGACATAGCAATTCCACTTCTGGGTGTATACCCAAAACCAAAAGCAGGCACTCAGATACGTCTATACTCATGTTCACAAAAGCATTATTCATAATAGCCAAGAGGTGGAAACAACCCAGATGTCCACTGTCAGCTGAATGGATGCACAAAATGGGAGACATACATACAATGGTATACATAATTCAGCCTTAAAGAGGAAAGAAGTTCTGAAACATGCTACAACATAAATGAACCTTGAAAAGATTATTCTAAGTGAAATAAGCCAGACACAAAAAAGACAAATATTATGATTCTATGAGATTCCTACATAACAGTCTAATTCATAGAGACAGAAAGTAGAATGGTAATCGCCAGGGACGAGGAGGAGTGAGTAGTGGGGATTTATTGTTAATGTGCACAGAACTTTATTTGGATGATGAAAAGTTCTGGAACTAAATGATGGTGATGGCTGCAGAACAATATGAATGCACTTAATGCCAGGGAGCTATACATTTAAAAATGGTTAAAATGGTAAATTTTGTTATGTATATTTTATAAAAATTTAAAATTGAGGGGCGCCTGGGTGGCTCAGTGGGTTAGGTGTCTGCCTTCAGCTCAGGTCATGATCCCAGTGTCCTGGGATCAAGCCCCACGTCAGGCTCCCTGCTCAGCGGGAAGCCTGCTTCTCTCTCTCTCCCTCTCCCACTCCCCCTGCTTGTGTTCCCTCTCTTGCTGTGTCTCTGTCAAAAAAAATAAATAAAATCTTAAAAAAGAAAAATTGAAAATTGAAAAAAGCAAAAATATACTGCATAATGACACTCTAAGAAGCCAAAATCAAAAACCTATTTTAAAAATACTAATACTGGGGTGCCTGAGTGGCTCAGTCTGTTAAGCGTCTGACTCTTGATTTCAGCTCAGGTCATGATCTCAGGGTAGTGAGATCAAGCCCCGTGGAGGGCACTGTGTTGGGCTTGGAGCCTGCTTAAGATTCTTTCTCCTCTCCCTCTGCCCCTCCCCCTCCACCGCTCACTCCAGTTCCTGAGCTCTCTCAAAAAAACAAAACAAACAACCACTAATACTAAAAAAAAACTTTTTCTAAGGGCACCTGGCTGGTTCAATCGGCAGAACGTGTGACTCTCGATCTTGGGGTAGTGAGTTCAAGCCCCATGTTGAGCACTGAGCTTACTTTAAAAAAAAAAAAAAAAAAAAGGTGACCTAGCTCCACCATTTGTTACCATGTGAGTTAACTACTATGCTATATTTGGGCATCAACAAGTAACAAAGTGTACATACTTACGAAGTAACACTTTACAATGAAAAACAGTAACAAAAACAACTGATACTTATCCCTGAATCTGTGAACAAATAGAAGCAATTTTGTTTTCCAAAACAAGATCTCTGTCCTGAATAGAGATAGAATCAGGAAAAGCAGTATTAAGCAAGAGATTGCTTAAAACACTGAAATTGCTTCCCCTAACAGCCTAGGTCTCATTCTTTTCACCTGGAAAAGAGTTTAAGTAAATTTATATTAAAATGTGGCTCAGTCAAAATGAACTAAAAAGGCATATTATTTTGCCATAATCATAACATTCACTTAGAATATACTGTCATTATTTCTGAAAGTTCATAGGATTTCTTACTACTCTTACTTTTCTTTCAATTCTCCAGAAAGAGAAAAAGGAGACGTGGTAAGGGGGACATGTTCTCATTTCACAAATTTAATGTGTCAAAGGTTATAGCCACTCTTAGTGCCAGAACACAACACGGGGACAATTTTCTGCCTACTGCGATTGTTCTACTTCTCACCTTAAATTGCCGGAAATCCGCTATGAGGTCATTCACACTCAATGAGTATTAAGAAATGGGAGACAGACATCACACTGACAGCCCTGGAGGGGTGCCACAGGTGATCAGAGGTCCTATTTCATTACCAGAACTTCTCAGGAAACATTGGAGCACCAAACAATGGGAAGAACCTTAGAGGTGACGAGTCCAGTAGGGCTTGATGGGGAAGGATGCATTTTGTTTGGGGCTTTCTGCTCTCAAGAAAGTGTGCATTTGCATCACAACAGAAATTCTCCGAACTTTGACCGTCCCAAGAGGCCATTTCCCTGGATAGTCTTGAGTCAAGACTCTTCAAGACACACTCCTCCTGCACCCCTCACCCAGTAACTACTGCCCTTTTCTTCTCTTTCCCAGAAAGGAACTGCCATCACACAGTGATGCTGATGACACACCAGGGCCACATGCCAGGCCGGGCTGTGTACAGAGCATGAGGCATGACAGGCACTGGCAGACCGTGTTGTGGGTCCCCAACCACGAAGCAGCTCTGTGACCTCCAGTGAGCAGAGACTATATCAACCACTTGCTTCAAAGTCCCCTTTCACCTCTAACCTTTTATGAGCCCCCTCATTTTATTTTTTTTTTAAGATTTTATTCATTTATTTGTCAGAGAGCAAGCATGAGCAGGAGGAAGGAAAGAGGGAGAGGCAGGCTCCCCGCTGAGCAGGGAGCATGATGCAGGCACTCAATCCCAGGACCCTGGGATCATGACCTGAGCCGAAGGCAGAGGCTTCACCAACTGAGCCACCCAGGGGTCCCTTGAGCCCCCCTCATTTTAAATAGGAGTTGGACAGACTAAAAAAAAAGAAGAAAGATCTATTCATTATACCCATCATGCTTTATTCATTACCTATTTCATAGTCACAACAACCCTATAAGGGAGAAAGAATAAAGAGCACAAAAGCGAAATACAAGTATATTCATGGAGCCTAGAAAAAAAGAACTTCACAGGAGATAGTGTTCCCATAAAACGCTTGAGCAGAACCCATGTAGTTTTTTTCTGGTTTATTTTAAACAGGGTTTGTGCGTGTGTGACTAGAAATGAACAACAAAAAAATCACCACTGAAAGCAACTAAAATGGGACCGCTCTCTACTCAAGAAATGCTAATAGGCATATTTCTATCTCTAAACTTCATTAGGGATATTCTTTGGAACAAAAAGGAAAATGAACAGGGCGCCAGGGTGGCTCAGTTGGTTAAGCAACTGCCTTCGGCTCAGGTCATGATCCTGGAGTCACAGGATGAGTCCTGCATCAGGCTCCCTGCTCAGGGGTAGTCTGCTTCTCCCTCTGACCCTCCCCCCTCTCATGTGCTCTCTCTCCCTCTCATTCCCTCTCTCTCAAATAAATCAAATCTTTAAAAAAAAAAAAAAAGGAAAATGAACAAAATGATCATGTACTCTGTAAGACAGTAAATACAAAAAAAAAAAAAAAAAAGAATGGATCCCTCTGAATCTTCTATATACAGAAAAGGAGGAAAAATTGACCGGAGACAATTCATAGACTAAACCCGTGTTAGACAAGAAAATGACTTCTGGTTCTGGATTTGTAACAAAGTGCCTGCTCCCCGATGTATATCTAAAGGAGGCCTTATGGGGCGCCTGGGTGGCTCAGTTGGTTAAGCGACTGCCTTCGGCTCAGGTCATGATCCTGGAGTGCCGGGATCGAGTCCCGCATCGGGCTCCCTGCTCAGCAGGGAGTCTGCTTCTCCCTCTGACCCTGCCCCCCCCATGTGCTCTCTCTCTCAAATAAATAAAATCTTTAAAAAAATAAAATAAAATAAAGGAGGCCTTATGAAGAGCTTACAAGAGAAAACGTGATCTCTTTATAAAGCAGTCATCAAAGGCAGAAGACCAACAGTCAAGGAACAACCTCATGGATTATCCCTTTAGAGATGTACTATGGTAGCTAATAGCCCCATGTAACTATTTTAATTAAAATTTAAAATTTCAGTATGACTAGCCACCTTTCAAGTGCTCAATATCCACATGTAGCCAGTGGCTGCTATATTGAAGATCACGGTCATCATCACAACAACTACACTGCTGGGGTGCCTGGGTGGCTCAGTCGTTAAGCGTCTGCCTTCAGCCTGGGTCATGATCTCAGGGTCCTGGGACTGAGCCCTGCATCAGGCTCTCTGCTCAGCAGCGAGTCTGCTTCTCCCTCTCCCACTCCCCCAGCTTGTGTTCCTGCTCTCGCTGTGTCTCTCTCTGTCAAATAAATCTTAAAAAAAAAAAAACAAAAACCAAAAACTATACTGCTCTAGAGGCTACACTATGTTGAGTAAACTCAGGTAAGCTTAATGATGAGAAGTAATTCTCATGACCCCTCGAACCACCAAGGTGGTAGCTGTAACCAGAGTTAACCAAGGAAAAAGAAAACTTAAGGGAACATAAACCAGGATACAAAGGTCCATTCCAACTCCATGTGAGCATTCTTCACTGCCAGCCTCCCAAGGATTGATTACTGGTATAAGAGTATCCCCATAGAATAGAGTAACAAGGTAGGTTTCCTGAGAGGAACACACAAATACAGTTTTATGATATGCTACAGTTAAAATGCATGTGAGACATCAGAGACACAGATTCTCAAGATAAATCAGTAAAATTCCAAAGAGGCTAACCCACAATCAGTGCATCGACCTTGCCACAATGATCAACTAGCAATCATGTACCTTCGGTCACATTCCATATTCTTACAGAACGAATTATTTATACAGCTACATAATAGCCCATCAAAATAGAATCATACAATTTCTCTGAACATCTTCATAAATCTTTTGTCTTATTTCCGTATTTTAAAATTCTTAATACTGAAATAGATTCATATGAGCATCTTTATTTAAAAAGATTTATTTACTTTTAGAGAGAGAGCACAAGTGGAGGGAAGGGAGGGGCAGAGGGAAAGAATGTCTCAAGCAGACAACCCACTGAGCAAGAGCCTGATGCGGGGCTTGATCCCTGAACCCTGAGATCTCCCTTGACCCTGAGATCGGCTTGAACTGAAATCAAGATTAGGACGCCCAACTGACTGAACCACCTGGGCACTCCCATAAGTAGTATTAACATCTTTATAGCTCTTGATACATAATGCCAAAATTTTTACACTGTTCTCAGAAATGTTTAAAATAGACTAAATTTGGGGTGCCTGGCCAGCTCAATTGATACAGCATGTGACTCTTGATCTCAAGGTCATGAGTTTAAGCCTCATGTTGGGTGTAAAGATTACTTTTAAAAAGCACATTATTTTAAAAAACATAGTAATAAAATAAAATATACTAAATTTATCAGCCTCACCAACATTTTTGGAGAGCTAGGACCTAATCACTATGACTACCTCAATACTATCAAAGTAGGTGAATTTCCTTGCTCGCTTAAGAAACACTTTTCAGGGACGCCTGGGCAGCTCAGGCAGTTAAGCATCTGCCTTCCGCTCCAGTCATGATCCCAGGGTCCTGGGATCGAGTCCTGCGTTAGGCTCCTTGCCTGGCGGGGAGCCTGCTTCTCCCTCTGCCTGCTGCTCCCCCTGCTTGTGCTCTCTCGCTCTCTGACAAATAAATAAATAAAATCTTAAAAAAAAACAAAACACTTTTCATACTTTTATTATTTGTATTTCTTCTTAGGTTACTCAGATCCTATGCCCACTACTAAGTTGATGTCTGATGGCTTCATACTTACATAAATTGTCAATAATCTTCCTTTTTTTGAAAGCAGGCTCCATGCCCAATGTGGGGCTTGAACTCACAACCCTGAGATTGAGAGTCACATGCTCTACCAACTGAGTCAGTCAGGTGCCCCAAAATTGTCAATAATTTTCAATCCCAATTCATTCTTTCAATTCTGATTATTATGTCATGTAACTCCTTGATTATTTAGCTTTTGTATATGTGTTTTAATTCTGTATTTTCAAATGCAGTATTTTCTGCTTCACACAATTTTTCATTTTTCTTTAGGAACATATTTAAGAGTCTTTGTTTATTCTTTTTTGCATCTCAAGACTTTTCTTTTGCCTAAGTTAATTCTTTAAAATTTCTTTCTCACGGCAAATTGTTTTTGTTTGCTATAAGTCTTTTATTCTTGTAAGATATTTTCACTGGAATAGAAATCTAGGTCGACAGCTTCTTTCGTTCACCACACGTTGGTTACTTCATTATATCCTGCCTTCCACTATTGCCTTTCAAAAGTCATCTGGCGTCTCCTTTGAAGGTAATCCCCACCCCACTCCCTGATGTTTGTATGTTGTTTTCTTTCTTTGGTTTTCTATAGGTTCACTATGCATCTAGATGCACATTTCTTCTTATTCAGTCTGTCCTTCCCTGGGATTCCTGACTAAGGATTCCGATGTATCAAAAGGTCAGTTGTTGCCTCTTCATACACACTGTCTCTGTCTGGTTCTCCGTCTCCCATCCTACTGAGACTTAGACGGAATGTTACGTTTGTCCTAAGACTCATACTCACTTCTTATTTTTCTCATTTTTCCTCTCTTCACTATTTCTTCAGACTCACCTTGCATTTCACTAATTCTTTCTTTAGCTGTGCTTATTCTGTTAATAAAACCACACATCAAGTTTTTTATTGTTTATAATTTTCACTTCTAAAATTTCTATTTGTTGTTATGTAACCTTTTATAGTTTCCTACTCCCTAGAGATTTTCAAGCCTGACATATTTTTTTTATTAAAAAAAGATTTTATTTATCTGAGAGGAGAGGGGGAAGGGCAGAGGGAGAGAGAGAAAAACTTAAGCAGACTCCGTGCTGAGCATGGAGCCTAAAGCAGGGCTTGATCTCATGACCCACTAAGCCACCCAGGTGCCCCAAGCCTGACATATTTTTTTTTTAAGATTTTATTTATTTGACAGAGAGAGAGAGAGAGCGAGAGCGTGCAGGCACACACAAGCAGGGGGAGTGGAAGAGGGAGAAGCAGGCTCCCTGTGCAGCAGGGAGCCTGATGCAGGACTCAATCCCAGGACCCTGAGATCATGACCTGAGCCCAAGGCAGAGGTTTAACTGAGTCATCCAGGTGCCCTATTTCTTAAAACATAATAGAGGTAGTTGTTTCATAGTCTCTAGCAATTCAAAAAAAAAAGCCTTAGCCGTATTTCTGTTGTTTCTGGTAGTTTTTGCTCATATTCATGGTACTTGCTCTCATGTATGCCTGATTATCTTTTTTATGTGCTGCTCACTTTAGATTAAAAAAAACATTAAAAGAAATTATTTTAAGGACACCTGGATAGCTCAGTCAGTTAAGCATCTGCCTTGGGCTCAGGTCATATCTAAGGGTGCTGGGATCGAGCCCCGCATCAGGCTCCCTGCTCACCGGGAAGCCTGCTTCTCCCTCTCCCACTCCCCCTGCCTGTGTTCCCTCTATCGCTGTGTCTCTCTCTGTCAAATAAATAAAACCTTTAAAAAAAAAAAAAAAAGAAAGAAAAATTATTTTAAATGTGAGACCTTTGATTAAGGCAGGTTCCTCTAGGCGTCTGGGAACACCACCTCCCCGGGACCACCATAATCCAAGTTCACGGCTTCAGGCTGCTTGTGCTACCCAGATGTTAATCCAGACCACAAACAGGGATGCAGGCTAGCTCACTTGTCAATCACCCTCATCCAATTTGGGGTCTCATCTTACTGGGAAAAAAAAGTCTCCTATTTGACTCCTAGTTTTGTGCAGGCTCTGGGCTTCCATTTCTGAGCCTCTCATCCCATAAGGTGTTGCAATTGGTAGGTACCTTCAGGACAAAAGTGATTTTCACTTCTATCATCTGAGTTCTCACTTTCTTTTTCCTATTAGCCTTTCTATATTAGCCCTTCCAAGTTCCCATCTCATCAACTTTTTGTTATTTATACCGGTTTTATTCTCTAATTTTAGAACATTCTTATTAGTTCCACCCACTCTGGTAACCACATCTTATAATATTCTTTATTCTTAAGAACAACTTATGAATTTGCCAAAACTATCTTAGACTGTAAGGTTACAAATTCCTACTTCCAACCACCCCAAGAAGGGAATTTTTTTTTTTTTAAAGATTTTATTTATTTATCTGACAGATAGAGAGACAGCGAGAGAGGGAACACAAGCAGGAGGAGTGGGAGAGGGAGAAGCAGGCTTCCCGCGGAGCAGGGAGCCTGATGCAGGGCTTGATCCCAGGACCCTGGGATCATGACCTGGCCTGAAGGCAGACGCCTAACAACTGAGCCACCCAGGTGCCCCGCAAGAAGGGAATTTTTACGTCTTCGTTATTCAGCTGAAAGGATGCACTGGCTCCACATAATGCTAGATCCGGAAACACAAGACATGTCGTTAAGAGTTCTCTCTACTCCCACAGATTCTTCACTTCTCCTTGAGCAGATGGGTTTCTTCCCTAAGACAAAAAGGCCGCATGCATCTTTAAGTTTACCACACACCTACACTGTGACCCTAGAGGCAACAGATTATCTTACCTTCCCACTGCAATGTACACAAGAGTTCTGGGGGTTTGTGTCACAAGCCTGGTCTAATTGCAGTGGCTACTCAGAACAAAATTATCTGGGATTCACTGCGATTGGCAGTCTAGCTAGGACCACATGGAATAGGAAGGTAGGCAATTATTCAGAAGGCAAAGCAGGGGGATGTCTGGCCAGCTACGTCCGTGTGGCATGTGACTCTTGATCTCAGGGCTGTGAGTTCAGGCCCCATGTTGGGCGTGAAGCCTACTAAAAAGAAAGCAAAGCCAGGACACCGGTATCAGGAGAAAAGGGATGAGAAAGCATAAGCCTAACACACAAAAAATAGCAGCGACCTTAGTCTACTGTATCTTCTTTCCTATTTTTTCAATTTCCTCAATTTGTCTATTCTGAATGTTTTCTGACTTCATCTTGTGTTTCCCTGATTTGCTTTTCAATTCTCCTTTAGGACTTTCAAAGATGACCTTCATTGGACTGTTACTGTTTCATACATCTCTCATCCTGGTCAGCTACTGTTTAATGGATGTGATGCCTTTCTGATCTGTCTGAAACCAGACTCCAGCCATTCTGTACAATCTCCTTGTGTTTCTTGTTGGAGATCCATTTCAAGGATTAGGTTTATCTGAGTCCTTACTGTTTTGATCTGTTCCACCTCAAAATAAGCCAATAATTAATTCCATACAAAGTTTCGTTTGACCATACTTCTTTTAGTTTATTGATCCTTGCTGTTAATGCTGAATAGCGAAATAACAAAAAATATTTTATAGCGAGTCAGAGACTTCATGAAGATTTTCACACATGCCATTATCATTCTAACAACAAAAACACACAAAACAAAAAAAACCACTGAGGTCCTTAATATTTTTTATTATGGTGATCTCTAAAATATTACAAAATTAGGCGCCTGGGTGGTTCAGTCGGTTAATCGTCTGCCTTCAGCTCAGGTCATGATCCCAGGGTCCCGGGATCGAGTTCCACTGGGCTCCTGCTCTGCAGGGAGCCTGCTTCTGCCTCTGCCTCTCCCCGCCACTCGTTCTAGCTCCCTCTCTCTCAAATAAGTAAATAAAATCTTTTTAAAATAAATAAATAAAATCAAATATTACTAAATTTTCAGTACTTGTGCTTCAAATTTAAGCCTCAGATCAGACTAGTAAGTGGGGAAGGTACTATATTACACTGATCCTGTTTTTTCAATTACATTTTTACCCTTTTTTGTATTTATATTTTGTTAATTTCAACAAGCATCTTTCCAGTTCACTCTTACAACATATAATCTTAGATCAAGGGGGGAAAAAAAATCAAGATATTTTAGTGCAACCTCCTTGCTCCATTATGTTATAAATGAGAAGCCCAACCTGGAAAGATTAGCTGTCTTGCTATGGTCATAAAGACAGTTAATTTTATAACAAGCGGCTGGAATCCGTATCTCCAAATTCCAAATTACCTCTTTCATGCACAATAATAATCAAAGAAAAGCAGGTTAAACAGAGGAACCCAAGGTAAATAATTACACAGTGATTAAAACTGTAATACTAGGCAATCTTTATGAGGCAGTAAATTAACTGCCACCCACTGTAAACAAACTGAAGCAAAAGGATAGTATCCTTTTTTTCCACAAAGCACAGATTACAATGGACATTGAGGAATAGAGTGAACACTGAGGAACACTTTATAGTCAACATCAGTCACATTCTATGAAGAAAATAAAGGATTTGGTTCAAAGAAAAAAATATGAATGAGGGCGCCTGGGTGGCTCAGATGGTTAAGTGTCTGCCGCCTTCGGCTCAGGTCATGATCCCAGGGTCCTGGGATCCAGTCCCACATCGGGCTCCCTGCCCAGCGGGGAGCCTGCTTCTCCCTCCGCCTCTCTCTCTCTCTGTCTCTTATGAATAAATAAATAAAATCTTTTAAAAAAAAATGAAGGAGTTACAGGCCATGTGTTTACGTGAACACGTAAGTAATCTGTGTCACAGAATTCTGGTGACAGGCTCCATCAGGAGTCATATCTCCTCTTAACAGCAAGTAACAGCTCTCAGAGTTGAGTTTAAACAACAGTTTAACTTAGTAAAATTTTAGTAAAATCCAAGACCCAGGACCCACTTCTCAACCAGGAGGAAGTGGATTTAAACTGATAGGGGCACCAGGCCGATTATTTTATTCTATTCTCAAAAACTTTATTTTCACAATTTTGTACAAACTGCTAAGGTTATCTCCGTTATTTTTACTTATAGTAAGCAACTAAGATCTACCCTACATAGTTACTTAAGTATGGTAAAATAATCTTCAGGACTGCAAAAATCATTAACTTTTCCTAACTCAATGTTTTGTACAAGAGCCATAACCACTAAATCCTAGCCAGATACCTGGATTGATTAAAATTAAGAAAATATTCAACAGTACCTAAAATATCTTACCACTAGGACACTGTCCATGGAAGACTACAGCCAGTATTTAGGACAGATAATGGTATTCGATTCTATAATTATTCAACAGGTTTCAGACGTAAAAACAAACAAAGGAGTATTTTTACCAGGACAATGTTTCATCCAAACTTGTTCAGTTATTGACCTCTACCCCCAAAAACGCAGTGGGAGGAATCTGGCTGGCTCACTAGGCAGAGCACACAACTCTTAATCTTAGGGTCATGAGTTCGAGCCCCATGTTGCACGTACAACCTACTTAAAAAAAAATAAAATACATTAAAAAAATGCAGTGTGTTGGGCGCCTGGGTGGCTCAGTTGGTTAAGCGACTGCCTTCGGCTCAGGTCATGATCCTGGAGTCCCGGGATCGAGTCCCGCATCGGGCTCCCTGCTCGGCAGGGAGCCTGCTTCTCCCTCTGACCCTCCCCCCTCTCATGTGCTCTCTCTCTCTCATTCTCTCTGTCTCAAAAAAAAAAAAAAAAAAAAAAATGCAGTGTGATTTTCCTGTATTATGGATGGTCTTTTTCTGGGCCAGTATTTAAGATCTCTTCCTCGGTGTTTTGGTGTCAGTTCCAGTTGTTCTCCATTCTATGAGATCTAGTCTCAGGTTATTATTTACATGTGAGGTAAAACTCAAATTTACCAACTCATTTTATTAAGAAATCCTAACGTCAAGGGGCGCCTGGGTGGCTCAGTAGTTAAGCGTCTGCCTTTGGCTCAGGTCATGATCCCAGGGTCCTGGGATCGAGTCCCACATTGGGCTCCCTGTTCGGCGGGAAGCCTGCTTCTCCCTCTCTCCCACTCCCCCTGCTTGTGTTTCCCCTCTCACTGTGTCTGTCAAATAAATAAAATCTTAAAAAAAAAAAAAAAGAAATCCTAAAGTCAAGTTTTGACAAAATTAATGATGAAAGGCACCATCAGAGTCTAAAGATATAAACTAATAGAAATATCTTCAGTGAAAAGTATAAAATAATTTCAAGTATCATTTAATTCTAAGGAAAATGTAAAATGGCACCTCAAACTTTTAAGTATAAATTGTACTTTATAAAAGAAATTTCCAGGACGCCTGGGTGGCTCAGTCGGTTAAGCGTCTGCCTTCGGCTCAGGTCATGATCCCAGGGTCCTGGGATCGAGTCCCGCATCGGGCTCCCTGCTCTGCGGGGAGCCTGCTTCTCCCTCTGCCTCTGTCTCTCTCTCTGTCTCTCATGAATAAATAAAAAAAATAAAATCTTTAAAAAAAAAAAAAAGAAATTTCCTCAGGGGCACCTGGGTGGCTCAGTCGTTAAGCGTCTGCCTTTGGCTCAGGTCATGATCCCAGGACCCTGGGATCGAGCCCCGCATCAGCTCCCTGCTCCGCGGGAAGCCTGCTTCTCCTTCTCCCACTCCCCCTGCTTGTGTTCCCTCTCTCGCTGTGTCTCTCTCTGTCAAATAAATAAATAAAATCTTAAAAAAAAAAAAAGAAATTTCCTCAAAATGCTGAGTACAAACAGAAAAGTTAAAATTCATCATCTAAGATGTTACACATTTTGTCATAACGGTGCCGAAAATAAATGGAAAGGATCTAATAGTTCAATCAGCTGACTTTATCCTAAACAAGATTCAGTTGCATTAAAATTAATTTAGGTCATCATATAATACTATATTCCAACACTCTTCTAGGCTGCGTAAATCTTTTTACCTCTGAAATTGATGGCATTTAATACCTCCATGTTGTACCTATAATTACTAAGTAGTAAAAGCTAAGTAATCTGTTTCTCAGGAGAGGAAACATTCATCCCTAAAATGTCAGTGTACATTTACTATAATGAGTTCGGATTGCAAACACAGAATTTGTGTCTTAAATTTCTTTCAATATGTTACCATTTGTTCTAATTATGTCTACTTAGTAGCTTCTACAGAAGACATTCGCTGACCCTATTAATTTGTCTTCTGAGGGATACCAAAGAAATTAACTTGATGTGTTTATTACCAAAGCAGGGCATTTGCCTGACACATTTTACAAAGCAGAACTTTTTTTAACGTAAGAACAGCTTATAACGGAAAAACAAGGTAAACTGCTCGAGATTACAGAATTATTAAGTACAATCTAATTGAGATCTGACTGTTCTTAATTCTCCATGTTCTTTCAAACCACACCATCTACTGTAAAATTTATTTTTTAAAAGATTTTATTTATTTATTTTCAAAGATTTTATTTATTTATTTGACAGATACACAGTGAGAGGGGGAACACAAGCAGGGGGAGAGGAAGAGGGAGAAGCAGGCTTCCATCCAAGCAGGGAGCCCGACACAGGGCTCCATCCCAGCACCCTGGGATCATGACCTGAGCTGAAGGCAGACACTTAATGACTGAGCCACCCAGGTGACCCTGTAAAATTTAATCTGATTTTTAATGTTTCCCAAATTCCACTATTCACAATATTTAAATTCCAGAAAAACATTCAGTTTCAAAGAGACTTAGACAAAAACTATAATGGGATTTTTAGGTCCATGTGCTAACCTTCATGCTAACAAATTAAAATCCCCAGCCTCAAGAGAAGAAAAAATCCTTAATTCTAAAAAAGAGTTTCATTATCCCCGAAGTATTGCCATACAAAATACTTATTAACAAAGTAAAGTGTGGCACACACCAAGTGATCAAAGTTAACACTAGTCAGGGACAAACAGACCTCATGTCCCACCCAACAGAATGTACTGAGAACACTGTGATATTCCTGCCTAAATACATCAGACAAATCCAAGTTGAGGGACATTCTGTAAAATGACTACATCTTCAAGAAGGTCAAGGGCACCGAATTCAAAGGCTAAGGAACTGTTATAAAGTGAGGTGTATTAGAGAGAGAAGACAACTGGGTGAAAATGTGATCCTGGATTATACAGACCCTTTTGCTATAAAGTGACATCTGGCGGGGTGCCTGGGTGGCTCAGTTGGTTAAGAGGCTGCCTTCAGTTCAGGTCATGATCCTGGGGTCCTGGGATCGAGCCCCACATCAGGCTCCCTGCTCAGAGGGGAGTCTGCTTCTCCCTCTCTTCTCTCTCCCTCTGGAACCCCTTCTCATGCTCTCTCTCTCAAATAAAATCTTTAAAAAAAAAAAAAAAGTGACACCTGGCAAAACCTGAATGGGGTTTTTGGGTGAGGGGTATATTGTTGTTCTTGTAACTATTTTGTCAGTTTAAGAGCGTCCCAAATAATTTTTAAAGCACTAAGTGCATATGTGCTAATAAGCTAATCAAAATTTTTCTACTTTTGCCTTATCTCAGGGGTGTTTAAGTCTTGCTGCTTTTACTGTCAAAGGTAGGCAGAATGTTTAAATCAGGAGAAAGGCAAAGGACATTAAATAGTAAATTACTGATTACAATTTGTCTCCATTAGCTAAATAAAACTGGAAATGGGCTGTTTTTCTTTCTTTTTGCATTTGAAGGAGGGAATGACTAGAAACTCATGAAGGTAAAAGAGCCCGGAAGTGAAGGCACACACACTACACTTAACTTAAAAGGTTATCAAACTTCTCTACAGACCGCACACAACTGGTAAACCGGAGGCTTTTAATTTGGACAGTATTTGCTATTCACGGTGTGTGTCTGTACACTAGACTGGGGGGGGAATCCCGTCACCCCAGCACCAACACAGTGCCTGGCACTCCCGACACGTGCTGAGTTCAACAATGAATCCTAAGCTCCTGGCTGATGTTTTCCCCTCAATACTAAACTTAGTCACAATGAAGGCTATCAAATAGCAGATCACTGGCTAAAATGCCTAATTCAGAAAGTGTAATCAATAATTTGATCCCAGGTAAGTTCACATGATTTTCAACCCTGTAGCTATCCTGTTTAGTAACAGTTAAGTAAAATTACTAGTTTATCATTAATATCATTACCTATACTTTAAACATTAATATCAGAACTGGAAATTAGTATAACGTGATAATTAAGAGCATGGGCTCTGAATCCGACTGCTTAGGTTGATGGTGCCTGCCGACCTTGGAACACAGGATTGCTGTGAAGATTAAAAAGTGCCCTAATGTAAGCAGTGCTTAGAACAGTAAATGCTTTTAAAAAAAAAAAGAAAAAGAAAAAAAAAAAGAACAGTAAATGCTTTTCTAAAAAGCACCCAAAAAATGTTACTTGTTACTGGTATTCTTGCCCAACTCTCTAAAGGCACCCCAAGATTTGACCTATCCTCCAACAGAGAGCTTGCTTTTTTTTTTTTAACATTTTATTTGTTTACTGGAAGCAATCTCATTCTTAATC
The DNA here is from genome assembly GCF_029215605.1 of Mirounga angustirostris. Classification (NCBI taxonomy): domain Eukaryota; kingdom Metazoa; phylum Chordata; class Mammalia; order Carnivora; family Phocidae; genus Mirounga; species Mirounga angustirostris. The sequence continues at coordinate 169,958,787 of NW_026991713.1, forward strand.
TCCTAAAGCACTTTTCTTTAGACTGCTGTGATTCAGTGACCCCCTTACACTTGGCTTTCTATGATGTGTGCATTTGCCTCACCTCTTTGACGATGTTTTAATCACTTTTGTATCTCCCTAGCTTCTCAATAAATATTTTAATGAATTAAAAAAAAGATTTTATTTAAGTAATCTCTACACCCGATGTGAGGCTCCATTTACAACCCCAAGATCTAAGAGTCGCACACTCCACGGACTAAGCTGGCCAGGCACCCTGACCTTGCTAATTTTAAATTAACAATATGCAATCACGGGTCTGGTTTAGTATTAGTCCTCCTAATAGATCAAATCTGTCCCTGTGGCATCCTCCTACAAAAAAGCCCTTTCAATGCATAGTGCTCCTTCACATGCTCATCTCTAAACTAAGCAGCGGTCTGTCCTGTGCTGTCCTTGTAACATCCTTTACCTTTACTACACCATCCTCAAAGTATTCCAGTTTCTCCAGGCAAAGTCCCAGAATTGGATGTAACATCTCAGATAAGATCAGTTCACCAGACACTACACTTGGACCTTAACTCCCAGAATTCCCTTATTCTTTGCCCATTATCACAGAGGGATATTTTAATTCACGTTGCTAAGGGTTTAACTCCACAGGCTTAATAGGTATTTTCCAAAGGGAAGAAAATCAGGTTAGTGCTTCATTCAGAGGTTCCATTTCACAAACATTTCATAACAGAATATAAAGTATCACAATTTATATTAATATAGTAACATATACTGAACATATATACTTCAGCAGACAAGAGAAACAGAGCCAAAGAGCCCATTTTAGTTTAACTTTCATTAATTTTAGAAATTCTATGTAATGGCAAATGCTTAGAAAAAAAACTAGAAATCCCTAAGATGAACCTTTGCTCAAGATGGATTTTTTAGTCAAGGCTTTTAAGTTTTGATAGCTGGCTTTGCTTACATTTTAAGATGCTTAATTCTTCATTTCTATCTACTGCAATAAAGCTGGTAACCATGCCAGTAAAACCCAAGCGATCTCTCAAGAAACAAAATACATTTGAAAGGTTAAGATTTGAAATGATCTGTAACAGGGCGTCTGGGTGGCTCAGTTGGTTGGGTGACTGCCTTCGGCTCAGGTCATGATCCTGAAGTCCCAGGACAGAGTCCCACATCAGGCTCCCTGCTCAGCTGGGAGTCTGCTTCTCCCTCTGACCCTCCCCACTCTCATGTGCTCTCTCTCTCAAATAAATGAATAAATAAAATCTTGAAAGAAAAAAAATGATCTGTAGCAGTTATATTTATGCTTAAAACTTAACACCCTTCTCCACCATATTTTGAAAAACATGTTGAGATACCTAACAAAAATAGCTAAATTTTATTTTTAAAAAAGCCAGGTGAAAGGAAGAATTACAAAATAATAAAATGAAGCCAGAGAAAGAGGATCTGCCCAACTGATGGGTCACAATTTCAGTCCTGAGCCTCACAAGTAGCCAAAGCAATGTCCTTGAAAAACAAACCAATCAATCAATCGATCAATCAATAACCCGTATCAGCTACTCAGGAAGATTGGCAACTTTTCTTGGCACCACAGTTCAAGAGAAAATGTTTGCAAATGTATAACTTACCCTTTTAAATTGGTAGTCCAGATCTTGTTCTACCAACACACCAAGAATGTATCCCTTTGACCTTATTACAAATTTAAAAATTATTTAGGACTGGGAAAGCTGGATGAAGTATTCTTTATTTAACAGAGAGACACACAGTGAGAGAGGGAACACAAGCTGACCTGAGCTGAAGGCAGACGCTTAATGACTGTGCCACCTAGGCACCCCTGGATCACTTGTTCTTTTTCTAACTTTGTACGAATGGGAACAGGAAATGAAAATCAAGTAACTATGCTCTACAAAGTCCCATCTTTATTTTTTCTTAATGCACTGTTCACAGATGGCAGGCAACAGAGCAAAGCTACTATGAACACCAATTTTGGAATGAGACCAAAGTTCTGAATTCAAGTTCTATCTCCAGTACTAGATATGACTGACCTTGGGATTCTTGAACCTCAAACTTCCTACTCTGGAAAATGACAATAATATGTGTACTTACCACAAAGTTATCAGAATGTAAGTTAAGTACCTGCTGGAGTTTCACACAAGCATTCACTAAATTAACCGTTTAAAAATTTAAATTTCAGGGCACCTGGGTGGCTCAGTTGGTTAAGCAACTACCTTCAGCTCAGGTCATGATCCTGGAGTCCCAGGATCGAGTCCCACATCAGGCTCCCTGCTCGGCGGGGGGTCTGCTTCTCCCTCTGATCCTCTTCCCTCTCGTGCTCTCTGTCTTTCATTCTCTCTCTCAAATAAATAAATAAAATCTTTAAAAAATAAAAATTAAAATTTCATTAAAATAGTTACTTTTAAAACACATATGTAATGGTATCTATTTATTTACATATAAACTCTCCAAATCCAAGTCTGATAAAATGAAAATTTCCCAACTAGTTGCTTTAATTACCACTAAATAAAATAACCTATCGTCTCATGGGGCAGGAAAACTAATGAGAAAAGTGTCAAAATAAATCACTGCTTTTTTCCCCATCTATTTTCCCCAACTTCATTGAGATAATAATTGACATCTAACATTGTGTACTTTTAAGGTATACAATAATCACTGCTTTGGAATGTTTTTAAAGCTTGCATGTGGGGGTGCCTGGATGGCTCAAGTCAACTAAGGATCTGACCTCGGCTCAGGTCAAGTTCTCAGGGTCCTGGGATCAAGCCCTGCGTCAGGCTCCCTGCTCAGCGGGGAGTTTGCTTGTCTCCCTCTCCCTCTGAGCACAAGCTCACAAATGCGCACTCCCCGTCTCTCTCAGATAAATAAATCTTAAAAAAAAAAAAGCATGCACGTGTTTACATCAAATGTGGTCCTCAAAAACTGTTTTAAATTTAACTTTAAAAAGTCACCTTACTCCAAATATCTAAAACAAAGAAACTAGAATGAATACACACACTCAACTTCACAGTCTTTATCCTGAAGCTCTCAACAACATAATCTGCCCCGACCAGTATCTTCCAAGAAACAGACCGTGTCCTGAGGCTTCGCAGAAGAGCTAACACACCCAGGCGGCCCTCAACAAGCTGGGTAAGTGAGTAAGCACTGCTCCAAAAACAATAAGGGATCCCTTCTCCAAAGCTTAAAACACAGAAGATCAAGAGTGAATACAGCCACTCATTTTGCTAGTATAAGGAAACTGTTCTGGGGCGCCTGGGTGGCTCAGTCGGTTGCGCACCTGCCTTCGGCTCAAGTCATGATCTCAGGGTCCTGGGATAGAGTCAGGCTCCCTGCTCAGATGGGAGTCTGCTTCTCCCTCTCCCTCTGCCTCTTCCCCCTGCTCGTGCTCACACTCTCTCTCTCAAATAAATAAATCTTTTTTTTTTTTTTAAGATTTTATTTCTTTATTCATGAGAGACAGAGAGAGAGAGGGAGGCAGAGAGAGAAGCCGGCTCCCCACGGATCAGGGAGCCCGATGCAGGACTCGATCTCAGGCCCCTGGGAACATAACCCAAGCCAAAGACAAACGCTTAACCAACTGAGCCACCCAGGCGCCCTCAAATAAATAAATCTTAAAAAAAAAAAAAAAAACTATAAAAAAAAAAAGCTGGGTTCTTAAATACCATTGTTAAAAAAAATGTTTTTCCTACAGATAAAGGCTATAAATAAAGGGAAAAATTATGAAATAAATAGACTCAAAAAGTGATTATCTGGTTAAGTGACTACCCCACTGTTTTACAACACACCCTAGAAAAAGTATTCTAAAAGCTTTACAGAAGCAATAGACATGATAAAAATCATTTTTTTTTATTTTTTATTATTATTTTTTTTAATCATTTTTTAAAATAGGCTCCACACTGAGTGTGGAGCCCAAAGTGGAGCTTGAACTCACAAGCCTGAGGTTCAAGACTTGAGCCGAGATCAAGAAATGGACACCCGACCAATTGAGCCACCCAGGTCCCAGAAAATAATTTTTTACTTACTGTAAAAAATACTAAGCTAAGGACTACGCATGCAAATGGAATCCAAACTCACACAGCTATCCTCAAAAGGATGAGACCCATACAATCAGCAATCTTCACAGACTCTAACCAGGGCTCACTTTAACCAAATACCTAAATTGGATTGAACTCTTCACTCCTCTCTGCTTCTACAATTATACTATAATATAATCAACACAGTAGTTTCAAAAAATTATTTCTTTGGCCACTCTATAAAAAAAACAAAAATCCAAAAACCACTATTTTTTTTTTTTTTTAAAGATTTTATATATCTATGTGACAGAGAGAGCGAGCAAGAACAGGAACACAAGCAGGGGGAGTGGGAGAGGGAGAAGCAGGCTTCCCGCTGAGCAGGGAGCCCTACATGGGGCTCGATCCCAGGATCCTGGGATTATGACCTGAGCCGAAGGCAGACGCTTAACAACTGAGCCACCCAGGCGCCCCGTCCTTCCTTTTTAAATTCTTAATAGTGGGTTTTGGGGGGCACCTGGGTGACTCTCTCTTGCTCACACTCTATCAAATAAATAAATAAAATCTTAAAAAAATAAAATAAATAAATAAATAAAATAAATAAAAAGGAAGGACATTCTGACACATCCTATAACATGGATGAATCTTGAAGACACTATGCTAAGTGAAGCAAACCAGTCAGGGAAGGACAAATACTGTACTTACGAGGTCCCTGAAATCATCAAAATTACAGGCAGAAAGTAGAACAGTTGAGTGCAAGGGGCTGGGGTAAGGGGAAACCTGGATTGTTGTTTAATGGGCAGTTTCAGGTTAGGAAGATAAAGTCCCAGGGGCGCCTGGGTGGCTCAGTCGGTTGAGCTACCAACTCTTGGTTTTGGCTCAAGTCATGATCTCAGGGTTGTGGAATGGAGTTCTGCATGGGGCTCCAGGCTCAGCGGGGAGTCTGCTTGTCCCTCTCCCTCTACTCCTCCCCCTGCTCTCTCTCTCTCTCAAATAAATAAATAAAAGCTTAAAAAAAAAAAGAAAAAGTCCTGTGAGATGTGATGGTTCCAACAACATATGTGATTGTACCTAATGCCCCTGAACTATGCACTTAAAAATGGTTAAAATGGGCGCCTGGCTTCCTCAGTCGGTAGAGCATTCGACTCTTGATCTCAGGGCCGGTCATGAGTTCGAGCCCCATGTTGGGCATGGAGCCTACTTAAAAAAAAAAAGTTTTAAAAAACGGTTAAAATGATTACTGATATGATTTCTTTGTAGTATATTATAAATATTATGTAGCTATCATAATAATTAACAATAGACTAAAAATAAGTAAACTATAAATGAAAAACGGTCAAGTTCTGTGGTATGTATAGTTTACAACCTTTTTTTTTATCACTATGCAGAACCACTTGAAAGAAAGAGGTGTTCATGGTGGAAATGGCAGACACAAATCTATTCTTTACAAAGGGGACAAATGCATTTTACGTGGGTTTTCTACACTATTGGGAGATTTGTTCAGATCTATCCAAATTCTTCTGCTCCAAAAAAAGCACTAAAAAGAAAAACAATGATCCAGCAATTCCACTCCTGAGTATATACACAAGATTTGAAAACAGGCTTCAAAACACACTGGTGAACCAATGTCCACACCTGCATATCCATAACAGCCAAAAGACAGAAGCAATCTAAACGTCCATCAGCAGATGAAAGTACAAATAAAATGTTGTATACTACATAATGGAACATTATTCAGCCATAAAGAGAAATGAAGTTCTGACACAGGGTACAACATAGATGAACCTTGAAACCAATATGCTAAGTGAAATAAACCACACACAAAATGACTAACACTGTCAATTCCACTTTAAAAGAGGTATCTAAAACAGGCAAGGGGCCCCTGGCTGACTCAGTCAGTAGAGCATGCGAGTCCTAACTCAGGGTTGTGAGTTCAAGCCCCATGTTAGGCGTAGAGCCTACTTAAAAATAAATAAATAAATAAACAAGTAAGTATAAAGAATAAAACAGGCAAATTCACAGAGATAGAAAGTATATTAGAGGTTACCAGCGACTGGGGGAGAGGAGAAATGACGAGTTATTGCTTAATGGGTACAGTTTCTATTTGGGGTGAAAAGAAGATCTTACAAATAGTAGTGATGACTGTACAACTTTTTTTTTTTTAAGATTTTTTTTTATTTATTTGAGAGAGAGAATGAGAGAGAGAGAGAGAGCACATGAGAGGGGGGAGGGTCAGAGGGAGAAGCAGACTCGCCGAGCAGGGAGCCCGATGCGGGACTCGATCCCGGGACTCCAGGATCATGACCTGAGCCGAAGGCAGTTGCTTAACCAACTGAGCCACCCAGGCGCCCCTGTACAACATTTTGAACATAATCAGTGCCACTGAATAAAAAATGCTATACATAAAAAAAGGCTCAAATATGCTTAAAGTGGCAGAAAGAGAAAGAACAAGAGGAAGAAGTGAAGCTAACGGATTTCCTGATAACCGTTCAGCCAATTTTCAAACTCATTCCAGAACCAGGGTCAATTTCTATTTCCTCACTTATAAAGTGGGCATAATATATGCTGTCATCCTTCTTTGTCAAATTATTGATGAAATAATGTAATTGAAGTGCTTGGTGCCTGGCCACAAATAAAATAGCTAAGATTTTCTTACCTCCTTTAATTGCCCTGCAAAAGCCAAGAAATTACGACTACCTTTCAACTCCTTTACTACTTTCTATCTCAAATACGTCAACATCACCAGTAGGGAAAGAGGTTACTACCTCTAAAACTAGTGAGGGCTGAAGACAGAAAATAGGCGCAGTGAATTTATGTGTTGAGCAAGCAGTTCCAGAAGGCTATTTTCCAATTATAAAATTCACTATTCACAAGGTAGACATGTTTCATCTCCATTACGCAAATTCATAGTTTCTCAGCTTGTTTGAGGCAGATACCCTAAATAAAACCAAACTCTTCACTACTCTGTAGAATTATGTATATAATTCTACAATATAATTTCATACCTGTACTTTAAGCGGAAAAAAAAAGAACCATTCTTTCCTTTGCCCTCCTACAAGAACAAAACAATTTAACAGTCACAAGGAAAAAATCCCAAGAAGTCCTTGCCTTTCCAGAACTTATATTCTTCGGTTTGGGGAGATTAACCTTGTAGTCAATATTACTGGGACAATTTTTATTTCCTTAGAAAATTCAATTTCTCAGAAGTATTCAACACAGTATTTTTATGGTAATATTTACTGAATGCTTATTGTTCGCCAGTCCCAAGCACTTTCAATCTTCACAACAACCTGTAAGAGAAACAAGGTTCTCTCATCATCATTCCTACTTTTTTTAAAATAGGGAAAATGAGGCACAAAAAGGTGAAGTGAATTGCTCACGGTAACAACCAGAAGCAGCATGAGCCAGGATTTGAATCCAGGCAGTCTGATTTTGGAACCTATGTCTATTAGAACCACACTAAGTCATATTCTTCTCTCACAGTTATAAACTCATTTTGCCTCTTAAATTACATTTTAAATAAACGAATTCTTTAAAAATCCTCTATAGTTGGGCGCCTGGGTGGCTCAGTCGTTAAGCGTCTGCCTTCGGCTCAGGTCATGATCCCAGGGTCCTGGGATCGAGTCCCACATCGGGCTCCCTGCTCGGCAGGAAGCCTGCTTCTCCCTCTCCCACTCCCCCTGCTTGTGTTCCTGCTCTCGCTCTCTCTCTCTGTCAAATAAATAAATAAAAATCTTAAAAAAAAAAAATTCTCTATAGTTTTGGGGGTTTTTAAAGATTTTATTTATGAGAGAGAGAGAGAACAGGAGCTGGGGAGGAGCGGAGAGGGAGAGAGAATCCTCAGGCCGACTCCATGCTGAGCCCCACGCGGGGCTCGATCTCACAACCCTGAGATCACGACCTGAGCAGAAACCAAGAGTCTGACCCTCAATGAACTGAGCCACCCACGCGCCCCAAAAGTACTCTGGTTTTCAATCAAGTTACAACCAAGGAACAGTGAGTGAATTCTCCCATCAACTCTGAAAATCCCTGGCTATTTCGAACTTTCTCTTATGTTCCCACTAGGCCAAAGTGGAAAAAGCAGAGGAATAAGTAAGTGCCAGAAAGAAAACACAAATAAGCCTGGGGAGAAAGACAAGGACTGTAGAAACAAAGAGAATGAAAGAAAACAAAAACAGGAAAAAACTGCAGTGGTGAGAGTTCCAGCAAAGCAAGGCAAGGGAGAAAATGGTAAAGGACAAAAAAGAGTGGAAATTGAGTATCAAGATACCACCTTCAGCACCTGGGATGATTTTATCCACATCATTTTTCCACTGTACTTACATCCTTTAAATACTAATTCTCAATTTTATTCCCCCCGGCAAGTCACCTCAGGCTACACTCTGACCAACTGAATATTCTGCATGTTGCTATGTTGCCATTTAAACCACCTTGATTACAAGCAATCTCAACTTCACAATTATAACCAAATGACTGACTGCATATCCAACTTTCTTTCAGTTAGTAACAATGAATAAGCTTCACCCAATGAATGTATACAACTTTTGAAGAAAAATGCTACCAGTGATCATTAGTAGACTGCTACTGATAAAATTCTTGGCAATTACCTTTCAGGTAAATTGCCTCTAATGTATTTCTAAAAACAATATTTCTGCTACTGTTCTCAGAGTATTACTTCTCAACTATTCAGAAAAATTTTTCCCTTACACATACACAAAAATCACTTGATCAGCATCTGTTTAAGCCAGTGGTCAAAACAATATCATGTGAATTATACCACACCGCAGTTATGAAGAGAACCGCAATATTTAAAAACGCATGTTTTCAATGAAGAGACCATGTTAGAACTGAATCAGGTGGAATGCAGTGCATAAGCTAGCCAGCAGTAATAACTGGAAAGGTTAAGTGTTTAGTAATCTCTCAGTGTCTTATTTACGGCTCCTTTAATAACAACCTGGAGAAGGGCCCTTGTCTTTTATGTTTTGTTTTGGAACGCACGATCCATCTACGGATCATCAAAAATGACAGAACATTCCTCCCACCTAATTTGAGTTACTTTCTCCAGAAAGAAATCCATTATAATAAACTAAAAAATCTTTCTCAAGACTTGTGCCCCAAGAAAAAGAACCTCAGAAACCTACATTTTAAGGACAGTCTTTGTAGTCATTTTTTTTTAAGATTTTATTTATTTATTTGATGGAGACAGACACAGCGAGAGAGGGAACACAAGCAGGGGGAGTGGGAGAGGGAGAAGCAAGCTTTCCGCCGAGCGGGGAGCCGGATGCCGGGCTCGATCCCAGGACCCTGGGATCATGACCTGAGCTGAAGGCAGACACTTAACAACTGAGCCACCCCGGTGCCCCCTTTGTAGTCATTTTTAAAGTAAACCAAATTGGGCACCTGGCTGCTCAGTCAGTGCAGCATGCAACTGCTGATATCAGGATCCTGAGTTCAAGCCCCATGTAGGGCCTAGAGCCTACTTAAAAAAACATAAGAAAAAAAAAAAAAAGGAAAGAGAAAAAAGTAAACCAAATCGCTGGACGTGCCTGGGGCTTGGGAGGGGGTGGGGGGAGATTCAGGGCTACAGGTGATCAGCACCTTCCCCATCTCAGTGTCACACTCAGGCCCTATCACATCTTTCAGGGTTTCCAGACTAGATTCGGTGGTGGGACAGGATGCTTCAGCCATCTCTGGGAGGAAATAATAAATGCCAGTGTGATAAATAAATTAAAAAATGATTCAGAGTGAAAAAAAAGCCAAGATTATTGAGGTTTCTAATTTTACCCTGTACTTAAATCCATGGCTCCTTTTAAAACCTGAGACTTAGGGGCGCCTGGGTGGCTCAGTGTAAGCATCTCCCTTCCGCTCAGGTCATGATCCCAGGGTCCTGGGATTGAGCCCCATGTCGGGCTCCCTGCTCAGCGGAGAGCATGCTTCTCCCTCTCCCTCTGCCTGCCTCTCTGCCTACTTTGTGCTATCTCTCTGTCAAATAAATAAATAAAATCTTTAAAAATAAATAAATAAAAAATAAAACCTGAGACTTACTGAACTTTTAATTTCGTTAAAGGAAATCTAGAAATAAATTTCCCGCACTCATAACTTAATTTTTCACCGTGGTGAATGGCTCTCAAAGTGCCTTCCTTGTAGCAGCAGGGCGAACTAGTTAGAAATGCAAATGATCGGGCCGCACCCCAGACCTGCAGAATCAGAAAGTCTGGGGTGGGGCCTGGCAATTGTGTTTTAACAAGCCCTCCAGGGGTTGCTGATGCTCCGGAGTTGGAAAGCCACTGGCTTAGGGGTTAAGAGTCATATTGCCTAGGCTCAAATCTTGGAGTCAAGGTTGACTTGCTGAGTAATCAAGAGTAAATTATTCAGCTTCTCTAGACTTGTTCCTCATCTACACAAGGGAATTAGGGGGTTGTTTTGAAGATCAAGTAAGAAAATACACGTTAAGTGCTTAAGAGGGATGCCGGGCACTTAGGAAACATCATCCAAACGTTAGCTGTTGTTACGACTATATGCAAGGCCCTTTGACGGTTTGTACACTGGGGAGACAAAAGGCGGAAAAGGCTTAATCCTAATCCCCACCCCTCCTACCCACTGACTAGGCAGACACGAGTACACAGGGAAGAACCAAACACACTCATAGGGGAAATAAAGATACCCTCCTAGAAGGGCCGCACAAGTTGATTGGGACACCGTACGAAGAAAGAACAAATTCTGACCGAACAATGCAAGAGACGGCTTTCAGCGATTGCACAGGAACAAGAAAAGAGTTCCAAAGCCTGAAAAGAAGAAAAAGCCCTTCCAGCCGAAAGGTGTGAGCCAAGGTCCAAAGGAGGAGGAAAAAGGAAAGCGCCCGGCAGTAGAACTCTGGGGCTGAAAAACTGACAAAACAAATATACAGACGTAGTAGTAAATAAAATGTCATTCCCAGTCGTAGGCCTTAGCCTCGGGAGAAAGCTCGGCCTCCTCAGAGCACTCCGATGCACCCTCATTTGCAAACTAACTTCCCCTTCTGATTCCCGAACGCCCAAAGACTACTCTTCGGCCCATCAAGCTATTGTCTGCAGCGAAGTTGAATGCAAAGAAGTGAGAAGTCTGCACGGAGTCCCGCATCAGCAGGAGCGAGCAATGCTCGAACGGACCTAGACATCCGAACATTCTCAGCCAATTGCCGCAAAACCACATTTAAAAAAAAAAAAAAAAAAAAAAACTTGCTTTATTAAAGGGCAAAACTTGGAATAAAGTGGACGGGGGGGAGGGAGGAGGGTAAGGAGGACAGTTTTCTATCTTCTTCCCTCCCCGAAACCCCGTCTGGGTGCTGGCGGAATCCGGACGGCTTCTTTTCATGGCCTGAAGGCTGAGGTTTTCCTTCCGGTCATTGTGCTTATTTCCCCCCAAGAACAGGCCCCGCGGGGCCGGCGCGCCGGCCGGGCCCGGGACAAAGCCCACTCCTGGCTCCACCTGGGCGCGGACAGGGGCGGGGAGGAGCGGGGGCGGGGAGGGGCGGCGCTCCCGGGCCCGCCTGCCCGCCGGCCGCAGTAACCAGGCAGCGCGGCAGCGCCGCCCCGGCCGCCCGCCGGCCAATCCGGCGCGTCTGCTGCCCGGGCGCACGAGCCCCGGAGACACCAGGCCGAGCGCGACCCCACGGCTCGGCCTGGCACCGCGCGCGCACCCGCACCGCCCGAGACGGCCAATCAGCGGCCGGGCATGCGCAGCCCGCAGGCTCGCTCGCGCGCGGGCCTCACGCGTGAGGCCCCCCCACGCAGCGCCGGCGCGCGCGCCCCTCCCCCACGCGCACCCAAGCGCGCGCGTGCAACTGTCGTCCCCCGCGACCGCGTCTGCTCCTGCCCCACCCCCAACGCCGGCGGCCCGGGGGGGGGGTGGGGGACCAGGTACCCCAACACGGCCGCCGACAGACCCCAGTCTGTGCAGGCCCCGGAGGGGGCGCGTCTCAAATAAAGGCCCTGCTCGTGATGGCAACCGGGGCGGGGGACGGGGGATGAGGCGACAGGGACTCACCCGAGTGCAGCCGCCTCCAGGCAGCGCCGGGGCTGGGCGAGCCGAAGGGAAGCGAGTGTGGGCCGCGCGCGAGCTGCGGCCGCGGCGGAGCAGCTTCGGGCTGAGGCGAGCGGGCGAGCGGGCAGGAGGTGAGAGGGCGAGGGGCCCGGGCGTCTCGGCCGAGCTCCTGTCACCGCCGCATGGCCGCCCCGGCAGGGCCTCGCTCAGCGCCTAGATCCGATCACAGGGGACCGAAGGAGAGGCCGGGATAACCGCGGCAGGCGGGCGGCCTCAGCTAGAGAGCGCGTGCGGGGAAGCGGGGGGGGCGATCGGTGGCCCCTTTTCTCTGCTCTCCGAGCTTCTCTCTCACCCTCCTCCTCCTCCTCCTTTTTTTTTTTTTTTTTGTTCCTCGAAGGCGCGCTGCGCGTGCGCACCTGCAGCGCCGCCCAGCGGGAGTTGTAGTTTCTGATTCGTCCCCACCAACGCGACGGCGGGGGCGGTGGACTACGACTCCCAGGAAGCCTCGCGCGGGCGAGCCCCGAACCCGAGGACGCGGCGAGCGCAGCGCCCGGCCCTCTCCGGCAAGGACTGTCAATGGAGGCGCGGGTGGTGGGAGCAAGAACATGGCTGCACCTGGGGCCTGCGCGGCCGCTCGGGTGGGGGAGGGGAGCCGGGGCGCGGGGCGCCTATCTAGGCCGGGGGTAGCCCTCGCTTGCTCCGTGCGGCGATGCAGCCAGCCTCAGCCACCGTGCAGGGCTCGCACTCTTGCACCCGAGATTCCCTGCCGATTGCGAGGCCGGAACACGGCAAAGGCCGGGAGCCCCAGGCCGGCCTGCCCCTCTTCGTGCTCCGCCAAGGGACTTCCTCCGCCCTGCACCACCCTCGGGGACACAAAGAACTCCTCTGTTAGTTTTGAAAGCTTGCCTCCAAAGCGGCCGAAAGAGACTGTTGCCCCAACTTTGGACGGGCGACGGGAGGGGACGCTCCTGTTTTTATTTACTCATACCCACCCCCCAGGCTTTCCTCACGCTCCCTCACTCAACATTTAGAAGCAAAGTTGAGGGGAAGCCACGGAGTGAGAGCAGAAAACCTGTCTTGTAGCCCGTGCGTTTTGTTCTGTCAACCGCGGAGAAATTTGACCGAAACCTCTCCCCCTGCCACCCCGCTTATTCTTTCGCTTTCCAACTTGAGGTCTCGAATTTCGATAATGAGACACTGCCCTTCACCTAAGTGAAACTCGAAAGTTTACAAAACTCGAGCCCAGAGGTCGTAGGTGGGTCTGTAAAGCACAGGATCGAATGATTTCGCGATTCTTCTCCCCAGCGGAGATGGGGGCTACGCCGGCCACCCATCCCCCCCCCGCCCCCTCCTTCTCGGTAGGTGGCGACCACGGCGCTTTTTCCAGCCTTTGTCGCTGGAAAGAAAACTTTCCGAGCAGCCAGTCTTTTGATGTAGGTCCAAGACCTTCCCTTTGAATCTTAGTTCACAGATTGGCGTTCCCCATCTTTCGTGCATAGACCGCACCCATAAAGCCGCCTCTAGAATGTCCATGTTGGGATTCTTTAAATTAGATGGAGACTTTAAAGATCCCTGCGGAGGAAGTCTGATTGCAGAAGACCTCCACGTTTTTACGATTTCCCCTACAATCTTTTACAGGCATTTTGTCCCCGCCTAATTCGATTGTGACTCTCCTTTGTCGAGTCTCTCCAAAGCGTTCATTTCATTTTCACGAGAACAGTTTTCTTTTTGCACTCGTATTTCATTAACATATTGGAATGTTTAATTAAAGTCCGTATTCCCAGTAGCACGTACAACTGACATATATTTAAGGAACAAAGGTAACTTTTGGGAAGTCTACAACTGAGCTGATAGGAGCAGCCAGCCTTCCAGGGGCAAACATTCAGCTGTTGTGGGCACCGGTGAGTATGTTTTATGGAAGGACTGGCGTCCTGGATGGTTTCTTGAGGACACTGGAAGGTTGAGGACAGCGAAGGAAGGATTCACTGGGTGCGCTGGTGTCATGGAGTCGCATTTGGAGACAGAGTTGGGAAGGCAGAAGTTCATTTAGTCAAGATGACACTTGTCATCATTAAAAAGTTATTTGCTCAGGGCGCCTGGTTGGCTCAGTCGTTAAGTGTCTGCCTTCAGCTGAGGTCATGATCCCGGGGTCCTGGGATGGAGCCCCACATCCGGCTCCCTGCTCAGCGGGGAGTCTGCTTATCCCTCTCCTGTTCCCCCTGCTTGTGTTCCCTCTCTCTCTCTGTGTCAAATAAATAAATAAAATCTTAAAAAAAAAAAAAAGTGTTTGCTCACTTCTATGAATTTAACACTCCGGTGTGGAATTTTGCTGCTGCTTAATGAAAAACTCCCAACTTCTTTGGGGTTGAAGCAGTTCCTAAAACTATTAAATCCTAAAGCTGTTCCTCAAGCTTTTAGCTGGCTTCTAATTGCCTGGAGATAGAAAGCTGGCTCTTTTGAGACAATGAAGGGTGTATGGAATGGTGTGTGGTTCGAATTCCTTTTTTCTCAAATACTGCTGCTGGGGGCTGTAACCCTCAAATTTATGTCTTAATGTCACAAATACGCTTTTACGGTCTTCCCTAAGGCCTGGCTCACCACCTTGGCAGTTACTGGTACACTTATTGCTTTTTGTTAACCAATTTGTCCCTCACTCATTGATAGGTGCTATGTTAATTGTGACCGTAGGGATGAGCAACTTTGAATACCATCTCAGCAGGGCAGAGTTGTTTTTCCAGCATAGGATCAAATTGCTGTTTTTTGGGTTGAGCAACAAAGAATTTGTGTTTAGGGGTGGAATCCTTTGTTAAGTTGCACACAGCTTGCTGTGGTCAGAATCTCATTCAACCTAACAAGATGTGTATGCTAAGACTGATTTGTAGCTCTTGGATCATGCTCACTTAAGACCAAAGTGCACAGAGGCCAACAGGTGGCAGAATCTTGCATGTTATTTATTTTGAACTATTTCAAATATTTCCCTTTTTGTTTATTTATTTTAGAGAGAGAGAGCCCAAGCAGGAGGGGCGGAAGGAGAGGGAGAGAGAATTTCAAGCAGACTCCACGCTGAGCACAGAACCCAATGTGGGGCTCGATCCCAGTACCCTGAAATCATGACCTGAGCCAAAACCAAGAGTCAGATGCTTAACCGACTGTCTCATCCAGGCACCCCCAAATATTCCTCTTTGTAATGTTTAACCTAGTGTATGCAGTCCTGCAGATGAGTGTCTGTATAGTATGATACCATTCTACTGTGTACCTGGGAGACAAAAGCCAAGTGTAATGGGCCTTGGCCAGTCAAGAGATGGATCTAGACCAACTGGTATGAATGCATCTTCATATAGACTGAGTTCACAGCCTTGTAGATTGCTTTTAAATACCAAGTGATGTGGTAATATTTGAATGTCTTCAACAGTCTTGAAAACGCATCACGTTCTCCTGGGGATTTTAATACTTGGTATCAGGAGTCTGCCTTCTCCATTATCATGGGAGCATTTATCATGGACCTACCCTGGTTAGGAAACCCTGAGCACCCATCTGACAGAACCATGCCCACCTCACTTGGTCAAGGTTACTGTTGTTGAGAGATCATTTAGTGGGTCTTTTTAAAGATCCAAACTGAATAATTTAATCTTTCTGTGACTCTGTCATGTATTTTAAATTGCCCAAAACCATAATTCTAAGCAAAAGTTGAGATGCTCTTGACATACCCATTTTTCACAACACATCCAGTCATCCTTTTTTTTAAGATTTTTTAAATGTAATCTCTACACCCAATGTGGGGCTTGAACTTACAACCCTGAGATCAAAAGTCCCATGCTCTACCGACTGAGCCAGCCAAGTGCCCCAGTCTTTCTTTTTTTAATATTTTATTTATTTATTATTATTATTATTTTTTTTTTTGGAGTGTAGTTGACACACAATTTACATTAGTTTCAGGAACACATCCAGGCTTTTGATGGAAACTAAACAGAGGACTCTTTTTCCCATAATGGCACTGATACTGGCCCAATATCTTCTGGGTCCAATTTCTTGGTTTTCCTTTACAGTAAACATAAGTACTGTATATTGAGAGAATGGGCCATAAAATATATATCTCTCGTAAGGGTTGGATCTCTTACATCAGCGTTCTCAATTAGAATTTGTATAACTCAGTCCAGATGACAGGGGTTTGGCCACAGTGACATTGTTAGCTTTTGGATGGGTATCTGCACTCTTGCAGATAAATCCTTTGTTATTACAAGGATGCGTTTTTAACTGATTATAAAACACTGTTTTTGGACAGTTTTCCATTTGGATAATTTGAATATTTAGATAAGTGACCTTTTCCAGAACTCTTCCAAAGTGGGAAAAAAAAACACAAAAGCTAAATCCCAGTTATAATTTATTCATAATAATTAATAATGTAGATGTGATATAAACAGACCTTCCAACTCTTGCTGTGCCTTTTATGCAAGCATCTGCCCTATGCAATACACCTAATATTCATGAAAAACTCATTGAAATAAACAGGGTTTTTTGGAAGAGGTTGAATAACAGGATTTAGATGAATATGGTTTTCTGTTTAGCATTATGTTCAGATGGCTGTAATCGTGTAACCTAATTTTTAAAAAGTAAAATCTCTATAATATTCTCTTTGCCTCCCTCAGGGATTTGGGGGACTCAGATGACATGTAAACGAAAATACTTTAGAAACTCTAAGTTAAGTGTTCTATAAATATTACATGGTATAATTTAGCCTTCCAAACATTATTTTTAAATGTGAATAATATGTGCATGTTTCTTTTCTGACTGAAGAAATCTATTGCTCATTTTTAAAATGCTTTATATTCTAATATCTGAGAAACTACATCTACCAAGACTGACTCTTATCACCAGATTAAGGTGGACCTGTTATCATATCTGACTGATCAGATGATGGAAGTAATAAACTTTTTTTTTTTAAGATTTTATTTATTTATTTGACAGAGAGAGACATAGTGAGAGCAGGAACACAAGCAGGGGGAGTGGGAGAGGGAGAAGCAGGCTCTCCGCTGAGCAGGGAGCCCGATGCGGGGCTCGATCCCAGGACCCTGGGATCATGACCTGAACCGAAGGCAGACGCCTAACGACTGAGCCACCCAGGCGCCCCTGATGGAAGTAATAAAATAATGAGTGATATAAGCAGCACATCCTTTCAGAATATATATCTCTGTCAAAAATATTGTAGAGGACTCAGAAACCTGAGTGTAAAGTTGTGTCAAGGAAAGCTATTTCCAAATCAAATGCATAACCTACAGCCTGACTTTCATAACACCAAGAGAAAGAAAGTCTCATTTACATGCTGAAAACCAATCTCCCCATTCCTTCCTTTTCCTCTTTATGTTTCCGGTGTCAATTTAACGCCAGTGGTCCAGATTCTTGAGTCTTCATCTTTGCATTTTACAAGCCTTTCCTCTTTTTCTGGTGACTCATAACCACCCTTTTTTAACCCCTTTCGAGACCTTGTGTTTATTATGATAATTAAGGTAGATGCACCTGGAGAAATTTTCAACCAAGAATAAAGGGAATTTTTGAACAAGGGATTGGAGAGGAAAAAAAGAAGCCAGTGATAAGGAAACTGTTCAAATGTGAAATTAGCCACCGTGGCCTGGGTGTATCAAGTACTTTTTGTCTTCCCATCTGTGGGAAGGTGTTAAATCATCCTCTTCCTTCCCCCTGCGCCTGGGGAGCAGGCTGGCCAGGCTCTGGGTTGTACCTGGGGTCTTAAACGGACTTCATTTCTTCCAGCAAACGGTGCGTTCCCATCCCAAATGAACGCAGATTGGCCCTGAGATAATGGGGGAAGTGAGGGACACATAAGCAATTGGAAAGAATCTGAGTATCTGTTAAATTCTGGAAAGCTTGTGAGGCTGCCTCTGCCATCTAGCTAAGATTGTGTGTTCCTTTCTTTGATGTCACACTCTGTGCTCCACTCTTAATTATCTCATTGCACGCTGACACAACCCCCACTGTGGTAGATGCTTAGAACCTCCCCATTTGCTAAAAAGGCTCAGGAAGTTTAAGTTACTTAGCCAAGGATACGCAGATGGCAAAATCTAGACTCTAATCTAAATCGGCGTGTATCCAAGCCTGAATTCTCAACTACTGCTGTCTATTTGTAGGCTCCAGCCACCTCATCCAGGCATAGATAGGATAAGTGACTCAAATACAAGGTATACTCAGGTTGATGCCATGAAATAGTACCAGAAGGTTAGAGATGAAGACAGGAAATTTTGCATGAAGGAGGTAGCATTTGCAATGAATATGAAAGGTGGATGGAATTTTTATTTTTATTTATTTATTTTTAAAGATTTTATTTATTTATTCACGAGAGACACAGAGAGACAGAGAGAGAAGCAGAGGGAGAAACAGGCTCCCAAGGAGCAGGGAGCCCGATGTGGGACTCGATCCCAGGACCCTGGGATCATGACCTGAGCCGAAGGCAGACGCTTAACCATCTGAGCCACCCAGGCGCCCAGGTGGATGGAATTTTTAAAAATAAAATGAGTATGGTTTAAAAAAAAAGGTGGGAACTCTTAGCCTTCTAATACCTCTTCTCAGCAAAAACCATCACATCAAAGGATCTGTACACCTAAAATGTTGATACACATGGCCAATTTGCCCTTCAGAAAGATTGCACCACTGGACATTACAGGGTATGAAAATGTCCATTTCCGGGCGCCTGGGTGGCTCAGTCGTTAAGCGTCTGCCTTCGGCTCAGGTCATGATCCCAGGGTCCTGGGATCGAGTCCCACATCAGGTTCCCTCCTCAGCGGGAAGCCTGCTCTCCCTCTCCCACTCCCGCTGCTTGTGTTCCTGCTCTCTCCGTCTCTGTCAAATAAATAAATAAAATCTTAAAAAAAAAAAAAAGAAAGAAAGAAAGAAAGAAAATGTCCATTTCCTCCACACCTGCCCAATTCCAGTGGAAAATAGCATTCCCCCACCCCCACCCGCCGCAGTTCTTGCTGTGCACATTGATTATGAACCAAGTTGGGTGTCTTTTCATATTTTTATTTGCCATTTGCATGTATGTTTCTGCAAAGGCTATTCATGTTTGCCCTTTCTCCATTAAGTCCTTTGCTTCCTCCCCCTCACCCCCCCCCCCTTATTCTCTTGTGCGAGTGCTTTATAAAATAAAAGAAATTCGCGTTTCTCTCCTTAGGTGTGTTACAATATTTTCTCAGTTTGTCTTTTGACCGTGACATTTTTTGGGTGTTGTTCTGCTGAAGTTTTATGGTTGATATAGGCGAATTTATCCATTTTTTTCCCCTTACGTGTTCAATGTTAAAAATCAGTAGTGAGAAAAGCCTTCCCCACACCAACATACATACAGACATAGATATATGGATATGGATATACAGATATAGGCATGTATATGTACATATACACGTACACACGTTCTCTCCAAGCAAGATTTCTGCATTTCCATCTCTATCCATCTCCCTTGTTTGCTGGAGCTGTCCGGGCTCTCCCTTTCACAGTGCTTTTTAAGGCTCTCCCTCCGGGTACGGGTCTGGGTCCCGGTCCCCGTTCTGCACGCCCGCCCGCCTGCCAGGTGGGCCGCGGGGCATCCCTCCCGCCGCAGGACCCGCAGGCTCGTCACTTGCCCTGCAGCCCCGGGCCACGGTTGTCCAGGCGGGCGGAAGTCCTACCCGCCAGCACCTGCACCCTGCCCCTCCCGCAGGCTCCCACGGCCGGCTGATGGGCCTCCTCGGAGCCCGGGAGCAGGCCGGTTCTGGGCGTTCCTGGAAATGCCAGAAGCATGCGGCCGCAGGAGAGTTGGTAAGGCACCTGCTTGGGGGTCAGGAGGTGAGAGGGAGGGCGGGGGATCCTCCCGAATCCTGCTGCATACTCGGGGGCAGCTGCCAACGATTTCCATTTCCATGCCGTTTGCAGGCAGGACAGAAACAGCTTGGAACAAAAGCCCCGTTGGGGCCGGCGGACATTTCTGTCCATCTTTAGAAACTGTGCCTAGGTGCGCAGTGTTCTGGTTTTATAGCTCAGTCGGCCCGAGCTTGCTTAGGACGCACGACTTAGAGTCCCCAGTCCTCCTCCCGGTCCGGGCGCCAGACAGCATCATTGACCTAGATAGTTGAAAGGTTTCCCTTTACCATGCTCTGTCGATCTAACTAGTCCAAAAGAAAGCCTCAATTTGGTATGCATTTTGGTTTGGTTGTAAATAAAAGATATATAACAAAATTTACTGTTCGAACCATTTCTAAGTAAGGATGGGTCTGCGGTTTTAAGCACCTCCACAAATGTTATGTAACCATCACAACGATCTAATTCCAGAACTTTGGCATTACCCAAACAAAAACTCTGCAATTAAGCTATAATTCCCCATTTTCTTCTCCCTCCAGCGCCTCATAACTTCTATTGTACTTTCTGCCTTTTTTGGTTACCCCATAAAAAGAGGATCGGACAGGGGCACCTGGGTGGCTCAGATGGGGGGCGCCTGGGTGGGTCAGATGGTTAAGCGTCTGCCTTGGGCTCGGGTCATGATCCCAGGGTCCTGGGATCGAGCCCCACGTAGGGCTCCTGGCTCAGCGGGGAGCCTGCTTCTCCCTCTCCCCCTGTCTCTCCCCCAGCTCATGTTCTCTCTCTCTCTCTCTCTCTCTCTGTGTCTCAAATGAATAAAATCTTAAAAAAAAAAAAGACCATCTTTTTAAAAAAATTTTTTTTAAATTTTTTATTTATTCATTTGAGACACAGAGATACAGAGAGAGAGAGAGATAACATGAGCAGGGAGAGAGGTAGGGGGAGAGGGAGAAGCAAGCTCCCCGCTGAGCCAGGAGCCCAACTCGGGGCTTGATCCCAGGACCCTGGGATCATGACCCGAGCCCAAGGCAGACGCTTAACCATCTGACCCACCCAGGCGCCCCCCAAAGAAGACCATCTTTAAAAAAAAAAATTAAAAAGAGGATCGGACAATATTTGTCCTTTTGTAACTGGCCACTTTCCTCTAGCAAGTTTTCAATGTTACACGTTGTAGCATATGCAACAGAAATTTCTTTTTATGGCTACTATTCCATTGTATGTATATATCATATTTTGCTTACCCATTCATCTGATGGGTCATTTCCTCCTTTTAGCTATTGTGAATAATGCTGCTATGAACATTCATGCACAAGTATCTGTTTGAGTTTGTTTCCATTTTTTTTTTTTTTTACGATTTTTAGTAATCTCTGCACCCCATGTGGGGCTCAAACTCACGACCCAGAGATCGAAAGTCGCATGCTGCACCATTAGCCAGCCAGGCGCCCCTGTTTTCATTTCTTTGGGATATAGTCCTAGAAGTGGAATTGCTGGGTCACATGGTAATTTCATGTTGAACTTTTAGAGGAGTCACCAAATCTTTTTTTTTTAATTTGAGGAGGGAGAGAGACAAGCAGACTCCTGCTGAGCAGGGAGCCTGATGCTGGGCTCCATCCCAGGACCCTGAGATCATGACCTCAACAAAAGTTAGGCGCTCAGTCGACTGAGCCACCCAGGCGCCCCACCACTAAACTTTTCCACGGGGGCAGCACCATTTTACATTCCCACTAGCACTGCACGAGCACTAGCTTCTGCATGCCCTCACTAACACTTGGTATTTTCCATTCTGCTAGTGTGTGCATGCTTGCATGCGTGTGTCTAATAATAGCCATCCTCCTGGCTATGAAGTGGTATCTCACTGGGGTAGTTTTGATTTGCATTTCCCTCATGACTAATGAAGTTGTGAGCATTAGTGTATCTTTGGAGAAATCAAGTCCTTGGTCCATCTCTTTTAAGTTTTTATCTTAATTCCAGTTAGTTAACATACAGCATAGTATTAGTTTCAGGTGTACAATACAGTGATTCGACATTTCTGTACAACACCCGGTGCTCATCATGACAACGGGGTGCCTTACTCTCCATCATCTATTTCACCCATCCCCCATCCACTTCCCCTCTGGTAACCATCAGTGTGTTCTCTGTAGTTAAGAGTCTGTTTCTTCGTTTATCTCTCTCTCTCTTTCCCTTTGCTTGTTTGTTTTGTTTCTTGTTCCATTTTTTTAACTGGATTGTTTGTCTTTTTATCCTTGATTTGTAGTAGTTCTTTATATAATCTGAACATTAATCTCTTATCAGATATACGATTTGCAAGTATTTTCTCTCATTCTGGGCATTGTCTTTGCACTCTCTTAATAGTAAAATAATATGCACTTTGACACACAAAATTTTAATCCTGATGAAGTCTCATTTAGCTTTTTTTCTTTTTTCTTTTTTCTTTAAGATTTTATTTATTATTCATAAGAGACAGAGAGAGAGAGGCAGAGGGAGATGCGGGACTCGATCCCAGGACCCTGGGATCATGACCCGAGCCGAAGGCAGACACCCAACCATCTGAGCTACCCAGGCACCCTACCTATTTTTTTTCTTTGTCAGTGCTTTGGTATCAAATTTAAGAAACCATTCCAAGGGGTACCTGGCTGGCTCAGTTGATGGAGTGAGCAACTCTTGATCTTTGGGTCGTGCGTTTGAGCCCCATGTTGGGTGTAAAGATTACTTAAATAAATAAATATTTTTTTAAAAATTGCCAAATCCCAGGTCATGAAGATATTCCCCTATGTTTCCTTTTAAGAGTTTCACAATTTTCACTCTTGCATTTAGCTCTGGTCCATTATGAGTTCCTTTTTGTGTCTGGTGAAAAGTCAAGATCTAACTTCATTCCCACGAATGTGGATATCCAGTTGAAAAGACTGTCCTTTCCCCATTGAAGGGACTTGGTGCCCTGTTCAAAAACCAATTGACCATTTATGTGAGCGTTTATGCCTGGGCTTTCTCTTCCATTGGTCTATATTCCTGTCCTGCCAGTACAACACTGCTTTCATTATTGTAGCTTGGTAGTAAGTTTTGAAATTGGAAACTATGCATTCTACTACGCTGTTGTTCCTTTTCAAGGTTTTTTTGGCTATCTGGGGTCCCTTTACATCCCATATGAATTTTAGCATGGATTTTTCTGTTTCTGAAAAAAAAAATGCCATTTGGATTTTGATAGGGAATTCTATTGAATCTGTAGTCACTAGATTTTATTTATTTTTTTTAAAGATTTTATTTATTTATTTGACAGAGAGGGACACAGCGACAGAGGGAACACAAGCAGGGGGAGTGGGAGAGGGAGAAGCAGGCTTCCGGCAGAGCAGGGAGCCTGATGTGGGGCTCGATCCCAGGACCCTGGGATCATGACCTGAGCCGAAGGCAGACGCCTAACAACTGAGCCACTCAGGCGCCCCTGTAGTCACTAGATTTTAAACACCTGTAAGAGATAGGGAGTAAGCCCCTCTTCTGCATTTGTCTCTCTCCCCCCTTCCAGTCTACAGCCATCAGAGTGTCTTGCACAGAGGAATAGAAGTTTTTCACTTTGGGTAGTATTGTCATTGTGACAATATTGACTCTTGTAATCGTGATCGTGAGAGACCTTCTGCTCATTTAGGTCTTGAATTTCTTTCAGCAGTGTTTTGAAGCATTCAGTATATAAAACTTTGGTATCCTTAGTTAAGTTTACTTATTCCTAAGTATTATATTCTTTTTCATGCTCTTGCAAATGGAATTATTTTCTTAATTTCCTTTTTTTAAAAAGATTTTATTCATTTGAGAGAGAGAGAGAGCACAAGTGGGGGGAGGGACAGAGGGAGAGGGGCCAGCAGACTCCCACTGATCAGGGAACCCAAGTCAGATGCTCAACTGACTGAGCCACCCAAGCGTCCTTGTTTTCTTCATTTCTTTTTCAACTGGTTCATTGCTTAGTGTATAGAAATACAAGGTGATTTGGAACACCTGGGTGGCTCAGTCCGTTAAGCGTCTGCCTTGGCTCAGGTCATGATCCCAGAGTCCTGGGATCTAGTCCCACATCGGACTCCTTGCTCAGCAGGAAACCTGCTTCTCCCTCTGCCTGCCACTAACCCTGCTTGTGCTCTCTCTCTCTCTCTGACAAATAAATAAATAAAATCTTTAAAAAAATACAACTGATTTGTATGTGTTGATTTTGTATCTTGAAACATTGCAGAATTCATTTATCAGCTGTAATAGTTTATTTGTGGATTCTTTAGGACATCCTACATATAACATCATACTGTCTGTGAACTGAATTTCTGATCTTAGTAATTTGAGTCTTTCCTTTTCTCGCATTCAATCTAGCTAAGTATTTGTCTGTTTTGTTGTTATTAAAAAAACAAACTTTGGTTCTGTTAATTTTCTCTTGTTTTTCTATTCTCTGTTTATCTCTTCTTTAATATTTTCTTCTTTCTGCTAGCTTTGGGTTTAGTTTGCTCTTCTTTTTCTAGTTCTTTAAGATTTACAGTTAGGTTATACATAAGAGGTTTTTCTTCTTTTTTAAATATAAACATTTACAGCTATAAGTGTTCCTTTTAGTACTGTTTTCACTGCATCCCCCAAGTTGTAGCATGTTGTGTTTTGTTTTCATTCATCTCAAGGTATTTTCTTCTTTCTTTCTTTCTTTCTTTCTTTTTTTTTTTAGGTAATCTCTAAGCCCAACATGGGGCATGAGTTCATGACCTCAAGATCAAGAGTCACATGCTCTGTCTACTGAGCCAGCCAGGTGTCCCTGCTTTGGCACTTCTTATAAGGCAGATCTACTACTAATGAACTTCCTCAGCTTTTGTTTATCTGGAAATGTCTTCATTTCTTTATTACTCATGAAGTATAGTTTTACTGGATATAGAATTCTTGATTGATAGTTTTTTTGTGTGTTTTTTTTGTTTGTTTTTTTAAGACTTTAGATATGTCATCCCACTGCCTTCTGGCCAACATGGTTTCTGATGAAATACCAGCTGTGAATTTAAGGAAGGTTTCTTTGTACATGACAAGTTGGTTTTCTCTTGCTGCTTTGTCTTTAGATTTGACAATTTCACTATAATTTGTCTCGGTACGGATCTCTTTGAGTTTTTCCTGCTTGGAATTTGTTGAGTTTCTTAGATGTGTATATTTGTGTCTTTCATCAGACATGAGACTCTGTCAGCCATTATTTCTTCAAATATTTTTCCATCCCTTTCTTTTCTCCTTCTAGAACTCTTAGGTGTTTGTTGTTACTCTTGGTGCTGTTCTACAAGTCCCTCGGGTTTTGCTATTTTTTTTTCATTCTTTTTTCTTTTTGTTTCTCAGACTGGATTGTTTCAATTGCCTTATCCTCAAAGTTGCTGATCCTTTCTTCCTGCTGAAACTGATTGTTAAACTCCTCTAGTGAATTTTTCATTTCAGTTATTATATTCTTTCACTCCAAAATTTTTTATTCATTCCTTTTGATCATTTCTATCTCTTTATTGATATTCTCATTTTGTTCATACATTGTTTTCCTGATTTCCTTTAGTTGTTTGTTCATGGTTTTCTTTTTTTTATTTTTTAGGCTATTTTACCTTTATTATTATTATTATTATTATTATTAAGTTTATTTATTTATTGTTTTTTAGTAATTGCCACAGCCACTGTGGGGCTTGAACTCACAACCCCAAGATCAAGAGTTGCAGGCTCTACCAACTGAGCCAGCCAGGTACCCCTCTTTGTCCAAGGTTTTCTTTGGCTTATTGTGTATATTCAAAATATTTGATTTAATATCTTTGACTAGTAATTCCATTACCTTAACTTCTTCAGGGATAATTTCTGTCAAATTCTTTTTTTTTTCCCCTATGAATAGGCTGTACTTTTCTGTTCCTTTACATGTTCTGTAATCTTTTGTTCAGAAGGGACATTCATTTGTTATTATGGGGTAGCTCTAGAAAATCTGATTCTCTCAGGGTGCCTGGGTGGCTCAGTCGTTAAGCATCTGCCTTAGGCTCAAGTCATGATCCCAGGGTCCTGGGATCAAGCCCCACATCGGGCTCTTTGCTCAGCGGGAAGCCTGCTTCTCCCTCTCCCACTCCCCCTGCTTGTGTTCCCTCTCTCACTGTCTCTCTCTCTCTGTCAAATAAATAATAAATAAAATCTTTTTAAAAAAATCTGATACTCTCACTTCTTAGAGATTGCTGATTTTTCTTGTTGAGGACTAGAACCATCCATTTGTGTCTTTTACAAACTTTTTATAAGGTGTATATATCTTATTGCATGTGGTCACTTAAATTTCTTTTCCATTATCTCTGTAGTCAGCCAGTAACCTAGAAAGATGCCAACCTCCCCTCTTAAACACCCTCACCCTCCAAAAAAAGACTCTGTTCCCTTAAATCTTTCAAAAGATTCTGCCAGAGAAGCTGCTGTAGCCTAAGGGCAGGGAGGGTGTGTGTGTGTCTGTGTGTGTCTGTGTGTCTGTGTGTGTGTCTGTGTGTGTGTGTGTGTGTGTATGCAAAACCAAGATAAGTGTCTACAGTAGTCCCCTCAGGTAACCACCAGACTAACCGAAGTGCACAACCCCAAATTTTTGAGGGACAAGATTCCCACTGCCCACCCTGGCACCAGTCCATCCTCTCCAGAAACACAGGCTGCGGTGCCCACAGTCATGGTGGGGGCTGAGGAACGGGCGAGAGTAGCTGTTTTGTGCACGCCAGTTACGAAACAGCAGCCTGTCCCTCATCAAGCACTCTTCTGGTTGCTATAAGGGTTTGATCAGGCTCCAGAGTTCTGAAATAGTTGATTACAGTCCTTCTTTTCAGCTCAGTGTTTGCTTCAGTGGAGGACAGACTGAGCCCTGGAGCTTCCTACTTAACCATTTTGTGTGACCCTGGAATGGATTTTTTTTTTTTTTACTGGTCATAGGAATTTATTTTTTATGTTTTTGCCAACTTTATGGAAATATAATTGACATAACATTGCATAAGCTTAAGGCATACAACCTGATGACTTTTATGAAATCATCAGGTTATCATAATAAGGTGAAATGGTTATCATAGTAAAATCACTTAACACATCCATCACCTCACACAGTTACCTTATGTGTGTGTGTGTGTGTGTGCGCCTGCGTGTCCGTACGTAATGAGAACAAAATGGATTTGTAAAATTAACTTAAATACACCCATTTTAAGACTGCAGTTCTTTGAGGCGCCTGGGTGGTTCAGTCGTTAAGTGTCTGCTTTTAGCTAAGGTCATGATCCCAGGGTCCTGGGATCGAGCCCCGCATCGGGCTCCCTGCTCCGTGGGAAGCCTGCTTCTCCCTCTCCCACTCCCCCTGCTTGTGTTCCCTCTCTTGCTGTGTCTCTCTCTGTCAAATAAATAATAAAATCTTTTTAAAAAAAATAACAGTACAGTTCTTTGAGTTTTGACAAATACATGATGACCATTGTCATCAAAGTATAGACCATTTGTAAGCACCCCACAATCTCACTTGTACTCCTTCCCATTCAATTCTCACCCCTTACTCCCAGCCCATGAATCCTTTCTACACCATAGATTAAAATCATCAATCTTGGGGCGCCTGGGTGGCACAGTCGGTTAAGCATCCAGCTCTTGGTTTCTGCTCAGGTAGTGATCTCATGGGAGTGGGATCAACTCCACATTGGGCTCTGTGCTCAGCTCAAAATCGGCTTGAGATTCTCTCTCTCTCTCTCCCTCTGCCCCTCCCCCCTGCCCTCACTTGCTTGCTCTCTCTCTCTCTCTCTCAAACAAATAAATAAAATCTTTTTAAAAAATCAGGATTCTGAAACAATAATGAAATAGAAATTGCTCACAGCATATCCTGAGCAATTAAAAGCAGGCTATAAATATGGTATGTCACTTTAATTAGGATACACAAATAGAGGGGCGCCTGGGTGGCTCAGTCAATAGAGCAGGGGACTCTCGATCCTGAGGTCGTTGAGTTCAAGCCCCACCTTGCGTGTAGGGCTTACTTAAGAAAAAAAAGAAGGTATACACATAGAAAATAAGTTTGGGAGAAATACCAAAGTCTGTGGAAGTATTTTGTTTCAGTGGGGTTTTTTTGTTAAGATTTTATTTAATTAATTATTTATTTATTTATTTTAAAGAGAGAGCATGCGTGCAGGGAGGGGCAGAGGGAGAGGAAGAGGGAGAGAATCTCAAGCAGACTCTGAGCTGAGAGTGGAGCCGACAGGGGGCTCGATCTCATGATGCCCGAGATCATAACCTGGGCTGAAACCAAGTGGAGGCTCAACAGACTGGGCCACCTAGGCACCCCTATTTGAATGTTTTTATTTTTTAATTTTTTTAATTTTTCTTTTTTAAGATAATTTATTTATTCATTTGAGAGAGAGAGAGAGAGAGAGCACAAGCAGGGGGAGCAGCAGAGGGAGAGGGAAAAATAGACTCCCCACTGAGCAAGGAGCCCGATGTGTGATCTGAGGTCCTGAGATCATGAACCGAGCCCAAGGCAGACACTTAATTGACTGAGCCACCCGGGCACCCCTGAATGTTTTTAAATAGTCTCATATGTTTTAATCTTCTAACTTTTCTATGATGAGAATATTTTATTTTATTTTATTTTACAATTGGGAAAAAATGATAAAGACCTCAGTGAACTCTCCATTGAGATTTAATTTCTTCCTTCTCTGTTATTTTACAGCTCTGTATAAATCTGTTAGGATACCTATCATGTTCTATCTTGTATTTTTTTTTAACAAAGCTCTTTTTTTAAAAAAAGAATTTATTTATTTATTTGACAGAGAGAGACACAGCGAGAGAGGGAACACAAGCAGGGAGAGTGGGAGAGGGAGAAGCAGGCCTCCCGCTGAGCAGGGAGCCCGATGCGGGGTTCCATCCCAGGGCCCTGGGATCATGACCTGAGCCGGAGCCTTAACGACTGAGCCACCCAGGTGCCCCACATTCTATCTTGTATTATAAATATCTGTGTCCTTCTCATCTTGTTTATTTGATTTTAATTTCTTGGGATCAGAGATCTCATCTCCTTCATTTCTTGATCCCCAGTCCTGGCCCAGGGAAAATACCTGTCACATGACAAATGCCTAATTAAATATGAATCAGCCAATTGTTCCCAATTAGAAATATAGGTCCCTTGTCACCAGATTTACTGATTCAGAGAAGTCAGAAATTTGGATTTTGGTAGAACTCTCCTGATTTTTAATCACAAAATATTCAGAGTTCAAAGTGAAAGGAAAAAGAAACATGAGAGGAAGGAGTTTACAAATGAGCATTACTGAAATTGGAATAGTGCTAGTCCTTTAGCTTGCAGAATGGGCCGGTTTTCTGGGATCTGGGATTTTCTGGGATCTGAAAATGACCCTGGGCCTCATTTACCAAGGAGGCATTCTTGTGTGTGTTCACCTAGTCACATTTAACAGCTAAACAGCATTTACTGAGCAAACAAAACAAGCAACCAGAAGGTGCTAACTTAGAAATGAACTATGGGAACATTTTTGTTTCCACATACTATGGAAGTGTTCATCTTTAAAAGGTATTTGTTTTTTAAACAAATTTGTAAGAACAAATTGAAACAATCACATTGGGCATAATCCTAAGAAGTCAATCAATTAAAATATATCTGGGTAATAGCACTCAGCCATAAAAAAGAATGAGATCTTGCCATTTTTGAAAACATGGATGAGCCCAGAGGGCATTATGCTAAGCGAAATAAGTCAGAGAAAGGCAAACACTCTATGATTTGATTTACATGTGGAATCGAGAAAAGAAAACAAATGAACAAAGCAGAAACAAACCCTTAAATAGGGAGAACAAACTGGTGGTTGACCAAGGGGAGAGGGCGTGGGGGGGATGGAGGGGTGTGAGGTCCCGGCTTCGAGGGATGGAATGAATAAGTCCCAGGGATGAAAGGTACAGCATAGGGAATATGGTTGACGATGTTGTAATCACATTGTTGTGTGACAGACGGGAGCTGAACTTGCTGTGAGCACAGACAGGGTGTAGAGCTGTGGAATCACCATGCCCTACACCTGAAACTAACGTTAACAGCTCCATGAAAAAGTAAGAGTACTCAGGCGCCTGGGTGGCTCAGTTGGTTAAGCGACTGCCTTCGGCTCAGGTCATGATCCTGGAGTCCCTGGATCGAGTCCCGCATCGGGCTCCCTGCTCGGCAGGGAGTCTGCTTTTCCCTCTGACCCTCCCCCCTCTCATGTGCTCTCTCTCTCAAATAAATAAATAAAATCTTAAAAAAAAAAAAAAAGTAAGAGTAACATAAAATATATACAGGGAGGGGCGCCCGGGTGGCTCAGTCGGTTGAGCGTCTGCCTTCGGCTCAGGTCATGATCCCAGGGTCCTGGGATCGAGCCCCGCATCGGGCTCCCTGCTTAGTGGGGGGTCTGCTTTCCCCCCTCCTTCCCGCTTGCTTGTGTTCTCTCTTGCTATCTCTGTCTCTCTCAAATAAATAAATAAAATATTTTTAAAAATAGATACAGGTAATTTTATAGATTACGTAGAAGAACAAACAGGTCCAAAGCTGAAACGAAACACCATTACATCAGTTTTGGGAGTACAACTCATTGACTCTACAACTCTGTGTGACATACTGTGCTCCCCATGTGTGTGGATCCCATCTGTCCCCATACAACACGATTACAATACCCTTGGTTAGATTCCCTGTGCTGTGCCTTTCATCCCTAGGACTTAGTTATTTTATAACTGGAAGCTTGTACCTCCCACTCCCTTTCACCCCATTTGCCCATCCCCCCCATCTCCCTCCCAAACCGAATTTTATCTCATTGTTACTGTTTGCTGGCTTACAGAAGCTAAAGGGCAAATGGATGAAAAGCCCCTCCTTTATTCTAGAAAAGGTGCTGAAATTTGGCTTTGTCACATTAACCTTTTTACTGATATATGCCAGGCAAGCAGACAAGAGCACAGACTGGTGAATAGCTTTATAAACTTTAACAGTGAGCACACCTGTGGGGTCAGAACTCAGACCAGGAGGGGCGCCTGGGTGGCTCCGTCGGTTAAGCGTCTGCCTTCTGCTCTGGTCATGATCCTGGGGTCCCGGATTGAGTCCCGCATTAGGCTCCCTGCTCAGCAGGGAGCCTGCTTTTCCCTCTCCTTCTGCTGCTCCCCCTGCTTGTGCTCTCTCTCTCTCTTTTTTTTTTATAAAGATTTTATTTATTTATTTGACAGAGAAAGACACAGCGAGAGAGGGAACACAAACGGGGAGTGGGAGAGGGAGAAGCAGACTCCCTGCCGAGCAGGGAGCCCAATGCAGGACTCGATCCTGGGACTCCAGGATCATGACCTGAGCCGAAGGCAGTTGCCTAACCAACTGAGCCACCCAGGCGCCCCTCTCTCTCTGTTAAATAAATAAATAAAATCTTCTAAAAATTAAAAAAAAAAAAAGAACTCAGACCAAGAAATAGGACAGTGACAAAGTGCCAGAAGCCCCCCAGCTCCCACCATAATACCCACTGCCCTGATTTCCTTGACCACAGATCCACTGTGCCTCTTTCTGAACTTTTTTTTTTAAGATATTATTTTTAAATAATCTCTGCACCCAACGTGGGGCTCGAACTCACAACCCCGAGATCGAGAGTCTCATGCTCTGGTCGGGTGCCCCACCTCTTTCTGAAATTTATGTAAACGGATTTATGTTGGCTATATACTCTTTTGTGTCCTTTTTCTTCACTCGATATTATGTTTATGAGATTCACCCATGTTGTTATAAAGAGCAATAACTTGGTTTCATCATACTTTGGTGATAGGTTTCATTCTTATAAAAGCATAAAGTAGAACATAGGTACCAGTTTCCCAATTGCATTGTTCTGGGTGGTACCATGAAGTAAGATAATGTAACACAATTCTGTGTGTTCTACCAATAAATTGGAAAGGAAGAGAAAACCGGTCACACTTGGCTGCAAATCAAAGGTTATGCTTTGTTTTCAAGTCAAGTGAAATTATCTGTGAGCAATTTCCTAACATATTGCAGACAGACATAGGAAATTAAAGGTTTTTTAAAAATCCGACTAGGAAAGTTGACTCTCTCAAAATCAAGTTTCAGCAAAGGAGATGGACAGAACTTCCAACAAAGACTGGAATATTTACTGCATTCCAGCCCTGTTCTAGGCACCCCCAGAGCCATTACATTTATGCAAGGTTCACATTCTAGGTAAAATGCAAGCAGTGCCGCATAAACCTCTGTTAATAAAACCAAAGATTTTTGGGGGCGCCTAGGTGGCTCAGTTGGTTAAGCGACTGCCTTCGGCTCAGGTCATGATCCTGGAGTCCCGGGATCGAGTCCCGCATCGGGCTCCCTGCTCGGCAGGGAGTCTGCTCCTCCCTCTGACCCTCCCCCCTCTCATGTGCTCTCTCTCTCTCTCTCTCTCTCTCTCTCTCTCTCTCAAATAAATAAATAAAATCTTTAAAAAATAAATAAATAAATAAAATCAAAGATTTTTATAGTAAAATACAAAACCCAGCTGTCACTATAAATAAGCCCAACAAAAAACTATGAATCCGGGGTGCCTGGGTGGCTCAGTTGGTTAAGCATCTGCCTTCGGCTCAGGTCATGATCCTGGAGTCCCGGGATCGAGCCCCGCATTGGGCTCCCTGCTCAGCCAGGTGCCTGCTTCTCCCTCTCCCACTCCCCCTGCTTGTGTTCCCTCTCTCGCTATGTCTCTATCTGTCAAATAAATAAATCTTTAAAATTTATTAAAATCTTTAAACAACAACAACTGGCTAAATTAATCC
Source organism: Mirounga angustirostris (assembly GCF_029215605.1). Classification (NCBI taxonomy): domain Eukaryota; kingdom Metazoa; phylum Chordata; class Mammalia; order Carnivora; family Phocidae; genus Mirounga; species Mirounga angustirostris. The sequence goes on from NW_026991713.1 coordinate 169,991,390, forward strand.
CCAAGGTCTATAGCTGGGCTGTGCTGAAGTTTGGTGGGTTAGGTGCCTCCTGGAGCGGAGAGGAAGAGGGAGCCCCTGCTTGCGCTTAAGGGTTCATACTGTTGCAGACTGCAAAGGGGAGGAAAGGCCACCCAAATTCCTTCATTCATTCACTCATGTTTCCATTCGGTGTATGCTTCCCACTCTCTGTGAGCTTCTCTCCTCTCTGAGCTCACAGAAGGCAGGGACTGAAGTCCACTCACCCTCCTACCCTCTGTGCCTGATGCCCAATGATGCTGCCTCCTGCCTTTGAGATCTTCAGCATCATCGCCTGAGCGCTCGGATCCACATTTTCTCATCTGCAAGTTGGGGGGAGAATAACATCTATGTTTTTAGGAAGGTTGTGAGAATGTATTTAGCAGACTTATTTAGACCTACCATATTGCATAACCAGCATTCCAGGAAGGTGCTAGGTGCTTTGGGGGAGTGCAGAGGGAAATAGGGCACCACCCCTGACCTCAAGGAGGTTACGGACTGTGGCGGGACAGAAGAGTAACAGGTTATAACACAGTGTGGCTAGTCCAGCCGTAGGGAGAGCCCAGAGACTCCGGGGAGTGGGGGAGACACCGGAGTCAAGCTCTCAAGGATGCATGGAACCTCCCCGCAAAAAGATGGGGGGTATTGACGGGCGCCTGGGTGGCTCAGTCGTTAAGTGTCTGCCTTTGGGTCAGGTCATGATCCCAGGGTCCTGGGAGAGAGCCCCACATCGGGCTCCCTGCTCAGCGGGAAGCCTGCTTCTCCCTCTCCTGCTCCCCCTGCTTGTGTTCCCTCTCTGTCTCTCTCTCTCTGTCAAATAAATAAAAATAAAATCTCTTTAAATAAAATAAATAAATACCCTTATAAAAAAAAAAGGTGGGGGTATTGAAAGCAAGGAGAGGAGCAGGTCAAAGACAGGCAAGTGTCAAGGTGCACGGCTCACAGAGGGAATGGCTGGGGCTCAGGGCCAGGTGCAGAACAAGCTGGAGAGAGACTCTGCTCTGATCACAATGGGCCTTCTGTGCCACCTAGTCTGTGCTGGACATGTTGGTCAGGATGCCTGTCATTCCAGCTTCCGCCTTCCTTTTCCAGGCGACATGGAACCACCCACTCAGGCAAGCTGGGCTAAGCTGCCTTTGAAAAAAAAAAAAAAGACAAAAACAAAAAAAACCTTTATTCAAGTATTTTATGTACACAGAAGAAAACGATTCCTTTTTCTGTGTTTCGTTCAATGCGTTTTTGACTAATGTGTTTACCCATGGAATCCCCACCAGAATCAAGATACAGAACGTTTCCATCACTGACAAAGTGCCCTTGCACCCCCTTGCTTGGGTTAATCCTCTCCCCCCAACACACCCCCCAGGCCCCGGCGATCTTTGATCTGTTTGCTGTCACTAGTTTGCCTCTTCCAGAATTTCCTGTAAAGGGACTCATCCAGCCCATACTTTCTATGTCAGGCTTACTTCCTTCACGTAGCCTAATGCTTTCGGGGTGGAATTCATGCAATTGTATGGATTAGTAAGGCATTCCTTTTTACTGCTGAGTGGTATTCCTTTGAATGGATGTGCCACGATTTCTCCATCCGTGATGAGCATTAGGATTGTTTCCCGGTGGGGTTATTATGGATTAAGTGGCTATGGATGGGATACGAGTCTGTGTGGACATGTTTTCACTTCTCTTGGGTAAATGGCTCGAAGTGGAACTGTTGATTCTTAGGGTGGATGCATGTTTAACTTTTAGGAAACCGCCAAACTGTGAGAGAAGAGGAGGAAAGAGAGAGGGAAAGGCGGGGAGAGAGAGGCCCTCAAAGGACAGTCGGCCAGCTTCCCTTGGCTGGTGGGGGATTATGGAGGTGGGGGGGCATGGGAGGTGTCACTCAGCCCCACACCCATATTTCTGTGCCAACCCAAACCACCATGGCCACCCTGGCATCCTGAGGAAGTCCCTTCTTCCCCTGACACTTGGAATATTACATCGGACCAGAGGAGCCCCCAAGAAAATGCCAGGGTGGGTGCAGCGAGTCCCCAGAAGGCTGAGGCCCCTGCAGGTTGGCCGGGGGGTGGGGGGAGGCAGCCTAGGACTGCTGGGAACGAGGCCTCAGGGAAGGTAGGCAGGGCAGGACATGGGCAAGGGGCTGTGTGGACAAGCAGTGCCTGATAGGAGATCTGGTGATCCCACAAGCCCCACATCCTCCATGCCCCACCCCCTGCCCCATGAGCCCACCTGCCAGGCCCCAGAAGTGGCCCATTGTCACACCTGGGCACTGGACGCCAGTCCCTTGTAAGCCTTTATGGTTTAAAAAGGAAGGGTAGAGGGGCACCTGGGTGGCTCAGTCAGTGAGGTATCCGATGCTTGGTTTCGGCTCAGGTCATGGTCTCAGAGTCGTTAGATCGAGCCCCGTGTCAGGCTCTGCGCTCAGTGTGTGTCTGCTTGAGATTCTCTCTCCCTCTTCCTCTGCTCCTCCCCCCTTAAAATAAATACATAAAATACATCTTTAAAACAAGGAAGGGTAGAACTATCCAGACAAATGGCGCAGCAACAAAGGGAGGGGGGAAGAAGAACAGTCCCGAGGCCTCAGTGAGGGCCCTCCCCACCCGCATTCCTGACGCCCCCTCTCAGGAACATGGGTGAAGCCACAGATCCGGCCGCCCGTGCCCGCTGGCAGTGCAGGTCACCCCAGCTGCCGGCCTGTGCTGGGTCCCACTCTGGCCCTGCCCCCGGCGGGGCGGCCAGCAACACCTTCCACCGCAGAGCAGTTTCCAGAACATTTTGTCAAGTGAGAACACTGTGGTTTTTCTGCGTGGAGACAGTAAGAAGTTGTTGCTGACGGGCTTCCTGTCAAAGTCCTCAGGGCACCTGCTTCCCGGCTCCTCCTGGACCCAGCCTACCGTGACCCTGGGCCAGGTTGGCATGCGAGGTGCAGATAACAACAGGGAGGCCCAAGAACGAATCCTCCAAGCCAAACCTGCAGAACCAGACGAGTCTTTTGTGAAATTCCCAGGCCAGAGCCCCGATCCCCCAAGGCCCCTCTGCACACACCCGGCCTGGGTTTGATCTCCCAGGGGGCCCCTTTGCAGCTGGTTTCATGTCGGGTTTCAGTTCCAGGCTGCGTCCTGAGAAGCCTCCCTGCAGGCCCGTTCTTGTATAACTTGAAAGACCTTGACCCTTGCCAGTTGCCAAAAGCACACTTTTCTTTTCTGCTCCTACAGGTGAAACACGGTGGGGGTGGGAGGGGGGCAGTTTCGCTAAACAGGCCTCCGGTGGCACCCACGGATGCACTTCGTCCCACGCCGCTCAGCTCTGGATGGTGCGTGTATCTGCAGGTCCGTGTGTACGTGTGAGTGTGTATGAGTGTGTTTTACACACTTCATCGTGAAGTTCAAACTTTCAGATCTTCTGTTTCCTGGCCGTACCTCTGATGGGATGAAGGTGTGGTTGAAAACATTCTGCTCGGGCTCCCTGCTCGGCAGGAAGCCTGCTTCTCCCTCTCCCCCCGCTTGTGTTCCCTCTCTTGCTGTGTCTCCCTCTGTCAAATAAATAAATTAATTAATTAAAAAAAAGAAAAGAAAAGAAAAGAAAACATTCTGCTTCCAGGGGCGCCTGGCTGGCTCCATTGTTGGAGATGCACGCGCCTCTTGATCTCAGGGGTCGGGAGTTCGAGCCCCACGTTGCGTGTAAAAAATTACTGAAAGAAATAAACTTTAAAAATTTTTTTTGTTGGGCGCCTGGGTGGCTCAGTTGGTTAAGCGACTGCCTTCGGCTCAGGTCATGATCCTGGAGTCCCTGGATCGAGTCTCACATCGGGCTCCCTGCTCGGCAGGGAGTCTGCTTCTCCCTCTGACCCTCCCCCCTCTCATGTGCTCTCTCTCTCATTCTCTCTCTCTCAAATAAATAAATAAAATCTTTAAAAAATAAAAATTAAAAAAATAAATTTTTTTTGGCTTCCACAAAAAGACAAATGCTGTATGATTCCACTTATATGCAGTACTTAGAGCAGTCACGTTTCTGGAGACAGAAAATAGAATGGCAGTTGGCAGGAGCTGAGGGAGGTGAAATGGGGAGTTGTTTAATAAATATGGGGCTTCACGGACGCCTGGGTGGCTCCGTCGGTTAAGCGTCTGCCTTCGGCTCAGTTCATGATCCCAGGGTCCTGGGATCGAGCCCACGTCAGGCTTCCTGCTTAGGGGGGAGTCTGCTACTCTCTCTCTACCCTCTGCAGCTCCCCCTGCTTGTGCCCTCTCTCTCTCTGTCAAATAAATAAACAAAATCTTTAAAAAATAGGTACGGAGCTTCAGTTTTGCAAGATGAACTGAGTTCTGGGGATCAACTGTACAACAACGTGATGTACTCACCGCTAATGAACTGTATACTGAGAAATGGTTACGATGGTACGTTTTATGTTACGCACACTTTACCACAATTCAGAAACAATCTGCCCGGTCTGCAGAGGATGGTGAAAATTTTGTGGCTTTGTAAGACCCAACACTGGATGGCTTTGTGTGTAGGCATGGTTGTCAAATGCAGTCAGCAGTTAGAATGGGCTATCAGGGGACGCCTGGGTGGCTCAGTCGTTAAGCGTCTGCCTTCGGCTCAGGTCATGATCCCAGCGTCCTGGGATCGAGTCCTGCATTGCGGAGTCCATCTGAGTGGGGAGTCTGCTTCTCCTTCTGCCTGCTCACTTCTCCCCCTGCTTGTGTTCTCTCTCTCTCTCTTTCTGACAAATAAATAAAATCTTAAAAAAAAAAATAGAATGGGCTGTTGATGTGGTTAAAATGGTGGAACAGGGGTCCTTCAGGTATGCAGTATGGCCCCATCCCAGGGGACATGTGGCCCCTACTAGAGGAATACCCTGGCCCCAGCAGCCTGAGTTTTGCTTTTGGCCAAAAGTTGTGACAGTGGACTGCTGCACTCTGGTTTCCAAGGCTCTAGGAAGAGAGTATCTCTGTTTTGAAGAGGGGAAGTTTGGCGCACATTTATTTTTTTACCACACTTTACAAGAAAGCCTGGAAAGGGAAGTGGTATGAAAATTGTTTTGGTTTTAATACAGAATATATATATATATTTTTAGTTTAGGGCATATTTAGGAAAATTATGAGTTCAGTTCAAATATATGCAAATACCTTCCAGAAAAAGGTAATATTACAGTAAATTAGTCTTGATCAGGCAGCACAGAGAAAATTTCTGGAATAGTCACATTTGAAGATTCCTATTTAATGAATGTCTTTGACTTAAAACTGATTTAACCAAGGAGGAGGAAAAAAAAGAGAGAGAGAGAGAGAAGCAAACCATAAGAGACTCTTATCAATAGAGAACAAACTGAGGGTTGATGGAGAGAAGTAGGTGGCGGTGGGCTGGATGGGAGTTGGGTATTAGGGAGGGCACTTTTTAAAAGATTTTATTTATTTATTTGTCAGAGAGAGAGAGAAAGAGCATGAGCAGGGGGAGCGGCAGGCAGAGGGAAAAGCAGGCCCCCACTGAGCAGGGAGCCCGATGCAGAACTCGATCCCAGGACCCTGGGATCCTGACCTGAGCCGAAGGCAGATGCTTAATGACTGAGCCACCCAGGCATCCCTAAGGAGGGCACTTTTTATGATTAGCACTGGGTGTTGTATGAAAGTGATGAATCACTAAGTTCTACTCCTGAAACCTATATCGCACTCTATGTTAACTAACTAGAATTTATTTGACAGAGAGATAGCACAAGTAGGCAGAGCGGCAGGCAGAGGGAGAGGGAGAAGCAGGCTCTCTGCTGAGCAGGGAGCCCGATGCGGGGCTCAATCCCAGGAGCCTGGGATCATGACCTGAGCCGAAGGCAGCCGCTTAACCGACTGAGCCGCCCAGGTGCCCCAACTAACTAGAATTTAAATAAAAATTTGAGGGGTACCTGGGCAGCTCAGTCGGTTAAGTGTCAGGCTCTTGATCTCAGCTCAGGTCTTGGTCTCAAGGATGTGCTTTCAAGCCCTGCATTGGGCTCCACTCTGGGCATGGAGCCTCCTTAAAAAAAAAAAAAAATCCCTTTTAAGGTTTATTTATTTATTTGGGGGGGGCACAAGTGGGAGGCGGAGAGGGAGAGAGAGAATCTGAAGCAGACTCTGAGGCTTGATCTCATGATCCTGAGCCAGGACCTGAGCTGAAAGCGGGAGTCGGGTGCTTAACCAACTGTGCCATCCAAGTGCCCACGCCCCCAAAAAAATTAAAAAAAAATTTTTTTTGCAGAAGAAAAATGAAAGAGATCTGCAAAATATAAAAACAAAAAAACCTGATTTAACCAAAAGCTGCTAATATTTTCATCAGAGGGGCTTTATAACTAGGTCACAACAAATAAAGTATTTAAATTAGTTAAAAAAAAAAAAAACATGGGTGCCTGGGTGGCTCAGTTGGTTAAGTGTCTGCCTTCGGCTCAGGTCATGATCTCAGGGTCCTGGGATGGAGCCCCACATCAGGCTCCCTGCTCAATGGGGAGCCTGCTTCTCCCTCTCCCTCTGCCTTCCCCCTTCCCCCACTTATGCTCTCACTCATGCACTCTCTCTCTTATATAAATAAATAAAATCTTTAAAAAAAGATCTGTGGGCACCTGGGTGGCTCAGTCGTTAAGCGTCTGCCTTCAGCTCAGGTCATGATCCCAGGGTCCTGGGATCGAGCCCCGCATAGGGCTCCCTGCTCAGCGGGGAGCCTGCTTCTCCCTCTCCCATTCCCCCTGCTTGTGTTCCCTCTCATGCTGTCTCTCTCTCTCTCTCTCCCTGTCAATTAAATAAATAAAATCTTAAAAAAAAAAAAAAAAAAAAAAAACCAAAGAAACAAACTCACCTGAATTGAACCATCGTTTTGGGAAGGGACAGAGAAGAGGAAAGGGAGGAAGGCATTGAAGTGATGTATTGGAATTGTCATCTAGTGCCTTTGGTTATTTGGACCTTAATTTCAGAAGTGTCCTTATAATTATAGTAAATTAAAGATCTTGCAAATTATAGGTCACAGATCTCCATTTCCAGCATTGAAGAAGTCTATAAAGATGCTCGCGAAGATGCTTCTCTAAGCCCAGAACGAAAGTATGTCCATTTAACTCAGTGAGGTCGGGCCGGCTTTATACCCCACGGGATCCACGAGGGTGAATATGAAGCAGCTGCTTAACAGATTCATTTAAGCAAAATCGTTGGTTTCTTGGCTGGCAGTGTCCTTAGCGAGGATACCACGGGACCGCTCCGGGTAAGGCAGAATCCCGTCAAGGGCGTTCAGAGGGTTTGTCAAGTGGCTGCCTCGAGTTCATACCCCCCCACAGGGACTGTGGCTATTGCTCTGGGCTGGGACGAGGGCTCCCTGGTGATTCTGGTGCGCAGCCAGGGAGGACAGCCAGCCAAAAATGGATTGACAAGAGGATTAGGACTTTCATTTTTTTTTTTTAAAGATTTTATTTATTTATTCATGAGAGACAGAGAGAGAGAGAGAGAGAGAGAGAAGCAGGCTCCCCGCAGAGCAGGGAGCCCGACGCAGGACTCGATCCCAGGACCCTGGGATCACGACCTGAGCCGAAGGCAGACGCTTAACCATCTGAGCCACCCAGGCGCCCTAGGACTTTCATTTTTATTTCCATCGTCTTTCCGGTGTGGGAAACAGGCAAAGGGGAAAAAAAAAAAAAAAAAAAGCCAGCGGGGAAACATTTGGATGGCCTGGTAAAATATTTGGTGTAGCTCCCACTAACTTGGACATTCTCCCCTTTGCACTCTCTGATCCTGTGAATAGGTATTGTTGTCCTTCTGTCTATGGTTGAAAACACTAGCTCAGAGATCAGGTGAGGGCCCAGCTGCTAAGAGGCGGAGCCAGGGCTCAGACTGGCCTAATCCATCTGCCCCTTTGTTCTGGGACTGAAACAATTCTCTTCTGTGAGGGCCCATCCTTTCCACTTTTTGTTCTCCGCTGCACTTCAGCTAGCTGGGCTCCTCTCTTATTCTTGTCTTACTCACAGGCGTAAATTGAGATCGGTGCAGATGTCTGAGAAAATAGAAATTAACAGGGCAGCCAGCCGGAGAGCGGAGAGTAAGGGACGCACTCACTTGGGGTGAAGCATGGAACACTTCCAGATGCCAAAATCACTTACCGCTTGCTTCACGTTGCTTGGCAGGGCTGACATTAAACACGGCTTTCTAGTTGCTGTGGTGGGAATCTCATTTTGCTTCGTTCAGTTGACCGCTCAGAAATGACCTTGAGAGGTAGAAGGAAACCTCGGTCCGCCTGCGTGAGCTGACAGCGTGAGCTGATAGAGAATACCATCGAGAAAATTCCAGAAAATATCAACACTTGAAACCAGTTTCGCTCTGTAAATCAAGGAATTTTTATATCGTGGATTTTATTCTAAGGTAGGCAAAGTTCAAGTGCATGAAAGAGATTTCACTTTAATGACAAAAAAACAAAAAACCCACCAACACCAAAAAACTTGAATTTTCAGCCGAGATCCTTTTCCACGACTCCTTGAAGAACTACTGCCACCTCATGGAAAATTTTTACAAACTACCAGTTGAGGCAGGAATCCATGTTTGCTGTCTTCGGGGTCTTCTGCTTTCAGCTGCTGTGTGAAGTGCTCTCACACCAAAAAGCCCCTGGAAGTCTTTGGCCTGCAAACTGCAGTTTTTATACCATTCTGGGTCCATTTCAAAGTGGTTAGAATATCATAGACACAATGTGATTAGAAATCAGTAAATAATATTTCTCTTAAAAATATCTTAGGGGCGCCTGGCATGGCTCAGTCAGAGGAGCGAGCGACTCTTGATCTGGGGGGGTTGGGAGTTCAAACCCCAAGTTGGGTGTAGAGATTATTCAAATAAATTTTTAAAGATTTATTTTCAGTGTGAAGTTTTTTACATTTAAATTTTAAACATTTTTAATATTTCTGTTTTCAATAAAGAAATATTGGGGTGCCTGGGTGGCTCAGTCGTTAAGCGTCTGCCTTCGGCTCAGGTCATGATCCCAGGGTCCTGGGATCGAGCCTCACATCGGGCTCCCTGCTCAGCAGGAAGCCTGCTTCTCCCTCTCCCACTCCCCCTGCTTGTGTTCCCTCTCTCCCTGTGTCTCTATCTGTCAGATAAATAAATAAAATCTTAAAAAAAAAAAAGATATTTCGGTTGTAATTGACATGAGCAGAAAGAGAGGACATAGTGATTTAAAAAAATTGTTCTCTGTAGCTCTTCCTCCCTGTCATTTTTTTTTTTTTAAAGATTTTATTTATTTATATGACAGAGAGAGGCACAGCGAGAGAGGGAACACAAGCAGGGGGGTGGGGTGGGAGAGGGAGAAGCAGGCTTCCCGCTGAGCAGGGAGCCCGATGCGGGGCTCGATCCCAGGACCCCAAGATCATGACCTGAGCCGAAGGCAGATGCTTAATGACTGAGCCACCCAGGTGCCCCCCCCCCCCCCCGCTATTTTAAGGAGAGCACTTCTGTAACAAACAGACCAGTGCTAACTGGACACCCCGAGCCCCTTCACAGCTGCCTGCTCTCACACAGGCTTGAAACAACCTTCCCACTGTTGGGTTCTGGTGAATTCTTTTTTCAAGGCTCAGCTAAAGAACGGTTCCTCCGCGGAAACATCCTTCAACACATCCAGGTAGAGTGGACTGTTTCCCTCTTTGTGTCTGCAGAACTCTGCCCATTGCCAGGGTCGTATTTATCATTACCGTATTTCTTGTTACCGTATTTACTGCTGTGGCACTTTATTTGTTCTTTTGGGACGGTTTTGTAGAGGGAGTGAAGAGCACGAGAGCTAAGAGCTCTGGCTCCAGGTTTAAATCCTACCTCTGCTCCTTAATGGCAGTGTCACCTTGGGTGAGTTTTCTCTGCTGCAATAGGGAAAAAGAAGTACCACCTCTAAGAGATGTTAATGAGCTTTAAATGAGTTCATCTTCATAAGGTGCTTAGAGCTATTGAAGTGTGACCTCCCACTGCTCTGGTCCTCATGTAATTGCCCTCACACAGTTCTGTCTTTCTCACCAGACTGGCTTCAGCAGAGAAGGACGGCCCAATTCATCCCTGAAATCCCCTGTGCTTACAAGGGGTGTCAAGCGGGGCGCCTGGGTGGCTAAGTCAGTTAAGCGTCTGCCTTTGGCTCAGGTCATGATCCCAGGGTCCTGGGATGGAGCCCCACATCGGGCTCCCTGCTCAGCGGGGAGCCTGCTTCTCCCTGCCTGCCACTCCCCCTGCTTGTGCTTGCTCTCTCCCTCTCTCTGTGTGTCAAATAAATAAATAAAATCTTAAAAAAAAGGGGGGGAGTCAAGCATTGCTCAGTTGTGGTTTGGTGAATGCAAGCAAACATGAATGAGACACACTAATAGTGTCACAATAAAGGTCTCAGAAGGGCGCCTTGCTGACCCATTTGGTAGAGCATGCAAGTCTTGATCTCGGGGTTGTAGGTTCAAGCCTCATGTTGGGTGTAGAGATTGCTTAAAAATAAAATCTTAAAAAAATAAACAAAGATCTCAGCAGGATGCCTGGGTGGCTCAGTAGGTTGGGCATCTGCCTTCGGTTTAGGTCGTGATCTCAAGAGACCTGGGATTGAGCCCTGCTTCGGGTTCCCTGCTCAGCAGAGAGTCTGCTTCTCCCTCTACTCTGCCCTTCCCCTCGCTTGTGCTCTTTCTCTCAAATAAATCAATAATCTTGAAATATATGTATATATATTTCAATCCAAAAATGAAATTAAGGAAGCAATTCTACTTATAATAGCAACAAAAATAATAAAATTTTTAAGAATAAATTTTTTTTAAAGTGTAAGATTTGTACACTAAAAACTATAAAACATCATTAAAGAACTTAAGGAAGACTTCAATAAAGGCATCCCATGTTCATGGATTGGAAGATTTAATATTGTTAAGATGGCAATCCTCCCAAATTGATTCCTAGATTCAAAATGATCTCTATCAAAATCCTAATTAGTTGTGGTTTTTTTATCACCAGAAATTGAAAAGCTGATCCTAGGATTCATATGGAAATATAAGGGATCCAGGATAGCTAAAACAATCTTGAAAAAGGAGCACAAAGTTGGAGGACTCACTACCTCCTGATTGCAAAATTACTACAAAGTTATAGTAATCAATGGAGTGCAGTACTGGTGTGAGGATAGACATAGATCAGTGGAATAGAACTGAGAGCCCAGGAGAGCCTGGCAGGCTCAGTCAGTAAAGGATGTGACTCTTGATTTCAGGGTTGTGAGTTCAAGCCCCACATTGGGTGAGGTGCGTATTTAAAATTAATTAATTAATTTTTTAAAAAAAGAACTGAGAAGCCAGATATAAACGCTCACTTTTATGATCAGTTGATTTTTCAACAAGGGTGCTAAGACCATTCAGTGGGAAACAAATGATCTTTTCAGCAAACGCCCTTTTACAAGAGATCCCAGAGAGCTCCCTCCTGGCTTCCATTACGTGAGACTAACAACAAGAAACTGGCCTTAATGAGGAAGCAGTCTCTCACCAGACACTGAACCTGCCACTGCCTTGATTTGGGACTTCCCAGCCTCCAGAATTGTGAAAAATAAATTTCTGTTGTTTATGTGCTACCTAGTCAATGGTATTTTTGCTTTTTTCTTATAGCAGCCTGAATGAACTAAGACAATATTTATAGTAGCTAAAAAATGGAAACAGCCCAAATGCCCATTAACTGATAAATACATTTTCTAAAAGATTTTATTTATTTATTTATTTGAGAGAGAGCATGAGTGGGGGGGGGAAGGGAGGGACAAAGGGAGAGGGAGAAGCAGACTCTCCACTGAGCAGGGACCTGACATGGGGCTCAATCCCAGGACCCTGAGATCATGACCTAAGTCAAAGGCAGACACTTAACCTACTGAGCCACCCAGGTGCCCCGAGCTTTTTTTAAAATGTAATCTATCCATACAATGGAATATTATTCAGCAATGAAAAGAAATAAAATACTGGAACACACTAGAACAGGGATGAACCTTGAGAACTTTATGCTAACTGAAAGAAGCCAGTCACGAAGGACCACATATTTTATGATACCGTTTATGCAAAACACCCAGAATAAGCAAATCCATAAAGATAGGAAGTCGATTAGTGGTTGCCTGGGTCTATGGGAGCTGAATTGTGGTGTGGCTGCTAGTGGGTGCCGGGTTTCTTTCTGAGGTGATGACAATATTGAAAAATTGATCACAAAGACAGTTGCACAACTCTGGAAATATACTAAAAGCCATTGAACTGTACAGTTTAAATGGGTGAATTGTATCTCAATAAGCTGTTGTAAAAAGTAAATTATGGTATGTAACTTGTTAGACTATTATATGGCCATTTATTTATAAAAATTTAAACCATAAAGAATATGTTCAGGGGCGCCTGGCTGGCTCAGTAAGTAGAGCATGCAACTCTTTTTTTTTTTTTAAAGATTTTATTTATTTGAGAGAGAGAATGAGAGAGAGAGAGCTCGAGAGGGGGGAGGGTCAGAGGGAGAACCAGACTCCCTGCCTAGCAGGGAGTCTGATGAGGGACTTGATCCTGGGACTCCAGGATCATGACCTGAGCCGAAGACAGTCACTTAACCAACTGAGCCACCCAGGCGCCCTGAGATGCAACTCTTGATCTTGGGGTTGTAAGTTCAAGCCCCGTGTTGGGTGTAGAGATTACTTAAAAATAGAATCTTAAAAAAAATAGAACCTTTAGGGCGCCTGGGTGGCTCAGTCGTTTAGCGTCTGCCTTCAGCTCGGGTCATGATCGCAGGGTCCTGGGATCGAGTCCCACATCGGGCTCCCTGCTCGTCAAAAAGCCTGCTTCTCCCTCTCCCATTCCCCCTGCTTGTGTTCCTGCTCTCGCTGTCTCTCTCTCTCTGTCAAATAAATAAATAAAATCTTAAAAAAAAAAAATAGAACCTTTAAAAAAAAAGAATATGTTCATAATATGGCATTCTGTTGAAATAATAAGGATACCAAATTGTATCATATCAACTATCTAAGTATATTTGTATAGGAGACATGGTTGGTAGCCATCCATCCTCCTTTTCCTTTTCTTCCAACCTAAATGACCATGTGACTCAGGGGAAGCTGCCGCAGCTCTGAAGGTGATTTCTCTAAGTCAATAGCCACCTCTTAACTAGGTCTACACTGGTCAGTTAGCCTATAGCATTCCCAACGATGGCATCTGGTTCGGGAGTGGGGATGTGAAGTAAGTTGGCCCAATCAGACTGAAAGGAAGACTTTCAGCTCCTCCAATCATCTCCCTGCCCTAAGGGGTAAATGAGATGCTGCCCTTGCCATAGCAGGACGCTTGGGATGAAGTCAGTGTTTGGATGGCCTGGAGAAGTCACCTGGGTCCTTTAGAAAGTCATTGTTCTCTTGGTTCCCTGGGTGGCTCAGTTGGTTAAGCGTCTGCCTCGGCTCAGGTCATGATCCCAGGGTCCTGGGATAGAGCCCCACATCGGACTCCCTGATCGGCTGGGAGCCTGCTTCTCCCTCTCCCACTCCCCCTGCTTGTGTTCCCTCTCTCTCTGTGTCTCTCCCTGTCAAATAAATAAATGAAATCTTTAAAAAAAAAAAAAAGAAAGTCATTGTTCTCCACCAACCCTAATATCTGGCCATCTCTAGGTTTCCTGTTCCCTGGGGTCCTGAATAGCTTTCCTTCTATTTTAGCTTGTTTGAGTCAGGGTGGTTTTTGTTATCTGAGGAAAGCATCCTAACTAACACAATATGCATAGAAGAAAGAGTGGAAGGAAATGTATAAAAATGTAGCCTGCCATTATCTTTTAGTGGTGGGGTTATGAGGGTTTGAGATATCTTTTGTATATTTTTCTGTGTTTTCAAGTTTTTCTAAAATCAGCATGTATTACAGGGGCCCCTGGGTGGCTCAGTCGTTAAGCGTCTGCCTTCGGCTCAGGTCATGATCCCAGGGTCCTGGGATCAAGCCCTGCATCGGGCTCCCCGCTCAGCAGAGAGCCTGCTTCTCCCTCTCCCACTCCCCCTGCTTGTGTTCCCTCTTTGGCTGTCTCTCTCTCTCTCAAATAAATAAATAAAATCTTTAAAAATAAAAAAATAAAATCAGCATGTATTACACTTTCTCTTTTTTGTATTACACTTTCAATCAGATAAGTACATTATATATATATATATATTTTAAAGATTTTATTTATTTATTTGACAGAGAGCGAGAGAGCCCAAGCAGGGGGAACAGCAGAGGGAGAAGGAGAAGCAGACTCCCCTCTGAGCAGGGAGTCCGATGCGGGGCTCCATCCCAGCACCCTGGGATCATGACCTGAGCCGAAGGCAGACGCTTAACCGACTGAGCCACCCAGGCACCCAGTACGTTATATTTTTAAAAAGAAAAAGGCAGGGCACCTGGGTGGCTCAGTTGGCTAAGCGTCTGCCTTCGGCTGAGGTCATGATCCCAAGGTCCCGGGATTGAGCCCCGAGCTGAGCAGGGAGCCTGCTTCTTCCTCTCCCTCTGCCTCCCCCCACCCGCTTGTGGGCACACGTGCGCGTTCTCTCTCTCTCCCCAACAAAAAAGGCAACATAAAAGAATATGTGTTCACATATCTATAGCCAGCCACTGGGGGAACGTAGCCCCCAGCTTTCCCTGCCTCCTTGTATTCACACACTTGTGTGGTCCTTCCGCGTATGTACTAGGGCTGTTCTGTGTGATCAGTAGCATAAGGCAGAAGCAATGACATTAGGTTCTAAAAAAGACTGGCTTCTGTCTTACCCAAGACCTTGCTTACCTTGCTCACTTTCTCTCTCTCTCTCTCTTTTAAAGCTTTATTTATTTATTTGAGACAGAGAGAAAGAGAGCACGGGGGAAGGGCAGAGGGAGAGGGAGAGAAGCAGGGGAGCCTGACTCAGGGCTCCATCGCATGACCCTGAGATCATGACCTGGGCTGAAATTGAGAGTCAGACGCTTAACTGATTGAGCCACCCAGGTGCCCCTCATTTTCTTTCTTAAATCACTCTCTCGTGGGGGGAAGCATGCTGCCGTGTTGTAAGTAGCCCCTTGGCGAGGTACAGGTGGTGGGAGGGTGAAGCCTCTGGCCAACAGCCACGTGAGTGAGCTTGGAAGCAGAGTCTCCTGTCCCCATCTAGCAGATGACGGCTGTCCAACCACGGCTTGAGTACCATCTCCTGGGACACTCTGCTCCAGAGCCATCCCTCCAGCTGCTCCTGGATTCTTGACCCTCAGAACCAATATTAGACAGTAAGTTTATTTATTTATTTTAGTTTAGTTTAGTTTTTAAAAAATAACCTCTATGCCCAACATAGGGCTCGAACTCACAACCCTGAGATCAAGAGCTGTATGTTCTACCGACTGAGGCAGCTGGGTGCCCCAGCCCCAGTGAATTTATTATTTTAAGCTATTAACTTTTGGAGTCATGGTTCCATGGTGATCGAGAGCAACGGACATGCCACTCTTTCGCTCAGTAAGGCACTTTGGGGGAAATCTGAACTTCAGAAACAGAAGCACCAGCACCAAAGGATGTATCTACAAGGGTGTTTATCGCCCCTGCCTTTGCCTTAGGAAAATATTGGGTATAACTAGAAAGGAGGGTGATACCATTCTGTGGGACTGTTGTACCATTTTGGGTAGGTCCGTAAGGTCGACCTGGACGTGAATCCGGAAAGATTCATGACCCATCGAGTGGGGAGCAAAACGGTTGCAGAGTCCCACGTACGGTATCTGTGGGAGGAGTTGCTGGATGTGGCTCCCCAACATCTCTCCTCCCCTTCCTCCTTATTCACAGGCCGTGTTCCCAGCTTCGAAACTGAATTTCGATTTCTTCGCTTCCCTTGCAGCTGGGCACAACCACAGGACGTACTTCTGGCTAATGAGATAGAAGAAGAATCCCCAGGAAAGAAAATGACTGGTTTTCTAGTAACATGTATACATTTTTTTTTTTATTAAAAGATTTTATTTATGGGGCGCCTGGGTGGCTCAGTTGGTTAAGCGACTGCCTTCGGCTCAGGTCATGATCCTGGAGTCCTGGGATCGAGCCCCACATCGGGCTCCCCCTTCTCTGTGGGGAGCCTGCTTCTCTCTCTGCCTCTGCCTGCCACTCCCCCTGCTGGTGCTCATTCTCTCTCTCTGTCAAATAAATAAATAAAATCTTTTTAAAAAAATAAATAAATAAATAAAATAAATTTTATTTATTTATTTGACAGAGAGACAGCGAGAGAGGGGACACAAGCAGAGGGAGTGTGAGAGGGAGAAGCAGGCTTCCCGCGGAGCAGGGAGCCCGATGCGGGGCTCGATCCCAGGACCCTGGGACCATGACTTGAGCCGAAGGCAGACGCTTAACCGACTGAGCCACCCGGGGGCGCCCCAATCCGTTCTCATTTAAAAGAAGAAAGAGAAGTCAGGGATTGTGTATGTGTGTGAGCACTTGTGTGAGCCTAATGACGTTGAAGGATGTGTATCTGACTGTTAACATTGGCAGCTAACCCCAAGGGGTAAGACTGGAGGCAAAGAAGAGGTTACGAAGCTTTTATTTTTTACTCCGTTTACGTCGTTGTAGCAAACATTTGTTAATTTTGTGACACACTATAATAATGTCCACAAACCTTATAAAAAGAGAGGAAGAATCAAATACACTAATATATATATATATAGGAGAGGAAGAAAGGAAAAGGGTACAATGGCAGAACATTCTGGAATCACTGGTTATCGCTCAGGGCCAGCTGGTCCTCAGTGACCGGGGCAGGTACCGTGCCGAGTGCAGGGAGCCGGGAGTGGACAGGCTGAGGAAATGGAGCGGATCAGTAGGGCTCTGCTGTTCGAGCCAACACGACCAGCTCCAGATTTGTCCCACGGGCCTTGGTGTGGAGGCCCAGCCATTCGGGAGACCACTGGGACCCCATCGGGGCACGGGAGGCCCAGAGGGGCAGGAGCAGCCTGGTCAAGAAGGGAAGTAGCCAGAGGAAGCTGGACTCTGGGATCCGGGGCCTGGGGGTGCAAGGCGGGGGTGGGGGGCGCCCTGCCCTGTGACCGGGCATGGCTGTGGCCCGCAGCGCTCAGCCCGGGCTCCCCGACATGGGTCCTTGCTTTCAGGGGCAGGCCTCCACTCCTTTCCCTACTGGGCTTATGGCTGGATCCCACCTTACAGGCTCTGAGCAGGGTCTAGACCAAGTCACAGTGTTGTGCTGTTGACTGTGGGCATGACATATGTCTTCTTAGTCGGTGGCTCTTTGCTTCCTGGAGCCTTCATGGCCCCCACTCTGTGCTGGGCCCCTGTGCAGCCCAGGGGCTGGGGGCGACAGGGCTATGGTCTTGGACCCGCCTCCCCTCTCCCCCACCCCCCCAACCGCCTCCCCACAGGATTTCCTCTCTTGTGGCAGCCAGGGGTTTCCTGTTCTCTCTGGCTGTCTGGGCAGCTTCCTCATTTCCCCTTGCAACACCGTGCAGCAGGTGTCTGGACGGCTCCTGCTCGCCGAACCTCCGGCAGCCAGGGACGAGCAGAGAGCCTCTGGGATCAAACAAAGGTGTGCCATGGAAGGGCCGGCAGCTCAGCTGGGCCGGGCCCGGCCGGGTTCTGGAGGAGCCCCAGGAGGGAGGCCGTCATTTTCCGGAACTGGGTTATGACCCACATATCACACAGAACATATTTACGCTCAAGAATTCTTGGTCGCTTATCGAACATTTCCATTTAACTGAACATCCTGTATTTTTATTTGCTAAATCTGGCAACCCGATCCTAAGACGGCTCAGCTTTCAAAGTTCTAACCCGATTTTCCAGAAAGGGAAGCGAGGGAGGAGAGGAGAGGAGAAAAGAAGAAACTCCCATGGAAAGGGCCTGTGTGTGACTCACCAGCTGAGAAGGCAGGGCTGGGGGGGTACCCCGTGCCAATCCTGGCTCAGCCACCGACTTCCTGCGGGTCACCCTGGGCCGTGGCTGGGCCTCTCTGGGCTCCCAGGCTGGTGTCTGTGGCCTCCAGCCCCCATACGTTCATCACAGTTGGCCCAAGCACACCCTCCGTGGGCCAGACCTGGGTCTGGGAGAGGAGCCGGACTCCTGGGCCCTTGAGCAGCTGGCTGGAAGGTGGCACGTGGAGGATATAGATGTGAAAACGGAGCCCCATGATCCAGGAAGAGAGAATTTCCACTTCCCTCCTTCAAAGGGAGAGCTACTCTGTCCCCACTCGGCCCTGCACATGCCTTCTTCCTCTTCCTGGTACCAGTGGCCGCTGGGGGATCTGCGGGGGCTGCAGTGGTGGCCTCGGCTGTCGTGGCACTTCTCATAGACCCAACAGGGGTCCTGCCATCCTCAACGGGAAGCCCTCCACAAAGCCACGCTGTCTCTGGCAGCCCCTAGAATGCTGGGGGTGAGCTTCACGAGCCGTGAAATGTTCTGGGGGACTTGCTTCCCCGGGACCAGCAGGTTGGGTTGGATCAAGGCAAGCTTGGGTCTCTCAGATGCCCACCTGCGTGCCCAGGGGCTTCAGATCACCCGGTGGGCTCAGGATGAGACAAGGTAGGAGTCTTCGAATGGCCAACCTAGGATGGTAGGCTTCATACTACCGCTTTTTACCAGCATGTGTGCGTGATGGGAAAAAGGGAAGGAGGGGATTTTATTTTGATGACTGGGGGCTAATCTAGAAGGCACCATTCTCCTCCACACAGCAGCCACGGTGCTTTAAAATATAATTTTGGGGGGCGCCGGGGTGGCTCAGTCATTAAGCGTCTGCCTTTTGCTCAGGTCATGATCCCAAGGTCCTGGGATCGAGCCCCGCATCGGGCTCCCTGCTCAGCGGGGAACCTGCTTCTCCCTCTCCCACTCCCCCTGATTGTGTTCCCTCTCTCGCTGTCTCTCTCTGTCAAATAAATAAAATCTTTTAAAAAAATAAAAATAAAATAAACATGGAGCATTTAGGCTATGTTTTAAAATATATATATATATATATATAATTTTGGGGGGGCACCTGGGTGGCTCAGTCAGTTAAGCGACCAACTCTTGGTTTTGGCTCAGATCATGTTCTCCACGGGTCCTGGGATCCAGCCCCGCATTGGGCTCCACGCTCAGCCGGGGAGTCTGTCTGTGGGTTCTCCCTCTCCCTCTGCCCCTCCCCCGGCTCTCTCTCTCTCAAGTAAATAAATAAATACAACTTAAAAAAAAAAAAGAATTTTTTTATTGTGGTAAAAATACAATAACGTGGAGGTGCCTGGGTGGCTCAGTTGGTTAAGCGTCTGCCCTCAGCTCAGGTCATGATCCCAGGGTCCTGGGATCGAGCCCTACATCGGGCTCCCTGCTCATTGGGGAGTCTGCTTCTGCCTATGCTCTCTGTCTGTCTGTCTGTCTGTCTTTATTTTTTTTTTAAGATTTTATTTATTTATTTGAGAGAGAGAATGAGAGACAGAGAGCACGAGAGGGAAGAGGGTCAGAGGGAGAAGTAGACTCCCCGCCGAGCAGGGAGCCCGATGCGGGACTCAATCCCGGGACTCCAGGATCATGACCTGAGCCGAAGGCAGTCATTTAACCAACTGAGCCACCCAGGCGCCCTTTGTCTGTCTTAAATAAATAAAGAAAGAAAGAAAATCTTTAAAAATATATAGCATAACATTTACCATTGCGGTGCACAACTCAGTGGCATTAAGTACATTCCTGATGTTGTGTAACCATCACCACTATTCCTAGAACTTTTTCATCATCCCAAGCAGAAACTCTGTCCCCATTAAACAGTAATTCTCCCCTCTTCCTCCTCCCCTCCCAGCCCCTGGTAACCTCTAATCTGTTTACTGTCTCTGTGAATTTGCCTGTTCTCAATACCACATCCAAGTGGAACCATACCCTATCTGTCCTTTTCTGTCTGACTGCTTTCACATAGCATGTTTTCAAAGAACTCCCGTGTTGTAAGGTGTCGTTCCCGCTTACGGCCAAATCATATTCCATTGTGTGGCTAGACTCTATTGCGCTTATCGATTCATCCGTGGGTGGACACTTGGGTTGTTTCTGCCTTCTGGCTACTGTGAATGATACCGTAAATGAACATGGGTGTACAGATATCTGTTGTTTGAGTCCCTGCTTCCAATTCTTTAGGGTATATACCTAGAGCAGAATTGCTGGGTGACAAGGGACCGCTCTGCTATTCTCCACTAAAATTATACTTCTGGTCTATGCTTCCGGGTCACCAGGTAATGTGGGGTTTTTCCAAAACTAGGCATAGGCATGAGTGATTAAACCATTGACGTTGGTGATTAATTCAATCTCTAGCCCCATCTCTTCCACGGGAGTCAGGACAGGGCCATCCTTAGGGGCTTTCCAAAAGCCACTTCATTATCATAAATTTGGGTGTGGTTGAAGGTTGTTACGAATAACAAAAGACACCTTTGTTGCTCTTATCAGAAAGTTCCAAGGATTGTAGGTGCTGGTATCAGGAATGCAGGTGAAAACCGAAATACATATTTTTTATTAGATGACAGTATCACATCGGGTCATATGACAATTCTGTGTTTAGCTTTTTGAGAGGTTGTTTCCCACAGGAGTTGCACCATCATTTTACATTCCCACCAGCAATGCATGAAGGTTCCAGTTTCCCCACATGCTCGCCAACACTTGTTGTCCTGTTTTATTTTATTTTATTTTATTATTTTATTTTATTCTGTTTTATTTTTTTTTTTATAACAGCCATCCTAGTGTTACCCGTAACTGGGCTCGCCTCTTGGTGGGTGTCGAAAGATAACCGAGCCAAAGAATAGGAAAAGCAAGTGTTTTGCCTGCAACAAGTGAAGGACACTGGACCCATTTCCCGAAGTGGCGTCTCCTGGAGCCACAGAACTGGAAGTTTTAAGCTGGACATGCATACAGATTCACAAAGGGGCTTGCGCAATGGGGAATTCAGCAAGGAATTGGGGCAAAAGTCATCTTAAGGTGATCTGTCTGTCCAGGTCAAGGCATGAGGGCCAGCAAGGGTCGGCATCGCCAATTCTGCGCCTCCATTTGAGTTTTAATCTGGTAGAGATAAGTCAAGAATGTGTGTCAGGTCAATCTTTACTTTTGAATCAGCACTGGGAGCTTTACCACTGATTTATTGTCCCTGATATGATTAGGCTATCTCCTGGTCTGACAGTGGCAGTTTGTTCTTACATTCTTTTGTTCCCTTAAAAAATCATTATCTACCGGGGCCTATTCTGCAATTTGCAAGAGATCCCCGGAAGTTCTGCAAGCAATATGCTTTGGGCAAATAGTGCTGGTCAGGCATAGATCATAAAGTGGCGGGGGTTAGGGGTCGTGGGCCCTAAAATGACGTATCTTTTTTTTTTTTTTAAAGATTTTATTTATTCATGACAGACAGAGAGAGAGAGGCAGAGAGAGAAGCAGGCTCCCAAGGAGCAGGGAGCCCGATGCGGGACTCGATCCCAGGACCCTGAGATCATGACCTGAGCCGAAGGCAGACGCTCAACCATCTGAGCCACCCAGGTGCCCCTAAAATGACGTATCTTATGTCAAGAAAGCCATGCCTATGGGTGCCTGGGTGGCTCAGTTGGTTAAGCACCTGCCTTCAGCTTAGGTCATGATCTCAGGGTCCTGAGGTCGAGCCCTGCATAGGGCTCCCTGCTCAGCAGGGAATCTGCTTCTCCCTCTCCCTCTCCTTCTGCCTCTCACCCCTGCTCGTGCTTGCTCTCTCTCTCTACTCTCAAATAAATAAATAAAATCTTAAAAAAAAAAAAAAAAAGCCATGCCTCATCTTTCTTTTTTCCAGGGACCCCCTCACTCTTTCTGCTCACACTAGTGGGTGTGAAGTGGTAACTCGAGTGGTTTTGGTTTCTATTCCCCTAATGACTAATGATGTTGAATATCTCTTGTGCTTATTGGCCATTTGCATATCTTCTTTGGAGAAATGTCCACTTCAGCCCTTTGCCCATTATTTTTAATTGGGTTGTGTGTTTTCTGTTGTGTTCTGGAGAGTTGCAGGAATGCTTTATATTCTCACAGCAACCAGAGTGATTGATTGATGGATTGGTTTAAAGATTTTATTTATTTATTTGTCAGAGAGAGAAGGAACACAAGCAGGGGGAGCGGCAAGCAGAGGGAGAAGCAGGCTCCCTGCTGAGCAGGAATCCTGATGCAAGACTCGATTCCAGGACCCTGGGATCATGACCTGAGTCGACGGCAGATGCCTAACCGACTGAGCTACCCAGGCGCCCCTATGAATGCTTGTTTAATGACCAGATGAGCCAATGAACTGTCTCTCCAAAGGGCTCATGGCCTTTTGGGAAGACACGGTCGTCACTTCGATCTCATGCCCTTGACAGCCAACACAAGAGGTCATGTCTCACAGATCTACTGAAGACACAGCAGGTAACTCCCCTAAGCTCTGCAGTCCCTTCACTGTTTCCAGATTTTCTTCAAACTCTTCTCTTCCTTTGGACCCAGGGAACCACAGTGCTGAGGCCCTGAGGATGCCCTGAGGATGCCCAAGGTCCCGGAGCAGAGGAAGCCCCTCACCTAATGGGTGTTGTGAGTGTGTGAGCTCACCCAGAGCACTAGGAGCACCTCTTTCTCTTTAAAAAAAAAAAAAAAAAATATATATATATATATCTATCTATCTATCTTTTACTAAGTAAACTCTATGCCCACTTGGGGCTCGAACCCATGACCCTATGATCAAGAGTCACATGATCTCCCGGCTGAGCCAGCCAGGGGCCCCTAGGAGCATCTCTTTTGATAAGAGGTGGGGCAGTAGCAAAAGAGAGAGAGAGAAGGAAAGAACCAGAAGCAAAGGAGATAGAAGCAGACTGTGGCCGCAGGGCAGGCCAACTACAGGACTGCACAGGAGGGCAGAGCAGGGAAAGCTCATTGGGAAGGACATCAGAGACCAAAAAAAAAAAAAAAAAAAAAAAGACTTCAACAACCTCCTGAGTGGGAGAAAATATTTGCAAATCATATATCTGATAAGGGATTAGTATCCAAAATATCTAAAGAACTCATACAGCTCAATAGCAAAAAATCCAATTAAAAAAAGTGGGCAGGGCGCCTGGGTGGCTCAGTTGGTTAAGCGACTGCCTTCGGCTCAGGTCATGATCCTGGAGTCTCTGGATCGAGTCCCGCATCGGGCTCCCTGCTCGGCGGGGAGCCTGCTTCTCCCTCTCCCACTCCCCCCTGCTTGTGTTCCCTCTCTCGCTGTGTCTCTCTCTGTCAAATAAATAAATACAATCTTAAAAAAAAAAAAAAAGTGGGCAGAGTGGGGCGCCTGGGTGGCTCAGTCGTTAAGCGTCTGCCTTCGGCTCAGGTCATGATCCTGGGGTCCTGGGATCGAGCCCCGCATCGGGCTCCCTGCTCAGCGGGAAGCCTGCTTCTCCCTCTCCCACTCCCCCTGCTTGTGTTCCTTCTCTTGCTTTGCCTCTGTCAAATAAATAAATAAAATCTTTAAAAAAAAAATGAGGGCGCCTGGGTGGCTCAGTCGTTAAGCGTCTGCCTTCGGCTCAGGTCATGATCCCAGGGTCCTGGGATCGAGCCCCGTGTCGGGCTCCTGGCTCAACGGGGAGCCTGCTTCTCCCTCTCCCTCTGCCTCTCCCCCTGCTCATGCTCTCGCTCTCTCTGTATCTGTGTCTCAAATGAATAAATAAAATCTTAAAAAAAAAAAAAAATGGGCAGAGGATCCGAACAGACTTCATAGCATTACGTGTGCAAGGCTACGGAGAACAAAAGAACATTCTTCTTGCTGGGGGATATTTAGGAGATATTAGGAGCTCATGTTTTAGGCCAGGTGTTCAATATCTTTTTCAGGGGACGATGGCGCAGGGTGTTGAGAGCACCTGGGGTCTGAGAACACCTACTGGGTTGGGACGGCCTCCGGAGGACCTTTCCACTGGATCATAAGGCAGGACAGACCCTTGTCAGGCAAAGGAAAGGGGGAGGGTCCGGGAGGCAGAAGGCCTGGGCAGAGGTGTGGGGTGAGAGGCTCTAGAATGTTCTGAGGACAGTGAGGACATGGTTTGTTTGGAGCCCAAGGCACACCGGGAGACAGGAAGGTGTTGGGGGCTAGGCCTTGGATGCCGGGGAGGGGGAAGGCCTGTGGCTTTCCTCCTGGGGCAGCAGAGGCCGGAAGAGGCGAGCATGAGCACGGACGGCGCATGCTCAGATCTGTGGCTGAGCTCGCTCCTCGATGCTGCATTTTCTTTTGCCAGAAGCCAATTTCTGAATATCTGCAAGCCAAGCACTACACTGCAATTGGGGATTGTGACACCTTCTCTAATTAAGAAGTTGTTTTTTTTTTTTTAAGATTTTATTTATTTATTTGAGACAGAGAGAATGAGAGACAGAGAGCATGAGAGGGAGGAGGGTCAGAGGGAGAAGCAGACCCCCCCGCTGAGCAGGGAGCCCGATGTGGGACTCGATCCCGGGACTCCAGGATCATGACCTGAGCCGAAGGCAGTCGCTTAACCAACTGAGCCACCCAGGCGCCCTCTAATTAAGAAGTTTTTAAGTGTGCGTGAGTGTGCGTCTGCATGCACGTACGTGTGCGAGTCTGTGAGTGTGCATATGTGAGTACGTGCATGTTTGGGCCAGTGTGAGTGTGACCATGTGTTGTGTGTACGTGCACGTGCACAAGTGTGCATGTGTGTGTATGTGTGTTGTGTGTGTGCATGCGCGTGCATGAGGGTATGTTTGTGAGCATATGTGTGAGTGTGACTACATATGTGTGGGTGGGTGTGATTGTGTGTTGTGAGTGTGCATGTGTGAGTGTGTGGCTGTGTATACGTGTGTGTGTGAGTGTGTCCCTCCAGTCCTGGCCTCCTGTTGATGTCCCTTTCCTGCAGTGTCTGCTCTGAGCAAGCCTGAACTAGCTGGGACTCATTTCTTCCTTTTCAAATGAACCTGTGTTCTTTAAACAAGGGGAAAACCAGAAGAGAAGCTTCCCCCAGCCTGAAGGTGCCCGCTGCTTTCCCATTCCGTCCAGGAAGGGAAATTGGGTACACGATCCACCCTGGGGTGGACCTGGTGGCTCGAATCTTTGCCCTTTTTTTTTTTTTAAGCACTTTCCCCCCACCTCCCCAAGTTTATTTATTTCTTTATTTAAGTAATCGCTACGCCCACCATGGGGCTCGAACTCACGATCTGGAGGTCAAGAGTTGCAGGTTCCTCTGACTGAGCCAGCCAGGCGCCCCTTGAATCTTTGCTTTGAATCCTGGCTTGGTGCTTAGTTTTTCCTGGTTGTGTAACCCCGGATCTAGCCCTTGATCTTTCTGAACCTCAGCTGCTTCATCCGTGGAAGGAAGGAACGCTGTTTACTTGGCAGGGCTGTGAGGATTCACAGTATACAGAGAGTCTTGCCTAATGGCTGTGACATTGTAAACATTTGATACATAGTAGCGTTTGGACCATAATCTGCAAAAGCGTGAGCAACGCAGAGTGCTTTTGGGGCCCCTTGGCGCCGCTTCCTCTGGCTCTCTGGCCCCTGACATTTCTCCCGAATCCTATCCCCTGCATCAGGTGGGCTGTTTCAGGGACACGGGTGTGAAATCTAGGGCTTCTGGAGTCCAAACACTTGACCAGAAATAAACAAAGCAAGCTTTAATGGTGAAGGAGCCGGCAGAGGCACCTGTCACGGTTCCCCCATAAGGGATTCTGGGTGTGGAGGCAAGGCTGGGGGGCAAGATAACTGGAATCACGTGGAAGGAGGACGGAGAGCTAAGGGATCATGCAGGTTCTGCTCCCAGGAGGGGTGAGTGAGTGTCATTGATTCATGCATCCAGGCGGCTCCCAGTGAGCAGAACGCCCGTCCCGGGCTCTGGGGTAAGTACTCGGGCACCACGGTGAGCCCGCTCGACACCATCTCTGCCATCATAAAGCTTAGAGCAGGGAAGACAGCCGGAAAATGAGTGCCCAGAGAATAAATTAGGACACACGGCAGTAGTAACGTGATTCTACAAAAAGGAGATGAAACGTAAAAATTATGGGGTGGGCGGGCGCCTGGGTGGCTCAGTTGGTTAAGCGACTGCCTTTGGCTCAGGTCATGATCCTGGAGTCCCGGGATCAAGTCCCGCATCGGGCTCCCTGCTCGGCAGGGAGTCTGCTTCTCCCTCTGACCCTCCTCCCTCTCATGCTCTCTGTCTCTCATTCTCTCTCTCGCAAATAAATAAAATCTTAAAAAAAAAAAATTATGGGGTGGGGGGCATCTGCTTTAGACTGGGTGTTCTGGAAAGGCCTCTCTGAGGAGGGGACATTTCAGTGAAAGGTAAAATAAGAAAGAGGTACCACTCTGAGTTGGGAAGGAAGGGAGGTCGTTTTGAGGAAATGGAAGAAGGACCCCCAACCCCATATGCAGACAGCCCTGAGGTTGACCTCTGAGGGGCACAGGGAAGAGGCCAGATCATGCAGAGAGTCTTAGGGTCTTTGGGTCCTGTTTTAATCCACACCCCAGCTTCTTCTTCCCACATCCCCACTTGGTATCCTCAGACATTACCCAGGACATTGCCGACAAGAGTGGTGCATCCTGAGAGCCGCCTGCCCTGAGACTCACCAGCCTCCAGCCCTGCTCCTCCACTGACCTTGTGCCTCAGTTTCCCCACTGAAAAATCATTAATATTTTTCCAAAGACCATCCCCCTTTCATTGGGCCACTACATGAAGCATTAAGAAAAAAAAAAAGGCTACTTTTTCTCTCCATCTTTTCTCCTCTTCTCTGACTGGGCTAGGTGGACGGGAGGAGACTGCATCATGGGGCTCAGTAAACAACCCTTAATAATTTTTTAAAATTTATTTTTATTTTGGGGGTGCCTGGGTGGTGCAGTGGGTTAAGGGCCTGACCTTTGGTTTCGGCTCTGGTCATGATCTCAGGCTGGTGAGGTCAAGCCCCACAGCAGGCTCCATGCTCAGCGCAGAGTCTGCTTGAGATTCTCTCTCCCTCTCCTGCTGCCCCTCCCGGGCGTGCGCTGTCTCTTTTAAGATTTTATTTATTTGACAGAGAGAGACACAGCGAGAGAGGGAACACAAGCAGGGGGAGTGGGAGAGGGAGAAGCAGGCTTCCCGTGGAGCAGGGAGCCCGATGTGGGGCTCGATCCCAGGACTCTGGGATCATGACCAGAGCAGAAGGCAGACACTTAAAGACTGAGCCACCCAGGTGCCCCTAAATAAATAAATCTTTAAAAAAAAATTTATGTAATCTCTATGCCCAACATGGGGCTTGAACTCACAACCCTGAGGTCAAGCGTCACATGCTCTAGGGACTGAGCCAGCCAGGTGCTCCATAAAGTCTTGGCCCCTTAAAGGAGGACCCTGCCACCGGAGCTCAGGATCACCCTCTTCTTTATAGCAGAAGGGACGCACCTGGGTGGTGAGGGATGGAGCATGGCTGCGGGGGAGCTGGTGCCTGAGAGCTGCCCCTCCCTTGCCTCCCCTCCCGCCTCACCCTAGCTTTGTCCCTGAGCTGATTATTGCTTTATTACTGTTTTCAGTCAGATATAATTCCGGCATTTTCTACAATCTTGATCTTTTCACTGATACCAGCTTTTTGTACAAAGATTTGTATATAAAATGATTATGTACTCACCAGAATACATTCCCCAGCAATTAGAATGTTTAAGATGCAGCTCCTAACACTCCTTCAGCACATTCCTCATTTATTACTTTTGAAAATGTTTTGTGTTTTTTTTTGTTGTTGGTTTTTTTTTTTTTTTTGGTGGATGTGTTTACAAATCCAGTAACAATCCTCATTTAGAGTTGCAAAACACGAAGCCATTTTGAACCCAGACAGATGGCAGCTAAATGAACTTTAATTAAAGAATGAGTGCTTTGAATCAAATCACTTTAAAAAGTACAGTACACTGAAATTCTGGAGAGGTTGCATAAACAGCATCTGGGCTCTTCTGCAGGAAGAAGGCCTGCCTGCGGGAAAGAGGAAGGCATCCCCAGCGGATCCGGGCTGGGCGAGCACCGCGGGCAAAGCGAAGGGGGGCGGGCGGCCCAGCGGCCCCCAAACGCGGCCTCTGCCCTCGGCCCGGACACACCGTCCAGAGCGCAGAGCTCTCGAGACGGGCTGGAACGGACACAGGCCACCTCTGGGTTCAAGGGCTTTGCCTTGGGGGGCGGGGGTGGGGGGGAGTGTCCCCCTTCTGCTTTCGTGCAATGGGGTGGGGCCCCAAGGCGCGAGGCTTTGCTGCACCACCGGCCTCATTGCACGCGTCGGCACAGCGCGAGCGCAGGCAGACAGACAGACGGCGGAGGCTTCCCGGGCCCTCCCCGGGCGCCCCGCCTCCCGCGCAGACGCCCGCGGGGCAGGAGCCACTTCCGGCCGCGGCCGCGGCCGCGGGTCTGGGCGGGGGCGGCGGCTCGTCTCTGGGCAATCGAGGGGCGCCAGCGGCCCCGGAGCGGGCTGCTGGGGGCTGCGGGGGCTGCGGGGGGCCGGGCCCGGGGACGCGGTGGAGAAGGAAGGGGACGGGCGGTGGGGTGAGGGGCAGGGGAGGGGACGGAGGGGAGGAGCCCGGAGCGCCGGGCCGGAGACGTTTGCACTCAGTGCTGGGGGGCAGGAAAAGCACCCGAGGCGTCTCATCCGGGGGAGCCGGGATTAGATCAGGGGAGCTTGGCCTCCAGGAGCGGGGGCTGAAGGCCAGTGGTAGCTGCCAGATTGTCTTCGATCTCAGAGTTTCTGCCTCAAGGGCGGTGATGAATGGCGGGGGCGCCCCAGCTCCGATCCTGGAAAGGGGCAGGGGTCTGCAGGTGGGGTGGAGGGTCCTGGTGGGGCCCGGGGCCCCTGGGATGGGGGAGGGAGGTGGTGGCAGCAGAAGGGAGCAGTTGGGGCGCTGTGTGCCAGCCTTGTGGCTTCTGGCATCGTTCCAGGAGGAAGCGGAGTCCGGAAGGCTGGCCTGGGGCCTTCCCTCCCGGCTCTGGGCACCGGGCTGATCCCACCGGTTGGCAGAAGCTCCCGGCCTGTTTTGATCGTGTAATTAGCTGAGTCAGGACTCCGAGCGCCTCCGAGTCCTGGGCCTGCTTCTGGCCCTTGGCTAGACCCTGTGGTCACCGTGACCCCTCCTTGCCCCAGCGCTCCCGTCCATTTGGCTTCCAAGTCCTGTTGGCTGACCTCCTTGTTATTCTCCACCTGGCTGGGCCCCGGGCCAGCTCTTCTGGAACAATTACAGGAGCCTCCCTGTGGTCTAGCAGCTTCTTCTTCGGGAGGCAGGCCCTTCTATAATGCAGATCCGGTGGTGCCCCCGTACCCCCCAGGCCTTACACACTTCCACAAGGCCGGTAAAAAAAGGGATGCGGGCCGGCCCCAGGGTGCACGGCTCAGCCCTCGGCCCAGAGAACCCAGGCTGCATTTCTGCCCCACTCACCCCTTCAGCTGGGCTCTGCCCAGCCCGCTGAGCATCCTCACCGAGCGCTCATCTCACCTCCAGCCACTCCCTGTTCCTGGAACGCCCGGTCTCGGGCAGCCTCCCAGCCTTGGCACAAGTGACTCTCCTAGATCACGGTCCTGTCCTCCCCGTCCCGCTTTGCCCTGCCAACCCCAGCTGTGCTCTTCAAGTCTCCGCTTCAGAGATGGTTCTAGATTCGGTGCTGCCTTGTGCTCCCACGGCACCCTGCCTCCAGTGAACGGGGCCGCTGCTCACTGTCGGGCCCTCTTGACCTGTCCTTCTGCCTTCAGTCTTACCCCTTCCTTCATCTTCTCACCTGCCACCAAAGTGGCCTTGCTGAAACACAGCTGTGACCCATCACTCTGTTCAGATGCCCTTGAGCTCTATCAAAAATCCGCCCCACCCCTCCGGGCCCAATCCAGAGCCCCTCGGCCAGGGTGCCTTCTCTCCAGCCACGGAGAGTCCAGGCTTGATGATCATACTTAACGCTTGAGACGTCCCCTGCTAATTCACCAAGACAGCCCCCTTCCACCCTGTGCGCTCCCTGAGGCCAGGGGGTCAGTCTGCCACCTGGCCTTCCGTGCCACCTCATTGGGAGGCCACGCGGCCCCAGCGGCAGAGAAATGAGAGGAGTCTGTCACCAGACAGCAGGGCCCAGCAGTCAGGGACATGGCCTCTGCTCTGGCAAGGAAGGAGGACCTTGGCAGGCCGTCTGAGCCGGGTTTCCTGACCTCATCCCAGTGACAGCTGTAGTTGTAATTCCAAATGAGAATACGCAGAAGTTATGAGCAAGGGCCAGGCTTTTTTTTTTTTTTTTTTTTTTTTACTTATTTAAAAAGGCCTTGGTGGCAGGAATATAGTGTAAAAATCATTGGAAAAACTAAAAGGCATCGATACATATCCGAATATACACTTTGTACATAAATTACATTTCCTTTAGTCTTTCTGAGTGAGGTCCTGATTCAGCACTGAGGTCTAGTAATTCAGAGGTCCCGGGAGCTGCACGTTCAGGCCGGCATAGTCCACCATGTACATTGGCCATTGCTAGAGAGAGGGGGACAAACGGTCTGGGTTAGGACTCCGGGTGACACGGAAAGACCGCCAGACCACTGAGCAATGCTTTCTGAAGGGCCTTCTCAGATGCGATTCATTTTGAGGCACTGAAGGTCCAGAGAGGGGAACATGACCTGTCCAAGGTCACGCAGTTCACTGATGGCCATGGAGCCTGGGCTCAGGCCTTCTGACCTGTTCCCACCTATGTCCCAGGGGCTATTCATGCGGACCAGACAAAATTGAGGAGTGGCTCAGAACAGGTGGTCATCCCCACACACTCAGCCCCCTCCGGGCCTTATGCCCCAGAAAGTCTGTCCCCCTCCCTCCAGGCCGCCTCTGCCTGGCCCACAAGGCCTTCCACACTTCCGCAAGGCTCTTGGATGCGGGAAGAGCTAGGGACCCTGTGTACACACTCCTAGGTGGGGAGAAAGGTACGGCCTGAACTTTGGGTTTTTTTTCCAGGAAGCGGTTAAAGGGGGGCACGGTCAAACGATAAATCCCCAAATCATTTTCAAAGGTACTCCAATATTCTCCCCACAGGACTCAGGATTTCAAGCTAGTATTTTGAAGTCAGAAAGAACTGTCATGCGTGTGTGCCCCTCATGGGGTCTTCCTCTTGGATGGGAGAGAACCCAGGCCAACCACACGGCGGGACGGGAGGAGGCTGCAGGTGGGTCCTCCATCCATGGCTGACCGCAGTGAGGCCACCACCAACTAGCCGCTGACCCCTACTTCCCTCCTCCACACCCTGCGGGTAACACCTACACCTCACAGGGCTGTGGTGGGGCCCGGAGCTCGTGAGGTGAGTGCAGAGATTAACCTAGCCTCTGACAGCCCAGGAACCGAGAGTCTGTCTGCTCAGGGTCCTGTTCTGGCACTGCCCAGGGGAGCCCCCTACCCTCTCCCGGGCTCCCGCTTGCCCACCTGCCCAGCAGAGGTGTGACTTCCTGGCCCGGGGGCTTGTGAGCAGCCGATGACAGGGCTGGACTATCTCTTGAGGAGATCGGGCAGACGTGTCTGCAGCCCTGAGGCTGCGGAGCCCCACTCAGGGCCCAGTGCCTCCCTGCACCCCAAACCCGCGCCCCAGAGCAGACAGCCCTGCCCGCGTGCGGGGTGAAGGCCAAAGAGCCGAGCGGTCAGGTCCGGATCTGTGCAACTTTACCACGAGTGAGATCTGGTTGGTGGACGCCACGGACTCCGGGTTAGAGGATGAGGAGGAGGAAGACGAGGAGGAGGAGGAGAAGGAGTTCCCTTCGGAGACCCGCTTTCTCTTGCGCTTGGGAATGCCGCTGTCTTTGGCTGCGGGAGAAGAGGTTGCTGCTGGGTCTCGGCTTCGAACCCCTCGGGAGAAGGCTTTTGTTTTCAGGTTTCAAGCCCCCTTCTCGGCATTCAAGGCTCCAGACCCCCCCAGACCAACCCCCTCTCCCCCGCCAGCGGCCGAGGCCCAGCCCTCCAACCTCTGTCCTTAACCAGGCCCCACAGCCCCGTGGCTCTCCTCCCTGCCTTTGCTAACATGAGCCTCACCCCCCAGGTGTGCCCCCCGAGCAGGCTCAGTTCAGGCCCATGTCCTCCTTATGCCATCCCCAGACCATCCAGCCTGTGGGGGCCGGCCTCCCCAGAACTCCCAGGGCCCGGCATTCTGCAGTGAGGGGCTCGGCCTCGGGCCCTGGAGAAAGTCACTTCAAGTCACTCGGACTTGTGCCTTCATTTCCTTGCGAGTGAAATGTTGAGGGGGACCCAGGCTCCCGTGGGTAATATGCCTGGGCCCCCAGAAATACTCAGCAACTGAGAGCTGGTATCCATATTGTCGCTACTGTTAACTGTGGATGTGTGATGACCCCAACCTGAGAATGCTGACAGATGACAGTTCACAGCACGCAGTGTCCCCGGGGAAAGAGACTCAGGTTTATAGTCAGAAGTCCCAGATTCCAATTCCCATTACTGCCAACCCTTGCTGTGTGACCCCGGGCAAATCAATTAACCTCTCTGAGCCAAATGGGGAAAACCATGTGATGTGAGACTCAAAGGAGGTTACTGTGTATGAAAGAGCCCAGCACCCAGCCCAGCACATTGCAGGACTCAGCCGGGGTTCTGTTGCTGCAGAATTAAATTGATAGGAATATATGAGACTTAGAAAAAAGATCTGCAACCGTGCACCACACAAGTAGGGTTTGGTGCTTGACTGAGTGGGCCAGGTCACTGAGTAGAAACCAGACTGGGTGACAATCACATGGCATGAGGGCTGGCTGAGCCCATGAGGTGGCTGTTTGTCCAGCTGATGAAGAAAAATCAGAGGCTGGGGGGTCTGTGACTACGGCATAAACAGACATCCTGGGAAACAGAAGATTCTGGGGGCGGAAGGAGCTCAGCCAGAGAAAAGGGATTTTTGTAGGGGGCCCCACATGAACAGGAAGGCAGAGGTGCTGGCCCAAGGTCACAGCCAACCCGGGGTCACTGGAAGACCCTAAAGATGGCCATGGTGGGAGGGAGTGGTGGATGCAAGTCATGGCGTCCGCCCTCTGAGCATCTGTCCTAAACTCTCCTCCCCACGCCTCGGCAGGGCCTTCTGCATCTCTGCCTTCAACCTGGGAACAGCTCCCAAACCTGTCACCTCCCTACCCGCGAATCTGGTGCCTCACCTGGCCCCCGTGATCAGCACAGGACAGAGGGAGGTGGCTCCTGGCTGGGCTGTGCCACCCTAGGCCGTGCCGTTCCAGGGGGACCTGGACCCAGCTGGAGTTGGGGCCTCAGGTCTCAGGCCAGGATGGGGGCCCATCACGGTGCCCACTAAGCACTTGCTGGGCCTGCAGTTCGGATGGATGGCTTGAGGTGGCCACCAACCTCCCACGTGGCCCTGCCAAGCCCCTTTCCCTCTCTGGGCCTCAGCTTCCCAGCTGCACAGTGTGGTTGGGACTAGATCTGTGTATTTTAATCAGCGGTGCGCCTCCCAATCACTCTGAGGAACCTTCCGCCGTTTCTACGGTGCATCTTCTCAGGCAGAACCATGGCACCAGATGGTCTCCCAGCTTCCTGTGCACTCAAGGGTTCTAAGGGACAGTGTCTGGTGCAGGTGTGTGCCTTGCAAATGCAGGCAGAAGGGTGGGGTCCCCCCCCCCGCCCCCCGGCCCCAGCCAGTCTCGGCCATGCGGCCTGCCTCCCCCTGCTGGTCACACAGCATCCTTCTCCTCCCCCAGGTGGCTTCCATGATCCCACCGGCTGCCCCCTCCTCCTGGCTCCAGCCCGCCCCTCCTAATCTCCCGTTGATGTGACACACTCAGCCGTGCTGTGGCCGCGCCCCCTCTGGCGGGCACCTGCAGGCTCCCTGTGGACCCACTGGGCAGGGAGCACTATACCCCCTCTGGGTGGTCAGCTACCGACCGCAAGCCACCCGGACCAGATCTACCCACAGACCCTGGTCCCTGAGAGGCAGAGAGGTGGCTTTTCCAGCCTCCGCCTTACCTGGCACCTTGGCGTCATTGCAGATCTCTGCAAAAGGTCTAAAAGAAAAAGAAAGGAGGTGGCAGTTAGAAAAATGGGGTTTCCCCTCTTCCTTCCCACCTGCCCCCTGAAAATGGGCGACACCTCTCACGAGAGGAGATGCTCCCACCGCTGCTGGAGTGTGAGGTAAGACCCGGATGGAAACGGTGGGCATCCCCCCCAGACCAGGCAGTGCCCTGCCAGGCCAATCGCCCCTTGGGGCCCGCTTTCCTGGTCTAGAAGTCGAGGGTGCCGCCTGACCAAGTGGTCAGAAATGTGTGCCTAGGGATCCCCAGCTGGCTCAGTTGGTAGAGCACGTGGCTCTTGATCTCAGGGCCGTGAGTTCGAGCCCCACAGTCGGTGTAGAGATTACTTAAGTAAATAAACTTAAAAAAAGTGTGTGCCTAGATTTACAGAAGTGGATATTCATCACACTATTATTTTTTTATGTATGCGTTAATTTTTATTTTATTGTTTTACTTTTAGCATTCTTTGTATGAACCCCCCCTCCCAAATGAGATGCAGCCTAAATGTCCATCAGAAAAGGACATTATGGTCTATCTATTCAGATGACTGGTCAGTCACTAAAGGGAATCCTCAGGGACGTAGATAATGTTCGAGCGTGTACAAGACAGCCAGACAAGAAACAGCAAGTTTGGGCACCTGGGTGGCTCAGTTGGTTAAGCGACTGCCTTCGGCTCAGGTCATGATCCCGGAGTCCCGGGATCGAGTCCCGCATCGGGCTCCCTGCTCAGCGGGGAGCCTGCTTCTCCCTCTGACCCTTCCCCCTCTCATGCTCTCTCTCTATCTCATTCTCTCTCTCAAATAAACAAAATATTAAAAAAAAAAAAAAAGAAACAGCAAGTTTTATTTACTGTCTACAGATAAATACTGTATGATCTCAGTTTCATTTGCCACAAATAAAAATCTAATAGGCATTAAAAGAAACGTGGAAATGGGGAAGGAAAGTTCTAGAATGTCTTTGGCGGTTCTTTCTGGGAGGTACGCCTATGGGGGGGGTGAGCATTTTTTTGCCGTGGTTTCTTGCACTGTCTAGTAGTTGCTTCAGGGGGTGGACGGTAGGTGGGAGGGAAAATGCTTTTTATTTGAAACCCGTCTGAATCATTTCATTTTTTTTTTTTGGATATATACAAATATTTTAATTCTAAAGCGGCCAATTCTTGGTTTAGGGTTACTGCATCGGGCTCCATGCCCAGCACAGTCTTCTTGAGACTCTTTCTCCCTCTTGCTCTGCTCCCCTACCCCGCTCTCTCTTTCTCTCAAATAAATAAATAAAATCTTAAAAAAATTTAAAACATCAAGTGTAAAATTGAAAAGAAAATGTGCATAGGGGAAAAAGTTAGTGCATCATGGTATTAGGCCTGAAGAGGACAGTTACATGGTTACCTTCTTTTTTTCTACCTTTTCGTGTTTCCCAAGTTTGCTGTGTGTATTTTCTTTTTATCGAGGTATAATTTCTTTTAAAGATTTTATTCATTTATTTATTTGAGAGGGAGAGAGGGAGACAGCACAAGCAGAGGGGAGGTGCAGAGGGAGAGGGAGAAGCAGACACCCCGCTGAGCTGGGAGCCCGATGCGGGGCTCGATCCCAGAACCCTGGGATCTCAACCTGAGCCGAAGGCAGACGCTTAACGGACTGAGCCACCCAGGCGCCCCTTTATGGAGGTATAATTGACATATGACATAAAGGACATATAACTGACACATAATTGATATAATAATGCCGTGTTAGTTTCAGGTGTTCAACATAACGATTCCATATTTGTATATATTGTGAAATGATGACCATGTTAAGTCTAGTTAACATCTGTCACCATACATACAATCTTTTCTTTTTTTTAAAGATTTTTATTTATTTATTTATTTATTTGAGCGAGCGAGAGAGAACACAAAGGGAGAGTGACAGAAAGAAGCAGGCTTCCCGCTGAGCTAGGAGCCCAATGCGGGGCTCGATCCCAGGACCCTGGGATCATGACCTGAGCTGAAGGCAGAGACGCTTAACAGACTGAGTGACCCAGGCGCCCCAAGAAGATGGTCACCTAGGAAGTGGGTCCTCACCAGACCCTGAATCTGCCACCACCTTGATCTTGGACTTCCCAGTTTCCGGAACTGTGAGAAGTCCATGTGTGTTGTTTATAAGCCTCCTGATCTGTAGTATTGTGTTACAGTGACCCGGATGGAGTGAGAGAGCTGGGTTTGTGTCCCAGCTGACCCACCATGAAGATGAGAGTGTTAAGCTATCTGTCTCTTGGAATCTGGGCAAGCAAGAGGCACCAGTCTGTCTGTCTGTCCATCTGTCTCCGTCTCTCTCGTCTCCTGGCTGGGACTGCTTTGGGAATTTCCCCACCGGATGCAAGCAGTCCCCTCTCCCATGGCCCCGGCCCATTGTGCCCACCCCGCGCTGGGTGCTGGGGGCACTCACTGGAGCTGGTTGATGATGACCATGCGCACGTGCTCTCGGGCCTTCAGGATCTTCTCCAGCCGGTGGATGTCGTACGTGTTGGGGTTCCGGAAAGGGATGTCGTCAGGCAGGCCCGTGACCTCGACGGCGTCTGGGCTGTCCCGGATCAGTTTGTACGGGACCAGCACAGGCCTGTTCAGGCCCAGGGCCTCGCCTACAAGACACGGTGGGTCAGCGCGAGGGGAAGAGGTCCCCTGTGAGAGGCCACGCCCCCCGGGGAAAGGGCTGGATCCTGGCATGGTCCAGCTTGGCGGCCACCGTACTACAGAGTTTAAAAATCAATACACACACCTTCTTTTTTTCTTTAAATCCACTTAGCAAAACTATAAACCTAATACCCAGTGCTGGCAATAAAACAGGCACTTTGGCGCGTGCCTGGTGCCATGTTAAGTGTGCGTACCCAGAACTGATAAACAAGAGATGTGATATCTGCTTAAGATCTACTATTATGGTAGGAAAACTACAAAGTCCTTACTTAAGTTATTTATGGATGACAGGATAGGGTGCCTTGGGTGTGTTTTAAAAAATTCCGAAGTGTGTACATGGACACTGAAGAAGTCAGGTTGGCAAAATGTTGGTGATCCCAGGGGCTGGCTTTGGGTGACGTGGCAGGTCACCAATACCCATTTTCGTCCGTGTCTGAATTTTGATTTCACAATGACAAGTGAAAGAGCCGACCCCACCAAACACCAGCAGAGTCGCTTCTCCCTCTCAGAACGAAACCCCAACTCCT
This sequence comes from Mirounga angustirostris, assembly GCF_029215605.1. NCBI lineage: Eukaryota > Metazoa > Chordata > Mammalia > Carnivora > Phocidae > Mirounga > Mirounga angustirostris. Next base: position 170,028,405 of record NW_026991713.1, read on the forward strand.
CGTTAGGCCTGCCCGCCCCTCCCTGTGCACTGGGGGCCTCCCCCGGCTGCTTACCCCAGGCCCTCTGGCCTCCTTGCTGGTCCCCAGTCACCCAGCTGTCCCTGCTGCCCGGCAAGCTCTTCCTGGAATGTGTGTCCCCTCCTGACATTTGAGTCTCTAGTCTTGGCTAACGCACGTCCCATCCTCCCAGGGGCATTCCTGCCCCACCCCCCAGGCAACCCCTTATCCTGCTACTGTTTTGTCTTCTCCGTTATCACTCTCTGAAATTCTATTTAAAAATATTTTTTATTACGTCCGTCTCCCTGCTACAATGCAAAATGGAAATAATACTAAATTCATCAAATAAAACGTAATGTATACAGAGCATCTAGCGTAGCTTGGCACTCAATGATCTAGAAAGCTCGACTGTAACCATGTTATTATTATTATTAAGATTTTATTTTATTTTTGAGAATTTATTTTTGGGCGCCTGGGTGGCTCAGTCGTTAAGCGGCTGCCTTCGGCTCAGGTCATGATCCCAGGGCCCTGGGATCGAGCCCTGCATCGGGCTCCCTGCTCCACGGGAAGCCTGCTTCTCCCTCTCCCACTCCCACTGCTTGTATTCCCTCTCTCATGTCTCTCTCTGTTAAATAAATAAATAAAATCTTTAAACAAAACAAAACAAAAAAAAAGAATTTATTTTTAAGTAATCTCTACACCCAAGGTGGGGCTCGAACCTGTGACCCTGAGATCAAGAGTCGCACGCTCCACCCACTGAGCCAGCCAGGCGCCCAGTAACCATATTATTAATTGTCCCAACTGGGCTCTGCCCTGGCACCCTGGGTGCCTTCACCTAGCATCGCATGGCCCTTACCTATTCCCTGACCACCTCCCTGCACAGATTCCGAGCCCCAGGATGGCAGGGATCGGACGCCCTCCCCCAGAGTCCTCACGGCTAAGTGTGAGTTGGGCAGATGCACAAACAAGCACTTGGCCGTGGGCCATGCATGGCCTCTGCCGCAAGGCCCAGCCCTAGAGCAGCGGAAATGCTGACCTGCAATCTCTGCCCTGGGCGCCCCAGATGGGTTCTTTCCCAGTGTTCGGACGGGGAAATGAGGGGTCAGCTCCCACCAGTCACCGGCAGGGCAGCTGGGGGTGGAACTGGAGGCGGCCAAGGCTGGCTGTAGAGGGAGGGGCTGCCCAGGAAGGCTGGCCCCACAGACCCTGCCCCACAGACCCTACTCCTCATGCACTGACCGTATTTCTCATTGAAGAGCTCCTTCACCTGCTCGCGGAGGATCACCTTCTCCCCTAGTCTGTTGGCGTCATCTTCATCTACGAGAGGAAGACAAGGCGGCCGTGAAGGTGGGCACGGGCCGGCCCCTGGACGGACTCCCATGTGGCATCCCCTGCCCACCGCGTTAATATCAGGCAGCTTTGTTCCTGGCCGTGGTTGTCTGTTCATCAATCCATCCGTCCCCCCTTCCTATATCAGCTGTTCGAGCGTGCTCTCAGAAGGCAGGCAGGGGCTTCTGATGGATGGGGTGGGGTGGGAAGAACTGGCCCAGGCCGGTCTGTTGGATGTGGCAGAAGCACGGGGTGGTGCCAAGGTCACTGGCTGCCAGAAACTCACCCCGGCTGCCTGGATGATCCTGAGCCCGAGGCTCGTGACCGGGGAGACAGGAACGCTGCGGGAGCATGGGGGCTGCACACTCTCCCCACCCAGGGCCCAGGGCAGACCTCCGTGGACACCTGCTGTTGGACCCTGGGCTCCCCTCACCCGTCTTCGGTCTAAAGTGGCAGTGGGCCAGGTGAGCCGTGAGACAGGGCCTGGGCCGGGCCGGGAACGTGGAGGGTGTGGATGGGATGCAGGGGTCCTGGGGGCAGAGGGGCCTGATGGGCTCGTGCCCTGGGCTGGGGAGGGAGCTGGAGTTCCAAGAAGGGTGCCCTGAGCTGGCCGGGCCTCCGGCAGACAGGGGTGGGAGTGGAGTGGAAGCAGGCGGGGAGCCAGGGCCTGGGAGATGTGGGGCAGAACAGACAGAATGGGTTTGTGGAGAAAAACAACTCCTGTTTTAATCTGGAAAATCTCACAGAACTCAGTTCAAGTTCGGAGGCCAATGCAGGAACTCTGCAGCCCCGCCAGGGAGGAACCTCCCTTCCCAGTCCGCCTGCTGCCCCTGCTGCAGGCCCGCCGTGCCTTGTGTGGTCCCGGTCATGCCCACGCTCCCGACTCTGGAACGAGATCTGCCACATCTCAGAGTTTCTGCATATGTCTCTTCAACCATGACCATCCAGCCACCCAGGTGCTCCTGACACCCTGCATCCCAGGGTCCTCCCTCTCGGGGGAAGTAATGGCCCCATCAGTCGGACCAAGACACTGAACTGAGCCCCCCTTAGAGGCCTCCTTCTTCCCACAACCCCCAAAAACACAGCCCTTCCGGATGGTCTTCAGGACCCCACCGTGGCCAAGAGTCAGCCTGACCCTTCTCCAGGTCCTGAGTGGGCAACCTGACAGAGCCCTGGTCCCAAGGGCCACCCAGAGCCTGTGGGGAGGTGGCAGACGCTGTCCATCTCCCCCTTGGCCACCAGGCATTCCTCTGGTGCCAGGATTCCGCACAGACATGGCGGCACCCACAGGACAGGGCAGTATGGCCTGGATTCCCATCGGTGATGCCGGCAGCTCTCCTGGGCACGAGCACGGCCACCCCTCACCACAGCCAAGGACACCAGAGGCTCAGAGAGGTCAAGCAACTTCCCCAAGACCACACAGCTGCCAAGTGCCAGGAACAGTCCATCTGTCTGACCAAGAGCCCCGGGTTCCCCGAGATCTCTGTTTCCCCGTCTGTAGAAGGAAGGGTTGATCCTCAGGTTGTTTCCTCTAAATCTCTTGTCCTATCAGCTCACAGTCCGGAATCCCTGTCTCCTTGGGGCCCGGGGCGGGGCCGACACAGCCGGACCCCACAAAGCCGGCTGGGTTGAAAGGCAGTGCACGGCCCCTCAAGGACGGGCCCTGTAAGTGGCGGCTGCTGTGGCTGGGGACACGGCCGTGTCGTGTCTCCTCTCCCCTGCCTTGGCCTGGAGGCTCCGGCGGCTGTGTGGGTGAGGGGTGCACACCGCGCAGGCCTGAGCCTCACACGGCCCTCGCCCTGGCAGAGGCCACACCAGGCCCCAGAAGGGCAGAGAACCTGAAGCCACGCACCTGGGCTCCTGCTAGCCCTGCCGTGCGGGCGTCGTGGGATGTCCCCTCTCGGTGCTCTTGCTCACTGTCTTGACACGACATTTGTCTGGGCCCAAGATTTCACGAAGACCATCCCATCTGGATGTGGTGCTGCCCCTGGGCATTTAGCAGAGGACAGAAACACAGCCCGGGTCCAGGGCAAGGGATGGTGAGGGACGCTTGGTGACCCACCGGCCTTGATAACTATCAGTGCAGGGCACGTGGGGGGAACCTAACCCAGCTGGGAATCAGGGAGGGCTTCCCAGAGGAGGTGCTGCTGCTGGGTATTAAGCACCTCCTATGTGCACAGCGCCAGGCCTCAGAAAGGGTGCCTCTTGGCTCCTCTCCCCTCTTCGTTTTTACTGATTACTTTTTTAATTTTTAAAAAGTCTTAATTTTTTTGTTTTTATTTAATTTGGAGGAAGGGAGTTCCATTTTTTCTTAAAGGTACTTTTTTTTTTAAGATTTTATTTATTTGTCAGAGAGAGAGACACAGTGAGAGAGGGAACACAAGCAGGGGGAGTGGGAGAGGGAGAAGCAGGCTTCCCGCGGAGCAGGGAGCCCGATGCGGGGCTCGATCCCAGGACCCTGGGCTCATGACCCGAGCCAAAGGCAGACACTTAACGACTGAGCCACCCAGGTGCCCCATTAATGGTACATTTTTGAGTGAAACAGGCGAGGGTAGATTCTGGTGTGGGCTGGAGGGGAGAGAGCCCCTGCCCCGTCTGGGGGCTCACAGGAAATGGGAGGCAGCTCCTTGAGGTGCATGGGCAAAGTCGAACCACAGGTGGAGACCCCCCCAGCCCCCCGTCCCGTGTCCCTGCTCTAGCCCTGAGGGGGAGAGCCAGGCTCCCTGCTGGCCTGGGGCTTCGGTGGGAGCAGCTGTCCTGCTAGCCTGGGCTGGGGCAGGACAGGCCCCGGGGAGCTTTTCCCTCTGGGTCTGGTCTGCTTGTGGGCAAAACAAAGACCAGGAAACTCCCTCCGAGAACACGGGGTGGGGCAGAGAGCACAGTCACTGTGGGCCGTGTAGGGCTTCGGCCATAAACCCAGTCTGAAGGGCAGCCGGGAGTTAAGAGTGTTTACTTGGCTATCTGACAGCTGGGGTTCAAATCCTGTTATTAGCTCGTGACCTTGAACAATTCTCCGAACCACTGGATTTCCTCGTTTGGAAAGTCACTACCACGACAGGGGAGACCAGGTGGGGCTGCCGTTGAGAACCCAGTGCCTGGCATGGCCCTGGGGCCGGTTTTACTGTTCTGAAGCCTGAGTCACCAAACCTATTCGGGGGGACCGGTCTGAGCTCCCCTGAACCCAGGCTGGCTATAAGAACACTGACCCGGGGGCGCCTGGGTGGCTCAGTTGGTTAAGCGACTGCCTTCGGCTCAGGTCATGATCCTGGAGTCCCTGGGTCAAGTCCCGCATCGGGCTCCCTGCTCGGCAGGGAGTCTGCTTCTCCCTCTGACCCTCCTCCTTCTCATGCTCGCTGTCTCTCATTCTCTCTCTCTCAAATAAATAAATAAAATCTTAAAACAAAACAAAACAAAACAAAAAAAACACCGACCGGTGTTGGCAAACATTTCAGAATGTTCTCCATTTGGAGAGTCACTGTTGGGGCTCCATGTGGAGTGTGGGTCCCCCCAGTGTACCTCCCTGAATGCCTGCCTGCAGCGGGGAGGAAGGGGGTCCCCAGGGCCTGTGACACGGGGGTCCCTGGCTCAGCAGACTGCAAGGCAATCTTGATTCTACCCCTAATGCTATGTGATGTTTGGAACGTCACTCCACCTCTCTGGGCCTGTTTCCACATCCCTCAGATGGGACTCCTGGCCTGCCAGGAGGATCCCATGGTGTCACAGATAAAAACGGTGAAGGCCCCCCGCCATCACAGTCAGGTTGTCGCTGACGCTATTAGATCAATGTTTCCATTACCCTGGAGTCTCGGGGAATTAAGCTTCACGTATGAGACTCTTCCCGATAACGGATGCTTAACTTCTCCAATCTCCTGGGTTTGTCGTACCCATTGTGGGCAGGCCGTTTACTAAAATGCATCAAGTACCCCTTTCTTAGGTAGCACATGGTGGGGCAGAGTGTGGGGGGGGAGAGGTTGACTTGAACCCCCCACCCCGGGGCAGCAACATGCTTCAAGGGCAGGCCCACCCTGTCGGCATTTCTGCCCCCCTTGCTGCTCATTCCAGTTTATTGGTCTCTGTCACTCCGTCTGCCCCAATAGCTCTCATCTGGTTGTTTCTAATCTGCCGTCTGTTAGCTTGAGGATTAACTGAATTTTGCCTGGGGGAAGAAAGCAACCAAGCTTACTAAATCACAGCCAAGCTGGGTACACAATTAGAAACCAGAGGGCTCGGGGTGCTTGCTGTCTGCGATGGCCCCACAGCCCTCTCCCCAGGGGCAAAGTACGAGAACCGCGAACAGCCGGGGGCCTCTCTCCACCAGCTTGAGGTCCACAGCTCGGATTGGTGTCTGTACGCTGACATTCAGGATGGTAAGGGGCCAGGAGGAGCCCGCAGCAAGGGACGGGCTGCTCGGAGGGGGACAATTCCCCCTCTCCCAGCTCTTCCGCGGGACCCCTCCTCTCTGCCAGGCCTGGGCTGGGTGATCCAGGCATCACGCAGACCCTCAAGCGAACAGAGGGTGGATGTCCACAGGGATCCCCACGTTGATGGGACAGCTGCCCCCGCTTGTCCCCTGCTCGGGCTCTGCAGCTTGCACACGTCCCTTTCCGGGCTCCGGACCTTCATCAAAGTGAGAAGGCATGCTCAGCTTCACCTTTTCACTCCCTCTCAGCCCGGCACGCAGGTGCAGCGGGAATTCTGTCATTGGTTTTAGAGGTGGAGAAACTGAGGCTCAGAGAGGCCACGCATGCATGGCAGCGGGGTGGACGGCCTCGCCCCCGTGCCCGCTCTCGGAGAACACACCCCAGAGAAACTTCTTACACGTGCCAAAGGAAATATGGCCAAGAGCCCTAACAGCACTCTTATTAACAGGAAATCCACGAAGCCACCCGAGTGGCCGAGGACAGCAGAGTGGCGCGGTCACCTGCCGGAACCGCACGGAGCAGTGGACGCGAGCTGGCTCGGCGTCGCATGTCAGAATCACCTTACATAAGGCCGAGTAGGAAAAGCAAGTCCAGACTTGACACACGAGGACACGCCTCGCTTGTAAAAGTAAAAAGTGGGGCTCCTGAGTGGCGCAGTCGGTTAAGTGGCCGACACCTGGTTTCAGCTCAGGTCGTGATCTCAGGGTCGTGAGATGGAGCCCCAAGTCAGGCTCTGCACTCAGCGGGGAGTCTGCTTGAGATTCTCCCTCACCTTCTCCCTCTGCCCCTCCCCGACCCCTCTCTGAAATAAATATATATATCTTAGGGAAAAAAAAAAAGGAAAAAGCATGCAAAAGGAAACAATTTTGGTTTCGGCAAATATTACACGTAATAAAGCCACTTAAGAAGTCGGCCTGTGAAGAGTGAGTTAACCTCAGATATACCAGATGATTTTCCCTATACGTACGTACCAACGATAAAGTTTAATTTAGAAATTAGGCACAGTAAGAGATGAACAACTCTAACGATAAAACAGAATTATGACAACGTACTGTATTATATAATAAAAGTCACGTGAACGTGGTCTATTTCTCTCTGAAAATATCTAATTGTATTGTACTTCCCCTTCTTGTGATGATGTAAGAGGATAAAACGCCTACATGGGGAAAAGAAGTGAGGTGGGTGATGCAGACATCAGGATGTGGCATTAGGCTACTATTGACCTTCTGGAGCTCTATCGGAAGGACAGTCATCTGCTTCTGGACTGCAGTTGACCGCGGGTGGCCGAAACGCAGAAAATGAATCCGCGGATAAGGGAAACCGGCTGTATTTGTTCTGGAGAGAGGAGGGCAGGATGAGGGAGAACACGGGGGCGGAGGGCACATTATGGGCGCTGTTCTAATTCTTGGATGGTGGTGGGCTCACGGGGTTCAGTGCAGTATTGATTAACAAGTAGACCCATGGGCAGGAATACGAACAAAAGAATAAAAAATGAATGCGTGCTATGTGCACTGTGGTATCCTAGAGTGGATTCTGGAACGTAAAAAACATTTAGTGCAGGAACTCACAAAATCTAAATATAAAGCCTGCAGTTTCGTTATACGTATTGTACCGATCAAGGTTGAATTCTTAGTGTTGACAGAGGTACGCGGTTCTGCCGACCCTGCATGGGTCAAAGGGTATATTTGGGGATTCTGTGTGATCTTTGCAATTCTTTGGCAATTAAAAATTATTGCAAAATTAAAAAATTATATCAATCAATGGAACGATGGTCACATGCAGGGGATGGTCAATGGCACAGTGGGTCCCGAACCAGGGATCAGGACTGATCTGGTCAGTGCATGAGGTCTAATGGGACCGGGAGAAGGGAGGGAAGAAAGCAAGCCTTCTCCCCCAGAGTCTCCTTGGACAGGCTCTGTGCCCACATCCATCCATCTCCCTTCCCCTCCCTGGGGCCCAGCTTTGTGACCTCTAGCTGACGGGCTGCACACAAAGGTTTGGAATAATGGCTGATGGGGCTGGCTGGCTGGAGCCTCCCCTGGTGGGGCTACCAGGCCCTTCTTCTGCCGTCTCAGCAGCTGGACACTGGGGTACAGACCCCACATCTGCTGAGGACCAGCCCACCGGAGACTGGGACTGGAAATTTGCCCTTCACTCCTCGCGACAAGCCTGACTTCTAGGTGTTATGGTCCCCATTTTACAGATAAGGATACTGAGGCTCACAGGAGTCAAGGTGCCTGCCCAACGTCACCAAGGCCACAAGGTCTGTGATCAGTGGCACTAACAGTAAAACCCGGGTCTCTCTGACCCCTGGGTACTGCTTTCCCATTTGGGAACAACCCAGCACCTTCTCAGGGGCCTTCTTACAAACTTGAACCTGTCAGCCAGGCTTGGCAGATTAAACACCAGGTCTTCTTGTGGGGGTTCATCCAGGATCCTGGCGCCAGCCACGCACATGGCCCTCCCCAAGGGAAATCGCCTCCTTCTCTCTCCTCTCCCATTCCCTCCTCCGAGGTCCCAGCTACGTGGCAGACATCACTGACGTCACTGACCCAGGGCCGGCCAGGTCCTGGGCTGAACTGTGGCCATGACCAGCCAGGCACAGAATGCCACGCACTGAGCCTGATGAGCAGGACAAGAGCGCCCCTCCTGGGAAGGATGGACAGACCTGGGCACTTGGCTGCATCTCTGCTGCATCACCGGGGGTGGGCGGCTGATTTCAAGGACACAATCCAGTGGTTCTACCACAGCAGCTCGTGCTGCAGCCGAACACACGAGAATGGTCGCTCCCTGTCGGCCGAGACCTGTCTGCTTTCAACCATGTGCGCACGGTTAAAGCCCCAGCGCCTGCCATGATGCCCGACACTACGGACGCTCCGTAAGTAAGGGTTAGAGAGACCAAGCTCTTGCGCGCTGGGCACTGTTCTCGCAACTCCGCAGGGATTCATTCCCTTAATCTTTCCAACAACCCTCGGTGGCTGGGCCTGTGACTACCTCCGTTATACAGACAAGGAAACTGAGGCACGGAGAGACAGCCACCTGGCCCGGGTTACACGGCGAGTAAGCGGGGGCTGGGACTGGCCCCAGATCCAGACGTCTAACTAGCTGGCACGAGAACACGATGTCCAAAACCCAGGCTTATGATCGTGCTGACTGTATCAGGACCTTGTTTCTGTGCTCGGGGGAGGGAAGAAAGAGCAGGTCCTCCTACCCTGTCCACACTGCAGGTTTCTCTCCGCGTCTCTGCGCCCCCAACCCCCAAAACCCACATTTCCAACTGCCTCTCAGAGCACCTTTGATTTTGCACGTCCCTAAGCAGCCTCTCCAGGGCTCCTTCAAACCTGGCCCTCCTCTCTGGGCTTTCCTTCTCTGGGGTCCCCCTCCTGGACGCCCAGGAGAGAAACCGCGGCTGCTTCCAATCCCGGAGCAGGCTGAGTCGTGACCCCCAAGCTGTCCCCGTCCTAGTCCCTGGAGCCTGTGATTACGTTTCTTGACACGACAGAAAGACACTGGCTGGTGTGACTAAGGTAAAGATCTTGAGATGGGGAGGTTATCCTGGGTTAGCCAAGTGGGCCCTAAATGTAATCACTGGAGTCCTTCTAAGAAGGAGGCAAGAAGGTCAAAGGGCAGGAGTTGGGCCGACAGAAGCAGAGTCAGCGTGAAAAGCTTTGAAGCTGGAGGAGAGGCCACATGCTGAGGAATGCAGGGGGTTTCTAGAAGCTGGGAAAGACAAGAGCCTCCAGAGGGAACCTGCCCCGTTGACACCCTGACTTCAGCCCGGTAAGACTCACCTCGGATCTCTTACCTCTACAGCTCTAAAGGGAAAAAAATATGTGTGTGGCTTTAAGCCACTATGTTGGGGTAATCTGGTTGGGCAGCCACAGGAAACCCGGGCCAACCCCATGTGACCCTTCGAGCCGAGATCATGACCTGAGCCAAAATCAAGAGTCAGACGCTTTACTGACTGTGCCACCCAGGTGCCCCAAAAGTCAACGTTCTCATCCAGCCTCACACAATCTGCCTTCTCTCCCCATTTTCACCTCATCTCCTACCACTTCCCCCACCTGCTTCCTCTGACACCCCTGGCAGGTGACCCCAGGGCCTTTGCAGTCGTTCTCTCTGCCTGCACTGCTGTTCCCTAGCCCCCTGGCTCTCTACCACCCCAAAGGCCCTCCCTGGCCACCGCCTAGCTCATGTTGCAACCCCCTAAAAATAACCCCAACCTCCCCCATCCGCTTTCCCACTTCTCCCGAGCACACATCTGACACACTTTTACACTTTGTGCATGACTCTCTGCATTCACACCAGGAGGTCAGCGCCATGAGACAGGATTGTTGTTTTTTTTTTTTTAACTGGTGTTGAGCAAAAGCCCAGCATCCAGCCCAGTGCCTGGCTCCACAGACACCCCAGAAGTACGCAGTGCCTGAGCTCCCGAAGGGGAATGTCCCACTCCCCATGCCTGCTGTGGGCTTTAGGACAGGGCTGCCTGTCCCCTACTCCCCACTCCCACCACGAGGCCTCTTTTGTCCCCAGACCCCTCCCTAGCAGGTTGGAAAGATGGAGTCCACCCAGTCAACCCCATGTGCTGAACCACACTTAGCCCCCACGCCCCCGGCTCAGAGATGCATTTCTTGGCCAGAGAGAACTTCTGTTCCGCACGCCGGGCCTGGTGACCCTTCGAGCCCATCTCAATCCAGCCCAAATAAAGGTGCTGGTTGTTCCTGTGAGCTTGGGTGGTCCCAGCTGGGGAACCAGTTTCGGTGTGGTTTTCTGGAATGTTGCAAAAAAGTCTGAAGCCCCCCCGCCCTGCTGCTCCCTTCTGGGGAGCCCCCCAGCTCTAGGAACCACAGGGTCCCCCTCCCCAACCAGCAGGGCTCAGGGAGGACAGGGCTAGGGACCACTAACCCAACCCAGGGGCGGGATGGGGCTGTGGGGACCCAGCTGGGTCCCCACGGGCCAGGAAAAGGTAGGGGCCTCCCAACATGACATTGTTCAGCCTCTCCCTGGAAGAAAGGAGGCAGTGGGCCAATGGCACGGGGCCTGGCAGCCCGGCTGGGCATCTGCCCACAAAGGCCTCCGGGCCCCGTCCTGCAGATGCCACAGCATTTCCTGGGAAGGCAGCAGGGACACTGTTACTGGAGCCTAATTAACAAAGAAAAGCAGAGATAATTAAGTGAAGAAACATGTGGCTGGCGCTGGAACGGGGATATCTTTAGAAACTCGAGAAAGGATGGCTTTATTTTGAGCTCTCAAGAGCGGGACAGCGTCGGAAGGGTGGAGAGGGGGTGGGGAGGGCCCACAGATCGGGGGGGCCGGGGCCAGAGGAGCAGGTGGGTGTGTGTGACCACACCGGGAGGAGGAAATGACCCTCGGGGCGGCTGAAGGGAGGAGGGCAGGGGGACCGCGGAGGCGTCCCCGCTCCGTGTGACCTGGAGGGGTCTAGAGACTGGAGGTTCACTTATCCCCGATCACACAGCTCAGAAGTGGCATCAGTTCCTGAGGGGGCCGAAGGGGACTCACCACTGCCGCCCCCTCCCCTCTCATTCTGTGCTGAGAGCAGCCCCATGCCGGCCCCCTTCTCCAGGAAGCCCACTCGGCATAGCACCTGCTGAGTGACAGGAGCCCCCACAGAGAGACCTGGCAGTGCCCCCCACCTCTCCCCCTGCAAACAGGATCTCAGCCCTCTGCTTGAGAGGCCCTTCGCCCACCCCACAGCTGAGCTTCTCACGCGGGGCGTCGGGCCGAGCTGGGGGTGTGATGCTGGGGGCGTGACGCGGGTCAAGTGGGATGATTTCTTTTCCTCAGCAGAACGTAACTGAACACGGTTCCTTCAGTCAAAATTAATCTTAAGTGCAGAGTTTTGGGAGCAGACCATGTGCGGACTTCCGAGATAGAGCATGGGGGGCGCCCCCCTGGAAACTTCGGCCCCCCTGGAAACTGCAGGGGTGCTGGGGCTCCGGCCGCGGGGGACGTCAGCGGAAGAGCTTGCCAAGGCCGGGTCTGCAGGGTCTAGTCCACGCTGCAAAGCCAGGCCTTCCAGGCCCTCCACGCTCCGCCTGGCCGGCCTCTCGACCTCTCGACCTTGCCACCTCCCGCGCGCGCGACGGGCCACCTGGTCCTCCCCTCCCTGCCCTGGCTATGCGCCCCAGGACGGCCCCGGCATGGGACCTTCCCGCTTTACAAGGAGGGAAACCGAGGCCCAGGCAGGCAAACCTGACTTGCTGGAGTCACACAGGAAGTCGGCAGCTCTGCTCTGTCTCTGGGACCCGGAGCCCCTGCTCTGGGGTGGGGAGTGGGGAGGGGGGGGCCTGCTTCTTGGCTTCTGGCTGCTCATCAGAGAGTCCCCTGGAGCTGGCAGGGAGGGCCGCACCGCTGGGGTGGGGTTGGGGGGGCCTGGGTCCCGGGGGAACTGCGTTTGCCCAGGAGGGAGCTGGGAGGCACTGGGAAGTGATGAGGTGGATGAGGACCCTCCCTCTGCGCCCTTCCTGGTTCTCAAAGGCTAGGGTTCCCTTTCTCCAGGCAGGTGACAGTTAAGCCAAAGGCGGCTCCTGCTGAGAAGTGGCTGCTCGATCTCCACTCAAATGCCCCCAGTGACGGGGAGTTCACTACCCAACAAGGCACTTTTTTTGCCCACTGCTATTTGAGAATAGTTCTAGAATGTTATTGCCTTGATCCCTCTGGTGTCTCCCAGAAGGGCTCCCACTCTCAGCTCTTCTTACCAGCAAATTCCTCCACCTCTTTTCCTCGGGCTCCGCCTCCCTCTGTTCCTTCACAGACTCTTTTCCTGCAAGGTCCCTTGGAGGTCAGTGTGCCCCCTGGGCCGTCTCTGCTGGCGACACACTGGTCTGAGGGGTGGCGGCAGTTGCCACCTTCCCACGGGCCCTGCCCGGCCCATCGCCACCCTGCGCTAAAGCACCGATCTGGTCCCACTAATGCTATGGGCCCCTGGATGTTTCATGGGCCCGGAGACCCAGCCTGGGGCCTGGGTACCACCATCACCCTTCTGGAACTTTCCGCCTGGCCTCCCTCCCCTCCCTCCCACACCGATGCCACCTCTAGATCCTAGCACCACCCACCTCCTCTGGGTCCTGCCGCCGGCCGCCTGGGGTCAGCCTCCTCAACCCTCCCCTGGCCTCACTGGCCCAGTTCTGCTTTTCCAATCCACCCCTGGTGGGTGGAAGCCTGGTTACCATGGTAATTGTAAGACAACGCAAATCTGATCCTATCATTTTGTTGACTGAAAAAGAAAACCTCCAATGCTACAAGCTAAAGCTTGAGTCACCAGCAAAGTTTTGGTCCAGGCCTTTTCTAATTCTGGCCTCATTGTTTCGCTATCCTCCTCCTCCACCACCCACCACTCCCCGCTGAGGCTCCTCAAGAGCACAGACCTGGGTATGATTTGGGCCCCTGCTAACCCAGGCTGCCTCTTGCAGCCTCAGTGTGCTCAGCCGTGAAATGGGCATGACCACGGCGTCTACCTGACAGGCTTGCGAAGGGCTCCATGAGGCCGTGTGAGAGACACAGGGCCTGGCATGTGTGGGCGCTCAGCAAGAGATGGACACAGCTCTGCCTTTGTGGGTGCCACCCCCTCAGCCTGGAATTCCTGCTCCCTTTTCCACCTGGGGAAGGTCAGCTTGCTGGGGAGCTTTCCCTGGCCCCAGATTCAGGTGGTCTCCTGGCAGGGAGCTAGGTCTCCAGGGGGAGAAAGGCTGGTCTTTGCCTGTAGGTGGCACTGAGCTCATGGTGCCTGGGGCTTGGGACACCCACTCTGCTCCCGTCACATTTCCTAGGGATCAACCCGCAGGCAGACATGCCTTCCAAGCCCCTGGCCCTCCATGCCTCGACCTGCTGTCCTCCACCAGCCACATCTAAACCTCTTGGTCATCCACAGTGGGGGCCCCTCCATGGTAGCCCACATCGGGATAGACGGGACTGTCCCTTCCATCTTTCTAGCCCTTGCCTCTAGGACCTGACTCCACCAGTCTCTCATCCCCACGGGAACCCACAGCCCCCGCCCCATCACCTCCCTGTCCCCCTAGGAGGAGTTGGCAGGGGCTCCTGCACCAGCTCTCAGCTCCCCTCTTGCACCCATCCTGCTTCTTGGGGGGAGGGGGCGGCGGTGTCCCTCCTCTTGCCCCTCCCCACCCCCATCACTCATTTCTCTAAAATCACGCTGTGGCTATTCTTACCTCTAAAACCCGCTCCTGATCCCATTTCAGTCGGCAGACCCGCCCCACCTCTCTCCTGGCCCTGGTGCGACCCATTTCTCTGCTCTCATTCCCTCCTAATCCACTCGGGTCCCCTCCCCGGAATGGCTCCTAACCCCACTGCCCATGACCTCTGGGGGTGGCTCAACCCCGTGGGCCAGGCCAGTCTCAGGTCTCCTCCCGTATTTGACCTTGCACGCAGTATCTGGCTCAGGTGGCCACTCTCCGAGTTTCTCACTTGGCTTCTGGCCATCTGTCTCTCCCCATCTCTCCAACACCCGAATGCAGGAGGGCCCAGGGCTCATCCTTGGACCCCTCCGAATTGTCCACACTCATCCCCACGGTGATCCAGCTTCCTGACTGAAACACGCTACATGTGGAATGGCCCCCACCTGCATGTCTCCAGCAAGATGCTCTCTCTGATTTATAGATCTGCCTGTCCAACTCGGCCACTTGGGTGTCTAATTTGGTGACATTCAGATGCTGACCCCTCTCGCCCACTAGCTGCTCAGGACAAACTCTTTTGCTCACACCCCACACTCACTGCATCAGCAATCCTGTTAGCCCTACTTCCAAAATATGTCCAGGGCCCCTGGGCCTTTGCACTGACTCCCTCCCTAGATGCTTCGACTGGGATTTCTACATGGCTCATACCCTCACTTCTTTCAGGTCTTAACTCCTGCTGACCTATCTGAAATTGTCCTTTTGACAGGCCTATCTGTGTTGTATGTCTCCATGGCACTTGTCACTATCAAATATATTGCTCTTTGTCCTTATTTATCTTATTTATCTCCCTCATTAGAAAATAAGCTCCATGAGGGTAGAGATTTTTTGTCTACTTTGTATTCCTAGATTCTGCTTGCCATAAAACAGGCAAAATATATATATATATGTATATATATACATACATACATATATATATATTTAAATTTATTTGAGAGAGAGAGAGCGAGAGAGAGAGAGAGAGGGCGCACAAATGGGGGAAGGAGCAGGAGAGGGAGAAGCAGACTCCCTGCTGAGCAGGGAGCGTGATGCGGGGCTCGATCCCAGGACCCTGAGATCACGACCTGAGACGAAGGCAGACACTTAACCGCGTGAGCCACGCAAACGCCCTTATATATAATTTTTTTAAAGTAATCTCTACACCCAAGGTGGGGCTCGAATTCACAACCCCGAGATCAAGAGCCGCACACTTTTCTGACAATATATTTTTGTTGTGCATATACATAAACCCAAAGGATTAACTGTGAGCCTAAAGGGTGAGAGAGGCAGGGCCCATGTTAGAGATGCTGGCAGCCAGAAGGGGGAGCAAAGAGCGACCCAGTGTGGATGAAAGCTTGGAGAGGCACGGGCACAAGCTGTGTGACCTTCAGTGAGTTTCTTAACCTCTCTGAAACTCAGTTTCTTCCTGTAAGATTGGTTATTGGGGGAGATACCGTGCGCTGCTATGGGAAGGCTTTGTGACTGGCAGATCATAAGCACGATGTAGAGGTTAGGTGTCCACGGTGTGGGCAGTTGTCCAATGTCCACGGTTGGGGGACAGGACAGTTGCACAACTATGATAACAGCCTGATGAGGGAATGTCATAAGGCATTTAAAAAACATCAGAAAATGCTTATGTTTTCAGCGTGTATGCATGTAAATTTATAGAAAGAACAACAGCGAGATGTAAAGTTAATAAGCTTGGGGGAAAATCTGGAAGAAATGTATCATCCTAAAAACGGACAGCCATCTGGGCACTTAGATTTCTGTGTTTTCCAAATTTCCAGCATGGGCACGTATCTGCATTTCCCTTCAGGTTTTTATGACCTACTAGAATGTTCTGTGGTTGTTACTACCCCAGCCGCCCAGGTGGAGGGCCTCTCCTTCCTGTGTCACCACAACCAGCACTACCCCGAACAGCCTGCATTGCTGTGCTGGGTGTTCATGGCTGTGGGCCCCTCTGGGTTTGGGGAGAGTGCCTTGAGTTGGTGCTAGGCTCACCCAGACCCCCCTCCACAGCAAACACGACCACTGTGCTCGTGTTTGCGGAACTGTGGCCTGTGGCCCCTGGTGCACATCTGTGCCCGAGAGCAGGATGTCTGGGGCTTTGAGGGACTCTGAGGGACTCTTAGTGCTGTCCCCAGGCACCTGCCTCCCTGCCCCCCCGGCCCGGCCTCTCTGCTTTAACACGGCAACTCCAACGGCGTGGACCTCTCCTGGGCCTCACTCGCTAGGGCTCCTGAGGTCACATCTGGGTCACCTGGGCCCACTGAAGGCAGGATTGGAGTTCACGCTGGTACGAGTGGAGGGCCTGGCCACCATCCCTCTGCAGCCCCAGGTCCCCCC
The DNA here is from genome assembly GCF_029215605.1 of Mirounga angustirostris. Lineage (NCBI taxonomy): Eukaryota > Metazoa > Chordata > Mammalia > Carnivora > Phocidae > Mirounga > Mirounga angustirostris. Next base: position 170,044,687 of record NW_026991713.1, read on the forward strand.
ACCAGGACCCCTCCAGCCAGCATTCCGACCCCCTAGGGATCTGTCAAGCCGCTGGCCCACAGGTCCCCGGACCAGAGGCCCCAAATCCCACCCACTGTCCTCTGAGACTCGGTCCAAGTCCATCATTAGCCAGGCGCCTGGGGGGAAACTGAGGCCCTGAGGGCGGACGTGATGTACCCAGTTGGGACAACGCTAAAGGCCCCGGGATCGTCTCTTTTGACCCAGAACAGAGCTGGCTCAGGAATGGCCATACCGTCTCCCCACTCTGGCCTGGCCCACGATTCTAGGAAGCATCGTGAAAGCCCCAGGTTTAACGACCGATTTATCTTCAAAGCGTAATTTTCTTTAGCATTCACTTTCTCAGATGGTTCTCTTAGCAAAGGCTTCTATGGGAGCCTTCGATAAATCACCTAGAAAATCTCAGAGCCATCCTTAACAGGCCTCCCCTTCCAGGGAAGCCCCCTTCTTCCCAAGCCTCACGCCCCTGCACTTCCCCACCACACCCCCATCTGCCCTCCCACCCTGTACCACCCACTGACCAGGCCTTCCCCAGTCACTGGTCTGCTCATGCTCAAACCTTCCGCAGTATGGAAGTGGCTACATGGATGGGCTTCTTAGAAGGTTCCAGGCCCTGGGGAAGCCTCAACGGGGAGGAGCAAGGGGCATCTCTCCAACCATCTGCATGGACGTCTTGTGGGTACCAACGTGGACACATGATATTCAAGACTTGGTGGGCCCCCTGACCCTAACTCCTTGGCACTATGAAGCCTTCTGGAACCTGGACACGAGCCCAGGGAAAAGGGGAGGAAAATGGGACTCAGATTCTCCCACTATGCAATGTGGGCTTTCGGTAGAAATCTGGTTCAATTTTACATGTCTTGTGCTTCTGAGTTTCCATTCCGTATTTCTGGAAGAGGACGAAAGAACTAGGGAAGTGTCCTCAAGACCCCGCTGTGCCCAGGATAAGGCCTGTGTCTTTGCCATGACATGGCCAAGCTGGTTTCACCCCCTACCCCTGCCCCAGCCACGTGCTCTGATGGCCCCTCCGTCTGTGCCTTCACTTAGGCTGGGCCCTGCCTCAGTACCACACACTGTTGTGCTCATCTCAGAGACCCGGCTCAATGCCACTTCCTCCGGGAAGCCTTCCCAAGCCCCAGGAATAACCACCGCCGCCCCCACTGGCTGAGCACTTCCCATCACAGCCGGTCCAGGGCTGAAGGATTCACAAACGTCTCACCCAAGCGTCAGAATGAAGCCCCCCCAGGATAGCAGGGGAGAAACAGTCCTCCACAGCCCGCCCGTCACTGCCCACCGTTTTTCCAGTTCCGATCACCGAGGGAGGCAGGTATGCGTTTCTCCATCACACAGATGAGCAAGTAGAGGCTTGGGGATGTGAAATAATGAGCCCAGAGTCACATGGATAGTAAGGGGCGGTGGGGGGGATGCAGGGATTTGAACCCAGGTCTGTCTGAGCAGCAGCTTGTGCTTTCCCACGGCCGACGTGCTGCCACCGACCCCCAACCCAAATCAGATTATCTGCCACCCCTGCCATCCATACGCCCAGGGCACCTGCGTCTGGTTCAGCCCACCTTCCTCCAGACTACGGCACCTGCTAACGTCCCACCTCCCCCAGACACCTGAGCTCCAACTTCAATTCACCTGGGGACCCCAGGAGCTGGCCTGCGTCAGGCTTTGGTGATTGTCTGCTGGAGGGCCTGGGGACAGGCTGTGACCTCTCGTGAACTCTCGGAGGCCCCCGCGAGCCTGGACACCTTCCCAGCGCGGTGTGACGAGTGCCTTGAGTAAGCACGGAGCTGGCCGGCCGGCCCGTCTGTCCCGGCCCCTCCCGGGGGCCACCCAGCCTGGGAAGCCAATGCCTGGAAAGGCGTTCGCAGGCCCCCCCGAGGGCTGGGCCAAGGGCTACTTTCCCATCTCCTCTTCCAGGCAGCCTGCCACCCTCTTCCACACCACGTGGGCAGAGAAAGCATTTCCCAGGGCTCTCTCTGCGCACAGAAGAGCCAAAGCACAGGCCGAAGGGTGGGTGGACAGGCAGACTGGCCTGGAGACGTCAGGAAGCTGCTCTAACCGCCAATGGGCAGCCGAGCTCCCCGGGCCGGAGGGCAAGCCCTTGTCGGCAGAAGGGCCCGGAAGCCCTGGGGTCTGTGGGAAGGTTGCTGGCCGACCCTCTGCCCCGCAGCGTTCCTCCGCAAAGGTACGTAACCGCTCTGCGTCACATACCACCCGGATCACTGGGCCTCCCTGCAGGGAAGCCAGGCTTTGGAGCCAACAGTCCCTTCACTAGGGGTAGGGCATCCGGGGAGTCACTGATGTTCCCTCGGCCTCAGTTTCCTCCTCCGTAAAAAGGAGACAGGAAAAGGCCACAGTGCAAAGCGCTGACCTGGTAGCGCACGTCAGGTATCAGAACTGATTTCCTTTCCTGCTTCCCAAGCTCATTAATGACTGTGCCTGCCCCCCGAGCAGCTGCATGCTCAGGCCCCCACGGGGTCCCTTCCTTCTGGAAGGAGGGGCTGGGAGCACATAGACCGCCTCACTGTGTTTCTGCTCTCCCTCAGCATCGCCTGGGATGGGGCCCGGGCCGGCCAGGCGCCCCTCTCCTTCAGGGTTTGGGAGGGCCCGGACACAGCCCATGGAGGAGACGGACGTCAGGAGAGGCAGCTTGCCATCTAAGGCTGAGGAAGCACTTACCACCATCTTACCGCCCAAGTTTGGTGGGCCTGATGCAGAAACCCCTCCCTCTGCGATTAGGAACCACCTGCCACCAAGCTCGCCCACACACTCAGGTCAACCAGGCCCCTTCATTAGGAGGGGAGGGCCGGGCCCCCGCCCTCCTGAACCCTGGCCAGGTACAGCACATGAGTCAACCCGTGCCCTCCCCGCCCCCCTTTTCTCGGCCCGAGGTTCCAGTGTGGCCTTCCTCCTCCCACCTGGGGCCGGTGCCCAGAGGAGGTGGGAGAACAGAAGGGCAGGGCCTGGTGTCCCACAGTAAGCTGGGCTCCGGCCTCTGGCCCCCAGCACGGCAGCCGGCCTCCCATGCCAAGCGGCCCCCCCCGCCACAGCCAGTGCCTCTTACCAGGCTTTGGGATGAGTCCTTGAAAAGGCCTGAAAGAGAAAGAGAGATAGGAGTGTCAGAAGGGGGACCTGGGAGCTCCTCAGCAATGTCTGGGGACCATCCCACACCGTTGTTCAGAATGGCATCTGAACAAGCTGCCCGGGAGTCACTGCTCGGGCCGGACACGGTGATGATGTGGCAGTGTGCTGTGCGGGGGGGGTGACCAGGGCCTCCTGCTGGCCCTGCCCTGGCTGGTTCTGTGACCCCCGGCAAATCACCTGTCTCCGTGTCCTCCCCTCTGAAGTGGGCTGACCGCCTCTCCCAAAGGGCTGGGATGGGAGGGCAGTGAGGTGACGGGAAGGCCACCCCTCTGCTGTGGTGGCTGATGTGGGGTTCCCTGCACCCTGGCCGGCCTGCAGTCACCCTTCTGCACACCGCCCCCCGCCCCCCGCCCCGGGACCGAGGATGGCCCTGGAGAGCAGAACAAGGCAGGACCAGATCAAAGGCAAAGCCAAGGGCCCCGCGCATGCTAGTCTGGCCTCCTCACCCGTCCCCTGAGTACCTGGTGACCGTGAACTTGATCTTGTCAGCCACTGCAAGGATCCTCTCCAGGTTCTGGGAGCCAAAGGTGCAGGGCTTTCGAAACGGGATTCCTGGGGGAAGCCCCTCAATGATCACCGAGCCGGGGTTACTCTTGATCCGCTTGTAGGGGACCTGGACGGGGTACTTGATGCCCAGGGCTTCTCCTATGGAGGAGGGATGGAGGACGGGTCGTAAGGAGCCAGAGCAGGGCCGGTGTGTGGACGCGGGGTGCGAGCGTGATGGGAAGGCGTGTGCGTTGGGGGGGTATGGGGGCTGGCGTGTAGCCCCGTGGGAAGGCACAATCGGTGGGGGGCTAGGAGTTAGGGAGTGGGTCATGCAGGGGTACCGAGTGTCCGGGCGGGGCAGAGGAACGGGCAGGGCACGCGGGGCTTCAGCCGCAGGGGAGAGGGAGCGGCTCAGGTTCCTCGGCCTCTCAGCCTGAGATTCTGCAGGCCCACATGGAGGATGGGACCTGTGGCCATGGCTGGCCCTTCCCTACAACACCTGACCCTCCATCAGCCCCCCGGGGCTCTGCCTCACCCTGGTTTGGGATCTGTCTGGCCTGAGGGCAGACTGCATTTGGGGTCCCTCCTGGACAAAGGGAAGGAGCTCACTGCGATCCCTCCAAGGGGCCCACTGAGAGCGTCATCCCCTGCATTGCAGGGCGTCCCTTTATGAAGACACGATGCAGAAATCTCTGCACGTCTCAGCTCGAGGAAGAACAGCTGGAACCCTCTCTGTGCAAGAAACTAACTTTTATCTCAAGGATACTGGGACTGGTATAACTGGACTCATTTCCCTTTTTGCTCTGGCTCCCAGGGAACTCAGAGCCTGATTTGTCATCTGCATCCCCCATGTACAGAATCTCAGTGGCTTCCTATGACCCCTGACCATTGTTCCTGCCTGTTTTTGTGTTGGTTTTTTTCATTGAGATAAAATTTCCATACCATAAAGCCAACCATTTTAAAACAATCCAAGCGTTTTTAGTGTACACACGAGGTTGTGACATTCTCACCACGAGCTAGTTCCAGGACACGTTCATCACTCTGGGAAGAAACCCTGTGGCCATCTGCAGTCTCTCCCCGTCCCGCCTCCCCGAGCCCTGGTGGCCCCTCATCGACTCTGACTTGACGGATTTGCCTGTTTTTAATTCTTTATCCTGACCGTGCTGCTGACTAGGTTATATGCGATGGCTAAGAGATCCTCACCTCCCAAACGGCCCTTGCTACAATGACCGATGGCCTCCATGTAGCCAAATCCAGTAGACACCTGCGCTTCTCTCGACAGAGTTTGGCACAGATGTCCATGCTCCCCTCCCTGAAGCCCTCCCCTTGATGTCCGTGACCCCATGCTGCCGCCTGGACCTGACCTCTAAACACCAGGGCTCCTTGGCCTTTGGTCTGGGTCCTCTTTTTTGCTCCTCTACCCTCCTGGCCTAAGTTTTACATCCAATCCAGACACTTCTCCTGAACAGCAAACTGGATCCCCACTTGCCTATGGGTCATCTCTACTCAGCCCTCAAACTCAACACATCCAAGATGGCACCCATCCTCTCCCCCTCAAGCTACCCCTCCTTGGTGAGGGCGCTGCCCCTTCTCTCTAGCTGACAGTTTGGGGTGGGTGTCTGCCTGTCTGTGAGCCCATGTGCTCCATCCCCCCTCTCTCCCTTGTCACAGTGATAGGTCCCCATCACCCAGTGAGCATGTGGTGTTTCCCTGCCGCAGGGATTGAGTGAGGAATGGACATGTGACTCAGTGGGGACCAATGAGAAACAAGGGGGGGGGGCTCAGGGAATTCTAGAAAAGAAACCCCTGGCTCTCTGGAGAAAGGCCTCGAAAGAGCCAGCCCTCTCCTTCCCTCCTCAAGGTGCAGGTGGGATGTCTCAACCTGCTGTGGTGGGAAGCCAGCTTGAGACTGATGCCAACATGGTAGAAAGACACCAAGGATTAGCTCTGAACTGCTGGATCCAGTTGATCCTGAAGGCTGCTCTCCTGCTGGATTTCCCAGGCTGTGAGCTGTGGCCCATGATACTGTCCAGAGACAGCTGCACCAACATTCCTCCCATCCCACACACTCCTCTTAGCGTCACGTCGACACTCCCTCACAGAGAACTGGGGCCCTGTGTCCCCTCCCCTTGAACCTGGGCGGGACTTCATAATTACCTCGACCAACAGAGTATGGCAGAGGCTCTGAGGCTGGGACACAAAAGGTGACGGCTTCCACCTGGCTGGCAAATCCAGCCACCATGGGGTCACTACACCGGAGAGTCCACGTGGGGAGAAGGCACAGAAACAGGGACAGAGCCATTCCAGCACCAGCTGGGTCCCCGGCCCAGGGGTCACACACAGGAGGTGACTCCAGCTTCAGCCACCTTCTGACTACAACCCCAGGACAGACTCCGAAGGCGAGCCACCCCCTGAGCCGCTCCCAGACTCCTGACTCACGGACACCACAAGAACAAAGGCCATTGTTACTTTAGGCGGCTCGGTGCAGGCTGATCTGGTCTGTGGTCATAGGAACTGAGTCAGGAGCCCGTTTGTTTTTGTTACTTGACGCCATGAAGCACCTTAACTGCACGAGCTTGTTTTCCTCAAGCCAGACTCAACGGGACGCCTCCCCTCTCCCCTCGCCTCCCTGTTCCCCACCAACTAGGCACCTCCCGACTCTACCTCTGCAGCTCAGCTCCATTCCATCCACCTTCCTCCAGCATCCCTGCCAGGGCCCGGCCAGCCTGTCATCACTCCGGTTCCGAGCTGGTCGCCCAGCCCTGCCCTCTTGCACCCGTTCACCTTCCTCGTGGGCAGCCAGGAAGATACTTTAAAACTACAGAGTGCCTTCTGTCCCTTGAGTCCTCCCAACAAAATACAAAAGCGAGACCATGGTTCCTTTGAAGGCCCTAGGTGACGGGGTTGTGTCCCAGCCACCTCTCCAGGGCCCCTCCCCTCCAGCCCCACTTCCCCACTTCAGCTTCCTGTCCGTTCCTAGGACAAGCCTCAGGGCCTTTACACGTGCTCTTGCCTCGGCCGGCCTGCCCTTCCTTCTCTGTGAGATGAACTTCTTTCTTTAAAGAGGCCTCCCTGGCTCCCGATCCAAGTTATTCTCTCTTGAGCAGCTTGCTCTTTTCCTGCGAAATCGTGGAACGGGCCCTCGTCGTTACTAGACTTGGTGTAGTTACTGAATGTCTGTCTCACCTCGCTGGTCTACAAGGCCCAACAGGGCAGGGTCCCTTTTTCCTTCAATTCTTTATCCCCGGAGTCTGGCACATAGTAGGTGCTCAAGAAATGTCCGAACGTGAGGGAGTGGTTTTCCCGGAAATGACCACGGCTACGAGTAGGAAGCTCCCGCCTCCCTTCCCATGGCAGCCGGGCTGCCCTCCCGCCTGGGTGCCCCGGGGCTCACCGTATTTCTTATTGAACAGATCCTGGACTTGCTCTCTCAGCGTGTTGGCGATGTCGATGCGCGAGAGTCTAGCGTCATAATTTTCTGCCAAGTGAAAAACAATTATGGATTGGGGCTGTTAAATTAAAAGGCACTTGGGGACTTTTGAGGAATATGATTTTCTGATGATGGGGAGCTCCTTCTCTGGCAATTATCAGATCCTCAGAGTGGGACCCTCAGAGTCCTTCAGAAGGAACATCCAGGTGGAGATGTGTGTTTTTCCGGAAGGACCCACGCGGTTGTGACAACAGCCATGAGTGGGAAATTAATTGTTGACATTTGAAAACCACCCAAGCAGTCAATCAGCCCAGGCGGTGAGAGGCCCCACGAGGGGGAGCAGGTTCTGGGGCTTTGGTGGGGCCGGTGGGGAGGGCCACCCCTGGTCAGTCCCTCAGCCGGGGGGCGTCAGTGAAAGAGTCCACGTGCCAACCCATGCTGTGGGGACCCCAGATGGGCCCCTGACCCCGAGAGACTGCAGCCTGGCACTGCCTGGGGAGAGAGAAAGGTGAGGGAAGGAGGGAGGGAATGGACCTCTAGGCGGCTGGGGGTGGGGGGCGTGGTGAGGACCCCCGTCTGCTGTGAGGCTGCGCATGAGGAGCCATGGGTGGGCTGAGCGCTGTGAGGACACCTCATTGTAGCCAGTTCCAGCTACCCGGGGGAGAGAGAGAGAGAGAGATGGGGCAGGGAGCAGCCCCCTCCGGGATCTGGGTCCTATCTCTGGGCGCCCCACTCCCTGGGCTGGCCCATCCTGTCGCTGGTCTCGCTGACCTCTCTCTCTCTCTCTCTCCGCTCAGAGCCACAGGGACCAGCCAAGGGCCACCTGGGGAACAACCAGCCTCGGGGACTCACAGCCACACCCTGGAGCTGTCCCCACACGCATGTGGGACTTCCTGCTTCTGTCTCTCCTGCCTGCCAAGCCACTTGCATTGGTTCAAGCTTCTCCTACCTTCCATCCAGCTTTCTCCCTGCTCACTGCCTCTCGGCCCTTCCTGGCCCAGCCACGGTTCTCCTCCTCCACAGAACCTCCTGGCCCTTGGGGCCCTCGCCCTCCTTTGGCTTCAGGCATTGAGAAGACAGCTGACTGCCTGACACGGAGAGGGCGGGACCCTGTACCCTGCTGCCCCCCACACCCTTATGGAGCCTCTTCTTCCTGCTCCACCTGCCAGCCAGCCTCACGCAGACCCCCAGGCCCTGATGTCGGGGGCCAGCCCCTCCCACCCACAGCCTGGCCCTCCAAACCCAAGCCAGGTCAAGGTCATGGCACTGGGACAGCTGACCCCATCCTGAGCTGCAACCTTACCTTGGAAACCCTGTCTCTTCAGGCTCTCGTCCACAAGAGGGTCCCCGGAATCCCTCTCTGGGGGCGGGGGAGGAGGGGAGAGAAGCCAGGGTGAGCAGCCAGCTCCTGGGACCCCGGGACAGAGGTGGTATCTCCGGGGGGTGGGGAACCTGACAGGGAGGGCGGTGGGGGATGCTAGGGGAGGTAGGACCAGCGTAGAGGAAGGATGAGGAATGGGGCACAGAGCTGGGACCCCTCCCGCACCCGGCTAGTGTCTCAGCCCGTGACCCTGCGTGGGGTACCTTGGCTGTCCGTGATGGGCTCTTTGACTCCCTCGGTGAGCAGCTCGGGCCTGGAAAACACCACAGCAGGGCAGTTACTGAGGCCCCTCTGGCCCTCCTTGTACAACCCCATTCTGCACCGGAGGCTCCGTCTACACAGCTGAGCAACAGGCCCTCCCAGCTCTGGACAGCCCAGGTCCGGGGTCCCCGTCCCTTCCCCCCGCCCCCCCCAAGCCCCTGCACCTGTCCTGAGGACCCACGCCTGAGATCGGGGGGGGGCTGTGCTGGGCTCTGAGGATCCAGTCCAGAGGGAGGACGGCCTGACCCAGACCAAATGGAGGGGACGCCGTCACTCGGTTCCGGGACGCTTCCCACGGGGTCAGTTTTAAGCACAGAGAAGCAGCCGGGGCTGACCATGTGGCAAGATCTCGGAGGGGCAGGGAAAGTCCGGGGTTTCTGGGGGACACCTGAGAACTGCCGTGGCACTCGGAGTCAGGGCCTCGGGGACCGACCCCCGCTTTGCACTCACGTCTGTATCTTGAGACCCCACAAAGCCCTTCCCGGATGTCGTGGAGCCCTCTCCGCATGCTGGAGGCGGGTACTGTTTCCACCGCCCCATTTACAGGATGAGGAGACAGGCACTGACAAGGTGAGTAAGGTGCCCGAGGCCACACAGCAGGAAGGGGCAGGGCTCCATCAAGGCCCGCGCCCCCTCACCCGGCCGCCTCTCCGGATACCCAGGTCCTGCTGCCAGAGAGGCACCAAGTCCTCATCCACTGGCCACCTGACTTGGGCGGGGGGGGTGGGGGGGTGCCCTGAGAGTCTGGCCTTTGGCCTCCCTTCTAGGCCGGGTCTCCGTGCCACTGCTTGGCCACCCCCATGACGGGGAGCTCATTACCTCTCCCGGCAGCCTCACCCACCCTGGTCCAGCACCCCAGCCCCATGATACCCTTCAGGAGATTTGAAGGAGTGATTCTGCTACCTGTCCCACTCCATCGTCCCCTGTCAGCCTTCCCCTGGCCAGCCTGACCTCCCCAAGGCCCCCAGCCTGCCACACACTCCAGACCATGCCTCTCTCTCCTAAGCAGACAGGCTGCTCCAGCTGGACAGATCTGTAGTGAAAACAGGGCATTTAGAGTCAGCGCTGTATAATAAAGAGTTTGGTCCTTGTCCTGGGTCCTGGAAGGTGACCTCTCATCTTTGGTATTTCTCGAGGGACAGGAATATGAGTGCTTATTCCTGGTGGGATGCTGGGATCACACCTGAGTTTATGCTAACGAGATGACTCGGGGGATTCTGGAAGACGGACCCTGTGATCAGAGGACTGGGGCTCTGAGCCACCTGATACCCGCCCACCCTCCTGATTTCTAGGGAGGGGAGGGGGCTGCAGATGGAGCTCAATCACACAGTCAAGCACGAATCCCAATAAAAATCGTGGGCACTGAAGCTCGGTGCTGGAGGGTGACATGTCCTGAGATCATGGGGACCTTGGCTTTCGTGTCTCTCTATTTGGCTGGTCTTGATTAGTATCCTTGATAAAAAACTGTAATTGTAACATAGCACTTTCCTGAGTTCTGTGAGGTTTTCTAGCTAATTATTGAGCCCTGGGGAGCCATGGGGAGCCCTGGATTTTGAGCCATTTGCTCAGAAGTGTAGGTGGCCTAGGGACCCCTGAACTTGCAGCTGGGGTCTGCTAATGCCGGGTGGTCAGTATCGGAACGCCCTGTAGCACTACATGAACCAGAACCTTCCACCTCAACTTCCCTGGGTAGCGGTCTCCTGTCTGTGTGAATCCACCCATGATTTTCAATTTCCAAAGGGTTTCTTAACTTTGGAGAATTGGATGAAAGCAAGGGACCCTCTGCCCAGAAGAAGGTATAGAAGAATATGTTTAGAAGGACGTGGAGGTCAGGTGCAAGCAGAAAGAGTGACAATCAGTGAGTGATGTCTCCTGCAGGTGGTCTCTCATATATATAAACACGCAGCTAACCCTTGAACAACACGGGTTCGAACTGCATGGGTCCACTTACATGCACGTTTTCTTCAATACAGTACTGTAAATTCATTTTCTCCTCTTTATGTTTTCATTTTTGTAGCTTACTTTATTGTAATAATGCAGTATATTATACATATAACATAAAATACATGGTAATCACCTGTTTATGCTATCGGTAGGACTTTTGGTCAACAGTAGGCTATTAGTAGTTATGGGTTTTTTTTTCTTTCTTAAAGATTTATTTATTTTAGGGGGGAGGGGCAGAGGGAGAGGGAGAATCTCAAGTAGATGCCCTGTCAAGCGTGTAGCCTGATGTGGGGCTCGATCCCAGGACCCCGAGATCATGACCTGAACCAAAGGCAGATGCTTAACCAACTGAGCCACCCAGGCGCCCCTTATCTGCTTATAGTGGACACACAGTGTTACATTCGTTTCAGATCTAAGTAGCTAGGTTTTTGGGGAGTCAAAAGTTATACATGAATTTTCAACTGCACAGGGGCTCAGGGGAGGGTCGGCACTCCTAACCCCCGTATTGTTCAAGGGTCAACTCTCTGTTTTTATGGGCTGAACTGTGTCCCCTTCAAATTTCATATGTTAAAGCCCTGACCCCCCAGTACCTTGGAATGTGACTGTATTTTTTTTTTTTAAGATTTTATTTATTTATTTGACAGAGAGAGACACAGCAAGAGAGGGAACACAAGCAGGGGGAGTGGGAGAGGGAGAAGCAGGCTCCCCGCAGAGCAGGGAGCCCGATGCGGGACTCGATCCCAGGACCCTGGGATCATGACCTGAGCTGAAGGCAGACGCTTAATGACTGAGCCACCCAGGCGCCCCGTGACTGTATTTGAAGGAGTCTTTAAAGAGGTGGTTAAATTTCAATGAGGACATCAGGGGGGGCCCTCATCCCCTGCCTGGTGCCCTTATAAGAAGAGATTAGGTCACATGGAAAGAGACACCAGGGATGTGTGCACACGGAGAAAAGGTGACTTGGAGGCACGGTGAAGGGGACAGGCCTCGGGAGAAACCAAACCTGCCAGCACCTTGACCTTGGACTTCGAGCCTCCAGAACGGTGAGAAATAAATTTCTGCTGTCAGCCGCCCCCCCACGTGTGATGTTATGTTATGGCAACTCCAGCAGACCCAGATGCACGTACACACAAATACACAGAAGATAAATATGGATGCTCTACTGAGATGGAACTTACATGCCATAAAATTCACTTTCAAAGTATGCCAATCTGTGGTTTTTAGTATGTTCACGAAATCATTGATACAGCTGTACTTCTACCTGATTCCAGAACATTTACATCACCCCCCCCCACCAAAGGCACCCTTCTCTAAAGTAAGATCAATGACAAGTGGCTCTTTTATGCTTAATATACCCAACAGTATTTTCTGATTTTTATTTTATTTTTTTTCTGCTGATTTTTAAAATGAGAAACAACAAAATAAATATACTAAGGGCTCGATCTCTCAGAATCACCCAGCAAGGCCACCCCCAAATGCTGCGCCTGGCAAAGCTCATCGCGCTCTCCTACGTGAGTCCTAGTCTTTGCTTGGCTTTCAGGAAACTGGAATCAGTTAAACTTACTTTTTAAAACGGATATGTTTTTAAAGACACGAAATCCAAATCCAGGCAACCACATGAATGAATCTCAAAAGCTAAGTGAAAGGAGCCAACTCAAAAGGCAGCCACCGAATCACTGTATTTGTAGGATGTTCTGGAAAAGGCAAAACGATGACAAAAGATATGTCGGCGGTCGCCAAGAGCTAGGGTGGCCCACAAAGGGACACAAGGGAAGGTTTTGGGGTGATAGGACTGTCCCGTATCTTGATGGTGGTGGTGGTTATATGACATATGAGCTTGCCAAAGTTCAAAGGGGTATACAACTAAAAACGGTGAATTTTGCTGACTGTCATTGAACTCCAATAAACCTGACATTAGAAAAAAAAAAAAACCCATCTCGATTGAGTACTGAGTGCGCCAGCCCTTCACTGAGCCTTGACTTCCACTGCCACTCTGGGAAGTGGTACAGTGCTTCCTGTTTAACAACCTGGAGCAAGCTGCCCAAGGTCATGGGGAGGAGCGGGAGGTCCGGATTCAGACCCAGGAGCTGGTCTTCAAGTCTGACAGAGAGCCACCGGGCTAACCTGCCTCCCTTTCTAAGTATAAAGCAGCGTGAGAAAACGCTCGTGAGCACAGGAGATTGAGAAGCTGTGTCTGCACTGAACAATGAGAAAGGTCAGCTCGTGAGGACGTGCCGTGAAACTTGGCTCCCCCGCTGAGCCGCCCAAGTGCTTCTGGTTCTCCGTCTGGAGGATGGATGTGGCAGGCGGCCCCCCTGTGACACGTCCCTCCTGAATCAGGACATTCAGGACATTCAGCTCCCGACGTCCTGTCCCCACCCCACCCTCTCCCCTGAGCAGGGGGTGAGTCCCGTTTTCCACCTGCCACCACCCTGTCCCCAGGGCCAGAGCAAAGCCTTCTTGCTGGTCCCTGCTTCTGCGCCTGCCCACAGCCCCGAGGTCCCCTTGTACCTCACAGCTGGAGGAAAAAAAATAAAGACCAGATCATGTCATAGTCTCCTCGGGATGTTCCAGTGAGTTCTCATTCATTGTAACATAAAATCAGAACTCTTTAAGCCAGGCCAGGACCATGCATGATCTGGCCCCTGCTCCCTCCTAGGCTTTACCACCCTTCCCTCGCTCACCGTGTGCAGCCACACTGGCGTGTCACTGGTCTTCAAACACACAAGCATGCCCCTGCCCCAGGGCCTTTGCACCTGCTCTTCCCTCTGCCTGAATGCCACCAGATATCGGCATGCCTCGCTTCCTCAGATAAGTTCCTCCTGTCCCTCTCTGCCCCCAGACTCTAGGTTCTAGCATTTATCTCTACCTGACATTAGATGGTAGTTTTAGTCAACGAGACTGGCCAACTCGAGGGCAGACCTCGGCATGAGCTGCTTCTCACAGGCTGGCCCGCAGTTGGCACTCAGATGTATGTGCCGAAGGAAGGAACCATATGTGCATTATTTGGGTCTCTTGGAGTACCCCCTTCCTTGTTCCTCCTGGTGCAAACCAGGCCCCCGGGGGAGAGTGCCCTGCCCCACGCCCCATCACCCGCCATGAAGGATGTCATGAATTTTCCAGTTTGGGGGCCATCTACTCCCCTAGCGGGAGCAAACCCTTAGGACTCTCCTCTTTCTTGTCACTTTCAAGCAAACCAAGCCTAAATTGACATAATAGTATCACACAGTAGCAACAAACAGGTCACCCCAGACCCGCCCCCCCCACCTTAAATCAATAGCTGCCTCCATCTTTTCCACAGGGACTGTATGTCTGAGCTGGGCTCACAGGCTGGATATGCGGAGCTCCACTGGGCCCTCGAAGACAAAAACGAGATGCCCAGGGAAACAGAAAGGACCTGCCACCACCATATTTTCCAACCCTGGGATAATGGGCCACTGCCCTCAGCAGCGCCCCGATGCCCCCGGTCCAGGATACCAACACACGCCCAGAGAATGTGCAGAACGGTCCAGGAAAGGAAGCCGGCGGGCAGATTCCCACTGCACATGGTGACAAACAGGCGGGTTGCTTCGGGTTTCGCAGGCCCGGGCAGGGTCTGAGCAACCTCCCGCCTGCCCAACTGTGGCCAAACTTTATCTAACGCCCCAGTGTCCAAACAACAAAAAAGCCTGCCCCGATCTGAAGACGAAGATGGCACTCTGGCACCACTCCCAGGAGCCGGGTCAGCCTGGAGGGGCCCCCTGTGGACGCGGCCAAGCCTTACCTCTTGATGACAAACTGGATGCTGTTGCTGGCCTCCAGGATCTTCCGGAGCTTGGCGATCCCGAAGCAGTTGGGCCTGCGGAGGGAGATGCCTTCAGGCAGCCCCACCACAAACAGCTCCTCTGGGTACATCAGGAACTTGGAGTAGGGCACCTTGACGGGCTCCGAGATGCCAATGGCCTTGGCTGCAGAAACACGGCTGCTGTAGGGCCATCCAGCTATGGGGCCATGAGCCCCGGCTCTAGCCTCCCGCGTCTGTGCAGGGCCGGGGGGGGGGTGTGCACGTGCCAGGGCTCTCTTGAGAGTCAGTGCTTAGTTGACCCCCCAACCCTCCTGAGAGGTGGGTACCGTGACCCCAGTCTGCAGATAAGAGACCAGGAGCTCAGAGGGGGACGGGACTCAGGTAGCAGAGCCCCAGAGCTGGGGGATGCGAACCCGAGTCAGTGGGACCCCCAAACCCTCGTACCCAGGCAGTGCACAAGAAACCACCGATGGCTGGTGAGACCTGGTTTTGGCTCCGCCCAAGCCCGCTTATCCCTGGGCTGCCAGAAAGGACTTCCAGAGAGCCCCCCGTTATCCATACATAACCCCAAACTCTGGGTGGCCCAACCCCATGCCTTGGGAATGGGACAGGTTGGAGGCCCAGGCCGGGCACTACCCCTCACACTCGGACAAGCCATATCATTTCCCCAAGCCTCATGTCTCCTCATCTGTCAAATGGGTACAAGGACACAGGGGTTTTGTGAGATGGAAGAACTTGCGTGAAGCCCCTGGCCAGTGCCTTGCAAACCACTGGGGCCTCATAAAAGAACAGCCTCCCCTGCCTCCTGGCCCTGCCCCATCCTCTTTCCTGGACTCTTGAGTAGGAAAGGTCTTGCTGTGTGTGTGTCCTCCCAAGGACCCAGAATGAGGGTGTCCATGAGGACGGAGGAGCGGTTCTGGCAGTGGACAGAGCGGGCTCTCCAACCTGAGGCCAAGACCGACTGGGAGTGGGCAGGTGATGGAGAAGGCAACGGGGGCCACGGTGCTGGGGGGGGGGGGTTCCCTGGGTGTCCCCATCCCCTTCCCAGTGGGCCCTGGCCCCTCCGTCCCCTCCCTGCCTCATGTCAGAGCAGGGAGCAGCAGGGGCCCCACGTCCCTCTGCAAGCAGGGCAGCTAGAGAGAGGGCGAGCTGCCCGGGGCCCCGGCTGGCTCCTGGCTCACCGTATCGCGTGTTGAAGAGAAGCTCGACCTGCTTCCGCAGGGGCCGGATCACGTCACCGTGGCTGTCTGGAAGGCAAAAGGCAGCCTGTTGGGCCTCCCCAGGGCCAGCAGCACCCCGCTTCTCAGCTCATGTCCCAGCTCTGCCGGCATCATTCTTGGCCCATCTGCATTGGGACCTTGAAATGGGGGGAGGCTGGGGTGGTGGGGGTAGCAGCTAACCTATTTCCTCAGAAATGGCACCCCCAGACGGGTCCGCATTTCCTGAACTCAAAATGTCTGCTTCTAAAATCAGGTCTAAGGTATCGCTGGGCCTGAATGACAATTCGGAAGACTTTGCAGCCTAAGAACGACCACAGATCTTTCGAAGCGTGTGTCATTCTAGACCAGCTCAGGAAGTGACTTAGCTAGTGGGTGAGTGTTAGGCCAGCAAACTGAGTACGCTGCCACCAGGTGGCAGTGGACTTTTCTACCCCCACCCCAGGTCAGGCTGGGTTTAGGGCAAAGACCCTTCTCTCCTCACACACCCACCCACATTCCATTCCAGGGGCAGATACTCCCAAGAGGAAACAGACCCATCCCCACTTTGATCTCTCATCCTGCACAACTCTCACTCAGCAGGAAGAGAATGAGGGGTGTTCCTGAGAATGAGCAGGTCTGCTGGACACAAAGCCAATTTTGTGCTTCCTGGCCTCAATACTACTTGCTCAGACTCCAGACTTAAAACCTTTGTGAAAGAAGCAGGGTATGTATAAAAACAAAGACAGAGAATGCTCTGCACTTCCCTTACCAGAAAGACCTGCTTGTGCCTCTGATCAGGTACGTCCTAGTTCTAGAAGACAGGTCTATAAGCCTCCTCCCAGGACTCCCACCTCCAAACGGGGTGTTGGGGAGAGATGGGGTGGAGAGAACTAATAGGGAGAGGAAAGGCGGGGGAGGGTAGGAGAGATGGGGTGATGGGCTGAAAGGTGGGAGGTGGACAGCGCCTCACCCTCTACGGGCCTCTCCTCGGGCCGTGGGTCCTCGCTGGGGCCTTTCTCTGAAAGAGAAGAGAGGGTGCCAGGAAGCCACAAGCACCATCTCCCCAGGAACGTCAGGCCAGACAAGGGGGGTGCAGCAGGCTGACTCTGGAGCAGAGCATAGTGACCCCCCGGATGGGATCAGGGACCTCGATCCTGTACAGGCACCCCACCCTTGTCCTCACACAAGAAGGCCAAGTTCAGAGCCAGGTATCGGAGCACATTCAGTTCGCACTGTCTGGAGACCAGACCCACGTTGGTCAGTCCTTCTTTCCGGGTGCTAGGCTCTGCTCGAGGCACTAGGACATGCAGGGACAAGACAAAGCCCTGTCCTCTGCTGTGACACCAGCTCGAACACAGAAGGCCAGTCAGCAGGGATGCCGTGAAGAAAGGTGGTCGGGTAAGGGGAGGGCAGGTGGGGGGGTGTGGAGCTACCCCAGGTCAGGTGGTCCACGGGGCTCTCTGATGAGATGGCACTGATCCTCGCCTAAGCTCACAGCAACAGACCCAGCCTTGTCCCCAGATAGCCAGGATGTGGCGCGTCAACTGCGAAGGGGAGTGCAGAAGCTGTATGGGGGTGGGGGACCCTGCTGGCCTGGGGGGGGGCGTGGAGAGGAGGGGAGCACCTGGGCTGGAGATGAGAGTCTAGGAAAAGCAGTAGGGGAGAAGGACACAGGCAGGGAGGGAGGAGCAGCATGGGGGGCGGTGGCAAACGGAGGTTCTGACTGGAGGAGGAGGAAGTAGGTGCGCACGGACACCGGGACTGGGGTGCAGGGTTGGGGACAGCCATGCTGCAGGGCCTCCCTCAGCAGCACCCTTTCATTACCAGGGGTGGAGCCAGGAAGGCATCAAGGGCTGGTCAGTACTTGTAACAAGCGGGAGGAGGCTGTAATTTGGGAAGCTCGTGGGCGCTGTGGTGCCAGGTGCTTTCACACGCCGGACTAAGCCTCCAAGGGCCTGTGTTGGCCCACGACGTGCAGCCAAGCTGGAGAGCAGCGGAACTGGTGGAGCCCAGGTCTGCCAGACTCCAGGCCAGCGTCCATCTGCTCTCCCGCTGGCTCCTGGAGGGAGCATGTGGGGACAAGGGAGACCAGGGCACGGTCCCCTGTCCCCAGGCGGGAATGGTGAGCTGGAAGGAAAGGGGCTGGTCCCGGGAGAGCTGCCAAGAGTCCAAATTCGCTCAGGATGGAGGGAAAGGTGAGCCTGCACCTGGGATCACCAGACAAGCCTGAGGCTTGGGGCTCAGCGTGGAAGGCGCTGGAAGATTCTGGAGGGTTGCCCCTATGCTCAGCCGACTTGAAAAGGTTGAGGACCAGCCCTGGGCTTCAGGCCTCAACCTTCCTCAGGGAAATGGGCTCACTGTGGGCAGTGGATGCTAGGCCCTCCTGACTTGGCTTGAAGGCTTTCCTCTGGCTGCATTAGCAGCCCCAGCAAGCTGGGAGAAGCAGAACTGCCTGGAAACATCTCTCAGCCAACAACGTAGGGCCATTTGGAAGATCACTATCTCAGCTCCCTCCCTACTCGGCTGCCGACCTGGGTCACGTGGTTTACGTGGCTCTCATGTCCCCTGGCTCAGCTGTCCGCAGCGGTAACGGATCTGGTGACACTCCTACACTGTCCCTGTCCCACCTCCCACCCCATGTTGGTGTGCCTCGATCTCCTCCCAGGCAAGCAAGCAGAGCCCCATCCACAGCCAGCTTCTGGAAGGTCCTGCTAATCCACTGCATTTTTGCCATTTCCAGATGAAGGGGGGGGGGTCAGTCAGGGAGAGAGGAGTCTGGTGGGACCCGCAGGGCCACCAGAGACTTTTCCTGGGCAGGGACCTGTGACAAGGGGTCAGGTAATGGTCAGTCCCAGGGGAAGGGAACCACCCAAGTGTCACACCTGGAGCACTAATTAAGGTTACAAGGTGGCCTGGAGGGACACAAGGGGGGAGACCTGGCCAGGGAGTCTGTCCCTGCCATGAGCTGGCCATGTGCCATCATTCTGGGAGTAGCAACAAGGAGCCAAGATCCATCCAGGGCTCGGACAGGAGAGGACCTGCCCCCGCCGTGCAACGAATCCAGGTATCCTCGGCCCCACCAAGGAGGGGCTTCTGTTGGGCTGGGGCCACTCCTGGGGGGCTGTGACCCATCTGCTTTGGAGTCCCCAATTCCAAACTCACCAGATACTCCACCCAGGTGTTGGGGGCTGGGCTCTTTACCCTGAATGAGCCCCCTGCAACTGGCTCACTGTGCCCCCCTTTCAACTGAGAATAACTGGCAACACCCTCCAGATATGATCAAGGACACGCCAACTATCCCAGCACTCTAGAGATGTCCAAGGCACCAGGTAAGGGAGGGAGGGACAACCTGTACAAAATCATGGCCACACGCATATGCACACATGCAGAAAAAGGACATACGAAGGACCCGAGGAGGGGGCACAGAACTCTGTCCGGGGCACAGAACTCTGCATCATTTATTTTATCATGCATACGTGTCAGCAGAAAAAGCACACGCACAGGGATGCATGGACACACACACACCCCGTTCGAAACCACGGTGGTCCTGAGGGCCTCAGAATCTTCCAACTTCGTTGGTTTTGAGTGGGGTGCTTGGAAAGGCACCTCGGACAGGCAGTCAGCAAACCTGAGCTCCAGCCCAAGGCTGGGTGCCCCTGGGCAGGTGGACTGGCCCGGCTGGACCTCAGGTTCCCACCCTCTGTCACGCCAAAGAGGAGAAGCCATTCCAATAGGCCCATTGGCCCATGGCCGCCCAGCCCCCGGGGGTCCAGACGGAGATGGATACCCACGATCTTCTCTAACAGCACTGTGACCACAGCCCGGTACCCTGCGACCTTGGGGGCCAGGCTCCTCTGTCAGCTCATCCCGAGCCGCGGGTCACCTGCCCCTCCCACCCCCCAGTTTCTCCAGAGACTGTTGTCAAGTCTGGTCCTGCCCAGCCCATCCAGAATAGTCTTTCTTCACGACCAAGGTATTAAAAGCCCATCCCAACTGGCTGAGGAAACGAAAAAGATAACACCACTTAACCTCGCGTAGCTACTGCTCCAGCAGTTTCTTCCTTGTTTGTTTAACCAGTGATTATGTTTTCAACAGTTGCAAACAGAGCAGCCTTGTCCCTTCCGTGCTCCCCCCTTGCTGCTTATTTTTGGTGGCTACTAACAGCCCATCAGGAGGATGCCACCAACAGGTCCCCGCCAGGTGGGCCGGCTCTTTCCAGTTCTTTCTTTACCAGTAACACGGCCACGAACAGCCCCGTGCGGAAGACGCTGTCTGTGTTTCAGATCATTTCCTAGGACCGGACCCCAGGAACCCCCAGGGGGTGCTCGTTTTGACAGCTTGTCAAGCTGACCAATTTCCTGAGAAAGCAACTTGGCAAGCTGCATCCTTACCGGCACCAGAGGGGCACCCATTTCCCAACATGCTCAACAAAGGTTCCGCCAGATTAAGGGGTGCAGAAGAGATGTTCCCTTTTCGTTTCCTTGAGGCTGCGCGTGTTTGTGTTGCTTGCTGTCTCTTTTTTTGCGTGCGATCATCCATCCGAGCTGCGGTGGACACTGGGATGTACCACTCGGGTCCCCTCCCAGGGGCAACTCCCGTCCCACGACTGATTGAGGATAGCCCAGGCCAACTTGGAACAACGCCAAGGGGCCATTCTGGCCGCAGAGCTTCC
Source organism: Mirounga angustirostris (assembly GCF_029215605.1). Lineage (NCBI taxonomy): Eukaryota > Metazoa > Chordata > Mammalia > Carnivora > Phocidae > Mirounga > Mirounga angustirostris. The sequence continues at coordinate 170,065,015 of NW_026991713.1, forward strand.
CATGGGGCGGGCAGAGGCTGTCGGGGGGGCCGCATCATGCCTCCACCTCCCTCCCGGCCCCCCACGCTCCCACCCCCTTTTTTACTTAACTGCTGAGCCCAAGGGCAGCCCCTAATAACCCCCCGCCCATTAAACACCAGCTTGGGGTCTGTTCCCTGGGGAACACCACCCGTGTGACATGTGTCCTTGGGCTGTGAGTTTTTCCTGTGGGTTCCAGCCCAGCGTTCTGGTCTCTGAAGGCCACGGGGAACGTCATTCCCGGGGACACTGCCCATCCTGTCCCGAGGCACCTGCCAACTGCGTAATCTTACCGCCTGAACTACCTTTGCCTGACTGATAAATACGAGAGGAAGGACCGAGCCCCCAGGACACCGTGGGAAAGCTCCCCCAGGAGGAGGCTGGGGTCCCCATGCCACCCCGCTTCCCCAGCTGGCCCGCCGTTGGCCCCAGATCCTGGTGTCCCATGAGCCGACTCATCAATGAGCCCACACTGGGTCCCTTCTCATGGTTCAGTCATCCGTATGGAAATGGGCTCCAGAACCGAGCCTGGGACGGGCATGTGCTCGACCTGTCTGTGGTTTGGACAAACCGCCTGGAAGTCTGTTTTCCATGGCCGGTCATCTTCTGTCCCCCATGACCCTGCTCCAGTGCTGTGGACCGGGGATCTTTGGGATTATCTGCCTGGGATCTGACTCCTCAGAAGCTGGAGCCTGACAGGCCCCCCCCAGCAGCTCTGCAGACCCTGCGTATTGCCCCACCGAGCGGGACTCCCGGGTCCTCTTCCCGCTCTCCTGTTTCCAGACCCATTCTCCCTGACAGAGAAGACAGATGCAGACGAGGAGCAGAGATGTTCTGCTTTAATTCTGTCGCCAATGAACACGGCACCACCCACCTGGGCCTGCAGGAAACCTTGTTTTTCCAGTCATGTGTCTATTTTTGGTCGGGGGTGGGGGGGAATTTCTCAAGTGCAGCAAAGCACGCAGAAGAATATTATAATAAACACCCGTGTACCCACCAGCCGGAATGAGTATGTTAGCATTTTGTCATTTTTGCACCTGATTTTTTAATAAAACATTAAACAACACTGTTTTTTTTGGAATTTTGAAACAATGTTTCCAAACTTACATAAAATGCTGTGTCATCCATATCTTTCTGCAGTTGCTTTTCACGCTGAACGTTCTCTTTCTGAGACCTCTTTGCCCTGTTTATTTAATTTTACTGTTTTCAAGTAATCTCTATGCCCCACGTGGGGCTCGAACTCATGATCCCGAGATCAAGAGTCGCACGCTCCACTAAGTGAGCCAGCCGGGTGCCCCTGCGCGGGTCATTTAAGTGCCACCTGCTATACGCTTTTGCATGGTATCCTTCCGGCACCCCTGCCTTCTACTCCCAATCAAGCCCACACCAGATATCACACACACGGGAAACACACAAAAGACAGTCCAGTCCCCTTCTTCATGTTTCGTGGCCTGGCCCTGCATCTTGTATTACAAAGCTTTCCAAAGTTTAATTATTTGAGTACTAACATCATTTTCTAGCCTGTGAACCTTGTGTCCTATACTTAATATGCTATTTGTCTTTGTGATAACCAACTTCTAAAAAACTTCACCTAGGGGCACCTGGGTGGCTCAATCAGTTGAGTGTCCAACTCTTGATTTTTGGTGTAGATCAGGATCTCAGGGTCCTGGGATTGAGCCCCGTGCTGGGCTGTTCGCTCAGCATGGAGTCTGCTTGGGATCCTCTCCCTCCGTCTCCCTCTGCTCCTGCCTGCACTCTTGTTCGCACTCTCTCTCTCAAATAATCTTTTTTTTAAAAGATTTTATTTATTTATTTGACAGAGAAAGAGAGAGGCAACACAAGCGGGGGGAAGTGGGAGAGGGAGAAGCAGGCTTCCCAACGTGGGGCTCGATCCTAGGATCCTCAGATCATGACCTGAGCCAAAGGCGGACGCTTCATGACTGAGCCACCCAGGCACCCCTCAAATAAATAATCTTTAAAAAAAAAAAAAAAAACTTTACCTATAGTAATTCTTGCTTTCATTATCTATAATAAATACAGAACATCTGTTGATAATGGTTGGAGATGGGAGGTGGGTGCACGAGATTCATTAAACTACTGTTTTCAATTTTGCATGTTTTTGAACATTTCCAAAATGAAGGTAAAAACACAAAACCTATGGAGCCCCACCCCCCCACCCCCCACCCCCTTGCTGCTATCTACCTGCTGGACCAGTCCTCTTGGCTAGGATTTACAATAGTCTGTTTCTGTCTTTGTCCTCATTCCCCTGCAGTTTATCCTCAACCCCATGGTCAGAGTAAACACTGTTAGAATGTCCCTCGTTAGCTCCAACCACCCTCCATGAGGAGGTTTCTGTCTCCTCAGAGTCAAAGCGTCCACTCTTTCCTTTGACATATGTGCCCTGCACAACCCACACCATCACCTACCTCCCCACCTCACTCTGCGCCAGACACCCAGGCCGCCTTGCTTCTCCTTGGACATGCTAGGCATAACCCACCTCAGGGCCTTGGCACATTCTATTCCCGCCACCTGGAAAGCTCTTTCCTGACACCCAATGGCTCCCCCCTCCTTAAGGTCTTTGCTCCAAAGTCACTTTCTCAGTGAGGTCCTCCCTGACCACCCAAGTCCTGTAATAACCACTGCACCCCTGCCCCTCACACCTCCCCCTTCTGGCTTTGTGTGCCCCCAGTGCACTTACCACCCTCTAACTTTCTATTTTACCTAGTGATTTGCTTACTCTCTGTCTCGCTGCACTGGGAACACAGGCACCTTGGTGTGTTTAGTACACTGCTCTGTCCCCAGCACCTCGCACAGGACCTCCTGGTACATAGTAGGTGCTCAGTAAATAGTTGTTGAACAAATGAACAAGTTAATTCACACGGGGGCTCGTGGGAAAAATGTAGAAGCCAGACTTAATATAAACCAAGGCCGACTTCAGGTTTCCAGAGAGGAACCTACCCCGCACAGGGAGTCAGGCACACACTGGGTTTCCTCTGGGGGGCTTCTTGGCCCATCCTTCTCCCCGTTACGCCCCAGGGAGGTGGGTTCCCAGCCCATTTCTTACCAGTCAGCATCTCCATCCCGTAACCAGAATCTTCTGAGGGCAGATGCCCAGGCATTGAGTCTGTCATCTCCTCAGAGGTGGGTGAAGGGTCTGGAGACAAAAGGACAAGAGCATCTTCTGCTTGTCCCACACTGTCATGGTCCCTCCAGGACCCCCAGCCCCACATGCCCACAGAGCAGGACCCTTAAAGGAAGCCATGCCCTGGAACTCTGGGAGGACAGCTTTAGTGACCAATTGTGCTAGAGGCCAGGCGGGGGCCTGAGGCGGGGGAACCCCACATTGAGCCTCCAGAGACCACATACACCCTCTTTTTCACAGATGTGGAGACAGAGGCTCAGGGGCTTCTAAGTCTGGAGTCAAACTCAGACCCTCCTATCCCCATACCTTTTCTTCTCCTCCCTCCTGCCTTATAAATCCCAGGGGAGCCAGGCCTGAGCGGGAAGGCCTGGGTGGGGGGGCATCTTTAGGAAGACCGGAGCCGAGAGACGGGCTTGCCAGCGTAGAGGGGAGACCCGGCTGCAGAAAGTGCATGCCATATACCCCATTGGAGGGGTATATGGAACCAAAACTAGAGAAACAGTGGTCTGGAGACCCCTTCTTGGCCCTCAGGAGACAGAGGGGATAGCCCAGGAGGGGACACGGTGCTTCTGGCCAGTCCAGGAGCGTGAGCTGCTTGATTCCTGGAGGTTCATGTGGGGCAGCAGGGCAGCCCTTCAGACACCTGTCCCTTACCTGGGACGGTGACCTGAATAATATCTAGATCCTCTGGCTCAATTTTAATGGGCCTCAGCCCACTCAGCTCCCCAGAAGTTCCTGCGAGGAGGGAATGAGGGATCTAGTTAGGTGTGGGCCTGAGCTTTGCTGGACAAAGCAAACCATTCTAGAACATTCTTACGTCTGTGCCTAGTTAGTAATGCCCTGGGAACAGTCATGCCGGCCTCAAGCTCCTGCCCAGCCCAAGAGCGGAGGGTCACCATGCAGGCCCTGAGTCCCGTCCTGGTATCTCCAATTTATAGGCCTGGTTACGGAGGCCCACAGAGGGAAGTCACTTGCCACGGACACACTGGGAAACAGTGGTGATGCCGGAAGCCAGGTCTCCCGACTCCCCATAATGCCACCCACATCCCACCAGCCCCTCCAGCCTCCCAGTGAGCTCCCAGCATGCTCTGAGGCCTGGGGGGTGGGGGGCAGGGATGGGCAGGGTAGCTCATTAGTATTCCAGGCTCATGGGCTGAGCTTGCCTCCTTCCTCCCCAAGGCTGCTGGGAGGGGAGACAGGGGGGTGCTGGTGGACACCCTCTCACCCCAGGACACACACAGCGGGGTCCTGCTCCTCCTCACCTGGCCCACAGTCTTCAGAGACACCATTCTTGTCTGACCTGTGGGAAGGAAGGAGGCCAAGAAACGACACGGCATCAGCCCTAGCTCTCCCCTCCGGCAGAAGCCCACGGTGCCTGCCAACTCCACACCCCCGACCACATTCACTCCCATCCCCACAGGGCAGTCCTCCCTACGGGAGAGAGGTCCAGTGCAGGGTCCCCCAGGACAGCAATCACCTGCCACCCTAGCCAAGATGCTGCTCCCTACCCTGAGGTGAACGGTCTGGGCGTCCACCTTCCCCACCAGTTGGGAGCTCCCGAGGCCTGGCTCGGGCCAGTATGGGAGCCCCACAACTTAGTACAGTGAGGTTCCATCAGGGCTTGCTGGGGGGATTGAGAGCTGAGGGACTACCAGCCTGGAGAGGGTATAGAGGTCTGGGAAGCAAAAGTGGGCAGGGCCCCTGGATGGATGATTCAGTGAATTCACAGAGCACTGTGGGGGAGGCCTGGGCTGGACATGGTGGTTCTGGAATGAACGAGCCATCCCTGGCCGCCAGGGGCCCAGAGCCTAGGTGGGGGGCACTGGTAGACGGTGGTGACCAGGCCATGAGCTGAGGGCAGGGCCTTGTAGACACGCAGGACAAATGCCTGACCTAGTCTGGGTGCCAGGGAAGGCTTCCGAGAGACCAGGCAACCTCTGGCTGGATCCTGAGCGGGCACAAGAGCTCTCCAGGTGGAAAAAAATCGGCAGAGTCTCTGTTCTCCTCTGTCCCTTCGGATTCTCCCTGACCCACAGCGGGGTGAGGACACAAAGGTGTGTGTGTGTGTGGGTGTCAGGAGCCACTGGGCACGGCATCCTCTGGCCAGCCCCAGGCCTTGCTCCCCCCCGCCCACCCGCAGGTAACACCACCAGACCAGAGTCGGGGAGGCAGTGGGCCAGGAGCTGGCGTGGGGCCTTACTGAGCAGTCCCGGGCAGGTCGAGGACAGACGCACGGGAGATCTCTGTAGAAGTATCCTCTGGCGGGCTGGCTGGCTCCAGCTTCGTGGGGTCTTTGGTAAACTTGTTCCCTGGGCGGAGAGGTGGGGGCAGATCAGGGCCAAGGCCCTCTAGCCTCCTGCCTGACTGTGGGGCACCTGGGCAGTGACCTGTGCGAGGTTCTTGGCGGCACCCCTTGCATATGGTCTGGGCTCTGCCAAGCCAGAATGGGTCTTGGGTAGAGAAGGAACGTAGGCCCCGGTGCCAGAGGACGCCAGGCATCTGGGAGGATTGCAGGAGGAAGGAGCAGCCAGAAATAACTGTCCTGGCCTCATGTTCACTATTAACGCTGAGGGCGCCCTTGGGAAAGAGGCCAAGTGGCCCCCAAGGCCGGACTACAAAACCGTTCTCTCATATAATTATCTCAAGAACTCAGAGGAAGATCCTTCTTATTACCCGCCCCCATTTCACAGATGTGGAAACTGAGGCCCATAGGATCCTGGCCAAGGTCACAAAGCTGGTGGGAAGGAGGGCCGGAACCAGGACCCAGCTCTGTCGCACCCCAAGATCTGTGCTCCCTTTGCTGCACCAGGCAGAGCCCGATTCTCCCTCCTGGGAGGCGTGCTGCCCACTGGTTGGCACCCCTGCGCCCTAGGTTTGCGGCCAGACCTCACTGCTGACCAGCTGGGCTTCAGGGAAAAGAGCAGAACCCACTTCATGGGAATGTTCAATGTGAAATTAAAGTAAAACTGAATATGCTAACAGCTTAGAAGAGCACCTGACACCCGCTGGTGTTCAGCGCATGTTAGCTTTACTATTCCCGAGGGGCTGTCTGCACCTGGGAGCTGGGGGCTGTGTCTACCCCGGAGGTGGACGCCGTACCCAGGCTCCCTCCCCGGCCCGGGGCCCCGTGCTCGGCAGCTTCAGGATGGACTAGCTGGTCCCCACACATACCTGTGAAAATTCGCTCATCAAACATCCTGGGGAGAGAGGAGAGACTGGCGTGAGGGCAATGCAGGCCCGGGGGCCCCCCAGGCTCACGGACAGGCCACCACGCAGACCACGGACTGAAGGAAGAGTGGCTGGGGGCCTGCGGCCATTTGGGACCCCGGCATCACCCTGCTCAGCCTGGAAGTCTGGGCCAGGAACAGGAGGGCAGAGGGAAGGTCGGCGAGGAAGCTGGGGTCACCCACCCCTCCACCTCCGGGGGGGGGCTGGTGTTCTTTCTGTTCCATCCCAGCCCTCCCACCCCACCTTGATGGTACCCAGAGGGTTGGGGAGCTGCCAGTAGCTGGCATACAGGCTCTGCGGGCCCCCCCAGACCAGCCTGGACCCAAGAACCAAATGATGCCCAAGGCGGGCCCAGCGGAAAATTCAAACAGAGGCTCAAGTGTGGGAGGCAGAGTTTGGCTCCCCCGCTGCTCCTGGGGGCCCATGTTTATCTGGGGCCCACGAGGCTGAGAAGCAGTCACAGGAGCGACTCTGGGGAAAACCGACTTTCTGAGACCTGCTTCCTCAGCCCCACCTGGGGACGGGGAAGCTGTCAGCCTCGACTCTGGTTTTATCACCAACAATGTTACCTATTTATCAGCAAGCCCGAGGGGCAGGGGCTCGAGACAGCATGGGGCCTGCCTGGTTTCCTGGGTGGGACTGGCAGGCAGATGACAGGGAGGTCGGATGTGGCTCCGGGCCTGTGACAGATGCCCTCACGGGCTGCCTGGCCTGGGAGGCCCGCTTGACGGGCGCTGACCGGGCTTGCTGTCCATCTTCTGAACACATCCCAGACTTCTAGGATCCCCTCCAGACACTCTTTCCCTGCTAAGTCCTGCCTCAGGTGGAACCTACGTGTCTGCCCTGCAGGTGGAAACTTGGATCCTCTCGCTGGGGGGCTGGTGTCCTGGTGGGAACTGGGGTTTTGGAGGCCGGGGAGCCCGCCTACCACCGATAACAAGACCCGTAGGCCTCACCAAGTGGCTTCTCCCCTTAGCCTCCCCCCACCCCGCAGACACTTGGGCCGTGGCAGAGACTCCACCCGCTGGCTGCTCCTAAGCCCTTTCTCCCGACTCATTTCTGCCAGGACAATCTCGAATGCTCCGCTGACCAGGCTGGGCTGGATACCAGTGGCAAATGTCCGGAGGACTCTGAACGGAGTAGCCGCTGTTCTGTGCATGCTGCTCACATCCAGTCCTCTCGTCTCCCATCCGCGGTGTGAGGCATGGACAACCACTAGCCCCATTTTACAGAGGGCGAAAGTGAGGCACAGAGCAGTTAAGTAACTCGCCCAAGGACACACAGCTGCGAAAGGCAGGGCCAGGGCTCAAACTCAGGCTATCAGCACTGACGCACTTCACCACTCCTTTATACACGAGGGAGAGGGGAGGTCAAGGAAAAGGACGGTGTTTATTGAGCATCTACTATGTGTCAGGTGTGTTATGTCTGCCTCATTTTATGCTGAGAAAAATCGGGGTGTGTGTGAATGCATCAGTGTCCTTACTTTTACAAATGAGGGAATAGGCTCAGAAGAGAGGCGCTATTCAAGGTTATGCTGCGAGTGACTTTAGGCCCAATCTGCCTGATGCCAAAGCTACCTCCTCCAGGAAGCCCCGCAGGCTTGGCGCTCAGATGACACTGACTTGACATCTAGAAATCCGTTGTCCTCTGATACCCTGGACTCATCACAGGAGTGAGCCCCTCCTGCCCCCATGACTGGTAGTGGCCTCTGGGGACAGGTGGGGACGCCTGCCTGCAGTCTGTGAAGTTCCCAGTAGAGCCCAATGAAGGGCTGGGCCTGTGCGAGGCACGAGCAAATACTAGGGAAGATTTAAATAAGCTACGGTTTAGACTGAGGGAGATCAAGGTCAGCCACGGTGAGGACCCAAATCCCATGGTCAGGCACACACAGGGACACTGGGGTGTCCCTGCAGCTTTCTTCTTACCTAGCCCCCCGTCTGCCTAACAGACTTAGGCAGCAGCAAGAGAGATTTAAGCTAGACAACAGGAGGCACTGCCTGACGATTGATTTCAATTCACCTCCAGAATGATTTGTCAAGTGGCCCCCAGTCAGGGTTGTGAGGGCAGATGCGGTCCCACTGCCACAAGGGAGCAGGTGAGTCTCCTCCTCCTCTCAGTGGGGACCCCCTTTCTCACCTCTGTATCCTCCCTGGCGAGCCCTCCCTGGCCCATGCTGACAACTCTCAGGTTTTTTTTTTAATCTCTGACACAGATCTCTCTCTGGAGCTTCTGACTTCTCAATGTGGTCTCCAAAAATTCCATCTCCTGAGCACCCCCAAGTTAGCATACCCCACGTGAACTCCCCACCCCACCCCTGCTTCCCCCAATCATACACTCAGACACATGGGGTGATCCTGGCCTCCGTGCTCCCCTCCACACCCCCACATCCCAGCCACTGGCAAACCCGGCCAAGCTCAGAATCCACCCCAAATGCAGCCGCCTCTCTCCCTCCGCCCAGCAGGCCAGCCCGGCCCATGCCAGGCCTCCTCCCAAGTCTCCCCACCTCCAGGGCTTGCTGCCCACCTCCCAACCTCCGCAGCCCTGCTCTGGCCTCCAGCAACCCTGCAGAGGTCCTTCCCACCACTCAAGAACAGCTCTGTGCTCTCAGAGTGGATCCCAGGCCCCTGCCCACGCCCAGCCTCCTTGCACCCCTGGGCAAGTATCTATTCATTCATTCATTCCACACATACACACTGGGCGTCTATTACCACTACGTTCTAGGCGCTGGCGGTTCAGCGATGAGCCCAACACAGTCCTTGCCCTCAGTCCCTGTCTTTAGTCTAACAAGCTCGCATGTGAGCAGACGCTGGGAGCGCACCCTCACAGAGCTCCTGGACAGATGCCTGGGAAGTGGCCAGCACAGTGTTGCCTGGAGGCAGGGGGCTGGACGCCACAGCCTCTGGCCACCCCTCCGTCTCTAACCATTTAGGAGGAAGCATCCCGGGAAGTCTGAGCATTGCCTGCAGACCCTGATGCTTACTGGGTGGTGAGTCCAACCAGCTGTGAGGGCAAAGTCCCCACTGGAGTCGGGAGCCGAGGCTAGGGGATGGGCAGTAGCAGCCCCCCTCCTCCCCCCCACCAACCCTGGGGGGCTGCTGATATGGAGTGCATCGTGTTCTGCCTTCTCCCACCCACCCACACCTGGGCCAGGGAAGCCGGCTGCCTGGGAGGACAGGGAGGGCGGTCCAGCCACCAGCAGGTAGGGTAGCCAGATGTGGGGTGTGCAGGGGAGAGGCCAGGCAGCCCCACCTGAGCTCCCCTCTAATGGCAGGTAAGTTCAAAGGCCTCAGGTCTTCTTTAGGGGGAGGAAAATGTCTCTTATTAAGACCTGACGGAGGGCCCGCACGGGCCAGGCATGGTGCCTCCATTTCCCGTTCAGGCCTCAGAAGAGGCCAGGAAGGGGGGGCCTGCACAGCTGCGTGGTTAAGGAGCCCGACCCCTCTCCCAGGCCCGCCTGTTCTCTTGGCCGAGTCTGAACCCATTCATTCCAGCCCTGCACCATCATCACCCCCCTTCATGCCTGCTGTGGTCCCCTGCCCAGCCCGGACACCCCGGCACCCCGAGCCCAGGCCCCACACCCCACCCTGTACCTCTTAATGATGAAGTGGATGCTGTGTCGCTCCTCCAGGATCCGCTTCAGCTTGGGGACCCCGTAGGTGCAGGGGCGCTTGAAGGGGATCTTGTCTGGGATGCCCACAATCTCCACAGCCTCTGGGTCGCAGGCAATCTTCCTGTAGGGGACGGGGACCATGTGGTCCAGGCCCAGGGCTTCCGCTGGAAGGGCAACGGCAAGGCTGAGCATGGGACGGAAGCGGCGGGACATGCGGGGGCCCCAGGGCCGCCGTCACCATGACCTTCCCCCGCCCCCCTCCCCTGCACATGGTGCTTCCTCTTGAAAACTGCCTATGGGTTCCCATCCCCCTCAGTGACAGCCAAAGTCCTACCTGGGCTTACGAGGCCCCACGTGACCGGGACCCCATCACCTCTGACCTGATGTCCCTGCTTTCACTGCTGTCTTTCCAGCCTCCTTGTTGCTTCCCTAACAGGCCAGACACAACACCTGCCCCAGGGCCTTTGCACATGCTCTTCTGGCTACTGGCTCTTCTCCCAGATCACCATTCACTTCCCTTCCTCCCTTTCCCCATTCAAGTGTCCCCTCCAATGTCACCTCATCAGCCAACAGCCCCCTCCATCTCCTCATGACACACCCTGCTCTGTTTTCCATCCCCCGTTTACTGTGACCTGACACTATAAACATATTCGTCTGTACGCTGGTTCACTGTCTGGAACGTCAGCTCCAAGGGAGCAGGGGGTGGTCACTGCTCCACGGCTGGGATCTACACAGGATGGGACATAGGCTAGCTCCTCCCTGCACTCTATGAGCGAATGAATGGCTGAAGGAAGCTTCTCGGCAGGACTCCTCCAGCCCCCCAGATGTGCTCTTTCCTCCAGGGAGGCAGCTGACATTCTTCTCACTCATCAAGGACAGAAACGAGACACAGACAACTTTGCCAACAGCAATGTAGACAGAATCCGGGCTTAGGAAATGGTGACTTGTTCCTTTCTTCCTTCCAGACCCTTGGGTTCGGTCTTGGGCCACCTTAACTATTCACTTCCATCGCACCTCCAAGTTCCCACTCATTCAGGTACCAAGTACTTCTTGAGCACCTACTATGTGCTGGATGGTTCTTGGGTCCCCGGTTCTCCCAGGGCCTGGGAGGTCTCAGGAGACCTGAGCAGGGCTGGTGGTCCACTTCCCTCCTGCCTCGTCCCTCCAAACTTCCCCAAGGGTCCCGCGTCCCCAGGCCCTTCCTCAGGCCCCTCCCCATCCTGGCCCTGTTCCTCTGCCGGGGCTTTGCCTGTGTCCCAACAGGTGCCAGCCCCGAGCTGGCCTCCCCTGCGGCCACACCCTGGCCGGGACGCGGCAGGGCTGCCTGGGGCCCTCCCTGGCGCGCCATCAAGAACTGTTTTTCTGTTGATGCAGGCCAGGTCTGCGTCGGCGGCTTTGGCAGCCAGATCCTACTGTGAAGCCACACTTAGCTCGTTGTCAAATTAAACCCTCGAAATCTCAACAGCTGTCAAACCATTTCTTTCCCCAACCCCCCACCCCAAGCCCCAGCCAGTGAGGATGGCTTCGGCAAGTCTCTGTGCATTTGTCTCCACTCGGGTTCATGTCATTGGCTGGGCCTGTCTCTTCAGCCGCGAGGACACCCAGCAGACAGAAGGTGACCCCCCCTGGCCTCCAGCCTCTGGCCCCTGAGAGGGGGAGACTGCAGCCACCAGGCAGGAGCCTCCGTCCCTCATAGAGACTCAACCATCTCCCAGGATCCCCCCCATTTCTTCTCCGTTTTATTTTTTCCCCCGCTGCACCCCCAGCCCCATTGCTGGCCCACTTCACCCAGAGCTGGTGGCTGGAAGGGCAGACCCAGGAGCAGGATCCGTTCGTCCAGGGTCTGCGGGATGCGTCAGGCTGCCACACAAGGTCCTCACCCCCAGGGACATCCCCAGTCCTCCTGGGGAGCTTCCTTCTCCCCAGGGCAGCTGCAGGGGAAGCTCAGACGGAGCTCTGGCCTGAGAAGGGGCAAGGCCTCAGGCACTCCAAGCCCAGTGCTCCTCCTTGGGTTTGGACGCGGCGAGGCCAAGTGCTGGCATCCACAAAAGGCTCAGCTTTCTGGAAACATCCAGAGTACACAATAGGCAGGAAGCCTGGCGGCTGCCATGCCAACTTGGCTAAGGCAGAACGCTCCCAAGGCAGTCGGAGCCAGCCCTCCCCAGATCCCCTCCCCCTACTGCCCATCCAGCTCGCACCTGCCTGTAGGGGAGGAGAAGGGGAGGAGTGGGTCGGCCAGAGAGACCACAGCAAAGGTTATCAAAGGTGCTCAGGCTATCCCAGACTCCTCACCAGGCCTCTAGAGCCCTGCTCAGCCCCACCCCACCCCAGAAGGTGCAGGCTGCCAAAGCCCCAGTGTGGATCAAAGGGCACCTCCTCCATGAAGCCACCCCTGATTCCTCAAGCCTGTGGAGACCTCACCCTTTTCTGAGCTGTCCTGTCTTTCCGAGGGCCCCCACCCCCGCGTATTACTGTACACTGTCTCGTCCCGCTGCACGCTGCTGAAAACACCTGGAGACACATCTTCAGGCACCTGCCGAAGCACCTTGAGACCAGCGTGGGCCTCAGCACCTAGCACAAGGTTGGGTGGGGGGAGCTGAAAATGCGTGACTGGTAAGTGAGCGAACCAGTAAATGCATGAGAAGAGAAAAGAGGGGAGGGGGCAAGTGTGACAGGTGACCCAAGAAGTCATGTGGTCCTCAGCTCTGGTTCCTGGCTTGAGAGTTCCCAAACCCCCGGTAATTTCCTTGAGTGACAGCGCTGACGACAGAGTCCTATTTTTCCTAATAAACCCTTCAACCCACCCGAGTTTATGATAACGAGGGGCAGGTCCCCAGCACCCTCAGGATGGGGACCCGTTGCCAGGGCAACCAACTACGTGATCAGAGGGTTGGCACTTTCGATCCTCCCCCCACCCCACCCCCAGGAGGGGAGAGGGGCCGAGATTGAGCTAATCACCAGGGGGCGATGTTTTTTTGTTTTTGTTTTTAAGATTTTATTTATTTATTTGAGAGAGAGAGTGAGAGACACAGAGCACGAGAGGGAAGAGGGTCAGAGGGAGAAGCAGACTCCCTGCCGAGCAGCGAGCTCGATGCGGGACTCGATCCCGGGACTCCAGGATCATGACCTGAGCCGAAGGCAGTCGCTTAACCAACTGAGCCACCCAGGCGCCCCAGGGGGCAATGTTTTAATCAATCCTGCCTACTTAATGGGACCTCTGTAAAAACTCAAAATGTGGGCTTCAGAGAGCTTCCGGGTTGGTGGATCCATGTGCCAGGAGGGTGCACCCCCAAACTCCACCAGGACAGAAGCTGCTGCTCTCGAGACCCTTGTGGACCTCACTCTATGTGCCTCGTCACCTTGCTGCTCATCTGTACCCTTTATAATAAACAGGTAAAGACAGATAAAGTGTTTCCGAGTTCTAGCTGCCCTTACAGCGGACTGTCCGAACCTGAGGGGAGGTCACGGGAACGGTGGATGTGTGGGTGCCCTGGGGACCCCACCCCTAATTGCGGGGCCGTCTTGTGGGACTGAGCCCTTAACCTGCAGGCTCTGCGTCGCTGCCAGTGGTCAGTGTCAGGACTGAACTGTAGGACACCCAGAGGGAGCACTGCTTGCTGTGGAAAACCCCCTCTTCGGGTGTCAGAAGTATTAGAGAGAGGGTTTTCCTTTAGCGAGGCAGGAGGGGAGGGAGGAAGACGGAGAGAGAGGTGAGAAAGACAGGAGGACAGAGAAGAGGGTAAAGCCCCACCCTGTCCCTTTTGCTTCAGGTGAGAAGGCCAAGGTTAGAGAGGGAGGCGGCCAACTCCTCCTGGTCGCCTGGGGCAAGTGGCTGTGGACTCCCAGTGCTGTGCTCCTCCTGGACCTTGTGTGTTTAGGAAGCTCCTAGGGTCCCTGCCCTCCTCTCTGTCTGCGGGCCTGGGTGGCGACCGTCCCTGCCCTCCCTTGGCCCCATGGGCAGAGGGACTTCCCCACAGCGGGAAGTGGCACCATTCGGGGGGTGGTGGGTGACACCAGGGGATCCATGGGGACGTGTGTCATGTCCCCGTACTGAGAGCCACCCACCCAGACAAGGGCTACACCATGGCCATCGCCTGCTGGGAGCTTACAGGGGGAGCCCCATAAAGGCCGAGTGAGCAAGGCCTGCCAGGGAGACGAGAGGGACAGGTGTGGGAGCGCACGGCGGGGGTGCGGGCGAGCGGTGTCCGAGTACCCAGAGCAGGACGGTCTTACAGGCCACCTGGTCCTACCCCTGCCTTCTAGCCAACGGTGGCTTCACATTCCACGCAGCGCGGCACAAAGCGGGACCACGTGGAGGACACACCTGCCCCAGTGCTCCCCCCACCCCCCATGTGCAGAGAGGGCTGACATGCGTTCTGGGCCCTGCGCGATCCTGGGTGCCGGGGACCCACAGAGGGGCCGGCGCAGTCCTGCCCCCCCCACCCCGGGGAACAGACACAGACAAGGCGCATCAAATGCAGGATGTGCAGCAAAAAGGAGCCCATTAGGGCTCTGGGGACCCCTCCTGGCCCAGCCTGAGTCTCGAGGAACAAGTGGGAGTCTACTCCACAAACACGCAAAGGGCACATCAGGCAGAGGGCCCAGCACCAAGGCCAGGGCTCTGGGCGCAGTCTGTGGGGAACATGCAGCGCGTGGGGCCGCCGGCCACTCTCCCGGGTCTTCCCTGCAGGGTCCCCCCTGCCCACCCCGCCGCGTCCCACAGGTGAGTCGAGTTGGGGCTCTGCCATCAGTTCCGCCCCCTGGAAAAGTCTGGAAGGGCAATATTGACAGAACCACCCCCTACCCAGACAGGAGATGACATGAGCGCGGCCGGTGAATGGGTGCCAGCATATGGCTCCTGCTGTCATGTTAGGGAACACGAGTGATTGCCACGTAATGAGATGCTCAACACACTGCCGAGGCCACGCAGCGGGCCGCACCGCCCACTCACCATATCTGCTGTTAAACAGGATCTGCACGCACTCCCGGAGCGTGTTGATGTCCTCGGTTTCCTTTATGAAGGCGTCCCACTTCTCTATCAAAACACAAGAGGTACGAGTGAGGGCGGGTCGCGGCAGGGAACCCACGGCCCGGCCGCCTCCCCCTCCACTGGACCCTCCTAGCTGGGCCCGGGGGCCCCGGAGACGGCCACACTGGAGGCCACCAGGCTCTCTCCTCCAGAGTCCCACAGAGGGGCTCAGCTCTTCCGCTCACTCCCGCCTCGGCCCTTGACATCCCAGCCTCCTCCAGGAGGCAACCCTGCCCAAATCCAGGGTGCTCGGGTGGTCCCCCCACCGCCGCACCCTGCTCTCTTCTCTCGCCTCTGTCAGCCCCCAGGAGCAGTGCGGATTACGCAAGCTCAGCCTGGCCCTCCTGGGTGTCTCCTGCCCCCATAGGCAGGGGGTGTGAGTAAAGAGACACAGAGTCCTGGTCTCAAAGGCACTAACCCTCATGCCTTGTACACCCGGCCTTGGCCCTGTGGCCTCGCTCAAACCCCCAGCCCTGCTGGCCTCTTCCACGAAACCAGAGCCTCTGCCTCAATTTACTATTAATAACTAGAGTCACCATTTGGTTCATTATGATACCATTATAAATGCCATCTTTAATTTATTTACTTTATTATTTTTGTTGTTTAAAAGATTTTATTTGTCAGAAAAAGAGAGAGAGAGAGAGAGCAAGAGCGAGCACAGCAGGGGAAGGGGCAGCCAGAGAGAGAAGCAGGCTCCCCACTGAGCAAGGAGCCCAAAGTGGAGCTCGATCTCAGGACCCTGGGATCATGACCTGAGCCGAAGGCAGATGTTTCACCAATTGAGCCACCCAGGGGTCCCCCATCTTTAATTAATTATTAAGAGCTTATTTGTCCTGAGTATTTTATACAGAATATCCTATTTAATCCCTCATGATATCTTTAAGCATAGACAGTATCCCCATTTTTCAGGTAGGAAAACCAGGCTCAGAGAGGCTGAGTATCTCTCCTGAGATCACCCAGCGAGCACCCAGTGAGATTCTACCGCAGCTGGTACTGCTTGCCCACCATGGCCTCCCGAGATGCCACTGCACCTGAATCTCCAGGTCCCCTCCCTGCCACGGATGGACCCTGTTTGGGACAGTGGGGGGGTCTCCACTCTGATCCCAGGGGACTAGGTCTTCTTAAAGAGCCTCTCACTGAAGGCGAGGCCAAGACCCCCACCAGGCATAATTGCCGGAGAGTCTCCCTTCCTCCCTTTTGGTATACAGGAATCCCAAATACGGTGTGGTACTTTTAAAACCCATCCACATAATTTTTTGATCCTCTCGTCTTCAAATGGCCTTCAGCAGCCGCTGCCGGCATCCTGAGTCCAACCTCATGAGAAAGAGATCCTGAGCCAGAAGCACCCAGCTAAGCTGCTCCTGAATTCCGGACCCACACAAACTATAATGCATAAACGCTCACTGTTTTGAGCTAAGTCCTGGGGCAGCTTGCTACACAGCAATACCCAACTGTTACACTCTGGTTTTACTCACACGTCCCTTGTGCGGAGCCATCCCTCCTTTCTCCCACGAAGACCCAGTGGACGCATTTCCATTTCAGGACACACCATCCCCAGCCCCGGACCCCCCACTCTGGTTGGGGTGCTGCTGTGGGCACCGTCCTACCTGACTTGTCATGGACAATGGAGAAGAGGATGCGCTTTGAGGCGTGGACGTTCTGGATGAGAGGACCACCGGGCCCGGGGGGCTTCTGTCCTGGACAAGGGAGAGGAAAGGTACAGGTTCAAGGTGGGCCCCCAGATCTGGCCTGGGTGCAGAGACGCTGGCTCTGGGGTAACAGTCTCATCCACCAAGGAGACCCCCGAACTCAGCCCTAGGGTCGTAAACTCAAGACAAGTTCCCTGCCCAGAGGCCTGAGACATTCTTTGGCAGAGTCTGCTCTCCAAACGGCAGATCAGGGAGGCCAGGATGACGATGTCCGAGGACAGGTGGGGACCCCTATTTAGGTGTCTAAGTCCCACTCCGCTGCTCAGCCCAACATCTGATGGGAAAGGCGGGGGAGGGAAGTCCCTTTTGCTCCTTCTCCTAACGGTAAGTACAACTTATAAGCACCTACTACGCACCAAGCACTGGACTCTGCTTTAATACAGCAGCTCTCAAGGCTGAACACCCAGTGGAGCCACCTGGCTGATTTAAATACACAGATGGCTGGGCCCCCAGCCGCCCCCTAAGCTTCAGATTCAGCAGGATGGCAGCAGGGCCTGAGAATGTGCATTTCTAACTTGCCTTGTCATTTGACCATGGTAATAACCTCGTGAGAGGTCCTACTGGCATCTCGACTTTAAAGCTGAGGAAACTGAGGCTCAGGGAGGTAGAGATTTGCTGTGGGACACACAGCCTGGTGGAAGAGCCAGGACAGGAATGTAAGTCTTTCTCACACCCAGCTGTTCCTTCCCCTATGCTTTCGGTACCCCTAATCCAGGCTGGGTATGTCGTCAGTGCTCATTAAATGCTTGTGACTGATTAGCCTGCTTACTCCCTCCACAGACTCCTCTGTGGGGTGCCCTCGAACATCTCTCAGTCCCAGGCCAATGATACTGTTCACAGAGGTCCTGTCCCAGCCCCTTGTCCCGACATGCCTCCTTCAGCCTGGGGTGGGCCTGAGCACCCCCATCTGCCCAGGGAGGGCGCCCCCCGGAGTGATCTCTGTCCCACCCCTGGCATCAGGGGTCCCAGCAGCACCTTACCACAGCACTCGGGGAAGTCTTGGGCCCCAGAGGCCTTGGGCTCAGGCCCAGGCCGGCCAAGGCCCAGGTCGCTGGGGGCAAGTGGGCAGGCGGGGGCCTCCTGCTTGAGCTCTCTCGTGGTGTGGTTAGGGAGTGAGGTGCTGTACAGAAAGCTGGCCACAGCGGACGAGGTGCCGGTGGGGGGTAGGTCCTGGGGTGGCCCCTTGGGGGCCTGGCCATGCAGGCCGCAGTCCCGAGACCCCTTGGCTATCAGGGAGACACCGTTCAGCTCCACTAGGGCCTTCGAGTCCCGCCCGCCATCCTCAAGCGGCCTGGGTGAATGAGAGAAGGACACGTGATAGCTTTATACACCTGGCCAGCCAGGCCCCAGCCCACCCTCTGCACAACATGATGGCCTGTGAGGTACACGGGCCAGGAGCTGGTCCCCATTTTACAGCTGGGGGTCCAGGCCCGGGGCGGGGTTGTGATGTGCCCAGGGCCACACGGCTGGGCCACTAGAGGAGCTGGGCCCTGCCCCTCGGCCCCCGTGCGCCCCACGCCCCCATCCCGTGCTCAGATCATGCTCTATGCCTGGGCATCTGCCTCACTTCCATTGCCGGACTGGGAGCTTTTACAACCGGGGTCCCCCGCGGGTGTCTCAAGTCCCCTCCCCGTGACTGGGTGAGTGGCCCCAGGCTGAGCCAGCATGGGAGCAGATCACCCTCCCTGGCCTGTCCTGGCCTGACCCTCATGGTCCAGCCACCCTCCCTGGGCCCACTCCCAGGCTGACTACCTCACTCACCTCTTGAGCTTGAAGCGGATCCGGTGGCTATGCTCCAGGATGGCCATGAGGGCCTTGGGGTCATAGTCGGCCGGCCTCCGGAAGGCCAGGCCCTCGGGGAGCCCCTGCACGGCCAGCAGCCCCGGCTCCCTGAGCAGCCTCTCGTAGGGCAGGGGCACCACGCTGGCCCTTCCCAGGGCCTCGCCTGTGGGGGAGGGGGTCGAGGAGAGGGTCTAGTATGAGAGGGCAGCCAGGCTGGGCCGGGGGCCAGCCTTGCCCCAGAGCTGGGGCCATGTTAGGTCACTCTCTGTGGTGCCGGGTTCCCAGGAAACTGGACCCCATGGGCCCCTTCCCTGCGAACGTCCCACAGAACAAGGCCCTGCAGGCTGAGCGGGGCAGGTGAGCGCTGGAGGCAGGCCCCTCTGTGTGCACCTGAGGGCCGGGGTTCCCCCATGGCCGGGGTTCCCAGCTTCTCTCGCCATTCTCCCCTCTCTGGGCACCTGGGTGGAGGGCAGAGCAGGGCGCGGGGCTGTGGGCAGGAGCTCAGGAGGAGCCACGGGGGAGAGAGAAAGGAGGGCGGCAGAGACCGCAGGGAAAAGAGCCACAGGGCGGAAGGGAGGAGGAGAGGGAGGTGAGAGGAAATGGGAAGAGCAGATTCAGAAAGAGAGGAAGCAGATAGACAAAAGGTGGTGGGGATGAGGAAGGGGTGAGTGGAGGGGAGACTGACTGGGGACTGACGGGGTGGGATGGCTGAGGGGCCTGGGCTCAGGAACGCCTGTTGTCACTCCCACACTGCAGCCCCTCCCGGAGCCAGAAAGAGGCCGCTCACCTCAGATGCCGCCCGAGGTGTGCAACTGGGGGGGTGGGGGGCAGGGCAGAGTGGGCAGGGGTGCGGGGGGGGGTTGAGGGCACGAGCCCTGTAGCTGGCAAAGCCAACCACATGTGACAAGTCCTCCCATCCCAGGTGACCAGTGTGCCCACCCCGGGCCTCTGGGCCTCCCATTCCACCTAGGCCTCCCCCTCCTGACAGCAGGAGGTTCCTCAGACCTTTGCTCCACAGAACCAAAGGCTGCAGTACAGAAAGGAAGAAAGTCAGAGCTGGGACCCTTAGGAACCAAAGGGACCTGCCCAAGGTCACCTGGAGACCGCGACGGCTACCACTGGGCCAGAGATTCTGCAACTGGCCACTTGTGAGGGAGGCTAGGCCTGCCCACCTCCCCCAGCCCTCAGAGGAAGACTTGGCTAACTAGCGAAGTTAGCTCTCACTCAGTCATTCAACAAACACCCTGCCGCTGTCGGCCGCTGTCGCTAGGGTTGGTGGAAGGGGCAGGCACAGACCCCGGTCCCAGAGGGCACTGGGCTAGTGAGTGGTCAGAGCACAGTGGGTGCCCCTAGGGGGCACTGAGCCAGTAGCGGGGGCTTCCCAGAGCTGAGCCTTAGAAAATAATGCGGTGTCCGCCGGACAGAGGGGAAGGCAGTCGCGAAAGGCACAGTGGTGCAGAGGCGAGGTGTGAAATGGAGCCAGAGTGGGCCGGAGAACAGGAAGCGGTTTCGTGAGGCAAGGCAGCATGGCTGGAGGGGAGCAGGGACCGGCCACTGTGGGGAGGGCGACGGGGAGCCCCCGAGGCCGTGGAAAGAAGAGCTTTCTGGTCAGACTTGTGCTTTAGGAAGACGGCCTTGGTCACAGGGCAGGTGGGGACAACAGGGAGCCGGCCTGGAGGCAAGGAGACCAGGGCGAGCCCAGGGCCATTTCCAGGCGAAAGGTGGCAGCGACCAGGGGCCAGGGCCGGCCCGGGGCGGTGTGGACGGCGGTTCAGGAAATGGGGCTGGGGCAGAAGAGCCATGCCTGGGGATGCAAGATGAGGGAGGGGCCGCCTCAGCAGGGCGGGGACGGGGGCTCCCACCCGCCTGGGGGCCCCAAATGGAATGAGGAAGGATCTTACTATAAAGAACATCAAACACCTCCTCTACCATCTTCCGTAGAAGGTACACGTCCGAGCCATGCTCCAGGGAAGACCGAGGGATGTTCCGGCCGCCACCCTCGCCCCGCGACACCTTCTTGGGATGCTCTGTCTCTGGCTCCTTCCAGGGGGCCCCTCCTGTGGGACACAGAGCATGCCGGGCCAGGATGAGCACCTGTCTCACCCCTGCCCAGTGAGCTGAGATGTCCCTGCCCCGTGCTGAACCCTGCAGCGGGGCACTCAACATGGAGTAGAAAATGAAGGAAGGAAGGAAGGAATGAAGGAATGGAGGAATGAATGACGAGTGAGCAAGCCCTGCCCCAACCCCCTGCCCAGGGCCAAGGCTGGTCATCTCTGAGTTCCCAGTGCCTCACACAGGGCTTGGGTCTCATCCTGGTCACCTCTAACTCGCTGTGTGACCTTGGGCAAGTCCGTTCCCTCTCTGGGCCTCAGTCTGCGAGCTCTCATAGAAGACCAGCTGGCGTGGCTCAGAACCGGGGTTCGGCCAATGTCTGTTCCGTGCACCCCTTTCTGTGCTCCAACCCCAATGCTGTCTTAAACAGTCGAGGCCCCAGTTTTCCGCTCTGCCCCGTGAGGAGACAATGGGGACCCCAGCAGGAGGCCAAGGGGCTGCAAAGAGGCAAGTTCATGCCAGGCTGGGCCAGGGTGGGGCCCTGGGAGTGTCAGTGGACCCCTGGATAGGGAGATGCTAGACACTGCACTGGAAAGGGGACGAGGGGAGGGCCCGGAGGCCCCCTCGCAGCTGGGAGCCTGCTCCTCTCCGGGGATCTGCGGAGCTTGAAATAAACCAGCTATAAATAGTCGCCCTGCTGGGCTCGGGAAGCCAGGTGCACCTTCCGCAGGCCCCAGCCTCGCCAGCCTGGGGCCACAGGACCCGGCCACTGTCTATTCTACCCTGGGCCAGCCCCCACCCAACCTCGGAGAGAGGACAGGCTCGGAGAGCTGGGCGGGGGCGGGAGCGGCCGGGGAAGCAGCCGGACCCCAGTGATGACATGCCCAGTGCTGGGGGCAAGCCTTCCCCGAAACGGCTGATGGAGGCCCCAGACCCCGGGTGTAACGCAGACGTTAATAATGGCAAGGACAATGGCTAGCATTTACTGTGTGTGAACCCAATCTCAGGCACTATTCTCGCCTGTATGAGATCGACTTAATCCTCAGATCGACCCTCGAGGAGGGCAGCACTGTCCTCCCCTTTCATAGACAAGAAGGTTGAGGTCCAGCAGCCGGCAGGTAGCAGAGCCGGGACGGAGCCCCAGACGCCTGCCTTCAGGGCCTGCTCTTAACCCTAAGAGCTCAGAGTCCCAACTCGTGGGCTTGAGCAGCTGCTCAGGGACTGGCCTTCAGTGCTGCAGCCAGGCCCTAACCTTGTAGGGTCTAATCCACCAAAAAGGTGAAGATGACGAGCTTACCAGGAGCACGGATGGAAATTTAGGACACGAGAAGCCAGCACAGTGTGGGGAGTAACCACAGGGGTTGGGGCGGTGGGGCGGGGGAGGATTGGCGACTAGGGGTGGGGGGCACAGACAGGGGCCCGGGCAGGCGGGAGGAACGTGGACGCGGAGGCTGGGGAGGCGTCTGCCGGCAGAGGAGAGGAGGGAGGGCCTCCCAGGTGGGGGGACAGCAGGGACAAAGGCAGAGGGGAGCATGCACACAGAGCCGGTGAGCTACCACTCAGCCCAGGACCGCCTGCAGCGAGGGATGCCGGGAGGGGTGACACAGAGGCAGGGGCTGGGTTACGAGGGTCTAAAGGCCCCAACAGTAGTGTTGAGGAGTTGGGGGCTTCAGAATGACCCCCCTGCTTCAGGGCTCCCGGCTCCCAGCTCTGAGTGCTGTTCTCTTTTGCAAGTGACCAGGAACCCCTGGCAGGGCTCCCGGGGGGAGTGGGGGGGGAGCGTCCTGCTACACCTCCCCCATTCTGAAGGGGTGCAGCACAAAGAGCACGGGTTTCAGAACAGAAACCTGGCCTCCGTCATGTGGCGGCTGTGTCTCCCTGGGCAAGTGGCTCATGCTCACCGTGCCTCAGTTTCTCCCTTGTAAACTGGGTGCGGTTTCCTGAGCCTGCTGGGGAAAGTGAACAGAGCACGCGGCCTGGCTCAAAGCAGTACTGATCGCAACACCACTAACCGCTCGAGATATCAAGCATTCCCCTCGTGCTGCCGGTGTCCTCAGTCACTTCGTCCCCAAGAGCCACCACGAGGGGGCTCCAGATCGTTACTATAGCAACGACAGTGCCTACCTCACAGGGTTGACGTCGGGATAACTGAGTTAGCGTGGCGAAAAGGGTGCTGCACACAGCAGGTGCTCAATAAGCGTTAGCTGAACAAGGGCACTGGGTCCCTGTGTGTCAGAGGCAACACCAGGCCTCAGGGTCCCCTTCTGCCAACGAGCACGCGGACGTGTCTGGGTCTGGCCCGCCCCGGGGTGGAGTCAGCTGGTCTCTATGGACTGAGGGGCTGCTGGAGAAGTCACGCCCCGGTGACGCCACACTGGGAAGCCCGCACAGCCCCCAACACAAGGCCCCCTGGAATTGCTCTGGGGACCCTCAGGGACCGCAGGCCCCACCCACTGGAGCCCTGGGGTACTCACGGCAGAACCTGAGGAAATCGGACTGCAGCTCGTTCCGTGTGTTCAGGAACATTCTCCCCTTCTCGGTGCCCACCACGAAGGCGCTCTCATCATGGACAGCAACACAGGCCACCTCTGCATTCAGCTTGGAGAGCGCCGAGCACTGCAGGGGGAGCGGGGTATGTGAGCCGGGAGGAAGTCCCCCAGCTCGGGGACACCTCCGGTGACAGCTCTGGGGGTGGGATGAAGCTCCCAGCTGCCTAAGATCCCACCAGCAGCTCCAGGGAGAGGTCACCCCTCCACGGTTCTCAGTCGGAGTCTGCAGGAGGAAGGAGTGAATGACACCCCCCACCCAAAGCTTGGCCAAGGTCAAGGGAGAAGACAGGTCATGGAGCCCCCAGAAGAACAAAGACACAGGGCCCCTGCCCTTCCCTCCTCCCAGGTCCTCCTGGCTCTAGAGGGGTTCCTGCCTGAGGCTTGGCCCCAGCCCCAGAACAATCCTGTCTGGTTTTCTTAAAGTCCTAAATGAGAGGAGGTGAGGCGGGGCGGCGGGGGCGTCCAGGAGAATCAAGGCTTGAGCAGATCCAGGTTTCAATCCCACATCAGCCACTTCCTGCTGTGGGACTGATGCACGTTACTCCCCTCTCTGGGCCTGATCTGCAGAATGGGGACAGGCAGCCCAGCTCCCAGGCTTTCAATGGGCTTGGCTGTAGGGATTCAGCGAGGCCTGGCAGGCAGGAAGGAATCTCTAAACAGGGGTATCTCCTGTGGGTTCACAAACAGAGGTCATTTTTGCAGCCCCAGACTTGAGGGGTTGGCAGGCCCCCTGCACGGGAAGCCCTAACACAGGGGCCCTGCAACCAAGACCACCAGCATCTCAGACCTCCGACCTAGATCAGCAGAAGATCTCTGCCTGCAAAGCTCTCAGCATGCATTTGGCGCCCTGTAAACACTGGTTTTTATGAGAGTTTGGTAGCGCTCTGTTGGGCAGTCAGGGAGTCTGGCTTCTCATCCCAGTTCTGCTGCTGTGTGACCTAGGACAGGTTCCTCAACCTCTCTGGGCCATAATCATGCCTCTCAGCTTCAGCCCAGAGTCACTCTGCTGAGGAAGCCGGGGACATTGTGGAGCTGAAAGGCCTGTCCCCGGAGACCTCCTACGGTGAAGGGTGTGTGTTGATTTCCTGCTAAGATTAAAATAAAAACCTGCCGCTCGCTCTCCCTGTGGCAATGCTGCAAAACGTTAACAAGCAAAGGAGACAAATAGAGTCAGTTGTTCCCAACACACGAGTGGCCATCCGAGCTGGAGAGATACTTACTTCCCTGTGTGGTCACTCTCCAGGGAATCGGCTTCCCCAGAGGCACAAAGAACAGGGCTTGGAGGAAAGGCCTGGAAGAGGGTCTGCCCCACAGCCCCTGGAGACCACCCGAGGACCCAGGCCCCAGCCCTGGAGGATGCCAGCATCCAGTCACTGCCGAGCAAGGGTCATCATCACCCTTGGGGTCCGTCAGGAAACCCAGGAAGGGACCTAAGGACAGGGGAGCAGGTCTCGTCCCCGCCACCAGGCGAGCTACGGGGGCCCTGCTCCTCCTCCTCCCCTCTAGAGCAGTGCTGCCCAACAGAACTTTCTATGAGGATGGAAAAGCTCTGTCGGGGCGCCTGGGTGGCTCAGTCTGCCTTCAGCTCAGATCATGATCTTGGGGTCCTGGGATCGGGCCCCGTGTCGGGCTCCCTGCTCAGTGGGGAGCCTGCTTCTCCCTCTCCTTCTGCCCCTTCCCACCCTGCTTGTGCTCTCTCTCTCTCTCTCACTTTCTCTCTCTCAAATAAATGTAATCTTAAAAAACACAAAACACAAAACTGGCCATGCTGTGTGACTCCAGGCAAGGTGCTGCCCTCTCTGAACTCCAATTTCACCATCCTAACATGCAGGGGTGCAGCTAACGGACGCCAGACAGCTTCTAACACCCCCTTACTCTGTCCCAGAACGTCCCCCCCCCAGGAAAAACCTACAGGAAAATGACATTATAATTTCCTCATTTGGAATAAACCACTGCAGGCTTAGGTACGTAAGCAATCGTGCCAAAGGAGTGATTTACGAGGCGTTTCTCTCTCCCGGGCCCGAGATGCAGTTATAGCTCGTGCTTTAACATCGGGGATTACAGCTTTCTCATGAGTCAGGTCCTTTCCTCGGAGACCTGTGACCTTCCCAGGGATGGGACCTGAATGGCAAAAGGTGATGAAATGAGGATGAGGGGTGAGGGGACCAGGGGCCCAGGGCCAGTGCTGAATTCCAGGGCTGGATTTTCACATCCTTGGCCCCACTCAAGCCTCCCCCTGCCTCCCTCCCCCATGTAGGCAGATGGGGACAGTGAGTCCCAGGGGGTCGAAGACCCCTCCCTCCCTCCCTCCGCCCGAGGTGGCAGAGGTGGGACTCGAGCTCGAAGTCTGCTGACAAAGGCCGGGACTTCCGCCCCTCCGGGGCAGACCGGGGCACTCACCATGGAATCTAACGCAGACACGAGGCTGGTGATGATCTCGTCTTTGCGGGTGAAGGCGGAGCTCCAGCGGTCAGGCCCGCAGCTGTTGGCGGGAATGTCGCAGCGCTTCCCCAACAAGGCCATGGTCACCTGGATGGAGGGAGGCCGCGGAGGTGGGCGTGTGCCCCAGGGCGTGGCCCCCATGCGAATGCCGACCCCAACCCCGCCAGGCCCTCAGAACCCCAGGGCCGCCTCTACTTCCAGGGTGGGATGAACCAAGGGCTGGCCTCCCCTTTCCCCAAGGGGTTAGACGCATGAAGGCATTAGATCCCCCCCGCAGGGCCTAGTTAGGGAGGAGGCCGCACACAGCTCCGGGCAGGCACGGGCACACGCGGCAGGGTAACTGAGGAGTGCGCTCGCTCCATGGCATGTCCCCCAATCTGCAACTCCAGGGCTGAGCCCAGTACGATGACCAGTCCTCCTGGCACCTCAACTGCCAACTTTCCCCTGCACGTAGCTCTGGCCGTGGCTCTCCCTTGCTCACACACCCTCCATGGCTCCCTACTGCCCACGTTAGCTCTGCACTCCTGCCCCTCGCCCAACTCCCCCTCCACACCCCACACTCCGGGTGCTCTAAGAATCACCGTCCCCCAAACATACCCACGTCCTTCATGGGGCCCCAACTGTCACAGGTTTCCCTCTCCCTGACCCGAGTGGCCTTTGGGTTCCTCTGTCATCTGCCGACAGCCCACTCAGCTTTTAATTGTCACCCCTGCTGAGAGGGTGCCCTCAACGGCCCCACCTCCTGCCCCTTCCCGCCCTGGCTGGGCCAGCTGTCCTGGCTGGCCTCCCACATGTCCCCAGGCTCCTCTGTCACAGCTTTCTACCAAGCTGCAATGGGCAAGGCCACTGTCCCGAGGCCCGCGAGCCCCAGTCTCAGAGGTTCAGAAAGATAGTGGAGGCCACTTCATCTCAGGACAGGGTTCCCCCAAGACAGGACTTTGCCCCATTGTCATGAGGCTCCTGGAGGACAGAGGTGCACCCTCCCCTTGCTGGAGTGCCCTCAGACCAGGGCCCAATGCCAGGGCTCGAGGCAGGGGACAGGCCTGCTGCCCTTGCACCACCTGGTCCAGCCTGGGCACCCACTAGACACAAAGGTCAGCCTCTCCTGCATCCGGTTCCGTCCTGCCCCTCCCCTACCAGAACCCGAGGAGGCAGGTCCGGGGGGCCACCCACAGGCTGCCCCAGTGCCCTTCCTCGAAGGCAGGGACCCTCGGTTTCCCTCTCTGGGCTCAGCTCCCCTAATGCTCTGTGCACGGGCCCCAGGCCAGGTGCTGGCAACCAGGTCAGGGGTGCGAGCAGGGAGCAGGGCTGAGGGCCTCAGAGTCTATGGATCCTGGCCTCCCTCCTTCCTGCTGATGGGGGGTGGGGGCACCGGGCAGGTTGACAGCTAGGCCCGATGTCTTAAAGGGTGCCAAGCCCAGAGTGTCTTCTGCCACCGCAGCTGCCCCCTGGACCATAAGCTCTGTGAGGGCAGGGACCGGCTTGCCAGTCACTGCTGCACCCCCAGGGCCCAGCTCAGGGCCCGCCGTGCGCAACGGGCCAAGGCGGGGCGCGGTCCACACCACAGACTGGAGGCCTTTCGTGAGTCGTGGAACCGGTGATACGGAACGAGTGCATCACACATAACAAGGTGCGAAGTGTCCCAACTGCTGTTGTGGAAACATACAAAGGAATTAGGAAAGCACTCGAGCTTGGCTCCCACCTCAGGTCTGGCCCGAGTCTGCTATTTGGCTGTGAATAAATATTGATTTTAACAACTGGCCAGTCAGCAGTTGGCCAACATGTGAATTGGGTTCACTTCGAAATGTTTACAAGATGTATTTCTTCAACCAGGTTGCAATTTTATAAATGTTTGAAGTCCACAGCATTAAGGGATGTGTGACAGGCCATGTAGGGGACATCCTCATGGGGGCCACAGGCAGCCGGTGGCCAGAGCCTGGGGCCTTGTGCGGCACAAAGCCCACTGGAGGGTCCACCGTGTGACCAGCGGAGAGGTTTGCCTGCCTGGGGCGCTTGAAGGCTTCTCCCCTCCCTTCAGCCACCCCCTCGAGCCATTCCCAGAAAGACCTCAGCCTGCCAGCCTCCTGGCCCAAATTGAATCAGGGCAAAGCAGGAGGCACCAGACAGCCCTGGCCTCCGGGCCGCCCCAGACAGCTGGTGGCTCCTTCCTGCAAAGTCCTAATCCATTTAGGAAGGAACCAGGGACGCAGGGAGGGAAGGATGGAGGGAGGGAGGGAGGGAGGAAAGGGGGGCTCGGCTTGGGCTAGCCCCCAGCTCCTTGTCCGGGGGAAGGTGGATGCACTTCGGGAGGCGGCAGAAGACCCTCCTGCAAAGGCCCGGGGCCTCTGGGAGGGGGCGGGCTCCATGCGGCTGGAGCAGCTGGGCATGGGCCAGAGGCGCAAGAGCCCTGGGGCCGGGAAGAAAACCACCCCATAAAACCAACAAACTATGCAGAATAGAGAACAGGAAGATGAGAGCAGTAAACCAGGAGGCACTGAGTGGCCAGCATAAACAGGAGAGCGTCCCGGGGGTCAGGGGGTCGAAAGGGCGGTGAGGACGGGAGCCACTGTGGAGCCCTCGGGCGCACAGCACAGAGGCTAGGGCTGGGCAAGGCTGGAGGCACCCAAGTGCTGCTCTGGGGCACCCAGGGGAGGACACGAGAAGCGTCACGTCGGGGAACAGGCAGCTGGCTCCTGAAGCAGGGCATAGGTGGGGAGCAACTGTCAGCGACCCTTGGGTTCCTCGGTGGACAAGGCCTGCAAGGGCCAGGAGGCGAGCAGGGATGCTGTGAGCAAGCATCCTCTCTCCCCCGACAGACACTTCTCCCGAGGCTGCCA
The DNA here is from genome assembly GCF_029215605.1 of Mirounga angustirostris. Lineage (NCBI taxonomy): Eukaryota > Metazoa > Chordata > Mammalia > Carnivora > Phocidae > Mirounga > Mirounga angustirostris. The sequence continues at coordinate 170,093,413 of NW_026991713.1, forward strand.
GGGGGCCACCCACCTGGCTTACCTCCCACCTCCCGGACATTTGCCCTGCTGGCTATGACCAAAACCCAACCGCCGGCACCGACCGCTAACCCCACCTCGGGCACTGATCGCTAACCCGACCTCCGGCACCGACCGCTAACGCTGACCTCCGGCACCGACCGCTAACGCTGACCTCCGGCACTGACCGCTAACCCGACCTCGGGCACCGATCGCTAACCCGACCTCGGGCACCGACCGCTAACCCGACCTCCGGCACCGACCGCTAACCCGACCTCGGGCACCGACCGCTAACCCGACCTCCGGCACCGACCGCTAACCCTGACCTCCTACACCGACCGCTAACCCGACCTCAGGCACCGACCGCTAACCCTGACTGCTAACCCAACCGCTGGCAGGCTGTGGCTCGGTCCTGGCCCCTCCTCTTCCCCGTCCAATTCTGTCCCTCTCTGCCAGGCAATCTTTTGGCTTAATGTCACCTGGAGGCTGGTGACTATCGGTTTCTCTCCCTCCCCTCTCCCTGAACGCCACCTCCTCTGCCGCCTCCTCCTTTTCAATGTCTAAGAAGCAACTCACCGGGAGCAGGCCCCACGTGTCCCACTCAGACCTGCTCCTCCCCAGCGAGCCACTCGGGTACTCGGGCTCACACTGAGGCCTCGTCCCCGGCTCCCTTGTCCCTCGCTTCTAAAACGATGCAGGGAGAATGCTGCCCACGTGGCTCCGGAAAGCACCCAGATCTGTCCGCCTCTCATCACCGCCAGGGCCCCCTCCCCACCCAGGCCACCATCCTTGCTCGCCCACTCCATGGCCAGGCCTCCTCGCTGGCCTCCCTGCCCTTCTCTCGTCGCCACGGTCCCTCCTGCCAAGAGCAGCCACGTCAGTCTCACGCCACTGTCCTGCTTGGAAGAGTCGAAGTAACAGCTCTGAGCATAGGTGCTGTGTGAGCCGGGCCCACCTGCCTTCTCTGGCCCATTGGCCCTCTCCGCTCCGCGCTGGGCTCTGGCTCCATCCTCCTCGTGTCCCTCACATGCCACCTGCACTCCCCTCTCCGGGCCTTATGCCTGTGGTTCCCCCCGTGCAGCGGGCTCTTCCAGGCCTGCCCCTCGCTCCATCAACCCCGACCCCCAGCTCCTCTGCACCCCGTCCCTGACCGCATAGCAGACCCCTCACACCAGCTCCCCGTCTCTTCTTTTCCGCACAGAATCTGCTGCCATCTGAAGGGACTTGCTCATGTGCTTCTCGCCCGACTTCCCCAGCAGGAATGGGGGCCCTGGGGGGGCCGGGGCCGCGCCTGCCAGGTTCACGGGATGCCCGCTGCCTCGAACGCCTGCTTGGGTTTTCATGGGCATGCAACAAATATTCATGGAACTAGCCAGTGTGACGGGTGGCAGGAACTGGGACGGTCACAAGCTATACGCAGAGTGACAAGTTTGGGCTTGGAAGGCTCTCAAAAAATAAAAAAAATTAAAAAATAAAGGCAATGTGCGACACGGCAAGTCTGGATGCATTCGGATCGCAGAGGAATGGTCCAGGAACTGAAAGTGACGGAGGCTGCTGGGTCAGCCAGGCGTCCTGGACAGGTGCTCCTCTCGCGGCTCAGGACCCCAGCACCAGCGCCCGTGGACACTGGTCTGGGGTGGGGCACCAGTGTGTGTCACCCTCTCTGCTTCTGTGATCCTCCATCACAGAGGCAAGGACCCCCAGCCGGTGGGTACTGAGGATAAGGTCGGTATGTCTGTCTGTCTGTTCTCAGGCCTGCTCCTGTCCTTCAAGAAGTGGCAGGAGAACTGTAATCCTCACACTCACCAGGATGGGGGCGGGGGGAGGACAGAAAGATCAGCTGATTGAAGCCATGGCTGATGCACAGCTAGGCTGATCAGCTTGCCCTGGTTCGCTCCGAACCTCTCTGAGTTTAGCACAGGAAGTCCCCTGTCCTGGGAGACCCCTCAATCCCAGGCAAACGGAGACCGCTGGTCACCCCACGACACAGGGACCAAGAGGCCCATATGCCCCTCCCACATGCTGAGAACAAGACGGACAGACGGGAAGGCGAAGTGATGGACACTAGGGCCTGTCCTCAGGTCCAAAATATCAATTTTGGGACTCCTGGGTGGCTCAGTCGGTTAAGCATTTGCCTTCAGCTCAGGTCATGATCTCGGGGTCCTGGGATCGAGCCCTGCGTCTGGTTCCCTGCTCAGCGGGGGGTCTGCTTCTCCCTCTCCCTCTGCCTGCCTCTCTGCCTACTTGTGATCTCTCTGTCAAATAAATAAATAAAATCTTTAAAAAAAAATCAGTGTTACCTAATCAGGTGAGAGATGGGCTGGGCGGCTCCTGGGGGAGGGGACAGGCCCTCCTTCTCCAGGGAGATCTCAAGGAGGTGGGGGAAAGCCACTCTCTTGACCTATCTGGAGACCAGATGCGGGCCAGGGTCTTGTTTTATGAAGCACTGAAAGGCAGAGCTGGGGCTAAGTGAAGACCCTGGGTCCCGGGGGAGGCTGACACGCAGGCAGGTACAGCCGGGATGATCTCTGGGCATGGTTCCAGCTCCAACATCCCGATTCCAGTTTCCGAGCAGCTCTGCTCTTCCTGCCTGATGCCCTCCTCCCCCCACCCCCCCAGCTGGGGACTCCTTGCCCACACAGTGGCAGCTTTGCTGACCGCCGAGAGCTGGAGGCCAGCCCGGTCTCTGAGCCGAAGAGTAGCCAAGCGCTTGTGTGCCCGTCTGAGTCACTACGGCCCCGACCCAGGGCAGACCTGTCTCCAGTTGGGAGGCATCCATGGGGGCCAGGCCCAGAAAGCCCACGGGCACCTCGGCTGGGGTCTCTAATCCCAAACACCTCGCACTGGGCGCTCCAGGCCAGCTAGGAGGCTCGGTGGGAGGTGTCCCTGTGCCTGTCCTTTCCGCTGCCCGTGGCCTGCTTGCCTGGGGAGACAGGTACTCGCTCTGGCGGGTACCTGATCTCTCGCAGTGACGCGTGACCCAGCGGGAGAAGCGAACGGGGCTGATGGGGTAGGAGGTGGGAGAGGGGTGTGCAAAGCAAAAAAGTCAGGGCTGCAGAGGAACCTCTTGGCCCAGCCTATCTAAAACTCCCCTTCCCCACCAGCATCCGGATGCTCCCTCATCCAAGGGTTCAACCCCCCAACTCCTCCTCCCCTCCTTGCCCTGCTTCCACTACCAGCTCCTCCCTCCCCTCCCGGGCTGAAGATCCAGCCTCATGGCCACCAACCATGGCCGTCCACCAGGGCCCCCTCGGACACTGCTGTCCCATTCATGAGCACTCTGACATCTGTGACCGCTGTCCAGGGAGCAGGTAGGATGGAGGGGACTTGCCCCATTTTAAGGGTGAAGAAACCAAGACCTATAGGACCTTCCTGTTCAAAGGGAGTGACAAAGCCAGGATGACACGTGGGACATCTGATACAACCAGTCCCTTTTTGCTCCTACTTGGGGCAAGAGTCCCCGTTCTGAGGCATGGGGCTCATGGCGGAACCCCAGGTGCGGTGACCAGCCATCAGGGTGGCCGATGAGACCCAAGGAGGCCAGCAGAGAGAGGCTGAGGAAGAGCTTGTGTGTTCGATGACAGGAGTCCAGGTGCCCGTCCTCCACACCGTGGGCCCAGGGCTCAGAGCGACACACAGAGGACACCCAAAGGGGCCCAGGCCTCAAACAGCAAGTGCCAAGGAGGTGGGGTCAGCCGGCCATCCAGGGACCCGGCTGCCCCTCTCCCTGACAGGGGCTCAGCAGAGGGGAGTGAAGGAGAGAGCGACATGGCTGTTTCCCAAACACCCAGACCCAGTGAGACCCTGATGTCTGGCTAATTCTCCCACCCACCCTCAATTTCCAGAGTAGGACTTCGAGCCTCGAGCACCCTGACCATAAACCCCAGAGCCAGCATGTGGAAAAGGCGGGATCTCAGCCCACATCCCCCTGAAGAAATTGGGGTCCCTCCGATGCAGCCTTCGACTACTTCCCTCTGGGATGCCAACAGACCAGCGGGTGAGGCCTGGCTGGCAGGGAAAGGGGGGCCCACTCAGCACTAGGCTTCCTCGCCCATGGGGCCCAGGCAGGGAGACCCCAGGAGGGCCTGGGGGAAGTGGGCCTGTCCCCCGAGCCCAGGGCCACCAGTGGCGGGTGCCTTCCCTGGCCAGTGGCCTAACTGGGAATCGAGCCTGCTCACGTGAGTTTCCCCTCAAGTCTGCTGGAGCCTGACAAGTACATGCTTAAGGAATCGGGAGTGTGAGTGGGCATCTGTGTGCGTGTCTGCGTGAGATGTGCAGATGTGATGATACGTGTGTCTGAGAGAGAAAGCACAGCGGTGGAATGCATGGGGATGGGTAAGAAAGGAGACCGTGTGCGCACAACCCACACGGAACGAGAGCAGCCCCCCCACCCCACCCCGGCCATAGTGACAGCATGTGGCCTGGCCCACCAGGCTGGGGAAGGTCCCTTGTCCCCATGGGTTTGGGATTGAACCAAGAAACCAATGCTGAAAGCTCTCCTACAACCAGCATGCTAGGGAGTGGTGAGCTAGGGGCCACCCATGAGCTGGGTCTGCTCCAGCCCCTTCCATATCAGGGGCGTGGGCGCCCCTCCCTTCCTCCTTCCCTTCCACACACTTCTTGATCCCCGAGGGCTACAATGGGTGCTCATCAGCCACCTAGCTGGGCTGTCCTGGGAGAGAGCAGAGAGCACACCTCCACCTGGCTGTCAGCCGGGTCCCGGTCCCCAGGCAGTGCGGTCTGCCAAGCGGGGTGGGGGCAGCCTGCAGAAGCTGAGGCTGGCCTACCTCTCAGGAGGCCCCAGGCAGGACGCTTCCCTGGCCTCCCTTCACCCCAACCTGTTTATTCAATCCTCCTGGGAGCCTACCCCGGGTTAGGCAGACTTGGAAATGACTCAGATGGCCCCACCTGCCCTCCTAGTGCTCACAGGGCCGGCCTGTCCACAGAGAATTATCAGACCATGAAATGAGGACAAGCAGGGAAGCGTGCCCAAGTTACAGAGCTTGACGCCACGGAAAGGGGTTCCTCACATCTTCTGTTTTACTTAGCTTTGGGGGAATAGGGGTCTCCAAACAAGGTTTCCCGGAGTTGATGAATACTGAGATGGGTTTTGAAGGGTGAAAGCACACGTGGAAAGGTGATTTCTGTGGCACAGGGGAGAAGCTTGGCTTGCAGATACACAACCTTCACTCCGTAAGCAAAGGGAAACGTTTGGCTGCACTCACCCACTGTTCACTCTGGAGTGTCAATCCTAAGATTAGAGTGGATGCCAGGACGCAGAGGTATCTGGGCCCCCATGAACCTACCAGCTCCCATGTGCCCCCGCCCCTGACCTGCCGAGAACCGGCCTGTACAAAGAACAGGGCCAAGAAAGGTGTTCGGTGCGGAGAGGCCATTTACGCAGGTTCGGAAGAATCAGACGCAAGAAAAGAGTAGGCGGAGGAGGAGGGGGGTCCTCTGGACAGGGTGCCTCACCAGCAAAGGCACTGAGGCATGAGCCTGCAGGGTGTGGTATGGGGCCCTCCTGGAGGCTGGGAGGGGAGCTGGGGCAGATCCCTGAGCCCTTCCAACATAGACCGAGGTCAGACTCTGAAACCGTCTGGTAGGAAACACCCATGCTCCGTCCCACCCTCAGCCCCAGATCCTGGGCCTGCACCTCAGAGGGCCCCGCTCCGGGCCCCCTCCAAGGGACAGCAGTGTGCAGGCCTAAGAGGACACACTCCACCCGGAGCATGAATCTGCCCCCGAATATCTTCTGGGTGCTCAGGCCCCTGGGGTCCACTGGGCAAAGAAATCCCCATTCTGGGCCCCCGGAGGCCGCTTCTCTGGTGTGTCCTCCCCCTGTGGTTCTCAGCATGACAACAAATTATTGGACACATCTCCCAACAAGTGGAGATACCCAGTTCCCCTCCTTCTTGAATACGGGCCTTCATAACTCACTTCTAGCCCACAGCCAGCTGATATCGCCACCACGTGACCTCCAAGCCCAGTCCCCAGAAGGCACTAGGCTTCTCCCGGGCTCTCATGGGAGCTCTGAGCCGACACGTCAGTGGTCCAGCTATCCCGAAGCCACCGTGATAGACCGGGGGTGGGGGGGGATGGAATCTAGTGATTCCTGGGGAGACCCAGCTCTTTCCCAGGCCAGCCGCCAGCAACAAAGAAGTCTCTGAGACACCCCCAACCCCAGCCATCTTCTGACTGCAAGTGCAGGAGATCCTGAGCAAGAACCATCAGGCCGAGTCCCGCCAAGCCCCGAACTGAGAGATGATTAAAGTATGAAATGACTACTGTTTGACAGTGCTGAGTTTGGGGCTACTTGTTACACGGTGACAGGTGACCGATACACCCCACAGGCAGATTAGGCAGCGCAGCTGCACCTCCAATGGACAGCTGTTTGGAAGGGTGGCTAGAGCCTGGATAGGTATTTGGGATGCCCCAGCAGCCACCAGAAGCTGGAAGAGGCAAGAGGCAGATTCTCCCCGACAGTCCCTGGAGGGCACACAGCTCTGCTGACACCTTGATTTTGAGCCAGCAGTCCTGATCTGGGTTCTGGCCTCCAGAACTGGGAGCGAATAAGTTTTGGTTGCTTTAAGGCACCAGGTTTATGGCAATTTGTTAGAGGAAATGAATCCAGTACACCTTTGCTCCTCACACCCCACCCCTGAGTCCTGGTCCACGTCCTCAATCCCCTGGACGCATATTCCTCAGCTCAGACCTCAACAGAGCTCAGGCCTGGCTTTGCCAGAAAGTTGGAAACCCCAGAACCACCACTGGAAAGGGCTGGATTTCTCCGGATGCCAGGGGAACGCCTCGGATTCAAGTCTCAGAGCCCTAAGATCCAGCTGGGCCCAAGAGCCAGTTAAAAAAAAAAAAAAATTCATTCAACCACGCAAAAGGCAAAGGCAAGAGCACACACCACCCAAACACGGCCCCCGCACCATCCGCCACCATATGCTTGTGTTTCTTGAAAAAGAAGCTTGAGAGAACAAACAAAATTCTCCCCCTGTGGGAGAATTTTCTCCTTCCCAGCAGCCCCGCCCGCCCCCCTAAACTGGATACTTCCTCTCCTCTCCAGGCAGCTCCCCAGTGGAGATGGATGAGCCCGGGGCCTTGAATTCCTGCCCCCTCCCACTGTCCACCATCACTGCATCTGGCAGAGAATACACAGGGCCAAAGCCCTGACTTCCAGTTCTCTCTGCCTGGGAAGGACCCAGGCAGGGGCGGCTGGAGGGGTCTTACACCAGCCACAGTGCACTGGAAGGCAGTCCAGACTCGGTCAAGACATGGAGTCCCAACCCTGGCTGTGGTCCCTCCTCCCCGCTAACAGAGCCTTCCTTGTGTCCTGGCATCTCACAGCAGGTGCTTGGCGGCAGTGAATCCTGGGGATTCTCTATTGCTTAGATCCAGGCAATCCCGTTCCCTTACCTGGGATTGGTTTTAGGAGAAGCATGTAACCCAATTCTGGCCACTACAACTCGAGGGGCTCCTAGGAAAGCTCTCCTTGCTCTTAGAATGTGACTGGAACCAGGGATGTCCTCCCTCTTCTGCATTTGAGTCCCCCAACCATTGACAGCCACGTGGGGACCATGAGAGGAGCCCGCCCAGGAGGTGAAGCCATCACGTGGAGGACAACAGCACAGACCCGTGGAAGAACCTGGCCCTTCGTGACTTGGAATCTACCACCTCTGGGTTTCGGCATGGATAATAAATGTCCACATTGCTTAAGCCACCTTTTTTTTTCTTTTTTAAAGATTTTATTTTTAAGTAATCTCTGCACCCAACGTGGGGCTTGAACTTACAACCCCCGAGATCAAGAGCTGTACGCTCCACCAACTGAGCCAGCCAGGCGCCCCACTTAAGCCACCTTTAATGGAGCGCTCTCTTCCCTGTGGCTGTATAGACAGGTAATCTGTAGCAGGTGCCCACTGCTCAATCCCTGCTGCCCCTATAGGCCAAAGGGACCAGAGTCACCGCTCAGGATGGAGTGCCAGAAAACAGAGGTGCTGGCCCCTCTGAAGACCCTGAGCAGGTGCCCAGGGCTGGGCTGCCCACCTTCAGATGTCCTGTTACAGGAGAAACAGACTCCTCCCTTCTCAAGTCCCCGTTTATCGGGTTACTTGCAACTGAACACATTCCTAATGGAAACAGATTCCACGGGATGCGTTTTCAAATTATATTCACTTCTGGCTCCGTCTGAAGCCGTAACTCTTTTATTTTACTGCCTTTTTTATTCCATCTTACTAGAGTTTATGTTTCTTTACGAGTCTTTCAAGTTCCTTCTGAAACAAGGCAGGCTCTAAATAAATGAAAACAAATCAATCCGATCACCTTTTAAAAGCCCTACTGCTATGCACCATTCAAGGAGAGAAAGACCCGCCTTCCAGTCTAGTCTAATGAGCAAGTTATTTAATTCCCCCCGAACCTTGCTCTCCTCATCTGTAAAATGGGGCAACAGTGCAGACCTACCTCACTGCACTGTTGGTGGGGGGAGGTAAATAACTTTAGTTGAAATGGACTCTATCCTTAGAGACCTGAGTCTCTACAACTCTCCTGATAAATGCCACCTTCCCTCAATCCTTGTCACTGAGGAGTTTGTGCAAGCACGAAAATGGAGTTTGTCCTGCTGCAGCCTCTGCACCTGCTTCCTTCTAGCGGGACATCTGGAGACACAGAGGAAGCCTGCCTGCCCTTCCCTCTGCCGTGATCCCACTCACAGTGGAGCTCTCCTGACCCTCGGACGGCCAGGGGTGTTTAGAAGGTAGTGGGGCTCCATCCCATCCCTGGTGTGCACCCAAGGCCGGAAGAAGTCTCAGGTGGATGCTGGATAAATGAACTCAAGCACTAGGTAAGGACTAGAAGAGGTGACTTATCAGATGCATTCCAAGTTGGAGATCTTATAGCAATGTCGGTAGTAATAAAATAATAGTCTCAAAAGAGATACTTATACACCCATGTTCACTGCAGCATTATTTGCAATAGCCAAAAGGTGGGAGTAACCCAAGGGTTCCCTGATGGATGAATGGATAAAGAAGATGTGGTCTATACATACAACAGAATATTTTTCAGAATATTTCTTTTTCAAAGATTTTATTTATTTGTTTGGGGGGGGGTGTGAAGAGCACAAGGAGAGGGACAAGTAGACACCATGCTGAGTACAGAGCCCGACGATGGGGCTCGATCCCACAACCCTGAGATCAGGACCCGAGCCGAAATCAAGAGTTAGACGCTCCACCGACTGAGCCACCCAGGCGCCCCCAGAATATTCTGATTTTCAAACAGGAAGGAAATTCTGGCATATGCGACAACATGAATGGACCTTAAGGACGCCATGCTGACTAAAATAAGCCAGTCACAGCACGGCAGATGTATGCCATTCCACTTACATGAGATCCCTAGAGCAGTGGCACTCACAGAGACAGGAAGGAGGATGGTGGGTGCCAGGGGCTCGGGGGTGGGCGAGGGGGACTTCCTGTTTACTGGGGACAGAGTTTCAGTACGGGCAGGTGAGAAAGTTCTGGAGAGGGGCTGCATCAGAACGTCAATGTACCTAACGCTACTGAACTGGACACCTAAAGATGGCTGTGATGGTCAATCCTGTGTGACGGGTATTTTACCCCAATTAAATAATAACAGCCATTTCCTGAGTGTTATCAAGGGACTAGGGTCTGGGGATGCGCATGGCTTCCCCAACCCTTAAGCCCATGACTGACTCTGAGGTCCCACACTAGCCCCAGGCTCACTGGCATCAAAGTATAAGATGTCACAGGGATACGGGCTTTAGTTCGACCCAAGGAAACACTTCCAAGCCGGGAGGACTGTCTGAAAGGGCAGAACAGGTGGCCGTGTAGGCACTGAGCTCCCCGTCCCTGGAAGTCTGGGGAAATCGCCCATTTATCAAGACCTTTTGAAGAAGGTCTGTGCATGTTTCTTGAAGGAGAGACTTCCACAAGTCACCTAGCAGGGGGTCATGAGGGCGGGGGTCACGAGGGCAGAGGTCAAGGACAGCTCACATTTGCTTTGGGTAGAAAGTGAGGCCATCGGGAAGGACAGCAAGAGCAAATTCCAACCACTTCGGATAATAAGCTCTTAGCACTTCTAAGTACATGATGTCAAGCATGCAGAGCTGGATGGGCCCCTCGCCCAACCACCTCCATGTGCATCAGAGATCTGGCCCACGCCCCAGATCTCTGCACACCCAGCGCACATTTGCACCATGACGCGACACCCTCTCCCCTGTGCGTAACTGCTATGCTAGGTGCAAATTCTCCCCAATCCACTGGTGCGGCTCCTTCGGGAAATAAACTTGATTTCTTTGTACCTGGGCAACAATTGCAACAGTAGGCATCCTGGTTTTATCGTAGCGCCCACGCGTGCTTGCTTCCAGGGCATTCTCCCTGGGTGCCTGGTCCGTCGAAAAAGACATCAGACACGAACAAACCACAACGACACGCAGCGACACGGCCGAGTCTCTCAAATATGATGAAAGCACCAGGAACCAAAGGTCACACCGTAGGATTCCATTTATGTGCAGCTCAAACACATCCGAACTCCGACGTTCGAAGTCAGGATGCTGGTCATCTGGCTGGAAGGAGGCATGAAAGGGGCTTCTGGGGGCTGGGAATGTTCTGTTCTCCATCTGGGTTGTGACCTGGGTGATTCCGTTTCTAAAAACCTATCGAGCTGCTAACTTATAACGATTAGCTTTTTTTTTTTCCTCAATAAAAAAGTTTTAGGGGGATGCCTGGGTGGCTCAGTCAGTTAAGCGTCTGCCTTTGGCTCAGGTCATGATCCCAGGGTCCTGGAATTGAGCCCCGCATCGGGCTCCCTGCTCAGCGGGAAGCCTGCTTCTCCCTCTCCCACTCCCACCTGCTTGTGCTCGCTCTCTCTCTGACAAATAAATAAAATCTTAAAAAAAAAAAAGTTTTACAAAGATGTCAGATACTGGAATCCCCAGTTAGGCAGCAGACACCAGGACAGCGGTCTTGACAGACCTCCAGAGGGTGAACCGAGCTCCCACCCTGAGACCAGCACTTTCAGTCCTATCACTTTATCCCGAGAAAATTCTCCGAAACATGAAGATTTATGTGAAAGGCGTCTCGCCAAAGCATGTCACACATCCGTAAATACACATGGCACACACACACCAAAGGGTAACAGCAGACCATCCAAAAGCCCCCTGGGGGCTGGAAGCAATGTCATCAGAGTGGCAACTGGCCCCGGGACACATGGAAAAAGCCAGAAACGGGCACTGCACAGACCCTTCACCTCGATTAGCCGGATCCCTGAGTGACCTACCTTCCCTCTGCTTTTTGGTCTTCTGTAAACTCTCTGAGCTAAGGATGTTATCACTTCTGCAATTTGGAAAGAAACAACGGAAAACTCAGTCCTTAGAGCCGCCCCACCCCCAGGACAGGAAAGCAGGCCCGGGGGCCTGGCAAAAGGCAGGAGCAGGGAGCTGAGGGAAGGGGCAGGTCTGTGGCCCGGCCATGGGAAGCCTGCCTCCTCTTAGCCCAAGGGTTCCCGAAGGTACGGCTTTATCCCTCTCGGGTAGAGAGGGGTTCATGAAGCGGGGCGGATGCCCCCCAGACGGGGCTCCCCAGGGCCAGGCTCAGGCCAGGCCTGTGTTCTTGGCACCAAGACAATGAAGGGAGGCCTTCCAGCTCAGTTCTGTTGTGTCTCTGCGCCCCGCAGGAGATGGGGTGCTGCGGGTGGGATGGGGTGGCCGGGCTCCGGTGGGCAGATGGCTCTCCGGGGTCAGGTTTCTGCCCCGTTATTTAAAGCCCGGCTCCCGGCTCCGGGCTCCTGGCGGGCGGGCAGGGGCAGCCGCTGCCTGCGTGACTAGGATGAGAAATCGCAATCCCGACTGGGGTGCCCATGGCAACTGGCGCTGTGGCCTTGGAGACTAATCCCCAGGCTGCCAGTCCGCAGGGGCCTCTCCGGGCGGGGCCCCAGCTCCCTGCGGAGGCCCTTGGCCGGGGAGGGGACCAAGCCCTCTCCCAGCTGAGGACGGGGCATCTGACCTTGCAGGGTCACAAATTCCCAGGGCCATGGCCCCGGCCACACCCCCCAGTCGTGGTCACACATGTGGGATGTGGCCATCACGCACACACACCACCATCACACTTCGTTGGACACAGCATGGAACCCACGGCAGGTGCTCCTGCCCATGAGAGAGTCCCAGGCTGGGGGGAGGAGGGGGCGGACAGGACAACGACAATAAAATAGGCTATTAAGAAAAAAAGATTAAAACACTGTGATACATCTTGATTTAAATGGTGGTTACGTGGGTGTCTACACAGGTAAAAACTCATCATGTTAGATGCCTGAGATTTATGCGTTTTACAGTAAGTTATAAGTCAGTTAAAGGTAAAAATAAACGACTTGCAAGAAGCACAGGCTAGTGGGTGGGGAAGTCCGGGGAGGCTCCCTGGAAGAGGTGACACTTGAGTCGAGCGGAATGTCATGCCACAGGGGCAGCAGGAGTCTGCAGGGCAGGAGCAGAGCCAGGGGAACTGGGCCCAGGCTCTGCTCATCTGCAAAGGGGATGACCACCCTGCCCCCCACAGCGCCCCCCTCCCTGGAAATAAATGCTGAGCAAATACGGCAAGACCCGTTTGAAGGAGTGCCAAATTGCTGGCCGCCCGAGAAACCCAACCACCAGCCCAGCCGCCCACGTGTCTCGGCTGGGCCTGAGCAGGGTGGTGGGTGGGGTGGGTGGGGTGGGGCCTGCTCTGCTCTGCTGGGAAGGGCCAGGTCGGGGCAGGAAGTGGTGGGCAGAGAGACAGGCTCGGCCATGGGGGCCAGGTCAAGGGCCTTAGAAGGTCATCACTGAGGGGGCAGGAATCACTGAAGAGTATGGAGCAGGGGGTCCCTGGCAGTTTGGTCAGTTTGGGGGACCCTGGCAGGATTCGGCAGACGTGGATCCAGAGCCGGGGAGCGGGTAGTAACCAAGCTTCTGCAATGGTCCAGGCCAGAGATGGCCAGGTCTGCGGCCGAGGGTAGCAGGAGGATGGAGGAGAGGGTGGCTGTGACCAAGGAAAGGGCAGAGATTTGTGATACCGTGGACAGGGGGAGTCCCAAGGAGGGGCCACCTGGAGGGATGCCCGGGTTTGTGATTCTGATGATGGAGTGGGTGATGGCGCCCCCAGCTCAGCAGGGAATAAAAAGGGGGTACCAAGAGGCAGAGCCTTGGCTCGTGAGGGCCACCTGTAATCTGATCGGGGCTGAGGGCTAGGTGGGGGGGCTCTGGGCTAAAGGCTCAAGATCCGACAGATACAGGAGGAGCAAAGGCCCCCCGGGGACAATGTAGTGGGAGAAGCCAGAGGGAAACTGAGGACGAGGTAAAGTCAGAGAATCAGGGGAGGAAGAAGGGTGGGAAATTAGAGGTCAGGAGGCCAGTCAAGGGACCTAGAGCAGCGCAAGGGCTAGGGTGACACATCGGGGGGGTGGGGGGGGCAGGGAGTGGGTGCAGAGGGCTCTGAAGGGCTTCATTCTCCAGGAGGAGAAAACCAGAACAAATGGGGTTGGACAGACACACACACGCAGGCCTCCCTGGTCCTTCCAGATGGATCTAACTAAGAGCCTGAGCCAGGAGCCTCTCCACCCAGGCCCTCTCCTGGTCTAGGACGATGGAGGGTCCCCACCCCACTGTGGCTTCATTCCACTGGCTGGGGAGGAGCGCGCAGGACAGGAAAGGCAAACCACAAGCCAGCCCAGGGAGGTGGTGGTCTCACCAGCCACCCCCCCCGGCCCCGCAACAGGACGTGCACACGCAGGGACAGGAATTTTGTTTTGTTCATGGCTATGCCCCCAAACCATACAGGCACTCCATACATACTTGCTTGGTGGGTGAACGAGGAGCTCAAAGGAAATCAGAGCGGGGACTGCCAAATGCAGCTTAGCCAAACCAGACCATCCTTGGCCTCCACGGCCCTCCCCGGGCACCTCCAGCCCCACTACGTGGGCTCCCCCTGCCGCCCTGTCTACCCCAGGCTCATTCCTCAGCGTGAGGTGCAGGGAAGTGGCTGGGCTTGGGGGTCAACCTGGGCCGGGCTGGAGTCCCCACCCAGCAACCACCGGACTGTAACGTCAAGGGAGGGTGACGCGCCATGCCTCAGTTTCCTTCCGAGGAAACTGGTGCCACCCACTCTGCTGTCCTCAGCATTTTGAGGACAGCAAGCTACCGTGTGAAGAGCATCTGGCACGGGGCCTGGAGGCCACGGGCGCTCATTAAAGGCACGGCAGCACTGTGTCCTGCCCTGACATCACGGCGTCCCATCAACTCTGGGTTAGCTCATGCGGTAATTCTGATGGGCAGCATACAGACGCTTCTGCTCCCCTGCGTGAGGCGGCCCTGGGTGGGAAACGCAGGCCCGGCACTGGGCTGGGCGTCAGGGGACCCCGGCACCTGTCCCCCCGGGGTTCGGGCTGACCCTCGGCAGCTCAGCCACAAGGGGCAAAAGCATGTGTTGGTTCTTAAGCATCCAGAGCGCCTGGGGGCTGGGTATCAGGAGGGGGTGGGAAGAAGCCAGCACTGGGGTGGTGCCAGCCCCTGGGGCGATCGTGTCTCCCGACAGCCCCCCTTGCCAGACGTAAACAGGCCTTCTCAGAAGGATGAGCAATGTGGATAAGGAGCATCAGGCCCTTTCTTGTCGGGAAAAGGCTGGGCGGAAAAAAAAGCTAATCACGGTGGGTGATCTAATCCCAGAGCTCTGGCTCACAGGCTCCCACCCCAGCCAGCCCTCCTGAGCCGGCGCGCTCCCTCCCTCCTCCTACTGCTGGCTATCCCACCCAGCCCAGTCTGCCAGGGGTAGGGGGCAGCGGTCCCAGGGAAGGCCATGCCCTGCTGCAGGTTGGGTGGGGAGACCTGGCTTCTAACTCCAGACACCACCCCAAAATGGGGCTCAACTGCCCCTCTGGAAATTTCTCCGAGGACCTTCTGACCCTCCACCCCAGGTGAAAGGACCACCACGCCCCCTCCCCTGACATCTGGCTGTCACACCTGCCCTGATCCATGCCAGGGAAGTAATCACAGCCCAACGCCCCCAACCCCACACCTTTGGTTCCTGCTCCTTTAAATCCCAGCGCCACAGCCTGCAGGACCCTTTCCTCCCGCACTCCCCATTCAGGAGTTCCCCTGGTCCCAGTCCTGGGCCCAAGCGCCCCTGTGGGCGTGGGCGGCATACCCATCTGTTGGACGCGGGGGCACCAACTCATTACACGGTACTATCAGGACACCTGTATGCCCCAGGCCCGGAACTGGGGGTAAATCAGGCCCGATCCCTGCCCTGGAGCTCCCGGGTGGGGAAAGAGAAGCTAAAAGTTATAAATGGTGACGGCACTCTAGAGAGGAGTCCGTCTCCGTTCAGAGGTCGGTTCATCAGGTATTTGTCCGATACACCTGCCGCCTGGAGCGCTCCAGGCCTGCTCGCTGGCTGTGCGCATGCGTCACAGCTAACCATCCCCCCCACCCCCCGCCAGCGCCCAGCCCCACCCACCCCTTCCTTCCTTCCACTAACACTTCAGCATCCACTCAGGCCCACCTGGTTTGCGGGCGGTGGGGAGGGGGGGGCCATGGTACTGAAGTCCCCGCCACCTGCTGGGTCAGGGGCTGGTTCACATTAATGACCTGGTCCCTGGGGGATGACACACTTTATTTTGTGGCTGGAGGGTCTCAGACACGGAGACGCAGGTGCACCAACACCCCCCCAACCCCGTCACAGCTTTCCCACTCCACCACATCGGACGCCCCAGGGTCCCCAGGAGAGAGGCAGGACAGGGCAGGGATCATCACCCGTCCCTCACTGGACAACGGAGGCGCAGTGTGTAGGTGACCTTCCTATGATTGCACAAGAACCCCAGCGGGGGAGCAGGACTCCGTTCACGCTCTGTTTCCCCGGCCTCCCATCCCAAAGCCTATAAGGGCTCGTGTTTAAACACCCACTACTGCCCTGCTCTGTGCTCACCACTCCCTCACTTGGGCGAGGAGAGCTTGACCGCCTCGATCCACCAGGGACGAGTCAAGCTCCCCCGAAGCCCTGGCCAGGTGGTAGGATTCCGCAGAGTTCTCCTCCCCGGGGATGGGAAGAACCTGGAGGAGCCCAGCCCAGGCCACACCGTCCCCTCCCTAGAGCCCAACGACCCATGACACAGCAGCCCCTCACCAAAGGCCAGTCCTTGTGAGATCTGGGTCTAGTCAAGGCTCTGCCAACCCAGGGGCTGTGTGATACTGGGCAACTTGCTTCCCCTCTCTGAGCCTCAGTCTCTGCCTCCAGTAAGGACAGACATCCACGGCACCCTGCCCATTCCTCCCTCACAGAGCAGTGGTGGGAGGTGAAAACAAGGCCCAACAGAGCCTTTCTATCCAAACCCTACCTTGGCCTTGGGCCCAGCTGAGACGCCACGTCACATTAAGTTCACCATGACCATCAGCAGCCCCACGACTGCCCCGTGCCGTGCTGTGAGCATGCTTTCAACCCCCTGCAGCAGCCCTAGAGCACCGTGGTTCTCCTCCCATTTGACAGATGAAGACAGGGATGCTCAGAAAGGCTGAGTAACTTGCCCAAGGTCACACAGCCAGAAGAGTCAGGGGCTGGCTTCAAAGCAAAGTCTGCCGGAAGGAGAGAATGTGCACCCAACCCGTGCCAAGGTCCCCGAAGCAGCCCCCCCAGACAGCCCCCACGCCCAGGCCCAGCTCACTGTCCAGTGACTGCGTGCAGATATTCGCAGAAGGGCTCTCTAACACAAACTCCTTTTCTGCCTCCCCCACAGGGTGAGAAGCTTCAGGAAAGGGGCCAGGCTTCCTGTCTGGGGTCACAGTGAGGCCCAAGGAGAGCTTCCTGGAGGCCCCGTGAGTTCTGAAAACCAGAAGGGACCCCAAAGTATGGAGACATCATTTTGTGAGACAAAGACAGGGCTGAGGGCCCAGGAAAGGGTCCTGTGCTGCCAAGATCATGGGCCTTCCAGGCCCGGGGGGCGGGGGGGTTGCCCGGCGGGGAGGTGTTACAGAGAAGGCACGGCACGGATTCCAGGAACTGCCCTCCACACAGACTCCAGACTCTCGGGGTCACCCAGTCTGCCCCCAGCCCCTACCACCCATCTGCAGGAGCACAGAGCCCAATGAATGCATGGGAGCAGGGAATCCCTGGTTTCCTGCCCCAAAAGGAACCCCATCTGAAGCCTGGGATGAGAAAGCCACTCCTCTTCCAAAGCTGTGGCCCCCACAGAGGTGCAGGTTGGTGGGGAGGGGTCCCAGGCCTGACTCCTGACATCCTCATGCCCCTGTCCAGGGCACCCGTTGGCTTTCCAAGGCCTGCAGTGTGAGAACCCTCCTCGTGGGGCTGACGGAGCTCTGAGCTGGCTCTCTGAGGCGGGTGACACAAACCTGGCCGGGAGCCAGCTCCAGCTCCCTGCTGCAGGCTGACCTGCCCGTCCCCTCCCCCAGGCCCACCCTCCCAATAAGTCTCCAGACCTCTCAGCTGCACCTCGAGGCGGAGACACAGCCCACACGGCAGTGACTCAACATCAACGCCAGGATAAACCCAGGGCCTGCATCTGCAAGACCCGGTCCACCTGTCCGAGGAGGGTCAGCACCCAAGACATCCCACCTGCCCCCTGTCTCCTGGGTCTCCTGGGCTCTCTCCTTAAGGAGGTTCTTCCAGATTGTCAACCCCACCCTGCCGACCCCGAGGACCAGGGCTGCTGGGATTTACCCGGACACATAATGGGGCTTTGGGGTTATCCCGATGCCGTGGGTTTCCAGGGCAGAAGCCAGCGCCCCTCTCTCTTGCCTGTCCCCGGGGGCCACCAGCCATTCCTATGCATCACTGAAACCAACTACATTCCACCTCCAGCCTGTGCTACACTCCCTTCTTCCTCGTCTGGGGTGTTTTAGAGGCCCTGACCCACCCCCCACCCCTGCCTTTGGCCATACGCTGCCCCAAAGCCTCCCGTCAGCTGTTTGGCCTCAATGTGCCCGCCGAGTCCCCTGGAACAGGCAGATGAGGCTCCAGGTGCCCCCGGGAGGGCAAGGAGTCCCAGCCCACGAGTCGTGAGATGCAGTTTTGGATCCTGATTCTTGTAACTCTGGAATCAGCCAAGTGCCTTCCCAGCCCTGGTCTCAGCCTCCCCATCTGAAAAGGAAAGGTCGTCCACCTATTCTGAGGTCCCTTCCAGTTCTAATGGTTCATGGATCCAAAGCACAGGGCATGGCAGACGCCATCCAGGAAGCTCGGGAACAGCACAGGAAGGTGGCGGGAGGGGGCACCAGCGAAGATCCCCGGCCCCAGCACTGGGCCTAAGTCCCGTGAGCCAGTCTGAAAGCCCCAAACCCAACAGTTACGGGTCTACGGAGGTAAAGTGGATGGAAAGGCGAACCCTGCATGGGAGTTAATCCTGAAAGGCCAGTTCAGGCTCAGACTGGCTTTTTGAAACTGAGGGGTAACATACACACAGTGAAATCCACGCTCTTTGGCAGTCCTATGAGTTTTTACAAATGCAACCTTCTGTAACTGCTACTGCAATCAAGACACAAGGCAGTCCCATCAGCACCCCAAACTCCACCATGCCCGTCAACCCGCCCCCACGCAACTCCGGATCTGCTCCGTCCCTATAGTTTTGCATTTTCCCAGATGTCGTGCGAACGCAACAGGACCTGGCTTTCTGGGTCTGCCACCTTTCAGCCAGCCTAACGCTCGGGGGAGTCACCCGTGCCGTGTGGATCTAGACCTTGTTTTTTTTTTTTTTTTTTTTTTTAAAGATTTTATTTATTTATTTGAGAAAGAGAATGAGAGACAGAGAGCACCAGAGGGGAGAGGGTCAGAGGGAGAAGCAGACCCCCCACTGAGCAGGGAGCCCGATGCGGGACTCGATCCCGGGACTCCAGGATCATGACCTGAGCCGAAGGCAGTCGCTTAACCAACTGAGCCGCCCAGGCGCCCTAGACCTTGTTGGTTTTTAACACGGACTCATACCCCACGGTCTGAATGTACATACGGGGGTTTGCTTCTCTGTGCACCACCGGCCGGACACTCAGATTGTTTCCAGTGTGGGGCAATGATGAAGAAAGCCACTCCAGATATTTCTCTTCTTCAGGTTCTTATGTAAAGTTTTCGTTTCCCTTGGGTAAATACTGAGGAACAGAACTGCCGGGTCATACGGCGAGCATATGTTTTAACTTTGCAAAAAGCTGCCCCCAAATCCACAGAGACACCATTAGTGGTTGCTAGGGGGCTGGGAGTGGGGGGGAATGGGGAGGGGCTGCTAATGGGTATGGAGTTTCTTTCGGGGGTGATAAAAATTCTTCTGGAATGAGACAGTGGTGACAGCTGTACAGCTTTGTGACTATACTAAAAACCACCGAGTAGAATACTTTAAAATGGTGAATTTTATGATGTGATTATATGTCCACGAAAATAATAAATAAACTGTTTTCCAAAAATGGCCATACCACTTTACTCTCCCACCAGCCGTGTCTGAGGTCTAGCCCAGGCCAGTTTTTTTTTGTTGTTGTTGTTGTTGTTTTTAAAGATTTTACGTATTTATTTGACAGAGACACAGCGAGAGAGGAAACACAAGCAGGGGGAGCAGGGGAGGAAGAAGCAGACTTCCCGGGGAGCAGGGAGCCCGAGGTGGGGCTTGATCCCAGGACCCTGGGACCATGACCTGAGCCGAAGGCAGACGCTTAACGACTGAGCCACCCAGGCGCCCCTAGCCCAGGCCAGTTTTAAAGGCAAGACATTCCACAGCTGGTTGCCGGGAAGGGAGAAGCAAAGGCCCTGAGGCAGGATTGAGTGAGCCCTGGGCTACAGGTCTCTGAGGCTGAGCAGAAAGGAGGTCTCTGGATGGGGAGGGGGATAAGGGAGGCATGACAGGTGACTGGCACTGCCCTTCACAAAGTGGGATCCCCTAAGGCCCCAGATGGGCAGTGGTAACTCTGGGCCGCATAAGAGCCAGGCACCCATGATCTAAGTCCCCACCCTACCTGTTGGGGGATGTTCCATATCCCTCTTCTTGCTCCTGGAAAAATGAAGATGTCCACACTGGTCTGGGCCACAAGGGGCAAAGAAGGGCAAAGTCTGCCCATTAGCATTCCCAATCCCCTTCTTCCCCAAAAGGCATGCCTCTATCTTCCCAGTTCCCTTGTAGTTAGGGGGCACCATAGGACCAAAGTCTGACCTGTGTGAAACCGGAGAAGCGCCCAAGGAGAGCATGCGTGAAGGCAAAGCTTTGAGAGTAGAAGCATTCTGCCCTCACTCCTTCTCTCCATCTGGACCATGGCTGTGAGGACTGGAGGGGCTGCAGCTATTTTGTGACCATGAGGCATAAGCGTGAAGACAAAATCCAACAAGCTAAATCAACATCACATGAGGTAGCACTTCACTCTTTCTAGGATGGCTATACTCAAAGACAATACCAAGTGTTGGCAAGGATGTGGAGAAACTGGAACCCGTATACACTACCGGTAGGAGGGTAAAATGGCACAGCCACTTTGGAAAGCAGTCAGGCAGTTCTTCAGTATGTTAACCGCGAAACTGCCATTATGACCCACTATGACCTCCACTCACAGGTGTTTAGGCAAGAGAACAGACAGGATAGTTCACACAAAAGTTCATATACAACCGTTCACAGCAGTGCTATTCGCAACAGCCCGAAAGGGAAATGACCCAAATGTCCCTCAACCGATGAATGGACGGATAAGCAAGAGGTGGTCCATCCACACAAGGGAATATTATTCAGCCATAAAAAGGAACAGACCTCTGACCCCTGCCGCAACATGGATGAACCTCGAAAACGTGATGTGGAGCAAAAGAAGCTGGACGCCGAGGCCACGTATTATAGTATTCCACTGACATGAAACGTCCAGAATAGGCAAATCTGTAGGGACAGAACGTGAGTCAGTGGTTGCCAGGGTTGGGGGGAGTAGAGGGCTGACTACTTCCTGGGTCAGGATTTCTTTTCCGGGTGATGAAATGCTCTGAAATGAGCGGTGAACACCGCACAACTCCGTGAACGTATGAAAGCACACTTTAGCATATGCTTCCAAGGAAGTAATTTTTAAAGGAACTTAAAACAATCTAACAAGCTAAGGGAGGCAAGGAACTGAGCCCCCGACGGCATTGCTGAGCCCCCATCCCAGCCTCCGGCTGCCTCGCCAAGGACTTCTCCTTGTCCAAGCTGTTCAAGTTGAGGCTTTCGATTACCTGGAGCCAAACAGTCCTGACCAACAGCCTGGTCCCCCTGGGCCCCCTGCCAGGACTCGAGGGGGCTCTGTACACGGGGCAGCACCTGGGGTAGGCTGGTGGTCGGGATTCAGCGAAACGTCAGGTTATCCCAGTGACCACCGGTGGCCCCCGGAATGCCTGCCACACACACACACACACACGTGCACGCACACAAGCGTGTGTGTCTAAATACCCCAGGGGATTAACTGTCTTGATGCTCCACACTTGTGCTCTCTCCACACACACCAGCTGCCCTTCACGGAGGGGAAACCCCCCCAAACTGGGCTGCACCCAGCCCCAGGAGACACAGTGTCGTCGTCCCCCCCCCCCGCCACCCCCCCCACCACCCGCCAGACGCCCCTGAGAGCCACAGTCGGACCAGCAACCGGGGGAGGATGGGGGTGAGCCAATGAGAATCAGTACCGAAGGGTGGAGAAGGCCCCTGACCTTCCAAGGCCCCACCCCGAGTGCCCTGACACCGGCTTCTAATTCACTTAGCAAGTTTGTACTGGATGCTCACTCTTTGCCAGGCAGGGTGCTGGGGGCAGGGGGCAGGGGGGTGGAGGGACAAGGCACCAAGGCCCAGACCCAACGGAGGGTGACAGACAAGTCCAAGGGCGGTCAGAACACAGGACGTGATGGGGCACCTGGGTGGCTCAGTCGGTTAAGCGACTGCCTTCGGCTCAGGTCATGATCCTGGAGTCCCGGGATCGAGTCCCGCATCGGGCTCCCTGCTCGGCGGGGAGTCTGCTTCTCCCTCTGACCCTCCTCCCTCTCATGCTCTCTGTCTCTCATTGTCTCTCTCACAAATAAATAAATAAAATCTTAAAAAAAAAAAAAAATTAAAAAAAATAAAAATAAAAATAATAAAAAAAAAAAAGAACACAGGACGTGATAAGGGCTGTGCTGGGGGACATTCAGGGGTTGTAGGAACACAGAGGAGGGGCATCTAACACAGCCTTGGAAGGGGGCACAGGGAAGGCTTCCAGAGAGAAGGGCCATCTGAGCTGCGACCTGCGAGTAGAAATCAGCCCGATGAAATGGACAGGGCGCATTAAGTACGTTCCAGGGAGAAGCAACACCACACGGGGAAGCCAGACAGAAGCACAGTATGTTCTAGAAACCCAGGGAAGCTCACTGGGCTGGCACGGAAACAGGCAGGGCCTGGCCATGCCCAGTCTGGGAGTGAGGCAACTAGAGGAAGGCTTTCACCTGGACCCAACACAATGCCCCGAGCTGGGCCCCGCCGGGGAAATGCTCACCTGGCCACATGCACAGTCACTGATCACTGTCTCTGGACCCTTAGACTGTCGCGCCCTCCCCCAAACTCCCCGCTCCCTCCCCCCACCCCTGCACTTGCAATGCCCACCAGAGACTACTCCTGGTCCAAACCCCACCCATCCTCCAGGGGCCAATGAAAAGTCACCTCCTACAGGCTGCCCTCAGGCATATCCCTATGGGAAAAGAGGGCTCTCCAAAACCCCACCACAGGGCCACTGCCCCTGGTAGCCCCAGCCCCAGGGGACTAACCAGGTCCACCCCTGGGGTTTTCCCAGCTCACAGAAACAGAAACTGAGGCACGGCAGGGTCCAGGCTCCACGGGCAGAGGAGGTAAGAGCGCAGCAGGGAAGGATGGCATCCAGTTCTTCTCTGGGCAGGACTGGGGCCCCCAGAGAGCGAGACTCTGGGGTCATCATGTGACAAGGTGAGAAAACACTCAACTGGAAGAGCAACCAGCTTCCCCCAACCGAACGTGCTGATCGTCCCAAGAACACTGCAGTGTAGGGAGAAGCACCCTCATTTGTTCAGATGAGGCTCGGAGAGGTAAAGTCACTTGCCTGACACCACACAGCACGTCGGCAGTTAGCACTGGGACTTGAACCCATGTCTGTCTGGCTTCAAAGGCCCTGCTGGTTCCACGGCACCCCTGCTGGCAAGTAGAGAAGGCCTGAGGCAGGTAAAGGAGCCCCAAGGAGGGGCACTGGCCTCTGACCCAGGGCGAGGAAGAGCATCTCTCCCTTGGATATGCAGGGCGATGGGCCAGGACCGGAGGGAGGATGTGGTCAGCTTACCTGCCCAGAGGGCTGCACCCCCAGCTGGAAGCCAGGGCGCACATGGGGAACAGGGCAATCACCCCCCTTCCCTAGCTCTCCCAACCTGGGCCTCCCTGCTGAAAGCCGGCACACCTGAAAAACCAGCTCCTGGATAAACACGAGAGACACCAGGCTGGCCCAGTCATAAGACCCCCCTGGAGCCCGCCAGGACCACCTTGGAGCTGGGTGGGCGGGCAGGCAGTGGTCCTGTCTGCTCCAGGGAGCCACCCAGGAGCACCCGAGTATGGGCCTCGCCTGCTCCAGTCCTCCCAGACTTCCCACCAGGTACTGCCCAAGGGTCGGAGTGAGGGGTGCAGGCTTTGAGACCGGGTCAGGGGAGTCAGGGGGGCCAGGGGAGGGGTGCTGGGGGCTGCCGGGCTCACCAAGAAGAATAAATGACTTGTTTACCAAAAACAAAGTTAAAACCCCTCCAATCTCTCAAGACACCCAATGCAGGTCACGTTAGCACCCCAGGAGCTGCCTCTCCTACGGGGCGCACATGCCCTGGGGGGCCGCCAAGGTCCTGTTGGGCCTCCCTTCACTCAGACGCCACCGTTCACACCGCCCACCCACAACCTTGCAAGGTACTGCTGTCTCCCTTCTCAGATGGGCAAACTGAGGCTCAGCCGACTTGGGAGCTGTCCAACTCATGCAGCGGGCCCGCAGCAGAGCTGGAATCGGTCTGACTAGAAGCTTCCGTGACCAGCCGAAATCTCAGTGATGCCCACAGAAATGTCCAGAACAGCCACCGTCCGTGCAGCACGGACCACATGCAGAGGTAGATGGCAAACGTTTTTATTTAGGACCCTAACAGGTAACGTGGATAAAAGCGGCCCTGCTCTGGCTCCAAGGGGGACACAGGGAACCGGGGGTCTGCATGTCTCCCCCTCCTCCCCGTCGGCAGCACCCCCCTGCCCCGTAGGGCTCTGTGGAGGCCCACCCGCTTGTGTGACCACAGCTGAGTCCCTCACTGGCCCTGTTCTCCCATTTACAGATGACCAAACCCGAGCACAGAGATCAGAAGTCACTTGCCTGAGGTCACACAGCCCCCTTCCATGGGACCCTAAATCATGCTCCTGACTGTTACGCCGGCCTCAATGTCCTTTCCTACCCACCTCCCCTCCCCGAACAAGGAAAACAGAGAAGTTCTACCCTAAGCTAAAAGGCTGCAGGAATGGAGACCGGGGACACAGCCAGGGACCCGCAGACTCCAGAGCAGCGGGGCGCCCAGAGATGGGTGAGCACCACCGGGCACATGCAGCTGCCCTCGCCCGCCCCAGCTGTCCTGGCCTCAGAGCATCACTGTGCCAGGAGCCCACCTGCACAGCGGAGGGCTGTGTGGGTGTGAGGGCGGCTGCAGGCAGGTGTAATTTCATCAGGGGCTCGCCGGCCGGATGAGTCACCAGAACCAGAGGATGAAATTCTAGCTCTGCGGACAGAGGTGTGCACTTCTCTCGGCTCACGGTGAGCTCTCAGTGGGGGCGGGGACGGGGCGCAGGCAGTGCCTCTGTGAACTTGAGCAAAAGGTACCCCTTCCTCTGGGCTGGTCCCAAGCGGGGCTCTGCAAACCCGGTGTCCCTGACCACAGAGCGGGTGGAGCTATGTGGCATGCCAGACAATGGAACACTCCTCAGCTACCCCAAGGTCGAAGAAGCCACACTCAGGCTGCATTCTGTGTGACTGCATTTATGTGACATTCTGGAAAATGCGAAACTACAGACATGGAAAACACACAGTGGTTAAAAAAAAGAGAGAAAGAGGGGCGCCTGGGTGGCTCAGTCGTTAAGGGTCTGCCTTCGGCTCAGGTCGTGGTCTCAGGGTCCTGGGATCGAGCCCCGCATCGGGCTCCCTGCTCAGCGGAGAGCCTGCTTCTCCCTCTCCCTCTGCTTCTCTCCTGCCACTTGTGCTCATGCTCTCTCTCAAATAAATAAATAACAAAAAAAAAAAAAAAAAAGAGAGAGAGAGAGAGAGAAAGAAAAGAAAAAGAAAACACACAGTGGTTGCCAGGGGCTGGGGGAGGGTAAGAGGCTGGCGGCAAATGAGCTTGAGGGAGCTTTCAGAGGTGATGGAATGTTCCATGTCTTGACAGGGGCTGGGCTGCGTGAATGTGTACAATGGTCAAACCCCTTGGAAAGCACACTTATTAAAACTTGAGCTTTTCACTGGATATCCCTCATCCCTTGACAAAACAGAACAACGTATGGGGTGAGCCCCTCCTACGTGCAGGCCTGGGGCCGGACGCCAGGGCCTGAGACCCCGCAGACCCAGGGCAGGGGGAAGGGGGTGATATCTGTTAAGTTTCTTACTGGCTGGTGGACTGACAGACTGATGGACAGATATAGACTCCCCTCTATGGTGGTTCTGCCAGAAGCCAGAAAATGAACCTTGAAACCCGCCCCCCCACACACCCCAATCGGCAAACAGGTCTGGCCCCGTCCAAGCCTCCAGGAGAGAAGCCACCTGAGGGCTATACCTCCAGCTACCCGCCTCCAGCTACAGGCTCAGGCTCTCCATCCCCAACTACACAGCCTTGCTGGGCACCTGCAAGCTGCCCAGGACCCCAAGCCCCTGAGCCAGGACCACTCACCTCTGGCTTCCCACACTGTCTCCACTCTAGGCCTGCACTGGGGTGACCCACATATCCACGCTCTAGAAGCGTCCCCCCCGCCCCAATCACAGCACCTGAGGCTCAGGCAGGATGGGGGGTATCCGCTGCATTCCACAGGTGAGCACACAGCCTGGACTTGGGGGCTATCCCGGCTGTAGCCAGTCCACATTCCCGGGGTCTCAGCTCAGCACAGGGGCTGGGGGCTACCTCGGATGGCTGTATGCAGTGGACTCCACGGGGACTGCCCCTCACGCCTGTGACCCAACCCAGCGAACATCCTCCCCTACCAGCCCCCCCCAGCCCCCGAGGCTGGATCTCCAAGCCTTGCAGGGGAGGACATCAGACCGACGGCCTCCCAGTGCTCAGGCCTGGCTCTGCACACCTTGACTGCAAATCCTAACTCGGGCGTCTGCTCCGGTGTACCCCATAACTCCCGTTCCCCTCCCCCTCCTGCCACAGTGGCACGGAAATCTCTGAAAACCAGAGCTTCCCAGACTGGGGATCCCTGAGTCCCCCACACCACCCAAGCCTAACAGGGGATCCGGACTAGAGAAAGCCGGACCAAGGAAACTGGATTCAGCGCTACCTGATTCGAACTCACCCAGACCATCCCGGGAGCTTTAGGTTGAGCCTCTCCCCAGTCCCCAACAGTCCCGTCACCCAGAGGTCATAGCTGTAGGGCTGACAGATAAAATACAAGACCCTAGGGGCGCCTGGGTGGCTCAGTCGTTAAGCGTCTGCCTTCGGCTCAGGTCATGATCCCAGGGTCCTGGGATCGAGCCCCGCGTCCGGCTCCCTGCTCGGCGGGAAGCCTGCTTCTCCTTTTCCCACTCCCCCTGCTTATGTTCCCTCTCTTGCTGTCTCTCTCTGTCAAATAAATAAATAAAATCTTAAAAAAAAAAAAATACAAGACCCCAGTTCAGCTTCAGAGAAACAAACAAGTAAGTCTTTAGTATAAGTTACGTCCTCAATCCTGCATTATCCGTGGCTTATCTGAAATCCAAATTTAACTGGGGAATCCCTATTTTTATTAGCCAGATCTGGCAACCAGAAGCAGGTCGTCCTGAAGGAGGGAGACGGGGGATGCACAAATAGCTCTGGGTTGGCCAGGCCCAGCTCCGGACCAAGAGGAAGGGGTTCAGGAGCAAGAGTTCTGCCTGAGACACCCCCACCAGTCATCCCAAGCCCAGGAAGGGACAAAGTACAGCCTCACTCAGCTCATTCAGCAAATGTAACTCCCCACAAAGTGAACGAGGGCTCAGCCCCCTCACACCCCCTTCCCTGGGGCTCTGTGCCCCTTGGTTGTCATCAGCCATAACCCCATAGCCCTGAGCCTGAAATGACAGAGCATCTACCCTGGTGCGCATGAGGATCACAGAATCCCAGCCAGACACGCCTGCCAACGAGGGACCCGGGAGCCAAGTGAGGGAGCCGGCTCCCCTCGGGCCCCGCCTGGACACCCCACCACCTACACACAGAAGTCTCCATTGTCACCCTGCAGCAGGATGGGGAGCATCTCATTGCCTTATAACCATTTTCATCTCCTCCAGTTCTCCCACAGAAAACAATCCTTCCACCGCTCCGCCCCCGCTTAGGAGTTCCTGCTGGGATTTCCCTTGCAGTTGCCCCAAGGGTCCACGTCTCCTGGGCCCCACATCCTCCCAGAAGGTTCCGAGCCCCTGGCCCCGAGTCCCGCTCCGCTCCCCAGTGTTTGTGAATTAACCCTGCAGTCCCTCCGCAGGCCCACAGAGCTGGGCACACTTTCCTGCTTGTCCCACAGAACCCGGCTGTGAGCCATCACAGAGAAACCCCCAAACGGCCAAGAGTCGGAGGACTGAGAGAAGCAGGACAGAGGACATCCAGGGAGCAGAGCCCCAGGCTCGGGTGTGAGGGGAAGACAGCTGCAGTAATGGGAGGATGGGGAGCAGGAAGCTCAGGGGAAGACCCTGGGATTCTCCCCATTGTGTGGGGGCCCTTCCCCAGAGATGGGGATTCAGGAATAAGGGGAGGAGCTGCTTAGCAATGTGGACCACTTCATTCGTTCCCTCAAGTAGCCATTCGACGAGCATTCGGGTACCAGCCCCGGGGCACCAGGGAATCCAAAGCAAGCCTCGGTCCCTGCCCTGTCCCTAGTGCACTTGGGGAGACAGATGTGGAACTTTTGAGTGAGATCAACACTGGGACAGAGGAAGGACAGGACATCATGGGGGTACACCTTGGCCGGCCCTGGGATTCCAGCCCGAGGACACGACAGCCGGTGGAGTCTTCAAAGAGAGGAGACGAAAGGGGCAAGTCCTGCCACCCTTACCCCTCATGCTAGCCAGGTCGGGCCATCGGAGGAAGTCTCCCACCCCCTCGGGGGAAAGATGGGAAGAACCTTCCAGGGAAAAGGAACAGCCCATGCAAAGGCCATTCAGGAAAACTGCGGCATTCAACGAGCCAGAGCCAGTTGAGGAGGCCGTGGGTGGACAGAGGACAGCCGGCGCAGATGAACCCGAACCCAAACCCAGAACGGGGAGGGCCCAGGAGACACGGCCTGTGCCTCCAAGGTCCCACTGAGGATGCGAACGCCCCGAGGCGTCACCCACCACATCACCCTGAGATCCTCATCTGGGGTTTCTGACAAGCCGGCTGCCACCCAACTGTGCAGGCCCTGGCTGCTGGAGACAGGCTTCTGGAACAACTGCCTCCGAGACCCCTATCATTATGTCTGCCTTGCCGACTAGTTCCAAGCACCGACCGCTGCGTTGGAAGGCTAGCCTGGCTCTGGGAGACTGCCTCCAAAGAAGAGATAAAAAGTATTTGTGATTAACACGCTGCACGTAAATGACCCTTCCTCCAGCACCTAGAGAACAGTGCCCTTAAGTAGGTCAAGCATGCCCCTCCAACGCTGTCTTCGAGACCCAGTTTTGCAACCTTCGGCCCCAGGTCTCCCACATTTTAAATGTGTGGGCAGCGAGTGGCCGCAGAGTTCCCACCTTTGCTTGGTTCCTCTGCTGGGGTGCTCTGGGACCCTCTGAGTCAGAGCCTCAACTTTCTAGGTCACTCATGGAGCAGGCTACGGAATGGGGTGTGGTCTTAAGCCTCTCGCATCCCCAAAGCAGGTCGGGGATTCCGACATCCTGTCACCTTGGAGCCAGGTCTGTCCCTTGGTCCAGCGCTCCCTGTTCAGAAGAGGTGAGAGGCTATCTCGCAGCCTCCTGGGCTCCTTCCCGCCGTGGGTGGCTCGTGATGGGCACCGGACCACCCCCATCGCTGCCACCCCTGCGCCCAGACCTTCCCCACCAACAGCCACCAGCCTCCCAGTCACGGCCACCTCTTGCCCCGAATAAACCATCAATGCCCGTGCCCTTTCCCTTTGGGAATGACGCTGCTGAAATAAATGGCTGCTTGGAAAGGCACCTCCCAAGCCCCGAAGACCCGGGCAGTGCCGAGGAGCAAACAGTCCCAGGCACGGGGCAACCAAATCCCGCCAGAGGAGGTCAGAGCGGCTTCTGGCCGCCCCTTCCTCCCACTGGGCGCAAACGCCCACTCCTCTAACTGTCCTCGCCTGCCGCTCACTCCAGCTCCTGGGCCCAGGGCAGGCCCACGCCCCGTATCACCAGTACCACACTCCATCCAAGGCCGGCGCTTCCCCCTGCGGGCCTGGCATGGAGAGCCCCTCACTTGGGCTGCGACGGGGACACAGGAGCCTCCCACCCCAGCTCTGGTCCTGGGGGGCTGGGTCACATGGCCAGACGTCCAGGGCTCCAGCACCGCCAGGAGGGCAGAACTCTCAGCTGCAAGCTTCCCCCCTCTGCCCTGGGCCCAGGCCAGGGCATCGTCCCTCTCCCTGGTCACAGGCCGGGGCTGGAGCCCAGGAGAGGCATCAAGCCCATCATTTCCAGGGACTCAGGATGGGGGGGTGGGCATCAAGCACCCTGGGGCGCTCCACAGGCCTCCCTGCCCATGTGCAGGAACTCAGAGACCACCCACATGCGCGGCACCCCCAACTTGCTCTCCCGGAAGCTTGGTGGCCCCCACTGCCAACCTCTGAGACTCTTCCCCGCCCTCCTCCAGAGGTTCAGCTGCCACCACTCAGGCCGGCCCCCTCCCGGGGTACCCCGACAGGAACCACTGTGCCGGGGCAGTCCTGGCTGTGTTGGACTCAGCCTGCGAGTGAGGGGCACGGGCCAGGAGATGGCCCAGCCCGAAGAAGGCAGAGGTGGGGGGGGCGGGGACCCGCGGCCTTCCCAGCCCCCTCTGCTCCCACACTGGCGCCCGCCGCCGCGGGCAGCACGACTGACCTCATTCGCCAACTGCAGCAGCCTGCGGGCGCCCGTCGCCCGCCCCGGGGCGCCCCCCACCTCCGCGAGGGCCGGGGGTGACAGCTCCCGGCTCCCCCCCCCTCCCGGCAGGTGGGGGCGGCCGGCCCTCCCTCCGCCGCCCCCCCCGGCCCGAATTATAATCCCAGTCACGTGCCTCCCCAGGCACCCAAAAGCCGGACCCAGATTCTGGAACACCTTGAGGGGGAGGGGCGGGGGCCACGGGGGTGGGAGGAGAAGGGGAGAAGGGCCTCGGCGCCCGCCCCCCGCAAAAGTTTCTCCTACCTTGGAGGATCCCCAAGCGCTCCTGCCAGCGTCGCCCCGGCCCCGGCCCGCGGCCAGGACTCAGCCTCCTGCCGCCGCCTCCTTAATTAATCCGGGAGAATGGGGGAAGGCGCGGCGGAGGGAGGCGCGGCGCGGCGCGGCGCGACGGGGGGGCGGGGGGCGCGGGGCGCGGGGCGCCGGCCGGGGAGGGGCCGCGGCGGGGGCTCTCGGGCCGGCCGGGGGGCTGGCGCTCGGCGGCCCCCACCCCCGGCGCGGGCTGCGGCGGAGGGCGGGGCGCGGCGCGGGGCGCGGAGCCGAGAGCGGGAGCGCAGGGAGGCTCTTTGTTCTGTAATCCCAGTAAGATTGCCAGCCATTCGCCCCGGCCCTAATCCCAGCCCCGCGCAACACCACCCTCCATTGGCTGCCATTTACATACGGGATTAGCCCGCCCGACCCGCCCCGCGCCCCGGCCTGGGCACCGCGGGGGGAGCGCCGCGCCCCCCGCCCCGCCCCCGGCGCCCCGAGCGCGCGCCGCCCCAGCGCCCGCCGCCAGGGGGGCCTGCGGGAGGGGCGCCCGCGGCCTCGGCGCCCCCTGGCTGCCCGGCGACGCCCCTCCGCCTCCCCAGCGCCCTGTCGGGGGCGGATTAGGAAGCCGGGGCGCGGAGGGGGGGGGGGGCCGGGCGCGGGGTCAAGGTCACTCGGAGGGCGCGGGGAGGCACCCGGGAGCAGAGGCCAGCGCCTGGGCGCGGGCGCGGCGGCGGCTGGAGAACTGAAGTCGGCTGGCGGGTCACTCCCACCTTGCCCAGGTTAGCTTCCGGTGGCTGGTCCAGGTACCTCTTTCAGCCTTTGTCCCCGGGGGTGTGAAGGAAGGCAGTGGTATGCCCAAGGTCGCAGCAGATCCAACCGGAGGCGCCAAGGCCCGTCTTGTCTGGGCAGCCCTCCTTCTGGTCGCCGGACTCGGGCTTTTGCCGCCCGCTTCCCTTACCATCCCCACCATACCGGCCTTCCTATGGAACCAGGGAGCACACTTCCCATCCTGTCCAGAGCCATGCATCTTAATTCAGCACAAGGAGTGCTGCCCTGAGTCCTGTGCTAGGCCCTTGCTATGCTGGGCACCCCTGGGAGGGACAGAAGCCAGGCAGGCCCAACCCCACGAAGCTCCTGGCCTAGATGGAGAGAGCCAAATAGAGATTGAGAATCTTCCAGATCCCAGCAAAGCCCACGAGGTCTTTGCCCAGCCTCCTGCGACCCTGCTG
This sequence comes from Mirounga angustirostris, assembly GCF_029215605.1. Lineage (NCBI taxonomy): Eukaryota > Metazoa > Chordata > Mammalia > Carnivora > Phocidae > Mirounga > Mirounga angustirostris. Next base: position 170,125,156 of record NW_026991713.1, read on the forward strand.
GGCACAGAGCGGGCACTTCGGCAAAGGATCAACTTGGCCGACCAGCTCTAGCCCACAAGTCCATCGGACAGAACTCCTCCTGGGCAGGGCAGGTCCACAGTGCACAGCCGAAAGCCAAGCCCAGAGGGGCCCCGGGTGCCCACTGAATACCTTGCCCACGGCGTTGGCCAGAGGAGTGGGGACTGAGAATGAGGCCACGATGCCTCCATCCCGCACTGCCCTTTACCTTCTTGGGGGTATCTCCCTATCCCCGCCATCACCAGGAGGCCTGGAGACACCTTGACACCCTGTTGTGTGGCCCCGCCTTAGACCCACATCCCCACCTGCCCTCTGCTGGCCCAGGTGTGGCAACATCACCGAGGGGAAGAGCTAGGACCTAGAGACTGTGTGGGTACAAATCCTGGCTCTTCCTCTTAGCACCAGGTGACCTTGGGCAAGACACTTCACCTCCCTGCACCTCCATCCCCCCCTTTTTTGCAGCCTCTCAGTAAACTGAAGTGTGGCCCCATGGTGGATGACAGTGATGATGGGCACTCTTTTTTAAGCATCACTAAGGCTTGGGGGTGTCTTGTGTTGGCCTCCTTTTACGATGAAGGGAAGTGACTTGCTTAGGGACATACAGCATGTGCATGGCGTGGCTGGCTCTGTCTCGGTAGCCCTGGTTCATCCCACTAGCCTACGGTCCCTCCATCCCACCTGCAGCGGCCCATGAGGTGTTGGAGGTAAGACGTGGCCTCCGTGGGCCCAGCTGGGGCACGCCGGTCCCCAGAAGGGCCGGCTGGTTGGGCTGTCGGTTTCTAGGGAGAATGCTTTCCAGACCCCAAGTCCTGGAGCAGAGAACCAGAAGCCTCTGCAGCCCAGGGCCACCACCCCCTCCTTCCCCAGGGAGCTGAGCCCTGGCTGGGGAGGGAGCACCCGTGTGTGCTCAGTACTGCCCTCTGCAGGCAGAATCCAGAGCAGCAATAATGCGAGTGGAGTGCTGGGGCTCCACGCTCTCTTCCAGGCTCGGGGCTGCTCTTCTAGTCCAGAACAGCCAGCCTGAGCCCCACCTTGCTCAGGCAGACTGGGGGCAGTGTGGTACAGCAGAAGGCCTTGGCTAAGGCCCTGCATGTCTAGGTCTCTCGCTCCACTATGTGTGACATCCAGGCTTCACGTTCGCTGACTGTGTCTTCTGGGCCGAGTCGATTGACCTCTCTGGGCCTGAGCTTCCTCATCCATAATATGGAGACAAGATAGTCCTTTCTCTGTACGATGGCTATGAGGACTGAAGGACATACGACACGGGAAGAATGCTTGGGGTAGAGACTGGTGCATGCACATTTGCACTGGCCATACCTTGTCTTTCCTCAGGCCTGGCCGCATCCCCCATACTGCACAGACCTGGAAACAGGCTCCACTCACTGCCTTCCCCTTATCAACCTCGAAGCCGTAGGACTCCCTCCATCACAAAGCCTCTTCCATGCTTGTCATCTTCCCGAGGACCCTCCCAGCAGGTGGGCCTGTCAATCCCCATTTCACAGATGGGGATGCAAGATGCCAGGGCATTTGTGGAAGTGAGCATGTCCCCGGGGTGTCCTGTATCCCCGTCCATCCAGGGACTCCCTGTCAGGAGCTGGTCTATCCCTCCTGACCCAGTTCATGTGCTCCAGGGTCTCCGACCAGCAGACGGACAGCAGGGAGAGCTGCCCACAGGGACTCAGCCCCCATGCCCCAGTCCTGGGTCCCTGACCTGCGTGCGTCATTTCCTTTCCCAAGATTCTGGACCACTTCTCCTGGCTCCTTGGAGATTAAGACTCCAGGGGATCAGGGAACAGATAGAGGGACAGCCCCGCTGCCCCCAAAAAGGTAACCCTTAACATGGGGCAAGCCTCTGGGGAGCCTGGGACTATGCTACCCTAGACATGACCACGGGGGCCAAAGGTGAGGACAGTGAACCCAAGCACTTTCATCTTACAGGTAAGCAGCCCGCATTACAGAGAGGGAAGGACCGGCTCACAGCAGCCCCGCGGTGGGTGTCGGGGGGCGGACCTCAGGACTCCCGATCCCCAACCTGCCACTCCTTTGTACCATCTCCATGGGTTTCCTTGGCTTTTCAGGAAATGATTTTCTCTAATAATTAGTATTCATCCTTTAAAAATAAGACTCGAACAGCTTCTGGAACCAGCTACTCGCTTTTCTCTTCAGAGGGTATCTCCTGCTCCATCATGGAAATCAAAGGGAAAATAAGATTCAGTGTATGGAAATGGGCTTTGAAGGCAGTGGGCAGGGTCCATACAACAAGGGCGGACAAGACGGGTGTAGACTCAGGAGCCTAGCTGGGACGCTCAGGCGATATGGGGGCCACATAGCACCCGAGGGTAGGTGATGGGCTTGCTCGGGGGTGGGGGTGGCTCCTGAGTCTGTGACCCAGCTCCCCCCTCCCCTGACCCACCCATAGACGGGCCATCCCCCAGGCCACCAGCAACTCCTTTCATTCCCAAATCTGTCCATGGCTGCTAAGGACAAAACTCATTTCTTTCACTGGGGTGTCTGATCAGCAGAGGAACCTCTTAGAGTCCTCCTAGCCTTCTGGACCCAACAAAATAAAGCCCTCGCTTTGGGATTTCAGGCGAGCCAAGGCCGGAAGCTAGGAGGTCTGCCACCGGGGCATGGGCAGACCTTCGGCCTCAGCCCCCCAGGCCCCAGGGTTTGGCCCTGTCGAGTAGTCTGACCAACAGAGATAGGATGTGGGCCACAAATGCGTGCCACAGCGGAAATTTTAAATTTCCTAGTAGCTGCATTGAAAAAAAAAAGTGGGGGTGCCTGGGTGGCTCAGTCGTTAGGCGTCTGCCTTCGGCTCAGGTCATGATCCCGGGGTATCCACCTGAGCTGAGGCCATGCCCCTGGCCCCATGGGGAATGGCGAACCCACTGGACAGCCCCCTCCAGCCTCCATAAATTAAAAAAAAAATCTTTAAAAAAGATTTTATTTATTTATCTGACAGAGAGAGACACAGCGAGAGAGGGAACACAAGCAGGGGGAGTGGAAGAGGGAGAAGCAAGCTTCCCGTGGAGCAGGGAGCCCGATGTGGTACTTGATCCCAGGACCCCGGGATCATGACCTGAGCCGAAGGCAGACGCCTAACGACTGAGCCACCCAGGCGCCCCAATAAAATCTTTAAAAAAAAAAAAATTTTAAAAAGTGAAGAAGAAACAGGTGAAATTAATTTCAACAATAAATGTTACTCAATGCAGCCTTGTAGTCGATGTATGCAGTCCAAATGGTATGCATTTCAACACGTAATAATATCTTGAAAAATGGAGATGTTTTATAGGTCTTTGCCTTAGACGAAGTCTTTGCTATCCAGTGTCTGTATTACCCTTAGAACACCTCTCAGTTCGGCCGAGACAGACTTTCATACATGGCTAGTGGCTAAGGGTCATGTGAGAGGTCAGCTCACTGCTGACTTTGGGGAGCCCGGGGCTCAGTTTCCTCATCTTGTGTGCTTGTTAAAGGCCCAGGCCCAGGCCCTTCCCGGAGATGTGTTGGCTTAGACCCTGGAGGGCTGGGAGGGAGGCCTGGGACTTGGCCCTACAGAACACAGCCCCTAGCTCTTCTGATACACACTCAAGTTGAGGGAGTGCCGTTCAAGCTCTGCTATCTGTGATTCGACCAAACCCAGCCACGCAGGATTGGCCCACTGCCTCACCCCTTGTGCCACAATGCTGGTTGCCCTGTCCCTGAGATGGGAGGGCCCAGGGTCCACACCAAAGTACCATGTCTGTCCTGGGTATCACGCAGACCCAGCACCGGAACCTGGGGCTCTGGACCAGCCGTGGTGGCGTATCAGGAGTGAGCCAGAGGGGTATCCACCTGAGCTGAGGCCATGCCCCTCGCCCCATGGGGAATGGCGAACCCACTGGACAGCCCCCTCCGGCCTCCATGCCACAGGCCCACTGGGCCAGGGCCTCAGCGCTTCCTAAAATATCTCTCTCTTGCCCTGGGATTTTCTGGGATCCCAGGGCCCTGTTGCAGCCCCTCACCTGCAGCGGAAGAGTCCCCCTTTACCCCTACCAGCCTGCCGTACCCCCCCCCCGCCCCCTCAAGGAGGGATCTGCCCAGGTCTTGGAGTCAGAGCTTTGCTTTTGCATCATGGAAGGAAAGCCGGCCTTTGCACGGTGTCCTGAACCCAGTGCCCTGCCTGCCCCCCGCCAGGCCAGCCCCTCATCCTCTTGGTCTCAGCCCTCCCCACCTCACAGGCCTGAGCAAGGCTCCCAGAGCCCTCAGGCACTCGTGAGTACTGGCCGGTTGATTTTACATTGGGTGGGTGATGATTTGATCCCCGTTTGACTCACCCTTATCCTCACCCTCCTCCACGTCCCTGGCACCCAGGCTAGCACACAGAACAAACGTTTGCGGAATGAAGGAATGAATGAACGGACACGGGGCTCCTCTCTCTGCTGCCAGCTGCATTGCTGAGCTCCGTTTTCTCTCCCTCTGTTCCCCTCCGTCTGTCAGTCGCCGCCTTTGCAGGGAGCTCTCTTGAGCAGGACCCCTTGCTCTGTGCGCCTCCCTGCCTCGAGCCTCCGCTCCGGTGCCTCCTCCTCTGACTCTCCTCCGCTGGAATCTGTCAGGAACAGAGAGAGGCATGTAATTGAGTCGGGGCCGTCTCCATGGCTGCAGCCGTGGAGTAACTGAAAGATCAATTTGGAAAGCCTAGCTCGGTAATAATTGCGCCTTAATAGTTTCTGTGAGGCAGAGTGGGGCTTGGTGCACGGTGGTCAGGACAACCCCAGGACCCTGGCAGGAAAAGGCCACCCGGAGGCCCTCAGGAGCCCTGGGCCAGGCTCTGGAGGGGACTTGGCCTTGGCCAGAAACAGGAGGGGAGTGGAAGCCGGGGGGGGGGGGGGGGGGGGCGGTGAGGGCGGGGGGAGCGGGTCTCACCCCCCCACACACACACACACGCCTCCCAGAGGTGGCCCTGCCCCCTGCTCCTACCCTCTGTGGCCCACTCCTGTTTATAATTTATGCTTATGATCGGAATTATCAGCAATAATGATAACATGATTATAATTGCTGAGCTGCTGGGCTCAATTGCAGCGCTGTTGGTAAATATTATGATAGAGAGTAGCGTGGGGTCACTGCCTCCCAGAGCTTGAGGGATGGGGTGGGGGATGGGAGTGCCAGGAGGGGTGGCGTGGTCCCTCCCCCGCCCCGGCCAAGCCCACCCACCCTCTCCAGAGAACTCGCTCACCCATTCACCCAACAACCCTCCCTGCTGAAATCTAACTGAAATCACTCCTGCTTTAGGCTCAGCCACAAGCACTTAGAAGCCTGGGGGGTGTGGGGGATACCATCTGTCGCCCCACCAACAGAGGGCACTCCAAGGTTGTGGCATGACTTCCACCTGGGAGGTGAGGTGGCCAGAGGATGGTCCTTCCACACCCAAGCTGGTGTGACTGGTGACTCAGTCCCACAGGAACTCAGGGGTGGCCTGGGAGTCTTGGCGGGGGGCTAAGGGGCAGGGCACAGAGTTCCTGGGGGACAGGGGACATTTCCAGCACCCAGAGGCCTTCCTTTCTGCTCAGGAGAAGTGAGTCTAGAGCCCGGGGTAGGAACAGGGATGACAGCCTGCCTCAGACGTAAAAAATGGCCCCTTCAAGAGAGCCCACCAAGATAACCCAGGGACAGGGGTGAGAGGTGGCCTGGCTGCGTCCCCGTGGAACCAGGCCCTCCCTCGGCCTGTGCCCTCCAGCCTCAGTCCCTGCTCTGGTCCGTGTCAACGTGCTCAAGTGCACGTCCAGGAAGGGCTGGTGGCGCTGAGAGCTGGTCAAAGGCTGTGAGCAAGAACAGCAATGCCCAAGGGGAAGGCCGAGGTGGCAAGGACAGGACAGCATCCATGGGCCGCCCGTGGCAAGGAGAGGCTCAGCACCCCCACTGGTAGCTGGGGGCTCTGAGGCGCAGAGATTCCCCCCCCAAGCTCACAGAGTCGCAAGCGGCAGGGCGACATCTGCCCCAGGCCCACGGGTGGCGACTTCTGGGACAGGACAGAGCCTACGGGCCCCCCAGCCCCTGACTTGCTGCATTATTCATAAGCCCGACATTCCCCCAGGGGTAAACATTCAGGAGGAGCATTTCAAATCCACTTTCCTGCTCTGGAAAATAAATCAGCAGAGAATGCCTGCGCACTTGGAGGCGGTGGGCCGGGCTCAGCGGAGCCCTGGGAACACTCATAGATGGCCTATTTCTGTCCCCTCAACCGGGGCCCCTGAATGGCAGGCCCGAGACCCACGAGGTGGGCCAGCCGAGTGCGGGCCAGACTGCAGCCCCCATCTGTCCCCTTGGGACCAACTGCCAATTCACCACCGAGGCCTCGCCTGCAGGGTCCCCCGAGGCTGCCGCCCGGGACCCCTTGAGATCTCAGAAGGGAAGTGTCCTTCAGGTGACAGGGTGGGGACTGTTTGCTCCCCTAGGAGACTCTTCACTCCAGCGCAGGGAGTCAGGAGTTGCTGCGTGACCACAGGCAAGTCTCTTCCCCTCTCTGGGCTTCTGCTTTTTCATTTTTAAATGAGAGGAGTTCTCTAACATCCTAATGAATTCCCCTCAGCTTCGTCCTAAATGGTGGCCATCTGAGCCAGAACCAAAGAGAACCAAGCAATCAAGAGAAAGCGGCTGTTCAGCCTAGTGGTTAAGAGTGCAAGTTCCAGGGTGCCTGGGTGGCTCAGTTGGTTAAGCGACTGCCTTCGGCTCAGGTCATGATCCTGAATCGAGTCCCGCATCCGGCTCCCTGCTCGGCAGGGAGTCTGCTTCTCCCTCTGCCCCTCCCCCCCTCATGTGCGCGCTCTCTCTCTCTCATTCTCTCTGTCTCAAATAAACAAAATCTTAAAAAAAAAAAAAAAAAAGTGCAAGTTCCAGGGCGCCTGGGTGGCTCAGTCGTTAAGCGTCTGCCTTCGGCTCAGGTCATGATCCCAGAGTCCTGGGATCGAGTCCCACATCGGGCTCTCTGCTCAGCGGTAAGCCTGCTTCTCCCTCTCCCACTCCCCCTGATTGTGTTCCTGCTCTTGCTGTCTCTGTCAAATAAATAAATAAAATCTTAAAAAAAAAAATCTTAAAAAAAGAGTGCAAGTTCCAGAGGCGTGGGTGGGCAGCTCAGTCGGTTGAGTGTCTGCCTTCAGCCCAGGTCATTGTCCCCAGGGTCCTGGGATCGAACCCCATACGGGGCTCCCCGCTCAGCGGGGAATCTATTTCTCCCTCTCCCTCTGACCCTCCCCCCCCGGCTTGTTCTCGCTGTCTCTCTCATTCAAGTAAATAAATAAAATCTTTATAAAAAAAAAAGTAAAGGAATAAAGAGAACCGCACAAGACACACTTCTCTTCCTGCCTGGCCCCTGAATAGTTCACACCCAGGGCCCGGACCAGCTCTGTAATTACAGAATGAAAACGGGGTGCACATTGTTCAAAAAAGCAGGAAAAAATGTGTCTTTAAAGGTATTGAAATAAACTTTTTTCTTTCTTCCACTGTCTTCCAACAGATGATGATTTCTTTTTTTTTTTTTAAAGATTTTATTTATTTATTTGACAGAGAGATAGACAGAAGAGCACAAGCAGAGGGAGTGGCAGAGGAAGAGGGAGAAGCAGGCTCTGCACTGAGCAGGGAACTCGATGCGGGACTCGATCCCAGGACCCTGAGATCATGACCTGAGCCGAAGGCAGACGCTTAACCATCTGAGCCACCCAGGCGCCCCAGATGGTGGTTTCTTAACAATTTGCTACTTGATGTCGTTCTAAGTAACGAAAAATTAAAATTTAAAGTGGCATCTTGCTCTCTTACCTTTACCATTCTTCTTTATATTGCTCAAGGCCAAGGCCAAGTCATCTCTGCACCCAACGTCAGGCTCGAACTCATGACACTGAGATCAAGAGTCGTATGCTCTTCCAACTGAGCCAGCCGGGTGCCCCCGAATGCCAGTTTTAAACAAAGCTATGAGAGCATTTGACCTCTACGTGGAATCACTGAATTTACACAGTTTATATCATGCCGTGTACGTTAGCATGCACAGGTATACCTCAGAAACACCGCGGGGTTAGTCCCAGACCACCGCAGTAAAGCGAGCATTGCAATGGAGTGAGTATCTCAATAAAGCAAGTCAAATGATTTTTTTTGGTTTCCCGGTACATAGAAAAGTTACCTTTATGCTATACTGTAGTCTATTAAGTGCAATCACGTTATGTCTCAACAAACTGGGCATGCCTTAATTTTAGAATACTTTATTGCTAAAAAATGCTAAGCATCGTCTGAGCCATCAGTGACTCATAATCACCGAACGCAGATCGTTGTGACAAATATAATACAATGAAAACGTTTGAAATATTGTGAGAATGACCAAAATGTGACGCAGAGACACGAGGTGAGCAAATGTGGTTGGAAAAAAACGGCGCCAATAGGCATGCTCGATGCTGGGCCTGCCACAAACCTCCAATTTGTAAAAAACACAGTATCTGCGAAGTGCAACAAAATGAGGTATTGCGTTCTTTCTCCAGCAGTGGAGAAAGTCATCACCTCCAGCTGCTCTCGCTGAGTAATGGGCCTAAATTTCTGCTGCAGCTGCCCCCCACCAGCTCTTCATCCCCCCCAGAAACCAGAGACCTGCCCTCCCACACCTGCTGCTCCTGAGCTGTGCAGCCTTGAGTAGGCACCTCCCCTCTCTGAGCCTCACTTTCCCTGGGGTGATGGCGGGGTCAGCTTGCCGTCAGCCAGGTCAGGGGAGCCGTGGTCGTTCTATCTGGTCCACCTCTGTCGCACTGGAGACATTTGAGGGAACTCTCAGTGTTCACGGCCACCCAGCCTGGCCCCCTTCTTGGGGTGGGGGATGTTCACGCCAAAGTGCATGGGTTTCCTACCCACTTGGAGTTTCTGCTGACACAGCCGTATTTTCAGCACCGGCATTGTGCTCGTATTTGGGTCAGACCTATTTTAACTCCGCTGGGACCAGAGCTGAGCTGAGATGGCCTTCCGGGGCTGACACAGAGAAGTACTGGTGGGTTCAGCCCAGCTGGGTTGCTGAGGGCCCGGGGGGTGAGGGGGCAGCAGAGGGAGGAGGAGGGAGGTGTGAAGGGGGGCAGCAAGGGGCAGAGAGCCTTGACCCCCAAACCCCGGCCCGTCTGGGGCCCCTTCACCCTCTCCCTTCCTGGGAGACCCCTGACACACACTTAGCTGGTGAGGAGGGGAGGGAGCCCTGGATGGAGCCTCAGGGGACATGGTTTACGTCCACCAATGTGCTGGTGTGGACTGCCTCGATTTCCCCACCTGTGTGATGACAGGCTGCTTTGGTGATGCTAACCAACATGTCCAGGTTCTTGTATCCCTACGGTTAAGAGGGGCCCTGACTTGGGGCGCCTGGGTGGCTCAGTCGGTTAAGTGTCTGACCTCCACTCGGGTCATGATCTCAGGGTCCTGGGATCGAGTCCCGCATCAGGATCGCGCTCAGCAGGGAGCCTGCTTCTCCCTCTGCCTGCCGCTCCCCCTGCTTGTGCTCTCTCTCTCTCTCAAATAAATAAATAAAACCTTAAAAAAAAAAAAGAGGACCCCTGACTGGTATCTTGGTATAGCCACCCATTACCTGTGTGACTCTTGTCAAGTTACAAAACCTCTCTGTGCCTGACTGTCCCCGCTGCAAAATGGGGATAAAAATAGGAGCAATCTCATGAGGCTGTTGGGAGTGAGGTGACAGATGGTACGTGAGAAGGGGCAGGTGGCCCCCGCCTGGCACGCGGTAACCGCTCGGCAGGAGGTAACTGGTGGTGGTGGCCGCGTTGCTTCCCGACTGGTCGTCCAGCCAAGGTGGCCCTCACCTCCCACCCCTCCTCGGCCCCGGCCCGAGCCACGGAGACCCGGGGCTCATTGACATTCCGACCACCGGGATCCTCACCCGGCCTGAGCAAACCTAACTCGCGTCTATCTATCGCCGGATCTGGTAATTAATACCCTTGACGGTTTTTATTGGAATGAAGCAGGGCCTGCACATGACTTGCTTTTTAATTAATAACCAGTCTCTCTCCCCACTCTCCTCCCCTCCTCCTGCCGTCCTTGAGGACAGGCTGGGGTGAGGGGCCGGGAGTCACCCAGGCCAGTTCAGCCAGCTTCAGAGGGAGGGGTGAATGGCGGAGCACAGGGAGGTAGCCCTGTGGCCGTTGCCCTGCATACACCCCGAACATTCTCTGTGACGGACGGAAGAGCCGGCTGCAGGCGGGGCCGGGCCCAGGGGATGCCCCCGACGTGGCCTCCGATCTTGGGGAGCTTGTAGCCCAGGGTGGCCAGACCCACAGGCACATCAATGCCAAGAGCAGGTGCTGGAGAAGTGTCTGAGGAGCAGAGCCAGAAACAACCAGCTCCGCCCAGAGGCACCGGGAGGGTGGTTTTGAGCGGGAGCTGCAAAGATGACGTAGTTCTCCTGGGTGGAGAAGAGGGGACACCGCTGTCCCAGGCAGCAGGAGCGGTCTGGGCAAATGCTCAGATCAGGGTGAGGTGGGATCCCTGGGGAGCACTAGGGACGGGGGAGGGGGGGTGGGGGCGGCGAGGGACCAGGCACAGCAGGCCTTGAGCGCAGGACTGAGACTTTACCCTGGGGGTAAAGGGCAGCCACAGCAGGTTATATACAGAGGAGTGACAGGGTCAGATCTGATGTGTAGAACCATCGCCTGGGTGTCCACCGTGTGAAAGGGACTGGGGAGGTCCCGAGATGTTGACACCAGGTCCAGGCTGAGGCTCTAAGGCCTGGCCACCACACCAGGGGCCCAGCAGTCTGGACCTTCTCAGCCACGGTGCCTGGCAGCCTCGCTCCAACCCCAAACTTACCTCCTCACTCCTGCTATTTTTAATGTAGCCACCTCCTTGAGATTCAAATGAGCATCTCCAATCTGGGCTCCTTTGCATAATTCCTCTCAATTAACATTTCCAAGGTGCCAAAGAAGATAGTACACACACAGCCCCAAGTGGGGACCCCGTCACTCTGGAGGGACCCGGCTTCCCGGGAGAGAAGCAAACTCCCGTTGTTCTAAAAGCTGAGCCTCAGACAGAGACTGAAATGCAAGCGCGCCTGTAGGGGCTCTTGCCTTGTCTGGGTCTCGGTTTCCCCATCTGTGAAATGAGGGGCCAGGTGGTGTGATCCCTCCTGGCTCCGAAACCACACATACAGTCTCCTTTCCTCCTGGCAAACGTGTGAAGGTAATGAGGATGATGAACCCATTTAACAGATGAGGAAAAGGAGATGAGAGAAAAGGAGGGATTTTTTTTTTAAGTTTTTTTTTTCTTTTTATTTATTTATTTGAGAGAGAGAATGAGATAAAGCATGAGAGGGGGGAGGGTCAGAAGGAGAAGCAGACTCCCTGCTGAGCAGAGAGCCCGATGCGGGAGTCGATTCAGGGACTCCAGGATCATGACCTGAGCCAAAGGCAGTCGCTTAACCAACTGAGCCACCCAGGCGTCCCAAGAAAAGGAGGGATTTGCCTGTGGCCACTCAGGGCTTCAGTGGTGGAATTACACCCGGTGCTTTCACCTTACCAAGTAGGGTCTCCTGCGCACTATGGGTGCCCCAGGTATTTGGGGAGATCACACCCTCACGGGAAAACATGTAAGCAAAAGCGAGGCAGGTGAGCCAGGGCCATGGTCTCTGAGGGCTGAGGCAGCCAGGAAACCTTTCCTTTCGTTCTCTGGGTCTCAGCTCCAACTTGCCTCCTCCAAGAAGTCTTCCCCGATCTCTGGCTCCTCTGAGCTACTTTATCCCCTGCTGTCCACATCGCCCGCCGTCACCTGAAGCTTTCAGGTGGTCCTCTTCTCTCAGGATGAGCTGGTCTCCTCACCAGACCATGGCTTCACAGAGGACAGGGATGGAGTCCCCTTCTTTCCTGGCCTGGCCTGGACGATCAGGACTGGCCGATCCTGAATGCTTGCATTTCCAGCACATGGCAGGACACTCCACGTGCAATGGACATGTGAATGAGCTACGCTCCCGGATGGCTGGGACCATGCTGTCTCCTCTTTTTTGGCCAACACCTCCTACTCCAGGATTTCCTTGTGCGGGGTTGAGCTTCCGGTTGGTGCTCGATAAGGCGTTTGAGGATTTAGGTCAATTTACTTCTCATCTGCAAACTGAGAATCCTTGGGCATTTTACGGAGCACCTGCTAGGTATATGGTGCAGCGGCAGACCCTGGGCCCCACAGAGGAAGCAGATCTGCCCACCCCTGTCTTCTCAGACCCGGCACACCTGGGAGTAAATACCAGGTAATTAGAGAGAGAAAGAGAGAGGAGGACGGAGAGAGAGACAGCAAAAAGAGACACTAACGGCTGAACTGGACATAAATGGTGGGAGAGGAACGGGAGACCCTTGACCCCTGAGGGGCTGGAGGTGGTGACCCAGCCCCCCACTGTCCCCCTCAGTGGGACGATCCTGAGGCATATGGTCCCCAGCTTTCAGAGGGCCCCTAGCAAGACTGAACCTCTGAACTCACCTGCTCACTAATGCATTCTTTACCGGCTTTCCTCCCCGTCCTCACAGACATCCCACAGTCACCTCCCAACTACTAGCCCCCATATCCTTGGGAAATCCAAGTGAAGACAGCCAGAATTCCTCTTTCTCTGAGATCGACTCTGCCGGGAAGGAGAAGAGGCATTTTGGACGAGGTGGGAGAAGTAGACTAAGGTGGATCAGCAGAAGCCACGGGGACGAGGGGGGGAGTCCACAGCTGTTAAGGTTGAGACACCCCAGAAGTAAGGATCTGTAGAAAATCCTTCCATTTATTCAGTTGTCTGGACTGCACCTCATTCCAAAGAGGATTGGAGCCCACTTTTACCCACACATACATAACACTCATGGTAGTTGGGGTCACCCTGTGCCTTATGAAGTGACGTCCCATTGCAGGAGCTTGGTCCTTAAAGTCACAGCTTCAGCCTCCCTCTGCCCAGACAAAAGCCATCCTCTGGTCTCTGTTGGGTGCAGGAGAGTAAGTTTCATGTACTGGGTTTTTATCTTTTTCTTATTGATGTGTAGGAATTCTTTATATATGATAGACCACAACTCTTTGTCAGTTATGCGCTCTGCAAATCTTTTCCCAAACTAAGATTTATCTTTCATTTTGTTTAAATGTGTTATTTATTAGAAGTTTTAGATTTTTAATTTAGTCACACTTGTCAGTATTTCTCTTTAATGCGTGCTGCATCTTGTTTTAGAAAAACTTTCTATGGCCAATTTCTGTTGGTGGCCTCCAATACCCATTCTACTCTTTTTCCTTTGTAACAGAATTTCAGGTTTTAGCTAAATGTATTGCCAATCCAGCTAAAAGATTACATTTCCTAGTCTCCTTTCCAGCTGGGTGTGACCATTATACTGACATCTGGCCAATGAAATGTGACTGAAAATGTTTTGTGGGACTTGTAGAACATGTCCCTTCCTTACCTTCCTCATTCTGCCATCCAGAAGGCAGATGTGGGCTCCTGGCTGGCTTAGTCGGTAGAGCAGGTGACTCTTGATCTCAGGGTGGTGAGTTCAAGCCCCACGTTGGGCGTGGGGCCTACGTAATAATAAATAAATAAATGAAAAAATTTAAAAGGCAAACGTAATGGTTGGAGCTCCAGCAGTCATTTTGAATGTTGAGGTAATCTCAATATTGAAGCAATATGCTGAGGATGGCAAGACGTAGGGTTAAAAGCTTCATTCTTTTTTTTTTTTTTTTTTAGAGAGAGAGAGAGTGAGTGCATAGGAAAAGGATAAAGGGAGAGGGAGAGAGAGAATCAAGCCCACATGGGGCTCAATCCCACGACCCTGAGACCATGACCTGAGCCAAAATCAAGTCAGAAGCTTAACTGACTGAACCACCCAGGCTCCCCAGAAGCCTCCTTCTGATATTACTATGAATCAGTCACATTTCTGGTTTTATTTTGTTTTGTTTTATTGCCTACCCCTAGCGTGATTATACCTGAGAAAGAGATGATCATAAATATGAGAGTTTACTATGGCTCTGGGTTTTTCTAATCGCATACACTTCCCTATCCTACATTTTCTTTTAAAAGTTTATGACTTTACTTTTCCCACATAGTTCTTGAATTCATGGGGAGCTGGGTTTTGCTTATGTGGGAGGTGGAAATCTAATTTTATTCTTTTTCCAAATGGACAGCTAATTGTCCTAGCATCGTTTATTAAATAGTCCAAAACAAAATATAAGGTGTTTTGGAAGAAATCTAGTACAAGTTGCTCCAGACTTTATAGATAACATTGTAAAATTAATGTAAATTTTAAAAACAGATAAATGGAAAGTCATACCATGCTCACGGATGGAAAGATAATTCCTGGGGTGCCTGGGTGGCTCGGTTGGTTAAGCATCTGACTCTTGATCTCAGCACAGGTCTTGATCTCAGGGTCGTGAGATCGAGCCCTGTGTTGGGCTCTGTGCTGGGTGTGGAGCTTACTTAAAAAAAAAAAAAGAAGAAGAAGAGATAATTCCTTCCAGAATTAATTTATAAATTCAATGCCATCCTACTCAAATCCTGATGTGGGTTCTTCAAGTTATATATGCAAAGATAAAATAAAACAAAAACAAGCTAGGAAGTTAGGGGAAATAGCCCAGGAAAATAAGATGCTGGCCAGAGGTGAGGGCTCATGAGTTTGTCAGAGGCAGGGGCCACACATTTCCCTTCGAAATTTTTGGCAACCAATACACAGGGAGACACAATCCATTTTTATCTAAAGGATAAAAAAGAAAAGGCACTTCGTTACCAGGTAAACACAATTGTTCGTGGAAGCGGTGGAGGGACTGGGGGTACCAGCTAAGGGGCACGGGGGTTTCTTTTGGGGTGTAATGAAAATGTTCTAAAACCTAGAGATGACGGTTGCCCAACTCCGTGAATATACGAAACACCATCGAATTGCGCACTTTAAGTGGGTGAGTTGTATAGCATGCAAATTCTATCTCAAGAAAGCTGTTAAAAAAAATGAAAGGGGAACAAAGAAGAACTCACAGTAAGGCACCCTAGATGTGTGGGTGTAAGCCATGTGGCTCGCTGGCAAACCCTCGGGGATAAACTGGCTCTAAACCAGACCTCGGGAACTCAGTGGGGTGATTTGCTGAAATGAGTTGTTACCTAAAAGTCTGTAAAAGGCTGGAGCGTTTCCAAGCGTTGTGACCCCGGATGGAGTGTCTGATGGAGATAATGAAGGGGCAGGCCAGATCTGGTTCAGGCCCTGCCTGTTGCAGAATGCTTCCTTTTTTGTTTAAAAAAAAAAAATTTTTTTTTTAAATTGAGGTATTACCTCCAGGAAAAGTATATAAATCATCTGTGTGCAGCATATTGGACTTTATAAACTGAACACTTCCATGTGACCAGCACCCAAATGAAGAAATAGGATATGCCAGGCCCCCAGAAGTTCCTTAGACCTCCTGCTAGTCATTACCTTGGAGGGAGACGACCCTGACTTTGATTACTGTTGTCTGTTTTATTCCTTATCCACATGGAACTCTCCAGTATGTGCTGTTTTATCTGACATCTTTCATTTTATTTTATGTATTGATTTTTAAGATTTTATTTATTTATTTGACACAGAGAGAGAGACAGCGAGAGAGGGAACACAAGCAGGAGGAGTGGGAGAGGGAGAAGCAGGGAGCCCGATGCGGGGCTCCATCCCAGGACCCTGGGATCATGACCTGAGCTGAAGGCAGATGCTTAACGGACTGAATCACCCAGGCGCCCTGTGGCATCTTTCATTTTAATGGAGCAGTGCTTTTAAAAGAAAAAAACCTGTCACCCAGTTACCAAGAAAGAAAGAAAGAAAGAAAGAAAGAAAGAAAGAAAGAAAGAAAGAAAGGAAGAAAGGGTTTGCCAGCGAGCCCAGGCGCCCCTACTTTTCTGTTCTTTATAGCTGGGGGTGAGGGGTGGGAAGGAGGTGAGACAAGCCTGAAGGCTGGACATTCTAGGGCATCCTGGGGACAGTGCAGAAAGTGCTGGGGAGGGCGCCTGGGTGGCTCAGTCGTTAAGCGTCTGCCTTCGGCTCAGGTCATGGTCCCAGGGTCCCGGGATCGAGTCCCGCATCGGGCTCCCTGCTCAGCGGGAAGCCTGCTTCTCCCTCTCCTACTCCCCCTGCTTGTGTTCCCTCTTTCGCTTTGTCTCTCTCTGTTGAATAAATAAATAAAATCTTAAAAAAAAAGAAAGAAAGAAAGAAAGAAAGAAAGAAAGAAAGAAAGAAAGAAAGAAAGAAAGAAAGAAAGAAAGAAAGAAAGTGCTGGGGAGGGGTGTCCCAATGTCACGCCTGAGCCCTGGGCCCGCATGCGAACCAATGTAGGTGAGCCCAAAGATGATCCCTGTTTGGGATAAACTCTACAGGAGTCCAGTGCTCCTTGACCTTCAGCCCGTTGGGACGATCCTTTGCACGTATTTCTGCAGGGGACGATGTGAACAGTGCCCCCTGGAGTTGTGCAATATGGTGGCCCAGGTGTCACACTGTCTTCTGGAGAGCAGGACTGGACCATCTAGGAAATCGGTGTGTCAGGGTGGCCCGACAGAAAGCTGGGCCAGGGGCGGGCCCGGCGTTGACCCTTTCCTGTCCTGCCCTCCCTCATGCCATGTATCAGCACTCCAGCATCCCGTCCGACCAGTGTCCCACCAGAGGGTGGCGGCACGGGCAGGACGTCCTGCCCAGCATTCCCTCCAGGTTGGTGGCACACTTGTGGCAGACTCTGCCCTGACTCCAAAGGCGTGGGTGTCAAGAGACCACAGATTCCAAGACATGTAGGTCTTTAAACAAAGCGCAGGTGGCATGAGGTTCTAGGTAACTCTGTGCTTGGGTGCCAGATGCGCAGAGGGTCCACTGAGCCTCTTGGAATGAGGTTTTCGGGGTAAAAGCAGTTGTGAAAGGCGAGGAGATTCATGGGGCAGCCTGAGGGGCACCGGCAGGGACAGTGAGGGGGATGAGTGAGCCCCCCCCCCCCCCACCTCCTGGAGGGCACTGGGAGCCAGGGAAGCAGAGGGTGAGAGTCTGGACCCAGCCACATGGCCTGGGATTGCCATGCCTCCCGCCACTCACTACCCGCATGACCTTGAGCAAATGTTCACCCTCCTTGGGTCTCATCTGCTCAGCTGTAAAAGGGGATTGAGGACAACCCTAGAACCCTTATTGCATGGGGGGTTGTGAGAACCTAACAGCCGGATGATTAAAGAGAAGGAATCAAGGAGAGGAATGAGCATTTTAAACTGAGAAAAATCAAAAGCCAGCAAAGACTTACCATGGATTTTTTTTTTTTTTTTAAGTATCGAGAAAAATTTCAGGTGAAAAGAACTAAAAGACCGGGCCCAACACGGTGGTGATTGTAAAATAGAAATGTGAGAGCTAAATTTCATCAAAGTCAAAATCAGCAAATATGAAGTTAAAATTTAAAACCAGGAAGTTGGGCTGAAAATTTACCGTGAGCAAGAGACAGAAGTTAAGAGGTTTAAAATAAAGGGAAAATAAAGTGACAAAGTGAATGTGATTTAAGGTGGAAGATCAAAGCGTGGAGTCTGAGATTAAAAGATTAAACATGTGAGCATTAAGTTGTAAGAATTTAAGAAGATCCAGACAACCACCCACGGGACGAACAGAGATTTTCCAGAGGACAAGACCGTGAATGAACCAACACCGAGAATGAAGACACTGATGTTTATCTTCTAAACAAGATGTGCACTTTATTTTTTATTTATTTATTTGGAGGGGGCAGAAGGAGAGGGAGAGAGAATCCC
Organism: Mirounga angustirostris; assembly: GCF_029215605.1. NCBI lineage: Eukaryota > Metazoa > Chordata > Mammalia > Carnivora > Phocidae > Mirounga > Mirounga angustirostris. Next base: position 170,142,896 of record NW_026991713.1, read on the forward strand.
AAGCAGGTACCACGCCCAGCACAGAGCCTGACTTGGGGCTCGATCTCAGGACCCTGAGATCATAACCTGAGCTGAAATCGAGAGTTGGACACTTAATCGACTGAGCCACCCAGGCGTCGCCTGACAACTATTTATTGAGCACCTACTATGTTCCAGGCACTGGGCTAAGAGTTAGGGACGTGCATGAGCTTATTGTGGGGCTTGCCCCTGGAGAGAGGTATTAGACAAGTTCCCTCTGAGGATGTCCCTTCAGACTATGGTGTGCGCATGAGGGGGTGGAGGGAAGGCAGGGGGAGGAAAGGTATGTGTGTGTGTGTGTGTGTGTGTGTGTGGTCACTTGGAATGACTCCTCTGAGGGTGTGGGGTCTGAACCAGGATCTAAGAGCCGAGCCGAGAGAGTAGGGGAGGATCCCCTACGGGGGACATGAAGGACAGAAAGTGATGAACATACTCAGGTCCAGAGATGCACGCCTGGTGAGGGGCAAATGAAAATGCTCCTGGTAAATTTCAGGCTCCAGGCCTCCGGGAAATCGGAGGCAAATTTGTCTGTGTGGGTCAGAGGGCGGGTGGCCACTGCAGGGGAGAGGGAGGCTGTTAGGGGCATCTAAACGGGTGTTGGGGCAGCCCTGGAGACAGCAGGTCCTTCCCTCTGCTGGTTCGCTTGAGGGAAAGGGCAGAAAGCTTTGCTCACAGTTCCAGAGAAGATTCTAGAACTAAGTTTCCTGGTTATTTGCCCCACCCCACGTTGCCCCTCAAGTTGACTCTGGACCCCAAACTTCAGTCTTAAGACATTTTCCAGCCACTCATGGGGAGTAGGAGAGGGACCAGGGTGAGTGCCCAGAGCTGGGGATGGCGGAGGAGGGTGGGGGGGTGGGGGGTGGCCAGTGGTGACAGAGCGTAGGGCAGAGACTCCAGGCTCAGGAGGCAGCTCTGGGATAGGGGCAGAGCCTGGAGTCAGGACAGCAAATCAGCCCGGGGTCCTGCAGGGGCAGGGCGCAGGGGGGAGGGGGCTGGGGGAGGAAGGAGGTGGGGGGTGTTGGGGAGCATTGTGATGGGAGGAGGGAGACTTTAAGTCCTGGCCTGTTGCGGTCCTGGTGATAGAATGAACATCCTCTCCCTATTGTCCCAGATGGACACTCATAAAGAGGCCAGAACCACATCTGGGAGGCCACGGGGGCAGAGAATTCTAGGGCCAGTTGCTGAGACATCTGGGTCCCCATTTGGTTCTGGCTTGTAATCCTGGCCCGGGGCCTTCTGTGCTCTGGACCTCCGTGGCCCCTCCCAGCCGCAGACAGGGCTTGGGAGGGCCGAGGGTGACACCTGGTGGCGAGCAGGCAGCATCACAGGTGAGAGAGCCAGAACCGGCTTGCACAAAGCGGTGACATGGGGGAGTCCCACTTTCTGGGAGAGGGCGGGTTTCGATCTCCAAACAGAGCCAGGGGTGCAGGTTCACCTGTCCTCCAGCTTTCTCCCAAATTCCCTCAGGAGGAGAAGGCCAGGGCCTCCAGACCTACCTGGATGGTCTGATCAATGTCTCCCCAGGCAGGCAGAGCAAAGAGGGGGGTGGGACCAGGGAAGCCCCCCGTTCTTGAGACCACCCCTTACCAGGTGACAGACCCTGTGTTGGGAGGAGCGGATGTGGCATTTGGTTGTCGTAACAACCCCCTGCAATATATTTCATTATCCCGATCCTACTGGAGATGGGAAAGCGGGGGCTCAGGGAGTTTGGGGGCTCTGGCGAAGGTCATAACCAGGGAAGTGGCTGCACTAGAATTCAAACCCAGAAGGTCTCACTCTTAACGCGCTCAGGTTCCTTTCATGTCTCAGGGGGCCTGTGTTGTGCGCATCCGGTGGAGGAGTCATGGGGACCCCTGCTCCCTGCTGCAGTCCACAGTGGCTCACCCCTGCACCTGGACACTGCTGGTCCTAGTTCTACTGAATCTGCCCAAAGTGGGACCTAGGGCCCCACCTGACCCCATCCTGGGACGAGTGACCCAGGGAAAGATGCACCCCCAACCCTTGCCCAACTCAAAATTGCGGACATTTCTCTCTGTAACCCCCACACCTGGGGATTACACTCCCCACTTTACAGATAAGGAAACTGAGGCTGGAAGGGGATGCCCAAGGCCACAGGTGGGTTAGGGCCAGGGTCAGAGGTAGAACCCTGGTCTCAGCTGCGTGGTATGGGGCTGCCCCTTGGTGACAAATGGGACAAATGGGGAGCCTGTGAGCTCTAAGGCACTGTCAGGTGATTCACGCCCATCAGGAATATAAAGGGGGGGGCGCCTAGGTGACACCTGGGTGGCTCCATCAGTTAAGCGTCTGCCTCCGGCTCAGGTCATGATCCCAGGGTCTTGAAATCGAGCCCCACATTGGGCTCCCTGCTCAGTGAGGAGCCTGCTTCTCCCTCCTCCTCTGCCCCTCTCCTTACTTGCGTGTTCTCTCACTTTCTCTCTCAAATGAATAAATAAAATCTTTAAAAAAAAGAAGAAGAAGAAGAAGGAGAAGACCCCAGGGATATCTTGTTTTGCTGTCCTTGAATTTGGAGGACACAGTAGATGGGTGCCCAACATTTTAAGTCCTGACTTGAGAGTATGTTTGTAATCAAAGTGACCTTGGTACCCTCTTACTTGTGAGAGCCTGTGGTGAGGTGGGGGTGCTGCCCAGCTTTCGTGGAGGTTTGAACAGGTTTCATGACAAACTGGGAGACAAAAATCAAGTGAGGATCATATCCTGTGAGTCCTGCTTGGCTCTTTATCTCTGGCATTCTGCAAATGTAACATAACATGTCTAGGTGTAGATTTCTTTTCATCTGTAATGCTCGGGAGTCTTTGTCTTTCACATCCATATCTTTCATCAATTCTGGAAATTTCTCAGCTGCTTCTTTAAATAATGCCTCTCTACAAGGCACCTGGCTAGCTCAGTAGGAGGAGCAGGTGACTATTGATCTCGGGGTCATGTGTTCGAGCCCCACATTGGGTGTAGAGATTACTAAAAAAATTAAATAATGCCTCTCTGCAATTCTATTTTTTTTTTTAAAGATTTTATTTATTTTTTTGACAGAGAGAGACACAGCGAGAGAGGGAACACAAGCAGGGGGAGTGGGAGAGGGAGAGAGAGAAGCAGGCTTCCCTCTGAGCAGGGAGCCCGATGCAGGGCTCGATCCCAGGACACCAGGATCATGACCTGAGCCGAAGGCAGACGCTTAATGACTGAGCCACCCAGGTGTCCCTGCAATTCTATTTTCTTTTGGAACTCAATTAGACATGTATCAGCCTTTCTTTTTATTCTTTTTGTCTCTTATTTATTTAGCAGATATTTACTGAGCCCTACGCCAGACATGATTTGGGGTATTTGGCATATGTAAGCTCCCCTGTGGGTCTTTTTTTTTTTTTTAACTACTGATTTAAGTTTTTTTAATTTCTAATTTTATTTATTTATTTATTTCTGTATTTAGAGACAGAGAAAGAGAGGGATGGGGAGGGTCAGGGGGAGAGAGAGAATCTTAATCAGACTCCACATTGAGCCCAATGCGGAACTTGAACTCACGACCCTGAGATCATGACCTGAGCCAAAGCCAAGACAACTGAGCCACCCAGGTGCCTGAAATCCTTATATCCCAGGAGGTTATAGCTCTTTTGTTCTTGACTTTTGGCAGGCATCTTGGTTCCAGTTTTCCACCTTGCAAAGCCTTGTCCACTGAGCCCCTGGTGGTCATGACATCCCTCGCCTTTGGGTTTCCGACCTTGGCAAACACCCCAGGGCAGCTGCAGCTTACAAGCTGCTTACCGCTCTCATTTCCAGATCTTTGCTCTTGGCCCTTGAGGATTTCCCATACTTTCCTGCAGGCTCAGCGATATGCTTAAAAGCATGTGCGTTGTATTTCATCCAGCACATGACATCAGGCAAAATTACATCAAGAGGACTTTTTTTTAATGACATTTAGTCTGCTATAGGGCCAGTAATGGATCTCCCCTCGTGTGCAATCCTCCTGGATTCCTGGGGCAGATTGTCTTTAGAGGTTTGCTCTTTTGCTCAGACTCTCTCAACAGCTGCTCAGCGGTAGGTTCTATGCTGGTGAGTTGTTCTCTCTCCTTTCCTGGCTCTCTGGTCTGGGAAGTGCAGACAGATGGAAGGAGGGCTCTCTTTGCGCCCTGGTTTGGTCCAGTCTGAGATTCCCAGCTGGAGAGTGTGGGTGGGAGCCTTGTCCTCAGTGGGACCCTTGGCGTGGGCCTCCGAGCAGCCTCCTATGGGGCTGGTGTTGTGCCGTCCCCCGCCCCCCAGCCCCCGTGCAGCTCCCCAAGGCCTCAGTTAATGGTGACAGACCTCCCAGACCCTGGCGTCAGGTTGTCTGTCCATCCCCTTTTATTAGTAATGCTATTACCAACATTCCTCTCTTCCTGTGTCTTCGTGGATAGAGTATACATTTCTCAACCCACTTGTGCATCCAAAGAAGAAGGGATAAAGACAAATGCTGTATGATTTCACTTATATGTGGAATAAAATTTTTTTAAAACCCTCGTAGATACAGAGAATGGATGGGTGGTTGCCAGAGGTGGGGGGGTTGGGGGAGGGTCGGTGAAATGCGTGAAGGGGGTCAAAAGGCACAAACTTCCAGTTACAAGATAAATAAGGGGCACCTGGCTGGCCCAGTCGGTTAAGCGTCTGCCTTCGGTTCAGGTCATGATCTCAGGGTCCTGGGATCGAGCCCCGTGTCGGCCTCTACATTTTGCAAGGGGAGCCTGCTTCTCCCTCTCCCTCTGCCCCGCCCCCTGCTCGTGCTCTCTCTCAAATAAATAAGTAAAATCCTTGAAAAAAAAAGAAGATAAATAAGTCCTGGGGATGTCATGTACAGCATGGGGGTTATGGTTGGTATCACTGTACCCTATATTTGCAAGTTGCTAAGAGAGTAGATCTTGAAAGTTCTCATCAGGAGAAAAAACATTTGTAACTGTGTGGTGACCCATGTTAACTAAACCTATCCTGGAGATCCTTTCCCAATATATACAAGTAAATCATGATGTCGGACTCCTGAAATGAATACAATGTTATATGTCCATTGTATCTCAATTTAAAAAATAATAATAATCAATAAGCATATATAAAAAAAAGAGCAGAGTGGGTGAGTACATTGTGGTACTTTCATGCAATGGCATATTTACCTAGCAATAAGAACAAGTTATTGTAAAAAAACAAAAAACAAAACCCCAAAAAACAGGATATTGCAACGCACAAAAAAAGAATGAAGCTCACAAGTGTTAATGTGAGCCAAAAACACCCCTCCACAGCCCAGAAAGTAAATAAGCAAAGTTCATCAGTGATGACAAAGGTAGAAACACGGGTTGTTTCTTGGGCGTGGCGGGTGGGTATGGGCTGGGAAGGGGTTCAGGGGAGCCTGCTTGGATTTGGGAATGTCCTATATTTTGACCTGAGTGGTGATTACAGTGGAGTGTACTTAAGTAAAAATGCATCAATCTGGACACCGAAGATTCTGGCACTTTACCGCACATAAAGTACCTCTCAGCAGAAAAGAAAAACTTACTATGAAATATTCCAAACACCCCCCAAATGATACGGGATCGTATTTTTAAAGAGCACTTTAAAAATAACACCGCCAATTCAACGACACCCTTTGAAGTCTTTGGTGTAGACCATGCCTCTCCCGTTCCATCTCATCCCAGGTGAGCTCCAACCTGGAATTGTGCTGAGCTCACAGGGCCGAGGCCTGGGCAGACAAGGACTTAGGACGCTCCTTCCGTGAGATTCAGGCCCTTCGCCTGGATCTGGCCTTGTGTCCCCCACACCCGCAGCGCCTTGTGCTCCAGCCTGGCCCCCAGGCCTCTGCCTGAGACGCCAGGCCCCCCAGTCTCCGCGTGACAGTGTCTGCCTGCTCCCCTCTTCCTGCCTCCCTGCGCCCAACACCTTCCTCTTCCCAGCGGCTAACGTGGGGCCACACCGACTGCTGGCTTGCTGGGGTGGGGTGGGGGGTTCGCTCTTTTCTGACCACAGTATACAGTTCCCACTGAAGCCTTCACCGGTCAAAGAAACGCTTTTCCCTGGGGTCAGGGTGATGCATTTAGCGCCCTCAGTCTCCACCCTATCAGACGGGGACTGGTCCTTGGGGACAATGAAAAAAACCAGAAATCACAGTGGTGTTTGATAAGTCCGGAGAGGAAAGAATTTTGTTTGCAGAAGTTCTTTGAATTTCTTTTCTTTTTTTTAAAAAGATTTTATTTATTCATTTATTTGAGAGAGTGAGAGAGAGAGAGCACATGAGAAGGGGGAAGGTCAGAGGGAGAAGCAGACTCCCTGCCGAGTAGGAAGCCCGATGCGGGACTCGATCCCGGGACTCCAGGATCATGACCTGAGCCAAAGGCAGTCGCTTAACCAACTGAGCCACCCAGGCGCCCAGCTCTTTGAATTTCAAAATGCTGGTCTGGTAAGATCGGTTCTGGGAAGGACAGAGGCCGTGAACATTCAAGGCAGCTGAAGCCCAGAGACCAGGGTGCCGTTGAGCTCTATCCCAGAACCGTCTCGTGGTGGATACGGCTGATTGCTTGCCATTTGTCCCCACCCCCAGCCCCATTCTGCAGTCCCTCCATCCGGGCTGGGTGTGCCCAGGGGCTGGCCTCGAGCCTGCAACAGCCTGGGCTCCGGGTTGGGTGCAGCCTCGGGGAGGGGCAGCCGGAGGAGGGCAGGAGAGAGCCGGGGGCATCATCTTCCAGCTCCTTCCCGCTTGGGGTGGGGTCTTCTGGACAGCTCCAGTTCCAGTCACAGCTCCTTTGCTTTGCCCCGTGGGGTGGCACTGGTTCCCACAGAGTCCCCCATGGCGTCCCTTGGCCCTGGCCACACCCGTGCACACGGCCCCTTCCTTAAACTCTTCACCCACGGACGGTCCCCAGTGCCTCCCTCTGTGCTGATGCAGGAGCCAGCACGAAGCTTCCAGATGCGTTCAGCTGTTAACCTCGAGAGCCTCGTTCTGTCTCCCAGGGCAGCAACATCAAGTGCATAAGCCTGTAAAATGACCGCCGAGCTCGCAAACCCTTACTGTTCATTTGATCTCTAGAAAGCTGGCTGCAGGAGATAGAATTCGCTCCCTGAGGTTCTAAGTGTTCTCGCCGAACTCGGTGAACTCGTTAGTTATTCTGCACATCAGGGAGATTTTTCATTTTCTTCCTGTGGGCCCCCTCCTCCTTCTAACAGAGTCAAGTCCAAACCCCCAGCCCTCCCTGGTGGCCTTACCCGGCCTGCCCCCCGCTGCCCTCTGTCTCTGGTCCTCTGCTGGTCCCTGCTGGGCTCCTGCTCCTCGGACAAGCCCAGGTCCCGGTCTCCTGGGTCTCTTAAGGCCAGGCTCTCTGAGGCCCTTCACAACTGAGCCATTCACAACTGAGTAGGAATTAGCTGGCAGCGAACAGGACTGAGCCCCACTCCTGGCACGCCCCGGGGGGCCCGCAGAGAAAAGCAGACAACAAGGGTCCTGGACGTCAGTCACAAGCTTTATTGTCTCGAGCACGGACTCGCCACACTTCAACAATTCCACTTTGGGGAGGACAAGGGGGCGGGAGGGCTTGGGGATGGGGCACGGCTGAGCCCACACTGGGCAGGCGGAGACGCTCACAGGCAGATGGCTTCTTACCACCTGCCAGCAACCCTGGGGGCTCAGCCCCTCCTGGTGCAGGCCTTTGGCTGTTAGTAGACTAATCAGTGCCTCCTGTAGGCGGGGCGAGCTGCCGGATTTTGCTGGAGAGAGTAATATTTAACTCTGGGTTAGGCCACTAAAGCATCGCTTCTAGACTGTTGTTAATAAAACCGCATGCGAGAGCTACCAGAAGCCAATGGGGAAGTGGGGGGCCGATGGGACGAACTGGCTGCCCCCCCATGGGCTGCGTTTGGGCAAGGATGGAGGCCCCCCGGGTTGCTCCCAGGGCGCAGACGGCATACCCGTCCTGGTGCGCTTCGGAAATGCCTCGATGGGGTTTCTTCCTTGACCTCCTGCGAGGGGAGGGCCCCAGAGTGAAACTCTCCCTGACACAGGGGAGGTGGAGGCAGGCCCCCTGTGGGGACGCTGAGGCACAAGGCAGTAACCTATGGGCCCTCCAGCTGTAGAGGTTGATCTACTGGCTTTTCCCACCACCCACAGGCCTGGAGTAACTCCGCCGGGCTCTCGGGGCAGAGGGGAGAGGTGGTTAGATCTTTTCTCCAACGTCCCTTGGGCTCTTCTCTTGGCTGCAGGGGACAGGGCTTCCAGGGCTCTGGGCAGGTGCCTGGTAAGCAGGGGGCTGTTGGTGTAAGTGCCTTCTGATGAATGGGCCTGGCACGCCTGTGCCTGAACACTCAGCCACGCGTACCTGGGTGTCTATGCACACAGCTGGGCTGCAGGAACGTGCGCAGCGCGTGAGGACACGGCACTGCCGGGCCGGGGGCTCGATCCCGAGACCCGAGCGTGTGCATCTTCTGGCTGCAAATGCCCCGCCCCCATGGCCGCGCATGCGTGCGGGACCTCTGGGCGGACGCCAAAGTCGGGGCGTGTCTAGGTCAGAGGCTGCCTGGCTGTGTCGGCCGGTGAGAGGCCCGGTTTGGGGAACAGCTAGTCCGCCCCGGGGACACCACCTGGCTGACCGGTCAGAACATGCCTAGAGCCCTGGGTCTGGGCTCCCCCGCAGCCCCCCGGCCCCAGCGCCAAGCCAGGTGTGGTGGGGGATGAGGGGAGGGGCGTCCAAACTTTCCTAATACTGTGGCTCCTGGCCCTGGTGGCAACCCTCTGGCCAGCAGCTTGGAGCTACGTGTGAGTTGGGTGCTGGGGGGGGGGGGGGGGGGGGGAGAAGGACCTTGTCCCCCCCCAATACCTTGAACCTGGGCCTCGCTGGGCAGAGGGGCTGAGGGGGTTTGTACCACTGTTTGTGGGGACAAGAAGCCTGGGGGCTGCAGAAAAGGGGGTCCCCGCCTGGCTCCCGAGGACTGGACTGGCCTCCTCCATGCCTAGTGGGGCCTCCTCTGACCCTTTCCCGGGACAATGGCTCTCTGGGGTCTCAGGGGAACCCGGGAGAAGGAGGAGAAAAAAGGGAGGGCAGAGACATGCCCGGGGTGCCAAAATGGTCCTCAGGGCAGCTCCTTCTGGGGAGGGGGGGCCTGGCCAGGTCACCTCGGCCTCCCCCAAACAAGCTCCAGAAACTGCCGGGGGGTCCAGGGTGTCCAGGCCGAAAGTCCCGGGGACCAGGCCAGGACTGTACCGCTCTCTGTGGAAGGTCGTGCTTGAGGAAGCCTCCTGGTCCGGCAGGGGGGTCGGGGGTGGGGGATTGTCCGAGGCAGTGGGCACGTTATTGTTACAAACACTGTTCTTGTCTCCAAAGTGACAGTCCTGGCCCCTGCCTGGAGGGGGCGCCGCCGGGGTTCCGGGCGCCGCAGGCTGCAGGGGTTCTGGGGTGGACCGGGCCGCTCCGCGGTGTCCCTCGGGGTCAGTGCTTCTCCTGGAGGGAGCAAGGGCTTGATCAGCAGGTGTCTCCAGGAGGGGTGGGGGGTCAGACAGGAAAGGGAGTGGGGTGGGCTGTGCACCTGGGCCAGGTAGCAGGGACAGCATAGGCAAAGGTCTTGGGGCAGAAGAGTCTCTCTTCTGTGTTTGGGGCTTGAGGAGACAGGAGGAGGGGTGGGCGCAGTTGAGGGGAAGAGGCGAGAGCAGACGGGTTTTACAAATAAAACTGCTGGGCGCCTGTGTGGAGGCACTGAAAATGAGCTGAGACTCCGGGCCTCAGTTTTCATGTCTGTAAACTGGGACAGCCCCATGTGCCTTGTGGGGCTGCTGGAGGGACAAGGCCACACGAAGGATGGACATGACCCATCTCCCCTGTTGGCAGGTCCGGTGCAGGGTCCCCCCCCAATCCCTCCCGGCCCCATCGCTCTCTCTGCCCCTCCCCCACAGGCCTGACCCCTGGCAGATTCTGTGGCCAAGGTTCTCCCATCTCTGGGTGAGCACAGTGGCTGGGGTGGGGGGGGGGGGGTGGGCGCTCCACGGTCCAAGATGGAAGGAGGAGAGTTCCTTCCCCTGCTCTAGCCTCGCCCCTGCAAGGTCCCACCGCCAGCCAGGGACAGAGCCGTGCTAGGCTCCTCCCTCCTCATCAGGCAGGCACCTGGGACTCAAGCGGGTGTCTGTCACGCTGTGGGGAATGCCTGCAGTTAACTGTGCAGTGGGGCATGTTAAAACATAACAGCCAAGGGGAGCCTGGGTGGTGCAGTCAGTTAAGCCTCTGACTCTTGATTTCGGCTCAGGTCATGATCTCAGGGTCATGAAATCGAGCCCCACAATCATGCTCCATGCTGGGCATAGAGAGACACAGCGAGAGAGCGAACACAAGCAGGGGGAGTGGGAGAGGAAGAAGCAGGCTTCCCACGGAGCAGGGAGCCTGATGCGGGGTCCAATCCCAGGACCCTGGGATCACGACCCGAGCCGAAGGCAGACGCTTAACGACTGAGCCACCCAGGCGCCCCTGCACACCCCACCTCTAAACAAACAAAAAAACCCAACCAACCCCTCCCCACACACAACAGTCAAGCAAAGACATGACAATCATGGGAGTCATGGGTGCCCCTCAGGCCCGTTAGATTCTAGGAAACCAGTTTTACACCCTCAATTTTATAAATTACAGAATTTTCAGAGACCATTTAAGGACAAGAAAAGATGCTTATTTTTAAAAATATTCGGAGAAGGGGCGCCTGGGTGGCTCAGTCAGTTGAGCATCTGACTCTTGATCTCAGCTCAGGTCTTGATCTCAGGGTCCTGGGATCGAGTCCCACCCCCCCCCCGCCCATACCCAACCTGGGGCTCGAACTCACAACCGCGAGGTCACGAGTTACACGCTTTTCAGACTGAGCCAGCCGGGCACCCCACAGGGTTGTTTTAAACAGCGAGATCACCAAGAAAAAGCATGAAAATGGGACAAACACGGCACCAAAAAGACAGTGGAAAGGATGCTTATTGACTAAGAGCTGGAACCGGGAGGCGAGCATCATCTGGTGGGACCTCTGCTGGGACTGTGCACGTCGGGTGACTCGAATTTTTCTCCACTCCGCACACGTCCGTGAATGACATAAAAGGGCCGTGAGTATTGATTTTGGGGTCACAAGTTTTATCAAGCAGGTAGGTTTGCAAATAAGGAATCTGCGAATAATGAGAATTCTGTACATGTACTCACACACACAGAAAAGTTCAAGAAGGGTATCACTTAAAAGTGTCAATCCAGGTCATCTCTAAGAGTATCTTCTATTTTGGGTTTTTCTTTTCCCCCAGAAGTTTCCTAGTAGGCATGTAGAACTTTTATTATGAAAGTTTTTGAGAAAGAGAAACAAGGTGACAAGCAGATGAGGGCTGAATGGAGGGTGACCACCCCGACTGGAGAGCCTCTGGCACAAAGCACCTTTGTAATTTGGGTGGCTTTTTAGGGTTTTTTTTCTCCCGAGAAGTGTGAGAGGGCCATGGGTGTGGCAGGGGGGGTCCCCGGGGGCCAGGGCGTCCCTTACCTCTTGTTTGTGGCCCTTGTCTTGCTGATGGATGCCATTTGCAGAACTGGAATTGCTGATGGCCTGTTAAGAGTCCCAGGCAGGGGCTGAGTGAGGGTCACCAGGCGGCAGTTCCCGGTGTGACCACTAGAGGCCGCCAGAGGCTCTTCAAAAGGGGCGGGGGGAGCGTGGTCCCAGGACCCCAGGAGATGGAGGCTGTCAGGGCACGGCTGCATCCCCAGCTTAGTCTGAGCTCCTCAGGATCAAGCCACGTGCCCCCTTGGGGCCCCAGGGCTGAATCTCTCACCCGTTCAGACCAGGGATCCCAGGACTGGGCCATCTTCCCGAGGACAGCGAGTGTCCCTGGTCAGCCCAGCACTGGTCCACGGCTCACCTGGGACTTGTCTGGGCAGCTCCTCATGGCCTCCATGAGCTTCTCCACCTGCTGAGCCTGGTCCAGCGCGTCCCGCAGCGCGTCTTCTGTGCTCATCAGCTGGTGCTGCAGCCGTTCAAGCTCGGGCGCCGAGGACGGGTCAATGAGGGAGTAGCGCCTCTGGTCCGACAGGGACTTCTCTTTGTCCTGGACACAACAGGGGAGAGGAAAAGCATGCGCGTGAGCGTGTCTGCACGCGTATGTACGTGTGTGCACGTGTGTGCTGGGGGAGGGCGGTCTCTGCTCTAGGCCCGCCTTCTGGCCCTCCTCGTCTCTGGGTCAGGCCGTCCTCCCTCACTCCGGGGTCCCCATGGAAGTATCTGGGAAGATCCCCTGCCCTGAATTCCCAGGCTGACAGACGCTCCCCATTCTCCAAGTCCTGAGATCCAGAACCCCCTCCCTTCTTTCCTTCTTGTGGCCCCCACTCCCTCCACACTGTCTTTATGTGGGTCCCTTCTCTTCACCCCCAGACCCACAGCTCCATCACCTCTTACCCTCTAGCCCATCTGAATTCCTCCTTGGAACCCTCCTCCCCTCCCCAACAGGACATATGTCACTTTCAGCTTGCAAGCCTTCCACAGCTGTCCCCTGCCCCCACCGTGGCACCTGGGATGCACCTGCCAGCCTCCTTGCTCCCGCACAAACCTACTCCGCACCACCCCTGGGCTGGGGGCTTCCAGATCCTTCTGCTCCGCTCTCATCCTCCACCCAAACCTCTCTCCCTGCCAGGATTTTCTAACCACCAAGCCCTTCCCTAGTTCTCCTGTGGCTCTGGGGACAGTGCAGGGGGCCACGGGAGAGGCTACCTTGGGCAAATTTCCCAAACAAACTCAAGCAGCCTCTGCCCTGTGGAGATGAGCCAGAACAGGACTGTCCTCCTCCAACAGGCTCCGGGAAAGCCTCAGAGAATCAAAACTTTGAAGTCCCCACGGGCCCCAGGGCCTTGTCTTCTCCTGAGTTATGCCCGGACCCAGAGCCATGAGGACAGCAAAGGGCCCTGGAATCTGGCCTGCTGGCTAGGCCTGTCAGGATTGGAAAGGTGTGTAGCAAGTGACCCCCTGGCCCCTTGACTTCGCCGGCCCCCCAGCTGCGGGTGGGTCCTGTCCCTCCCTCCTGCCCGTGAGGCCTCCCTTCCATCTCCTCCCGGGCTGAACCCACGCAGCTAAGTGGGAGGGCAGTGAGGGGCTCCGGAGCAGGTTCCCACGGCAACAGGCCTGTCTTCCCAGAACCTGTCTTGTCCAAACCCTGTCCAAACTGACTGGGCCCTGTAGCTGGCCGACAGGCTTGTCCTGAATGCTGACCACAGGGGGATGGGTGGGGACAATTCTGTCCTGTGTTCCCAGCATGGCCCGGCTACTCCAACCCCCACATCCGGGGACTCAGCTCAGGCAGTCTCCTGTTCCTAATAGAGGAGTCTCAGCTCCCAGAAGCTCAGGGCTAGAAAGAGCTCTGTTAGGTCCCATCTCCTTCCTGAGACGGATGCGTGAATCCCCGCGGCAAAACCCTGAGGAAGGAGCTGGTTTCTGGAAGTAATCACTTCCCTGGATGGGGAGCTCACCACCCCGCAGGTCCCCATCCCTCTGGACAGCTCAGGGTCTTCGGAAGTCTTTCTTTGCACTCTGTCACCCAGACTGCCACACGGCCAGCCAGGATGTCTACAAAGGGGTCGCCTGTGGCCCCCCCACCAGCTATGTCACTGACCCTGCCCATGATTCTAGGGCCTCTTGAACCCTCCCCGTGACTTGGCTGTCTCTGGGGGTTGGTTCCAGGAGTTCGCCAGCCTCCGCTCACCCTGGCATCCCCCCCATCCCCAGGCTACCCCTTGCCCACGCACCAGCCCGGTCAGCTTTTCTCGCAGGCCCCGGATATCATCTTTGAGTTTCTGCTCCTTGATCCGCCACTCAGCCTTGTGGACCTCGCGACTCAGGTCCCTCTCGGGCCCCGGTGAGTGGCGATTGGCCTCCAGCAGCAACACTCGAAGTTCGTTCAGGCTCCTGGCAGGGGGTCGGTGGGGGGCAGAGAAAAACTAGTCAGCCCTGGCCCTCTGCTCCTACATTCCAGAGATTTGCCAGACGCGTACGGGCTGGCCTCGCTAAGGGGGGGCACTGGCTATGAAGACGGCACCCATGCCAGGAGGGGCCACAGTGGAAACATGGGGCATGAAACCATTCGGTGACAGCGCAGGAGGGGCCAGGATTTGGGGATGGGATGATCAAGAGGACTGGGCCTTTTCTAGAATGTTCTTCAAGTTTTAAAAAAAGAACAGAACATCTGTATAATGAAAAATTAAATAAAACAAAACATTCATCCAAGAGCGCTCCTGTGGCAAGACATTCTATTTTTAATTTTTTAATTTTTAAAAGATTTTATTTATTATTTATTTATTTATTTATTTTTTAAAGATTTTATTTATTTATTTGAGAGAAAGAGAATGAGAGACAGAGAGCATGAGAGGGAGGAGGGTCAGAGGGAGAAGCAGACTCCCTGCCGAGCAGGGAGCCCGATGCAGGACTCGATCCTGGGACTCCAGGATCATGACCTGAGCCGAAGGCAGTCGCTTAACCAACTGAGCCACCCAGGCACCCCTAAAAGATTTTATTTTTAAGTAACCTCCACACCCAATGTGGGGCTTGAACCTACGACCCTGAGATCAAGAGTCGCAAGCTCTCCCGACTGAGCTGGCCAGGCGCCGCCACATGCATATTAATAATAGTCTGAAAAGGGGCGCCTGGGTGGCTCAGTTGATTAAGCGACTGCCTTCGGCTCAGGTCATGGTCCCGGAGTCCTGGGATCGAGTCCCACATCGGGCTCCCGGCTCAGCGGGGAGCCTGCTTCTCCCTCTGACCCTCTCCCCTCTCATGCTGTTTCTCTCTCTCTCTCTCTCTCTCTCTCTCTCTCTAATAAATAAATAAAATCTTAAAAAAAATAAAATAATAGGGTGCCTGGGTGGCTCAGTTGGTTAAGCGACTGCCTTTGGCTCAGGTCATGATCCTGGAGTCCCTGGATTGAGTCCCGCATCGGGCTCCCTGCTCGGCAGGGAGTCTGCTTCTCCCTCTGACCCTCCTCCCTCTCATGCTCTGTCTCTCATTCTCTCTCTCTCAAATAAATAAATAAAATCTTTAAAAATAAATAAATAAATAAAATAAAATAATAGTCTGAAAAGGATATTAAAATACTCCTCTCTTGGGGCGCCTGGGTGGCTCCGTCGTTAAGCGTCTGCCTTCAGCTCGGGTCATGATCCCGGGGTCCTGGGATCGAGCCCCACATAGGGCTTCCTGCTCTGCAGGAAGCCTACTTCTCACTCTCCCACTCCCCCTGCTTGTGTTCCCTCTCTCGCTGTCTCTCTCTGTCAAATAAAATCTTTAAAAAAAAAAAATACTCCTCTCTTTTCCAACTACTTATCTACGTAAGGCCAGATTTTCGTAATATACTTCAAAACAACAAATGCAAAGACCGAATGCAGAGGAAGATAGGAGCATCCTGCTGTCTTCTATGAAGCCTGAGATTCAAGAAACTTGCAAAAATGTAACACAATGCCACTCTTTTCATGAAACAGTTTTTGTTTTGGAAAACGGTTACTTTTTATCAAAAGTGTGTTATTTATGTGAGATGCAACTGGCTTGTTATAATTTTTAAGTGGATTAAGAAAGATTTTTACATTTCTGTTTTAATTGCTAATATGGTAAATATAGAATAAATAAACAAAAGCTCTCTGGGAATCCTCCATCACTGTTGAGAGTTTAAAGGGATCCCTGAGACCAAGAAGTTTGAGAACCACTAGTCTTGCCTATAAGCTCTGCTTGGAGATCTGTGTTGAGAAGGATTCTGAGGCTTCATCTGAGCAGAGTATGGCCATCTTGGCGATGCCAGGCACTTGTCTCGCCCGCCCCACCCCTGCCCTGCCTCCGGAGCGGACTGGCTAATGTCAGGTGAGCAGGGTCAGGGTCAGGGCCAGGCGGGTCGGCCACACCGCCCGCGGCTGACTCACCGCTCCTTCCGGAGCAGCTCCTGGCTGATGAGGACCAGCTGGCCTGAGGCGTCGTGGGTCTTTCGGGACATGGCTTCCAGCTCTGCCTCCAAGCGCCGCTTCTCCTTCTGGAGGGCATCCACCTTCTTTTCTCCCGTCTTGCACTTTGTCTCCAGTGCTGAGGGTCAGCCGGCAGGGAAAGCAGAGAGAGAGGGTCAGGCCCCCCATGGGAATCTGTCCCCGCTAGGGGGGAGCCAAGGCCCGGGCAGGGAGCTGGTTTTCTCAGGGGACCACGGTGACACACCCCACTGACTGGTCTCTCTTGTCCTGCAGAGCCAGGCAGCAAAGGGCCAAGAGAACAGCTACACAGAGCAGGCCACATCCCCAAGCACATCAACACAGGCCCTTTGGTGTCGGGGTGGGGGAAGCAGGCCACCCTTCCCGAGACAGGCCCCGGGTGTTGACAGTGTCCTGGGCAAGGGAAAGCTAAATCTTCACCTTAGCTTTGGAGAGGTCTGAGGTCAACTGCCCTTTGCGGGGACCAATGAGGCCACGTGAACATGATGGGAACTAGACAGAAGTGGGGGTAGACAAGAAGTAGGACCAGTTCCCAGAATCACAAATTCCAGACCCGTGCCTCTCCCCAGGCTCCTCCTGTCCTTGTGTCCCCTGTGTCTTGCTCCCTGCTGTGGCCAGCATCCTCCCCGCCCCCCAAGTCTGAAAGCCTGGTATTTCATCTAGAAAGGAGCCGGGGGCACATACACTCTATCTGTGTGACCTATGAAAAAGTCAAGGCGAGAGATGGGGCGCCTGGGTGGCTCCTGGGATCGAGCCCCATGTCGGGTTCCCTGTTCAGCGGGGAGCCTGCTTTTCCTTCTCCCTCTGCTGCTCCCCCCTGCTTGTGTTCTCTCTCTCTCTCAAATAAATAAATAAATAAATATGTTTAAAAAGAAGTCAAGACGAGAGAGAAAGCTGATGGAACTTCAGAACACAGAGAACATAGAATTGGCTCTGGGGGAAGAAGGCAGCTGGGGTCCTCGATCATCTTACAGAAGATGTGGGGGCCACACTCTCCCACTCTCCGATGCTGAGGTGGAAGTCCATGCAGGTGGACTGGCCCACGTCACCCTCTCAAGGTAGAATGGGAGAGGGCACGTGGACCCAGGAGCCAACCCAGTCCATGCCCCCCTAGCTAGCTCAAGGCCCCCATGAAAGCCCCCCGCATCTGCCCTGCGGGCGGGAGACTTACCACTTACTTGGGCCCTGAGCATCTCGGTCTGGGACATCAAGGCTGTCACCTCTTTGTCCCTCTTGTTCAGCTTGTCCTGCAGGCCTAAGGGAAAATGGAGAGACAAGGGGCCATAATGTTCCAGGAGCAGCGGGTGAGGGTGTGGCCCTCCCACAGGAAGCCCAAAACGAGGCCACACTGGCCTCCAGGGTCCAAATCCTTCCCCACACCACTGGGTGACCCACTCTGAAGAAGAGACTCCAACACCACGTGGTCTCGGGCCATTTAACTCTTGGAGTCTCAGTTTACCTGCATGAAAAATGGGGATAATAATGGTGCTCATGTCACACAGCTGTGTGTGTTTGTGTTCAAGAGCCTCAGAACAGTCCTAAAAAGGATAATCTGCGGAAAGTGCTAGAAACACATTGTTTCCATAAGTTACTTCATAAACGTACACATGATACCCATAAAAATACCAACAAGATTTTCGCTCTTACGGAACTACCTTAGCTGATTCTAAAATCACTTGGAAAATAAGCAAGACTAGCCGAGAGAGTCTGGCAAATGCTTCTTCAGGGAGTTAAACACAGAACATACGGGCACACCCCCGAGAACTGCAACAGGGACTGGAGATGTGCCTCCTCGTGCATGTTTATAGCACCACCACTCACAATAGCCGAAAGGTGGAAACAGACCAGCTATCCATCAACAGGTGGCGGAAGAATAAAATGTGGGCATGTGATGGAATATTACTTGGCCGTAAACAGGAACAGAGCAGTGATACGCGCTACGTGAGCGAACCTCGCGTATAGTATGCTAAGTAAAAGAGGCCAGACGTGAAAGCCCACCTATGGTATGATGCCATTTGATTTAAGTGGCCAAAATGGGCAAATCCATACACAGAAAGCAGACCAGTGCTTGTCAGTGGCTGGGGGGAGGGGAGCCGGCCGGGGGAGGGACTGACAATGGGCATGGGGGAGATGAACATGTTCTGGAACTAGACAGAGGTCGTGGTGGCAGAACACGATGAACATACTAAATGCCCCCCGCCCCGAATTATTCACTTTAAAACAGTTAATTTTATGTTAATGTTGCATCAATTAAAAAAAAAAAGAGTCAAAAGAATTTTGAAAACGCAGAGCAGGAAGGACTAGTCCTGCAGTGATTAAAATATAAATAAAGCTTAGGGGCACCTGGTGGCTCAGTCGGTTAAGCGTCTGCCTTCGGCTCAGGTCATGATCCTGGGGTCCTGGGATTGAGTCCTGCATCGGGCTCCCTGCTTAGCCCCTCTGCCCCTCCCGCTCCTTGTGCTCTCTTTCTCTCAATGAATAAAAAATGTTTTTTTAAGATTTTATTTATTTATTTGACAGAGAGAAAGCGAGAGCACAAGCAAGGGGAGTGAGGCAGAGGGAGAAGCAGGCCTCCCACCGAGCAGGGAGAGCCCGATGGGGGGCTCGATCCCAGGACCCTGGGATCATGACCTGAGCCGAAGGCAGATGCTCAACCGACTGAGCCACCCAGGCGCCCCTCAAATGAATAAAATCTTAAAAAAAATAAAAAATAAAAATAAAAATCTACATGGCAGGGGTGCCTGGGTGGCTCAGTCGGTTAAGTGTCTGACTCTTGATTTTCGGCTCAGGCATGATCTCCGGGTCGTGAGATTGAGCCCTGCGTCAGGCTACCTGCTGAGCGCAGAGTCTGCTTGTCCCTTTCCCTCCCCCTCTGCCCCTCCACTCGCTCTCTTTCTCTCTCTCTCTCTAAAATAAATAAAATCTTTAAATCTGCATGGCACACACGACCGTAAGAAAAGTCAAAAGACAAACCACAAATGGGGAAGAAAATGTCTGCAATGTCATATATAAAGAGTTTCTAAAAACCAACAAAAAGATCAACAACCTACTAGGAAAAAAATGAGCAAAAGATGCAAGTAGAACACTGGACATGAAGAAAGAGAAAGGCAAGTTGAAGTTGCACCAGATAACATCTTTCACCGCTGAGATTGGCAAAGATCACAAAGTGTGATGAAATATCTTGCTGGCGAGGCTTGTGGGGAAATATACTTTCAACCACAGCTGGTGGGAGTTAAAGTTGTTTGAACCCCAAAGAGGAGAAGGTAATTTACTGAGGCAGTGTTTGTAATAGACAAAGGCTGGAAACAACCCACAATCCATCAGTAGGAAACTGGCTAAACACACGACAAGAGCTCCACATAAAGGATTATTCTGCTCGTGGAAGAGAATGTACTGATAAGGAACAGACTGGAACAGTCTCCAAGAGGCATTGTGAAATGGAGAAGAGAAAGGGGCGGAACAGCATGGGAGGCGTGACTGTGCTACCTAGGTGTTTGTGCATAAACAGCTCTGGAAAGGAACCCTAAGTCGGCCAACACCGTGCCTTTAGGGAGGGAACTCAGGCAACAGGGCACCTTTTGCCGGACGCTGCCCTTTGACCCACTGGAAGTTTATACCTATTTAAAAAATAAAGTTAAAGCCAAGCAAGTGACAAGGGGCTTAGCCCAGTGCCTGGCGCTTCATAAACCCGAGAGCCCAGGGTCCCGCCCAGCCCCGCGGCCACTCACCCTCTATAGTCTCCTTCATCCTGACCTTCTCCCCTGAAATGTCGTTGGACTCAATCATCTGAAAGAAGAGCCTGGTAAGGGGGACGCTCGGCCCCTGCGCCTGCCCCCCGCCCCAGCCTGCCGAGCCAGCACCCCTCACCCCCATACAGGCTGGCTCTCAAGGACTCGATACGGGGGCAAGGAGCACAGATGCTCTCCATCCTGCCCCCCCTGACAACAGAGGACCCTCTCCCCCCCTTCCTGCTCCCAGTGTCTCTGAAGGCTGTTTGGGCAGCTACCCCGAGAACGCCTCCCACCCCTTCCTTTGTTGAAAACGTCTATTATATTAAACAGATGTCTCTTTCCCTGGGACGCCCACAGAGATTAGTCCTGAAAATCTGTTTCCATCATCATCCAGAGGCAAAATCCCCGCCTTGGTTTCTCATCCATAAAACAAGCATCGGCTGCCATAGGGCAGTTCCCGGAGCGACTTCAAGAAATGCTACTTCCTCTCCCTCCAAGACTTCTTTTTAATAATAAACCCAGAAGCCAAAGAAGAAAAGATCAATTAAGAAAAAAAAAATGTGGATGGCAAACATCAGTAGGCTCCCCACGGCTCCTTGGAAAAAGTGTCCAGCCTCCTGCCCAAGCTGGCTGTCCTCTGGGCCTGCAGTTCGCCAGTCTAACACTGTGGGGCAGCACAGAGCTGAGCAGGCAGTCACCTCCATCAACCCGCCCCTCATACTTCTGTTCATACATCCCAAGCCCCCTTTTTAAGTTTCAGGCAGTTGCCCCTGCACCTAAACCCCTGCATCCGGGAGTCATGTGAGTCCAGACCGAGGCTCCATGTGTGTGGCAATTGAGAGACGGGCCTTCCTGAGGTCACTGCCCTCTCCTTGGCCTAAGGTCTGTGATTGAGGGGAAGGGGGGCATCCTGTAGAACCACAGCAGTCCAAAGCCTCCTCTGCTAAGGGACTCCCCATGCTCTGAGCAGCCAAGCGGGTTGCATGCACACAAGCGACCTCTCCCCTCTGCCCAGGATCCCGGGAAAGCCCTTGCTAAAAATGGTCCCTCCCAGGGCACCTGGGTGGCTCAGTTGGTTAAGCGACTGCCTTCGGCTCAGGTCATGTTCCCGGAGTCCCGGGATCGAGTCCCGCATTGGGCTCCCTGCTCAGCGGGGAGCCTGCTTCTCCCTCTCCCACTCCCACTGCTTGTGTTCCCTCTCTCGCCATCTCTCTCTGTCAAATAAATAAATAAAATCTTTAAAAAAAAAAAAAAAAAGGTCTCTCCCTTGGAGAAGGGGGCAGAAAGGCTGCCACAGTGGGACGCAAGGGGGGGGACACCGGCAGAGCTCCTTCTACAAAAAAGGCACCTGTCCTTGAAACTCCTGGAAGTTATTCTAGTGTAAATGCTCAAGGGGAATTGGACGCCCAGGGAGGCCCAGGGCCTGTATACAGGCAATGATCACGCTGCTCGCTGTCCTTCATCTAGGATTTGACTCATGTCATCCTGGGCACCCTCAGTCGGCCCTCCAGGAGTGGAGCTGGGCTTGACCTCTCCCGCTGGTGGGCAGGAAACCCTGGGAGAGTTTCTGCCTCAGTCTTGCTTTGCTCATCTGTGAGACAGAGCCAACACCGACCTTGCAAGGGTTAAGGTAAGAAAAGGCAACGTAGGTCCCTGCACAAGGGTTTGGTGGTCAGAGCTACTCAAAAGGCCCTTCCTGGCTGGTGTGGACACAGCCCACACCACCCGAGGCCTGGGCCTCCCCAGCGTGCTGAGCTGAAGAAAGCCGAGCTGGATGTTCGGAGGACTTCTAGATTTGGACCAGAACCGATACTGTAGCAACAGACGCTCTAGAACTATGCCCCTCCAGCCTCCCAGCGCCCACTCGGGTGACCCACGACTCTGGCCGTTGGTTGTTGCTCAGTCTCAGCAGGACTGGCAAAGGGGGCTGCCCTCAGGTCACCTAGGTTGGTGCTTGTGTTGGAGGTGTGGGACCCCCCCGCCCCGGGGACAGGCAGGGCTTGCCCTCCACACCACGTGAGCCCCACGGAGCTCCTGGTGCTGGCGCCCTGGGGAGGTCCAGGAGCCTGCCCAGTGGGACATGTCTGGGAGAAGCGGGGGCCTGGGGATTGGGAGGAAGCCTGTGCCCTGTGCTGAGGGACGCATCTCTCCAGGCCCGGGTTGTGGGGACCCAGCTAGGTCAGCTCTGACCACCTTGGGTCCCACGGCCACCCTGCCCTACCGATGGAGGATGAGGGGGGCCCTCTGTTCTCGCATGGGCCTGGCTGGGACGAAGGGGTCCGCTGACACTGGGGAGCCCGTCCCCGCACCTCCCCGCATCCCCCTCCCCCCGCAGGAGAGGTGGCCGCCTACGTTGCCGTGCTGGGACAAGCACAGGGACTCAACGGCCTGCAGTCTGTTTTCGGCCACCAGAAGCCTCTCCCGCAGCCTCTCGGCCTCCTGCTTGCTCTGGGCTTCCGACCGCTGCAGCAGCTCGTGGTCCAGCATCTTCTTCTCAGCCAGGGAGATCTGCTCCTTGAGGAACTCGATGGCCTGCGCTTGGCCCCGATACTCCACGTCCAGCTTCTCCAGCTCGTGCACCCGCAGCTCGGCGTCGCGGCGCTGGTCCTGGGCCTCCTGCAGCTGCAGACGGTGCTGGCTGGCCTGCATCTCCAGCTGGGCCCGCCAGTTCTTCCGCAGCCCGGCCACCTCCTCCTGGGCCTCCTGCAGCTTCTGCCGCAGCCCCTCCTTCTCCTTGACGTGCATGGCGGTCTCGATGTCGTGCTTGGCCCGCAGGTTGCCCAGCTCCAGCTGGTGCTCCATCTTGATGCCCTCCATCACGGCCTTCAGCTCCCCGATCTCCTTCTGCTGGGCACCCGGGCCCGAGTTCAGGGTGGCCTTGAGGTCCTCCAGGGACTTCTGGTGGTCCGAGGCCAGCGAGTCCAGCTTGGACTTCCAGTTGTCCATGAGCCCCATGTTCTCGCTGGTGGCCTGCTGGACCTTGGCCTTGAGGTCCACCACCTCCTGGGCGTACTTCTCGTTGGCCGCCCGGAGCTTCTCCACCTCCGCCTGGTAGGCCCGCAGCGCCTTCTCGTACTTGTCCCGCAGCGCGCCGCTCTCCCTCTGGCGCTCCTTGCTGGCCGTCAGCAGCCGCTCCCGCAGCCGCAGGGTCTCGGCGGCCTCGGGGTGCTCGGCGGGCGGGGGGCCCGAGTGCAGCAGGCACTGCTGCAACTCCTCGATCTCGCCACGCCGAAGGTGCAGTTCCTCCTCCAGCTGCAGCACACGCGACTTCTCGGCCACCGTGGTCAGCTACCGGGGAGAGAGGGCGACGCGGGTCAGCGGGCCGGCGGGCCGGCAGGGGGCCGCGGCCGGGGGTGGGGGTGGTGGGGGCGGTTCGCGGAAGGGAAGGGTGCCCACCCCACCCAGGTGCCGCCTGTCCTTGGCCGCCCGGCCCGCCACAGCCTCCCGAGACACTCCCCTGGCTTGTAGCCTGGTGATGCAGGGACTCGATGGTCCCTGCGGCCCTGTGTGGCTTGGGACAAATTGGTGGTTAAAAGAAACCACCTGTTTGAGGGCCTGGCTTTCTTTAGGAGGGAATTTTGCATTATCTGGCTCGGGGAGGGGCCCCAGCCAGAATGGGTCGATTCACTAGAAGGGCTGTCTGGAGGGGATGGCCGGAGAACGGTCTGGTTTAATGCCGAAGGCAGAACAAAATTAATGCTCCCAGACCCGCCTCCTGATGGATAACTGAGATCAGAGGCTCCATCCTCCGAAAACCCACCTGGATCACGACAATCACGGCTGTATTTGGAAACAATACAAGTTTTAAATCTTTTCCTAACTTAAAAAAAAAAAAGTTTGTTTCTGAAGGTGACCTTAGTTCCGTAAGTCTGTTTTTGTCTTTATAATCAGGTTGAACCCCAGATCAAGGTGCCTCACGGCGGAGGGCTCCCGCCTGTCACCCCTGACCGGGTCGGTTTCTGTAAGCAGCGTCCGTGCACACGCGTGCGTCCCGCACAAGCACACACGGTCACCCCACAACGGCCAGTGTGTGCAGAGGGACCCCTGTGGGTCTCCAGACACGCACACACATGCACATGTTCACTCGTGTGCTGAGGCCGACCTGCAGAAACGGACCGTGGCTCGCCCCAGCCTCCACCCTGCTCAGATGGTCTGAACCAATCACCGCGAGCCCGCTGTTGAGCTCCATGGTCAGAACTGCAGCTGGGCTGGGCGGGCCAGGTGCGGGGATGTGTGCACCTCCACGGGGGGCCGGCCCCGGGGCAGGCGTGGGGGGCGCGGAGGGCCAGCCCGGCCCAGAACCTGGCCCTGGGACTTGGCGGGACCTCACCCCCAGCAGAGCTTTCTCTGATCTATTGTAACTCAACAGCCCCACCCCTGGGTCTGACACAGAGTCTCATGCCCTAGGGACACCCCCACGGCCCCCAAAGCCCCAGGTCCTTCAGGCTAGCCCCTCCCGCCACCAGAATGAAGACCCCCTAAGTTAGAGAAGCCTGGATCTGCGGCCCCCCCCCCCGACCTCCCGCCTTCCTCAGCCTCCCCAGCCTGGGGAGAAGGGAGGTGTGGATGGGTTGTCACCGCGCCTGCCCATATATAAGGGGCAAACCGTTCCCAAGAGGCCCCCCATTTCTGAACATGACAAAGCCTTGTGTTGGCAGCGCATGGGGACAGAGGGCGGGGGAGGGCCTCGCAGGACATTCCCAGCTGGTGGGACCATGAGCTGGGGTGCAGTCCCGAAGACCCCCTCCTCGCCAACAAGCGTCACGTGGCAGTGGAGTGGAAGCGTCCCTAAACCTCGACTTCCCTCCTAGAAGGGGCGCAAAAAAGGCGAAACACAACGAGGATAGCAGCCAAAGACAGAAAATAATAAAACAGAGAAGCCGAAGGAGGCGCCGGCGGCCGAGGCGGGGTTACCCTGTTGTCCGCTAATTCTCGGAGGAGCCGCTCGGCCTGCGCCTTCTCCAGTAGCAGGCTCTGCTCCAGCTCCCCGATGCGTGCGTGCTCCAGCTGCGTCTGGGTCTGGTCCACCCGGGGCGGGTGGGGAGGCGGGCCAGGGGAGAGGAGTGCGGGGCAGAGGAAGCCAGAGGGAGAGAGAGACAGAGAGAGACAGAGAGAGAGAGAGAGAGAGGCGGCGTCAACTTCCGTGAGCAAGACAGGAGAGCAGGTCAAGGACAGGAGGTGGCTCGGGGACAGAGGAGGTCTGGGGAGGTGGGCCAGGCTGGGCCCTCCAGCGGCCCCCCCCACCGGGTCCCCATCTGGGTTTGTTTAAACGCCCCCCAAGCCACCCCACCCTGAAGAGGGTGGTAACAGGGCAGCGGGCTCCCTCCTGTCTCCCCTTGCGGCCCTGGGGAGGGGCCCCCGCCTATTCCTGCTCCCCATCGGGCTGTTGCTCATTTTCGGCACAGGATCCTGACACTGCAGGCCCCGGGATGGACGGCTCAGTAAAGGAACCCAGGACTCCTGGCCCCCCAGGCCTGAGCTGAAGGTGCAGGAACCAATTGAATGGGAAGGTTTTAAAAGATATCTCTACCCCATCGTGATTCTGCTGGCCTGGCCTCCCTGGTGGAGGCCAGGCTCTGACACCCACTGCCCTGCCCCGAGCCCGGCGTGTCGGTGCCCATCCCTCAGGGCCCCCGCGGAGGATGCCTGGTCTCCCCAAAGCACAAGAACGCTTTTGTTCTAGCTTCCCACGCTAACAAAGCCCGCCGTTCTCGGGGCATCCAGCCTGGCATTTGGGTTTCTCGTAACAGATCTGCAAGGGTGGCAGGGGCCAAGGGTGCTGGCTCCAGGACACAAGGGCAATCTGGAGACCAAGTTCATCGTGGGGAGAAGCCAGGGGTTCCTCCTCAGCCTTCAGCCTCCAGGAGAAGCGAGTTCCTGAAGGAACAACTAAAAAGGTTCTCTGTCTCTCTCTCTCTCAAGAGGGCAGCACGCCACAGTGCTAACAAGCAACCAGGCTCAGGCTCTTCCAGGAAATTACAGGCTGACAATGGTGTCTCGAAGTCAGCCCCTGGCAGGGGGGCGGGCGGGGAGCTCGTCCCCACCCTCCTCTCCCAGAGGGTGGGTACCGCAGCTCGGCCCAGGACCCACGCTAGGTGGAGCATGATCATAAATGATGACTGGTGGCTCCACGGATAAGAAAAAGCCCCCAGCCTCACAATTCCAAGTTTCACTTGGTATTCCCAAAAGGACTCCCCCCGCCACCGCCCTGCATCATCCCCTTTCCAAACTTTTAGCCTCCTGGTCTGTAGGTTGGGGTCTCCATGGGGACACGGGGAAATCCAGCGGACTTGCTTCAAGTGCTTGCTTAATTAGATAAATTCAACCACAGGAACGTGGGGGGATGGAAAACAGCCTCGAAGGCTACATTTTGGGTGGGGTGGATGATCGGGCCTTCCATCCGCTCCAGGGACACTGCAGTGTGCAGGATCCTGTGCCGAAGTGAGCAACAGCCCGATGGGGATGTGAGGACTGGGGCCACCACGTTCCTGCTTCTCACGCTCAAGCTCCCGGGAGTTGACGTTCATCAACCCACGCCCACGGTCAAGGTGCTGGAGGCCGTGTAAGGGTGGATGCAACTTTTGTCTCGTGCGCTAACTTTACAACCCAACCCCCGCATAGAGGGTGTCTCGGCAGTCTCTCCATCTCCATGGCCGAGAGGGGCAGCCACAGACTTCCAGCAGCAACATGTATCATCGAAGGAGGCTCCCAAAGCGGGGGACCCCCACTTCCCTGCCGCAGCTCAAATCTGGGAGCTCGGCCAAGCCTTGCCTACACCCCGCACCTGCCGCTCAGCCTCTCCTCGCAATGTGTCCACACGCCGGGGAAGAGCAGACACTGCCCTGGGATACCCCTTGGGTAACTGATGGCTGGAATTGTTATGTGGGGGAGATTCCCCACCTGCACTAGGGGCTCCTGGAGGTCAGAGGCATGCGTCACTGCTCTTGACCTCTCTTTAGTCCTCACAGCGCACAGATCAACAGAGAGCTGCTTCTGAGTTCACAAGCCTGGCGCTCCCTGTTACCACGGGTCCTCCCATGCAAGTAATCAAGTGACCCAATGGGTACTATTTAATTAACAAAATCGTAACACGTAAGCCCTGGATGATTGATTAATCAACAACAGCCAAATCCCAGTAAGGTCGAGCCCCCACTCGGATGGGAGAGGCACACACATTTTCACGGTGCAACGTGGCAAACATCCGTTCGAGAATCAGAAAACCTGTCTCCAGCCTGTGACCTGGGATTCCCACCCTGGGAGAAGCACCTTCCCCGTGATCCTGCCCTGTTTCTGGCAGTGGGGACATAAAGGTGGATGAGACAGACAGGGTCCCCGCCCCCCAGGGGTGTACATTGCGGGGAGGGACGCAAACAACAGAGGATTTCAGGTTGTGGTTGGAGCTGGGAACAGGGCTCAGGTGAGGGGCACAGGGGGTGGACGTAATATCGAAGAGGCAGAGGTGGCTTCTCTGAAAAATATTGCGGAAGGTGAGGCCCGAAGGAGAAGCAGGATTCAGCACACGGAGAAGTTCAGAGGCAGACAGAGCTTGGGGCGTCCAGGAACATGGGTGCACAGGGTGGGGTCCCCAAGGGGCTCCTCTGGGCCACTCTGGAAGAGCCTACCTTTACCTGGGGTCGTGGTGCCAGATGTGTGAGCAGGGAAGCGGCAGGGGCTGGTTTGCCTCTTTAAGACATTTGGTCAGCGGTCTGCTTTACAGTAACACGGAGAGGGGGCTGTGGGTGGTGGGGGGGAGAGCTGGAACAAGATCGGCCATGAGTTGATAATCACTAAAGCCCGCTGACGGGCCAATGATGAGAGTTCATCATACCTTCTTCCCTACTTATGTGTAGGCTCAAAATTCCCCAGTGTTAAAAATCCCAAAGCTGTATTTTTAAGGGTTATCTGGCTTCAGTGTGGAGAATGGGGAGCGGAAGAACACGGGAGGTGCAAAGTAGGGGCCGGCGCAGTTGTCCGAGGCAAGGTGCTGGGGTCTGGCCCAGGAAGGTGGCTATGGGGAGGAAAAGAATTTTGGAGGCAAGGTCAAGGTCAGGAGGATTTCTGATGGGAGGGATGAAGGAAAGATTCAAGATAAGTCAGCTAAGCAACCATCTGTGGGGTTGTGGGGCCAACTGCTGAGATGGGGGGGTCAGGAAATAAATAGAGAGATCTGTCTTGCACATGTTCCATTTAGGATGCTGTACTGGGTTGAACGGTGTCCCCCAAAACCTCACCTTTACCTGGAGCCTCCGAATGGGACTTTGTTTTGGAAGAGGAATCTCTGCACATGTGATTAGTTAAGATGAAGTCATACTGGATTAAGGTGGACCCCAACCCCAATGACTGGTGTCCTTATTCGAAGGCCAAGTCAGAGACACAGGAACATGCAGAGGCAAAGGCCATGTGGTGACAAAGCCAGTGACTCAGTTACAAGCCGAGGGATGCCAAGGGTCGCCAGGAGCCTTACCGGAGCTGGGAGAGAGGCGTGGAACAGGTTCTCCCTCAAGCCTCCAAAGGAAGCACGCATGCCCATCCCTTGATTTCAGATGTCTGGCTTCCAGAACATCGAGAGAATAAGTTTGCATTGTTTTAAACCACCGAATCGTGGTGATTTGTTACAGTAGCCCCTGGAAACTGCTACAGACCCCCGTCACTCCCTCTCCCTGGGGGAGATGTCCAGTAGGCGCGCCAGTGTGGCTCTCGGGGGGGGGCGGGGCGAGGGAATCGTGAGCTCACAGAGGACACCGAATGACACAGACTGGAAGCTCTCAACAGCGTAGATCCAGGGGCCAAGGGGCCCTGAGACAGGCCGACGTCTAGAGATCAGGAAGGAGGCTACGAGGCTGGAACCGGGGAGTGAGGCCAGGAGGAGGACAAGCAGAGAGATGGGGTGACAGCTGGTGGGAGACCAGGAGCTCACAGGAATGCTCTGGGTTTTATTTTTGACTCCCGAGACGGGTGGGTGTGAGCGGAACTCTGGGACCATTTGTGTTCAGGTCGTCATGAATATGGTCACAGGAAAAACAGCAGCAAGAGGACCCCAGCGCCCCTTGACTGTCACTGTCTGTCACGGTCTCTCCCAGCCTCTCCCAGCTGAAGGAGCGGGGATGGACACCTGATCCAAAGCCAGCCAGCTCATTGGCTAGCCTGGGACCAATCAGATTCTCTCCAGAGGACGGAGGCTTGGGCTGATGGGAGGTGGGTGCTGGAGCCTGGGCCCCGGGGCCAGGAGGCTAGTGGGTGGGCGGGGCCAGAAGTGGGTGGGGCCAGAAGTGGGTGGGCGGGGCCAGGAGAGGGGGTGGGGGGGCAGTGGTGGTTGGGGAGCCAGGACAAGGGAGCAAACGTGCCAAGAGCCCAGGAGACACAATGAGAGAGAAAAAGAGTCAGACAGACGTGCAGACTGACCACGAGTCAAGAGCAGAGGGAAGCCCCTGAGCAGAGAATGAATGGGTGTGGATTCTCAGGCTATTTCTTGCCTTGGGTCCTTGAACTCCCGGTGACAGTTCCCTATAGACTTTCAATAAACCCCGTTGAGTGAAGTGCGCAGGAGGGGTCTCTGTCCCTTGCAAGCACAGGTGCTTTTTCCAGAAGCCCACCCCAACTCCTGCAAGATGGCAGCCACCCAGCAGGAAAGCCAGCCACAGACAACCACATGACCTGTCCCCTTGGCTAAGAGGGAAGCGTACAAGAGAACATCCTAATAATGCTGGGCTGGGGCTCCTACACTGGGGTTGTACCCCGACATCCATCCTTAAAGCTCAGGTGAAAAAATCTCCCAGATGGCACACGTCCCTCCCCTAGCCGGGGTCATCCAGGGACAGGACAACCCCAGGCACACTTTTGCTGGGCAACGAAGACATGGGCTCTTAAGGCAGCTCCTTCACAAAATCAGAAACCATAATATCCAATTTGAGCTCAGAAATGATCTAGTGCAGGGGCGCCTGTCTTGCTCAGTCAGTGGAGCATGAGACTCTTGATCTCGGGTTTGTGAGTTTGAGCTCCATGTTGGGTGTAGGGATTCCTTAAAAATAAAATCTTAAAAAAAAAAAGATCTAGTGCAATGATCCCCAAAGTATCGTCCCTAGACGGGCATCCACCTGGGAACCTTCTAGAAATGCAAATTCTCAGGTCCCACCCTGACCTACCGAACAGCCACTCTGAGGCTGGGCCCAGCACTGTGTCTGAACACACCCTCTAGGTGATGAATTCTTAAGTCTAAGAATCACCGACCTAGTTCAACCTCCTGATTTTGCAGATGAGCAAAGTGAGGCCTGGGGAGGGGAGGGACTGCCCAGGGCCAGTTAGGCCCAGGCCAGCATGTGGAGGACTGAACTCACTGTCCCCTGCCCCATCTGATAGCTCCAGGAGTCCTCATCCCTTGTCACCTCCCAGGGAGCTAGGAGGACCACAGCAGCGAAGCATTCCTGCCCACCCAACGGTGGCCTCGTGAGCCCTGAGGTCTCTGCATGATATGGTGAGGAAGGCTGGGGGTGGCTGGGGGCCTTCACTAACTGATGGGAGCACCCCCTGTCCCTCAGCTCAGAGACAGTGGGGTGGAGCGGAGAGTGAAAGGTTCACCTTTGCCCAGACCACCTGTCCAGGTGCTGTAACTCAGGAGGCGCCCTAAGTGGTCCTCCTCATGGGCTGAGCTCAGGAGCCAGGAGTCCTGGGTCCTGGTCCCAGGGGCTGCTGCCTCGCTCCGTGATTGGGTGAGTCCCTTTGACTGAGGCTGTTTTGCCACCTACAAGCTCTGAGACTCAATAGCAAGCTACTTCCAGCCAAAATGTCACCTGGAATCCAAGACAAGTGAAGGACCCAAGGGACACCTTCAGTGCTATTGTCCAACAAAGAAGGGATAGGGGAGTCCAGCCACTATGTCCTATGGCTACCCTTGGTCCACCCCACCTGGCTGCCAAACAAAAGGAAGCATGGCCCCTCTGGGGCTCTTGGAGCTGAGCCATTCCCCCCCCCCCTTTGACACCCTCTGAGTCTCTCATGACCTGCCCCTCCCCATTCTCCCAGAGGCCCCTTCTGGATTTCTCCCTTGAAATGTCCCCAGCCCCCTCCCAGGGAGGCCAGAGCTGCTGCCTGGTCCTCAGGACCATGTGCCCTGCAAGGGCTGGGCGCGGGGATAGGGGCCAGGGGAGAAGCGGGGGGGCGGGGCGGTCCTCCGACCATTACCTCCAGGTCTCCCTTGGTGAT
Source organism: Mirounga angustirostris (assembly GCF_029215605.1). Classification (NCBI taxonomy): domain Eukaryota; kingdom Metazoa; phylum Chordata; class Mammalia; order Carnivora; family Phocidae; genus Mirounga; species Mirounga angustirostris. Next base: position 170,173,794 of record NW_026991713.1, read on the forward strand.
GGACTCCTCCTCCACTCGGAACTGCAAGTCCTCCACCTTCCTGCAGGGGGAGAGGGGGCTGAGCCGGCTGGGCTCAGAGCCGTGGGCCTCACCCCGTGCTCAGACCACGCAGAAGGCACCAACCGTCCCAGAGTCCTGGCTGATGGGGCAGAGCCTCCTGGAAACCTCTAGCCCTCCCAACTGCCGGCCCCGTGCTCTACTCTGAGACCACCGGCTTCTCTAAAACGGAGGCGTGTCAGGCAACATCCTTCCTCCCTAGGGTGGCTGTGGGATGGGGTGGCAGGAGGGGCTGTCCTGCTTCTGCATGAACAGCCCGCAGGGAGGGAGGGAGCGTGGGCTTCTTCCCCTGCTGACCTCACTCTCGTCCCCTCCCCGCAAAATCGGGGCGCCAGAGTCCTGGGGCTGCTCCCCGATGAGTGTCCCCACTGCCCTGCTGTAGGCGTCAGGAGCCACTCTCGGGGAGACACAGTCACCCACCCACGTGCCAAGACCAAGGGGAGGTGCGGGCACATAACCGCTCACGGAGCTGCCCTTCCCGGGGCCTCCTGACAGCTCCCGGCCTGCAGATGGGGAGACGGGGCCCCGGGAAGGGCAAGAGACCTGCCCAAGGCCACCCAGCAAGCCCAGGGGCCCGCACCCAGGCCCTTCATGAACACAACCCCCAGGACATGTTCAAGTTTTTTGTTTGTCACCATGGGAACCAGATGTGTGGGCCCCGAAAACTGTCTCAGGCAGATATAAATAAGCCCTTTCTCCTCAAGTCAGACGGTAACAACAGCCTGTGCTTCACAGGCCTCAGCTGAAAGCCCCGAAACAGCCCCCAAGTGGGGGCTGAGGATGGGGGGCTGCCTGAGGCATGGCGGAGGGGAGGGAGCCCCAGAAATCTGGGTGTCGGCCAGGGGACAGGGAGAGGCCCTGGGGCAAGAGAAGCCCTGTCCCCTGTCGGCTTGTCCCGCTAGGTGACCCCAGGACCAAGTCAGGCCAGAGGCCCCACACAGAGGGAACCACAGTCCCCACTGGCCGCTGTGGCAGGACAGAAAGAACCAGTGTCATCACCAACAGCCTGGTGGCCCCAGGCAAATCCCCGCCCGCTCTGAGCCTCAGTTTCTTCATCTGTGACATGGGGGGGCAATAGCCGCCTCCCGGGCTCATGGTAAGATTGAGAGAGACTACGCAGGCAAGTCCTCAGCCTGGGGCTGACTCCTAGAAGCAAGGTGTTTTGAGGGGCCCTTTGAAGCTGCTTCTCGGAGCCTCGGGGTCCTGACCCAGCCAAGCTGGGAGCTCTGTGGATGCAGCCGGCATGAGGGGGGTCCCCACCCTGCGTGTTCCCCTCGGGATGCGCTGCACGGGCCGGGAGGGCAGGTGCAGCGAGCCCACCCCGCCACCACCATTCAGGAAGGAGAACGGTGGACGGATGTGGTGAGGCATCAAGCCTGCAGAGATGGGGATCATCACCCCACTTTGCAGATGAGGGGCAGGCCCACAGAGCTCAGATGTCCCCCAGGCCCAGGGCAGGGGTGGTGGCCCATACCTCCTCTCCTCCTCCAGCTGGTTGGACAGGTCTACCTTCTCCTTCCGCACGCTCTCCACCAGCAGCCGGGCCCGCTGCAGCTTCTCCTCAGCTTCTGTAACATACTGGGCCCCGAGCAAGGGCCAGCGCAGCGTCAGCCTCCTCCCGGGCCGGGGTCCAGGCGGGGGAGGGCTGCGAGAGAGGCGTGGGGGCGCGAGGAGCCGGGCCTGCCACTCGGGCCACCCCCATCGGTGGGGCACAGACCGTGGGCCTCGCTGTGAGGGAGGAGGGCATGGCCGAGCGCCAGGAACGGCAGAGGCCAGCCTCACCCAGTGGGAACCCCAGGTCCACCTGTCCCCAGTCCCCAGCACCCCAGTGCCTGCCACGTCCCTCGACCCCTAAGAACCTAAGACCTGCTGTCTTGGGAAGGCCTCTGTCCCAGCACACACGGGAGCCTGGCCTTAATCATCCCAGCACTTGTCGGCGGGCTGAGCCAGGCTCCTGGTGGGGATGGGGACCCAGGAAGGATCTGTCACGTAGGAGACAAACATCTCCAGCAGGGAAGAGAAGGCAAGTGATTGCAGCAGACCCAAGTCGACGGGCGAGGGCGCCCTGCCCCGAAACCCAACCCACGGATCTACTTGAAAGCACGATCTGAAACGTGGACGGGTGTAGACCAAAAAACGTGTACATGAGTATATTTAGACAATGTGAGTAATTGGAAATAACTTGAGCCACCACAGGGGACCGGCCACGTTGGCAAAGACACAGCTCGTGGTAGATGGCCACACAGCCTCGGAAACAGGGAAGAATTTTCCATGACCTAGAAAATGCTCCCACTCTAGTTAAGTAGGAGAAAGCACGAGATGGCCAGGCTCCAGATCCACCAGGGGGAGGGCTGAGGGGGGAGGTCGGGATTCTCGGCATGAAGGTGGCCCACAAGGCGGACCCTCTGGGCACCCCCCACCCGCCGGCCCCGCCGGCCCCGCCACCTGCTCGTGCTGCGCCTTAAGCAGGGCGATTGCCTTCTCCACTTCGCAGATGTGGCTCGTGGCCTTGGCCACCTCGGCCCGCTCCAGGTCCCGCTCAGCCAGCAGCTGCTCGATGTGTTGCTGCTTTTCCTTTAACGCCTCTTGCAGGGCAGTCGTGCCCGAAATCTTGCGGGCATAGCGCGAGGAGGTCTCCGTGAGCTGCAGGAAGGCGCGGGTGCGGGCAGGACTCAGGGATCTGGAGCACCATCCGGACAGCAGCTCGAGCGCCTCGCCTCCCAGGGCCCTGCTCCTCCCGGCCAGCGCCCTAGAGGCTCTACGTAGGGGGATGTTCGAGATCCATGGAACTCCCGGTTCTCGGGGGAGTCATGGCCCCCGACAGTCACAGCACCTGGGCTCTGCCTCATGTGGACTCCCTCACCTGGGCCGCTTTCTCTGCACACATTCTAGACTCTCAACCTAGCCTCAGCTTGCACAGAAGGCCCTGTGCCCAGCAGGGCAGCCTTGCCTTCTCCCCTCACCCAGGGTGCCTCTGGCAACCTTGAACCCCCTGCCCTGCACCTGCCCCCACCCATAATACCTGTCCTATATCTGTATGACCCGCCTTAACTCCCAGGAAAGGGGTTAGGGTTAGGCTACTGACAAATCAGTGACATAAAAATAACAATAAATGTAAATGGATCAATCTTTCCTATTAAAAGATATCAACTTTCTCATCTTTTTTTTTTTCTTTTTTAAGTAAACTCTATGCCCAATGTGGGGATTGAACTCATGACCCTGAGATCGAGAGTCGCATACTCCACTGACTGAGCCAGCTAGGGGTCCCTAAGCTTTCACCTGTGTTCAAAAACCCATGGAGAGAGACCTGGAACCAGAGCAAGTCAGGGGAGACTGGGACACCTGGATCCTTCTGTCCCTACCCCCCCTACACCCACACACCAGGGTACCCCTCCCTGGCTCCACCCTCACCAGTCCGCTGCGGCTGGGCCGGCCCCCCACGGAGGAGGCCACAGAGCTGACGGAGCTGATAGAGGAACTGCTGGGGCTGTGGGTCAGTGCCGAGACACCCATGGCCATGCGCTTGGTCTTCTTGGCCTTGGCCGGGCTGGTGGACGGGAAGCCGATGCGGATTACCTTGTGGATGGGCGCGAAGAGACCAAACTTGGGTGGGCACTGGAAGTACCTGGGGGAGGCAGGAGAGACCCACACTGCCGTCATGGCCCCATGGCCCAGAGCCGCCTCTAGCCTCCCCTAGCCTCCCCCAGCAGAGAGGCTTGTCCTTGGGGTCCCAACAACCTCACCCCACGACCAATAGATGGGACTCCCAGAAAGAGAACAGAGGGGAATAGGGCCCGAGATTCTCTGCAGCCATAAATAGCCATTGGGCATATTTAGGAGGAGCCAGGAGTTATAACAATTACCCAGTACCCACTCTGCACCGGTCCCTTTATGTGAGTGCTCATTTCTATCTCCCAGCCACTCTACTCTTATCCATGTTTCACAGATGAGATTTAGGCTCAGAGAGGTTAAGGAACTTGCCTGAGGTCACACAGGAGGCTAAATGGCAATGCCAGGACTGGACTCCCCAGTCTTCTGGGCTTGGCTCCCACACACCATTCAGAGCACCCCCCCAGCCCTATCTGTAGCCTCCACTCTCACGACTGCCCCTGGGCCACCCCAGACCCAAGGAACCCCACTGAGCCCTGCCCATGGAGCTCCCAGCATGGAGCAACCAAAGCCTGAAGGAGACACCTTGGAGGTGGGGGCTGCTGCCCCACCTGCCCCCAAATTCTGAAGGCAAGAGTGAGTTGAGAGAAACACCCATCTTGCAAACAGGAAGGCACAGTGTTGCCACAGGAACTCGGGACTATCTTCTCTCAAAACCTCTCGGGACACAGATTCCACACGGGACCGGGGAGCTGGTTCTGTCCAGTTCTTGCCTTGCCTTGAAAGTGCCTCCCCATCCCGCCTCCTCCTGCAGGCAGCTCTTTGCCAGGACCGTCCCCCCTGCGTAGCAGACCTTCCTCAAGCCTGCTGCAGAAGCAAAAAGCCTACTTTCCTGCAAGAGCTGGGTGAAGTATGGCTCCTCCCCTGATGGCTTGGCCTGAACCACAGTCACCAGTCCTTTCCAGATCCGTCACAGCCCAGCCTAGGGACAGCCAGCGTGGGCAGTGGGGCCCCACGACCCTGGCAGACGCTGCTCACCCAGAACCTCACACCCCCGGCCCCAGCCTGCCACCCTCCCAACCCAGCCTTCCCAGCAGCCAGTTCCCTCTCATCAGAGAGGGCGTGAGACCTGGAGCCCAGCTGTGACCCTATCCGGGGCTGTAGGGCACTGGACAGTGTTGGATTATTTCCTGTGTCACCTGGGGGTCTCCCGGGAGGCCGGTACCACTCCCTCTCGTTTCCACAGCTCCCACCCCACATAGCCTCATGTGGCATGCAAGAGGGAACACAGAACCAACGACTCTCCTAGCACTTGCCCGTGACTCTGCCTGACCTTGAGCAATGACCTCTCTGGCCTCTGTTCTCTCGTCTGTAAAATGGGGATGCTATTCCTCAGACAGAAGGAAGGTGGCAGCACCTCTACCGTGGTGCCTGGCTCAGCTACCCAGAGCCTCAACACGGGCTTCCTCAGATGCCCCAGCCTCAGCCTCCACACCCATCCCAGGTGAAGAGAAGCTCCCTCCCAGGCACCCCGGGGGAAGTCCACCATACCTGGTGCCCGCCACCGCCCCATCATTCTTCCCAAGGGGCTCGTCCAGCTCCACGCCGCACCACTCGCCCTTGGCAAAGTCTGTCTCCCCCACGTACCGCACCACGCCAGTCTTCGTCCCGCCAACCTGTTGGCACACAGACAGACTCAGGTCCGGAGGATGCAGTGGGCCCAGGCAGAGACGGCCCAGGTGCCCAGGCTCATCCCATCTCTCGCTTCCAGTGTGCAGGGGACAGGGAAGGTGGGGGTGAGGAGGAGAGAGGCCCAAGGGCAGTGGGGAGGGATACAGGTAACACCAGGGCTTCCCGGGGCTGTCCCATGCAAGAGCTTTGGAGACAGACAGACCTGCATGGAAACTCTGCCACGTACAAGCTGTGCGAGCTTGGGCAAATTACCTGACCTCTTGGAGCTTCAGCGTCTTCATCTATAAAAAGCATTTGTTTTGGGCGCCTGGGTGGCTCAGTTGGTTGAGCGACTGCCTTCAGCTCGGGTCATGATCCTGGAGTCCCGGGATCGAGTCCCGCATCGAGCTCCCTGCTCGGCGGGGAGTCTGCTTCTCCCTCTGACCCTCCCCCCCACCATGCTCTCTCTCTCTCTCAAATAAATAAATAAAATCTTAAAAAAAAAAAAAAAGCATTTGTTTTATCTTCCCCCCCGAGGATTAAATACTTAGGTGCAGTGCCTGTCACATACTAGAGTGTCAATAAACATCATCCTTAAAAATGGTTAAATGGTGGTCACCAGGGGCTGGGGGAGGGGGAAATGGGGAATTGTTTAATGGGAATCGAGTTTCGGTTTTGCAAGACGAAGACGACCTGTAGATCGGGTGCACAGCAATGTGAATGCACTTAACACTATTGAATGGTACATTTAAGGATGGTCAGGAAGGCTGATTTGAGGGGTGCCTGGGTGGCTCAGTTGGTTAAGCATCTGCCTTTGGCCCAGGTCATGATCCCGGGGTCCTGGGATCCAGCCCTATGTCAGGGTCCCTGCTCAGTGGGGAGTCTGCTTCTCCCTGTTCCTCCCCCAGGCTTGTGTGCTCTCTCTCTCGCAAAAATAAATTAAAAAATCTTCTAAAAATAAAAAGATAAAAAGCCCTAGAAGTTTCTCTACCTCACTCCAGAAGCAAACATTTCAACTCTCTAGGCTGAATTTTTTGGTAACTCCCGATTTCTAAATGACACACTTACAATGTTATTTCTTGATTTCTCAATTTTGGGTTACCCCCCTCAACTTCCCATCCAGGAAGGGGAGACGTCAGCTCCCCTTCATCACTGCCTCATATGCATCTGCGCTCACACGTCCTGACTCTACCCCCTTTCCAAGCAGCGAGGTCTCGATTTTGATCGGATTCCAGGTTTACCGTTCCAGAGACTAAGTAAACGCTGCTCATGGATGAGTATGGGAGGCTGCAGGTGCTTTTTCCTTGCCGGCACAAATTTTTCCCTCCAGATAATTGTCTTTTATGATCATTTGTTTGCCTAGCCTTTACAGACTTAACACTCATTCCACCCCAGGGGCGCCTGGGTGGCTCAGTCATTGGGCGCCTGCCTTCGGCTCAGGTCCTGATCCCAGGGTCCGGGATCGAGCCCCGCATCGGGCTCCCTGCTCCGTGGGAAGCCTGCTTCTCCCTCTCCCACTCTCCCTGCTTGTGTTCCCTCTCTCGCTGTGTCTCTCTCTGTCAAATAAATAAATAAATAAAATCTAAAAAAAACCCCTAATTCCACCCCAAACTTTCTCATTTGGGAAAGGCCTGGGGAATTCCATCAAGTTCTTTCTGAAGAAGACCCTCCTGCAGCCACGTGACCTACCATGGGGCCACCAGCCTCGCCTCTTCCTGCACCATCGCCCTGAGGAGTCCCTTCGCCTCTCCTGGGCTGGACCCCATTTCCTAGATCCTAGGTCTTCCATTTTTCTTGGTTTACTTCCTTATTTTTGGTCAAACACATCCCCCCAGGGCTTTTAAAGAAAAGGTGCATGAGGAAATAAACTCTTCAAACCTTTGCAATTTGGGACACTATTTTTTACTCTAGCCTCCCTTTGGCTTAATCAAGGTAAAAATTCAGGTTACATCAAATTCACCATTTTAACCAGTATAAAGCGTACAATTCAGTGGCTTTTAGTTTGCAACCATCACTGCTATCTGATTCCAGAACATTTTCATCACCCCCAAAAGGAAACCCCATGCCCAGGAGCAGGCCCCCACCCCCAGCTCCTGGCAACCACTCATGTACTTTCTGTCTCCATGGACTGCCTTATTCTGGGCATTTCCTATCAATGGAATCACCAGTATGTGACCCTTTGTGTCTAGTCTTCTTTCATTGGCATAGCGTTTGCCAGGTTCCCCATGCTTATCAGCAGCAGTATCATTTATCAGCATCATTCCTTTTTATGGCTAAATAAAATTCCAGCGTATGGATTACATCACATTTTGTTTGCCGGTTCATCCACTCTCGGACATTTGGGAGGTTTCCACTTTTTTGGTCAGTGTGAATAACATCCCTGTACAAGTCATAGTGTGAACACTTGCATCCCTCACTCTTGAGTGAGTTTGGCCGGGTCCCTTCCTTCAGGATTTCGAAGGTGTCCGTCTTCCAGGGCTGTTGATGAGACGTTTCAAGCCCATCTGAGTCCCGATCCTGCAGGTGAGCCCATCTGCCCGCTCCAGAAACCTGGAGGACTCGCTCTCTGGCCCAGGGTTGTGCAGATACACAGTGAGGTGCGTTGGTGGGAGCCTCTTCCCAACCCCCTTCCCGCACTCCCATGGACCCTTTCAACCAAGAAACCCTTGTCCATCCTGGGGAATTTCCCCACATTCCCTACTTGACTTCCATCCTCCTTTTCCTGTTTTCTCTTTCTAGAACTGCTGCATTTGGAAGTTGGATCCACTGGACAGGTCCTCTGAGTCTTATTTTCTCTCCTGTTTCCATCTGTCTTTTGGTTCTACTTTCTGGGCAATTTCCTTAAATTCATCTTCTAAGACTTCTGTGTGGTTTCTTGTATGTGTAATCAGATTTTTTTCATTTCCCAGAGCTTTTTTGTGCACTGTCTTATATTCAGTGGTGTTCTGTTCAGACTTAATGCCTGTGTGACCTTCTCTAATTTCCCAGAGGACCGGCCACTGTCCCCAGCAAAGCTTCTTGTGTTCGCCGAGGAGGGCATGGGCTCAGTGACCAGAGTTCTAGAAGCAGCCAGCTGGGAAAGGGGCTCAGCCTTCAGGATCCAAATGTTCACTGAATCCTCCTTTTTAAATCCAACCTGCCTGGGATCCCCCCCCCATCCCAAAACTCTGCCCGACCCGCTCAGGAGATGAAGTGTCCGTCTGAGGGAGGGACGGTCACCAGGCAGAGTGGGGCAGGGATGGGGCGTCGGAAGAGTTTTCAGCCAATTCTCCTGTTTCTGGCCCCGACATCAGCCCCATTTCCAGAGGCCACCATGCGGCCGACTCCTGAGCCTTGGCTTTCTGAGGGAGACATCGATTGCTTCTCTGCTCTTCTGACTGCTGACCATGGACTCGGCCACCCTGGGTCTCTGGTGTCATTGTTGCTGTCCCCTCTCTTGTTCTCTTTGTCCTTGAGGCTTTAAAAAAAAAAAACCCTTCCCTGCCGTTCTAGGGCAGGTTCAGGAAAACGCGCAAGCAAACGTGCATGTTGATCTACAGCTTTTGTCTGAACCTCAAAGCTACCTCCTCTGACACCCCTCTGTAGGCCTCCCGTGGACCGGCTCGCCAATCAAAACTCCCTCCACTCCCACACAGACTGTGTGCTGGGCATATTGAAGACATGAATCCTAAACCTCCCAACTCTGTAGGCGGGGTGGGGGGGCAGCGTTACCCCACTCCCAGATGAAGAGACAGAGGTTCAGAGTGGTCTGTGAGTGCTGGTGCCCGATGGGCTTCCCTCTCCTGCTTCTTCAATCCTGGCTGGGCACAACGACCAGGCCCCACTGTCCCAGATCCCCACTACCCCCAGGTGGGGGATCTGTGGCTAGAAGTGCACTTCCATCTCCTGGCGGGCCCAGGGAGCTCTGCTTCACCCTCGGTCCGCAGCGGCCTCTGGGCCCCAATCCTTCCCTCATCCCTCCCTCCTATAGCACAACGGAGCCAGGCGGGTATTCGCTCAGAGGTGGGAGCAAGGCAAGAAACAGTGGAAAGGCTTCCAGAAGGGATGGGTGTGGTGCTGACCCTCCAGCCAGGTCAGCACAACCTTGGGACCCTCGTCCCCCTGCGGCGCCTGAGATGCTGCAGTGATCACTCACCAGGACTCCACCTGGGTATGGCAGGCCCCACCCCTCCAGACTAAGGATCTGCCTCTTCTCTTTTATTTCTTATATTTTAATCTTTTCTTACTTTATTTAGTATTCAATTTACTAGAAAATTAATGGATTTTTGGTGACGATTTTAGGTTTATAGAAAATGTGACCAGAAAACACAGAGCGTTCCCATAATATCCACGCGCCTCCTTCCCCTCCGCCGTCCCCGCTTATTAACCCCTTGCGTTAGCGTGGTACATTTGTTACAGTGAGGAACTAGTATTGACACGTGATTAAGAACTGAAGTCCACAGTTGACATCAGGGTTGACTTGTGGTGGTAGACGTTCTGGGGGTTTTGACAAATGTATAATGACAAGTATCCACCAATATAGGATCATACAGAGTAGTTTCAGTGCCCTAAAACTCCTCTGGGCTGCACCTGTTCATCCTGTCCTTCCCCCAGCCCATAGCAACCGCTAATCTTTTTACTGTCCCCGAAGTTTGGCTTTTCTAGAATGTCAATAGTTGGAATCAAAGCACCGTATGGAACCTTTTCAGAGGGGCTTCTGTCCCCGAGCAATCTGCATTTAAGGTCCCCACATGTCTTTTCATGGCTTGATAGCTCCTTTTTTTTGGAAGATTTTATTCATTTGAGAGAGAGAACAAGCAGGGTAGGGGGCAGAGAGAGAGACAGAAGCAGGTGCCCCGCTGAGCAGGGAGCCCGAGATGGGGCTCAATCCCTGGACCCTGGGATCATGACCTGAGCCAAAGGCAGACGCTTCACCGACTGAGCCACCCACGCGTCCCCTATTAGCTCCTATCTTGACGGCCTCGAAGAACATTTCCTTGTCTGGATGGAGCAGTTTATTTATCCACTCACCTACCGCAGGAGAGCTCCTGATGCTCGCTAAGAGAACTCCTCCCTCGCATCCACCCCCACCGTGCACTGAGTCCCAGCCTCCCGAGGGAGGACTCCCAGGCCTCCTCTTTTCCACCACCTGTGGGTTTTCAGGGCCCAGAGTCCCTGCCGGCCTGGGCCAAGCACCAGCTAAGGTCCAGGGTCTCATGGAGCAATGGCGGGGGGCAGACTGAGTTCATCTGTTTCTCGGGGACTTTCCTATGAGGAAGTCAAACTGGTGACTCACTTAAAATGCTCGCCTCTGCAGCCGATCAGGGTGAGAGGACAACGCCCCAGAGCTGTTCAGCTCTGCCGTCAGGATGCGGGGGGCAAGCCGGCCCCCCTTGCAGGGCTGCTGATGGTACAGCGAGGGGCTCATGGGAGCGGCACCTGCGGGAGTGTGCAGAAGCAGGGATGGGGTGTGCCGGCAGGAAAAAGGCTGGCTGGGGAGATGGGTCGCTCTTGCGGAGTGGAGGGGACAGAGGTGGGCGGCCCTCGGGGGTCCTCTGCAGAGCTCAACAGCAACCAGTGAGGGGAAGCTGGGGCTCAGCCAGCCTGTGGAACCCCAACATGGTGCCCGTGGTGCCCCTCTGGCTCGGGACCACCCACGGGGCCCTGAGTCATTCATGCAGCAGGTACGTTCCAGCACCTTCCTGGCTCCAGTAGGCACTGGGGGCACAGCTGTGTGGGGCTCCTGGCTGTGGCAGGAAACAGGCAGTGGGGGAGGAAGGGAATAAATGCTCTTAATCCAGGTGGTTGGCAGGGGCTAGGCAGAGTGACATCAGAGGCCTCTATCTCTGAGCGCCCATGACGCAGAGCCTAGTGGAAGTGGGACAGCGAGCTGTGGGAAGCCCTGGGGGACAGTGTCCCCGGCGCAGGAACCGGCTTGGGACACTGGAGGAAAGGAGAGTGGGCTGGTGCAGCCGGGCCCGGCCAGGATGGAGGGAAGACAAGCTGGGTCATCTGATGGTGGGCAGGTGGGTCACAAGGGCCCGGGGGCCATGGGAAGGCAGGTGGGTTTTATCCCAGGTGAGATGGGAGCCTCTGGGGGTGCTGGGACCTGGGTGGGGAGTGCAGGGAGACCAAGGAGGTCTTAACTAGTGCATGGACCTCAGGAGGTAGCATTGAGGCCCCAGTGAAACCAGGATCCATAGGTATCTTTGAAGAACAGCACAACTTAGTGAACATAAACACTGCTCATGCCTTTGACCCCGTTCAGAAGCAGGTGTTGTAGTTGGTGAAGCTAAGAGCTTCTACACCAGCCGTTTCCAAGTCCCCTGGGAAGGGCCCTGATTATGCATGTACAGGATCACAGGATTTAGAAACTGTGCAAAGCAATATTTTTGGGGGGTATTGTTTTTCCTAGAGTCCCTGTCCTCAAACAAGTTCCGGCCTCTATAGTCACCCACATCCAGCCTATACTTTTTTAAAGGGCGGGGTAGGGACAGGAAGGTGATGTGGCAGGTGTCTACAGCGGGCACGCGGGGAAGCAGCAAGTTGGGGGGTCGGTCAGGCCAGCTGGATCCTGGCAGTGAACAGCGGACCGGGCTACAGGACTAACCCTAGAGAAGCTGCAGACTAGGGTGAGATAGGGGTGGGTGGGTGGAGTTCCATCCACCCGGCAGAAACAAACCCCATGTTCAAGTTTTCTCCCCCACCCAGAATCCAAGCATATCCTGCTTCTAGGGCAGCCACAGTTGATGAGTATAAATAGAGGAATGAATGGTCTATCGCCTCCCGGCTGTGTGACCCTGGGCAGGCTGTGTGATCCAGGGCTGAGCTCAGTTTTCTCATCTGTAAAATGGGAGGATAATTCCCACCTTCTAAGGCAGCAGGCAGGACCCAAAAGGACTAGGTATAGAAAGTGCTGGGTACAGTGCCCGGGGTGAGCGACACCCCCAAGAAAGCAGCGGGACCTCAACAGGGCCTGTCCACTCTGGCTGCTACCAGCCCTGCTGATGGGCTAGGGCCTGGCAGACCCTTCTAGAGCAATGCCCACGTCGTGCGGGCTTGTATGCCCCCTGCCCTGCACGTCCAGTTCCCACCCCTGAAGGGGGAGCAGGTGCAAGGGGAGAGTTCCAGACAGGATCAAACTGGGGTTCAACCTCCCTGCTCCCCCAGCCTGGGGACCAACCAGAGCTGGCCAAACTGCACCCCCCCAGCCTCCACTTCCTCCCCCAAAGAGGTTGCAGACCACACCCAGGGCACTCACGTGACACTAACCAGACCCTGAGAGTCCAGCCTCCCCTGTCCCACAGCAGGCCCTGGACACTCCCCTGGCTCCACTACTGCCCCCTCCCATCCTGTCCCCACAAAACAGCAAGCAAGATGAGCTTAAAGCATGGATCTGCTCATGCTGCTGCATAGAGCCTTCCATGGCTCCCTCTGCAAACAGAGCAAACCCCCTCCACCCCGGCCCCAGACATGCAGGGTCAGTGCACGCCAGCCTCATGGGCACTTTCCTGCCCCAGCTCCCTTGCTCCTGGCTCAGCCCCGCTACTCTTCTATTTCTCTAGTTCATTCCCTGCATCTCAGTCCTAACACCGGGCCTTGGAAATGCCTACCACCAGGTCAAGCCTCCGTGATGGGCTCTCAGAGCACTGTGTTTCTTCATGGCACTTATCCAGATTCACAAGGAAACACGGATGTCTGCAATCACATGCATCACAGTCTCCATCCCCTGATGGACTATAAGCCACTAGAGGAGGGGGACCAGGTCTGGCCACGCCCACCACCAGATCACCGCAGCGGGTGATTCTGTCCACAGGGAAGCAGGCTGGTAAGCTGGCCCTGGGGCGGGGGGTGGGAGGGTAGACCCCAGACAGATTACCAGGGTAGAGAGACTCAGGAAGGCAGGCTTCGGGGGCTGGTTTGCATCTTGGCAAGTTACTACGCAAGTTCTTAAACTTTTCTAAGCCTCAGTGTCTCCATCCACAAAGTGGGGATAAAATTATATCACAGTGTGGGCTTGAGGATCCAACAAGGCAATGACCGTAAACATTTCCTCTCATCCCCCTGCCCCAGCCCAAATGCTCTTCCCAGGAGCCTCCAGGGGGAACCTTGGCCTTAAGTGAGGTCCTCGGGGTAGGGAGGGAGAATCCCAGGCAGCGATACCCTCCTGCGGTCCCCACAATGGGCCCTTCCCGACTCAGCCTTGGGGCTCCCAACATGTGGTCGCCACTGTCCCCCAGGAAGATTCTCTGACAAACATAGGGACCTCTCCCCCCAGCTGACTACCTCACAGTGGCTCCTCACACCCAAGCCCACCAGACCCCCTTCTGGGACTGTCCCATGTGTTATTCTCTCCTTCCCAACACTGTGGGTTTTTTTTTTAAAATTTTATTATGTTATGTTAGTCACCATACAATACATCATTGGTTTTTGACGTGGTGATCCATGATCCATTGTTTTCGTATAACACCCAGTGCTCCATGCAGTACGTGCCCTCCTTAATACCCATCACCGGGCTAACCAATCCCCCCTCCCCTCTAAAACCCTGCTTCTGGATGGGACTGGAGGAGATTATGCTAAGTGAAATAAGTGAAGCAGAGAAAGTCAATTATCATATGGTTTCACTTATTTGTGGAACATAAGGAATAGCATGGAGGACACTAGGAGAAGGAAGGGAAAAATGAAGGGGGGGGGAATTGGAGGGAGTGATGAACCATGAGAGACTATGGACTCTGAGAAACCAACACTGTGGGTCTGGGAGGGCCACCCCAGCTCTGGGCTTGGCATAGCAGGACAAGACCCCATCCGATCATCACCTTGCCACCCCCAGACCAGGCCTGGCCACAGCAGGTGACAGGGAAGAACTGCCTCGTCCAGACTTGGGAAGGATGGATCCAGACTCAGAAGGATTTGGGGGCCACTGCCCCCTTGCAACCTGGCCCCAACGCCAGGGACCACCAGAGAAGAGGGGTCCCTGGCAGGAAGACTCAGCTGGAGGTCCCCCTGGCTTCAGTGACCCAATTCACTCCCCCACAGCAATAGCGATCCCTGTGTCACAGCAGATTAGGTGTGACGGGGCCAAGGATCTCGAGTGCTCCCGTCCTCAGCCTTTTCCAGTACAGGGCGCATCCACGCTGGTGGGCTGGATCATTGGAGGATATCAGCAAGAGCTAACATACACGTATTCTCGCATTCCAACCCATTTTATCAATGGGAAGACTGAGGCCCAGAGAGGTTAAGACACTTGCCCAGGATCACACAGCAACAGTCTCCAGAGCTCACTTTACTTGCGTCCCCGGTCACTCTGTGGTTCTGATGAGGCCTGAGAGCCCCAGCCTGGACCCCGCCCGAGCCCCCCAAGTCCCCATCCCGCCCCCACGCCCACCCCCGGGGTCCAGCCTGCAGGGAAGGCGGGGCGGCAGTGGGGGTAAGGAACTCACCAGCACGCGGTCTCCCAGGCGCAGGTCCTTGTCACCACGCTTCACGGAACCGCTGTCCGAGAGGTTGGAGCCGGATTCGTTCCCGGTCTTGACCGAGCTGTTGAGGACGCTCTCCCGCAGCGGGATGACCCGGCTGCTGAGCGGTGGCGTGGCCGTGCCCGAGTGCAGCGACAGGTTCTGGGCGGTGAGCGACTCCACCGAGTGCGCGTCGCTGCCCGAGCCCTCGGCCGTGGGCTGCCGGGTGAGCTTGGAGGGCCGCGTGAAGATGCCCTGCAGGGCCGGGCACTCGAAATAGCGCACGCCGCCCACCGCGCCGTCGTTCTTGCCCACCGGCTCGTCCAGCACCACGCCGGCCCACTGGCCCGGCGCGAACTGCGTCTCGCCCAGGTACTGCACCACGCCGGGCTTCACGCCGTTCACCCACACCCGCTCGCCCACCGCGAAGTCCCCCAGGAAGTCATCGCCCACCTCGGCCGCCTTGGGGCCCGGCTTCTCGGCGGGGGCGGGGGCGGCGGCGGCGGCGGCGGTAACCGGGCCGGAGGCCTGCTTGTGCAGCGGGGAGCCTGTCGGGGTGGTGGGGGGAGAGAGCAAGCGGTCAGGGCCTGAGCGGGCACAGGGAGGTGTCTGCGCCGGCTCACGGGGGGGGGGGGGGGGGGGGGGGGAACTGAGGCAGGCGTGGCTGGCCGTGGGGCCTTGGGCGACCCAAGGTCTCTCCCTATCTCCCAGCCCCTCCCGGCAGGTTCCAAGGATTCAAAAGCTCAGCAAAATGCCTCCTCGGGAGCAACACCTTTCACTGCTCAGGGTCACTCAAGATCGAGGGCTGTGAATGAACCCCTTCTCGAGGGTTCCAAGCTGCCACCTCCCTATCCCGGTGGGCCCCAGCCCCTGGCTGTTAACCTGACACCAGCCACGACCCCAGGTGGGCCTTAGATCTTATGAGTGGTCTCTGCGTCTCCCCCACCCCTCTGCCCCAGTCAGCTCGGGGCCCTACAAAAGGCTCTCAGACTGTTCCTGGACAGCTGGTGACAACCACAGACACCTCGGGCCAAGGAAGGGGCCAGAAAACCATCTTGCTCCACTCCAGAGTCTTCTCTCCCTGAGCTGCAGCTGCAAAGAGCAGGAAAAGCGGGGGGCAGAGGTGAGTGGGAGGCAAGCCCGTCTCTGCCGACATTCCCGGGACTGGACTCCAGGCTCTCTGGGCCGAGGGGTGCGCTGGCCCAGCCCCTCATTAGAGGAAGCATGACCCTGAGGCTCCGAGAGGTAACAGCCTTGCTCAAGGCCACAGAGCAGAATCGGGACTCAAACCCAGGGAAGGGGCCTGCCTCCCGGGCCTGGGCTCTGACGGGCTACAGGGGAGGAAGTGGGAGGGAAGAGAAGCCACTAGCTCAAGGTCACTCATAAAAGACAAAGCAGGGCTTGAACGCTCGCTCGTGCTTTGTACTTTGTGCATTATCTGGCTCTTGGGCCTCTCAGGGGGGCCTCCTGCGCAATGGGGCTCAGGAAGCCCGCCCATTCGCACCGGGAGGTCTGCAGGCTGCCCCGCCCCCACTTCCCGCCAGATGCAGCATCAGAGAAGGCCCCATCCTTCTTGACTCCAGAGGCTGAAGCGTGGATGAAACAGAGATGGGGGACGGGAGGCCAGCAGATACTGCCACACCCCCAACAGAGCTGCAGTTTCTAGTCCCTCCCGGGGCCGTGGGGCAATGGCTCCCACCAGCATCCTCCTCTCAGCCTGGCAGAATGGTGTGTCAACACTGGAAGCCAGACCCTCTGGGGGCTGGGGAAGCCACACAACTCCAAGGACAAGCCGGACATACGAGACCAAGCAAAGGGGTTCTCTCTCCGGGACCCTGGGACCCTGGCAGTGGTAACGGGCAAGCATGTGGCACCCAGGGCCTTGGCCGCCAGGATGGGGGTCCTGACCTAGGGGATCTCTCAGCTGTGAGCTGGGAGATCCAAAGGCTTCGCTGCCGAACTTGACTGACAACCACAGTGATCACGGCCGTTCACTGATGCTCTGCGCTGAGAGGCAGACCTACTGCAGTAGCTCATCCAACCCTCCCGGTTAGTCCTGTGAAATAATTTTGTTCTGTCTGATTGCGAGAGGAAGAAACAGGCTTGGAGAGATCAGGTGCTTCACCTAGGCTCCCAGGCAAGAGGCAGCAGAGCCCACCGGCCACAGCCTCCGGCTCTTGGTGTAGGGCACAAAGTCAAACCAAACAACGGGCACTGAGCACCTGCCATGCGAAGCCTCAAACTATAATCACCCCCAATCCCTTGGGCTCCCTTGAATGGACCCGTTTTCCAGAATCTGGCCAAACCCTGCAGTTCCTTACAAGTAGGGAGCAATCTCATCTTTCACTCCATCCTATGTAGGGATGTGCCCCCTTCCATGTCCCATCTAGAGAAGACCCCTGGTGGGGAGGGCCCCCGAGGCGCTCTGCCACCCCCGAGATCCCACCAGGCAGAGGCCATGCTGGCTGAGGAAGCAGGCCCCAGAGCCCCAGAGGCCAGCAGCTCCTAGCCCTACCTGGGGCTCCTCCTCACCTGCACCCTAGTTCCGGGCTGTTCTCAGTGCCTGGCCCATACAAGCGCACAGGGGGCCCTGCCTGGTGTTATTTCGATGAGAATGATTTATACGAAGACTCAACAATTTAAAAAAAAGAAAAAAAACCACAAAGGGTCCTAGGAGGCAGAAGAAAGTCTTCCAGGCAGGTTCCAATGACCTCGGGCAAGGGGCTCCACCCCTGGGTAAAGCGAGGCAGGTGGCTGAGCCCTCTGTAGGTGACATAAACCACGGAAAATAATCACCAGCTCACAGACCTTGTCCTGCTGGTGCCCTGTGCCCAGGCTGAACTCCTGGGGGCCCTCAGTCCTGATCTAGGACAATCCTGTATTATAAGGAGCCTCTGCAGGGATCTGGGAACCCCGTCCATTCCCCGCAGATGAGGCGGGCACCTTCTTTAGGAAAAGCTGCTCTGAAAAGCAGTCCTAGGTGGAGGAAGCCACAAATGAGAAGATGGCCCAGCCCGCGCCCTCCTCATAACGCTGCCCAAGGAGCCGCGGGGACCATCAACAAGGGGCCAACGCTGTGGTTATTAAGACCGCAGATGGTATCTATGAAGTACCAGCGCCCCAGCCCTCGACGGACTGGACACGTCCTCTACGTTATTTTTTTTTTTTTAAAGATTTTATTTATTTATTCATGAGAGACAGAGAGAGAGAGAGGCAGAGGGAGAAGCAGGCTCCCAAGGAGCAGGGAGCCCGATGTGGGACTCGATCCCAGGACCCTGGGATCATGACCTGAGCCGAAGGCAGACGCTTAACGACTGAGCCACCCAGGCGCCCTCAACGTTATCTTATTGTGCAGATTAGGAAGCAGGGGTCATGACTCTTGTCCAAAGGTGCCCAGGCAGGTGTCAGGCCCACCTGGTCTGGCTCAGAGCCCTCCCCCTTGTAGGCACCCCCACGCTCGCGTGCGTGGCACGTGCCCTTCCCATTTCCGTTTCTAGAACACTTTGTGCCCCGGGGCTCCGTGATGTCCACGAACTGACCTGGGCAGCTGTGGTGCAGGTAAGCACCTGTGTCTACTTGGTCTCTGCTTGGAGCCCAGAAGAGGGTCCCAGGTCGAGGGGGACCCAGCGTGGCTATTCTCGGCGAGAAGCTGCCCGCCCAGCTGTCCCCCTCCCCAGCTGTCCCGGGCTAGGCAGACCTCAGGTAATCTTTCTGCCCCGCCCCTCCCAAGGTCACAGGCCCAGAGACCAGTTGTTCCAACAGCTGCTCAAATCCAGGTCACAAGCCCGCGGCGACCGCGCTTGGGGGGTTTCGCTTCATTTTTCCTCTTCGGCGCCCTCAGCTGCCCCAGCCTCATGGGGACAGACCCTCGTCAAATGCCCGACTCGTGCTGGGAAGCCTCTGGAGGCCTGGGCTCGGGAAGGCAAGAAAAAGCGGGACAGAGCCCCGTTCCCTCCAGGGAGCCATTAGTAACTGGGGCCAGGCCTGGCCAAGCCCCTTCCCCTATCCGGGCCTGTTTCTCCGAAGGATGACAAAGGGCTGAGGCAGGAACAGCTGGGACATGATGGTCTCCCATCCCACCTGTTCTCTCAGAGCCACCAGACCTGGCCGGCTCCCCCGTCACACCCCCGGGGCCCCGAAGCTCCCTGAGGGCAGGGCCTGGGCGCCCCCCCACAGCCCCTGCCCCTGGCATGGAGCAGCCTGGTCCAGGGAGCCCCTAAGAAAGCAAAGGGCAGCAAGAAACTTAACCCTCTCTTGGCGCTTGGTCCTTTCCCCAGACTCCAGGCACGAGGGAATTTACTGCGGGTTTCAAGTTCAAAGCAG
Source organism: Mirounga angustirostris (assembly GCF_029215605.1). Taxonomy (NCBI): domain Eukaryota; kingdom Metazoa; phylum Chordata; class Mammalia; order Carnivora; family Phocidae; genus Mirounga; species Mirounga angustirostris. The sequence goes on from NW_026991713.1 coordinate 170,192,888, forward strand.
GACTTTGAAGAATAAGGCCGAGGGGCCTGGTGCGGGGTGGCGGCAGCTGGTGGCCTGTGGGGGGGGTGCGGGGGGGGCACGGCGGGGGGGGGGCGGGGGAAAACACACCCGCCCCTCCTCCTCCTGCAGGGGCTTGGGTCCCACCCTGCCCGGGGAAGCGGAGACAGGCCGAATCTCAGCTGCCAGGGACCCTGTTCTCCGAGCACCCAGGGTCAGACACTGAGAACCACAGGCACGGCCAAACAGGGGCCCGGCAAGGGAGTGGGGTGCAGATAACAACTCAGAGGGCCACCTCCCTGATGGGGAGGAACCTAGATCCATGGGGGCCTGGGGCTGGGGAGAGAAGGCTCCCTGTGAATGCGGGTGCGAGTGCCTTCCAGAACCTCTGCCCTGACAATCACACAGCTCACTCCTCACCTCCTCAGAGAAGCCTTCCCTGATTGCTTCTTTTAAAAACCAGTCCACCTACATCGGCCTCCACTCCCTCCATCATCCTTCCAGAGATTTATCTCGTATGTCACCGTGTACGCGTGCCCCCCCTTACTTGAACAGACGCTCAGGAGGGCCCTGTTTCCACTCTAGCACCCAGGCTGGCAGGCCCTCAATGCAAGCTGCCTGCTCAGAGCTGGTCCCGCTCCCAGAAGGAGGGGCCGCCACGACTCTGCGCTGGTGTATGGATTTTTCACATCCCCGAGCGGCAGAGAATCGGTCCCATTCCTTCCATCTAGGACAGAGGCTCACTCCAGGCAGCTTCTGGTTCACCTCGTCTGCCCCACCCAACCTTTGTACCTCCCTGAGCCCACTGTTTGCCCTGTGTTTCTACAGGAAAGCTAAGTTCTTCTCCTTTTAGAAGCAAACCTCTATCCCCCTTTGGTCTCCCCAGGGACCCGCCTCCCCACTATCTCTTGCCTGTCCCCCCTCTGGCTCTCCATGCGTGCCACAAATACCCCCCAGCCCTCAAAATAACAGCTTCCCCCATTGACACCCCTCCTGCGGCCACCCACTGTCCTTCCCAGCCAACTAGCTCTTCTCCTTCTATTTAAATGTTTAGACTACACAGATCATCCATGTCCACTGCAGAAAAATCAGAAAGCAGACTTACTGATTTTTTTTTAATGAAAGCACCTATAGCTCCGCCCTACAAACACAATTACAGTTAATATCTTGAAGTATGTTTCCCCAGACTTTATCTGGTGCGTGGACATTGCATACACAGACTGCGCACTTAAAAAAAAAAACAAACACAAGTGGGACTGTATTTAGACATTACTTGGTCCTTTGCTCTTCTGGCCCTGGGTATTTTTCCATCCAGCCGTGTCTAGAAGGAAGCGGCTTCTTCCACCAGCAACGAGACTCTGCTTCCCAGTCCCTCTGACCCCTTCCCACTGTGGACACTGCCCGTGGAGGTCCCCATGGCCTCCTTACTGCATTGCATTGGGCTCCTTCGGGCCTCGAGGGTCTCCCCGCCCCCTGGCTCGGCTGCCTACCCTCCTCTCAAGGCCCCCCGTGCCCCTGTGACAGGACTCCTCTCTGCCTCCTCCACCCCTGCCCACCCTGGTGGCCCCGTGTCCCAGCCAGTGGGCTGCTGGTAAACGCTTACCAATTAGCTCTCCAGGAGAAAAATAATAACCCTGATTTGTAGCGTTTGCCCATTTCCATAAATTGTCCCACCGTGGTCAATTTCAAGCTACCAGCGTGGTGTCACACTGAACACGGAGTTGGAAAGAGATTATATAGTGTTTCCATCATAGAGCAATAACCTCAAAAACGCAGATACTATAAAATCTGACTACTGGTAAAACAGCACTATTTTACCAGTAGTAAATTGGTGGTGTAAATACTACTGTAAGTACGACTAGAAGTCATGAGTCTTGAGTATTTATTACCTATGTTTTTCATAGAATTTATTAAATTGCAAGTTGATACGATCTAGTTTTTTTTTTTTTTTAAGATTTTATTTATTTATTTGACAGAGAGAGACACAGCGAGAGAGGAAACACAAGCAGGGGGAGTGGGAGAGGGAGAAGCAGGCTTCCCGCAGAGCAGGGAGCCCGATGTGGGGCTCGATCCCGGGACCCTGGGACCATGACCTGAGCCGAAGGCAGACGCTTAACGACTGAGCCACCCAGGCGCCCCAATACGATCTAGTTTTTTAACTCAAGGCCATGTTTAACATCTGGCTTGTGAAATTCCTGACAATTTCAGCGCTGGTTCTCCGGAGCGGGCAGCACATGGTTAGTCCCAGTCCAGCAAAACCCTGCACAGGTGGCCAGGCTAAAACCCATCAGAATTCTCGACAGACCCCCTGAATGACAGACAGGAGAGAAGACAGAGAAGCACCAAGTCTCTGACCCGCCTCTAATGCGGGGAGGGGGAGGGGAGGGGCGAGGGGCAGGAGGGATGTCCCCCTTCTGTGGTCAGTACCTGGGGAGTCCTGATCTACACTGTGCGCCCCCCACAATCTAACCCACTCCTGCACCTTGACCTGTTGCTTATATGCTGCCACGTCTCTGCTGTTTTAAAGACACTAATGCATTCCCCTTGTAAAAGATCCAAGTGACAGAGAAAGATGGAGAAGTTGGGCCCCCATTGCTCACTCCAGTCCTGATCCCATCCCTGGCCGCCAGACCCACCCTTCCAGCTGCTGCCTCCTCCTGGATGTCCCCTAGGACCTCACTTGATGTTCTAGACCACAGTGACCCCCCCCAAGAGCTCCTCCTCTGTACTCCCCAGTTAGGGGGTGCAGTCCCCCAACACTCATTTACTCAGACCACAAATCCTCATTGCTCCTTCCCCTCACCATGGCCCCAATCCAGTTATTCATCAGATCTAGCAATTCCGCAGGAGAAATAACTCTGAAATGCACACCTCCCTCTAGGGTCCCAGAGGTCCCTCCGGATAGCAGGCCGGTGAGATTTCACACCACCTGCCACAGCAGCCTACAGAAGGGTCTCTCCCAGCCTCCAGCACCCCTTGCCCTGCTTCACCCCCCTTCCAGAGACATCCAGGAGCCCCCCTAAACATGAACCCACTCACATCCTCACTCCCCACCTGGGTCATTTCAACTTAGACAGGGAAAACTTTCTAGGTTAACCTTAGACTCTTAGAAGAAGCCTGTGTTAGTTTGTTAAAAAAAAAGTCATAAAAATGAAATACAATAGGGACGCCTGGGTGGCTCAGTTGGTTGAATGTCTGTCTTCAGCTCAGGTCATGATCCCAGGGTCCTTGCATCGCATGGGGCTCCCTGCTCAGCGGGGAGCCTGCTTTTCCCTCTCCCTCTGCCTGCCCCTACCCCTGCTTGTGCTCTCCCATGCTCTCTCTAATAAATGAATAAAATCTTTTTTTTTTTTAAGATTTTATTTATTTACTTGAGAGAGAGAGAATGAGAGACAGAGAGCATGAGAGGGGGGAGGGTCAGAGGGAGAAGCAGACTCCCTGCCGAGCAGGGAGCCCGATGCGGGACTCGATCCTGGGACTCCAGGATCATGACCTGAGCCGAAGGCAGCCGCTTAACCAACTGAGCCACCCAGGCGCCCCTGAATAAAATCTTTAAAAAAAACAAAACAAAAAAATTTTTAATAGGAAAAAATTAAATAGGGAATGGAATCTTTGGTCCACTTCCCAAAGAAATAATTTAGACAGAAAAAAACTGACTCACTGTCTTATCATTCACAAAACAAACAACAAAAAAACCCCTGGGGGCACCTGGTTGGCTCAGTCAGGAGAGTGTGCGACTCTCGATCTCAGGGTTGTGAGTTCAAGCCCCACGTTGGGTGTAAAGATTACTTAAAATAAAAAAAATCTTTAAAAAACAAAACAAAACCAAAACCCTGAACCTAAGTTCCACCAAAGAGGGGAGCATTATATAAATTATGGTCAAGCCTTTCAGATTCATAAGCAACTTTTTTTTTTTAAGATTTTATTTTTTTTAACTAATCTCTATACCCAACACGGGGCTCGCACTCACAACCCCAAGATCAAGAGTCACATGCTCTACTGACTGAGCCAGCCAGGCACCCCTTAAGCAACTTTTTAAAAATAATTCTTCCTTGGGGCGCCTGGGTGGCTCAGTCGTTGTGCGTCTGCCTTCGGCTCAGGTCATGATCCTGGGGTCCTGGGATCGAGCCCCACATCAGGCTCCCTGCTCGGCGGGAAGCCTACTTCTCCCTTTCCCACTCCCCCGCTTGTGTTCCCTCTCTCTCTCTCTCTCTCTGTCAAATAAATATATAAAATCTTTAAAAATAATAATAATAGGGGTGCCTGGGTGGCTCAGTCATTAAGCGTCTGCCTTCGGCTCAGGTCATGATCTCAGGGTCCTGGGATCGAGCCCCGCATCGGGCTCCCTGCTCCGCGGGAAGCCTGCTTCTCCCTCGCCCACTCCCCCTGCTTGTGTTCCTGCTGTCGCTATCTCTCTGTCAAATAAATAAATAAAATCTTAAAAAAAAAAAAAAGATTTAAAAAAAATTAAAAAAATAAAAATAATTCTTCCAGGTTACACAGAAAGGTGTTTCTGATGTGATACCTGGTCAAAAAGCAGGGCTGAAGAGTGTCCCGACACAGACATGGACACAGATGCCTGGATGCAGGGAACATGATAAAAAGGTATCAATTTTACAAAAACACAAGAGGGGCTTTGCAGGGGCTCACAGTGACGATATGCTCTGAACTGAAGCATGTAATGAAGTTGGCTCTCTGTCCTTGAAGGTCGGAGGGGAAAAAAAGCGTGCCTGTGCTAAGACCCAGCCCCTCAAGCAAGCAAGCGGTTCCTTAAATGTTCCACAGAACATAGTTCCACAGGGGATTAATAGGTATTATGAAAATAAATAATCTCCAAATTCCAACAAGCTTGAGAAATAGCAGCTTAAACAAAGTTAGGGTTATTTTTGCCGCAGGACTTGTCAGAGGCTTTAACGTGCTGATGAGCACCACAACCTCATAGGAGGGGCTATAAAGAAGGTGACCACGTGATTCGTCATCCCAAACCAGACACCTTGAAAAGAAGGGAGGCACTATTAATACGGTGTCATGCCAAGACCACAGACATAAACTAGGGCTGTCCCAGATAGAATGGTCACCCTGGCATCTTCCTCTCTGTGTCCATCAGACTAGCTCCAACGCCCCTCACTGGCACAGCCACTCCGCAGGACTCCGATTTCCCTTGGTTCGCACAGCCCACCTCCCAGGCTGCTAGGGTACTCATCCAAGTCCCACTCAGAATGCAAGCCCTGGGTAGGGGGGCGCACACCGACTCCCCTCTCCATCCTTGGAACCCACGACCAGGCTGAAATGCAGACTGGCCACGACCCTGACCTCCCGTCCCCGGGGGCCCCAGAGCGACATACATAAATGCACCAGAACCCCAAAGCAGCCTTCTGCTCTAAGCCCCCTCCTGTCCCTAGCAGGTGCTCAAGGCAGAGGTCATGAAGGAAGGCACCGCGTCCCCATAGCATTCCTCAAGGGAGCCAGCTTTCCTACAGTGCGTCCCCCAGCCTGGTCCACTCTCCAGTCAGTCCTGATCAGCGACTGAATCCACCCCGGGGCCCACCCAGACCACGGCAGGGCCCACCCCCTGAGGCCGCAACAGGCCTGGCGTCCCCCAGCTCTGCTGTCTCCAGCCAGCCACCCCGGAAGAGGGAACCCTCTATCAGTCCACTCAGGGGTGGGCTCTGTCCCAAAGAGAGCTTGGCGTCCTTCCTGAGCCAAACGGGACTCAGAAGTCCCCTTCCATTCCCCCCTACTCCCAAACCAGGAGGACAGAGCCCCCAGCCAGCAGACTCAGGCGGGGACCGAGGTGGGGAAGACAGTGCGAGGCTTACCCTGGAAAGAGCAGAGCCAGCTCCCCATGGAGAAGCCCTGCTCTGGCTACACCACGGCCGGCAGGCAGGCACTGGCAGATGGGCCCCTGCCCCCCGGATCAATACCAGGCGACGTCAGGAACATCAGGAGGCTGCCCTGCCCCCCACCTGCTCTGCAGTCCAGCCACAGAAATGCTCAGCTTGGCTTTCACCCTCCTGATGCCATTAAAAAGTTTAGGATGTGGTTAGGGGAGGAGGGCCGGAGAACTTGACCTTGAAGGGGTGGGGTGCTGCCTGGGGCTCGTGCAGCCTCTGCAGGGGCAATGGCTGGAAGTCTGTCCTGGTTCTGCCCATGTCTGCACGGCGGCTGGGCCAAGTCACTGGAAACAGGGATGATGCCACCTGCCCTCCCAGGGAGCGGGGTACCAAGGTGAAAGACATCACCCTCCAGGGGGTGGAGTAGGATAGGGCCCGTGTCTAAGACTAGAGGCCAGCTCCAGCCCTATGGGTCCCAGCTGGGGCACATTGGGCTGGTTCCCGGGTCTGGAGCGCCCACCGGGTACCGGGGGGCATCTGGGTCCCAGTTCCGTAAGCCAGAACGGAAAAGCTCTGGGACCAGCCCTGTGTAGGCCCTCTGGGGGGATCACGACACAGGCAGTGGACCCTGCCCCGAGTGGCCTACTCCCTACCTGAGGGGGAACTCCCGTGCATACCCATCCTTGACCTCCATGTCCTGGGTCCCCAGCATGAGGAAAGGCCATAGGCAATTTGGGGGACAGTTGTGCCCAGCCTAATGAGAACCGATCACTCCTCCCACCTGCCACCTGCCCAGGGCAGGACTGAACCGGGGGTCCCAGCCACCCCACCCCTGCGCAGGGTGGTAAGTGCCAGTGGCCTAAGGCAGCTTCAGAGCCAGCCCACCTGAGCCTCCACTCCAGCCCCACCACTCTCTGGCCCTATTGTTCTGGGCAACTCAGATGACAGCTTGAGCCTCAGTTTCATCAGCTTGAAAATGGAAAGAACAGTTCTCTCCCTGGGTGGTTCAAGAGAAGCAGCATGGTAAGACGCCTTGGTGAAGCAGAGAGGGTCAAACACCGTCCCTCGTAAATGGGACACCTCTGGGGCCGGACCACAGCGCCGGGGGGAGGGGCGGGGCCCCTTGAGGACCTGCCTGCTCTGGGGGAGGGGCAGAGGGAGCGCGGCAGTGGTCTGTGTCTGTCCCTTGCCCGGCAGCCCTGAGTCCTCCCCATGTCACTCCCCAGGTCACCCATTCTTGTTGGGGCCAGGAGGGACCCCCACCACCTGGCCTGCCTGCCTCCACCTGAGGCCCAGAAGCAGACCCCGCGGGAGGGCTGAGGGCTCCTGTTCACAGCCTGCTGCCATCCCCTCTTGCCCACCATCGCGGGGCAGTGGTGGACCCTCCGCCGGCCTGGAAGCCTGGACTCCCTTCTCCTCCCTCAGGCCCAGGATGGATTCCAAACCCCAGGCGGACCCCCGTGCCAGCTCCCAGCTCCCCACTGGGGCCCCGGCGCCTGCCCTGGACCTGTTCCCGACACTCCCCCCTTGCCCACTCGAGCCGTGCTCTGACCCGCAGACACCTCAAGACTCAGGGCCTTTGCAGCCCTAGTCCCTCTGCCTGGATGCTCTTCCCAGCTCGGCTGGGCTGCTTGCTGCTTGTCACTCAGATCTTTGTACCAGTGTCACCTCCTGAGCAAGAGCCTCCGTGACAGCCTGACCTGAAGCAGCCTCCAGGGGGGCTCCATCCTGCCCGGCGGGGCTGCCCCCGACCTCATGAGCCTCTGCGCACTGGTGGGTCCCAGACGGCCCTCCTGCGCACCTGCCCCTCTGACCACCTCTGGGCCGCCTCCCAGGACAACAGTCCCCCTCCAACGGCCCCTTGTTCCTGCCGCTTCCTGTATGTCCCAGCTCTGGGGACTGATGCAGCCCCCCTCCGTCTCCACAGGGTTGGGGGCAGGGGCACCGGGCCAGGCCCGGCTCTGGGCCAGACCCTCAGCCCGGAGGCTGAGCTCACACTTTGGGAGACAGCCACTGCCCCGATTCCCAGAGCAGAGTCCACTTATTGCTGCCGCCGCCCCCCCACCATCACTCCCAGGCTCCAGTCTCCACCAGACCCACCTCTGGGGCCCCAGCGCCCCTCACACAGGGTCCCGGCCTCCTACAGGGGTGGGCACGTCCTGCACCTCGGACAGCAGATGGCCAGAGCCTTGGGGTGGGTGAGGGAGCCCAAGGAGCCAGCGGGGGGCGGGGGGGGTGACCCTGTCCTCCTCTGGTCTTTCCACCTGCCCCTCCTCCTCTCCAGAGACTCTGGTTCTGAGACCCGGAGCAGAGCTGGGACAAAAGCTGCCGCTGTGGGCCTCAGAAATCTTCCTCCTCTCGCCAGGCCAGTTGCTCTGGGCTCTCTGCTCCCTCCCTGCCGCCTGGAAGCCTTGTTGGGACCTGCCAGAGGCAGAGGGAGGGGGACGCCAAGCCCAGATGCCCCAGCGGGCACAGGGGTGTGGCTCTGTCATCAATCGGGCATTCACGGCGTGGCACCTCCTCTCTCTGGAACAGTCCTGCAGGGTGGGGGGGTGCGGGGGGGCCCCAGGCAGAGTCAGACCCCACAGCCCCCACCCTGAGGGGAAGCAAGCAGCAGGCCACACAGAGACCAGCGAAGACACTGCAGCAGTTCAGGTGGGGGGGGGGACACTTCCCACAGAAGGCAGTAAGACGCGCCGCGGTGAGTGGCAGACTTGGGCACGGCCCACGACTGAACCGCTTCCAACGGTCATGTGCCATAGGAGAAAAGCCCGGAAGGAACTCTGTCACAGTGGCAGCTGTGATTAGGTTAAGCAGAAGGGTGGTGGCTGCTGCTTTTATCACTCGCAAAACTTTCTGCAATGGCACTATGGAGGGATGGGGAAAGGAAAAGAAAGGAGTCCTTCTTGAGTTTTGGACCTGCAGGCACTTGGCGCTCATTAACTCTCCGGATCCCATTTGTGGCTCAGAGAGATTAAGTCCCTCTTCCAGGGTCCCACAGCAGGGGCAGTTAGTTAGAAGGGGCATTAAGGGCGGGATCAGAGCCAGAATTCAGGCCCCTCTTGATCGGGGAGGGAGCAATGAGGACAAAACCCAGAAGGTGTGACGGGGCTCTCTCCAGGACACAAGAGGGTCGGGTCAGGCTGGTGACCTTCTCCCGGGGAGTCGCCACACAACCCCCACTGGACCCAGCTCAGCCCCCCTTCGTGCCCTTGCCCGTGCCCTTCCTCCACTGCCAGCAGGCCCTCCTCCTCTCCACACTCACATTCCCTCCATCCTGAAGGCTGAGCTCATTCCCGCTTCCTCTGGGAAGCCTCCCCTGATGGCCCACTCCTGGTGGTCGGCCTTCTGACCTCCCCTAGCCCTGGCAGCGAGTGCAGGCCTCCCGACCTGGGTGGCCACACGCCTCCTCACTGGGCTCCTCACCCCCACAACCCGTTCTCCACACAGCGAGCTGAGGGTCGTGAGTGTCCAACCATTCCTCTGCTAACACCCTCCAACAGCCCTGGTCACCCCGAAAACCAACCCGAATCCCTGCCCTTCACGATCTGCCTCCGCCACCCTCCCCAACCTCATTTCACACTCCTCTCCACCCAGACTTGTCTTCCTTCCTTCTCTCACAAACCAGGTCCATTCCTGCCTCAGGGCCTTTGCATCACTTGTTCTGTCCCCCCAGAATATCCTTTCCTCTGTGTTTTCGCTCTCTGGCCTCTTCCCATTGTTCAGTAACGTCATGAGTAAAGGAGGATTTGCCACATTGGAAAGGAAGTCTGGGCCTCCAATGGGACTGTTCTGGACAAGCCTGCCTGCAGAAGTCTGCCCAGGGGCCATACAACACAGCTTCCTTACCCTCCCAGCCTTATTGTCTGACTCTGCCAAGGCCCTGGTTCTGCCAACTGTCCATAACTTTGGCTCAGACTTTCCTTGACTCCACCCAGGGCCCCATTGCCTAATCTGGCCCCCGGCTATTTTTCTGTCTCTCCAAACTTCTCTACCAATCAGATGAGACGGACAGTGTCTTACCCTGCTGGCTGGAGGGTAATCAAAGCCAGGATTTGTGCCCAAAGACATTCATCACAGCGTCATTTATCAAAGTGGAAAAATAGGAAACAATCATCCCCAACTGCAGAGAAGGAGTTAAGAACACGTTTCCAATTCTTTTTTTTATCATATTCCTTTTGATTTAAACTCTCCGATGGCTTCCCGGTGTTATTACAACAGAAGCGAAATGCCCTGGACAGCCCCCCAAGCTGTCCCCACTGTCGCCCATCCTCTCTCACCAGCACACTTGTCACTGGCCACATGCCAGCTACACTCTCTTTCTTGCCCTCCCTAATATTTGCCATGTGCTCTTCTGCCACTGGGCCTTTGCATGAGCTGTTTCCTCTGCCTGGAACACCCTCCCTTCTTCAACTAATAGACTATCACCCTCTGGACCTCGGCTCACCTGTCCCCTCCTCAGGGCTGAACTCCCAGACCTGGTCAGGCCCCAGTTCTAGGATCTCATGACACTCCATGTCCCGCACCAGACCAGCAGCCCCGAGGGAGGGCTAGGCCCACTTCCGGTTTTGCTCAGAACGAGTGCTCTGGTGGTTAAAACTGTGTCAACAAAGCAGGCCTTTCATTTATAGTTGTTGGATGGACAGGATACCTTACAGCCATTAAAAATGACGAGGAAAAATCCACTTGATCATATTAGAAGGGGAAAAAACAGATTTTCAAGTTGTATATGCAGCATGATTGCAAGCAGGTAGGAAAAAAAAAGTAGAAGGATAGAAATCAAAATAACGGTTGCCTCTAAGGGTGAAGATGACAGGCAATGTTACCTCTGCAGCAAACTTCCTGAATATTCCACTGTGGGCTCCCTTACTCTCATCCTCAGAGGAGCACGTAGCTAACAGCTGTCCCCCACCCCCAGCCCGGGCACCCAGCCCCCACCTCCGCCCACCAGCAGGAGGACAAGGGGTCAGGGGTGGAAAGGCTAAAGGACATGGTTCTGGGTGGCAGACAAGAAGGCTGGCGGGAAGATGGAGCTGGCTCGCTAGGACAATCCCAGACCCTGGAAGGGAACACAAAGGGGGCGGGGAGGCCGGTGGAGGCTGGAGCTTGAATCCTGGCTGAGTGACCTTGGGCCCAGTGCCATGCCCACCCGGATCCCCACTTTCTCACCCCTAAGCGGAGCCCGCAGTACGACCTGCGTCCCCAGCAGGGGGAGCGTGAAAAAGAACGGCCCCCATAAAGCGTGCATCAGTGCTCGGCGCTAGTTAATCAGGAAAGGGATTACAGCCAGACAGAAGGAAGAACTGCCGTGTGCTGCTAGCCCCCGGGCTGGTCTCTGAGGGGCTCTTCTGGAAGAACCGCCCCCCGCACCCGGCCCTTCACCCACCACCTTCGGCCCCGCGCACCTTCCTTGGAGCTGGTGGCCGCCGCCGCAGACACGGAGGCCGACCCAGTGGACGTCCGGCCCACGGGGCTCGAGTGCTTCCCCCCACGGCCGGGGGGCTTCAGGCCGCTGGGCTTCTGCATGGTGGTGCCACTCGGTGTGTAGAGAAGGGTCCGTGCGGGTCACGTCCTGTCTGCCATCGCCCCTCACCTGCGGGCAGACGAGAGCGATCACCTCATCATGTCACCACGGGCCAGGGCCCCCCCAGTGGTGACACAGCAGGATTCCTGCACCCCCCTACCCAGTGGGGCGGGGGCCACCATCCCCCTCTTCCCTAGAGAGGGAAACCGAGGCACAGAGCAGTGGCAGCTAGCGTGGGCCCAGTGTGGCAATGGTGTGGCCTGGCCCGTGGCCTGGTCTGCTGGACTCCGCGGTCGGCCGTGCGGTCTCTGCCCGCCTCCTGGGCCCGGCAGGCGAGAATCAGGAGCAGGGAGGTTTGGGGGTCGGCAGGAGGAGCTGTCGCAGCCCCAGCAGCCCTCCACGGGGACCCCACAGGTTTGGCTGAGTGGGACTCCCCCCGAACACAGGCTGCTACGGATTCTGACACGCATGGGCAGCCTGGGGCAGACAAGACAGGCCCGCCGTCCCCGGGCCCTCTCCTCCACTGCCCTGTGCACACACCCTCTCTTGCGCCAGAAGTTCATGGAGGGCTCGCCAGGGGCCAGACCCGGTCCTGCCCTGGAGCTGCAGGCCTCTGTCTGGCGAGCACATTGTCCAGTGGGGAAAGGGAACACAGCCCCACCGGATGAGCAGAGGATTCTGGGCAAAAGCATCACCCCCGGGGTCCTCGGGAACAGGGGAAATCCGTGCTCTCCGGGTGCTCGGCTCTGAGGCCGCCTCTGCCAGTCCAGCCCTATCCTTACCCATCCGTGGTCACAGAACGCTATTCTCTTTCAGAGAACCCTTTCCTCCATTCTTGATCCGTAAGACTTATATGGGCTGTCCCCGCCACACACGAGGGGAGTCGGCACATGACCCAGGCCTGGCCAGAGCCCCCGTGGTTAGGTAAGGGAAAATCGTATGACGCAAGGAGCACCAGGGCCTGGACTCTGGCTGCTACCTTTAGGAAGGGTTATTTTCTTTCTCTGGGGCTGCCTGGGTGTGGGTTGGATGCCAGCGACTACAGGGCCATCCCAGTTATCGCATGGAGGAGCCTGCCAGGGAATGAGGCCAATGTGGAGAAAGCAGAGCTGAGCTGCTGGATTTGGATGGAGGGCCTGGATCCAGCTGAGCCTGAAGCTGGCCCCTTGAGCGCCTTACTTACACCAGTCAACAAATCCTCACACCCATGCATCGTTTTCTCTTTTTGCCTAAACCTATTTGAGGGGCACTGCCCTTGCAACCAAAAAGAGTTCTGACTGATAAAGAAGCCAATCCACAAGGCTCATGGCAGGAGTCTGCAAAGTGCCCTCCAAATGGCTGTCAGGTCAGCAAGTTGAGCCAGCGACACGATGACCTGTCTTAGCACAGCCACGGGATGAACTTCATGCAGGGCTGCCAGCCCTAAGAGCAGAGACAGATAATCCCCCGGGGCACATGAGTGACACCTACAGGCCCAAGTTAGCCAACAGGAATATGGTCCATGGCTGTCACCCTTGGCCTGGTCCTAGAGCCTTCCAAACCCAACATTCCAATCCTCCGATGGACAACTCTGACACCCCAGGAATTCTGGGGCCCGGGAGTCGCTCGATCAGCTGCTCCTTCGTTCCCCAGAACCTGGCCCTCCAGCAAGCTCATTCCCCAGGGAAGTGACTGTGGGTTGCAGACATTGCTCTCTAGTTAGGTTAGGACTTGCTGGCGTCCCCCCAAGCCCGAATGACTGACTGAGCCAGCAGGGGCATGCTCTCTGGTGACAGCGAATATCCCTCCCTGTGGGTGCCTAACTGGCTTCCTGCTCCAGCGGCTTAGCGGGGGGCCCTCTGACCTAGGAAATCCTAATGCAGGGCCCCACGTGTGAGGCAGAGGAAGGCCTCTTGCTGGGACTGGAACAAGATGCAAGGTGCCCCCTCCCCATGACCTTTGGGCCCCCTCTCTGCCTGAAACACCCCCCCCAGAGAAAAATATTACAAATCATACATTAAAAGACTTCTATTCAGAACACTTAAAGAACTCTAATCACCAGGCGCCTGGGTGGCTCAGTCAGTTAAGCGTCTGCCTTCGGCTCAGGTCACGATCTCAGGGTCCTGGCATCGAGTCCTGCATGGGGGCGGGGGGTGTCCCTGCTCAGTGGGGAGTCTGCTTCTCCCTCTGCCCCTCCTCCCATTTGTTCTCTCACTCTCTCTCTCAAATAAATAAAATCTTTAAAAAAAATAAGTTAAATGTGTATCTACCATATGACCCAACCGCCCAAGAAAAATAAAAACACCTATTCATACAAAAACCTGTAAAAAAATGTTCATAGCAACTTTAGTCATAATAGCCGAACAATGGAAAACAACCAAATACCCATCACCTGGTGAGTGATAGGCAGGGTATCTACACAACAGAACGCTCCTTGGCAATAATAAGTGAGTATGACATGTGTAAGGATATTGGCCACCCTCAACAATGTTACACTAACCTCAAGACACCAAACACACAAGACTACATACTGCATGATTCTTATTTATAGGGGATCTCAAAACTATAGACACAGAAAGCAAATCAGGGGTTGCCTGGGGGTGGAAGCTGGGACTGACCACAAATAGGCATGAGAGAACTTTCCAGAAGGCAGAAGTGTAATGGATTGTGATGTATACTAAATATCAAAGTAGTCACCAAGCCATATTTAAAATGGGTGAATTTGGGCGCCTGGGTGGCTCAGTCGGTTAAGCGACTGCCTTCGGCTCAGGTCATGATCCTGGAGTCCCGGGATCGAGTCCCGCATCGGGCTCCCTGCTCGGCGGGGAGTCTGCTTCTCCCTCTGACCCTCCTCCCTCTCATGCTCTCTGTCTTTCATTCTCTCTCGCAAATAAATAAAATCTTAAAAAAAAAAAAAAAGCATAAAATGGGTGAATTTTGGGACACCTGGGTGGCTCAGTCGTTAAGTGCCTGCCTTCAGCTCGGGTCATGATCCCAGGGTCCTGGGATCGAGCCCTGCATCGGGCTCCCTGCTCCGCGGGAAGCCTGCTTCTCCCTCTCCCGCTCCCCCTGCTTGTGTTCCCTCTCTGTCAAATAAATAAAATCTTAAAAAAAAAAAAAGGGTGAATTTTATGGTCTGTAAGCTAAATCTTAACTTCTAAAAATTATATAAAAAATAAAATCCTTGACGGCTCTCCAGAGAAGTTAGTGCGGCGGCCTTCAAAGCCCTCCTCATCTCTTACCTCCAGCACTATGGCCCTCCCTTGCCCACTTCACTCCAGCCAAGCCGGCCTCCGGCCACACCTGGATCACAGTAAGCACTCTCCAGCCTCAGGGCCTTTGCACATGCTATTCCCTCGGCCTCAAATAAAAAGCCATGGCTTTTCATGTAGGCAGTCTGACCTTCCCGCTAGCCAGCATGTCCTATGAGGCAGGGACCAGGCATTATAACAGCATCCCTGGCATCGGAGTCCCAAACCAGCACTGCCACGGATGACCCTGCATTCCCTCCCTACTCACCTGACAACTCCCCACCTCCCAGACCCCACTTGTGCCTTTTCTCCCACCTGCTTCATTGTTCCAACCACCTATGCAATACCCAGCCCAACGCTTCCTCCTCCGCGAAGTCTCCCTGAACCTCTGGCCCACGGAGACCTCAGGATGGCATGCTGAGCCGAGGAGAGATGATACTGTTCTCCTTTATCTTCATCTTGCCTCCCAGGAGCCCGCGGGCAACCCCAGGCAGGGCCCCAGCTTCTCTGAGAACCCGGCCCCTGCACAGCGCCTGGCCCAGAGCCCGTGATCCGGAAACCCCATGCGAGGGCACACCTGTGACTGCCCAGAGGACAAAGGCCTCCGAAGCCACAAATCTCCAGGACGCTCCTCCCAGGGGAGGCTTCCGGAGGCTCCCAGCGTTGCCCCCCTCCCTCCCGGACCCTGAAGATCCCAGCAGCCTCTAGTATGAAGAAACGGGTATGCCAGGCCTTGCAGGAATGGAGCCTCGCTCGTCTTCCCAAGCCCCGATGAGCCAGAAGCCGACTCACAGGAAGAGCTTGGGAAGCTCAGAGAAGTTCAGAACTCACCCAACGTCACACGCTGCTCAGAGACTGTGCTGGACCCAGCCCCGGGCTGGGTAGCCTGGGCCTGGACTAACATTTGTGAGACCCCTGGCCTCTGGGGAGAGCGCCCGCAAGCCTCGCTGACAAAGGAGACCAGAGGAGCCGGCTGCACTCACTCATCCCCTCGGCCCACCACCACTGCCAGGGCGCAGGGAGGGCCAGGCAGGAGAGGCCAGTGGCCGCCCCCACCCCCAGGGTCTCCGGAGCTGGGGGAGCCGAGCGAAGGGGAGAGGGGAGGAGAGAAGAAATGGTGAACAGGAAGAGGGGGAGGAGACCTGGGGCCAATCACCCCTTTGTGACTCAGCCCTGCTCGGATAGAGGAAGGAAGGGCTTTCTTGGGAAAAGCCTGGACGTGGTGATAAATTGGCCCCTGGCCACGCTCTGGGGGGCGGGGCAGGCCTGGGAGACAGGGAGGGAGCAGACTGCAGGCAATGTGGGTCCAGACCCCGAGCCACCACGAGTGGCTGTGGGTCCGTGGCCCGGTGGATGCCTGTTGCACCACCGGTAAGAGGGGGTGAAAGTATGGCTGTCCCGTGGGGAGCGTGGATGGGCGAGTCAGGACACATACCCCACGGGCGGCCCTCCGTGCCTGGCCCACGGAAGCCCCCTGGGGAAGGGCAATTGCCACGCCGATGGGTCTCTATTATGATCTCGAAAGGCCCAGGGTGCACACGCTGCCTCCCCCAGGGACTCGGCGCCCAGGCGAGGCGGGCAGGGGAGGGGCGGGGGAGGGCAGGCAGCATTCAGACCAACAGGCCCCCTTTGTGCTGCCCTCAATTGCCATTTACCCCAAAGACAAACCCGGGCTGCATTTCAGGGTTTCCATTTCAGCTGCCCGGGGGTGGCGGGCCGCAGGCTCAGCGGGGAATGAGGCCCAAGAAGTCTCTGCCAATCGGAGGCCCAGGGTGTGGCCCTGACGGAATTGGGGGAAGGTGCCAAATAGGACAGTGGAAAGCCCATGTCCAGGGTGCTGCCATAGCCCAGGGGGTGCGGGAGGCGGGCACCAGGAGTCACTTTGGCAAGACACTGTTGCTGGCTGAAGCCCAGCCTTCAAGCCCAGGCTTGCCACCCCCAACATCAGGGACCCCCCTGGGTTATTCTTCCTACCCCTGCCTCCAGGGTCAGCAGCCAGGGTGCCCATGCTCCCCCCTCCTCTCCCAGCCCTGTGGTCCGAGTGCCGGACAGCAGAGCCCAGAGATGAACTCTGTGTGGTCCCTGAGCCCTCACCACCAGCCCTAAGGCTCAGGCCACGGCGGCACCGTGGGGGCGGGGGGGGGGCAGTGCTCCGTAATAGGGAGCATGGGGTGCTGGGGGCCAGGCAGGGGAACTTCCAGGCAGAGGCCAGATTCTGCCAGGTCAACCAAAGAGTTGAGGATTTAGTGGCTAAAACGTGTGTGTGTCGGGGGGGTTCATCCAGAGATGGGGAAGAACAGCAGGGTGGGCGTGGGGGGGTCTCCCAGTCCCACACACAGGCCATCAGCCTGAGTGGATGTGGGGCTACAGAGGGTGTCAAGCAAGGGGTGTGCCTATTGGCAAAATCACCCAGCTGATGAGGGCGCTGGGGCGAATGAGGGCAGGGAGGCCACAGTCCCGGGGGGCCGCTGTGACAGACAAGGGACGCGACAATGCGGCCTGAACCACCAGAGGGGGGGGCTGGAGGGGACAGAGAGCAGAGACGTGCTGAGCGGCATTTGGTGGCCAACGGTGTGGGTATGGAGGGAGCACCCAGGGTCCCAGAAGGAGGGGGCATCTCTCCACACGGAGAGGGACCTCGGAGAAGGTGGGGGCTGGAGCGGGGAGCCCGGTTTGGGACATGCCAGGTGTGAGTCCCCCGAGAGACACTTGGGGGGGGACAGGAGGCCGAGTGATGGGGTCCTCGGGAGAAGCACAGGCTGGGAGGACCCCCCAGTATGTGACATGAAGAAGGAAGATTTGAGGGCATCCCGGATAGACAGGGAAGAACCACAGACACGTAAGAACGAGACCGGTAAGAACAGGCAGCTTTCGAGGAGAGGGCCCCACCGGACAGCCGCTGGGCCGCCCAGTCAGCAGGGAAATGCAAATCCAAGCCACAAGGAGATCCCGTTTCCCACCCACTCAGATGGGCAAAAAGTCAAAAAGCCAGGTGACACCAGGAGCTGGCAAGGCTGGGCAGCAGGGGCTGGTGGCCACGGAGCCTGAGCCTGGACCACGTAGCCCGGGAGGCACCAGCAGGGTGCTGAACAGTCCACGCAACATCCGGGGATGTGGGTTCAAGGTAGGAACAGGGCTGGGGTAACTGGGGGCTCTGTTTCTATTTCTAAGATTTGTTTCTTCAGTCCTGAAGGATGTACGTGGGTGTTGATCGTATTCTGTCTATTCCTTTTTTTGAGTGTCTAAAACATTCATAATCATTTAAAAAAATGTAGAACTCTACCTCTGAAACTAATCTGTGTTAATTAATTAAATTTAAATAAAGTAATTTATTTTTTTTTTAAGATTTTATTTCTCTATTTGACAGAGAGAGACACAGCGAGAGAGGGAACACAAGCAGGTGGTGGGGAGAGGGAGAAGCAGGCTTCCTGCTGAGCAGGGAGCCCGATGCGGGGCTTGATCCCAGGACCCTGGGACCATGACCTGAGCCGAAGGCAGACGCTTAACCATCTGAGCCACCCAGGCACCCTAAACTAAAATTTCTTTTTTTTTTAAGTTTTTATTTTTTTATTTTTTAAAGATTTTATTTATTTATTCATGAGAGAGAGAGAGAGAGAGAGGCAGAGGGAGAAGCAGGCTCCCAAGGAGCAGGGAGCCCGATGCGGGACTCGATCCCAGGACTCCGGGATCATGACCTGAGCCGAAGGCAGACGCTTAACCATCTGAGCCACCCAGGCGCCCTAAACTAAAATTTCTAAAAGACGTAAAGGCAGACATAGGAGGGGGGGGAGCAAAGAGTGGCTTCCCTCCCTGTACACACCCACCCAGAGGAATGGGAGGGCAGGCCCCAAACAGAGTAGACCCCCCACAGGTGCTGACTGCCAGGCCAAGGCTCCCCCTGATGTCTGTGTGGTGTGGGCTCCCCCAGCCCTGCCCCACCAGGCACCCCAACAGTCCCACCTGCACCAGAAACCCAGCGCCCCCCCACCCCCTGAATCTAGCGGGCGGGTGTGTCCACTGTCCCCATGGGCCTACTCCCAGCTGCCACTCCCTGTTTGTCCCATCCTGCTCGGAAGGGAGGCTCATTTTGTCTGCATCTGACTGAGGTCAGGGACTTCCGCCTGGTGGTGAAGCTAGAGTCCCCACGTGGGGGCACAGAGCAGGGCGGGGCTGAGACAGGCCCCCTCCCTGCGAGTCCTGCCAGCTTGAGGGGAGAGCCAAAGCCGGGGGCCTCACAGGACGGCTGGGGAGACGGCGCCAGCCTGCCTGTGCTCCCGTCCCCACACCCAGCCTTCGCTCTCACCCGGCCAGCGAGGCCCCACAGAGCCAGCCCAGGCTGTGCAATCCTACCACTCACAGGGCTGTGGGCCAATGGCTGGCAGGAGACCGTGGCCCCAAGAAGGACAGGGAGGTAACGGGCCTTGCCAGGGAGTACCAAGGGCCCTGGCGGCCATCCAGAACCAGCCTGGGGAAGGGACGGGCCCAAGCCTCACAGCAGAGCTGGGATCGGAACCCAAGCTGGAACCCAGGCTCCACCAGCCGACGTGGCTTGAAGGAAAGGCAGGCTGAGGCAGGGAAGATGGCATGCCGGGCTGGCAGCATGGACATGGAGGGTGGGGCACGCAGGGGCTGAGTAGAGGACAACCCGGGGGCCCCAGTGGACCCCAGCTTCTCTGGCACCTGAGGCTGGGGGCAAGCGGGGCCAAGTCCAGAAGACTGGGGTCCAGTCCAACGTGCTCACCATCCTCACAGCCTCTAGGCTCAGGGCTGGAGACCCCAATTTGTAAAGTCAGCATTTTCCCCACCCTACCCACAGCCGGGGGTGACAGCAGAGCCCCAGGAAAGACTGGGCTGTCTGTCTTACCTGAGCTGGACACCCTGGAGTGGGGCCATCTTTTCTCAGGCCGGGAGGTAGCTCAGATCCTGTCTCTCAGCACAGCAAAGGGGATCAGGGCTGTGTCGGGTCTGGGGGAGGGGAAGGAAAGTCAAGGTCAGTATACTTCCTTGCCTTACACACACACACACACACACACACAGAATTGACACACTCACAACCAGGCTCCAGAGCCCGCTCCAGGCTGCGTGGCCACCCACACCCCCAGAGACTGGACAGCTGGGGCCCTCCTGCCACGGGCCCAGGATGCGGGCAGGCACTGGCTGACTCAAGTTGTCGTCCAATCCATCTTTATTCCCATTTCACAGAATGGGAAACTGGGGCCCAGGCTGCCGGTCACAGAGCAAGGGACCAGGACAGTGAGATTCAAGTGACAGAAACGTGCTGGGCAAGGGGGTCCCTGCAACCAGATGAAGTCAGAGGCTGAGGGAGGGAATGGGCCTGCTGAGGTCACCTGCTGATCCAGGCAGAAGAGGAAGGAAAGGGCTCCCGTGTCCTGTCTCCCAGGCCAGGACACTGAGCTACTCTCCTTTTACTATTGTAGCGCCGTCCCACACATCCAGGTCAGGGAGCTGCGGGAAAGCACCCCATCACCTGGGGTCCCCTCCCCAACCCAGCCAGCCAGGCTCCTCTCTAGGGCCAGGATTTGCAGAAGAAACTAAAAAATACTCCTGAGCGCCGGTTAAGCATCTGCCTTTGGCTCAAGGCATGATCCCTGAGGGGTCCTGGGATCGAGCCCCGCATCAGGCTCCCTGCTTGGCGGGGAGTCTGCTTTTCCCTCTCCCTCTGCCCCTTTCCCCCACTTGCGTGCACACTCGCACACTCTCCCTCTCTCTCTCTCAAATAAATAAATAAAATCTTAAAAAAAAATACCCCCGAGCAAAGGATGGTCTTTACAATAAGTGATGCTGGGTCAACTGGACAACCACATGGGGAAAAAAAAATCACGATCCCACCTATAGTGGGTAGAAATGATGACTTTCCTTCCCCTCCCCAGACCCGACACAGCCACGATGTTCATGTCTCCATCCCCGGAAACTATTAACATGTTAGCTTCCACGTGGCAAAGGGGAGTAAGGTTGTAGATGGAATCAAGGATGCTAGTCAGCTGACCTTCAGATGGGAAGATTATTCTGGATTATCCAGACAGGCCCAAAGGGATCACAAGTGTCCTTCGAAGTGCAAGAGGGAGGCAGGAGGGACAGAATCAGGGAGATGACAGCGTGCCAACAACTCGGTGCAACATGGCTGGTTTTGAAGACAGAGGAGGGGGCCACCAGCCAAAGAATGTTGGCAGCCTCGAGAAGCTGGAAAAGGTCAAGAAACAGACCCTTCCCCGAGCTTCTAGAAGGAACAAGGCCCTGCCAGCATCCTGATCTTAGCCTGGAGTGATCCATTTCAGACTCCAGGCCTCCAGGATGGTAAGATGATAATACATTTTTGTTTGGAGGCCAGTACATTTGGGGCTACTTGTCAGAGTAGCAAAAGGAAAGGAATACGTTGACTTCACCTCGTACACAAAAATCAATTCCAGATGGACAGCAGATCTAACTGTGGAAGGCAAACCAATGCAGCTTTTAGCAGAACACATGAGAAAAAAATCTTGATGACACTAGGGTAGGCCAAAATTTCTTAAGCAGGACACAGAAGTGCTGGAAAGCAGGGAAAGGATGGATAAATTGGACAAGATTAAGAGCTTCTGGGGCGCCTGGGTGGCTCAGTTGGTTAAGCGACTGCCTTCGGCTCAGGTCATGATCCTGGAGTCCCGGGATCGAGTCCCGCATCGGGCTCCCTGCTCAGCGGGGGGTCTGCTTCTCCCTCTGACCGTATCCCCTCTCATGAGCTCTCTCTCTCTCTCATTCTCGCTCTCTCAAATAAATAAATAAAATCTTTAAAAAAAAAAAAGATTAAGAGCTTCTGTGCATCAAATGACAGCATGGAGAGATAGAGTGCATGTCAAGAGTTAGCCATAGAACGGGAAGAAGACATTTGCAATTCCTACTCCCACGAAGGATTCCTGTTCAGAATATAGAGAGAAGCCCAACAAATAAAGTTAGAAAGATCAGCAAAACACCTGACCGAGCACTACACAAAAAGAGGGCATTCCAAAGACCAGCAAACAGGGGCGCCTGGGTGGCTCAGTTGTTGGGTAACTGCCTTTGGCTCAGGTCATGATCTCAGGGTCCTGGGATCAAGTCCCGCATTGGGATCTCTGCTCCACGGGGAGTCTGCTTCTCCCGCTCCTTGCCACTCTCCCCAACTCATGCTCGCTCTCTCTCCCTCTCTCTCAAATGAATAAAAAAAATTTAAAAATAAATAAATAAGGGGCATCTGGGTGGCTCAGTCGTTAAGCATCTGCCCCCCGCTCAGGTCATAATCCCAGGGGCCTGGGATCGAGCCCCGCATCGGGCTCCCTGCTCAGTGGGAAGCCTGCTTCTCCCTCTCCCAGTCCCCCTGTTTGTGCTCCCTCTCTCGCTGTGTCTCTCTCTGTCAAATAAATAAATAAAGCCTTTAAAAAATAAATAAATAAAATGAAGTTCTAACAAACAGACTCACGAATGCAGAGAATCAGACTGGTGGATACCAGAGGGGAAGAGGGTGGGAGGATGGGTGAAACAGGTAAAGGGAAGGTAGTCAGTGATATCATCAGAAGTTCATGTGGTGACAGATGGGACAGTGAGGAGCACCGAACAATGTAGAGACTTGTCCAGTCACTATGTCATATGCCCCAAACTAATAATATTGTGTATCAACTACACCACAATTAAAAATGAAAATACAAGGGCACCTGGGTGGCTCAGTCAGTTAAGCGTCTGACTCTAGACTTCGTCTCAGGACACGATCTCAGGGTTGTAAGATCGAACCCTGAATTGGGCTCCATGTTGGGTGTGGAGCCTGCTTAAGATTCTCTCTCCCTCTCCCTCGACCCCTCCCCACCACACTCACACTCTCTCTCTAAAAAATATATATATATATACACACATATATATGTATACACACATATATATATATACACACACACACGGGGTGCCTGGGTGGCTCAGTCGGTTAAGTGTCCGACTCCTTTTTTTTTTAAAGATTTTATTTATTTATTTGACAGAGAGAGACACAGCGAGAGAGGGAACACAAGCAGGGGGAGTGGGAGAGGGAGAGGGAGAAGCAGGCCTCCCGCCGAGCAGGGAGCCCGATGCGGGGCTCGATCCCAGGACCCTGGGACCATGACTTGAGCCGAAGGCAGACGCTTAACAACTGAGCCACCCAGGTGCCCCAAGCCTCCTACTCCTGATCTCAGCTCAGATCTTGATCTCAGGGTCATGAGTTCAAGCCCCACGGTGAGCATGGAGCCTGCTTAAATATAAACAAATAAATAACATAAATATAAATAAGCAAACAAATAAATAAAAATGAAGTTGCCAGACCACCTTTATTGATAGCACCAGAAATCAGGGAAGGGGTCCCCCTTGGGTCAGGGGTACTGACTGGAAGGACAAGCAAGAGGGGCACTGGGGAGCCAGCAGGATCTCAGACCTGATCTGGGTTCTGTTACACAGGCGTTTCGGTTGGAGAAAAGTCAACAAGCAAGTACACGTGTGGCATGCACACTTTCCTGCATGGATGTTATATTTCCATAAAAAGGTTGTAAAAAAAATATATATATATATATATATGTTGTTGCTTTTTTTTTTAATTACCTGGGCTGGGGGTGGGCAGCAGCAAAAGTGGAAGAAGCAGGGGTGGTCCCTGCCTCTCTGGGGCCTTTCCACCCATCAGAGAGCCCCAGGCGGTGGTGCTGAACCATGGGGACCCACTGCAGCACCTGTCTCCCCCCGCGTCCTGCAAGCTCCCTGCGGGCAGGTCCAAACCCATTGGAGTTCAAGCACCCAGGGCCTGACACGCAGCAGTGCTGTCCTCGCTGGACAACATTCCAGCACGCCAACCTTATTCCCTAAACGAGGCACGCAAGTCAGCACCCCAGCATCCTCTCCTGAGCCTTCCCCTGCAGGCGAGGGGCAGGGAGGAGGCTGAGCCCACTGAGACCTGGACCTGTCCCCTCACTGACATTGCAGGACAGAAGGCAAACTGGGCCCATGTGGGAGCCTGGAGAAGGAATGAACCAGCCAGGGGGCCAACGGGCACCATCTATGCCCATGAAGGGCAACCCAGGGCTGCTGGAGGCGGGGCTGGGGAGGGATGGGTGGAGGAGGGGCAGAACCTGGTGGCCCCAGGGGTGAGGTCAGTCCCTAGCAAGCCCTCACAATCAGTGTTTTCTTTTAGTGCTTCCAGAAAGGCAATCGCCACCCCCAGCCACCAAATGCTGCCTGAATGCCACAGACGCCCACTCACACCCATACACATTCTGTCACATCCCCGGGCCCTCGCACACGCTGTTCCCTCTGCCTAGAATGCCCTTCCTCGCCTCAGCTGGCAAACTCCCTCACCTCTCACTGAAAGCAGCTTTAAGAGGGCAGGCTCTCTGCCTCTCTTGTTCATTGCGGGGTTCTCGGTACCTAGGACAGCGCCCAGCACACACAGCGGCTCAGAACGCTGTCCGAACACAGGCAGGAATGAAAGGATCATTGAGTGAATGGAAATGCCCTCCTCTGCCACCTTCGTCCTGCCCATGTCTAGTTGGGGGCCCACGACAGCTTGGAGCCGTCTCTGGGAAGGGCCGAACGTTCCAAAACAACGAGCATCCGGCACAGAGTGGATGCTAACCCCATGTGGGTCTGGTGAACAAAGAGGCTGGCAGTGAGCCCCCCATCACTGGAGGGGATCAAGCAGAGCCAGGCCTGTTCTCAGAGCACGTTTCTGCTCCAGTTGGCACAGCTGCCCTGAGAGGCTCTCCCGAACTCACACAGCTACTGTTACCGCCAGTAACAACATTAACCATTAATGGTGTTGAGCACCCCCGTGCCCCCAGGGCTGGCCCACTGCAGGGGGAAGGGTGACCCCATGCAGCACCACCCCCCATCACAGAGAGAGCTTGCTTCTTCACTGTGCTGGACTCAGAACCTGTGAGGGTGCACTGGGTGTGGGGGGCTCAGGTGGGATGAGCCCCCATCTTCCGCTGAGCTCCTCCAGCCTCAGGAGCCACAGACCTGCAAGATCTGTTCTGCTCCAGACACCAGTCCAAGTGCGTTATAAATACCAACACATTTAACCTTTGCCCTGTTATGAGCTCCATCCACTTTCTTAGTGGGGAAACTGAGGCCTGGGGTGCTCAATCCTTTGCCCAGGGTGAAGTGACTGAACGACAGCAGGCGTGAAATTTGAACTCAGGCCCTCTGGCCACGGAGCCTGAACTCAACCACTTTCTTGACTTTATCAGAACCAAGACCGACTCTCTTCCATGCACCTGGGTCGGGGGGGCCAAGGGCAGAGGTTTAGGCAAGAGGTCAGGAGGGCAGCCCATGGCCCTGGGAGCCAAGGCCATGGTCTGCAGTATCTCTGCCCACCAGCCCAGGTACTGCCTGTCTCTGGCCTCATTTCCTGGGGCCCCGACCCATCAGCAGCCTCTGTTCCACCTTCCTTGAACTTCTCGTTGCTCCTAAAGACACCTCACCCCATCACTTGTCCTGCCCGAACACCTCCGCCCCTCTTCTATCCCTCAGCCAACTCCTGGGGCCAACCGGGAGCACCTGCACGCCCCGTGTCCTGGCCCCCATGCCTCCTCGCAAGACGGGGATTCTCGGACAGAGACCGGTGTGGCTCCTGGTTCACCAGCTCTCACCCATGCCTGGGACGAGTCAGACCCCAGGGGAGGGGGCTGGCTGTGCGCATGAACTCCAACTGGGGGCAGGGACCCTCCCAGAGGAGCTCCGAAGCATCAGGAGGCAGGTGCTGCTCCTCTCTGCTTTCTGGACCAGAGGCCGCACCCAGGACCATGCTGGCCCTCCCTTAGGCTTTAGCGGTACACACAGCAGGGCTCACACAAGGCGAGGCGACAGTACGGCCACTCCAAACCCCTGCTCCTTCCTCGGATCTGGCTGCTAGAAAGCTCGGAGTCAAATTACCCCCAGGAGAAGGTACAGCAGGCTCCCTCCAGCTTCATTGGATTTTTTATTTTCTTCTTGCTCAACCTCTGCGCGCCTTTTTCATCTCGTTATACCGCGTTTACCTTTGCAAATCACCTCCAGTCCTTTCGGGAGTCAGACAAAGAGCAAGCAAGACCCTCGTGAAGGTCTTCCCTCCTCTGCCCTGAGCTCCTTGTGCCCCAGCTCAGCCCCTGGTCTGAAAGAAGCTGAAGTGTGAGCTGTGTCAATGAACCAATGAATTCATGCAAGGAACAGCCTACAGCAGAAAGGGAACAGCCTGAGCAGAATCAGGATATGAGGCAGCAAGACCTCCATTGACACCAAACCTCCAGAGACACCCTCCTTCCCTCGTGGCCCTGTCCAGCTTCATGGTGCACCTGGAAGAATGGTGGGCTGTAGGCTGAGCCCCCAGCCAGAAAAACAGGGACCCCATGTGAGCCTGAAATTCCACCCTCTCACAGCCAAGAGGCCACGAGGGCCAAGAAGGACGTGAACACAGAGCAGGTGTTTTCCTGGGCAGACAGAGCCAAAGACAGATTGCAGGGATGCACCAACGAGAGCTACCCAGGGAAGACAGAAGGGCTAAGTGGACGAAGCCCCGAATGTAGGCCTTGTTAATAAAAATCACCTGACACGCTCTGCTTTCTATTCGGAAGGGAAACGTTTCATTATCATTTTGAATCATTTCTTCTGAACACATGAGTTTTGCATTACTCTTTCTGTACATCCCCCCCCGCTGCGGGCAGCCCTGCAAGGGAGTCGGGGCGGGGGGACAGGGTGGGCAGTGGGGTGGCCCAGGTCCCAGGCTGGCAACCGGACCTCCAGTCTCCAGGTCCTGAAGGGAGGAGCCTCACTGGCTTCTGAGCAGGGGCTGGGGGAGGTGGGGGGGGGTGCTGTGGTTCACACTCTCTGCCACCCCCTCCCCTCCCTTCCCCCCCAGGCCGGACAGGCCAGATTGGTGTACACCAGCTACTCCCAAGAAATCACAGTTAACTGGCTCTGGGTCTGCCTCTCCCATCAGACCCTGAGTATCCAAGGGCAGCAATGCCCTGCTCACCAGCCCTCCCCCTGCACACACCGAGCATCATTACAGTAGGCAACCCCGTGGCGGGATCCCCCCCAAAGCCCACGTGGCCCGCCCCCCACCAGCTGAGCGACAGGGTGGGCCCCTTCACCCAAGCTGGGCCAGTCGGTCAGTCTGGCACCCCGAGACCGAGGGGGGAGTCCACAGGAGGTCCTGTGGCCTCAAGCTAAAGCCAGCACTCAGGGCAGCCACGCCGACAGCCCAGACAGAGCCAGCCGACAGGGAGAGGAGCAGGGACAGATGCAGCGGGAGAGGCGGAGAAAAATGAAACCACGGTCCAGAAAGCCCAGAAAGCTGCAGGCCGGAGGAGGGGCTGCCTGCCAGCGCCCCGGGGCCTGGGGGAGCCCGCTGCCTGCAACCGTACCAGCTCCCTTTCTCTCCTAACCCCCCTCTCGTTTAACCTAATTGGAGGAGCTTTCCTGTGCCCTGCAAGCAAAGAATCCCGAAGACACGGGTCAGGGCCCTCCCCGCCTTCCTGCTCACCGAGCCCCGCCAGCCCCACCACTCACAGTTTATGGAAGCTCAGGCTCATCGGGGTGAGGCCAGCATGGGTGGGTGGGGAGAGCCGAGCTGGGAAGGCGAGGCACAGCCTGGCTGGGCCCCGGGGAGCCAGACAGCGTGCGCACTTTGGCTTTGGGCAAACGGGGTGGTGTCAGAGGAAGACATGGCCCCAACCAAACCCTGGTGGTAATGCACGTGGTAGCCTGTCTCCCCGGCACACACGGTAGGTGCTTCAGGGATGCACGAAAGGCAAACAGGGAAACCTCACTAGGCCCTGATTCCCTCATCTGTCAAATGTAGGCGTTGTGACGATAGCCACAAATGAATACATGCATTTAGAGAGCTCGAAACAGCTCCTGGCACAGAGCAAGGGCTTGGGTATGTGTTGTTGTTTTTTTTAAAAAAACCCACACAAAAGCTGCCGTTCTCCCCAAGACCCACTGGGCAGGTGCTATGGTCTAAATGTTCGTGTCCCGCCCGCCCCAGATTCATAGGTTGAAACCTAATCCCCAGTGCGAAGGTACTGGGCAGGGGGAGCTTTGGGAGGTGATAGGATCACGAGGGAGGAGCCCTCCTGAATGGGATTAGTGCCCTCATAAAAGGGACCCCGAACAGCTCCCAAGTCCCTTCTGCCACGCGGGACTATAGGAAGTCTGCAACCCGGAAGACAGCCTCCCCCTTCCGAGCTGGTGCCCTGATCTTGGACTTCCAGCCTCTAGAACTGTGAGAAATCAATTTCTGTTGGCCGTAAGCCACCCAGTCTGTGCTATTTTGTTCCAGTGGCTCAGACGAGGACAGCAGGGGCCCAGTGGGGTCAGGAATGCCACCCCCCCCAGGGGCATGGAAGTAGAGGTGCGAGAGATGGCATTAAGAGGACCAGGGTCAATCTTCAGGGTGGGAGGGCCGGGGAGGCAA
Source organism: Mirounga angustirostris (assembly GCF_029215605.1). NCBI lineage: Eukaryota > Metazoa > Chordata > Mammalia > Carnivora > Phocidae > Mirounga > Mirounga angustirostris. The sequence goes on from NW_026991713.1 coordinate 170,220,902, forward strand.
GTGTCTCCCACATCACAGACCAGAGCAGGGGGAGCAGCCCAGGGAGGAGACCACAGTGAGCGGTGGGATAACAGGCAGGACTGCCCCACGGTGGACAGACAGCTTTGGCGGGGGGGAGGGGGGGATGAGCCACATGGGTGTGGACGGAGGCTGGACCCAGGGCACCAGCAAAACCAATACCAGGCACTCTCCCTGTCACCGTGCACACACTTCACACACATCCATCCATTCAACTCCCGCAGCGACCCTAGAAGGCAGACACCATAAGCACCCTCATTTTTAATAGATAGGGAAACTAAGGCAGAGAGGTGCAGTGACTCGTCTGAGGTCACACAGCTAGTAAGTAACAGAGCTGGAATCCCGGCTGTCAGGGGCCAGCATCCAAACCGCCACAGCAAACAGCAGATACTGGAAAGGGACTGGTGCCTCTGTGGGTGGATCCCCTACTTGGGATTCCAAGCTCGGGGGCAGAATTCCAGACACCACCTTCGCAGCCTGCGGGGCGCACCTAGAAGCTCGCTGGTGCACACTCGTGTGTGCTGAGCCCCCCCCCCCCCCCCCCCCCCCCCCCCCCCGCCCAGCCTCCCTCTGCCAGGTCCTCTGCCTTTGAAGTTCTGCTCCATCTCTCTCCCGCCTCCACCAGACCCGGAGCCCGTACCCCAACATCTCTCCTGGGCCAGGCACTGCAGACGCCAATGCAGCCTGGGCTCATGGCTCATGGAAGAGGGTGCCGGGGGGGGGCGCCCATCTGCAAAAGTACAAGGGACAGAACAATCCCTTCCCTCAACAGAAGTTCCCCCGCCTTAAAGTCCATACCCCAGTCACCTAACTCCTATGCTGCTCCTCCTACCCAACAGCCACCAGGCCTCCTTTCTGGACTCCAAGCACTTGCCCATGCGACTTCGCCCGCCCGAAGCCCCCTTTGGCATCCTGGAAGCAAACTGATGCACGGGGTTCTATCAAGCTTCCCGCTCCTCCCCATCTTCCAGGGGTCCCTCCTCTGTTTTCCCAGCTCCCAAAGCACTTATCAAGCGAGCCATCAAGAGCTGCTGGGCTGTGCTCCTTCGGAGCTGCGAGGCGCCCCGATCTGTGGACCTGCCCGCCCCTGGCAGTGCTGGACCAGGTGACAGCAGCTGGATGAATGAAGGGCTCATTGTTTACATTACAACTGGTGGGGTGTCTTGCCCCACGTGGCGGTCCCTGCACTCTCCTCCTCCTCTGCCTGCAGCCCTAGGTCAGTGCTACCCCCACTAACCTCCTTGGGCATCTTACACGCATACATCCCCCCCCCCACCACCATTGGACTCCTACTTCTCACCCACATGGAAGCGGCGGGGTATCCAAGGTTGGGGATGCGCTGCTGGGTGTGTGACTCTCCCCAAGATGCCCCGTCTGTCCATCCTTCCCGGGGGGGGGGGGGGGGGCTGGGGCCTGCGTGGCAGTGCTCAGTGGGCACCCGCCCCGCCCAGGCCCCGCCTGAAGGGCCCAAACGGGCGCGCCCTGGAGGCCCGGCGAAGCATCTCGGCGGCGAAGGCCCCTCCCTATGGGGAGGGCAGAAAATCTGCTGCCTCACCAGCTACCAGCGCCAGCCTGGGGGGGCACCCCTGCGGGAAGCCGCCCTGCCCCAGTCTCCCCCTCACCCCCTCCACCATGCACTTCAACCAAGTTTTGCAAAAGCAATCGGCCGGGCGACGGCAGCCGGCGGGGCGGAGGCCCCATGTTCTCCCAGAGCCCGGGTCTGGAGCAGGGGGCTGTGTGGCCGCGCCCACCAGGCTGCGCCCCCCTCCCCGCCCCCCACCGCCGGGGAGCCCAGAGAGCCCTGCGGCGCGTCCGGCCGCCCCGCGCTGCCCTTGAGAGCCGGGACGGGCGGCCCCCCCCCCCCAGCAGATGTGCCGAACCCCGGTCTGCGGATGCGGAGGGCGAGGGTGCAGGCGATGCCTTCACCGAGGGGACCCGCAGCCCGGGAAGCCCCCCAACGCCGGCAGCGTCCCCTCCTCGCCTGCGGGCGACGGGGAAGTTGGGGTGCAGCGGGCGCAGCTCCCGCTCACGCCCACCCACCGGCCCCCGACCCTCCGGCCTCCCCCACGCCCCGACAATGCCTGCGGGCGGCCGCCCCGCTGCAGCCCAGGCCGGGCCGCCGCCGCCTCCCGCATCCCCCGCTCCTTTGTTGCCCGGCGAGCCCCCTCCCGCGGGGGCCCTCCGGTGGCTCCTACCTGCGCCCCTCGGCGGCGCGCTGCGCGGCGGGCGGCTCGGAGCCCGGCCTCCTCCGCTCCCGACCCGGGCGCCGCGGGGGGAGAGGATGCTGCGGCCCCTCCCCGCGCGCCGCTGCCCACCGGCCGCAGCCCCTCCCGGCGCCGGGGCTCCGCGCTCGCTCTCCGGGCCCGAGCCTCGCGTCCGGGCGGCGGCGGCGGCGGCGGGAAGGCGGGAGGCGCGGACCGAGCAGCCCCAGCCGCCGCCTGCGCGCCCCGCGGCCGAGCCGAGCCGAGCCGAGCTGAGCGGGAGCGGAGCGAGCGGCCCGGCTCCGGGAGGGAACAAAAGGGGCCGGCGCTGGGGCGGGCGCGAGAGGGCGGGGCCTGGCGCGGCGGGGGTCAGGCGCGCGCTCACGTGGCCTCGCGTTTCTCGGGCAGCCGCGCCGCGCCGCAAGTGGGCGGGCGGGCGGAAAACGCGGCCTCACCTCCTCCCCAGCCTCGCAGCCGTCGGTCGTGGGGCGTCCGGGGTGCGCCCACGCCCGCCTCCGCGCAGGTCACCTACTGGCGCCGAAAGAGCCTCCTTCAGCCTTGCTCCGCGCACGAGGGTGTCCCAGACCCCCGGGAGAGGTGGAAGCTCGGGATGCTTGGGGCGGGGGGGGGGGGGGGGGGGACTCCTGGAGTTTCCGGGAAGGCTCCACAGAGGAGGTGACGTTTGGACCGGACAGGAAGGGATGAGGAGGAGATGGTGTAGCCGAGCTGAGAACTCCAGGTCTTACTGAACTGTCCTGAGGCCAAAGCGGGTGGGGGAAAATGGCACGGGGGTGTCTTGGTGGTCACGTTCCCAACACATCTTTGGAAAAAGTGGTACCCAAGATCCAGATGAATATCGCACCCTCCTCCCCTGAGTAAGATCTGTCTCCTGTGATATCAGGAGTTACAGCTGCCGGCCCTCCCCTCCCCAGTTCAAATTCTTCTCCATTTCCCTTGAATATGGACATGTGGGTGTGTTGGGGGAGCTTGGGGTCTGCGCAGTGACAATGACACCAAGGAGGAGGCACCAGGCCGTCTTGTTCATATCCACCAAGGCACCCAGTGCGGTTCCTGGCCAAGAGTAGACACTCAATGACGCTAGAATGAATGAATCAGCTTAGTTCCCACCATTATCCCTCCATTGCTCTGGTACCCATAATCTTTGAGAAGTGAGTTAACCTCTTGAACTCAGTTTCCCCACCTACAAATTGGGGGTAGTGTTTCAGTTCACTTCAGCTAAGGGGTAATGGTATGATGAGGGAGGCTGGGCACCGGCCAGCCCTGAGGCGGAGGTCCCCGGCTGGTGGGTGGAGCCAGACCCGGAGACCAAGGGGAGAGGGGGGTGAAGAGTGGGCCCAGAGAAAAGCAGTCTGGAGAAGGTGTCAACCTCATGGGAGGGCTTCCAAGTGGAAAAGGCTATGTTCAGGAACCTGGGAACTAAATTGTGTCCATGTGGCCAGGAGGGACGTTCTGGAAATTAAGAGATAAGACACAAGGCACAGTGCAATGGTAAGAATCGAGCTCTATTGATGGGCAATCCTCTCTGGGCCTCAGTTTCCCCATCTGTAAAGTGGAGCTCGTGATAGACTACCTCCTAGGGTTGTTGTCAAGGTTGAGTACATTAATCTACATGAAGCACTAAGAACAATCAGTGCCTAGTAGCACGTTAGCATTCCACAACCGTGAAGTTTGGGGCGCCTGGCGGGTGCAGTGTGTAGAGCATGCGACTCTTTGATCTTGGGGTCTTGAGTTCATAGAGTTTACTCTAAAAAAAAAAAATTTAAAGAAATGTGAACTTCTTTCAAAGAGCTAGGTGATCAGAGGACGTGTTAGGACTTTGAATTTCCTCCTGTGAGCGGGGGATTTCGAACAGGGTCTTCTCTAACCATGGAGGGGAGGAAGCACAAAGTGAAAGGCAGGGCTCTTTCAGGTTGCTGGCCTCCTGGATTCTGTCACAGTCCTCCCTCCCTCCCTCCCTGTGGGAAGGGAGCCCAGGATGGCTGCAAAGGCCAAGGGGGTTCTGAAGATGGAAAGCAGATGAGAGCCAATCAGAAGCAACTCCGAGGGGCTCCTGCGTGGCTCAGTGGATTGAGGGTCAGAATCTTGGTTTTGGCTCAGGTCATGGTCTCAGGGTCCTGGGATCGATCCCCGCATGGGGCTCCCTGCTCAGTGCGGAGTCTGCTTAAGACTCTCTCTTCCTCTACCCCTCCGCCCCCCAAATAAATAAATAAATCTTTTTTTTAAAGATTTTATTTATTTATATGAGAGAGAACACAAGTAGGGGGAGCAGCAGAGGGAGAGGGAGAAGCAGGCCTCCTGCCGAGCAGAGGGCCTGATGTGGGGCTCGATCCCAGGACCCTGGGATCATGACCTGAGCCGAAGGCAGCCGCTTAACCGACTGAGCCACCCAGGCGCCCCATAAATAAATCTTAAAAAAAAAAAAAAAAAAAAGGAAGCAACTCAGAAAGCTCTCCTGGCACCTGGGGGGTAAGCAGCTTCAGAGGCAAGCTGAGACCCCGAGAGAGTGCTGGAAGGCTGTGGGGGTCCAGGCTAGACCTCAGGGGCTGCCACACTGTGGGGGGAGGGGAGCAGCAGAGGAAACAAGGGGAGGAACCCAGCCCAGGCTGGAGGTTCTTCAGCTTTTAGGGTTACACGTGTCTTTGAAACTTTGAAAGCTGTGGAGGCTCTCCCAGAAACGCAGGATACGGTGATGCCCATGCGCGTGCATGCAGACCCATGTATCCACGCACACATACATACACACAGAGTTTTGCAGACAGGTTTGGGCACTTTTCGGACCCCTTAAAGCCCCACCTGGTCCGCACACCCAGGTTCTGGGGCAGAGAGCTCAGAAAAGATGGGGGTAAGCACATTGGGGGAGACAGGGTGTAGCAGAGTATGATTTGCCCAAATGTGTGGGTTTCTGACCCAGATCGAATGGCATCTGGGTCCTGGGGGCACTTCTCCCTTCTCTGACACCTAAGGCTTCTGGAACCAGGAAAACGGCCAAAGTTCCCAGGACATAAGCCCATCGGAAATAGACTAAAAGTTTCCCTGTTGGAAAGGAACCCGCAGTTCAGTCCTGATCCCTCCTTCCACAGGTGGGTAAACTGAGGTCTAAAGAGAGGCAGGGCTAAAAAATATAATAATAATAAAAATAAAGGGAGGTGGGGATTTATCCAGGGTGCAGGGTCTTGCCTGCTGGGATGCACCTGAGTTCACTTGGGCCTGTCCAGGTTCAGCCACCCACCTCCTGCCTTCCACCCACCCCTGATCCCCCCAAAGCCCCCTCCCTCACTGACAGCCCCCAGCATTATTCAGACCAACGGTGCACACAGGTCCTGGCTTCCCCTTCCCTGGGCTCCATGGGCAAAGGGGCAAACTCACCTGCCAGGCTCCTTCTAGGTGAGAAAAGAGAGCTCTGTCTTGTGGAAGCTTGGATTGGGGTTTTCTGCTTCCTGCCACTAAATGGTAGATGTAGAGGGCGGAGCTGGGCATGATGCCCCAGGGCATCAGGCCTGGGGAGGGGCAGATGGTGGGGGTGAGAACCAGGGGAGGAGAGCCCTCCCAGCTGACCTCTCACCCAGGGTTTTGTCTCCACCGAAAGTGCGCTGATCTGGCCATTTTCTTGCTGACACTGGCCCTGCCTGGCAGCCCCACAGAAAGCGGGTGGTGGTGGTGGGGCTTTCATGGGAATCACGGGGGGCCTGGCAGAGGAGGCCTGGGGAGGGGCAACCACGGGAGAGGCCTGGCTGCCCTGCAGGTTGCTGCCTCCCTGGTATACTTTTTATTGTTGTATTTTATTTTTTAGGACCAACAGGACATCGGCGTGATGGAATATTTTATAGCCTCTGAATTGCTTTTTACAAGAAATTTGTAATAACATGGGGAAACAGGGGCACCTGGGTGGCTCAGTCAGTTAAGCACCTGCCTTCGGCTCAGGTCATGATCTCAGGGTCCCGGCATCGGGCTCCCTGCTCAGCAGGAAGTCTGCTTCTCCCTTTCGCTCTGTGCTCCCCGCCCCACCCTGGCTTGTGCTCTCTCTCAAATAAATAAATAGAATCTTTAAAAAAAAAAAAATGAAAACATGGGGAAACAGCCCTGTATTTATGTCAATTGAAAAATGCCCATCACATACACCTAAAACTAAGATAACATGGTTATGTTAATTATACTTCAATTAAAAAAATGCACATCATAAAACTGTGGGTACGGTAGACTCTCAACCTTGTAAACTACAGAGGGGAAAAAAAACTGGTAACGGTGGTGGGCTTTGGGTGGAGGGAATCCTTGCGATTTTTCTCTGCTCTTTTACTGCATTTTTCCACCATCAACGTATGTGTTACTTAACCAACAAAAGAAATTTAAACCCAAACCCGTTTCTGTTAAGATGATTGTTCTGATGTTGTGTTTCTGTTCAAAACACAAACAAATGATTGTTTGGATGTGGTCGCGGGCTGGGGCTGGGAGTGACATCACCATGGAGATATCAGCTGAGGCCATCACTCTGAAGGCCACACCCTTCCTTGCAAACACGTGGACTTTGCCTTCCCTCCCAGATCAGATCAGATCGGGAGGATGGAGGATGGGGAGGATCGTGGCACCTCCCTCCGGGGTGATACAGCCCACAGGGTAATGAGCCCCAGCAGTGAAGGAAGGGCTCTGTTACTGCTTCTCTCTGCCAGGGGTTTTCAAGGTCCTGGGGGCTTTGTCCCAGTGGCTCCCCGGTTTCCTAAGGTCAGATGGTAAACTGAGGCTGGCCAAGTGAACCGAAAGCTGGCATTGCCGAGTACTTACTTATTACAGGGTAGGTTTCAAGCTAAGAACTGTGTATGGGTTGCAGAAATAAATGAAGACCACTTAGATGAGAAGAAGCAAAGGGAGTCTATCTAGACCTGTCTATAGAACAAGGGAGTCAGCCACATCACTTGCATTTTGCAGAGACTCCAGGCTGGCCAGGGATCGGGCAAGCCTCTGAGGGGGCCAAAGGGAAGGTGCTGGACAGCAGGCTGCAGACTGTGGGTCCGTTGTTTTTATATGTGGTCTGGCCCTTGTGTTTCAGAGAGGAGGGAACCGAATCATGGAGAGGTTAAGGGACATGCCCAAGGTCACACAGCTCATGAGGGCAAGGTGCTGGGTGTAGAGAGAGCAGGGAGATGCCCCCTTGAACTCCAGTCTGAGCTCCGCCCCCTTCCAGCTTTGTGACTCGGAGCAGGTAACATTGGGAAACCTGCTCCCTCCGCAGGACGACGACCACCAGAGCCACTGAGAGGAGCCTCTGCGTGCAGCGTGCCATGTCCCACATGCACCTGTTGAGCGCCTACTGTATGCTGCATGTATTCTTTACTGTATGCCGGGCATGGTTCTAAGCAATCGAGAGTCTATAAACTCACGTGATCCTCAGGATGCCGCGTTTACGGGTGAGGGTCTGACACAGGTTCACGGGGCAGGTAGGGAGTGGGGACCCAGGGTCCCCCCTCCCCCAGGCAGTCCCTTGGTTTCCAACCTTCACAGCTGCTACTCCTCATTCTTCTCTCCCTGTCCCCAAGTTTGCACATCTGTGCATTGCGTCACTCGGGCCGGAGTGGAGACACACCCTGGGGAGCGTGTTTATTCTGTGTGTCTGTGAGCCTCTTGCCCGGAGAGACCGCCAGCGTCTTTCTCTCCACGTCACTGCCCACTGGCCTTTTCTCCCCCAGGGTTGCCCACCCCCTTCCAGGTGGCCCAGGTGCACGGGGACATCTCTTTGGGGTCTTGGAGTCCTTCAGAGAAATCACACCCATCACCCCCACCAAAAACACACAAGTAGAGACCCGCAGAAAGGTTCCCAGTCTGTTATTTTACCTGGAAAATTTTACACTGGAAAAACGACTCCACCCGCACCGTTTCCTACAAGAAGGGATCTTTTGGCACCAGGAATAGGTAAGGGCATCCTTTGGAATCAAGGACAGCCCTTTAAATTGAGCACGTCTAGCTTTCTGGAAAGCTCTTGTTTTGCTCACTTTGCTGCGGAGGGAGGAACACTTGGTCGAAGTTGACAGCTGTTCCTGGAGCATTTGGGACCGGTGTCCTGCCAAGGCTCTCTCTGGCTTCGAGGCCCAGGGTGGTGACTTTCCTGGTCCCCGCCTCCCCCCATCCCCCGCACCATCCTGGTGTCCTAAGCCACCTTGGTTTCCTGACTGAATGACACTGCCCAGCCTGGCTTTTCTTGGACCAGCTCAAGCATCTTTCCATCCCCCACTGCCTGCTGGGGCCCTCGGAGCCTTGGATGTCATTACCCCCCCAGGATCTGTGGGCCAGATGTTTGGGGAGAAACGAGGAGGTCATTTGTCCAACCCCTGTTCCTTTTCAGTGGCAAAGATAAAGTGCCATGAGGCCAAGCACCATCAGGAAAGCTCCCAGCCCTCTTAAATATCACAGCAGTCTCTTTCTCTACAGCTAGAGCTCATATTCAAACTGCTGTTGTCCCAGCCACAAAACCCCTTTAACTGCCTTAAAGCCTTCAGCCCCTTTTCTGCCCAGTGTGTGGCTACAGAATTGCTTTGCAAAAGCATAAGCAGGTGTCCACAGTATAAAGCAAGAAGGGCTCTGATGGAGGTATGGGCAGGGTGGTTTGGGGCCCGTCTAATGCTCAATGGCCGCTTCCTGGAGGAGGTGACAGCCCGGATGTGTCTTGAAGGATAAGTGTGTGGCAGGCAGAGGGGGCAGCCTGAAGGGCACTTTGGGAGGAATCTCGAGCTCAGGTGGCAGGAACACAGGGAACCAGGGCTTACTTAGATGCGGGTGGAGGGGTGGCTGGCCTGTCAGCGAGGGCCTCACATGGCAGGGCTGCAGAGTGGACTTTTTCTTTTCCTTTCTTTTCTTTTTTAAGATTTTATTTATTTATTTGACGGGTGGGGGGGAAGAGCACGAGCAGGGGGGAGGGGCAGGGGGAGAAGTAGACTCCCTGCCGAGCGGGGAGCCCAATGCGGGGCTCGATCCCAGGACCCTGGGATCATGACCTGAGCTGAAGGCAGATGCTTCACTGACTGAGCCACCCAGGCGCCCCAAGGTGGGTGTTTTTTCCAAGGACAACAGGGAGCCCTGCAGGGTTCTAAGCAGGGGAGGGACATGAATTTTAGAACTGAAGCCTGGCTCCCTAGGCCATGCGGGGCCAGCGCAGTGACCAGTGGACAGGCAGGAGGAACAGAGGGGTGAGGACAAGGGGCTGGGGCAGTGGCTGGGTGGACAGAGAGGCATGGCTGCTCAGCTGCCCGGGGCCTCAACCCCTGGCCGGGACTGGGCTGAGAAAGCACATCATTGAGGATGGGACCCCCCCAACTCTGGGCTCCTTGCTCCTCCCAGCCAGAGGAGACACCCCAGCCCCCCCATGCCTCTGAGCAGGGGAGGGTTTTGCTCCCTGCAGTTGGGGCGCAGGGTGGGCCCCCGCTGCCTGCCTAAGAAAGCTCCCAGGGGCCTGGGCAGGCATGAGCCCAGCCTGGCGGGCAGGGACAAGGCCACACTTGTTTTTGCAGACCTGCTGCCCCACCGTGACAATCCACATCCTCCCCAGCTCTTGAAGGGATGCTGTGTTAGAATCCCACTCTCTACGGACAGAGCTCCCTGTGGCCCTCAGGACCGGAGGCTGGACCCAAAGAAAAGTGGTGCCCCAAACAGGGATGCCTCCGGGGGGTCCCGACCAGGGTGATCAGGGTGAGGAGCACCTGGCCAGGTATCCCCAATACATCCTTCACTTTGAGAGGCAGCCCTGGGGCGGGGTATGCAATGGAGGACAGAGGCACAGGCCTGGGAGTCCACAGGACCCGAGGGACCTCGACCTGCAGGCAGCTCACCAGCTGCACGACCCTGGATGAGAGACGCATGGCCCAGCCTCAGTCTCCTGGTCTGCAAAATGGGACTGACTGCCTCTTCCTCCCCACAGACAGACAGACTCAGTCCAAAGCTGTGAGCACTCCGATGGAGACATGGCCCAGGTGCTCGGGGCTGACTCTCCACCGTGGGGCTAAGTAAGGGGGCGCAGGTGCCAGGTAGGGCCACGGGGCTGTCTCCCGGCGGAGCGTCGTCACTCCTGTCCTTTCACGTTGGTGGGGCGAGGAGGGGCAGGAGCAGAGATGGGGGCTGAAATGGTCAGCTCTGAGCAAGGATGCGGCAAAGGAGAGGGGAAGGGGCCAAAACGAGCCTCCTCCTCTTTGGCAGGAGGGAGGGTGTCTGTGAATGTCATCAGCAAGCTGCTTCCTCTCCTCCCCCAGCCTGGAGAGCTGGAAGTGGCCTCTGCATAAAACTTCCATGGGGCTCTGTGCAAGACACGAAACCGCCCCTGACTCAGTTTCCCTGTCACGGCACTGCGTCTCCTTTTCCTCTTTCAGTCAAGCTCCACGGGGTCTCAGGGCTGGTGCCCTGTGCGGCTAAGGGGGGTGCTTCCGCTTCAGCCCGGTGCAGGGGGGGATGCTGATGTGGAGCCAAGGACCCACAGCTCCACCGCACACCCCCTTCCCCTCTACACCTCAGACCTCCCCTCTGGCCAACCAACACTGAACTGAAATTTCCAGAGGCCCCGGGGCAAGTCAGAGGGGCTGCCACAATTTTGGAGGGTATTATCTACCAAAGGACCCCCACCTGTTGAATCATGGGGTGCCTGCCTGCCCACCCCCAGCCTGCAGCCAGGTTTCTTGTCCACCGGGATCTCTGTCTGAGGCCCGGAGAAGAAAGCCAGGTGGCGTCTTGCCACATTTGTGCCTGACGACTCGCCACAAGTAAGGGACCGTTCACCAGCTGGAGTCTGATTTGCCCCCTGGCCTTTTCACCCTGGGTTTGGGGTCAGCGCATTGACCTGGTCTCCCCACTGGAGACTCCTGGAAACATTTGAGACCAGAGTCACAGTGGAGCCTCTAGATCAGGGTGGGGGTGGGGTGGGGGTCCCTAGATCAGGGTGGGAGTGGGGTGGGGCCCCCTGGGTCAGGGTGGGAGTGGGGTGGGGGTCCCTAGGTCGGGTGGGCTGGGGTGGGGTCCCTAGATCAGGGTGGGGCTGGGGTGGAGTCCCTCCATCAGGGTGGGGATGAGGGGGGGTCTTTAGATCAGGGCGGGGCTGGAGGTAGAATCCTGGGCTCTACCCCCAACTCCCTGTGTGATTTTGGTCAGGTTTCTACCCCCACCATCCTGGTCCTTGGTTCCTAAGATGAAGGAAAGTGTATGGGGGGTAAATTGTCTTCAGTTTTGATGATATATAAAGCACGTTTATAGGCATGACTTAAAGGTAACAGAATGAATGCTTATGTTAAAAACGCCTGGCTTTTTTTTTTTTTTTAAGATTTTATTTATTCATTTGAGAGAGAAAGCATGAGCAGGGGGCAGAAGGCAGAGGGAGAGGGAGAAGCACAGGGCTCGATCCCAGGACCTGAGATCATGACCTGAGTTGAAGGCAGACGTTCAACCGACTGAGACACCCAGGCCAAGAACGCCTGGCTTAAGAAATGAAATGTTCTCATTCCCTTTGAATCCTCTACAGGCACCTCTCCATCCCGGCCACTCTGGAAGGCAGGGCTTTCCAGAATTCTAGTCCCTCCCTTTGCTTTGCTTTGCTTTATATATATATATATATATACCCCTCAACAACGCTGTTAGTTTTGCAGGCTTTCAACCTGAGTGTAAATACTGGAGGTATTCTTTTCATTTGGTGAGTCTGGCCATTGTAAAAACCAAACCAAAACAAAACAAAACAAAGCGTGATCACGGATGGGGTTAGGCATCTTTTAAAAGTCCATGGGCCGTGGGAGTCTCCCCTTCTGTGAAATAGGTCTCCATGGATTTGTCCGTTTTCTATCAGGTGGCTTGTCTCCTTCCTTAAGGATCTGTAGGCTTATTTAAATATCCTAGACTCTCTTCCTCTGTTGGTTGGAAGGATTACCAGGACCTCTCCTGGTTTGTGACTCATCATTTAACATTGTTGATTGCGTCTGTGAACAGACAGAAGTTTTTAATATGAACACAGTCATGTTCATCATAATTTTCTTTTTTTTTTTTTTTAAGATTTTATTTATTTGAGGGGCGCCTGGGTGGCTCAGTCGTTAAGCGTCTGCCTTCTGCTCAGGTCACGATCCCGGGGTCCTGGGATCGAGCCCCGCATTGGGCTCCCTGCTCGGCGGGGAGCCTGTTTCTCCCTCTCCCAATCCCCCTGCTTCTGTTTCTTCTCTCACTGTGTCTCTCTCTGTCAAATAAATAAATAAAAATCTTAAAAACAAAGGGCTAGTATCCAAAATCTATAAAGAACTCATCAAACTCAACACCCAAAGAACAAAGAATCCAATCAAGAAATGGGCAGAAGACATGAACAGACATTTTTCCAAAGAAGACATCCAAATGGCCAACAGACACATGAAAAAGTGCTCAATATCGCTCGGCATCAGGGAAATCCAAATCAAAACCTCAATGAGATACCACCTCACACCAGTCAGAATGGCTAAAATTAACAAGTCAGGAAACGACAGATATTGGCGGGGATGTGGAGAAAGGGGAACCCTCCTACACTGTTGGTGGGAATGCAAGCTGGTGCAGCCACTCTGGAAAACACTTTGGAGGTTCCTCAAAAAGTTGAAAATAGAGCTACCATATGATCCAGCAATTGCACTACTGGGTATTTACCCCAAAGATACAAAAGTAGGGATCCAAAAGGGTACGTGCACCCTGATGTTTATAGCAGCAATGTCCACAATAGCCAAACTGTGGAAAGAGCCAAGATGTCCATCGACAGATGAATGGATAAAGAAGATGTGGTATATATATACAATGGAATATTATGCAGCCATCAAAAGGAATGAGATCTTGCCATTTGCAAGGACGTGGATAGAACTGGAGGGTATTATGTTGAGTGAAATAAGTCAAACAGAGAAAGACATGTATCATATGACCTCACTGCTATGAGGAATTCTTAATCTCAGGAAACAAACTGAGGGTTGCTGGAGTGGGGGGTGGGGTGGAAGGGATGGAGTGACTGGGTGATAGACACTGGGGAGGGTATGTGCTCTGGTAAGCGCTGTGAATTGTGCAAGACTGTTGAATCTCAGATCTGTACCTCTGAAACAAATAATGCAATATATGTGAAGAAAAAAAAAAGAAGAAGAAGGTAGCAGAAGGGGAAGAATGAAGCGGGGGAAATCAGAGGGGTAGACGAACCATGAGAGACGATGGACTCTGAAAAACAAACAGGGTTCTAGAGGGGAGGGGGGTGGGAGGATGGGTTAGCCTGGTGGTGGGTATTGAGGAGGGCACATTCTGCATGGAGCACTGGGTGTTATGCACAATGAATCATGGAACACTTCATCTAAAACTAATGATGTAATGTATGGGGATTAACATAAGAATAAAAAAATCTTAAAAACAAAACAAAACAAAATTTTATTTATTTGAGAGAGAGATAATGAGAGACAGAGAGCATGAGAGGGAGGAGGGTCAGAGGGAGGAGACTCCCCGCTGAGCAGGGAGCCCGATGCAGGACTCCATCCCAGGACTCCAGGATCATGACCTGAGCTGAAGGCAGACGCTTAACCAACTGAGCCACCCAGGCACCCCCAGCTTAATTTTCTTCACTCTAAATCAGAGATGTTTGGTTGACTTTTTAGCAATGTGGCTCTTTGTTTAAAAGAAGCCACGTATGTACTCCGTTACAGAATGTTCCTTAAAGAAAATTAATTGCCATGGAGATTAATGTTACCTATATATATTTTAATGTTACATATTTTTTAAATAGTGAACAAAATAAACACATAATGTTCGGTGTTTAAGTAATCAAATCTTGGGGCGCCTGGCTGGCTCAGTCTGATGAGCGTGCGACTCTGGATCTTGGGGTCGTGAGTTCAAGCCCCAAGTCGGGTGTAGAGATTACCTAAATACACAAAACTTCAAGTGAATGAATGAATGAATGCATGAATGATGAATGAATGAATCTTTGTTGCAACAACAATCCCAGACAGGTAAAGCCGAAAGAAATCAGTGAGGACCACAAACTCTGCCCATGGTCACCCAGTGTTCTTTCTGGCAAAGCCGGCGGCTACCCAATCCAGGCCAGGCTCTAGGCCCCCTGTCCTCTTGGGCCACTTTTATTGTTTTTTTTTTAATAAAATTAAGTTAATTCACTTTACAAAATAATTTTTTTGCTTTGCAAAGTAATTTCAGAATATTGATAAATAACCAACTCTGCTTACACATTTAAAATATACATTTTTGGGGGGCGCCTGGGTGGCTCAGTCATTAAGTGTCTGCCTTCGGCTCAGGTCATGATCCTGGGGTCCTGGGATCGAGCCCCACATCGGGCTCCCTGCTCCGCGGGAAGCCTGCTTCTCCCTCTCCCTCTCCCACTCCCCCTACTTGTGTTCCCCCTCTCACTGTGTCTCTCTCTGTCAAATAAATAAATAAAAATCTTAAAAAAAAAATAAATAAAAATAAAATATACTTTTTTTTTTGAGATTTTATTTATTTATTTGACAGAGAGAGAGAGACAGCGAGAGAAGGAACACAAGCAGGGGGAGTGGGAGAGGGAGAAGCAGGCCCCCCACCAAGCAGGGAGCCCGATGTGGGGCTCGATCCCAGGACCCTGTGATCATGACCTGAGCTGAAGGCAGATGCTTAACGACTGAGCCACCCAGGCGCCCCTAAAATATACATTTTTTTAAAGTAATCTCTACGAGGGGCGCCTGGGTGGCTCAGATGGTTGGGCGTCTGCCTTCGGCTCAGGTCATGATCCCGGGGTCCTGGGATCGAGTCCCGCATTGGGCTCCCTGCTCCTTGGGAGCCTGCTTCTCCCTCTGCCTCTCTCTCTCTCTGTGTCTCTCATGAATAAATAAATAAAATCTTTAAAAAAAAAAAAAAAGTAATCTCTACGCGCAATGTGAAGCTCCAACTCACGATCCCGAGACCCAGAGTAGTGCGTTCTACCAACTGAGCCAGCCAGGCTCCCCTAGATTTATTTTTAATTCATGCTTTCAGGAAAAGTAACTTTGGAAAGCTTAGTACTTGCCTTTAAAGGACAAATGTATAAATAACACAAAATCACACTCTTTGGGAATGGTCTAGACCTTGGAATATTTTGACCCAATTTCCTTATTTTATGAAACCGGGGACTAAAGTTCATCTTCTGAGAATCTTGAGAGGCAAGAAACCAAAATGAAGAGCTGCCTGGGGGCGCCCGGCTGGCTCAGTCACTTCTCGATGTCTGGGTCGTGAGTTCAAGCCCCACAGTGGGTGTAGAGATGACTAAAAAAATAAATAAACTTAAAAAAAAAAAAGGAAGAGTTGCCTGGAAGTGAGGGGGAGGTTGGTAAAAGTGAAGCCCCTCCATTTGGATGGGCTCCTCGGACATGGGCCGCATGAACTGACCCCAGCTTTGCTTGAGGGAAGCAACCAGCTCAGCCTAGACCATCCTTCCACCTGGGTCACACTCCAGCTGTCTGTTAAACCGTGGGTACGGCCGTTTGTCTTCCCGTGGGATGGCTCAGCCTCCCTGTGCTGCTTGCCAGGGGGTGGGGGCCGAGGGTGGAGAGGGCACCTGCCCACTGGGCCCCCTCAGCTTTTCAGCCTTGAAGCCCGAGCCCAGGGAATAGGGAAAGAATCCGTGAACCCTAGGGCGCCTGGGTGGCTCAATTGGTTAAGCGACTGCCTTAGGCTCAGGTCATGATCCTGGAGTCCCGGGATCGAGTCCCACATCGGGCTCCCTGCTTGGCAGGGAGTCTGCTTCTCCCTCTGACCCTCCTCCCTCTCATGTGCTCTTTCTCTCTCTCATTCAGTCTCTCAAATAAATAAATAAAATCTTAAAAAAAGGGCGCCTGGGTGGCTCACTTGGTTAAGCGACTGCCTTCGGCTCAGGTCATGATCCTGGAGACCAGGGATCGAGTCCTGCATCGGGCTCCCTGCTCGCCAGGGAGTCTGCTTCTCCCTCTGACCCTATCCCCTCTCATGCTGTTTCTCTCTCTCTCTCTCTCTCTCAAATAAATAAATAAATAAAATCTTTAAAAAAAAAAGAAAAAAGAATCCGTGAACCCTATTTCCCCAGGAAGTGCCCTCCCATGGTTCTCCAGAGTACTCCTGCCTGCAGTCGAACCAGATGGAGGCCCCAGACATTTGGGGACCCTCACCCCTGCTCCCCCACTTTTGCCTCAGGTAGGGGATGACACCCCAGACCCAAGTCCTGGGGTGTTTCCTGGAAAAGCAGACACAGAGGGGGTCCAAGGGGGTCTTTCTAAAGATGAAGGCCATAAGGTGGGGTCGTGCAGCCTCTGGGGATCAGCGTCCCTGGTGTAGAATCCTGGTGCTGCCATCTACTGCTGTTCGTGGCTCTGGGCCTCAGTTTCCCTCTCTGGGGGAGCAAACTGAGATAGCATTTTCTCCAGAGTTCACAGGGCGCCTGGCATGCTGTGAGTACTCTGCAGGAGCAGTAACTATGCTCTCTCCGAGTGGGGGATTGCCAGGGATTTACACCAGAGGCAGGGAACCAAGGGGCAGGGCTCCCTGAGACAGAACATTCCAGTGCATGGCAAGCGCTTACCAGCCCCGGCCAGGCAGGCTGTCCAAACGCGCCCAGGTTGATTCACCCACCCCCGGGGGCCTGATGTCAGCCTCCGCCCTGAGCACTGGTGCCCATTAGTACCGTGGCTGCGTCCTCAGCTCCTCCCTCCCTGGCTTCTCTCTCTCCTGTGCCCTGCGCTCCGGCCCGAATGTCACCCCCACCCTTCACCTCCACGACCTCCAGCCGCTGGGAGGGCAGATGGGTCAGGGCTCTGTGGAGTCTTGAGCTCTCCTCCTCTCTCCTGTGAGCCCAGGCTGAAGCAAACTGCCAGGCCCCCGGCAGGACTGATTCTAGTAGATTCCCAGATGGTCCATTGAAGCCGGGAATGCTCGACTTCCTGTTTGGTTTTAGGTCAGCCATTCCTAAACCAGAACTTTCTTTCCCATAAAAAGTATTTCTTCAGGTTACTGACACTGTTAGGCCACTGTGGAAACCAGGGAAATGTGGGACGTTTTTTTTTTTAATTTGGATCAAAATGAAAACGAAGGGCTGCCCAAGGAAGGGGTAGAGGCTTAGAGCTCTGGTCTGGCCTGGTGACCTGGGTTCAAATCCCCCCTTCCCCCAAGGCACTTGCTGGCTGCCTGGCTTTGGGCAAATGGTTCACGGCCTCGATGCGATGCTCTTGTGTATTAAACATAGGAATAAGGATTTCTTCACTAATGACTTGTAGAGACCAAATGAAATGTCACAGGAAATGGTTTCTAGCACACAGCTGGCAGAGAAAAAACACTCAACGTCCAAAGAAACAGAATTTCTCCCTGACCCAGGGCCACTCAGCTAATCACCAGTGAGGACCGTCAGGGTTCCCCACCACCTGGTCCAACATTCTCTCCAATGGAGGTTGTACAGAGTGGTCAGAAGAGATTAAGACCAAGTGAGAGGCAAACAGTCATGAGAAAAACGGTTGGTGAAGAAATGGTTTGAAGAGAAGGCATCAGAAGGACTAAGGAAAAAAAAAATCTCGGGATGTCCAAGAAGCAACGCCAGGCATCAACCTGAATCCTTCCCTAATTATAATTAAGAAAGAAATTTAGGGGTGCCTGGGTGGCTCAGTCGTTAAGCGTCTGCCTTCGGCTCAGGTCATGGTCCCAGGGTCCTGGGATCGAGCCCAGCATCGGGCTCCCTGCTCCACGGGAAGCCTGCTTCTCCCTCTCCCACTCCCCCTGCTTGTGTTCCCTCTCTCGCTGTGTGTCTCTCTCTGTCAAATAAATAAATAAAACCTTTAAAAATAATAATAATAATAATTAAGAAAGAAATTTGTGTTGTTTTCCAGGAATTTCCACACCTTTGGAAGGCATGCGATTGGACAAAGGAGGTGAAATATTCAACCAACCTATAAGGTCCCCATTACTCATGATGGAAATTTCTATGGGTTCTCGAAAAAAATGTGTAATGCATTTTGCTAAGTGAAAGAAGCCAGTCTGAAAAGGCCACATACTGTTTGATTCTAACCCTATGACATTCTGGAAAAGGCAAAACCGTGGAGAACATACAAAGATTAGTGGTTGCTTGGGGCTGCGTAGGGAGGAGGAGGTAGGAGGGACGCATAGGGGGAGCGCAGGTGATTTTTAGGGAGGGGAAACTATTCTGTATGATACCGAAATGGGGGGATACACGCCATTATGCTTTTGTCAAGACCCATACAAGTGAACATAAAGGGGGAACCTTAATGCAAACAATGGACTTTAGTTAATACTAATGTACTGATACTAGTTCATTAATTGTAATAAATGGGGGCACCTGGGTGGCTCAGTTGGTTAAGCATCTCTTATTTTTTTTAAAGATTTTATTTATCTATTGGAGAGAGAGCGCACAAGCAGGGGGGAGGGGCAGAGGGAGAGGGAGAAACAGACTCCCTGCTCGATCCCAGGACCTCAGGATCACCACCTGAGCCAAAGGCAGAGGCTTTAACTGACTGAGCCACCCAGGAGCCCAAGACGTCTGACTCTTGATCTCAGCTCAGGTCTTGATCTCAGGGTCATGAGTTCAAGCCCCGCACTGGGCTCCACACTGGGTGTGGAGCCTACATTAAAAAAATAAATAAAATAGGGCGCCTGGGTGGCTCAGTTGGTTAAGCGACTGCCTTCGGCTCAGGTCATGATCCTGGAGTCCCGGGATGGAGTCCCCCAACGGGCTCCCTGCTCGGCGGGGGGTCTGCTTCTCCCTCTGACCCTCCCCCCTCTCATGCTCTATCTCATTCTCTCTCTCAAATAAATAAATAAAATATTTTTTAAAAAACACTTAAAAAATAAATAAACCAAAGCATTTATTTAAAACAAAAATTGTAATAAATGTTCCACATTCACCTAAGATGTTACTAATAGGGGAAACTGTGTGCCAGGGAAGGGGGTATATGGGAACTCTCTGTACTATCTGCTTAATTTTCTGAAAACCCAAAACCATTCTGTAATATACCGTCTATGAATTCCAAAATTTTGTACTTGCAGGAAGTGTGATGTGGTGGACAGAATATTGGACCAGGTGACAGGGAACCCTGACAGATTATCACTGATTAGCCTAAGTGGTCCCGGGCAAGCCCCTTGCCCACTGAGCCTGAGTTTTCTCTTCCTGAAAGGGCAGCTCAGTCAGTTAAGTGTCTGCCTTCGAGGGGCTTGGGATCTAGCCAGTCGTTGGTTGGGCTCCCTGCTGGGGAGGGGGGTGTCTGCTTTTCCCTCTCCCTCTGCCCCTCCTGCTAATGCTGTCTCTCTCTCAAATTAATAAATAAAATTTAAAAAAAATTTTTTTAAGGAGGACATTGGGCTGTATTATCTATGAAATAATCCTATGAAAAGCCTGGACTTTAACAACATTTCAGAAGGATAAAAGAGTGACAGTCTGGGTGTCTCAGGAAACAGCCCTATGAATAAAGTTCAGGGGATGTGCACCGCCACTGGTTTAGTTCCTAGAACCCCCAGAAGGTATAGAAAATGCCAAATCTCCCGCCCTGGGTCACCTTGATCGGCCAATTCAAATCTCCTCCAAATACTACGCGGGAGGCGACAGCAACCGAAACACTAAACTACCTCTGGTCCCTACCAGCTGGCGGGGGTTTCTTCCCTCCTTGGCTCAGCCTAGAAACTCATATTTTATTCATGAAAATTTGAGGCCCTGGGAGGCCTCCGCGTAAACAGGATGTAAATATTTGCGGGTGGTGGGGGAGAGGTGGTATTTGAGCAGGGGCTGTCCTAAGCGGGGGACCTCCGGGGCGCTGCTTACTTGGGACCCGCCCACCTCTATCTCCCCTATAGGTTGGGTGTGGGGGGCATGTGCAGGCTGTACCCCTGATTGGAGACCGAGTTTGGGACTCCAGTACCCTCCAAGTGAGACGGGGTGTGCCTTACCCTTCTGATGCCCCCCCCACACACACACACCATCTCCCTAATCAGCGTTCCTTCATCCCGCCTTTCTCAGTTTGAGGCTTAGGACTGGCTTTCTGGCACTTGCAGGGGTGCGTGGCCCCCTCTCCAGCCCCTCACCTGCCCTACCTGCACCTGGACACCCTTTGTCTCAGCTGTGTGGGGTTCTGGCCACCCCCCGGGCTGTACCTTTGCTATCACTGGTTGCTCATCCTGCAGTGAACTTACCTCTTTGAGCTTTGACTTGTCTTGGAGACCCCCTCCCCGTGTTTGCACGGACTACACCCTTTTCTGGAACCTGGGGCCGCCCCACCTCTTGAGCTCCTGCTCCGTTCTCAGGGCCTGGCCCTGGGCATCACTTCCTCCAAGAAACTGTCCCTGATGCTTCTCCTCCAGGCCTGGGCTCAGAGTGGCTCTCCTCCACCCAAGGCATCTGCCCTGCTGAGCTGAAGCCCTTCCTCATCTGCATCCCACACTCAGATAGGCCCCTGACTTTCGTCCTGTTCGCTAAATAAATACCTGTTGAATAGATGAACGGGTGCATGGATGGGTGGATGGATAAAGGCATGGGCCCATTACCACCTGTGTCTCTGGCCATTTGTCTCTTGCTGGAGTCCCCCACCCCCACGCCACCCCACAGCCTGTGCGCTACATCCCCGCACCTAGGACACTTCCTGGGGCATAATAAGCCTCAGTCTTGGCGGAATCTTGCAAGGGTATCGAGGATTGCCAAAGTTACACCCTGCATGCCACCACCTTTGGTAGGAGGCAAACATTTCAATCTGGGTGACGCACCTTCTTGGAATTGACGCCCTCGAGGCTTCCCCGGAAGAATGTAGTGGGCACGCTCGGGCTAGGCTTCCCTTCGAATGTTCGCGATGCCTTCTTCAGATAGTGAGACCCATGCCTAGCTATCTCTGAGATTCGGGAAAACAAAATACACCCCCAAATTGGACCCAAGAGGAGCACCCTGTTTGCAGTGGAGGTGGTATTGAAATGGTGGGCGTGACCAATGTCCTGGGGAGATTGGTACAGAAAGAAAGGTCAGACTGCCTAGGTGAGGTTTTAAAAATGCAGCGAGTCAACCCCTAATTGATCCTGTGTGGACATGTAGTTTTTCTCAATTATAGGGCTTCTTAGCTTAAAGTGGGCTCCCTGATCTAGCTGTCCAAATGTTCCATGCCGCAGAGAAGCCAATAGGAAGCAAAAGAAAGAAAGAAAAAGTCCCACAGAGCAGCCTGAAGGGCCTGGGCTGGCACTCACGTTTCTGCCGGGAGAGTCCCCACACCCCCAGTCACACTGCGGTCCCTGCGTCTATCCTTTTATCCGGGTCTTAGGGCAGAGGTTCATTCCTGCTGCGTGCCAGGCCCCCAGACCTACATCAGAACCTCTGTGGTGGCCCCCCAGCCTCAGCATTTGTGTTAAACCCTCTGGGTGATTCTGTGCAGCCAGGCTTGAGAACCCTTGACCACTGCTTCCTGAGACCGCATTTGTGTCCTGCTCCCAGCTCATACCCATGTCGTTCTGCCGCACCTGACGTAGCAAGACTTTAGAACAGTTTTTACTTCCGGGGCGAGCCCAGCTGGCTTAGTCAGTGGAACGTGGGACTCTTGATCTCAGGGTTGTGAGTTCGAGCCCCATGTTGGGCGTAGAGACGACTTAAAAATAAAATCTGAGGGGCACCTGGGTGGCTCCGTCGGTAAGCGTCTGCCTTTGGCTCAGGTCATGATCCCAGGGTCCTGGGATCGAGCCCCGCGTCGGGCTCCCTGCTCCGCGGGGAGTCTGCTTCTCCCTCTTCCTGTGCCCCTCCCCCCGGTCACACTCCCTATCTCTTTCTCAAATCAATAAAATAAAATAAAATAAAATAAAATCTTTAAAATAAAATAAAATAAAATAAAAAACTTAAAAAGAAAGTGACAAGGGGCACCTGGGTGGCTCAGTCGTTAAGCGTCTGCCTTCAGCTCAGGTCATGATCCCGGGGTCCTGGGATCGAGCCCCACATCGGGCTCCCTACTCTGCAGGAAGCCTACTTCTCCCTCTCCCGCTCCCCCTGCTTGTGTTCCCTCTCTCGCTGTCTCTCTCTCTCTCTCTGTCAAATAAAATCTTAAAAAAAAAAAAAAAAGTGACAAAGCAGTAATGATCTACATATACATGTAATATGTTACATATACTATGTATGTTACAGGCAATGTGCATATGTGTATATAGATTTGTACACCACATTGACAATCAAGCAGAAATATGCACTCCTGGGGAGCTTGGCTGGCTCCATTGGCGGAGCGTGCAATTCTTGATCTTGGGGTTGTGAGTTCGAGCCCCACGATGGGCGCAGAGGTGACTTAAAAATAATAAAAAATCTTTTTTTTTTTAATTTTTAAAAAATTATTTATTTATTTATTTGACAGAGAGATAGCGAGAGCAGGAACACAAGCAGGGGGAGTGGGAGAGGGAGAAGCAGGCTTCCCGTGGAGCAGGGAGCCCGATGTGGGGCTCGATCCCAGGACCCTAGGATCATGACCTGAGCCGAAGGCAGACGCTTAACGACTGAGCCACCCAGGCGCCCAAAAATAATAAAAAATCTTAAAAAATTGAAATCGGCACTCCTATCTCGCACCAGCCACTGCCAGAGGGAAAACTGGACAGAACTGGAATGAGCTGGGTGCTCTGGTCCCCCCGTCCCTCAGAGATGAAGAAACAGCCACAGGAAGGCCAGGGTGGACATGCTGACCGAGAACAGGAAAAAGGGCCAGCTTGGATGAATAAACAACTGGAACAAAATTAGAAGTAAGGAATCCAGACAGCCTAGCGGTCCAGGCTCCACAGTGTGGGGCCAACAGTCCATTGGTGCTGCTCGTAGCCCGGGGATCAAGCCCACATCGCAGCACACAGATCCTACGGCCCCAAAGCGCTAGGAAAAATTCTGTACCTTTTGTTTTTCCCCAAGAAGGCAAGGAAGGGTGTGGAAGCGGCTTTCAAAGTTTCCCAATTGTTAAAATTTAACAAAACAGTTAAAACAAAAAACTTTGCATACAGAAGGCCCTTAACCAGAACGTGTACTTCCATAGAACAACCTGTCCTCTGAGGTGTTATTAGAGCATTGCTATTCCAAATTTGCTTACAGCAGGCAGGCTCTCCTTGAAATCACCAGGCTTATGCACCCTAAAATGCCACCTTGGGAGGAAAAGTCAAGGTCTTTTTTTTTTAAAGATTTTATTTATTTGACAGAGAGAGACACAGCGAGAGAGGGAACACAAGCAGGGGGAGTGGGAGAGGGAGAAGCAGGCTTCCCGTGGAGCAGGGAGCCTGATGCGGGGCTTGATGCGGGGCTCGATGCGGGGCTCGATCCCAGGACCCTGGGACCATGACCTGAACCGAAGGCAGATGCTTAACCATCTGAGCCACCCAGGCACCCCAAGTCAAGGTCTTTTAAAAGATGCATGTCAGGGGCACCTGGGTGGCTCAGATGGTTAAGTGTCTGCCTTCGGTTCAGGTCATGATCTCAGGGTCCTGGGATCAAGCCCCACATCGGGCTCCCTGCTTGGTGGGGAGCCTGTTTCTCCCTCTCCCTCTACTGTTTGTTTTTTTTTTTTTTAAAGATTTTATTTATTTATTTGACAGAGAGACACAGCGAGAGAAGGAACACAAGCAGGGGGAGTGGGAGAGGGAGAAGCAGGCTCCCCGCAGAGCAGGGAGCCCGATGCAGGACTCGATCCCAGGACCCCGGGATCATGACCTGAGCTGAAGGCAGTCGCTTAACCAACTGAGCCACCCAGGCGCCCCTCTCCCTCTACTGTTAACCCCTGCTCGTGCTCTCTCGCGCTCTCTGTCAAATAAATAAAAAATGTTAAAAAAAAAAAAAAGATGCATCTCAGGGTCAGGTATAGATATCTGCCCCCGCCCCTCAAAGTCCAGGGGATCAGACTGGAGCTTTCCTGCTGAGGGGTGTAAACATTTAAAAATCAAGAGTCCTGGGATGCCTGGGTGGCTCAGATGGTTAAGCGTCTGCCTTCGGCTCAGGTCATGATCCCAGGGTTGTGAGATCGAGCCCCATATCGGGCTCCTGGCTCAGCAGAGAGCCTGCTTCTCCCTCTCCCTCTGCCTCTCCCCCTGCTCATGCTCTCTCTCTATCTCTGTGTCTCAAATGAATAAATAAAATCTTTGAAAAAAAAAATCAAGAGTCCTCTCTGGACACGTTTGCTCAGGTGTGGCGGATTTCCTTTGAAGACCTAGCTCACAGGGCATCTCCCTGGGGGGCCTGGGCCATCCCATCAGGTCTCCAGGTGTCGCCTGCAGCTTGGGGGAACCTGTACACCTGCCAGGATGCTCGGACCATGAAGCTCCCGTCAAACTCACTTTGCATGAGCTGCTGTGGTCAGAAGAGTGCTCACACGGGGCTGGTCCCTTGTGGACTTTCCACACGAGAGTCGCATCCTGGCTCCACAGTGAGGACTGTCATTGTCAAAGGGGCTGCCTTCTCTGGGATGCCTGTGGAGAGAGGCCAGCCAGAGGTTACCCTGTGACCTTGTTAACCAGAATGACAGGAGCAAGTCACACACTCAGTGACACACACCAGACTTGGGGGGAGACTCCAGGAGAGGCAGAGACGGGCACAGAGGGAGGGCCTTTCAGGTAGTAGGTGGGCCTCCTCTGTGGCCTCCTTCATGGACAGAGTGACCTTAACCAAGGCCCCCAGGAAGCTCCTGGAGAGGCCAAGATGTCCTCAGAGGGGCAGAATGGGAGCAGCTGCTCAGACACAGTGAGGAGCACTTTGGGTCAGACCACCGGGCTGGATCCAGGCTCCATCTCCCACTCACCAAAAGACCTGGGGTGCCAGGTGCCTCAGTTTCCCCGTTTGTAATGGGAAGGACAGTAGCCTCAGAGAGGGTTGTATGGAGTCAGCGTAACGTCCTTTACTCAGGCCAATTGCTAGTTACTATTACTGAACCTCAGTGGGGCCTGAAGACTGTCACCGGCCCCACACACACTGCGGGGACTGCAGGGACAGCAGGCGGAGAGACGGCTGTCCAAGGTGGAAGGAGCAAGGCCAAGTGGGGAGCTGGGACGCTTAAGTGGCCATTTGTGGCCCAGGCTCACAGCATCTCAGCAGCCCGGGATTTTCTCATCTGTAATAACAATAGTAATTGACCATGGAGTAGCACTTAACTTTTTATTCTTTTTTTTTTTTTGACAGAGAGAGACACAGCGAGAGAGGGAACACAAGCAGGGGGAGTGGGAGAGGGAGAAGCAGGCTTCCCTGCTGAGCAAGGAGCCCAATGTGGGGCTCGATCCCAGGACCCTGGGATCATGACCTGAGCCGAAGGCAGACGCTAAACAGCTGAGCCACCCAGGCGCCCCTACTTTTTATTCTTCTTTTAAAGATTTTTTATTTATTTGGAAGAAGAAAGAACATGAACGGGAAGAGGGGCAGAGGGAGAGGGACAAGCAGGCCCCCCATTGAGCAGGGAGCCTGACAGACACAGGGCTCGATCCCAGGACCCCGAAATCATGACCTGAGCCAAAGGCAGACGCTTAACCTACTGAACCACCCAGGCATCCCTACATGTATTTATTTATTTATATTATTATTATTAAGTAATCTCAACACCCAACATGGGGCTTGAACTCACAACCCTGAGATCAAGAGTTGCATGCCCTTCTGATGGAGCCAGCCAGGTGCCCCTTGATATTTTTAAAGGTCTTTTTAGATACAGTATAATTAAAATCTCTTAAACATTTTAAACTACATTTATAAATTTAATATGTTTGATTTCCTTTAAGTATCTCAGTTTTCTGACAAACCTAAGTTCTTTTTTTTTTTTTTTTAAGATTTTATTTATTTATTTGACAGAGAGAGAGATAACGAGAGCAGGAACACAAACAGAGGGAGTGGAAGAGGGAGAAGCAGGCTTCCCGCCGAGCAGGGAGCCCGACGTGGGACTCGATCCCAGGACCCTGGGATCATGACCTGAGCCGAAGGCAGACGCTTAACGACTGAGCCACCCAGGCACCCCCAAACCTAAGTTCTTAAATGTATCTTAGAAATCTATTAAACTTATATGTTGAATCTCAAGTTCCCTTAAATATTCTAATACTGTGCTTGCTTCGGCAGCACATATACTAAATATTCTAATACCATTTATAAGTTTAGTAAGATTTTAACCTAAAATCACAAGTTTAACTTAATTCAATTTTACATTTTATTTTTAAAGATTTTATTTACTCGAGGGAGAGAGAGAGGGCACACACGTGAGCGTATTGGGGGGTGGGGAGGAGCAGAGGGAGAGGGACAAGCAGACTCCATGATGAGCAGGGAGCATGATTCGAGGCTCCATCCCATGACCCTCAGACCTCGACCTAAGCTAAAACCAAGAGTCAGGCGCTTAACCAACTGAGCCACCCAGGTACCCCTCAATTTTCCATTTTAAATGATAATCATAAAGTTCCCTTGGTAGACACTAGTATGCCAAGTTCTCTTAAGCATTTCAAATCCTTAAAATACCAAATATGTAATGATTATACATGAGTGCTACGGAAAAAGACTAATGTAAAATTTTGACTTACCTCATCATGTCTGTATTTCTGAAACTCCCTGGGATTATTCATTTATTCAAAAAACATTTATCAGGCGCCTGGGTGGCTCAGTTGTTGAGCATCTGCCTTCGGCTCAGGTTATGATCCCAGGGTCCTGGGATCGAGCCCCGCATCGGGCTCCCTGCTCCGCGGGGAGCCTGCTTCTCCCTCTGCCTCTCCCCCTGCTTGTGTTCTCTCTCTGGCTGTGTCTTTCTGTCAAATAAATAAATAAAATCTTAAAAAAAATATTTATCAATGACAGCTGAAACTAAAGGAACATTGTGCATCAACTATACTCAAAAAAAAAAAAAAGGAAAGAAAACTTATTATTGCCAAAAATTATCTATCATCTATCTATCTATCTATCTATCTATCTATCTATCTATCTATCTATCTATCATCTCAAAGTCTGCTAAATGCCTGGCATTGTTCAAGACACTGACAATAGCAGTGGCTAATATGGAGAAAACCCTTGCCATCATGAAACATACTCTAATGGGGGATGCAATACACAAAACATATTTGATACATATTTATCAACTAGAGTTATATGTTATAGAAGAAAAAGGAGAGCAGGGTAGGGAAAGGGACTGGTGGGAAGAAGGGAACAGGGAAGCCTCAATGAATAGATAACATGGAGAAGAGACCAGAATGAGGCAAGGGAGTAAGCCATATGCACATCTGAGGGAAGAGCATTCTAGGCCAAGGGAATAGCAAGTGCAAAGGTCCTGAGGTAGGGATGTGCTAGGCCCTTCTCATTTACAGCAAGGAGGCCCTTGTGCCTGGAATAGTGTATGAGGGCAAGGGTGGTAGAAAGGAAGGTCAGGGAGATGGCCTTGTGGAGGTAAAACATATAAGGCCCTGTAGGGTTTGGGTTTTTCCCTCTACCTTGACCCTGATTATTCTGTGAGGATTTGTCTGGAGATCTACATCGTAAGGTCATTCTAATGACCCTTATTAAATTGCTCTTGCTTGGGACCCAGCAATTCCATTTCTATCTATGCTGCTAGAGAAATTATCTCAGAAACACAATGGAGGGACACCTGGGTGCCTCAGTCTGTTAAGTGTCTGAGTCTTGATTTCTGCTCAGGTCATGATCTCAGGGTTGTGAGCCTGCTTAAGATTCTCTCTCTCCCTCTTCCTCTGCCCTTCCCCACCCCTGCCTGCTTGCGTGCACTCTAAAAAAAAAAAAAAAAAAAAAAAAGTACAAAGCATATAAAACATACAGGCTCGGGGCTCAGACCTAGTATAGATCCAGACTCCCCGCTACTCGCCAAAAGACCTTGAGGACAAAGTTTGACCTCTCTGCCTCGGGTTCCTCTTCTATAAAGTGGGGGTAGAAGAGAGAAAAGGAAAGAATGGGGCAGAGAACTTTAGCAGTATCCATAATGTTTTCTTTTTAAAAAAGAGGCAAAATTTTAACATCTGTCTTGGTGGATGAGTACATGAATGTTGATATTATTTTCAGTGTTTCATATGTCTTGTAATTTTAGAGATTAAAAGATCACAAAACAAAGCCTTCG
Organism: Mirounga angustirostris; assembly: GCF_029215605.1. Classification (NCBI taxonomy): domain Eukaryota; kingdom Metazoa; phylum Chordata; class Mammalia; order Carnivora; family Phocidae; genus Mirounga; species Mirounga angustirostris. Next base: position 170,249,124 of record NW_026991713.1, read on the forward strand.
ACACACTTTTCTTTCCTTTTTTATTAAGTTTTTAGTTTTAATTCCAATGTAGTGAACACAGTGTTATATTAGTTTCAGGTAAACAACATTGATTCAACAATTCTGTACATTACTCAGTGCTCATCATGATAAGCGACTCACACTTTTCCCTACAAGCACCCTTACCTCCCTCCACGCCACTTACCACATGGCAACCGGAGACCTGAAACATAAACTAGGCCTTGTTGGGGCGCTTGCGTGGCTCAGTTGGTTGAGCACTCGACTCTTGGTTTCGGCTCAGGTCATGATCTCAGGGTCCTGGAATTGAGGTCCGTGTTGGGCTCCATGCTCAGCAGGGAGTCTGCTTGAGGCATCTCTCTCTCTCTCCCTCTGCCCTTCCCCCTGCTCGCATTCTCTTTCTCGCTCTCTAAAATAAATAAATCTTTAAACAAAAGAAAAACTGGGCCTTGTTGCTTTTACCTATATCCTGCAGTCTGCTTCCTTTCCAACCCCACAGGCCTCCTTCCTTTCCAACCCTGATTCGCACTCACCCTGGATCCTCCAGCCACTGTGTGCTCATCATGTTTGTCAGGCCTTGTCAGGCCACAGGGATGCAGGCGTGACCAGGATGGAGGGCGCTCCTGTTCTTTTTTTTTTTTCTTTTAAAGATTTTATTTATTTATTTGAGAGAGAGAGAGAGAGTGAGAGAGCACGTGCAAGAGGGGGTAGGGTTAGAGGGAGAAGCAGACTCCCCACCGAGCAGGGAGCCCGATGTGGGACTCGATCCCGGGACTCTGGGATCATGACCTGAGCCGAAGGCAGTCACTTAACCAATTGAGCCACCCAGGTGCCCGAGGGAGCTCCTGTTCTCAAAGAGCTGCTATTCTGGGGGGAAACAAACAATAAGCAAGGCAATAAATCCAGATAGTTGTGAGTAAGGACAATACAGAAATAAACAGGTTCTTGAGGGAGAGAGAGCAATGGAAGACAGGGAGGGCATTGGGGGGGGCACCTTCCAGGCAAAGCCAACGGGCACCCAGCTCTCAGATTCAGGTTCAGATCTCAGGTCAAATGCTCCCTCCCCAGCAAAGCCCTTCCCGACCTCTCAGGTGGGATGGTACCTTATCAATGCTATCCTAACAGGCATTCATTCTAACACTTAACCATGGTTATAATTAAATATATGACTGGCTGCTTGGTGTCTGTTTGCCTCCCTACAATTTAAGCTCCTTGAGGGTGGAAGCTTGCCCTGTCCATGCATCCCGTGCCCATCACGGTGGTTGCAGGCACTCAGTCAATATTTGTTAAAGATGGAAACCCACAGTCAGGCTCTATGATTTCTACCAGATTCCAAATTCCGCAAATGTAATCAGCAATTCCTGAGGACAAATGTTACCCAAATAACAAATCCTTATACTGTAGGTATGTTTTCGGATACATGCTTTTTCACTACATAATAAGCCTTTTAATATTGAAAATGTTAATGAGAATGTCAGAAAAATTCTAAGGGTGATGGAACATGGCAGCGTCTGAGAGCAAACAATTATTTCAGTGGTAGTATCACCACTTAAAAAAAAAAAAACAGCTATAATTCATCAAGAAACCCACTGGAAAACAACACATGAATTTTTAAAACTTCAGTGTAAGCAGGGCAAACAGCAGCAAGTAGGTTTGCTATTCCGGGCCAGTGGAGGCTACCAGTGGGTGGAAAGCAGGTGTCTCTGGTACTCCTCGTCTCCAGAGGCCACCCCATTTTCAACTCCACAACCTGCACTGTGACTTGAGAAATGGGCTGCACTCTAGTGGTCAAAGTCAAGGTGTCATTCTAACCAAGATTTGTTCCCTGTCCCATCTGATAATTTGATGGGAATGCTCTGGCTTTTGGTAAAAGACTTTTTTTTTTTTAAGAGAGGGAGAGAGAGCAGGGAGAGGGGCAGAGGGAATCTCAAGCAGATTCGATGGTCAGCACGGAGCCCGACACAGACATCAATCTCACGACCCTGAGATCATGACCTGAGCTGAAATCAAGAGTCAGAGGCTTAACTGAGTTAGCTACCCAGGTGCCCCAAGGATTTTTAAGATTGATTGATTGATTGATTGATTGATTTATATGATAGTGAGAGAGAGAGAGAGCACAAGCAGGGGGAGCAGCAGACAGAGGGAGAAAAAGGCTCCCAGCTGAGCAGGGAACTCGACATGGGGCTCAATCCCATGACCCCGGGATCATGACCCGAGCCAAAGGCAGATGCTTAATGACTGAGCCACCCAGGCATCCCAAGGATTTTGTTTTCTGTTTTGTCTCCTTTCCATGTCCTTCCTCTTTTGTATAACTAATTGCCCTCGTGAGGTGAGAGTCAGGGGGCTTAGCCTAGGTGCAGATTCCACTTCCTGGGATTTCGCAGATTTGTTAGGAGAGAAGAGGAGGAATTCACTTTGGGTTGTCCTTGACGTTTCCTTTGGTTTGTTCCTTGTTCCTGTGGTTTCCCCAACATACCTGGGGGTCCCCCAATGTGGCTGTTGTGTGGCTCTATAGGAATGGCTGGAGTTTTTAAGCTCTGAGCTCTCTCTGGGACCAACTCAAACAAGGCACAGAAGGCACAGTATAAAAAAGCCCTGTTATTAAAAAAAAAAAAAAAAACCAGACAAGCCCTGTTATGCAGTTCTGCCCCAAAGGTCACCTCCTTCTCTGATTCTCCTGGCATTCCAAGTGCATCAGTGAACACAGAGTCCTGGGTGCACCAACAAGCCTCCTGTAGAATGGGATTTTGGGAAAAGAACCACAAAAGGGTTAAGAATTACATACTGGGTGCCTGGGTGGCTCAGATGGTTAAGCGTCTGCCTTCGGCTCAGGTCATGATCCCAGGGTCCTGGGATCGAGTCCCACATCGGGCTCCCGGCTCAGCGGGGAGCCTGCTTCTCCCTCTGACCCTCTCCCCTCTCATGCTGTTTCTCTCTCGCTCGCTCTCTAAAAAATAAATAAATAAAATCTTAAAAAATAATAATAATAATTATATACTGTTTTCTGTATTTATTGAAAATATTTTGTTTTTAAGCTGTGTATGTGGTGGAAGGGGGTGTGTGTATGTGATAGCCGACTATAAGGAAAATATTAATATTGCCACATGGAAAACATTCCAAGGGAAAACCAAGAAAAAGACATTTCCAGAAGAGTTTATGTTTCAAGAAAATTTACATCTTCTCCTCCAGAGAAATAAAGGATCTGTGAACAGTGATTTTCGAAACATGCAAGACAGCTCTTTTAGTTCAAAGGAAAAGGGAAGGAGAGTCAACTTCAAGCATCCCCCCGCCCCCAAATCATACAAAAGGGGAAAAGAAAACCACTGAGTAACTTCTGAACCTGGAGACTTTAGGAACTACCACCAGGAGAACAAACTGCTTCAGAATTTGAGTCATTTGTGGTTCCTGCTCAACTGGCAGTAAGTTAAACAGAATGAGAAATCAAGTGTTCCCGTCCAGTTCACAGAAGACAATTGTAAATTGTGCCCACTGCTTCGCGCTCACTAGCCTGGCTGCAGAACTGGGATGAGCACTTGGCAGACACGAACCCCGCGTCTAAAGTGTGCAAGGGAAGGAACCAGGCATTAGGCGGCAGGCACCTCGTTCTCAAGGAGCTGACCACTCAGGTTGGGAAGATGACGCACAGTCCTTACACAAGAAAAATGAATATAACAGCAATACCGTCTTCCCCAGTAAATACCCGTAACTGGGGAAAGAAAACTGAAAGGTAAGGATAAAAAAAACGGAACACGATCACTTGCGATATAGATTTTGGAGCCCATGTTTACCTGAATGAGTGACCAATCAATCGCCTGGAAGACGAGGTCTTCAACCTAAAATACATAGAGAATTTAACTGGTGATGGAAGGAAAAGAGCCAATGGGGTTCTGAAACGTCCTCTGGTGAAAGCAACCCAGTTCCTCACAGCGGACCCAAACTGTTCTGGAAACATGGATCCTCACTGTTCATTAAAGACACTCAACTGGAGGGGCGCCTGGGTGGCTCAGTTGGTTAAGCATCTCTTATTTTTTTTAAAGATTTTATTTATCTATTGGAGAGAGAGCGCACAAGCAGGGGGGAGGGGCAGAGGGAGAGGGAGAAACAGACTCCCTGCTCGATCCCAGGACCTCAGGATCACCATCTGAGCCAAAGGCAGAGGCTTTAACTGACTGAGCCACCCAGGAGCCCAAGACGTCTGACTCTTGTTCTCAGCTCAGGTCTTGATCTCAGGGTCATGAGTTCAAGCCCCGCACTGGGCTCCACACTGGGTGTGGAGCCTACGTTAAAAAAATAAATAAAATAGGGCGCCTGGGTGGCTCAGTTGGTTAAGCGACTGCCTTCGGCTCAGGTCATGATCCTGGAGTCCCGGGATCGAGTCCCGCATCGGGCTCCCTGCTCAGCAGGGAGTCTGCTTCTCCCTCTGACTCTCCCCCTCTCATGCTCTCTCTCTCTCATTCTCTCTCTCAAATAAATAAATAAAATCTTAAAAAAAAAAAAAAAAAAAGACACTCAACTGGAGTATTTACAGCGCCCCAGGCCTTGTGCTAAGCAATAAGGACAGAGACTAACGGGTCCCAATTCTTACCTTCGATTTGGACATGAAAGCCAGTTTTTAACCCGAAATTATGATGCAATACGGGAAGTGCAATACGGCAGAATTTGATACGAATTGCTTTGGCAGCCTGGTGGGGAATGAATCCTGGCTCCACCACTTACAGCCTAAATGACATTGGACAAATGATTCCGTCATTCTCAAGGCTGTTTCTGCGGATAATCATGAGTATCTGCCTCAGGTCTCGTGCACAGTAAATGACAGTCATGGCTTATTACTTTTATTCATTATTCACCATTATTACGACGTTTGGGCTATGCGAGGAAAGCTTAGCTCAATAGGGAGAAAACGAGCCCAAAACAATGCTCAAGGCACTTGTCAATATGGAGTACCTATCTTTCTGGAACGAAGCCGAGTCACATCTTCCAGAGGGACAGTAGCCTCCTCTGCCAAACCGGAGTAATCCCCACTGTACAGCATCCGGAGAACTTCCGGACCGCAAGCACCAAGTTCCAGGGCGTAGGAGGTGCCCACCCCACGGGAGCCGGCGTTGCCACCCGGACACCTGAGCGATCCGGACAACTGGGCACGGTCAGGGCCTAGATGTCACCGCCCAGACGCCAGTCCCTGTCCGAGTCCGCCGTCGGTCCCGCTCCAAACCGCCCCCAGAGCCGCCCGCGCGCCGCCGCCGCCGCTCCAGACCCGCCGCGCCGAGAGGGCTTCCCACACAAATCACACAAAGACGAAAACCGTCCAGCGTCCCTTCCTGGAGCGACCTGCCTTCTCGGAAGTCGACGCGGTCGGGCCTCGCTTTCCTCTCGCTGGCCCGGCTGGACGCCAGGCCTTCCCCGACAACCTGCGTTTCCCCCAAGCCCTGGCCAGGTCGGTGCCTTCTGCGCAGGCGCGAAAGGGGGCTGGCCCACCGCTTCCGCTTACGGCCGGCGTCCCCCGGGTGCTAGGGGCGGGCTCTGCGTGATGGCGTCACGGGGCGGGGCCTCCGGCGCGGGAAGAGGCGGCGGGAGAATGGAGGTGCGGGAGAGCGGTGGTGGCGCCGGCGAGCGCGGGGCCCAGGAGCCTGCCCCCGCCTCCAGCAAGGTCTCGGGCAGCGCCGGCCACTACGAGCTGCCGTGGTGAGGGCCCAGGCCATGAATGATGGGTGCTCTGGACGTGTGGGTGGGCGAGTTGGCGGGCCGTGGCCCGGGAGACCCTAGGGGCGGGAGCTCGTTCTAGGGGGTCCTTAGCGGAGCAGGAAGCCTCGGGGTGGCATCGAGTAGATTAGTATTTGGAGAGGGCGAGGGACGCGCGTCGTTGACCACCCCCCTCCTGGGGTCAAGAGTGGCAGGTCTGAACTCTGGAAGCGGGATCATGGTCAGAACAGTGCTAATTCTGATCACAGCTGCCCCCTGTGACCACCAACTCGGCTCCTGGCGCTGTGCCTGGGGCTGCTCTGATGGCGGGAAGCGTCGGATGCAGGTTCGGAACTCGGGGTTGTGCGCAGAAGGCGCATCCTGGGTAGCTGAGAGGAGCTGGTGACATGGAAGGTCACCTGCCGCGGGCACAGGTGTGGTGTGGGCGATCCGCTCTGGTCCCTCTGCGCGCGGTTATGGTTTACTCTCCGTCCTCGTGCATGCCCATCCCTCCAGCCCACCCCTCTCCTGAGCAGATACCTAAATGGAGCGCAGTACAGCTTACTGGCACATCCACAGCAGCCCTGGTCAGTCCCCCAGCTACTAGCCCCTTGAGTCCATTGACAGCCCTGGAAATGAGGCTGGTCCCAATTGAGATGGGCTGTAAGTGTACAAAATACACCGGATTTCCAGGACTTAGTATATATAAAAAAACCTCATTCGTAATTGTTATATTGATGACATGTTGAAAATGATAATATTAGGTTCAATAAATTCTTAGGAAAATTAACTTTCACCTATTTTCTTTTTACTTTTTTTTTAAACATTTTTACTCATTTGTTTGAGAGAGAGAAAGCATGTGCGCACAAACAGGGTGGGGGGTGCTCAATCCCAGGATCCTGAGATTATGACCTGAGCCGAAGGCAGACGCCTAACGGACTGACCCACCCAGGCGCCCCTCTTTTTACATTTTAATGTGGCCACCAGCAAGTGTAAAATTACGTATGTGGTTTGCGTTACATTTTTTATGTATGACACTACTTTGAATGCTTAGGATATTTTATTATACAAAACACACTCTGGTGTCATGAGCTTCCATTTGATAGGGAAAGACTAAAGAACAAACCAGGAGATAAGTAGTATATTTGATGATGACAGGTGGCATCGGGTAAATGACTCTGGTGGTCAGGGAAGGCCTTTGATGAGATGATATTTCAACAAAGACGGCAACTCAGGGAGTGAGCCAAGTGGCAATGTGGAGAAAGCTTTCAGGCAGGGGGAGCCCCTATGGAGGCCCTGGAGGAGGAGCATGTTTGCCATGTTCAAAGTCTAGCTCAGATTTCAGTGCCTGACATTCCTAGGTGCTGATTCCACAGCCCTTGGTTTATATAACCAGTTTAGCACTGTAGGAGGATTTGCTAAGCTCTCTGTGCTTGCTGATAGGGAAGGCCTTTAGAACAAGAACCATGTCTTGCTCCTTTCTGTACCTTCCACTTTCCTCCCCCTAAGATCTCAAACTCCTTATACAGTGCTCGGCACCTGGAAAGGACTAAGTATGAACAAGAAATGAGTAGCAACAAGCATGCTCCATCTGCTGGTCTTGGAGGAGAATTCTATTTACTGTAGGATGTGGCAAACAAGCTTCTTTGCATGTAGCTGCTTCTGGAGCAGAACCAGGCCCTGTAGAGAGTGCAAGCTGAGGGTAACTCAGAGAGTATAATAAAGGGCAGAGGAAGTGCTGATTGCAAATCTACTGCCACTTCTGTTTTCAGCTAAAGAAAGTCATTTGCTCACAGCATCGCTTGCTTTTATTCGTTTAAAAAGAGAAGTATTGGGGCGCCTGGGTGGCCCAGTCGATTGAGCATCTGACTCATGGTTTTGGCTCAGGTCGTGATGTCAGGGTCATGGCAGCGGGCTCCGAGTTGGGCTGTGCGCTCAGCGGGGAGTCTGCTCGAAGGTTCTCTCCCTCTGAGAGAGAGAAGTATTCATCTGAGTAAGCCACTAGCCTGTCCACACTTCCCATAGCCTCATAGGATCACAGGGCAGGCCTGTGGTTTCTGTCTAGCCAGCCCTGCAGTGCACCTGCCATCAGTCACAGAAACTGGCAGGTAAGGGACAAGAAGGGGGCTCGGTTGCACTCGTGTCTGTCAGATCAGACGTCAGTGCTTCGTGTGCTGAGCTTCTGTTGTGACGGGCAAACCGTGCGGCCGCCCAGCGGCACAGCGCTCCAGATGGCCCGCTCTGGCCCCTCTCCAGCAAAAACAGGTGCATCTCGGCTGTGGCCGGTTTAAAGCCCTCGGTGTACAGTTCTTAAGCACTTAACTTTTCAAATGGCCCTTGGGTTACCTCTTCGAATTTAAAACCTGCAACATTTACTATATTTAAATTGCCTGTGTATAATTTTCTGACAGCTCTCGGGATTGCCCTTTAGGGCTTGCTCTTGGGAGCGTGACAATAGTTACGTCACCATCTTTATGCGTTTTCTTAAAAACAGGGTTGAAAAATATAGGCCAGTAAAGTTGAATGAAATTGTCGGGAATGAAGACACGGTGAGCAGGCTGGAGGTGAGTGATTTTTTTTTTTTTTTAATATTTTATTTATTTATGACAGAGAGAGAGTACAAGCAGGGGGAGCAGCAGGCAGAGGGAGGGGGAGAAGCAGGCTCTCCGCTGAGCAGGGAGCCTGACGCGGGGCTCGATGCCAGGATCCTGGGATCATGGCCTGAGCCGAAGGCAGACGCTTAACTGACTGAGCCACCGAGGCACCCCTGATTTTTTTTTTTTTCTAAGAGATGATCCTACGTCACATTATGTGGTTTTGACAAGCTCGAGGGAGGCATTTGGAGGAAGCCGGCCAAGATAGTGAGGGGTGGAGTGAGCCATGAATTCCGAAGAATTGAGGGATTGAGAGCCAGTCAGTTTGGAGAAGACTAGAAACTGTAGTGGTTAACTTCGCATGTTTGAGGCACTGGCTTATTGGAGAAGGGTTCTCTGACCTATGATTCTAGAGCTGGGATGGCAAACCTTTTCTGTAAAGGCCGACTAGTAGATACCTTAGGCTTTGTAAACTGTATAATGTCTTTGTCCAATATTCTTAATTTTTTAAACAATCCTTTAGAATCATAAAAATCATTCTTAGCTAGGGGGCTTATAAAAACAGGCCCCAAGGCGCCTGGGTGGCACAGTCCGCTGAACATCCGACTCTCGGTTTCCGCTCAGATCATGATCTCAGGGTCATGGGAAGTCTGCTTGGGATTTTCTCCCTCTCCCTCTGCCCCTTTCGCTTGTATTCTCTCTCTCTGAGATAAATAAATCTTAAAAAAAACCCAAAAAAACAAACCAGGACTCAGGCTGGATTACCCCCCCTCTTCCCGCCAACACCCCTCCACCATGGTTTGCCAACCCCCGCCTAGAGGGACCGAGTGACAGGGCATAGCCGTCTTCAGGACGACAGGACCAGGAGTGAGTAGAAGTGTGCACCATATGGCAAGCTTTGGAATCCTAGCCCTGGAGGTCTTTAGGCAGAATCTAGAAGCCCAGCTTTTGAGACATGATGGAGGCAGTCTCTGCAGTAATGGGGACTTAGATTCTAACAGCTACCAAGGTATTTGTTTTACAAATCAGTTCATTTTACAAATATTTGCGGGCCAGATATGGTGCGGTGTTAGGAGCTGTTGATATAACGGTGAACAAAATAGACACGACCCCTGCCTGTGTGGGCTTTAGTCTCACAGGGGCCAAAGTCAACAGGTCGTGTGATGAGCACTGTGACAGAGGCAGAACGGGGTGCTGTGGAAGCACATGGGGGGGTCATGTTAACGTGTTCACAGTATCTTAGTTCTCAGATGGAAGAAGGGACAGCAAAGCTAAGTAAGTGGGAGTTAGCCAGACTTGGGGGGCCAGGAGCAGAGGGAGGGAAGGCAGCAGGAATAGCATGTGCAAAGGCCCAGAGGTGAGAGGGCTTAGCTTGTTGGCGGGGGCGGGGGGCGCGCAAGGGTTATGTCATCTGATTGGAATACAGAGTAGGGCTTTCCAGACATTAATATGTGTATGAATTGCTTGGGGATCTTGTTAAAAATGCAGATCCTGATCCAGGGAGTGGGGCCAGAGTCTGCATTTCTGCCTCGCTCCCGGGGGATGCTGATGCTGCGGGTCCATGGAGCCCACAGCGTAACAAGGCTGTAGAGTGTGTGTACTGGGGTGTGAGAAATGAGCTGGTGAGGTGGGTAGGGCCTCCTGAGCCCTGTTTGAGTTAGGGCTCACAGGGCAGGAAGGAGTCATCCAAGGGCTTCCATCAGGTACAAATGTTTTAATAGCTGGGGCGTTCTAGAAAGTTGGTTGTGGTTACAGTAGGGAAAATACATGGGTGTGGGGCAGGATTAGAGGCCAGGAGACCAGTTAATGGCCAGGGTAGGGTTGATGGCATCGAGGGCCCAAGTGAGGGGAAGCACGGGTGGGCCCTTGGGTGGGTATGAGGGGGAATGAGGAATTCGGTTCGGAATATGCGAAGGGGAGAGTTCCGTGGGGCATCCACATGGAGAAATCTGTGGCCACGTCACCACAGGGGCCTGTGTGGCTGGGGAGGAGGCTTGGCGCCTCGGGTCTACAGAGTAACCAGTTCTGATGCCCCTTTCTTCCTCCAGGTCTTTGCAAGAGAAGGGAACGTGCCCAATATTATCATTGCTGTAAGTCCCTGGTCCTGGGCCCCTTGGAGGTCCTGGAGCCTCACTTTCCCTCCCTCCCAAGAGCCTAAGTGCTCAGAGCTTCCTTGTTGGAGAGGCCCATGGTCACCAGAGCCCTTGCCGCTCCCCTTGGCAGAGGGAAGCATTCTGCCCCAGTTGGTCGGGAGGCCTCTGGGTGGGTGGCTGTGTTGATTCGATGTGTACTCTGGGTTGCGGAGGAGGTTCGGAGGGGAGGTGAGCGCAAACAGTGGGGAGCAGGAACTCAGGAGCTAAAGGCAAGCTCATTCTGTCGGCCTCAAGCCCTTGCCGTCTCCTCCCTAGGGCCCCCCCGGAACCGGCAAGACTACAAGCATCCTGTGTTTGGCACGCGCCCTGCTGGGCCCAGCATTCAAGGATGCTGTTTTGGAGCTCAATGCCTCCAATGACAGGTACACCTGGGAGTTTGGACTGTGTGAAGGGTGGCGAGTGTTTGAAGTTTGAGTTGTCATAGAAACCGCCTTTTTGCAATTCTGTGTTGTACTTGGGGTTTGTCTCGCCAGCTCTGTGTTTTCCTTTGATCCTTCCCCGTGAACGAGAATGGGCGTCACTTCCCTGTCCGAGTGGCAGCGTAAGCACTGACTTGCTGGTTTCCTTTTTTTTTTTTAAATGAAGGTGTTTTTTGTTTTTTTAAAGATTTATTTATTTTAAAGGGAGAGATAGAGTGCATATGCACACGTGCGTGCAGGAGAGGGGCAGATGGAGAGAGAATCTTTTTTTTTTTTTTTTTAAGATTTTATTTATTTGCGAGAGAGAGAATGAGAGACAGAGAGCATGAGAGGGAGGAGGGTCAGAGGGAGAAGCAGACTCCCTGCCGAGCAGGGAGCCCGATGCGGGACTCGATCCCGGGACTCCAGGACCATGACCTGAGCCGAAGGCAGTCGCTTAACCAGCTGAGCCACCCAGGCGCCCTGGAGAGAGAATCTTAAGCAGACTCCCCGCCGAGCGTGGAGCCTGATGCGGGGCTTGATCCCACCACCGTGAGACCACAACCTAAGCCGAAACCAAGAATTGGACGCTCAACCGACTGCGCCACCCAGGCACCCCTTTAATGAAAATTTTAAAAATTATTTTTAATTGTGGTAAAATACACATACCATAAGATGTACCATCCTCAGCATTTTTAAGTGCACTGTTCAGCGGTGTCACACGCATTCCCATTTCATTTGCGGAACTGAAACTGCATATCCATGAAACAATAACTTTCTGTTTCCCCCTCTCCCCAGCCCCGGCAACCACCATCCTACTTTCTGTTTCTATGAATCTGACTCCTCTAGGGACCTCACCTAAGTGGAATCGTCCAGTATTTGTCTTCTTGTAACTGGCCTACTTCACGCAGCATAATGCTCTCAAAGTTCTTCATGTTGGAGCAGGTGTCAGAATGCCCTTCCTTCCTAAGGCTGAATCGTGTCCCCCTGTGTGGAGAGACCACCACAGTTTGCTTATCTGTTCATCTGTTTTGGACCCTGGCGTTGCTTTCATCTTTTGGCTGCTGTGAATCGTGAATCATGCTCACACGAACGGGGCTGTACAAATAGCTCTCTGAGACCCTGCTTCACGTATCTCGGACACATACTCAGGAATGGGATGGCTGGATTATTTTTGGTAATTCTGTTTAATTTTCTGAGGAAGCGCTGTCTTCCCCGGCGGCTGTGCCACTTGATGGGCTCACTGACAGTGCGCAATTTCCCCACATCCGCACCAGCACTCGTTTTCTGTGTTTGCTGGCAGTGGTGGGCATCCTGATGGGCGGGAGGTGCTGTTCCCTCTTCAGATAAAACCAGTAGAGGACTAAGAAATGAGGAACCGTTGAATAAAATGTCTGCAGAGTCTGCCTTCGGTGATTCCTTAAGGATGTGGGTCTCAGCGCCTTACTGTTTTCCGGGTTTCGAAGAGCCACACAGACCTGAAACAGAAAATGCCCTTCGTAGGCAACTACCTGCTCATCCGCTGTCATGAACGAGCCTGGGAGTGACCCATTTTGTAAACGCTGATTCCAGACGTCAAATACAAATAGGTTCCAGCTTACTGTTACTTCTTGTTATACTCACCCTTGACTCATCAAACTATTTTTTTTTTCAAAGATTTTATTTATTTATTTGAGAGAGAGAATGAGATAGAGAAAGAGAACATGAGAGGGGGAGGGTCAGAGGGAGAAGCAGACTCCCCGCCGAGCAGGGAGCCCGATGTGGGACTCGATCCAGGGACTCCAGGATCATGACCTGAGCCGAAGGCAGTCGCTTAACCAACTGAGCCACCCAGGCGCCCAAGACTTTAACGTTTTGTGGGTTTTTTTTTTAGCATAGTTGGGAATAATTGAGAAGGAACAAGGAAATGGTCACTAGGATGATGACATTGCCATTTCGTTTCAAGATACAGGAAGAATAAGGTCACTGAGACCTCGTGATGTATTTCAGATTATCCAAGGGTCCAGTGAACTCGCAGGGTAATTGCAAGATAAAATGACTCTCATGCTGTCAGAAGGAATAAGTACATTTTATCTTTTTTGGGGGGGGGGGGGGGAGGACCTCCACAAAGGAATAAAAGTAATGCAGCGTCAATCCTTATACATAGTTAGAATTGCCCCGGAAACCTAAAAACTAAAATTGTGTGTGTGGTGGTGTTCCGGGGGTTAGAAGCCCCCCGAAGGTACGTGGATGTGTCTGGGAAGGTGACAGTACAGTGACACCTTGTCGTTTCAGGGGCATCGATGTGGTGCGGAACAAAATCAAAATGTTTGCCCAGCAGAAGGTCACGCTTCCCAAAGGGCGGCACAAGATCATCATCCTGGATGAAGCAGACAGGTAGAGCACTTGGCCAAGCACACACGGACCTCGATTTCTCAGTCTCTTGTCAGGCTTTGTTAAAGCAGAAGCTCTCTCCCCTCTGCACTTTTGTGCCAGACCAGCTTATCACATCTTCCAAAAGCCAATTTAACAGGCGCCTGAGTCTTACCCCTTATCTTTGTTAAGTAACTTACAAACATTTGTAGAAGACAGTGTCGGTTAATGGGTTCGTTCCAGCTTCCCGTGGATGACTTGAATGATATCTCTCTTTATTGTGGTGAAATACACACGACATAAAATTTACCATTTTAACCATGTCTTTAAAAAAATATTTTATTTATTAGAAAGACAGGGAGGGAGGGAAGGAGCACGAGTGGGGGGAGGGGCGGAGGGCGAGGGAGAAGCAGACTCCCCGCTGAGCAGAGAACCCCACAGATGCAGGGCTCGGTCCCAGGGCCCCGGGACCATGACCTGGACTCGAGGGTGCCCAGGCTCTCTGGGGAGGGATTTGTGTCCAGGGGGCCCTGGGTTCCAGTTGCAAACTGCCCCCGTGTGTTTTTCTTTTTCAGCATGACTGATGGAGCCCAGCAAGCCTTGAGGAGAACCATGGAAATCTACTCCAAAACGACTCGCTTTGCTCTTGCTTGTAATGCTTCAGATAAAATCATAGGTGAGAGTCAGCTCTAGGTGGCTTGGGGTCCACCCGTGGTGCTCACGTTGGCTCTTTAGCCACAGAAGAGTAGGGGCTTTTTGATTGCCTACCACGGGCTGAGCACTAGAGAATCTACTTTTTCTTTTAATCTTATATAATTCTACGTGAAGGTATTCTTAGCTCCACGTTAGAGAGGAGAAAACTGGAGCTCAGAGAGGTTGAGTACTTTGCCCAGAGTCACACAGCACATGGAAGAGCTGGGACTGGAACCCCGATTCTGTCGGGCTCTTGCTCTATCGCGGGCACACGTGACACTTCGATGTCCTTTGTACAGTGTCATGGTCACGGCCTTGCCGCAGACGTGCGCCTGCACTTTGTGTGTGCGCTGGGCATTTGGCACACACTCGTCTGTACACGGGGCTTTGTCATCACCAGGGACTGCCTCCCCTGTTGCAGGCTCACCCATCAGTCCGCTCGGACCCAGCACCTGTCCCTCCGTCCCCTGAAGTCTTGTCTGCTTCCTCACTCCTTTGCCCCCCTCCTGTCTCAGCTTCCTGCTGGTTTGCACTTTCTTCCCTTTTTGATACCCATGGCAGACCCAGTCCTGCTTTGTTTCTTTCTTTCTTTTTTTTTAATGAGATTCGAGAATGATTTCTTTTTTTTCTTTTTAAAGATTTTTATTTTTTTTTAATTTATTCATGAGAGGCAGAGAGAGAGAAAGGCAGAGGCAGAGGGAGAAGCAGGCTCCCCGTGGCGCAGGGAGCCCGATGCGGGGCTCAATCCCGGGACCCCGGGATCATGACCTGAGCTGAAGGCAGACGCCCAATCGACTGAGCCACCCAGGCGCCCTCCCGCTTTGTTTCCTTCTCACCATTTCTCACCCCTCTCTTGCATCACACCCACACTGCTAACCCCCAGCCTGTGTGAGCTCAGCCCTGGGACTCGCCCTTCCACACCCAGGCCACAGTCGCAGCTACAGACTGGCGTGTGGCCAGCCACGCTGTGCCGTGTGGTCCCGGTTCCCAGCCTCGGCGGGCTTGCCATGGCACCAGGAACCCTTCGTGTCCTTCCACCTGCACCAGATGCTCATTTCTTTTTTTTTTTCTACTTTTTTTTTTTTAAGATTTTATTTATTTATTTGACAGAGAGAGACACAGCGAGAGAGGGAACACAAGCAGGGGGAGTGGGAGAGAGAGGAGCAGGCTTCCCGCCGAGCAGGGAGCCCGATGCGGGGCTCGATCCCAGGACCCTGGGATCATGACCTGAGCCGAAGGCAGACGCTTAACGACTGAGCCACCTAGGCGCCCCAGAAATAAAATCTTTAAAAAAATAAATTCTGTGAACTCTGGAGTGCCTGGCTGGCTCAGTCAGAAGAGCATGTGATTCTTGATCTCAGCGTTGTGAGTTTGAACCCCACATTGGGTGTAGAGACTACTTAAAAAATAATAATAATACTAAATTCTGGGGCGCCTGGGTGGCTCAGTCATTAAGCGTCTGCCTTCAGCTCAGGTCATGATCCCAGGGTCCTGGGATCGAGCCCCGCATCGGGCTCCCTGCTCAGTGGGAAGCCTGCTTCTCCCTCTGCCACTCCCCCTGCTTGTGTTTCTGCTCTCGCTAGCTCTCTCTCTGTCAAATAGATAAATCTTTAAAAAAAATAATAATAATAATAATAAACTCTGCGAACTTAGCTTCCGGTGTTCTGCACAAGAGGAAAATCTGCTAAAGGAAACTTCTAGTGTAGCTGGAACATTAATTGCTTTTATCTTATCTTGTGCTGATAAGCCAAATACGTAATTGAGGGTCTTGGTGGAGATTCCTGATTTCAGATAGGTTGAAATGGACTAACTCTTAGGACTCCCCGGTTTCTTTAATGCACATAAACTTAGAGGAGTGCACTCCTTGAAAGTGCGTGTGAGCACAGAGGATGGAACACAGAGCAGATGGGGGCTTGGAGATCAAGGAGAAGCTGTTGTCACAGTCTAAAAGGAGTGTCAGGGGCAGCTTCCAGAATTCTGCATCCGTCTCTCTAGTGGCTCTCTGCCCAGGCCAGAGTCAGAATGTCCTGTGGAGCCTCAGAGAAACCCTGCACATGTCCCTGCTCACCCTGGACCGGCCGGGTGGGGACACCCAGCACACACGGTGACCGGGAGCCCAGCACCCACTCACCTGCGGGCTGTGGCACGTGGGTGTCTCGATCCTGGAGGGTCTTTTCCCCTTCTGGAAGCCGAGGCTAGCTAAGGCCATCGGGGCAGTGCTGGGCAGGCTTACTGGTTGAGGCTTTGAGCTAGCGGAGGGCACCGGCTGGGGAGGGAGCTGTCGGTGCCCTCGTGGCTGGTGCGTGTCCCGCGCAGCGGCTTCCTAGCACGCGGGGCTGTCGGGGATGCGCCGGCCTCTGCGCGGCGCCTCACCCTTCTGTCCCTGTCAGAGCCCATTCAGTCCCGCTGCGCAGTCCTCCGCTACACGAAGCTGAGCGACACCCAGGTCCTCGCCCGGCTGCTGACAGTGCTGGAGCAGGAGAAGGTGCCCTACACCGACGACGGCCTGGAAGCTGTCATCTTCACGGCGCAGGGGGACATGCGGCAGGTGCGTGCCGTCGGGGCCCCTCGGCGCCCACCTCCTGGGCCACGTGCGCCTCGTTCTGTGCGGGGGAGGCTGCGCAGAGACCATGAACCCCGCTCACTGGGGCCTTGGGCTGGCCGAAGACAGACCCGGGAGGAGGGGGCTCCGCTTGGACTCGGGGGGTTGGGGTGGGGTGCTCAGGACTGAAAATCGCCCCCAACGCACACTTGATTCTCCACAGGCGCTGAACAACGTGCAGTCGACTTTCTCGGGGTTCGGCTTTATTAACAGCGAGAACGTGTTCAAGGTACAGGAGCTGCTGGGGCCCCTGTGCCCCGCGCAGAATTGGGAGGGTCTCGGGAGCGCCCCCGCGCGTGGGGAAGTGGAAGTGCTCCGCGCCCCAAAGGACCTCACGCTGCGCCGCACCCCAGGGCTCTCCGATCTGGTGGCAGAGGACGCAGGCTCCCCGCTGCCCCCTCCCCGGGATGGTCCCACTGCTGGGAGGCAGGAGGGGACGCTGAGCCCCTGCTCCCTGCCTCCCACACCCACCAAGCTGAAGGACGAAGTTTCCCACTCTCCCACATTGGCCAAGGCTTTTTTTTCTGGGAACGCTTTTGAAAAGGGGCTGCCCCATCCTAACAACTTGGCTCTTTTGGAGGCCAGTTAGTTTCCCCCTTATTTGGGGGTAAAAACTGGGTAGGGCTGCCCATGCGTTCAGACCAGAGCTGTTTCTTAGCAAGTTTGTTTGGGTAAAGAAAGCTGTGTGGAAAGCCTGTTTCGGCCCTGGTGGTGACTGTGTTTTCAGGGACACTCCAGGAACTTGCTTAGTTTCCTCTGGATAGTTCAGGCTCTGAGCCATCCTGGAGCAGACCTTCCAGGGCTCTGGAAAGCAGGATTTCTGGGGGAAGTTAACTGAGCTGGGAAGAGAAGTCCTAGGGCACTTGGGGCTGTGGGAAAGAGCAGAAGGCTCCTTCAGAAGTTGTAAACGTGGTTGGGGGCGCCTGGGTGGCTCAGTAGAGTGCTGACTCTTGATCTCAGGTCTTGATAGGGTTGTGAGTTCGAGCCCGGCGTCGGGCATGGACACTACTTAAAAAAAAGAAGAAGTCGAAGTTTTAAATGTGGGTCCCGGGGTGGAGGGTGGAACGCGGACTCCAGGCCAGTGGAGGGAGGGGCCGGGGGGGCAGCCCCAGGCTCGGGGACACCTGTTCCTCTTCATGCTGACATGCTGGCGTCGGGGGGAGTCTGTCCCTGGAAAGCCAGTTTCTATTCCAGGTGGGAGGCTGGTCGAGTTCGTAAGTGGATTGTGAGTGGTTCTGGGCAAGCGGTCCTCCGAGTGTGGGGCTGACAGCTTTTCAGAGGACAAGAGATTCCCGTGGGCCCTTGTTCACTCCGCTCGTGCTTGGGCAATCTGTAACCACGGTGTCCGAACTTCCTCCCCAGTGAGGAAGGTTGACGCCACACTCTGGTGACGCGTTTGGTAGTGAGAGGGGCGTTCCCAAGCCTGGTTCTGTTTGCCGGGGAATTCGATGGGAAAAGCCCGCTGAGCGGTTGGTTACGCTGGTGTGTCGGGGCTCCTCCTCAGGTGGGCCCCTCAGCTGCTGACAGGCCTCTCTTTTCGGTTTGCTCAGGTCTGCGACGAGCCCCACCCCTTGCTGGTGAAGGAGATGATCCAGCACTGCGTGAACGCCAACATCGATGACGCCTACAAGGTTTGCGTCCCTCCTCCTCCCTGACTCGGGGGGAGACTTTGCTTCTTCGGCAGTGCAGAGGGGGTCTGTCTGTGTGCTGGGGACTTCGCTCACATGCACTGCTCCCCTCGATTCTTGCTTGGAATGAGGCCAGGAGCTAGGTACACACCAGAGGAAGAAACGGATTCCGGGAGGCTGGATTCCTTGGTCTGAATCACACTGCTGACAAGCACTCAACCTGCAATTCAGAGTCATGTCCTTGTCCTATAATTATATCCTCCACAAGGGAACTTGGTCCACCCAAGAGCTGAGGAAAGACCAGCCCAACTCCTTACGTTTCCATGATGCCATCTGTGTCTGCCAAGGGACACTTTGCCCTCCGTCCCCCTGAGGAACATGGGAACGGCGTTCAGGGACCCAGTGGTCCCTGGTCATCTGGGAGAAGCAGGACCCAGGGCTTCCAGCCTCGTTATGGAGCCTGGTCCCATGTGCACATTCCAGGGGGCATCATCACAGTTCAGGTGACCCTCAGGTCCACAAGGGTGGCAATGGTATGATTTAAGGCCACTGGCCTGGTCCCACCCAGTTTCCCTCCCCCTGCTCCCACCAAACTAGGCCGAAGTGGACTGGGTTTATGGCAGGGCCAGATGTAACTCAAAACCAAAGGGCGAGGCGGGGAGACCAAGGCAGAGACCCAGACACAGGGCCCAAAGGTAGCCTTCAGATTTAGGGACACAGAGCTTCCATGCCCCCTGCATCCGCCCCGAGATGCTATGGCAAAGGCAAAACAGCTGATCCCAGACCCCGCCGTCTGAGTGGGCTGGGTGGGATTGGAACTGGGGCCTGTGGTTGAGACCCGGCAGGAGGCTGAGAGGACTCTGCTCGGTGGAGATCTGGTGGAAGCTAGGCCTGCAGGGGGGCCTCTTCCCCTTGGGTGCTCACTGGCATGATTAATACCGTTTTTTTAGGAGCCTTGGATAAAGACACTACATGGGTGCCATAGGAGACCATGCAAAACATTTTAAAGATTTTGTTTTTATTTATAAGAGAGAGAGAGAAAGAGGGTGCGAGCGGGCAGGGGGAAGAGCAGAGGGAGAGAGGGACAAGCAGACTCTGCGCTGAGCTCAGAGCCTGACATGGGGCTTGATCTCAGAACCCTGAGAACATGATCTGAGCCGAAACCCAGAGTCTGGCGCTTAACCGACTGCGCCCCCCCAGGTGCCCCTTACCACGCAGTACATTTTAAAACATTGGCGATGTTGGGGCGCTTGACTGGCTCAGCCCGTAGCGCATGTGACTCTTAATCTCAGGAGCCTGAGTTCAAGCACCACATTGGGCATGGAGCCTGCTGTAGTAAAAAAAATTAAAAAAAAAAAAAAGAATAGGGCGCCTGGGTGGCTCAGACGGTTAAGCGTCTGCCTTCGGCTCAGGTCATGATCCCAGGGTCCTGGGATCGAGTCCCGCATTGGGCTCTCTGCTCCTTGGGAGCCTGCTTCTCCCTCTGCCTCTCTCTCTGTCTCTCATGAATAAATAAATAAAATCTTTAAAAAAAAAAAAAGAATAAATAAAAAAATAAAACATTTGTGATGTCATCTCTCCCTGTTGGGAAACTCCAGTGACCCCCAGGCAGGCTGGATGGCTGGGTTGCCAAGGGTGATCTGTCTGCTCCCTGCTGTGTGACAGACCCAAGACGGGTGTGGCTTCACCCTTGTCCCCTCTCCACCCCCCCCCATACCCTTGTCACCCAGTGTATCTTCCTCTGTCTAGATTCTCGCTCACCTGTGGCATCTTGGCTATTCGCCAGAAGACATCATTGGCAACATTTTTCGAGTGTGTAAAACCTTCCAAATAGCAGAGTACTTGAAACTGGAGTTTATCAAGGTCAGTGAGGGTGTAACAATGTCTCTCCTGGGGAGCGTGGGCCACGTTGCGGTCTCTTCGTGTGGCTCCCAGGCCTGGCCCCCGGAAGGTGCCCAGTGAGTGTGCCACCGCCGGATCGTCCTGGGGTGGGAGTTGGTTTCAGCCTGTTTTGCCAGTCAGCGGCCTGCAGTTCCTCAGGGTGGCTCTCTTCACTCAAGATTTGTTTGCTTGTTTACCCTTAAGTTCAGGTTGATTGAGGTATAATCTACAGAGAGTAAAATGCACCTCTCAGGTGCCTTCTGTTGACTGGTGTTCAGTCTTGTCAAGGTCGGAACAGCTCGATAATTCCCCCGCCCCCTAAATGCATGTGCCCCTCGGTAGTCGGTCAGCTCCTCCCCCAGCAGCCAGAAACCACCGCTTTGTTTTCTCTTTGGGGGGACACCATTTTCCGGAAGGTTGTCCTATGGACATGACAGCAGAATCAAGGAGATGGTAGCCTTTTGAGTCCGCCTAGCTTAACGCACTTCGGCTTTGTTCATGCTGTCGCATCTGTTGGTGGGTCGTTCCTCTTCTTTGCCGAGCAGCGAACCACGGTTTGTGTGTTCACCACCTGAAGGACGCCGGGGGGGGGGGGGTCTTGGTTTTGGTGACGATTAGTGAGACCACTATAAACATTTGCGCATGCGAATCGGTGTGAACGTAAGTTTTTATTTTTCTCGGGCAACTTCCCAGGAGGTAGGATTGCTTGTTCTAATGGTCAGGGTATGTTTAACTTTATAAGAAACTGCCAAACCGATTTCTGAAGCGGCTGTAGATTGTGCATTTCTCCCAGCAGTGTGTGAGCATTCCAGATGCCCCCCCAAGCCTAGCCAGCACTTGCAATGTTCGGTTGATTCTTTTTTTTTTTTAGATTTTATTAGAGAGAGAGTCGGGGGGAGGGGCAGAGGGAGAGGGAATCTCAAGCAGGCTCCATGCCCAGTGCAGAGCCTGATGCGGGGCTCGATCTCACAACCCTGGGAACATGACCTGAGCGGAAACCAAGAGGTGGACGCTCAACATACAGAGCCACCCCGGGCGTCCCCTCAGTTGATTCTGTTAAAGCCATTCTAATAGGTGTGTCGTAGCATCTTCTCCTGGCTTTAACATGCATTTCCCAACAGCTGACGGCGTCGGGCACTTTTGCATGTGCCGATTTGCCATCCATTATCTTTAACGAAGCATCTGTTCAAATCTACCGATTTCTTAATTGGGTCATTTTCTTCTTACTGAGTTTTGAGACTTACTTATATACCCTGGCTTCAGGTCCTCTATCAGACATGTGTTTTATAAATATTTTAATATTTTCTCCAAGCCTGGCTTTTTCTTTTTTTTTTATTTTCTTAACAGTACCTTATAGGGAAATAGCCAAATAGACTGAACTCTAAACACAACTCAGGACAACTTAGAGTTCCTTTTCCAGCTGAAGTTTGAGTTCATTGTGTCCACTTTAAGTAAACTGGTAGTTTAAGTTAAAAAACATAAAGTCCTCCCTCACTTATTCTTTTTTTAAAGATTTTATTTATTTATTTGACAGAGAGACACACAGTGAGAGAGGGAAGACAAGCAGGGGGAGTGGGAGAGGGAGAAGCAGGCTTCCCCTGAGCAGGGAGCCCGATGCGGGGCTCGATCCCAGGACCCTGGGATCGTGACCTGAGCCGAAGGCAGACCTTAACCGACTGAGCCACCCCGGCGCCCCCCTCCCTCACTTATTAACCAGCTTGACATGTGCTTTGCTTTTCAGGAAATCGGATACACGCATATGAAGATAGCAGAAGGCGTGAACTCCCTCCTGCAGATGGCAGGGCTCCTGGCCAGGCTATGTCAGAAGACAATGGCCCCAGTGGCCAGCTAGCGGGGGAGAACTCGTTGCTCGGGGTGACAGGGGTCCTGAGAGTCCTCGTCCAGGAGAAACAGGAGTCAGCGCCTTCTGATTTGGAAAAAAGGCCGCCCTCGACCGGCATGGGGACACACCTTCCCCTGACACGACCGTGGTCTTCACGCCTCTCCCACATGTGTCTGCAGTCAGCTTCAGCCTCACGGACATGGTGGCAGGGTGACAGGGCCCCAGAGAACCTCAGGGCTTGGCACCCGATCTGGGCACATGTGGCATCTTAGTTAATAAAAACGCTATACGGTTTGGTCGGCGCTAAGGTGGCGTCGCCAGGCCACAAGGAAAGCCAGCGTCCCGTCTCTGAGTGTCCCCAGCGTCCGACAAGTAGAACAGGTGATGGGGATAGTAGACCGATGAAGCTGATCTCAGTGCTTCTAGAAGCCTGGAGGACAGTTCCATGGGGTAAGGGATGGAGAACAGCCTGGGACAGTAAGGACTTCAGAGAGGACCGGCAGGAGTCACCTGCCGGTGACAGTGGTGTGACGCCTGCCCACTGACTGGCCTTTTCTGTACAACCGCGTATGCGTGTTGCTTTAGAATTCCCCAGTGAATTTTCTATTACTTTTACGATCGTTCCTCCCCCACAAGGTACTATTTTTTCCCCCATTTTCTTAAATTATAAAAAAATATCAGTGTACATAAAAGAAAGGATAGGGCGCACCTGGGTGGCTCCGTCAGGTGAGCATCCAACTCTTGGTTTCGGCTCAGGTCATGATCTCAGGGTCCTGGGATCGAGCCCCGCATCGTGCTCCCTGCTCAGTGGGAAGCCTGCTTCTCCCTCTGCCCCTCCCCCTGCTCATGCTCGCTCACTCTCCCTCTCTCCAATAAATAAAATCTCTTAAAAAAAGAGTGGGGGGGGAGAAAAAGAATTAAGGTCCTCAAAAACGGCAATGTGAGGTTTTAAAAAACATTTTAACATATTTCCTCAATCTTATTCTTCATCTGGAGCCTCATGATCGTGGTGAGGTTTGCAGGGGAGGACCAGGGCCCAGAGGCGTGTGTCTGCCACGCACCCCAGAACCGTGTTGGCAGGACTCCTCCCGCCTGGAGCCCCCACCACAGCCCCACTGCGCCCCGCTCCGTCTCTGAGCCTGAGGTCGGGACTCCCGGGGCTGAAGGAACCAGCGGCCAGTAGCTGTGTTCTGGTTTTCCTTCTCATTTCCTAACTGATGGCATTAACTTGGACAGTTAGTGTGGCATCCTGGAAAGTGTGGACTCCAGGACCAGGTTCCTGTCCCCCAGCTCGCTCTCTCCTCTCTTCTGTCTCTGTCCCTCTCTCTTGGGGCCTCAGGGTCTTTTCCCATTAAACAAGAGGCTTGACTTCCACTCCCTTGGAAGGTTTTGCATGAAGCAAGAAAAACAGACATGAGAATTGCTAGTCTTAGGAAATGCTTTATTAAGATGTTTCAGTTGAAGGAAACATCTTGCCTCTCCGTCTGTGGCTTTTCTGGCTTAGAAGGTCCCTTTGGGCCCCTGGGCTTCCCATGACACAGCTGTGTCCCTGCTCAGTCAGCTCAGCCGAGTCCAGTCCTGGGGCTGGGGAGGATTTGGGGACGACAGAGGGGCGCCACTCAGCCACTCCTTGCTGCTCCTTCTCTAGAAACAGGGTGTGCTCTGCCCGCAGCAGACGTTCCCACTGAAGGGCACCCGGGTGTCCCGTAGCCTCATCTCTTCCAAGTGAACTGAGGCCCGAAGAATGGAGCGCGGGGGCTCCCCCTCTCTGCTGAAATGATGTGTAATCCTCACAGGAGACGAGATAGACGAGACTCTGTACCCGGAGATGAAGATTATTAAATATGGTTCCACCTATATAAATTAACTGTACAAGTTTATGGATCAGGAAAAAGATCCCAGCAATTGATGTTAGTAAGCAATTTGGAACCTGAGTCCAAAGCAAAAAGGCACAGGAATACCAGCAACGCACAATGTTTTCAGACGTGGGGACGGGGGTGCAGCTTGCCCTGACCCTCGGGCATCGGATCAGGTCAGAAGCCATGCTGCCCTCAGCCTCGGGCTCCTGCAGAAGCCAGGCCGGGCCTGATGTCCCGTGTAACTGTTCTTACCCCAGCCGGTCCCCACGGCCGGCCGGCCGGTCCTCCGGACGCCTCGGTGCATCTCCCAGGGGTAACCATGGCGGGTGTCGAGGTTGGGCAGCTCCGGAGAGAGAAGTGACCCCCGGGGGAGGCAGGATATAGCCCTCAGCCTGGGGGTTCCCTGGTGGTTTCTGCCACCCCACCTTCCAGCTCAGAACCCTGCACAACCCCTCCGGCTCCTGCCCCATGTCTCTGCTCCCCTCTGAAGTGGAACTTCTGGAATGTTCTCTACTCCCTGTCTTGGGACTCCTGTGTTCTGAATACAAGCAGGCCTTCTCCCCACCACCGAGTCTCACCAGTGCCCACCAGTGCCCACCAGTGCCTGGTGCATCTCCGCCTGCCTGGCGCCTGCTCACACCCTCCCCAAGTGCCTTTCTCGGGCCCAGGACACTGCCCTTTGCCGCTTCGCCTCCCAGCCTCGGGCCTCAGTGCTGGCCCCTCTTCTCAGCCTCACTCCCCGGGGGCTGACAGTTGTCACTCTCAATGACGACGCCCCACGTCTGTCTCCAGCCTGGCCTCGCCCTCAGTCCAGGCTCAGCTGTCTAGCTGCCCACTTCATATTTCTCCCCACGCGCGCAGCTCGAGCCAAACACGTCCAGAAATAAGCTGGCCTGCCCACAGGGCCTGCTCTGCCCACAGCCTCTCACACCTCGGCTGGGGACAGTGACATCCTCTTGTTGCTCAGCCAAAAAACCTGCAGCCCCTCAGCTCCTCTCTACCTGGCCCCCCAACACCCAGTGCATCAGTGAGTCCTGTGCGCTCCACCTTCAAAACCAACTCCCAATTCGGACATAACGGGTAAATACAGAACATTCCATCCCAAACAACAGAATACACATTCTTTTCAAGTACACATGGAACATCCTGCAGAACAGACCACATGTCAGGCCACCAAACAAGCCTCAATAAACGTAAGAAGACTGAAATCATACCATACATCCTTTCCAACCGCAGGGGTACGAAACTAGAAATCACAAGAAAAATGGAAAAATGCAGACACGTGGAGGTTAACCAACACGATACTAAACAACCAATGGGTCAACAAAGAAATCAAAGAAAAAATTGCAAAAAATACACAGAGACGGGGCGCCTGGCTGGCTCAGTCGGGATAGCATGCGACTCTTGATCTTGGGGTCGTGAGTTCGAGCCCCACGTTAGGTGTAGAGATTACTTAGAAATAAATAAACTGGGGCGCCTGGGTGGCTCAGTTGTTAAGCGTCTGCCTTCAGCTCAGGTCATGGTCCCGGGGTCCTGGGATCGAGCCCTGCATGGGTCTCCCTGCTCCGCGGGAAGCCTGCTTCTCCCTCTCCCACTCCCCCTGCTTGTGTTCCCTCTCTCGCTGTGTCTCTCTCTGTCAAGTAAATAAATAAAAAAATCTTAAAAAAAAAAAAAGAAACTTAAAAAAAAATCTAAGACCAAACAAAACCCTATTCATGTTGGCCTCCACCCCAAGCCAAGAAGTCACCTTTTCCCTGGATTCTCATTGGTCTCTGTGCATCCCTTTCTGCCCCCTGAATTCATTTCCCTCCTCAGCAGCCAGGGATCCCGTTCCCAGGCTCCCAGGCTCCCAGGTTCCCAGGCTGCGCCCCCTCCCATCTCAGAAAACCCAGGGGTCGCTGCGTGGCTGCCCCCTCCCCTGTTGTCAGACCCTCTGGGCACGCTTCTGCCCCCCTGCGCGTCCTTCCCCCCCGCCACCGCGGGCCGGGGAGGGAGCACCCCCAGCTGCCCTGGGCAGCCCAGCCTCGTGGTCCGCGGCCTCCTCCCCGCGGGCTTGTCTCCACAGGGCTTATCACCCGCTCACATGCTGCCTGTCCTTCCTGCCCTTTCTCAGCCCACAGCCATCCGTGTCATCACTCTCACCAGAGTGACGTCCTGAACAATCAGGGATTTGGGTGGATTTCTTTCTTTTCTAAGATTTTATTTTTAAGTCATCTCTATACCCAACGTGGGGCTCGAACTTGCAACCCTGAGATCAAGAGTCACATGCTCCGGGCACCCATGGGTGGATTTCGTTTATTGCTGGGTCCCCAGCACCTAAGGCTGACTTGCCCCCAACAGGGGCCCAGTAGATGTTGGGGAGTGCGTGAGCGGTGGGCTCAGGCTTCTACGGCCTCTCCTGCTGTGGCGCCCTCACAGCCCAGGAGCCGCCTGCCCGCCTGCTCCGATCGGGACTTCAGAGGGCCTTCGAGAACCCACTGGGGTCAGTCCTGTCTCCCCGTGGCACAGCCTGGGCCCCAACAGCTGACTCTAAGTGGGGCCTGGGATAGGAGGCTGAGCGCTCTGTGCGTTTGGGGGCCCGAGCTGGTGCGGAGCACTCAGCCCCATACTGGCCGGCGCAGTGGGTGCTGCAGACTCGGTCCAGCCGCGACCATCATGGGCGCCATCCTCTACCTCCCAGTCCCACCCCCGTCCCTGTGTCCTGCACGTGCTGTGTCCCATTTGCTCCATTTTGCAGGTGAGGAAATGGTCCCAGAAGGTTGAGCCACTTGCTCGAGGTTGCAGAGAGGCACCCGGAGCCTACCCCTTCACCCCACAACTCACCAGCCTCCACGGCCTGACACCCCCAACAGTCGCCTGAGACCCTTGTGTCTGCCGTGGAGCTGTGACCTCACCGGGCCTGCTGTGGGCATTGGGGGCAGGACGGCTCAGGAGCTCAGTCCCAACACCCTACAGAGCCACCCATTTCAGCACCCATGGGTGCTACCCCTTGACCCCCCACTGGGGCTCCCGTGTGGCTCCTCCAGCCCTGTTTTTCCCTTGGGATGGGGCCCCCCAGGTCTGTGAGGTCCAGAACCCTGGGCTGAGGCAGCTGTACCTTCCTTCCAGATCCTTCCTAGGCTTCTGTGGCTGCCACATTCTGATTCACGTAATCGGGGTCCTCGCTGTCCTCGTCTGGGCTGCCTGCCAGGGACAGAGGCTCTTCCCTCGGGACTCGCTCTGCGGACCAGCGGGCAGATGGGCAGACGGTGGGCAGACGGTTCATGCGGACACACCCACACCTGCTCCCCCAGCCAGAGGCTCGGGCCCAGGCCCCCGGACGCCACAAAACAGCCTGCAGGAAACGCTACACGGAACACTGTGCCGGTCCCCATCTCTGGGGTTTGCCAGAGATTTCTGCCCCGGGGGCGGCTGAGCGGGCGTCCTGGTCCTGGCAGGGTTCCAGGCCGCTGTGGCCACTGATGGGCCAGAGGCGTCACTGTGAAGTCAGCTGCAAGGGCTGCAGGGGAGTCTGTGCCCCCCCGACTGTCCCTCCCTCCCCCCCCCCACTGCCCGATCCTCCCAGGCCAGGCCCTCCGCAGCCTGCTGAAGCTGACCACCCGGGAACCCCTGCTCTCCGGCCACGCACCCACGGCCCTCCTGGACTCCCGCCACTGCCGGATGGATGCCGAGTTCTGGTAATCCTCGGATCCCTCGTCACCTGCAGGGAGACACCGGGAAGGTGGCAGCCGCCGCGGCTAGTCCTCAGGCCCCCTGCATGCTCACTGAGGCCGGGACCCCCGGGGCCTCGTCCAGGTACTCGAGCAAACGGTGAACATTCAGGCTTCGAGGCAGGGGGTGCCTTTGAGCGGCGTGGGCGGGCCTGGCCGAGGAGGCCTCTCCGCCCAGTTCCCAGGGCTGGCGGCCTCACCTGACTCGGGGTCCTTCGGCTTGCAGATGAGCACGTTCTCGTACGAATTGGCATCATCATCATCGTCATCTGCCAGGGAGGGGGTGAGGGTCAGGTTGGTGGGGGGCCCTGCCTGGCGGACCCGGCTCTTCCTCCCTCCCTCCCTCCGTCCTGCCTTCCCTCGGCAGGTGACCTGTCCTGCCAAGCCCCCAGCCCTCTGGGTCCCCCACAGGGTCTCCGAACATTCTCCTGGACAAGATTCTTAGTGGACGCTGGCCTGGCTCCAGCTCCTTCATGGTCCTCCGAGGTCACCCCAAATGCACTGGGGAGGGGAGATGTGGGGATGGGCTTGCAATCAGGGAATTGGATAGTTGGAAGGAGGGAGGCCCATTGCTATCGGGCAACGAGGGGAGGGAGAGCCGCTGGGGGCCGAGGAGAGACGGGAAGCAGGCGTAGACTGGTCCTAAAGCCGTACCTTCGGGCAGGGCAGGGCGGGCCTAGGCTGGATGTGGCCCTAGCAGAGCCTGGCACCCCCTCATCGCCCCTGCGAGCTGAGCTCTAACCGCTGCCCCACCCCGCAGCCTTCTGTGTCAAAGGGACTCCAAGACATGAGGGTCCCTCCCATATTCAGCAGGGGCAGGGGGGAAGAAGAGGCCCCCTCTCTCTGCCTGCCATGCGCCCCAACCCCCAGCCCAGCGTGGCCTCCCCAGACCTCTCAGCAGGCCCGGCCCATCCTCGGTCCTCAGTTTCTTCTTCTGTAAAGCCAAGGTGTTAAGGGCCCAAGATCCCAGCCTCCTCAGAGCCTGCAGGGCTCAGCGTCTGTCAGCAAGGTTGCCCGGCCCAGGCCCTTCCTCTGAGGTCCCACATGTACTCATTACTGGCTGCCCAGCCCTGAGGGGGGCCTGCGTGACCAGGGGCTCAGCCTCCCCCGTTGCCCCTGGCCCCAGGTCCCCTTCTAGTTCCCTCACTTCTGTGGCCCACACCCCCTCCCCTCCCTGCCTCCCACACATCCCTTCCCTACTCTGGTCCCCCACCACCAGCCTCCCCCGGCTCCCCAACTCCGCCACCCATCCAAACCTAGGCCCAGCCTCCCCATCCTCTACGACCTTGGCCTTCTGCAGCTCGCCCCTTCCTCCCCTCCTCCTCCTGCATCTCACCTTCCCTGGGCTTCTGGGTCTGCCCCCAGTTGCAATAGTCCATGGTGATGGGGTCTCTGGCAAGAAAGCACAGACCCAGAGTGGTTGCTGGGCAGGCCGGGGCTCGGGGTGGTGGCATCGTGGGGGACACGGATGACAGGGCTGCTCCAGCCATCACCCCCCGCCCCCACCCTGTTCTTCCCTGGTCCCTCTGTCCCTCTTCCCTGGGCCCCTAAGCCACCCGGCCTGGCTCCAGCCGTCCTGACTTGTGACTCTAGGCAAGTCCCCATCTTCCCTGGGCCTCGGTTTACCCATCTGTGAGACATCCTTGAGGGTCCTTCCTCCCTTATCTCTGGGTGATGCAGACAAGCCCTCCCTAGAGCAGGGCCACGTCCCTGTCCCCACAAAGCCATGGCCAGCTGAGAGGAAGTGATGCTACTGAGCACCTGCCTGGGCCAGTGGGTTCTAGGGCCGGAAGCTTTCATAAAGGGGGAAGCCCGGTGGGGGTGGGTGGGGGAGGGGAGGAGGTGCCGGCCCTGCAGAAGGCCACTCACATGTAGGCTGCATCGGATCCGGATCTGGATCCATGTCTGCTCCCTGCAGGAGGAGGCGAGGATTAGGCCCGAGCACTGGGCCCTGGGCCCCACCGCAGCCCACCTCCCAGGATCCCACCCACCTTTGCTGAAGTTCTGGTACCTGGAGGACTCAGAATCTGGAAGAAAGGCCGGGCTCATTGCTTCCTCCCGCCCCTGCCCCCCCCCCCCCCAAGGGAAGGGCCTTCAAGGACCCAGGTGTCTCCTACCTTCCCACCTTGACACCTGCTCTCCATCCCCTCCCCCGCTAGGCCAACCCAGGGGCCTCCCGGCCCAGCTCCCCTGGCCCCCCGGGCCTCCCCTGCACAGGTACTGCCCCACCAGGTATTCACCTGTCTCAGTCCCACCTCACCCCTGCCCCCACCCCTGTGTCTGGGGGCCACTCACCCTCGAGGCTGGGGGAGAACCTCAGCAGCTTGTCCTTCCTGCAGGAAAGGGGGAAGGGAGGGGCTGAGAGGGGCCAGATGGGGAAAGGCCTTGGGGTTTCTGAACCACAGTCCCACAGCCCTACAGCCCCCTCGTGGGGCCCTCACAATCCAGCTCTGGGGCTCTGAGGTCCAAGGTCTTGGCCTGAGCTCAGCCAGGTGGGGCCCCCGGGGCTCTCCTTCCCATGGCCTCCTATGGGGCTGTTGACCCCTCCGGGCCTCGGATGGGGGGCTTGTCCCTACCTTGTTGGCGCCACGTCGGAGTCTGTGTCCACCAGGGGCCCTGGCCAGGCCTGTCTGACCACTGCAAAGGACAAGGGGCTGTTGGCTGGGCCTCCAGTGCTGTCCCCCCACTCCACCAGATTGGGCCTGGCCACAGTCCCCATATGGACACCCCCAACCCCGAGCCCAGTCCCTGGACCCTTCGGTTCGGGGACTCACAGGAATAGGTCCGGGCCACTGCAAAGTTCTGTTGATTCTCTTCCCTGGGAAAACATGGAGCTGCGCTGAGCCAGGGCCTAGCCTCCCACAGCCCAAGGGACAGAGAGGAGAGACGGACAGACAGGGCCGAGGAACAGAGAGCGGAGGGACAGACCAGGGCGAGAGTGAGGAGCCACCACCCCTCTGGGCCTCAGATCCAGGGCTCTCCCTTTCTCTGAACTGCCCGCCAGGCACCCACCCTTCTCACGTGGCCCCGAGCTGGAGCCTCCGCGGCCTCCCCAGGAACCCCGGAGATGGTCCGGAAGGTCTGTGGGCAGGGCTGGGGAGGTGGCCCTCAGATTCTGAGGTGAGGGTCGGGCGGCTCTTCAGGGACTTCAACTAGAGGGTACCTTCAACCCCTCTTGAGATGTCCAAACACACCATCTACTCCCAAGTAACTGGCAAGGTAACTTCAAGGCTTAGCAGACACAGCAAGGTACCTGGCCATGTGTGGCGTTCCCTTCTTCCTCTGAAATAGATTTTTATTTAGGCCCATCTAAAAGACTGTATTTTCCAGCCTCCCTTGTGCCTGAGTATGGCCATGTGATTAAGCTCTAGTCAATGAAATGCCAGCCAAGACTGTTGGGACTTCAGGAAAACTCCTTTAGAGGAGACACTGCCAACAGGGGTGCACCCTTTTTGTCCCTGTCCTTCATTCTTACTACTGCCTGGAACACAGAGATGAGGGCTGGAGCTCTAGCTGCCATTATGGATCATGAAGTTTCCTTGAGGATGGAAGCCAATGCTAAAGATGGTAGAGCAGATCAGCTAAACATTTAAAGCCTTTTGGGTCCCTCCTCTGGACCAGAAGGGGTACCTGGCCCAGCCTTCCAGGAGCTCCCGGGGAGGAGCGGCTGGAGGGGTCAGGGTGACCTGATTTAGGAAGGATGCCTTTAATGCATGGGCAGGACTGAACCCAAGTGAAGTGGGGAGAACCCAAGTCTCCCCTCCCACCTCCTCCTGCCCAGGCCCAACTTCCCACTTCCCACTATGAGGCAGTTTCACTTCTGGCTCAAACAGCTTATGTTTCTAAAATCAATCAGAGGCCCAGAGTGGGCAGGCACTGAGAGAGGAGGGGAGAGAGGAGGAGATACTGGGGAGGCCTGCCTCGGGGCAGAGGCGTTGGGGGGGCACCAGGGGAGCCCAGCCCCCTCACCCCTGGTGGAGGCTGTGGGCGGGTCATCCAGAGGACCAAGTGGCCAGAAAAGCCCGGCCCCAGCGGTGAGCATGGATGGGGACATTCTATTTTCATATTTCATTGTGGTTTTTCAGTTGCAAAAGGAAATGAGAAAGGGTGTGTGTGCGTTTGTACGTGAGTTCCTTCCCCAGGCAGGCACACACAGGGGTGAGGAGAGGAGTGCACGCCTGAGCAAGAGTGGGGGGGGGGGCGAGTGGGTGTGAGCCGGTGTGCGGGCCCCCGGGCGCTCCGTCGGTCACTTTCCTGCTCAGCGCCAGGACACCAGTGGCCGCCCCCCTCCCTCCCCGGGTTGTCCTTGGGCCACACCGTGGTCTGCAGCGTCCCGCACGGCTGACCCTCCCAGGGCTCATACATAGAGCAGCTCGCCTGCCCCCGAGCTGCCTGGAGCTCCATCCTGCCGGATCCAGCTGCTCGGCCTGGGGTCAGTGACCCCCCAACCCCATTTCCTCTCTACTCCTACTTCCCTGGGCCCTTAGGACAAAGGTCATGGGCTCTCCCCACAGTCAAGACTCTCCTCCCTCCTCACCCAGCTCATGCCTCTCAAGATACGCCCACACGTGCCACCTCGTCTCCAGAAGAAAGTGTCTGCCCCAGTCCTGCGGGGGACCGCCCACCCTGTTCTCTCTCTGGAATGTCCCCTTTTGCCTTCTTTCTCTCTTAACATCCTCCCCACCTCCTCCATCAGGCCTTCCCTACCCCCCAAGGACATGCCCACATCCTCCTGGAGGAGCTCTGTTAGCATTTTCCAGGGGAGACTTGAGCATGGCTCACGTTTTGCTTTGTGCCCAGTCTTTGTTCCCCACATTGCCCGGGAGGGCAGAACTCTCTGTCAACCCCCAGCACCAGCACGGTGGGCTCCCCTGGGCGGGGGGCAGAGGGAGGATATCTGGAGATGCAGGGGGGCACGCTGGAAAGTGGCACCCCCTCCCCCCAAAGCCCTCCTGGACCAGGTCGGGGAAGCGCATGGAGAGCCCCAAGGGTCCCTCCCTCCCTGGACTGCTTGGGACCCACTAGAGCCCAGTGTGGAGGAGGTGGGAGTGAGGGGTGAGGGAAGGGGTGCGTGGACACACGAGGGGACGCCCATGTGGATGCCCACAGTCAGGGCACACGAAATCACGGGGCTGGGGACACCGAGGCACTCACAGGCTCCTCTGCTCATAGATCTTCTCGGACTTCTTCACGGCTGCAAGAACAAGACCGGATTAGCGAGCATCCCCAAGCCGGGCTGGGAACTGAGATCCAAGGTCCCCCTCCTCTTGTCTCCCCTGTGCCCTGGGCAGGCCTCAGATGGGACGTGGGGGCCGGACCGCCCATCCCTGTGGGCCACCTCTCATGGACAGGGTGCTTGCTCACCACCTATTAGGAGAGCAGAGTGTGGAGAAGGTGGATGCTGCAGGCAGCACAGCAGCCCCCCCACCCCCGTTTTTCCAGAACATTCCCCTGCCCCAGCAAAACCAAAGCCCCACGGTGAGCCAGACCCACTGTCTTCAGGGGTGGTTTAGGGGCTTCTTCCCTGCCTTGTGAAACTTCTCCGACCGCCCTTGGACCGCAACCAGGGCTGGGGACCCCGCCCTTGTCCCCGAGCACCCCCCTACCTGGGCGGGAGCAGCGCACGCACAGGCCGGCCACAGTCCCCAGCAGCAGCAGCAGGGCCACCCCGGGCCACAGCAGCTCGCTCTCCACATTCATGTCCGCTCCTGGCCACGCGCCCTGCAGCGCTGCAATGTAGGACCCCCTGTGACCAGCCCTCTGGAGTCCCCCCCCGAGCCCCACACTGTCAGGTGTCTGTCCCCCCCGTCTCCTGACAGCCCCGCAGTGGAGCCCAGACCACGGGAGCACCACCTCCCCTCCCTGTCCGAGGACCGGGTCAGGCTGCAGCCAGCCCTGCTCCCCCATCTGACCCCAAATCCACACCCTGGGCCCCCAGGGCCATCCCCCACACTTGGTAAGTGCTAGAAGGTTCTGGGGACCCACCAGACAGCACCATGTGTACGTGTCCCAAACGTGCCTTTGCTTAATCCACACAACCACCCACGGGGGGCGGGGGGAGGCAGGGAGAGGTTCCCAACATTTCACAAACACAGAAACTGAGGCTGGGGATCCCAGCTGCGAAGGAGAAAGACAGGATTCAAACTCTGGCCTCTGGACCCTAACTCTGGCTCACCTGTTGCCTCCTGTAAACCCAGCTTTGCTCCCTGAGCTCAGTCCTCGGCCCCTTCCAGAGGAGCCCTGGCTGCCCCCATGCACCCCAGGGTGCCTCTTATCCATGGGCCCCCTGGGGGAGCTGGGAGTGGGATTTCCGTTCTTTCTTTCTTTTTTTCTTCAAAAATATTTTATTTATTTGTCAGAGAGAGAGCACAAGCAGGGGGAATGGCAGGCAGAGGGAGAAGCAGGCTCCCCACCGAGCAAGGAGCCCGATGCGGGGCTCGATCCCAGGACCCTGGGATCACGACCTGAGCTGAAGGCAGATGCTTAACCGACTGAGCCACCCAGGCGCCCCGGGGTTTCCATTCTTTAAACACCGAGGGGTTCCTGAGGGCCTACGGGGGAGAAGGGTACTCTGGGCGGAGACCTGGTGGGCTGCCCAGGGCTGGTGGAGGTGGGATGTGCTGGGAGGGGGGACTCTCTGGCGTGAGGAGGCTCCGAACCCCGCCTGGCACTGGGCCACTGCTGGGTCAGTGACTGGTCCCTGGGGTGGAGCATGCTGTGATGGCCACTCTTTGGCAAAGCCACAGGCAGCCACATACCAGGGCCTGGGCGGGGGACAAGTACAACCCTCTTGAGGGGGCTTCCGAGGAGAATCACGGCAACTAGAGAGACTCAGTCTCCTGGCGTGGCTGGGGACACAGCTGAGGGCCACAGTGGGGTCTCCGAGGGGGCCCTGCCCACACCTCTGAGCATCCCCTCTGTGCATGTTGTTTTTCCCGGCTCGGCCACCTGGGAGGAGGGCTTCTTCCCATTTTACAGCTGGGGAAGGCGAGGCTCAGGGAGAAGCTGAGCTCTGTACTGCCCAGCTCCTGTTTTGGGCTCCCCCAAGGCCTCAGCTGCACCCAGCTGTCCCCCTCACCTCTCCGAGCTTCCCGAACCCTCACGGCACAAATGACAAGGAGCCTCTGAGCAACCCTGAGCCTCCATCGGGGCTGTCCCGGAGAAGCCGCCTCTCCTTCCCCAAACACCAAGTGAGTCAGTGGAAATCTCTTGATGGGATGGCCCTGTCACCCCAGGAGGGCGTCCGTGGGGAGCCCCCTGCTCTTGGGGCCTGGGCCCTGCCTTTCCAGCCTGCACAGCCTCCTCCTTCTGCCCTCTCTGCTGTGCCTCTAGCCCAGCCCAAGGCCACTTCAGGCTGTGTGGGGTTGGAAGCACCAGGTCCTGGAGGGAGGACTCCTGCCCGTGCCTCAGGGTGTGTTGGCCTCAGTCTTCTCATCTGTAAAATGGGCATCAACCCGGTGCCTTCCTCAAAGAACTACTGGCCGATGAGAAGCAGCCTGGCTCAGTGTCCGGGCTTCCCGGAGAGAAACCTGCTAGGGCTCGTATTTCTGGCCGGCTGGTTTGGAGAACTCGCTTGTGCTCCAGAGGCCTGGCACTTGAGGCCCCAGGACCTGGCCTGCCGACCCTTGCAGCTGTCCCGGGGAAGGGCGGCCCTCCATCCCAGGGGATCCTGGCCACCAGAGAGCCCTCTTGCTTCCTGGTCCCCCGTGCTCTCCTGGGTCAAGCAGCACAGTCGGGGTGCCCCCAGCCCCGGTCCACCATATCTGCCTGGCACTGGGGGAGGGCGGGGGACGAGAACGCCGAGTGGGCCTCCGCTGTTGAAGCCTGGCATTGCTGGCCTTCCGTAGCCCCTCGGAAATGGGGAAATAAGGACACTCATCCCTTGGGTTTGTCATGAGGCCCAGCATTGAGATGATGCATGAAAGTGGGGGAGACACAGTTGCATGACTACCGTGACTTGCCATCTCAGGGTCCCTGTGGAAGGGGAAGGGGCAGCCTTTTGGGGGTGGGGGGACCAGCAGCGGACAGCGTGGAGCAACCTAACAGGGCCTCCCTGCCTGGTGCCCAGGGTACGCGAGCCTGAGCCTCCCTCCACCGCCCTACCGCCCCGCGTGCAGGCCCTCATGCCGGGACCCCCAGGGCGGGCTGGGATCTGCCCCAGCCCCTCAGTTGTCACAGACACGCTAAGTGTCATGTGGGAGATGCCAGGGAGGAGAGCGAGGCCCCGAGAGGCGGGTACTTGTCCAAGTTCATCCAACTAGCCACAGAGCCAGGATCCCCAAGCTCAGGCTGGGCTGATCCCCAAGGCCCTCCCTGCTCTTTGACTCCTGTTTTATACTACCTTTTTAAGAACCATGAAATATTTTTTAAAAGAGATCAATTTGAGGAACAGGCCGGCGGCTGCCCCTAGACTGACTACATCTGCACTCTGGCCGGGCTTTCCCAGCCAGGATCTGAGGGCAGGCGGAAGAGGGTTGGGGGAGGAGGCTGAGCCCCCAGGAGACGCAGGCCCAGCGGCCCCCGGAGGGCCCCAAGGGACAGGCAGGGCTGGGTGGGGTGGGGAGGCGAGGAGGCCACAGGCCGAAGTGCTGCAGGCCAAAATAGCACAAAGGGAAGTGCGCAGTTTTCAGATGAACAAAGTTTGCACCAGCCTGGCGGGGGGGAAGGCCCTCGGGGCTCGGCTGGGCAAGCCGGAAAGGCCCTGGGAGACCCTCCTGCCCAATCTCCCAGCCGGCCTCTGGCCCTACATGGGGAAACGGAGGCCTCCCAGGGCCACAGGGCAGGCTATGGGGTAGGAATGAGAGGTTGGTTCCGAGCCCTGGGGAGGCTTTATCTGCTGGGCTCTGCTCTGGTGCCCGTTCCGTTTTCCCGTGTCATCTTGGCCTTCAGATAAGGCCGACCCAGGGGCCTCTATGGAGGATCCTAATGCTCAGGTGGCCAGTGAGGGGGCCTGGGCAGCCCTGGTCCTGGGGCAGCGGTGGGGAATGGTGACGGCCAGGGTCAAGGAGCTCCCCAGCAGAGAGCTGGTGGGCCAGGCTGGGGCCTGGGTGGGGGGTGGCGGGAGGGCTGCTTCGGTCTGGCCTGGCCTGGGGGCAGGCCCTGGGCACCCTTGCCCGGAGAGTCTCACCCATCCTCCCGTAGCCTAGTGGCAGGGATGTTACAGTCCCATTTCACAGATGAAGAAACCAAGGCCCTTGGGTCTGGCCCCTCACCGGTCTCTGGAAGCAATGAGCCCACCCTGGAGGCTTCCCCAGGCCTGTGAAGGCTGGACAGGGGAAGACGACGGTGGGAAAGCGCCGGAGCCCCAGAAACAGGCTGCCCTCTGAGTGCCGCAGGGTCCGGGGAGAGGGCTCCCCAGCCAGGGGCGTCAGGGCGGGACTGGGGCCCAGCGAGGGAGAGCCAGCTGGCCTGGCATCTTCCCGGCCCCCCCGCCAGGGCCACCCCCCCCAACCTGAGCCCTCCTGTGGGCCCAGCAGGGCCATTCCCACCCCCGGTGGGAGGCAGCCTTAGGACCCCCTGCGCTGGGCCGGGCTTACCTGAGAGTCGGGGGCTCCTCACTGCGGCCACCTCATCCTGAGCCCGCACACCTGCCCGAGCCGACGCCACCGCCACCGAGACTGGCGGGCAGCAGGCGAGGCGGCGGGCTTCCTGTCAGCCCCCGAATCAGCCCTCGCACATCCGCTGCTCGGCCGGACCGGCCCTGCCGCGAACAGCCGGGGACCCGGAGATGCTCGCAGAGACAGGGAGAGGCACTGAGCGACAGACACGAACACAGGCTCGGAGAGGCCAGAGACACGGACGGACACACACTGCATACATGCACGTGACCCCAAGTCACACAAAGAGGAAGAGACACACAGAGGGACGGGGAGCAAGAGAACGAAGTCGGGTGCTCACACGGACACACACACACACACACACACACACGGGCAGCCTGCGGTGGGGGGGGTAGGAAGACATGGAGAGACACACACGCACACCCAGGGAGGGAGAGGACCAGAGACAAACAGACACACACACACAGAGGGAGAGGCTGAGTCACAGACAGACAGACACACTCACAGACATCCGTGCGCTCTCCCACGGAACACGGGGCAGAGGGATGCAGGCAGGTGCGCACCGGGGCAGGCCGAACAAGGAAGCAGGACAGGGAGGCAAGGTGAAGGGCAGAAGGGGGAACGATCTACGAGCCATGGTTCCCCCCTGTCCCCCTCCCCCTCAGTTCCCAGAGGCCCCCTCCCGCAGCTGTTGCTCCTACTGTCACCAGCTCCTGGGGGGGCCCATAAACATACGGGGTGCTTCCGTGCCTCCTGTTACTGGGCATTAAGTGACTGGCCCAAGGCCATCAAACTCCTGGTGGCACCTCCACTCCCAGGAGACCCCAGGGAAACCCCCATCAGTCTGGCACTTCAGAACTGGGGCTTCCTGGTCCCAGGGGCCCCTCTGGGCAGGAGACTGGGTTTCTCTTTCAGCCCCAGGGGCCCCTCTGGGCCAGAGAACTGGGTTTCTCTTTCAGCCTGTCTGGGGTGGCCAGGGCTGAGACAGGAGGCCCAGCCCCGAAGGCACAGTGGGCCAGGGCTGCCCGCGGCTGCCACCCCGTGGGGAAGAAGGGTAGCGCGCCAGCCGGGCCTCGAAGTCGGAGATCCTGTGGGCCTTGCCGCCAGGAGCTGGTCCCCATCCCCAGGCACGGTCAAGCTGTCTGACTCCCAGACCTGGGCCTGTGTGGACACCACCACACTCCCTTGGGCTGGGCAATGCTGCATTCAGTTCCCTTGGTAACCGGCCCCTTGGATGTCACTTACACAGGTGAGAAGACTGGAGGCCCATGGAAGCTATGCTGGATTTGAACCCAAAGTCTCCAGTCTGTTGTCTTCCCAGCACCCACAGGGAGGTCGGTGGGGGCGCACCAGCAGCCCTCCTTGCTGGGACCACCTGCCTGACCCCCACTCGCACGACCGGGCCGGGCCGGGGTTGGTGTCCGTTGATCCCTGGACTGTGCACCTGCCTGGGGGTTTCCAGTAGGCAGAGACCAACAGAGCCTCCCCCCGCCCGATGGGAAGGAGCTGTCCTACACCTGGCTTCTGTCTTGGGCCTTGGCAATGGCAGAAGTGACCTCCGACCATTGGCGAAGTCTCCAGGTCAATCTGCAGCGGGACCTAGGCGCCCTCAGACCCTCTCTGAGCCCATTTCCCATCTGCAATAATGGGGGTTGGTCAACCCAAGGACCCTTTTTGTACTTGAGTGTGAAAAAAGGATGCCGTCCCCCTTGTAGGCAATTTTCAAAGTCCTCCAAGGTTCTATTTTATTTATAAACCATTGGGTTGTGACTCAGAAAATAAGCTTTGAAAAACTACAGTTTCATGTCCAGTTGCGTCAATTCTAGTGTACTTAAGGTTAAAAAAAAAATTTTTTTTTATAATTCAACAGTTTTTGTGTATTACAAGTTCCTCATGACCATTTAAACCACTTTTAAGTGTGTGATTCAGTAGCATTACATTCACAACACTGTACAACCATCACCACGATCCATCCCCAAACCTTCATCATCACTCCAGACACCTGGCTTTTTTCAGTTCACTGAGTGCGTGCTGTGTGCACATCCGTGACCCAATGAAGATACCCAGGTAACAGTGCGACAGCTCTAAAAACAATTCCAAGCTGAGAATCTTCTGGGGTCATACATATCCTAAAGTCTGATGGGAAGCTATGCATTTCCTTCAGAAAAATCACCTGGAGAAGTGTGTACGACATTCTAGAAGCCCCTGGAGCCCGCATATGTCATCTGCCACCCCCCATGTCTTAAGGTGCAAATGAGCCTCCCTTCCACCCCCTCCCTCCCCAGCCGGTTCTAACATTTATCTTGGTTGTGAACTCACTACCCAAAGGAACCCAGAGTATCCTCATCTTTCTGCCTCCCCCAACCTCAGGACCTGCTTCTTTTGCTTTGCCCTCTATGTGTATGTAGATTTCTAAAGTGTTCTGTATTCAATAAAAGTACCATGCTGTCTGTCAGCACTTGGGCTTATTTTCCATCTACTGCGTTGTGATCCAATGCCGTGTGCCTTTCGCTCATTCCGTCATCTGAATACAGCTTTTGCTGCTCTTGTGAATGTTCTTTCTCTGGGGCATGTACCCAGGAGGGGAACCACTGGGCTACAGAACATGGACACATGCCATTTTCAAGTTAAGTCCCCAAGTGTAGTTCCCACTTACACGCTCCTCTAAGACACGAGACCCACAAACTCTCTAGCAACTGGTCTGTTGGGTCGTGATGTCTGCCATTTGAACGGGCGTGCGGTAGTTATTTTTTTCTCTTTGTGATCTTGTGCTAGCAGGACTGCTAGTGAGGCAGAATATCATTCTTCATCCTCATTTTGATAGAGTACTTAAAAAAAGGATCTAGTGAGTGCACTCTTAATTTCAAGAGCCTAATGCACATGAGCAAGACCTCTACCAATTCCAAGGCATCTTGGTGTTATTTACAGAATCCCTGGGCTACCTGAAAAGCTTCTCTCGTTTCTCTCCCTCCCTATCCCATTCAGAAAGATAAGCTTCTGGGCCACTAATGATTTCACGAACGTTTACCTTGCTTCCGACAGTCAACAAAAGAACAGGTACAGGAAACAGCTCTCTGTAGGGCTCAAATGGAATACCAAAGAGCCCGCCATTGTGAAATCGTGTGCTTTTATTTGTATATTTGGTATTTTACACCTACAGGGGGGTTACGGAGGGGGGATGAGATGAGTAGTAGGTTATAGTTAAGTACATTATTTCGATTCATGTTCATGGCAAAAAACTGCCTCTATGATGTGTGGATTTAGAAGCCTCTGAACCTCATGTAAGCATCAAACCTCTCACCGCGGTTGTTAAAGATTGGCCAGGAACACACAAGAGACAGAGCAAAGGGCTCACCCAAAGGGCAGACGCGGCCAGGCAAGGGAAGCACCAGGAGCCCTGCCCAACCAAACTACCAGCCACACAGTCTCCCTGCAGCCAGGGGCTGTTTCATGGCCCTGCATGCGGGGCAAACCGGGTCTGGGGAGCATAGGGCAAGACAGCCACCTCGGACACACCGAGGATCGCTTACAAGGCCCGGGATGGGACACTCTGTCTGCCTCCCCTCCTGACTTCCCAGAAAGAGCGCTGGTGAGAATTCCGCGGGGCAAGCATGGAGTAGTGGCTGGTGGCTGGCATGGACTGCCTGGCCCATCCTCTGCGAGACCAAGGAGACCCACGCACAGCACTGGGCCTAGCAGGTCCCACTGCCGGTATCACTCGGAGAACAGACCTTGCACAGGCTAGTGGCCCTGCGTGACCCCAGCAGCCGGGCGGAATCTGAGAAGAGGACAGAGGGAAACAACGGAGTATTTAAAGTACTCCTCGTGAAAAGAGCCAATAGTAAATAAGGCTTTAAAGAAACGAATGGGGGCGCCTGCCTGGCTCACTTAGTGGAACGTGCGATTCTTGATCCCAGGGTCGTAAGTTCGAGCCCCTGGTTGGGCGTAGAGTTTACTTAATATAAAGAAACAAGCAGATGCAAGAACCCCTAGGGGCCGCAGAGCGCCATCTCACTGCCCGTACAGCAAAGAGATGCTGTTTCTAGTAAGTCTCAAGCAGGAACTGCTTTATAGGCTGTTGGTAACTGGCTCTTCCTTTTCTCAACAAATTGCTCGACCAAGTAACCTCCTTCAACCAGAAAGCCAGGCCATTCCTTAGAGATCCTGACTTGAGCGCGGAGGCCAGGCAACAATCCCAGCACCCTCCTCCGTGACCCAAACGCACTCCTCCTGACCTCTTTCTGCCTCCTCCTAAGACCTCCCTGAAGAAACAAAGCTATTTCGGTCAGGATGG
Organism: Mirounga angustirostris; assembly: GCF_029215605.1. NCBI lineage: Eukaryota > Metazoa > Chordata > Mammalia > Carnivora > Phocidae > Mirounga > Mirounga angustirostris. The sequence goes on from NW_026991713.1 coordinate 170,290,364, forward strand.
GAAACCCCGGCTTCTGGAAGTTGGCTGTGCAAACTTCTCCTCTCCTGGAACCTGGAGAGACAATCTGGCCCCTGACAAGATGGGCTCCGAGGTAAAAACATTCTCAGAAACCTGAGCCCCTTAAAAAAAAAAAAAGAAAAGAAACCTGAGCCCCTTATTAAAAGGGCTCCATTTGGCACTCCATTAGATTTGGTTTCTCTGAAGGCAGTTCAAGAATAGCAGGGACAAAAAAACCCAGAAACCAGGCATCAACTATCTAAACCTATCTCTGGAACATTCATAGTGGGTGCAAACTTTTAGGAAAATGAACCTATTTATTTAGGCGCTTATCTGGGCAAAGATGTGCTCTCCTCTCTTAATTCAGTTACTTATGATGGGAGGCAGGTATTAGGATGCCTTCTGTAATATTTAGCATTGCACAAACACTACGGCCCAAGTAAAGATGTGCAGGGAGAGGGAGGAAGACAGCCGAGCAAGAGTGGCGTTTCAATCCCGAGAAACCTCTGGAGACCCAGATGACCCCTCCAAGGGTCTGAACACGCCACAGGTCCTTCAAAGGTGGGATCCAAGAGACCTTTGAAAAGAAGCTTCACTGAGTTGGACTTCAAGCTTCTGGCCACCAGCCCGACTCCACGTAGGGCAGAGAGTTTTCGGTCTCAGACCCTCTCCCTTAAAGGAAACACCAGCAGGCACCAAGTCCTCTCCTCCAGGCTCGGTAGGGGAGCGGTCCAAGTGAACAGCCATGCGTGCTCTCACCAGAATAGCGCCTGCCCTCCCCACCCTCCCCCTGCAGGGTAAGCCGCAATCAAGGCTCACCTCCCAGTAAGCAAATCCCTCACTGTGCCAGGTCCTCCGCCACCACCGTCCCCGCCAGCTGGGCCTCTCCCAGACACGGCAAAGCCCTGTACCTTGTCTGCTGGGCCACAGAACTGCCCAGCAGTGCCTCCCGACAACACATGATCTACTTGCCATGAAGGAGCACCCACCACTGTCCCCAAGAGCACCTGGATTTCTGCTAAAAATAAGCAGTTATTAAAAGCACGCACACCTTTCATTCTAGGGGGAAAGTGCCTTTAAAACCCAAACACGGGGCGCCTGGGTGGCTCAGTCGTTAAGCATCTTCCTTCGGCTCAGGTCACGATCCCAGGATCCTGGGATCGAGCCCCGCATCAGGCTCCCTGCTCCACAGGAAGCCTGCTTCTCCTTCTCCCACTCCCCCTGCTTGTGTTCCCTCTCTCGCTGTCAAAAACAACAAAACAAAACAAAAAAAACCCCAAACACTATGGCCCCACACCTGTGTACGCAAGGTCTGTTTAGAAAATCACATTTTTAGGAAACGAGAGAAAAAAAGGCAGGAAGACCCCGGCATGCTGTTTCTAATCATCACTGGCTCTGAAAATAATTTCACGAGGCCTGTAAGTTCCAGAAGCAAGATGCTTGTCTCACTGCAGCTGTAGGCCTTTCTGGGAGATTCGAGTGCTGCTTCCCAACTTTAAGATTGCACAATTTCAAGTGAGGGCAGCTAAAAAAGAACTCAAAAATAAGGACAAGCATTAAATATTACGTAAGGTTTTCTTTTATTTAAAAGATCATTCACAAAATACCGTATCCATAGATTTCCTTTCTGTCATATAGGTGAATGTGTGAAGTGTTTGGAATTCCATTCTTACGTTTAAAAGTCAACTGGATGGCCCAGAAGTTTAGATGCATTTGTTTTGTTCTTAATCTTTCCCCCACTGAAGATGTAAGTAGGTCATCTGAAAGCATCAGGTTTGATTACAACCACATAATGCATGTCTTTCTTAAGTTAAGTATTGGTGTCACACAAATGGTTCTTATTTCAGAAGCAGAGGTAGCAGGGGAAGGAAGGAGAGGAGACAGAGTTCTGTAACTGCTGAGACCCTGGGACAGAGAGCCGGGGAGGCCGGCCAGGGACGAGCAATGACTGCATGCGGCACTGCCCAGGCCGGGCCGCACCCCGCAGACCCTCCCACGCACGGGGCTCTCCTCCCTGCGGCCGGAGCGGGGCGCAGTGCGGCAAAACCAAGTTGTTCACACCCGGGTGTTCCAGCTCAGAAGGCTCGGCCCGGCAACCCCCCCCACCCCGCCCCCGGGAAGCGCCGATCGCGATGTGTGGCAACGAGCAGCTCTGCCCAAAGAGGAGACCCAGTGACTGACAGCCACCTGCCAGCTATCTGGAGGTCCCTGACAGCTCTGCACGGTAAAATCCTCAATTCATCAAGCGAAACAGTAAAGTGCCAGGTTGTAGGCCCATTTTCATTATAAAATCCAGGGAAGGTGGGAAGCACAGTAGCTCACTGTTACTCATACCAAGGAACAGAGAGAGAAACCCAAGGGACAGATGTGGGATCCACACACAGCAGGGACTGGGGGAGCGGCCGCGTCCACGCAGTTGGGGCAGCCTGGGCGCGGCTCTGCCACCACCGCCCTTCAGTCCCCCCCAGAGCACCCTGGCTGGCAGAAAGGAGACCAGACGGAGGCTTTCTGCACCCAGCAGCCCAGAGGCGCCTCCACCACGGGCAGGGAGGAGGGAACCAGCCTGCGCGAGGTGTTGAAAGAGCGACACTAGTGGGTGTGAACACAGCGGTGTGCTCAGCTGGTCTTCTCCGACACTTCACACTACTACCCCCTTCTTTCGGGTTCCACGTTTGAAATGAGAGCCTCTCCTGCTTGAATAATCCATTCGGGGCGGGGGTAGCAGAGACAGGGCTGTTTATAAATAGGGACAGGAAGGAATCGGCAAGGATCAACAGATATCTTACCCTTGCTTTGAAAACAAGGTGCCTCAAATTCTGTATGTTGATCACAGTGGAGTAAAAACAAGATGCTATCCAATTTGTGACTTCTTTCCCATTTTCTTCCCGCCCCCCCCTTTCTTCTTTTCCCTCCCTTGGAAGCCACAGCAATACAGAACTCAACATGCAGGTTGGAAGAGAAGTGCTGAGAAAAATCAAAGAAACAACTGGGTCTGGCCAGTGCGTCTAAAGTAAAGAGAGAAAGCGAAGGAGAAAAATGGAGCAGCACCTCCATCCAAAGAACGCCCATAGGTGGCTGCCTTTGTCCCTCGGGAGACACTCATGTACTGGAAGGAAACAAGGAGCAGGAAGGAGAAAGGACAGAAGGAAAAAGGGGAAGGAGTGGCAGGGGAAAAAAAAAAAAAAAGCACGAGACAGGCACTAGATAGGTTCAGCAAAGCCAAGAATGTACTAAAAACCACTTGTTAACTGCTGACATGCGCTCACAAGCTCTGTGTTTCCGTTGTAAGAAAGGAGGACAAAGGTCAGGCGCAGGAATGGTGGCTGCAGGACCACCGGCCCAGGGGGCTGGCCAGGCTGTGGTCTCGCGCTAACTCCCCCACACCCCATTCCCTCCCAACCGCAAGCTCATTCTTGCTCCTTCTGAACGACTTCCTCTCTGGGCCTGGCTCCCCCGAAGATGGCAGAGTTGGGATTGGCTACTTGATTGAGGGGCGTTGCAACTGTTCGAGGCTTCAGCTGGAGCCGTGGCCTCTGTGCTCTTTCCTCTGCGGGAGAAAAACCAGTGTGGTTTATAAAGAATGGACCCCCTTCCCCATCCGGGTGAAATGACCAAACTGATGGCGGCCCCTGTAACCCAGCCCGCTTTCTAACTAGCAAGCTGGCCTCGAAGACCTACCCCACCCCCAAACACTCTAACAAAGGTAAACATCCTAGTTAAGACTAAGGGGTGGTCCACAGCAGCCACTGTCCAGGGCACGAGAAGGCATGGGGGGTGGGTACAGCTGGCGGACCAGGACAGGACACCCTGCAGTGAGAAAGTAGTGCCATACCTTCTGTTGGTTCTCTGAAGTCCATATTGGATCCTCGAAGGGGAGGGCCATCTCTGAACCGACTCCCCATTGGGGGGCCTGTTCGCCGGTCACCGGGGCGACTCCCTCCCCTGCCTCCTAAGAAGTCATCCCTGAAGCCTGAAGAAGGAAGAGGACACTGGATTACTTTTTAAGCCACTGTCTCAAAGCTGACCATGCAGCCGGTGTAGACAGTTTGATCTGAAATTCTTCAGTTCGTCCGACATCGGAAGCTTTTGCGAAATCAAGTGCACTGCAGGGAGTCCAATGTGAATGTGCTGGGTAATCTCAGTTATAACAGACTTTTAACATTTCTTAGGAAAGAAAAATAAAATGAGCCGTTTAAACTTTGCAGAAAAAGGGAGGAGGAAAACATTACATAAGACTAGAATAAGGCTTGTTTACAACAAAACAAAAATCCTCAAAGCCCATTTTATTCCATCTCCTAATATAAACCTCTAATTATTAAAAGGATAAACCTGAAATTGAAAAGTTCCAGCAAAACCTAACAGAAAACCAGACATGACGACAAAATAAAAACACGACGCCACCTCTGGGTGACACCCCCCGTCTGTGTCTCTGCTGGGTCTCAGGTGTGGGTCTAAGAGTCAAGCACCCGTGTGTACGTGGCTGGGCTCACTCCCTTCGGGGGTGGGGGGGCACGCCTCACCCCCAACCCGCATCACCTCTTCCACTGTGAAGGAGAGGAAGGGCTTTCTCCCCGTTCCTAGGGCCCCTGCTAAAACCGTTACCAGAGTAAACTGCGCCTCATCACGAGTGCTGAAGAGTGTGACGATGCTCGTCTGGGTGGTGAAGATGATTTTCTCCATGGGCTTTAATTTAAGAACCTTAAGTTTTTTTTAGTTTTGTATTTCACTGAAAAGACTTCCATTTAGAGGGGGTTCAAGCCTTTTAACAGTACAGACCATTGAAGTGAGAGTTTACTCTTAGAAAAAATTTAAGAAATAAAATTGTAGTCAAACAAATGAGCCTGCCCCCTCTCAGCCCCCAAAGGTGGCTGGCTACTTTTACTCCAAGGATGGTGCCATCGCTCAAAGCTCCAGAGGAATCTATCTTTAAGAAGAATCCCGAGCCCACGGAATACTTTTATGTGATCTGACCCCCATTACTCACAGATTTCCTATCTGCCAATTTTGTCTACTCGCCAGCATCTCTACGTGACCCTAAAATCAGTACTTTTAGCACATCTGCTTTTCCAGACATGCACAGAGCAGCGGAAGACGGGAGTCGCCTGACATGCGTGTTTTGCAGCTAAGGTTGAACGAAGCAACACTCAGCTTCTTGTTTCAGCTCAGACTGAGTGTCTTTTCAATCTATTAGGTGCCAGGTTTTTTGCTTTTGTGCTTTTCCTTGGCGACTGCACTGTTTAAAATGGCCCCAGAACGGAGCACTGAAGAGTCGCCAGGTCTTCCTAAGTGCAAGGCGGTCCTGTACCTTATCCAGGAAACGCGCATTAGTTAAGCTCCATCCGGGTCTAGTGCAGTTGGTCCTGAGTTTCCGGTCAGCTGAATCAACAGTATACATGAAATAGTGTCTTTATAACAGAAATCCACCCAAGAAGGTATGTACTGATCGGCTGACAAAAACGTGACCAGAGACTCACAAGACTCTGACCTTGCTGTTTCCCCCTAGGAGCAATGGTTTGTGGTGTCTGCTCATCTGGTGTTCTCAGTGCTTTTAAACTTAACTCCCTTGAATATGGAGAATGCGCTCTGTTTGCAAGGGTGGTATTTTTCTGTTCTTCAAGGGTGGCCAAAGAATTTGGGAAGAGATCAAGTTATCTGAAACCCAGCTCAGAAATGGAGCTGGACAATACCGATTTTAACAAAACAAGTAATGAAAACAATTTCAAAAAGATCCAGGCCAAGAGAAGCACACAGTTGGGGAAAACACACTGGGAGGCATACAGTCGGGTGTAAGGTTCTTTACAGAATCTTTTGAACCAGAGCCCACACCGTTCGTTAAATGAGCTTAACTGGTATTCAAACATTTAACCTGACATTTTCCCCCAATAAACTAAGAAGTGTACTTTTCCATGTGGGTATAGAAGTTACTTCCCCAAGCGAATAATTCTTGCTACCAGTGTGTAACATAGATCAGCTCACACTCACACTGACAAGGCAGATAAACACAGCTGCTGCCCTGTCCAGGTGCACAACGCAGAGTTTGGTGGAGGAAAAAAACAGTGCACATTAATAGCAAGTGACAACCTCATTGCGAAATCTCTTATGAGCGGAGCAGGGGAAGATGATGAGGGAAAAGCAAGGTCTGAGACTTTTTAGGAGGCACAGCATTCATGAGAACCTTCTAAGGTTTTTTGTTTTTTGGGTTCTTTTGGTCATTTTTTCACAAAGTTTAGTTTAACAAACACAGGCTACTTCTGGTGGTGGGACTTTATTTGCTTTCTTTGTATTTTTTGTTGCTGCTTGAGTCTTTTTTTTTTATAATGAGTGTGTATCACTTTAAGAATAGCATCATTCTTTTAAAGAGCAAAAAAGATCTATTTTCACAAATAATGTATATAGGCATTAACCCCACCACGTGGGCACTTGTGATTTTAGAAACCACCAAAATCCTGCAGGGGACACCGGAACTGGCAGGAGTCGAGGGAGCCTCTGGCTGTGTGCTCAGCTCCGGAGAGTAAAAGCCCAAGTAAGGCAACCGCTCCTCAGGTTACTTCCACATTTCCAGAGCTGTAAGCTCAAGGGCCATTCCTCCAGTACCGGGAATTCAAAACTGGCAGGTCCGAGACCGCCACTCCTCAGGCCGCTAACAGCTGCACCTGGACTGACTCTGAGAAGACATCTGTTGCATGTTTCAATCAGAGACCAGCTTATACATAAAATTACAGGTTTACTGGATCATACTGTACTTTTATGAATAAGCTCATTTCTGATTGGCTATAGGACTCTAAGGAACTGAGTTATTCAACAGACATAAGCAGTCATCTGTTTAGCTAAATAGGACTGAAAAGAGTTTTTAAGAATTTTGGTCTACAACAGCTTGTCCTACTTCCCATACTTACCAAATACTTTATGCTGAGTTTGGTTTGATGGGGGGAGGGTGACAGGGTGGGTGGGGCTGCTGATGGTATCGTCTTATACAATATGGAGGAGAGTGCAGAGTTCATAGGAAAGATAACAGACTTGTTTTTCATGGTTTTACCTTTCTGTTACAATGGCCATTTTTGTAACATATATGAACTACTTTTACTTAAAAAACAACAACAACAAAAAACCCAAACGAAACAACAACAAAAAAACAACGTAAAGAGTTGAAGAACTGTTTAGGAGATCAACCCTTCAAAGCAGAGGCCTGACATGCAAACTGACCCCCGAGGTGAGACAGGGAGGCACCTGACAGGCTGCCTTGGTCAGTTAAGAAAAGGAACAGTAAAGTGCATCATGTCCACCATGAAGGGATAGGAGTTCCATGCCCTTCAAGAAAGAAACCCTGGGGGGCGCCTGGGGGGCTGAGTCGTTAAGCGTCTGCCTTGGGCTCAGGTCATGATCCCAGGGTCCTGGGATCGAGCCCCGCATGGGGCTCCCTGCTTCTCCCTCTCCCACTCCTCCTGCTTGTGTTCCCTCCCTTGCTGCGTTTTCTCTCTGTCAAATAAATATGGAAAATCTTAAAAAAAAAAAAAAAGAAAGAAAGAAAGAAAGAAAGAAACCCTGGTCACCAGGACTTCAACCATGCAAGAGGGAGCCACCAAGAACCACAGTGATGAGGCTTTTTGTAAGCTTCCAAAACCTCCACGCTATTTCTAGAAGTAGCGGTGCGTCCACGTGTACCATGCACACCAGCGCCGCCAAGGGGTTCCTGAGCTCAAGGCCCAGATGAGAACTGTAGGCCGAGGCAAGGGAAGACAAGATGGTGGATGAGCCTACCTTGCCCACAGTAGGGAGCCCCTCAAGTCCTACCCCAAACACTCAGGTCCCAACAGAGGCTTAGTGCATGCCTGGGGACCTTCCAGGACAGTTTCATCTGTGCAATGAGCTAAAGGAGCGGTCCGGCCAGGCTACTCACAACAAACGGACAACAGCACCAAGGCCACTGAAAAAGGTTAAGTGGCAATATTTTAAATGCTGATCCCGGAATTGAAGTCATCCCGGGAATCCCATCCACCTCTAGATTCTCCAGGGCCACCCATTCCTGAGGATACACAAAAAAGATAAAGTTGAGGTCGTACCATTACCTTGCTGCACAAACATGGAAAAATTCATTGGAAAGATGGACAACTCATGAGAAGTTCACAGGAATCGTTAAGAGTTCTTGCTGCCAATAGAAAAAACAAAACAAAAAAAACCCCAAACCAAACAAAAAAAACCCAGGCTTACAGAAGCACTATCCATTCTCTCTCAAGATTTTTACATGTGTTTTAAAAGCTCACAAAAACCTATCAGACCTGTGAGACAGTTCTACTAATAACCTTCGAAGAGTTGTAATTAGTGGGCGTACAGCAAATTTTATGTTCAGTTTTAGAAGAACCAATCACCTCTGTCATCTGGTCCACCTTTCCTGAATCCAAAGCCACCTTTATCTTGTTTTCTGCCTTCTGCAATGTCCACACGAAGTGACCGATCACCCAACAGCTAATGATAAGGGGAAAATAGTGTAAGTATTGGCAAGAAAAAAACATCTCAACTTCTAACATGACACAGAAAACCTGAAGATACTTACTGCACCATCGTATGTCAAGGCTTCCTTAAGTGAATCCACCTCATCAAATTCTACATAGCAGAATCCTGTAAGAGAAACAAACCCCAATTTCCTCAAGGAATTCTGGGTTAAGACACGGTGGGATCCCTGTCTGGTCCATTTTCCCACTCTTGTTGCATCTAGGGTATAGTAGACTAGTAGAGCCTAAGAGAGAGACTGTATTTTGTGATAAATAGAAAAGACCTGACTGGCATTCCTTCCTCTCAATTATACTCTGTCAGAATGTGCCAAATAGGCATTGAAATATTTGGCAGCTGTGTTTTTATAAAGCTTTCTTTTTATGAGTTTTAACCATAATATTAAAACCTTTTCTGGGTCATTGTGAAGAGCTGTTAGTTCTGACTTTTGAATAACTTTAATATAACCCAACTGGGGCTTTAAGACACAGATTTCAAATTCAGTACCAAACATGCTTTGAAGGAACCGGCTGAAAGTGCCTACTACTTACTACTCAGATAGCTGGTATAAAATCTGCTTTATAAAGCTAAAAAATACACCCTCAGTAACAAGAGCATCCTCCTTGGGAGGCTAATTAAAAGACAAATAGCCTAGGCCCAAGCACATGTTACCGACAACCTGTGTCCCTGATGCTGGATTCTGACACAGGCTTGCAAACGGGAGAACATTCCAGAGGCAGAGGAAACCACACCTTCTCTCACCTCCAACCTCTGCGTTAGCTTCTCCCTCTACCTCCAACACTCTTTCCACACCCCTTCCTTGCCGCCTGGAGACCAAATCTGGGTTAAGCACTCCCCCTGCCCAGATATGCTTACACCGCACCCTGTATTACACTCTTCCACCCCGCATATCCCCATCCTGTGTGGTGATTACACTTCACCTTCAAAGCCCACTAGACCGCAAGTGCTCCGAAGGCTTGGGTCCAAACTTGTCCTGTTCACCATCTGCTCACCAACTACTTACAAAAAGAACGCACTGCTTGGCTGGAAAGCCCCCACCTTCCCCACTAAGTGGATTCAATGTCTAGAGTATTTGAGGAAACCACCCTGCAGGTTCAAAGAGGCCAACAAAAGCCCACTCACCCACCTCACCCTTCAGAGCTGCCGAAACTGAGGATGACCCTCTAGGACATAAATTAAAACTTGCTTCTACGGACTCAGCCCAAAGGCTGCCCCACCCCCCCAATTTCCCCTGAAGCCTGGAACTCCTGGTGCCTCAAGCAGGGACACTGGGTGGGCCTTACTTTCACAAGCTGAACGGATATGTTTGTTTTCATTGTTTGGGCACTTATTATAACAAGGCTTTAGGTTCTAAAGCCAAAAAACTTTCACAGTGAGAAAAGTACCACCTATACACAGAACTGTTCAGATGAGCGAAACCTTGGCTTCTCATACCTCTCCCTCACCGGACGTCACTCTGAACTTTTCCTGGATGTGCTTCTGGATAAATAATGTAAACCAAATGCTCTTGTACCTTGCACCATGCCCTCAGAAAGGGAACACACTTCCCCTCAGGGAATCTTGAAAGCCAGGAGATAAAGCTGGCAGGATTCTTCTTTCTTAGGCTTCCCTGCTCAAGTGCCCTAAAGAGACTAATCTACAGACACTAACTTTATCTGAAATTTGAGCCAATCCTCTCCCCCACACACTCTAAAGTCACCAAGGTATAGTGACAATATGTATTAGGTTCTCTTTTGAATTCTATACAAATACCTAGATTACAGGAAAACAAAGAAAAATGCCAGGAGTCGGGCCAAGGTGAAATGCACCTGCAAAGTCCTCCGTTTTATCTGTTCATTTCTCTCCCAGGGAACTCCCTGACTGGCACAGACAGGATAGATGGGTCAGGCAAACAGCAGACTGACTTGGGCATATTTATACTGCATATTTCTACAAATTAGATCATGTGTAAAACATTTTCCCCCAAGTAGAACCGAAAGCCTATGGGTTAAAGGGCCATGTTTATTTCAGCTACTTGGACAGACAAATATTTAAAACACTTTCATAACTGGAGCCTTCTGGTTCCCTAACATTTTGGTTTCGACCCTCCCTCTACAATAATACACAGTAAGAATTCTCCCAAACTCACCTTTAAATTTGTCTGTGTCTTTGTCTCTGACTAGCCGTACACTCCTTATGCTGAGATCCTTAAAGATAGCATCTATGTCGCCCTGAACTGTATTAAAAGGTAGATTTCCTACATATGCCGTGTAGGGGGGCTCTGTGGGCAGCTCCTTCTGGCTGCGGGAACCATGGCCACCAGCACTGCCGCGGGACCTGGAGGGGAAACAGACAGGATTCAAGTCTACTCGCCCTAGAGCAGAGACGAGGAAAATGTCTTCCGCTCAGCCACACCACCCATGTGTTACTCCACTTGAATGTATGATAACATCTTGAAATTATCAAGAGTATTCTAAAATATCATTCATGACCAGGGTAGGGTGCCTATTTTTTGGTGACAGAAATGTCCACGGAAACACAGAATCGATGTAAACATACATTTCCCTTGCAACTCAAATCCAAACAGAACATACCCTCCTTGTACAGCTGGTTACCTATTTACGTAGACTCCGTATCTGCAAAATGTTTATATCCTAAAACCTTAACAAACACCCTCCCCCTCATGCCTGGTCATCCTCATACATGCCGAAATGGACTATCCAGAGTTAGCACACTGTATTCAGGAAGGCCTTCTAAAGCTGCTGAAGTTAACCCATTCATAACACACCTGCTTCTTGCTAATACGAATGCTCTAATAAAAATTTTAGATTTTGTACAGCAAGTGCTATGTACGTACTACTCTCCATCACTCCCCATGCACAACTTCACCTGTCCTCAAATGCGTATTACAAATCCACTTAAACCACAATGCCAAGTCCTCCCGGTAACAAGAGGTGGTTATGTGTCTACGGTTACGGGGCTCAAAAGTGGCAAAGGCAGGACCTTGACTCTACCACATCTCATTGCTAATATGTAGAGGTTCTGGTTTGAATTCCAGCTCAGCTGCAAACTTACTCCACCATACGACCTTGAGGAGTTACCCAATTTCTCTAAGCTTTATTTATTTGTAAAACTGGGTTAATAAACACAGAGCTTGAGCTACTGAGAAGGCGCCTAATACACGGACACACAGTACACCTGGGTGGAGTAACAATTACCAGTATCATCACACTTACAATCGAGGCTCAAAATGTTTTAGAGATAATTAAGAAATAATTTGGGGCCATTGTATATTTGTCAAAATCCACAGAATGGGGCGCCTGGGTGGCTCAGTTGGTTGGGCGACTGCCTTCAGCTCAGGTCATGATCCTGGAGTCCCTGGATCGAGTCCCACATCGGGCTTCCTGCTCGGCAGGGAGTCTGCTTCTCCCTCTCCCACTCCCCCTGCTTGTGTTCCTGCTCTCGCTATCTCTCTCTGTCAAATAAATAAAATCTTTAAAAAAAGAAAAAAAATCATTAAAGACAGGGGTGCCTGGGTGGCTCAGTGGTTAAGTGTCTGCCTTTGGTTCAGGTCATGATCCCGGGGTCCTGGGATCGAGCCCCGCATCGGGCTCCCTGCTTGGCGGGAAGCCTGCTTCTCCCTCCTCCACTCCCCCTGCTTGTGTTCCCTCTCTTGCTGCCTCTCTCTTTCTCTAATAAAAAATAAATAAAATCTTTAAAAAAATCACGGAAGACAAAAAAGGCGGGGGGACCAATGAAACACGACAACCAATGCCACATGTCACCTTTGATCCTGGAACAAACAGCTATGAAAGAAAAAGCACATGGAGAACTTTGAATATGGCATGTACAGCTATCACTTCATCAGCCTTCGATTTCTGAGGAGTGGTAACTGTACCGCGGTTGGAATGGCCCTGTTCTTAGGAGTGGCCCAGAGGGTTCAGCATAAAGGACGTGGTTGCAGGCACCCCTAAAGATAAAGCAAACATGAACCTTGTGACTCTAAAGTGTCCACTGTGGATCTGAAAATGTGCACAGTGTTTGCAGAACACAGGAAGAAAATAAATTCAAAAGAGGGAGGTGGTGCTTCTTTTTATGGAGACATTTAAAACTCATTTTAAAGGAGTCTCCTCACAACAAAGATCTGCTCAAAGTCGTCCTTTTTGCAGGGCAAGCATCAATACACGTCACAGAAAGTAACTTAGCTCTTGATCCATATTTTGCTAGAAATATCATGAAAGAGATTCCCCATCTTTCCTGGGATAAATATCATTCTTTAAGACACATTTTTAGCAGAAGAACCAAATCATGACCTAATTCTTAGATGGCTGTATTTTTTTAAGTTTAGTGACTCAGAATTCTCCTTCCAGGAAGCAAGGGCAAAAATGAACTATTGGGACTTCATCAAGATAAAAAGCTTTTGCACAGCAAAGGAAACAGTCAACAAAACCAAAAGACAACTGACAGAATGGGAGAAGATATTTGCAAATGACATATCAGATAAAGGGCTAGTATCCAGAATCTATGACGAACTTATCAAACTCAACACCCAAAGAACAAAGAATCCAATCAAGAAATGGGCAGAAAACATGAACAGACGTTTTTCTAAAGAAACATCCAAATGGCCAACAGACACATGAAAAAGTGTTCAACATCGCTCAGCATCAGGGAAATCCAAATCAAAACCTCAATGAGATACCACCTCACACCAGTCAGAATGGCTAAAATTAACAAGTCCGGAAACAACAGATGTTGGTGAGGATGTGGAGAAAGGGGAACCCTCCTACACTGTTGGTGGGAATGCAAGCTGGTGCAGCCACTCTGGAAAACAGTATGGAGGTTCCTCAGAAAGTTGAAAATAGAGCTACCATACGACCTAGCAATTGCACTACTGGGTATTTAGCTCAAAGATACAAATGTAGTGATCCGAAGGGGTACGTGCACCCCAATGTTTATAGCAGCAATGTCCCTAATAGCCAAACTACGGAAAGAGCCAAGATGTCCATCAACAGATGAATGGATAAAGAAGATGTGGTGTATATATATACAATGGAATATTATGCAGCCATCAAAAAAAAAAAACCCCAAATCTTGCCATTTGCAACGACGTGGATGGAACTAGAGGGTATTATGCTAAGCGAAATAAGTCAGAGAAAGACGTGTATCATATGATCTCACTGATATGAGGAATTTTTAATCTCGGGAAACAAACTGAGGGTTGCTGGAGTGGTGGGGGTGGGAGGGATGGGGTGGCTGGGTGATAGACACTGGGCAGGGTATGTGCTATGGTGAGTGCTGTGAACTGTGTAAGACTGATGAATCACATACCTGTACCTCTGAAACAAATACATTATATGTTAAAAAAGGGGGGGGGAGCACCTGGGTGGTTCAGTTGTTAAGCGTCTGCCTTCAGCTCAGGTCATGATCCCAGGGTTCTGGGATCGAGCCCCACATCTGGCTCCCCGCTTGACCAGAGGCCTGCTTCTCCCTCTCCCACTCCCCCTGCTTGTATTCCCTCTCACTGTCTCGATCTGTCAAATGAATAAATAAAATCTTAAAAAAAAAAAAGAATAGTAGGAAGGGATAAATGAAGGGGGGGAAATCGGAGGGGGAGATGAACCATGAGAGACTACGGACTCTGAGAAACAAACTGAGCGTTCTAGAGGGGAGGGGGTGGGGGGATGGGTTAGCCTAGTGATGGGTATTAAAGAGGGCACGTATTGAATGGAGCATTGGGTGGTGTTTTTTTTTTTTTTAAGATTTTATTTATGGGCGCCTGGGTGGCTCAGTTGGTTAAGTGACTGCCTTCGGCTCAGGTCATGATCCTGGAGTCCCTGGATCGAGTCCCACATCGGGCTCCCTGCTCGGCAGGGAGTCTGCTTCTCCCTCTGACCCTCCCCCCTCTCATGTGTTCTCTCTCTCATTCTCTCTCTCTCAAATAAATAAATAAAATCTTAAAAAAAAATTTTTATTTATTTGTCAGAGAGGGAGAGAGAGAGAGAGAGCACAAGCAGGGGGAGCTGCAGGCGGAGGGAGAAGCAGACTCCCCACTGAGCAGGGAGCCCGATGTGGGGCTGATCCCAGGACCCTGAGATCATGACCTGAGCTGAAGGCAAACACTTAACCAACTGAGCCACCCAGGCGCCCCTGGAGCACTTGGTGTTATATGCAAACAATGAATCCTGGAACACTACATCAAAAACTAATGACGTACGGTGATTAACATAATAAAATTAAAAAAAAAAAAATTCTTCCAGATAAGAAATCCTATTTTGGGGGTACCTGGGTGGCTCAGTCGTTAAGCGTCTGCCTTCGGCTCAGGTCATGATCCCAGGGTCCTGGGATTGAGCCCCGCGTCACACTCCCTGCTCAGCGGGAAGCCTGCTTCTCCCTCTCCCCTCCCCCTGCTTGTGTTCCCTCTCTCGCTGTGTGTGTGTGTGTGTGTGTGTGTCTCTCTCTCTCTCTGTCAAATAAATAATCTTAAAAGAAAAAAAAAGAACTCCTGTTTTGTTTTCCAGAATTGCATTCCACTTGCTCCCACTCTCCACCCCCTGCCCCACAAAGTTTAGTAAATAGACTTATTTTTGCACTTCAATACTCTTTGGAACACCACTGTTCTTATCTCAATAACCTTAAACCCTAAAATATATTTTTTAAAGATTTTATTTATTGGGGGGGGGGCAGAAGCAGGCTCCCTGCTGAGCCACCCAGGTGCTCCTATATTTTCTTTTTTTAAAAGATTTATTTACTAGAGAGAGAGTATGTGTGTGCGCATGCACCCAAGAGCAGACGGAAGGGCAGGGAATCTCAAGCAGACTCCCCACTGAGCGAGGAGCCCAAAGTGGGGCTCGGTCCCATGACCCTGAGATCATGATCTGAGCTGAAATCAAGAGCCGGCTGCTTAACCGACTGAGCCACCCAGGCGCCCCTAAACCCTAAAATATTTTCAATAAGATACTCTTTGAGACTGAACACTGAATATGTAAGATATGGCATAAGTATAAACATTTGGAAAACTGTCAAAACACAGGATGAATTACAATTTTAATAACCTTAAATTCATTTATTCAACATTTACTAAACATCTGGCAGAAAACAGTCCCGTCCTCAAGCAGCTCACAAGTTAGCAGTACATATAAATACAAATAACTCTATAAGCACTCATGCATGCATGTTTGTGTATATATGTACACACACACACGGCAAAAAGCTACAATGATTTTTTTTAAAAATTTAAGGTGAAGGTCAGGATGGAAAACTGATAAATTCAGCAGGTGTACGTTTGAAGAATCAGGAAAATGGAGGTAAGAAGGCTTGCTCAAAGGGCGCATGAAACATTTACACAAGCTCTTCCGTAGGATGCTGGATGCAGGCCCAAGAAGGCAGGGTCTGGGCTGAGTTCCAGGAGCCAGGTGAGCCTAGATAACGACGGCTGCCCGGGGTGGCTGTGCTAATCAGATGACAGGGACACTGAGAAGAACGCAGCAGGATAAGAAGCCAGCCCTGGCTTTGGGAAGATGGAAGAATCCCTTTTCAGGCAAGCAGGATTTTATTTTTTTAAAGATTTTATTTGTCAGCGAGCGAGAGCAAGAGCGCGCGCGCGCACAAGCAGAGGGAGAAGCAGGTTCCTTGCTGAGCCCCTCAGGTGTCCCAGGCAAGCAGTATTTTAAAAGCCAGAGATGTGGGAACAGCTAACCCAGCCCATTAACCTGCTCACTTCACCTGAGCCTCCCAAAACTGCCAGTGGCTTACTCTTCCAGACTCTGTCCAAGAATCACTGCAGTCACCCTAAATACTACCTGCTCTGACGTCGTCAGTTCTATGGGACGTAAGTGTGTTTCAGCTTTTCACTGAAGACACGCCAGGGCGGCCAGTGCAGCGGGTCGGGGGCCCTCTAGGTAGATTCCAATTTACTGGCTCCAAGCACACGTGCGTGTCATAAAATGATCCATCCTGTTAGCAGCCCACCGAATAAAAAACCCCCAATGCCAGGAAATCCTGAGCTGAAAGTCCCTGGATACCTCTGACGCTACAGTTTACAGGGGACTATCCTCTACTTGAACAAGCTGTGTTACACAAAAACACTTCCTAGAAAAGGTTAAAAATAACGGAGAGAAGACTCATTTGACGCCTTAGCTTGGTGTAGGACCTCTTCCAAATTATCTCTGTGCCTCAGTGTTCTTGTCTGTAACTGCACAAATACTTCAAATCTTTATAAAGTTTAAACTGACCATAAAAACACCTCATAAATCCTGATTGCTTTATAAAAGTTTAATAAGAATTCTAAAACGTTACAGGGAAGTCTAAACATGCTCAAGGTTATGCTGCTCCAGCAGGAAGAGATGAACGAGGCAGCAGGCCACAGCAGTCCCCCCCGCCCCCCCGCAATGATCCTCCCTGCTGACTGATTGCTGCTTTGGACTATCCCTTAGGGACAGTCCACTGATTTTCAAAACAACATATGCAAGTTTTGAAGTAATACATTACATTCTCAGTAACTCAGGAAATCTTTCAACTCCAAGGATGACCAAAATCCTTTAGAGACAAATCACTTTTCTTCACTCGAATTGACTAAATATATGCAAGGTCTATGAAGTACAGAGCACAGTATAGAGGGCTCGCGCCTCAGACTCAGTCCCTGCCCTTAAGGAGCCGATAATTCAACTGAGGGGGTCCGGGCATCTGGAAAGGAGAGACCACATCCCAAGCCAAGGACTGCAGACAATTCGGAAGACGGCCACGAGAACAGTCTCTGCAGGGTGGAGCGACAGGAACCGCAGCTCCACGTTTCCACAGCACACAGGGAAACCCTGAGCTCTTAACCAGACAATAACTGGGACCAGTAGGAGAAAAGGAGCCTGGAGGGAGGAGGACTGTAAGAAACAAGTTAAGAGTAGAGGGTATTAGGGCTGGGATTAGATCCAGTAAGTGCCCCAGACTTACTTCCCAAGTATAAAAGATAAGGAAAAAGGGAGGACTCATGCTAAGCTATTTTCTGGGAGATCTCCAGGTGCCATCAGAAGCTACACAGAATTTAAGCCCTGTTCCTGCCACTCATGAAAATTCAAGACCAATGCCAAGATACCCTGTACAGAGCATTAACCTCTCTCTGGTATTTGCAACATCAGGTGTTCTATTACTTCTAGGTTAGGGACATAGCAGTGTTAGGGCTGATCAACAACTCTGGTCTTTCATGTGCCATCCAGAAACGCTTACTAGGGTAGATTATGTTGTTCAACATGCTGGATCTTATATAAAAGTCATAAGCCTGTGTGGCTCAGTTGCCTAAGCATCCGACTCGATTTCAGCTCAGGTTTCGATCCCAGAGTCTTGAGTTCCAGCCCCTAGTTGGGCTTAAAAAAAAAAAAAAAAAAAAAAGAAAGAAAAATCACAAAAAGACTGCAAGTAAGCAACAAAGTCCACTAAACATGCATAAAAAGAGAAAAAAAAAGTTAATAGTCGTAATGAGAAACCTATTTGGTTTCTAGAAAGTAACCAAAAAAGGTTGAACTCTCTGAAAGCCAAGCCCTCATTTCACATACACTGATTTATCTTACCTATTACTAACATCTTACATTAGTAAAATACACTGATTAAAATCACTGAACCCAGATCAATACTTTACTAACTAAAGTTGTTTATTCAGATCTCCTTTTTACCTTATGTTCTTTTGCTTTTCCAGGTCCCCATCCAAGGCTACGTGACATTTTAGTTGTATCTTAGGTTTTTTTTAAACACTAGCCCGGTGCAGCATGGATTAAAAGCATTTTATTTCCATGTAGATCTCCCTCTGCTAAATGTACGCATTCTCCAAGGCCTCCAATCAGCATTCAGAATTAAACCCCTTTACCTTGATACCCGGCATTACTATAGGATAGGCAAGAAAGCCTCTGAATGTTTCTGATCAACCCTGGGGGTGGGGACAGGATCAATAGTGAATTCTTCAATGAACCCTATTTCAAGGAGCTCTTTTCTGCTGTGAATGGTATCTTCAGAAACCAATCTCATCTGTAGAATTAAAAAAAAAAAAAGCCTTGCAGGGAAATGCAAAGTAGTTCTCAGGCAGGAACCTGGTCTTATCTTCAGAACTATTACATTAGCAGGGGTGGAAGGAATGAAGACACAGACCTAGCAACTACTCTTAGGTCTCAAATAACTTCTTCCACTAATACGGGTATTATATTTGGAAAAAGAAAATATGAAAGTTACATATATTTAGATGACCTCTTCAATTAGGTACTTAAGTGTCTTCCTTGTTTCTTTCCTTCCTTCCTAGATTTTATCCATTTATTTGAAAGAGAGAAAGAAAGCACAGAGGAGAGTGAGAAGCAGACTCTGCAGAGCAGGGAGCCCTACATGGGGCTCGATCCCACGACCCTGAGATCATGACCCGAGTGGAAGGCAGATGAAAACATTTTTGGCTGTGACCAACATGACTAAAAACACGTACACATATATATATCTGACTGCATAATAACTATACAAATAACAAAAAGCTTGCCCAACAGTAAGGCTATAAACTCGTAACACACACGATTCTCTATTCTATTTCATCTTTAAGAAAGTCTGTCAGGACCCCTAATAAACTGACTTCATTATCTACCAACAGGACAGGACAGGCATTTTGAAAGCCTTGTTATAGGAGAGCAGCAAACACAAGGGGGACTTCTGCTTTACATGGTCTTTTAGAAAATTTGTCTTACTAGGCAAAAAGGCATTTATAAAGTACTAAGATTTTGGACTCCCACACGTTAATGAAAGCAAATAAATGGGTTATTAATTTAGTAACTTCACATGGTGCAAAAGGTTATTCAATCCAAAGTTCCAGATTTTTCAGAGGAAATAAAAACTTAAACCTCAAGCTGTTTATTGGTCCTCAGATAATACTGCCACGAAAGACATCTGTCTTGAAGCTATGATGTAAACTATTTCTATGGATTAGTTTTCAACTTTATAAGCCAAGGGTTCTTTTTTTCTAAATTAGAATGCTTATTATTTGAGATTTGACATTCCACATCCTATCAGCTCCAATTCATTTTATTTTTTTAAAGATTTTATTTATTTATTTGACAGAGACACAGCGAGAGAGGGAACACAAGCGGGGGGTGGTGGGAGATGGAGAAGCAGGCTTCCCGCCGAGCAGGGAGCCCGATGCCGGGCTCGATCCCAGGACCCTGGGATCATGACCCGAGCCCAAGGCAGACGCCTAACGACTGACCCACCCAGGCGCCCCAGCTCCAATTCATTTTAAAGAAAACTTCACATTTTCATGCGATGGTCAATTTCATATGACCTACAAATAACCTACAAGTTTCAATTATTTAGAGAAGTACAAAGTGCCACAGATAGACTACCAGTTAAAATCTAGAATTCAAAGGCATACAAAGCTAACAGTTCTTCTCTTCACTTAATATCTGAAAAACCATGAATATAAACTGTTTGTTAATTACACTTTAATAAAATTAAAAATATTTGAAAAGTCATAAAAATTTAAGTTATTTGTACTAAAACACATATGTATTAAGATGAATACTTAACATTTACTAATAAGTATTTTTGCTAGTATCAAATTCAACTTCTAGCTTCCCTACACATGGTAGTTGCAAGAATTAAATGCTTTAAAAGTACCTGGAAAGAAGCTACACTCCCCCCCCTCCCCCCCCGCCCCCACTTAACAACAACCAACCAAGAAAGAGAGGAGGAACCTATCAGGAGATTTAGTGGGCATGTCAACCAAATGCCATGTGCAAAGTCTGGTTTTGATTCAAACAAATCAGTTGTACATCAAAATGCACGAGCTAATTAGAGAAATCAAAATATTTACTGGGAGGTTTTCAGATGTGATAATATTGTGGTCACACTTTTTAGAGTCTGTACCTTTGAAACTCATACTGAAGTACTTACAGTGAAATGAAATGAAATGTGACATCTAAGATGTGCTTTAAAATAATCCAGAAGTGTACGGGAGGAAGGTGGCGCAAGGAGGTACAGATGAAATAAAAGTGGTCACTTGAAAAAGTGGGTCATGGGCACGTGAGGTGTGTCATTATACCAGACTCTACTTTTGTGCTTTAAATGTTCTGTAATCAAATTTTTTGCAGATTCAAATAGGCCAACTCTATGAATAATCCTTGAGGCAACTGCGCAAAACTGAACATGAACCGGGTGACAGAAAAACCGGTGGTTAGCAAGAAACCCCTGATCAGTTTGAAACACATACTCAAGTTTAAAAGTATTTTAAGAAAGAATGAAAGGATGGCTGCAATTGGCTTTAAAATATTCTATCCCCTCCCCACAATGGGGAAGACAGATGAGAAGAGGAACAGCAAAAAAGGTTTATAAAGTTATTAAATGAATGGAAATGAGTAAGAGTTGCTTAATGGGTTTGTTTGGGAATGACGAAAAAGTTCTGGAAACAAGACAGTGGTGGCGAGGACACAACATGGTGAGTGTCACCAAACTGTACACTTAGAAAATGGTCAGGAGGGCGCCTGGGTGGCTCAGTTGGTTAAGCGACTGCCTTCGGCTCAGGTCACGATCCTAGAGTCCCAGGATCGAGTCCCGCATCGGGCTCCCTGCTCAGCGGGGAGTCTGCCTCTCCCTCTGACCCTCCCCCCTTCTCATGTGCTCTCTCTCTCTCTCTCTCTCTCAAGTAAATAAATTAAAAAAAAAAAAAAGAAAGAAAATGGTCAGGAGCGTCTGGGTGGCTCAGTCGGTTGGGCATCCAACTCTTGATTGATTTCTGTTCAAGTACTGATACCAGGGCCGTGAGATTGAGCCTCACACTGGGCTCAGGTGCCCAGTGGGGAGTCTGGCTCCCCTCCCCCTGCTTGCTCTAGTGCACTCTCTCTAAAATAAATGAATAAAAAATCTTAAAAAAAAAAAAAGAAATGGTCAAAGTGGTAAATTTTATGGATTTATTTTAACACACACACACACACACACACACACACACCCTGAAAAAAAATGAAACCGGGGAATGGCTACATGGGTTCAATATACTAGTCTCTGCCTCTGTTTATGTATGAAAATGTTCAGATTCATTTTTAAATGTCACATAAAACAAGCAAATGGTAATTCCAGCCTAATCTAGACCACACTGATGTTCCTCCGTACACAGAAAGTTGCTCAGCTCAAGGAGAACTGCTCTGTATTTCCAGTCTGTGAAAGCACACTCACATGTACTCTCCTCTGGTTCTAGCTCTGCCTTGCAGAGACACACCCCTCATTGAACAGTCCCTCAGTCCCTGACTAGCAGCTATATCCTGAGACCTGACTGATCTTGCACTTGATCCCAGCATAAATCAAGGCAGGGGCACCAAACTGCACTATTACTCATGCTTCATCATGCAGTATTTGCGAAGACAGAGAAGTAAGCCAACAAGCTTCAAAAAACAATGTTGATAAAGCAGTAAAAATGATTAATTTTATTAAATCTTGACCCACTTTTTAATATCCCAGGTTTCAAAATAGGGCCAAACACTTCTGTGGCTTATAGAAATGTGATGGTTAGGGGCACCTGGGTGACTCAGTCGGTTAAGCATCTGCCTTCAGCTCGGGTCATGATCTCAGGGTCCTGGGGTCGGACTCCCTGCTTATTGGGGAGTCTGCTTCTCTCTCTCTCTCCCCCTCCCTCTGTCTGCCCCTCCCCTCTGCTTGTTTTCTCTCTCAAATACATAAAATCTTAAAAAAAAAAAAAAAAAGAAATGTGATGGTTATCTCTAGGAAAACACTTGGGCAAGTGAGTTACAAGCTGAACTAGCTATTCTTTTCATGGAACACCATTTTTACCTGAAGAACTGACAAACTATGGTTATTCAGACTTAAGTATTAGGCAGACATTTCCTTTTCTTTAAAAGATTTATTTGAGGGGCATCTGGGTGGCTCAGTTGTTAAGCGTCTGCCTTCAGCTCAGGTCATGATCCCAGAGTCCTGGGATGGAGCACCGCTTCGGGCTCCCTGCTCAGTGGGGAGCCTGCTTCTCCCTCTCCCACTTCCCCCTGCTTGTGTTCCCTCTCTCGCTGTCTCTCTCTGTTAATAAATAAAATCTTTAAAAAAAGATTTATTTGAGAGAGAGAGCACAAGCAGGGGGAGCAGCAGAGGGAGAGGGACAAGCAGACTCCCCACTGATCTTGGAGGCTGACCTGGGGCTGGATACCAGGACCCTGAGACCATGACCAGATGCCCAATGGACTGAGCCACCCATGTGCCCCCTTGGCAGACATTTTCTTGAAAATGAAGTGAGCCTGTCACTTCAAGGAAAACAGTGGGCGCCCCAGGTGGCTCAGATGGTTAAGCATCTGCTTTCTGCTCAGGTCCGGATCCCAGGGTCCTGGGATCGAGCCCCGCATCTGGCTCCTGGCTCAGCGGGGAGCCTGCTTCTTCCTCTCCCTCTGTCTCTCTCCCTGCCTGTGTCTCAAATGAATAAATAAAATCCTTAAAAAAAAAAAAAAAAAAAAGGAAAACTAACAGTATCTGTTACCAATGATAAAATGCAGACTGGGCTTTTAAGCAAAAAGTAAAATTTTAGAAAACTTGTATCCATCAACATGAGCTTGACAGCCTCATAATACCTGAAATTTTTCTGATAAAATCAATGGTGATATTAATAAACATGATTTCTGATACTGTATAACGAAATGTGCCGACATTGGGAAGATCTGCATAACTCAATAATAATAATAATAACCAATCCATCATGTTACAAGATCATGCACTGGTAAAGAATCCATTTGAACTATGTACCCTGTACTCTATAGGTACCATGTACCCCATACTGGAATACAAGGCTTAACTGGAGGTGCCATGTTTTCAATGGAGTATCAACATACTGGAGCACATCCAGAGGGTCCCATCAAGAACATTTTAGAAATCATGACATGGGAAAAACTTCAAAGAACCAAGGACATTCGATTAAAAAAGACAACTTAGGTCTTACAGCTGTTAGGTTCTATCAAAATCGAGCAATCACTTATTTCGTGGCCTGAGTATGCAGGTCTAACCAGCTGTACAAATGAAATGCAGAGGCATGACATGCTCTCCTACCCAACCCTCTCTTCTATTTCTAGGGGGAGCTGGAAACTGGATGATAGGAGTCTAAACTAGGACTGATACCCCTCCCGCGCCAATGTTTTACATGTTCCAAGTTTCTGGGAAGACTACTTGAATTTGCGTGATGTCCTCCCAGAACACTAAAGGTTAATTTCAAATAGAAATATTAAGAAAGTTTTTAGAAATCTCAGAAGCACTTACACTGAATATTCCAAGCATAAATTCTGCAACAAACCAATAACCTTCAAGAACAAATACTTTATACCTATAAACTGAATAGATTTCGCTTACTTGGCTTTAGAAATACAGCCAAGAAAGTAAAAACTCACTCGTTAACTCAACAGAACTTTTCCCATTCTTACTGATGCAAGGGAAATATTTTAAGAACTAAAAAATTATAAATCAAGAGCTACAAATTATTAAGTGTACCAGACACTGTGCTGCATGCTTGAGACATTTCACTGAATACTCCCAATAGCCTTAGAGGAGTTTTTATCTTACACGTGGGGAAAATGAGGCTCAGAGAGATAAAGTAACTTGTTCCAGATCCCACAGCTAATTCGTGGCTCAAAGCTCAGCTGACACTTGACCTCTGTCCTGTCTGCCTGATTCCAATCCAAAGCTAGGCCTTTTCCCCAAACTGTGTCAGAGGTTCTTGGTAAAACCATGTATTTCATAGAAGATAATGATTTAGCATCAAGCACTGGGAGATTAGGTAGTGGAGAGGAAGATGACAATAACCCCAAACTACTTGTCATTTGGTAGGCAAACAGGATTTTAAAATAAGCTTTTTTTTTTTAAAAGATTATTTATTTATTTATTTGAGAGAGAGAATGAGAGAGAGCACATGAGAGGGGGGAGGGTCAGAGGGAGAAGCAGACTCCCTGCCGAGCAGGGAGCCCGATGCGGGACTCGATCCAGGGACTCCAGGATCATGACCTGAGCCGAAGGCAGTCGCCTAACCAACTGAGCCACCCAGGCGCCCTAAAATAAGCTTTTTAATACTTTTATGAATTCTACCATGATCAGTGCAAATAGCTACTGTTTTTATACACTGCTTTCCCCTTATTAGTCTTAAAATATGCTTAGAGATTTAGACAGAGATGCCTAAGTTAGAATTCCAATCCCCGCCCCACCGCCCCGAACTGGAACTTGATGAATACTTAAATGTGTAGTTTTACTACTTTTCAGTTGGTACCATTCTCAGCAATCTCAATTCTTGCTACCTCCAAGTTCCAATCTGATTCTCAGAATTGATGTAAAGTTTTAGGTGGAGCACTCAAAAGCATGTTGTAGTTAGAAATGTAAAAATCACTGTTACTCTCCACTTAATCGCCAATGGCAAATGAAAAATTAAAACCCAGGAAAGAAAATTCAGCAAACTGCAGAACAAATACACTCCAGATCTAGTACAATCAACTACATAATTTGGAATTCTGATTGGACTTGTTTTTTGGGCAACAACGCAGTCCCCAGGTCTCTCTGGCTGCCGGGTCATGCCTCTATATGTTGAGAAAGTAGAGCAGTAGCTTAACATTGCTTCCTGACAACAGCATTGGTTACTACATACAACTACAAAATAAACTTACAGGGAACGTATAATTATTAAAACCAAGTTTTTAGATTATGACCGTGCATTTCAAACCTCCTATTTCTTTCGTCTGTGACCCAAGTGGCTTAGAGTTGAGATCTCTTACTTAGCTAAGGTGTTTTAGACTAGAGGGAAGATCTCTTGGTACAAAAGTACCAAACACAGCAATGCAAGACTGGCTTTCCGGAAGTGACAATCTTCTAAAATGCCTAAGCATTATATCTGAACATAAGCAAACAGCACTGAGACATTTGTTGACGTAAAACATAATTCACGTAACAGTAGAAATGATCACTGAAGGTTATCAACTAGCCTACCATCTTGCTACATTTCAGAGAAACCAGTAACTGATAACTCCAGATCTAACGAAATTAAAATTAACATTGATGCTGGAATAGGAAAGCTTTGGCCCGGACCAAACGCTGCATGCCTGGTCCTCTGTGAAGTTTCTGGACCCACTCCAGACACTGTTTACATGAACACACAAACTCACCAATAGGTTTTTAGAACTACTTTTAGGAATCTGAGTAGTTATTTCCCATGTAGTTTTACAGGGATTTGAAGTCAAATGGAAAACAACAAGATCAGATGTGGAAGATTTTTAACAGTAAAATGACTTTTTATCAGAAAGCTTAGGAGATGCAGAGTGGCTAGCTTATTTTCTCACACCAGTTGTTGGAGTACATCTGGACACATGGCTAACATTTTTTGTCTTTTGATGTTTGAAATGAAGAGCATCGTGAGAGAATTTTGACCACTTGCTATTGTTCAAAGCATCCCAACTGTCAAAATGTGACATCCACTAAAAGTCTGACTCAAACACCTCAAGTCGCCAGAACACTTCGCAAATCTGTCAAAAGGCAGAATAAGGAAAAAAAACTCAAACCAAACTCCAAACCGCAGATTCAGTATAATATGACTAACTTATTGTAGTCCCAAACCAACTAAAACTCCTTGGATCTGCCTTAAATCAAACCACTGTTTAAGCGTTTTCCTGGGCACTTCCAAATGTTTCTTGAAACTGGAAAAAAAAAATCCCGGTTATTAAATTTCAAGATGACTGAACTGCAAATTTGATGTCTAGAAACCTACCCCAAAGGCAATACTTTCACATGTCATCCAACATCTATTTCTTTTTTATTAGCAAATAAAATATTCTTTGAAATAACAGGTGGCTCCACCTTCCCCAACTTCCATGTTCTAGTGTCATTAATATTAGGTACATTCCCGTACCCAAACAAGCCTTTGTTTGAGCCAGTCCCAAACCAAGGTATTAAAAGATCATTCTTCACCAAACAAAGATACGTTTGGGATTGAAACCCAGGAGACTGGACACCTCAGTAGGTACTATTGTGGTGTTATCCTGGGAAAGTAATCCTTTCTGTTAAAAGTACACAATGGCCAAGTGTGTCCTTGACAAACAGCAAGATGTTTATAGCCTATCTTCTAAATTCTGTATGAGGGAACTTGTATTAAAAACACCAAAAACCTAGGACGGATTCCTGAAATTAAACACTATAAGCTTCTTATTCACCAGTCAAGAATTTCTCTTTTAAACGAGGTGTCTCAATTATATATAGCCTGTATAAGACCAAAATCAGAACGAGGCTAACTGCGATTCCTTCCCCAGGTCAGGAGGAGAAACTAGGGAGAAATAAAAAATTTTCTGCCGGCAAGCACGCAGCACCTGTCAATAAGGCACTCTGACCCAAGAGACAGCAAAATAAAAAATGCTATTATGTATTTCCTTTTCGGACCATTCCCGAGCTCTAGCCGCCAAATCCCTGCTTCACACGTAAGGGAAGGGACTCACCCCTCTCTCGCCCTCCCGACCTTACCCAGTCCGCTGGCCTCCCGGCGAAGCAGGCCAGGGAACCTGCAGGTCAGGCGGACCACAGGAGGCCGGGACCCCGACCGAGACCCGAGCGGGGCAGGCCGCGGCCCCCACCGCGCGTTGCAGCAGAGCCCCGCGCTGGCCCTGCCGTACTGGGGGATGGGGTTGGAAGCGGGAGCTCGTCCTCCGGGGCGCTCAGTGCCGCTGCGGCCTGGCCCTGCGGCCGAGGCAGGGCAAAGACGACACGTCGGCGGCGGCAGGAGACCCAAGGACGCATTTGCGCCGCAAGCAAGACACCGGGGAGCCTAACCGCCGCCGCCCCCTCCCGGAGCGCGCCATTTCCAGGCCCCGGCCCTCCAGGCGCCTCTCCCAGGCCTCCGCGGGCCCAGCCGGGCCCCCTACCGCCCGCCACCCCGGGTGAGCGCGGGAAGGCCGCCGCCCCGGGGCCCCTGACTCCGCCCGCCCCCCGCGCCCGGCCGGGG
Source organism: Mirounga angustirostris (assembly GCF_029215605.1). Taxonomy (NCBI): domain Eukaryota; kingdom Metazoa; phylum Chordata; class Mammalia; order Carnivora; family Phocidae; genus Mirounga; species Mirounga angustirostris. The sequence continues at coordinate 170,317,806 of NW_026991713.1, forward strand.
CCCGCGCACGCCCGCCTCACCCTCTGCCGCCGCCGAAGCTGCTGTAGGCCCGATCGTCGTAGGTATCAAAGTCCGCCATTTGCCGTCTCCGCTCCGAGAGGAACCAGGGTGAGCGAGGAAGGACCCCGCAATATAACTCCCCCCCGCCCCGCCGCCGGGGCTGTCCGCCGCGCCGCCTGATCGCAAATCGCACGCACGCACGCGCGCGCGCGCGCACGTACGCCGCGCCGCGCCCGGCCTGGGCCGACGGGCCGCTTCTGGCCCGGCGCGCTCTGCGGCCCACGTGGTGCGGCGGCGAGTTGGCCGGGCGCCTGGCCTCGCGCCCCAGCCCATTGTGTGCTGGCCCCGGGGCTTCACCCGCGGCCGCCGGCCGCCCCCGCCCCGCCCCGCCCGTGCGCGCGGGCCGTGCTCTCCCTCGGGAAGCTCGGGTGGCTGCCTCGGCACGCTCCGACGGCCCCTCCTGGGGCTGGCCCGGGACCCTGCGCCCGGCTCGCTGCGCTGCCTGCTGTCGCTTCGCATTTTGTGCTCCAGACCTGGCAGGGCCCCCGGAGGCCTGCTTCGCTTGGCCCCACTCCGACACCCTCTTCCTGGGCAAAGGGTCGCCCGCCTACACCAAAGTAAGGGCCACGTCCTCCAGGGAGCGCACCTCCCCCCCCCCCCCCCCCCCCCCCCGAGCTGGGCACTTGCTGAGAATGCACAGGGATGAAAGGCCCGGAAGGGGTGAGGATCGGAGCGTGCAAGGCGATGGGGGTGCAGCTAGGAATCCCGCCTTCTGGGGCCTGTCTACTCGCGGCTTCGGTGTTGGTGGTGGGTGGCGGTGTTGAGATTAGAGCATAGTTTGCTGAACTAGCAAGAGTCGGCGCATCTCCCTTTTGCAGAGGTCATCGCGCTGGGAAAGAATTCAACACTGACTTGAATTGCATCTAGCTGTAGCACAGCGTGGATATGCAATGAGAATTAATTACACTGGTGCTTTCTCAGGTTTGTGATCGAGATTGTGTCTAGACACAATTTAAAAGAACCTCGGGATTTTTGCACTGTATGCTCAGTACTTTTATATTTAGGCAGTTTTTTGCTACTTTATCCCGGTGCTGGGATTGACAGCAGCTATTAAGTCATTTTTTGCTTTCATCTCTTTTTATCTCCAAGTGGTAAAACCACTTTACTGTGCGATAGACCCCAAGTTACTTGGGCTCTGCCTCTTACTAGCTGTGTGACTTTGAGCAAGTTACTTAGCCTCTTTAGTGTCTCAATTTTATCATCTGTTAAAGGGGAGGATATCGCCCACTTCCTAAGCGTTGTAAAGATTAGATGAGGAAATGTTGGGAAGATTCCTGGTGCACAGTAATTTGTATTGAGCCCTCATCTCCTATGTGCCTGGCATCCTTATGGCTGCTTGGTTTCTTCTCTCCTTGCAGAGTTTGAACTTGGACCTTCCTTCCACCTCTCTGCCCCATAACTCCATTACTCTTAAAACGTACCTAAATGCACTTGACTAGATGGAAACCTTATTATTTTTATTTATTTTCTTGCAGTTTTACTGAGACCTTAATATTTATTCTCGAGTGGCCTTACATCTTTTTATTATGAAGTCTCCCAGTGTGAAATCCTGGGGGACAGGAACCCATATTGGGAGTTCTCTGTCATCTCCCACAGGGCCCTACATGAGGGAGAAGGGGGGTAATCTATCATTAATGAAATAAGAAGAGGGAAGACTTCTAGAAAGGCCGATGGCTGGGGCTCTCCCAGTACTGGGACCATCCAGGGGTCATCCCCTTACTTCAGGCTTAATCCTCCTTTCTCTATCCAGCCAGCACCCAGGGCCAGTCTCGGGCCACACTACTGCTAGCTGAAACCCTTTCCCTTCTTTTTGGGTCTCCAGCACACAGCCTGCCTCCCACCCAGGATCCAGAGGATGGAAGCCAGCCCTAGAAAGTTCCATCCACATGGCACATGCCTCCCTGGCAAAGTTAGACGCACAGTCTCTTGAGGTTGTCCTCATGAGTTTGGTCCTAATTTGCTCCCTAATTCCTTCTACAGAGTGCATATCCCAGTCTTTACCAGTTCCCGGGAGTCCTGGGGATGGGGGCTGCCCCTGAAGGCCCAACCCAGATGCCACTTTCTCTGGGAACCTTTTGTGTTACTGGTGAGGCCTGTGCATTGCATTTCAAACTGCTTGTGTTTAATCTTGGCCAAGCCACTAACTACTAGTGGTGTGACATCAGGCAAATTATGTCAACTGTCAGGTCTTTGTCTCTAAAACAGGAATAATAGTCATTGTGATCTCAGTTTTTAGCATTCGGGTATTTTTAAGTTCTGAAATATTGTTTTGTTGATGTGATATTATTACCTTATTTAAAATAACCCGAGTATGAATCATTTTTACGTTGAGATTGAGATCAGTGATTTAAATAGTCAATTTCTGTGAAAAGACATACTGATACTCTGCAGATTTGTACAGATCCGCTCCTGTGTGAATCTCAGTAAGCATCTATGTTCAGCTACTGCAAAGTTTCCGTTACAAGCATGTTACTCTGGGTCAGAGACTTTCCAAACAAGTGAATCTGAGGATGAGAAAAATGGAAATTGACTCGTGGAGTGCTCCATCTATACATGATGAACGTAAAGAACAAAACAAAGCATTGAATATGCTGTCTTTGTAACCAAAACTATAGCCCACTAACACTAGAAGCTTGCGGACTTGGCAAAATTACTGGAAAAAAAAAAACCTGTTTAAAAAGATCTCGGGATGCCTGGGTGGCTCAGTCGGTTTAGCGTTTCTTGGAAAACTGAGATCAGGTTGTGCCATCGTCTCTGCTCCCACCCGCCCATCCTGAATAGGAGCCAGAGCCCCTCCTGTGGTCTCCTCCCCTCCCAGCTCTCTGTCTCTCCTACAGCTCTCAGCCCAGCCATGCTGGTTTCTTTGCTCCGTGCGCCTAACGCCCCAACCCTCCAGCCTTTGCACCTGCTGTCCCCTTAATATCCACATGGCGTCCACCTTCGCTTCCTTTAGGCTTCTGCTCAGAGAAGCCCTCCCTAACTGCTCTACTGGAAATGGCAGCAGTCCCCAGTTCCCGCCAGCTCTTCTCTCACCTGAGATATCATCTATCGTTTTCATATTTAAGGTCTGTCTGTCCTGAGAGCAGGGAGTTTTTGTTTGTTTGTTTGTTTTGCTTGCTGATAAAGTCTTAGCACCTGCAGCAGGGCCTGCGTCATAGAGGATGCTCAGTAAATACTGGTTGCTTCTATGGAGACAGGAATCCGATGAAAATTAGATTAAAAGCCTTTCTTCATCATCCCATTTCCTCCCGTCCGTCAACTTGGGTAGCATTGCAAAGAGCTTCCGCAGCCACTGGACCTCCGTGGACCCAAAGACCCTGTGATTCGATAATAGCACCACTCATGTGCTCTATTAGGATTGTTTTTGACAGTTTTATTGAGATGTAATTCATATACTATGTAATTCACCCATTAAAGTATATGATTCAGTGGTTTGTAGTATTACGGAGTTGTGTAACCATCAACACAATTTTAAAACATTTCCTTCCTTCCTTCCTTCCTTCCCCCGTCCCCCTCCTTCATTTCCTCCCTCCCTTCCTTCCCTCCCTTCTTTCTTTCTTCCTTCCTTCCTTCCTTCCCTCCCCATCCCCCTCCCTCATTTCCTCCCTCCCTTTCTTCCCTCCTTTCTTTCTTTCTTTCTTTCTTTCTTTCTTTCTTTCTTTCTTTCTTTCTTTCTTTCTTTCTTTTTCTTTCTTTCTTCTTTCTTTCTTTCTTTCTTCTTTCTTTCTTTCTTTCTCTTTCTCTCTCTCTTTCTTTCTTCCTTCCTTCCTTTCCCTCTCCTTCTCACTCTCTCTCCCTCCCTCTCTCCCCCTTCTCTCTCTCTCTCTCTCTCTCTCCACATCCAGTGTGGAGCTCAATGTGGGGCTTGAACTCCTGACCCTGAGATCCAGACCTGAGCTGAGATCAAGAGTAGAACACTTAACCAACTGAGCCACCCAGGTGCCCCAGAACATTTTCATTACTGAAAGAATGGGCAATGCTCCCCTTAGTCTTAACTCCCAAATCCCCACCTCCTCCCCAGAGCTAGGGCCCAACTAATCTACCTTCTATCTTTACAGATTTGCCTATTCTGGACATTCCATATAAATGGAGTCCTACATTATGTGGTCCTTTGGGACTGGCTTCTTTCACTCAGCATAATGTTTTCAGGGTTCCTCCATCCTGTAGCATGTTATCAGTGTCTTGTTCTTTTTATTGCCAAATAAAATTTCATTGTATGAGTAGACCCCATTTTATTTATCCATTCTGCAGTTGATGCACATTTGGGTTGTTTCCATTTTTGGCCACGTATGAACAATGCTGCTGTGAACATTTGTGTACAAGTCTTTGTGTGGACTCATTTTCCCTTCTCGTGGGTATACACCTAGAGGTGGAAATGCTGGGTCATTTGGTAATTCTGTGTTTAACTTTTTGAGGAACTTCCAGACTGTTTTCCTAAGTGGCTGCGCTATTTTACATTCCCACCAGCAGCGTGTAAGGGTTCCTGTGTCTCCCCATCCTCGCCAACACTGGTTGTTAACTGTCTTTTTGATTATAACCATCTCATGGATACGAAGTGGTATCTCATGGTTTCGATGTGCATTTCCCTGATGGCCGGGAACATCTTTGCATGTGCTTATTGGCCGTTTATAGATCTTATTTGGGGAAATGTGTGTTCAGGTCCTTTGCCCATTTTTAAATTGGGTTGTTTATCTTATTATTATTTAATTGTAAGAGTATTTTATATAATCTAGATACAAGACCCTTATCAGACATATGGTTTACAGAATTCTCCCATTTTTTTTTTCACTTTTTTAATGGTGTCATCTGAAGCATAAAATTTTTAAATTTTAATCCTGTCCAATTTATGTATGTTTTATTTAGTTGCTTATGCTTTAAATATCGTGTCTAAGAAACCATTGCCTAATCTGGTCACAAAGATTCATGCCTATGTTTTCTTCTGGAGTTTTATAGTTTCAGTTCTTTTTTTTTAAGATTTTATTTATTTATCTGACAGAGAGATAGAACAAGCAGGCGGAATGGCAGGCAGAGGGAGAGGGAGAAGCAGACTCTACTGCTGAGCAGGGAGCCTGATGTGGGGCTTGATCCCAGGACCCTGGGATCATGAACTGAGCCGAAGGCAAACGCTTAACAAACTGAGCCACCCAGATGCCCTGAGTTAATTTTTTTTTTAATTTAATTTTATTATTTTTTTTACTTTTTAAAGATTTTATTTATTTATTTGACAGAGAGAGACACAACGAGAGAGGGAACACAAGCAGGGGGAGTGGGAGAGAGAGAAGCAGGCCTCCTGCTGAGCAGGGAGCCCGATGCGGGGCTCAATCCAAGGACCCTGGGATCATGACCTGAGCCGAAGGCAGACACGTAACGACTGAGCTACCCAGGAGCCCCTTAAATTTTATTTTAAAGTAGTGCCTACACCCAATGTGGGGCTTGAACTTAACCTTGAGATCAAGAGTTGCACGCTCCAATGGTTGAGACAGCCAGGTGCGCCAAGTTAATTTTTATATATGATGTGACATAGGGCTTCAACTTCATTTATTCATGTGTGGATATCCAGTTGTCCCCGCACCATTTGTTGAAGACTATTCTTTTCCCATTGAATTGTGTTGGCACCCTGGTCAAAAATCTTTTTTTTTTTTAAGTAGGCTCCACACCCAGAGTGGAGCCCAACATGGGTTTGAACTCATGACCCTGAGACCAAGACCTGAGCTGAGATCCAAAGAGTCAGATGCCCAACCGGCTGAACCACCCAGGTGCCTGCCCCTGGTCAAAAATCATTTTGTCAGGCTCCGTGCTAAGTATGGAGTCTGGTTGAGGATTCTCTCCCTCTGCCCCTCCCGTTTGTGTCCTCTCTCTCTCTAAAATAAATAAATAAATCTTTAAAAAATGATTTGACTGTAAATATGTGAGTTTATTTCTGGACTCTCTATTCTCTTGGTCTATGAGTCTAGCCTTATACCAGCACCTCAGTGTCTTGATCACTGTTGCTTTGCAGTGAGTTTTCAAGAAATGTGAGTCATCCAATTCTGTTCCTTTTTTTTTTCAAGATTGTTTTGGCTATTTGAGGTCTCTTGAATTTCCATATGAATTTTATTTTATTTTATGTTTTTAAAGATTTTATTTATTTGACAGCGAGAGAGGGAACACAAGCAGGGGGAGTGGGAGAGGGAGAAGCAGGCTTCCCGCTGAGCAGGGAGCTCGATGTGGGACTCGATCCCAGGACCCCGGGATCATGACCTGAGCCGAAGGCAGACGCTTAATGACTGAGCCACCCAGGTGCCCCTCCATATGAATTTTAGGATCAATTTGTCATTCTCTTGAGAGAAGTCAGCAAGATATCAATAGGCATGGCATTGAGCCTGCAGATTGATTTGGGAATATTGCCAGCTTAAGTCTTCAGATCTGTGAACATTTATTTAGGTTGCCATTTATTTCTTTCACCAATGTTTTGCAGTTTTCAGAGTACAGTTGATGCTCAGACAACACGGGGGCTAGAGGTCCTGGCCCCCTGTGCGTTTGAGAGCCTGTGTATAACTTTTGGCTTCCTCAAAACTTAACTACTAGTAGCTTACTGTTGACTAGAAGCCTTACTGATAACATAACTAGTCGATTAACATATTTTAATATACATATTATAGACTGTATTCTTAGGGTAAGCCAGAGAAAAGAAAATGTTATTGGGAAAATCATAAGGAAAATATATTTACATCATTGCACTGTATCAAAAAAAAAATCCACGTGTAAGTGAACCGATACGGTTCAATCTGTGTTGCTCAAGGGTCAATTATATGAGTTTTGTACTTCTTTTGTTAAATTTATTCCCAAGTTTTTGATGCCATTGTAAAGTGGAAGTTCTTTTTTAGTTTGCTCATTGTTAATGTATAGAAATACCATTGACTTTCATGTGTCGATCTTGTAAACTGCAACCTTGCTGAATCCCACTTGGTAGTTTTAATAGCTTTGAAGTGGATTCCTTAGGGTTTTCCCTGTATAAGATCATGTCATCTGCAAATAGAGGTCATTTTACTTCTTCCTTTCCAATCTGGATTCATTTTTATTTCATTTTCTAGCCTCATTGCTCTGGAAAAAGATTTGAACAGAAGTGGTGAGAGTAGGCATCCTTCTTTTGTTCCTGATCTTAGGAGGAAAACATCCAATCTCTCACCATTGAGTATGACATTAGCTGTGGGTTTTTCATAAATGCCCTGTATCAGAAAGACCGTTCTCTTTTGTTGATGGTTTTGTTATTGTTGTTATTGTTTGTTTGTTTTTAAGTAGACTCTATGTCTAATGTGGGGCTAAACTCAAGACCCCAAGATCAGGAGTCTCATGCTTTTACCAACTGAGCCAGCCATGCTTTTACCTCGTGTTGCTGGCTTTTGAGTGACTTATCATGAAGGGATATTGAATTTTGTCAAATGCTTTTTCTGTGTGTGTGTTTTTTTTTTTTTTTTGAGGTTTTGTCCATATTCTATTGATGTAGTATATTATATTAATAGATTTTTGGATGTTAAAGCAACCTTGTATTCTGGGGATAAATCCCACTTGGTCATGGTGTAGAATCCTTTTTATTTATTGCTGGGTTTGATTTGCTAGTACTTTGTTGAGGATTTTTGTATCTGTAATCATAAAGGATATTGATCTATGGTTTTCTTATATCTTTGGTTTCATATGCTTTATTTTATTTATTTTCAAGATTTTTTTTTAAAGATTTTACTTATTTATCTGACAGAGAGAGAGAGAGAGCACAAGCAGGGGGAGCAGCAGAGGGAGAGGGAGAAGCAGGCTCTCCGCTAAGCACAGAGCTCCACACGGGACTTAATCCCAGGGCCCCGGGATCATGACCTGAGCTGAAGGCAGACGCTTAACCGACTGAGTCACCCAGGCCCCCTCAAGATTTTGTTTTTAAGTAATCTGTACACCCATAGTGGGGCTGAAACTTACAACCCTGAGATCAAAAGTTGCATGCTCCAGCCACCCAGCCAGCCAGGCACCCCAATATGCTTTATTTTTTAAAAGGACTCTTTTTTTTTTTTTTTAAGATTTTATTTATTTATTTGACAGAGAAACAGCGAGAGAGGGAACACAAGCAGGGGGAGTGGGAGAGGGAGAAGCAGGCTTCCCGCTGAGCAGGGAGCCCAATGTGGGGCTCGATCCCAGGACCCTGGGATCATGACCTGAGCCGAAGGCAGACGCTTAACGGTGGAGCCACCCAGGTGCCCCAATTTTTATCCTTTTTAATCTGCTAAACATTAATGTTTTTTATAAATGTAAGTTTTAACTTAATATTTTGTTAAAATATTTGTATTTGCAATACAATAAATGTTTAATTTCACTGACCTTAGCTCGTGCATCCTAAACACTTTTTAGAAATAAATTTTGTGGGGGCACCTCAGTGGCTCAGTTGATGAAGCGTACAACTCTTGGTTTCAGCTTAGGTCATGATTTCCGGGTCATGAGATTGAGCCCTATGTGGGGCTCTGTGCACAGGGTAGAGTCTGCTTAAAGACTTTCCCTCTCCTGGGCGCCTGGGTGGCTCAGTTGGTTAAGCGACTGCCTTCGGCTCAGGTCATGATCCTGGAGTCCCAGAATCGAGTCCCACATCAGGCTCCCTGCTCAGCAGGGGGTCTGCTTCTCCCTCTGCCCTCTTCCCTCTCTTGGTCTCTGTCTCTCATTCTCTTTCTCTCAAATAAATAAAATCTTAAAAAAAAAAAAAAAGACTTTCCCTCTCCTTCTGCCTCTCCTCTGTGTGCACATTCTCTGTCTCTCAAATAAATAAATAAAATCTTAAAAAAAAAAAAAGAAAGAAATTTTGTGAAATAAATGCGAAATGCCTTTGCTGGAGGGGTGGGGGGATGTGGTAAGTGGGTGATGGACATTAAGGAAGGTACGTGATGTAGTGAGCACTGGGTATTAATATATAGGACTGATGAATCACTGAACTCTACCTCTGAAACTAATAATACACTATATGTTAATTAATTGAATTTAAATTAAAAAATAAAAAAATTGGGGCACCTAGGTGGCTCAGTCATTAAGCGTCTGCCTTCGGCTCAGGTCATGATCCCGGGGTCCTGGGATCGAGCCCCGCATCGGGCTCCCTGCTCGGCAGGGAGCCTGCTTCTCCCTCTCCATCTGCCTGCTTCTTTGCCTACTTGTGCTCTCTCTCTATCTCTCTGTCAAATAAATAAATAAAATCTTAAAAAAAAAAAAACTTATTACTGTGATTATTACAATATGAAAACTTCCTTGTTTCTCCCAGGTGTGCCCCTTTGATCGCGTCGTCAAGCAGTACTGTGGCAGCTGGTCATTTACGTTACCTCCCTTCCCCACTGGACAGTTGTCTCCTTTAGCACAAGACTGATTTTAGCCTTTTGGCCTCTGGACACCTGAGGTCTGGCTCCCTAGGCCTCTGGGTCACGAGAGGGGGATGGAGCAGGGAGAAGAAGGAAGGGATGCCCAGGGCCGTAGCTGGGGGCCCCTTGGCTCTGAGGACCCTAGCCAAGGAACCTGTGGTGGTGTAGTATGGCCTCGTGACGACTGAGGTCACAGGGGTGGAGTCATTTACTCACTGGGCAGAATCGAGGTTGCTCCCAGGCTCGCTGATCGGCCGGTCCTCCCCAGAGCTGCTTCTCAAACCTAGACCTGACTTCTTGTGGCTTGGGCCAAAGTCACAACCTGGGGATCCATGGACCAAGTTTACCCTCCTACAGAAGACTCTCCACCCCCGACATAAGTCTTTCAAAGAATTGGAACATAATTCGCTCAAATGTCTTGATTTCTTGTTTGTCTTCAAGGACTGGGAAGATCTGATGACTGTGGGCTTTTATTTGTTTGTGGCACCAGGCACTGGAGCGGAGTATCAACCCCCTCGGGCCATGCTGGGCTCCATGGCCCCCACCTCTCCCTGCTGACTTACATACAGCCTTTTCCTCTCTAAGGAGCCAGGATGGCCACTGGGTTTGTATGCTACCATTTTATACAGTGGTATCAGACTGTACCGTTCCTTTTTGGTTCCTTTTGTACACTTCCATCCCAAAGTATATTTCTCGGATTGACTCATGTTGATGTTTGTGGAACAAGTTCGTTCTTTTGAACAGCTATATGGTATTCCATTGTATGAATAAACCACAATGTACTTATCCATTCCCTCACTAGAACCAGTGGGTGGTTGGGTATTAAACTACCCATTTCAGAAATGGTTACAGATTTATTTGAGTTTTCGATTCCTTTTTTTCTTAAAGATTTATTTATTTATTTTAGAGAGAGAGAAAGAGCAAACAGGGGCAGAGGGGGAGAATCTCAAGCAGGCTCCCCGCTGAGCTTGGAGCCCGACGTGGGGCTCGATGGTCCCTGAGACCATGACTTGAGCTGAAGCCAAAGTCTGACGCTCAACCAACTGAGCCATCCAGGTGCCCGTGGTTTTTCAGGTTCTTAAATACATTTTGATAAGTTAACTTTTTTTTTTAAACATTCACTTATCAGAGTTTTCTTTTTTTTTTTTTAAAGACTTCATTTATTTACTTGAGAGGGAGAGATAGAGCACGAGCAGGATGGAGCGGCAGAGAAGAGGGAGAAGCAGGCTCCCCACTGAGCAGTGAGCCTGAGGAGGGACTTGATCCCAGGACCCTGGGATCATGACCTGAGCTGAAGGCAGATGCTTAACTGACTGAGCCACCCAGGTGCCCTGGTAAGTTATATTTTTAAGACATATTACCTATTCCATCTGAAACTAATGATGTACTATAAGTTGGCTAATGGAATTTAAATTTAAAAAAAAAAAGACATATTACCTATTCCACGTAAGATTTAAAATTTACTATCCTGAAGTGGTTCATAGTGCAACCTCTCCTGTATCTGTAATATGGTCCTTTTTCCTTCCAAAAGTTTTTATTTCTATTCTCTCTCTCTCTTTACATCTTTTGCCAAAGGATTTATTAGGCTTTTAAAAGACCCAATTTTGGGTTGGAGGCCCCTCTTTCATTTGTTCTCAATTTTATTGTTTCTTTTATTCTTTCTTTGGGATTTTTCTGTTTTGTTTTATCCCCCTCTAACTTTCTGAGTTGACTGCCCAGCTCACTGACTTTTGGTCTTTATTTCTAACATGTGTATTTAAGGTTATGAATTTTGCCTTACGTATTCCTGTAGCCATATCCTCCCAGTTTTGTTATATGGCGTTTTCATTTCTTCTTTGACTAGTAAATGCTGAGAAGTGTATTTTCAAGTTTTTTTTTTTTTTAATTTATTTATTCGAGAGAGTGAGAGCGAGAGAGATCAGAGGGAGAGGGAGAAGCAGACTCCCCACTGAGCAGGGAGCCCGATGCAGGACCCGATCCCAGGACCCTGGGATCATGACCTGAACCGAAGGCAGCTGCCTAACCAACTGAGCCACCCAGGCGCCCCTATTTTCAAGTTTTGAATGCATGGGGATTTGCTTATGTTTTGTCTCACTGAGTTCTCTCTATATTGTAATGTAGCCAGAGAATATGATATGCATGATAGTAATTTTTTGGTATTTATTTATTTATTTATTTATTTATTTTTAAAAGATTTTTATTTATTTATTGAGAGAGATAGTGATAGACAGCATGAGAGGGGGAGAGTCAGAGGGAGAAGCAGACTCCCTGCCGAGCAGGGAGCCCGATGCGGGACTCGATCCCGGGACTCCAGGAGCATGACCTGAGCCGAAGGCAGTCGCTTAAACAACTGAGCCACCCAGGCGCCCAATTTTTGGTATTTATTAAGACTTGTTTCTGGGCGCCTGGGTGGCTCAGTTGATTAAGCGACTGCCTTCGGCTCAGGTCATGCTCCTGGAGTCCCGGGATCGAGTCCCGCATCGGGCTCCCTGCTCGGCAGGGAGTCTGCTTCTCCCTCTGACTCTCCCCCTCTCATGCTCTCTCTCTCTCATTCTCTCTCTCAAATAAATAAATAAAATCTTTAAAAAAAAAAAAAGACTTGTTTCTAACTTAGCATGTGGTCAGTTTTTGAAACTGGTCCATGTGTATTCTGTAATTATCACATACGGAGCTTTATGAGGGTAGTTTATTTCTATTTTGTTTTTTAGATTTTTTTATTTTTTTAAATATTTTATTTATTTATTTATTAGAGGGTGGGGGGAGATTGAGAGCCTGAGCAAGGGGAGGGGCAGAGCGAGAGTGAAAGGGAAAAGCAGACACCCTGTAGAGTACAGAGCCCACCGTCAGGCTCCATCCCAGGACACCGAGATCATGACCTGAGCTGAGATCATGACCTGAGCCAAAATCAGATGCTTAACTGACTGAGCCACCCAGGTGCCCCAGGATTTTTTGTTTAAGTAATCTTTACACTCAACATTGGGGTCCAACTCACGACCCTAAGATCAAGGATCCCATGCTCTTCCGACTGAGCCAGTCAGGCGCCCCTATGAAGGTCGTTTAAATCTTTTTTGTCCATACCAATTTTTGTCTGCTTGATCTAGCTCTCAACTGGTGGGGGAGGTATTTTAATGTCTTTCACTGTGATTGTGGATTTGTCAAATTTATTTTCATAAGTCTGTAAATTTTTGCATTGTGTATTTGGAGACTGTTGTTATGGGCATACACGTTTAAATTCTTTTATCTTCTTGGTCAACTGATCCTTTTAACATCATGTAGTGACCCTCTTTATTCCTACTAGTGTTTTGTTTTGTTCTGTTTTTGACTTAAAGTCTGCTTGACTATGTCCATACTAATGTGTGGGACACACCTGCACACCAGCTTTCTTTTGCCTTGCATGTTTTTCCCTCATTTCCTTACATTTAGCCTTTCTGAATCTTTGTATTTTTAGGTGAGCCTCTTGCGAATAGCAGATGGTTAAATATTATTAATAGCATATAATCATATAACCCTTTAATTGGCAGGTTAGTCCATTTGCATTTATTGTGATTACTGATGTATTTGAATTATTTATGTCATTGTATTAAATTGGTCAATACCTTTTATTCCTTCCCCCAACCTTTCTTATAATAATTCTATTTAAAGTATTTTAGAAATTGTCATTCAGTATCCAGCATGCATTTTTGATTCAACAAAGCCTAAAATTAATCCCAAACAAGATAAGGACCCTAGAACTCTTTTTATTTTTTAAGTTAGCTCAAACTCATGACCCCGAGATCAAGAGTTGCATGCTCCATGGGGCACCTGGGTGGCTCAGTTGGTTAAGCAACTGCCTTCGGCTCGGTTCATGATCCTGGAGTCCCGGGATCGAGTCCCACATCGGGCTCCCTGCTCAGCGGGGAGTGTGCTTCTCCCTCTGATCCTCCCCCTCTCATGCTCTCTGTCTCCCATTCTCTCTCTCAGATAAATAAATAAAATCTTAAAAAAAAAAAAAAAGAGTTGCACACTCCTCTGACTGAGCCAGCCAGGAGGCACCCCTCTGCTGTCAGTCTTACTGATGTAGTTTTGGAATATTGGTGAGGTCCTGAGCCAATGGCCAAGAAAGAATTCTTGAGACATCTTTGGTGCAAAAAGGTGATTTTTATTAAAGACCTGCGGGCAGAAAAAGCTGCCACCCTGGGGTTGTGAGTAATGGCTGATTATATACTTGGGAGTTGGGGGAGGTAAGGAAAAACGGAGGTACCCAAAAGGACTTTCTTTTTTTTTTTTTTAATTTTTATTTTTTTTTAAGATTTTATTTATTTATTTGACAGAGAGATAGCGAGAGCAGGAACACAGGCAGGGGGAGTGGGAGAGGGAGAAGCGGTCTTCCTGCCGAGCCGGGAGCCCGATGTGGGACTCCATCCCAGGACCCTGGGATCATGACCTGAGCCGAAGGCAGGCAGACGCTTAACGACTGAGCCACCCAGGCGCCCCCAAAAGGACTTTCATTTGCTAAAGAAGACCCTGAGGACACTGGAGGCCTTGCTATTGTCAAGCTAAGGTTGTTTTTCCCTCTAACAAAGCATTAACATTAAGACAGCCTGGAGGGTCCCCTGGGTGGCTCAGGGCATGATGTCTAAGTCCTGGGATTGAGGTCCACCTTAACTGGGGGTCTGCTTCTCCCTCTCCCTCTCCCTTTGCCTCTCCCCCTGTTTGTGCTCTCTCTGTCTCTCTCTCTCAAATGAATTAAAAAAAGACAGTCGGGAGTTTCCTGGAGGAATGTCACACATATCCCACCCAGGAGTTGGGTGTGGAGGGGCTGGGAGGCTGGAGGGTGGTTGTGGGGTGTCAGCTGTGATTTGTCCTCAGCTTGCCTTCTGCTCCCTCATCATTATGGTTAGATAATCAGCATTTTTTCCCCTCTGGTAGCTTTAAACTTTTTTTTTTCCCCGTTTTTGCTTTTGTTTTGCACATTCACTGTGATGGTTTCTTTCTTTTTTTTTTTTTTAAAGATTTCATTTATTTTTTTATTTTTTAAAGATTTTTTAAATTTATTTGACAGAGACAGAGTGAGAGAAGGAACACAAGCAGGGGGAGTGGGAGAGGGAGAAGCAGGCTTCCCGCTGAGCAGGGAGCCCAATGCGGGGCTCGATCCCAGGACCCTGGGACCATGACCTGAGCTGAAGGCAGACGCTTAACGACTGAGCCATCCAGGCGCCCCTAAAAGATTTTATTTATTTATTTGACAGAGAGAGACAGTGAGAGAGGGAACACAAGCAGGGGGAGGGGAGAGGGAGAAGCAGGCTTCCTGCTGAGCAGGGAGCCCGATGCGGGGCTCGATGCGAGGCTCGATCCCAGGACACTGGGATCATGATCTGAGCCAAAGGCAGACCCTTAATGACTGAGCCACCCAAGCGCCCCACTGTGATGGTTCAAAATGAAGACTTACCATTTCTAAGCATGGGTCGGGTTTGTGCTTCTTGAATCTTTAAACTTGTGTCTTTTGACAGTTCTGAAAATATAGTCATCGTTATGTCTTTAAATATTGCCCTTCCCCTGTTCTTTCTTTCTCCTTAGAGGATCCTCCTAGACCTGTGTTCACTTCTGTTATTCTTTCTTCGATGCCTTCTAACTTCCCCTCATTTTAGCTCTCGGTGCATTATGGGCATAGAGAAGTTGTTCCACAGACATGTCTCCCAGCTGGCTAGTTTTGATTTTAGCTATTTTAACCTGCTATGTAACTCATTTCCTTTTTAAAAGTTTGTTTCGAGGCATCTGGGTGGCTCTGTCAGTTAAGCATCCGACTCTTGATTTTGACTCTTGATTTTGATCTCAGCATTGTGAGATTGAGCCCTGTGTCACGCTCTGCGCTGAGAGTGGAGCCTGCTTAAGATTCTCTCTCTCCTCTCCCTCGCCCCCTCCTCCCCCCTCACTCTCTTGCGCTCTCTCTCTCTCAAAAAAAAAAAGTTTGTTTCATGGAGTGCATGTTTCATTTTTAAAAGTTCTACTTGGTTCTTCTACACATCTACGCCCCTATAATGTCTTATTCTTTGGAGTTCTGATTCCTAACATTTTTCCTTTAATCATTTGTTAAATCATTAAAAAAAATTTTTTTTAAATTTATCTATTTTATTTTATTTTTTTAAAGATTTTATTTATTTTTTTGAGAGAGAATGAGATAGAGAGCATGAGAGGGGGAAGGGTCAGAGGGAGAAGCAGACTCCCTGCTGAGCAGGGAGCCCGATGCGGGACTCGATCCCGGGACTCCAGGATCATGACCTGAGCCGAAGGCAGTCGCTTAACCAACTGAGCCACCCAGGCACCCTAAAATTTATCTATTTTAGAGAGAGAGGAGAGACACCAAGTGGGGCAAGGGGCAGAGGGAGAGAGAATCTGAAGGGACTCCCTGCTGAGCGTGGAGCCCGATGTGGGTCTCAATCCCACCACCCTGAGATCATGACCTGAGCCGAAATCAAGAGTCAGATGTTTAACAGACTGAGCCACCCAGGCACCCCTTAGATAATTTTAATTGAATTATAATGTACATCTGGAGAAGTATGCAAATTATAGGTGTACCCCTCACTAAATTTCCAAAAGTAAACAAACCCTTGGAATCAATGCCAGGGTTAGGACTCAGAACATTCCAGAACCCACAGAAGCCACCCCAGTGCCCACTCCCAGTTTCTTCTTCCCTCTAAAGGCCAACACTTCTTATAGTCCTTTTTAGGACTCATTTGATGTTGTCCTTCAGATTGTTGTGTGTTCAGGAGAGCTTAGGCTTCTCATCTTCTGTTTGTTGTGTTCTCTGAGTTTCAATCCTAGGGTGTTGTCCCCCCAGGGATTTTGACATTTCTTAGTGTGAGCTCAGCCTTAGGGTGGCTGGTTCTTAATGATCCTTTCCTCCAGCAGAATCTGCTGTGGCCTGGATAGAATGGAGCATGGCTTCCGAGCTTTTCCCCTTTGCTTATTATGCCCCAGGAGAACCACCAGACTGGGCTCAGTATTTATGTCAGCGTTTGGCCTGGGAGTTTCTGGACCATCCTAGTCCGGTAAATTGACATCTCCAATCACGTGATGCTGGGTTGGGCGTTTTGGATTCTCAGGCTGAAACAGACAAAGTGTGCTTGTTACCTCCCTATAGATTTTCTCAAGGTCCCCCAGTCACTTCTCAGAGATCTCAGGACCCCCTCTGGCCGTGGGTGTGCCCCAAGGCTGTCTCCTGTCCCCACCTGGGCTCTAAGCCCAACCCCTGCTGCTCACCCCTTCCTCAGCGCAGGGCAGAAGCGGGGTGAGCTCGTTAGCTGTCTTCTGCAGGGGACAGGGCCCTCTTGTTTCTGGCATCTGGGGATTTCTCTTTCTTTTGTGCGAATGCAGCTGTGCATTTGAAACAATTTGTTTCACTGACCATTTGAAGGAGTTTGTGATGAGAAAAATTTCAGGTCACTTTGGTGTGCAAAGTCAGAAACACCTCAGGGGGTATTCACTGAGCTGTCCAGCACTTGAAAGGTAGTAATGTGGCTGTGGAGCTGATTTTTAATTTTCATTAATGGACACTGAAATATAAATAGTGACAGGTAGCTGGTGGCTCCCATATTGGGCAGCGCAGCCTTAGAAAGGAAGGCCCCATGGGCTGAGCAGGCTCCTGTCAGACTAATCCCAGGGTGTGGACAGCCTGCATTCCGGCCTTGGTCCACGTCTCTGACCATCTTGGCTTAGATTCCATTCTGTGGATTTGGACCTGCAAGTGCCTGATGAATGGGCCAGTTGGCCTGGAGGACAGGAGGCCTAGGTGGTACCCCAGGGATCTGTATGAGGCCCCACCTGTTTATCTGTTGAGGGTGTGGCACAGAATTGAGAAGGTTTAGGAACACCTTGAGTGACAGTCAGGACCCTGATGGCCTCTTTTGCTCCTTAAAGCCTTGGCTTTCTTTCTTCATCCTCTGTCCTCCCCCCTGCCCCCCTGCCCCATTCTGTTTACAGCCCTTTCTGACCCTCAGGCTTTCCCTGCAGGGCTCCTCCTCTGGCAGGGCTGCCCACCCGAGGGGCTCTAGCTCCCTGGGGAGCCTCAGTGACAGCCTTACGCAGCGCAGGATCCCCCAGACACATCCCGCTTTTTCCTGCCTGGGTGTCTGTACCCATGCCCTCCTTCTTCTGAGCTGTCCCTCTGTCACCCTCCCCCCTTCTTTTTTTTTTTTTTTTAAAGATTTTATTTATTTATTTGAGAGAGAGAGACTGAGAGAGAGAGAGCATGAAAGGGGGGAGGGTTGGAGGGAGAAGCAGACTCCCCGCCGAGCAGGGAGCCCGATGCGGGACTTGATCCAGGGACTCCAGGATCATGACCTGAGCCGAAGGCAGTAGCTTAACCAACTGAGCCACCCAGGCGCCCAACCCTCCCCCCCTTCTTGATGGGCTCATTTTCTTTCTTTCTTTCTTCTTTTCTCTTTTCTTTTCTTTCTTAAGGTGTTATTTATTGCACGAAAGTGACGTGGCTCAGTGCAGATGTTTTGGGTTGGGATGTTCCCACTTTCTCTGGCCTACCCTTGGAAATGCAACTCCTTTGGTAAGGCATCAGGGAGACCCAGCAAGGCTTGAGGGGAGGGAGGTGGGAGAGGGGGAGGCCCGCAGAAACCATCAGCTTGGAAATCAGGTGCCAACTTCTCCTTTCCAAGAATATTCTGACTGTCTGATCAAGGAAGATTTCGATTCAAGGGCAGCACATTTCGGGGTGCCAGGCCAGGGAAGGACATGGATGCTCTTGCTGCGTCCCTACAACAGCCAGATATAGAACTGAATGGGGAAAGCCGTGCAGGGAACACCGTCCACTCCTCGGCAAGTAGGGGTTGGACGATTATTTGAAAGATGGACGGTTTCCATATCCAGGGGCATGGGGATGAATTTTGCTTTTGTTCCTCTTGGGACTGGCTCAGAGGTTTCCGAACGCACAGAAGAGCAAGCGTCGGGCTGGTACACACAGAATGGGGCAGACTCCTGCAAAAGCTGCCCCACTCGGAGCACTGCTGAACTTGTTTTTTATCCTAAATCTGTTTTTCTAGCAAAGAACTGAGGCCAAAGGGAAGGGAGAGGTGGCAGGCTGTTGAGGGGTGGGGTCCTGAAAGGTACGGGATGATGGATGAGGACCCTTGCCAGGGGGAGACCCTCCGTATGCACTTCCGGTTTTTCTTTTTGACCCCTGGATTCTGCTCTGACAGCTCAAGCCTTGGGAAGAAAGGGAAGGTACACATTGTGGGGGGTGAAGAGGATCAGAGAGCCAGAAAAAATGGGGAGAGCTAGAAGATCATCTGAAGCAGTGGTGACAAGGGACGAGGTTGGGATGGAATCCCTCCCTGGAGCTCTGGGCGGTGGCAGTGTCGCCGCCAATGAGGTTTATGCGAGGGGTGATTATTGCTAATTGGAAGCCCTCCCCGGGAGACCTCAGTGGCACTTGGCGGGGGAGACACTGAGCTTCCTGAGTCTCCTGGCCCAGGTGCTGGATGGCTACTTGTGTTGTAAAAGCCGGGGGAGCTTGGTGACCCCGGGGCCACAGGTGTCACTGTGCTTGGTTGGAGGTCAATCTGGTCCTACCTGACCAGCCCCATCCCCAGCCTGTCCCCCACACTGAGTCCTCCTCCGGTGCCAGGCACTCCCAAGTCCTTGCTCACCTCTGTGCCTTTTCCTATGCTGTTCCCGCTTCCCAGAACGCCCCTCCCTCTGTGTCTCTGTTGCTCCCACATGCCCACCAGATAACCCCCTACCCCTTTTCTATGCTCCCTGCACATGCTGCTTCCTCCAGCGAGCCCCTCCCAGCACGGTCTGTTGGCATGTCTGCCTCCCCAGCTGTGCTGTGGGTCGTCCGGTCGGAGGGCCCCATGGGGTTCATTTCTAGCCCATCCATCCCCCGAAGCGCAGGCAAATGGCTGGGCCGCTCATGCTTGCTGAAGAAATGAATTTTTGAAAAGCTTGTAGCATTTCTTCTGGATAAGTGAGGTGCGTGGCTTTAAACTGAGCTGATGTGGAATTTGTACTCAGCTGGAAAAGTCGTTCTGAGAGGTGGGGAAGCAAATGCCACCCATCTTTAAGGTAATGTCAACAGACATCCACTGGCTCTGCTCTACCAGCATTGCGGTTTCTCGTGCACACACCCATCTGCCCCCCCCCCCCGCCCCCTCCGTCAGCGAGGACAGAGCATCCACGCCTGCACAGGCATGGTCCCCAGCTTCCGGGGGACGGTGATCGGTCCAGATGGCGTGCACACGACCCAGCAGGTCAATCAGTCGCTTTCCTCGCGATCGATGCCCGTTTGCAGGAGGCAAACCCTCCCTTGCCGTGGTTGCTCAGCTGGAACTGCTTGGTGAGCCACTGGATTTGATTTGTGCTTTGCTTCGTTTTTCTTAAGCCAGTTTGAGTTGGTTTGCATCGCTAGAAACCACAAAAGGCCACGTCAGGGCAAGTGCATGCTTCTGACTGGTCAGAGAGGCGTATCAGGCCTGAGCAGTGTGGTTTTAGAGGTAGGGAAATAAAACGCCGCTCGTTCCCAGAGTGGGGAGAGGTCTGGAGACTGCGTCCTATATGTAAAATGAGAAAGACCTGGGGACTTTTAGCCAGGAGAAGGAAAGGCTCCCGTGGCTGCAGAGAGGCATGCCGAGAGGACTGGACTTGGGTAATAGCTGAAAGATACCAGAGGAGGGGCAACCAGACAGTGACCACAGCTGTCTGACAATGGAGGCACTGCCATGTGAGGTAGTGAGATCCCCGTCACTGGAGGTATTCCAACAGAGATGGAATAGGAATCAAGAATACGGAGAGGCAGGAGGCGCCTGAGTGGCTCAGTCAGTTAAGACTCTGCCTTCGGCTCAGGTCATGATCCCAGGGTCCTGGGATCGAGCCCCGCATCAGGCCCACTGCTCAGCGGGGAGCCTGCTTCTCCCTCTGTCTGCTGCTCCCCCTGTTGTGCTCTCTCTCTCTCTGACAAATAAATAAAATCTTAGAAGAAAAAAAAAAGTCAGGGAGAAAAGGATTGGTGGGGCCATGTTTCAGAGTTCACAGAGAATTAAAAACTCCAGCAGGCAAAGTAGCCCCAGAGCTCTGACTGGTTCCTTATGGGACCAACAAAACAGAACAGCTATAAAATACTTTTCTGAGACAATTGGGGAAACTTAACTAGGGATTAGATATCAGATAATGCTGGGAGTTACTGTTCTCTTGAGTCTGATAATGGAATTGTAAGTTGTTTTTTTTTTTTAAGATTTTATTTATTTTTTTAAAGTAATCTCTACACCCAACATGGGGCTCGAACTCATGACCCCAAGATCAAGAGTCACATGCTCTACCGACTGAGCCAGCTAGGTGCCCTGGGGTTGTGGTTTTTTGTTTCTAAACATTTTGTTTATTTATTTGACAGAGAGAGAGCACAAGCAGGGAGAGTGGGGGGCAGAAGGAGAGGGAGAAGCAGGCTTCCCACTGAGCAGGGAGCCCGATGCAGGGCTCAATCCCAGGACCCTGGGATCATGACCTGAGCCGAAGGCAGATGCTTAACTGACTGAGCCACCCAGGCGCCCCGGGATTGTGGTTTTGAAGAGGACGTAGTTTTGGGTCATGTATTTTGAAGTATTCAGTGTGTTCAAGAAGTGAAATGTTACGGGGCACCTGGGTGGCTCAGTTGGTTAAGCGACTGCCTTCGGCTCAGGTCATGATCCTGGAGTCCCGGGATCGAGTCCCGCATGGGGCTCCCTGCTCGGCAGGGAGTCTGCTTCTCCCTCTGACCCTCCCCCCTCTCATGTGCTTGCTCTCTCTCATTCTCTCTCTCTCAAAAAAAAAAAATAAAATAAAATAAAGAAGTGAAATGTTACGATCTTTGGGAATTAATTTCGACTGGCTCAGCAAAACCAACCAACCAACCAACCAACCAAGCCTATACACACCCAGGCAAATGTTGACAATCATTGAATATAGATGGTGGGCCTAAGGGGCTCATGAACCCATTATTTCAACTTTTCTTAATATTTGAAATTTATCATGATACAAAGTTTGGGGAAAATCTCAACGACAGCCCATTGGCACAGCATTTTATACTCAGTGTATTCACTTCTGTGTACAGTCATTTGTAAACTAAGCAGAACCAAAAACCCAGGTGATAATCATAAGGGCCCTGGGACAGTAGGATGGGCTTGGGGTTTCTGGGATCTGGGAGGGTTTCAGAAGCACTGAGAGGGGGCCTGGGTGGAATGAGGAAGGGCCTTGAGGGCCAGGTTAGGGAGGCTGATTTTGTCCGCAGGGGCTTGAGCAAGCCACCAAACCGTGGGGACAACCTGGGACAATGTTGGCATGTCAGTGGGAGCAGTGAGGGCGCTGATGGGCTGGAGAAAGGAGCCTTAGTCTAAGTGCCTTGAGGGGCAAGGCAGCCTGGGTGGGGTCTGATCATCAGGAGAGATAGGAGTCCCCTCTGAAGGGAACAGCTACTACTTGGGGACAGCTGAAAGTCCCTCCAAGGGGGCAAAATGCATGTGGGTCCAGAGAACTTCTCAAGAGCATCCAGAATTCTTTCATTGTATGAGAATCTTCTAGTTTATAGCGTAGGCACATTTAAAAGTAGAAGCAAAACAAAACCCTGTTGGAAGCAGACAAAGCCCTGGTCAGGTTCTGGGGCCACCATCCCTGGGGGAGTGAGGAGGTGTGACAGTCCAAGGTGGGGTGCTGGGTCTGACCTCAGGTGACAATGGGGAGGCCAGACTACAGAGGCACCCAGAGGTGGACTCCATCCAGGAGACCTGGTGACTAAGCAGATTCAGGAAGGGGAGGGCGGAGTCCAGGGCGACTCCCAAGTGTCCAGCATGGGCCGCTGCTGGGCGGGGAGGACACTCCAGAGGCAGAGTCACAGGAGGAGGGCAGGATGCTGGGGGTAGGGGAAGTCGGTGTCTGGGCTGGAGACCTGGAGAGCGAGCCTGAGGCCCTGGGGCGGGCGGCCCTCCCGGAGAAGGAGCCCTTCAGGGAGAGTCTTAGAGTCAGGAAAGAGTCTGAAAGTCTGAGGACAGAATGGGGGAGGTAGGAGGGAGTGGAGAAAGAAAGCCAAGGCTTTAAGGGGCAAAAGAGGACACAGGGTCCTGACTGTCACTCAAGGTATTCCTAATCCTCAATTCTGTGCCACACCCTCAACAGATAAACAGGTGGGGCCTGATACAGATCCCTGGGGCACCACCTAGGCTCCTCCAGGCAGACTGGCCCATTCATCAGGGACTTGCAGGTCCAAATCCACAGAATAGAATCTCGGCCAACCCACGTGATTCCCACTTGAGCTCCATCAAGATGGTCAGAGGCATGGACCAAGACTGGAATGCAGGCAGTCCACACCCTGGGATTAGTCTGACCTGAGTCTGCCCAGCCCATGGGGCCTTGGGGAGCAACTCCTTCCTGTTTTAGGGGAAGGGAAAATGGCCTTTTGGGCTGTCAGGTACGACCTGGTTTGATCGCATATCAGATCTGAACAATGGGCATTATGCTGACCACACATGTCGGCCGAAGTGTCGGACATTCATTCATTCAACATACATTTATCCAGTATCTCCTGTGGGCCATTAAACTGCACTGGGTGTTGGGGATACAAAAATCTAAGACACTAGGAATTGGATCA
Organism: Mirounga angustirostris; assembly: GCF_029215605.1. Classification (NCBI taxonomy): domain Eukaryota; kingdom Metazoa; phylum Chordata; class Mammalia; order Carnivora; family Phocidae; genus Mirounga; species Mirounga angustirostris. Next base: position 170,340,828 of record NW_026991713.1, read on the forward strand.
GGTATCAAGTTGTGTGTTGCTTTCAGATTACACAGAAACGATCCCCACCCCCACCCCAATTCTGGCCCCAGCTCCACCCAGATTTTGGCATACTCCCTAGCAGGCTGTATCAGAATTTTGGCAGGACAAGAGGGGCTATGAAGCTTGTTCTCCTGAAAAACCTCCCCATATGTCTCTGATTTGGCAGGCTAAGATAACCAGAGAACTCTGCTAGTGAAATTCTTTGAAATGTTTCATAAAATTTATTTTAAATGCACAGCTGAGCTCCCATGACAGAAATCCCAGGAGTCTAGGAACAAAGAGAGGACTAAACACAGTAGATGATAGCCAATGAGTTGATAATGTTGGTAATTCCCTTAGATGTCAGTGAAGGTCATTAGCGAGGAGTGACGGGAGATAGACCCCGCGCTAGGGTTGCTAGAAAAAAAGTACAGGATAATACAGGATGCCCATTTGTGTGTGTGTATACAGACAGATAGATGCATTACATGCATAAACACACATATACGTAAATACATTTTTTTTTGGCTAAATATGGCAGCCTGGACCCACCTAAAATGGAAATTGTAGGGGCTCCTGGGTGGTTCAGTTGTTTGAGCATCTGACTCATGATCTCAGCTCAGGTCTTGATCTCAGGGTCATGAGATCGAGCCCTGTGTTGGGCTCCACGCCTAGCGAGCCCCCCCCAAAATGGACATTGTACCCAAGAGCCCTGTTGAGTTGAATCATGAAAAGCCACTGTCAGTGAAAGGACTAAGTAGAGATAATGTGTCAGGGTGGGGGGTGACAAGCAAGCTTGTCCACCTCGGTGTGAGAATTCAAAACCCTTGACCTGGTTTCACATGTGCGGGATTCCAGATCACTCCACGGGAATGGTTCAGTCACTTGCAAGCCAAGAAACCAACAGAAATAAAGATACTCCTGAAGAAGAAAAAAAAAAAGTAAGGATGGGGCTTGATGGGGGCCCTGAACATGTGCCCCTAGACTGTAAGGGATTCTCCAAATGAAATGAAAACAAACACAAATGATGAGTTTACAGTTTAAAAATGTCAAAATAATATGAAATCAGAGAGGGAGACAAACCCTAAGAGACTCTTAGTTCTAGGAAACAAACTAAGGGTTGCTGGAGGGGAGGTGGGCAGGGAGATGGGGTAAGTGGGTGATGGGCATTGAGGAGGGCACTTGATGTGAGGAGCACTGGGTGTTATACACAACTGATGAGTCACTGACCTCTACCTCTGAAACTAATAATACACTATATGTTAATTGATTTTAAATAAAAAATTTAAAAAAAAGTCAGAGCCTTGAGGAGATAATTTCCCACATGACTCAGAGGCACAACAATTAGGACAATCAGAGCCCCCCCACCCCCATCTTGAGATTATACAATAACAATATGAAAGGGAACGTAAAGTTCAATATGTTGATTATGATTAAAGACATAAAATAAGAAATCCAAATCCTAAGAAAACAAACACCTTAAACCCCCCTGGATTTGACAAAGAACCAGAGTTTCTAGAAATGAAATATGTAGTCACTGAAACAAAGATCACAGTGAAACCTTCAACACGTGGATTGAATAGCAGCCTGAACACCGTGGAAGAGAGGATGAGTGAGCTGTGGTAAGAGATTTCAAGGAGTACAGAGAGCTGAAGTGATGAAAGAAATATGAAAAAGAAGTTAGGAGACACAATAGGATCAGAATATTCAGCATCTAATAGAGTTTCCAGAAAAAGTATGATTCAGAGGACAAGGTAGAGGTAATATTCGAAGATAGAATGACTAAGAGTTTTCTGGAATTGTTGAGTCCTGATTTCTCAAGAAATGAGGAAACACTGAATCCTGAACATAATGAAAGATAGGTCCGTGTAGATTTCTGCAGTAGAAATATGCAGAAAAATGTATAAAAAAAGATTTTCTCTCAGATCCTTTCTGAAAGAGTTGTTAACGATACTTGAGGAAGAAGAAACTTGCGTTTAGAGTATTTTAAGAAGGAATGAGGAACAAGGAGGGCAAGTGACCCAGGCAAGACCTTGGTGAAGGTCTTGGCTCAAAAAAGCAATGGTAAAAGCTGGTAAAATTATCAAAAACAATCATTTCAGTACCCTGGAAGTTAACCAGAGGCAGACAGCAAATTGAAAGGCATTTATTCGACAAAAACTCAACAGCCTCATTAATAATGGTGGCGTCCGTGACATTTTATCTCTAGGTGACTCCCCCTTCCCACCCCCAAAGGCCAGGACATGGTGGCCATTGAAAACTGGCAGCCTCCTGGCCACTGGAGGGGCTGACCTGATTTGGAGCTCTGCAAAAAAACTCGTGGTGAGAGGCAGTGTTGAAAATAATATCAATTAGTGGCAAACAAATGGAGGAAGGCCAATGTCATGGCCGCCTAAGGCTTCAATGCCGTTTGGGGCAAGCAAGTGACTCGCTGCAATTTTGAGGAGATCTAGGGCACAAGATAGCCATGGGGGAATTTGGGAAGCTCCAGCATATAATCAAGAGTTGGACGCTCAGCTGACTGAGCCACCCAGGCACCCCAAGACAGATCTCATTTAATCCTTCCCACAGAGGAGTTTCTAGCTCCCATTTGGGAAAAATGAGGCTCAGAGAGGTAAAGTAACTTGCTCTAGGTCACACAGCTAATACATGGCGGAGCTGATACACCAACTCTGGTGTGCATGACATGCAGAGGAACAGGAGAGTAGCCGAAACAACAGGAGAAAAGCAGTTAACTAGAAACTGTCAGAGGGGGCCCAGAGGCTAGACAAAGACTTTAAAAAAGCTATTACAAATATGTTCAAAGAACAAAAGAAACACGTGTTTATAAAGAATTAAAGGAAATACTCATCAAGTAGAGAATATCAAAAAAGAGATCCTGATTTTGGTTTTTCAGAACTTCGAGAGAAAAAAATTTCTGTTGTTTTAAGCCACCAAGTGTGTGATCACTTGTTACGTTGTCAAATAATAGTCTATTTGTATAGGTATACCACCTGTTTATCTCTTCACCGGTTGATGGCTTAGCTGGGTTATTTCCACTTTTTGGCTATTATGAATAATCGTGCCATAAACATTTGCATACAAGATTTTGTGTAGGGGGCCCCTCGGTGGCTCACTCGGTTAAGCATCTACCTTCGGCTCAGGTCGGGATCTCGGGGTCTTGGGATCGAACCCCTCATCAGGCTCCCTGCTTATCGGGGAGCCTGCTTCTCCCTCTCCCTTTGCCCCTCTCATGTGCACTCTCTCTAGTTCACTTTCTCTCTCAAATAAATAAAGTCTTAAAAAAAAGATTTTGTGTAGACATGTTTTCAGTTCATTCTGAGGAGCTGCCAAATTTTTTCCAAGGTAGCTGCATCATTTAGCATTCCAGCCATCAGTGTATGAAGGGTCTGTCTTTTCTTTACAACCTCACCAATGCTTGTTATTGCCTGTCTTTTGAATTATAGCCATCCTAGTGTGGGGATGAAGTGGTATTTCATTGCAATTTTTTTTTTCTTTAAGAAGCTTATTTTTTTTTTAGTAATCTTTATACCCAATGTGGGACTCGAACTCACAACCCCAAGATCAAGAGTCACATGCTCTTCTGACTGAGCCAACCAGGTGCCCCATGTGTGGTTTTTTTTTTTAATTCAATATCTACCTTTAATGATAAATGCCCAAAGATCCATTATTACATGTAATATTTGACTGGTTAACACAGCAACAACAAAGTAATAAAAGGTATGCTGTATTTCTCTTTATCCTACTGCCTACTGCCATCATCTTGGCTTAAGTCACCACTGCGTTTCTCACGGATTATGGTAAAAGTCTCCTACTTGATTTCCCTGCCTGAAGTTTCACTCTTTGCCACTTTCCAACACATTCTCCACTTAGTAGTCAGAGCGGTTTTAGTAACTGGCACATTTGCTTATGTCATCGCCCCGCTCAAAACCCTTCAGTTCAAGGGCTCCTCATTGTTCTCGGCACGCTCAGTTCTTTACTCGCCAAGTGTTTTAGGATGCAGACTTCTCTGTCATCTCCTCTCTTCCGCCAGACAAAATGACCCCTGCTTCAGAGGATGAGTCCTGTTCTCTCGTATCTAGGTCTTTGCCACTTTCTCTATAGGACCACCTCCCTCTTTTATTTCATCTACACTCCTTTTAGGTTTCTTTTAGGTATTTCCTCTGCTGAATCTGGGTTAGGGGTTCCTCCTTTATGTGCTGTGGTCCTCTGGGCTCATTCCACCAGAGCTGTTGACTATTTACCCATGCGTCCTTTTTTTTTTTTTTTTTTAAGATTTTATTTATTTTGAGAGAGAGAGAGAGTGTGTGTGAGCAGGGGGAGCGGGAGAGGGAGAGAGAATTAGAAGCAGACTTGGCGCTGAGCGCGGAGCCCCATGCGAGGCTTAATCCCAGGACCTGGAGATCATGACCTGAGACGAAACCCAAAGTTAAATGCTTAACCGACTGAGCCACCCAAGTGCCCCGCCCCCCATCTGTCCTTTTCAATGGGAGATGGAAATCCACTTTAAAGAGAGGGACTGTTTCTAGTTCACTGTCTTGTTCTTGAACGGCATTTTAAATATTCCTAAAATGACAACACTCACAACAGCTTTACGGATGACTTCTGCTAAACATTTGTGGAATTACACAAAAGTGTAATACATACGCTTCCAGAAAATAGAAAGAGAAAAAGGAAAAGGAACAGTATGCATAGATTCTATTAGGTTAGTATAACTCAATGCAAAACAAAGCAAGGACCACAGGATAAAGGCAGAGGACCATCTTCTTCCGAATTATGGGTGTAGGTATCATAAAAAACATCTCCACCAACAGAATCCAACTGCATGCATAAAAATGAATACATTAGGGGCTCCTGGGTGTCTCAGTCAGTTAAGCCTCTGCCTTCGGCTCAGGACATGATCTCAGGGTCCTGGGATCGAGCCCTGCTTCTCCCTCTTCCTCTGCCTCTCCCCCTGCTTGTGCTCTCTTGCTTTCTGTCAAATAAATAGATAAATAAATAAATAAATAAATAAAATCTTTAAAAAATATTTTAAAAAATGAATACGTTAGAGCAAAACTGGGCTTGTTCCAAGAGTGCAGGGTTTTTTTTTTTAAGAATGCAAGGTTTTTAACATTGAAAAAATGTTAATCTAATTCATCACATCATCAGTTTTTTTAATTTATTTTTTTTAACGAACTGTCAACTTTCTCTTTCCTAATTTTTTTTTAAGGTTTTATTTTTTTATTTATTTGAAAGAGACAGATAGTGACAAAGAGCACAAGCAGGGAGGAGAGGGAGAAGCAGGCTTCTCGCTGAGCAGGGAGCCCAACTCAGGGCTTGATCCCAGGACCCCGGGACCATGACCCGAGCTGAAGGCAGATGCCCAACCGACTGAGCCATCCACGCACCCCTCACATTATCAGTTTAAAGAAGAAACACCAGGGACCCCTGGCTGGACAAGTGACTCTTGATCTCGGGCTTGTGAGATCGAGCCCCACGTTGGGTGTGGAGATTGCTTAAAAATAAAATTAAAAAATAAACCTTTAAAAAAGAAACAGCACCTCAGTGCCTCAATAGATGAAACAAGAAATGTTCCATACTTTTCAAAATCTATCCATGCTATGAGCTCCTAGCAAATAATAAATAGAAGGGAACTGCTTTAACCTGATAATCTACTGAAAAACTTTAATAAATATAATTTTCAAAAGAGAAATACTTTTTTTAAAAGATTTTATTTATTTATTTATTTGAAAGAGAATGAGAGAGAGAGAGCACATGAGAGTGGGGAGGGTCAGAGGGAGAGGCAGACTCCCCGCTGAGCAGGGAGCCCGATGTGGGACTAGATCCCGGCACTCCAGGATCATGACCTGAGCTGAAGGCAGCTGCTTAACCAACTGAGCCACCCAGGCGCCCCTCAAAAGAGAAATATTGAAAGCACCCCTTTAAAATTAGGGACAAGAAAAGCATGCTCACCATTGCCACTTCAGTTCAACATTCTCTAGGCAGTACAGAAAAGCAAGAAAAATAAGCCAATGATATTTGAATTGGAATAGATTATGTTGGTTCAAAAAAAACCATAACAAACTACATATGTGATCATCTACATTGAGGGTTCCCCTGTTTATGGAAGACTTACCAATATTTGAAAACATTAATTTGTTATTGGCATGTTTGAGCTTCTTAAAGTAGAATTTTAAAGCCTTTCATGAGTGGTTTGGGGCCAACCTCGGCGGGAAACGGAGCACATTTTATATATACATAATTGCTCTGCTGTGTTAACTCAGCAGCTAACAAGGTGGAATGCAGTCTAAAAGAAGGAAATTACATAAATTTAAAAACCATCCTAATTTGTATAAAACAACTGGCTCTGTGATTAAACTGTTGAAAGGACAGTAATTTGATTTCATGCTTAAATGGTTATTTTTGTAGTCGAAATGATCATTGAAGTGAAATGTGATTCCAACAATTGCAACATAGTTTTATTGGATTACAAAGGACTGAAAAAAAAGTATTGTATGGATTTGCCAAAATTTTGTAATTTGGAGAAGGAATTGCCTTCTTTAGATTTGTATTTCCAAAGAGTCTCTCCGATTTAGAATGCTGTATTAGACGCTGATCATGTTCATTGAAAACCATTACTTACATTTTATTTTTTTTAAGATTTCATTTATTTATTTGACAGAGAGAGACACAACGAGAGAGGGAGCACAAGCAGGGGGAGAGGGAGAGGGAGAAGCAGGCTCTCCGTGGAGCAGGGAGCCCGATGCGGGGCTCGATCCCAGAACCCTGGGATCATGACCTGAGCCGAAGGCAGACGCTTAATGACTGAGCCACCCAGGCGCCCTGAAGCCTTCTTTTTAAAAGGAGACTTGTGCATCCTTTGACTTCGAAATCAATTCCAGCATAAATCCCAGGTCCTTAATGCGTTTAATAATACGGTGCCACAGACGGGAAAGACCGATTGACTTAAATTAACCACTAAGTGCCCTGCCGTGGTTTTTATTTATGGGAAATCCTTATTTCTGATTACCAAAGGCCAGGTGCCATCTGGAAAACAACACGGTACGTGAATTTTGTTTCATGGTTCAGCGCATGTAATTAACAACCGCTAAACAGCATTTCTGATACTGGCAATTGTGTATATCCTGCTGAAAGACTATTAGCTTTTGCCTTTATTTTATAATGCTTCATGTAAGCGACCAACTTGTCAGGTTTCCTATGAAAGAGGAAGTTAATATGTATGTGAGCCATAGAAATAGTATACTAAACTATTTGAAAATTAGTGAGTTTTTTTCCATTTAAAAGATTGTCTAGGGGCCCCTGGGTGGCTCAGTCGTTAAGCGTCTGCCTTCGGCTCAGGTCATGATCTCAGGATCCTGGGATCGAGTCCCACATGGGGCTCCCTGCTCGGCGGGAAGCCTGCTTCTCCCTCTGCCCATCCCCCTGCTTGTGTTCCCTCTCTCACTGTCTCTCTCTCTCTCTCTCTCTGTCAAAATAAATAAATAGAATCTTAAAAAAAAAAAAAAAAAAGATTGTCTACAGGGGCACCTGGGTGGCTCAGTCTGACTTTGGCTCAGGTCATGATCTCAGGATCCTGGGATCAAGCCCCACGTTGGGCTCTGCACTCAGTGGGGAGTCTGCTTCTCCTTCTCCCTCTGCCCCTCCTCCCACTTGTGCTCTCTCTCTCTCTCTCAAATAAATAAAAAAAAATTTTTAAAGATTTTTATTTATTTATTATTTGACAGGGAGAGAGACAGTGAGAGAGGGAACATAAGCAGGGGGAGTGGGAGAGGGAGAAGCAGGCTTCCCACCGAGCGGGGAGCCCGATGCGGGGCTCAACCCAGGACCCTGAGACCATGACCCAAGCCAAAGGCAGACACTTAACGACTGAGCCACCCAGGCGTCCAGTCAGTTCAGTTCTTTTATCTGCCTTGACTCTGCCCTTGTGTGCACAGTGTAGGGATCTGCCAGAGATTTGGGAAGACTTATACCAGAATCTGGGACTTCCCTGGATCTTTTCTTTTCACGATGCTCCTTTACTTTCCACCAGCTGTGTTTGTCCCAAATATTGTCTTCAGGTTCTTCAAGCCAGAAAGATTAATTTTAGATTGGATAGAGCACTTACTATATGACACTGTCTTGACCTCAGACTAAAAGCTGTAAATATGGGAGACACATTGTACCAGTGTCCTCTTAAAATTTTTAACTCCTCTTCAGAACCTGCCTTTGTTTACCCTTCAGGTGCCTTTGTGCTATTTACAAATATTTGTCTAGAGTTTTCAGTTGTTATCTGTGGGAATGTCAGGTTTGTTAAGTGCTTACTTGGCTATCCTGGAAGTGAACCAAATTTTCCAACTTCGATGAAAAACATTAATCCATTGATTTAAAAAACTTCATGAAGCCCAAACTGAATAAATACACAGAAAATCACACCTAAGCTGCTGAAAACCAAAGGTAAAGAGAAAATCTGAAAAAGAGACAAAGGAAAAAGACAGAACATTCAAGAGAACAATAAGAATAATGGCTAACACCTAATTAGAAATAGTGGAAGCCAGAAGACAATAGGAAGACGTGTATAAAGGCTGAACATACAACCTGTCAGCCTAGAATTCTATGCCCAGTGAAATAGCTTTCAAAAATGAAGGTCGGGGGCACCTGGGTGGTTCAGTCGGTTAAGTGTCTGACTTGATTTTGGCTCAGGTCATAATCTCAGGGTCGTGAGATCAGCCCCGAGTTGGGCTCCACACTGGGTGTTGAGCCTGCTTAAAATTCTCTCTCCCTCTCCCTCACCCTTCACTCATGTGCATGCTTTCTGTCTCTAAAAAAAGAAAAACTGAGGTAAAATAAAGACTTTTACAATGAAAGGAGAGGAATTTTGTCTCTAGCAGACATGCAGTATGAAATTGTAATAGGCTGTTTATCAGAGGGGAAATGATACCAGATGGAAACTCAGCTCTAAAGGAAAGGGATGAAGAGAACCAAAAATTGTAACTCTGTAGGTAAAAGATTATTTTTTTAACTTTTCTTGATTTATTTAAGGAAATTGGTGGTAAAGCAAAAAAAAAAAAAATACTAACATTGTATGGTGAGGTTTATAGCATATGTAGAAGTAAAACATACTGTAATAATTGCCCAAAGGATGGGAATAGGTAGAGGAGTTACACTGGTGGGAGGTCCTTATATTATGTGTGAAGCGATAAACATTAATTCAAGGTAAACTGAGTTAAGGGTTAGTTTTGTAATTTCTAGAGCAATCAATAAAACATACAGAGAGTGGGGGTGCCTGGGTGGTGCCCAGTTGGTTGAGCATCTGATTCTTAATTTTGACTCAGGTCATGATCTCGGGGTTGTGGGATCGAGCCCTGCATTGGCTCCATGCTGAGCGTGGAGCCTGCTTGGGATTCTCTCTCTCCCTCTCCCTCTGCCCCTCCCCCTGCTCATGTGTATGTGTTCTCTCTCTCTTTAAAAGTAAATAAATAAAGTATTTAAAAAACAATAACATACAGAGAGGGAGAACTAAAAAGCCAAAGAAGGAGATAAAATGCAATTGTAAAAAAAGCCAAAGAACTTAATTAATCTGAAAAAGGCAGAAAAAGAATACAGGAACGAAGATCAGATGGACAAATAGAAAATAAAAGCAGTAACTATCACATTAATAAAGATATCAAATGTAAGTGGATAAAATGTTACTAAAGGCAGAGTTTGAAAAGTTGGGTAACAAAAGAAGAGCAAATCATATGCTGTTTGCAAGAGATGCAGTTTAAATGTAAAGACACAGGTTGAAAGTAAAAGCACACAGAAAGATACACCACGTAACCACCAATCCCAAGAAAGGTGGAAATGGCTACATTAATATCAGAGATAAAGAACATTTCATGATGATAAAAAGGTCGATTCATTAAGAAGACACAGCTATCCTAAATCTGTAGGTCCCCAATAACAGAGCTTCAAAATGTAAGAAGCAGGGAAAGGGTAGCTTTTCAACAGATGGATTAAGGACTTGGACCCAGAATATCTAAAGAACTCCTACAACTCAATAATACAAAGAACAAAACCAACAGGAAATGGCAAACTTTTGAACAGGTACTTGGCCAAAGGAAATATATAGGTGGCAAATAAGCAAAGAAGAAGATGCTTAAAATAATTGGTCACTGGAGGGCGCCTGGGTGGCTCAGTCGGTTAAGCGACTGCCTTCGGCTCAGGTCATGATCTTGGAGTCCCGGGATCGAGTCCCACATTGGGCTCCCTGCTCCACGGGAAGCCTGCTTCTCCCTCTCCCCCTCCCCCTGCTTGTGTTCCCTCTCTCGCTGTGTCTCTCTCTGTCAAATAAATAAAAAAAATCTTAAAAAAAAAAAAATAATTGGTCACTGGAGCAATGCATATTAAATTCACAATGAGATGCCAGTGGCTAAAATTAGAAAGACGGATGATACCTCCTGCCATTGTAGAGAAACAAGAACTCTGATGTTGCTGGTGGAAGTTAAACAAGGCTACAGCCATTTTGGCAGTTTCTTATAAAGTGAAGCATACACTTAACCACAGGACCCAGCAATTCTACTCCTGGGTATTTATTCCATAGAAATGAAAACATATGTCCTTACAATGATTCGTGTATGAATGTGTAATAGCCAAAGCCCAGGAACAACCACCATGTCCACTAACAGAAGAATGCAGAAACAAATAGTAGTATATTCATTCAATGGGATCCAAATGAGCAATGCAAAGAATAAAATACAACTGGACTCAACAGCATGGATACACCTGGAAAGAATTAGGTTGAACAAAAGGGGCCAGACATAAAAGAGTACATGCTGTCTGCTTTCCTTTATTTGAAGTTCAAGAACGGGCAAATGTGTTCTAGGGTGATAAAAATCGTAACAGTGGTTGCCTCTGGGGTGGTAATGGTGGGGCTTGATAGGAAAAGCCCCAAGGGAACTTTCTGGAGCTATGGAAATGTTCTCTATCTTGATTGGCATGGTGGCTACCTGAGTGTATACATTTATTAGACATGTATTCTTCAAATTGGGCACTTAAGATTTGTGCATGTCACTGTGTGTAAATTTTGCCTAAGAATTATCTTGGCAGTTTGTTTTCCATATTTTATATTTTAGGCTTATTAGGTCTTTTTTTCCCCAGTGCTAATTAATAGAATTTTAAGGAGTAGGCTTGAAGATGCTGCCAATCAAGAAAATCTGGGGCACCTGGGTGGCTCAGTCGGTTAAATGTCTAACTCTTGATTTCAGCTCAGGTCATGATCTCGGGGTCCTGGGATCGAGCCCTGCCTCAGGCTCCGTGGTCAGCAGGGAGTCTGCTTGAGGATTTCTCTCCCTCTCCCTCTGCCCCTCCCTGTGCTCCCTTTCTGTCTCAAATAAATAAATCTTAGAACAAAATCTTAGGTATAAAACATGTGCTGTTGTCCTTCAGCTGCACAAATGCAGACATTGAGTGTTATAAAGCGGTTTCTGATAAAGTAGTAAATTGAGAGCATTCACAAAGTATCACTTCTGCACTCCTGACTGACATGAGAGTACGCAAATGTATAATCCCCTTCTAGTAGTGCAGTTTTTTTGAATGAGTCTTTTTTTTTTTTAAGATTTTATTTATTTATTTGAGAGAGAGAGAATGAGAGACAGAGAGCATGAGAGGGAGGAGGGTCAGAGGGAGAAGCAGACTCCCCGCCGAGCAGGGAGCCCGATGCGGGACTCGATCCCGGGACTCCAGGATCATGACCTGAGCCGAAGGCAGTCGCTTAACCGACTGAGCCACCCAGGCGCCCTTGAATGAGTCTTTTAAGACATGCAGACTTCAGGGTGTTTTGCTATATTCTGTGAACTCTAACCAGTAATCCCCAAAAGTCGGCATTCTAGTTATTTAATAACTTGTTGCCCTTGTAATGATGGTTAATTTGATGTATGTACTTTTGATGTATATAAAAATACAAATAATTAAGGTTCTTTTTGTTAAGTCAGGACAGGATCATTGACACTTTTTTTCCTTTCCCCACCTGCAAAAAAAATTAATAAAACTCCAAATCTGTTGGATTTCTTATTCAAACAGAGGGTTGTGAAGTCTGAGTCTTACTGAAATTTACAGTGCTAAGAAGGAGAAATAGAAAGGGGCTGATGGACTTGTTTGATGGAGTGGTCGAGAGGTTAGCGTAGACAGAGAGTGAATGTTGAATGATGTAATTACTGAATGAATAATTCAGCTCTTCATCCTCAAGGTAAGATGGCAGCTGAGAGTCCTAGATCTTGCTCAAGTTCAATTACACATTATTTTATTCATTAATTTATCCAGCAAATATTTCAACCCCATTCCAGTACCAAGTACTGTAGCAATTAGGGACCAGTCAGGATAAGGGAAACAAAAACTTACGATTTACCAGGGCTAAGAGCTCTAACTGGTGTTCAGGACCCTAAGGAAAGGATGCCCTTGACTGGTGCCCAGACTACAGAGGAGGTGGTGTGTCCTGCAGGGGGTGCTCGGACCACTAAAGAGAGAACTATGGGCAGCTTGGGCTCTGCATCCTGCAAGTGGTTGGGGGCAGAAACCAAGTGGTTGCTGCTATTTGAGAAATACAGACAACCCCTGGAAAACTGGAAGGAAGTCCTTTCTCCTCTTTGTCCATTTTGCAAGGTCCCTTTAGTGCCTCCCACTGTCAGAAGTTAGAAGGAAACCAGCAGGAAAGAGAAATGGACCTTCAAAATGGGATTGTGAAATTAATTTGGTTAGATTTTTGACCTTGAACACAGAGCATCTTGCCAATTTAAATGGGATTCTGGTATCTGCTGGCATAAAGAGACCATAAAGAGCCCGGATAATCTACCCAATGAATTAGATAACCTAGTTCGATAACCCAATGTAGTGTGGAAACAAATGGCTAAGGAAGGGGCGCCTGGGTGGCTCAGTTGGTTAAGCGACTGTCTTCGGCTCAGATCATGATCCCAGGGTCCTGGGATCGAGTCCTACATTGGGCTCCCTGCTCGGCGGGAGGCCTGCTTCTCCCTCTCCCTCTCCCACTCCCCCTGCTTGTGTTCCTGCTCTCGCTGTCTCTGTCTCTGTCAAATAAATAAATAAAATCTTAAAAAAAAAAAATGGCTAAGGAAAACCGTTCGGAAAGAAAAGGATGAGCTTGGGGCTTTAAAGTCCTGGTCAAAGAACCAGACAGGTTTTTTGGTGGCTCTATCAGTTGTCTATTGCTGTGTAACAAATGACTCTAGAATTTAGTGGCTGAACATAATAATTAAACGTTTCTGTCTCACAGTTTCTTCGGGCCTAGAATTCAGAAGTGGCTTATCCGGACAGTTCTGGCTCTGGGTCTCTCCTAAGTTTGCAGTCACGAGACTGGCTGGGCTCACAGTCCGCTGAGGGCTTCACTAGGCTGGAGGATCCATTCAAAGGTACTATTTCACATGGCTGGAAAGTGGGTGTGATGTTGATTTTTCCTCTTAGTTCTAGTTTTCGCTTCATGTATTTCAAAAAAATGTTTTTAGATGCATACGCATTTTTTTGAAGGGGGGGGGACAGAGGGAGAGGGAGAAGCCCGAAGCGGACTCTGTGCTCAGCACGGAGCCTGATGCGGAGGCGCAGAACCCGATGCCTGTCTTGGGGTGCGGAGCTGGTTGTGGGGCTTGATCTCACGACCCTGAGATCACAACTTGAGCCAAAACCAAGAGTCGGTCGCTTAACCTACTGTGCTACCCAGGTGCCCATAGGTGCACACACATTTTAGATAGTTATGCCCTCTTGGTTAGTTGGCGCTTTTATTATTATGTAAATCGCTCTTTATCCTTAATCATTTTCACAGTTCTTTTTTTTTCATTTTCACAGTTCTTTAGACTACTTTGATATTAATCAAAGTGAATCAAATCTAAATATAGCCAAGCCAGCTTAAAAAAATTAGTGTTTGTGTGGTATGTCTTTTTCCATCCTTTTACTTTTAACGTACTCTATCATTAAATTTCAAGTTTGTTTCTTATAAACAGCATATAAGGGGCACCTGGGTGGCTCAGTCGTTAAGCGTCTGCCTTTGGCTCAGGTCATGATCTCAAGATCCTAGGATCGAGCCCCGCATCGGGCTCCCTGCTCAGCAGCAAGCCTGCTTCTCCCTCTCCCCCACACCCCGCTTGTGTTCCCTCTCTCACTGTGTCTCTCTGTCAAATAAATAAATAAAATCTTTAAAAAATAAAAAAATAAACAGCATATAAATTTTTTTAAAAATCCAGTTTGATAGTCTCTCTCTTTTTTGGTAGGAACACTTTATATATTATAGAATTCTTTGTCACACTGTTTGCAAACATTTTCTATATGTTGCAAATATTTTCTTCTGGCTTCCATCTGCTCTGGTTAGATTTTTAAAAACTATTATTTAAAAACTTTACATAGAGTAAAATTGACTTCTTTTTCTGCTTACAGCTCAATGTGTGTTTTTTTGTTTTTTTTTTAAAGTAAACTCTACCCCCAATGTGGGGTTCAAACTCATGATCCTGAGATTAAGAATCACATGCTCTGGGCGCCTGGGTGGCTCAGTTGGTTAAGCGACTGCCTTTGGCTCAGGTCATGATCCTGGAGTCCCAGGATCAAGTCCCGCATTGGGCTCCCTGCTCAGCGAGGAGCCTGCTTCTCCCTCTAACTCTCCCCCCTCTCATGTACTCTCTCTCTCATTCTCGCTCTCTCAAAAAAAAAAAAAAAAAAAATCTTAAAAAAAAAAAAAAGATTCGCATGCTCTACGGACTGAGCCAGCGAGGCTCCCCCAGCTTTATGTGTTTTTAACACATTTAGATTCATATAACCACCACCACAATAGGATACAAAACAGTTCAGTCATCCTCAAAAAACTTCCTCTTGCTGCCCCTTGTAGTCAAATCCTTGCTTCACCTTCATCCCTGGCCCCTATTGATTTCCATCCCTATTGTCTTTAGAAAATCGTATAAAGGGAAGTCTACTGTATGTGATCTTTTGAGACTGGCTTCTTTCACTCAGCACAGTTCTTTTGAGATTTATCCATGTTACTGCATGTACCAATTACAGTCTTCATTTTCTTGTTAAAGGGAAGTTGGGTTGTTACCAGATTTTGGCAATTATGAATAGAGCTTTTAGAAACATCCATGTACTTACAGGGAGTGTGTGAACATAACTTTTAATTTCTCTAGGGTAAATACCTAGGAGTGGGATTGCAGCATTGCATGGGAAGTATATGGTAAGTGTATGTTTAACTTTGTGGGAATAGGGGCACCTGGGTGGCTCAGTCGTTAAGCATCTGCCTTCCACTCAAGTCATGATCTGGGTCCAGGGATTGATCCCCGCATCGGCCTCCCTGCTCGGCAGGGAGCCTGCTTCTCCCTCTCCCTCTCCCACTCCCCCTGCTTGTGTTCCTGCTCTTGCTATCTTTCTGTCAAAGAAATAAATTAAAAAAAAAATCTTTGTGGGAATACAGAGTGACCATGTTATTTGGCATTCTTGCTACCAGTATGCGAGAGTTCCAGTTGCTTCACATAGTCACCGACACTTGGTATTGTCAGTTCTAAAAATGCTAGCCATTCTAACAGGTGTGAGTTGCACCTCATTACAGCTTTTTTTTTTTTTTTTAAGATTTTATTTATTTGACAGAGAGAGACACAGCGAGAGAGGGAACACAAGCAGGGGGAGTGGGAGAGGGAGAAGCAGGCTTCCTGCCGAGCAGGGAGCATGATGCGGGGCTCGATCCCAGGACCCTGGGATCATGACCTGAGCTGAAGGCAAACGCTTAACGACTGAGCCACCCAGGTGCCCCTCATTACAGCTTTAATTTGCATATCTCTGTGACTAGTGATGTGAAGCATCTTTTTAAGTTTTACTTATTTTTTTAGAAGATTTTATTTATTTATTTGACAGGGAGAGACACAGTGAGAGAGGGAACACAAGCAGGGGGAGTGGGAGAAGGAGAAGCAGGCCTCCCGCCGAGCAGGGAGCCCGATGCGGGGCTTGATCCAAGGACCCTGGGATCATGACCTGAGCCGAAGGCAGATGCTTAACGACTGAGCCACCCAGGTGCCCCTTATTTATTTTTTTTTAAAGATTTTATTTATTTGACACAGAGAGAGAGAGCACAAGCAGGGGGAGTGGCAGGCAGAGGGAGAAGCAGACTCCCTGTTGAGCAGGGAGCCCGATGCGGGACTCAATCCCAGGACCCTGAAATCATGACCTGAGCCGAAGGCAGACGCTTAACCGACTGAGCCACCCAGGCGCCCCCTTTATTTTTTAAAATATTTTATTTTTAAGTAATCGCTACACCAAATGTGGGGTTTGAACTCATAACCCCCTGAGATCAAGAGTCACATGCTCTACCGACTGAGCCAGCCAGGTGCCCTGTACACATTTACTTCTTGTTCACTTCCTTGTCTTCCTGCAATGACCAGGACTTCCAGAACAATGGTGACTAGGAGTGGTGAGGCTGGATGGACGTCCTTGCCTTTTTCCTGATCTCAGGAAGAAAGCACATATTCTTTCACCATTAAGTATAATGTTAGCTGTGGGTTTTTCTGTAGCCTTTAAATCAATTTAAGGACGTTACCTCGTATTTTTGATTTGCTGAGATTTTCTTTTTTTTAAACCAGGAATGGGGGCGCCTGGGTGGCTCAGTTGGTTAAGCGCCTGCCTTCAGCTCAGGTCATGATCCCAGGGTCCTGGGATCAAGCCCTGCATTGGGCTCCCTGCTCAGCGGGGAGCCTGCTTCTCCCTCTCCCTCCCGCTCGATCGTTCTCTGTTGAAAACATAAATAAAATCTTAAAAAAAAAAAAAAACCAAACCAGGAATGGATGTTGAATTTTTGCCAGATGCTTTCAGCGTCACTTGGTATCATCTAATATTATGATTTTAAAAACTGCGACATAATTCACACACCTTAAAATTTACCATTTTAAGTGTATAATTCAGTGGTTTTTAGTATGTTTGCAGGGTTGTGCAACCATCACCACTATCGAATTCTGGAACATTTTCTTCATCCCCCAAATAAACGCCATACGCATTAGCAGTCACTCCCCATCCTCTCTTCCCCCATGAATCTACTTCCTGTCTCCGTGGATTTGCCTGGACCCTTCATGTACACAGAATCAACACGTGAGCTCTTCTGTCTGGCTTCTTTCTCTTAGCCTAGTGTTTTCATCCTTGTTGTAGTGTGCATTAGTATTTCACTCCTTCTTAAGGCAGAGTAATATTCCATTGTGTGGACATGCCAGATGTTTACGCATTCATCCACCGATGGACATTTGGGTTGTTCCCACTTTTTGGCTCCTATGAACTCCACCTGCGAGTTTCCGTGTGTATGTATGTTCTCATTTCTCCTGTTCATATACCTGAGAGAACTGCAGAATCAAATGGTAACTCTGTGTTTAACATTTTGAGCAACTGCCAAATTGTTCTACACTGTAGCTGCGTTATTTTATATTCACATCAGCATGTGTTCCAATTTCTCCACATCCTCTCCCACACTCCTTTTCTTTCTTTCAAAAGATTATGGTCATCCTGGTGGGTGTGAAGTGGTGTATCGCTGTGGTTTTTCCATGGATTGATTAAAATATTGGGACTGCTGGGCGCCTGGGTGGCTCAGTTGGTTAAGCGACTGCCTTCGGCTTGGGTCATGATCCCAGGGTCCTGGGATCGAGTCCCGCATCGGGCTCCCTGCTCTGCGGGGAGCCTGCTTCTCCCTCTCCCACTCCCCCTGCTTGTGTTCCCTCTCTCGCTGTGTCGCTCTCTGTCAAGTAAATAAATAAAATCTTTAAAAAATAAAAATAAAAATAAAATAAAATATTGGGACTGCTAGTACATTCCTGGCATAAAGCCTGTGTGGTCATAGTATATTGTTTTTAGACAGCCCTAGATTCTATCTGCTAATACTTCGCCGAAGACTTTTGCTTTTCTATTCCTGAATGATATTGATGTGAAATTGTTCTCTTCTTATCCTGTATCTGATTTTGGTGTCAGGGTAATTCTGAGCTCATAAGACGAATTAAGGAGTGCTCCCTTCTCTTCTATTTTCTAGAAGAACTTGTGTAGAATTCCTCCTTTAAATTTGCCAGTAACACCTTCTGGGCCTGAAGTTTTCCTTTTCTGAATGTTTTGAACTATAAATTCAGTTCATTTGGTAAATAAACAATCGATCACATTTTCTATTTCTTCTTTGGTGAGTTTTGGTTGTTTGTGTCTTTTAAGCCATCTGCCCACCTCATCACCATTTAAAACTTCTGTGCATCAAAGGACACTGTCAAGACAGTGATGAAAATGTTCTAAAATTAAACTGTGGTGTGGTCGCAGAACTCTGTGAAGATATTAGAAACTATCTTGTAAGTAGGTGACTTGCATGTGAATTGTATCTCATTATAAGGGTTAAAAAATCGAATTATGACATGAGAACCGGTTTGGGGAAGTGAGGAACACAGCAGCTCTGGGTATTTTCTTCTTTGCTTCTGTGTCCATCAACTAACTTCCCCCCCACCCCGCCACTTCCCTTATTTGATGTAAACGTATTGATGAGGATGGTGAACTTCATTATTTAAGTTACACAACACTCAAGGGGAGTCCGAGTGGTGGATATGGTGACCCCAGCATGCTGCTGTCCCTCCCTTTTAGGAAGAGAACGATGGGTGCACAAAGAATCCTCACTCCTAGTTGGGGGGAAGCACAAAGCTGTTAGAGTCATATGGAAATCGAATACAGGAGAAAGATGTGTACATGTGACGAGCAGCCAAAGAGGTGGACTGGGCTGGTTACTCTGTCTCAGGCCCACACCCACTCCATTCTCTGTGATGCTGTTGCTGGACAGCTGAAAACTACATTTCCCAGGCTTCCCTGGCAGCAGGGGGAGACCTGGAAGTGAAACAAGCTAAGGGACTTTCTCGTTCTTGTGCTCTCCCACACTAGTCAGCAGTGGCAGATTTGGGCTCCAGCAATGACCATTTTTGCACCCACCTTCTTAGAAGTTCCAGCATCAACTGCTTAGAATCCAGCCTTTCCCCCCACAACACACATCAAAGATCCAAGCACTGCAGGGGCGCCTGGGTGGCTCCGTCGGTTAAACGCCAGACTCTTTGATTTTGGCTCAGGTCATGATCTCAGGGTCGTGAGCTCCCTGCTGGGTGTGGAGCCTGCTTAAGATTCTCTCTCCCTCTGCCCCTCCCCTGCTTGTGCGTGCTCTCCCTCTCAAAAAAAAAAAATTTGGGGGGGCGCCTGGGTGGCTCAGTTGGTTAAGCGACTGCCTTCGGCTCAGGTCATGATCCTGGAGTCCCGGGATCGAGTCCCGCATCGGGCTCCCTGCTCGGCAGGGAGTCTGCTTCTCCCTCTGACCCTCTTCCCTCTCGTGCTCTCTCTCTCTCTTTCTCGCTCTCAAATAAATAAATAAAATCTTTAAAAAAAAAAATTTTTTTTTTAATAAAGATTATTTATTTGAGAGAGTGCACGGGGCGGGGGCAGAGGGAGAGGGAGAAGCAGGCTCCCTGCTGAGCAGGGAGCCCCCCATGCAGGGCTCGATCCCAGGACCCTGAAATCATGACCTGAGCCAAAGGCAGATGCTTCACCAACTGAGCCACCCAGGCGCCCCTCAAAAAAAAAAACCTTAAAAAATTCAAGCACTGGTCTCACAGGGCTCCTCCCTCCAAGGTCCTAGCCAGCTTCCCAGATGAGCCCCAGAGATCCCTTCTGGTACAGGTATTCGTGGCCTTGTGTAGTCCCCTCCCACACTGAATCAGGGTTGGCCCGTGTGATCAGTGGAATGTGGTGGAAATAATGCTGAGGCTTCTGAGACTAGGCAGTAGAGCTTCTGCTTGGCTCTGTTGGGATGCTTGCTCTAGAGGATGCTGCAGGGACACTCAGGGAGCCCTGTGGAGAGGCCCTGACAGGCACTGAGGCCTCTGGTCAGCAGCCAGCATCAACCTGCAGCCATGGGAGGAAGTGGACCCTCCAGCTCCAGTCACATCCTCAGAGGACTGCAGCCCAGACAGTATGTGACCAAAACCACTCACCCAAGCTGCTCCCAAATTCTTGACAAAGTCATGAGCGATCACTGTTCTTTCAAGCCGCTGAGTTTAAGGGGTGATTTGATATGCCAACCCCAGATGGCTAAAGTAACCCCCTCTTTCCTAAATGCCCCTGCCAGGGGCGCGGTAGCTGCTTCCCGAAGTTCACCATCTCTGGTTAGCCCAGTATCTGCTTTCTACCCTTCCACACGGACTTTCAGCCGCTGCGTGAAACAATCCCCTGTATCAAACGCTCTCTATGTCAAAGAGCTAGTGCGATTTGTTTTCCTGACTGGATCCCTTAAGTTTTAGAAAGAAGAGAACATTTACTATTATATGAAAGCAATACATTCCCTAGTATCTCCCCGCTCCCAAGCCCAGCCTTGGAGAAGTCTCCACTCGAGTGGCTGGGCGGTCCCCCCCCTCCCGCCCTGCGCCTGTCCCCACCTGCCCTCCACTCTTGTCTTCCTATCGGGCTTCTAGTCACAAAGTGCCGCTCTCGTTCCTGGATCCTCGGGGGCCCCAGACACACATGGCAACGGGGAATCTGGGTGGGGAGTATGGAATTTACTTTATTGTTCTGAGTCTGGGTTTTGTTCTTTAGACATCACGACTCCTGGACGGAGGGGACGCGTCCCACCTCCCGGACTCGTAGTCCCATGGGTCTGTTTGGATTGTTTTCCAGGTTCAAAGTGCACTGAGAAGGCTTCACAGTTTTAATACTTCCTAGACGCTCAACTGAGGCAAAGTGACAAAATGGCCCCCCCACCCCCGCCCGCCAGAAAAATAAAACCCCAAGCCCCCCGACAGCAGCTGCTGCAGCCGTATGAAAAAATAATACAAATTCTCCTTAAAAAATAGATTACACAGAAAGAACCCAGAGGACAGAGGGCCGTGGGTGGCGGGGGGAGCCTGGGGGAGAAGCCCGGGAGGGGTGCTGAGATGAACTGCGGGGGTTGGGATGCTGGTGGACACCTGCCTCGTCGCTCGGCCCAGCGTCCCCCTGTGGCTCCTCCCGGCAGCCCTGACCCAGGGACGCGACTCCCTTCTCCCCCAGCGGACCCTCCCTTCACCCTGCTTCTCACTAAAGTGGCTTCAGGAAAGAAATGGGGACCCAAAGCGAGAGAGGCCTGTGGCTGAGCGACCGGGGACTTCCGTTCCACGGGGCAGACCTCTCTGTGTTTGGGGGTTTGGGTAATTATCAACACCTGTGGCTACTGAGACACCCCGCCGGGGGGCTGACTCACCCCAGCAACGCGGCCTCCCCCCCACCCCGCGCCCTCCCCTACGTACCCAGCCGTCAGTGGGCCCGGGCCGAGGCTGTCTACCAGCCCGGCCCCAGAGGGGCTGCGGACAGATGGGGTGTGCATGGGACGGCTGGGGGCGGCGGGGTGCAGGATGGGGCGGGACTCACGCGGGCCCTCCAGCTCATGCGAGGAGAAGCGAGAGGGGCTGGCCCCACCAAGACAGAGGTAAGGCAGGGCGAGGTGACGGTGTGTATGCAGCCAGGCCAGCTCTGGGGCCAGGGGCAGAGATGGGGCAGGGGCCACGGCCCCTGGGACGGAGGAGGCTAGTCGGGGCCTGGCACTGGGGGAGGAGTCTGGGCGCCTGCCGCCTGGCCGAGGGCTCCACAGCCGGCCACGACCCGCAGAGGAGTGGGTGCCGGCGGTGGGGACGGGGGCGGCCGGGGCTCAGTCGGGGACCTCGGGGTGGGCAGGCAGTCCGCTCTCGCTGCGCCGGTAGGTCTCCCAGAAGCCCCTGTCCAGCTGCTCTAGCTGCGGGCCCAGTGGCAGGTGGCCGGCCAAGTGCATGCGGAGGGTCTCCAGCCACTGCTCCAGCTTCACGAAGGAGGGCCTGGGTGACGCGTGGGTGGGGTGGTGGGTTCTGCTCCGCGGCGGGGGGACTGGCCCCACCCCTAGGGCTGCTCCCGGCGGAGCCCCGACCGCACTTACCTCTTCTCAGGGTCCAGATCACAGCAGTGCACAGTGATGGGGAAAAAGCTCGGTGGACAGTTTGGGGGGCAGTAACGGTCCAGGAAGCCTCGCACATTGAGGCCAAAGTCCATGGTGCGGGGCAGGTAGTCGGGATCCGCATTCACCCGCCCAATGATCTGTCCCGCACAAGGCCCAGCAGTTACCCACGGGGGCGGGGGGCGGGGGAGGGGTCCCTGGGGCTGGGAACAGGTCACACTTGATCTGGCACCCGCCTGACCACCACGCCCCCCAGGGATGCAGGTTGCTGTGGGCAGCCCTGTTCCCAGGAGCTCCCCCACAACCTGGGGCCCCTGCAGACTTGCAGCCTGCAGCCCGGGAGTGGACAGGAGCCACCAAGCCTCATGCCAACTGCCGCCCGCCCCTGGACCTACCTCGCACAGGACGATTCCAAAGGAAAACACATCCACCTTCTCGTCATAGCTGCGGCCTGGGTGAAGAGACCGGCTGTCAGCAGGTGAGGCTGGATCGGCGGCCCGCCGGCCGAGGCCAGGAGGCGGAGGCCAGCAGCCTCCAAGGGCCCAGGGCTTAGACTCCGCCCCCTCGCCCCCCCTGACCCCACCAGGTCTGAGCAAACCTTTGGGGGATGAGGATGAGAGCCCTGGGCAGGGGGTTCCAGGCCCAGCTCGGCCACTGACCAGCTGTGACTCCAAGCAAGTCATGGACCATGTGGTGGCCTTGAAAAATATCCATGTCAAACCCCTGGGACGTGTGACCATTTATTGAAAAAAAGGTTTTTGCCAATATGATCGCTAAGGATCTCGAAATGAGAGAATCCTGGATTATCTGGGCAGGCGCCAAGCACCACTACAAGTGTCCTAAGAGAGACTGAGGAGGAGGAGACATGGGAGAGGCGGCGGGGCCACGAGCCCGAGACCGCCACCGGCAGCTAGAAGCAGCAAGGAGTGGGTTCTCCCCTCAGATCCCTGGAAGGAGCACGGCTCTCCTGGATTTCCGACTTCTGGCTTCCAGAACTATGAGAGAATACATTTCTGTTGTTTTAAACCGCCCAGTTGGTGGAAATCTGCTGATGGCAGCCCCAGGGATGGGCACAGACCCTGAGCCTCAGGTTCTTCAGCTGTGACATAGGGAATAAGACCATCTACCGTGGGACATTAAAAACAACCCGTACGGCTGCTCTCACGTGTCAGATTCTGACTAGTTTACAAACCTTAGCTGAGCCTCACAGCCCCCCCTAAAAGCAGGGAGCCCCATTTTGCAGGTTAAGTCAGCGGTTATGTTAACTCTGGGTGGGGTTGGTGCCGAGATGCCCCCGGCCCTGCCCGCCCTGACCCCATGTGTGCACCTGCCCAGGCGGGGGCTTTATAGCGCACCGTGTGGGCCAAATGTGGGTCACTGGGTGAGGGGCCTGATGAAAAAGAAATGGAGTGGGAGAGAAGCCCCGGGCGGGCCAGGCTGTCCACCACCTACTCCCTGGGCCCCGTGAAGATGTCGCCTTGCATGGGCCTTGCCGGTGTGATTAGGTTCAGGATCTGGAAATGGACAGAGGACGATACAACCACAAAGGTCCTTATGAGGGAGGCAGACACGGAAGGAGACCTGACAATGGACACAGAGGTCAGAAAAGGTGCCAGGGTCCTAGCCTTCGTCGGAGGCAGGGGCCTCAGGCCAAGGAATGGAGGCAGCCTTTAGAGGCCAGAAAGGAAACACGTTCTCCCCTTGAGCCTCCAGAAGGAGCCCAGCCCAGCCGACACCTGACTTCAGGCCGGCGAGACCGACGCTGACTTCCCACTCCCAGGACTAGGTGGTAATTTGGTTTTTAAGGCAAGCGGGTGGTGATTTGTTACAGCGGGACAGGAAAGGAGTCACAGGACCCAAGGAGGGAGCCGAGGAGGAGGCAGGGGCCGGGGACTGGGGGGGCCGCAGACCTGCCTGGACCCGCTGGGCCTGGACAGATGTGACGGGCGGGCCGGCCCACTCACCATTGATCATCTCGGGCGCCATCCAGTAGGGGTTGCCCACCACCGTGTATCGCTTTTTGCGGTCCGGCTTCTTGAGGCTTCGCAGGTCTTCGGGCTGTGTCTTCTCTTCCACCATGAGCCGGGCCAGCCCGAAGTCGGCCACCACCACGTTCTTGTTCTGACGTGACAAGGAAGCGGGGCCTCACTGAGATAGGCTCCTGGCACCACCTGCGCACCCCACGCCTAGTCGGGCCCGATCCGCAGACGGCTCCGAGGACACGCCTCGGACACCTGGGGGTCTGGGAGTACTGTGTCCGCCCCATCAGGGCGCCGGGGCCACCCGGCTGTGCGAGGGAGGTGGTGGTTCTCATTCAAGACCCAGGTCCTCTGCTTGGCCCCGGACAGCTTTCTCTCTTACTCCTCCCTCCAACAGTCTGGGGAGGTGCATGTTGTTTTTATACCCACTTTACACATGATATTACTCAGGCCCAGAAAAGTTAAGAAAGTTGCCCAAGGCCATCCAGCTGGTCAGCTCCACTGTTTTCAGTTTGCAGGAGCCCCTCTAGGCCCGGAACCCCGCGGAGTGGAGATGCTGACGGCTGTGTATCCCCCGCAAGATGGGACAATCAGGGAGGGGGCCCCCCTGAAGGCCAGGGGGCAGGCAGGGAACCCTGGGGCCCTGGTGCCAAGTCAGGGGGCTGGGGAGGTCCGCTAACGTGCCAGCCCCAGGATTGGCCACGGTGCCCGGACACTGAGGAGTGGGCACAGAGGTGGAGGCGGCAGGGCCCCAGCCAGGCGGGGCTTAGGACCAGGCTCACTCTGAAGGGAAGGACTCTGTCACCTCTGGGAGTGACACCAACGCAGACAGCTGCCTAGAGAAAACTACAAAGACAGCAGGTGGAAGGGGCTGAGCATGCGCGGGGTCTGCCAGGACTGTTCTAGCACTGATTCCCGCCCCATCCCTCTGAGGGCCTCCACTTTTGAAGAGTCCCCCAGGGACTAACGGTACGGTAGGGCCCAGACCCTGCTATGGGAGACAGCTCCAGGGAGACCAGCCACGGGTGACCACCGGATTCTCAGAGGCCACAAATGGTAGGCAGAGGTTTTGGTTTGTGCAGAGATGGATTCTGGGGATGCGGGGGTTGGGGGGGGGCTCACAACTCTCATCAGATTCTCAGGGGTTGCCCCCTGCTGCAGAGTGGAAGCTGTGACAGGTCACCCTTTCCCGGCCTCGCACACCACATGGGCTCAGCCCTGCGGTGACGCTCATCGCCAGCAGGAGCAGTGTGAGAGGGCTCGAGCCTCGCCCACCTGTCTGTGCTCACCGCCCACTGCTTTCCCCGCATTGCCTTCTGAGCCCACGAGCCCCCAGAGCCTCCTGGAAATTCCCAGTGGGCTGAGACACCCGCCCCCACCCCCTGCCCCGCCGACTCCAGGGTGATCAACTCACTGCTTCCTGTCATACCGCCAGGCCTGAAACACTTCCTGTACTGAATTCGTTTGGCAAAAGCCTGCCTGGAGAAACTTCTTCCTCCAGGCCTGATTTCAACCTGCCTGTAGTGCAATGAAGAGTCTCCTTCTCCAAATTCATGTCCACTTAAATTCTCAAAGTGACTGTATTCGGAAACAGGACTTTTGCAGATACTACTAGTTCAGATGAGGTTATGCTAGATCGGGGGGGGGGGGGTCCTAAATCCAGTGCCTGCTGTCTTTGTAAGAAGAGGACACACGGCGGGGAGACTCAGGCAGAGGCTGCAATGACGTGGCTGCCGGCCAAGGAATGCCAAGCGGCACCAGGAGCCTCCAGAAGCCGGGAGGGAAGCATGGCACAGATTCACCCTCAGAGCCTCTAGAAGGAGCCCACCTTGTCAACACCTTGGTTCAGGACCTTTTGCTTCCTGAACCCTGCGAGTGCATTTCAGTCATTCCAAGCCATCCAGTCTGTGGTTCTCTGTGATGTGCGTGTCCTACCTCTCCAGCTGGGCATGGTCGGCCACTCCCCACTGCCTCCTGTGGACAGCCTATGGTCCCCTCCGTCCCCACCCTTCAGACCCTGGGCTCGCCGCCCTCCCCCCGCCACCCCGCACTTCCCCACTTCAGTATGTGGCCCTAGAGCCTCTCAGAGGCCGGCTCAGGCCCTGCTCCAGGCCTGCAGGGTTCCTGCGGCGTGTGGTAGGCCTGGCTGCCCTGCCGTGGACTGTTCTGGCAACGCCATGCTCACGAGCCATCACAGATGACCCGTCACTTTCTCCTTTATCCATTTCTCAGAGCCTCCTAACAACCTGGGATACTGACGGCTCAGAGGGCTGGAGCCACAGTCCAAGTAAACGGCTGAGCCGGGTCGTCTGCCTCCTAGCACTACTTCCGCATGGCCCGAGGAGGAGTGGAGGGGGCGAGCCAGGACCCCGGTCCCCAAAAGGGCCCCCGAGGCTAGGAGTGTGCGGGGCGGGCCTCCTGCGGTCTCCCTCCCCGGGCCCAGGCGGCTCACCTCTCGGACCAGGCAGTTGTGGGAGTTGAGGTCCCGGTGGATGATGTTCATGGAGTGAAGGTAGGCCTGGGGGCAGGGGGCATGGAGGTCAGGAGGCCGCTGTGCTGAGGGGTCCCGGCCCAGCCCAGCCCTGGCTCCCCAGAGGCTGCCCCAATCGGGCGAGTGAGGGGTGCTCTTCCCACCCCCATCTGATCCCCCCCCTGCTCTTTCTCAGAGTTTCCTGATAGCTTCTGTCTCTGACTTCCTCATCAAGTTTTAGGTTAGTGGGACAGAATCTTTTCATAAGTGGGGGCAGATCACCCAGCCCCCACCCCCTCCCACCCCCTCCCCAAGCCTACTCACCATCCCTGAAGCGATGTCCTTGGCAAAGCTCACCCTCTGACTCCACGGGTACTGGCTGTCCTGAGGGGGCAGGAGAGAAGGGGCCAGGATGGGCCAACGGGGTCATGGTGGCAGAACGGTTGGGGCAGAGAGAAGCCAAGGCAGCAGGTGTCCCAGAGAGTCCAATGACCCCCACCCCCCAACTCTCTCTTGCCCCCACACCTGTCCGCATCTAAGGGGTGTGGGTGGATTAACTCAAAAACGTCATTTTCCAGTACGTGATTTCAAACATAAAGTGGGGGATACTCCTCTGTAGCTCCCGATCCAGCTCTTTGGGGGAAAAAACCCTCTATCTTCAACACAATCCCATTCTTTCAGGTTTTTAGAAAATCTGCACCTATTTTCCTGTACGGGCAGAGACAGACGGGGCCAATGAGAGCGCCTACTGAGCACTAGCGAGTAGGGCTCTGGGCTCAGTTCATCCGGGGAGACGCCTGGTTCTCTCACCCCATCCCCCCACCCCCGCCGGAGACCTCAAGTGGGGGCTGAGGACATCAGAGCATATAAAAGACCAGAGTGCAGTGAGGACGCCCAAGAGGGTGTAGCCCGGCGTTTCCAAATTGTACTTAACCACAGAATTCTTTCTGAGAAGTCGCACCTTAGGGGCCTGCAGGGACCCAGCCTGAGGGAAGGAGGCATCTGGGGTGCAGGAAGGGAACAGGAGCGCTTGGGCTCGGGGGATGCCGAGATGGGGCACCGTCCGAGAGTACCAGGTGCTTACAAGCTCCTCCCCAAATACGTTCTCAGTTTACATTTGCAATTTTTCTCCAAGGCCTTCAACAAAGTTCCGAATTTTGCAGAACATAGTAAATAGTAAAAAAGCTCCCAGAGGAGAGGTGACAAAGGTGCCTTTCCTGAGGTGTTCCGCCCCATGGCAGGTAAGGCTGGGTCTGGCTGCTCTGGGCCAGGCCGGGGGTCCACAGGGCGGCCACCCCGAAACAGCCTGTGTGTCCCCTCGGCGAAGCTGCTGCCCTCTCTGGACGTGAGCTTTAATTGGGACTTGGTCGCTCCCTGTCTGATTCAGAATCAGGGTTTGGAGGGCCCTGGAGACCGGAGGCCAAGCCCGCTGAAGGGGCCGAGGGGGCCGAGAGAGCAGCTGCCTGCCCAGGGCCCACAGTGCTGGTGGCGGGACGGGGCAGCAGGTGGGGCCTCTGCCCGGGCACTCACCATGCTCTTGATGATGCCCCGGAGGGTGCCCCCCTTGATGTACTCCGTGATGAAGTTGAGCCTCTTGTCCTTATAGAGTACCCCGATGAACTTGAGCACATTGGGGTGCTCCAGGCATCTCATGACCTTCACCTGGTGGGGTGCAGACAGGCTAGGCCGGGGGCTGTGCCCCAGTCTCCTTCTCCCTCCGCTGCCCCGCCAGAGGCCACCACCAGTCCCGAAGGTGGACGAGTCCCCGCCCGCCCGGCCCACGCCACACCTGCCGGCCACCGTGTGGTCTGCGTGCGCTGCGCCCACCCCCAGCGATGCCCTTGCCCCTCTCGCTCTCCTGGCGAGATACTCTCTCTTCTTCCAGTGTGTGACTCGAGCGTCCCATCCTCCCGGAACCCTGTGTCACCCCTCTCCGTTGAGGGGGTGGCAGTTCTGCTCACTGACCTCCTTGAGGAATGTCCTCTGGGTCTCTTCATCGAACCGGATCAGCTCCTTCATCACCATCACCTCGCCTGTCTCCCGGTGCGTCACCTGTTGTGGGGACACCGAGGCACGGCGACTCAGTACCATCAGAGGCTCT
Source organism: Mirounga angustirostris (assembly GCF_029215605.1). Classification (NCBI taxonomy): domain Eukaryota; kingdom Metazoa; phylum Chordata; class Mammalia; order Carnivora; family Phocidae; genus Mirounga; species Mirounga angustirostris. Next base: position 170,369,318 of record NW_026991713.1, read on the forward strand.
GCTCTCTGCCTGCCTTGCAGGAGGCCCTAGCCGCACCCCCAAACTGCGGGGGAGACGGACACACCAGGCTTGAAGCTCTTCGTGGGCATTTCAGGTGATGCCCCCAGCCCCCGAGGGGCAGGACTTATTGATTCCCTCACAGATGAGGCAGTGGGGCCTCAGGAGGCTGCCGAGAGCGTCCAAGGTCACCCAGCAGGAGGGCAGGCGGTGGCTGGGGCTCAGGTCCAGGACCACCGACCCAGGGCCCAGCTCTCTGTCCTCTGCTCTGCTGGGCGGTCTCCTGGAGGTCGAATGGTGGCTCTGCCAGGGACTATCTGCCCCTCCCCGCCCCCCCTGGGAAGGGGACCAGGCACAGGGCCTGATGGGCACCTTCTGTATGATCCTGAACCTTCCAGCCTGGTCACAGCCAGGGGACATCAGAGCCAGGGAAGGGCTTAGGTCTCTACCAGGGGAGTGTGGGAGGGGGTGAGCAGTGGAGGGGCCATGAGGGGTTGGCCTCAGGCTCAGTACAGGGCCCCCGGGGAGGGAGCCTTCTGGATCGGCCTGGGTCACCCTCCCACCCCCCCCCCACCTTCCAACCACGTCCTCCACATAAGGTTTGGGGTCTCTCTGAGGGCAGTCCCCTCCCCCTAACCAGCTCCGGGAAGCCCAGAGGGGCAAGAGTATGGGCTAGGGAGTCTGGAAGCCGGGTGCCCCTTCCACTGTGGGTTCCTGGAGGCAGTGGAGGGAGACAGGAGGACTGAAGGGTCTCACCTGCACCGTCCCCCGCTCCCACTTCCGGCCCCACCCCTGCGCAGGCCCACCTCGTACCTTGATGGCCTGGCCGAAGCAGCCCTTGCCCAGCACCTCCCCATGGATGAGGTCTGATGGCCGGAAGATGCGGTGTGGCCGGCAGACCACGCGCAGGGATTCGGAGCGCCCCAGGTCCCTGCGCTGGGAGGCTGGGGAGCCCAGTGAGCCAGCACCCGGAGACCTGTCGATGCTGTAGCTCCTCCTGGGGAGGCACACGCTGTGCTCAGTGTCTACGGGGCAGCTGGGCACCAGCAGCCCTAACCCCTTCCTTCTGCCTGCCACGCTCCCGTCCACGCCAGTCCACGTACAATCAGCACCCCCACCGCGGTGCGGGACAGCGTGGCACAGGGCGGATCTCCTGGGCGGTCGTAAGGCTCTCGCCCCATCCTGACGCCAGCACCCAGAGCCGTGCCCTAGGCCTGCCATCCTGCAGGTGGCCTCCGCAGGACCGTCCACCCTTGGCCTTCTCTGCCTGGTAGCCCAGGTCAGATGCTTTGTCTCCCAGCATTCAGGTGCCAGGCCCTGGGGTGCGGAGACAGCTTGGCCAGGAGGCCGTAGGCCGGCCGTGTAGCTGGCTCCACAGGGCAGCTAGAACTCCTGACAAACGCATGCAAGGAGCAACTACAGGCCTTCACCACCACCGTTCCTTAGAGTAAACGCGATTTCCCCAGAAGGTATCCCCCAAAAATCTTTGCCCGGAGTCCTGAGCAGGCCTCACGGTGAGTGGAGCGAGGATCAGGCTGCCTCTGGGTTTCTTCCTTGTGCTCCCCCTCCCTTCAAGAGAGTATGGGGTCCCTGGCACCTCCTGCCTGGACCCTGCAATGGCCCGCGAGCCATCTCTCGGCTTGGGCACCCTTGTGCACAGGGGACCAGAGCGGTCTCTGAAATACGCCCTTTAGGGGGCCCACCCCTTCCCAACGACATTCGGTGCTCCCATCGTCCTGAGCTACCTACCTGCTGTTCCTTGAAGCCAAGGCGCCGGTCCACCCTGGGAGCGCTCTGTAACCCCCAGCCGGGGAAGCTGGGTCCCCTGCTTTCCCACCTCTCATGACCCCATCTTAGCCCTCTGCACCCCCTGCTGGCCTGCTTTCCTGCAAGGCTGACTCGCCCACCAGACTGGGAGCTCTTGGAGAGCAAGGACCAGGCCCCATCCCCCTGAGGCCCGGCGTCCGTGGAAGTATCTGGATACAACAAGGCACGGCGCTGACTTACAAGACAGGCTTCTGCCGGGGAGAGCTGCCCAGTTCCCCGCTGGGAGTAAGAGTTGGGGAGGCCAGGGGGCTGGGCTCAGGCCCCGGCCCATGGCCCAGCGTGTCGTGGGGGTCGTGCTCAAGAGTTAGCTGGAGCAGGCGGCTGGTCTCCTGGATCAGCAGGTCAATCTGGGGAGAGCGGATGCGTGGACAGGTGAGTCCAAGGTGGTGGGGGAGGAGTCAGGCGTGAAGGCACTCCAATCCTGCCCACCAGACTCGGGACCCATACCTCATCCAGGGGCACATTCCGGATGGGCGTGCCATTGATTTCCAGGATCCGGTCTCCGACATGGATGGAATTCTTCACATCTGGGCTCATGCAGCCTGGGTCCACCCTGTGCATAGAGACAGTAGTGGTCAGGCCCCTGCCCGCCTATCCCCTGGAGCCTTGACAGGAAGCCAAGGCCGAGGGGATCAGATCGGGGTGTGGAGGCAAATTAATTTCTATGTTGCATGCCCTGACAGATGGCACCGGTCTAGAATCTGGAGTTCTGGTTTGGTGGGGAAGAATTCTGTCATTGATTACGGATGTCGGCTGTGGGTGTGAAAGTGGAGAGAAGTGGTCTTTGCTGCTCCATCCTGGAGGCTCAGGGGCTCCCGCTGGGCAGAGTGCGGTCTCTGCCATGGAGGACAGACCGAGCCTTCCAACTGCCCCGTGTGTTTCAGGCAGATGAGCGGCACGAGATGAGTCCTCAGAGGGTCTGGATCCTTTGGCTTCCAGATTCCCAAACTGGCCCCACAAGATGAGGCTAAGGCTTCCTTCCACTCCTCCAGAGTCAGCATTACAGGGCTAGCAGCCCACCCTCGCCACAGCTGCAGGCTAGAGACAGGATGGCACCCTTCTCGAACCCGTGGGATGGCCAATTTGCCAACTTTACTTGCTTCTTTGAACTCCTTGGTTACCTTGTTTTCACTTTGTCTTCACAAAAGCTTCTTAAGGGATGTTTACTTTGTCTCTGCCCTGAGATGGGGAAGGGGTAGGGAGTGGAACAGAAAGGAGACCGGGGACTTTAAGAAAAAGGTTTCGTAAGGGGGCACCTGCGTGGCACAGTCAGTTAAGCGTCTGACTCTTGGTTTCGGCTCAGGTCATGCATGACCTCAGGGTCGTGAGATCGAGCCCCACGTCGGCTCTGAGCTGAGCGTGAAGCCTGTTTGGGATTTTCTCTCTCTCCCTCGGCCCCTCTCCCCTCCTCGTGTGTGCACTCGCTCTCTCAAAAAAAAGGGAAAAGTTTCATAAAAATTCTCCGTTATCAAGAGTATATTCTCACACGGGGGTGGGTGGGTGGGTGGGGAAGCTCTGCCTTTCCCTGGAAAGGCAGGTCATTTGTGCGAAAGGAAGAAGAGAGTTGGGCAGTCATCACCATGCAGCCATTGCAGAAGTTAAGTGATACAGCTAAGAATCCACCACGGATGCTAAAACCATGTGGGGACAGGCTGCCGGGGGCAGGGTATTTACAGATTCAAATCTCACAAATGACTTACTGATTGTGTTTCAAAGGGAAAAACAATATCCTGGACAGCAGACAACTGACTGTACTTTAACCAAGTAAACAAAGGCGACATCCCCAATAAAGGGCATGCTTTATTGACTTCGTGGGTCCGGTCGGAGGATGCAGGAAGCACACGGCATCATGAATGCCGCAGCAGGTCAGAATGCATAACCTGAATCCGACAAAGCGGACGCAGCAGCCAAACCAAGCTGGGGGGGGGCATTCTACTTATCAGCCCATGCTCTTCGTAAATGTCAAGGTCATGAAGGACAACGAAAAGCTGAGGGAGGCAGGGAGGAGGTGCTGTTGGCTTTTTGTTTCCAAATCCTGCCTGGTTTCGAGAGAGCAGCTGGTCTGGGAGCTCCCCCCGTCTCTCTCACCAGTCTGTCTGTCCGCTTGTGTATCCGAGGTAGCTGCCGGCCTTGCATCCGTCCCCGGCACCGCCTCCCCTCCTGACCAGTGCCTCGCTGTGGAGCCGGGACTGGACAGCTGTGGGAGAGGCGTGCGCGGGACCCCATGGAAGCTGGCGCTTGGCTCGCATGCCCGCTCGGGGGACATTTAAAGCTACTTCTCAAGGAGTCCATCAAAGCCCAGGAGAGATCTTAGAAGGCTCCAAGGTGCCCAACTTCCTCCCTGTACAGACGAAGACCCTAAAGCCCAGAGAGGACAGGGGGTTCTGACTCAGCGTCACACAGCGTGCTGGCCACTGGGCTGGCTCCTTTATCTGCCTTCCTTCTTGCGTTTCAAACCTTTTCTACATCCTTTAGAACCTTCGTTAGGGATGCCCTGCTCACATCCAATCCTGGTTCCCTGAATCTGGTCTGCCTGAACATGTTTTTATTTCTCTCCCTTTCTGGAAGAGTATTTTCATCAAGGACAGAATGAATCTTAGGCTGATGGTTATTTTTTGCTCAGGGCATTGAACACATCATTTCGCTTATTTCCAGCTTCCACTGTTACTGTTGAGAAATCAGCTGCCCCCCCCCTTTGAAGATGATTTGTCTATTCTCTATGGCCACTGTATCTTCAAATACCGCCTCCCTCCCACCATCTCGTGCTTCTCCTGGGACGCCAAATGGCCTCCATGTGTCCTAACCTCTGTCCTCCATGGGTCCTAATCTCTCTTTCACGGCTTTCATCCTTTTGTTGTTTCTGCTTCTCCCTTAGGTAGTTTAGAGCCCTACTCCGCTGTTAAACCCACGTACTGAGGTTTCCATTATTTCGTTTCTAGGGGTTCTGTTTGGTTCTTTTCCAAATCTGTTTGCTCTTTACTTATTTTTTCCAAACATCTCTTATTGATTACAACATACTGAGTGTAATTATTTTACATCGTTTCCAATCATTCCAGTCTCTGGAGGTTCTGTAGGTCTGGTTCTACTTCCTGTTGTTTCTGCTGGCTCTCGCTCATAGTGAGCCTTGTTTCCTTATGCATTCAGTGATTTTTCACTGAATTGCCCATCTTCCTTGGGACGCTTAGCTCAGTAAATTCAATGAAAAAAATCTGCATCTGATTCTGTCAGGGACTGGGAACCACTGCCAATTGGAAGTACTTGAAACTTTTACAGTTGTGACTTGGGGGTTTTTGAGCCATCTAGGCATATGAATTTGGTCTGCAAACCCAAGTTTATGTATTCTCAGGGGAGAGTCCCCCTCCCTTCCATTCAGGCTCAAATCAGTTTATCTTTCAGTTCTGGGAGTGGGGGGCTGATGGAAGGTGTGGTCTGTTTCTCATTCATCCTCACCCTGAGAGCCCTCTGGGATCTCAGCCTAATGGAGGAGGGATTCTCTAATGCAGGACCAGCTTCCTCGAGCAGGTCAGGGCTTTGAGAGGCCCAGCCACGAAAGGACTTAAAAACTGAAGCTTAGGTTCATTCATTTTCGATTTGCCTCAGGGCACGGCTGTCTTCCCTGGTTCTGCTGACGCTCCTAGGCTTCCTGCATCAATTATCCTTGACCTGGTTACTCCTCTTTCTTGTTGGGTTATACATGGATTAAAGAAGTTTTAAATATTTTATCTAACACCTGTCATAGTTTTTAAAAGAATGACTGGACCAGGGATGTGGCACACCAGGTTGTCAGAGCCGGGTTCTATTGGTGCCCAGATGCTTGCCCAGCCCTAGAGTCCACCCCCCCCTGCCCCCAGCACCCATGGCCACAGCCACACTCACCCCTGGACGCGGACGGTGTGGGAGTGCTCTGTGCTGCAGCCTGGCGGGCCGTGTGGGGGGTCGATGGAGACTGAGAGGCCACGTTTGCCATGAGCTGAGGCTGGGATGGATACTAGGGTAACTGTGTGGGGCAGGCGGGAGCCAGGGGAGTCGGGCAGGATCTGCTCGATGACAGGGGTCACCACGGTCTGGTAGTAGCAGTGTCCACTGCAAGGGCCACAGGTGGTAGGGACCCACAGAGGGGGAAGAAAAGAGTGTCAGGACAATCACCAGCATCACCACTCCCCCCATCTCCCAGCCCCTGGCTCTTCTCTCCTCCCCACCCCCGCTTCCGGCTCCCCGCGACAGGAGGGTCGTAGCTGCCCACTAGGCCTGGAACAGGAACTGAGCACATCCAGCCCAACCCCTACCGCTCTCTGGAGCTCAGTCATTCTGGGCACCTCTATTCCTGTCATGCTGTAAGCTGGCCAGAAAAAGGCCTGTGGATAAATCCAGTTCAGGAGGAAGTCATTAAAAGCCCATTTGGGACTAAGCCATGCCACCCGGGGCATCCAGCTTTATCAGCACTGTATAACAAAGAAATTTGTCTGGTCTTTGTCCTGGTTCCTGGGAAAGAGGCTCTAAATCCTTGGAATACCTGAGCTTGTGTTAACAGGGGACGCAGGATGGGGGCCAGTCACCAGAAAGAACCAACCATGGGATTAGATGAGGGGTGGGGCCTGTGACCCAGCCTTACGACCTTGGAGGAGGGGGGGTGGGGGGGTGGGGACGGGGGTGGCTGAAGATTAAGTTCAATCATGCGCCCAATGATTCAATCAATGGTGCCTACATAATGAAACCCCAATAAAAACTCTGGTGATGCCAGGGCAGGTGGGGGTGTCACATGTGCTGATTCCATGGCGGGGGGGGGGGCGGTGCATGGAAGCTCCACATTTGGGGACCTCCTCCCACACTTTGCTCTTGGTGTCACTTCTGCAGGCTGGCCCTCATAAAAAGGGATCTGCGCCCTTTATAAAAACCCCTGTAATCCTAAGTATGGGGCTTTCCAGAGTTCTCGGAGTCGCTTAGTGAATTCTCAAACTGTAGGGGTTGTGGGAACCCTTGAACGTGGGGCTAGTTGGGGACTGGGTCTGAACTTGCGGGGTGCATGCCAGAACCACACCTCCGTGACACGGGAGAGCGGGTGTGTGCGGCGGGAGTTCTCAGTGTGACAACCGTGTCATTTCTCAGTGACTTCTACACCGAACTTCTATTAACACCTGCCCCACGCGGGAAGGGAAAGGAGCCCGGTGTGGAAGACCCGGGACGGGGTGGGCACCCCAGGTTAGCAGGGGGCCCGCACACTCACCAGTACAGCTTGGAGTGCTCCACCAGCGTGTAGGTGTCCCCGTCACCGATGAAGGTCCCGCACGTGAGGCAGATGAAGCACTCGGGGTGGTATTTCAGCTCCCCGGCCACCTGGCAGGGGGGTGGCAGGGACAACCCGGCTCAGCAACCCCTTCAGTCCCCACAGCTCCTCCCCTCAGCCTCCTCTCGGAAGCGCAGCTCCAAGCCAACTTTGGGGGCCTGGCTGACCAGCTCTAGGATGCTGGTTCCAGAGACACACAGACAGACCAACGGGCTCGGAAGGCAGGGGGTAGTCCGAGCCCGTGAAAAGGAGAACCGAAGAGAGCCGGGGTAGGGGAAACCCGTGAGGACACACATATGCCTGCACCAGGTGTGGGGTGTGAGTGGGGCGGGGCGCTTACCATGACCAGCCCCTTGGTGATGTGCTCTGAGCACCCGTGGCAGGACTCTCCATAGCGGGCCCAGTAGTCCCTCTTGCAGAAGAGCTGCCCATCCTTCTCGTAGTACTGGTGTGAGAGGGAGGCACTGCATTCACAACACCTGGGTGCAAGAGGCACAGGGACTTAGTCTGGCTCAGCCCCTTCCCCCACAGCAGGTGCCTCTGTAAGAACTAGAAAAAGATGTGCCTCCCTCGGGCAGAAGAAGCCTATGCTGGGGCCCAGGGTTTAGCAGGTGGAGTCCGGGATGGCTTCAGCCTCTCTTGGCCCCGCAGCTGGAAGCCTCTGCGCAGTGCACAACCTGCACGACCACCCACCGCACCCGATCATCTGGCCGACCTGCCACGCCCCAGGTGAGAGATGCTCTTCACATCTGAGCCCCTGTCCCTTGTCAGGCATGGCAGATGGCCCAGGGAAGACAAATGACTTGCTCTTGCTCGCCAGTGCGGTGGGGGGGGGGGATGGAACCTGTGTGCCTAGGACGCGGGTGGGCTGATGCAGATGGCAGTGACCCGGTGGAGCTGTGAAGAGCTACCAAATGCTGGCACCTGCCCACTGTCTTGGCCAAATGTACTTAATCCACACTGGCCACCTCGAGGCAGATGAACTCTGGAGGCTCTAAATGCCCAAGGTCACGTGACGGAGGCCACAGACCCAGAGCAAAGCTACTCCCTGTTCTACTACGATATAAGGCAGGAATGTGGCTCAGCAGACACCAGCCAGAATCAGTGAAGACAGAGGATCTCCTTGTTTCCTAGACCTTATCCAGCCCTTGGGTGCTGCAGCCCCAAGAAGGGGGCTCGGCCCAGCCCTGCTCACCCCAGCTCAACCAGGGCCCCAGCGCCTGCACCCGCCTTCAGAGGAGCAGTGCATGCAGAACACCCAGGTGTGCGGTCATCAAGGCCAGGACACCCTGCCCTGTCGGGAGGGGCTGCGGGAGAGGCCGGGCTGGGGCCCCTGAAGGGAGCTGCGGCGAAATGATGCACCTGCTTCCTTCTGTGTTATCCCACAGGCCAGGAGCTAGACCTACATGCCTGGCTTCCTTCCACCCAAGAGTGAGTTGGATGGGGACCAGCAGCTCAGCTAAGTCAGGATGAGCAAATGCAGAAATGCAGGATGCCCCCTGGGAGCCAGCCGGCAGGGGCACGGGCCACACTGGGTTTTGAGGAGCCTGACGGAGGGTCCTGGCTGCATACAATCGTCTGGGCCAGAATACACAGTGAGCAGAGAATCTGCCCGACTCTGCTGCTGTCTGAGCACTCTGGGTTATGTGCCAAGGTCAGGCAGGGACTTGGTACCAGGCTCAGAGCTCACGCCCAGTTAGGAAACAATCCAGCAGAGGGGAGGGCGGCAAAGACCGGGGCCTGAGTGAGACTGCCCGATGCCCAGCAGCCAGGGCACCCTCAGCCCCTGCAGCCAGCACATGGGTGGTTGCACTGACGGCACTCGCTGATGCTCTTTAGGAACTGGGGATGAAGAGGACAAGAGGAAGGCAGCCAAGAGTGCTGGTGGGACACTGTCCCTTTAAGAGGATCCAGCCAGTTCCCCATTGTCTGGGAGCCTGAGGGGAGGGGCGGGGGACCACAGCCGGGGGCTGGGGGCTGGGGAGGAGAAGGCACAAAATGCCCGGGTTCGAATGCACCGGGGTGGGGGTGCATCCAGGAGGTGGGGGGCTCCGATGAGCTCTCCCTATGAAAGGTGTGAGTGGGGCAGGGCGGGCCTCCGGAGACCGCCCAGGGATGTGAGAGGAGGCAGCGGAAGCCACGCTGGCCCCGAGCCATGACGTCACCCTCAGCCCTTCCTGCCCCCGCACACGCGGCCCCAGCCCCGGGGCGCCCTTAGGGGGCGCACATCTCACTGCGGGGTGGGCGAAGGGGCAAGTAAGGCAGCTGCCCAGGAAGAGGGGGATCCCTAGCGCACGCCCTCAGGGGCCTCTAACCTGGCGGGAAGGTGCTCGGCCGAGGAGCTGGCTCCACCAAGAGGCGGGCGCGCGCACCGCACCGTGACCTTGGGGAGGCTCCCCCGCCGCCCGAGCACCCTGTGCCATCAGTGAGTGATTCACTTTGCCCTTCCACTGGCTAGACAGCACGTCACAGCAGTGTCCCCAAAGAAATCTCCCCCTCACTGCTGGCTGCCAGGCTGCGGGCAGCAGGGCCCCTGCCTGCCTCTGGGTGGGTGGGCTGCTGGGGGCTCCGGCGCAGCTCGCCTTCCTCTGGGGGAAGAGAATGCTCTTCTCCAGCCTGCAGACTCCTACCCCCGCATCCCGCACAAACATTCCCCACTGCAGCAGCCCTGGACGACCGGGCGCGGACTCCCCCACGGGCTGGGGGAGCGCAGCAGGCCCCCGGGTCACTGCTTCCTTGAAGCCTGCTCGGTCACCCGGCTGGGATGCCCCTGCACCGCCAGCCTCTGCCATCACCCCGAGGGCTGAGGTCCCATGCCAGCCAGCCACAAATGCTGGACCCAGAGAGAATGGAAGTGGTTCCCGGAGAACACTGCACCTGGAGCAGGTCCCACCCCCAGCACCCCAGAACGGCTCCCGGGGGGCACGGCCGGCTGGGCCTCCATCTCAGACGGGGGATCCAGCCCAGGCTCACAGAGCAGCTTGGTGCCGGCACTCAGGGCCTCAGTGTACCTCTGCGTGTGGAAGGCACTGAGGAGCCCCTGCCCCTGTCCGTCCCTTCACCTCTCAGGCCCATATCCGGCCCCCAGCCAGAGGAGGCAGGTGGGGCGCTCAGGGGCGCCCCCACACATGCTGCTGCCCCCAGCAGGGATGTCAAGGGAGGAGCAGCAAGCACTGAGGGTGTGCAGAGACGGCCCAGGGCCAGGCAGGCACGGAGCCCGGGGACTGAGGGTTGCACTGGGGGAGCAGTGGCCAGCTCCGCAGTGACAGGTCCATCCCTCCCAGGGATGCCCTCTAGCCAGGGCCACATCCCTGGAAACCAGGGGCGAAGGAAGAACAGCTGGATGACCAGCTTCGCCGGGAGACCGGACCACAGGGCCAGAAGTCTCAGCAGCGGCCGGCCTGCTTCCCCCAACAGGCGGCCAACAGTGACCGAGGAGTTTCAGTTCTCCTGCCCCCAGAGCAGCCCCGTCCCAGGTAGGTCTGCCCCACACGGTGGCCTCCGGCCCCAGGGGGCCCTCACACCAGGAGCCCTGCCTGAGGTCTGGGCCAGTTTGGGGGGGGGGGGCCTCTGGACTTACTTGGCTCCTCTGAGGAAGCGGCTTCTTCTTAGGGCCAGCATCCCTTGCAGCAGGGGGGCAGCGCAGGGGTGGCCGGGCCAGCTGCTTCCCCATCCTACTCTAGGCCCTCAGGATTGGAGGCTGCAGAGGGTGGGGCCAGCGTGGCCACACAGCAGGGGAGGAGGATGCAGCCTGTGGCTGAGGAGGACTTGGTCTGGGCCCACAACAGGAAGCCGTTGGGGGGCCTTCTGCCTGGGCTCTGCTCTGGTGCAGGCAGGGAGGAGGTGGTCCGCGCTCCGCCCTCAGCCCTGTACACCTGAGAGAGCGCCCTCCAGGCCCCTGGGCCTCCGGCTGGACAAAGGCACCGGAGGCTCCGGACTCTCTGGGGACAGGGACAAGCTCCAAAGCAGCTGCTTCTTCCGCAGCTGCTCCCAAGGGAACAGAGGTTGACTTCCGTGGACGGTCTGTCCTCCCTGCCTGAAAGGTCCCCCGGAGAGGGGGACACCGCACCCCGGCCCAGGCTCTGAACCCCGTGCCCGCTGCCCGCTGCCCACTGACCCCTCCTCACCGGGGGCCCAGCCCACCCTGCCTCCGGGGAGATGTCACCAGTGGCCCCAGGCCGGCGTGCTGTGGCTTCTGAGAAGGAACCGCCCCGGCCAGCAGCTGGACCAGAGCCAAGCTCGGACCACTCACAGCGTGGCCGCGACCTGCCGAGAGGCGGGGCCCACAGGGGGTGGGACAGGCAGAACTGAGGAAGCAGCGGGCCCCGTGGTGACAGTGACCCCCTGTGCTAATGCCAGAGGCAGGCCGTGTGCCTTCTCAACTCGCCCATCGCGAGGAACTCGGGGCCCCGGGAGCCAGTGCCAGCCCCATGTCATGGCACCGAGAGGCTCTGAGGGGCAAAGCAAGTAGAGTCCAGAGCCCGGCTGCCAGGTGGCCATGGGGCCTGGGCAAGCAGCGACTCCCCCCGGACAGTGCCTCCTAACGGTCACGGGGGTAAGGACACTGTTGGCCTGGCTGAGATTTGGGGGCTTTTGGGAGAACCGCACACCACGGGGCCAGGAGCACTTGTGGAGGCCAGAATGCCGACGCCGTGGTTCTTACTGCCTGTGGGCCCCCTCTCACTGTGGGAGCCTCCCCTGTACCCCCATCACACCCGGGACGGCGGCACAGCCTTCTGCCTACTGCCCTGACCCGGGGCCCTACTTGTCTCCTGGTCACAGGGCAGGGACCCCCTCCAACGCTAGATCCTTTCCCCCTGCCCCCCCACCCCCCGCTTCCCTGCTGTGGCTTCTGTCGCCGCATTCCCGGCCTTCCCCCCGTGTCTCCCTAAATTCCACCTCCCTCCCTGCCCTCAGCACCGGGGCCCCCAAAGTTCTTCCCGGTTCCTCTTGGCCCCATCCTGCAATCCGTCCACCATCTCAGCATCCTGGCCCCAGGGAGCTGCCTCTCCAGCCTTCCCACCTCTGACGGGTCTCAGGCCACCTCACCAGCTCAGGGGCCGGGCACTGCCACGCTGGATGGCCCGCTGCATTTCAACGCGACATGGCTGGGCACAGCTCAGCATCAACCTGGTCCCCAACTCCAGGAGAGCTGAAGGAGTGCCATCCTCCCCAGCAGCCAGGGCAAAAGCCCAGACGACTCCAGATGCTCCCCCTGCTGTTCCCCAGTCCCTGCTCCCGCCCCCCTCACCTCTTCACCTCTGCGGTGACTTGGGAGTGAGGCCAACACAGGCTCCAGCCCGTGCTTGCATGCAAATTGCACAAGTCATGGTACCTCACAGGGTTACGGTGAAGGCTTAATGAAATCCAGCTGGCCCTCGAACAATGCAGGAGTTAGGGGCACCGACCCCCACATAGCCACAAACCACAGGCAACTTTCAGCTCCCCCAAACTTAACTACTCATGGCCTCCTGTTGACCGGAAGCCATCCCCGTAACATCAACAGCCAATTTACACATATTTTGTGTGTTATACGTAGTACCTACCGTGTTCTTACAGCAAAGTAAGCTAGAGAATGTTATTAAAAAATTCATAAAGAAAAGACATTTATGGTATCGTACTGTAAATATCTGCATATAAGGAGACCGGCACAGTTCCAACCTGTGTCGTTCAGGGTCAAGGGGAACGTTAAGAGTGCCCGATTAACAGCGGCTAATATGACTACTGGCCAGAACTGTCCCCTCTGTCCATTTGTAGTCACTGTCCTAGGTCAGGCCCTATGAGCTCAGATCCCTGAACTACTGTGACAGTCCCTTCCCTGCCAAGTCACCGCCATCTGCCCACTGGGATGGCATTTTTCAATAGCACTTCCGCCCACGTCCCTCCCCTGCTTTCTGCAAAACCCTCGGCTGACTCCCTACTGACCTTGGAAGGTCCTTATCTTGGCCTTGGGGTCATTTCACAAATTGATCCCAGCCTTGCCTCCTCCGCTCGCTCTTTTCCAACCAGATGAGCTCTTCCCGTGTCTGTCTCGGGGCGTGTGGCTGTCTCCGCCTATCCAGAGCCCTCTTTGTCCCTGAAGGCCTCCTTGTGAACGCCTGACTGGGAGCCCCGGGCCTGGCACCTGCCTCTCTTCTGGCCTCACCAGCCAGGGTGGGCGCTGTGTGTTCACTTCCCTCGCTGGCTGTGTGACTTTGGTCAAGAGAATTAACCTCTGTGTCCCCAGTAATGGAGACAACACAAAATCTACTAGACAAAGTCCTTAGCAGGGTGCCTGGCCCTTCCTGCATCGCAGAAAATGTTGGACGATGTTCTTAAAGAAAAACAAACAAACCTTGCCAGAGGTTCCCACTGCCTAAAATAAACCCCTTTAGCTGGTGGTCCATGCCTTCCCACCTCAACTCTGCTGTTCGCTGACTGGCCCTGCCCTGTCACCCCGGCACCCTTGGCACCTGCCAGGCCCGTTGCCTGGAACTGCTTCCTGCCACACTTCTCCATGCGGGAAATCTCACGTCTCTGAGACCCCGGTTCTGGCCGTGCTGCTAACTCTAAGGCCATCCCCTGCACCTGCCTCTCAGGATGGTCCTACTGGGTGGCTGGGCCACCTTTGGGTCTCCCTGTGGCTGGCCACAGCCCTGACACTTGGAGTTAGCTCTCTAAGGCTGGCCCTACTGGGCTGTGCATGCTCACAGTGGGGCCTGGGTTGTATCTTCCTTCCTTCTCTGGAGCACGCTGCCCTCCACGGCCTCCCCCTGCCTAGGAGCCAGTAGGCCTCAGTAATACCGGTGGAAATGCAGGTCTCCCCCCTCCTCTCCTTAGAGATCTAGAATGACAGAACAGAAAGGCCCTTGGGGACCTTCTAGTCCAAATGCCTCATTTTTACAGGTGGGGAAACTGAGGCCACGGACTTGCTGGAAGTCACAACCAGAGACGACGGCACCAGAGGGACTAGCCAGGTTCCCCGGACCGCTGACCCAGCCTCTTGTCGCTGGCAGGCCTTGCTTAGGGCACCCCCACCCCGGCCAGCGTGCCCTACCTGAAGCAGTCTGCGTGCCAGTCCGCATTCAGGGCCTGGAGGTACTGGCCGTCATAGATCCTCTGGCCGCAGCTCGCACACACGGGCAACTCACTTCCTGCAAGGACACAGGGGGTCAGGACTCGCTCTCCGGAGGCGCGGTCTGGTGCAGGCCCAGCCTGCTCTGCCCACCCCACGTGGACCTGCACATCCTCGTGCACACACACAGAGCACCTAGGCACTGTGCCTAGCAGAAGGAGAAAGGACGCCGGTCTGAGAGTCTTGCTGAGACCTGGGCTAACTTGCGAAGCCTCTGTGGGCCTCAGTTTCCCTATCTGTAAACTGAAGAGGAGGAGTGGACGTCCAATCTCCAGCAGGAGCATTCTTCTGGGTCGACTCCTGTCTGGCAAGGTCAATTGGGAGAAAGAAAGCAGCAGGATTTAGAGATAAGGCAGCAGGTGACACTCTTGTCACAGCCCCTTTCCTCCCCTGCCCATCCAGGAAGAGGAACCTTCAAAGGGCAGGGACTGGACAGGGCTGGGTTGGTGTATCCAGAGCTGAAGTCCCCATAGGAGGAGAAAGGCAGGAAGCCCAGAGGTGCTGGCCTCATCTGAGTCCCAGCTGTGCCTGCAGAGCTGGGCACTCCCAGACACCTGCTCTGGGGATGCCTGGCACCTCCTCAAGCCGGCCATTAGGCATGCTTAGTCATTCCAGGGGCCTGGTATCCTTGGAGCTGGGTGGGTCCTGGAGGATCTCTCAAACCTGCTCCTCCCCATTGTACAGATCGGGAGACTGAGTCCTGAAGAGGGCAAGCCTGGTCATATAGTCAGGCTCCCAGGCCACAGCCTGGCCCTCCATGAGGATGCAGGGACCAAAAGGCAGAGGTGACAGTGAGATGGGCCCTTGCCCCAAGGAGGCCTTCAGGGGCCTGGGGGAGGGCTGACAGGAGCTAGGGAAGGGCAGGGCTGGAGGGGCTGGCATAAATGGGACCTGCATTGGACCAGGTGAGCCTCTGTGATGGCTGCTGGGGAAACCCCAGGAAGGGGACCCCCCAAGGAGGGAGTCTTGGCAGTCTTCATGCCCTAACCGTCCTGCAACCCAATCCTTGGGCCCCAGGAAGGGGAAAGGGGCTGAAGAGGAGACTAGGATGAGAGTCATCCTCCCAGCCAAGACTGCTGGCAGGCACTGGGTTTGGTGCAGGGAGAGGGGGTGGGGGCCCCCCCGGATACTGCCGACAGTTCCCTGGAGGAGGCTTATCTCTGCTCTGCCCATGCGGGCCCCCAACCACCAATACCGGGGGTCAACGACCCAGCTCCCAATTGTAAAGACGGGAAAACTGAGGCCTGGCACGTAGCCCCCGGCTCAAGGTCATAGAGCTGGGCGGGCAGCTCGGACCCAGGGCTGCGGCTTCCCCAGCCCCTCTTTCTTCCCGGCCGGAGAGACAGGATAAGGGATGGCCCCAGTGCGAGCCCCGGGTGGGCAGAGCACGCGGAGGGAGGCCGGGGCCGGGCGGGTAGCGCCTGGGACTCCTCCCGGGTGGTCGTCGGTCGGGGGAGGGGGCAGGCGGGGATGAAAGAGAGGAGGGGCCCACCCCGGGCCGAGGAGGGGGAAACGGGGGGGGAGCATGTCAGGGAGGGGCCTGAGGGCTTGGGAAGGGCGAGCTCATCCCCGAGGAGGCAGGGGCGCGGCCTCGCGGCAGACCCGGCCTCCGCGGCCGCCCGGCCCGGCCCCCTCCCGTGCGCCCGCTCCCCCGGCTGCCCCGGCGCGACGCCCCCGCCCGCCCGGCCCCCGGTCGGCGCCCCGCCCGGCCCGCGCCCCGCGCACCTTCCTCTCCCATACGTTCTTCCCTCCAGGTGCAACAAAGTAGCGTCAACCTCATGCACTCGGCGGGGGGCGGGGCCCGGCGGGCTGGGGCTGGGGGCGGCCCGGGCCCCGCGAGCTCGCCCGCAGCCGCCGCCGCCGCCGGCCCGGGAGGCGGAGGCGGAGAGCGCGGGCCGGGCCGGGGTGAGCTCGGGGCTCGCGGCGCCGCCGCCGCCTCTCGGACACCGGCTCCGGCACCGGCTCGGCGCCGCGGCGGCCTGGGGACGGGGCGGAGGGGCGGGCCGGGGCGGGGCCTGGAGCTGCGGCACGGGGGCGGGGCGGGGCGGGGCGCGGGCGAGCGGCCGAACTGCCCTGCGCGGCCCCGCCCCGCGCCCTCGGCGGCGCCCAGCCCCGCCCTTTCATTCATCTTCGCCCGAGCGCCAGGTCTCTGCTGGGCGCCGCGAGGCGGAGACGCGTAAGCCGAAAACTGCGGCATCGGAGGGGAAGCGTGCTCCGGTGCGGCGGCCTAGGGGGATGCAGAGGCCTGGAGAAGGGGCCTCAGTTTCCCCGCGGGAGCCCCTGTGACCCGAACCAGCTGGAGGCCAAGAACCCAGACCCGAGCTGGAGGAGGCGGTGTGGACCCTGAGGACCGTGGTGGTCGCCTTGGGGAGGGGCGCCTGTCAGGTCCTCTCTCTGTCTCTGAGGCCTGCAGTGAGGTCAGGCCCTGGCGGGGGAAGGCCATGGCCCAGGTCTCAGGCCCTCACCGCCTAGGCAGGGAGCTAAAGGAGGACGATCTGGGGAGGAGTGAACCTCTGCCCGGACCTTGACAGATGTGCTCAGGGGTCTGCTCTTCCTAGTTCTGGAGACCTGGAGCTGGCGCTCCCCTGCCCAGGGTGCGGAAAGAGGCATAGCTGAGCAGGGTTTGGGCTGAGTGAGATGGCCAGAGGAATTGGGCCGTCCCCAAAGCACAGGTCCCCAGTTTAGCACTGAAGAGATGGACCATCCTGCCTAGAAGTGGAGAATCCTAGAATGCTGGACCTGGGGAGGCGGCGACCCTTTATCCCTTTAGACGCACCCTCCCACTTCATCCCATTGCAGACCGGTGGTGAGTGGAGAGGTTGAGCACCATGCCGAGGGGTGCCCAGTGAACAAGGGGCAGAGCGGCCTCGACTTGGGCTCTACATAATCATGTGTGTGTAGAATCCTCTAGCCAGGGCCCACTGCCAATGGCCTGCAAAGCAAGGACACTCACCCCTGGGTGCAAAATACAGTTCCTGGGGGAGGGAAGAAAATATTAGAATTTTAATTTCTTTTCTTTTCTTTTTAAGATTTTATTTATTTTTTGACAGAGAGAGACAGTGAGAGAGGGAACACACGCAGGGGGAGTGGGAGAGGGAGAAGCAGGCTTCCCGCCCAGGAGAGAGCCCGATGCGGGGCTCGATCCCAGGACCCTGGGATCATGACATGAGCCGAAGGCAGACGCTCAAAGACTGAGCCACCCAGGCGCCCCTAGAATTTTAATTTCTGACAAGAAAGAACCTGGGCTCTTAAAATACTTAATATTTAGGTTGGTGTCAGTGTCCTTGCTCTGTTTGTTGGTCGGATGGCTTCGGGAGCAGGCCACAGTGCAGGCTGGAGGAGGGCACAGTGTGGATCTGGAGGGGCCATGCACCTGTGCCTAATTAGCTGAGTGATATTGTCAAGTTTTAACAAAACTAACACAGAATGGACTGGTGGCTGCTAAAGATTCCTGAAAAGAAAGCTGAGATCAAAGACAATGCTGATACTGCAAGACAAACAAAAAGATGGAGCTGGGCTTCTATCCTTGGTAGGAACTGCTTGTCAGCCCCCGTCCCGGCAGAACCAGTGACTGGCTCATCAAATCTGACGTATTCAGTCACATTGCTCCTATAAGGTATTACATCTTTTTTTTCTTTTTAAGACAAAAAAAGAATTTTGTACTTTTAAGTAATATAATCGTTCAAGTATTGTTTTTCATCTTTTGAGGACTCTTCGTAAACGGCTTTTGCACGGTTATGGGATGACCATGTTTTGTTCGCATAGTCAAGTACGTCTATGATTTAAGTGAGTATGAGTATGTGTGTGTGGTGGGGAGCAAATTAAGAGCCCCGGCTTGGATGCATTAAGTTTTGGGTGCTTATTTGCCATCCAAGTGGCAAATGTGTGTGTGTGTGTGTGTGTGTATATGATGTTTGCTCAAAAATATTTTACTGATGGGGTTCACGATAAAAATTTTCTAGATGAGGGGTCAAGAGCCCTGGGGGGAAAGGCTCGTTTACTCCAGGTCAGTGATTAGGATTTGTCCAAACTTGCTAAATTGATGTCTGGCTAAACACAAGCTGGTGACAAGCAAGAAGCTCCATGGGGGATGGGGACACTGTCACAGGATGAGCCCAAGGCTGTCACCCAGGGCAGGGGCCTGAGCCTGAGCTGTCCTAGCCTCGGGACAAAGAGATGGCATCACGGGATCCCTGCGGTCAGACACAGTCTGCCCCCTTCTCTCCCACTCTGGGTGACCTCACCCAGGCATGTTGCTTGGTGCTCCCCTGCCCCGTCTTTGAACTGCAGGACCTAAGGACCCAAATGTCTCCTTGGCACCTCCACTTTGATGGCAAATGGGCACCTCACACTTAATGTGTCCAGGCCAGAGCTCTTAATTGGTGCCTGGAGCTGCTCTTCCGCAGCTGTTCCTCATCTCAGTAAATGACAATACCATCATCTAGTGGTTCAGGTCCAAACTTGCAGGTGCCCTTGACTTCTCTCATCCTCTTCCCTTGCCCCTTGCCATCTGATCCGTCAGCACATTCTTTTGGCTTTCTGTACAGAATATATCCAGAATTCCACCATTTCTCCCTCCTCCCTGGTCTAGCTGGGTATACGGGGCAATAGTCCCCAGGTCGTGTCCTTTTATTACCCTTCGGAGCCTCCAAACACATGGGTCAAAGTGTGACATTTTCTTGCTTTTAAACCCAAAGCCCTTACTTCGACCTTTACAGGACTTAGCCCCTGGCTAGTTCTTTGCTTTTACTTCTTTTCTCCTTGCTCACTTTTGTTAACGGAGGCGCACCTCTTGTGCTGTTCTAACTTCCCAAGCATGCGCTCATCACAGGGTCTTTTGGGAGGTCAGGTATCCCCACCCCTTCCAATAATGTACCATTCTTTGTCACTCCCTATCTTCTTTCCTGGCTTTTATTTCTTTTTAATTTTTAAAAATATTTTTTTCAGTTTATTTTTTAAAGATTTTATCTATTTATTTGAGCATGAGCAGGAGGAGGAGTAAAGGGAGAGGGAGAAGCAGACTTCGCACTGAGCAGGGAGCCCCATGTGGGGCTCGATCCCGGAACCCTGAGATCAGGACCTGAGCCGAAGGCAGATGCTTAACTGACTGAGCCACCCAGGCGCCCCAAAAGTTTATTTATTTTTTTAGCAATCTCTACACCCAATGTGGAGCTTGAACACACAACTCTTCCTACTAAGCCAGCCCAGTTCCCCCATCCTGGCTTTTAATCCTCATGGCTCTGATTCCCCTGATATTAGAGTGAATCCTTTACTGACTTGTCTCCTGAGGGCTGCTCTAGCAAATCACCACAAACTCGGTCTAAGTGAACGTGAGTACGTGTGTGTGGTGGGGAGCAGATTCACAAACAACAGAAATTGACTTGCTCACAGTTCTGGAGACCAGAAGTCTGAAATCAGTTTGAGCCCAAATCAAAGGCTGCACTCCTTCTGGAAGCTCTAGAGGAGAATCAGTGCCTTTCTTCTAGCTTCTTCTTTTTTCAAATGCGGTAAAAAGCACATAATATAAATTTACCATCTTAATCATTTTTTGCTTTAAGGAGGCTCCACGCCTAGCACAGAGCCTAGTGCGGGTCTCGAACTCATGACCCTGAGCTCAAGACCTGAGTGGAGGGGCGCCTGGGTGGCTCAGTCGTTGGGCGTCTGCCTTTGGCTCAGGCCATGATCCCGGGGTCCTGGGATCGAGCCCTGCATCGGGCTCCCTGCTCAGCGGGAAGCCTGCTTCTCCCTCTCCCACTCCCCCTGCTTGTGTTCCCTCTCTCACTGTGTCTCTCTCTGTCAAATAAATAAAATCTTAAAAAAAAAAACAACAACGACCTGAGCGGAGATCAAGAGCCAGACACCCAACCAAGTGAGCCACCCAGGCCCCCCCCCATCTTAACCCTTTTATTTTTTTTTGAGAGAGAGAGAGAGAGAGAGAGAGAGAGAGAGAGCGCTAGTTCGCACGTGCACGTGACCAGGGAAGAGGGAAAGGGAGAGAGAGAATCTTAAGCAGGCTCCACGCCCAGTGTGGAGCCCAACGTGGGGCTCAGTCCCAGGACCCCAAGATCATGACCTGAGCAGAAATCAAGAGTCGGATGCTTAACCGACTGCGCCACCCAGGCGCCCCTGTTTGTTAAACTTCTAATTTTGTTCATGTATTATTTTCCTGATTTTGTTTAGCTCATTGTGTTACAGCTCACTGGACTTCTTTAGGACAATTATTTTGCATTCTCTATCAGGTAGCTCATGGCTCTACCTTTCTTTTTTTTATTTATTTTTATTTATTTTTTAAAGATTTTATTTATTTATTTGATAGAGATAGAGAGAGGGAGAGCACAAGCAGGGGGAGTGGCAGGCAGAGGGAGAGGAAGAGGCAGGCTCCCCGCTGAGTAAGGAGCCCGATGTGGGGCTCGATCCCAGGACTCTGGGATCATGACCTGAGCCGAAGGCAGCCGCTTAACTGACTGAGCCACCCAGGTGCCCCTCTACCTTTCTTTAGAGTTGGTTACTGGAGCTTTATTAGTTTCCTTTGGCAGTGTTATGTTTACTGGATTCTTCATGATCTGTGTGGCCTTGCCTGGATTTCTCAGCACTGAACACTGACACCCTTTCCAGTCTTTACAGACTCATTTTAATAGCTGAAGACCTGTTCCTGCCAGTTCCCTGGATTTATGGGTCTGTCTCTGGGATTGTGTTATAGTGGGGCTGGAGCTGGGTCTCATTTGTTGGGCCCACCGTGGGGTCCCACCCAAGGGCATGGGTGGGCATGGCTTCTGCTGGGTCCTTGAATGTGCTTTCGTTGCAATACTGGGCTGGTCCTTGGGTGGGCAGAGCTGCTTCCAGGCCACGGTACAGTGGGGCTGGAGCCAAGTCATGGGGCTGTTTTAGGGACCATAGTCGGGTCTGAGGCCAGCAGTCCTGTTTACTGGGGGCTGGATGGGCATTCCTGCTCCTGGATCCCGTGGTGGAGGGGTGGGTGCCAGGATCATGGAGAAACAGGGTGTGCTAAGTCCATAGCTACGGTCTACTGACCACAGTTGATGGGCCTGCCACCAGTGTGTGGATCTACCTTCTAAAAATGGTCATCCTGTGGGGCGCCTGGGTGGCTCAGTCAATGGAGCATCTGACTCTTGGTTTGAGCTCAGGTCATGATCTCATGGGTCGTGAGATAGAGCCCCGTGTTGGGCTCTGCCCTCAGCGTGGAGTCTCCTTGAAGATTCCCTCCCTCTGCCCCTCTCTCCCAACGCTCTCGCTCTCTCTTAAATAAATAAATAAGTCTTAAAAAAAAAAAAGTGGGCATCCTGGGTTTTGGGCACCACTGAGGTTTCACCATCTACCTAGCTCCTAAACCTCCCACAAAAGCATTTTTGTCCATGAACGGCTGCCAAATATTTGTTTCGGTGAGGGTGTGTGGGCTGGGGATGTATTCTTCCCTCTTGCAGTCCCTTTTCTGTAGTTTTCTCTTCTTGTCATGTTTTTGTCTGATTTTGGTATCAGGGTAATGCTGGCCTCTTAGAATAAACTTGGAAATGTTCCGTCCTCTTTCACTTTTTTTTGAGGTGGGGGAAGAGTTTCAGGAGGATAGGTGTTCATTCTTTCAATGTTTGGTAGAATTTACCAGTGAAGGGCACCTGGGTGGCTCAGTGGGTTAAGCGTCTGTCTTTGGCTCAGGTCATGATCCCCAGGATCCTGGGATCGAGTCCTGCATCGGGCTCCCTGCTCAGCGGGGACCCTGCTTCTCCCTCTGCCCACCCCCCACCCCCCCGTCCTCCCCTTGGGCTTGTGCTCTTGCGCTCTCTCTCTTGCAAAAAATAAATAAATAAAATCTTAAAAAAAAAGAATTTACCAGTGAAGCCATCTGGTCCTGGGCTTTTCTTTGTTGGGAGAATTTTTATTATTGATTCAATCTCCTTGTTAGTCGTCTTTTCAGATTTTCTATTTCTTCATGATTCAGTCTTGCTTTGTGGTGTGTTTGTACGAATTTATCCATTTCTTCTGGGTTGTCCCAATTTGTTGGCATACAGTCTGTCCAGACTGTTATAAGGATATTTGCGATGGCATTTAGCGCCAACCAGGATAATCTCCCCATCTCAGGATCCTTAACTGAATCACATCTGCAAAGACTCTTTTCCCATATAAGGGAACTGTTATGGGCTGAATTGTATCTCTGCAAAATTCATATGTTGAAGTCCTACCCCCAGGACCTCGGAATGCAACTGTGTTTGGAGAGAGAGCCTTTAACGAGGCAATTAGGTTAAAATGGTCATCAGAATGGGCTCTGGTCCAATCTGACTGGTGTCCTTATAAGACGAGGAGATTGGGAACAGATAGGCACAGAGCGGAGACCACCGTGGGAAGGCACAGGGCGAACAAGCCGAGGAGAGGGGTCTCGGAAGAAACCAGCCCTGCGCACACCTTGATCTTGATCTTCTGGTCTCCAAAACCGTGAGAAAATAAATTTTTGTGTTTGAAGTACCCCCAGTCTGGGGTACTTGGCTACGGCCGCCTGAGCAGACTAATGCAGTTAATAGTCACAGGGTCAGTTGGTAATATTCACAAGGCTCAGGACCCGGATACCTTTGGGGCTATTATCCAGCCTAACACATTCACTTACCATCTGTCTACCGTAGTGCATAACTAAGAAAAGCAGGGCGTTTATGTATTTTATTTTGAAGATTTTATTTATTTAGAGAAAGAGAGAATGAGAGAGAGAGAGAGAGAGAGCGCACATGAGAGGGGGGAGAGGGTCAGAGGGAGAAGCAGACTCCCTGCCGAGCAGGGAGCCCGATGCGGGACTCGATCCCGGGACTCCAGGATCATGACCTGAGCCGAAGGCAGTCGCTTAACCAACTGAGCCACCCAGGCGCCCTATGTATTTTATTTTGAAGATTTTATTTATTTATTTGAGACAGAGAGAATGAGAGACAGAGAGCATGAGAGGGGGGAGGGTCAGAGGGAGAAGCAGACTCCCTGCCGAGCAGGGAGCCCGATGCGGGACTCGATCCCGGGACTCCAGGATCATGACCTGAGCCGAAGGCAGTCGCTTAACCAACTGAGCCACCCAGGCGCCCTATGTATTTTATTTTAAAGATTTTATTTATTTAGAGAAAGAGAGAATGAGAGAGAGAGAGAGCACATGAGAGGGGGGAGAGGGTCAGAGGGAGAAGCAGACTCCCCGCTGAGCAGGGAGCCCAATGCAGAACTCGATCCCGGGACTCCAGGATCATGACCCGAGCCGAAGGCAGTCGCTTAACCAACTGAGCCACCCAGGCGCCCTCTTATTTTTTTTTAAAGATTTATTTATTTATTTGAGAGAAAGAGGGAGTGAGCCCGCATGTGTGAATGGGGGTGGGGAGGGGCAGAGGGAGACAGAGAGGGAGAGAAGCAGACTCCCCGCTTAGTGGGGAGTCCGTCGCGGGGCTCCATCTCAGGACCCCGAGATCGTGACTTGAGCCCAAACCAAGAGTCAGCCGCTTAACCAACTGAGCCACCCAGGCGCCCTATGTATTTTATTTTAAAGATTTTATTTATTTAGAGAAAGAGAGAATGAGAGAGAGAGAGAGAGAGAGAGAGCACATGAGAGGGGGGAGAGGGTCAGAGGGAGAAGCAGACTCCCTGCTGAGCAGGGAGCCCGATGCAGAACTCGATCCTGGGACTCCAGGATCGTGACCTGAGCTGAAGGCAGACGCTTAACCAACTTGTTCTTCAGACAGTGTTTAGCCCCAGGGGAATTTACATTCTGGTGTGGGGAGTCAGATGAGGAACAAAGAGGTGAAATATCCTGTGTCACATGGTGGCAGGCGCTCTGGAGAGAAAGCAGGCAGGGACAGGTGAGGGAGGAGGGGACAGTTTGTGATTTTAGACAGGGAGATGGAGGAGGTGACATTGGAGTCACTGAAGGCCGGGCGGGAGCCAAGCACCTTGATAGCAGAGGGAAGAGCGCTTCGGGCAGGGGAGACAGCAGATGCTGACCCACAGCGGGTGGCCTGCTCCCTGCAAGGAAAAGAGAGAGGGCCTGTGGAAGTGCCTGGCCTGATGGAGGGCGGGGGAGCGGGACGTGGGGTCAGAACAGCAGGTCCCACTCAGGTGGGGGCTCCGAGGCCGTCAGAAGGCCTTTCTGGCTTTGGCCCTGAGAGAGACGGGAGCCATGGCAGGATTTTGAGTGGATGCATGGCTTGACTTGACTTAGGTTTTTTTTTTTTTTTAAAGATTTTATTTATTTATTCATGAGAGAGAGAAAGAGAGAGGCAGAGGCAGAGGGAGATGCAGACTCTCCGCCCGACGTGGGACTCAATCCCAGGACCCTGGGATCATGACCTGAGCCGAAGACAGACGCCTAACCATCTGAGCCACCCAGGTGCCCTTGACTTAGGTTTTAAAGGGATTTTTTTTTTTTTTTTTTTTTTTTTGGCTGCTACGTGGAGAGAAGGCTAATGGGGAGCCTGGGAGAGAATCGGGGAGTGAGGAAGCTACTGTGGTCATCCGGGCAAGTGCTCCTGGCGGACCAGGGTACCCAGCCCTGGAGGCTGTGAGAAGGGGCTGGACTCTGGGCGTCTCCTGGAGGTAGCATTGTGGGATTTGCTGGGCAATCTGATGTGGGGAGTTGGAAGAGAGGAGTCACACTGTCACGGGGGTGTCACCCCTGTGGGTCTCCAGGAAGCCGCCCCTCCCCCTTTCCTCCCCGCGGCCCCCTCCCAGCAGGTGCTCCATCTGTCCAGACCCTCCTCCTTGGTCTTCCCAGTAAATTGCTTTTTTCGCTCCACTGTGCCCTGGGATATCCTCCCAGAGCATCACCCCACCTGCTTCTCCTTCCATCCCAGCCCCTCCTGGCTTTGCAGGCAAACACGCAGATACCCAGGCTCCTGACAAACAGCTCCCTCGCCTCCCTGCTGCTTTATGGGTGTGCCCAGCAGCTGTGGGGTCGGATGCAGGCGTGAGGCCATGTGGGCCCCGGAAGTGGAATTGGTGGTGGTGGGGAGGGGATTCTAGAATCTGGCACCCAGGGCATGGTGTGAAGGGGAGTTGTGGGCTCTAGGTGGGCACATGCCCAGGCCCCGTGGATTTCTGGCCCCGAGGGGAGGGGAATGGCCCTGGGGCTGGGGGCCTCCGAGGGTGGTACTGAGGCTCCCAGTGCCACCTGCAGGACCTCACTTGTTGGGTTTTAGCAAGAACTGAAGCGGTGCCGTGTGGGTGAATGGCTCTTCCTTCGAGGGGATGTCTCAGAGGGAAGCCCGTCTTCTGGTTTGCTTAGGTGGGACCGTTTCTCCCCTCTCCGCGTGGCTGTTCACCAAGGCCAAGGGTTTGGTTTGGACAGGAGGGTCATTTTGTTTCCTCTACCCCTTCAGCTCTACCCTCAGCGCCTGGAGGCCACCTACCAGGCCCTGTGCCCAAGGTCTTGGGCCCAAGGGGCAGGCCTGGGAAGGTATGGCTGGGTGGGTGAGCCACCTCCTCAGGGGAGACCCATGTGGGTGGGCATGCGTGGGGCTGGCTGGCCGGGCTTTCATTGCTAAAGGGCGAGCAGACCTTGGAGAAGGGTTGATACACCCAGAGCAGGTGATTTTGGCAAAGAGCCCCCCCCCCCAGTACACCTGTTTCTGCCCTGGGGGCAGAGGAGAGAGGACAAAGGAGGCCTTGACCCAGTTTCCTTCAAAAGGTTTTCATTTATTAGTCTTTTCTTAAGCAGTTAATTCTCTTTTCATATTTAAAAGGAAAAAAAAAAGGTATGTGTTTTCATCCAGAGTTATACCAAAGTGATTAAGATGAATCTTCTCCTGGGGAATATAGCTCCCAGATCAGAAGAAAAAAAAAAAATTTTTTTTTTTTCAATTAACCACGAAAATAAAACCAGGAGAACGTCAACAATCCAAAATCATCCCCAAATATCCAGGACAAAAAATAAAATATTTATTGATCTATCACAGCGAGACACAAAGAAACGGGCAGGGCAGGGGTGGGAAATGCTCTGAAGTGGGTACAGTGGTTCGAGGGAAGGACGGGGGGGTATACAGTACTGCATGGGGTGACCCAGTTCGGGGAGGAGATTCCTGCCGCCCCAGCTGGTGTAGCTCCTCACACCCTGTGTGCTCAGGCCCCATCGTAGGGGTGTGTGTGGCGGGGGGGAGGCAGGGCACAGGTCGCCAGGACACATTAACCAGGTTGATGGTGGGGGCACCCAGCCAGCTAGCGGTGCTGGGCAGTCAGCTGGGGACAAGGATGGATGGACGGATGGACAGATGGCTGGATGAATTCCACAAGAGCAAAAGCGCTGTTCCCAGTGGGGGTCTTCCCATCCGCAGGTGTCCCAGACGTGGGGAATAGGTGGGGGGGCAAGGGGGCTGAGAGATGGTATGACCGAATCCAGCTTGAGGCTTTAGGTGCTTAGGTACCAACTGGACCGCAGCCGGGGTTGGGGGGTGGTTCTGGTGGGCAGGGGGAGGTGGGACTGCACAGGGAGTGTCCGCACCATCTTCAGAGGAGTCCCAAGGGAGGGGGTTCCCGAGGGGCCGCCCTTCCCTCCTCCCTCCCCCCAGGAAGATGAGAGCACCAGCATGTAGCACCAAGTTCCCCTGGAGATGGAGAGTGTGTGGAGGGGGAGCTCCTGGGTGGGAAGGGGGTGAGGGCGGGGGGCTAAGCCCACCCACCCCCGGCCTCTGAAGTTGGGGGCCTCCTGGGGTCCACTTGGCCACCTCTCTTGTTTCCTTGCTTTGTGGATTTCCAAGGCCACCCAGCCTGGCCTGTCCCCTCCCAGGGTGGGGACGGGGGAGGGGGGATAGGGGGTGGGGGGGAGGGGGTCACAAGGGGTTTACATTCTCCACCAAGCAGTAGCACCAACGTTGATGAGGTCGCGAGTCAGGGGTCCCGGGAAGCTCACTTTCTCTTCCGGCCACAGGATTTCCCCAGGCAGGCCCCACCTGGGCGGGAGAAGGCACTCGTGACGGTCCGACCCCTCCGGGGTCCTGCTCAAGCCCCTGCCCGCTTGGGGCAGCTCCAAGGTCTTCTCACACCCACATCAACACAGTGGGGAACAGAGACTCCAAAGCCATGAGAAGCCTGGCCACAACCTCCCACCAAACTCTGAGCCATTGCACTGCCGTAACTCCTCCCGGGCAGGGGGGTGGGAGCAGGGCCCATGGGATGGTGGCCTAATCAAGGCTCAGGGAGGGGAAGGGCCCTGGCCTGGACAAGGTCTCTATGTTCTGAGTCCACTGCGTTTGGGAAGGCTTCAGCGAGCGGCTCTGAGCGCACCGATTGGCAAGCCTCCTCGTTTTAAGCCATCAAGGCACCACTGTCTGGTAGCAGGGCCTGATGTAGTTTCTACCCCTGGGGAGCTCAACACGGCTCCTTACCGCCACCTGGTGGCAGCGATCAGCCGAGCGGGGCAGGGACAGGCTTCTCCCTGTGAAGCTCCTCCAGTGTGTTTGGAAAGCAGTGTGATCAGGCCACACGCATCAAGTGGTACCTGAGAGTGGGTTACCCTGGACAGGGTCGGGCTGGTCTTGCCTCTGCCTCTCCCAGCCCTGGCCCCAGCTGCCCTATCTGTGTCGTGGGAAACAGGTGGGGAAGGAAGGGATTCCACAGCCTGAGCAGACACAGGGGTGGAGCTGGGCGTCTTTGGGTCTCCTCTGGGAACTGTTGGGAGGTGCCTTGGGGGGTGGTGACCATTATCTGTCCCCCCCACACACACACACACATTCCCAGAGGCACGTCTGCAACTTTGAGCAAGGGTGTGGCTCTGTCTGGACCAGATGGTGGCCTCTGCCCACCCTGCCTGACTAGGGGCACCTTGGGTCCCCCATCCACCCCTCAAATTCCCTGACTCTAAGGTCCATTGTCCCATTTACTCCTCTTCCTCTGTTCCTCCAAGTTCCTCCCTCGCCCTCCTCCCTTCTCTTTCCCTTGGCTCCTCCCGGTGGGCAGCCGGGAGGGAGAAATTGCCAGGCCTGGCTTGGGGAGAGCCTGGAGGGTCCCAGGCCCACTCTTAGCTCTGGGTGTCTGTGTCGGAGGTAGACGCAGGGATGGGGGTGAGGTGACCAGCTCCCCCCAGCCTCCCCACTCCCTCCCCGCTAGGCCTGCTCCAAACGCGCTGTTCCCAGGCTGATGGACCCCAGCCCTTTGCCTCTGTCCGCTCCTCCCCACCATGCCCTCTCCCAGGGGCTGAGTCTCTACTCACCTGGGAATCCCAGGGCTCCCAGGGCCCCTCCATAGGGCTTGGGAGGTTTGCCTGTGGAGGGAAGGGTGGGGGTTGGGGAGGCGGCCAAGCTTTGCTGCCTCTCCCAGCACCCCCACCATGTACCAGGCCTCCAGCCTGTCACAGAAGGTTCTGAAGACCTTCCTGCCCCCAGCCTGGCCTTCGGTCTCACCCAGCTGGACACCTGCTCTGCTCCTTATGAACGGTATCCTGCCTGTGGGGGTCTGAGCAGCTAGGAAGATGCCCCCGCCCACCAGTCAGACCCCAGCCACGCAGACTGCCCCACCTAAAAAGCCCTAGGCTTTGGCCTCCCTAACCACCTGCTTGAACAGACCTTGTTTTCCCCTTACATGCTTCCTTTCCTTTTCTGTGGGGTCTCATCAGGTTCTACAGTTACACCAGAGATGGGGGCTGGCCCAGGTCTCTGTCTCCTGGTGGCACGTCAAATGCCAGGCTGCGAGCCCCGGGAATGGGATCCTTGCCCCCCCACGCATCCCTACATCCCACAACTGAATTTCCTTGGCATCGGAGGGCCAGCCTAGGGCCATGGCCTCGGTCACTGCTGCCACGGTAGCACCCCACCCCCACTCCACGAAAGTAGCTCAGGGCCCTGACTCACCACCAATGCCCAGGCCCCCGGCTCCGCCACCTGCAGGACAAGGGGAGGGGCTATGAGTGAGTCCACCTGGGGAGCCCGCCAAGCCTCCCTCCCGCCCCCCGGGGCAGCCAAGTTCTGGGCCTGGGTGTCAGGAGCCCTCAGCTCGGCCTCAGTCATCGTGTGACCTTGGGCAAGTCCCTGGCACTGTCTGAACCTCAGTGTGCCTCGTCTGGAACGTGGTGCTTTGGAAAAGCTGATGCTCCCTGGCCTTGCAGGGGAGGGGGAGGAGAAGGAGGGGAGGCCCAGCTTCGTGTAAGGGAGGCCATGGGTCTACCCCTGGGTCCTGGCTCCGCTCTTCCGAGCAGAGGAAGCAGGGGAGTGGGCAGGATGGGGCCGGAGCGACAGGCCGGGCCGGGGGACAGGGAGCCTGGGTGTACCTGGGTAAATAGGGGACAGTCCGAAGCCAGGTCTTGCTGCAACTCCTGTGGGAGGGGTTCGGGGTTGGCGTGGGGCAGGCCCTGCTCCAGCCTCATCACCTCCTGCCTCTCTGCCCAGGACCACCTCCTCCCCGCCGTGTGCCCCTCGCTGGCGGAGCAGTTTCCCTAACAAGTCTTGTCTCTGCCCAGCACCCTGACAGGGGCCCCCGCACCCCCAGCTCATCAGCCTGTGTCTGTCGCCTACGGTGTACCCGCTGGTCTGAGGCCTGCCCCTTTGCCCAGGATGTTTCCTTTCCTGGACTGCTCCCTCCACCCTGTCTCTCTCTTTCTCTCTAGTGTCCTTGAGCTAGATGTGGCTCTAGGAGTCCCCCTTGCTAGCCAGACAGGCCTCCTCTAGACCCAGGCGGAGCAGAGGATCTCACAGAGAGATGGCCCCTACCTCCGACTTGGAATGGCCTGGTGGCTCCCAGGACACCTTCTAGACCAGCGGCACCTGAGGAGAGGGTGGGCCGGGTTTGGATGAGGCGCAGCTGAAGGGGCCCTGAGCCCCCTCTCTGGGTACTGGGGTCGGGGACATCCTGGGCAGGCCTTCAGGGGTAGTGTGAGCGGACTGAGGCGGGAGCTGGGGCAGGGATGGGGTGGGGGCAGAGACAGCCTGCTGCCTGGACGGAGGGAGCAACTCACCATATTTGGCTGCTTTAGCAGCTGCGGCCGGGGACACACCTGGGGAGACATGGGGCCAGAGGGCTCAGGAATAGCACCGCCCTCCCGGAGTCCTGTCCCCTCCTGGCCTGCTCACCCACTCACCACCTGCCACCATCCTCCCATCTTCCCCAAAGTCTTTAGTGAGCTATTCCTGCGTGTCCAGTCAGGAGCACACAGGACGAGACACAGTGATGGCCCACGATAGAGTGACATGTCAACGCGGTGGACACCCCCCCCCCCCCCGGCGGTGGCAGAGACTTTGGGGAAAAAATTTCCCTCCCAACTTTGCTTTTCTCCTCTGGAAAATGGGCACAACCATCGTCATCCCGATGAAAACTCCCACTTAAAGTGGGTGGGTAGGCTGACACAGGAGAGGGAGAGGAGGGGTGCCCAGCTGCACGCAGTGGCCCCAGCGTGCACTTGCTGAAGGTCCTCCAAATGCTGCCAGCCAGCCGGGGGCAGGTGTGGCAGGTGGGAAGGAAGCTCAGTCTCTCTCTCTCTCTCTCTCTCTCTCTCTCTCTCACACACACACACACACACACACACACACACGCCCCCTGCACCCTCTGATTCCAGAGCAGTCCCTCACCTCCAAGGCCTCCGAGCCCCCCGACTCCGAGCCCCCCGACTCCCAGGCCTCCGGGTCCCCCGAGGCCTGTGGAGAGAGCTGTGTGTTAAATTGCTGGTGGGAATGGCGGGGGTCTGTCTGCAGACGGTGGGGTTCTCATCCCAGGACCCAGGTGGAGCCTGAGCTCCCAGGGCCTTGCAGGGCGTGGGCTGGGCTCTGGGGAGCCGATGCCCCTGAGGGCCCCGTGCATGGTCAGAGCCCTCCCCTCAAGTTCCACCCCCAACCAATGCTCACCAAACTGGGCGGCTTTGGCGGCGGCTTTGGCAGCAGCGGCCGAGGCCGCAGGTCCGACTCCTGGGGACACAGAAGGAGCTCAGGGTGTGTAGGGGGGTGGGGGACTCTCCACTGGTCGGTCTTCCTCCCTGCCCAGCCTGTCCTGGGCTTTCGACTCACCTGCCACACCGCCTGGGACACCTATTCCGCCAAGACCCCCGGCACCTCCCACTCCTGGAGAGAAGATGGAAAGTCAGTACCCCAATTTCTTCAGGACGGGGGCTCCCTGCCCCAGGGACGCTAGGCCAGCAGACATGTGGCCAAAGCCATGTGACCCAGTGGAAGGGGCACTGGACAGACACCTGAGTCTGAGTCCTGGCTCTGTCCTGGCCCATCGGGCAAGGGGGGGGTCCCCTTGAGCCGCGGCCCACCCATTTCTGCTCCTTCCCAGCCAGCTGGGGCTGGGAACCACCGGTAGCCACAGTGGTGGCCATGAGCTGCGGAGGGGAGAAGACTAGACTCCTGTCCTGATAGCCCTGTGCTCGAATTCTGCTTCCTCCACTTATTATAGCTGTCGCCTCTCTGAGCCCCAGAGCCGATGATCCTTACCCTGCTCACGCTGCAGGTGTTTGGGGAGCAAAGGGACACCCCCACTGTGCACGTACTCTGAGCTCTGACCCACTGCTCAGTGCGGAGCCGCTGCGTGTGGCCACGGCTAACACCTGATGCAACATTCACGGTTCTCTGTGCTTCGCACGGAGTAGCCGGCTTATTATTCACTGCAGCAGGGAAGGTAGGGACCACTATCATCCCCATTTTGCAGATGAGAAAATTGAGGCACAGCAGAGGTTAAGCAATGTCCTCAAGTTTCCACAGGCAACACATGGCTTGGGAGCCAGCGCCCTCGACTGCTTTGTTTCCCTGGCAACGTCTGTTAGACTCAGGCAGGCCAGCCGCCGGCCAGGAACAGAAGAGGGGCCTGTGGGTCACCAGGCCCGTGCGGGGGTGGGGGCTGAGGAAGCCGGGATTTTCCGAGGTGGAAACTGGCCCCAAGTGGACTGGCCAGGGCTGGTTGGCGGTTCCCTGGCAGGGGCCCTGGTCTGGCTCCTAGGAGGCCAGGAATGCGGGGGCCACAGACAGTATGGGTCTGTCTGTCCAGGCGGGGCTGCCACGTCCTCCAAGCTCGTGGCAGGCCCAGTCGTGCTGACAGCAAGGCGGGCAGGAGGCCGGGGGCCTAGGTGAGGTGTCCCGGCTCTGCTGACGAGGCAGGCCTGGGCCCTGGCCCCTGGCCTTGGGTCCCACGAAACTGTCAGGGGTCAGGGACAGAAGGGCCTTAGGGACCACGGTCTTCATCAAGGAACTGCCACCAGGGTTTTTGGAAATGTGAGGGGCGTTTTGAGTTGTCCCGGAGGGGGAGGCATGCTAGGCATTTAGCGGGCAGGAGCCAGGGCTGCTAAACCATCCTTGATGTGTCCCAGAAACTGCCTTTTCTCACCCTGACCCTCCCAGCCTTGTGCTGCAGGCTCTGGGCGCTGGGCCCCGGCCCCGCCGAGGGGAGATGGGTGACCAGGTGTTATCAGGGCTGGTGGGGCAGCAAGCAAAGCAACCCCAGGGGGCAGTGTGTGGGGTGCACTCACCATATTTGGCGGCTTTAGCTGCAGCCAGGGTTCCAGGTACTGGGGGGGAAGAGAAAAAGGAAAAGGGGGCTGGTCAGCAGCCGAGGTCTGTGCCCGGGAGTTCTACCTCCTCCAGGGAACCCTCCCTGACTTCCTCAGCCTTCATCACTCCTCTCAAAGCTCTGAAGCGGTGGCTCCCCAGCCAGGCGCTCACCCTGCCAGGTAGAGAGCTCTAGTATCTAACCATGCTGCTGCCAGTCTGGTCTGGGGCTGGTTGAAGGCTGAATTGTGCCTCCTCGTCCTATCTGCCCCTTCCTTCTGCTCCAGGCACAGCGTGATCTGCCGGAGGCTGGATGCAGAGCAGGCACTAACTAGGTGAAGAACTGGAGGTCCTAGTGGCCCTCTTGCCATAGTGCTGCTGAAGGGGAGCCAGACTGGCCCACTCATGCCCGCTGACCCCAGGGACCTCCACCCTCCTTTTCCTGGGTAGTGGGCTACTTTTCAGTTTGGAACCCTGTCACTCCTCTAACTGAGCAGACAGAAACTCTGAAATCTAGCAGCCTGGGGCCCCCTTTGCCTGGCCTGCCACCCATCTGTTACCCCAGTCGTCTCTGATTGCTCAGGAGAACCTAATGGGGGATTCACTATGAGCCCCTGAGTGAGGCTGCTGGAGGATGTGCGGGCAGGAAGAGGGGTCTCCCTTCTCGGAGCTCAGGGGGGCAGTTTCCGCCCAGGCCCTACAAGGCCCCTCACCTGCACCTGCCCCAAAGCCAGGAACACCAGCTCCAAATCCAGGAATGCCGGCACCAACTCCGAATCCGGGAACGCCGGCACCAACCCCAAAGCCGGGAACACCAACAGGGAGCCCAGCTGCAGCCCCTGGGGGAGATGGGCAGTGGCGGGGGGGCAGCAGGCTAGGAGCATGCGCCCACGGTGGGGGGGGTCCTTCCCAGGGAGCTGAGTCAGCCCTCAGGGAGGGGGTGCAGACGCAAGCAGGGGCCTCCTCCCGCTGAACCTGCCCTCTGTAGTGCCACCAAGAATGGTCTTCCTAAAACGCCCACTGACCGCCAAGTCCAGCCCCTCCCAGGTTGGCATTCAGGGCCGCACGGCGGCTGTGGACACCCCACGTGTCACACAGGAGGACAGGGGGATCTCAGAGATTGCTTTGCTAGGGTGGGCCCCAGGACCTGAACCCAGGTGTCCCTCATGCCCGATCTGTGCTTCCGACCCCTCTGGTGGCCGCTCTGGGACCCAGTGAGGCTGCATATCGTGCGGGGGTTGTGGGTGCAGCTCAGGCTTGGGTACTCACGGTACTGGGCTTTGGCGGCTGCTTTAGCCGCGGCTTTGGCTGCAGCGGGGTCCCCTGCTCCTGCAGGGAGAGGGAGGGGGTTCAGGGACGGCACCCAGGGAGGATTCAGAGGCCCCTCAGGCCCACTTACTCAGGCAGCTTACCTATAACACCACCGGGACCAATGCCAATGCCGGGACCAATGCCGGGACCCACGCCAATACCGGGGCCTAACCCTGCAAGAGCCAGAAGAGCTCATTCTTAACCAAGTCCTGACCAAGGACAGAAGCCGATGGAAAGAGCAGCGGGCTGGGAGTCAAGAGCCTTGGGATCTTGTCCCAGCCCGGACACAGGCTTGCTGTGTGACGTCAGACAAGTTGCTTTCCCTCGAGGGGCCTCAGCTTCCTCATCCCTACAATGAGGCACGTGCAGGATCAGGAGCTCTTAACTTTGGAGGACAAGGACCCCTTTGGGGCTTCTGAGGGTGATGGAGGCAGTTACACAGTAAAGGGAACTCGGCAAGACGGGTAGACCTGGGTTCAAAGCTCAGCTCAGCCGCCATTGAGCTGAGCGAATGTGGGTGCGTGACTCAAGCTCTCAGAACCTCAGTTTCCCCATCTGTAAAATGGGAATAGTAGTACCAACCCCGTAGACTTGGTGTAAGGATTACCTCCGCACATACTGGCTTGGCAAAAAAGGGGTCGTTTGCCATACGTGAGTCTGGGGGTCAGCAGACCTGAAGTCAAGATGTTCTCTGGCCTAGACAGTGCTAAATTTTGTGATCGGAACCTTGATGTCTGCAGGTCCCTAAGGCCAAGGCACAGGGACCTCCCCCCGCCCAGGGCCTGGTGTACAGCTGGAATCTATAAAGTGGGGCTGCTGTGGTTTGCCCTATTCAGGAAGGTGTGGATGCCTGGGGCTGCCAGGGTGGGCTTCGGAGGTAGCAAGAGACGGAGAGCTTCGTCAGGCCGCAAGAAGTACTCTAGGAGGGTGGGAGTCCGGTGAGCCCAGCCTGAGGTCCAGAGGGGCGCAGGCCCCAGCTGCAGCTAGAGGCTGCAAGGGCTTTGGGAAAGCTGGGGAGCTGGGTCCTAGAGGGCTCGCCAGGGCCTGTTCTCACTTTGCTTTTCTGATCAGCCCTTCACCCACACCCCTAACAATGGTCAGATGGGCCAACGGTGGTGAGAAAGCCCCGAATGTGACAGCCCGAGGGGGCTTGCCTCCCGAGGAGAGCTGAGCTGCCAGACCCCAGAACAGAGAACATGAGGGGGAACAGTGCTCCAGAATGGGGGCTGGGAGCAGAATGGGGGAGGGCTGGAGGGGGCACTTACCGAACTGGGCGGCTTTGGCGGCGGCTTTGGCGGCTGCAGCGGCTGGGGTCCCTACTCCTGGAGAGGTGAAGAGTAGGGATCAGGGGGCAGTCCCTGACACCCCTCTCCACATGCCCTGCCCCATCCCCTCTTCTGGAAAGACCACCTGTAGGGAAGTGTCCCCTCCCCCAGAAGACCCTCCCCACACTGTGTCCTCAACCTGCAGAAAGAGAGGGGAACATGGACAGCCAGCCTGGCTTCCAGGCCTGCTCTGAGGATGGCCCACTAGCCAACCTGGGCATGTCCTTTCCCGGAGAAGCAGTTCTGCGACTGAGTTCTAGCTCTGGCTATGGCAGAGGGGAGCCCAGCGCTGATGGGTAGAAGCCCAGACCCTCTCCCAAGCCTCTAGAGGTCTTGTGCAGCTTTCTGCCGAAGGTGGTGTTAATTAAAAAAAAAAAAGTCCCAACAGTGCTTGTATCCCAAACTGGAGGAAACGGCTTGTTTTGGGGGAAAGCTCAAAAGGAAAAATTTTCCCCCACAAAGAAGGCATGCAGAAGAGAAATCGGGTGGGGAGAAACAACCAAGGAAGTCTATAACTTAATCTCCCTGTAACTTCATCTCTTCTCTTTGGCCTCTGACTGATGGGGGAGAATGAACACAGGAAGCCCAAAAGGTGGCCCAGGCCTCCCACCTGTTCCAGAACCAGAAAGGCCACTGGAGTAAAGGAGTTCCGTCACCTAGCTGCATGACGCCTGACTTCCCAAGCCTCCCCAGCAAGCTAGGATCCCGCAGAGGGTCTTCCCTCCCAAGTAGGGGAATTTGCCCTCCCTCCTCCCTATCTCTGGCCTCCGTAAAGTCTTGTCAATCCGCGAAATGATGCACTTGACCTGGTCAACACCAGGGCTCCTTCCATGAGACAAGCCAAACCCGTCTCTGGGTTGGGGACACCGCTCACCTGGCACCCCTCCTGTACCTGGGACACCTGCCACTCCGTCTCCGATCCCTGGCACCAGCCCTCCCAAGGCTCCTGCCCCTCCAGCACCTGGAGGAGTGAAGGGCGTCAGCTCTGTCCCTAGAGTCGCCCACCCATTGGGAGAGTGAAGGGTGGGGGTGGTTTGGGGAACAGAATGGTTGCAAGGCCACCTCCAACTTGCTGGTTGGGGCTGGGGGTGATAAGCAGGGCCTCAATATTCATAGTGGTGGGCGACTGAACAGGGCGGAAGGGTTCAGAGTGGCTTTGGAAGATGGGGCCAGGGACCTCCCGACCTTGACCTCAACAGAGAGGGAAACAGAGGCCTGAGCTTGAGGTGGCTCCGCCCTCACGCTGGGGGAGTGCTCTGACCTTGGAGCCTGGGCCCCCTGGGAGAGCAGGGCGGGGGAGGAGGGGATGGCACTGGCCTTGGCGTGGGGCCGGGCAGGGCCGGGCAGGGCCGGGCACTTACCGTACTTGGCTGCCTTGGCCGCGGCTGCTGCCTGAGCTGCAGCTGTTGGAGGGGGGGAGAGAGCCCCTCAGAAACCCCCCTGGATCTCTGGGGGGGCTATGCCTACGGCACTCTTATGCTAAAGTGCTAGAGCCCCTCTCTGCTCCCCCCACCCCAGCTCCTCCCTGAGCTTTCTGAAGCCCGGTCTAGGCTCCCCTGCACCCCTCCCCCCATTGCCCTACAAGACAGAGGAGGCTTCTCCCACTTTCGCCTCATGGAACTCAGGCTCACGGGAAAGGGCAGCTCCAGGAACGCCTCCGACTCCAGCTCCGATACCGTAACCAGGAAAGCCCCCAGCACCGACCCCGACCCCGTAAGTGGGAATGCCTCCAACACCCACTC
Organism: Mirounga angustirostris; assembly: GCF_029215605.1. Classification (NCBI taxonomy): domain Eukaryota; kingdom Metazoa; phylum Chordata; class Mammalia; order Carnivora; family Phocidae; genus Mirounga; species Mirounga angustirostris. The sequence goes on from NW_026991713.1 coordinate 170,406,343, forward strand.
CGGCTCTGGCCCCTGCAGACGGAAGAGAATCAGGTGGAAAAGCATCTCAGTAAGAGAGGTCGGGGAGGGCTTGGGGGGTGGGGGTTGGGGGTGGGATGCTGGTCAACTGGGAAAGAGGAGGCAAGCCTCCCCCAGGTCTGGTCCATGAAGGACTGGAGACCATAGAATGCATGGGCCCCGGGCCAGCCTCCTCCAAGGAGCCTTTACTGACAACCCCCCCCGCCCAGTGCTCTCTAACCCCTTGGGGAAGGGCCCCGTTGTTGGCTTGGAGAGACTGTGGGCAGGTCCCATAGCCCTAGCCAGGCTTGGGCTCCTCTGAGAGGGCCCCGGTTGGGGCAGGGAGGGTCAGGGACGCTGTCTCCACTGGGAATGCCATACCGGGACTCTCCCATTACTCAGCCCCATGGCCTTATGGTAGGAGACTAGTGGAGGAGACATTGTCCCAGGGCCCAGCAGTTCCAAGTCCCAGCTCTGCCAGTGACCTCCCAGTGACTTGCTGTGTGACCCTGGGCAAGTCACTCCCCTTCTCTGGCCAGAACAGGACGGGGCAGAGCTAATCAGCACAGCACTCACCGAATTTGGCTGCTTTAGCAGCTGCAGCTGGTGACACAGCTCCTGGAGAGACCAAGGGGGACACAAATGACTCAAGGGCCTACTTGTCCATATCCCCATCTACTCATCTGTTCATCTGTCTACTTAACCACCCATTCATCCACCCATTGATCTACCCATATGTCTGTCCATTTGTTTGCCTATCCTTGGACTTCGATCCACCCACTCAACCAACGTACCTCTCTGTCCATTCATGCACCCACCCATCCATCCACTTATCCACTCCTCTGCCTACCTATCGATTCATCTAACTATGCAATGGTTCATTTTGCATTTGCCTTCTACGTACCCATCTCATCATTCGCTCATCCAACCATGTGCTTATCCATCCATCATCCATCCATCCATCCACTCACCATTTACTGAGCACCTATTCAGCTAAGGGCTGGGAATGTACACTGAGAGCCAGAAGATGAATTAGAGAAGCTGATGCTGGCCGTGACTAATTAGGAGATTGTTACAGCCCAAGGAAGAGAAGACGAGGCATGGCCAAGGGTAGGAAGAGAAGAGGATAGATGGGTGAGGTATTAGAGGGAATCCAAAAGTCTTAGCAACGGTTTCAATATTTCTCTCTTACGTGTGTATGCACGCGCACGCACGCACACACGTAGCCCAGCTCACCTGGGACTCCAACACCTGGGATTCCAACACCTGGGACCCCAACACCTGGGACCCCAACTCCCGGGCCGCCAAAGCCTGGTCCACCAGGCACCAAGCCTCCAGCAGCTCCTGGTGGAAGGAAAGGATTGTTCTCCTGGCCTGGACCCTGTGGGAACCTCAGAGGGCCTCCAAGGGCACAGTTCTGGGAGCTGTGGGGAGCGGTAGGTCCTGAGGGCAGGATCCCAGGTGGGCTGCCATTGCGCCTGCATGGATCCCACCCATCCGAGAGATGGGGAGGGCTGCTGGAACCTGCCCAGAGCTCTGAGGGTTTGGCTCTGTGGGTGGGAAGACCATGATCTAGGTCTAAAGCCGAGTCAGGTCTCTCCGCTGGGCCCCCAGGGAGTGGGTGCAGCAGTGGGACAGCCCTGAAGGGAGGAGGGGAGAAGCCAGCTGCTCCGTGCGACACCGCCCCCCGTCCCCAGCTGAGCTGATCAGTGGAGAACAATGGCCTTCCAGAAAGAGGGGCCAGAATGGGCAAAGGCAAGGAGGTAGGAACATTGCATGTTTGGGGAGTGGGGGGATAGAGGCTGCCGCAGATGGATGAAGGCCCGGTCCACCCAGCCTTGTAGGACTGGGCTGTCCAAGGCCCATGCGGATGGGGGGCTGAGGGCGCCGGGGTCCGGGCCGGCCACCCCTCGGGGCACTCACCGAACTTAGCTGCCTTCGCAGCAGCCTTTGCCGCAGCAGCCGGCGCCCCCGCCCCTGGAGAGACAGCCACAGAGCGTGAGGCCCTTCCCCCGGTGGCCCTCTCAAGAACACCCCCAGCCCCTGCTGGACGGCCGCTACCTGCGATGCCTCCGATCCCAGGAATTGCGCCGGGCCCGCCGGGAATGCCGCCGCCTCCAACACCAGGGAGAACCCCGGCTCCTCCCGCACCTGCCGGGAAGGGCGCGCTGAAGACGTAGCTCCCAGGGCCCCTCCCGAGGCCGCGCAAGAAGGCTGCTTGGATGCTGGAATTTTAACCAGCACCACGTCCTCTGGGAATGCGGCCCAGGCATCTCCGGCTGGGCCTGCTCGAGGAGGCCCCCACCCCACTGTTCCTTGACTCACCCCCAAAGTGTCCATTTCAACATGCTCATTAAGGGACTTGTATGTTTTCAGACAAATCCCATTCTAATCACTGCCACATACTGAGAAACCACAAGCGGCCGCTCCCTGGGCCAGAGGGGCCCCTGTAGGAATGTTCAAGGCTTCCCCTCCCTGTGTTCCGAACACTCGGCCAAGTTTGTAATCCAAGCGCCTGGCTGCCCAGCTCTGGCAGCCCCTCGTCGGTCGCCCCACTCTCCTGCTCCCACATTCCAGCCATCCCCCACAGCGTTGGGGGCCTAGAGGGAGGGCCTGCGGGGCCTCCATGGAGCAGGCCTCCGGCTCGCTGCTTCCCCTCCACTCTTGCCCCCTTGGGATGGTGGGGATATGCTCTCCGTCCCATTGGGGTACAGGAGGGGCTCCCTGGGACTGGAGGTGAAGACAAGGACCTCAGCCCCAGTAATGTGATTCTGAACTGGTGGATGAGCTGGGACGGGGGCAGAGATGCTCACTCTGCCCACCACACAGGCGTGGGGAAGGCCATGCCACGTCTGCAGGCCGAGGGATCATGGGCTTGAGGAGCAGGTTAGAAGTTGTAGAGTGCACATTAAATTGACACTGAACTATCACATTGTTTAAATACTCATGTAGGTACTGCCTAAAATTATCATTCTAACCATCATAGTACCCACCCCCTCTGCCTGGGCTTCTCCTTCCTGTTTTAACCACATGGCAAACTCCAGAACCAAATGTCATCTTCTCTGAGAAACCTTCTTGATTTCCCCCACGTAAAAATAATGTCTCCCTCTTCTTGACTCCCACCACAGTGCCTGCATTTTCCAGCAGGGCTCTTATTTGACCCTGGTCTCTGAAATAGCTGGATGGATGGATGGATGGATGGATGGATGGATGGATGGATGGATGGATGGAGAGATGGATAGATGAGTGGCTGGATGGAGGGAGGAATGGACAAATGGAAGGATGGAGGGAGGAATGGACAAATGGAAGGATGGATGAATGGAGGGAGGAATGAATAGATGGAGAGATGGATGGATAGATGGATGGATGGATGGATGGACTGGGGGATGGATGGATGAAGGGATGGATGGATGCGTGGAAGGAGGGATTGATGGAGGAGGGAGGGACTGATGGAGGAGGGAGGGATGGATGGAGGGAGGGAGGGATGTGGGATGGAAGGGTGGAAAGAGGGAGGGATTGATGGATGGAGGGAGGGATAGATAAAGGAGGGATGGAAGGAGAGGGATGGAAGGATGAGGGAGGAATGGAGGATAGATGGATGGGGGATGGATGGGGGATGGATAGATGGATGAATGAAAGGATGGAGGGAGGAATGGAGAGATGGAAGGAAGGATGGATGGATGGATGGACTGGGGGTTAGATGGGATGGATGGATGAAGGGATGGATGGATGTGTGGAAGGAGGGATTGATGGAGGAGGGAGGGATGGATGGAGGGAGGGAGGGATAGATGTGGGATGGAAGGGTGGAAAGAGGGAGGGATTGATGGATGGAGGGAGGGATAGATAAAGGAGGGATGGAAGGAGAGGGATGGAAGGAGGAGGGAGGAATGGAGGATAGATGGATGGAGGATGGATAGATGGATGGATGAATGAAAGGATGGAGGGAGGAATGGAGAGATGGAAGGAAGGATGGATGGATGGATGGATGGGAAGATGGATGAGGGATAGACAGGGATGGATGGAGAGAAGGATGGAAGAGAGAATGAGTGGATGGACAGATAGAGGAGTGGGTGGTATTGAAAACATTTGATAAATGGAGGTGGGGAGGGGCTGCCTTGGCTAGTTCTCTATGAGGCAGGCTCTCAGGGATAAAAGGGCGGGAGAGGCTGGGGGGCTGGGGGCTGGCAGATGCACTCACCATACTTTGCTGCTTTAGCTGCCGCTGCTGCAGCCTGCGCACCAACTCCTGGGGGAGGGGAAGGAGAGAGACTGAAAACTGTACTCCTGCATTTCCAGAGCCCGCCTGTTCCAGCCCCACGAGAACCAACCCTTTGGCAAAAGGGCACGGGGGAGGGGCTTCATAGCAAGCAGAGCTGAGGGAGCTGCCCTCACCCGAGATCCTTCTCCAGGCTCAGACTGGGGTCTAGATGCAGGGTGGGCTGGCCTGCATCCTGGAGAGACCCTGGCCAGCCCCTGGGGCTCTGGAGCCTGGGTGATTGGGGCCCCTTTGGCTGACAGTTGGCTGAGGTTCTCCTTACCTGTCCCCGTCGGGTACCCAGCCTTGGCCCCGGCACCAGCCACTCCTCCGGGCCCATAGCCTGTGAAACAGAGAGGCTCAGTGGGCATCTGTGCAGATCTGACTGCGGCTGCCCCCCCACCCTGCCCTTCAGGGGTCAGGCTGCCCGGAGTCTCCATGCTCTCACTCCCAGCCAGAGTGAAAACACATACAAATGGGTGTGGATGCTTATTCCCATTTTACAGGTGAAGAAACTGGTTTGCCCAAGGCCTGGGGCTAAGCGTGAGGGTCAGGATCGAGAACCAGGCTGAGTCCAAGTTCTATGTTCCTTTCTTAGGGGATTCCCATTCCAAGCCTCTACCCCATCCCCGGTTGGGTGCTGTCCTTGCTAGGCCCCTGCAGCTGGAAAGAGCTAGAAGCCCATCCATTCAGGAGGGTCTTACTTACCGAAGGGCAGTTTCCCAGTGCTGTAGGGCAGTCCATAGCCACCTGAAGGGAGGGCAGGGTGGGCTCAGGGGCTGCTCCATGGCAACCCTATGCTGGGCTCCCATTTGCCTGGGTAGACAGCCCTACCCCCACAGGTACTAAGGCCTGAGACCTGGCCCCCACGCATGCACCAAAGGTCCCGAGCTGCTCACAGAGGCTCCCGGGAGAGCAGAGGCCGTGGGTGGAGGAGGGAGAGGGCACCCCTTCTCCAGGGGCTGATGGCACGACCCTCCCCCTACAAATCCAGGACCTGCCATGGCCCTAGAATCCCCGAGTCTCTTCTTTATCATCCTCCCAGGAGCAAACATCTCATTGTCTGAGCTGATGGCGGGGGCAGGGGGTGACATCAGAGGGGTTTTTCCATTGAAGGCTGTTTCTTACCATCAACACCTATGGTTCCCCATGGGGGCTACGGCTCTGTGTACCTGTGCGTGTGAGGGAGGCCGGTGCCTACAGGATGGCTTCCCTTGCAGGCGACCAGACGTGGGGCATCCATACTCAGGTGTCCTAACCCTCCCCACCCCCCTGCCGAGACACCAGTGGCCAAAAAAAGTCCCCCACACGCCTGCTTCTCATCTGTGAGGCCCGGGGAGTGGTGCATCTTGAGTCCTCCTTCTGACTCACCTGGCAGCTTGGGTGCCTTGATGGGGTACCCCAGCGGGACGCCAGGCTGCTGGCCCCCAAAGGGTCCGACTCCTGTGGGAACAAGGAGAGCGAGCTCAGGTCCCAGCCACGTGGGCCAGCAGCCCTGCAGGGCCATCGGCCTCTTGCTCTACTCTCTGCTCAGAGTGAGCTCCAGAAACCATCCTGTCTTCCTGCATCTTTGTCCCTGGTCAGCCCGGCCCTCCTCAGTGTACCCGGGTCACTTCCTCCGGGAAACTGCCGGACTCTCTCCCCACGCTGGGACTCGGGCCACAGTCAGGGCCTATAGCTCTCCCGGCATTTGACACAGACGGTGGGATTTCTGGGCTCGTTTGGCTGCTGCACAGACAGAGGGGTTGGGGCTGGGGAAGCGGCCTGTGATCGAGGCCACATTGTGCGGAAGCCGGTTCAAGGCCTACGGCAGTAGGCATGAGGGAAACCGGACAGGCCTTGCTGGGATTCGGGGTGCTGGCCGGGGGCACGGGGGGGACACCCAGCTGTGCCTCACCTGGGATTCCGGCGAAAGCTCCACCTCCACCTGCAAGGACAGGAGCCATCAGCCTTGCCACCATGGACCCCCGGCGGGCCGCCTGGAGCTTGGCCCCATCTGCCTGGACCTCCCGGCTCACACTTGGGGGTTTCCGAGAGGGGTGCTACGCATCTCGGCCGCCCACCCGGAGGGCCCTGAGCTCAGAGTCCCCATCCCCACTCCACCCCACCCCAGGGGCCACAGGGGCCTGGATGAGGGTGGAGATTCCTTCCCGCCTTGGGCTCCCAGCCCATTGGCCGCATACCTGGGGTCTTGGCCTTGACTCCGGCTCCGGTGGGAACCCCAGGGAGCACCCCCACACCCGGGAACCGAGCTCCTGAGGGGCCGAGGGGGAGCTGGCCGTGAGGTGTGGGAAGGCAGACGAGCCACACCCCCCCGGGGTCCCAGAGCTGACCTTCTGTAACGACTATCAGCCACGGGCCCGGCTCCCGGGCTGGTGGGGGGCCTGTGTGGCCGTGATTCTCTTTCCCCGCCTGACCCAAGGTCAGAAGACCTGAGTGTTAGTTAATTCCATTTCCTAGCCACTTGAGCCTGTGCCTCAGTTGGCCTTCTCTCTAAACTGGAGTTAATTTGCAGCTATCCTGCCCACCGTCCCCGCACAAGGCGGAGCATCTGGTACTTGTCCCACTCCTGTCTCTGCTGGGACAGCCAGAGGGACAGTGGGGAGGGACACTCTGTCAGCAAATCCCTCAGAGCGGGCCGAGTCTGGGCTTTTGGGGGAATTCAGGAGGTCATATGCTGGGCGGGGTGGCCAGGCCAGGCCCTGGCAGGAAAAGGAGGGCAAGAGGGCAGCTCGGAGGGGGGTCTCCTGCAGGGCGGATGTGCCGGGCCGGCCCCCTGGTGACTCAGAGCTTTTGGGAAAGAACTGGCCACACTGGGACTTGCTGTGTCCCCGGGCGGCCCTCCTTGGGCTGTGACAATGGTCTGGGTTTGGGCCTAGGGTCGGCACTTGGGGCAGGCGGTGAAGCTCACTAGGCTCTTGGGGGAAAGATGACCGGGGCCTTCTGTCTGTTGGCCTGAGCTTTGATGCTCAGGGGGACAGTGCTGGTCAGGGCCCAGCTGGGGAGGCCACGGGCCACCAGGGAGGCTGCCGGGGGCTGCTCTCCTTGCCCTCGGGTCCCCTCCTTCTCCTGGCCCTCACCTGCGCCTGGGAGCACTCCACCTGGGTATACACCGGGCAGCCCCACACCTGTGGCGGAGAGAAGAGCTTTGAGCCGTGAGCCGTAGCCTGGCCTCTAGGAGCCCCTCCCGGGCCCTTCTCTCTGGAGCGGCCCCGGGGCTCCCGGACCAGCCACCCAGGGCCCGGAGGATGTCGCCAGAGACCCAAGCGCGGTGGCCGCGGCTCTCCCACGAGTTTCGGAAGTCATCTGCCAACCCTTCTGTGTGTGGATTTGTCTTGTCTCCCGGAGCCTGTTTACATGGCTGGCTCAGCCCACCTCTGGGCTAACAGCTTCCAGATGTTCCCTCCCTGCTGTGTGGACTCAGGCAGCCTTTTGTTCAACCTGAAGTTACTTCCTCAAGGGCTTGGTTGCAGAGTGCAAAGCACCAGATGGGGAGTCAGCGCGGCCCGGGGCTCAGGCCAGCTCTGCCGTGACTGCCTGTCCCTCCCGAGCCCCCCGTGCCCCATCTGTCCCTTGAGTGCTTGCCAGAGAGCGGGTCTCTGAGGTCCCTTTCTGCTCCCAGAGCTGGAAGAAGGACCCGGAAGGTAGGCCAGGGCCCGTCTCCGGCATCTCTGCCATGTTACACACGTGGGGCCAGGGCTCTGGGGCGGGAGGGTTGGGGGGCCTCTCCCCTCCCCGTCCGGCCCTCCTCCCGCTCCCCCCGGGGACTGCACACTGACCGGGCACCTTCCCGGGCTTCGCTCCGGCTCCGACTCCGACTCCGGCTCCAGCCTGAGGCACCACCGCGCCTGGCGTGGGACGGGGCCCGCATCAGAGTGGGGTCTGCCCGGGCCTGCGGCCCTCCCCTGGGCAGCCCAGCTCTACCCACCGTACCTGTAGACACTCCCAAGCCGCCGATGCCACCAAGGCCGCCCACCCCGCCAAGGCCGCCGACACCACCAAGCCCAGCCCCTACAAAGCCGAGAGTGGGAGAGGCCGGGGGTCACACAAGGGATGGTGGGAGGCAGGAGGGCCCTGGGCGGTCAGGGTTGAAGGCCCTGCGTTAAGGTCTGGCCCTGCCGCCACCTCGCTTTGAGACTTGGGCACGGCTGGCGGCCTCCCCGAGTCCCGGTGGATTGGGGATGAGAGTTCTGCCCGCCCACCCGCCTCCCAGGGAAGGGTCTTTGCAAAGTCGTGAGCTCACAGAGGCCAGAGGGCTTATGGCATGTCCCCAAGGGTAACACTCACCAGCCTTGGCAGCTTTATAGGCCGCGGCAGCACCCGCCGCTCCACCGGGCACCAGAGCCCCCGGGTAGGCGCCTGCTGGAAAGGCCCCGAGCCCTGCCCAGGGGAGGACCCGGTGAGACTCTGAGCCCCAGCCCACGGGGCCCTGTCCCTCCTGGGAGGCCAACTGAGGTGGCTTCCATACCAAGCAGTGAGCCCTGCTCCCAGGACCAGGTTTGGCGCCAAGAGAGCTATAAATTGGCCCCTGGGGCTTCTCTCCTGCTCTCACACCGGACCCAGCCGTGACCTGCCTGTGCCCAGGGCAATTGCTACAACATCACCCCCATGCAAGCGCCCAGGACACGCCTGGCCTTTCATCCCTGTACCCCAGCTGCCCTCCGCACCTAACAGACACCCTGGGCTTGGCTCTGGCCCCCCGATGGGCAGGTTGCCTGGATGTCAACACTAACCTGCCCCAGGGCCACCGCCTGCGAGCCCACCAGCACCTGAGGGGAGAAGGGGACAGAGCCAGGTGAGGAGAGAAGCTGGTGTGCGGGCGTCATTCCTGGGCCCAGGGTGGGAAGGGTCTCGTGGAGGGTGATCAGGAACCGGGCAGGGCCGTGTGCAGCGCTCAGGCCCCTAAGCTGGACTCCAGCAGTTGGTACTTAGGGGCCGATCCTGATAAAATAGTGACCAGCAACTAGGTGCCATGTAGGCGTGATAGCATTGACCTCCCCCATAACACCCCTAGGCCAGACCTTGCTTCTGCTAGGCCTGTCAGCTAAAGGGGGGCCCAGCAGGGCTTTCTGTGCCAGGTCCTGCTCTGTTCTTTCCATCAGCACCCACCCCAGGCCTGTGCTGCTTCCTTGCAGGGGTCCCCCGGCTCAGCCCTCTCCTCCTCCCCTATATCTGGAGCCCCTTCCATCGCCCACCATCTGTCTGTCTGTCCATGCAGCCTGCCCTGCAGTGCAGGAGCCTCCTTGCTTGAACACGGATGCTAAAATGTTTATGAGAAGCCAAATGGGTCCCTTTGGCTCTCTCCTTCCCACATCTGGGCCCAATTGCTCCTTCTCCCCCTCCAGGAGACATTCCATGGCTTTGGCCAGGACCGATGGGCAATCAGGTTGGAGTTCACAACCGAGCCAGGTTTGTTTCCAATTCTGTGAGAATCTTTTCCTGCAAGCTCCAGTCCTGGCTGCCAGGGTCCCGAGCCCAGGGGCAGGCCTCTCTGCGGACAGACTCCAGACGCAGGGGACTACTGAGCCCCAGAGGGTCTACCCGGCTTTCCCTGCGTGTGGTCCCCCTCCCTACCCCATCTCCTCCTTGTCTGAGCTGACCACGTCTGAAACTCAGTGGGCCCCTCTGCAAGGTGGGTCTCTAACTCCGGCCCCTCTCCCTTCCAGGCAGGTGCAGTATGCGTCCAGCCAGGGCTGGGGGTGTGCTGGGTGCATTTCCTTAGCACCTCAGGCCCTGCCCCTCCCCAGTTCTGTCAGGGGCTTCTCTCAAGCCAAGCCCATTTCCTGAGCTCCAAGAGGGCAGGGAACAGGCTCAGGCCTTTCCTGACCACAGAAGGGCTGGGAAGAGAAGATGAGGACCCAACAGGAAGTGAGAAGAAGCTGGGGCTGGTGGGTGGACAGGCCACCCTTCTGCTCTGCCCTTTTCCCATGCTCCCCCACCAGCTGTCTGATCCCAGGGCCACCTGCAGCATGACCAGTCCCACCCCTGCTCGCCCTCCTCCCAGGGGACTCACCTGCCCCGAATGCCCCCAGGAGTCCAGCCCCTGGAAAGGAGGAGAGAGGTGAGGAGCTGCCCATAGCTGGGAGCCCAGGGGCCCGGCCAGCTTAACCCTCTGTCTTCCCAGAGTCACAGAGCCCTGGATCCAAACCCTGCTGCCCCTAGCTACTCTGTGTATGAGGGGAGCAAGTCACTTCACCTCTCAGAGACTCAGTATCCCCACCTACGGAATGGCCAGCATGTCCCCAACCTTCCCGGGACCAGTGGGCTGGTGAGTAGAAAGTACTAATGTGTGCCACCTGCCAGGGCACCCAGTGGGTGTCCCCCCAGCTCCTTTCCGTCCTCCCCGGCCGGCGGCTGGCCTCCAGCTGGTGCTGGGGCGGTGGGTGGTGCTGGGTCCCAGCTGCCTGGGCCCCCACTGAGAGTCCGGGCAGGCCCAGCCCGCCGAGGCCCCCGTGGAGTGGCTGCCAGGCCACCCACCCTCTACTTGTCAAGGGATTAATTGTTCCCAAGCATGACACGCGCCGCCTGTGCTCCGTTCCGTCCTGCCTGGGCAGGCCCGGACGTCCCTGTGGCCAGGCTGTGTAGATCTGCTCTGGCGTTGGGGAGGGGGTCACTGTGACCCGAGCCGGGCCTTTGTGGCCCAGGGTGCTGAGGCTGAAAGGGGGTGACCTCAGGCCCTTGCCATCAGAAAGAGATGTCCTGACTTCCCTTTTGGTCTACTCCTTCACTCCGAGCCCAAAGTTCTTTCAGATGTCTACACTAAGTCTTGCACTCATTAATGCCTCGCTTTAGCGCCCATCCCTTATGGGCCTCTGTGGGCAGCTGTCCCAGTCTCCCCACTGGTGTTTTATCACCACTGCCCCGGGTCCCCCGCTGCCGGTGGGACCCACTCATCCCCCCCTAGCTTTGCAGTCACGACCCCCACGAAGCAAAGTCCTTAGTGGGCTTTCCCGGCTAAGCAGAGTCCTACTCCCACGCCTTCGCCTCCTCCCTGCCCTCGGGGACCCTGTGAGGACAGCTCGCCCCTCCAGGAAGACTGGGATGCAGCTTTTGGCAGGATCAGCAGTGAAGCCCAAAGGCTCCCGGCCTCGCAGACTCCTACATAGACCCCAGGAAAGCGCTTGCCCAGGACTCCCGCTCTCTCGCCTCTCTCCTTCTCGCCTGGCCTGGCCCCGGAGTTTCACAACCCAGACGGGCTTGCAGGGAAGGGGGGATCTGGGTCTTGTAGATTCATTTGCACTTGGATCATCGAACACTGGGATTTCGTAAGAGCCGTTGGACATCCCAACTGTCCTGGAGCCTCTGGTTTCAGAGCCGGGGAGATGCGGAGCAGGGGTGGGGGGCGCTGCCAAGGCCACATGTGGAGCATCTCACGCCGATGGGGCCATAAATCTGGACCATTTCCTCCACCTGCTCCTTATCCGCCAGTGTTTCCAGAGGGACCCGCCCTCCTCCTTTCCTGGGGGTGTGTTTTTTGGAGCTGAGAGTGGACCTCAGTGGCAGATCCGGGCCCCATGGGCAGAAGCCTGGGCAGATCTAGCCAGATCTTCTTACTGGAAACCTCCAAGGTCTAGACACAGATGGAAGGGGCCTGGTCAGGAGGGGAGCTCATCAGGGCCCAGGGTCACGGTTCGGGCTGGGGTTAAGTCCAGGCCTCGGTCTCAGGTCAGGGTTCAGCCTGGGGTCAGGATAAGGGCTCCAATTGTCACTGAGGTCAGAGATGTCGAGGGTCTTGGCCTAGAGGCTGGAGAAACTTGGTCTGGGGTCAGGGGACCATCCAGGTGGAGTCTGGAGCCCACCATCTGATTCTGAGCACGAGAGTGACATTCATAGGCTTGGTGGCCATTGGAACATCAGTCCCTGCCTTCTACTCCCCCCCCCCCCCCCACCGCCCCAGCATTGGGGCTGTTTCTGAAACGGTTCACAAGTCTGTGGGCCCTGCCCTCCCCTGCCCCTGGGGCCTCAGGTCTTACCTGGCTTGGGCGGTTTGCCTCCAGGCCCCAGAGCTGCAGAGAAAAGAGGTGGGAGTGAACGAGGAGCCCCAAACCACGATTTTTCTACTGTTTATCTCCCTGGGGCGGTGTGGGGGGACGTGTCTCACTCCCCAGGTCTTAGAAGGGCTGATAGGGATGGTCCTCCCCTTTGGACAGGGAACCGCTGGGAGCCCAGTGTCTGGATGTGTGGGTGGGAAGCCTAGCTCCAGCCCTGATTTATGGTTTCTACTCTCTCAGATTCAGTTTCTCAGCCCCAGAAGGGAAAACGATACCCACTCAGCGGGCCTTGCAGGGGTGTTGTGGAGGATCAAAACCACGGGAAAGGAGGCAGGGGCCACCAGGGAAAGAGGCCAGGGGAGGGGCTTGGGAGGCCAGTAGGTTCCGGCAAGTCTCTCCCAAATGGAAGCTCTGTCTGTAAACTGAGGGATGTCTAGGCCTTCTGGGGGTTCTGAGGCCGGGGGACCTGGGTGGACCAGAGTGACAGCCAGACCCCATCCGTGAGGAACCAAGTTTGGTTTCTGAGCTCACCTCCTCCTCCCAGACCTCCGAGACCAGCACCTGTGTTGAGAGAGAGAGAAAGAGACAGAACCATCAATGTCTCTACCAGAAAGCTGCCCACGGACCCACGGTCAAGTCCCTCACTGCCTAGCTGCATGACCTTGGGTGAGCCTTAACCTCTGTGAGCCTCAGTTTCCCCATTGGGCCAACAGGCCAGTGCCACTTTGTGTCTGGGAGTGTGTCGGCAGCTGCCCTCCATTTCATATCGGGCCTGAACCCTCAAATGCTTTTTTCTTTCTTTTTTCTTACTAGATCATCACTTTATTATAAAAGGATGTAACTCAGGAATGGCCAGAGGAAAGAGGCGCGGGGTGGGGGTGGGGCAAGGTTTGGGAAAAGGGGCGGGGCTTCCACGCCCTCTCTGGTGCCTCTTCCTGCACATTCAGATGTCCACCTCTCTGGAAACGCCTTTCCAATACTTTCTAAGTATTGAAAGTGCTACACTTGATTTTTCAATCTGCTTTAAAGCATGATGCGCTTTTTTTCATAGTAAAAGAAAATGTGCCCTCCCCCCATGCCAGAGCTGCAATATTCTGCCCCTTATTTTTCGGGGGTGTTCCCAGTCTCTAGCCGCACGCGGTCGTTGCTTTTACATTGTTAGCACCCGGAAAAGCACTCTACCGTCCGGTTGGGCAGGTTGCACACTCCTATTTTTTCGTAGCTGTGTATTATGTCAGGGTCGACTCAATCACACCCTCCAGTCAGGTGGGCTTTTTTGTTTTATGTCTTTGCAAATAACCCCCCGATAAACCTTGTTCAGGATCTCTCTTTTTCTCTACCTTTCAATTATTTTCTTTGAATGGATTCCCAAGAGTGGGGTTCATGGTTTGAGAGGCGGGGGGGGGCATGATGGCGCCCACTTCCGTACAGCCTGGCAAACAAACACTGTCGTTCATCTTTCAGAAAATGCATGCTCTGAGTACTTGTAAAAGTGTCACGCAGACTGCCTTTAAGTAGGAGCGGCTCGCGGGTCTGCTTGGGAGGCGCGCCAATGTTCTTCCAGTCTGCGCTGTCATGGGGCGCATCTCTTACCAACCGATCACGCTCTGCCTCACCTGGGTGTGTGGAAGTTTCACGTACATTACCTGGGTAATAGACGCCTCCGGGAACTCCACCAGGAACAGCCCCCGGGACCCCTGGAAGTAAGTAAGTACTAGAACTAGTAAAAGCGCGGTGACCATAATAATGGCCCTATGAGGTTGGAAGGGCAGAGGTGACTATCTTCGTTTTAACAGATGTGAAATCGGGCTCAGAGAGGTTAAGACGGGTACCCAGGGACACACAGCTGGAAAGAGATGGAGTCTGGATTCAAACCCAGGCCACCCCTCTGAGCGGGATGGTTGGCACGGTGTTACCTGCTCCTCTCCCCGCGGAGAGGGCCCGGTGGGGGGCTGCGGCTGGGTCCCTTCATCTGGGCAGCCCACGCTACCCAGCCCTGGGCAGCACGAGCAGGGGCCGGAGCTGAGGGCGGGCAGCCTGGGCTGGGACCGCGAGCAGTAAGGGAGTGTGGCCATCGCCAGCACTAAGCCGGCCAGCCCCACACTGATACGATGGCGTGAGGTCAGCGTCCTCAGCCGCCGGGCAGCCACGGTTGGGTGGGGTTCTGGCCGCCTGACACAGGGCTGTCTTGGGAGGTGCCGGGGCCCAGAGGGGGACACCATGAATGAGCAGAGTGAATAGTTTCCTAAGGAAAAGCTAATTCACTGGCCAGGCCAGGGGCTGTCTGCCCGGCTGAGATCACGAGTTCATTCCCCACGGACCCGCAAAGCCCTCCCTGGGAAATGCCGAGCCGCCGGGCCCCGCACCGGGCCTGCCGTGGTCATGGCAACAGACGATCCCGGGGCGGCCCAGGCCCCGACTCCGCCACCACGGAGTGGCCCCAGCCTTGACGAGTGGCCTTGCCAGGGCTCCGGCCAGGGCTCCGGCCAGGGCCCCGGGACCACCCCGCTGACAGGGGCGCGGGTGGGGCTGGGGGACAGGGTCGGGCAGCTCTGCGGTGTGTCTGGAGGCCTCATGGCAGATGTCTGGCCACTGTGGCCCCGTCAGCCTGAGCAACAGCCCAGCGGGGTGGGGAATGCCAAGCTGTCACGGCTACCCCATGCCAAAGCCCCGGCGCCACAGCCCCCCAGGGCCTGCAGGCCCCCCCACCCCCCACCCCAGGGCCTGTCATCCAGACCTGGAGTGTGCAAGCAATCAGGTCAGAGCCTCGGGGACGCAGAGTGGTGGCCCCAGGAGGTTGGGCCTGCTGGGAAGGAGCGCCTGGGCCCTGTCACCGGCTGCCAAGCACGCACACAGCCTGCCTTGGGTTTTTGATGCCTCCCTTGGCCCCGGCCTCCGGCTCTGAGCGCTGTCTCTTCTGTGCCTTTCCCCGTTTAGTCCGGGTGTTTCTCTGCTTCAGCTCTCATCCTCCTCCCCTTTCTTTCCCTCCCGACAGTCCCCTCTCCCCACCTCTCTGCTCTCTGGCTCCGGGGCAGGCTGCTCAGGACAGACCCGCCTGGCCTCTAATCCTGGCCGTGCCACTTCTTGGCATCTGCGTGAACTTGGGCAAGTCACTTAGCCCCTCCAAGCTGCAGTTTCCTTGTAAGCGATGCGGGACTGATAACCTCTGCCTTGCAAGGCTGTTGCAAACTGTCAAAGGGTCCTGCCCTGAATCTAGCATCCAGTGATTGCTCAAAAAAAAAAGAGGTGACTCTGTCTACACTTCACTGCGCATGCGTGGCCTGGGGCCAGGTACCCAGTAGATAGTCAATAAACCACAGGGGAATGAGGTTGAAGGGAGACAAGGATGTTGCCTGTGGGTCTGGGTCCAACCTGTTCTATCCCCAACCAGCCTGGGGGGCTCCCCACCTTGGGCCCGGCTGAACCCCTACTTCCTCTGTTGAGGTTCTGCTCCCCTGCACCTCATCTGGGGTCCTGCCTGCTCTCTCCCCAGCACCTGCCCATCTCTCTGCAGCCCTCCTGGCCTGCCCCAGCTGTCCCCACCCCCCCCCATGATTCAGATCCCAACAGCGATTGCTAAACTCCGTGCCCAAACCATGATGGCCTGGGGAGCTAGAGATTTTGACCGCCATTTTGCACTGAGCTAAGGGAGAAGGATCAGGGGATGCAAAGGATCCCGGCCCTGCCTCCTCTCGCCAAGTGCCGGAGAGGTGAGAACAGATTAAGACAGTAGTCGGTCAAGGGCCTTCAGAAAGGCAGATTTCATGCTCCAGGTGGTCATCCTCCTCCTCACTTTGGTCGGAGCCGTGCCTCCTGCCAGGAGTGCCTCTCTGCTACCCAAGTCCTGTCCTTCCTCCAAGACTGAGCTCAAATTCTCCCCCTCCTGCCTTCTCTGAGCCTGTGGTTCTCACTGCTCAGCTGGTCCAAAGGAGTTGGCTTGGAGCATGCTTGTCTTGTTTTATGTGGGTTTGGCTTGTTTTGCAGGCTAGCCCAGGGTGGAACTTGTCTCTTGCCTCTTAGAATCCTGATCCTAGACTCTCAGAGATCATAACAGTCTTCTGGCGTGGGCAGAAACTCCTTCCGCAAACATCCCCCTGTGCTCCGGCTTGCATGCCTCCAGTGACAGGAAAGTCACCCCCTCCAGATGCTGTCGGCTCTACCTCTTTCTGCTGAGATAGAATCTGCCCTTCCGTCTCTCCAGTTCCGCCTCACAGAGCCCCAGAGCCCCAGGCTCATCTCTCATCCACAGACGGCCTCTCAGGCATTGCCCTTTCTTTCAAGGTCTAACTCAAATGTCGCTTCTGCTATGAAGCCTTCCTGGATTTCCCGGGACTCTTCCGGGCCCTTCCCCACCCACCCCCACCCCTGCCGCCAGGGCCCCCAGTCGTATCTGCTTCCTCCATCGCTCATGCGTGCTCCACCCAGCAGACAAAACATGGCGTGAGTAGCAAGAGGGAAAGTTAAACCTTAAAAATGTGCTCTAATTATAAGAGTCAATCGGTCCAAGTAAACACATTCTGAATAAGAAGATGAATCGTTTCAGGAATTCACATTCCCACAGTCCCCTTATTTGATGTGACTTTGGCAGATGTTACGCGGCGGGAGCCTCCCACTGGGCCTAGGAGATAAATAGGGCAGGGATGTTTCTCCTCATTTGATGGCCAGTGAGACGGGGCATCTGGCCCGGACCCACAGCTGACCCCAGTCACATGCAGGGCCTTCTGCCTGGGCCCTGGGCTTCAGGTTCAAAGATGTGGAGAAGGCTGTTAGGGAACGAGCATTGGGCCAGCAGGCCTTGGCAAGGGGCTTTGCCAAGCCCCAGTCCAGGGGGCTGGCAGGGGAGCAGATAAGACCTTACGAAGCTGTTTATTGTTTGCCTGGAGAAAGGCTGCCAAGGGCTTTTCAAAAACAATCTGTCCTCTAGTGGGTGACTCTGTCCCCTCCCTCCCCTGGGCATGTCTGCCCTCCTGCCTCAGCCCCAGCAAATGCAGAGAGCGGGATTAGCCCTTCCACCACAGGTCCTCCACCCTGGAGGCTCATCGGAGTGACCTGGGCGGCATTTACAAAACCTCCACGATCCAGTTCCCTCCTCAGACCAAAGAAAGCAGGAATTCTTGGGTGGGACCCTGGTATCAGAGCCATTTCAAGTTCCCGAGTTAACTCCGATATGCAGCCAGGGTTGACAAGCCCTGTTCCAAATTATCCTTAGTTCCGGAATCAGGAAAAGAAAAGGCTGATAATATTTCTGGGGCACGGGGGACGGAATTCTACCCGATTTAATTGTTTTTTCTCTCTCTTTTTAAATGGCGTGGGGGTTTGGGGCGGCGGGTCCTCAAAGCTACTTTGGACCCATCCTAAGTGGGTTTAGATAACCCTTTCCATCACAGTCTTCCTAGGGAGCCCCCTCCACTGGCAATATAGTTCTTTGGAGCTGGGGAACCCATGGGGGTGATGTCCTCTTGGCAGAGGGTGGGGTGGGGGGCAGAAGCTGGGCTCCCCAGGAGAGCTGGGGGGTGGCTCCGTGTGTGTAGGCATATGACCCCTCCCATTACCTCCCCCCGACCACTCTCGGAGGCTCTGGGCAAAAACCCCAACAGATGTCATGGATTCACACAGCCCTTACTGGGACCCAGTTGCTCTATCATCTGGGACCGAGCTGAGATTTATGTTTGCAAAAGAAGAACAAGGACAGTTGAGGGTTCGCAGTGTCACCGAGAGCACAAGGAGAGGGTGCCTTCTGCTTGAGGGTGTGCCCACTCTGGAGGACTCATCCCTGGGCATGCTCCTCCCCAGAGGTAGCCTGGTACCTGGCCCCCCACCCCTCATCCTTTGGCAGAGAACTGGCTGGTGCTCAGCCCCCCTGAGGCTGCCTTACCCTGTCTCAGCCTCCATTTCCCTATTTGCAAAAGAGGATAATGTTCTCTTAGGGTTTTTGAGGGGGTTAATTGCCACGCTCCGGGTAGAAGCGCTGTCTGGGGAGGCAGGTGCTCAGGGGCCACACCCGGGGGAGCGGGGAGGAGGTTCAGGAGGGCCCAGAGCTGCTGCTCTGGCGGGGGGGGGGGGGGGGGCACGCGGGGATGGCCCGGTCCTGGGGGTTTGTCTCGCTCCCCCTGCTGGGCCCCACCTGATGGTGCACGAGGCCCCCTGCCCCTCCTCCAGGTCCAGGAGCTGACCTCCGTGCAGGAACCCTCTGCTCCCAGCAGCGCTGCCCAGCTAGTCAGTCACATGGAAACTGTTACTGCTGCCCAGCCCCGTACTCCAGCCCTCCGGCCTGGCCCTGCTCCCACCTGGCCCCCGCCCCCCGCACTGGCCCCCACTGAAGGTCTGGTTCTTACGGCAAGGGGACGCCCCCAGAAAGCTGACCCCCACCCAGGCTACCCCACCAGACGGCTCAAGTATCTGCACTCCTCTCTTCCCATGGCCAGGAGCACCTTTCGGGGGCCCCGGGGAGGCCACTCCCAGGGGCCCTTGAGGTGCGTAGCAGCCCCACGGCGGGGGCACCCTGTGGCCTGTGGCAGAGGACATGCCCAACGGTCCAGGACTGCCCCGAGGTCCACTTTAGCCTCTGGCCCTGGCCACCCTCTCTCTACCAGGAGATTTTACCTTCCCCAGGTTCCCTGATCCTCATTTGTGTTCCGTACGGCGCGCACATGCACACACACTTACATGCTCACACACATGCTCGGATGCCCCAGTCCTCACCACAGACAGACCACAGCAGCGGCTTTCCAACCCACAACCCCGTAAGCCACTTAACCCTGACCTTCCTCAGAGGGGTGTCCTGACTTCCCCGGGGGACAAGGAACCTGTTGAGGTCACACAGCTCCCCGCGGCGGAGCTGGCCTCCAGCCCAGGTCCCCTGCCCCCAGGGCACGTGTGCACATCCATCGGGTCCACAGGGGTGCAAATTGCTAGTGCCCAACGACCCAACGGGACCCCACCGGCCCGTCCCCAGCATGCTCGGGAGCCCCCCACTGGGACAGCGCCCGGGACAGAGCAGGGGTCCTCGGCCCTGTCGGGGGCGGCAGAACCTGGACCCGGTCGGGACCGTCCTGAGTCTCGGGGTGGCTGTGTGACAGGTTCCTCCTCAGCACGGGCTGGCTCCCGGGAAGGGCAGTTCCAAGGATCCAGCGGCTGAGGGGCTCCCGCCTGGGACCCCCCGGAGCATGGCCCGGTGATGGGCGCCCTCTGGCCAGTCAGTCCAGCCACCTGGCCAGGAGGCCCTCAGGCTGCGGGCATCCCCGGGAGCAGGGCGAGGCCTACCTCCAGGCTGCGAGGGGTGGGCGATACACAGCAGGAGCAGAAGGACTCCGGGCCGCCGGGCTGCAGATCCCAGACCCGCCATCTCGGGGAGAAATGCCCCAGCCCGCTCTCTGCGCCTCGTTTTATCCCCAAAGCGTAATTGCTGCCTCGGCGCGCGGAGAGGGAAGGAGGGAGGGAGAGAGGGCGGGCGGGAGGGCGGGAGAGGGGGGAGGCCTGGGGGAGGGGGCCGCAGGGAGGGGGGCAATTACGAAAGGCCAGGCTCACAAGCCTCCCAGGCTGGGTCTGACTGGACGGGACTGTGGGCTTTTTTCCTTAAAACACACTCACACACGCTCGCGTGCACGCACACACACACACACACACACAGTCCCCCCCATCTCTCTCCCGCTTTCCCTCTGTAGCTGTTCTCTCACTGCTGGCCTTGTTCCCGCCAGAAAGTGCGAGGGGGGCCTCTGCCAGGACAGCCCTCGGGAGAGGAAGCAGGAGGGAGGGCCCTGCAGCCCGGCCAAAAATCCGGCCCCAGCCAAGGCCCGAGTGGCCAGGCCCCCGCCCCTCTGGCTGGGCCCCGGGCCCAGCGTGGGGACACCGGCCAGCTGTCCCGCGCCTCTGCCCCCACCCCGGCCCTCCAGACCCCCCCCAATACCCCCAGGTCTGGCCAGAGATGGTCCCTGCCCGAAGCTGGGGAGTTGGGGTGCTGGGCAGGTCTGGGGTCCAGGGCCTGGGGCCAACATCTGCAGAGGTTGAGGGGCTGTGAGCAGAGTGGCCTGGAAGGTGAGATCATGTTGGCACTGCCCCGTGGGGCATCTGGGGAAAGGAAGGGGGACCCTGACACACTAGAGGGCTCCATTCCTTATAGGCTAAGGAAGTAGTCTCCTGCCTGATGCTGCGGAGGGGAGTGTCGGGCAGGTCTGGGATCCGTATCTGCAAAGGCCGAGGGGCTGCACCAGGGGAATCACCTGGGAATTGAGACTGTGTTGGCGTTGTCCCCTGGGGCGTCTGGGGGACATGTGGGAGACCCTGACACATCACAGGGATTCCATTTGTCATGGATCAAGGTCACAGTCCCACACGCAGGCCTGTGCAGACCACAGTGTCTGGTGAAGTTCAGGCAGGATCTCCAGGTGCTCTATGGGGGACTGAGGGGTTGGGGACCTCACCCGGACTGAGAGGTGGCCCAGCACCCCTTTATCACCCAGCCCGCATCTGTCTCAATGCTGAGCACTGGTAGCACCCAGACCAGACTCGGAGAGTCCCCAGACTGCTAATTCTCTCCCAGCCCTAGGAGAACACCCGGGGCGCTGACATTCCTCTGGTGGCCAGGAGGGGGCGGCCCTGTGCTGAAACAGCTGGGACCAGCATTTCCAGGACTCCGGTGGTCCCAGCCTGCCTGAAACAGGATGAGGACCCCGGGGGATTTTTCTGGGGTCGGGTAGGGTAAGAGAGGGTCATGCCTCCCCAGCCCCCGAAAGAGGGGGAAGAAATTCGGGAGTCAGAGGATCGGGGAGGGAAATGGATACTTGCCTTCATCAGAGCCTCCGAGGGGGAAAAAGTCGAGGCCACAAGTTCTCTGAGCTTTTCCCTGCCCCCAGATGGAGAATGAGGGGGAGCCACAACCACAGTTCTGAGCAAGGGAGCTAAAGGACCCCTCCTCCAGCCAGGAGCCCCGCGGCCATCTCGAGTTCAACAGCCAGACCATGCATTGGACTCAGGTGAACCTAGCATTAAATTCTAACTCTAGTGCTTTCTACTGGGGTAAGCTGTTTATAGAGCTTCAGTTTCATCTCACGTCAGGTGGTGATAAATATCCCTGCCTAGAAGGGTGATTGCAGAGATAAATAAAATGTGGTCATATATTTCTGTACCGTGCCTGCCAGATCCAAAATGCTCCATTCTCATTTAATGTTAGTACTAGTATTCACGCTACTATTTCTACCACTCATCCTGCAAGGACCACTCCTGTATTTAGTGTAAGTCTAAGTTCGACCCTCTGCCGGGCCACCTTGGGACCCCGGGTCATCCCTGCCTCTCCCTCTGGTCTCGGGCAGTGGCCACTCCAGGAATTTGGAAGAGGGGTGGGCACACGAAGAGAACAGGCTAGAAGCTGGTTGCCCAGTAAATGTAAGCTCTTGCTTCCAGGGTGTGTTATCTGGGGGGACTTTGGGGTAGCTGATAGAGGTTATGCGCCCACACTGGTCTTTGTTGGTGGGGGTGGGGGCTGCTCAGGGTCGGGGTCTGGAGGTCAGTGCCTAGGGTGAGCCTGCCTGTGGGAAGGAGGCCAGGGAGGGGGTGCATCTGTGTGCCTGCCCCTTCCTGGGAAGGGGGAACGGAGGGGGTGCTGGGGAGGAACTGGGCCCCACTCCTCTTGGGGCAGTGACGTGGGCAGGAACCGGCTTTCAGACTTGCAAACCGCAGTCTGCTCAGAGTCTTTATTAATTCCAGGACCGGGAGGGAGGCTAGAGCCAGAAGGAGAGTTCTTGCTGCTCAGGGATCCAGGAGAGGTGCGGAGGGGGGCTTGCAGGGAGAGACTCCGGGCTGCTGGGCCAGACCTCTGCCTGCACGGCCAGGGCCCTGTGCCCCACCCCACCTGGGACCCCCATTCTTCTTAGCACCCTGTGCTTGGTGCAGCAGCTCAAATAACTTGCATCCAAGACTCTGTACACCGCAAAAGGGGCTTCGGTTCTGAACCCACCCATAGCACTGAGTCTTCAGTGCAATTTAGCCCAGGGCATTCAATACGTAATGTTAAGGACCGGGGGTTACAGTTATTAGTCAACATTCGTTCATTCATTCCCTCATACATTCCAGAAACCCAGCAGTCGTCAATGGCTCTATGCCCACCTCCCTGCATAGCTGCGTAGGTTAAAGTCGTGAAGGTAGAACCGCCCACAGAGGGCTGCGTGATGCATCTCAGGCTAGGTGAGCCTGGCTTCCCAATTATCACCAACAAGCCTCCCCCGCCCACTCACTGCCGAGCATCCAGGTGAGTCACTGACAGGCCATCTCCGTCTTCCAAGTCCTCTAGGTGCACCTGTTTAGAAAGGACAGAGCCATCAGCCCCGCAGGACTCTGAGCATCTTACTGCTGTGCCTGGAAACCCTCAATTGTCTCCCAGATGAAGTCCAGACTTCTGAGTATGGCCTTCAAGGCCCTCTATGACCCAGTTCAACGGCTCTGACACTCTCCTTCCTTTTGGCTGGCCTCCCTTCTGGCCGGTGGAGCTGTTCCCTAGCTCTCAGACTTGTCCTGGAGGGCTGGACGTTGGCAAGGCTCCCTAGTCTCAGCTTCTGTCCCTGCAGATCTGTGCCCTCGGCATCCCTGTCCCCAGCCCCTCTGAGGGGCGTTGGTGGGAGCCTTTGTGTTTGGGCTTGGCGCTTCATCTTAGGCCCCTCTGGCCTGGCCATCACTGAGGGTATTTTGAAGATGGACCCATTTCTGTCTCCCGTGTCGTCCAAGAGTGTTGGATAATAGCACAGTTGTGCCCTCCGGGAGCTGGGGGGCAGAAGTTGCTGATGTGAACCGACCCCTGGAAGTCTGGGTGTGGTTTCTGTTTCCCCCCTGTCTACACATGGTCCTTTTGTCTGTCCAGTACTGGATGCGGCTGTCTGCGTGGGACCTGGAACCAGAGAGAGAGAAAGAGACAAGCATTTGCTTTAGGGCTAGCCTGGGAAAAGCTTGGTGTGCATCGGACCTGGGACCCATGCTGTTTTCCCTCCCAGCGCCTGGGGCCCTCTGCTTTCAGTCATCTCCACCTCCGTGTGAGTAAGCGTCCTTTCAGCCAGTCCCGTAGGAAATAAAGTCAAGGTTACACTGGTAAGGAGAGCATGAATTTTTCAGATGGACCCAACTGAGGTTTGGGAAGGAACGGAATGCTGGTCGGGAGCGTGGGTCCGAGTGTAGACACTTTTGGAGAGAATCAGCAGCAGGGCCAAGTGAAGGACCCCTTCCCCCGACCCGACCCACCCTCGCTCATCGGAGAGACCCAGCTGCAGACATGAAGGCCAGAACCTGCCCCTCTTCTGATTTCAAATTTTCCGGTAGCCTCACAAAATAAAGAAAATGTAAGTAAAATTCATTCTGATCATATGCTATATTTAACGGACTATATCTAAAATATTATCATCTGAACCTGTAATTGATATAAAAGTTATGGAGATGTTCTACATTCCTTTTATTGTACCGAGTCTTAAAACTGGATGACCCAGCAATGCCACCTCTGAATATTGATCTGAAGGAAACAAGAATGCTACTTTGAAAAGACATCTGGGGGCTCCTGGGTGGCTCAGTCGTTGAGCGTCTGCCTTCGGCTCAGGTCATGAGCCCAGGGTCCTAGGATGGAGCCCCGCGTCGGGCTCCCTGCTTGGCAGGGAGTCTGCTTCTCCCTCTCCCACTCCCCCTGCTTGTGTTCCCTCTCTCGCTGTGTCTCTGTCAAATAAATAAATAAAATCTTTTAAAAAAAGAAAAGACAAGACATTGCACCCCATGTTCTTTGCAGCATTATTTACAATCTCTATGACAGAGAAGCAACCTACCATAGCCATCAATGAGGAAGAGACAAAGAAAATGTTACACACACACACACACAATGGAATGTTATTCAGTCATAAAAAAGAAAGGAATTCCTGCTATTTGCAATGACATGGATGGACCTTGAGGCCATTATGCTTAGTGAGATAAGTCAGAGAAAGACAAATACTGTATGACCTCACTTACATGTGAAATCGAAATAAATAAATAAACCCAAGCTCACAGATACAGGGGACAGAGGTGGGATGAAATGGGGGAAGGGGGTCAAACGGTACAAACTTCCAGTTCTAAGATAAATGAGCCCCGGTGACGTCACGTATGGCTCGGTCACCCCAGTTAACAATACCGTATGGTATATTTAGAAGTTGCTAAGAGAGCAGATCTTAAAAGTTCTCATCACGACAGAAAAGGTCATCACTATAGCCGGTGATGGATTGTTAATCCGACTTACTGTGGTGACGGCAATTTGTACGAATATCAAGTCACCATCTTGTGCCCCTGAAACTAAACAATGTTATATGTCAATTACACTAAAACAAACAAACAAACAACAAAACTGGCGTGGAAGTTACATTTAAAGCCCATCTCAGTTTAGACTGGTTGCATTTCGAGAGCTCAGTAGCCACGTGTGGCCAATGGCCACGTGGGGTGGACAGCGCAGGTGAAGATCATGAGGGGACTGGTGAGGATGAGCCCGAGGGTGGCTCCCACTATTCAGATTATAGGAAGGACAGGGCATGAAGGGGAAGGAGAGGGGCAGGGAAGAAGGGACGTCCTTGAGGGCCGGCGGGGGGAGGGAGGCCTGGGGCACAACCAGGACAGGCAGCCCCAGGGGAGAGGCCCTGCCTCATGCTGGTGACCCAACCAGAGCAGGTGGAGGTTGGGGGGGGGGCAGGGGGGGGGCTTACTGGGCAGCACCCGGAGCCAACACTTTGGCCGGAAAATGAGAAAGGCCTTCTGTGGCTCGTCCCTGCCCCGAGGCAGCTGGGGACCTCTCTGAGCACGGGCCAGGAGAGGAAAGGAGCCTGCCAAGGGGACAGATGTCAGACTTCGCTGGAGGTAAAGGGTCTGTAGTTAAAAGTCGATTGATGGGAAGCTGCGGGTCTGGGCCTGAGGGAGGAACAGGTGGTACTCAGGGGCGGTTTTGGGGAGCTGGGAAGGTGGCTGGATTCCAGTGCAGGGTGTTTCTGCATCTCCCAGGCTGGGGTGCTAGGAGGAGGCTGGGGGTGCAGAGGGGGAAGCTGTCATCATGAGCTTGGGCGGATCACCTAGTAATACCCAATAATGGTGACATCAACGGTAATTAACCCCAGAAAAATGGAGACGGGGTCTCCATGGGCCTTTAAGATTGAAAACCCATGTCTGTAAGCATCAGGTAGACCAGCCCATTCTCCAATGCAGGATGGGGTCTGTGACACCGTTTAGGCGACCAAAGCAGATGAGTGAGGCTGGAGGGAGAGAGGGGGGAGGCCCAGGGGAAGCCCCCTTCTCACAAGCACCACCCCCTCCTCCATGCCGCAGTTCCCAAGCTCCTCATCTCTGATCCAGCAACCTCTGTGCAACGCCTCGCCTCTGCCCAGGCCTGGGTGTTTGTGTGTCTGAGTCATTTGTCAGTCTGGGTCCTTGGCCGGTGCGAGCCAGGGGGTGGGTGTCCCGGACAGGCCGTGCTGTTCTGCCCCGTGCTGTTCCCACATCGCCTCCTGAGCTGTCTGCTGCTGTCTGGGGGAGAACATTGCTAGCCGGGCAGACTCTGCACGCCCCCCCTCTCCCCAGGGACCCAGGATGGATGAATCCAGAACACGCCTTTCATTTGTTTGACACTTGACAGTTTACAAAGCACATCTCCATTTGCGATTGGGGATATTATTATCCCAAGTATAAACACAGGGGTCAGGAGCCCTGTCTACAAACTCGGACTGCCAGAAAGAGCACTCTGGATCTCCTGTGGATCTATGTACTTGTAACTCGGAGCCCCGTCATGTGGGCGGGCGGCAGTAAATTCCATCCTAGTCACTGGCTCTCTCTGTCCCCACCCTCCGTCCCTAACCAAAACCCAGGTGGCCCCTGGCCTCGCTGGCCTTATTGGAGCCTCTGTGCCTTTGTGTACCCGGGGACTGTGATGAGGCTGGGGAGCCCGGGGCCATCTCTGGGGGTGCTTGCCCAGCGGTAATCTGCTCCTGGACCCACGGGGAACTCTCCCAACCCCGGGGCAGGGAAATCTTCCCTCCAGACCTCCTGCCCCTCTAGTATATTCACTTGAAGAGAAGGCAGCTCTCTGCCTACTTTGGCTTGCAGCCTGGTGAGCTGTGAGGGGCAGGATACGGGATGGACTCGCATAGGTATTCATGGCTCCCTAAACGATCCGGCTACCCAGGTGAGCAAACTGAGTCTTTTGGGGGTGCGCAAGCTCACCCACCAGCATTACGGCCTGGAGCGGAGGCCTCTAGGGCATTTCACCCTACCAGCCACCCCACTCTCTGATAGGGTGATGGCCCTAGCTGTGGGGTACACTCCTCAAAGCAAGGCCCTCTCTTCCCAGGGCTGGGCACCCCAGTTGTTCGCCATGCTGGCTCCAGGAGCTGGTGGGCAGAGCTATCCACACTCCTCTTGCCCAGTCCGTACTCCCTCTGCCTGGCTCTCGGCAGTGCTCCCTCCTGCACACCCTTATCGGCTCACCTCCTCCAGCCCATCGTGCCCAGGAGCCCTTCCAAGAGCCTGAGTTGGGAACACTGCTGGGCGGGGAGCTCTCTTCCTCCTGGGTTTTGCCAGTCTCCATTCCTACACCACGTTTGGCCACTCCCTGCCTTGGGCAGACCTCCTCCACCCATGCCTGGAACCCTCAGCGGGCCTGATCCCTGTGGCGCCAGGCAGGTCCCACTGGGCGGGCAGGGCAGCTGACAGGATGCAGGGTGGGAGGCTGGCGAGGCCGGGCCAGGGTCTCCCGCTGGGCCTGGGTTATCTACTCCCTCATTCCTTCTGGTCTCCACATTCCTGAGCTGCCGGCTTTGGCTGGGCATTGGCCTTGGGAGGGGGCACCGACAGGACACCAGCACCTGTGATCCTGGGAAAGGGGATGTAATCAGGAGGGCTTCCTGGAGGAGATGAGGCCAGACTTGAACCTGTTCCCTTCTCTCAAAGGGAGATGCGTTCCGGGTGGTAGATGCAGAAGCAGGAAGGCTGAAAGCCCTGGTCTTTGCCCTTCGGCCACCCACAGACCGCCTGCTTGCCCGCCGGCCTGCCGGGGAGCTTCCGGAAACACAATCCCAGCTGTCCCACCCTGTGTGAAGCCCGCCAGTAACTGACTCTGGGAGGATGCTGGCCCTTCCTACTCAGCCTTCACGCCCTCCCAGCACTTTTCAAATTGCAGGCTGTGACCCATCGATGGGTGTGAAATTGATTTCATAGGGGCAGGAACAGCATTTGAAAATGGAGGGAAGAGGATGGAATAGAATGGATGCAAATGTCATACTTGCGCACTGGAGTGTGATGAGTTCTTGTCAACCCTAGCTGTGCAGTAGAACCCATGGGGGTTTCTAAATCTCACTGCCCGGGCCATATCCCAGACCAGAGGCCCCGGTGTAGGACCCAGGGGTGGGGGTCTTCCCAGGGGCTTCTGATGCACAGCAGAGCTTGAGAAACCCTGAGCCAGACGGCCCATCTTTGCAAGTGACTCTCCCACCGGGGGCTCCAGCTGTCGGGCCAGGGGTTCTCAGAGTTTAATGAGCACAGAAAACATTGGTTCTCAAAGTGTGGTCCCTGGACCAGCAGCATCAGCCCCAGAGGAGAACAGACCTGTTAGCGATGCAGATTTCCAGGCCCCACCCCAAATCGGCTGACTCTGACACTGGGGTGGGACCTGCGATTGGTGTTATAATGAGCCTGCCAAGCGTGAGAACCACTGACCTGACCTTGACCATCAGGCCCCTCTGTGTGAAGGTCACCTGTGTCTTCCAACCACAGCTTCTGCTTCTGGAAAGAACGTTTCCAGAGGGTGTACTAGTCAGCTCAGGCGGCCACAGCAAAGGACCCCAGACCGGGGGGCTCAGACAATAGGAAGTTATTGTCTCGTTGTTCTGGAGGCTGGCAGTCTGAGGTGAATGCCTTCAGTGTCATCCTTGCGATCCAATCAACCTTGAGTCTTAAATGGTTGGTTCCTCCTGAGGCCCCTCTCCTTGGCTTGCAGACGGGACGGTCGCCTTCTCCCTGCGTCCTCTCGTGGTCACCCTTCTGTGTATGTCTGCATCCTAATCTCCACTTCTTATGAGGGCACCAGTTCACTTCATTTTGACCTAATTGCCTCTGTAAAGACCCTAGTCTCCTCCTTCTTTCCAGGCGCCAAGTGCAGTGAGGGAACGTTCTGGAACTAAGCCCTCTGGATGCTCTGACCGCCAAGATGCCCATTGCACCCTCTCCTGAAAGCAGACCCTCTGGTTCTGATTCTTGCCTGGGCTTGAGGGGTGGGTTTGAGGAGGTGTGTGCCCTTCTTGAAATAGTATTCGAGATGCCCTATAAGGATAGAATACCCCTCACCTGCTCTGACTTCTCCGAAGGATCTTTCCCAGTCACATTGTGCCACCAGATGGGCTGAGTATCCAGGAGGGGTATATGATTGTTTTCATTCACTTCTTTAAAAATCTTCTTTGGGGGGCGCCTAGTGTCTGCCTTTGGCTCAGGTCATGATCCCAGGATCCTAGGATCGAGCCCTGCATCGGGCCCCCTGCTCGGTGGGGAGTCTGCTTGATCCTCTCCCTCTGCTCTACAACGTCCCCCCTGCCCCCCCATGCTCATGCTCTCTCTCTCTCAAATAAACAAATAAATCTTTTAAAAAAATTCTTTGATTCAGGCTGAGCTGCCCACTCTTCACCCATCAGCCCAGACTAGTGAGACCTCTGGCCCCCCAGAACTGTGTGAGAGCTCATGATATAGAAAAAAGGCATCTGAGAGTGTTCAGGGGAGGCCTGGCAGTCGGGGTCAGGCAGAAGAGGTGCCAGGTGGGGCCAGCCCAGGAAGGCTTCCCAGAGGAGGTGAGATATGGCTTCAGATTCTATACTGAGCTCTTGACACCTGACCCTAACTGGTTTAATCTCCAGACAGATGGCAGAGGTGCTGTTATTCCCTAGTATTAACCGTATTTTTTTTATTCTGTATTTTTGATGCCTTGCTATCTTGGCGTCTTGTTGACCCTGGAGAGGCCACCCCTCCCAGGGCTAGCTAACTCCTACAGATAGCAAACAACTTCTCTGGGGGCATGCTTTTCATGAACGAACTAACGAATCCAGAGCCCGCACCTCAACCACCAGCTTGACGGGGCTCTCCTGCTCCAGGCCGTTATCCACCTGCCCTAATCACCACATGGCCAGGCATCAGACAATTAGGGGCGGTCTCTACACCCAAAAGCCCACTTGAGTTATTCAAAGTAGCCTCACCCGCCCCTTCCCACGGCAGCCACAGCAAAGCCTCCTGCCCCCCGTTCCTTCCCCACGGCCTCCTGACCAGCCCTGGTGCATCCCCGTGTGTGTCGCTCTGCACAGCGTGCCCCTTTCTCGTGGGATCTGGGAGAACTATCTTTTCAATGGGGTCCTCTCCTGATCTGTGGGACTCACCATACCTGACCTATATTTCGGACGATCTTCCTCCCATTTAGAAAGAGCAGACTGAGGCCCAGAGAAGTTAAGTGACTTGCCCCAGGTTCTACAGCTAGTCGTGGCAGACGGGGTTTGAACCTTGTGCCAAGCCCAGCATCTCTCCACAGCCCCGTCCTCAGATAGAGCGAGGCCCTTGAGGGAGCATGGAGGAAGAGAGGTGTTTGAAAGGGGCCCAGCGCACCTGTCCTGGAGTTGGCCCTTTGCACTGGGGGTTCCCCCCACCCCCTGCCCAGTCCGTGCTTTCTCTAGGCTGACCCATCGCGTTTCATCTCTGGATTCTTGAGGGAGGTGGGGAGAGAGGGGGGAAACACCAGCTCCTGGGGAAGAGGGAGCTGACCTGCCTTAAAGCCTGGCCCCACTCCCTCTGGATGTCTAGAATTTCTTTCACAGCCAGGAACTCCTTGGGGGATGGGGCCATGTCCGGACCCCACTGCGTCCCCAGCACCCATCTTGATCGGACTTAGAACACATACCTGGAGGAGGGCAGATAAATGCATGGATGTGTCCTGCACTCTGTCCCTTTCTCTCTATCTCTCATTCTGTGTCTCTCGGTGTGCTTATCTCTTTCTCCTGCCAGTCTCTGAGTGTTCCTGCCTGTATCTTTCTCTGCCTCTGGGGGCTTCACTTCTGTGGGGCCTGAGACTTTTAAGTCCCTGGGGTTTGCATTAAGTAGTTTATCCTATGCAGAGAGCCCGAGGCGGGGCTCAACCCCAGGACCCCAGGACCATGACCCGAGCCAAAGGCAGACCCTCAACCGAGTGAGCCACCCAGGTGTCCCCCCACAAGAGCATTTCCAAGTGAGAACAGCACACGCAAAGTACACAAAGCTTAGGTGGGCAGCTTGAGGATTTTTACTTGTCTATATACCATATCACCACCCCCACATCTACATCTAGAACATTTCCAGCCCAGCAGGGACTCTGTGCCCTTTCCAGGTGGTACCTGCTAGAGATCACCGCTCAGCTAATGTCTACCACCACAGATTCACTTTGCCTGTTCTTGGACTTTGCAGTGGGTTGAGTGGTGTCCCCCAAAAGATATGTTCACGTCCTAATTCCTGGTGCCTGTGAATGTGACCTTATTTGGAAATACAGTCTTTGCAGATATAATCAAATTAGGATGAGGTCATACTGGATTAGTGTGGGTCCTAAATACAGTGGTGTTTTCAGGAGGCCCTCTGAAGACATAGGGACATAGAGACACAGGGAGGAAGACAGACATGTGAAGACAGAGGCAGAGATTAGAGTGAATCACTTATGAGCCAAGGAATGCCAAGGATGGCCATTGACTGCCAGAAGCTAGGAAGACGCGAGGAAGCGTTCTTCCTTGGAGCCTTCAGGAGAGTTGTCAGCCTTCTACCACCTTGATTTTGGACTTCTGGCTCCAGCACTGTGAGAGAATACATTTCTGTTGTTCTAAGACACCCCATTTGGGGTGATTTGTTACAGCAGCCCCAGGAAACTCATACAAACTTTGTATGAATGGAACTCCACAGCCTGTACTTTGGTGTCTGATTTCCTTCTCTCGTATCATGTCTGTGAGATTTATCCATGTTGTTGTATGTAACAATAGTGCATTCTTTTTCATTGCTGGCTGGTACTGTTCCATCTTATGAATATATCACAATTTATTTACCCATTCTAATGTTCATGTACAGTTGGGTTGTTTCCTTTTTTTTCTTCTTTTTTGCTATTATGAATAACGTTGCCAGAGACATTCCTGTCTTTTGTGGACATATGTCCTCATTTCTCATGGGTATAGATGTAGGAGTGTAATTACTGAGTTTTGTGGTAATTATATGGATAATTTTTTGAGGAACTTCCAGACAGCTAAACAGTGGTTGTATGGGGGCGCCTGGCTGGCTCAGTTGGAGGAGCATGCGACTCTTGATCTCAGCGTTGTGAGTTTGAGCCTCACATAAAGACCTCCAGTTGGTCTTTATCCTGTCAACACTTAGAATTGTCAAGTCTTTAAATTTTAGCCATCTTGTTGGGTGTATAAGGGTATCTCATTGTGATTTTTAGCTTTCATTTCCCTGATGAGTAATGATCGTGAACACTTTTCACTTGCCTCTTGGCCATTTGAACATCCTTGTTTGTGAAGTGCCTGTTCAATCTTGTCCATTTTTGAAAATTGGGTTGTTTATTATTTTCCCATTGAGTTGTAGACATTCTTTATATATGCTGATATGATTCTGTCGTTGGTTATATGTATTAGAAAGACCTTCTCCCACTCTGTGGCTTGCCTTTCTTTTAATGTGGTCTTTGGGTGAACGGACGTTCTTGACTTTTGACGAAGTCAAATTTATTAGTCTTTTCTCTAGTGGTTAGTGCTTTTTCTGTCTTGTTGGGGAAATCTTTGCCTACCCGAAGGTCATGAAGTTATTCTCCTTGGGTTTTTTTTAGAAGCTTCATAGTTTTACTTGTAACTTTTAACGTTGACCCAAGAGCATTTTAAATCTCAGGGGACCAGGCTTCAGCCTGACCGCACACCCCCTCTCCAAGCCTGGTGGCCCCGGCGTCTGGGAAAACTCCTTCCCTCCTGGGTCACCAGCTGCCCTGCCTCTTTCCCTGGCCCCAGCTCTTCCTCCAGGCCCTGGAATTAATAAAAGTTCTGAGCTGCCTGTGGTTTTTGGAATGAGCGCTTGTTCCAACCTCTGTCAAGATTCAGGCAGCGAGTGGGGTCCCCCGTCCCCTCTCCATATGAACTGCTTTTCCCATCGGGTGTGGGACAAGCTCACCCGTTCACACAGCTCCGAGGGTCCCCACACTGAGTCTCCAGGGAGCCTTCTTACCTGATCTTTCCTCACTCCTCCCTAAACCCACCCCACCATCTGGAAACTTCACTGGTTTATAGATTCAAAGCTAGAGGAGCTTGTCTCCCCTCAGGACGGCAAATAGGTTCCATCACCAACCACGACGACTGCCTGGTGGCCGTGGCCTGGAAGGGTATTAAGAAGGATCCCGATTTAGCTAGTGAGAACCATATAGTTGCTTGGTAACGTCTACCTCGGAGCAGGCACTGGGGGTTATGCCTTTAATATCTCTGATCTAGTCTGAGGCCCCATTAGGATTAATCCAAAGGAGAGTTTCAAGGACGCACTTGAGGGCCTCAGAGATTAATTAGGAGGCCAGGTTTGGAAGCATTGGCATGATCCGCTCAGCAGAGGGGTGCCTACTCTTCCGTCAGCAAATGCTGATAGAACACGTGCTGTATCCCAGACCCCCTGTGCTGGGCATGGAGAGCATAATGGTGGGTAAGTCCTACTCTGGTGTGGACCTAGTTCCATGTACTTTTCTCAATGCCAATATTCGATACAGAAAACGAGCCCATCGGGGGCTTCACGTGACGGCCGTGTGCTCACCGCCTCCTCCCGCCAGCCCCGGTCCTTGGGGTGGGATCACAGCACAACGTCTCAAGAATGGAACTTGGTGGCTAACTGGGGTCCCCCCCTTGGACTATATCTCTGCAGGTGACTTTCAGGAAGGAGATCCACAAGCAAGGCCTGTGAGCCAAAGGGTGTGAAAACCCGTTAAACAGACCAGGGGGGCTCTGGGGTGTCTAAAATAGTCCTTGGGGACTGCTCGGGTGCTGTTCTGAGGCGAGCCCGCTGGTCCTGCCCTGCTGCACCACCTGAGGGTTCTCCACCCTTCTCCAGCTGTGACATACACACACACACACACACACATGCACGCACACTCGGGGATGTGAACACAAGTGCAGTCTCTCTCTCTCTCTCTTCCCCACTCACAGGGTTGTCAAAAGCCTGGGCTTACGGATTTCGGGTTCAAGTCCCCACTGTCCCACTTTGAGCTGTTTGCCCCTGGGTGAGCCGCCCACCCTGAGCCTCAGCTTCCCCACCAATCAGAGGGGGCTGGTGAGGAGCCAAGGAGCATGCTCTCTGTAGCCCCCCCTGCCCCCCACCCGTGGTCCCGCTCAGGTCACTGGCTCAGGGCTAGTGCAAGAAACCGGGGCCCCTGGGGCTCTGCAGGACATTCATCTCTGCACCCCCTGCCCGGAGCTCGGCACTGAGCCGGGGATGTGGTGGAGACTCAGTCAAGGCCTGTCACGGGAGGGAGGGCCAGGACTTTGCTCGCAATCTTCTGGTGGTTTTCCCTCTGGGAAAGCCTTAATCTGTTTCAGAGGCATAAAGGGGCATAAATTCCGTCTGTTTCTGGACCACCTAAGCTGGGAGAAGGCCGCTGTGGTCGAGGTCACGAGGGGCCCAGGGAGGCAAGCCCCAACCTGCTGTGGAGCCGCTGACTAGACCCCGGTCGGGTCTCCGTTGCCCTCCTGGGCCCCATGTTCTGTGCTTCCATCATGTCCGCCGCCCTGGCTGGGCCCTGGCCAAGCCCTCACTGGCTGGTGAGGGCCAAGCCAGGGCCCTGCCAGGCTCAGCAGAGGCCCTTGGCCAAGAACAGCAGAGCTGTCCTCAGGAAAGCCGGGGATTAAGCCGCAGGCCAGCAGGGACTCAGGTATCCCCCTTCTGCCCCAGCCCAGGGCTGTGATGTCAGGGGACCGGCACGAGCCACCCACCCGGGGACGTGGGGACAGAGCACTGCCTGGGCCAGCTTGCTCGAGGACAGCCTTCTGGAAGAAGCCGAGGCCATACGCATCCTGCCTCCTGTCTCCAATAGTCCTAGGCCCCCCGGGGCCTGGAGTGCTCTCTGCCCCAGCCCAGGGCCAGACTGGACCCTGGGTGACAACAGCCTAGCTCCTGTCCCTGATGCCAGGCTGAGCCCTGCCCCAGACTTGGGATCTCAGCTCCTCTGAGTCTCCCGGGGTGGGGGCCAACCCGAAGGAATGGGGAGGAGGAAGTGGATGGCTCTGGGCAGACAGTCCCTTCTGCTGGGGCCGCCTCTGTGCCGAGCCAGGGTAATGTGGGGTTGACAGCCTGGCCATGCTGAGGACCGTGGGGCGAGAGGCAGACTCCAGCACCTGTCGTGGGCTGGGGAGGTGCCCACCTTGCTCGGGCATGAGTCCCAGTGCCAGGGCTCTCCTCCTCGCCTGGGCTTCTGTGCATTTTACTCCCATCTAGAGTGTGTTTCTCCCATTCCTGTCCTGTCCAGGTCCAACCCATCCTTCAGGACTTGCTTGCCTCTGGGGGCCTTCTTTGACCTTGGGCTGGGTTGAGGTCTCCCTCCTGTGCCCCATGGCCCTATGGTGTGACATCGACCACCTGGACGGCCACCATCTGCAGACACCTGTGTCTCCCTTAGACAGGAGCTCCTTCGAGGCCACCCCTCCTGCCTCCACTCCCCAGCCTCCTTCTCTTGACCTTAATGCTCTCATTGCCCTCTGAGCTGTGCCTGCCCCTGGCTGGGCCCCACCAGAGCAGGTGGCCGCCTGACCTGGCCTGGTCCTCTGTCTGGGCTTCCTCTAGGCCCCTCCCTGTGGGCTCAGGCGGGTGGGGGTGTCTGCAGGGACGCTGACTCAGATGTTATTTTGGGCTCCCCTTGGGCCCGGCAAGCTCTGGGGCCTCAGGCCTGTTTAGACGGCTGGGCCGGATGTGACCAACTCCAGGCACTTGGTTCTCCACAGGGCTGGGGGAGAGGCAGGCCAAGGCAAATGCCGCTGGGCAGGGGGCAGGCAGGAAGGACAGGCCTGGCAGGTCAAGGGATCCAAAGGGTCAGTGAGGCCCTGCTCACCTCAGACCTTGTTCTTAGCTCCAGGGGTCCCAGCCGAGGCCTTGGGCTGGGGGGCAGGTGCGCTAGGCCTTGAGAGGTCATAATCTGGTAGATTCACGGTCTCGGAATCCCCCGAAGGAGGATGCGAGTCAGAGGGGCCAGGCCTCAGAGGGCATGGCCTTGACGCCCCTCACGGAGATATATACCTGTGTCCTCATGGCAGGGGCCGGTGGCCCGTCCCAGCCTGGGTCTCTGACCGGGCCCCTCCCCGGTTAGAGGATCTGAGCAGATCTGAGAAGCTGCTCAGATGAAAGCCAAGAGGCAGGTGCCCCATGGGCCCCGGGCAAGCTCCTCCCCGCAGCAGGCCCCAGCCTTTTTTGCCCGTGGAAAGAGGTGTTTGGTTTCACCACCCTTTGGATCCTGGCACGTGGTTAACTGGTGAGCCAGGACAACCCCAGGTCTGCGGTTCTGATGCGGCCTTCCAGACAGGGGCAGCTGGTGCCTCTTTCCCTGAAGTCATCCGTCCTCAGCCCCTGCCCCGGGCCCTAGCCCAGAAATGTCTAAGGAAACATGAAAATCCTTGAGCTCTGTCCACCATGTCCAAATTGAAAGCAGAAGAGCCTGGAACTCGGCTGTTAACTCCCGCAGAGCAGGTGACCAGCCTAGGGCTGCGGCCGGGGGCCCAGGTGGCCCTCAGGGCTGGCCCCTCTGGGGGCTCCATTGCTGGCACGATCAGGACCGGTTGGCGGGTGGGTTCTCAGTGTCAGCCAACCTCACACCTGGGCCCAGGGACGAAAAGACCTGTTTCCTTGACGGGAGGCCTTCTGGAGGGAGGGTCGGATACTGCGGAGCTACGGGGTCACTGACGCTCCAGCCGCCCTGGGGGACCAGGGAAGCACATACCCCCCCCACCCCGGGATGTTCCAGAGCCACTGAGGGCTGAGCCCGGGTTCCCCACTGGAGAGGGGAAGAATGCAGACAGCGCTCCAACCCACCCTTACCTTGATTGGTCACCCGCAGCACAAGGCCAGGGACCAAGGTGAGATGAGAGAGGGCCGAAGGCGAAGGAGAAGCTGGGGAATGGTCAGAGGGGGCATCCCAGGCCCTGTAGCTGGCTTCTGGGCTCAAAGCAGGAGGAAGGAGGAAGCTCTTGCAGGCAAGTGGCCAGCAGGAACACAGGCTGTGTCCCTGCCATGAGGTGTGGGCTTGGGGATACTGGTGGGGCCCTGTCTGTGCTGTTGGTCTGAGCTGTCTAGGCCAAGACCCAAAGTTTCTAACTCTAGACCCTTTGGATTTGGAAGGCCCCGAGGGAGCCCATTGTATGGAGGGTAAGACTGAGGCTTGCAGAGCTATGTGGCTTGCCTGAAGTCAGTGCTCAAGGCTAGTAGGGAAACCAGCGTCCATGTCTCTGTCGCCCAGACTCAAAGACAGTGCTTGGCCAAGCAGGGCCTGGGTGTGGGTAGGGGCAGTTGACCTCCATTCTCAGCAAACTGCCCCTACGGAAACCTGATCGCAACCCCAGAGATATTCCCACCAGGCCTCCGGGCAGGTGGTGGAGAAGGGTGGCCTTCCAGGGCCCGGGGCCCCTTTGGACTGAGGACACGGCTGGCCCAGGCAGCCCAGCGTCCCGGCAGCCGCCCAAGTATGTGGACGGCAGTGTGGACAGTGTTCCCGCCACGTTCCCAGAGCACGCACCAAGGAAAACATGGAATGTTTCTTGGATGACACAGTCTCCGTCCAAAGTCATGCATTCCTGTGGGAGGGCAGTGAGGAGGGGTCGTTGCTGTCTGCAGGGGCGAGGGCCCTGCCTCAGCGCGCACAGTCCTGTCTGCTGATGTGGGTCCCATCGTTGTGCCCACGGCCAAGGGAATCTGCGTTGGATGCAGCGGCGGGCGGCCGTGCCGTCGGCATGAGCCTGCGGTGTCTACACTGTCAGTCAGCAGACACCAGCCTTGCGCGGATGGCTGACAGCCTGGTTCTGCTCCGGGGTGCTCAGCTGTACATCGCCCTGCCCCACGTGGACAACTAGTATGCCCCTGCCTATGTGTATCTTCAGCTCTGAGCAGATAGCAGGTGCAGCCCTTGACCTTGCCCACACTGACTTTCCCTCGTTCCTGCGTCCTGACCGGGCCCCTGCAGGTGGGTCTGGTGCCCATACTGAGGATGGGTGTGTCCTCACCCTGTTCTGGACACAGGGCCAGGGAGTCAACCAGCTTGGGCTCGACTGCTGTTTGAGTTGGGCTTGGATACTATGCACCCCTGCTCTCACCTCTAGCCTCAGGCTCCCCATCTCTCGGCAGTCCTGGGCATTCCCTTCACATGACTACTGTGATCAGGATGGAGGGCAATGGGTCAGGACTGGGTTGGGGAGGACGACGGAGAGTCCTCCCCAACCCAGTTGAAGGGGTTTTGGTGGAGGCCCCATTCTTTCCGTGTTCCAGGGCAGGGGCCTCTTCACAAAAGGAGGGAGCCTCTGGCCTTGACCTTGGAGATTCTGAGTCCTGGACAGCCCAAGGTGGAAGTTGGGGACCCAGAGAGGGCCCACAGGAGGCATCTATACCCAGAGAAGCCCTGCGAAAGGAGGTATACTCTGACCAAGAGGGCTGGGATGACGTTGGGGGGCTGGGAGAGCTGAGGGCTGCCTTTTCTCTACCTTTGAGCTGCAGTGATGACTCGGAAAGAGCGGACCTCTTGAGATGGGTTTTGAAGGTTGAATAGGAGTTGGCCAGCAGATTAGCGTGGAGGATTTTAGAGCTAAGGCATCATGGGTGCCAAGGTCCCAAGGTGTCAAGAAGTGTGGGCATACCCTGAGAAATGCAGGAGGTCGGGAAGGCCGAGCTTGAGAAGAGCTATGATGAGCCACGAGGGAGGGGAGCCTAACGTGTTCTGGGGGCAGTGATGAGGAAGAGCCTGGATCAGGGAAAATTCTGGAGCAGGTTTGCCTTGAGAGAGGAAGCAGAGTTGGGCAGGGTTCAATGATGATGCAGAATGATGGGGATGGTCTGAGTGGTGGTGGGGAGGTGGCAGCATGGGGGAGGATGAGGGGTTCAGGCCGTCTGGTGGGGAAAGCAAGGCCTGGCCCTGCAAGGTCCTGATGTTTCCTCCCGTCCAAGATGGCTACCCCATCCTGCCCCAGTCTAGGCGTCTCTGGCTGGTACAGGGAAACTGGGGTGCCCCCCCACTATGGTTTACATCGCTCACATACTTCTGGGCTCTTATCTGTGAGGATCTGTCGTGCGTGCCCACCTTGCCAAGTGACCCCATCACTGCCTGCCTCATAAATCAGGCCTGTCTCTCCCCAACACCTCCCTGCTCCCACCACACCCTCCTGGTGCTGCCTGCCCCGCCCCGAGTTCCACCCAGCTGGGGAGGCGGAGAGGGGCCCAGAGACAAGACTTGGCCCTGCCCAGGAGCTCCCGCTTTGCAGGGAGGATGTCCTGGGTGACCTGGTTTTCAGGAAGCATTCCCAAAGATCTCCAAAGACTGTTCCCATGGCCGCCCTGCTTCCTGGCTCCTGGAGCTGGGCGGGGGGGGGGGGGGGGGGGGGGGGGTTGGTCAAGCCTGTCGCTCCCTGCGGGGGCCTGACCTAGGGTGGGGTCAGGAGCAGGCAGATCCTACTTGCCACTCTCAGGAGGCTGGAAACCGGCCTTAGAAACTCCTAGGACTGGGGCGCCTGGGTGGCTCAGTTGGTTAAGCAACTGCCTTCGGCTCAGGTCATGATCCTGGAGTCCCTGGATTGAGTCCCGCATCGGGCTCCCTGCTCAGCGGGGAGTCTGCTCCTCCCTCTGACCCTCCCCCATCTCGTGCTCTCTCTATCTCATTCTCTCTCTCAAATAAATAAATAAAATATTAAAAAAAAAAAAAAGAAAGAAACTCCTAGGACTGTGTCTATACTCCACACAAATTAGAGCCCCCGTCACTGCTCTTTAAGGCCTCATGCCCCTTGTCTGTAAAATGGGTACATTCACTCCTTAATTCAACAAACACTTACTGTGTGCCAGGCCCTGGGTATGGAGATAAACCAAGCAGAGCCTCAGCCCTAGTCCAGCAAGACTATTGCAGTGGAGGAATGGGGTGCTCTGAGGTGAGCATGGGGCTGTGGGAGCCCAGAGGAGGCACTGATCCTGACTTGGCAATCCGAGAAGGCTTCCTGGAGGAGAGGACCTTCCAGCCCCATCTTCAAGGACAAAGAGAAGTTTACTAGTTCAAAGGGAGAGAGGGGGCATTGCAATCGGGGTGACCACAATTCAAAAAGCACAGGAGCAAGACAGAGCAGGCTAGGCTTTGGGTGGGGAGCTTGTGAGCTGGGGGGGCCAGATCCTGCCAGGCATGGATGGAATGCCAGACGGAGGAGTTTGACCATCTCCACGGAGGTCAGTGGGAGCCATGCGAGGGTCGTAGCAGGGGGCAGCATGATCAGATTTGCATCCCAGATTGACCCTTGGGCCCTTGCCTCCTCCGTGCAGAACGTCACACCAGTGGTACTCAGAAAGGGGCTTTGGGGTCCAGGAGGGGCTTGGACAGAGGGTCCAGGTGGTTTCACCAAGGAGGCATCACTCAATCTGGGCCTCCAAGGAGAAGAAGGACATCTGCACAGTGGCATCTGGCCCACATCTGTGTCCCCACGGCTGGCACAGACTCAGGGCTTGAGAAGGGAGCAGGCAGAGGGAGATGTGTCCTCTGTCGGAAAGAGGGATGGTTTGGGTCTCCCGCCATGCCTAGGCCGTGCCCCATCCACACCGGCTCTGCTGGCCCAAGGCCTGCAGGGCCGCCTCTGACAGGGCCATGGCTCAGGAAGCTCGTCTTCCTGGCCCCAAGGCGACTGTTTGCCCCCAGCACCTGCACCTACCTTGCTTTCCCACTAGGCGTTTCTAGAAAGGGCTGGGCAAGGCTTGGGTCCCATCCTTCTGGTCTCTGATTCCTAAGCTGCCCAGCGTCAAAGGCATCCCTCCCGGAGCTCAGCAAATGCCCCCGAGGCCACCCCAGACTCTGGGAGGACCACAGCTGCAGTGGGCCTGAGGCATTTATTCTCTGGAAAAATCTCCTTCTAGGCTCTTCTTCCCAGCGGTGAGCTCCGGAGGACTCAGCTGGGGTCAGGGCAGAAGGAGGGTGGGGCAGGCTGTTGCCCGCATCAACCCCAGAGAGGGCTTCTCGTGGCTGGGAGAGCAGGGACTGGAAAGGGGATTTCAAGAAGTTTTCCAGGGGGCCTGGCCGAGTTCTGTAGGCTGACTGCATGCTCTCAACACAAATGTGAATTTTCACAAACTGAACGCATTTGTTCAAAAGTGAGTCGCAGGGGCGCCTGGGTGGCCCAGTCGTTAAGCGTCTGCCCTCGGCTCAGGTCATGATCTCGGGGTCCTGGGATCGAGCCCCACGTCGGGCTCCTTGCTCAGTGGGGAGCCTGCTTCTCCCTCTCCTACTCCCCCTGCTTGTGTTCCTGCTCTCACTGTGTCTCTCTCTGTCAAATAAATAAATAAAATCTTAAAAAAAAAAAAAAAGCGAGTCGCAGTGTTTTACGATACACGCACGTATGAGCACGTACATGTATGTGTGTGTCTACAAATCTTTCTCTCTCGGTCGCAGCAGTATATCCGGGACAATGTGACTAATGCTTTCTCTCGTGCCGTTGGGTTCAATGCTGGGTGGGTGGGTGGAGGCAGGTACGGACTACGCAGTGGGTGCCCCTGCCCTGCTCACCCTGGACAGAGACCCACAGACTGTAGCCCCCTCTCATCGTTGCCAGCTGGAGAAAGGAGGCAGACCAGGCTGCAAGCCCCTCGGGGCCCAGCGGCGCACCCCCGAACAGATAATTAAATAAGCCGGTGGCCTGGCTTGCAGAGCGCTGCCCAGCGCTGGTTGGGATGCCTGGAGGCGGGCTGGAGGACGGTTGTCCCAGTTATCAGGGACCTTCTAGAAAAGAGCAGTTGGCTCAGCTGGCATAGACTCGGGGACAAGGCAAAGGGGGACAGATGGTCAGACATTTGCACACACACACACACACACACACGGGCACAGATACACGTGGACACACATGCACAGCTCGGCCCCAGACATCCAGACACACACTTGTCGTGCTGTCGAGGGGCACTCGTCCCACCTTAGACTCGGGGAGCCTTGGGGACAGGGCTGGTGCCAGTGTTGGGTGGCCCTTTGTTGGATGACCAAAGGGGTGAGGCGCAGATACCCAGGGTATCCCAGGAGACCCCCAGGCGGAGTACAGACATGCCCCGGGGAGGGCAGACACATCCCGGCCGGTTCTCAATGGCTTCTCAGGCTGGTTGTGTCTTGGTTGGAAGGTCTGGATGCAAAGAACGATTGGAACAGCCAGAGAGGGTTCTGGGAGGAGCAGCTTGTTAGGTGGGTATGGATAGAGTCCCACA
Source organism: Mirounga angustirostris (assembly GCF_029215605.1). Lineage (NCBI taxonomy): Eukaryota > Metazoa > Chordata > Mammalia > Carnivora > Phocidae > Mirounga > Mirounga angustirostris. The sequence continues at coordinate 170,448,025 of NW_026991713.1, forward strand.
CTGGAGATCTCAAGTTAGGACCCTCTGTTCCACTAGGATGGCGCAAGTGTCCCTGTCCCCTCGCCCCTGCCACCTCCTGATGACCGAGCCTTTCACCTCCCCCAGCCCTGGCGCCTGGCCGGGGTCCTTCAAGGGCCTGCTTTACCTAAGCGGTGGCAGCTCTGCCAGCAACCCCAGACCTCTCCCTGCCCCCTCCGCAACCCCTCCACTGTCTCCTGCCTCCCACCCTCTTTGCATCGCAGCCCTGACCTCACGTCTGCAGGGCTGCGGGTGGGGGCGAGATAAGGCGGGTGTTTCACGCTGCTCCCTCCTGGGGACCGGCGGGAAGGGCGGGCCGGGCTGCGAGCCTCAAGAGCGCCCATGACTCACCAGGTGGGCAGGGCCGAGGCCGGCATCCGGGAGGAAATGCCACTTCCTCTGGATAAGGCTGCAGGCCCTCCGGTTTTGCCTTATGGTGTGTGTATTTGGGGTTTTGTTTCAAGAAGTCCTGCCACTCCTGTGTGACAAAGATATTCTCCAACAGTTTATTCTAGCAAATTCAGAGTCTTGCTTTTCATATTTAGGTCTGCATTTAATCCCTTTGGAGACATTTTTTTAGGAGATAGTAGGTAGGGATCCAGTGGCAATTTTTCTCCATCGAGTGAGCCCATTTCTTCAACCCTACTAAGCACTGCATCCTTTCTCGTTGGACCTGTGGTGTGTTCGACTCTCCTCGAACTTGCTGATCTGCTCTGCCACCCACCTGGCTGTTTCTGAACCCAGACCCTCTTGCTTTCCTTCCTTCCCATGGCTTCGTGGTATGTGCTCACGGCAGGCCAGGCAAGGCCTCCCCTCTTGGTTCTATTTTTCAAAGTCGGCTAGCCATTTACAAATCTTCATTCTTCCATATTATTTTAGAGTAAGCTTATCAAGTTCCTCAAAAATATCCAGCTGGAATTCAGGACTCCAATGTGGCAGACAGGAGGAGGAGGATATTTGTGCCTTTTAAGCAACAAGGGACTGAAGTTGTAGAATATACACAGGATGCTACGGAGCAAGGAGAGAAAGACGGCAGCCCCTATAAAAAAATGGGCTAAGGGTATGAATTGGTGATTTGCAGAAGAGGAAATGGGAACAACCAGAGTACAGGAGTGACTCAAACTCACTTAAAACCAGAGAAATGCAAATTAAAAAACAATAATAAGATACTGCTTATCACCCATCAGGCCTCCAGACAGTACAGAGGTCGGTACTGGCCAGCACGTGGAGGATGTGGGCAGGAGTGCCTCCCCAGGTCCCCATCACTGGGGTGTGGGTGCAAAACCTGGCCACGCCCACCCCAGGGCACCACATGGCAGTCACACGTGAAGCCACAAGCCCCATGGAAGACAAGACTAGGTTGTTGGATCCTAAAAACAGCGCAGCTGGAAAAAATAAGAAAGAGATATGCAGCCCCTAGCCCAATTCCATTCACATAAATAATGCCCCCTCCCAAACGGCGATACACATTTACCAAAAAATGAGGTAAAATTCACACAGCATGACACTGACCCTGTTGGAAAGCATTCAGTCTGGCGGCATTGGGTGTGGTCGCGATGGTGTGCAGCCACCAGATCTTTCCAGGTCTGAGACATGCCATTCCCCAAGAGGAAACCCCATGCCAGTTTCATCTTTGAGAATACACACAAATAAAAACACATGCATGAGAACGTTGCCGGGAGGGGCAGGAACAGGGCTGAAAGGAACAGGTCCATGAAGCCCCTGGGGCACAGGGAATATGGCTGATAGGACAGTAACAATGTTGTGTGCTGACTTACCGTGGTGCCCGTTCCATAATGCACGTCCCCATCATTGTACACCCAAACTAATACAATACCGTATGTCAATTATTCTTCAATTTAAAAAAATTTAAATCAATCAATCAATCAATCAATCCTCTGGGCTTGAGGGCCAAGAAGAGATTTAAAAATAGCATATACACAGGAGGTCAGATTTCCTCTCCTCTAGGCACCCAGGGGTCAGAGACTCTGGAGAGACCCTGGGACCCCAAAGGAGCATCTCCCATCCCGTCTCGACTCCTGGCACACGGCAGGAGCCCAGGGTGAAGGTGGTAATTAATTGGGCCTGGGAAGGGGATGGTGGGGAGGAAGCAGGCACTGTCAGGCAGGGGCTGAGAGGTGGACCCCTTGGCGGGTGCACAGGGTGGTGCTGTTGGGGTACAAGGAGTGGGAACCTGAGGGCTGTTCTGGCCAACATTCTCTGCTGATCCCTGGACTGGGCAGCACAAGGCTCCATTTTCTGAGCAAGAAACCCAGACATGAGTTTTGCCAGAAGCCTCTTTGTTTTTCTGGATTTGAGAATTTATTTATATGAAAAGTCTTACCAAGGTATAAACATTCTGGGCCTTTGCACATGCTGTGGACTTAGCTGGAATATTCCCTCCAAGCCCCCTCTCACTGGGTGTCCTCCTGGTGAACTCCAGCCACCTCTGGGGGCACCTCCTTCAGGAACTTTCTCTGACCCATGTCCTTCCCTGCACCCCAGGGTGCTCAGTCCCTCCTGGGGGGACCCACAGCCCCTCATGTGATGATCACGTGATGAAACCCACGTCAGTGCTCCCTCCACCCCCACTTGGAGGCATTTCTCTGGGGCAGGAGGTTGCCTTGTTTTACTTTCCCAGGTGCCTGGCACCCCATAGGGCTCAGAAACGTCAGATGCACCGATAACCAGTAGATGTTTGGTTTCATGTGCCTGGGTTCATGGCCAGGGTGGGGGCTGTCTTCCCAGCACCAGCTCACTGGGGTTTGAATCAAAGTGGTCTCCAGACCCCTGCTCTCCTCCCCAGGAGGCTGGGGTAAGCTTATTCTGGACTGCCAGAGACTCAGGGTTCTGGGCTTGTGACAGGGAGCCCTGGCCTCTGGGGTGCTGGGCATTCACTGTGTGTGGGTTGTCAAGACTCAAGCCTCCAGAAGGCAGAGGGGAGACTGGGCAAATCAGGCTCCCATGTTGGGGGTGCTTTGTGAAGGGCCTGGGGCTCCTCCTTCCATCTCAGCTGCCCTTGGTTAGCTAGAAGGATGGGGGCACCATGGGTAGCCTACTCCCCACCCTCCCAAGGCCAGATGGGGGCTGGTGTTGGGTCTCAGCAATGGGACCCCTTTCAGGCCCTCCACGGACCTCTGGGAACTCTCCCTGGATGTAACCTCAGCTTCAGAGGTTTGTCTCCAAGTAGGTTTGCTCTTCCCAGACAAGGGGTCTTGTCTGGGCCAGTCTGGGGGACTTTTGTTTAAGCCCCCAGTTTGGGAACATGAGGGAGAGAGGGGACTTTTTTTTTTTTTTTTTTTTTTTAAATGCATGTACTTTGGTTTTCTGTGCAACCAGCTCCCAAAGTCACTGTTCCCCTCCTCGCTTGGCAGGGCTGCCCGCCTCGTGCTGTTGACCTTGGCTGTGAGTTTGCGGGGGCTGGAGCTCTCACACCATAAATTCCTGTCTTCTAGGAATCCAGCCTGGGAAAGAAAGGAAACACGGAGGAGAATATTTGATTAACATTTTTCCAACGTGACCACATCACAGAGACGTGTGGCCAGAATTCTCACCCTGGACTGGGTAGGGCACCACTCGGCTCGTGCCCAGCTGTGGGGAGGGTGGGCTGAACTGGGGGCCCTTCTGGCCCGAAGGAAGAGTAGGGTCTGAATTGGCGTTGTCCTTCAGGGTGGAGAGCTCTTGGATGGGAGCCGGTCCAGGTCAGACACCTGGATCTGAGCACCTGGGAGAGCTCACCTTTGAGCTCAGTGGTTCTAAGGCGGCACCCTGAGCTTGGGGTGCGAGGCTCTGACCTTGTTTTAACCACAATTCCCCCACTCTGGACACTCTGGTCAGAGCCCTCTCTGACCCCAAATTGAATCTTGACCCTAACTCCAGACTCATACCTGGCCCAATGACCTCTGACCCGAGCCCCAGGCCGACTGGGCTTTCTTCTGTCACTGAGCTCTCCCACAGAAACCCTCCATGCCCCCCTCTAAGCCTTCGTCCTCAGAACTAGCCTGGGACTAATTCTATGGGATGTCATCAACCTCACATCTCCAGGCCTCTGGCCAGCCATCCCCTCTCTGCCCCCGACCACCAGCTATCATTGGCATTTAAACATCTCACTGTCAGAAGAAGAAGGGAACCCTCCCAGTACCCCACTACCGCCTCTGGCCGCCCAGCTCTCACCTCCCTGTCCCGGCCACTCTCCAGAAAGCTGTCTGCATAGTTGTCTCCACTCCTCACCTCCCTCACTCCCCGGCACACGTCGTCGGCCTCCCATCCCCACTGGGCGCCCAAGCGGTCCCCACAGGTCAGCAGGGACCCCACGGAGCCCAGCCCCACCGGCAAAGCCCTGTCCTTCCAGGCTCCTAGGACCCCCACTCTGCCCTCCTTGGTCTGGATGGCGGTGTCATCTCTGCCTGGATGTCCATCTTTAGCACCTCGGTCTCTGCTGTCCAAACCCAGACACCTCCTCTTCCCCCCAAACTGCTCTCTCTGCAGTGCTCCAGCTCAGCAATCCCTGTTGCTCAAAACCGAGTCATTTCCACACATCTCTCTTCCTCACCGTCCCAGGTCCCGCCCGCCCGCCCACCAGGACATGTGTCCTGGATTTCCACCCTATCGGCACCCCAGCTACCCCCACCCACGCCCACTCCCTACCCTCGTCGCCCCCCACCATCCTATCCCTCGCCCATTACCCCTGCGCTCCCCTCTTCCCCCTCCAAGCTGCCATCCGATTTCTATCCGATCTCCAAGGATAGCTTTCCGACTCTACCCTCATCTACTCCTGCCCCTTTTAATCCAGCTTGACCTGTTAAAAATGCCAATCTTATCGTGTCACTTGCCTACACCCCACCACTAACTACCCACTCCCCTGCAGCGATCTCCTTGGGCTCTCTTGTTCCAACTCGGCGCCAGTCATCCGGGACATACGCGGATGTACCGTGTGTCCCCCTCCCTGGAGTCCTCTCTGCCTTGTCTCCCTGTAACCGGCAGCATGACCAGCTAATGTCTGCTCGTCCATCAGCTCAGTGCAAACATCACCTCCATCAGGAAGCCTTCCCCTCCTTCCCAGGGCTGCTCTGGGGCCCCGCTGCTGGGCTGCCATGGGGACCAGAGGAGCACAGATCATGCTAGTTATCATTTCCTGGCTCTCTGACCTCAAGTTTGGAAGCCCCTCCCCCAGGAGCTGAGACCCCATCTGGGTGCCCTCCACTGGTTTTCCTGAGCCCAGTCACATGGTGGTCCCTCCAAACCATTTTTAGAATGAATGAGATAAAGAGAGGACCAGAGGACCCTCAGAGACCAGGAAGACATTAAGGCTCAAGTGGGGTAATGGGAAAGGGAAGCAGGCCTGGGTGTCTGGGGAGATAAAGAATAGGTTGGGGGGCTGGGGGACACCCCTTAATCAGGAGATACATTTGCAGCACCATGGCATGGAGAGGGCCTTCATTTGATAAAGGGGCTCTGAGGCCCACAGTGGCCAGCCGCAGAGCTGAACCCTGGACCAGGACCCTGACCTTGGGGTATGTTCTCAGCTCCCAGAAGGTTACAAGTCCCTTGGCTTTGGCCTTCACCTCCTGGGCTCACATCACCACCCCTGGTAGCCCACCTGGCTCTCCCTACCTGGGAGCCCACCTGGCTCTTCAGAACCTCCTCCATGACGTGCTCACCATCCCCACCTTTGACTCTCTGGACCTGGTTCCACCACTGGGCTCACATTCCCCAAACCCACTAACCTCCCCACTCCCCCATCCTTCCTCTCCCTACTGCCCACCCCAGTCCTCTACCTGAACCAATCCCCCCTACCCAGGATCATATACACATTAATGCAGCACGTATTGAAATGGTGGGGGTGGGCCAGGTGTTAAGGAGAAGCCTTTTATCTTTTTTTTTTTTTTTTTTAGATTTTATTTATTTGAGACAGAGATAGTGAGATAGAGAGCACAAATGGGGAGGAGAGGGAGAAGCAGGCTCCCCACAGAGCAGGGAGCCCGATGCGGGACTCGATCCCAGGACCCTGGGATCATGACCTGAGCCGAAGGCAGACACTTAACCGACTGAGCCACCCAGGTACCCAAGAAGCCTTTTATCTTAGAACATCACCAAAGGACCCTATTTTCATCTGGAAAAATACATGGTGACTTTTTTTTTTTTTTTTTTAAGAAATTCAAGACAGGAGGAGAAATGAAACAAAACAGGATCCTATGCATACTGGTAATAAGAACAGCACTTACTGTGCACCTGTGTGTCGGGCACTGGGCTGAGGGCTTCACAGGCACGCTGACTACGACCCCATGTGAAGTCACTGGGAGAGTCTCCACCGCCATCTCCAACTCATATTCCTACGTGAAGGGACTTCAGCTAGAAGACTTTCCTGTATTCTCTTCCCCCTTGTTTCTCCTCCCCCAGGACTAGTCTTTTCTACTGTGCTCTGTAGTAATTTTATGGGGGAAGGTTCTGCCTGGCAGGGTGGAAGGAAGACCTGGGGTATCCAGTGCTACTTACGACTGGGGGTGCAGTGTATCTGAATCAGGGATGAAGGGTGAGGGTGCCCACTGAAGCTTTGCTCTTTGGCTTGATTTTTCCCCCTTTTTTAAAGTAGGCTCCCCACTCAGCATGGAGCCCAACACAGGGCTTGAACTCATGACCCTGAGATCAAGACCTGAGCTGAGATCAAGAGTTGGATGCTTAACCGACTGAGCCACCCAGGCACCTCTGGCTTGATTTTCTAATCATTATACTTTTTATATTTTTTCTTTTTCCTTTTTTTTTTTTTAAAGATTTTATTTATTTATTTGAGAGAGAGAGCACATGGGGAGGGTTAGAGGGAGAGGCAGACTCCCCGCCGAGCAGGGAGCCCGATGTGGGACTCGATCCCAGGACTCCGGGATCATGACCTGAGCCAGAGGCAGTCGCCCAACCAACTGAGCCACCCAGATGCCCCCTTTTCATATTTTTTCTTGCCTTATTGAGATGGCTAGGCCGTCTAATGCAGAGTTAAGTGGTGGCAGTGGACAGCAGTCCTCGGTAATAAGGTTAATGTTTAATCTCTGTCTGATTCCTTTGGTTATCTCTTGGTTTGTTTTGAATGTGTGAGGGAGATGTTATTTATAGAACTCCTAATACTCCATTTTACAGATGAGGAATCATGAGGTATCTTGCCCAAGGTCACACATTTATTAAGTGGCAAAGTTCTCGTATGTAAATCCCAGTGAGTTTGACTTCAAAGACTATAGTCTTAGCTACTATGCTATAAAGCCTTCCATAAAACATGTTCTAAAAGAACAATAATTTAAGAGTGTGGTACTGGAGTAAAATCAGAAATATGCACCATTGGAACAAAATACAAAGCAACAATTTCATATAAGAGCCAATTATATATATAAATGCAAGACGTGGTAAAGCATTTATAAGTTGAATTATAAAATGAATTGGAGGGACAGCAATTCGGGGTGCAAGGAAGTTAGCTAACATTTTATATTCAACATTAAAATTATCTCCAGGCAGATGACAGAGTTAAAACTTATATAAGTAAGTAATAAAATTCTACAGTAGCTAGTAGGAAACATTGCAGTCTTTCTTACCTTCTGGAAAAGCATTTATAAATTTTTCTTAACTTCCTTAACTTTTCTTAAACTTCCCAAGTGGTTTATAAATTTCCAAGCAATAGAAGAAATCACGAGGAAAAAAGATGAATCTTCTTGGCTCAGGGATGGGTGGTGTGGAGGGATGGGGCAGTCCTCCAGGAGTGATCATGGGGGACAGAGCTGCAGTGATCAGCAGTATAAATCATCTTTGAAGACCGAGAAATACACAGCAACATGCCACTGCCAAGTTGCGGGTATCTGGAATCCCAGGGCAGCCCTTGAATGCCCACACAGGTCCCACTGTCAAGGCACACTCACACCCTTGGTTGTATCCTAGAACCCTGGTCTGCAATCGCACACCCTTGGACTCCATAGATGTATCTTCTCTTGGCTTCACCACCGCATTGATCTCCCACAAAAGTGCACCCTTGGGGACTTGCTTTGAGATGCCTGCATACACATAGGCTCTTGCACACCCGATGAGAAGATGGAACCCATCCTTGGGCACAATCCAGGGCTCCATCTGTCTGGGCCTCTCTGGGTGGTCACCTCACTCCACAGTGTGGCAGGTGTGGACCCTGCCAGACCCCACCAGTCCACTGGCTCAGAGTGGGAGACTGTTCACCCCACTGTTCTGCTCCAGTTCCTGCTGCCCACCCCATGCCCCCACCCTGGACCCCTCTCCAGCCCAAGCAGTACAGCGCATCTGTACCTGCTCTGAGCCCCGTCTGCAGGACCTGCAGGATGAGTGGCATGTTCCAGGCAAGGGCCCAGGGTCTTATCATCCTCTTCACCTGCTCTGTTCTCTAAACCCACCTGACCATGCTGGGAGAAGGCACCACCACCTCCTTGGGGGGCCCCAAGGGGGCAGCGTTGACCTCCACTTTGTACTTCTGGGGTCTGCTCACCCACCAAGCCCTGCACTGCCCCTCACTCCCCCCCCCAGTTGGTCCAGCCCCAACTCCCAACATCTGCCTCCAGGCCCCAGACCTTCCCCCTAGAACTTGAGTTTTACCCCCAGCTCTGCCTAGAGCTTGGCTGAGCTGCAGTCCAGTCTCCACACCCTTGCGAGCCCCTTCTCTGGCAGGCCAGACAGACCCCCTGCCCTGCCTCCGTGCCTGGGGACTCCGGCCAGAACTGAGCACAGCGCCTGGCATGTAGTAGGCCCTCAACAAATATTTGCTAAATGAGTCAATTCCTCCACAATCCCCTAGAATAGCCCGGTGCACTCCTTTACCCATCCCCTTAGCCTGGCCCCTCCAGGTGGGCTGCTTTAGGCCAGGAGCCGAGAACGTGCCTGACCCCACTCTGTCCAGGCCCCCTCCTCCCCCTGCCCCCCACATTTATGCGGTTTGCCTCTCCCTTCCCCAGGGACAGTGCATCCTTCCCAATTCAGTACACCTTCTCCCGGGCACACAGAGCAGGGCCTCAGCACCACAAAGCATCCCGCAAGGTGCCCTTCCTGCTGTCCGAGGTTTTCTGCAGGCCTGGCTCACCCCGGGCCGTAGCCACTCTGTCCCTCCTGCCAGCCCCAATCTCTCACCCGGACCCTCAGTGTGTGTATTTCACCCACAGGGCTGGCCGGAGGGTTTCTGGGCGCTCCGAGGGCTCGCTGACCACCTCCCCTTCTCAGCCGGACCTCGCTTCCCCCTGCCTGCCATCCTGCAACCTTGTGCTTTGAAATGAAAAAGGTGATGAGGGGGAGGGTCAGCTGCTCGAGATTTACAAATGGTGTTTGGGTAGGGGGGACGCGTGGCTCCACGGGCACCTCTGAGGGTCTCCGGGCCTTACTGTTCAGTGACCCTGACAGAAAGCCAGTCCTCCTGGCTCTGATCTTGAAGAGCTGGTGTGCCTTCAGCCCCAGCACATGACACCCGGTCCAGCGTGCCTGCAACAGGACAGAGGACTCTGGGAGCAGCCTGGTGTTGGGGAGATGCCTCTGATCACCGGTGGCACCCCCCCACTACCACACCTGTCTGGGCTGTGTGTCGCCCAGCTGGGCCGTTAGCGCATTCCCTCACCCAGGCACCCCTCTGACCAGGGAGAAAGCTACAAGTGGGGTTCAGGCTTTTTCTAGGCTTCAAAGGCACTGACTTTTCCAGGGAGTTGCCCCGAGACTTGGATTTCGCAAGCCTTCGCTCCAGCCCCTCACTGGACAAGTAGCCAGCTCTTGGGCACCCAGCCTGATTGCTGCCCAATCTGAAGTCTTCGGGGAGGGGAGAGCATGTTTTTAAAACACACAAAAACGCCATCATGTCTGAACTGAACATTTTCTCCCGCTTGTTCAACACCACCATTTACATTCTTGGGCTGGTCAGCAGCCAAGATATTTATAGCACGGCCCTGGCACTCCATCTTGCCTAACTGGCGTGGCCGACTGGGCCCCCATCTGTCATGGTAAGTAGGCCTTTCACCGGCCTCTGGCGGGCTCTCAGCCGGCCTGGACATTCCCAGGCCTGGGGGAAGGCTGCCTCCCGTCCCGCCTGCTCCCCGGGCCCCTCACCAGTGGGCCCAATCATGCCACCCAGAGCGAGCGTGTGAGTCAGCCCGTTGGTACCGTCCCGCCCAAGAGCGACCTGACAGCACGTCCCAGCCATTCTCAGGCCTCCCCACCGCCTTCAAGCTTCCCATGCCTCCTCACTCCATCCTTCTAACGTCCAAAGGTGGTGTGGTCATTCCGCTGTCGCTGACTTCACGGGCTCCCTGTCCTGCAGGATGAAGCCTCAGCTCCAGCAGCTGCAGGGAGGACCATCACCATCCATCCATCCAGTGACGGCTCCAGACACACAAGCCACATGCCACTTCCCACGAGGGAAGTTGTCCTCCAGACTTTCGTGTGGGCTCTTCCCTGTACCTGGCACGCTTCCCGCCCCCTCTCAGCTCGCTTAAGCTCTACTCCTCCTCTGATGTCTGCCTTAGATGTCCCTTCCTCCGTGAAGCCTCACCACCTCCCCCCCAGGGGGTGGGCTAGCTCCCCCACATGGGCTCCCCAGCACATCCATCAGCAGATTGTCCTTGCTCGACCTTGGAGTCGCAGGGGGGTGGGGGCCCAAGGCGGGGCTCCTCCTGCTCCCCAATGGCTACAGAGCAATCCTCAGCATCGCTGAGAAATCCATCTATTAATTTTCCCTTGGGTCCTCAGGACTGAATGGGTTTTGTTCCCTAAAATACTGTATTTTCAGATCAATCCCCCAAAAGTCCCTGTGGCCACAGTTTTACATCTTTGAAATTGGGATGGCCTGTCATGGTTTAATGGTCAAGAGTTTTTACCTGTCTTAATGGGCCATGAAACAATGGTGCATCTTTCCATGGACGACTTCTCAGACTTGATGGCATGACAAGAACGGCGTGATCATAGTGTGCTATAGAGACAGCATAGTGGTTAGAAGGTCAGACCTCAGATTTGACCCACCTGGGTCTGAACCTGGCTCTGCCCTATTCAGGCTGTGAGATCCCCGGGGGACCGATCTTAGCTTCCGAGCCCCCGTTTCCACAGCTGAAAAATGGGGAGCCTTGAGCGTCGAGTACTCATTGGGTGGTGTGGTGACTGCATTCACTGGGAGAGAGCACTGTTGCTTGAACAGTTTGGCCACTGCTATTATTCCTGTTGTTAACTCATCCAACTGAGATGTTGAGTGCTGACCGGGGCGGGGGGTGGGGGGGATGGCGGTGGGCAAGGCAGGCAGGGCTCTGCTCTCACGGGTCTTAGCTGGTTGGGAAGCCAGAGCATAACCACGCAATTATAAGTCAAGGAAAATTCCTACAAAGGGGCTGTGAGGGAACGGACTTGGGGAGACCAAGTTTGGGGTTGGCAAAGAAAGCGAGGTACGAGCCGAGACCGGAGGGGCAGGAAGAGTAGACGGAGGTGAGGTGATGAGGTCAAGCCAGGTTGCAAGGGACCTCATAGTCATCGAGGGGTGTCAGTTTGGCTCCAAACACTATAAGAAGTGTTGGTACAATTTAAGCAAGCGAACGGTACGGTCTGATTTACATTTTAAGCGCTTCCTGTGGTTCCTATGGGGCAGTGGGCTGGAAGGGGCAGAGAGGAGGCTGGAAGAGTTGTCCATGGAGAGCGGGTGGCGCCTTGAGCCCATGGTGGCAGCAGGAACAGAGGGAAGTAGATTTGGGGTTTATTTTGGAGGTAAAATTGACAGGTCTCGGCAATGGAGTGATGTGGGTGGTGAGAAGCAAGAGGATCCAAGGATGCCTCCCAGTTTTCTGGCCTGAGCAACAGGGCGGACGATGGTGCCATTTCCTGAGACGGGGAAGACACAAGGAGGAGCAGGTTGGGGAGGAAATCAGGAGTTTACTTTCGGATGCATTAAGCTTCAGCTGTTATTTGCCTCTGCCTGGCTCATTGCTGACAGAGCTCCATTGGCCTCAGAGTGGCAGGGAGGCCAGAAAGAGGGGTGTCTCTGGCCCAGAAGCAGCCCTGCCTATGTGTGGCCCCATTCGGTGTCTCCAAGTGCTGAAATTGCTCGAGCATCTCTCATCCCGCCTTGGCAGTGCCCGAGGCCGGGGAGCCTTCCCGGTCCCGAGCAGCAGAGAACTCTCCGTTCTGCAGCCCTGAAGGACTGAGGTCTGGTCTATGGGCTCAGTGGGGAGGCGCCCACCTCTCTGTTGGGACACCCCATCTACTGTGAGCTCCAGGATCTGGACCTGCCTCTCCTCTGTCCCCCCGTTCCGGCCCCCACCTGAGCATCCCGGAGCCTCTCTGCAGAATTCTCGAGAACCACACAGACTCCAATCCAAATTCTACCTCTTCCATCTTCATCTACCAGTTGTGAGCTGGGTGGCCGAGGGTGAGTGTTCCACATCTGTGCAATGGGGGTGATGACTTCAGTGGCCCCCTCAGGGGGGCTGTGAGCAAGCATTGAGCTAATGCTTGTGAGAGCTTCAAACCAAGACCGCTGAAAAGCAAGCACACACGTTTTGCTGTTTTTATTACTTATTATTGCGGGACACGTCAGCCAAGCCCGCTTGTAAAGCCCCCAGTGTGACATCCCCGGGGGGGGACCCCAGAGCCGTTTCTTCCTCTCCTGCCTTCCCTTCTGTGGCACCCCGACAAAGCGTTGATGGTGGGATTCCAGGCAATGGCAATTAATGGGAAGGGAGGGGGCACTGAGTCACCCCCTGTTGGCACATGGTGGCCTCTGGGGCCTGCAGGCAGGGCTGGCTTGTCTGGTGACTGGGGCGGAAGCTGGCAGGGGACGGGGGAAAGGGGGACAATGGGCCCTTGTCTTTGCCGAGGTTTCTCCTTCCAAGACACTCCAGCCCCCAGACAAATATGACCTCATTCCTCCCGAAGGTTCCAGGACGGAGGGCAGACACCCAGAGGCCCAGAGTTGGACCCACCCATCCCATTTTACAGACTGGAACACCAAGTCACCGGGGAGAAGAAGACAAGAGGCCACTGAGGCTCTGGCCTTAGTACCTGGCCCAAATGCATGCCCTCTCGGGTTGCCGAGCCCAGAGGGGACCCTAGAAGAGGGTTTTCCAGGCAGCCACGGTCGGGACAGATGGTGGGCAAGCTTCTGGGTCAGACAGGTACACAGCTGTGTACCCTGAGCCACTCCATTGGCTTCTCTGGGCCTCAGTTTCTACCTCTGACCAGGGGCCTGGCAGTCTCTTCCTGGCAGGGTCGGGGTGTCCTTGGACATCACTGACTAAGGACAAGGGCTCAGTCCCGCCTGCTTAAAGCCATAGTGCCTGCCTCCTACCCAAGTGGGTGATTTTCCAGGACAGACAGGTTTGCTTGGTGATCGGGATTAGGGCCCACTTAATCCAGGCCCCCAGGAGATACCAATGTCCCACCCTGCACCCTCAGCGAGGGGCCCTGCAACAGGAAGGCGTGGTATGGGCCTGGCATTTCCCACTGACCGGTTTTTAAAGGACATTTTCAGACACTGGCCCTGCTAGGCACACACAGCCCTGACCATGGCAGCCCTGACCTCCGATACGGCTACCCCCAACCCTGCCCAGGGGGTCTTCTCCTAGCCCGGTCTCCACCCCCACCTCTACCTGGGAAGAGCCCCTGGACCCCGCCTCCTCTCTAAAGTGGGCTCATGGTGATCCATGGAGATGGGTGAGCCTCAGGGGAGAGCAGGGACACGCTGGGCCCGAGGCTGGTGCTTATGAAATGGTACGTTTATTGTTCATGACAGTAAGCATTCTCAAAGGTCCTTTAGAATAACCCCCAACTAAGATGAAGAAAGCAAGGCCCAGGGACCGTCAGTCCTCGGCCGGGTCACACAGCCCATCCGCTGCCCGGCCCGGTCCAGAACCGGCCTCTGGGCCCCGTGCTAGCTTCTCAGAGACCTTCCTGTACGGTTCAGCCCAGACACCCAGGTGAGGGAGGGAGGCAAGTGAGGCTGGGGCTCTTCTGGAGGCGGCCCAGGCTCTGGCCTTTCCCTTGGCCCCAATTTCCACCGCGGCTGCATTCCCAGGGAGATAAACAAGGGATCAGTGGGAGCAAAATGGATGAAGTAACGGGGAAGATATGAGCGGCCGCGCCCAGCCCCCGACCCCGCCCTGCCTGCAGCCCGACCAGGAGGGCTTTGGAAGAGGCCAGGCACCCCTAGCCTCAGCCACTGCCAGGCACCAAGGGAGCTCGGCCCGGGCCAAGCCTCGGCTCATCCACAGGCTCAGGACACAAGCCCCTCTCGGAGCTCCTGGACCCTCCCTGGGCCCTGTCCCTGGGCCCCACCCTCCTCCCTGGCCTCCTCAGCCCCCAGCTCTCACTGAGCTGGGATTATTTCAAATCTGGAGGCTTGGCGAGCTGGGGAACATCTCCCTCCCGTGTGCAAACTGACCAGGCCCCCGAGCTGTTGGGAGCAGCTTGGGGCTTGTCACCCTGGCTCAGCGGAGTCTAAGCTTTGGCCCAAGACCGCCCCTCCGCATTTCGGGGTACGCGCTGGGCCCCTGCGCCTGAGTGGTGGAGAAGTTGTTTGTTCCTCAGTCTTCCCCGAAGCCCGGGGCCAGGCCCTTGTCCCTGCCCTCTCTCGCTGGAACTCTGGGGGGCATCTCCAGGACCAGATGGGAGGCTGGCACTGCCAACTCAGCCTGGGCTCCAGCTGGACACCAACTCGGGCACCTTCCCCCGCTGAGATGGAGACAAAGGGCCAGTCTCAGCTGGACAGGGCTCCCACCGATGGCTCTGGGGCCAGGCTTCCCGCTGCACAGATCCAGAGTTTGCAGCCCCAACCAGCAACCCCTGAGGCTCAGCCCCAGCCTCTCTTTGCCTCGGAGAGGGCACATGGAGGGAAACGGGCCCTCTACCGGCTGGGAAACACGCCAAGGGCCCACTTGCACCCTGAGCCAGGAGCCTGACACGGGGCCCGCCCACCTGGCTCACCCCAGGCCTCAGATGCCCTCTGCAGACAGCCCCCGAACTGCCCCAGGCCCTGACCAGGCTGAGACGGGGCTGTCCCCCCTCTTCCCTCCGATTTCCCTGCCAGCAACACACCTGGAGTTGTAGAGCTATAGGCCTGGACTCGGTACTTTTTAAAAATTTTTTATTTATTTATTGAGAGAGAGAGAGAGAGCATGAGTAGGAAAGAGGGTCAGAGGGAGAAGCAGACTCCCTGCTGAGCATGGAGCCCGATGCGGGGCTCGATCCCGGGACTCCAGGATCATGACCTGAGCCGAAGGCAGACGCTTAACCAACTGAGCCACCCAGGCATACCCCTGGACTCTGCATTTGAAGAATTCCCCAGGTGATCCGAGGCAGGTAGACCCCGGCCACACATGGAGAGACCCTGCTTCCGGTCCCTTCCGTGGGTAGCTACCCCCTCCTGGCTTCCAGAGTGATCTGCCCCGCCTGCTGAGTCTCACCCAGCCCCTGACTCCCTGGTCCTCAGACGCCCACTTTTCTAGCCGACTTCCCGCCACCCCCTCCATGCACCTTCTGCTCTGACCATCACCAGCCACGACGTCTGTTTGCCTAACACACCTGCCCTCTTCCGCACGTGGGTCCCTCCGTCTGGAATGCTTGTTCCTCGGGCTCCTTCGACCCGCGACATCCCTATTGGGCCTCACTTCCAGCCCCAGTGTCACTCCAAGGAGACTTTCCTGACCCCCACCTCGTCTGTATCTGCCCTTCATTCTGACATACCTGCTGGGAGCATGGGGCCCACCAAGGACAGCTGGGGAAGAGCAGACCAGCCTCGTGATGACACACACATTCTTAGGGGGTCCCAAAGAAGGTGCTAGCATGTACTCAGCTCTTCTCACCATTTTTCAAAGAAGATTGAGCCCCAGGCAGGATAGAGTGACTTGCTCAGAATCACGTGGCTTACGAGGTGGCGCTGGCCCTGGAACCATACTGGTCTGACCCCTGTGATCATTCCCCCGGCACTGGTGGCCTCAGTGACTGGGACCGGAGCCTTGGACAGTGGTCAAGACACAAGCTCCCTCAGTCCCAGGTCCCCGAAGGGCCTCGGTGGAATGCACTGCAAGGAGAAGCAGAAACATTCTGAGATCGGGGACTTGTCCAGAGCCGGGGCCCAGAGCCAGGGGCCCAGCCACCATCAGCCAGCGAGAGAGGCCGGAGCACAGGCGTCCGGGACACAGAGCGACACGTGTGGCACGCTGGGAACACGGGGGGTGAGACCCGCCAGCTCTCTCGAGCCAGGGCCCAGAGCACCTCCCCACCCACCCCCGGCTGGCTGTGCGTCTGCCCCGAGGGGCCTCCGAGCTCCCCCAGGAGTCACCATGCAGGGGCCGCGTCTCAGATTTGATGCTAAACACACCCAGTCTTGGCAGACAGACGTGGCAGGCACCCCGAAGAGGCCAGTGTTGTTTGAGCGAAGCAGCGATGAGGTGACCCCTGAGTCCCTGCCAGGAAGCCACTTAGCGGCAGCTGTGGGTGCACCGAAGACACCCAATCTGTCTGCACGGGCCACGTGACGGGCCGGTGTCCAGGCCGGGCCTCGAGGGGAGCCACCAGAGGGGGGCCAGACGTGGCCGAGGGCCCCGGCTCAGAGGCAGGAGGGCACGAAAGGCACCATCCCAAGGGAGCCACCTTGCTTGGTGGCGAGCTCCCGGTTCTCGAAGCCAGCTTCCACCGGCCACCCTGGGCTGTCTTCTCTGTCGTCCGTCTGAGGAGCGCCTCGGAGGCCTGCCCTGAGCACTGTGCCCTCCCAGGCCTGTGCCCTGGCCACTTACTAACTGTGCAGTGGCTGTGGGCAGGTCCCCTCACTGCTGACCTTCATTTTCATCCTCCATAAAATGGACAAAAAATCACCACCTTGAAGGATGATGACCCAACAATGCATATGAGGTACTCAGGAGAGGGGGGCGGGAGGAAAGAGAAGTTGGGGCGCTCATCCCCAGGCTCTCTTCATGCCTGGTCATAGCTCGGTTAGCAGCCATGCCTCTAGGCTCTTGGCTCCTGGGGTGGGGGCCCTACTGCATGGTCCCAGCCCTCTCTTCACCCCGGTAACACCTCTCCTTCCGGTGCCCCTCCAGGCCTGGGGCGGGCAGATCATGGCTCCCCACATCTGCTATGTTGGGTTTCAGCACCCCTTCTTGGTTCCTTGCCCCCACCCCTATCCCTTTCTGCACACACTCCGTTCCTTAAAGTTGCTCTGTTAATCCCTTTGGGTATATCCCCACCCCCTGCCAAGCCCCTCCTGATACACAGCCCAGCACAGGACCTGGTGCCCAGAGCAGCTGCTTAACAAATGATATTCACCCCCTAGCACCTCCCTCACCCCGCCCTCAGAGCTGGGAACTCGGCCCTTTAGCCCTGAGATGCCCCCCTCTCACACCAAGTCGGCTGATGTCTCCCAGGGGCCTAGGCTTGGCCTTTCCCTTCACCCACTGCACAGCCTGGTCCACAGGTCAGAGCTTCTGACTCACTTTCCCTACCAGGACAAAAGTCCATGCTGAGCTCCCACTTCCCTGGCCTAGGACTACTCATGCCCGCCCTGCCTTCCTCAGGGAAGTCAGATGTGTCTACCAGTGGCTGGCCTGGCCTGCTCCCTCTCTCCCCCCGGCTGCTGGCCATGTGCATCACTGTGTGGGCCAGATGGGGCATCCCCTGCAGCCACCTCCGTTCCCCCCCTACTGTGTCCAAGGCTTGCCTGATCTGTCTTACCCCTGGACAGTGCTGTGGGCCTTCTGTAACTTGCCCCAGCATGCCCGAAAGGTCCCTTATGTTCACATCTGGTCTAACAGGATGAAAAATGGAGTGGGCCATAGAGGCCTTGAATGCTGAGCCCAGCAGCTCAAGTTTTAGCCTGAAGGCAGTGGGCTACCGAAGAGTGCCAGCAATGGCTGGTGAGGCTGCAGGTGAATAGCAGAGGGATTGAGGTGGGCCAGGAGGCTGTGAGGAGTTTGTGGTACCAACCAGCAGAGAGGAGATGGGCTAGTGGAGAGGAGGCCCAGGCTGCAGGAGAGAAGACCACCCACGCTATCAGAGGGGGGATGAGCATCCACTGTCTGCCCCATGAGCCAGGACTAACACTAGCAGTGTTGCTGGCTTTGAAAAGGATGGCCCAGGGCAGTGTGCTCTGGCTGAAGGTGCCAAGGGCCCATGGGGGGCGGGCAATGGAAAGAAAGGGGGGTGGACAGGAGGAATGTGAGCAAAATGGGGACTGTATGGCTTCAGGCAGCCATTCCCCATTTGTGCCTTGTGAGAAACTGAGGACACCCAGGCCTAGGAGAGCAGCAGAGACATACTCACAGTGACTCCTTGTCAACCTTGAGCCCCCCTCCCTCCCTGCTGTAGGAAGGCTTCCTCCAGTAGCGTCTGAAAATATAAAATTTCTCCACATTCTGCCAATGCTTGGAATTGTCAGTCTTTTACGTTTTAGGCATTCTGGGTGTGTATGTGTGTGGGGGGTGTCTTCTTGTGGATTTAATTTGTATTTCTCTGCTAAGTAATGATGTCGAGCACCTTCCCATGTGTTTATGAATCATTGAGATAGTTTTGTGAAGTGCCTGTTCAAGTTTTTTGCCCATTTTAGAAATAGGGTCTTTTTCTCCTTTTTGATTTGTGAGAATTCTTTATATATTTTGGATGTAAGTTCTTTATCAAATATATATGTATATAGTGAATATCTTCTCTTGGTCTATGGCTTGCCTTTTCACTTTCCTTCTTTTCTATCTTTTTATATTAAGATATAACTTGAAGAGGGCGCCTGGGTGGCTCAGTTGGTTAAGCAACTGCCTTCGCTCAGGTCATGATCCTGGAGTCCCAGGATCGAGTCCCACATCGGGCTCCCTGCTCAGCAGGGAGTCTGCTTCTCCCTCTGACCCTCCTCCCTCTCGTGCTCTCTCTCTCTCGTTCTCTCTGTCTCAAATAAATAAAATAAATAAATAAATAAATAAATAAATAAAAATCTTAAAAAAAAAGATATAACTTGAAGACAATTAAATACACAGATCTTAAGTATACAGTTTAATCTTTGTTTCGAACAATGCATGCATTACAAACTTGCAACTAATAGACAGGTCTTGGAAGTTTAATGTACTGTATAGTGAATATAGACAATAATATTGTATTATAATCATCAAACTTGCTAACAGACTATATTTAATTATTCCAGCCACAAAAGAAATGATAATTATGTGGTATGATTGAGGTGTTAGCTATCAATACAATGACAATCATATTATAATATATAAGTGTATCAAATCAGCATATTGTATATCTTAAATTTGCACAATGTTATATGTCAAATATATTTAAATAAAAAAAGAAAGCATCTAAAAAAAAAAAAGGAAAAATGTAACCCCCTAACATAACCCCCACTCCATCAGGACACAGAACATTTCCATCATTCCAGAAAGTTCCCTCATGCCCTTTTCCAGTAAGTCAGCAACCCCTGGTCTATTTTGCATCATCATAGATTGATTTTGCCTTTAATGGTGATTTTTGATGAACAGAAGTTTAAAAATTTTAAGAAGTCCAACATATAAATTTTTCTTTTATGGTCAGTACTTTTTATGTCATGTTTATTGATAAATTTTTGCCTGCCCCAGAATCATAAAGATATTCTCCTACAATTTCTTTTTGGTTTTTACTTTCATGTTTAAGTCTATAATCCATCTTGAACTAATTTGTGTGTGTGGTGTGAGGTAAGGATCAAGGTTCTTTCCCCCCACCCCATACATACATCTGGGTGTTCCAGCAGCACTTATTGAAGAGATCTTCCTTTTATCATTGAATTGCTTCTGTGCTTCTGTCATAAATCTAGTGACCATATAGGTAAGGTCTGTTTCTAGACTCTATTCTGTCCCATTTGATTCCTTTTTATCAGCAATTGAATATGCTCAGGTTTCCTCCCTTAACTCCATACTCTACCTCAAAGCAAAGCTATTTTAGAGTTCACTCTTTCCACCCACTTTCTTCCATAATCCCCTTCTCCAGTTTGGCTCTGTCACATCCATTCCACCAACATAGCTCTCTCTTGGCTCACCAGTGACCTTTTTTGTTGATAAATCCAATGGACCCTTTTCATCCTGCCTTTTGCTCCATGTTGCCACAGCATTTGATACCAGTTTCAACCTCCCATTCCATGAATCCCTTTTCCCTGTTCTGTGACTTGCACCCTTGATTTTCCTCCTATCTCTCCGGCTGCTCCTTCTCCAGTTGCTCTTTCTCCAGCTACTCCCATCTCTTGCTACTCTCCCTTTTCTATCCCTTGAAGTCAGGGCTCCTTGAGGCTCAGCCTCAGGTCCTCTTCTGTCTCATTCCCCACATCCTCACCTGGGGAGCTCATCTCCTCCCATGACTTTAACCACCATCCGTGGTGAGACTTATCTACTCTGGCTGCACTTTAGAATCCCCTCAGAGCTTTAGGAAAATTCCAGTGTCAGGCAGAATCCTCAGAGATTTTATTGGTCTAAAGGTGGGGCCCAGGATTCAGCATCTTTGGAAACTTTTCAGTTTTCATTCTAAACCATTAAGAAACATTGAGATCCACTGGCAATGCCCAAATCTTTCACTCCAGCGTGTCTGTCTCTACACAATGTGGCACCACAAACTCAGCATTCACAAGTCTGAGGTCACCTTTCTCTCCTCTCCAAACTCACACACCAGCAGCATGTATTTGAGCTGGAAACACAGGCATTATTTTTGGTCCCTCAACTTCCCTCACCTCTGACATCCTCAGGGCTGGCCAAGTACTTTCTAAATTCCACCTGAGACAATCTGCCTTTCTCTGCCCCTGTGCCTACAACAAGCTGAACATTAAGGACATGGGGGTGAGCAGGGCAGCCTTCCTTTCTGCCTTTATAGGACTTACAATTTAGCAAAAATGAGTGGGAATGGGAGTGAGTGAGCAAACCAACAATCATGTATTTAATCTCCCTGACTTGGTCTTGAACATCGCCCATGCCTCCCTGGTCACCTGCTGTAATTTGCGTGTTTATTTTTTACAGCTTTATTAAGGTTCAATTGACTGACATTAACAGCATGTACATTAACATGCATAATTTGATATGTTTTGATTGATAAATACACCCATGGAATCAGCATCATATTTAAGATAATGAACACATCCATCACCCCCAAAAGTTTCTTCCTGTCCCTTAGTAATCCCCCCTCCAGCCTCCCACCGTGTCCCCAAACAACTCACTATAGATTCACTTGCATTTTCTAGAATTTCATATACTCTTTTTTGGGTAGGGGGGGTCTGGCTTCTTTCATTCAGAATGATTATTTTGAGATGTATCCATACTGTAGCATGTATCTATAATTAATTCCTTTTATTGCTGGGCCGTATCCCACTATATGATTATACCTCTATTTGTTTATCCATTCAACCCATTGATGGACATTTGGGTCGTTTTCAGTTTAGGACTCTTATGATGAAAGCTGCTATGAATATTCATGTATCGTTTTTGTGTGTGTGGATAGATGCTTTCATTTCTCTTGGGAAATACCTAGGAGTGGAATGTCTGGGTCATGTGGTGGGTGTAGGTGTAACATTTTAAGGAACTGCCACTCTGTTTCCCAAAGTTGTTTCATTTTACACTCCCACCAGCCATGATTGTGAGTTCCAGTTTTCGCCCATTTTTAAATTGGGTTGTTTGTCTTCTTAATACTGAGTTGTAAAACGTCTTCATATATTCTGGATACAAGTCCTTTGTTGGATATGTTTTACAAGCATTCCAGTCTGTGCCTTGCCTTTATCATTTTCTTAATAGTGTCTTAGAAAAGCGAAAGTTTCGCATTTTAGCAAAGTTTATTGATTTTTTTGTTTTATTATTTGTGCTTTTTATATTGTATTTCAGAAATAGTTGCCAAACCCAAAGTAATTAGGATTTTTCCCCCTATGTTTTCTTCCAGAAGTTTCATGGTTTTAGCAATTACAGGTAGGTCCGTGATCCATTTTGAGTTCATTTTTGCCTATGGGGTAAGGCAGGGGATTTCTACCAGTCTTAGTCCTCCAACCCACTCTCCTCATTGTAGGATGGTTTGGCCAATATTCAAATCTTACCATGTCATTCCCCTGCCTAAACTGTCTCCCACAAGGCAAACCAACCTTCCTACCCCAGCTTTGTAGGTGCCTCGGCTCACAGTTGGCCCTAGCTGACCTCTCAGCTTCTATCTCCTTGTTCCATGAACACCAAAAGCCATTTCTCAAACATCAAAAGTTTCTCTCTTGCTCCTGGGTTTTGCACATGCTGTTCCTTCTGCCTGGAAGCACACCGTCCCCCCACCCCTCACCCCAGCCCCTCTATCACCATAAACCTCTGGTGTTTCTTGTGGGTCTTTCAGGGATTAGCTTAGACATTGCCTCCTCCCCCGGGAGCCTTGGACAGGGGCAGATGAGGCCTCTGAGCCCCCACATCATGCTGAACACTGCTGGCCACTGGAATCACTATTACCTAGTTACCTCTCTGTTTCCCCCTCACTGAGCTCCTTGAGGTAAAGACAGATGTCCTTCATTCAAGACATCAGTCAAAATATTTAACAACTGTACCACCTCTCCAGGACATACCAGCTGAAAATCAGCCTGGCCTTTATCCGTGTCCTCAGTGGCACCAAGGAGTCCTGGTCCAGCCGTAGAGGGAACGACCCTGGGCATTATGCCCACACACCTTCCCCTCCACCTGGACATTTTGCTTCTCGGCACACTGACCTCATGTCTCTTCCCTTGGGGGTGGGGAGGAGGCCCTTGGGAAAAGGAGGAGCTGGGGCTGGAGAGGGAAGGAGGAGAGGAAAGCAGAAGCTGAGGTTTGGGCAAAGCAGGAAGAATGGGGCCAGGACCTCAGTTCGGGCTGGGATTCGGGACCCGAGTCAGGGCACAGAGGGGAAGGCCTGGTGAGGGTCTGTGTTCCCCCAGGAGCTCAGGCCCTAGGCAACTGCAGGGCTTTTGCATGGTCCTCCCTGCTCCGGCCAGGCAAGGGGGTGAACCTGAGGTCACCCCAAGCCTCTCGTTGCTCTCTATAACAGCCGCCTACCACAGGGGACCCAGGAGGCCAAGTCAATAACGTGAAACCATAAAATGTCGAAGGCGTTGAAAGTTTGGACAGAGGAGCAGACACAGCAAATGGGGCCTTTTCCCAGGCAGCTCGCGTGAAACAGCAAAACAGATTTATGAGTGTCTGGTAGAGCTGTGGGGGTTGAAGTGGGTGCTGGTCTGAGACATGGAAGTTTCTAGTGGACAGGAGAGATGATAAATGAGAATTAATCGCACCGTTCCCATGACCATGATTTAATATGTGTGAAACTCTGCCTCTTCCTTCAGCGCACTTTGTTACAGTGTCATTTGGAGGAACATAAATGCATCTATTGGCGCTTTTGTGGGCTCTCCCAAGGCCTGCAGATCCCCACCCAGTCCTCTGGTCTCTGAAAGGCAGAAAATCAGAGAGGAATATTGGCCTCTGTGTGTGGATGGGGTGGGTGGGCTCAAGCCCGTCCTTGGCTGGGACTGTGGGCTCCCACATGTAGCTGCCTGACCTGCCTTGAGGTCATGGAGCATGTCTCATTCCCGCTATAGACTCTGAATGGTCCGTGAGGCCTCAAGTGTGCATGCACACACGCGTGTGCATGCTGGATGGAGCTTTTCCGGAGTGCCAGACTTTGCCATAGGGCGGAGCGAGGAGCTTGGCTGTCCGGAACCAGCCCCCCCACCCCCCCCAGCCCTCCAGCCCCCCAGCCTGTCTCTTGGGAATGAGCTGCTTTGCAGGGGGATGCTTTCCTGACACCCTCAGGAGTCTCTGACCCTCCCTGTACCTTCTGGAATAGTCTAAAGAAGATATTATATCAGTTCCTTTGATGCCGTTGGCTGGCGTGCAACAGGTGACAGCTTCTCAGGACCCTAAGGCAGCCTGAGGGTCGTGGGGGGGGAGCCCCCGCCCACCCAGGTTAGAGGAGATGGGTTAGCCAGGGTCAGAAGGCCCAGGAGATGGCTGCTTCCTAGGGAGCTCCATGTCCATGGGATGACCCTTCTCCCTCCCCAGGGCATCCCTGGGCCACCTCTGCCTCAGTCACAACCAGCCCGCCCATCAGTTCCTCCGCTAGCCCCAGAGGTCCCCGGCTGGTCCCCAGTCTCCAGAGCCCTGGGCCTGGTGACGGGGGAAGCCCCAGGGGGCTCAGAGGCCACAGCTCCAGGGACAGGAATCCTAGGCAGGTGGCTGGGGGACTGATGTCCTCAAGGACTTTACAAACCTTCCAGACCCACAGTTTAGCATCTCAGACAGTGGTCATCAGATCGCCCCTGTGGGTCTGGAGCTCCAGTCCCGACGGATGGGAGTGTGTTTGGGAAGTGTTACACGGCACTGCCTGGCTGTCAGAACACCATAAAGAATGAGCAAGATGAACAAAGCCCCTGCCATCTTGCACACCGCCTGGCTCCACCACCAGCCCGCATCCTCGCCAGCACTCCCTCTCCCTGCCCGGGGATCTACGATCCCCTGCAGCCATGGTCTTCCCTAGCCACCTCAGCCTGCTGGGAGGCCTGGGGGAGGACCTCAGCCCGGGGCCACTCAGCACACAAGCCCTCCGGCCCCCTGATTTCTAGAGATGGGGCACCAACTTGGGTCATCAAACAATCTAGGATCAGGGTATGACCTCAGGTTACCTGCCATACCAGGGTGTCAGAGAATGGCCCCATTATTTTGTTTCTGGTGGACAGAAGAGACAGGCCTGAGTGGCAGCTTTGGGTCCCTTAACTGCCTCTAGGGACATCATGGTGACTGCCGCCACATTCGTATTTACTATGGAAAATTCTAAGGCCTCTGAGGATTTTTCTGTCTAGCCCCACAGAGGTTTTTATTTATTTTTTATTTCTTTAAAAGATTTTATTTATTTATTTGAAAGAGAGAGAGCACAAGCAGAGGGAGAGGGAGAAGCAGACTCCCCACTGAGCAGGGAGCCTAACGTGGGGCTCGATCCCAGGACCCTGAAATCATGACCTGAGCTGAAGGCAGACGCTTAACAGACTGAACCACCCAGGCACCACCCGCCCCCCAACAGAGGTTTTTAATCAGAAGATTTCATGGGGGGACTTCAGGGGACTTGCCAAATCTTACCTGTATGTGTACAGGTGTATTTCTCCGGGAGGAGCCCAGAGATTGACAACTGCACGCGGGAAGGAGGGAAGGAGGGATGGAGGGAAAGACAGGCCCCGGGTCTGCAGTGAGAGCTGAGCACAGCCCTTCTAGATGCCCAAAGGCATGCTGTGAGGCTGGTATCAACACAGCCCCCCTTGTCCCCCCAAAGGAAAGTGAGGGGCTAATGAGGCCACAGTCATATACCTGCGAAGGGGAGAGCTAGCCTGGAAGCCCGGCCTGGAGGTCTGCGGGCCTCCACGGGCTTAGGGCTCCAGGCTGTGGCTCGCGTGCTGGCCCCCCAAACCCCCACCACGCATGCACACACGCATGCATACCCACGAAAGCAAACCCCGACACACACACGCGCACGCACGCACATCTGTGAACACACACGAAGGCGCAGCCCTGCGGCAGGTTCCCACCCGGCTCACCAGCCGTGCCCTCGCTCACACCGCTGTGGGCAAGGAGCCCTCCCACCCCTGTTGCAGGGCGAGGCTCAGTGAAATGATGGATGAGGAGCCCAGGGGCCCAGGGCCCGGGCGATGAGTGAGGCCTCAGCAGGATGGCATGCAGGCCCTGTCCAGACTGGGGCGTCACCCGGAATAAGATCATGAGGCAAACATGAGCGAGGCTGTAAACATGGGCAGACAATGGGGGGAGACGGGCCCTGGGGTTCCATAAGGAGTGTCCAGCCCGCCAGAGCTCAGGGCCTGCTTGGCTCGGGGGCGGCTGAGGGGACGGTGGGCGGGGGGCTGCTCCAGGCTTGGCTGGGACGGCCGTCTCGGGCCACAGCTGGCCGGTCCAGCTCCGATTTGGCTGGGAGGCCTGGCCTCCGCACAATAAACAACAGAGAAAGATAAATCGCAAATGTGTCTGGAACTGGGGGAGAGTGGGGAGAGGTGCACAGGGGTCACCTGAGGGCCTCTCTCCTTCCTTGGCGGCCGCCCCCCTGGGAGGAGGGCCCAGGGCTCCGGGGGGACTCAGTCCTGGAGCCCGTAGAGCTGCTGGGGGTCGGGGTGCCGGGACCAGAGACAGGATGTAGTGAGTATGTGGAGCCAGAGAGGGCCCTTGAGGTGAATTTCCACCTGGAAAATTCCGAAGGAGGGCAAGGGCCCAGTGTCGAGTTGAAGGGCTGCAGTGTGGGGCTGGGGAGCCCACGGAGCCTGCAGGGCATCGGCTGCTTTGGGCACCCTTCCAGCCAGGGACAAGGGCCCGGCAGCACTGACCTGCCCCTTTTCTAGAACAGGAAATGGAGGCAGAGGGCTTTCTCTTCCGGACCACTTCCGGGCTTCCTCTCTGTGCCTCCCCAGACCGCGTCCCAGAATCTCCCCCTTGCCGCGGGGAACCTCATGCACATGACTCCACGTGCTTCCCAATGGGCAGACTCTACCTCTGCTGTAAGCCGTCTCCCGGCTGCATTCTGGACCCTTCCACTTGCCTGATCCTCGGGCTCCTTGCAGGTTCAGGCCCCGAAGGGCCCACATCGTGGCTCCCCTGCTGTGGACCCGACCCTGGCTGCCCCAGCCAGAAGCCAGGGTGCTGGGCCTGCCTTCCGCATCCTTCCCTTCCACCTGACCTGTCATTTCGTCCTCCCCAGATGGCCCGACCTGGTCCCTCCCGTCTACCCCAGCCACCACCCAGTAGCCCAGGCTTCTGTTCCCTGTGGCTGGTGCGGTGGCCAGAAGGATCTGTGAGAACAACTCTGCTCCCTTCACTGGTTCCCCACAATCTTCAGGACAAAAGCCCATTCTTAGGTGCCAGACGGCCCACCTGGCCTGTCTCTCTTCATCCGTTACCTTCTCTCCTCTACCCTGTGATACCCATCCATGTGGCCTTCTGTAGGGCCTTGAATTTCGCCATGCTCCACCCACCACCAGGTGCTTCTGGAATGTTCTGGCAACACCCCCTTTCCTAGTCTAAGCAGGAGTCACGGCCCTGCCCCAGGAAGCTGGTATGAGGGAGGAGACATGGACCTGCCCTGGGAAGTAAGTGAGTCTAAAGGGGGAGACACAGCCTTGGTTCACAAAGTCTAGTCCGAGGGCGGCACAGGGCCCTGCTCTGACAAGCCCTAGTCAGAGGGAGGAGGTGTCAGCCTTCCCTGGGAGCCGTGACTTGAGGGCAGATGTGGCCCTTCTCGGACAAGTCTGCATTCATCTTGGGCAGGTCCCTGGGCATGGGCCTGGCCCCAAGGCACCTTCAGCCCTGGGGAGGGCCTGTCGGCACAGGGTACAAGCCAGCATCCGCCTGCAGGAAGCCGGGACCCAGGCGGTGCCAGAGAGATGCCGGACACAGGGCCAGGCCCCATGACAGGGTTGGTCCTGCCAGTGGTCTGCCAGCAGAGGTAGAGTCTGCCCATTGGGAAGCACGTGGAGTCAATGCCGGGCACATCCCATATTGGCCCTGAGAGCCTGCCAAGGGGCGCAGAGGGCAGGGGCGCTGGGTGGAAGGGCAGGCGGGCACCTCCCAGGGCAGAGACCATTAGGAGAGCTAGACCGCTCTGCTGCCCTCCAGGCCCATAGGGCCACACAGGGTGACGTCTGCCAGCAGAGGGGCCCCAGCTCCCTACTTCTTTGAGGATAGGTCCCAAGTGGCCCACATCGAACCAGAAGGTTCCTAAGGAAGGTAGGGGTGGAGAGTAACCATCTACCAAGCATCCACCATGTGCTTTATGAGCACTGCCTCACTGCTTACGAAGGGGCATACACCACTGTAGGCTCAGAGAGGGTAAGTGACTTACCCCAAATGCACAGCGAGGAAGGGGGAGCGCTTAAATTCAAACCCAAGCTCTCCCATGTACCAGGCTGCCTCAAAACAGTCCTCCTTGGAGGCAGGGGCCAGGTGTCCCCCATCAGACACCAATGACCTCTGCCCATCCTGGGTCCCATCAGCGGGCCCCAACCCTGTGGTTTTGAGCATGGCTGTACATGGCTGTCCTGCTTGAATATGCTGTGCAGTCTTCACAGAACACCCCAACAGTATTGGATGGGCGAATGCATAAATGCATTCCCTGTGTCTCCTCTCTTGGCCAGACCCCATGCAGGTCACCGGGACCGCAGAGAAAAAGAAACAGGGTTGATTCCTGATTTTAGCAGGGAAGACAGGCTAAGACCCAAATCAGTGTCCCTGAGGGTAACAGTCACTATGCCACAGGGGGTCACAGCAGCGAGGCAGCTGGGAGGGAGCAGCCCACCCCCCCAGGCCAGAGGAGACGAATCAGCAACACGCTTCATGGGGTGGGAGACGGTAGGTCAAATCTTTCTGGAAGGATCTTCCAGGCCCAGGGCTGAGGAAGTACTGCCGAACAACCAGCCTTTCCCGGGGCCACATGTGTCTCACACAGGGAGACTGGGACCCAGGGAGCATGGAAGCCAGGGGCCTTGACAGCTGGCTGAGGAGCTAGAACTTTCTCTGGGGTCAACAGGGAGCCAGGGAAGATATAAGGCTCAGGGTGACACCCTTACCTTGCCACTTTTGCAAGCCCACAATGATGGCCGCTGAGGCTGGGCAGGCAGGGTGGGTCTGGGGGCAGGGGGCTGCTCTGTGGTTCTGGTAAGGGACAGAGGGGTCTGTGTGGCCATTACAGGGCTGCCAGGACCCTGGTGGGGAGCGAGGGGCTGGCAGCTTTACTCACTGAGAGAAGACACCCAGAGGAGGAGCGAGCATGCTGGGAGGGAGTGACTGGGGGCCATCCAGGGGGAGGTGGCTGGGTACATGGGCCTCAACTTTCCTCCTCGTACCTGGAAATTCCCTCCCCAAACGCCGTCACTGCCTGGACCCCAGCCCCCTCTCCCACCTCAGATAGCTTGCCTCCCCCCCAGGCAGCCAGGAGCTGAGCCGAGATGACAAGCCTGACTGCCTTGGCCAGAGGCAAGTATCTGTGCGTCTGTTCAGTGCATCTGTGCGTGTCCACGGGCAGAACCCAGCCCACCTTCTCAGACCCTGTGGCTGCCATGGCGGGCCGCAGGGGCTGGGCCTGCCCCGGAGGGGCACTCGGGCCTACTGGTGTGGCGGCCTGTGCCAGGGCTCTGGGGAAAGAGGGTGGTGGCCCCGGGAGCTCGGGCCTTCCAGCCGCCCACGGAGCAGCAGGCCTGCAGGCCCTGGCAGGGAGCAGGCCGGACTGTGGGTGGCAGGGAGCCCTGGCCTGCAGGCAGCTGGCTGTCTCCTCCTCCCCAGACCACCATTCAGCTCATCAGTCCCCCCATGGGCCCAGTCAAGTGGATGGACACGGGGGAGGTCATGGCTTCCGTGTGTGTCCCATGAGGGGGCGTCAGGCGCGCCTGGCATCCAGCCCCAGCCCTGCTCTGGCTCGGTACCTCGGACGACTTGCTTAACTTCTCTGAGCCTGTCCCTCCACTCTAAAGTGAAGATGTGAACTTGGCACGCTGCCTGGTCTCTGGTGGGGACTCACTGAAGGGCACCTGGAGATGAAGATCAAGCAGGCCGAGAGGCCCAGTGGCACAGGACGAAGGGTTGGAGATCTGTTGTCAGAGCTCCTGTCATCATTGTCTCACTGTCCCGATTACTGCACCAGCACAGAGAGGACTGGAGGCGAGGCAAGTCCAGTCTCCGGCCACCCTTGGCCACTGGTCTTCATGACACTGGATGGTTTTGCCGACGGTCAGAAAGACACCAGCAGCCTGAGGTCGCAGGAAGGAGGGGAGCCCAGTACAGCTCTGGTTCTGCCCTTCCCTGGCCTTTCTCTGGCTTTAGCTGTCCTTTGAATCCGGTGGATGAATTGCTGGCCTTCAACGGCCTTTCAGGGCTTGGCTCTCAGGATTCAGGATCCTTTGTACCCCGCGGCCAGGCGTCCAGCTTCTTTGACCCCACACAAGCCATGCCCCTTCCATCTCCAACACTTTGTGCTCAGATTCTCTTCCCTGGGACACCCTCTTGTTCTTCTTTGGTGTGCCAAGCCCTCCTGGGGCCCCAACACCCACCCAGTCCTGGGATCCTGGCCCCAGAGCAGTCCGAGTACTTTTGGCCAAGTCCTACAGCCAGGCTTGAGACTGTACATTCCCTCTCGGCCCAGCTCCGCGGCCAGGAGCCCAGTCTTCTTCCCTCCTTGGCCCAGGCCATGGGCTCCGGGCGGGAAGTGGGCCTCGGTGTCCCCATGTGCCCCTCACAGCCGGGGCGCATGCTCCCAAGTCAACGCGAACTCAGAAAAGGGACCAGGGGGCTCCCGATCCCTGCTCTGTCACTTCTGACTGGGTGACCTCAGGTAATTCTCCCCACTGATTCCACCCCCACCGGCTCTGCGTCCCCCTCTGGAATGTGGGGCGATGCTGCCCCTTCCCCCCCACCCTGTGCCTGGTGCACAGGTTAAGAATTTGAACTAAGTGCTACCTGTGGATGATCTCAGTTAATCCTTATTATAGTCATAGGAGATGGTCTATTGCGTATCCCCTGTATCCCCATCTCTCCGAGGGTGGAGATAAAGGTGGGGTTGAGGATGGATATGAGAGTGGAGGTGAAGATGGAGGTGAGGGTGGAGGTGAAGGTGGAGATGAAGATGGGGTTGAGGATGGAGAAGAGGATGGAAGTGAGGATGGAGATGAGGGTGGGTATGAGAATGGAGGTGAGGATGGAGGTGAAGATGGAAGTGAGGGTAGACGTGAGGATGGAGATGAGGGTAGAAGTGAGGGTGAAGGTGAGAGTGGAGGTGAAGATGGAGGTGAGGGTAGATGTGAGGATGGAGATGAGGGTAGAAGTGAGGGTGAAGGTGAGGGTAGAGGGGAAGCTGGAGGTGAAGGTGGAGATGAGGATGGAGATTAGGGTGAAGGTGAGGATGGAGGGGAGGGTAGAGGTGAGGGTGGAGGAAATGACAGTTTGGAGGAGGTATCAGTGGTGATGGCGATACTTCTGTGGTGAGTGAGACTGGAGGCGATAATAACAGAATAAGAACCTGAGCAGAACTGCCAAGAGCAGCTCCGCACCCGGGCCCCTCCACTGACCGTGGCTGCTCATCCAGCCCCACATTTCATTTCAGTCTCAGAAGCCCCTCTGACCAGTGTCACCGATGAGTATTTGGCTCCGGATAAGCTAATGGGCGGGAAGTGGACCCAGTTGCCTCCCAGGCATTTGCAAATGTGAGTGAAGCATCGGGCATGACGTAGGCAGCTGACAAGATGGGGGTTTCCAATCAGTGAGAGGCCCAGGGTCTGGGGTGCCAGACAGTTGGGAGGTACCCTAGGGACAGGCCACTCTGTTCCAGGAAGGAGGCAAGGTCCAGGCCAACCAACACACAGGAGAGCAAAGGCTCTACCAGGTGGATGTGGCACAGCCCTGGGTCTTGGGGCCACCAAGGCAGGGTGGCCAAGCTCCGCAGAGGGTCTGCTGACACTGGGAAGGTGGGAGAGACACCTGGAGTGCCAGTGCCTGGCTAAGCTCTTGGCCTGGAGAGAGCCGCCAGGAGTGGGAATGAGAAAGCTGATGGAGGCATCAGGGGCAGAAGGGCTTGGGGGTCTTGCTGGCAGCAAGAGCGGGACAAGGGTGATAAGAGGCCCCCAGGTGTGATGCAAGCATGCGCTCTGGGGTGGCCACCGGGAATCCCAGCATCTTTGGCCAAAGCTCACAAATTCCTCCTCTGTGGTTATCATCAACCCACGAATCCTGCAGGCCCGCCATGACCAGTGCTCAAGCTTTTCCATTACCCGCTAGGCGTCCTGCCCTCCCCAGCCCACCGCAGTCTCCCGGCGCACCCACTTCTGGCCTCTGCCAGGACCCCCGGCAAGGGCCTGGCCTGGGAGCGCCTTGCCGGGGTGAGGGCCAGCCTCCACAGTGTGCTGCCCGGGCAGTGGACCTTGCCAGGTGTCAGACTCAATTTCCCTACCCTTCTTGTTCAGAGAACCAAACGTCTCGTCCCTCCACCCAAGGCAGGTCCTCCCAGGCCGCTTCCTTGGCAGCATGAAGACCCCTGGGGCGGGGGGCGGGGGTGGGCAGTCAGACTCACCAGTAGGGCAGGGTGGGGGCAGAATGAAGAAAGTTCACTCATCCAATTTGTCACCCACCTCTCAGCAGGCCGCCAGCCAAAAGGGAGGCGATGCTGCTGGATGGAGGGGCCAGGGCGGGGGGGGCGGCTGCAGGCAAAGTGGATGGAGGTAGTCAGGGGAACGCGGGGCCAGGGAGTCTAGAGACGGGGTTCAAGCCCCTGACTCACCCAGTCTCGTGGGCAAGACGGGCCCGGCGTTCCACTGGTAAATAAGGTCAGTGAGTAACAGGACTTTTGAGGTCCATCCCACCTCCCATTAGTCAGCAGAGTTCCCTCCCACAGCCAATCCCATATCCCTTGCACAACTTTGCACTCGTTGTTGTTTTTAAAATAACAGCCTTATTGTGATATAATTGAGGTACCACATAAATCATTCACTTAAAGTATACAATTCAATGGTTTTACGTATATTTGTGGAGTTGTACAGCCATCTCCACAGTTAATTTTAGAACATTGCAAACCCCTTCGGCAATCACCAACACCCAATGCCCAATCCTTCCAGGAGCCCCACCCCCCACCCCCACTAGCCCTAAGCAGCTACTAATCTACTTTCTGTCTCTATAGACTTGCCTCTTCTGGATGTTTCATGGAGTCATTGTTCCTTTCGAGAGGGAAAGGCACTGGGCAAACTGCTGTCCCCAAACTAGCTCTTCTCTGAGGCCTCATCCTGCCCCAGGCCCTGGGCTTTGGGCCACAAACTCTCCCTACCCACTCCATTCAGCCCGAGTGACGTCTCTCTCTCCTTCTCGGTAACTCCTTTCCTTTTTCTCCCCCAACACCCGCCAGCCAACCCCCTCTCCCAGGGCCCACTGTGACATTGTCCACTTCTTACCTCCTTCCCACGGTGGGACTGTCCTAAAGTAAAAACCCAGTTCAGTCACCCTGACCCAGCACAAAACCTTTCCATGAGTCTCCATTACCCTCAGGGTATAGCCTAAACTTCTGCCCCCTAGCAACCCCCCCTCGATGTGTTCTAGTCTGGGTTACCCTGAATGCAGTGCCCAAGCAAGGGTGTGCATTTGGGAAATGATTCCAGGAGACAGGAGGGAGGAGGGGGAAAGAATGAAGGCCCTAAGGATGCTTTCAAGATCCGCTGTAGGCAGCCAGATTCTGCCAGAACATCCAGGGAGGAGGGGGAAAGAATGAAGGCCCTAAGGATGCTCTCAAGATCCGCTGTAGGCAGCCAGATTCTGCCAGAACGTCCAGGGAGGAGGGGGAAAGAATGAAGGCCCTAAGGATGCTCTCAAGATCCGCTGTAGGCAGCCAGATTCTGCCAGAACGTCCAGGGACTGCATAGAACATTCCCCAGATTGGTCTGTTCCTGTGGCAGGAGATGGACATTTTCTGATGGCTCCCATCCCTCACTGGCCAAGGGCTACTACCAGGAGAGCTAGCCCTCATCCCCACATTTCAGGCTACACTGGCTGTCAGGCTAAGAGAGCCCCCGGCTCAGAAGACTCAGACAGAGAAAGATGCTGTGGTCAGTGCTGTTAGAACACTCCACCCAAATCCCCTTTGCCAGGCTCAGCGCCCACACAGCTGTGAATTGTGGACATTGGCCCTTCTCCAGAGAACAGCCCTCAGCTGATGGGAGCCATTAGCCTGGAAGATGAGTAGCCTACAGTCTATGATCAACTGAAATGGGGACTTCCTTGCCTCAGGTAGGACGGGGTCCACACTGGGGTACTGTTTATGTTCTAGATCTTCCCTGTGGATCAGGCCAAGAAGAAACTTTCCCTGAGGCTACATTCTGCTTCCCTCTCTCAGGAAATCATGGCACCTAATCCTCAACTCAGGCTCTGCTTCTGGGGAATCCAACTGAGGCAGGCACATGTGTGTGAGGCAGGACTGTTGGCTTCAGTCAGAGCTGTCCACCCAAGCAGAGGTGGAGATCCTAGAGAGAATCTGCTACACCAGATTCGGAGCTTCTAACCACAGAGGCCCAACAACTCCCTGCGTCTCAGCTCCTATCTCATTCCTCCCAAACTCCAGCCAAATACAGTAGCTGAGAAAGAAGTGGGTCCTTGGAGAAACGTTGTGCCCACCCCAAGCCATGACTGTCTTAATTTGATCAGGACCACAAACCGCACAAGGCCATGAGGACAAGAACTTGGCTGCATGCGAGCCTAGGAATAGAGTTAGAAGGGCAGACTTGGAGGCCAGCAGCTCTGGGTAGAGTCTGGCTGGGGGTGGCCGAGTGACTAATGCTGGAAGGTCAGATTTGAAAAGGAGAGCAGAGGGTCCCAAAGGCAGGTATCAGCCTTGAGGGTGGCCCATGAGAGAGTAGCAGTGTGCCCACATGACATTCAAAGTCCTGTGTGGGCAGGTGAGTAGCCCAGGGAGCTCAGGGCCAAATACAGACTCCAAGGAGGTGTGACTGGCTGGGTGGGCAGCTGAGACAGGAACTTAGGTCTGTCACCTAAAGCCCAAGTCCCACAATCGGGGAATGGGGTGAGGCCTGTCCTATGGAAATGAGGCCATCACTCAGAAAGCAAAAATGCTATTAGATCCAGAGCCAGGCTGACCTGAGGTAAAGCCCCAGAGGGATTGTCTAGACGTACTTAAATCCCCCTGCCTCAGGGCAGGCCCAGCTGGTCCTAAAGCCTGAGGTGGAGCCAAGCCCACAGGTGAGAGAGCAAGAGGCTAGAGATACAAAGAAAGAGCTGCAGGGCAGGAGGCAGGTGATCCAACTCTATACACTCAGCAGATTTGAATAAATGCCTGCTGACTGGCTAGCTCTCATGTAGTCATTCAACAGCTCTGAGCAGCAGTTATGGGCAACACCTATGCTGGGTGATTTAGGGTCCTGGCCAGGTGCTTAGCATCTCTTCTGGAATTGCTTGCATACTAGTTTCCTACAGACACATTCAGGCTCCCACCATAGCCCAGCACCCCTAGAGCTAAAAGTACCTTGGGATCCAGGCTCATGACCACTGAATATAGTCAAATTCGGGATACTCTAATAATTTAATGGTGGTGTATAAATTACTTTTAAGTCTAGTATAAAGGTTAAAATAAAAAAAAAAGATTTTATTTATTTATTTGACAGAGAGAGAGATAGCAAGAGCAGGAACACAAGCAGGGGGGGTGGGAGAGGGAGAAGCAGGGCTTCCCACTGAGCGGGGAGCCCGATGCGGGCCTCGATCCCAGGACCCTGGGATCATGACCTGAGCTGAAGGCGGACGCTTAATGACTGAGTCACCCAGGCGCCCCTACAAAAGACTTTAAAATAACTATATCTACAATAATTTGTTCATGGAAACAATTCCATTTATAATAGCATCAAAAGGAATAAAATAGGAATAAAGGTAGCCAAGGAGGTGAAAGATCAATACAGTGAAAACCATAGAACAATGATGAAAGAAATTGAAGAAGACATAAATAATGGAACGATATCCCATGTTCATGGACTAGAAAACTTAACATTGTTGAAATGTACATCCTATCCAAAGCGATCAACAGATTCAATACAATCCCTCTCAAAATTCTAGTGGCATTTTTCATAGAAATAGAAAACACAATACTGGAATTCATATGGGACCACAAAAGATACTGAATAGCAAGCGTAATCTTGAGCAAGAAGCTGGAGGCATCACACTTTCGGATTCCAAATTCTATTACAAATCTATGGTAATCAAAACAGTATGATACTGACAAAAAAAACCCACAAACAGACATATCAACCAATGAAACAGAACATAGAGCCCAGAAATATGCCCATGTATATATAGTCTACTAATCTTAGACAAGGTGCCAAGAATACACAAAGGGGAAAGGATAGTCCCTGCAATAAATGGTATTGGGAAAATTGGATATCTGCATGAGAAAGAATGAAATTGGATTCTTATACCTCACACAAAAATTAAACATAAGACCTGAAACTGAAACTCCAAGAAGAAAACACAGGGGACAATCTTCTTGACATTGGTCTTGGCACTAAAAAGCACAGGCAACAAAAACAAAAATAAATAAGTGGAACTACATCAAACTAAAGTTTCTGCACTGCAAAGGAAACAATCAACAAAAAGAAAAGGCAACATATAGAATGGGAGAAAATATTTGAAAACCGCATATCCAATAAGAGGTTAATATCCAAAATATATAAGGAACTCATACAGCTTAATAGAAAAAAAAAAAAAAAAAAAACACACACACAAGTATCCTAACTTTAAAATGGGTAAAGACCTGAATAGATATTTCTCCAAAGAAGACATACAAACGGCCAAGAGGTTAAAAAAAAAAAAAAAAAAAAAAAAAGGCCAACAAGTATATGAAAAGATGCACAACATCACCAGTCATCAGGGAAATACAAATCAAAACCACAATGTGATATCACCTTATACCTGTTAGGATGGCTATTATAAAAATTTTTTTTTTATAACAATTGTTGGAGGGGCACCTGGATGGCTCAGTTGTTAAGCATCTGCCTTCGGCTCAGGTCATGATCCCAGGGACCTGGGATCGAGCCCTGCATCATGCTCCCTGCTCAGCGGGAAGCCTGCTTCTCCCTTTCCCACTCCTCCTGCTTGTATTCCCTCTCTCGCTGTGTCTCTGTCAAATAAATAAAATCTTAAAAAAAAAATTGTTGGAGAACATATAAAGGAAAGGGAACCCTTATACACTGTTAGTAAGAATGTAAATTGGTAC
This sequence comes from Mirounga angustirostris, assembly GCF_029215605.1. Taxonomy (NCBI): domain Eukaryota; kingdom Metazoa; phylum Chordata; class Mammalia; order Carnivora; family Phocidae; genus Mirounga; species Mirounga angustirostris. Next base: position 170,484,766 of record NW_026991713.1, read on the forward strand.
AGCCATTATAGAACACAGTATGGAGTTTCCTCAAAAAATTAAAAATAGAACTACCATATGACCCAGCAATCCCAATCTGGATATATATCAAAAGGAAATCAAATCATTATCTCAAAGAGATACTGCACTCCCATGTTTATTACAGCAGTTTTCAAAGCCAAGATCTAGAAACAATCTAAGTGGTCATTGATGGATGAATGGGTAAAGAAGATAATGGCAGATATATAATGGAATATTATCCAGCCTTAAAAAGGAAGGAAATTCTACCATTTGTGACAATGTGGATAAACTTGAGAGACATTATGCTAAGTGAAATAAGCCAGATACACAAAGAAAAATACTGTATAATCATTTATATGTGGAGTCAAACTGATAATAACAATAGAATGGTAGTTACCAGGATCTGGGGGTTTGGTGAATTGACGAGATGTTAGTCAAAGGGTGAAAATTCTCAGTTATAAAATGAATGAGTTCTGGAGACATAATTTACAGTATGGGAGCTATAGTGAATAACACTGTATACTTGAAATTTGCTAAGAGAGTAGATCTCAAGTATTCTCACTTGAAAAAAAATGTAACTATGTAAGATGATGGGTATGTGGATTAGCTTGATTGTGGTAAATATTTCAAAATGTATACATACATCAAAACATCATGTTGTATACTTTATATATATACAGTTTTTATTTGTCATTCATATCTCAGTAAAGCCAGGGGAAAAAAGAAGAATTACATCAACTCTTTAAAAACTCTGCCAAAAATAGGAGGCAACATTTCCCAACTCATTCTCTGAGGCCCTGATAACCAAAACCAGACAAAGACAATACAAGGAAAGAAAACTACAGACTAATAATCCTTACAAATGCAGACACAAAAATTCTCAACAAAGTACTAGAAAATGAATCCACGAACATACAAAAAATATTATACAGTGTGACCAAATGGGATTTATCCCAGGAATGCAAGGTCAATCCAACATACAAAAATCAACCAAGTTGATACACCACATTAACAGAATAAAGAGCAAAACCACATAATCATCTAAATAGATTCAGAAAAAGTGTTTGACCAAATCCAACGCCCTTTTTATAAAAATCACATTCAACAAACTCTAAATAGAAAGAAGCTTTCTCAATTTGATAAAGAGCATCTATGAGAAATTCACTGTTAACATCACGCATAATGGTGAAAGCCTGAAAGCTTTCCCCCTAAGATCAGGAATAAGACAAGGATGTCTCCTCTCACCACTTCTATTCAATATTATATTGGACATTCCAGTTAGGACTGCTAGGCAAGAGAAAGAAATAAAGGCATTGAAGTAGAAAGGATGAAGTAACATTATCTCTATGTGCAGATGACAGCACCTTGTACATAGAAAATCCTAAGGAACACACACACACACAACTATAAGAACTAATAAATTAACCAAGGTTGTAGAATACAAGAGAACTATTAACAAATCAATTGAATCTATATACCCTGGAGATAAATACTTGAAAAATGAAATTAAGAAAACAATTCCTCTCATCATATGCAAAAATTAGCTCAAAGTATCATAGAGCTAAATGTAAGCACTAGAGTGATAAAACTCTTAGAAGAAAATATAGGTGCAAATCTTTATGATCTTGGAGTAGCAATGGTTTATTAGATACAATGTGAAAAGCACAAGCAACAATAGAAAAAACAAATAAATTGGCTTTCATCAAAATTTAAAATTTTTGTATTTCAAAACACCATCAAGAAAGTGAAAAAGACACCCCACAGATCGGGAGAAAATATTTGCAAACTATTTACCTAATAGAGGACTAGTTTCCAGAATATATAAACAACTCTTACAACACAAAAATAAGAGATAAATAACCCCATTTTTTTAATGTGGAAAGGATTTTAATAGACATTTCTCCAGAGACGATATACTTACAAATGGCCAATAAGCACATGAAAAGAAGTTCAAACATCATTACTCACTAAGAAAATGAAAATCAAAACCACACTATGATGTATCAAAACCACTGTGATGGCTATAATAAAAAAGAAAGACAATAAAAAGTGTTGACAAGAATATGGAGAAATTGGAACCTTCATACATTGCTGGCAGAAATATAAAATGGTGCAGCCACTTTGAAAAATAGTTTGGCAGTATCTTAAAAAGTTAAACATAGAGTTACCAAAGGAGCAATTCTACTCCTATGTATATACCCAAGAGAATTGAAAACATATGTTCACATAAATACTTGAACACAAATGCTCATAGTAACGTTGTTCACAGTACCCGGACCTCATGCCCATCTACTGATGATTGGGTAAATAACAGAGTATATCCATACAATGGAACCATATTCAGCTGTGAAAATGAACGAAATTCTGATACATACTATAACATGGATGCACTTTGAAAACATGATGCTGAGTGAAAGAAGTCAGCCACAAAAGGTCACATATTGTATGATTCTGCTTATATGAAATATCCAGAATAAGCAAATCTGTAGGGACAGAAAGTGGTTGCCAGGGGCTGGGAGAAGGGGAGAATGAATGATGAGTGTCTGCTAATTGGTACGGGGTTTCTTTGGGGGAAATGAAAATGTTATGGAATTAGATAATGGTGATGAATGCACAACACTGAATATATTAAAAACTATTGGTACACTTCAAAAAGGTGATTTATGTGATTTATACTTCAATGTGATATGTGATTTATACTTCAATGAACGTGATTTATACTTCAATGAAAAAAGAAAAAATAAGAAATCCAACTGAGTCTATATCTACTAAAACTTATATTTTATAGTTAAAATTTTCCAACAAGGCCCAATGGCTCCATTGGTAAATACTAGTAAACAATTGAGGATGAGATAGTAAAAAACTTTTATAAAACATAGAAAGGGGAATACTTCCCAACTAATTTAATGAGGCCACTGTTACTCTGATATGAAACCAGACAAAGATACTACAAGGGAGGAAACCCCTCACAAATATAGATGAGGGATTAGCAAGCCTTGGTCTTTGAGCCAAAGCCAACCTGCAATCTGTTTATGTAAATAATGTTTTATTAAAACATAGCCACACCCATTAATTTACATTTCACCCATTGCGCTTTTACGCTATAGTGGTAGAGTTGATGTGGCACAGATTATAAGGTCTACAAAGCCTCAAATATTTACTACCTGACTCTTTACAGAGAAAGCTGATCCCTGCTATAGGCCAATAGCTGTCACGAAGAAAGATTTTTAATCCTTTAGAAAGATTAGCAAATCAAACAAGAAATATATAAAACAGATAAAGCATTAAAATCAAGTGGAATTTATCCCAGAAATACGATGTTGGTTTAAAAAAAAAAATCAGTCAATGTAATACAACATATTAATGGAATAAAGGTTAAGTATGACACATTCATTTCAATAGTTGCAGCAAGAGGCATTTGGTAAAATCCAACATCCATTTATGATTAAAATACTTTTCAGCAGACTAAAAATAGAAGGGAAATTTTCCCATCCAGCATATAAGAAGTTTGGAAGTCACCACTCTGTCCTAACAACAAGTAGAAGGTTGAATAAACTGAAAAATCAACAACTCTTTTTAGATAAATCAGAGAAGTGAGGTCACAGGGAAAACTGCTGTCCCCAAAATTGCAGAGACTGATGAATAACAGAGAATTTATAACTTACTGGAGAGCAACCCATGAGCAGAAACCAGCAGGAACCAGTGCTGGGGTAGAAACCTGAACTACAATTGACAAATTGCTGGAGGTTCTGGTGTGGATGAGTCTGAGAGATAAATACTCCAGGGAGATCCAGTCATAGGGAGACCCCCCCCACACTTTTGTGACTTTTACCACCTGGAGCTCTACCAGTTTCTCGCAGTGAATATCAGAGAAAAATTCCCTCTTGCTTCTGGCAGAGGGAGGGGAAAACAAGCCATTATGAAATATGCCAGAGCATTCTGTTCTCCTTAGCAAAGCCTGCCCTCAGGAGAAACTGTCTAACCAGAGTCTCACTTGCTGGGGTTTTATCAGAGTCTCACTTGCTGGGGTTTTATCAGAGCCTAGCTGATTTGGGGGGAGGGAAATACCCAACCGCAGCCCCCTCTAGCCATCCTGTCCCACCTAAGAGGAATCAGGTAATGGAGATGATTGCACAACCTTGTGAATATACTAAAAATGATTGAATGGTATACTTTAGAAAGGTGAATTTTGTAGTATGTGAATTATACCTCAATAAAAAAAGGAAGAAAAAATAGAAAATCTGAAAAAGTCTGTATCTACTAAAATTTATATTTTATAGTCAAAACTTATTTCATCACATTTTCACTTAAAAGAATATCAAGAATATCAATCGTACAGTGTCTGCTCTCAGACCACGATGGAATCAAAATAGAAATCAATAACAGAAAGATGGCTAAAAGATCTCCAAATACCTGGAGATTTAAAAAACCCACTTCTCAATAACACATGGGTCAAAGAAGAAACCTCCAGAGAAATTTAAAAATATGTTGAACAAAATGAAATGAAAACACCACTTATCAAAATTTGTGGGATGCAGCGAAAGCAGTGCTTAGAGGGAAATTTATAGCACTGGATGTATTTAAAAAGAAGAAAGATTGAAAATCAATCAGCTAAGCCTCCACCTTAGAAAACTAGAAAAGAAGAGCAAATTAAATCCACAGTAAGCAGAAGAAAAGAAATTATAAAAATGAGAGCAGAAATCAATTAAATTGAAAATGGGAAGTCAAGAGGAAATTAATAAAGCCAAAATCTGGTTCTTTAAAAACATCAATAGAACTGATAAACCTCTGAACCAGGCTAACTAAGAAAAAGAGAGAAAGGACCAAATTACTAATATCAGAAATGAAATAGGAGAAAGGTGTATAGATCCCATGGGCATTAAAGGGATATTAAAGGAATATTATGATCAACTCTATGCCCACAAATTCGACAACCTAGTGAAACGGACCAATTCCTCAAAAGACACAATCTGCCATGACTCACATTTTAACAATCTGAGTAGACCTATACCTATTGAAGAAACTGAATCAGTATTTAATAACTCCCAAACAGAAAATACCCAGACTCAGATGGGTTCCTTGGTAAATTCTAACCATGAGTTCCATTTTTTCAGGAGATACTGAACCATCCCGGTTATCTGTTTCATCATTTTTGTAGATGTGATTACTGAGGAATTAGTCCTGTGGGCTCCACTGGGATGTCTCCCACCACTACCATAGAACACTTGGGGCCGTGACATGAGAGATTGGAGAAAAGAAAAGGAAAAAAAAAAAGGATTTCTCTCCTCTCTCTGAGCTTAGGAAGTCCCTTCCCCGCTCCTCAGGCCAGAACTAGAAGGTTTCACCTGGACTTCTCACTGTTTATGCCTATGACACTTCTTGGTTTCAGGCTGTACTGGGCTCGGGCTGTAAGATACTGTAGGGGGAAAATTGGTAGACTCACCAGTGGTTCAGTGGTACTCCAGATTTTTGTCTTCTTTCCCAATGTTCTTGCTAATATTGACGTTTCGTAGTCCTCGGATAGCTGTTCCATGTATTCTGTCCACGTTTTACAGCTGTATTCAGTAGGAGAGACAGGGCGGAGTGCACTTACTCCATTTTACCCAGAACCGAAACCTAAAGATTTCTTTAGACATACGAAAGCTGAAAGAAATAATCACCAGCAGATCTTCTCTTCAAAAAATATTAAAGGAAGTCCTTCAGACAGGAGAAGAATGATACCAGATGGAAATGTGAATGTACATAAAGGAATGGAGAGCATCAAAAATGGTAAATATGTGGGGAAACATAAAATACTTTTTTTCTTATTTTTAAATTTTTTTTCAGAAGACAATTGACTAGTTAAAGCAAAAGTAATGACAATGTATTGTGAAGTTCATAACTTCACAATATCTGACAACAAAAGCACAGAGGCTCAGAAGGGGAAAAATGGAAGTATAATATGCTATATTTTTATGCTATATTTTAAGTGGTATTATGTTACTTGATGGTAGGCTAATAAGTTAAAGATGTGTACTATAAGCCATAAAGTAATCACTAAATAATAAAAAGCTAAGAGTTATACCAAATAAACTAATGAATGAGATAAAATAAAATCATAAAAAATATTCAATTAATTCAAAAGAAGTTCCAAAGAGAGGAAAAAGGCAACAAAGAACAGATGGGCCAAGTAGGAAACAAATACCAGGATGGCAGATTTAAATCCCACCATGTCAATAATAACATAAAATGTAAATGGTTTATAGGAGGGGAGGCAACCTCTGTCTGCAGACCAAACCTCGCCTGCAACATGTTTTTACATGGCCCTCAAGCTAAAAAGATTTGTACATTTCCAAAGTGTTGTTAAAAAAGAAGAAAAGAAGGGTATGTAGCAAAGACCATATGTGGCCCACAAAGCCTAAAATATTTATTACCTGGTCCTTTACGGAAAACATTTTTCAACTGCTGGCCTAAATGCCCCCGATTAAAAGGTATAAGGCAGAGCTTGTCAGATTGGATAAAAAAGCAAGGCCCAACAATGCTGCCTAAATAAACCAAAGAAATTTAACAATGAAAAAAAAATATGGCAATAGAAAAAAGTGTATACATGTGAATATGAATATAATATATAATATAATACAATCAGTCTCTGCACTCAGTTCCTGGCATAAAGCTCCTAAAACCCTTGTATTTTCCTAAGTGATAAGAGTACAAGGAGCATCTTTTGTTTTAATAATTGGTCTTTGACCCCAGTTCCTGACACAGAGTTCCTATATCCCTTGAGTGACAGGATTATCTTTTGCTCTTTTTTTTTTTTTTTTTTAAGATTTTGTTTTATTTATTTGACGGAGAAAGACACAGCGAGAGAAGGAACACAAGTAAGGGGAGTGAGAGAGGGAGAAGCAGGCTTCCTGCTGAGCAGGGAGCCCGATGCGGGACTCGATCCCAGGACTCTGGGATCATGACCTGAGCCGAAGGCAAACACTTAATGACTGAGCCACCCAGGCGCCCGAGGATTATCTTTTGTTCTAATGAAGTGGTATTGGGTAAGCTCCTGGATGGGGGCTGGTCATCAGAAAGACCAAACCATGATTAGAAGTTCGGAACTTTAAGCCCCACCCCTCATTCTTCAGAGAGGGGAGTGAGACTGGAAACGGGGTTAATAATGATCGTGCCTAGGTGAATGATCATGCTGACATGAAGAAGCCTCCATAAAAATCCCAAGCGTATGGGGTTCAAAGAGCTTCTGGGATGGTGCACACGTGAAAGTGCTCAGAGAGTGCATGCCTGAGGAGGGCATGGAAGCCTCCACCCTAGCCCTACGCAGCTCTTCTATCTAGATGTTTACCTGTATGGTTTAGCATATCCTCTTAGAGTAAACTGGTAAACGGTTCTGTGACCACTCTAGCAAATTAATCAAAACTGAGGAAAGGATTGTGGGAACCTCAGATTTATAGCTGATTAGTCAGAAGCACAGGTAATAACCTGGACTTGTAGTATATTTTATATTTATATATAGATATATATTTATAAAATATACAAATATAAATATAAAATATATAAATATTATATTTTTACATATAATTTATATCTATCTATCTATATATATATCTAACTCTAACCAAAGCCAGACTGCCTATATAAATAATAGACAATGTAGATTTTGAGACAAAGAATATTACCAGAGACATGGAAGGTTATTTCATAATAATGAAGTGGTCAATTCATTAAGAGAATATAACAACCCTAAATGATATGTTCCTAATAACAGAGATTCAAAATACACAAAGCAAAAACTCCATATACAAACAGACATGTCAACAATCATAGTGGGAAAGTTCAACACGATTCCTTCAACAACTGATAGAACAGCACATGGATAATCAGTAAGGATGTAGAAGATTTGAACAACACTTTTGACCAAACTAATCGACATTTATAGCACCTTCCACTCAACAATAGCAGAAGATCTTTTATTTATTTATTTTTTAAAGTAGGCTCTATGCCCAACATGGAACCCAACATGGGCCTTGAACTCACAACCCTGAGATCAAGACCTGAGCTGAGATCAAGAGCAGGACACTCAACCAACTGAGCCACCCAGGTACCCCCAGAAAATCTTTTTTTTTAAGTGCAAATGGAACAGTCCCCAAAGTAGATCGTATTCTGCACCATAAAACAAGTCTCAATAAATTTAAGAGGATTCAATTCAACAATGGAATTAAATTAGAAATCAATAAGAAAAATATTACTGGAAAATCCCCCCAAATATTTGGAAACTGAACAGTACATTTCTAAATAACTTATGGGACAAAGGAGAAATTACATGGGAATTTAGAATGTATTTTAAATGAATGAAAATGAAAAGACAACAGGTCACAATTTGTAGGATGTGGCTAAAGCAGTATTAAGAGTGATTTTTTAAAATTGCAGCGTAATTAACATACAGTGTTACATTAGTCTCAGGTATACTATATGGTGGTTCAACAATGCTAGACATTACTCAGTGCTCATCATGATCAGTGGACTCTTTTTTTTTTTTTTTAAAGATTTTATTTATTTATTTGAGAGAGAGAGAGAGAGCACATGAGAGGGGGGAGGGTCAGAGGGAGAAGCAGGCTCCCCGCCGAGCAGGGAGCCCGATGCAGGACTCGATCCTGGGACTCCAGGATCATGACCTGAGCCGAAGGCAGTCGCCCAACCAACTGAGCCACCCAGGCGCCCTTGATGAGTGGACTCTTAATCCTAGAGGGGAAATTTAGAGTACTGATTGCTTACATTAGAAAGAAAGGCCTCACATCAATGACTTAAAATTATACACTGAGAAACTAGATTTTAAAAGAGCAAAAATTTTAATTAAGAAATATTATCAGGGGTGCCTGGGTAGTTCAGTCAGTTAAGTGTCCAACTCTTAGTTTTAGCTCAGTTCATGACCTCAGGGGTCATGGGATGGAGCCCTGCATCGAGCTCCCTACTCAGTGGGGAGTGTGCTTGAGGATTCTCTTTCTCCCTCTCCCTCTCTCTCTGTCCCTTCCCCCACTCATGCTTTCTTTCTTTCTCTGAAATAAATCTTAAAAAAAGAGATATTATCAAATATACACAAACTCTTTTGGAAAACTGAAAAAGTGAGAGTACTTCCCAATCCATTCTATGAGGTCCGCATTACCCTGACACCAAAAAACAAAGATTTGGGGGAAAAAAAAAAAAGACCAATATTCCTCATGAGTCAAATAAAACACACACACACACACACACACACACACATTCTTAACAATATCACAGTAAATAAAATTTAACAATATATAAACATTATAGCACATTATGACCAAATGGGTTTATCCCAAGAATCTAAGGTTGGCCATCGACAGATGAATGGATAAAGAAGATGTGGTATATATATACAATGGAATATTATGCAGCCATCAAAAGGAATGAGATCTTGCCATTGGCAACGACGTGGATGGAACTGGAGGGTATTATGTTGAGTGAAATAAGTCAAACAGAGAAAGACATGTATCATATGATCTCACTGATATGAGGAATTCTTAATTGCAGGAAACAAACTGAGGGTTGCTGGAGTGCGGGGTGGGGTGGGAGGGATGGGGTGACTGGGTGATAGACACTGGGGAGGGTATGTGCTCTGGTAAGCGCTGTGAATTGTGCAAGACTGTTGAATCTTAGATCTGTACCTCTGAAACAAATAATGCAATATATGTTAAGGAAAAAAAAAGAAGAAGAAGGTAGCGGGAGGGGAAGAATGAAGCGGGGGAAATCGGAGGGGTAGACGAACCATGAGAGACGATGGACTCTGAAAAACAAACAGGGTTCTAGAGGGGAGGGGGGTGGGAGGATGGGTTAGCCTGGTGATGGGTATTGAGAAGGGCACATTCTGCATGGAGCACTGGGTGTTATGCACAAACAATGAATCATGGAACACTTCATCTAAAACTAATGATGTAATGTATGGGGATTAACATAAGAATAAAAAAAAAGAAGATACTATCAAAAAAAAAAAGAATGTAAGGTTGGTTTAGCATTTGAAAATCAATGTAATTCATGTAATTCATGTTATTAACAGAATAAAAATATAAAAACAAAACCCAGGTGATAATCTCAGTGGATGCAGAAAAAGCTCTTGACAAAATTTAACATCCATTCCTGAAAGTACTAAAAATACAAAGAAACTTCATAACCTTGATGAAGAATTAGTGTTTTCCTCCTAAAATCAAGAACAAGGCAAGAATGTCCATTCTCACTACCACTATTCAATGTAGTACTGGAAAAACACCATCAACCAACTAAAACTGATAAAATACTCTATTCATGACAGTATAATATACTATATATAATATATTTTCAAGTGCACATAGACTATTTACCAAGATAGATTATATCTTCAATCATAAAATAAGCCTTAATAAAGGTTTTAGTGTTAGAATTATATAAACTATGTTCTCAGATGATAATGGAATTGAACTAAAACTCAGAAGTTGGTAATAGAAATAAACCTGGAAAATTAATAACACACTTCTAAATAATTCAAGGTAAAAGGAAATCTCAAGGGAAGTTAGAAAATATTTAAATTAGAATGAAAATGAAAACACAACATATCCAAAACTTAGGGATACAAAGTACTATTCAAAGGAAATCTATAGCAGTAAATTATTGTATTAGAAAATAAGGTCTCAAATTAATAACCTAGCTTTCACTTTAATTAACTATTTTTTAAAAGAGTAAAATAAACTCAAAGCAAGCAGAGGGACACCTGACTGACTCAGTCAGTAGAGCATGTAACTCTTGATCTCAGAGTTGTGAGTTTGAACCCCATGTTGGGTACAGAGATTACTTAAAAAAAATTAAGTAAAATCTTTAAAAAAAAAAAAGCAAGCAGAAAGAAGGAAATAACAAAGAAAAGAGCAGAAATCGATTAAATGAAAGCAAGAACAATAGATAAATAATTTAAACCAAAAGCCAGTTCTTAGAAAGGGTGTATAAAATTCCTAAACCTGTAGCCAAAAGGAAGGAAGGAAGGAAGGAAGGAGAAAAGAAAAAGAAACAGAGAAGGAAAAAAAGGAAGGATAATTGAATTGGACAAATTTCTCAAAAACCACAAACTACCAACATTCACCCAAGTTAAAACAGATACCCTGAATAGTCCCATATTTTTGAAGAATTGAATTCGTAGTTAAAAACTTTCCAAAGAAGAAATCTCCAGGTCCCAATAATTTCTCTGAAGAATTTAAAAAAAAAATTTTTTTTTAAGATTTTATTTATTTATTTGACAGAGACAGAGATAGCAAGAGCAGGAACACAAGCAGCAGGAGTGGGAGAGGGAGAAGCAGGCTTCCCCCTGAAGAGGGAGCCCGATGTGGGACTCGATCCCAGGACCCTGGGATCATGACCTGAGCCGAAGGCAGACGCTTAACGACTGAGCCACCCAGGCGCCCCTAAAAATTTTTTTTTATTTATTTTTTGACAGAGAGAGAGACAGTGAGAGAGGGAACACAAGCAGGGGGAGTGGGAGAGGGAGAAGCAGGCTTCCCACTGAGCAGGGCACCAGATGTGGGGCTCAATCCCAGGACCCTGGGATCAAGACCTAAGCCGAAGGCAGACGCTTAACCACTGAGCCATCCAGGCGCCCCTTTCTGGAGAATTTTACCAAAGATTTAGAGAAGAAAAACATCAATCTTATGGAAACTCTTCAAGAAAATAAAAGAGTGAATACTCCCAAATTTGTTGTATGAGGCCGGCAGTATTTTTATACCCAAATAGACCATGATAGTGCAAAAAGAGAAGCCTACACAGACCAATAGTCCTTATGAATATAGACATAAAATCTTCAAAAAAAGTAGCAAATTGAATGCATCAGTATATAAAACAATAATACACCACAACAAAGTGAGTTTTATACGAGCAATATGAGGCTGGTTCAATATTGCAAATTAATTAATGCAATCCATTTTATTAACAGTCTAAAGAGGAAGAAAAAGCATATGATCATATCAATGTATACAGAAGAAGCATTTGACAAGATTCAACATCCATTCTGGGTAAAAGCTCTCATCAAAGTAGGGATAGACAGGAAATTCCTCAACCTGAGAAAGGGCATCTACAAATTACCCAGAGCGAAAATCATACTTACTGGCAAAAAACTGCATGCTTTCCCTAAGTTAAAAAACAAGATAAGAATGTTTCCTGTCCCCACTTCTATTTCACATTGTATTGGAATACTGAGCTGGGATAATAAAACAAGAAAAGAAGTAAAGAGCACACAGATAGGAAAAGAAGAACTAAAAACAGTCCATATTAATAAACACATAATTGTCTCCATAGGAAATCCACAAAAAAACCTTCAAAAACTATAAATAAATTTATAAAGATTGAAACATACAATTTTATATCTATGCATAGCAGCAAACAGTTGGAAACTGAAAATTTGAAAACAGTACCATTTGGAATAGCATTAAAAGAAGAAATACCTGGGGGTGCCTGGGTGGCTCAGGTGGTTAAATCTCAGGTGGTCATGATCTCAGGGTCCTGGGATCAAGTCCCACATCAGGCTCCCTGCTCAGCGAGGAGTCTGCTTCTCCCTCTGACCCTCCCCCTGCTTGTGCTCTCTCTCTCTCTCTCACTCAAATAAATAAATAAAATCTTAAAAAAAAAAAAAAGGAAGAAATACCTGGGTATAAAACTAACAAAACATGTGCAGGGTATTTATGCTTGAAATGACAGAACACTTTTAAAAGAAATCTAGAAAGACCTAAATAAATGGAGAGACGGGGCGCCTGGGTGGCTCAGTCGGTTGAGCGACTGCCTTCGGCTCAGGTCATGATCCCGGAGTCCCGGGATCGAGTCCCGCATCGGGCTCCCTGCTCGGCGGGGAGTCTGCTTCTCCCTCTGACCCTCCCCCCTCTCATATGCTCTCTCTCTCTCATTCTCTCTGTCAAATAATAAATAAAATCTTTAAAAAATTAAAAAATAAATAAATAAATAAATGGAGAGACATACAATGCTCACAGATTTGAAGATTTGGTATAAGTAGGATGACAATACTTCTCAAATGATTTATGGGTTTAACACAACGCCAATCAAAATCTTAATAAGATTTTTGTAGATCTATACAAGCTGATTCTAAAATTTATATGTAAATGCAAAGGAACTAGACGAGTTACAACAAATTTGAAGAAGAAAAATACAGTTTGAGGACTCACACTTATTAAGTTAAAACAAATAGTTACCATATGATCCAGAAATCTCGTTCTTGGGTAGGTATCCAAGAGAAATGAAATCATATATCCACACATAGCTTCATATATACAAATGTATATAGCAACTTTATTATAATAGCTTGAAACTGGAAAAAAACCCAGATGTCTATAAAAAGTGCACGAATTTTAAGAAGTGGTATATCTATACAATGGAATACTACCCACAAATAAAAAAGGAACAAATTACTGATTTATGCAACTACATGAATAACTCTCAAAAAACTATGCTACTGGAGGAGTGATGTCAGTGAAAATGGCAGACGAAGGAACTCCAAAATTCCATCCTTCAACAAAAGTAACAGGAAAAAAAAAATGCAAGAACTGTCAGAATATTTTTTTTTCTTTGCAGATGTGGAAATTAAACAAAGGTTTGCAGCAACCTGAGGCACTAATTCAAGAAAAACAACTGAATCTCAGTAAAACAACAAGTTTTGCACTATTTAAACTTACACCAATCCAATCTCCCACTCTCCAGGTTAGTGGTAGTTTTGACAATAACAGCTCATATTGCTGGTGGTGGAGGAAGAAGAACAGACCTCACACACACACACACACACACACACGCACACACACACACACGTAATTTGTTTTGACTAATCTGGTAGTTCCCCATAGGATCATCTCAGAAGACTGTGTTGTTTTTGTTTTTTTGTGGAGGTTTGTGTGTGTGTTGTTTTTTGTGTGTGCTTTTGTTTTGTTTTGTTTATTTTTGTTTATTTTAATTTTTTTTTTTTGCCTAACTCGGAACTGGACCAGTGTTAGAGACACTACCAGGGGGTGGAAGGTGGAAGTGGGTTTTTTTTGTTTTTTTTTTTTATTTGAGAGAGAGAATGAAAGAGAGAGAGCACATGAGAGGGGGGAGGGTCAGAGGGAGAAGCAGACTCCCCGCTGAGCAGGGAGCCCGATGCAGGACTCGATCCCGGGACTCCAGGATCATGACCTGAGCTGAAGGCAGTCGCTTAACCGACTGAGCCACCCAGGTGCCCCTTTTTTATTTTTTTAAAGATTTATTTATTTATTTATTTGACAGAGAGACACAGAGAGAGACAGGGAACACAAGCAGGGGGAGTGGGAGAGGGAGAAGCAGGCTTCCTGCGGAGCAGGGAGCCCGATGCAGGACTGGATCCCGGGACTCCAGGATCATGACCTGAGCCGAAGGCAGTCGCTTAACCAACTGAGCCACCCAGGCGCCCATGAAGGTGGAAGTGTTAATTGAAAAACATTTACAGACAAATGTTTTAGTCACTGCTGCCTGAGGCACTGGGTAAACAGTGGGGCAAACAGTAGTCTAACCAAAAAGCTTAGTAGGAAAGACTAAGAATGTGTTGTCCATAAGGGATTTAAGAGCTGTGACATATTTCTGAGAATCCAGAAGGTAATGCAGGTGCCCAGGGATGTATGCATGCTAATAAAAGACCTGAGAGGGCCCTAAGCTCTCACTTCTGGCTGACCTTCAGGTTCTGCACAAGCAGGAAGTGAAAACTAATGCAGAGCTATAAATTGCCAGTCTGCATGGTGAAGGAGTGCCCAACATGTGCATGGAGACCTTCAACAAAGATTAGGAGACTTTTTTTCGTTCCAGGAAGGGATAAGAATACTTCTGTCCAATCCTTAGTCGACCACTAAGCTAACATAACAGTCTTCATTAGCCACAAATGAGGAAGAATATAAAATTAGGTCAGAAGAGTGACTATACAAATGCAACAATGACAAACCCTGAGGGGAGGGGGAGAATATGATTTCCAGAGTTACACATTACAGTATTCAAAATGTTCTGTTTTCTTTTTTTTTAAGATTTTATTTACTTATTTGAGAGAGAGAGAGCATGAGCAGGGGGAGGGGCAGAGGGAGAGGGAGAAGCAGACTCCCTGCTGGGCAGGGAGCCCGATGTGGGACTCTATCCCAGGACCCTGAGATCATGACCTGAGCCGAAGGCAGAAGCTTAACTAACTGAGCAACCCAGGTGCCCCCAAATATTCCATTTTCAACAAAAAATTATGAGGCATGTAAAGAAACAAGAAAGCATGGTCCATACACAAGGAGAAAAAGCAATTGATACAGATAGTCCTGAATGGAGCCCAGACATTGGATTTTTCTAGACAGACTCTTTTTTTTTTTTTAATTTAAATGAATGAGAAAACAACACATCCAACAAATGTATTATAATATATATATTATAACCTCAAATAACATATATATATAATATAACTTATATAATTATATATTATATATTATATATAACTTATATAATTATATATAACTTATATATAATATATATTATATATAACTAATATATAACTTAAAAATAACTTGTATCTATATTTACTATATATATAGTAAAGGAACAACAAGGAATTAAAAGGGTACACAAGAAAATATTTTAAAGCACAGAAGAAAGAAGTAACGGAGGAACTAGGGAAAAAATAGACATGTAACTTATAGAAAACAAATAGCAAAGTGGCAGAAGTCTTTCCTAATCAGTAAATACATTAATTAAATGGATTAAACTCTCCTATTAAAAGGGCTAGATTAGCAGAATGGATTTAAAAAATAAATTTGAAGTAAGGATAGAAAAAGATATTCCATGAAATCAGTAACCAAAAGAGAGATGGAGCATTTATACTAATATCAGACAAAAGAGACTTTAAGAAAAAATGTTTTACTGAAGACAAAGAAAGACATTTCATATTGCTAAAAGGGTCAATCCATCAAGAAGATAACACTGTAAGCATATATGACCTAAAAACAGAGCCTCAAAGAACAGAAAGCAAAAACTGAAGGAACTGAAGGGAAAATAAACAATAATATTTAGACATTTCAATATCCAACTTTTAATAATGAAGGGAACAACTACACAGAAGATCATCAGGAAATAGAATATATACCAACTAGACCTAACAAACATCTATGGAACATTCATCCTAACAACAGCAGCCTATGCATTCGTCTCAAGTGAATATGGAACACTTTCCAGCATAAATGATATGTTAGGCCATAAAACAAGTCTAAATAAATTTCAGATGATTGAAATCGTGACAAGTATGTTTTCTGTCCACAATAGAAAAAAATTAGAAACCAATAATAGGAGCAAATTTGGAAAAATTTATAAATATATGGAAATTGAACAATATCTTCTTAAATAACAGGTGGGTCAAAGAAGAAATCACAAGGGGAATTAGAAGTTATTTCAAGGGGCTCCTGGATGGCTCAGTCTTTAAGCATCTGCTTTCGGCTCAGGTCATGATCCAGACCCGCATCAGGCTCCCTGCTCTGTGGGAAGCCTGCTTCTTCCTCTCCCACTCCCCCTGCTTGTGTTTCCTCTCTCGCTGTGTCTCTCTCTGTCAAATAAATAAATAAAATCTTAAAAAAAATTTTTTTTGAAGTTATTTTAAGATCAGGGGCACCTGGCTGGCTTAGTTGGTAGAACATGCAACACTTGATCTTGGGGTTGTGAGAATTAATTAATAAATGCAGAAGAAGCACTTAACAAAATCCAGCACCCTTTCCTGATAAAAACATTCAGCAAACTAGGAATAGAAGGGAATTTCCTCAATCTGATGAAGGCCATGTACAAAAATCCCAGAGCTAACATCGGATTTAATTGTGAAAGACTGAAAGTTTTCTTCCCTAAGATCAGGAATAAGACAAGTATATCTGTTCTCACCACTTCTGTTCAACATTGTATTTGAGGTTCCAGCCAGGACAATAAGGCAAGAAAAAGGCATCCAGATTTGAAAAGAAACAAACTCTATTTGCAGATGCCATGACCTTAATACACAGAAAACCCAGTTCATCAAACTTAAAGGATACAATATCAATATACAAAAAGCAGTCATTTTTCTATACACTGGCAATGAACAATCTCAAAATAAAATCATGATATAATTCCATTTACAATAGCACCAAAAAGAATAAAATACTTAGCAGTAAATTTAACAGAAGAAGAATGAAACTTGTACTGAAACTAAGAAATATTGTTGAGAGAGATTAGAGAAGATTTAAATGAATCAGAAAACATCCCATATTCATGGATAAAAAGACTTACTATTGTTAAGATGGCAATAATCCCCAAGTTGCTCTACATAGTCAATGCAATCCCCCTTAACATCTCAACTGCCTTTTTTGCAGTTGGACAAGATGATCCTAAAATTCAAATGGAAATGCAATAAGCTTCAGATAGCCAACAATCTTGAAAAAGAACCAAGTTGGAGGATTCACACTTCCAGGTTTCAAAACTTACTACAGAGCTAAAGTAATTAACACCTTGTGCTGTTGCCTGCTGTAAGGAGAGACATATAGACCAATGGAATAAAATTGAAGATCCAGAAATAAACCCATATAATCTATGGTCATTTGATTTTTGACAAAGATGCCAAGACCATTCAATGGAGAGAGGATAGTGTCTCCAACAAAGAGTGCCAGGACAACTGGATACCCACATGCAAAAGAGTAAAGTTGGCCCTTCACATAACACTGTATACTTTTACCTCACACCATAATCCAAGACAGATCAAAAACCTAACTATAAGAGCTAAAACTATAAAACTCCTAGAAGGAAACATAGGGATAAATTCGTATGGCCTTCGATTATGCGATGATTTCTTAGCTATGACTCCAAAACCTCAAGCTCCCAGAAAGAAATAGATAAATTGGATATCATCAAAATGTAAAACTTTTGTGCATCTGGGAACAATGTTGGTAGAGTGAAAAAAACAACCCATCGAAAGGGAATGGAATTCCTGGGTCATAGGGGATCTGTATTTAGATTTTTGAGGAACTGTCAAACTTCCATGGAAGCTGCATTCTACGTTCCCACCAGCAATGTATGAAGGCTCCAATTTCTCCACACCCTAAACAACACTTGTTATTGTCCCTCTTTTTGAGTACAGTTATCTTAGTGGGTAAAAAGTGGTATTCAGTGGTTTTAATCTACATTTCCCTAATGAATGCGTTAATGTAGGGCATCTTTGCATGTGTTTATTGGCCATTTGTGTATCTTTTTTGGAGAAATGTCTATTCATATCATTTGCCAATTTGAAATTTGGGTGATTTGGTGGTTTATTGGGTTGTGAGAGCGAAAACTATAAAACTCTTAGGGAAAAAACATAGGGGTAAATCTTTATGACCTTGGACTTAGCAATGAGTTTCCTAGATGTGACACCAAAGGCACAAGCAACAAAAGAAAAGGGAGATAAATGGAATTTCATCAAAATTTAAAACTTCTATACATCTAAGGATATTATCAAGGAAGTTAAAAAACAATCCACAGAGGGTGCCTGGGTGGCTCAGTCGTTAAGCGTCTGCCTTCAGCTCAGGTCATGATCCCAGGGTCTTGGGATCGAGTCCCGCATCGAGCCCCACATCGGGCTCCCTGCTCGGCAGGAAGCCTGCTTCTCCCTCTTGAGCTCCCCCTGCTTGTGTTCCCTCTCTCACTGTCTCTCTCTCTCTGTCAAAAAAATAAATAAAATCTTTAAAAAAATAAATAAATAAATAAAATAAAAGGATTTTTTTCAGGGTGCCCGGCTGGCTCAGTCAGAGGAGCGTGCAACTCTTCATCTTGGGGCCGTGAGTTCGAGCCCCATGTTGAATGTAGAGATGACTTAAATAAGTGAATAAAGAAACTTAATTTTAAAAAATATTAAAAGGATTTTTTAATAATCACCCATTAAAGAATATCATGTGACCGAAATAATTTAAGAAAGATTTCCTATGGCATATGGAGCAAGGAGATAGTAAATCTGAAAGTTGAACAGATAATGTCACAATGGCTCTGTCCACACGATATGGACAAGATAGGGTATATCACAATGAACAATTGCAATAACCTCATAGCTGGCCTGCTCAGTAATGCATATGTTCTGATCATTTGGGCCATTTTATTTTTTGGAAAATTACCACCATTTCGAGATGGTGAATTGCAATATTGTATCATTAATTCACATATTGGAAAAAAAGGCAAAAAATGCACCAGAAGGGGCGCCTGGGTGGCTCAGTCGTTAAGCGTCTGCCTTTGGCTCAGGTCATGGTCCCAGGGTCCTGGGACCGAGCCCCACATCAGGCTCCCTGCTCAGCGGGAAGCCTGCTTCTCCCTCTCCCACTCCCCCTGCTTGTGTTCCTGCTCTCCCTATCTCTCTCTCTATCAAATAAATAAATAAAATCTTAAAAACAGCAACAACAAAAATCCACAGAATGGAAGAAAATATTTTTAAATCACACCTTTGGTAAGGATCTAGTATCCAGAATATTTAAAGAACTCTTACAACACAATAACAACAACAACAAAAAAAAAAAACTTGAACAGACACTTCTCCAAATAAAATACATAAATGGCAAAAAAAAAAAAAAAAAATCATGTGAAAAGATGCTTCACATCATTAGTCATTAGGGAAATATAAATCAAAACTCCAATGAGACAACTCTTCACACCCACAAGGATGGCTATAATCCAAACATGAAAAATATGTTTTGGTGAGGTTGTGAAGAAATGGGAACTCTCATACATTGCTGGTGGGAATGTGAAATGGTGCAGCCACAGTGGAAAGCAGTGTGGCAGTCTCTTTCAATTAGTTAAACATAGAATTACCCTATGACCCAGCAATTCCATTATTAGGTATACATCTGAGAAAACTGAAAATGTGTTCACAAGAAAACTTGTACACCAGTGTTCATAAGCGGCACTATTCACAACAACCAAAAGATGGAAACAACACAAATGTCCGTGAACTAATAAATAGATAAATAAATTGTAATATATTCATACAAGGGAATGTTGTTTGGCCATAAAAAAGAATAAAGTTTTGATACTTTCTACGATGTGGAGGGACCTTGAAAAACATTACGTTAAGTGAAAGAAGCCAGGCATAAAAGACCACATACTGTATGATTTCATTCATATGGAACAGCCAGATTCATGGGGATGGAAAGTAGATTAATGGTTGCAGGAGGTTGGAAAACAGGAGAATGATGAATGATAGCTTTATGGGTATTTGGTTTCCTTTGGGGGTGATGAAAATGGAATTAGATAATAGTGATGGTTGCACAATATTTTGAATGTACTAAATGCCACTGGATTTTACATTTGAATTGAAAATGGTTAGGTGGTAAATTTTATGTTCTGTGTATTTTGCCACAATAAAAAGTCACCAGTAAGAAAATAAATAGACAAGCCACAGACTTGGGAGAAAATATCTGCAAAAATATATATCTGACAAAGGACTTATACCCAGCATATATAAAGAATACCTACAAATCAATAATAAAAAAATAAAGAACCCAATTAAAAAAAACAGGCAAAAATTCAAAAATTAGATACTTTTCAAATGAGTTTTATAAATAATAGTATGTTCACCATAGTTGGTCTACAGGAAAATGAAAATTAAAATCACAGTGAGATACCACTACATATCTATTAGAATGGCCAGGCTAAAAAAGGACATCTACTGTATGATCCTACTGTAAAGGCCGAAATTTAAAAGACTGACAATACCAAATGTTGGTGAGAATGTGGAACAACAGTCTCCTTCATTATTAGGGAAATGTAAAAAGTATAAACGCTGTAAGAAAAGTTCTGATCATTTCTTGTTTGGTTAAACATACACTTTCCTGACCACCCAGCCATTCCACTCCTAGTTAGTTGCCCTAGAGAACATTCTGGAATGATGGAAATGTTTTCTACCCTGATCGGTGTTATGGACTGAATGTGAAGGTGGGGCTCTGGGAAGGTAACTAGGTTTAGAAGAGGTCATGATGGTGGGGATCCCATAATGGGATTAGCCACCTTGTAAGAAGATGAAAGAGATCAGAATTCTCTCTCTCTTCCGATCATGTGAGGACACTGCAAGAAGATGGCCATCTGCAAGCCAGGAAGAGAGTCCACACCAAGAACTGAATCTGCTAGCATCTTGATCTTGGGTTTCCCATGAGAAGCATGAGAAATAAATGTGTGTTGTTTAAGCTGCCAGTCTATGGTATTTTGTTATGTTTCCCTGAGATGCCCAAGGCAATTGGGCTACAGGAAACACAAATGTATGCATTTGTGAGAACTCATCAAAGTATACACTTAAGATTTGTGTGTTTTCTATATTAAATTTTATCTTAGGGAAATGTAAATAAATACTGAATTCCAGTCGGTAGGTTTGCCTATTAAGGTGGCATGGGTTACCAGCTCTGAAACTATTTTCTTGTATTCTAGGCTTGAGCAAATGAGTGGAAAGAAGGAGCCAGTTTTCTCATTGTTGGAGAAGGGGAACATAGGTACATGGGAAGGAAAAGTCTAGAAGTATACTAGGTTGCTGGATAGAAGAATCAGTTAAGTGTGTCAGTACGAACTCACAGTTTTTAATGTGTGTGTGTGTGTATCTGTGTGTCTATCTGTGTGTGTCTGTATAGAGTGAGATTATATAATAAAGCAAACGGGGCAAAATGTAAACAAGTAACAAATCTAGGCTAAAAAAAATCACTGGGTTTTTGCTTATTATATTCTTGCAGCTTTTCTGTAAGTTTAGAGTTATTTCTAGATTAAAAGCTTAAAAAAAAACCCAATAAAGCAAATTGGCAGAAGCAGCCTACAGGGATGCAGAGAATAGAGAGGTTTTCGAGAATCACCCCACCCAAGGATGCTGTGGAAGGGAAATCCACTTTACACACGCAGACTTGTGAGAGTCCCCACGCATGCGATATTATCCCTTCCAGAATCAAAGAGAAATGCCACGTGGATTTTCCCATTTGGAAGAAGCAGTGGCGGGCTGGCAGAGAGAAAAGAGGCCAGGCCAGGAGCCAGGATACCTGGGCCCGAGTTCCAGCTTGTGCAGCCTTGGAGGATGGCTCCCGTCCTCTGGACCTCACCGTCCTGTCCACACTGTGAGGTGGCCAGAATCTCCAGCCACTCTCTTTTCACCACTCTGGATGGTCCCAAAGCCAGAGTGATGCTCGCCAGCAGGTCAAAGACCCACTGCAGCCCCCCTGGGGGTTTCTACTTTCCAAGAATTAGTCTCTCGGCTTGTGTCTCTTGGAACGCCAGCCTCCCGGCACTTTCCCTGCCTTGTCCCAGGGCCAGCCTCGATCTCGTGATGTGATTTTCCAGACCGAGGCATCTCCTTGCCCTTGGAGCTTCCCTGCTGCAGTCTGAGGACAGACCCTGCCCCCAGCCCACAAAGATACAGTGGCCACAACAGGGGCTCCACTCTCGCTGGACTTCCTGACCTCCGGGGTAGTGGCCACAGAGAGGCAGGTGACCTCAGGACCCAGTGCCCCCAATGATCCCTGGGCTACAACCCAGGTAGATGGGACTCACCTGCTGATCCTGTCTGCCCACACCCAACTGTCTACCCTGGAGTCTCAGAGACTTCCTCTGCAGGCTCCAGCCTCCCCGGGGCAGAGAGAATATTCCTTTACTAACTTCACACATTTTTATAGACCGTTCTGAGTCAGGGTGAGCACACATATACCCAAAGAGCTTGCATTCCAAACCAACCGACTGGAATGTAGAATTATGCATGGAATAAGGGCTCTCTGTAGGAGAGGAAGAAGGAAATACTCACATTTCTTAGGTCAAAAGAGGAGAATGCAGTTCTGGGCACAAAGAACAGGAAATGCAAAAGCCCCGAGGCCATATCGGGTTCAAAGAATGGAACGAGGTATGGCCATATGACTGGGTCAGCAGGCCCAGAAGTGCAGGTCACTCGTGGGGTGATATGAATACATTTGCATTTGCCAATATGCCTGACCACAGAGCAGAGGGTACACAGAGGAAAGTGGGCACACTAGTTGGGAACTATTGCAGACAAGTAGGTGATATAGAGGGGGGCTCAGACAGACGCGTCCTCCCCATCGCCCCAGGGACCATCTGAGCCATTGCTTCCTCTGAACCTCTAACCAAAAAAAACCCCACTCCACTTTATTAAGATATAATTCACATGCCATACTATTCAAAGTGCGCAATTCAGTGGTTTTTAACATACTCATAGATAGGTGTATTCATTAGCACAGTCCGTTCTAGAATATTTTCATCAACCCCCAAAACAAACCCTGTGTCCTTTAAGTCTCACCCCTGGGCCCCCTCTCAGCCCCTCCCAGCCCTAAGCAACCACGAATCTACTTTCTGTCCCTGTAGGAATGGCCCACACTTTGCTACCCACCCCCCACGCCTTATCTGGGGGCTGACTCCTACGCCAACCAGTGCTCTAGGCACTGACTGAGCCTACTATACCCACCAGTAGAGTTGGAGCTCTAGGGCCACCACTGAGCCTGCCCTGCCCTCGGATGCCAGCTGTGTCCTCCTGCCTGACCCCTGGGACAGCCCTAGGTAGGGAAGGAAAAGTCTAGAAGTATACTAGGTTGCTGCCCCAAGCTCTGCCCAGGCTCTCCTTTCTGTTCCTCCAGGCTAGTTTCTGTTCCTCTACCTGCCACATGAGCTAGCTTTCAGGAGCAGCTTCCCCAAACCCCAAGACTAGACCTCTTGGGCCTCAATTTAGGGCCTGCTTCTGCCCCTTCTCCTGTCCCAAAGCCAGATCCCAGACAGCTCCAGCCACCCAGCCAAAGCCTGTTCTTTGTCTCTCCCTCTCTCCAGGGCAGGACTTAAATGGCCCTCCATTTTTCCATTTCCCCCCACCCATGATCCACCCTGACCTTCCTAGAGGCCTTTGGGGGGTACTCCCCATTTCAGAAACAGAAGCATACCCCCACCCCCAATTGGAAAGGACATTGTCGTCAGCTGGGCCCTCCACCATTAGTAACTGAACACTTTTTTTCATGGAGAATCCATTTCATCTGGTTTGGAGGGGCTGACCCTCCCCTGTCCCCCACCCCACAGAGGTAGGCACGTGACTCAGGCCTGAATGAAATATGAAGAGAAAGGGAGAGAGAACAAGAGAGACCTGGGAAGTGGATGGTTGTGTGCTGGTTAACGGTGGGCCCCTTTGGGATGAGAGGCACCCCAGCAGCTGGTTCAGGGACAGGCATGTGAGCCCAGCAGGACGGTTCGTCTTCACTGAGATTTGCATTTGGCAGCTGGAAAGAAGATGGTCTCTCTTCCTTTCATACGGGGACTTTTAAGGATGGTGCCCAGGGCTGCTAGACACCAGTCTTCCCAACTCACGGAGAGAGCCTCTCTGAGAGAGACACCAGCACACACTCTAGAAAGCTGGAGAGAGAGAAACCCAGTAACATAATTTCTACCCCAGGGTCTGGCCACACCGTTGGACTTCCCAGCTACCTAGGCCAATAAATTCCTTTTTTGCTGAAGTCATTTGAGTTGAGTTGCAGTCGCTTGTGACCAACCCTTGCTGAGTGGTGAGGGAAAGGATTCTAGCATCAGTGGGAAGTTGGGTTGGGTGGACTTTAAAGCTCCCTCCAGCCATAGAGCCTGAACTGTCAATGTGGCAGAGCCAGCCCACCCACCCCAGCTTCAATGGCTGATGAGGGGAGCGGACACAACGCACTTCCTACACCACAGAAGCCGGGGACCCCTCTGCATCCCTGGCCTCGGTAGGTTCTCCTTCCAATAACCAGCTCATGGCCCTTCTTGGAGGACTGCCTGTGGGCTGTGGGACAGGCTCTCCTGCGCTTGCAGAAAGCCAGAATGCCAGGAATTTCCCACCTCTCAATGCTGTGGTCCCCAACCCCTGACCAACACCTGCACAAACAGTCATGCTCAGGAAAGTCCAGCTTGCCGGCCTCAGGCCAGGAAGTACAAGGTCCACTCCAGAGTCCCCTCGGGGTCAGGCTCTCGGGGCTCAGGCCTGAGATCATGCTTTTGCTTGACTCCCTCCCGCATCCTGTCCTAGGTCCTTCTACTCCCCGTTCATCTCCCCTAGGAGCACTTTCTTAATAAATGATGTGCACAAAAATGGCATCTCAGGGTCTGCTTCTAAGAAACCCAACCTCAGACAACTCTCAGGGCTGAAACACCAGTGTATTATTCTGACTCCAGCCTGTTTATCCAGACTCCAGTAGACATGTCCAGCTGGCTGGCCCACCTCAACCTCCATAACCCCTGCATTGAGATCATTCTTTTCTGGTCCAAGCCTCCTCTTCCTGGTCCCTACCTACCTCATCTCCTGATCCCCAAATGGAAGGGTCATCTTCAACCACCATCACCACCACCCTCTATCTGCAATCTGCAGTGCATCACCCACTCCCCTAGACTCTGTCTCTTTATTGGTTTGTGACCTACTCCCTCCCTACCTAGTTTGTTTACTTTGAGTACCACCCCATAGATCTTTGCTTCACTACAGCTCTGGCCGCGTAATCTCTCCGCATAACCCCATCCACAGCTTGTTTCAAAGGTAACAACGTCCTGAGCTGGGTGTCTGAGGTCTGCAGGACCTCACTGATGCCTGCTCTGGACCTAGCTTCTGGCTGAGCATGGGGAACATGGAAGGGACACAGACCCAGTCCCACCTGGGTATATCACTCAAGAAGACGTCCTCCCCTGGCTCAGCCCTCTCTCCCCGACCCCACTGTACCAGGCAGCCTTTCTCCATCATTTTCAAAATTGTGAATTTTTATAATTCAATGTTTTCAAATTTTCTGGCACTCCATTTCACAATCTGATCGCTGTGCTCTGTTTACCACTGGGTGTTTATATTTTGACGGTTTCTAGTTGGGCTTTGGGCAATCCAACATTTCGATTGTTTTCATGTTTCAATGATCAGATGTGTCCTCTTGTGTCCTCTGGTTGTGTCTTCTTGGACCTCCTTTTGGAGTCTTCATGTCTAGCAACTGGCTTCCTGGGTAACATCTTCAAGAGACCATCTGGATGTCTTTAGACTGGGACCAAAGCCGGAAATCACTCCACAGGGTCGCCACAGCCTTCTCCTGCCAGTGCTCCTATGGGCCATCTGGGTCACAGAAGGCCAACCTCCTGGCCTGCTCCCACTAGGACACAAGGGTTTCCCCCATACAGGGTCCAGCAGGGCCCCTCACTGGGCATCTACCTGGCACCACACCCTCCCAGCCCAGCCACCCTGGCTC
The DNA here is from genome assembly GCF_029215605.1 of Mirounga angustirostris. NCBI lineage: Eukaryota > Metazoa > Chordata > Mammalia > Carnivora > Phocidae > Mirounga > Mirounga angustirostris. The sequence continues at coordinate 170,510,985 of NW_026991713.1, forward strand.
AGCAGAAGCAGGCCTTTCCCACAGGGAACCTACATCAAACTAGAAACAGAAAGAAGCAACATAACCAAGTGCTTTTTATAGTTTATAAAATGCTTTCACATGCATGCATCCCATTTGTGCCCCATAAGAAGTCTGGGAAGTAGGAGGGATCATAACCCTATCTGCTTATAAATGATGAACTTGGGGCTTGGAGAGAGAATGCAGGCTCCTTTCCTGACTCAGCTAAACAGCGGTGATGGAGCAGAGACTCAAACCCAACCTTTGGCCTCCAATGCCATGCTTTTTGGAAATAAACGGACCCATAAATATAAGCAGGTATGTGTGGCAAGTTCTGAATGGTACGGAGTGCAATACCAACAAGGCATCCACGGGGGGTACAATGGTCCAGGGAGGCTTCCTGGGGGGACAGCCCAGCGTTTGACCATGAATGGCAAGGAACTAAAGGAGCAGAGGTGACACTCAGAACCAGAGACAGGCAAGCACAACAGTGATGACTCGCGTGCATCCCTTCCTACATCCCTCTTATGGGGCCGCCTCACACCTCACACAGTGATCACTCTCTCTCTTCTTTTTACCCACCAGGAAACAGTGGCTCAGAGAGCAAGGGCTTGGCCAAGGTCACCCAGGCAGTGGCAGGCGTCAGCACTGCAGAGGCGGGGGTATGGCTTTAGCTCTATATCCAGCAATGGCTTTGTCAAGCCCCATCTGTAGCCTCTCTGGTGAACAGGCAGGACAGACAGATGGCTGGGGGGTGTGGCTTTGGAGAGATCATCAAGGTCAGCTCCTACCCATCCAAGGGGAAGTGGCCACTCTGCTCACTGCAGGGAGCAGGGTCCCAAGCCCCTTGGCCATTCTGTTCCTCCTTGTTCTGCCCTTTTTTTGGCCTCCACAGATGTTGGGGGAGGAATAGGGAGGGGAGATTTGTTTCCAATTGGTTTCAGGTGGCTGGAGCAAGACCTCTGTTTTTCCAAAGCAAAGCAGAGATGGTCCACATTAGAACAGGGAGCGTGAAATCCATTCTAAGAGGTTCCGTGTGTGCCGGCAGGATGGGGGCTGGTCCTCACCACCATCATCTCACATTTGAGCCCTTTCCCCAGGCCAGAAGCAGGGAGCTACACTCTGCCAAGTTCCCCTGGTCTGAAAGTGGCAGCAGAAGGGCCCAGGGCAAACCATAGGAGCATCAGCTGCCAATCCCACAGCACCTGACATCTTTGGGGCCAGTTGGAGCCAGCTTGGCCTTCTCACTCCCACCCCTCCTTCTCCAGGAAGCCTTCCCTGACCGCTGCGACACACAGGATCATACAACACAGCCTCACCACAGCCTTGGCTGTGGGCAAGACCATTGCCAGTTTAAGCCGGGTCAAAAAATACATTGTATTCTGTCACATTGTAGGATTCTGTATCAGTCTTCTATTGTGTTTTCTTGTCACGTGTCATCAATTCTTTCGATTACTTATCCCACAAACAGTTATTAGGTGGCTATCGGGGCTAACCCCAGAGGAGTGGGGTGCTAGGAACAAGGAAATGATTTAGACACAGGCTTGCCCTCAGGTGGTTCACCAGCTGGTGAAAAGGCCAGACAGGTAAACACATGTTCAACATGAAAAAGAGCAAGACACAACAGAGAGAAAGGACCTGAGGGTCACTGACGTCTTCCTAGAAGTGATTTTTGAACCGGGTCCGAAGGAGGTGCAAGAGTCCCCCAGTGTAGACAGGGAGGGCCAAAGTACCACGGTGGGGCTGGGGTAGCCACAGCATGGATGGAGGGAGTGGTGGAGAGATAGGCGGGGATAAATACAGTAGTAACAATCGCTAATGTTTGTTGAGCCTCAACTAGGTGTCAGGGGCTGCCCTGAGTGCTTCACTTGTCTTAACATATTTAACAATCACAAATATCCTATGTGGTAGGTGGGTGGGCACCATTATTGTCATTTCAATTTTATAGATGGAGAGATAGAGGCACAGAGAGTTTAAGCAACTTGCCTAAGATCACACAGCTAGCAAGTGGTGGAACTAGATGTTGGCCTCAGGCAGTCTGGTTCCAGAGCCCATGCTCTTAGCTGTGATTAGGTACCATCTCTATCAGGTGTATTACTGTGTCTCTTCCTAAAGGTTGTGTACATATTACAGTTCAAATAAATTAGCTTTCCAATCACGAATGACCAACATCATCTCCCTCCCCAAAAAAGTCCCACCACTCTTGTTGTCTCATTGTTTCCTTATGAATCTCCTTTCCCCAACAAGAGCACAAGCCCCTCCTAGTAGGGTCTGCCTTTCAGGGTTCCCCACTGAGCCTCGTGTTCATGACCCCTCTGGAGGTGGCCCCAGACGCGGCAGTACTTGCTGGAAGGATGGGTTGACTGAGGCCTCACCACGAGTCACCTGAGCTGCCAAACACCTGGAGGCCAGCCAAGTGGCAAGGCTGAGTGTGAAATTTTTCAAACTGCCTCCCCAGCCGGCTCAGCCCTGAGCCGGGCCGCCCCAGAAAAGATGAGCTCACACAGGGGCTCTCCTACACCTCACAAGCTCTGAACTGCAACCAGCACTGGAGCCCCTTCCAAATCCCTAACTCGAAAAACCTGTCTGTGAGCCCTGGCCACAGAGCGTGTCTGCCATGCACGATCGGGGTTAAGGAATGGCGCCCAAAGCTGGCTCAGCTGCAGCCCAGGCCCAAAACCAGGACCTCAAGCATGGCCTCACCGCTGAGGCAGACATGGCCAGAGCCAGCTTTGGGGGCCATGTCTGGAGCTGCAGGCCAAGTCAATTAGCAAAGGCAAGGCTGGAAGTTGGAAGCCTACAAAGGAGTGTTGAAAGGGGATACTAAGGCTTGAACTCGGGCAGCAGCCACGGGCTAGAGAGGAAGGGAGGTTCCCCAAGACATTGAAAAGGTGCCATGGACTATACTTGGGTTCTCCAGATTAGTTGCTGGGGGAAAGGAAATGGACAGAGTGAAGGAAGTGGGGGGCCCAGACCTGTGTGGCTGGAGGAGAGTGGAACAATCTTGAAGTGGGCACTGCAGAGGGGAGAGGACAAGTTGAAGGACAATGGAAGGGGCAGTGGGGAAAGTGTAGATTATGAGGGACCTAGGGTCACCAAAGCAGAGATGTCCACCAAACAGTTGGCCACTGGCCCACTCCTAGAAGTCACTGGATTGTCTATGGGCCATGAGGCTTTGGAAAGAGATGAGATGACCAAGGCAGACAGCTAAATCTGATGGAGAAAGGAGCTCAGAAGAGTCTGGGTGCCAGACATCCCCAGCCCGGGCCTAAGAAGAATCAAATGACCCACAAATGAGCTCAACAGGGTGGAGAGAAGCCAGCAGGGCAGAGTCACAGAATTCTTGGGAGTTGTGGGGTTCAAGAAGCAGAAGGCCAAACCAGAATTCAGGCTGGGTGGATACAGAGAAAGGCCACTGGGTGTAGAGAACAGGGCATCCCTCAAGAGTCAAATGACCTAGAGAATCTTCTCCCAAACATATGCCAAAGAGAGAAAAGCTCCATACATCATATCCAGCAAAAGACACATGCAAGAATGCTCATAGAGCTCTATTAATAATAGCCCACACTGGAAACCACCTAAATGCCCATCAACTGATGAATGAATAAAGAAATCATGGTATAGTCATACAGTGGAATTGTTTCAGTAATTTAAAAAAGGAACCAACTTCAGCTACATGCAATAACATGGATGCATCCCAAAAACATTAGACTAAGCAAAGTAGCCAGACTCAGAGTACCCATGACTTGATCCCATGTATAAAATTTCTATGACAGGTAAAACAAATTTACAGTGATAGAGGTCATAATTATGCTTACCTGAGAGAGGAGGTTAACTCTCCTGGAAGAGGTATGAAGAAAACTTCTGAGGAACTGAAAATATTTTGAATCTTGATCTGCATGGTGACTATATGAGTGCATTCATATGTAAGATTCATCAAGCTGTATGCTCAAGATTTGTACATGTTGCTGTTTACCACAATAAAAATGAAAAATTAAGAAAAGAAAGAGAGGGACGCCTGGGTGGCTCAGTCGTTAAGCATCTGCCCTCGGCTCAGGTCATGATCCCAGGGTCCTGGGATCGAGCCCCGCATCGGGCTCCCTGCTCGGCGGGAAGCCTGCTTCTCCCTCTCCCACTCCCCCTGCTTGTGTTCCCTCTCTTGTGTCTCTGTCAAATAAATAAATAAAATCTTAAAAAAAAAAAAGATGAGGGGCAGGGAACCTATAAAAAAAAAAAAAGAAAAGAAAGAGACTTGGTGACATCATGGAAAATGGTGGAGTATGACACTTAAAGAATCAGTCCTTCTACTGAAACAACCATAAGCCGACAAAGGTGGACTTAATCCATTTTGGGGGGCTCTGGAATCTAATCCAAAATTTACAGCAAGCAGGAAGATGCTTGATGAAGAAAAAAGGAAACTGAATTTTAATAAGAGAGCATTGTGGCATTTTCACCCACCTGAGTCTCGTTTCTCATTCCTCAGCATGGTGGCAGCTGTGAGGATGGCAACCTGCATTCCTGGTGTGACTTGCTGGTGTCAGGGACCTAACACAGACCTTGTTCTTAAAATATTGCAATTGTGTGTTTTGACTTGTCTGGTGGTTCCCGGAGGGATGCCTCTGAAGTTGACTTTTATGTTTCATGCCTCTGCTCCCACAACCTCTGTCAGGCTAGAGTGGCTTTCCAGGTAACAGCATCATCTGTGGAAAGATTTAAAGTCATGTACACCTCGTGCCCTCCTGGGGCAAAGGATAGCAGATGGGACAAGTGGCTGACAGAACCCAAAAGCCTGAAAAGGAGGAGACAAAGAAGAAAGGTTATGGGGGGAATACGGACTCAGAAGAGCCACTGAACATACTAGGAGAACAGAGTGCAGGAGTGCATTCCAGGATGGAATGCATACTCAGAAAAGACCTAAGATGTCCCTAGGCTTCACCTCTGGTGACTCTGTGGGTTCCACACAGGCAGAAGGTGAAGGCTAAGGCAGGGTTGTGGCTTAGCACTGAAAGAGTGTCCTCACTCACAGCCAAGCTACAAAGACAGAGAATACTTTTTTTTTTTTCTTTTTGGCTCCAGGCATAAAGGAAATCTCTGTGTAGTCACTGGCTGACCACTGAAATAACAAAACAGATTTTAGAGACTACACACAATAAGAAATAAAATATTCGCAAAAATGATTTGGAAAAGCCGCTAAACAAATGGACAACTGAAGCCATCAAAAATCAACAAAAGCAAACCCAGGGGAAGAGAGAGAATCTAATTTCCAGGGGTACTACATTATAATATTCAAAATGCCTAGTTTTCAACAAAAATTTAAGGCATTCAAAGAATCAGGAAAGTATAGCCCATTCCTGAGGAAGTTCAGACATTAGACTTACTAGATAAAGACTTTAAATCTACTGTTTTAAATATGCTCCGAGAGCTAAGAAAAACTATGAACAAGATTCGAGGAAGAGACCAATAGATTAACAAGATAAGAACATCAAAAAGGAGATAGGAATTTTTTTAAAGAACCAGAAAGAAATTCTGGAACTGAAAAGTATAATAACTGAAGTGAAAAATCCACTAGGGAGATTCAACAGCAGATTTGAACACACAGAAGAATAAAATGACAACTTTGAAGATAGGACAATTGAAATGATCTAGTCTGAGGAACAGAAAGAAAATAGAATGAAGAAAAATGAAGAGGGCCTAAGAAGTCTGTGGGACACCAGCAAACAGATCAACATATCCATTATGGGAGTTTAAGAAAGATAAGAGAGAAAAAAGGAGGCAAAAAGAAATATGTGAGAAATAATGGTCAAAAACATCCCAAATTTGATGAAAAACATGAATCTATAAATCCAAGAAGCTCAAAGAACACCTAGTAAGATAATTTAAAAGAAATCCACACTGAGGCAAATCATAACTGTCAAAAGACAAAGAATTTTGAAAGAATCTTAAAAGCAGCAAGAGAGAGAAAGGATCCACAATAAGTTTAAAAGTTGATTTCTTGGGGCACTTGGCTGGCTCAATCAATGGAGCATGCAACTCTCGATCTTGGGGTCATGGGTTCAAGCCCCACATTGGGTGTGGAGCCTATTTTTCAAAAAAATAAACAAAATATATATTTTTTAAAGATTTTATTTATTTATTTGAGACAGAGAGAATGAGAGAGACAGAGAGCACATGAGAGGGGGGAGGGTCAGAGGGAGAAGCAGGCTCCCCGCCGAGCAGGGAGACTGATGCGGGACTCGATCCAGGGACTCCAGGATCATGACCTGAGCCGAAGGCAGTCGCTTAACCAACTGAGCCACCCAGGCGCCCTAAACAAAATATTTTTTAAAGTTGATTTCTTTTTTTAAAAAAAAGATTTTATTTATTTGACAGAGCACAAGCAGAGGGAGAGAGAGGGAGAAGCAGGCTCCCTGCTGAGCAAGGAGTCTGATGCGGGACTCGATCCCAGGACCCTGGGATCATGACCTGGGCCGAAGGCAGTCGCTTAACTGACTGAGCCACCCAGGCGTCCCTAAAGTTGATTTCTAATCATAATCCATGGATGCCAAAAAGGAGAGGGATGATTATATTTAAAGTGCTGAAAGGAGGGCGCCTGGGTGACTCAGTTGGTTAAGCGTCTGCCTTCAGCTCAGGTCATGATCTCAGAATCCTAGGGTCGAGCCCCACATTAGGCTCCCTGCTTAGTGGGAAGTCTCCTTCTCCCTCTGCCCCTCCCCCTGCTCGTACTCTCTCTCTCTCAAATAAAGTCTTTAAAAAAAAATAAAGTGCTGAAAGAAAAAATAAGAACTTCATATCCAGCAAAGCCATCCTTCAAAAATTTAAGGTAAAATTAAGATATTTTCAGATAAACAAAACCTGAAGAAGTTCATTGCTAGTAAACCCGCCCTATGAGAATGCTAAAGGGAGTCCTTCAGGTTGAAATTTAAGGACATTAGACAGTAATTTGAAGTCACATGAAGGAATAAAAAACTCCAGTAGAGATAACTACATAGGTAAATATAAAAGTCAATAACATTATAGTTTTAGATTATATCTCCTCTTTTTATCTCCTGTAAGATTTGAAAGACAAAAATATTTTAATGATTATAAACCTATGTTAATGGGCACACAATCATAGAGATGTAATTGATAATGATATAAAGGTGGGAGGGACAGAACTGTATAGGAGAAGAGTTTTTGTGTGCTATTGAAGCTAAGTTGATATCAATTCAAATGAAATTGTTATACACTCAGGATATTAATCATAACCTCCATAGTAATCACTAAGAAAATAATATAAAAGATAAACACAAACAGAAATGAAAAGGGAATCAAAATAGTTCACTACAAAAAAAAAATCAAACACAAAAGAAAGCAATAATGAGGAAATGAGGAACAAAAGAAGACATACAGCAAACAGGAAATGGCAAAAGTAAGTCATTCTTTATCAATAATTACTTTAAATGTAAATGGATTAAACTCCCCAATCAAAAGGTAGAGACTGGCAAAATGGAATTTTTAAATAATAATAATTCAACTACATACTGTCTGCAAAAGACTCACTTTAGACATAAGGACACATATAGGTTGGAAGTAAAAGGAAAGAAAAAGATTTTCCATGCAATCTGTAACCAAGAGAGCTGGGATGTTTATACTAATATGAAACAAAATAAACTTTAAATCAAAAACTGTTACAACAGACAAATAAGGACGTTATATATTAATAAAAGAATCAGCTCATCAGGAAGATATAACAATTATAAACATTTATTCACAAAGGAATCCCAAAATATATGAATCAAGTATTGACAGAATTGGCAACAACATGGATGGATCTAGAGTATAATGCTAAGCGAAATAAGTCAGTCAGAGAAAGATGAATACCATATGATTTCACTCATACGTGGAATTTAAGAAACAAAATGAACAAGCAAGAGGGTAAAGAGAGAGAGAGAGAAAGCAAGAAACAGACTCTTAACTACAGAGAACAAACTGATGGTCAGCAGAGGGGAGGTGGCTGATGGTCAGCAGAGGGGAGGTGGCTGGTGGGATGGTTGAAATAGGTGATGGGGATGGAGGGCACTTGCTGTGATGAGCACCAGGTGACATATGGAAGTTGAATCACTACATTGTATACCTGAAACTAATATTACACTGTATGTTAACTAACTGGAATTAAAATAAAAACTTTTAAAAGGGGGGAAAGGGAAAAATATTGACAGAATTGAAGGGAGAAATAGAAAATCCTACAATTAAGTTCGAGACTTCAACACTCCACTTTCATTAATGGATAGAACATCTAGACAGAGGGTCAATAAGGAAAAAGAGAAGACGAACAACATTATAAAATAATTAGACCTTAACAAACCTACATAGAGCTCACCAGTAAACAACAACAGAATACTCGTGCTTCTCTAGGGCACATGGAACATTCTCCAAGATAAACCATATATTAGGCCACAAGACAAGTTTCAATAATCTTAAAAGACTGAAATCATATCTTCTTTGACCACAATGGAATGAAGCTGGAAATCAGTAACAGAAGGAAAACTGGAAAATCCACAAATATATGGAAATTGAGCAACACAATCTTAAATGGTTCAAAGAAATCAAAGCAAATTAGAAAATACTTAGAGACAAATGAAATGAAAACACAGCATACCAAAGCGTAGGGGATGTAGCAAAAGCAATGCTCAGCAGGAAATTCATAGCAGTATATGCCTACATTTTATTTTAAAAATGGAAGATCTCAACTCAATAATTTATACCTTAAGGAACTAGAAAAAGAAAAAGTAACTAGGGGCACCTGGGTGGCTCAGTCGTTGAGCGTCTGCCTTCGGCTCAGGTCATGATCCCAGGATCCTGGGATCGAGTCCCACATTGGGCTCCCTGCTTGGCGGGAAGCCTGCTTCTCCTTCTCCCACTCCCCCCTGCTTGTGTTCCCTCTCTGGCTATCTTTCTCTCTGTCAAATAAATAAAAATCTTTTAAAAAAATAAGAAGAGGGCGCCTGGGTGGCTCAGTCGTTAAGCATCTGCCCTCAGCTCAGGTCATGATCGGAGGGTCCTGGGATCAGTCCCACATCGGGCTTCCTCCTCGGTGGGGGGGAAGCCTGCTTCTCCCTCTCCCACTCCCAGGGCTTGTGTTCCGGCTCTCGCTGTCTCTGTCTCTGTCAAATAAATAAATAAAATCTTTTTTAAAAATAAGATAAAAATAAATAAAAAAATAAAAAAAAAAGAAGAGGTAACTAAACCCGAAGTTAGTAGAAGAAATGAAATAATAGGGATTAAAGTGGAGATAAACGAAATAGAGAATAGAAAAACAATAAAATCAACAAAACCAAATGTTGGTTCTTTGAAAAGATAACAAAACTGACAAATCTCTCACTAGATTGACTAAGAAAAAGTGTAGGTAAGACTCAAGTTTCTAAAAGGAAGGGGTAAAATGACCTCTAGTCACAGAGTATATGGTCCTATATGCAGAAAATTCTAAAGAATTCACACACTTGTAAAAGCTAATAAACAAATCCCACAAAGTCACAGGCTACAAAATCAACACACAAAAATCAGTTGTCTTTCTATATACTAGCAACAAATAGTGCAAAAAGGACATTTAAAGAACTGTTCTATTTACCAATAACATCCAAAAGAAAAACCCTTAGCAACAAATTTAACCAAGGAGGTGTAATACTTGTATACTAAAAACTGCAAAATGTTGCTGAAAGAAACTGAAAAGGATCTAAATATATGGAGAGTCCAAAAATAGAGCCGCACATCTATAGTTAATTGATCTTCAACAAAGGTGCCAAAGCAATTCAATGAGGTAAGGATAGACTTTTCAACTGGTGCTGGAATAACCAGGTATCTATATGGAAAAAAGTGAACTTGATCCCTTCTACATACATACACAAAAATTAATTTGAGATGCATCCTAGACCCAGATGTAAAGGACGACATTACAAAGTTTCTAAAAGAAAACAGGAGAATATCTTTCCAACCTGGTCCTGGTGGTCAGTAAGTATTTATTTTCTAAAAAATATTTTTTAAAAAAGAAAAATAAATTTAAGTTTTAAAATAATTTTTAAAAGAAAAAAAGTTAAATTAGACTTCATCAAAATTTAAAACGTCTCTTCTTTGAAAGATACTGACAAAAAAAAATAATAGAATAGCCACAGACTAGGAGAAAATATTCACAAAACAGGGGTGCCGGGATGGCTTAGTCGTTAAGCGTCTGCCTTCGGTTCAGGTCATGATCTCAGAGTCCTGGGATCGAGCCCCACATCGGGCTCCTCGCTCTGCAGGAGGCCTGCTTCTCCCTCTCCCACTCCCCCTGCTTGTGTTCCCTCTCTCACTGTGTCTATCTCTGTCAAATGAATAAATAAAATCTTTTAAAAAAAAATTCACAAAACATACAACTGACATACAACTCGAAATGCAAAATATATAAAGAATATCTACAAATCAATAAGACAACACAGTTTAAAATGCACAAGAGACTTGAAAAGACATTTCACTGAAGAAAAAGTACATAGTAAATACATCCAAAAGTACTCAGCATCATTAATCAGGGGGAACATGCAAATTAAAACCACATTGAGATACCACTATATACCCATTAGAATGGTTAAAATGAAAAAGATCGACAATGCCAAATGTTACAGAGAGTATGGAGCAATTAAAACATTCATATTGTTGGTGGGAGGGTAAATTGACAACCACATTGGAAGATAGTTTAACAGTTTCTTAGAGTTAATAATCTAACAAGGATAATGTTAACAGTCTAGTCCTTATGTCTATTTCTAGGTGCTTACCCAAGAGAATGAAAAACATATATCCATGCAAAGACTTGAAAACAAATGCTCATAGCAGCTTTATTCATATTAAACCCCAAACTGTAGGGGCGCCTGGGTGGCTCAGTCGGTTGGTTGTCCTACACTTGGTTTTGGCTCAGGTCGTGACCTCAGGGTTGTGAGATAGAGCCCTGCTGGGCCTCCAAGCTCCGCACGGAGTCTGCTTGAGATTCTCCCTCTCCCTCTGCCCTTCCTATTCTTGCTGTGCTCTCTCTCTCTATCTCTCAAATAAATAAATATTTTAAAATAAATAAATAAATAACCCCAAACTGTAAACAACCCAGATGCCCATCCACAGGAAAATGGATAAAGAACCTGTGGCATATCCATCCATCCACAACTTTGGGAACAAAGTACAAGCTGCATCCTAAATAAATCTCAAAAATATTATGCTGAGTCTAAGAAGTTGGACCCCCAAAAAGTATATACATACTAGATAATTCCACTTATGTAAAATTCTAGAATAGGCAAAACTAACCTATGATGATAGAAATCAGATCAGTGCTTACTTCGAGGAGTGGGGGCTTTGGGAAGGAGCACAGGAAACTTTCAGGGGTGATGGAAATGTGTTGTGTGTTGATACGCATTTGTCAAAACCTGATCGAATGGTACACATTAAGATTTGATCATTTCACTGTAGGTAAATTACACCACAATGAAAATACATTTTTTTAAAAAAAGATTTATTTAGTTATTTCAGAGACAGAGAGAGAGAGCACAGGCAGAAGGGGCAGAGGGAGAATCCCAAGCAGACTCCACACTAAGCTCAGAGCCCGACTTGGGGCTCCATCTCACGACCACAAGATCACGACTTGAATCAAAATCAAGAGTCAGACGCTTAACTGACTGCACCGCCCAGGTGCCCCGAAAAATACATTTTTAAACAGACTTGACGACACCAAGTGTCAGTGAGCATTTAGAGTTTTCATATGCTGCAGATGAGAATGTGCAATGGTGTAGTTACTCTGGAAACAGTTTCTTATAGAGTTGAACATGCACTTGCTGTGAAACATTATTGTCCCATTTCTAAGTGACACCCAAGAAAAACGGAAACCTGTTCTACACAGAGGCTTTTACACATATGTTTATAGCAGCTTTCTTCATAACCGCCAAGGACTGGAAATTTCCCTGATATCCAACAGCCCATGGATGAATGAAGAAATGGTACACTCAACAGAATACTACTCAACCATGAAAAGGAAGGAATTACTGATACAACGTGGTGAATCTCAAAAGCATGCTGAGTATACATCGCTCTATACAAAACTCTGGAAAAAGACAAATGTGGTCCACAGTGGCAAAAAGTAGGTTAGTAGTTGTCTGGGGCCGGTTTGTAAAGGGGCAGGAAGGAACTTTGTACAGTGCTGGACATCTTCTATATCTTGATTGCCATGGGGGTCACGTGGGTCTCTGGAATTTGTCAGAACTTACGGAACTTAAAATGATTGCAATTTATTGCATATAAATTAAACCTTCATAAAATTGTTTTTAAAATAAGTTAATTTAAAAATAGAGTGTTGGCCAACTGGCTGGGGCACAGATTGGAGTTCAGGCCATATGGGAAGACTTTCCTGAGCTTGCCAGGATGCAGACCTCCTCAGATCCTCCACTAAGGCTCCTACAGCTGCCTGGGACCCTAGACCCAATCTCCTACCCCTAGCCACCCACTGGATGTGAGGGCCTTGAGAGTAAGAAGGGGCATTGCCTATACCTTCATCCCTCTGTTCATTCAACAAACATCTGTGGTCTCCTCTGCACTAAGCCCCTTCTTATTAAGTAAACAGGAAACAGACCCTTCCTCCCCATCCCCCAAAAAAGGATATTAATAAAATAATTTAAAAATTATGATTTGAGGAGCACCTGGGTGGCTCAGTTGGTTAAGTGTCTGCCTTCGACTCAGGTCAAGATCCTGGGGTCCTGGGATCCAGCCCTGAGTTGGGCTTCCTGCTCAGCGGGGAGTCTGCTTCTCCCTCTGCCCCTCCCCCCCCCCCACTGTGCTCTCTCTCTCTCTCTCTCTCTCAATAAATAAATAAAATCTTAAAAAAAAAAAAAGAAAGATTCTCTCTCTCCCTCTTCCTCTTCCCCTCCCCCTGTGTACTCTCTCACACACACTCTCTCTCTAAAAAAATAAATAAATAAAAATGTTTTCCGGGCGCCTGGGTGGCTCAGTCGTTAAGCGTCTGCCTTCGGCTCAGATCATGATCCCAGGATCCTGGGATGGAGCCCCGCATCAGGCTCCCTGCTCGGCGGGAGGCCTGCTTCTCCCTCTCCCACTCCCCCTGCTTGTGTTCCCTCTCTCACTCTGTCTCTCTCTGTCAAATAAATAAAATCTTTAAGAAAAAAAATGTTTTCAAAATTGTGATTTGAAGGGGCTGAAACAGAGACACAGAGTGACTTTAAGGTGTTGGCACAGGGGTCATCCCGGGGAGAAAAGGGCCATGGCAGGAACGGGGCCTCAGCTTTGGGCCCTGGCAGCCCTGCTGTGGGACCCTGTGATGGGGCGATCCCAGAGGAAAATGAGCTGTCCCCTCCCCGGCCCGGCAGACCACCCCTCCGCCCCAGCCCGAAAGGAAGGAAGCAGACGACAGGCTGCGACAATCCCCCTCACATCCTGGTCTGTCAGCCCAAGGGGGGCAGCAAGCGGTGGCCTGGGAGGGTGGGCTCAACGGCCCCAGCAGCCCAGGTGAGCAGGCGTGGCAAATGTGGCCGTGAGTGACAGGTGGGCCCTCCGGGCAGAGCGAAGGTGGCATGGAGATCTGTCATCGTGACCCAGTGGAGAGTGACAACGCTGTGGGGGACAGAGCCCAACAGAGAGCATGGAAGCGTGTGACTCCTCCCGGGCCTCCCCCAGAAACCCACAGGGGAGGGGGCACTGCGGGGCGGGAGCGCTGAGAGCGCAGGTGAGGGATCGGCCAATGAGACGCGGCCGCGGACGCCCCGCCCACCTGAGTGCACCTGCCTGCGTCGGGCGGTTCCAGGCTCCGGCTCTGGCCTCGGCCTTTCTTCTTCCTCTGCCTGGGGGCTCTCTGACGCCAGAGGACTTGCGGGGTGCCACCCAGAAATGCGGGGGACTTGATTGCCCCGGGCACAGCCCCCAGTCAGTGGATAAGTGCCCAGCCTCCCCAGGACTGCCCTACAGTTCAAGAAAGGTAAATAAAAGCAGAAATTCATTTCTTCAGTTGCACTAGCCACATTTCTAGTACTTGGTAGCCCACAGGCCGCCGGGGGAGACCGTACTGTACAATGTAGATTGAGAACATTCCCGGCGTCCATAGAAGATTCTATCAGGCAGAGTTGTGAGAGGCTCCCCGGGGCGGGGGTGGGGGGGAGTGAGCCCCAATGTCTCTGCTCATTAGCACACCCTCTGTCGGCTTTTCTCCCGTCCCTGTCTCCTTCTCCCCACAACCCTACCTGCGTTTCCTGGGACCTCCTCCCAAATAAAAGACCTGCACCCAAGTCACTGTCTCATTGCCTCAAGGTCTGCTTTCAGGAGAACCTAAATCAATGCGGCAGGTGACATCAGTAGGAAGGTGACAGTCCCCACCACCTGAGAGCCCCTGAAGGAGCTGAGGCCGTGTCCCTGAGCCCTGTGCCATCCCCACCTCTCCAGAGGTGACAGTTGGAGGGACATGCAGAGGCTACCAGGCAGGATGGTCAACAGCTCTGCAGTCAGGCACTGGGGCAGACGTGGGGATCATAGGAATTTGGGGCAAGGCTAGCTCAAGGCAGAAGGGGCCAGCACCTCCCAGCCTGGGGTCTTTTTCAGAGCCCGAGGCCCTGTTCTGGGGGGCAAATGCGGTGAGCAGCTGGTTTCCCTTTTCCTGGTGAGCAGCTTCCATTTGGCTAGAAGGCACACGGCTCTGGAAGCCCCAAGCAGGCTGCTTCATGGAGGGAGGAGCTGGCACAGTGAGAGGGAGTAGGAGAACATTCTGGGACAAGGGGTTCCGACCATCTCACCCTTCGACCCCACATTCCCTTGCTCCCCCGAGTCTTCCTGAGCCAGGCCGGACAGGGTGGCAGTTGGAGAGCTCAGAGCCATGAGCATCGTCCCCAGGGCACTGTCAAAATTAAATTAACATTTTTTCCATTTCCCCTTTATTGCAAACATATTGAATGCTGTTGTACGAGCTCCATTTCTCCACTGGCTTCTCCAGCCCTGGTTGCTCGGGCCTGGGCTTCTAGGGCAGGGCTGAAGAAGGGTGGGGAGACAGGTCTTACGCCCCCTCCCCAGTTAAACCCTCGAAGGCCCTGGAGCCCCAGAGATGGAGCCAAGGGCCAGCCCAGACAAGGCCCATGATCTCCTAACCACCCACCCCTCTGCTCCACGGGCTACCAGCCCTCGTAGCTCCCAGGCACCCACCCCCTCTGCCCCCTCCCACGGGGCTAGATGTCCCAGAGGAGAGTAAGCTTCCACACCGACCAGCCATCGGCCGTGGCAAAGATACTCAGAACACAGACCTGCCCGGGCCCAGCCTGGGAGCGCAGCCTGGGGGCTCAGGTCCTGTCATCTCAGCAGGGGCCCCAGAGAGAGGACTAAGGCCTTCCTGGGATCATGCATTTGCTTGTTCATTTGTTCAGTAAGTGCATATTGAGCATTCCCTGGACCCCAGGCCATTGGAGAAACCCAGAAGGATCGGGCACAGCCCTGCTCCCGGAGCGTGGGAAGTGCAGGGTGCTGCCAAGCGCAGACATGAGCCAGAGAGGACTCCTGCCCTGGGGAGGCAGTTTGTCCAGACAAGAAAGGGAAGGGACATTCCAGGCAGGAGGAATGACTTGTAAAAGATGAGAAGGAAGAATCGGAACAGCGTGGTTGGGGGTGATGAGCATGGGAAGGTGGGGGTGCTGGGCTGGGCCAGGCTGGAGGGGCATCAAGGACATGGCCACAGAGGGCCCTGCATCGGGGAGCCATTGAAGGGTGTTGAACTGGGGAGTGGCAACGGCAGGTTTGCATTTGAAGAGGTCCCCCTGACTCCCCATGGAGGGCCTTGGAGGGGCAGAGACAATAGTCTGGGCCAGAAAAGATGAGCTGGGGATGAAGGCAAGGTCAAGGGGGAGAGAATAAAGTCGGGGGATCACATAGATTGGCTTTGGTCAACCAACAGGACCAAGGGTGGGGGGCGAGGGAAAGGGGTGAGTCCCTGCCCAGGAAATCAGGTAGGCAGTGGGGCCCTTCACTGAAAGGGGGAGGCTTGGGGAGAAGCAGGCCTGGGGGAGCCCAGGGAGCTGAGAGGGCGGACCAGTGGGTCACCCCTGTGGGCACGTCAATCTGGTTTTGGATCTGCTGGTCTGGAGCCCTGGGGAGGGCTGGGCTGGCAATCCGCTGGGGAGGGCTGGGGAAGTGATCCACCCCAGTGTCTGGTTATCAGGCCGCTGGCCCAGGAAGAGGATGGTGAGAGAAGAGGGCCCTGGTGGACCACCAGCATGAGGATGAGCTCAGAGGGAGGCTCTGGGGGTGGTAGGAAGAGGCCAGGACGTTGCAGGGGCTTCATGGCAGGTGGGGTTGGCCTGGCAGTCTGGGGGGGGGTGCATGGGGAGGAGAGTGGTGCTTATCCACAAAAGCTCCAGCATCCATCCCTCAGTCCATGAAGGGACTAGGGACAGAAGCTAACCCAGAGGGGGTTCCGGAGGGAATGGGCAGTGAGGAAGTGGGGGATGGAAAGTGTGGACAACTCTTTGAAGAAACTTGACTGTGGACAGATGGAGAAAGCTGTGGGGAGCAGGGAGGGTGGGTCGATGCAGCACCAAGAGGAGCTTTTCTCGCTTTAGGATAAGAGCAATTTGAGTGTGGTGTCGTGCTCAGGGGAGGAAGCGTTTGCAGCCCCGGGAGAGCAGGGGGATGGCTGGGGTGAGGTCTCTGTGTCCAGAGGACAACCATCACCCAGTTGACAGTGTTTGGATCAGTGTTTGGATACAGATGGCCCCAGCATCAGGCAGCCCCCCTTCGTGTTGGGGACCAAAGGGAGGGGCAGGCCAGCTGGGCGGGAGGATCTTGCAGAGGAGGAGGCAGGAGTCTCTATGTGGTGGCTTAGGTGCTTGGAGTAAGTGGGGGGAAGAAAGAGGGGTCCTCCACCACCGACGTCCCCGATGCTCCCTCCACTCTCCACCATCCAGGAGCATGTAGACATGCTGGGGGGCACAGGGCTGTAAGGGGCAGGACGGCTGGGCACCAGCTCTAACCCTGACTCCCCGAGTAACGTGGAGCAGACCTCTCTGCTCTCTCAGACCTTCCCCTTCCCCACCTGCACAACGGGGCCTTGGCATCGAGGGGCACCATGTGACATTCCATGAATCTTGCATTTCAGACGGTGGAATTCCGAGAAGTCAATCCTCTGATTCCAGGCTTCTAAAATTCTATAACATAATTTCTGTGTTGCCACCAGGGATGAGTCCGGCAGACATCTCTCCCCTGCAAATTGCTCTGTCTGCCCATCCCAGCTGCCAGGTCTCCGTCCCTCCCTTCTCCCCATCAACTCTGGGCACGGCCAGCCTCGAACACGTCCCAAGTGAGCACTTGGCAGGCGGAGGCCGTGATTCATGCCCCTCCAGCAGGCTTCGTGGCTAGCCCGCCTGCCAGAGTATGCAAGACATTCTTGGCCTTGCCCTGCACTTGGGATTAGCAGGGCGGGGGCGGCTGGGGCAAGGGGAGGCGACTGTGTTCTCCGTCCTCAGCGTCTCCGTCCTCAGCGAGGTGGGGGGCATCCAGGCACGAGCATGTCTGAAGTGGCCGCCAAGCTGGCCAGGGAGGGAACATCGCCCCATAAACCGAGGCCACGTCTGGGACCCAGACAGCGGGGCTGGGGCGGGAACTTCGAGGAAGGCTGCCACCTGCTTTGTGTCCAGGGAATGAAGAAGGGCCAGGAGTCTGGGGCAAGTGAGGCTGCTCATCCCAACACCCTGGCCCTATTTCCCTCCATGAGCCCCTTCCTGTCCCCCAAGTCCCTTCTTCCTTCCCTGTGGTAGCCTGGCCCGCTCCCTCTCCACCCCCCAGATCCCAGACTTGGCTGAGAGCCCGAAGCCTGTTCCTGTATAGTCAAGGAGCAGAGAACCTCAGCTGCCTCCCATCTCTCTCTGCGCCCACTCCAGGTCCCCCCCATGCCTCCCTGCAGGGCCGTGCCTCCATCCTCAGACCATCATTTCAGAGCAAGATGATGCCTCCCTAAAAGCAAGCCTCCCAAGTTAGGGCAGAGTCAAACACACACACACGCCGATGCACATGCACTTTGAGACCAGCATCCTAGCACAGGGCCCTGCTGCCCTCAGGTCATCATCTCAGCCCAGGGCAGGGAGACGAAGACTGCTGCCATTTCCCTCTCCCACCCATGCGTCACCTGGTCCGCAGAAGAATCTCTGTGCAGGGATAGGTATAAACAGTCCCCAGGGCTTCCTCCCAAGTATGTTCTCTCCCCAGGCTCTGGCCGAGCATCCGGCCAAGGCTTCCCTGGAAAGGGCAATGCCAGGGACCCAGGTTGACCCAGAAGTGGCCATGCCCTCCTGGTGCCTGGGGAAGCCAGACGCCACAGTGCCAGGGGGCAGACGTGGGCCCTGGAGAGTCTGAAGGTCTGAAAGCCACACGTGGGAGCCAGGGACACATGAGCAGCCCAGGAGGGATGGGGGCTGGGGAGGCTGTCTCAGCCTCTGGGGGAAGACGGGGCGAGTCAGGGCTGCGAGGCCCAAGGTTTGGCACAAAGCCCCAAGTGTCACAGTTGCACGAGCCAGAGTCTCCGGACCCAGGTGACACAAGCAGGTAGGCTCGGGAGCCATGCACACAGGTGGGCAAAGAGCCACCTGACAGCCCAGGGGTGAGTGGAATTGGCCACAGCTGCAGAAAAGGGAGAGATCACAGAAGGGGGGCTGTTCCTCTACCTCTGCCTCGTCTTCTGTCCCCCAAGACTGGGAGCCAAAGGACTGGGTCTCAATCCAGGCTGGGCCATCTATCAGCTAGAAGGCCTCAGAGAAGATCCCTAATCTCTCTGAGCCTGACTTTGCTCATCTGTAGAATGGGAGGGGAAATAAAACACAAGCCATCGGAAAACGATGCGGGCCAAGTCAGGAAAGGGCCTGGCACCATGACATGATGGGCACTGCTGCATTCGTCATCTCCAGGCCCCTCTGAGAAGCTCCCCGGGGGTGCTCAGCTCGGCGGTGGGGGGGCAGCCCGGACCAGAGGCCATGAGTTCCAGGCCTGGAGCCCCTGCTCAGTCCTCGGCACCACCTGATGCAGACGAAGAAGGGACAGAAGCCCAGCGAGACCCAGCATGCTTCCAGCTCCGGTTCATTCCCCATGTAAGTCCTGAGACCTCTCCCCACGGGGGCACCCAGCCAGGCCCCTCCGAGACTGGGCCAGATCCGGAGGACAGCTTGGCCAGACCAGGGATGGAGCTTACTCCTCGTTCAGTCCTTAAAAGTCCACCAACTTGAGCTCCTCTCCCGCGGAGGAGGGGGCCTGCCTGCTCAGGGGCTGCATTCCCAGCATGCCATGGAGGGGGAGCCAGCCGGAGGTCTCCCCAGAAAATGCCTGGCTCCAGGCCGGATCCTGGGAAGAGGCCACAGCACCAGGACCGGGAGCAGCCCCACTGCTTGCTTTCTGGCAACTTGGAACTGCACTGAGCACGCCAGGCAGAGCCAGCAAGAGTCGGAGGGGGGGGGGGGCGGTGAGCTTAGGATGCGGCTCAACAAGAGGGAAGGAGACAGTGAGGGGAAGGGGCTTAATGAGAGAGGAGGGGGCTCAGTGAGGGGGGCGGGGCTCACTAGAGGGGTCCAGTGGGATGTGTCAGCAAGGAACCCAGGCCCACACCCGCCCTCCCTCCCCATTATATTTCCTCTCCTGGCTCTGTCACACAGCTCCCACTGGGTCCCCCAGCCTGGGCTGCAGCCTCTGGCCTCCTGCCTGCCTGGCTTGACCATCCTGCCACGTTCCTCTCCGTCCCGGGTCTTAGTGAAGTCCAGGCCAGAGTGGCCCAAGGTCTGGGCTCTCCCTGAGGATATCTCCACAAAAACCTGGCCAGTCCAGGCTGGCTGGGATTTGTGCCCCAGGCCCTATTTGGACTCTGATGTCTTGGTGCAGAGTCCCCAGGACCCGTCCCTAGAGTTGCTCTGGGAGAGAGAGAGATGGGCGGCAGGCCCAAGCTACTGTGCAGGTGTGAGCTAGCCCGTGGGGCGGGGGGGCAGCTCCCTCTGGCAGCCCATGGAAGTCTGCCTGGAGGAGGAGACATGACCCTCAAGCTGGGTTTGAAGGAGGCCAAATAAAATGCCTGGCCACGGGGAGTGGAGGGGCCATCCAGGGGCAGGTGTGTGGCAGGGAGAAGGGCAAGATGGGGCTGCAGAAATGGATGGGCACCGCCCCCCTCAGCCTGGCGAGTGATGCCAAGGGGATAGGCCTGCATCTTGGAGGTAACGAGTAGACTCGCATATAGGTAGGGGAGGGGCCGCCTGGGAAAGCGTCCCCGGCATTGACATTCTCCCTGAGTAGCAAGAGAAGGAAGAGGGCCCTCTGGGTGTTATTTACCCCATGGTTGCCCCTCTGCCTCCGAAGGCTGAGGAAACTTCTGGTCTCTGCCCATCACCCCCCAAACGCACGTGGTTCGTCCATGGAGGACGTACTGTAAGAGGGAGTAGGGGGGCAGGGTGGTTCATGCAATCATCCTCAGGCTCTGTCCAAGATGAAGGCAAGACAGGCTCCCAGGCCCCAAGTCCCATAAACTCAGGGGGGCTGTGGGTCACGGGGCATCATAGCTAAACCCGTTCCTTCTGCACCCTCCTGACCACCCACCCCCCGGGAATGCAAGTGGCCCTGGTCCCCGGGGAAAGGCGGGCTAGGCCAAAGCTGTCTTTCCCATGGCCCAAAGGGAGAGTGACAGATGGAAGGAAGAGAGACAGCAGAGCGAGGAAGGGGCAGAGGAGAGCCCTAGACCAGGGTCCCAAGGCCTGGGTTCTACACCTGCTCTGCTACTCGCTCAGGGCCTCTGTTTCCCCATCTGGAAAATGGACAGGCTGTCCCAATGGCTCCTTTGACCCTGGTTCTCCAGCTCTTCTGTTCTCTGCTGCTGTCAAGGCCTCCCCTGGGGGGAGGGGGCTCTTGCCCCTCCCAGAAGCCCCTCTCCACCCCCCCGCCCCTACTCCGTGTTGGATATATGGGGGTGCCACCAGGGGGCCCGAG
Source organism: Mirounga angustirostris (assembly GCF_029215605.1). Lineage (NCBI taxonomy): Eukaryota > Metazoa > Chordata > Mammalia > Carnivora > Phocidae > Mirounga > Mirounga angustirostris. The sequence goes on from NW_026991713.1 coordinate 170,531,961, forward strand.
CTGGGGAAATAGCCTGGAAAGGCTGGGTGGGGAGGAATTTGGAAATTTTTTAAACCTTGACAGCTGGAGCCCCGTGAGTCAGTGGGGCAGATGGAAGCGATTAGGCACTAGCGGGAGGTACAGGGGGGCAGGGACGGGAACCCATGTGGGGAGCTCAGAGCTCAGACCAAGGCGGGTGGCTTCCTCCCAGCCGCACTGCCGCCGGGGACACAGGGCTGCTCTGCGTGTTCGGAGGCACCGAGCCAGGCTGTGCACCAGGCTCACGTGCTGCGGGCTGAGGAGGCTAGAGGAGGGGAGTCCAGGGAAGAGAGGGGACCCCAGGGCAAGAGAGAGGCATGGGACACTGGGTGGGGATCCCCTGCTATTGGATCCACAATGCTTGCCACCCAAACGAGGGAAGGGTCCCAGTGCCTGCCCCCTCATATCCACTCCCCACTCCCAGGAGCTCCTAGGACCTTCCCGAGTGATAATGCAAACACCCCCAAAAGTCCAGTCATGTGCTCCCTCCTTGGGAGGTTACTCTTGTGTCCCTCAAATGATATCTCATCTCTGGGTGAGGGAAAGCAGGGAGTAAGCCATTTTGCAAAGAATTCCATTTTAAACCATGTATTGAGCTCTTCCTGGACCAGCCCGGGTTCGGTTCTAAGGACTGTGAGAAAAGCCCTCTGAGCCCCCTGCCCTTGAGAAGTGTCCGGTCAAGCAGGGGAGACTGGTTGTTGCACACGGCCATGGAGAATCAGAGTGAGAACAGCCCGGTGCCGCCGTGAGGCAGCAAGCGGGATGGGGACGCTATGAGCTGGGGGCTGTGGGGAGCCGGGTACGGTCCTGGGGAGATGCTGGGGAGGAGGGTCGGAGGGAAGCCAGGAGGAGAAGGAGGGACGTTGCACCTTGCTGCTCGGCCACTCAGACTGACGTACAAGGAGGCCACTGGTCTCACTGGAACAGTGGGCACCAGTCAAGTCGGAGTAGACGGAGGGGCGAGGACAAGGAGAGGAAGTAGAGGCGAGCAGAACGCAGCTGCAGGGGTGAGGGGTGACTGACAGGCAAGCCTTGAAGGGGAGGGCTGGGGAGGGCTGGGGACACATATGCAAAGCCTCTCTCAGGGCCCGGGCCCAGCTAGAGCCACATCAGCCAGTCAGCCACGGGCCCTCCCCACAGACCGCCCAGTGACTCCCCAGACCAGCCTCTCGGTGTTCAGCGAACATTCGCCAATGGCCCACTGTATCCCAGGCCTGTGCCAGGCTCTGTGGCGTGGAGACAAACCAAGCCTGGTCCTGGCCAAGGAAGGGAGACAGGTGGAGCGTCCCACGTGCCATGGATGACATTTGGACGGAGGGGCCATAAAGAGGTAGGTCTGGAGGCCAGTCTTCTTTTATAAGAAGCAGGAATTTGCCAGCACGCCCAGATGAGGAGCTGTCATGGGCACGGAGATAGGGGTTGGGGGGTGTGCAGGGGTCCTCATCGGGAGTCCAAGGCAGGCACCAAGGACCTGTCCCTGGAGGCCCTGGAGAGGGGTCATTAAAAGAATTTTAAACAGGATGCATCTATAATATAGAAAACCACTCTGGTGACCTGTGAGCAGGTCAAGATAAAGCCTGTTTAGAAGAGGAGGCAGACCCAAGAGGTGCTTAGGAGGTAAAATCTATAGGATTTGGTAACAGGAGGTAGGGGGTTGAGGGAGGGAGAAGGAGGCATCTGGAAAGCAGGGAAGAAGGAGGTACTGTAGGTGGCGAAGAGACAGTAGAGGAGGAGCTGATCCGGTACGATCACTGAGCTTCCCCAGAATCTGATGGCTTTGCAACATCTGAGACATCTTAGTGATGACGTCCCCAAGGCTGTCAGCACAAAACTGGCAATGGAAATCTTTAATGAGGATGAAGGGTCTTAAGCAGAAGGCCAAAGAGCTCACAATGTTCTCATGGCTAAGATGGGGAGCCACTGGAGGCTGTAAGCAGGGAAATGACACAATCGGATTTAAAAATATCACTTCAGCAAGTAGGGAGGAGGCCGGAGCAGAAGGAGACTGGAGGCAGAGAGACCTAGGGTGAGGATGAAATATCTCCTTCGAGGCCAGGCCTCCAACAGAGGCCAGGGTCAGAGAAAGGGTCATAGTTCAGATCCTGGAAAGCAACTAACCTAGGCTTCAGGGTCACAGCGGGTCTCACTGTTTACATAAGTAGGGTCTTGACAAATTGGGTCATAAAGGATGCTTACAGTGATACTTTATGTCAAACCCTTTTTTAAATGACTCGATCCAAAAACAAAATTAGCAAAACAATTCCATTTGCAATAGCATCAGAAAGAACAAAATACTTCGGAATAAATTTAACAAAAGAAGCACAAGCCTTGTACACCAAAAACCGCACAACATCATGGGGAAAAAAAATTAAAGGTCTAAATAAAGGGAAAGATGGCCTGTGTTCATGGATTGTCTAATTCATGAATATTGTTAAGATGACAATACTACCAAAAACAGATTCGGCGTAATCCCTTTCAAAATCCCAACGGTGTTCCTTGCAAAGTGGAAAAACTCATCTTAAATTCATATGAAATTTCAGGGGGCCCCGAATAGCCAAAATCATCTTGCAAAAGAAGAACAAAATCGGAGGATACACACTTTCTGATTTAACACTTGCTACAAAGCTATAGCAATCAAGGCAGTGTGACCCTGGCATAAGGATAGATACCTAACTCAATGGAATAAAATTGAGAAATAAACCACTACACTTATGGTCCACTGATTTTTGACAAGGGTGCCAAGAACATTCAATAGGGAAAGAACAGTGTTTTCAACAAATGGTGCCGGGACAACTATCCACACGCGTTTGAGTGAAGTTGGACCCCCTACCTCACACCATATACAAAAATCAACTCAAAACAGATCAAAGACCTAAACATAAGAGTTAAAACTATAAAACTCTTAAAAGAAAACATAGGGGTGAATCTCTGTGACCTTGGATTTGACAATGGCTTCTGAGAAGCGACCCCAAAAGCACAAGGGAGAAAAGAAAAAATAGATACATCAGATATCATCAAAATGAGAAACCTGTGTGCATCAGAGGACACTATCAAGAAAGTGAAAAGATAACTCACAAGGTATTTGCAAAGATATTTCAAATGACTTAAGAGAATATGTTGTATAAAAGGCTCCTCTCGGAAACTTTTCCATGGGGTGGGGGGTGGGGGGGCAGTAGAAGGAGAAAACTCTTCCCCAACATAAAGAACGCAGGGTATCCTGTCCTGGCTTTCCTGGAGGGAGCTTGCCCAAAGGGGATCTGCCTGTCTAGGAAATTAGGGAAATAAAAATTGGAGGAGGGTGGGAAGAACCAAGGACGCTTGCCCCCAGGGCAGTCACAGTTCTCTGGGAACTTGCTCACAAATTCCCCGAATTCCCCCATATTAATTTTAGAACGAGTCCTCGAAACCCGAGGAGGCCGGGGACGTCCCGGCGCCAGTTTAGGCAGCTCTCAGAAAGGGGGCAGAGTGAGGGAGAGGCTGTCTGGCCTGGCCTCCTATCCCAGCCAGACCTCGTCCATGGGAGGGTCACGAGAGGCACGAGCCGGGGCCAAGCCCCGTGCAGGGCGAGGGCTCAGGCAACCAGCCAGAAGGTCCTGGGGCCTGAGGCCTCAGTTCCCATTGACATCAGTGCAAGGTGTCAGGGGGCCTGAATCATCGGGGCTGGGGCCAGCCCCCTCCCGGCGGGGGAGCATAGCAGAGGTATGAGGCAGGCCCAGCCAGGCAGGCGGCCCCGGGACTGGGCTGGACTGGACACTGTGACTGTTTTATAGAATTAACAAGTGGGACCCACCACAGGGGGGCGGGTGGGGATGTCGTTGTCCTGGATTCCAACAGGCTGAGGCCCCCCCACCTCTTTCTGATTCACAAAATTAATTCCAACGGCTAGAGAGACGAGCCTGTCAGCAGGGCCAAGGGGTCATAAATACGGGGAATATTAATAGCTCCAGCCAGGCCGCCTGGGGGGCTGGGGGGCCTGCCAGAAGGACTGACTAATTTCGTCTCCTCATTAATGATGTGGAAAGAGGAGAGTTTACCCAAGCCTGGAGCAGGTGCTGACCCACATCAGGGCAGGGATGACCCAAGAGGAGGACAGACCACAGGGGCCTGTTCGGGGTTCTGTTTCCCCCCAGAGAGGATTCCTCTTTGCACTCTCAGGGTGCCCCTGGCCCCACAAGGAGGCCAGGGGTAAGCTGGGTTCAGCAGGAGTGCACCCTGGCTAGGTAAGGATGAGTCTCTTTCCTCAGGCTCAGGAGTGACTCATCAGTGTGTATGAATGCACACACACACACACACACATACACACCTTTGCACATTTCTGAGAACAGGACTAGCTCTAGCTCTCTGATCTCCAGGCAGGTGGACATAACTAGGGTGTGTGGGACCAGGTCAGGGTACCGTGTCCTGCCCCCCAGAGGTGCACGCTGACCAAGTGAGGATGGGCTCCTTCCTTAACTAGATCCCAACCTCCCTAGCCCTGCCCCCCAACCTCTCCCTGCAATGAATCAAGTTTAGGGGTACTTACAACTGGGAGCTGAAGAAAACGCCATGCACGCGCACGCGCGCACGCGCGCACGCACACACACACACACACACATCTCGACATCTCTGACCCCCCCATTTCCCCATCCTGTGCACAGTCTGTCCCACTAAGGGGAACAGAAATCAGGGCCCTTGGCATGTTCTGCCCCCTCCCCAATCCCTGAGGTCCTGAGAACATTGTTCCAAATGGACTTCAGGACCTCAGGATCAGGGGGTCACTGGCAAAGGAAGGAGCTGCTGAAGGGCGACAGCTGGAAGAGTGCTTGCAGAGAACGGGCTCAGAGGCATGCCCAGGGCCCCCCTGCAGATGGGCTGGGAGAACCCCCGCCCCCCAGGAAGCCCCCCAGCTCCCAGCTGCATGGCTTCTGGCTGCCAGAGCTGGGACAGACCCAGACGGACGGGGACTGGCAGCAGCTGGGGCTGGGAGCCTGCCAAGTCCCAAGCTGGAATGAAGGAGAAACCTGTCCAGCGATGAGATCAAGGGGATGGCACCAGTGTCTCCCCAGGGAGCCGAGCTCAGCGTCCCAGGACATTCCAAACTGCGAACAAAACATGGGTGGGAGGCCAGCCAGGCTGGGCCAGTGCCAGGTACCACCCCCCCCCCCCATCAGCAGGGAGGCCGGCCCGGCAGTGGGACCGGCTGGGAACGTAGCATGAGCTGCTGGGAATGTTGCCCGTACAAGTCGCCTGGGGACGCGGCATCCAGACACCTGCCACGTTCCCGCGGCAGAGTGCCATGTGCGGTCACCCGCCCGCTCGCCTCTGAGCCCGGCCCATGCGCAGCGCTGCGGGCCGTCGGGCCAGTGCATCCACCTGCACTGGCCGGTCCACTTAGCAAACCACCTTCAAAGCCACGATCGCATTTACTAGCCCCCGAAGGAAGCCAGGCCTGGCAGTTTTCCCCGTTTTGTAGGAAACTGGGGCCCGGCATGGAATTTGCTTGAGGCCAGTTACTGAGAAGCCGATGTAGAGTCTCACCCAGGACTGCTGCCTCCCACTCACGAGTTCTTTCAGCTACCCTTGGTGTAGGTGGCAGGAGGCCACCAAAACCCTGGCCTCGGCCTCCCTGAACAAACCCCAGTTCCACCACGGGTCCCCAGAATTCAACACGTTCAATGCATTCGTTCTATAAACAGGTGAACTGGAGTTTAAAAAAAAAAAAAGAAAGACAAGGGCTTGCCCAAGGTCAGAGGACACCAGAGGTGAGATTCTGAGGATGGTGTTCACAGGTACCATGCCAGGCAGCTGATGTCAAGAGGGCTAGGTAGCACTCAGCATCCTTGGCTCAGAGAGCTGGGGAGTAGGGGGAAATCATGATGGCTTCCTGGAAGAGGTGTTCTCCCCAACAGTCCAGTCCTCTGTGAAGCCTACTCAGGTGACCCTAGGTAGAGACAGCAATAGGTCAACAAGAGGAAAATTGCAAAGAACAGTCAGAAGCCATTGGGATGAGCTGTCCCTTCCCTTCCTCAGGCCTCAGTCGTCTCATCAGTACAATGGGGGCAAAGGATGCAGCCTCCTGCCATAGTCCACAGTGACTGTCCAGCTCAGACACTCATGGTGTGGGTCTCTGAGGGCTAGCCCAGGGCTGCTCAGATACTGACCCTCACTCAGGAAACCTCAAGTTCTAGCGGGGTGCCCGGGAGGGCAGGGAGCACGTTGCTCCCAGCTTAGCCTAGGCCCAGGGAGGGGCCGGATAGAACCTCAGAGGTATGGCCGGTGCTGGCCGGAGCTAATGGGCAGGAGATAGAAAGCCTGAGCGTGGGTAGTCGGTGTCAGCAGCTTGGACCATATTCTATAAATGACAGGAAACTGAGGGCATTAAGTAAGGCAGGGTCATGGTCACAATCACCGTGGCGTGGTGGACACTGGCTCAGGGAAGGAGTCATCTGCACAGCCCAGCAGTGGCCATGAGACGGCAGCAGATGGAGGAGGAGGCTTTCTCTTCCTGTTCCTGGACTGTGGGCCCCTCGAGGACAAGAGAGGGGCTCTAGTCCCCGGGGCACGCTTGGAGAGGCAGGACGGGCCTGATGACTGTGTGCTGACCCCCAGGGAGCCTGGCCATCACAGTCCTCTGCACAAATCTCTGCTGGACCAGGTCATGCTGACCGAAGGCTCCCCAGGCTCCTCCCAGTGGCTGCAGCTTGTGAAGCAGAATGGTTCCCAGGAACCAGTGCTCAAATGTCCACATCAAAGTGGAGCAAGCGTGAGAGGAGACAGAGAGTCAAGGAGGAATTCATCCCTCCCAACCCAGCAAAGACTCACTGAGCACCTACTGTGTGCCAGGCTTGGGGCTGGTGTGGGGCGCACAGAGATTAGGAAGATAGAGCCTCATCGGGGAGGGGGTGCCCAGAGACGCATGAGCCATGAAGCCCAGGGGGACTGGGCAGTGGGCATTGGCATGGAGAAGGACCTGGAAGATCAGGGCAGAAATGGGAGGAAGGAGAAGGGGCAGAAGAGATGGGGGGGTAGGGCATGAGGAGGTATTAGGGACAGCGGTAAAGCACAGGATTCCCGGGTCCGCAAGTGAGTGCGAGGGAGGGCAGCGGGGAAGGGGCTCGGTGGGGAGGCCTCAGGGAGGGAAGGGGCTCCGCAGTCCAGTCCAACTCTGAACCAGGACCAGGACCCCAGAGCCCGCTTTCCCCCAAACCACCCGTTTTGCCAGGTTTTGGTGGAGACACAGAAGCAGAGCTATGGGCCATTTTCACCTTTTAAAAACCACAGATATCCGACAGGGGCACCAGAGCCAAATTTCTGGGAGACACAGAGGCCCTGTGGGCCCTTCGCCTGACGTCAATCGGGGCTTCTCTTTTGTGTCTGCGGCTTTGACAAGAGGAGGCCAGATTAGGGGGCTAAACTGAGAGAGGGAGAGAGGAACCAGAGGCCAAGCATGGCCCCTGGCTCTTCTGACCCTCCCTCCCAAGTACAAAGCTCTTGTTATGGTTGTTTGGGGACCCTGCTGATGAGCAGAGCAGGTGTCAGTTACTGGCCAGGGGCTGGGGGCATCTGGAGTCCAGAGCCAGAATCTGGACCCCTTGCCCGGCTCCATGCCTGAGCCCTAACGTGAAAGCCACGCTTGTGGTCTGGAAGCTTCCACGCGAGGGAAAGAGCCCTTTGACGACGGAGGTGGCACCATCAGCCCGTAGAGCTGGTAGGTGCCTCCTTGGCCATAGGACCTGATCCAGTGCATTCCCAGGAAGGTCTGTCCTGTCTGTCCCTCCTCCCCCCGCACACCTGTCCAGGCCAGAGCTCCTGCAGTGGCCTCGGACTCCCCCTCCCCCACCCCCAATCCTCTTAACACAGCTGCCCAAGCTGCCAGGTCCCGGCTTCTGCAGAACAGCCCAACTCCCCAACATGGAGCTTCTCAGACAGGGAAACTGAGGCCCGGAGAGTCCCCAGGTCCAGCACAAGCCTCAGGGCACATGCGCAGAAGTGCCCTCCCCACCCACTCAGCCCAGCCTTCATTCTGCCTCTGGGCCGCTTAAGGCTTCAGGGGTCAGGGAACAGCCGGTTGTGGGGGTAGGGGTCAGGGACAGGGATCACCTTTAACATATCCCCACATTAATCGGCTCCACACAAGGGTCTTGTCCTAATACATACTGGGTGCCTAGTCTGAGACTTGACCCCCAAGCCCAGGGGGACCCCAACACCCACCCCAGGCTAAGCCCAACCACAACCCCAGGATGAGCTTGAATCCACACTGGTCCCTAACTCCACCGCGAGACTGAACTCCAACCCGAAACACAGGCTGACCCCGGAGCCCGCTCTGACCCTAATCCCAATCCCAGATGAAACCCCACTTCTGACCCCAACCCCAGATTGAACCTTGAACCTGACCCCAAGGCAGAGGCCTGTCCCAGCGTAAACAACCTAGGGAAGACGCCAGGGACACCAGGATGTAAGCCCCAAGCCCTCTGCTGCCAGGCAGGGCGGCAGCCTCCTCTGAATGCTGGGCCCCAGTTTTGAGGAAGGGAGAGACAGTACGATATTGCATCACACTGGCCTGCACCATACTCCGGATCTCAGGTTTATCAAGTCGGGGGGGAAGGGAGTGTCTCCCAGCTTGCCTGCCTCAGAGCAAGGTGACTCTGGTGGGATAAAAGTAGGGTCGGGCAGGCCCGTCCTGGATGGAACACCGGACCCATACATCCCCCTGCATACAGGTCTATCGGGAGGGGTGGCCTGAGCTAGGGGGAGGTCCTGTTCCGAAAAGAACCATTCCACTATGGCACTGAGCTCTCCTTCATAAGGAGCAGAGCATCCCAGGGCCATGCTTTGCAGAGGGCACAGCTGAAGTGGCCATGCATGAGGCTCAGGCCCAGGGGCTCAGGGCTTAGCAGTGCGGGGGGGCCCCCCAGTCTCTGGGCCCTGCCTAACAGCAGGAGTTACAGAGTCCAGTGGGGGGAGGGAATGGGGAACCCCCAGCCTGAGGGGGTGTTCCTTCCTCTCCCCCCAGGTGTCCTCTGGTCTCAAGGCAGAGCCTGGGCCCCAGGGAGGCCCACCAGAGCCCCCTTCGGCATCACCCCAGTCCCCGGCCTCACTTCCCGCCTTGCTGTGAGAACGTGCGCTTGCAGCGGCAGAGAAGAAATCAGCACGAAGGAATGTGCTGTCCGGGAGCCAGCGGACAGGATGGGCTTGCCGGAGAGGGAGCGAGCAAGGAGAGCTCCGGGAGATCGGAGTCGGGAAGGAAAACAGAGATGTGCTGGGGCAGCTGGCCAGGCAGCACCAGCCCAGCCATTGTTCCCAGCCCCACGGGTCAGGTGCACTGGGCTCGCGGCCGAATCCTAGCTTCTGCTCAGCGTGGCCCCAGCCTTCCCCACCACGCCTGCCCGCCTCCCTCCTGTCCCAGGCCCTGACCTCTGGGGTCTGGCCCAGCCTCGGAAGAAGACAAATCTGTCCTCCGTGGCCCCAGCTCGCTCTCCGGGCCTCTGTCCGTCTCTTGGCACACGACACCTCTCCCCGCTGAGGTCCATGTCCTTCCACAAGCCTGACTCTGTCCAGACGTCCCCGTGGGAGGACGCTTCTGGTTTCAATGGCCTGATAAGCTGATCCATATGTGGACGTTAATAACTGATAATAGCTTAGACCTGTCCCGTCAGAGTGTAGGTCCCAGACTTGTAGCATCTAAACTAGGTAGAAACGCAAATTATCAGGCTTCACCCCAGACCTACTAAATCAGCCCCCAGAGGGGCTTCTCATATACGCTCAAGTTTGAGAACCACTGGCTTAGAGTGTGACCAAGGTCCACTCCACAAATGTTGATGGAAAGAACGGGTCATTGAATGAACAAAATGGAGCGAATGACTTTCAAGAGGGCCTGAGTAAAGGCTTTTGAGTGGAATGGTTGCTGTCTGGCGTCCAAGCCCCAGGGAGAGTTGGGAGCTACAGGCTGGGACAGGGGAAGGACTGACCAGCTGGAATCCCTCTGAGATGGAGCAGGCTCTCAGACAATGTCACCTGCAAGGAGCCCATCCAGCGGGTCAGGTCTGGGACCCAGGCAGATGCAAAGAGGATGAGCCAGAACCGACAAGAAGAAGGGGTCCAGCAGGTCAATGGGATGTAGCTAAGGGAACCAGGCAGGGTTGGGGACATCCAGCAGCAGCTGAGCCTCCATTATCAGAACTGGGACACCAGATTGAATGTGGATCCCCTGAACGTTGAACTTGGCTCCTTCAGAAATCCCCTAATTAAAGTCAGGCCAGGCTCCAGAATCTGGGGCAATGCTGAGGTTGCTGGTGGGGTCCAGGGACTCCAGCTGTGAGGAGGGGACAGGGATCTGCAGGACGAGAACCCCACAGTGGTACCAGTCTTGCCAACTCATCCCAAAGTCTGGTCTTGGAGTCAGATCTCTCCTGAATCTGGGATCACTCTTTCTGGAACTTCACATCAGCTTTGATGAGTGAAGTCCTCCCAGCTTTTCCTACTGGGTCTTGCCCAACCTTGACCACAACTGACCCAATTGTGGCTCATATTTTCAGAATAAGTTAGAGAGATGGACAAGGTCTGTCCTTACCCTCTTGTTCTGTCCACCTGCCAGCTTATCTCCTTTCAGTGCCAAGAAAAAGAGGCCAAATCATGTGGCCAGATCTCCACACTAGCTTGGCCAACCTCCCGTGGCCAACTTCATCCAATGTTATAAGGGTAATTTCCCAGTTGACATAAAAAAGAAGCATCTTCACCCACAGCCACCATCTCTACTGGGTGACTTGACATTTCAAGTCCATGAGGTGTCCTCTAAACATGCATGGCCCAGAGTACGTCCCACTTGTTCTAGAAAAGATTCCATGAGGAAAAATGGCACCAATATCAAATAGGGAGATACTGTGCACCAGGGCCCCTTCTTAGGAGATGAAAGTCCTTGTTAATAATTTTTTTAAAAGATTTATTTATTTGAGAGAGAGTATGAGCAGGGGTTGGGGGGAGGGCAAAGGGAGAAAGAGAGAATCCCAAGCAGACTCCCCACTGAGCATGGAGCCCTGAGAATCATGACCTGAGCCGAAATCAAGAGTCAGACGCTTAACCAACTGAGCCACCCAGGTGCCCCACAAAGTCCCTATTAATAATTAAAGGCTCTGAGGGGCGCCTGGGTGGCTCAGTTGGTTAAGCGACTGCCTTCGGCTCAGGTCATGATCCTGGAGTCCCGGGATCGAGTCCCGCATCGGGCTCCCCGCTCAGCAGGGAGTCTGCTTCTCCCTCTGACCCTCCCCCCTCTCACTCTCTCTCTCTCTATCTCATTCTCTCTCTCAAATAAATAAATAAAATCTTTAAAAAAAAATTAATTAAAGCCTCTGAGCACCTGGGTGGCTCAGTTGGCTAGGCAACTGCCTTCGGCTCAGGTCATGGTCCTGAAGTCCCAGATCGACTCCTGCATCAGGCTCCCTGCTCAGTGGGGAGTCTGTTTCTCCCTCGGACCCTACCCCCTCTTGTGCTCTCTCTCTCTCTCATAAATAAATACAATAAAATCTTTTTAAAAATTTTAAAAAAATAATTAAAAACTCTGATAAGTTCTGACTGTCAAGTTCAGTGTTTGCCCAGTTTATTGGATCCAGAACCTTTTTTTTTTCTCTCCTCCAACAACGTTCCATGGAGCATCACTTGGGATACACATCCAAAGTGCAAAGTGGCATTGCCCCCACCCCCGGCCCCCTGCCTCCTAGATACAGACGAGCTTCCTTCTGGAGCTCCAGGGAGGAAAAGCAGAAGTCGGGGGAGTGTCTTGTTCAGAGGCCCCAAGGCAGAGAGAGTGGGAGACTCTGGAGACCCACAAGAGATCGGCATGGATGTCCTTCTCTCCACCTCCAGGAGACCCCAACTCCAGGGCCACTGTCCCCAGAAAAGGTGTCATCGAGCAGAAGCCTCAAAGGAGGGGCAAGCTTAGCTGAGAGGGGAGGCAATCTCCTCCCTTGGCTGGACTTGAACCAAAGACCGGCTCATGTCGTCACCTCACTCCCCGCCTGCCCAGCTGGGCTCCCCTTTCTGTCTTCTGCTAGTTCCTCTGCATCCCCCGAGGCCTGGGACAACCTCCCAGCCCCCACCTGTGTGCTCAGAGGTGTCCTCTTGGGGTAGAGGGGAGAGAGTCCTGCTTCGGCTCCGCCTCCTGCCCAGACTCTTGGCTGCCTCCTGATGCCGGACAATGCAGGGAAATGTTTGCACCCAAACAACTCTGCTCCTCAGGAACTGCCTGACCCTGCCCAGGAAAGCGAACTCCCGCAGCTCCACCCTGCTGCCCCTTCAGTCTGGGTACCAAAGTTGGCGGGGTGGCCCAGCAGAGGGGTCGGCAGAGCAGAAGCGTCATCGGCATCCCCAATGTGGGCAGGAGGGGAGCTCAGGGTCACCTCTCTCTAGGGACCGGGGCTTTCCTTCCTGCCTGCACCAGAAAGAGTGCTCTGTCCCTGCCCGTGGGATATGCAAGAGCCAGATTGTCAATATTTATCTAGAGAGCCACAGCCCTGGATTCATCTGGCCCGAAGATAATGAAAATAGCACTTTGATGTGATTTGAGAAATGCATTCATTCATTCAACAAGTATTTGCAGCCCTTGGGTCCTGTGCCAAGCCCCGGGCATGGCACTGGGGATGCAGGGGTGGATTAGCCCCGCCGTGCCCTGGAGAGGTCTAGGGGGAGATACAGGCCTCCAGAATAGAACAGGGGGCAGGTGGGCCCGTCATCAAATGCACCCACAGCTGTGGCCACCCAGCCGGGGAAGCGACGGGTCAGCGCCGCTTGCAAAAGCAGGAGGCATGGTCCCCGTGTTGGATAAAGACTAAAATGCCCTCTGGTGGCTCCCCCAGCAGCCCTTCCCGTCCACTCAGATTCGGCCCTCGCCAACCCCAACAAGCCCTGAGGTGAAGAACACCAGGTGTGGGCCAACAAAAGTAGCTTAAAGCCCGGTGCGAGAAGGCAGATGGGCTTCTCCTTGCTGGTTGGCGGGGACATGGCCCCACGTGACGCTGCCACGGGGTGACCTCCGGGCATTCCTGCGCATGGGACTTCGGGGCACAGCATCTCCCTGTTTCCAGCAGTGCGGGGGGGGCATGGGAGGGGGGAGAGAGCCGGTGACCCCCAAGTCCCAGTGGGGCTCTTCTTCTAGCTTGGAGGAGGCCGAGGTCCAGATGGAAGGAGCCGGGGGGCAGCTAAGGTCACAACCCCTCACACCCACCTCGCCTGAGTGCCAGAGACTGTGTTTTTGTCCTTGGGGGGGGGGGGTGTGGCTCGGGGCCTTGAGTGATGAGTTAAGTGACAATGAATTTGAACCACATGGAGCTTGGGCTTAAGGGGAAAGTGTTTTGGTGAAACGCAGCTGGAATTTCATCAGCCCCTACCCCCCAGACAGTACAAAAATAGTCCGGGCCAGGCAGGCTCTGACCCTACAGGCCTGGCCCAATTTCGCCGCCCCCTGTCCCGGAGAGACGCTTGGAGTGGCCTCTTTCCCTGAATCTGGGTTTCGTAATCTTTCCTTGTTGTTTTGGTCGCCTGTTTGTTGACTGGCCTGGTTCATCTGGGAGAATTTGCTCCCTGATGAGCTCCCCACTGCTTGGCTTTGAAGAGAGAGGGAGGCAGGAAGACCCTCTCTCGCTGTTGGTAACAAGGCCCAGGGGGCTGGAGGAGGCTGGAACGATGGTCACAGGCACGCAGGCCCCGGGAACCGGTCGGGGAGCCCTGTGACCTTGGGAATGTGGGGGGGGGGGGCTCTGGACGTGGGGGTGAGCAGTGGGCTCCATTTAAGCAAGAGCCAGAAGGTTCTGTGAACATCTCAAACCCAGCCCTGTTCCTCAGAGGGGGAACAACATGCTGTTAATAGGTTCTAGTGCCTGGAATCACCTACCTCCTGCCCCTGCCCTCAGTTTCCCCCTGGCACCAGGAGACATCCAGGGTGTTCGTGGACTGAGAGAATGTCCAGAGCCCATTGCTCCCAGTCTTCAGCTGAAAGGATGTGAATGGTGGGGGCTGCTCCTGAGGCCCCCTCCCGAGGTTGGGAAGGGGAGGGGATGCTACCCATGTCCTTGCAGACCCAGCACCAGGGCCCGCGGGACAGCAGCCCCAGGAGGGAATGAGAGGCCAGGGGCTGTTGGGATGGGGACAGAGCCCTCAGCAGCAGCGTCCCTTAGACCAGCTGACAGAGCCACTGACCTGACAGTCAGGTGCGCTAGACCAGGGCTAGGCCCTGCCACGCTGGGTGGGGCGGGAGGGTGGGGGAGGGTAATGAGCGTCGGCCCTGAGTGAACGGGGCTGCAGGGCCACAGGCCTCACGGGCCACGTGGGGAACCAGTCTCCTATCCTGGGCACCCACATTCCCCTCCAGAGCACCAAGGCCCAGGGAGACGTGGTCCTGGGGACCAGGATGGACGCGGCATCAGTGGTCCAGGCACTGGGACCCTGGCAAGTGGCAGCGGAAGGTTCTGGGCTCTCCCCCAAGCTACTAGGTGAGCCACACCTTCCCCACCTGACTCGGGACAGAACCCCAGGTGGGGGAGAGGGGGAAGGGCCAGGAGGGGCCATGGGAAGCCCACCTGGGGAGCCTGTGGGGGTCAAGCCAGGGCTTTCTGTGCAGTCCCCGAGGCAGGGGCACTGAGCCCACCACCCCTTCTGGCACGCGCAGCCTGCCCAGGGTGGAGGAGGGAGGTGCTATCCGGGCTGAACCTTCCTCCTTTTGCCAAGTTCAACCGTGTAGAGTCCAGTTAATCTGGGTCTTAGCAGGAGCCTCCTCCATTTCCTTTCTTCCCAGGCTGGAGCCCCCCAAGGAGAGCCAAGACCCCTAGGACCACAGGACAAGACCAGCACCCATCCTTCCTGCCTTGGTTTCCCCACATCAGCTTGGGCCATAGAACCTCAAAAGCGCACAGGAGGCGTGGCCCGGGGACTCGCTTCCCCCCCACCGCTGCCCCCTGCCCCATGGAGCCTGGAACCTGGCCTGTCTAGAAAGCCCTTCTGGCCTGGCCTGGGCTGCCCCCCTCACTTCCGAGAGGGGTTCCGCTCCTCCCACTCCTATTGTCCTCCCCCTTGGCCCTTGGCCAGCCCCCATGTCCAGGCTGAGCCCACTCCAAGCCAGCCAGCGAGGGAATGGGGGCGTCAGGCAGAGGCTCTGGGAAGCCTGGGTCTGCCCCAGGAGTTTGGGAAATGGAGGTTTCTCCCCAGCCCTCTTGGCAGGAGTGGGAATTAGGGGCTCAGTGAGAGGGGTCAGAACAGGCCTGGATTTGAATCTCTTGTCAGCGATGTGGACAATTGATTTATCCGCTCTGAGCCTAGGTTTCCTCATCTGTAAAATGGGGATGCGCATGATACCTTCCTGCCACACAGTGTGGGGATTGAGATATTACATCATGTAAAAATGTGCTCGGCACCAAGGAGGCGCCCGGTGAGGTCGATGCCATGTTCATGCCGAAAAGGGAAGGCGCTCTGGTTGGTGGAAGAGGTTGTCAGAAGGTGGCTGTGGGACAAGGAGGGCTGGTCAGAGTAGTCCAGAGATGAGGCCCCAGAAGGCCCTCTCCTCCTTCTGCTTAATCCCCAGGCAGGTCAAGTGGTGGCAGAAGCGGATGGAGGGAGCCCCCCCCAACCCCACCGCAGGCACATGCGTATCCGCAGAGACCCCCAGCCACAGCCCTAGGAACTCTCAGTGACCCTCCACACCACAGACAGTGCCCCCACCTCAGGACCAGGTGTTACCCCGGAAGACTATGCACAGCAGGTGGGCCCATAGCTGACCATGACAGCCCCCCGTGGCCCCAGACTCCTGCCTTCTAGAAGAGCCAGGGGAACGAGCCCCCTCACTGGCCAGCAGGACTCAGATTCAGGCAAAGCCTGTCTCTGTTTGACTTTGGAGGCTTTGACAAGGCAGGGACCGCTCCTCATGCCTGGACACCTCAGGCAAAAGCCTGGGGCGGGCAGACAGGACGAAGTGGTCCCTGTGACCGAGACGCCTATGCTTCTCCCGGGCTGGGGTCAGCAGCATCACCTCTCAGGGTCCGAAAGCCACCCCTGTCTCTGCCTCCCTCTGTCCCTTCTCCAGCCCTACCTCCAGAGCCCCCCACCCCGGCCATGTGCAGAGAGGCAGTGGTTAAGGACACGGACTTTGAACCCAACTCAGCACCCCCCCAACCCCGATGGCTAAGTGGACCGTAAGCCTCAGGGTCCCCGTCCATAAAATGGGTCCGTGATAACAACAGTACCTCCGTCACAAGGGAGCTAGGAATGAGTTAATACAAAGCAAGCCCTCAGAATGGTATCTGGCCCATCACGAAGCTCAATAAATTCTAGCCCTTGTGATTTTTTGTGTCTCTGTCCTGCATGTTTGTTGAGTCAGATTTTCCGTGGGTGAGGAGGTAGGGCAGGAGACATGAAGCTCCATGGTTTCCATTGCCTGGAGCTCCATGTCCTCCGGGCTGGAGGCTAAAGCAATAAAGGATTCCTTTCAGTTGGGGCCAGTGATGCTCTGGTAAAGGGTGACCACAGGATGCTAACCCTAACCCCAGGCCTTGGGGGCGGGGCCAGCAGCAGAGCCCAGGCCATTCTGGGTGGGGAGGCCCCAAGGCCCTGAGCCCCGGCCATAGGCTGGTGATACTTCTCTGTATGTTCGATGCCTTTTCCCCCCTTCCCCCCTGACCACCCTCTATGCCCAATATCTGGCCTCCACCCCAGGCCTGTTTGTACCTCCCACCGTGGGAGGCTCAGAGTCTGAGGAAGCAGCATCTCGGAAGTCTAGAATCTGGGATTACAGGGCCTAAGCGTAGCCTGAGGAGCTCACTACTGCAGTGACCCTGACGAGGTCCCTGTGCCGTCGCTCCATAGGGCCCCGGGTCCCCAGGGAGGTCAGGAGGGCAGTCTGAGGAAGAGCTGGTCCGGCCACCACTAGGCAGTCCCCATGACTCCAAAGTTTCCTCCAAGCCAGACCTGCGTCCCTGCCCCGGCTGCCCCACAGTGTGGCCCTGCCCCGCGCAGTCTCTCCGGCATGCCAGCCCTGGTTCCCTTGGGCAGCCTTGTTTCCCGGGCCCTCTTCTCTGCATCTGGGGCCTCTGGGAGAGCACGGGTATTGGCAGGGAAAGGGGGAGGAGCAGGGAAGTGACAGCCAGACGCATCATGTGAGGCAGGCTTCATGACCGGGATCCAGTACGGTCCCCCCACAGCTGGTGGACACCCCATAGAACCCTCGGTGCCCTGGGAGGGGCCGGGCAGGCGACACTGGGGGGCCCGGGAGGCCCTTTCAAGCGATGCCAAGGGCTGCAGGGTGAGTTGGTGCAGAGTGTCATCTGTCACCACTCCCGGCAAGGGACATGTGTCCCCATTATGTCAAAACTATGCTGTTCCCAAGGCAACCCCCAGGAGAAGCCCTATGAGCTGTGTCATCCAGAAAGGAAGAGTGAGCCCCCTGGGCACGGGACCCCCGCCTCAGGGAGGGAACCCCAGGCAGCCCCAGCTCCAGCCCCACCAGGCACGGGCAAGGCGGAACGACCGCAGGGCTCCAGCCCTCCAGATGTGCAGCCAGCATTCCTTTGTGGAGACAGGGCTGAGCGGCAGCCAAGGGCCCAGATGGGCCGCATTAACCTGGGAGCCGGCTCTTTGGGGCCCAGATGCTCCGTGTTTAGCCGGCTAGCGGCTTTGGGCTCCAGATGTGGGTCTGGGCTGGGGGCGGGACACAGCTCCAGATGTATGCAGTCTGAGCAGGAGCGCGGCAGGGCTCAGCTGCAGCGCCCCGGGCATAAGGGTCTGGGGCTTTGGGGACTGGGACAAGGGGCCTCCACACCTGCCCTCCCCAGCACCCCCAATCCCAGGGCCAAGAGGGGTTCAGGGTTCACACACACAAAAAAAAACTCTGACTCGGGAGCTGCAGAGCCCAAAGGTTCATGCCTCATTGTGTGAGCAGGGACAGAACCCAGTGACCTGCCCGGGGTCACACAAGCCAGGGATGGGCAGCCCCCCAGCTGGAGCAGAGGGTCTGACGTCTCTCCAATCACAGGCAGCGGTGGGGGAGCGAGCTTTGGGGATGGATGCCTGCCTCTCGCCAGAGGGACTGGAGCACAGCTAAGCAGAGGACCTGGGCCAACCCCTGACCCCCCCGGAGCCCCAGGCACTTGGCCGCCCAGGTGAGGTGGTGGAAGAGATGTTCCTATTCGCTGAGCCCCACCATGTGCTGGAGCCTATGCAAGCCCCTCACCTGCCTCGTTGGGTCCCCACAACTCCCGTGCAGGGTGTGGGGTCCTCATCTCATAAATGGACAGCTCCCGGGGGAGCCAGCCTGTCGAAGGCCACCGGGCCAGGCCAGGCAGAGCCAGGCAGAGCCAGGCAGAGCGGGAGGAACACCGGGGACCTGCCGCTGCCCAGGACTTGGTCATGAACTTGGGGATCTGCAGGCTGTGGCTCAACATGGCCTCTGCGGAAGACCTTTGTAAAGGAGCCCAGGCGAGGTGCCCTCCTTGGGGCCTGGCCCTCCTGTCCCCATATAGCCCATCTGCCCTGGATGGTGGGACAGCCGAGAAGCCCAGAGACCCCCGCCTGAGCCCCAGGCATATAGCAGCCCCTCCCACCGCCCAGGGGGCCCTCAGCCTAGAGAACTGGAAGTTCTCAATGTCTCCTCCTCAATATCAGGAGCTGCCTGCCTGCCACCCCCTTTCCCCAGACCCTAGGAGGACTGCTGAGATTGCAGGGATGCGGGCAAAGGGCGGGCCCAGCGGCCATATCTGCACACTGGCTCTGGGCTCCGAGCCGGGAGGGCATGGAGGCCGCAGAGGGCACCGGTCGGAGGCCAGGCCCAACTGACCGCCAGGGGAGCGCCTACAGCTCCTGGGCCCCTGAGGAGAGGGGAAGCAGACACAGCAACTCCCCAGGGCTGGTGGGCATCCCGCGGGCTCCTTCTGACCCTGCCCCAGCAAAGCCACCCAAGAGGGAGACAGCAGGACGGCACAGTGTGGCCTGGGTAGGGAGGCTGGCGGGGGGGAGCGGGCTGAGGCAGAAGCACAAATAGGTCACGTCAGGCGAGCGCTCTGGGCGGGGGGCAGGAGGGCCCGGGAACCTCCCTGGACCTGGCTTTTCCTAGTTGCTGTGGCTGGCCCGTGCCAAGCGAAGGGCCCCCGGCTGGCTTCCAGAACACAGGCTGACACCTGAGTCCACCCTGGGAAGCATCCAGGCCGGGGAGCTGGGGTGGCACTGAGCAGGGGGAGGCTTGCGAGAGGGACACCGAGGGCCTGAGGAGAAGGCCTGGTGGCAGACGCTTGGTTCCCTGGCTCTGGCCTGCTTCTCGCTGTGACCTTAGCTGAAGCTCTGCCTCTGGGTCTCCCCCCCTCTGGGCGGGGGGCAGGAGGGCCCACCTGGGGCCCACGCCCAAGCCCCTCACTTCCTCCGCTGCCCACACCCCACCCCAGGGCTCCAGGACTCCATCCCCCAAATCAAGGGGACCCCCATTTCTCTCCTGGGGCCCACGCCCAAGCCCCTCACTTCCTCCGCTGCCCACACCCCACCAGGGCTCCAGGACTCCATCCCCCAAATCAAGGGGACCCCCATTTCTCACTTGGAGGCTCTGCCTGCCGTCTGCCCAGTGCCCCCGCCCACCATTCGACAAGCTGCACCTGGACAGCGCCTGACACCCCTGTTTCTCCTGAGGTTGGGATGGTGTCAGGAGCTGGGGGACAGGAAGATGCCAGAAAATGAACCCCTTTCCCAGGGCTGTGGGCTCAGGCGGTGAGTGGGAGCTCAAGGAAGAAGGGGGAGGCTCACTGCAAGCAAGGTCAGTCAAAGGCCAGCGACTCAGGCCGGGGACTAAGGAGGGGGCCCCTCACAGTCAGTCATGGCTGGGCAGCCAGGGCCCTGTGTGTCTTGGCGGAGCGGGACCCCTGGGCGGCCAGGTATGTAACAATTCCAGCCATTTCCTGTCCTATTAATGAGAAAGGGGCTGATATAAATATACGCTCAGCATAAATAAATACAGGCCAGGCCCGGGGCTGCATAGCAGACAGATTGCGTGGAGCTTCTGGCCAGCCCTTCAGCCAGCTCCCCCGACCCTGCCCACAGTGCAGCCCCCCCCGCACCGCCCCCCACTTGTTTTCCTCCGGCAGACCAGGGCCCCTCCACACACAGAGGCCCGAGGCAGATGGACAAGCGCCCTTGCCCTAGGCCTCAGGAATGGGGTTCCCGTGGCCCCTGGGAAGGCGGCAGGCCCGAGAGAGGGAGCTGGGGTTCCCGGGCCCTCCTGCCTCACGCACAGACCCGATGACAGTCCTGTGAGGCCTGAGGTGCTATGCTCCCCAGGCCTGCTCATAGGTGGGGAAACTGAGGCTCACAAGGTTAAGGGACTTGCCTAAGGTCACACAACTGGGAGGTTGCGGATCCGGGATTCAAACCCGAAGCTTTCTCACCCCAAGGCCCGTGAGCTGCCCACTGTGTGTGAGGGGCAACCAGGGGCAGCTTCGTGCCCTCCTGCCTTCCTCCCAAGCCCCCGCCCCTGGATGCCAGGGCCCTCAGAAGGCCCTGGAGGACTTCCGGTAAGGCCTGGAAGTGTAGCTCCACGGAGCCGGACCTCAGCTTGGGGCCTGGCCCTCCTGTCCCCATATAGCCCATCTGCCCTGCACCTGCAGCCCCAGCCCCACCCCACCCCACCCCTGCCCCAGACCACCTCCCAGCTGGAGCATCCAGGTCACTGAGGTCCCTCGAGTGCTGACTGTCCCATCAGGGATAATCTGGTCACCCCACACTGCACAGACATGGAAACTGAGACCCAGAGGCAGAGCTTCAGCTAAGGTCACAGCGAGAAGCAGGCCAGAGCCAGGGAACCAAGCGTCTGCCACCAGGCCTTCTCCTCAGGCCCTCGGCGTCCCTCTCGCAAGCCTCCCCCTGCTCAGTGCCACCCCAGCTCCCCGGCCTGGATGCTTCCCAGGGTGGACTCAGGTGTCAGCCTGTGTTCTGGAAGGCAGCCGGGGGCCCTTCGCTTGGCACGGGCCAGCCACAGCAACTAGGAAAAGCCAGGTCCAGGGAGGTTCAGAGCCTGACAACGTTCATACAGCACGGGGCAGATCTGGGGCGGGCACCCAGGGGCTGTGGTGCATTCATCTCTTGTAAACTCAGTTCAAATGCCCCCTCCTTCAGGAAGCCTTCCCAGCCACCCGGGCCCAAAGGATGGGCTCCCAGTCTGCCCTCAGGCCTACTCTGCCTCCCAGGCCTTGAGGTATTCTCTCCCCAGTGTGTCATGTGAGTGGGCACTTAGCCCAGGCAGCCACACTGGAGTGCCCCCACCTCCTGCCGTGCAGAGCCCCAGTGTGGAAAGTGGAGGCCAGGCCTTTTCCAGCTGTGGCCTCATTCCCACCAGCAGCCAAGGATTTGGGAGCCAGCTGGATGAGGGGGCAAGTTGAGCAGGTGGGCATGCCCGGGACAGCATCATCCTGAGTCCCAGCTGGTCTCCTGGCCCCAGCCCACACCTCAGGTCCAAGGCCACGCTTGGCTCTCGGCCTCTGCAACCACAGCCCCTCCCCCAGCCCTGGTCCCCCCGGCCCCAGAGGTCTCGGCCCCAGACCGCTGGGGATGTGGCAGGATGGGTGGGAGCGTGGCAGGTGGAGGGTCACAGAGGAGCTCCCCAGGGCCCGGGCCACCGCCCACCTGCGCCCCTCCCTGCCCGCATGCGGTTCCTCTGGGGCCCACCCCCTCCGGTGCTTCAGAGCTCCCAAGGGGAAAGAGCAGAACTGGAAGCTGACCTCAATGCAGCCATTCAAAAGGACAAGACAGGGACGCCTGGGTGGCTCAGTCGTTAAGCGTCTGCCTTCGGCTCAGGTCATGATTCCAGGGTCCTGGGATCGAGTCCCGCATCGGGCTCCCTGCTCCGCAGGGAGCCTGCTTCTCCCTCTGCCTCTGTCTCTCTCTCTGTCTCTCATGAATAAATAAATAAAATCTTTAAAAAAAAAAAAAGGACAAGACATCCATGTGGACTGACTTGGAAACGGGTGGGCGGCATGTCGTCAAAGGCCAAAAAGCCTCTCGCCTAATGATGTGCGGAGTAGGATTGGTCTCCGTCAGAGATGGATCTGCAGGTGTAACATGGGAACATGCCTGCAGGCTTGCATACAACGCATCATGGCTGGAAAGATACGCAACACACAGATGACCCCGTTTCTCTCAAGTTTCGAACCAGAGAGGAAGGAAACCTTTTTATCTTAATATGTCCATATTGTGGGTAATGTTTGAAAAAGTTAGTAGAAGGAAAAATACTAGTACCACATACACAGTCTTGCCTCTAGCGGGACCACCGGCTGGTCCCAGCCTCCAGCCCATCCCCCAGCTCCATCCTGGCTCCCATCATTTCCCCCTTCCCTGCCCCCCACCAAAGCAGGCCATCACCCTTCCTGTCCCCCTCTGGCCGTTGAGGCCCCTCTCCACCTGCACCCTCCCTCCCTCCCAGCACCCCGGGCCCCGCAGGCCACAGTCCTGTCAAGCACCAGCTTGGGCCCATGCAGCTCAGGGCCCATGCAGCTCCATATGCCTGCCCCGGGGCCTCCTTCCCACTCCCCCCAGTCCCCAACCTCAGCAATGGGCCAAGTCCACACACCTCAGCACACAGCTTTCCCTACAAGTTGTGTACGTGTTCTGGAATCCCAGTCATGTTTACT
Source organism: Mirounga angustirostris (assembly GCF_029215605.1). NCBI lineage: Eukaryota > Metazoa > Chordata > Mammalia > Carnivora > Phocidae > Mirounga > Mirounga angustirostris. The sequence goes on from NW_026991713.1 coordinate 170,554,595, forward strand.
CCAGCACCTTCCCAGCAGATGTTCTGCCTCGTGGGCCAGATGGGAGCCCCCAGGGGCAGGCCAGGTCTGCTTGTCAGACTCAGAGAAAGAGCCCCAAAGTTCACCCCACACCTACCCTGGGCCATCTGCAGGTCCATATGGGAGGCAGGGCAGGAATCTGGCCCTAATTTCCCCAGGAACCAGAATACAGAAGGTGAACACAGGGCAGAACTCTCTGGAACATCTCCCCATACTCACACACCCTTGGGCTTGGGAGTGAATGGAAGGTGATTGCTAACTCCCACGAAACCATCCCTCCCCATCCTGTCATGGAATCACTGACCTCGGGCAGGGGGAGTCTGCCCCACAGCCACCTGAGCTTGCTTAGCTCCCTCAGCTGAGATTTGGGATGTTTCCCTCTCCCTGGAGGAGATGGATAGATGGATGGATCTATGGATGGATTTGTAATCGAGGTGGGTGGATGGTAAGTGGGTGGGTAAACAGGTTGAGGAATGAATGGATGGGTGGGTGGATGGAGGGATGGATGGATGGATGGATGGATGGATGGATGGATGGATGGATGGGCAGATGGATGGAGGGATGGATGGAAGGATGGATGGATGGATGGATGGATGGATGGATGGATGGATGGATGGACAGATGGATGGACAGATGGATGGGCAGATGGATGGATGGATGGATGGATGGATGGATGGATGGAGGGATGGATGGACAGATGGATGGACAGATGAATGGGCAGATGGATGGGCAGATGGATGGATGGACAGGCAGATGGATGGATGGATGGGCAGCTGAGTAGTAAAATGAGGGGCTAAGGGTGTAAATGAATGGATGGGCTAGTTGCAGACTAGCTCAGGAGTCACTACTTCTCCAAGGAACTTTCTAAATTTCTGCAATGTGATGCCTTAGCACCCCCCAGAGGCCAGAGTCTCTAACGACTCATCTCCCTTAAAGCCCTGGGCACAGAGAGTCCTGGGAATCAGGGGCACAGACCTAGCGAAAGTTAAGTCTGTGCCCCAGTGCTGGCTCTTCCCCTGACTCACTCTGGGGACCTTGGGAATGTTCAACCTTCTGAGGCTCAATTTTCTCATCTGGAAAATGGAGCTAATCAAACCTGAAACCTATAATGCTATGAGATTTAAACAAAGTTATGTACATCAAGTGTCGGAGGGGGTTATCTGGCACAGATCCAGGGCCCACGGAATATGATTTCCTTCCCAGAGGCAGCCTTAGGGCACGCATGCGCGCACACACGCACACACGCACACCAGTAGGGAAGAGGGACACAGAGCGAGACCCCAGGCCACACCAGATCCAGAAAGGCAAATGGGACACACTTATTCTGCAGGGGTCCCGTGCTCCGGCAGGGCTGGCCCAGCCTTGGGGCCCAGGGGCTTGGGGAGCGGGGACGTGGACGAGGGTCCCGAGCCCTGCAGGGGCTCAACCTCCTGGGCCTGGGCCAGCTGGGCTGTGTGCTCAAAGGCAGCTTGCAGCAGGTGGGAGGCAAGGCAAGTGGTCCAGGTGATGAGATAGGCCAGGTGCCAGGTGAGCGCTGTTGTGGTCTCCACCCACCAGTACAGATGCCTCAGCAGGGCCCGGAGCTCCGGCACCACACGGTTGTCCAGCAGCGCCTGGAGGGGATGCGCCGATGGGCAGATGGCCGGGCCCAGGGCCCCCAGGCCTGCCCCCACGCAGCCCGGCCCGCGCCCGGCCCGCCCACCTTGCTGAGCAGCCCAGCCAGGCTGCAGCGACGGGCCCTCCGGCACAGCCTCCAGATCAGCAGCGACAACAGCAAGCCCGCCAGCATCAGGCTGTGCAGGCAGGACAGAAGCAGCTCCATGCCGGTGGCCGCAGACAGGCCCAAGGCCGGGGCCCAGCGCCGCACGCCCGCCCACACCAGCCGGGGCGCCCGCAGCCCCAGCCACACGGGGACGCCTAGCAGTCCCCATCCCGCCCGCAGCGCCCGGCCCAGGGGGCTGGCGGCCAGCCCGGGGGCTGGATGGGCCTGGCGGCCGCGGGACCCACAAGCCTCCTGAGCCAGCCCCGACAGCCAGTGGTTGAAGAGGAGAATCTTGAGGAGCAGCAGATTGTAGAGGTGGACCCGGTTCTGGACCAGCTGCAGGAGGGAGGGAGAGCCAACCCGTTGTCACTCACGTGGGGGAGGAGCCCCACCTGCCACCGCGGGCCAGGCCTCCTTCTCTCCAGGCCTCAACTGCCCCAACAAGAATGATCTTTATCTGCCCACCTCTAAGGACTCCTTTCTCAGGAGGGGGCTTTAGAAAGTATTTCGTATTATCCTTGGTTTTCTTTCCTTTGGATTGAAGTGAGTATTTATAATACTCTAGACAGAAGGAAGTAGGTTTATTATTATTATTATAGAAGGAGTGACCATCCATCCCCCTCAGCCCTCTGATCCTGCAGGATTTGAACCCCGGGCAGGTTTTGTCTCCCAAACACCTGGGCTCTCCTGCCCACCCGTTGCCTATTGGTGTCATGAGGGCACCTGGGGGCAAAGGGCAGTGCCGTTAGGGGTAGAGAGATGGGAGGCATGGGGGCAGTGACCGAGGGACTGAGGGACCTACGGAGAGAGAGGGACCCAAGAAGATCTCCGGGCTTCTGTCCTGGGTGACAGGGTGGATATGATGTCTCCCATCCACGGGGAGAAAAGAGTGAGCTTGAGTGGGGAAAGAGTCTGTAAACGGGTAAACTCCACCTGAGTCCTGGGGCTGAACAGCCCCTCTTCAGAGCTCAAAAGCCCCCTATCTGGATCCCATGCCCCCTTGTCCAGAGGACCACCTGGAGCGCTAGGGGGCGGTGTGGGATACAGCCACCTGGGGTTGGCTGTGCACCCCACCAGGGCCACCGTGGCTTGGGGGTGGGGCTTCTGAGGCAGGCAGTCACCTAGTGCCATGGGTTGGGACAGGTCCATGCGGTCCAACAGCTCCGAGGTGGCTGTGAAGGGCTGGGAGGACCCCACCCCAGTGCCCCCTGCACCCCACTCACCAGCACTGAGAGCTTCACCACCAGCAGCAGAATCCCCAAGAGGCTGGATCTGACCAGAGGGACGGCCTCCATGTCTGGCCCTTCTCCTCTTCCTCCAGCTGGGAGAGGGAGGGTGACCTCACAGATACTGCGGGTGGGGGCCAAGTTACCATGGGGACCCAGTTGCCGCAAGAGACCCCCTCTTACCTGCCTCCCGCCCCTGCCCTACACAAAAACTAGGGTATTTGTCTTCTCCGTCCTGTCCCCTTCCTGGTTGGAGACTGCCCCAGACTCCACATCTGGCCTGCCCACAGGGACGCCGAAGAAGGTCCTCAGATGGACAGCCGTGGGGCCTGCGTGATTCCCGGCAATCTGTCGGGCCCTTCCCCAAACCGTGGCTGAGGGTGGCTGGGTGCTACACCTGCCCACATCTGTGAAAATCCCAAAGTATCAAAGGCCCAGGAAATAGAAATCTTAACCCCCAGGGCCACGGGTGACACAGTATTTGGAAACAGATGGGAGCCTCAGCTGCCCAACCTGCAGGCTCCCCGCCAAAACACACACACCCCACCCCCAGTCACAAAGCAGAGAAATGAAGTTGTGACTTTTCCTCTCAGATCTTAATGATGCCTGAGAGCCGTGAGAGGAGAGCAGGGGAGAAAAAGTGCGCTGACCCAAAGGCCCCAGAGAGTTCTGGAGAGAGGCAAGGACTGAAGGAAAGGGGACAATTTGCTGAGCTAGCCCACTCCAGGAGGCCATCGGCCACCTGGAGCATCTCACGAAGCTTGCCGGACGCTGGGATTAGGGTCAGAGGCTTAGAATTTTCTGGGAGAATCCAGAACCTTGATCACAGGATTTCTCACTTTGCTCTCCCGTCTGGGTCCGGGTAGGGGGCCCCAGGAGGCTGCAGGAGGGGGCCATCACGCCTTTTAGAAAGTTTTAAAAGCACGCCCTCTGCAGGACAGGCTCCTGTAGTGCAGGGCCGGGTGACTGGAGGGCCCCCCGGTGCACATCAGAAAGGGCGGGTGCCACCCCAGCCCTGGCACACAGCGTGATTTCAGTCCTCACTTGCCACCTCGGCTGGGCACCCTTGTGCAGGATACAACCTGCCCAACTGGACATGGGAACCTGCCATAATGAGTCCCTGGAATGTCAAGGATGACCTCTGCCCAGGGCAGTCCTGTTCACCCATTCGTTTCCTCTCCTGGGGCAACAGCTGGGTTCTGGGGGGTGAAGTGTGCAAAGTCCCTCCACTCAGTCCTCTGCCTTGCCCCTCCCCCACCCGCCCTGTGTGCCTGCAACATTACGGCACTAAGGGGTCACCTTGAGCTAAGTTTTGAAGGGGGGCCATGGGGGCCGTGGAATATTCTCTTACACAGTGAGAGCCATGCAAGAGCTGAGGCAGCAAGGAGATTGCTGTGGGCTCTAGGACAGTCCCTCCCACTCGTGAGGAGGTGAGACTAGCGAGAAGGGGTCTGGGGCAGGGGCTGGGGGGCGGCATCAGCTAGGAATCCATAACATATACAGGGAAAGGTTCAAGATGGTACCCTACTTGCAGGCCAACCAGCCAGCCTGCCCAAGTTCCTTGGCTGCTGGCAGAAGCACGAGGTTCCTGGGTCAGAGAGGAAGGACCATCTACTGCTCACAGCACTAGCTGCTAAGGGTTTAGCATTGGTTCCTTGAGTCCCAAATCCCACAGAGTGACATGGACGGGGCCATAGGACACCCGTCCGCCCAGTGGGTATATTACGAGAGAGTAAGCCTGGGCTCACAGAACCCGAATCTTTTGTAATGGGCGGTAAGCAAGGCTGCCTTTTGCTCCTGAGTGAGACATTATCTTTATCAAGCTGGAGCATGCCCGCGTTTTGCCCCAGATGGAGACACCATATATGCCCAGGTTGTCTGATACGCAGATGTCCTGAAAAGATAACCCAGATCAAAGATCAGTGTGCGGAACCGTGAGAGACCTGTGCGCACTTGTTCCCAACAGAGGGTTGAAGAAAGAGAGGTAAAGCAAGGCAGGGGTCAGCCGTCCCCCTCAGAAAGCTTGGATGAAGGGCGGATGGCGGTGCTGCCCACCAAGGTGGGGGTGGGGAGGAGGCGTGGGTTTGGGGAAGGGCCTCCCAGATTGCTGGGAATCACACAGTAGGGCCAGAAAGTAGGATTTGCAATTTGTTTTCCTTCCTCCCTCTCCTCCCCCACTATCACCCAGCACCGCGCCATACCGAGAATTCTACTGTCACTAAGGCTGAGTCGATGGTCTTCAACCTCACACTGACCAAACCCCCTGGACCCTGTGGTCCGGGCAGGACGGCCAGGGCAGCCCCTCGGGGCATCTCTCAAGACCAAGCTGGCATCAGGCTCCCTGCTCAGCAGGGAGTCTGCTTCTCCCTCTGACCCTCCTCCCTCTCATGCTCTCTGTCTCTCATTGTCTCCCTCGCAAATAAATAAAATCTTAAAAAAAAAAATTAAAAAAAAAAGAAAAAGACCAAGCTGGGTCTCCATCCCACCTCCGTCAGCTGTCCCCCCACCCCCTCCAGAGCTTGGTCCCCAAGCGAGATTTCAGCAAGGCCTCTCTGCGGCTCTGTGCTTGCTCAGACCATAGGAGGCAAGGGACACAGAGGGGCCCACAAGCCTGGAAATCCAATGACAGAGGCCAGGAGCTCCCCCACACCTAGCCCCAGCCATGCAGTACCATTGGCCGGAAACCCCTGAGTCCCCCCACCCCCACCTTCCTTCCTCACCTTCCTGCCAAGCCTCCTGCCAAGAACGTGGGTTCTTAGGCCGGGAGCCCTCCATCTCCTTCTCCTTCCTGCTCAACACCTAGGTTCAAAGCCATCCGTGCACTATGGCGCTATAACGACTTCCCCTCCCTGGCCCTGTCCGCACCTTGCAGGGTAACGGGGAGGACCAGGTGGGTTAACCCAGTTACCAGTGGCCGCCGCCTTGCCCGACGCCAGAGGGCGCCATTCCTCCCCCGTGCCCCGCTGCTCAAAGACTCCCTTCCCCAGCCCAGGACTTAGGGCTACAGGAGGGCAGGCAGCCCACCTTGGACTTGCTCCCAGTCCTGGGGCCCGAGGGCTCTCAGGTGCGCTCCCCTGCGGGTGCAGGACGGCAGTGCGGCCGCGCGGGGGCAGCACACACCGGCGGTGCGGAGCCCGGCGCACCTGCGCGCGATGCTCCACTGGGTGGAAAGTTTTCCATGGCTATTTTGTCCCCAGTCAGTCTGGGAGGCTGGTTTCCCTGTGACAACAACCGTGCGTCATCCCGAGGAGCTCGCCCGGTGCGTGTCTCGTCATGCCTGGGTTACTGGAGGCGAAACCACGGGAAATGATCTGGATAAATATTCTCCTTTCTTTCATGTTCCAGGGTTAAAATCTCACTCTATTTCAAATCTTCATTTCCGCCCCCCCCCAAGAAGTACACAAAAGTGATAAATATGCTTTCATAGTTACTGGAATTTGTATATTTGGCTGTCTAAAAATGGCTTTATCGAAGCCACTTAAATACAAAAATAATAATTAAGAACTGATGAATGAGAGGAACCTGGACTCTGAACTGACCTCTGACGTTTACTCACAGGTCTGTGCTTCCGCCCCAAGTCCCTTCTTCTGTAAAACTGGGATATACTTTGTAGAACCTAGCAGGTGAGGTTATGGGGAGGAGTCAATGAAACAGGGTCTGGGAAGTGCTTTGAGCAACACCTGGCCCGGCACCAATGCTTGGTGGCTGGTGGGTCAACAAAGTCAGCACCTGTGGATTGGAAAGTTAACTCAAGAATTTTTCAAAACAAAATAAGCTACAAGTTAGGCAAAATTGCTTTAAAACATGCGCAAATTTGTAAAAAGAAATGACCTCCACGGTGCGTGAATTGAGTTGATTCATAAGCCAACATATGGAAATATTCATCTCAACCAAACCACTTTCAGGGGACTCACTTGGAGGCCAAGACTACATTTCTGAAATTCCAGAACATAGCCAAATAATATAAAGAAGGGTCAATGATACCTTTTAAAATTAATTCAATAAAATTTTGAACACAAAAATGAGTAAAAATGCCTTAAAAATATTGAAAAGGATATAAAGTGGCCAGACCATCCCATTGTTCAAAAACATTATTCATTCCCCAAATAAAAGGTCTGATAAATGGACAAAAATGCATAAATGCCAGCAACTGATTGCAGAGTCACACCTGTGCAGTGCAAAAATCAACAAATGAACAAACAGCAATGGGAAGCACAATTTTCACTAATTTGTTTCTTGATCAATTTGTTCAGGATCAATATGGTTAGTGTACTTGATTTCTGCCAGCTCACTTAGACCTCTCTCTCACAAATTCTCCCACCCACCACCCATCCATCCTCAACCACTCCCCCTCTCCCTGCTTGCTCTTTTCTCTTCTTGTGTCCTAAAGGCTTCTTGTGTCCTAAACAAAATGTTCCTCCATCCATTGAAGGACATTTAGGTTGTTTCCATATCTTGACTATTGTGAATTTTGGTGCAGTGAACATGGGAGTAGATAGCTCTTCACAATTCTGATTTCAAGTTCTTCGGATATATACCCAGAAGTGGGATTGCTAGATTCTAAGGTAGTTCTATTTTTAATTTTTTGAGGGCCTCCGTACGTTTTCCATAGTAGCTGTATTAATTTACATTCCAACATGTGAGAGATAGGTAGATAGGTAATAGATAGATTGATAGATAGGTAGATACATACATACATACATACACACATTGGTATATTATTTGGCCTTGAAGAAGGAAAATTCCTGACAACATGGATGGAGCTGCAGGACATTATGCTACGTGAAATAAGCAAGACACGGAAAGAGAAATACTGCATGATCTAACCAACACGTGGAATCTAATAAAGCCGAACTCAGAAACCGAAAGAATGGTGGTTGTCAGCCAGAGGCTGGGGTTGGGAGAAATGGGTTGGTCATAGGGTACAAAGTTTCGGTTATAAAGATGAATAAGTTCTAGAGATCACAGCATAGTGAGCACAGCTAACAATACTGTATGGTTTACTTGAAATTTACTAAGGAGATAGATCTTCAATCTTCTCAACATACACACACACACACACACACACAAATGGTAACTATGTAGAGGTGATAGATACCCTAATTAGCTGGATTGTGGTGTCCATTTCACAACGTATATGTATATTCAAAACATCAAGTTGTATGCCTTAAATATACACGATTTTTACTAAAAGGAAAATGTCCCTCCCCTCACCTGACCTTTTAAGCCATGTTTTTGAAATAAATGCTGCAGACATCTTATTGCCACCACCAGCCACTGGCCATCTAGCTTCTGCCCCCACATCCCCACTGCCACTGTCCTGGGCCAAGTGACCGATAAACTCTTTGTTGCTGAATCTGGTACAGAGACACCATGAGCAAAGCCGAAAGGTAGCATCAGCCTAGGAGAAATGTTTGCAACTCTTGAAACAGTCCAAAAATCAGTATCTAGAATATACAGAACATCTAAGGAACTCCTACAAACATAAAGATAAGTAAGATCAAATCAGGCGACTCAATAGAACACATAGGCAAAGACAACTCACAGCAGAGGAAACCCAAAGAGCCAACAAACTTATGAAAAGCTGTGCACCTTCATTAGTAATCGAGGGAAATGCAAATTAAAACCACAATGAGATACTCTCTCATACTCATTTGCAAAACCAAAAAAGTCTCACAAAATGTGTCAGTGAGTCGGTGGGGGCAACCAGAGCATCCAACATGACGTGTGCCCCCACCTGGCAATTCCATGTTGGGTTCTCAGACTCTGAGAGCCATCCATGGTAAGAAAGGTGTTATTCTCAGCTGCCCGTTGCCTACATATGTGAAACCGAAACAAGTTCACAAGACAATAATTGCCCTTACTATGTGCAATGTGCACTTTCTAGTCATTCGATTTTACAATGAACTGAATTGTTTTCGTTACTCCCTACCAGAATGCAAACCCCATTTTGTAAAGTACTCCTTCCAGAAGTATTCATTTGTGAACAAAGAAACATGTGCAAGGTTATTTGTGGCAGCATCATTTTCCATCAGTAGGGAAATGAATAAATGAATTGGGTGTATCTGTTTGAGGGATGACTAAGCAGTGGTTACCATGAATGTGCTCTGTAAACAGCAATGTGGAAAGATCTCAAAAACATAGTAAAGGGGGGGGGGAGTTGAGTGAAAGGGGAATTTACAGAGTAATAGCTATAAAATGATAGTGTTCATATACATTTTCTCAAACCCAGTAAGCATTATTATACGTTCCAGACACATGTAGTAAAAATATAAAAACAAGACCTAAAAGGTCCTGCCTGTTCAGGGTGGTAGCTGGGTCCCTGGGGCAGCAGATGGAGGAGGGAGGAATTCAGAAGGAGTCTCAGCTTCCTCTATAATCTTGTCTTTTTCTACATTCACATATTCTGGAGCAATAATGACAAGATGCTAACATTTGTTCATTCTGGGTAGTGGGTACCTGATGGTTGAGAACAAATCATTTAAGTGGAGATCTGAAGGAAGAGTGATCCAGACCAAAAACAGCAGCGCAAACGTCTTGGGGTAACCATGGCATGTTCCAGGAACAGCAGAGGCTAGGATGGTGGAGTGAGGAGAGAGGTTAGGGATGAAGGTGGTAAGAATTTGGATTTTAGGTTTTAAGCAGGAGAGTAAGCTCATCAAATTTATACTGTAGGGGTGCCTGGGTGGCTCAGTCAGTTAAGGATCCGCCTTTGGCTCAAGGGTCATGGGATCAAGCCTCATGTCAGGCTCCCCGCTCAGCATTCCTGCTTCTCCCTCTGCCCCTCCTCCTGCTTATGTTCTCTCTCTCAAATAAATAAATAAATAAAATCTTTAAAAACAATGTATACTGTAAAAACATTCTGGTTGGGCATATTTTGTTAACTGATCAACAAAAACATGGGGTCTATAGTGCTAATCTCTTGTGTGTTTGAAATTTTCCATTTTAAAAACAAAAGTCTATACTACCTCTGGCTACTCTGAGGAAAATGGACTGCGGGTGGGGGCAGAAGGGAGGCAGGGAGGCCAGGGAGGAGGCTGGAGCAGGGGTCTGGGTGAGAGGGGAGGGTAGACAGGACCAGAGTGGCAGGGGCAGAGGGGAGAGGCCATGGGCATGTGGGATGAGAGAAAAATGGCTTGGACTTAGCCCCTGGGTGCACCGTGGTTCTGGAGGACAAGGAGGAGGAGGACAAGGAGGGGCAGGTTTGGGAGTGGGGACAAGGAAAACTGGGTTTGGGAGCGATGCCAGGGAAAGGCTCGTGGCCTCCACGGGGAGGTATCGGGTGCACAAGTCCAGAGTTCAGGGGAGAGTCAGGGCTTGGAGTCACCTCTTTGGGGATCGCTGGCATAGACACAGGACAAGATGAGATCATATAGGAAGTGGGTGTAGTTAGAGACCAAGAACGGGCCCAGGACTTGGGGGTGGGGGGCGCTCTCCGACTTGAGGAGGAAGAGGGGAGAGAAGAAGAGGCAGCAAAGGAGACAGGAAACCAGAAGGAAGGGAAGTCTCTCGTCCCCAATCACCCTGCAACCTGTCAATCCCATGGCAGCCCCTCCCTGGCAGCCCCCCACCCCCCACCCCACGCTGCTCGGGACTCCAGCTCTGGCCCGGATCATTACAACAGGCTGGGGTCCACTCCCCACACTGCCTTCTGGGCGTCTCTGTGAAATGCAGATCTGAAGCTATAATTCCCCCTGTCCCCTGCAGGGTTAGAAAGCCTGTCCCGGCCTGGTGACTGTGGCCCTTGGGGACACTCCCACCCATCAGACACAGAGGCAGGTGGAAATGCACGTGTTTGCACATACCGAGGAGCGGGGGGTGGGGGAGGGCTGCACCTTGCACCAGCAGTCATCACCCCCTCCTTCCCTGCTTCCCACAGGCAGGGTTCACTTCCCACGCCCAAGCCTGGAAGTGCCAGACCTCCCTTTCCCAGCCTCTGGGCTCCTGGGAAAATGTCCTCCAGCCAAAGAAAGAGAGAGACAAGGAGACAAGGCCCAGCCTGCCTCGGGGTTTCTATGTGAGGACACACGAATGTCTGAGGTGCTGCCACCATCCTGTGGCCAGAAGGAACCCTCAGAGCAAACACACAGTGACGGACAGGAGACTGGAGCCTGGGTCCTTGGTGAAATCAGTGAGCCACGGGGCGCCTGACTCTCGGTTTTGGCTCAGGTCACGATCTCAGGGTCATGAGATCGAGCCCCACGTCGGGCTCCTCGCTCAGCGGGGAGTCTGCTTGAGATTCTCTCTCCCTCTGCCCCTCCGCCTGCTTATGCTCTCCCTTTCTCTCAAATAAATAAATAAATCTTTGAAAAATCAGTGGGCCACGGGGCCAGCCTTGGTACACGGACCAGTGGACTTCTGCTAAGACTAAACAGCGAACCCCTGCTATTTAAACCCCTTTGGGGTGGGTTCCCGGCACTTGCATCCAGAAGCATCCCAACTGACCCCCACATCCTCACGCATGCGCACGTCCCACCCTCACACGCCTGGCCCCCAAAAGTTGTGCCTTCCCCCTCAGAACTCTTGCCCATTGGCATCACTATGTCTTGCCTGTGGGCCCTCTTGGCCTAACATGGCCTCACCTTTGTCCACTTGACCCTTTCCCGCCACTCACTCTGGCCAGAGGGTGACTCACCTGACCTCAGCCACCTGCAGCCCTTGGCCTCTGGCTTGTACATTGGAGAGGCCACACAATAGTTTTGAAACATAAACTGCTCTTTTTCACCCCCAAAACCATTTTGGGGGGGCGGACTGGATGGTGTCCACTGCTCCAGGGAAAGGTCATTGTCAGAAAAAAAACAAAAACAAAAACAGGAAAGGCTTTGGGATTCCAAAGTTTAGGACTTAATGGGGCTGATAACGGGACACAGAAACCTTTGAGGTGTCAGAGAAACACCTCCTGCCCTGAGACTAGGACGGTTTCCTGGGGCTCTGGAGGGGAAGGAATGGAGTGGGCTCTGGGCAGAGAAGTCAGTGGGGCCTGGGGTCCATGGGAATAGCAGAGCGGCATCCTGAGACCACCAGCTCCCACCAGGAACCCCCGTGGCCAGTCTTGTTCTCTACCAGGGCCTAGAAAGCATTGCTGTAGGAGCCCTGTTGGTGCCCACAAACCAGGAAGCCCCCCATCAGTGAGTGGGGCACCACTGAGCAGAGGCACTGAGAGACTATGGGGACAGATAGGCAGTCCCTCTGGGGCCTCCCCAGGTTCCCTCTGATGATCCAACAAGACTGCCTTTGGGGCTATCCACTTTACTTAAAGGGTCATTCCTCATGACGACATCTTTCAACACCACAGCGCCCACCTACCCCCACCCCAGACAAAGGAGTGGTCCTGGACACTTGGGGGTGGGGGGTGGCTTAGAAGGAAAAGCCTGCACACACTGGGGCGCCTGGGTGGCTCAGTCGTTAAGCGTCTGCCTTCGGCTCAGGTCATGATCCCAGGGTCCTGGGATCGAGTCCCGCATCGGGTTCCCTGCTCAGCGGGAAGCCTGCTTCTCCCTCTCCCACTCCCCCTGCTTGTGTTCCTGTTCTCGCTGTCTCTCTCTGTCATATAAATAAATAAAATCTTTAAAAAAAGCCTGCACACAGATACTGAGGAGATAGTGAGCAGAGCCTGAACAGGAGAAGACACCCATCTCCCTTGCCCCACTAGGCCAGGGTAGAGTGGGGGCTGTTTCTGACTCATCTCTGTGACTCCAATGCCCTGCCCAGGGCCTGATAAACAGAAAGTACACAATAAATATTTATTGGCCTAAATGGGACATGAGGCTGTAGAGATGGGCCCCCACTGTCAGCTGACTGAGCCAGTCTTCATCACCAACCTCCCCCCCACCCCCCGCCCCTGATTCACCTGCTAGTGACCGCTCATCTGGCCAATAGGATGAAGTAGAATTCACGGGCCTGGGCTTCCAATAAAGCTTTTGTGATGATGAATAGTCTGAGCTGGCCTAGGTTTTTACCCTTTCCCCTGCATCCTGTCCTGTCTGGAGGTGTAGCAGCCATGAAGAGGTGACAGTCATGAGCACAAAGGCCTCCATGCAAAAGGTGGCAGAGAAGGAAGATGACAAGAGCGTGGGTCCCTGATGGCACAGCTGAGCCTCTGACCAGACTGCCCAGTCTCAGCTTCCTTGATGAGCCCTGCCAATCTCTCTGTCTTTAAGCTGTAGCTGTTATGTGTGTTCAGTTATTTGCAGCTGAACACAACAGATTCACAACATGTTCACTGTACGCCTTTGGACCAAAACAGATCTGGGTTTGGACCTTGGCAGGTGACAGCTGAAATCTGGGTTTGCTCCACTCCCCCAAAACTGCTCTTGCCAACGTCATTGTATTAATTAAGGGAAATGATGAGTTATTGTAACAGGCAGTCCTGAAATCTCAGTGGCTCAACACGATGAAGTTGATTTCTTGCTCCTGTTACAGTCCAATGCAGGTTGGTGGGGAGGGCACGGCCACACACAATTGTTTAGGGTCCCAGACGCTGTCATCTTAGCAGCCCCATTCTCCTCTGGGTGTTCGGAGCCCCTCCATAGAGGATTGGAAAGGGGGTGTTTATGGTCCAGGTCTGGAAATAAAGCACTTCACCACCATCCACCTTCTATTGGCCAGAGTTCAGCCACATGGCCACACACACAGATGAGGGAGGCTGGGGCACGACGTCTAACTCAGAAAGAGGAAGTAAATTTGGCCTCTGGTGGACACTATCAGGGTCTACCTTGGCCCCCAAAGACCTCCACATCCCTACAGACGGTGCTCACTTCTGAAGCCTCATTTTAAACCACCTCAGTGTTGGCCATCCCTCATCTTTTTGAAACACTCTGTTCTTGGCATCCTTCCTGACTTCTCTGGGTTCTCTCTAGCTCTCCTAGACACTCCTCTTCCTCCCTGAAGCGTTGGGAGTCCTCAAGCTGGGTCCTGAGCCTGTCCTCCTCTCTTTCTCTTCTCTCCCCACAACATCTCACCTTTACCAGCTGCCTCAATCACCCCTGGTTATACTCATGACCCTGAATCTGTCTCCAGCCTGACCTCTCCTGAGCTCAAGACTTCCATCAAACAGTGTCCTGGATGTCTTCACATATACACTTCAAACTCAACACCCTCAAACGGTGAATATCCTCTTTGCCCCAAACCTGTTCCTCCTCCCCGGCTTCCCTTGTTGAGAATGGCACCATCATCAACCCAAAGGCTCAACTCCCAACTGCTTGCTTCCCCTCCCCATGCCACACACTCTCAATCACCAAAGCCCTGCTGCCCAGGCTTCTACCGCTGAAACATCTCTGAACTTCATCCACATCTCTCCACAGCCATGACTGCTACCCAGGCTCATGTTACCAATACCTCCTTCCTGGACAACTGCGACAGGCTCCCAAACTCCTCCTGCCCAAACTTTGATCCCCAAAGGTTCTCTAGGCTAGTGCTTCTGAAACTTTAGGGGCACAGAAATCACGTGGAGAGTCTGTTTAAAGTAGATTTCTAGGGCCTCCCCACCCCTCTTGCAATCTGATTCTGATTCACTTGGTCTGGGGAGGGGCTCAGGAAGTTGCATTTCTAACCAGCTCCCCCTTAAGGGCGTCCCCTGGAGGAACCCAAGCTAAAGATGCTGGCACAGAGGTTGCAAGTTTGGGGACCGTACTTTGAGTAGCAAGGATCCCCGCTCTGTCCAATACGGAGGCCTCTAGCCACAGATGGCTATTTGAATTATTAAAACAAAATAAAGCTTAAAATTCAGTCCCTCGGTAGCACTAGCCACATTTCAGATGTTCAACTGCCCCATGTAGCTAGTGGCTACTCTATCGAACAGCGTCCAGTATCGAACATTTCCATCGCCACAGAAAGTTCTACTGGATGGCGTTGCCCAGACCAAGGGGACCGTTCTAAAAATGAAGCATGATCTTAGGTCCCCCTCTTGCCCATAAGATTTCAGAGGCTCTCACTTCCTAAAAGTAAAAGCATACAAAGGACGTCGAGAGCCGGGAGGGCACAGAGATGCTCCTAAACTGGGAAACCCTGAAAACGCTTCGGAGGAGTCCAGATCTTAGCAGACTAGAGAATGGCCAAGAACTTTGAGCTCATTGGATGATGGTGGAGGGGCGGTGCCAGCGCTTCCCTTTGATTGGGTACTTTCTCATAGCGGAAAGCCAATCATCGAGGGCGGTGGGGGCGGGGCCAGGCTCGGCCTTACAAGCCCCGCCCCGAGTTCCGGTGCTCTAAGCACGGCAGGGGGGTCGGATCGGCGGTGAGTTCTGACCCCCTACCTCCTTAGATCCCTCTGGTGCTGGAATCCGGCTCACCGCACTGGGAGTGGGGAGGTGCGGGCAGGTCCTCCCTCCCGCTGCCGGGAGCACCCTCCCCCCAGCCCTGAAGCCCACGTGTCCAGTCTCGCCCTGTGTGTACTGTCACCGCCTATGAAATGGCCTGGCGGGTGGAGGGTTGGGAATGGGAGGGATCGCAGTGGGCCTCGAGATACCCAGGCTGTGTCCCCACAGGAGGATGGCTCAGGAGGAGGGCCGGAGCCTGTCTGAGGCGCGGGCCCGGGTGGGGGTCTTACACGGCATCACCGACCTGGGTAACAAGCTGCACTTCTATAAGCGCTGGGCTCCGGACTATGACCAGGTAAACTGGCCAGGCTCCTCACCTCCACCTCTCTTGCTCGCCCAGCCTCAACTTTCCTATCTGTAAAGTGGGAAGAGTTAGCCTCGCATCACCCCAGGGTGGCTTGTGAGAATGAGGTGAGCCCCTGCAGTCCTGCCCCCTTCAAGGACTAGCCCTTCTTTGGCTCACCTACAGCAGCCCTGCCCTCTGGCTAGCCCCATGGCTCCACATTGGCAGCCCCTAGAAATCAGGAACCAAGACCTCCCCACCCTGGGACTGCAGCCCAGGCAGAGGGGCTGCCTGGAGGAGGTGCCTCTTGAGGGGTCACTATGGACTAAGGAGAGAGTGCTGCATTGGCCGGCAGAGCAGTTCCCAGCAGTGGGCTGTGCACTGACTCTCTAATGCTCGCCCTGGGCAGAGGAAAGCATCTCATGCTGGAGTCCCTACAGGGCTGGAGCCCTGCACACACACACACACACACACACAGACACACACACACACACAGCTTGACCTGGCTGACTCCTAGACAACCCCACATGGAGGTCCCCCAGTGGGGCAGTGGGTGTCCATCGGCTCAGCACTCTGTCCCCAGGATGTGGCCGCCCTGCAGTACCGTGCCCCACGCCTCGCAGTGGACTGCCTCACCCAAGCCCTTCCGGGCCCACCTCATGCTGCCCTGATCCTGGATGTGGCCTGTGGCACTGGCCTGGTGGCTGCCGAGGTGAGGCGTCCCTGGATCCCCTGCCCTCTCTTCAGCTCCCCATTTGTTCAAATCTCCTTTCACCCAGAATTTTGGCCCCAGAACTCTGCCTCCCCCCTCGGACTCACTGGTCCCAAATACTTGGACTGCATTTACAGCGGGGCCCACTGCCCTCCCCAGGTGCAGGGACCCAGCTGGGAGATGGCAAGTGTGAACTGTGACTGAGTCCCCGCCCCCCTCAATCTCAGCTGCAGGCTCGGGGCTTCCTCCAGCTGCATGGAGTGGACGGGAGCCCAGAGATGCTGGAACAGGCCCGAGCCCGTGGCTTCTACCAGCGCCTCAGCCTCTGCATTCTGGGCCAGGAGCCTCTGCCCAGTTCTGAAGGTACTTTCCTCCCACCTAGGCACCTTTCTCTTGCCCAGCCTCCATCCCCCTCCACAAGCCCCCTCCCCCACTGAGCCCCCCCAAAGCCTCACTGAGACCCTCTCTGAGCCCCTGTGAGCCCCTCTCTAGCACTCCACCCCATGATCTGATGTCAGCCAGGATGGGGCCACACCTGCCATAGCAGGCCTGGTCCCTCCTGCTGGGTATCATGAGGCCACGACAAAGACAGACCCCCACACACATCTCCACGGTCTGCATAGGGACCTTCGATGCAGTGCTGATAGTGGGTGCCCTCAGTGACGGCCAGGTGCCCTGCAGTGCCATACCTGAGCTTCTGCGAGTCACCAAGCCAGGTGAGGAGCGGCCTATCCAACCCGTGCACACGCCTTCCCCCTCACCGCGCGCACAGACACCAGCCTCAGAACCTCTCGGGCCAGGCGAGGGGCAGGGGCCTGCCCGGGGTCACACAGCCTAGCCTCCCATCCCAGCCACCGGCGGCCACCGGCAACAGACCCAGGCAAACGGGCGGGGCAGATGGGTAGCCAGCTGGCCTCTTAGCCGTCGGACAGCTCCCCTCTCCCCTCTGGCTCTGGCTCCTCGCCTCCAAGCAGTGGCAGGGCCCCAGCCCCCGTGGGATTGTGGCGGGCACTTTTTGTAAAGTCCCCATGTGGGTTCATGTGCAGCTGCGGATTCTGTTCACTGTGCTCTGACCTGTGCCTTGTGCCCGGCTGGGCTGCGCTCCTGGCCGCAGCTACACGCCCTGCCCTCTGCGCTTCCATCACCAACCCGCCGCACCCCAGGCCGGGGCCCGGGGAAGAGGGCCGGGCCACAGGGGAGCAGTCGGAGGAGAGCTGTGTTTCCGTGGGCCGGGCCGGGGAGTGAGGGCAGCCCACCCAGAAGGCGGTCATAGGCGGAAACAAGAAGTCAGGCAGACAGCCGCAGGAAGTCATGGGCAGAAAGGGGAATGGCGGAGCGGGAGGGTGGTGGGGCCCTGACTCGGCTGCGGGACAGGGTCAGCAAGCCCCAAAGGTGCCCCTGTTACAGCAAGACTGCATCTCCTCCCTGCCTCCCTCGCCCCCACTGGGCCCAGCAGGACCCGTGGCTAAGCCTGGGCAGGTCTGGGCAGGCTTTGGCCTCAGGGAACCGTGCAGGCTGACAGAAGTGGGGTCTTGAGTGGGGTCAGAGAGAACAGGAAGCTCCCATGAGAACCAGCCCAGCCTGTGCTCGTCAGGCCCCTCAGTTGGCCGGAGCCCCATCTGTCTGCCCACGTGGCACAGACTTCCCTGCTTTGGAGCCTTTCCTCCCATGGAGCCCCATCCACCCACCGCGCAGGGCCCTACTTCTCCTCACCGCTTCCTCCAGGAAGCCCTCCAGACACCATCTCTCCTACGTGTATCTGAGCCCACACTGGGCATGCTATAGGTGCCTGGAGAAGACCCGAAGGGATAGGTCATTTATTCATTCAGCCAGTGCTTAATGACTACGTAGTCCTTCCTGTGACCCCGGGGAATCAGCCCCACTCTGTAAGCTGGGCAAACAGGCTCAGAGAGGTGAGGGGACTTGCCCGAGGTCCAAAGTGCTTCCTTCCTGTGCCTCCAGACACAGCCTCATCCTCCGGCAGAAGAGGGGCTGGGTGAGCAGTGAGGACGGAGCCCCCCCTCCCCCCGTCCAGGGGATTAAGCCAAGAATTCCCAGGGTAAAGGACACTTGGGCCTGGAAGGGTGCATAGGAGGCTGTCAGGCTGAGGGCGCAGAAGGGTATTCTTGGGGCAGGAACGGTGAGCCCCCAAGGTGTGGAGGTGGGGAAAGGCTGGCCCGGGGACAAAGCTGAGAGGATATATGCCCTTGAGGATAGGAGTACAAAGGGACAACCTTCCCAGGAAGGGGTGGGCCTCGAGCCTGGAACCAAGGCTCCTGCCCCTCCCCCACCCACCTTCCCCCACCTCCCCCTCCCCAGGGGGGCTGGTGTGTCTGACCACCAGGACCAACCCATCCAACCTGCGCTACCAGGAGGCCCTGGAGGCCACGCTGGACGGGCTGGAGAAGGCCGGGGCATGGCAACGCCTGGTGGCCTGGCCCGTGGACCGGTGGGAACTGGCCACCTCCGAGCTTGAGGTGGGGCCTGGAACTTCGGACAGTGATGGCTTCATCTCTGGCATTGTCTACCTGTACCGGAAGCAGGATGTGGCCCAGGTGGAGGGAGTGAGGCCCAGTCCTCAGCCCCCCGCTGACCTCTGACCCTCCGTGTGACCTCAGCCAGGCCCATCCTTGGGCCTCCTCTGCTTCATCTGTAAAATGGGGCCCCTGTGCCAACCTTGCCCCTCAGGGAGTTCTGCCTATTAAATGAGTCCCAGAAGGGGTCGCAGGCCTCTGGCTCTGATTCTCTCCCCCAGGAAGGTGACATCTGTCCCTGAGAAGGACGGAAGTGAGAAGAGACGGAACAGAGAGGGCTCCCACCCCAGGCCGTCCCTGAGCCAAGCATGGTAGGGCCACAGATGTGACATTGTGACTCCTGCCATGGTGGCAGGTCCTCTCACCCCAACTGGAGGACCAGGAAACCCGTGCTCGTGCCTCTGGCCTTGACCAAATACTTTCACGTGCCCAGGATTCTCATTTCTAAAGAGAGTCCGAAAGCTCGGCTCCAGGTGTGTCTTGGAGGCTCATTAGGAAGGAGCCTTGGAGCTGGGCCTTCAGGACGAGCAGGATTCAGAGGGCTGGAGAAAGGGAAAAGGACATTCCAGACCCACAGCAGGGACAGCCTGGACCAAGGCCAGGACATGGGACCTGGAGGGCGAGCGGACCAGCCTGGCTTCCCAGACAAAGCGGGGACAAAGAGGGGGAGAGGGCAGGTGGCCCACTCCCCAGAGCTGAGTGTTCTTACCTGGCCTCCCTCCTGGGGTCCCCAACCCTTCACCACGGTTCAGGGCACACAACGTGTTTCCTATGTTTGGCTTCACCTTTTAACAAACGAAGGGTTTTGAGCAAGGTGATTCCAAAGGTGAGGGCCAGCTCTGATTTGTCACAATTCCTCAAAACCATTTTTTTTTTTAAAGATTTTATTTATTTATTTGTGAGAGAGAGAATGAGAGACAGAGCATGAGAGGGAAGAGGGTCAGAGGGAGAAGCAGACCCCCTGCCGAGCAGGGAGCCCGAAGCGGGACTCGATCCCAGGACTCCAGGATCATGACCTGAGCCGAAGGCAGTCGCTTAGCCAACTGAGCCACCCAGGCGCCCCCCATTTTTTTTTTTTTAAGTGTTCTTGTCCCGGCCACATCACAGTGGTCCTGCTCCTCGCCGACCCCCTGCCCAGGCTTCTAGCCCTGCCCTGCCCACCTTCATGGCTGAAATCAGAAACCACACGGTCTTCCTGTGCACAGGTCCCATTTATTGTAGAAAATAATAGTAATTACCATGACAAACAGATCTCAAGTTACAAAACAGAAACCACAGAGGAGGCAGGGAAAAGGCCCAGGACTTCCTGGGAGTGAAGGCCAGAGAGAGACCGCCCCCGGGCTGTCCCCAGGATGTCCAGTGACCTTGGCAGGGGTGGCGGATGTCGCAAGTCCCAAGAGTCCCGGGGTCCTGCTGCCGAGGCTGCTGAGATGGAGCCCTGAGGCTGCAGGGTGGGGGCAGGAAGGGGTGCGGGCTGCCTGGGCAGCCTCCATGGCCTCCTCCCCACCACTACCCAAACCAGTTTGTAGCATCTTCACCCCTCCCCTACAAACCCGTCTGTCAACTCCGTGTCAACTCTGGCTCCTCGGTCAGGTGGGTGAGCGAGGCCCCAGCCGATCTCCTGGCCGACACAGGCACGCGCAGGGCACGCACTCGGAGGCAGAGCCCAGGCAAAGTCAGGGCTGAGCTGTCCTGGCCAGCAGGAGCATGCTCCCCCCGCCCCCACCACACCTGTTACTTCTGCCCCCTCTCCTGTATCCCCCGGCCCTTCAGCGGAGGGTGGCACAGGAGTCTCTTTCTGTCCATCCTTGCTGGAGTAGAGGGGGCCTCAGGTCGGTGTCCAAGGGGGCTAGAAGGGGCTGAGGGCTGCCGGACCAATGGCCTGGCTCAGTCCCCGCTTGCCCAGCCCTGGGGCCAGCCTGGGCTCACGGGCTGCGCCTTCAGTCCAGGGAGGAACAAAGCCGGCGGGACAGAGCTGAGTCGCCTTACACGTAGTTGCTGGCTGGGGCGGAGCGGGCGGCGGAGTACTTGGCCGAGTAGGGCTTGTCGGTGCGGGGCGGGCAATTGCAGCAGAGGAGGGCCCCCCCCAGCAGCAGCAGGCCCGAGGCGGCCCAGCCGATGTAGAGAGAGGCACCCATCTCCCGCTTCTGGCCCGAGGCCACCAGCGGGTTGTAGAAATCCCGGATGATGGTGTTGGCCGTCCAGGACGCGGGCACCATGACCAGCAGGCCGGCCAGCAGGAACACCACGCCCGCCACAATCATGGTCTTGGCCTTGGCGCTCTCATCCTCCACGCAGTTGGTGCACTTGCCCCCCACCACGGAGAGCAGCACGCCCAGCACGGCCACGATGATGCAGATGACCATGAGGGCGCGGGCCGCCTGCAGGTCCTGCGGCAATGCCAGCAGCGAGTCGTACACCTTGCACTGCATCTGGCCGGTGCTCTGCACCACGCAGTTCATCCACAGGCCCTCCCAGATGGTCTGCGACGTGACGATGTTGCTGCCGATGAAGGCCGTCACGCGCCACATGGGCAGCGCGCAGCTCAGGATGGCGCCCAGCCAGCCCAGCACGGCCAGCGCGATGCCCATCACCTGCAGCCCCATGGAGGCCATGGCTCAGCGTCTGCGGGGCTCTAGGACCTGGAAGGCTGTGGGGGTCTGGCCCTGGGGGCTGTAGGAATCCAAGCGCGGAGGACAGACCCTCGGCGTCCACAGGGAAGACTTTCCCTTGGAGTCCACACACGTCAGATCAGCTCCCCAGCTCTCCGGAGTCAGGAGCCCAAGCCTGGCCAGTGCACCTAAACAGTTCCTTTCAGCCACGGGCTCTGCCCCCGATACCGGGAGCGGTTATATGGCTCTGCGATGGGGGCGGGAGCAGAGGGAGGGGTTTCAGTCCCTGGGTCCTGCCCCCTGACCAGTTTCTCTGGATTCCTGAACCCGGGCCAACAAAGGCACTTCAAGGCCTCAGCCCTGGGCCCCTGAGTCAGGATCCTGGAGAGCCAGTCTCGGGGGAAACTGCCCTCTCCCCCTGCCCCCGGGCCCGTTGCTGAGGTCAGCCTGGAGACAGACACTGAGTCACAGCTCCCAAGCACCTGGACGCATGGGGCGGGCAGCCCCAGCCACGGTCAGGTCCTGAACACCAGGATCCCTACACCTCAGGGCTCCCTCACTCCAGGCTTGGGTGGGCAGACAGGGTGGGGACCGTCAGGGAGAGGGTCTGAGGATGAAGTCCTGGGAATGTCAAAGAGCGGCTCCACCCTGATTACTGTATAGTCCCGTCCTTATCACCGTCCCCTCTGGCCCCATCACTACTATTCCGAGTCTCACCATCCGGGCACTTGCCTCCCCAGCGATTTTGGTGTGGGCTTGATGAGGGCGGTTTGGGGAACGAGGGGCTGGGGGACCAGGACTCCTGGGTCTGTCCCCTGCTATCTCCTCCCCCCTTCCCACCACCAGGCTTCCCAGCCCTGCCAGAGGAGGAGGTCTTTTGGCTGAAGAGAGAAGGAAGCCTGTCCCCCTGCCCCACTCCCCAACCAGGAGAGTTTCAGCCAGTTCCTTCTGGGGTTGAGGCCACTTGGCCTGAACTGAGTGGGGGAGGTCACTGAGAGCAAGCCATGGGCCAGGCCCTGGGAGCATAAGCCCAGCAGAAGACTGTTTACTCAGGGAAGACACACAGCGGTGGTCAGATAAAGCCAGGATGGGGGCAAAGTCCCATGAGACCTGGAAAGGGGAGAAAGAGCTCAGACTGGATGGAGGTGGGGCACTGGGGAGGGGGCTTAGGAGGGAAGAGGAGCCGCAGGGCACAACTCGGGGGGCGGGGGATGGGCTGTAGTCTCGGGTTATGTGCAGAGGGCACTAAGGGCAGGAATCACCACGAATGGGGCCCCTGGGAGTTGTGCAAGGCAGCAGGTCTGGGTGAAGGAGGACATTTGGGGAGAAGCAACATGGAGGACAAAGGGTACTGGAGCTGGGGAAATGCAGCTAGTTATAGGAACCTGGAGGAATCCAGTCTGACCAGACCCTGGGGTTGTGGGGGAGGGGCCAGAGAGAAAGGGCCAGAAACCTCTGCCCCAAAGATCACCCAGCCCCGGGATTGGCAAGGGCACTGGATGCCAGGCAGAGGGGTCCACACACCTTAGAAAGATGTCTCTGGAAACTGAATGGAGGTGAAAGAAAGCAGGGCAGGGTTTGGGGGGGTCTTTATGGGGGAGAGGGGTTGGGCCTCACTCATCCTGGCTAGATCAAGGGAACGCCTCACCCTCCACATGGTCCCCACCAACATGGCTCCCTGAGCTCACAGCATTGTCCAGCAACCAAGCCCGGCCCCCTGGGGTGGCCGCATGTCCTTGAGCTTGCTCCGGGAGAATCAGCAAGTGTGTGTGCTTTAGAGTGATTTAGGTTGGAGTCATCTGTGAGCCCTGAGCACACGGGAGGCCTCTGAGATCCCATGCGGATGGCCTGACAAATCACAGGGCCGGCTGGGACAATCCTGCATGGTGGGGAAGTCGAGGTCTTGCGTTGTGGGTGGCCCCTCTCTGAGGCTGGGGGCTCCCGGAGGACAGAAGCAGGGGTGCTCAATGAATGCTCAAGGCACTAAGGCAGAAGGCACTCTCCTGGTTCCCAAAGACCCTCCCCCACCTTCCCCTACACTTCCACCCCCCCTCCCACAGGCACACACACCAACACAAACAGGGATGGTTTCTGCCTGGACCACACCTCCCGGGTTTTCCTTACAAGGCTCGGAGGAACAGCACACGCGGACGCCTGCGGGCTCAACAACAGAGATAAGTACAATTCGAGATTGACAATAAGTGCTTTCCTGTGATGACCTCATCACAGTCTGCCCGAAAGTAAGTAGGGCAGGGACTCTTACAGCCTTGGTACAGATGGGTAAACCGAGGCCCAGAGAAGGCCGAGGGCTTGCCCAGGACGGGATGGGCACTCCATCATCAGAGCCTCCTTACTCAGGTGCCCCTCATCCATGGTCCCAGCGCTTCAGTAAGCTTTCTGAGTCCAGAAGTGGGTTGGCCAGGTGGCCAGACCCCCTCCCCGCCCCGCCCCTGCCAACTTCCTGCCCTTGTTTTCTTGTGACACAGCCAACTGGCACTGGAGGAATAGGAGTGGGGGAGGGGGCACACAGGCCCTAGAACTTTCCACCTGTGGCCCAAAGAAGTGACTAAGAAGCTGTCCTTCCCTGCCCAGTTCAGCCAAGCATATCACGGGTGGGGGAGGGGCTGAGCATAGGGGAAGGGCAGGTGCAGGGGGGGCCCAGGCGAAGGGCAGGCCCAGAGCAGGGGAGGTCTACGGGGAGCCTGGATGGGGCTATGGGCCCAGGTGTGCAGAAGGAACAGGAGGTCCCCCGACACCGTGAGCCGCTCTGCACATGAGTGGAGCTGGAGAAATATTTGTGGAGGCTTGACTTGGGCCAAGAGGCCCTGGCGGGGCCCCGCCCACCTGCTGCAGGAAAAACACCAGCAGAGACTGGACACTTTTCCTGCATGTGCTCTGGCTTCCGGAGCCTGCCGCTCCTAACAGCTTGAACAACATTTTACTGTGACATCTAATGGGTCTGCCATCCATCATCTTTGCCTCTGAGGTGAGCAGGGCTGGGTTGGCACTTACTTCCTCTTCTTTCTCCCAGTATTCACTGCCTAGTTTTATGCCGATAGAATTATTATCATACATGCTGGTTTTTTCAAGGACAGCCCTCTCCCCACATCTGTTCACCCATCCCTGCCCGCCTCAAAAGCCTCTTGCCAGCCATGTGACCTCGGAGAGGCCGGTTTCCCTCTCGGCCTCAACTTCCTTCTTTGTCAAATGAGGACATCGGTGCTCCTCCGCTCTCAAAGACAGCTGTCAAATGAGATGAGGCTGTGAAAATGCCTTGTCAGCTGGAAAGCGCACTACCAATGAGGACGAGGGAGCCACCCCTCGGCTCTGGTCCCCCTCCCACCGGGTGGGAGCTGGGACTCCTTAAGACTCCTCGTCCCCAGAGCCGTAGGAGCTCAGCCAAGCCTGGGATCACAACTCCCCACCCCACCCCCCCCACACACAAACCTTGTGACTTGTGTCCATTCCCCCGGCATCCCTAGGAAAAGGGCAGCTACAGTCTCCCACCCAAACCTAGCCATTCTGCTGCCTTCTGAGCCCAGAGCCTGTGTCCTTCTAGGGACTTCGCCCGGCCCACTGGACCCCTACCAGGACGGCCAGAAGAATCTCCATGGGCCAAGCAGACCCGGGTCCCGGGACCTTTCCTCCTTATTCCCTGGGAACAAGAAGACTAAGACCAGTGAGCTGGTGCCATCCCCCACCCCCCACCCCGCCCACACACCGAACGTAACATTTTGATCCTTATAAAATCAAGCAGATTTTTTTTAAGACAGAAAGGAAACAGCCTCACTCTCAGCTCAAAAATTGGTCTAGCTGAAAGTTGGTCCAAAACTATTTATTTCTGGGGCGCCTGGGTGGCTCAGTCGGTTAAGCGTCTGCCTTTGGCTTAGGTCATGATCCTGGGGTCCTGGGATGGAGCCCCCCATCGTGCTCCCTGCTCAGAGGGGAGCCTGCTTCTGCCTCTCCCCCTGGCTTATGCTCTCTCTAACAAATAAAATATGGTTTTAAAAAGCCATTTATTTCTGCAGAAGTTCACAAATTTCTCAGCCCACAGCCACAAGTTAAGATCCTGTTCTTTTTTTTTTAACTAGAGACAATGCCATTAAGTTCTAAGACGGTTAAATTCCAGTAAATAATCTGCAACGGAATTGTCACGGTCCTCGGTGAGTTTACACATTGTGTCACCAAGGTCACTTCAGAGCATCCCCCTGCGTTGTTCCAAGGCTTCCAGAACAGACCGGGGCCAGTGTGGACCGGCCGCCTCCTGCGTGGCTCTGGCTGCAACCGGGATTTCCCCAGGGTGGATCCCGCTCCGCTGGGAAGGCTGGGCCCCGGGCTGGCACTCTCAGAATCTGGGGGAGGACATGGTGGCCCCTTTGTGGCTCCCCTCTGAAATAACCCCAGCCTTCCCTGGGTCGAGTCCCAGTTCTAACACTACCCGTTCTGTGACATTGGGCAACGGCACTGAACTCTCTCAACTGATTTCCTCATCTGGGTAAGGAGGATGACGAGGCCTCCTTCCCAGGCTCTGGGAGTCTCAGGGAAGACACAGAGTCAGGGCCCAGGAGCTGGGCCCCCTGAGATTCTTCTGGCCACCCTGACCGGGGTCTGGTGGGCCCAGAGGAGAGGCCCCAGAAAGCCACAGTTGCTGGGCTCGGAAGTGGAGGTCCAGCCCCAAGCTGAGCAGGTCGCCCTTGGCCCTCAGCCTGGCAGCCCACACCAGTGGCCATCCTCCCCACTGGCTCGGGGTGGGGTAATGACAGGCCTGGCTGCATGGGAGGCCTGAGTGCCCAGCCTGGCCAGACCGGCTGAGCCTGTGCTGCCCCCAGGCTGGGCCACATGTGGGCTGGTGGGGGGGGTAGGTCGCAGTTCCAAGGAAGAGTAGCCGGGCTGGCCAACCCCAGCAGAAGGACAGGGATGGGTTCGGAGAGGGGGAGGGGCTTAGGGAGGGGCTGGGGGCCCCCCTGAGTGTGCTTGGTTAGAGAGAGGGTCAGATGCGGCTAGGATTCTGTGAGGGGGAGACTTACAGAGAGGACAGGACTGAGTGAGTTTTTAATTGCTTCCCATTAAATTTGTGCCTTGGATCCCAGCTTCAGGCTGGCGATTTCAAAGAGCCCCATATTTATGGGTGACCGTGGCCATCCTCACCATCCCACCCTGCTGTCCAGCCGTTCATAGACGGGCCACTCCCCTACTTCTCAGAAAAGTCCATCCCAGGCCCCAGGCATGAGACCTCCTTCCCACCCACCCCTGTCCCTCCCGCCCTGCGCCCCACCTTCTCACTTCAGGGCAGCCCCTGTCTCTGCTGGTTGTGTCTTCAATGTTCCAGAAGCAGTGGAAGGAGAGAACCTAAAGGCCAAGGGATCCTTGAGGACTCTAATCTGATGGAGGAGTTAATCCTGCCCAGCCCCACCCCTCCCCAGCCAGGGAACCTGCTTCCGCCAGACCCCTCCAGTCAGTTGGTCAGCAAATAGCTTTCCCAAAATACCTGACAGGGGCCAGGCACTAGGCTGAGGGCCTTAGCATTATGGGAAATCATTTTCTCTTACCACAAAACTATGTGGGGGTATCATCGTTCCCACTGTAGAGATGGGAAAACTGAGGCTCTGAGAACCGATGTGACATTCAGGGCCACCAGAATAATGACAAGACCAGGATTCACACCCAGCCCTGCCTGATTCTGGGGCTTGTCCTCTGCATCCACCCTCTCTCCTGCACTGGACTGGCCCAGGGCTGGCCATGGAGCTCAGTGGGGAATCTGGCTGGCACCTGCCCTCAAGGCCCCCAGATCTGAAGAGACAATTTCCTACACCAGAAAGGCCAGCTCTATGTGAACTCTGCAAAGGAAAGGGCCAGCTCCACCCGGGGCCCAGAGCAGGCTTCCTGGAGGAGGTGACAGGTGGAAGAGAGAGTTCTCCAAAAGGGGAAATGATGGGGGGGCGGGGGTGGAGGGCCTCTGTGGGGAGCCAACAGACGATGGAGCTGGGCTGGAAAGCAAGTTGGGCCTATCAGGGGAGGCCTTGAGTGCCGAGTCCAGGAGTCTGGGGGCACAGGGGAGCCAGAGACAGGCTTTGAGCAAGGGCAGGCCCAGCCAGCTGTGACTCATGGGTAGGTACCTGGGCCAGTGTGGCAGGTTAATTGGAGAATGAGAGACAGGACGGCTTCCCTGCTTTCAGGTGGATGAAGGAGCCTCAGGGCAGAGGAGACGGGGCTTCATGGGGGCCGGGGTGGGGGGTCATCTTGACCCAGGACCTGCCTGGACCCCCAGAGCAGCCCACTGGCCCTGGGCTAAGCTGGGCCGTGTCTCCAGTGGGCAGACCCAGGGGCTGGGGTCGTCCCAACCTGCTTCCTCCCCACCCCGCTGGTGGGAGCCTCCGAGGAGCCTGGAATCCAGCACCCTTGCCCTCCAAGCAGCCGAGGCAGGGCACACGCCTGCGGACAACAGAGCAGAGAAGCTGTTTCTGTTTCCATGACACACCGAGAGGGAGAGAGAAACCAGCAGGCTGACCTGGGGACTCCCAGGCTGGTTGCCAGTGAGTCAGCAGTGACAGGCCAGGAACAAAACATATCCAAAGTTTAGGGATCCTAAGTGGCATCACCCCAACCCCAGGTGACTCAGAGATCACATTACCCTTCCCTCCCGCTGCAGAGGCCCCCCAGGCCTGGCTTCTGAGCCTCTGGCCCCGATGGGGCAGACCCCACCCCCAGATCCTGACCCCTCGCCTCCTCGGGCCCCGTCAGTCCAGCTGCGAGATCTTCTTGGTCCTCCTGCCAGGTGCACCCACTGACCCAGCCCGGCCGGCAGCCTTTATTCCCCGTGGCTCCCAGCTCCGGATGGGTCTAGCTCCGAGGAAGGGCACCCAACCCGACCTGCCCCATCAGCTGGGGAGCGGGAGGAGGGGGAGAGCCTGGAGCAGCCACACTTGTGTTTAGGTTTGAACTTTTTTCTTTTTCAATGTTCTTTTTATGGCATGGCTTAACCTACCTGGTTTGAACTTCTGACGGGCGCCCGAGTACCCACCCGCAGCACTCAGTCATGCCTTTCCCTCCCACCGCACACCCCTGCTTCTCTCCAGAGTGGCTGGGGGAGCCTCAGGTGCCCGGGGGCGGGGGGGGGGGGGGCGGCTGGCCGGCCGCCACCAGGTGTCACCACCCTCCCTCCACGGCTCTCCCCACCCCGCGCAGCCTGCCCAGGCCTCGCCACCCAGGCAGTAGGAAGGTCCCCACAACACACCTGAGCGAGTTTCGTTTCTTTTCTTTCACTCACCTTATTCCAGCCTTTAGCATCTCCGCCAGCTGGCAGGAAATCCAACCTCGCTCCTTCCTGCAGCTCCTTCTTTACCCAGGGATCCTCTTGGTCCCAGGACACCCACGAGTCCCTCCTTGTCCCCTCAGCCATTGCCAGGCCCTGGCTGCCATGGAAACCTCCAGGCTCCAGGCCCAGTGGCTCCTCCAGGGCCTGGGGCTCAGTGGCCTCTCAGCTACACGGAGGAATCAGAAGTCACTGACCAGGAACCATATAGCCATCACCTAAAAGGTACCACCTTCTGTTCCTGGGAATAGCGCTGCCGGGCACATAGTAGGAGCACATGTAGGAGCTTTCCCTGTCACGGCCCATTCTCAAGTGGCCCACAGCCACCTAAGTCATGGCATCCCTAAAGGAGGCACCTCTTCCCTGTCCTTTTGGTCTGTCTCCACTCCAAAACACCAAACCCTGGCTCTTCTTGACCTTGGCCTCTACCTTGGGGTCAAGCTCAGGGAGAGCTGCTGCCTCAGCCCCGTCTCTCTTCCCACCCACCCCCCACACCAGCCACTGTCTCCCCAGCCTCCTTGCTGGCCTCTCTCAGGCCTCACCCTCCACACCAAGCGCACAGTGACCGTGAGACACACACTAGCCTTTTAGGCTTCCCCGGTGCCCCAAGTGAGCAAGATGACGTCCGCCTCCCGGAGCGGACCCTAAAGTCTACCCTAGTTCTAGCCCAGCCTGTCTCTCCTGCCACATATCCTAATGTCCTGATGTCCGCCGCGTCCGCCAGCCACTTGTCCCTTATCACCACGCTCTGCACACATCGTGTCCTTCTCAAGCCTCCTACCTTTGCACAGACTGGGGCCTCTGCCCGAGGAGCACGCTCATCATTTTGCCAGCACGGCAAAGCCCATCCCATCCTTCAAACCCCAGCTCTCAGGCCGCTCAGGGGCGACCCGTGGGCTCACCTACATGCTTGTGGTCACCCCCATCGGAGCACCTGCCAAGGTGCGCGTGGATGTGGCTTCTGCCGCCTGCCCCCCAACTAGGCGGGGTTTCCAGGTACTGCTCCC
Source organism: Mirounga angustirostris (assembly GCF_029215605.1). NCBI lineage: Eukaryota > Metazoa > Chordata > Mammalia > Carnivora > Phocidae > Mirounga > Mirounga angustirostris. The sequence continues at coordinate 170,584,378 of NW_026991713.1, forward strand.
TGGCTCTCCCAAGGAGAGCCTGTGTGTGTCAGAACAGCCATTAAAGGCTAGTTCCTGGGGCACCTGGGTGGCTCGGTCGGTTAAGCATCTGCCTTCGGCTCAGGTCATGGTCCCAGGGTCCTGGGATCGAGCCCCGCATCGGGCTCCCTGCTCAGCAGGAAGCCTGCTTCTCCCTCTCCCACTCCCCCTGCTTGTGTTCCCTCTCTCGCTGTGTCTCTCTGTCAAATAAATAAATAAAATCTTAAAAAAATTAAAAAGGCTAATTCCTGAATTCTTAGTTATCACTGAACACAGGTGGAAAAAAAGAAGGCAGATATTACTAGAAATAAATGATTGGCTACATAAAGGGAGGAAAAGAAACAAATCTCCGGAGCAGAAAAGTTCCAAAAACTGAGCATAAAGGCTGTACCTTCATTAAGGGAAAGCATAACCCCTCGCCTCAAGTGTGGGCTGCAGTTACTTCCTTCCAAAGAGGACAGTACGGGAAGGGGGAGAAAAAGAGTAAATTTATAGTCAAGGAACCTGACAAACACTGCCTCAGCCAGGTAATCAAGATCAACATCAATAGCCAGAAACCATGTTGGTCGTATATTGCCTGGATGGTATGTGAAAAAAATAGCACTTTCCGGGGCGCCTGGGTGGCTCAGTCGGTTAATCGTCTGCCTTTGGCTCAGGTCATGATCCCAGGGGCCTGGATGGAGCCCCACGTGGGGCTCTCTGCTCAGCTGGGAGCCTGCTTCTCCCTCTCTCTCTCCCTCTGCCACTCCCCCTGCTTGTGCTCTAACTCTATGTCAAATAAATAAATAAAATCTTTTAAAAAAAAGCATTTTCTCTCTGTGATCTTGCTCCCCCCCACAAAATAATCCCAGTCTAATCATGAGAAAACATCAGAGAAATCCCAATAGAGGCGCATCTTACAAAATATCTGATGATCAGGACCCCTCAAAACTGTCAAGGTCACCAAAACCAAGGAAAGTCTGAGAAAGTGTCCCGCAGCCAAGAGAAGCCTAAGATAGGATGACCAGACACAAGGTATCCTGGATGGATCCTGGGGAAGAAAAAAGCCCTTAGAGGTAAAAACTGGAAATCAAAATAAAGTATGGGCCTTAGTTAATAACAATGTATCAATATTGGCTCATTAATTGAAACAAATATGCCATACTAATGCAAGATGTTAATAAACTGGAAAATTGGAATTAAAATAAAAATAATTAAAAAAACAATAGGAAAACTGGGTGTGAGGATTATACGGAAACTCTCTGTACTATTTTCTCAATTTCTCTGTAAATCTAAAACTGTTCCAAAAAATAAAGTCTATTTTGGGGTGCCTGGCTCAGTCAGAGCAGCATGTGACTCTTGATTTTAGGGTCGGGAGTTCAAGCCCCAGGTTGGGCGTGGAGCCTACTGAAAAAATAAATAAATAAAAATAAAGTCTATTTTAAAAAGAAAGTAGGAAAGCAAGCAAGCTAACTAGCTGAGCCCAAGCCCCACCTCCTTCAGGGAGCCTTCCTGGTTCCTGCTTGGGCAGTGAAGGGGCACTGAGGTTGCAAGCGGGCACGACTCAGTACTCAGTTCTGCTCATGTTCCAGAACCTCTCTAATGGGGAACGTCATGTTTTAGGAGATGCATGCTGAACTATGGGGCAGCCAACTGTCACAGTGTATTCGCCTCTCAGATGGGTCAGAAACAAAAAGTATGTGTGTGGGGAGGGGAGAGAGTGAGCAAATGGAGCAAAAGACTAGCAACTGGTGAACCTGGTGGATGGTGAGCGTGCATTGCACTCTTCTTGCAACTTTTCTGTAGGTTTTCAATTCTTCAAAATGAAAAATTCAGGGACCCAGCAGGAGGGTGGGTAGGAGGCACCCCCCTTCCAGGTAGGGGAAACCACAGGTGCAAAGGTGGTGAGATATGGGGGGGGTGGGGAGGGAGTAGAGGTCTGGAAGGCAGGAGGGGCAGAGAGTATGGGAAGACAGGCAGGTGGGTGAGGTGAGGGCCCCAGCAGCTAAGCAGGGGTGTGGGGTGGGGGTGCTGAGGTGCAGTCAGCAGGCAGGCAGGACAAGACAGGAGCTCCTCAGGCCTGGCGCATCCCACCACCCTGCACCCTGCAAACCAGGGCCCCAGAGCTGCCCAAGGGCTGGGGCACACGGATACTGCCCCCCCTGCCCCAAAACACACCTACAAGGGCTCTCCTAGCTCCCATGTCCCCAGCCCCATGGCCACCCATGCCTCGATTCCCCAGCCTCTCCCCAGCACCTGGCCCCAAACCGATTACACTGGGCTCCCCTGCTGATGGGAAGTGGCCTCCCCTGCCCTACCTAACTCCACAGCCCCCGGCCTCCCTTTGGAATGAGTCTGGTACCAAAGCAACCCTCCCAAGCTCTTTCTCTTCTCTGTGTTCTGGCCAGGCTGGGGAGCTCAGACCTCGCTGCCTTGGAGGCAAGGCCAGTAACAGTAATAGTAATGCCCCGAATGTTCATAGCACTACTATCCCAAGAGCCAAAATGTGGAGACACCCAGTGGCCATCAGTGGATGAATGCATCAACAAAGCCTGCTATGTCCCTACACTGCAATTATTTTTTTTTTTTTTAAGATTTATTTCCTGGGGCACCTGGGTCGCTCAGTCGGTGAAGCGCCTACCTTCTGCTCAGGTCATGATCCCGGGGTCCTGGGATCGAGTCCTACATCGGGCTCCCTGCTCAGCGGGGAGTCTGCTTCTCCCTCTGTCCCTCCCCCTGCTTGGGCTCTCTCTCTCTCTCTCTCTGTCAAATAAATATATAAAATCTTTAAAAATAATAATAATAGGGGTGCCTGGGTGGCTTGGTCGTTAAGCACCTGCCTTCGGCTCAGGTCATGATCCCAGGGTCCTGGGATCGAGCCCCGCATCGGGCTCCCTGCTCGGCAGGAAGCCTGCTTCTCTCTCTCCCACTCCCCCTGCTTGTGTTCCCTCTCTCGCTGTGTCTCTCTCTGTCAAATAAATTAAAAAAAAAAAAATCTTTTAAAAAAATAATAAAGCGGGCGCCTGGGTGGCTCAGTTGGTTAGGCGACTGCCTTCGGCTCAGGTCATGATCCTGGAGTCCCGGGATCGAGTCCCGCATCGGGCTCCCTGCTCGGCAGGGGGTCTGCTTCTCCCTCTGACCCTCTTCCCTCTCGTGCTCTCTGTCTCTCATTCTCTCTCTCTCAAATAAATAAATAAAATCTTTAAAAATAATAATAATAATAATAATAAAGCTACTTCAAAAACAATAATAACTAGCACTTCCCCAGTGCCTGCGGTGCCAGGCAGTCCCCACACAGCTGCTGTTACCCCTTGGGAAACGCCGATCTGGTAATATCGGCGCGTTCTACCACCGAAGAAACCGAAGCTTCGAGCACTGCAGTGACTTCCCCAGGGCCACACAGCTCGTGGAGGCAGAACCTGAACCCAGAACTGACCAAAAGCAAAGCCGGAGTGTGTAACCACGACCACAAGCGTCAGGTCTGCTCACGCTCGTTTCCAAGACATTACTGAGTCCCCAGCTCGCTGGAGCTGCGGGGAAAGTCAGAACCCCACGGGCCCCGCCTTCAAGGGCTGCAGGTGGGTCAGGCCTGCCTGAGATGGCGCGGGGCTGGGGTGAAGGGTGCGGGCACGCAGCAGGGCAGTGGAAATTCAGGGTGCCTCTCCACACCCCCCGCCCACAACCGCCCCGTCCAGAATGCGCTGGGACGCCCAGCAAGCGGACAGAGCCCTTGGCAGGGGCGCTGCACCCCGAGGACAAGCGCTGGCTGTCCACCTCCCCGCCAGGGTTGGGCCAGCCCCGGGTCTGCGGCCACCCTCCCAGGAGTCGCCCCTGTGTGTTTGCTTGTGGGAACTGCAGGCTCCGAGGGGGCACCGCGCCCAAGGGCCCGAGGGGCAGAGTTTGGAAATCCCGCTCCGGCGCTCGGGCGGGTGGAGTGGAAGGGAGCACTGTGACCGGCAGGGATGCGATGGGGCCAGTGGGGTTCAGCAGAGGGCGGGCGTGCAGTGCAAATCGTGAGCCATAGATGGGGTTTACGAATTTTTCATCATGATGGAAAATAAAAGCCGACCGGTGCCGTGGGTTGGGGGGTGCGGCTGGGCAGGCCTGAAGTGGGCGTCTTGGGTGTCTCAGAGGACACAGCAAGTGTGGCTGAGGCCCTGGAGCAGAGGGCGGGGAGGGGACCACCCAGGGCAGGACGGTGAGGTCCACGGGAAGGGGACAGCCCATACGTGATGGGGTGGCCCCGGGAGCAGGGGAGGGGCCACAGGGCAGGCAGATGGCACTACAGCCCTGGTACCCTGTCCTGGGTCTGTCGGGAGGAGTGGACCTGAGAACTGAGCTTGGACATGATGGGAAGGACTGCTGTCCCTCCACAGAGGGGCAGGAAGGAGGTGGGGGGAGCGTGGGCTTGTGTGAGAAGGGGAGGAGGGGCGGGAGCTATCCCGGAGCCCCTGGGGTGATGGGGACTCCAGAGTCAGGGCCCCTGCTGTCCCCTCCCCTGCCCCATCAACCCCTCGGCCACAGCAGGCCACCTGGGCCTGGGAAGGTGGTGAAACCCTGGCCCATTGGAGAGGTAGCCTGGCCAAGGTCAAGCTGGCCATCTCTGAGACCCCGCCTTCAGCCCCTTCCCCTCTCTCAGTGCCAGCCCCTCGCCAAGTCCCTGCCTTTGATACAGCCTGCAGCCTCCCCAGGCCCCTGGGGAGAAAGAGAGCTTCGTAAAGAGACAAGGCACAGAGTAGGAGGCTGGGTGCAGGGAGGGCCTCAAGCTGCCTAGTGCCCGGAGGGCTGGGGCTCATCCGGGCAGCGCCCCTGGCACGGTTTCCAGGCAGCCCCCAGGCTCGGTTTCAGCAGGCCTGGACGAAAAAAACGGAAGAAGCCTGGGCAGGGCAGGGCCTCTTTATGGCTTCTGGTGAAACCTGGCCCTGGGGACAGGGAAGAAGTTTCCCTGAGCAGGTGGGGAGGGAGGCGTGACTCATTCTTCCCTCCCAGGCTCCCTGACACCGCACAGCCTAGGAATTACCCCAAAGCAGCCAACCAGGCCGGTCCAAGAGAAAACAGCTCCAACCCCACCCTGGCCACTCTCACCTCCCACCTCCCACCGCCACCCACAGGAAAGGACAGACCACACCCGGAACAGTGGATTCCCTGGATGAGAAACACACACCCTCTCACATAAGCACAAACCCACACAGACACACACATACCCAACACACACCCCAAAGTAAACACCCACCACCCACAGATGCTCACAGGCGTACACACCCAGGAGGCCCCGGGTGCCCACCCTGAAGCCCACCCTCGCTGGCTCCCAACACAGCACAGCGCCCAGTGAGTGTAAAGACCTGCTCGGAGACAGAGCAAGACCTGGGCACCCCGGCTGACCCCAGAACCAGTTCTCAGTGGGCCAGTCGAAGAGGCTCCTGAGGGAGAGGGAAGGAGATAAGGCAGCGAGATAAGGAGATAAGGTGGAGGGGATGCCAAATTGGGGTGGTCACAGCTGAGGAAAGAAGACACAGATTGGCTCTTAGACAACTGGGCCAGGCACTTTTTGACCACGAGAAGCTGAGGTGCCCCACGCCTGACTTCACTGCCTCCAGCCCCCTATCTTAGGCCTAGGATCCCTACCATAAATCTTACTGTCCCGGCGCAGGTGTCCACAAAGAAAGCCAGGGGCAAAATCACTCCCCAAGAATCCCTGGAATCGACAGCACCTGGCCACACTGGCTATTTCTATCAGCACAGCCCAGAGCTGAGGACAGGGCCAGACCTCCCAGGCTGTGGCATCTGCTGATGTGTTTGGCAACTTCCGGTGCGTATGATTCCTTCATATTTTTATACCTCAGACAGGCTTCCCAGGGCAGGGCCTGTGTACTCCCAGAAAATTCTCCCCAAAGGCACGGCCATGGCTCTCCTGTCAGACCAGGGCCCCCGTGTTAAAGACAGAAGGAGTGCTAGATATGATTATTTTTATTGACGGCAACAATAACTGAGCATGTTTCACTTAAGTCAAAAAATATATATATATATAAGAGAACTGGGGAGAGCAGAGATAGCATGCCTACTGGGATTTCTCATGGAGCAAAATAAGGGTCACCAAATTCCAAAAAGGCACAAACTGGGACAGCTTGGGGACCAGCATAGTATATTATATACATATATATTATATAAAATATATAAATATTCATATATAGTCAATATATAAATTCTAATATATATATCAGAAATAAACTAAACTAGAAATATATATAATTATATAAACTAGAAATAAATATATAAACTAGAAATAAATTAAATAAAATTAAATTCATCTGAATGAAAAGAACTATTATAAAACTTTCAGAAGAAAATAGAGGAGAATATCTCTTTCTTGGAGCTAGGGAAGCATTTTTAAATAAGATTCAAAAGGTATGAAAGATGAAAAAATTGATAAACTTGGGCACATTAAAAAACTGGCATGATCAGGGTGACCAGCTGGCTCAGTCGGTAGAGCATGAGACTCTTGATTTCGGGGTTGTGGGTTCGAGCCCCACATCAGGTGTAGAGATTACTCAAGAACAAAATCTCTATGGGGACGGGACTAGAGGTGGATGGGATGGATCTGGCCCTGGGGACAGAGCTACGTGTCCTCTAGACCACTTAGCCCATCTCCCAGCCTCTCTTAGCCCTACCTAAAGAAAAAGAAATAAATAAATTAAATTAAATCTCTAAAAAAAAAAACCTGGCCTGATGAAAGATAATAAAAAAGTTATACAACCCACATAGCCAACAAATGGTTAGTAATCAGAATAGATAAAGATCTTCTACAAAATCTATAAGAAAAAGACAACCTAACAGAAAGACAGACAAAGGCTATGAATTGGCATCCTATAGAAGATAATCGGAATGACCAATGAATCTATGAAAGGTGTTCAACCTCACTAGCCATCAGAGAAATGCAAATTACAGTAAGTCACCATTTCACATCCACAGAAGAACAAAACTACCAAGTGTTGGCAGGGATGAGCAGCAACAGAAACTCTCCAACATGCTGCAGGGAGTGTTGGTTGGTACAATTTTAGAGAATCATCTGGCAATACCTCATAAGGTGAATGGTATGTATACCCCATGACCCAGCATTTCTGCTTCTAGAGAAACTCTCAGGCACATGTACCTGGAAGACAAGGACACATGTGTAATAGAAAAGCAATTGGAGGGGAGCCTGGGTGGCTCAGTCGTTAAGCATCTGTTTTTGGCTCAGGTCATGGTCCCATGGTCCCAGGCCGGTCCAAGAGAAAAGCATCGGGCTCCCTGCTCGGTGGGGAGTCTGCTTCTCCCTCTCCCACTCCCCCGCTTGCGTTCCTGCTCTCGCTACCTCTCTCTCTGTCAAATAAATAAATAAAATCTTAAAAAAAAAAAAAAAGAAATGGGAATCAAGCCAAATGCTCATCAAAAGAAAAATGAAATATGAACTGTGACACAGTCACACAACGGAATACTATACAGCAATGAAGAGGGAACCAACCACTCACACACCCAACAGCATGCATGGACCTCACATTGAGTTAAAGAAGCTAGAAACAGATGAGTACATGCTCATTCCATTCATATAACTATCAAAACAAGCAAAAGTAATCAATGGTGAAAGAGGTGGCCATCTCTGGGGAGACAGAAAGAGAAGGGACACCAGGAAACCTTCTGGGATTATGGAAATGCTGTCTTGATCTGGGTGGTGACTACCCAGTACATACAAATGTAAAGATTTCATCAAGCTGTACTTAAGATTTGTGCATTTTAGGGGCGCCTGGCTGGATCAGTCAGTGGAGCATGCAATTCTTGATCTCAGGGTTGTGGAGTTTGAGCGCCACGCTGGGTATAGAGATTACTTAAAAATAAAATCCTTGGGGGAAAAAAAGATTTGTGCATCTTAAGGACCTCACTGAATGTACTTTAGGCCTCAAAAAAAGAAACTGCATGGCAAAAGACTCCATAAAAATGGGAAAAGATAAGCTGCGGTCTGGGAGAAGATATTTGCAACAAATGATTAGTATTCCGAATATGTAAGTTCTATAACTTGGTAAGAAATGGACAAACATTCCAATAGAAAACAAAGCAAACTCCATCAATAAAGTAGCCCACGGAAGTGAACACTGAAATGAATGATAAACAAATGGGAAGATGTTCAATGTCGCTAATAACCGGTGAAATGCACACAAAATAATGAGATGCCACTTGACACAGAATGGCCAGATAAATAAATGAATAAATGAATAAATATAAAAATAAAAAGTCTGACTCTATGAAGTATTGCAGGATGTGTAGCAATAGGAACTCCCCAGCACTAGCTGGTAAGGTGGAAGGTGTGTATACCTTATAATCCAGCAATTCGCTTCCAAAGAAACTCTCACACACATGCATCTGTAGGCATTTATAAAGATGTGTGTCACATCTTACTTGTAATAGTGAAAGTGGGAAACAATCCAAATACTCGTGGAGAGAAGAGATAGAAACTGTGGTAGACTCACCTGATGGAACGCTTCACAGCAGTTACAACGAATGAACTAGAGCTTCTTGCATAAAAGTGGATCAATTTTGAAAACATAAGGTCAAGGAAAAAAGCAAACTGAAAAATGATACGTGCAATCTAAGACCATTTATGTGAAATTTTTAACGCACAAAAGAGATCTAAGTATCATAAGTGGATGTAGAGCTAAGTGGCAAAAACATGAAAACATGAACAGCGGGGCGCCTGGGTGGCTCAGTCGTTAAGCGTCTGCCTTCGGCTCAGGTCATGATCCCAGGGTCCTGGGATCGAGCCCTGCATCGGGCTCCCCGCTCAGCAGAGAGCCTGCTTCTCCCTCTCCCACTCCCCCTGCTTGTGTTCCCTCTTTGGCTGTCTCTCTCTCTCTCAAATAAATAAATAAAATCTTTAAAAATAAAAAAATAAAATCAGCATGTATTACACTTTCTCTTTTTTGTATTACACTTTCAATCAGATAAATATTTTATATTTTTATTTTTTATTTTTTTAAAAGATTTTATTTATTTATTTGACAGAGAGCAAGAGAGCCCAAGCAGGGGGAACGGCAGAGGGAGAAGGAGAAGCAGACTCCCCTCTGAGCAGGGAGTCCGATGCGGGGCTCCATCCCAGCACCCTGGGATCATGACCTGAGCCGAAGGCAGACGCTTAACCGACTGAGCCACCCAGGCACCCAGTACATTATATTTTTAAAAAGAAAAAGGCAGGGCACCTAGGTGGCTCAGTCGTTAAGCGTCTGCCTTCGGCTCAGGTCATGATCCCAGGGTCCTGGGATCGAGCCCCGCATCGGGCTCCCTGCTCCACGGAGAGCCTGCTTCTCCCTCTCCCTCTCCCCCTGCTTGTGTTCCCTCTCTCGCTGTCTCTCTCTGCCAAATAAATAAATAAAATCTTTAAAAAAATAAATAAATAAATAAATAAATAAATAAAAACATGAACCGGAAGATGGCATGTCAACTTTAGGACAGTGAAGGGATAGTGAAGGGACATAAAAGGACTTTAGCGGAATAAGATCTGAGTGGTGGAGTCCCGTGGGCGTTTCTTACATTAGTCTTTGTACGTTCCTGTGTGCTTGAAATATCTCATAACTTTAAAGATATGTTTGAAGGGCAAGAGGGCAATTTTACAGTGTAGCGGCAAGATGGTGGGTGGGCTGCCAACTTGGTTTCTGCAGCAAATCCCAGGCTGTGTCCCCCTCCTCCTTCCCTCCACGGCTCAGCTTTGGAGGCTGGGCCAGCACACTTCTCCCATGGAGATGGCTTGACCTTCATTCCTGGGCCTCCTAGCCTTCGGTGGTCCTGGAGGTGGGCTTCTTTCTTTTTTAAAGATTTTATTTATTTATTTGAGAGAGAGAATGAGAGAGAGCACATGAGAGTGGGGAGGGTCAGAGGGAGAAGCAGACTCCCCGCTGAGCAGGGAGCCCAATGCGGGACTCGATCCCGGGACTCCAGGATCATGACCTGAGCCGAAGGCAGTCGCTTAACCAACTGAGCCACCCAGGCGCCCCCTTCGGCCTGTTCTTATAGGGGCACAAGGAACCCCAAATGGCCAGGAGGTCCCCTCCTTTCCAGTGTAGTGGGCCTGTGATCATGCAGTCCTCCTCGAGAGCATTCCTTCTTCAGCAGAGTTCAGAACACAGAATAGCTAAGAGTGGACCATAAGGTGTTCCTCAGGGTGATGCCGCCCCCATTTTTGCCCCTCAGTTCCTGGATCCACATATAACACCAAGATCCTGGAGACCTAACTCAGCAGGCTTGATGTCCCATTCACAAAGCACGACCTAGAAGTATGGAGGAACTCCCTACCCCACCCTTGCCTTTTGAAACATGTCAAAAGTATGGAGATATGTCTACTACAACAGATGAGAACCTCCTTTCCTCTCCACTCGTCCCACCTCCCACCCCACAACTGATCCTAAGCAGATCTAGAAGCTTCCCCCAAAACCTCTTTTCCACCCCCGGTCTAAAGAGTTGTTCCTGTCCTGCCCACCTCAACACTTTATTATGTATATCCACATTGTCTTTCCCCCAGCAAGCAATTCCTCCTCCTTCCAACTGATGAGATGGGGGAGCAAATCCCATCTCAATTACTGAGTCCCCTTTAGCAGACCAGGGGAGGAGGGCGGTCCTTGAATGCACACGTGTTCTGCGTCCAGGAGAAACAGCACAAGGTGTAGAAGCATCTGCCAGATGGCAGTCCAACCTCCCAGGCTGTTGTCTCCTGGGTGGAGTCACCGCCATCCCCCAAAGGCCATTGCATCATCCTGCAGAGCCAGACGCTTCTAGATGGTGGGGTCTGTGATAAAAGCAGGACTCTCAGGACATTGCCCTTGCTTCTTTTGCTGTAAAGCAGCTTCTAGATCAGAAGCAATATGGTGGGATTCACCAGAACAGTGCATGAGGCATTAGTGAGCTCATGAAGGGTCCCAGTGACAGAAGCATCATACACCAGTAGAACTACTTGGCTCCCAGTTGGGCACTGGGGTCAGCCTTGGTGAGAGAAAGCCCTGCCTAGCCTCCCTGCCTGGCCTCCCTCCCTGCCACAGTGGCCTCTGCAGTCACAAGCCCATCAAGCAGGCACTGGGCTGGCGGGGGGGTGGGAGGGTGGGGAGAGAAGGCTACTTGGCACCCACAGGGCTGTTCATCAGCCCACAAAGCAATTTGAGCCCCTTCAGCAACAGGACTGTCCTTTGGGTTGGAGCTCAGAGTCAGAGCACCAGTGCCCCAGGACTGTGCTGACAGGGGAGCGTGGCCACCATCAGCGATAAGGCTAGGAACACTAACGGTTGAGTAACCTCTGATAGAGAACTATCTTAAGTCAACTTCTCTCTCCTTGGGCCTCAAAAGCTGCTTTGTTTAACTTCGTGCTGCTTGGATGAAGATATGATAAGGTCCCCAAGGCTTACATAAACTTAGAATGCAAGAGTCTATTACTCTCCACTCCCTAAGAGGGAGGCTTCCCGAGGTAAGGACACAAGACCCTGCAGGAGCTGAGGACTGAGGTCTCACGTCCCTCTCTCCCCTGCAGTGCCCTCAGCCCCAGCCTATCCCCACTGACTTTCCCTTGGGTTTCTTTCTTCTCCTCTCCCCTTTTCTCATTTTGGTTGCCAGTAAGGGATCCAGGGCCAACACACAGAACTATAAAAGCCAAGATGGACATTGGGGAGGGTATGTGCTATGGTGAGCGCTGTGAATTGTGTAAGACTGATGAATCACAGACCTGTACCTCTGAAACAAATAATACATTATATGTTTAAAAAAAAAAAAAGATAGTAGGAAGGGAAAAATCAATCAGGGGAAATCGGAGGGGGAGACTAACCATGAGAGACTATGGACTCTGAGAAACAAACTGAGGGTTCTAGAGGGGAGGGGGGTGGGGGGAATGGGTTAGCCTGGTGATAGGTATTAAAGAGGGCACGTATTGAATGGAGCACTGGGTGTTATATGCAAACAATGAATCATGGAACACTACATCAAAAACTAATGATGTAATGTATGGTGATTAACATAACATAATAAAATAAAATTTAAAAAAAAATACAACCTCTTAAAAAAAAAACTAAGCCAGGGGTCTCAAACTCAAGTGGTTACAGGAGATGAACAGGTAATGAAAATGCATACTCAGAGCCAGGTGTAAGACAATAGGTGGCGGACTTCCACTTCTTAGAAGAAGATGGAGTAGATGTACTTTTCCCTGTTCCTTCTGCCAAGTACAACTAAAGCCCCGGGACTTTATAGCTAAAACAAACATGGGAAGATTGCAAGGTGGAGAGAAGGCAGACCAGCTAGGGACATATTATGCCCTCGTTGTCACCATCCTGCTAGCCACCTTCAGGCTCCTTGTGACACATGGTGAGTGCTCTGGGTTTTGTTTTTCCTTCCTGTATCCCAGACATGGAAATGAGGAAGCAGGCAACTGGGAGACACCAATGGGCACAGACAAAGCCCCAAAGAAAGCTCTAGTCAAAGGACCAGGAAAAGGGCAGCCTAGAAAGACAGAAGTTTTAGACAATAGCCACCCGCACTCACACCATTTGTGTATCCAGAGCCTAGACTTCTACCCTCCAAAGGCTGTCCCAAAGCAAGCAACTCCTCACCAAGGTGGGGTGACGACCCCAACCCCGTCAGTGTCAGCAGAGACCACATGGGGAAGTTAGCCATCCACTCACCGGGGAGTACAAAGCCACCACACATCTCCGCCACCGGGTTGTATCAGAGGAGGTCGCCCCCATCACGCTGTTGGTAGAAACTACCTGAAGAGCCAGAACTCCCATCCCTGTCCAGAAGTAAAGAAGAGCCACCCTCCTCCCTGCCCCAGATGTCAATCAAGGCCAAATGGGGAACTTGGAATTTCTACTTCTGCCTGCCAATATGAGGAAGCCCCTTGTCCTTCTCCTGTAGTGTCAAAATAAAACATCTAAAACAGAAGGTTTAAGCAAGATCCAGACTCTCAGAACATAATACAAAAATGTCCAGAATTCAACTGAAAATCATGCATCATTCGAAGAAACAGGAAGATCTCAAACTGAATGAAAAAGACAATCAATAGATGTCAACACCGAGGTGACAGAGATATCGAAACTTCCTGACAAAAATCATCTTAAACCAGCCATGATAAAAATAATTACATGAGCAATTACAAATGCACTTAAAACAAATGAAAAAGAAAACTTCAAGGGCGCCTGGGTGGCTCAGTCCTTTGGGCAACTGCCTTTGTCTTGGGTCATGATCTCAGGGTCCTGGGATCGAGCCCTGTATCGGGCTCCCTGCTCAGTGGGGAGCCTGCTTCTCCCTGCCTGCTCCCCCTGCCCCCTGCTTGTGCTCTCCTCTCTCTCTCAAATGAATAAATAAGATCTTTAAAAAAAAAGAAAAGAAAAGAAAACTTCAGCAAAGAAATATAAGTTATAAAGAAGAAACAAATGGAAAGTTAAGACTTGAAAAATATGATAACTCAGTGGATGGGCTCAAGAGCAGAAGGGAAAGGACAGAAGAAAGAATCTGTGAGCATAGAATAGAAATTACCCAATCCGAACAACAAGAAAAAATAGACTGGAAGAAAAATAAAGAGAGCCTCAGGCATCTGTGGGACTGTAACAAAAGATCTAACATTTAGGTCATCAGAGCCCCAGAAGGATAAGGAAAAGAAGGAAGAGCTGGAAAAGTACTTGAAGAAATAATGGCGGAAAATTCCCCAAATCTGGCAAGAGACATACACTTACAGATTCAAGGAAAGCAAATCTCAAACAGGATAAACCACCCCAAAAATATACACAAAGAAATATAATCATTAACTGCAGAAAACAAAAGACCGAGGGCAAAATTCTTAAAAGCAGCCAGAGAAAAACAACACCTCGCCTTTAAGGGAAAACAATTAGAATAACAGCAAATTTTTCATCAGAAATCATGGGGGCCATAAGTCAAAGGAAATTTTTTTTAATGCATTAAACTAAGTGAAAATGAAAATACAACAATATCAAAATTGTAGGACTCATAAAGCAGTGCTGAGAGGGAAATTGGTAGCATTAAAGGCATGTGTTAGAAAGGAGGAAAAGTCCCAAATCAATAATCTAAGCTCCCACATCAAGAATTTAGAAAGAGAAGCATGGGCGCCTGGGTGGCTCAGTTGGTTAAGTGACTGCCTGCGGCTCAGGTCATGATCCTGGAGTCCCGGGATCGAGTCCCGCATCGGGCTCCCTGCTCAGCAGGGAGTCTGCTTCTCCTTCTCCCGCTCCCCCCTCTTGTGCTCTTTCTCTCTCTCTCTCTCAAATAAATAAATAAAATCTTAAAAAAAAAAGAAAAAGAGAAGCAAAATAAACCCAAAGTAAATGAAGGAAGGAAATAATGAAGATCTTGAAAATAGAGATCAATGAAACAAAGAGCTGCTTCTTTGAAAGAAAATGATGAAAATGACAAGCCTTTAGTAAGGCTGACAAAGGAAAAAAAGAGAAGACACAACTTACCAATAGGAATAAAACAGGAGCTATCATACAGACCCTATAGACATCAAAAGGATAATAAGCAAATATTATGAACAATTCTACACCCATTAACTCAACAATTTAGATGAAGTGGACCAATTTCTAAAAAACAAAAAAAACCAACCACAAACTACAACCCACCCCATATGAAATAGGTAATTTGAATAGCCCTGTAAATATTAAGGAAATTAAATTTGTAATTTTAAGGGCGCCTGGGTGGCTCAGATGGTTGAGCGTCTGCCTCGGCTCAGGTCATGATCCCAGGGTCCTGGGATCGAGTCCCGCATCGGGCTCTCTGCTCCTTGGGAGCCTGCTTCTCCCTCTCCCACTCCCCCTGCTTGTGCTCTCTCTCTCACTGTGTCTCTCTCTGTCAAATAAATAAATAAAATCTTTTAAATAAATAAATAAATAAATTTGTAATTTTAAAACTCCTGGGGCACCTGGGTGGTTCAGTCAGTTAAGCATCTGACTCTTAATTTCAGCTCAGGTCATAATCTCAAAGATAATGAAATCAACCCCACATCAGGCACCGCACTCAGCATGGAGTCTGCTTAGAATTCTCTCTCCCTCTCCTTCTGCCCCTCCCCTGCTAATGCTCTCTCTAAATAAATAAATCCTTTAAAAATATAAATAAATCAATAAAACTCCTAAAAAAGAATTTCCAGGCCCAGTTTTCACTGGAGAATTCATCAGGGTTACCCAGAGAAAGGAGAGAGAGAGGGGGAAATTTTAGGAATGGCTCAGCCAGTTACGGAGACCGAAAAGTCCCACAATCTGCCATCTGCAAGGTAGAGAATCAGGCAAGCAAGTGGTGTAATCCAGTCCAGTTCCAAAGGCCTAAGAACAAGGAGCTCTGTTCTATGAAAAGTAAGTATATGCAAAACTGCAAACAACCTCCAAAGGCTGAAGAAGCTGTACCACTGAAGAAAAGGCCAACAGTACAGCTTGACCAGAAAGGGCTTATTAAGGGGACCAACAGAAGCATGTCCTGCACTGCCACATGATGAGTAGATCTCCGCAGCTCCGCTCCCCTTAAGAACCGCTTTTCTAGCCCTAGAGGCTGGGAGTACATGCTGGGAGACCACCCAAGAAGAGAATGTTTAAGAATCATGTGTGTCATAGTCATATCTCCAGGGCGGATCAAGCACCTTATGCCCCAAGGGTGTACTTAAGGGTATGGTTAAACAAAAGGAAAGAATGGGTGGGGGCGTGCTGTGCTCAAGGTTTCAGGTCACAGAATGATTATCATGGCAGATTTGGTTTCAGGTCACAGGATGATCATCATGGCAGATTTAAACATTTTGTTTAATATTATCCTGATACCAAACCCAGACAACTACAATACCAAAATCGAAAACTTCACTATCGCTCGTGAATACAGACTCAGAAATCTTCAACAAAAATGTTAGCTAATAGGGGGCGCCTGGGTGGCTCAGTCAGTTAAGCGTCTGCCTTTGGCTCAGGTCATGATCCCAGGGTCCTGGGACTGAGTTCCACATCAGGCTCCCTGCTCAGTGGGGAGCCTGCTTCTCCCTCTCCCCCTGCTTGTGCTCTCTCTCCTCTGTCAAATAAATAAATAAAATCTTTTAAAAAAAATGTTAGCTAATAAAATGCAGGGTACATAAGAAGAATGTACCATGACAAATGGAGTTTATTCTAGCCATGCAAGACTGGCTCATTATTCAAAAATCAATCAATATAATCCACCACATGAACAAGCTAAAGAAGAAAACTCACATAATCATTTCAACTGATGCCGAAAAAGCATTTGACAAAATTCAACACTCATTCATGATTTAAAAAAATATATATATATATAACTCTCTGAAAAATAGGAATAGAGGGGGACTTCCTCAACTTGATTAAGAGCATCTTCGGGGTGCCTGGGTGGCTCAGTCGTTAAGCGGCTGCCTTAGGCTCAGGTCATGATCCCAGGGGCCTGGGATCGAGCCCCGCATCGGGCACCCTGCTCCGCGGGAAGCCTGCTTCTCCCTCTCCCACTCCCCCTGCTTGCGTTCCCTCTCTCGCTGTGTCTCTCTCTGACAAATAAATAAATAAAATCTTAAAAAAAAAAAAAAAAAAGAGCATCTTCAAAAAAACCTACAGCTAACATTCTACTCAATGGTGAAAGACTGGATGTTTCCACCCCAAGATCAGAACGAAACAAGAACGGCTGCTCTCACTACCCTTTTTCAGCTAATGACCAAAGCTGTAGCCAGAGCAGTAAGGCAAAAAAAGGAAATGCAAGGTGTACAGTTCAGAAAGGAAAGAATAAATCTATCCCTATTTACAGATGACATGATTGCCTATGTAGAAAATCCCAAGAAATCTACAAAAACATTCCTAGCATAAGTGAGTTTAACAAGGTCTCCGGATACGAGATAAATATATAAAAATAAAGCTTTTGCTCTTTGTTAAGAGGACAAAAAGACAAGCTAGAGCGGAAGCAACTGTTGTGTTAAAATTAATGAAGGGAAACCTCACTAAAACGGAGTCGGGAGGCCACCAGTAGGGGGAGTTCTCTCATGTCCTACCACTCATGGTCAATTGCAAACCCAACAGGAAGAAACTGCTTGCAAACTGATTCTACCTCACTAATCCAGCAGGAGGAGGAAAGGCTTTCCTGCGACCCGGCAACAGCCCAGCCAATGAGAGACTGTCACCTCTCAGCCAATGAGAAGCCACTAGACTCTGAGCTCCCAGTTTCCTCCAATGGACTTGTTTTTAACAGCCTTCTCAACACCCCCCCCACCATAAAAGAGCATTCCTCCCATGGACTTGCCATAGCTTGTTTGTCATAGGTTCTGATTCTCCTTTCTTCCCAGATAAATCATTTTTTGCTGGTAAAATAACTGGCAGTTTTGGGGCGCCTGGCTGGCTCAGTCGGTGAAGCCTGCAACTCTTCACCTCCCGGTGGCGAGTTCAAGCCCCACACTGGGCAAGGAGCCTAGTTAAAAAATAATAAGTAACTGGCAGTTTTATTTTTTAAGGTTAACAGTTGCAGATCACATATTCAACAAAGGATTACTATGTAAGATATATAAAGAACTCTTAAAACACAAGAGCTAAAAAAAAAGCAAGCAATCCAATTATAACATGAGCAAAAGCTACAAAGAGACATTTCGATAAAGGAGATACACAGATGGCAAATAAGCACATGCAAAGATATCTAACATCATTAAGTCATTAATGAAATGCAAATTAAAACCATAGCAAAATACCAATATGCACCTATCAGAATGACATCAGTAAAATACAGGGACAGTACCAAATGCTGCTGAGGACGCAGAGAAACTGGATATCTCACACACTGCTGATGGAAATAACAAATGGTACAGCCACTCAAGAAAGCAGTTTGGCCGTTTCTTTAAAAGTTGAACATACAACTACCATACAACCCTGAAATTGCATCTGTAGGCATTTATCCCATAGAAATGAAGACATGTTCGCACAAAAACCTGTACATAAGTGTTTTTCAACCGCTTTATTTATAATAGCCCAAACCAGAAATAATCCAGACGTCCTTCAAGCAGTAGATGGTTACACAAAAGATTTACATCCATACCAGACAATATCATTCAACAATAACAAGGGACAAACTATCAATACACACAACAACCTGGATGAAGAAGAATCATGCTGAGGGGCACCTGGGTGGCTCAGTTGGTTAACCGTCTGCCTTCAGCTCAGGTCATGATCTCAGGGTCCTGGGATCAAGCCCCGCATGGGGCTCCCTGCCCGGTGGGGAGTCTGCTTCTCCCTCTCCCTCTGCTACTCCCCCTGCTGTGTGTTCTCTCTCTCTCTCTGTTGAATAAATAAATAAAACCTCTAAAAAAAAAAAAAAAAAAGAATCATGCTGAGTGGGGCGCCTGGGTGGCTCAGTTGGTTAAGCGACTGCCTTCGGCTCAGGTCATGATCCTGGAGTCCCTGGATCGAGTCTCGCATCGGGCTCCCTGCTCGGCAGGGAGCCTGCTTCTCCCTCTGACCCTCCCCCCTCTCATGTGCCCTCTGTCTCTCTCATTCTCTCTGTCTCAAATAAATAAATAAAATCTTTAAAAAAAAAAAAAAAGAATCATGCTGAGTGACCAAAACCAACAGCAAAAGTTACAGTACATACTGTGTGATTCCATTTACATAACATTCTTTTTTTATTTTTATTTATTTATTTTGTAAAGATTTTATTTATTTATTTGAGAGAGAGAGAATGAGAGAGAGCACATGAGAGGGGGGAGGGTCAGAGGGAGAAGCAGGCTCCCTGCCGAGCAGGGAGCCCGATGCGGGACTCGATCCAGGGACTCCAGGATCATGACCTGAGCCGAAGGCAGTTGCTTAACCAACTGAGCCACCCAGGCGCCCCATAACATTCTTTTTTTAAAGTTTTACTTATTTGCATAATCTCTATGTCCAACATGGGGCTCGAACTCATGACCCCGAGATCAAGCGTCGCATGCTCCTCCGACTGAGCCAGCCAGGCGCCCCTATTTAACATTCTTGAAATGACAACAAATGAGTGATTGCCAGGGACAAGGAGGGGGTGTGGCGATTAAAGAGCAGATGAGGGACCCTTGCAGTTTGCAAATGCTCTTTGTCCTATCAATGTCAATATCCTGGTTGTGACATTGTACTATAATTTTACAAGATGTCATCACTGGGGGAAACCTGATAGAGAGTATGGAGAGCTCTGCATTGCTTTTTTTTTTTTTTATGTTATGTTAATCACCATACATTACATCATTAGTTTTTGATGTAGTGTTCCATGATTAATTATTTGCGTGTAACACCCAGTGCTCCATCTGCACTGCTTTTTACAACTGTATATGAATCTCTCTGTATTATTTTTTACAACTGTATG
Source organism: Mirounga angustirostris (assembly GCF_029215605.1). Lineage (NCBI taxonomy): Eukaryota > Metazoa > Chordata > Mammalia > Carnivora > Phocidae > Mirounga > Mirounga angustirostris. Next base: position 170,603,716 of record NW_026991713.1, read on the forward strand.
TGAATCTACAATGATCTCAAATTAAAAAGGTTAATTAAACAAAGAAAGAAAGATATTAGGTACCATCAGCAACTGGGGTGTGCATGCCCCACTTAGAAGCATTCTAACTCAGGCTTTAGAAAAACTTTGTGCTGGTCCAACAAGACCGCAGGCTGAATTCTGCCCCTGGGCTGCAGTTTGCAACCCTTGGCCAAGCACTGGGAACATAGATTAGCTCTGTGATCAAATGAAACTGATAACAAAGTTTAAAACACCCATTTAGCGATACGCATAATCGCTACTGTTTATTTCTCATCCTCACACATCCGGACACATCATACACAATACTGCACACCCACACACCCTCCACCACACTGACACCTAGACACTGCAGCCAAAGGGTGACACTTCCCGCAAGGACTCAGCAATTACAGTAGGCACAGGTGGGTCCCCCGTGTACCCTTGTTCCTGAGCTTCACATGGTTTGCCCCCAGCAAGGGCATCTGGGTCCCCAAACTCCTCAAGCCTCGGGCTCTTCCCCTCTGCCCCCACCTCTGCACACAGCTCTCACGGCTTCCCACGCTGGAGACTGTAAGAGTGTGGTCCCAGTGGAGACTGCCTCCTGAGGTGGGTAGAGGAAGGGCCAGAGCGTGCGGGGACTGGAAGAAACAGGAGGATGCCACAGGGGCCGCCATCGGGGGAAGCTGGCCCCAGGGCCCTGATGCCGACTCTAGGGGGTTGGACACTGGGCAGGAGATAAGGAACAGGCTAATCTAGCTGCAGGCACTCTTCTCTCCCTTCCTCTTTTCCCAGTGCTTTGCTTCTTGGAATCACACACACATACACACACACACACACCATTCTACCCAATCACACCTAGTGCCTCCAGCAGCAGCAGAGGGAGAAACAGGCTCCCCGCTGAGCAGGGAGCCCAATGCAGGGCTCGATCCCAGGATGCTGGGATCATGACCTGAGCCGAAGGCAGACGCTTAACTGACTGAGCCACCCAGGCGCCTCTGAATATTTTTTTTTAATGGAATCACAAAACGTGTCATGCTTTGTGACCGGCATTTTTAACTTACCATAATGTTGTCAAAGCTTATCCATGTATGGTTGCCTTATTCCTTTTTATGGCCAAGTAATATTCCACTGATAGACATACCACATTTGGTTAACCATTCACCAGCTCACACTCGAGATGTCTCTACTTTGGGGCTATTATGAATAATGCTGCTATGCACAGAACATTCGTGTGCAAGCTTTTGCATGAACTGATTTCTCCTTTCCCGTGAGTAAATACCTAGCAGTGGAATCGTGGGGCAAATAGTAACTCTACCTTTTGAGGAACTGCCAGACTGTTTTTCAAAAGCAGCCAAGACATTTTACATTCCCAGTAGCGTATGGGGGTCCCCATTTCTCCAGTTCCTTGGCACCATCTGTCCTTATCCATCTTTAAGATTCCATCCATCCCCGTGGGTATGAAGTGGTATCTCTTTGTGGTGGTTGTTTTTTTTTAAGATTTTATTTTTAAGGGGAGCCTGGGTGGCTCAGTTGGTTAAGCGACTGCCTTCGGCTCAGGTCATGATCCTGGAGTCCCAGGATCAAGTCCCGCATCGGGCTCCCAACTCAGCAGGGAGCCTGCTTCTCCCTCTTACCTTCCCCACTCTCATGCTTTCTCTCTCTCTCAAATAAGTAATCTCTACACCCAACGTGGGACTCAAACTCACAACTCTGAGATCAAGAGTCACAGGCTCCATGGACTGAGCCAGCCGGGTGCCCCATGTCTTTGTGGTTTTAATTTGCATTTGTCTAATGGCTAATGGCTTCGAACATCTCTTGATGTGCTTCTTGGCCATTCGTATGTCTCCTTTGTCTATTCTGAATGTCTATTCAGATCCTTTGGCCATTTTTTAAACTGGGTTATTTGTCTTTTTATTATTGGGTTATAAGAACCGTGGAAGATATTAAGCACAAAGTTGATTGGAGCTGTTTGCCCAGAGCCAAAGTCTTATTTGCAGAGTCGCTGAAGTTTGGCCCCTGGGCATGAAGCTTCCAGTCCAGCTGTCACATCTCCTCACAGGCCTGCCCAGCACACCCCCATCCCTCAGCCCCAGGAGCCAGGCACCTCTCCTTGCCCACCCGCCTAACCCAGGCAGCTCAGAACAAGCCCCTCCTCACAGCTGAGGAACTTGAGGCTCCGGAAGGAAAAGCACTTGCTCAAGGTCACATGGCTGGGGAGGGCAGCTGGGCTCACATTCGGGTCTGTCCAACTACACCCCACGCTCTCTCCACACATTCTCAGCACGTTGGCGTGTCCTGCCTGAGTTTTTTTTCTGGTTTACACTCACATTGCGTCCATTCTCATCCCAGCCCTGCAAGATGGGTCATGCGGACACTGTCTTCCTTGTTTTACAGAAGAGGAAGTTCAGGTAAGAGAGGTGACATGACTGTCCTCAGCCTCCCAGCTAGTGAGAGACAGAGCACACAGCCCTCCCCCAGGGCACCACCAGCCAGGGACCCAGGCTCTGGCCAAAAGCAACTGACCTCGGCGCCCCCCAAACCAGGCCATGCTGCCCAGGCCTCTTCTGGCCCAAAGCCACCCCCACGAACCAGGAAACTAGCAGCCAGCAGTCCACTGAAATGAACCCGGGCTACTCGAAACTCCTGTAGGGGCAGCCCCCACCCAGCACCAGCTGGGCCCTCTGGCCGGACACTCCCAGCCCTGCCTGGCCCAGCCCCAACAGGCCCAGCCCAAGAACTTTGCCCCTGCAAGAAGCAGGACCCTAGTTCTCATGGGCCTCTAGCCCTGTTTCCCTTACTCTTCTATCACCCCGGGGCCTGGGCACTTAAGGAAGAGGACACAGGCTGCATGCATGTGGTTTGAAAGATGTGAGCAAACCAGAAAAACCCTTAGGTCTCTCATCTCCCTTGGAGGTGCCCTTGGTTCCTACTAGATTACAAAGCTCCCTCCTGGCAAATAAAACTGGCAGAAATTCTTGCCCGTTTGGGGACATTCTGGATGCCCCAATGGAGCTGATATATGGGAGAAGAGAAAGAATGAAAAATAAATAAGAAAAATCGAGTATGGGGCACCTGGGTGGCTCAGTCGGTTCAGCATCCAAGTCTTGATTTCGGCTCAGGTCATGAACTCAGGATGGTGAGATCGAGCCCCACATCAGGCTCTGTGCCGGCGTGGAACCTGCTTGGGATTCTCTCTCTCTACCTCTCCCTCTGCCCCTCCCTCAAATAAATAAAAATAAATCTTTAAATAAATAAATAAATAAACCTCAAATTTCCTACGTTCCCTGGACCAAGGCTGGATTACCAGTCTTAAGTAAACGAGTTTCCTAAAGTGACTGAGCACCCCAGTAGTTTGCTGATGAATCTAACAGTTATTCAAACCTACCAACCTGGTTTCTCAGATTTATCTCAATCAGTCTGCATGCCTGTTGTTGAGGACCAGGCCAAGCACGGGATAAACGAACAGGAAAGTAACATCTTGAAAGGGATTTTAAGAAAGAAACCCCTAACTTTTGGCAAAACGTTAGAACACTCGCTGGAAATCCCCTCCGAGCAATTACAAGATTCCGTCTTGCACACAGAAATCTGATGAACCTGCTCATAACTATTACAGCCAAATTGTCCTTTAAGGACATTCTGGGGGGGGCGCCCGGGTGGCTCAGTCGTTAGGCGTCTGCCTTCGGCTCAGGTCATGATCCCAGGGTCCTGGGATCGAGCCCCACATCGGGCTCCCTGCTCCGCGGGAAGCCTGCTTCTCCCTCTCCCACTCCGCCTGCTGTGTTCCCTCTCTCTCTCTGTCAAATAAATAAATAAAATCTTAAAAAAAAAAAAAAGGATATTCTGGGGACACCTGGGGGGCTCAGTCGGTAAAGCGTCCGACTCTTGATTTCAGCTCATGTCCTGATCTCAGGGTTGTGAGTTCAAGCCCCATGTTGGGCTTAAAAAAAAATAGAAAAGAAAAAGAATATTCTGGTCTCCCTTTAGATATTAACACCACCCAGGAAAGTTAAGTCTATGTTTATTAACAGGCTGAACCAGGATCTTTCTCTTTCAATTAAAAGGACCAAGGTGGAATGGAAAACTGACCACTCCAGATTTTGACTGGCTTGCTCACATTCTAGATGAGTCCCCTAAAAGAAAGGCCACTAAAATTCTCAATTTTCAACTCTGGCAAATGAAGGCCCCCCCAAACCTTCTAGTTTCTATTACTATTGCAAAGAGCCAGGGCATTTTAAAAAAAAATTTTTAACATTGTTACAAATATAAGCACTCCAGTTGCCTTTAGCCCTCTGGTGGGTCTTTCCAATGTCCTCCCAGTTCCCAGGGTCAGGGCTTCCAGAAACTACAAGGGGCTCTTCCCAATCCTCGCTCTTAATCAGCTTGGAGAAACCCTCTCCAGACCGGGGATGAATCTGTCTCTGTCTTTATTGACACCAAGCTATACTCTCAGGGTTCAACTTCTCTGCTATAAAGCAACCCCTGTCTCAAAGTATTAAAATAATAAGGGTTCAAATAATAGGGGTTTCTAATAAACCTCAACAGGTTCCTGCCTCTGAACCTATCCCTCTTGTCCAGGCCCTTTAAGAGATATGCACCCTTTTCTCCTTACCTCCTCTGCCCGTATTCATTTACTGAGCCAAGACTTCTCAGAAAAGTATTGTGCCAGAATTTCTTTCTCCTAAAAGGGAGAAATAATTCCAGAAGTTGACAGCAAAATAAAATAAAACTGAAATAGCCAAACAGGAGAAATAAATGATCCTTTGGCGTGTTTTCTGTACTTTGTCTCTGATTGCACTGTAATTGAATCTGGGGACACTGATCATCTATTCCTACCAGATCAGCTACCATCTTCTTTATGGGCAAAATCCTCAACTGATATTGGCAGAAACACCATGCACCTGCCATCAAGATTCAAAGAAATCCCTCAAAACCTCTTCCCATAATTAATCAATACCCTCTACGTAAAGAGGACCTTCAAGGCATCAAGCCCATAATAGACAGTTACAAGGCTCAGGGCCTCATTATTCCCTACACAAGTCCCTGTGACACCCCTATTTTACCTGTAAGAAAACCCAACAGCCAAGGATGGAGATCTGTCCAGGACGTCTGAACAATAAATAACACTGTTATCCCTCAGCACCCTGATGTTCCTAACCCCAATGGGCTACTACCAACATCCATTCCCACTGAAAGCAAATTTTTCACTGTAATTGATCTATGCGGTCATTTTTAGTATTCCAGTTGATAAGGATAGCCAATACCTTTTTGCCTTTTCTTGGAAGAATGGAAATACGCCTGGACAGTAATGCCCCAGGATTTCACAGAGTACCTTACCTTAAAAGCTGATTTGGATGATAGAAAGTTTTCTGCGGGGACACCTGGCTGGCTCAGTCCATAGAGCATGCGTGCGGCTCTTGATCTTGAGGTCGCGAGTTCGAGCCCCATGTTGGTCTTGGAGATTACTTAAGGAAATAAACATAAATTAAAAATGAAAAAAAGAAAGTTTTCCGCAGACTCTACTTTGTGAAAATATGCAGATGCTCCCCTCCTCAAACCTCTTCACAGGAATACGGCACCCATCTGTTAAAACTTTTGGCCTTGAAGGGACATAAAGTCTCCAAAGAAAAACTACAGCTTGCACAAGTTTAGGGTAGATACTTAGGGCATCTGATTTTGGAATAAGGCTTACATACGGACCCAGATGAAACTGCTTAACATGACTGCTCATGACTCATGACTGCTTAACACTGACAGATGAAATTTTGACACCCATTGACAATTATAGGAAACTCCTCTAACCAATGCAGATTTTTCATGGTTTACTTATGGTTCTTCTTCTTTTTTTTTAGATTTTATTTATTTATTTCAGAGAGAGAGAGGGAGAGAGCACATGAGCAGAGAGTCAGAGGGAGAGGCAGACTCCCTGCCGAGCAGCGAGCCCAACACTGGCCTCGATCCCAGGACCCGGTGATTACGACCTGAGCCAAAGGCAGACGCTTGGGTGCCTGGGTGGCTCAGTTGGTTAAGTGACTGCCTTCGGCTCAGGTCATGATCCTGGAGTCCCTGGATCGAGTCCCGCATCGGGCTCCCTGCTCGGCGGGGGGTCTACTTCTCCCTCTGACCCTCCCCCCTCTCATGTACTCTCTCTCTCATTCTCTCTCTCTCAAATAAATAAATAAAATCTTTAAAAAAAAATTAAAAAAAAAAAGGCAGACGCTTAAACGACTGAGCCACCCAGGCGCCCCAGTTTACTGATGGTTTTTATTTACAACTGTCTACGGATTAAACAACTGGTCTATTGACAAAATGATAGCATTCATGAACCAACATTTGTAGAGAAAAGTTCCTAAGGCCACAAAAAGTGCCTACCTCATTTGTCCCACATGTTCAAAGGATAATCCAGGGAAACCCATTCATATAAATGGATTTCATATAGCTTCCCCATCTCATGGATAAATATGTTTTAGTCATGGTTTGTATGTTTTTTCACCGGACCAAAGCTTTCTTTCATAGACAAGCTAATGCTTCCTCTGTTGGAAAAGATTATCACAGGGTACCTGGCTGGAGACAATCAATGCCCTTAAGCAGCACACCTTACAACCTGGAGATCTCATCAGTTGGAAGAGACACTTCCAGAAAGACTCATCAAACTCGCTGGAAAGGCCCGTATCAGAAACTGCAAACCAACCCTGGGGCTGCCAGGGAATAGGCTCTTGGATTCCTGTGATGCATTAAAGAAAGCACCAGACCCTGGGGCAGCTGGGTGGCTCAGTCGGTTAAGTGTCTGACTCTTGATTTCAGCTCAGGTCATGATCTCAGGGTTGTGAGATCAGGCTCCACGCCCAGCGTGGAGTCTGGTTGTCCCTCTCCCTCCCCCCGCTTGCTCTCTCTCTCAAATAAATGGATAAAATCTTAGAAAGAAAGAAAGAAAGAGAGAGAGAGAGAGAGAAAGAAAGAAAGAAAGAAGAAAGAAAGGAAGGAAGGAAGGAAGGAAGGAAGGAAGGAAGGAAGGAAGGAAGAAAGAAAGAAAGAAAGAAGAAAGAAGAAAGAAAGAAGAAAGAAAGAAAGAAAGAAAGAAAGAAAGAAAGAAAGAAAGAAAGAAAGAAGAAAGAAGAAAGAAAGAAGAAAGAAAGAAAGAAAGAAAGAAAGAAAAAGGCACCAAATCCTGACAGGACCTACACACCATCTGGTGCCTTGAAAAGCAAAGATTGCCCAGAACTGAAACGAAGGGCATCTAACAAGACAACTTTTCCAGGATGTCCGGACCAAACCTGTATGCCTTTTTCTCTTTTCCATAGGACGAAAATGCCCTTTCTCTGCATTTCTCAAGCCTTTGCACAAGGGGGAAACCTCTTGTCTTGATTATGGCCTTTCCGAAACAGCTTCCTCATGATCCCGGAACAAAATAATTTTTCACTTGTTTTTTTCTGAAGGCTTAGATGGTTCAGAATTCATAAAAATCCTTCTTTCATCTAAACTATCAACTGACAAAAATTTTTAAAATTAAAAAACTATTTAAAATAATAATAATAATTTTTTAAAAATCAAAATAAAGAGGCACCTGAGTGGCTCAGTTGGTTAAGCGACTGCCTTCGGCTCAGGTCATGAGCCCAGGGCCTTGGGATCAAGCCCTGCATCGGGCTCCCTGCTCCTTGAGGAGCCTGCTTCTCCCTCTCCCTCTGCCTGCCGCTCCCCCTGCTTGGGCTCTCTCTCTGTGTCAAATAAATAAATAAAATCTTTAAAGAAAAATAAATAAATAAATAAAAATAAAAACCAACTATTAACTGATGATGGATTCTTATCCAAATCCATGGTCTCTGAACTTACAACTTTACAGACTGTTTTATTTAATAACATTTTTTTTCAACACAGTTCTTTTGAGATAACAATATTTATTTTTTTAATTTCTCTCTTTATTTTTTTAAAGACTTATTATTTATTTCGGGGGGAGGGGGCAGAGAGAGAGGGAGAAAGAGAATGTCCAGCAGACTCCCTGTTGAGCGGGGAGCCCCACTCGGGGCTTGATCTCATGACCCCGAGATCACTGCCTGAGCCAAAGTCAAGAATCAGAGGCTAACCTGCCTGAGCCACCCAGGCACTCCTCTTTTTTTTGTTTTTGTTTTTTTAAGATTTTATTTTTAATCACTGAACTCTACCTCTGAAATTAATAATACACTATATGTTAATTAATTGAATTTAAATAATTTTTTTTTAAGATTTTATTTTTAAACTCACCTCTACACCCAACATGGGGCTTGACCTCACAACCCTGAGATCAAGAGTCACATGCTCTTCTGACTGAGCCAGCCAGACACCCTGAGATAATATTTTTTAAAAAGTCTCTGAAGTGTTGCTACTCTGAAAGAGATCCGCTACTGCTTCATGTTGATACTTAAACTGTATCTTCCCAATGCACTTGATTGGTCGGTCCCTCGTGCAATATTTACTATTCTGCTTTTGTAGCTGCTTTAAGCAGGGACTTCCAGGAAGCATCCATGAGTCCAGGTTTGCCTTCATAGGGAGAAACTTTTCTTCCCTAAATTGGAGTAAGTGCCAATAAACATGTTCAGTCGGCTACCTTCAGTCCAAGGGTCCCGGTTTAGAACCAACATACAGTTTGAAATTGTCATGTTATTTTTGATTCTGTACTTGCCTATCAATCTTTCGTAAAAACAATGTACCCAATAAGGTGATGCTGGCTCAACACTTCAAGACGACCTCCGACGCTCATAACCTTGAGAAGATACAGACTTCAGATGGGAAGTACCTGAGAGTTCCCCCTCCTTACTCTCCTTGTTACTCAAATGTGGCCCTAAGTGGTTTCCAATTGCTATGCACTTTCCTTCCAGTGTGGTCCTTCCAGGCACTGAGGGACAAAACCACTCTATACAAAATACCTAACTCTTGATCAGCGATGCTTTCAAGGAAAGATCTTGATCTCAACGAAGGAAATGTGAAAATTAATGAAGGGAAACCTCACTGAAGCGGACCTGGGATGCTGGAAAAGGAGGCTGGTAGGGGAGCCTACTACTCCATGTCAATTACAGGAAGAATTGCCAATTATAGACCCCAACAGAAGAATCTCAACGGGACAGAATCATCAGTTATAGGTCCCCAAACGGAAAGATGTACATATGGCACCTTCTATAAGAAATCGACCACCTCTGCCACTCAGCTAATGAGAAAACCTCATTACCCTGAACTCTTACTTCTGGACTTTTGTTCAAAACAAGCCCCTCCCCCCCATTTCCTTCTTCTTCTTCTCCATAAAATAATGTTCCTCTCCTTTGTTTGTTGGACTTACCCACGGTTTTGCTGCAGCTTGCTCGTCCTGGGTTGTAATTCTCTGCTTTTCCCGGAATAAACCCATTTTTGCTGGTAAAATAACTGGCAGTTTTACTTTTCAGGTTAATAGGAGCAAGGGCTGGGCGCCTGGGTGGCTCAGTCGTTAAGCGTCTGCCTTCGGCTCAGGTCATGATCCCAGGGTCCTGGGATCGAGTCCCACATCGGGCTCCCTGCTCGGCGGGAAGCCTGCTTCTCCCTCTCCCGCTCCCCCTGCTTGTGTTCCTGCTCTCGCTATCTCTCTCTCTGTCAAATAAATAAATAAAATCTTAAAAAAAAAAAATAGGAGCAAGGGCTTTGCAAATAACATCTCTGACTTTCCACTTTCGCCTAGATCAAACCTTTCACCACCATTTCATTAAGGTGGGTCACGGCACTCACTCGGGCCCAGAGGTAGGGAGGACAAGGCTGTGCAGAAGGCGGGGAACCAATGAGGAGGAGGGACTTCTGGAAGGGGAGAGCAGCTCTGCTAGAAGGTATCCAGGATCACTGGAGGAGTAAGAGCTAAGGGACCTGCAGTGGGGCTGGAAGTGAATTTGAGTTCAGCAACTGCTTTGGGGCATCTTCTCGGTGCCTTTGGTGGGGAGAGGCGGGTTCCTGGCTTCTGAGCGCAGACCTCCAGGGCCTGGATCAAGCCCGGATTGTGCGCCAGCCAGGGCCGGAGGGGCCGAGGAGCAGGTGAGCAGCTCCCGGGGCAGCCGCCCTCTCCGGAGAACAGCCCCGGTCACGCCCACACTGGGTCCTTCCAGGCCCCATGGATCCCGGCCAGCTGGCAGAGACCCCCTTCCCCACGCCGCCTGTGCCAATGGCGCCAAAAATGTGGGGAGGTCGCGGAGTGTCAAGCAGATCGTGATTTGTACCGCAGCCCCTGCCAACCCCGGAGACTTAGCTTGGGAACCGGCGGGAACGAGGAGCGAGGGGCGGGGTGGCAGGCCTCGGCCCCGCCCTCCCTTGGCACCCCACCCCCCCACCCCCCACCCCGAGTTTGCGCCACTCCCGGCAAAGTCCTCCCTCCCCCGGCGCTCGGTGAAGGTGGGAAGCGGGGCCACGTCACTGTCCCCAGGCCGGGGGAACCGCGGCTCCGCCCCTCCCCCCCCCCCCCCCCCCCCCCGCCAGAGCGCTGGGCACGGATCTAAGACTCACCGGCCCCGGTCCAGGGCCAGCCCAGTCGCCGCCGCCCGCGCACAAAGCCACAGGCAGGTGCAGGCGCTGCCGAGGCGCGAGCGGGCAGAGCCGAGCCGTTAGCGCGCGCCGTCCGTGCGTCCGTCCGCTGAGGCATCCGTCCGTCGGCGCGCCCGGCTCCCGCCCAGGCCCAGCGGCCGCGGCCCCTCGTCGTCCCGCACCCTGAGCCGCCCGGCGGAGCCGGCTTTGGCGCGGCAGCCATGTCCATGGGCCTGGAGATCGCCGGCACCTCGCTGGCCGTGCTGGGCTGGCTGAGCACCATCGTGTGCTGCGCGCTGCCCATGTGGCGCGTGACGGCCTTCATCGGCAGCAGCATCATCACGGCGCAGATCACCTGGGAGGGCCTGTGGATGAACTGCGTGGTGCAGAGCACCGGCCAGATGCAGTGCAAGGTGTACGACTCGCTGCTGGCGCTGCCGCAGGACCTGCAGGCGGCCCGCGCCCTCATCGTCGTGTCCATCCTGCTGGCCGCCTTCGGGCTCCTCGTGGCGCTGGTGGGCGCCCAGTGCACCAACTGCGTGCAGGACGACACGGCCAAGGCCAAGATCACCATCGTGGCGGGAGTGCTCTTCCTGCTGGCCGCCGTGCTCACCCTGGTGCCCGTGTCCTGGTCGGCCAACACCATCATCCGGGACTTCTACAACCCGCTCGTGCCCGACGCGCAGAAGCGCGAGATGGGCGCCGGCCTGTACGTGGGCTGGGCGGCCGCGGCGCTGCAGCTGCTCGGGGGCGCGCTGCTCTGTTGCTCCTGCCCGCCGCGCGAGAAGAAGTACGCGCCCGCCAAGATCGTCTACTCGGCGCCGCGCTCCGCCGGCCCGGGCACCAGCACAGCCTACGACCGCAAGGACTACGTCTGAGGGGCAGCCGCGGGGACAGCCCGGCACCCCTCGGGCTGGAGCGCCCACCAGTCCGGCGTGCGGCCTCCCATCGGAGACCAGCCCACCCCGCACGCTGGGAGCTCGCGCACTGGACTGGGAGGGACCAGCCCGGCGGCCCCCTCCGCAGCTGCACGCCCCCCGCTGCCCCCCAGCCCCCGGGCCGGCGAGCGGGAGCGCGGCGCGGGGGACCAGCCCGCACGGACAGTGAAACCTGGCTCCTCCGGAGCGCGCGGCTGCGGTGGCCGCCGCTGCTTGCCAGCCCCGTCGGGCCGCGGCCCCGAAGCCCGCGTTGGGCAGGGACCCGCAGTCTTGAAAAGGGCCAGTTGATGTTTTTCAATAAAAGCCTTTCGTTTTGCATTTGCGGGCGCCTCCTTGTCCTGAGAGCCGACGCGCCTACGCCTCCCTGCAGAACACCCACCCCCGCCCCCCTCCCCCCTACCGCGCCGGCGTTGGCCTTGGCTGGATTCTGCTCTACCGCTGCTCGCTGCCCGGAATGAAGCTTAGAGAGGGTAGAGGTTGGGTAACCGAGAAAAGTGGGGCTGGAAGCTGGGCTGGGCGCGCCCTAGGTGGCCATTTGGCCTACTCCCTGCGGATTCAGATGTTGAAGGCCCCCTCTGGAGAGGCGGGTATGGGCAGTAACAGCCTGCTGGGTGGACAGAGAGGCGTGGGGGAGGTGGGAGAAGGGTGGGGGGGGGCTCTTCTCTAGTCTGTGCTATCCGGGTATTGTACTCCTAGTCCTCCCCGGTATGGCTGCACAGCGAATCTTCCCTGTGCGTATGAAAGAGCGCATTCAGTGCCATGATTTCATATTGGGGAGAGGAGAACAAAAAGACCTATTGTTTTTGTAAAACAGCATCAAAAGTAAAGCTGGGCAGAATATTCTCACCTGGAGGAGAGATGAGAGAGGGGCCTCATTTTCTTCCCGGGGCCCCGAGCAGGAGAGAGAAATGACTCAGGACCTCTGGTGACACTCTAGGGCTTGAGTTTAACAAGCCTTGGAAGCACTTGTTTCTCGGAGAAAGCTCAGGAGGGTCAGGCAGCAGGAAAGGGGGCCTGTGCCCCAGACCAGGAAAGAGAGATCCCCCAAGGCTGGACAGATAGCTAGGTGCAAGAGAGAATGGGATGAGGCACAGGGGCCCGGAGGAGGCCAAGTCATGGAGTCTCATGTGTGAAATTATGAACTCTGTACCTTATTCCGGTGTTTTGGGAGTCAGGGAAGGACACACCTGGTCAGATTTATGCTCTAAAATAGTGTCTCCCACAGGGCGCCTGGGTGGCTCAGTTGGTTAAGCGACTGCCTTCGGCTCAGGTCATGATCCTGGAGTCCCGGGATCGAGTCCCGCATCGGGCTCCCTGCTCCGCGGGGAGTCTGCTTCTCCCTCTGACCCTCCTCCCTCTCATGCTCTCTCTCATTCTCTCTCTCTCAAATAAATAAATAAGTCTTTTTAAAAAATAAATAAATAAAATAAAATAAAATATTGTCTCCGGCAGTCCCCTGGGGAAGTAGGATTCAAGGAGGGAGATGAAGGTGGGGATACCATCTAAGAGGCTCCACCTCTCATCCCTGCTGAGATGGTGCAGCCAGAAAGAAGGCAGGGGCAGTGGACAACCCCCCCCTCCCCCCTCCGCACGGCCTGATGGGGGCTGGGAGGAAGCAAGAAGAGCAGGGCTTGAGAAGCATTTGGATATGTGGGGTGAGGGAGAGGGGAAAAAAATTAAGATAACGCCAATTTTCTGTCCTGGGTCACTGATGGGATGCTGGTGCCATTTACCAAAATAGGAGACCAGGTTACTGGGGCAAGACGATGGGTTCAGTTTGTTTTGTTGTTTTTTTTTAAAGGTTTTCTTATTTTTTTTTTTTTAGAGATTTTATTTATTTATTTGACAGAGACAGAGACAGTGAGAGCAGGAACACAAGCAGGGGGAGTGGGAGAGGGAGAAGCAGGCTTCCCGCTGAGCCGGGAGCCCGATGCGGGACTCGATCCCAGGACCCTGGGATCATGACCTGAGCCGAAGGCAGACGCTTAACCGACTGAGCCACCCAGGCGCCCGATGGGTTCAGTTTTGAGTACACAGTTTGGCAAGCCCCGGGGGAGCTCCAGGCAGAGACGTCCAGGACGCAGCAGGACATGTATAGAGACCTGGGACCCAGGAGTGGTAAATGTGGCTGTTGTTAGCACACGGGTGGCATCCGAAACCAGGGAAGTAGATGAGGTCAGTTTAGAAACCTAAGAGAAAAAAGGATCAAAAGAGGGCGTTGGCAAGGGTGTCCGAGGTTGCGGAAGTGGTCAGGCCAGACGAGGCCTAAGGAGTAGCCCGGGGATTCAAAGCAGCAAGGTGGTCCCTGGTGGCCTTGGCTAGAGGCGTGGCGGCAGACAGGCGAGTGGGAGATGAGAACTAAAATCAGAACATGTAGACCATGCATCCAAGAGCTTTGCCTATAAGGGGAGTTTCGGCCAAGTTAGCAAAATGACAGGGATCGAGGGTCAAAGGACAGGTATTTGGGCTTGGGAAGACTTGGGATTATTTCCAAATAGTTATTGTATCTCAAACTGCTTTGCCTGCAGCAAAGCTAAAGCGGAAGGTCCCAGTGGCCACCAGACTTTTCAGTAAAATGCTCCTCTCGGCTCCCCCAAAAGTCTCTAGTTAAAGAATACTGACATGCTGTCACCCTTTATGACCCAAGGAAGAAGAAGGAGGTTACAGCTTTCGGTCATTCTCTGTAAGATTCAAGGAAAGGACGAGGGGTTGGGATTGGGGTTGCAGTCGTGATTAGTCTTTGGGGAACCACTCTTCTAGCCTGGGGTGGGGTGTAGGAAAGGGGGAGAGTGACACTGAGTATGAAGGGGAGGGAATGAGTGATGGAGACGCCTCCTAGGGAGAGCTGGAGAGGGGGGGAGTGGGCTCAGAAAAGCGAAAGGACTCAGTGGGGGCCTCAGTGAGGGGAGGGGCCCAACGAGAGGGAGGGGGCTCAGTGAAGGGGAGGGGCTCAGTGGGGGAAGGGTCAGAGAGGGAGGAGGTTCAGCAATAGGAGGTGAGAGGGAGGGAACTGAGAGGAGAAGTTTCTCTGGGCCTGTCTGGGATGGAATTCGGGGCTAGGGGGGTCAGAAGGGCTAAGGGGATTGCATCTGCCTTAAACCTCCACAGTCTCTGGCTATGGGAGTGCCAGGGGGGTGTCAGATTGGGCCAAGTCAGAACTGAGAGGCACGGAGTGGCTTCTTTGTCCCAGAGAGCCCTGCAGGTGGGAGCAAGGTTATTCATTTACCACCAGCTTCCAGAAGGCAGCCTGAGCATAAGGCCTCCTGGCCACACTAGGACAGAGCTGCAGCCTGGGGCCCGCAGCCAGCCTGCCCACTGCAGCCCACCCCCAGGACCCCCCAGCCAGAGAAGGGAGACAGAGAAGGGAGAGAAGGGAGAGAAGGGAGACAGATCCTTGGGTGGGGGCCCTCAGCCCCTCCCCTGGCTCCCTGGTCTCTTCCCAAGCCTGGGCTCCCCTGGGACTTCCTGGGTGTAGTGAGGTATCCTTCCCCGTCCAACGCTCCCCCAACCACACACACACACACACACACACACACACACACACACACACCCTTGCCTGGCTTTGGGGTCTGTCCTAACTCAACCTGTTCTTATGCTTTGGGGAGTTTAGGGCCTAAAAGAGGTGGTGGCACTCACGGGGTACAGACCGGGGTACAGACCGCAAGCTGGGGGAGTCTCACAGGAGGGAGCCAGGAAAGCTTCTGCAGGCCAGAGGAGAGACTGGGAGTCAGTGGTTTCTAGATCCCATTCTTTTCCTGGGTGCCTCTGAGCACTTGCCTTCCCCTTCTGGATCTCTGTCTCCACCATTTCAACAAGGGGTTGAACCAGATGACCCATGAGGGATCCCTCTAATTTGCCTTTTCCACCCCCATGTTTATCCTTATCACCCCCTGCTGAAGAAAATTAGAACCAAACCGCCCAGGTGAGCAGGGCAGTTCACTCCTCTGAGCCTCTGAGCCTCGGCTTCCTCATCCACAAAATGGGTATGATAATAGCATCAGGCTGTGTGGAGGATTCGCTGAGCCATCCTCAGGGTCCTCACCCCATCACTGCACTATGTTGCTTTGTTTCTTGTCAGACCTCTCCAGCAGGAGGTCATCCCCCAAGGTCAGGGGAACAGTCCTGCGCTTCTGTCTGTCTGCAGCTCAGGCCAGCACCCATTTGTGGAAAGAAGGCCTGCCTGCCCAAGGCTAGGTACATGAGAGGACTTCAATTACCGTGAGTTGGTACTGTTAATGTTTTGGTTTCTAAAGCCAGGCAGGGGCCTGGAAACGTGAGGGCAATGGCTGGGTCGTGAGAAAGTTCTTGGCTTCTTCAAAATCCACAGCCCTGGACACCCGCTGCCAGGCCCTGGGGCTCTGTCTCACTCCACCTGCCACCGTTGTGCTGCAGGCTGCCCTGTTCTTGCCACACCTGTTTCCAGCATTTCCTCTCGCCGAGACCAAAAGCCAAGTGCTTTATCAAACAAACACAGCATTTATTGTCAGTCCCTCAAGGTCTGGGGCCGGCCTGGAAGAACAGACAGTACCTTCCTTCTCCCTCCCCTAGCAGGTCTCCAATAAAGGTCATCAGTGCCAAGACAAGTATGCTCTGCAGGGCAGGTGAAGAGAGCAAGCTCTGGTGCTGGCTGAGCGACCTTGGGCAAGTCACCGGCCACATCTCACTCTCATCTGCACAAGAGGTGATATGGTCACTGCTCCATGTGATCCCCCCCAAAGAACCCTGCAAGGTAGACATTGCACGATGAGGCCACCAAGGCTCACAAGCTGATGGGACTAGGCTGCAGGCCCTGCCACGTCCTGCCAAGGACCAGCCCCTCACCTGTCAACCTGGTCATTTTCTAGATGTGTCCACCTGTCTTCTTCCCCACTTGCTGCCATGACTCCAACCAGGCCACCATCATCTTTCAGGAACAGCCTCAAGAGGGTCTCCTGCCTCCAGGCTCCCTCTCCGTACCCCCAACCCAGCTATGCCCCATTCCAGGCCATTCACCTCAGCATAGCCGAGTGACTACTCATGTGACAACGTCCTGAATCTGACCACTTTGGAAAATCCTTCCAGTCCCTTACCCCGCCCCACCCCAATATGGCTCTTAGGATCCCACCCAGACCCCATGGCATGCCTCAAGATCCCCTCCAGGGGCAGAGCCGTGATCGCCTCCATATTGTCTCCTCTCCTCCCCACCCCAACCCCCAAGGCCCCTACTCGTCCGGACATCCTTCAGTTCTGCATAACCCTGCCCTCTTCGGACCCTGGGCCTCACCACAAGCTCTTCTCTGTTCTTGGCAATTTCCCCACCCTTACCTTACCCTTCTTGGCAAGCTTAGAGGTCATTTCGTGTCTTCGCTGAGGAAGCTTCCCTGACATCCCTGTTCCTACAGAGTGCTGTCCATCCAGGATGCCACCATGGCATTTGTCAGTCTGGGCCAGAATCCCTTCCTCCCTTTTAAACAATCCCAAGCATTTTTTGTCATCTGGTCGTAACATAAGCATAATCAGAACAGTATGACCAGGGGGGCCTGGGTGGCTCAGTTGGTTAAGCATTCAACTCTTGATCTCAGTTCAGGTCTTGATCTCAGTGTTGTGAGTTCAAGCCCCACGCTGGGCTCCTCACTTAAAATACACACACACCCCCAATATGAACAAATGTTTCAGAACTACACTCCCAACAAAGAACACACACACACACACACAAAGACCCAAATGCATTGTCTTCTCAACAATTTCTCACTTCATTGACCATTTCTACTTGAAGACACTTTGGAGCGAGTAGTATGATCTCCCTTGAGCCTGATTCAACCCACTTGTTTTCCCGACTTTGTTTTAGAATGACTCTCTTCTGCATCTTCTAGCATGAGGTACAGAGACTCATCAAAACCAATGATACAGCCCTCCATGCACATGTTCACTTGCTCATAAAGCCACAGCTGAATCTGAGGTCTGTTTGCAAGGATCTGAAAATGAGCTACACCGGCGCCTTCTGCACTTTGGGCACTGGCCACAACAGGCCATAGTGGAAGCTCATAAAGACCACGCTAACCCACATGCGACCTCCCAGAATAACCTCTTAGCTTGTCTTTCTCCTGATCCTAAACCATCGGCTGCTAGGGAGGGGCCCTAAACACCCTGTTCACCTTTGTATCCTCCAAGCTTAGTCTAACACCAGCATGGTGCTGATGCTCACTAAATGAGAGACAAGGTTCACATCCAGGGTGCCAAAAGAACAAAGTTGAAGGACCCACGCTTGTAGATTTCAAACCATATCACAAGGCTATAGTCATCAAAACAGCATGGTACTGGCATAAAGACAGACAAATAGACCAATGAAACAGAATTAGAGAACCCAGAAATGAACTGTCACGTATGTGGTCAAATGATTTCCACAAGGGTGCCAAGAACACTTAATGGAGAAAGAACAGTCTAGTCTCTTCCACAAGAGGTGCAAGGAAAACTGGATATCCACACACAGAAGATGAAGCTAAGCCTTTATATAATGCCATACACAAAAATTAACACAAAATAGGTCAAAGACCTACACATAAGAGCTAAGCCTATTTGGGGCCCCTGCGTGGCACAGTCGGTTAAGCATCCGACTCTTGGTTTTGGCTCAGGTCATGATCTCAGGGTCAGGAGGTCGAGCCCTGCCTTGGGCTCTGCGCTCTGCTTAAGACTCTCTCTCCCTCTCCCTCCGCCCCTCCCCCTTGCTCTCTCTCTAAAATAAATAAAATCTAGGAAAAAAAAAAACAGGGGCGCCTCTGTGGCTCAGTCAGTTAAGCGTCTGCCTTCTGCTCAGGTCATGATCTCAGGGTCCTGGGATTGAGCCCCACATAGTGCTCTCTGCTCTGCTTCTCCCTCTCCCTCTGCCCCTCCCCCCACTCGTGCACACTCTCTCTCAAATAAATAAAATCTTAAAAAAAAAAAGAATTAATCCTATAAAACTCTTAGAAGAAAACATACTGCAAAAGCTTCACAACATTGGATTTGGCACCAATATCTTGGCTATAACACCAAAGGCACTGGTAACAAAAGAAAAACAAAAAAATAGACAAATTGGACCTGATGAAAATTTAAAACTTTGTGCATCAAAGGATACTATAAACAGAGTGAAAAAACAACCCACAAGATAGGAGAAGATATTTGCAAATCATATAGCTGCTAAGGGATTAATATCCAAAGTATATAGAGAACTCCTAAAACTCAACACCAATTACCAATTCAAAAACAGGCAAAGGATTTGGATAGATGTTTCTCCAAAGAAGATATAAGAATGGCCAATAAGCACATACGAAAAGATGCTCACCATCACTAATCATTAGGGAAATGCAAATCAAGACCACAATGAGATACCACTTCACCCCCATTAAGATGGCTACCATAGGGGCACCTGAGTGGCTCAGTATGTTAAGCATCTGACTTTAGATCTCAGCTCAGGTCTTGATCTCAGGGTCATGAGATTAAAAAAAAAAAAAAAGATGGGTACTATAGAAAGAGAAGAAGGAAGGAAGAAAAATTAAAGAAATAATAATAAGATAAACATTTTATTAAAACATTAAATATTTTATTAAAACATTAAAAATAGAGGGACGCCTGGGTGGCTCAGTCGTTGGGCATCTGCCTTCAGCTTGGGTCATGATCCCAGGGTCCTGGGATCGAGTCCTGCATCGGGCTCCTTGCTTGGCGGGAAGCCTGCTTCTCCCTCTCCCACTCCCCCTGCTTGTGTTCCCTCTCTCGCTGTCTCTGTCAAATAAATAAATAAAATCTTAAAAAAAAATTAAAAATAGAACTATCGTGTGATCAAACAATTCCACTTCTAGGTATATGCCTAAAAGAATTGAAAACAGGCTCTCAAAGACATATTGCATACCCATGTTCATGGCACTGTTCACAATAGCCAAGCAGTGGAAGCAATGCAAATGTCCATCTATGGGTAAATGGAGAGCAAAATGTGGTCTATTCACGCAATGGAATGTGATTCAGCCTTAAAAAAGAAATTCTGACACCTGCTACACCACGGATGAACCTTGAGGACATTATGCTCAGTGAAATAAACCAGTCACAAAAAGGCAAATACTGTATCATTCTACTTACATGAGGCATCTAGAATAGTCAAATTCATAAAAACCGAAAGTAGAATGGTGATTACCAAAGGCAGGGAGAAGGGGAGAAGAGGGAGATAGGAGATATTATTTAAGGAGTATAGAGTTTCAGACTTACAAGATGAAAAAGTTCTGGATATAGGGGCACCTGGGTGGCGCAGCCGTTAGGCATCTGCCTTCAGCTCAGGTCATGATCCCAGGGTCTTGGGATCGAGCCCCACATCGCATTGGGCTCCCTGCTCAGCGGGAAGCCTGCTTCTCCCTCTCCCACTCCCCCTGCTTGTGTTCCCTCTCTTGCTGTCTCTCTCTGTCAAATAAATAAAATCTTTAAAAAAAAAAGTTCTGGATATATGTTTCACAACAATGTGAATACATTTACCACTATGGAATTGTAGGCTTAAAAATGGTTATGGTGGTAAAGTTTATGTTGTGTGTGTGTTTTTTTTTTTACCACAATTTAAAATTTTTATGTAGAGGGGAAAAATAAATTTCAAACTTAAGCATGAAAAATATTTGTATCATATATAACAGAAAAATGGTTACTATACCTAATATAAAAAGAGTTCCTGCAAATCAATAGAAGAGAGTATGATAATCGAATAGAATAATTGGCAAAGGAGAAGAAGTAATTACAAAAAGAACAATTATGTTAATAAACATATGAAAAGATGCATAATTTCCCTATTGAACAGTATTTCTTTTAATATTGTTGGCAAAGTTTAAAGACAAATTGTATCATCGAGGGCCTGGTAGGAAGCAGGACTTGAAAGAGATTTTAATGGTGGGACTATGTACAGGCATGCATGGAGTTACAGGATTCGGTAAAGGATATTGAGGTATCAAGAAACTAACAAACCAGGGGCGCCTGGGTGGCTCAGTCATTAAGCGTCTGCCTTCGGCTCAGGTCATGATCCCAGGGTCCTGGGATCAAGCCCCGCATCGCATCGGGCTCCCTGCTCAGCGGGAAGCCTGCTTCTCCCTCTCCCACTCCCCCTGCTTGTGTTCCTGCTCTCGCTATGTCTCTCTCTGTCAAATAAATAAATAAAATCTTTAAAAAAAAAAAAAAAAAGAAAAGAAACTAACAAACCAGGAGCTAGGAGACACAAACAGCTCAGCATCTCCCTCTTGAAGGCAAGATCGATATAGTCTGTAAAAGTCAGACTCCAAGAGGCACAGAGAAGACCAGAGAAGGGAACTAGGAATAATAACCAGCACTTTGACGGTATTCCATCTGAGAGAAAGGAATAATAGCTAATAACTTTTAAGCTCAGGTGTTGACGGAATAGTGGTATTATCATCATCATCCCCATTTTATAGACAGGAAAACCGAGGCATGGAAGTGTTACACTGTTTGCCCAAAGTTCACACGGGGGATCTGGGATTTGAACCCAGACAGTCTGGCCTGCTAGAGCCCAGGTTGCACGCCCTGCCTCTCGTTTGCCCTCTCCCCACCTGGGGAAGCATATATTGATACAACTTTTTTTTTTTTTTTTAAGATTTTATTTATTTATTTGACACAGAGAGAGAAAGAGAGAGAGATCACAAGCGGGTGGGGGGGCAGAGGGAGAGGGAGAAGCAGGCTCCCGGCCCAGCAGGGAGCCTGATGCGGGTCTTGATCCCAGGACCCTGGGATCATGACCTGAGCCGAAGGCAGACGCTTAACCCACTGAGCCACCCAGGCGCCCCTGATACAACTGTTTTAAAGGGCAATTTGACCATTTCTATAAAATAAATAAAATAAAAGTCCCTTATAAAGATACTCTGAGACCCAGAAATTCCACTTCCAGATAACTTTGTTCTGAAATACAGAGCGTGCAAGGATATGTGATATTCATTTTATGCAGCCACAGGTTAAGCGGAATACACCCCACCCCCAGCTCTGGGAATAATTCCCAATTAGACTAAGCCAATCGTGCGGGGGAGGGGGTTGATCTCTTTCACTCTGGGGTGACTGGTTGACAGTGGGCATGTGACAGTTGCAGCCAATGAGACAGGAGGGAAGATCTTCGGGGGTGGGCAACAGGGATAGGCTTCTACATTTTCCTGGACTTTCCTTGAATGGGTCATGGTATCTGGAATTCTATCGCCAGCTGGAACCCCAAAGAGAATGAGCCGGCGGATGAGGCCAGTGATGAGGACATCAGTCTGGAGAGGTGGAACCGGGAGCCCCGGAAACATTTTCTACCCAGTAGTAACTGTCTGCTCCCTGGGTCCTCACTGTCCTTAGATCTCGGGGATTGTGGGAGATGCAGCTTTTCTTATTGCTTAAGCCAGTTTGACTTGGGGTTTCCAACCAAAGATGTCCTAGCCAGTACAACTGGGCTGCCGTTTACAAAAAAAAAAAAAAAAAATCAAGTACAATAGCTCTTGTGAAGTAGTCTTGCAGAAAAATAAACAAACAAAACCTGAATCCAATCAATTTTCTAGACCCGCTATCAATTTACAGGATATGCAAAGGAGGGAGGAACACAGTGACACAGAACAGAGTCAGCAAAACAGCAACTGTCACTTCAGTGACAAAAAAAAAAAAAATACATTTGTTTTCAAGGAAAGAAACGGAGATGTAGGAGAATCTATAGATCAAAAGAGACTTAAAAAATATATCAACCCATCACAGTTGTGGCCATTCATCGGTTCCTGATTCAGACTCAAAGTTGATGGCATTTATGAGACAGTTCGACATTGGAACACTGAGTAGATAATTGATAATCTTAAGGAATTATGACCTCTTAAAGTGTGTAAATGATATGGTGGTTTTATGTTTAAAAAACAAACAAATGAAAAAAGCTCTTAGCCTTTAGAGAAACATACTGAAATATTTATAGATGCAATGGTATGATGTGTGAGATTTACTTCAAAATCATGTGCAGGTGGGAAAAGACATACATGGGCTATAGATGAAACATTCTTGAGTTGATCATTGTTGAAGCTGGGTAGTAGGTATAGGGGGTCCCCATTTTATCCCCCTTCACATATGTTTAAAATTTTTCATAATAAAAAAGTGGGTTTAAAAAAAAAAAGGTAGATCTGCATTGACATAGAAAAATATCCCTCAGAAATACCTTCTTTCTCTTGTTAAAAAAAAGGGGGGGCGGCGCCTGGGTGGCTCAGTAATTGAGCGTCTGCCTTTGGCTCAGGTCATGATCCCAGGGTCCTGGCATCAGGCTCCCTGCTTGGCGGGAAGCCTGCTTCTCCCTCCCCCACTCCCCCTGCTTCTGTTCCCTCTCTTGCTGTGTCTCTCTCTGTCAAATAAATAAATAAAATCTTTAAAAAAAAAAAAAAAGTTTTCTTGACTTCACATCTCCAAACAAAGGCTACCCCATTTCTCTGCCCACCCCTGATTTTGCTTCCTCCCCTCCCACATGCCAATCAGCCTCTCCTGTCCGCTCCTGTCCCCACTCCTTTGGCACTCCAAGCCGCTCCTGGCAAGGTCCCCAGTGGCCCCCAGGTTGCCACAACTAACAGTCTCTTTTCTATCCGGAACTTACTCTCAGCAACTTTTGACGTAGGTGATTGTTCCCTTTTCCTCAGAACTTCAATTCCCCTGCCCTTTCTGACACGTCTCTCCCCGTCTGTCCCCTAGCTTTCCTCCTGCCACTGCTCTTTCTTCCTAGGCCCTCTTCTCTTCCTCTGATGCACTGTTGAACCCTTTGATCGTCTCCCCCACTCCCACGGCTTTAACACCCTCTAGCTCCCAGATCTCTCCTCTGAGCTCCCCACCCAGGAGTCCAGCTGCACCCTCAAATGCCGTGGGGGTGGTGGGGCGCAGTGGTTAACAAGAGCATGGCCCCTGGAGCCCAACCACTTGGGATTGGATCCTGGCCCTGCAGCGTCCAAGCTTCATGATGGTGGGCAGTTAATTAGCCTCTCTGTGGCTCAATGCGCTTAGCTCTAAAAAAGGATCAATAAATAATACAGCTCTTATGAGGATGAAATCAGTAAATAGAATGAAAGCTCTTTGAACGGTGTTGTGCTCAACACCGTGTTAAGCACTCAACAAATGTTGACTATTATATCTCCTGGGCAACTCGACCTTAACATGCGTCAAGTAGAACTCTAGATTGTGGGATGCCCGGGTGGCTCAGTCGGTTAAGCATCTGCCTTCTGCCTGGGTCATGATCCCAGGGTCCTGGGATTGAGTCCCTCATGGGGCTCCTTGCTCAGCGGTGAGCCTGTTTCTCCCTCTGCCTGCCACTTCCCCTGCTTGTGCTCTCTCTCTCGCTCTCTCTGACAAATAAATAAATAAAATCTTAAAAAAAAAAACAAAAAAACTCTAGATTGTCCCTCCCTACTAGTACCTTGTAGATGGGGGAAAAGCTCCTCTCCAGCCTTACCTGGCTTAGTAAACGCACAACTACCAGCCCATGTCATCTGTCCAGAAACCTAGGATTTGTCCTGACTCCTTCCTTTCCCTCCCCATCTTCCTCTCTACCCATCCAATTCTTCATCAAATGCTGCTGATTCTAACTCCAAAACATATTTGATACCTACCTTTCTCTACCTCCATGGCCACCTCCAAGCGAGAAGTGGACATCATGTCCTAACTGGACAACAACAGTAGTGTCCAAGCTGATTTTCCTTCCTCTCCTCCATGTGCCCTTCAGTCTGTCCCTCCCTCTTCCCCTGTGTAGCCAAACAGTCCTATAAAATGCGTGTCTATCCCTCCTTAAACCCCTCCCTGGCTTTCACTTTTCTTAGAATAAAGACCAAATCCCCTACCAGGCCCCTGCTTAGACCAACCCCAGCCTACCTACCTCATGCCTTGCTCCCCTTGCTTCCTCTGTGCACCTCAGGGCCCTTGCATACCCTATTACCTCTGCCTAGGACACTTTCCCCCTGGTCTTCATATGACTGCCTCCTTCTTATCCTTCAGATGTCACCTTACCTGAGGCCTTTCCTTACCACCCTAGTTACTATTGCCCACCCCAATTACTAACAAACACAGCACCTTGCTCACTGAATTTACCACAGTTTATACTTACATATTGATTTCTTTGTTTATTTGTTTGCAGCCTGTCTCCCCCACTGGAGGATAGAAAACAGGGGATTTCAGGTTTTGGGTTTTTGTATTGCTTGAGGAACAGGGCCATGTAATTGCCATTTCCCTAGCTTTAAAATTCACACTTGGCATTTAAAAAAATTTCAAGGCGCATGGGTGGCTCGGCGTCTGATTCTTGCTTTCTGCTCAGGTCGTGATCTCAGGGGCATGGGATTGAGCCTCAAGTTGGGCTCTGCCCTCCTCCCTACTCGCATTCTCTCTCTCTAAATAAATAAATAAATAAAATCTTTTTTTTAAATTCATACTTGGCATAAGCACGTGCTCAGTAAATATTTGTTGAATAGATTATTGGATTATTGATTTAAAAAGAAAGCCAGTTGTGGACGGATGTGCATGGTATTATCGCAATTATGAAAGTCAGTCTCTAAACTTAGACATACAATGCCATGATTTCTGTGATGCCCCGTTCTGCCCCGGCAGTAGGAGACAAATTGAACTTCAGTCCCCCTGGGTGTGGGCCACAGTTCCAGGATATTTAGCAGGGCCAAATTTGCTTGGGATTGGGGGCAGAGGTGGGGGGGCTAAAAGAGGGACAGGATGGACAGTATCCAGCACTCAGGCAACAGTGATCCCTGCTGATACATGGTCATCTTGATTCAGTGGCCTCTTCGGTCCTGGTACTGTGTCTGCTTTGGGCTTGGGACCAGGGAAAATGTTGCAAGCTGCCTATGGTCCTGCCAGCCTAGTGGACCCCTGAGCTGTTTCCTCTCTGGGGAGCCTGCCGAGAACCAGGTGGCAGACGCCCCTCCCATTCTGGGCCAAGCTCTAGTCTCTTTGGAGGAATTCCCTTCCCCTAAGGGCCTCACCTCTTGAAAAACACAAACCAGCTTTTCTACTCTTGGGTCAGCCATATGCATCCCCAGGGGCAACGAGCACAGAAAAGTAGGGAAACGTAGGAAGGAACCAACTAGATTAACCTAGAAATACATTACATGTTTGCTGACCACCATGTGGGGAAGTGACTAGAAGGGCCGAAATGGACAAGTCCACTGAGGAGTTGGCCACCGCAGGGAGGGACAGGGTCATGGATTTGGACAGGAGAGAATGGATATCAGTTATTTGGAAGGTAAAAATCAGTAGCAACTAGGTGAGGGATTGGGTGGGGGCGAGGGAGGTAAGGGAGACCCATCTAGAAGGATCCCCAAGATTCTGCCTTGAGAGAGGGGATGGCTCTGCCATTGCACATGGTGTTCCCACTTCTGGAACGCCCTCCTCCACTGTAAGCCCTTCGCTTGCCCCCACTCCCACTCATCTTTTCGACCTCCATTCAAGCATCACTTCTGCGTAGCCACCCTACCTGACCCCAGGGCCAGCTGGATTCCCCCTTTCTCCGTCCACCTTCCTTTGCATGTTTACTGGGTGTGCAATTACACATCCATTAGTATCCTCCCCACCAGACTGTCAGGTCTGTGAGTGGATGTGGGCTCATCCTTGCATGCCCAGTGCCTAGCACGTAGTAGGTGCTCAATAAATAAAGGCTCCAAAATGCAGGCAGGGGAGGCTGGAGTGTATCCTGCAGGCTGGTGGTTCTTTTCCCAGGGACTGGAGCTGGCTGGGTTTCAAAATACATAGACCCCCTCCGCCACCTCGACTCCTCACCCCCCCGCTTTAAGATCTGTGCTTGTGAGGAGGCTGTGAGTGGAGGTACAGTCTTTTTTTATAGCCCCGAGAGATATTCATTGGTTTTACTGTAGGTTAGGTTTTTTTTTCTTAAGATTTTATTTATTTATTTGAGAGAGAGAGAGCATGAGCGGGAGGGAATGTTCTGGAAGTGCTCAGGGAGACTGGGGGAGGCACGGGGATTACCATGCCCCTGTGGGAAAGGCTGCAGTGGGGATTAAACAAGATAATGCATATAAAAGTCCCAGCAGCTTAAAAAAATACAGGATCCAAATCTGAGAAGACTGAGTGGCCAGGACAGGAGGAGGCTGGGCAGGGAATCACCTAGCGGCCCCCCCTTCAGGAAACCTCCAGGGGTCTCCTGGGAGCCCCGCCCCAGCACGACTGACACCCTGGCCCCACCCGGCCAGCAGGCAGGAATTTGCCCTGCTGACCTCCCCTGGCACACTCCTGTCACCATGGCGACCAACCTGGAAACAAGTGGCCCGATTGTCCCTGCTCAGCGGGGCAGGTGAAACCCTGGCCACGTGATCGATACTGAGCCAGGTGCACTGATGGGCCACCCGCCGCCTCCCTGCCTTAACCCCTT
Source organism: Mirounga angustirostris (assembly GCF_029215605.1). Classification (NCBI taxonomy): domain Eukaryota; kingdom Metazoa; phylum Chordata; class Mammalia; order Carnivora; family Phocidae; genus Mirounga; species Mirounga angustirostris. The sequence continues at coordinate 170,630,521 of NW_026991713.1, forward strand.
CATGCTCCCGCCCCCAGGGCACAGTGTCCCTGCTGCCGAGGGCCACACCCCTTCGGGGCCCTGGGTTCCCACCCAGAAGGGCGGTGATTACCGGGAGCACTGCACTAGGAGTCAACATTCCCAGGAAGGAATTTGGGTGGGGCCACGCACGTGCTGAGTGACTGGAGCTGGGTTATTCCCCTCCCGAGTCTCCATTTTCTCAGCAGTAAAATGAGGATGATAATACCCTCCCACTTCACCGGGACTTGGGGACTGCTGGGAACAGGGATGCTGGGAACAGACTCCCAGTGCGGTCTCATTCTGCACCCCTTTGCTCCCCCCCACATGACCTCAGCATATCAGGGGCTCCAGAAGGCCTCCCCGCCAATGGCTGGATAACCCCCCAGGAGAGAGACCCTCACCAACCAACCAGTTAGGAGTTGGCCAGTTCCTAACAAGCTGGAGAAGGGTGGGCAGCCCCCAGGTTGACCCATCCCCAACACACCACCAGAGTCCTTCCCACGTGGCAACAACCCTTCTTGTGGCCCCATGGCCCCACCGCTTGCTCCGGAGTGCTCAAGTGGAAACCTCAAGCCAGCTGGTTTTTCCGCTTGCTCCCAGGCCCTACGCAGCCACGTGATGGGGCTTTGGCCCAGGTCTCAGGAATGTCTCCAGACTGCTTCTGCCACAGACCCAGGGCTCTGAGCACATAGTCCAGGGTCGTGGGCCAGGCTCAGATTCCCTGGCTAGACAGTAGGCTGGGGCAGAGGTGGGGGGGTGGTTTGAACCATGTTTGAAATACTACCCTTCTGAATCACCAACATTATGTCAACCCCCTGCCCCTTCATCCATCAATTCTAAAAAAACACCCTGCTTGATGTCTCCTCCAAGGACCCCTCCCATGCCTTGGACCAGCCCCCATCCAGGGCTCAAATGTCCTCATCACTCTCCGAATGACTATGCTGGCAACAAATCATCACACCACCTGGTGTGCTTACCGTCCCCAGTGACCTCAAAGCCCTTCTCGCATTAGAACAAAACACTGCCAGTCCCCAGACTGACTCAAGGTAGGAGCCATTTTGGGCGCCTGGGTGGCTCGGTTGGTTAAGCGACTGCCTTCGGCTCGGGTCATGATCCTGGAGTCCCAGGACTGATTCCTGCATCAGGCTCCCTGCTCAGCGGGGAGTCTGCTTCTCCCTCTGACCCTCCTCCCTCTCATGCTCTCTGTCTCTCATTCTCTCTCTCGCAAATAAATAAAATCTTAAAAAAAAAAAGAAATCAAGGTGGGAGCCAATTTAGTGGGCAAGGTATTTATCATATCTTGGAGCTCAGATGCATCCTACTGGTCTTGACTCCATCAGGCCTGCCCTGAAGGGGGAAAGGCCTGGCTGGTCCAGATGTCATCTCCTGGAAGGGGAACTGACACAGCCACTAGGTGAACCTTCACCTAAGCCTCAGCTAGTGCCCTGAATCTCTTCACAATCATTCAGTAAAATGATTACTATTGCACTTTGCACTGGGTAAATAAAAATGTCTCCAGTCCGCCAGGAGCTCCCAGACTATGGTGGACACAGAGAAAGCCAGCTCTATTGATACTAGACAGTAGGCTCCTGACAAATGCTTTGAGAACATGGGGTAGAAGAGATTAGTTTCAACTGGGGAAATCCGGGAAGGCTTTTGAGGAGGTTGCAGTTCTCCTGGACCTTTAAAGTTGTACAGGAGTTGGGCCACGGGCTATCTGGAAGGCGCCAGCAGAGGGAGTCCTGGGGGTAAAAACCAAAAGGGAGGTATGCAAAGGTAGTTCTCTGGTTCTCTGGTTGGGGAGTAAGAGAATAGGCAGCATGAGTGGAAAAGCAGGTAAGATGGGGGGGCAGGTACCGACCACGGAGGCAACTCCCCCCTTTAGAGATGGGGAATCCCTTAAGGTCTCTGAGCTGAATGCTGTAAAAGGAGCAGCTACTCTTGTAACTGCTGAAGGATGCACTGTAGTGGAAGCCGGCTGAGACCTGAGAGGATGCCACCGCCACCACTAACCCAGACTGGGGACAGAAACTGGCAGCCGGTCAGGCTTCCAGACAGAGGCTATTTCTCAGCAGGATGTGCTGAGTTCTGAGGGTGGGAGGATCCTTTATTTCTCTGCTGGTAAAGAGGAGTGAGCACATCTGATCCATTCCAGCTCAAAGCAGCAAATACCTTCCCGTACAAACATCCGGCCTCCCATCTTGACTCGAATCAAGAATGGCAACCAAAAAAAAAAAAAAAAAGTCAGATCAGACAGCGATTCTGGTTCTGCTTCTTGTACGAGCCATTTGCCTCAGTTTCCCCATCTGTAAAGGGCGGGCGTGGAGGGTGGTTGGAGATGAGCTCTTTAGAGTCGAGGACTTCAGGACGGGTAAGAGGGGCACCACCCGGCCTGCCTGGGCCCCCGGCTGTGGAGCACGGCGCCTCCAAGCTGGCGCCCCGACGACGGGAGCCACTCCCGGCGCCTCTCCGCGCCCGCCCGCGGCACTGAAAGTATGGCACCCACCCAAGGCGGTGCGTGAGGGCAGAGGAGCAGGCCAGGTGCAGGGCGGGCGCTGGTCAAGGCAGGGCCTCCTCGGCTTGCCAAGGACCTGTCCCGCGGCCAAAGCTTGCGCCTCAAATCCAGGACGGTCCGAGCCGCGAGGACTCCCACGTTACAAGACCCTGACTCTCCATGAGGATTCGACGCCGGAAGAAGCTGGGCGGAGCTTCGTGAGGGGCGTAACCAGGGACATTCGGCGGCTCCGCCTGGGGCGTGGCCAGGGGTGGCTCGCCAGCCTCACGGCGCGGAGGCTGAGGGGATTACGTAATGACGCAAGGGGCGGAACTGGGGGAACAGATTGTACTCTGGGATTACGTAAGGAAACGAAGGCGAGGGCGGGGAATTCCGCGCTAGTGGGCGGGGCAGAGGGCGGAGCTGCAATCGGAACGGGGCGGGGTCCTGAGAGAAGACGGGGGGCGGAGCGAGGGGACAGGAAGCGGTGCGCTCTGGGTATCTGCTCCCGGGCATGCTCCGCTGGACCCGCGCCTGGAGTCTCCCCCTTGGGGGGCTCGGCCCCTGCTGTCTCAGCTCCTCCAGGGTGCCCGTCGCACCCAGCAGCAGTGGCCGAAGCGGCGTCGAGCCGAGGTCAGTCAAGGGCGCCATGTGGGAGGCCGTCCATCGCTCCTCCCCGTTCAGTCGGGCCGCGATGGCCCCGCCTCCTCCGCTTGCGCCCGCCCCCGCCCAGGCCCCTCCCCTAAACCCCTTCCCCAGCAGCCTTAGACCCCTCCTCCATCCTTGCGCCTGCCTCCAGGTCGGTACTGCTGTCCTACAAGCTTCTGGACGGAGAGGCGACCCGCCCGGCCCTAGTGTTCCTGCACGGGCTCTTCGGCTCCAAAACCAACTTCAACTCCATCGCCAAGGCCCTGGCCCATCAGACGGGCCGAAGGGTGAGCTTCCGGGAGAGGCGGGGTCCGGCGGGAGGTGGGGCCTGGCTGGGCGGGACTAGGAGGAGGCCGAGGCGGGGCCCGCTTTGTCGGCCCTCACGACAAGACACCTGCCGGGGAGTGGCCGGTCTCTCTAAGCGGAAATGAGGAAGAGGTTGACCCTCTAAGGATGGAGGCCACATGGCATACCGTGGCCCTAGGTCGACCCCATTCATTCTCTCGTGCTTGCATCCATCCAGTCCTTCGTTCGTGTTACAGATGCCCATGTGCGTGCTCCACACTGAGCTTAGGCTCGGCTGTCCAAGGCCTAAGCGCCAACACCCTCCCCGTTAAGGGGGCCAGCCCCTGTTCGTTCAGGGATGACAGGGGGCTGATCATCTTTTATAGTAGCCCATCCTCCTGTGCTCCAGCTCTTGGAAAGTCTTGGCACCTGCTTTCTCTGGGTGGTCACCAAACCTTTAGAGAGAGTGTCACGCTCTTTGGGCCGTCTCTTCTCTGGCAGAGGGGCCCCATGTTCCTCATCTGGCCTCCTAGGTCTGAGCACTGGGCCCTGTCACCATCGGGGCCCTTTTTCCACTTCAGGATCTTTCCCCAGGCTCTCTACCCCCCCCCCCCCAGCCTGCAGGAATGCCCTGCCTTAGGCTGTCTATGCCCTGAATGTGGATGCCAGCTCTGCCGGCCCTCTCCACTCTGCAGGTGCTTACGGTGGATGCTCGGAACCATGGTGACAGCCCCCACAGCCCAGACATGAGCTACGAGGCCATGAGCCAGGACCTGCAGGACCTCCTGCCCCAGCTGGGCCTTGTGCCCTGTGTCCTCATTGGCCACAGCATGGGAGGCAAGACAGCCATGCTGCTAGCACTCCAGAGGGTGAGCCTTCCCTATACGGGTCTTCCTCCCATCCAGTGTGGACCCTGAGTACCCAGCAGTCGACCTGGGACTCAGTCAAGTCTTGGATGGCCAAATTCAGGATCTGGGAACTCTGCCTGAGACCCAGTATGCCTGCCGTAAGGCCGGTCCCAAGCCTGGTTCTCTCACACAGCCAGAGCTGGTAGAACGCCTGATTGCTGTGGACATCAGCCCAGTGGAGACCACACCGAGCTCCAACTTCCCATCCTACATGGCGGCCATGAGGGCTGTAGACATCCCAGATGAGGTGCCCCGCTCCTCTGCCCGAAAACTGGCCGACGAGCAGCTCAGCACTGTTATCCAAGTAACACACCCATGCGCGGATGGTGTTGTGGGCCGGGAACTGTCAGGGGAAGAGTGGCAGCCCCAGACCTCACACAGAGACTTCCCTCCCCCAATTCTGGACCCCCCCACAGGACATGGCCGAGCGTCAGTTCTTGCTCACTAACCTGGTGGAGGTGGATGGGCGCTTCGTGTGGAGGGTGAACTTGGAAGCATTGGCCCAGCACGTGGACAAGATCTTGGCTTTCCCACCACGACCAGAATCTTACCCTGGGCCAACCCTCTTCCTCCTGGGTGGAAACTCTCAATATGTGCGGTAAGCCAGTTTTACTTTTGGGGGTGGGAGGGGCCCCAGCCTGGGGATCCCACCTTGGGGAGGGCTTGGGTGTGGGAGGGTTTTGCCTGAGAATTCAGAAACACCACGGGGCATGTGGGCTCGTGTAGCTCTCTTCTCCCTGCTCTGCTTCCACTTCTCTCTCTCCCCATCCTCCCATTCTGACCCCTTTTGCGCGGTCTTCTCTTCGACGGACAGCCCCAGCCACCACGCGGAGATTAGGCGGCTCTTCCCTCAAGCCCAGATGCAGACCGTGCCCAATGCTGGCCACTGGATCCACGCTGACTGCCCCCAGGACTTTGTGGCTGCCATCCGAGGCTTCCTGGCCTAAGAGTTGCTGGCAAGAGGGGGCAGGAAACCCCAGGCTTCCAGGCCCTACGGCCCGCTCCATGTTTCTGCACAAAAGGACTCAGGTGGGCACTGAGAGAGCATGAGGGTGCGGAGATGGTCAGACCTCAAGCTTTAATGAATAAAGACACTACTCCCAAGGTCCTGGGCTGAGCTCTGTCACCACCAGCGTCCCCACCGACCCAGGGGGAATCGGACCCAGGGGGCCCTGGGAGTTCGGGGGTCCACGGGGGCTCCCAGAGAGCCCCTGGCCTCTCTCTGCAGTTGCCTCTCGACCTGCTGCCTCACCAGCTGCTGCATGTCCTCCTGGGGGCAGGAGAGCAGGTTCAGGGCCAACCCTGTGCCCTTCTCCTTCTCCCCATGCCTCCCCAGCCCAGCTGGCATTCCCACGCTACCTCCCAGGCCTCCACCTCCTGCCTCAGCCTCAGTTTCTCCTCCAGGACCTCCAGTAGCTGGGCCTCCACAGCGCGCAATTTGGCTTTGCATGTGTCCAGCTCGGCCTCCAGTGCGTGCTTCCTGCATGTGGCGGGGAGAGCAGCTTGGACCCCGCACATCTGCTGTGTGACCACAGCCCCCGCCGTGTGACAGGGTGAGAGCTTATGTGGCTTTCCCTGCAGGAATACTTGACTTCTCACCTCCTCTCCTCTAGCAGGACAAAGCCCTGAGGGTGAGCCACCCACTGCCCTCCCAGCCCCCATCAGCATCTGCCTCTCACTTGGCAATGGCTTCATCCCGCTCCTGGAGGACTTGGTCCAGCGAGGGCTCTGTCTGGGCATCCCCCAGTGCTCCAGCCACTTGGGATTCTGGGCTCTGTTGTAGGGTGACAGAGAAGGGAGCAGGGATTAGAGCTTGTCTAGATGAGGTGTCCCCCTTCTGGGCCCTTCTGCCCTTCCCTTGGCTCTGATGCTAATGTCAGCAGGGGAGGGGTCTGGAAAGTTCTGTTCCTGCCCCCCAGTACCCATCTCCTGGACCTCTGAAAGTAGAGTAGGGGGACTGTGCCATGCTGAGGGGTTGGCAGGTGTGGTCTCTGCCTGGGACAAGGGTAAACAGAGGGGACAGGGCGTGTGGACCCTCAAGGAGGAAAGAAGTTCTCACCTAAGCCACAGGAAAGAGACAAGGTGGGTTTCAGAAGGACACTTACCCCTCTAGGGCCCCGGACAGAGAGAGTGGCCTGGTGACTGGGACTCTTGTCAGTGGGGTGGGGCAGGCAGACAACATAGCCCTTTGCCCTCCCTTCCGGACTAGGCACTCCCTGTCAGGCTCCGCCCCTGACTGGCTGGCCAGGCCCCTGCCTCCCCTCCTGGATCCTGGAACCCTCCTGCCCTGCCCAGAGCTTCCTCAGCCCCATTCCTGCACCGTCACACCTGTCCCTCACCCCAAGGGGGCGCTCTACCCATGTCAGGAGATGAGAAGGGAGGGACAGAGCCAGGACCATCTTCAGTGCTGGACAGGTCGTCTAGGTAGCCCACGCCTCCCCCCCCCCCCCCCCCCAGTGCATTCATTGAGCACACCAGTGACATCAAAGGTATGAAAGAGAATTTTCCCCATTGAGAAGCCTCTTCGGCAAGGTCATGTCTAGGGGATTAGATCCTCAACTCCACCCTAAACCGTAAATATTTCTCCCAGGAAACCCTGGCAGACACACCTCCTGGTTGCCCGTGGGTGCCACTGAGGCATGGGTACCTCCAAGAGCCAGACCAACAATTTGGTTGAGCCCCAGGTGAAGAGGTGGGGTTGAACCGTACCCCCAAATACACCCTTTTGTTGAGGAGATTGATTGTGTTTTGAGAGGCCGATCTGTGCCATGATCCTGACAGGGCCCAGGGACCTGGTCTCAGGGACCTCCGAGGCCAGCAGGGATGAAACGTAGATCTAATCAGAAAAGAGTGGCGGGGGGTCCAGGAACAGTGGGAGCACGAAGGAGGTCACAGGAGGTCACACCCTGTCCGTCACAGGAAGTTCCCTAGGACCGTGTCCAAAATGAACCCTGCAGGCCAGCAGGAGTCAGTCAGGAGAAAGGCATTTCTTTTAACTTTTTATTTCGAAACAATTTCAAAACTGCTCTTCAGTGTCCAAAAAAATATCCTTTTAGGGTAAAAAAAAAAAATCGAATATGGTATCAAACATTGTACCCAGTTGTCACATCTCTCTGGTCCCCCTCGGTCTGGAACAATTTGCAGCCTTTTTTTGAATTTTGTGGCCTTGACGTTTTGAAGATTACAGGGAAGTTATTTTGTAGACCATCCTCCAATTTGGGCTTGTCCACGCCTTCCTTTGTGATTAGACCACTGTTACCCATTTTGGGCAGAGACATCACAGAAAGGATGCCGTGTTCTCCTATCTGATATCGTTTGGAACCATGACTGGTGGGATCAATGCTGATCACTTGACCACGATTAATGAGCACCGGGGAAGGGAGGTATTTTGAGACTATGACACATCCTTTCCTTTACCCCACTTTCACCCACAGGGTTCAGCATCCATCGATGTTTCTTGCCCAGATTAATTATTACTACAATGATTCGCAAATGGGGGCGCCTGGGTGGCTCAGTCGGTTAAGCATCTGACTCTTGATTTCAGCTCAGTTCACGATCTCAGGGTCCTGGGATCGAGCCCTGTGTTGGGCTTGGGCTGAGTACAGAGCCTGCTTAAGATTCTCTCTCTCCCGGACGCCAGGGTCGCTCAGTCGGTTAAGCGTCTGCCTTCGGCCCAGGTCATGATCCCAGAGTGCTGGGATCAAGTCCCACGTCGGGCTCCCTGTTCAGCAGGAAGCCTGCTTCTCCCTCTGCCCTTCCCCCCTGCTCATGATCTCTCTTTCTCTCTCTCTCAAATAAATAAAATCTTAAAAAAAAAAAATTCTCTCTCTCCCTCTCCCCCTCCTCCCCCACCCCATTCTCGCTCATTCACTCTCAAAAAACTAAATAAAATAAAAATCCTGTAAAATAAAAAGACTGTGTGTTAGGCATGTTCATTGCAATTAGATTAACATACACATTTATATTATGTTTATTTCTTTATCTGTGTGATCATTAAATTTGTGTCATTTGGGCCATGGGATGCTCAGCTATCTGGTTAAACATTATTTCTCAGTATGTCTATGAGGGTGTTTCTGGAAGAGGTTAGGGTTTGTTGGTGCACAGAGTAAAGCAGATAGCGCTCCCCAATGTGGGTGGGCATCATCCAATTCGTGGAGGGCTTGAATAAAACAAAAGGCAGAAGAAAGGTTGAATCCTCTCTCTCTTCCTGACTGCCCGGGCTGGGATATGGGTCTTCTGTCCTACTGACACCATTGGTGATCCTAGGTCTCAGGCCTTCAGACGGACTGGGACTACACCAGCTTTCTGACCCTTCAGCTTGCAGACAGGAGATCGTGGGGCTGCTCAGCCTCTGTAATCACCGGAGTCAATTCTTCATAATCAACCTCTTTCCCAAGGGGGTGCCTGGGTGGCTTAGTTGGTTAAGCCACCTCTCTTGCTTTCGGCTCAGGTCCTGATCTCATGGGTTGTGGGATTGAGCCCCACGTTGTCAGGCTCTGTGCTCAGCGGGGTATTGGCTTGAAAGACTATCCCTCTGCCCTCCCCCCTCCCCTTCTCCCCCCACACTTCATGCTCTCTCTCTCAAAATAAATCTTGAGAAAAAATAAAAACCTCTTTCCCAGTGTTCATCCTAGTGGTTCTGGTTCTCCAGAGAACCCTAACTAATAGAATTTACATATATTAAGAAAAAGTTCACTATTCGACCTGAATCCCATCCACCAGCACAGGCTCATCCTAGCTTTTCCCCATTCCATATTTTACCCCCTTTCTCCAATTGTCTTCAGTGCATTTCATAGTTAGTTCAGTCTTCCTGTGTGTAGCTAACCCCCTAAAACAATGGGGCTCCCCCTGACGCGGATGCCCTTATGGGGACTCGGCTCCTGCGGGGACTGTCTCCCCGCACCCTCAACTCCAATACCATCCTCATGCATGGCCCTGGCTGCCACTGGGCTGGTCTAAGAGCTTTACAGTCATTAAGTGATTCATTCATTCCACAAATATTTACTGAGCACCTACTATGTTCTAGGCATGTTTCCAGGTGGTGGACATAAAACAGCAAGACAAAATTCCCTGACCTCACTGAGCTCACATTCTAGTGAAAGCAGATAGACCATAAACAAAGGAGTGAGTATACCAGGTGGTAAGAAGTGCTGTGGAGAAAAAGAAAGCGGGGAAAGACAAGGAGGAGGACCGGGAGATTGCTATTTTATATTATTCTGCACTACCTTACAGAGATCACAAATGTTAACCTACCACTTAGATGAAAAACAACCACTCTCTCACGACTTGGAATAACGTTTTCAGCGACCGCATCATTCATGCATTCAACAAGTTCTGTAATTCCCAGCACAAGTGAAGATGATGTGTTCGAGAAAACCGTATTAGGGAACTCAAAGGAGATGCTCTGGGTGACACGCGACATGACAAAGAAAGGCAGGGATGCAAGTGAAGGGTTTGAATGAATATTCACAAACCCCGAGAATAGAAAATAATTGTTTTGAAATAAACTTATTCTTTTTTTTTTAAGATTTTATTTTACTTTATTTATTTGAGAGAGAGAGAATGAGAGAGAGCACATGAGAGGGGGGAGGGTCAGAGGGAGAAGCAGACTCCCTGCCGAGCAGGGAGTCCGATGCGGGACTCAATCCAGGGACTCCAGGATCATGACCTGAGCCGAAGGCAGTCGCGTAACCAACTGAGCCACCCAGGCGCCCGAAATAAACTTATTCTTAAAAACATGTGATTTAAGATACCTAACTGTTAAATATTTTAATTCAGTATAACCAGGAAGTCACTAATTTCACCTGCATCCCTAAATGTTTAAACTGGAATATTGGGCCAAATTTCTTTTAAATTTTCTCACTGGGAAAAGGAGGGAATAACCTTATATTCAGGTGTACAGCCAATTCCATCGCAAACCCTTACCTCAAACATCACATACCGAGCGGTGGGGCTCATGCCCCAGCTGCCCACCGTCCAATCTCACTCCTCCCCTGCTTCCCCAGGATGGCTGAGCTCAGGCCTCAGGGCTGAGCTGGAAGATGGACAAAGTTGATGGTGTGCTGGGGTGGTGGAGGTTGGAAGTGGGAAAGAGAGGTGCTGGGGTGGTGGAGGTTGGAAGTGGGAAAGAGAGGTGCTGGGGTGGTGGAGGTTGGAAGTGGGAAAGAGAGCTGCCGGCTGGGCAGGGGGCAGGATTTTGTGGTCAAAACAGCTGGGATTTGCAGGGCTGAGGGCTTACAACTATGTGATCTTGTTTGTGCTTCCCTCCCTGAGCCTTATTGTCCTCATCTGTGAAATGGAACTAATGGGGCATCTCCCCATTAGTAGGGTCACACAATGACCAGTGCTTTGCATAGTAAAGGATCAGGGCCAGACATGCCAGAAAAGGAGAGAAAGCCTGCTAGAAAACAACAGAAAAGGGCGCCTGGGTGGCTCAGTTGGTTAAGCGACTGCCTTCAGCTCAGGTCATGATCCCAGGGTCCTGGGATCGAGTCCCGCATCGGGCTCCCCGCAGAGCTTCTCCCTCTCCCACTCCCCCTGCTTGTGTTCCCTCTCTCGCTGTGTCTCTCTCTGTCAAATAAATAAATAAAATCTTTAAAAAAAAAAAGAAAGAAAGAAAAAGAAAACAACAGAAAAGAAAAACAGGAGAACGTCGTCGTCGTCAACAACAACAACAACGACACACACACACACACACACACACACACTCCTTTATGTCCGCAGCCCCTTCCTGCTCTGCACCCCCCATGGACTCCGCCCCAGGGACACTTCTGTTCCTAAATTCTACACAAGCTGCCTCCTCATCCTCCTGCAGACCCCTACAGCCCCTGCACTTCCCCATCATTGTGTTGTCACTGTCAAGGTGTCTCTCCCACCAGCCTGAGGGCTTCTGGAGGACAGGTGGTGACTCATCAGCCCAACCTGGGCGCACAGGTGCTCAGCGGTAATGGTAATGGTGCCAGCGAAGCAGCACCGGCCATGCCCACCAGGTGGCAGCAGTTCCTAACCTCAAGGTGCGGTGGGCAAGGGGCCCACGCCCCGCCCTCCCAGCCTGCGGGATGGAAACCCCAAACTGTCCCCAGGGGCTTTGGGAGCACCCAAATGCCCAGCGTTTCCCTCAGTGCTCCTTTATAGGAACACTGCTCATTCAAATGTGCAAAGATTCATCACTCATTCCACAAACCCGCTTTCTGTGCCAGCCTTGGGAAATACACAAGAACGTGACCTGGTTCCTTCCCTTCAGATGTCCCCATCCAATGAGGGGACAGATAGCTAACACAGACCACAGCCACACAGGACAAGAAGTGTTACAATCTGGATAAATACGGGTCTCTGTGGGACCACACAGGAGCCCAGCCTTCATTGTTGGGCAGTCAGGGATGAATTCTGGGAGGAGGTGATGTCCACTAGGGGAGGAGTGAAAGTCAAGGAGGGAGGAAATGGAGGAGAATGTCCCAGGCCTGGGGAACTAAGCAAGTGCAGAGTCCTCAGAGGAGGGTGCCAAGTGGGCACTGGGCATCGTGGCTGCATCAAGGGAAGGTGGCCTCCAAGAGGTGACAAGGGCTGGACCACAAAGGAAATAGAAATCTCTATTGGGGCATCAGGATTCTCCCCCTGGCGCAGTAGGGAAACCTCACTGCCCAGAACAAGTAGAGTACAGGATGCCACAGAGACGCTCCTTTGACTAAAGTGGGGACAGGGCTTTACAGGGCACTGGTCTGGACAGAATATCCATCGATTATTAACATTAAAGAATGGGGTGGGGCACCTGGGGGGCTCAGTAGGTTAAGCATCCTACTCTTTTTTTTTTTTTTTAAGATTTTATTTATTTATTTGACAGAGAGAGACACAGCGAGAGAGGGAACACAAGCAGGGGGAGTGGGAGAGGGAGAAGCAGGCTTCCCGCCGAGCAGGGAGCCCGATGTGGGACTCGATCCCAGGACCCTGGGATCATGACCTGAGCTGAAGGCAGTCGCTTAACCAACTGAGCCACCCAGGCGCCCCAAGCATCCTACTCTTGATCTCAGCATCGTGAGTTCAAGCCCTGCACTGGGCTCCACTCTGGGAGTGGAGCCTACATAAAAAAAAAAAAAAAAAAAAAGGAATGGGATAGGAGTGATGTGTGTTATGGGGACTGCCTTGTTCCCACAGGGAATAAGCCCTGCTCTCTCACTCTCCCTGTCCTCGTTCACACCCTTGGCCCAGAATGCCTTTCCCCCGTTCTCCACCTGGCTACTTCCTACACATCCCTTAAGCCCCAATTCAAATGCTCCCCCCTCTGGGAAGTGGTCCCTGAACCCCAGGGAGTTGGCTGCTCTGGGGACCCATGGCATCTTGTGCAGCAGTTTCTTTTTTAGCCTGTGCCATGGAGCATTCTATTCCAAATTCAGCCCTTGTTTCTTATTCCATAGACACACACACACACAGATGCACACACTCCGGGGACTGTGGCCCGCAACTCCACCTCCACCCCAAGCCAGACTACTCCTGCCTCCTTAGTCTCCAGCCGGTGTCGCACATGAACTTCTCATTGACCATCTGCATGTTTCCCCGGATATCCGGGCGGGCACTTTAAATGCTCTCAGGTGTCTGGTCTAGTTCATAATATCTCTCATTGTTTTAATGTCTTTTTTAATATTTTTTTTTAGTGATCTTGACTTCCAACGTGGGCCTCAAACTCACAACCCCGAGGTCATGATCAAGAATCAAATGCTCGGGGTGCCTGGGTGGCTCAGTCCTTTAAGCATCCAACTCTTCATTTTGGTTCAGGTCATGATCTCGGGATCATGAGATCAAGCCCCACGTCGGGCTCTGGACTTAGCGGGGTATCTGCTTGAGGATTCTCTCCCGCTCCCTCTGCTCCTCCCCCAGCCCTTTTTCTCTCTTCAAATACATAAATAAATCTTAAAAAAAAAAAAAAGTCACATGCTCTATCAACGCAGCCAGCCAGGCTCCCCTAATTGTTTTAATGTTTTACAACAAACATTCTTTTCATAATTGAAATACAGTATAGTAATATTAAATAAGTCTCTTGAATGCTTTTGACCCTTCTCTCCAGGCTGCCGGGTCCTGCTGTTGTTCAGACGGTCAAGGTCTCTCTCCTAGACACCACTTCCTGCTGTCCTCCACGCTGCTATGAGCTCTTCCCATGTTCCCAGAATGACCTACACCGGCTGCTTTCGGCCCAGGCTGCTCCCATGAAATCCAGATCACATGGGCAATGGCCTACTGGCCCTCCACATTGGGGTGTCTAATGGGCAACTCAAAATCAAATAGATCCAAACCCCAGATCCTGATCTACTCCCACCCCCAGCCTACCCCTCCTCCGGTTCTTCCCCTACCTTGACTTCACTCACCCTGGATTTCTCTTTCCTTCAGTTGGCTCTACCTTTAAAATATATGCAGAGGGGCACCTGGGTGGCTCAGTCATTAAGCGTCTGCCTTCAGCTCAGGTCATGGTCCCAGGGTCCTGGGATGGAGCCCCGCGTCCGTCCGGCTCCCTGCTCTGCGGGAAGCCTGCTTCTCCCTCTCCCACTCCCCCTGCTTGTGTTCCCTCTCTCGCTTTGTCTTTCTCTATCAAATAAATAAAATCTTTAACAAAATTTTTGCAGAATATGACCACTTGTTACCACATCACTGCCTTCACCTTTGTCCCAGCCACTGGCACGATTGCGATCACTTCTTAAATGGCATCCCTGCTTCCTCCCCAAAGCCCTTCACAGTCTCCAGACACAGACTTGGGGTGGTTCAATTGATGATTTTTTGACATTACAATGGTGTGAAAGTGATATGCATTCAGTAGGAACTATACTCTGAATTCTGAATTTGGATCTCTTCCCAGGCTAGTGATCTGAGGCGTGATCCTCTCTCGTGATGCTGGGTCATGGCACCAGCAGCAATCACGAGAGTGAGGGATCCCTGCGCTTACAACCCTCCTGTGCCCAGACAGCCATTCTGCTTCTCGCTTTCTGGCCAGCGTTCAGTACATCACATGAGTCAACACTTTATTATAACAGGCTCCACGTTAGATGATTTTGCCCAACTGCAGGCTAATATAAGTGTTCTGAGCACATTTATGGACAGCTAGGCTAAGCTATGATGTTCAGTAGGTTAGGTGTATGACATGCATTTTCCACTTAGGAGATTTTCAATTTACGATGGGTTTATCGGGACGTTACCCCCCTGCAAGTCGAGGAAGATCTGTATTCTCCACCCAGCAAACAGAGCAATTCTGTTAAAGCCCAAGATGGATCTTAGGTCTCCTTGAGTCCCTTTCTGCGTCTGTGGCTTGCATCCCAGTCAGAGTAAAAGCCAAAGGAATTGGTTACTTACAAGGCTCAGCCCCTCGACTTCTCTGACCTCACCTCCTTTAAGGTCTTTCATTACCCACTAGGCTCCAGGCATCCACGCCTCCTTGCTGTTTCTTTGACAGGCTAGGCATGCTCCCTGCTCATGGTCTTGCACGTGATGTTCCCTCTTCCCAGAATGCTCTCCCCCCAGAGACCTACATGACTCGCTCTCTCCCCTCCTTCAGACACTGCTCAAATGCCACCTTCTTGTGGTGCCTGGCTGGCCCAGTCAGTGGGGTGTGCAGCTCTTGATCTCTAGATTGTGAATTTGAGCCCCACGTTGGGTATAGAGATTACTAAGAATAAATAAATAAATAAAATCTTAAAAAGAATGCCACCTTCTCAGCAAGGCCGTCCTTGACCATCAAATTTAAAATTGGAAACCCACGGGTGCCTGGGTGGCTCAGGTGGTTGAGTGCCGACCCTTGATTTCGGCTCAGGTCATTATCTCAGGGTCCTGGGATGGAGCCCTGGGTCGGGCTCCGGGCTCAGTGGGCAGTCTGCTTGAGGATTCTCTCTCTCCCTCTCTCTCTGTCTCACCCCCAGCTCACGCACGTTCACCCTGTCTCTCTCAAATAAATAAATAAATCTTTAAAAATAAAATAAAATAAAAATGGAAACCCATCTCGAACCCAGCACTCCCTACCCCTACTTCCCTACTTTGTCTTCTCCATAGCATATTATCACCAGCATGGATATTATTTGTTTATCATCTCTTTCCTCTCCTAGACATAGACTCCATGAGGGCAAGGACTTTTGTCTTTCTTGTTTTCTGCCATGTCTCCAAGATCTAGAATAGTCAGTGCACAGTAGATGGTCAGTTAACTTTTTTTTTTTTTAAAAGTAGGCTCCACGCTGAGCATGGAGCCCCACTCAGGCTTAAGCTCACCACCTTGATATTAAGACCTGAGCTGAGACCAAGAGTTGGACGCTTAACCGACCAAGCCACCCAGGCATCCCAGCTCAGTTAATTTTTGATTCATGGAATGAAAGTCGATCCTTGATTCCCTCCTCCTTGTCTGCACAATAAAGCTCAACATTCCAGGAAGGCTTCCCTCACTGGCTTCATCTCTCACCCAAGCTCTGAGGTTCTCCAAACACTCCCAGTCTCACCCCAGGGTCTGGGCACACTCCTTCTGTCCCGAACACCTCCACCACTCCCTGCTGCAATCCCGGCCTCTGGGAAGCCACCCAGGATCCCTTCACCTACTGAAACCATGTCTGTCTCTCCCACTACATCACATCTTGAGTGCAAAACAGCAGCTTGAGCATAGTTTCCTAAGTAATGTTTGATAAATGAATGAATGATCGAATGAGGGTAAGACCTCTAACAGAAAAGCAGAGTCTTTATTCATTCTTCACGCTACCATTTAATATGTACATTAATAAGTGATGCTTGGTGTGACCCTGGGGCCCTCTGAACGCATGAACTGTGTCTCCCCCTCCTGCCCTCTTTCCTCAAGGCCAGACACTGGGCTCTGGGGGTGCACCCATGACCCACCCCACCATTCACCCTGCACACAGGAAAGCACTCTGGACCACGAGTCAGGCAGCCCCTTCCTACCAACTGTTCCCTGTAACCCTGAGCAAGTCCCTCCTGTAGGTGAGTCCTGCTTTTGCACCACCAGTGCTTGCTCTGTGGGATGTTCTAAGCTAGTCAGTCTCTGGCCGGATTTCCAGGGAAGGAGAGATGGCTGGAACAGTGTCTCTAGCCCGTCTGCCAGCCAGCAAACCTGTGCCCACAGTCTGGGAGAAGCGCCAAGCTCAGACACACTGGGCAGCAGGGGGCTGGCCCAGCTCCAGAACAACACCTTGGCAGCCCTGGATAAGGGAAGAGGGAGTGCTTGGCTTGAGGTCAAGAGGGTCTAGGCTAGGGCACAGAGGGACAGCTGGGGGGGGGGGGGCTGAGGGGGGTTATATGGCTACTGTCTCAACAAGGCGCTGGCAGGGATCAAAAGAGCATCTGCTACTGACTAGCCCCCACCCACCACCCCTCTACACGCTGCTAAGATCTTTCCATTAGTGCCACAGTAAGCGGGGCCGGAGGCTTAGCTGCCCCCAGCCATATAGAGAAATAGGATCTCGGGCCTGGGGCTGGGGCTCTGGGTGGGATTGTAGGGAAAGGGGCAGGAGAGCAGGCTTTAGCTTAGATCTCCCTTCCTCAGAGACAGAAGGGTTCCTGCATCCCGCTGGGAGTGGAAACTAAAGGAAAAGGGGTGGTCACCCAGCATCAGACCAGTGAACTGAGAAATCCCCGGGAAGGAGGGGCGAGAGCCTGAGTCTGGATGAGGTGTTGGGGGAAAGTGGGAAGGTAGGGGCTCAGCGGCTGTAACTCTGGCGGAGGTTTTTGGAGGGGAGTGCCAGATGTCCCAAGGCCATAAAATCTAGAGGTTTCCGACCTCCAGCAAATCCCCAGGGGTGTGAGGAGCTCTGGGGGTGTAAATCCAAGGTCCAGAACGAGGGCGGAGCCGCTGGGAGAGGGAGCGGGGGCTCTGGGGCCCCACCCCAGGCAGGGATCACGCGGCGTGGGGCACGCGGGGGCACGGGGGTCCCAGGGCTCCGACCCCACTGCGCCGGCCCGGGCCCGGTGGGGCGGGGGCGGGGCCGGCGGCTGGGCGGGGCCGGGCGGGGCGGGGCCGGGCTGGGGGCTGGGCCGGGGTCCCGGGGGCCGGGGCGGGGCCGGGCTGGCGCTGCGCAGCCGCGGGGCGGCCGCCGCGCATGCGGGGCTCACACGGCTGCAGCCGGCGCCGCTGCCACTCCCGGGAGCATGAAGGACCGAACCCAGGAGCTCCGCACGGTGAGTCCGGCCCCCGCGCGCCGCCGCTCGCCGCCAGCGTCCCGCGCCCCGCGCGCCGGCCGCTCCCCTCCCGGCCTCGGCGGCCACCCGGCGACAGCCCCTGCGTCCCCGGCCGGGCGGGAGGGAGCGGTGCGGAGCCCGGGACCCCGACGCCCCTCCGGGTCCCGCCCCTCGGACCCACTCGGGGTCACGGGCTCGCGTGAGCTCGGCGCCGTGGGCCCGCGGGCTGGCGGCCGGAGCCCGGGGTCCTGGATAAACTTTTCGGCGCCCCCTTGTTTTGGGGGGTCGGAGGGCTATTACCAGATACCGGTGGCGGGACGGAAGGCTGACCTCTCCCGCGGCCCGCGGAGCAGGTCCTGTCTCTGTCCCCTCACTGTGCCTCATCACTGACCCTCCTGTCCCCCCGCAGGGGTGTGGACAGACGGCGGGACCGCAGCGGCAAGGGGCCGGGGGCGGTCCCCTGCCCAGAGCCCAGCTGCAGGGCGCGCTGCGGAAACCGGGCCGCCGGGTGGGGCCGGGCTTCTCGGGCGGGCGCTGTCCCGCGGGGCGCCCCGCCGCCTCCGTCACCTGTAGCTCCCATCACCTGTGGCTCCCCATCCCCGTCGCGCTCGGGGTTTGCTAACCGCCCCGGTCCCAGAGGGGTCAGATATTCGACCCCGGTCCACCTTCCTGGCTTCCGGGCAGCCGCGGCCAGCCGGCGGCGTTTTCAGACCCTTCCGGGGTTCCTGGTCTGATTCCAACCTGAACCTATTTCTCCACCTGTGTCTCGGAGGCCCCCGGGGTGTGGCTCCTGGGGCGGGGTTTGGGGGGAGTAAGAGGATGCACAAAGGCTCTGACCAGAGCCCACCCTATCCTAGCCCTGACTGAGACCCCTGCCGCTTGCTCCTCTTTCACTCCTACCCCCTCGCCCCCGTCTCCCCTGGACTCAGACATTTCCCAGGACATTCTCACCTCTGCCCTTAGAGATGGCAAGCCTGGGGGCGTGTGGGGGCAGTGAAGGAAATGAAGCCTGCCTGTGGGGAGGGTGGGCATCAGGGCTCTAGACCAGGCTGACTCTTGTCTGATCCCCTAGCTGACCACCCTGCTGTCTGGCAGGTGCCCTGCCCGCAGTGCTGATCTGGGGTGGGGGCGCAGCTAGCTCACTGGCTCCTCTGAGCTCCCCCCCCTGCTACCCCTCTTGGAGCCAGAGACCGAGGTCCTCTTATATGAAAAGTTTTAGGTGTCCTTTGGGCTTTTGACCCCCTGGCTTGACCTGTCTGTCCAGAGGCTCCCTGTATCTGTGACCTCTCTCCCCCATTATACCAGTCTTGTCTCCTGGGCAGTCTGGAGCTGGTACCTGTACTCTCCTGCCTCCGTTTCCCCCCCTTGCTCTGGCTACCCCCCCCACCCTTCCAACAGACCTTTTATTCCTGGCCAAATGCCCAGCCCCCAGGGTAAACCTCAGGAGGTTTCAAAGGAAGAAGATGGTCCCTCATGTCATATATGATGTCTAAACACTTCCCCCGCCAGCCCTTGCGGTTGCCCTCAAGCTTCCTGTGCTATGTTGAGTCAGAAAGAATGTTATCTTGGTGATGAATGGCCGTGTGGTGCATTTGCTGATGTTTGGGTGCCTGGTGGGTCAGACGAGAGTGTATGTGGGAACCAAGTGGTCAGGGAAACACAGTCCTTTACATGGGACAGGGTCTCTGGTGCATCAGCCTTCATCCCCTCTGCTAAAGGGGAAACTGAGGCACAAGAGAGCAGATGGCATGCCTGGTAGCTCAAAAGGGATGGTAGAAAGGGGCTTTGTCCCAAAGACAGACTTAGGCCTGGCTGGGACTGGGGGACCACGCAGAAGGCTTGGGTTGTAGGGAGCTTGAACCCAGGTCTTTTGCTCTGGTGTGTGTCTCTGTGACCCTTCACACCCACCCCCAACATACGTACATAAACACTAGCCATAGTGGTCCCTTAGATGGTGAGGCCTGGCTTCTCTGTGGATTCGCTGGGGCTTCCTCTCTAGACCCCACCCTGCAGGCATTCAGAACCCATGGAGGCTGCTGTACTCATTGCCGGGTGGCCTTGCCCACTGGGGGTTTCTTGCAGGCTGCAGGAGCCCACACTGGGTGGGCTGGGACAATTTGTCATTCCCACAAGTCTCCCTCTGGGCCTTGGATTCCCACCTATAAAAGTAGAGATAAGGAAACCTAGAGCCCAGTTTCTCAGGGCAGGGGGTGGTCACCTGAGTCCGACTCCATATTCAGGGGAGACCTTGAACCCTAGGAGTCAGAATTCTCAGATCAGAGTCCCCAGGAACCAAGAGGCCAGTCCTGGATGGGCTGGACAGAGGTGGCGCTTGGGCCAGTGACTTGCATGGTAGCCAGCCCTCCCTCCCTCCTCCCCCCTCCTTCTTCCCCACCCAGCGCCACCACATTTGGAAGGAAGGCAAAGGGAGCTTATTTATAAAAGTCACACTTGGGGAAGGAGCTGGTGCGTTTCCTCAGCGCTCTGCAGGCCAGGCCCAGCCCTCCAGCCTTCCCCAGCTCCTGCTTCGCAGGCAGCTGATCCTGCAGTTGTATAGACCTAGTGAAGGGATCATCGGGGGCCCTTAGAGGTCAGAAGGACAACCCAGGGGCCTAAGAGGGGCAAAGACAAGCCCAGGGTCACAGAACCGGGGAGACTTAGGACAAGGTGCCCCTGGGCAGCCCCACCTGGCATACCACTGCCTCCTTCCCCCCCCACTCAGAGGGCTCCCTGGTTTTCTTTCTGAGATCTTCTTGGAGCTGACCCACCCTTCCCTGGGTCCAGGAGGGTGTTTATCTCTGTGCTGAGCCACATGCAGGACATGGGGCCTGCGGCGGGAGCCAGAGGACAGAGAGGGGGGAGCATTGGGGCTGCCAGCCCCTGGAAGAAGGGAACCTGGGGTGACCCAGAAGGGGTTGGGTAGAAATGGGAGGAGGGAAGATGGTCCAAAAGGAGGGGCCTCCGGTAGTAAAGGCAGAGAGGTTGCAAAGCCCAACCAGGAGAGAATGGTGGGTGGTCTGATGCCTGGCTGGGGAAGCCCGTGCGCCCCTTTGCCCACCCATTCCCCCTTTCTCTCTCATTGCTGGGAAGAGACTGGGTGTCCTGGACAACACCAGGCAGGTTCTTGCCTTAACCTCTCTGTGCCCATTTCATCCATACAGTGCAGCCGGCCGGATCCGCCTTGCAGAGTGGAAGAATGGGGATGTAAGAGTAGGCCTCCTTCCCTCCCCTTACCTCCTTGGGGTTTCCCAGAAGAAACCGTGGGTTTGGACACATTGTCCCCTGGGGTGCCGCCGGAATGACCTTCAGGGACGATCTAGTCCAACCTCCTCTTTCACAAATTGGAAAACTGAGGTCTGGAAAGGGCCAGAGGTTTATCTAAGGTCACACAGTATATTGGGACAGGGGTTGGGGGGGTGGAAGGAGTGCGGGGCTGAAACCACCTCCTCTCCATGGGCTGAGGCTGCCTTCTGGAGCTGCCCTGGGGCCCTGGTCAGGGGCAGGGATCTGGAGGTGAAGGGCGTACACCAGATGGGGAGAGGGTGAAAGGGTCAGACGAGGGAAGGGGGGTCTGGAGACCCAGCTTGGCCTCACATACCCCTGACTCAGCTCTGGGTCTCTCTGCTCTAGTCGTATTGACTTTGATTCGTCATTAAAAACAAGAAGGGGAAAAAAAATAGCCCTCGAGGCAGACAACAGCCAACTCCTGCTCAGGAGGAATGAATCAACCCTGTTGGCTGGCCTCCTGCCATCCATCCCTGGGGACGGGCCTGGAGGCTGCCTGGACTCTGAGCCTCTTGGAGGAATCACACTTTTGTTTCCAGGAAGGTATCCTGGCATCCTGGAGCCTCTGCCAGGAGAGACCACCAGGGCTGTCTGGCCTCCTCTAGAAGTTTAGGGCTTCTGGCCAGGGTGGCCATTCCGGATGGCTTGGGCCAGAGGCCTCATGAGGCCAGAGTCTGTCAGAAAGGAGTAAGATCAGACCACTGGTTCTCAACCCCGGGGTGGGGGTACTTTTTAAAAACTTGGCCTTACCAGCCCCAAACCCCTAAATTCTGATTCAGTCTCTCTAGGGTAGAACCCTGGAAGCTGGTTTTTTGGGGTTTTTTTTTTTTTTTTTTAAGCCTTTCAAGGGATCATGGTGCTGCAACAGGATTAAGAACCACTGAACAAACACCACGACAAGTCAAATATTGGATGGATGTGAGAGGAAGAGGAAGAAAGTAGATGTACCCTGGTTTCTGATTTGGGGGGACCCTTGAGAATGGGGGGTTTCAGAGGAGGTGCTCAGGAGAACGAGGCAGAACCTAGTTTGGGCCAGATGGCAGGTAGGGTGCTCACATGATGCCTGGGTGGGTTTATCCTGAAGATGTTTGCCACTCCGAGCTTGCGACCACTCCCAGGCTCCAGATGCCACCTCAAGTCCCCAGTCCAGTCCAGCCCTCTTTCTGGAGCTGTGACTGTCACTCACAGAGGGCTGGCAGATTTCCAAAGGAGCTGGGGCCCTCATGATTCTAAACCATCTGGGTGTTCCCTTTGTGCATGTTGGTGATGCCCACCCTGACCATCCCAGGACACCAGGAGACGCCAGCCTAGTTCCTACTTCCTTTTGGGTCAGGAGTGTGTCTGGATTTGGGGCTTGTCATTTATTTAGTGCCAGTGAAACCTGATTGGGGTCTTAGTTAACCTGGAGGATGTCTCTAGAAAGGTGCCACAGGGCTCTGGCCTAGATGTGGATGAGGTTGCTGGGGGCCCCAGAGTCATGAGCCATCAGATTCTCACAAAGTGGAACAAGGATCAGAACAAATGAAGAAATTAAGCAAAAAAAGTCCTTCACTTGAGCCTAAAATCCAACCAAGTAGACAGTGGTAGGGAAGGGCTTGGGGCTTTTCTGGGCAGGAACTGCTATGTGATCACTTATACTGATCTCTGGTTGTATTAACAAAGGTAGATCATGTAAAAAGAGGAAGGGATGGGTCAGCTCTTTGGTACCACTTAGGCCACAATCAACAGCAGATTCAGTTTGTATCATGTACCGCAGAAGAAGATAGAGACTGGACCAAAGAAGTCTGGGGCGGGGGTTGCAATTTAGGGCCCTGGGCGGGGGGGTGGAATATGAGGGGAAGGGAACGGTCAGCATGAGGAGAAAAACCCAGGGAAGATGTGGATGCTGCCTTCAGGTCTCTGGCAAGACCAGCCCAGGGAGAGGGCACCAACAGGTTTTTTATGGCTTAGGGCCGCAGGAAAGGGGCATCGGGGCAGCCCAAGGTAGGCAGAGCTGCCCGGGAAAGCTAGTGAGCTCACCATCACAGGAGGTATGCAAGCTGAGGCCGGCAGCTGAGGCCAAGGTGACTTTTCAGGTCCCTTAGGGCCTGAGAGCGTGTGGCTGTGGTTCCAGTAGAGATGTGAGTAGTGTGTGGGGAACCCGAGGAGCAAGATACTGACCCAGGGGAAGGCTTCTGAAAGGAGATGGCATCTAAGGATGAGGGGAATGTCAGCTTCATGGAATCAGCATTCCAGCCAGAGGGAATTGCATGGGGCAAGGGAAGACAGCGGGTGGGCTGTGGAGGCAGGGAGATGGTTTAGGTGGGGTGTGCCGGGGTCCAGTTTCAGGCTGCGGCAGTGAGGTGACGAGGGGCAGTGGGTGAAAAGTCCTGAGGAGGAAGAAGAGCCAGGACGTGGTAAGGAAGGGGTCCCCATGGAGAGTCCCCTCAGGGTTTTGCTTGGAGTCACCACTGGTGTGACCAAGGCTGTGACGTCAGACCCTCAACCCTCCGATTGGCTTTGGGGCTAATCTGAATGCTACCTTCGGGGTGGACCCCTACCTGGGAGCCCCAGTCAGGCCCTGGCCCCAGGTGTCCCCTTCCTCAGCTCTGCACTCATGGCCGGCGGGCAGGGAGGAGAGCGTGGACATCCTTCCTGCCAGCCCTCTGTTGGAGAAACTCCCTGACTCTAGCCGTCAGTTTCCTGGGGAGGCTGTGGAGGGAGTAGGTCGGAGCTGCTGGATGCTCGAGAAGATCCGTCCTTGTTTTATAGGCGGGCAAGCCGAGGCCCAGGGAGAGCAGTAGCCCAGACCCCAGGGGTCTCTGGCAACAGCTCTCCTCTCCGGAAACCCTGGCGCCCTTGTCTTTGGCCCTAGCCGGTCATTACTCTTCTGGGAGGGGAGCTGGAAAATTCTCCTTCTGTCCTTTCCTGTCCATCCTCCTCTTTCTCTAGATGCCAAAAAGACAGAGAGGGCAGGCCGTTGAAGGGCAGGAGCTCCTGGGACCACCTCCCAACCTGGCAGGCTGCCCCGGAGCGGGAGCTGGGCTCCTCCAGACTGCACTCTGCCTCAGTTTCCCTAAGGAGTGCTCCTCTAGCTTAGCTTCTGCGCCTGGAAAGGTTCAGAAGTGTGGAAATGGCTCCTAGATTCTCTTTGTCAATAGGTGGGCTTGGTTGGGGGGAGGGGGCCACCTGGTAGCAGCCACAGGCACTTGTGGGAGCGAGGATTTATTTTAGCTGCTGGGGGAGGAAGTGTGATCTCTTGATGAGAGGGGCCTGTCAGAGCCGCCTCCGTAAAGTTCCCAACCAACCCCCTCTGCTGTCTGGTCCCACTCTGGTGGGGCAGTGGGACCCCGAGAGCCCCAGGGGCACAGCCCTTTCAGAACATGCTGTGCCTTCCCACCCTTTCTCAGCCTTCTGTCCCCGCAGCCAGGCGTCCCTGTCCCCACTGCACACAGGAGCAAACAGACCCAGACGGCACGTCCCTCAGCCAGCCACTGTCTGCGCTGGGCACGGAACCTGGGTCCCCCAGCTTCACCATCCCTCCACTGCCACCTGCCCCTGTCCTCGGCTCTGACCCTGACATAAGAGAGATCAAGGTGAAGGCCAGTGCCCAGCCTGCTCACGCCTCCTCCCGTGGGGTGCTGAGACCTGAAGGGGTGTGACCAAGCCTGATAACCCCAGTCTGAGGGGGCCGGTCCCACCCTCCGTATCCTGGCCTTGGCCGTGGAGAGGGACTTGCCCTTGCCAGCAGAGTGGGCTGCTCCTGGCGACTTGAAGCGTGTAAGGCGGACCGTGATGAGCACGGCCGGCACACTGGGAAGTCAGAGGTGTAATTACTCCGCCCCGTGATGGGGGTGGCTTTTGTCTGGCTGCTCCTGGGGTGGCGGGGTGGGGCCTAGGGCAGGCCCCGAGCCAAGTGACATGACTGGCCTCTCAGGCTGGTGGGGCCCAGCTCTGGGCCTGGAGGGGAAGAGGATGGAGGTCTGATGTCGAGAATGACAAGGGGACAGCTGAGCTTGCAGGGCTGTGTGCAGCCAGCATCTCTCAGGCCTGCTTGAGGAGCTGTGGGATGGCCCGTGTCTGAGCCAGCCTGCCTTTTCGGGGGCAGGTGTGGGTGGCGCCCAGGCCTCCCACTCCCGCCCCCCATCCCTGGAAAAGGAGCTTGGGGACTTTGGGCCCCATCCTAATTGAAACCATCGGGACTGGAAAGTAGAGAAGGCTGGTTTCCAGCCGGCCTGTCCCAGGCAAGGTCTGTGAGTTGGGGGCCCCTGGCCAGGGGGCCAAGCCTTTCCAGCTGCCCCCTAGGGTGAGGGACGTGCCAGGAGGACTCCGGTCCTGGGGGGAAAGGGCAGGCAGCTGGGCAGGGGATGGAGTCCTTGGCCTAGAGACTCTACAGACTTGGCCCTGTCACCATCTTGACAGGCAAGGCCTCTTTCCTTATGGGGGGGCCCCAGGGGTCCTCCACGTCTCACTGTGGCTGGTTGCCGAGGACGCTGCTAAGAGGACAGAGGGCAGTGGTCGGGGCCGCGGAGCTGAGCCTGTGAGCCTGCTGAATATGGACTCTGGGTAGTTCGCGGTCCCGGGTCCAGTGGGTCCCAGTGGGTCCCAGTGGGCCTACCACAGGTCCGCTCACGTGTACACACCCCTGCGCAGGCCAAGGACAGCGATGACGATGATGATGTCACTGTCACCGTGGACCGGGACGGCTTCATGGATGAGTTCTTTGAACAGGTGGGAGCCAGCACAGCCCGCGTCCGCGAATACACTGGCAGACCTTGGAGGCGGGGGGCCCACGTCACACCCCCACCCGAAGCCTGGTCCAGCCTCTCTCTGAGCCTGGCCGCCAGCCCCGGGGCCCACGAGCGCCCTCCCCGGGGTCTCCTCCTGACCGGAGGCCTTGGTGTGCAGGTGGAGGAGATCCGCGGCTTCATTGACAAGATCTCGGAGAACGTGGAGGAGGTGAAACGGAAGCACAGCGCCATCCTGGCCTCCCCCAACCCTGATGAGAGTGAGTGTGGAGGACTGAGGGGCAGCTTCCAGGCCTCCTGGAAGGCGCGGCAGCTGGGGAGGGAGGGGCTCCTGGATCCCCAGCAGCCTCACTGTTGGGCGGCTGAGGGGTACCTGGGCCTGGCCAGGGTGGGGAGGGCCCCGTGGAAAGCTTCAGGGAACACGGCTGGCCCAGGCCTGGGGTGGGGGGCCTCCGGCCAGCCCCGCCCCCGCCAGGTAAGCTGGGTGGGAAGGCGCAAAAGGCAGCCTGTCTGCCCAGCCCCTCCCTTTCCCGAGCCTCCCCGGGCAGCAGATGGCTGCGCCGAGCCTCAGCGCCGTGGGAGGGCAAGCCGGCCGAGCAGGAGGAGCTTCCGGAAAGAGCTGGCAGCCCTGGCACCTGGCCACTGGTACCCTGGAGCCGGGCCTTCTCGGGGCTCTAGGAAGTCACCTTTCTCCCTGTGCACAGGGAGCCTCTGTGTGTCTGCATTCCACTCTGTCCCCACACAGGCCCCCCTGAGCCTCCTGTCACAGCTCCTGGCGAGGTGTTGATGACTGCCCTGCCCTGTGCCAGGCGACTGCACGCAGGCCCCAGATTCCTTCCCCTCAGCCCCCGGGGAAGCAGTGACAGCGCTGGGGCCCAGGCCTGGGACCTGGGCACACACACACTGCTCCTGCTGGCTCGCCTCAAGCACGAGCCCCGGGGGCCCCAAGAATGCGAGGGGGAGGGTCCCGGCGCTGGGCAGGCCTGGGGAAGCACTCAGGGCTGGGCATGCGAGTGGCCTGCAGCTGTGTCTGCCTGTCCCCGGCCCCTCGGCCCCTGGTCCGCCGGCATCCTCAAGCCCCCGGGAGAAATCTCTCCACAGCCCCCAAAGGGCGCTGGAACCCGAGGCCAGGGCCAAGCCGAGCGGGCCCAGTGCCGGGCCCTTGGAAAGCAAAATGAGTCCGCTGGGAGTCCGTGCCAGGAATGGGTGGGAAGGAGAGAGGGGCCACCCGAGGCAGGGCCCACGTTCAGTGTGGCCACCACGCATCGCCCCTCTCCCCAGAGGTTTGTCTCGGGTAGCAGCATGTGACGTCATATATCTTCCCGCGCATGTGCGTCTGAGTCTGCGTGTGTCCCCATGGGTCCCTCCTGCTGAGGGTCAGAGGGGGCCGGCTGTGGGAACAGGGTACTTTAAGAGCTGTCACTCCCCTGCTGGCAGATGGGGTGAACGTGGGGTGACAGACACCAGAAAGGATTCTCTCGGCTCCCTTGTCCCACCTTCCGCACAAGGTCTCCCCGCGTCATAGTCTGTAGCGACCGGTTCAGAATAGCCACCACGAGCCAAGCAGTCAGGACCGGCCAGTGGTCACTGATGTGGGGAGGGGGCTCCCCAGTGAAGGTTCTAGAGCGGAGGGAGCAGTTACCGAAGAGGCACCGGGAAGGACTACGGCGAGCGGGGGGGGCTTTCCTGGGCCAAGGGCTGCCCTGCCTCCCCTGGGGGCCGCCTTCCGGGCTGGGCTATTTTGGGTCTGAGCAAGAGAGGCAGAGACGGCAAAGCAGCTGGTAACCAAGTTTCGTTTGTACGAATGAGGTGCCCTCCTCCGCTCCTCGAAGCCCCCCACCTCACGATCCACTTAGTAGGTGCCCCCCCCCCATCAACTGCTGTAAATGCCCCCCTCCCAACCTCCTCTAGGAGAGGCCCAGCCCCAGAGGAAAGCAGACCGTGGATAGGACAGGCTCAGCCAGGAGCTCTGTCCTGGTTTCTCCAGGAAATAGAGTCCTGGGGTTGCCCTGAGGCTGGGGCGCTGTCATGAGTCATTGCTCCAGCCAGCACCCCAGAGGGAAGCAGCCACCCTGCCCCACTCGGCCAGCCACCACCACCCCCTGCCGGGGGTGGGGCAAGCTGGGTACCCCCCATGGCCTCTGCCAGCTTTAGAGAGATGGTTCCAGTTGGAACAAGGGCCAGATTCCCCCCACTTTGTCACAGAACCAGCCAGCTGGTGCTCCAGAGCCAACTGTGTGCCAGGGGGCACACCTGTCTGAGCCTCTTCTCCATCAGCTCCCATCTAGGCCAGGTGCCTCATGCCCTCGTCCACCCCCTGGGCCCTCAGTGCTTGGCCCCCACTGAGCTCAGCACCTAGGAAGCGGGGCTCAGTAGAACAGGGTCTCCCCCCGCCCAGGGTGCTCCGTGGAGGGGGGCTCGCTTCAGCCTGCCTGGCCCCTGGCTCTGTCACCCTATTGGCTGGATGTCTGTCCCCCTCACCCCCAGCTACCAGGTGACTCTAGGTGAGCCCGCACCCCCCACCTTCGACTCAGGCAAGCATCAAGTCAGTGTTCCCCAGTGCCGACTCCAGCATCTAGCTGCTCCACAGTTATTTCTGCCTTAAATTTAGACCCATCTGTTGTGTGCAGGGGGTGGGAGAGCCAGCAAAGGAGGAAGGGAGGCTCCTTGGAAGGCAGCACAGAGGGGGTGAAGCTGCAGCTGGTGTGGCCCCGGCCCAGGGTTGGAGGGGCAGGCAGAGCCTTAGCCAGCGGAAGGGGGGAGACCCGGGACCCAGGCTCTGCCCGGAGCCCCACGACCGGGCCCCCTGCACCAGGGGCTGAGCCTGAACGTCAGGCAGCGGGGGAACCCTGGGCATCTACCCTCTCCCCCTTCTACCTCCCCAGAGACGAAGGAGGAGCTGGAGGAGCTCATGTCTGACATAAAGAAGACCGCAAACAAAGTTCGCTCCAAGTTAAAGAGTGAGTCTGGGCTCCATCCAGGCCTTGTCTTGGGGGGCGGTGGGGGGCACTCTGGGCCTGCCTCCTCTGCATTCCGCGGGTCTCACGGACTCGGAGGGGTACACTGGGTCTTGCTTTCCTTTATGAGGGTGCCATCACATGCCCATTCTCTCAGCTGCTACTTGGCAAGGCTTGTTTGGGCCAGGCTCGGGGCCGGGCCTCGGGACAGATGCCTGAGGCTTCAGTGAGGGAGTGCTCCACTCTGGGAATTGTCCCCCACTTCAGCTAAAGAGGGCTCAAGGGGTGGCCAGCACCGCCTGGTCCCACACACAAGCCCCATGCGCTTGTGGGAGCCCAGAGGTGTATAGGCCCAGGGGCCGCCCCTGGCGGCCCTCCCCACTCTGGGCATGGCCCCTTGTTGGGCGCACAGGCTTCCTGAGCAGAAGGCCGGGTGGGCCCGAGCTGCCGGGCCTAGTACGCAGTAGGCGCTCATACACACAGAGCTTGGTGGGTGCCTGAGGCCTCGCAGATGGGTGTGCATATGTGCACACCCCGAAACCTGCATCGTGCCCGGATGGGCCCCTGGCGGCCCCTCCCACAGTGCCTGGCGCACCCTCTTCCTCTGCTTCCTATGTGGCTCCCCCCGCCCCCGCCACAGTCCACACTAGACCCTCCCCAGGGGAGGTCCGGAGCCAGATCCTGGGTGTGTGGGTCCAAGAGGGAGGGGACAATGGTGAGGGGGACGGGTTATGGCTCAGCAGCCCCCCTCTCCCACAGGCATCGAGCAGAGCATCGAGCAGGAGGAAGGCCTCAACCGCTCATCCGCGGACCTGAGGATCCGAAAGACACAGGTGCCGCCGGCGGGCCTCCGGGGGGGCCCGGCGGGCTCTTGAGGCCCTGGGGCTCTGTGGAGCTGGGCCTGACACTTGCACCCCCATCTTGCACCCCCAGCACTCCACGCTGTCCCGCAAGTTTGTGGAGGTCATGTCCGAGTACAATGCCACGCAGTCTGACTACCGTGAGCGCTGCAAGGGCCGCATCCAGAGGCAACTGGAGATCAGTAAGCTGAGAGGGGGCGGGCAGGGGTGAGGGGCGGGGCCGGGGCTGAGCCCCACGGGGTGTGCAGGGCTCAGTGCGACCCCTGCTCACAGCTGGCCGGACCACGACCAGTGAGGAGCTGGAGGACATGCTGGAGAGCGGAAACCCCGCCATCTTTGCTTCTGGGGTGAGTGTGAACCACCCCGCCCCGCCCTCACCCCTAGCAGGGATCCCTGGTGTGTGTGCAAAGTGCTGAGGCTGGGGGCAGTCTTTGGATACAACCACCTTGCGAGGCCGGTCTCAGAGAAGGCTGAGTCCCAGAGGAAAAGGGACCAGACTAGGCCACTTAAATATTAGTGGCACAGGTAGAATTAAGACCCTCATCTCCTGCTTCCTCTCAATTGGGTGCACTTCCTTGCTTCACCGGCCAGGGGCTCCTTCCGCCATCCTCAGGGCCTTGTTCCTCTCCTGGGAGACACGGTGCCATTGGCCGCCTCCACGTTCAAGTGACAGTTGAGCAGGGGGCTTCCTGAAGGAGGCGGCCCACAGGGTGGAAGGCAGGTAGGGGCTGTGGGTTCCAGGAGAGAAGGGAAGGGCTAGTTACCCTCTCCAGGAGGCTGACCGGAGGGGCGGGGGGAAAGGGAGAAAGGTGGTTCAAGGCCTGGGTCCTTGGGGGGACAGTCAAGTTGGCCTCTATACAAGGCTGGTGAGCAGTGACCACGTGGTGGGCACAGGTGGCCCCCATCAGCACCGAGAAGTGCGTCCCCGAGAAATCAGGTAACAGCTAGTAAGAACCAAGCAGGAAGTGGGGGAGCGCTGTGGCTGAGGAGGGAGCCACCGCCCATCCCAGCTGCCTTCGCCCTTGGCCGGCCGTCCTGGTCCGGGGCCCCCCCTCCCTGCCCGCTGCGGCAGGCTCCTGGGTCCCCAGCCCACTGCTCCCACCCCCTAGATCATCATGGACTCCAGCATCTCAAAGCAGGCTCTGAGCGAGATTGAGACGCGGCACAGTGAGATCATCAAGCTGGAGAACAGCATCCGTGAGCTGCACGACATGTTCATGGACATGGCCATGCTCGTGGAGAGCCAGGTGAGAGCCTAGGGCCCCACTGGCCTCCGCCCGCCCAGCCCACAGCAGCACCCAGGGCTGCACTAACCCCTACCCTTTTTGCCTGACACGCTGCCCTGCCGGGAGGGACCAAGGCTCCAGGTAACTAACCACCCGCTGTGGACACCGCCTCCAGGGCCAGGCCCACCCGGAGGACCCCATCCTCTGCATGCTCTGCTTGGCCCGCCGGGACCCCAGGCCCTGCATGGCCCTCCACCCAGCCTTGTCCTGTCTTATTCACCGGCCGCCTGGCACGGGGGCACTGTGGACGGCCGCTTTTCTAGGAGCTGGAAGTATAGTAGTGACCAGGACAGCGGAGGGCCTGCTTCCTGGAGCTCATGTCTGGGGGGCGGAAGCACAGCATAAGGAAATGACAGATGGAACGTTCTCCAGTTGTGCCGGGTGCTCAGATGTTAGCAGGAGGCAGTGAGATAGAGCAGTGGTTCTCCAGCTCTAAAAGGCCCAGGAATCACGGGGGGCGGGGGGGGAAAGGCCGGCCTTGGAGGTTTCCTGGTCCCCGGTCCCAGAGATGGGTAGGTCAGAGTGGGGGCCCGTGAATTTGCATTTCTAACAGGTTCGAGGGGGGTGCTGATGCTGCTAGTCCCAGGGCCACACTTGGGGTAACACCGTAATAGCGTCCCTGCGGTGGCCACTTTGGACGGGGGTGGTCAGGGAAGGCCTCTCTAGGAGGTGGCATTTGAGCTCGGAAAGTTTCCCAGGGTCCCAGGGTGAGTGAAGAGCAGGACCAGCAGGACCTGGCCCCGAGGCTGGCAAGAGCCCGGCTCACTGAGGAGGTCGTGCGACTGGAGCGACTGGAGCGACTGGGGCTCGGTGGGGCGGGAGGGTAGTGAAGAGGAGGCAGGCGGTGGTGCTGGGCTTCTGGGTTCTCTTCTAGACCGGAGGGTCTGAAGTGTGGGGGTGGTGCGAGCCGAGCTGGGACGCCGGGCGGCCACGAGGAGGCTGCTGCCACCATGGGCTGAGAGACTGCGGCGATCTGGACACCGGCGGGCGCAGTGGACTTGGAGAGAGTGGTCATTTGTCACGTGGGTCTCGGGCAGCGTCATGGTGGGAGCGGCCTCTGGGGGCTGCTGGGGCCAGATTACGGGGCCCAGAAGAGCTACGGGAGTAGGCAGGGGGTCTTCAGTGTTGAAGACTGAAGACAGTCGGAGCTGGGTGGAACCACCACACCAGCGAGGAAGGAGTGGGACCCTGTCCAGAGCACCCTCTGCTGCCCCCGCCTCCCTCTGCCTCGCACCCAGCCCGGCTGAGCGCCCCTGCATGGTCTCCACCCCCTTGGCTGAGACTGCACGGCCAGGTCCCCTCCCAGGATGGCTGCTCTGCAGGGAAGAGAGGGTGCTGCCCCGGGGGCCTGGCCTGAGGGGGCACAGGGAGAGGCTGTACCCCATCCTCACGCCCCCATTTTTCCTCCTCTGCCCTCAGGGTGCTTCCCCAGAGTCCTGCCCTGAGGGGGGCCCACTGGAGCTGACCGGCACCGGCCCTGCAGGGGGAGATGATTGACAGGATTGAGTACAACGTGGAACATTCGGTGGACTATGTGGAGAGGGCCGTGTCTGACACCAAGAAGGCCGTCAAGTACCAGAGCAAGGCACGCCGGGTCAGTAGCCCCCCTCTGCCCATTAGAGCCCCTGGGGGCCACCACGGGTCCCTCCCCACTCGGCCTTGACCCCATCTCTGGGCTCTGACCCAAGCCCTCACCTGAGGCCTTCAGCTCCCAGCTGTCACCCCCCACCCCCGCCCGGTACATTCCAGGCAGCACCTTCCCCAGTTCCAACTCTGGTTCCATCCCCCAGACCCCCAACCCCCAACTCGGCTTAGGGACCCCTCTCCTTGCATGCCCCGCCCCTCCAAGCTCTGACCCAGCCCTCAGCCTCCCTCCCGGGTCTGAGGCCGCTCCTTCCTGCCTCCCTGGTGCAGAAGAAGATCATGATCATCATCTGCTGCGTGGTCCTGGGCATTGTCATCGCCTCCACGTTTGGAGGCATCTTCGGCTAGAAAGCACCCCACCGGCCACCCCACTCGGGACGGTCTGCCCTCAGGAGGCCCCCTGGCTGCTGCCGCCTTCGGGCTCGGAGCCCCTTCCTTCCCAGCCCACGCCGCCCCTTTCTCTGCCGTAGGGCCCTCCGTACCCACCGTGCCCTGAGCCGTCGTGTGCATGATCTCTGTGACAGTGTGTGTCTGTACCGGGGAGCGAGCGGGCTGGGGCAGGTCCGCGGCAAGGACAGACTCAGGCCCTGGCCCAGGCCGCCTCCCCCTTCCCAGGTGGCGCTGCCGGGGGTAGCCGTGCTCCCCTTCCCCCGCCTCCCGTTAATCCCACCCCAGCCTGGGGTCTGCCCTGGCCTCTGGCCTCTCCAGCTGTGCCCCGAAGCCGAGCCCCCTAAGGGGTGGGGACCAGCTGGCCGCACGGTGCTGCTTTTCAGGCTAAGGAAGGGGTGGCCCTGAGAGGCAGCCCAGCTCTAAGCCTCTACCAGCTGACCACTGCCAGGGAGGCTCAGGGTGCAGTGGCCAGGTGGCTTCTGGCTTTGCCACGACCGGGCTCCCTGCCCGCGTCAGGGCAGAGTCCAGCAGGTCTTGGCCGCCTCATACTCCCTTCCCACGTTCCCACAGCCCTGGGAGCAAGCCCTCTGGGCTATGCCTGACCCCAGGTCACGTTCTACGAGAGGCTGCCCGGTGCCTGGTTTCCAGCCACCCTTCGAGCTAGGGAGGCAGACGGGGCCCGGCGGGCCCCTGCCAGAGCCGAAGCCCACGCCCCGGGCCGGCCACCCCCCCCCCGGCAGGCCTCGGTCAGGTTCTCAAGCCATCGGGTGTTGCATGTTTGGGACAATGGCCCCTGCTCTCTTGCGCTCTGGGAAGTCAGACGTCATTCAGGCCTGCAATCGCATCCTGCCCTTGCTGTCCCCCACTAACGTGCCACGTGGGTGTCGGGTGTCTGGGATGCGGTATTCAGCAGCCAGCCGGGGAGGAGTACCTCCCTCCTCCGTCTCGGGGCTTCTCAAGTCGGAAACGTGCCCCCACCCAAGAGCCCTCTTCCTCACTGACAGGCTCGGAGTGTGCATGCGAGTGCATGCAGTGGGGGATGGGGCCGCGTCCGTGCCCCGCCTTCCCTCAGCTCTGCTCCTGCCCAGTGACTGTGACCACTGTCCGTGTTGCCTTCTTCAACCGCGACTTCCCTCCCCTCCTTCACCCCTTCACCAAAGGTCTTGGTACAACCAGCTGCCCATTTTGTGAAATTTTTATGTAGAATAAACATTTGTATCTGGATTTCTTACGGTCACAGCGTCACAGCCTTAGAACTCGGGGGTCAGTGTGCATAGCACGAAGAGGAAGGAGGGACTCTCCCTCAGCCTCCAGCCTCCAGATCCTCCGGCTCCTCCGGCCCAGCCTGAACGTCTCCACTCCTGCTTGAAGCCTGATGCCCGTTCTGTACTGTGGGCCCATAGCTACCCCCTCTCCTCCTGCTTTTCCAGGAGTCACAAGCGACCCCCAGATCCCCTCCACACCCCAGGGCAGGACTTAACCTGCCCTTCTGACCACTAGAAATCAGACAGGAGACATGCCCCCAAAGACAGGCAACCAAGTGCTGGGCCGATCAGCAAGTGGTGCAGCTCACGGCCAAAGGTCAGCCCAGGCCACAGGCTGGGTGACGGTGACGCCTTTAACAGGAGGGCAGCCGGAGGAGGCTGGGCGATGGCCTCAGGGCAGTGGGTCCCAGTTTCATCCTGCCCATGCTTCTCAAATCGGCCTCGTGCTGCAATAGATAAGCAGCCTGAAATCCAACCTGTGTTCCTTGTACGTTAAAAGGGTACTTTTCATACATTTAAGTTTTGCAAGCCTCATCTCGACCTGGGGAATCAGGCAGCGGCCCCCAGCAGTAGAGGGACCCAAGAAATGTGTTCAGGATCAGAGCTAAAAAACGCCAGAGCCCCGGTTCACAAAAAGTGGTTTATTGCTTTTAGAACAAGAACTTCTGTTAGTGAAAGGAAATGGTTAGAACTTGAGAACTTTCC
This sequence comes from Mirounga angustirostris, assembly GCF_029215605.1. Lineage (NCBI taxonomy): Eukaryota > Metazoa > Chordata > Mammalia > Carnivora > Phocidae > Mirounga > Mirounga angustirostris. The sequence continues at coordinate 170,665,121 of NW_026991713.1, forward strand.
TGAAACAGTATTCTGTCAGCTAACGGAACTAGGCACTTCGACAGAACCCCCGGCGGGCGACAAGGTGGGTGACAAGGCTTGTCGCTGGGCCTCCAAACACGTCCAGCTCGCCGCTCAGAAGCGGGGCCTGCGCTTGCGGCCGGTGTACCGGGTGTCCGGTCTGACGTCCCTGTGGCGAAGAAGTCACGGGCCAGTCTCAGAGAAAAGAACAAAGAACCCCCGGGACCCCTCCAACTGCAGGGGAGCCCTGCGCAGCCGCAGAGCCCGCCCTCGCCGGCAGCCCAGCCCCAGCACTCACTTGCCCTGCCGCCTGCGCCGTGCCTTCTTCCCTAGCACCCACTCGCGGCTCTTCCTCACGACCCCGCGCCTCGCCATCCTGTACAGGACCCTGCGTGGGAGACACCGCTCTGAGGGGACGGAGGGCGTAGCTCACCCGTGCGGGGCGCAACAGCCATCCTCCCGTGCCCCTGCGGCCACCGAAGTCCCCGCCTTCAGACACCCTCTCCTCCCTCAGTGATCCCCCCTCACATCCCCCCCCCCCCCGCCAGGCCAAAGCTATTGGGTAGGAGGAGAGCAGGAGGGGAGAGGCCCCGCACTCCCCCACTCCCCCCGTGCATCCGCTTCAGTGTCTTTGTTAGGTGTTGCCCACGGGGCAGGCAGGGTAAGCCACGCTACTTTTGGGGCAACACAGGCAGGATGAGCTCATGAGAGCCTGGCACCATCCGAGGAGAGCCGGAGGCCCCGGGCCCAGTGCTGCCACGTTAGCCCCTCGTCTGACTGTGGGGTTCGCAGGCCTGGGATAGACCACGTGGGGGCTCCCGGCAACTCCAGATGTCTGAGGCAGGAAAACAAGGCTGCCAGCTCACGGCAGCCCCGACAATGATCCTCAAGGGCTGATCTTGGCCTCCAGCCCTGGCTGAGGAGAGGGACCCCCTCACGCAGCCCCGTGGGAGAGAGGCCCTGAGAACAGGGAGAGCCTTTGCCCACCCCCCCAAACCACATCCCCACCTGGCAGCTGGGATCAAACGGCTTCCAGCGTAATTCCTGCCGTGCAGGGCTGCTCAGCATTTGAGTAACAGCCATTTCCCGAGCACCTGAGCGCATGACCCCAGGATGTCCTATGGTGGATAGGAACCAGACTTGCCCCCGAAGAGCCCGCGACCGGGCCATGGCAGGGACCAGCCACACCAGGCAAAGCGAGTGCGCAGAGGCCCAGCAGCTGCTAAGCGAGTGACACAGAAAAGAAAAGCAGAGTCTGGGAAAAACAAGAGGGCTGCTGAGACCAAGCGGGTGATTCTGCAGGCAGGTGAGGCAGTGCCATGACCAGAGCACCACAGGCGGAGGCGCTGGAAGGACCGAGCACGAAGTCTAGGGACAGAAGAGTCCTGTGAGCCTGGGACGAGAAGGGCAGTGGGATCTTGAGGGTTGGAAGCACACGTTCCCTCCCTGCCTGAGGGCCAGTCCATCACAGACCCTGGCGGCTACTGCTCACCTGTTCTGACCTAGTAACAGAAGTCAGCATCATTCAAAACAAACTCAGGGGCGCCCGGGATGGCTCAGTCAGTTGAGCATCTGACTCCATTTTGGCTCAGGTCATGATCTTGGGGTCTTGACACTGAGCCCCACTTCAGGCTCCACACTCAGTGTAGAGTCTGCTTGGGATTCTCTCTCTCTGCCCCTCCCCCCACTCTCCCTCTCTAAATAAATAATAATCTTAAAAAAAAAATATTTCAGAATCTCACTTGGCTTACAGGCAAGGAGCATGTTGTCCCTTCAGTAAGCAGGGAGCAGTCAGAGACATTTCCTGGCAAAGGATTGACATGATCTAGACCCTTCGGTGTGTACAGGCAGGGGTGCACGAAAACAGAATGCCCACGATCAGAGGGCAGGAGTCTGAGGCACCAAGTGCAAAACAGGTGGGAGCTGCCAACTGGGGGCTGGAAGTGCAGGACCGATCAGCAGGAAGGACGAGCTGGGGGGCCAGCTGTGAGCCACAGAAGGAATGATGGGGGAGAGCCGTCAGGGCAGATGAAGGGAGCAGGGGGAGGCAGTAAGTGCCCCAGACCAAAGGTGCCAAGAGGGAAGTTGGTCGGAAGCTGCAAATGCCACAGGTGGACTGAGTCCTCAGAGAGACAGACAGAATGATTAGAAATGACAAGAACGAGAGAAGCCCTGATTATCCTTCCAACGGACAACAGCCTTGCCCCCTGGCCCCAGCTGAGGGCCTGCAGAACTGGGCTGACAGGCCCGGGCCGCACACTGCCGAGCCCAAGCACAAACACGCTCTACTCATCAATGCGCTGCCCGAGTGCGGGCTTTACCCCCTCAGGTAGATGAGAAACGGCTGCTTACCTAAGTTTACAGCTAGCGTGTGTCGTCTGTGAGCACAAGAGGGACTGTACCGTGGGTGGAGGGGGCTGAACCACGTGTGGATCCTCTGTGAGGTGGGAGGGCGTGCCACTCGCTGGGAGCAAGTGGTGGGCACCTTAGAGAACACATCTCAAAGAACCCCCCCCAAATCCCCATGGGGAATGGGCTGAGGAACTAAGGCAGATGACCACAGAGGATGGAGGGGGGTTCAGGGGGGCAGGGGGCTCCAATCTGCGGTGGACATCAGGACCACACTCGTGATCTTCACCACTTGTGGCCTTCCAAACTCACTCAGGCTCTGCCCGTTTTTCCTCTTCAATGTCTTAAAAACCTTGGGGCTTTTGCACTCCCATCAGCCAGAACGAAGAAATAACCTCTGCTGCCTTACCATCAATTATCCAGTCAGCGAACACTGGATACCATTCACTGACAGGACCCTACTCTGACATCAGGGATACATCAGCGGTCCCCAAGTTCTCCTTCCGGCCGGAGAGACACCGGACCACCCAGGAACCACATGTGCGGGTTTCAGAGCGGTGGAAGGTGGAGGGAAACAAGGGTAAGGAGAACTCAACCACGGACACTGGAAGAGAAAAACGGCGAGACGGAACCGCCCTTTTTAGAAAATTAAGGGAAAAGAAAAGGACTCGTCCTGCTGCCACGTGGAAGAGAAATTCAAAGGGTCAAAGACTCAGAGCGGAGGGAGGCCAGCCCAGCAGCGTCTGCATCAGGCAAGGGGAGTGGTGGGGGCTCAGGCTGGGGAGGGGAGGGGAGGGGAGGGGGCTGCTGTGTGGACGGACACGGGCAGCAGGGCGTGAAGGACTGGCTGGAGAGGAGATCAGAAAGACAGGAATGAGGAGGGGAAAGAGCAGAGGAAGGGAGTCTCGGAGTGAACAGCAAGAGCTTCGCTGGGTCCCAAACACCTGCGGGAAGTCTGGTACGGATACCAGGGGGGCGGTTCGGAAGCTGCAGGTGGGGCTGAGGCCACAGGCATAAATCCGGAGCAATGCACCTAGGGTTGGTGGCTAAGGCGGCAGGGGGAGAAGGGGTCCAGGCTGGGCCCCAGGGTGCTCGGAGAAGGAACAGCCAGCGAGGCGAGGAGCAAACCGGGATGGCGGGTGGGAGGCCGGGCAAGGAATGCACCAAGGGAGCAATCGGCTGCGTTGGCGCCGACGGAGCAGGCAGGTTGAGAGGACAGCAGAGAAAGACTGAGAAGTGGCCAGATTTGGCAGGACCGAGGCTGCTGTGGCCTTGACAAGAGTGACCGGTGAGGAGACAGAAGCAGGAGCAGAGAGCAGGGGTGAGAGGATGGGGCGGCAGAACAAGAGGCAGGTATGGATCTGCTCCAGAGGGGATCCAGGTGCGGGGCTACTGGAGAGGACAGGAGAGACGGCGCAGCGCATCTGCGAGCGGATGGGAATGAGCCTGGAGAGTAGACAAGAGCGGAGGGAGAGACGGAGGGGATGCGGGGGTCCAGGACACAGGTGGGGAGGGAAGGCAGACAGAGGAAAGACTGAAAGCCGCATGGCTGTCCAGAGACATCCAGAAGGGTCCCAGCTGCCCAGCCTGACGCAGGGGCAGGGACAGGCCCCAAAGGCTCCCCGCTGTCACCACCGTGGTGCTACTGCCACCCCTGGACCTGAGAGACCTCGTGAAAGTGGAGAGCCACCCTGTCTGCCAGCCCCGGCAGCAGCGAGCCCCCAAACCCGAGGCAGCCCGAGCAACAGCTTTACCTCTCTCTCGTGAACTCGGACTCCTGGACCTCCTCGTCATCGTCGTTACTCTCATTCAGGGGCTGCGGGGACCAGAGTGCTCTTAGATCGTCCAGGCGGTCTCCCCACGCGCCTGCCCCACCCCAGGAGGCCGGGCCACCCAGGCCTGAGCCCTTCCAACAGGTACTAGGTCAGCCCCACAAGCAGGGAATCCAAAGGCCACAAGCCTGCAAACTCTGGGATCCTTACCTTTGGCAGAAAGGTTGAAGGCCCAGAAAACAAGCAGAGGTAGAACCTGAAACCAGAAAGGACAGTGATGGCTGAGCTCATAAAGCCTTGTGGGGGCGGGGAGGTAAGTCCTCACGCACACTCCTTCAAACACACAGGTGCAGAACCTTGAGGGCCCCGGGGACCCAGCCCTGCACGCCTCTGGCCCCCGGCACTCACTTCTTGGCCTTGGCACTGTTGGGGAAGTCCACCACCACGCCACCCGTGAAGCCAGCCTTGGTGGCCTGGGTTGTGATCAGCTCCAACTGAGGAGAGAACGGCAAGTCAGGCAGGGAGGCTGGGAGAGCAGACGGCTTCCTCTCCGCCTCCCTTCCAGAAGCCAGTCTGCCCCCAGGATGCACCCTGCCCAGGGGGAACTGAAGGTCTTCATCAGACTGTTCCTCATTCTGAGTCCCCAAAAGCTACACAAAGGAAAATGCAAGCTGGAACCAACAATTCCCCCCAATTCTCTTTCTAGCCCAGGGACCCATCTCAGGAATGAACGGTCATCAATCAGGAGGCAAACTCGTTATGTGAGGGGCTGGAGACAGCTCCCCACTTGTCTTTCAGAATCTGTACCTCTATTCCTCATCCCCATGGTTGACACTCCACAGGGCAGACAGCTCTGCTGTTCTCTCAAATCCTCCCCAACTTCCATTCATTTGACTATGGGAACCAGAATTATCCTATTAATTATAATACCACATGTCTGTCAGTAGAAGACTGAACGCCCTTATCCTGACCCCCGCAGATACCACTACTCTTCCCCAGGATGACAGGTCATAACACCCGCCATCAGTGGCAACAGGAACCTCTCGGAGGCTCGCTCCCTACTTTTCCCACCAGTCAGCAACAAGTTCCTCATTCTGTCACCTCCCAACAGCGGGAGGGCAGATGAGTGAGGAGCAGGACAGCTTACCTGTTCTGGGTCCCTCCCCCTTCCCTGCACCTCCAGGAGCCTGAGGGGCTCGCTCACCTGCTCTGAGTTCTCAGGGTACAGCTGCAGGACAGCACGGGCTCCACGGACCTGCAAGCAACAGAAACATCACTCTCCTACAAATATACCATGTGCTCAGGGCCCAACACTTCTCCATTCCTTGTTCACTCAGTATCTGAAACCCCACTAGCTTCATGACACTGTTCATAGGGCTTGGGATACAGCTGTGAACAGAGGGAGCCCCAGAACTTTCGGAGCACAGGTTTCAGTGAGAAAAGCTGCCAACTTACAGTACTGATGTAGTACCAAGAAGAAAAATGTATTAGGACGAAAGAATGGTGAGGGACAAGAAGACTGTTGGCTTTACTTTTGGTTCAAGGAAGGCCTCTGAGGGACACTTGAGCAGAGTCCCGAATGTAATGGGGAGCTGGCTAAACATAGGAGAGAAAACCACTTCAGCGGACAGAAAGGCAAACACAGGCCATCAGAACCTCGGATTAACTCCAGTGCATGCGTGACCGAATCCACAGGACGCGTGAGACCAGCCAGCCATATGCAAAAACCACCCATCCTAGGAAAACCAGGGATGCGGTGGGGAGATTAAGAAGACCAAGAAATACCTGGATCCATTCAAAAAAGTAAAAGAACTCATTTTTAGGACTTAAAATCTCAAATCCTCTAATCCTGTAACACAACCAAAATCAACACCATCGGCGCCTGGGTGGCTCAGTTGGTTAAGCGACTGCCTTCGGCTCCGGTCATGATCCTGGAGTCCCTGGATCGAGTCCCGCATCGGGCTCCCTGCTTCTCCCTCTGACCCTCCCCCCTCTCATGTGCTTGCTCTCTTTCTCTCAAATAAATAAATTTAAAAAATCTTAAAAAAAAAAAAATCAACACCATCAGTTATGAAGACAAGATAAAACTTAATAAAGGCTCTGTGATAAATAACCACCCTGCTCTCCATCTGAGCATCAGCAGTAGGAGAGAGAGAGGGGTGGAAGTCAGAGGATGTGGGCACTCTGTGAGCCCTGGACATGATGTCTCTGTCCTCGCTCTGTGGAGTCCATGCCCCCAAACTAACTTCCAATTAAAATTCAGTGCAGTGGGGACACAGGAATTGTGATCAGTCTCAGATTTTGACATCAACATCTTCTGCATTTCGTTAGGGATGTCAGACCACTGAGCTTTCTCTTTAGACTGAACACCAAGACAAAAGTAACCACAATTAAGGTCCTGCCACCCCTTTTGGGTCCTGCGGTCCCATTTGAATGGCTTTCTCATGGGCCGCTTCCTACTCCGTCACTACCTGCAAGAGGGAGAAGCAGCCAGCCCAGACTGGGAGATCTCATACTCACCAGCACAGAGTAAAGAGAAGAAAAGAAGCAGTACAGACGCTTGGCAGGGATGTCAGACTTCTTGTTTGCGTTACAGAGCCACTGTATAGCAGAAATGCTGAGAAAGGAAGGGACCCAGTCAGGAGAGGGAGGAACACACATTGCTCCCCCCAGCCTCTTTGAGACTTTAACACCATGCACATCCTTGAGCCCCAGGTGAAACCCTCCTGCTCATAATTCTCTTTCTGGGCACATGCAGACCCACTCCAGCTCACCATTCTACAACTGGACAGAAAAGGGTAAATAGAAGGTCAGCATTAACTTCCTTGCAGCCAGTCCAAACAAGTATTTTCCCAACCTTGTTTCTGTGTGCGTCTCGAATTTAAAATTACACAGCATGTCAAGGCTCTCTGCCACCTAGCCCTTCATTCCCTTCCTCTAAACAAGGGAAAACCCCTTTATAGTAAACACAATTACATTCACTATCCTCCTCAATCAGTTCCTTTAGCTGTACTCACTCGGTGTCTTCAACCCAGATTTAAAAACTTCAAGCAGCTACTATATACTCCTCTCAGGTACGTCCCCGTTCACTGCTGTGCACACATATCCACAGAACCCCAAACCCTGACGGTCTGTCCAAATGCCTCTCCCAGCTTTTAGTTCTCTCTACCACTCTCCTGGGTCAGCACTACTCACCGCCTCCATTGCTTCATCTTGCTTCTCTTCTTTTAAATAATCTTCCCAAAATACAGCTCTGCTCTTGTCACTCCCTAGCTTCCCACTGACTACTCAATAAAGCCCAAACTTCTCAGCTCCTTTCCCTGGCTACTTCTGTGCCTTTGCTCACGCTGTTCCTTCACTCAGAAACCCTCCCCACGACTATCCAAACTCCTCAGAGCCTTCAAGGCCCAACCCCAGCCCCTCCTTCTCTTCAAGGCTTTCCTGTGCTCTTTGGCTTCTCTTCACCGCTGTGGTGGGCCCCACGACTCCCCAGTCACACTCCACACTCAACTTCGGCTTTAGTTGTGTGGCCCGTGTTTATAGCACCTAATACACCATGGAGAGTCTTAAAGCAGGGACTGTGTTGTATTTCCACAAACTCCACAACACCTAGTACCACGTCCTACATCTAAGGAACGTTCAAATAAATAAATAAAATAATAAGCTTGCCATACTATCTCTCTTAAAAAACCCAAAACTGACGACTTACTCCTAAAATATACAAACCGTATCGCTGGCCTTCAGTTTTCTGCAGCTTAGAACATCTCACCCAATCATTACTAAAAAGCAACTGCTATCCTTGAAATGGGGTTTCCCCCTGATCTTGTTCCCAGATGTAAACTAATCCCTTACCCTAGAAGAAAATCTTCAAATCCAAATTTTACTGCTCACCCAGATCCCCACTGCTCAGTCCACAATCACAGGAGGAGGTATCCCCCCACCCCGGGTAAGGATTAAAGTTATGACTTCCTCCCTATCCCCTACTTCCACCCCATCAACAACACACCACACCAAACGTTCAACAGAACTCTACCACAGAAAACAACTTCACATTTCAAACGCTCATTTCGATGTTCTAAGATCTGTTACCAAAGTACTATGTAAATGCCGAAAACTTGACCCTGATGACCCAGAAAGGGCAGCACCACTGAAGAGACTGGAAAATTCTGGGCCACTCTCCACTGCAGAGCTATTCAAAAAGCAGCCAACAAGGTGGCTGCTGGCACCCACAAAATGGCTCCTGGAGGGGTGAGAAGACCACCCCTTCCCCCCCCCCCCCCCCCCCCCCACAGAGCAGACAGAGAATCTACACCAGCAGTACCTGAACCTGGCAGCACAAGATGATCAAAGGAGTAGACCGTTGCAAAATAGAAAAAACACATAATTGGGGGCACTGCTCTAACCTGGGGATGTGGGTTTTTAAGTATCCTGTGTAACCCTGCTGCACGGCCAGCCTGGGAAGCACTGACCTGCAGGACTACAAGCAGGAAGCGAAGACTCTGCTCACCTGACACAACCATCAAAGGAGCCTGGTTTGAAGGGGATGCCCTGGCCCATGTCCCCCAGAAGCAGGTCTCCCTCAGTGTCCCGGTCCAAGGCCGCATCTACATTGGAGAAGAGTCCATCAGGGAAAGAGACGACCCATACTGCTCCATACTCAAAACGAGTAGTCCACTCCGATGCTAAGTAGAACATACGTACCCAGCATGGCAGGGCTGATGTCGATGCCCACCCAATAGTGCCCTTCATCCGAAAGATAATCTCCACTCAGCCCAGAACCACAGCTGGAAGACACAAACAGGAACTCAACAGCGTGAGCAGCAACGACACTCCACCACCACCTGGACAACCTGAACTGGGCCCCAGGATCTCACCCAATATCCAAAAGGTAACAGGGCTGACCCTCAGGCAGATAGAGAAGCTCCAAAGCTCGCCCAGCCATCTTGGTCTGGACATCTATCATCCGTGAGCTGGGAAGGCAGAAAACACAAACAAGTGATAAAAGAATTCTGAGCTAAAACATCACCCAGAGCAAAAAAAAGAAAAGACGAAAAGAAACAATCACCCTGAGGTACTCTCCCAGTCACCATACTCAACTACTTAAAAGTGACCCCCAAAACCCACGTAATACAGCGACAAGCTACTTTGGGACACAAATCATAACTCTACCAGTTGCAATGCTAATGACTAAATGACTAATCATTGGGGATTTTCAACTCACTAAGGCCCTGATGTGGTTATTACTTAAAAACACATTTTCTGGAAGAATTACCCACCATAGTTACGCTCGTGTATAAAGCTCAACAATGCACAACAAAAATCCATAGCAGTACTGTCCGTAAGAAATATAACGCAAGCGGGGCGCCTGGGTGGCTCAGTCGGTTGAGCGACTGCCTTCGGCTCAGGTCATGATCCTGGAGTCCCGGGATCGAGTCCCGCATCGGGCTCCCTGCTCAGCAGGGAGTCTGCTTCTCCCTCTGACCCTCCCCCCTTCTCATGTGCTCTCTCTCAAATAAATAAATAAAATCTTTAAAAAAAAAAAAAAAGAAAGCTGACTGGTTGGGGCGCCTGGGTGGCTCAGTTGGTTAAGCGACTGCCTTCGGCTCAGGTCATGATCCTGGAGTCCCGGGATCGAGTCCCGCATCGGGCTCCCTGCTCGGCGGGGAGCCTGCTTCTCCCTCTGACCCTCCCCCCTTCTCATGTGCTCTCTCTCTCAAATAAATAAATAAAATCTTAAAAAAAAAAAAGAAAGAAAGAAATATAACGCAAGCCACGAAAGACTTTCTGAGTACCACGATTAAAATGAAACACATTAACTGTAATAATAGTTTACCCAACCCAATATACCTGAGAACATATCTTACTTAACCCAATATGCTCTAAATATTTCAACACATCACCAACATAAAAAAAGCTTAATAAAATGTTAACATTTTCTTCATATCAAGTAATTCAAACTATTATTTCAATCGATGACTACAACTAATAAAAACAGGTCTATAGTTATAGTAGGTCTATCCATCCCAGGACCAAGAGAAAGAATCCAGAGCTCTGCAGCCGGCGAGAAGTTTATGTTGCTACATAATGACAATTGGACCAGAGATTTCTGCTGACTTTCTGGGTCTTGGACTCTAATTTGAATGGGAAGAAAGAGAACCGTTATCTCTAGACTAGTGTTTATCAGAAAGGGAAGGCTTGGAAGTCCCTGTTCTGGCCTTCAGCTGTTAAGTGACTTTATAGTTACACAACCACCCTCCGAAACGCAGATCGTACACCAGCAGTTCTCATGAGAACTTAAAAGACCTACAACCTTCTGTGAATACGCTTTCCTTCCCCTCAACAGCACCGACCCCTTACGCGGATCAACGGCCCCCTGCCGATTTCACCACATGCTTCAAACAAGTTGTCACCGAAAACTTCGAAAACCACCTGGAGAGTATGATCCACCCCCATTTTAATGCTAGTTTACGGAGGCCCGGAGGGTTCCGAGGTGTACTCACCGCTGACTTTCCCACTGTAAGAACCGGAATCAGTCCTTGTCCCTGCCTTCCCCACCCCCAACCCCCCCCCCTCCCAAATTCTGCGTGCTTTCCCAGCAATGCCCGCTGTTGGGTCAACCTGCCGGTTCCCGACCCCCGACGCCGGGCAACATGCAGGTTCCCCTTACTTGCGCACGTATTTCCGGGCTTCATTCTTGTCGTAAAACTGCGGGAAAGAAACAAGAAAAGAGCAGTAGAGGAGGTATCAAGATGAGGCAGGGAGAGGGGTGCGCGCGGGGCAAAGCCTCTCACCAGCTCGGGGGGCCCGCCGTGCTCCGGTCTCTTGCCGCGGAGCGCCATCTGCACGCCTCAGCCTCGAGACTGGCACTGGCGTTCCGGAAACCCGGCTTTTATGTCATCGGCCCCACGCCCGCCTCTTAGTACGCATGCTCCGCCCCTCTCCCCGCCTCCTGTTTTACTCGATTGGCTACAGTGCCGACGCGCTGCGAACAACGCACGCCTCCCATTGGCCAGTTCATCTTGCACCGCCCGCATGGTCCATCCAAGATGGCAGCCAAGCGCGATCTGAGGTGGTCGCGGCGGTTGCTGTGGAGGTTGTGGCTGGTCCCGAACGCTCCACAGAACCCGGGATCCGGCCTGGGCCTAGAAGCGAGGACTTATTCCCAGGGCGACGGCCCATACTCGCGCACCGCGCTCTATGAGCTGCTCGGCGTCCCCTGCACGGCCACGCAGGCGCAAATCAAGGCGGCCTACTACCGGCAGAGCTTCCTCTACCACCCAGACCGCAACTCGGGGAGCGCGGAGGCTGCCGAACGCTTCACGCGCATCTCCCAGGCCTACTTGGTGCTGGGCAGTGCCACCTTGCGTCGCAAGTATGACCGCGGCCTGCTCAGCGACGAGGACCTGCGCGGGCCTGGTGTCCGGTCCTCCAAGGAGCCCGCCGGCAATGCGGGCTCGCCCCGCGCCCCGCCACCTGCCTCTCGGGCGCACAGTCGTGGTCAGGCCGCGGCGGGCGCCGACCGCACCATGTTCGACTTCGACGCCTTCTACCGAGCGCACTACGGAGAACAGCTGGAGCGCGAACGGCGCCAGAGGGCCCGGCGAGAGGCCCTGCGCAAGCAGCAGGAGGCCCGGGCCAAGAAGGGCTTCCGCTGGGACGAGACCCGAGACACTTTTGTGTTCCTTCTCTTAACAGTCTTCGTCATCGTGGGCTTTCGTTCTTAATCGGAGAGAGGAGGAAAGGGGACCAGCCCCCAGCCGGCCTTTCCTGTCTTCTTGAACCCTCGCCTTCCATAGTCTACCTCTGCTGGGGTCCGAGGGAACTGCTCTCCCCCTCCTCTTCCCCGCCCGCCCAGCTTAGCCATTCACCTGCACGGCCCTCCCCTACGGTCCAGAAAAAGCTTTTCGATGCCCAAGAAGAAGAGTCCCGAAAGCCCGAGAGTGAAGGGTTTTCTGGAGTCCCTTGGGTGCCAATTCCAGAGGTTGCCTTCCTGATGTTGTCAACTTCTGGAACACTTGCTCTGGCTTGATTGTAAAGCTCTGAGCAAGCGTTGTCTGCTCCTGCCCCACGTTTGTACCGTGGGGCTCCTGTGTAACCTTGAACCGTGCAATGTGACCCGTTGTTGGCTGCCAAAAGAAAAATTCTGGGGTTGTCCGAACCTTGTGTTTCTGTGAGTTCCCCAGCCACAGGTGAGACCCGATGTAGGGTAAGAATGGGATCTTTGGAAACCTTGCCGTTTTGGTATGATCAGCCCTAGGCCCCACTCCCCCTTCTGTCCGTGGCATGTGGGAGTAGGAAAGCAAGGTCATGGAGCATTAGGAATCGAGTGCTCCTGTACCCATACTTATCTAATGTGTGACCTCAGAGAAATTACTCTGTGGCGTGACAGCAGAGGAACAAATCATTTGCTCTCTTGAGGTCTGTCACACTTGATTATCCAGTTCTAATGGGCTCAGTGATTAAAACATGATGTTAGCAGAGTCAGATTTATCCTTGGGACAATGTGCCTGTCTCCTGGTCATTCCTTGGCCAGCCACCCCGTCACTAACTGTGCAGCCCCATCCCCTCCCTGAAATAGAGCAACAAACGGGGGGTTTGAGTCCAGCAAACTGGGAATGTGGCCTGTCCTCTTGTTTAACCCCACAAGTCAAGTCCTTGAAACTTGGCTGCTTGAGTGTGGAGTAGACGGTACTTCTAAGGGAGAGGAGGCATGTGGTGGAAACTTGGGTCTTTATTCAGAGCTGGCTGAGGCTTTTTTCCCTCTGGGTTTCTAAGTCGAGCTAAGCGGTTGGTCATCACTTGGCTGGAGCTGTGGTAGTCAGGCTCTCGATTATGTGTCCCTGCACACGGAGTCTGTGTGTGGGCCGTGAGATTTCAGCTGCTCACGTATTTATGCACTGGGGCTAAGTGTAAAGCTGTGGGATAGGAAAATCTTTGCAAGAGTGAGGACAGAAGCGTAGGTTCTAAACCAAGCCAGAGGCGCATTGGTAAATTAGTAAGAACTGCTCTTGTGAAATCCTTGTAATTAGGATAAGGCCACAGCTCGTTCAAATTGGTGTCTCGGAAAGGATTTTGATTCTAGCCTTGGAAGTCAGGGGCAAGCTCTTAGGACTTTGCAGTGAGCACACGATTCAGTGGTAAAGATTTGAGCCTGCTTTGGATTCAAACTCGGTAGGCTCAGCTAGCCTTGGTTTGGGGGGAGGGGCACATGTACTTTTAGAAAGAACATTTAATGTTATTATGTTTCGTATTTGGAAAACAAGTCCTTTTTGAAGTACAAACAACAGGAAGTGTTGGGCTTAGTAAAATGTGCCAGAAACTTGGTGGTTCTCAACCAAGCAGCTGGACGCATAACAGCGTGTCCTTGGGGCGAGGTTCTATCAGAGTTTCTGTCAAAAAGGAGGATTGGTGTTCTTTTGGGGGGTAAAAGCACTAGTGGTCTGTGATAGCTGGGACCTTTCTCATGGGCTCCTTGATATAGACCTCCCCCAAGTTTGTTTTCTGTCAGTAAATATCAAAGCCAAGAACATTCCCTGGGGCCTCTGAACACAGAGGTATATAGAAGGTTCCAGAAGGTTGGGGGAGGGGGCAGACCCTGTGAAACTTCTGGAACATTCCATTCAACTCCAAGCAGGATAGTCAATAAAGTTCATTGATCATCCAACTGTAAACCTCTCCTTAGGCCTTAGAACCAGGCTCACGCTATTACAGTGCCATCCTACCTGCCTCAGGTTTGTTGTTTTTTTTTTTTTTTTAGCCCAGAGCTGAACTCGAAGTTCCCACTCAATACTCTCCCTAAAACGGAGTCTGGGTCCTTTATGGAAGGGGAGATGTGTGGGAGGCTTTTTGAAGGATCCCCAAACTGGTTCCCATCATATTTCCCCCTTCCCACCTATCCCCTATGATTGCCCTAAGTCGTTCCTTTCTCAGTTTCTTATCTGCCCTAAGGAGGAGAGGCTGAACCAGGCCATGAACGTTACCCCTGCCTTCTAGGGGCTGCTTCCCAATTCCTGATAGTGGAGGAAGGCTCAGACATGTTCAATTTTAGTCCCTTTTCTCCTTTTGATCACAAACTAAAACAAAACTCTCTGGAAAGTTGGACCTAGGACAGGAGAAGATAACAGCAGCCCAGCCTGCCTCAGACTGTTCACTGGGGTGGGAATGGGATTGCAAGTACAGCATGAGGGTGAATGAGCAGCACACACAAGTCCTGAACGGGGAGACACGGACAAGACAGTAGTCAAAGGTGTACTTGTATAGACAATCCTGATACTGTTTTTGGACTTGATCAGGACTTTATTTCTCCTGAGCCAAACTTTGCCCTTTGTTGCTTTTTGTTTATTGCTGGGTGAAGGGATCCTTTGCAGATCCCAGCGCTGAGGGAGTAGGATTTCTTGCTTCCCTTCTGAGGTTCTGGCATTTTGTTCACTCGGTGCACCTTGCCTTCCATAATGATCCTAGCATGAGCCAAGATGAATATGAATAGCCTACCTTAGACCAATGAGTTGTCCATTTGGTCTTTATATATATAGCGTGCGCGCGCGCGCACACACACACACAGTCCTTAAGGTCACAAGCCTAGGCACCAAGGATGGAGCCCAAGTAAGTTGCCACCATACTCCTTTTTGGAGAAATGGTAGCAGGGTGGGGGTGGCATACCTCAGACCTTCCTGGCAAGGTCACCAGATCCCAGGAAGAGAGGCTAGTAAGTGGTAGTGTTCCTTCAATCCTCTGTCTTGAATTCAGTGCACTAGAAATGTGGGCTCTATCCTGGTCTTTGCCTCCTCTCAATTCCTCAGCCTTGTGACATCACACACTGCCCCCTGCCTATGATCAGGATCATAGGAGGAAGCCTGCCTTGCCTACCTTCAGTACCTTGGTTCTCAGGCCCAGCTTGTGGGCCTGGTGGCCGTAGGGTTTGTGCAAAGCAGTTGAGGGTCCCTCTGTTACTTTGTGAGGATGACCATGAGACCTGAATCTAGGTCCTCGTGGCGAACTTGCATATACTGAGAACGCTCAGTGCCATCATCCCCAAGAAGCAGGTGCAGAGAGCTCCTCTTCACTTGCTGTGAGGTCATGGTGTCACTCTCAATCTCTCTCTTAAGGCTGGGGTCCTCTAACTAGACTTCAAGTGCGTTCGTCATCCCATCCTGCTTTGTGCCCCTTCAGCGTTCACACCCTCAGTTCTGGGAGGGGGCTGCTGGTAGACAAGAGAAGGCCTGTTTCAGGAGTACCAAGAATGGGCTGAGATCTGGTCCCACAGGCCACACAGCCAACTTGCGCACCGTGTCTGGCTGTGGCTAGCCCAGCAGCTTCAAAAGCTTTAGCCAATGTTCAGAACTTGGGAGACTGTATAAAAATCGAGATTTCTGACTTCTCTCAAAAAATGAGAAAACACGGGCACCTGGGTGGCTCAGTCGTTAAGCTATCTCTCTCTGTCAAATAAATAAAATCTTTAAAAAAGAGAGAGAAAACGTGCTGCCGTTGCGCTCACTCACACACTCGTACTGGCACTTGGGAAAAGCTGTAACATCTACCTTTTAGAGAGGACATGGCTCCCCCGTTTGCTGCGTTCCCACCAACAGCAGGGAAGTGTAAAAGGCCTTGATCTACACACTTGGCCGTTTTGCTCATAATAGAGAAATGTCTCTCTATGCACCGTGTCTACCAAAAAGGGAAAAAAAGGGACCATGCATTTTCCAAAAATGGGAGAGGGTGTATTTCTTTGTGGAAATGGACTGCTTTGCACCTCTGTGACCTTCCTAGCCCCAGCAGGCATTTGAGTTTGCAGACCCCCTAGGCTACATGATACGTTGTTGGAAGAGCTCACACTTTAAGCAGGGAGGCAGAGTGTAAACCTTATTTTCGTTGTGGGACAAGAAAGATCTTTTGAGAAGTCTACAGCAGTGGCAAGGTCCTGGACAAAGCAAGAGGTCCTTTGGTACATACAGTAACCTCAATTCCTGCACTCAATCTTTTGTGGAAAATCCTTGTATATATTGGGAGAAACCAACAGCTAGTCCAACTTGGTCTCTCAAACCATTTGATTCTCTCTAGTCTTGGAAGTCAGGGGCAAAGTTGTTAGCCCTAGCTTTGCAGTGACCACACCACAATTCAGTAGTAAAGATTTGAGCCCACTCTGGTTCAGGCCTGCTTGGTTCAAAAAGCCTTAATTGACCCCCCCCCAAAAAAATTATGTTTTATATTTGAGAAATAAGGGAAATAAGCTTAGGAAAATACTCAAGATAGTGATTCCTGAACAAGGATGTGTACATAACAGACTTTCTTAAAGGGCAGGAACTCTTTGTTTTTATCAAGAAGGGATAGAAGTTTTGTTATTTGGACAACTTTTTGGTTTGGTCTGTAAAAGCCCTGGTGGTCTATAATAGGTGGTACCCTTCTCAGGGGCCCCTTGATGTAGACTCCCAAGTTTGTTCTCTCTCACAGAGGATTGCAGTCAGGGACATTCCCTGGGGTTCTGGAACCTGGAAACAGAAAGTTCCAGAAGTTGTCAGGCGGCAGAGAGCCCAGACTGCCTGGAACCTTCCAGAGCCTTTCAGAACTTTCCATGTACCTTCAAGCATGAGGGTTAATGAAGTTTATTAACCATCCAACTCAAAGGCTTTCCCATGGCCCTGAACTGAGCCCATCCTCTCTCAGTATCTGTACCTACCTGCCTCGAGTCTTTTTTACGCCAGAGCTGAACAATAAAGGGCCTTGTTCCCTACCCCTTCTAAAACTGAGTTTGAGCTCTTAAAGGAAGGTGAGTGGTGTGTAAGACCCGTGTAAGGATATCATCTGGTTCCCTTGATAACACTTTTCTCCCCTCCCAGCCCCCACCCTTGGGGTCTGTCATTCCTTTTTCTTCTTCCCTGCCCTGGGGAGGGGATGCTGAACTACTAGGCTATGGCCATTAGCCTCTGCCTTCCAGAGGCTGCTCCCCAACTCACGATAGTGGAGGAGGGTTCAGACATGCCCAATCTCAACTCCTTTTCTCCTTTTGGTTACAAACCCACAACCCTGGAAGCAGGGAGCAGGAATGGAAAGCCAGGACAAGAGGGGCCCAGCCTGCCCTAGGCTGTGCTGAGAATGTGGGAGGTCTTCCAAAGCTGTTCAGTCTTCTCTCATCTTAGGCAGGTACCCTGTGGTTCTGGTGTCCATCAGCCTCTAGCAGCTCAAGCGCTAGCAGCGAGGACAGTGGGAGAACCAAGGCCAGTGTGGGGTAGAGCTGCTCAAGTGGGCACTACCCACACATGCTTTGATTGCACCCCTAGCAGGGTGCAATCTGACTGTCTGGACTTGAAGGGCTCTGGAAAGCTCACATGGGCCAATCCCTCCAACCGCTGCTGAAATCTCTACAGCTCCCATCAAGCAGTCACTCGGGCCCTGCGCACACCTCTTTATGGAGAGACCCCCATCCTTCCTATGGTTTCCATCCAGTGGTCTTGACTCTGACCTCTGGCTCTACATCTCTAGCCCTTGCAGGTTCAGAGGCTAACCATCACAGGTATCTCTAGACAGATCCCTCAACTATTCATTGTGGGATTTAGTCCCAGTCCCCTTTCTCATCGTGCACATTAGGGACATGCTAAGGAGACCAAAGGTGGTGGTTTGGGGGGGGGGGGTCACCCTTACAGTTTAAAACTTTAGTGAAGAGTAGAGCCAACCCAATACTTTTCCTCTTTCTAGATGGTTCTGTTCCTATTAACATGGACCAAGATCACATTCGCGTCTACAGCACTCTGCCTGCCCCCTCCTGTTTGCAGGACCTTCCAGGCCTCCCGGCCAAACTGCACCTCATTAGACTTGACCTAAGCTGACCCAAGGGCCTGTTCCTGCTCTCCCAACTTCTTGTCCCACCCTCATCGGCCAAGCTGGCTACCTAGTATTCACCGTAGTTGAAAACACGACCTTCAGCCTCACAGAAGCCCCTCCATCCCTCGGGGGAGGTGGTCATTTGGCAGGCCAGAGTAGGAGCAGGTACCATCCCGACTGGGCTTACAGGCAACCCAGGAGGAGAAGAAAGTGCATACAGGTGAGGCAGTTGGAGAACAGTGATGGAGCAGAGTTAAGAGTTAGGAAAGACTCCCACGGGTTGGTAATCAGAGAAGGCTTCATGGAAGAGGCAGCGGCAGTGTAGGACCTGAAGGACAGCTGGGCTTTTGGATGGGCGGAGAGGAAGGGAAGGCATCTCAAGAGGAGGACGCGCAGGAGCTCAGGTGTGGCGGCTGTAACAGCAGAGTGGCTGGCGGAGGGAGCAGAGACGAGTCGGGGAGCATCATCATCCTCATCATCACATTTATTGACGGCCCCTGGGAGGTGGGGCTGGGGACAGAACATACAAAGACAAGGACCTGCCCTCAAAAAGCTTCCATCCTAAGGAGACGGGCACAGAAAAATACAGAATGGTCTTTCCTGGGGATGGCCCACTTGCATCTGCGCAGGTCAGGAGCCCCTGGCCTACCTTGCCCCAGGGTCCGGAGCGTGAGTGGGGCACAGAGTAGCCCCAGGGCCATGGTGTCCCTGGCCCCGCGGCTGGGGCCTGACCAGCTGGCTCCTAGGCGGTAGGCCCCAGAACTGGGGAAAGGTAGGAGCAGGACCTGATGGAAAGCGCTCCTGTCGGCCTTGGCATTGTACTAGCCCAGTGGCGTGGTAGGGTGCCGTCAGGCCCCCTGGAGCGAGCAGGCCCCTTCCCGGGCCCCCAGGAGGAAAGTTCTTTCATTGGGGAGGCCCCAGCCGGGGAGGAAAAAAAAAAGGCAGAGTTTCCTCAGCGCCAGAGGCACCCTGCCCACCCCACCTCCGGCCCTCTCTCTGGGCATCTTCCAGGTGGCCCTCCTCCCCAGCTCCGCCTCCAGGGCCAGGGCGTGCCTGAGGCCAGGGGGAGGGGCCTGCCCCTCCCCCCACCCGGACAGCGAGGGGGGGAGAAGGAGGAGCCACAGATCAAGTTTGTCTGGGCCCCCCCACTGGGGGGCCATACTCTGGATCCTACCGGTGGGGAGGCTCTGGCTGCGAGGGCCGAGGGCTCAGCAGCGGGGCCGGGCCAAGGGGGCACCCGGGGGAGCCCTTCAGAGGGGGCACTGGGCGGGAGTCCAAGGGAGGCAGGCTCCGGGGCACTGCCGGCGGCCCCCGGGTGGCCCCGGTGGGCAGGACGGCTGCGGCGGGGAAGGGTTTGGGGGGCTCTGCCGCAGCAGTGGGGGCCGGCTGGGCAGCCCGCTCCCGGCGCCGCAGCAGCTCCTGCAGCTTCTCCGCCTGGGTCCGCCTCAGGTGGGCCAGGGCGCGGCCGCGCTGGAAGGCCGGCAGGAAGGCCTCCAGGCTCTGCTCCCCCAGCAGCAGCTGCTCCATCTGCTCCTGGGGTGGGGGGGCGGGGACGGTTTGAGAAGAGCCCCTCCCCGCCAAGACCTCTCCCCCTCCCACCCCTGAATCTCTTCCAGGGGTGACCACCCCACGGCTGGGAGATGGGGCCCCGAGTTCTAGCCTCGGCCCCGCCTGGGACTTGCCGAGTGACTGGGGACACATGTCCTCTGCTGGGTGGAAGATGAGGCAGAATCAGAGATGGGGACACGTTTGGAGTAAACTTAGGTGTCTCTCATCAAGGCCCCTCCTCCGCTGCCTCCTTGGACTCACCAAGCACTGAGCTCCCAACCCACCCCTGAGAAGTTCGTCCCAGCTCCTCTGCCCACCCAGTCTCCACTGTCCTATGCTGAGACATTCACAGGTGGGGAGGAAGAGCCTTGCTGTCCAATGCGGACAGCTGGACACCAGCATAGCGGGCTCTCCTGGGGCCAGGCACTCAGGGTGGGCTTCCTGGAGGAGGGGCTCTCAACCCTGCAGTGTAAGAATGGGGGGGGACGATGATAGGATGGGTCTCCTTCCCTGCTGTCCCCAGGCCCCGCTGCCCCTCCCCTCACCTCAGCCTCCTGCTCAGCCTCTTCCAGCTCAGCCTGCAGCCAGCCCAGCGCACAGTGGGGGCTCCAGCGATGCATGCTCTCCTCTGAAGGCCACAGAGGGACAGAATAAATAGCTCCTGCCTTCCGGGCCCATCGCCCGGGACAGACAGGCCAGAGCCCCAGGGCCCAATCCTGCATGGACCCCTTGTGTGATTCTCTGCTTCTCTCTGGAGCCTCAGGGTCCCGCCCATGGGGTCAGTTTGTGAACCTCCCCCTGGGGTTCTGCCCCAGTCCTAGCGCAAAAGAGGAAACAGGCTTTGCCCCCTAGAGCACCCAGGGCCACTTTTCTTCCCCTGCTCAGAGCCCCCTTCTGGCCTTTCCAACCCAGTTCTACTCAGGGACTGCTCACTTCCCCAACTCAGTTTTCCAGGAGCAGCACCCCGAAGACTTGCCCAGGGAAGAGGTCTGCCCAAGTCCTGCCCTTCAGAGCCTCGCCCTTCCCAAGGCCAGCCGGCCAGAAGGCCGACTGCGCCCACCGCAGGCAGTTCTCCCAGGTGTCCCTCACCCAGTCGCTGTAGCTTATCCGCACAGCTCTCGGCCACCTCTCGAAGCTCCTGGTACTTGATGGCCAGGGCAGCCCGGCCCATCTCCAGGCGGGGCCGCAGTGCCAGGTTCTCCTTGGCTAGCGCGTAGTTGGAGGCCAGGCATGCCTCGCGCTCCAGCTGCAGACCCTGGAACTGCCAGAACAGACAGAAGAGCAGAGAGGCCCACTCAGGGAATCTGCCCAGGTCCCCCTACTGCCCCACCCCACCCCCAGGGCAACAGGGCCCAAGGGCCAAGCCCTAGGCACCCCCGCCTTCAGGATGGCGGGCTAACAGGTGGAGGGACTGCAAGAGGCCTGGACGGGGCTTTGCCCTGAGCTCCCTCTCTGGGCCTCAGTTTCCTTTTATACAAAGTGAGCGGAAAACATCTACCTTATGGGGTTGTTGTGAGCCCAAGTGAGGAAAACGATGACTGCCTCCACAAATGTTAGTTAATTTTTAATTTTTCAATTAATATGTCTGCTCAGGTCCCTAAGGAGTCCCCCGCCCTCCTCTGTCCCATTTTCCATGCATGGGCAGCTTCCCTCTCATTCCAGGCCTTTGTCTGCTTCCTCTTCAGGTGTGTGTGCCGAAAACACTCCCCCCTGCTCTTACTCTCCAGAGTGATGTCTTCACCCTGTCCCCGCGTGGTACCCCCCTCGAGCCACCCTCTCTTCCTTTCGCACCCCTCCTCCTGCCCTCCAGTGGAATCCCCACACCCCAGGGAATACACACCCCCTTCTCCTCCCTGATCCCCAGCACCTGCTCCCAGCTTTTCCTTCTCTTGCAGAAGGCAGACCCCCTTTCTCTCCCGGCTCCGGAGAATGCTTCTTCCTTCTGTTTGTCGGAGGGCCAAGCCCCCCTCCCTGCCCCTGGAGAACGCACTACCCTCCATCTGTCCCCTATAGGATGCACATGCCCCTCCTGTCTGCCTCCCTCCAACAGACACTTTCCCTTTCTGCCCCCCACAGACAAGCAGCCCGGGCCTATCTCCGGTGAAATATACAACTTTCTCTTATGGTGGCCTACGGAAAACCCGCCTCCAGCTTCCAGTACCCCTCCCCAACGGAAGCCCCAAAGCCCCCTCCGGCACCCCTAGAATGCGGTCGCCCCCCCAGAGGTCCCCCCCAGGTGTCAAACAGGCCCCTAGGTCTCCCCTATGGAAGGCGCCTCCCCTTTCTGGCCCTACAGAACGTGGGTGTGCGAGACAGGGCCCCCCACAACACAGCCACCCCCTCTCTCCGGAACACACCTCCCCGGAGCATCCGCTGGGGACACGCCTCGCGGCCATCCCGGGGGTGCACGGGCGCCTCCCTGGGTCTCCGGCGCCCCACCCGCCCCAGGCCGGCTCCGGGCGCCCCCTCCCCCGGGGGCGGCTCCGCGGGGCCCACTCGGACGTGCCAGGTTCCCGCGGCCCCGCGGCCCGGCCCGCGCGGCCCTTCGGTCGGTCGGCAGGTCCGGCAGGCCGCGGCCCGTCCCCCGCGCCCCCCGCCCGCGCCCCCCGCGCTACCTTCCTGCTGAGCCGCACGATCCGGTCCAGCTTGGGCTCATCCTGAAGCAGGTCCCGGAGCTGCCCGGTGCTGAGGATCCCAAAGCGCCCCGGGCTGCCGGGCTCCGGCCCCGCCCGCGCCGCCCGGGCCCGGTACATGCCGCCCGCCCGCGCCCCCAGCTCGGCTGCTGGCTCGGCCCGCTCGGCCCGCTCCGCCCCGGCTCCGCTCCGCTCAGCTCCGGCTCCGGGATCCGGCTCTGGCTCCCGCCGCGCGCGCGGCGCTCCGCCGCCAGAGGGCGCCCCGCCCGCTCTTAAAGGGGCCGCGGCTCTGGGGCTGGGGGTGGGGCGAGAGGGGGCGGGCCGCACCCCTGGCCGCCCCGGCGGAGCCGCGCCTCCCGCACCCCCGAGCTCGCGGCAAAGCCATCCTCCTGCCGCCGGGCGCGTACCTGAGGCGGTCTCTCTCCGCACCCCTTCTCCGGCCGTCATTCACCACGCCCCCCCAGGCGCGGACGCTCCCACCCCAGGCGTTTACAGTTTGCAGGGCTATTTCACCTTCCTCCCTTGGATTTGCACAACAATTTCCCGAGTTTGGCTGGGCGCCAGGAGCTTCTGCCCTGTTGCTAACTCGGGCAAGTCATTTACCTCCCCAAGACTCAGTGTTCTCTTCTGTAAAATGGGGCGATGACGCACCAGCTGAGGTTTCGGGCTGGTGAATGCTGAGTGTCTTACCTGTAGCAAGTGAATACCTAATGTGAGTGATTGTCATATTAGAGATGGGGAAACAGATGCACACAGATGATGTCATCTCCCCAAAGTCACATTACAGGTGAATGAGAGACAGTCTCAGCTCTTCCTGTCCGTGCAGTGTGCACAGAGCACGTGGTGCCTCTCTGTGCCGGGCACTGGGCTAGGCTCTGTGAGGGCATGGTCTCTGCCCTCAGAGAGCTCGGGGATTGAGGCAGAGTCACATCCTCAGCTTCCTTTAGTACGAGAGAGAATGGCGGGTGTCACCACATTGTGTCTTCCTTTGTGATTCCCACGTGTTGCCAGAGGATGTCGTGTACCTTATCTTCAAGAATAGGCTTGGCCAGTGCCTTAGTCAGGAAACAGACACTCAGAGGTTAAGTCACTTGTCTAAAATCAAGCAGTGATGACAGCTTGCTCCACCTCACGGCACTGAGAAAGCACTGAGGTGGGACCAGGACAATCAGAAAGGCTGGCTCATGGGGGTGGGGGTGGGGGTGGGGGGAGACCCCAGAAGAGGTGATATTTGAGCTGGGTTTTGAGGGATGAATAGGAGTTCTGAAGCTGTAGAGAAAAATAATGAACCCAGAGAGAAGTTCATCACCAAGGACTCTCCCAATCCAGCCAGAGCACACTGGGCATGGTAGAGATATGTGAGAAGGAGAGACGAAACGGGCTGTCCGTTGGAGAGGTGCCCGATGGAGTCGAGCAGGACAGGCTTATTGACAGACAGTGATGACAATTTTCCTTCCACATTTTTATGATAACTGAAATTTGGTTTTCCCCTTCAAGACTCAGCTGGAAGACCGCCACCTCCAGGAAGCCCTCTCTCCATCCCCAGGCTGGCTTGTGTGCCCCTCTCTTCTGGGCTCCTACAGTCCCTGCTGTCCCTCCACCCTGGTCCTGACCATTATCAAGAGCACTTCTGCACTTCCCAATTTCCTGGCTACGATCTCCCTGGTTCTGCTCTGCCTCCTCAGGACCCACCATTTCCACTAAGCTTCCAGAGTTTTCCTCGACACTCCCCGCTACCTGGCCCTCCTTTGGCCCCTTCCTACTCTGGGCTTCAGGACTTCTTCACTCTGGGAAGGCACAAGTTAGATCTGATGGGAGACGCCTGTCTCAGCTCGTCCCCTCTGTCTTGCCACTCCCCTCTTGTTCAGTGGATTGTCTGTTGAATGCCCCACAAAGAACGCCATCCTGTAAGCCTTCCCCACACCAGACCCTCGCACCCACTCCTGCCCCTCTCAAGAGAGAACTCTGCTGCCCATCCCATGGAGAAGCTTCTGCCAACTTTCTGTCTCACGTCTTTGGGTTTTTTCTGCATCTGCCCTGGTGCCCTTCCTTCCCCCCTGTACCCCTCGTTCCAGAGCCAACCCAGGTACCTTTGCTATGGGTCTCACCTTCACCTGCCTCCCCCGAGACGCCTTGACCCAATCTAGTAGTTACGTCTCTCTTCCTCTCTCTGGCTCTTTCGCCTTTAATCTCTGCCTTTAGACTGGCACCTTCCTTTCATCACCACCCCCAATATTTTCAAGTAACTTGTGATGGACTGAATACTTGTGCCCCCCCCCATTCATATGTCAAAGCCCTAACCCCCAGTATGATCGTTATTTAGAGGTGGGCCTTTGGGAGGTGAGTGGTTTTCGATAAGGTCATGAGACTGGGGCCCCATGATGGGATTAGTGTCCTTACAAGAAGGGGAGGAGAGACTGGAGTTCTTTCTCTCTCCATGGTGTGAGGACACAACGAGAGGGTGGCTCTCTACAAGCCAGGAAGAGGGCTCTCACCAGAAGCCCCATCTGCTGGGACTTTGCTCTTGGACTTCCCAGCCTCCAGAATTATGAGAAAGAAAAGTCTCTTGTTTAAGCCACTTGGTCTGTGGTATTTTGTTTCGGCAGCCCGGGCAGACTAAGACATCCCCTGTACCCTGCCCTGCCCATTTCCTCACCCTCCTTATTCCTTGACTCAGTCTGACTTCACCCCCTCTCTCACCACTTCGAGGGCACTGCTCAAAGCCAAGGTCATTGGCCGCTTCCTTACTGCCAGGGCTGCTCTTTTTCATATTCCCCGCCATTGACCACCATCTCTTTCTTGACCACACTGCGGTCAGAGCCCAGACATTTCATTGCCATCAGGTTGGTGAAAATTAAAAAGTCAGATAACATCAAGTATTGGTGAGGATGGGAAGCAACAGGAATGCTTATGCCCTGAAGGCGGGAGAGAGAAGCGATTCTTCGCTCCAGAGAGCGATTTGACAAGCTCGCCATTCAGAGACCCCCCCCATCACATCACCCAGCTCTTCTCCGCTGTCCACAGCCTAAACCCTAGAAAACTGTGAATATGTTACCTTACAAGGCAAAAGGGACTTTGCAGACGTGATTAAATTAAGGGTCTTGAGATGGGGGTGGGGGGGTTGTCCTGGATCATCCGGGTGAGCCAATGTAATCACAAAGGTCCTGATTAAAGGGAGGCAGCAGTGTCAGAATCAAAAGAGTTGTGGCAGTGGAAGTAGAGGGCTAGAGTCAGAGAGAAGCTTGAAGACACTGTTGCTGGTTTTGAAGATGAAGGAAGGAGCCTCAAGATAAAGAACAGAGGCAGCCTCTAGAAGCCAGAAAGGGAAAGGAAATGCATCCTCCCCTTGAGACTCTGGAGGGAGTGTGACCCTGCCAACACCTTGTCTTCAGCCCAGGGAAACCCATCTTGAACTTGTGACGTCCAGACCTGTAAGATAACAAATTTGCAGGGTTTTAAGGCACGGATTTGGTCATTTGTTATAGCAGCGATAGGAAACTAATACAAACTCGCAGGAATTTTTGGTCTCTTGGACTAGGAGACAAGAACGGGAGCGTTCATAGTGGCTCTATTGTAATAATAGAAAACTGGAAACAACCCAAATGTCCAACCCCCGGAGAGTGGCAAAGGAACCGAGGAACCTTCATACATACAGTCAGTCCTTTGTACTAAACACCAACGGACATGAGCAAATTATAGCTACACATGGCAATTTGGATGAATCTCACAAACAACACTGAGCGAGAAGAGGCAGCCTCAGCGTAGTGCTGTTTATACAAAGTTTAGAAACATGCAAAACTATACTTCCTATTGCTTGGAGATACGTACAAAGTAAAAGTGGGAACAAGAAATACCAAATTCAGGAGCATGGCTGTCTGGCAAAAGGAGGATGGAGGGGAGGAGCCTGGGTTGCTCAGCCGGTTGAACATCTGCCTTCGGCTCAGGTCATGATCCCAGGGTCCTGGGATCGAGCCCCACCATTGGGCTCCCTGCTCACTGGGGAGTCTGCTTCTCCCTCTGCCCTTCCCCCCACTCATGCCCGTTCATGCCCGCTCACACTCTCTCTCTCTTAAATAAATAAAAAATCTTAAAGAAAAATAAAAAACGAAGGAGGATGGAATCCGGGAGGAGACCAAGGGAAGTTCAATAGCATTGAGTGACAGTTCGATTTCTTAAGCCAGTGGGGGTACATGGTATTATTCTTTATATTTTTAGTAAAGTCTGAAAACTTTCATATAAAATTAGTAATTTTTAGGGTCTATTTTTAGACTTGGAGTCAGACAGACCTGGATCCCTTTCTGAGCTCCGCCACGTCTTGTGTGACCAAGAGTAAATTCCTTAATTCCTTGAGCCTCAATTACATTATCTGTAAATTGGGTAGTTGAAGGATGTGACCTGATATGTGTCTTGCATGATGCCTGACATCTACTCAGTGCTCCAAAAACAACAGCCGTGATGTGTTTCTCTCTCTGGAAATGCTCCCTCGGTTTTAATTTATGGAGTACCTACTATCTGTCAGGGAATTCCAGGGGCTGACCATACTAAGGGGACCCTTCATCTTCATGGTTGTGCTCCCTGGCTCAGTGTTTAAATTCATTATTCTCCAAAAGCCCAATCGCTACCTTCTTTAAAAAAACAAAACAAAACAGGGGCGCCTGGGTGGCTCAGTCGTTGAGCGTCTGCCTTCGGCTCAGGTCATGATCCCAGGGTCCTGGGATCGAGTCCCACATCGGGCTCCCTGCTCGGCGGGAAGCCTGCTTCTCCCTCTCCCATTCCCCCTGCTTGTGTTCCTGCTCTTGCTCTCTTTCTCTGTCAAATAAACAAATAAAATCTTAAAAAAAACAACAACAGAACAAAACAAAAAACAGCTCTATTGAGATATAATTCACATGCCATACAATTCAACAATTTAAATTGTATGATTCAGTGATTTGGGGTACATCAGCACAGTCAATTTTAGTACATTTCCATCACCCCAGAAAGAAACTCTGTACCCATTAGCAATCACTCCCCATTCCTGCCCCAGTTGAGATCACAACCCAAGCCAAAATCAAGAGTCAGTCGCTCAACCAACTGGGCCACCCAGGCGCCCCTGGCTTCTTTCATTTAACATAATGTTTTCAAGATTCATTCACATTGAGGGCTCCTGGGTGGCTCAGACAGTTAAGTGTCTGCCTTCGGCTCAGGTCATGATCTCGGGGTACTGGGATCGAGCCCCACTTCTGGCTCCCGGCTCATCACTGGGGGTCTGCTTCTCTCTCTCTAACCCTCGCTTGTGCTCTCTCTCACACTCACTCTCTCTCTCTTTTAAATGAATAAATAAAACCTTTTTAAAAAAATTCATTCACAGTGTAGCATTTATTACTACACGAGTCCTTCTGATTTTTTGGGGGGTAAAATATACATAACATAAATTTTACCATTTTAATCATGTTTAAGTATACACCTTGTGACTCTAAGCATATTCACGTTGCTCAGCGACCATCACAACCATCCATCTCCAGAATTTGTTGATCTTCCCAAACTGAAACTCTATATCCATTAAATACTAACTCCCCATTTCCCCCTCCATCTAGCCCTTGACATCCACCATTCTACCCTCTGTCTCCGTGAATCTGACTCCTCTAGGGACCTTGTATAAGTGGAATCATACAGTATTTGTCCTTTTGTGACTAGTTCATTTCACTGAGCATAATATCTTCAAGATTCATCCATGTTGTAGCATGTGACAGGATTTTCATCCTTCTTAAGACTAAATAATTTTCCGTTGTCTGTGTATACCACGATTTATTTATCCACCCATCGTTGATGAACACTGGGGCTGTTTGCACTTTTTGGCTATTATGAATAATTATGAATAATGCTGCTACGAACATTCACACACAAATTTTTAGGTGACATGTGTTTTTTCTCTTGGTTATATACCAATGAGTGAGTATATGATAACTTCATGTTTAACCTTTTTTTGAGGAAAGGCCAGACCATTTGCCAAAGCAGCCTCACCATCCTACACTTACACCAACAGTGGATGAGGATTCCAATTTCCTCTCCAACACTGTATTGTCTATCTTTCTTATTATAGCTATTCTAGTGGATATGAAGTGGGATCTCATGATTTTGATTTGCATTTCTCTGATGACTAATGATGTTGAACATCTTTTCATGTACTGTTGGTCATTTTTTTAAAGTTTATTTAAGTAATCTCTACACCCATCATGGGGCTCGAACTTAAGACCCCGAGATCAAAAGTCACATTTTCCACTGACTAAGCCAGGCTGGTGCCCCACTATTGGTCATTTTTATATCTTCTTTGGAGAAATATCTATTCAAATCCTTTGCCCATTTTTTAATTGGGTATTTGCCTTTTTATTGTTGAGTTGCAAGAGTTCTTTATATATTCTGGAAACTAGTCTTTTATCAGATATACAGTTTGTACTTTTCTCCCATTCTGTACGTTGTCTTTTCCCACTTTTGATGATGTCCTTTAGAGCACAAAAGTTGTTATTTTGATGACATCCAGTGTATCTATTTTTTATTTTGTTGTGTGTGCTTTGGCATCATATTTAAGAAACCATTTTCTAATTCAAGATCATGAAGATTTACCCTTCTTTAAAAAAAGATTTTATTTATTTATTTGAGTGAGAGAGCACAAGCAGGGCGGAGGGGCATAGGGAGAGGGAGCAGATTCCCAACTGAACAGGGAGCTGGACATGGGGCTTGATCCCAGGACCTTGAGATCATGACCTGAGCTGGAGGCAGATGCTTAACCGAGTGAGCCACCCAGGTGCCCCATGAAGATTTACCTATGTTTTCTTCTAAGAGTTTTATAATTTTAGATCTTCCATTTAGGTAACAATCCATTTTGAGTTAATTTTTGTACATGGTGTGAGGTAGGGATCCAACTCCATGCTTTTGCATGAGGATATCCAGTTGTCCCAGCACACACATACACCCCACTTTCAAAATCCAGATCTCAGGGACACAGAAATAGACTGACCCTAATTCTTTACACATATACACACTCTCATCTTTGATCCATATGTGGCCTGCTTTTATTTCATTTGTGGATTTATTAATGCGAACACCAGTGAATCTACCACCCAACCCCAGAACTAGGACCTCACCGTACCCAAAGGAACCTCACTCCTGAGTTTGGGATTTTTCACTCCCTTGCTTTTTTAAAAAATAACTTTATTGAGGTGTAACATCTGCACAATAAGCTGTATGTATTTTTTTTTTTTTTTAGATTTTATTTATTTATTTGACAGAGAGAGACACAGCGAGAGAGGGAACACAAGCAGGGGGAGTGGGAGAGGGAGAAGCAGGCTTCCCGTGGAGTAGGAAGCCCGATGCAGGGCTCGATCCCAGGACCCCAGGACCATGACCTGAGCCGAAGACAGACGCCCAATGACTGAGCCACCCTGGCGCCCCAGTAAGCTGTACATATTTAAAGTGTACAATTTGGGGGCACCTGGGTGGTGCAGTTGGTTAAGCGTCCAACTCTTGGTTTCGGCTCAGGTCATGATCTCAGGGTCATGAGACTGAACCCTGAGTCAGGCTCCACGCTCAGCGGGGTGTCTGCTTCGGATTCTCTCTCCCACTCCCTCTGCCCCTCCGGCTTGTGCTCTCTCTCTCAAATAAATATATAAATTTAGAAAAATTTAAAGTGTACAATTTGATGAGTTTGGGTTTGCAAAAACATCATCAAAATCAAGGCAATGAACATATCCAACACCCCCAAAAGTTCATTTATGCTCTTTTGTGATTTCTCCCTCCAGTCTCTCCCCCTTCCCTCAGCCCCATTCCCAGATAACCCCTAATCTACTCTCTGACACTACAGATTAGTCTGTGTTTTCCAGACTCTTATATAAATGGAAGCGTACAGAGTACACAATTTTGTGTGTGTGTGGCTTCTTCCACTCATAATAGTTATTTTTATACTAATAGATTCTGTTGCCTTTATCAACAGTTTTGTTTCTTTTAATTGCAGTTCGGGGTTTCACTGTGTGGACATACCACAATTTGTTTATCTATTCTTCTGCTGATGGACATTTGGGTTGTTTCCAGTTTGAGGCTTTTACAAGTAAAGCTGCTGTGAACATTTGTGTACAAGCCTCTGTATGGACATATTCCTTTATTTCTCTTGGCTGAATACCTAGGAGTGAAATGATGAGGTCAGATGGTAGGTGCATGTGTTTAACATTTTAAGAAAACTCCAGTTTTCCAAACTGTGTTAACGTTCCTTACCCCCCCCCACCCCCACCAGCGCAGGGAATGAGTTCCAGTCACTCCACATCCTTACCAATGCTTTATATGGTCAGTCTTTTTTCTTTTTCTTTCTTTTTTTTTTTTATTTGAGAGAGAGAGAGAAGGAGAGAGAGCACATGAGAGAGGGGAGGGTCAGAGGGAGAAGCAGACTCCCTGCTGAGCAGGGAGTCCGATGCGGGACTCAATCCAGGGACTCCAGGATCTTGACCTGAGCCGAAGGCAGTCGCTTAACCAACTGAGCCACCCAGGCGCCCCTGGTCAGTCTTTTTTCATTTTAGCCATTCTAACAAGTATGTGGTTCTTTTGTCTTGCCAAAAAAGGATACTTATGGTGTAGACTCGTGCATCTAAACAATATGCTTTTGGTAGGTGTTTTGAAAGTGAAGGCTCTGACTTCAGCCATCTCGTCTTACTGTGGAGAGGGACACCGTCCTGCATTAGGATCGTGTTCCCACCTGCATGGGGTGAGGCACGCAGGAGGAAGCAGGGCAGGAGGAAGCAGGGCAGGAGGAAGCAGGGCAGGAGGAAGAAACGAGCAGCTGCCTCCGAGCTCCCCACCTGCCTTGTCCTTGGAGGAACAGATTATTACCTGCCATCCTGAAGACAACAGCCTGCTGGTCATCACCCCGTGGGGTATCTCCAGCTCTGCCCAGTCGGTCTCTAGGGCACCCCCTTATTTGGTTTAGGGGGTGGGGTCAGCATCCTGCGGGGAGTTAGGCTCAAACCAGGAAAGACTTTCTGAGCCCCGAATCTTCCATCTATCCCCAAATCTTCTTGGCGCAGTTCTGATGACATTTACAAGCATGCTATTCTGCTTCGGGTCCTGCTCTGTGGCTGCATCCAGAGTTGAAGGAGACCCAAGCCCTTTGGAGAAGCACCCGCAGAAATCACGGTGACAAACTGTCCCTTCAGCTCTGCAAGTCCTCCGTTCACCACCACACCCCCAGTCAGTCACATGTTCAGGCCCAGCTCAGGCAGCCCTGCCACTCCCGGGCTGAGGCACCCACCCCCATGTAGCCCCTGCTTCCCACTTGCTGCAACCTCAGCAAAGCCACGGGGTCTGCCTTTGCTCAACATTCTTCCATGGCTCCCTGTCCTCTCTCAGCTGGTCATTTCTTTGTCTGCATCTATGTTCCTCCATGATTCTCTCCCTCTTTCTTTTCCCTGGTCTCGTACTCGACCCAGAGACCCTTTCCCAGTCAAGCCAGATGCCTGACTATCCCCCAACCTTATGCTGCATTTCCACACCTCCCCTGCTTTTGCCCAAGATGTCCCACCACCTCAAATGCCCTTCCTCCCCATGCCTTGTCCTAAAGCTTTTGAAAAACTGACCCATCCTTCTTGGCCGGGCACATACCTCCTCCTCCAAAGGCAGAATCAGTCCTTCCTTTCCAGCACTCTCTGTCACAGCCCTGATGGCAACCGGATCTGTATCAGAATCATTAAAGTATATCATCCATTCCTCCTTGTTAAACTAGCGGTCCCCTGAGAGCAGGGACAGCGTTTATGTCATCTTTCCAGTCCCTAGTCCCCAGCAAAGGATCTATTACACAGCAGGTGCAAACCCGGTCTCAAACTCCAGCTTGGCCACCTACCACCTATATGAACCTCCCTGTGCCTCTGTTTCCTCATCTGTAAAATGGGGAGAAAACACCCACCCCATCTGGTCCCTGAAGGGAGTCAATGAATTAACCCACATAAAGGGCTTAAGAGGTGTAGGCAGGACCCTGGCAAGTAGTCAATGCTTGGCAAACATTAGCTAGAAGTGGTAATGATTTATCAAGTTGAAATGAGACCCTGCCCTCGCTTTAGAGAATCTTCATATGAAGGGGGAGATACGTTCTGTCGATCTTCAGGAGACTTTCTTAAATGAGGAGACCCCCTCCCCATGCCTCCCCAGCTTCCATCAAGGGAGGGGAGCCAGTCACCAGAAGCCATCAAAGCCGTCTCCTTTCTTTCTTAGCATCAAAGGAACCATGAGTATCTTCCTCCTCCAGGAAGCCTTCCCAGATTGGATTCCTTTGAGGAACTTCTTTCTTCTGCCTTTCTCTGATGTGAAGGCCCAAGACCACCGCCATCCCCTCCACCCTGCTTTCCATCTTACACTTGAGGAAACAGGCACAGGGAGGAGGCTTAAGAGGAAGGAGGTCAGGAGGGAATGGGAACTCTGGAAGGGCAGAGGGTTGTGGAGGGGGAGGGCTCCTAAGGGTGGAGAAGGGCGTGTGTGTGCCTGCATGGGAGAGGGTGGCGGGCTGCTCAGGGAGGGGTAGAGAGCCCAGGGAA
Source organism: Mirounga angustirostris (assembly GCF_029215605.1). Taxonomy (NCBI): domain Eukaryota; kingdom Metazoa; phylum Chordata; class Mammalia; order Carnivora; family Phocidae; genus Mirounga; species Mirounga angustirostris. Next base: position 170,697,788 of record NW_026991713.1, read on the forward strand.
GGGAAGGGGTGCTCGTGAGGGCCCTGTGAAATCGCGGAGAGGGAGGGGGCTTGGAGGCCAAATGGGCTCAGGATGGGGCCCGGGATGGAGCTGGCCCCAGGGGAATGAATGGGGTTCAGTGAGTCGGATGGGAGCTCAAACGGAGAGGGAACCGGGGCACCAGACGTTCCCAGAGAGGCTGGGGCTCAGGGAGCTAGCTGGCCGCAGCGCCCCAGCCTCTGCCCCTGCGCACCTGGGCCCGGGCCCCATACCTGTGGCTCCTCCCTTCTCAAACCCAGCCCGCGGTTTGGGAGCCGGGCACCGAGCCCCCGGGGAGAGGGGGGTTAAAGGTGAGCGGGCACGAGCCGGCCCCGACGGGATTGGCAGGCGCCGGGGCCCGCGGCCCGGGCCATGGCTGGCCCACAGGGCGCCAGACGGGTGAGCGGCTGCCACCCACGTGCTAAGGAGAGAAAGAGGCACCGGATCAAGGGGCAAAGGACATCTCGAGCGGGCGGGGGCCGGGCAGTGCCCGCGTCCACACCCGCTGCTAAAAGCCGGGCCCAGGGCGCAGCGCACAGAGCCCTCTGCCGCCGGCGCGGTGAAGACACGGGCTCAGTGAAGACGCGGCCGCTCCCGGGAGCATCCCGCGTGCGCCCCGCGGCCCGGGACCCCCCTCCGTCCCCCCCACCGGGGACCCTGTGGCGCTGCCTGGGACCCTCCCCGCCCGCGGATCGCGCGGAATCCAGGTGAGGGGCGTGGAGGGCAGCAGGTGGGTGCAAGTGCCCGGCCCAAGGGGAGTCAGATCCTCCCCTAGGCTGGACCTCTGTCTCTGCACTTGTCAAACGCAGAGGGACACTTGGCGGGCTCTGCGGGGCTGACAGGGTTAATGCTCTCGTGGGTACCTGTCCTGGCTCAGCTGCGAGGAGAAGGAGGCTAGCTCATTCCCCAGAGAGGGCTCAGGATTGAGAATCCAGGAGTTCATCTCTTCCAGGAGCAGAGGGTGAGGTGCACACAGGTTCCCACCGCCTCGTGGGGTCCCGTGGGCTGGGCAAGGATTGAATGGTGGCTGGGGACTCTCCATGGAGCTGAGAGTGGGCTGAGGGAGGCAGGAGGGAGGGCCTTCCTCCCGGTTGCACCCTCTGCCCTGGACAGGTGTGGCTGCCAGCAGAGAAGGTGGCTCCATGTGGGCCCTGGGATCAGGAGCAAGCACTCAGAGCTCCCCCCCGGCTGGGCAGGGAGAAGCCAGATGTTACCGTCTGGCAGGGAAGCTGTGTGGATTCATGGCCACCAGACGTCTGGCCAGCAGGTAGGGGCTAGAGAAGAGGCAAAGGGCGCTCCCTCTGGTCTGGCCCAGGGAGGCCAGGCCTTCCTTCTACCTCCCAGCCCCCCTACCCCCACCTCAGTGTCTCCTGAGGTCACCCTGGTGGGCAAAGAAGCTGTGGTCAGGCCTGCCCTGGGTTTAGGAGCTTTGAGTTCTTGTCTGTGTCTGGCTGTGTGATCTCGGGCACATTATTTCCTTTCTCTGGGCCCGGCTCTCCCTCTGTGACATGGGGAAACTCGTTTCTGGGCCACTTGGAGTGGAGATGGGGACAGGATTCATTGGGACACCAGGATGCTTTGCAGCACAGGGCAGCCCACTCCAAGCAAGGTCCCTGTGGTCCGTCGTCGAAAGGGGGATGATACCCCAGGGTCAGCTGAATCAGGCCTTGGGTGGGGCCAGGAATCTGGCCCAGGCCTCCATCTTGTCCAGGTGTGTCTCCTTCTGTTCTCTGCAGCTGGCCTGCCCATCTCCTGCCCAGACACTCCCCCCCACCCAAGATCCAGGGGGAGGAGATCTGGGGCCTGGGGATCTCAGGCCCAGGAACCTGAGCAGTGGGCTCATGCTCGCCCCAGGGAGGCTCAGCGCCTCAGCCTCAGGGCAGGGGCAGCTCCTGGAGGAGGGGGGAGATTCCCACTAAGGAGCTCTGTACTGTGGCAACCAGGATTTCCTCTCTCTTGAGAGGGAGGATCCTTCTGGCTGCACCACTATTCCCCACTAAGGACATGATCTACCCCAGGCCAAGGCTCAGTTTGGGATCACGCTCAGGGCTCAGACTGGGGGATCAGGACTTGACCTGGGCCCAGGTGAGGGGGCCAGGGTCGGGGACCCACCTGGGGTCTTGGAATGCTGTAAACGAAATCCCCGGGCCTGTGTGTACATGGCACCAGGGGAGACGACCCTGGTAAACTGAGGTGGAGGGCACAACGAACTGTGACAAACCGCAGAGTAGAACGGAGGCGGGAGAGGCCGTGCTTTCGAGGCTCCCACTGACCACACCTGCCCAAAAGCCCACTTCTTCCCTTTGGGCAGAAGCCCTGCCTGGGGCCTCCCCCTGAGGCTGCCCTTGGCCCTGCTGCTGGCTCTGTGGGGGGCAAAGGCAGGTGGGAGAGGCCCTCATCAGCCCAATTCTCACTCCCTGATCTGTGCTGATGAAGGGGTTGGGGCTCCAATGTGAGGCAGGGGAGGAAGGAAAGAGAGGCTCCCTGAGGCGCAGGGTAGCTGGCAAGGGGGGAAGAGGGACTAGAATTCGCTGGGCACCTACTGTGTGCTGGCCACTGTGATTTTCTGTCACTGTTTCCTTCTTCCTGATAACCTGAGAGAGGAGGGATATTGTCTCCACTTTATAGATGAGGAAACAGAGGAAACAGAGACTCGGAGAAGTCAAGGCACTGGCTCAAGGTCACACAGCCTGGAAATGACAGGGCTGCAATTCAGAACAAGGCACCCTGATTCCAAAGCTCCGATTTCTGCTCTCACTGCTGCCTCTGAGGTATCCCCTGTCGCCTTCCGGGCCTCACTCTGCTCATCTGTCACTGGGGGCTAAATGGGCTTGTCGGGGCTGTGGGCAGCAGCTGTGGGCAAGCGTGCGCCCTGCATCCGGGAGCACCACACAGAGGGGGTGCACTCATGGACGCCCGCGGGTGTCCACAGGGTCCGTGCCCGCCTCCCCCTCATCCACCTCCCCGCTGGACTTTCCTGCTCCTGAGCTTTGAGCTTCGGGAGCAAGACTGCTCACACTTGCCTCTCCTCTTTGAGGGGGGCTGAGCTGACCTTGTGTAGGGGGCCCCCCGACGGGGCAGGGCCCAGCAGTGGTAGCTCTGTAGGTGACGCGTCCCTCTGACAGGCCCTGAGACATGGGGCAGGCTGGCCCGCATGGGAGTGGGTCTGTGATAGTCAGCTAGGTCTTGCCCAGAATCCCCAGGCCCCCCTAATGCTGGGTAGCCCCGGGAGTCATACCAGCCCTTGGCCCACACAGCCCCATCAGCCATGTGACTCTGGATGAGAGATCTGCCTCCCTGGGACCCCTTTCCGTGTCAGCCCAGGGACCTGAAGCCCTGATGGGCCTGGCGTGATTCCCACAGCTACCCACAGCTGGTTTGAGAGGCCTTTTTCCATCCCCAAGTCCCCTGGGGGAGGTGGTCCCCACATCCCCTGTCCCACAGCCCCTGGTTCCTTCTCTAACACCGTGCTTGGAAGTGTTGACTAGGCAGGAAGGAAAAAAAAGAAAGGGCAGGGGTGGCAGAGGAAGGAGGGAAGGAGAAAGGAAATCCACACTCACGTGCCTACCACTGGCTCTCACACATTTCAGCTGATTCTGCCAACAACCCCGTAAGGTAAATTCAACACCATATCCCCACACCCATGTTTAAAGGTGAGAAAGCAGTGCTCAAAGCCCACGGTACCGATCTTCCCGTGCATAGGAGTCACACTCAGAGAGGAGCCCAAGGTCACACACAGGGGCAGGTCTGAGCAGCACGGTCCACACCCTGTCCCCACGCCTCGGTGCCACGGAGCTCTGGATGGCAGGGGCATCGTCTGACTCAGATGCTCCCCAAGCAGGCAGTGGTCTGGGGGGGCCGGGGGGCCTTGACGATCATTCCACACCCTCCAAGGCACTCCCCGGTCTACTGTCCCAGGGCCGACTCTGAACAACCAGGCACAGACCCACCTTGGCACATTGAGGTGGCCAGAAATGCCACCAGGTACAAAGGAGACTGTACCGGAAGGCACGCCTGCTCTCCAGCCCTCTGTAGTCTCATCTGTAGAATGGGTAGACTAACACAGTGATACCTGTTCTACTTCAGGGTTTCTCTTGTGAGGCTCCAACAGTGCAGTGTGGAGGGGCCGGAGCTGGGAGGCAGGACACCTGGCTTGGTCACTGATGTGACATGCCAGGCAGCCTGATGTGAGCCACTGCTCCAAACCGAGCCCCTCCAAATAACATGAGCCTGTCGCCCTTGCTGACTTCCACAGCTTAGTCCAGTTCTGACGCCAAACTTCCAAGTAGCGGGTGTGAATCCCGAGCAGTGTATGTTCCGTCCTTCTTAGCTTCCGGCACCCGGCTCCGAAAACCCTCGGAAATTCCAGAGCCCTGAGTTTCTTTTGTATGCTAATGAGATGATTGGTGGCTGACAGCCCCTGATAGTCGGGGTGGAAGTTGGTCACCAGGGAGATCAGGGTGGGATTTAGAAGGTCAGAACCTTCTGCCCCACCCTCCATCTCTCTCCCGAGGGGAATGGGGCTGGAGATAGAATTTGATCACCAATAACCAATGACTTAATCATGCCTACCTAATGAAACCTCCAGAAAAACTCCTAAGTGAAGGAGTTCGGACAGCTTCTGAAGCTCCATGCACCCCCACCCCACCCTCCATACCTTGCCCTGTGCCTCCCTTCCATTTGGCTCTCCCGGGTTCTATCCTTTAGGATAAAATGGCAAACGTAACAAAGTGCTTTCTTTTTCTTTTTCTTTTTCTTTTTTTTTTAAAGACTTTATTTATTTGACAGAGAGAAACATAGCGAGAGAGGGAACACAAGCAGGGGGAGTGGGAGAGGGAGAAGCAGGCTTCCCGTTGAGCAGGGAGCCCGATGCGGGGCTCGATCCCAGGACCCTGGGATCATGACCTGAGCCGAAGGCAGACGCTCAACGACTGAGCCACCCAGGCGCCCCAACAAAGTGCTTTCTTGAGTTCTGTGAGCCTCTCTAGCAAATTGGAGTGCCTGAAAAAGGGGTGCTGGGATCCCCTAATTTATAGGCGGTCGGTCAGAAGTACACGTAATAACCTGGACTTGTGGTTGGTGTCTGAAATGGAGCCAGTTTTGTGGGACTGAGCCCTTAACTTGTGAGATTGGATGCTAACTGCCAGTAGATAGTGTCAGAATGGAATTGAATCATAGTATTCTATGGGGGTAAAAATGGTGGCCAGTGACTTTTTTTTTTAAAAGATTTTATTTATTTATTTGACAGAGAAATCGAGAGCACAAGCAGGGGAAGCTGCAGGCAGAGGGAGAAGCAGACTCCCCGCTGAGCAGGGAGCCCGATGCAGGGCTCGATCCCAGGACCCTGAGATCATGACCTGAGCCGAAGGCAGTCGCTTAACCAACTGAGCCACCCAGGCGCCCTGGCCAGTGACATTTTTGTAGGCTGACAAGACTCTTGGCATGACAGCCCTTCTTGGCAAAACCTCATCTCCTGGCTGCCCCCCATCCCTCCACTGCTGTGTACCAGATTCTCCACCCTGGCTGTTCACAACATACCTAGGGGGCTAGACTGCTTCTGCCCGTGTTACGGGGGTGGGGGGCAGCTGAAGCCCAGAGAGGGTGAATGGTTTGCCTGAGATGACCCACAGGTACCTGATGAGCCCGCCTCGTGCCCTAAAGAGAAAATGTCCCCCATGTCGTCTTTGGGCTCCATAGATGAGAAAGAGGGTTCAGAGTTGCTGGGGCGGGAGGCTGTACCTTCCCCTTTTCCCCAGTGCTTAGTCAGCCAGTCAGGAACCCTTTTTCTTTTGTTTAGACAGCTTTGATCTGTGGACTTTGGGGTCTTCAAGAAGAAAGGAGAGGGTTCCCATGCCATCATCTACTATGCTCTCTCTTATTTTCTTTACTTTTTCGGAGAATTCTTTTTTCTCGTTTCCAAAAGTAATACACAGGGCTTATGCAACTTTAACATTTATGGAAATTTACAAGCAATGTCTGTTTCCCGCCTCCCATAAAGACCACCAATGTCATAGTTTGGTGCTTATATGCCCCGACTTTTCTTCTCTTTCCATATGTGAGTGCTCACTATTACTAGTTGTCAGCATTGCTTCCTAGCTACCTTTTACTATTTCTACAATTACCATGATAACAATAGCTAGCATTTACCATCTGTCCATCTGTCCATCCTTCCTTCCACCCATACATCTACCTAACCTTCCATCTCTTCATCTGTTTCCCACCCAAGGGCCCCCTCAGCTGCCCATCCAGCACACATATTAACTGCCTGCTGGTATCACGCCCTCAGTTAAACCAGGGGTGCAGGAGTGGGGGGATGCTCAGACACTTGTACCCTGATTCCTGCCTCCAAGCAACTCAGCATGGGAGACCGAGGCATGCCCACCAGAGACTCAGAGAAGGGCAGAAATAGTGCCTGGCGCTGTGGAAGTTCAGTGGAGGGAGGGCTGACTTGCAGCATGACTTCGTGGTCATTTTCTCATTTCCCTGAGAGCAGGGCAGGGCAAGAACTTTCGTCTCCCTTTTACGGCATGACCGGCTAAGGTTCTCACAGATGGCCGGCTGGGAGGGAGGAGGGGGTGGGCAAGGCAGAGATTTGAACCCAGGGCTGACATCATGTCGGGCAGCCTCCCATGAGCTCCTGCCCCAGGCTGGACTGAGTTGGGGAGTGGGGCAGGGAGGGCCCAGGAGAGGAAGAGAGAAGCAACTAGAAAAAGACCAGCAGACAGGGTGGGAGCTAGGATCCAGAGCCTGTCCCAGAGTGTCTGTGACTGAGGAAGGACAGGAAGAGGAGGGGACCAGCTGGAAGGTCAGCCTGGGCTTCCCCAGATGGTTCTAGAAGAACCAGGCCAGGTCCCTGGGATCTGGGGGAACGTACAGTGAGGCTAGTTTTAGTTTCAGCGCCAGCCCACTTTAGTCCCTCTCAGTCTTCTTCCCTCTTCTTCTGCACCCCCTCTTCCCCCATCATCCAGCTTTCCAAGGCCAGGGCCTTGGCCCATCCATCTGGGCTTCCAAAGCCTGCCCAAAGTTTAGCCACAAAACCACCAGTCTCTGCGTGGCCCAACACACTTAGATGCTTCTCTCCTCTTGTCCCTTGAGGAGACTAAGAACAGGGATTATGATTACTTGTTATTTATTTATTTATTTATTTATTTATTTATTTATTTATTTATTTAAATGTTTTATTTATTTATTCATGAGAGTCAGAGAGAGAGAGAGAGAGAGAGGCAGAGGCAGAGGGAAGCAGGCTCCCCACCTAGCAGGGAGCCCGATGCGGGACTCGATCTAGGACCCTGGGATCATGACCTGAGCCGAAGGCAGACTCTTAACGACTGAGCCACCCAGGCGCCCCTGATTATTTGTTATTTATGAGGGAACAGGCTCAGAGACATTAAGTCACTTCCTTGAGGTCACAGAGCAAGTAATTTAAGGCTCTAATTCCTGACCCTATCCTTTTTGACTAGTACAGTTGAGTAGTGGACTGGAAAGGGAAGGTATTTCCATAGGGCCCTGGGGTGCAGCCAGTGGAGGGGCTGGGGGGTGGTGTGGGTGATGTGCAGGGAGAGCTGGGAAGGAAGAAATCAGTGATGTGACCAGTGCGGGTGTCTGTCTGGAAACTTCCCCTTCTCCAGCACTTTGGCTATTTCCAGGCAGTCTTAAAACCCCATCCCAGGGGCACCTGGGTGGCTCAGTCGTTAGGCGTCTGCCTTCGGCTCAGGTCATGGTGCCAGGGTCCTGGGATTGAGCCCTGTATCGGGCTCCCTGCTCAGCAGGAGGCCTGCTTTGCTTCTCCCTCTCCCACTCCCCCTGCTCGTGTTCCCTCTCTCGCTGTGTCTCTCTTTCAAATAAATAAATAAATAAAATCTTAAAAAAAAAGCAAAAACAAAAACCCATCCCAGGCCAGGAAAAGGCCGAAATGATGTGGGTGGGGCAACCCATCTTTTCCCTACTCTGTTGGTAAACAGTTAAGGTGGGGATTATATTTTTGGATGACCATTTGGTAAAATCTGTTACACCAAAAACGTTTCTACTCCTCTTTCTCATTCTTGTCCATCCCTCCATCCCCTACTTCTTCAACTCACTCAGTGATCCCCCGCCACCCCCGCCATCCTCTTCTAGACCTGATGCACCACCTCTCTCCTCCCCTCACCTAGATGCCCAATTCACCCCCGGCTGGGGCAGGCTTCAGGTAACAGCATCGGAGGTGACTCAGGAGGCGAAGTGGCTGATAGTGTGTGTGTGTGTGTGTGTGTGTATGCATGCAAACTTGGTTTCTCTTTTCAAAACCTTTTAAATCTAACATACCTAAAAAAAAGTGCACACATCAAGGGCGCCTGGGTCGCTCAGTTGGTTAAGTGTCTGCTTTTGGTTCAGGTCATGATCCTGGGGTCCTGGGATTGAGTCCCGCGTCGGGCTCCCAGCTCAGCGGGAAGTCGGCTTCTCCCTCTCCCTCTGCCCCTCCCCTGCTCATGCTCTCTCTTTCTCCCTCACTCTCTCTCTCAAATAAGTAAATAAAATCTTTTTAAAAAATAAAAATAACAAGTGCACACAGCATAAGTATCCAGCTTGATGAATATTCACCAAAAATGCACCCATGTATCCGGGACACAGATACAGAAAGACAATGTTAGCAGCACCCCAGGAAGCCCCTTCTTGATCCCTCCTGTCACCTCTAAGCTAAACACTCCCCTGACTGATAAACCACAGATTAGCTTGTTTTGGAGCTTTATATAAATGAAGCTTTACAGGGATACCTGGGTGGTTCAGTCGGTTAAGAGTCTGCCTTCGGCTCGGGTCATGATCCCAGGGTCCTGGGATCGAGTTCTGCATCGGGCTCCTTGGTCAGCAGGGAGTCTGCTTCTCCCTCTGCCTGCTGCTCCCCCTGTTTGTGTGCTCTCTCTCTCTGACAAATAAATAAAATACAAATCTTTTAAAAATAAAAAAAAAAATGAAGCCTTACAGTGCATACACTTCCATGTCAGGTTTCTTTGGTCAACGTATGATCAGTGAGATGCATCCATATGCTTGCATTCGGTTGTAGGGGGTTCATTCCCACTGCTGCGTTAATATTCCATAGCGTGGCTGTCCCACCATGCATGTAACCATTCGCCGGTGACAGACATTGGGGTTGTTTCCAGTACAGAGCTGATAAGAATAATGCTGTATGAATAGTTGTGTGCATGTCCTTTGGTACACATATACACCTGCTGGGTTATAAGGGATGCAGATGTTCGGCTCTAGCAGGTACTGACAAATAGTTTTCCAAAGTGATTGTGCCAAGTTACTCTGGCGACGGCCTGGATGAGATTCTGTTGACACCACGTTCTCCCGCATGATCGCTAGTCCTTCTAATTTGAGAACGTAGGTTCTTGTGGGCAGGCTGGCATCGGATTGACTGTGTGTGAATCTCAGCTCTCTTACCTTGTGACCTTTGGCAAAGCCTGTTCCTTGTCTACAAGATGAGTTGAAATGAGTTGAAACAGCTCACGGAGCTGTTATGAAGATTCCATGGACGGGTTGGGTTAGGCCCCACCAACATTAGCCATTTAGAGTCAGTTCTCAAAACAGCACTCTGAATCGCCCACAGAGCCTCAGTCTCCCCTTCTGTAAAATGGCCATGACCATCCTAACACATCCACATCCACACACAATTGACAGCTCAACCAGGAATTGGAATGATGTCTAAAAGTGCCTAATTTTACTGAGATATAATACAGTTATTACACAGCTCACCCTTTTTCGGTGGCTTTTAGTATAGTCACAGAATTATGCAAATATCACCACTATCTCATTCGAGAACATTTTCAACACCCCAAAAAGAAACTCCATATCCATTGGCAATCATTCCCCCATTCTCAGCCCCTGGCAGCTGCTAAGCTACTTTCCATCTCTTTGGGTATTACAAGTGCCAAATCTTTGCTTTTCTGTATTTTTGAACTCTTGCAAAAATGAAATACCTAGCACTGCAACAGGCACATAATATACACTTAGTAAATGTCATCTGTGTGTGTGTGTGTGTGTGCGGATGGATGGACGGATGGATGGACGGATAGACAGAGCACACATAGTAGACAGATATAATATAAATTCATCCATTCGACAAAAACCCATTTGCACATTTGCACTTGGAGGAAAATGGTCTATAGAGAGAAATAAACTATGATTCTCCCGTTCAGGCCATTCGCCATCTAGTGGGACAGGGAGGAATGTGCACCCCTCCCTGAGAAGGCAGAGCCAGATGCAATTAAAAGTTGTGTTGGAATAGGGTTGTGGGAACTCCAGGAAGATGCTGGATGTGGAGGCGGCACTTCTAGTTTGGGCGAATTTTCCCGATGAGGAGGGGCAGCCCAGGGGAGGGATCCCGAGAACTAAGGCTGGGACACAGGGCAGGTGTGATGTCAAGCAGGATTGCTGGCCAGCCAGGGCTTCCCACACCAATCCGGACCTGGTCCTGGGGTCTCTGTGGGTTGTGAACAAGACTTGGCTGTAGAGAGAGGCTGTGAACGCTGGATAGCAGGTGACGGAGGCCAGAGAGGAAAGGGAGCACGAGGGTGAGCGAGGGCAGCTCACATAAGCCTGCACTGTCATCTGGGCAAGGGCACCCTGAACAGGCTGTGCCCATGTCCGGGCATGCCAGGCAGGGCCCCCATGCCGCCAGCTGGTTTGACTTCTCCAGCTGGCTGTGGCTAGAATTGTATTTAAGAGGGAGAGTGGCAGCCTCATAAGTGAAGGAGCCTGGACTTCAGAGTCAGGCCTGGCTCTGCCCTTTCCCACCGTGGGAACTTGAGCAAGTGCCTCACCTCCCTGAGCCTGTTTCTTCAACTGTAAAATGGAGGTAATATTACTTACTTCAGTATGGTTAAGGAACGATGACTGGGGGAGGCTGGACAAGGCGGATGAAGCATGCATTCAAGGTGCCAGCAAGCTTGGAGTATTTATTTATTTATAAAAGATTTTATTTATTTATTTGAGAGAGAGCGAGCACGCACACATGTGTGAGCTGGGGGGGGGGGGAGGATGGGGGGAGAAGGAGAGGGAGAAGCAGACTCCCTGCTGAACAGGAAGCCTGATGATGACCCTGATCCTGGGGCTCGATTCCAGGACCCTGAGATCATGACCTGAGCCAAAGGTAGATGCTTAACCCACTGAGCCACCCAGGTGCCCCAAGCTTGGAGCATTTAAACTTTTCTTTTTTTTTGAAAAAAAATTTAGTAATGGATATTCTAATTGAAGGTGTCGTCATGGAAGAATCAGAATTTGTGAACTTCCTTGCATTTATTATACAGTGTCGCAGTGTTTTCTTTCGAATTACACACAGAGGGATCGTCTTTTCAGGACTAGTCCTCCAAGGGTATTATCAGGCCCTGAGGAGAGCAAGAATAGGGTGCAGATGCTTGTTGAGAGAGAGCCAACTGATGTCTGGGGAAAGGAAGGGAAATGGGGTGACACATATAATCCACCCTACTGAGACCCAACTCTCAGGAAAGTCTCTTGAACCACAGGAGACAATTCTGAGATTTTTATCCTGGGGACAGGAGGCCAAGGGGAGCATGGTGGGGTGAGGTGGGATGCTGATCACATAGACTCAGAACCAAGGGTGTTAACAGTTACAGATTCCTAAGAAATCACTGAATTCAACTGCCTCATTTTACACGTAGAGAGACAGAACCCCAATAAGACAGAGATTTGTTGGGGTGCGTGGGTCCCTAAAGCTAGAAGTCTCCAAGGGAGAGGAGGCCCTGCTTCCCACCCCTCTCCCCCACAGTGGCCACCAGCTCTGTTTAGTGTCATGGGTTCCCCCAAGTCCCTGCATGCTTAGCTTGGGGGTTCAGACACTAGAGGAGCAGTCCTGCCTCAGGGCCCACAGGACAGGGGCAAAGCCAGTCAGGCACATCAGGGATAAGTAACGACTGTGTTGGTCGGTCTCTGTGCCAAGGATCCCAAAAGAGCCACTTAGGAATGGCTCTCTCTCCAGAGGAGGCAGGCTGAGGTGGGACCCTGAGGCCCCCCCAGTTTGGCTGAGATGAGCGGAAAGAATGCACCTCCTGCAGAGAATAGCAGGGGACAACGGAGGAGAGCACCCGAGGCTCCGGGGACTGAGAGGTGACTGTTTGCCAGGGACAGAGGGTACCTGGGCCAAGGGACGTGGGTGGATGGGTGGGTGGAAAAGCGGGCCTGTGAGCTGCCTGGGGTCATCATTACAGCTTCTCAGATGGTCACAGGGACCCTGGAAGCACTGCCATTTGATTTCGGGATCCTGGGCAAGAGGAAAGCACTCTGAGGGAAACTTTTCCCAGCTTCCTGCCCCCAGCTGACTACCCCCATCTTTCCCTCCTGTGACCACACCTAGGCCACACCCTCTACCATTGGCCTCTAGCCCTCCCCTCCCCCACCAGGGATAGCCCTGCATGGTAAGTCTGGAATTCCAGACCAGGTTCTGCAGCTGGCCCTCTGTAGATACTCAAGTGTCTCTCCACTCGTGTGGACTCTGGTGACGCCGCCGGCCGTGGGGCAAGAATCCCACCTTGGAGGATTGTTATAGGTGCCAGTGAGGTGACCCTGTGAGGGCCTCAGACCAAACACCCTGGTTCATGTTCTCAGGGTGCGAGGAGGGGAATCAGGAACAGGAGCTGGACCTCAGGGCGGGGGAGAGGGGGTGCCCAGAGCTCCTGAGCAGATGGCCTGCCTGGGGGATGTCCAGGGGAGGGTGACCAAGGCTCCACCTTGCCAGCTGTCAGCCATCAGCACTGGATTCATACTCATTAACCCTCTGGGGCCTCTGTGCAGGTGTAGTGATGATCATTATGGCAACTGGGGGTGCTGAGACTTACCTGTGGGCCAGGACACACAAGACTTCTGAGAGGTGGGTGCTTCCAGCTGTGTGCAGGACTGAGAGGGGGTGAATGTGAGCCGAGAGATCAAAGAGAGCAGGGAGGGAGGGGTGTAGTTAGGTGAGGGGCTTCACAGCGGGGCGTCCCTGGAAGCAAGGAACCCCAGGCACTGAGGCGCCTTCAGGCTCAGGTGTGAACGACTGATAGTCAACTCTTCTTGAGACCCCTTTCGGGCGAAGTAGGGGGCACCACAAGAGGAAAGGCGGGAGGGGAGATGAGAAACCCCTCCTCTTCCAAACTCCAGACCCGCAAGGAGCTCGCGGATGCCGACGCTCATATTTAACACCCTGATTATGCTAATTTAAGCCCGCCCCGCCCCGGAGGCCCCGCCCCTCGAACGGCCTCTTGGCGGCGGAGGGGCGGGACCATGCTAATGAGGCCAGTCGAGCCCAGCGAACCGCGCGGGTGGCTCCACCGAGCCGGGGCGAGGCGGCGGCGACTAAAGCCATGGCCGGGGCGTTGGAGGGTCTGGCCGCGGGCTTGCACGGCCCGCGGGTCGTCCCCAGCCAAGACTCGGACTCAGACACAGACTCGGAGGACCCGAGTACCCGGCGCAGCGCGGGCGGGCTGCTCCGCTCGCAGGTCATCCACAGCGGTCACTTCATGGTGTCGTCGCCGCACAGCGACTCGCTGACCCGGCGGCGCGACCAGGAGGGGCCCATGGGGCCCGCAGACTTCGGGCCGCGCAGCATCGACCCCACCCTCACCCGCCTCTTCGAGTGCATGAGCCTGGCCTACAGGTGAGGGCGGCTCCGGGGCCCGACAGCCTAGACCCTCCGTGGCGGGACCACGCGCTGGGGCCCCGGACACCCGACCCGGCCCCAAACTTTGGTCCCTGGCTGCTCTCGGAGACTCCGACCACATCCTGGACACCCCCCTGCCCCGGCCCCGAGCGTCCTCCGGCCCGGGGCCAGCCCACCGGCCTCCGCCTGGAGCGCGCACCTCCAGGTTCCCGCTGCTCGCCACCTTCACTCCCTCCTTAGGGCGCGGACCGCCTGCCCTCCACCTTGACCGCCATAGGCCCACCGCGGGCCCCTCTCCCCGTCCCGACTCCTCTGCCCCCAAAGAAATGCCAGGGCATCCTTCGCGCTCCCAGGACCCTAAGCTATCCCCACCCTCCACTCTGGGGGCCAATCCACCAGACCACCTCAGCCCTCCGCTCCCTCCCCAGCAGACCCGGCCCAGACCCACGCCAGTCCCGCGCCCTGGCGACACTCCTCACGCCCATGATTGTCCGGACTCATAGCCAACGCCGTTCGAAACCCAGTCTCTCCTCCACCCTGCACTCCCCAATTGCCGGGACACCTGTTCTTGACCTGCTAGATCCAGGGTGGCGAGAGAAGGGCGCCGCGGGCGGACGGGGGAGGGGGGGGGAGCTGGCAGAGTTTCCCAGCGGTCGCCCGGCAGGGGGTGCAGAACGCCGCGTGGGGGTTGGTGCCCTGGAGGCCTGGGTTCGCCTACCCCGGTCGCCACCCACCCGAGGCTGAGCGCCTAACGCTGCCTGGGACCCTTGCTCGGCGCGTCGCAGAGCGCGAGGACCGCGCCCGGCCCTAGCCCCACGCCTGTGTCCTAGGGGAGGGCGCGAACCCGGGTTCTGGCCCAGTGCCCTGGAGCAAAGTTCCCAGGAGCGGAGGGGCCGGGATAAATTATCAACTGAAAACCATAGAGGTGAAAGGGGGATGGGCCGGCCTTGATCTTTTCTCTGTGCAAATATTCCTCTTCCTCCGCGGCGCCTCCTCCCCTTCTGAGAACCACTGGATACAGAACGGCCCTCGAGGACCAGGAGCCGGAGCTGGGGTGGGGATTGCGGGGGTGTTGCCCACCCCCAACCGCGGCAGCCTAGCCGAGACCCCATTGGCTGGAGGCGATGTAACCTTGGCCCACATGCTCTGGCCCCGGGCCCAGGTCATGTTGCAACCTGATCGTCCAGGGCGCCGGACCGATGTGGAAAGTTCAAATTCCCGTCCCTTTCTTCCCTCCCCCCCCACCCCGCCCGCCTCCTGGGACATCATGGGACAGACTGGGAGAGGGCATTTAAGGTCTTGGTACACCGGATGTGGGCACCCCTCCTCCCCAGACTCTCCCAGGGCACCCCATTTCTCACCTGCTCCCAACTTTAGCTTCCTGCTCTATACCACATCCCATCCAACCTCAAACCATGGGTGACCAAAGGGAGGGGTTCGGGGGTAGGGGCAAGATTGGGGCTAGGGCACACTCCAAGAACTGCCCCCACTAAGAGGCTGACTAGAATCTGATGTGACCCAGGCGAGCTGGGGAGGAGAGGGCTGTGCTTTCTCCCTAAACACCCAGAATATTCTATCTCTGTGGGGGCCCAAGTGCCAGGAATGGAGGTGGCTCAGTACTAGAGGAGACTTTGGCTTCCCCCTCTTCGATGGAGGAAAAATCTGAGGTTCAGACTGGGACAGTGTTTTAGCCCTTGAATACCCCTGATTATAGGGGTCCCCTGGAAGGGAGAGTATTGGGGAAGCCAGGGTGATCTGAGAGAGTGACTGGATGGGAAAGGACAGCAAGGCAAGGGGTCCAGAGGTGCTTGACCGGAAGGACAGCCTGTGGCTGCCTGGCTGGCTTTCATCCTCAGCAGGGCAGTGTGGAAAGAGGGAGGACTTCCCTTCTAGGAGGAGGCCCACAGTTCACGATTCTGTAGGTGGAAGCCCCAGGGAGACAGGTGCTGGAAGTTCCAAGAAAACACTCGTTCAAGGTCAGAGCTGGCTAGCTATGGAAAGCATGGCCTCTGGGAGACAGCAAGGAAGACTCTGTCAGAGAGACTCTTGGGGAATTCCTATAAGGTAGATTGGGGTTGGGAGAGGGGATGGGGGGTCGGTCGCGCTGAACTAAGAGTCCTAGGTTTTCTCCAACCCATCCCCAAGATTCCCAGACTTTCTATTGGTCATAAGAAGCCCTTGAACCCTAGTACCAGGCTTTTTGCTCCCGGCTGGGCCCCTCGCCTCCCCTCCCAGCCAGCAAGCCCGACACAGACAAAATGCTTTCCTCCTAGGCTTGGATGTTGTCACGGTCTCATCTCCCTGAGCACCGCCTTGGCCACACACATCATAGCCTCAGCTGGGAAACGGAGGGAGGGCAGGCAGGCTGGGCGTGGGGAACTGGGTGACCAGAGCGGGCTGGGAGGTTGCTGGGATACCGGCAGGGGCAACGAACTCAGGAGTCCCCCCCAGGTGCCACAGAAGAAGCTGGCCCGGGACGTATCAGTGTACCCCATCCCTGTCTCTCTACTGGACAGATGGTGTTTATCTAACTTAGGAGGGAGGGGGCCAGCCAGCAAGCATGGGCTATGTACTCTATTTGGGTAATGAGGCCGATGGTACCCTGGGGTGGCAGTCCTCCCCACTCCCTATCCCAAAACAAACAGAGGAGCTTGGAGACCAGAGAAGAGAGGGGACCCAGTGACCCATGCACCTAAGGGGCTGTAGTAGTCAGATTGCCACCCACCCACCTCTTACCCCCAAGATGAGGGAGAAGCCTTGGAAGAAAGCGGGCCTGGGGTTCTGAAAAACTAAGCCTTGGGGCCTCAGCTTCCCATGTGAGCAAGGGTTGGAGAAGGTGGGCCAGAAGGGACTGGTATACAGCCCTGGCTTGTGGACCATGAGGATGGAGGGAGAAGGGGGGAACCAGTGGGGGTCTGGACCCTGAGCATCTTGACTTCCTGGGTCAGCTCCTTAGGGGTGGTTGACTTGGCCTGTAAGAGTTGCTAGATGCTGTCCAGGCCAGTGGCATCACATCGCAAAGGGGAGAAAATAAGGATCTTGCCTGGGTCTCCCCCAGCCTTTCTTTTTTTTTTTTTTTTTTAAAGATTTTATTTATTTATTTAAGAGAGAGAAAGAGCACATGAGAGGGGGGAGGGTCAGAGGGAGAAGCAGACTCCCTGCCGAGCAGGGAGCCCAATGCGGGACTCGATCCAGGGACTCCAGGATCATGACCTGAGCCGAAGGCAGTCGCTTAACCAACTGAGCCACCCAGGCGCCCTCCCCCAGCCTTTCTGAAGTCCTTACTGACTTGGCACATCTTGACCTTGAGAGTCAAGCCCCTCACCTGTGTAAGGCCCTTCCATCTCGTGGATTTGATTGACGGCTAGGATTAGGGTCAGGGTTAGGGGTCGGGATCAGAGTGCTGCTTCCCCACGGCACGTGCCCACCACTCCACCATCCCAGCTGCCTTCCTTTGGAGCCTGATGGCTATTGTCTTGCACACACCCCTGAGAAGGGGCACACCTTTCCAGCTCAGCCCAGATCGCCATCCTGGGATTCTGGAGTGGGCAGGCGCCAGAAGGGCAGTGAAAAGACAGAGGCTGGTTGCTTGGAGGCCACTTCTCCCCACCCAGGAACACCTTCCCCATCCCCTAGGGGCCAAAGGGGGCCAGTGAGACTGGTGGAGAGAAAGCCATAGGGCCTGAATGAATCTCCACCATGTGGCCTTGGGAATGTCGCTTCACCTTCCTGACGCTCAGTTGCCTTCTGTTAGAAATGGGTCTGAGAACCCGCCCTAGCGGGCCTACAGACAGATGTCTGTGGGACCACCGGCATTATTGTCTTTAGGACGTTGCTGACAAACAGGTTTCAGCCCTGGCTTTAGTTCTGGCAGTGGGTGAATGAGCAGCTCCGGCCAGAGAACACAGGGGCCCTAGCAAGGACCTATTCTGAAGGTCTGACTCTCAGGGTAGGAATTTCAGGCAGGTTAGAGCAAGGAGCAGGATTTTCGGGGTTGGGGAGGAGACCCTCAGATGGCCCAGCATGGATGAATAGCCAGTGCATGGCAAGAGTGGGGAGCCAGCCCTGCAGGAGCAACCCCCCCTGACCCAGCCCTCTCCCTCTGACAGTGGCAAGCTGGTGTCTCCCAAGTGGAAGAATTTCAAAGGCCTCAAGCTGCTTTGCAGAGACAAGATCCGCCTCAACAACGCCATCTGGAGGGCCTGGTACATCCAGTGTGAGTGGGCACCACGGGCCTCACCAGCAGGGGGGCTGTAAGTGGGGGGCACCCAGGAAACCCCCATGGCCCTTAGGGGCCAGCACCAGCATCTGACCCCCAGAGGGTCTAGGGGAACGCGTTCCAAAGGGTGCTCTCCACAGGGACCGCTAGGCACAGCAGCGGTCACCCCTTGGAAGTCCTAAGGTGGGCAGAGATTTGAGGGCAGTTCAAGACCCTTTCTGCATTCCATCAGCCTAGTCAGTGCCTCACATGGCAGAGTGGAAAGAGGTGCTAGATGCTGTCCGGGCCAGTGGCATCGCATCGCAAAGGGGAGAAAATAAGGATCTTGCCTGGGTCTCCCCCAGCCTTTCTGAAGTCCTTACTGAACCGCCAGCAGGTGCCCGCATGGAGTCTGGGGGGGCGGTGCGGCACCCAGAGAGGCCATGTGGTAGAGTGGAGGGGGCTGCAGACTTGGGAGTTGCCCAGAGATGCTTACCTCCCCAGTCTCTGCCCTTGCTGGCTGTGGAACCTCAGGCTGTGTGACTAACGTCTCTGAATCTGTTTCCTAATAAGGCCAACAGTCCTACTTTTCCTGGTTGGCCTGGGGATAACAAGTATGAATGGGCCCGGTGCAAAGCTGGTGCTGAATAAATGATGGGTGAATCTTTTTTTTTTTTTTTTTAAGATTTTATTTATTCATTTGAGACACAGAGATACAGAGAGAGAGAGAGAGAGAGAGAGAGCATGAGCAGGGGGAGAGGCAGAGGGAGAGGGAGAAGCAGGCTCCCCGCCGAGCCAGGAGCCCGATGTGGGGTTCGTTCCCAGGACCCGAGCCGAAGGCAGACGCTTAACCATCTGAGCCACCCAGGAGCCCCCATGATGGGTGAATCTGATATGCCCTTGAGAAGGTCACGGTCATTCATTTTGGGTTTCGAGACCCACCCACCCTCCATGGCAAAACAGCCGAGGCTGAGCAGCCTCAGACCAGTCCACCCTGGGTTGGGACCTTGTCCGGTGCAGCCAAGTCCTGCTACAGGATCAAAAGCTACCCTGAGCTGGGAACACACAGCCCAGGAGGGAACATATTCAGTGTTCTCTGTCCTGGTCCCCTGGATTCCATCCAAGCAGAGAGAGGGAGGGTTTTCTGGTTTCCATTTATCTCTGGTGCCCAGTACTTCATAAACCATCTTATTCGAGGCTTCCTGGCAACCCTGGCAGATAGGTATTATTACCCCCATTTTATGGATGAGCAAGTAAGGCGCAGAAGGCCAGTAACTTGTTCAGGGTCATGGAGCATAAAAGGAACAGAGCTGTGACTGGCTGGAAGTCCAGGGCTCTCCTACTCTGAGCCCAGAGCTCCTTTCGCTGCTCCCAGCTGGCTGGCTTTCAGTCCTCACCTGAGAACAGGTAGGATGGCTCACCTGAGAACACGTAGGACCAGGACCTACCCTAACCAGGAGGCTGATAGGCCAGAGGGAGTCACTGCCACTTTCCCCACCGCCCCGCTCTCTCTGCCCTTCCCCCACACAGCTGGATGGGATGCAAACCCTTCTCTGCAGAAGAAATTGCTGATGCTACCCAGGGTCCTCACCCAGACAGGCAGACCCTGGTCTCTGGCTATTGCCCGAGTTGCTGGAAGCACCTGGGTTCTGTGTCAGACAGAGAGGGGGGCTGGGTCAAGTTCTAGGATGCCCCTTCCCACCAAGCTGTGTGACCTTGGGAAAGTCCCTAGTCTCCCTAGATAAGGATCGCTCATCTGTACAGAGAGAATAACGGTAGGTCCTGCTCTGAGGCTTGCTGTGAGTTTTTAGTGAGATCATTCATGTCTCAGCACAGGGCCCGACACACACAAGGGCTCCCCGAAGGTGATAATGTTATCGTGATAATAGCAACAGCACATGGCACACCCCTTCTCCCCGGGCACTGAGGGTTTGAAGGTGGGCTTCAGGAAAGGGAGGGGGGAACAGCTGGAGGGCTGCCTGGCTCATCCCCTTTGTACCTGCCACCCCTCTGCAGGCTCCTGGCCTCCAAGTTCCCCTCCTTTCTAACACCCCCAAATCATCTTGGTGTCCTCTGAGCTCCCAGAGCACTGTGCACCTCTCATGGGCGGGCTCCCCCCCTTGCATTAGCTCATGTTACGTGTGTGCTTTCCTTATCTCTCCAACTAAGCCGTGAGTGCTCTGATTCGCCTGCGGATTCCCTGTCCCAGCATCTGTCCCAGCTCAGGTGCAAGGGGCTAGGTGGCTTCCTGAATGGATGAACTCAACAGTGTTAAATAAAGCCCGCCCCAGCCCCAGGAGCCACATGGTCACTGCCCTTCTGTCTAGAGCACAGGGTCCCCGGGGTGGGGGAGGGAAGGTCCAGCCAGGCCTGCTCAGACCTGACCCTCTGGGGACCCTAGTGCTCATGTCCTCATCTGGGAACCCAGGGCAGCTACTCTTTGAGACCCTCCTTACTCTCACCCCGGGGAGTTCACACACCCAGGGGCCCATCCCTTTGTTTTCCGAGCCACGCTCAGCTAGCAGGACAAACCTCTTCCCTAATCCCGTGGGGATCGTTTTGGAGACTGTCCTTTAGGACAGAACTTTGTAAATGAGGCTGAAGGTCCCGATAATTTCATGTTTGGGTGGTCCCCCTTGTCTGTTAATTGTCCCAGAGGAAGTTTGCGGAGGACTGAGGCGGGAAAAGTCACTGCATGGGGGTCCCAGGGTCCGGAAGCCCTACTGTGTGCCAAGTTCTCTGCCAGATTCAGGGATTTGAGGCTAAAGGGCAACAGCTCCTACTTTTACTCCTAGCAGGGAGGCCAGCATGCAGAGAAATGGCCAAGGCCAAGTGGAGAGCCAGGCAGATAAGACTGCAGGGTTTCAGAGGAGGGAGGGCTTCCTGGAAGAGGGACTGCCCTGGGCTCTCCTGACGGGTGGGCAGATGTGGGTGAGGCAGAGGAGGGACGGGAAAGGCATTCCGTGAAGAATAAAACCAGAGGGTGGGCTGTGGTGGGGGGAAGCTGTTTGGCTTCAAGGTAGGGCCTGTGAAGGAGGTCACCAGACCCCCGGTGGGGGGGGGGGTGTGACTAAGAATATGGAGGGGAGGGGACAGGGGCAGAAATGCCACATATCCTCGGGAGTGAGACAGGAGTGAGATGATTAGTTCACCGTTAGAGAGGAATGCTGGGGGTAGATGGGCAGTTTCTGTGGGGGGCAGTGTTGGCTGTCCAGAGGATGCACAGGCTTGGGAAGGACGTTTCCAAACATCGGAGAGGGTCAAGTTTTGGGACATCCTTTTTTTTTTTTTTTTAATTCCCTACCCCCCAAGTTTTGGGACATCCTGACAGAGATTCTATGGGCGGGTGAAAAATATCTGCAGCTGGAAAGGGGCAAGATGAGAGGGGTTTGGGGGTATGCCTCGCAGAAGGGCCAGTGAAAATAGTCAAGGAGGCAGGAGAACAAAGGGTAGGTTCCCTGGCCGAGGGAGGAGGGGGTGCTCTGCATTGAGGTCCAAGAGGTTGGGTCCAGGGAGGGTAAGGGCCTTGGCCGGGCAGTGGGGGCAGGTGCTGGGTCACAGGAAGTGAAGAGGAGACCAGGAGGCACAGAGTGGAGGTGCTGATGACAACTATTCTAGAACTGGGGGCAAAGCAGAGGGGTGAAAGGGAAGAAGATTAGCTTGTTGGGGTAGCAAAGGAAGGGAAAGTTTAGGAGGTAAAGGGGAGCCTGAAATGTGTTTATGGGCCCCGAAGAAGGAGCCTGGGGAGGGAGAGATTGGACTGGAGATAGGGAAGGGAGTGGAGGAGGTGGGGAAAGGGCTCAGCTAGGTGGCCTGAGAGGACAAGGGGTGGTTCTCTGGCATCAGATTGGGCAGTGCCGAGGAGCCTGAGGCAGGAGACCAAGGGCTCCAGGCCCTGGCCTGCCAGTCTGACCTTCTTGGGGCAGCTCACTTCCTGTGGTCCCACAATCCCATTCAGCGAGTGTTGCCTGAACACCTACTGGGCTCCCGAGGGAGGCAGAGGAGGTGTGGGAGGTTCCTTTCACAGGGTCCTGTAAAAGAGGGGGCCCTGGGGGTGCTGGAGCAGGCAGGAAGGCTTCCTGGAGGAGGTGGCACTTCTCTAAGCATCAGAAGCCAAGCAGGATTTCATAGTGTGGCACTTGAGTCCCAGTCCCCTTGGGGTGGGAGGTGAAGGCGCCGGGTACCTCCCTGACCTGGCCCCCTTCTCTCAGATGTGGAGCAGAGGAAGAGCCCCGTGTGTGGCTTCGTGACCCCCCTGCAGGGGCCTGAGGCTGATGAGCACCGGAAACCAGAGGTAGCTGAGCGGCGGGCCCTCCCGGCCTGCCTGCCTCCCTGCCGAGCCCGGCCCCTCCCTCGGGTCTCTCCCGGCGCGGGGCAGGAGGGGCTGGCCCAGGGGCGGACTGGGTGAGGGCTGGGGGTCAGTGCCCGCGGTCTCACTGAGCCCCCTCCTGGTCCTCCCCAGGCCGTGGTCCTGGAGGGCAATTACTGGAAGCGGCGCATCGAGGTGGTGATGCGCGAGTACCACAAGTGGCGCATCTACTACAAGAAACGGGTCAGCGGTGGGAGGGAGGGGGGTCCGGGGGGCTGCGGACCACTGCCTCTCTTGGAAGAGCCCGGGCGGGACTCCCCTCGACCGCCCGACCCCGCCTGCCATTAAGATCCAGGCTGACAGCGCCACCGTGTGGCCCAGAGTCTCCTCGCCGCCTCCTTACCTCCCAGCGCGGAGGAGCTCCTGAGGGGGAATGGGGGGCCCCTTCGTCCGGGGGAGCTTCTGAGTAGGGGAGGCCTTGGCGGGCACTGCTGGAAGAGGGACAGGCGATCCAGTGTCCACCACTCTGTGTTCCTGCAGCTCCGTAAATCCAGCAGGGAAGGGGACCTCCTGACCCCAAAGCAGGTGGGTGCTCCCGGGACCCAGAGAACTGACAGCTTCCCTCTAGGTGGGTAAGGCGGTGGCCCGGCGACGGTGGGTCACGAAGGCAGTGGGTGTGGCCGCTGTCCTCTATTGATCGAGCCCTTCTCCCCGGAGGAGGGGGAGCCTTTGAGCGCCGCGGTGGGAAGACCCCAAGCCTTCCGGTTAGCCCAGCAAGTGGTGGGAGGCATGGGGAGAACAGAAGTCCCCAAGAACTGGGTTCCGGGCAGGAAAAAAGTATAGGGGGCAGGAAGGGGACCCTTATCTGTTCAGCAGGCCACCATAGGCCTTCCAGGCAGCAAACTGGGTCCTCCAGAGAGAGGTGAGGAGGGCCGTGCACACACAGGCTCCCGACCTGCTGACCACCTCATCCCCCAGGCGGGGGCCATACGGAAGGGCGAGGGGCAGTGGGGGACCCCTGTGTCCCTCTCGTGGCTGCTGAAGGCTCTGTCTCCCTAGGCGGAAGGGGGTTGGCAGCCACCAGAGCGATGGTGCGAGCAGCTCTTCTCGAGCGTGGTGCCCGTGCTGCTGGGGGGCCCGGAGGAGGAGCCCAGCGGGCGGCAGCTGCTGGACCTCGATTGCTTTTTGTCCGACATCTCCGACACGCTCTTCACCATGACGCAGCCCAGCTCCGCGCCCCTGCAGCTGCCCCCTGAGGACGGTAAGGGCCTGCACCTGGAAAGCGAGGCCTGCGAGAATCCGGGCGGCCAAGGGAGGGTGGCCAGAGGTTGGGCGGCCCCACTCCACCCCGCCGGCCGCTCCTGATGGCACCCCTGCCCCCTCCAGCCTACGTGGGCAATGCTGACATGATCCAGCCGGACCTGACGCCCCTGCAGCCCAGCCTGGACGACTTCATGGAGATCTCAGGTGAGGCAGCGCCCCCTGTTGGGTGGGGTTGTAGGCCGGGCCAGCGTGAGGAAAGTCCCCGGATGACCACCGGCCCTCAGGTGCGTCCCAGACCCCTCCGGGAGGACGGATGGTCTAAGTGATCTCTGAGGGCCCTTCCTGGTCTCCCTTTGCCCGGACTTGGGATGCAATTGACGTGGCCTCAGGTGAGAGCAGGGCCAGACTGGGCACCTGAGCAGGCGCCAGGGCCCAGGAAAGTAGGGATGTTGGGAATCTCAGGAGAGAAAGGGACTTTGATTTGTTTGGGCCCGTTTATTATTTACATAATTCCCTTTAAAAACTATTAAAGAACATTCCAGGGGCGCCTGGGTGGCTCAGTCGGTTAAGCGTCTGCCTTGGGCTCAGGTCATGATCCTGGGGTCCTGGGATCGAGCCCCACCTCGGGCCCCCTGCTCAGCTCAGAGAGTCTGCTTCTCCTTCTCCCTCTGCCCCTCCCCGCAGTCGTGCTCTCTCTCTCTCTCTCTCTCTCTCAAATAAATATAAACAAATAAAATCTTTAAATAAATTAAAAAGAACATTCCAAACATACACAGAGAGAGAGAGAGTGGTTCACTGAAGCCTCCTGTAACCATCACCGACTTCAATATGTATCAACCCTTGACCGATCTGGTTTCATGGAGGCCTCACCCACTTCTCCTTCCTTAGTGGTTTTTAAGAAAATCCCAGGAATTTTATCTTGTAAAGCATTTTTATTATTTTATTTCTTTTATTTTTTATTTTTTTAGTAATGTGTTTCTGTGCCTCCCTCTCCCTGACCCTAGGGCTGCTAGGTCACTGGTTTCTTGTGTCCTCCCAGAGATACCCGTGTCTGCATGAGCACCTGTGGACAAATGTCTCTTTTTGTTTTCACAATAGACTGCCTGACATTGCTTCTTTTACTTAGCTTAGATCCTGGAGACTGTCCCCGACAATCATACGAACAGGGGACTCTGGACCCTGTTAGGGGTCAGGTAGCCATAGAGGCTTGGCCTGTCTCAGCCCAGGCCCAGGGGGTAGGAAGGGGGTTTCTGGGATAAAGGCTTAGTTCCCATGACCCCTCCGCTTCTTCTGCATAGGGTCCTGGGCCTGTCAGTCAAGAGGTGGGGCGGGCACTAGGGAATGAGGAACCACCCCCACCCCTGCCTCAGCCCTGGGCAGGGTGGGGGCCGTGGGGGCAGAAGTGTTGATGGCAGAGCCCAGGGAGCAGACCAGTCTGGGAGGGCAGTGGTCCTGTCTGGGCACACGTACCCCCGCCACAGGTAGGAAACCGCCTCTTGCCCGGACTCCGCCAAATTGGGGGCTAGGAAGCCACTTCTCTCAATCCAGGGTGGCTGCTGGGGGGCGGTGAGCATGGGCAACCAAAGGTAGGGGATGTGGGTGATGCAGAGGAGGTGGCTAGTGTGGCCCCCTGGCGCTGCACACACAGGGAGGGCCGGGAGCACCAGGGCCACCAGGGCTACTGCCTCGATTGTCCCCCAGGGCTCCTCACTAGAGAGGAAACCCAGGGACGGGCTGGAACTCTACCGAGGGAGGGGGCTTGGGGCGGAGTATTCAAGGAAGGGGAGGGGGATTGGAGTAGGAGAGGGTCTCAGGGAGGGGATATAGATCAAAGGGGGGACAGAAGCTGGGGGGAACTAGGGCTCCGTGGGTGGCCGGCTAGGGCTACAAAGCAACTTCTCTCAAGGGGGAAGGGACAGTTGAGGGCAAACTATGGCGGGGGGGGGTGGTGACTGGGCTCGGTACCCCATGAGCCCTGCAGAGCACTGGGGAGGAGGCAGCAGCAGTGAGGGGGGAACAGGCCCCCCTACGTGGCTCGTTCTAGAGCCTAGGCCTCAAGGGGCCTAGTGATGAGGCCCACAGTCTCTGGGGGCTGGGGGGATAGAGGATCAGTGACCACTCACCCTCTGCCACCCAGTCCCTCGGTTAAAGGGAGGCAGTAGGACAAGAAGATCCTTTCTGATCAGGTGGTCAAGAAAGACCCACATGAGCGCGTGCAAGCTCACACACACACACACACACAAACACACACACCCGGGCACAGAGCCGACGTGCGCCTGCAGAGGGCCTCACATCAAGGTAGGCACACACCGACTCAGACAGAGCTACAGACACGGGGACACATAGCAGAGATGGATCCTGCATGAGACCACACACTGACACCCACAGAGCGACAACCTTCCAGTGACACGGGCACCAGACTCACATAAGATGCACATACAAAGTTTAACTCCATCAGGCTCCGGGTTGGGTGTGGGCTTATCTGTCCCATTCCTGGGTCTCCTTCAAGGTGGCCTTTGGGAGAGAGGCCTGACCAGCTTCCCTGGCTGGGGAGCCAGGGCCTTGGATGGGCCTTGTGTGGCTGGGTCAGGCCAGACCAAGAGGCCTTGGGAGCTGGTTCAGACCAAAGGCTGGTCAGGGTCAGAGAAAGGTGCCCGGAAGGGAGCGGGTGGGCGGGTGGCGCCCAGGCCCGGGATGTGGTTAGGCCACAGGCAGCTGCTTCCCAAAACCAGAATAGCCTGGGGCTTACACAACCCGCACCTCAGACAATCTGGCTGCCCCCCCCGGCCAGCTCTTTGAGGCTTTCCAGCGCCCCCCACCCCTGCCCCCACTCTGAGCCCACCCTCTGACCCCTGCTATGACCCCCTTAGTCCTTCACCCCACTCCCGGGCTCTACTTTTGAGGCCCCACTTGACCTTCCAACAAACCAACTTGTCCCAGACCCACTGACCTCCTGACCCATCTCACCTCTAGCTCACCCCTTGAACTCCCATTACCCTGGGGCTCTTCCCTATCCCAGACCTCCGCCCTGTGCACCTCACCCCTTTCCCTCACTGGCGGGCTCTATTACCCTGCCCCTTTCTATGGCCCCAGCAGAGTTGGTAACAGGAGGGGGAGAGGGGAGGGCCTGGGCCTGGGATGGGGAAGAGGACCCCATGAGCCAAGTGTAAGGCTCGGTGGGAGGACTATTCCCTGGGGTTCTACTCACACCCCGACCCGGCCTCTGCTGTCCAGGGTGCAGGCCCATCCCACCAAACCTCTGTTGCTGCTTCCCCTGAGTGAGACAGAAACTCTCCCAATTTCACAATCTCCTGTAGAAGCCCCCCCCGCCCGCCTCCCCCTGATCTCATTGCCAGCCAGGCCAGCCCAGCCTGGGGACAGGGCACGAGGCCCACTCTCCTCCCACTGCTTCCAGCCACGCCTGGCCTTATCCCTAACTGCCACCGCCTTGTATGTCTGAATTACAGATTTCTTCACCAGCTACCGCCCCCCACCGACGCCCACGCCCTCACACTTCCCAGAGCCCCCCAGCTTTGGCCCCATGGCTGACCCTTTCTTCAGCAGTGGGATCTTGGGCTCAGAGGTGCCCCCTGCCTCGTCGGGTGTGACCCACCTCTCAGGGCATAACCGCCTGCAGGTGAGCTCCCGCCCCCACCCCACTCAGCCCTGCCTAGCTCACCTGCCCCTGTCTGGGAGATAGGGTAATTCCCGAGTACCCAGTCCTGTGCCTGGTCGACTGAGAGGGACTGGAGGGGGAGAGAGACCCCATCTCTGCCCTCTGAGAGGCAGCAATTCAGCTCAGGAGGAAGGAGCCTCGTGAAGCAGAACTGGACCAGGTGGTTATAGAGGGGAGGCTGAGGGCAGCGGCCGGGGGGGGGGGCAGTGGAGAGGGGAGGGCATGGAGGAGGACACCACCCAGGACCGGGTTGCTTATGGAAGGCTTTCTGGAGGAGGGGAGGTTCTGGGCTTAGTGAATGGGTTGGGTTTGGACAGAAGAAGAGACTGGTAGAGGGCAAGCCAGATGGGAGGAGAAGCACAAAGGAGCACACGGAGACAGGAAGCTCAGTGTGAGTGTTTAGGACACAGTGAAGCTGCCATTTTGGATGAGGAACCCGCAGCCGCAGGCTCAATTTGGAGGTCGCCTCCCTGCTGCTCTGTCAGACGCCTTTTCCTTCTGTCATCAGACTGTTCAGGCACTCTTGTAGTTCATTGTTGAGAGGTCTCTTCAACTAGACAGCGAGCTCCTCGCTGAAAGAGCTAACTAAGCCTTGCTCAGGCTTACCTGGCACAGTTCAAGCACCTGAGCAGTACTGGCTAAATCGTTGCCCAATGACTGAGCTAATGAGCCAGTGAGTGAGTGTGTAGATGGAGGGGTGTGTTGGTGAGTGGATAGATGGGTTGTAGTTGAGGGTGGATGCTTACATGGGTTGGTGTCCATATGGGTAGGTGAGTGGTCGGTTGGATGGATGGGCTGTAGATGGATTTGTAGATGAATAGTTTGGTGGGTCAGTGAATAGGCTGGTGGCTGAAGAAGTGGCTGGTCAGTGAACAGATGGTGGATAGGTAGAGGATTATGGATGGGTTGATGGATGAATGAAGTAGAGACGGTCAGATAGATTGGTGAATGGGCTAATAACTGGTGGGCTGGTGGAGAGATGGGTGGATGAGTTAGCTCGCAGGTGAGAGGACAAATAGGTGAATGGAGGACAGATGGGTTAGTGGATGGATTGGTGGCTGGATGGAATAATTAATCTGGCAAATGAAAAGATGGGCAGGAAGATTGATACTCTTTCTCAGGCCTAATTTGTGCATACGTGTGTTCCAATCCCTCCCCTCATTAGACTGCAGTTTCCCTTGGTGTGTGGGTGTGGGTCGGGGGAGGGACAGCAGGGATCATTTCTCCTATCTCTCCCAGTGCCCAGTCCAGAGCTCAGCCAGGTCAAGAGGCTGCCGGAGTGGCTGCCAAGACCAGCTCTCTCCCCTGCTCTGTCTGTCCCCCAACCAGGCCCGGAGCAGCTGCCCTGGCCCCCTGGACTCCAGTGCCTTCCTGAACTCTGATTTCCTCCTTCCTGAAGACCCCAAGCCCAAGCTCCCACCTCCGCCAGTCCCCCCACCCCTCCTCCAATACCGGGCCCTTGCCAAGGGGCCTGGCCTGGAGCCCTGTCCCCCACCCACCTTCCCTCCCATGGCTCCTCCCCCTGCTTTGCTGCCGGAAGAGCCTCTCTTCTCTCCCAGATTCCCCTTCTCCACTGTCCCCCAGGGCCCAGGAGTGTCCCCACTGCCTGCTCCCACTGCCTTCCCACCCACCCCACAGCCGGGTCCAGGCCCGGCCCCTGGCCCCTTCCCCATAGACCTTCTGCCCTCAGGGTATCTGGAGCCCACATTTGGGCCCCACTTCACAGTGCCCCAAGGCATGCGGCCCAGAGGCAGGCCCCCCACCCCATCCCCTAGAGGGCGGAAGCCCAGCCCCCCGACTTTGGCCCCTGCCATTGCCAACCCCACCGTCACTGCCGGGGGCAGCAACCCCTGCCTCACGCAGCTGCTCACAGCAGGTGAGATGGGGAGAACCGGGTCCACAGAGGGGAAGGTGGGGACCTCAGATGTGGAAGTGGGGAGCCTATGGGAGCAGAGGGTGAAGGTTTAAGGGGCAGGCTCAGGCTCTGCTGGGGGGGTGTGGAGAAGTGGGGAGGAATTAGGGACATGGGCCCTGAACCCAAGAGGGGAGTGGGCTTTTTTGGAGGGGAGGGAGGGGGTCTTTGGAAATGACGGGGTTGAGGCTGGCCCCAGTGGCCCTCACACTTCTGCCCATGCACAGCGAAGCCCGAGCAGACCCTGGAACCAGCACTTGTGTCCAGCACCCTCCTCCGGCCCTCAGGGTCCCCGGTAAGATGGCGGGCACTGGGAGGTGAGGGGGGACCCAGGGCTTCACCCCAACTCTCCACCCTTCTCCACTCCAGCAGGAGACGGCCCCTGAATTCCCCTGCACCTTTCTACCCCCGACCCCGGCCCCCACACCGCCCCAGCCACCTCCAGGCCCGGCCACACTGGCCCCTCCCAGGCCCCTGATTGTCCCCAAAGCGGAGCGGCTCTCGCCCCCAGCGCACAGCGGTAAAGAGGCTTGCAGGGCTTGGGGGACTCCAGGGGGTGGAGGGGAAGGAAGAAGGGGGGACTACATCTGAGGCCAGGATGAGCGGGACAGGGCAATGGGACCCTCTCCCCTGTGTCGGTCTCTCTGTGGGTCTCTGTCTGTCCCTGCCACAGGTGGTGAGCGACGGCTGTCTGGGGAGCTCAGCTCCATGCGGGGCCCGGGGACTCTGAGTGTCTGCGTCTCTCCCCCTCAACCCATCCTAAGCCGGGGCCGTCCAGACAACAACAAGGTGGCACCTTTCCCTCACCCCGAGATCTGTTTGCTACCCCTAGGCCCTTCCATGCTCCTTCCTAGGCTCACCCCACTGTCTGCCCCCCAAGACTGAGAACCGGCGCATCACCCACATCTCTGCAGAGCAGAAGCGGCGCTTCAACATCAAGCTGGGGTTTGACACCCTGCACGGGCTAGTGAGCACACTCAGCGCCCAGCCCAGCATCAAGGTGAGCCCCCAGCCCAGGCCGGCACCCCAGAACCGCAGGGCTCCTTCGTTGACCCCACCCCCCACCCCCTGCCCCGCCCAAGACCAAATCTCAGGACCCTCTGGACACCCAGTTTCCTCCTCCCACCCAGTGCCTCAGTGGGCCCCAGAGTGGGGCCACCTCCAGCACCTGAGCCCACCCTGGTGATGCCTGCAGGTGAGCAAAGCAACCACGCTGCAGAAGACAGCCGAGTACATCGCCATGCTGCAGCAGGAGCGCGCGGCCTTGCAGGAGGAGGCCCAGCAGCTACGGGACCAGATCGAGGAGCTCAACGCTGCCATTAAGTAGGCGGGGGGCCTGTGGGCGCTGGGGCCCGGGGCATGCCGCGCGGCTCCCCAGCCCTGACCGGCCCCCTGCCCCCAGCCTGTGCCAGCAACAGCTGCCTGCTACTGGGGTGCCCATCACACACCAGCGTTTCGACCAGATGCGAGACATGTTTGACGACTACGTCCGTACCCGGACGCTGCACAACTGGAAGTTCTGGGTGGTATCCTCCCTCGGCCGGTGGGGGGTGGGGGTGGGGGGAACGCGGCAGTCAGACAGGCCAGGCAGGGGCTCTGAGCTGAGCCCAGGGGAAGGGACACAGGTTCTGCCCCCTCCTTCCAGGCCCGTGGCGTCTTGGCCGGCAGGAGTGCCCAGTGATTCGCTGGGAGCAGAGGGAAACCGAGGGAGGAGCCCCTGGGTGAGGGGACCACAGCCCTGCCCACAGAATGTCCCAAGGGGAGTTTGGGAGAACCTCAAGTCTGAGTCGCGTGAGCGGGGTGGCTCCTGAAGAAGACGTGGAATCTCTCACTCCCTTACCTGGTCAAGCTCTTGGCTGAGCTGGGACAGGAAGCTCAGGGACAAGGGATAGCGTAGCCCAGAAGATGGCATAGAGGGGCCGGGCAGGCCGTGGCAGGATGGGAGGGTGGCTGCAGTGGGAGGCCTCCAAGTTCAAGGTGCCACCGTGGCCAGGACCTTCCCGGGGTTTGGGCCAGATGTCAGGGCTACACATGAGCTGGGTGAGGGTCCTGGCTGATCAACAGGCCTGCTCCTTGACCTGAGCCCAGTTCAGCGTCCTCATTCGGCCTCTGTTCGAGTCCTTCAATGGGATGGTGTCCACTGCAAGCTTGCAGAGCCTCCGCCAGACCTCCCTGGCTTGGCTGGACCAGTACTGCTCCCTGCCCGCTCTCCGGCCAAGTACGTGAGCCACCCCCCTGCCCACCAGAATGTCCAGGAACGTCCAGGAAGGTCCACTCTGCTCAGACCACAGGTCCAGCCTGCTTTCAGAATAGCCTAAAGTTTTGGCCATCCCACCACGTACCTTGGATGGTTTTCCGGCCTCCAGGACACCTGCAGACAGAGTCCTGAGAAGGGCTGACGGTCCTGCCAGCTAGTATCTCTCCCTCATCCCTTCGTCTTCAGCATCCGGAGGAAGGGCCTAGACCCCAGGAGGTATCTCTCCCTCTCTCTCTCTCTCATTCTCTTTCCCCAGCTGTCTTGAACTCTCTCCGCCAGCTGAGCACATCTACGAGCATCCTGACAGATCCAGGCTGTATACCTGAGCAGGCCACACGGGCGGTCACAGAGGGCACCCTTGGTAAACCTTTATAGTGCTGGCCAGACACTGCCACTCACTCAGCGGCCCCGGGGCTGCTTTCCCTGGGCGTGGGCTCCAGGGACAACTTCTGGGCACTCCCTTCCTGCCCCAGGCCCTGGCTGTCCCCTTGCCTGAGGGTCTGGCAGGGCCCAAATCTCTTCCACCTCCTGAAAGCCAGGAAGAGCTACGTTCTAGTCGCTGCCCCACCAGCAACGAACACTGTGACCTGGGGGACTCGTGCTCACTCTTGGGACCTCCATTTTCCAGTCTGCAAAATGGGGCTGGAGAAGCTTCAACCAGATGATGATCCCAAGGCCTTAGCAGCTGTGACACTTGGAGCTCAAGCTGGCAACTCAGGGAGCTTGGAGGAGGAAGGGGGATGATCCTCTTTCCTTGCCTCCCCCACCTGCTTCCCGCCTCCCCCGGGTAGGACACAGGCAGAAAAGGAGGTTCCCACTCTCTGCTCCTTCGCTGGTTGCCCAGTGTGGGGTGGGGTGCTGTAGGATGGCATCCCTGGGTGAGGCCAGGAAGGTCTGATCCCAGGAGAGAGCAGGGCAGAGGGGTAGCCAAACCAGGGGCAGGCATCTTGTGTGCGTGTGGATGCGTGTGTGTGGATTTTGTAAAGAATTCTTGCCAATAAAACCAAAAACTGTTGGGGACTGTCAGTGTGTCTCACTCTGGGATGGAAAGAGAGCCAGCTGGCAGTGGGAGGTGGCCTTGAAAGGACCTTAGCTTTTCCTCTGAGCTAGAAGCCACTGGAAGGTTTTGAGTAGAGGTGGGACAAGGTCAGATGTAAGTTCTTAACAGAATCCCTCCGGGTGCAAAGCCAAGAATAGGCCACAGTGGGGCAAGGACAGAAGCAGGGAAACCAGTTTTAAGCTGTTGCTATCATCCTGCTCAGAGAGGACAGACACTCGTCCTGGAATTCCTCTCTCCATGACTAGGAAAAGGTTCAGAAAGGCTTACCACCTTCCAAGCTGGAAGAGGGCAGAGCCAAGCCAAGGAGTAGAAGGGACAGGGCCCTCCGCTGGAACCATCCAGAAGGAGAACAGACTGCCACCAGGGGTGGTGACCTCCCCATTAGGCGAGATGTGCAAGCGGGAGGGGGGGCGGCCACTTGGTTGGGATGTCTTAGAAGGAACTGATACTTCGGATGGGGAATTGGGGTGAGTGGCCCCAGTATTTCACTGATTCTTTTATTGAGCTTTGAACAAATCTTTTCTGAGGGCCCGCCGGGAACCAGACGATGGTCTTGGTGCTGGGGATTCTGTTCGCTGCCGGATCCCTCTCCTCATGGGGCTGATTCAAGCCTCTTACATCTCAGGACTTCCACAGATGCTTCTGTGGCCATTGACTTCCCCTCATTTGTGTGGAATCACAACACAGATAACAATACTAACTACACACTCATCTAATGTTTACTCTGTGCCAAGCACTATTTGAAGTACTTTATATACGTATATGAACTCACTTATTGTATATTAACATCTACCTCTAAGGGCCAGTTGTGAGGATTTCAGGGTAAATATATATAAAGTACTTACAACAGTGACTGGCATAACGCACTCTATAAGAGTCATCACGGGCGCCTGGGTGGCTCAGTCGTTAAGCGTCTGCCTTCGGCTCAGGTCATGATCCCGGGATCCTGGGATCAAGTCCCACATCGGGCTCCCTGCTCAGTGGAGAGCCTGCCTCTCCGTTTCCCTCTGCCTGCTTCTCTGCCTGCTTGTGCTATCCATCAAATAAATAAAATATTAAAAAAAAGTTAGCGTAATTATTTATAATCCCCATTTCACAGATGAAAAGTTGAGGCACAGAGAGGTTAACTAGCCCAGGGCTGCTTGGTTACTGTCTGACTCTAGTCTCTGCTTTTACCCAGCTCTCTCTACGGTGCAGGGAACAGGTGCACCCAGGCCTGGAGGGCTATCTGTTGCTGCAGACAAAGGTTTGAAGTGGCTGAGAGGTAAAATCCTAACGGTGGGGGCACCCGGGTGGCTCAGTCGTTAAGCGTCTGCCTTCGGCTCGGGTCACGATCCCAGGGTCCTGGGATCGAGCCCCACATCGGGCTCCCTGCTCAGCGGGGAGCCTGCTTCTCCCTCTCCCACTCCCCCCTGCTTGTGTTCCCTCTCTCGCTGTGTCTCTGTCAAATAAATAAAATCTTTAAAAAAAAAAAATCCTAACGGTGTGCTTTGCTGTTTTTCCCCCACGCACACCCTCCCAGGAATGTCCCCATAAGACATCCCCTTGACCCCCCTTGACCCTGTGTCCCCCCACTAGATGCCACTTTTCCTTGAGAGAGCTATCTATACTTGCTCTCCCTCTCTCCTCCCCTCCCACTCACCCCATCTTTGGTCTCCTCCTCCCCACTTCCACCCCAGCCTCACCCCAAACTGAGTCGCTGTTACTAAGGTCACTTGACTCCCTCATTGCCAAATCCAAATTTGCAGTGCTCTTCCTGCCTTCCCCTGGGCCCTTGGATCTCATTTTTTTTAAAAGATTTTATCTGAGAGAGAGAGCAGAGGGACAGAAGGAGAGGGAGCAGCAGATGACCCCCCCACCCCACACTGAGCAGGGAGCCTGGCGAGGGGCTCAGTTCCAGGACTCTGGGATCATGACCTGAGCTGAAGACAGACGCCTAACCAACTGAGCCACCCAGGCGCCCCAGCTTGGACCTCATTCTAGAACCACCCTTTCCTCATGAATCCAGAATTCTCTCCAGGCTCTCCCTCCTCCCTGACAGTGCCTTCCCAGGGCCTGCTGTGGGAGCCTCTTCTTCCGCCTGACCCTTCCTGGCCCACTTCCTTCTTACTTTGTGGCAAGCCCCAGGTAACAGCATTCCCTTTGGCCTCTCTGCCGAGGATCCACTCTTCTGGATCTGCCCTGCTTTGCCCCTGGAGCTACAAAAGCACATATCCAACTGCCACCCTAACCCCTCCCTTCTTGATGTTTCACAGCTCCCTTTACCTCGAAGGAACCAAAACAGAACTCATCATTTCTTTTTTTTTTTTTTTTAAGATTTTATTTATTTGACAGTGAGAGAGAGAGAGAGCATAAGCAGGGGGAACAGCAGATGGAGAAACAGGCTTCCCGCAGAGCAGGGAGCCTGATGCGGGGCTCGATCCCAGGACCCCGGGATCATGACCTGAGCCGAAGGCAGATGCTTAACGACTAAGCCACTCAGGTGTCCCAGAACTCATCATTTCTGAGACCATAGCCCACAGTCTTCCTCCTCAAAGCTGGTCCTCTTCGTGTTCCCCATCCCCAGGAAGGGTGCCACCATCCAGACACTTATACAAGCTGGAAACAGTCATCTTCAGCTCCTGTCAACATCCCACTGCCCTGTGGTACCTGTTATCAAGGCCTGGCCAGGTGACCTCGTAGGCATCCATCCCCACAGCCACCACCCTGGTCCAACAGAACATCCCCTTCTACGTATAGTCTTGTATTAGTTGGCTGTATCCCTGACAGCTGCTTTTCAAACTTAAATGTGCACTTGAATAACGTGCTTTAAAAAATCTTCACGACCAGACCCAGTCTAGACCAATTAAATCAGAAGCCTTCCGTGTGGAAGGTTCGACCACCAGCATTTCTTAAGTGATTCCAATATGCAACCAAGGTTAAGAACCACTGTAAGAAGATGCTTTGAGCTGCAAATAACAAGTGTCTGGAGCTCAAGTTAGTTAAATTGGTGGATCTTTTTTTTTTTTAAGATTTTATTTATTTATTTGACAGAGACACAGCGAGAGAGGGAATACAAGCAGGGGGAGTGGGAGAGAGAGAAGCAGGCTTTCCACGGAGCAGGGAGCCCGATGTGGGGCTCGATCCCAGAACCCTGGGATTATGACCTGAACTGAAGGCAGACGCTTAACGACTGAGCCACCCAGGCACCCCTAAATTGGTGGATCTTAAACCGTACTATGCATCAGAATCACTTAGCCAGTGGGGCTTTTTAAAATACAGATTGCCGGGGGACCCCACCTCCAGAATTTCTGAGTCAACAGGTCTGGGATGGAGTCTAAGAATTTACATTTACAATGATGCTGGGCCACGGCCATACAGCCAAGTCTCACTGCCCCTGAAAACCCATTGGTAGAGCTCCCAGTAGAGCTCCTTCCCTGGTCTGCCCAGCCTTCCCAAGTCCTGCTTTGTGTCATTGGTTGTCCTTCCACAAGCTAACCTTGGCTTCCAACTGTGACACTTGAGGGTAAGAGCCAGGCCTTATCACCACTGAGTGGCGAGGTAGGAGGAGGATGGGTCTTGGAGTGTAGTGGACCCCGGTTTACCACCCACCCCAATGAGTTGTATCTCTTGCTTCCTTGTTGACCTTGGGTAAGTCACTTGACCTGAGCCTAATTTTTTTTTTCATTTGTTTAATTTCATAGCATCACTGGCCTTAGAGGCTGCTAGAAAAATCAACTAAACTGATGTGGAAGAATTCTGTAGCCTTGACTGAGCTGTCCACAGAGCCCTATTTTTTTCTTCTCCTTGTCCCCCACATCAAAAGATTGGAGTCACAGACAGACCTGCATGTGTTGCCACGTTCACTCTTCTCCTGTGTGATCTGGAAAGTCAATTAATGAGCACCTCCTAGAGCATCAGTTTCCTAATCTGTGGGATGGGAATGGGAGATTAAATTAAATACAAAGCTCCCGGATCAATAAATGTCACATGCAAAATGCTCGGTGAATGAAGTTCTTAAAAGTACAGCTTTGTCGGGACACCTGGCTGGCTCAGTCAGAGGAGCATTTGACTCTTGATCTTAGGGTCGTTGAGTTTGAGCCCCACGTTGGGTGTAGAGATTGCTTAAATAAATAAACTAAAAAAAAAAAAGTATAGCTTTGTCTCTAGGTGATATAGTGGTTCATGGCTGGTCTACAGTTCTAAATAGCAAATTAAGGAGGAAAAGCCCCAGGATGTTCTGGACACCCCCTCCCAGCTGTCCCCACCCCACTGCCCACAGCTGAGTCAATGACAACCTCCCCCCCGCCCCCCCCCCCCCCCCCCCCGCCCCGGACCAAGGACAAAAGGGAAGGAAATGAGGCCACACTCCATCTGCTCTCTGACTGGATCTATGTCCTCAACCGAGCTTATGGATGTATCTGTCTGTCACCTGGTCTCTGCACCAGCCCTTCTCTTTAGAGGGTCCTTCTAAAGGCCCGAGAACCTGCACTCTCAGGAGAGGTTCCCTGGTGGGCACGGAAACCTTTGAATCTGGAATCCCTGACCCTGGTATTTCAACTCACTCTGCGCTGCAGGGCTGGGAGGCCCACGGGGCACTGCTCCTTGTTCTGAGAACACTCTCTTTCCAGCCAAGCAGGTCTAATTCAAATCCTATCAATTAGCTCTGTAGACCGTATCAATGCCAATTTCCCGGTTTTGGTATCGCACTATTGCTACGTGAGACGTTACCACTGGAGGAAACCGGGTGAAGGTACGGGGAACCTTCCTGTTGGCTTTCCCAAACTCCTTGTGAATCTATAATTTCAAAATAAAAACATCTCGTTAAAAATCTTTTCAAGTTCCTCTCCACTCTCCAGGCCACCCCTAAGTCTAGGTCCTTATCACTTTCCTCTTGGATCCTAGCAACCGCCTCCTGATTTTCCTTCTGTCTTTGGTCTTGGCACACACTGGTCCATCCAGACGGTCTCATCCCCGCCTTGCCTCCTCGAAAGGATCCACCGTGGAGATGGCTGGAACAGCGCCTTTAATAAACGATTATCAGTAAATTACTCAAGAGGATGACTCGGCAGAGCCTTCAGATCTTGCCCTCGAGCGAGCTTCGCAAGCCAAACACCAGAAGAGCCGAGCCCCGCCCCTCGGAACGCTCCAACGATCAGGCCCCGCCCCGCGAGACGAGCCAACGGCCAAGCCCCGCCCCTAGGGACGCCCCAACGGTCAGGCCCCGCCCCCACGGTGCCCAACGGCCAGACCCCGCCCCTCGGGACGGGCCAACGGCCAGACCCCGCCCCGCGTGCGTGCGCGGCCCCGCGGAGGCGTGCCGGCGCCAGCGTAGTGGGAGGCTGAGGTGGCAGCGCCCTGCCAACATGGAGCTGCCGCAGATGCCGGAGCTGATGGGCCTGTCGCTGTTTCTCGGGTTGCTGGCCCTGGTGGCGACGGCGGCGGTAGCGCGGGGTTGGCTGCGCGCGGAGGAGGAGACGTGCAGCCGGTCCGCCGGTTAGTGGAGCGGGCACGGGGCTGGTGGGGACGACCCGCGGGGACCTCGCTCCCGGCCTCCCGGTGGTCGGACGTGCGGTTTGGGCCCGCAGGGGTGCCGCGGATCCCCGGGGCCTCAGTTTCTCCTGTGAAGTGAACTTCGCTTCCGGAGACGAGGTTCCGGCTCGCCGTGCTGGTCGCGCCCGTAATTACAAGCTGGGTCCCGCGCTGCCGCTTTCGCGGTGGCCGAGGCCAGGGAGCTGTCCGGCTCAGCCTCCGCGTCTCCCCGGAGTTGCTACGAGAGCGCTTGCAAACTCTCGAGCGCGCTACTTGCTCCTTATTTTAGGGAAGCGAGGAGGGCTGAGGGGAGACGGACACGCATTTGTAAGCACTCCGACTAGTTCTCAATAGGTGGGGGGTGGGGTGGATTTTTCCTTTAGGGAGCACGCTGTCGCGTAAGGGAGAAGAACATCCGAAAATGTAAGTGAAAAATAGAGTGTAATGGGTTTCAGGGAGGAGGTCCGTACTAGCAACGGGAAACCCAAGGCCGGGAGTGGTCAGCCTTGCTTTTTTTGGGGGGGGGGGCGGGTCAAGGAAATCTTCACTGAGTAGGAAACACGTGGCGTGCGGTCTTGAAGGATGGATGTGTCAGTTTGGCCACGGAGGGAGGAAGAACATCGCTGGCAAAGGCAACGTGCATGAAGGCAGGCAGTTCTCAAAGGGCGTTTGATGGGACTCTGACCTGAGGGGGAGGAGAGCGCTGGCGGGACAAGGCTGGAGAGGGCAGATGGTGGTGGTCTCTGTACCTGGGCCTCAGGAGTTTATTTCCTGTAGGAATTGAGGGGCATCTGCAGTAATCTAACACATGCCAGCTTTGCACCTGGCCTGATTCTCAATGAAAATAGCTATTTTATGCAAAAGTGGCTGGCACCATTCCCGGCTCAGGGTTGGTGCTCAACAGGTGTTGACTACCCACCTCTCATCCCTGAGTTCTCTCTGGGAGTCCTCTGAGCCTTTAATTCTTATGTTGGGTAATCATAGCTTCTCTTTAAGGAAACCAGGGCCCAGAGCAATTAAGTAACTTGCCCAAGGCCAGGGCCACCAGAGTTGGTTGTGCACGTTCTTCCCTACCTAGGGATGTCTGCCCAACACTCTGCACTTGGCTGGCCATGCTGTGTACCCACTGAGCTGCGCCGACGCCTTTTCTAGTTTGCATTGAGGTGCTGTATGGACTAACAGCAAGCAGTCTCCTCAAGATCACTCAGTGGTAGAGATGCAATCCAAACCCAGTCTGATTCCAAAGCCCCTGTTTTTGTCCACATCACTGTGTCTTCTCGAGCTTGGGACCCTCTCTGGTCCTGTCTTGCTGCTCCGCTCAATGCCTGGCCAATCATAGATGGTCAGAAATGCTTAGTGAGTGAGTGAATGGGTAGATGACACGGCCCCTCCTCATAGGCCAAAAAGCAAATGGATTGCCACTTGACAAGTCCTTGAGATCCAAGAAGCAGAAACAGCATCAACGAATTCGCAAGGAGAAGCCTCAACAGCACAACTTCACTCACCGCCTCCTGGCTGGGGCACTGAAGGTACATGGGTACCCATACTCAGCACACATATACAGAGACACTCCCCCGCCCCGCCCCCCCACGCCCCCGCAGACTATTCCTCATTAGTATTCTGTGCACATGACAGACTCTTCTGCCTCTGACCAAAATCACTGGGGATGCCTCATCCTGCGCCTCCTCATCACATCCCATCAGCAGCTTGCCGTTAATCCAGGCAGCAGACCCCATCTGCCCAAGGGGTCCCTGTTCATACTTCCTGCAACCCTTCCCTTAGAGCCACAGTGGGAACATATCTTGCATGGACTTTAGCAGCAATGGCAAGTACCTGGCCACCTGTGCAGATGATCGCACCGTCCGCATCTGGAGTACCAAGGACTTCCTGCAGCGGGAACATCGCAGCATGAGAGCCAATGTGGAGCTGGACCATGCCACCCTGGTGCGCTTCAGCCCTGACTGCAGGTGGGACTCAGCTTTGCCTGCAGAAGCCCAGCTCCAGGCTTATGTCCTTCCCATACCTGACTTGGAATAGCGAGGGGGGACCCTGGATCTCCCTGGGGGTGGCAGAAAGACTATCTGGACAGCTTGAGCAGTGCCTGGGGCTCCCTGGAGGTCTCTGCATTTTGCACAGCAGGGAAGCAGAGAGAGGAAGATGTGTTCCTACTTGGGAAGTACCAAACAAAGTCTGGCTCCAGATTCATCTTGGAAGCTGTTATAATGGTTTTCTAAACTCTAGAGAGACACAGGAGGAGCCAAAGCTATGAGAGTCCTATCTTCTAAAGTGTATTAAGAGGTTTTGAACCAAGGGGTTAAGTTGCAGGGCTGGACTGGGGCATGAAGGAAGACCCATGATTTTCCTCAGAGCCTAGCATGGGAACTGGCACACATAGGCTTCCATGTCCAAACGAACGAGTGCCTTGTCTGGTACCTGTCTCTAGAGCCTTCATCATCTGGCTGGCCAATGGAGACACCCTTCGTGTCTTCAAGATGACCAAGCGAGAGGATGGGGGCTATACCTTCACAGCCAACCCAGAGGACTTTCCTAAAAAGCACAAGGCACCCATCATCAACATTGGCATTGCGGACACAGGTAAGAGGCATTCAGAGAGTGGAGCTTACCTAAGACTAGAAGAAGTAGCACCAGTTATTTGCTGAATGAGTTAACGCTGCCTGAGAGTTATGCTAGACCTAGTATGACAAAGGGGCTCTGGCTCTGGGCTCCCCTGGAGTCCCAGAGCCACAGCAGGTCCCCAGGGGAGGCAGGTAAGACCCGCAGTCTTGAGCAAAATCCTTATCTGT
Source organism: Mirounga angustirostris (assembly GCF_029215605.1). Classification (NCBI taxonomy): domain Eukaryota; kingdom Metazoa; phylum Chordata; class Mammalia; order Carnivora; family Phocidae; genus Mirounga; species Mirounga angustirostris. Next base: position 170,738,426 of record NW_026991713.1, read on the forward strand.
GGGGACCCTTGGCTTAGGAGAGGAGCATGGATATTTGAGGCAGCAGAGGCCATTGTAAGTGTCTCCTTAGAGAATGAGACTTGGTCAGGTTATTGACCTCAGTTCATGTCACCCTCCCCTCCCCTCTCAGGGAAGTTCATCATGACTGCTTCCGGTGACACGACTATCCTCATCTGGAATCTGAAAGGTCGTGTGCTGTCTACCATCAACACCAACCAGATGAACAATACCCATGCTGCTATCTCCCCCTGTAGCAGGTGAGGAAGGAGGGACTTGGCATCTGGGATGGGCAGAAGTTGTGGCCAGGGACAGAGCAGAGAGCCAATTTCAAATAGTGGAAAGAGCATACGATGTGGAATCTGGATGCCTAGATCCAAGTCCTTAGTCTCTCTTCATCTATAGTTTTTAAAAGGCTGGGGTGGGCGTATTATGTATCTTATAGCGTGGTCATGAGGATGAACTGAGGTCCTGTGTATAAAAGTGGTTTTAAAAGGCACAGCGTTATTTACACATATGATTATTAACTTACTCAGGAATGAGGTTTAGTGGGTTGGCAGAAATGAGATGCTCTTAAAATTAAGTTGTAAAGGAACCTGGTTGTGTGGCAGGTTTGTGGCCTCGTGTGGCTTCACCCCAGATGTAAAAGTTTGGGAAATCTGCTTTGGGAAAAAAAGCGACTTCCAGGAGGTTGTGCGAGCCTTTGAACTGAAGGGGCACTCTGCAGCCGTCCACTTCTTCGCTTTCTCCAATGACTCCCGCAGGTGAGTGCATCCTCTCTGACGTCTTACCGGTGGCTCTCAGCCCCTCTTGGCAACCGGGGCCCTTTTGCCTATCTCTGTAGCAGCTCTGCAGTAGGTAGAGTGCCTGGCCTTCAGCAGGAAGTAGGCCCAGTGGTGCAGTTGGCTTCCTAGCTGGAACCCCTCATGCCGTCCCAGTGCCCTCCCTGCCCAGGGTGTGTTGGGGCTAGAGCCGTGATTTTCCATGCTGCAGGATGGCCTCGGTCTCCAAGGACGGTACGTGGAAACTGTGGGACACAGATGTGGAATACAAGAAGCAGCAGGATCCCTACTTGCTGAGGACAGGCTGCTTTGGAGAGGCGAGCACCATGCCATGCCGCCTGGCACTCTCCCCTGACGCCCAGGTCTTGGCCTTGGCCAGTGGCAGCAGTATTCATCTCTACAACACCCGGCGGGGTGAGAAGGAAGAGTGCTTTGAGCAGGTCCATGGGGAGTGTATCGCTGACTTGTCCTTTGACATCACCGGCCGGCTTCTGGCCTCCTGTGGGGACCGCGCAGTGCGGCTTTTCCACAACACCCCTGGCCACCGGGCAGTGGTGGAGGAAATGCAGGGCCTCCTGAAGCGGGCCTCCAACGAGAGCACCCGGCAGAGGCTGCAGCAGCAGCTGACCCAGGCCCAGGAGGCGCTGAGAGGCCTGGGTGCCTTGAAGAAATGACTCTGGGAGGGTCTGGCAGGAAGGGTCTGGCATGCTGCCGCCAGCACGGCTGCCACTTTTCTTCCCAGCTACTCCCCAGCTGGAAACCTTTTGAAAGGCGTATTCTGATTTTCTCGGTGGTGGCTCCTCTCTCCCTTTTCCCCATTGAAACTATTCTTGCTTACTTTGATCTCTCTCTCTCTTCTTGCCTGTTGTGACTCCTGGCCTTACTTGACCTCCCAGTCTAATAACCAAGGTGCTTCTCTTTCTCCTGGGCCCAAGGGATGGAATCTGTCTTCACCAGGCACGGAGGGAAAGAGTAAATTGAAGAGAGAGAGGACATGGCCTTGACCTTGTGGCAACACACCCTCGTACCCAAAGGAGTTTGTAATTGTGGAGGCAAAACCTAGGGGACACCTGAGTACTAACCAGCAGTGTTGGCAGGGTTGGGAGCCTGGGATACCATTCAGTGACAGAACTGTCGTGTGGTGTCAGGGAAGGGCTAGTCTTAATCCAGGCGAAGCTCCTAACTCTATCGAAAAGGAATTAAGGGATTCCATTCTGTGCCTCAGTTTTTTGGTTTTTTTTTTTAAGATTTTTTTAATTTATTTGAGACAGAGAGAATGAGAGAGAGAGAGCACACGAGAGGGGGGAGGGTCAGAGGCAGAAGCAGGCTCCCTGCTGAGCAGGGAGCCCGATGCGGGACTCGATCCAGGGACTCCAGGATCATGACCTGAGCCGAAGGCAGTCGCTTAACCAACTGAGCCACCCAGGCGCCCCTGTGCCTCAGTTTTTTTAATTTGAAAATAGAGAATGATTTTTTTCTTGACCTGCTTATTAGAAAGGTATTGTGAAGGTATGCACGTATAAAGTCCCTAGATTTGGAAGAAAAGTGGAAAAGAGTAGTAATATATGTTGTCTGTCGGCCAATCTCACTAACTACCGGGTAAAAGTGGGACTCGGTGTAGTTTCAAACTAAATTAAAGGGGAAGAAATACATCTCTTGGGAAGGCGAAGTTTCTGGAACTTGATCATACATGTTGTATCTGGTTCTGCTTTAAGTTGGGTAGAGGAATCATAGGAATCCAAGATTGGACTCCTGTCTTCAAGGTGATATCCTCTTTAAGGGGATCTCTTTTCAGTTTGTCAGGTATTTCGGTGCCTGCTCTGTGCTCAGCACTGCACGAGGCACTGGAGATAAATACGAACAAGACATGATCGCTGCCATCAGAGATGGCTGGTGGGAGAGAGGGACATGTGGCTGTTAAGTGCTTTTTGCTAGTTAATTCATAGCTATAGACGCTGCTGTAAAAGTCAAGGCAAGAGAGAGGATTGAATCAGGATGTAGGCGATGGATTTGAAATTGAAGGGATAGAGTTGGTAAGAGATGAGGCATTTCAAAGTTCAAACGTTTTGGATTTGAGACTGCTTGAATGTGGGAGAAGGAAAATGAGGATCCAGGGAGACTTGAATCTTGGCAAAATGTATTCCTCTGAAATCACATTCTTGCTGTCTCTCTCCCTAAAATCAGGGCCACCCCTAGACATCCCCAACTCATAAATGTTTGAACAAGGCACAACCTTGAAGTTACCCCTAATGACTCCCTTTTTCATTAATCCCTCCGGTATGCTCCCACTCCTACCATCCACTCCATCAGAAAATTCTTTTGGTTAGACTCAGGATATACCTGAATCTGCTTCTCTCCATCTTTTCTGTTACCATCCTGGTCCGAGCCACTGTCACCTACTGGACTGTGATAAGGTAGCTTCCTCACTGATCCCCCTGCTTCCTCTCTCGCCTCGTTAAGTCGCTCTCTACGTAGCAGAGTGATTTTTGAAAATGTAAACCAGATCACATTGTTCCCAAGCAAAAACCTTCCAGAGGCTTCCCATTGCACTTGGAATAAAATCCAAAATTCTCATCATGGCCTACAAGGTCCTGTGTAATCTGGCTTCCTTCCTCTGTGATCTCGTGACCGCTCTCCTAGCCACCCCAACCTTGCTGTTACGGATTTGACCAAGCCAAGTTCTGTCCTGCCTCAGGCGGAAGCTGTGCTTGTGCGTTTCCCTCTGCTTGGAAGCCTTTTTCTTTTCTGTTGGCAGACTTGTCGTGCTTGTCATTATTCAGGTCTCCCTTTCAATTACACTTCAGAGAGAGCCTCCCTGACCACCCAGTCTGAAGTAGCCTTTTCCACCAATCATACCACACCTGTCACATTAGCTTACTTTATTTATTTTGTAGTGACCTAATGCTATCTGAAATCATCTTGTTTGGATATATGTTTGCTCCAGGGGTTTCGGCTGAAATGCTTATGGATGTCAAGGGGAAAATGCAAATGCATGCGTGGGGCCACAATGGCCTGGGTGTAAGATGGTGGAAAATGGGGGGAAACTGAAGTGATCTCTAGAGGGCAGGTGTCCGGGGTGAGGGGTAGGGGTGGCTGCGACTTATTATTTAGGAATCCAGCAGAAGTTGCTTGTTTGAGAGAAGCTAGAAGTTGGCGATTTATTATAAAAACAAAAATTAAACACTGTGGACCAAACAGAACACTAACGTGGGCCAGATGCCGCCCACCAATCTCTCACTGGCAGCTTCTGGATTGTTCATTAAGCTACAGAAATGTGAGCTCCACAGGGGCAGAATCTTTGTCTTATTTGCTCTGTATCCCCAAGCACAATACCAGGGACAGAGTAAGCACTCAATAAATATTGAAGTCAAATCGGGGGGGCAGTTAGCAGACATTTGATACCCTCTGTGTGCATCATCCCACTCAATTTCCATTGTGGTTTTATGCTTTTGATAACAGACTTCTGGTTAATAATGCTATGCACATGGGTCCCGGTGAACAGTTGCTTTCAGGTTGTCAGAAAAATGAGGCTAAAACACTGCTTTGCATATCTGTTTGGCTCTGGCTTTACTCTTCACTGGGTATCCGGGAGGCAAGTGACCGTAGTATGTTGAGTTACTGAAGTCAGACGTCTTTGGCTTCAGGTTTGGCCGGGTCACTTAACTTGAGACCTTGAGCAGATAGATCACTGGGCGTCTGAGTTTGTTTCCTCCTCTGTAAAATGGGAATAAATCCTGTTCTGAGGGCCTTGCAGGGCCGTGAGTATCTAATGAGATGAGTGAAGCCCTACAAAAAAGTCGTCACAGACTTCCTGAGGACACCGCTCCTCTCACTAATGTTGAGGCTGCTTCGCATGGAGAAGGTATCTGGATATTAACCTAGAGCAGAGGCCGCCGCGTGTTTTTGATTAAAACTCTGTGTGAAGGCAGCATTAACATTTTAGTATTACTATCTCAACTTCTGTGGGTTTGCAATTTTTCAAAATAAAAGGCCGGGAATATATTTTCAATGGTGGTATATAGCCTATTTTTATCAGTCATCAAAAATAGAACACAATACTTAAACCACAAAGGTGCACATTTAAAGCCCTATTGATAGTCTTGGTCAATTTCCATCAAAGTAAGAAGGCTCCTCCTATTCAAGATTGTCCTGTAATTGGAGATTACAGGTGGTGAGTAGGAAACACATACTGTCGTGATGAGTCATCAGTGATAGTAGATTATCTCAGGTTAGATAGACTGAACATTGCCCCAAATTGGCCACAGATCTAGTAACATAATAATTTGGGGGTTCATGTACTTCTCTACACAATTGCAGAGGCGTCTTCTTGGCGAGCATGGCTTGGTTTCACACCCAGCTCTTCAGGCAGAGGTGTGCTGATGGGCACGGGTTGGCACTGCAGGATCGACCACAGCAACCAAAGGCATGATTCCTACACGCAAGTCCAGTGTGTCTTCTAAGCTTGTCAGGGCATTTCCAAATCTCCATTTTGGGGCGCTTGGAAAATGAGTGTTTCCATTTTCCACACGCACACCCGATTTGAGTCCATCCGCGTTTTCTCGATCGTGTTAGTAGCGGCTAACTTGAGTGCTAAGCATTTAATCCCCACCAACCCACTATGGTTTTTGCCTCAGTTGTTCTCCCAGCAACCGCATCTTAATTTTTGTTTGGTGAACTACACTTCCCTGACTCTTAATCCACAATCCACATGACTTAAGAGGAGAGAGACTGAGACCCTTCATGGTAGGCTTATAACCAATCATCAGGTCCCTGGACTTTGCCAGATCTTTAGAAAAGTGATAGCTTTAATTTTCTGTGGGGATTGCTTGGTAAGTAGGATGTAGGCTTATTACAATGGGTAGTCCTGCCCAAGAAGGAAGCTAACACAGGGAAGCAGAGACCACGTGCTGAGGATGCTGGTGAGGCTGCCGGATCCAGACACGCCTGAGGTGTTTGCCACTGGACTTGTCAGTTATAAGAACCAATAAATTCCTATTTATGATGAAGTCTGTTTGAATTGGGACATTCTTACTTGCAATTGAAAGGCCTTAACATCAATATTATTAGAGAGTTCAAGTAAATTGCCCAAGGCATGTAATAATTGGCACACTCCAATATTTCAATTGAGGCCTATCTGGTACATACCTTTAGCCATCAGGCACATCCCCAACATTTGTAAAAGCCAGAGGCAGGAATACAAATGGAGACCCATGCGCCATGTCTTAATATTTCAAGGTTAAAAAAAATCAAGCTGAGCCCACATACGTTCCATCCTCCTAACCGCGACATACCATTCTGGAAGGCCAAGTTTAAATTGAGAATTCTGAGTCAGGTCTGTGCCACAGTGTGGTGTCATAGCTGGCCATCCTGTGGTCTAGGCCTCTTCTCTTGCCACCTGGTTCTTTCCCACATTACAAGGGAAACCCCAGCACACACCTCCCAAGTGTCACCATATTGCAAACCACCACTTCTTGGCCACTCAGCACTTGGGCCTTAGGGTGTGCACCATGGGGCAGCACCGTCTTTGTGAAAATGGCCCCAGGGGAAAGGCTCCTTCCGTAGGCCTTGGAGGCAGGCTTGGGTCATTTTGGACAGGGATTCCAAGGTCTAAGATGGGTACCTGAACTTGTCTGGTAGGTGAGAGGGGGGACACAAGCGCTGGATGTCCCCATTTCCCTGGTCCTGCAAATCCTGTGCCTCATGGAGAGGGACATAGCCGGAGGAGGCCAGGACAGGTCCCCCAGAAGGAGTCCTCTTGGCCCACATCTAACATTTACCTTGTTAACCACACTTGATTTTTTGCCTGCAGTTTCAAGTTCACTAACCTAAGCCAAGCTCTCCTTAACCCATCAGAAATGAAATACAGTGAGTATTGTGAGTTCGCAGGGTTCAGCCAAGTATGTCTGAGAGTTCTTGAAGTTCTGGATTTGTGGAAACAGCCCTGCATATTAACCGGTATCTGGATCCTGATTACTGCCTCTCCAGTCTCACCTTCAAGTTCTTCCAGGTATCCCACAGAATAGCTGCAGCCAGGGCACCCATATGGAAGCCATTCACACCTTGATCATTCTTCCGTCACGCCCCAGGATCAAGCTGACAGGTTAGGAAGGAAGCCCAGGGGAGGTGGGGGTGCTGAGCACCCCAGCTTTCTCTAATAAACTGATGGAGCTTTCCCTCCTCTTGTGGATGCTCTCTTTACAACATGGGTACTCAGCTTCTGGCTTAAACGTCTCAAACTGCTCACTGGCTGGTAGCATAGGCTAGCTAATCGAGTAGGATTTTCTGTTTGCTTTTGTAAAAATCTCGGTTAAATGTATCAAATAATCCTGTTTTACCCTCAAATCCCTTCCTTTAAATTTTTTGTCTTCCTCTAGAGGCACCTTTCTGCTACAGCTGAAACAGGTCAGAATAATGGGTATCATTCCCAGAGTGCAACTTCCAGTCCAGACACCGTTCTCCGTGCTGTTCTGGTAACAGCTCAGTCCACCCTCCCAGCAGCTCTGAGATATGTACACTTAGAACGTCCATATCACAAGCATTGCCAGAGTCGCCGAGGAGGCGTGTGGCTGAGCTGGGATTCAAATCCATGGAGTCTGTGTCCAGAGCTCATGTTCTTGGTTCCCAGCCTCTGGCAGGTGTCAGAATCACCCAGGACCTGGGTACAAATACCAAGTCCCAGGTCCTATCCTGCTTTGGCAGGCCTGGGCCTCTGTGTTCTTTATTAGCTCTCAGGGATTCAGATACCAAAGCATGGGAGGCCCTGCACTGTGCTCTTCTGCCTTGATTTGGAATATTCTTCATACGCTACTGCCCTGCCTGAGGGCGTGTGCTGTTCCTACAGGGGAGTGTTTCCTTGCTTGTGCTCCGTGGAGGAAAAGCTGCAGTTCATCAGCCAGGGGCCCTCTTGGGCTATCCCATTCCCTGCTTGGCCCCAGAAATCCTCCGGCTCATGTCCCTGGCCACACGGGCGTGACCTCAACTCCCTCAGGAGTTCCTCTTTGGAGATTGCTTTCCTCCCATTACCTCAGACTGACTTAATGGCCCCTCATTGTTTTCACAAGCCTTAACGTTCCTCTGTCTCTGCCCCAGGTTGTGTTGCCATGTGCTCGGATTATCTGGAGGACAGGAGGACCTGTCTGCTTGATTTCGGCATTTTAACAGCCTAACAGAGAGCCAGTCAGCTGAATAAAAGAACTTCCACCTCCCTGGAACCTTCCCCCATTGTCCCCAGGGCCTCAGGATCCCTGAGCACGTTCTGGACACCTCCCTTCAGAAGGGGCCTTTCCCACACCTGACCCAGGGATAGGGGAGCCTTTAACCAGCCTGTGGTTTGGGGCACCACATCCTTCAAACTCCCAGAACCTGAGGCTGCTTTAAGAGGAGGGTCGGGAATAGAGCTTGGCTTGTAGGTTTTTAAACCACACAGTACACGGAGAGATTCAGACGGAGTTCTCATCCTAATGGCTTGCTGGTACCTCCCAGGGACTTCTCTCTTCCTTCTCTTCACCTCAGCCCCACACTCATTTTGACCACTTTGCCAGGGGCAGTGGGGTCTTCCCACTGCCTGCACCCAGCCCCTCGGGAGCATCCAGGAAACCAGCTCCTTCGTCTGCCATCTTTCTGTGATACTTGAAGCCCGGGATAGTGTCTTGTGCATGGATGTGTTTTCCTAATTATAGCTACTCCAGTAAAGGCATGTTTCAGAGGCTAATATCTTGGGAAAAGGTGCATAAAGTTTTAGTCCTGTGTTGTCTGTTTTCCACAATGAATGTGCACTTTTAAGGATTCACAATAACCTCTCATCACAATTTTCGCATTCATTTCACAGCAGCTCTTGTGAGGTAGCAATGATTCCATATTGCAGATGGATAAACAGGTTTGTTGAGGTTAAGCAAGTAAGAATTCGGCCCTGGGACAGAGTCCAGAGTTCAAGCTTGTTCTTTTTTTTTTTTTTTTTTTTTAATTTTATTCTTATGTTAATCCCCATACATTACATCATTAGTTTTAGATGAAGTGTTCCATGATTCATTGTTTGTGCATAACACCAGTGCTCCATGCAGAATGTGCCCTCCTCAATACCCACCACCAGGCTAACCCATCCTCCCACCCCCCTCCCCTCTAGAACCCTCAGTTTGTTTTTCAGAGTCCATCGTCTCTCATGGTTCGTCTACCCCTCCGATTTCCCCCGCTTCATTCTTCCCCTCCCGCTACCTTCTTCTTCTTCTTTTTTTTTTTTTTCTTAACATATATTTCAAGCTTGTTCTTGGTGTCACCCCCGACTGCCTCCGACCTTGCCCTCCAGAGGCAAGTTCCTTGAGGGCAGGGACTTTGTAGTCTTAGGAGCCTAATTTGCACCTCCTATTCTTAGTGCACCCATGCAAATGAGCACACAGTTGGCATTTCATATTTGTTGCCTAACGTGATGATGAACACACACACTTAGTGCTCAACAGTTAATGAGCCCACTATGGCGTCCACTTACCCCCTCCACCGTGCAACCATGCTGCCAGTAGAAATCATTCCATTACTTTCTGGGATGACAACATCTTGTGAGTTCACACCCGAGGGTGATTCTCCCAGGGGCTAATTGCTACTGAGCAAGGAGATCGTAAAGCTCCAGCACCAGAAGGCCAAACCCTGGGGTTCAGAGGCTGTAGCCACCCTGAGCACTTTCCAGGATTTTAGTTCACCTCCATCACATCCAGACAATTTGAATTCAAAGCAGTAGCTCCCAAAAAGACTTCATGTCCATGTAGTAAGGGTGGGGTGGGGGTAGCTGCAGTCCACCAGACCCCTCAGACATGCTTGCTCTGCTGGTCTCTCTAAGACTTTGAGGATCCCTGGAACCCACAACCATTGTCTCCTCCTGTATTGATTCTGAATCAGCTGATGGGAGCAAGGGTGGGGCCCATTAGTCACCGGCGACAAAACAGCCAGAGGCCAGGGTGATGTGGCAAGATTCAGCAACTCACCCCCTGGTGCTTGCTGGACAGCATCATCACTTTTCCCTTGCCCACTAAAAGGTCCCCCTTCCCATTTGCTATCGTGTCTTTCAGATCCAGTGATTGATCATATCTTAAATGAGTGCTAAGTCCTCTGGTGCCTTGGCATTTACAGGTTGTAAAATGATGGTCAGGCTGGGACAGGGACGTGTACACAAACCATCCCCATACAGCCAGTGGGTTTGACGGCCCGGACAAGTTTCAGTGGTTTGGGGAGCCCAGAGGCAGGAGAAATAGCAACCATCACAACAAACCCAAAGTGAAAGAGAAATTGATGATGTTGCTGGTGATGATGACTGGTCTCTGGTCCCTGGGTGGGTATGTCACCCTAACAAGGTGGCCTCTGCCCTCCCTACCTCTAAGCCTTTTGTGATCTGGAGCCCAGGGCAAACTTGAATTTCTTGGTGTGCCACACCCCAAATTTGTCCACTGTGGCAGAGGTCACTGTTGCTCACCAACATCCATGCTTCTCCTCTTTCTCCTACAAGTTTAGACAATTACCAGGCTCTCTTGCAACTAGGTGACATCATGTGATGAGTCCTGGAATGTGTGCAGAAGCCATCTGTTGAGTCTGGGACTACCTCTAGAAACCGTCCTGTGGTTCTCTGTGTTCTCTCTTCTCTTTCCTGCTAGCTGTGAGCAGAGGATTCACTGGAGACCACTAGGCTGTAGATGGATGAGTCAGTAGATGAAGGGAACCTGAGCCCCTGAACGACTCTGTGGAGTGGGTCCTCCCTGACCCCAGCATTGTATTGTGACCATGAACAAGAAATAAATTCATGTTGTGTTAAAAGGCATGGAATGAGTGGGGTTGTTTGTTACAGCAGCTAGCCTATCCTGATTAATACACTTAGGACAGAATGAAAAGGGCTGGAGGAAAGAAAGAAGTTGGGAGGGGCTGTTGACAAGGGTTTAGGGTGGAGACAGGTTTTCAGTGGCTAGTACATTCGCTGCTGGGCTGGGCAAGACTTCCTGCTGGGCTCTGTGAAGCAAGCTTCCTGCTGTTTGGGGGCTGAGTGGCTGCGCACTGAAGGCTTCCCGACTCCATTTTTAATGATGTTTCCTTTATTTATTTTCACACTGCTTTATTATAAAGACAGCGCCAGCATCTCTCTTCAGTTACTCCTGTGTTGTGATTTATAATAAGACATAATATAGTTTGGTCTTCAATCATGGCCCTGGCTCACAGCTCCCATAACCCTTGTCATTTTCTTTTTTTCTTTTTTAAAGATTTTATTTATTTGACAGAGAGAGAGAGGGAACACAAGCAGGGGGAGTGGGAGAGGGAGAAGCAGGCTTCCCGCCAAGCAGGGAGCCCGATGCGGGGCTCCATCCCAGGACCCTGGGATCATGACCTGAGCCAAAGGCAGACGCCTAATGACTGAGCCACCCAGGTGCCCCAACCCTTGTCATTTTCTAAGTGTTTAGAGCACAAGGGACAACTTTTGCTATAATATTTGGGGTTTGTTTGCGGGCTCCAGAAATAGCTCCATTATTCCTTATGCCACCACCCTGCCTGAGGGAGTGTCCTATTTCTACAGGTGAGTGGAAGTAGCCACAGAAGCTGGAGAAGAAGAGAGAACAGGCTTACTAGGGGAGGCAGATGGAAAACTGGGCAGACCCAGTGTCAGGAAGATGGTAAGGAGAGCTCCCTCCCTCCCTTCTTCTTCTTCTCTCATTTCTTCCGTACATAGTTGCTGAGCCCTCTGTGGACTGTGTGTGGAGTATAGGAGATGTTTCCTTCCTGTGGCTGTGGGGAGAAGGCAGGCCTGGCTGAACATGCTTAGGTTACTAATCTCAAAAGATATTTTTGTTTGCTGGTTTTTTTTATGTAAGGAGAATATTTAAATAAATAATGAAACCAGGTCAGAGCCCCCTACTCAAACTTGGATATTCTTTCTGAGCCGGGGCCCAATCTGACTTCCAAACTGGGCTACACATAAGATCATCTTTTAAAAAATACATCCCCCACCCCCCAGCAAAAAACAAAGGGGCGCCTGGGTGGTTCAGTCGGTTAAGCATCTTGATCTCAGGGTCCTGAGATAGAGACCCGCGTTGGGCTCCTGGCTCAGTGGGAGGGCATGCTTCTCCCTCACCCTCTGCCACTCCCCCTGCTTGTGTTCTCTGTCAGCTCTCTCTCTCTCAAATAAATAAATAAAATCTTAAAAAAAAAAAAAGCACAAATACCATTCAGGAGGGCTCCACCCTCATGACCTAAGCAACCTCCCAAAGACCCTGCCTTCCAACCCCATGGTGGGGGTGGTGAAGAGGTGAAGGATTTCAACATAAGAATTTTGCAGGGACACATGCCAAAGGAGAATTAAAGTAGCAGATGGCATTAAACTGGCTTTAAAATAGGGAGATTATCCTGGATTATCTGGGTGGGCTCAATGTAATCACAGGGATATAACCTCCTTAAAAGTGGAAGAATGAGGCAGAAGAAGGAATCAGAGAGATGCCAGCGTGAAGAGGACTCAACCTGATGTTGCTGGGTTTGAAGATGGAGGAAGGAGCCATGAACCAAGGAAAGTGGGCAGCCTCTAGGAGCTGGAAAAAGAAAGGAAACAGATCTCCTTTAGAGCCTCTAGGAAGGAATGTACTTTGATCTTAGCCCAGTGTCAGACTCCTGATCTACAAGACAGTACTCTTGTGGGACTTTAACACCCCACTTACCTCAATGGACAGATCATTCAAACAGAAAATCAACAAGGAAACAGTGGCTTTGAATGACACATTGGACCAGTTGGATTTAACAGATATATTCAGAACATTCCACCTTAAAACAGCAGAATATACCTTCTTTTCTAGTGCACATGAAATTCTCCAGAAGAGATCACATATGAGGCCACAAAACAAGTCTCAACAAATTCTAAAATATCAACAAAGTCGTTCCATGAATCTTTTCTGACCACAATGCTAGGAAACCAGACATCAATCACAAAAAAAAAATCTGGGAAGAGCATAAATACATGGAGTTTAAATAATATGCTACAAAACAGTGAATGGGTCAACCAAGAAATCGAAGAGGAAATAAAAAAATACATGGAGGGGCGCCTGGGTGGCTCAGTCGTTAAGCGTCTGCCTTCGGCTCAGGTCATGGTCCCAGGGTCCTGGGATCGAGCTCCGCATCAGGTTCCCTGCTCAGCGGAAAGCCTGCTTCTCCCTCCCCCACTCCCCCTGCTTGTGTTCCCTCTCTCACTGTGTCTCTGTCAAATAAATAGATAAAATCTTAAAAAAAAAAAAAATACATGGAGACAAATGAAAATGAAAACACAACAGTCCAAAATCTTTGGGATGCAGCAAAAATGGTTCCAAGGGGGATGTTTATAGCAATACAGGCCTACCTCAAGAAGCAAGAAAAATCTCAAACAACCTAACATTACATTTAACTCTGGAAGGTGAGGCAATGAGGCACAGGGTGACTGAGGGACTGGGGAGGGAAAAAGGGAAGGGCTTGTTTTATTGTTTTAACCTTTGAACTTCACTGCACACCTTAATTTTTTTTTTTAAGATTTTATTTATTTGACAGAGAGAGACACAGCGAAAGAGGGAACACAAGCAGGGGGAGTGGGAGAGGGAGAAGCAGACTCTCCACCGAGCAGGGAGCCTGACGCAGGGAGCCTGACGTGGGGCTCAATCCCAGGACCGTGGGATCATGACCTGAGCTGAAGGCAGACGCTTAATGACTGAGCCACCCAGGTGCCCCCACTGCATACTTTAAAAAAAATGTTTTATTATAGAAAGTTTCAGAGTATAATGAAAGTAGGGAGAACAGTATCATGAGCCCCTGCGTACCCATTACCCAGCTTCAGAAATAGTAACATCATCGTATCCTTTTAATTTTCCAGCACGTAGAAATATTATATATTAAGATAAATATAATGAAAATAAAATACGTGTGCCCAAGCTGGACCACCGAACTATGGAGATAAAACCTTAGGGACATAAAAACAAAACAAAACAAGAAAAAAAACCCTTAGGGACATGGCCCAGGAATCTGCATTTTAACAAGCTTCTTGGTTGGGGGGTTGTTCCTGATAGTTGGGGGCCGCACTGGGCTCTCTCCGCCTCTGACTAGCCCTCCCAGACCATATTCTTCTTCTTCTTCTTTTTTTTTTTTAAATAAGCTCTGGCCGGTTTTATTAAAGAGAAATATTTTGTGACTTGCTTTTCACCAGTCTGTTCTGGCAGGAGTCTAATGATATCAGAATCGCCTGGGTCAGTGGTGGCCAGTGTGCATGCTCTGCAGTATTTCCCACGAGCTGTGCCCAATTCAGTGTTACACTGTCGTGACGGACAGCAGTTTTGGCCAACGTGGCATAGTAGTCAATTTCAGATTTCCTCAAGGCTGGGCAGTTGTTGGCGAGGATGACTAGTTCTGTTTTGCCATGTAAGATCATTTTCAGAATCGGCTCTTACCCCAGCGTGTACGTTCCACTTTCCATAGCGAGTTGGAGCCTAGAGTTGATCGACTGCAGCGACTTTTTCTTTTCTTTTTTTTTAAAGATTTTATTTATTTATTTGAGAGAGAGAGAGTGAGCACGAGAGGGGGGAGCGGGAGAGGGAGAAGCAGACTCCCCGCTGAGCAGGGAGCCCGATGCGGGACTCGATCCTGTGACTCCAGGATCATGACCTGAGCTGAAGGCAGTCGCCCAACCAACTGAGCCACCCAGGCGCCCTGCAGCGACTTTTTCATCTTCTTTTTGGTTGCCACCTTCGTGCCTTAGGCCGAGGGAGGGCCACCGCCAAGAGCAGTGGAGAGATGGCCAGGAGAGATGTTTTGTTTTGTTCTTTTTTTTTAAAAAAAGATTTTATTTATTTATTTGAGACAGAGAGAATGAGAGACAGAGAGCATGAGAGGGAGGAGGGTCAGAGGGAGAAGCAGACTCCCCGCTGAGCAGGGAGCCCGATGCGGGACTCGATCCCGGGACTCCAGGATCATGACCTGAGCCGAAGGCAGTCGCTTAACCAACTGAGCCACCCAGGCGCCCCAGGAGAGATGTTTTGAAGCCCTCATTGCACCTTCCATTTTTGGAGCTCTCAAAGAATTCCAGAAGGTTCACTGTCCCTGCTTGCAAAGGCACAGGGAGTCCTTCACAACCCCCTATAGGTTTCCCTTACTCCTTAGGACTGGTTCTTGGGCCTCTATGGCCTTACAGAGGAACACAGCTCCAAAGTGCCTTTGACGGAAAGATGACCCTGATCCTGGTCCTCTGTCTTCTTTCTCAACAGGGCTTGTGACACAACCCAAGAAGGAGGGAAAAGAGAGGAACTCCAGCATAGTTCAGGCACTTCCTCCTCAAGGCTTGTCTTCAAACAGGTTTTCGCAGATACCAGTGTGGGAGATGAACACCCAGGGTTCTAGGCTGGAACCAGTGCGCATTGCCAGGTTCCTTGGGCCTGGTCATCCACTGAAGCAGCCCAGTGAGGATCTCAGCTTTTCAGGAGGTAAAATAAAAGGAGAGGGCTGACAGGGGTGAACTCAGTGCTCTGGGGGTCTGATTAAGGGTCTGATTAAGGGTCTGATTACATGCTTTGGGAACAACCGTGGAGGAGGCTGAGTCTTTAAAGATGGGTATTTGGGGGCATCTGGGTGGCTCAATCGGTGAAGTGTCTGCCTTCGGCTCAGGTCATGATCCCAGGGTCCTGGGATCGAGTCCCACATCCGGCTCCCTGTTCAGCAGGGAGTCTGCTTCTCCCTCTCCCTCTGCTGCTCCCCCTGCTTGTGTTCTGTCTCTCTCTGTCAAATAAATAAATAAAATCTTAAAAAAAAATAAAAAGAAAGATGGGTATTTCAAAAGGAGGATGGCGAGAGGGGAACAGGGAGCAGGTCTTGTTTAGCTGGAACTGAATACAGGCGGGAGCAGTGGCACTGGAAACCAAAAAGTATTTCTGCCTGGAAGGCACTTTGTAGTTTACAAAATTCACCCACTCCCCACCTCATCAGGTCCTAAGTGCAGCCCTGTGAGGTATGAGGCCATTGTTGGTGAACTCGTTTCCCAGAAAAATAAAACAAAAAGCAAAACAAGGGGCGCCTGGGTGGCTCAGTTGGTTAAGCAACTGCCTTCAGCTCAGGTCATGATCCTGGAGTCCCGGGATCGAGTCCCGCATCGGGCTCCCTGCTCAACAGGGAGTCTGCTTCTCCCTCTGACCCACCCCCTTCTCATGTGCTCTCTCTCATTCTCTCTCTCAGATAAATAAATAAAATCTTAAAAAAAACAACAACCCCAAAACCAAAAAACAAAAAGCAAAATGAAACTGGGATTCAGAGTGGTCAGGTGACCTATGCAAAGCCATGGCACAAGTATGTGGCCAAGCTGGGACTCCGACCCCGGCTTCAGTCTCCTGGCATTCTTTTCCCTGTGACCAGGGTCATACTGGGGGACCTGAGTAATGCTCCAGTGTGAGTTTGAACTGAAGTGATGGGGAGCCACAGCAAGGATTTTAGAAGAGCTGTAGTTGGGGCGCCTGGGTGGTGGTTGAACGTCTGACTCTTGGTTTCACTTGGGTCATGGTCTCAGGGTTGTGGGATTGAGCCCCGAGTCAGGCTCCATGCTCAGTGGAGAGTCTGCTTGGGATTCTCTCTCTCCCTCTGCCCTCCCCTGCCACCATGCTCTCTCTCTAAAATAAATAAATCTTTAAAGAAAAAAAAGAGCTGTGATTATCATAGGCGTGCTGGGCCTTGGGCACGTGTGCTGGTTAAGGGGGACTGAGCACTGCAGTGGGGCTACGTCGCTCTGACAGAGAAAGTGGGGTGCTCTATGGGTCACATGGACAGGGCAGCAAGGGAGAGCACAGCTGATGTGGGCCCTGTGGGGAAGAATGGCGTTCATTCATTCATTCACTCATTCTTCCAATCTCTCTTTAGTAAGTGCCTTCCCTGTGCTAAGTGTCATGCTAGACATTGGGGATGTAATGGTGAACTTGACCACAGGGTTCCGACCCTCACAGAACTAACACTTCAGGGGACAGCGGATCATAAGGAGCAAATGAACAAGTACAAGAACTTCCAATTGTGGCTAAACAGGATCTTCAGGAACATGAGGACGTACACCCAGTGTCATGTGGTCTTCAGAGTGGCTTCTCTTGCTTGCCCTGGAAATCCCTGCCCCTGAGTGTAATGCAGACTGTGTTCAGGGTTCTGTGGGGGTTCAGGGAAGGGAGGCATCCTTCCTCCTGCTCAGAGTGACCTGGGGAAGGCTTCATAGAAGAGGATGCATTGAGGTTGGGCATTCATTCAACAAATATGTAATGAGCACCTACTGAATACCAGGCTCTGTTTTATTTTATTTTATTATTATTTTTTTAAGATTTTATTTTTAAGTAATCTCTATACCCAACATAGGGCTTGAACTCACAAGCCTGAGATCAAGAGTCGCATGCTCTACCAACTGAGCCAGCCAGGCACCCCCAGGCTCTGTTTTAGATGCTACTAGGGATAATCATTGAACAAAATGAAACAGATCATGTTGTACCATCTCAGAACTACTGAAAAGAGGATTGGTAATAAGCAAGGGAGACAAGAAAAATAGTATTTCAGGGGGTGATGAATGCTCTGGAGAAAAATAAATTGTGGAAGGGGGATAGTGAGTGGAGGGATGGATACTACATTCTTTGATAGGTGGCTAGGAAAGGCTGCATTGAGAAGATCACATTTGGGGGCGCCTGGGTGGCTCAGTCGTTAAGCGTCTGCCTTCAGCTCAGGTCATGGTCCCAGGGTCCTGGGATCGAGCCCTGCATCGGGCTCCCTGCTCCGCGGGAAGCCTGCTTCTCCCTCACCCTCTGCCTGCCGCTCTGCCTACTTGAGCTCTCTCTCTGTCAAATAAATAGATAAAATCTTTAAAAAAAAAAAAAAAGAAGAGAAGATCACATTTGACTAAAGATCTGAAAGATGTGAGAGAGTGAGCCATGAAATATATATGGGATGGGTGTTTCAGGGGCCTGCTGTGCAAAGGCCCTGAAGCAGAAACTTTACTGGATGTTTTCAGATGAGCAAAGAAGGCCAGTATGGTTGGAGCAGAGACAACAAAGGGTAGAGTTATAGGAGGCGAGGAGGTGTGGGGACAGGTGGGGCACTGTAGACCCCTGTAGCTTTTACTCTGAGAGGGGAAGTCACTGCCTTGAGGGCAAGTTGCCCAAGGCAAGGTCTGGGCTGGCTCATCTCTGTATCCCCCTCAGCATCTAGCACAGGGCTTTCACCTAAAAAATATCAAGATGCAATTTTTAAAAATTTTTAAAAGATTTATTTATTTTAGAGAGAGAGAGAGAAAGGGGGGGTGCAGAGGGAGAGGGAAAGAATCCTTAAGCAGACTCCCCGCTGAGCATGGAGCCCGACACGGGGCTTGATCCTAGAACCCCAAGACCATGACCTGAGCCGAAATCAAGAGTCAGACACCTAACCAAATGAGCCACCCAGGCACCCCAAGGTGCAATGTTTTTTAAAGAAAAGGATATCAACAGAGGGCATTTGTGTGGCCCGTGGGGAGTAGTCGGTAGGTACCCACTTTGACCATTCTCTTATGCAGAGAGCTCCAGTAGAGATGAGGTGGGGAATACGACTTGGTGGACAAAGGTGGGCAGAAAACAGGGAGCTCATTGGGTGTTCAGGGCAGGGGATGGCCTGAGGACAGTGGCTGACTAGCAGGGTGGGCTGGAGGCGAGATGGATGTAGGATGCTAGTGTACTGCTGGAAGGAGCAGTGGGCCTTGGAGTAGAGAGAAGCTATAGGCAAGAACCCTCAGCGAGGAGGCTGGCCAGCACTTGGACAAGGGAGAGAGAGAAGTTAGATATAACTGCAGAGGTTGTTGAGCTGTGTGCCTACAGGAGGGGATCTGTGAACAGTATTGGGAGAATCCTAGAGAGCTGGCTTCTTTCAGGACACTTACCATGTTCTGCCTTGTGTTTTCTTTTCCTCCTGCTTTCCTTACCCTCACCTCAAGGGCAGGGAGTGTGTCTTACTCATCTTGGCATCACACGGTATCCTGTATGCTGTAGGGCATTTAACAGGTGCTCAGGCAGTACTTACATTGAGTTATTTTGGATCAGTTGGGCTTGAGAAACACATGTGCCACCTTTATCCCATTAGTTCTAGAATCATCCCTTCCCTCCACATGCTGGTTCAGCTCTTCCAGTCCTCAATCAGGTAGATGCTATTCCCGGGCCTCTCATTAGCAAGGCAGCATATGCTTATCAAATCATGTTAGTCATGAAAGCCTGAACATGGTCAGAGGCTGTCTCAAGTTCAGAGTTAGCTAGGCATTTCTCTGGGGCACACAGAAGGAAGTTTCTCTAGAGGCGAGAGAAGTAGCCACTACCAACTAATCAAAGCAAACTGTCACCTGCCTCCTTTATGTCTCCTGAGGCAGTTACTATATAGCCCTCCCTAAATACTGCAGGCATCAATAAATGCCTGTGGTGGTGTTGGGGGTGGGGGAAGCAAGGGAGCTGCACTCAAAATTAAACATTCACCCAAACATCTATTGAGCATGTTCTACAATGTGTGGACACAGGCCCTGCATGTACCCTATTTTCAGAGGTCAGCTTCAAGGTTTTATTTTCCCAGAAGCCTCTGGACACCCCTCATTTGGATTAGGGCTGTCATAGCACCTTGAACTTACTTCAGCCTATCATTTATAAAATGGCATTTTATTTTTAATTTAAAGATTGTATTTATTTATTTGAGAGAGAGAGAGAAGCGAGAGAGGGAACAGAAGCAGGGGGAGCAGGAGAGGGAGAAGCAGGCTTCCTGCTGAGCAGGGGGCCCGATACGGGGCTCGATCCCAGGACTCTGGGGACTCCGGGATCATGACCTGAGCTGTAGGCAGACACTTAACGACTGAGCCACCCAAGTGCCCCATAAAATGGCATTTTAAACACCTGTTTTCTGGTCTGCATGTTCTTCTAAACTGGAAGCTCTTTGAAGGCAAAAACCCAGATTTTGTCCTCAGCATTGACCACATAGCCTTGTACAATGCAGGCACCACTCGGTTAACGACTGCCGAATTAAATCAGACAGTGCTGTAGAGTGCTAAGTGTGTAACCCGAGAATATCAGGGGAAGGCTCCTCTGAGCTGGATCTGGATGTTAGAAGAGTAAGTGGTCAGTTCACCAGGTGAAGCGATGAGAGAATTCCAGCTAGGGAATAGGTGTCTGCGAAGTTCGGAAGAAAGGTGTGAAATTCTGTGGTTAGAGCACAGCAGTATTATCTGGAAAGCAAGGGCGCTGGAGATGAGAGGCAACAGAACCAAGCACCTGTTAGGGTCAAGTGCCTAAAACATAGGTAAAGGCAGCACCCATGGCCAGAAGACAAAGGTCCCAACCTCCAAACCCCCTGAGAGCCAGGGACCCCACTGTGAGCGCCTCGCACCTCGCCTGTCCCGCAGCACGTGCCGCCCGCCCGCCGCGTACCCCGGCCTGCTCGGGGGCCGAGGGGACTCCCGGGGCGCCCAGGGAGGGCCGCCCGGGGCGGGGCGCGCAGGCGCGCTGAGGCTTCGAGCCCCAAGAGGCGGGCGGGTGCGCGCGCTTCCTCGCGCACGCGCGCACGGAGGGGGCGACGGCCGCGGTGACGCTGCTGCGGCGGGCTGGCGGCGGCGCGTGAGGCGCGCGATTCCCCGTGTCTTGGGAGCAGTGTCCCGGCCCCCGCCGCTCCGCTGCCGCCATGTCGGGCCGGTCGGTTCGGGCCGAGACCCGCAGTCGGGCCAAGGACGACATCAAGAAGGTGATGGCGGCCATCGAGAAAGTGCGGAAATGGTGAGGGGTCGGGCCCGAGGGAGCCGGTGGAGTCGCCGGCCCAGGCCCAGAGGAGGGCGGACTGGCTGGCGGGGTGGGAGCCGACCCGCAGACGCTTGGGGGGAGGGGGGGAGCGGGGGAAGGCGGGAGGAGGGTGCAGCTCGCGTCGGCGTGAGGTCAGAGGGCGCGCCGACTGCCACCAATCAGGGGGTCGCCCGGCTCGCGGGCCCGCCCACCTGCCGGAGGGCCGCGCGTCTCCCGGAGGGGCTGCCGGCTTCCGGCAGCGCTGGGGCTTCGGGGCTTTGGTCGCGCGCAGGACCCCGCGGCTTCCTCCCCGCGGCTTCCTCCCCGCGGCCGCGGGTCTCAGGAGCCTTTCGCGTTCTCAGCTGCTGCGTATAACAGCTAACAATCTCTGGGGGGTTCCCGCGGGCCAGACCGAGCGCTCTATGTATTAACTCGTTTTAAGTTTGGTGAGAGCTCTTGTGACGAGAGCAGGCGTGGTCATCGGAATGTAAACCCCTCTCTTTCCCCCAATACTGGCCCACACGGAACCAACTGTGTGGCTTTCTTTTTCTTGGGGCTGCGAGTTGTTGGTGAAGGAGTCGAGACCTACCCTCATTTGGAAACGGCGGGCCGGTTGACCGCCTATTTTGTATCAGGAACTCCGATGCATTATGAACAGCCAACTGTTTGCTCCAACTTCTTGAGTCCTTTTCTCTGGCTGACTACTAGTAATCGTTTTAAAACCCAGGTAGGGGTTAGCTCCCTCCAGGAAGCCTTCCTTCCCAAGACCTCCACCCCCTATAGGGGCATCATTACCTTGGATTTTTTTTTTTTTTTTTTTGCGTGTTTATTTGTTCATTTCCCCGCAAGTTCTTTCTCTTTGTATATAAGGGTTTTATATGTAGTTGGGACTCCTACATATTAGTTAAATAATTAATGATTTTTTCCCCCTCCAAATTTACTCCTCCTAGGGTTTTTAGGTGAAACCTCAGAATCACCACACCTTTCTTTTCTGGCCATCTCTGCCCACCGAGCCTAGACCAGATGACCATCCTCTCTCACCTGGAACTCTTAGCTTGCTTCATTACCCAGTCTATTTGTCACATTGCACTCAGTGATTTCACTTTTCTCAAGTGTAAATATTATCGAAGTACTCCCCTGTTATAGAAACAATGCTTCGGTGACCTCTTCTTGCTCTTAGGTTAGAGACCAAAGATGGTGCTTGCTGCCTCACCAGACTGGCTCAAATTGCCCTCTTTCCGGGGGGTTGCTGGCTGACATGCTGCCTGACATCCTCTGCCCTCTCCTCCTCCTCGCCTAGTTAACTCCTAGCTCTGTATAAAAATGCTTTCTCGAGGGACACCTTTCAAGATCCCTAATCTAAATCAGGTCCCCTTCATAGAACTTCCCACAATTGTATTAGATTGAATCATAAGACATTTCCTATATTTGACTTTTTAACTTAACAGAAGTGGCAATTTGATGTGGTTAAACCTAATGATTAAGTGACTATGAAATGAGTTGTTTGATGTCAGTTTCCAACTGGAATGAGGCTCTGTGAAGCTAGGAACTGTACATCTTGCTGCCTGCGTGCCCAGGGTCTAGCACAGGGTCATGTATAGTATTTGTTGAATCAGTGAGGAAGTGGAGTGGTCTGTCCAGGAATTAATTTCAATTTCCTAAGTCTGTGTTCATTCTTCTTTCTGTTTGCTGAACAGCATCATCAATATCAGCAGTCACAACAGTTTTTTTTTTTTTGCTTTTTTGTAACCTCACATTTGGAATTGACAAGTTCAGAAGTCATACTTCAGACTCCCCAACTCTGCTTGTCCGTAATCTAGTCCTTATTCAAGAATGTCACTTGCATTTCCCCAAATAGGGCAAATTTTTTTTAGGCTTATTTTTTTTAAGGCTTATCTCAAAAGTAATTTTCTCTGTAAGATAAAACCTTAAAGCACTCTTTTCGTGGCCCAGTCTTCACCTCTTTCAGAAACCAGTGTAAGACTTAGAAACATCTTATCCTGGAAGGGAAAAATGGCAGGAGTGGGGGGGAATTGGAGGGAGAGATGAACCATGAGAGACTATGGACTCTGAGAAACAAACAGGGTTTTAGAGGGGAGGGGGGAGGGGGGATTGGTTAGCCCTGTGATGGGTATTAAGGAGGGCACGTACTGCATGGAGCACTGGGTATTATATGAAAACAATGGATCGTGGATCACCACATCAAAAACCAATGATGTATGGTGACTAACATAACATAATAAAATTAAAAAAAAAAAAAGCATCGTATCCTGCACCTGTGATTATTTCTAAATGGAATCATGTTTCAACATAGAGTTACACAGGAGTCCTAAGAATTCTCCTTCTATGCCATAGCCCAGTTTTACCGTCTTTCAGCCTACTTTTCAACTTCCTTATCACCTTCATGTATCACAATGATGTCCTTACTTAGTTTTTTATTCCTATGTGCTCCTATGTGGGACCGTATCTTACACATTCTTTATCTCCTGTAGGGCCTTGTATAACAGGGCTTTATAAATATCAGTGGAATTGAATAAATTTTTGAAAAATAAAGAAGTAATGCCAGGTAGATACCTGAGTGTGAAAATGTGCTAGTACTCAATATGGGTGTAGTCTGGGAGGTAAAAAGAGCTTTGGTACACTGAGAAAAGGCAAGTTTCAGAGCCAAAGGAATTTGATAGAGAAGTCTTTCTGGAAGGGATGATTTTGCAGGGTAAGGTATAGGTATAATTGGATGGGAAGTAAGTTTAGAAGGCATTTAAGATTGAAGGAGCTTGGGGCACGTGGCTGGCTCAGTTGGAAGAGCATGTGACTCTTGATGTCGGGGTTGTGTGTTTGAGCCCCATGTTGGGTGTAGAGATGACTGAAATGAAATAAACTTAAATTAAAAATTTTTTTAAGAGATTGAAGGAATGATCGATCTGCTGAGAAGTAGAAAATCACATTATGAACAAAAAATGTTTCATTATTTTCGGTTTTAAGAAATGTCTTTCTTTCAGGGAGAAAAAGTGGGTGACCGTGGGTGACACGTCCCTTAGGATATTTAAATGGGTTCCTGTGACAGATAGCAAGGAGGTAAGTGTGGAAGAAAATCAAAACAACAAAAAGGTACTGTTTACTTCCTTTTGTTCTTTCCTTGATTGTCTTTTAATTATAAAGGAATTTATTTCCCAAAATGGAGTTGAAAGTACTTAAAGGCACCCTGTGTGGTTGATCCATGCAAAGCCTCTCTTACTTTATTATTTCTCCCCTTTATTCCCTTTTCTTAACCCATTCCTTTTTTCTAAGGCTTGGTGAACCACAGCCTAGGGCTGCTCCTTGTGATTGTCAATGTGGTTTTATCGGAACACAGCTATGCCCGTTGGTTTCTTTATTGTCTGTGTCTACTTCTGAGTTATAATGGCAGAGTTGAGTAGTTGCCATAAGACCTACACGCCTGCAAAGCCTAAAATATTTCTTAGCTGGCCCTGTAAGAAGAAGCTTGCTAACTCCTGCTCTTATCTGATTAGCTAGCCACTATAGTGTATTCTCTGTGTTTTATATGTATATATACTTTCCTAATTCCTCTCCCATGCGTTTATGTGGATAGCTGTGTGTTCTTGAAA
Organism: Mirounga angustirostris; assembly: GCF_029215605.1. Classification (NCBI taxonomy): domain Eukaryota; kingdom Metazoa; phylum Chordata; class Mammalia; order Carnivora; family Phocidae; genus Mirounga; species Mirounga angustirostris. The sequence goes on from NW_026991713.1 coordinate 170,762,564, forward strand.
AATACATAGCATTGGAGCACATGGGGGGTGCAGTCAGTTGAGCGTCCAACTCTTGGTTTCGGCTTGGGTTGTGGTCTCAGGGTTGTGAGATCGAGCCCTACATCGGGCTCTGCACTCTCTGTACAGTCTGCTTCAGATTCTTCCTCCCTTTCCCTCTGCCCCTCGAGCTCGTGCTTGCACGCTCTCGCTCGCTCTCTCTAAAATAAATAAAGAAATCTTTAAAAAAGAGAAGGAAAGAAAAATACATGGCATTGTATCATGTTTGTATTTTAAAATTTATAGAGCATTGTGCTAAAAACTTCTGTTTCTTTTCTTTTGTTCAACGTTGTTTTTGAGAACTGTCCACACTTCTGTAATTGTAAGTAGAGTTACTACCTTTGAATCTTGCATTTCATTCTCTTATATGCAGTGGCCACATTTATCTACACCTTCCCTGAGCGATAAACACCCAGATTGTCTCCAACTCTTTTTCCCTAATTGTTTTCAAAAAGCTCAAATATAAAACACATACAGAAAAGTATAAAAAACATAAATGTATGGTATAATGAAGAAACATAAAACTAGCACCCTTGTAAAAACCACCCAGGTCAAAAAACAGCATTGCCAACTTCCTGAGACCTGTTTGACTTCTCCCAGCTTCCCCTCCCTCGCCAGAGGAAATCTCTCTCCTACTTTTGCTTCTCTTATCACTTCTCTACTCATTTGTAAACACTTTTAACTTTATATAAACAGCATCATCTGTCTATTTTTGTGTGTCTTCCTTTTTTTGCTCAGTATTATGTTTGTAAAATTCATCCATGTTTTCTTTGGAGCCATTTGTCCCTTTTCATCGCTGTATGGAATTTTATTATAGGCCTGTACCATGATTTACCTCTCTAATTCTCCTGTAGATGGATATTTGGATTACTCCCAGTTTAGGGTAGTAGGAACAATGTTCCTGTGAACGTTCTTATTCAGTATATGGGCCAGCAAATGCATGGGTTTTCCTAGGATATATTCTTAGGAGTGGAATTGCTGGGTCTTAGAGTATGCGTATGTTGACCTATAGTAGCTAATGCTAAACTGTTTCTCAAAGTGATTGTACCAATCTGTATTCCCACCAGAAATAGGAGAGTTCTCATAGCTTCGAATCCTCATCAACATTGGTATTGTAACTTATATGTAAAAATATCTTGTGATTTTAATTTGCTGACTAAGTATGTAGTTACCAACAAGTTTGAGCACCTTTTCAATGTTTAGGATTGAACCCTTGGGATTTCCTGTTTCAGGAAATGCCTCTTTAATCCATTTGATTATTTTTTCCTTATGACTTAGTAGGAATTCTCTGTGTTCTAGATACAAACCCTTTATTGATTATATACTATCCCAATCTTTTTCCATTCCACGGCTTGCCTTTGCACTTTCTGTAGGCTGCCTTGAATCACAGTTGTTAATTTTATTATTATTATTTTTTTAAAGATTGTATTTATTCATTCGAGACACAGAGATACAGAGAGAGAGAGAGCATGAGCAGGGGGAGAGGCAGAGGGAGAAGCAGGCTCCCCGCTGAGCCAGGAGCGGGACGTGGGGCTCGATCCCAGGACTCGGATCACAACCAGAGCCAAAGGCAGATGCTCAACCATCTGAGCCACCCAGGTGCCCCACAGTTGTTAATTTTAATGTAGACAAAATAATCTTTTCCTTTATAGTTAGTACTTTTAAATATCTTAAAATCTTTTCCTTCTTCAAGGCCACAAAGATAATCTTCCATGTAGTCTTCTACAAGTTCATTATTCAGTCCCCATTTGTAACATACCTGGCATTGATTTTTGTGTATTTTGAAGTAGGGGCCCGATTTCATTTTTTTCCACCTGGATGTGCATTTGTCCTGGCGCCATTTATTGAAAAGACTGTTTTTTTTCCTCCCGCTCTGTAGAGCCACCTTTGTCATATTTCAAGTGTCTGAATATGGGTCTGTTTCTGTGTGTTGCCTCCAGGTTTTTGGGAGCACAGATGACTGCACTGGACATCCCTTACACCATTGTTCTGGATGACTTGTGGGGCAAATACCCAGGAGTGGGATTGCTATTAAGGGTGTACATACCAGTTGTTGTTTTGTTTTGTTTTGTTTTAATTTTTATTTATTTATTTTTAAAAGATTTTATTTATTTATTTGACAGAGAGAGACACAGCGAGAGAGGGAACACAAGCAGGGGGAGTGGGAGAGGGAGAAGCAGGCTTCCCGCTGAGTAGGGAGCCCAATGTGGGGCTCGATCCCGGGACCCTGGGCCCATGACCCGAGCCGAAGGCAGACGCTTAACGACTGAGCCATCCAGGCGCCCCACCAATTGTTTTTAATAACTGCTGCCCGAGAGACGCCTGGGTGGCTCAGTCATTAAGCGTCTGCCTTCCGTGTGGGTCATGATCCTGGAGTCCTGGGATCGAGCCCCATGTCGGGCTCCCTGCTCAGTGGGGAGCCTGCTTCTCCCTCTCCCGCTGCTGCTCCCCTACTTGTGTGCTCGCTCTGTCAAATAAATAAATAAAATCTTAAAAAAAAAAAAAAGAAAAAGCAACTGCTGCCCACTCTCTCCCCAGAAGGGCTGCACCAGTGTAGTTAGTACTTCCCTGGGAGTGCCAGGGGCTTCCCATTTCTACAACTTCACCAGCATTTGATATTATCAATCCTGCCAGGCTGCTAGATCTCTTTGTTTATTTTACATTTCCCTGATTACCTTTGAGGTGGATGATTTCATCTCTTCAGGTTTCCATTCAGATTTCCTTTTTGAATTCATTTGGATATCCTCTTCTCTGATTTCTTTTGCGTATTTTTGTTTTGGGTTTCCTGTCTTTACCTTTCTGATTTGCATGGATTCGTTGATATCCTAGACACAGAAAACTCCGGTCAGATTTGTACCTTGCAGATATCTCTGTCTGACATGTTGCCTGTCTGATAACTTTGTCAGTAACAGGCCTTTAATTTTTTTGTGTCAAATTAATCAACTTTTTCTTAAGGTTTTTGCTTTTTGAGTCTTGTTTCAGAATTATTCTCCACTGCATGGTCATAAAGAATGTCTCCCTCTCCTGCTACGTTTTGTATATATTTTTTAATGATGGAGATATGAATCTAATTTTAATTTTCCATCATACAGAGAGCTATTTGCCCTAATACTATTACTAAGTAACCTATCCTTTCTCTCTTGATTTGTGATGTCATCTCTGTTGTGTGCCATATTCATATCTAGATGTTTTTGAATTCTCCATTCTGTTTTGTTGTTGTTTATTTCTTCCTGGAAAGTGTATTAACTCCTGGGCTAGTGTGACTTTTATTTATAATATTATATTAAATTATACTTAATTATATTAATTTATATATAATTTATCTAAATTATAAATTTAGTATTTATTAAGTAGGACGAATTTTCTGCCTTGCTGTAGGTTTTTGGGAAGATAGCCTTTATAAAATAAAAATTCTCTTCTCTTTTTAGTTTTCTAAGATTCATTAAAAATTATGAATAGATGGGTGCCTGGGTGGCTCAGTTGTTAAGTGTTTGCCTTTGGCTCAGGTCATGATCCCAGGGTCCTGGGATCCAGCCCTGCATCAGGCTCCCTGCTCAGTGGGAAGCCTGCTTTTCCCTCTCCCACTCCCCCTGCTTGTGTTCCCTCTCTCTCTGTGTCTCTCTCTGTCAAATAAATAAATAAAATCTTAAAAAAAATTATGAATAGATGTTGGGCTTTATCCAGCATGCAATTTTCCTCCTCTAATCTGTAATGTATTAGTATGGTGAATTATATTAATAAAGCATCTGATGTTGAAACTTTTACATTCTTGTATGCCTAAGAGAAATTCTACTTGGATATGCTTTCTTTTCCCCCCATAGAATGTGGTGTTTAATTCACAGATACTTCATTTAAGATACTTGCATCTGATTCATAAGTGAAATTGGTCTACAGTTTTCTTTTATTATGCTGTCTTTACCTTGTTATGGTATTAAGATTACATTCGCCTCCTAAAACAAATTAGGCAATTTCCCCTCTTTTGATTTCTAGAACAATTGGTATAAAATGAGAAAGTTTGGTAGAAGTCACCTTTAGTACTTTCTGGGCCTTTGGTGGAGGGATGTTAACTATCATCATGGTAGCTTTAATGGTGATTGATGCATTTAGGTTTTCTCTTTTTTTTGGTACTTATTTTGCATTTTATATATTTCCTAGAAATTTATCCAATGCAAATAGGCCATTGGTTCTTTAATAGGGTTCAGTGCTAGGTCCTCCCCTTTCTTCATTTCCCCAGTTGTGTCTAGAAATGAGGCAGGGCACTTTTCGGTTGGCCAGTAATGCTAACTCGGGCAGTGCATGACTCAGTCTTGTATAATGAGGAATTAATTGGCCTGTTCAGATGCCAGCAATACCCTGAACACTGATCAGAGTTGTCACATGTGTTGGTATGTAGTTATTTGTGCTTTTCTTACGTACTTTAAAGTCTTTGTTATATTGGTAATTATTTTACCTCTTTCACATGTTGTGTTTTTTCCATAATGTGATCTGGTTTACTGTCTCTCGTAAAGTCTATTTAAAAAATGTTTTGGGCGCCTGGGTGGCTCAGTTGGTTAAGTGTCTGCCTTGGGCTCAGGTCATGATCCCAGGGTGCTGGGATCGAGTCCCACATTGGGCTCCCTGCTTCTCCCTCTCCCTCTGCCTGCTTGTGTGTGTGCATGCCATCTCTCTCTCTCTCTCTCTCTGTGTCAGATACATAAATAAAATCTTTAAAATAAAAATAAAAAATGTAATTTTTGTTGATCTTTTTTTTGTTTGCTTTGTTCTCTATTTCATTAGTTTTTGCCATTGTAATTTCCTGTTTTGTTTTATTGGGTTTACTCTGTTGTTCTTTTTCTAGCTCCTTGTTTTGAACTTAGCTCTTTTTTTCTAAGTTTTTTGTTTTTGTTTGTTTTTTTTACTTTCCTTCCTTCCTTCCTTTCTAAGATTTTCCTTATTTGACAGAGAGAAAGAACACAAGCAGGGGGAGTGGTAGGCAGAGGAAGAGGGAGAAGCAGGCTCCCCGCTGAGCAAGGAGCCCAGTGTGGGACTCGATCCCAGGATCCTGGGATCATGACCTGAGCTGAAGGCAGACACTTAACCCACTGAGCCACCCAGGCGCCCCTTTTTATACTTTTTAAAAGTTTTATTTATTTAAGTAATCTCTGTGCCCAACGTGGGCCTTGAACTCCCAACCCCAAGGTCAAGACTCACTCGCTCCTCCGACTGAGCCAGGTGGGCACCCCTTCTTTTTTAAAAAATATATTTCGCTTTTGGGGTGCCCAGCTGGCTCACTCCTTAGAGCATGCGACTCTTGATCTCAGGGTCGTGAGTTGAGGCCCACATTGGGCATAGAGATTAGTTAAAAATAAAATACATTTCACTTTAGTCTTCTCCCAAATTTTGACATATATGAATGTCAAAATGTCATTGATAGTGTAATTAAGTTTTAAGTTTTTCATAAGTTCCTCTTTGGTTTCCTCTTTAATCCAAAGTTTATTTAATAGAATGTTTCTTTTTTTTTTTTTTAAGTATAAGTGCTGCCGAAGCAAGCACTAATAGAATGAATATTAATTTCTAGATATGTGAGATTGTTCTTTAACTATCTTTTTAAAATTGGTGTACTGGGGAACCTGGGTGGCTCAGTCGTTAAGCGTCTGCCTTCGGCTCAGGTCATGATCCCAGGGTCCTGGGATCGAGTCCCACATCGGGCTCCTTGCTCGCCGGGGAGCCTGCTTCTCCCTCTACTGCTCTGCCTGCCGCTCCCCCTCCTTGTGCTCTCTCTCTCCGACAAATAAATAAATAAAAAATCTTAAAAAAAAAAAATTGGTGTACTGATTTTATTGAATTGGTAGGATATTAGTTCTTTGGGATTATTGGGACTTTTTTTGTGATCTTGTCTGGTACATGATTGATTTTCGGACCATTCACTTGTGATTAAAACAAATACACTCTCTAGGTATGAAATTAAACAATTGAAGCATTTATTATGTTAACCCAAATCTTCTGTATCTTTGCTTATTTTTTGTATGTTTGTCCTATTATGTTTCTGAGAAGGGTGTGTGAAATTGTTGATATGTTTGCTTCTTCATGGCTGATGAGTCACTTGTCATGTTATGTTTGAAGCTCTGTTTTTGATATATTTATATGATTATGCCATTATTATGATGTCATCTTGTCTTGTCATTCATTTTACTAGTATATAATGTTCTTTGTCCCTTATATCCAAAACTTTCTCCTCAAATTCGATTTTATTTGATATTACAATTCCTACCCTGTCTTCTTTTGATTTATGTTGGATTAGTGTGTTGTGAAATTCTTTTTTGTCACCTGTTTCATGTTTTTTGTTTATTGGGTGTATTAGCATTAAGTTTCGCTGTGGGTGACAGAAAACTCAAAATAGCAGTAGTTTAAGAAGTTTATTTTACTCTTTTTCTTAATCCTCTAAGGCTAGTGCTTAGAAGCATGTAGTCCAGGGCTGGTGTGGTTCTGCTCCAGAAGTCCCCAGGGCCCAGGTTTCTTCCAACCTTTCTGATCCTTTTTTTTTTTTTAAACTTTTTTAGAGAGTAATGACTCTTAATTTTAGTTTAACATACCATAAAATTTACCATCTTAGCCATTTTTAGGTGTACAGTGTATTTTTTTATTTTTGTGTTTTAAGTGTACAGTTTAGTGGTATTAAGTACATTCACCTTGTGCAGTCAATCTCTAGGCTTCTTCATCTTGCAAAACTAAACTCTATACCCGTTAAGTAACTCCCCATTCCTCTGCTCTAGTTTTGACCTTGTATTCCAAGGTCAAGATCCAGCCATTCATTCTACACATTTAGGCTCTTCTAAGTAGCAGAGGAGTGGAAGGATGGGCCGATAGAATTTTCATGAATGTTAGTAGGAGTCTCCTAGAAATTGCCTCGGGACATATATATTTACTATGTGTGTTTGTAATAGCTTGTATGACATCTAGTGGCCAGGAAGGCTGGGGAAGTGTGACCAGATAAAAATTCTATTAATATGGACAAGGATTTTTACCATAATACACTTTTTTTCTCTCTTTGCTTCATGATGGCTAGACAAATTTTTCTTTGCTGATTTGAAAGTTCTGCATTCTGTTTTCGTTTTTCTATTGCCTACCTCTAACTTAATAAGACTTATACTTACTGGGCGCCTGGGTGGCTCAGATGGTTAAGCGTCTGCCTTCGGCTCAGGTCATGATCTCAGGGTCCTGGGATCGAGTCCCGCATCGGGCTTCCTGCTCCTTGGGAGCCTGCTTCTCCCTCTGCCTCTCTCTCTCTGTCTCTCATGAATAAATAAATAAAATCTTAAAAAAAAAAAAAAAATAAGACTTATACTTACTATTCTTCCATGTCAATGTATGAAGCTTATATCAAAATCTGCGTTTAGGGGTGCCTGGGTGGCTCAGTTGGTTAAGCATCTGACTTTGGCTCAGGTCATGATCCCAGGGTCCTGGGATGGAGCCCCACATCGGGCTCCCTGCTCAGCGGAGAGCCTGCTTCTCCCTCTCCCACTCCCACTGCTTGTATTCCCTCTCTTGCTGTCTCTCTCTGTGTCAAATAAATAAATAAAATCTTAAAAAAAAAATCTGCTTTTACCCTTGGAACCTGGTAACACCCATAACACATTTTTAACCACTTCTCTTTCACCCCTCCCCCACTTCCATCCCTAACCTGTCCTTAGTTTTGACTGGAATTTCAGATCAGATATTCAGATATTTCAGTTTTTTTTTTTTTTTAAGATTTTATTTATTTATTTGACAGAGAGAGACACAGTGAGAGAGGGAACACAAGCAGGGGGAGTGGGAGAGGGAGAAGCAGGCTTCCCGCCGAGCAGGGAGCCCGATGCGGGGCTCGATCCCAGGACCCTGGGACCATGACCTGAGCCGAAGGCAGACGCTTAACGACTGAGCCACCCAGGCGCCCCCAGATATTTCAGTTTTTACAGATGTTTCTTATTTTATGCTTAGTTAGACAAAGTAAATGTTACAGATTATATACTCTTTGCACCTATTTATTATTGCTTTCTCCTAGATTCATTTCTTTTCTTCTTGTAACGTATCTTTCAAGAGTTTTGTCGAAGAGAGCTTTTGTGGAGAAAACTCTCTGAAAGTGTCTTTTTACTCTTGAAAATATTCTTGTTTCATTTTTTATGTTTAACTGATTATTTTACCTACGTCTGAAATTCTGGGTTTTCTTTCAGCATTTTGAAACTATTACTCAGTTGTTGTGCTTCTGGTGTTGCTATTGACCAATCTAGTGTTGGTCTAATTCTTGATTCTTCCTAGGTGGTCCTCTTGTATTCCTGGAAACTTAGAATTTCTTCCCTGTCTTTGCTCTCCTAGGACTTCTGTAAGAATATCCTGTGATGTTCATATCTAGCTTCGTTTTTCCCTTTCTTCTCATTTGTTTCATCTCTTCATTCTTTTCTCATGTATTCTGATTTCTCAACCCAGTGTTTGCTCATTTTCAGCTGTATCTGTTTCTCCTACTAGACTCATTCACTTAATTTTTATTTTCAACAATTACATTATTCATACCAAATTTCCTCAGTTGGTGGTTCTTCAAAACAACTTTCCAGTATCCTTATCTTTCTGAGGAGACGTACTATTTAAAAATTTTTTTTTCTTTTCTTCTTTTTTTTGGAAGAGAGAGTGCCACACACCAGTTGAGGGGGAGGGGAGAAGGAGAGAGGGAGAGAAAGTATCCTAAACAGGCTCCATGCTCAGCCCCAAGCCCAGTGAGGGGGCTCAGTCTCATCACCCAGAGGTCATGACCTGAGCCGAAATCAAGAGTCGGACACTCAACCAACTGAGCCACCCAGGTACCCCGAGACTTACTGTTTTATTTAAATTCTTGTGTCCTCTTAGTCTCCTTCTTCTGGTACAGCTTGTTCTATTTATTGTCTTTAATGGTGCTTGTTTCTTCCAGTGTCTGGCTAGTTTTTTCTGTGCACTCATTTTTTGTTCCCTGGGGACTCTGAGCTGCCTCGACTAGCAGTATGTAACTGAGGGAGGATGTAAGCCCAGGCTGTGGTTTTCCTTCCTCTTAGTGAATGTAGGTCATTGGGTGAGCTTCAGGATTCAGCCTTTCCCTCGCCCCCAGTCCTTCTTAGCCTCCCTCCCAGGGAACTCCCTAGTACCAGTCTTGAGGTGCTACCTTTATCTGGGAGCCACCATCCTTCCTTGTCATTGCCAGCCCCAGGGAGCTGGTGGGTGAAAGTTGGGGCAGCTCTGGAGCCACCCTTGATTTTTCATCTAGCCCTGGCTCTAGTGGTGCCAGTATCCACAAGGGCCAAAGGTCAGGCAGTTAAATCTCTTGGGCATGTGAATGGGGAGTGGGAGGCACTGGTAGAAAGCCTTTCTCCACTCCAACCCATTTCTCACATGTAAGTTCCTGGCCCTTTCCTAATTGAAATTCTCCCTGCCCGGGACCCAGCTCCCTTTGTGTCTCCCAAGGGCTTCTCATAGTGTTTGCTGAGGCCCCTCAGTTTATCTGCCCTCCAGTGGTCCATGGTAGAGTGCCATCTTCTAAGGTACTAGTATAGACCTGCTAGATTAGGAAAATGGGAAATTATGATCAAATCGGTGAAGAAGTGGGAAGGATCCAAGGGAGTGGGACATCACTGACGAGAGAGTAGATTGACACAAACTCTGTGCAGTGTACATTTAAAAGTTTTTGGTTGGGGGCCCCTGGGTGGCTCGGTTGGGTGTCCAACTCTTGATTTCAGCTCGGGTCATGATCGCAGTGTTGTAGGATCGAGCCCCACATTGGGCTCTGCTGCTCAGCATGGAGTCTGTTTGGGATTCTCTCTCTCTCTCCCACTGCCCCCCTGCCGCCGCTCAAGCGTGTGCTCTCTCTAAATAAATAAACAAATTTTTAAAAACTGTGTTTATGTAGCTTCTTTGGTTAAATGTGAAGTGTAATTGCATTAAAATCATGTCTGCGTATGAAACAAATGAAGAGAAAGCGGTACATGAATGTGTGCAGTTGATTCGTTGCAGAGAGGATTGAGAGTTATTAACAAGTTAAATGCATGTATAATAAATAGATGTGTTTAAAAAGTATAAATTAGTAAATTTGAGATTACCCAGATTTAAACTTTTGGCTGTTGGGATGCTCTCATTTGGAAATGTTTGGATGGATTTATTTCTTTTCCTTTGGGCTTGTTTCTTACAAGCTTGTGCTTACCTTCACACTGTTTCCCCACATGTGTAACCTACATCCTGCTTGAAGGAAATGATGTTATAGGCAGAGGTAGACATGGGATGGTCATTCTGAATGGATGGCTTGATTGGTCAGTAATCAGGCTAGCAGGGCCCCTTTGTCCTGTCACTGCTTGCGTTACATATAAAGCGACTCCTTCCTGGGTCCAATCAGAGGCCCGTGTTTTCCCTTTTTCCTGCTGTACTACCAAAACAGGAATCCTTCTCAAATGAGTACTCTGTATTTCTCTTCCATCCACATAGGGAAGGGTGGGATAGAGCATTCTGCTCAGGGCAGAAAGCAGAAGAGAACCACAGGGAGCTCTAGTGGAAGCCTGTGTATCTGCCTCTCACTTCTGAGTCATGATATTAGTGCCGGCAGGATCCATTTTACAAGATAGAGAAGAGACACTGAGGCTTGGGGACACCTTGTCCAGGATTCTGTTATTCCTTGGGTCCTGGATTCTCACACTGTTGTCGTTGTTCCTGTTCAGTCCTAATCCAGACTTCTGTGGTGTCTCACATAGTACCCTTCTCCCTCTCTGTGGGTCTCCTGCTTGGCTCTGTCATATTCCTCTTTTTTTCCTTTTCTAGAAAGAAAAGTCAAAATCGAACAGTTCAGCAGCCCGGGAACCTAATGGCTTTCCCTCTGATGCCTCAGCCAATTCCTCTCTTCTTCTTGAATTCCAGGGTGAGTTGCATCCATGTGTCTTCCTTGCAGGAAAAGCAGCACTTAGATGAACCCATTAATAACGAAAAGAATAGTTCCATGTGTCACTTCAGTGCTTGCTGTTCTGCTGGTATCTTGCTGGCACTTTACATCACGGCTTTTCATCTAAACCTCACGGCAACCCTGCAAGGTAGATGATTGGAGCTTCATTTGCCATTTAGGGAAACCGAGGCTTAGAGAGCTGAAGTTCTGTATCTCAAGGTACATAACCAGTAAGTGACAGAGCCCATGTTAGGTCCTGGCTTTCTGGATCAGAAGCTCTTTTCTTTAGATGGTATGTTTTACGATGATAGTGCCTTAGAGTGGGCTGCCCAAAGCCAGGGCCTCTCCTGTCCACTTTTAGCCAAGTTCCACCTCCTGAAACAACTGGTCTTCGGTAAATGTCCCGCCTGTGTTGGCACTGCAGTCCCAGAGAACCCTTCACACCTGCGTGGCAGCTGCTGTTCAGAAGGGCTTGCACTTGAGCTTCTTGTTTTGCCTGTGACATAAAGCAGGCAGTTATCATCAACCCTATCGAAGGAAGCCGATGCTCAGAGAAGAAGTGTTTGCCTAAGCTCAATAGTGACAGAGCTTTATTCTTTTTATAGTAAAATGCTGCTTCCGTTTTAGCGTAGAAGATCCTGGTCTTTGTAGGAGTAAAAACTAGAAAAGGCTTATGATTTTCCTTTGGGAACAAGACTGGGAGCGTGCAGGTATCCCCCCCCGACCTCTCCCCCAGCGCCCCCCCCCCAAGGTCAGCGAGTATGATAGAAGAAGGGGAATACAAGGGAACAGTTTTCTAGCTGTGTGTGGGGTGTCCAATAATCACAAAGCTCTGGGAGACATATGAGGCCCCATTTCCTCAATCTGGCCACCATCCCATCCTTTTTGTTCAGTGAACATGTCATGAACTCCTGTGTGCCAGGTACCGTGTACCGCACTGGAAATCCTGGGGCAAGTAAGCCACAAAGCCTGCCTGCAGAGCGTAATGGAAGGAAATTGGTGTGTAAAATAATGAGTGTAGGTGTGCGTAGGATACAACAGGAGCATAATAGAGAAGCTGGTCATTTCCACCCAAGGGAGCCTGGGACCCGGGGCTCACAGAGGAGGTGATGCTTGAGCTGAGTAGTGGTCTGTATCGGAGCTTTCCAGGAAGACTGGAAAGAGCAGTCCTACCGGACACCTGTGTGTGAAGCGGGGCCTCAGTGAGTCCGCATGGCTGGAGTCGAGGCTTGAGTGTGGGAGGTCAGTGGCAGTGAGCCTGGAGATCAGGAAAGATTTTGTAGGTTCTGATAGGGCCATCTGTGCCTGCCCCGGGGAAGCCCTGGAGTTTGAATTATATCCTTTGGGCAGCAGAGAGCCCCGGAAGGATTTAGAATAACTCCGGCGATGGTGTGAAGTACAGGTGGGAGGACAGGAGATTGAAGGAAGTGCAGTCGGGGGGCTGTTGCAGGAGGCCAGGCCAGAGAGGAGGCGGCCTGCCCTCAGGTGGCAGGAGAGGAAGAGATGTCAGAGTAGTCAGGCTGATCAGACTGGGTGACCGGCTGCCGCAGGTCAGGGGGAGGAAGGAGGTTTTGCCTCCTTCCTGAGTGTTTAACTCAGGTGGTGACTTGCAGCCTTCAGACAGACCTTCCCCGGTGGGAATTTCTTGGTCCTTGAGGTGGGCAGGTGGAGCCTGGGCCGCTGAAGGGCCTATGTGGCCACCTCCAGATACCACCACCCTCCTTGAGATAGCCAGGAAGGCCGGGCAGAGTTGAGCATTTTCTCCACAGCCTGTGTTGTGGGAGAGGCTGAGAGGCACCGCTGCGTCACCCCGTTCCCCTGGGTAGTGAGAAGATACCAGGTCCGGTTATAACTGGTGGGTGTACAGAAGGGGTTACCAGGCCTGTCCTGACCTTCCTGAAATATCAATGTGGCATAAACTGAAAGATTTTGGCTGCATCTGGTGCTTAGAATATATGTTGTGAAATAGAAAATGTTTAATCAACTTAGACTGTTGATCATTTGCTCTACCTTTGTTTGTTTGCCTTTGGCTCAGGGGGCATCTGAGCAGCGATCATTGCATTTGTTTGTGCCCATGGCTGCCTGAGGAGATACCAGGCCCTTGGCTCTGTACCGAGTTACTCTCAAGAAACATTACTACTCTCAGCTGTTGCCTTTGTCATGTTTGGTTTTCAGATGAAAATAGCAACCAGAGTTCTGTATCCGATGTCTATCAACTCAAGGTGGACAGCAGCACCAACTCAAGCCCCAGCCCCCAGCAGAGTGAGTCCCTGAGCCCAGCACACACCTCTGACTTCCGCACAGATGACTCCCAGCCCCCTACTCTGGGCCAGGAGATCCTCGAGGGTGAGTCACCGTCGACCCAGGACGAGCAGCTTGGAGGGGCCTGTACTCTTGAAGTTTCTTTTCTTTAGAGGAAGAGGCTAGAGAAGGTGCCCCGGCCTCACAGGCTTGAACCATCTGTTAACAGTTTGGGCTTTTTTGGGGAAGGGTTGATTTTCCCTTCTCACAGAATGAAAGAAGAAAACAACATAATCGAGCGCCAGGCTCTGTGTAAAGCACTTGTCATATTCGATGCCTGGTATAATTCTCTCAAAAACCCTGTGAAATAGGTGTTATTCCATTGTACAGACGAGGAAGTGGAGTCTTACAAAGGTTAAATTGCTTCTCTAAGATCGCACAGCTAGTAACTGGTGGAACCAGATGTCTCCAGTTTCATGCCTTCTGACTTCAGAAATTATGCTCTTTGCATTGTGTCTTGCACATTTTTTCTGATAACATATATTGCCTCTCCAGCCAGTGTTGCCCTCCACCAACGAGCCACCACATAACTCTTAGGGAAGCTCCCCCAGCTTGAGGCAGGAGGCTATGCAGTTGTACTGATCTTGCTGTTTTTTGTTTTTTTGGGGTTTTTTTTAGAGGGGCGAGGAGAGGGAGAGGGACACAGAGAATCTTAAGCAGGCTCCACGTGGAGCTTGACGTGGGGCTCAGTCTCACGACCCTGAGGTCATAACCTGAGCCAAAATCAAGAGTCGGACGCTTAACCGACTGAGCCACCCAGGCGCCCCTGACCTTGCTGCTTTTTCAGAGCCCTCCTTGCCTGCCTCAGAAGTTGCTGATGAACCTCCCACCCTCACAAAGGAAGAACCAGTTCCACTAGAGACACAGGTAAGGAACCACTCTGGGTTTTCCAGTTTCTAAAAAAAAAAAAGGACTCTGTTGATATGAATTGGACCTTATAGCATCGAATATAGGTTGGGGAGGCAGCAAGGGACGCTGGTGTCTCCAGGTTATAAGGTAGGGGAAGAAGTTTGTTTATCTGCAAGAAGATTGCAGATGTAAGCTTCTTCTGGGCTGTAATCAGGGTGGGTGGGAGGTTCTAGTAGAGAGGGGTGGCCCTATTATAATTCCATGCTCTGACTGCTCCTAGGTTATTGAGGAAGAGGAAGACTCCAGTGCCCCACCCCTGAAACGCTTCTGTGTGGACCAGCCCCCGGTGCCGCAGACAGCATCAGAAAGCTAGCACCGTCCTGGCACCCTTCGCCTCCTGGCCCCTTGCCTCTATTTATTGCATTCTGGTTCTGGCCGTGCTTTGTTGCTGGGGTAAGGGCAAGCACTGGGGTCCAGAGCCCGCACATAGGAGCCTCCTGGGCTGGAAGGTTGGACATAGGACTTGGGGTTGTAGCATCATCTTCCCGTCCCTGGCACCTGTGTCTGCTTGCTCCTGAGAAGAGGAGCACTCATGTCTTTTTTGCACCCTAAATAGGCTGGAGCATCAGCCATCCCGAGGTTCATCTGTCACCTCCAGGTAGCAAGCAGTCTCTGCTCCAGAACCTCTGGACTGAGCTGCTGGCGCTTCTACAGGAGGAAAGAGATGTGGAAGGCACCCTCTAGAGAAGAGAGTGCCTAGGTTACTTGAACTTGAATGGAGACTGTAGATTCATGAATTTTCCCATCCGGCTAGGGACCTGTGAGCTGCTGTTGAAGGCCTGGTAGAGACTTTGGAGGGAAGGGAAGGGCTCTTCTCTACACGGGGGCAGAAAAGTCTGGATAGGTTTCCTGCTGTCCTGGCACTTCTGCCCATTCCTGAGGTTATCGTGCCTCTCATGGGCTCTCCAGCTGCTGACAGTCCTTTGTCCCCTGCTATAACCATCCTCTTCCCCCAACACACACACACACCCACACACCCACACACACACACCCACACGCCTTTCCCTGTTCTCACCTGTACATTTCATTCCAGCATCCCCTGCTCCTGCTACGGTCCCCTGCCTCCTGCCACAGACTCTGCCCCAGCAAGGATTTGAGGTTCTGACAGCAGTACCCACCCCCCCACAGTACTCCTTCAGCTCAGACTTTCTAGAAAATTCCCTCTTCTTTGAAATCTGCATGTTTAATTGAACTTTGTGATTTTATTTTTTGTTCAAAAAAGTTTAAGAAAATGGAAATGGGCAACAGTGAGTGAAGACATATTTTAGCACTGAATAGCATATTTTTAAAATTAAACTATTTGAAATACGTCTTGTTGGTATTTGAGTGCTTCTTTCTTGAAGGTCATGGGGGCAAGGACTGAGTGCCTGCCAATTGTCTTACTCCCACAAAGGGATTTTCTGATAGAAATGATTTGGAGACCCCCTTTGAAATTGTCATGTAGTCTGATTTATATTTTTGTCCCTGTGTACAGTGAATTCAGCCAATGTGTGTTTGCCATGCATCCAGGTCCTTGGGAGGCATTCTTGAATGTTTTTACTTTTTTATATTGTGGTAAAATGCACATAACATAAAATTTACCATTTTATAATTTTTTTTTGTTTTATTTATTTGTCAGAGAGTGCACAAGCAGGGGGAGCTGTAGGCAGGGGAGAAGCAGGCTCCCCACTGAGCAAGGAGCCCGATGTGGGACTCGATCCCAGGACCCTGAGATCATGACCTGAGTTGAAGGCAGAGGCTTAACCGACTGAGCCACCCAGGTGCCCCCAAATCTACCATTTTAACCACTTAAAAGTATACAGCTCAGTGGCACTAAGTACATTCGCGATATTGTGCAGTCGTTACACAGAGGCCAGGAATCCTGTCCGTCAGGAGACAGGCTGGCAAGGGAGTAGACCTCTACATAGAACCTCCTAGAGTGTAGTGTAGTGTAGGGAAGTGCTGGAGTGGAGCCCACGAAGGAGCATGTGGGATGATGAAAAAGATGTAGTAGAAACCATCCTCTTCTCTTGTTGACTGCCACTTCAGCACCACTTCTCATTGATATTCTAAGAATCCAGGCTAACCATCTCCAGCAGCATCCCAGAATCTTGATGGGGTAAGGGTTAGAGAAGAAAAAGACAAGAGGAAGCATCAAGCCATGCAAGTTACAAATAATTCAGAAAACTGCCTCTGGGTATCAGTAGGCCCAATGCATATGCACATTTGAATTATTAAGAAAAATAGATATGAGCCCGCTAACTAAATTCATTGAATATGAATAAGCACAAAGGAAGATCAACAGAGCTCAATGGCTTTTGCACAGAACCTTGGAGAATGGAAAAGTTGAGGGCACGGAAGCAGATTTCCATGCCTTAGTTATTGGTCGTCTTGGAAAATGGCATTTATTTTACAAATATTTGTTGCAAGTGTATTCTGGGTTCTCTGTATATAAAGTACAACTGGTAGACAGGTGTCTGCCTTTCAGGAGCTTACAGTCTGGCGAGGTAGAGAAGGAGCATGTGCCACCGGGGGCAGAGAAGGTAGAGGACTGTGAGGGTCCAGAGAGAAACTTGGAGGCTTTGAGATCACAGAAGGCTTACAGAAGAGGTGGCAATCGAGGCTGGGCCTTGAAAATGTTCTGTGGTTATGAGGAAAGACCACTCCGGGCAGGTTAGCATGGGCAAACAAATAGAGGCAGCGAAGCACTGGGTTATGTGTAGGGAGTAACCAGGGAATTGGGTTTCTATTTTCTCCAACTTTTTGAGACTTTTCAAAACTAGAGAGAGCTGAAAAAGATAGTTCAATAAACTATGTCTACCCTTCATCTAGATTCACCAGTTACTAATTTTTGGCACATTTGCATCTCAATACACGTTTCTTTCTTTCTTTTTTGGGGGTGGGTGGGTGAATTACTTGAAAATAGGTGGCTGTCATTCTGACACTTTAGCCCTGAATACTTGAGCCTGTATGTCCTAAGAACAAGGACATTCCTCAACATGACCAGAGTATCACCATCATACCCAAGAAATTTAACAATGATACAATAATAGTATTTAATATGAACATATTTAAATTGCCCCAACTGTCCCAATAATAGTAGTAGTTCCTTTTAGCCCCCGTCCCCAGATCCAGGATCCAATCCATTCATTGCATCTAGTTCTCATGTCTCTTTAGTCTTTATGTATATATGTATGTATGTATGTATGTATGTATTTTAAAGATTTTATTTATTTATTTGATAGAGTGAGTGCACAAGCAGAGGGAGCAGCAGAGTGAGAGGGAGAAGCAGACTCCCCGATGAGCAGGGAGCCCTATGCAGGGCTTGATCCCAGGACCCTGAGATCATGACCTGAGCCGAAGGCAGATGCTTAACCAACTGAGCCACCCAGGCACCCCTATTTATTTATTTTTAAAGATTTTATTTATTTTAGAGGGCAAGAGGAGGGGGAGGGACAGAGGGAGAGGGACAAGCAGATTCCATGCTGAGCGGGGAGCCAGATGCTGGTCTCGATCCCAGGACCCTGAGATCATGACCTGAGCCAAAACCAAGAGTTGGACGCTTAACTGACTGAGCCACTCAGGCGCCCCTAGTCTCCTTTTAGAACCTTTTTTTGGAGGTGGGTAGCTTGGTGTCTCTCGTGTCATTGATATTTTTGAAGGGTCTAGGCAATTATTTGTAGAATGTCCCACAAACTGGATTTATCTATTTTCTAAGGATTTCAGGTGAAATGTTTTTTGGTTAGAATACTACAGAGGTGATACGTATTTTTCATTGCCTGTATCAAGAGAAACGTTGTTGCCTTGTCTCATTTTTGGTAATGCCGAGATCATTTGGCTAAGGTGTCTGCCAGACCTTCCCACCTTCAGGGCGCTTTTACATAAATAATCTGTTGGGGGCTGATAATCTTAGACCATTCACTTAGACCAGTGATTTTTAGTATCCATTGATGATCTATTTCTGAATCAGTTACTTCACTGGAGTTTGCAAAAATGATGAGTTTTCTAAATCTTTGTACATTCATTCATTGGCAGCCTTCTGTAGATAACAGATTTCCCTTCTCTCCACTTCTCTTTCTCCCTCCCTCCCTCCCTCCCTCCCTCCCTCCCTCCCTTCCTTTCTCTCTGAATATTACTACAGGCTCATGGTTTCCCTTTACATTCAATGTGTTAACAATCTGTTGCTGTCATTTTTTTAAATGTTCAAATTGTCCTAGATTCAGCCAGTTAGAATCCCTTCCTGCTGGCTCCTGTGTCCTTTTGACATGTCCCCATCACTATTTGAGCACCTCCTTACTTTCAGGCACAATATTCCTGACTCACTTTGAACTTTGCCAGCCCCAGTCCTTTTTCCCAGGAACCCTGGATCTTTTTAGTGGAGAATGTATTTAGAAACCTAGATAAACCTGGGCGCCTGGGTGGCTCAGTTGGTTAGAAACCTGGATAAACCTAGTTTACTGGAGTAGGGGGTTCAAGGGAAGTTAAGACTGAGGACAGATCCCGGAGGGCCTTGAAGTCTAGGCCAAAGAGTTTGGTTTTACTCTGTTGGCTTTAGAGAGCCAACCATTGAAAGCCGAGAGCAGGGGGGTGATTGTAGTGTGCAAAATGCCATGGAGAGGAAAGAGCAGGTGGGGGACATACTGGAACACGAAAAGTTTGCACGTATTGAGAGGAAACTATAATTCTGTCAGTTTAGGGATAGTGGTGATACGTACATAGAAAATGAACTGAAAGCCTGAAGCAAACCAGCAAAGACAAAAGAAGAAAGGAAATGTGATCAGACCACCACGTGGATCATCTGAATAATACATAATCATAAGTTATACAGTGAATAATGATTTAACGAATTGCAATATTTATTTTGGGAATATGATTGTGTGTGTGGTGTTTGTGGGGGATGTAAGAGGGGTTAAGTCCTCAACTTCCATTCAAGAAAAGTCAACAGCTAATACTAAAACTGAGAAGCTAAAAAATAGCAACATTCATGTTTAGAAATATGGAAGTAAATATTAAAGAGGGCACGTTCTGCATGGAGCACTGGGTGTTATACGCAAACAATGAAATATGGAACACTACATCAAAAACTAATGATGTATGGTGATTAACATAACATAATAAAAAAAGAAAAACAAAAAAATATGGAAGGAAATATTAGCGGAAATAGCTGTTAACCTTAAAAATAAAACTGTTCTTTATTTTACCAGCAAAAATGGGTTTATTCAGGAATAGAAAATTGCGATTCAGAATACACAGGTTACAGCAACACCATAGGCATGTCTACAGAACAAAGCAGAGGAAACCTTTATAGAGAAAAGAGAGAAGTTGGGAAGGCTGTTATAAACAACAAGTCCATTGGTGGAAACTGGGAGTTGGAAGTGTAGTGGCTTCTCATTGGCTGAGTGCTGACTCTCTCATTGGCTGGGCTGTTACTGGGGGAGGAGGAAAGCTTTCTTCCTGTTGCTGGGGTAGTAAAGTAGGGGCTTCTTCCTGTTGGGTGTGCAGTTTACCAGTCATAAGTTGTGAGAGCTCCCCTTCTGGCCTCCTGATTCCATTTTAAGTGAAATTTACTAATTTTAACACAGTTTAACAATTTGAAAATGGGTGCTTACGGGAGCCGGAAGTGCATGGGGGAGAGTGCCCCACAGCTGCTTTTTGTAGAACTAACTATTTGTTGTTGTTTAAAGTACACTTACATGTTTCCTTTTGGGAACTACGTTCATTTTACCACCATAAAGATATAATTTTGATGTAGTTTAAAACATTTTAAAGGAAGAAAGTCATTATAGTAGTAGTTTTGGCCAGAAAAAATAAAGGCCTGAAGTAGGATGTCATGGGGATGGCAGGAAAGTGATAGATTTCAGGCAGGTAGAATTGCCATTATCTGGTTGACCCCGTGGCTGTGGAGCTCAAGAGAGGTCAAGCCTGAGCCTGTGACGTTGTGAGTGGGGCACTAATAGAAATGAAAACCATCCAGATAAAGCAGATGATGGAGGGAAGGAAGATGGTGAGACTGTGGGTTTGGGATATTTTGAGTTTGAAGATCCAACAGGACAGGGAGGAAAAGACTAGCTGGAACTGTCTGAGCAAGGGTTTGTGTCTGCATCAATGAAGGAGGGGTATGTGGCAGGGCACAGCTCCACATGACACAGACCACAGAAACAGATCTTGCTGACTGAGCTCATGTCCTAAAACTACCCAGTGAAGATCCGCATAGGGAAATGTGCTATGCTCCTCCAGACAGTCTTATTACTGCAGCTAAGCACCCATAGCTGACTTGGAGCAATAGAAGCTTTGGTGCAGATACCTGGAAACTACACATTTTAATCTCGGCCCTTTTTTATTAACTTGTTTATTCAAATGTTGGGAAAGAAAACACACTGAACAACAAATTTTGCTACAGTTATGATTAAAAAAAACCTCGAGAGTTTAGTGAAAGCGGATGTGGGTTGGAACAATCCGGAAAAGGCATTAGGAAGGAAGTGTGGGATTTAGATGCCCAGAGGAGAAAAAAGTACATTTCCGACAGTGGGTAGGAATAAAGCTAAGGAATTCTGGGAATTAGAAGGAAGTAGTCCACTTGGGGCTTGCTGGGTCAAGAGCTTGAAGACTGAACAGGAAGAGTAAACTTGGAAGAGTTTTGTCTGCAACTGGAGTCAACAAAAATATTAGAGCAGGAAACTGATAGTTATGTAAACTTAGTCTGTTACACTTTCTTCTTTCTTTTTAAATTTATTATTATTATTATTTTTAAATAAGCTCTAGGCCCAATGTGGGGCTTGAACTTATGACCCCGAGATCAAGAGTCGCATGCTCTACCAACTGAGCCAGTTGGTACCCCCAGTTCTCCAATTTTAGATCTCTGCTTTAGCAATACTGGGGCTGGGTTCTAACCTGCAGCGGCCCCAAGCGCTGAAATGATTATGGTCCCTATTCTCATGTACAATTAGCTTTCTTTGAAATATCAAATATTTCCAAAATGTGTTTCTTAATGTTTTTGGAGTCCTTACTCTGTGTGTAGTCTGCTGTTAGGTACCTGGTCCTGCAAATGTCCATCCCATTAGTCACCTAATCTGTGCCTCTCAAATCTGTCTCCCTTGATCTTATTACATTTGGGTCCCTTGGTATCCCTGCCACAAACTACTACAGTTCCTTCTAAGTGGTCACTCCAAGCATCACATGCTGTGACCAGGATGATCCCTTCCTTTGCCACTCATCTCTTGATACTTTCCACCTCAACACCCCCGAAGTTTTAGGTATGTTGTCTTGAATTTACCAAGTCGGCCCTGCTGTTCCTTCTTACTAGAACGTTCGTCTGTCATTTCTCTGCCTAGTGAAGTGCTACTTACCTTTTCACAATCAACTCAAGTGCCCTGTCCTGAGGTTGCTCTTAACCCTCCTAGAAGAAATGGCTACTGAAGGAGGATGCCCTCCCATCTCTGCTAGGGGATCAGGGGAGGCTCCGTAGTGAAAGAACTTACGTCTTACTCAGGGGGGATACTTCTCACCTCAAGATGAGAAGAAAAGAAGAAAAGGGCCTGGCATTGGCATGCGCCATGGCTTTCAGGGACACCTCGCAGTCTAACCCCTAAGAACAGGCTGGGAAGCTATGTTCTGAGGTCAGTGAAGATCTTTGGACCGAGGGAGACGATTTAATAGGGAGAGAATTATGAATGAGTGTGTTTCGGGTTGTACTCGATAGCCAAACACATTGCGGACTATGTGGGTGTAGTCTGCTTGGAGAAGTAGCTGGAATGTCCTCACTCTCCAGGCCGTTAGTGGTGTCTTCCTACTGTGCACTTGGTACAGCACTCATCACAGGACTGTCCTTACTTGGGCCTTATTTTTTTCAGGGCAGGCTCTTGTATTTTTTCCCTCCTTAGCTCCCAGTACGGGCCCTGAACACTGGAGGTGCTAGTAAGGCTACCTGAATTAATGGATGTATCTTTAATAGGTACGCCATTTAATATATTTTTCCAAAGAAGCTTCTCTATTATCTTTTCCATCAAGCGCCTAAAAACAAGCATCATACTAACATCCAGGTCTCAACCACACTCTCTTCCAGAAGAAGTTAACTTTGGGGTGAGCAATGCTGAGGCTCCAGCTGTCCTTCAGTAGAACCTCCGCGTGGATAAGGTCTTGGGTTTCTTCCCGCCAACCCCTCCCCCCTTCTGCCCCACCCGCGCATCCCCGGGCGTGGCCGAGCGCGGCGCCTTTAAGGAGGGGGCGGAGCACAAGTGGAAAGACAAAGCCCCTGGCCGCGCGCTCCCCCTCCCCCTCCGGCGCACCACACGGACAGTGGTGCCCGGATGTCGGTGTCGCCGTCGGTGACAGATGGCGCAGTGTCTGTATATGTTAAGGGGCTTCTCTGGCCTGACCTCTTTGAATTCCAGGCCTTTCGGTCCCCCGCTGTCCCCCATTTTCAACTCCGCTGCTGGAGGCCCGCAGGCCTGTCACCAGCGCTTACATAACGTGACCTTTCACCTCTTCATACTGCCCTCTAGTGCGCTGCAACCCAACTACGCGGCCGGGAAAGGGGGTGGGACCCAAGCGCAGAGCGGCAGCTCCCCTGAGCCAATAGACTGTGAGCGCTGATGAGCTCTCCGCCTATTGGCGCATTCGCCACCGGCGCCACAGGGGAGCAAGTTAGTGTGTGCGCTGGCCGGGCGGGGGGGAGGAGGGGAATCTCCCGCCATTTTTCAATAATTTCCTCCGGTGCAGCTAAGGAGGAGTCGTGACTGCCGAACGCGGGGACCCGTAGCGAAGGTTGGGCCGGAGGCTGCCGGGCGGCGCGGCGGTGTGCGTGGGAGTTCCGTGTCCTTGCGTCCCGTTGCATGGCCCTCGCGCGGCCGCGCCAGCACTGAGGGAGCCGACTTCGCGCCGCCCTCTCACCCCTCCCCTCCCCCACCCCACCCCCGGGAGCCAGGCGCTCGCTCCGGGCCGCGGGGCCTAGTGTTGCGCCGCGGGCTCTCCGAGGAGCCGCCACCTTCCGGGCCGCTGCCACCTCCGCGATGGCGCCGCTGCTGGGCCGCAAGCCCTTCCCGCTGGTAAAGCCGCTTCCCGGCGAGGAGCCGCTCTTCACCATCGCGCACACTCAGGAGGCCTTCCGCACCCGGGAGTATCCTTTCCAGCCTGGCCGCCAGGCCGCCCGCGGGGTGGGGCGGGGTGGGCCGGGGGGCTCGTCGGGGCCGGGAGGGCCGCGCAGCCGGCGCCTGTGGCAGCTGTCAGCGCGCCGGCCGCCGGCGGGCCTGCATCTCGAGCCGGAGCTCGAGCCCGCCGTTCCGCGGGGTGGGGGCGCGGGCCGGCCCGGAGCCCCGCGCTCTCCATCCTTTCCCCGGCTCCGCACTTTGTCCCCGGGCCTCGCTTTCGAGGAGCGGCCCCCCCTGCCCCGCGGTGGCTTTAGGCCTGGAGTACGGACGGGAGAGGGCTTTCTCTTTGCTGCTTTTTCTTTCTTCTTAAATTAAGCCTTCAACTTAAGTTTTTGAAATTGTACCCACGCGGCCTCGTGATCCGGCTTGTGCAAGATTTTTTGTGCGTTTTCCCCGGATCTCCGCGGGGGCTCTTGTGTTTTTCTCCTCCGGAGTGGAGACTTGAGGCCGGTGATGAACTGACAAGATTGTGAGGCACGTAACCAAGAACGAATTTCCAGACGTAGGGGAAGGGGAAGAAAAAGTTACCTTGGAGGAGCTGATGCCTGCCTTCCCCGGCACGCACAGGTTTGAAATGCTGACGATTTAGAAGGAGATCGGTATTTGTTTTTAAATAAACATTTAAAAAATACGAAGGTATACTTAAAGTTTTTATGTTGTATCTTAGGAACAGGAGACTGATGTTTTAAAGAAGACGCGTTCTCTTTTCTAATCGTTGAAGGTTCCTTGCACAAGCTCAGAGTCTTTTAGTTGTATGACTTATTTACTTTTCTCTTTTATGGATGCCAGATGAGTCCTTTTTGAAGCTTCATTGTAAAAAAGAAGTAGATTTCTGAATCACGCTTTCTTTAGTGTATGGAAAGCTTCAAGACTGAAGGCCACTATATTACTGAGTTTCATCAGCCCTTTTCCTTTGGAAGGACTGGATTTCTTAGTTTCTCTTTGCTTGCTTGCTTCCGTATGGGAGGAAGTGCCCAGGTGAGCGATGTCATTTGATTTCATTTCTCTTTGATCCTCTCTTTAATACAATCTTTTGCAAGATAACCTAATGCTTGTTCTGATGCAGTTTGTGGAGTTGGGTGTTTACATACAAAAGGACCTGGAAAATGAGCCTGTGCCATAGGAAGGCTCTTGGAGAATTATAGCTGTAGCATCTTGTAGCTGAAATGGATCTTGGGGATGGTCAGGTTCTGCTGCCTCCTTTACCAAGTGGGCCGAGAGGGTTGAGGTTGACTTGTTAAAGGTCAAACACTGAAATGGTGAAAGTCAGGGGTAGAATGCAGTACTTTTCTAACTTATCCCTGTAAGTAAATCCAGAAAAGAAGGCAACTTCGATGTCAGTTTGTGGTGTGAGGTAAGGTGCATTTCAGGGAGGGGTTCAGGTGGTAATCTGGTTCTTTTTCTTGTCCTGTTAGGAATTCTGGAAAGCTTTGGAGAAGTACTCCAGCTACACTGAATACAGCATTATTCGAACGGAGTCCTACTTTTTTATTTTTATTTTTTGAGATATTTAAAAACATCGGTGGGGTAAAAAATTTACTGTGGGGATCTGCCATATCCTTTTCATATATTATTTAAATACCATTTTTTGAGCACTTGATGGGTACTCACTAATATTATCAGATGTTTATTTTTCACGTCTGGTTCTAATGTGGTATAAGAAACACCCAATAGAGACAAGCGCAAAGTCTGTGATAGGTATTGAGCCATGTAAAAAATGGCTGTATATAGTTAATTTAGAACTGGCAGCCCAGGCCTTTTTGTATCATTTACTGAAATCATTGAAATGTAATGATCTATATGAAGAGATTCTGTTAATGATGACAGTTGAAAATTGAAACCTGAAACTTTTTAAGTGTTAGGTATTTTTAAAAAATTCATTTAAAAAATTTCCTATACTGGTATTTAGAACGCTTTTTAACAAAGGAGTTCTTAAATTGCGTTGCACATTGAGGGGGAAATTGCTTCCTTGGGAATTTCTACAAGTGGAAGCACTTCGAGGATGGTTTTAAACAATTGTACTGTGTGGTTGGCAGGTTGGCGTATTTATTAGGCTCTTAGTGTTTTCGTAGAGAACAAGTATGTGGTTGGTTAACAGCTGCATTTGAAGTATGTTGTTTCCGCTTCTTAATTTACATTTACAATTCTGTTTTTAATAGAATTTGATACTTGAATTTTCTAACATCTGCCTTTTGATTGCATGTATATGCAATAGCACATCAGTGAGATATTTTATTAACTTAAAGCTGTGAGTGTTGGTATGTTCTTGAAGGCATTATCGTACCTCCTCATTAAACTTATAGTGGTAGTTGGGAATGATGCACACCTTTAATGACCGTGTTCTATATATTGATGATTATGGTTATTGTATTATAGCTTTGAATCTATGGTACATTACTTCCTAGGTTAGTACTAATGCAGTACATTAGATCTTCCTTGGAAAGATTAACTTGATCAGAATCAATTCTTGATGTGATTATCTGGCAATAGGATAATCACAGTGGCCAAGTCAAGATGGGTTTTGAGGAGGAACTGAAGCTACAAGCAACCTGCTGTGGGCTAATGTTTTTGTTGTATTGCTTTAACTGTCCTTCTCTGTAAAGCATAGAAACAAGTATTTCATAACCTTTGTAGCCTCGATATATGAGAGCTTTTAAATAGTGTGATGAGGAGGGGCTGTTAGAACTCAGTTAATCTGGCACTAGGCAAGAGTGACTAGAGCATGTTTTAAGAGTTGGACTTAAATTGTAGTTGCAAGCCAGGATTTTATTGGACATTGGAATAGTGAGTTCTTATGTTGATTTTTATAATGTAATTTCTTTAAAGAAGTTACACTAAATGAGAATTGCTTTTAACTTGATGACAGACTGTTCCAAAGACAGAAAAGAGAATAAAAAGCAAATCTTGAGTTGGTGCTTTGTCATTTCACGTAGAACTCTTAGGGTTATAGTTATTCTTATTTAACCTCCATACTTTTCTGGGCCACTTCCTTTCAGGCTATCAAGTACTTTATTGAAAGAAACAATCCTTACAAGGCTAAAGAGAACAAAGAAACAGCATATTGTGGTAAGGAGGTAGCTCTTGAAATCACAAAAAAGTAGATGGTAGTGAGATATATAGGATTTGAGAATATCTTGTCATTTATAACTTACACAGTCTTTGGAGAATTGCTTTGACATTTTGTCTGCAATTATATGTGCAACAGTGGCTGGAACATAAAAACCTCAGTTGGCATTTGCTCTGAGTAGTTATTTGAGTGTAAGTGACTTATTTTGGTAACCTAAAATCTGAAATAGGATTTGGAGGCAGCTGACCAAATATCCTTGTAATAGGCTTTTTTTTTTCTTGATTTTGACTCTTTTCGCTCTTTCTCTTAACATAAGTCAAAGTAATAACAAGAACAGAGTTACATAAATTTAAAAATACCCAATGTTGGGGTTGTAGGAATTTTAGTTTTGAATTTTTGAGATTAATCTTAGGTGACTAGTCAGGTTTTTTTTCTTTTTAAGATTTCATTTATTTATTTGAGAGAGAGAGACACAGCGAGAGAGGGAACACAAGCAGGGGGAGTGGGAGAGGGAGAAGCAAAGCAGGCCTCCTGCTGAGCAGGGAGCCCGATGCGGGGCTCGATCCCAGGACCCTGGGATCATGACCTGAGCCAAAGGCAGACTCTTTTTTTTTTTTAAGATTTTATTTATTTATTTGACAGAGAGAGACATAGTGAGAGCAGGAACACAAGCAGGGGGAGTGGGAGAGGGAGAAGCAGGCTTCCCGCGGAGCAGGGAGCCCGATGTGGGACTCGATCCCAGGACCCTGGGATCACGACCTGAGCCAAAGGCAGACAATTAACGATTGAGCCACCCAGGCGCCCCCATGACTAGTCCGTTAAAGTTGTCATGTATTGTTAGAGGGCATTCATTCATTCCTAGATGTAAACCTTATTAGGTAGATAGTCCTGTCTAATAGACATATAATGTGCCAAATAAATAAAATCTTTTTTTTAATAAAGATTTTATTTATATGTTTGTTAGAGATAGAGCGAGAGCACAAGCAGGGGGAGCTGCAGAGGCAGAGGGAGAAGCAGGCTCCCCGCTGAGCAAGGAGCCCGATGTGGGCCTAGATACCAGGACCCTGGGATCATGACCTGAGCTGAAGGCAGACGGTTAACCAACTGAGCCACCCAGGCGTCCCAATAAAATCTTTTTTTTTAAAAAAAGGATGCCTGGGTAGGGCTCCATCCCAGTACCCCGGGATCACGACCTGAGCCGAAGGCAGACGCCCAATGACTGACCACCCAGGTGCCCCAGCTTCTTGGATTTTAAAACTTAAAAAAAAAAAAAAATTTTTTTTAAAGATTTTATTTATTTATTTGAGAGAGAGAGAATGAGAGACAGAGAGCATGAGAAGGAGGGGAGTCAGCGAGAAGCAGACTCCCTGCTGAGCAGGGAGCCTGATGCAGGATTCAATCCAGGACTCGATCCCGGGACTCCAGGATCATGACCTGAGCAGAAGGCAGTTGCTTAATCAACTGAGCCACCGAGGCGCCCCAGATTTTAAAACTTGAAAGAAGTTTTCTATAGCTGGAGTAAAGAAGTGGGAATGGAGATTGAGCTGCTTAGTGGGGCTGGACCACATAGGTCCTTGGGAGATAGGTTGAGAAGTTTGGACTTTACCTTGAGTTTATGGGAGGCTGTTTACAGATTTGAACAGGATAGAAGCAGGTTCTTGGGAAGCTCACTGTGGCTGCAGTGTTGAGAATGGATCTGCAGCCTAGAGACTAGTGGCAGCTAAACTAGTGAGGCCATTATTAAGTAAACTAGGCAACAGGTATGGGGGCTGAACAAATTTACTAGCCCTTGAGGAGAGAAGTATATAGATTTCAAAATAAATTAGGTAGATTTGACGGGATTTGGTGATTGGCAAGGAATCAAGGATAATGTTTTGGTTGTCATTTGGTTAGTGGGTCATTCTCAGATAATAGAGAATGCTGGAAGAGGATCTAGTGTTTTTGTTTTGACTGGGAATGGGTGGGGAGGGTAGGAAGTGAGTGTTTAGTTTGGATGTTCTTCTATTGAGTTGCTTTGGATATCCAAATGGAAGTGTCTGTATTGCTAGTGTATTACAGGGGCCTGGAGTTCAGAGAGGAGACTGAGCTGGTGATAGAAATTACTAGAAATTACTAGCATATAGATAGTCATTGAAGTTATGGGAATTGATGCGGTCACCCTGAATGAGAATGCTGGACTGATAGTGATTTTTCAAAGGAGGGTGAGAAAGATATGTATCAGAGTAGGAGAGACTTTTATTGTTTGCAAAAAGGCATAATCAGTAAAAAATATTTGATATTTAAATATGTATTGTTTGGGCGCCTGGGTGGCTCAGTTGGTTAAGCGACTGCCTTCGGCTCAGGTCATGATCCCGGCGTCCCGGGATCGAGTCCCACATCGGGCTCCCTGCTCGGCGGGGAGCCTGCTTCTCCCTCTGACCCTCCCCCCTCTCATGCTCTCTCTCCCATTCTCTCTCTCAAATGAATAAATAAAATCTTAAAAAATAAAAAAAATAAAAATAAATAAATATGTATTGTTTGAGGAAAATAAAGTTTCTCCCTTTTTTCTTCTTCTTTTTTTTTTTTTAAAGATTTTATTTATTTGAGAGAGAGAGAGAGCACATGAGAGGGGTGAGGTCAGAGGGAGAAGCAGACTCCCTGCTGAGCAGGGAGCCAGATGCGGGACTCAATCCTGAGACTCCAGGATTATGACCTGAGCCAAAGGCAGTCGCTTAACCAACTGAGCCACCCAGGCGCCCTCCCTTTTTTCTTCTTAAAAGAATAAAAATCATGGAACTTGCTCAACAAAGTCTTGATTGGTGGAGTGATTTTCAGTACTGTGGGAGCCAGAGGATTGCTTCCCAGTGTGAACATATTTGCATTTCAGGGGCCTGAGAGCAAATGAGATTTTAAAGTAAGAAGAAGAACTGGGTTTAAAAACAAGTAAGATTGAGAAGAAGGATGTTTGGGTGAGAAGCATAAAAGATCAGAGGATTACCAGTGAGGCCAATTGAAATGTTTTAAAATATTTTGGCTAGCTGAGAAGTGAGGATCAGAGGCTGAATTTGAATAATGGCTCTGTTGTGGAAGAGGAAGGACTGAACTGAGCCATAGATATGTGATTGCAATTCGGGACTGAAGAGCTGAGGATGATTCCCTGGTTTCTGACTGGGACACTAGGGCCTTTCAGTGGCATTGGGAATAACTGTTAAGGAGCAAGCTTAGGAGGGAGGGAAGAGGTAATAAGAGTTTAGTTTAGAAAAAGTTGGACTGGAGGTATCATTGAGGCATCCAGGTGATACCAGCTGGCCCTGTAGGTCTAGATCACAGGAGGATGACTGGGCACATCATTCCTACTTTTAAAAATAGCAGCTAATAACAAAAACTAAAATTCTTTCTTTAGGACATGTTTGTTTATCTCACATTCTCTCTGATTACACAGTGAATTTCTTCAATGTAAGTAAATACTGTGTTAGAATGTTATCAAGCTTTTTGAATGTTTAAATCTATTTACTGATTCTTTCTGTCATTATTTTACCTCTCCTTCCCCAGTGCAAACAGATAAAACCAGAAAACAAATTTATCTTGTTGATTAGTTATGGTAATGTCACTTTGGAAGCCATGCTGTTTCCTTTTCTCTGTAAGTTTTTATAAATTTTCAGTGAGATTGAATTTACATAGTTTTTTTTTTTTTTTTAAGATTTTATTTATTTATTTGACAGAGAGAGACACAGCGAGAGAGGGAACACAAGCAGGGGGAGCGGGAAAAGCAGGCTTCCCGTTGAGCAGGGAGCCCGATGCGGGGCTCGATCCCAGGACCCTGGGATCATGACCTGAGCCGAAGGCAGACGCCTAACGACTGAGCCACCCAGGCGCCCCCCAGAATTTACGTAGTTTTATATGGAAGCTTGCCTCCTGGTTTTTGCTGGTACTTCTTTTTTGTTTAGTCATTTAAATATATTAGCACCATTCCCCCTGCCACCCCAGGAAAAAAGATTTACTGTTTTGTGTTTGGCAGATCCTGAGAAAGATACAGTAAGGGAAGGCGCTTACACTGTTGGCTAAAACTACTCTTTTTGGATTACCTCTGGATTTGTCCCTGTCGTCTGTCTTTTCACTGATTATTAACCCAGGAAAACAAAGAATCTCCATATATTAAAAATGAATTACTTGTTTAATTGTAAGGTAATATTATGGATGAGCTGTTTAAATACTTCTATTTCAACTACTATAAAAAGTGTCACTTGGAAAGTACAGAGATTGGCAGCTAATTCTCTAGTTGTGTCAGTTTATTTTCTCGGGTAGCATCTGTTGCTGTGCGTAAAGTAAATTAGTTGTCATTTGAATTTGAATGTGGCTGTCTGGTAGTGAATTCTAGTTGAGATGGTGTGGAAAGTTACCATTTATATGGCACTAATAGGATGTTCTCTTCCTTCATCTGCCTTACAAGGATTGAACAGTGGTAAATGACTTGTGAGTGTAGTATTATTGGAGACAACATAAAGCTTGGGTAAATATGGTATCAAAATTATTTTTAGGGCTTTATGGAATTTATTTTTTAAACTCTAAGGATCAACAGGTGTTTCCGAGATAGACTGGAAGGCTTTCTAGGAAATGGATCATTAGCATATGCACAGGGTTATTCCAAACTGCCTATGAGACTGGGGTAGTTCATCTTTCCATGGAGCAGATTCTTAAGCTTGCTGACCATCTGAGTTCTGTGACAATTCCACATACCTTAAATTCTTATCCCTTATGATTTGTGTTTAATTTACCTTTATTTTTTCTTATAAATTTCCAGTGCCGTGGGAATTTTCTTGACATGAAACAGGTGATTTGAAGAAATCACATTTATAACAAAATATTAATTAAAAAAAATTTTATTTTAGGGCGCCTGGGTGGCTCAGTTGGTTGAGTGACTGCCTTCGGCTCAGGTCATGATCCTGGAGTCCCGGGATCGAGTCCTGTGTTGGGCTCCCTGCTCGACGGGGAGTCTGCTTCTCCCTCTCCCACTCCCCCCCTCTTGTGCGCTCTCTCTCTCTCTCTCATTCTCTCATTCAAATAAATAAAATCTTTAAAAAAAATTTTATTTTAAAGTAATTTCTGCACCTGGTGTGGGGCTCAAACCAACAACCCCAAGGTCAGGAGTTGCATGCTCCACCGACTGAGCCATCCAGGTGCCCCTAAAATACTAGTATTTTATCTGTTAAAACAAAAATATGACAAACCATTTAAGTCATTCTTTAGCTTTAATCATTTTATTTGGATTTGCCACTTGAAAACTCTAATTTCAATTTTAGCTTTTTATGCTGTACAATTATAGAAAGGATGCTTTAGTTTTTTTTTTTTTATGTTATGAAGTATTTTATGGATATGGATAAGTTGTCTCTGTTGCTTGAATATTGTTTTCCTGAGCCATGGCTAACAGAGAGTACGAGGCCCGCCTGGAAAGGTACAGTGAGCGCATTTGGACATGTAAGAGTACTGGAAGCAGTCAACTAACACACAAGGAGGCCTGGGAGGAGGAACAGGAAGTTGCTGAACTGTAAGTAATAGAACCATTGCCCTTCTAGCACCATCTTCATATTATTAGGAAAGGGGGGATATTAACAGTAAAGCAGTATTTATATTTAAATTTATGCGCATACATTGGAATACATTACATTAGTGTAATGTGTTGGTGTCTGAGTGTCCTTGTCTAGTGGCATTTTGCTGGTAACAAAGTATGTGGAATATATAGTTGTGTAGACTTATTTAGGTATTTGCCAGGCTTTTGAGTGTTCTTGCTCTATTCTTCTACCTTGAAAATACTCTGGAAATGTGGTTTTTGTTTTGTTTTGTTTATTGTTTTAAAAGATTTTTTATTTATTCATTTGAGAAGGAGAGAGTGTGAGCATGAGTGGGGGCGGGCAGAGGGAGAGGGAGAAGCCGACTCTCTGCTGAGCAGGGAGCCCGATGCGGGGCCTGATCCCAGGATCCTGAGATCATGTCCCAAGCCGAAGGCAGATGCCTAACCGACTGAGCCACCCATGCGCCCCTTTTTTATTTTTTTAAAGATTTATTTATTTATTTATTTGACAGAGAGACACAGAGAGAGACAGGGAACACAAGCGGGGGGAGTGGGAGAGGGAGAAGCAGGCTTCCTGCGGAGCAGGGAACCCGATGCGGGGCTCGATCCCAGGACTCTGGGATCATGACCTGAGCCGAAGGCAGACGCTTAACGACTGAGCCACCCAGGCGCCCCTTGTTTTGCTTTTAGAGAGAGCAAGCACATGCTTGAGGGGTGTGGAGGGGCAGAGGGAGGAGAGAGTCTTAAGCAGGCTCCATGCTCAGTGCAGAGCCCAATGTGGGGCTGGTGGGGCTCGATCTCAACAACCCTGAGATCATGACCTGAGCCGAAATCAAGAGTCAGATACTTAACCAACTGAGCCACCCAGGCACCCCTGGAAATGTGATCTGAGCAAAGGAAGTTGATAATAATCTAGAAGTAATATGGAGGCAGCAAATTAGAAAGTTTTCTTTATTTTGTGGTCTTTTGAAATTTAGGACAGTCTTTACAGTAGCTATCAAAAATAAACACACTGGGATACCTGGGTGGCTTGTTGGTTAAGCGACTGCCTTCGGCTCAGGTCATGATCCTGGAGTCCCTGGATCGAGTCCCGCATCGGGCTCCCTGCTCGGCGGGGAGTCTGCTTCTCCCCCTGACCCTCCCCCTCTCATGCTCTCTGTCTCTCATTCTCTCTCTCTCAAATAAATAAATAAAATCTTTAAAAAAAAAATAAAAATAAGAAATAAACACACGGTTTGAAGACTGTTTATCTAAGTAGGGTGGTTGAATGAGGTGTCTTTAAAAATCCTGTCTATGTTCAAGTACCTACCCATCTGGGTATTCTCTCAGAGAAAACAATTTGGTCAGAAGGAACATGCAAAAGATACATGGAAATCAGGGATGATAATAAAACAGAACTCAATTTTAGGAATTGGGCAAAGAAGCTTTTTCTGTGCATTTTTCATCGACTTCTCTTGATAGCAGATAAATAGAGAGCATACAGTTGAGTAATCTGATACTGTTCTGCTTTTTTGCTGGTGTGAGGGCACTAGGTTCAGTTGAGATTTGGTTCTAGTAATGGCTCCATCACTAATAATTGTTGAGTCTGTTAACCTGGTGTCTGTTTCTTCTTTGCTTGATCACTTACAATGTTCCATTTTGGATTAGTGCAATTTACATATAAGTTTCGTTTAGTGTTTTAGACCAGGCGTTAGCTAGCCTTTTCTGTAAAGTGCCAGTTAGTAAATACTTTAGGGTTTGTGGGCCACATGATTTCTGTCTCACCTATTCATCTCTGACATTGTACAGTGAAAACAGCCATAGGTAAAAGTGTAAATGAATGTGAATGACTGTAAATAAAAGAAAATATTATTTACAAAAACTAGTGGTAGGCTGAATTTGGCCCATGGGCTGTTGCCGACCCTCATAGTAGCTTGTAGACTTCCTGCGGGCAGGTCTCATATCTGACTTATTCTGGAATTGGTTACAATGGCTAGGCACTCTCCTCTGCACTACATAAGCACTTACTGCTTGCTCTTTGCAAATAGAGATAATGCTACCTTTTCTGGGTGTCTTTTTGGGACAAAAGATATGTGTGTGAAAATTCATTGTAAATAAAAAGATGGTAACCATTAACCTATAATAAAGAGTATGAAGAGTACTCAGGAGGAAGTCAGTTATTGTTACTGGTAATATGATTATGTACCAGAAAAACCCAAAGAGAATCAAGTGAAAAACTGTTAGGAATAAATAAGAGAATTCAGTTTCAAAATGTAAATAAATTGCTTTCCTACATACAGAGAGACAGTGGGTATTTAGAGGCTAGAGACTAACCTGGAGTTGTTAGGGAAAACTTCATGGGTCTTATTGAGGAAGGTGACACTTGAAAGGGTAGTTTGTACCAAATTATAGAAGACAAGAGGAGACGTTTGTATTTAATTCAGTGAACAGTAGGAGGACAGCAATAATTTTTGAACAGGAGAGAGACATGGGTTTGGAGTTAGGCTTTGAGATTAATCTGGAAGCGGTGTGTAGGATGAGTTAGAGAAGGAAGAGCAGGTGGGAAGTTGATGTAGGCTTGCTAGGATAGTATTCAGGTAGAGAGTCATGGCATTTTTGGGAATAGAAATAATAAGAGGGATTCTCTAATCCTTCCTGAAAAGAGGGGTTTTGGCCTTAATTTTGGAAAAGCTCTATAAGCTTTCTTCTTGGAAAGTCATAATATACATTAGCATATTAAGGATTTTCAGAAGACTTCCACTAAAGAAGCTGTAGCTTGGTTTAACCTTGTGGGTTTCAAACTTACTTGACCTTAGAAGCCATTACAGCAGAGGTTCTGAAAAACACAGTTGGGGCATGTTTTATGTGATTTGATAGTGAACAGAATATAGGGCGTGATGGGAGGGATTACTGAAAAAGTATGGTTTTACAATTTCTATTCAAAGCAGAAATCACTTTTTTCCATTTATAAAAGTAATGCATACTTGTTATAAGAATGTAAGCAATACAGAGTTAATATAAGGATCTGAACATCACTGTCCAACCTCACTCCCCAGAAGTAACCATGGACAGTGAAGTTTTAAGCCTATTGACTGGGAGGCTTGATGGACAGCGTGCATTCTTAGGGGCCGGGAAAGGCCTCATGGAGTTAAGGAAGTCTGAGGACATCTTGGGACGATGATTGAGCTGGGAGGGAGGATGGTAGGAAGAGGAAAAAGGTAACAGCCTTAACAAAGGCAGAGAGACTGGAAGCTTATTGATGGACTGGGGAATAGCAGATAACTCCATAGGTAAATTGTAAGGCAGTATACTAAGACTTTAAGGCTAGCAGTCAGTTGGAGGAACGTTTTTAGTTACAAACCGCACAGAGTGACTGGGAATATCATGATAGTAAGCGTAATAGGCTGTCAGCCTTGCATGAGTGTCATGTTGCACTCTTCATTTGTTCATGTTGGGTATGTTAATTAAAATTCTTTTTTGCTAGTTTAATAAGTGAAAAGTAGTACTTCATTGTTTTACTTTTGCAAGGGCTTTGGGGTTCAAGTTATGGTTCCAACATGTTAACCCTTCCTGATTTATTTCCCTTGTTCATAAAGTGAAAATTCTAGACATGTCACAAGGTATTGTGAGACCTAAACGAATGAATGCATAGGAAAGAATTTTATTGACTGAAACCTAACACAAATAGAATCAAGTTATGGGCTTCTAAGAAACAAACAAAAAAAAGGGTAAAGGATATGAATAAATAATTCACACCTAAAAAGGGAAGTCTGCTATACAAACAAATGGGAAAATGTTCAGCCTTACTGATGGTGTGCCTATTAATTTTATTTTCCAAATGAGAAAATTAACCTGGATAAGCCCATCTGACAGAGCTTTTTACAGTTCCTTCTTTGTCCTGCATGCCACATGGTTTTTAAGCTTTCTATTCCCCAGTGCCTGCTTATATTTGCTAAAGAAAGGTTTGCACTAACTTGAATTAATTCTCTAGATAGGTTTTTGTGCATTTTCTTGGTAACTAATAACATGTTTGTTTAGTTTGAAGGAGGAGTTCCCTGCCTGGTACGAGAAACTTGTTCTGGAAATGGTTCACCATAACACAGCCTCTTTAGAGAAATTAGTAGATACTGCTTGGTTGGAGATTATGACCAAATACGCTGTGGGAGAAGAGTGTGATTTTGAGGTAAGCCCCTATTTTTTTTGGTACGATTTGACTCACTAACCATACATTGAGATTAGAGCTTCCAGCATAGATTACAGAGTGTAGTTCTGTGTGTAAAATTGTGTTATATTTGAAGTCTGCTTTACTTAGTATCAGATACTGTAAGGACCAAATTTTAGAACTATATTCATTGTTGGGAATGTTTAATATTATG
The DNA here is from genome assembly GCF_029215605.1 of Mirounga angustirostris. Lineage (NCBI taxonomy): Eukaryota > Metazoa > Chordata > Mammalia > Carnivora > Phocidae > Mirounga > Mirounga angustirostris. The sequence goes on from NW_026991713.1 coordinate 170,798,808, forward strand.
TTAGTATTACGGTAATTATTGGGACGCCTGGATGGCTCAGTCAGTTAAACATCTGCCTTTGGCTCAGGTCATGATCCCAGGATCCTGGGATCGAGCCTCGAGTCCAGCTCCCTTCTCAGTGGGGAATCTGCTTGTCCCCCTCCCTTTGCCGCTTTGCCCCTCCACCCCTCCCCCCGCTTGTGCACTCTCTCTTGCTTGCGTGCTCTCTCTCTCTCTCTCTCTCACAAATAAATCTTTAAAAAAATATTATGGTAATTGTTATACTATGTACCATTGCATCCTTGTTTGCCCTGTTTTATCCCTTTTTGATAACTGCTATCTTGGCTTTTTTTGGTTGTGTAATTTTTTCAAAGACTTTCAGATAATGTTTAATCCAAATCTGTGGTACCAATAAGCAAAGAATGTCATTTCAGTACAATAGTGAGTGAGTTGACTTTTTTCTTTTCTTTTTTTTTTTTTTTACTAAATTTGTTTTTTTAATTTTCTAGTCCAGATAGCACAAGGATAACTATGACTAAAGTAAAAACCTAACACTAAAGCAATCCCTATATAATCCTTTGAAAGCTTAAAGTAAGATTCAGGAAGAAGGGAACTAACATTTGTTAAATATCTGTATGTACTGGATACTGGGCTGATTGCTTTGCTATAACATCTTGCAGAATCTGCACAGAAAATGGTGAGGTGGTAAACAGGCTTAGATATTTATCTATTTTTTAATTTATTTTTTCTTTTTTATTTAAATTTAATTAACATATAGTGTATTATTAGTTTCAGAGGTAATTTAGTGACTCATCAGTTGTGTATAACACCCAGTGCTCATTACATCACGTGCCCTCCTCAATGCTCATCACCCAGTTACCCCATCCTCCCACCCTCCTTCCCTCCAGCAACCTTTAGTTTGTTTCCTATAGTTAAGAGTCTCTTATGGTTTGTCTCCCTCTCTGCTTTTGTCTTATTTTTCTTTCCCTTCCCCTGTGTTCATCTGTTTTGTTTATTAAATTCCACATGAGTAAAATCATTTGATATTTATCTTTCTCTGACAGACTCATTTCACTTAGCATAATATCCTCTAGTTCTATCCACATCATTGCAGATGGCAAGATATCATTTTTTTTTAATGGCTGAGTAATATTTCATCATGTGTGCGCGCGCATGCTTGCTTGTGTGTGTGTACCACATCTTCTTTATCCATTCATCTGTCGATGGACATCTGGGCTCTTTCCATCATTTGGCTGTTGTGGATGTTGTTGCTATAAACATTGGGTGCATGTCAGGCTCAAGTATTTAAATAACTTGTTTAGGGGCTCCTGGCTGGCTCAGTTGGCGGAGCATGTGACTCTTGATCTTGGGGCTATGAGTTCAAGCCCCACACTGGGTGTAGAGATAGCTTAAAAAAAAATAGCTTTCAGATTGATTTTTTTTTTTAAAGATTTTATTTATTTGTCAGAGGGAGAGAGAGAGTGAGCACAAACGGGGAGCGGCAGGCAGAGGGAGAAGCAGACTCCCCGCTGAGCAGGGAGCCCGATGCGGGACTCGATCCTAGGACCCTGGGATCATGACCTGAGCCGAAGGCAGTCGCTTAACCAACTGAGCCACCCAGGCGTCCTCAGATTGATATGTTTTAGTTAAGAGTAGTTTCAGCTGTATGTAATGAAATAGCTGACTAGCAGTGTCCAGTACTTCTCAGACTTTAGCCTAAATAAAATCACTTGGAGGACTTCTGAATATACATTCTTGGGCACCATCCCCGAGGGTAGGGCCTAAAAGTATGCAGTTCTGACCAGCTCCGGGGTGTGATAATGACACTCTGGGGACAACACTTTGAGTAGTATTGGCTTAAGCAATGAAGACATTTGATTATCTCACATAGTAAGTCTTAGAGGCAGGTGGTACCAGATTTGGCATAGAGGCTGGATAATATTGTCGAGGACCTATACTTTGTTATCTTTCTGCCTTTCTGCTCTTCTCTTCTCAGGGTGTTGGGTTTTGTCCTTAGCTTTGTTGCCTCTTGGTTGTGAACTTGTGACTGTACTCAGAGTGAGAAAATGCTTACCTAAGCATTGTAAGAAAATGATTACTAGAAGTGTATACTCCCTCCCCTCCACCCCGACCCTTGTCTTTACATGTTATTGGCTAGACTATGTCTATATAACCATCCTTAGCTGCAAGGGGGCTAAGAAAGTGAATATTGCCTTTTTTTTTTTTTTTTTTAAGATTGATTTATTTATTTGAGAGAGAGCTCAAGAGAGAGCATGAGCTGTGGCGAGGGGCAGAGGGAGAGGGAAAAGCAGGCTCCCTGTCAAGCAGGGAGTCTGATGTGGGGCTCAGTCCTAGGGCCCCGAGATCATGACCTGAGCTGAATTGAAGGCAGACGCATAACCAACTGAGCCACCGCCCCCCTCTTTTTTTTAAAGCCTCAGAAAAAGCAGCCTGGCAAGAGAAAAGAGGGAGGGGAATGGCTTAGGTAGCCCAACGGTAGCCAGTAAGTGATGGGACAAGGATTCAGACTTTTGTCTTTTTGTGTGGTTCCAAAGTTCTTGTTCTTTTCCCTAATTTACTTTGACTCCCTGGAGCTCCTAGCTAGTTCTTTTTGTTATATTTGTAATGTCTGTGGGTTTTAATCACATACTTTACATTAGTCAGAGTCCTGGCAGGAAACAGATGGCATATTCAAATAGTGTAATTGAATTGAATTTAATAAAGGGACTATAGATAAGAGACAACAGTGTGATCTAGGTTAAGGAAAACTAACAAGGAAAGGTTAAGTACCTGATTGCTATCAACAGTAGAGAGACTACCACTTCAAAACCCCGAAGAAACAAGGGAGGGAGTGGGTACTGGAATTAGAAAAGAGTAATGTAGTTGTAGAAGAGTACTTTGATAGTAAGATGTAACCAATTTCCTAGGGAGGTAGTCAAGGGAATAAATACCCCAACATCACTTTTCTTCCACCATCTGATTTTCTGCTCTTGCTTCCTATGGGTTGAACTCACCAAAATCTAGACAAGGGAGCCCTTTGGTGTATGCCACAAAGATCAGCCTGTATAATACAGGACAGAGTAAGGTAGAGAAGAATGGAGACCGATTTGGAGTGGCAAAAGGAAAATATGCTGTACACATCTGCAAGGTGAAAGAGGAAAAGTTTGACGAAGGGGGAGAGAGAAATTAGGGAGATAAGTATGCCCATAAACATATGACAAAGTGTTTAAACTCATTAGTAATCCAGGAAAGCAAATTAAAAGCTAGCAAGACCATTTTATGCATATCAGATTAGTAAATAAGAAAAAGTCAAAATAATGGCAAGTTTTGACAAGAATGTGGAGCTGCTGGTTTACTACTAACTGTTTTGATAAACACTTGAGCATTACTGAGTACAATTGAGTGTGCACATACCTTTTGACAAAGGATTTTTTTCTTAAATATCCTTTTAATAACTAATAATGTTGAAGATCTTCTCATGTATTCGTTGCTATGTTTTTATTTATATTTCTTTTGGTGAAGTGTCTTCAAATCTTTGTCCCTTTTTAAATTGGATTGTTTTCTTGTTTTTGAGTTTTTTTTTTTTTCCAAAGATTTTATTTATTTATTCATGAGAGACAGAGAGAGAGAGAAGCAGAGGGAGAAGCAGGCTCCCAAGGAGCAGGAAGCCCGATGCGGGACTCGATCCCAGGACCCTGAGATCATGACCTGAGCCGAAGGCAGACACTTAACCATCTGAGCCACCCAGGCGCCCTCTTGTTTTTGAGTTTTAAGAGTTTTTTATTCTGGGTACAAGTTCTTTATTAGGCATATGCTTTGCTTTTGCTCCCAATTAGGGTTTGTGTTTTCATTTTCTTTCTTTTTTTTTTTTTTTTAAAGATTTTATTTATTTATTTGACAGAGAGAGAGAGAGCACAGATAGGCAGAGCGGCAGGCAGAGGGAGAAGCAGACTCGCTGCTGAGCAGGGAGCCTGATGTGGGGCTCAATCCCAGGACCCTGGGATCATGACCTGAGCCGAAGGCAGGCGCTTAACCAACTGAGGCACTCAGGCGCCCCTGTGTTTTCATTTTCTTAACAGTGTCCTTTGAAGAGCAGAATTTTTTAGTTTTCATGAAACTGAATAGAAATTTTGCAACTATACCAGGGCACTTGGGTGCCTCTGTCGATTAAGCATCTGACTCTTGGTTTTTGCTCAGGTCATGATCTCAGGGTCCTGGGATCAAGCCCCACACCTGCTTGATTGAGATTCTCTCTCTCCTCCCCCTCTGCCCCCCCCCCCCCCGTGCACACACTCTCTCTCAAATAAAGAAATCTTAAAAAAAAGAAAAAGCAACTACACCTAATTGTATGTGTAATTACATTTAATATAAATGATCTAAACATTTAAGTTAAAAGGTAGAAATTGCCAGATTGGATAAAAAAGCAAGACCCAGTTATATGCTGCCTATAAGAAAGATGTAAATAGGATGGAGAAAGAGATACCATCCTAACATTAGGTCAAAAGAAATCTGGAGTGGCTATATAAGTATCAGACAAAGTAGATTTCAGGGCAAAAAATATCACCAGATAAATATTTCATAATGACAGAGGGGTCTGTTTATTGAGAGGACATAGCAGCCCTTTATGTTTATGCATTTACTAAAGAGAATTTCAAGATCTATGAAATGGGGTGCCTGGGTCGGTTAAGTGTCCCGACTCTTGATTTCGGCTCAGGGTTGAGGGGTTGAGCCCGGCATCTGGGCTCTGCACTCAGCAGGGAGTCTGCTTCTCTCTTTCTCCCTTTCCCTCTGTACCCCCCCGGCCCCTGTGTGTGCTCTCTCTCTCTTTAAAATAAATACAGCTTAAAAAAGATCTGTGAAACAACAATGGATAGAACTATAAGAAGAAATAGATATCACAGCTGTAGTTGGAGATTTCAACACCCCTGTTCTCAGTAACTGATAGGAAAAGTAGACAGAAAGTCAGCAAGAATATGGAAAACTTGAATGGCATTATCAACTGACTTAACCTAATTGCCATTTGTAAAATACTCTACCTGATGACTACAGAATAGACATTGCTCCCAAGTGCAGAATTTTCCAAGGTGGACCATACTTTGGGCCATAAAAAAGTAAATAAATTTAAAAGGACTCAAGTCATACAAAGAATATACTGTGACCAAAATGGAATTAAATTAGAAATCAATAATAGCTATCTGGAAACCACAGATAATTGGAAACTCAGTAAGACACCTTTAAGTTACCTGGATTAGAGAAAAAAATCGAAAGGGAAATTAGAAAATGTTTTGAACTGCATGGAAGTGAAAACAATGTGTTAGAATTTATGAGATGCTGCCTACGGTAGGGCTTAGGAGAAATGTATAGCACTAAACAATCAAACTGTTTTATTAGGAAAAAATGGTCTCAAATTGTTGGCCTTGGCTTCTACCTTAAGAGATAAGAAAAAGAAAAGCAAATTAAATCCAAAGAAAACAGAAAAAGAAAGGATTTAATAAAGATCAAAGTAGAAATTAGTAAAATAGAAAACAGGAAAATCAATGAAACCAAAAGCTGCTAATTTGAAAAAGATCAATAAAATTGATAAACCTCCAGCCAAACTCCCAGGGTAAAAAGAGAAGACACAAATTAACCAACATGAAGAATCAGGTGATATCTACAGTCTACAGATATTGACAGGGTAATAAGGAAATATTATGAACATCTTTGACACCAATAAATTTGACAACTAAAATGGACAAATTCCTTGAAAGATACAAACTACCAAAACCCACTCAACAAGAAATAATAGAAACCTTAATAGCCCCTATTATATCTATTAAAGAAATTAAACTTGTGGTTAAAATTACCTGATAAAACTCCAGGCCCAAATGTCTTCATTGGTGAATTCTACCAAACATTTAAGGAAGATAATAGCACCAATTCTATACAAATGTTATCAGAAAATAGAAGAGGAGAGGGAGGTGGGAATTCTTTGCAACTTATTATGTGAGGTCAGCATTACCCTGATACTAAAACCATATAAGCACATTAAAAGAAAAAACTATGGATTAAGGAAAAAAAAAATCTATGTTCATAAAACTCCCTTGTGAACATAGATTCAAAGTTTTTTTTTTTTTTTTTTTAAAGATTTTATTTATTTATTTGAGAGAGAGAGAGCGAGCATGAGGGGGAGAGGGTCAGAGGGAGAAGCAGACTCCTCGCTGAGCAAGGAGCCCGATGCGGGACTCGATCCCGGGACTCCAGGATCATGACCTGAGCCGAAGGCAGTCGCTTAACCAACTGAGCCACCCAGGCGCCCCAGATTCAAAGTTTTTTAATCAAAATTTTAGAAAATGAAATCCAGCACTAGGAAAAGGACAGTTTATCATGATTCAGTGGGGTTTATCCTACAAATTCAAAGTTGTTATAAATTTATAATTCTCCTTATAAACAGGATGAAAAACCATACGGTCATCTCATTTTACACACAAAAAGTGTTCAACAAAATCCAGCATCAGTTCCTGATAAAAACTCTGAGCAAACTGCAAATAGAAATGCCTTCAGTCTAATAAAGGATATTTACAGAATAACCTCCAGCTAACATTATACCTAATGGTAAAAGACTGAATGTCTGCTCTCCCACTCCATTTAACATTGTCCTGGTGGTTCTAGTCAGTGGTACTATGTCAAGAAAAGGAAATAAAGGGCATCTAAATTGGGAAGGAAGAAGTAAAGTGATCTTTATTTGCAGACAACATGATTGTCTATGTAGAAAATCTGGAATCTCCCATAAAAGCTACTAGAACTAATAAGTGAGTTTATGAGCAGGGTAGCAGGATACAAGACAAGATAAATAATATGAAAACCAGTGTTAACAAACAATTGGAAATTGAAATTTAGAGAGATCAGTACCATTAAAGATTTTTTTTTTTTTTTAAGATTTTATTTATTTGACAGAGACACACAGTGAGAGAGGGAACACAAGCAGGGGGAGTGGGAGTGGGAGAGGGAGAAGCAGGCTTCCTGCTGAGCGGGGAGCCTGATGCGGGGCTCGATCCCAGGACCCTGGGATCATGACCTGAGCTGAAGGCAGACGCTTAACGACTGAGCGTCCCTAAAGATTTTTTGTTTATTTGTTTTTGAGAGAGAGAGAAAAAACATGAGTGGGGGGAGGGGCAGAGGGAGAAGCAGACTACCTGCTGAGCAGGGAGCCCGATGTGGGACTTGATCCCAGGATCCCGGGATCATGACCTGAGCTGAAGGCAGACGCTTAACCGACTGAGCCACCCAGGCTCCCGGAAAGATCAGTACCCTTTATGGTAATGTCAAAAAATGTGAAATACTCTGGGAGTAATTTGACAAGAGATACCCAAGATCCATACAGTAAAAATTATAAAATGTTCCTGAGAGAAATTAAAGAAGGCTTTAAATGATAGATATACCTTTGTTCATGGGTGGGAAAACTCAGTATTGTTGAAATGTCAGTTCTTTCTAAATTGATGTGTAGATTAACCACAGTTGCAATAAAATCCCAGCAGCTTTTCAACTATACTCAAATTAAAAAATAATAATAATAAAAATCCAAGCAGCTTTTTTGTAGGAGTCGTCAAGCTGATTATGAAGTTCATGTGGAAGGGTGCCTGGGTGGCTCGGTCCGACTCTTGGTTTTGGCTGAGGTCATGATCTCTGGTTGGGGAGATTGAGCCTTTTGGTCAGCGGGGAGTCTGCTTCCTCTGACTTCCCTCTCCCTCTCCCACTGCCCTTCTCCCTGGCTTGCATTCTCTCTCTTTCTCTGAAATAAATCTTTATTTTATTTTTTTAAAGATTTTATTTATTTATTTGAGAGAGATAGAGAGCATGAGTCGGGGGGGGAGGGGCAGGGGGAGAGGGAGAAGCAGGCTCCCCACTGAGCAGGGAACCTGATGCGGGGCTCTATCCCAGGACCCTGGGATCATGACCTGAGCCGAAGGCAGTTGCTTAACTGACTGAGCCATCCAGGTGCCCCCCACTACTGAATTTTGAGAGGTGGAAAGGTAATTAAGTGAAGAAAAGATCGTCTTTTCAACAGATGATTCTAGAATAATTGGATATCCATGTGTATAGTTGATATTTATTTATTTTTTAGAGATTTTATTTTTAAGTAATCTACACCCAGTGTGGGGCTCAGACTCACAGCCCTGAAATCAAGAGTCATGTGCTCTTCCTACTGAGCCAGCCAGGTGTTCCTGTATAGTTGATTTTCTTAAAAATGGAAATTCTTGAACTGTATTTTACATATATGTCAGGTTAGTATAATGATTGCCTTTTGGCCTTAGTACATTGGTGCATGAATTTTGAACTAGATGGTGATCATTTTATTTTTTAAGGTATCCTATTTCAAGTTAGAAGTCTGAGAAATAAAGTTGGAAAAAAGTCACTGTACTTGGCTGCTTCAGAGTTTCAGTGAATTTCTGTCAGGTGAAGTGGGATGGATATTGGATAATATATTCTAAATATCTTTAGGTTTCTGATTCTTATTTATTGTCTTTGATTCTCTCCTGTCTCCTTTATAGGTTGGGAAGGAAAAAATGCTCAAGGTGAGGATTGTGAAGATTCATCCTTTGGAGAAAGTAGATGAAGAGGCCACTGAGAAGAAATCAGATGGTGCCTGTGATTCTCCCTCAAGCGACAAAGAGAATTCTAGCCAAATTGCTCAGGATCATCAGAAGAAGGAGGCAATTGTAAAAGAGGATGAAGGAAGGAGAGAGAGTATTAGTATGTATGATGCTAGCTTTCCTTAGTGAGTTACGTTACTCTGTTCTGTTTATTTTATACTCAAATCTTTTTCAGTTCTCTAGCAACTAGATTTGTAATTGAGTTTTGTAGATAGCTAGACATATTTTTGTTCATTTATGATTCAGAAAACCAAATATTCACCAAGTGAATTAAGATTTAAACCTGCCCCTCCCCCCCACCAAAAAAAAAGATTTAAATCTCCCTGCACAATTAGGACCATTGGGAAGTCATTACCTCTGGCTGCTTAGAAATCTGTGTACACATACCTGTCTACCCAAGATGGGAAAGAAAGTTTGCTTTCCTTTTCTCTAAGTTGGAAATATGGAAATAAGTGTGGAAAGGGGGTGATTGAAGTAGGAGGGGCTATAATTCTATTTCTGTTTCTTTGCATGTTATAAGCCAATGTGGTGCTTTTAAGGTACTTCTTTTTATCTGTATTCTGTAATTTAGGTCCCTCTCAGATGGGAGCTGCCAGAATTGTGAAACACTAAAAGTAATTTTTAGGGATCTGGAGACCTAACAGTGATGTTTTGAAAGTTGAGAAACTGAGATGTTGCTTCCTGGGGAGACTTTTCAGCCTCTGAGGCCTTCATTTGTGTGTGTGTGTAAATAAGGAATTTGACTGGATCCCTTTTCTCTCCAAAAATAGGAGCACTCAAAGAGTTTGTGTTTATCGATCTCCTTCCCCGTGACTGTTCGGGGATTAAAGTTTCACTTCAATATTTAACTGTCACAAAGTTTTAGTTAGAATGTTACATTAAAACGTTCTGCTATCTGCCTTCCATTCTATTTTGTGTCTCCAGATGTTTGGGATACGTGCAGATGGTTTTATTTATTTATTTATTTATTTATTTTTATTTATTTTTTAAAAGATTTTATTTATTTATTTGAGAGAGAGAATGAGATAGAGCATGAGAGTGGGGAGGGCCAGGGGGAGAAGCAGACTCCCTGCCGAGCAGAGAGCCCGATGCGGGACTCGATCCCAGGACTCCAGGATCATGACCTGAGCCGAAGGCAGTCGCTTAACCAACTGAGCCACCCAGGCGCCCAACGTGCAGATGGTTTTAGAGGGCCGTCCTTATCTAGTCCCAAGGAAGCTTCAGAGATTGTTGTGTAGCTGCTCCCCCCTAGCTGTTGATACTTTGGTTTTGTTTTCTACTCTGTGTTATGAATGCTAATGTCTGCATTTTTCAGTTTCTTTTTGACAGTTTTATAATATGTGTGTTGTTCACAGTTCCCTAGATTTGAGGTTGATAAATGTTTTGGTTAGGTGTTGGCTGATCTGTCTTCTAACACTTCTTCTAGAATGAGGATCATTGGAATACCAGTGATGTGTTACAGCTGTTTGTTTTATACCTAAGCATTGTGTACCAGGAACTGCTGGTTTTAGGCTTTGGCTTATTTTTTGGAGTGTGTGCCTTAGTTCGGGTTTTAATTACTGGGATGTAATGTTATTGCTAGTATGTTGATAAGAGTAGTAGGTGGGCTAAAGAATTAATGTTATGATATATTCTGCATGTCTTCAGGGGAAAAATTGATTAGAATTTCCATAGAAATATGATAGGCAAATTCTAGTACGAAAAATATTTTCTCATCATGTGACTTGGCCTTTTACTTTGTGGGGGGAAAAGTAATGTATTAGGGCAGGAACTTTTCAGCTTTGTGTTCCTAACCTCCTTGGTAGGACTCTGTTCCTCCATCTTAGAAGGGAGCTCTCTTTTCTCTTGACCAAGATACTTGTGCTTTGAATACCATTCCCTCTGGGATGTCTGTTTGGCTCAGTCGGTTATGCCTTTGGCTCAGGTTATGATCCAGGGTCCTGGGATCGAGTCCTGCATCGGGTCCTTGCTTGGCAGGGAGCCTGCTTCTCCCTCTGCCTGTGCGCTTGCTCTCTCTCTCTCTCACAAATAAATAAAATCTTTAAAAAAAAAAAAAGTTAATACCATTCCCTCTTAGTTTCTCAAGGGCTGGGTAAACTTTTATTATTCTACCATATAATATATATATATACACACACACACACACATACATCCATACATCCATACACACATATGTGTGTGTGTGTGTGTGTGTATTTTTTTAAGTAGGCTCCATGCCCAGAGTGGAGCCCAATGCAGGGCGTGAACACACGACCCTGAGATGAAGACCTGAGCTGATATCAAGAGTTGGGCGCTCAACCGAGTGAGCCACCCAAGTGTCCCTCTACTATACAGTGTTTTAAACCCTCTTTCTAATGGTTCTTCTCAGCTTATAAACAAAGTCCCATTTTCTAAAAACAAAAACGTATCTTCCCTTGATCCTATTGTTCTATTTCTGTCTTACTTATTCAGGTTAAGATTCTTGAGAATGTTGTCTCCACTTTCTGACCATCAGTTTATTCCTTATGCTGTTACGGTGTAACTCCTGCCTCTTTACTCTGAAACTGTTCCTAATAAGCTTATAGGTGACCCCCCTAATTGCAAAATTCACTCATTGCTCCTTTGTGTTTTACTTTTCTGTTCCATTTAACACTGTTGGTCACTTTCATATCTTTCACTTACTTGATACCATAGTCTCCCTAGGTTTCCCAACTACTTTTCGGGGGTGGGGGAGGGGTTGTTTGTTTTTTGTTTTTAAGTAATTCCTCTACCTAACGTGGGACTCAACTCATGGCCCCGAGATCAAGAGTTGCACTTTTCTGACTGAGGCAGCCAGGCACCCTTACTTTTCTGTTTTTTGTTTTTTGTTTTTTAACCTCCTTTTTTCATCTGCCATTCATTAAATTATTTTTCAGAGGATTTTGTTCTGCCTCCTTTTTATTTTTCTATACAAGGGTATTGTTATATTTCATTCCTGCCCATAGTTTAAATTCTTAATCTGTTTAGAGGCTGATGATTCCCAGACCCACATCGGCTTAACTCTTTAACTCTAGACCCAGTCTTCACGTGCCTGTCCCAGGCAGTTCAAATTTTAACACCTGTAAGGCTAAATTGATCATCTTACTCTTTATGTTATCTTCCCAAGGCACGTCAACAAGAATTGTCCTGCTGTTCTTTCAACATTCTCTTACTCAGTTAACGACCCCCTCATCTCCTCGGTCCCTAAGGCAGAAAACTTGGAAACTGTTAGCATTTCCACATCTAGTTGGTTACCATGTCTGTCTTCTAAAAGCCTCTAGACTCTTTCAGCCTCCATTTCAGTTACATTGATTCAGATGTTTAGTGCTGTATCTTGTGATTCCCAATCTTCAGTCTCACCTGCCCTTTTCATTCGTTTTCTAACTGCTGAAAGTGTTTCTTTTAATTTTTTCATGATAGTGATCTTTCACAGCATATATCTAGTCAGTCAGATGGGAAATCCTTTGTTTCCTTAGTGCCCACGAGACACATTCCAGTCTCTTTAAATGACATTCAGTGTTGGGGCACCTGGCTGCCTTAGTCGGTAGAGCATGTGACTTGATCTTAGGGTTGTGGGTACAAGCCCCACATTGGACATGGAGCCTACTTTAAAAAAATAATAATAATGGAATACAGTGTTATTTATAATTTGGACCCTACTTTACCTCTTTGGTCTGAAGTTTTTACTATAGATCATAGTCACCTATCTCGTTGCTTATAGTCTCTGAACAAGTCTTACTCTTTCTAGGCCCTTTCCTTTGCCTATCTTCCAGACCAAATTAGACATTGCTTCTCTCTCCTATCACAGTATTTTTTTGTGCCAATCTCTGTTACAGTAGTTCATCACATTGTAATGTAATTTTTGTAGACTCATAGACTTTATCTGCTTGAGGTAAGGACTTTATGATTCATCTTTGTGCCCCATCACTCAGTGCCTAGTGCAGAGTAGGTGTTCATTAAGAATACTGGTAATGAATGAATGGATAAAATTAAAGACTTGTTTTTTTCACTAATTTTCTATTGATTTGACTAGGTGACAGAGCACGTAGATCTCCACGAAAACTCCCTACTTCATTAAAAAAGGGAGAAAGGAAATGGGCTCCACCAAAATTTCTGCCTCACAAATATGACGTGAAATTACAAAATGAAGATAAGGTTAGTTGGCACTTTGTATTAGACCTTTTACATGTAGTAAATGTTACTTCAGAAAATATATGGCTAGTTTTCTCAGAGAAAATGTGCTAAAAAAAAATGTGAATGATTGTGTTTCTACAACAAATTCTGAGGGGTTTTCTAGTCTTTGTAATTATGACCTTAAGTTAAATTGTATTTTTTCCCTAGGAGATAGCATGCTTTTTTTCTTTTAATATGAATTATTAGGGTATAAGAATAATTTGTAATTGAGCTTCAAACTCAGTTTGAAAAATAAGAATCAGTTCCCAGCAGTTAAGGACTTTCCCCAGGTAATAGCTCTTCCCAGTTAAAAATAAAGCAATTTGTAATATAATTAAACTCAGAAACTGAGTAGTCAGTTCTAATCAATGCTTTTATAAGGAATATGTGAAGCTACTAATCTAAGACAGTAAATACCTTTAAAATGACTTAGTGCTTTGTTTTATTGATTCTAAGGTTTATATTTTTTAATACATCCAGAGTCTTAATATATCCTTTTTTTTTTAAGATTTATTTATTTTGGGGGGGGAGTGGGGGGGCACCGAGGGAGAGGCTCCATTCCATGACCCATGAGATCATGACCTGAGCTGAAACCAAGAATTGGATGCTTAACCAACTGAGCCACCCAGGTGCCCCTGGTGGTTAGCTTTTAAGTGACTTTTAAAAATAGGAGTATTCTATACATACTAATTTGTAACTTTTTTCATTTACTATGTGGTAAACATCTGTGATGTCATTAAATTTTTTTCCAAAACAGTATTTTCAGGTTGTAGGGTGTATGATAGTCACCAGGGGAGTTTATTAAAAATGTAGATTCCCAGGCTGTACTGCCAGAGATTCTTCTGATTCAGTAAGTTTGGGGCCCAAGCATCTGCATTTTAATAGCACCCTAGATGATTCTGATAAATTTGTCCTGATTAAGAAATGTTTTTCCCCTATGGTTGTATATTATATGGTTGTATATGTTACATGCAGTATATTACATACAATTATTTGTATATAATGGTTGCATTCATTATATGGATATATTTTAATTTAAAAAATGATTCCCTTACTGACGTACCTTTATGTAGTTTTTCCTTTCTGTTTTTGTTTTTCCTTTTATAAGCAGTCGATGATGACTATCCTTTTACTTCTAAATTCTTAACAAGAGGAATTGCTGGTTCAGGGGCACCTGGGTGGTTCAGTTGGTTAAGTGTCTGCTTTCGGCTCAGGTCATGATCCCAGGGTCCTGGGATCGAGCCCCGCGTTAGACACCTGCTCAGCGGGGAGTCTCCTTCTCCTTCTCCCTCTGCCCCTCCACCCCACTCATGCTCTCTCTCTCAAATAAATAAATAAAATCTTAAAAAAAAAAAAAAAAGGAATTGCTGGTTCAATGGGTATGCACATTTTTAGGACTTTGATACATACTAATAAATTGCCTAGGGATGTGTTTAACATTCTGTCTCTGAAAATTATTCTTTTTGTTTCATCTAGCTTATAGCCATATTTTATAGAGGGAATTATTTTTTTGGAGAGAAGATAAATCTTTGTTCTCAGTGTTAAATGCTTTTTATATAAGTGGTAAGTTATTTATATTTGTTAACCTAGATCATCAGTAATGTGCCAGCAGACAGCTTAATTCGTACAGAACGCCCACCAAATAAGGAGATACTTCGATACTTTATACGGCATAATGCGTTACGGGCTGGTACTGGTGAAAATGCACCATGGGTGGTAGAAGACGAATTGGTGAAGAAGTATTCCCTCCCTAGCAAGTTCAGTGACTTTTTACTTGATCCATACAAGGTAAGGTCACTATTAATTTTTGAACAGCAAGGTAGAACACTGTTAGATGAGTTTGTTTTCTCTGGTAGCTCCAATTAGATTAGATTTTGAGCTTTTAAATCAGAAAATGGATACAGAAATTTTCAAATCTATTTTATGTAGGTGATGATGTGGGGTTGGTATTGAATATCTCCCCTAATTCAATTTATTTTTTATTATGGTTGCATAATTAAAAAAAAAACACATACATACTTTTTTGCCTCAGATTCTTCTTGGAATGAGATATGGTATAAATAGAAAAAACAATTTGTGTATCAGATAAAATGATCAAACATACCAGCAGCCTTGAAAAAAGACTTGAAATGAGTATTTACTGTGTATGACAGATTAGTAGAAAGTCTAGCATTTCTCTCTTGAGAATTGTGTTCGGTTTTTTTTCGTTAATTAGCTCATTTGATCTTCAAAACATTTCTTATGAAGTCATGGGGAGGGGGTGGGTGTGTGTGTGTGAGTATAATCTTACTTTCCAGTTGCAGAAGCTGAGGCTAGTCTAATTAGAACCAACAGAAAGTAAAATGACAAAAGTCAAGACATTGGCCTCAGATTTCTGATTGTCTTTTTCATCTCAGGGTTTCTCCAATAAGATTTTTTAAATGTAGGTTTTGAGAGTATTTGTGTCTTTCATGGCATGTTCACTCATTTGCATACTGATAGTTCATCTTGGTCTTAGGGCCAGACTGGGACAGGAACAGAGTTTGCTGATCCATTAAAACTAAGTCAGAGTTCCATGATTGTTTTTTCTCCTTCCTTTTTATTTTGAAAAACTAAGCACATCTGGAGTCATACAGCTAAATTACCTCAATTATTTTAGGTTAATTTGCTGACAAAGGTATATTGAGAAATAATTTTATTTCTCCAACCATAGTTTAGTACTTAGCATGTTT
Organism: Mirounga angustirostris; assembly: GCF_029215605.1. Taxonomy (NCBI): domain Eukaryota; kingdom Metazoa; phylum Chordata; class Mammalia; order Carnivora; family Phocidae; genus Mirounga; species Mirounga angustirostris. The sequence goes on from NW_026991713.1 coordinate 170,814,301, forward strand.
TCTTATTCCACACTAGCATGACCAAGCATTTTCTTCCTATGCTCTTTAAATTTTTATTTGCATAAAAAGAAAAATTTAGAAATTAATTTGTTTTTTCTAGATTAGGACTAAAGTTTCTCTGGAACTTTGGTAAACCTACATTTTTTTATTTACTGAGGGGAAATTTTAATTCTTTGTCATTTTATTGCTCTAGAGTTTTGGAGCTGTGATAATGGCTTTCAGTGGTTACAGCATAAGATTATCATCATTACTGTATGAAAATCCTATACAGAGGTGCCCTGGGTGGCTCAGTTGTTAAGCATCTGCTTAAAATCTTTAAAAAAAAAAAAAAGAAAGAAAAAATCCTATACAGAATTAACTCTGAATGAGTTTTTTTTTTTTTTTTAATATTTTATTTATTTATTTGACAGAGACACAGCGAGAGAGGGAGACGCTCAACCGACTGAGCCACTCAGGTGCCCCTACTCTGAATGAGTTTTAGACTCTTGGATCATTTGAGTCCTTAAATATTTTCCTTTTTTTTTTTTTTTAAGATTTTATTTATTTGACAGAGAGAGACACAGCGAGAGAGGGAACACAAGCAAGGGGAGTGGGAGAGGGAGAAGCAGGCCTCCTGCTGAGCAGGGAGCCCGATGTGGGGCTCGATCCCAGGACCCTGGGACCATGACCCGAGCCGAAGGCAGACGCTTAACGACTGAGCCACCCAGGCGCCGCAATATTTTCCTCTTTTTAAATCTTACAGCTTTTATGTATTTTCGTTTAGTGATTCAAGTATATGAATAACGTGAAAGAAAGACTAAGTATTATTTATGTGTAAAAGATCTTTGGGGCTTATTAGAACAAAAAAGCCGATCCATACTTTCTGTAAGGAGCCAGAGACTAGAATTCCAGGAACTTATATCTTAAAAAGCAGTTTCTGAAGAAATCAGCTACTCTCAAATTTTCTAACGAGGGCTTAAGATACTAACTTAATGGAATTCAGCTATAATTAAGATTGAGACTAGGAAGTATAAGCTTGTTTGGACCAAAGTTCTGTAAGTGATTCTGCTTAGTCAGAGAACTTGAGACTCGTAGAATACCAGTCTACACAATAATTCTTATTCCCCAATACTATTTGACATTTCCCTGATTTTGTCTCCTGAGTTTTGCATAGAAGTTGTGTTTTTCCTGTTTGTAGCTTTTTTTTTTTTTTTTAAGGTTTTATTTATTTATTTGACAGAGACACAGCGAGAGAGGGAACAGAAGCAGGGGGAGTGGGAGAGGGAGAAGCAGGCTTCCCATGGAGCAGGGAGCCCGATGCAGGGCTCAGTCCCAGGACCCTGGGATCATGACCTGAGCTGAAGACAGATGCTTAACGACTGAGCCACCCAGGCGCCCCTGTTTGTAGTTTTCTTAAAGAATTTAGAGTATCTCAGTCAGGACAGAATACAGGAAAGACACGGATAAGTAGACCATAAAACAGTGGTTTGGATTCTTTCCTCATCTAAAGGAAATTTTAAGTAATGCATTGAGGATTCAAGTTGGTGACATACGATCTGCCTTTCCCAAAGGCAATAGGTTTAAAATTTTTTTTTCTCTCTTCATCTTCTCTTTGGTTTTCATAGAATTTCATGTTCTGCTAGGCTGCCAAGTGCAGCTGCTGTGGAGAGAGAGGAGACCTGGAGAAGCAAGTTCTGAGCAGTAGTTTAAGGAAAGGACTGATGGGGATCCTAGGTGGGAGAGAAGAAAGTTATTTAGAGATTTGGAAGTTGGAGTGTTACCTGAGTAGGGCCTGATGTGATGATGAGAGTGTGTTTGTGGTCTTGTAAACTCTAGAACATAAATTACTTGAATGTAAGAACTATCTTACTCATTTTATGTTCTGTAATATTTAGCATAGGTGTAATAGGTATGTGGCTAGTGAATTCATCTCTTTAAGAAGTATCATTTGTTGAGAAAAATGCAACCGACAGTTGAGTTTAGGGATAATGACTTGGGGGAATGATTTACAAGGAATTTGTGTGATAACTGTCATCTAAAGTGAAATCTGCCATCTTGGTTCATTGCCCTTTGGTAATACATTGTAGCTGTAGTGTTTTGTTACTTAGTCTACGGTGTTTGAACACTTATTTCAGGCTGGTATATCCTAGTAGGGAAGCTTTTGGATAGAGATGTAACAACTAAATACTACTTTTTTAAGACCTTTGGAATCCTGGCATAATTTGGACTGATTTAATAGGGTTTTTAATGCATTTTAAGAACATTTTATTTTGAAATAATTTCATACAGAAAAGTAGACAAATTACAATGAAGAATTTCTTCTGTATACCTTTGAGTGAATTCCTCAGATGTTAGCATTTACCACATTTGTTTTATTATTTTCTCTCTTTTCAAACACACAAATTATTTTTTTGAGCCACTGAGAATGCCCTTTCACTTGAATATGCTTCCTAAAGACAAGGGTATTTTCTTTTTCTTAAGATTTTATTTATTTATTTGAGAGAGCGTGAGAGCATCGGAGGAGGGGCAGAAGGAGAGGGAGAGAATCTCAAGCAGACTCCGGGCAGAGCTCAGAGCCCATTGCGGGCCTCAGTCTCATGACCCTGAGATCATGACCTGAGCCGAAACCAAGAGTCAGATGCTTAGCTGCCTGAGCCACCCAGGCACCCCAAGGACAAAGATATTTTCTAACGTAACTACAGTACAGTTGGCAAAATCAGGAAGTTAGCATTGAAACACTAGTATTATCGGTAGTCCTTACACAAATTTTGAAAATTGTCCCAGTACTGCCCTTTTAGCCAAAAAAATATTGGTTTGGTTTTAGTAGGATCCAGTGTAGTATCATGTATTATACTTCCTTGTTTGTGACTTGTTAGGAGACTGATCTCCTCTGATCTGGAGCCATCTCTCAGCTTTCAAGAACCTTGACTTTTTTAAGAATACAAGCCAATCTTATTTTTGTGTGATACTTCTCAATTTGTGGTTATTTCCATATGATTGTATTCAGGCTATGGATTTTGGGTAGAAATACCACAGGATTGATGTGTTCTTCTTAGTGAATCATATCAGAAGGCACATGATATAATTTTGTCTCATTACTAGTGATGTTAATTAAATATTTTTAAAGATGTTTCTTGTTTCTTCTAATGTTTCAACTAAGTGTTTATGGTTTAAATTTTTTCTTTAAATAATTTGCCTCTTGAATTTTATTTATGAGTTAGAGAAGCACTTTAAAAAATAAATTATGTTAACTTTAAGAGCACTTAAAACCTATTTTATGGCAACATATTTTGCACATTGGCTGATAAAGACATCTGGAGATTGAGGCAAGCCCGCTGTGCGAAGGTTGCCGTGAAATGCTACCATGGCTCCTTGGGTGAATGAGAAGAGTGGAGTAAGAATCAGAATATAGATTGCCAAAGTTTTCCAATTCAGGGTTTTTGCTGCTTACTGTTAAGTTAAATTTAGCATCTGAATGAGCTGCTATAAATAAAGTTTTTTCATTTTTATCTTATTAGATTTCCTTATTCGTGGTGGTGGTTTGTTTCAGGTGACAGGGAACCAGGTATAGAATTGTAGTTGCTGAGTCATTCATAAATACTTCGTTCCTGTTTAGCATTTAGGAAGGGCCTTTGCCTAAAACCTACACACAATACTGCTATTTCGGTGTCCATTCTTTTCTCCCTCCTTGTGCACTACACTGGTAGATTACTTATGCTGAATGGGGGATAGGGGAGACCCTTAGCACATAAGTGGTTTTATACTTTTTCAGATCCCCTTGAGTCCAGCCATGCCGGCTCCCATTTGGCTGTGACTGCCCAGCATGCCCTATGCTGAGATGATCCAGTTACTGAAGGACTGCTCAAGCGGGGAGCTGGCCTGTTGGGAGGGGGTTGGGTGAGTTAATTTCTTTCATTTTTAAGAAAAAAATTATATGGTGTGGTTTGGCAAAAAAACACACACCTTATAAATAAAAGTAGGTTGCTGGGCCCTCTTATGGCTAAGCCATCCCAGCTTTTCCTTACATCATTTCTGCATAATATAATGCTTCTAAGTAGAAGAAATTTAAAGAACCTTATGAAAATTTGAGTGACTTTTCAATAGAAAAAGAATCAGTAAATTAAGAAGTGGCCCTTTTAATAGACCCTATTAAAAGATACCTTTTTAAAGTGGTAAAAATGAAACAGTCTCACACTAGTCTCCTTTTTAGTGATAAGTTTCATTTTAGAATGACTTTAAATACAGCCTTTTATCCTGAGTGTTAGAAGAAGTATCAACCTCTATCCTCTGAAGATTTTCCAAGACTAGTTGAAGAGGAGGATGGTTAACTTTTGGAAGGCACATATTTGTCTTTGATTTCTGCCAGGGTAGCTTTGGGCCCTTCTTCTATGATTTGTAGGGTGATCTCTGAAACACTGTTCTCTTTGGAGTATTGCTACCATTACTGTCCCATCAGGAGAGAGTCTCACATAAGTCATCTTTGCTTATTCGTTTTAGCATTTTGAAATCTAGTTCTGGGGAAACAGAACTAGAAAATTCTGCTTCTGGAGAAGGTATCCCCCGAGTTATGGAGAGGTGCTGTTTATATTCTGTAAACTATGAAACCTCTTCGTCAGCCAATTCTGAGGACGATAATTGGGGAACAAAAACAGCCAGCTGGAGGAACAATAATCTGTAATTGCCTGTAGTCCTTAAAAGGCAGGTAGGCCTTTGAAGTTAGAGACAGCCAGAAGGATGTTAGGTGTAGTCCGCTCATTTGTTGCAGACCAGATTTCTCCTACTCGGGCTGCCTCGGTTCTGTGAGTTTGTCTGATGATTATATCCGTAATGTTTAAATCTTATTTGACATTGCAGTACAACTTATTAAGTTTTGCCATACCTGTTTGGTTATGCCCAACAGGAACGTAGGTGTTCCTCCATATCCACTTTGGGATTACTTTCGCCATAGCACTTCCTTCACCTTTTTCAAGGGGCTCATGATTTCGTCTTCAGTAGTCTATAGCTGCTTCCTTGCCTGCAGTGTCTTCTTGTGCTGACCTGCTGCTTCCATGTTGATTCTGTGAAGTTCATCCTTCCCACTCAGAAACCTCGAGTTAGGTTCAAGTCTCCAAGTGTCCTCTGTGCTTAGTTGCTTTTGGTAACAGAAATCACATCTTCTGGAGGTTATCTAGTCTCCCTCCTACTCACTTGAATTTTTGTGAAATTGGCTCTACTTTTTCAATGCTTGGTTAGTATTTCATTTAGTCTTCGGTTTAGCTTTTTTCTTTGTAATTACATTCTTGAAAGTTCCAAAATCAGCAGTTGGGTTTTTTTTGTTTTTGTTTTTTAAACACACACTTCAACAGAAACAATGGTATTATGACAAGTTGACTGGGTTCTAGCCTGTTAACTAATTCTGTCTGAGGGGGACATGGTGGAGGTTTGAGGAGGCAGGACATGTGTGTCCAGGGGAGAGGGAAGTGAATGGACTAAGGGACGATAGCACGTCATTACTGGGTGGCATTCAGGATGCATTTGAGGTACCTGGTTCTGAATTTAGAGTGAGATCACACACCGTCTTTGTATCTTCTATTCCAGTCATGGGTAAGCTGAACATGTTCAGGCCAGGGGTAGCTCAGTATAATAGAGCAGGAGAGACAAGAGAAGCATAGGTTTATGTAAGACTGATTATAACAACGGACTGGAATTTAATGCGGGTAAAAAGGACAAGGAAGTGAGCATGGGGAAAGTGTAGTTGAATTAATGGATGTAAGGTTCTGGCAGGATTAAAGGATTGTAGAGTTGGGCTACTAGAGGGAGTGAATTTGAAGGTTGTGAGGGACCATGAAAGAGAAGTGTATGAGATTGAGAATGTAGAGGGCTTACAGTTAATAACGTATTCATGGGGGAATGAATTCTTGATGTGTGGGAGAGAACAAAGGGGAGTTTGAGGAGCCAGGGCCAGGGCCAGGGGCAGGAGGGCTCCGTGTTTGTGAGCAGTGGTTTGTTGTTGTTGTTGTTGTTGTATTTTTAATAAAATATGCTTCTGCATTTAGACAAAAAAACTTAAAGTAGTATACTTTCTACTTAAAAGCATATAATGCTCCCAGTTGGAACAGAGGTTTAAAGGCTTAGAAATCCAGAGTGGTTCTTGATTAACTCCTTAGATGTTGCCATTATCTAGATCAGGTATCTTTCGTCTGGGATCTGTGTATGCCCTCTGAAATTGTATGCATGATTTTTGTGTGTTGCTTCTGGGGAAAGGGTTCACAGATTTCATTAAAGTGTTTAAGAATTGCTAGCACTGTATGGTAACAGAAAACTAGTTACATAGCAAAAATGTCTAATTTTAGAGTATAGATTTTTAAGTCTGGGTATCAAGAGGATTTTGTATTGATGTGGCCAAAACATTAGCTAACAGTCATGTCTTTGTTTCTTCAGGGACATAGTGTCTGTGGACAGAAATGAATCTATAGCTTTACCTGGATAGCTGGGGAAGAGGGCCTGTATGATGCTTAAATATTGCTTCTTCAAATTAGTTTTTAAAATCAGTTTTGCTCTTGTTCTTAAATTCTAGTACATGACTCTCAACCCTTCTACTAAGAGGAAGAATACTGGATCCCCAGACAGGAAGCCCTCAAAAAAATCCAAGACAGACAACTCTTCTCTGAGTTCACCACTAAACCCCAAGTTATGGTGTCATGTACACTTGAAGAAATCCTTGAATGGCTCGCCACTCAAAGTGAAGAACTCCAAAAATTCCAAATCTCCAGAAGAACATTTGGAAGAAGTGATGAAGATGATGTCACCCAACAAGCTACATGCTAACTTTCACATTCCTAAGAAGGGCCCACCTGCCAAGAAATCGGGGAAGCACAGTGATAAACCTTTGAAAGCGAAGGGCAGAAGCAAAGGCATCCTTAATGGACAGAAATCTACAGGTAATTCCAAATCTCCCAAAAAGGGCCTGAAGACTCCTAAAACCAAAATGAAGCAGATGACTTTGTTGGATATGGCCAAAGGCACTCAGAAGATGACACGAGCCCCACGGAACTCTGGGGGTACAGCCAGGTCCTCTAGTAAACCCCACAAACATCTGCCTCCTGCTGCCCTACACCTTATAGCCTACTACAAAGAAAACAAAGACAGGGAGGACAAGAAGAGTGCCCTGTCCTGTGTTATCTCCAAAACAGCTCGTCTTCTCTCTAGTGAAGATAGAGCTCGTCTCCCAGAAGAGCTGCGAAGTATTGTTCAAAAACGCTTTGAGCTTCTAGAGCACAAAAAGCGGTGGGCCTCTATGTCTGAAGAGCAGCGCAAAGAATATTTGAAAAAGAAACGAGAGGAGCTGAAAGAAAAGTTGAAGGAGAAAGCCAAGGAGCGGAGAGAGAAAGAAATGCTTGAGAAACTAGAAAAACAGAAGAGGTACGAGGACCAAGAGTTAACCGGCAAAAGCCTTCCAGCATTTAGATTGGTGGATACCCCTGAAGGGCTGCCCAACACACTCTTTGGGGATGTGGCCATGGTGGTGGAGTTCTTGAGCTGTTACTCGGGGCTCCTCTTACCAGATGCTCAGTATCCCATAACTGCTGTGTCTCTCATGGAAGCCTTGAGTGCAGAAAAAGGCGGTTTTTTATACCTGAATAGAGTGTTGGTCATCCTCTTACAGACCTTATTACAGGACGAAATAGCGGAAGACTATGGTGAATTGGGAATGAAGCTGTCAGAAATCCCGCTGACTCTCCATTCTGTTTCAGAGCTGGTGCGGCTCTGCTTGCGCAGATCTGACGTTCAGGAAGAAAGTGAGGGCTCCGATGCAGATGACAATAAAGATTCAGCACCATTTGAGGACAATGAGGTACAAGATGAGTTCCTAGAGAAGCTGGAGACCTCAGAGTTTTTTGAATTAACATCAGAAGAGAAGCTCCAGATCCTTACTGCACTCTGTCACCGCATCCTCATGACGTACTCTGTGCAGGACCACATGGAAACCAGACAGCAGATGTCTGCAGAGCTGTGGAAAGAACGGCTTGCTGTACTGAAGGAAGAGAATGATAAGAAGAGAGCAGAGAAACAAAAGAGGAAAGAAATGGAAGCCAGAAACAAGGAAAATGGAAAAGAGGAGAATGGGCTAGGCAAACCTGATAGGAAAAAAGAAGTGGTGAAGTTTGAGCCCCAGGTAGACCTGGGAGCCGAAGACATGATCAGTGCCGTGAAGAGCAGGCGGCTGCTCGCCATCCAGGCCAAAAAGGAGCGTGAAATCCAGGAGAGAGAGATGAAAGGTAAAACCTTGTGTTGAGAGCAGAAGGGAAACCCTTTAGAAGATAGTTAGTAGAAGGAAGGAAATTGCCAACGGAATGGTAGAGGCTCTATTTGTCTTAACTCTTCAGTTATTTCGGGTTGCAGTAGCCCAGACCCCACTGGGTATGTAATACTCCAGTGGGAGTGTGCAGCCTGGCCTTCTGCAGCTAATGATGGTTTGACTTGGATTAATGTGATGGTGGCATCTTCTCTGGATTTAGTGAAGGACCAAAATCACAAATAGACATAGTGGAAAGAATATAGGACTTGGGAATTGCTGGGCTGGTTTTATTTTTTTTTTATTTTTTATTTTTTTAACATTTTTTTTTTAAAGATTTTATTCATTTATTTGAGACGGAGAGAATGAGAGACAGAGAGCATGAGAGGGAGGAGGGTCAGAGGGAGAAGCAGGCTCCCTGCCGAGCAGGGAGCCCGATGCGGGACTCGATCCCGGGACTCGAGGATCATGACCTGAGCCGAAGGCAGTCGCTTAACCAACTGAGCCACCCAGGCGCCCCTTTTTTAAGATTTTATTTATTTATTTGAGAGACTGAATGAGAGAGAGAAAGAGCACATGAGAGGGGGGAGGGTCAGAGGGAGAAGCAGACCCCCTGCTGAGCAGGGAGCCTGATGTGGGACTCGATTCTGGGACTCCAGGATCATGACCCGAGCCGAAGGCAGTCGCTTAACCAACTGAGCCACCCAGGCGCCCGCTGGGCTGGTTTTAAACCCTACCTCTGACTTAGCTGTAATCTTTGGGCAAGTTACTTATCTATGCCTCAGTGTCCTTCTGTGCTCATTAAGATTGTTGTAACACTTAAATGACAAGGTATTTGAAGCCCTCAGCACAGTTGCCAACTCAGATATTAATCTTTCCCTTATTATGATGTAAGAATGTAAAAATTTGAGGCTTTGATAGCACCATCAGATCTGAACTTTTTTTTAAAAAGATTTATTTATTTGAGAAAGAGAGTGTGTAGAGGGAGGGGCAGAGGGAAAGGGAGACAGAAATTCAGACTCCGTGCTGAGCACAGAGCCCGTTGTGGGGCTTGATCTCACAACCCTGAGATCACGACCAGAGCCAAAACCAAGAGTTCGATGCTTGAGTAACTGTGCCACCCAGGCACCCCAAAACTGATCATTTTTGATTTTTATTTATTTTTTAAAGATTTTATTTATTTATTTGACAGAGGGAACACAAGCAGGGGGAGTGGGAGAGGGAGAAGTAGGCTCCCCACTGAGCAAGCATCCCGATGCGGGGCTTGATCCCAGGACCCCGGGATCATGACTTGAGCCAAAGGCAGATGCTTAACAACTGAGCCACCCAGGCGCCCCTCCGAACATTTTTTAAACAGCTTTATTAAATAGTTCACATACCATACAACTTGTCTGTCTATAACATAACTCATTGTTTTTAATATACTCACAGATAATGTGCAACTTTCATCACGATTTTAGAATACATCTTCTCAAAAACAAACGCTCTATATTCTTTAGCTATCCAGATTTGCTTGTTCTGACATATCATATAAATGGAATCATATAATAAATGCGTGGTCTTTTGTGTCTGGCTTCTTTCACTAAGCATAATATTTTCAGGGTTCATTCATGTTGTAGCATGTGTCCAGTTCCTCATTTCCTTTTATGCTTGAATACCACTCAAGGGTTCTGCTTTGCTGTCCCTCATTCTATATTTGTATCTCCTTTCATGAATCATGAGAACCCTAGCACCCACCAATACCAGTATTTACTTATTTGATGAGTCTTACAATGTACACAAACTTAGTTTCAGAGTCACTGTTCAACCCACCGTAAACTTGCTAAGTTTATTGGGGGTTTTGGTCTTTAAACTATTTTGGTCACTGCTATAGTTTCCAACCATATCAACATTTCCAGCTTATAAAGTGAAGATGGTAAAAACCATTTATTTGTCAAAGTTGGATCCTAGGTACCTAGAAATAACTTTAGTAGTTCTTTCATGAATATATAATAATTTCTTTTAAAACAGATTCTAGTTTATACTACCTAAGGCCATTGAAATGTCTTCACGTAGATACATATACATACTTTTCAGTTTTAAAGACCATATATTGCATTCCAAGTAAAATAGCATGTAGATTAACTTTGTGTATATATCACACTGCAGCTGTGTTTTACCTGAAATGTAATGACTTCTCCTTGAGTTTCTGAAGTGTTCCTCTGTGTGTTATATTTATCTTAACATAGGACAAAGGAAAGGCAATGTTGATACTCTTACAGAGAAATAAGGGAGAAAGAATGTTAATATTTTGCCACGGTTAGTTCAGGTTGTTCAGTATGTAGTTCAGTGCTGTAACCTCCGGAGCCAAGTTTGGTCTTCTTTTGATGACTTGCCCTAGGTTTTTTTGTTTGTGGCCATAAGAGAAAGAACTTTTCCTTGATTGTGATTTGGCCATTACTGTTTGTGTTGTTTAGCTTTGTACTGATTTCTGCTGTAATCACTGTTGCAAACATACAGTTCCATTCAGGAGAGCGAACTTTGTTAAAGGTAGCGAGTATCATGTTGGTTTTAAATAAATGAGATTTGTCTTAATTTTTTAAAGTAGCATATTTAGACTGATGTATTTTCCAGATTCTCACCATAATGTAGATGTTCTCATCAGATCAGTGTTACACATTCTGGCATTGTAAATAGTAGTGCTGTGTTTTAAAATTTGTTACAGTTATAGAAAAAGTTAAAAGGCAAGATTACTGGGCTGTTCTTGTTGAGAGAAATTTCTGTCTGGATGAAATACACCCTATATAAGGGTGAATGATCAGAAGTAAGTTGATTAAAACTTTTTTTTTTAAAGATTTTATGATTGCACAAGCATGGGCAGGGAGAGGGAGACAGAATCTCAAGCACAGGGAATCAACACAGGGCTCCATCCCACAACCCTGGGATCATGAACTGAGCTGAAACCAAGAGTCCGATGCTTAACCCACTGAGCCACCCAGGCGCCCTCAAACTTTTTTTTCATCATTAACAGTAGTAACTTGCTGAATAACTCCCCAAATGGTATTCAGTATGCAGTGATTGCTTTTATGCACAAGTGCTTGCCTGCCTTTGCCCTCTCAGGTCTTTTTTCTTGTCACCAAGGCTGAATTACAATCAAATTCCTCAGGACTGAAATAGGTTTTATTTTGAAATACTATCCTGGTTTTATTCATTCTGATCATTTTGAGGATCAATTAATTCCATTTAAGAACTATTTTTTTATTTTATTGTTTTTAAAAGACTTTATTTGAGAGCAGAGCGAGAGCACGAGCGGGGTAGTTGAGGGGGAAAGGGAGAAGCAGGCTCCTTGCTGAGCAGGGAGTCTGACACAGGCCAGTCCCAGGACCCCGGGATCATGACCTGAGCCAAAGGCAGATGCTCAACTGACTGAACCACCCAGGTTTCCCTTAAGGAGTGTTTTATTTTTTTATTTTTTTTAAAGATTTTTTATTTATTTATTTGAGAGAGAGAGAATGAGAGACAGAGAGCATGAGAGGGAGGAGGGTCAGAGGGAGAAGCAGGCTCCCCGCCGAGCAGGGAGCCCGATGCAGGACTCGATCCCGGGACTCCAGGATCATGACCTGAGCCGAAGGCAGTCGCTCAACCAACTGAGCCACCCAGGTGCCCAAGGACTGTTTTATTGTTCCATTTTAAACTATTAATAAAACTAATATAATTTAATTATTAAAATTAATAACTTAAATTTTGGAGAGAAAAGAATTTTCATTGAGTTGATAGCTGCGGCATGACCAGAATTCAAAGGACATAGGAGGGGGCGCCTGGGTGGCTCAGTTGTTAAGCATCTGCCTTCGGCTCAGGTCATGATCCCAGGGTCTTGGGATCGAGCCCCGCATCGGGCTCCCTGCTCAGCGGGAAGCCTGCTTCTCCCTCTCCCACTCCTCTGCTTGTGTTCCTGCTCTCGCTATCTCTCTCTCTGTTAAATAAATAAATAAAATCTTTAAAAAAAAAAAAACCAACAACAAAGGACATAGGAGAACCAGATAGAAATTGCTGCCTTACAGGGGCCCCTGGGTGGCTCGGTTGAGCAGCTGGCTCTTGGTTTCGGCTCAGGTCGTGATCCTCAGGTTATGATTTCATGGTCCTGAGATTGAGCCCTGCATTGGGCTCTGCGCTGAGCGCAGACTCTGCTTCAGATTCTCTCTCCCCCCTTCTCCCTCCAGCTCATGCTCTCTCTCTCAAATCTGTAAAAAGAGAGAGAGAAATTGCTGCCTTACTGCATGTCATTTCTTACAACAGATCAGAATTAGGAGAAGGAAACTAAGATTTGATGGAAGTCTCTTTTATACTTTCTATTCCATATTTTATTTAACATGTAAGAATAGAATTTATTAGAAAAAATAAAATCTAGTTGATTCTTTGGATCTTTACCAGTGAAACTAGAACGTGAAGCTGAAGAAGAACGAATACGAAAGCACAAAGCAGCTGCTGAGAAGGCTTTCCAGGAAGGAATTGCCAAGGCCAAGCTAGTCATGCGTAGGACTCCTATTGGTACAGATCGAAACCATAACAGGTACGTTATTAGACTTAATTTTTGTCATCTTTTAGGGTTAATGCATTGTTCCTAGTTATGAAACTCTCTACAGTACTTAGAATAGACAAACTATTCTGTGTATGGATTTTGGAAACCATTGCTCATCACACATTTATTGAATGTTTTCTGTGCTACATGCTAGAGTTACAAAGTTAAATAAGACACAACCCTGTTCTTGAAGATACCACAGATATGAAGCCTATATTATGATAGGTGAAATGTAATCCAAATAGAGGTCATTAGAAATGGTAATATATTTTACATGTGTACATTGTGTGGAACCTGAAGTAGAGAAATATTAGAAGTTATAAAAATTACAAATATGAAGCGAATCTCAAATTTCAAAAATGTTGGTATCCTGGGCCTTACTTTATCATTTGTATTGGTCTGAATGTTCAGTGATACTCTGTAATCATCCCCCCCAACAATAAAATCATCCCGTGCTCATGATCTTGTCATTATTTTATTAATATATGGTTGTGATTTATAGGTACTGGCTCTTCTCAGATGAAGTTCCAGGATTGTTCATTGAAAAAGGCTGGGTACATGACAGCATCGACTATCGATTCAATCACCGCAAAGACCGTGCAGACTCTCCTGATGAGGATTACTGTCCTCGTAGTATGTATACCTGTCAGTTCTTTCACTCTGCTTGAGTAGGATCATTATTAAGGACTGTCTTTCCTTAGTCACTTTTTCCATTTGCAAAGTTTCTTTATTGTCTCCTTAGGTAGATGTATTTGAGTGGGGTGGGAGGATGTGAAATGCATTGAAGAGGGAAGGAAACTAACATTTGATTATCAGCTTTGTTCCAAATGTAGTGTGAAAAGATAAAGAGCTTGAATATTAGGGTATTTGGGTATTAGATTTTTTGTTTAAAGATTTTATGTATTTGTTTGAGAGAGAGAGAATGAGAGAGAGCAGGAGTAGGGGGAGAGAAGCAGCAGGCTCCCAGCTGAGCAGGGAGGTCCGATGTGGGGCTCAATCCTAGGACCCTGAGATCATGACCTGAGCCAAAGGCAGATGCTTAACCATCTGAGCCACCCAGGTGCCCCTGGGTATTAGATTTTATATGAGTAGTCTTCAAACTTTGTTTCTTGGAAGTCTCTATATAGGTACCTTAATGGTTGGAATTGAGGTAAAGGGCTAAGAAGACAGTTACATGTCTTTTTGCTCCACTTTCAGAATTTATTTATTCAGTATGTACGGAGCATCTCATGTGTGCTAACCAGTTTTTCATGTTTTGTGATACAAGATAGAAAACAAGACAGATAAGGTCCTGAATGTCATTTAACTAAAATTCTAGTGAGGGGGAAATACAGCAAATAACTAGGTAAAAATAAATGACCGAGAAAGGGTCATAAAGGGGCTCTGATGTTCTTTTTCTTGGCCTGGGTTCTGGTTACATGGGTGTGTTTGATTTGTAAAATAAATATGCAACTATACTTTTATAAATGTGTATATATATATTTTCTTGAGGGATATATATACATTGAACATTATGTGTAACATTTGCAACATTTGTGTGTGTAATATTTCAAGAAAGAAATGAAAAAAATTTTTAATTAAAAAAAAAACAAATGGTCAGGTTAGGTCAGGTTTCCTCAACCTCAGCATTATTGACATTTTGGGTCAGATTATTCTTTTTTTTTTTTTTTTTAAGTCAATAAATTTTTATTTAAGGAATTTCACATGTGATTCCTTCTGCTGCTAATCACCGTAGTTCCTCCAAAGTCAGAATCCTAATCTTCAAAATAGCCCTTTTAAAAAGAACTTGTTCAATCCACAGTTGTCACTGTCAGTCCAGAGTTCTTTCGGTTGGGCTTCTTCGACCTCCACTTGAATATGGACATACTTCAAAAACTCCTCACCTGTCATCTTTGGGATCCAATGCCTTTACTTCAGGGCCCCGTTACGGTCTGAGCCTGGATCTGCCTGGTTCTCAATTTCAAACATCCTCTAAATGTGAATGAGTTCAAATCCTATTCACCCCTAAACCATCACACCCTAGAACTGTACAGATTGTTGGCCAGTGCCTAAGATTTTAAAAAATTTGACTATTAGGTCTTTCACAGAGTTTTAGCAGTTAAATGTCTTACAGTTCTTTCCCACAGATCTAACACATAGTTCTGTGAATAAAGGAAACCACACATATACTCTATGAGGCGTTTCCAACTATGTAGGTCTGCAGTCTTTTTTTTTTTTTTTTTTTAAGGATTGGGGAAGGGTAGAGGGGGAGAGAGAATCACAAGCAGGCTCCACACCCAGCGTGGAATGCAACGCAGGGCTCAGTCCCACGATTCTTGGATCATGACTTGAGCCGAAATCAAGAGTTGGACGCTTAAGTGACTAAGCCACCCAGGCACCCCCAGATAATTCTTTATAGTTGGGGATTGTCCTGTGCATTGTTGGATATTTAGCAGCATCCCTGGCCTCAACGGACTAGATGCTAATAGTGATAACCAAATGTGTCTCCGGACATTGCCACATGTCCCCTGGGAGGCAGCCTGGCTCCCTGTGGAGAACCACTGGGTTAAATGATCTGCAAGCTTCTAGCGGTACTTTTTTTTTTTTTTTTTTAAGATTTTATTTATTTATTTGACAGACACAGTGAGAGGGAACACAAGCAGGGGGAATGGGAGAGGGAGAAGCAGGCTTCCCGCTGAGCAGGGAGCCCGATGCGGGGCTCAGTCCCAGGACCCTGGGATCATGACCTGAGCTGAAGGCAGACGCTTAACTGACTGAGCCACCCCGGTGCCCCATAGCTCTGCTTTTTGTGACCTAATGAAAATTGCTTCTCAAATATTAGATCATTATGTTTCTTTAAGAAATTTTTTAAAAGCAGTTTTCCTTCTTTTTTTTTTTTTTTTTTAAGATTTTATTTATTTATTTGACAGAGAGAGAGACACAGTGAGAGAGGGAACACAGGGGGAATGGGAGAGGGAGAAGCAGGCTTCCCGCGGAGCAGGGAGCCTGATGTGGGGCTCATTCCCAGGACCCTGGGATCATGACCTGAGCCGAAAGCAGACGCTTAACGACTGAGCCACCCAGGCGCCCCAGTTTTCCTTCATTTTAAAGAAACTCCTAACCCATACTTAAAACTCACAAAATTGTTAAATGAGGAAATTAATATGTAGCCTGAAGTTTCACAATTAAGGCCTTTTCTTTTTTTTTTTTAAAGATTTTACTTATTTATTTGGCAGAGAGAGACACAGCAAGAGAGGGAACACAAGCAGGGGGAGTGGGAGAGGAAGAAGCAGGCAGATGCCCAACGACTAAGCCACCCAGGCGCCCGAAGGCCTTTTCAAACTATGTTAATAATATTAAGTGTTAGATTGTAGCACTTTAGTAGAAAAATCTAGTTTTGGTAGACTTTGTAAATACCCACATGAGGGCAGTTATGTTTGAGAGCAGTAAATGTACGGTCAGGATCTTTAGACCTGGGGGAGAGTTTCCAGCAGGAGGAGAGACTGATTTTATGATGTTTTTCAGAAGCTTAATGGGTGTTCTTAGAAATTAGGTCTCCATAGTTCTAGCTCCCAAGAGAAAATGGGCATTCCATCCCTTCACTTCTAGTGCATCCTGGTGGGTATTGTTACTTCATGTTCTCTCATCCAGCATGGCAGGGTCTCTTTAAAATCACCTAACTCAGAAGACTAATAGGGTGATGTGTTTGTAGTGCAGGGCAAGTGCGACAGGTTAAAGGGGAGAGAATGGGAGCAGGGGACAGAACCAATTATACTGTTGGGTGAGGCCTCACAGATTGTCTTAAGATCTATCTGTATTATGTCCTAGTAGTATATAGGAGCTGGCTTAGAAAAAAGTTCATCGTGTTTGACATTTTGAATCCTCCAGCGGTAAGTTTATACTAGTTTCTGTGTTTCACTTGTCCCTACTTAAATACATCCACAAATAGGGGCGCCTGGGTGGCTCAGTCGTTAAGCGTCTGCCTTTGGCTCAGGTCATGATCCCAGGGTCCTGGGATTGAGCCCCGCATCGCATCGGGCTCCCTGCTCTTCCGGAGGCCTGCTTCTCCTCCTCCCACTCCCCCGCTTGTGTTCCCTCTCTTGCTGTCTCTCTCTCTGTCAAATAAATAAAATCTTAAAAAAAAAAAAATCCACAAATAAATGCCTTTGTGCTAAGCCTCACGTACAAGGAGTAAATGGATTATTTGCTTTGATATAGTTACTCAGTCATCCTGCTCCATTCTAAGTTGTGATACTCTAAACTTTGAACTGTGCAACTGTTCAGCTGTATAGAGTATCTCAAATAATGTGCTCTGTGTAAGCTATTTAAGAGAAATTAACACCTGTTGTACACTAGATGTATTTAATAGGCAGCATCTGTGTTATTAGTTGTTGGATTTGGCACTGTCCTATTTAGGTTTGAAACGAGGAATTGGGTATTTACTGTATTAACCTGATGTTTACATTTTTTTTAGGTAAGAAAGCAAACCTAGGCAAAAATGCAAGCATGAACACACAACCTGGACCAGCAACAGAAGTTGCTGTGGAGACCACCATACCCAAACAAGGCCAGAATCTATGGTAATGTGAGCATTTATCGGGTTGCTCTTTCTTTTTCCTTTTTCATGTTAAGAAAATATTTAATATAGTGATACCAGTGATTATCTGTTAAGATCATTTTGTATGACTTTGATTTCTTGGATATGTAACTCATTGCTTTAAAAGCAGGCTTGATTTTGTTTGGTAAGAGTATATTTGTTCCAAGCTTTGGAATTTTATTTCCCCGTTATAATATAACTTTGTATATGTTCTGGGATAGATCTTTTTTTTTTTTTTTTTTAAAGATTTTATTCATTTATTTGAGAGAGAGAGAATGAGAGAGAGAGAGAGAGCACATGAGAGGTGGGAGGGTCAGAGGGAGAAGCAGGCTCCCCGCCGAGCAGGGAGCCCGATGCGGGACTCGATCCCGGGACTCCAGGATCATGACCTGAGCCGAAGGCAGTCGCTTAATCAACTGAGCCACCCAGGCGCCCCTGGGATAGATCTTACATTGAGTTGGAAGTGCTTTTCAATCTGGGAATAGATTTAGGATTTTCATCTTTATTAATTAAAGAATATAAATTGTATACATAGCCATTGATCTGCTTTTCTGTCAGTTCTCTTTTAAGTGGGGAACTAGGTTTTGAGAGGGTCCCTTTTATTTTGTGATTGCATTAACTGTTTTTCCTATGATTGCTTTTGGTTTAATGACCTTTCATTTTTTATTTTTGGGGCAAGTTTACTGTTTTAAGGTGTATGGACAAGTGTGTCAATTAACTTAATAAAATTTGTCTCGTATTTTAGTAGGAAACATTGGTTCCGGTATTCTAGGATAAAGTTAACAGTAGGCCTCATGGAAATAGTAAATTGTTTGTTCTACTTGTGAGCAAGTTTGGAATTCTCTTTTCCCAACTCCCACCAACAATCCTAGATCCCTATCTTAGTATTTGATAAGTTTTCAGAGTTGCTGATTCTGTGTTTCTCCTTGCAGGTTTTTATGTGATAGTCAGAAGGAACTGGATGAGTTGCTAAACTGCCTTCACCCTCAGGGAATAAGAGAAAGTCAACTTAAAGAGAGACTCGAGAAGAGGTAAGGATTTTCATCTTGTTCTCACAGCTTCTCTTCAGCATTAAATATTATAAATATCTAAGGGGTTATATATCCATAAAAGTGATAAAAGTAAATTTTTAAAAAGTGTCTGTAACCCTTTTATGTTCTTATTGCTTGGTATTTTCTTGACTCATGCTTATTTGGAAAAGCATGTTTTTAAACCACGTATATACAGCATAGCAGGATTGTTCGTTGATTAATGTGTGTCATGCACTGAACTGAGATCCTCATTGTAGTTAGACAGCCTTGCAGTTCCACAGCAGTTGGGATTCAGAAGTATTGTCAGTATTTGAAATAGCCAGAAAATGAAAACCCAAATGTCCATCAGCTGTTGGATAGATAAACAAAATGTGGCATATTCAGCCACAAAAAGGAACAAAGTACTGCTATATGCTATAGCTATAGCAGGGCTGAAACTAAAAAACAGGCTGAATCAAAGAAGCTAGACAAAAGGCCCATAATGTCTGATTTATTGATTTATTATTGATTTATTATTGATTTATTTATTTGAGAAAGAGAATGCAGAGAGAGCACAAGAGTGAGTATGAGCGGGGTGGAGGGGGCAAGGGGAGAGGGAGAAGGAGGCTCCCCACTGAGCAGGGAGCCCGATGTGGGTCTCGATCTCGGGACCCTGGGATCGTGACCTGAGCCGAAGGCAGACGCTCACAGGTATGGGATTTCTTTCTGGGGGTGATGTAAGTTTTGGAATTAGGTAGTTTTGATGGTTCCACAACATAAAAATCACTGCAAATGTATGGTTTAAACTGGTGAGTTTAATGTTAAATGGATTGTATCTTTAAAAGCCTCCAAAACAAATACTATCTACATCTAGATTTGCTAGTGTCCTTCTTGTTCTAGCCATTGCTCCTGTCAAAGCCAGGGCAAGGTTTTGGCTTAAGGCCACCTTTAGTATCTGACTGCATGCTTTCATAGTTGCATTTGTGTTTGAAGAAAGAAGAAATGAAAGAAAGAAGAAATCATTCAGTACACAACTGCAACTTTTCCAGACTTTGTGAGTGATAATGGATGGGTACATGACACTAGTTTTAGTCCACTACTTAATGCATAAATTAATTAAAATTTTATTCAGAATCATGGTGTGTTAATATAGATATTAACAGGCAAATTAAGAAAGACAAGGGAAAATGTCAAATATACCCAACCACAAAGGAATATGGTTCTATGATGTGTCTTCTGTTTGGTTAAAATACTGGATTGTCGGGGCACCTGGGTGGCTCAGTTGGTTAAGCGACTGCCTTCGGCTCAGGTCATGATCCTGGAGTCCTGGGATCGAGTCCCGCATCGGGCTCCCTGCTCAGCAGGGGGTCTGCTTCTTCCTCTGCCCTCTTCCCTCTCGTGCTCTCTGTCTCTCATTCTCTCTCTCTCAAATAAATTAAAAAAAAATATATATATATATTGGATTGTCAGGGTTAAAAACAAAACTTAGACTTTTTTTGGTTTGTTGAGCATTAAAAAAAAACCCAAACACATACCTTGTTTTGCTGGTTTTGAACTTTTTAAAGGCTGTCAAGCATATGTAATAGTTGAGACTTAATGTTCCTTAGCATTATTTTACTGAAGAGCCATCCACATTTTGTTCTGTTTTGTTTTGTGTTTAATTAAAGTATAGTTGACATAAAATATATGGGTAGTTTCAGGTTCCATCCATGATTTTTATAACCAAACTCTATCATTTTTCTTTCTATATCCTATTCTGGGAATTTGTGTATAGTCTTTGTGATTTTACTTTATCTGTTCTCTTGGTGGTGGTTATTTGGATTTCCTTTGGGGTAGCCAAGGGGAGAGGATAATGTATCACAGACCATTTGAAGTTCACATTTATAAAGATTATTTATTTATTTATTTATTTATTTGAGAGAGAGAGAGAGAGAGAATGAGATGAGAACACATGAGAGGGGATAGGGTCAGAGGGCAAAGCAGACTCCCTGCCGAGCAGGGAGCCTGATGTGGGACTCGATCCAGGGACTCCAGGATCATGACCTGAGCCGAAGGCAGTCGCTTAACCAACTGAGCCACCCAGGCGCCCTTGAAGTTCACATTTATAAAACAAATATATATACTCTTTACAAGAAAATAAGTGATGAAGGATATAAATTACAGGGTATGCACTCAGTTACTCACTTCAATAAAAAAAGGAATTTTTGCGGATGCCTGGGTGGCTCAGTCGGTTAAGTGGCTGCCTTCAGCTCAGGTCATGATCCTGGGGTCTTGGGATCGAGCCCCACGTCCGGCTCCCTGCTCAGCGGAGAGCCTGCTTCTCCCTCTCCCTCTGCCTGCCACTCTGCCTACTTGTGCTCTCTATCCCTCTGTCAAATAAATAAATAAAATCTTTAAAAAAAAAAAAATTTTTTTTTTTTCAAGATTTTATTTATTTGAGAGAGTACACAAGCCGGGTAAGGAGCAGAGGGAGAAGCAGACTCGAGCAGGGTGAGGGGCAGAGAGAGAAGGAGAAGCAGACTCTCCGCTGAGCAGGGAGCCAGCTGCGGGACTCCATCCTGGGACTCCAGGATCATGACCCAAGCTGAAGGCAGATGCTTAGCCGACTGAGCCACCCAGGCGCCCCTCAATAAAAAAAGGAATTTAAAAACAAAATGATACTAGGCCAGTTGGAAAAAGAGAAGTAAAGTTTTTTGTTCTATCCATTTAACATTTATAAAAATTAATCATATACTTAGCCACAAAAGCAATCTCAACAGATTTTAAAAATAGAGTTTCAGGATACCTTCTCTGATCAGATTGTGATAAAATTAGAAACAAATTCCTTAAAGATGTCCAAAAAGATCTTAACCGACAGTTAAATATATTCCTAGATAACATCAAAGAAGAAAATAAAGGGAATTCTAGAAAGCAAGGAAAGGGAAATCTTTGCAAAAAAACCAGTGGGACACAATGAAGTTGTATTCAGAGGAAAATAATATATAATAAATAAAATGCTTATTAAGAATGAAATGGGAACTTAGTATACTTCAACTGAGATGACCTTGAGCTCTAGTTTTCATTTTGTTGTAAGAAGCCAACAGTGAGGGCGCCAGGGTGGCTCAGTTGGTTAAGCGACTGCCTTCGGCTCAGGTCATGATCCTGGAGTCCCAGGATCAAGTCCCGCATCAGGCTCCCTGCTCTGCAGGGAGTCTGCTCTCCCTCTGACCCTCCCGCATCTCATGCTGTCTCCTCTCTCTCTCAAATAAATAAATAAAATCTTAAAAAAAAAAAAGCAGGCAGCAGCAGCCAACAGTGAAGCTTACGGACTTGCCAGTCTATTGGTGGGACCTCAGTGGGTTAATCTTTAGTGTGAGAGTGAAATTGAAGGTCCTTGTGTAGAGTTTCAGCCCTGTTTCACGTTTTTACTATGTTATGAGGCATTCCAGGCAGGTGATTTAAAGTTGTCCCAGGTTGGTAGCATTTCCTGGTAACTGACGTGAGCAAGTGCACATTCTCTGGAGGAGCACAACTTGAAACCAGGCCTCAAAGAATTTCCACAGATAAAATCCCAAGAAACTCATGGTAAAAAGGTAAAAAAAAAAAAAAAATGCCAACCAGGAACCATGATTGAGAGCTAGGTAAAGCAGGACACTTCAGGTACTAGGATTATCAAATAATTGAAAAAAAGAAGGGTGTTTTTCAAATGAATCAAGAATAAGACAAATTTGAAAATTTGTACAAGAAACACGAAACTAAAGAAATCACCAAGGAGAGATGAAGATCTGAGTAAGTCTTCTAGAAGTGAGACCTGTCATTCAGAGTTTATTTTCCCTCCCTTTCCCCAACTTTTCTAGGTACCAGGACATCATTCATTCTATTCATCTGGCCCGGAAGCCTAATTTGGGTCTAAAATCCTGTGATGGCAACCAGGAGCTTTTAAACTTTCTTCGCAGTGATCTCATTGAAGTTGCAACAAGGTTACAAAAGGGGGGACTTGGTTATGTGGAAGAAACATCGGAATTTGAAGCTCGGGTAAGAATATAAGCAAACACCCTTAGGAGATCTGTTATTCATGGAAACTCAATTTGGAATTATTCCCTGATATTGTTCTTGACTTCCCCAGATGACCCTGGAAATCATGTGTGGGTTTGTTTTTGAAAGACCTGTGGAACCAAAAATTCTCCATGTACATTTGATATTTTTCCTTTGATATCCAGAAAAATCTAATCATTGGCTTAGATCCTTTGTTCAAAAGAGCTTTTCTGGTTTTGTTTTTTTAAGATTTTATTTATTTTTTAAAAGATTTTATTTATTTATTTTAGAGAGAGAGAGTGAGCATGAGCCAGGGGGAGGGGCAAGGGAAAGGGAGAAGCAGACTCCCCACTGATCAGGGAGCCCATCACAGGGCTGATCCAGGACCCTGAGATCATGACCTGAGCTGAAGTCAGACACTTAATGGACTGAGCCACCCAGATGCCCCTAAGATTTTATTTTTAAGTACTCTCTACATCCAGTGTAGGGCTCGAACCCCCAACCCAGAGAACAAGAGTCGCACGCTCCATTGACTGAGCCAGCCAGGCACCCCAAAAAGTGATTTTCTACTAAGTTGAATGAAAACTGGTCCTGGAGTCACAGTCTTGAAACATTATTTAATATATCTATAATATGCCCATGTGATTGATGCCTGTGCTTTAAGATCTGAAACTTGTTTGTGTATCCCTGTTTTGTCTGTCCTTTATACCGATCCAGCTCAGTAGGGTTATGCTTAATGTTGGGTAGCACTCATGCTGGTAAGTGGGTACATTTCAAGGCCTGTTTAGAGTCCTGTCAGTGCTCAGAAAGACCCTCACATGAATTCAGGAGACCCCATGTTCCACATGAGATAGATTTAGATATCACAGCTGGAGAGAACATTGAAAAATACTGTCCATCAGAAAATACTAAAATGCTTTTTACTGATTTTAAATAAAATCCATGTAACTCCAAAGATACTAATAATTGTGGGTTTTTCAAATTATTCATACGTGTTACAGCATGTGTGTTAGTCATGTGTTTTTTTGAGCAGTTGCATCTTTTTTCTCAATTTGTAAGTACATTCCATTTCTTTAAGTCTTTATATCGCTTTGGGATACATAAAATAACCCATGGAGTTGATAGGATAAATCTTTTACTGTAAGACTTTTGTATTTCTATTTCTTTGCTATTAGAATTAGCATATTATATATGCATCTTATATATGTAGCTTTCTCTTTCTCCTTTTTAATTTTTATTATTTTTTTTGAGTAATCTCAGTACCCACTGTGGGGCTCAAACTCACAATCCTGAGATCCAGAGTCACGTGCTCTACCAACTGAGCCAGCCAGGCACCCCCAGCCTTTTTTTAAATTAGTCTGGTTATTTCTGTCAAATAAATAAATAAATAAAATCTAAAAAAAAAGGGGGAGCGCCTGGGTGGCTCAGTCGTTAAGCGTCTGCCTTCGGCTCGAGTCATGATCTCAGGATCCTGGGATTGAGCCCCACATCGGGCTCCCTGCTCTGTGGGAGGCCTGCTTCTCTTTCTCCCACTCACCCTGCTTGTGTTCCCTCTATCGCTGTGTCTTTCTCTGTCAAATAAAATCTAAAAAAAAAAAAAAAGTCTGGTTATGAATTCATAGTACATTTTGTGGGAAAAAGGATTTAAATATCTTTATTGTTCTAATGATTTTTTTTTTTTTTTTAAGATTTTTTTAATTTATTTAATTGACAGAGACACAGCGAGAGAGGGAACACAAGCAGGGCGAGTGGGAAAGGGAGAAGCAGGCTTCCTGCAGAGCAGGGAGCCCAATGCAGGCCTCGATCCCAGGACCCTGGGATTATGACCTGAGCCGAAGGCAGACGCTTAACAACTGAGCCACCCAGGCACCCCTGTTCTAGTGATTTTTTAAATAATTATTCAACACTAAATATTTTGCTAGTTTCAAATACAATATTTACTTTTTTGTTTATTTTGCAAATATTAGTCAATTGCCTACTTTGTGCCAAACCCAGGCTCACACCTTGCTAACATTGGATTATCATCATTCTTTGTTTTTCTTTATAGCTATAAAATGGTATTTTTTAAATTGACATGTTTTGCATGACTGAGAAGGTAGCGTTCACTCAAGAGTGTGACTTGGATCAAAGTGATTTTGCTTCTGTCCTTATCCATAAAATAAATGTGAGGCTTAGATGACATCAAATATGGAAAGTGTATTACCTGGCTTATAGTTTGTAAGCCAGTGGGTCAGTAAATGTTTATTTTCCTTCTCAGTTTTTCTTTGCCTTGAGACTGTAGTTTGCACATAGTAAACACCCAGTTGCTGAGTGAATGAATGAGCTCCCTAACTTCCTTAATTAAGTAGAGCAAGTTTCAGCATCCCATGGGTCCCATTGCTGGGTAAATGGAGGTAGTCAGCTGCTTTTAAAGGTATAAACCACCCATTGAACTGAGGACCAAGGCAAATTCATGTTGTGTGACCCATTTGGGGCCCAGATTGATTTGAATTTAGTCAAGGATAGTCTCCTTTTTTTTTTTTAAGCAGACAACATGCGTTATTTTGAGTAAATACAGCATTTTACTACCACATGTGGGGAGGGGTTAGCTTCAGTAAAAGGCCTTTACCTCCTAGGCAAACCCCCAGTGAAGTTGCTTTTGGATAAACTTTCCCAGTGACACTGAAACTGGTGGGGAGCTGCTACTGAACATGCTTAAAATTAGCTTCCCCCTACAACCCACATCAAGTAAGAGTAGTACACAGAGATGACCAGAGTCGGGGTGTGGGGAGGGGAGGATAGTCTCCTGTCATCTTGGCCTTTCATTCATTCTCTTGTTTTCGTCATTTCCTGTAGGTGATCTCATTAGAGAAACTGAAGGATTTTGGTGAGTGTGTTATTGCCCTACAAGCCAGTGTCATAAAGAAGTTTCTCCAAGGCTTCATGGCTCCCAAGCAAAAGAGAAGAAAACTCCAAAGTGAAGATTCAGCAAAGACGGAAGAGGTGGATGAAGAGAAGAAACTGGCAGAGGAAGCAAAGGTATTTTGTTCATGAAGATGTGGTTTCGTAACTGTAGGAGAGTGGATCTGATTTTAAAATAGTCTAACCCAGTGCTTTTACCTTCTGAAAAGCACTGTTCCCTGAGCCAGTGTTCCATTTTTCTCACTTCTACTAAATGTTGTGGCTTTCAAACTGGTCTGTGGAGCACAGTTGGATAAAGTCTCACAGTGCTCCCATCTCCTTTTACCAGGGCTGTAATTGATTTTTAAAAGGTGGTAGTGGTTTTTTAAATTGTTAAAAATGGTGATAAAATACACATAAGGAACAATGTAGCATCTTAACCATTTTTATGTTCTGTGTTGTTAAGTACATTCACAGTGTTATGCACCTGTCACCACCATCCATCTCCAGAGCCTTCTTATCTTCCCAAACTGTAACTATGCCCACTAAAGACTACCCATTTCGCTGTCTCCTCAACCCCTGGCAATCCGCACTTTATTTCTGTGTCTATGGATTCAACTGCTCTGAGTATTATTACATAGAAGTGGAATCACAATATCTGTCCTTTTTTTTTTTTTTTAAGCGAGAGCAGGAACACAAGCAGGGGGAATGGGAGAGGGAGAAGCAGGCTTCTTGCCAAGCAGGAAGCCCGATGTGGGACTCGATCCCAGGACACTGGGATCATGACCTGAGCCGAAGGCAGACGCTTAACAACTGAGCCACCCAGGCGCCCACAATATCTGTCCTTTTGTGACTGGTTTATTTAACTTAGCATAATGTTTTCCTTTGTTAAAAAAATTTTTTTGTTAACATAATGAATTATTTGTTTCAGGGGTACAGGTCTGTGATTCATCAGTCTTACACAATTCACAGCACTCACCATAGTACATACCCTCCCTGGTGTCCATCACCCAGCCACCCCATCCCTCCACCCCCTTCCACTCCAGCAACCCTCAGTTGTTGTTTTTTTTTTTCCCCGAGAGAGAGAATGAGAGAGAGCACGAGAGGGAGGAGGGTCAGAGAGGGAGAAGCAGACTCCCTGCTGAGCAGGGAGCCCGATGTGGGACTCGATCCCGGGACTCCAAGACCATGACCTGAGCCGAAGGCAGTCGCTTAACCAACTGAGCCACCCAGGCGCCCCAGCAACCCTCAGTTTGTTTCCTGAGATTAAGAGTCTCTTAATGGATTATAGCATAATGTTTTCAGAGCTCATCTATGTTGTGTTATGTGCCAGAATTTCCCTTTAAGACTGAGTAATACTCCATTCTGTGTATATACCACATTCTGTATTCATCTGGCGATGCACTCACTTCCACCTTTTGGCATTGTGAGTATGCTGCTATGGACTTTTAAGAGTTTGTTGGAGCATCTAACTGGGGAGTCCAGCTGTATACCCTTGACTGAAGGACGATCCTGATCTGTCAGAGAAGGTTGTCCTCTATGGCCAGGTGCACACCCTGGATAGTCTCCTGTCATCCGCACAGTGAGGGAGGGAGGAGACAGCCATCTAACCAGCCACACCAGCCAGAGTCATCCTGGAGAACAGTGGGATGACAGATATTGGGTCCAGATGGCCCTCACGTCCAGTAATGCTGCTGGGAACACGGGCATACAACTGTCTGTTGCAGTTCTTTCAGTTCTTTTGGCTATATACCTAGAAGTTGAATAGCTGCATCATCTAGTAATTCCGTTTAACTTTTTCAAGAAATGCCTTGTTTTCCACAACCTTGCACCATTTTACATGCCCACCGGTGGTGCACAGGGTTCTCATTTCTCCACATCCTTGCCAATGCCTGTTATGTTCTGTTTCTGTGATTGCAGTCATCCTGATGGGTGTGAAGTGATAGCTCATGGTTTTGATTTGCATTTCCCTAATAATTAGTGGTGAACAATGTACTTGTTGGCCATTTGTCTGGGGAAATGTGTCTTTGAGTCCTTTAGCTGTCTTTTAATTGGATTATGTGTTTTTTGTCATTGAGTTATGTAGGTTCTTTATATGTTCTGGGTATTAATCCTTTATCGGATGTATGATTTCCAAATAAATTCTTCCATCCTGTGAGCTGCCTTTTCATTCTGTTGATGCCATCCTTTGATGCACAAAAGTTTTCAGGTTTGATGAAGTTTGCCTTACCTGTTTTTTCTTCTGTTGCTTCTGCTGTCGGTGTCATATCCAGGAGATCATTGCCAAATTTAGCGTCACAAATCCAGTTTCCTTCCCCTCTGTTTTCTTCTACAGGTCTTAGAATTTAAGCTTTTACATTTAAATCTTTGATCCATTTTGGGGCGCCTGGGTGGCTCAGTTGGTTAAGCAACTGCCTTCGGCTCAGGTCATGATCCTGGAGACCCGGGATCGAGTCCCGCATCGGGCTCCTTGCTCAGCAGGGAGTCTGCTTCTCCCTCTGACCCTCCCCCTCTCATGCTCTCTCTCTCTCTATCTCATTCTCTCTCTCAAATAAAAATAAATAAATAAATCTTTGATCCATTTTGAATTATTATTTGTAGACTTAAGGTGTAAGTTCAATTTTTTGCATGTGGATATCCAGTTTTCTGGTTTAAGTTTTAAAAGTAACATGCTCATTGTAAGTAAATCCAGTGTGAGAGGTAAGTGAAATATGAAACAACTCCCATCCTAGTTTTGCTCCCCAGGATTATCAGTCTTCAGTATTTGGTGTGTTTTTTGTATGCACACGAAGATAGTTTTACTGGAATTTTACAGAATGGAATCATCTGCGTCATGTTCTGCAGTCTCTTATCCATCAACATACTCTGTCTGTCTCCCTGCTTTCAGTCCATTATAGATCTGCGTGATACCGTGTTTTCTCAGCGCATTAATTCCTCACTGATGAACTTTATGTCGTCTCTGGTTTGTCTTTATTAGAATAGTTAGCAGCTCCAGTTTTTTCTGTTTTGTCTATTAGCTTTCTACTTAAGATTACTTACAAAGAAAAGAAGTTGAAACCACTGCATTAAGGGAAATGTCCCAGGCATCATCCCATAGAATACCTCCCTTTGTGTTTGATTTCTCTCTCCCCCTTCCGTATGTCCTTCTTTTCGAAACCAGCTGGTAAAGACTTGGCTTGGGCAGTCCTGTGGTGGGTCCGGAGGTTGTAGTGATGAGTAGAAGCCAGAAGTCCTTGCCCTCCAGGAGTCCTGTTGGAGTGGGAGGGATGGTTGTGGTGGAGTGACGAGAAAAGGTCCTGACGAGAAAGCGCAGGACTCAGCCTACCTGTGAGGGACACCTGGGGCAAAGTAGGGAAAACTCCCCAAAGGAGCAGATGTGTCAACTGGGGTTTGAAGAATAAATAGGAGTTAATCCAGTCATGGAAGGGGGCATAGGCCTGGTTGGATTGAACTGAAATTGGCTTTCTCCTCTTTGACAGTTGCTCCTTGTTTTGCCCTCTGAGTTTACACAGAATGAGTTTTCCCTCTAACCTCAGGTATTTGTATACCGTTGTCACGTTCCCGCATTTCTTTCCAAGGCCAAGGTGATGCATGATGAAAGGAGAGTCCTTCTGGGTGGGAGGGTAAGTGGAGCGGAGAACGAAGATTCAGTAAGATCAAGGTCTGTTCATGTCAGTATCTTTCTGGGATTGGGTTCTCTCTTCCTGTGTGCCCCTTTTAATGGCCACCTGGTATGCAGGTCACCTTCCAGATAAAGTCTAAGACATTAGTTTATAGTCTTCTCTGCTAAGTCTCTTCTCGTTAGGCATCAGTTTTAGCCTTGCCAAGTACTGCATGGGTTTTGTTTTTAACTCTGTCCAGAGGAGTCTCTTTCTTGACGTGATCTTTCCTTGACATTTCCTTACCAGTAACATTTTCTTCTCGTTGGGAAGTAGTGGCTATAGAATTCTCGTTAAGTTCTTTTTTAGTACTCCTCCCCATAGCAAAGTAACCTCTTTTTAGCTTGTCATATGAGACTTCATTCTTAGTTTTGATTGGGGAGGAAAATTTGAGCACTGCAGATTTAACCTTGGGGCCCAGACACATAGTACACAAATGGAAAGCATGGAAGAGTTTCTTGGAAAATCAATTAGGTTGCCTACTAAGTAGTTCAACAATGTTCTCCATTAAAATGGCATTATGCCCTGCCTGCAGTTTCTGACCAAAGGTCAGCTTTGCCACAGCTCTGAAATTTTCCACTGTCCTTTGCCTTGAAGGTTTCCACTGTCCTTTGCTTTGAAGGTTTCCACTTAGCCCAGGCCAGCGCTTTTCGGCGGGCACTAGGTGGTTGTGTGAGTTAGTTAGTATCAGTCTTTAATAAAAGTAGATTGTTGGGTGCCTGGGTGGCTCAGTTGGTTAAGCGACTGCCTTCGGCTCAGGTCATGATCCTGGAGTCCCGGGATCGAGTCCCGCATCGGGCTCCCTGCTCAGCAGGGAGTCTGCTTCTCCCTCTGACCCTCCTCCCTCTCATGCTCTCTCTATCTCATTCTCTCTCTCAAATAAATAAATAAAATCTTGAAAAAAAAGAAAAAATAAATAAATAAAAGTAGATTGTTTCTCGAACCCCCTTTTGTAATAGTCCTGATGACTTCAAATATTTAATAATGTATCTCATTTTTTTGTCTTAAGTGGGAAAGACCTTGTGTAATTTGGCAAAATCCTGGGTTCTGTTAGGCTCTCTGTTTACTTTGGATGCATTTGTCCTGACAACCTGATTATCTGATTTTCCACTTTAAATGTTCTTTTGTGGAAGAATATGGTCGGAAGCCTTGTCCTGTCCTTGCAAGATAGGATGTTGTCTTTTTACTGTTAGTAAAGGGATTAATATAGACTTTGCATATAAGCTGGCTTCCCTTTGATTCTGTTATATCCACTTCTACGTAGGGACCACCTTTATTTAAACGTGCTAGAGAATTTGAATTTTTCTTTTTTTTTTTTTTTAAGATTTTATTTATTTATTTGACAGAGAGAGACACAGCGAGAGAGGGAACACAAGCAGGGGGAGTGGGAGAGGGAGAAGCAGGCTCCCTGCAGAGCAGGGAGCCCGATGCGGGACTCAATCCCAGGACCCTGGGATCATGACCTGAGCCAACCAACCGACTGAGCCACCCAGGTGCCCTGAGAATTTGAATTTTTCATCAGAATAATGTGTTTAGCCTCCCAGAAGCATTGTGAGACACAGGATTTTACCAGATACCACCAGTGTTGAATGTCAAAACTTAGTTGCCACTGTTCATCTGTTCCTAAAAACTGTGTCTTTAAAAAACAAAAAAACCCAGTGTCTTTGAATATTGTGTGGGGTTTTTGTTTTAATGTGCTGGAGTGTTTGGAATTTTTTTTTCCAGTGGTAGGAAACCAGGATGGTCTTTCAAATCTTGAGTGCCTAATGTTTTGCCCTCAAAATTAGAGGTTGGTTGGAATCTAGGCTGGCCTAGGTGGATAACTTTGTGGGTTTAATAGGATGCTAGTGATTATCCGGTATCTCTAATGTCAAGAGCATCGGTATTGGGGATCTGGAGATGTGAAGGAGACCTGTTCCCAAATTGCTGTGAGACCTTGGGCAAAAACAATAAATGAAGGTTATACAAATGTTCATAGCAGTATTATTTATGATAGCCAAAAAATGGAAACAACCATTTTTTCCATCATCTGATGAATGGGTAAACAAAATGTAATTGATTGATCCATACAATGGAAGAATATTCAGCAATTAAAATGGAATAAAGTACTATGACATGCTACTATGTGGATGGCCCTAGAAAAATTATGCTCCAAGAAGCCACACGTTATATATGAAATGTCCAGAAGAAGAAAATCTCTAGACCAAAAGTAGATTAGTGGTTGCCTAGGGCTGGGGAAGTGGTAGTTTAGGGTGTGGAATAGGGAGTGACTACTAGTGGGGGTACAAGGTTTCTTTTTGGGGTGATGAAAATGTTCTCATTAAGATTATGTTGATAGTTGTACAGCTCTGCAAATATATGTAAACCATTATTTTCTTTACACGTGAACTTAAATTATATCTCAATCTGTATTAAAATGAGGTTAAGCTTATTTCTAAGATCTTTCAGGGTTGTTTTTTTTTTTTAAAGATTTATTTATTTGAGAGAGAGTGTGAGTGTAGAGGGAGGGGCAGAGGGAGAGAGAATCTCAAGCAGACTCTGCGCTGAGCCTGACCTGGGCTTGATCTCATGACCCTGAGATCATGACCTGAGCTGAAACCAAGAGTTGAATGCTTAACCTACTGAGCCACCCAGGTGCCCCAGGTTGTTGTTTTTTTTGTTTTTTGTTTTTGTTTTTTTTTTTTTAATGAGGCCAGATGCCCTATTGAGTGCTCAAATCTTAAAATTTATAGGAAATAAGTAAAAGGCAGTACTGTACTATCTGCTGATAGGACTTTTTCCTGACTACTTGTGTGCATCTGAGTGTCCACTAGAGGACAGCAAAGCTCATATTAGCCATTTTCAGCCTTTTCCCAGTAGGCACTCTTTTTAGGGGCTGAACCTAAAATTCTTAAATTTATATTCCACAGGCGCCTGGGTGGCTCAGTCGTTAAGCGTCTGCCTTTGGCTCAGGTCATGATCCCAGGGTCCTGGGATCGAGCCCCGCCTCGTGCTCCCTGCTCAGCGGGAAGCCTGCTTCTCCCTCTCCCACTCCCCCTGCTTGTGTTCCCTCTCTCGCTGTGTCTCTGTTAAAAAATAAATAAAATCTTAAAAAAAAAATTATATTCCATTGACAGGATGTTGGTTGTTAGCGCAATAAGAGGACCTGTGCGGTAGCTATATGTCAGCTCTCCACTGCCCTTCGGGAGAAGGTCAGCGAGGCAAGCTGTGGTTGTGGACCTCACAGTTTACGGAGGAGCTCTGAGTGGGGAGGAAGGCAGCTGTGCTGTATTTTGAGGACAGTTGTTGAAATAGCTGCAGTGGAAGTTGGAGTAAGGAATGGGTCAGATTCCACTAGAGCTTTAGCAGCTTCTCATTTTTGTTGTGTTTATATTACGTATTCTTGTTATTTATGAAATTACACACACAGGGCTCTCTGTGGTTCTCTGTTTCCGTAAGAAAGAGAAAGGGCAGCCTTTGTTCCCCTCTCTCTACCTTCCCACCACAGCTTTAGAAGTAGCTCAGCTACAGACAGGCATTTGTCTGTGCAGATGCTTACCTAATCATTTAGGCAAGAAATACTTTGAAGACCTAAAAAAAACACATTTGACTTAATGAAACAGTAATACAAATAAGTGAATTATTTTAAAATGGCATTTCTGTTTTTCCTTAGAATGTCTGTTTTATAGGAGTGAGGGTTGTGTTTTATCATTGAAATTCCTGATTGTATTTTCCCCCATCCTAACTGTGTTTTCCGTGGGTAATTCTGAATTAATTTGCATTTTCTGATGATGGGAGGAGGCGGTGTCTATTAAGCTGAGAGTAACTGCCCAGAAAGAAGTCAGCCTGAGCCCTGGCCCTCTGAAATTTTCACTTAGTTAGAAGTTGGTGATAAAGTCAAGAGGAATGCTTTGTATCAGTACTTAATATTTTTAAGTGTTGTTGAATGCGATATATATAGTATTTACTGTAATATCCAGGCCCTGTAGTCTGGGATTGTGGCACATAATGCAGAGACCCATCATCTTATTAACCAAAGTTGTGTTAGCTCAGGACATGGTTGCATGCTAGCATTTCCATAAATGTTAAATGATACTGAATTTTTAAGTGGATTTCACTGGAAGAGATGGGTCTCTGATCATCTCCCACCCCTGCATTAATTCTCTGTGTAACTTTTGGCAAGTTTTTTCACTCTTCAGAGCCTTGATTTCTGCTGTAAAATAAATGGGTGAGGGTGGAGAAGCTCTAGGAGGTAAACGTGCTCAGCATTCTCTCGCCTCTTCTGTTCCTAGTGCTCTCGGTGCATACTCTGCCAGTATTATGTGAAAAATCTACATGTCATGTCCTTGAGGTCATTGTAGTAATGCTGACTTGGTTTGGTCTCTGTTTAGGTTGCATCTGCTCTGGAAAAATGGAAGACAGCAATACGTGAAGCTCAGACTTTTTCCAGAATGCATGTTCTACTTGGGATGCTGGATGCCTGTATCAAGTGGGATATGTCAGCAGAAAATGCTCGATGCAAAGTTTGTCGAAAGAAAGGTATATTTAGATCAGTGTTGCTTATCTGAGTGTAGTAGGGACTAGGATTTCCATTCCAAAGATATTTCCTCTGCTGAAGAATTCTGTGCACACAGCTTTGAAGTATAGTGGGACAGATTTTACCTTCCTCTGGAGGTCTGTAAAATGCTACTCTTTTAAATAACATGACAGTAAATCAGAGCAAGCCCTTTGTTCCTCAGGTTTGAGTATAAGAGCAGTTTATCTCTCCAGTCTTTAAATTTTCTACAGGGAACACATTAACCTAAAATTTTAAATCTCTTTTATCATCTCCCGGAGTTTTTAGTCATGCACGAAGTAAGACGTCTGCCAGCAGAGGGCAGTATTTGCACACTGGGAGGAATACTCCGCTTTGGGCCCTCTGCCACTGAGTCCTACAGAGCAAGGCATTTGGGGCTCTTTAATGGTCACAGCTCTCAGAGCCCGTGTAAAAGGAACTTCATGACTAATAGCCCTCAAGCGATTGACTTCTCAGTGGCTAACGTTATTTTGTGAAGTAAGTTAGGATTTAAATCCCAAGGATAGAAAGATCTGTGAAAAATCTATCAGTTGCTCTAAATGCTGAAGTTTCAGAATGAAGGTCGGAGAGAGAAATGACCATGTGAGGTTGGTTCTGTGCATTTTTGACACCGAGTGGTTTAAGAGAACCGTATCATATAGGAGTTGGGAAGCGTTGGGGGTCGAGGAAGAGGATGGGCAGGAAATGTAATACTTCATGTGGGATTCATCTCTTAGTTTGAGATGAACAGCCACCTTTCCTGCTACGACTTGGTTTTTGCTGCTACTTTGTAAATGTTTTAACTGTCCTCCCTAGGCCGAGCTAGATTTGGGGATATAAGTCAGAAGACCTGAGTCTTAAATTACCAGTATCCTAGTTTATGCTACATTTCTGATCAGAAATGACTGTATTTAAAAAGAAAGTGATAACACTATGCTAGACTGTTTGCTCCCCCATGCTGTTAGTCAAGGGTGAGTGGCTCTTTGTTACGGGCTTGCGGACCGTTGCCATGCTCCCAACAATGCTGTACAAGTTTTTCTCTTTGCAGGTGAGGATGACAAACTGATCTTGTGTGATGAATGTAATAAAGCCTTCCACCTGTTCTGTCTGAGGCCAGCCCTCTACGAGGTCCCAGACGGTGAGTGGCAGTGCCCTGCTTGCCAGCCTGCGACCGCCAGGCGCAACTCCCGTGGCAGGTGAGAATTTCTTCTCTCAAAACAAATAAGTGAAATGGCTGTTACAGTTAAGCTTTAGTTACTCAAACGGAATGATTCTAAGGAGTTTTAAGTTTATCTTTTGCGTACGGAGCCTGATCATTGGGGTTACTTAAGTAGGAGCTCAGAGGGCTCTGATTTCATTTTAGCTTGATGTTGACATTCCTGGTTTTCACTGCCAGACATGTTCTGTATCTTCTGGATCATACCTTCTCAGATAACAGTTTATCTCCCTTTGCCTTAACGCTTCTGCTTTGCCCTCTTCTGAATTACGTCTGCAACCACCCCCTGCTCAGAGTCCTGAAACTCATGACCTTCCTTACCCATACCTGTTGTTTTCCTTCTTTATCATGATTAGAACTCTGGGGTCAACTTGGACATCTTCCTCTCCCTCATGCTCAGTTCATTTACGTCAGTTCCGTGTCCAGACATCTCATGAGTCAGTCTCCTGCTGCCCCTCTCTGTGGTCCCTGCTGTCAGTTGACTCTCTTCCATCTCTCCTCTGAGCTCCTTCGGTGGCTTCTCAACTCCTTAACTCATGGTCTTGCCCCTCCTGTTCATCCAGCTTTGGTGTGGATACCAGAATGGTTATGTAAGGCATAAAGATAAGTTCGTGTCACTATCCTAAAACTTAAGTCTTTCCATTGCCTCTAGAATAAAGTCCAAACTCCCTGGCCTGATTTTTGAGACTCTTAGACAATACCGGTCTATGTTTTTATGAGCCCTTATTCCCATGTTGTGTGCTTGGTGCAGGCTGTTGACTGGGTATCCTTGTCTGCTGGGCTTTCCTCCTCGCTGGGAATATTCCCTCTCCCCAGAACTGAGGGAACTGACTACAGCCTATCTAAAATGTCACTGCTTGTTTGAGATGTTGTTTTTATATTCTTAGGGTAAATTCTTCCTCTCTGTGTTCCAACCAAGCGTCCAATCTCTCAGTCTTTTGGTGCATCTTGCCTCTATGGTTAGTCTACATGTTGACTGTCTTCCCACGAGATTGTTAGTACCCTGAGGGTAGAGGTGGTGCTTTGTTCTTCACCCTGATCCCAATAAGGCCTTGTGAAGAGGATATGCCTAATATTTGCCAAGTTAATGCCATTGTTTTCCACATTGCAGTTTGAGGTGGTGAAAGAGCAGCTTATAGGTGCTCTGGTTTGGTCTCTGAGAGGGCAGAGCTGTTTGACCCTGACCCCATCTAACAGCATTACTCAATTATTTCTCACTCCGCTCCCGCTGCACTTAGAGCCAAGTAAGGCACACTACCCTGAAATGGCGGGGCTTTGGACCAGCTGTTCTGAGCTGGGATTACCATTGCTTTGATGTTATGGTCATCTGCAAGCTGTTCTACTCCTAGAAGAGGACCGTCAAGGTGGAGTAACACCTGTCCGGGCTGTTTATCCTTTCAGTCCACCCCAGAGTTGGGAACAGCTTTTAATATCTGAAATGTTACATTATCTGGGTGATTTCGTGAGAAAAAAGGAATGAATAGGTTTTGTATTGTTTTATGTGAGGAGAGGTGGGGTTGTATTTTGATCTTGATTTCTGTTGCTATTGGTGTCTTATCCAAAGCATTTGGGGCCTGTTGGAGGAGGCCTGCTTAGGCTTTCATGCTGTTGCCCGTGTCCTAGCCTTGATTCAGGCTCCCTGCCCTCAGTCATCTCATCTACCCAGTCTGTGAAGAGGATCCCCGTGGGCCTTCATTCTTTCTTAGGACCACTTTGGCCTAGACCCGCATTCCCTACATCTGTTTCCCTCCCCACAGAAATTACACCGAAGAGTCTGCCTCTGAGGACAGTGAAGATGATGAGAGTGATGAAGAGGAGGAGGAGGAGGAGGAAGAAGAGGAGGAGGAGGATTATGAGGTGGCTGGTCTGCGATGTAAGTATTCAGTTTGCCTTTGTAGTTCACCTCACAGTTTTCCAAGCTGCCCTGGGAAAGACTGGGTTGGCAGTAGCCACCCACCCACCCAGCGTTGCCGTCGGGCCATCATCTTTCTCTCCATGTTTTGGCTGTGGGGTGACTCCACTGCCGTGATTTTTGAAGGGATTTTCAAGGTGCCATGTAACCACCTTCCTAGTGGGAGTTGGATGGCTTGGTCTTAAGAACATCAGCCCTGTGTAGATCCATTTGGTCCGACATTTAGTGGAATTCAAGGCTCCAGGTGTGTTTATGACGAGTCTGCTGGTTCCAGCCTCTCAGTGTATGGGGACAGTGGGGACCATGGGTAAGGAAGGCCAAGGCTCACTGTCCTCTCCTAACAGTGGTTTTGGCTGTGCTGCAGTGTTGCTTTCAGAGAAGTGATTTTTTCTCTGGTCACGTGATTTTCTCATCATAGTGTGCAGGGATCTAGCTTTGCTAGTTTGAAAAGAGAAGACTAGTTTTTTCATGGCTTAGGGTGGTTGTTAGGAAGGTTCAGATCTGTTTTTGACTAGATGCCAATGGGGGATTTTGGGGGGGGCGGCTCTTCCTTTACACTTAACCGCGTTGACTCTCACTCTTTAACAGCCATTTTTCATGAGGCATTTTCATGGTTAAACCTAAAGCTCTGCAGTCTAGTGTTTTACAGCTTCCTCCAAGGGTATATATATCCAAAATATACCCTTCTTTATAGATTAGTAGAAAAGAGACCACAGATCAAGATTTTGATGAGCTTTTGAAGAGATGGTACAGTTCCCAAGATCACAGCACTCTGAGCGTTTAGACCTTGGTATAAGGAGTCTGAGAAGATGCTTGGCATGACCAGTTTTACAGGAGGGGTGCTGCTAAAACCTGAGGGGTTTGGGTATGTACGCCTGTCCCCATCTTTCCAATCTTGCAGGGCTCTCATTTGGAATACCTTAATTTCTCTCGTTCCTACAGAGCTCCTTTTGTTTGTTCACTAGGCATGATTTCCCAGTTGTCCAGGGTCAGAACACAAGTAGTCCCTTAACCCCAGATTATGAAGAGACTTCGTCTGCTAGCTGGAGAATATGATTGGGACGCAGGGTTGTCAGGGAATAGATTGTGAATGTGACAGTGTACTCATTTTGTTTATTTTCAGAGTAGTGATAGCTTTCCACTTGCAAGTTACTGTTTTCTTTCCAAAAAAATTGTTCTGTCCAGCTTTCTAGGGTCTTATCTGCCAAAGGGGTCTGGGAAGTATTGGTATCTGAGAACCCTTTGTCTACTCCACCTTTTAGGCCACCAAAGATGTGTTCCCTAGTTCCCAACTCAAGGCCCTGGGTTGGTGGCCGTCTCTAGCATTTTGAGTTTCATCCTTGGTGTCAGTTTCTTATTCTTTCTTCCAAGCCTGGTCTTGAGCTTAGAGATCTTAAAATAGCCAATGAAAGGTTATCAGGGTCTAGAAGTAGAATATGAAACATTGTTTATTGATTCTTTGTGTCATTGGCTTTGTATACCCTTGTCTCTGTCCAAATGTCACCTCCCTACTTTGAAGGGAAAATGTGTTCAGTGGAGAAGCTCTGAGCTAATCCTAATGGAGCATCACTCCCTGAGGACGTATTGAGAAATATTGGTTTGTCTGACATCAAGCACCCGTTGTCAACCTGAGACACGGGTCATCTTGGGGGCCTTTGTATTCCTTATTCTCCCTTTGGGGGTCCTGGGCAGGGCTCTTATGGAAGTGGCCTGGCCCATTGTTTGGTTTTCAGAAATGCAAGAAAGCAGGACTGGGGCAGGCCTTTAAATTGGATTCACTGAGGAAGACTTCGAGTAGATAACAGCTTTTCTCCCCGAAGATTGTGGTGGTGAGCATAGGATTATTTGGGGGAACTAGGAGGCGAGAACTGTCCTACAGTCAGATTCCATCTCACATGCAAGGACACACACTCACAGGTCAAGCTTGGGCTCTGGGAATTCCAGGCAGACCTATTAGCAAACGGCCTCTCCTCCAGAGTGAGTCAGCTTGCCATTGACTCCTTCAGAGGCCTCGTTCCTAGGAGTAGCTGTGAACAGAGCGGGGACAGAGAGTAGCCATTCTGAAGGAACTGGCCTTTGGAAGAGATTCTTAGAAGGTCTTTGGCAGTTGATGAAAGGTATCCATTCATCTGCTTCTCTACCTTTAAAGTGTCATGTCTGATAGGGCAGGAGAGCAAGAGCAAGAGCAACTTAGGACCAAAGGGAGCAGTTGCTCTGCTCGACCAGATGCTCTCCCCATCCCGTAGGCATGCTCCCTTCATCCTCCGTTGTTCAGCTCTGAATCCATATTTTCTATTATAGTGAGACCTCGAAAGACCGTCCGGGGCAAGCAGGGTGTCATCCTGGCTGCGGCGAGGCCAGGCCGCCGGCCAGGTAAGAAGCCGCATCCCACCAGGAAGTCTCGGCCGAAGGCGCCACCTGTGGACGACGCGGAGGTTGAAGAGCTGGTGAGTGATTTCGCCTCCTCGCTGTACCCGTCGTTTCTCAGCCCCCACTCCAGCGTCAGGAATCCATCGGGCAACAGGTGGGGGCCCCTCCCCCCTCCCTTTGGAGGCTGATGCGGCAGTTGGGTGGGCCTGTAGGCAGACAGAGGCCA
Source organism: Mirounga angustirostris (assembly GCF_029215605.1). Classification (NCBI taxonomy): domain Eukaryota; kingdom Metazoa; phylum Chordata; class Mammalia; order Carnivora; family Phocidae; genus Mirounga; species Mirounga angustirostris. The sequence continues at coordinate 170,853,510 of NW_026991713.1, forward strand.
CGGGCCCCCCAGGAGCAGCTATGTCCGGCATTCCCCTGCTGTAGCCTGCAAACTTCGTCTCCTCCAGTTAATAGGCAGCCCATGACTTGTTAAGGATTTTAAAATAGTATCCATGTGTCTCCAGTGGCTCGGAGGGGCTGGGTCTCCGTTGTGGGAATGCCAGCAATGTTGGAGCCTCAGTCACTCCTGGGTCTTTTGCCCACAGTTGTTGTGGGAGGGGTGTTATCCTCCCCTCTGCTCCTCAACCAATGTAATTTTAGTGGTTTTCCTTAGATTTCACTTGAGCTTTAAAGAACAATCAGAGGCTCTTGAAAAAGTACTTACTTTGGCAGAGCAGATTGGGGTTGGGAGGCATAAAGCAAGCCATTAGGGAGCTCGAGGGCAATGCGAGATCCTTCTGCTGGCCCAGCCCTAACTAACCCTTCAAGCCTGGGGCTCTGACTGACTGCTGTGAGTGACCGTGGCAATGGCTCCCTGGAGGGGACGCCCACCCTCCCCAGCCACTTAGCTCCCACATGCTTGCAGCAGGAGGGCCTGGGAGAGGAATCGTACCTCTTGCTTTTCTTCCTCAGAGCCCCCAGCCCCCCGAGAATTGGCTGCCAGTGGTCCCCGTAACCTGTGCGGGTCTCCGCGGTGGCTCGTTTATACCCCTCCCGGTGGGCACGTGATCCCGGGTCCATCTGCGCTCCGGTGCGCTGGTGACAGTGGCCTCTCTGGCCGACCTCTAGCGGGACCGCTGTAACGGCAGCTGCTGCCTGCCCTGGGCTGCTTTGATCCGCGTCCGCCAGGGAGGGGCCGGCGGGCTGATGGGAAGAGGTCTGCCCCGCTGAGCGCGCTCCCTGACTGGAATGTCAGATGATTTTGACTGTCTCTGCTCCAAGAAGATGGTTGAGCTTTTTGTTTTTGTTTTTGTTTTCTTTTCAAAGGATATATACGTTTTCTCTTCTGTCCACTCTTCTCTTGGACCTGTAATAACATGTCTCTTTCTTTGGTGCCAGGTACTTCAGACCAAGCGGAGCTCCCGGAGGCAGAGCCTCGAGTTGCAGAAGTGTGAAGAGATCCTCCACAAGATTGTGAAGTACCGCTTCAGCTGGCCCTTCAGGTGGGCTTTGTGTCCTCAGGCCCCGGGGAGCAGGACCGGCCTGGTGGGTGCTCCGAGCATGCAGCCAGCCAGCTGGCTGGGGCCGCGCTGAGTGGAGGTCGTATGGACGACCCTGATCCTTCCTTTAGGACATGTCTGAGTGTGGGGGGCATTCCTTCCCAGACCGGTAGAGACCGCATTTGGTCCTAGGTGAACACACCTCTTCTCTGCCTGCCCGCTGGCTGATCGCAGCAGGGGTGGGCGTTCCGGGAACGCTGGTCCGAAAACAAGGTTTCGCGCTCTGATCTCCATTTGGTTCTTCTCCACAGGGAGCCCGTGACCAGAGATGAGGCTGAGGATTACTATGACATCATCACCCACCCCATGGACTTCCAGACAATGCAGAACAAATGTTCCTGTGGGAGCTACCGCTCTGTGCAGGAGTTTCTTACTGACATGAAGCAAGTGTTTACCAATGCTGAGCTTTACAACTGCCGAGGCAGCCATGTGCTGAACTGCACGGTGAAGACAGAACAGTGTCTGGTGGCTCTGTTGCATAAACACCTTCCTGGCCACCCGTATGTCCGCAGGAAACGCAAGAAGTTTCCCGATCGGCTTGCTGAAGATGAAGGGGACAGTGAGTCAGAGCCCGTTGGACAGTCGAGGGGACGAAGGCAGAAGAAGTAGAGAGGCAGGGCCCTGGTAAGGGAGCTGAGGTGGGGGGGGGAACGGAGAGAGCCGGGGAGGGTGGGAGGGAGCGAGAGAGGAAGATGGAGAAGAATGTGGAAGGGAGGAGATCACAGGGAGTCCAGAAATGCCCGTCATCCCAAGCTTGTGCTGCCTTGCCCAGCTCTCCAGAGGGCCCTAAGCAGCAGAGCTCCTTGGAGAGCCTACTCCTGGGCTGGTGGTCTCTGCCTAGAGGTACCGTGGGCGGTAGGCGGCCTCAACCCTGCTGAGTGTTTCCAGGGAGAGGCCAAGGGTGTAGCTTTCTCGTGGGCCCCCGTCCTTTAACTTTCTTTCCTGCGGCCCCTCCCGCTTTGGCCACCACGACGGTGCCAAGCCTCTGGTCTCCAGGGGAGGGATTACTGTGTTACATGGAAGGATCGGGGTGATCAGGCCAGTGGGGAGGCGGTGTTGACTTTTTTACTCTCCATTTACACCCAGTCTCATTCCTTGAAGCCTGTCCTCGGTCTCTCCCTGCCTCTCCCCCAGGTGATGGTAGCAGTGAGGGCCATACCGCATTCTGTGTTCACCAGCATCACGAGACCCTCGTGCTCTTTTGAGTTGCTCTTGGCCGAGTAAAAGGACATGTCCTGGAGCCATTCCTGAATACCCCTCCCCTTCTTTGTGACCGCTCTCTCCCCTCTCCCGCCCCACCTCACCCCTTCCAAATCAAAAACAAAAAAACTGAAAAAAAAAAAAAACAACAAAAAACCCCCTACAAAACCCACAAAGAACCTAAGGCACTTCACTTAGAGACTGGAGTCCTGCTTATAATCATGCATATAACCTTTACTTGGATGGATCTGGCCAGAGGGGTGTTGGAGCCCAGCCCACCCACATACCAGACACAAGCTCTTGGGGGAGCAGAAGAAAAGCAGGAAGAATTTAAATGTTTAATTTTTTTAAATTGACTTTTCTAGTTATTAAAAGTTGCTTGTTTCAGCAGTGGTATTGTATAAAGAACATCTTGTAAAATACTTCTGTCATCTTGCTTTGGCACATGTACAGTACAGTTTATATGAGAACGTGTTTGCTTTACTTTGCCCCGTCGCCTCCCTCAGCCCATCCTCTTGCCTCCAGAGAAGCGGGGTTGGAGGCTCAGCAGGGCAAGCGGTGGGACCTGGCGGGGTCGGGCACGTCCCTCTGCCTGCCCTGGCGGCCGTTTCTGCCGCCTCCATCTCCAGCCGCCTCCTCTCTCCTCCCTCCTCCCTGCTCCCGAGCCTGTTCTGGCCTCGGACGCAGACGCAGACGCCGAGCTCCCGGAATCTCGCAGGGGTCCGTGTCCGTGCGGGGCAGGGGGCGGAGTCTGGCCCTCGTAGTTCTAGTTAGGCAGAACCTCGTCGTCTTCTCTCCCTTTTATGGCAGATTTTGATAAAAATGCAAGACAGGGTTTAATTTTCTTTTCTGTCAGCTTTGAATTTAGAAAATGTGAGCACCTCAGCTCTTCTGTACCTATTTAAGTTAAGGGAAAACTTGTCCACCAGGGGATTGCAGCTCCTAGAACTTGAGAATAAAGCCTCTTAATACGGAACTTCTAGGTGTGGTCCTGTCTCGCGCCCGCCTGCCCTGCCCGGAGACTGGGGATTTGCTCCAGTGGCTGCTGGATAGGTTTACTGTCCCTTCTCCCCCAGCTTCGGGCTTAGCACTGCCGCTCTGGTTCCAGAGTCCCGGCCACCAACACCATGCCCTGCCTCGTACCCTAGAGCCAGTCTGGTCTTGTTCACAGAATCCTGTGTTCCCACTTCAGTGACACCTGAACTGTTGTTTTTTTTTTTTTATTGTCTTTAAGGAGGAAGGGCCCCATTAAAGGGTAAACTTGTAATAAATTGGAATTTCAAATAAACATTATGTACTTGTGTTTATAAAGAAGAAACGGTTCTGGCGAATCTTTCTTTGTGCTCTTGGGGGAGGGAGAGGATCGTGCAGGGTCCTGAGTGCTGGTACTGCTGTTGGGGGCAGGTGTCCTTCAGGAGCAAGAGGATCCCTGAAGTGTGACCTTCAGCTTCTCCTGGCCTTGGCCCTAAGCCCCCTCTCTCCCTCCAAGTTTTCATTAGAATTCTAGGAATTCGGGGAAAATATTCTTAAAGGCTTCACTGTGGGAATTTGTATAGTGCTTGAGGACTTACTTTTGGGGCAACTCCTGGCGTTTTAAAACACCTCAAGGAAAATTTCGAACATGTAGCACAAAAAGAGTGAAAACAATGAATTCCCACGTACTGTGCTTTGGCAATTCCACCACACGGCCAGCCTTACTTCCGCCTTCGTGGGTTTTATGCTGGCAGTTTGTAAAGTCCGAGTGCTTGATCGGAGTAGGTCACTGCCAGGTGGCCACCCGCTTACAGAACCCAGAGACGTTGCAGAGCCCACGGTGTGGTCCCATCTACCGAGAGGGAACTTCGGCTCCCAGACCACCCGAACCCGGGGCGGCAGTGATTGAAACGGGAAGAAATCTGAGGAGAACCTGGAGCCCTGGGTGCGGGTTCTGCCCCAGCTGCTCTGTGGCCTTGCTGAGTGTGGGCCTGGGGTGGGGTGGGGAGCCGCCTGCCCGGAGGTCCGCCCCAATGTGGCCAGCGCTCCGGCTCTGGGCAAGGGAACTGTACGACCTCCGAGCATTTCCTAGACGGTCACAGCCGGACACGGGGGCCCGGCCACGTCCGTGAAGTCATGTTCCCCAGTGGGTTTCTTCGGGTACCTGAGGGTGGCGCCCGCGGGCATGCACCCTGGTCTTGTTAAACCATCGGCCTCCCCGCCAAGGGTGGGACCTTAGGGGAGCCACCGGACTTGGGCTGACGCCTGCAAACAGGAACGAGAACTTTCTCCCGAGGACAGGCACCACTCCTGGGATTCAGCGGAGCCCTCCCTCTAGCCCTGCCTGCGCTGCCGCCTCCTCAGACCCGGGCTCTGGGGAGGCTCTGGAAATTGGTCAGCGGTGGCAGTGAGCCGGGGCCTGCATTGCCCGGGAGCCAGGGCGTCCTTACGCAGGGCACTGAGAATCCCAAGCCGGGCAGGAGGAGAGGGCCCGGATTGCAAGATGCTTCTAGGACTGCCCAGGCCCGGGGCCTTTCGCCAGGCTGCGGCCAAGAGCAGGCAGGCAGAGCAGGTACTGACACCCCTTCCGGGGACCTGCTCCGTCTGACCGCGGACTCCTGGGAACTTGGGAACTTCGAGCCGTTTCCTCGGACCTAACACCGAGGTCAGGGCTAAAAAGTTCCCTGGCCTCAGGCTTCCCATGCACAAGCTCAGCCGCGGAGGAGCGGAGCCCGCGTGGACGTGAGCAGCGCACAGATGTGCCGCCGGGGCCGGGGGCACCCCGGGCACAGGCCAGCAGGTGTTGGGTTCTGGAATTTCCTTTGGGGGGCGGGGAGGCCCCGCTGAGGGAGGGGTTTCTCTGGACGAACCCGCCCTAGGTTCTAACACCTGCCGTCCCGATGGAATCCGTGGTGTGGCGGAAGTCACAAAGGCTCTGGAGGCCGCAGGCTGCCTGGCCGTGTGTGATCTCCAGCCAGCAAGCTCTCCACACTTTCCCTGTCTGTGAAATGGGGAGAGAAGGGTCAAGTGGAAGGCTTCTGGAAAAGGTCTCTAATAAATGTTTCCTTCTTCCTTCTCCCCCAGGGTCTGGGACTTTTCTGGTGTCCCCCAGTGCTGAGAAGCCACCGGCAGAGCCCCTCACCACCCACCTCTCCCCTCCCAGTTGTTCTGGAAGCTCAAATCTTGTTTCCACCTGGCGGGACCTAGCTGACTGCGCCCCTCCCTGACCACTGCCTGGCAAGGGACAGGGGTGGACTGGTGCCACTCCTGATGCTCAGCGTCTCCTCCATCCTTTGCCCATACACATGTCACCTGCCTTTCTCTTCCCCAGTCTCCAGAATCCTCTCCTTTTGCTCCCACCGCCCCTGCCCTGAGCGCAGCTCAATGCAGCCCCTGCCCCCGCCCCGCCCCCTTCCGACCCGGGCCCCCGTCACCTTCAACAAGCGCAATCTCTCAGTCAAGGACCCTCACGGGGGGAGTGACAAGGTGTCAGGGTCACTTGGCTTCACCGACTGAAAAAGGCCAGGGGCCTTCCTGTGTGCTCCCTGAGGGGAAAGGCTTTGGGGGGGCTGGGGGGGCTGGGGGGACAGGCCGTGCAGGAAATGCATGAGCACAGGTGGCTGGCTGCAGAGCTCCCCCGGGGGGCGGGGCGGTCCTTGCGGGGAAGGACAGTCCTCAACTCTGCTCAGCTCCCAATGGGAACTTGACACCGCCTGTTTGATCTTCAGTTGGTGTCTTTCTCGCCCGCTGAGACCGCTGGTTGGTGCAGGGCACAGAGCTCGGCCCGAGAGGCCCTGGCTTTGGGAACTCAGCCCTACTGCTGATAGGAAGCAGTCGACCCTGGGCCCCCCCGAGGCTCTGAGGCGAGGCTGGACCCTTGGGGCCTCCTGGCAGTGACACTGAGTGCTGGCTCTGCGCATCATGCACCCAGGGCCAGTGGCGCAGGCCCTCACCTGGCTGAAGTCACAGTGGCCGGAGCAGAGGCCAACATGGGCCTCTGGGGTCTGAGCCCCCACCCCCAGCCCAAGTTGATGGGGTCTCCGTGGGAGGGCCACACACTCCTTAACAGTGGGCAGAGATGGCGCAGGTCCCCGCGGCCTTGGGCTTCCCCGGCGCGCACATACACACGTACCTTGTCCTGGGCCCTGGCACACGAGTGTGCAAGGTGCCCTGGAGCAGCCGTGGGCACTCCCCTGCACCTGCCCCATTTCTCACCGCAGCTCTCCACACCGCAAATCCTTCCACAGCCTTCGGAGCTGGGGGCCCAGTTCCCACTAGACTCCAGGGCTCCCCATGTCCCCTGTCTGGGCTGCCAAGATGCCCACATACCAGTCCGGCCCCATCTCCACTCCCCCCAGATTGCTGAGGGGAGGAGGTGGGGTGCCCTGACTAGGACCCCAGGGAGTGAGGTGGACGCCGGCATTCCTGGCAGGCAATGAGGACAGTCACTCCAGCCTCAGCCCTCAGGCCCCGGGAAGGGACAGCGGGACACGCCCACCCGAGACAGCAGGAGCAGGTCCTAAGGCTCGAAGGGAAACTTGGAGACAGGTCGGCGCCCTCACTTCCCATACGAGTGAAGAAAGCAGTCCTACCCACACCCCCCAGACAGGCTAGAGTCCCCAAGGCCACGGGTGTCCTTCCAGGGATTCCTGGAGCGGCCCGGCCGGCATCCCAGGCACACTTTGCGAAGCGGGAGCTCAGGACTCAGGCAAAGGAGCAAAGACAGGCGAGAGGGGAAAACACGCACACGCACACGCAGGGACCTCTGCAGAAACAGCTGCTCCCCAGGGACGCCCTCCTGACCGGGGGGCGGGGGGGAGCCAGAGATCGGGGGCCGGCGCATGAGGCCAGCACCCACCCCGCTCTGCCCACCAGGGAGACTCCCGCAGGGCCCCCACCCTCCTACCTTCCCCCTTCTCGGCCCACAGAGGACTCGGCGGTGCCACACGGGGGGGTTTATTCCAGTCACAGCTTCCAGAGAAACTCAAACAATAAATTACATCATTAAATAAACTCCCTGCTGGACCACGCCCTCTTCTGCCCCTCCTCCTCGCCGCATGCTCCCCCAGGACCCCGTGGGGACCTGGCCAGGCCCACCCCCTGCACTAGGCCGCAGGGGAGTGAGCCTCACTGGGTCCCGGCAATCGAGGTGGCAGGAGAGCCTCCCCGCCCTGGTCCTCGGCCCCTCGCACTCACTTGCCTGACCTTGACAGCTGGGCAGCTGCTAGTCAGCTGTCTCCTCCGGAGGGGGGGCCGGGAGGGGGCAACAGCCGCCCCGCGCAGGCCTGTGTCCCTAGAGGTGCGTGGGGTTCTCCAGAGAAGGGTCCGTCTTAGTCATGTGCAAGACCACGGTGGGGGCCTTGTAGTGGCAGTGGGTGCCACGGCCGTAGCCCCCGGGCGCCCGGCAGGCCTTTGCCCGGGCCCGGCCAGCTCCCATCTTGCGGTGGCACAGGCTCTGCCAGGTCTGGAAAGTCTTGGAGCTCCATACCCAGACGCCGCTGGTGATGCCCACCACCAGCGACATGAAGATTTTGAGCATGAAGACAGCCACGGTGGGCACCGAGCCCCCTGGCAGCGAGCAGTCCCTCCGGCCGCCGGGCATGCTGGCTGCCGAGCAGGGCTGCTCTGTGGCCCGAAGGCGCCAGAAGTCCATGTTGAGGCGTTCATAGACGTAGCACACGATGACGCAGGTGGCAGGCACCGTGTAGAGGATGGAGAAGACCCCAATCTTGACCATGAGCTTCTCCAGCTTCTCCGTGTTGGTGCCGCCTGTCTTCATGATCTTGCGGATGTGGAAGAGGGCCACGAAGCCCGTCAGGAGGAAGCTGGTGCCCAGCACCAGGTAGCAGGAGAGGGGCACCAGCACGAAGCCCGTCAGTGCAGCCGCATCCATGCTGGCCACGTAGCAGAGCCCCGTGAGCTCGTCCCCGGCCACCTTGCGCAGCGTCAGGATGACGATGGTCTTGAGGGCCGGCAGCCCCCAGGCCGCCATGTGGAAGTAGCTGCCATGGGCCTCGATGGCCTCGTGGCCCCACTTCTTGCCGGCCGCCAGGAACCAGGTGAGGGTCAGCACCACCCACCACAGCGAGCTGGCCATGCCGAAGTAGTAGAGCAGCAGGAAGACGAGGGTGCAGCCCGTGTTCTCCAGCCCCTCCTGGATCACGTAGAGCGCGCCCGCCTCCTGGTCGCAGGCCACGCTCTGGGCGCCGGCCACCGCGCGGATGAGGAAGGCCAGCGAGTAGACGTTGTAGCACATGGACAGGAAGATGATGGGGCGCTCGGGGTACTGGAAGCGGTGGGGCTCCAGCAGGAAGGTGAGCACGGTGAAGGCCGTGGAGAAGAAGCACAGCGCCGACCACACGGCCATCCAGACGAGCGCGAAGTCCTTGTCGCGCCGCGACCAGAACACCTCGACGCCGGGCCCGCAGCGCGGCGCGCACGAGCGGCTCTTCTCCACGTACTGGAACTTCTCCGGGTTCTCGCAGGTGCCGCCGCCGCCGCCGCCGCCGCCGCCTCCCCCCGGGCCCGAGGCGGGGTCGCCGGGGGGCCGCGCGGGCCGGGGCGCCACGGGCAGCATGCCCAGGCCCTTGTGGGGCTCGGCGGGGCCGGCCGTGGCGTTCTCGGGCGCCTCCATGCAGAGCGCGTGCGGGTCGTTGCGCGTGGGCAGCCGGGCGCAGTCCAGCGAGTCGGGCCAGCCGAAGTTGAACTGCTCCATGATGGGCGCGCAGCGCAGGCGCGCCTGCTCGCACATGGGCCGGCAGGCGGGGATGGGCGTCGAGACCTGGTCGGTGCACATGGGCGCGTACAGCGAGCACAGGAAGAAGCGCAGGTGGCTGTGGCAGCCGTACTGCACGAGCGGCGCGAACTCGGCCAGCTCCGCGGCCGCCTCGCCCTGCGACGTGTGGCCCAGCAGGTTGGGCATGCGGGTCAGGTTGTAGCCGATGCCGCGGCACATGGGGATCTCCACCGCCTGGCAGGGCGCCGGCCCGCGCCCGCGCTCCGGGTCGAAACGGCCGATCTCCAGCGCCGCGCCGCCCGCCGCCAGCAGCTGCCACAGCAGCAGCGCCCGGCGGAGCGGCGGCACGGCCATCCCGGGCGGCCCCGGCCGAGGGCGGGAGGGCGGCCCCGGCTCACTCGGGCCGCGCCGTCCGGCGCCCCCGTGCCCGCCCGCCACGTCGCGGGGCGCGGGCCATCGCCCAGCCGCCCGCGTGCGTTCGGGCGCCCCGGCAGCGCGCAGGGAAGCCGCCCGAGGGAGAGGAGGCGCCGAGCCCGCCGAGCGGCCGCCGCCGCTGCCACTCGAGCGGCCGCGGAGCCAGAGCCGGCGCCGCCTCCCGGGGCCGCCGCTACAAACCTCGGGGCGGGGCGCCGGGCGGACACGCCCAGGGGCGGGCCCTCCGCGCGCCGGGCACGCCCCTCCCCCCGCCGGGCTTTAAAGGCGCCGCGTCTCCCCGCCGCGCCGCGGCATCCGCGTGGGCGCGATCCGCCGGCGCGGGGTGCAGGTGCGCCCGGGGCCGGAGCGCTCACCCTCGGTGCTTCCCCTTCCCTTGTTGCCCCACGCTCCCCGCGACAAGACCGCCGGAAGATTCTTCTGCCCTTCATCCCCGGTCGCCTCTCTTTACCCCAGGCGGCAGACCCATTTTTGAGTCCTCCACGCGTTGCGAAGCCTCGGACTTGTACTCCGTGACAGTTCAAGTGCAGCCTGCGACTTCACCAGTTGTATGCGACTTCGGGCTCTTCTCCCTCGGCCTCTGTTTCCTTTCCTACAAAACGGGCAGACAGTCTCGTGAAAACAAGCAACTCATTTGTTGCATGCGTCCTGCTTATCGGTCACACTGCACAACATGACCTCGTTGTCTCTTCTCCGCAATCCAGGTGGGGAACCCGAGGCTCAGAGAGGAGTGACATACCCAAGGGCACGGAGCTATTAAGTGTTGCATCTGTGACCGAGTCCGGACCCCATACTCGAACTTGAAACCCCAGGGTCAAGGGTCACTTGCTTTACCGACTGAGCCAGCCAGGTGTTTCCCCCCACGCCCCCACCCCTATGCTCGGTCCATAAGGTTGCTGTACTCCTCTGGGGGGAGTGGGGGCCACGCGGTGTCACTGTATCGCTGGGAGGCTCCGCTCTCTAGAATGCCACCTTGACACCTTTGAGAGGCACTTAGGAAGTGCTTCCCTCAGGGCTGAAGGACTCGGCTTTTTATTTTTTATTTATTTTTTTAAAGATTTTTATTTATTTTTTAATTTTTAGGTAATCTCTACACCCAGGGTGGGGCTCAAACTCACAACAACAAGATCAGGAGCTGCAGACGCCACCAAATTGAGCCGGCCAGGTGCCCCGGGACTTGGCTTTTTCAATCAAAGTGCAATTGACATGTAACATTAGTTTCCGGTGCACAACATGACTGGGTATTTGTATACACTGGGAAATAATCACCAGGTAAGTCTCATCACCATCTGTCAGCGTACACAGTTACACATTTGTTTTCACTTGTGATGAGAACTTCCAAGATTCACTCAGCAACTTTCAAACGTCCAATACCACGTTACTGACTGCAGTCAGCAGCCTGTACAGGCGTCCCCTGGACTTACTTGTTACTGGAAGTTTGTACCTCTTGGCCCCCTTCACCCATTTTGCCCACCCCTCCCAATCTCTTCTTTGTATCTATGAGTTTTGTCTTTAGATTCCACGTGTAAGCGAAATCATACAGTATTTGGAGGACTTCATTTGGACACCCTTCCCCTCCCCTCCCCTCCCCTGAGCTCCCTGGGCATAGGGCTTTCCCTGGGGGGTCCTCTCTGGCCAGGGAGCCTGCAGCCACCACCCCAACAGCCTCCGGAGAGCCCTATTCTCCTTCCTGTGCCTGCAGAGCAGAGGGACCTCACAGATACCTTGGGAGTCCACCTCATTACCCTCCTCACGTCTGCCCTCACCCCCGGAAGGGTGAGGAAGACCCAGACTCAGACTCCACAGGTCCAGACGCCCTAGCTGCAGCTCAGGGTGCTTCGAGCACGAGGGGCCGAGGGAGAAGCCTGCCCTGCAGGGGTCTAGGAGATGGACCCAGAACGTCCCATGAACCACGCAGACCCTGGGCCAGGCACTTCCCATCGTGACCTTTCTAACCCTCATAACAGTTCTGCAAAGGAAATCTGTAATCATTTTACAGAAGAGAAATTGAGGCTCAGAAAACTCAAGATATTTGCTAGGATTACACAGCTCCACAGGGTCAGGGTGAGCCTCCAGGCTCTTTCCCAGCATGAGGCTGCCCACCACCAGAGGAAGGGTACCTGCCCCGTGGTGGGGACTCAGGGTGATGCGCTGAGCGCCCCCGGAGCCATGCTGAGGTGGGGAAGGGAGAAGGAAAGGGGCGTGCTCTGTCACGGGCGTGCACCCAGCCTCGTGCTGAGAGGCCCCACGAGATTGGGCATCCGTGGAGGTGCGTGCAGCCCGGTGCCCAGCGCCTCGTCCACACTCAGCCCACCTGAGCCTCGAGAGGTATGGCTGCAAGATCCTGAACTTCCCAAGGAGGTCGGGTATCTTGCAAAAAAGGACCCCACCTTGACCCTGTGGTCAGGGATAACAGTTTCGCAGAATGCCCGAGGCAGCTTCCCGTTGCCCAGGGTGAAGCTCATGCTCCTGAGGACGACAGCAGATGGCCTTCCAGCCATAGCCCCTAGCCCGCCTCTTCATCTCCTGCCATGACTCCCCCCGCCCCGTTGAGAACACCATGCCACGTCCCTCCCTCATGCCTTCAATCTCCCCAGCCCGGGAGGCTCTCCCCTTTGCTCTGCTGGGTACACCAGCCTCCGGCATCACCTCCCAGGTGCCGCCCCCCAGCTCTCCTGGATGGGGCTGGAGGCTCTGCTCCCGGGCCCCAGGGTCCTTGCCCACCCACTGTCCCCTCCCTGTTCATTCGGGAACTCTTAGCCCTCCCTCCACCCCCTGCTCCACCCCAATACCAGCAGCCGCTGGAGGACCATGGCGACATTTTAGTTCTCTGTGCATCTGGCCCCCCGGAGGCAAAGGTGCATGAATGATAGCGGGGCCCCACGTCAGGGTGTCCATTGGAGGTGGGGGCTCCAGAGGAGCCCCTCTGTGGGCAGCCGGGGGCAGAGGCTGAGGACAGTGGAGGCTTCCTGCTACCCACACTGGGCCCGGAGCCAGGGTTTTTGTGCCCCTGCCCCCCAGCAGGGCGCAGAGGAGTCTGGGGGCCCTTCCTCTGTCAGTGGCAGTGGGGAGGGCGCCCCAGGAGCTGGGGGATGCCAGGCCTGTCACCATGGCAACAGCTGCTCCTGGGAAGCCAAAGGTGGGGGGTGTGGAAGGACCCCTCCCCCATGCAGATGCTGCTTGGAGAGAAGAGGCCTCTTGGGCCGCCTGCCCACCCACCCGGCTTTGTCACTCGATCTCCATCTTTACAAAGGCAGAACAATACCCGTGGGCTCGCTGAAAGGGAGCCGATGGACCAGGAGGACGGGGATTACCATCAGTGCCCACCCCCCATTCCTGCTTCACTGGGCAGAGGGGCCAGAGACAGGGGCGAGGTGGTCGTAGAACCCCCCTCTCGGCTCCTCCCCGGAGAGGCCTCCCTTCCTGGGGGCCCTGCGCACATGGGAAGGGACACCCCTTCCCTCTCGTCCCCCCCCAACCCTCTTGTCTCCCTGGCTTGCACTCCCAGAGGCCCTTCTTACCACGTCCTCCCTGACTGTGGCAACTTGTCACCCCCCAGTGCACACTTGCTGCCCTCCCCCTCGGCCCAGATACTGCCTCCTCCAGGATGATGCCCTGCCTGATGGCCCTGGTGCCCGCCTCTGTGCCCTGGGGCCACCACACCTGTGCCTGTCTTCCCCACAAGCCTGGAAGCCCCCGGGTGTCTTGGGCACCTGGCCTGGAGCAAGCTCCCATAAATGTTTGTTGAGTGAAAAACACGCCGTGATGAGGAGGGGGCCGTAGATCTTTCTGGAAGAGCCTGAATGCCAGTGGGGCCTGAGGGTGGGGAAGAGTAGTGACTGGAGCCTGGAGCACAGAGGTGTTTGTGTGGGGAAGCAGGCTCAGGCCGCACCTTCTCCAGGTGCCCAGGACACCCTGCAGGAGGGCTGTCGCTGGTGCCGGAGGACCTGGCAGACACACTGATGCACCTGCTCCTGGGCAGAAGGAGGTGGGTGCGCTGGGACGGGGAGGCAGGGGGAGGTCAGTGTAAGCATCTGCGGGGACACGCAGGGGCCTGGATGCTCCTGTGTGTGCACACACCCCCGTGCATGGGGCAGGACTGGCTGACATGCTCATTGGGGGGGCTCCGGGAATGGGCTCACCTCCCCAAAACTTGAACCCTTTGACTCAGTTTCCCTTGATGGCGATGCGATGTCAAGGGCTGGACGAGACTGTTCTATTCTAAAGAAGAGTTTTTAAAATTCCTTGTTAGGGCATTTCCAGTGTTCACAACTAGTCAGCATTAGAGGTGAGGAGAGAAATAAGATGATCTGTCCGCCTCTCCTTACAAACCCGGCCCTCAGGGAATCAGCATTAAGAGTTTGGGCACCTCTTGGGCGCCTGGGTGGCTCAGTCATTAAGCGTCTGCCTTCAACTCAGGTCAGGATCCAGAGTCCTGGGATCGAGCCCCGCATCGGGCTCCCTGCTGGGCGGGGAGTCTGTTTTCTCCCTCTGCTGCGGCCCCTGCTTGTGCTCTCTCTCTCTGTCAAATAAATAAATAAAATCTTAAAAAGTTTTTGATACTTTCTCCTAGACTTTGCAAACACACACAGTGCAGTCTTTTCTTGTTTCTGTTTTACTAAAATGGAATTAATATTGTACTTTTTTTGGAGAGAGAGAGAGAGAAAGAATGAGAGAGTGGGGTGGGGGGAAGGGGCAGAGGGAGAGAGAGAATCTCAAGCAGGCTCCACGCTCAGTGCAGAGCCCATCAGGGGGCTCAATCTCATGACCCTGAGATCATGGCCTGAGCCAAAATCAAGAGTCGGGTGCTCAACCGACTGAGCCACCCAGGTGCCCCAATATCGTACATTTTTACACTTCATTTCTCTTACCTAAAAATCTATCATGGATAGATGGATGGATAGATGATTAAAATCAGTGTAGCAAAATGTTAATTTTAGAATCTACATGGTGAGCATTCAGGTGTTCACTATAAATTTGGTTAAACTTTTCTGTATATTTTTATTTTTATTTTTTTTTAAAAGATTTTATTTATTTATTTGACAGAGAGAGACACAGCAAGAGAGGGAACACAAGCAGGGGGAGTGGGAGAGGGAGAAGCAGGCTTCCCGCTGAGCAGGGAGCCCGATGTGGGGCTTGATCCCAGGACCTGGGGATCATGACCTGAGCCGAAGGCAGACACTTAACAACTGAGCCACCCAGGTGCCCCAACTTTTCTGTATATTTTTAAATTCTCACCATAGTTGAAACAAAAAATCTGTCACGAATGTCTTTCCATGTCAACACACAGGATCCAACCCATTCTTTTTAATTGTCACTCTGATTCCCACAGTGTGGAACTATTATAAACTATTCAGCTAATCCCCTTTAGGTAGGCATTTAGGTGATTTCTATTATGATTCCTATTACCATGGAGATCCATGAGTATATGTATCTATATTCAGGGTCTGCAAACTGTGGTCCACAGGCCAAATCTGGCCTGCTGCCTGTTTTTGTAAATAAAGTTTTATTGGAACTAAACCATGCTCACTGGTTGACATGGAGTCTATGGTCTTTGAGCGACAATGGCAGAGATGAGTAGTTGTGACCGAAACCACATGGGCCACAAAATGGAAAACTTGTACAACTTGTACTGTTTGGTTCTTTACAGAAAATGTTTGTCAACTCCTGAATGTACTTGTGTTTTTATTTTTATGGCATAGTCTGAGAACGATGGATCAATGGATGTGTGAATTTTTTTTTTAAAGATTTTATTTATTTATTTATTTGAGAGAGACTGAGAGAGAGAGCACATGAGAGGGTGTAGGGTTGGGAGGGTCAGAGGGAGAAGCAGACTCCCTGCCGAGCAGGGAGCCCTATGTGGGACTCGATCCCGGGACTCCAGGATCATGACCTGAGCTGAAGGCAGCCGCTTAACCAACTGAACCACCCAGGCGCCCTGTGTGAATTTTTTTATAGCATCATTGAGGTACATTATTGATGTACAGTTCCCATAAAGTGTACAATTTGATGAGTTTTGACATACGGATATACTTGTGAAATCATCACCACAATTGATGCAGATAATGACTATCTTCTGGTTAAAATGCAAATGTCTTACTTGGAAATCACATATTAAAATATTAATAACTGGTACATATGTGACTGCTATATATATAATTGGCCAGTATAGTGCAAAATGAGCTTAAAGATAAGTATCTTTTATTAGGTATTAATTTACATTTTATTTAGTCCTCTTAACATCTTACAAGCTTGTTATTATTTATTTGAATTTTTAGGTGAGGAAACGGGCCTAGAGAGAGTTCAAGCTACTGACCTAAGGGCAAGCAACAGTGCCAGGATTGAAAACTAATACTGGGGCACCTGGGTGGCTCAGTCGTTAAACATCTGCCTTTGGCTCAGGTCATGATCTCGGGGTCCTGGGATCGAGCCCCGCATCGGGCTCCCTGCTCGGCGGGAAGCCTGCTTCGCCTTCTCCCACTCCCCCTGCTTGTGTTCCTGCTGTCGCTCTCTCTCTGTCAAATAAATAAAATCTTGAAAAAGAAAAATAAAACTAATGAATATATTCTTCATCCCCAAAAGTTGTCTTGTACCTTCTCCCCCCTCCCCAGGTGATGGACTGCGGTCAGTATAGTGCAGTTTGCATTTAGTTTGTATAAGTGGAATGTTAATGTGATTTTATAGGAATTTTTGGTAGCAAGCCTCCACTGAGCACCTCCATTTGCGCACAGCACAGACTGGGCTAGACGCTGGGGACACAGGACGAGCCAGACTGGGAGCCTGCCCTCGGGTTGTTCCCGGGCAGCGGGAGTCGTCAGCTGACATCTGTGATTACAGGAGTTTCCCCGCCCCCTGGGGTGGGTGTCAGAAGGATGCGCGAGCTGGGTCTCAAAGCCAAGTGGAGGCCAGGGAGAAGAGAAGGAAAGGTGTTCTAGACAGAGGGCACAGCCTTTGCAAAAGCTTTGGAGGGAAAAAGGAGGCAGCCTGCCGGGGGTTGGGGGGGGGGGGGTCCGGGTCATAGTGGAGGCGGAGATTTACCCTCGGGCAATGGGGAGCCCAGGATGGTTTTAAGGGAGGGTGTCCGTTACTCGGTCTGTGCTGAGTGCTATGGGGGCAAAGGACAAGCGTGGGCTCTGCTGGGGGCAGGCCAGGATCCAAAGAGGTGACACGCGCGTGAGTGCTTTCTCCGGGCCAAGGGAAGGAGGAAGGCATTTGAGGCGGGGGGTTGCGGAACTACCAGCAGGAAGCAGGCCCTTTCTGTGCGGGACTCTGCGGTTGCTGCCGGGAAGGGGCGTGACGTCTGCGAGTGCCGGGGGGTCGGGGCAAAGGGACGCCCCACCTCCAGGGAGCCCCCGGCCGGTGTCCAGCCCCTAGGCGGGCTGGGTCCGCTGTAGCCACCCAGCGGCCAGGACCGGCCCGGAGGCGCCGGCCGCTACTGAAAGCGCTTTTGTACGGCAGCTCGAGCTCCTGTTTCGTTGACGTTGGAACCTGCTGCTTAGTGGTCCAGCTCCGAGGGAAATCCAGCAGCAGCGGAGGGGAAAAAAAGTAACCTCAGCTGCCGAGCGGGGAGGAAGGAGGCCCCAGCCTGGCCTCTGCTGCCTCCACTGCCTCCGCACCGCCCCCATGCCCCGCGGAGCCGGGGGTCTCGGGCCTCACACCCCCCAGCCCGGGGCCCGGGACCCCCACCCTCTCTGAGGCTGCTGTCTGCGGGGCTGTGGGGGGCTGTCTGGGGCTTCTCCCAGGGCCAGTCACCTGCCTGCTGGGCAAGCGGGCCCTGGCCAAGGGGCTCACCTCACCCCTCCGCCGCCCCTGCCTGGGGAGGCTCCAGGCCTGATGGTCAGGAGCGTGTTCTGGACCCATTCTCCTGCCCCGCCCCAGGCCGGCCTGCGGCCCACGCAGGGGCCTGGCTCTGGGCCACACCAGCTGTGAGGACAGAAGCCTAACAAGGCCTGTCAGATGCCGAGGCACGACCTTTAGCCACCACTCCAGACCATGTCCCCCCTCAGCTGGGGGTGGACTGTGGGGGGGAAAGGTGTGGACATCGCCCCCAGCCCTGGCACCCCCACCAAAGCCCAGGGAGGGCCTCCCACCTCTTCAAGGCCCAGACCGCCTCCCCTTCCAGGCTCCAGTGCTTTCAGATTCCTGTCCTAACGCTCCCTGTGTCCTGTGAAGCCCTTTCATACCCATGACCTTGTTGGCCCCATTTGACAGATGAGGAGACTGAGGCCTAGGTCATGCCACCAGACAGGCCCTGTCCTCCTGTCACTCCCACGAAGGGCTGCAGCACAGGGAGGGGGCACATCCCTCCCACCCGGTGCCTCCTGGTTCTTGCCCGGTCCTGGCCCTTCCCAGGTGTGCGCTGGGGAGAGGCGAGGGGAGTGTGATTCCACGCGAAGCACAGGAGACCCCCTTCCCGAATGTCTTCTTCTGGGGCCTGTGCTACCATTTCTGCAGGCGCTGACCCAGGGCAGACGGCAAGTGAATCTTGGTGGCCTCCAGGCCCCACGCGGCCACGTCGAAAGATGGTTCAGAACGTGGTTTCTGGATTCAGCGGCCTGGACGCCAACCGTGCCCGGCAGCTGTCATCTGAGGCAATCTGTGCATCATCCCTGGGCTGCTGGGCTGGTGCTCTGGGGCTGCTGGGACGGCTCCTCCAGGCGCACAGCCCCCCGGGGCTGGAGCTTTCTCCTGGAAAGGAGGGAGAGGAGAGCCCTGCAGGCCTTCCGTGGTCCCCTGCAGGTGAGAAATCTCCCTGAATCCACCCACAGCCAGGGGCACCCTCCCCTGTCTCCTGACCCTCGGTGGCCTCCCTCAAGGACAGACTAGATCTTTGTGACATACCACATCTACTCTGCTCCCGTGTCTTCACTGGCTCCCACTTTCTGTAGGGTCAGATCCAAAAGGCCCAGCCTAGTGAGCAAGGCCTTGTCCTGGGCTCAGTGTTCAGCTTCCCAGCTGGAGCCCACCTCCCATTCATGGAGCCCAGGGTCCCAGCCCTCATGCCCCTGGCGGGCCCCCAAACACGCGCCCCAACCTCTGGGCTGGGGCCGCATCTTTGCTCAGGACAATCCCTTCGCTGACTGTGGACTCTTCATCACTATTGCTTACTGATTTACTCTTTTTAAAGAGAAAGAAATATAATGTATATAGTTTATAATCACACATATTAAGAAAAAAACTAGCATCATGCTCTGCTCAAACTTTAGAGTAGACAGGAGTTTATAATAAAAAGTGAGATGGGGGGTGCGTGGCTGGCTCAGTCGGTGGGGGGAACGTGTGACTCTTGATCTTGGGGTCATGAATTTGAGCCCCACGTTGGGTGTGGAGATTACTAATAAATAAATAAAAAACGTTAAAAAGAAAGTGAAAATCTTCATGTGCTCCCATCCCCCTCTCTAAAGGGTCCCCGGCCAGCAGTGGGCGATGTGTCCATCCAGACCCTCGATGTGGACTCAGGGGCCTTCTTGCAAGTGAGTAAAATGTCTTTTGTTTACTTATAATACTTTTTTAAAGATTTTATTTACTTGACAGAGAGACACAGCGAGAGAGGGAACACAAGCAGGGGGAGTGGGAGAGGGAGAAGCAGGCCTCCCGCCGAGCAGGGAGCCCGATGCGGGGCTCGATCCCAGGACCCCGGGATCATGACCTGTGCCGAAGGCGCCCCTTATAATACTTTTAAAAAAAAGATTTATTTACCCGAGAGAGAGAGAGAGGGTGCACAAGTGGGAGGAAGGGCAGAGGGAGAGAGAATCTCCAGCAACTCGCCACTGAGCACAGAGCCCCCAGTAGCCGGGCCTATTCCACCATCCCAAGATCACGGCCCCAGCCAAAATCAAGAGTCGACTGGGGCGCCTGGGTGGCTCAGTTCTTAAGTGTCTGCCTTTGGCTCAGGTCATGATCCCAGGGTCCTGGGATCGAGCCCCGCATCGGGCTCTCTGCTCTTTGGGAGGCCTGCTTCTCCCTCTCCCACTCCCCCTGCTTGTGTTCCCTCTCTTGCTGTGTCTCTCTCCATCAAATAAATACATAAACTCTTAAAAAAAAAAAAAATCAAGAGTTGGGAAGCTCAACCGACTGAGCCACCCAGGAGCCCCATGGTAATTAAAGTAATACATGCAGATAGTTTTTTCTTTATCGCGATGGAATTTATGTTAAAATGCACAGGTCTTGCGGGTCCAGCTTGACCAATTATTAACAAAGCAAACATGGCCACGTGACCACCCCCCAGCTCAAGAAGCGGAGCAGGCCTGCTCCCCGCCCCCCCACCCCGCCACTGCCTCGGTCCCCCTGCGGCCAGCCGCGCTGCGCGTTCTCACTGCTTGCGTCCCAGCTTAGCTGCACCTGTTCTTGCCCGGCGTATAAATGGAATCGGGCGGTATTTGCTCTTTGTGTCTGGCTGCTTGCGCTCGGTGTGGTGTCCGGGCCCCTCCTCGGCGGCGCTGTGAGGCTCTGTGATTCGTTCGCTCTTGTTGCCGAGTGGGGCTCCGTTGTACGAACCCGGCACAGTTGGTGTGTTCCCCTGTTGATGGACATCTGGGTTGTCTCCAGTTTGGGGCTTGCTTATAGACTGTTTGTGTCCTCCCCCCACCAAGTTCCTAGGCAGAAACCCACCCCCCAGGGTGATGGCATGAGGAGGTGGGACCTCTGGCAGGTGACAGGTCACGAGGATGGAGCCCCATGAATGAGATGAGCATCATTATACAAGCTACGCGCACCGACGTGGTGAACCTCTCAATCACTAGGCTAAAAGAAGCTGGGTCCGGCAGGGGATATGTACCGCTCGCTTAGGCAAAGCCTGGAAACAGGCACAAGTAAATCGCTGTTTATGATAAATGTTACCAAAATGTCAAGAGGTTAAGGTCATAATTGGTAGGGAGGATGTGGCAGTCCGGCGGGGACCGGGAGTTGGTCAGGTTTGGGAGGGGCAGGTGGGGGCTGTGGGATTGACCGCGTGTCTCTCTCTTGCCTGGGTGGGGTCACGCAGGTGCTCTTTTGATAACAAGTTTCCGTGGGGACACTTCTATTTTGTGCACGTTTCTGTTTTATTTTACCGCTTAGGAAGGAAAGGGGCGCATGAATCCAAAAGTCCCTGTCCCTCTCCCCTCTGCAGAGGTGACACCGTGGGTCTTGCTTTGTTTGCTTCCAGAAGCTTCCGTGCACTCACATCCCTCCACAGACATGTATACAGAACGGGAGTTTTCCTGTGTCTCCTTTCAATGATGTATGTATGTATCATTCTGTAGCTTTTTCTCACGTGATGGGTCTTGGACCCTTGCAAAGTCAGTCGGCCTCCTTTATAACCACGGCCCAGGATTTCGCATGTCACAGATATATTCTAGCTGGACTGAATGAGTAACAGTACCCCCTGCGTGGGTTGTCAGATCTAAGCACTCAGAACAGGCCCTGGGGCGCACCAGGTGAGCCCTGAGCCAGTGCCCTAACTCCTTTGTGCCTCAGTTGCCTTAGCTGGAAATGGCGGTAGCTGTAAGAAGGGATTCACGTGAGGTTCTGATGGGTCCATCCGGGAAAAGCTGCTCCTGGCGGTGCGGGACGCGTGGCCGGGCCCCCAGCGACAGCTGCAAGCGCAGTGAATGTGCAGGACCCATTGGATGTCATGACTGTGAACGTGCCCTTTGCTTTCATAGCTGGAAGGGCGGGTGCTCATCTTTGTTCTTTATGTGGGTCCTCTTGGCTCTTTTTCTTTGTTTTGTCTTCTAGACGAACTCTGTCATCTACTTCCATAAATAATCCTGTTGGATTTAGAGATTCATTTATTGAAGTTCTAGATTGATTTTGGGGGAACGGACACCTTTACAATATCGAGCCCACCCCTCTGGAAGCAGATGATCTCTCCTTATATTCTGGTCGTTTCCTTCCTTCGCTCCTCCCTTCCTTTCCTGCTTCCTTCATCCCATACACGTTTGCTGAACACCTACTACGGCCCACAGTGAGGAGACAGACCTGGTCCCTGCTGGTGGGGCTGATGATCCAGTCGGAGATGAACGCAGATAAACGCACACACCGGGTGGTGTGGGGCTGTGAGGGCAGCAGGGGTGGGGGCACAGAGCCACCTCAGAGCCCTGAGTGGGGGTGGGAGGGGCTGTCCCAGGTTCCAGGTCTTCATCCCAGTTCTGAGGCCCTCAGACTCTCTTCCAGGTGGAAGGACATGTCCATCCATCCCAAAGTTGCCCTGAGGGTTGGGTGGAAGTCCATCTCACCCCTGATCCCCCATGGCCCCCCGCACCCTGTCATTGGTGTGCTGGGGCCTGAGCACAGGGGGGAAAGTAGTAGGAAGTCTCTGAAGAAGACCCCTAGAGACGGGGTGCCATACTCAGATCTGCGTTTCCCAGTAGCCCTCTGCGACCCCAGTGAGCCTAAGTCAGGGCTGCAGGAATAGAGAAGAAGGGAGCGTGTGGCTGCGGACAGGGAGCCACGTGTTGAATGAATGAATGAATGAATGATCAGCCTGTATGGACACAGCCCGCTGGTATGGAAGAGCCCAGAGTTGCAGAAGGGCCAGCCCTCCCTGAGTGGCCCCGTGGTGACGTCAAGCTCCACACCGGCTTGGCCCTCATCAGCCAGGACAGGGCTCTGACCACAGGACTCTCCAGCCTGCAGTCTCCTCCGCAGGGAGGCCTGAGGTTGGGCCAGCTGCCTGGCAGGAGCTGGGACCAGGGACGGGGGGCTGAGGGCCCGACGTCCCCCCAGTGAAGGGTGGCATCTGCCCAGGAAGAGACAGGGGCTGGGGACCACAGCCAGAACGCCTCCAAGCTGAGCCGGCAGGTCGGTGCCAGGAGGGCCCTAGGCCCCCCCCTGCCCCGCATCCTTGCCTCATCCACTCCCAGGAGGGGTGGGGGCGCGGCAGCCCCCCGTCCCGCCCCCGCACAGAAGCCCTTTCATGGCCGCCTGGCTGAGAACGCTGGCAGCCCCTCAGCCCCACGCCTCCTTCCTGCTGCGCCCCCACGCAGATCCCCCTCTCTGGGCTCCCGCGGCAGGCCCAGGGTGGGGAGCAGCCGGGCATGAGCACAATGTGGCTCCTTGTTCCCCAGCCCGGCCCGAGCCTCCTGAAATTGGCCCATTTCCTGCCTGGGCCGTGGGGCCTTTTCCAAGGTAAATAAACAAATACAGAGAAGTTGGGGCCTGGGGTGGAAAGCGGGGTGTTGGGGTTTTCTTATCCCCCTCCCCAACCCCATGGCCATAGTTGCGGTGTGGCCACAGGGGCAGAATGGAAGGCGGGGCCCCCACCCTGAGTTTTGTTGGCCCCTGAGAGAACAGGACCCACAGAAGGTTTGGGCCGCCCAGTCTCCCCCCGCCAACGCCCCAGTCCCCACTCTCACCCAGGGCTGCCCCCAGAGAGGAAGCAAGGAGCCGGGGACCCCCGGCAGGGGTTCGCAGCATGGGACACAGCAGCTGAGGGGCGGAAAGGGTTCTGGGGTGGATGGCAGTCCCCGGGCTCCCATCCCAGCTGTGTCACCTGGTGGGAGGGGGTGCGGGGCGCTGTGATCTCGGGGAAGGAAATGGCTTCCAGCTGCAGAAAGGACTCAGAAGGGGCTGGTGCCTGGAGGGCCGCATGCCCCTCGCCAGCCTGCCTGACCTGGACAAGTCACCTCAGCTCCCTGCATTGATGGGTAGGAGACTCTGGGCCTGCACCCCACTTGTCCTGGTTCTTTTGTCCCTACTGTGAGGGGCAGGAGCAAGATCAGGCCCTCCAGGTGTCCTCCAGGGCCCCATCCCCCCTCCGGGTGCAGGCGGAGTCCACCCTGCCCTGCGGGTGTGAGTGGGGGCCACACACGGCCCCTGGCATTTGTCCCCTCCCTGTCTTCTGCCTGCTCCCATGCTCTCCCCGTGGAGAAGGCCAGGCAGGTACACCCACTTCCCAGCCCGCAGGGAGGGGCCTGGTCTGACACGGATCCTTTGCATTTGTCTCCACCACCTCCAGCCCCAAATCCCGCCTTCCTTCACTTATTTTCCCTTAAAAGCAGTACACCCTATGGCAAAGCATGTCTGATGCTATGGGGGATACTTTGGGGTTGGGGAGGCGTGGTCAGCTCCCCTGGGGGCGTCTGGGAGGCTCTCCAGGAGGGCCAAGGTCGGGGAAGGAGACAAGTGACAGGGTCCCTGCCCACATGGAGCTTACATTCTAGATCCTCAGAAAAGGCATCTGGTTCCCTGACCTTGACCAGCACATTGTGGGTATGCCTCAACTTCCCCGTTACTCTCTGAGTGCGGACAGGGCAACACCGGTTTCCCCGTCAAGGATCTCTCTCCTTTGTACGAGGTCTCCAGTGAGCCTGCCCCGTGAGCTCCGACATCCCCGCCATGTGCCTGATGTCGGTCTCCACTTGGCTGTCTGTCCGTCATCCGTCAGGCCCGCAGACATCTCCTGCGCCCCGCGGCTGGAACAGACTTCCTGTCGGCCCCCACCCCTGCCTGCCCACTGCCTCTGCTCTGTCCTCACATCTGCTGGGGCTTTGTGCTTGGAAACCTGGGCACACCTTGGATTCCCACCGTCCAGTTCATCGGCCAGTCCAGGGAATATCCTGAATCCATTCTGTTCGTTGTAATCACACAACCTTATTGGATGTGGTTTGTCAGCCCAGCTCCTTTCTCTCCGGTTCTGTAAGAACCGGACAACAAAGAACCTTTAGGGACAGATGGATTTCCTCTCTGACATACCGACTTTGGTGTGGTCCCGTGTGGACACAATCGGAGAGCAGAGTTCGGTCTGGAGTTGGGGCTCTGTCTGTTCTCAAGATGTGTGGCTCTGAGGCCGGGCCGGGTGCCCACCATCCATGGCCGGTTCTCCAAGTGGGGTCACGGGCTCTTTGGGCATAGGGAGAGGAGGAGGCAGGGGAGCTCCATCCAGAAGGGGCCCAGCACTCTGACAACATCCCTGCTAGGAACGAGGCTGGCTCCAGAGAGGGGCCTGTGTAAGTCAGTGTCCCAGAGAGCTGGGAGCAGAAGTGGGCCCGCCTGAGGCCCTTCCAGACTGTCTTCTGGGGCCGGGCAGTGTAAGGTTCTGGAGAGGGGAATCTACACTTTATAGGCCGCCCTTTTCCTCCCCCGCGCAGCCCTGACACCTGGGCCCTGCCCCCCACAGCCCTGGGCCGAGGCCCCCACCTCCACGCCCCGAGTGGACCTCCCACCACCCAGCACGGTTCCTGGCACTGCCCAGGTGTGTGGCCCCCTGGCCTACCCTTGGCTTGGGCTGACCCTTACCGTCCTGCCACACTCTTGCCAGCCTGGGGCGGGTGTGAGGGGGACAGAATGACAGAAAGGGCTGGATTGGGACTCCGAATCACCCCGACCCTGCAGACACCCACCAGACCCCATGCATGAATCGTATGTCGTGAAGGACCAGGAGGGTAACGACACAAAGTCGCCGAGGACCGTGCTGCTGGGCTGGAGAGATAGGCGTCTGGAGGGCACTGGGGCACTGAGCCTCAGTGGGGGAACCCACAACTGGGAGCAGCTCACTTTGTGAGAGTTTAAGAATAAAATGCAAGTAAAAAGAGAAGAAATGGCTCATGGATCACCTAAAATCGTGTAGTTTTAGATTTTGTCACAGGGAAGATGATGTCTGGGATGAGTTTTTAAAGGTAAATGGGAGTTTCTCAGATTGTTGGGTGGTAGTGGGGGGACAGGAAAATGCAGGAAAAGAAAAGAGCAGGTGCAGAGACCTGGAGGTGTGGAAGGATCTGGAAACAGTGAGAAGTTCGGTGTGTTAGTGACAGTGATAGAAAGGCAGTGGCTTTAACAAGATAGAAGCTTCTCTCCCTGCCTCCTACCCCCCTTCTCATGGAAAAGTCCGGAGGGAGGCAGTCAGGGCTGACATGGTGGCTCGGCTCCATGAATTCCTCAGGGACCCAGGCTCTTGCCAGCTCACGATACATCCCTGGAATGTGGATTTTGACCTCTTGGCCCAAGATGGCAGTTAGAGTCCCAGCCATTGCACCCACATCCCAGGCAATAACATGGAGAAAGAGGTAAAGAAGAAGGGAGGGAAATATACATGTCAGAGTTTGGAAGGAAGGCTTTCAGAAGCTGACAGGTGACACTGTTTATAATCTGTTGGCCAGAACTTGGTTTGTAACCACCCTAGCCACAAGGACAGCCAAGAGATTATTCTGGGTGGCCACATGTCCAGCTAAAACTCAGGGGTTTAAATGCCATGGAAAAAGGGGAGGAAGGATATCAAGGGACAACCAGAGGTCTCTGCCAGCTGTGGCCTGGGCGGGGCTAGAGAGTCAGGGAAGGCCGTGGAGTGGACCCCTGCCCCACGGCAAGGGGCTGGCCACAACTGTTAAGCAAGAGAGTGAACTGCTCTGACCTTTCCCGGGGGACGGTGGTGCTAGTGCTAACAGTGTGTGGGGATGGGCAGGGGGTCTCCACACGCCTCCCCACTCTCGGAGAGGGCAGCCGGGATGCACAGGGAGCCAGTGTTCAAGGGTCCAGCTTCCTGCTTGCCCGGGGCCTGTGCTTGCACCTGCTGGTGTCTGCCGGTCCCCAGGATGTGGGCCTGGCGTGGGCCCCGTCACCTTCAGCTGAGTGGCACCTTCCCATCACAGCTGTCCCCGGAGCTGACGGCTGGCTTCTCACCCGGGACTCGCCCGCAGGACCCACTCGGAGGGGCCTTGGAGAGCTCCGTGTCCAGGCTTCTCCCGCTCACCACACTGGCCACTGTGTCCGCTTTGATGTGGCTCGGCCCAAGGGGCTTCCTTCAAGGTCCCAATGGGCAGCGGGGCGAGAGAGCCCCTCTCCTTCTATCCGGAAGCCCAGGTGGACACACGCGGCTGTCCCTTCCTTTCCCACAATTCCCAGGAGCAGGGAGTGGGGGACCCCCCCTACCCTCCTTCCTCCTGTCTGGATTATTTTCCTCATCAGAAATTCTACAGTCCAGTGTCGTTCTCCAAGCCCGGACCTTGGTCAGTTACGTCGTGGAAGGTACTGGAATTAAAGTTCATTCCTTTTCAAGGTGACGCAGTTGTGGGGTTGGGAGTCAGACATCCCCTTCTGTCTCCTCTTCCTCTTTGCGGGGCCCGTCCCAGGACAAGGCTCAGAACTGCCGAAGAGTTGAGCATAGGAATAGCTAAGCAGTTCCCTCCACCTCCCATCCTCAAGACAGAAGCATGAAGGCTCTGGAAGGAGCTGGGGTCCGGGGATGTTGCAATATCTGTCCCTTTTCCCTCCGCTTGCCCCACAGTATCTCCAGGATCCCCTATCCTGGTCCAGGGCAGATCGCAAAGTTAGTCCATGAGATTATCTGGTCACTCCCTCCCCGGCGAGCCCCTCCATGGGAGGAGTGTGCCTCCCATCCCATTTAGATTGGCCTTGGCCGACACCTGCTATGGCCAATGGGATACACGCAGGTAGGAGGCGAGCAGAGCTTGGAAAAGGGCTTGGGTGACTGGGCTGCCCCTGGACCGCTGACTCGGCTTCGGGAAGCATATGTTCCAGCGAGCCCACCTGTCCACAGAGGGTGAGAGACGCGTGGAGCCGTCCTGGACCCAAGCTGGGGCCAAATCCAGCCGCCTGGCAGGATGAGCAGGAGAGAGACGTTCATCGCTTCGAGCATCGGGGTTTTCGAGGGGCTTGTGAGGCAGCATTGTTTGGCAGTAGCTGACTGGCACTCTTCGGTGACCCCGGGGGCCCCTTGTAGCTCCATGGAGCGGCTTGCCGGGGAGGGAGTGACCTGATAATCTGTGATGGGACCCATCGTGCCCTTGCTCAGCTGGGTTTGGACCTGGACTTCTCTGAAGCGGATGCTGCACTGAATGACCGCCTCCTGGGAGCGACGGAACTGGGTGCCACCCCAGGGGCGACGGGGAAGCAGCCCTGCCTCCCCCCGGGCAGAGCGGAGGGGCCATCCTCTGGTCAGGGCTTCTCAGAGGACGAGGATGATGCCAGACCGGGGCTGCCTGCCCTGAATACCTCCCTGTCCGTCCGGCCTGGCCTGAATCTCGAACATGTCGACCCGGGAGGTATGCATCTCTGCACCCATTTTCAGAAGAAAAACTTGAGGGCCAGAGAAATTGAGGGACTTGCCAAGGCCACGTAGCTGACACATGGAACAGCCCAGCTGGCGCTCCTGAGCCGGGATCCTTCCGGGACCGGTCCAGGCCGAGAGAGGCCCCTCAGTGCAGGTATGCGAGCACGCTGTCTTGCCCACTACTTTCCCGGATGGGGCTCTGGTCAGAGGGGTACATCTTGGAGGAGGAGTGGAGTTCTTCTTAGGCCTGCCTCCCTCCTGCCTGGGCCCCTCTCTCCTTCCTGTTACCTGGACTGGCCCTTGAAGTCAGTGTGAACCCCAAATTCAAAGCTCATCGAAGCCAGCTTCCAGACAACTCTCACTCCTGAAAGCATTTGATAAACCCACTCATACTGAGGCTCTGATGACTGAGAGTTGAGCCACCATGGGGGTGGGGAGGGAGGACACCCCAAGAAGGCCACATGTGGACACGACCCAGTGAGGCCAGGGAGGGAGGCAGGAGAGAGGCCACACAGGACAGGGCCTGAGCTTCCTTTCCAAGTGAACAAGAGTGTGGGGCCAGGTGTATTTATAACACAGCCCTGAAGGGGACCAGGCCTCCCATAAATCACGCTATTTCCTTGGCAGGAGTAAAAATAGCCAGATGGCATCCTGCACATGCTTGTGCATGGAACAGAGCTGGCCCGGCCAACCCCTCCACCCCCAGGCCCCGCCCTCTGGTCATGCCTCATTTGACCATCAGGACAAAGTTTCCACCTCCTCCTCCCCACTGGGCACCATGCTCGCTGCCTGCCCCTCATCTCCATGGGGGAGGGGGGGTGCCTCCCAAATGGAGCTGCTGGGTGGGTCCCCTGCAGCTCCATCCCCCAGGCCAAGCCTGCTGACTTTCGGGCTGGCTCAGGCCAGCTGCAGGGGGAACAGTACAAATCCTTGGCCAAGTCAAGTTGGGGAAAGAGTCAGAGGTGGGTAGTGGGTGAGGAATAAGGGTCGGAGCTGGGGGTGTGGTACGTCAGCAGAAAATCCCGAGTCAGGACCTTGCTACACCATCAGGGCCTCCCCTGCAACGGAGAAACAGAACGGGAAGGAGGAACTTAGGGTGACCCAGAACCAGGTTTGGGGCTGGGGTGAGACTCCTCGGGCATGTGCCCCAAAGGGCACTCTGAGGCCTGCATCAGAGTAGTCTGGGGAGCTCCTTACAATGGAGAGGCCAGGTCCTGGACTCTCAGGAGTGGGGCCAGAAGTGTATTTTAAGCAAGGTCCCCACGGTCTCGGGCCTGCGGTCTCTGCCGGCAGCCCAGGCCTCCTCCGATGCACCTCTGCAACACAGGACTGGGGCTCTGGGAGGTGGAAGGCAGGGCAGGGGGAAGGCTCTCTGCTCGCTGCCCTCCCTTCCACTTCCTCTCCTCGGGCAAACCAGTTTGCCCGCTGTCTCTGGGTCAGCAACAGCGGGAAAAAGTGACCAGCTGGAAAAGTGACCTATTTGAGGCAAGATCACCCCCTACCAGCGTCTCAGCCTCTCTCTGGGAAATCTACTCCTGCCTAGGGGTGGGGAGAGGCAGCCTTCTGGGGGCTGAGGCCCTGGGGCCAGGTCTGGGAGGAGCCAACCAAGGTAAGGGCCTCACATCCATCAATCTGCATAGTGAATTTGCCCAGACAGCAGAATCCCTGCAGCAGGGATTTGAACCTGGGTCTCTGGCCACAGCCCACAGTCTAGGTCATGGTGGAAAACCCCAGGTTCTTCCTTGTGTCCAAATTCAGTATTATCGCTGAGCTGCCTTCAGTGTCTGTCTCTCGTGATGTCCAGGGCGGCGGCGGGGGGGGGGGGGGGGGGGAGTGTCAGGCA
Source organism: Mirounga angustirostris (assembly GCF_029215605.1). NCBI lineage: Eukaryota > Metazoa > Chordata > Mammalia > Carnivora > Phocidae > Mirounga > Mirounga angustirostris. The sequence goes on from NW_026991713.1 coordinate 170,882,839, forward strand.
GGGTGCCCTCCCCCCACCCTCACTGGGCACTGCCTCCCTAGGGCAGCCTCCACCCGGCAGAACCTCGCCCTGTCCCAGGTTCTTGTTCTGGCAGAGACTTGCAGGCACTTAATTCATCTAATTAGACTAAGGGCAGTGGTTCTGGCCACACCACGCCCTACAAGACCTCAGAGGAGTTACTCTTCTCTGAGCCTCCTTTGTATAAGCAGTACTCGATGAGCACATAATCAACAGTCTCTGCTCACCAGCTCCAAACTGGGAATTTGCTCACTCATTCTACAGATGTTTATGGAGTACCTCCTATAGGTAAGGCAGCCATCCGGGGCTGGGGCGACAGCAGCATGTAAGACAGGATGGGTGCCTGTCCACAGTCTTGTCTGCATGACACTTACATTCTGGGGATTCAATGGCAGGGTTGACAGCAGAGACTCTAGAACCATCTGGGTTCAAATCTTGGCTCTCTTAACTGGCTGTGTGGCCTTGAACAAAACACCTAACCTCTCTGTGCCTCAGTGCCCTGAACTGTAAAGTGAGGGCAATAATGGTCCCTGCTTTGCCATTGGGAGGATGAAATGAGTTAGTGGTGAAGGACCAGTATTGGACATCAAAGTATGGAAGGCCATCATTTATTCTACGGCAGTCCCATGATTCCTTCCCTCTTAGGAGTTCCAAGGGACTTGCTCTTGCCTTTTCCTCTTGGACCACAGCCTCCTGAATAATGGCGAACCTCCTGATGCCTCATGCAGCTGGAAGAAGGGCATGGAAGCACAGCAGCCCCCTCCTCCCTGACTCAGCCTAGTTCTTGTCTTTCTTGTTTGCACCATCTCTTCACAAGGAAGAAATCTCAGCACCACTTTGGGGTCTTATACTGGGTTCATCAAAAAGGAGACCACCGAGCCCAGGCCTGGTGGGAATAGAGGAGAACCATAGTCACAAAGCCTAAGCACCTTTGTGCATGGCGAGGAACGGGGCTGCTTTCAGCCCTGTAGGGGTGAGCAAGCTGACCGGGGCAAGTAGGCAAGGTTATGCTGTCTAGTTAACAATCCTGCCTGGATGACGGTCTTTCCTAGCAATTGGTGTGAGCCATGAGTGTATCAAGAAGGAATAAAGAGGGCGCCTGGGTGGCTCAGTTGGTTAAGCGACTGCCTTCGGCTCGGGTCATGATCCCAGGGTCCTGGGATCGAGCCCCGCATCGGGCTCCCTGCTCGGCGGGAAGCCTGCTTCTCCCTCTCCCACTCCCCCTGCTTGTGTTCCCTCTCTCGCTATCTCTCTCTGTCAAATAAATAAATTAAAAATTAAAAAAAAAAAAAAAGAAGGAATAAAGAGACCGCTGATAATCCTGGGAAGTCTAGTCATCTGGGCTATTTTAGTAAAAGGCCAAAGAGTATTAAAATTTAAACACCTGAGAATATCTTTATATTAAGAAAACCTTGGGACAAATTAATAATAGTACTAAGGCTGCCTATGTGCCAGACACTATTCTAAATGATTTACAGATGTTAATGCAATCATCCCTACAATACTCTAAGGAAGTCAGTACTATTGTACTATTATTCATCCCCACATTTCAGAAAGGATGGCTGGAGCAGTAGTTCTCAAAGTGTGAGTCCCGGGTCACCTTTACCTGGGAACTTATTAGCAATGTGAATTCTCTGGCACCAACCCAGATCAGCTAAATCAGAAACTCAGGAGGTAAGGCACTCCATTTTAATAAGCCTTCTGGTGATTCCAGTGCATGCTCAGGTTTGAGAACCACGAAACTAGATTTGCTGTGTAGCAAAACTTCCTACTCTCAGTGGCTTAAAACAGCAAAAGAATATTTCTCCCTCACACTGCTTGTCCACCAGGAGTGGGAGGGGGCTTTTGCTCATCACAGCACTCAGGTACCCTTTGGAAATGGTCCTAGAGGCATATAATAAATGAAGAAACATTTATTCAAGAAAATCTACTAAAAGTTGGTGAGAACAGTGAGAGTCTATGGTGTTTGAACCAAGACCACTCCCACCTCTAGCTCAACAAGATGGTAATTCCACTCCTGACTGGTGCAGCCCAGAGCACTGAAATCCCTTTCCCTCTAGCTCCCAGTGAAAGGGCTATCTTCCCAGAAGGGGCAGGATGCCAGCGTTTCTCAGCCCATCCCATGCTATCCGTTGCTGAGGCATTGCTCGGGGTTCCCTTCTGCTCAGCCCCCATTCTGCCACGAGCATGAGACCACTGAGAATTCTAGGTCCCAATCCCCTTCCCTTGGCTTGTAAGGCAGAGGTTCCATCATGGGAGAGGAAAACCAGGAAGACCTGAGGCTACCACCCTTCCCCTCTCCTGAGCACTCAGCTCCTAGAGCAGAGCTGTCTATCAGAGAGAAGCACACCCTGTCCCTATCCCCAGCTCCAGAGTCATGGCCTAGAGGTTTTACCTAGAGGAAGAGGCAGAGTGTAGAACAGAGGGCTCCCAATCTCTTTCCAAAGGAACAGACTTCATTTAGTGTGAAGAAGTGCAAGCCTAGAGTGCTCTAAAAACAGTGGAGGGTGTGGTAAAATGTAGTTGAAAGGGAAATCGTGAATTCATTAGAGACTCAGGCTAAACTGTAGCCTGGCTAGTTTGCCAGAGAGAATCAGGGAAAGAGATACTTGGAAAGAGCCCTTCTGGGGTCAGAACAAATCTCAAACATTGACCTCGGAACTATTCCTTCAAATGAGCCCAAATTTGATTGGCTCAGTCTGGGAACAAATGTATGTCATAGCATGTTGTTGAAAATAATAAGTAGCCAGCAATCAGTGGAGCTTAATAGACGGGTGCAGTCAGGGAAAGAGACAGTCAAAGAGAAGCCCACCCAAACCACTGTCATTCCAGAATGACTGTGGGCATACCCATGGTTGCACCCACTTAGGAGCAACATCAGAGTCTACACACTGAGAATGAGAAAGGATGGAATAATCCATTCAGCCATTACACAAATAAATAGGCAAATAACAATAACAAGCCCCAGGGGAGGAGACCATACTGAGTTCCTACAGGATATTATCTAAAATCTAATGCCTATAATCTACAATTATCCAGCCTCCAAAAAAATTTGAGACTATGAGACATTCAAAGAAACAGGAAAGCATGACTCATGTATCAGGAAAAAAAAATCAGGTAACAGAAACTGCCTATGAGAATGACCAGGGATTGGATCTAATAGGGGAAACCCTCAAAGTAGCCTTTATAAATACATCCAAAAAACTAAAGGAAACCACGACAAAGAAGTAAAGGAAGATGTGATGACAAAGTTGCGTCAAATAGTATATCAATAAAGAGATAGAAATTATACAAGGAATCAAATGGAAATTCTGGAGTTAAGAAGTATAATAATTAAAATGAAAAAATTCACTAGAGAAGCAGAATAGTAGACTTGAACTGGTAGAAAAGAGAATCAGTAAACTCAAAGATAGATTGATGGAGAGTATGCTGTTTGAAGGACAGCGATTAAAAAGGAATGAAGAAAAATAAACAGGGCACCTGGGTGGCTCAGTTGGTTAAGCGACTGCCTTCAGCTCAGGTCATGATCCCAGGGTCCTGGGATCGAGTCCCACATCGGGCTCCCTGCTCTGCGGGAAGCCTGCTTCTCCCTCTGCCACTCCCCCTGCTTGTGTTCCCTCTCTCGCTGTGTCTCTCTGTCAAATAAATAAATAAAATCTTTAAAAAAAAAAAAAAGAAAAATGAACAGATCCTCAGAGAAATGTGGGACATCATTTAACACACCAACATACGTATAATGGGAGTACCAGAAAAAAGAGGAGACAGAAATGAGAAAAAATATTCAAAGAAATAATGGCTGAGAACTTCCGAAATTGATTGAAAAAACATTAATCTACGCATCCAGGAATCTCAACAAACTCCCAATGGTATAAACACAAGCAGGCTCATACGTAGACACATCCCAGTGTAAATGCTGCAAGTCAAAGACAGGAGAAAATCTTGAAAACAGCAAGAGGAGAACAGCTTGTCACTTACAAGGGAACATCAATAAGAGTAATAGCTGACTTTTCATCAGAAATTATGGGGCCAGAAGGTGCTGGGGTAACATGTTCAAAATTCTCAAAGGAAAAAAACTGTCAACCAAGAAGCTTATAGTCAGCAATGCTATCTTTCAAAACTCAAAACAAAACAAAAAAGACTTTGACAAATAAACAAAAACTGAGGTAATTTGTTGCTAGCAGACCTGCCTTATAAGCAGTACTAAAGGGACACCTTGGTGGCTCAGTCTGTGAAGCGTCTGCCTCCAGCTCGGGTCGTGATTTCAGGATCTTGGGATTGAGCCCCGAGTTGGGCTCCCTGCTCAGTGAGGAGCTTGCTTCTCCTCCCACCCTCTGCTGCTCCCCCCACCTTCTTGTGCTCTCTCTCTCTCAAATAATAAATAAATCTTAAAAAAAAAAAAAAGGCAGTAATAGAATTTCCTCAGGCTGAGAGCAAGTGATCCCAAAACAAGAGACAGAATTCACAGAAGGAAAAAAAAAAAAAAAAAAAGAATAGCAACAGGTAATTATGTAATTATAAAAGGTAGTATAAATGCACATTTATTTCTTCTTTAAAAAGCAATAACATAAAACAATATGCATATAATGTACTATTGGGCCTATAACATATAGAAATATAATAGGGGTTTTTTGTTTTGTTTTTTTGGGGGCCAATAACAGCACAAAAGAGATGAGTGGAAGCAAAATAAAGGAAATGACTCAATGTGAATCCACAGGAACAAATGAAGAGATCCAGAATAATATTAAGTCATAGACTGAAAGACTTATTATTAAATTAACCTAAAGATTCAATGTAACTCCTGTAAAAATTTCAACTGCCTTTTTTCCCCTCCAGAAATGATCAAGCTGATCCTAAAATTATGTGGAACTACAAAGGACCCAGAATAGCCAAAATAATCTTAAGAAAAAAAGAAAAAGTTGGAGAACTCACACTTCCTGTCTGTAAAATTTCCTACAGAGCAAAATAATCAAGACAGTGTGGTACTAACATAAGGATAGACATATATATTGGTAAAATAGAATTGAGAGTCCAGAAAAAAACCCATGTGTCAATGGTCACTGATTTTTCACAAGGGTGCCAAGACTATCCAATAGGGAAAGAATAGTCTCCTCAATAGATGGTGCTGGGACAACTGGAGAGCAACATGCAAAAAACTTCACACCATATTAAAAAAATCAACTCAAAATGGATCAAAGATAAGAGAGCTAAATATAAGAGCTAAAACTATAAACCTCTCAGAAGAAAACATAGGGATACATCTTCATGACCTTGACTAGGCAAAAGTTTCTTGAATACATCACCAAACCCACAAGCAACAAAATAAGGATATAGAAAATTGAACTGATCAAAATTTTCAAAATTTTGTGCTTCAGAAGTCACTATCAAGAAAGTGAAAAGAAACTAACACAATGGGAGAAAATTTTGCATATCATATATCTGGAAAGGGAACTGTATCTAGACTATAGAAAGAACACTTAAAACTCAACAATAAAAAACCCCCAAATAACCCAATTTAAAAATGAGCAAAGGATTTGAATAAAGATTTCTCTAAAGAAGATATATGAGGAGCACCTGGATGACTCAGTCGGTTAAGTGTCTGACTCTTAATTTTGACACAACTCATGATCACAGGGCTGTGAGATCGAGCCCCATGTCCAGCTATGTGCTGGGTATGGAGCTTGCTTAAGATTCTCTCTCTCTCCCTCTGTCCCTCCCCCCCATTTGCGTACTCTCTCTCTCAAGAAAAAAAGATCTATGAATGGCCAATAAGCACATGAAGACATGCTCAACATCCTCAACATCATTAGGCATTAGGGAAAAATGCAAATCAAACCCACAAGATACCACTTCACACCCTCAAAATGACTATAATCAAAGAGTCAGATAATAACGAGCGTTGGTGAAGATGTGCAGAAATCAGAACCTTCATGCACAGTTGGGAATATAAAATGATAGAACTTGTTTTTGAGAAAATGACCTAGCAATTCTTTAAACAGTTTAACATTCAGTTACTGTATGGTTTGGCAATTCCATTCCTAGGTATATATCCAAGACAAATGAAAACATATATCCACAGCACCACTGTGTATATGAATGTTTATAGCAGCATCATTCATAGTTGCCAAAATATGGAAACAAACCAAATGTTCATCAACTGATGAATGGATAAACAAAGTCTGGTAGTTCCGTACAATGAAATATTATCCAACAATAAAAAGGCAAGAAGTACTCATACATGTTACAACACGGAAGAACATTGACAACATTTCGCTAAATGGAAGAATCCAGTTACAGAAAGCCAGGTACTATATGATTTATAGGAAATGTCCATTAATAAATAAATCTATAGGAAACACAAAGCAGATTAGGTTTGGCTTAAGTCTGGGAGAGATGGGGAGGGAGCAATAGCTAAAGGTTACAAGGTTATTGTAATTTTTTTTGGAGGTGTTGAAATGTTTTAAAGTTGACTGTGGTGATGATTGTACATGTTTGTTAATGTACTAAAAACTATCGAATTGTACGCTTTAAATTGTATATTTTGTGGGGCATCTGGGTGGCTCAGTTGGTTAAGGGTCTGCCTTTGGCTCAGGTCATGATCTCAGGGTCCTGGGATCGAGCCCTGAGTTAGGCTCCCTGCCTGGTGGGAGTCTGCATCTCCTTCTCCCTCTGCCCCTCCCTGCCACTTGTGCTCATACGGTCTCTCTCAAATAAATAAAAAAAAAATCTTAAAAAAAAAATAAGTTGTATGTTTTGTGAATTCTATCTGGACAGAGCTATTTTATGATTCAATTCCTAATACGATTTTTAAGTGTTTTTTTGTGTGAGATTATTCTCAGTATGCAGAACAGATGGGAGTGGTATTTTATTAGTATTTTTTTATAGTGTCAAATTCATTTACTTTTTAACAACAGCAATCATTTATTAAATTAACTTTAGTCATGGGGTGCCTCAGTTGGCTGAGGGTCTGCCTTTGGCTCAGGTCATGATCCCAGAGTCCTTGGATCGAGCCCCTCTCTGCTCCCCAGCTTGTGCTCTCTCTTTCAAATATAATCTTTAAAAATAATTTAACTTTACTCACAAGTTTTGCTTTGGCAACCCCAAGTGTGTAAGCATTTGGTTTAAAATTCATTTGAGTGTGCATGTTGTTCTTCTGTAAATAACTAAAAATGTTTTTTAAAATAAATGTGTCAAGCATTCAGAAAAAAATTCAGAAATTATATAATAGCTAATACAATCCAGCTTTGTCAAATCTCCACATTTTGCATTATTTGCTTCAGATTTTCTTTTTTTTTTTAAAGATTTTATTTATTTATTTGAGAGAGAGAATGAGAGAGAGAGAGAGAGAGAGAGAGCACATGAGAGGGGGGAGGGTCAGAGGGAGAAGCAGACTCCCCGCTGAGCAGGGACCCCCGATGCGGGACTCGATCCTGGGACTCCAGGATCATGACCTGAGCCGAAGGCAGTCGCTCAACCAACTGAGCCACCCAGGCGCCCCAGATTTTCTTTTAAGAAATAAAATATCACAAAACCAGTTGAAGTTCCCTATGTACCTCTCCCCTGACATATTTCCCCAATCTCCCTGAATTTAGTGTTTATCACTCTCATGAATGTTTTATAATATACATTTTAAAACTATATATATATAATCACAATGCAATATAGAGTATTGTGTGCTTTTAAACTATGTAAATACTGTCATTTTGAGTATGTTGTTCTCAATGGTTTCTTTTCACACTATGTTTTCCCTAAAAGAAGAGAAGAATATATCGAATCCTCATGTATCCATATACCAACTTCAGTAATAACCAGTTATGTTTACATGGGCTTCATTAAAACACCTACCCACTTCCTCTCACTCTCATTTTAAAGCAAAACAGACACAGTGAAATTTCATCTATAAAAGTTGCAGTACATATCTCCAAAAGATAAAGACATTTCATAAAAAATCAACAGTGCATTTTGGATCTATCCATGTGGTACATATAACTCTAGTTCTGTTGTTTTAACTGTTAACATAAAATTTGATTACATGGGAATAATAATTTGATTTGTTTGACCATTGGCTTACTGATGGATGCTTTGGCTGGTCCCTCATTTTCACCAAAAGCAATGATGTCATGAACATTCTTTTTTAAGACTTTATTTACTTATTTGAGAGACAGAGATAGCGAGAGAGAGAGAGCAGGAGAAGAGGGAGAATATTCTTCAGAATATTTTGTTCTTTTTTTTTTTTTTTTTTGCAAGAGAGAGAATGAGAGACAGAGAGCATGAGAGGGGAAGGGTCAGAGGGAGAAGCAGACCCCCCGCTGAGCAGGGAGCCCGATGCGGGACTCGATCCCGGGACTCCAGGATCATGACCTGAGCCGAAGGCAGTCGCTTAACCAACTGAGCCACCCAGGCGCCCGAGAATATTTTGTTCTTGATTTGTATTTTATGTTCTTTGAATATCTGGAAGAACTCACCTAAAAAGCCACCTAAACCTGGTGTTTTATTTTTGAACATGTGAAATTGTTAGTTCAACTTATTTAATTATAGATCTGTTTGACCTTTCTATTTCTTCAGGCATCAGTCTTGCCTCCAATTTTTGGCTATTATGAATAATGTTGCTATGAATATTCATGCACATATTTTTGTGTGAACATATGTTTTCAGTTCTCTTGGTGATACAACCAGGGGTGGAATTGCTGGGTCATATGGTAATTCTATATTTAACTGTTGCCATTTTATATTCCCACCAGCCATGTATGTTGGTTCAATTTCTTCACATCCTTGCAAATGTTTGTCATTTTCTTTTTTCCTTTTTAAAAAAAATTATAGTCATCCTAGGGGGTGTAAAGTGGTTTCTCACTGGGCTTTGATTTGCATTTCCCTAATGCCTAATGATGTTGAACATCTTTTCATGTGCTTATTGGCCATCTGTATATCTTTTTTTGGAGAAATGTCTATTTAGATCCTTTACCCATTTTTAAGTTGGGTTGTTGGTCTTTTTGTTGTTGAGTTTTTAGAATTCTTTGTATATTCTGGGTACTAGTCCTTTATCAGAGATATGGTTTTCAAATATTTATCTTTTCACTTTCTTGGTGGTATCCTTTGAAGCGTAATTTTTTTTTTTAAGTTTGACAAAGTCCAATTTATCTATTTTTTCTTCTGTTGCTCATGCTTTTGATGTCATTTCTAAGAAACCACCGCCAAATCCAAGGTCATGAAGATTTACTAAGTTTTCTTATGAGAGTTTTATCACTTTCACTCTTACATTTTTAAAGATTTTATTTATTCATTTGACAGAGACACAGCAAGAGAGGGAACACAAGCAGGGGGAGCAGGAGAGGGAGAAGCAGGCTTCCCGCTGAGCAGGGAGCCCGATGCGGGGCTCGATCCCAGGACCTGAGCCGAAGGCAGATGCTTAACGACTGAGCAAACCCAGGTGCCCCAGTTTGCTAGTGTTTTGTTGAGTTTTTTTTCCCCCCATCTATTTTCATAAAGCCTATTAGTTAGCAGTTTTCTTTTCTTATATGTTTTTATCTGGCTTTGATATCAGGGTCCTACTGGCCTTATAGAATGAATAAGTGATGTTCAGTCTCATGGATTATTTTGAAGTATGTTGTTTCATTTCCAAGAGTTTGAATATTTTTGGGTTATTCTGTTCCTGATGTCTAGTGCAAGCGCTCTATGGTCCTACTTTGTATGGTTTCACTTCTTTTATGTTTGTAAAGGTTAGTTTTAGGACCCTGAATATAGTCTGTCCTGGTGAATGTTCCATGGGCACTTGAAAAGAAGGTGTATTCTGATGGTGTTGGATAGAGTGTTTTATAAATGTCAGATCCAGTTGGCTGATGGAATTATTCAGTTCTTCAATAGCCATTCTGATTTTCTGTCTACTTGTACTCTGGCTACTTAACTGACAGAAAAGTGTTATAGTCTCTAACCATAATTATGCATTTGTCTATTGCTCCTTTCATTTCTGCCAGTTCCTGCTGCATGTGTCCCGAAGCTCTGTTTTTAGGTGCGCACACATTTAAGGTTGCCTCTTGGTAAACTGAATTTGTCCCTTGTAAATTTCTTTGCTCGGAAGTCTACCTAGTCTGATCTTAGTATAGCCACTCCAGCTTTCTTTTGAAGGTTTTCTTAATGGTATATCTTTTTCCATTCCTCTGTTTTTAACCTATTTATATCATTACATTTGAAGTAAGTTTCTTGGAGGCAACAAATAGGCCTTGTTTCGCTTCTCTCTCTGTTCTTTCTGACAATCTCTTTTAATGGGTGTGTTTCTCTACATTTAGTGTTATTATCAGTCTGTGTGGATTTAGGTCTACCATTTTATTACTTTTCTGTTTTTCCTTCTACGTTTCTCTATTTCCCCTTTCCTATTTTGGGGGTTCTTTACCTGTTTTTTACTATTTTGTTTTATCTGTTGTGTTTCTGACTCCATCTTTTTGTAGCTTTTTAGTGGTGGCTCTAGGGGGGGCAGGATATACATACTTAACTTTTCCAGTCTACTTAGAATCGATATTTTACCTCTTTGAGTGGAATGTAGAAGCCTTCCCACAATATAGGTTCCTTTACTCTTTCCCTTTACGTTATGGTGGTTGTATACTACATTGATATATACTGAAAATCCCACCAAACAATGTTGTAACTTTTTGCGTTCAACTGTCATACATAATTTTTATAACTTAGAGAAAGAATAGTCTTTTGTTATTTGCCCAGACATCTACCATTTCTGTTGTTCTTCTGTCAAGCACAATGTTCCAGGTTTCCTTCTGGTATTATTTCCCTTCTATCTGAAAAACTTATGTTAGTAATTCTTTGTGAGTAGGTATGCTGGGAACAAATTCTTTTAGTCTTCCTTTATCTGAGCATATCTTCATTCCACCTTAATTCCTGAAGGATAGTCTCATCAGGCATAGAATAACGGATTGACCGTCCTGTTCTTTCCACACCTTAAAAATGTTGTTCTTGTCCTTCTGGCCCCCATGGTTTCCCAAGAGAAATTCACAATCACCTGAATTGTTCTCCTCTAATGTATGTTTATCCCCTGGTTTCTTTCATGATTTTTTATCATTTATTTTTAATAGTTTAATTAGAATGTGTCTGGGTGTGAATTTTTTTGGGGGGTGTGTGAATTTCTTCAGGTTGATCCTGCTCCTGGTTCACTGAGCTTATTGAATTTGTAGGTCTATATCTTTTGCCAAATGTGGAGAGTTTCCAGCCATTATTTCTTCAAACATGATCTGTTCATGTTTTATAGCTTTACTCTGTGGGAGAGATGGGTGGAGTATGTTACTTTGTCTCCATTAAAATTCTGGAAACTGAACCTTAAAGACCATTTTGATATTCCCTGTCATGGTTACTTTGGGGGGGGGGGCAGGGAGGAGCAGAGGGAGAGGGAGAGAGAAAATCTCAAGCAGATTCCACACCCAGCACGGAGCCCAATGCAGGGTTGGATCTCATGACCCTGAGACCATGACCTGAGCTGAAATCAAGAGTCCAATGCTTAACTGACTGAACTACCCAGGGGCCCCAATTCTGTGTGTGTGTATGTGTGTGTATGTGTGTAAACTCTGTACTTCTCTGTGGAGAAATTATCTAGTTCACTAAATCTCTCTTCAACTATGGCTAATTTGTGGTTTAACCATCCACTGAATTTTTAACTTGAATGACTATATTATTCATGTCTAGAAGTTTTGTTTGATTTTTCTCACATTGTCCATTCTTTTTTCATAGTGTTATTTTCTCTTGTTTTTCATTCCTTCCTTTCACATTTTGAAATTTTTTCTTTCCTATAGGTGCCTACTTCCTTTATAATTAAAAAAAACATTTATTTATTTGAGAGAGGGAGAGAGAGAGAGAGGTGGGTGGGAGGAACAGAGGGAGAGGGAGAATCTCAAGCTTAGCATGGAGCCTGGCTCGGGGCTTGATCCCACAACCCTGAGATCATGACCTGAGCCAAAATCAAGAGTTGGATGCTTAATGGACTGGGCCACCCAAGTGCCCCTAAATTTATTTATTTATTTATTTATTTATTTATTTATTTATTTATTTATTTATTTATTTTTAAAGATTTTATTTATTTATTTGAGAGAGAATGAGAGAGAGAGCACATGAGAGGGGGGAGGGTCAGAGGGAGAAGCAGACTCCCTACCGAGCAGGGAGCCCGATGCGGGACTCGATCCCGGGACTCCAGGATCATGACCTGAGCCGAAGGCAGTTGCTTAACCAACTGAGCCACCCAGGTGCCCCCTAAATTTATTTTTTATTGAAGTGTAGTTGACTCCTTATTTTATAATTTTTTGAAGTTTTTATTTATTTAAGTAATCTCTACACCCAGTGTGGGGCTTGTACTCACAACCCTGAGATGCAGAGTCTCATGCTCTTCTGATTGAGCCAGTCAGGCCGCTCCATTTTAAACATACTTATTTTACAGTCTCTATCAGATTGTTTTTGGGTGATCTTGTAGTTGGTGCATCTCCAGACTTTTGATCCTAGGTGAGTCTTCTGTGCACCATCATTTACCTTGATCATGGCCTTACCTGTGGGAATCCTGGGTGGCCTCAGTGGAGGTCCTGTGGTTTTAGAGCAAGTTTTGAGTTCGTCTCTGTTAAGTACCCCCACAGATATTACTAAGCCTGGGACCAACAGTTATGTTAATCTCTCGGTTTTAGGTTTCACAGAGGAGCGTCCCTGTGAATCTATTTTTTTTTTCTTTTTTTTTCTTTAAAGATTTTATTTATTTATTTGACAGAGAGAGACACAGCGAGAGAGGGAACACAAGCAGGGGGAATGGGAGAGGGAGAAGCAGGCTTCCCGCAGAGCAGGGAGCCCGACGCGGGGCTTGATCCCAGGACCCTGGGATCATGACCTGAGCTGAAGGCAGATGCTTAACGAACGACTGAGCCACCCAGGCGCCCCGTCCCTGTGAATCTAAAACTTGTGTAAGCACTGGCTCATTGTAAGAAACCCTCAGGAGGGATTTTTAAAAATTCTACCAGCCAGGTTGAGAAAGGCAGATTTCTTTCTTGTCCTTCTGTGCCTAAAGGTCCTTTCTTTTCTTCCTTCCTTTCCTTCTCTCTCTTTCTCTAAGATTTTTTTATTTATTTGAGAGAGAGACAGCATGAGCAGGGGGCAGGGGCAGAGAGAGAGGGAGAAGCAGACTCGTCACTAAGCGGGGAGCCTGATGCAGGGCCCTGATCCCAAGACCCTGAGATCATGACCCGAGCCGAAGGCAGGCACTTAACTGACTGAGCCACCAGGTACCACAAGGTCCGATTTCTTTTTCCCCAGCACATTATCCCACTGAGGGTACAGCCCCAGACAGCTTCAGCTATAGCTGGGGACTCCGTTTCAATGCCCACTTCCAACGCGTCACCTTCTCTGGATGACAACCAGCCCCCGGTTTCTGCTGGTGCCCTCACCACTCCCCCGGCCCCCCAGAGAGGGCAGTTGTGGCCCACTTCATTTCTGGTTGGAGATTTCCTTTTGTTTCTTAATTTCTTGGACTTAAAAGGATGTGGTTTGTTTCTTAACTTCTTGGATTTAAAAAGATACTGTTGGTGGGTTTTTTTGTTTGTTTGATTGTTTTTGTTTGAGTCTAACTCTCCTAGGTGTTTACAGCAGGATGGTTTTCAAGTTATACAATCCACTCTGTTGCTCGAAACAGAAGTCCAAACCTAAATACTTTTTTTTTTTTTTTTTTTTAAGAATCAGAATCATAAATTTTCAGAGCCCTCAAAGCAGGTAGAAGCTTGGCAGAACACAGCTTGGAAACCACCCATGGAGAAGGAAGAACTCAGCCTTCCTGCCACCTGCTTCCACATTTCCAGTCCTAGCACCCTCATGCTCTGGGACTTGGGGTAAGTTACTTAGCTTCTCTGAGCCATCCTTTTCCCTACAGGAAAGTTAGGAGAATCATGCCCACCTCCCAGGGCCTGGGACGACATTTAGAAAGTCCTGGCCCGGTGATGCTTGAGGTGGGAGTCTCTCTAAATGTCTTTGGTATAATCTTGAAAATTTTCTTAGGTGTAACACCCCTTTGCACCGCCCAGTGAATGGTGGCTGGCTGGTGACAAGTTCCCAGGAACAGAACCCGGGACACAGAGGTCCTGTCTCCTTTTCTGTTCATTTCTGGGAGGACAGCCCGGGGCTGGCCCCACCTGATGGCAGTACTCTGACCAGCCCCTGGCATGGACCCCTTGAGAAGGCACCCCACTCCCTCCCCACTGACCTTTCCAAGCAGCCCATTCATCCTGGGGTTGGGGTGTGGGCCGTGGTTACAGACGAATCCCCATCCTCCTCCCCCAGACCCCAAGCCCACGAGGGCGGACACCCCAGTGGAGGCGGCGACGCCCGGGGAAGGCCTCTGCGCAGGAAGAAAGGCATTTCTGTCTCGCTCTGAACCCGCCTCGGGTTTCGCACTTCCCCTCCCCTGGACAATCCCGACCTTCACCGTGAAGGAACTTTTGCAAACACACACGCGAGCGCATGTATTTTTGGAAGAAGGGGAAAAATTCCAAGAGAACCTCTGCTCGGTTAAAAATGAAGTGAAGATTATATTAAGAATGAAAGGCGAGCGGGGCCGCTCGGCGCACACAGAAGGCCCTTTCATCGCGCCCGGCCGCGCGCCGCGGGAAGCTGCCAACACAAACGCGGGCGGAACAGAACCTGCGGAGCCGCCGGCCGCGCTGCCAGGCCGCGTCCCGGCCGATCCGGGGCTGGCGCCGCTCCCGTTTCCGCTCTGCTGACGCGCCGAAATCGCGGGCGGCGGGGACCCCGGGAGCCGCGCGGGGAGAGCGCCTGGCCGGGCTGCGGGCGCGGCGTCCCCCGAGCGCCACCTGCGCGCGGGGGCCACCCTCCCCTCGCCCCGGGGCGGCCCAGGGTAGCGGGTCTCCGGACTTTGGGCCCCACCCCCGCCTGCCTCGCCTCGCCTCGCTGGGACCGCCCCTCGGCTCCGGGGCTGCTTGTCCTCATCCCGGGTCCCCCCCTTCCCCCGCGCATGGGGAGCGCTCAGGGGGCTCAAGGCCGCCTCCTCCGCGAAGCCCGCCTGGGTCATCCCTGCGCTGGACTCCTGCAGGGCTTCCTCGCGATCCTGGTTAGGTCCGAGCCCCTGCCCGGCAGGGTCTGTGTCCCTCCTGCAGCCCCTTACCCAGTGCGAGCCTTCCCCAGCCCCCAAACTTGTTCGTGGGGTGAAGAACGAACCCATGCCTGCCACAGGCTCCAATGGAAATCCCGCTGGAGGACGGGCAGCCTAAGGGTTTGCCAACTGGGAACTAACTCCCATTAATGTTGGGAAAGCCATGCAACCTCACCCCATACATTCTGTCATTTGGAATTGAAAAAGTCCCACTTAATCCCCTCACTATACCTGAAAAGTAAAGCCTGAGCACTTTTCACTTGATAATTGTGGCCTTGACAATGTGCAACCTGCTTCCCTCTCTGACCTTGAGTGGCCTTACACTCCTCCAGCACTTTACCATTTACAAAGGACTTTCAGGGGTGAGATCAGAGGTGATTCTCCCCCCCCCCCCCCCCGCCCCTTGCCCCAGGCCCGGCGCTGGATAAAGAAACTGAGGCTTTAGTATTAAGTGCCGCATCCGAGGTCACAAAGGCATAAAGGATGCCGGTGAACTGCAGCCAAGTTGTCTCAGACCATGGCACCCAGCCATGCTCCCTCTGTGCTCCTGTGCCCTCCCACCCGCTTGGCCTAGGACTGCCTGCTCTGGAACCCACACTCGGGGGGTCTCCACGGCTGTGTGGCTCTGGTCCTCCCTCCCTCCTCCTCTCTGCTCACCTCTGTGTGTGCCCGCCTAGCCGCCCCTCCTCTGAGCCGGCAGCCTGCTTTGGGTCCCTTGGTACTTGTACTCCTGACGCTGTGGGCTGGGCTTCTGCACGCCCACCCTACTCCTCCCTGTGCACAGCCTGCCCTATGCCACCTTAGATCTGCCTTTTAAATGTTTAGAGGGCAAAAGCCAGAAGAGGTGACAGTGGATGAGATTTGGGAGTGAAGGCAAGAGAGAGGAGACAAGCATGGGGGCGACTAGGTTTGCTCCTATCTGGGGTGTTACCACTAGCCAGCCTCAGGAGCATGAGAGAAAGGAGAGACCAGGGAGGGGTGGTCTCAGGGTCCCTGCGGGTACAGCGCTGAAGGTCCCGAGAGGGTGAGGCTGGAGGAGGAGGTCTGGGAGGCTCTGACGTAAAGATGGAGGCTGACGCCTTGGCAATCAGTGAGCTTGTCCAAGATGAACTCATTCATATGCAAGAGAAGATGACCCAGGACAGAACCCCAACATTTAAGGGGCTGGGGGAAGATGGGGAGAGGAGGAAAGGGCAGGAGGGAGGGGAGGAGGAGGGTCAGTGAAGGAAGCAGAGAGAATGGGAGAGTGGTTTGTAAAAGTGGCATGAGAAGGAATTTTAAGAAAGGAGTGTTCAAAACTGGTGGAAGATTACAGAGGTCTGTAGGAAACTTTCCAGAAGGAACCTTCTCACCAGTCAACTCAGGGGTCACTGAGGACCTAGGTCAGAGTGGTGTCCTTAGCATGGTGACAGTAATGGGCCAAGGGGCATGAGTGAGAGCGGACAACTGAAGCCTGGCTAGTTTGGGCTTACCAGACAGGAGAAAGACACACTGGAAACTACATAGTACAACCGAAAGAAATCAAAGGAGTCCTAAATGGAAAGACATCCATGTTCATGGATCGGGAAGATCAAATATCGTTAAAATGGCAACATTCCCCAACTTGATCTAGATTCAAATCCATCCCTACCACAGTTCCCCCAAAAGCTGTCTCTGTGCAGAAATAGACAAGCTGATCCCGAAAGTCATATGGAAAAATTCAGGAAACCTGGACTGTCTAAAACAAAAATGGAAAAAAAAAAAAAAGGAACAGTGCTGGAGAACTCACAGTTCCTGATTACAAAACTTACCACTAGGCTACAGTAATCAACACTGTATGGCTGCGGGCATGAGAATACAGACTTATAGATTAGTAAAATAGAACCAAGAGTTGAGAAAGAAACCCATGTATCTATGGTCAATTGATTTTTTAAAAAATATTTTATTTATTTGAGAGAGCACGAGCGGGGGGAGAGGCAGAGGGAGAAGCAGACTCCCCGCTGAGCAGGGAGCCCGATGCGGGGCTCGATCCCAGGACCCTGAGATCATGACCTGATCCGAAAGCAGACGCTTAACTGAGCCACCTAGGCGCCCCATGGCCAACTGATTTTTGACAAGGGTGCCAAGACCATTCAATGGGTCTTGAATCATTTGTTTTACAAATGGTGCTTGGAAACTGGATATCCATGTGCCAAAGAATGAAGTTGGACTCTTACTTCATACCATATACAAAAATTAACTCAAAATGGACCAACAGGGCGCCTGGGTGGCTCAGTTGGTTAAGCGACTGCCTTCGGCTCGGGTCATGATCCTGGGGTCCCGGGATCGAGTCCCACATCGGGCTCCCTGTTCAGCGGGGAGTCTGCTTCTCCCTCTGACCCTCCCCCCTCTCATGCTCTCTCTATCTCATTCTCTCTCTCAAATAAATAAATAAAATCTTAAAAAAAAAAAAAAAGGACCAACAACCTAAAGGTAAGAGCTAAAGCTATAAAGTTCTTAAAAGAAGACCTAGGGGTAAATCTTCATGACCTTCAATTTGGCAACAGTTTCTTGTTGACAATGACACCAATAGCAAGCAACAACAACAAAAGATAGATATATTTGGACAGCATCAAAACTCTTTTTTTTTTTTAAAGATTTTATTTATTTATTTGAGAGAGAGAATGAGAGAGAGAGAGAGAGAGAGAGAGCATGAGAAGCGGGAGGGTCAGAGGGAGAAGCAGACTCTCTGCCGAGCAGGGAGCCCGATGCGGGACTCGATCCCGGGACTCCAGGATCATGACCTGAGCCGAAGGCAGTGGCTTAATCAACTGAGCCACCCAGGCGCCCAGCATCAAAACTCTTGTGTTTCAAAGGACACCATCAAGAAAGTGGAAAGGCAAGCTACAGAATGGGAGAACAATTTTGTAAATCATAAATCTGATATGGGACTCATTTTGGAATGTATAAAGAACTCAGTAAAAAGACCAGTGACCCAATTAAAATACGGTCAAAGGACCTAAACAGATATTTCTTCAAAGAAGATATGTAAGTGGCTAATAAGCACATGAAAAGATGCTTGACTTCAGTTGTCATTAGGGAAATGCAAATCAGAACCACAATGAGATGCCATTTCGTGCTCACTAGCATGGCTATATTAAAAAGGAAAAAGAAGAAAGAAGAAAAAAAAGGAAAGAAAGAAAAAAGAAAAAAAGAAAAGAAAAAAAAGAAAGAAAAAAGGAAGGAGAGAAGGAGGGGAGAGGGAAGGAGAGGAAAGGAGAGGGAAGGAGAGGGAATGAGAGGGAAGGAGAGGGAAAGAGGAAAGAGGAAAAGGAAAGAAGAAAAGAAAAGAAAAGAGAAGAAGAAAAGAAGAAAAAGAAGAAAGAAAGAAAAGAAGAAGAAAGAAAAGAAGAAAAAGAAAGAAAAGAAGCAAGAAAAGAAGAAAAAAAAGAAGAAAGAAGAAAAAGAGCAAGTGTTAGTGAGGATGTGGAGAAACCAGAACACGCATACGTGGCTGGTGGTACAGCCTCTGTGGAAAACAGGACTGTTCCTCCAAAATTTACACATGGAATTATCATAGGACACAGTGATTCCATTCATAGGTATATACCCCAAAGAAGTGAAAACAGGTGTTCAAAAACATACATGAGTGCTAATAGTAGCCTTATGCGTAATAGCCAAAAAGTGGAAACAAACCAAATGTCTATCAGCCGATAAATGGATGAAGGAAGTGTATCCATACAATGGGATGCTATTCGACTGTAAAAAGGAACGAAGTCGTGACACATAGTATGACGTGGATGAACATTATGCTGAGCAAAAGAAGCCAGACACGGAAGGACAAATGTCGTAATAATTGCCTTTACACGAGATCTCCAGAATACATAAATCCATAGAGATAGACTAGTGGTTGTCAGAACCTAAAGGGAGGAGGGGAAAGGGAGTGACTGCAAATGGGTATGGCTCTTCTTTTGGGTGATCAAAATATCTTCTGATTAGAGAGGGTGATGGTTGGACAACTTTGTGATCATGCTTAAAAAAAAACAACCCACTAAATTGCATACTTTAAACGAGTGAAATTCATGGTATGTGAATCATCTCTTTTTTTCAACAAAGGAGAAATATATGAAGAGATCCTCTTATAAAAATTGTGAATTCCGGGTGCCTGGGTGGCTCAGATGGTTGAGCGTCTGCCTTCGGCTCAGGTCATGATCCCAGAGTCCTGGGATCGAGTCCCGCATCGGGCTCTCTGCTCCTTGGGAGCCTGCTTCTCCCTCTGCCTCTCTCTCTCTCTCAGTCTCTCATGAATAAATAAATAAAAATCTTTAAAAAAAAAAATTGTGAATTCCCCCAGCGACGGGGAAAAGGGACAGAGATTGGGTGAGGGGCAAGGGTTGACTGAATGGATGACATTTTCATGAAGTGATTGAACAGAATAGAATGAAAGTGGTCTGGCTGTGGCTGAGGAGAGGGGTGGGACCGAAGGAGTGTTCTGGTGGGAAGCAGAGGCTAGGCCGTGTGCAGAGGCAAGAGGGAAGGTCGGCTGATGACCCTCATGAGGTCAATTGCACAGACACAGGCAAGGGGCGGGGCCTTCGACTCCTCTGGGACCCAGGGGAGGGGGCGGGAGGGGCAAGAATACAGAAGAGGTAGGGGTGAGGAGAAAGGGGGACCTTTACCGTCTCTGTGGAAGAGAAGGCCAGGTCTCTGGGCCTGGAGAGCAGAATGGGGGTGCTTGGAGGGGAAGGGGGTTCTGAGCATCAGGGCGAGGCTAGGAAGGACCTCCTCATGGAATTGAAAAAGGAACCAGTGACGCATGAAAGGCTGCTGAGTAATTCTGTGGTTGGAAACGCACCTTGGTGATTTTCACATCCATTCCACGGAGCCTGAGTGAGGCTCTTTGTGCTCTGGGGACACTGTATTATTGATGGCCCGTAGCTATCGGCTGTGGCCATACAGGGAGGGGTTGGCCAGCCTGGGTGTCTGCTTTACCCCCCCAGCCCCCCCCAAGTCACCGAGAGGGGAGGAGGTAGTGGGGGTAGAGCTGCTCAGCCCTTGCAAAGGAACACAGTTGATGGTGCCCAAGGGAGTGGCCCCCGGGGCTGGGGAGTCGCTTCATATCTCGGGGGTGCGGACTGAATGGTTAGGGCCGTAAGAGGTGGCTGAGTCTGCTGTGGTCTTCAACCTTCCCAGCCAATGCCAAGTTTTGGACAACTATTCACAACCTGGGTTCAAACCCCCTCATTGCATTTCCCGCCCCTGATTGCTGTCTGCCGTGGCCCCTAGGGCTCCCCCCACACCGGAGGATGCCCATCCCATGTGGCTTATCACAAGCAGCACAGAGGGAGGTAGACCCTCATGAAAGTGGAGAGGCAGGGTGCAGAGCATGACTTTGTCCACATGCCCACGGCCCTTCTCTGGGTTGGTGACTGTCTGCAGATCTGGAGCCTGCAGACCTGCCTGGGGTCCGTGGCTGGGGTGTGAGCCAGCACGCACCAGGGGCCCCCGCCTGCTTTTTTTTTTTTTTAAGATTTTATTTATTTATTCATTAGAGACAGAGAGAGAGAGGCAGAGGGAGAAGCAGCCTCCCAAGGAGCAGGGAGCCTGATGCGGAACTCGATCCCAGGACCCTGAGATCATGACCTGAGCTGAAGGCAGACGCTTAACCGTCTGAGCCACCCAGGCGCCCACCCCCCGCCTGCTTTATGGGTCTGTCCCCAAGCCTGCCCCCAGCAGCACCTGTCTTGTCCCGTGTAGCGGTCACTGCACCCCCCTCCCCCATATGAGCTCATGGTCACAGTCACAGAAAAAAGGGTTTGTCTTTTTTCATCAAGGGTTCTTGAACCAGATTTTCTTGATTTCCTTTTCGGCAAACCAGTACAGACCCCTCATTTCCAAGCCACCTATTCTATTATTTTTCTGACTTGTCCATAAAGTTTTCATAATGAGATCTATGCATTCCTCCGACAAACTGGGGCTGGTGTCTATCAGAGGGCGCTGAGGGATGGGGAACCAAAGTCGGATGGAGTACGGTCGCTGCCCTCAAGAAGTTCTCACACCTGGGGAAGTTGGGTCAGACCATCTGATTCCTGCAGTGAGACGGGGACCCAGGCCTGGGCGTCATAGAAATAGCTATGTCAGGGTGGTCAGGAAGGGCTGCCTGGAGGAGGAGGGGCTTAAGCTGTAAGTTCCCCTCCCCCCCAGATTTATGCTTTTTTTTTAAGATTTTATTTGAGAGTGAGCGAGAGAGAGAGAGAGAGAGAGAGAGAGAGAGCACAAACAGGGGGAGGGGCAGAGGCAGAAGCAGGCTCCCCACTGAGCAAATCCCAGGACTCTGGGATCATGACCTGAACCGAAGGCAGATGCTTTACCGACTGAGCCACCCAGGCGCCCCTATGCATATATTTTTAACTATCTTATGTGTGCGGTTTTGTATAAAGAAATTAAAATGATTTTTAAAAACAGAAATATTTTAATACTAAAGAAGAAAGTTTCTGTGATTTTATTTGATGGATTGGGGGATAGAGAAATTCCCTCTTGTGCTGAGTGGCCCCTTTTCCGTGCTTGCTGGGACAGCCGATGGTGGCTAGGGACACATGTGTCTTCACTCCCAGTCCTGCCACTGTAGGCTTGGGAGACTTGGGGGCTTCCACTGGAAAGTTCCTATTTTCAACTAAGCTTTGGAAAAGGATTGGAAATGCAGTCTGGTTAGAGCAGCACAGAGGTGTGGACCGGTGTGAACAGTTAGCGACCGACGGACAGCAACTCAGTGGGGTTGGAAGGCAGAGAGCCTGGCAGACAGTGGCTGGAGGGGGGCCAGGCCTTCTGTGCTAAATCAGGGAGTTTGAACTTTATCTCAAAAGCTACTGGGAGCTACTGAAGCATTTAAGTCGGGGCAGGACAGAGCTAGCAGGTGGAGGAGGGATGGTGGAGCCCAGATTGGCTGGGGAGGCCAGCTGGGAAGGCCATCAAGGTTAGTGGAGGAGGGATGGTGGAGCCCAGACTGGCTGGGGAGGCCAGCTGGGAAGGCCATCAAGGTTAATGTCAGATTCACGCGTGGCAGAGATGAAGAGTTAGGGGCGACACCAGGGACATTAAGGAGGCAAAACTCTCAGCCCTGGAGACACGGGATGCGGCTGAGTGGGAGGGAGAAGAGCAGGACCCGGGAGTCTGGCTCAGGGGACTGAGGCGGGGGGGAGGGGGACAGGCGTGGCAGCAATTGAGGGAAATGACAATCTCCCTTCGGCCAGGGTGTTGAGGGACACTCTGTATGTGGGGGTCTCATGAGCTACATAGGGGTCCTCCCAATACAGGCCACACTGAACAAGCAGGAATGAGTTTGGGAAGCCTAGTCCTCAAGTTCAGGCAATGATGAGAAAACATCCCACTCACCCACCTCACAATTTGCCTCAAAATGTTCTTGGAAACCCACACGAGGTTTCCCATCCGGAATTTGGATTTGGATTCAGCTAGCGTACAAGGAGCACCCATTACTGAGTGAACACCCCTCCTGGCACAGTCCCCCTAGGGTCCCTACAGAGATGCCCAGTGACTTGGCAGAAGTTTGGGGTTCCGTCTGGGGTCATGTGGCCCCTTTTCTAGAAGCCCTCTTTTCTAACGTAGCCATTTGTCTGCAGGCTGTCTCCTGGTGCTGTCCTTGTTTCCTGGGGTTTCTCAAGAGCAGCCAAAGCCACACTCACCCCCAAGTCCCATCCCTTTCGGGATGTGGATTTGCTGGGCATTCCCCCCTCCCCATGTGAGCAGTGAGGGGAAGGTCAGTGGGAGGGAGCTGGTGAGGGAGCAGTACAGGAAATGGGGATCCGGCTGAAGGTCCCCCCCACCCCCCGCGGCTGTGCTTTTCGTTTGAAGGGAATTAATATCACGTTTTTAAGGAAGATAAAACATTTTTTGGTTTATTACAATATTTATATTCTATTGTATTATCTGCTGACATTTCTTTTTCTAGAACGTTTGCCTCCAAGGCCAAAACCATGAGTGCATGTGTGTAAACATGCACACACAGACACGGGCATTTTTTTGCTTAACGGAGGCTTTGGGTTAAGTCAGACCACTCATATTGTTACATCATTATCATTTCCAAAGAGTTGACCAAAGAGATTAGAGAGGTCAAGGTAAGCTTCTTAACCAGGTGAGGAAAGAGAAGGAAAGAGAGCAGTCTCTCCCTGCAGCCAGCCTGACCCTTGGACATGAGAGGATGAGGGATGTCGCTGGTTTCCCCAGGAGAAGGAGAGCCTCAGGACTCCCCACTGCCGACAGGAAGGTCTGGGTCTCTCAGCCAGACACACACAACCTTCTGGGGTCTGGTCTGCCCACGCTCAGCAAACCTTCAGGTCAAGTGGCCTCCCAGCTACGTTTGTCCCAGCACCTGAGCGACCATGCTGAGTGGGGGCGGGGGAGCAGAGGGAAGCCCAGGGCCCTTCTCAACAGGCCACCACCTCCCATAAAGGGTAGCTGCCGTGGCACATGAGCGCAAGTCACTTGCTGTGGCCAAGGCGGCCACGGTTTCTCTGAGGCCCCCTGGCTTGCTCGGGGAAGCATACAGTGAGTTATGTCGCCACCTATCGCCTGGTTTGCTCAGCAAGTCAGCCAGGGGAAAGAGAGGGGAAAGAACTCAAATCCTTCCTGAAGACAGCACCTGGCCTTGGGTGGAGACAGAGGGGAGAGAGTCTTGACGACCTAGGGGAAGGTTCAACCAGCCCTTGCTCGGCTCTAGCCACACGGCCTGGGGCAAGTCCTTCCTCCCCTGGGCTTCAGCCCCCTTCCCTCCGAGGAGATGCTAAGTGGCGTGGGTGCTGGCAGATCAGTGGGGAGGGTTAGAGTGAGGAAAGCAAGGCTCCCAGAGCCTGGGCTGAGCTCGGGCGGCTATGCGGGGGAAGGCTTGTGGAGGCCAGAGGCCCCGTCCCCACCAGTCCCGTGGCAGTGCTGAGGCAGGAAAGGCGGCAGCTCCACCCAGGCTCTCACAAGGAAGAGTTGGGAGACCCTCGGTTAGTTTATCCTTTTTTTTTGGAGAGGCAGAGAGAGACTATCTCAAGCAGGCTCCACGCCCAGCATGGAGCCCAGTGGGGCTCGATCCCACAACCCTGGGACCATGACCTGAGCTGAAATCAAGAGTCAGACCCTCAACTGACTGAGACCCCAGGCACCCCTCTCGGTTAGTTTGTTTTTTGGAGAGGAAGAGAGAGACTATCTCAAGCAGGCTCCATGCCCAGCGTGGAGCCCAATGAGGCTCGATCCCACAACTGCGGGACCCTGACCTGAGCTGAAATCAAGAGTCAGACCCTCAACTGACTGAGCCCCCCAGGCACCCCTCTCGGTTAGTTTTTTTTTTTTTGGAGAGGAAGAGAGAGACTATCTCAAGCATGGAGCCCAATGAGGCTTGATCCCACAACTGCAGGACCCTGACCTGAGCTGAAATCAAGAGTCAGACCCTCAACTGACTGAGCCCCCAGGCACCCCTCTCGGTTAGTTTGTTTTTTGGAGAGGAAGAGAGAGACTATCTTAAGCAGGCTCCATGCCCAGCGTGGAGCCCAGTGGGGCTCGATCCCACAACCCTGGGACCCTGACCTGAGCTGAAATCAAGAGTCAGACCCTCAACTGACTGAGCTCCCCCAGGGGCTCTCGGTTTCTTGACCTGCCCCCCAAGCCAGTTTCTTCCTCCCTTGGTAAGTTCGCCTCAGAGTCTCCCCAGGAATGACCAAAGCCCTCCCATGAGGGGCCTGATTGGCCCCACGGACAAGCAGCGTCCCCACCCCGCCACCACACAGCCCAAGTAGCCGTGGGAAGGCTGACTTCGTACCACCTCCCGATGCACACATCTCGTGAGAAGGCAAGACAAAGACCCACGCGGAGCAGGCCGACCCAGCGGTCTGAGCGGGAGGAGAGTCACAAAGCCGGAGGGCCGTGCAGACTGGTGAGACGCCAGGACTGAGGAGTGTCACGAGCTCGCGTCTCCGCACCTGCACTTACTGCCTCCGAACCCACGTCAGGTGAAAGGTGGTTTGCTGAGAACAAACCGCGTGACGTGGCCCGAGGGGTGGGCCAGACCAGCGCCCCCTGGAAGGCATCCATGCCTTGTGCCGCCCACGTGAGGAGCCCTTTCAGACGTGTTTTTGGACATCAGCCTATACAAGCTGGCTTCCTTGTTCTTCGCGTGTCCCCCTGGCAGAAGGAAGAGACGCCACTGTCCCACTCCGACACGCGTGGCGGGTTGGGAGCAGCCGGCTGGCGTTCCTTCAAGGCGCGCCCCGCAGTCCCAGATCCCAGCCCCGTGCCACCCCTCTGATGCATCCTCCGCGGATCCACGGCAGCCAGGTCCCCGGGTTTTGATGACGCTAATAATGCACGGAGACATTGTAAACTGTATAGAAGCCCTCAGAACAAAACGTGGAGGCCTTGGTCTCCCATGCTGCGCTGGTCGGAAGGGCCACTGCTAAGAGTGTGAAGCACATTCTCCCAGTTCTTTTTTTTTAAAGATTTTATTTATTTATGAGCGAGAGAATGAGAGAGAGAGAGAGAGCACATGAGAGGGGGGAGGGTCAGAGGGAGAAGCAGACTCCCCGCCGAGCAGGGAGCCCGATGCGGGACTCGATCCCGGGACTCCGGGATCATGACCTGAGCCGAAGGCAGTCGCTTAACCGACTGAGCCACCCAGGCGCCCACCACTCCCCTTTGAAGGGCTCACAGTTGCTCCCAATTCTGCCACATCCTCAATAGTGGTGTAGCAAACGGGCTTTTAGTCCACAAGTGTAAGTGGTTTTGAGAGACGGAGTCCTACAAGGGGGCACTGCTGGGTTGAGGAGCGGGTATTCTTTAACTTTTAATACATTCACGTGGTCTTCCCAAAAGGCTTCACCACACAGTGATCTTCCTGAAACACCCCTGTCAGGCCACCCCTCTGCTAAGGCTTCCAGCAAGTCTCCTCCGAGGGAAAGCCGGGGAAAGCTGCCGAGCAGGAGGTGGGCAGTGATGGGGCACTCCCACCCCTCCAGGGTGCTGTGTGCACCACACACGTGTGTACGTGCGTGTTGTGGGGGTGCAGGCCAGGCCGGGGAAAGGAGAGAAGCAGCCAGAACAGAGGCAGAGGAGGTCGGTGAGGGCTAAGGAGTGAAGACAGAGAGACACTTAAGACAGCGGGGCTTTGTGGTCACACCAGAGGCCAAGGACGAAAGGGCAGTTGGGTGGATGCCCTTGCTGGCTGTGGAGACAGGGCATGGCAGAGCAGGCTGGGTGGGGTGTACGTGTGGGGAAAGGTGGTGGTTTTGGTCTGGGCCCTCCTGAACCTGGAGGGACTGAGGGAGGTCTGACCCCAGGTGATCCCAGGTCAAGATCATGAGGCCTGAGACACCTGGGTGGCTCAGTCAATTGGGCATCTGCCTTTGGCTCGGGCCGTGGCGGAGCCCCACATGGGGCTCCCCACTCAGCAGAGGGTCTGCCTCTCTCTCTCCCTCTGCCTGCCGCTTTCCCTGCTTGTGCGCTTACATGCTGTGTGTCAAATAGATAAATCTTTTTTTAAAAAAGATTTTTATTTATTTATTGAGAGAAAGAGAATGATAGCATGAGAGGGAGGAGGGTCAGAGGGAGAAGCAGACTCCCCGCTGAGCAGGGAGCCCGATGTGGGACTCGATCCTGGGACTCCAGGATCATGACCTGAGCTGAAGGCAGTCGCTTAACCAACTGAGCCACCCAGGCGCCCCTAGATAAATAAAATCTTAAAAAAAAAAAAATCATGAGGCCTGGAGCAGATCTGGGAACCATCAGCAAGGTGTTCATGGCCTCTAGAGAAAATCATGCTTCTAAGGCTACCACTCCAGTCCCCGGGTTGAAGGAAGCCCCGGGGGGGGGGGGGGGGAGACAGGAGTCACCCAGGGGGCCTCTCAGCACCCTGCTTCCCCAGGAACAGAGGCAGCACCTCTTTCAGCTGATCCTGTTAGGAAGGGAGGCGCCAGAAGGTGGGAGCACAGACCAGGTGCCTCTTGGGTCAGGGAACGTGCTCAACCCTTGAGCAAGACAAGACCTGTGGTCTGGTTGGGTCACTTGTGAGTGGCTGATCGTGGGAACTCACTTGAAATGCTCTGTTTTTTGGAAGGGAGGGATGGTGGTAATGAGAAGAGTGAAAACAAAGGGCTGCCCAGGGTTGGGAGAAAATCAAGAGCTTCCAGCTGGGAAATTGAGGGACGAGATAAAGAGGGAACCACCCACTGGATTTGACTGCGTAGCAAGTCAGGGTGAGATGGTGGGAAGGCAGTGGGCTGGAGAGTAACCGGCGGCGAGTGGAGAAAGCCAGTGTAGACAACTCCCTTGAAGAAGGGTGGTCAGGATGGAAGATGAGGGTCAGGGAGGCTGCAGAGGGAGGATGCAGGACTGGTAAAAGGACCTAAGGGCAGTGTGGGTGCTGTAGGACTGGGTGCACTTACAGAGGATGAAACAAAGCTGTGGGGAGACTGCAGGGGTCAGGGCCAGAGCCCAGAAGGGGGCACCCCCGCCTCAGCACTGCAGGGAGCCAGGAAGGCCAGGCCAGGGGGGAACCAAGTGCCCAAGGACTGGTGGCTCCCAGGTTTCTCCAGGATTCATCCCAGAGCAGCAGCTCCCCACAGAAGGGAGCGGGCGAGGGAGCCCCATCTGAATGCTCAGGCATTTCCTTATTGGGTACATCAGAAAGAATTGCTCTGGCTCTTGCTGATCCAACCGGTCTTCATGAATGGCTGTCCCTCCACCCCACCTACTGACTTCACAAGTTTAGTTGAATTCACACAATTTATACTGGATCTTGCAAGGACAGAGAAAGGTTTTATTTATTTAGAACAAAAACATATGTAACATAATTCTCTAAAACAGAAAACCCTATAAAATACACAAAGTAATCTCTATTTGTATTTACCCAGGGACATTAACAGCCGGAAGGGGGGCTAGGACTGGGAGAAAAGCCAAGGACTAATTCCATTTAAGAAAAACAAGAAACTGCCTTTTAAAAAAATAGCATTTTTCTACTTGTCAGTAGCTACACTTTCCCCGACTCTGTGTATGAAAACGTGAAACAAAATAGCACCTGTGAAAACACATTTGAGCCGCGTCAGTCAGAGATGAGGCAATGACCGGGGCTGTGGAATTCCAGCCCCGACTTCTAAGCGCGTCCCTACAACACAGTGTGTGCTGGGGAGTTCTTTCTAGAAAGCCCCCCTAGCCCCAGTGATGGAGAACTCCAGCAGCCCGGCCACTCTCGTCTGTAGTTTAGTTGAAGAATCTAGGAATCAAACACAGCAGTTAGAAACGCAACAGGACTCAGCTGCCCGACGCAGAGCAATCACAATCTGGAGGTGCCACGTGTGGCCACGGCCACGCGTCCGAGAGCCAAAGCCGGCCCTGGGTCTGCGGTGACCGCACTGGGCAGGACCGGGGGACAGCGGCCCCTACTGGATGGGTTCTGGGAGACGGTAGCTGATTAACGTGGTGGCTCTGAAAGTTCAGATCAAAAACACAGGACAGTCTCCAAAGATCAGAACAGAAAGGACCCTAAGATCATCCAGCTCAACTTCATTTTTCAGATGAGGCCCCAAAAGAAAAGACTAATTTTTGAACGCAGGCAGAGCTTTATTCATTGCAATTTCTCGACTGTTCCCCAAGGAGTGACACTTCCTTAGCCATTTAAAGATGTGAACCCCCCCCCCCAAACAGCCGAATGCTTGCGGTAGCTGCTTTTCAACCGGCAACCACCAGCACCTGCCGCACAAACTGGGGCAGCACGAGCTGCTCGGGATGCAACCAAACCAGGAGCCCGGGGGAACCTGTTCCGGGCAGCTCCGGGCACAAGCGGCGTCACGCTGCCGGACAGACGACACGCACACTGGTGCGGAGAGACAGAGCTCCACCGTTCAAGTCCTGGGGGCCACCGCCTCCGCTCTGTGTCCCTCTGTCCCGAACCCGCGCTTCGAGCCTCACGCAGGTGCCGTCGCACGAGTGGGCTGGCGGCTTTCCCAGCGCTGCTGGAACAGAGGTGCGAGCATGGACACTTCTTCCTTCACGCGCAGCGGCGGTCTCAGGGGAGGGGACCTTGCCTGCGCACCCCCCCGCCCCCGGGGGGCAGCTGTAGCAGCCGGTGGCTACAATCCAAGGCGGGAGGGGGAAGGGGGAAGGCCAACGCCCCCTCCTCAAGTAGTTGATGTGGCTTCTCGCCTAAATCTACGTGGAGTGCTTTCTGTGCCTGTAAGGACTACGGCACTCGGCTCGTGAAGCCTTTGTTGGCTGGCCTTCGTCAGAAACTACAGAAAAATATGGCACCTATAAAATTCAACTTACAAATCTCAAAGGCACCGCTCTTATGGAACTCGTTTTTAGTGGGATAAAGAGATGAATAAACACACAAATCTAAGTGCTATAAAAAAACAAGCAGGCTACGGGGATGCAGAATGATGCACGGTGCTCTTCGACATGAAGTAACGCGAAGACCTCTCTCAGGGGACATTTACGCAGACGGAGCTCTGTGAACAGCCAGGAGAAGGGCTTTCCAGGCTACAGGAACACGGATGCAAAGGCCGGGAGTCCGAGACACGGCATGGCTGGGATGGAGTGAGCAAGGGGAAGAAAGACCGCGACACTGGACTGGCACCAGGCGCCAAGTCACTGGGGCCACGGAGCCCTCGGGCAGGACTTTCAGGTGCACCACTGGGAGTTCTGAGCAGAGAAACAACTTTTTAAGAAAAGAAAGGTGAGTCTGGCTGCTTTGCGGGGAAGAGACTGCAGGGGCATAAGAAGAGCAGTGGGGAGAGCAGTCCCCTCTAAGCTGGGCTCTCGGGCTACTCTGCCCAGCACCCCGAGGTGGCCGCTGCGAGGTGGTGCCAGGTTCCTGGTCCAGGCCTTTGGAGACTGGCATCTTCACTCTCCGTTGGGCAGCACCTCACGTCCCATTTATTCCTCCACGAACCCAAGCTGCCATGTAAGTGCAACCATTCTAAGGCCATCGCACTGGACGGGCCACGTGTGGGCTCCAGTCAACAGTCCACTCACCTGCCTGACTAGAGTGAGATCCCCTGCCCACAGCCACTGACGTGGGAAGCATTTGCTGTACTCTGCTGGGCGACCGGACAAGGAGAGGATGGGGGTATGACCACACAGGATGCATGACGGCGGAATCATCAAAAGCACCTGCCTGTCCAACCCCAAGCAAAGTCCTGGAGAAACAACACGCTGGCAGTAATCTCCTGATTATTGGCAGGATCTCTGATGCAATCACCCCGAGAAATGGCCAGCCCTGGTGCCAAAACCAATTTGACATTGCTTCTGATCACTGGCAACTGCTGTCCAGCTTGAGGCCCAGCAGGATTTGCAATGTTCAGGCTCAGAACCTACCGGTGAATCAAGACCGAGCTCAAGCCCCAGAGTCAGTAACGGGAGAGGGAGACTCACCGGAGCATCATGGAGCATGATTAAGTCATTCCACCACTAATGCTACCTGTTTGTCACACAAACAAGAGTCATTCTATTGTTAAAGTGAAGGAGTTAATTTACCCTGTATAGATGTGAACCCTTTGCTTCAGGTATCATATATGGTATTTTAAGTCCATAAACAGAAATTTTGGTATAATTATTTAAAAATAAAATCTTGAAAAAATAATCATCTCTGCACCCCAATGGGGCTCGAACCCACAACCCTGAGATCAAGAGTGGCACGCTCTACTGACCAAGGCAGCCAGGTGCTCTGGTTCAACTATTCAGGCATTTGAATAAAAAATACAGATCTAGGGGCGCCTGGGTGGCTCAGCTATTAAGCATCTGCCTTCGGCTCAGGTCACGATCCCAGGGTCCTGGGATCAAGCCCCGCATCGGGCTCCCTGCTCGGCGGGAAGCCTGCTTCTCCCTCTCCCACTCCCCCTGCTTGTGTTCCCTCTCTCGCTCTCTGTCAAATAAATAAATAAAATCTTTAAAAAAAAAATAAAGATCTAAGGGCGCCTGGGTGGCTCAGCTGGTTAGGTGTCTGCCTTTGGATCAGGTCATGATTCCAGGGTCCTGGGGTCGAGCCCCACATGGGGCTCCCTGCTCAGTGGAGAGCCTGTTTCTCCCTCTCCTGCTCTCTCTCTCAAATAAATAATCTTTTTTTGTGTGTGTGTGTTTTTTTTTTAAGACTTTATTTATTCATTTGAGACACACAGAGAGAGAGAGCATGAGCAGAGAGAGAGGGAGAAGGAGAAGCAGGCTCCCCGCTGAGCCAGGAGCCCGATGCGGGGCTCGATCCCAGGACTCTGGGATCATGACCTGAGCCGAAGGCAGACGCTTAGCCATCTGAGCCACCCAGGCGCCCCAATAATCTTTTTTTTTTAAATACTAGAAGGACACAGACATTTCTTGCTAGTTATGGAGAAATGTAAATAGACAATAAGCAAATGAGGAGAAGCTTCCCTACACAAATTCAAACATCAGAAAGGCACGACGGGGCCCCTCCCACAGGTAGCGGCACTTCTGCACTCTAGTCCACAGAAATGGGAGCATCAGCGCCTGGAGCCTGGGCAAAGCTGGCCGCCTTAGCACACCCAGCTGGGGAGCCCCCCCCATCCACAAGGTTATGCTTAGGCTTGTCCGCACCCCCTTCAATGGGGCTTTCGGGCTCTCCTTTTGCTTCCTTCCCAAGTCCAAAAGTCCCCCACACTCCACCCTCTCAGGCATCAAGCTGCCTATTAACCTGGGAGGAGGAGCAAATTTGGTCTCCTTTTACTTCAAACTCTTCTACTAAGTTTCAAGGTCTTTCATTAAACAATGTCCTAGAGATGTGCTTTCTTAGGGAAGGAACTGTTCTTTTGTGTACCTCTTCTGCTCTCCCAAAGCAACCAATTAAAAATGCACAATATTTCTATCCCTGCCACATCAAAGATTCAGTATTATAAAAACATTAACAGCAGGTCAAAGGGTAAAAAAAAAAAAAGCTTATCTTTGTGACAGGAAGCCGTCTGCTACCAATCACTCCTGATAGAAGCTTTTAATAAAAACCTTTCCTTAACATGATGAAAAGACGACTGTCTCAGCCCGAAGTTCACATCATGCCTACGAGTGGAGAGTGGCAGTCCCATCACAGCCAGGAAAGATGCGGGTGCTCAGGGCTGTCTTCATTTTCAACACTTCTGGAAGCACTAGCCCACATGTTTTGATGGGCTCTGAGTAAAATAAGAAATGCAACTGGTAGAAATATTTGGATATGATGATCATATACCTAGAACATCAGGAAAGCAACTGACCAACTAATGTGACAGAACTATCAAAAAACTAAAAAATTCACAAACGTGTTTGGTTACACAGAAACAGGCAATATTTATAGAAAGGACACCTGACTGTAAAGTTGCTTGACCAGGGACATGCTAATTCTAATGAGATCCCCTCTCAGATGCACCAAACTGGCAAAGATTAAACTAACAACAGAAATGACAGCAAAGCTATGGGACAGAATCTCTCAGATGCTACCAGAGGGGACATAATTGCTATAGCCACTGAAGAGATCAATTTAGCAATACCTAGTTCAGTTGAAGAAATACAGATCGCAACTCAAGGATACATTTAGTTAAGTGTCACAGAAAGCTCAGGTGTGGGGACAGTAACTACAAGGCCTCCTGCTACTGTTAATAATATTGTAAAACCGGGCACCTGGGTGGCTCAGTGGGTTAAGCATCTGCTTTGGCCTAGGTCATGATCCTGGGGTCCTGGGATCGAGCCCCACATCAGGCTCCCCTCCCTGCTCAGCTGGGAGTCTGCTTCTCCTTCTGCCTCTGCCCCTTCCCCACTACTTGTGCTCTTTTTCATGGGAAAAAGAATACTGTAATACCCTCCTAAGATGGAATGCTACTCGTTTTTTTTTAAGATTTTATTTGTCAGAGAGAGAGAGAGAGCACACGCGCACAAGCAGGGGGAGGGGCTGAGGGAGAGGGAGAAGCAGGCTCCCCACTGAGCAAGGAGCCTGGTGCAGGACTTGATCCCAGGACCCTGAGACCATGACCTGAGCTGAAGGCAGACCCTTAACTGACTGAGCCACCCAAGCGCCCCTAACTCATCGTTTTTTAAAAATGAGGTGGTAGTTCTTTGAGTGTTAACTTAGAGATCACCCAAAATGTATTTAAATTTTATTTATGTACTTTAAGCAATCTCTATGTCCAATGTGCAGCTTGAACTCATGGACCCCAAGGTCAAGAGTCACATGCTCTTCTGATTGAGCCAGTCAGGTGCCCCCAAAATGTATTTGAACACAGTATGGTACAAAATATAGGATTCTATTTGTGGGGAAGATTGCATATACACCCACATTCTCAAATATTCACAATAAACCCTGCAGGAAGGATGCACATAAAACCTCAACAGTGGTTACCTCTGGAGAGTGGGCTTGGGGACTGGGAGCTTTATACTTCACCCCCTCTTTTTTTTAAACTGTAAGCATATAGCATTTTATAATTTAAATACTGACAAAAAGTTGTGGGGGTGGGGTGGGTAGAAAGCACTGAAGTGCAGAATGCTGATAATTGTCAGACAGGTAATGCATACATGGGCAGATCGGCATGCCGGCCTTTTCTACCTTTAGGTTTGAAAATCTCAAGGAAAAGCTTAATAATAATCAACTGAAAAAAGAAAAAAATGTTTCAATCTAGTCTGTGTTCCATGAAATGACTTGACACATAAATCCTGTGATCAATATTCACTCAGCACAAAGATGTTCCCAGGAACGCTGATGGTAGAGATAACCAAAGGATCAGATAACCAAAGGATCATTTTAGGAGATTCAGTTAGTTGAATTTTCAAATTGGAACCAATAAGAAGTAACACTTTAGCATAAAAGAAAAGGTATCAAAATGGAAAAGTTCACATTTTGCAAATCCAATTCTCGTAGCACACTGAGGTGCAGTCAGAGAAAAAGGTCATCATGTCTCCACGGCTCAAGGAAAGATAAGCCTGGAGACCTACAAAGACAAAAGCAGCCAGACTTAGGCAGGGAACACAGACCAAGTTCCAACAGGCAGACTCCCGCTGAATATATGAATACTAAACAAGTGGCTTCCGAAGAGGACATACCCAGGCCTGGAGAAAAGGCAGCCAATGTGAAATCGGAACTCCAGCAAGGATATGATCGGTGTCTACAATAATTGCACATAATAGCGAGCAGTAATCAAAGAAGAGTGTGAAAGTGTAACAGAGAAGCCCAAGAAGTGATGTAATCCTGGAAGCCTGAGCCGGAGGCTGCAGAGCCCAGAATGTTGATGCTGGAGACCCGAGTACAAAGCCCTGGGGCCAGCCGGGCAGGGTGAGCAGGGTTCCCACGGAGTCTGGTGCCAGCCCCGCCCTGTCTCCCAGCGCCGTCCAGAGCACTTCCCTCTAGGGCCATGACAGGGAACCAGAGTGAACGACCGACCGTCAGCCTTGAGCGGCATCTATGAGGAACGTCGGCAACAGTGGGTCTTTGAAAAAATTGACGAGAGCTGCAGATCCCTCTTCAAAATCCCAGAAAATGCACAAACACTGTCCATAAAGGTGAAAATTCATAGCCCCTCTCTGAAGCTGTTCTCTTAACTGGTTCTTTCTTAAAACACATTACTCAGCCAATTGGAAGAACCTAGTCTGGGTATCTCGAGTGATTCAACTGAAGAGAAGAATGTGAGAAGGAGCCCTAGCCCATTCATACTCTGATGTGATGTTCTGGCCTGTAAGGTCCTCCTCCAATGCGTCTCTCCTGCTCCTGCCACGCAACTGTTCAAAGTGGACCCTCACTGCTGGGCCCTCCTTCATCTGCCGCTCCCCACCCTGGCCCTGGTTCTCTGGCTCCACACGGACCCTTACTATGCTGTCCAGGGTTGGCCTCTGCCTGGCGGTCGTCCGGCTCAGCAACCTGGCCCTCCCCTCGGCTACATCCCTCCACTTCTCACTGCTGGCATGCATCGGGGGCTATTCAGTGATCTTCCCT
The DNA here is from genome assembly GCF_029215605.1 of Mirounga angustirostris. NCBI lineage: Eukaryota > Metazoa > Chordata > Mammalia > Carnivora > Phocidae > Mirounga > Mirounga angustirostris. The sequence goes on from NW_026991713.1 coordinate 170,917,884, forward strand.
ACCTGCTGGGGAATGCTGTCAAGCTCTCTGAGTGGTCCCCCAAGCCCAGGCTTTCTAGGCTTAAACTGATCCAGAGAGCACTGCCGGGCCCTCCCCCCAGTGGGGGTGGCCAGGACCCACCACACAGCCCTGCTGCACGTCCTCCAATGACCACTGTCAGAGCTCATGGCCCTCGGGTGCCACAGTGCCATGGTGAAGGCAGCAGGGTATATGGTCAAAGAGGTAAAAAGTGCCACCCAACTGCCACCTTCATTTCAAAACCAGGTTTGTATTTAATGATGCAACGGAAGCCCAGAGGGATTAATGGACTTGGCCAGGGTCACAGTAACGGAGTGAAGATAGAGGAGCCACATTTCCCGTTTCTCAAGCCCGTGATGAATGGTAAAGGGCACTTCCATAATTGCAGATTTTGAAAATTAGAAAAAGGAACCTAGTTATCTCCTGAAATTTAATTAAGTCGCCCTCACTGATTCCTTACCACAACAAACACAGAATCCACTGAAGGAAACCTTAGGAGGAAGCAGGTCTGGGGCCCATTACAGCTGCCAAGAGAGGATGTGAAGAGAGGTGAAGGGGCCAAAAACCCTGCCAGGGGAAATGTTTTCCCAGGAAGGGGCACAATGAAAAGGTGCCAACCTCAGTGGAGCTATTTATAGTCACACAACAAAGGGAGGACTTCAAGGATCCCTCCTGAGCTGGGAGAAAAGGCATTTCACAGATCTTCAAAAGATCAAGGGACCGTGTCTAACAGTTTGCCTGAAAAACGACATGGTCCTCATCTGACAACAAGAGAATGCCTGCCCGGCCCAGTTACCCTTGAGAAAATACAACTACATTTTGAAGAGAAAAAAAAAAGTGAAGATTCAGAGAAAGAAAATCTGACGAATTAATGATATATAAAATTACAAAAATACCTTATTATTTGTTTAGGACTCAGACAAATCTTACTGGAGACATGAAATGTCTTTATAGACTTAAGAGTAGATTTGAGAATTTCTTCTTAATCTCTTTGGGAAGAGCGGGGATTCAAATAAATTCCCCATCTAGATCCAGTCACATGCTGTGGGGAAACAATGATTGCCTCCCAGGGTTTTCCTGGCAAATGACCAGTCCAGCCCGGACACAGGAAGGCTATTTTGGAACAAGGGAACCCCTGACCCCAGAGGACACCTCTAGCTTCAGCGTTGGCATCAAGTTCTGTGGGGCCTGCTGCTTTAGTGCTCACTTCCGGCCGACTCTCTGAACCAGGATTAAATCTCAGAATTTCAGCTACTAAGAATGTACTCTCTGCAGCGTGGCCTTTATTCCCACCTGAGCCTCCGAGGAACTTCTCTGGCTTCCCAGAAAACATTTCTTATTTTTATTTATTTCTTTTTAATTTATTTGAGAGAGAGAACATGTGCATGGGAGGGGGGGGGGAAGGAGCAGAGGGAGAGGGACAAGCAGACTCCATGCTGGGTGCAGAGCCCAACGTGGGGCTTGATCTCTTGACCCGTGGAGATCATGACCTGAGCTGAAATCAAGAGTTGGTCGCTTAACTGACTGAGCCACCCAGGTTCCCTGAGACAACATTTAAAAAAAAATCTGTTAAGATACTCTTTTCCTGGGCGCCTGGGTGGCTCAGTTGGTTAAGCGACTGCCTTCGGCTCAGGTCATGATCCCGGAGTCCTGGGATCGAGCCCCACATCGGGCTTCCTGCTCAGCGGGGAGTCTGCTTCTCCCTCTGACCCTCTCCCCTTCTCATGCTGTTTCTCTCTCTCTCACATAAATAAAATCTTAAAAAAAAAAAATACTCTTCCTGAGGCTGCTCATGCAACATGGCTCAGTCCTCTTAATTCTACAGCTCAAAGGCTTCAGCTTAAGTATGGAAAGCTGAGAAAAAGGGAGAAACTCCTAAATACCTAAGAGAGGGAGAAAAATCCAGGGGCACCCAGTGGTAACACTCCAACTGAAAAAAGCTGCTGAATATACTTAAAGCTTCAGATTTCATCTGGGGTTTAAATTTCAAATCCAATGAAAATGGTCACAGTTGTTCATACATAAGCATAAAGACCTCCACAGGAAGGGTCTAATTCTCTGAGCTTCATTCCTTCCCAAATCTGCAAAGTGGAAACAATAATTTCTCCCTCAGAAATGTTGCGAAGATTAATGGGCTTGTGAATAGTGTGAAGCGTTGCAGACCTGGAATAATGCTCAGACTCTAGGAAGAACTGTTGAAAACCCTTCACCCCGAGCACTCCTGTTCACTCACTACAGACCTTGGCTTACTCCCACAGGTCAAACATAAGCATAATAGGAATTCCAAAAACCATACAGAAACAGTGACCTGTGTAACTATATACATACTCAAAACAGCTGGAAGAAGAGATTTGAACTTACAAAACATTTAATTAACATCCTTCACATGAAAAAGGGTTCTTACAAATCAATACTTAAAAAGACCCAAGAGAAGAGTAGGCAAAGGAGGTCAACAGGCAGTTCGCATAAAGAATATAGATGGCCAATAAACACACAAAAAGCTGCTCAACCTCACTAGAAATTGGGGATATACAGATTAAGATGACATAGCACTTGTATCCACTATTTCAGGGGGGGAAAATCCACCTGGGGAAAAACTGGGGAAGCCACTATAAGAGTTGGTACCCAGTGCAGAGGATCCTGAAACATTTTGATTGGTTCCCACCTGCTCAGCCTTAAGAAGGAGGAGTGGATACCCTGCCCGTGTATAAGAACTCCTGACCAATTTTTCAACTGCTACATTTTTTAAAAAAGATTTTATTTATTTATTTGGCAAAGAGAGACACAGCAAGAGAGGGAACACAAGCAGGGGGAGTGGGAGAGGGAGAAGCAGGCTTCCTGCGGAGCAGGGAGCCCGATGCGGGGCTTGATCCCAGAACCCTGGCATCATGACCTGAGCTGAAGGCAGACGCTTAATGACTGAGCCACCCAGGCGCCCCTCAACTGCTACATTTTTAAATGTGAATAGGCAACCAAGAAAACACCAACTATTTGTGGAAAGTCTGCAATATGGGAAAGAGAAAGGTCAAAGCAAACAGGCAGAAAAATAAACATTTCAGAGAACAAGAGACAATGTACAAGAATGGTCCTTAGCTTCTAGAGATACATAGGGAAATGGGAAATCCTGTGGATGAAATGATAGCATTACTGGGATCCACTTCCAATTAACCTGACAGTGCTAGGGGTAGGGAGGAAATGTGTGGGGTCAGAGATGGAAACATTGGCTTTATGTTGGTAACTGTTAAACCTAATGGCTGAATACACGGGAGAATCATTATTCTACTTGTCGAAGTTTGAGATTTTTCATAATACAAAAGTGTGTGTGTAGGGGGAACGTGGGATACTATGAAAAAGGGAAATTGGGAAAGATCTTGTGGTTTCAATATTTGACTGCTGAAATGAAAAAAGCCAACAAGAAAGAGATGGAAGATGTGGTATGTTTCCCTGGAGGGTGAGGGAGGAGGAGAGAAAACTTAAAAGAGACATAAAGGACATAAAGAATCCCTGCAGAAGGTCCAACATCCAACGAACAGGAGTCCTAGAACAAGAGAAGAGGGGGGGGGAAAAAGGGAGGAAAATTTCATTAAAGAAATCTGGAATTGCTTAGCTCTCAAGAACCTGAACCTCTAGAATTAAGGTGCCTATATAAAGGACTTGAGCTTCTGGGGGTACCTGGACACACTACTGTGAAATTTTAGAGAAGGTAAAAATAAAGAGAGATACTTTTACCAACATCTGGAGTTGCTGAGGAGGAGCTCTGAGAAGGGAGAGGAGTACAGACAGGAGAGCCATTTGGGGGTGGGGTGAGGTCTGAGGGGAGAGCTGTGAGGGCTAGGTGTAGAGGGAGGCACAGTGTGAGAGCAGAGATCTTTTAAATGGGGTCTGGGCAGGGGGACAGAACTAACTGGGGGGCAAGTCCTAAAAGGGGGAGAGTTTCTAATGAGGAAGGGAGCTTTCAACTGGGGGATAGGCTGTAAGTGGGGAGGGGGTTCTTTTCACTCTAAAATCTATACCCAGCTATGTGTCTGTAATCAAGTGTGAGTTGGACATATAAGGAGGTGAAAAATTTATCTCTTCTATATCCAGTTTTTGGATGTTACTTGAGAATATCAGAAGAAGGAAGTAAACCAAGAAAAGAGATCCAGTAGACAGTGGATTCGACCCAGGAGAAAAACAAAATCCCAGAATGGCAGCTATGCATCAGCCTATGGGACACTCTGTATAGACTGTTATATAAAACAGGACATTTCTAAGAGAAAGAACCCTGAGAAGAAAGGAGAGTCATTGACTAAATGGTACCACACAGTTTTTGAAGAGGTAAGGATAAAAGCAAACAGTTCAAGAAACAAAAACAAACGCAGTTTGAAATTGTAGGAAAAACAAAAGCTCTTAAAAGGGGCGCCTCGGTGGCTCATTCGTTAAACGTCCTGCCTTTGGCTCAGGTCATGATCTTGGGGTCCTGGGATCGAGCCCCGCATTGGGCTCCCTGCTTGGCGGGAAGCCTGCTTCTCCCTCTCCCACTCCCCCTGCTTGTGTTCCCTCTCTCGCTGTGTCTCTCTCTGTCAAATAAATAAATAAAATCTTAAAAAAACAACAACAACACAGCATTGGCTTTTCAGTTAGTAACAGTCTCATCATAAAGTGGAGCAGAGAAAATACTGTCTTTAGCTTATGAAATCAGAAACATCACTGTAATATTTTCATTACAATAATCTAACAGGGGCTGAGAACAGTGACCTAACTATAAAGGAGGAAAGAAATGGTATTGTATCATATCACAAGAAGTCAACCGATAAAAGTCCAAAACTGACCAAAAAAAAAAAATCAAGAAATCGCAGTATAAACATAACATTTAGCTACGTAGAATACGGAATATCTAGTTACGTGGAACAATCCCCAGGAGAAACAGAAGTTAAAATCGGTTTCCTTTGGTAAATGCTTTAGTATTTTTTTTTTCCAATGTGTGGCTCCAGATTTGACTCTGGCTCTTTCACTTACTAGCTACGTAACTGTGGCAGGTTAGCCTCTTCACGTCGAACTCATCGTTTATAAAACGGAGAGGACACCTATGTTCTAGAAATATTGAATTTATCCACGTAAAACATGTTAAGAGTACCTGACACATTGAATATGTTTAATAAATAGTTTGATCAAAATTAAACTATGAAAAAAATGAATAAACAGTAAGTAATGCTACCAAAACAATCTAGAAAAAAAGTAAGACAAACCGAAAGCCAAGTACATTAAAACCATGCCTAGGTAAGATGGCGGGTCGGGGAGTCTCCTCGGTCTATCCAAACCTACGAGTTAACCTTGTAAACTCGCTCAAGTTCTGCCTTCTCCAGGAAGCTTTCCCCATCACTCCTGGTGTGTACCAGGATCACCTCTGAACTTCCAATTCTGTCCCCCCACTGCCCCCTTAAAGCTTCTCTTCTCCAGAACAGCTTTAGTCCCTTCTTCCACTGCCCACAGGTCATCCTGTAGAGCCTTTGGCATTATGGTCCTCTTCCTCCTCCAGCCAAATTCCCACTTGGTACTAGAATCCTACTGACAGAAAGCTCCCTCTCAGCCTTTCCAGATGGGAGGCTTCATGCTCCTGCCTCCTTTCCATTCCTGCTCGTGTGTTTAACTCCAGGCTGTCATTGCCTCTCCAATACCTGCCACCTGCCCTTCCAATGTGCCCTTCCCCTGCCCCCCTTCAGAACCTGCTTAGCATGAGCTGGAAAGATCACATCTTTCCCCTCCTCTGAAACCTACAGAGCACAGCCCACACTCCAAAGAAGACTGAAATGCTGGGTGATCCACAACGGACCTCAGCTCTGAATTCCTGGTCTTCTCCCCACCGCTCACACCTGTGCCCAGTGCTGCCCTTCTTTGAGGCTGGGCTCAGCAGAGTTTTCCCCCTCTTCCTCCCCTTGCTCTCTGGGACAAGCGGCCTTCTTACTCGTCATTGCTCCCCACGTCCCTGCTCTGTGGTGCTAGGAAGGGGTGCCACTCATGGGTCTCTATACACCCAAACAGGCCAAAGTCCTGCTTTGGGATTTTTCAAACTGGAGCCCTGGCTGGTACAGGAAGAAGAGGGAGGTATGGGGTAGGGAAGAGTTCGCTCTCAAATAGAAAGGCTGTGGAAGGGACCCCTGTTCACGCTTTACGGTGGGAGAGCATGCAGCAGAGATGGGATGAGGTCCTCGAGGCCTTCAGAGCTGCAGGTCTCCACCTGCCCAAGGCCTGGCTGTTCAATAACTGATTCTGCGAGCTCCCCAAATCCCTTCAGCAAATCTCTTTTTTAGCTGATGCTAGCTGAAGACAGGTTTCTGTCACTGGCAAGGACGAGTGTCCTGACAGCCAATATGAGAGCCAGCCTGGAGGATATGGTTTCAAAGAGGCTGGTCTAGCATTTCAGCTATTTTACACTTGATCCAACCAACATTTACTGAGTGCCCGTCATGTGCTGGGCATGGTTTCAGATGCTAGAAAATACAAAGACAAAAAAAAGACGTGGTCTCTGATCTCACAAAATGTAGTCTGTTATGACCAGGAGCTTCGAGAACATAATTGAGAGAACACTCATTCTACCAGAAGGCTCAACATCTTGGAAAACAAGATGAAGACAGATCACTAGGATTTAACATCTTGGAAAATAACAAATTTTGTCAAAACTAGGTTGTCAAAAAAGAATCTGAAAACTTGGACATTTTAAGTAACTGACTAGTCACAAGTACAACAGAAAAAGAGCGTAGCAGAAAGAACACCAAAGACCCAGAAGCCAAAATATGTTACAATCTCAACAGCAGTGGGAGTAGAATAATAATGGCTATTTTAGACCGAAACACAGTCATTGGTAATTTGACAAAACACCCAAGACATAGGAATATCTGGGAAACCATCTAAAAACTCATCAGGTCCAAAATGCCTTGGAGACAGAGAAAGGGCAGGAGGAGGGGAGAGTAGAGACGACAAGAAGTAGCTGCCCTGCTGGATTTTCCCAGATCTGTTTCCAGGATGGACTGTGGAAGAACTGGGTCTTTGCTAAATGGCAGGACATGCCAGATGACAGTCCAAAATGTCTGGTAAGAAGCCAGCAAACCTCCCTTCCTGCTGCACATCAACAGCTGCCAAACAGGAGAAGTCCTCTGGCTCACGTCTCCGTTCAGAAGACCTACAAATACTCCAATGTCCCCGAAAGACCTGAAGGCCAGGGTCACAGGGTCAGAGTCCATGATAAAGGCAACGTTAACTTCTGATACCGACCGGTTGTTTTTGACAGGGCTGAGAACAGCAGTTTTTAGATCACTTGTGAAAATGTCTGGGATGAATAGGCCTTTTCACTGCCGCCTTCTCTCCAACCTCTTTTGTAGAGAGATGTAGGTAGCAACAAAGGGGAGATTTATTACCATGAGCCCATTCGGCAGCTGTTTTCTTGTTGCTCCTTGTTTAACTTCTCCCAAGAGAGCAGAGTTATCTACCCAGCTAAGCAGGTGTTGAAGGCAGGTGATTTTGTTTCCATTAATTTTCTTAAGTAATAGTAAACCAGACTAGAGAGTCCGCTCATGAACTCCCGGGGAAACCTTAACCCTATGGCTGCTAGACCACAGGGCGTCTGTTGCAGCTGGAAGGCTAGGTTCTGATCCCCGGTGGTTCTAACACCTTCCAATCTCTTGGACTAACAGTAAGCAGAACCTAAGAGTCCTGGCCCATCCCTGCCCCTCAACATCTGGATTTTGTCTTCGTTAACAATGTGTTCATTGTAAAGTGATGTTGGAGGCTTTCAGGAAAAACAGATTAAGAAAGGCATTCCTCTTCATTTCAAAGCCCAGATAAACCACCACATTAATGACTATACTCACAGCTTCATGTTCCAAGCTCCCGTGAGGGAGAGGTTAACATAAAACGGAGAAGTTTTTAATTTTAAAGCTTAATAACCTCCCAAACCTATCAATTTAACCTCAGTTCTGGGTGCACTTTGCAATCTTCTCCCTGATCTTCTTCACGAGAAGGCCCGTGGTATGTGCACTCCACAAGGAACTTTCGACTCCTCCCATCTATGCTCAATTGTAGACAGCCACTATTCAATAGTGGACTGAGGAGAACAACCAACCTTCCATGTGTTGGACAAAATCCTGAAGCCTATTATGCTTCAGCCCTTTGATTACCTTCAATTTTCTCCTACTGTAGAGCCGTTATCATAAGGAGCGAACATTCGGTGACACATCTCTTTCTCTTTATCTGTGTAGTCCCTGTAATAGCTGGAGACAGAAACATACACTAGTTAAAGTCTGTCTTTGCAGGAGGTGACATCTGGTGGTTGGAATACCACACTCAGGTCCAGAAATACTGAAAATTCAGCAGGTCCTGAAGTGAATTAGGAGGGGATGGAGAAGCCATGCTGGAGGTAGGGGAGCCAGGAAACTCCCCTCAGAGGGGACCGTAACAGTAAACCTCTACCTCAGAGGCTGTTCAAGAAGCCCTTGGACAGAAAGCCCACAACCTGAAAAGACTGCAGCCTTAAAGGCTGGGAGCCACTTTATAAGGGCTGCCAGGCTGAGCGTCTTGCCAAGTGGCCTCATACTCCGTGGCTTCTAAATTATCTTCAGATTTCTTTGCTAAAGAATGGTCAGATTCCAAAATTTCTACATTTAACTTATAAGTATCCTGACAGGATACTTCTCTTAAAAATTATTTTTGGTACCCTAGGTGGGACTGACAGGATACTTTTAAAAACCAGAAAAGGGGGATGCCTGGCTGGCTCAGTTGGTAGAGCATGCAACTCTGATCCTGGGGTTGTAAGTTTGAGCCCCACACTGGGTATAGAGATTACTTAAAAATAAGGTAGTTTTAAAATAAAAATCATTTCGGGCGCCTGGGTGGCTCAGATGGTTAAGCGTCTGCCTTCGGCTCAGGTCATGATCCCAGGGTCCTGGGATCGAGTCCCGCATCGGGCTCCCTGCTCCTTGGGAGCCTGCTTCTCCCTCTGCCTCTCTCTCTCTTTCTCTCTGTCTCTCATGAATAAATAAATAAAATCTTTAAATAAAAATAAAAATGAAATAAAATAAAATAAAAATCATTTCAGGAAAAAAAAAAAAAGGAAATTGCTGGACAGTCCTAGAAGGCCTGAAATATAACAAATGGATCTAAGTATAAGAGGTGCACACACCTCAGACTTTTTTAACATCAAAAGCTTTAACTAGCAATCTAGAGTAAATGTTTAATGTCAACAGGAGCAATACAGAAGAACAAAAACAAAACAAAACAAAACAAACCACCTAAAAAGACAGTGGATAGATTATGAGGTGTTGGAATTACAGACTATTTATATGCCAATATAGTCATTGTAGAAAACTTTGAAAACGACGTCTATAATCACAAAATGTTGTATTACTGAAACACTGGTACAGATTTTACTTGGGTAACAAGAAAGTCACCCTATGCATAGGAGTCAGACCTGAAAGATGCATTGCAGACCAAACAGGATCTGTAAGACAACTTTCTGCCATCTGTTAAGAACACTGGTTTTCAATTGATGGCAAGTAGGGAGGAGTAGCTGAAGAACAAGGCCCTTTTTAAAAATTACACTGGCCCACCTGTTTTAAGGTGCTTACTTTGGGGGTAGGAAGTGGGGAACAGACTTGTAGTCTGGAGGAAGCTGTTGGTTTAGCACTTCACAAAGTCAGCTCTAGGGGGCGCTGCCTCCCAACACATGCTGGGCAACATTCCCAAACAGTCCTTTACCCAGGTGGAGACACCAGAACCCCAGCCATGGCACTCGCCTCTTTCTTTGGTTTGTACTCCTGCAAACAGGTCTCACCTGGCCAGTTTCTTCAGCTCATTATTGATGTCATGATTGAAGGGCTGTTCCTGCTGGGCTCGGACTAGAAAATTTCGGGCCTTCTGATACTCAGTCATGAGTAGACAGGCCTGTCAAAGGTTAGTTTTAAAAACACACTTGGTTAGGAAAGACAGCATTTTTTCACTATCTTTTCCTGGGCATTCGTTCTCAAGTCCCTGGCCTCCAACACACCTGTCCACACCGGAAGAGGGCCTTAGCATTCTTCCGGTCGATGATCAGAGCTTGTTCTCCATAGCGCAAGGCTGTGGTAGGTCGCTCCAGCTTCAGGTACGTAAAGGACAGGTTAAGGAGAAGAAGAAGCTTGGCTGCTGCCACCAGATGCTGCTCTTCAGGGGGTGCTGATCGTCGGTGGAGAAGCAACAAGGCCTGTGGAGATGGAAAACAGGTAGTCAAGAGGAAGCACATAATCTTACTATTGAAAGCCTGAAGAATCAAAAAAAAAAAAAATTAGAGGTTAAAAAAAAATGAGCTCAACAAGTTGCAGGACATAATATCAATATATGAGAGGTAGTTGTAGGTCTATACTCCAGCAATAAACAATCCAAAAATGAAGAAAACCACTCCATTTACAACAGCATGAAGAGAAGTCACAATAAATTTAAAGTGTAAGAATTGAATATTGAAAACTACAAAATACTGTTGAAGACATTAAAGAAGATATAAATAAATAGAAACACATCCCATATTCATGGCTCAAAGGACTTAATATAGTTAAGGCAATATTCCCCAATTGATCTACAGATTCAAAGCAACCACTACCAAAATTTCAATAGCCTTTTTTGCAGAAATGGTCAAGCTGACCTGAAGATTCACATGCAAATTCAAGGGATGCCAAGGAGCCAAAACAGTATTTACAAAGAGAAAATGGAAGACTCACACTTCCAAATTTCAAAGCTTATGACAAAGCTACAGCAGCAAAGCCAGTGTGGTAATAGCATAAGGACACACATAGATCAATAGAATAGAATTAACAATGCAGACTGAGAGTCCAGAAATGAACCCATACTTCTGTAGTCAACTGATTTTTCAACAAGGGAACCAGCCCCATTCAACAGGAAAAAAGTAGTCTTTTCAAAAAAAGGTGCTGTGACAACTGGACGTCAACACGCAAAAGAGTGAGGTTGGATTCCCACTTCAAGCTACAAACACAAGTTAACAAAATGGATCATAGACCTAAACGTAGAAGCTAAACTGTAAGACTCTCAGAAGAAACCTTGACGTGTAAATCTTCATGACTTTGAATTAGACAATGGTTTCTTAGATATTACGTGAAAAGCACACATCACCAAAAGAATAAACTGGACTTCAAAAGTAAAAACTTCCGTGTTTCAAAGGACATTATCAAGAAAATGACTGAAGAAAAATCACTATAGCCATTACTTACTGGTTTAAGCTGATAACACAATTAATGGTCCATACCTACAGATAATTCTGTATCTTTAAATAAAAAGACATTCATACATTCCTGAAAAGAAAAAGAATGTAAAAACAAAACCCGCAGAATGGGAGAAAGTATTTGTAAATCATATTTTTAAAAAAATCTAGTATCCAGACAATATAAAGAACTTTTATAAGAATAAAAAGACAGAAAACCCAATTAAAAATGGGTAAAGAATATGAACTGACATTTCTCCAAAGATGACATACAAATAGCCAATCAACACATTAGTTATTGGGAAATGCAAATCAAACTTAACAAGATACTGCTTCATACCCACTAGGATGGCTATAATTCGAAAGATGGAAAATAAGTGTTGGTGATGATGTGGAGTAATTGGAACCCTCGTACTGTTGGTGGGAAAGTAAAGTGTTGCGGCCACTATGGAAAACGGTTTGGCAGTATTTCAAAAAGTTAAACATGGGAGTTACTACATGACCCAGCACTTGCACTCCTAGGTACAAACCCAAGAAAAATGAAAATCTGGGTCTACACAAGACCTTGTACACCAATGTAAAAAGCAACATTATTCACAGTAGCCAAAAAGAGGAAGCAATCCAAATGTCGACCAACTGATGAACAAAACACAGTAGGATCCACACAATATACTGCTCAGCCTTAAAATGAATGAAGTTTGGTATATGCTACAACACGGATGAACCTTGAAAACCTCATGCTAAGTGAAAGAAGCCAATCACAAAAGGACAATACTGTAGGATTCCATTCATAGGAGTACCCATGGCAGACAGACAAATTCCTAGAGGCATGAAGTAGAATGAAGATAACTGGGGCTGGAGGAGCAGGGAGAACTGGCAGTTACTGTTTAATGACTAAACAATGTTTGGGATGAGGAAAAAGTTCCAGAAATGGGTAGTGATGATGGCTGCATAACACTGAATGCATTTAAATGCCACTGGATGGTATAGCTGAAAATAACTGAAAAGACAAATTTAGTTCTCACTAGTGTTCTCACTAGTGTTATTAAAAAATAAAAAATTTTAAGACAGAATGGAGTATGAATACACATTACAACATGGATGAACCTTGAGAATATTTTGCCAACTGAAAGAAGCCAGGCGCAAAGCATCACACGTTTGATGATTCTGTTTACATAAAATGTCCAGGAATAGGCAAACCCACAGAAACAAAGTAAAACAGGGGCTACCAGGGTGTGTTGGGGGAATGGAATATAACTGCCAACAGGTACAGGGTTTTTTTTTTGAGGTGATGAAATGATCTGGAATTAGTGTTGATAGATGCACAACCTTACAAATACATGAAAAACCACTCACCTGTACACTTTAAAATGTGAATTTAGAAAAGCACAATCCCACGAGAACAAAGAATGAAAGGATCGATAGCAAACCCAAGATGTCAGAACAGATGGCAGAGTCATGACCGGAGAACGGAGGCCCACGTCCGAGGGGCTGGCCCTCCAGTGCAGAGCCGCAGGAACGGACAGAACCAGCGATCGGAACTGGCCAACAAGTGGGGCTGAGTAAGAGAGGACAACAAGATGGACATCGAGAGTAAAAAAAAGGAAAGCAGAAGCTCAATCCAGGAGGCCTAACAATTAACAAAGAGTCCCCAAAAAGAGAAGACAGAGACAAGGGCAAATTACCAAAGAAATAGCTCAAGAAAGTTTCCCAGAAGACAAGTTTCCTGAATGAAGTGATACACCCGGGGCTTAATACAACAAATTTTTAAACACACACAACCCCCACTGTAAAATTTATTAACACCAAAGGAAAAAAGATCCTTAAGTCTTTACAGAGAAAAAAGAGAAAAGGTCACATAGAAAAGAACAGGAACCTAAAAGACATCAGGCTTCCTCACAGCAACTGTAAAAGCTAGAATCAAACAGTATTCTTCAAATCTGACGAATAGTGACTGCATGCTAGAATTCTATACTCTGTTATGCCAACTGTTAAGCATGTGGTAAGTACAAGAATATTTTTAGAAATGCACGGATATACTTACTCTATCAACACAAGGGATAAGTGGAAAAAAGCAACAGGAAGTCCACAAACAGAATCACAGGGCAGCCCAGGACAAGAACTCTGAACCAGAACACCAGAGAGCAGAGGGAAAACACTAGTGAGAACTAAAGATCCACCTTCCAGAACGAGAAGTAGAAGATATTAAAAACAGCAACTAAAGCATGTCAAGTACCAACTCACAATGCCAGAAAAAGCTGCAAACTTAAAGAGGGCCTGGGAAATGAGACTAACGATGGAAGGACTGAACTGATCTTTCTTCATTGGAAAATTCTTTTCCCCCGTGTGAGCAGGCTCTGTCTCAAGAAACCTTACAACATTGATAGTTATCTGTGATTTGAGCCGACCGTGAGCCCAAGCCTGTACCCTTCATGTTTAGGACCTTGATTCCGTCAGCATTCCGAAGGACAACACACTCATCATGCACTCTCCTGTCTCTTGAGCATATGCATAGAAACGAAACGTCGTAAATACCATGAGCCACCTACCCCAAATCCTATCTCCCCCCTCCTCTAGCAGAGCCTTGAGTTCATTCACAGCAGTGGTATACAAATTAAACTACAGTTCCCAGATTCCTACACAGTTACTGGGGTCCACTGAATATAGGTCTGGCCAGTGATATAGAAAAGGAAGTCACTGGCTGAGGGGGTACTTCTGGAAAGCTCTTAACATAAATACACCAGACTCCTCTCCCCTCCCTTCTTCCTGCCTGGGTGACCATGTGATGCTACAGGACCATCTTGGGGTAAAAAAGGATATGTTTAAGGGTAGTGGAGCAGAAAGAGGGAATCTGGATTCCTTTACGGCTTCATAGAACTGACGTACCAGCGTTGGACTGCCTCCCTGCTCATTTGAAAAAAAATTTCAATTATGGTTTATTTTCATTAAATAATTAATTTTAGAACATGAGCTTGAGAGCGGGGGAGGGACGGAGGAAGAGAATCTTAAGCAGGCTCCACACCCCATGCAGCCTGACGCAGGGCTCGATCTCATGACCCTGAGATCATGACCTGAGCTGAAATCAAGAGTGGGGATGCTTAACCAACTGAGCCACCCAGGTGCCCCTAAATCTGGTTTAAAGTACAATTTTTCAAGATTCTGTTGCTTGCAGCTGAATGCAAATCCTGAATGAATGAGGCTCCCTTTACAAATGAGACAAAGTCAGAATGCTCCTAGACTCTAAACTGTCCTGTTTGCCTCTAGAACCTAGGGCAGAGTTTGGCATACAGAAAATGCTCATATTTGTTGAATGAGTCACAAAGCAAAAACAGTGAATTCCTGTCAGCATAATCTATGCAAGGAGCCAAACCACAATGAGAAGCCTGGTGAGAATGGAGTCACCTTATAGCTAGAAAAATCTCCACTGTCAGACAGGAAATGAAGATGGCAAATGGGATGGAAAATCAGTTGGTAGAGGACCAACTGATTTATTTTTTTTAAAGATTTTATTTATTTATTTGACAGAGAGAGATACAGTGAGAGAGAGAGCACAAGCAGGGGGAGTGGGAGAGGGAGAAGCAGGCTTCCCACTGAGCAGGGAGCCTGATGCGGGGCTCAATCCCAGGACCCTGGGATCATGACCTGAGCCGAAGGCAGATGCTTAATGACTGAGCCACCCAGGCACCCCTGGAATGAGAACTTTTAAAGACTTTTTACTGAAATACACACACACACACATACAGGTAATTACAAAAACAAGTGAACAGTTCAACAAACTTTCACAATCTGAACACACCCATGTAACCACATCCAGACACAAACACAGAACACAAACACAAATCCCATGTCCCCTCGCCTGGTCATTATCCCCGGCAGGAAGATTTTCTCAATGAGATTTTTCTTAAGGACTGCACGTGAAGAATAGGGACATATAAGAACTTTCAAAAAAAAAAAGAATGAAGCGGGGGAAATCGGAGGGGTAGACGAACCATGAGAGACGATGGACTCTGAAAAACAAACTGAGGGTTCTAGAGGGGAGGGGGGTGGGAGGATGGGTTAGCCTGGTGGTGGGTATTGAGGAGGGCACATTCTGCATGGAGCACTGGGTGTTATGCACAAACAATGAATCATGGAACACTTCATCTAAAACTAATGATGTAATGTATGGGGATTAACATAAGAATAAAAAAAAAGAACTTTCAAAAAAAAAAAAAGAATGTTTTCAGGGTCTAAATTCGTACTTCTAAAGCATCCTTACCCTCTTATATCTCACTTTGGCATCATAGAAACGATTTTGGCGGAAAAGGTAGTTGCCAAACTCCCGTTCAGTAGCTGCCACTTTTAGGACCTTCTGAAGTGGAAACTCATCTTGTTGCTCCTGAGGACCAAAGACAAGGACACCCAGCAAGGAAACTGAAAGCCACAACACCACGATGCAAGTGCTGTTATAGATGTTAGTTTTTCTCCTTCACATCGTGCACTTTCGTTTAGTGGCTGTGTGTGTGCCAAGCTCTGGGCTTGGTGACCCTGCAGAGGTCATCTCTGTGGCTCCCAGCAAAAGCTAAAGGTATTACTAGTCCCATTTTATACACTAGAGCCAAAAAGTGGTCTACTCCTTTGGTCCTTCCAGAGATGCTCCCTGAAGAATTAGAAACTGATGGAACTTGCCAAGCATGGAAAGCAGGTCTCACAACAACCATTTATCCAACAAGCATTTAACAGGTCTTCGTCTGCCCGGGACCCTACTGGTCTTCCTGGCCACAAAGTTGTACCCTGGGTACATGTCAATCACCCACAGAGCCTCTCTTCAAACACAATGTCCTGGCCTTATCCCTGCCTAGAGATTCTCAATCAGTACCCCACAGGTGCGCCTCAGGGATTTGCAAGAACCTCTGTTTTGTGGAAAGGTGAGAAAAAGGTAAGGGCCCTCACTTGAGGCGATGGCAGTTTAATGGGGGAGACATCATATCCAGATATAAACCTAGGTGGACATCTAAGGCCACACACACAGTTCGTGTGGGACAGCATGAGTGAGAGTGTGTATGGCTGCTGAAGAGATAACAAGCCCTAGTTCTGTGTGATGGGTTAAGTGAAAGGCTACAAGGCAAGGGAATGTTTAAAGTTATGGGGACAGAGGCCATGTGCCCCCATGGGCCTGGGACTTTCCCAGTCTACACCTGATGTCCTGGGATCTCAGCCAATTAATAATCTCCTTTGCTCTCAAGCATTTTAGGTTGGACAATAAAGTATATGTTCGCCCTAGTCGACCACTACCAATGCTTGCTAGAAACCAAATTTAATGTTGAGAAGCAAATGCTCATGGTCTTGCAGGGAGAACTAGGCAAAGGGTGACTAAAAATCACCTCAAACTGCTGGTTCAGAACAAACCCAAGGTTGGACCTCAGCCTAGTTCATCTGCCCACACACAGGAGTCATTACTAAGATGGATATGCACCAGGAAATAAGGGAACCCCCCCCCGCCACCACCACACAGGAGCCCCAGGGTGGAATGGGGGGCAGAGGATCACCATCAGAGAAAGGTAATTACCAAAAACACAAACCCATTCTCTCTTTTAAGTATGGACATCTATGCTCCAGAACTTACAGCTGAAAGAGCACAAAACTTGTCTGACTCAGCGGAGTCCAGGAAGTCAAGCAGCTCGATCTCAAACAGGACAGTGGTATTTGGGGGGATCAAAGGAGGGCAGCCCAGCGTTCCATAGGCATAGGTTGGTTTGAACAGAAACCTGGCCAGCTCTCCTCTCCTCATGCTCAGAAGGCCCAACTCCATGCCCCAGAGTGTAATATCTGGAAGAAGAACACGAAGAATTTGAAGTTTGCCCAGCATCCTGATCCAATGTCATCAATTTCTTCCCCCTTGAAGTCCAAATCTTTCCACATCATACTCCAAGCCTTCTGCACTACGGTCCCAACTCACTTTTCAGTCTGTTTCCCAATACCACCACCACCACCATTCCCAAACTCCAACTTTTTTTTTTTTAAAGATTTTATTTATTTGAGAGAGCGAGAATGAGAGAGAGAGAGAGAACACATGAGAAGGGGGAGGGTCAGAGGGAGAAGCAGACTCCCTGCCGAGCAGGGAGCCCGATGCGGGACTCGATCCCGGGACTCCAGGATCATGACCTGAGCCGCAGGCAGTCGCTTAACCAACTGAGCCGCCCAGGCGTCTCCCAAACTCCAACTTCTGTGGGCTCTGCAGCAACCTGGCTTCTCTACCCCTGTTCATACAGTTCCTTCTTCCTGCAAGGAAGTTCCTGCTTCCTCACCCCAGGCCCAGCTTCTATCCTCACTGAAATCTTACTCAAACTTCAAGGCTCATTTTAAATGCCCCCTCCTCCATAAAGCCTTTCCTGATCTTCCCGGCTGGAATCAATTGTGCCTTCATTAAGCACTCCCATAACACTACTTACACCTCCCAGGACCTCATCCAATTCAGTGAATGTGCTCAATCTCCTTACTCTAGCTGAGATGTTCTAATCATCTGAGCACATCTTCTGTTTTCACCATGCGTTATGGATATTAAGCCCCCGATAAACGTTGTTAACAAATGAACATGCCCCATAATTCTCAGGATGCAAAGGTAACCTTGCCAGGTAAACTCTCTCCCGAGTATCTATGCCTCAATGGGAAATGTGTAGGCGAACAGGGCTGGTTTAGCAAAACCCAGCCTCAGAAAAACCAACTCAAAGACTCCCTGCTCTGAAGCGTTTCCACAAAAAAATCCCTGCTTTTCTGGCTGCTCATGTCAACTTACCCTCTCCAAGTTTCATCAGCCGGGGCGTTTTCCTAAAGCAATTAGAATCAAAAGGCTTATCCATATGCTCCAGATATCCAGAATATTTCACTAGGACAGAAAACAAACAAACAAAACGGTACAAGGAAAATAATACCAAGAATGTGCACACCTCCATCTCACTGTTACAAAACAAAAAACAAAAAACAACAAAAAAACACGATGGAATTCGATGCGTTCAAACCATCTCCCACCCAGAGTGATAGGAAAAATCTTCGCTCAATGTTTGGACGCCTGCCCTTTGGCTGTTTCAGGAGTTTGGCTGGTGAGCCTCAATGTCCCTTGTTCGTAGCGGCCTCATGCAAAGGGGAGATGGGTTCCCTCGTTTCCCTTAAGAACGCGAAGTGTTAACAAAACAAGCGAGTTCTACCTTTTTTTAAAACATAACCTTCCCTCCCCACCTCCCAAGGTTAAGGTGCAGAACAGGCTTGGGCACTGGTACTTTTGCCTCGCCAGCTGGGAGGCAGATGGTACCTAGCACGGAAGCATCCGGGGTCACCAGCTCTCCAGCACCCTCTCGGATGACGTCCTTCAGCACGCCCCGGTCCCCGGAAATGTCCAGCATCCTTCGACTCAACCTCTGGTACGGAGACTTGCGGGGAGAGACACAAGACCTCAGAGCCCCCGGCTGGCACGCCGACCCCGGCACCCCACGTCCGTGACTCCGCGGCGCACAGACTCTCACCTGGCCGGAAGCGTTGTCCCCCTGCAGGACTCTTGGGTTCCGCGTGCTGCCCCCCATCGTCACGTTGCCTACCCGGCGGCTACGCGAGCCCTCAACCCCCTCGCCCTCCCCCTGGCGGTGGCCCAGCCACCCCTTTATACCCAGCCGCGCGCTCCCCACCGCGGCGCTCGGCTCAGGGGCCGCGAGGAGGCGCCGATCGCTTCGTGCCAACCGCCGCCAACCGCCACCAACCGCCCTGCGCCCTAGGGCGGCGCGCCTGAGCACGTGGCGGGGACTCACGGCGCGTGATGGGGCACGTGACGGGGAAGCGCAGAGCTGGACGGGCCACGTGACGGGGACGCCCCAGCGGGGTGGGGGCGCGGGGCATGATGGGAGATGCGGCGTTGGCACACGCAGCGCCGTGGGGTTTGTGGCGGGGCCTGCGGGAGCACCTGGCGGGGGACGCGTGGCTCGTGAGGAGGTAGGTGGAGGGAACCACGAGAGGCGCGGTGGGGAACGTGAAGGGTTCGCCTGTGGCAAGACGGGGCTCGCGGGGGGAATGTGGGGGGAACGAGAAGGGGCGCGTGGCTGGGGTGTGCAGTGGCAAGGCACGTGACAGGGGCGGGACAGCGTGAAGGGGCGCTCGACGCGGGAAGCTGTGCGAGCGGGACGTGTGGGATGGCGCGGGACAGGGGCCACCCGGGTGGTGGGGGGCACTGGGGACTGGGGGCGGGGCCTTGCAGGGGGTGGGGCCTGTGGCGGGAGCGCGCTGGGGAGAACGAGGTTCCAGAAAGGGTCTGCTGCCGGCAGCCGGCCGGCCCCACAGAAGTGGGTTATCCCCCCACTTTTTTTTTTTTTTTAAGATTTTATTTATTTATTTGACAGAGAATGAGAGAGAGGGCACATGAGAGTGGGGCGGGTCAGAGGGAGAAGCAGACTCCCTGCCGAGCAGGGAGCCCGATGCGGGACTCGATCCCGGGACTCCAGGATCATGACCTGAGCCGAAGGCAGTCGCTTAACCGACTGAGCCACCCAGGCGCCCCTATCCCCCCCACTTTTTCCACTTTCCCTCGTCCTCCTCCTGGTACCGGAGCCGTTGAGGCACAGACACAGGCCTTTCAAGCCCAAATGCCCAGGTCATGAGAAAACAAGGCGACGTTCCCTCACATCTCCCCTCATAAACCCGCAGAACCCGGACCCGCTCCCTGGCTGTTACGGGGTCGCAGGGCTCTTGTCTCACGGAGCCGAGGACCGGACCTCGTGGGTACGCAAGGGCTGAAGTGAGGTCAAAGTTGATTAAGTGAAGGTGAGAGCGGAAAGGAGAGAAGCTCCCTGGAGTGAGAGGGCGCCCGAGTGGGTTGCCACCCAGGTGCCCCGGTGGCAGACTTTCTTTTTTTTTTTTAAAGATTTTATTTATTTGATAGACACAGTGAGAGAGGGAACACAAGCAGGGGGGTGGGGTGGGAGAGGGAGAAGCAGGCTTCCAGCTGAGCAGGGAGCCCGATGCGGGGCTCGATCCCAGGACCCTGGGCTCATGACCTGAGCCGAAGGCAGACACCTAACGACTGAGCCACCCAGGTGCCCCAGTGGCAGACTTTCATGGAGAACTGACGGGGAAGCTTGTGGCCTTGAGTTTCCTGTGCCATCTTGGTTTGAGCATGGTCTCTTGATAACACGCTGATGACTTAATTGTTTGAGGTTTGGACATTTTCTAGGATTACACTGGACCCGCCGAAGAAAACTACTACTTAACGTTTAGGGCCAGGTGGTCTGTTTCCTTATCTCTTGTTCACCTGGCTTAGCGCTTCTGCCTGCCAGAAATAGTTTCAGAGCCCAGCCAGGGGCCCCCTACGTCTCCCTGCCTATACCTTAACCCTTTCCTTATTCATGGGGGTGCAAAGCAAGGATGGGCCTGATCCTGCCCCCTCTGGCTTGTTCCCTGGGTCCATCCTCGCTTGCCTACTCCAGGACTGAGAGGTCGCCCCTCTCTCCTGCACCAGTCTTGCCTTGACTACTGGGTCGTTTCTTCAGCTTAGATGTGTCCTAAAATGTCACATCTTAAGCCCCCCTTTGTCCCACGTCTCACAGGTGGTCCCGTTTCCTGCTCTTCACAGAAAAACTTTTCACAAGAGTTGCTTCGAAGGCTTTCGCAACGATTTTATGTCCATCCTTCATTTTCTCTTTGACCCACTTCAGTACCACTTGTCCCTGCTCCGTGTCACCAGCACTGTACTGAATGCCATAAGACACCTCTTTGTTCTCAGATTAATGGACTCTTGCCAGCATTTGATGAAGCTGACCTCTCCTTGAATGCTTTTTTCTTTTCTGTATTAGTTTCCTATCATCTTCACAATCGGTTACCAGAAAACTAGCTGTTTAGAGCAACAGGTATTTATGATCTCACCTATTTATCATCAGTTCTGTAGGTTAGAAATCTGACACCAGTCTCACTGGACTAAAATCAAGGCCTCAGCCTTAATAGAGGCTCTCGGGAAGAACCTGAAACCCATTCATGTTGATAAATCCAGATCCTTGGAGCTCTATACCTGAGGTCCTCACATCCTTGGCACTTATCAGCCAGGGGCCATATTTAACTCTTAGAGGCCCTCTCTCCTGCCCTTGCTCCTGGGCTCCCTACAGGTCAGAGTTAGCAACAGCATGCTGAATCTTCTCATGCTTTGAATCCTCTTGCCTCCTCTTCTGCATGCCTTCCTGACTCTTGCCCGGGAAAGTTCTCTACTGTTTCTTTTTAAATGTTTTTTTATTTAAAAAAAAAAAGGTTTAGGGGCGCCTGGGTGGCTCAGTCGTTAAGCGTCTGCCTTCGGCTCAGGTCATGATCCCAGGGTCCTGGGATCGAGCCCCGCATCGGGCTCCCTGCTCAGCGGGAAGCCTGCTTCTCCCTCTTCCACTCTCCCTGCTTGTGTTCCCTCTCTCACTGTGTCTCTCTCTGTCAAATAAATAAATAAAATCTTTTAAAAAAATAAATAAATAAATAAATTTAAAAAAAAGGTTTATTTAGGGCGTCTGGGTGGCTCAGATGGTTGAGCATCTGCCTT
The DNA here is from genome assembly GCF_029215605.1 of Mirounga angustirostris. Taxonomy (NCBI): domain Eukaryota; kingdom Metazoa; phylum Chordata; class Mammalia; order Carnivora; family Phocidae; genus Mirounga; species Mirounga angustirostris. Next base: position 170,939,657 of record NW_026991713.1, read on the forward strand.
CGGCTCAGGTCATGATCCCAGGGTCCTGGGATCGAGCCCCGCATCGGGCTCCCTGCTCAGCGGGGAGCCTGCTTTACCCCTCCCTCTGCTTCTCCCCCTGCTCATGTTCTCTCTCTCTCTCTATCTTGAATGAATAAATAAAAAAAAAATATTTAAAAAATTTATTTATTTTTAGAGAAAGTGTGTGAGGGGGAGGGGCAGAGGGAGAGTGAGAATCCTCAAGCAACTCCCCACTGAGCATGGAGCCTGATGCAGGGCTCAATCTCAAGACTCTGAGATCATGACCTGAGCTAAAATCAGGAGTTGGACGCTTAACCAACTGCATCCAGTTCCCTACTGGTAAGGGGTCCCAAAAGTTTCCTGCTGTTGAGAGGTCATATGGATCTGCTTCCTGGTGACTACTCTCCTGATTTTCCTTCTACCTAACCAGCTGTATCTTTTCAATCATGCTCTTCTTCCTGATCTCTCTAGTAGCAGCCTCAGGGCTCTGTTCTTGGATGCTTACCCTTTTCTGTTCTTAATCCCAGAGAGAGCCTAGCCATTCCCACATTTAAATATGTGATGTACTTTAAACAGGTGGTATGTACCTGGCCAGTCTAGAGCCTTCCCTGAGTGCCAGAGCTCTGGGCTCCTGTGCCCAATTGCCTTTCTCAGTGGTTCTCAAAAGTGTAGTTCCCAGACCAGCAGCAGTGTTGTCTGGAAACTTGTTAAAAATGCAAATTCTTGAGCCCATCCCTGTGCTCCTGAATCAGAAACTCGGGCCAGAGGCCAGAAGTTTGTTTTTACAAGCACTCCAGGTGATTTGCTGAAGTCTGCAGACCACTGCTACTCAGTTGCTCCACCTGGATGTTCTCAGGTGTCTGACTAGATTTTCCCACCTCCTGTTTCACCTTGATCTTTTCTGTATCAGGCTTCACTATGTATCCACCCAGGTGCTAAAGTTAACTGTGTATCTACACAGTGGCCAGAGTGGTCTCTTAAAAATACCAGACAATATTTTCTTGCCTTAAAATCCTCCAGTAGCTCCCACTGCCCTTGAAATTGTTACTATTATTATTTTAATTTAAGTAGGCTCCATGCTGGGCCCCAACATTGGACTCAAATTCACGACCCTGAGATCAAGACCTGAGCTGAGATCAAGAGTCCTATGCTTAACCTACTGAGCCACCCAGGCTCCCCTGCCCTTGAAATTAAATCTAAACCTTTACCCTCCTCTGCAGGGACTTCTCTGGCAACCCCTCTGACCTCCTCTCCTGGAGTTCCCTCTCACTACGCTCCAGCTACTCAGGTCTCCTCTCTAGGGTAGCTCATACATACTGAACTCTTGTCTAGTCTTGGAGACTTTGCATTTGCTGCGCATTGCCTGATCTGCCCTCCTGTAGTCTTCTCGGTAGCTGGCATTTTTTTTTTTTATCCTTAAGGCCTCAGCTCAACCATCCATCCTCCCTGCCCTGCCCCTTTCTAATGTATGTCTCAAACAACCCATTACCTCCTGCCCTTTTTGTTCACTACACCGTTTACTTCCTGCATAGCATTTAGTACTATGATGTTGTCTTATTTATGATCCTATCCCACTCCTATCATTGTATTACAAATTCTGAAAGGACAGAAACCTCATTGGTCTTGTTCTCTGATGTCTCCCTAATGCTCAGGTTGGTGCTTGATACATAGCAGGTGCTCAGTAAATATTTGTTAAAATAATAAATTAGCTTTCTGCATAGCTGTGCCAGACCTTGGTCTTACTTGTCATGGAGCAGAGACTGCCCCCACTGGCAGACAGGAATGCTTAGGCCTATGGGGGTCCTGCAGGTCTAGAGCTCTCCCTTCCTTCCTTTCTTCCTTTTTATTCATCTAAACTTTTTTTTTTTTAGATTTTATTTTTTATTCATTTGAGAGAGAGAGAGAGAGAGCGCGCATGAGCAGGGGGGAGGGGCATGTAGAGGAAGAAGCAGGCTCCCCACTGGGCCTGACATGGGGCTCAATCCCAAGACCCTGGTATCATGACCCGAACTGAAGACAGACGCTTAACCAACAGCCACCCAGATACTCCTCTTTCTTTCTTTCCTTTTTTAAGATTGATTTATTGAGATGCCTGGCTGGCTCAGTCGGTTAAATGTCTGCCTTCAGCTCAGGTCATGATTCCAGGGTCCAGAGTTTGAGGCCTGCATCAGGCTTCTTGCTCAGCAGGGAGCCTGCTTCTCCCTCTGCCTCCCATTCCCTCTGCTTGTGCATGCTATCTCTCTCTCTCTGACAAATACATAAAATCTTTAAAAAAATAAAAATAAGATTGATTTATTTTTAGAGAGAGTGCGCATGCGAGTGTGGGAGGGGCAGAGGGAGAGAATCCCCAAGCAGACTCTATGCTGAGTGTGAGACCAGGGCTTGATCCCAGGACCCATGAGATCATGATCTGACCCAACACTAAGAGAGGCTTAACCGACTGAGCCACCTAGGCACCCTTAGAGCTCTTGTTTCATTTTCTTTCTTTTTTTTTTTTTAAGATTTTATTTATTTATTTGTCAGAGAGAGAGACAGAGACAGAGAATGTACAGACAGAGGGAGAAGCAGGCTCCATGCAGGACTTGATCCCAGAACCCTGGGATCATGACCTGAGCTGAAGGCAGACACTTTAACTGACTGAGCCACCCAGGCACCCCAGAGCTCTTGTTTCTTAACACTCCTAGAGACCCACTCTCACCTTTTTTCTAATCAGGAATTTTTACCACACTCTCATAGTATGTTAAGACTATAATGTTTATTGACTGTATAAAGAAATGTCACTGAACTTCTAAATCTCTGATAGACTTTATACAAAACGTTCATAATTCAATAATATTGAGTAAAGGAAGTGAGACACAAAAGAGCACATACTAGGTAATTCTGTTTATTTGAAATTCAAAACCAGGCTATGTTAATCTACGATGGTTAGAATCAGGTTAGTAGCTATCCTTGTTAGGGGGTTCTTACTGGGGAGCACATAGAGTGCCTTCTGGGTGCTAGAAACATGTTGAGAGTGAGTATACACGTGTAATGTGTACATCAAGCATGTAGTTAAGATTTGTGCCCTTTATAGAACTCCTATCTCAAAACATTGTATAAAAATACCTTCAAAAATAGATTCAGAAAGAATTGTGTCGAAGCATGGGTCCACTCCTGTTTGGGGTCTGTAAGGTGTGGCTGGGGACCCACTCAGTCTCCCCCACCTTCCCTAAAGCATGGCCAAGGTGAGCACCTGCATGTTGGAATTATCAGTGTTGCTGGCCGAAAGGAGGCTGCCTTCCCAGTCCCGTGATGTGGCCCAGTTTCCACCTGATTCTGGGCGACCTTGAGGACATGGGGGTGTTGCTGGGAAAGAGGAGGAGGAAAGGGGCAGAGACTAAGGGTGAAGCACGCGTTCAGCTGCAGTCCCCATGCCTCTTAGTGCCTCTGCCCATCCTGGGGAGAAGAAAAAACTGAGCAGATCTGTTGGACATCTCTGCAGATTCTGAGAAAGCAGGTAGTTCATTGTGGGAGCTCTCCCTAGGTCTGCTGCCAACTTCTACCTTGGTGCTTCTTCTCTCTCAGCGCCAGTCAGCTTTCACAGGGTCTCAGGCTCTCCAGAACAGCAGTCTCTGCTTTAGAATGACCTGGGGGGTGTTTGTTATAAATGTGGATTTCTGGGGCTCACTGAAAATGTGTGAAGGGGTGACTCAGGAATCTCTTTTAACTGTGCTTCCAATAGTTGCTCACCAGTTTGAGAACTGATCTAGAACATGGGAAGGACCTTTGCTTGTTTTTGCTGCCCATTGCTGGGTCCATGCAGCTGAGAGCACATTGTTGGTGTCACTCCACATGACCTTGCAGACGGCCCTTTCTGTGTTTACCTCCAAATCTGAGTGAAAAATATAGAATTCTTTGTTTCCAAGTGCGTTTCCCCCCAATTAAGCCCTTTGTTTTAAAGACAGAAAACAGACCCAAGGTCATAGGAGTTGAGATTGGAATCCAGGACTGGAGACCCTAAGGCACTCTGATTTCCAGTGGCACTTGCCAAGGGTTGGGGCCCCAGGGGGTGGAGGGAGCAGGTTTGAGTAAGCTGCCGTCTCTTCTAGCCGGGCACCGTGGATGGCGTGGCAGGTGAGTGTCCCTGAGCTGGAGGACCGCCTTCAGTGCCCCATCTGCCTGGAGGTCTTCAAGGAGCCCATGATGCTGCAGTGTGGCCACTCCTACTGCAAGGGCTGCCTGGTGTCCCTGTCCCGCCACCTGGACTCGGAGCTCCGCTGCCCAGTGTGCCGACAGGAGGTGGATAGCAGCAGCTCCCCGCCCAACGTCTCCCTGGCACGGGTGATTGAAGCCCTACAGTTCCCTGGGGGCCCAGAGCCCAAGGTCTGTGAGCACCACCGGAACCCGCTCAGCCTCTTCTGTGAGAGGGACCAGGAGCTCATCTGTGGCCTCTGTGGCCTGCTGGGCTCCCACCAGCATCACCGCGTCACGCCCGTCTCCACTGTCTACAGCCGCATGAAGGTGGGCAGTGAGGCTGCTGGGGGGGTGGGTTGCAGGGACACACCGAGCCTAGCTCTTACCCTCTCTGGCACCATTGCCTGGCAGAGAAGGGTCCCAGGCCAGGATGCCAGTTCCCTCCAGCCCTGTCCTGGAGCAGAGCTCATAGAGCATGCATCCATCCATCATGTTCTGTGCAGCTGTTCCAATCTCCAGGTGCTGGGCCCTACTGACCTGCATGATGGAGAGCCCCTTGTCAAGTGCTAGCCCCTTCCCTTGCTCGGTTTTTCTTTGTAGCTCTCATTCATATTTTGAGCGCTCCCCAGACGATGCATGAGGGCAAGGACTTTGTTTTGTTTCCTCAGGTATTTTCATGCCTAGAGCCATGCGTAGCATGTAAGTAAAAGCTCAAAGCGTATTTGCAGAAACAGTGGATTCCTGTTCTCGTGGACTTTTGCCTCAGATCTAGCAGGTCATCATTTAAGGTGAATGATGATGATGATACTCTCTTTGGTAAATATGTTGATCTAAGATTTACGAAGGGGTTGGGGTTATCATTGTACTTTACAAATGAGGAAACAGGCTCAGAGAAGAAGGTAAGGGTCTTACCTAAGGTCATACAGCTTGTCACTGGCAGAGCGAGGATGCTGACTGTGGCCGGTTTTCTTTCCATTGCAAAACAGATCAAAGAAGGGCAGGAAGGATTCTTGGAAGTGAATTGCTAGAGGGTACCTGGCATAGTGTTTGGGAGGGAGGGAGGGAGAGTAAAGGTAAGGAATGACAAAATACAGGTGATAGGGGTGGGAAAGAGAAAGAGCATCAAGACCTAAAGGCAGAGTTCCAGGGATTTCTTGGCTGAGTGCCCCGGGCAGCATTTCTTTGCTTCTTCAGTCCTGGAAGACAAGTATGAAACGTGCACAGGGCCAGCCCAGCCACCCACCGGCCCCTCTTGCCCACAGACGTTTACTCGGCACCTAACGTGTACTCGGTGTTGTGCTAAAGCCCGTAGTACAATAGAGGACAAGAGGTTTACCACAGCCTGGGAGTCTGGCAGAGAGTCGCATGTGTTGGGTGCTACTGTCAGGGTTAAGTACAGGCAATGGGGAGACCACCTCAAATGTAGCTCCGGCATGGTCTCGGGTGGTCAGGGAAGGTTTCCTGGAGGAAGCAGACTGCTGAACCAAGACCTGACCCACAAGGAGAAGTTGGTAGGAAAAGAAGGGGAGGAAAGCATTCCCTGTATAAAGACAGCCCTGCAAAAGATCAGGAGGGAAGGATATTTAAGAAATCGTAAGTTGTTCTTTTAAGCTCAGGGGAGAGTTAGCTAAGTGGAAGCCAGGTCATCGTAAGGCTTGTGTGACATGTGAAGGGATTTGTAGTTTATTCAGAGGACCATCCTGGTTGGGGGGGGGGGGCACTGGAGAGTTTTAAGCAGAGTCCTGATGTGGTCCAAGCACCCTGCCGGAGGGTGGACTGGAGAGTGAGGCTGGGGGGTAAGAGACTGGGAGTAATTACATATGGGTGGTAATTGAAGCTGCAGGAGTGGAGAAGACCAACCAGGAGAGCCTGCAGTGCGGTAGGGAAGACACGGATGATGCCACCAAGGAGCACGAGGGTTTAAGATTCAGGTAAATAGAGCACCCCAAAAGGGACAGAAAGAATCAACAGAGAGAGTAAGAACACTGGCTGAATATGGCCTCCTAGAAATCAGAACAGTGCTTTTTAATGAGAACAAGATCACTTGTGTGAAATGCTGCTGAGGATTAGAAAGCATCTGTTAGATTTAGCAGTAAGGATTGATTATCTTGGCAAGAGTAGTTTAGTGGAGTGTGAGAGGAGGAAGCCAAATTGCAGTGCAATGAAATTGAGCCTGTGTTTTATTAGCCCAGGAGAGAAGGAAACACACAGGAGCTCGCTCATCATTTCTGGCTTAGAGCCTGGGACTGCTTGGGTCCTGGTTTTAGATGTGGGTGTTTGTGATCCCAAGACTCTTCTCTGTGATGCAACAAAATTGTGTTCCTTTATTAGGTTCCATTTTATGCATTCCTGTTTTCCTCCTATTGATTGAGATCTTGAGGTTATTTATTTATTTGCATGATTTTTTTTTCTTCTCCCAGTGACCCAGTTTGACGGAGTAAGAGGGAAAGAACTAATCTCATCTCTCTCTGCCTCAAGAGAGTTACCACTAGAATTCTGTTCTTGGGTTGCTATGAGATCTTCTGATGCCTCATTATCCAGAGCAAGACCCTGTGTCCATTTACCCCTACAGTGGCTTTATTCTTTAATCAGCTCCTTTCCTGAAAGGCTTTTGTAGCTGGTTTCTTTCTTTTTTTTTAAGTTTATTTTTTTAGTAATGTCTGCACCCAGTGTGGGGCTTGAACTTACAACCGAGAGATCGAGAGTCACATACTCTTCCAACTGAGCCAGCCAGGTGCCCCTCTTGCCGCTGATTTCTGCTTGGGAACTATCTAAGCCAGAGACCGTGTATGCTCCATGGGCACAAACCAGCAGGGCTCCCTTTAAGTAGTGCAGCTGTTTGGGGGTCTAGGTGGTCCTGGTTGAACCCTTAAGACTCTGTCAGATTTGGGGCCAGGGAAGCCCAGGAGAAGGGAGTTTACTTCAGCCTGGGGAGGCCCTAAATCCAGGCTGGGCCCGAGTCTGCCAGGGAAGGATTTAGGTCTTTATAGGGAGTGGGGAATCTCCAGGTATAAGTGGGGCAACCGTATGCACCATTGGCCTTCCTTGGGGCCATCCTTTTTGTGATATCTTGATCAAATGCCCACTGATTCTAGACCTGCTGGTGACCAGAGAGTTTACTTGGTGGGTACCCAATGGCCAGCATTCCATTCAGGGAGTGTTGGCTTCAGACTGGTTATCGCCCCTCTTGGATGTTGTGTGGTGCCTTCCAGGTGGACAATGTTTAGCGTCCATCTCCATGTCCTGAAGAGGGATGACCTGGAGATCCTTTTCTGTCTGGGTAACTCCTGCCCTCAATGTGGAATATTCTTGAATAATCTTAACCTATTTTGGAGTCAAGAGTACCCGGGTAGCTCTTTCCCTGGTTCCACTGAGAGTGCTTGTGGCCATTAGGATGCTCCCTGGGGGCGCCTGGGTGGCTCAGTTGGTTAAGCGACTGCCTTCAGCTCAGGTCATGATGCCAGGGTCCTGGGATCGAGTCCCGCATCGGGCTCCCTGCTCTGCGGGGAGCCTGCTTCTCCCTTTCCCACTCCCCCTGCTTGTGTTCCCTCTCTCGCTGTGTCTCTCTCTGTCAAATAAATAAATAAAATCTTTCAAAAAAAAAAAAAAAAAAGGATGCTCCCTGGAAGGGTGAAGCCCAGGGCTGATCCCAAGGAGCTGAAACGGTGAAGGGGTCGGCTACTCATGAGGCCATGGTACATTGCCTCCAGGAGGACCTAGCGGCTCTCATCTCTGACCTGAAGCAGGAGCAGAAGAAGGTGGATGAGCATATTGCCAAACTGGTGAACAACAGGACCCGGATTGTTGTGAGTGCACTTTCCCTCTGTACCCTTACCCTGGGGCTGGCCACCTTCCCTTTCCTACGGAGCCCAGTTCTGATTTGTTCTTTACAGAAATCCATACCTTCATACAAAGCCAGAATTCAAAGCATTCCAGGACGGAGTGGGGGAAAGGGCAAATCGCCTCAGGGGAATCAACTCAGTTGTTAGGACTCTGTCCAAGTTGGCTGTGTCCCTCTTGTCCTTGGGAATGAGATAACACAGAACCTAAGTCCCAGAGGTAAACAGCTCAAAGTGTGGGCATGACTCTCCTGCTCTCTACGTCTATTTGACCTTGACAGTCTGGTGCCCGCCCGGTACCTCGGAGCAGAGGTGTGGAAAGGCTTGGTGGTTTTCTGCTTTTCCTGAGTGACAGGTACACTGGGGCTGGGAGGTGTTCTGAAAAAAAGATTCACGGCAGCTGTACTCTCAGTTTTGAAGGAGAAAAAACACTTTATTGATAGTATAAAAATGTAATAGAATCAGAAAGAAGAAAAGGGAAATCTGCGTATGGATGAGGGCAATAGTAAGCAGTAAAGGAGAATAAAACAGAGTTACATCAAATCGGGTACTTACAACATCCAGCCTCATTAGCTGGGGGAGCTCCATGGAGACGGCCAGGCTGGAGTCCCGATGGAGAGGCCTGGGTCAAGCATCCTCCCCTCAGGTGAGATTTCCAACTGACCATCCCCATAAGGACCGTATTTATAGGGCAAATGAAGTTAAACATGTGTTTGCCTATGTGCAGTTTGGAGCGAGCTGCATTCCTGCGTTATCATGTCTTTACATATTCAAGGAGCCTGTGCTGGGTGTGCTTGCCCCTTCTCCCAGATTCCATTCTGGGGGGCCAGCCCAGCCTGGAGCTAGAGTGGATGTAAGGCAAGATTTACAGCTCTTGGCATCCAGACCAGAAGGGTCAATTCTGGCCTGGAGGCCAGCTAATGTCCACTCATCAGGCTCCCAAGGTCACTCATGCAGCACGAGTCTCACAAACAACATTCTTCCACCTGCCTGCGTGTAAGTGCAGGTTGGGGGGTGGTCAGGTATGCAGGACAAATCCCAGAAAGGTCCATCCATACAGTCCAGGAGGGTTTGGAGCCTGGGCCCTGCAGGCAGTTGTGAAACAGGAGCCGGAGGCCAGTGTCCCCTGAGAGTCTTCTCCATTAACCTCCCCACCCTCAGAGGGAGACGGCATTACCCCTGCCCAGTGGAGGCTGAACTCAGGGTCAGACACGGAATCCTGGCTGTCTAAAGTCTGCTCTCCCAGGGCCTTGCAGACTTTTTTCAGTTGCGGAATCCTGTACTAAAGCTAAATCTGATATGCACATTTAATAGCAATATTACCCACCACCACCTCCCAGTAGTGACAAAGCAATAGCAGAGCCACTGTGTTTGAAATGGGAGCTGGGGGCCAGTCTCTCCCCTGCCTCTGTTGCCCTCCCCATGGCCACATGTGGGATGCCCAGGCACAGTGTGAACAGTGGGCAGGAGTCAGCCCTGCAACTCAACTACTAGAACCATCTCCAGTTGGAGGCCCAGGAAGGCCTAAGCTGCCAGGGCCTAGGGACACCGACGTCAGCCACAGCCAGGCAGTTCTGGCCGAGGTTCCAGCTGTGATCAGTTCCTCTTTGTCCCAGAATGAATCTGATGTCTTCAGCTGGGTGATTCGTCGTGAGTTCCAGGAGCTGCACCACCTGGTGGATGAGGAGAAGGCCCGCTGCCTGGAGGGGTTGGAGGGTCATACCCGTGGCCTTGTGGCCTCCCTGGACATGCAGATAGAGCAGGCCCAGGGCAGTCAGGAGCGGCTGGTCCAGGCCGAGCACGTGCTGGAGCAGTTCAGTAATGAGAGTCACCATGAGTTCATCCGGGTGAGTGGACAAGGGAGTGCCCCCCATGCCGAGGCTCCCAGGTCCCAAGAGTCTTCCTCATGCCTTAACCATCCTGTCTTGTCTTGCAGAAGTATCACTCCATGGCCTCCAGGTAATAACCTTGGAGGGAGCTCTCAGCTTGGATCTGGTGGCTCCTCTCCACCACTTCCTGCCTTCGGCTGTACCAGTGCCTTGGCAGCAGCTGCCCACATCTGGCTCTGTACTGAGCCCAGGGAACACAGATGAAAGCCATGCCCCTGCCTTTAAGGGTCTCAAAGACTGGTGGGCGGCAGATGGTGAGCTATGGTTACATCACTGTGGGTACCTAAAACCAAAGAAGTTCACACGAGCTACAGAAATAACAGGAGAAGGTGACTGGGGTTGCAGGTGGGGGGAATGGGTGAAGATGATGCATAGATGGACGAGCTTAGGGCAGAGGACAGGTGTTGACCAGGCAAGCAGAGTGGGGATTGGTCACGTGAAAAGGTAAAGTAAGGTGTGGGACTGGGGTATTTATTGTATGATGCAGGGCAGAACGGGCAATGAATGGGAGAGGTAAGAGCCAGAATGAGGGGCCATGAATCCTGAACCATAGTTTGTGGGAAGGGATTGAATCCATGTTCCAGTCCTAACAAATGAACAACCATGCAGTTCCTTGGCCTTCCTCAGACTCTGATTGTGAGAGTCACCTTGTTTTTTCAAATTTTCTTTGGTCTTAAGGACAGTTGCATTAGGAACATTAGTTTAAATGAATGGACAGTGAAGCTGATTGGGAGCAGGTGTCCACTCCAGCTGTGGCTAGGGGCCAGGGTCGCCCAATATAGGGCAGGGGTCCTCAAATGTTAGTGTGTATCAGGACCACATGGAGGGCTCATTACGTCAGATCGCTGGGCTCTAGTAATCACTTTCTGATTCAGCAGGTCTGGGGTGGGACCTGAGAAATTTGCATTTCTAGCAAGCTCCCAGGTGATGCTGCTGGTCTCGGGCCTGACCTGATGTAGAGTGTTTCCCCTTCTAGGAAGGGGGCAGGCACTCAGAGTGGGGTGGAGGGGAGGAAATGACAGACATCTTGAGCACACAGTCTTCTGAGCTGCTACTGGCTTGTTGTACTTGTGTAAGGGTAAAGGGGTGGGGTTGGTGTGCAGCTCCGCCATCATGGTGAACCGTCACCCTCAGAGCAGAGCTCCAGCAGGCCCGGCCTTTGGAAGGCACCTTCAGCCCCATCTCCTTCAAGCCAGGCCTCCACCAGGCTGACATCAAGTTGACCGTGTGGAAGAGGCTCTTCCGAAAAGTTCTGCCAGGTAAGGCTCCAGCCTGTTCTCTTTCCTGAGGGCTGCCCTGCAGGGTGGGCGCAGAAGACTGGAAGGTTGTTTGCGTGGGTTATGGTGAGAGCATGGCTTTGGGGTTCCACCAGACACCCCGGGCTCAAGCTCAGGTCCAACTCTTACTGGCCAAAGACAAGTTGTGTAATTTTTTTTTTTTTTAATTTTTAAAAAAGATTTTATTTATTTAAAGAGTGAGCGCTCGAGTTGGGGGAGGGGTAGAGGGGGAGAGAGAATCCCAAGCCGACTCCCCACTAAGCGCGGAGCCCAACCCAGGGCTTGATCTCACACCCTGAGATCATGACCTGAGCCGAAATTGAGAGTCGGGCACTTGATGGACTGAGCCATTCAGGCGCCCCGAGTGCACGCCCTTTTCCTTAACCAGAATGCCTCCCTCACAGCGATCCCATTTTTTTCCATGCTTCAGGAATTGTTCATGCATTCAGCAAGCATCCTTAGGGTTGCCTCTTCTGGGCCTGGCCCCTTAGAAGGCCCCTCGGATACAGGGATGAGGCCATTGCAGTTCCTCCCCTGAGGAGCTCAGGGCCTCCAATCAAACTCCTTTGTGGCAGGGTGTGCTGCCTTCTGTGTAGCTTGAAAACACTTCTTTGATCTTTCTTAGCCCCGGAGTCCCTCAAGCTAGACCCTGCCACCGCCCACCCCCTCCTGGAACTCTCCAAGGGCAACACGGTGGTGCAGTGCGGCCTTCTGGCCCAGCGGCGTGCCAGCCAACCCGAGCGCTTTGACTACAGTACTTGCGTCCTGGCCAGTCGGGGCTTCTCCTGGGGCCGTCACTACTGGGAGGTGGTGGTGGGCAACAAGAGCGACTGGCGCCTGGGGGTCATCAAGGGCACAGTGAGTCGCAAGGGCAAGCTGAGCAAGTCCCCAGAGAACGGCATGTGGCTCATTGGCCTGAAGGAGGGCCGGGTGTATGAGGCCTTTGGCTGCCCTCGGGTGCCCCTGCCTGTGGCCGGCCACCCCCACCGCATCGGCGTCTACTTGCACTATGAGCACGGAGAGCTCACTTTCTTTGATGCTGACCGCCCCGATGACTTGCGGCTGCTCTACACATTCCAGGCTGACTTCCAGGGCAAGCTCTACCCCATCCTGGACACATGCTGGCACGAAAGGGGCAGCAATGCACTGCCTATGGTGTTGCCCCCGCCCAGCGGGCCTGCCCACCTCACCCCCCCACAGCCCACCAAGCTGTAGGGTTGCTGGTGGGTCTTCTGGGTTCAGCGAGCAGAGATGAGGTTCTTTACTGTTTGGGAAGGTCTTCGTGCCTGTGTGTTCCTGGAAACACCTAATGATAAGAAAAGGACTCTAATCCCTTCCCTGTCAGCCAGGGGCATATTTATTAACCTTTTTGCCAGGTTATTCAGCTGCTTATTAACCAACAGAACCAGGCCTTGGTGTCCATGGGTTAAGATAGGCTTCCCTTGATCCCTGCTAACCATGCTTTCTGCTTACTCTCTTAACAGAAGGTGGAAACATTCCCACACATAATTTCTCTTTGTCATTGTGAACTTAAGGATAATAAATGTGACACTATCTTTAAATTATTTGCAAACATTAACTGCTGTGCATACATACTGTTTTATGCTCAGGTCTTTAAAAGCAGCTCCAACCTCTGGTCAGCCAGAAGTCCCCTCAACTCTGGGCTGGCTGGTCTGTGGTTAGAGTCACATCAATCACTCTGTTACTGCTGTCTTCAAAGACCTCTCTTGATCTCCCTCTCCATTGGTTGTTATGGAAATAACACTTCTTCAGAGCAGAAGCAAGTAGGGTCCAGACGGATGTGGCCTATCCCTGAAAGCTGCTGGACACGTGGGAGCGGGCCCAGAGCCTCAATCTGTTCATGGCGAGTCTGCCCCTGGCCACAGCTGATGGTGTCCGTCCAGACCAAAGCTGGGACAGCTGAATTCTCTCCCAAGAATTTGAAAGTTGGAAGAGAATGGCTGGGGCTGAGTCATCTGAGACCTAGTGCTTTAGAGAGAAGCTCCTCAGCCTTGTGCCACTGAGCTCTGTGGAGTTGCCTGAGCTACTTCTCTGGGGAACCACTCTGTCCTGGTGCCCTGGCACTTACCCACATTGGCCACACAGGCAGAGGCTTGACCTGCAAGCTAAGTGATCCTCTAGGAACCCGAGAGGATGGGAGGTTTGTGAGGCACTGACCTTATCCCATGGGAGACTGTCAGGACAGGTCACCTACCAAGATCTGATAAGCATGAAACTTTCTGCGCCGCCTCCCTCTGAGCAGAGCTGTAGACTATAAAACAGCTTAACTGCATCTAGAACTGGCTTCCCAGCAATGGGAAATCCCCCAACCCTCATTGTAGTCCTCCTGTTGTGTGCAACAAGGACCATGTGGAGCTGGCACCTTTGGCTAATCTTCTGCCTATGTAAGTAATAAGCTGTCTGAATCAAAAGGTGCTTGTTGTATCTTTACCGGCTGAATCTGTTGGGCCTTGGCCTTGGTTGCTGTGTGTTTGCCACCTTGCAGACCTGGTTTTTGGTTATGCAGCTCCTCAATTCCATGACTTGGCTGAAGATTGTGGCCCTCTCTATCCACTCTCCCTCCCTCCTCCCTTCTCCACCCTGTTCTCTGTCCTGGGAGACTGGCCCCAGTGGAATGCAAAACCCTCTGGCTTCCTGTTGGGTTTAGCAGATGGGAGGGACTGGCAGGAGATCCAAGGGCAGGAAAGGGAATTCAAGGTACTTATTTTTCTGGTTTCCTGCCTGCTGGGCTGTGCGTTTGCAGCTTTCCTCATCTGAAGATCCTTGGCAGGTGGCCCCTTCCTCTGTTGCTCCCCTTGTGCCTTCAGGCCTGGCAGTGAGCAGTGCTGTCACCAGCCCCAAGTACTGCACCACCTCTAGTTTCCCTTAAGTCTGACCATCCTTTCATAAAGACGTCCTTCTTTAAGATCACTTCAGCTACCATTGTGTGCCCACCTCTGCCCCCGCCAGCTGCTGACAGACACAGTGGCATACGTCTGCACTCACTTAGTAAATCCCCTCTTGTTTGGCTGGCCAGAGTTAGTGTTTGTGCTTGCAACCAAAAGATCCATTCAGTATGGAGAAGGCAGATGAAAGAGCAGTTCATTATGTGGAGTTGGCATTTAAGCTGAAAGAAGTGGAATACAGGCAGAGGAGAAGAGTTTTGGGGGGTCTAGTCCACAGAGGGATGCTGCAGCCAGAGCTGGACCTGCAGAGGGGGTGGAGGCTAGACCATGGAGGACCACTGATACTATCTTAGTGTATACTAACTTTGTTCTGTAGTAATGACAGCGTGGGAGTGGGAGAGTCTGCCCAGGGAGAAAATACTAGCTGACAGAAAGGAGGTCAGAGGATGGAACAGCAGAACTTAAGGAAGCAGCTTAGACAACGTTGCCAAAGAACTGTAGAAATGATAGAGAACTGGGAGGGAGTGCCAGCAGTAAAGATCATGGAAGCCAAAGCTTTCCAACAGAGAAGGTGTGCCCCGTAGTGCCGTGAAAACCCAGCCTCAGCAGGAAAGGCCTGAGGAATATTAGATTCTTGGTGGCCTTGGAGGAAGCCATGTCTGTGGACTAGCATGGGAGACAGACTGCAGGGGGTTACATAGTATGTGAGGAAGAAGTAAAGGCAATCACTGCTGATTCTTGTTTTAAGCAGCTGGACAGGGAAGGGAAGAAAACTGGGTCATGAGTTTGAGAGAAGGTGGGATTAAGAGAAGGCATTTTTAGGACAGAGGAGGCTACAACTTGTCCTACAGAAATACGTGAGCCACATGTGTAGGTTGAAGTTTTCTAGGGGTCACGTATTAGACATTTTAAGGCATAGGTCACCTAGCGTTCACATCTTGGCTCCTAATAGCCATTCTCCAATGAAGAGGAAGCAGGGCTCCTTGGAGAAATAGCTGGTTCTAGGACTGGGGCAGGAAATACCCTGAGCCATAAGCCGCTTGGAGTGCCAGGAAGCACTCACAAACAAAGGTGTGCAAAACCCCTACAATAATAGAGGCCTTTCAAAGGGACATGGGAGCCCATTGAAAGCACTCCTAGTGGCCAAAATGGGAAAAATGTGAGCGACAAAATAAAATAGTACAGGTTTCCCCGCTATCAGAAAGTAGAGTGTTTCTGTGAGATCTGTCATTAGCTGAAGTGGAGTAATGAGAATCAGCAATTACCATTACTTTATATGGAAACATTTTTTAGTGCTACCAGACCCCCCAAATTAACTGCTTTTAAGCTTTTCTTACCTTTGGATAAACCTTGCAAATGAATGCACACAGTCAATCGAGATAAAGCACAGTTCAGAGCTACGGAGGCTTGATGCTGAGATGCTGCGTTTGTAGATCTTGGGGAAGGAGCTTGGCAGCGTCACTCTCACTGGGGTGCGTGCTGCCTCTACAAGGGCTTGCGGCAAAACAATACTATTTTTACTTTTCCCCTTTTCTCATAAAAGTGAAAATCCTCTTAGGATTTCTTTCAGTTAACAAAAACAGGTACTACTCTAGGTCTTTCGTAAAAGTGAAGTGGTGTAATGCAAACTTTCAAAAAGGGGGGATAGGGGTGCCTGGGTGCTCAGTGGAGCATCCAACTCTTGATCTCAGCTCAGGTCTTGATCTCAGGGTGGTGAGATCAAGTCCCACATTGGGCTCCACACTGGGTGTGGAGCATACTTAAAAAAAAAAAAAAAAAAGCAAAGGATACCTGTACTGGATTACAACTCAAAAGTATAAAGTAAATATCCATGAGTCCATACTGATAAACGATTGGCTAATTAAATAAATCTGGGACAAGAGAGCATTCTGCAGAAGAATTCCAAATAATTTATGTAGCTACTTTGCCCTCAAAGAGGTAGAGTATAATCCCCTACTCCTTAAAGGGTGGGCTGTGCATAGTGACTTCTTTCCAGAGGGAACAGAGGGATAAAGACTAGTTTGCAGTGGAGAAGTGTGAATCTTAGCCAGGTGATCAAGGTTAACATCAACAGTGAAGGTCATGTTGATACTATATGCCCTTGATGTGATCTGATGAGGATGGTACTTTACCTGTAGTCTTCCAAAAACCCATAAGCCCAATCTGATAATGAGAAAAAAATTTTTAGAAAAATCCCAAATGAGAGACATTCTACAAAACACTGACCAGGATTCCTCAACACCATCAAGGTCATCAAAAATCAGGAAAGTCTGAGAAATTGTCACAGTCAAGGAGACGTGACAACTGAATTTAATGTGGTGTCCTAGATGAGCCTTCCGAACAGAAAATGGACATTAGGTAAAAGCTAAGAAAATCTGAGTCAACTGTGGACTTTATTAATATTGATGCACTTGTTAACCACTCACCTGAAGGAGTGGGGATTGGGATTGTTTTAGGATGGGTTAACTGGCACAGCTGGCTGTCCAGCTGTCCATACCAGTTTGTGCTCCATTCATTCACTTCTTCACTCGTGCAACAGATGTTAGGTCCTTACTGTAAGAAGAACACTGGTTTAGGAGGCACGGATAAATGAGTGTCAAACAGGATTTGCCCTCTTGGAGACAGAATAAATCATAACTACATATGGAACAGGTGCTGTGAAAATAAAATAGATGTTACTCAGTTGGGGGTGGGGTTTCCACTCAAAGATCACTATTAACCAACCTAGAGCCACAGGACTGGATTAAACGTTTAAACAATTTTGACATAGACTAGAGTCAGTTCCCTTGCAAAATGCTTGCTGATGTGCTGTTGGCAATACAGAGAGTGTACAGGCAGGAGTATTCTGGTCCATTGAGGCCTGTCTACTTGAATGCTTGAAGTACACATGTACTGGATTTACTCAACTTAATGTGTATCAGTAACCACATGGATGCTGGGGACAGAGGCAAATCCTACAAAATCCTTGTTCTCCCAGAGGTCAGCTGGGGAAACTTTCCTATAAATGAATTATTACAGTGCACGAAAAGCCAGCCGTTTGGAAACAAAGCACTCTTCCTCACAACACGTGCCAAACTGAATTCTAAACTGTTAAAGATTTAAGTGTGAAAAAATGAAGGCATAGTGATTGCTATTTGTAAAGATGTGAAGAAGAGGTTTCTAAGTATGACATCAAAGCCAGAAACCATAATTTAAAAAAATGAAAACACGTCCAAAATAAGCCACATTAAAAAGCAACAGTCAACTGTAGAAAAATATACCTAAGACGAGGTATATATTGTTAATATACAAAGGACACTAAGAGATGGTAGAAGAGTGACCAAAAGACATTAACGTGTTAGAATGCAAAGGATCAATGAACACAAAATATTCAAGCTCTATAACAAATTAAAACAGCAGGAAAATCCCATTGCCTATCTGACTGGCAGAGAGTGGAAGAAAAAAAAGGGAAGAGGTACGAAAAGGAGGGGAAAACGCTCTCCCAGCGCTCCACCTCACACAGGCCCTGGGAGCCCTGGAAGGGCACCGGGATTTCCGGGTCGGAACTTCCGTGCCCTTTGGCCCGGAAGTGCGGGCGGACAGGGCGGTGCCGAGGCGGGCGTGCTTCGCGACAGAGCCGTAAAGGCGCGTGGGAGCGAAGCATGGCGCTGTACGCGACGGCGGCGTCTGTGCTGGCGGGTGTGGAAAGCCGACGGGGCTCCATCAAGGGGCTGGTGTACGCCAGCAGCTTCCAGGTAGCGGGGTTCGTGGTTCGTGGTTCGGGCCCGGCGCGGGGGGAGAAGGGGGCTGCGGAGGGGGGCCAGCCGGCCCGGCCCCGCCTCAGCAGGTGTTCTTTCGGCCGCGCGCAGAACGTGAAGCAGCTGTACGCGCTCGTGTGCGAGACGCAGCGCTACTCCGCCGTGCTGGACGCCGTGATCGCCAGCGCCGGCCTCCTCCGCGCCGAGAAGAAGCTGCGGCCGCACCTGGCTAAGGTAGCGGGGCCGGGGGGCGGGGCGGGGCTGCGAGCCTCTCCGGACCTGGTCTCAGCGCCGTACGGTCCACGGCGTGACTTCAGCAAGTCGCCTCTGTGAAATGGGGATGAGCAGTCTCTAGCCGGGTCTTTATTTGAGGTCGGATGAAAGTGCTGTACCTTTGATCCTCGTGTGGCAATTAAGAACAGAATTGCTAAGTAGCCACGGCGGGGACTCTAGCTAAAACAAAAGGGTGGTGTTGACAAGGAAGAGGGTTAGGATCCGGGGCTCTGCTGGTGAGCAGCCCTGGGGAGACGGTGTGGGACAGGGAAGCAAGACACAGGGCTCAGCTCCCGTGTTTGCCGGTAATCTTTTGTGTGGTCTTGCGCAAAATACCTCACTTTAACCTGTTACTGCCTCGATAAGTGGCTTGGTTAGCGCCTCCAGTTCCGACGCTATACTTAGGGTTTTTTCTTGTTCTTTCCCCATCCCCAGGTGCTAGTGTATGAGTTGTTGTTGGGGAAAGGCTTCCGAGGGGGCGGGGGCCGATGGAAACCTTTGCTGGACCGGCACCAGGCAAGGCTGAAGGCTGAGCTGGCCCGGCTCAAGGTTCAGCGCCGTGTGAGCCGCAACGAGGATCTGTTGCAAGTGGGATCCAGGCCTGGCACAGGTGAGCTGGAAGGAGTTGTTGGGAGGAGGGTAGCTCTCGGGCCCTCAGAGGAGAGGGCCTCGATCCTGCTCACTCACTGCTGATTCCTAGCCTCCCAGGTGCCTCGATTTGTGCGGGTGAACACTCTCAAGACCAGCCTTGATGATGCAGTCGATTACTTCAAGAGGCAAGGTTTCTCCTATCAGGGTCGGGCTTCCAGGTGAGCTGAGAACCCTGCCTGGCTCCCTTCCTCTCTGGGGAGGTCCCTGGGGCCACTGGGAAACAGGGATCTGGAGGAGGAGAGAGGAGGGGTGGTGGTGACTGCACTGGTTTTCTCGTACTTTTCCAGCAGTTTCTCCCTCTCCTTCCAAGGCCTGGCTTTCTCCATCCCTTAACATTGATTCTCCTGGGAGTTCCATCTTACGTTCTTCTAATGTATCCATTTCTCTTGCTCTGACTCCTGTTTCTCCCCTGATGATTCATGTCTCCCAGTCTAGATTTCTCTCTGTATTCCCACCCTTAGTGTTCCTCAGACAGCGCAGCCACAGCGAGTGCCGGACTAAATTCATCTTCTCTCTGAACTTTGCACCTTCTTCTTTTTTAATTGTTAAATCCTGTTTATTCAAAATTCAAGACTTAGGAGAAATCCTTCCAAAACAGTGTGCTTAAACACACATTACTAGATTATTTTGTGGTGGTTTTGTTTTTTTCTGAGGTATAATTGACATGTAACATTAATTTTAGGGAGACAGTGTGATGACTTGATATGTGTGTATGTTGCAAAATAATGGCTACAATAAGTCTACCATTTATCACTACATGTAATTACAGAAAGTTTTTTTTCTTGCGATGAGAACTTTTTTTTAGGGGTGGGAGGGGCAGAGGGAGAGGGAGAGTCTCAAGCAGGCTCCATACCCTGTGTGGAGTCCGAAGCAGGGCTCAGGTCGATCTCACAACCCTGAGATCATGACTTGAGCCCGTATCAAGAGTCAGACGCTTCCCGGACTCAGCCACCCAGGTGCCCCCTCTTGTGATGAGAACTTTAAAGATCTCTTAGCATCTTTCAAATATACAGTACAGTATTTATTATAGTCACCATGTTGTGCACTAGATTCCTGGGACTTATGTATCTTATAACTGGGATTTTATACCTTTTGACTACCTTTACCCCTTTTGCAGTTCCCCTCCCCACAGTCATAAATCTGTTCTCTGTATTTATGAGTTGGTTTTTTTGTTTTCTTTTTTTTTTTTAAAGAGAGTCCATATATGAGTGAGAACATACAGCATTTGTCTTATATTCACTTAGCATAATATTCTCAAGGTCCATTCATGTGGTTGCAAATGGCAATATTTTATTTTTTGTGGCTGAATATTTGTGTGTGTACACGTGTGTATATAGTTACATGTTTTCTTTATTCATCTAACAGTTGACATTTAGGTTGTTCCATGTCTTGGCGATTCTAAATCTGCAGTAAACAGGGTCTGGATATCTTTTTTTTTTTTTTAAGATTTTATTTATTTATTTGAGAGAGAGAATGAGATAGAGCATGAGAGGGGGGAGGGTCAGAGGGAGAAGCAGACTCCCCGCCGAGCAGGGAGCCCGATGCGGGACTCGATCCCGGGACTCCAGGATCATGACCTGAGCCGAAGGCAGTCGCCTAACCAACTGAGCCACCCAGGCGCCCTGGATATCTTTTTGAATTAGTGTTTTCCTTTTCCTTGGATAAATACCTAGAAATGGAATTGCTGGATCATATGGTAGTTCTAGTTTTAATTTTTTGATGAACCTCTATACTGTTTTCCACAGTGGCCTCACCAGTTTACACTCCCACCAACAGTGCAAGAGGGTTCCCTTTTCCCACATCCTCACCAACACTTGTTGTTTCTTGTCTTTTTGGTAATAGCCATTCTGACAGGTGTGAGGTGAGAGCTCATTGTGGTTTTGATGTGCATTTCCCTGATGACTCATGATGTTCAGCTCCTTTTCATGTACCTGTTGGCCCTCTGTCTGTCTTTGGAAAAACTGTCTTTGTCCAGTTTCATTCTTTTGCTCGTGGCCTCCATTTTCCCAAAACCATTATTGAAGGGACTGTTTTTTCCCTGTTGTATATTCTTGGCTCCTTTGTCATAAATTAATCGACCATATAAGTATGGGTTTATTTCTGGGCTCTCTATTTTGTTTCATTGATCTGCGTGTCTGTCTTACGCCAGTACCAATACTGTTTTGATCTCTATAGCTTTGTAATATAGTTTGAAATCAGGGAGCGTGAGATCTCTAGCTTTCTCAGGATTGGTCTGGCTACTCGGGGTCCTTTGTGGTTCCATACAAATTTTAGGATTGTTCTGTGTCTGTAAAATTTCCATTGGAATTTGCTAGAGATTGCATTGGATCTGTAGATTGCTTTGGGTAGTATGGGCATTTTAACAATAATCTATGAGCATGGAGTGTCTTCATTTGTGTCATTTTCAGTTTCTTTTATCAGTATCTTACAGTTTCAGAGTACAGGCTTTTCACCACCTTGGTTGAATTTATTTCTAGGTTTTTGGGGTTTTTTGGATACAAGTGTAAATGGGATTGTTTTCTTAATTTCTCTTTCTGATAACGTTGGTTTGCAAACTCCTTGGGAGCCTTCCAGGTAGAATCTAAAACCAGCCCCCATACGCACAGGGCAAGGCCAGAGAGAGAACGAAGAAAGAGGCAGGCCGCTCCAGATTGACGTGGGGCGGGTTTAGTAATAAGGGAACTTCTATACAAGGCTTGGGCCAGGGCAGGGCGTGTGGTGCCCCCTTGGTGTCGCTCTTGGAGGGTTTCTCCTCTGTCCCTGTGTGGCGTGTATTGTGTGACAGTTACTCTTTGAGGGGGTGGCAGGCTCCCAGGTTCCCCAGATGGGGCGTTTGCCCTCAGCACTGGTTTGATTAGCCCTCAGGTGGAATTCACCCTTAAGAGTTTCACCTGGTAGGATACCGGACCCGGTGTGTTCCCTAGTCCTGGGGAGAGAGAGACCCCTTGTTCTCGGGCAGGGGGAGGTGCCTAGTTGGCAGCATCCAGAGACTTTCTTGATGGGCATCGTTGCTCAGGTTTTAAGGCTTTCCACAGGCTGACCGCTCTCTTCCGCTGGGGGCCCCCGCAGCAATGAGGTCAAGTCCATGTGCTTCCAGGTTCCATTCTCCAGACCCTTTCCGGTCCTTTGGGGGTGGCCTTTTGAGCTCCGTCTTGGTCCTGGGTCTCTCCCACAGCACCTGAATGTCTGTTGCACAAGTGGGCTCAGCGTGCCTCTGAGCAGCCCGTACCCTGTGCTGGGGGCCGACTGGAGCTCGCTTTCCTTCCTGCCATGACATGGCCCTATCAGGGCTTTCAGAGACCGGGGTGCAGGTGGCCTGTCTCGTTCCCAACTCCCTAAGAATTTGTTGGACTTCTCTGTAGATTCCTGGGGTCCCGCATGCCCAGGAAGGTCCCCCTCATTGGGCCAAGCCTCCCTGCAGGCTAGAACAATCCAGTATCTGAGGACATAACTACCTTGCACTTCCTGTAAGCGTGCCATGCAGCCCCCGCTGGAGGCCCCCTGCTGGAGGGCGGCAGGGTGCGTGCGGAGGTGGCTCCTTTCCTCCGGCCCCTGCACAGTTGGGGCAGCCATCGCTGTGCGGGATGCTCCCCCCGGCCTTCAGCTGGAACTCGGCAGCGTGTCCGCGAGCTCGGAGGGAGGAGACCCTCTTGTCAGGAGAGTTGCCCGAATCAGGGGGCTGCTCTTGCTTGCTCTTGTATTAGGGGTCTGCCGGTGCGGGGTGCTTCAGCCGTCCAAAGCCCTCCGCTTCCCCTCTCCTGGCCCCCCCCATTTGCTCTACCGCAGGGCCATCCGTGCAGTTTCTCCAGCGAGCGCGTTAAAGTGGCCTGCACTTTCGGGGTGTCCCTGTACTCACGCAGGGGTCCCCCAGCATCTGATGTAGGGGCTGCCCTGCGCCACACAGTGGTCACTGGCCAACTGGGGACTTCCCCCGCGGACCATGTGTTTGGTCTCCAGGCTGGCTCTCCCATGGTTGGGGTGCGATCTCGGGAGCTTCCTGGGTGCGATCTGAACTGGCCCCGCGATGCGGAGGGTAGGGAGCGACCAAGAAAGAGGCAGGCCGCTCTGGACAGGTAGGGGGCAGACTTCATAAGCAAGGGGACTTACTGGAAAGCTTGTCTGGGGCGGCAGCAAGCAAGACGTCTCCACGCCCACCTGCCAGAATCTTCGGAGTCTATACAGAGGTCTTCATGGGTTCGGCCTCCTGCCTTCCAGATGGTCTCTACACCCTATCGCTCTCTCAAGGCTGTGTCCTTGGGCAGCCTCGGGGAGTGGGGAAGGCAAGCAGGATGCACGTCCCAGGGACGGGGGTGAGGAGCCGGACTGTCCAGGTCCTGCCCCCGGCGGGTGGCCACATCACCTCTGTGACCTCCTCTAATAGTTTGTCATCTGTGTGTAAAAAACACAACAGATTTTCACATATGGATTTTGTATCCTGCTGCTTTACTGAATCTGCTTAAAAGTTCTAACAGTTTTTTGGTTGGAATTTTTAGGGTTTTCTGTATATGTCATCTGCAAATAGTTACAGTTTTTCCTTTCGAACTTGGATGCCTCTTACTTATCTTGCCTGATGTGCTGGCTAGGTTCTGTTGAGTAAAAGGGGCAGGAGGGGGCATCCTTGTCTTGTTCTGGATCCTAGAGGAAGGGCTTTCAGCTTTTCACCCCTGAGTATGTTAGCTGTGGGCTTTTCACATGTGGCCTGTATTATGTTGAGGTGTGTCCCCCGACACCCGCTCTGGTGAGCTTTTATCATGAATGGATGTTGAGTCTTGTTAGATGAGACGAGCAGGATCTCTGTCCTTCAGTTTGTGAATGTGGTGCCGGGTATGGTTGGCTTGCGGGTGTGGAAGCGTCCGGCGTCCCTGCACTTTGCGCCTCAGCGTTCCCTGTCGTCAGCGAACAGGTGGCGGCCAGGCTAGCAGCCGAGTCGTGTCTCCCGGTCACGCCCACCCTGCCCGCTGCACCTTTCTGTCCTCCCAGACCCTGCCTGTCATTTTCTGTCTTCATGGGCCGAAGAACCTCCTGGTCTCCCCACTTCCAGACTTCAGCTGTGGTTGGCTGCAGAAAGTTCTCCCAGCGGAAGACCCTTCGTGGGCTGGCCCCTGGGCTGTGCCCCCTGCTTCCCGGGCTGCGGTGCTCGCCTGCACCCCCGCACCTCCTCGGAGTTTGACAGCTCTGGGAAGTCGCCTCCACTCCCTCCCTTTCCCCTGCTGCCCATGGAGGCCAGGGTGGTGCAGGGGGGCCGGCCGCTTGGCCTGGGGCAGCCGCCTGCCCCGTGCTCCGTCCCCGAGCTCGGTGAGCGCGCCTTTTGCCCCCGCCCCTCACGCCAGCGCCCACCGGCCCCGCGTGTGTTTCCAAGCACTGACTGGCGTTTCGTGAGCGCCTCCCTTGTGCGGGCTGCTTTCCTAAGTGTCTCGGATGTCGTAACTCCGTCCTCAATGGCGACCGTGCCCCAGAAGCGCGAGGGGGTGAGACCCCCCCCCCCACCGCGCCCGCCCCCGGCAAACGGCGGCAGTGGGACCCCAGGGCTGGCCTGAGCGCCCACTCGTTCCCTCACCTGCCGCCTCTCCCTTTCTCCGTAGCAGCGCGAGAAACGTGGGGCCACAGGTAAGAGGCCCAGCCTGGCGCTCGGCCTGCGGCAGCTCCCAGCATGCTCGGTGCTTCTTGTTCCCTGGCAGCCTCGAGGACGCGCGGGCCCTCCGCGGCAGGTGCTTTCTTCTGGATCCCTTGTTGCCCGAGCTGCTGGTGTTTCCGGCCCAGACGGATCTGCACGACCACCCACTGTACCGGGCCGGTCACCTCATCCTACAGGACAAGGTGGGGCAGGCGGCCGGGGGGGCGGGGCGCGCACGCGTGGGCCGGCCGGGGGTCCCCGTGCCCCAGCGCTGCGCTCTGCCCGCCAGGCCAGCTGCCTCCCAGCCGCGCTGCTGGCCCCGCCCCCGGGCGCCCACGTCATCGACGCCTGTGCCGCCCCCGGCAACAAGACCAGTCACTTGGCCGCTCTCCTCCAGAACCAGGGGTGAGTGCCGCGGTCAGCCCGGGCCGGGGGACACGGTGCCAGTTCCGTCCTTGGAGGTCGGGCACTGTATTCCAGCCGGGCCCGGAGGCCCAGAGGAATTCCATCGGGACCTGTTGGTGCTGGAGCCCGACGCTCAGCTGCCCAGCGGGCGGCCGGTGGGAGATCTGAAGCCCCAGGGTCAGGTCCCTCCAACTGGACACTGTCCCTTCTTTCCTGTGCCCCGAATGGACGTGTTCCTGCCTGTCAGATCTGTGGGCCCTTAGGTGCCCGGTGATCCGCCCCAGCTCTCCCCTGTCCCCCAGGAAGATCTTTGCCTTTGACCTGGATGCCGGGCGCCTGGCGTCCATGGCTACCCTGCTGGCCCGGGCTGGGGTCTCGTGCTGCGAGCTGGCGGAGGAAGACTTCCTGGCGGTCTCACCCTCTGACCAGCGCTTCCGTCGGGTCCAGTACATCTTACTGGATCCTTCTTGTAGCGGCTCAGGTGAGATGGGGACAGAGTGTCTGAGGGACCTGCAGCTCCGGGGTCTGCGTTGGCCTCGTGAGAAGCAGAGCATCTCCGTTCGAAGTGAGGCCGTCTGCAGCTGACACGCTTTGTCCCTAGGAATGCCAGCCAGACAGCTGGAGGAGCCCGGGGCAGGCACCCCGAGCAAGGCACGGCTGCAGGCCCTGGCCGGGTTCCAGCAGCGAGCACTGCGCCACGCGCTCACCTTCCCCTCCCTGCAGCGCCTGGTCTACTCCACGTGCTCCCTCTGCCAGGAGGAGAATGAAGATGTGGTGCGCGACGCCCTGCAGCAGAACCCAGGGACCTTCAGGTAGCGGGGCGGGCGGGGGGAGGGGGTCCCGGGGAAGGGGGCTGCTCTCTTTTTACCCAGAACTCTGCCATTCTTCTCCACAGGCTAGCTCCCGTCCTACCCTCCTGGCCCCACCGAGGCCTCAGCACTTTCCCCGGGGCTGAACACTGCCTCCGGGCCTCCCCCGAGACCACGCTCACTGGTGGCTTCTTTGTTGCCGTTCTGGAAAGGGCAGAGGTGCCGAGGTGAGTGAGGGGCAGGCACGGGGGCTGCATGGAAGGCGCCGGAGGCCCGGGCTGCACCTAACTTAGGTACTTTCCTTCTAGCTCAGTCCCGCAGGCTGAAGCAGCGGCGCCCGAACCCACACCCAGCGCAGCCCCGCGGAGGAAGAGACGGCGCCAGGCCGTGGCTCCTGGCGCGCAGCCCCGCACACAGCAGGTCCGCAGGGCTTCTCCTTCTCGGGTGGGGAGGAAGAGCCCGCTCCTCCCCGCAGCTCAGCCAGCAGGTTTTTGAAAGGTTTTTTTTATTGCTTTAGAAAGGAAAGCGGTAACCCTGAATCTCCAGGGGGGGACAGAGTGGATTTCCTCGTCCTCTGGGTCCCTTCCCGGGGCCGTGTTCCTGCTGGTGAGAGAATTCTGCCCACAGAAATAAAAGGTGGGACACGGAATACGATAGATCACAGTTGTTTTTTATTCTTAATGACATAAGCAAGGAGAAAAATCTCACATTCATACTAAAAATTCCAACTAGACTCACAGGAATTAACTCTTTGTCATGGAAAGTCCCAGCCTCCCGTTCCTGTCCAGTGCACGTCCGTGTATACACACACACACACACACACACCCGTGTACACACCCCCCCCCCCCCCAAACACACACTCACTCGGGCTGCACCAGGACACCCTCTTCCGGGGGCTCCCGGACCAACCGTCCTGCCGGTGGAACCGAGGTAACTAGCTCAGAGTGCTGTGGCGAAGAGGGGCCTACCTTCCGTCAGCTGCCCGCGGAAGCTTGCTTTCTAGACCCGTGCGCCCCCCACCCCCCGCCCCCCGCCCCTAACAGGGATTTGGGACATGAGGTGCAGGCCTCTCCCTCAGCTCCACGCGCAGGGAAGTCAGGCCCGCGGGGCGACGGGGATGGCCATGACCGTCGCCTGCCATACACAGCACTCAACCTCGGTCACGGGTGAGGGGGGACTAGTTACATCTACGTCACATTATTTATAAAATAAGAGTTACATTTTATATCGTGTGTCCTGAAGGAGCTCCGGCCCCTCAGGAGAGCTGCCGAGGACAGCATCTGAGCCTCTCACGGGCATAACTTACCTATACAGCTAATTCCTAGTCAATAGCATTTATACTTAACCACCTCAGTGAACCAAGCTTGAAGGAATTTAAAAGGCAATTTAGCTTAAATACAAAAATAAATTTTTATTTTGTTAAAAAATGTTTAAATATTTTTTTCTTTTAATTTAGACACACGCATTCATACTTCTCCCAAAGAGGATGGGCATGGCAGCAAGGCTCTTGGGCCCGGGGTAGGTGATCTGGGAACAGAGGAGGGAGGGGGGGAGGGGGGAGGAACCTGAAGAATTCTGAAGTGTGGTTCACTACTTTTGGTTTTCTACCACATCCTGGGGCGGATCTAGCCCACGGCGGGGGTGGGAGGGAAACGGCGGAGGGAAGAGGTCTTTGCTTCCCCTCGGCCCCATCCTCTAGGGCTGCCAGCCCTTAAAGTCAAAACACCATTTGCAAATCCAGGAGTCAGCACGTGTAGCCATAAAGTGGTGCTACTTCCCACATTCAATTAGCGAGGCCCCAGAAACTTGGAACAGTTAAGTCCGGCACTACCAACATGCCGCCACTCATACGATTCAATTCTTCCTCCAAACTCGATTCAAAGAGCAATGGACATGAGCATCAGACGGTAACACAGGACAAGGCTTTGAACATACAACCCGGGGGGGGGGGGCGGCGCGAGGCGGGCGAGGAGGCAGCTGAACAGTGGGGGGACGTCCTGCCTGCTCCGGGCGCTTCCCCCCTGCAGCTGCCAGGCTAACAGTCTTGAGCCACCAAGCTTTTAGGGGCCAAACTGGCAGAGGGTGGGGGACGAAACATTGACTCGGACTTGGCAGGAGCAGCACCCACTGGGGTCTCCAAGGCAAAGCGAAATTCGGGGCCACTTAAAAAGGAGTGGATCCTGCAAGGAACCGGTGAGGAACAAAGCAGCAAGAGAGGGGGAAGCAGGGTCCCCTAACGGGCCCCGGGGAGAACCACTTCTTATAGGCAAGCCAAGCAAGGTAAAGCTGCGGGGCTGACCCAGCTCCCCGACTCCCGTCCCCAGCGGCGACAAGGGCGAGGGCTGTGCCTGCGACCCCCCCTCCCCCCGCCAAGCTGGCTCTTGCGGGGAGCGGCGGGAACACACCACACAGGAGTCAGGGAAGGAGGGGACCATATGTACAGATGTTCTTGCGCTCTCCAGCCTCACCGCGGAGCTGTTCAAGTACGGGGAGCGGGCTGCGGCCCCTGCCCCCTCGAGGAGCGGGACGGCCACCAGGGCTGCCGCTGCCTCCCCGCTGGCGGAAGCCAGAGATGGGGGCGGGGGGTGGTTGCTCTATGGAACTAGAAGGGTCAGAGGCTCTTCCTAGCAGGTGCTGAGGTCCACATTTGGGCAAGGAGTGGCGGGGACGGAAGGGGGCCAAAGGCTATTTCTTGCGGGCGTGCTGCCTGCGGGCCTGCAGTCGCTGCCGAGCCCCCGGGGTCTTGGATCCTGCACCAATGGAAAAGGAAGGGGCCGCCGAGCCTGGAAAGATGCAACAAGGTCTCATCAGGGCAGCTGCTGCCTGGGGCACTTCCGCGGGCACCCCAATCTTTGGAAGGTTAGGCTAGCAGAAGGCCGGGTACTAAACCGGGCCTCCCAAAACCATGTCAGTTGCTGGGGGTGCGGGGGGTGGAGAGGGACTAGTAAAAATGCAGAATCCCAGATCCTCTGCGAGTGAGAGGGAAGGCATTGTTACCTGGCTTTCCAGTGGTAGGGAACGTTCCCCCCAACTCCATGGGCTGGGCTGTGCTGGCCTTCCAGCCGGGCCACATCTTTCTCGGGCTTATGAGGCTGATCTTTCCCGGGGAGGGGGGCCCCAGAGCAAGAACCTGCCGAGACCCCCTCCCTCTCTGGAGAAATAGGACACGCTGGCACCGAGGGGACTTGCTGCTTACCGAAATGTCCGACTCCAACAAAGCCTTGGGTGGGTGTTGAGGATGCCCCAAAGGAGAGACCACTGCCTGACGCGCCCACCCCGGGGGCAGGGGTGTTCTGACCAAAGGTGGGTGTGGAGGTGCCTAGAACGAAGAGACCGCAGAAAACTAGCCACTAGGCCAGTGCCCAGAGGGCGTCCCGGGCCGGGTACTGAAGCTGGGGGGCGACCCCACAGGGCACCTCCGCCCTGGCCCCCCGTGCTGGCTCACCCCAGTGGTGGGGACTGCCGCTCTCCCCACTGGCTGCGGCCGAGCCAAAGCCCCGCAGCGCTGCCCTCTGGCCTAAAGAGCAGAGTCTGCATTTCCGTGGCCACCAAAGCACAGGAGAGGGGGACACTCAGTTTAACCAGGTTACTTCCCTCTGGGGGCTGAGTTCTCCCCCCTCTCCCCGTTTACCTGTCCCTCACTCCAGAAACCTGAGCCTTCCACCAAACACGCCCACCCCCCCATGGGTCCTCTCGCCTTCCCATGGCCACACCAGACCGCCTCTGCCCTCGCCACCAGAGGTCCACTGTCCATCCCACCACTGCCTCCCGACCGCCCGCAGGGAGGGCTGGCCTCCTCGCTCCCGCCCTGGGCCTGCCATCTTGCTGTCTGCCCCCACCCCTGCCCCCTACGGTTGCCCCTCACCGCCACCAGGGGCCATCCTAGCTCCCAGAGGACCCCCAGGTCCCTGCACCCCCCCCCCCACAGGAACCTGTTGGAGCTGCCACAGGCGGGGTCTCCCTGCCCCCCAGCATTCATGTGAATGTTGCTGCACCGTCTGGCCTCACCTCAAATTCATTACCCCAATTGTCCGGCGCTCAGAACTTCCTGACAATTCTACTAGGTTCTCATTACGTTCCTTTGCTCACCCTCCAAATGACCACTTCGAGAGGCCCTCGTCTGTACACACACCTCCCCAGTCCACTCTCACATTTAAGAACACAAATCATCAGGATCAGAACTCTGTGAGTCACCTGCCGTGGGGCAGCTAAGATCACTTCATTCTCCTGAAATTCTACAGGGATCTCCCTCTGTACTTAAAATCCAAATTTAACCCTTAAGCCCTGCATGACCTTCAAGGTGGCCTGCCTCTCCACAGCATTTTGGATCATTTCCATTTTTAGATCCTCAAGCCGCACCTTGCTTTTTGTCTGTTCCTGACCAGAGCGAGCTTGCTCCTGCCCCTGGGCCTTTGCACCAGCGCCCGTGTGCCCGAAAAGCGTGCTCTCACACACACACCTACCCACCACACTCCCAGTCCCTGTGCCCAACACAGAGAATCGGCTTCAATTTGCCCCGAGAGGCCCACCCTCCTCGACTACCCGAGGAGCTCCTCCACGGCCACTCGGGACGCACTGCCCCCTGCCCGGAGGCTTCCCGCTCCCTGAGCCCGTGTCTAACTACTGACCTTCAGCCCCGGCCCGGCCAGACCGTGGTGCGCTGTCGGCGAGGGGGCCGCGCTGGCACTTAGACCGGCGCCCGGTGCGGCGGACCGAGGCCATTCCCGAGCTTACCTCCAAACACAGGTTTGCTCTCGGGCGTGCCGGCCACATTGAAGGCAAAGGGTGTGCTCTGACTGGGCGCGCCCAGCGTGCTCTGACTCAAGCCTCCTCCGAAAGGGGTCGTGCCGCCGGCGCTCCCACTCTGTCCCGTGCCAAAGCTGAACGCTCCGGAGGTGCCGGGGGCGGCCACGTTGATCCCAAAGCTCCCGCCGCCGGCCGTGCCGGCGGATCCCCCAAACGTGAAGGGCGACAGCGTCGTGCCGCCGAACACCGAGCCGCTCGTCCCGCTGCTGGTGGTCTGGGTCGTAGCTCCGAAGCCCGCGGTGGTGGCCGCCCCGAAGGAGAACACGGGCGTGCCGCTGCCGAAGGCAGGCTGGGTGCTGGCGGCCGTGCCGAAGGCGGAGGCGGCGGGCTTCAGGCCGCCGAAAGCGGACTGCGCGGCGCTGCCGAAGGCGGGCTGGGCCGGGCCGGGCGCCGGGGTGGCGGCCGGGGCCGGGGCCGCGGAGTTCGCGAACGCGAAAGAGCTGCCGAAGCCGGGGGCCACGGCGGGCTTGGCGGGCCCCTGCTGCTGCCCGTTGGCGGCCCCGAACGCGGGCTGGGGGTTGGCGCCCGGGTACGACGGCGGCGCGGGCTTGGGGCTCGAGCCGAAGGGAATGTGGAAGGCCGGGGCGGCGGCGGCGGCGGCGGCGGCGGCCGTGGTGAAGGTCAGGGCCGGCGGGCTGCTGGTGGCGGGCGCGGGCGCGGTGAGGCCGCCGCCGAAGCCGCCGAAGCTGGAGGGGCCGCCGCTACCGGCAGCTGTCTGCGCGGCGCCGGGGACGGACTGGCCGAAGGTGGTGACGGCCGTCGACGCGGGCGCGGCAGGGGGCTTGCCGAACTGGAACACGGAGCCCACGGCCGGGCTAAAGCTGGCGCCGGAGGCCGGGGGCGCCCCGAAGAGGAAAGGCGCGGCAGCGGAGGTGGTGGTGCTGGTCACGCCGCTCACGCCAAAGCTGAACGTGGGCTTCGAAGCCGAGTCCGCCGACGTGCTGGCCGTGCTCGCGGGAGCCACGGGAGCCACGGCTGAGGCGGCAGTGGCCTGGCCGGCGAAGAGAGGGCCGCTCGTGGCAGTGGCTGGAGCAGCGGTCTGACCGAAGAAGGGAGCGGACAAGGGCGCAGAGGTAGGGGGCCCCATGCTGCTGAAGACGGGCTTGAAGGTGGGCTGAGGGCTGCTAGCAGGTGCAGGGAGGGCGGAGCTGGAAGGTGCCGTGGTGGGGACCTTGGAGGGGCTGGACGGCAAGGGGCTCTCGTTCTCGCTTTTTGGCGGGGCCGCAAAGATGGGCTTGAACATGGGGGATGCTGAAGACACAGCGGGGGCGGCAGACGCAGGGGGGTCAGCGGGTGGGGTGCTCAGCATTCCCAACAGAAGACTCTCCTTGGGGGTGGGGGACCGGGCAGCCGGGGCTGGGGATTTGGCAGATGTCTCAGCCTGAGGAGCCGGAGGTGACCTGGTGGTGTCAGTGGCTGGTGTCGGGGATGCAGCAGGGGTCAGCCCCAAGAAAGTGGCTGCATTTTTGGAGTCCGAGGAAGTGCCTGGAAGGGGCCCTGACTGTGAAGAGCCAAGAGGGGCCAGAAGGCTGGGTGTCTTCGGAGGCAAAGGGGCCACAGTGGTTGCCACTCCAGTGGATTCTGGGAAGAAGAGAGAACGTGAATTCTGAATACCTCCGACGTGATGGCATTCAATGCTTCTGTGCCCCCCTCGCCCTCCTGCTCGGCGCAGTGCTAGGGCTCCCAAGTTAAGTCAACAAATGTGACCCCATCTATACCACAAACCCTTCAGGTATCCACTCCGTAAAATCAACGCGGTGTTCACTATTTCCACCCTTCACAGACCATAAGATACAACAGAATACGATTTGGCCTAAGTGGGGGTTAACTGTGTGGAAACTAAGGAAAACCCAATCACCCAAACTCAAGTCCACTTAATTGCCTAGATGCACCTTACTCACCCCAGAAAGACTGACTGCATTTGCCTACCGTGTGCCGAGTGCGGAGCACAGAGCTGCACAGAAGGGTCCCTCCCCCAGGCCCTGGGAGAGGCCGATGCCTGACAGAGCCCCCCATGTGAGATGTGAGGAAGTGCAACGAGCGGACGTGGGCACATGCAGTGCCGTGACGGACCCCTGGAGACCTCAAGGGCAAAGGACGCCATCCTCTCGTGCCTGTGGTCTAAAGGCACGCGGCGGGACCTCCAACCATGTGCTCTCCCATTTCCATTTCAGAAAGCCTCACGCCTCACAAGCTAAGTGTTACTCGCATATTACTGAGGATGACGACAAGGCTCCCAACAGCTCAGGAAGGGAGTTTCAAGTCATGAACCACGGGACTCCTAAAGTGAGGCCGCCGACCCCAGCTTTAAGTATCGCCGCCCCCATCCCGAAAGCTTCCCGATTAGAGACTTCTGAAGCTCTTCAGCGCACACCAGCTCGGGTTTGGTGAGCCACAGCAGGCTCCAGCTCCCAGATTTCCGGGGACTGGCAGGCGAGCTGCTTTTACTTCAGGGGAAACCTAGGTCCTTCTGTGCTCCGGGGCCGGGGGCTCTCCCACTCACCCGGGGCAGACGATAGGCCGGCACAACTCTGCATCTTCTTCAAGCTCTCCAGCAGCGGGCTGCTGCACGGGGCTGGGAGGGTGGCTGGGGAGGCGGCGGTCCCAGCAGCGGGCAGGGTAAACGTCAGAGAAGGCTGAGTGGCAGGGGGCTTCTCGGCGACAGAGCTCGAGGCGGTATCTAAGCAAGGAAGAAAGATCGTGTTGGGTAATTCTCTCCGGGAGTACACCAGAGAACACAGGGCGCTCGGGATCCACTTATCTGGAAATGCCTCCCCAACGCCAGTGCCCACGGTTCCCGCTAACACCGAGGACCCAAATGGATTTCTCAGATGAGAAGGATCCAACTAAAACCCCAGGAAACGACTCCTTTCCAGAGCGTGGAGCTGGTCGGTCTTCCTTACCGGTCCCGTCTGCCAGGGCCTTGTTAAACCACTGCAGCGAAGCTCTCTTTTCCAGATCGAGGTCTTCGGCAGTGATGGAGTAGCCAAGCTGGGGAGGGGGTGGCTGCCAGGGAGGAAGACGAGAGGCCCGTCAGTCAGAGAAGCTGGAGGAGGCCTGTGTTCAGCTTCCCGAGAACTGGGGAGCGCTGTGCTGGGGCGGACGGGTGTGGCCGGACAGAGCCCTACCAGCGTCAGCCGGGCCCCTCGCCGCGACGGCAGCAACTGGACCCTCCGCCTGCGCCGCCCGGAGCTGCCAGGTGTGGGCGGGGAGCTGCACGAGGTCTGCGCCTTCCACGTGCTTGTATCTGCAGCTAAAGAAACAACACGGGCTTGTCTTCTTCCTCTTCCCTTCCAGAAACGGCTAGGTTTGTCTATCCACCCGGCTTCCCACCCTCTCTTCACTGGGTACCTCTGAAAGGTCGCATCTTCCGTGCTTGGGGCCCTGGGTAGTGTGTGCAAGATTATTTCTGACTGGAGGGCATAAAGAGGGATCTGCCCCAAACGCAGGCAGACGAGTGCGTACTACCGGCCCGCCCGCAGATTCCGGCACCTCGGCTGACCGCCAGCCCCAGTGACGCCGGGCCGCGACGTCGATCTGCCCGCGCCACAGACTACAAACCTCTGACTGGACAGGCCCCACACGCAGCGACGCTCGGCGCGTGTTCTCGGAGCCTCTAGAAACACGCCCACCACAAGTCACTCTCGTGCGCTTATCCACCTACCCTTTTCTCCCGGGGCCTCCTTGTCTGTTGCCAACGGGGTTGAAGAACTGGAGCGATGAGAAAGCTCGTCTTCTCTGCGGGTGGAAGAGGCACAGGTGTGCTTAGAAACACCTCCTGACTCGGGCTCCGGTGCCGGTGAAGCGTCTGCCTTCGGCTCGGGTCACGATCCCGGGGTCCTGGGATCGAGCCCCGCATCGGGCTCCCTGCTCCGCGGGGAGCCTGCTTCTCCCTCTGCCCCCCAACCCCGGCTTGTGCTCTCTCACTGCTTCTAATAAATCTTTAAAAAGAAAAAAAAAGAAAGAAAGAAAAGAAAAAGAAAAAGAAAGTCCTCCCGACAGAGTACTGGGTAACTTCTTACACCCTCCTAACTACCAACTGGCCAAAGTCCAGACCATCATGATTTAAGATCAAAGTATGCCAAGACAAAAAATTTAAGAAATCAAAAGAAAATTCCTACAAAACGAAGGGAGGCAGTTCACGGACGCCATGGAGAAACCTTTGTCTTACAGCAAGCACAACACAATAACCTTCAAAACCTTACTTTCAACCTGCCAATCCCTGCGAGCTGTCACACATCTGACCCCAAGAGCAGCGTTCTAGTCGACTTTCGGTGCCTAGAGGGTCAGCCGGAGTCTAGAACGTGAGCTCTCCTGCCCCTGACGTAACTCACTCTGCTCCCTGCACACCCCGGCTGCTCCAGCTGCAGAATGAGGAAGAGAGCCAGAGACTCTAGGGTCAGCATGAAGACTGTAAGAGAGGAGAGTAGTTCAGGCAGGTATTTTCCCTGTCCTTCTAGATGGCGATTTCTTTGACTCTCCAAATCACAGCTGCAGGAAGCCTAAGAGCCAAGCACGTGTCCTTCCTTTCCTGCCCTTTTGTGAATCTGCAGGCAAGTCAGGACTCATTACCTTATTTTCTTTGCTGGCCTCTCGGGGGTCTGGGAGCGGGACGAGGCGGGGCTGGAGAACGGCGACGAGCTGGGGCCACTCCTCTTCCAAAGCTGAAAGGCAGAAAGCAGAGACACAACTGAGTCTACAGGACAATATAACTCTCTGTTCTGTTCATCACTGCTATCAAGTCTCCTTTTCAGTAACTTTAACATTTCTTTATGGGGTGACTGGCTGCCTCAGGCAGTAGAGCGTGTGACTCTTAATCTTGGGGTTGTGGGTTTAAGCCCCATGTTGGGTGTAGAGATTACTTAAAACAAAATCTTAAAAAAAACACAGGCGCCTGGGTGGCTCAGTCGTTAAGCCTCTGCCTTCAGCTCAGGTCACGATCTCAGGGTCCTGGGATCGAGCCCCGCATCGGGCCCCCTGCTCTGTGGGGAGCCTGCTTCTCCCTCTCTCTCTGCTGCTCCGCCTGCTCGTGCTCCCTGTCAACTAAATAAATAAAAATTCTTAAAAAAACAAAACAAAACGATTTCTTTGTGAAGGAAGGCCCCTGAAGGAAAGTCAATTGCCAGTATTAACTATGGGGGTGGGGGGGGCAATAATCTGAACAAGTAAGGGAAAGTGAAATAATAAATGTACAAGGAGCAAATGTATACATTGCATACATTAAAAAGTGGAATGTCACACTCAGTCATGGTTTAGAGCCATGATGCTTACAAGTTTACACTGCCTTACAGAAATGATAAAATTAAGAAACTTTTCCAACCCTTCCCCCCAAAAACCCTATCACAGCAAAGATAAGCCAGTAAACTGATTTAGTCCTTTCATTAAATTTTCAGTTTTACTTCAACTTTTTTTAAAATGTGCTACCATGATTCATGACTTTTGCAGCATCTCTGGTATTTA
The DNA here is from genome assembly GCF_029215605.1 of Mirounga angustirostris. Lineage (NCBI taxonomy): Eukaryota > Metazoa > Chordata > Mammalia > Carnivora > Phocidae > Mirounga > Mirounga angustirostris. The sequence goes on from NW_026991713.1 coordinate 170,975,496, forward strand.
CTGTTAAATAATAATTACCCAGACACCTGTCTTTTCCACCAGGCAGTCCCGATGACAAAGACGGTCTATTCTCCCCTCGCCTCCTGCGAAGCAGGCTTGCAGCAAAGTGACCGACGAGAGCCGGCACTCTGCACACAGCTGCATTCAGTCTTCAGCCGAATTACAACAATCCTAGCACTGCAGACCTTTTTCTCACTGAGAAGCTTCTAGTGATTTCTTAACTCCGTAACAGTTATGTAAAGGGCAGCTGGGTGGCTCAGTCTGCTGAGTGTCCAACTCTCGGTTTTGGCTCAGGTCATGACTCCAGGGTTGTGAGATGGAGACCTGTGCTCTGTGGGAAGTCTGCCTGAGAGTCTCGCCTTCTCTGCCCCCCCCCCCCCCCCACTGGCACGTGTGCTCTACAATAAATAAATCTTAAAAAAAAGAGAGAAAAGCTCTCTGTATAAAAGCACTGCCCTGTAGCAAGAGACCCCACTGTACACCACTGGAATTTCCAACCGTACCAACAGTTCCACAAAACAGACATAAAACCTATGTGGGCAGGAAATAAAAACATCCCCAAGCAAAACAAAAACCAGAAAATTAAAAGGCAAACAATTTCAATAAGAGTTAATATCTGTTACATGTAAACATGGGAGTCCTGCAACTCCACTTAAATATAATGAACATATCTAATGAAAAGTAAGATAAAGATATAAATCATAAAAAGAAATAGTCAATCCGTGTATCTAGCAATCAGTTTAGTTCTGCATTGTAATTCAATTTTTAATTAGCTGACTTCTCACTTCAGAGAGGCACTAGACCTTCACACTTGACAAAGAATGCAAAGATGAGCTAAGCGCTCCATCACCAAGGGACTGACAATGTGGAAAGGAGATGGGCGAGTACACAAACTGACCGTGAACAACCGAAAGGTAGCAGAGGTCTCTACACAGGAGCCTCAGGAGAGAGATGACACAGCGCTGGTTAGAAGAATCGGTAAAGGAGGGAGGTGACATCTAAGAGCCTTTCACGACGTCACAAAAAGCACCTGCAGAGACAAGCCGCACAGGCTTGCAATGGGACGGACACGTCATCCCACAGCGGGAACAGAACAAGGAAGGGAAGGCACCAGGAGGTATTAGGTGCTCCAAGAAGGTGGTAAATGTCCTAGTCTGGCTGACAGATCATACAAAGGACTAACTGGGCACGAGGTCAGAGAGGAAAGCTGGGGTTTGAAGCACTGAAGGCAAGGGTAAATATTCCTACTTTGGAAAATGACAAGTCTCCTAAGACATGGATATATCAAGGCCATGCACAAAGAGGTCAGAGGACACTTTACTTCTTCTAGAATTGGTCCCCGTCTAACATGTGTAATGATTTTATAATTTCAAAGCTAGAGTTTCTAGTTCGGGCAGCTGTAGATTTGGCTACTTCCTAGCGTTCCCTTGGAAAAATACAGTTAGTCAAAGATCTCGACTGCCACCTGCACCAAATTTAAGGGCTGTCACCGATACTGACTAAATCCCTACCTCAGGACGTTTGTTTTGTCTTTTTTTCTCCAAGAGAAGCTTCAACATAAAGAACTTTCACATTACTTTAATCTCCTCTTCCTAATACCGACTTCTGAGAATTTAGCGTATGTGCAAATACCGCACGGGAGCAGGGGGCCGGTAGCTACTGGGACCACCAGACGGCGCTTACTGTTCGCGGCTGCACTTCCGGCAGGAGGTCACAGGCTCCACCCTGGAGTGAGGGCGCTGATCACAAACTCGGACTCTCTTGCAGGCAACGGCTATGTTGTTCTAGAGCAACACTCCCACCAGGGACAAGCAGCAAATGCTGGAGAAGATGCGGCCCCCATGTGTGAAGGTACGGCGGTGCTGGGGAAGAGCTACCAGGCCGGTGAGACTTCGTGGAGACAAGAGGAGGAGCCAAGGGGTGAGCCCCCCCCCCCCATTTAGGGCTCCTTTTTCTCTCGGTGACTGCAAATTCCCAAAGGAAAAGCTGCAGTTGGGAGACTGAGAAAAGCTTTTATCAGTCTCACGGGGTTGGAAAGACAAAAATGAATTCAGGGCTTTCCGAAGTACAGGGTCCCTAATATGACCTAAAGCTTTTGGTTGAGATCCTCAAGGCTCCGTACGGGAAGAGAGGGGAAATCAGAAATAAACCAGCCCTCACAAGACCTGACAACTCAGAATCATGTCAAGTCTGCCCAGACGGAAGTCATCTGTCCCTATCCTAGCTACTGCCAGAGGTAAAATAAAAAAGTAAAACCTCTCTGGAGGAAGATACCATCATTCAGAGATTCAAGTTATTGTTACTTTTTTTTTCAATGTCTGACAGAGAAATACAGCAACAAAAATCAAGTATATAAGAAAGTAATATTTAACCAATACCCCAGAGGAAAAAAGCAGACATCAGAAACAGACCACAGAAGATTCAAATATTGGAGTTATTGAACAAGACTTCAGAAGAACTATTATAAAAATTTAAGTGACAATATGGAGAATCCTGGCAGACAAATGGTAACTATAAGAAAGAGAACAACAGTGATTTAAGAATGCACTGTATGGGCTAAAATAGCACATAACTAAAGAAAATCAGTAGACTAGACAACGGAAGAACTGGGGGAGGGGGGAGACAAATGTTGGGAAACACAGACAGACAGACAAGACAGACATGGGACAAAAGGAAAAGGTCTAACATGTGTCTTCAAACACCGAGACAGGGGAGAAAACAGGGCAGAACAACATCTGAAGAGAAAATGGTTGAGGTGTTTCAAAACCGTCAAAAGACCTCAAGCCACGTGACAAACTCCAAGGAACATAAACCATAAGTGAGCACTTCATGAAATTTCTTCTCAAGTGAAGTTGAAACATTTACCAAAACTGAACATGTGCTGGGCCACAGAGCAAATCTACTTCAAGGATTGATAGGAGCACATCCTGTGAGCTAGTGGAATTTAGTTAAAAACCAGTAACAGAAAGATAACTAGACAACTGTTTTGAAATTAAGCAATGTATTTCTAAGCACAGAAATCAAAGAACTCAAAACGGAAATCAGAAAGTATCTGAACTGAATGAAAATGAAAAATACTTCTACTTCAAGACTGTGGTAAGCACCTAAGGTTTACAGGAAATGTACAACCTTTGATATATATATATATATTAGAAAAGGGAAAAGGCTGAAAAAAACCCAGTGACCTAAGAATCTGGATTAAAGAATTACAGGGACACCTAGGTGACTCAGTTGGTGAACTGTCTGCTTTCACCTCAAGTCATGGTCCCAGGGTCCTGGCATCAAGCCCCGCCTCAGGCTCCATGCTCAGCGGGGAGCCTGCTTCTCCTTCTGCCTGCTCACTGCTCCCCCTGCTTGTGCTCTCTTTCTCTTTCTGACAAATAAATAAAATCTTAAAAAAAAGAAAGAAAGAAAGAAAGAAATCCCAGCAAGTGGAACATGAAAAAAAAGAAAGGGCGCCTGAGGGGCTCAGTTGGTTAAGCATCCAACTCTTGCTCTCAGCTCAGGTCTCGAGTTCAAGCCCCACGGCTCCAAGCTGGGCATGGAGCCTACTTAAAAAAAAGAAAAAAAAGGTCTCTTGCTGCAGCAACGCGAGTGGGAGCACCAGGCGCCGGGCTCAGAGTGGAACTCCACGGATCGCTTTAAGAAAATGGCAGACAAGCCGGACATGGGGGAAATTGCCGGCTTCGATAAGGCCAAGCTGAAGAAAACAGAGACGCAGAAGAACACCCTGCTGACCAAAGAGACCACTGAGCAGAAGCGGAGTGAAATTTCCTAAGATCCTAGAGGATTCCCCACCCCCGTCATCTTTGAGACACCCCAGTCGTGATGTGGAGGAAGAAGAGCCACCTGCAAGATGGACATGAGTGACAGGCTGCACTGTGAACCCGGGCACTCTGTGCCGACACCACCGGCCTGCGTGTCTCTGAGGGGACCCCCCCCCCAATCAGACTGCCAAATTCTCCGGTTTGCCCTGGGATATTATAGCAAATTATTTGTACGTTTAATGAAAATAAAACACACCTCATGCCATGGCAAAAAAAAAAAAAAGGAAATCGTATCTAGAAGGGCAGAAATTAAATAGAACAACACGTAATAGAGTGACTCCTAAAATTGGTTATTTGAGGATACAACCCTGAAAAAGGAACTTCCTTAATCCAATAGAGTATTTACCAAAAAAACTGTATCAGGGTGCCTGAGTGGTACAGTCAGTTAAGTGGCTGACTCCTGGTTTTGTGATCTCAGGGTCGTGGGATCGAGCCCTATGTTGAGCTCCACGCTCAGCTTGGAGTCTGCTTGAGACTCTCTCCCCCACCCATGCATTCTCTCCAAATTAAATAAATAAATCTTTAAAAAAACCAAAAAAACCCTCACAACAACCCTATATCAAACAGCATATATAACAGGAAATGTGGAGAGCACTCCCTTTGAGATCAAGAAAATAAGGATGTTTGCTGTCACTTCTATTCAACATTGTACTTCAGGTCTTAACCAAATACAGTAAGGCATAAAAACTATAAAGGAAAGAGGGAAAAAAGCTGTCATTGTAGACAACATGATGTACACACAAAAATCCTAAAGAATATACAGATGATTACGGAATTTAGCAAATTTTCTAAATATGATAATCAGTTGTATTTGTATATATCAGCAACAGATTATACACCATTTACAACAGCATCAAAAAATATACCTAGGAATAAGTTTAATATGTAAAACCACTACACAGGGCAGTTAGAAATGATGTAAATAAGTGAAAGATATACCATGTTCATGGATTGGAAGATTCAACACTGTAAAAATGTAATCTCTCTCCAAAATAACTGGTAGATTAAAGGCAGTCTTAATATCTCACAAGTGTCCATTCTTTCTTTTAGTGGAAATTGACGAGCTGATTCTAAACTTACAGAGAAATGCAAAGGGTCAAGATCCAAGACAATTCTGAAGAGGAATAAGAGAAATAAGAAGTTGGATGACTTATTCTACTACATATCAAAACTAAAAGACTGTGTGGCACAGTGTAGGGAAAAAAGACAGGTACAGGGCAAAAAAACAGACAATGGAACAGAACAGAATCTAGAAATGGAGCCACATATATACACTTAAATTATAACTAAGGCAGTGCCACAGAACAAAGGAAAGGGATGGTCCAACCTTTCAATTAATGTTGCTTACTAAGTCAAGTGGTATTTTGATTGCTACTTCACACCGTATACAAAAATCAACTTCAGGTGGATTATAGATCCAAATGTGAAAAGAAAAAGAATAAAGCTTCTAGAAGATAGCATATCATCATCATGACTTTAGGTAGACAAAGAGTTCCTAAACAGCACACACAATACACTAACCGTAAGTGTAAAGTGAAGAAAATGAAGTGGTGAGACACAGAGTAGGATAGTGATTTGTTGCAACACGTACAATTTAGAGAAAGCTTGTATCTAGAATATATAAAGAATTTCTATAAATCAGTAACAAAAAGACAAACAACTTAATAGAAAAGGGCCAAGAAACTTGAATAGGCACTTCATAAAAAAGGAAGTACAAACGGCTAATGAACAGTTCATACCTCTATTTCATTAGCAATCAGCAATTACAATACAACCACAAATTACAACCACAATGGAATTTGGTTACCACAACGGGTAATTAAAGAGACTGGCAACATCAAGTGTTAGGATGTATAACCACAGGAACAAAATCTCACTGCAGTGGTCAAGAGTATTAACTGAAATGTAACTTTAAAAAATGGTCCAGGGGCACCTGGGTGGCTCAGTCGTTAAGCGTCTGCCTTCAGCTCAGGTCATGATCCCAGGGTCCTGGGATCGAGCCCCACATCAGGCTCCCTACTCTGCAGGAAGCCTACTTCTCACTCTCCCACTCCCCCTGCTTGTGTTCTCTCTCTCTGTGTCAAATAAAATCTTTAAAAAAAAAAAAAAAAAAAAAGGTCCAACAACATCTACTACAACTGAGCACTTCACATACTTTATATATGTGCACCAAAAGACTTAATACCAACATTACGCATAATAGCTCTAAACTGGAAACCCAATGTCCAACAGCAGGAGAAAAAACGTAATTATGGTATATTCGTGTAAAGAAAATGAATTTCATGAAAGACTTGCTGCTACATGTAACAACCTGGATGCATCTCACAAGGAAAATAGTGAAAGAAGCCAAACACAAAAGAAAGCATATCCTGGTCTTCATTTATATAAAGTTTAAAAATAGGGAAAACTATAAGGTGCTAATACTCAAGAAGGAAGGAGGAGGTATGAGAGGGGCTTCTGGGTGTTGAAAATGATTTATTACTTGACTGGTTACATGAAGCTGTACACTTAAGGTACTTTTCTACATTATTAAAAAAATTAAATATAGATTTGACACAGAATACTATGCAATATATGATTTAAAAAGAGACAAAAAAGCACATACGTGATGATCTCATTTGTGTAACACAGACCAAAAATTCTCTGCATTATCTGTGTTCACACACCTAGTACGAATGTTAACAACAGGTACCTAATGGGACGGAGACTGGGACAGCCAGGACAGGGGAATCTTATTTTACTTAACAGTTACCTATACTTAAAAACTTTTTGAAACCAGGAAAGTTACTACATGCAGCATGTCATACATTCCAACAAGCAGAGTACACAGTAGAAAGTTTTCCTTCTACCTCAACAGTTATTCCTGGTTTCTAATAAAATCTATCAAAAGTATTCTATGCACAAATAACAAAGAACACTATACACACAATTCTGCACCTTGCTTTTGTTCTGTATTTTTGAATTCCCATCAGTGCCTCTTAAGCTACCTTATTCTTTTTGATAGCTACATAGTATTGCAACTTATGGAAATATTGTTACTTAACCAGCCCCCCCCCCCCAGAAGGTACCTTTACATTGTTTCCAAGCTTCTGCTATTAAAATGCTACAATCAACATCCTTCTATATGCTTCTGAGTATATGTATAGAATTAATTCCTAAAAACAAACCTGCTGGATCAAAGGGTACATGCATCTCTAATACTGATAATTACTGCCACACTGCTCTCCAGAGAACTGTATGAATGGACACTCCCATCAGCAATGCATGAGAAGCCTGTTCTTACAAATACTTTTATGGTTTTTATTTTACATTTGTATCTTTAATTCATTTGGAATATATTTCTCTAATATATGAAAATCGGCCCAAACTCACTCTTAAGAGACACAAATATGGGGTGCCTGGGTGGCTCAGTGGCTTAAGCATCCGACTCTTTTTATTTCAGCTCTGGTCGTGGGATCCAGCCCTGCGTCATGCTCTGTGCTTCGCGTGGATTCTCTCCCTCCCTCTGCTTCCCCACCCCCCGACATGCACATGCTCTCCAAATAAAATCTTAAAAAAGCGACACACACATACACACACACTGTTCCTCACCTAACTGGTAAAAACCCAAAGCTATGACAACCTAATCTATTGGCGTGACTATGGAGAAGTCGTCACTCATATAATGCTAATGGGAATGCTAATGGTACATCCTCTAAGGAGGGAAATTTAAAAATATCTAGTGAAACTACATGCATCTAACTGTTGGCCTGGGAAATCAGTATTCCAGGCCATCTATCCGAGAAGTGTAATGGCCAGAGAGTGAAATGACATTGTGAGTTAAAGCGTTACCTGCAGTACCACCTGTCACAGCAGAAAACTGAGCTCAATGTTCATCAACAGAGCACAAGAGTAACTGCACTTACTGTAGGAGGAAAGATGAAGCAAGGCTCAAACTTGTACATATTACTGCCTCACGTGTTAGAAGGTGGGGTTTACAGATAGACATGGATTTGCATATAGTTTTAAGAAAAAAAAAGACAGTGGAAGAATAGCCAAAAAGTAATAAAAATAGGAAGGGAACAATGTGGAGCAGAAAGAGGTTGAAATTGTGAACTTCTCTGAGTGTATTTTGTTTTCTCATATGTTCTCTGGAACAATTTTTATTTTATTTATATTTATTTACATTTATGTTTACTTACATTATTTATTTTTATTTTTAATTTTTTAAAAGTAGGCTCCATGCCCAGCGTGGAGCCCAAAGCGGGGCTTGAACTCACAACCCTCAGATCAAGATCCGAGCTGAGATAGAGAGTCAACTGAGCCACCCAGGCACGCCAGAACAATTTTTTTTTTTTTTAATTTTACTTTTAAGTAATCTTTACACCCATGGTGGGGCTGGAACTCACGACCCTGAGATCAAGAGTCACATAATCCACTGACCGAGTGGGACGCCTGGGTGGCTCAGTCGGTTAAGCGGCTGCCTTCGGCCCAGGTCATAATCCCAGGGTCCTGGGATCGAGTCCCACATCAGGCTCCTCAGGGAGCCTGCTTCTCCCTCTCTCTCCTTCTGCTTGTGCTGTCAAATAAATAAAATCTTTAAAAAAAAAAAAATCCACCGACTGAAGCAGCCAGGCGCCCCTGTTCTTTGGGACAATTTAAGTATTTTATTTTACATAAATAAAAACAAACTGTATTAAAAAAAAAAAACATTAAAATATACTGAACAAACCTTACTGTATATCAAGTTGGTGGTGTACCCAACTGAGAACACTGAATTCAGTGGTTCAGCTGGTTAAGTGTCTGACTCTTGATTTCAGCACAGGTCATGATTTTGGGGTGGTGAGATCGAGCTCCATGTCAGGCTCTGTGCACTCAGTGCAGAGTCTACTCTAGATTCTCTCTCTCCCTTTGCCCCTTCCCCTGTTTGTGCTTTCTCTAAAAGAAATAAAATCTTCAAACATAAAAACGTAAAATCAAAGAAATTATGTAAAAAGTTCTGTGATCCTAAATCTGAACTTGAAATATCAATATGAACTAATGACTGAGAGTTCTCTTTCTAAAGGATATGTGTAATTTTAACTCTCCTAGAATCCAGACTGTAGTCTATAAAAATCATTTCCAACTGAAAAAAAGGAAGGCTACTTGGACATATAGCCAACTTCAGTTGGAGTTGGAAATGTACAAGATGGATTTTTTTTCAAAGCTAAAAAGCAACAAAGTTATTTATCAAAAACTACTGGGATCAAAACAAAAGGATATAGGAGCCAATTTGAAAGGGCTCCCACTGGCCAAAAGTGGAAAACTTTGTGCCTCAAAAAAAGTGAAATGTCTATACAAACTCAGAAGTTCATAAAGATAATCACAACACCCAAAAACTCATAGGTCACTTCTGGAGTTGGCTCTGGCATCAGCGCCTTCTTATTACCTAGATACTCCCACAGGTAGGATATGTTCTCCTGTACAGAATTTCAGTTAATAAATGCAGAGGAAATGACAGAATTAGATTACTACCATTTTGCAATCTAATAAAACCGTGGACCTAGGCAAAGATGATAAATGGATGCTAAAATCGTCAGATGAAAAACTCATAGAAAAATGAAAATGGAAGAATCTGACTGAAACAGCTGAGCCCAGGGATCATTACCAACCTCACAAAAGGGAGGCAGCCAGTCCTCACGTGATCCTGGTGTGATGCAATCACAGGGATGTGATGTTCTGCTAAAATAACTGAACCTGAATCTAATCAAGTCTCAGGACTCAAATTCCCATTTACAGGCAACATAGGGGATCGTGTATATGTTAAAAAGATACCATGACGATGGAAACTTAATCTAGAATGTGGGAAATTCCACAGAACAAAATGATCCAGTTTTTTCAAAGGCATGAAAAAAATAGTAGTATTATAGATTTAAAGAGTCTAAGAGACCTAGGAACCAAATGTAAAGAACTGATGTTTAGTCCCTCAAACAAAGGAACTGTAGTAAGACAGTTTGGGATAACACAGGCAATCTGAACATGGAGCAGTATTAACAAATATTAAGGAATAATTATTGCTTAAGAGGAATAATGCCAATGTGGTTATCAATGTTTATAAAAAGTTTTAAATACACTGAAGTCCCTATACGTGAAATGACAGGTTTGTAAATTTACTGTAAAACACAAGGGCAAAAACAGGGTGGGGTGGACTGATGGAACAAGACAGACAAAACGCTGGTAACTAACAAGTGAAGCTATAGGGAGGGAGGTCCATTAGATTCCCTTTCCTTTTGCGTACATTTTAAATTTGACATAATAGAAAGATTTTAAAGAACAGGTAAGTACAGGCATACTTCGTTTTACTGCACTTTGCAAATGCTGTTGTTTTTTTTTTTTAAGATTTTATTTATTTGACAGAGAGAGACACAGCGAGAGAGGGAACACAAGCAGGGGGAGTGGGAGAGGGAGAAGCAGGCTTCCCGCTGAGCAGGGGGCCCGATGTGGGGCTCGATCCGGGGATGATGACCTGAGCCGAAGGCAGACACTTAACGACTGAGCCACCCAGGCGCCCCTGCAAATGCTGTTTTTAACAAATTGAAGGTTTGTGGCAAATCTACTTCAAGCAAGTCTATCAGTGCCATTTTCCTAACAGCATTTGCTCACTTCATGTCTCTGTCTCACATTTTGGTTAAGTATTGCAGTATTTCCAACTTTTTATTATTATTCTCTTTGTTACAATGATCTGTGATGAGGGATCTTTGATGCTACTATTGTAATTGTTTTGAGGAGCCACAAACCACGCCCTTATAAGGCGGCTGACTTAAATAAGTGTGCTCTGATTGTGCCATTAACTGGCAGTTCTCCCATCTCTCTCCCTCTTCGCCGAGATAGTACAATATTGCAATTATACCAGGTAACGACCCTACAGCGGCCTCTTAAGTGTTCAAGTGAAAGGAGGAGTCGCACGACTCACACTTTAAATCAAAAGTTACAAATGATCAAGCTTAGTAAGGAAGGCAGGTCAAAAGCCGAGACATGCTGAAAGGTAGGCTTCTTGCACTCAACAGCCAAGTTGTGAATGCAAAGGAAAAGTTCTTGAAGGAAATGAAAAGTACTACCCTAATGAACACATGAATGATAAGAAAGTGAAAAGGCCTTATTGTTGACATGAAGAAAGTCTGAATGGTCTGGGTGGAAGATCAAACCAGCCATACCATTGCCTTAAGCCAAAGCCTAAACCAGGGCAAGGCCTAACTTCAATTCCAGGAAGGCTGAGAGGTGAGGAAGCTGCTGGAGACAAGTCTGGAGCTAGCAGAAGCTGACTCAGTGAGGTTTCAGGGAAGAAGTCATCTCCGTAACAAGGGGAAGCAGCAGGCGCTGATGTAGAAGCCGCAGGAGGTCATCCAGAAGATCTAGCTAAAATCATTCATGAAGGGGTCTATACCAAACAATGGAATTGCAACAGAGCCTATACTGGAAGAAGATGCCATCTAGGACCTTCATAACTACAGAGAAGTCAGTGCCTGGCTTGAAAGCTTCAAAGGACAGGCTGACGCTCTTATTAGGGGCCAATGCGACCGGTGACTTTAAATTGAAGCCAGTACTCACCATTCTGAAAATCCTAGGGCTCTTGAGAATTATTCTCAATCTGCCTGTTGTGGTGATTATTCCTACAACTACTCAAGCTTAGGCCTTCATTTTTCATTTATGTTATTGTAAAAGCCTTCTGGATTACCTCATCTCAAAAGTTTTCTCCCCTCAAAACTCTTCCTCCTTGAACGCTTTATTTTTTTCTCACTACCATATATAGGGTACCCACTTACTGACATGCATTGTAATGGATATTTTTCAAGCACTGTCTTCAATCTTTATAATAATCCTTGGGAGATGAGAAATAGAAAGTTGAAGTGATTTACCTCCCGAGGCCCTATAGCTACTAAGTGTCAGAGGCAAAATCTGAATCCAAGTCTGTCTGGTAGCAAAGCTTGTTCTGTCCCCTAGGCCATACTGCATCCTCTTTCTAAGAAAGAACTGCAATTTTTTCTAAAAAATAATTTTAAAATATTACAATATTTTGAAAACTTTTCACTCAATTCTCAATGACGATAGGATGAATTTTATGATCCAGTGCAATCTGGACTGAATCTACCTTTTCAATCAAATTAATATCATTTATTGAATTATTCATTCTTTGTCCATTTATCTACAATACTGGCTGTTTTGTATCAGCTGTCCCCATATGTACTGGTTTACTTTCTGGGCTTTCTATTGTTCCCCGGGTCTAAGTTACCATTCAAGGGTTTGTATCTTCTGTTAGCTCAGAGGCAATCCCAGTATCTGACGGGTGGAAGGTGGTTAGTAAACACTGGCTCATCAATTAACGCTCGGAGCACCTTTCCCCCATGCCACAAGAAGAACGTACCTGAGAGAAACCTCGAGTTGAACTGTAAGAACTGGTAATGGCATTGCGGCTGGAGCTAGGGATGCCACCTGTGTACGTGCTCGTCAGGGAGCTCACAGAAGAGGTGCGAGATCTCTTATTCGAGGGGTCGTCGGAGCTTTGGGAATTGAGACCTCTCTTCAGAGAGCCAGGCCTAACAAAAAAGAAAAAGGCAGTGAGTGTGCTATTTAAGGCAACATTCTTTTAAGGCTTCATCCATGGTCACAAAATATTTCTTAAATAAACTTAATAAAAAAGGATAAAGCTCTTAATGCTATTGTTACCACTTCAGCTAAATACCTTGGGCAAGTCAGGAAGGGAAAGCCAAATATTTAAAAAATTAAACGTATGACTCCATTTGTATAATATTCTAGAAAAAACTGCACGCTAATCTACAGTGACAAAAAGCACATCAGTGGATGCCTGGGGCTGGGGGCAGGACTGGAGGGAGGCGTTACTAAGGAGCAAGGGGTAACTTTTGAAGGTGATAGTTATGTTTATTACCTTGGCTATGGCAATGGTTTAACAGGTGTATACAGGTCAGAACTTATCAGACTGTACACTTTAAAAAGGCACAGTTTATTATAATGTTAGTTACATGTCAATAAACCTACTAAAAAAACCAGAGTTAAGAGGAACCAACCAATTTTTTTAAGCTTCCAACAGAACATCTTTCCTGTAGAATAGTCACCCAACCTTTGTTACAATGTAGACAACTCACTTTCTCCCACAGTGATGAATGTCAACCATGGACTAGTTTATTCTTACACTGGATGAAAATATATTTCCTCTTTCACCTATTTCACCTATGGATCTATTTGGAGTCAAACCGAACAAATGTTAGCCTTTTCTTCATGTGACTTCCCTCTCATTTCCTTATTCCCCTTGAGATTTTTCTCCCTTGGGCTAATACTTTAAACTTTCAAAACCCACTCATGTACGGCCACCACTCTGTAACATATTACAATTGCTTCATTCGGAATGACTGTTAGGTTGTGTTTATGGTCTCTTACAGTGCAGGCCACGGAACCAAGCACAACACTACACGGACAATGTGAGCAGAACTCAGGACAGCAGGAACCTCCGCCCCCCTCCCCACGTGCTCCATTCTGGTCTTTGTTCTGCTATCAGCATAGACTGGGAGCACATTAGCTCTTTTGGCAGCCTTGTCACTCTCTTGACTCAATAAGCATGTAAGTTACCTCACGTCTTTTCACACAGATTTCCAAGACACTTTCCCTCTCATCCAACCCCTAAATGTATTTAAACTCAATTGTACAAACTTAACATTTATCTTAAATTTCATACTGTTGCACTTTAACCGTCGCACAAACCTGTTTATATACGTAGTTATTAAATATATTTACAATCTCTCTTAGCCTTACCATATTTTTATCCATATTAAGGAAAAAATATTAAAAGAAATTAGACAATAGTTATTGTGGAACATTACTCAAAATGTTCCTCTCTGATGTCAAAGACTTGAACCTGGGCTAATAAAGCAATGCAAAAAAACACAGAGGAAAATCTCTGTAGGACAACAGCTCTGACAGGGCCCTTCCCCAGCCTACCTCAGTCAGATGGATTCTCACTTACTTAGGCACAAAAGCAGCAGGGACTCCATTGGCCACCAGGGGCTCAAATGCTGAATGTCCGCTCCCACTGCTATCATGGCGCCTGTGACAAATCAAGAAACCCTCAATTAAATGAACTGACTTTTTTTCCCTAGAGCATCCTCTCATACTCCTGGAACCTTATACTGTTTCTATGGCACACAGAAATGGCTAGACAAGAAGAAGCCGCTTCAAATCCTAGAGACTCTGAAGGGCAGACTTAGTCTAAGACTGTCCTCTAATAACGAGGATACAAATGCTCCAAGACCTTTTGAACTTATTCAGGTGTTATGATTTGCTAACTTCTCTCCCAAGTGCTACTATCACAGTACCCGACCGTCCACAAACAAAAAACAAAAAACAAAAACATTTTAGGGGCTAACCCACACATCCCATAGTGCTCTAGAGGTTAATATGGCAAGTCTGTTAGGGAAAACTTCACATATCACACATAAGGGCCTACGCATGGTCCCATAATCACTGCTTTCTCCAAGTGTGAGAAAGATAGTACAGAATCCTCAGTTATAGGCTCACTGGGGTCAAGAAAAATTTTAACCTTGGCGAATATGAGAGACTTATCTGGATCATAAGGAAGATGATTCCCTTTCCCACCTCCCCCACTCCTTGCCACCCCTGCTTAGCCAGTTGACATCAGTTCAAATTGCTCACCTATAAATCATCTCTACTCATCATTAGATCTTCCTATGTCACATAAAAACACTTCCATTTATTAATATCTCCCTACCTAACTTTGCACTGGTAGTACCAAAGACGGCCAACTTTGTAGGATATGAACAATCTGGTCTAGGTAATGGTTACATTTAACAAGTGTGGGGTCCACTGTCTCCTCAGAGTGCTTCCTTGACCAATGTATAGAAAGAAACCCCCTTCTCATTATCTGTTATAGCATCCTGTTGTATTTTTTTTTTTTTTACTTCTATACACATACAATCTAGAATTCCTTATTTTATTATCCAAGTCCCATGGGGACTCTGTCTTACTCATTGCTCTATCCACAGTACCTGGAGTAGGTCCAGGCACACATTAGGTGCTCAATCTGTCAAATTAAAAGATGCGTGAAATTCTTAACTGATTCTTGGAAAGCAGTTATGCATCATACCTAGTGACTTCAACCTCTGCTCTTTCCACACTTAGAGGAGACAGATTGCTTATTCCATTTTCATTAAAATATCAGAAACCAAATAATGAAATTGGTTTTACTCTCATTACTGATAAATCTACATTATTCCAGTCTTCACTTTGCTTCGCCAAGCATTTCCTCCAGCACAAATAGGACATTCGAATGGTGGTTACCCAAATAATTAAGCAACACAAGCTACTGAAGGGAAGATTTTTAGCATTCCCTCTAAAAAAAATAAAATTTAGCACATTTGTATCAAAAGTATGAGGCTAACATGGCTAACAGCTGTCAGCTTATCTCTTAATACTTGTGGAAAAGGTTAAGTTATAAAATTTAACCTGTACCGTAGGAAACTAACAGCATTAAACCCCTTGTTACCAAGCTCTTCCATGGAATGCAAAGAAGGGCACCTACTGAAGCTCAGAAACTGTGGAGTTGGTCTCTGTTTCTTCTTGGGAGTGATCTGTATATCAACAAATCACAGGAGTCTGTGTGGGAGGCCTGTTTAGTACTCTGCGGGGCCTGTTACCTTCTTTTATTTTCCTGGCTATCAGAAAATATTTGGTCTTCCTCCTCCACTGTCCTTTTCTTCCTCTCCTTGAGGGCACTCAGTACAGTCTCTTTTGCACATGGGTCTGGAGCATTACTTGATGGTGAGGACAGTGTTGAGTTGATTGTCTGCTCTGGTCTGTAATGAAAAACAAGATTCTGGCATTAAGATATGTTAATAACCATGCATATAGCACGGACTTCAGTCACTGGAAATCAGAAGCTATCTAATAAGCAAAAGTATACACTGATAGAAACTGCCCTTAGAATTAAAGCTACCGTCTAAGGCCAAAACAAAAAATGCTGTTCAAGGACTAGAGTTAGGGATTTCTCATTCAAATAAGAACTTCTTCCCTTTTTTGCTTTATAGTTCTTTTGTCAGAGGAACGGCTGTGGAAGAATAAGTGGAAATAAACAGGAAAGTTTATTCTGCCAGCAGTAATACTCACATTGGCGAACGAGTCCATTTACTATCCGGAGGAGCAATCCTCACTGTCACTGGGCTGCACACCATTTTGGAATTACGAGGAGACAGCACAGCCTTCTTGTGATAACCATTCCAGCACACTGTAGGAAGTACGCCCAGAAGGGAATACTGGGCCTGCTGGATTGGATATCGTCTTCGAGGTGTTATCACAAACCGGTGTGATAAACTCCCACAATCCCTAGGGAGAATGGGAAACACATTATAGAACCAAAGAAGCCTGAAGGAATGGCAGAAATGTAAATTACTAAAGAATCACGTGGGTTCAGTTATCTTCCAGAGAGCTTAAACTGCTTTAAAAAAAAAAAAAGGTTTTATTTATTTATTTAGAGAGAGAAAGCTAGCACACGCGGGGGAGGGGCAGAAGACTAGGGAGAGAAAAATCTCAAGCAGACTACACCCTGAGCATGCAGAGCCTGATGCGGGACTTCCTCTCACAACCTTGAGATCACGACTGGAGCCGAAACCGAGTCGCAGGCTCAACTGACTGAGCCACCCAGGCGCCCCTTAAACTGCTTTTTGAGCCACAAAAAAACCCACAGCATTTTTATGGCAACGTTCCCCCATTCCATCTAAGGATGGAAAGTGGCAGCTGCTTAGCAGCTGTCCCTACAATGGACTTCAACAACTTTGAGAGGGAAATTGAAAACCCTGCCCACACAAGTAAAACTGCGATGGAAGAAAAGTGCGCGTTAGGACATGCAAGGAGGAACTTTTAAAAAATTCTTAAATCTTTTCAATCTTTTATGCTGAGTCATAAGTAATAAACATCCAAAGTCAAACATTTTTGACACCTAAGTTCATCTTTCAACTGAATGTACTTATTGATAATCTAGTATTTTCACCAAAGTTTTGTATTCTCTTGTAATGCTCAGCTATTGGGACTAAATGGAAAAGCCTCTTTAATTTGATCACCTTTATCAATCAAGTTTTATATCAAAAGAAGGGTCTCCTGGGAACACCTCTTTGAGCTCGGCTAACTGACCTAATTGCTCTTATTGGTCCAAAGGAAAAATACAACAAAATATACCATATTATCTACTCTAGAAAGGTCAAGATACTTTCACCATAAGTAGGGATATTTTAGTAACTTATCAAGTATTTTTCTAAACGCGGTTTTAAAAACTGTAAAGAAGGGAACAGCTCTGGCATCACATCTCATTCCAAAGGCTCAAGGAAGGCAGGGGACGACTGACACACACCAAGGTGTTTCAAGAAGACAAAGCGACACGGAATCCACTTTTGACTTAATGAAAAAGAAAATCAGATTTAAAAAGTCAGGCTCTCCATTCAAAGCCAGTCGACAGGAGGGGGTGGGAAAGATGAGCAGATCTTACCGGAGGGAAGGCCTCCTAGAGGATCGGAGAAGAGGAGTGGGGAGAGAGGGGTAAATGTGGTGCACACGATGGGCCGAGGGCGCGGGCGGCGCGGCGCGGGCGGGAGTGCGGCGGCGGCCAGGCCTCTCCAGCAGGTCCCTGGCCTCCGGGGCGGGGGCAGGCTGCGGGGGGCCGGGCTTGCCCAGGTAACTGCCCATGAGGAGCAGTTCGGCGGGGTCCGGTCCTTCGAGCAGGGACCTCGGCTCTAGGAGATTTCCGTTCACCGCCGACTTGGCTGGAGGCGAGGCGTGCAGGGTTCGCTGACGCCGCGCGTTCCTAACGAGCGAGGAGAGGGCGCGCGAACCGCGGGGCTCGCGGCTCAGTCCCCACCAGGCCGCGGTGGCCCCCACGGCCAGCCAGGCCAGCGCCGCCGCCGCCGGCACCAGGTACAGCACGAGGCCGAACAGCGACAGGCCGAGGAGCGCCGCCCCGGCAGGGCCGCCGCAGCCCCCGCCCCGGCTCCGGCCGTCCCTGCCGCTCGCTATCGGCCTCCGCCGCTCGCCTCCGCCAGCCGCCGCAGCCGCCGGAGACATCGCGGCTCCGCGCCGCGGAGAAGACTTAAATATCCCAGCGTGCACCGCGCCGCGCGCCGCGTCACCGCGCGCTGGCTGCGTCACTGCGCAGGCGACTCGTACGCGCGACTGCTGCGGGCAACGCCGCTGCTGCCTGGCAACGCGCTAGACCCGACCCCACTCTGCAAATGCGGCCCCCAGAAACAGCGAGGTCGTCTTCTCGAGGCTTCCTCGCGTACACCGCGCGGCACCCATCCCGAGGTGACCCGATAGAAGAGTCGCGTTAAAAATAAAAGCTCCGGAAAGCGACCACTCAAGTAATGCTTGATCCATGTTGTTTTGTAGAGGGCTGAACTCCCCGGAAGAGGTTGTTACCGGGCACGTTTTTCACGATTGCTACCAAAGGTGGTGAGTTTTTCAGGTGCCCTCTTTCTGCCAAAGGGGGTTTACGTGCACAGCAACAGTGAAAAGCCAGACCAGCCCAAAACAACCACTCTTGTTAAATGTGGATCTAATTCTTTTTTTTTTTTATTAAAGATTCTGTTTATTTATTTGACAGAGAGATAGCGAGAGCAGGAACACAAACGGGGGAGTGGGAGAGGGAGAAGCAGGTTTCCCGCAGAGCAGGGAGCCCGATGTGGGGCTCAATCCCAGGACTCTGGGACCACGACCCGAGCCGAAGGCAGACACCCAATGACTGAGCCACCCAGGCGCCCCTAAATGTGGATCTAATTCTAATAAATTCCCGATCAAGCAGTCTAATAGTCTAATATATTGCGGATCAAACCTGAAGCTGCAAGCTAAGTTTGATTTCCTGCCGTACAAATTGGTTAAGTGAAACAGTTATCTACCAAATTTCACATCATGGTTCAGAATCGGGTAGATTTTGAGGATTTGTGATCAATTTACCTATGTTAAATTTGATGGTCTGGGAAAATGGATTAGTGGTTGGCGAGGGCTGGGGAGTGTGTTGGGGGTCGGAAATGGAGAATGACTGCTAAAGGGTAGGGTTTTCTTTTTGAGGGGGGACAAAAAAGTTTTAAAATTAGATTATGGTGGTGGTTGCACAACCCTGTGAATTCTACGGTATGTGAATTATAGCTTAATAAAAGCATTAAAAAAAAACCTTGGTGGTCTGCCAATTCAGATTTTGATCTAGCTCAGCTTCCTTGGCCATTCATTCACTCCACTACTGATAGACATGAAAGGGAAAAAGACAGGGTCTCTGATTTCTAGAAGCCTTCTGTTTAGTGGATAAGAAAGATGTGTAAGTAGAAAGCTTTGATTCATTGTGGCCAGCATGATAACAGAGGCACAAAAAAGAGAGGGAATGATAAGGGGGAAGACAGACTGGGAGGTGTTTCTTGAGGAGACAAGAACTGGGTTCAAGGCAGATGCAGGAGCACTGTGCAGAAGCACAGAGATGGAAAGGAGTATGGCTGGAAATTGGGAGGTCTGAGGGAGTAGAGAGGTTAGAATGATAGGCAGGGCTCAGTAAAGAGGTCTCTGGAGCAACCTCAAGAGATGAGAAAGGCAGTCAGTTCTCCCCAACCCACTGCGAGGGTAATTCTGCTTCTGTTTGATTTCACCAAAGACTTCATTTGAAAAGAAAAGGGGATGGGCTGTTTTACTTAGGAAGAAATCTCAGCAGCAGCAGTGGAAGAGTGGGACAAGAGCCCAGCTGCAGCGAGTTAAACTATGGATGGAAGACCAGGAAGTGGAGGCACAGTGAGTGCAGATTTCCCATTCACGGAATCTGGATAAGGAAGAACAAAGTATCTAGCGCAGCAAGGGTCCTTAAATTATCATACATTACTGGTATTTACAGGAGGAGCCAGACGTAAAAGCCATCAGTGTACACATGCCGTAAGACAAAGATTACTTGGGAATTAATGTACATAGAGAGGTCTGAGACTTGAGCCCCACGGCACTCCCGTGTTTAGGGGTCGAAGAAATAAACACACAAACCTGCAAATCATTTAGTAAAATATAAATATGACTACATTAAGATTTAACACTTCTGTAGGGGGGGGAAGACAACACAGGTGCTAAAAGACAAGCTAAGACTGAGAAGAAACAACTAACTCATACAAAAAAACCTCATAAAGGGGCGCCTGGGTGGTTCAGTTGGTTAAGCGACTGCCTTCGGCTCAGGTCATGATCCCAGGGTCCTGGGATCGAGTCCCACATCGGGCTCCCAGCTCAGCGGGAAGCCTGCTTCTCCCTCTCCCACTCCCCCTGCTTGTGTTCCTGCTCTCACTGTCTCTGTCTCTGTCAAATAAATAAATAAATAAAATCTTTAAAAAAAACACACACACAAAAAAAACCCTCATATAACTCATATTTAAAAACCATGTAACTAGAATTTATAAGGAACTCCTAAGAATCAGCACAAAAAGACTCAACTGTAAAAAAAGGACAAGTGATATAAAAATGTAATTTATTGAATAGGAAACCCAAGTGGCCAATAATAAATAAATACATATTTACATGTATATCTGTATATACCTCACTAGTAATCTAGGAAGGCTCTACTGAAGTAACAAGAAACCATTGTGCATTCCTTTGCATAAGCAGAAAAAATTTAATAGTTCAACAAGATCACATTTTGGCAAGGATGTGGAACAAATGGAATGGACATGTTGTTTGTGGATACATAAAACTGTAATTTGGAAAGCAATTTGGCAATATAAGACTGAAGAAATAGGTACCTTATAACCTTGCAATTCCATTTCTGCGTACAAAGACAGTCATTGCAGCATCATTTGTATTACTGACAATTTGAACACACCTAAATGTCTAATGTCTACCAACCCAAGAATGGAGGAATAGTGGTATAATTCATATAATAAAATATTATAAAAGCAGCTGAAAATTAACCACCTTTCCAGCCATAATTAAGGGATTCCAGGCTAGTCCTCCCACCATGAACAGGTATAAAAATGGACAAAACTTATGAAGCAACTACTTTCAGACAAAGAACAATAGGAAGGGCAAGACTGATCCCTGAGAGGAAACTCATGAAGTAAGCCCCTAAAATCACCGAGTTCCTCTAAGTGGGGACAATTTCCCAAGTGTAGTGCAGACAGCTAGAGTATGAGCAGAGTGGGGAGATCTGAGGAGGCAAAAATAGACTTCAAGACAGCTGAAACTGCTGGAAACCACTGGGCAGAGCAACAGAAAGGAGGGTGTCATGCAGACAGGGAATTCCAGAAGTCTATGTGTGAGTCCCCTAAAAATCCGTGGCTGAAACTGGCATGATGATTAATTTTATGTCTCAACTTGACTGAGCCTCAGAGTGCCCAGGTACTTGGTTAAAGATTATTTTGAGGTTAGTCTATGAGAGTATTTCTGGATGAGATTAACATTTGAATTGGTAGACTAAGTAAAGAAGATTGATCTTCCACAGTGGGTAGGCCTCAGCAAATCTGTTGAAGGCCTGAATAGAACAAAAGGCCTGGGTAAGAATTCTCTCTGCCTGGCTTTTAGCTGGGACATTTGTCTTCTCGCTTCTGCTTTCAGACTTGAACTTGGAACTCACACTATTGGCTCTTTTGCTTCTTAGGCCTTTGGCCTTGGACAAAACTATACCATTGGCTCTCCTGGGTCTCCAGCTTGTCGACTACAGATCTTAGGACTTCTCAGCCTCCATACTGCATGAACCAATTCCTGATAATAAGTGTGTGTGTGTGTATCCATCCTATTGGCTCTGTTTCTCTGGAGAACTCTAAATAATACAGCCAGGCGGTATATGCACAGAGAGACTCCCTGAGGCTTACTAGAAAGCAAAGTACTAAATGGGTTAAGATTAGAACAGAGATATTAAAGTTAGGGCAATCCTGGGGTAAGAGCATTGCCAGGGGAGTTCTGGTCTTACCAAAATGGAGAGATCTCATAAGTGCATCTTTAACATCCTTGGAATACAGTTGAAACAGCAGAAAGGTTACAACTTGAGGTAAGGATCATAGTCTAGACTAAGATCTATTCTAGGTCTGCCTTAATAAATTCTAAAATCAAACCATGACAAGATCCATAGGAAACAAGTTTGGAGGTTGAGTCTCGCCAACTTAGTGGGGCTTGGGAAACACTCTAGGCTCTTCAGTGATGTATAAAGACAAAACAAAACCAAGTATAAACAAGTGTAAGGTCATTAGCCAATAATTACATTGCCTGCCAGAACAAGAATCCATACACCTCATGGAGAAATAACAGACTTCACAGTATTGTTCACAACGTACAATATTCAGTAAAAGCCCGTTAGACATACAAAGAAACAAAACAATGTGATCCATAGTCAAGAAAAAAAGTAGCATATAGAAATGAACCCAAGGCGGTCTAAATGTTAGACTTAGCCAACCAAGATCTTAGTGAACTATTATAAATATATCCAAAGAATTAAAGGAAAGCATGGTCTTAATAAGTAAATAGATAAGGAATCTGCCCAGAAATGGAAATTATAAGGAAGAAACTAACAAATGCTAAAACTAAAAAATAATTGAAAATGTTTACTAGATAAGCTTACCAGCAGATTGGAGACAGGAAAATAAAGTCAGTGGACTCAAAGGTCAGCAGAGTAATCTCATAATGAACAGACCCTCCAGGATCTATGAATCAGTATCAAATAGTCTACCATACGTGCAACTGGACTCTCAGAAGGAAACGTGAGACTGGGGCAGAAAGATATATTTAAAAAATAATGTCTAAATTGCCCCAATGTGGTGAAAAATTACAGCTTAAAGATCCATGAAGCTGAACAAACTACAAAGCAACTAAAACAACTGCAGCTTCTAATCAGAAACAAGGTAGGCTAGGGGTGCCTGGGTGCCTCAGTCGGTTAAGCGGCTGCCTTCAGCTCAGGTCATGATCCCAGGGTCCTGGGATCGAGCCCCGCATCAGGCTCCCTGCTCGGCGGGGAGTCTGCTTCTCCCTCTCCCTCTGTCTGCCGCTCTGCCTACTTACACTGTCTATCTCTGTTAAATAAATAAATAAATAAATAAATAAAATCTTTAAAAAAAAACAACAAGGTAGGCTAGAGGACAATGAGAGAGTTTTTTAAGTGCCAGGGGGGTGGGCGCCTGGGTGGCTCAGTTGGTTAAGCAACTGCCTTCAGCTCAGGTCATGATCCCAGGGTCCTGGGATCGAGTCCCGCATCAGGCTCCCTGCTCTGCGGGGAGCCTGCTTCTCCCTCTCCCACTCCCCCTGCTTGTGTTCCCTCTCTCGCTGTGTCTCTCTCTGTCAAATAAATAAATAAAATCTTTAAATAAATAAATAAATAAATAAATAAATGCCAGGGGGATGAAGGGTGGTGAATCTTGTCATCCCAGAATTCTATGTTCAAGCAGAAAATCTTTCAAAAATGAAAATAAAATAAAGACACTTCCTGATAAATGAAATCTAAGAGAATTTATCACTGGCAGAACTGTACAAGGAATGTTAAAGGCTGCCCTTTAGACCAAAGGGAGCTAAGACCAGGTGGAAATGTGGAACTATCCGAAGGAATGGAGACCATCATGGTAAACAAGTAGGTGAATGTAAAAGACTATTTTTTCATGATTTACTTTAAGAACTGATTGTTTCAAGTAAAAATAAAGAGACGTTGTATAGGTGGATATAACAAATACAGAAGGAAAAGATGTAATAACCACTGAAAGCTGGGTTGTGGGGAGGGTAAGTGTAATTATACTATTGTAAGGTTATTACATTTGTTATATGGAAAGCAGGAAGTGGGACATTTGAAGTGCCAGGTCTGACATGAGAGGGGTATGGTGAAATAGAAATAGCAAAGTGATGTGTAAAGGTATTTGATAGTGACTATATCCTGGATCATAAGAGAAGTCTTAATAAATGTAAAAGAATTGATATAAAACAAAGTGCATTCTCTGAGCATAATGGAATTGAACTAGAAAATCAATAACAAACAAAAGGAGAATCTCCACTTGATAATTAAACAATACAATCTAATTAATCCATGAGTCAAATAGCAAGTCTCAAGGGACCTTAGAAAATATTTTGAAATGAATTAAAATGAAAATATAATGTATCAAAATCTAGAATAGGGGCTTTTACTTCCGACAAAAATGGAACAACAGATTTACCCTCTGACCTAGAACAACAACAAAAACAAAAACCAGACAATATATGAAACGGTGGTTTCCAAGACTACAAATTAGACAAGGGGCAATGATCACTAAGTTAAGAAACAACATGAGCCCTATGATCATCACAGCTTACTGCTTGAGTTTCTAGGCAGTGTTACAGAAAGGAGGGAACTGAGGAAGAGCCCAGTGGATTTCCTGACTTGAAATACAGGGCTAAGAGTTTGGAGAGATCAAAACAGCTAAAGTTTAAAAGAACACCAGAGAGAAGGGAACTGTGAAAAGAGTTCCCAGAGATCTACAGAGGTTTCTCTTGAGTATTTAGCCAGTACTCAAGAGTATATGTTTATGGGGAAACTACCCAATGCCAAAGAAAAAAACATCCAAAAGTATTAAAAGAAACAGGATCTGACACTAACAAAGGGTCAAGAATCATGTCTATTCTCACCAGCCAGACTGTGAAAAGTTATAATAGGATATTAGGTGTACTCAAGAAGGTGCTGCCTTAGTAATAGGAAATAAACAGCCTTACACTGAGCACTGCTCTGGACCTACCTTGTAGATCATAAAAGCAAAACCTGAAAGGATCAAACTGTTTCCAACAGTCTTACCTGTACCCCAAAACAAAGTTCAAGAAAATGTACGGGACTAAAAAAATGACCAGCACTCAACAAGGTAAAATTCAGTGTCTGGCATCCAGAAAAAAAATTACTAGGCATGTAAACAAGGAGGGAAATAGCTCATCAAGAGGAGAGTAATCAATCGAAACTGACCCAGAACTGACACGTTAAAATTATCAGAGGACAGTAAAAATTATTTAACTGTATTCCATATATTCAAAAAGATAACTAGAGATGAGGAAAAATATAAGAAGAAATAGTAGCCTAAAACTTCCCAAACATAATAAAAAATACACATCCTCATATCTGAAGCTCAATCTTAAGTACAAGAAACAAAGAGAACTATAACAAGTCACATCATAACCGAATTGTTCAAAACCAGGGATACAGATAAGACCCCAAAGACAGCTAGAGAAAACAGACGTGTTACTTACATAGGAACAAAGATAAGGATAATACCAAATTTCTTCTTGGAAACAATGCAAAGGAGAAGACAGCAGAGTAAAAACTTTAAAGTACTGATAGAAAAAAACTGTAAATCTAGGATGATAGACCTAGTGAAAATATCAAAGGTGAGATAAAGCGGTCTTCAGACATACAAAAGCTAAAAGAATTCATCACTACCAAACTAATAGTATAAGAAATGTTAAAAGATGCCCTTCAGGCAGAAGGAAAACAATCCCAGATGGAAACCTGGATCTACACAAAGGAATGAATTCAGTGAGAGCACTGGAAATGGTAACTGCATAGGTAGGTATCTATGACCTTCCCTCCTCATTATTTAAGTCTCTTTAAGACACAGTGGAGTGACCTAAGCCAAATAGCAGAGGAGGCAGCTTCGAGCTCCCATCCTCCAACAGAAACAACAAACAAGAAGTAACTGTTAGAACCAACTTTATCAGAACTCTGGAAAACAATCTAAGGTTTACATCAACCAAACAAATACTGAATCAAGAAAACAGCAATTTTAAAGTGGTGAAAAGCCTTGTGGTTTGGTTTGGTTTGGTTACTTGCCCTTCTAACTCACCCACTCCCCATTTGGCAGCAATCTTGAAGACAGAAACCTACATTCCCAGTGTGGGAACCTAGTCACTGGTTCCACAGGGATTACAGTAGATCCTTTTTGCAAATTACTGTGTGTATCTGCTGTATGTTGGGGCTACCTGAGGGAATGATGCAGGAACTCATCTCTATTTTAACAAACTTGGAATTCACTAAGGCTAGAAAAGCAATGGGCATTGCTTGAAAACATCGCAAGGAAAACAACCACAGATGCATCGCACAAAAGGTTACAGTTGAGACACACAATGAACCACTGTTACAGACTGAATTTTGTTTCCCCAAAATATATATGCTGAACCCCAATCCTCAATGTAACTCTATTTGGAGATAGGTTATTATTTAAATTTTTAAAAAAGATTTATTTACCTGACAGAGAGAGAGAGAGCACGCACAAACAGGGGGAGTGGGAGAGGGAGAAGGGCTCCCGCTGAGAAAGGAGCCCGATGTGGGACTCCATCCCAGGACCCTGGGATCATGACCTGAGCTGAAGGCAGATGCTTAATCAACTGAGTCACCCAGGTGCACCAGAGATAGGTTCTTTAAAAAGGTAATTAAACTTCAGTGAAGTCATATGGGTGAAGCCCTAATCCAAGATGACTAGTGTCCTTATAAGAAGAGGTAGAAATGACTCAGTTGGTTAAGCATCCGACTCTTGGTTTTGGCTCAGGTCATGATCTCAGGGTCCTGGGACTGAGCCCCACGTCAGGCTCCCAGCTCAGCTGGGAGTCTGCTTGAGGATTCTCTTGCTCTGCCCCTCTCCGTCCTCCTCCCTAAAATAAATGAATAAATCTTAAAAAAAAAAAAAAAAAAAAAAAAGACAACGTAGAGACCCTAGGGATGTTTGTGTACAGAGAAAGGCCATGTGAGAACACAGCAAGAATATGGACATCTGCAACCAAGAAGAGAGGACTCAGGAGAAGACAGCCCTAACAACACATTGATCTTGGACTCTGAGCATCTAAGAACTGTGAAAAAATTAATTTCTATTGTTTAAGCCATCTAGTCTGGTATTTTGTTATGGCAATCCCCTAGCAGACTAATACAGACTGCCTGAAGTATGGGAGGGAAAGCCGGGGAGTTTCTTTGGGAAATCAGGGCATTTATAATCACCCATGTATAAGAGAGAATTTAGAACACCACATGCATGCCCAGGGCAAGATGTGTGCTCAGAATATATCTGACAAGACCCTAAGTTTTCACCTTGGTCTGATACCTAGGATCAGTAGAGGCCTGGATAAGTGTTAAAAAAAAAAAAAAAAAAAAGCAGCATGGTGACAATCTACAAAGACTAAGAGAAGTGGGTTTTTTTCCTTCTATATTAAGCTCCTGGTATTCACGGACCTCTCTATCAAACCATTAGCTGAACATAAGCCAACATGACTGAGACTTCAGTGACCACACATGACAAGGATATAGTCTGCAAAAATAGTTTGGAAAAGTCACAAAACAAGTGGACTATTACAGCCTTCAATGATTTAATTTTTTAAAAAGCACAACCAACAGCAGGGCAGGGGAGATCAGATTTCCAGAATTACTACATTATAATATACAAATGTCCAATGACATTGTCAGTAACAATCACAAGCCATGCAAAGAAACAGGACAGTATGGTCCACTCAAAGTAACAAAAATAAATGGGCAGAGATTGTCCCTGAGGGCGCCCAGCCCTTAGACTTACCAAAGATTTTAAAAGAAAGTATTAAATATGCTCAAGAACTAAAGGGATATGATGTATGAACAAAATGAAGATATTGATAAAGAGATAAATTACAAAAAGGAACCAAAGAGAAATTCTGAAGCTAAAAAGTACGTTAACTGAAATAAAACATTCATTAGATGGTTTCAAGAGCAGATTTGAGCAGGCAGAAGTTCAATCACCGAACTTGACTGAAATTATCCAGTCTGAGGAGCAGAAAGAAAAAAGATTGAGAAAAAATGAACAGAGACTAAGAGACTTGTGGTACAACAACAAGACCAACATGTGCATTATGGGAGTCTCAGAGGAGAGAAAGAGAAACAGAAAGAATATTTGAAAAAATAATGGTCAGAACTTTCCAAATTTGGTGAAAGATATGAATCAGCACATCCAAGAAGTCAACAAACTCTAAATAAAATAAGCTCAAAGAGATGCACACCAAGACACATTATAATCAAACCGTATAAAGACAAAGTCTTGAAAGCAGAAAGACAGAAGCAACTTGTCAAGTACAAGGGATCCTCAATAAGACTAGCAACTGATTTATCATCTGAAACCATGGAAGCCAGAAGGCAGTGAGGTACTATATTTAAAGTGGTGAAAGACAGCTGCACTCCCATGTTTACTACAGCGTTATTTACAACAGCCAAGATGTGGAAACAACCTAAGTACCCATCAGTGGATGGATGGATAAAAAAGATGTGATATGTGCATGCCATGAAATACTACTCAGTCATCAGAAAAGGAAATCCTGCCATTTAAGATAACATGGATGGACCCTGAGGGCATTACGCTAAGTGAGGTAAGTCAGCGAAAGACAAATACTGCATGATATTATATGTGGAATCCCCAAAATTCCAACCTCTTAGAAACAAAGAGTAGAATGGGGATTACTAGGTGCTGGAGGGTGGAGGAAAGAAGGAGACGTTGTTTAAGTGTACAAACTTGCGACTAATAGAAAAATGACTTCTGGAGATCTAAGGCACAACACAGTGGTTACAGTCAACAACACTGTATTATAAACTTCAAAGATGCTAAGAGACTAGAACTTAGTTGTTCTCACCATAAAAACAATGTTAATTATGTGACACGACAGAAGTCTTAGTTAAAGCTATAATGGGAGTCTTACTGCAATACACAAATGCATTAAATCAACACACTGTAACCTTGAACTTACACAGTGTTCTGTGTTTATGTCTCAATTAAAAAAAAAGTGTCAAAAGAAAACACCTGTCAACCAAGAATTCTATATCCAGGAAAGTTTTCCTTTAAAAATCAAAAAGAAATTAACTTATTCACAGTTACAAAAACTGTGGAAGTTCAATAACACTAGATCCCCATGCATAAAATGCTAAAGTAAGTCCTTTTGATGGAAATGAAAGGATATGAGTTAGGAACTTAAAGCCATATGAAGAAACAAAGATATCTGGTAAAGGTAACTATATGGGCATATAGAAAAACCAGTATTATTGTATTTTGGTTAGTAGCTCTGTGTTTTATTTCTTTTTTATATATATTTTATTTATTTATTTATAGAGAGATAGAGAAAACAAGTAGGCAGAGCAGCAGGCAGAGGAAGAGGGAGAAGCAGGCTCTCCACTGAGCAGGGAGCCCAATGCAGGGCTGGATCCCAGGGCCCTGGGATCATGACCTGAGCAGAAGGTAGCCGCTTTAACCAACTGAGCCACCTGGGCACCCTCCATGTTTTCTTTCTTACATAATTTGAAGGACAAATGCATTAAAAGTAATTATAAATCTGTATTATTGGGCACACCATATACAGAGATGTAATCTGTGACAACAATAATGGGGGGTGGAGTTATATAGGAGCAGAGTTTTTGTGTGCTATTAAAGTTGTTATCAATTCAAACTAGATTGTTATACATTTAGGATGTTGAATGTAATTCCATGGTAACCACAAAGAAAATGTTTTTTCAAATACCTGCAAAAAGAAATGAGAGGGAATCAAAATGGTTCACTACAAAAAAATTAAATACAAAAGAAGGCAAAAAAAAAAGAAGGAAAAAAATGAAGGACAAAAAAAGTATAACTTTGGGCTCCCTGCTCAGCGGGGAGTCTGCTTCTCCCTCTGACCCTCATCCCTCTCATTCTCTCTCTCTGTCATTCTCTCTCTCAAAAGTAAATAAAATTAAAAAAAAAAAAAAAAAAAAAGGGCGCCTGGGTGGCTCAGTTGGTTAAGCGACTGCCTTCGGCTCAGGTCATGATCCTGGAGTCCCTGGATTGAGTCCCGCATCGGGCTCCCTGCTCAGTGGGGAGTCTGCTTCTCCCTCTGACCCTCACCCCTCTTGTTCTCTCTCTCTGTCACTCTCTCTCTCAAAAGTAAAAAAAAAAAAAAGTATAACACAGAAAACAAATAGGAAAAAGGAAAAGTCCTTCCTTATAAGTAATTGCTTTAAATATAAATTAAGCAAAGATTGGCAGAATGAATAAACACATCCAACTAGGTGCTGTCTACAAAAGACTCACTGTATTTTTTTTATTTTGGGGGGGAGGGAGGAAGGGGGGAGGGGTAGAGAGAGAGAGAAGACAGAATCTTAAGCAGGCTCCACACCCAGTGCAGAGCCCGACATGGGGCTTGATCTCACAACCCTGTGATCATGACCTGAGCTGAGATCCAGAATTGGAAGCTTAACTGACTAAGCCACCGCGGCGCCCCAAGACACACTTTAGACACAAAGACACTAAAAGGCTGAAAAATGAAAGGTTGGAAAATACATTTCATGCCAATAGTAACCATGAGAGACCGGCAGTTGCAACTATAGTAATATTAGGCAAAAAAGACTTTAAGTAAAAAATCATTATGGGGTGCCTGGGTGGTGGCTTAGTTGGTTAACCGTCTGCCTTTGGCTCAGGTCATGTCAGGGTCCTGGGATTGAGCCCCATGTCAGGCTCCCTGCTCAGCAGGGGGTCTGCTTCTTCCTCTCCCTCTCCGCCCCCCACCCCTCCGCTAGTGCACTCCCGCTCTCTCTCAAATAAATAAAATCTTTAAACAAAACAAAACAAAAAGAACTATTATGAGACAGAGACATTACCTATTGATAAAAGGGCCAATTTTATCAAGAAGATATAACATATATGTAACCAAAAAAAAAAAAAACAGCGCCCCAAATTATATGAAGCAAAAACTGAAGGAATTGAAGGAAGAAATGGACAGTTCTGCCCTAACAGTTAGACTTCAATATACTACTTTAAATGGACAGACTATCTATACAGAAGCTCGACAGGGAAATAGAGCACCTGAACAACACTATAAACCATCTACACCTAAAAGACAGACATAGACCACTGTACCCAACAATAGTAGAATACATATCCTTCTTAAGTACACATGGAATATTTTCTAGGATACAGCATAAGTTAGACCACAAACTAAGTCTTGATAAATTTTAAAAGATTGAAGTCATACCATTCATCTTCTCACACCACAAAGGAATAAAGATAGAAATCAGTAACAGAAGGAAAATTGAAAAAAATCACAAGTAGTGGAAATTAAACAACACTCTTAAATAAACGGTGGGTCAAGGAAGAAATCACAAATCAAATGAAAACATAACATAATTAAATTTATGGGATGCTGTGAGGGCAGTGCTCAGAAAGAAATGTATAGTTGTAAATGCCTACATTTAAAATGAGGAAAGATCTCAAATCAATAACCTAACTTTATACCATGGAGAAGTAGGAAAAAAAGAGCTAACTACCTACAAAGCTAGCAGAAGAAAGGAAATAATAATGATTAGAATAGAGATTAATGATATACAGAGTAGAAAACAATAGAGAATCAATAAAACCAAAAAGTTGGTTCTTTGGAAATATCAACAAAATGGGCAAACCTATAGATAGACTGACAAAAAAAAGAGAAGACATAACTAAAATCAGAAATGAAAGTGGGACACTACTACCAACCTTAGAGAAATAAAAAAGGATTATAAGAGAATACCATGAATACACCAACAAATGAGATAATCTAAATGAAATGGACAATTGCCTAGCAATATGCAAATTAAGCCAACTGAAGGTGGACTAGAAATCTTTAATTTTTATTTAAATTCTAGTTACTTAACATTACAGTGCAATATTGGTTTCAGGAGTAGAATTCAGTGATTCATCACTTACATACAACATCCAGTGCTCATCACAATAAGTGCCCTCCTTAATACCCATCACCCATCTAGCCCATCCCCTAACTACCTCCCTCCATCAACCCTCAGTTTGTTCTCTATTGTTAAGAGTTTCTTATGGTGGGGCGCCTGGGTGGCTCAGTCATTAAGCGTCTGCCTTTGGCTCAGGTCATGATCCCAGGGTCCTGGGATTGAGCCCCGCATCAGGCTCCCTGCTCAGCGGGAAGCCTGCTTCTCCCTCTCCCATTCCCCCTGCTTTTGTTCCCTCTCTTGCTGTATCTCCCTCTGTCAAATAAATAAATAAAATCTTAAAAAAAAAAAAAAGAGTTTCTTATGGTTTGTTTCCCTCTCTTTTTCCCCCCTTCCATACGTTCATCTGTTTTGTTTCTTAAATTCCACATATGAGTGAAATCATATGGTATTTGTCTTTCTCTGACTGATTTATTTTGCTAGAATAGAAATCTCAATAGACCTATAACAAATAAAAGGACTGGAGTGCCTGGGTGGCACTGACTCTTGGGTTTCAGCTCAGGTCATGATCTCAGCATTGTGAGACTGAGCCCCGCATGGCTCCACACTCAAGGTGGAGTCTGCTTGGGATTTTCTCTCTCCTTCTCCCTCTCCCCCTCCCCCCAGTTGCATGCACTCTCTAAATACATAAATAAACAAAATATATATTTTTTAAAGTAAAAAGACTGAATCAATAATTAAAAACCTCCCAACAAATAACGATGAGAACCAGATGGCTTCACTGGTGAATTCTACCAAAAATTTAAAGAATTACCACCAACTATTCTCAAATTCTTCCAAAAAATAGAAGAGGAGGGAACATTTTGTAAGTCATTCTATGAGAGCAGATACCAAAACCAGATAAAGACATTATAAGAAAACTATAGACCAATATCCTTTATGAAGACAGATGCAAAAATCCTGAACAAAATACCAGCAAACCAAATCTGGCATATAAAAACCATTATACACCATGACCAAGTGGTATTTATCCTAAGGATGTAAGGCTGGTTCAATATATGAAAATCAATGTAATACATCACATTAATCAAACAAAGGAAAAATACAGAAGCATCTCAATTAATGCAGAAAAGACATTTGACAAAATCCAACATCCTGTCATGATAAGAACTCTCAGAAAAGCAAAAATAGAAAATTCCTCAACTGGATAAAAGGTATTTATGAAAACTCCATGTTTAATAGCAAATTTAGTGGTGGAAGACTGAAACTGTACCTGTAAGATCAAGAACAAGAAAAGGATGCACACTTTAGCCACTGCTGCTCAACACTCAACTAGAAGTTCTAGCCAGAGATACTAGACAAGAAAAAGAAATAAAATACATTCAAATTCCAAAGGAAACAGTAACATCATCTCTATTTGTAGAAGACATGATCCTATACAGAAAATCCCAAAAAATTCGTAAGAAAGCCACTAGAGCTTATAATAAACAAAATCAACAATGTTGTAGGGTATAAGATCAACTTACAGAATCAATTGTGTTAAACTGTGTTTGTATACATCAGCAATAAATAATCCAAAAAAGAAATTAAGAAAGCAATTCCTTTTACAGTAGAATCTAAGACACTAAAATACCTAGGAATAAATTTAACCAAAGATTTGTACACTGAAAACTACAAAATACTGCTGAAAGAAATTAAAGAAGACCTAAACAAATAGAAAGACATCCCCTGTTGATCAGAAGACTTACTACTGTTAAGACAACAATACTACCCAAAGCAATCTACAAATTCAAGGCAATCCCTATCAGAATTTCAACAGCTTTTTTTTTGTAGAAATAGAAAAGTCAACCCTCAAATTCATATGGAATTGCAAGGGTTCCAAATATGCAAAACAAAACTGAAAAAGAATCAACTAACCTAAATATGAAAGTTAAGAGCATAAAATTTCCACAAAGAAAACACAGGGGTAAATCTTTATGACCTTGGATTTCATATCAAAAGCATTAACAACAAAAGAAAAACTAAGGGCGCCTGGGTGGCTCAGTTGGTTAAGCCTCCAACTCTTGGTTTTGGCTCAGGTCATGATCTCAGGGTTGTGAGATCAAGCCCTGCATCAGGCTCCATACTCAGCTGGGGGCCTGCTTGAGATTCTCCCTCTCTCTCTCCTCCTCCCTCCCCACTCTCTCTCCCCCTCCCTCCCCACTCCCTCTCCCCCTCCCTCCCCACTCTCTCTCCCTCGCATGCACTCTCTCTAAAATAATCTTTAAAAAAGGAAAGAAAAACTAAATTGGGCTTCAACAAAATAAAAAACTTCTGTGCATCAAAGGTGATTATCAGGAATGTGCAAAGACAATCCACAGAATGGGAGAAAATATTTGCAGATCCGATATCTGATCAGAGTTTAACATCCAGAATATATAGCAAGTCTCTACAACTCAACAACAAAAAGAGGAATAGTGCAATTAAAAAATAAGCAAAGGACTCATATAGATACTTCTCAAAAGATACACAAATGGCCAAAAAGGACATGAAATCAGTATCACTAGTCATTAGAGAAATGTAAATCAAAACCACTATGAGATACCATTTCATACCTACTGGGGTATAATAATATTTTAAGAAAGGAAAGTAAGTGTTGGTGAGGATGTGGAGAAACTGGAACCCTCAAATATGGCTGTGGAAAAAAGTTTGGCAGTTCCAAAAAAAAAATAAAAAATATAATTACCATATATCCAGTATCCTCACTTCTGGGTATATAGCCAAAGGAAATGAAATCACAATCTTGAAGAGAGAGCTGTCTCCATGTTCATCAGACCATTATTCACAATGAGTAAGACATGGAAATAACCTAAGTGTCCATCTATGGGTGACTGCATGAAGACAATTTGGTATGTACATAGAATGGAGTATTCAGCCATAAAAAGAAGGAAATCCTGCTTTTTGTGACAACATGGATGGACCTTGAGGGAATTATGCTAAGTGAAATAAGTCAGAGACAAATACTGTATGTCCTCACTTATATGTGGAATCTAAAAAAATCAAACTCATAGAAATAGAGAGTAGAATGGCGCTTGCCAGGGCCTGGGGGTGGTGACGGAAATGGAGATATGTTGGCCAAAGGGTACAGAGTACAAACTTTCAGCTATGAATGAATAGGTTCTGGGGATATATTATGATGACAATAATTAACAATACTGTATTGTATACTTGAAATCTGTTACGAGAGTAGTTCTTCAATATCATCACCACACATACACACACACTTAGTGAGGAAAGACTTGGACAAGGTAAGGATGTCCACTCTCATTAGTTCCATTCAACATTATGAGGGCAATCAAGGCAAGAAAAAGAATGAAATAACATACGAATTGGAAAGGAAGAAGTAAAAATGTTCCTTATTTGCAGATCACAGGATTTGTGTTCAGAGAAAATTTGGTGCAATCTACAAAAGAACTGCTAGAGCTAATGAGTGAACTGAGCAAGAGTACATGAAACAAAACGGGATCAGTATATAAAAATCAATTACAGCAAAATTAAAATTATATACTTAAAAATACAATACCAATTATAATAGCATAAAACATGAAATATTTAAAATTTAACAAAATACATGCAAAACTTCTACACTAAAACATTACACAAATCTGCAAAACATTTTTGAGAGAAATTAAAGAAAACCTAAATAAATGGAGAGATATATGTTCATGGATTGGAAGAATCAATATTGTTAAGATAGCCATTATCCTTATGTTGAACTATAGATTCGGTGCAGTACCAATGAAAATCCCAGTAGGTTTTTTTTCCTTGTAGAAATCAACTAACTGATTTAAAATATATATGGAAAAGAACCCAGAATAGCCATATCAATTTTGACATAAGAAATAACAATAACAAAGTTGGAGGACTTACACTACCTGACTTGAAGACTACAGTAAAAGTTATAGCAGTGAAGACAGTATGCTGTTTATTGGCATAAACAGACATACAGTTTACGGGAACAGAAGAGAGAATCCAGAAAAAAAGACTAATATATAGGTAGTTGGCTGATGTCCTATATTGGCACCATTGTAATTCAATGGCGAAGATGCCGGAATACTGGATGTATTAGTTCTCTATTACTGCAGAACAATTATTCCACAATTTAGTGGCTTAAATCAACATTTATCTTACAGTTTCTGTGAGTCAGGAATTTGAGAGTGGCTTACCTGGGTGGTTCTGGCTCAGGAGCTCTCATGAGGTGGCAGTCAAGGCATCAGTGAGGGCTGCAGTCATATGAAGGTTCAGCTAGTGCTGCCGGATTTGCTTTCAAGATAGCTGACTCATTTAGTATTCAGAGAACGCCCCAGTTCCTTGCCAGCCATTGGCAGAAGGCCTCAGTTCTTTACCATGTGGACCTCTCCATAAGGTTGGTTCATTGTCCTCAACATGCGGCATCTGGCTTCCCACACGGTGAGTAATCCAAGGAGAGAGAGCAAGGGGGAAGCCAAAATGCCTTTCATGCCTTAATTTTGGGTCACACACCATCATTTCTATCACATTCTGTTCATTAAAATCAAGTCATTAAGGGCACCTGGGTGGCTCAGTTGGTTAAGCGACTGCCTTCGGCTCAGGTCATGATCGAGTCCCGCATCGGGCTCCCTGCTCGGCAGGGAGTCTGCTTCTCCCTCTGACCCTCCCCCCTCTCATGTGCTCTCTCTCATTCTCTCTCTCTCAAATAAATAAATAAAATCTTTAAAAAAAAAAAAAATCAAGTCATTAAGTACAGCCCACACCTAAGAAGAATTAGGTTCTATCTTTTGAAGACAGGAGTATCAAAGAATTTGTGAGCATATTATAAAATGCCCACACTAGATATCCATTTGGAACAAAATTAACCTCAGGCCCCACCTCACACCATACACAAAAAATTAATTCAAAATGGACCAGAGAGGGGCACCTGGTTGGCTCAGTCGGTAGAGCATGTTAATCTTGGTCTAAGGGTCTTGAGTTTGAGTTCCACCTTGGGCACAGAGGTTACTTAAAAAAAAAAAAAAAAGGATCAGAAAAGTAAATAAAGGGCAAAACTATAAAATTTCTAGAAGGAAACATAGGAGACAATCTTTGTGACCTTTGCGTGCCAAAAGCACTTACTGTTAAAGATAATTCAATGTTGTACATATAGAATATGGATAAATGTCAAAAACAATGTTAAGTGGAAAAAACAAAGTAGCATAATGATACATGCAAAATTAAAGGATACTAAATAATAATATACCTAATATGGATACCTATATATATAAAGATAATAATTGCATGCATGGGAAGAAAACACACAACTTCAACATTATGTTCACCCCTGGAAAGGAAGAGAAAGAAGGGAATGGCATCCAGGTGGCATACACAAAGGAACTTCAATTGTATCACTAATGCATTGTTATTTTTATTTTGTTTATTTATTTTTAAAGATTTTATTTTTGAGAGAGAGCGTGTGTGCATGAGAGAGAGTGCACATTAGTGGGGGGGAGGGGCAGAGGGAGAGGGAGAAGTGGACTCCCTGCTGAGCAGGAAGCCCCATGTGGGACTGACCCCAGGATCCTGAAATCATGACCTGAGCCGAAGGCAGATGCTTAACCGACTGAGCCACTTAGGCGCCCTGTATTGTTATTTTTAAAGATTTGAAACATGGCAAAATATAAATATTTGGTATATGTAGGTGACAGATAATATAATATTCATTATATTATCCTCTGTATATTTCTGAGGTTTGAAATACTTCATACTAAAAAACATTTTTAAAGGATCCAGTGGATTTGGCAATGGGAGGTTATTGGTGAACCTGACTAGAAAAATCCCTATTTTTATTATTTATATTATTATTTATATTGGGGTCAGCAAACTATGGCCTGCAAGCAGGCCACCAGTTTCTATAAATAAAGTTTCACTGGAACAGAGGCACCCCCTTAGATGATGTACAGTCTGTGGCTGCTTGCCTACCACAGCAGCAGAGCTGAGTAGTGACAGAGACCATATGGCCTCTACGCCTAAAATATTAATTACCTGGCTCTGATTTATATCATCTACAGTGCTTGGCTTAATGTCTTAAACATGGTAAGCTCTTAAGAAATGTGCTCGTGCTCCCAAACAGCGCACGTTGTTTACTTTGTTCAGTAAGTATTAGTTGAGCTCCTACTAACTGCCAGATAATGCTGTAGGCCCCGATTATAGTCAACAAGACAGAACTGGTCCCTACACTCTAATTTCTTTGTTCCGAGATTCAGGTTGCCTTGAAGTATAATATAGTACTTAATTGTGCTACTTCCCAGTAGAGGGCAGCCTGAAGCTTTTCCTTAATGGCACCGTCATAGCTGTTAACCCTGCAATCTATACCACCTGTGAACTGTCGTGAAGGACAAAATACCAGACTACCTAAGGTCTTATTCTCTCAAGACTGTCATTGACAAAATTATAAAATGGGTCAAGTTTGTCTTTGGAACTCCTGGCCTCCTGTTTCTTCACCTTTTCTTACAGGCAGGCACCACTTGCAAGTGAAAAAGGTGGCAGAACCAATCAAGTACATCTCACACCAATAGATCAGTCAGATTCCTGGGGAGGGAGAGAAGATTCCTGGGGAGGGAGGGATCAACCTGGTAAGCACAAACTGCAGACCAGAAGCTAGCCTGGACGCAGAAACATGTGGGTGCCTGCTTGCACATACAGACACCAACATGAACGTGTACCCACATTAAAAGAAGAAACACATACCTCCTATTCATTAATTCACTAGTTCTTGTGCACCCACTGCCTTCTTTGTGCCGCACAAGAAATAGCAATGAGCACTGCAGACACAGGACCAGCTCGCAATACAGTTTAACAGGGAAGTCAGACAGTACACACATAGAAATGCACGGAAAGTACAGAAGTAGGAAAGAAAAAGACTGTTTCAGTTACTAACAGCGTAAGAAACCAATAAAATGTGTAGTGGTATAAAACAATCATTTTGTCTTTCTTTCTTTCTTTCTTGCAGGGAGAGACAGAGAGAGCGAGCTCAAGTGGGAGGGGCAGAGGGAGACTCTCAAGCAGACTCCACACTAAGCGCAGAGCCTGACTTGGGGATCGATCTCCCAATCCTGAGATCACAACCTGAGCTGAAACCAAGAGTCAGACGCTGAACTGACTGCGCCACCCAGGGGCCCCAAACAGTCATTTTCTGATCCTCAGGGATTCTGTGATTCCAGTGCACTGGCTTGTTTCTGGTCTGCAATGCCTGGGAACTCAGCTAGGAAGACTTTTTTTTTTTTTTTAATGTTTTATTTATTTATTTGACAGAGACATAGCGAGAGAGGGAACACAAGCAGGGGGAGTAGGAGAGGAAGAAGCAGGCTTCCCCGCGGAGCAGGGAGCCGGATGTGGGGCTCGATCCCAGGGTCCTGGGATCAGGACCTGAGCCGAAGGCAGACGCTTAACGACTGAGCCACCCAGGCGCCCCTCAGCTAGGAAGACTTAAAGGCTAGGGGTGCTTGATGGTAGGGGGCTGGAATCATCTAGATGCATCTTCGCCCACACAGCTAGTGGCTGATGCTGGCGTCAGCTGGGACCTCTGCTGAACTGTGGGCTGGAACAGATACACATTTCTTCTGCCTATTGTCTCTCCATATTGGTTAGCTTGAGCTCCTTCAGAATAGGGCAGCTTAGTTGAAAGAGCAAGCACTCCCAGAGAAAAAGGTGGATGTGCACGGCATTTTGATGATCTAGACTGGGAAGTACCACAGAGTCGCTTCTGTCCTACTGTATTTGGTCAAGGCAATCTCAAAGACCTGCACAGGTTCTAGGGGAAGAGACATACTGCCACTGGCACGTGACGGAAGCAGCAGAAAGATTATATTGTAAGAAGAGCAAGCGGAATGGGAGATATTACTGTGGCCACCTTCAGAAAATACACTCTGCCCCAGGCTGTCCTGCTAGCACAGGATGGGGAGTACAACTTAGCCAGAGGCCCATCAGCAAAGGCCTCTATGAGGAAGTCTTGTCTGAGGTGGAGGGGATCGGGGGCTAAGAGGAGCCTGAGGAAGAGTTTCAGACGGCGGTGGGTGAAAGGCTGCAGTCCAAAGAGAGGCTGGTGTGTGGGAATGCTGGGTTTCAGTGTATCGAAAGAAGAGGCAAGGGAAAAGTGCTGCAAGGGGAAGATACGCAGGGAAGATTCTGTGTGCTCTGGGTTATGCTCTCTGTGCTGGACCCCTAAGAATAGCAGCAGCCTCCAGGCAGTGGTGTCCTAGGAAAAGAGAAGCTGGAGAGGACAGGAGCAAACTGGTGACAGTAGGGGAAAAGGTGCATGGTTTAGCTGCCACCCTACCCCAGAGGTCCCAGTATGGAAGATGAAACTGAATCTGGCCAAGTCTTACCCAGACAAAGTAACAGAAGTCTGGAGACATCTAACAGATGCCAGAGGCAGCTGGAAATAGAGGCTGCACAGGTCTATCAGCAACACAGTGGAGGCGGGGAGATCCAGCACGTTTGCAGTAATTCAAGTTGCCATCACTCAGGCATCTGCTACCCTGTATTCCTTGCCCTCGTCCTCAATTCAGATCAATGACTCAGTGGGATTTTTTTCTCATCTTATACTTGGGATCGAATGTGTGTCCAGCTGCTGGTCTTGTCTCAAGAGTCAGCTCCAAGAGGTTTATCTTTAAAATGGATTCTCTGTATCACTGTGCAGGTATCAATACATTATATCAGCTCAAATTATAATTATCTGTATGCAAATGACAAGAGATAAAACCAGAATCATAACCGTGTAAATTAGGTTAGAGCCTGGCTTGTGTGCTTCTCTAAACATACAATTTCTTTTTTTTTTTTTTTAAGATTTATTTATTTATTTATTTATTTGAGACAGAGAGAATGAGAGACAGAGAGCATGAGAGGGAGGAGGGTCAGAGGGAGAAGCAGACTCCCTGCCGAGCAGGGAGCCCGATGCGGGACTCGATCCCGGGACTCCAGGATCATGACCTGAGCCGAAGGCAGTCGCTTAACCAACTGAGCCACCCAGGCGCCCTAAACATACAATTTCAATCCACCTACAGACCTATGACACAGATTACGTGGACACTAAACTACTTGCCACACTGGTCTATGCTTCTGCATGAATGCCTTTACTCACCTGGGGAAAACCTACTTATCTCCGAAGATTCAGCCTGTCACCACCTCTGTGAACCCTTCCTCAGCCCCAGACATATGGCCACACCCACCCTGCGGTCCCCATTCTATCTTGTACAGACTAATTTCATTGCATTTATTTATTGTGTGCATTCACATATATATTATTCCCCACTCAAGTCTCTGGGCTCTTTGAAGACCTGGATTATATCTTATTTTTTCACGTTTGGATGTGCAACACAGTGAGCACTCAAATGTTGGCAGATCACTGCATGAGTGAAAATTTCATCTTCCAACTGAAGCTGGACAAGAATACGACTCCCCTACTCTGGTGGGAGATCACAGACAGTGTGGGTTGTCTTTTACTTGAAGCAGAGCCCATGCAAAAATAGAAGGGTCTAACAGCCACTGAACGCCATGTAAGGGTGCTGATTTGGTACCAGCTGCTGTTCTAAGTGCCTGCCATGTGTTAGTCCGCCTAGTCCTCCCGCCAGGCCGGCTACTGCAAGTCCAGTACGGGGTGACAAGGCTGAGGCTGCTCACCTGGAGAACAGGGCCCAAATGGACAGATGAAATGAAGAAAGAGATGTGGGGAGGTCCCATGAACCAGAGGCAGAGGGGCTAGAGAGTGGAGTTCTGTGTGCTGTATACTGGGGTGAGGTCTTTACTGCCTGCTGCAGGACGGGATCCCGAGACCTAACCCAGACACAATATGGGCAGGATGGTTCATCACACAGGAGCAAGTGTATCATTGCTAAAATGAGTAGCAACACACTCAAACTTCTCAATAAAACAATTAAAAATGCCGGATGTTGTTTCCGGTTCCACAGAAGACAGAGTAAGTACATCCATCACATTCCTCTTGCTAATTACAACCAAAACTCCTGCTCAAAGTACATGAGGCAACTATCAAAAGGCCTCTTGAAAGGTAGAGAACAGAAGGCAAACTGGCTAGGGACCTGAGAAGCCCCAGAGGTAAGTTCTCCGGGTGGTCTGTTTGTTTTGCCTTCTATTTATCTTGGCTTGGGTGACAGAGCAATCTACAATGAGAAAATGACAACAGGCCCCCTACCCGACCACCTGATATGGAGAAGCCCCAAGAAAAGCCCACTCTCTCCAGCCAAATGACCAGGAAGAGGGTAGTTCTACAGGATGGTACCATTTTGATTTTAGCCAACCTACTCCAGGCAAACACCAGGAAAAAAACCCATACTGTTCCTCTCCCCATCAGGTACTGCAGAGACTGTGGGACAAAGCCCTATTGACCAATGCCCACTCTACCCCAACAAAGCAGTGGTCGCACCTCTCCCCTCCCCACCAAGCACTGAAGAGACTGGGGAAGAGCCCTACTATCCACAACCTGCACTAATTGAATAATACTAAAAAG
Source organism: Mirounga angustirostris (assembly GCF_029215605.1). Taxonomy (NCBI): domain Eukaryota; kingdom Metazoa; phylum Chordata; class Mammalia; order Carnivora; family Phocidae; genus Mirounga; species Mirounga angustirostris. The sequence continues at coordinate 171,017,494 of NW_026991713.1, forward strand.
GTGGCATACCAAATAGAGTGTGAGGATCTAGAAAAAAGGATTCTTTTTTTTTTTTTCATTAGGGCCCAAACCCATGACCCTGAGATCAAGACCCGAGCTGAGATCAAGAGTTGGACGCCTAACTGACTGAGCCACCAAGGTGCCCCGCAGGAAAAGGGATTCTTTAAATATGGGTATGAAGTACTGGACATGCCTCCCCAAACAGCCCATGTGTGAAACCAATCAGCATCAACAGAGCGAAAGCTTTGAGAACTGAACTACAATGTGGAAAATTCTGAGGGTTCAAATTGGCCTCTGGGTAGCACACAAGTGGGGCAGGCCAAGATAGCTCTGCAGAGGTTTCAAAAACTAAATTTATCTTCAAACCAGAGCCTACAAATATGGACCAGAAGATGCATTCTGAATATAAACATATTGACTGCTAAAATAGAAAATTTACATAGGAACTACAGCCTCAAAATATAATATTCAAAATGTCCAGGATAAAACAAAAAAACTTACTCCTCATACTAAAAACCAGGAAAAACAACTCAAATGAGAAAAGACAAACAACAGATGCCAACACTGAGGTGACAAGATGTTAGAATTACTGAATAAGGATTTTAGAGCAGCGATCACAAAAATGTTCCAACATGTAATTATAAACACTCTTGAAAGATACTGGAAAACAGAAAGCCTCATCAAAGAAAAAGATATAAAGACCCACATGGAAATTTCAGAATGAAAAATTACAGTAAGTGGAAAACTCACAGGATGTGCTTAACAACAAAATGAAGATTTAAAAGAGGAAAGAATCCGTGAACCTGAAGATAGTAGAACTTATCCAATCTGAACAACAGAGACAAAACAAAAAAAAGAACAAGTGCCCACAGGACAATAACAAAAGATCTTATTCCTTTTACTGGAGTCCTAGGAGAGGAAAAAGATTGCAGTGCACAAAAAATACTTGAGGAAATAATGGCTGGAAATATCCCAAATTTGGCAAAGGACATAAACCTACCAATTCAAGAATCTGAGCAAACCCTAAAAGGATAAATCCCAATAAATCAACACCCAAACACATCATAATCAAATGTCTGAAAATTAAAGACAAAGAAAAAATTTTGAAAGCGGCTGGAGGGAAAATACAGGCCCAGTGTCAGGCTTCCTCTGCCCCTCCCTGCCCCACGTGCTTAAGCTTTCTCTAAATAAATAAGTTAAAAAAAAAAAAAAAGATTAAGTTTAAAAACCAAAGAAAACACTACCCAGAGTGATGTCACACAAAATGGCAGAGTAGGAAACTCTTTGCCAAAGCAACCACTGAGCTGGGAAAAGTGATTAGAGTCAACTATTTTGGAACTCTGGAACCTACCAGAAACTTTTAACAACCAGAGGAGTCCTTATAAAATAAAGGGAGAGGCTGCTGATTTTTCACAAGTGAGCAGCATGTGAAAACCAGGCCAAATCCTCCATTCCTCAGACAGACATGCTGCAGCTGTATGAACAGCAGCCTGCATTCCTGAAGAAGCTGGCTGATGCCAGGGCAGGCAGTGGAAACCTTGTCCTCCATAAATTTAGGGTTATGCATTTAGGACAGTCTGATGGATCCCTGAGGACCAGCACAGATGCTTGTGGTGGATTTGACCCCCCAGCAACAACAGCTTCCCTTGGGGGCATCTACCAGATTTGAAGAGACAGAATCCCCTTCCCCTGCTTCCCAATTTAGAGTCAGGCATTTAAGGAAATCTATGTCAGGTTACTTACTGACTGTAGAGAAAATGAAACAGAAAGTTCAGTGGTTATACAAAAACAAAGCATACACATTTTGCAAAAATGGGTTGGAAAGGTAACACACAATTCCAGCCCTCAACAAGCAAAACATTAGCAATTCCTGATGACTGAGAAAATTACCTTTGGAGACATTTTGAATGCACAATTCTCAACAAAAAATTATAAAATACACAAACAGCAAAGGATGGACCATTCACAGGAAAAAAAGAATTTGACAGAAACCATTCCCAAGGAAGCCCAGACATCGCACTTCCTACAGGCAAACTTTAAGCCAACCATCGTAAATGTGCTCAGTGAGCTCAGGAAACCACGGACAAAGAACTACAGGAGATCAGGAAAACAGATGAAAAAAAAAATGAGACTATCTATGGAAAGAAAGAATTATGGAAAGGAACCAAAAAGAAATTCTGGACTGAAAAGTCCATTAAATTAAAAACTCACTAGAGGGGTTCAGCAGCAGATTTGAGAAGTAAAAGAAGAGATGAGCAAACTCGAAGATAGGTCCTTTGAAATTATCTAGTCTGAAGAGGAGAAGACTAAATGAAGAAACGGGAACAAGCCTGAAAGACCCGTGGGAGAGCAGTAGGAAGGCAAAGAGCAGAAGGAGGGGGACAGCTGTAGAGGGCCTGTCACCTCACAGAATGATGGTGGTGGAGAGTCAAATCTGACAGCTTCGTGCCTTAGTGGCTGTTTGTGAATTTGGTTGGTGAACACACAGTAAGCGGGAGATTGGGAGAGGAAGCGAGTATCACAAGTTCAGATTTAGGCAGAGTCTGAGATACGGATAAAGGCACATAAAGCTGCCCTACAAAGAGATGAAATGCAGTCCCAGAGCTTCCAAGAGACGTCCTGTTTGAGGAGAGCATTTAGGAGCCATGTAAACACAATCTTGGTAACTGGGGAGATGGGACAACTGACCACCATCTGTTAAAAGAGCGCCAGGAAGAGAGCCCTGGAGAGAGACCTAGTGCTGAGTCGAGGAGCAGAAACCAGGGAAGGAGGAGCAGACAGAAGTGGCCTCGTGGAACCCACGCGGGCATAGGAACCAATGCTGGAGTGACTGCTAAACAGCAAGTGCTGCGGACCTACTACGCGCCAAACTGCCTTTCCATTATGACGTGCCCCGCGGACCCAGGACCCACGCCTCATCAGGGTGGGAAGCGCGGGTGGCCGGCCCAGAAGCGAGCCAGCCAGCCGGAGCGCGTGGAAGGGGCTTACCTGATTGCGCACCTCCAGGCCCTGGCCCGGCCGCGGCCCCAGCAAGCGGCCAGCCCAGGCGGCTGTGGCCCAGGACGCCCCGTCGTACTCCAGCCTGGGCCGCGAGGATTCGTCCCCCGCCTCCCTGGCCGGCCGGCCCCCTAGCGCGGGGAAAGCCGCGTGGTCCCGCCATGCACCGCGCGCGCGTCTCGCGTCCCTGCGGACGACTCCCGCGAGAGCTGGCGGAGGGAGCCGGTTGCTAGGCAACCGGGCTAGGTTGCTCCCTCCCCGCCTGGAGGCTTCGGGTCTGGGTTGGGAAGAGCGTGTGGTGAGGTTCCCGCCCTTGGTCCTCGCCTTGCAGACCTGCGGAATCCAATTCGAGGACCCTTTCCTAACAGGACGGGGGAATCTACTCGGTTCCAGGAATCCACGTCCCCTAGGGCGGTGGTTGCCTCCAGGGCTGTGGCTCTGTGAGAGCCCAAATCCCCCCTCGGCTCTGCCCTTTGCCGGTGCAGGGTTTTTCTGGGACCCCCGAGAAACTGAGCGCCTGTCCGTAGCTGGAGCTTTCCCATGGTTAGTCCTTTGGTTTTTGTTTTGTTCCCTTGTAAGTTCCCCAGACCTTTGTAAAGACTGCCTGGAGAATGGCACATTTAGATTGGCACCAGACCCAAAGGGCACTTTTTTTTTTTTTAACAGTTGCTAACGGGTGTTTCCTACCCCCCGCCCCACCACCCCTCACAATCATTCTGTCCCAAGGCCTGGCTAAAACTGAGCAGCTAACCCCTGTTCTACCAGTCTCAGCATTAAAGAAAAGCCCTTTGCCGGGGCGGGAGGTGTCAAACTCCGAAATTCCTCTCTCCTACCCCGAACTGATTTTGTCACCTCTCTTGCCCCTTCATTTTATTGGGCATAGTTCACATTCCTCCAGTTCTTCTACAAATGCACTTCTCATCCTCATTCCAGCCTGTAGGGTCTTTCTGGCTCTAACCAGCAGCTCTCTGGCTTCTCTTCCTTTCCCAAATAGCTTGGATATCATGACCCATCATTTCAGTTCTCACTTAAGTGAGTTTTCTCTTTGCCCTTTTGGCCAATCTCCATCCCTTGCGAAACCAAGCTGTGTCTTTTCTCCAGTCTGGCTGCAGAGATTCTAAACGTCGCTGCTGAAAAACAAAGAATGGTGCCATCACTCGTCCATAAATGCATGCTTTCTAATGGCACTGGGCTCCTACTGCAGACTGGAAGTTCTTACATCCATTCTGTGACCTTGCTGTCATATTAACTACAGCATTTCCCCCAAACTTCCTAAAGTCTGCCACAAACTTGCCACTCAATCCCATTCTACTTTTAGTAAATGATTTCACCACATCTACTTGCTCTGGAGCAAGTGAGGTATCCCAGCCATCCCTTTGTGGTTGCCAGAAACTGCAAGGGAGGAAAAGGTCTTTTTCCCTCTACTGTCTATGTTCTTGATGAGGGAAGACCTAAAGAAGCAGTTAAACCTGAGTGGTTTTATTATTATTATTATTTTTTTATTTGAGAGAGAGAGAGAGAGCACAAGTGGGGGGCAGAACAGAAGGAGAAGGACAAGCAGGCTCCTTGCTGAGCACAGAGCCTGACGCGGGGCTCGATCCCATGACCCTGAAATCATGACCTGAGCCGAAACCAAGAGTCAAATGCTTAACCGACTGAGTCACCCAGGTGCCCCAAACCTGAGTGTTTTTTATGCTAGGTTTGATGACGAATGGAGAGTCATGGAAAAATGTGACCGGATGAAGGAAAGTGTGAGCAAACTTGGGGAAACAGCGGGGATGGCCTGTTCAGATTTTTCTCAGCATCCCTCACCTGGAGATAAGGCTATTCCTTTCCTCCAGGATAAGGAGGGTACCTCTCACATGACCTGCTTCAGAGGAAGGTCAGAAAGTCCTTCCTGTACATGCCATTTCTCAGTTTCCCTCAGCTTCAGATATTCAGTATGCCAAAGTGCCATATTGAATATCAGCATGTCCCAAACCCTGTCAAAAGAAAACAGTCCAGATAAAAATGAAATTTCCTTGTTCCCTGTCCTCGTGGCACGCCCCCCCGCCCCCGCTTTCCCTAGAAGGAACTACTACCATAAATTTTGTTTCTGTATACACCTAAATATATATGTATCCATAAAACTTAACTTTTTGAGTGTTTAGATATCCCATAATTTCCTCACTGGCTTATAAAGCCATCTGTCATACACTGTTGCATAGAGACAGAAACAGATCTGAGGGGCTGCGGAGAAGAATGAGTAGGGAGTGACTGCTAATAAGAGGTTTTCTTCTTTCTGGGGAGATGAAAATGTTTGGGAACCAGATAGAGGGGTGGTTGCATGACAGTGTGAATGTCCAATATGCACTAAATGGTTAATTTTATGTGCATTTCACCTCAATTTAACAAAAGCAATAGGAAGCCATTGGAAGGTTTTAAGGGAGGGTAACAAGAGCAGACGTAACTTTAGGAATGGTGGTTACTCTAGCGGCAGAATGAGAATGGTTTGGCAGGGGGCAGAGCTGGGTAGGTGGGAGATCGGGAAGCCTATCGAGGCTATTTAGATGAGAGGTGATAGCTAGTGTCACATCACACCCCTGCTTACGATCCCCACCATAAAGCCTCCAATCCTTCCAATGGCACTCAAGACCTTCTATGATTTGGCACTCACTTTGGCCACCCTCTGTCAGCACAAGCATCTGTCATGATCAGTGTTCCAAAGTTTCTCTCACTGCCATTAGCTTTCCCTCCCCCACTGCCAACTTTTTTTAAAGATTTTTTTTAATTTTAGAAAAATTTAATTTTTTTTTTAAAATTAAAATTTAATTTTAAAATTTTAAAATTTTGAATTTTTTAAATTTTAATTTTAAATTTTTAAATTTTAAATTTTAAAAAAATTTAGAGGTAGAGGGACAAGCAGACTCTGCGTTGAGTGCAGAGCCTGACGTGGGGCTCCATCTCAGGACCTGAGATCATGACCTGAGCCGAAGTCAGGTGCTTAACTGACTGAGCCACCCAGGTGCTCCCCCCCCATGCCAACTTTTACTTATTCTTTAGGTTTCAGCTTAAATGTCATTTGCTCATGGGAGCTTCTCCTGACCTCCTTGAACGTACTAGCTCCTTTGCTGTGTCCTCCTTTTCATGCACCTTTTGGGTCTTGCCTCCCACTGGTTCCGTGCCAGTTGCCCCGCAGGATTGCGAGCTCCCGGAGGGCAGACGTGTCCCTGGCCTGTAGCCCTCGTGCCTTTCAACAGGGTGGACGTGGAATAAGAATTTGTGGGAGGAATGAATGGATCCGCATCTCAAGCAATGTGCTACAGCCTTCCTCCTCTTTCTGCCATACTTCAATCTCTACCTCCTCTGACTTTGTTTTAGCTCTGAAGCATGCTTCCATCTATCTTTCTTTCTTTCTTTCTTTTTCTTTCTTTCTTTCTTTCTTTCTTTCTTTCTTTCTTTCTTTCTTTCTTTCTTTCTTTTTTTTTTAAGATTTTATTTATTTGACAGAGAGAGACACAGCGAGAGAGGGAACACAAGCAGGGGGAGTGGGAGAGGGAGAAGCAGGCTTCCCGCGGAGCAAGGAGCCCGATGCGGGGCTCAATCCCAGGACCCTGGGATCATGACCTGAGCTGAAGGCAGACGCTTAACGACTGAGCCACCCAGGCACCCCGTGCTTCCATCTTTCTTAAAAACACTTCTCTTGATGTCATCACCTCCCAAAGTTATCACCTCAAACCTCCCTTTCCTTTGAATAGGAGCTGGCTCAGTCAGAAGAGCATGTGACTCTTGATCTTGGGGTGGTGAGTTTGAGCCCTCCATTGGGTGTAGAGATGACTTAAAAATAAGTAAATCAATGGGGGAGTGTGGAGGATCTTGTGGGGTGACAATAAAGTGCTTTCAGTTGGCCAGGCTGCCTGGGTCAACCCAGGAGGTGAGGTTGAGAGGCGGGTCCATCTTCCTACCTAGGACCTGTCAATGGCTCACTAGGGAACAAAATGAAAACTTCTCAGCCCGGGAGTCAAAATTTTCTTTAGTTCGGCTACAACTTACCTTTTCAGCTTCATCTCCCACTTCTCTGCTCACACAGTCGACGCTTTAACCAAACCAGAGTATAACTGTTTTCCTAACCTCGCTTCCTCGTATTTGTATCTTTCGTGACATCTCCCTGTTTCTGCTATATCCTCGTCCCTAATTTCTACCTTTTGAAATCTGATCTGTCCTTTATGGATCAGTTACAGTTCAAATGCAGCCTTTCCCGATCTTCCCATTTGGGAGTGATCTCAACAGCTCCTATAGCATCTGCTGGTAACTCGCACTCAAAACAGCAGTATCGGCACGATCTCGTGTCACTACTTGAAACACGTCCCCCTTCGTTTTCAAGTGCCAATTCACCCGATTTTCCTCCTACCTCTCAAGCTGCCCTTTCAAAGGTCCTTGCCAAGCGTAGCCTGCTATACTTGGCTGTTTTGAATACCGAAATGCCTCAGTGCTGGACCCTCTTCTTTCCTCATGCCCTTGCCTTGGCCATCTCAGCTTTGGTTCCAGTTACCATGAAATTCCAATTGCCTCTAACTTCTCTGAGCTCCAGGGCCCACCTAGTATCTTCACCTGGATGCTCAGAGGCAACTCAGCTGAGGACATATCTGTGCCAAGCTTGGCCCTCTTCCTGTGGTGTCTCTCTCAAGTGGATGGCACCCCACCGGTTCCACAAGCCAGAAACCTGGGACTCCTCTCTTGAAACCGAGGCCCGAATATTTTGCCTTTTACGCGTGCTTCCGGCTTGTCATTTCTCTCCATGTCCACCACCGCCACTGTCTTATCTCCCACCATGCTCTGCCTGGACTGCAGCAGGAGCTTCCTACTCAACTGCACCCACTCTTGCTGCCTGCCCTCTGGTCTGTTCTCCACACTGCAAATGGAATGGTCTGTTCAAAATGCAAGTATGGTTTTGACATCTCTTTGCCTAAAGCCCATCAGCCGCTTTCCATTGTCTGCATGGATCTGCTCCTGCCTCTCTGTCCAGATTCATCTTATTTTTAAAAAATATTTAATTATTTTATTTATTTGAATAAATAATATTCAAATATTCATGCGCGTCCGGGGGCGGGGGTGTGTGGAGGGAAAAGAAGAGGGGAAGAATCCAAGCAGATTGCGCTGAGCACAGAGCCCCATGTGGGGCTTGACCCCACGACCCCAAGATCACGACCTGAGCTGAAACCAAGAGTCAGATGCTCAACAGACTGAGCCACCCAGGCACCCCCAGACTCATCTTGAACCACTGTCTGGGCTCTGGCTGTACTGGCCTTTCAATTCCTTTAATGGCCCCCAGGGCTTTGCACATGCAACTCCTGCTACTGAGAATGAGCTTTCCCTCCCTAGTTGTTGCTCAGTTAACACCCCCTGACACTCTGTACCTTAGTTCAGCTCTCAGTTTATCAAGGAGGCATTCCTATAACTGTCCTCCCATGCTCTCAGAGCATTTTGTTATTGCGCTCCCTCTAGACATACAGTTGGCCTTTGAACGATGTGGGGGTTTAGGGTAATGACCCCCCACACAGTTGAAAATCCACGTGTAATTTTCGACTCTCCCTAAACTTAATAGCCTACTGTTGACCAGAAGCAGGACCAACAACATAAACGGTCGGCGAACACATATTTTGGGTATGTATTACATTCTATATTCTCACAATAAAGTAGCTAGAGAAAAGGAAATGTTAAGGAACTCCTAAAATACATTTACAGTACTGACCATATTTATGGGGAAAAAAAATCCACATATAAGTGGACCCCCGCAGCTCAAACCCGTGTCCTTCAAGGGTCAACTGGAGTTATAAATTTGTTCTTGTGATTATTTGATTACCCTACTTGTTTCCCTGACTAGCCTCCAGAAGGGTGGGTCTGTTTCTGCTCTCCACTGTGTTCCCAGTGCCTGACAGGACAGACCTCTGATGACCCATGATGCGTGCATGCAACTTTTGAGGGTGAGGAACAGAATGTCTTCATCTTTGAAAATTTTAGTGCTCACACAATGAATGGATGCACAAAATGTGTGTATAACTTAAGAATGCAGTGTAAAAAGAGAAATCATTCATTCATCCCAAAATGCTGACAGGCCTACCTACTGTACCTTCAGGAACGCATTAGAGACTCAGGACAACCACAGTGGGCAAGATGAACTCACTTGAGACAACAGTACGGAACACGCCTCAGCTCTGTGCCCTCAGCTTAGATTTCTGCTATGCTGTCCTCCCCCCTTGGCCATTCCAAGCCTTTGTTCCTTTTTACCTTGGCAGGGTCACCCCTACGCCCCAAGCAAATTTGGTCCATCTGTATAAACCCTAACTCCCGCCCCTCAATGCGTATCATTCTAGTGGCCTAATCTCACGAATCCTTACAATGCTCTGCTGGCCAGTGACCAGCCAACCAAGCTGCGTTCTAGAACTGGGGCCTGGCCACAGGATGCTGGGAAGACCTCTCGGGTGTGAGTACCAGAGCCTCTGGGGCATCTGGTCAAGGCCATGTGCAGGTGGGGGAGTTGAGGGCTGGGGTACACCTGGGAGAGTCGCCCTGCCGGGTGGCACAGCTGCCCCAGGCCAGACCCGGGTCCTGGAAAGCACTTCAAAGCTCAAGGCAGTCCTCTGCCTGGCTTTCTGGACCCCTCAGCTTCACACTTGAGCCCTGGAGTGATCTGTAAGAGACCTGTGACCAGGGTGCCTGGGGGGCTCAGTCGGTTAAGCGTTTGACTTCAGCTCAGGTTACAGTCTCAGGGTCCTGGGTTCAAGCCCTGCATCCAGCTCCCTGCTCAGCCAGGAGTCTGCTTCCTCTGCCTCTGCTCTTCCCCCTGCTTGTGCTGTCTCTCTCAAATAAAATCTTAAAAAAAGAGAGAGCTGTGACCAAGGTCTGTCCATTGTCTCATCAGTGGTTCTTCAGATGCAACAGGCTCACCCTTGCATTCTGCTGCAGGGAGCAGAAAACCCCAGCTGTAGGCAAGCATTCCCCATTTCTGTGTTTATCCAGATCATCTTCCCACTGGGCAGTCCTCTCCTTACTTGATGAGTCATTTGGGTAGTTCTCTCACTTATCATCCTTGGGCCTTCCCCACCCACCTCCCTCCCTCAGATGTCCCCTTGGCTTCACGCACCAGCAGTGCGAGGTTGCAGATAATGCCGCTGGTGAAGTTTCCGTGCAACCAGCCCCGGCCGTTCATCAGCTCCCCCTGCAGATCCTGTGGTAGCTGGGACTGGCTTGTTCTGAATCCCCTTATGACTGGCATCTTCTGTCCCTGAGCAGCAGTTGTCCCATCCAGTTTTAAGGTGACAGGTTCCTTTTGCATCTTGATGGTGGAGAAAGTTGTATCCATAGCCCGAGACGCCAGATTTTATGCACAGACCTGGGCGTCAAGGTAAATGACAATACTGACCATTCTGGCATGTTCTGTTCGATCATTCCCAAGGACAGGAGAGGGTACAGGGGACGGAATGTGACTGAGGAGTGCAAACCAGGTTCTCTATAGCAGCTGTATTCCTTTTTTTTTTTTTTTTTTAAGATTTTATTTATTTGAGAGAGAGAGAGAGAGAGCATGAGCAAGCACAAGAGGGGGCAGGGTCAAAGGGAGAAGCAGACTGCCCCTGAGTAGGGAGCCTGATGTGGGAATCGATCCCGGGACTCTGGGATCATGACCTGAGCTGAAGGCAGTCACTTAACCAACTGAGCCACCCAGGCGCCCCAGCAGCTGTATTCCTCACAAGTATTCCTATCTTTAAGATCTCCTCCCAGAAGTGCAGAGGTTAGGTGGGATTCGGTGAACCCCAGGAGAGAAGTGTAGGCTTTTCACTGGAACCCTGACCCCAAAACTATGTTGGATGGTCAGTTAGCACCACCGTTCTCCATTGCCAGGTTGAAATATTTATTTGAAAAATTGAAAACACAGATGCAATGTATTATACAAAGAAAGGTCTTAATACCATAATAAAAGTATTGTTGGAAGGGAATAAGAGCCTGTCGCTACCTGCCCTGGGAAGGTAGGCACTCAGTGAAAAATGAAATCCATTTCTAAGAACTATTCTAATGGAAAACTGGGGGGGGGGGGGGGGAAGGTTAAAAACAGAACAGAAGAAAAACAAACCCAACCTATCCCTGCAAACCTAAATGTGAGAGTTTGTTATAAGTTATCAGCAAGATTTATCGGAACCCCCTCGGTTTGTCCCTAGGAGTAGTAATCAGCTTCATTTAGGGCCTTCAAACTGAGGTAGTTGAGGGTCACCTGAAAGACATGTCTGGAAATGATCTACTCTCAGAATCGGACCCAATGGCATCTAACCCATGATTTCCCGTTGCTTTGGCTCCTGGGGGCGAGAGGCTGTGCCACCACTTTGGGTTGCTGATCCTGCATTTGGTCTGACCCTGGGAGACGGAGGGGCATCTGCGGTGAAGGCTGGTGGGCCCGCAGGGGTGGCTGTCTAGGCTACAGACAGCGTGGTCTCCGGGGGACCGAGGACGGCGGAGACAGGCCAGAGCCGGTCCGGTTGAAAGGCCAATGCCAGGATCGAAGGCTTTCATTGGCAGGAAGGATTTCCAGACACTTGCAAAGGTGGTAGAAGGTAGCAAGAACTTGACCGGTGGCTAAAGACCAGGGTAAGTGGAGCCGGGAGACCCCTCCAGACTAAGGAGCTGGCCGAGAAGTGAGCATTTCCCAGGTGCAAGCTCAGGACCAGCTCCTCTTCGGCGAGAGGCCGAAGCAAGCCAATCTGAGGATGAACGACATGCATTGTGACCCCCGTGGTACCTGGTTAACCCTGGTGTTGACTTGGCAGCTCAAACACTTCCAACGTTAAGGACATTCTGGGCAATGTTTGGTTCTTCCAGCCACTGGATTAGGGACTTAGATTCAGGTGGGACCCTAGGGATCTTGCTGTCAGCGGCAGAACTAGGCAACAATCTAAATTACAGTCTAATTTAAACTCCTGACTCAGATATAAAAGAACCCCACAAAAGGCAGGTCTTTTCTACCTTTTTTTTTCCTTATTATGTACACATACCCCCTTACTCTAGAGATATTAGAGCAACTGTATAGAAAATTAAATAAGGGATACGCCTGTCTTTCAACCTCTCATCAGTCCTAAGCCATCTTTTGTTGTTCTGCCTTGCTGTGACCCAATTACACTGGCCCATGGGACTTCAGTCACTCAGGATGCTCAGTGACTACTTTAAAAGGCTATGAGGTTCATTTTTAGCCTTAGGATGTCATTCCTGTTTGAATCAAGTATTTCACACCAAGTATAAACACCCTTACTTGAGAAAAGCCAAGGTAGGACAATTTGATTTTGGCTAGAGGATGGGCCAGCTCCTAAGGCAAGCGAGGACAAATACTACGCTACCCCCGACGGATACTTCTTGTGTGACACGGGATTAGCTTGTGTTCCTGTTTAATCTCTTTCTTCACGGTCTTATTACTCAGGCGAAGTCCGCAAAGATTTTAAAAATTACTGTGGCTTCTTTTTAGAGGGAACATTATTCAGAGAATCCCAGTGTGGTCCAATATACTAGATTTTTCTCACCACTGGTAATTCGGAGCACAACAGTTCGGCCGAGATTCTGGAAGTGAGGACTAGTCCGCTGTGGAAATGCTGACCCACTCTGAGACCGCACCGATTGGCTTAATTGGCACAACTGGGCCAGGGGCGCCACGCACCACTCCTTCTGAGCCCCGGATGGAAAAACGCTGAGCACAAAGAAGTGTTAAGCGTAAGACCGCTTATCTTCTGCGGCTGACCCCTCTTTAGCCCAACGTGATCACCTGTCTGAGTCTTGGAATCTGAGCTACTGGGAGAGTGTTTTTTGAGTGCCCTACTTAGAAAATGCACAGAGAGGGAGGGGGAGGGTGGGGGGGGAAGGAGGGCGGTTGATTCACAGTGATCAAACAGGGACCTCGCCACCTATCACATAGCAACACTTAGCAATGCTCCTGTGGGACAGGTCCTGGGAAGTGCTTGTTGGCTTCTACCTAGGAGTTGCTACAGATAAGGAAGGAAGATACCGTTTGTCCAAGATCGGAAGGTCACTTAAATGCTGGGGTCTGTCTGTCTGGAGGTGGACAAGTGCTGTCAGGCTGCCCGCCCCTAGGAAGCCGTTAATGTGCCCTCTGTCCTCATCCTGTCCAGGCAGCAAGGGCCCGGGACGTGTGGCTGGAAGGCTCAGAGCCAGTGGTCTCCCTTTCTCGGTTTCCCTGACCCAGGTGCTCTGAGGAACCTGCTTGCCTCGGGGTCTAGGCCAGTAACAGACTGGGAAGCATGTTGGCCTGGTGTCTGATTCTTGAAGACTCATGACCTGGGGCAGCCATGCAGCCCCACCATCACCACACCTCAAATCCTGATTGCTCAAAGCGTCTTTCTGGAGGCTGCCGCCGCCGCCGAACAGAGGTTAGTAATAAATATTAAAGGTACCCAACCAAGCACAGGGTTCTTTCCTGCCGGGAGCAAATCTGCCTGATCTTCTGGGTCTGTCCCTTAGGTAGAACATGGAATTATCTTCTTCAGGTTCAAGAGGATGCCCAGGCGGCCAGTTGGAGAGAGGAGTTGGAAAAGCCCTCACGTGCTCCCTCTCAGGGTCCCACCTGGGCCTGAAGGGAGGTGGCACGGAAAATTCATTCTGGGGTAAGAAGGTGGCTACTCTCCCCAGCACACTCAAGCACATGATAAGGTTTTTCAGCCTGGGCACCAGAAGTTCCCAAGAAAGGGGTCTCCTGAGGCCTGGGTTGTGTGCACCCCTCCTTTCCCGCCTTCTTTACCCCCGGTCAGAGGCTTTCAGCTGGGCTCTCGCTTTAGGAAGGAAAGGCACTCGCTCTGCTTCTGCCCTTGGAGGAGAGTGGGGCCGAGCCGCGGTGCCCACCTCTGGGGAGAGGCCTCGGCTGCCCCAGACTCGCTCAGCGGGACACTCAGCATGGAGGCTGGTGTGGAGCACCAAGGAGAAGCCTGAGCAGCACCATTGCTGTTAACTGCTGTGGTTAGGGGCCCCCGATGGCTCAGAGCTCCAGGGGTGCTCCCTTTGGGAGAGTTGGCTCTATGAGGGAACGCTGAAAGAAGAAAACAAAAACAAAAACAAAAACAAAAACCCAACCAACCACCATAAGAAGCAGTGGGAAATCCATGGAACTGCCAAGAGAGGGGAGAGTTGCCTCAGCGTGCTCGGCCAGGACGCTCCCGCTGTTCAGTTGGCACAGATTTAGGACGGCGTCCTGGCTTGGCGCCCCGCCAGCCCTCTGACGCTCACGAGTTGGTGCAGATGGTGAAACAGAAAAGGCTGAGGAGAAAACAGAAGAAAAGGCGTGAGGTGGCCCCTCACCAGGGCTCTTGGAAACAGCGAGCCCCTCGGACAAGGCCGCCGAGCATCTGGGGGTCTAATGGCAGTCAGGATGGGGAGGGAGGTCCTCTCCGCGAGGGGTGGCCCTGGTCCCCCCCTCCTCTGTGGAAGGCAGTGACTGGGGTCCCTGGCACTGGACAACGGGAGTGGTGTGGCTGCCACTGGGACTCCCCCGGGGCTTAGGCCGTGGCTGGCGAATAACACACACACAGACAGGCCACAAGATTTACACTCGGACGTGTGGGGTGTCGACGTGGCTCTATTCTTTTCCGGTGTCCGCTTCATGCAGTGCAGGTGGAGACGCTTCGGTTCCTGAAAGACAATGATAATTTTTGCTTCCTAGCACTACACGTGTGCGCGCATTCATTTCACCAACAAAAACGGCCACCATGTTGGGCTCTCCAATACCTCACGCTCATAACCATCTACTCCCTGAGTTACGTGCCCAGAATGACTGGTATCCATCTGTGGTTGGCTCCCAGAGTCGGTCAAGACAATGAGAGTTTGCAGTCCTGGTCATGATCAAGTTGGCCGCTTTGGGCACGCGGGAAAGCAGCAGACTCTGGGTGATAACGCCTCTCTGGGCTGGTGGGCCCACCATCATCCCCTCACTGTACCCCATTTCTAGCCCCTGACCCTTTCTCTCATGCGGCCATTGCTGCCCACTGCTGATTCTAGTCAGTCACTGAGGCTTGTAATCCCCTCGCCCCATCTGCAGGCTCTTCACTGACCGCCATCCATTCGTTCACTACTCAACTCTATGCACGCCAGGCTAACTGGGCCTGGAAGGGAATGGCTGCGAGGGAGTGACGAGCCCACTGGTCAACATTAAGGTCTTGAGAGGTGACAACAAAAGCTTTCAATTCACCCCAAATTATGCCAGTTTTGGGGCTTGAACATTATTTACAACTGAAACATGCTCTGTGAGTTGAGAGGGGGAAGTCAGTGACCCGAAGGGCGCCTCATTCTGTCACGTCTGAGGGGAAGGCCCTCCACGCACCCTCCCCTCTCGGTGCCAGTGCTGGCCCTCAGAGAGGCCCACCTTCTTCCCAGCCCTCGGCAACACCAGCGAGCTCGTAGTGCTTTTTTCGAAGCTCTCCCAGCTTTTGACGCTCCTTCTGCAGGTCATTCTCCAGCTCCAGCACCCTGACCTGTGGGAAGAGTGGAATTTTCTTTTGAGCAGCAATCTGACAATGGTCTCACTTTGACTTAATCCCTCTCCTTCTCTGCTGATTTCCTCTATCCTCTCCTGTTTACCCGTCTATCCCAGTGGCTCTTCCGTTTACTCACTGGGACCCTCTCCTGGAGGTGATGCTTTATAGCCCCAGTGGGTGTAGGGCTCATCTCATGCTCCTCTGAAATCTCTACCTGAAAGCAACTCTGATATCTAGCCTATATGTGTGGTGTGTTCCAATCCAGTTCCCCTTCTGCTTCAATCCTGCTTTCCTGGAAATCCAGGCAAGAGTCAGCTCAGATGATTCTCTCTGAGGGGCTGGTACAACGTAGGGTTATCATCATACAGGAAAAAGCACAATCCTACCAAGAAAATGGCTGGTTCCTGGTTACCCCTACTCCTCATTAATTCTAGTTATTTTACTAGTACTAATACTAGTTATTATTTTATTAATTCAAGAATTGTTTGCTGAGCACCGATCATGTACCCCGGCCTCTGCGGCAGGTGCTGGAGACGTGGTGGTGCACAGACGGACAAGGTCCCTGCTTACCTTGCAGGGGGGGAAACACAAACTCACGAACAAGAACAGATCAGAACATAATGAAAATGACACAGGGTCACGTGATAAAGGCCAAGGGTGATCAGCAAATGCTACTCAGGCAGGCGGGAGCTTGAGGTATCGGAAGAACAGAAAGGAGCCCCATGTGGCCGACGCATGAGTGGGGAGAGGGTCACGAGAGGAGAATGGAGAAACAGGCCAGGGTCATTTCATCCAGGGCCCCAGGGTTGGGGGCAGGAGTTTGGATATTAACTCTTAAGTGTGAAAGGGAAGCCACTCGAAGATTTCAAGCAGAGATGTGACGTGCTGTCATTTATGCTTTTAAAAATCTGTAGAACCTGAACAAACTCTATGGGGTGGGGCGAGAGTGGTTAGGTGGTTCCTTTTTTTTTTTCTTTTCAAATTTTTTATTGTGGAAAATGTAAAACCATACGGAAAGATGGAGACGATCTGGCGAACCCCATCATGGACCTTTCACCGAGTTCCACCAACTGTCAACCCAGGGCTGGACTTGTCTCAGCAATGTTCTTTCCTATTCTCTGCCCCCAACTGCCCCACCACCCGGCCCCACCATGGGACCACTTGGAAACAAGTCCTCGCATGCATTGCAGTTAAGCTGCCTTTGCAGTAGTTCAGGAGAGAAACGATGGTAGCTCAGGCGGGGTTAGGAAGATGGAAAAGAGGGGGAAGGTTCAGGCTTGGAGAGTTGGAGTTGACAGGACCCGCTGGGGGACTGGATGTAGAAGGGTGAGTGGGAAGGGAGGACCCAAGGATGACTCCTAAGTCTTAGCACCCAGGTGTGGGGGGTTCCAGTTACTGAGGCGGAGAAAACAAGAAGAGGGGCAGATCTGGGTGGGAGGGAAATCGGGAGCCCTGGTTTGGACCCATTAAGTTGGAGACGTATTTGGCATCAAGTGGAGAGATCAAGTAGGCAGTTGGACAAGCACAGAGCTCAAGGAGAAGATCGAGGCCGGGGAGAAGAATCTGGTACTTATCAGCATATAGATGGAATCTGCAGTCAAGCGGGACTGGATGAGCCCAGTAAGCAAGACAGTGTAGATGGCAGGGACTCGCACCTGATGTGATTTTTCCTAAAAGTGCCAAGTGACCCCCACAGAGACTTTCACATTCTCAATCTGGACTTTACCCCAAGACTGGGACCAGTAATTCTAGAACAAGGATGTCAGATCTTTTTTCAGGATCCCACTGATTCCTATTTCTCCACATGCCTTAACTTTACGAACTGGGAGAAATGGCATTGCCTTTGATGGGTTCTCAGTGAATCGATTTTTCTTTTTTAAACCAAGGTCATACACAAAGAATTCATATCAGAAGTTTTCAAAAAATTGCCAAAAACCAAAACCAAACAGAAACAGACTCATAAATACAGAGAATTGGGGGTGGCCAGAGGGGGAGGGGGTGGAGGAATGGGTGAAACAGGTTAAGGGGATGAAGAGGTACATTACCAGATGAGTGAGTCATGGGGATGAAAAGTACAACATAGGGAATATAGTCAACAGTATTGTTATGACGTTGCATGGTGACAGACGGTGACTATACTTAACGTGGCGAGCACTGAATGATGCACAGAATTGTCAAACCATTGCATGTATGCCTGAAAGTAATGTAACAGTGTGTGTCAACTCGACTTAAAAAAAAAATCATCCATCGTAAGACATTAAATACTAGTTGATGTCTGCTAGGAGATCCCTGATGGTAACGGTGAGGGGAACACCAGTCCGAGACCAGTGAGCCACAGTTAAGATTCTGAACTTAACCCATCGTCTGTCTCCACCGCCACTGTCCCTTCCAGTGTCATTTACATTCATGCCTGGGCTACTGGGTCCATCTGTGTGTGTTTCCTCCCCAAGTCTCTCCCCTACTGGCTTCTCTCCATGGGGATCAGACTTGGGATTGATGTCACTGGCAACCGATGGAACAGACGTGGAAGCGGGGATCCTACCTGGGAATCCATCTCCTGGCGTTTGATCTGGGTCAGTGTCATGCTGGAGAAGTCCATATTGTCTGCAAGGGCGGAGGGAAGGTCTTGTCAGGTGACACCCTGGCCGACTCTCTCGCCTGAGAGGCGGCCGTATGATACCAGCACTCTGCTGAAATGCTCGCTAGTTCCCAAAACACATGTGAAAGTCACTGATGTATAGACGGGGAGGAAGTGCGCTGACAGGGTAACGAGGATTGGGCGCGCCCCTACCCCCCAGCCCAGAAGAGTCGTGTCTTTGAATCCAGAGCAATCGCTACATGAAAAATCGACCTTAAGGCCTGTTGCTATGGTGACAGAAACAGCATGTGTACGTGGTGTCCCCCCCTTACGAGGAAGTAAGCACGCACGTAGAAAAGATGAATGAGAGAGAATGTGGAAACGGAGTTGTGGGAAACTGGGGACATAGAGACTAGCTGGACAGGATGGATATGGAAAGCAGTGCTTCGGGGCGGCTACCTGTCTCCTCAATCTGGGATTTGCCCGAGATGGTGGAGGCCACGACAGTGGCGGTGGCCTGGTTCACCCCCCGGGAGGCCTGCTGCAGCTGGGCCAGGTTTGGGCTGTCCTTGTCAGCTTTCACCTGCCAGGACCAAGCAGAGTCAGGTTCACACAGCACATGGCGGCAAGGACAGAGTCAAAGAAGTTGGTCCAATGGTTCCTAACAAACATACGGGATCACTAGGGGTCACTAGTCGACTTCTTACAAATTGCTTCCTATAAGGGGCGTGTGTTGTGGCTCAGTCGGCTGAGTGTCGGACTCTTGCTTTTGGCTCAGGTCATGATCTCAGGATCGTGAGATCGAGCCCCATGTCGGGCTCTGTGCTCAGTGGGGAGTCTGCTGAAGATTCTCTCTCTCCCTGTCCCTCTGCCCGTTTCCCACTTGGGCATGTGCACGCTCTCTCTCTTTCTCTCTCTCAAATAAATACGTAAAATTTTTTTAAAAAGATTTTATTTGTCAGAGAGAGAGAGACACACACACAAAAGCACAAGCAGGGGGAGTGGCAGGCAAAGGGAGAAGCAGGCTCCCCGCGGAGCAGGGAGCCCGATGTGGGGCTCGATCCCAGGATCCTGGGATCATGACCTGAGCTGAAGGCAGGCGCTTAACCTAAGGCTGAGCCACCCAGGCGTCCTAAATAAATCTTTAAAAAATGCTCTTATAGGGTCAACTCTTGGCGTATCTCTAATATGAAAAATTACTCCTGGCTTATTTGCTTGGTAGCCTCAGACTCTAGCTTTATCAGTTCTTGTGATAAACTGTTCTCGTTGCGGACACTAATTTGGGACAACAATAGATAAGGATGATAAGGACGCTCCCCAGAGTACTATAAAACTCACAGACAGATTTTGGTAACAAGCTTTGTATTACGATTAGTTGGGGGCAATGGTTCAAATTTGGAGACTTCAGGAACCTCAGAGCCGAGCCAGGGAACCAGCTCATGGCGCTGACACATTCCTTATTTGAGTGCACCTTGAATGCCCGGATTGCTAATCGGAGGTCGGCATGGCTGGGACCCTCAAAGGCCACTTGTCACAAAAGCGCTGAGAGTCGAGAGGAGAGCCCGTGTGGCGAGCTGGGCGGAGGAAAGGCTCTCAGGGGAGGGGAGGAGGGGACCCTTGAGAGGCAGAATTTTAACTTGGGACCTCATCTACCTGGACCCTGGATAAATCATCTGTTCTTGGGGCAGGCTCCGCTGTCCCAGTAGTCTGCAGCCTCGCCGGACCTTACAGTGCCCTGGGGAGTCTGGTACAGGTCCTACCTTAGAGGCAGCCACAAGCTGGGCTGTGCTGGCAGCGATTTCGTGCGAACACACCATCAGTTCCTCAAATTTCCCTCTGCCTTGCACCACCAGATCGGCTGCATCCCTGGTAGTCAGAAAGGGACGAGACAAATTATGTCCTGGACAGCTGCAACCCCTTATGATCCCGCCTCCAGAGAGCACAGCCGGCCCGGCCCATCCCTGTGCAGCCCCAGGAGATCCAGGCTCCCTTTCCAACTTTCAGTCCCGTTGACTTCCCTACCAACAGTTCATTTCCAAGGGGCAGACTGTTTGCCCTCGGTTGCTGTCTGGGATGGGTCGATGGAACTGGGGGTGGGGCTGAGGAGCCCTGGGAGTGACAGACACTTACACCATGACAGTGGCTCCCCAGCCCACAGCTTTGGAGGCCGAGATGAGTCCTTCCGTCCATCGGGAATTCTTGGCATAAAACTCTTTAGGTGATGCTGTGCCCTGAGGAAGTGAAAGGTAGTAACGACTAGCTTTTTCTCAAGGGCCTCCTATGCCCCAGTTGCTTTTATGTCTATTACTCCCATACGGACCTCACACCAACCCCAAGACGTAAGCATTATCACCCCATTTTACAGATGAGCAAACGAAGACTCAGAAAAGCAAAGATACTCTTCCCCAGTTCATGCAGGAGATAAGTGGAAGTAAATCCTAGACGTTTCTGACTCCAAAGCCCGTAGCATTTCTCTTATATCACATTTCCATGTTGTATATATAAGAATCTCTATCTATCCACGTGCACACAGGAACAACGTGATCCGAGAGGAGCCTAACCGCTCGCCACGATTTGCCAAAAGAGAAGAGTACTCAGTGAATAATTGAAGCAAATTATTTCTCCTTGGAATTTTAAAATGCCTTCATGCTTTGGAAGTATCTGATAGTCTTGGAAGCCACAGGTGCTCCTTGCTCGGTCCCTCTCTCTGTTTTGGGGATAGAAAACATCCCCTCTTGGACTGATAAAAAGCACCACTACTAAAGCAGATATGGCTGCCTTCTTTGAAGGATAGTGTTCAGGTCCGGAATCCCTCACTGGGCCTCTGTCCCCTGAGTTACAGCTGCACACAGGGTGTGAGAAGGAAACACATAAGCAGAGGAGGGAGAAAGCCCAGTGAGCACGTCGACCAGAGACTGGGGCAGAGTCTGTGAATAACTGTCAGCAGACTCTGCTGCGGGAAGGAGACATGGCCGCACTCACTAGGAAAGGTCAGCAACCAGGCCGGCCCCTCTGATTTGGCCAATTTTTCAAAAGCTCTCCCTTCCACCTCTGAGGGTCCAGGCTTGCAATGCACACGGGGTTTCCAGAGCAGGTTCCAATGATGTTGCCTGGGTTAATGACCCTGCAGCTGGAGGCTGAGGCTGACTGCCCTCTGGGGACCTGGGAACACCCCAGCTTCTTCCCGTGGGCATCTGCGCTAGGCCATGAGAAGCAGCTGCACCCTCAGATGCACACCCAGGACGAGATGGCAGCACCCGTGGATTTTGCTGAACGTGGACGAGTGTACTGAGTAGGTATAGCCTCTCGGTAAACTGGGAGTCTGTGAATGACCTGTCCAGGGGTCCTCACCCATGCTTACCCGGCCACTCTCCACTATCTCTCTCTGGAGGTCCTTCGAGGCCACGATCAGGACCTGAATAGCTTGCATTAGGCTTGTACAGGAACCAAGGATCCTAGGAGGAAAAAAAAAAAGTTAGGGTCACAGAAGAGAGACCAAGAACAATGAAGGAGTCTGTTCTCTTTTTCAGGCCTAAATACAGGCAAACCTGGGATGGGAAAGGCGGAGGAAATACACCTTCACGGAAAGGCACGTGAGTAGGGAGACTTGACTGGGGACAGTTATGTGATGATTCTCGGGGTTTCTCTTCCCCTAAAATGCAACGGCAATATTATCATCAAGAACACCGTTGTCGACAACTACACAGACTCATCCGTTGCCCATGACTGCTACTGTTCTAATTAGTATAATTCACTGCAGGGGAGACTCATCTGATCACCTCGAGGTGGCCCCACACGGCTCGGACTGACCTTTCGTTCACCTCCAACTGGACTCCTGTGTCTCCAGCTCGGGATTTGCTGAGCATCTCCTGTTAAAAAGAAGCAGGGTTTCTCAATACATGGTGGGTACTGGAGCGCTCACTGGCATCCTGAGACACTTTGTGTCCAACATCCTGTGGCAGCTGAGAAACCCAAATCCAGAAAGGGCCCATCCACATCCTGGTGAGTCGGGAAAAGAATCCAGACTTCTGATCTCTTCAGTGGGAAGCAGCCCCAGCAGGCTGGCTCTACCATCTGTGAGTGTCCATCCCAGGCGGACGTGTGCACAGAATTCTGGGAGCTATGGCACCCTGCCAACAGGGGGCAGCAGATCCCAGGTCCCAGCAGCAGGTACTCGCCCCAAGGCAGGCAGCCTGAGTCTTCCACCAAAGGAGCGCTATGGGACCTTTCCAATGCCGCCCACTCAGCTTTTCCCTGGGACAATCATGTCTGCTGATTTCACGGGTGCCTGCCACTGAGAAAAATGTGCATTATCTCCTTCAACTCTTACAACACCCCTCCGAGGCAGGTACTATTACCACTGCCCCATCATGCAGAAACGGGACCTTAGTGAGGTTCGTGGAACGACCTATTCCAAGGGACACAACTAGCAAGTGGTCAGCCTGGAAGTATGACGCAGGATGAACCGACACCAAAGTAGGTGAGGGGCTACTCATTTTCTATCCTCAGGGATCCTGTGGAGTTTGGGTTTTGGTTGGGCTCATAAGGGGCCTCGGTAGCCTTCATGAACAAGTCAGAGACATCCAGTGGGCAATGTCACCACGGGGAAGCTGCAAGAGCCTCGCTTTAGGAGACGTGCCAGATGCTTCCATACCTCGATTCTGGCCGTAGCAGTTTTGATGGCAGCTGACGTGGCAGCCATCTCCTTGTCCACCAGGTCCCCCAGCTCCTCCTGTTTGATGTCCAGGCCTCTGGGCAGGAGCTCCTGGGAACAGCATCACAAAGGCTGCAATGACCCTTTGACCTCCTCCTCTCTGTTCTCCCGTGGCAGAAAGCAAGGGAGAAGGGCCCTGCCATGTAACACACTTCTGGAACCCACAGAGGGGCCTCCTGTGCAGGCCTCGTCTGGAACTCGCTACTGCGTGAACCCCAGAACCTCACACTCCACCCCCCTCCTTCTAGAAAGCCATCCCTGCCTAAGCCCACAATGCCATTCAGTTGCAGCTGCTTGGACCCTGACCTCACAGTTGCACGGTACAGTGTATTTGTGGCTTGGGAGGTATTTTATTTTAAGATTCATTTATTTGAGAGAGACAAAGACAAAGAGACAAAGAGCAAAAGTGGGAAGGGCAGCGGGAGAGGGAGAGAGGATCTCAAGCAGACTCCACGGCTGGGCACGAGCCTGATGTGGGGCTCGATCTCATGACCCTGAGATCACGACCTGAGCTGAAACCAAGAGTCAGACGCTCCACCGACTGTGCCACCCAGGTGCCAGTTGGGAGGTATTTTAAAAACATCTTCAAATATCGGTGATGCCTTCCAACCAGACACTCTGCCTCTTATTGGACTTTGCGTCCACAGCAATCATATGAGGCAGTTACTAGTTCTGTTCTACACATGGGAAGCCAAGGCTCCGAGAGGTCAAATGTCTTGACCCCAGTCACACTGCTAATGGATGGCAGAGAGCAGGGATTTGAACTTGGGGCTGATGGCAAAGCCTGTGAATTGTGAAAATATTATTTGTTATACCTATGAGAGTACAAAACAGATATGAATGGTTTAAAGAATAAGAACAATGGCCCACATATCTACCACCCAACTTAAGGACTAGCTTAAGGAACGTTATCAGTACCTTTGAAATCTCCTTTGTATTCTGCCCTAACTCCATCTCCACCCTCCCTGCTTCCCACCTCAAGATAAACACAGAATTCAGGAGAATGCTTATTTTTTTTTTAAAACTCCCTATGAAGGCATCCTTAAACAGTATAATGTGAAGTACATATGTTTTGATCTTTATTTATTTCCTTTAAAGACTTTATTTATTTAATAGAGAGTCTTAAGCAGACTCCACACTGAGTGCGGAACCTGACTTGGGGCTTGAACTCATGACCCTGAGATCATGACCTGAGCTGAAACCAAGAGTCAGATACTAATTGACCCACTGAGCCACCCAGGAGCCCCTGGTTTGATTTTTATTTAAAAGGAATCCTACTCTATGCATTTTCCTATGACTTGCTTGTTCACTCAGCAGTCCGTGTGTCCTATAATGTGGTAATTCTATCTCCAGGCAAACACCCTAGAGAAACTCTTAAATCAGGAGATATGTACCAGAGTGACCAAATACACATTCGTGATAGCCCCAAACTGGAAAGAACCCAAACATCCATCAACAATAGATATATAGCTATATAACAGATATGTAAATAAATATAAACAGATACATAATAGATGTATAACTTGAGCTATAGTCACATGACAGACTGCTACAGAGCAGTGAAAATGAACATATCTGCATGGATGAACCTCACATACAGAATGCTGGAAAAAGCACGGTGTAGAAGAAAGTCTGTAACACACAGAACTAAAAATGTTACTTAGGGAAAAAGGACACAGTTTTTCTATTACCTTCACTTGGAACCCTGATTAAACATTCTACATATAACTTCTACACTCCAGCTTCTAAAATCTGTGCCACATTCTATGGTAATTCCTTCAGTTCTATCATCCAATTCACTAATTCTTTCTTCAGCTTTGTTTTAACCTGCTGTTGGATCTCTATGCTAAGTTATGACTTTCAATGATTATATTTTTCATTTCTAGAAGTTTGGTGGTGGTTTTTCAAATATATCTGGTTACTTTTGAAAGTATCTTATTTCCTTGCCACACTTTTTAATATCCTTTAAAAAGTTCTTTAACATATTGGACACATTTATGATGAATGTATGGGCCTTGGGACTTTATCTGTGAAAGTTCCTTGGGGTTTAGAGTCAAAGTATACCTCTTCAGAGACCATTTGGATCTGCCTCTGCCAGGTACCTGGGCCCCTAATGACCTGATTACTTTAATTTTCTGTTTGGGTTTTTTTTCAGGCCACACAGGTAGTAGATTTGGACCCTGAAGCCACAGATACGTGGCTTGTAGTTAGAAATTCCCTAGGAGGCCGTGTTGCCTCCTTTTCCCCGCTACAACCAAGGTTGAGACCAGATCTCTCCAGTAGAGTAGGCTTTTCCCCCGTTCACTTGGGGTGTGATCTTTTGGAGTTCTGTTTTGGGGAGGAAGTCTCTGCATTCCAAACTTTGACCCTACTTGGGCCTAGGTTTTGTTTCTTACTCTCCCCTGTATGTGTGGCCCACTAAAATCCAAGCTCTAGGCCAAAAGATGAACAAACACTGGCTCCTGCATCCTTTTGGTTTCTGATTCTGAGAATTTCCTTAGTTTTCCGCCAGTTCAGATTCAAGTAACATTTTTCCCCCCAAACTTTATTTAGCATATTCCACGCCCTGTCCTAGGAAGAGTTCTAAACATCTGGTCTGTCCTACTGCCAGAAAGGAAACCTGCCCAGGATCTTCCTCTCACACCTTGCTTTTTAAAATTAATTTGATTCTTGGGGCGCCTGGGTGGCTCAGTTGTTAAGAGTCTGCCTTCAGCTCGGGTCACGATCCCAGGGTCCTGGGATCGAGACCTGCATTGGGCTCCCTGCTCGGCAGAGAGCCAGTTTCTCCCTCTCCCACTCCCACTGCTTGTGTTCCCTCTCTTGCTGTGTCTCTCTCTATCAAATAAATAAAATCTTAAAAAAAAATTAATTTGATTCCTACTTCCTCACCTAATGGTGTCCTACACATGTGCGTACTGAGAAGCAGTTCTGCATGGCCCTGGAGAAGGTGGTCTATCTCCAGCAAAAGGCAGACTGTGGTAAGGCTGCCTAGGCCGCCATCAGCAATTTAATAACACTAAAATACCACTGGGATCGTGTCATTCTATTGAAAGAAAGGTCAGCAATTCACCATTATCCATAGCCTTCCTTCATCCAGACATTCACAATTCCCTACCTCGTCGCCCACTTCTCCCCAGTATGAACCTTCCTACCCATCTGATCTTTTTATCTGCTTTGCTTTCTCCGTATGTATATTCCATTAAATAAACATTCACTGGGTGTTAGCCACCTGCCAGATACGCCAGGGACCAAGGGGATGACGTGAAGAAGGTGCAGGCTCTGTCTTTAAGGATCATGGGGGAAAGAGACAGGTAGGCAGGTACACTGCAGCACTAGCCACCAACATCGCAAGGTGAAGGTGGTGGGTGGGAGGGACCCAGGAAGGTGAATAAGGGCCAGACTGTGACAGTCCTTGGGTATCACATTACATAATTTGATTTTTGTTATTGAACGAGGAATCACAATCAGATCTCTGTTTTTCGAAGAGATTAGAGGAAAAGAGGCCAAGAGGCAGAAAAACTAATCAGAAGGCTGTTATAAGAGTTCAGATGAGGGATGACGACAATCTGAACTCCGGCCCTGATCTCTTCATACCCTGGACTTACTGTTATGACCCATTTTTGGAATCAAGTAAATGCCTTGTACTGAACTCTTAAAATAGAGCTGATTACCGCTCTCATCCCACTGTAGAGAAATGGGTGATTTCCTTATTTTCCTTTCCCATAGGGACCATGTCTTATTTGTCCCTGTACATCTAATACGTTCCCCACTATGTGCAACGTACTCACTGCATCTTTATTCAATCAATAAATATGCTGTTATCGCCATGGTAGGTGTTAACCTGTTCAACCAGATACAAATCCCGGAAAACAGAGAAACTATGCTTATTCTTCTTTGACACTGCTTAGCACAGTGACGAACACACAGTAGGTTCTCAATGCACAGCCAACACATGAGATATAACGGGAAGGTCGTTCAGGGGGTCAGATTTTTCAGCGCCAACTCTCGCTTTCTTGAGTCAAATGGAAAGCGCAGAAAGAATGGGCTGAGGACATCACTGAGTCCCTGGCAGATCACCGGCACTCACCCCCAAGAACCTCTGTTACTGTCCCCTGTAGTAACACAGCTCCTACCTCGGTAATGGCAGAGATCCTGTTGAGGCAGCTCTTCACGGCCGTGCCGTCATTTTCCCGCGTTCCTTCCTCTTCCAGGAAAGCCAGGTAGAGGAGGGTTTCCTTGCCAAACTGCTTGCAGGCCTCAGTCAGCGCTGGAGATGCAGGGCAACCAAGACTTTTGAAGGCCCTCTGCTCTCCCTGTTTTCCAGCCCAGGCCCCCAGCCCCGGTACTCACAGTCAGCAGGTTCCAGCGGGGCTCGAAGGCAGGTGGTGCTCACGTAAGCCATGGTGTCACTGGTCAAGTGGGCAAGGAGGGTGACCGAGTGGAGGAGCCCACTGATATCTGCCAGGAGTTTAAAGGGGGTTGCTCAGGGCTGTTGAGGGGTAGGTTTACCTCCCTACCTCCTTCCCTGCTTTGCAAGTTATATACACCCCTTTCTTGGTGCAGAGGAACCCATTGCTACTTCCATACGCAAGCATTTCTGAACTCGGTCCAGCCATCACTAAGTGACAGACCCTATGCTGTGCCTTTCTTACCTTCTGGGTGGGCCAGGTAGCGGCTCCAGCTTTTTTCCAGTTGCTCGAGGCAGCTGGAAACAGACTTGACCTTGGAGAGAAGGTGATCTGTGGTGGAGGGAGACAGGGCAAAGTCAGAGGCGGAGCTGTCAGACCTGCTTGCTCCCCGTGAGGGTAAGGCACGTGACGGATGCGCCTACCTCGTGAGTGGCCTCAGCCCTGCAGGAGCTGCCCTAAGATGGGAGGGCGGAGGAAAGAGGGTTCACTGCGCTCGTACAGGACTCTCTCACTGCAGCCTCAAAAGCTGTGCTTCTGGGCCCATCTGGTCCCTTAGCCAAGAGCCAGGGCAGCCACATCAGCAGCCTAGAGTGAGCCTCTCCCTTCCTCGGGACTGCCTGCCCAAATAAATCCAGGCCTTCCTGTTACGTCTTTCAAGGACCTCGGACTCTCATTAGTCTTGAGCCCAGACCCTTGGCTCCGTCAGGCTAATCTGGGCTCATGCTGTGCACACAACACAGAACAGCCATTCCCACTCTGTGCCTCTGGGCACAGGTCCGCAAAGATTTTCACATGGGAGTTGAAGTATGGGGGCCTCATGTCACTGCACAGGTGTGGCTCCTGGCTCCATCACCAGTGGCTACGATCGCAGGCCATGCACACCTGCTTCCTCAAGTGAAAACAGAGTAACAGGACCACCTCATGGCACCACAGTGACGATTCACTGGGCCGAGGCGTGTGGAGCACTTAGAACGGCGGTTGGCACATGGTGCGTGCTCCGTAACGTCAGCTGTTTGTGTTATTTTACCCCCCGCTTCTTCCCCTCCAGTGGCTCCTGTCTGTCCTCTTCCTTCAAAGCCCAGCTCATAAAGTCTCTCCTCAGAATCCGCCCACGGCTGCCCCACTCTCTGGCATTCCCTCAGTAAACTGGGAACTCAGTGTGCTCCTTCCTCCTTACAGATGGGTTCCCTGCTGAGTAAGATAGAACAGCCTTTGCCGCAGACGTCACCAAATGGAGACATTTTTTTTTTTTTTCCCAAAGATTATTTTAGGGAGAGAGTGTGCACGTGTGCAAGCAGGGGGAGGGGTGGAGGACGTGCGGAGAGAGAAACTCTCAAGCAGACTCCCCGCTGAGCACGGAGCCTGACATGGGGTTCGATCTCAGGACTCTGAGATCATGACCTGAGCCGAAATCAAGAGTCAGACGCTCAACCGATTGAGCCACCCAGGCGCCCTGTAGACATGACTATTTGATAATCAAAGTCAACTCTCGGTTGTTTCCTGCCATCTGCCTTGTCCTCAGTGGGCCCTCTGGTAGCTACACCCAGGACTTCACCAGTGCCCTGGGCCTGGATGCTCTGCCACCTGAGGCCCCTCCTCTCATCCACAGGGCTTCTCTGGCTCTGACCGCTGCCCCACCCGCATGCCCTTAGGACTCTGGAACATGCAGAGTGGGCCTTGTTCATGCCTGGGACTACACGGGTATTCTCAATGTTCCTGCCCCCCGTGTGGGCCTGAAGCTCCCAAGCAACCTTCTCTTCATTCAGGCCATGTTCTTCTGTCCAGAGACACATTGGGCCGTCTGCTCCTCCTCCCCCTGGTGCTTGGACTCGAGCAGTGGTATCACACCTGGGGGCTTTAGAAAGTTCTACCACCTGAGGCCCTGGGCCACAGAGCTTCTGGCTGAACTGATCTTAGGGTGGGGCCTGGGCATCGCCAGGTGACTCTGACTTGCAGCAGGTGGAGGACCCGTGAGCTCAGGTCACGCGGGATTCAACGTCACCACTGACCACTGAATTTGCACGTGCGGGCAGGCAAGGGGGGAGGGTACCTGCAGAGCCGGCACAGCTGATCAGAGTGGGCTCCTCGAGCTGCCGCAGGGCCTCCTGGACCACCTGCTCTGCGGCCTTCCTTGACTCTGCCAGCAGCATTTTCCGTTGGTCTTTGGCGACCTGGCACGCGGATTCCTAGAAAAGGTCCAGGGAGGTGAGGATCAGACACAGACCCCATCAGGAGCCTTCGAGCAGCATCCACCTTGACACAGTGGGGAGTCCTGGCATCTTAACTCAAGCTACTGCTAAAGAGGTGGGCATCCGTTACTTGCCCTTGCGCTGGACAGTTCCCGCTGGGTGTGTTCGAGCTGTTCCTGAAGAGCGGATAACTCTTCCTCCCGACGAGCCACGGCATGCGCCAAGCTGCTCCGCTCCTTCTCAAGCTCGGCGATCTGGCCGGCCCACTTTGCCTCTGACTGCAACGTTGGCCGGGTTAAAGAGGGAGAATTAAACGCTCCACTTCCCAGGAGTCCAGACCCACCAGCAGGCCACAGGGAACAGGAGGCGTCACCTTCATTCCCCCAAGCACACACTGAGCACGGATGGGACCAGCTTGGTCAGCTGCTGCGTGGGGCTGGACGCCGGGTGACAGCAGTCCCAAAGCCAGAGAGGGAAAAATGTGGAAGGGAGGCGATCCTCACCTGGGCAGAAGTTTCCAGGCTGCCTTGGACAATCTGGAGTTCCTGTTTGCTGGTGGCAAGTTCTTGCTTCAAGCTCTCTAGTACTTCCGTCTGTTCTTGAGTCTGAAAGAGAAGAAAAACAGGAGCCCTCTGATCTGGGTGGTGGTTGTAAGAGATAAACACATATAAAACCCCCCAAGCTATTGGGGCACCTGGCTGGCTCAGTCAGCATGCAACTCTTGATCTCGGGGTCACGAGTTCGAGCCCCGTGTTGGCTGTGGAAATTATTTAAAAACAAAATCTTAAAAAAAAAAAGTCCCCAACTCATCAATGGGAGATTTGTGTACTCTCTTGTATGCAAGATTGGATGCATCCAGCAAAAAGTGGGTGGGAGGAGGTGATAGCCCAGAGTGTTCCAGAAAGTTTTCTTCTGGTTAAGCAGGGAAAGCCGAAGGGAGAATTTTAGGGACATTTCCTAAATATCATGCTTCAGCTTATAGTACCGATAATAGTAGAACTAAATCTTCTTTCTTATAAAGTGTTTTTTTATTTTTTAAAATTGAAGTATAACTGATACAGAACTGGATCTTTAATTCAGACATCCCAATACCTGGTATGATGCTGAATCTAACCATCTTGAAACAACTCTTTTTGATTTCTTTCTTTTTTTTTTTTTTTAAAGATTTTATTTATTTATTTGAGAGAGAGAGAATGAGAGAGCACATGAGAGGGGGGAGGGTCAGAGGGAGAAGCAGACTCCCTGCCGAGCAGGGAGCC
Organism: Mirounga angustirostris; assembly: GCF_029215605.1. Taxonomy (NCBI): domain Eukaryota; kingdom Metazoa; phylum Chordata; class Mammalia; order Carnivora; family Phocidae; genus Mirounga; species Mirounga angustirostris. Next base: position 171,048,134 of record NW_026991713.1, read on the forward strand.
CGATGCGGGACTCGATCCCGGGACTCCAGGATCATGACCTGAGCCGAAGGCAGTCACCCAACCAACTGAGCCCACAGGCGCCCCTGATTTCTTTCATAAGTGCTACTTTTCAAAGAGCAGGTTGCAACCCATTAGAATTCACAGCTAACATTAAAAAAAAATGAAATAAACGGAGGCACCTGGGTGGTGCCAAGTTGGTTGAGCATCCAACTCTTGGTTTCGGCTCAAGTTGGGATCTCAGGGTTGTGAGATCGAGCCTTGCGTCAGGTTCCGTGCTCAGCGCGGAGTTTGCTTAACACTCTCCCTCCCCTTGCCCCTCCCCCCAACCTCTGTAAAATTAAATCTTTAAAAAAATAAAAAATAAAAAAATGAAATAAACAGAGCAAAAAAAATCCAAATGCATCCACAGAGTAAGGATGAATATTGCTTTGTGACACTTTTACTTCCATTAAATAGACCATATTTCCTACTCTGAGTCACAGAGAAGCGTGACTGTTAAGTGTAAGGCATTCAGTTTTCTCTATCTGACACATCCTACTGCAATGGGACCTGCCTGCCAATCCCACCCCAACTCGTGGGTGTTCTCCCAACCACAAGTCCTCATAAATGTTCACGTCTCTCTCTGATCTCCAGGTGCTTTTACTTCTCTCAACCATCCCAGACTCGCCCTTGGCAAGACTTTGCTGATGCACCTGCTCAGCTGAAGCCTCTTTATCACGCCATGCCTCTAACCCCTGGTGCGTTGGTCACCCTGTCCCATGCTCACACCTCTTGTAGCACGCTCACAGGGCTCTAACCCACAGGGCTGCCTGTTGCAGCAAAAGACAAGGTCTTTCCACCTGGGCAGCACCCGAGGCCCGCCTCCAGCTCAGGCAGAACCCCTCCCTCATTCCCCCTGCACTTTTCCTTCCCCTCACCTTCCGCTGCGCCTGGTCACTTATTCGCTGGAAGGAGTCCTCTAGCTCTTTTTTCTCTCGTTCCAAATCCGCCTGGGCTTGCCTGGCCACGGACACCTGTTTGGTCACCTCTGCATTCTGTAGGGGAGGAACAGTGTCTTGAACTGGCTTATCTCAGGTTTAACAACTCGGGGACAACATCTACTTCTAGAACAAATGACAACGTTCAGACAGCTGGACACAGAAATCACTTTTCTACCCAGAGAGAAGCCAGAATAGAGATGTCATCTTCAGATACTCGACGCTCAAGAATTTAAAAGAACAGGGGCAACTGAGTGGCTCAGTCGGTTAAGCGTCCGAGTCTTGATTTTGGCTCAGGTCATGATCTCGGGGTCATGAGATTGAGCCTTACATCAGGCTCTGCACTGGGCGTGGAGCCTGCTTGGGATTCTCTCTCTCCCTCTAACCCTTCCCCCCAACCCTGCTCTATCTCTCCCTAAAAATAAATGAATAAATAAAATAAAAGAATAATAAAGATGGGGGATAATCCAATCAGGGCTGACATCAAAAGTCAAGACATGGAAGGCCAGCAAGCTTGAAAAGCAGTGGTTTCCATGAAATGATGGTGACCCACTCAGAATTGGTGGGGACAATGGAGCGGCGGTGTCTCCTGCGTTGTGGGGACAGCGCACGGTGCAGGGTCCTACCTTCCGCAGCAGGTCAGCGTGGTTCTGCACCAGCTCACTGTACTTTTCCTTTAGCTTGCTGTACCGCTGTTCATTGGCTTGGGCTCTCCCTGTATTGTCAAGAGCCAAGGTGAGCAGTCTACCCCTGCTGGGACCCTGTGCCTTCCTTCCATAAGCCAGAATCCCTAGAACAGCCTTCCTCCTTTTCACAAATGCAAACACCTTCTACGCCCTCAAAAATCCCACTGAAATAAACTCCTCTTCATCGGTGTTTCTGGTGTTAGGCTATCTCTCCTTCGGAGACCCTGTCCCCCAGGCAGATACCCCACTGTCACCTCCTGGTTCCCGTCCCCGCATTCTGAGCCCGTGGGGCTCTCCACTGGCTGGGCTCCCACCCGCCCCTCAGAGTGGCGACATGAAGGTCCTTCCTGGTGGCTCTTCTGGGCAGAAGCACGGCTGGGGCTCTGCCACCCAGCCCTATCCTTCCCCCTGAGCCTTGCCTGACTCTGCGGCCCCCGCCTTCAGCCCCAGCCTAACGGACTCACTTTCTATCTCGGTCAGGCTCCGCTGGGCCTTCTCCGTGTCTTCGCGCTTCTTCTTGAGCTCGTCCAGCTCGGCCCGGAGAAACTCGCTGTCATCAGCCGCCTGCTGCCGCAGATGTCGCTGTTCTGCAAGCTCAGCCTCCAGTTCGCTGACCCGGCCCTTCAGCTGCAGCACGGCCCGCTGGCTCTGTGGGATGGACTCGGCCAATGAGCCCCAGCGCTGGGCCACGGGGCTGGGCTGGGCAGGAGAAGCGGGTCCTCCCAGGCTTCCAGCACTGATCCAATGAATACCCATGTTTGCCTAACAAACCCCGCCCCCCCCCCAAGGGCCTCATGAGAGTTGAGGCTTCTGGTCATTATAAGCCACCAGCCAACAATGGCGTGACGACAGGAGGACTCTGGTCTTGTTGGAGTGGCCTGGGAGCAGTCCTGGACGAGCGGGCACGAGGGAAGAGGGGATGTTTGCCTGCCCCCGTGAGTGAAGCCCGACCAGCCATGGGCCTGGGGGGCAGTCCTATTTACCGCCCCAGACCCCACAAACAGCCTTGAGAGTTACAAATCAGACCTTCCGATCGCCACGGGAGGAGAACAGGTCTTCCTCACTGTTGGCTTCACAGCCAGCCGGCGGTCATGGTTAACTCAAGAACCAAAGGGAGACAGGGCTTGGCTCAGAAGTCATTCTTAAGGTAGGAATGACGGAAATGCAGCACTACCAAGACCACGGAAGGACCAGGGCCTTCTGGCTTTCGAGTTTCTACTAACGAGCACCCCTGCCATCCCCCTTAAAATGTGGTCCGACAAGTGTCTCTGCGAATATGAACATGCCACGGCGAAGCCCAGAACTGGATCAGAGCCCGACTCATACCTCAGTCTTCATGTTCTCCAGCTGTGCCTTCAGCTCACTGACTTCCCTGTATAGTTGACCAATTAAGTGATCCCTGGGAACAGAAGGAGAACAAGTTTGCTTCCACTGTGCTTCCATCCCTTTCCTTTTAAATGCGAGCTGGGAAATCAGGGGAGGAAGTTAAAAGCTGGTGTTAATTTGGGGAAAGTTTTTTGAAATTCCATACATTATATGCTAAGACCCTCCGTGTCACTGGATCCGAATCTAACACCCATGGGTTATTCAACCTTATCTGATCTCCCTCTGGGATTCCAGGGGCCGATATTTGAGCATTGCGACGCTTCTCTGCGGGGCCCAAGTGTCACTGAGCATCCCGCCCTGGTCGGGGGTGGCCAGCCAGACCCCGGCTTCATGTAGTTTCTGCACCACCTGCCTGCTCCCAGTGTGGACTCACTTCTCATCCTTGTTCACGCCGTTCTGACTGTTGAAATTGAAGGGGTCACTGCTGAATGAGCTGCCAAAGATGTCATCAAACTTGTTGTCAAATAAATTCTGTGGTGACCAAAAAGGAGTGAGGACAAAGTTAGAGATCCAGAGACTTCTGTACGGGGCTCAGAGGAGTGAGATGTAAAAAAAAAAGGGATCCTTTCTTAACTGGGTTCAAGTCCATCTGTGGTCCCTCTTAGAGACCGCAGGGCAGGGGCCTCAGTCTAGGTTAGCGCTTTGGTTAGAAGTTGGTCCAGCTTGGTGACAGCCAAAGGGTCTTGGTCAGAGCCTCTCCCCTGCCCATATGGGGCAGCGCGAAGGGCCGCACGTGGGGCTCACCACCTGCTGTCACCCTAACCCTAACCTAATCCTAAGCCTAACCCTAACACGTGGGGCTCGCCACCTGTCACCCTAACCCTCGGGTTCCAGTGGAGGTGCTCCTCACCTGCTGGGAGGCATCCATGTCCACGAGGTCATCCTTCTCTAAGACGGGCTCGCTGTCCGGGGACGAGGCCTCGGCCGGGATGACCACCACAGGGCTGATGTGTTCTGACAGCGCAGAGGCCCGCAGGAAGTTGGGTGGGTTCTGAGGAGGGAAGACACCCCCCCAAACCGTGTCACCCGCCAGTCCTGCCCGTCTCTGAGATCTGAGAGCACCCAGGACCCGGCAGCTCCCACGGCAGGGCCGGGCGCACGTACCTCAGGCAGTTGAGGGATCTGAATGAGCCGCTTGAAGTACTGGAGGTTGCTGGAGCGGTAGAACAGATCTTTCAACCTGGGGGTGGAGAAGGGCCTGAGGGGTGCTGGGCACCTCCCCGGCCCTGGGGTGGGGACAGTGCAGCCCCCCAGCTGTCCTGCTGCCTGCCCAGCCCAAAGGCGCGGGCTATCAAGGAAATGACCTCCATGGCACTGGGATTCGATTGTGACGCTGCAGGGGGAGGTTATCTGGAGCCTGTCCTCACTTACGTGGTGGTAAGGAAAGAGGGATTCAAAGGACAGAATCCTCTGGAAGAGCGGATCCCCCCAGAACAAATTTCTGCATCGCTGTGGAATCTATGCTGTTGCATGGCAGATGTCTTCCCAGGAACGTTTGGCTTAGAATAACATGAAAATAAATGTACTCTCTCTGAGGATACGCGACCTAACCACAGGCATGGGGAAGGAAACGTCATTACTGAGGGAGATCCCTTTGTTTTGGAGCTCTGTGTTATCTCCCCAGTTAGACTAGAAGCTTCCAGAGGGCGGAGACTGGGTTCTGCTGAGCTGGGCTTGCCAAGGAACCACGCACAGAGGAATTAACTCATCAAGACTTCACTGGAGAAAAGCAATCTATTTATACTGTGTCCCAATCTTGGATGGGTATGGGAATGAAGAAACCAATTTTTTTTCTCATCTTTGGGTCTCCATTTTGAATCAAAACATGGAAAGCTGAGGAAGCAGAGAGCATCAGACAGATTTCCTGAGAGGAGAGAGGATGGTGGGTCTCTGTGCCCTCTCCCTGCAACCCACAATCTCCTCCAGCTCAGCCCAATACACTAAACCCCTGGGATCTCAGGCCAGCCCTTCTGACCCCAAGGTTGGGGTTGCCCCTGTCAGGTCATTGGCACTTTCCCCGAATTCGGGGACACTGAGGCCTCAGGGAGCCGCCGGGTCTGTGCAGACGAGAGAGTGAGGCAGCTGCTCATGGGAGAGGGTTTCATAAGCTAGAAAAAAATGAAAGGAAATAAAATCACCTGACCACACATCCCCCTCTTTCTGGGCTGGAGCCAACAGTAATAGGCTGCTTTGCTTTCATAAGCTACTGGAATTTACCATTCCAGGAAATCAGCCCCAGGGCCTGTCTCCTAGGATTTAATAAGTCATTTATTATAGAATAAACATATAAGGCTTTTCAAATGGAATAAGGAAACCGGGAGGTTAGGACAACCCTGAACTTGGCCTCTGACTGCTGCCCGGGGAACCAGCACGAGAAGTCTGAGCTTGGGGTTTGGCAGCTATGCTTTTTCTCTGTTGTCAGGGCTGAAGAAACTAACAGGCAAAACAAGAGGGTCAAAGAGAGCGTGCTGAGCCCCAGGGCTCTTCTCGGCACCTGGGTTCTCTCTCTCATGCCATTCCTTCCCCTCTTCCTTGGGCACACGTAACCAGTGATGAACTGTATGTCTCCCCTCGCCAGCAATCTTCTTCCCCAAATGCACAGAATAATTTACCCCTCAGTCAGACAAACTCTCCTCTTCTAGACAAGACAGCTGGCTTACTAGTTTAGTAATTTATCCAAATATTTATGCGTAATTGGCTGCTACGTATCAGGGGCTAGGGATGTAATAATGGAGAGTCAGGCATAAATAAAGCTGTGCTAAGAACCATGAAAGAAATAAATTAGGTGCTGGGCTGAAGAATATGGGGGGGCGGAGGTGGGGCTGGAGGAACAGGAGATGAAGAAGACCCGACTTAAATAAGAGATTTAAGATTTAAGGCCAGAGATGCTTTTGTGGGGAGGTGACCAAAGATGACCCAGAGCCGGCCAGGCTGGGAGAAGAGCCTCACAAAGAGAGGGAACAGCAAGCACTAAGGCCTTGATGGAGAAATGAGCTGGGAATGTTCCAGGAACTGGAAACGGACCCCATGTGGTGGAAACACCATAAGCCCTAAACACAATAAAGATAAGGTCAAAGATAGCAAGCAGGGCCTTGGAGATCATGGAGAAGAGCTTGGATTTTCTTCTCAGTGTAATCAGAAGCCACTGAAAGGCTCTGAGCAAGGGAATGACGTCTTTATGAGGTTGTTCTAACTGCTGGGGTGGGGGGACAGGATTTCAGGGGGCAAGAGTGGAAGCCCAGGGCATCCGCCATATTGGAGGGTCGTGGCACAAAACGATGGTAGCCCCAGAGATGGCAGCTATGATTGGAGCCAAGATATATGTGCAGAGCATCTGCCACTGGAGTGGACATGGGAGAGGAGGACAATGGTGAGTTCCAGATCTCTGGCCTAAATGGATGTGGCAGCATTTACTGAGATAGAAAGGGCCGGGAAGGAAAAATTTGGTTTTTTTTTTGTTTATTTATTTATTTTTAGAGAGAAAGAGCATGAGGGGGAGAGGGAGAGAGAATCTCAAGCAGACTCCCCGCTGAGCGCAGAGCCCAATGAGGGGCTCGATTCCACCACCCCGCCATCACGACCCAAGCCGAAACCAAGAGTTGGATGCTCAATCAACTGCGCCACCCAGGCACCCTGGGAGAAAAAGTTTGCGGAGGAAAACCTAGAGCTCAGTTTGAGATGTAAGACAGATAACTGGGTGCGTGAGACCCAATTCAGAGGCAAGGCTCAGTCAGCTAGAGATACAGATCTGGGTGTTGCGTTTCACGCACATGGACCATACGTGGTATGAGAACGTAGGGAGAAGAAAGAGAGGATGAAGCCCGGGGCATACAGCAGGTGATGAATGAATGGATGAAATCACCTTCTCCGACATGCTCGTGTGGACTTTATTAGAGAACGGATAGCTTCGCCAGCCAGTGGTACATTTACTGCCGTCCTCGTCACCTTCCTCCACTCTACTGGTTTACTCTGCCGATACCCTCATTCCTCAATCATTTTAAAACAAGTGCTCTTGTGTGGATTAATCAAGTTTATAGCATTCGTTTCTCTCACTTAAGCCACTTACTTGGTGAATTGCTCCATGAAACGATCCCGGTGGCCTTGCAGGGTGTCGGCTGGGAGACCTGGAAGAAATTGGGAAAAGAGTGAGAGGGAAGAGGACCACAGGAGGACCAGGCGAGCCACAGCGGGGCTCTGGAGGGAGAGGACCATCCACCCTGGGGCTTGTGGCCAGCCTGCCAGGCCTACAGCTGCCCCAGGAACAGGGACTGGTAACCAAGGGGGCCCAGAAGGGCCAGCCATGAGTCTAGGGGTGCTTCTCCTCCACATCTGTCCTTCTGTTTGTTCTTGCAGCATGAGCCATTCTGGGTGCAGTGGGCTGGAAGTTGTGTTCCTGACCACGGAAGACACCGTGGTGACCTGACCAAGCAGCAGGATAGACCCCCAGCAGGTGGCAGAGGTGTGGCTCTCTCAGAAGTACGTGCACTGGGTCGGTCCAGCACAGACGTTAATCTGCGAGGGATCCATAGAGCCTGCACGAGAGGATGCCTGCCAGAAGGCAAAGATTATAGGACAACACTCAGGATCCCAGTCTGGTGCTCACTCAGTCACGGCCAACGGCAAGATGCTGGACAAGCAACAGCCTCTTAGACCAGCCCCCTCTCCTACAGAGTGGGTTCTCTGAGGTCCCTTCTCCTCCCAGAATGCATGACGCTGCATACTTCAACTATAGATCACAACTCGGTGATCCCTTTATTTCTTGTCTTGTTCCTTAAACGTACATTTTAGGAATTTTTTTTAATTAACATAAAATGTATTATTTGTTTCAGGGGTACAGGTCTGTGATTCATCAGTTTTACATAATTCACAGCGCTCACCATAGTACATACCCTCCCCAGTGTCCATCACCCAGCCACCCCCAGCCCTCCCACTGCCCCATTTTAGGAATTTTTGAATAGGAATACATTTACTTGGTACAAAGAGGGAGTACGTGTATAAACATACGATAATTCAAAATGCCCACCAAAACGGTGGATGATGATGGCACTTTATCTCAGTGGCCTCTCTCCCCAGAACACTTAACCCCAGTCCAGTCATGAGAAAAACACCGGGCAGACTTAACTCAGGGGACATTCTACAAGTGTCCGACCAATTCTCGAAACCATCAAGGTTGTCAAAAACAGGGAAAGTCCGAGAAACTATGACAGCCAAGAGGAGGTTAGGGAGACACAATGACCCAATGTAATGTGGTGTCCTGGATGAGACGTTAGGTAAAAACCATGGAATTCTGAATAAAGTATGGACTTCAGTTGATAATAATGTATCAATAACGGTCCATTCATTGTGACAAATGTATCATATTAATGTAAGATATTAACAATAAAGGAAACTGGGTTCAGGGTATGGGGGGGACACTTCCTCAGCGATCTTTACAACTTTTCTGTAGATCTAAACTATTCTAAAATGAAACCTTCATTTTTAGAGAAGTATATATTGTGCAGGATAACTGCCTTTCTTCCCTTGGGATTCAGTCTGCTCTCTGCCCCTCTGGGTGCGCTCACTTGTCCAAAGCCTTCCTAACACTTAAACATCTGATTCCAACCTCCCTTCCACGAGATGCTCCTGGATTAACCCGAGTGATGCCGCTTCCTGTGCCCCCTAAATAACCAGACCCACTTCCTGTCAGTGACCACAGTTCTAGACTATCCCTTGTCCCTGTCTTCCGACATGCATCCTTGTCCCTTTGCCAGGGCCATAACACCTTGCTTGTATCCACTCAGGTCTTGATTTTTCTTGGTTCTCCCTCATCCATACATTCTGCACATGTATATCCCTCATGGGGAACGCCTCTGAGTGTGGACCAGAAACCACCCAAATCAGCTTCACCTGGGGTATGGTTTCACCATGCACACCCCAAACCTACTGGACCCACCCACAGCAGACCCCACAGGAGCAGGACCCACACACATTGTATAAACAAGAAGCACACAAAAGTATAAGAACTCTACAGTAGTTTCCAAGATAGAATCTGCAAAAGCATCCCAGGGACCTGTGGCTGGGTAGGGGCTGGCCCACCATGTACAAGAGCAGCTCTGTTTTGTTTTCTATTTCCCCATAAAGTTCCACATGTCCAGAGAAGCTGCGTGGATGAACACTTCGGAGACCACTGTCCTTGCACCTGTGGGTCCAGGCTGGGCCTGGTATCAGTCATGTGGGTCCTAGAATACATGACACGTGTGGACGGAGATGTGATGAAGCCAGAGGTGGAGGGAGGGAGCTGTCCCAGGACACTGCTATGGAGAGCCAGGTGCTTCCCTGGGCACAGCAAAGCTTGTGCCCTGCTCCTCAAGGGGGTTGGGAGCTCTAGGAACTTTGGGAGCAGTGGCAGAAAGGGCACTGAAGGGACAGCCTCTGGCTGTAATCCTCCTTCCAGCCAGAGGCGCACAGAGAAGATCCGGCCCATTGTACTCACAGGAGTGGAGTTTGAAGAGGAGCTTGACAGTGTAATCGTACAGATGACTGCAGTCCAGTATGACCTGGATCAGCGGGGCGAGCCGGCACTGCCCGGTTGCCGTCACGGACACCGAGCGGGACATGTCCAGGGAATTGAACACTAGGGAATAAACGGGGACACAGGCAGTAGGGGATAAGAAACTGCAGGTGACCTTCTCAGAGGGGCACAAGACAGGGGTCTGACACATGCCAAGGACCCGCTCTGTGCATATGCTATGTCATCGGACCGCAGTTACCCCTTACAACACTCCCGTGGGACAGGTACACATGGGAGGAAACAGAGTGAGTCCCCGGAAGGCAATCACATGGGGAAAATAGCAAACATTAATCAGGACACGAAGGAGGGAATAATTCAGCCCTGGCTTCCTGGAGGCTTGCCACAGGGTCTTGGGACACCAAAAAGGGACACATGCAGGAGCCCTGGGTACACAGGGCTGAGGATGAGCCATCAGGATCAAAGGCTGCTGTCGGTCCCTGGGGGGCAGGTCAGCTGAAGTGCTGCCCTCCACTCTCTCGAGCTCCAGACAGCACGTTGCTCCCTCCCTGTCTTGCTCCACAGACCCCTCCACGTTACCCTCTGCTCCCTTGTTCTTTGTTTTTTTTTAAAGATTTTATTTATTTATTTGACAGAGAGAGAGACAGCAAGAGAGGGAACACAAGCAGGGGGAGTGGGAGAGGGAGAAGCAGGCTTCCCACGGAGCAGGGAGCCCGATGTGGGGCTCGTTCCCAGGACCCTGGGATCATGACCTGAGCCGAAGGCAGACGCTTAATGACTGAGCCACCCAGGTGCCTTTTTAAAATTTATTTTAGGGAGAGAGAGAGAACACAAGCAGGAGGGGCAGAGAGAGAGAGGGAGAGAGAATCCCAAGCAGACTCCATGCAAAGCGCAGAGCCTGATGTGGGGCTCGATCCTATGACCCTGAGATCACTGAAACCAAGAGTTGGATGCTCAACTGACTGCGCCATCCAGGCGCCCCATACCCCTTGTTCTTAAACCAAGCAACCAGATGCCTGGCCGTGGACACCCAGTGCACAACACTGGCCAGAGCCGAACTCCTTCCTGCAGTGGCTGCCCACCACCTGCAGAGACTCCACCATGGCCAGCATCGAGAAACATCAGTGAGCCCGACTGCCCCAGAGGAAAGCCCAGAGCAGCTGTGCTCAGCCTTCCCTCACTGCACGATTCCCTGTTAACTGGCTTACTCTGGCAGCTGAAAAAAAAAAAAAATCCCAAACAGTTCTAATGAAAAGGCAGCTTTTCTTTTTGACACAAATTAAAAGCAGCTGTCACTGCAAGGCGGCCATCCTCAAGTTCACGGACTTCCTTGGGCTCCACTCTAGCAAGGGATCACAGACCGCTCCATCTTCCAGCCCGCCCGCCACTTGCCAGGAATGCCCCTTGGCATCCGGTAATATCTAGAGCAGTGTGACCGGGGACATGTTACTCAACCTCTCTGTGCCTCCAGATGGTCTTCGGTAAAATGCAGGGGCTTCTAAGAGCACGTACCTCGAAAGGGTCTTGTGCGTATTCAAGGACAGGGTCGTGTAAAGTGCGGAGCACTGCAGTGATTCTCGGTGTTGGCTTTGAGATTGATTAGCATCACTTGGGAAAATTCAAAATCTAATGTTTCCCAGCAACTCCCCTACCTCCCATTCTGTTTTAGTTGGTCTGGGGTAGGGTTGGGGCACTGGTAGGTTTCAAAAGCCCCCCAGGTGATTCTAACATGCAGCTAGGGTTGAGAGCTGGATTTCCTGGCTGAGTGGTTCTCGTGAAGCAGAATCAGTCGGTAGCACTGTGCAAAAGAATTCTGTGATGGCGTAAGTGTCCCTATGAGCCATTCAGTAGGGCAGCCACATGGGGCTACCGGGTGCCTGAAATATGGCTAGTGCAACCGAGGACCTGACTTTTTAATGTTATTTAATTATAACTTATTTAAATAGATGTAATCTAATTAATGTAATTTAAATTAATTTAAATAGGCACTACCCATTGGACAGTGGCTACCATATTGGACAGTATAGACCTGGCTGGGGAGGGAGTAGGCGGCTAAAACGCAGATGGCTGGGCCCCACCCTCAGAGATTCAGATTCAGTAGGTCTAGGGTGGCACCAGGGGCTTTGCATTTCTAACAAGTTCTCAGGAGATGCTGATGGTGCTGGTCCAGAGGACCACACTTGGAGAACCGTTGCAAGCGCTGGAAATAAATGTTAACTGTGACTGGCCCACGTTTCCCACAGGGGAAAACCAGGGGCACCTGAGGGTACTGGTTGGCACCTTGCAGGGTCACAGACTAGGACTCAGAAGCTGGAGGGATTTCTTCCAATGCCAGTTCCCCTGGTTTTTGCAGCATACAGTAGGGAACTGGGGACGGGATAGGGAGCGGGGGAGATGAGTGGTACAGGGCTCTTGGTTCCGAATCAGTGCGCGCTCAGGGGCAAGAAAGCCACCACCATTTGACCATGTTGGGGTTTGTGCCAAGACTTGGGGCAGCTGCTCCCCCCTAGGAAACTCAAAGTGGCTGATTCACTCCTGACAGTCCCACAGCATTGGGCTGGATATTGATACCGTTTTATGAGCACTGATCCCCTGTCCTTTCCTCACTGCTGTTTATCTGAAGCACGCATTCTTGAATTTTGTTGAACACTGGGCTAGAATGGAGGGAAGTACTCAAAGATGAGTAGGACATGGTTCCAGATTCCAGGGAGGAGCTCAGCATCCAGTGGTATTAATACAAGTGATCAACACGTATAAAAACAGCCAGGGAGGGGTGTCTGGTTGGCTCAGTCGGTTGAGCGTCCAACTCTTGGTTTCGACTCAGGTCATGATCTCGTGGGTCGTAGCATCGAGCCCCAAGTTGCGCTCCACGCTCAGCAGGGAGTCTGCTTGAGATTCTCTCTCTCCCTCTCCCTCTGCCCTTCCCACTCATGCTCTCTCTCTAATAAATAAATAAATCTTTAACAAAATAAAAAATATTTTAAAAAAATGCATCCATACTATTTCTCCTACCTGGCTGGGAACACCTTAGGGCAGGGATTCTATTTTGTGTTTCACTTTTACTTCTCTACTGACCTTCTTCTTTCTCCTGCAAATCACGGTTCCCAACTGGTTGTGGTGATCCTCTCACACATCCAGCACTAAACTGATTGGTCGAAGTACGAAGGCATTTGCCACCCTGGCCCAGCCCTGGCCCAGCGTTGGCTGGTATCAGGCCAGTTGTAAGTAGCTGCTTACATGCCAAAGGAAGGTATAATTCAGGGGGAGAGAGTGTCTGTTTTTCCTGAGAAAATCAGAGCCCCAAGAGTGGGTCCCACATGTCCAAATGCTGAGAAGGTCATCAAGCTTGTGCATAAATACTCTTAGCTTGGAATCCACTCTTTCACGGAGCTGGGCACTTGTTGTGGAGCATCTTGAATCTTAGGAAATGGGCTTTTCTGTTCCCCAGGAGAGAAGGGGGAGTCATGCTGGCAGGTGTGGGAAGAAGGGACAGCAAAGAGAAGGGAACGGACTGCTTCCTTCCTGATTCCAGTCAGGGAAGTGTTGGGGGCTGACAGCCGGGAGGCACCAGAACTCTCAGCGAAGGGAGCCTGGAAGGGCGGCAAATTCTCCTTGCTAGTGGAAAGGGGCTTCGTGGGCCTCTCACGTGGACTTGGCCAACAACTCAACTTGACCAGCTGGTCGACCCTGGCTGCCGACCAAAGAGCACACAGCAGCCCCTCCTCCTGAGCAGCAATCCATCCCGAGTGCCAACCCAGCTGAGTGGCAGACAAAGCACTGGCCAGCTCGGGGGCCACAGTCCGAAGGTTATCAAAGAGGTCAGACCCGTCTTCGGGCTCTGGGAGGCCCGCAGGGTGGGGAGCATGGTCATTCTGCTCAGAATGAAATCACCCATGAGCTCCGGCCCCTCCCTGCACAGGGACGAGGAAAGCAGAGATAGGGTATGGATATTCCCATTTCCTGACATGTGCTGCATAACCTCGTAGGGAGAAGGGGGCTAGGACGGCTGGTCTAAGCCGGGAACAAAGCTCAGAATTAGGCAATTCCCATGACAGCTTGGGCCAGATGGGAGGGAGAGACTCACCAGTTTGGAAGAGATTAAGTTCACACTCCAGGTAGTCAAACATCTCCACTGTTAGCTGGAAACTGGACACAAGAGGAGAGAGAGCTTATATTCCAGAGCCTGAGGCCAGTGCTTCACCTGTCCCCTCCCCCCTGCTCTGTGTTGCTGTCTCTGTCCCCAATGCATACGTGCGTGCACACACAGAGACACGCCCACCCCCACCCCCAATCCTTAGCCCCCACCCACGTGGGTCTTAAGGCCATTTGAAGATCAAGCAGGGTGAATTCCACAGTGATGGTGGCAGAGGGGAGGGCAGGTGCCATGCTGGGTGGGGAGGGCAGCGGGTGACACCGAGACTCGAACCCTGGGCAGCCTGGAAGGATTCTGGATGAGGCACCAACACTAAGTGGCCCCACCCCAGCCACTGCCCTTGCCCATCAGGCCCTGTGTGACAACATCGAGCTTTCTTCCCTGCTGGGTCCCCAGCATGAGGACGGCCACTCACAAGTTGTTAACGTCGCTCTCTCCAGCCTCATCCAGCTGCCGGTCGCTCATCTGAAGGTTGCCTGGGAACCTGGGATTCTGGAAAGGGAGGCAGAGGATGGCAGTCGGGACAGGGCACCTCAACTAAGCTGACATCGGGCAGCAGCAGGCTTGATTCTGCTCGTGCAGCTACCCACACCCTTTGTGGGGGATGTGTCAATGCACACAGACCCCCCCTGACCAGCTCACAGCAGAGAATATCCACTACCCATCATCAGAGGTGAAGGCTCCATCCCGTATCTGGGAGCCAGGACAGGGCTCTACCCTAACAGTTCATATCCTGGAACATTCTTCTAAAGATGCTCTCTGGCCCTCCAGTGAGGCCCAGTGTGACAGTGGCCGGCCCTCGACCATCCATGAGGCGCAGATAGTCCCGCATATATGTATCCCCAGTACATTCTGAACCCCACCCATGCTTCCCTCTGTCCTTCGGCCGCTTCCCGAAGCTGCCATTGTGAGTTCGGGGAAGGCAAACCCATTTTCATATTGGCATTATCTCTTCCCCAGTGTGGCCTGCCTGGAGTGGTTGGAACACAAGGCAAAGGGAAAGGTGCAGACGGGCACTGATGGGTGGCCAGTTAAGGGGGTCTCAATTCCACGGAGAATACTTTAGGCTCTGAAGACATAAATCCTCCACTGCACACCTCCTGGCTCTTCCCTCTGCTCTGGCCGCCCCCTCCAGCCCTCAGGCTCACCCCCAGGGCTCCTCTGTCTCAGAGCCGGCCAGTTCCTTGAGCGCCCCCTTCTGGCCGTATTTAACCTCGCTCAGTCTGGACAGACACCTGTTCTTGTGTCCTTCGCCCTTCCTGCTGCCTGTTCTTCCACCACACTGCTGTCAAACCCCGGTGAGCCTGGGTCTTTGTTCGAGGACCAGCTGCCAACATCCCTAGAGAAGGACTCACAGCTGGAGTCCCCTTTAATCATGTTCTCCAACCTTAGTGCCCCTTCCTGGTCCTGGCTACCGGCCCGGCTCCTCACCGCCCTGGTCCGTGCCTTCCTCCTTACATCTCTGGGTCTCCCTCAGCATCTTGCTTCCCACTCCCTCCCCCGTTTTGAATGTGCCAGCTATCCTTCCGTTCCTCCTGCTTCAAAAGAGGAAGGGCCAGCCTCTCTCCTGACTCGGGATCAGCCCTCCTTGTGCGCTATTTGATCAGATCTAGGTTCTGGTTCATTCTGTCCCTCATGGAAGGAGTCCTGATTGAGCACCTGTTCTGCGCTAGATGCTGGACAGGGCACAGGGCACAGGACAAAGGACACGAGGAGACACACACACCTGTCCTCTGTCCTCCCGGAGCTCGGAGTCCAAAGCGCCCGTGGCCTCACTTGCTTCCCTGGGCTCCTGCACTTCTTGCAATCGCCCAGCTTGTTCCCACGGGCCCCACATCTTCGTAGCTGTTGCCCCCCACCCCTCCTGCCAGTCTTCAGAGCCCCCACCACTCTGGCCTGTCCCGGGGACCACCGTCCTAATCCGGCTCTCACCGTCTTCCACTCTTAGTGGGATGGTCTCACACAGCTGCCCGGTCACCCCCTCCCCACTCTCCACCTGCCTGTTCCTCACACTGAGGAGGATGTGTGGCCTGTTCCTCAGGAACCCAAGATTGTGCTGGGCCTCAAGCCCTTCTGCCTGCAGCTGACCCTCTGCCTGGCACGGCCGCCCTGCCCTTCTTCAGTGGCCTTTCCTCTACCCGCAAGGTGGCAGACAAGACTCTGGGGGCCTGGGGGAGGTGTGAGTGTATTCCCTGGGAGGGAGGGAGGGCAGGAAACGAACTGTGGGGCCAGAGGGCAGACCGGCAGACTGTATGTCCAACACCAGCTGCCCCTCCGGTTCGACACGCTGTCTTGACAACGTGATTTCGACATTCCACCTTGGCTGGTGTGGTCCCTGTCCCACCCCCTTGAATCCAGGGACCCCTGTGACTGCCTCAGCCCATATAGGACAGTGGAAGGGATGCTCTGTGACTTCGAGGCTGAGTCTTATAAACGCCACGCACTTCTACCTTGTTCTCTTGGGAAACTGGCCGGGCTGCAAGGGAGTCTTCACAAGCACTGAGACTTCGTGAGGAGGGAGACGCCAGGCCACGTCCACACTGTCCCAGCTCCAGCCAGCAGCGGACCGGGACCGCATGGGGGACCTGCAGCCTGCAACTGCCCAGCCCAACCCTTCTGGAACATCCGACCCACAGAAAGCGTGAGAGATGATAAAAGGCTGCTCGTGTTTCAGCCACTGAGCTGGGGGTGAGCTCAGGTGTTCTGCCTTTGAGAAGCCTACCTGGGTGGCTGGTGTCTGGCACGGTACCCCATTACAAGCTCCTGTACCATCTTGTGCATCTCTCAGTTCCGGTCCTCACTGGACTTGCCTGGCTTGTCTCCCAAGCAAATACGACTCCTGGAGGCCGGGCCAAAGTCCCTTCACCTTTCTCTCTTCAGAACCTAACCCAGTTCTGGGCTGCGGCAAGCACCCGGCTCCACTGAGCGGCAGGGGCTTTTTTGCCCTACAGGCCTGGGTTCAAGTCCCACCTCATCGCCGAGGAGCTGCATGACAAGGCAAGACACTCAAGCACGCTCCCAGTTTCATTTTCCTAGGCTATAAGAATACCGCCTTCTTAGGGTCGCCGCGAGAATTAACCAGGAATGGCTGGCACAGCAGGGTGGGTTCCGTGAATCAGAGCCCCCCCTTCCCCCGAGTCCATAAGAGGTAAATCTCCTCCCTTCCTCATTTCCAATGCCAGCTCCCCGCTCTGCTTCCAGGCCATTCCTGCCCACCCCTGCTCCATCCACACCCTCCCTCCACCATCCGCCTCGATCCGCTTCCTTCATCTTCCCCTTCCATGCCATGGCCCCGCATCATCTCAGAAGGCCTCTGGCTCCTTCTACAGGCTCGTGGGACTGCTGCGCACTGTGACTCGGTGCCGCAGGTACGTAAGCCTCCTCCCCCTGACGGACCCGGGCACTCCTGCCGAGCAGACCCTTTCTACGTATCCTTACGTGCCACCGGGTTACCCAGCATGACGGTTTTACCTGCACTCAGTGCATTAGAAAGACCGTCTAAGGCCACAGATGGATGCAAAGAAGGTTCTGTGTGGGAACTCACTACGTAAAAGGAAGGGACTGTTTTTATTCACAGTCAAGGCAGTGCTTCTGAAACATTTTCCTAAGGCAGCCTAGTGGATAGGGTCCTCTCTGCAAGATGGGGAATAAAAAGGTGTGGAAAATGTGGGCCAGAATCCCAGTCCTGAGTCCCACTGCAGCCATCCTATAAAATACCTTCCTCTCACTGGATGTGGTGTAAACGCTCCCTGAGGGGCCCGGGCCACCTTATTCCCGGAAGGACCTGAGAGTTTGGCCCACAGAGGTGGCCGGGGTGGGGAGGTTGTGGGGGGGAGGGATGGAGGTGGGGGGCCTGTATGCAGAACCGTTGGCAGACTCACTTTGGTGTGATATTCCATCTTCGTTCTTAGCAGTCTGAGGTAGATGCTGCAGAGCTGTCCATACCCCTCGCTCAGGTGGCCCTTTCGGGAAAAGAAAAGAAAGCAGGGTATCAATGCTAACATTTGGGGGAGAGACTGACAGCGAGCACTTCTGTTTTCAACAATAGATATATTTTTTTCTGATACTGAAAATAACAAATGGCCATTGTGGAAAATTCTGGAAGATACACAAAAGCAAAGGTACAAACAAATCACCCTTAATCTAAACACCAGACAGAATCATGGCGAACATTCTGGAGTACAAAATGTTATTTTATTTAATCTTTTTTCAATTTAAAGAGACTTTTTTTTAAAAAGTTTTATTATTTAAGTAATCTCTGCACCCAACATGGGGCTCAAATTCATGATCCTGAGAGTAAGAGTCGCATGTTTGGGGCGCTTGGGTGGCTCAGTCGGTTGAGCGTCCAACTCTTGATGCTGGTTCAGGTCATGATCTCGGGGTAGTGGAATCAGTGATCACTGATCACTCACTGCAGAGTCTGCTGGAGATTCTCTCTCTCTCCCTCTGCCCCTCTGTCTGCTTTTGGCTCAGGTCGTGATCCTGGAGTCCCAGGATCGAGCCCCACATCAGGCTCCCTGCTCAATGGGGAGTCTGCTTCTCCCTCCCCCTCTACTCCTCCCCTGCTCGTGCTTGCTCTCTCTCTCTCTCACTCACTCTCTCTCAAATAAATAAAATCTTGAAAAAAAATGAAAAAAATAAATGTTTAATAAATGCATAAAATCTTTAAAAAAAAAAAGTCACAGCTCTTCTGACTGAGCCAGCCAGGTGCACCTAAAATAATGTAGATGTTATTTGTTCGAGCTGTTTTAGGTTCTCAGCAAAATTGAGCAGAAAGTACAGGGATCTCCTATATACCCCCTGTTCCCACGTGTACAAAACTGTCCCCACTGTCAACATCAACACCAGAGTAGGACATTTGTTCCAACTGACAAACCTTCCCTGATACATCATTATTGTCCAAAGTGAAGTTTACCTTAGGAATCACTCTTGGTGTGGTACATTCTATGGGTTTTGACAAATGGATAACACCCTGTACCTAACATTATGGTATCACGCACAATAGTTTCACTGCCTTAAAAATCCTGTGTTCCACCTTTATTTTAAAATATAAAATGGAGTCCATTTTTTAACTTAATATACTTCAATTTTTTTCTCTATCTTCTCAAATTTTCTTCTGTTTCATTATTTAGTGATATTTTTAATGATATTTTTATCGAGTGTATACTGTAATTTATCAAACGAACTCCCGACTGTTGTATGTCTTAGTTACACGCATTTTTTTTTTTAAAGATTTTATTTATTTATTTGACAGAGAGAGAGATAGCGAGAGCAGGAACACAAGCAGGGGGAGTGGGAGAGGGAGAAGCAGGCTTCCTGCTGAGCAGGGAGCCCAACGCGGGGCTCAATCCCAGGACCCCGGGATCATGACCTGAGCCGAAGGCAGACACTTAACAACTGAGCCATCCAGGCGCCCTGCAGGCATGTTTTTCTATTATAAGCTATATTGCAATGAATGTTCTTACCGTATAATCTTAGGTACCAACACGAGAACTTCCTTTGCATGACTTCTAGACAAGGCTTCTGATTTAAGAATTTTAAGTCTCCCACCCTGAGTAATCACAGTCTGGTCATAGGCTATTTCCTTCCTCCTGTCTCTCTATCTAAGTGCAGGAGAGGAAGCACCTCTTCCAGATGGACTCCAGCCGACTGAGAGCAGTTAAGCATTCTACATGGGATGGGGTTGGAAATGGGACAGATCCCAGATCCCAGCTGGGGACAAATAAGCCTTCCCGTGGAATCTGCCCATGCAGTCATGTCCTGGGTGCCTGAGAAGAAGCTGGAATTAGCAGCGTGATGCTTGCAAGTCCCAGGTGCACACAGAAGAGGAGGGGGGGTAGGGGCACAAAGAACCCTTGAGCCAAACAGCTGTGGTTCCCACATGAGCTCTAACTTCTACATCTCTGGGTGCATCTACATCCTCTAGAGTAGAGGAACCCCACTGACACATGCCTCAAAGGGCACCAAAGGGAGTGGGGTCATCAGAGGAGGTTAAAAATATCAATGCCAGAGATTAGACTATTTCCTAATGTATTAGTTTTCTATGAAAAATCGTATTTTATGAATTGTACATTGTACTTGTTCGTCATGGAAAAATTAGAAAGTAGCGGAGAGCAGACAAAGTGAAACTATGGTTATCATCGAAGACAACTGTATTTCACATGAAAAGGCACCAGGATCAAAAAGCAAAAGATGAATCGGTCATAGACTTCAATGTAAAACGTAAAACTATAAAAGTCATAGGAGGTAACAGATGACCTTGGGTACAGCAATGACTTTTTAGATAGAACACCAGAGTCACGCTCCATGAAAGAAATAATTGATCATCAAGCTGGACTTCATTAAAATAAAAAAAAAGTCTGGAAAAATCACTGTCAAGAGAATGAGAACCCACAAACTGGGACACATCTGATAAAGGACTGTTATGCGAAACATATAAAGTACTCTTAAAACTCAACAACAGGGGTGCCTGGGTGGCTCAGCCATTAAGTGTCTGCCTTCGGCTCAGGTCATGATCCCAGGGTCCTGGGATCAAGCCCCACATCGGGCTCCCTGCTCCGCGGGAAGCCTGCTTCTCCCTCTCCCACTCCCCCTGCTTGTGTTCCCTCTCTCTCTATGTCTCTGTCTGTCAAATAGATAAATAAAATCTTAAAAAAAATAAAACTCAACAATAAGAAGATAAACAGCCTGATTAAAGAATGGGCCAAAGACCTTAACAGACACCTCTCCAAAGAAGATAGCAAATGAATGTATGAAGAGATGTTCCCCCTCGTATGTTACCAGGAAACACAAATTAAAACAACACTGAGATACCAGTACACACTTGTGAGAATGGGCAAAATCCAGAATACGGATAACACCAAATTCCGTGAGGATGTGGGCCACAGGACCTCTTGCTCATTGCTCGGTGGGAATGTAGAATGGTGCAGCCACTTTTGAAGATTTTATTTATTTATTTGACAGAGAGAGACACAGCAAGAGAGGAACACAAGCAGGGGAAGCGGGAGAGGGAGAAGGAGGCTTCCCGTGGAGCAGGGAGCCCGATGCGGGGCTCGATCCCAGGACCCTGGGATCATGACCTGAGCTGAAGGCAGACACTTATCAGCTGAGCCACCCAGGCGCCCCTAATGCAGCCACTTTTGAAGACGGTTTGGCAGTTTCTTATAAAACTAAACTTACTCTTACCACACAAATCAGCAATGGCACTCCTTGGCTTTTACCCAAAGGAGTTGAAAACTTATGTCCAAACAAAACCTGTTCATGGGTATTTATGGCAGACTTATTTATAACTGCCAAAACGTGGAAGCAACCAAGACATTCCTTAGTTGGTGAATGGATAAACTGTGGTACAGACAATGGGATATTACCGAGCACTAAAAGTGAAATGAGCTATCAAGCCCTGAAAAGACATGGAAGAACCTTAACTGCATGTTATTAAGGGAAAGAAGCCAATCTGAAAAGGCTTCTGTATGATTCCACTGTACGATTATGATTATGTACTGTATGATTCCAATTCCATGACATTCTGGAAAAGGCAAAACTGTGGAGACAGTAAAAAGACCAGTGGTTGCCAAGGGCTGGGGGAGGTGGGGAGGGATGAATAGGTGGGGCACGGAGGATGTTTGAAGCCAGTGCAACTCTCCTGTGTGGTACCACTGTGATGGGTACATGTCCGGATACATTTGTCCAAAGCCACAGAATATACAAGGCCCCAACACCACAAGTGAACTATAATGCAAACTACAGACTTCAGGTGATTATGATGTTATCAGGGAAGGTGCATCACTTGTAACCAATGTACTATGTTGGCAGGGGATGTTCATAAAGGGGGACACTACACGTGTTTGGAGGCAGGGGGTATATGGGAAATCTCCATACTTCCTGCTCAATTTTGCTGTGAATCTAAAATTTGCCCTAAAAAAAAATAAGGGGGTCCCTGGGTGGCTCAGTCAGTTAAGTGGCCGACTCTTGATTTAGGCTCAGGTCATGATCTCAGGGTCCTGGGATCGAGCCCTGAGTTGGGCTTCGTACTCAGTGAGGAGTCTGCCTGAGATTCTCACTCTCTCCCTCTGCCCCTCCCCCCACTGAGATGTGCATGCTTTCTCTCTCTCTCTCTCTAATAAATAAATAAATCTTTAAAAAAATTAGGTCTTAATTAAAAAAAAAAAGTAAAAAGGTTTCTAATATCCAAAAACTCTCAGCCACATGGAAGAGAACACTACATAGGAAGCAAGGCCTAAAGGAATTCCAGTTTGGATAACAAGTCAGGCTAGGTATCTGGGTTGACCTTCCCATTGAAAACTACTAAAATATTGGGTAAAATATTTAAAACTTCTTTTTGAAGGCATTAATGAACTAATGAGAGGCCAAGGAATCCTCAGGCCAGGGACTGAGTCCATACAGGTACCAGGTGAATAAGTGGAATGCTGGGGTGATGGAGTTGGTGGAGACAGGGGTTTTGCCACACCACGTGAACCAGGTGGTGAATAGGAGGCAGGGCTCTGGCCTGCCCACGTTGAAGAGTCTGGTGGAAGAGGCAAAGACTGCTTCCCTGGGGTAGAGGAACCAAGGGTGAACTGGAAATAACGTAGATCCCAGCACTCCTGCACCAAAAGAGTCCTCCCTGAGGACCTCAAACCACTGTTATGATCAGAGGGAGGGAAAAAAAACTTCTGGGAATTGGACCCAGGAGCCAGAGCTCAAGGGGCTCTGCCTGGAATTCACAAAGCCTTAAATTGAGAATTTAATTTAGAGAGATCTCAATGGAAGGAAATGCCCGTTCTCTCTGGAGGAACCTGACTTGAAAGAGTTCCCACAAATACGATTCCCAGGAAAATGAGCAATGCACAGTAAAAAATAAGCACAAAAAGAAACTCCACAGCATGAAAAACATTCATCAAAAACAACGGATGGCAGGAACAGATCTCGAGGGGCTTTAGATAACGGAAGTATAAGAAGTGATATATGAGGTCACTGTCTAATTTGTCTAAGTAAATAAGAGGCTGTTTCAAAATACGTAAGAAATCATAAAAAATGACAAGAAATCGGGCGCCTGGGTGGCTCAGTTGGTTAAGTGACTGCCTTCGGCTCAGGTCATGGTCCTGGAGTCCCAGGATCGAGTCCCGCATCGGGCTCCCTGCTCAGCAGGGAGTCTGCTTCTCCCTCTCCCGCTCCCCCCTCTTGTGCTCTTTCTCTCTCTCACTCTCTCTCTCAAATAAATAAATAAAATCTTAAAAAAAAAAAAAAGACAAGAAATCATAAAAAATGACAAGCAGATTTGGGGGAAAAAAAAGAACTCCAAGAAATAAAAGCTAGACTAAAATTATAAATCTTATGAAGAGGTTTAACAACAGATTAGACCCAGCTGAAAAGGGAACAACAAATGAACTGAAAGCTAGATTTACTGAAATTACCCAGAATGCTGTAACGAGGCAAACAGGGAGAAAACGATGAAACAGGGGTTTAAAGACATGGGGTGAATGGGGCACTTGGCTGGCTTAGTCGGTGGAGCATGAAACTCTTGATCTCAGGGTCATGAGCTCAAGCCCCATGTTGGACATAGAGCTTAAAAAAAAAAAAAAAAAAGGCACTGGGGTATAGAGTGGGAAAGACTGACATAACCAAAGTCTCAGGGGTAAATATGGAGTGGAGTAAAGGTGATAGTTGAAGAGACAGAGAATTTTTTGTAACTGATAAAAGATATTAACCCACAGATTCAAGAAGTCTAAAGAATCCCAAATAAATTTGCACCTATTCGTAGTAAGGTCTTAAAATGGTCAGAGGAAAACCAGATTTGCTTTTAAGAAGGGACAATGACTCTGATAGCCAGCTTCATGGAAATGATGGCATCCAGAAGTCAGTGGAAGGATATCTTGAATAATATCATCCATGTGCTGAGAGAAAATAACTGTCACCCAGAATAACTGTCACCCAGAGAGAGTATCTTCCACATAGGAGAGTGAAATAAAGACGTTCCCAAACAAGTAAAAGCGGTTATTTGCCACCATGAGATTCTCACTAAAGGAAATAATTCAGGCAGAAAAAAAAGTGACCCCATATGTTAGAATGCAAATGTAAAGAAAGAAAGAGGACAGAATAAAACAATTAAAATAAAATATCTTATAGTCTAAAAAGAAAAACAAAACCAAAATTACAATACATGACAACAATAACATACAAGTTTAGAAGAGGGCATGGAGTGAAAATATTCTAAGGTCTTTGTGTTATAGAGGAAACAGCTAAAGACATGAATTTTAGCTCTTGATAAACTAAACTTGCATTTTGTAATTATTGGATAACATACCAAAGGGTAAGAAATAAAAGCAGAGTTAAAAAAAAATCTCCTAACTAGTAATAAGGGGAGAATGGGATGAGAAAAAAAATACCCAATCAATCCAAAGAAGACAAGGAATGAAGAAAAATGGAAACAAGACAGAAGGGGCAAAGAGAAAGCACAAACTAAGATGGAAGGTATAAATCTAAAAATATTTTGCATTATAATAAACATAAATGGGGTAAATGTACAGCTAAAAGACAAAGACTGCCATCTTGACGAAAAACAACAACAAAATCCAACTAAATGCTATTTATAAGGGACTTTTCTAAGACACAGAATATAGAAAAGTCAAAAGTAAAAGGGTGGAAAAAGATACACCAGGCAAATTCTAACAAAAAAGAAGAAGACCCAAGCTTTCCATGTTTTGAGATATAACTGAAAGCTCTCCAACATGCACCTGGGAGGTTTGGGAACAACTCTCAGCTTTGTTCAGACCAACTAGCCTGTGATGTAGGAAAAGCTGCTTCCCTCTCTGGGCCTGTATTCTCATCAGCACTGGGTGGACTGGATGCCACAATTGCTAACATTCTGTGAGTAGAAGTAAGAATTTGAAGGAAAGGGCCAGAGCTCTCAACCAGTGGGGGCAAACAGACGTATCAGAATCAACCCAAGAAAGTCTTCAAAATGCAGATTATGCACCATCAATACACATACTCCTTGGACAACAGAATCTAGAGGGATCCTGGTGTGTGTATAAAAACCTTCTTTTCCAATTGATTCCAATACCACCACCTACCTCCTCCCCCATCCTAAGGCACTGAGAATCTCTAGATTCCCAGGGAAGAAGGGAAAGAAAAGGTACTGGCATTAAGAATTGGGAATGCTAGTTCTCAATGTACTGTGACCCACATGGGACCAGCAGAAGGAAAGACACAGGAATTGTGGCAAAGTCACTGCTGAGGGATCCAATGCCCAGAGAGCGTTACGATGTGAGGTTCCATTGGCAGGAGAAACTCCCAGGCCCTAGAACTTCCCTACAGCTTTAGGGTCCCCAGGTAAGACCGTGGATATCATGGTACTATTTGGGGCAATTGCTGACCCCTCCTTGATGGTCATGAGAGAAATCCTAAGCAAGTTGAAAGAGAGGAATTCATTCCGTTCCACAGTCCTTGTTCTGTGGCCTCTGGGGAAGGAGAAGCAGGTGCAGGTGGCCCCCGGGTGCATCTCCAAACTCACCCACATCCTGCTCATGTCACTCAATTCATTTTTGTATCTCAGGGAGTCCTTCAGGACCTGGAGAGGGAAGAGAAGAGCTGATGAGAGAAGAGAAGGCAAGGAGACAGAGGATGGTGTAAGATGGGGCTGGGGTGGGCAGAGAGGCTGACAGACAGACAAGTCTACCTCCAACCAGCAACCTAAAGGCCAGGAGAAGGGGGCAGCTGCCCCCCCCAGTGGCGAAGTGGACAGTGCCCCTTTCCCCCAGGCGATCCCACTTTCCCCACAAGGGTCCCCAGCCCCCTGGCCAGCCCCTGCAGTCCCAGGAACTCACGTTCGGGTGTCCATCTCGGAGGAGTTTGTGAAACACGTGGCAGAACTTCCAGCAAAGGACAGCATTGCTAGAGAGGGGTAGCCGGTTGACAACAGACCAAAAGGTCTGTGCCCCTTTCTCATGGTGGGTGCCCAGTATGCATGGTGGGAGGGGGTCATGGAAAACAAAGGCATGGATGGGCCTTTTCCAGTTTGTACAAGAGTGCTCTGGGCCAGTGGCGGTCCTGGTTTACCTTTAGCAGGAAGATGCTTTGGTTGAAAGAAGGGCTTCGCTGTGGGAGGAAGACTCTGCCCTTCCCCTGGGTTTGGCTGAGGGTGTGATGGGGCCTTTCGGGGAATAATAACAGCTCACATTTTAGCAATACATTACAGTGTCTCAAAGTTCTTTCTTATCCAGTATTCAGAAGTGAGGGCAGGCTTCAGCTCTTCATCAGGGGCCCTGGCCCTGGTGGGGACACCTCGGCTCCTCTTCCAAGCAGCACCTGACTCCTTTCCATACAGGCACTCTGCTGTTTTCTGTGCTTTATTTCCTTATTGAAGTATAGTCGGCACCCAATGTACATTCATTTCAGGTATCCGACATAGCGATCAGACAACTTCACATATAGCTACGGTCTGTCACCAGATGACACCATTACAATACCATTGACTATATTCTCGATGCTGTACCTTGCATCCCCCCTGATTTAGTCATTCCATAACTGGAAGCATTTCCCCAAAACTTAAAATGACTCTTATACACCCCCCTTTCCATAAACCTTCTTGGTTTATGCTTCTTGGTGCATGCATTTCCCTATACCTTGAACTCGCTGTATATGGAATCCTGGGACCACATCCACCCGAAATCCAATTTCAAATGCACCCACAGACTCCCTGCCACAACCTGCATGTAATAAACGTCCATCTGGTCTAGCGTGATTTTAAGTTAGCGCTTATATGGGCCTCACACACCCAGCAACTGGGCACCATCAACTCCAAGTGTAGGTCTTTTCCCAGAACTACAGGCTTCTTTGTCAAGGCTCAGGTAAGAAACGGGGTGCCACGCAGGACAGAAAGACCTGCCTCGGGCCAGAAACTCTATGATTCATCCAGAACACATGTTGTTTTGCTTCTGAGCTGGAAGGTATCAACAAGTTCCTTCCCCAAACTGAAATTTGCATTTCGAGGGGGGTGGGCTTGAACACAGACTTCTGGGTCTGGAAGCTGATGTCAGCTTTTGGTCTTAGAGGGGTTTCTGAAATAACTACAGTTTCCCTTAAAGCACAGTCCCCTCAGGCTAGATGGAAGCCAAGAGGAGAGCTGGACAGCTTGCAACCCCTCTCACAGGCTGACTTCTCACGGCAGACTGTGGTTACTTTACCGGAAGCGGGAGCAGGTGTAGAGCTAGCCAGGCACCCCGACTTTGAGAGGCAAGGAGACCTTTCTGTCCTTTGATTTCATAAGCATTTTAATGCACCCACTGCGTGTCAGGCAGGCACTCAGGGATATAAAAAAAATAAATAAAACTCCGTCCCTAGCCCTCTGGGAGTGGATACACGGGGGGGGGGGGGGGGGGGGGGGGGAGGGGGGCAGTTAGACACCCAGGATAAATGGCTGTCTGAACAGCACTTCTGACATCAGATTTCCAAATGCTTATTCAGCTGGGATTGAGAGGGGCTGACGGTCTCCAAAAAAATCAATAAAGAATAAATGTTTTGCGGTATCTTTAGGCTTTAAAACCCTACTCTTTGGAGTAGAGCCTTTTAACATTTATCCACCTCTTAGAAATGGTGAAGCAGAGAAACTCACGGAAGGTGAGAGTGGGAATGTTAGACCTTTGAAATCTTCTTCAGCCAAGTCTTTCATTTGACAGACAAGGAGACGAAGGCTCACGGAGGCCCCACTGGACCCACTCAAGGCTCCAGAGCGAGCCAGACTGCTGCCAAGGTGGGATTCCAGAACCTCCTTGTGGTGCCCCTTCCATCACCCCGGGTAGCCTCCCTGGAAGGCTGTGATGTGGCCCAAGCACACTGACCTCGACAACAGTCTCTTATTTCATATCTCAATCGGACGGATCAGTATTCTTAGCAGATGGGGGTCAGGACCAGGTCATTCCCCCTGAGAAAGTCATCGGGGCTTTTCTTGACTTGGTAAAGCAAGGGGATTGTGCCTTTCTGGGGATAAAAGGGCAAGGTCTAACTAGGCTCACGGTCAGTCCAGGTTTCTGGGGTACCTGGGAGACGTTCTAGAGCCCCCAGCCTGCAGCAAAGCCCTAAAGTCCAACCAAAGTATCTTCCCACCAAAGACAAGCTGCTTACCCACCAGTAAAGAGCAGTACGTGCTGTTAGCAATGCTTCCCAATGGGCTGCTATGGGCTAGGCATCCTGCTGGAGGGGCAGGGCTCCTCTGGCCACCGTACCCGGAGGGTCTCCTCCAGGGGCTGAGGTGGGATGGCTTCCACAGGAGCTGTTCTGACCCGGCTGTTACTGCCACCACGAGAAGCCCAGCCTCCACTTGCCCCGGGCTGTACCCTGCTCCTCCCCGGCACACACACAAACAATGGCTTCGCCCCACTCACGCAGCCTTGCCTTTGGAACTTTGGGGGTCAGCCCTCCAGCTCTTGGGCTCTATCCGTCAAGGGCAGATCCCAAGGGATCCAACAGCCAGCATGCAGCCTGCACTTCCCTCCAAAGCCACACCCCACGAGGGTGGCTGCCTGGGGCCAAACTTGGCATGGGGGTGGGGGCGGGAGTAGCGGGGTGGTGGTGAAAACCTCCAAGCCACCAGTTCCCTATGCTGCCGTGAGGTTCTTGTCTTCTGCCCGGCTGACTGTGCGTGAACCAGCTCAAACTGGTGGATCTTATTTCCATGGCTGCCCATCTCCCCCCCAGCCCCCCGGGGCATAAGGCAGCAGAGACCTTTGGCTTTTTGGCTTTCGAGCCCAGAGAAGAGGAGATGATCATGTTCCCAGCGGGTGGTCCGTGTGGTCCCTATGGGCCAAGTGCAGGGTCTGGAGCGCTTTGACAATCGCTCCTGTGCCCCCAGGAAATCTCTCAAAGGGAAGTCCTACGAGGGGCGGGGTCCTTGGTAAGCCGTAAAGAGTTGAGCTAGGAGGTGGCTTTGGTCCCTTCACCCTGATGAACTGTGGTCTCAAAGGCCAGCTGCTGCCCACTGAGGCAGCTTAAACCCTGCAGGAGGCCTGGACAGTGGAGGGGTTCCCCTTCCTGCAGCTGAGCAAGGACACCTCGCCCTGACCTCAGCCCCCGCAATTTGACCCGCCTCAGGGTTGGTCTTCCAAGCAACATCCAAAAGGATATTTCTGGCGTGTTTTTCCTTTACAGCCACTTCCTGCGTATTAATGGCCTTATTGATGCTGACAGTCTGAAAAACAAGAGGAAGGGGGAGGGGAACGGAGGCTGAGATGAATACGCTCCTAGTGTCTGAGACCCTCCCAGGCACCCCACCCCTTTCTCTCCCTGCAATGACTCCTCCCCAGCTCCCCCAGGACCCCTGTGCCCCATGGTCCCTGTACAGGGCCCCCAGTGGGGGGCAGAGGTGGGCAGCGCTCCCAGGCCAGCTGGCCCAGGCTGTCCTAAGGCAGCGGGCTTTGCTGCCTGGCATTGGCTGTGCCCAGCTGCTGTGCCTGCCTGCCACTCATTCACTTGGCACAACAACATGGCAATTAAAGCCTGCACAAAGGGATGCTTTTCATCCCCCAGGGAAACATTATTTCTCTGGGAGCAGGAGGAAGAGGAGCTGAGATCAGGGAGCGGCTGTGGCCCAAAGGCCATCCAGCCACCCCTCTCTCACCGCTAGAACCTTCCATGGAGACTTCCCTAGCTGGCCCGGGTCTGCAGGGGTCACTCTCATCTCTCGTTTTCCTCACTTCTGGGTATCTTCCAACCCTAACCAAATTCTCCTTTATTCCCTCACTTAAAGCGCATGAAAAATGTTCACTGCTTTCCAGTTGTGTTAAAAATCATAACTCTCTTCGGAATGTAGCCAGCCATGTGTACAGACAAATACAACTTAACACAAACACACAAACGGGATCGTATCACGTGATCTGTTTAAATATAGGTATTTTCCTTTTCCTGTTTTGCTGTGCTCCCCTTCCGTAGATGGTATGCACCTTGAGCCACATTAATGTGTTATGCATAACACACACACACACACACACACACACGAGCACATACACCTCTACCCACCAAACGGGTTAATTGTGCCACTGTTCTATAGAAATGGGATCGCCAAGTACAGACTTTTCTACATCCTGCCATTCTCACTTGAAAATAGCTCATGAAAAATTCTCCAAGCGGGATGGCAAAATTCTAGCCCATTCCTTTTTTTTTTTTTTCCTAGCCCATTCTTTAAAGAGACAGCATACTATTCCATGGTGCGGGTCGGTGTGATTTATACAAGCATTCCCATACCGGTAAGCAATCAGTTTTGCCTTTTTTTTTTTTAACCATTTTAGTCAACATGCTTATACATGTATCCTTATTAATCGATGCCTTCATTTCCAACGGGTAGATTCCTAGGAGTGGGATACAGTGGGTCAAAGCGTGTTGTTTTGTTTTGTTTTTTTAAACTTCTCATTATGGAAAGATCCAAACACAGACAAACATGAAGACTAATCTAATCGGCACGCACAGCCCCCAGCGTCAACCTTTATGAATGCGCAGCCGAACTGGCTTCCTTACTGACAAGGATTCGCAAACATTTTCTGTAAAGGGCCAGTTAGTAGATGTTTTAGGCTTTGCAGGCTACATGGTTCTCCACTGCAAGTCCTCCATTCTGCAGAAGCTGGAGCACAAAAGGAGCCTCACACATACTAAACAAATATGTAACAGAATGAGCATGGCTGTGTTCCAATAAAACTTTATATACAAAACCAGGCGGAGGTCTGGATTTGGTCCATGCCTGTAAGCGTGCTGACCCTTGCTTTCTACCATCAGCCACTTGACCCCCTTGCTCCCTGGATTATCTGAAGTAAAATCCCAGGCATTACATCATTTTACTAATAAATAGTTCAGGATGAGCCTCTTAAGAAGAAGGAAAAAACGACTATTTACAAATTAACCATAACACCATTATCACACCTAAAATTTTAAGGACACTTCTCTAACATCATCAAATGGCTAGTTAATGAACACATTTCCCTCTTGTGTCAAAACAGAACTTTCTTGCCCTTGTTCTAATCAGGATCCCAACAAGGTCGCCATCTTGCTTTCTGAAACCGTTCATGTTTCCACTGACCATGTACAAAAGCATCCCCACCACCACCATTTTTGCTGGTCTTATGGGTATGGTGATGTTTCACTGTGACTTTATTTCGTATTTCCCAGACTGCTAGTGAGTTCTGAGTATTTCCCTACATGCTCTCATGGTTGACCAACTGCCTTATGTAGTTAAGTACGCTCACCTGCCTTGGATCGCTTCTCCTGCCCCTGGATTATGCTGGTAGATTCCTACATTGTCCTCTAAGTGCTTCATTGTTAGTTCTTTCACGTTTAAGTCTTTATCTGGAAAAAATACATACCTACGTACATGTTTATGTACACATTGTACAAAATAGGTTATTTCTAGGCTTTACCAGGATATATTCTTTCACATCTTGTTTATGTAACTTTGGGCTGTATTCCTGAAATCCGCTTTTCCATGTAATTTTTTTCTCTCCACAGACTCAACTCTTCGACAGCATTAAGCTCTGTTGCGGGTTGAGATGTGTCTCCCCAAAAAAGATGTGTTCGCATCCAAATCCTCCAGTACCTACCAATGTGATCTTATTTGGAAATAGGGTCTTCGCAGATGTAATTAGTTAAGATGAGGTCATGATGGATTAGGCTGGGTCCTAAATCCAGTATGACTGCTACCTTAGAAGAAGGCCACATAGGGGCGCCTGGGTGGCTCAGCCAGTTAAGCGGCTGCCTTCGGCTCAGGTCATGATCCCAGGGTCCTGGGATCGAGCCCCGCATCGGGCTCCCTGCTCGGGGGGGAGCCTGCTTCTCCCTCTGCCTGCCACTTCCCCTGCTTGTGCTCTCTCTCTCTCTGTCAAATAAATAAATAAAATATTTAAAAAAAAAAAAGGAAGAAGAAGGCCACATGAAGACAAAGGGACACACAGACACACGGGAAGAAGACAGACATGTGAAGACAGAGGCAGAGATTACAGTGAATCACCTATAAACCAAGGAATGCCAAGGATGGCCAATGACCATCAAAAGCTTAGGAAGAGGCAAAGAAGGATTCTTCCCTAGAGCCTTCAGAGGGAGGACAGGCCTGCCGACACCTTGATGTTGGACTTCTAGCCTCTAGAATGGGGAGAACAAACTTCTGTTGTTTTTTTTTTTTAAAGATTTTATTTATTTATTTGAGAGAGAGAGAGAGAGCACAAGAAGAGGGGAGCGGGAGAGGGAGAAGCAGACTCCCCGCTGAGCAGGGAGCCCGATGTGGGACTCGATCCCAGGACTCCAGGATCATGACCTGAGCCGAAGGCAGTCGCTTAACCAACTGAGCCACCCAGGCGCCCAAACTTCTATTCTTTCAAGCTACCCTGTTTGTGCTGATCTGTCACGGCAGCCTCCAGAGGCAAACACTGGGGCCTTTCCCATCAGAACTTTCCCATCAGGCCAGTCAAGAAGGAATCTCATATGCGAGATTCTGCAAGAAAGAAGGAAAAAGCTTATTCCCCTCAAATTTCCCAACACAGTGTTACTGGTGTCCCAGCACCAGCTTCCTCTTAATTAGTCCTTGCTTGGACCTCATTTCTCAGCGTCTGCTTCCAGGCCCATCCCAGGCCCCTCTCGTTTCCCCTTAACTCCCTCAGGTGGGTTAACATGGTTTAAGCTATGTTTCTCCCCTGGCTCCAGGACACTGACAGGATCCTGGCTGCAGATGGACCTCTGGCCAAAACCACCACATTTACTGGGCCCTAAAAGGCCGCCTGTGTTCCGTATGGAATTATAAGGGGCGTAAATATGTAAAATGACAACAATAGACCCAGACATGGTAAGGTGCTGAACTGGATGTGGTCAAGGTCTAGGGGATTGGGTAGAGGCAGTCAGTAGTATGGGCTGAGAGAAAGAGGAGAAACCCGTGTTAGCCAGACATATTAGAAACCACACCAGGGCCTCAAGGGGGGACTCCTGATGGCCAGGGTTTAGACACATTCCACAAATATTTCTTTTTTTTTTTTTAAGATTTTATTTATTTATTTGACAAAGAGATAGAGAGAGAGCACAAGTAGGCAGAGAGGCAGGCAGAGGGAGAAGCAGACTCCCCACTGAGCAGGGAGCCCGGCGCGGGGCTCGATCCCAGGACCCTGGGATCATGACCTGAGCCGAAGGCAGCCGCTTAACCGACTGAGCCACCCAGGCGCCCCTCCACAAATATTTCTTTACACTGACTGACGACCCCTTGCCCAAGCTTGTGGTCATTATGAGTCTTGCTTGCAAAAATAAGAAAACCCAACACCTTAAAGTTCCCTTCAACAACATAAAATAATATACCATGAGCTTGGAGCTCTAGGTCCTGTATGTGACTGTGTGTTGGCTGAAACCTGAAAAAGTTCTGTGCTCTAGACGTTGACTGGAGGGGGAAGCCCCTGGAAACTGCGATACTGCTCTGGGAAGACCTCTTAGAGGAAGAAGGTGGTGACCTTTCCCAGGTGCTGTAATTATCCCTGCAGTTTACCTACGTCTCTCATTTACGGCTCATTCAAACCCAGGGCCATCTATGATTCTTCCACAGGAAGACCAAGCAACTGGCCCAAGGTCATACTACTGGGTTCCGACCTTGGTCGGCTGAATCTTCGAGCCCAGCCCTGAACCTCCGTGACAGCTCTGGGCTGTGGAGGAACTGGCAGTCTAGGCGGCTGGGTCTAGGTCAGGGTCACAGAGGACAGGCCACCGGGCACAAGAAGGAAAGGCCTGGAGCAGGCAGGCTATGTGGCTGGAGGGCAGCATGGAGGCCCGGGAGGGATGGGGATGGAGCCAGAGAGGGAGGTGGCGCTGGGTGCGGAAGGCCAGTGGGCTTCTGAGCTCTGAGCGGGTGGGTAGGGCCAGCAGGGGTGTGAAGGCCAGAGCAGAAGAGGATGGAGCATGCAGGAAGAAGCTAGTGACAACAGAGAAATGAAGGAGTAAAGCCTCAGCCAAAATGAGAGAAATTATAATGCAAAGAGCCCAATAGAAGGTGGGCCCTAGAGTGAATTTCTTTTTTCTTTTTAAGATATTTACTTTTTTGAGAGAGAGAGAGAGGGCGAGCGGGGGTGGGGGGAGGAGCAGAGGGAGAGGGACACAGACTCTGTGCTGAGTGTGGAAGCCCAATGCAGGACTTGATCCCATGACCCTGAGATCATGACCTGAGCCCAAATCAAGAGTCGGATGCTTAACCGACTGAGTCCCCCAGGCACCTCTAAAGTGAATGTCAATGACATTGGCCAAAAGGAGCTCCCAGGGGACACAGCAGAGGGAAAGCATCAAAGATGCTACAGAGGTTTTGAGTGTAGACAGGTGAGAGCAGAGGAAGCGTGTCTCAGGCTGAGGGGACCCTGTAAGATGAGGAGGAGTCCAGGAGGGTTCTGGGCGAGAAACAGCATTTTAAAAAGAATGAGGAAGTGAAGGAGCAGTGAATGATCACCACGAGAATGGCAGCTAAGGGTGCTTGCTACCAGGCCCTGTGCTAATAATAGGCATTTTGTATTAATGATCTCACTAAAGTCTTCTAACTCAACATCCTCCAAGTAGGGGAGTATTAGTATTAATCACCTCCATTTTACAGGTGAGGAAACCACGGCTTATAAAGGCTAAGTAACTTGCCCAAGGCCCCTCCACCAGTGAGTGATGAGCTGAGACTCAGACTCCACGATGTGGCTCAGGCTCTGAGTCGCAATCCCCACACTAGACATGGCCCTCCATGCCAGGGACACAGAATCAGAATCCAAATGATTTCCACAGGCTGGAAAAATGGGTTAAATTTCCCAAGATGCAACCCAGTAGGTATAAAGATTTCCAATATTTAGATCTACCTCTCTGGCACAGGGGAGACAGGACTCAAATCAGCACTTGTGAAAGGAGTTAGGTGTTTCATTTGGCTGCTAACTTACTATAAGCAACACTATGAAGTGGTTGATCAAAATGCAAATCTGGGGTCTGGATGTATTAAAAGGAATATAGTGTTCAGAATGAGGGAGGGGATGGTTCCAACTCTATGCAGGATCAATTCACACAGAAAACACTGTTCAGTTTGGGGCTTTATACATTATGTGAAAAACTGACAAACTACACCACTTCTAGAAGAGAGTGACTTGGATTGGGAAGAACCCAGGAACTGAGGAAAATTTAGAGGAATATCAACATTCTGAAGGGTGGTCATGTGGAAGGAGGAATAATCCCAAGGATCAAACCCAGACCAATGGGTAGAAGTATATGGTGGCCATTTTCGGACTTAAAGCTGTCTTGTGAAAGAGAGAATTCCCCATTAAAAGTATACAGGCAGATGCATGGCAACCTCTCTTCAGGGTTACTGTGGAAAGAACCGATAGGCTCAGTCTGGATTTGATGATTTTTAGGTTCCTTCCCCTTTTTTAGACTCTGTAAAGGTCCTTCAGATAATGGAGGGCTTTGAATATCAGGGCAAGAAATTATGGCCTGATGGACACTAGGGATCCAGAGAAGGCTCTTGAGCAGAGGAGGCACCTGATACAAAAGCCCTTCCATCCTGCTGGGTGTGAGGAGTTACCTTTTCAGTGCCATAAGGAAAGCATGGAACAATTTCTGTGTGCACATAGTCATAGCCCCCAGGACGAGTCCAGGACACCGACAAAGGACCTAGCCTGGCACCGGGCTGTGGAATGAAATTTCTGCCCAAACCAACAGCTACAAGACGTCCGTGTGCCCTGCCTGCCCTCGTGAGGACGGCCCCAGACCTTTCTCTTGCAGCTCATAGGAGCTCCCACTTTACTGCAGCGGACATGCCTGAGGTTCCCCGACCAACGCTTTGCCATGTACAAGTGCCCGAGGGGAGGGCCCAGCCCACGGCTGTAGGCGGGCTGCCCGGTTTCTGAGCCTCAGCATTCTGGGCTCATAAAGGCAGGCTGTGGGTCCTCCAGGGCCCTTGGAACATCAGACTCGGGGACATTTCCAGGACAGACGTTCCCGGCTATGACGAGTTTCCAGTACTTCTGTGAAACTTTACTCCTGGGATGGCATCCCACGTCATGCACGCTCCACTTCCTTCTACATTCCAAATCCCACCCTTCTTCCCAGGGCAGACCAAATTTGACCATCGAATAGACTGGCTAGGCCACTCTGGCTAATGATTTCTACTTTCTGACTTTCTTTTTTTAGATGTATTTATGAGACAGAGAGAGAGAGAGCATGAGCGAGCAAGCAGGGGGAGGAGCAGACGGAAAGAATCTCAAGCAGACTCCGAGCTGAGTGGGGAGCTCGATGCAGAGCTTGATCCCATGACCCCAAGATCATGACCTGAGCTGAAACCAAGAGACGGACGCTCCACCGACTGGGCCATCCAGGCGTCCCTCCTACTTTCTTTTTGAATTCCAATTTCTCTTAGTGTTTTGACACTTGGTATGTTGTCTTACCTCCCCAGTGAGATTAATCTAATCCCGAGGACCAGGACCTGCCTTCTTCCCTTGCGGGCCCTCAGCTGCTAAGGCAGGTGCAGAGTCTTAATAAATCATAAGATTCCTAAGGACTGATTGCTTCCCAGTGCTCCCCCTCTAAAAAAGCACCAGGTATGCGATGATTCATGGTGTCTTGAGAAAATCTGCTCCCATTCCCTCCCCTCCCGAGATGCTCCCTGAAGGAAATCGTCAGGTCCTGAATGGGGCAATGCCTTCGGGGATCCTCCCAGGGCCAAGGGTGGGAAGTCGGGGCTCAATTTCTCACCTCCGGTCTACGTTAGAAAACATCCTCTGAGAACAGGCTGTGCTCCAGATTTCCCTGGAGTCACACAGGACCTACGACCACGCAGAGTCCCCCCTGAAAGAGCGGCATTGTACACGGCTTCCTGGCCCAGCTGGCCCTCGTGTCC
The DNA here is from genome assembly GCF_029215605.1 of Mirounga angustirostris. Classification (NCBI taxonomy): domain Eukaryota; kingdom Metazoa; phylum Chordata; class Mammalia; order Carnivora; family Phocidae; genus Mirounga; species Mirounga angustirostris. Next base: position 171,084,702 of record NW_026991713.1, read on the forward strand.
CAAGCTGGTTCCAGAGAGCCAATTATCAGCAGGCACCGCGGGAAGGGTGACTTTCTCCTAGCCCCTCCTCCTCCCCCCCTGCCCCATCCTCCGCTCCTTCAGGGCAGCCTTGGCCAGGCTGCAGCCGATGCAAAACCGTGGGGCCTTGCTTCTGCTGGGCCCTGTCCTGTCACGCATACAGCGCCTGGCAGGGGCCCCCGCGCTCGGGCTGGCTCGCAAAGGTTCCACGGCAGGGCTGGGCGGAGAGGATGTGCAGGAGGTTGAGGTGGCAGGTTCTGGGGCAAAGGACTGGAGGGGCCCCTGGCCGGGGCCACGCAGAGGGAAATGTGAGACCAGGAGGGGCAGAAGTGGAAGGGAGAAAGTGAGATGGAACAGAGGCAGAGAAAGTAAATGCAAAGAGCACGCGGGGCGCAGGGGGCTGAGCAAAGGCACAGGTGGTGACCACCAATGGCCGGAGGGATGACTGCCCACTCGGAGGGCTGGGGACTGGGGACACCTCAGAAATAATAGAGCAGTCAACATTGCTCTCAGCAGATTAGTGGCAACAGCAGAGCCTCTACCAAACTTACACTCGGGGATTTGCTTCCGATCCCCCGCTTTGGCCTGGAAGACAGGGAATCCGAGCCCTTATTTTCTGAGTCAAGTTGCCGTAGGTGGCCCAGGCAAGAGCAGGTGAGGCCAGGATTCCAACCCAGTTCGACTCCCCACACCGTGCCGCCCTCAGCAGTGCCCAGCAGCCCCATGACCGGCCAGCGCCGCCCACCTGCCTGCCTCACTTTCCACCCGACACTTGGTCCCCTGGTTTCTTTGGTGGCTCCTCACTTCCACCAGCATGCCCATCCACATATTTCTCTCCCAGTCCCCCTCCAAGTCCTTCTTAATGAGCCTTTGCCTCCCCGTGCTCCCATCCAGCCATCAGTCATGCTGTCCTTCCCACGCTGACCCCTCTGCTTCTTTCCGCTCCTCTGTCTCCACTCAAGCCCAAACCACTAGGATGTCCCCACTGGGCCACTGAAATATCCTCCCAAATGGACTGGTCCTCCCCAAGCTGCTCTGCACCCAGCAGTCAGAATGATCTGTGTACTTCGCAGGAGGTCACGCCCCAGCTCGGAGCCGGCCGCCCCGCTCCCATGCAGCCAAGCATCCATTCCTGCTCTCTGTCTACTACTTACGCTCCAACCACACAGCTGTCTTTTTGTTCCTCGAACATTTCACTTTTTTTTTTTTAAAGATTTTATTTACTTGAGAGCGAGTGAGTGGGCGGGGGGGGGGCACAAGCCAGGGGAGGGGCAGAGGGGGAGGGAGGAGCAGAGCAGGGAGCCTGCTGTGGGGCCCGATCCCAGGACCCTGGGATCATGACCTGAGCCGAAGGCAGACGCTTCACCGACGGAGCCACCCAGGTGCCCCATTCCTCAAACGTTTCTAATTCTTTCTGTCTCTGATGCTCCTTATGGCTGGAAGGGTCTTCCTCCCATCTGCAAAGCTAGCTTTCCCTCCTTCTTCAGGCTGTTCAAATACCACCTCCTAGGCAGCCTGTCTAATCTAGGGCATCTCCCTGCCCCTTGCCCGGCAGTATCTCTTTACTACAACTCACGACTACCCTGGTTACTTCCTGCAGAGGCTCTTCTCACAACCTGAAATTCCCTTGTTTGTTCCTTTGCTTGGAGTCTTTCCCCATGAGGGCAGGGGCTGTGTTAGCCTGCCGTTCCCCTCAGTGAGCACACACAGTGCCTGGCGCTCAGACAGGCTGATGGACCCTTGTCTGCCCAATCCTCTCCAGGCGGACGTCCTTGTCAGCTCTCGATACCGTGCGTGCTCTCGTCTCCTGTTGAGGATGCCCCAGCTCCTCCTTCCTCCAAGTCCCTCACAGTTCTTCAATTAAAAATCTTGCTGGGGGGCACCTGGGTGGCTCAGTTGGTTAAGCGACTGCCTTCGGTTCAGGTCATGATCCTGGAGTCCCGGGATCGAGTCCCACATCGGGCTCCCTGCTCAGCAGGGAGTCTGCTTCTCCCTCTGACCCTCCGCCCCTCACGTGTTCTCTCTCTCTCTCATTCTCTCTCTCTCAAATAAATAAATAAAATCTTTTTTTTTTAAGATTTTATTTATTTATTTGACAGAGACAGAGATAGCGAGAGCAGGAACACAAGCAGCAGGAGTGGGAGAGGGAGAAGCAGGCTTCCCCCCGAGGAGGGAGCCCGATGTGGGACTCGATCCCAGGACCCTGGGATCATGACCCGAGCCGAAGGCAGACACTTAACGACTGAGCCACCCAGGCGCCCAGATAAATAAAATCTTAAAAAAAAAAAATCTTGCTGGGGCGCCTGGGTGGCTCAGTCAGTTAAGTGTCCCACTCTTGATTTCGGCTCAGATCATGATCTCAAGGTCATGAGATCGAGCCCCACGTCTGGAGATCGAGCCCCACGTCAGTCTCCACACTCAGTGCAGAACCTGCTTAAGATTCTCTCTCTCTCTCTGCCCCTCCCCACTCTCTAAAATAGATAAATAAAATCTTAAAAAAAAAAGTTGAGAAGTTTAAAAAATGTCAATCACTTCTGGAGTTGGCAAGGTGTACACACCTGTGTTGGGAGGAGGGAGGTGGCCAGGATGGTGGGACACCCAGAAGGAAACTGGTGCTCACAGTGGAAAACACTGGTGGAAGCAACAGAGGTGTTCCTCCATGGAGCAACAGACAAACAAGCCATGGTCTCTTCACTTCAGCCGTTTTAAGGGAAGGAAATCTTGCCATGCACTATGACATGGACGAACCTGGAGGATATTATGCTCGGTGACGTTAGGCAGATACAAAAGGATGGATACTGTTTGATTGTATGTATCAGAGCTATCTAGAGTAGTCAAATTCGAAGAGACAGAGGAAGAATGATGGGTACCAGGGGCTCGGGGTGGGGAGAGGAGTAGCTGACGGGGATGGGGTCTCCTTTCAGGGTGATGAAAACGTTCTGAACTTAGTGATGATGATTGCACAACACCGTAAATGTACTAAATGCTGCTCAGTTATACACTTTAAATTGGGTAAGACAGTGAATTTGAGGTTTCATGTAAGATAATTTTTTTGAAGATTTTACTTATTTATTTGAGAGAGAGAAAGAGAGCATAAGCGCACGCACATGCGCAGGGAGGGGGGGAAGAGGGAGAGGGAGAGAGAATCTCAAGCAGACTCCCCACTCAGTGCAGAGTCCGAGTCAGATGTCCGTCCGATCTCACAACCCTGAGATCATGACCTGAGCTGAAATCAAGAGTCAGATGCTTATCCGACTGAACCACCCAGCCCCCCACAAGATAATTTTTTTTTTTTAAGTGGAAAACACTGAGGAATCATGACTTTGACTGAATGCCCGTCAGATGTAGCACCGGGCCACGCCCTAGGCTGCAAGACCTTGAGCTCCGCAAGCCCAGCCAGGCCTTCTGCACAGACTGGGAAGGATGATCTGTGCGGCAGGACAACCCTGCCTGGGTGTTGGGCACCAACCTAGGTGCTGCTGGACAACACAAACTGAAAGAAAGTAGACCTTGCCATCCAAGAGTTAACCGTTTGAAGGGAGATGAGGACCATCTTCCTTCCTCTTTCCGTTCTTCCGTTCCCTCTCCTCTGACTGTGCACTTCAGTAATGCTTTATGAAAAAAGAAACCAGGACGGGTGTGCAAGCTACTTAAGCCTACGTCTAAGTTGCACAGCCTGATGAGTGGTATCAGAAAGCGAAAGCCAAAAAGAGATGAAGCTTCCAGAAAATGTGTAGGACACCCAAAAGGGCTGTCTTATCACACGAAAAGCAAAAAGAACAAGGGAGGGGCACACTGCTTTCAGCCAGTGGTGTATTGTGGATGAAGAACTCCTATTTTGCCTCTGTCTTTTCTTTCTTTTTTTTTTTTTTTAAAGATTTTTATTTATTTATTTGAGAGAGAGAATGAGGGACAGAGAGCACGAGAGGGAAGAGGGTCAGAGGGAGAAGCAGACTCCCCGCCGAGCAGGGAGCCCGATGCGGGACTCGATCCCGGGACTCCAGGATCATGACCCGAGCCGAAGGCAGTCGCTTAACCAACTGAGCCACCCAGGCGCCCCTTGCCTCTGTCTTTTCTGTCCAGATGGATCTTTGAACTGAAAAAGGCAAAAAGAGCAATGAAAGGGAAAACCCAAGGTGAGTTAGTAGACTGTCAGAGAGCCCCCAGTACTGAGTGAGCTTGAGCTTCTGACTTGGATGAGTAACACACAAGGATGAAGGGAGCAGGCGAAGGTGATGTGCCTTCTAGACTCCAGAGCAACGTTTTGGAAAAAATCAAGTAGACGGGGTGTGTGTCTGAATTTCTGGCATCAAGGCATTTAACAGAGTTGCTTATAACATCTCATAGACAAGGACAAAAACTAGAGGACACCAGGGCTGGGAACCGCTGACTACCAGTCGAATCTGGCCTGCAGCCGGTGTGTGTGTGTGGCCTGTGAGCTAAGGTTGGTTTTTACATTTTTAAAGGGAAGAGGAGAAAGGGAGGGGATGGAGGAAGCAACAACATCTGGCTACAGACCCAAAAAACGTTTCCTATCTGGCACTTCGCAGGAAAAGCTTGCCAGTCCCAGGGCCAGAGGGGCAGAGCCATGAGGGTAGCTGTCCGTGTTTGCAGGTGCTGACCTTGGGGTAAGGTGTGTCCATGTCCCAGACCTGTGTCCTCCCCAGTGTTTACTAACGAGGGTATCCAGAAGGCACAGCGACGGGGCTAAGCAGCGTGTCAGGGGTGACAGCGGAAGGGTGTGACCATAGGTGATTCCAGCTGCACGTGGTCGGACAGGAAGTTCCCAGTTAAGTTCCCCGTGAGTTCCCAGCAAGTCCACTGAGTTAACACTATGAGGTGGCCTCGATTGTAACATAAAACTTAAGAAGCTAATTTCATTTTGAGCTACATCAACAGAATTATATGATCACGAACAAGAGCCAGTCCTTGCTTTTACGGCTTTCGGATGCACTCGGGGGTACAGATTCATCCCACCATGCACCAGACATCCCTTGGGGCACCAGATCTGGCTTGCTGCTCCTGGCGCCCCATCCAAGAGGAATACTGATAACGTCGGTGGGTGCAAAGCAAACCGATGAGGATGAAGAACCACACAAGGTCTGATAAGAGAACAAGAATCAGGGAAAGGGGTGGCAGAAGCAGGGTTGGGCAAGAAAGGGCACAGAGGTCTTTAAATATCGCAACCCCAGCACCTGGGAAGAGGAGGGCCTCTGGGCTCTGGGGTAACCCAGCAGTGAGGATTAAGAGAAGCTGTGTTCTGTGCCCATCATCCTCCAAAGTGGAAATGATTCCAGCGTCCTTCAGCCTGGGGACGAGTGAACAAGGCACTACAACCACACCACGAGAAGCTACTCAGCAATAGAAGGGAACGAGTGACTGATTCATGCCAACGACATGGGTGAATCTTCAAAGTATGATGTCAAGTGACAGAAACCAGACTCAAAAAGGCCACAGACTGCATGATTCCATTTATAGAACATTCTGGAGAAGTTAGAGGAATGAAAAAAAAAAAATCCAGGTCACTGGTTGCCAGGGGCTGAGGGTGGAGGCAGGAGTGGTTACAGAGGTGCACGAGGGAATGTGGGGGAGGACAATCCTACCCTAAAGCTCAATTGTGTGGAGGTTACCTAATTGCATGTGACTGTTGAAACCCAGAGAACTGGGCACAAACCACAGTGAATTCTATGGCATAGAAATTATATTTCAACAGACCTGGCTTTAAAGATAAAGAAAGCAAGTTCAGCGAGAGGCGGACCAGGAGATTTTGGTGGGCCCTGTGCTTGGCCCGGGCTGCTAACAGGTGTTCAGCTGTTAGAGGAATGTTGACACAAGATGGTCTTCCAGGCACCCTATGCCTTCTGAGCCCGTGATTCTGGGAGGAACAGAGGAATGGAGGAACGGGGGAAGGAGACTGAGAAGAAAATGGCCAGCGAGGCAGGAGGGGAATGGAGGGGTGGGGGCTGCCCCTCTTGGTGAAGAGAGTGTGTCCAACAGCGCTGCAAGGGCAGGTGGGTGAGGACCGAGAATGAGCCACTGCATATGACATCACCAGTGACCAGGGCCACTGCGGGTGAGTGACAGAGGCGAACGTCCTTGCGTCCTTGCGGGGAGAAGAGGATGCGAAGCAGAGTGGGAAGCAGTCTAGACAAAAGGAACATCCTTCCTTCCCAGGCCTGGGGGCTGGCTGGGCACATGCTCCTCATCACCACCCTCCCCTCCAGGCCCTCCCATCGTGTTCCATTGGAAGCGTAGCTCCAATGCTGGTTCTCCTTCCCCAGACAGGGTCCTATGGGTGAGGAGGACAGAGGCACACCATCTTTTCAGAACAAGGGCGGAGGAGCTGAACAATCATGTCTTTTGCCAAAGACAGATACAAGCATGCCTCGACTTACTGCACTTTGCTTTATTGCTTCACAGATACTGCAATTTTTTTTTTTTTTTTTTAAAGAAATTGATGGGTTGGGCGCCTGGGTGGCTCAGTTGGTTGGGCAACTGCCTTCGGCTCGGGTCATGATCCTGGAGTCCCGGGATCGAGTCCCGTGTCAGGCTCCCTGCTCGGCGGGGAGTCTGCTTCTCCCTCTGACCCTCTTCCCTCTCGTGCTCTCTGTCCCTCATTCTCTCTTTCAAATAAATAAATAAAATCCTTAAAAAAAAAAAAGAAATTGATGGGTTTATTTTTATTTATTTATTTATTTTTTCTTGAGATTTAATTTATTTATTTGACAGAGAGGGAGCACAAGTAGACAGTGGCAGGCAGTGGGAGAGGGAGAAGCAGGCCCCCCACTGAGCAGGGAGCCCGACGCAGGACTCGATCCCAGGACCGCGGGATCATGACCCGAGCTGAAGGCAGACGCTTAACCGACTGAGCCATCCGGGCGCCCGAGAAATTGATGGGTTTAAAGAAAAAAAAAAAAAGGAAAATAAATTGATGGGTCAATGGCAACCCTGCATCAAGCAAGTCTATCAATGTCGTTTTCCCAAAAGCATTTGCTCTCTTGGTGTCTCTGGTCACATTTTGGTGATTCTTGCACTATTTCAAGCTTTTTCATTATTATTACATGTGTTACGGGGATCTGTGATCAGTGATTACGACTCGCTGAAAACTCAGATGATGGTTAGCACTTTTTTTTTTTTTTTAAGATTTTATTTATTTATTTGACAGAGAGAGAGCACAAGTAGGCAGAGGGAGAGGGAGAAGCAGGCTCTCCGCTGAACAGGGAGCCGGATGTGGGGCTCGATCCCAGGACCCCAGGATCATGACCTGAGCCGAAGGCAGCCACTTAACCGACTGAGCCACCCAGGCGCCCCTGATTAGCACTTTTTAACAATAAAGTATTTTTAATTAAGGTATATACATTTTGTTTTTAGACATAAAGCTATTGCCCACTTAGCAGACTGCAGCATGGCGTAAACATAACTTTTATATGCGGTGGGAAACAAAAACTTTATTTGACCCTGCTTTATTGCAATCTTCGAGTTACTGCTGTGGTCTGGAACCGAATGAACCTGCCGTATCTCCAAGGTATGCCTGCACCTAGCCTTCCTTCTCTGAAAATGATCCAGGATGCTCGTGAGTCCTGGGAAGGGCACTCTCCCTTTCTACACAAGACCCCTCTCCCGTCTGCCCTTCGCAACTAGTCCCAAGGCTCGTCTTACTCCAAGGGACAAGTGAGAGCCCAGCCTCCCTCCTAAAACGACCCTCCCCACGCTTGCAATCCTCTGGGAGGCCTTCCCAGGTATCTCGTCCCCTAGATGTCATGCATGTCCCCTCCTACTTGTTCCCTCTGCCACCACACTGGGAGCCCCCCATTCGGTGTCCCCAAAGACCCCCAGAACTTCCACCTACAGGCTCCAAATCAGGCCATTCAGCACGGGGGTGACTGATGACAGAAAGGGAGGGGACCCCACCTTGTCCCTGCCAACCTGGAGAAGCCAGCAAACTCCATCTTCTGTCACCTCCGTGGTTCCAGTCTTACCACCCCGGTTTATAATTATTGCTGCCCAAGAGTCCCTTTCCGCCAGGCCATCCTGTCATATCCTTGGGCAAAGATTGCCATAGTACCTGTACTTTCGTCCCCCGACCTAAAAACCCAAGCCCACACTGACCACAGACTTGAGCAGCCCGGTTTCTGAGGAGGGCCACTTTTTTGCTCCACACCCAGCCGTCTCCTTCCATGACCACCGTCGGGGGGGCCCACTTAGGCCTGAGGAAGGCCCTAGGAGGCAGGGCAAGAGGGCTAGGTACTGAGACCTTGGGTCTCCAGGCCCCGTGTCCTCTCTGCCCACCTGCAGGGGGCCGTGGCTTCGGGCCACAACCCCACCACCACAGTTCTGCTTCTCTCCTCACAGAGGAAGCATCCGTTCTGCCTCCCAACAACCTACAGTGCCTCTGCTCACAGGTGTTGCCCCAGAGAACACGTCACAGTCACTTTCCAGGCACGTCTGCCTACAAAGTGGAGCCCTGGGCGGTCCCATCAGACATATCCTGATCATTCACGGCTCACGGGCCAGGCTGGGCTTGGCCTTTCGCGACGGCCCTCGCCTTCTAGAGAGAGACAGCTGCTCAGCAAGAGCAGAAACCCTGCGCTGTGTCTTTCCCCAACCACCAGCGCTGCCAACTTCCTCTCCTCCACTCCCCCCGCTTTCCCTCCTCACCTCTCCCTAGCTTTCTATGAGGTCGGTTTTGTCTCTTCTCTTACAGTAACAGAGCAACGTTTCTCCCACTATCTCAAGACCCAGCGGGGAGGTGGTGCCTGGCTGACAGGGGGTCCCTGGGCATAGGAACCACCCATTCATTCCTCGCTCTGTGTCCTTCCAGAGCCCTGTTCTGTCTGTCCAGTGAACAAGCCAGGAAGCACTCGCCATATCCAGATGTGCCAAGGCCTGCCGTTTCTCCCTCAGGTCTCTATTTTTGGTTCTATTTCTACCACACACACATCCCCCCCATCTTATGCCCACTTCACTATATAAGTGGCCCCCGACCTCTAGTCTCTACCACAAATGGCCCCAACGAAAGCCGCAGGAGGAACTCTCCTCATGCGTTCTCCCAGCTGAGGCATCTAGAATCTAGTGTGGCTCCTGATCTTCTGGGGTCCAAACTCCCCATACGACCCCAGGGTCCCCCCATCCCCAATTCTTCAGCTTCATCGCTCACTTCAGAGGGTGGTCTTCACACAACTGTGACTGGATCCTCAGGAATGCGGTTGATAAACAAACAGAACCCCACCTGATGCAAGGGGGTGGCTATGGGAAGATAGCTTTCTTATTTGAATCAAGCAAATCATTCTGTAACTTTAAACATTCCCAGTTTACCTGTTTGGCTCATTCAAATGTGTAAATACAAGGCTTGCTTGAATAATAATGGCAAGAGCACGTCCAAGTCTTCCAGGCTTCAAAGAGCTTTCATATGCACTGTCTCCTGATGCGGAGAAGATGCTGAGAAAACCCGGGGAAGGAAGGCAAGGCACACTTTATAAACCAGTGGGCTCAGAGAGGTCAAGCCACACAGCAGGGTCGGCACCTGCCCTTCTCAGTCAGGCACACGTTCTACATCCCGCTAATTAGTTGGCTATAACTGAACTCTTCACCAAACCAACTTGTTTACTAAGTCTCTGCTTTGACCTCGACATATTCGTTATCTCAAAGGCAGATTTGTCTCATCTTATAAAAAGTCGAGCTTGCCCTACGAGCAGATGTTATGGTCTCTTGGTCTGATGAGAACCAAAGGAGAAGTGTCTCAGAAAACCTAAAATGGAAACCTGACCCAAGGCCAAAGAACCTCTAAACGAGTCAACCTTCCACTGTTTTCGGGAAGCAGGTTGTGGTCTTAGGTGCAGCTGCACCTTCCACCAAATCCTTAACACACAGCTGTGTTCTCTCACAGGGACACATTCCGGCTCGAAGGGAAACAGAGATTGGGGTGGTGGACCTGTGAAGCTCAAGTTCATTGCTAAGAGACCCTCTGGAGAGCACTGGGACAAAACTCCACCAAGCAGGGTGGCCACAGGACCTTGCTCTCACCTAAGATATCAGCAGGGTGGGTGATGTACCAAGAGGGGACATTCCCGAGCCCCGAGCTCCAGCCAGTCCTGTAACAGTCTACAGCCGGATTCACTCTGGCGACCTTCGGCACAACCCCAAAAGGGATGTTCATCCAACCTCACCAGTCCTGCAGAGGGTAAGCTCGGATGCAAGAAGGGCAAAAAGCACATGGTTGTCTTTTTGGTCAGTGGGTCCCTAACTCAGCTGTGTGTGACTCTCACCTGAGAACTTAACCCTGAACCCCCAGTACACGTTCACACACCCCTGATGGGCTCCTCTGCTCCACCCCCAGACTGCATCTATTTGGTCTGGGAGGGGCCACTGTTCGATGCGCTCTTTCATTCTGGTCATGCTACAGAAGAACATTCTATGTCAAAGTCTAAGGGAAAAAAAAAGAGCTCAGCCAAAGGAAAAGTAGAAATGAAGCAGGGGAAGAATGTGGGCAAAGAGTAAGGGAGTAACACAGACAGCACAAAAAAATGGGACACGTAGGTTTCCTCACCCCAGACAAGCATACTTTGATTTTAGTCCATATACATTTTCAGGGGGGAGGGAAAATATGAATTGACACTCAGGACAAATTAGGAGATTATTCATTTTACGAAAGAATTTGGCATCAGATTCCTTTAAATAGCAATCTCTGTTAGTGCATTTAAAATAGGATTCCATTTACAGAAGTGTGATTTACACAAAACCACATCTGTTACATAAGGCTCAGAAAAATAGCTCTCCTCCCATGTAGTCTGGCTGACTATAGAACTGGCCCCGTACAGATGGTCATCTATTTTCTTCTCAAAGATACACAGGCTAGCTCTCTGGCACCTCTTTCTATATTTCACCTGATTCTTAGGGACCATCTGAATCTCTTCCAGGCTTCCCTAAACTCAGGGAGCAACTGTTCCAAAATCTTTACACATTCACCCATTCATTCAACATATATTTCCTGAAGGCCTATCATGTGCTGGGCCCTACTCCAGGAGTACAATTGTGCACCAAAACCAACACATCTCTGCCCCATGGATCTTTTTTTTTAAAAAAAGATTTTATTTATTCATTTATTTGAGAAAGTGCATGAGCAGGGGGACAGGGACAAGCAGACTCCCCACTGAGCTTGGAGCCCGACAGACAATGGACTCAGGGCTCGATCCCATGATCCTGAGACCATGACCTGAGTCAAAATCAAGAGTCGGATGCCCAACCAACTGAGCCACCCCGGCATTCCTGCCTCATGGACCTTACACTTGAATGAGAGAGAGTGACTGACAGTGAACCACTAAATAAAATCTATGGTGTTTGAGATGGTGATAGGTTCTATAGGGCCAAGAATGGGGCTGGTGTCAGAACCTTACACGGGGATCACCAGGAAAGGCTGCACTGGAAGGTGAGAGAGGGTGATGAGGAAGCAAGAGATGGCTGGGGGGAAGAGTTCCAGGCAGGGCCCACCTGGCGGGAGGGAGGCTAACTGTGGCTGGAGCCCCAAGGTCAGAGGTGGAGAGTCCAAATCACAAGGGGTCACAGGGGCCACTGCAAGGACCAGCCTTTGTTCTGAGGGAGACAGGAGCCCCTGGGAGCTTTTGAACGAAGGGTGACATGATCAGACTCCTTTTTTAGGGGACCCCTCTGACTGCTGTGCTGACACTGGGGGACACGCAGGGAAGCAGGGGGAACAGCTGAGACGTGGCTGAATTAATTCAGAGCAGAGATGATGGGGGCCCAGACCAGGCTGGTCGCAGTGGAAGTGCCAAGATGTGGATGGATTTGGATATATTGAGAAGGCAGACCTGATGCGGTTTGCTGATGAATTGGATGAGGGGTATGAGGAAGGAAGGAAGGGAGGAGTCAAGGGTGGCACCATGATTATTTGCCAGAGCAGTGTGTGGGGCCGAGTTGTCATCAACAAGGTAGAGAACCGAAGGAGGAATAGGTCTGGAGCAGATGGGAGCTGGTCTGGGGGTGTGTTACAATGAGATGCCCATCAGATACCAGATGGAAATCTAACTGATCCGGGGTGGGGTGGCAGGGTGCAATCCTGGAATTTGGAAAAGGTGTGAGCTAGATCAGGTGATCTGGTAGCCATCCACACATAGATGGGATTTAAGGATGGGTGAGATCACCAAGGAGTGAGTGCAGATGAGACCTCTGGGGACAGCCTGAGGACACCTGACATTCAAGAAAGAGTTGGGGGGAGTGAGGAGTGGAAACTGAAAAGAAACAGCCCACAAGGTAGAAGGAAAGCCAGGAGTGTGGCACCCTGGAAGGCAGACAAAGAGATGTATTTCAACAGGGAGCCATCAGTTGTGAAAGCTGCCAACAGATCAAGCAGATGAGAGCTGCAAACTGACCCACTGGGTTGAACATCATGGTGACCTTTAGCAGGGCTTTTTGGTAGAGTGGAAGGGGGCAGAGTCTGAAGGGGGACTCAGAGAGAGGAAGAAGGGGAGCTGGAGGCAGTGAGAACCAGCAAGGGGGCTGAGACAGAAGGAGGCAGGGTCCACGTTGCCTTGGGAGAAATGGGAGAAGGGACAACGCATTTGTATGGATGTGAGGGGAAGGAATGGAGCATCCCTGGGAGGGGGAAGGGGTCTGGTACACAACAGGAGCAGGCCACCCTGGCGAGCACCAGCCCAGGTCACAGAGTAGGGACAGAGATGTCGACAGGTGGCTGGCAGGGGCTTGGGCAAGCTTTCTCGGGATTGCATCTCTTTTCACAGTTGAAACAGGAAGCAAGGTCAGGGGCTGAGAGTGAGGGCGGGGGAGGAGAGGGCAGAGTGTTGTCTAGGAAAGTGGCGGGGGGGGGGTGCTGCCTGGGGATGTGCATGAGCAGGGGGACAGGGACAAGCAGACTAGGGGAACGCATAGGCCTGCCAGGGAGCAGCACTGAAGGCCCACGAGGAGAGAAATGAAGCCAGCCCTTTCTACCTCCTCTTCCCCCAGCTAATGCTCCCCCATCCCCTCCGCGTTTCTTGTGCTGACTCTTCCCTTCCTTCCTACTGCCTTCCAGCTTTAGAACTGCTTGGACCTCCATGGAATCGATACCGATACACTTAGTCACTTCTGCGTGCTTCTTTTTCAATGAGGCCTTTCAGGAAGGAGACATGAAATTGACTGGAGCTTGCCTGGGCAAATGTGTGTGAGCTGCAGGGAGCTGGGCGGGGGCTGGAGCAGAGGAAGCGTAAGGCAGAATGTCCCGATTCCCTCTCAATTCTTCTTTCAACTTCCTTCCAGCCCGCCCCCACCCCCCTGACCCCACGCCCCACAATCTTTGGATCTCGAATTTCCTTATCTAAAACGCACACTGAATAGTCTCCACCTCATTGTGGTTCAAGCTCTGATTCTCTAATTCAATTAACCTTCCCAAAGGCCTGTAACAGATCCCAGACTCATTTGCACGCATTATGTCATTTAACCCTGTGGTCACCCCAGGGCGGCTAACTCCACTGATGAGATGGGGAAACTGAGTCTTGGAACAGTTAAGTGACTTGCCCAGCTAGTTGGGATGCCTGGCTAGCTAGATGACCCGGCTGATAAGCAGCAGAGTCAGGATTTGAGCCAACGTCTTACTCCAGGTGCAACCCCACCGATCCTGAGCTCTATCCTGAGCCTGGGAAGGACAAGTCAGACTCATTTCCACTGAGAGAACACACAGGTCTATGTCAAGCCCTAGCCTCCAGGAACTGAAGTCCTTAGCGACACACAACCACAGCCCAGACACACAGATCTCAGGTCAGAGCCAAAGAGAAGGAAGTGGAGGGGCAGTGCAGGGTCTGGTCACCCTGGGGAGGCCATGGAATGTCCCGGCTGGCAGGCAGGAGGCCTGATGGACACCTCTGGCCCAGAACCCAGGGAGTCATAACAAGCTGGGGAGGAGCTGCTAAGCATTTTGCAAAAGCGGAGAGAGGTGGTGGTTGCTAATTCCGGAGCTGGATTTCATCATCAGTGGGGCTCTGATAGGACTTCCTCCGAAAGCAGAGTAGCCAAGAACGCTTAACTTCCGTTTCTCGAGTGAAGGAGAGCCCCTCCTTAGGGAAGTAGGGGGTAAGAGCCTCCAGGTTCGAGAGGGGGAGGGTCACCCAAAGGGCTCCGGGCAGCATGAACCCCCACCTGGGCATGCAGGCCTGACGTCCCACTAGTCTCTGGGCCACCAGCTCCTGGGAGCTACGAATGGCCAGACCCCTCTTCCTAAAACACAGCTGCAACCGTACCAGGCATGTCCAGGGGCTCACCGCTGCACATGGGGAAAATGCTCCACTCAAGGCTTTCGGGATCTGGCTCCCACTGGCCCCCATTAATTTAGTCATCCGTGACTTTATTCACTCACGAAATTCACCCACCAAACATATATTGAGCACCTATGTGTCAAGTGCTGCACTAAGTTAGTTCACAGATGAGTCAGATGTAAGTGCTCCGTGTGCACAGCCAGTTAGAGAGGAGATCCTGCAGAGTGTGGGGGGCCCTGGGGCGGGTATCTGACCAAGACTGCATGTCTGATGTAGGCGTCCTTCCTTGCAGGAAGAACCACCGAACCAGACGACTGGCCTTGAGGAGGGGCCTGCAGGGATGCTGGGGTAGAGAGGCCAGCATCGAGGCATAGAAGTGGGGGCCGGTGTCCAGTGTGGGGACGTGTTGCCGAAGTGTGGAAAAGCAAATGCAGTGGGGCTCGCCCAGGGAATCCCGTTTGCAGAATTATGCACAACAGTCCAAATGACCTTCCCCCATACCCACCACTCAGTTAGAAACTCATTAATAAGGATCCTTAAATCCTTGATTGGTGCCTGGGTGGCTCTTGGTTAAATGTCTGACTCCTGATTTCGGCTTAGGTCACGATCTCAGGGTCCTGAGATCAAGCCCCACGTCGGGCTCTGTGCTCAGCGAAGAGTCTGCTGGAGATTCTCTCTCTCCCTCTGCCCTTCCCCCCTCCAAATAAATAAGTAAAATCTTAAAAAAAAAAAACTAAACTAAACTAAAACTTTTATCAATACAATGGCAATCATATTATAATATTTAAATGGGGGAAATTAACATGTTGTAGGCTTTGAATTTATATAATGTTATATATCAAACACATTTCTCAATAATAAAAAGGCCAAAACCTTAAAGCCCAAGTATTTAAAATGTAAAGGGGTGAACACATAGTCACTCTTCGATGTGTGTACAAGGATGTCACCTTCACGGTGGAAAATGGACATAGCGTAATGTCTACTAATAGGGTTCTGATTACAATGAAACAATATGTCATCTCTACTTATCTGGAAACATGGTAATGATTGCACACATACACGCTGAGTCCTCTGCCCTCGATATAACCCTCTACAGAAGACGCTGTGATCATCCCCACTATATAAGGGGGGGCAACCCTGGCCAGGGAGCCTCAGGAACCTGCCCAGGTGTTACCTGCCCAGGTGAGTAAGTGGTAGAAACTGAATTTGAACGCAGGACCCATGCCCTTGACCACTCGGACACACTGTTTCTAGATCCAAGACATAGTGACAGCTAAAATAAGTCTACAACCCTATGTTATTGTGTGGTCCCGTTTTAAGTATGTGTGTGTATACGTTTATATTTGGTTGAATCAAGTGAAAATCTCGCCACTTTTGACTTATAAAAGCAGCACTCTGATATGGCTCAACCTAGCAGCACACACGCACACCCCCCACACACACACAGTTTGTAAGGATCTATACCAAAGAGCCTTGTTAGCAATAGTGTTTGGGATGGTGGAAGTGTGTTCGATCTTTATTTCTTTATACCTTTTCCTATTTTCTGATAATGCAGCGTAAGTTAAACATTTTTCAATAGATGACCCTCTTTCCTCACTGCAGCTGCTGGAGACCACAGACAGCTATGTGATATTAAAATGTATGCGAAGTGCAGGAGCTGTGGGCTCCCTGAACTCATGGCCATGTCCCCTCTGGAGCTGAGAAGCCAATACGTGGACAAACACCGCCCCATGTAAAGGGCCCAGAACTCAAAGGGAGGAGTCCCACTGCAGGACTCAGAGTGTTCTATCACAACCCCCCTCCCCCCCAGTTCTAGCTGACCTGACTACAGCTGAGAGGGCCTCCTACATCATTGATGGCACCAAGCCCACCCCCAGCACCACATCCAGAGAGCTGCTCACTCGACACTTGGCTCTGTTCATGGAGGTTTGTTGGAAATAAGAGGTAATGTCTTCCCCGCAATCTGGTAGGAATCAATGAGCCTCCGGTGCTCTCAAGAAGTACAGCTGACTCCTGGATGGCAAGTTGAACCGACTGCTGGAAGGGGAGCTGGGACACGGGGGAGGACTCTGAGGTCAGATTCAGGCAATGATTCAGGAGCAATGAGCCAGAGGCCATGCCTGGATGCACAGTTTCAGCTGGACAGTGAGCCAAAGCAGACAAAGTGACTAGGGGTCCCAGGGCCCACCTAGAGTCACGGAGAACCCCTGCTGGGCATGATGCTTCTGACCCTGGCATCCTTAGGGCAACTGTAACCACGTCTGTGTTTGCCACTCCCTGTCCCCGGCTCACTTACCACCTTCCAACATCTGACACGATTTACTTCGTTTACCTTTACTGTTACCATCTACACCCCATCCCCAACACACACATGGGAGGTCAGCAGCACAAGGCAAGGATTTCTGGTTCGGTGAAGTGTCCCAAGTGCTTATAACAACACCTGGCACATGGAGGGTACTCCATAAGTATTTTTTTTTTTAAGGTTTATTTGAGAGAGAGAGAGAGAGGGTGTGCACATGAGTGGGAGGGGCAGAGGGAGAGGGAGAGCGAGTCTCAAGCAGACTCCACACCAAGTGCGGAGCCCGACTTAGGGCACGATCTCATGACCCTGAGATCAAGACCTGAGCAGAAACAAAGAGCTGGGATGCTTAACCGACTGCGCCACCCAGGTGCCCCTCCATAAATATTTTCTGAATAAATGAATGAATGAATGCCTAACTGAAATGTCACCTTCCTCAGCCCACGTCCTGTGCCACCTGGCAGAATTAATTATCCCTACCTCCAAGTTTCTATGCACTTTCCTTAAACCTCTAACATCGCACTTATCATACTCTATTATAATTGCCCCCACCTCCTTGAAGACAGGAGCCTTCAAACTATTCCCATTTTCTTTTATATTCTCAGTGCCTGGCAGAGGGCCTCAGGGCGTGCCGACTCGGGGGACAATCTTGACATATGTATAGGACGAAAAGGACGAGGGCCAGGACCCCGGCTGATACTGCCCCGAGACGGCTGACGAGGCTCTTCGAGCCAGCAGGGCTAGGGAGATAGTGATTTGGTAAGACTACTTTCCAAACAATCCAGCCTGAGACACATCCAGCAGGAGAACGCTATTTCAGGTCCCAGAGCACGAGGCTGAACTGAGCGCTCCAAAAAGAAGTCAAGAAAGAAGGTTACTGAAACGCTCATTTCCAGAAGAACCAGGCTTGCGGCTCCCACGCTCATCCTGGTCGCAGGGAGGGCCACCGCCAGCACTGGGACTGGAAGCACACATCCCGATGGGATCATCAAGTGGGGACAGCCTCTCTTGCTGCGCTGGTTCTGCCGGAGGATGCGGGTTATTTCGACATGGGCCTCACACCTGGCACTGCTCATCCCTCTTTCCTCCTTCCTCTGGCCCCGCTCCTAGCAAACCTACTCAGCACGCTGCCACTGTCCTTCCTGGCGTCACCATCCATTCACTTACCACCTACAGCATGCTGCTCCCCCTTCTTCACCACACAGCTCAAATACCTCCTCCTCCAGGAAGCACTGACGTATAAAAGGATTTGGATCCCATGTCCTGCGAACTTTGCTGGTCCCACTGAGACAGGGACTGCACCTACTTTTCTAGCATAAACCGCAGGGAGTTCCGGAACACATCCCGTGTTCTGCTTTTGCGCACATAGCTCTCGCTGCCTGAAATGCCCTCCCTTGCCTTGCCCCCTGGGGGACTCCCTCCCCTCCTTCTCCAGCTTTCTCCATGAAGCCCCTCCTCGGGTGCCAGGTCATGAATCCCCTCACTTTCGCATGCTGGCACGTTCCTCAAATGCATTCTATGTGCTTTACCGCACGTACCGTAATTACTTATAACACGCCTTAAGGCCCTACTTGCAGAGGAGTCATTCTGAACGAAGAAATGTTCTACCCTTTGCCGAAAGCTTTAAGATTTTATCTGTTGCCTAAAGGAATAAGCGAAAAACTAGTAAGTACAGCAGGGCTTACGAAGCCTTCCCATGTGCCAAGAACTTTAAACAGGCCATGTCAATATCTCTACAGTCTGCAGAACCAATTCATCCAAGAGACAAGGGAGGTGATGCACAGACAGGTCAACTAACTTGTTCGTGGTCCTAGAGAGGCCAGTGCGGCATCAAGATTTAGCCTCTGGCCTATGTGACTCCAAAGTCCCGTGGCCGGCCTCTAGTGCAGCCTCAGGGCCCAGAAGCTGCTCCCTGATCCTCCACGTGCAGGGGACGGCGCCTCAGACTCCAGCCGCCTCCCACTCACGGTTACAAAAGAGCTTCCTACCCTCTAATCCCTTTCTACTTGCCCAGAGAAATCACCTCCAGATCAAAGATTCATTAAGACTTCAGCGAATCTGAAGGTGACATGGGGATTTTTTCCCCCCACCAAAAGACCTGTGCTTAATTTCTTTGGGGCCCCGGGGCAGCAGGCATTTTGTCTGGTTGCTGGAATCCTTTGGAATCCTTTGGCTTCACGGAGAAAGCTGGAGAAGGAGAAGGAGGGGAAGGAGTCCCCTGGGGCAGCTGCCAGACCACGTGCCTGTCTGGCTTTGGACTGGGACCTCTCCAGCAAGAAAGGAGACAAAGGTGGAGTGGAAACAGCCCCTGGATGTGCTCTTTGGGAAAATCACCCAGCTGTGGGGGAGGTGGGGTGGGGGGAGATGGCAGGGATGGGCAGGTCTCTCTCTGGGTGGCAGAGCACAGAGGGTTGAACTGTCCTAAAACCTACATTTGCTTCTGAACTTAGCCCCTGCCTGGCAGGGAGCCTTGGAGGAGCCTTTGAGGACACTAAAGTCTGCAGACTAAAGTCCGCTTCTTGAGGCTGTTTTCAGGGAGAAAAGAATCCAGGTGAGAGTGTTTTTTCCGTCACCTGCAAGTGTCTATGTGTCATTCCATTCCAAGGGAGTCTCTGTCTCTCCCTACAACCTGGCCGTCCTCAGCTCTGGATCTAACATCTTAACGTCTACAACCCCGGGGGCTGCACATAACGGGGAGTATCCAATATGTGCGTGGGTTGGACTGAACCTTGTCCCGGTAGAATACAATCTTAGTGATCAGTGACAATAAGACATAGCAATCAGATGATAGATCAAAACTCTTTTCCCTAAGCATTTTCTAAAGGAGGCAAATAACAGATTTCCTTCCTCGCTGGCACTTGGCTGAGGCCAATGTCATCCACAGTCCCTGACCTTCTTCCGGGGACTGTCTGAAGAAGGCTGCTGAGCCATGATGCTCTGCTGCATCTTAGGAACCATGGTGGGGAGTGCACAAAGCTAGGATATGTGGACCCACACGTCCCTGGAACTGCTCCCCAGTGTTCCAGTGATACCAGCCAGACCGCAGCCATCCACCCAGGACTCTGAGGCTCCCAAAGCCTGAATGCTGAGCCAGTCTCCAAGGCTGGCAAGGACTCGGAGGCCAGACCCCTCCAGGGTCCCCAAGCAGCTCCAGTCGGCAGACAGGCTCTCTCCCTCCCCACGGAGTTGATTCTGCCATAGAATGCCTCTGATATGGGGAAGTGCTGGCCAGCCAAAATCTAGCCCCTCTTGAAACAAATCCCACCTTCCAGAGCCACGTGGTGCACATAAACCACCTCTGTCTCAACAGCCCTCAGTGAGTCAAAGACAACCATCCGCCCTTCTGGGGCTTTCTCTTCTACAGGCTGAACTACTCATCTTGCAAGGCTGACATCCTCCTTGCTCTGCTCTGGACATTCTCTGGGTCAGAGACTCCAAACCTTTTTTTTTGCCTCTCACCATCGTGAAAAATACACTTTACAAGGCCAGTCCTTACTTGCATGCACGTGTGTATACCTCCAAAGCCAGTTTCGCGAACGAATGCTTACTTTCTTACATGTAATACGTCTGGATGCTTTCCAATCTACTTCACTCTTTCAAATACTGCCTGCAACCCACCGCACCGAGTTTGTAACCCAGAGCTGAAAGCGCTACTCTGGTTTCACCTATGTCCAGCCTTAACTGCTTACTTAGCTCAGACCCTAGGTGGGAGAACACATCCCTTTCCACGCAGATATTAGCCTATCTGGGCTGCAATGACAGTCCTTGGCATCATTCTGCACAGGGATCTCCCTGGCTCAGCACTTCCTTTCCCCACGCTGTTCCTCAGCCCAGCAAACACACATGCACCCATCAGCAGCGACAACATGTCCACCAGAAGCTTGTTCCTGCCCCACCATCGTTATCATTTACTCTGGACACCTGAAACACCTTTTCTCCAGCCCTCTCATTTTCCTGCTGTGTAAGCTGGGGGATCTCAGGGGGGCAGCAGAGATTCAGGAAGAAACCTGAGTTTTGAAAACACCAGAGTGTAGGTAACTGACAAAGCATGCAGTCTGCATACAGACTGGCAGAACAACCCCCCCGCCCCATGGGGCCCAGAGGCCAAAGGCCACCACCACTTCAGCCTGTCTTTTTAGATTGGCTTGTGTCCATCCTAGAATCTGGTCACCGAATCTTTTCCCTTACCCCTTATCTTGGTCACCATAGCGTACATTTTGGTGACCAGGAGAACCACCTACAAAACCTGGTTCGAACACCACTCTTACAGGATCCAGACTTCACCTCCTAAACTCCAGTTTTCTTATCTGTAAAACGGGGCTAATGATTTCTGTTCTGCCCTCCTCACAGGATGGTGCTAAATGTGAACAGGTGTGAAAAGGCTTTGTAAACTATAGAGCACTAGGCAAATATAAATCCTTACACAAACTACACGTTCTTTTGTAAGAATTGATGGCATTGGCTCTGTTCCCCAAATTACAGCCCTGCATCCTCTGAGTTCGGTAAAGACACAGACTCCATCATCAATCCCCAAAAAGCATCTACACTTCACCCAAGTGCCATGTTAAACAAGCCCTCCCTTGGGCAGAAATTTGAGGTCATCAAAAATTCATCACTCGCAGCAGCTGGTGGACCCACTGTCCCCGTCATCTGTTCCTTCATTCAGAAAGAGAAGTAGATGTGGAAGAATTGGTCCCAAGAGCCGTCAAATGAAATACAGCCTACAGTCAACTCTTCAGGCCAATCAAGAAAATAAAGGGGTGGGGAGGGCATCTGGCTGGCTCAGTTGGAGAATCGTGCGACTCTTGATCTTGAGGTTGTGAGTTTAGAGTTTAATGAGCTCTATGTTGGGTGTACAGATTACTTAAATAAATAAACAAACAATAAGAGAAAGGGTGTGTGGGGGTGGGTATCAGAGTCATCTTAGTTGAGACTTTGGAAATCATCATTTTCCTAAGAGCCACCACATAAGGAGGGCTTACTAAGCCCATGCCTTGAAAGAATTATTTCCAACCTTCACTAGGATGCTCAAGGCAGGTACTATTAATCTCATTTTACAGATGAGGCTAAGAGGTTAAAAAAAAAAAAAAAAAAAAACCTTGCTCAAAAGCATGTAGGGAATTGGGTGAACTCTAATCTGCTTTTTCTCAGTGTTAAGCAAGAGGAACCGCCCCTCCCCCTTCCCCCCAGCTGATGTCAGGCTCTGCCAAATGTGGCTGAAATGCTGGGCTTGAGGTTGACCCTGGAGCCAGTGGCCCCCAGAGTGAGGACTTCAAACCAGACAGAGGGCTTTAGTGGTCAGAACAGAAAAGTAACTTTGGCCTTTGGCAGGAATGGGAAGCAGGTGCCAATTCCCTGGGGTGGATCAGATTCTTCCGCACAGTCCAGGGTCTGTGCTCTTTACAGAGAGCTGAGGACAATTGTTTCTGAACTGGGCATTTAAGTGCTTGGTGATTAAAGAGAACCTAATATCACTTTTGTTTGGACCCTGAGCTAAAGGAGGAAAGAGGCAATACATGTGCCTCTCCTGTGCCCCAAGTTCTCCAGAGGTTACCCAGTGCCTACAGCCCAAGGTTGGAACACCGTGGTTGGCATTCAAGGCCTTTCTGATCTGGCCCCAACCAACAATCTCAACATTTCCTGATCTAAACCTGCCCCAGCCAAACATCCCCAGCCTCACCCAATGGCCTTGCCCATTCCTCTTCCTATACCTCTTCCAACAGACAATGCCCCTCACTGCTCTCAGCAGAGCCAACCCCACCCAGCCTTGAAGAGCCAGACTCAGGCTTTGTCCTCCATCTGAACTCTGCCATCCAGTTCCTTGGCAGACCCCTATGGCCCTTGGAGCTGTGGCCTTCTGGTCAGGGCCTGCCTTGATAGCTAACTGTTGCTTTGGCCTGCCTGTCTCTGGACCCCTCTACCCAGAAGCTAAAGGCCCTGAGGAGCAGGGAGGTCATAAGTTATGTTTCTGTGTCCCTCACACAGCACTTGCTATAGAAATGAAAGGTATTAAATAAATAATGCTGAGTTAATGAGCAGATGGATGGACAGAGGTGGTAGAGTCAGAGGGGACCCAAACCTCTAAAGACACAGGTCCCTGAACTCTGTAAGCTAGTCCTCATAAGCCAAGCTTTGGAAGGAATCTCAGCTCAGGGCCAGAAGGAAGCTGGGGGTGATGTGGTTTAGTGGCCATTGGATTAGAGCTTCAGGTCCACCATGCAGGGCAGGTGACTCTGGTCCTGCTAAGATATCTCCCAAAAAGAACCTGGCTGCTACTCAATTTTCCACCTCCCCACCCTTACAGCTGCAACCAGGATTTTTTGTGAAGGGTAGTTCTAATAGTTGCCCAAAGAAAGTAGGCTTTCATGGTACGCACATAGGGAATGGTGGTTCAGCCTCTCAGCACTGCCCAACCATGGATGGGTATGTGTCCTCATATGAAGATGGAAGCCAGTGAGACCCCGCATCCAGCTCCCAGCTACTTGGCAGCGCTCAGAATGGGACTGGTTTCCTGCCACAGAAGGGACGACTCTCACCTATCCTCTGCTCCCCATCCCACTATCCCCTACCCAAGACATTGCCAAAGGCCTGGCAGGTCGAGGAGTTCACCTGCCTTCTCCATAGAGATGGTAACTTCAAAATGCACTTTCTGGGGGAAACTAGCTTAATTCTGTACAAGATGACCTGAAATTCCAGTACCTTCTCTTCCCTAAGGAATAGGCAGACCCAGACCTCTTTTTTCCCCAGACACAGACACACGTCAACCCAGCACAGACCATCACAAGATACCTCTCTGGCCTGACACACAGGCCCTCAAATGTTGTAAGTCTGGGGGTTGCAGGGGGTGGGGGGGCACTCTGGTCTAAAGCCAGGGTCAGGCTATCTGACTACCAACTGATGTCACAGACACCCTTAAATCTCCATTCAGAGGGGGAGCTACTTGGGACCTCTAGGAACACCTGTCCCACGTGCTCAGAGACCCCCAAATCACATCCTGTTACCTCCTGAGGGCTGTTCCCCAATCAATCAATGAACAATGTATTCAGCTCCTACTGTGTTCCTGGGGGGTGCACGGCTGCCCTGACGGAAGAATCAGCCCCTCCAGGGAGTCCGAAGCTTAAGAAGCAAAGGTGTTTGCTTGTTCTCAGGCCAAAGCAGCTGGAGTTTACAAGTGGTAAATCTAGAATAGCCCCCATCTATGCCAAGGATTCCATTCCTGCCCCCTTACCTTCTAAGACGGTTGAAGTCCTAGCTCCTCCCCCCTGCCCTTCCAGGTTACCCACCTGTGCCCCCACCCTGCCCACTGGCTCAGTCCAAAAATCTTCCCATAAATCTTAAATAGGTATGCAAGCAGGGAGCCCTAGAGTGGATAGGACAAGCCGCCTTCCCGCAGCCTGGCCCTCCCTCTACCAGGCTGATTTCCCAGTTTGAGAGGAGAGCTCAAGAGCCCTCTCCCTGAGGTCTAGTGAGCTCTCCCGGGCAGCCCTGGTGGCAGCGCGGCGGGAAACCCGGAGCCCCATCCCTGTCCGCCAGCCGCCTCCACAATCCTGGCCGGGCTCCCTCCTCCAGCATGCCTGGAGTTGGGGCCGACGAGCAGGATCAACAATCCAGAAACTTTCAATGGATCAAGCCGACTGGGAGGGAGAGAGGGAAGGGGTGAGGGGGAGGACCGGGACCAGAGGAGGCTCCAGGGCAGAGCCCCTGCTCTTCACTTACCATCTTGCTCACATCCATGACCGAGGCTGCAGGGCACCCCCCACCCCTTGAGATCCCGCTTCCCCCAAATGCTGCTCCCGGCTAATTCCGCCCCGATGATGCCATGCTGCGGGGAGGGCGGCCGGCAGGGCCCCCGCGGACCGGGGAAGGCGGCGGCGGCGGCGGCAGGACCGAGGCTGGACCGGAGAAAGGAAAGGAAGGGGGAGGGGAGGCGGGGAGGGGGAGGGGGCCGAGCGCGGAGCCGCAGCGCGCACCGGGGGCGGGGGAGGCGCGGCTCCGCGGGCGGACCGCGCGGCCGAGCCCCCGGGGGCCGGGGAGTCCCGCGATCAGCTGGAGGCGCCGCGGTAGGGGTCTCGGGGACGCGGGGGACGGTGGTGCGGGCAGCGGACGGATCCTCGGGGCCGCCGGAGCCTGCGGCCCGGGCGCGCAGTGAGGGTGTGATTTGAATAACAAAAGGTCGCTTCTCCCGGAGCCCCGGCGGCCGGGATCGCCGAGCGGGTAGCGAGGCCGTCGGGCCCGCCAGGAAGCGTGTGTTTGAGTGTGAGTGTGTCTGGGTGTAGGCGCGCGTGTGCTCGGTTTGGTGGTGGGATCGGTGGGACTCAGGAAGTGAGCGGGGGAGGCGGCTGAAAAGGAGCGAGATGGGGGCGCAGCGAGCCGACATTCCAGTGGGGGCAGGGGGTCCGCTCGGCCCCTCCCCGCTTGGCTTCCCTGCACAAAGGCGGAATTCAGAGCCAGTTGTTTCCCTCCTGCGGCTAATCCGGAGGGGACGCCCAGATGAGTCTGGGGTCTGCAAACAGATGGGCGCACAGAAGGAAGTAGAACAGGTATCCCCGGAAGGCTCTGTGCCCCGCGCAAGTGAGCCAGAGCCAGCCCTTCCGGGGGCGAGGGAAATTAGCTCCTCGATGCTGTCTGCCCTGAGCGCCTAGCATCTCCAGCCAGAATCCCCGAACCTTCCACTCCTTACTCAATGCCTTATGTGCCCTTAGAGAAATGGGAGGCAGACACTCCTCTCTGCCGGAGACAGAGCTGGTGGCAGAAAAGGGCTCTGGGCAAATGCTCTTTTGGGGGCACGATCTCCAGAAAAAGCCTGGACATCCAAGCCTATGGTTTCAACAGAGAGCTGCCTCAAATCCTCTGATGAGCGAGGAGGTTTGGGGCACAAGCCAAGTCAGCAGGGACCTGAGGCCACTAACGCAGACCCTGCTTTACCCAGGTGAGGAAACTGAGGCCCAGAGCAGGGGAGTGATTTGCCCCAGGTCACACACCTGGCAGGGACTGTGGGTCTGGAGAATCCTTAATAAGGACAGTGCAGCCCAAGCCAAAAAGAGCTTCCCAGGCTACCACGGAGCACCCCGCTTCTAAAACCCTTTCCAATGAACAGGTGATGGGACCCATCCACAGCCCTGGCCCTCTGGCCCCACACTAAGGGGCCAGTAAGACAATGCTAGCCTAGTAAGCCACCCTCCTGCCCCAGGGCCTGCTGGGCTGACTAGGACGGCCCCCTCCCCTTCGAATCTTAGTTCTCAATCTATGAAATAGAGAATGTTTCTCTGCCTGCCTCCTAGGGGGATGTGAGAACAGCATGATATAAAAGACAAAAATAGAAGGACAGGAATGTATGGGGTTTTCACTGTGGTGGTTATTTTCATTTCCCAGCTCTGGAGCTCAGTTAAGGGGCCCTCAGCTTCAGCTGAGGGATCTCTGGGCCCGGGTCTGTCTGTCTGTCTAATCCTGAGTGTTGCCCCTGGCAAGCGCAGCTCTTGTGGTGCTGTGCCCCACCCCGGGGAACTCAGGAGGCAGCCCTAGTCTGCTCCAGTGTGATGGGCTCCCACAGTCCCTTCTACTGACTCGTGTCCCCAAGAGGCAGGAAGGAAACATGCCACCACATCCTCATCAGCCAACACTGTCCCCCGAGGTAAATGAGGGCCGCGTGAATTAGCAGGAATCACCCAATGCAGAAATGAGTTTGGGGTTATTTGCTGCCTGATTAAATGTACAAAGATCATCTTTCTTATAAACAAATAAATAAGATTTAGGGGCGCCTGGGTGGCTCAGTCGTTAAGCGTCTGCCTTCGGCTCAGGTCATGATCCCGGGGTCCTGGGATCAAGCCCCGCATCGGGCTCTCTGCTCCGCGGGAAGCCTGCTTCTCCCTTTCCCATTCCCCCTGCTTGTGTTCCCTCTTTTGCTGTGTCTCTCTCTCTGTCAAATAAATAAATAAATCCTTAAAAATAAATAAATAAGATTTCATATGTTTAAAAATATTATGAACCGTTAGGCATGGGGTTGATCAACAGATCAAGGTCTCCTGGTAGATCGTGGCACCCTAGCTGGCAAAGCCCATTTTCTCATTAAAATGGGGATCAGGACATCTGCCTCATACTGCACATGGGCAGTAGGGTCAAATGAAAGAGATTTCTCAAACTTCACCTGCAGTCGGCTGAATGATGGCCCCCAGAGATAAAAGGTCCTAATCCTGGAAGCCTATAAATACTACCATATGTAGCAAAGACTACTCGCATATGATTAAGTGTAGGATTCTGAGATGGGAAGATGATCTTGGATTATCTGGGTGGACCCCAGATGCAATCACATGTATCCTTATAACAGGAAGATCTGACACACAGAAGGGGGAAGGCAAGGTACCAGAGACCAGAGTGAGACGGCCACAAGCAAGGAGCAGATTTTCCCCGAGAGCCTCTAGAAGGAGTATGGGCCTGTCAACACTTGGATTTTGGCCAAGGAATTACTAGTATCAGACTTCTGGCCTCCAGGACTGGGAGAAAATAAGTTTCTGTTGTTTTAGCCACCGAGTTTATGATCATTTGTTACAGCAAAGACAGGAAACTAATATGCTGCCCAAAGGTCAGTGAGGGCTGGTGTCATGGCTGCCTCAGGGCTGCCGTCTCTGTGGACTTCCTGGCTGGGGAGCTGCCCATGTGATGGCAGAGGCCAGCCAGGAAGCAGGTGGGCTCTCCTGCTCCATTGGGGGGGGGGGGCTGGCAAATAAGTACCCACATGCAAGCACGTATATGCACAAATGCACATGTGCACACACACACAGGGAAGGAGCAAACAGCATCTTTAAAGAAGCTGAGCTTCTCTGCCTTGGCTAACCCAACACCCTGCCAGGCCCACCCAGCACACAAACACCTTTGGGTGCCTGCCTTTCCTACCACTTCTCTCGGGCAGACAGGTTCAGGCTTGGAGAAGAGCTGAGAAGGAAGGGCCTGCCTGGGGGTTCCCCCTTCCAAAGTGGTTGTGCCACAAGGCATCCCGTGGGGCTATGGGCCACTGGCTCAGGCTGGCGGATCCTCTTTTGAGTAAATTGGACAGAAAGAGAGGGGCACCTGGGTGGCTCAGTCGGTTAAGCATCTGCCTTCGGCTCGGGTTATGATCTCAGGGTCCCGGGATCGAGCCCCACATAGAGCTCTCTGCTCAGAAGTAAGAATGCTATGGCCCTCAGCTGCTACTCTATTCTTTCTTTTTAAAGATTTTTTTTTTTATTTATTCATTTGAGACACAGAGATACAGAGAGAGAGAGAGCATGAGCAGGGAGAGAGGCAGAGGGAGAAGGAGAAGCAGGCTCCCCGCTGAGCCAGGAGCCAGATGCGGGGCTCGATCCCAGGACCCTGGAATCATGACCTGAGCTGAAGGCAGACGCTTAACCATCTGAGCCACCCAGGCGCCCCTACTCTATCCTTTCTTCACCAGCTCCCAGGCCACTGCATCCAGCTGCCTACCCAGCATCTCTACCCCAGGGAGAAAGGGTGGGAGGTGGGAGGGGGTCTCAGTCTCCCAAGCATCTCAAACCCAAGGAATCTAAAGATATATTCTTCTTTTCTCTGTTTTCACATCTTCTGTCTCATCTATGGTTCTGCCTCCACTTAGTTGTGTAAGCTAGAAACTTTGAAGTCAGCCTTATTCTTCCATTGACAACCTCCCACTCCCAACCCATCTATTCAGATTTCACATCCATGTAGTTCTTTCTTGCAAATAGCTTCCAATCTGTGTCTTCCCTTTCAATACTGACCGCTCCTGTGCTGGCCAAGACTCTCAACAACAGCCTCCTAACTGGCCTCCCTGCCTTCAGTCTCTTCCCATATGATTCATCTTCCACACATCTAATCTCAGCTCCTCACTGACCCACCCCAAATGGGGAAAAACAACAACAACAACAAACATACCTTTCCATAGGTCATTTGGCACTCAAGGTCCCTACTGGTCTGGCTCTATCTCCACTCTAGTCCGCATTCTCCCATCCTCCTCCCTCCACCCCATCAGTTAGGTCCTGACCCATCAACAGATGTCACCTTCTTTATGAAGCCATCCCTGAGCCATCCAGACATAGCTGGTCACTGGAGTCCCTTCCTACAACTGACAGCCCCTGTGTATAGCCTGAATCATCCTGGAATGGGATGGTCTGTGCCCTGGGCTCTCCCTGCTCACGTGTGAGCTCCCTCAGGCAGGGGCTGGGCCTTACTGGCCTTACATCCTGCCCGGCCTCTCAGCCAGAATTTCATACCCACATCACCGCTTCACCTTAAACAACTAAAAAGTACGGAATGGCCCCAGGAGGCCCATGGAAAGGTGCAGTGGATGAGTCTTGGTAGAGGGTGACACCTACCGGTGAGCCTCGGTTCTGCAGCCTAGCCCTACAAATCCGTACCACACTGATGGGCGGGGCTGCCGAGCCCAGGGCTGGACCTTACAGAGTACGTTAATTCCAGTAATGAGGTTTCAACCAATCTTCCCTCCAAAAGAGCCTTATAGAATGTATGTTAGTGTGCTACCACTGACTAAGCATCTGCAGAGGGCTGTGAGGTTCAGAGAATGCCTTTTTGTCCATTCTCTCGACGAATCCTTATGGTTTTAAGGTAAGGCAGAGAGAACAAGTTTTAAGACAAGACCTGTTTTGCAGGTGAGGTGTTGCAGACGAAAGAGTGTGCCACTGATACATGAGGAAGGCATTGAGATGGGGAGGAGAAGTCCAAGGTTTCATTAGCTTTGCCTACAGTGTTTTAGTATTTTATAAGGGGGATGTCCTGAAATACTATTATTTGCTAACAGTGGATATTACGGAAGGAAGAGTAGGCTCTAAGAGTCAGACAGGCCTGAGGTTGAATTCTGGCTCCACTACTTTCTGGATATGGGCAATTAACTTAACCTCTCTGAATGTTTGTTTTTGTACCTGAAAAGTAGGGCTTATAGATACCTTCCAGGATTGGTGTGAGATTAAGCAAACTGATGCACAGAAGGCCCACAGGGCAGTGGGAGGCCAGCCCCGGCTCATCCCCAAACAGTCATTTCCTCCATTTACTTGGTGGCTAGTTCTTAAAAAGTTCTAGATGATTTTTTTTTTTTTTTTTTTTAACGCTGGAGTCAAAAGAAAAAAGGATAAAAAGCCAAGGGTATCGGTAGTCATCCTGATTAAAGTGACAGTAAATAAATAGGTTTCCAGGAACTACAGCCACTGAGCTACCCCAGCTGAGCAGCAGAGAACACGAGCCTCAGCCGCTGCTGAGTGGTTCCTACTCTTCCCATGGGAAGCTGCAGCAAAATGAGCCTTGGTCCGAGCGGGTGACCCAGCTGGCCTTCCGGCCTGGTGGCTCGACATCCAGTGCTCCCACCCAGCTCTCCTTGAGCAGAATGTGGCCTTTTCAATGCGTCACCCTGACTCCAGTGGGAAAAGCCTTCCACTGCCTCTCTTTGGGGGGATATGACCACACTTACAACTCGAAAAAGAAAAAAACCCTCAAGAAACACAAGCGTTCCTGGGCCTAGAGTGTATCTCAATATGTGAAGGTAGAGCATCACGTAGCAAGTGGGCAGGTGGGTGATGCGGGGGGGTGGGGGGGGAGGCACGTGTGTTATGCCATGAATAAAAATAACCGCCGAGAACATTACTGAGTTCTTAACGTGCCAGGCATGACGACGAGCACTTTATACGTACTATTTCTTTAGTCCCCAAACAACCCTGGATACTAAGTGTTCCTATTATTGTCCGTATTTTACAATTTAAGAGAGGGAGGCCCAGAGAGGTCAGGTGACTTCCCCAGGGTGCCACAGCTAAGAGGCAGGAGAGCCAGGGTTGAAGGTGGGCAGTGTATTCCAAAAGTAGCCCCTCCCCTGGGTGCCCCCAACACCTGGCACTGCCCTGCCTCTGGGATACCTGCCCTTACCAGGGTTGGCAGGCAGTTTAAACTATGTAATTATTAGTATGTATGTTTATTTACAGGCTTTTCTTCATCCTAAAGCCTTGTGAACCAGTTGTGAGTACAGCGAATTCCCCTGCCTTCTCTGAAGTGACTTGCATAAAATCCCAGAGCCGAGCACTGGGCACTGGTCATTCAAATGAGGGGCATGCCTGCTGCCTCTTGGCCCCCGGTCCCCATCCCCCTCCCTGCACCTGCGTACTACTGCGTTCCAGGGGTCTCTGCTGTGGGTATGCCGGGGGCGGTTGGGGGGGGTGCTCTCAGAAATGACTCCTTAAAGTCGTTTCAACATTTCCCCTGGACGGTTTTCATCATCAACACACAGAACAGGCCTATGTATTAGAGACACCTGGCATTGTCCCAGATATCCCAATTTCTGAAACTACAGTTCAAATAAATATTGACTGTAAGGCGCCAGGTAGAAGCGACATGATTGAAACTTAGGCGGGGAGGTATAAGCAATGAATGAGATTTGAGGGCATGACTGGGAAAATCCCAGAGCCACAGGGGGATGAGGCGACGTCAAAGACCAGGAGAGAATGCAGGTGGGGACCCGTGCGTTCAAGAAAGTGCTGGAAAAGAGATTGAATGGCCATGCAGAGCCTCAAATCCCCACCTCCTCCAGGGATGCTGAAGGTTACAAACAGGTTCATCTTCCCTTTCAACATGTTCCTGCCCAAACCTTTCACGTGGAACCACCAGTAAGTCTCCATCTTGACAACTCAGAGCATACCTCTAATTTTATACAGAATCCTAGCTATTTGCGATCAATGTACAAAATGCATTTTCCAGGAACCCCTTGTGTTGATTTTCACAAGGTGGCCCAAATGGGAGCCTGGGTGGTAAGCTCCATAAATTCCCATTGGGAGCGCTGAGTAGGCACGGTGCCACCAAATCCCTGCAAGGGCCTGGCCTCTGAGCAACCACTCAATAAAGACTTAGTTAACTGAAGTAGGACTCAACGAGTGTGGTGTTGAGCCTGCATTAAACCTCATAAACATCTGTGTAGTGCTCTGCCCAACACAGGGAACTCACCTGCAGTGTGCCAGGCACCAGACCAGATGCTCTGCCTGTGAGGTCCTGTCTATTTCTCCCCGACATGGATGCTGAGCTACAGAGAGGCTGGTGACTTCCCAAGGTCCCATGGACGTGACCACTGCAGGTCATCTACCACTGACTCTTCACTCCCCCCCACCCTCCATATCCACAGCCCACCTTTCCAAGGTGAACTTGGGCATGGCAAAAACTCAGATCATAGTCCACAGTCCATCAGGACAGTCCATCAGCCTTCTAGGAGTAAGGCCACAGGAGCCCCTCCATTGGTTGGGACGTGTCTCTCTGGGCATCAGCTGGGGATGCCCCAGGGGACCTGCAGCATAAATGAGTAATGAGATGAGGCATGAATGTTACTTAGCACGGGGAGAGGTCAAGTGCTCTGCAATCATCAGGCCCCCTCCAGGACCAAGGGACACACTCAGGAGCTTGGGAGTGCCGCCCACCACAGAAGGTGCCTGGAAATGTACCCTCCTGGGCAGGCAAGGAAAGGACCAGGGTTCTCCTAGGAAGAAGAGTCAGAGGTCCAGGGTGCCCCCTTTCACTCTGACACAAAGTGCGCATAAACCCATGTGGCTTAGTCCCGGTTTTATCACCCACGGGCCCAAAATCTAGAATTCTCTTTCTAGTCCTGCCTCCCAGTGGCTCCCTTTAGGGCTCCAGCTGCTGCACAGCCTCAGCCCTCCCAGAAAGGTGCTTCTCTCCAGAGGAATGGGTACACGTCAAGGGCGGGCCAGTGGGCAGACAGCCGTTTCAAACTGACAAAACCAGAAGGGTGCCCAGAGTTCTCAGACAATTCAGGGGGACAAGACGGGCCGGGCAGTGCCAAGCTGCTACGGGCCCCTGCTGCCTGGTGGACAAGCACTTCCACAGGCCAGGGAGGTGTCCCAGGAGGGCGGTGTGTGGATAGAGCCATGAAGGGAGCCTGGAGGCTGGGGATGATCAGGCACGGCACATGCAGGAAGACAGGACAGGAGGGTGACCACACGTGGCAGGGTGACCAAGCCAACGGTGTTCTGGATCCATCTGAAGTGGGGCCATCTCCCTGAGCAGATACACGGGGAGGGAGAGGGAGTTCCAGCTAGAACACAGAAAGGCAGACAGAAGGGCAGACAGCCGCTGGGTACTTAGAGCCAAGCATGGACTCAGGAGGTAAAGCAGGACTGAGCGAGCTCAGGGTGAGGATCTGGTGTGGGTCCAGGGGAGTCCAGCAGCAGAGGCTGGGCAGGGTGATGGCTCCTGCAGTCCCTGCGGATTCTCTCATGCCCAGCCGGAGAGGAGCCAGGCTGGAAGCTGCAGGTGGTCAGGGGCTACAGCGGGGAGCAGGGCAGACGGGAGCCAAGATGGTGGCCATGGCTTCAGGAAGGGAACAGCAGAGATATGAGGGATGAAGGGATGATGGAAGGGCGGAGGAAGATCTGACCCTGGACACTGGGAGGGAGGGGTGCTGTTAAGAGGAATCAGGACGAGGATCCTGTCGTCTAGGGCGGTGGGGGACACCGGTGGTCGTCAGTCTGCGTTGCTGGTTGGCCATGTGCGGAGGGAGGGCGAAGAACATCCTGTGGCGTGAGCAGTGGGGCCCAGAGGCACCAATTCAGGAGTCACCCGTGTGTGAGTCAAGAGAGCCAAGAAGGCCATTTGGGAGGCTGGCTGGGTCTCATGGTCAAGACCCCAGCTCAGGGCAGGCCCAGGTGAAGGCAGTGGGGCTCGCAGAGGAGGGGCCAGTTTGCTGGTGGTGGGCTGAGTGGAACTTTTGCTAATTCCTTTTGGACCTGAAGTACAATTTTCAAACTGAATCCTTTCAATATTTATAAGGGCTGCTTCTTAATGAAGTCATGAAAAGCATTTTTTGAATGCTCCTAGCCTTTGCGGTGTGGCCTGGATCATCCCCTTCCTCATCCACAGCACAGCCCTCACTAGAATTTACCGGGGCCCCTGTTTTGGAGGACAGTGCCAGGCACGACAGTGCCCACCTCTGCATTCGAGAAACCGGGTGTTCAGAAGCAAGGCGGGGGGTGGAAGAGCAGGGGGCTTGTTACTGCCGGCGGAGGCTCTCCACCCCTGCTGCACCTCACAACCACCTGGGGGGCCAGCCCCGCCCCAGGGATGCTGGAGGTAACTGGCCCGCGGACCATCAGCATTTGAAAGCCTCCCCCAGGAGATGCTGAGGCGCGGCCCGCGAACATCTGCACCGCAGTAGCCAGCGATCAGGAACCTCCGCCCCATCCTGTCGGAAGCCTCAGGCTACGGGAGACAAGGAAGTGGGGCTCTTCCCCTAGCACTTCTACACTGGGAATTTCCGAGCTTCCACCTGCAGTTTTCCATTCCTTGGCCAAAGGCTCAGCATAAGCGAGAACCTCTGAACACTTTCCCCCACCCCCCACCGTGGATTTCTTTTCCCTCTTCCCGCTGCCATCCCCCCCCTCCCACCTGCCATTAAACACGGTGTTTGTGGGCTCTCTCTGCACATCTGACATCACAGGGGAAAGAGGGACACTCCAGGCACAGCGGAGCAACGCGGAGATGCCTAGCACACCGCCTGGAACTGACATCCATCCTGCAAGATAGTGGCCCGGTCTTAGGATGCCGCTTTTAGCTGGTGGGTTCCCAGGCAGCAAAGATCTGCTAGATTTTTAAAGCATCTCCAGGCAGGCTGTGGGTAGCCAGCGGGGGTGAGGGGGCCCACTGAAGACACTCAGACAGATGGGAGCCACTCAACCAAGTCCCTGAGTCAGCAGATGGCCTGCAAATCTCCACTGAGGGGGCCCGGGCTGCCAGAGCGCTCTGCCCCTGCCTGCCCGGCAGCTCCTGCCTGCAGGCAGCAATTTTGGGCACCCTCAAATGGGCCAGCCCAGAAGCTGTCAGCCTCTCTCACTTGCCCCTCCCCAGGAAGACAAGTCCAGGAATCTGTCTCTGCCCAGTTACCTAATAAGCAAAGACCTGTCCCAGAGGCGTAGACCAGGGCAGGAGGTAGCAACCCAGAGATGTCTATAGTGACCGCGGGCCGGCCTTTCCGTGCTGGAGGGGGCGGCAGCCAGGCTAATTCCATGTTATTACAGCCTTACAGGAAGCCAGCCTGGCTCAGCTGTCAACCAGTAGCAATTTATGGGCCTTGGGGGCAGAGGGAGGGAGAGGAGGGAAGAGAAAGGAAAACACAGCCCTCCACCCCCCTCCAAAAAAATTGATCCTGAGTTATTTTTAGATGCTTATTCATCCCATGCATTTCTTTGTAAGAGCCAGGACATGGGCTCTGTAAAAAAACCATTTGGCAGGAGGCAGCCGCTCACATAGGAGGATGGAGCTGGGGGCACCTGTGAGCAGGTGGGAGGGAGAGTGGGAGGGTCTTCAAGGACACCCCCCCCCTTGTGGCAAAAATCTCCCAGGATTCCCAAGGCAGAGTAGAGAGTCTAATGGAGGAGAGGCTTTTCAATCAAAATCCCCAAGTTCAACCTCCAGCTTTTTCTTGCTAGATGGCCTAGGGCAGGTCACTGTGGAAGTCAAATGAGACTCCGGGCTTGGAACCCCAGCCAGGTGTGGCCCAGGGCAAGTCACTCAACCTCTCCATGCCTCAGTTTCCGCATCTACAAAACAAGGCTAGTCAACGCACATAAAACACTTAGAAGATTGCCTGGCATACCCTGTGTTACATGAGAGTTAGCGATCATTTCTATGAAAGAGCCACGCATATGTTAATTGTCACTGTCGATAATAATGATCACATAGAATTATGCTGAGACAGGGGCACCTGGGTGGCTCAAGTCGGTTAAGTATCCAACTCCTGATTTCGGCTCAGGTCATGATCTCAGAGTCCTGAGATCCAGGCCCATGTCCTGCTCCACGCTGAATGTGGAACCTGCTTAAGATTCTCTCTCTCCCTCTCCCTCTGCCCCTTCCCACTCTCTCTCTCTCTCTATATATATGTGTGTATATATATATATATGTATACATATATGTATGTGTGTGTGTGTGTGTGTATATATATATATATATATCTGGGTAGGATAGAGCATGGAGATAAAAGCCACAGAAGGCCTGAGCTGGGAAAGAGGCAAACAGAGGGACTTGTATTCACAGCCTGATGCCTGCCAAGGATGGGTGTCCAAGAGATTTTGCCTCTGTTTAGATGTGGATGCTGTGACTTAGTTTCTCCTCCTGCAAACAGGGCAATAAGCACTCTTGGGGGGCTTAGGGACTGATGTAACAGGAAGCCCACAGTGGGGCTCCCAGCAGGTGCTCGCTACTATTAGTTGACTCTGGAATCACCTATGCTCATGTGATGGCTAATCTAGGTCTCACCTTGACTGGGTCACAGGATACCCAGAGATCTGACTAACCGTGATTTCTGAGGGTGTCTGTGGATGAGATTAGCATTTGACTTGGTGGACAGAGTAAAGAAGCAGGCCCTCTGTGATGTGGGCGGGCTTGTATTCACAGCCTGATGCTGTGAATAATAAACCTGTCCTTATGGGTCTAACAGATTTTATTTGATAGAGTTTCTTGTCAGTTCCCACCCTATCAACCTTGCTGTTCCTCTCTTTGCCTGGCCCCTAGGATCTGGTTCCACTAGCATCCTGGTAAGAGCAAGGATTCTGTCCTGACCATGCATAGCTGTGTGACCTAGATGAGGACCTTACCCTTTCTGAGCCTGTCTTCCGGAGATGACCAAGCGTTGTGGACAGGATTAAATGGGATGATTGATATTCAGTGCATGGGATATGTGCTCAGTGACCATGAGCTCTTGGGCCATCTTGGAGGTCCTGGGAGGCAGGGCCCAGTGACCACACTGGATAAGCAGACTTTTCTCTCCCAGTGGGGACCAAGTGGGGCCAAGGTGCCACCCGATATCATTCCCAGTTAGATCTGGTGTTGCACAGAGCCTGGGGACAGTCTCCCCTCCTGTGAGCTCCTACAAGAAGAGGCATGGAGACCATGGGGGCACCATTGGGGTGCCAGTGTTGGGGGGATATATCTAGAATCTTCTCTCACCTCCCTTCACACAGAAACCCCCAAAATGGTTCCCCTCACGGAGTTTCAAGCTGTTTGACTTGCAAGTACCTGCCCCATTCTTCATTCTTCACTTTAAAATCCATTTTTCTCCTCAAAGCTGGTGACACCGCCTTAAAATACAAGGTCTCCACCAGCATTTCTTAGTGTATTTTTTAAAAGTCTAGAGTCGGTGCCAAAAACAATGGGGAGTTAGGGCTCTTGGGACTCGTTCTTGGACGATGATGATTGATGAGGCTTTTTTGTCTCGTGTTCACAGTTGAATCCTGGCCTCCGGAATAGTGTCTGGCATGGGACAGACACTCAAGTACTAGCGGCTGAACGTAGGAGTGACTGCATGTAAGAAATCATTTCACCCACATACCTGGCGCTAATCTGAGTCCTAGGACTCACAGGGGACTGCAATTTCTAATGCGGGTGGGTGCCTTTGGCTCAACCAAAGGGCTTTCGCATCTGTATTTCATACGCCAAAACTCTGAGGTAGGAGTGCAATTATCTTTTGCAGATGAGCTGACTGGGACAGAGAGAAACAAAGGGCTCATCTAAGAAACAGAACTTGTGTCTCTTGTCAGGGCTGTTCACCAAATATGGCTGCAGGCTCTTTCCACAGCAACACACTGCTTCTTGCTGTCCTATTACACAGTCGGGGAAAAGCTCGATCTTTCAGGGGTGTGTGATTCATCTGTCCATCCACCCACCCAACCAGGCCAACTTTCTCCACATGGCAGCTTCTGCTGGGCTCCAGGAGAGGGGAGAACATGGCTGGGGGGGGCGGGGTGTGAATGCAAAACTTGGGTAAGAGCAGGTCTTGGGGGCTGCTCTTTCTAGCAACAGTGAAGGAGATGGAGTATCTCCTCTGGAGCCACTGCAGAAAAGAGTTTAGTGGCCCCTCAAAAAGTTAAACATAAATTGCCTTAGGAGCCAGAGTTCCACCCCTCCTTTTATACCCAAGAGGATTGAAAACAGGGACTTGGTCAGGTACTTGAGTGCCAATGTTCACAGCAACAATATTCACAATAGCCAAAAGCTGGAACCAACCCAAGTGTCCACCGACAGACGAGTGGACAAGCAAAACATGGTACATACGACGGACTATTATTCAGCTATACAAGGAAATGAAGCTCTGATACGTGATTCAGTGTGGATGAATCTTGAAAACACTATGCTAAGTGAAGTAAGCCAGGAACAAAAGGACAACGTTGCTGGGTCCACTTACATGAAATATCTAGAATATGGAAATTCACAAGGACGGAAAGTAGACTGCATGTTACCAGGGGGCGGGGCTTAGAGGGTGTAATGGGTACAGAGTTTCTGTTTGGGCTGATGGAGACTGGTGGAAACAGCAGTGATTCTTGCACAATAGTGTAGGTGTAATTAATGCCCCTGGATTACATGCTTCAAAATGGCTAAAGTGGCAGAGTTTACTTATATCTATTTTACCACAATTTAGAAAAAAAAAAAAAAGCACAAACACATGCAAAACACGATAGCAGTAGCACAGAAGGAGACATACAGGTCAGGGAGATAGAACAGCAGGTCTGAAAACAAAGCAGACAATTCAGGCGGTATCGACACAATGGATTAAGGTCTCACCTGGGCAGGGGCAGGGGTGGGGGGAGCCCACAGCAAAAAAGCAAAATGACAAGCTTAGAAAAAAAATACAGAAAAATCTGTTCCTAACTTTAGCAATGAGAAGTCCTCCTGCAAAATATAAAATTATGGCACCATAAAGGAAAACATTTTCCCTGTGGTGGTCTAGTCTTTGAACTGGACAATCTGGAAGGATCAAATACAATTTTGAGTATCCATAAATACATGTATCCTCTAGCCACTGGGCAACTCTCCTGGAGAAATGCCTCCATGAACCACGTTCCCGGAAACATCGCTCCTAAGGAGGGCATTCCCAGAAACATCATTCCTAAGGAGAAGGTAAAACCAATGCAAATGTTCCCACAGCAGCAGAAAGTGGAAACAAACTAGGGTATTTTAATTCTGAGGAATATTATGCAGTTGTTAAAAAGAATGATGTTGATCTAAAAATGCTAACAGAAAAATCTCAAAAAAAAA
The DNA here is from genome assembly GCF_029215605.1 of Mirounga angustirostris. NCBI lineage: Eukaryota > Metazoa > Chordata > Mammalia > Carnivora > Phocidae > Mirounga > Mirounga angustirostris. Next base: position 171,123,333 of record NW_026991713.1, read on the forward strand.
AAAAAAGGAAGGAAGGAAGTGAGGGAGTGAGGGAGGGAGAGAGAGAGAGAGAGAATGAAAGAAAGAAAGAGGGGCACCTGGCTGGCTCAGTGAGAGCAGCATCTGACTCGATCTCAGGGTTGTGAGTTCGAGCTCCATGTTGGGTGTAGAGATTACTTAAAAATAAAATCCTGGGGCGCCTGTGGCTCAGCCAGTTAAGTGTTCGACTCATGATTTCAGCTCAGGTCTCGATCTCAGGGTCATGAGTTCAAGTACCATGTTGGGCTCCATGCTAGGTGGGTATGGAGCCTACTTGAAAAGAAAAAAAAAGAGAGGGGGGAAGAGAGGAAGAGAGAAGGAGAGAAAGAAAGAAAGAAAGAGAAAAAGAAAGAAAGAAAAAGGAAGGAAGGAAGGAAGGACGGATGAACTCCACCTCCCTTGATAACTTCAAATGGATTTGCTCACTGGCTTAATTTTCAAAGGCTTCTGCTGAGGGATACATGCCTGCCCAGCTCCAGTACTACTTTGTGTGATGCCATCTGAAGAGCTGCCAGCCTTGGGATGAGGGCCTAGAATGTCCTACCCCAGCAGCTAACTCTGAGGGAGGAAAAGTCAGAAAGAGAACAGTGGGGTTGGGGTACTGGTATTCATGCATGGAGGGGAGGGGGCCAAGGGAGGGAAGGGGTCAGGGAGAAACCCTATAAAAAGGAGCAGGAGGGGCCCTGGGTAGTTCAGTCAGTTGAGTGATCATGGTTGTGAGTTCAAACCCCACACTGGGCTCCACACTGGGTATGGAGTCTACTTAAAAAAAGAAAAGGGGGAGCAGGAAAGTAAGCTAAGGCAGGACAGTGTGAAGGTCAAAGGGGCCATACCAAGTGCAGTCATATTCTAGTGACTGGCTAGTCATTTACAGGCAGAAGCATATCAAGCATTACCCACGTGTCCTCACATGCTGCTGTAGGTCATTCTGGCATCTCCTGCCTCTGGCCAGTCCCAGGGCTGAAACTGTAAATCATTCATGGAGGATCCTGTGTTACAACAAACTACGGCAGTCTTGCAAATGGCTTCCCCCCAAATCCTGAAGCCCACAAAATGCTTGGCTTTGGTCTCACTGGGTGCCCTAGTGTCCTCGCCTGCTGGAGCCCACCCCACTCCACTTCTAGCTCCTTCCCATCTGAGAAAGGGAGGGGACCCGCATCTTCTGAGCATCTATTATCATATTTCATCCTCACAATTACTGTGATTAGAAAGGTAAGCAATGTTACTCAGCCATAAAAAGAATGAAATCTTGCCATTTGCAACAACATGGATGGACTTAGAGGGTATAATGCTAAGTGAAATAAGTCAAACAGAGAAAGACAAATACCATATGATTGCACTTATATGTGGTATCTAAAAAGCAAAACAAAACAAACAAAACCAGACTCTTAAATAAAGAGAACAAACTGGTGGTTGCCAGAGGGGCGGTGGATAGGGGGATGGGAGAAATAAGCAAAGGGGATTAAGAGGTAAAAACTTCCAGTTTTAAAATAAATAAAGTCATGGAGATAAAAAGTACAGCATAAGGAATATAGTCAATAACACTGTCATAACATATGGTGACAGATGGTGACTGCATTTGTGGTGAGAATGGAGTAATGTGTAGAACTGTCCAATCACTATCCTGTACACCTGAAATGAACATGACATTGTGTGTCAACTATACATCAATAATAAAAATTTTTTAAAAGAAACATAAGTGATGTCAATACCCAAAAAATAAATCCTCCAATTAAAAAATGGGCAGAAAACATGAACAGACATTTCCCCAAAGAAGACATCCAGATGGCCAACAGAGACATGAAAGATGCTCAACATCACTCATCATCAGGGAAATGCAAAGCAGATATCACTTCACAGCTGTTAAAATAGCTAAAATCAACAACACAAGAAACAACAGGTGTTGGTGAGGATGTGGAGAGAAAGGAATCCTCTTGCACTGCTGGTGGGAATGCAAGCTGGTGCAGCCACTGTGGAAAACAGTATGGAGGTACCTCAAAAACTTAGAAATAAAACTACCCTACTATCCAACAATCCCACTAGTGGGTATTTACCCCCCAAAATACAAAAACACTAATTCAAAGGGATACATGCATCCCTACATTTATAGCAGCATTATTTACAATAGCCAAATTATGGAAGCAACCCAAGTGTCTATCGATAGATGAACGGATAAAGAAGATTGATAAATGGAATAGTATTCAACCATGAACAGGAATGAAATCTTGCCATTTGCAATGACATGGATAGAGCTAGACAGTATAATGCTAAGTGAAGTAAGTCAGTGAGAGAATGACAAATACAAATATGATTTCACTCATGTGGCATTTAAGAAACAAAACAAATGAGCGAAGGAAAAAAGGAGAGAGAGAGAGAGAGAGAAAGACCAAGAAACAGACTCTTAACTATAGAGACCACACTGATGGTTACCAGAGGGGAAGTGGGTGAGGGGATGGGTGAAATAGGAGAAAGGGATTAAAGAGTACACTTATCAGGATGGGCACAAAGTATAAAATTGTTGAATCACTATATTGTACATTTGAAACTAACATAACACTATGTTTGGGCTCCTGGGTGACTCAGATGGTTAAGCAACCGACTCTTGACTTCAGCTCAGGTCATGATCTCAGGGTTGTCAGATCGAGCCCTGTGTTGGGCTCCACTCTGGGTGTGGAACCTGCTTAAGATTCTCTCTCTCCCTCTCCCTCTGCCCCCCCCAACTTGCACATGCATGTGCTCTCTCTCTCTAAAAAAAACACAAACAAACAAAACCAAACAAATGAAAAAACACTGTATGTTAACTACACTGGAATTAAAATTAAAAACTTAATAAGAAAACAAATTTAAAAATTTTTTAAAAATAAAATCAATGCAGAACATTAAGAAAAAAAAAAAAAAGGTAAGCCATACACCCAAGGTCATGCAACTACCAAGATCAAGGGCAGAGCCAACATCAGAATGATCTAAAAAGTCAGGCTCATCCCATTAGCTGATGTTCCTGGAAAAGCTCTTACCAGTACCCACTATCAGCAAGAATCTCTATTACATCCTCCCCGGGATGTAAAGGAAGCCAACTCCTGATCTTAAGACAGAATGAGTGGACTGGGGAAGTACATAAGCTACAGTACATGGTAAAATGCTATATTTGATGGGTAAGAGAAGCATTACAGAGGTCAAGAGCAAGGAGAGACACAACAGATCGAGATGACAAGCAGAAGACCATGAAGACAGAATGTTTGCGTCAAGTCCAGGAAAAGCAAAACCAACCTGGGGTTTGTTGATCTCCTTCCAATCCTTTCTGTTGTGCCCTGAGGAATCCCTCAGGCCATTTACTGAAACAACAGCAAAAGCCAACACAAAGAACTTCTCCAACTTCAAAGCCTCCTCAGCATCCTCTCCCCACCTCCTTGGTTATTATAGATAACGGGGAAGAGAGAAGACCAAGGACAGAGCCTGGGGAAAGCCTGCATCTAGGATGGGAGGAGCAGCCCCTGCAGGGACCCAAAAAAGCACAGAATTCAGTTGGGGGGGAAGATGGGGACCCTGGACCACCCTACAAGGAGGAGGAGTTGGCTGAATCCTGCAGGGAGGTGCCCGAGGACGGGAGAGAGGCAGGGAAGGCATGAAAGGCTCCGGCTAGGTCTCTGGTGCCATGTGGGAAGCAGCTGCAGCAGGGTAATTCAGACTGTGTGACACGGAGTGACAGGTGACAGGAGGCGAGGGGGAGGCAGGGAGGTGGCCTGCTCTTTGGAAGAGGCTGGTGGCGAAGTCACAGGGAGTTCCTAAGAGGATGGAAAAATCTCCAGAAGGCAGTGCGGTGTTTAAGGATGGGGAAGACTTACACATGCTCGTAGCAGGAGAGAGGGATGTTTATTCGAGGTCTCTGAGGAGGGGTGGGGTCATGGGGCTCAAGGGAACAGGGGTGAGGTAAGCCACAGTCAGGGGGGCGAGGAGGAGGGGGAGAGAAGGGGGTATCCAACGAAGTTGGAGAAAACCAGCAATGCAGAAGAGACTTGCGTTGGAGGGTCTCCATCTTTTCAGTAAGGCTAAGTTAACCAGGAGAGGAAGGAAGAATAGAAACAGAGTGGCATCCCAGAAGGGAAGGTGGGAAAAGGGTTTTCACATGGTTAGGTGTGGATGGTGAGGAGGGGGAGGTGGTGAGTATCAACTCTTCTTTCAAGAGTGGAAAAGGAGGGGCGCCTGGGTGGCTCAGTCAGTTAAGCGTCTGCCTTTGGCTTAGGTCGTGATCCCAGGGTCCTGGGATTGAGTCCTGCACGGGGCTCCCTGCTCAGTGGGGAGTCTGCTTCTCCCTCTCCCTCTGCCCCTGACCCCCTGCACTCTCTCTCTCTCAAATAAATAAATAAGGGAATTACTGAAGACACAGGAGAGAATGGGGACGACAGGGCCAGGGTCCGGGATACAAGCTCAGCAGAGCCAAGACCCCAGCAGCGTCCTGCAGCCCCACCATGCCGACCACCCCACATGGAGGCTTCTGCAGTGAACACCCCCACCTCTTTCCACATGAGGTGCTGTCCACACAACACCTGCATGCCTGTTACTCCTGGATGTCACTCCAGGAATTTACACTTATCCTAATGACATTTCATAAGCTGTCTTAACGCCCATCTGTTCTGCTACAATGACCAAGAAAACATTCAACTCCGTCCATGGTCTGCCAAGTTCCTTTTCAGTTCAGCTTGCACCAGGTATGTGCCAGGTCACGTGAAGAACAAGACATCGTCCTTGCTCTCAAGGCACTTATAGTGAAGTGGGGAAGTAAACCATAGACAGATTTTTTTTTTTTTAAGATTTTTATTTATTTAACAGAGAGAGACACAGAGAGAGAGGGAACACAAGCAGGGGGAGTGGGAGAGGGAGAAGCAGGCTTCCCGCCAAGCAGGGAGCCCGATGCGGGGCTCGATCCTAGGACCCTGGGATCATGACCTGAGCTGAAGGCAGACGCTTAACAACTGAGCCACCCAGGCACCCCGACAGATCTTTTTTTAAAGATTTTATTTATTTATATAAGAGAGAGAGTGCATGAGTGAGAGCACGAGTGGGGGAGGGGGGAAGGCAGAGGGAGAGAGAGAAGCAGGCTCCCCATTGAGCAGGGAGCCTGATGTGGGGCTCCATCCCAGGACCCTGAGACCATGACCTGAGCTGAAGGCAGACACTTAACCAACTGAGCCACCCAGGTGCCCTGAGCATCTGGCTCTTGATCTCACCTCAGGTCTTGATCTCAGGGTCCTGAGTTCAAGTCCCGTGTTGGGCTTCATGCTGGGCATGGAGCCTACTTAGGGGGAAAAAAAGGAAGGAAGGGGGACCTTTCCCATTGCCGCAGAATTGGCCGCTGTGACCCAAAGCTGGGGCCCAAGTGGTGATATGTGCTCCACATCCTACACAGTCAGATAACCCCCAACTAGCTCCCGGCAGGGGGGGGGGTGGGCAGCCAAACCACCAGACTGTTCAACAAACCACTTGGGTTGTGCAGGATGCTAGGATTGCCCAGAGGAGGGGTGTCACTTACTGGGTGGCACAGGGGCAATGATGCCTGAGCTGAGATTTGAAAGACCTGGAAAGTAGCCAGTGTGGTGAAGCAGGGCAGTAAGCGTGTTCTTGGAAGAAGTGGGGTATGTAGGTGGCAGGCTGGCATCATAAGGACATAAGGTCAAATGTAGGAAAGCTAGCAGGTGAATCTGGAGAGCCGGGCAATGGGGTTCATGGAGGAGAGGTACCAGGAGATTCCTCCCACACTGCTCTTACCCCCAAACTACAGCAGCCGAGACTGCCGGATGGAGGGGGCAGGTGGTCAGTGCAGGGTGTGAGGCAGGGGACACGCCCAGGTCCGAGTGTTAGACACACCTCTGACCACTGTGGACAGGACAGTGCCAAGGATGGCCAGAGTGAAGGCAGACATCGGGCAGGAGGGCCCCACAGTGGCCCAGACACGGAATGATGAGCCCTGACCCTGAGCAGTGTCTGCAGGAAAGAGAACACAGGGGGCACCCTGAGGGGGTGAAACCCAGCGGGACGTGGACTGGAGGGGGTAGGAGCAGAGCAGTGGCAGGGCAGGTTGGCTTCTAGTTTTCTTTTCTTTTTTCTTTAGAAAGAGAGAGAGAGCACTCAAGGGGAGGGGCAGAGGGAGAGAGAGAATTTTAAGCAGGCTCCATACCCAGTGTGGAGCCTAATGCAGGGCTCAATCTCACGACCCTGAGATCACAACCTGAGCGCTTAACCGACTGAGCCACCCAGGCACCCCTGCTTCTAGTTTTCTGACTTGTTAATTAATAGGGGAGCCATCCCATTAAGACAGTATGGGATGGGATCCAAGCACAGAGGTGGTGTTTGCTCAGACAGGAGGAGAGATACCTTCCATTTTACCTGCAGGAGGTGGAGCAGGTGGGCTTGAGTTCAAATACATTTAGGGACCCAGTGGGGAGAGGGGGACCAGCACTTGCACCTGAGGACTTTGGTTTTCTGGGTAAAGAAGACAAGCAAGGAAGGAAAGGTAGAGGTGGAGCTCTGAGGAACAGGAAGGTTTGAAACACAGAGGTTCCCCCTTACTCATGGGGAACACGTTCCAAGACCCCCAGTGGCTGCCTGGAACCTCAGATAGTACCAAATCCCATAGAGACTGTCTTTCCCTATAATACGCACATACCTACGATGAAGTTTAATTTATAAATTAGGCACAGTAAGATTAACAACAACTAATAATAACAGAACAATTATAGCAGTATACTGTATGTAATATAAGTTATGTGACTGTGCCCTCTCTCTCAAAATATCTGATTGTACTGCAGTCACCCTTCTTCCTGTGATGAGATAAGATGCCTACGTAACGGGATGAAGTGAGATGAAATGACGTAAGCATTGTGACCTTCTAATGCTACGTCTGAGGGAGGCTCGTCTGTTCCCTGACTGCAGTTGGCTGAGGGACCTGGAACCCTGGGAAGTGAATTCGCAGTAAAGGGGGGACCCCCGTAGTCACGGGGGCCACAAGAGGACCACCGACCAGCGCTGGAGGCCTTGATGAACATGGACGCCATTTTTGTCTTTTGACTTTGTTGATGGCATCTTTTCTTGGATTAACCCTTTTAACTTTTACGTAGCCAAATCGACCAACTTGTCCTTTACAGCTTGTAGGTTTCATGGCATGCTTTAAAAAGGCTTCCCCCCAAATGGCAGTTTGAAACCAAACCAAACCAAACAAAAAAGGTGGGGCCGTATGTGCGGTCATAGACAATATCCGGGGAAAATAGAGTAAGTGGAACAAGACGGCAAGTTCATACAGATGATATGCTTGCAGAGCCAGACTGTCTTAGGAAGACCATGTGGTGAGGGGGCTGCTTCTGGGGAGTTGACTGGTTGGAGTGGATGTTGCAGAAAGTCACAGGGCAAGGGATCAGAGGATATAGGGAAGATGGGCTGAAGTCAGGGACCCCACTGGCCAATGGGAGAGAGAGCAAGTATGTTTCAGATACACAGCAACTCCTGATCCCAAGATCAGAGATCACCTGCGATCAGAGGAGAGTACGCAGCAGAGACCATATTTTGTGCTAAGGTTTGTGCTAAGGTACAAAAAGGTCAAGTAGCATTCATTCACAAGGGCACTTGGCTAACAGGGCATTGCATTCTGGCTCCAGGGCCTAACTAACCTTCACCGCTTAATCTACGCTACTTTTCACAACATCATACTAAGTGAAAAAGCAGGACACAAAACTGTTTATAGTAGGAGCACAATTCTGTAAAACAAAAATCAGAAATCCATTTGACCTCTGAACAATGAGGGGTTTAAGGGTGCCAACTCCCCTGCACCATGGAAAATCTGCATATAACTTTTGATTCCCCCAAAACTTAACTGCTGATGGCCTATTGCTGACCAGAAGTCTTACCAATAATAAAACAGTTAATTATCACATATTTTGTATGTTATGTGTATTATATACTGTTTTCTTACAACAAAGTAAGCTAGAGGTAAGCAAGTGTTATTAAGAGACTCATAGGGGGTGTGCCTGGTGGTTCAGTGGGTTGAGTGTGGGACTCTTGGTTTCGGCTCAGGTCACAATCTCAGGGTCCTGGGATCAAGGCCCACGTCAGGCTCTTCGCTCAGCACAGAGTGCTCAGGATTCTCTCTCTCCCTCTGCCCCTCCCCCTGCTTATGAGCTCTTTCTCTCTCAAATAAATAAAATCTTAAAAAAAAAAAAACTCATAAGGAAGAGAAAATACATTTATAGTACTAGACTGTAAAAAAGCCACATATAAGTAAAACTGCTCATTTGAAACCTGTGTTGTTCAAGGGTTAACTCTGTGTGTGTGTGTGTGTGTGTGTTTATAGGCAGTATATTTACAGGCAAACACTGGAAAGAAATACGTTAAAATATTAACAGGAGCTATCTGAGTGGTGATTTTAAAAAATGTTTTTCTAGATTTTCTGTAATTACCATTAGTATTATTAACAGAAAAAAAAAAGTCATTCAAAATAACCACTGGAATGGGCAAGTACCAAAGACATTCTATAAAAATAGACTTTCTGGAAAAAGGCACCTTGGCAACATACCCTGAACATTTGAATAAACAAAAAGTACCCTTTTTGATTCATGGTGTAATAGCGGAAAGAACGTGAGATTAATTCTACCTTTTATCAATGCACTGGCCCACATCCTGTTCAAAATTAAACCATGATTATAAAATACAATGCCAATTCTTGATTAATCAGTCACTTTGATGTCATATAACAGTCATTCCATTAAAATCAGTCTGTAGCTGGTATTACTGAGCCATAATAAGGGGATGCGTATCTCAAATTTCCCCATATTCCAACTGGAAATTCAGTGTTGGGGACAATTCAAGAGGACCGCTTCCCGGTAAGCAGCCCTACATACCCTGTTACGGGGTTCCCTGATCTTCCCCGAAGCCAAAGCCATGCTCCCTGCTTGCCCACAGCTACTTGAGGCTTCCAGGAATCCTCTGTCCATAATTGCTCATAATCCTTTCTGGACCAAACCCAGAGACAGACCCAATCTTCTAAAATGCCCACCCCTGTGCCCACGTCTCTTCTTCTCTCTCGCCTCAATGTTGGGAGGTGTCCCTCTTCCAACGAAGGCCAGACTCTCCAAACAAGTCCTGTCCTGGGTCTTCCCCACGTTTAAAGACATCATCCTCTTGGACCTTAGAGCACCATAAACTCATCACTGCACTAGACAGCAGCAATCTCCCAGTCCCCACTCTTGGGCAACTATGCTCCTTCCCTATATGCTGCCAGAATAATATTTTTTTCTTTAAGTAGAGATATAATTCAATACCATAGAATTCTGCATTTTACATTCCTATCAGCAAAGTACAAGAGTTCCAATTTCCTTGATGGGAACATCAGGCCCAAGGGAATGATGGCTTTAAAATACGTTTCCTTATAAGAGTTTTATAGGGTTAGCTCTAACAGTTAGGTCTTGGATCCTTTTACAGTTCAGTTTTATATATGGTGTGAGGTAGGGGTTCAACTTCATCTTTTACAAATGGATATCCAGCTGTCCAACACCATTTGTTGAATAGACTCTTCTTTCCCCATTGAGTGGTCTTGGCACTCTAGTCAAAAATGAACTGACCATAGATATATGGATTTCTTTCTGAAAGCTCATTTCTATCCTACTGACCTGTATGTCTATCCTTATACCAAAACCACACTATCTTGATTACTTGATTACTGTAGCTTTTTTTTTTTTAAGATTTTATTTATTTATTTGCGAGAGAGAATGAGAGACAGAGAGCACGAGAGGGAGGAGGGTCAGAGGGAGAAGCAGACTCCCTGCTGAGCAGGGAGCCCGATGCGGGACTCGATCCCGGGACTCCAGAATCATGACCTGAGCCGAAGGCAGTCGCTTAACCGACTGAGCCACCCAGGCGCCCCAGATTACTGTAGCTTTGCAGGAAGTTTTGAAATCGGGAAGGATGACTCCACCCACTTTATTCTTCTTTTTCCAAACTGTTTTGGCTGTTTGGGGTCCTTCGAATTTCCTATATATTTTAGTCTCAGCTTGTCTATTTCTGCAAAAAGGCAGCTGAAATTTTAATAGGGATTGCACTGAATCTGTAGATCAATTAGGGGAGTATTGCCTTATTAACAATATTAGTTAGGTCTCCTGACCTAATTGAACATATGATGTCTCTCCTTTATTTGGGTCTTCTTGAGTTTCTTTCAACAATGTTTTATAGTTTTCAGTGTACAAGTCTTGCACATCTTTGGTTAAACCTATTCCTAAGCATCTTATTTTTATTATTATAAATGGAATTGTATTCTTAATTTCATTTTTGAAATGATTTTTAAAGTGTTGATCTTGTACTCTGCAACCTTGCTTGGCTCACTTATTAGTTTAAGAGTTGTTGTTGGTAGATTTTTAAAGATATATATATATATAAATATATAATCATGTCATCAACCAATGGAGACAGTTTCACTTCTTCTTTGCCAATCTGGATGCCTTTTATTTCTTTTTCTTGCCTAATTGCTCTCATGAGAACCTCCAGTACAATACTGAATATAAGTGGTAAGAACAGACATCCTTGTTTTGTTCCTGATCTTAGGGAAGAAAACCTTCAGTCTTTTCACAATTAAGTATGATGTCAGCTGTGGGTTTGTTTTTTTTTTTTTTTTTTTGTAGATGCCCTTTTATCAGGCTGAAGAATATCTTCTTAATATCTTAAGATATTAAGAATATCTTAATTTCTCATTTTTGAAGGACACTTTTACCAAACATAGAATTCTTCATTGGCAGGTTTTTTTCCTTCCTTTCATCACTTTGAATATGTCCTCCCGCTGTCTTCTGGTCTCGCTGTCTTTTTGTGTTTTGTTTTTTAATGGGAAATTAACTGTTAATCTTATTGAGGATTCCCTGTACATGATGAGTCACTTTTCTCCTGCTACTTTCTCTCCTTGTCTTTGGCTTTTGAAACTGTGGTTATGATGTGTCCCGGTGAGGATCTCTTTGAATTTATCCTACTTGGAGTTTGTTGACTTTCTTGTATGTGGAAATGTATGTTTTTTCATCAAATCTGGCATGTTTTCGGTCATTATTTCTTCAAATATCTCAACTGATCTATCTTCAAGTTCGCTGATTCCTTCTTCAGCCTGCACAAATTAGATGTTGATCCCTGCTAGTGAATTTTTTTTGGTTTGAGTTATACTTTTTATTCTATGATTTTCTTTTTAGTTTCTTTTTTATAATTTCTATCAATTGCCTCTATGTGAAACTCCATTTTCATACTTTCATTTAGATATGGTTTCCTTTAGTTCTTTGTACATATTTAAAATAGCAGACTGGGCACCTAGGTGGCTCTGTTGGTTGAGTGTCTGCCTTTGGCTCAGGTCATGATCCCAGAATCCTGGGATCAAGCCCCATGTTGGGCTCCTTGCTTGGGGAGGAGCCTGCTTCTCCCTCTTCCCGACCCTGTGCATGATCTCTCTTGTTCTCTCTCGCTCACTCTCTCTCTCAAATATAATTAAAAAATTGTTTTAATTAAAAAATAAAATAAAATAGTGGTCCAACAGGTGCCTGGGTGGCTCAGTGGCTTAAGCATCTGTCTTTGCTCAGGTCATGATCATGGGTTCCTGGGATTGAGCCACTTGTCAGGCTCCCTGCTCAGTGGGTAGTCTTCTTATCCCTCCCCCTCTACTCCTCCCCCTGCTCGTGCTCTCTCTCTCTCAAATAAATCTTTAAAAAAATTTAAAAATACAAAAACAAAAAATAGTGGACCTAAAGTATTTGTCTAGTAATTCTGGCATCTGGGCTTCTATCTGGACAGTTTCTATCAATTGCTTTCCCATCATGTATACAGGATTGCATTTTCTTATGGTTTCTTTGCATATTTCATAATTTTTGTTGAAAACTGCACATTTCAAATAATATAATGTAGCATCTCTGGAAATCAGATTCTGCTCCTTCATAGGGTTTGTCATTGTTGCTGCTTAATGTGGTGGTTGTTTGGTGACTTTCCTGAACTAATTCTGCAAAGTCTGTATTCTAGGTCATGAGTGATCACTGAAGCCTTTGCTCAGTTAACTCAGTGGTCAGCTAATGATTAGACAGAGATTTCCTCAACCTCCTGGAACCAGTAAATCTCCTTCTCTTTGCTGAGGGGTTCCGTTTGCATGTTGGGGCATGCCTTCAACACTTAGCCAGGCAGATTATACCTCAGCCCCGACTTTCATGTCCAGCTTGCACACAGCTTCAAGGTCAGTCAGAGGTGAGAGATTATTGCCTTCTCAAGTCTTTTCTAAACACACACATGGCCAACACACGTACATGGATTATAGGAACAGCAGAGCTTTTAAAAGCTCCCAGTGGAAAATAAATAAATAAATAAATACTCCCAATGGACATCTTACTCCTCAGCCTTTCCTTTTAAGCTCTATGTTAGTCTATTGTCCACCCCAACTGTTATCCATTGCCTTATGTAGCTGTGATGTTAAAATAATCAACAAATGTCCCTGGGGAGAGGCTTTTAAGCGCTGGAGATGGCTTAAATAAGGTCAAAAAAGGACAAGCCTTCCAAGTGAGGTCTTGAAAGGAACCACTAGCTAGGTTAGATGATGGCTATTCTACATGATCTCGTGATCTGGCTACTGCCTAGCTCTCCAACTTCACCTCCCACCTCCCACCCCAGGGTAGCTGGCATTCTTGCAGTTTCTTGAACAAGGCTGTTCCTGCCCCAGGGCCTTTGAACATACTGTTTGCCTTTGCCTGAAAAGCTCTTTCCCGTGATTTCTGCTTGGCTGACTTCATCACTTCATTACCATCTGTGATTAAACAGTACTTCATCAAAGAGGTTTTCCAACCACCCTCTCTAATAAAACCTCCTTCTCACCTAACCCCCATCATCAACACTAGCTATTTCTCTCTCTCATTTTTTTCAGTAGTATTTATCACAATCTGGCATGATATCATACACATACTTGCTATTGCCTGATTTCCCTGTTGGAACCTAAGTTCTGTGAAGATGAACTCTGACTGCATTGTATCCCTAGCTCCTAAAACAGTGCCTGGATCTGCTCAGAAATACTTTTTTAAAAATGAAGTAGTCTTCTAAGATGGATCTGTATTCTGTCAGCTTAACTAATCTGGACTACACTTCCCAGAATTCCCTTCATTTGTAGTTCCAAATTATCATGGGATACTTGGCCCAAGATGTGCAAGGCAGCCATGAAGGAGCAGCCATGCTCCTCTGTGCTCAGTAAGTGCAAGCACCACGCACTGTCACTTGTCTGCTGGGCGAACTGGTTGGCCCCTAACTCTAGCTTCTCCAACTCCTGGGCCAGGGGCATATTTAGCTCTGTGACAAAGAACACCCATACGTTGCATGACATCTTCATTATCAAAGTTGGAATAATAGAGTCCGTGAGAAAACAACACAGTTCCAGTCCATCCTTGTGGGTTTCAGCTCAACCTCTAAGGTTTCAGCTTTTTCTTGCTCCCCCCAGTTCACATGTCTCTTCCCTTCCCAACTGCCTCCCTATGGCCTTCAAGGTCTAACACCAGATACAGAGACAACAATGCCACATAGACAGGGTAATGGGTTCCCCAAACTATTCAAGGTCAAATCTTTATAATAGATCCCTTATAATCCAAGTGGTTCGACTTCTCTGATTGAACCCAGCTCACATACCCCTTATGTCCTGTAACCTCAACCATTCTCTATCAGTTTATCTCCATCTGCTTTTATTTTTTATTTTTTTATTTTTTTATTTTTTTTTTAAAGATTTTATTTATTTATTTGAGAGAGAGAATGAGATAGAGAGAGCATGAGAGGGGGGAGGGTCAGAGGGAGAAGTAGACTCCCTGCTGAGCAGAGAGCCCGATGTGGGACTCGATCCCGGGACTCCAGGATCATGACCTGAGCCGAAGGCAGTTGCTTAACCAACTGAGCCACCCAGGCGTCCCTATTTTTTATTTTTTTAAAAGATTTTATTTATCTGAGAGAGAGCATGCACAAGCAGAGGGGAGGGGCCAGGGGCAGAGGGAGAGGGAGAAGGAGACTCCCCACTGAGCAGGGAGCCAGACATGGGCTCGATCTCAGGACCCTGAGATCATGACCTGAGCTGAAAGCAGATGCTTAACCTACTGAGCCACCCAGGTGCCCCCATCTGCTTTTAAACAAAGTTCCCCAACTTAAAAAAAAAAAAAATTGCTCGGGCGCCTGGGTGGCTCAGTTGGTTGAGTGACTGCCTTCGGCTCAGATCATGATCCTGGAGTCCCGGGATCGAGTCCCACATCGGGCTCCCTGCTCAGCAGGGAGTCTGCTTCTCCCTCTGACCCTCCCCCCTCTCATGTGCGCGCTCTCTCTCTCTCTCTCAAATAAATAAATAAAATCTTAAAAAAAAAAAATCGCTCGTCAACCTGACACACCCCTCCATCTATAGCCCACTCTTCCCTTTCCAAGTCAAATTTCTTGAAAGACCTGCCTTCATTGACTGTCTTCATTTTATGAATTCCTCTAGCTCTTGCTAGATCAACAATAAGCTCCATTTGCAAAATCTAAAGAACACATTTTTTTTTCCAGTTCCCATCTAACGAAAGCTGGTATTCTTTAGTCGTGTTTTCCATGGCTTGGCACTCTGATCTCCACGAAACTCTCTGCTCTTGGCCTCCATGGCACCAAACTTTCCTGGTTTCCCTCCCTCTTCTCTCATTTTCCTTTCCCTGGCTGGCTTCTTCTTGACCTGTGTGTTAAATGTTAGGGTCCTGAGGACAGACATACCCCCTTGGCCCTCTGCACTCTCTTCTTCGGTGGTCTCCTCCACCCCCCATGCCTCCAGTTACCACCCAGATGCCAACATCATTTCCATCTCTCTGGCCTCCAGATCTATTTAGCAATATCCACAGTGACCTCAGAATCAACATGTCCCAAATCCATCCCTGACCATCCCTGCAATGTGATGACACCATCATGCTTTGGGTCATGGCCAAAGCCAGAATCCTGAGATAAATCCTTGACTATGTTTCTTCTCACATCTCCCCAATGACCAGATGCTGGCAACTCAGTCTTTTAAATGTCCCCATCCACTTCTCTCCATCCCCGTGGTCACCACACTGTCCTCTTACCTGACACCTTGCCCCCCCAATCTCATTCTTCACAATGAGGCCTCCCTTTCACCTGTCCTGCTGCCTCATTCAAATACTTACGGGGTTGCAACTGAAAACCAGAAGGATCTTTATAAAGTGCAGGTGCAATCATGATATTTCTCTGCCTCAAACCCTTTGAAGGTTATTCATAGGGTAAAATATAACACTCTCAGGGCCTTGCACATCGGCCCTGTCTCCTCAGCCCTACCTTTAGCCCTCTATCTCTTCCTTGTCCATTCTGCAGGCACTCCACCCCATTCCTGGAATGAAGGCATTTCTCCACCTTCTGCCTTTTGCACCCTCTGCCTGGAATGCTCTTCTTGACCTCCTTTTCCAGCGAATTCCTGCTCTTCCTTCAGATGTTGACTTGAACACTCCCAGATTAGAGTGGTTCTGTTATTCACCCCATAGAACGTTTTCTTCTTTATGCCACATCATGCCTGTCCTCATGTTAAACATCTGTCCACCACCAGGCACATGAAGGTGGTGTGTTGTCCTGTCTTGTCCACTCACTAGATGAACTAGGGCTGGCACAATGCCTGCTCATGGCAAGTCATTAACAAATGTTCGCCAAATTAGTAAATTTAAAAGGTTTGAAAGCTATCTAGGCCGATATTCTCATTTTACAGACAAAAAAAAAAAAAAAAGAAAGAAAGAAGTCAACTGTAGCCCACAGAGAATTGATATTCCTATTTCCTAGGAGGTAAGAATTTAGGTTTATACAGGCCTCTTGACCTTGGATTGCTTAAAGAGGGACAGATAGATAGATACGGCTATCTAGACACACACACACACTCCAAAACATACCTGCTACAAAACTTACACACAGGAGCAAACTATTCTGACCATGTCCCCACCTCCTCCTTGCTAAATGTGTCCCCAGCCTGCTGCCCTTAGAGGGATTTTGCTGCTAATTCATTCCTGCTCTGCTGGTCAGGCAAGAGCATGGTGGATGGGATGGGGCATTCTAATTCAAGGACTTTGGGAGTGAGGCTAAAGGATTTGAATTAGTTCCAAGAGACAAACAGCAGTCTGCATTATTCACTTAAGATTTACGAAGTGGGGCAGTGCAGAGAGGGTCCAAGCTTGCGTCCAGTGGGGCCACAGTCTGGGCCCAACTGTCCTTCCCAGCTTCATTTCCCCTGTCCTTACTCCATTCCCATCCCAGAGACCCAAACTCCCGCTGTTCCCAAAACTTGACTTGCTTGCCTCTGGGGCTTTCCATATGATGTCTTCTTCCCTATTTTTCTCTTTTGCCCTCCGCTGTCAAACTCCTTCAAGGCAAAGCTCATGCATTACCTCCTCTGCAAACGTATCCTTCCCACCTAGAAAGACTCCTGTACTTCCTTCCGAGCACCCCTAAAGCATCCCTTCACAGCTCAGCCAGTACCCTCATGCTCACTGTTGCTGGGTCTCTCTCCTCCAAGAAATTTAGGGCAAAGCTGGGGTCCTTCCTGCACCCTGGACCCACCATGGTGCCTGCCCACACTGCTGGTGCCCCACTGTATCACAGTCCTGGAGGGTGCGGTCTGTAAAAGCATCAGGGTTTCCTTCCTTCGGGCAGGGCAGGAGCTTGCTGAACTTTCTGTAATCAGAAAGTGAGACCCCCCTCTGCCATATAAACCAAAGGCCCGCAGCCTCACCATGAGTGGCCAAGCCTGAGGGGTCCCAGGGAGTCCAGGCTCCAAAGGGGAGCCCACTATGCTGCATCTGCAGGAGTGGGGGAGGAGGGGCTCTCTGCAGAGATCCTAGAGGACTGAGTCACTGGAAGGCAGCCAAGTGCGGCCGGATGAGAGGGAGCTGGGTTAAGGAGAGATCTGCTTGGCCACCCCTCCGGATGAGGACAGCTGGGACACAAAGCTCCACCTGTCAGGCCCTCCACGCGATTCCTCTGCCTGGTGCTCCCAGGCCTGGCCCCATGCCCGCCACCAGCAGCTGCCTCCCGCCACCCCCCCCCCCCGCCATGGGTGGCCTTTGGTCCTCTCCCGGGGACAGCTGTACCACACCAGCGGGTGGGAGGTGGCTCATCAAGGGCCTTCCAGGGCGGCTTCTAATTGTAACCTTCAAATCTAGAACCTCCTCGGGAGTCAGCAGCAGAGAGTAGCCCCATGATACCTGGGTGTCCCCAACTTGAGTGACAAGGAGAAGTGCTTCCAGGTGACCAGGGGCTCTCTTCAAGGCCCCCTTCATTTTCTCCGAGGTCCCCTGGCTCAGCTCCACACTGTGGCCATGCCCAGGACCCCTGTCCTCCCTCTGCAGAGCCTCCTGGACAGCCTGCAGGCAACCCAGAGAGCAAGACAATAAAGCAAACAAGCGGAGCGAATGCCTGAAGAGAAACGCAAAGCAGAGTTTTATTTTTTAATTTTTAAGTTTACTTTTTATAAAGGCAATATCAACTCATAGGAAATTACTTACACAGGTATATACACATACATATATGAATGTATAACAGAAATAAAAGTTTTGGCTGTGGCCCTGGCACGTGGCGGCAGTCAGTCTCCTTGGAGTACGTCCAGTGACTGTGTCTTGTGTTTCCATGAGGAGCCCATGCTACAAACCAGGAGAACAGAGCGAGGACTGGTGACAGAATGAGCACTCAGGTATCCCAGGCCTGGTACAGAGACGTCAACTGAGTGGGTTGAGACAGGTGCGTCAACAGCGCCATCAGGAAACTTGAAAATAGCATCATCCTTTGCAACGCACGTACAGAAGATGGTTTCGAGCCCGGATGGGTATTAGGTTTTATCTAATCTTAAATGTGAAGTCCCTGGGGTGAAGGACTCCTTGAACTTTGTGTCCTTGGTCCCTCATGCAAAACGTGTGCCTGTAAGTGCTTGAGAATCAATTTCATCCATTTTGCATTTCCCAGCATACCCAGCAGAGTCAGATGCCCCAGCCCTAATGAAGGCAGAAGGCTTTACTGAAAGAATCCAATGGGGAAAGGGAGGGCCCAGCAGAAGCCGTGGCCTCCACTTTCTGATCATCCCTGCCACCCAGGTGATGAGGTCCTGGGGAAACTGTGCTGAGATAGCTGGATAATTGTGCAGGAGTTAAGGAGATGGTATATATATATATATTTTTTCTTAAACATTTTATTTATTCATTTGAGAGAGAGAAAGAGCGCATGCACAAGCAGGGGGAAGGGGGCAGAGGGAGAAGCAGACTCCCCGCTGAGCAGGGAGCCCGATGCAGAACTCAATCCCAGGACCCTGAGATCATGACCTGAGCTGAAGGCAGATGCTTAACTGACTGAGCCACCCAGGTGCCCCACGGAGATGGTATATTTTTGATTATTTAATATTCCACCCCCAGAGGTAACATTTTTATTTCCTTTTTCCAATGCTTTCATTTGATCTTTATTTTTACCAATAGAAATAAAAATCTTAAAAAAAAAACCACAGGTGACTAGACCATAATCCTGATAAACGTTTAAATGTCACGTTCCCCCTGAAGTTTAAGAATTTCACTTGTTAAAAATAATATAAATATAATTTTATATGACTGCATAATATTACATCCTATGGATATATTCATCCATTCAACAACTATTTATTTTATGCCTACTGCGTGCTAGGCATTTTTCAAGCACTGGGTGTATCAGAAATTACTCATCCACCTCCTGCTGAATGCAGAAGTTGTTTACAATTTTTCACCATTAAATAACTTTGTGATAAGCATCTTTGTTTGTAAGAGGATTTTGTATATTTCAAGTTCTTTTCCTAGGACAGATTCTTAGAAGTTGAATTAGTAGGTCAAAGAGTAATAAATAACATTCTCAACATGCTGTGCCCACATGTCTTCCAAAAAGTCAGGCCAATATGTACTTTCTTTATCAGAAGAGTGCCGATTTCGTACATCCTGACTTTATTCAATTTTGTCACTAGAAAGAAACATAAGTATCTTCTTTGATTATTTTGTATTTCTCACTTACTAGTTTTTCTTGTATTTATGAATTGTTTCCTTCCTTTGCAAATCATCTACTCATATCCAGTCATCTATTGGAGCATCTTACTTAGAGGCTTATGTAAGTTCTTTATATAGTGGGGCATCTGGGTGGCTCAGTCAGTTAAGTGGCCAAAATGTGGAAACAACCCAAATGTCCTTTGGTTAATGAATGGGTAAACAAAGGTGGTATTACCCATTTGATGAAACAGGATTCAGCCATAAAAAGGAATGAAGAAACTGACACATGCTACGCCATGGACGTACCTCGAAAACATGACGCTAGGTGAAAGAAGCCAACTAAAAGGTTGCACACTGTTATGATTCCAACTGTATAAACCTCCCGAAATAGATAAATTCGTAGAGACAGAAACTGGGCTGGTGGTTGCCAGGAGCTGGGGGTGGGGGCAAGGAGACAGGAATGTGACTGCTTAATGGGTTTCCTTTGTGAGGGAGGAAGAAAATGTCTTGGATCTAGAGACAGGTAGTAGTTGCACAATACTGTGAATGTATTTAATGCCACTAAAATGTACGCTTTAAAATGATTAACAGAAGGGGCGCCTGGGTGGCTCAGTCGGTTAAGCAGCCGACTCTTGATTTCGGCTCAGGTCATGGTCTCGGGGCCCTGGGGTCGAGCCCTGTGTTGGGCTCCATGCTCAATGGGGAGTCTGCTTGAGGATTCTCTCTCTCTCTCTGCCCCTCCCCCCGCCCGCACATGTGTTCTCTCTAAAATAAATAAGTCTTTAAGAAATTATTTTTAAATAAAATGGTTAACAGTTGTTTTTGAAGTGGAAATTTAAAAAAAAAAAATCAAGCGCTACGGACACCTTCTTCTTTTTTTTTTTTTTTAAGTAGGTTCCATGCCCAGCATGGAGCCCAATGCAGGGCTTGAATTCACAACCCGGCAATAAGACCTGAGCCCAAATCAAGCACCAGATGCTCAACAGCACCCCATGAGGACAGCTTTTTTTTTTTTTTTTAAGATTTTATTTATTTATTTGACAGAGAGAGACACAGCGAGAGAGGGAACACAAGCAGGGGGAGTGGGAGAGGGAGAAGCAGGCTGCTGGCAGAGCAGGGAGCCCGATGCGGGGCTCAATCCCAGGACGCTGGGATCATGACCTGAGCGGAAGGCAGACGCTTAACGACTGAGCCACCCAGGCGCCCCATGAGGACAGCTTCTAATAAACAGCCAGCAGTTACCTGTTTCCCCCTCCATCCTTCCAATTCTACTTCCCAAAGGCAGTCTTGCTTTTTACCTTTTCCCTTCTAGTAGTTATTGATATTTCCAATTATTATACGTCCACTATTTCTTCATTTACTAATTTGAAATGTTACCTAATGACTTCCTATTATGATAGCTAAGACATAGTTCCCTTAGATATCCAACCATCTCTCCTTCCTCATCTGCTCAACACAGATATACAAATATTTCAGTGAAATAGTGTTTAAATGATGACTGTATAAATGTCATTCTGCACACAGACAGGTGGGGAATGATTACATTTCCGTTCTTGTCCCATTTTTTATTTTTCTTGAAGTTAATAATTGCTTTGTTGTTTTATTTGTATAACTTTCTACATACACATTCTGAACTTCTCCCAAATACCTACTGTAGGAGATATTGTGTGGGGTACCTTGTTTCCAGGAGGCGTCCCTTGGGGCCGCTCACCTTCACTGGGTCCACTTCTCCTGGGTCCTTCTCATGCTTTTCTCTACCTCTCTTCTGCTGAAGGGCAGTTCCCGTAAAAAGGAATCACAGAGGGGCACATGGGTGGCTCAGGTGGTTAAGCATCTGGCTCTTGGGTTTCAGCTCAGGTCATGATCTTAGGGTCCTGAGATCGAGCCCCGTGTTGGCCGCCTGCTCAGCAGGGAGTCTGCTTCCCCTCCCCCCGTCCCTCCCCCCGTTCATGCAATCCCTCTTCCCCCTGTCTCTCTAAAATAAAAAATAAATAAATCTTTCAAAAAAAGGAATCAAAGGGATATCTTTTTCTTCCATCCTTGGTTATCTGGAAATATTTGTGTTCTGTTTTCACACTTTATTAGTCATTTGGGTATGAAATAATACACGGAAAATCATTTTCCTCCAGAATGCTGAAGGCATACAACACCTAGCATCCAGAGTCACTCTTGAGAAATTCAATGCCATCCAATTCCCATTCCTGTGCCTGGTGCCTATTGTTCCTCTCCAGGAAACTGTCGAATCCCCTCATGAAGGCTGTTGTCGTAAAATTTCACAATGCTGCATGGTGGCGTGACTTTTGTCATTTATTGTGCTGGGTACCTGTGGTCTGCAGATGTGTTCCTGGTACAACTTCTTTGGCTTTCTCACCTCTGTTGTCTCTGTTTCTCTTTCTGGAACTCTATTTTTATACTGAACCTTCTGGATAGATGCTCCATGTTTCTTAACTGCTCTGTGTACTTTTCAACTCCTTGTCCTTCTTTGCTACTTTGTTGAGAGATTTCCTTGACTTTATCTTCTCTACCTTCAAGTGAAATTCTGAGTTCACCAACTTCTTGAACTCTATGTGAATACTATCTGGAAGTTTCTGAAGTTTTCTTCTGAACTTGCATTGTCTTTGTTTCTTACAGATAGCTTCTTCCTGATCGTTTAATTCTTTTGTTCACGCAACTTTCCCTTTCCTTATATGTCAGCTGATCCCTGGTTAGCTGTTTATACTAGCTTCTGTGTGGAAATTCCAATGGTGGAGCTCATCAGCTGGCAAATTTCATTTTTGGGAGAGTGGGCAGGGTTGAGCCCCACACTGGTGCCTCCCAGAGATCTGGTTGTGAAGGGCTTTGTTCTGAGGCCTTGTGTTTCTCCAGAAAACATCTGATCACTGGCCTGGGAGGTGGATATCCTTGGCTCATCTGGGTGAGTGCAAATTCCAAACTAATCCCCTTGTTTTCAGCACCAGGGTATCCACCCTCTGCTACACAGAGTCTCTGAGTTAGGAGATCGTCCAGGTCCGTTTCTCCAATCTGGTCCGCAGCTGCAGTATAAATGCCTGTCTGCTGGAATGCAGCAGGGGGGTGAGAGGACCAGTTCTTATAGACTGATACCCTCTCCACCTGATTTCAGTCCTCCCCTACACCTCCCCCACCATGACGCCTCCAAGCTCAAGCTTGTCTGGGCCCAGCGCAGCATTATCTGCTCTCCTGTTAGTATCCTCTTTAATTCTTTCCAAAATGTGTTAAAACATCTCATTTGATAATGATCCCGTTCCCACTCTTCGTTCTTGTAGGTCTTTCTCATTCTTCTTTACTATTACTGTAGTCAATCTTGGGAGATGGGTGCATGTAGCCAATTTGCTACTTTAGATGAAATCCTTTGTTGTACTTTGACATATGAAACCTGTTAAGGGTCGAAATATGTCCCCTCCAAAAGATATGTTGAAGTCCTAACCCCCAGTATGTGACCTTATTTTGAAATAGGGTTGTTGCAGATATTAGTTGAGATGTGGTCCCACTGGAGTAGGGTGGGCCCTTAATCCAATATGACCAGTGTCTTTTTAAGAAGAGAGAGAGACATGGGGCTCCTGGGTGGCTCAATCAGTTGTGTGGCCAATTCTTGATTTCAGCTCAGGTCGTGATCTCGGGGTCGTGGGATCGAGCCCCCCATTGGGCTTCACGCTCATCAGGGAGTCTGCTTGAGATTGTTCCTCTCCCTTTCACTCTGCCCCTCCCCCCACTCGAATGCACGTGTGCTCTCTCTCAAATAAATAAATCTTAAAAAAAAAAAAAAGAGGGGCACCTGAGTGGCTCAGTTGTTAGGCGTCTGCCTTCAGCTCAGGTCATGACCCCAGGGTCCTGGGATCGAGCCCCACATCGGGCTCCCTGCTCCACAGGAAGCCTGCTTCTCCTGCTCCCACTCCCCCTGCTTGTGTTCCCTCTCTTGCTGTCTCTCTCTCTGTCAAATAAATAAATAAAATCTGTAAAAAAAATAAAAATAAAGAAAAAAGAGGAGAGACAAAAAGACACGTAGGGAGAACCCCAGGTGAAAATGGGGACAGAGATGGGAATAATACACCTACAAGCCAAGGAACACCAAGGACTGCCAGCAAACACCAGAAACTAGAAGAAGCAAGGAAGCATTCTTCCCTACAGGTGTCGGGGGGAACCTGGCCCTGCCAGCAGCTTGAGCTTGCCCTTCTAGCTTCCAGAAAAGTGAGATGATAAATTTCTGTTGTTTCAAAACACCCAGTTTATGGTACTTTATTACAACAGCCCTAGGAAACTAATACAGAGCCCTTAACTTTTTGTGATCACGTAAGTCAATGTTTCTTTCACTGTGATACTTTTGACTGCTTTAAAACTCAGAGGCCCGGGCGCCTGGGTGGCTCAGTCGTTAAGCGTCTGCCTTCGGCTCAGGTCATGAGCCCAGGGTCCTGGGATCGAGTCCCACATCGGGCTCCCTGCTTGGCAGGGAGCCTGCTTCTCCCTCTCCCACTCCCCCTGCTTGTGTTCCTGCTCTCGCTGTCTCTCTCTCTCTGTCAAATAAATAAATAAAATCTTAAGAAAAATAATAATAATAAATAAATAAAATAAATTAAATTAAAAAATAAAAAAATAAAACTCAGAGGCCCTCCTCTTCCCCAAAAGCTTCCTTCTATATTCTTCAAGGGCTTTTATTTTAATGGTTTGATTTCTCCCTCCTCTCAAATTTAATGCTTTAATCCATCTAGAATTTATCTAAGCATGCAGCCTGAGGTGAGACTCTCCCCATGAACAGCTAACCAAATGCCTAACCCTGCCTAATTTATCAAAAGATCTTTCCATCCCCATTGACTTGCAAGGTCCCCTCTGTCATACAATTAATTTACATGTCCATAAACGTATGTTTCTGGGCTATTAATTCTATTCTACTGATCTGTTTATGCTTAAGCCATTAATTACATCAGTTTTAATCATTAAAACATGTTTCAATATTTAGCAGGGCAAGTTTCTCCTCGACGCAAGTTTTTAAGTTACTCTCATTTATTCTTCCAGATAAATCTTAGAAAAACCTGAGTCCACAAATAAATCCTCCACCGGGGTTTCAGTTGCACATGGGAGAAGTATAAATTACACTGGGAAGAGCGCACATTTCTATAAATTCCATAGTTGCCATCCAGAAACAAAGTGTGTCTCTCCATTCATTCATCTGCTTTGTATCGCTCAGTAAACTTTATGATTTTAACAGGGCTCCTCTATCTAAAATACCCCCCAAGCCACTCCTTACCCCTCATTGTTATAATGAGAATGAGAAAAGCAGCTGAGAAAGCTCACTAAGACACCCCTTTCGGCAACTGTTGAACTAAACAGTTTTATAAGCATCATCTCACTAAATTCTTACAACGGTATGAGTGGTACCTATTATTTCCACTTCTACCTTAAAAACTGAGGCACACAGAGATTATTAGTTCAAAATCATAGCAGGTTTCCAACCCCGGCAATTTTACTCTGGAGCCCATGGTTTTATCTGAAAAATATTTTTTTTTTTACTATCCAGCCGTAAAAAGGAATGAGGATGCCTTTTATATGCTGGTATAAAAAGACTGCCCAGATAGTTGGTTAGGTGAAAAAGCAAGATTCTGAACTATCATTTGTAGAAAAAGTGGGGAAGAGGGTCATATTTCAGGATATTTATGTTACACGAAAATATTTGGAGAGACTCAACAAGAGATTAGTAAAGGAGTGGTTCTCTCTTGGAGTTGAACAGGAATGAGGCAGCTGGGGGACAAGGGTAGGAGGGATCTTTTCACTTTTTTTTTTTAATTCTTTTTTTATTTTTTTAACTTATTTTTTATTCTTTTTTTTTTTTAGTATCTTTTTTTCTAAGATTTTATATATTCATTTGGGAGAGAGAGAGGGAGACAGAGAGAGCACAAGGAGGGGGAGAGG
Organism: Mirounga angustirostris; assembly: GCF_029215605.1. NCBI lineage: Eukaryota > Metazoa > Chordata > Mammalia > Carnivora > Phocidae > Mirounga > Mirounga angustirostris. The sequence continues at coordinate 171,148,292 of NW_026991713.1, forward strand.
CAGAGGGAGAGGGAGAAGCAGACTCTCTGCTGAGCTGGGAGCCCGGTATGGGGCTCGATCCCAGGATCTAGAGATCATGATCTAAGCCGAAGGCAGGCGCTTAACCATCTGAACCACCCAGGCGCCCCCAAAATTCTTTTTTAATTAAAAAAATTTTTTTTCATTTTGCCTATTCAAAAATTACATACATTTTAAAATTTTTAATTTAAAACAAAATGCACAGCAGGCACTCAATCAATACGATTTGAGTGAATGCCTGGAGAGTTCAGATTTGTATAAAGCTGTGTTTATGATCTTGCTGTTTCGGTGAATAGGATCTGTTTTCTAAGATCCTTTCAAGCTGGTTGTTGTTATGTATGAAAATATACAATTGATTTTTATATCTCTTGCTCCCAGCACTTGTATTCCTGATGCTGACCTTGCCTGTTAATCTTCTTTTCCACTGATTCTCCTGGGTTTTCAGTGGCTAGGGCAGGGGTCTGGGCTGGTTCCATAAATGTGTTTTGGCACATCAGGGCTGAAAATTCAGAGTGGTGAGGACCGTGGGGGCAGGAGAGTGTGTTCTCCATATAAAGACATCAAGTCCCAATTTTTAAAAAACACTGTGTGAGCCAAACAAAACAAGCCCAGGAAAGAATCCAGCCTCCAGGACATCAGCCTGCAGCCTGTGTGTGCTGTACCCTCTGTTCACTCACACTTTTCCCTTCCCTTCCCCTCAGCTCCTCCCCTTGGTCCTCTGAGGCCTTCCCAGCTGCTCTGGTCTGCACTGAGTTTCTCCCGTCTTCCCCATGGTTTAGAATCACTGCAAGCCACAGTGTGGCCATAAGCTCTTGAATAAGCAATTTGAGGCCATTCATCCTGCCTTCCTGGGCTCTTCCCACCCACGTCGGCATCTTCTGCTTCTGTGGTTAGCAGACTGCAGTGACCACTAGGCCCCCACCGCCACCCCCCGCCCCCGCCACCGCCCGTTCTTCCTTGGGTCTAGGAGGAACTTGAACTCAGCAATCAAGTCTGATTCATCACTGATACCTGGCACCCCGCACTGCAGGCACTGAGGAAACTTGACGTACTGAATGATGAACACCTTCAGGGCAGGTAGGCATTTCAACTAATTCACGTATTCAGAACCCTGACAGAACTTTGGAGAACAAGCCAAAGAGGACAACAGGACCCCTGCCCTCAAGGGACAGGGCAGAGCCTCCGTGAGGGCTGGATCTGGTTTTTACACCTGACACTTAGAGCAAAGCCCCCCCAAATTTATTTGTTGGTGGGGCGACATGGAGTTTACCATCCACACAGTCACCCAAAATATAGCCATAGCAGAGACAAAAGAACATGTGGAGAAAACCAAGGAGAAGGAGATTAGGACATGGGGAGCGAAGTCTCACAGGGCTCCATGATGTTGGCAGAGGCACCCATCTAGCCCCTCACGGAGACATGAATACTTTTACTCCTAACTGTGAGGGATTGCTGCCCCGCCTCTCCCTAGGCCACGAGAACTCTCACATCATGTTCTCACAGAAACTCTACCATGCACAGTTACCCTCATGTCAGGGGTGAGGAAGTGGAGACTGGGACTAGTGATGTGACTTGCCCAAGATCACACAGGGAATCAGCCTTGTGGCCAGACCTGACATTCTAGGTAGGAATTTTGGAGAGGTGGCAGGGGTTTGAGTGATCTAACCTACAGAGGAGAAGCTCCAGGTTAATTTCTGTCCCACTGCACCATGAGGGAGGCTGAGGATCAACAGTACATAAGACAGATTCTTCTGTTGCTCATGGAGCCCCACTCCAGCCTTGGCAGGGGAGGGAGACAGATGATATAACCCCCCTCCAAAAAAGGACTGGATGATCCTACCCAGTGATAGGTACTATGAAGAAAACACAATGAAATAATACGATAGAGAGTTGGGGTATAGCTTAGCTTTTTGGGGGGTGTCGGAAGAAGCCCCTTTAAAGAGGCAGCAATTGGGCAGAGAGCATATGGCAGATGCAAAGTTTCCAAGACAGGAGCAAGACAGGCAAAAAGACCAAAAGGCTGTAGGCCAGTGCACAATGAGGCTGGTGAGGGCGTCAGGGGCAGCATATAGAGGATGTTCCAGATCACTTAATGAAGGTAGGTTTTATTCTAAGCAATCAGGAAGCCACTGGAAGGTTTTAAGCAGGGTGGTGAAATAATTAGATTTATGTTTTTTATTTTATTTTTAAAGATTTATTTATTTATTTTAGAGAGAGAAGCGTGCGTGCAAGCATGGGGGTGGGGGTTGGGGAGGGGCCAAAGGATGGGGAGAGTCTGAAGCAGATTTCTCGCTGAGCACAGAGTCCTACGTGGGGCTTGATCTCATGACCCTGAGATCACGACCTGAGCTGAAACCAAGAGTCAGACACTTAATCAACCGCACCACCCAGGCACCTCTATTTTATTTATTTAAGATTTTATTTTTTATTTTTTTAATTTTTATTTATTTGAGACAGAGAGAATGAGAGAGAGAGAGCACATGAGAGGGGGGAGGGTCAGAGGCAGAAGCAGGCTCCCTGCCGAGCAGGGAGCCCGATGCGGGACTCGATCCTGGGACTCCAGGATCATGACCTGAGCTGAAGGCAGTCGCTTAACCAACTGAGCCACCCAGGCGCCCAAGATTTTATTCTTTTTTAAGTAATCTCCTCACCCAGTGTGGGACTTGAACTCACAACCCTAAGATCAAGAGTCACATGCTCCAACGAATGAGTCAGCCAGGCACCCCTGATTGATTGATTGATTGATTGATTTTTAAGATCTCTCTGGCTGCTTTGTAGAAGATGAATAGCAGGGAACTAACACTTGGGTAAAGAGAGCAGCCTGAGTTGTCACACGTAAGATCTCTCCCACATAATATATAGACATGTTAGAAAAAAGATGTATTTTTTTAAGTAGGCTCCATGCCCAGCATGGAGCCCAATGCAGGGCTTGAACTCACAACCCTGAGCTGAGATCAAAAGTTAGATGCTTAACCGACTGAGCCACCCAGGCACCCCCAGGGGAAAAAAAAAAAAAACATTTAAAACTATTATTAACATGTAGATGAACATGAAAGCATGGCCAGGTACCAGGAAGCTACTACAGCATATGGGATTTGAACACACATGCTACAGAATCAACAAACCAGATATACGTTATAAGGGACCAAAGTTGAGACCACTGACTGTGTGTGCACCAGGGATCTGGAACGGAATTCCTGGACAAAGCTGTAAGTTCTGGAGAGACCTCTGGTGGGGAGACCAGAAAGAAGCCAGAGTCTCTGGCCAGCACTATGTGTGTGTGACCAGTTCCCCAACTATTTATGCAGCATGGAAGTCCTGCCCTGGAAAATCACATAAAACTTGACTTGGAACCAATGAGCCCTGTAGGGCCTAGTAGAGACAACCATGTAACTGTCCCATGGGACACCTCCATAATACAGGGCATGTGCAGGACCCCACAGAATATAATCTCCACCAAAGACGATCTCACGGACAAAAATGACAAAAGATACAGGGAAAATCAAATGCTATACAAAAAGCAGATTCAACAGAAAATGAAGTACCCCAGAATTATAAATAATAGTCCCCCAAAAGGGACTTTAAAATGTTCAAGGGTTGCCAGGCCAGCTCAGTTGGTGTAACATGTGACTCTTGATCTTGGGGTTGTGAGTTCAAGCCCCACACTGGGTATGGAGATTGCTTAAAAATAAAAGCTTAAAAAAAATAAAAATAAAAATAAAATAAAATAAAATATTCAACAAGATGGAATAGAAACCATCAAGCAAAAATAAGACATTATAGATAAAGAGCAAGTGAGTTTTAAAAAGAACCAAATGATATTCTAGAAATCAAAGAGTAGATTAGACACAACCAAAGAGCGAATTTGCGATTAGGAAGATGAATCTGAGGAAATCACTCAGAGTAAAAACAGAAAGAAAAATAGACAAGAAATATGAAAGAGTCATTAAATAAAATGGAGGGCAAAATGAGAAATTCCACAATACACTTAATAGGAGTTGCAAAGAAGAGAATAAAGAAATCAAAGGCAATAACCAGAGAGATAATGGCTGAGAATTTTCCAAAATTAGAGCAAAAGCTAAAACAAGTTCCAAAAACAATAAAATAAATCACCCAGTGCACATGGTACACCACATGAAAAGAAAAGAAAAAAACTATCAGAGAGAAAGGTAGATTATCCATGAGGGATTGACAATTAGATGAATTAAGTGCCTGAATACCACAAAATAGCTTGAAAGTGCTGAAGAAAAAGAGGCAGGGACTTGGGTGGTTCAGTTCAGTTAAGCGCTTAAGCATCCAACTCTGGTCATGATCTCAGGGTCATGGGATCAAGCCCCGAGTCGGGCTCCACGCTCAGCAGAGTCTGCTTGTCTCTCTTCCTCTGCTCCTCCTCTCGCGCGGTCTCTCTCTCAAATAAATAAAAATATTTTTGAAAAAGAAAGAGAAAAAGAACCAACAGTGTGATGGGAAGGAAGCAGGATCTTAATCCTGTTCCATCTGCTATTCTCCCTCTAGCTTGTATCCCAGCAGCTCAGGTAGCAGGAGGAGTGTCCAGGTTGCCGGCTTCTGGAAGGTTCTCACTATGGTACCACAGGCACCTGGCACTGCCCCTGTCCCACTGTGTCCACGGGTACTGCTTGCAGCCAAGATGACTAGAAGGAAAATCAATTCTGCTGAACAGGCACTAAAGAAAACCCCCAAGAAGATCAGCAAATAGTCATCTAATCTGGCCTTGAAAAAAAAGAAATCTAGGGGCACATGGGTGGCTCAGTTGGTTAAGAATCTGACTCGAGGGCACCTGGGTGGCTCAGTTGGTTAAGCAACTGCCTTCGGCTCAGGTCATGATCCCGGAGTCCTGGGATCGAGTCCCACATCGGGTTCCTGGATCAGTGGGGAGCCTGCTTCTCCCTCTGACCCTCTCCCCTCTCATGCTGTTTCTCTCTCTCTCTCAAATAAATAAATAAATAAAATCTTAAAAAAAAAATCTTACTTGATTTCAGCTCAGGTCTTGATCTCAGAGTTGTGAGTTCAAGTCCTGCACTGGGCTCCCCACTGGGCATGGAGCCAAAAAAAACCTTGGGCCAAAAAGGCAAGTTAGCAGCTGAACCAGAATCTAACTGAGGATATTTCAGGTCCAAATGCAGTGGGAGACAAAGTACTCTTAGACCGGTCTCAGCGGTGGTTCTTACATACTCTTTCTCCTACAATTCTAAGAAGCAGCTTCATCAACCATTTTGGAAATGTATGTTTTCTGTAATTCCGGAAACATACTTTTAAAGAAGCATGGCATCCCACCACATCCCAGGTTTTAATACATCTTTAAATAAGTACAAATGACTTTTTTTTTTAAAGATTTTATTTATTTATTTGACAGAGAGAGACACAGCGAGAGAGGGAACACAAGCAGGGGGAGTGGGAGAGGGAGAAGCAGGCTTCCCTCGGAGCAAGGAGCCCGATGTGGGGCTCGATCCCAGGACCCTGGGATCATGACCTGAGCCGAAGGCAGACGCTTAACGACTGAGCCACCCAGGCGCCCGAGTACAAATGACTTTTTAAGAGATAAAATCATGTGCTAGTTAATTTTAGTAAAGCCAGAAATTAGTGGAATGTTGGATTAAGAAAGGCTTTGTTTGATGTAAACTTAACATTCCATAGGCTGTGAAGAGCATTATAAAAAGTTCTCTAAAATACACATACCCCAAATGACAAAGGCTTTTTAAATGACCCTTCTTTCATATTTGTGTTTTTCTCTCTACTAGCATTGTCTCTGTGTGTTCTACATGTTCTTCTATCTCCTTATCAGAATTGCATACTATCTGGGGCAAGATCCTGCTAGGGAAGGAAGGCCCAGAATTTCCCCAAACCTGTTAATGGCCTGTGGATATAATGCGTAAGGAATCACATCCTGTATAATCAGGACATTCCTCATAAAAGGCTTGAGAGTTATAAATATTTGAAGATTCTGAGCTCTGGTGTCCTCTACTTGTGGATAAAATGTCTCCAAATTTTAAGCTGGAACACTGGTTAAGTAACTTTTTTTTTTAAGATTTTATTTATTTAGTTTTGGTGGGGAGGGGCAGAGGGAGATGGAGAAAGAATTTTGAGCAGACTCCCCACTGAGTGCAGTGCCCAACACGGGGCTTGGTCCACAACCCTGAGATCATGACTTGAGCCGAAACCAAGAATCAGACCCTTAGCTGACTGAGCCACCCAGGTGCCCTTGGTTAAGTAACTCTTAAGCAAAGCATTGCAGTTACATTGCCTAGACTTTTAAATAACAGCATTGACTCATGATGTTTGCGTACTGATCAGCAAACAAGTACCAATAAAATCATGCTTGTGACGGAGGAGAAAAAAAGATGGTGATATGGAGACATCTTCAGATAAAGACTAAAATAGTTCACTGCAGTTTCTTACAGAAAGAGCTATGACGTTTCTCTCCCAAAGAAATAATAAATGCAGCCCCAAAGAAAGTTCTGGAGAAGTCCTAAAATAGCCCTATTTATATTATAGAAGGAATATCTGAGTAACCAAAACAGCATCTCCAAAGTTGTATACTCTCTTGACGTTATCCTGACCATGCAATGAGCCCAAGGTGGAAGCCGGAAGAGGGAGTTGGTGGGAAGCCATCCACCACCATGAAAGCCACCCCCTCCATGCCATGGTGGCAAAGATCCTTGGGCCCCATCCCACTCCTTCTTCTGCCTTTGACACCTGCTGCTCGTCAGCCAGCGTCTGGGAGAGGATAATGCAGGGTGGGCTCCCCCTCCACCCCCTTCTGGTCCTGGGGCTGTGGGAGGGCAGCTCTCCTGGGCTTGGCAGGGAGTGCACATTTGTCTGAGGTCACTCTCCGGGGCAGGAGGTATTTTTAAATAGAGATGAGAAGGAATTACAAAAAAAAAAAAAAAAATGACTGCCTGGCTCCAGAACCCTAAATCCTGAGGCCCAAGCTGATGACGAACACCTGGTGATCCCATAATGAAGTCGCTGACACCATATAGTCGCTCTGTTCCCCGTAGACCCACAGAGACACTGGTGTAACTTCGTTCTTCTTTCCAGAAAAAAAAAAAATTATTTTCTTCCCCTTCTTCTCTGTTCAGACATAACATCATCAACACAGCTCTTTAAATATCTGTGCTGGGAGGCTATATTTAGTGACTGTTTGGCCCTTAAAATGAGCCTGATTTCCTGTGGCAAAAAGTTCTCAGCAGCAAGGAGAGAGGCCTGGAGAATTCTGAAGTACTAGGGAACAGCTTTAAGGCTTGAGATGTTCAAACAGTGTAAGAAAAGGAGTTAATTGCTTTTTCTGGATAGGTGACTGGCACCCAAGCAAGGGGGAGAAAAATCATAATAAAAGGGTGTGTTTGGTCTGAACACTTCTAAAGTCATCCTGGAGAACAGCCTGACATGGGGCAGCTGTGCGAGCCAGTAATCACGTGTGGTACATAGCCCTGCTTCAGAGAGGCGGGAGGGGTGTCCATTCATTCACTCATTCATTCACTCACTCATTCATTCACTCACGTACTCATTCATTCATGCACTCACGCGTTCACTCATTCATTCACTCACTCATTCATTCGTTCACTCACTCATTTGTTCACTCACTCACTCACTCACTTGCTCATTCACCCACTCACCACAGTTGTACATTTTCCTACGTGCAAAGCCCGGTGGCCTACAGGAGCTCCAGGTCATGGGGCAAACAAGACACACCAACCATGGACCTTCGAAGGCCATCCCCAGAAAGGGCCCTCGGCAGGGCACAAAGTGAGTGCCACAGGGACCCTGGAGGGCAGAGGGTACTTCCGCTGGTGTCATCTGGGAAGGCTCCGCTGGGAGAGGAAAGAGCACCAGCACTGGCTTTCTGTTCTGGACCCGCTCCTCGAACCAGTGAGCCCAGATGCCAGGACATTATCTCCTATCACAGATGAGTAACTTTCCCAAGGTCCCCACGAGATAATAAGTAACAACCCTGGAGCTCAAACTATGATCTGACTGCAGAGTGCTTCACTACTCTTTTTGGGCCCAGAGCGCCAGATGGAAGCTGGCAGAGCACGTCTGCGAGACCAAGCACGGAGGTCCCACACTGATTCCGCCGAAGCCCCGGGGCAGTCGGCTCTGCTACGGCTCGGCCACCAGAACGTCTCCCTCCTCTGATGCAGCCTGGATCCGTCATACTTTCCCTCCTCAGAAACCACTGTCCAGTCCCTCTGTGTGTGTTGGGGGGGCTCCATTGTCCCCAGGATGACCCAGGGGAGCAAGGGAACACACATTCACTTAGCCCTGACTAAGGTTTGCCAAGCAACATACCATTCTTTTTTTTTTTTTTTTTTTAATATTTTAGTTTGAGCTAATTTTAGACTTTCGGAAGAATTGCAAAAATAGGACAGAGTTCCCGGACATCTTTGCTCAGCTTCCCCTTATATTAACTAACATCTTATATAGCATAGGAAAATCATCAAAGCAAAGAAATTCACCTCGGTGCAATACTATTAACTATACTATGGAATTAATCTGGATTTCTCCCGTTTTCACACTATTGTAGTCTTTCTGTTCCAGGATCCACTCGGGGATCCCACCTGGGACATTTCCTTAGTCTCCTCCAGTCGGTGACAGCTCCTTAGTCTTTCCTGGTCTTTCAAGACCTTGACATTTTTGAAGAATACTGGTCAGTTATTTTATAGAACACCCCTCATTGGCTTTGTCTGATGTTTCTCGTGGTTAGACTGAGGTTATGCACTTTCAGCAAGAAAACTACATAGCTGATGTGCCCAGTTCAGCGTATCTGTCAGGAGCCATTCATTCCCATATACTGGCTTCTTGGGTTTCTCTGAATACTCAGGGGAACCCCATGAGGTAGGTATTATTATTATTATTTCTAAAGATTTATTTATTTATTTTAGAGAAAGAGCAAGTGAGAGAGAGTGCAGGGGTGAGGGGCAGAGGGAGAGGGAGAGAGAGAATCTCAAGCGGACTCCCCACTGAGCACAGAGCTTGACACAGGGCTTGATCCACGACCCCGAGATCATGACCTGAGCCGGAAATCAAGTCAGACGTTCAACTGACTGAGCTTCCCAGGCATCCCATGGGACAGGTATTACTATCCCCATTATACAGATGGGAAACTGAGGCAAAGAAATTAAGGCACTTGCTCAGGGTCACTGGGGTGGTAAACAGCAGAGGCAGGATTTGCACCCAGTTCTGTCTCTTGGTCTTTCTACTACACGCCAAGCTGCTATTTCCATTCTTTCTGGTTCAAACTCATTCATATGACCTTGACTGATCATAGGAAATTGGACTTGGATGGTTAATCTAATTGTTCCTAGTCTTACAAGTGGGATTCTAAAACCAACGGATAATAACAGCTAACGTTGACTAAGCACCTACTATGTGCCTGGCACAATGCTTCATCTTTTATACATAAGGTATCCCATTCAACCTCTTCCAACACCACAATGGAGTAGGTAGTGCAGGGGCACGGTCCCTTACCCCAAACTCCTGGGCTCAGGTATGTCTGGGAATTTAGAACTTTGGGATTTGGGCAACACCCTCCGATCAATATCTTTGCAGCCTATCCGATGACCTTCCATTCTAAGATGGGCACATAACCAAGACTATGAATAGGCACAGACAGGTGCGGGTCGGGTACCACACTCCGAACTAAACTTTTAGGTTCCCAGAGCTTCAGGATCTCAGAACTGCAGATGAGGAGTTGTGGGCCTGCACTGTTATGGAAAGCCATTTGCAAATGAGGAAGCAGAGGCTGGGAGGGTCTCAAAGGCTCAGAGCCGGTCATGACCCAGGCCTGCCCCTCACTCTGTGGTTGGGAACCTACCCCAAGCACTTAGGGCCCTCTCCTACCAACTGGGTTTTATGTCCCATTTCCCATAACAAAAGACATTCTGAATATGTTCAACTGGCACTAAGAATAAGTGGAAATAAATACATTTTCCAAACCCCTGGGCTCTCAGCCGTCCCCAGAGCAGGCTGTGAAGATGACCACCCCATCACCATCATCACAATGATAGCTACTGTCTTCTTAAGGCACTAGAGGAAACTTTTCCTCTTCCCATAAAGATATCATTAGTGCCATCGGATCAGTCCCGTCCAATCAGCCCCAAGTTCTGCCTCCAAGAAGGCCTCCAAAAGGGGTGTGTGAGTTTCAGGTCTTTCCCTATGACATAAGGACACCCTTAATTGCTGAGGCTTTCCTTCATAAAAAGTCACCTAGGAGCTAAATCATCTATGAGTTGATCCAAACCCGTTTATGGCCCTATAAACAGGTTTAGCCAACCCTGCGTCTTGAGTTAGACATGCCTCACTCCCCACTGTGCACAAGGAAGCATCCCTTCATGTGCTCTATAATTACTTTCCAGTTTGACCGTTTGGGAAGAAAGTTCCAGACAGTAACCATTATCACCGGCCAACAACACCTTTGTGATCCCTGACTTCCCTCCAATCTCCTGCTCATTCACCTTCTCACTTGGCCTAGGATAGGGAAACTGAGGCAACCCCTCCTATTCTGAGTAAATGGAGATTTGCACATTAACAGAGAGCTGTGGGTAAATCAGTGATGAGTACACAGAATCCCAAGCAAGTGAACAAAGACAATTCATTACTCCAGGAATAATAAAAAAAAATAGGCAGCAAAGGAAAAGACCTCAAGTACACTAAGGGCTCAGCTGCTCCTGGCATTTCCAGGGTCATGATAAAGTTGACAGTGAATAAAGAGTTAAGACCCTGGGGGCACAGAGGAAGGAAAGTGTCCTGGCAAAGAGGAGGGATGGGAGAAGCTCACAGGTAAATGAAAGCTACATCTTTCATCTTCCAGAATGACAGGCTCACAATAACGGCTATGATAAAAGCAGTTTCAAGAATTAAAAGTGGTTGCTTCTGGGGGCGCCTGCGTTGCTCAGTCGGTTAAGCATCTGACTCTTGATTTTGGCTCAGGTCATGATCTTAGGATCGTGGGCTCGAGCCCCACATCAGGCTCTGCGCTCAGCACGCAGTCTTCTTGTCCCTCTCCCTCTGCTCCTCACTCTGCTTACGTGCTCTCTCTCTCTCTAAAATAAATAAAATCTTGGGGCATCTGGGTGGCTCAGTCGTTAAGCGGCTGCCTTCGGCTCAGGTCATGATCCCAGGGTCCTGGGATTGAGCCCCGCATGGGGCTCCCTGCTCAGCGGGAAGCCTGCTTCTCCCTCTCCCACTTCCCCTGTTTGTGTTCCATCCCTTGCTGTGTCTTTCTCTGTCAAATAAATAAATAAAATCTTAAAAAATAAAATAAAATAAATAAAATCTTAAAAAAAAAAAAGTGGTTGCTTCTGGGAAGCAGGAAATGGTTGGGAAGGGGCAGAGAGCTGGGCCAGGACACTCTTGGGTGGTGGTGACAAGCCTGAGTCGCTACCCGATCCTTATAACTGTGCCCATGCATACCTTTCGTGGAAATAAAGTCACACAACTAGTCATGGGTAGAGCCACAAGCCAAACCCCAGTGTTCTGCCCTCCCACCTGTGTCTTCACTTCGGCCTTTGTCTTTCCAGACCAGACAATTCTTGCTGCATGTCCTCTGTCATCTTAGCTATCATCTGAGCCAGCCCTGTGCCGTGGTGTTTTTCTTGAAGCCTTAGAACCAGAAACACAGAAAGCAAGAAACCAGGCAAGCAGTCCACGCTAGGCCCGGTGCAAAGGCAGGCCGGTGTGTTTGGGTCATGGTCCAGGCAAAGGCCTCCTGAGATCTCCTGGTAATTCTTCCCGGGGTTCGGCACCCAGCCTCGGAAACAGCACAGCTCAAAACACAGGGACTTCCTCGTATTAGATGATCCTCAACTCGGGTGTCATCGAGACCCGTTCACTTACTTATCCCACAGCCATGAGCCTACCCTGTCCCAAGCAGTTCACTACCCTAATACGGGCTGCGTGCTCACTACCTGGATGGCAATGTGCTAAGCGCTGTCCTTGCGTTATGTCATTTAATCCTTTCAACAGCCTGTCAGGTAGGTTTTTTTGGTTTTGTGTTGTTGTTGTTGTTTTTTACAGTGGATGCTCTCTCAATGGCCCTCTACTTAACAGAACCAGAGCAATCTATGCCTGCCAGCATCTCTGTAAAGCGGCCTGCCTGGAACCAACAGCAGGTGACCCGTCTAGACCTAAAGTCCACGCTCTTAACCTCTACAGAGTCTTGGGGCACAACCAGGGCCCAGACACAAGGCTGAGTCTGCCTCAAATCTGGGCAAGGCCTTGCAGAATGGACCCTAGGCAAGTTAATTTTTCTTTTCTAATCCTCTCTTTCCTCTAGGAAACTGGACTGGGTCCGAGGCCACACCTCTGGGAGGTAAGGTCAATGCGTGAAGCAGGCTGGTGGGAGACTAAATGGCATCATTTCGGACACCCCGTGTGGCCTCTGATTTAGTGACACAGAGTTTTTCTGGAAAGTTAATTTTTTCTTAAAGATTTATTTGAGAGAGAGAATCTCAAGCAGACTCCCCACTGAGCGCAGAGCCTGACGCGGGGCTCAATCCCATGACCCTGAGATCATGACCTGAGCCGAAATCAAGAGTCGGATACTTAACCAACTGAGCCACCCAGCTGCCCCTGGAAAATTATTTTTATGTGCTACAACCTAGGCCTAATGGACTAAGCCCGGGAAGGGCAGGATCGGAAGATACTCGCGGAGTCTTGCGGGCTCGGCCTGTGCAGATATACCTGGCAGTCCTAAGTGGAAGGCAGAAGACGGTGCCTGGCAGGAGTGACCAACTGCAAAAGACTTCTCACTAGGTAATTTTCCTGAGTGAGTGACTTTGGTGGTGGGGGAGCATAAGACCCTCTGACCAACACAGAAAAAGTTACCCATAGAAATTAAGTGCAGCCAGGGTTATCCAGGAGGAAGGGTCTCAGAGAGCGGGAAAGCCAGACAGAATTCAGTGTCTGGAGCTGAGAAATAGGACAGCAAAACTGGAATAACAAGGGCCAGGTGTTGTCAAAAGGCAGTCAACTCTCCCAGAGCTGCTGCTTCAGTAACTGCATTTTTATAGAGCCACCAACTCTCTAAACCTTTGGGGAGATCTCAGCCAACCCCCTCATTTCACAGACTGCGACTGAAGACCTACAGGGAGTAGGGGCCACGGCAGGAACAGGGGGAACCACAGCCAGGAGAAGCGAGCCTTCCTGATTCTTTTTCTTAAGATTTTATTTTTAAGTCATCTCTATACCCAACGTGGGGCTCGAACTCACAACTCCGAGATCGAGTCGCATGCTCTACCGACTGAGCAAGGCAGGCGCCCTGAGGCTTCCCAATTCTTTTTGGGTTTTTTTTTTTAAGATTTTATTTATTTATTTGAGAGAGGGAGAAAATGAGTGGGGGGAGGGGCGAGGGAGAGGGAGAAGCAGACTCCCTGCTAAGCAGGGAGCCCTACAATGCTGGATCCCAGGACTCCAGGATCATGACCTGAGCTGAAGGCAGACACTCAACCGACTGAGCCACCCAGGTGCCCCAATTCTTAATTCAGTGCTCCAGGCGCTCCCGGCTGCCCTACAGCTAAGCCCAGGAATAGGGGCACACTCCAGAGCACCCTGGGGAGCCTGGGGAAGGACCAGCACATAGCAGGCCCACCCCGAGGGAAGCTGTTCATTTATTTCCACCTGTTTCCTGACTGCAAGTCAGCTCGCTTGAGCAGAGACACCATCACGATCCTAGAGGGAAAGAAGGGATTTCCTACTCGCCTTTTTTAATAGACAGCACAGGGCTTGATCAAGAAGAAAAAAAAAAAAGTAAGGTTAAGTAAATTATATCTGTGATCCTCACGCTTGGAATTGCACCAAAGAACTCCATGGCCCAGCAGGAAAGAATGTTTTGAACAGGCTGCTGAATTGTTTTTCCAGGATAAGATTTCTGTGAATAAGTGCCAAGTGTGAAAATACAATGTTTTATCTATGGCCACAAGAAGCACAGATGACATAGCAAAGTGTTGCTCCAGGTTTAAAAGGGTGGTCTGTCCGTGCCTCGAGGCAAGGGCTCCGCTAGGTTTCCTGCCCCAGAGCGTGAATTACCTGTTTTCATCCCGTATTAGCTTTTATCGCTGCCGTAACAAATTACCACCAATTTAGCGGCTTAAAAGGATGCCCATTTATCAGCTTGTGGTTCTATGGTCTGAAGGCTAACTCAGTTTCACTGGGCTAAAATCAAGGTGTTGGTAGGGCTGCATTCCTGACTGGAAGCACTGGGGAAAATTCAGGCTACCCTCCCTATCTTTTTTTTTTTTTTTTTTTAAAGATTTTTATTTATTTATTTGACAGAGAGACAGCAAGAGAGGGAACACAAGCAGGGGGAGTGGGAGAGGGAGAAGCAGGCTTCCTGCTGAGCAGGGAGCCCGATGGGGGGCTCGATCCCAGGACCCTGGGATTATGACCTAAGCCGAAGGCAGATGCTTAACGACTGAGCCACTCAGGCACCCCTGCCCTCCCTATCTTAAGGTCCTTAATACAGCTGTGAAGACCCTTTTACCATGTAATGAAACATACTCACAGGTGGACATGTTGGGGAGGGGTATGCATTATTTTACCTACCCCATCCCATCATCCCACCCGTGGGGCATAAATCGGGAATCCTGGCTCCCAGTTCACTGGCTCTGGATGTATGATGACTGCATGAGGAAGCCTCTTTCTGCAAAATGTCCCTCCTACTGAATTCTCTACTCCTAAAGCCCACCTACCTCTTTCTACCAGTGTAGCCATAACTTCTGCTTTAGTCCAATGTGACGGAGATCAAGTACGTTCCCCTCAGCGTTGGGCACCTGTCTTGGAGTGGGAACTGGGCCTATTTCATTTTCTGTTATAGCAACAATCAAATACAATCAGGTCCTTTATTATTATTGAGCGCCTACGGGGTTCTGAGCATCATGCTTGGGGCGAGGCCTACAAAGAAGGCTAAGCTATAGGGAAGCTCACAGTCGAGCGTGGAACAGACATCCAGATCAACACAGAAACACATAGAAGTAACATCAAATAAATCTGCCTGGAAGAATGGGGGGGGGGAATTCCCAGAGGAGGGCCATCGGAGGTGGGACTTCAAGGATGAAGAGTTTAGCAAGTGGAAAAGGTGGGACGGGCACTCTAGGCCAAAAAGAATGGTGTGCCACCTGGAGACACACAGAGGCCTGAAGCAGTGGGCCGCCTGAGACAGAGAGAGGCGGGGCGGGTGGGGGCTGCAGGGGAGGCCACGGGACATGACGGCCTGCAAAGGTCAGCTCTCTGCAAAGGTCGGCTCTGTGCCCTTGAGCTTGAGTTTCAGTTTGGAGGAATGCATAACAAACAGGCTTTTAACACATGGAGTGATACAGCAGTTGCACCTTTTAAAACAGATCTCTTAGATCAGACGTTAGGCATCTGCCTTTGGCTCAGGTCATGATCCCAGGGTCCTGGGATCGAGCCCCTCATCGGGCTCCCTGCTCAGTGGGAAGCCTGCTTCTCCCTCTCCCACTCCCCCTGCTTGTGTCCCCTCTCTTGCTCTCTCTCTCTGTCAAATAAATAAATAAAATCTTAAAAAAAATAAAATAAAACAGATCTCTTGGGGCTCCTGGGTGGCTCAGTCAGTTAAGCGCCTACCTTCAGCTCGGGTCATGATCTCCGGGTCCTGGGATGGAGTCCCATGTCAGGCTCCCTGCTCCACGTGGGAGTCTGCTTCTCCCTCTCCCTCTAGCCCTCTACTTGTCCCCTTGTGCTCTCTCTCTCAAATGAATAAATAAAATCTTTAAATAAAATAAAAATAAAACAAAACTCTGACAGCCAAGGGGAGACCGGATAGCAGGAAGGCCAGCTGGGCCATGCGGTAAGTAGTCCAGGCTCAAGATGAAGGCCTGAAGGAAGGCAGAAGCCGCGGGTGGAGAAGTAGGAGCGATATGGAGAGCAATCAAGCAATCAAGGAATCCAGGAGACAGAACAACTGGACTCCATGCCTACCCACAGGGGTGCAGGATAGAGGTTATGCCAAAGACTGGGAGAATTTCAACTTCCAGGGCCGGGGAGGGTTTCTAAACTGGGAATGTCAAAAACTGAGAACAAAGGACAATGAGCGAGTTGGTGGCAGGAGACAGAGTTCAGGATTAGGTGTGTTAGGTTTTTGGGGGGCTTTTGGGGTTTTTTTTTGTTTTGTTATCAGCAGGAATGGCCTTAGACCGTACAGGCAGGTCCCTTCCTGGAATAAGCATCTCAAGGGAAGCAGGAGATCTCAAGTCACTTCCAAGCATGAGTCAGGGAGCTGACGTTCCATAGGAAGTCCCCGGGAACCACCCACAGTTACGTCAGAGACCTGGTCTCTTCGGGGGCCCCGTCTCCTGCTGGCTCCAGTCACGCTCACATGAACCCAGACTCGGGGTGTCCTTATGAGGGTTCACAGTTCAACACTGGGACCAAATATGGCTGACACTCATCAGTCCTTTATTCCACATATTTTATCCTTCATTCTGCAAACCCTTGTTGAGGAGAGTCACTTGGTGCCAGACACCACATCAGGAGCCCGAGGCTATAAAGATGAAATAAGGTACTCGACATATAGTTTTGGAAGGCCTACTGTGTGCCAAGCCTGGAGGGTTAGAGCCCTGGGCTCACCTGTTAGTGGAAGGGAAGCTTCCCTGGATTTTGCTCAGAGAAGAAACCACACACAGCTCATGCCTGTCAATCTCTTGCTGAAGGATTATGGAAAATGGGAGGGAAGAATATAGCATTGGTTAAGACATAGCCAAGAAAAACCAGAGAAGGCATTTGCTTCCAGCCCAGTATGGGAGAGGGGTCACATGACAGGCGGTAAACATAATCTCTCTCTCTCTCTCTCTCTCTCTCACACACACACACACACAGCAACTGTCTAAGCTAAGAACTGTCATTGTGCGCTGGCCCCAGGGACCTCACAGGAACCACTGTTTCTGACATGTTCCCAGGTGACATTCCCCAAGCTCCTATGTTCCCACAGTAGCTTATCAAGCGAGACTTGATCTAGATCTTTGGAACACAAGCCAAGCTCGGGGTCATGTGTTCCAGAAGGCCACTGGGCCAATCCTTGATTTTATTCAAATGTGCTTCTTTTGAGCCTAGAACACACTCTCCTCTCTCATTCTCTCCTTTGAGGACTTTTCATCACCTCATTTATTTTGTGTTTCCAGACCTCCTGAGACTGAGTCGGTGTAATTCCCTCTGCTAGATGCTGGGGACAACTCGCTAAAAGATGAGTAAGCCCCTGAGGGCCCGTCTACCGCACAGGAAGGCAGACACTGGACACAAACCAATGGAAGCTGAGGGCAACATGCTCAGTGTGGGCTGATGAGAAGTCCCAACTTCACAATTACGTGTTACGGCAGAGCTTGGGATAGGCTGCTTGGATAAGCTTCCCAGTTTCCAGTATCAGAAGGGTTTTCACTGGGGTGGCTGTATTTGGGAGAAACCTCAGAAGCTGGGTGGATATGTAAGTGGCAAGTTCTTAGCCTCCTCAAGACACTGTCTCTTACTCCCTGGGAGAAGGTGTTTTTCTTTTTTTTTTTTAACCTTCTGTATTTTGAAATATAATATAGAGAAAACCGCACAAACCAAAAATGTACAGCTTAATAAATTATCATAAACCACTTCCTGGGTCAAGAAACAGACTGATGGCGGGACCTCAGAAGCTCTCCTTGTACACCCTCCCAATTAACCTCCCTGCATCCAAAGACAGTATTTATATATGGCCTTTTATGGTAATCATCCCCTTCTTTCTTTTTTTTTTTTTTTTCAGCAAGACAGCATGGTGGGGGTGGGTGTGGTGGGCAGCGGGAGAGGGAGAGAGGATCAAGAGAGGATCCACGCCCAGCATGGAGCCCAACGTGGAGCTCAATCTCATGACCCCGAGATCATGACATGAGCCAAAATCAAGAGTTGGACGCTCAACTGACCAAGTCACCAAGGCGCCCCTCTCCCCTTATTTCTTTACAGATTTACCATCCAAGCAGCACACTTAATAGCCGTTTCACTTTGCCTGTTTTGTGAACCTGATATAAATGGGAGCCTAGGGGGCACCTGGGTGGCTCCGTTGGTGAAGCGTCTGCCTTCGGCTCAGGTCATGATCTCAGGGTCCTGGGATCGAGACCCGCGTCGGGCTCCCTGCTCAGTGAGGAGCCGGCTTCTCCCTCTCCCTCTGCCCCTACCCGCCCCGTCCAATAAATAAATAAAAATCTCACATAAATAAATAAATAAATGGAAGCATACAGAAGGTGTCCTTTTGGGTCTGCCTTTTTTTCGCCCACCATTATGTGTGGAAGGTTCATCCAGTGCTGTCAAACGTGACTACAGTTTATTGATTCTCCTTGTTGTGCAGTATCCCGATGAGAGACCACGTCACACGGCAGTTACCCATCTATTGCTGATGGGCTTCTGGATTGTCTCCAGTTTGGAGTTACTACGAAAGATGATGATGAGTCTCCTTCCAACTATCTTTTGTGCCTTGCTGTTGGGTGTAGAGCTAACAGTGGAAGTGCTGGTACATCTTTAATTTTAGGATAAGACAGGACTGTTGTCCGATGCGGTTGTACCAACGTAAAGCTCCATCAGCAATGCATCGCCATTTCCATTGCTTCACATCCTTGCTGATGCTTAGCACAGTTAGTTTTTTTTTTCCCTTTAAGATTCTATTTATTTATTTTAGAGACAGAGAGAGAGAGCACGCAAGTGGGGGTAGGAGCAGAGGGAAAGGGACAAGCAGACTCCGCATTGAGCACGAAGCCCAACTCGGGGCTTGATCTCAGGATCCTGAGATCATGACCTGAGCTGAAGCCAAGAGCCGGATGCTTAACCGACTGAACCACCAGGTGCCCCTTTTTTTCATTTTTATTTCAGCCAAGCTGATGGGCATTGGGTGATATCTCATGCATCTCAATTTTAATTTGCATTTTTTCGATTACTAATGAAGTTGCACATTTTCATATGTTTTATGGTTTTTTTACATATTCTGGATATAGGCCCTATGATAGTTATGAGTGTTGCAAAAAACTTCTGGGAGGAATTTCAAAAGTCCAAATAAATCAATTGGAAAGGACTTAAAAAGAAAACCTCTGTAATTTTTCTAAGTTACCAGCCCAGACCAGGCTTCAGCTTTAAAGAGAAATATGAAAAGGAAAGTATACAATTAGAGATAAGAGCCACCAGGTTCAAGCCTTTGCCTGGCCACTTCCTGAGTGCTCGTGGGCAAGTTGCCTACACTCTCTGAGCCTCAGTGTCCATCCTTGAGACCAGACTGCTATTAACGCATGGTTGTTCTATGGCTGGAAAGAGTTATGTGCAAATGTGCTTTATAAACTGCAAATCTGTTAAAATCAGAAGTAATTGGCCACACTGGCCTCCTGAATGGCCCAGCCCAGCTCCCTGAGCGGTCTTACAGTGCGAACAGAGGCAGCGGTCGCAACCTTTCAGATTTGAGAAAAGCCCCATCCTCCCTTCTAATGTCTGAGCCAGAGGACACCTTCAATCCCTGTCC
Organism: Mirounga angustirostris; assembly: GCF_029215605.1. NCBI lineage: Eukaryota > Metazoa > Chordata > Mammalia > Carnivora > Phocidae > Mirounga > Mirounga angustirostris. The sequence continues at coordinate 171,167,802 of NW_026991713.1, forward strand.
CTCTCCCTGCACAGTGTCAGACTGTCCTGCCCACAAGCCAGGAACAGGGCTCCTCCCTGCCTGCCCAGGCAGGAAAACAGGAAGCAGCCCCCACCCTGCCAGGAGGTGGGGCTGACAAGCTCCCTTTCCTAGGTGGGCATCTCTCCAGACCATCAACCCTCTGGATGCAGGAAAATTGGCGGCTGGCCCGCCGCACCCCGCCCAGGTCTGCTCCAAACTAAGTGGGCAGTGGACAGGGAGTGTAAAATGGTCCTCCTTGGTGCCTTGCAGACATGCCAGGCAAGGAACCCTTTCAATGGCCAAGTGGGGCTGGGGCTCTGCTCTCCTGGGCCACATGGACGCTCCTCACCACACCTGAAGGTATGACACCAGCCATTCCCATGCGCCCTGTTCTACATACGGGGGGCACGTGGAAGTTTCTCAAGAGAGCAGGTGAGAGCTCAGATGAAATTCCACAGTGTGAAAACCCCACTTACAGGAATTTTATGAGCTCGAGTGTTTGAGAGCTGGAAATCTTGTCCAGCCTCCCCATTTTGAGAAATCCTGTAGCGGAGCCAGATTTGCTCAGTCCCCAGGGAGCGCTTTCATCTTACTCTGCGCTCATCCCCGCCATCCCTTGGGCCCTGCTGCAAACGCCAGCAGCAGCCCACGGCCACATCCAGGTGCCTGGGATGCCAGGCCACTTTCTCTCCCTTCCTGGTAATACCTTCTAGGGCAGAAAGGCCCACCTGAAGCAGAGAGAAGCTCTGAGAAGTCCACGAGCACGTGTTGGGAATGTTTATAAAGTGTTCTGAACTTCACGGAAATTCAAATCATTGACCATGAGCCCCAATTCTATCTCTTTTCTTTTTTTTTTTTTTAAAGATTTTATTTATTTATTCATGAGAGACAGAGAGAGAGACAGAGGCAGAGCGAGAAGCAGGCTCCCCGCGGAGCAGGGAGCCCGATGCGGGACTCAATCCCAGGACCCTGGGATCATGACCTGAGCCGAAGGCAGACGCTTAACCGACTGAGCCACCCAGGCGTCCCCCCAGTTCTATCTCTAAAGACTCTACAGGCTCCCTCCTAAATGGGGACCCTGGGCGCACAGGCCCGGCACCTAGGGCAGGCACTCAGTAAGAATTAATCATCGGAGAAATCACAGGAGACAGAGGGAGGATCTCCAAAATGTGCAAAGGGAAAGTAAAGTCCGCTGCAAGCAGAGGCCTGCCTGCAGCACCCAAGCTCCCCGGAGATCCGCCAACTGTTTCACATTCACACATTTGGCAAACAGGCCCAGTGCCTGCCTCCTGCAAGAGCTCACTCAGCACGGAGAGCCAGACCCTGCCCCTAAGAGCTTCCAGTCTGGGAGAGAAGCCACGGCGCAGACCTGGATGAATGGGACAGACATATAGTGGCTACGGGCCCCTGCTTGCTGGAGTTCCTGATCAGGCTGGAAGCAGCCTGCAGGGGCTGTCTAGTGGGGGGAGGCAGTGAAAGTTAAGGCCTGGAAAAGACCCTTAGGTGCCATGTCATGCAGGGTCTCTCAGGAGCCAGCCAAAGGTTCTTGAAAAGAGGGAGTTCCAGAAGCAGTGTTGGGCTTTAGAGACAAGCAGTCTGGCCCCGGGTATTTGGGAGGCAGGGAGGATGGGATTACAACCAACACAGGCAAGAGGTAGTAAGGGCAGGAAGGGCGCAGAGCAAAGGAGCAATGGACAAGAGAAACATCACAGAGCACCATGCAGCTGTGAGGACAGAGGAAAGGGAGGATTGAGAATGGATGCCTCTCCCTCTCCCACTCCCCCTGCTTGTGTTCCCTCTCTCGCTGTCTCTCTCTGTGTCAAATAAATAAATAAAATCTTTATTAAAAAAAAGAGAATGGACGCCAAGGAGATAATGGGGACTGACGGGGACCAGACGCTGGCATTCAGAGGCAGGGAAGGCCTGAAGTAGAGTCTGGGGCATGTGTGGTTTATTTGGGGGCAAATGACCCATGGGAAGTGGTCACACAGGCCAGGAAGTCGGGAGAAAGACGTGGGGAGGTGACGTCACCGACACAAGAACAGAAACTGTCAGATGAGGGGAGCACAGAGGAACTGGACAGAAGGTAAAAGAGAAGTGGGGTGAGGTTAGCACCTTGGGGACCCAACTGTTAGCGAGAAGAAGGAGGCAGAGAGCTGAGGGGGCCAGGCAGGGGGCCAGGCAGAGTCAGGGATGGTAATCATGCACAGCTAGGCCCTGGGGCCGGAGTTGCTGAGTTTGGGTCCCGGCTCGGACACTTCCTTCAGAACCTGAGCCGGCTAGTAACACGTCTAAGCCTTGATTTCCTCATCTGTAAGACAGGGATCGTAATTGTTAAATTCGTGCCAAGAACTGAGAGGTGTGGCTCATTTAAGGCCTTTACCACGTGCACATAGTAAATGTGGTGAATGTCAGCTGTTCTCAGCATTATCAATGGGAGGAAGCCAGAAGCATACAAACCCACAAGTTCAAAGAAAGCTCTTAGCATCCTTTCTACCTTTTCAATACCAACTAAGTGAACCAGCAGGGATCAGGTGGGAGGACAGCGCCTTTCGTGTTAGAAGCCATTCCTGAGCAGCCAAGGTTGAGAAGCACTGATCCTTCTGGTCCAACCTCACAATTTTTTCAGCAGGTGAATCAAAGGCTGAGCTGAAGATGATGAGAAAAATGGCAGAGACACCCCCTGACTTACACACAGAGAAGAGGATGTGGGCTTGGTCATCAGATTGTCAGAGCCCTGGCTTCTCTGTTTACTCGCTGTGTGACCTTGGGCAGGTCACTTGGTCTCTCTGAACCTGAGCTATTAAATAGGATAATGGCCATAAATCACCCAGCATGTTTCTAGTGCCCACCAGGCCCTCTGTAAATATTTCTTTCTGTCTCTTCTTCTCTAGAATCCAACTTTCCTGGCTCTTCCCAACTCAGGGTTGGTTAGGATCCTGTTCTCTGTGGTGAGCTCCACCCAAAGAAATTGGGACTAAAGGCTGTGTTTCCAGAGCCCCATCCTCTCCTCTGATCTTAGCAATCACCAGCCAGAGAGCAAATTTCAACGTGCCCAGGACTATCCAGGGCTCCGGCTGAAATGAAAGCTCTCATTCGGTAGGTCCTGCACTGCTAACAGCTCCGGAGATGTCGGTGTGTAAGTCCTCTGTCCTCTGTGTAGAAGATCCTCTCGGTGGCCAGTCTACCTCCCTGCTGACTCATGAGCTCCTCCAGGCTGGTCTCCTTATCTTACTCATCTCTGTGTCCCCTCCACGCTATGTGCTCACTAAATGGATGGTAACAAAAAAATAAACAAACCATAGAGAAAACCATTTTCCGGCTAAGTAAATATAGACAGGGTATTTGGTGTGTCTACAAGGGTCAGCCCTCCTGGTTCATTCCAGAATTACCCTCCCGACCAACATGAGGACAGGGTGGGGGAAGGGGCCTGGAACCTGGAGTCCTGGATCTGAATCCTGCTTTTCGATCATCTATGGGGGCCCCAGGCAAGTTACTAAGCTCTCATCCATAAAATGGACGTAGTAATACCCAACCACAGTGTAGCCCCAACGATAGTTAAAACGTGCTGTATAAACGATAAAGTGCTCCAGGCAAGGTAACTTTCTCACAGCAGGCTTTTTAAGGGCAAGAACCACTTTTCATTCCCCTGGAGCCTGAAGGTTGCTTGTGATGGGCTGGGTGAGGGACACAACAAGGGTCAGGTTGGAGATGGGGGCTGCAGCAGGTGGGTCTGGGGTCCCCCCTCTGGCAGGGACACTGGCCTCACCGGAAGGAAGGCAGAGAAATCACAGTCCTCTGATGGGCATGGGGCAGGGCTCCTGACTGAGGGTGCAGGAGACAAAGTTGAACCAGGAGGGAACTTGGGGCCATTCGGAAAAAGCATCAAGTAATTACAGAAATCCCCAGCTGCCCTGAGCTGAGTTACCCACCCAGGCAAGGGCTTCCTACTGGAAATAATCAGTCATTGTCTACCCCCATCTATAGCTGGATCACCACTAACACAAGCCTCAGGAATCTGAGGACACAGGTGAGAGAGCAAGAGCAATCTTGTCCCCATGAAGCTCCTGGTTTATTGAGGGCAAGACAGAGAACCAGTGACCGTAAAAGGTAGCAGGTGCTGGGGGCTGAGAGGTGGGAGCGGCCAATTTCTGCTCCTGCCTCCACCTGGGCCACTGAGCCTCATCTGCATTCACCTCCGGATGTCTCCTTTACTGGTCCCCATTTCTGGAATGCTCCCTCCCCTCCTCTCCACCCTGCAAGTGACATCTCATGCCAATTGGTGGTTAGGTCCTGGTGATGGCTCCCAACCTCTCCCTAACACCATGGCTAGGACTTTCTGCATGTGGTCTCAGTCATTATCACATTACCTAGGAATATTTCTGTCCCCCTACTGAAGAGTTCATCACAGCCTGCACCATTACTCACATTTGTGCTTCCTTAGGTCTCCCTGGATTATAGCAAGAATCACTGAAATCGTGCTCCGAAGTTTACAAAAATACCTTCACACCTATGATTTCATTTAATCCCCATACTAAACCTTCAAGGTAAGTATCATCTTTCTTTTACAATAAGCAAGCCTTAGAAAGGTTTGCCCAAGGTCACACAGCCTATCCTAGTGCCTGGCTATAAAACTCAAACCTTTTCTAGCTCCAATGCCAGTGCTCTGAGCGGTACTCAGAGGCAACGCGAGGCAGTGGTTAAAGGCTGGGACCACTTCCCGCTGTGTGACCTTGGGCAGGTGACTTAACCTCTCTGTGCTTCACTGTCCTCGTGGAAAATGGGGCTGATACCCACCTCCTGGGTCCTTGCAGAGATTAAAGAAGGTAATACAATAAAGTACTTAGAACAGTGCCAAACAGTGATAATTAGCTACAATTATCACTACACCTTGGCTGATTCTCATGGTCTCTCAACTCATTAAAATTTTTTTCTAACTCATTTTTGTATCTCATAACACACTGGATACATTTGAAGTCCTCAAACAAAATGAGCTTTTGCAGATTAACCAATGCCAAGTTTTAGGATTGTTCTCTTTTCTTCACGCTCCTACCTGCCACCCCTCACGATTTGAATAACAGAAAAACCCTCTTTTCCTTCTCCAGCCTGCCTCCTCCTCACTCCACCCCACCCTCCAACAAGCCAATCGCAAGTGTTCCACATGTAAAATACACTGGCAAACAGTGCCTTAGGGTCTCCTTGTTGGGCTGTCCCTGGATAGCGAGGGAACACGCCAGCCCTGGGTGGAAGCTTTCACAAACCTAATCATCATTGCTATAATGGGTCAAAGTTTTATGCATGTTCCTCTAGTGCTCCAGTTTTTCCTTATTTGAGACTCCAGAAAGGCTGGGTTATCGCAAAATAACGTCTATTCCTTTTTCTTTTCCATTAAAAAAAAAAAAAAAGAGGAAGAAGAAGGCTATTCACATTGCCTCCTGGAGCAAGAAGCCTCAGTTAACACCCTCGGTGGACAAGCAGACGGAAAGCTGCTTTCTTTGCAGGGGTCCAGTCCACAAAGCCAGAGGAAAAAAGTCTCAAACTCAGCTCGTCCCTGGGAAGCCAAATGAATTGCTGTCTTTCCTATCGCTCCCATCCCTCCCTGGGGTAGGATGACCCGGGGAGGGGACCCCTCCCTACTTTCCATCACCGAGACACACCTGCAACGGGCCAGAGGCATCTGGAAAGAGAAGAGGATGAACTTGCCGGGGTGAAAAGCTTTACTCTTTGCAATATTCCATACACAGAATACTCTGTCAGGTCCTTACAATCTTTTCTACCTAAAATCCCAGAACGCTTCCTTCACATTGTACTGCGTTTGGTGAGGGGGAGCGGGGGAAAGCAGAACACAGCAGGGGAACCAGCCTCCGGCAGTGGAGGCCCAGCTGGATCTTCAAAGGTTCCACCCTGAGCGCAAGAGCGAAGAACAAATCTGCCCATACAACTTTGGCACTGGGATTAAGAGAAGTGCTGTGCCCTTTGAAATGGATTTTGCATACAAACGAGCTGATGAACACCAGAAAACATGTCAGCTTTATTCAGTTAAATCAATACACCAGGCATTCAAACTCTGAGGTAAAAATGGATTGTGGCTTTTTGTTGATGCCACTGGGGAATTTTGGCCCCCAGCCCTGGTCAGGCTGGACAAATAGGGCAGTCTGCCTATTAGCTGTCAGGCACATCTTGGGGGATGAAACCAAAACCCCAAATCAGGGCTCTGGGCACCACTGGGCAGCTCATCCTGACCAGCAGCGGGCTGTCGGGCCAAAGGCCTGACCCTGGCCCCTGGCCGGCCCCCTCCTCCAGCCCCCATTTCCCAAGCTCGGCCACATGTCGCATTTCCTACATTCCTTCTCGCCGCCCAGACCCCTTCAGCCCGGTCCTCGGAGGCCAACAGCTGGGGGTGGTGTGAGCCAAGCAAGAGGCACCAGGAAGGGGGTGCTAGGGGTGGGGGGAATGTCAGTGCAACCCAGAAGCGATCGAGAGGGGAGAAAAGGGGTTCCCGCTTCACATCCCAGTCCAGCGCTCCGCTCTCCGCCGCCACACTTGAGTCTCCGAGTGGCCCCCCAGTGCGCTTCCCCTGCCTAGGGGCACCCCTTCCATTCGGCCCCTCTTCCGTTCCTTCCGCTCTCACAGCCCGTGACCCCTGCCCTGCTCCGCCGCACGGATCGTGCCAGCTCCTAGGAGCCGCCCTGCCCTTCTCCCCAGGCCAGCTGGGATGCCCCCGGGTCCCCGACCTCCCCAGGCTCGCCTCGCCCTGCGCACCAGATGCTCCCTCTCGCGGCCCCTTGCCCCGTCCTCCCCTGGGCCTGAAGACCTCTACTACCTTCAAAGCCCCTCCCGGACACTGCGTCTCTCGGGATGCCCCAGCCAAGCATGCCCCGGGGTCCCCCGGTCCTCACCTGAGTCCGCTCGAAGCTCTCCCGCTCGGCCGCCTCGATCCCCGCGCCCACCCCGCGCCGGCTCAGCACCTTGGGCAGGGGGTTGGGCACCTGCTTCATGGAGCTGGCCATCCGGTCCATGTCGCCGCGCGGAGCCGAGTCAGGGGCCCTCGGCCGCCCCGGGATCCCCTCGGCGCCGCCCGCCCCGCCCCGCCCTACCCGCTGGGATCCGGCGCTAACGGGACGGCTTCCGCCTCCCATTGGCTGGATGCGCTGCTACTCTCCCGAGGCCCCGCCCCACCCAGAGGCTTCCCCGCCCGCCCCCGCCCCCTCCGGAGCCCCTCAGCGAGCCCCGCCCCCCTGGGCGATCCGGACCGCGAGGCGCGCCGTGACCGGCCTGGACGCCTGTCAGTCACCGGGCCCAACCGCCTCCGGCGGGGGCGGGACGAAGGGCGGGGCCGGGGCTGCCCTGAGCTGCCCTCGCCCGCCCCTCCCCCGACGCCCGGCTCCCCGCCCTTTCCCCGCGAGCCGCGCGCTTCTCTGCGGCCGGCGCTGCAGGGTCCCGGCTGGTGGGCGGGGGTCACGCGGACGGGAGCGCCTGGCCTCCCGCGGGGAATCCGGGCCGCCTGGGAATTGCCTGTGTACGCGGCTCGGGCCGGGACGGGGGAGCGCGGGATGGACCGGCTCGGCGGCCGCAGCCCCGGGAAGCGCTGCCCCCACGCTGGGGTCAGCGTCCCGCACCCAGCTCCCTCTGCTTTCTCTCGCGTCCTGGCCCTGCCCTGCAGCCCTGCCCATCTCATTTGCGATGATCGCCGACCCGGGGGCGCCGGGCTGGGTCAGTGGGAGCCTTCCGACACCTTCTCTCCAAAACTCCGGGTCTGGAACCCGCCAGGACGTATTCGTTGGTAGAAACCCGTTTCTGTTTCTGTTTATCCGCGGCTCTGGGCCACCCCTCCCATCCCGCTCCGATGTCAGCCGAGGTACCGACAGGCAGAGGGAAGTGCGATCCTTAGAGGAGACGCTGGAGAAAGTTAGAAGTTCCCCGTTAAATGCCAGAGTTGGGGTTTTGAAGATAAATGCTTTGAAACTCGAAGTCAAGGAAGGCATTAATTTTTTTTTTTAAACTAAGAGCTTTTGATAAAAATTCACACATTCAATGGAGAAGCGAATGAGGGGGTGGGCCTTTGCAGGCACTAGCGAACCACTGAAGGCTTTTGCTCAGACCTGCGCTTTTGGGGGCTGGCATTATGTGGACCAGATTATGGGGGCGCAGAGGAAGGGAGGAAACCAATCGTAGGTGAGAGACACGTGAGGGCCTACAAAGGAATGAAGAGAACATTCTTGTCCTCTGGGAGGTTATGGAAATATGCTTGGATGTAGGGAATGGGGGGAGGGAGGAGGCACTGGTGGGGTCAGAAACTCTATAGAGGAAGGATTTAAGGGGAGCAATGTGATGGAGGGGTGATTGCCTTGAGGCTACATTTGCATAGCTAGCTCACTGGTTTCACCTTTTCTTAAAATGTGTTTATATGGGAGGCTTTGTGAGTGACTCCCCTTGGGTTTCTCTGGGGAAGAGGTGAGCTGTCACCTAGTTTTCACGGTTTGTGTCTGGGAAGGTGGTGATGACGGTAAATGAGTAGGGAAGCACAGTAGAGGAGATGTCTTCCAGAAGAGGAGATGACTTCCATTTTGGACAGAGCAATGTCAGCATTGACTTGGCCAAAGGACAAGCGATGGAAACAGGAGCCCGGGGTGGAAGAATCAGAGAAACAGAAGGAGAGCCAAGGCCAACGTGGGTGTATCAGCAAACTGGGGGCTTTGGGGAGATAGAGACAGTAGAAGAGGGCCATGTTTGGGGGCTATGAAGGTGTGTGTGTGTCAGAGCGGCAACAGGGAGGGGATTGCTAACTGGAAGGGCTAATTGAATTGAAGAAGGAATAGGCATACCACGGTGTGATCTAGAAGCGGAGGATCAGCCAGGGAGGGTGAAGAACCCAGTGGGAAGCTGTTATCAGCCCTAGACCTGAAGCGACAAGGAGGGAGTTGTGACCCAAACAGTTGGGTGCTCTAGTCTTGGGAAAGGAGGCATCTGACCAGACCTGTGGTTCTAGGTAGGAAACCAGTCACTGGGAGACACCAGTCTCTAGCTCTGCTGTCCTCTGATTTCCTACTTGTGCCTTCCATTGGCCAAGCCTAGTGGGAAGAGTAGGGGTAGGGGGCCAGGATGATGCATCATACTGTCTCCATCCCTCCTTCCAGGCACCAAGCAGAGTGAAGAGTAGAGCTGGATCTGGCCCAGCACAGGGGCTCACAGGAATATGCCTACAAGGAAAACAGACGAGATCAACATTGACATTACCTCTGTGTGTCCATTCTTAGCCTGCACCCGCCTCACACTCTGGATCCTGCTAGAGTGATTTATGACCCTTTGCCCAGAGTTTACGGCTTCAATAAATAAGGTCCCTTTAAACAGGGATTAAGGGATCAGCCTACTTCTTACTGGGATAAACCAGAGTAGGAATCAGGAATTTGTGGTTTGGAGGCACCCTGTGGAGAAACACTCAGGCGAGTTAACCTTCCTCGGTAAAACTTAGAGTGAGTTAAAAATAAGGATTTCCCACTTGCTGCAGCCAGAAAACCGTTTGCCAAGGGTTGAGGGAAGCCCTCCCCCAGGATATAAACTATAGGATTCTGCTAACTTCCTTCAGCTCTTACTGTCTCTCCCAGCAATATAGGAACCACATGTCTCCCCCTTATCCGCAGTTTCACTTTTTGTGGTTTCAGTTCCCACAATCTGAAATGTTACATGGAAAATTCCAGAAATAAACAACCCATACGATTTAAACTGCACACCGTTCTGAGTAGTGTGATGGAATCTCGCATGTCCCGCTGCTCAGTCTTGCCCAGGATGTGAATCATCACTTTGTCCAGCGGACCCACACCGTATACCCCACCGGCCTGTTAGTCACTGTATCTCAGTACCTGTGTTCAAATAACCCTTATTTTACTTAATAATAGCCCCAGAGCACAAGAACGGTGATGCTGGCAATTCAGATATGCCAAAGAGTAGCTGTAAAGATGAAAGCTCTCTACTTAATAAGGAAAGAAAAAAAAAATGTATGCTGAAATTGCTAAGGTCCGTGGTAAGAACGTGTCTTGTATCCATGAAACTGAAGAAGGAAAAAAAAATTCTAGTGGTAGTTTTACTTTTGTTAATCTCTTACTGTGCCTCATTTATCAACTAAACTTTGTTATAGGTATGTATGTAGAGGGAAACATAGTATTTATAGGGTTCAGAGCTACTGGCGGTTTCTGGCACCCACTGGGGATCTTGGAATCTATGATAAGGGGCGACCACTATATTACGCCTTTTGGAGATGCCTGGTTTCTGGGCATGGAAGCCTAATCTCTGGGAAACCCATAGGGGGTTAAGCGTCTTATTACCTGTCTCTCCATAATGGGTGAAATTGGTCCCTCCCCACACCTAGGTTGCATCTGATTCAGTATCTGGCATGAGGATATATTAGCTGGTCACATTATTTTTACAGGTTCCTGGAGCCCAAGTACACGTGTTTTAATAAGATATAATTACTATACATTAAACCGAATATATTTAACGTATACAATTTGATGAGTTTTGACACATGAAACTATCACTACTATCGAGATAGTGAACATAGTTATCACCCCCAAAGTTTTCCTCAGGTCCCTTTGTAATTCATCCTTACCTCCTCCTGAAACCCTGTGTCTAAGCAAGTACTGATCTGCTTTCTGCCCCTATGAATCAGGGGCCCGGCGCCTGGGTGGCTCAGTCCGTTGAGTCTGACTCTTGATTTCAGCTTAGGTCATGATCTCAGGGTTGTGAGATCAAGCCCCACTTGGGCTCTGGCCTGGGTGTGGAGCCTGCTTAAGATTTTCTTTCTTCCTCTCCCTCTGCCCCTCCCCCCCTAAGAAAAAGGAATTGAAATTTAAAAACAATACTGGATAAAATAACAGCAAAAATAGGTGTGCCTGGCTGGTTCAGTCAGTGGAGGGAGCGACTCTTGATCTCTGGGTTGTGAGTTTGAGCCCCACCTTGGGTGTAGAGTTTACTTGAAAATAAAATCTTTCAAAAAAAAATAGGAAGTACTTAAGGATAACCTTGACAAAAGATGTGAAGGACAGGTACACTGAAAACTATAGAACAGTGTCGAGAAAAAGTAAAGACTTAACTAACGGAGCGATACACCATGTCCATGGATCTGAATCTCAGTGTTGTTAAGATGCTAGTTCTTCTGTGGACTGAATTTATAGTTTCAACGCAGTTCTGATCAAATATCCAGCAAGATTTTTGTAAAAACTGTCACGATGATTCTAACATTTGTATAGAAAGGTAAAGGAACTAGAACATCCAAAACAATTCTAAAAAAAAACCCCAAACACATGTCAAGAACTTACATTACATGATCAAGACCTATTATGAGGCTACAGTAATTAAAATAGGGTGGGATATTGCTGAAAAGGCAGCTATGTCAATCAATAGAACAGATTAAAGAGTCCAGAAATAGGCCCACACATATATGAGTCAGTTGATTTTCCACAAAGGTGCAAGGAAGTTCAATGGAAGAAAGATAATCTTTTTAACAAGTGGTGCTCAAACAATTGGATAGCCATATGCAAAAATAATAATAATTTAAAAATAAGATAATATTTAAAAAGGAACCTCAGAGCTCCTGGGTCGCTTAGTTGGTTGGGAGTCTGACTCTTGGTTTTGGCTCTGCTCATGATCTCATGGGTCACGAGATCAAGCCCCGAGATGGGCTCCCCACTCAGCACAGAGTCTACTTGAGATTCTCCCTTTCCCTGCCCTTCCCCCCAAATAAATAAATAAATAAATAAATAAATAAATAAATAAATAAATCTTTAAAAATATAGGTATATATGGGCGCCTGGGTGGCTCAGATGGTTGGGCGTCTGCCTTCGGCTCGGGTCATGATCCCAGGGTCCTGGGATCGAGTCCCGCATCGGGCTCCCTGCTCCTTGGGAGCCTGCTTCTCCCTCTGCCTCTCTCTCTCTCTGTCTCTCATGAATAAATAAATAAAATCTTTAAAAAAAATAAAATAAATAAAAATATAGGTATATATATAAAAAGGAACCTCAATCCTTTCTTCACACCATATATATAAATTAACTCAAGATGGATCACAGACCTAAGTGTAAAAATGAAAAGATACAACTTATAAAAGAAAATAAGAGAAAAATCTTAGGGACATTAGGTTTGGCAAAGGTTACTTAAAAGCGTGAAGTACAAAAGGAAAAAGATCAATAACTAGAACTTCATCCCAATTTAATACTCGTGTCTTTCAAAAGACCCCTACAAAAATGAAAAGGAAGACACAGGAGGGGTAAAGATATTTCCAAAACATTCACTCAACAAAGGGCTGTACCTAAAATTTTCCAGGTATACATTTTTTTTAAGATTTTATTTGTTTTATTTGAGAGAGAGAATGAGATAGAGCATGAGGGGGGCAGTGTCAGAAGGAGAAGCAGACTCCCCATTAAGCAGGGAGCCCCCGATGCGGCACTCGATCCCAGGACTCCAGGATCATGACCTGAGCCGAAGGCAGTTGCTTAACCAACTGAGCCACCCAGGTATACATTTTTAAAGTTTAACGTGATTTGGGTTTTAAATTTGTTCACAAAGATCATGATGACTCAGGCACAAAAGCACGGTGTAGGGACCACTGGGGTTTTTAGTGACAGGGATCAGAGCTGAGCTTCTGTTCCACTGCCCTTGAATCATGGCTTCTTGGGCAAGTTACTTAATGTCCCCAAATGTAAAGCAGGAAGAGTAATAAAACAAGCTTTCATTCACCCAGTAGACATTTGCTAAGTTCCTACCCTGGAGGAGGCACAGTACCAACAAGGTTAAAAGTTTACTGTTTGATCATGGATTCACATGTTCTAAAAAAAAAAAAAAAAAGCATATTCTACCCAAGGACGCAAGTACTAGAATAGAGGTATGAGAGTTTCTCCAGATATTTGGGGGATGAAACAAGAATAGGATCCTGCTTATGCAAAATTATTTTTTTTTTAAGATTTTTTTTTAAGATTTTTTTTTAAGATTTTTTTATTTATTTATTCATGAGAGACAGAGAGAGAGAGAGGCAGAGGGAGAAGCAGGTTCCCAAGGAGCAGGGAGCCCGATGCGGGACTCGATCCCAGGACCCCGGGATCATGACCCGAGCCGAAGGCAGACGCTCAACCATCTGAGCCACCCAGGCGCCCGCAAAATTATTTTTTACAAAGATTTTATTTATTTATTTGAGAGAGAGAAAGAACAAGAAAGAGAATGTGGGGTGGGGAGAGAGGCAGGGAGAAAAAGGGAGGGAGAATCCCAAGCAGACTCCACACAGGTGCTAGATCCCGAGCTGAGCCGAAACCAAGAGTCAGACGCTCAACCAACTGCGCCACCCAGGCGCACTTGTTTGTGCAAAACTGTATCTCTATGTGTGTGTATGTGTGCATGAATCCATAAGAAAAGAAGGACGGAGTTAGATCAATGTTTACTGAATTGCACGGATGTCCATGATAAATTGTCTGTCGGAAGAGAAGCAGTCTGCAAAGTATTGTGTACAGAATGATCTTACTTCAGCCAAAACAAGCAAACAAATTTCTCACAGAACCATGTACATGCTCTTGTCTGTAAGTGAGCACAGAAAAGGCTATGAAAGGGTATAACCCAGGCTACTGGGTGGAGATAGGCTTCTATGTAAAGAGAGATTATTGCTTTTATATATCTTTTAATTTAAAAAATAAAATGAAGAAGGCGCCTGGGTGGCTCAGTCGTTAAGCATCCGCCTTCGGCTCAGGTCATGATCCCAGGGTCCTGGGATAGAGCCCCGCATTGGGCTCCCTGCTCAGTGGGAAGTCTGCTTCTCCCTCTCCCACTCCCTCTCCCCCTGCTTGTGATCTGCTCTCACGGTGTCTCTCTCTGTCAAATAAATAAATAAAATCTTTAAAAAAAATAAAATAAAAGGAAGAAAATTTAAACACAATAGTTGATAAACACAGAAACAACAAGAACACACCCCAAGAAGTGCTTTTATGTCAGTTAAAACAGACTCTTGGCTTATTCCTAGCTGATGCGCAGTTTTATGGAGGGATGACTTACACTTTATTACCTAAAGGCTTTGCCAGATCTTGGAATGTTCATGCCCATACTCAAAGCACTAAGTATGTGTGTCTGTGTCTGTTTGTCTGTGTGTGTGTAGGGGATCACTGTTGCTTGGAGGGAAGGGTGATAACCAATAGGGGAGAGCAGGAACCTGCCAGGAGTGGTCTGGGGTTCCCCACACTGACCAGGGTAGGTAAGCTGGAATTGGGCACCTATCCTGGTTGAGTCAGGAGCTAAGGCAGCACCTGACACGGGAGCCAGGGGCTGCATCAAATCAGGAGCCAGGGAGACAGGAACCAAGCCAAAGCCAGACAGGCAGCCTGCAAACCAAGGTGGTGAGTCAGCCCTGGATGGACCCCAGGGACGGACCAGGGTCAAGTGCCTGCAGGGCAAGCCCATCTCATTCTGCACAAGCAAAATAATGCCATTGACCAAAATGAGGAATACTTTGAGGAAAGATGATGAGTTCATTTGTGGACATGCTGAGGTTCAAATGCCACACGGAGATGTCCATTGGGCTACTGGAACATCAGGAGGACCATGTCAATAGATGTAGTCATAGCTGTAGATGTAAGTGGGGGGGTCACCCTCTTAGAGATGACAGGGAAACTGCTGCCTGGATGAGAGGGGAGAAGGACTCCAGACAGAAACTTGGGGTAAGCGATGCGGTAGGACAAAATACTTGTAAAACATTTATCCAACAAAGGATCTGTATCTAGAACACACCAAGTACACATTTTTAAAAGTTTACCTGGCTGTAAGTTATTCACAGAGGCTGGGATGCCTAAAGGAGCAAGCAAAATGCAGAGATTTGCAATGACATGGATCTGGGTCTGAGCTTTAGCTCCACTGCTTTTAGTTGTCACTCAGGCAAGTGACAAGCAGCCACAAGAGATGGTCAAGGACAAGCAGCCAAAGCCAACTGAGGAAATGAAGTGGAGACTGAGAAGCAGAAGGAAGGCCAGTGGATTTCAATGTCATCAGAATCCAGGTAGGAGAGCATTGCAGGAAGAAAGGGGGTCAATAGAAACGTCCAAGGCTGGGGCACCTGGCTGGCTCAGTCAGTAGAGCATGTGACTCTTGATCTCAGGGTTGGAAGTTCAAGCCCCACACTGGGTGTAGAGATTACTTAAAAGTAAGATCTTTTTAAAAAAGTGTCAAAGGTGACAGAGAGGTCAGAGAAGGAAGGCTAGGAAGGAACTTGGAAGGTGGAGACACGTGCCTCGGAGCCAGGAGCTTGAGTCAATGGGTAGATGCTACAAAGTTCAGGGGTCCCCAAGGTTGGATAATTCACTAGAAGAACTCATGGAATTCTCTGAGAGCCATTACACTCATGGTTACAGTTTATTACAGTGACAGGATAGAGATGAAAATCTGCCAAGGGAAGAGTCCAGGAGGGTTCTACACTCAGAGCCTCCAGCTGTCCCTTCCCAGTGAAGTCGTGGACAGCTCACACTTCTCCCAGCAATGATGTAGGGTGACAACACGTTCAGGATATTGCCAACAAGAGGAGCTCCCCCAAGCCTTGTGTGCAGAGTTTTATAGGGGTTCCATCACATAGACATGGTGGTCACCCATGTCCTTGACCTTTAGTCTCCAGTCCATCCAGTGTCAAGCTGACACCAAGCGGCCCAAAGCCCTCGTGATCAGTCACATTGTTAGAGTGTCCGGTGTGGCCAAGGCTCCCAGGAAAACAAAGACATTCTTACCAGGCATGATATTGCAAGGGCTTCCAGATCACCCCTCAGGAACTGCAGGCAAAGGCCAGAACTCATGACCCTGATATCAAGACCTGAGCTAAAGTCAAGAGTCCAACGCTTAACCCACTGAACCACCTGGGTGCCTGTTCTTTACTACACAGATGGTCAGTTGCAGTGAGTACCGAGGTGACTTAAATATGAGCCAGGATGTCGTCACTAAGACACTATGGCTCTGCTCCAAAACACACGTGGGGGAAAAATGAAAGGTAAAGGGCTTGTGGAGATCTGGAAGGAGCAGATACACCAGAAGAGCAGGGCGGCAGGTGACTGGCTGAGCCCAGTGGAGTTGGGGCCATGAGAGAGAGAAGGGGGTGACAGAATCTTAGGTTCCCTCCAGACAAGGATGAGTTTGGGGGAGGACTTCTGCCTCAAGGGCAAGACTCCCCATCTGGTGGTAAGATTCTGAAGTGGGAGGGGGTGTCTCTTCCTGGAGAGCAGGAAGCCAGGCACTGGGGGGGCCGGAGCTGATGGGGCCATCCAAAGTGGATGTGAGATTGCCCAGTGCAAAAGCCAGAAGCAAGGTTCCCCCAAAGGGAGACATCTATGAATAGGGGTGTGGCTCTCTTTTGGGAGATGGCACCCACCCCCATCCATTCCCTTTCCCCTTGGCCTCTTACTCGGTGACATTTACTGCCTCAGGGGAGGAGAGATGCCACAGAAAAGCAGAAACGCTTTGGGGTTACAGAAGCCTAGGGTTTGAGTTTCAAAAGTCTGGGAGGGCACAATTATGCCGTAAATGATAGGTTGGGAAGAAGAGAGGATGGGGGGGTGCCTGGGTGGCTCAGTCGTTAAGCGTCTGCCTTCAGCTCAGGTCATGATCCCAGGGTCCTGGGATCGAGCCCCGCATCGGGCTCCCTGCTCGGCAGGAAGCCTGCTTCTCCCTCTCCCACTCACCCTGCTTGTGTTCCCTCTCTCGCTGTGTCTCTTTCTGTCAAATAAATAAATTAAATCTTTAAAAAAAAAAATCAATCCCTAGGCGCCTGGGTGGCTCAGTCGTTAAGCGTCTGCCTTCCGCTCCAGTCATGGTCCCAGGGTCCTGGGATCGAGCCCCGCATCGGGCTCCCTGCTCAGCAGGAAGCCTGCTTCTCCCTCTCCCACTCCCCCTGCTTGTGTTCCCTCTCTTCGCTGGGTCTCTCTGTCACACAAATAAAATCTTTAAAAAAAAAAAAAAGAAGAAGAGAGGATGGGTCAGGCTATCCCATCCCCAGACCAGAGAAAGTTCTCTGACCCGGGGTTTGGGGAAAGCCAGGAGGAGAGCAGAGTGCTCAGACACCCGTCTGGTTCCTGCAAATGGGCTCTTAATCCTGGCTCCCTGGGCTGAGTCCTGGGGATGGAGGGGACCCTGACATAAAGCCACAGAGAGCTTTGGAGAATCTAGGGCAGAGGGAATCCCCAGTCTCCTTTCTTGGGTGAGTTCCAGTGCAGTATTAAGATCTTAGAGACCCAAAGTGATTTTAAGATGTGTTCACAAAATCTTTAATACTCCTCCCTTCAAAGGGTGGAGCCTAATTCCCCTCTCCTTGAATGTGGGTGGGACACAGTGACGGTGGCTTCTAAGGAATAGAATAAAGCAGAAGTGATAGTCCGTGACATCGAAGACCACCCCATAAAAGGCACTGCTGCTCACCTGGGGGTGTGGGCAGTTAGCTGCCATGTCAGGAGGGCACTCAAACAGCCTTAGGGACAGTGCCCAAGGCAAAGAACTAAGGACTCCTGCCAACAGCCACATGTGTGCAAGAGTCACCTGGGAAGTAGGTCCTGCAGCCGCATTAAGCCTTCCTATTGGGAGGGGGTGCTGTCACTTGGGAAGAGAAAAGGACCCCAATACAACAGGCATCTGCTACTTCTGCATGGGGGAGCTCAGATTCTTAACACACGAAAGCAGAACTCACAGTAGCAGTGACCAGTGATCGGCACATGAGAACTACTTGCTTTAAGGAGACTGGGGACTGGAAGGTTCTGCTCTCTCTTCAGGGAGTTTCAAGCATCGGGAGCAGACAAGGGAGGAGATGTTGGGTCTGGAACCTTCCCAGAGCCCAGTGCACCAGGCAGCCGGCCATTTCTTCCTGGGACAATGAGGCTGTACAACTGGGGAAAGCACAGACTTTGCAATGAGCCAACCTGCGGCCAAGTGCCAGGCCCACTTGCTCACTGAGTACTAATCACTTAACCTCCTTGACCCTCAACTTCCTCAGCTGTTAACTAATACCTACCACAGTAAACTGTCGGATTCAAGGAAACAACGCTGTAGTTCTCTCTCTTTTTCTTTTTTCCCTATAAATTTTAACTTTTACCGAAGTTGTAATATATAGTTTTAAACTATCAAATAGCTCTCTAAGGCTAATTAACAAAAACCCAACCCTGTCTCCGCCTTTTCCACCTCCTCTCCTTCCCTTCTCTCTCTTCTCTTCCCCTCCCCTCTCCCATCCCTGACTTCCCCATTCCCTCCCCTTCCTGACTCTCCCCCTCCCTCCCCTCCCTGACTCCTTCATTTCCCTCCCCTCCCTGACTCCCTCACTCCCCTCCCTGGCCCCCCTCTTTTTTCCCCTCCCTGACTCTCCCTCTTCCCCTCCCTGACTCTCCTTCTTCCCCTCCCTGACTCTCCTCTCCCAAAGACAGCCCCTTTCAATTCAGGGTCCCTTGAAAGCCCCAGGAACTCTAGAAACATTTCCTTTGAATTTCATTTAAATGATATATTTTTAATCCTTTAAAAATCAAAGACCAAAATGCGCTATCTACCGAATTTTGACATGCATGAGATCATCGGTTGATTTTATACTAAATTCACTGGCACATTAAAAATTATAATACACAAATCTCAGTTTTACTTGGTTTTTATACTGTGGTTGGTTCCTGTTAGATTTTCATCTTGAAAATTGATTTCAAAGAAAACAACAACAAAAAGATTTGAGGGGGCGGGGCGGGGCGGGGCGGAGAGCCGGGGAGACTGGAAAAGGGACAGTCCCGGCGCGCGACTCGGTGTCCCGGGCGGCGGCGGTGGCCCGGGTTGCGATCGGCTGGCGTGGGGGTGGGGTGGAGCGGTTTGCAGGCAGTGGCAGCCCGCACCAGCCCTGCGGGATGAAAACAAGGAGAAAGAATCACCTAAAAGCCGCGGAAAGTGGAAAAAGTTCACCAGAAGGACGAGACGGTAGAATCACAGAGGGGCTGTCAACGCGGTGCAGCTGCAGAGCTTGAAAATACCACCGGAAAGCGCTGAATTGGTCTGCCCTTCACTACTTCTTCGTAAGGATACCAGAGGCCACCCGGCCCAGTAAGCAGGACAGCAGATCACTGTGTAAATTATTTCGCAGGAATACAAACTGAGGCACTTCAGTTCATCCGAACTTTGGGTTGAACCTGACTTTTTTCCCCCTAATTTGTTGTTGTTGTTGTTGTTTTCCCTTCCCAGTCTTCATCTGGCTTCTTCACCTCTGGTTCCACCCAGTTACCAAATGGGATTGACTCGCTCAGGTGCATTACACCCTCCTTCTTGTCCTCTTCCGATGTTACTCCGAGCTTGGATCTCGTAACCTCAACAATTCAAATAGCACTGCTATTCCTGTGCTGGATCTCAGACCTGTTCCCTATCACAGGACCTTCACAGGGGGGCAGTGGCTCAGGTCAGCCTGTGAGCTCACCTCGATGAGGACAGTTAACTACATTCAGGGCTTCCCAGCTGGAAGGACATGGAAAACAGGTGTCTGTCCAGGGCAGAGTAGCCGGCTTTGGGAAATAATCCCAACAGAGA
Organism: Mirounga angustirostris; assembly: GCF_029215605.1. Lineage (NCBI taxonomy): Eukaryota > Metazoa > Chordata > Mammalia > Carnivora > Phocidae > Mirounga > Mirounga angustirostris. The sequence continues at coordinate 171,187,344 of NW_026991713.1, forward strand.
AAATGTTAAAGAATTCAGCCTAGGGTTGATTGACTTAATACACACCTTCAAGACTGGAAAAGGTCCTTATGCTAAAATCCTGGCTGGCTGTAACCTAGCCTCAAGGCCACTTTTTGGTTAAAACAAAGGAACATTTGATGTTGTGGGGTTTTCTTGCAGTAAAGTATAGTAAAGGATAGAGTAGTATAGGGAAAAGTATTTCAGCCCTGGGATTAGATAGTAAAAGTGCTGACTTCTGATTGCCATAAATGATGTCACCAAACTTCTGTGGACCTGTTTCCTCACCTCTAGAAAGACTTGGAGAGTTTCAGATTTGGCCATTTTGAACTATATGGGATAGATGAGGCATGGCCCCTCTTGAATGATGTTTTCCCTGAAAAGATATATGGCAGTATAGATCTTCCAATGTAAGAAAATACCATTAAAGGTCACAACTGCTGCTGTGCAAATTTTGCTTTTTCTAGAAATTTCTACTTTGAATGATGTGTGTTGGTACCCCTTCCTTCTTTCTTTTTTCTTTTTCTCCTTAAAATAGAATGTTTAAATTTGACTTATACACACATGTCCTGGAAATCAAAGTTTCTACCCAGTACTTACTGCTGATTTATTTCATGGCACACTTTTAAGGAGTGAGGCTGCACGCAAATGGGCTCTTGCATAACTGGAAATTGGAAAACTCAGGCGACTGATGGGGTGGGGGGTGGGGGGAAGACTCAGCTTTCAGCAACTGTTCTCAGTGCAAATTTCAAAGCTGTGGAAATGTAACTAGGCGTCTTTTATGAATATTTAGAATCTTAATAAATTGCTCAGACATTCCTAAAGTCCGTTAGTCCGTTTTTGGAAGATCAGACCATGCCATAGTGGTTTTTATAGTAGTTGTTTTAATTTGTAGGTTCTAAAAATAGTGTTAATGCTCTTTGCAAAGTGATTCGGTTAAAGCACATTAAAGGTCGTTCAAGTGTTTAAAAAAAAGATTTGAAAACCACTGAGACAATGGTTTTGAAAATGCTTCACATGCTTTTAGATGCTAAGGGGAACATCACTGACCTTCAGAGAGTGGGGAGCAGCATCCCTCAGAATGACTGGAGCAACTGGAGCGTTCTCCTGAAAAGCAGGGCACAAATGCCCCTCACCTGGGGGACCTCTGATCCATCATATCTGGGAGCCCTGCTGATGCAGTTTGAATCAAACTTCAATCAATCCAAGAATGCAAGACCTCCATCTCCAGGCTTCTTACTCTCCATCAGCAGAGGTCAAGAGGGAGCCCATGGTCTTGGAGTCCATCGTGGCTTCCCTGGGCCTCCCCAGTGCCCTCAGGAGCCAGAGGGAGCCCTGCCCTCTAGGAGTAAACCAGGCTACCCTGATCTGCCTTCATCAAGAGGGGCCCAAAGAGAGCCCATGAGGAGTAAATCCGCCCTCCTTGGCAGGGGCCAAGAGTAAGACTCACTCAGAGGAACCAAGCCACACCCTTCCAGGGCTCTTACCCTCCATGCAGGGGTCAGCAGAAAAGCACTGTATGCTCTGGGTAAGCCTGCCCCCCTGTACCCCAACACTGGCCTTGCTCCACTCTCTGCCTTGACTACACCAGGATTGATGTCACTGGGCCTCTTACCTGTGTTATGTCAGTAGCCCTGAGAAGCAGCCCAGACTCCCGGCTCACACCTGTCCCCACCAAAGCTCTAATCACTACCCAGCTCCACCCATGCCTGTCTGGTCCCCATGCCCTACCTCTCCCCAGTTCTAGAAACTCTTCTGTAGCTGGTATCCTCCCAGCTGCTCGGGGTTGCTTCCATACTATCTTCCCGCTCCCTTCCTTCAAAGCTTCAGCCACACCGTCCAGCACTCCTCACTGTTCCTCACTACTCTCCCCTCCCCCCTAGTAACTGTCCCTTGGCCCTTACTTCCTGACTGGATTAACCGCACCTGTTGCGTTCTGATGCTTTTCCATCTTGGGAGCTCACTGACCCTGCGAGATTACCCCTCCCTGTGTTGGCTAATTTCTAGGGGTAGCAAACAACTCTCCTGCAACTCTACCTTTCACATACAAACCAAACACCTCAGACCCTACACCCCAACCCCTCCTCTCTGAGGCTCTCACACTTGGGACCCAGCTGCCCTAATCACCCCAGGGCCAGGGGCAGCCACCATGACCCAGAACCCACTGAAATTGTTCAAACTAAGCCTGATTACCCTGCCTCACCTGTTCCTTTCCACAGAAACCAGAGTAAAGGCTCCTGTCCACGTTTCCTCCCCAACCCTCTGCCGCCGAGCAGCCCCGGCGCTACCCCATGTGGCCCAGATTCTCTTGGGATCTGTGAATATAACAAACCAACTTTTCAGTGGTGGGCCTTCCCTGACCTGTTGGCCGTTCCCTACCTAAATAACAGTAGAACTTACATTTCCCAACACTGATAGCGTTCGCTTCCTGGCTTACTGCCAATGTGGCCAACATTACTCCTGTCTTGATTCCTGATGATTTCCATAGGCGTATTGATGATCCCCCTACGCCCTAGCCTCTCAGTTCCCTGTTCTCCACCTAATCTCAGCCACCCATTCCCAAGCTCATACCCTTGACCTCATAGGTACTAATTATCCAATTTTGTGCTTGCCTCTCACTGGCCACCACTTCCTGTCTTTCGGTCTTCCTCTTCTGGAACCCTGACTCCGGTTCACTGAGGCCTGCAATCCTTTGAGTCTACCACCTTTTTGTTGCCCCACCCCCACCTTACACAGCCCCCCCCCCCCCCCCCCGCCGCATTCCTTTCTCAGAGCCAAAGTCCTGACAGTAAGCCACAAAGGCCCTACACACTTTGTAGTTCATCAACTCTGACGCCACCTGCCATCCCTCTTTACCTCATTCATCCTTCCTTCGTTACACTGTCTCCTCTAACAAAACCACACTTCTACCCCAAGCCCTTTGCACTGGCTATTGAAGTTGCCTGAAACATTCTTCCCTCAGATACCTGCAGGGCTCATACCCTTACCTCCTTCAGATCTTTGCTCAGATGTCACCTGCCTCAATGAGGCTTCTCTTGACCACGCCTAACCACCCCCTGGCCCCGTTACCTTGCTCTATTTCTTTCGGAGTTCTTACCTTCTAACGCACTATCTAGTTACTTATTACATTTGTTGCTTATCATCTATCTCTCCTGCTAAAACCTGATCTCTGAGGACAGGGATTTTTCTTATTCACCTCTGTATTCTCGGCATCTGGAAGAATGCTTTGCCTATAATAAATGCTCCTCAATATTTATTTAATGAGTGACCAACATATGGGTACCTTGTACAACTTTCTCATTGCAATAATAATAAAAAAAAAGAAGGGCGCCTGGATGGCTCAGTCGGTTGAGCATCCCACTCGACTTCGGCCCAGGCTGTGAAATTGAGCTCTGTGTTGGGCTCTATGCTGGGCGTGGAGCCTGCTTGGGATTCTCTCTCTCCCTCTCCCTCTGCCCATCCCCGCCCCCAAAGAATAAAAACAAGAGAGACAGCAGCAGCAACTGACTTTGTTACTCGCTTCCTGTGTGTCAAGAACCGTGCTCTCAGCTTTCTATGCATGATCACATTTAATCCTCAGAGCAACTCTGTGAGCTCCGCATCATGGCAATCTCTGTTTTACTAGAAAGGAAATGGGTTAATGGAGGGTTCGTGTTCAAGAACTTATCTCAGGGGCGCCTGGGTGGCTCAGTTGGTTAGGCAACTGCCTTCGGCTCAGGTCATGATCCTGGAGTCCCTGGATCGAGTCCCACATCGGGCTCCCTGCTCAGCGGGGAGTCTGCTTCTCCCTCTGACCCTCCTCCCTCTCATGCTCTCTGTCTCTCATTCTCTCTGTCTCAAATAAATAAATAAAATCTTTAAAAAAAAAAAAAGAACTTATCTCAGATCTCCAAATTGATGAGTGGTGGTGCTAGGATCCAAGCCCCCCACCCCCTCCCCGCAGCCTGAGTCCCTGCTCTCAGCCACTGCCTGGGGCATGCAGATCACGTGTGCAGAAGATCTCTGCAAGAGAAAACTGCTTCACACATGGGAGGAATGCCTGCATGGGACACTGAAGCCCAGGAGACTGCTTGGTGCAGAGGTGCCCTCAATCAAGCACCTTGAATCTGCTGGGGTTGCTGGTTGGGAGGAGAGAGGGGGAGTGGACAAGGCAGCAAGCTGGCTCCTCCCAGGTGAGCCCAGCCAGCTCCTGGTGCCTCTCTTCCTGTGCTCTAATGCACTTGGCCCTAATGCACTTGGTAGAAGCCTGGCTCCCCCGGGAGAGCCTTAATGGACCCACAGCGTCCAGGCTTCGGCTGAAATGATGGATTAATAATGGAGGAGACAAGGTCATTAACAAGCAGAGCAGGGAGCTAGAGAACCGAAAAAGCGGGATTCATTTCTAAGGATCCATCCACATTCCGGCCAATCCTTGGCTCCTGTCTCCTCGATCCCAGCTTCTTTCTGCTCTGTTCCAGGCTCCTGTGTCTGCTGAGCCCCAAATCTATCTATATGCCTGGGTTCCCTGCATGGCGGGAAATCACTTCACCTGGGTTCCCTTACCCCCAGCTTCCGTCCCACCTCAGAGCATATTGAAATTTGGGCGTTGGCGAGGGGTCATCAAAGGGCCGGAGCAGGTTTATGTAGGAAAAGTTGATGAAGCATTCTCCATGTCCACTGAGAGCTGCTGCTGTGAGTTTTGGCTTTATCCCTTCCTTCCTTTATCCGATACATTGGTGTTAAGAATTCACCCTGCATCAGACATTGGCCCAGGCGCTGTATCAAAGGCATAGTAGATTATTATAGAAGCAGAGGATTTGAGAATAGAGTCCAAGCACATGAGCCCTGGAGAGGACCCTGGTGGGCACAGCAGCCTCTGGATTTGAGCCCTGGGTTCATGGCTCCCCATCTCTCCTGTCCTGCCTGCTTGAGGTTCTCGGCATTTCTCCCACGGACCATGCAGCGGTCTCCCTGCCTTTTAGAATATTCACTAGCGGGCGCCTGGGTGGCTCAGTCGGTTAAGCGACTGCCTTCGGCTCAGGTCATGATCCTGGAGTCCCTGGATCGAGTCCTGCATCGGGCTCCCTGCTCAGCGGGGAGTCTGCTTCTCCCTCTGACCCTCCTCCCTCTCGTGGTCTCTGTCTCTCATTCTCTCTTTCAAATAAATAAATAAAATCTTATTTAAAAAAAAAAGAATATTCACTAGCTTTTGCTGCGGTAAAACATGCATCACAAAAGTTCCCATTTTAACTGTTTCTAAGTGTAAAATTCAGTGGCAGTAAGTACATTCACAGTATTGTGCTACCATCACCACAATCCATTTCCAGCGCGTGTCCCTCAAACCCAAAAGAAACTGTGTACCCAGAGACAAGGGCTTAAACAATAACCCTTCGCTCCCACCTCCCAGCTAGCCCCTCGTAGTCTTGGTTCTACGGCCTGTCTCTATGCATTTGCCTCTTCTGGGTCCCTCCTCAAAGTGCAATCACACAGTATTTGTCCCTTGGTGTCTGGCTTCGTTCTTCTGGCATGATGTCCTCAAGGTTCATCCATGGTGTCGCATGTATTGCCACACGTCCTTCTCAAGGCTGAGGACGTGGACCCCACGGTTTGGTTATTCATTGGTCGATGGACCTTTGGATTGTTTCCACCTTTTTGCTGTTGGGCACAATGTTGCTGTGAACACGGGTGTAGCCCTCCCTCAGATAGTGTCTCCCGGCCTGTTCTCCATACAAATAGCAGGCATGATTTCCTCAAACACAGATCTGATCATTTTCTTTCTTGCTTTTTTTTTTTAATAAAGATTTTATTTATTTATTTGATATAGAGAGAGAGAGAGCAGGAGGAGAGGGAGAAGCAGGCTCCCTGCCGAGCAGGGAGCCTGATGTGAGGCTGGATCCCAGGACCCTGGGATCATGACCTGAGCCAAAGGAAGACACTTAACTGACTGAGCCACCCAGGTGCCCCTACTTTCTTGCTTACTGTCCACAAGGGGCCCCCCGTTGCTCACACAGTGGAGTCCTGATACCTTGGGACGGGCATTTGCGGCTTCATGATTCCTGCCCACCTTCCAGCCCCTCGGAGCTTGCCCCTGACGTGCTGTGTGTTCTCCAGGCACACCCTGTCCTTTCCGGCTCCCTGTGTTTCTGTGCATGCTCTTCTCTGCACACAGAAGCTCTGCTCATTTTCCAAGACCCGGCTTAAACACCCAGCCTGCTTGGACCCCGAAAGTGAATGAACCCTACCCTCTGCCATGTGCCCGTATTTGCAAACTGTGTGTTGAAAGGAGCATGGGGGGGGCGCCTGAGTGGCTCAGTTGGTTAAGCGACTGCCTTCGGCTCAGGTCATGATCCTGGAGTCCCTGGATCGAGTCCCGCATCGGGCTCCCTGCTCAGCAGGGAGTCTGCTTCTCCCTCTGACCCTCCTCCCTCTCATGCTCTCTGTCTCAAATAAATAAATAAAATCTTTAAAAAAAAAAAAAAAAAGAAAGGAGCATGGGTTCTGAGGTCACACAGAAGGAATCAGAATTCCCACCTCTGCTACTCGTTCGCTGGGTGACTTTGGGCAAGCTTCTTAACCTCTATGAATCTCTTTCCTTGTCTCTAAAGTGTGTCATTGAAAGATGCTTTTCAGAAAAAGGCAAAATCATGGCTTTCACACAGGTGTAAAAATGAACACATTAAAGATTTTATTTTACTCAGAATGAGGGAACCAGGCAGATGTTATAACTGGTTCAAAAGAGAATTTGAAAAGACACCTTTATAGATCAGAAATATTAAAATGAATATGCAAATAGAGGCAAATTGGGTTTTCCACTCAACTGAACCTTTATTGAATGCAACAGAATCCTTATGTCTACCGGTTACCTACACCTTACAGAGTTGCAAAATAGTTCCCATAGAATCAGAATCTGATAAAGCAAATGTTATTCTATTAGATAATGCATCTCTTTCCCTGCTTGACTTTAGTCCCCATCAATATATTTTTTCTTCTCTTTCTGCGCATAAGGAAGACTGAACTTCTAGTCCCCTTTGTGGTACAATGAGTTGTGAGTGGGATTGACAGGTGTCACTATGGGGCCAAAGCATTTTGCTGCTGGTTCAGGGTTCTGTTTTCCCTGGGGCTGCAATCCTGAAGGCATGGTTGAGATGGAATCTCTGTTGACCTGGATCCCTGAGAGACTCCATGAGCAAAGCTTCCTCCCCACCCATGTTGGATGTGTAGTATGAGTGGGACATAAACTGAGATTTGGGCTTACTTGTCTTGCAGTGTAACTTAACTCATACTGACTTATCTCAAAGGAATTGTGACAAAAGCTCATTATGCAGGGTCTGGCATATAGATGTCACCCCATCACTGTTCTTACCTTTCCCAGCATTCCTCTGTAATACTTAACTACCTTGTATCATAATAACCTATTCCTGGGGGGGTGTCTGGGTGGCTCAGTCGGTTAAGCGTCGGACTCTTGATTTCGGCTCTAGGTCTTGATCTCAGCCTCTTGTCAGGCTCCCCACTTAGCGGGGAGTCTGCTTGAGACTTTTCCCCTCTCTCTGCCCCTCCCCCTGCTCACGCACATGCTCTCTCTCTCTCTCTAAAATGAACAAATAAATCTTAAAAAAAATAATGTATTCCGGGGTCTATACTTCTTGTTAGAACATGAGTGCCACAAGGCGAGAGACCATGATTGTTGGCCTTTGAATTTTGAAATAGCATCTGGCCACCCAATAGTTCATAACAAATGTTTACTAAATAAATAAGTCAAGTATTTATTGAAGTCGAGCTCTGTGACTTGAGCAAGTTTTACACTTTTGGAGCCTTAGATTTTTCAAATCTCTAAATTGGAGACAAAATATTCCTAATGGATTTGTAAGGAATGGAAAAAAGCAAGGGGATGTGGGAGCACTTTATCATTAAGGTTTTGTAAAAATGAGAGGGATTATTATGAATTAAAGAAACCAAGGCCCCCAAAGTTGGAGTGCCTCAACTCAAACCAGGACTAAAACTTGAAATTTTGGTACTTAAATGTCCAGAGTTGAAGGGGCCCTGAGAGGCCCTTCCAGAAGTCTCCTCGAGGGCATCAACCACATGCATCTCCAGGGACCTACATGCGTATGCTCCTTTTTTGCCCAAATGGAACTACAGAATGATGATTCACTGTTGATGTCAGTGAGTCAGTGGGGAGGGGCAAGTGTCTCATGAGACTCCCATCAGCCAGGACCAGTCTGAGAGACCCTTGGGAGACAATAACCAGGGGACAGAGCAGGGACGCCAGCCCCCGGAAGTCACTTTGGGAGCATATGCTACCCAAGTAGCTCAGGATTGTCCTCAAGGGACCAAGAGATTTGTTTGCTTCCTAATTAGTAAAGCATTTTTCCTGATGCTTTGGTCTGAGGTCCAAGATTTGCAATTTCATAGCTGTCCAGTGGGGTCATGCTGTTGTGTAAGTGGCATGAGGAAGTGGACAAAACCACAGGATGTGGAGTAAGAGAGACCGGGTAGGACCCACGTTCCTCCAGTCATAAAAAATGTTACCTTAGACCCACTGCTTCATGTCTCCAATTCTGTTTCCTTGAAAATGGGAATCATTCTGTTGTACTCACCTCACAGGATTGAGGAATATTCTAGAAGTGTTTTACGAATGAGATGGCAATATATAAATATCCTTTTGACAACTGTTGTCCTGTTGCACTGTACAAACCTCACTATAATCCTTTACCAAGCCCTGCCCATCTTTCTGGATCCACCCCTGGCCTCCCTCATGAAGCCTCATCTGCACACGCTGGTCTCTCTTTCAGATTGTTCCTGAGCATGCTTTCGTGCTTTGACGGAATTTGGGAGTTCTAAGGAACCCTGAACATCTATTCCAACTTCCTTGTGTTATGAACGAAGAAAGTGAGGGCCCAGCATATGGTGGCTCCAGTCAAACTCACACAGATCCCTTATCTTGCCGGGGATCTTAATGGCTTTGTGTGTATTTCATTGCTCCCCCCCTCCCTTCGAGCACCCCCAACCCCTAAACTGTACCTTCTGAGGATTGAGCTAAGTCTTCCTTTTCTCATATCTTTCCCCTGCCATCCTCCTGCAGTGTTTGCTCATGACCCTGGATCTCAGACAGATCCTCAGTAAAGACTCCTAGGTAGAACGAACCTCTCTGTAGATCTGCCAGCTATCAGGGAGGGGTAGTCTTTAAAAGATGGGAGACAGTTGCCATCTGCTGGTAAGCCAATGGAACTACAGATCAATATCTGTCTTGCTGATACACCATCAAGGTGGGTTTGGTCTTGTAGGCTTGCACGCCTTGTCCTCTTCTCCTACACAGACCTGACTCAGAGGTGAGCCTGGGCAAAGTGTATCCAGTAAATTTTGTCTTTGGTGGCATAGTCCACAAATGTTTGCGGAGGCCTTCATTTGTGCAAAGATATTTAGACTTAACCTCTGACTTCTGGGAGCTGGCAATCTGGTGGAGAGCCAGGACTATCAACTATAATATAACTGTACGCAAGTTCTACCATCGTGGGGGAACACAGCAGGAGTCCTTCAGAGGCAGGAGGGGGCTACTGCTTTTGAGAGCATGGAGGAAATCACTGAGACCCCATGGAAAATATGACCTTAACATTCTCGTCAAATGGAAGAGGCATTTTGTCATTTGGGGTCTAGTTTGGCAAGTGGAATTTTGTCAGGGAGAGACTGGGAATGGAGAGGGGATGTTCCAGGGAAGGAAAGAACATTTAGGACATAAAACAAAGTGGCCACTTGAAGGCCTGAAGCAAGCGAGGGGTTGTCTCATACAATTCAGAAAAGCAGGGTGGCCCAGTGTCTTTGGTTGTGTGAGTGGTGGGTGATAAGCTGGAAAAGTGGGCTGGGGCCTGGACCAGGGAAACAGATGCTGTCGACGCCCCACTCATGCTCTCAGGCCTTACCATTGTATCCCAGCCTGCCAGCATCTATGTCTCTTTGAAGGCTCTCTCTGGTAGCTGCCCTTCCCTCATACACAGCAGGTAGAAGGTGCATCACTCCCCCTGACCATCAGCCAATGACTGAATGGAGGTGGTGTATAAATACCCCTACTCCCTCGCTCCTTGAGTCAGGTTAGCTCTGAGACATGTGTTTGACCATCATTTCCCAGAAGTCCCCAACAGGATTAAGCTCAGTTGCCCACAGTGGTAACTTGCCCAATAACACACTCTTATTGGCTGCCTTTCCTTTCTTGTCTCACTTCCCTATTTCCTTTTTAAAAAAGATTTTATTAATTTATTTGAGAGAGAGAGAGTCAGAAGGAGAAGCCAAGCCTGATGTGGGGCTCGATCCCAGGACCCTGGGATCATGACCTGAGCCGGAGGCAGACGCTTAACCAACTGAGCCACCCAGGTGCCCCTCACTTCCCTATTTCCTACTGGTGTCTCCTGGCATCACCACCAAAATATATTACATGCACTAACATTTTTTTTTTAAGATTTTATTTATTTATTTGACAGAGAGAGACACAGCAAGAGCAGGAACACAAGCAAGGGGAGTGGGAGAGGGAGAAGCAGGCTTCCCGCGGAGCAGGGAGCCCGATGCGGGGCTTGATCCCAGGACGCTGGGATCATGACCTGAGCCGAGGCAGACACTTAACGGCTGAGCCACCCAGGCGCCCCTGCACTAACATTTTTATCCTAAGACCTGTTTCTAGAGAAAATCTAAAACATCATGGAAGTTAAGAGGATTGGACTTCAAGCAATAAGTGCTTCCTTAAGGCCAAGTCATAATATCCAATATGCACAGATAGTGTCTTATAAACTGCAGTCCTCCTCATGTGCTCTCCTGGGGTGGCGGGATCTTCCAGACGGTCTTAATTGCTGGGTACATATTGCAATGTGTAACCCAAGAATGCACATATCCCAATCTCTGCCCTCATTTGAAGAACTAGTGCATCCTAGTACAATGCTGTTTTTTTGCTTCTACTATTGGTCACAAATTTCCAAGCTTCCTTCTTTTATAATTTCCTTTGTGTTGAAAGAACTTCCTTTAGCCATTCTTTTTTTTTTTTTAAGATTTTATTTATTTGAGAGAGAGAGAGAGAGAGCACAAGAGGGGGGAGTGGGAGAGGGAGAAGCAGACTCCCCGCTGAACAGGGAGCCCAATGCGGGACTCGATCCCAGGACTCCAGGATCATGACCTGAGCCGAAGGCAGTCGCTTAACCAACTGAGCCACCCAGGTGCCCCCATTCTTTTAATGTAGGTAGCCAGGACTTTCACCCCTCCCCAGAAGTAATAAGGCATCCCTCCCTTATCAACTAAATGGATTAAATATACCAGTTAAAAGGCAAAGATTGGTAGAACAGATTTTTTTAAATGACCCAACTACATGTTGTCTATCTATAAGAAGCTCACTTCATTTTTTTCTTCAAATTTTTATTTAAATTCTAGTTAGTTAACATATAGTGCAATATTGGTTTCAGGAGAATTCAGTGATTCATCTCTTACATATAACACCCAGTGCTCCTCACAACAAGTGCCCTCCTTAATGCCCATCACCCACCTAAACCATCCCCCCCCCACCTCCCTCCATCAACCCTCAATTTGTTCTCTATTGTTAAGAGTCTCTTATGGTTTGTTTCTCTATCTCCTTTTCCCCCTTTTTATATGTTCATCTGTTTTGTTTCTTAAATACCACATATGAGTGAAATCATATGGTATTTGTCTTTCTCTGACTAATTTTGCTTAGCATAGTATACTCTGGCTCTAATCACCATGTTGCAAATGGCAAAATTTCATTATTTTTGATGGCTGAGTAATATTCCATTATGCACACACACACACACCCCCCAATATATTCCACATCTTCTCTATCTATTCATCAGTTGATGGACCCTTGGGCTGTTTCCATAGTTTGGCTATTGTTGATAATACTGCTATAAATATCAGGGTGCATGTACTCCTTCAAATCTGTATTTTTGTATCCTTTGGGTAAATACCTAGTAGTGCAATTGCTGGACCATAGGGTAGTTCTATTTTTAACTTTTTGAGGAATCCCCATACTGTTTTCCAGAGTGGCTGCACCAGTTTGCATTCCCACCAACAGTGTAGGAGGGTTCTCCTTTCTCCACATCTTCCCCAACACCTGTTATTTCTTGTGTTGTTAATTTTAGCCATTCTGACAGATGTGAGGTGATAGCTCATCGGGTTTTGATTTGTATTTCCCTGACAATGAGTGATATTGAGTGTCTTTTCATGTGTCTGTTAGCCATCTGGATGTCTTTTTTGGAAAAATATCTATTCACGTCTTCTGCCCTTTTCTTAATTGGATTACTTGTTTTTTGGCTGTTGAGTTTGATAAGTTCTTTATAGATTATAGATACTAACCCTTTATCATACATGTCACTTATAAATATCTTCTCCCATTCCACAGGCTGCCTTTTAGTTTTATTGATTGTTTCCTTTGCTGTGCAGAAGTTTTTATCTTGATAAAGTCCCAACAGTTCAATTTTGCTTTTGTTTCTGTTGCTTCTGGTGATATGTCTAGTAAGAAGTTGCTCAGCCAAGGTCAAAGAGGTTGTTGCCTGTGTTCTTCTCTAGCATTTTGATGGTTTCCTGTCTCATATTTAGGTCTTTCATCCATTTTTAATTTATTTTTGTGTATGGTGTAAGAAAGTGGTCCAGTTTCATTCTTCTGCATGTTGCTGTTCAGTTTAGCCAACAGCATTTGGTGAAGAGACTCTTTTTTCCATTGGATATTCTTTTCTGCTTTGTCAAAGATTAGTTGACCAAGGAAGCTCACTTCAAATATAACAATATAAGTAGGTTAAAAGTAGAAGGATCAAGAAAGATATAGCATGCACATATTAATCAAAAGAAAGCAGAGGGGTGCCTGGGTGGCTCAGTTGGTTAAGCATCTGCTTTTGGCTCGGGTCATGATCAGGGCCCTGGGATCAAGCCCTGCATTGGGCTCCCTGCTCAGTGGGAGGTCTGCTTCTCCCTCTCCCTCTGCCCCTCCTCCCTGCCTGTGTTCTCTCTCTGTCTCTCAAATAAACAAATAAATCTTAAATAAAATCTTAAAAAGAAAAGAAAGCAGAAGTGGCTATATTAGGTAATACCAGGTAATTAGGGTATATCAGGTAATTTGACTTCAGAGCAAAGAAAATTACCAGGGACACAGAGAGACATTACATAATGATGAAGGGGTCAATCCACCAAGAAGACATAGCAATCCTAAATATGCATGTACCAAGCAACAGAGCTGCAAAATATGTGAAGCAAAAATTGAAAGAAATGAAAGGAAAAATAGACAAATCTATAATTATACTCAGAGACTTCAGAACCCCTCTTTTGACAACTGATTAAACAACTGCTACAAGCCCTGGCTGGCTCAGCTGGTGGAGTGTGTGACTCTTGATCTTAGGGTTGTAGGTTCAAGCCCCACATTGGGTGTAGAGGTTACTTAAAAATAAAATCTTAAAAAGAAGGAAAATCAGCAAAGATATAACAAAACCCAACAACATTATCAACCAATAGGATCTAATTGATGTTTATAGAACATTTCACCCAACAATAGCAAAGTATACATTCTTTTCAAGTGTGCAAGGAGCATATGCCAAGATACACTATATATTTTGGGCCATAAAACAAACCTAAAATTGATAAGAATCAAAATCATACAGACTGTATTCTCTGACCACAGTGGAATGAAACTACACATCAATAACAAAAAGATGAAAGACACTTGGGACAAACATTTGGTAACTAAATAGTCGAATTAAAACAATCCATGGGTCAAAGAGGAAATCTCAAGGGAAATAAAAGAAATACACTGAATTGAGTGAAAATGAAATTACAATGTTTAAAAATGTGTGAGACAGAGCTCACAGCGTTAAGAGAGAAATTTACAGCATTAAATGCTTACATTAGAAAAAAAGAAAAGTTGCAAATCAATAATCTAAGCTCCTACCATAAAAAAATTAGAAAAGAAAAATTCTCAACAAAGTGAATATAAAGGGAATGTCCTCAACATAATAAAAGCCATATATGACAAGCCTATAACTAACATCATACTCAGATTTTCCTCTAAGATTGGGAATAAGACAAGGATACCCACTCTTGCCACTTTTATTCAACATAGTAGTGGAGGTCCCAGCCAGAGCAATTAGGCAAGAAAAAGAAATAAATATATCCAAATTGAAAAGGAAAACATAAAACTGTCATTATTTGCAAATGATGTGATATTATATGTGGAAAACCCTAAAGACTCCACCAAAAAAACTGTTAGAACTAATACATGAATTCAGTAAAGCTACAGGATACAAAATCAATATACAAATATCAGTTGCATCTCTATACACTAAAAATGAATTATCAGAAAGAGAAATTAAGAAAACAATCCCATTTACAATTGCATCTAAAAGAATAAAATACCTGGAAATAAATTTAACAAGGAGGTGAAAGACCTCTATCTTGAAAACTATAAGGCATCATAGATGTCTAGGCATATATATCTATAGAAAGAAACTAAAGAAGCTATAAATAAATAAATGGAAAGATATTCTATGCTCATGGATTGGAGGAACTAATACTGTTAAAATGTCCACACTACCCAAAGCAATCTACAGTTCAATGCAATCCCTATCAAAATTCCAATGGCATTTTTCACAGAAATAGAACAAAAAATCCTAAAATTTGTATGGGGTTGCAAAAGACCCTGAATAGCCAAAGCAGTCTTTTTTTTTTTAAGGTTTTATTTATTTATTTGACACAGAGAGAGAGAGAGAGAGAGCACAATCAGGGGGAGCAGCAGAGGGAGAGGGAGAGGGAGAAGCAGGCTCCCCGCTGAACAGGGAGCCCGCCATGGGGCTTGATCCCAGGACCCTGGGATCATGACCTGAGCTGAAGGCAGATGCTCTACCGACTGAGCCACCCAGGCGCCCCTAGCCAAAGCAGTCTTAAGAAAGAAGAAACCTCGGGGCGCCTGGGTGGCTCAGTCGTTAAGTGTCTGCCTTCGGCTCAGGTCATGATCCCAGGATCCTGGGATCGAGTCCCACATCGTGCTCCCTGCTCAGCGGGAAGCCTGCTTCTCCCTCTCCCACTCCCCCTGCTTGTGTTCCTGTTCTCGCTGTCTCTCTCTGTCATATAAATAAATAAAATCTTTAAAAAAAAAAAAAAGAAGAAAGCTGGAGGCATCACTCTCCCTGAGTTCAAACCATATTACAAAGTTATAGTAATCAAAACAGTATGAGGATGGCATAAAAACATACACATAGATCAATGAAACAGAATGGAGGGCCAAGAAATGAAGCCACACTTATATGGGCAATTAATTTATGACAAAGGAGCAAAAAATATACAATGAAGAAAGGACAATCTCTTCCATAAGTAACGGTGTTGGGAAAACTGGACAGACACATGCAAAAGGATGAAACTGGACCACTGTCTTCCACCAGACCCAAAAATAAACTCAATGATTTAAAGACTTGAACATAAGACCTGAAACTGTAACATTCCTAGAAGAAAACATAGGCAATAAGCTCCTTGACATCAGTCTTGGTGATGAGTTTCTGGATTTGACATCAAAGGAAAGGCAGCAAAAGCAAAAATAAACAGTTAGGACTACATCAAACTAAAAGCTTTTGCATTAACAAAAGAAACCATCAACAAAATGAGAAGGCAATCTACTGAGTGGGAGAAGATATTTGCAAATGATATATCCTATAAGATGTTAATATCCAAAATATATAAAGAATTTATACAACTTGGGGCACCTGGCTGACTCAGTCAGTGGAGCATACAACTCTTGATATCAGGGTCATGAGTTCGAGCCCCACTTTGGATGTGGAGCCTACTTAAAAAAAAACACACACACACAAACTTCTGCAACTCAACACACAAAAAAACAAATAATCTGATTTAAAAATGGGCAGAGGACCTGAATAGGCATTTTTCCAAACAAGACATACAGATGGCCAATAAACATGTGAAAAGATGCTCAACATCACTAATCATCATGGAAATGCGAATCAAAACCACAATAGATATCATCTCACACCAATCAGAATGACCAGTATCAAAAAGACAAGAAATAATAAATGTTGGCAAGGATATGGAGCAAAGGAAACCCTGTGCACTGTTGGTGGAATGTGAATTCTTGCTGCCTCTATAAAAATCAGTATGGAGTTTCCTCCAAAAACTAAAAATAGCGGTACCATATGATTCAGTAATTGCACTTCTGGGTACTTACCCAAGGAAAACAAAAACACTAATTGGAAAAGATATATGCATCCCTATGTTTATGGCAGCATTATCTAATATATATATGTGTGTGTGTGTGTGTGTGTGTGTGTATATATATATATAGTCTTTTTGACCTTGAGTTAACTTTGGGATGTTCTAGAGGGTCTCTGGAACATCTCAAAGGATTTGTTCTACTCCTTCTAAAAATGGAGATGTTAAACTAATTAGGCTTATTTGATATGTTAAATTACATGGAAAGCATTGTCAAATAGGTAATGATAAACCTTGTTAGGTTATATTGTATAGGTAAATGTTATTAATATTAATATTCCAGAAATTATATGAAATTCCAGGAAATCTGGTATGTCTTGGTATTATATCACCAGTCCTAATTCCGGTTATTATCTTAAAAAGTTGTATGTTATAGAAATAACCACGTTTCCTTGTCAATTCCATTGTAATGAACTCTCATCAGATCTTTAATAATGGACATTTCTAGGGGTACCTGGTTGGCATAATCAGAAGAGCATCTGACTCTTGATCTCAGAGTTGTGAGTTGGAGCCCCATGCTGGGTGTAGAGATTACTTAAACAAATAAAACTTAAAAACATTATAAAAAATAATGGACATTTCTAAGTCTTTGGTCATTTCCAGTTATTATTTTACTCTGGTGCTTTTTTTTTTTTTTTTTAAGATTTTATTTATTTATTCATGAGAGAGAGAGAGAGGGAGAGGGAGAAGCAGGCTCCCAAGGAGCAGGGAGCCTGATGCAGGACTCGATCCCAGGACCCTGAGCCGAAGGCAGACGCTTAACCATCTGAGCCACCCAGGCACCCTACTCTGGGGCTTTTTGCAAAAGTATACCCACAAATGTGATTCATGGAAAGAGCTCCAACAAAGTACAGATTTCTGATAACTGAGATCATAAAACTGATCATAAAATTGAATTGAGATCACAAAATTGGGTAAGAGTTTCCAGAACTAATGGAAAACCTGGATTCAAACAGCAAAAACTAATAAATGGGGCTGAATGAACTGACAAGAATGATTAGAATTTCTATGTCTTTTTGTTTAAAATGCTGCTGGTTCTTTAACTTTTGCTTTCTAGATATGACGACACCTTTCCTCTTAAGCTAGCTATGTTTTATATCAATTTGGTAAAATGTGCCTTTGTAAACCAAAATGAAACATTTGTCTTTCTCTCCCTACCTGATCCCCCCAGAATTTGGAAACTCTTGAGTTCATTTTCGCATGGTAATATAAGTAGTTATTTGCATAAGATCAATGAAAATCTGTTCTCCTTGAAACAGAACACAATTTAAAATATTAGTTATATTACCAAGATTTTAACTGGATTGTCATTTTTAAGAGAGATGTGCATAGATTCAGATATGACCAGACAGCTTTAAGGGATTGCATAAGTTCAATGGAAAAAGAGCACATGAACTAGAGCCAGGCCCTGCAATCCAGGTGAGACAGGTCATGCCACCTTCTGAAGTGTCTAAGTGCCTCAGGCATGAAACCAAATTCCTATTTATTTAGCTCAGCTCTGGGGAGGGGGTACTGGGATATGTGGGGCCAAAAACAGGTGACACGGGCCATCTTTTTTATCAGAGAAACTGACAAAACGGGAATTTTAAAAATGAATTTTCCATCTGACTTTATTTTCAAATATACTTTCTTTTTTAAAAAACCAATACACTTTCTGCAGGGATGACAAATATCAGTATTAGGAAATCCAATTATACAAAAAATACTACATCTAGTCTGGGGTAGATATATTTACTTTTTTGGTAACATACATTAAGTGGCACTAACTTAACTTTTAAAAGTTAAAAAGTTTCAGCAAAGCAGTCTTATAAGAGTTTATATGGTCAGTTGCTATTCTTGCTACACTTTTGTAAATAACCAGGCCAAACTGAATCAAATGAATCCATTTCACTGTGATTATCTGGGAAAAAAACATGAGGATTTTTGTACCTTTGTCAATATTAGATTCTAATCCTGTTAATTGTCTCTGAGGTTTTGTGAGAGGCCTGTAAATTAGACTGGACCCTGAATTCTTCTAGTTTCCTTAAATATCCGGCCATGACTCTCCAAAATAACATTTCCAATTTTATTCCCCCCTTCTGAGTTGGCATCCCTAGGAACAAAGACTGCCCTTGAACCTCCTTGAAAAAGACTATGCGAGGTCCTCCTCACTGCAGGGACCTGAAGCTTGGGTACAGATCTCCCAGCTAAACTCACCTGATGGCTGGTCTTATACAAATGAACGCTGGAGACCCTCTGCATCAAATGACTGGGAAGAGAAGTAGCTGATATCAGTGTAGGCCCCTTCGGCCCAAGATACTTGAACATGAAATCCTTTCTTCTTCCCTTTCTTTCCTGGACTCTGGCATTGGCCTGGAAAGATAACACCATTATCCGTTATCTCCCAGGCCATTGCTAAAGGGCTGCAACTCTGGATTTATTTATTTATTTATTTATTTATTTATTTATTTATTTATTTATTTGGGCAAGAGGGAGAGAGAGCCTGTGCATATGCTTATGGGGGCGGGAGAGGCAGGGCACAGGGAGAGAGAGAGAGAGAGAGAGAGAGAGAGAGAGAGGGAGAAAGAGAGAATCCTCCTAAGTAGGCTCTATGCTTCACACCCAGCAGACGGGGGCTTGATCTCAGATCCTGAGATCATGACCTGAGCTGAAATCAGGAGTCAGGTGCTTAACCAACTGAGCTATCCAGGTGCCCCAACCTCTGGAATTTAGAACAGTTTTTTTTAATTTCAGGCTAGGAGAAAACCTGGCCTAACTGAACCCTGGTCTTTTGATCTATTTAGCTGGTAACCTTCAGGTTTGGCCTCCTGATTCAGGACCATTATATAAACTGGGTTTATTTATTTATTTATTTTTAAGATTTTATGTATTTTTTTGAGAGAGAGAGAGCACAAACAGGGGAGGGGCAGAGGGAGAGGGAGAAGCAGACTCCCTGCTGAGCAGGGAGCCTGACGTAGGGCTTGATCCCAGGACCCCAAGATCATAACCAGAGCCAAAGGCAGATACCTAATTGACTGAGCCACCCAGGCACCCTTGGGTTTATTATTCTGCTCCTTGTTTGTTTTGTACAATCATTTTTAAGCCTTGTAACCATTGCCCGTCAAACCTTTGTAGAAATGACGAACCCAGTGGGTGATGTTGGCTCAAGGTTCAAGATGACCTTAGGCATTTAAAACCTTGATAAGATAGAGATGGGAAATACCCGAGAGTTCTTTCTCTTGCCCTTCCTTGTTACTCAAACCTAGTCTTAAATGGCTTCCATTTGCTATGCACTTTCCCTTTGACATGCAACATGACAATTGGGAAAGGTCCTTCCTGACCCTGAAGGACAAACCCACTAAATACAGAAAGTCTGACTCTTAAACAGTGATGATTTCAAGAAAAGATCTTGATCAAAAGGGGGGAATGTGAAAATGAATAAAGGAAACCTCATTCATCAGAAATGGAGCAGGGTGGGTGCCTGGGTGGCTCGGTTGGTTAAGCGACTGCCTTCGACTCAGGTCATGACCCTGGAGTCCCGGGATCGAGTCCCGCATCGGGCTCCCCGCTCAGCAGGGAGTCTGCTTCTCCCTCTGACCCTCCTCCCTCTCATGCTCTCTCTCTATCACTCTCTCTCTCTGTCAATAAATAAATAAAAATCTTAAAAAAATGGAGCAGGGACTGGGACACTGGGCTGGCTCAGTAGGTAAAGCATGCGACTCTTAATCTTGGGGTCGTGAGTTCAAGCCCCACATTGGGCATGGAGCCTACTTAAATTAAAAAAAAAAAATGGAGTGGGGAAGCCATGAAGAGAGAGCGCTCATGCACCACCACTCACATAGACCAGCAGAAAGAAGGGAGATGTCCTCTCTGCCGGGTAACCACAGACACTTCCAGCTCTCATTTTCCTCCAATGAACTTTTGTTCGAAACAACCCTTCCCAACTTCCTCCTTTCCTCTGTAGAAGGACGTTCTCCTTTGTTCTCCCGACCTGCCCATGGTTCCCTCTAGTTTGGTTTCTCTACTATTCCAGAATTACCTCAATTGCTGTTCCCTAAGCTCTGTTGTTTAAGTTTGATGGTGGATAGATAATACATTTTCCAAAGATTTTATTTATTTATTTATCTATCTTTTGTGGGGGGGGCGGGGTAGAGGGAGAGGGAAAGAGAGAATCTCAAGCAGATTCCCTGCTGAGCGTGGACCCTGGTTTAGGGGGGCTCGATCTCACAACCCTGAGACCATGACCTGAGCCACAATCAAGAGTCAGACGCTCAGCTGACTGAGCCACCTGGGTGCCTCGATTTTTATGTTTATTGATTGACACGTTATGAGAAAACACTGCCAGATATGGAGGCATTTTATTTACCCAGCACCAACAGGCCATGAGGGGTTGCACAGAATTTAATTTTCCAAATAACATAAACTTACGTCTCTAAATAATGTGAAAACATTTGATGGGCATTTTGCCAAAATATATCGAACTTTCCCTGGCTTTTTTTTTTTTTTTTTTTTTTTTTGGCACAAAAACATAGGAAGAATTCCATACCAGTGCTGGGGCAGGGAACCAGCCAAAAATATTGACTCCGTTTCTTTGCTTTGAAGAAGACTCAGGTTTTACTGAATAAGAATGTTTAGGAGCAAATCAAATCTTAATGGAGCAATCTTTATTATAAGCCTCTCCTCCTCCTCAGTCCCACAGAGGCTTCTGCTGAAGAAAATCTCCAGGTTTCACCAAGGACAAGCAGGGTCAAGAGCAGTTAGGATAGCTGCTGCTCTCTGAGTAAAGTGATGTATCTTTGCACCCATTTTTCCTTTGGCTGTGCACAGACTTTATGGCCTTTTTTGGTAGTGAATCTGGAAAAGAGAAGCTGACAGTCAATACTGAGAACTTTTGTCTCCTGTAGAGATGGAAATTGGGTGGGGGCAGCCCCTTGACTCACTTTCTCTTGCCTCGCTGCACCTGTTACAGTTTCTGCTTCTGCTTCTGGTCCTTGCTTTCCCCTCTGCCCTGTTTTCCACTGGAGCCCATGCTCCCAGGCCCACCTCCCCCAGGAAATCATTTCCAACAGCTTTAGTCCAAAGCATGTAACCTGTACCATGCCTCTTAATTCTTTTGTTTTAACATAGACACTTTATTGAGATATCATTCACATGCTATGCCCACCATCCATTTTAGAACATCAGCTTGACCCCCCAAAAGTCTTTATTATTTTTAATTCATGGAATCATAGCACATCAAGTCTTCAAGTAATAACATGAGATCAAAGCCTGTTGTGCTGCTCAATTCTTACTCACATTATCATGGGTTATTGGCCCTGGCTGTATATATAGGATTCCTGCATTCCTTACGACACTGTGCACTCATGAAGAGTGGGGGTCATTGCTTGATACCCCTGAGTGTCCTCTAGCCTCAGCTGTGCTGAGAGCCTAGGTCGGGGATGCTCCAGCCTGGAGTGGTATTTACGGGGCTCTCAGGCTGGCCCCATGCTGGAGAGAAGAGCCAAAACGATGGGAAAATGGGGGAGAGGCAGGGCTTTGTGAACCTTTGAAATTTCTTTGACATCACTCCCATTAAAAGATGGGGATTTGTGTCCCCTCCCTTCAAATTAAGGCCAGCCTTAGGGACTGGTCGACCAGTAGATCAAGGCAGAGGTGATGCTGTGTGACCTCATAGGCTAAATCATAGAAGGTTATGGAACTTCTGCCTGGTTCACAGGGGCACTTAGGCTGGAGCTTTGAACCAGCTTGTAAGGAGGCCCACCACTCCAGGTAACCACACCACACTGAAGCCCAAACTGGCCCAACAGAGACACCACACAGAAAGGCCCCGAAGGGAGATGCCACCAGCTTCAACAACTCCAGCTCCATCTGACTCTACCCCCAGGACAGATGCCAAGCCAGAACCATCCGGCCAAACCCCGTTGCAAATCCTGTCCCACAGAGATCAGAAAGGGATCATTGTTGTATTAAGCCACTAAGTTTTGGGGCAGTCCGTCATATAGTGATTGATAACCGATGTTGGCCTCTCGCCTTTCCTTTACAAATGAGGAAGCTTGACTTGCCCAAGGTCACATAGCTTGCAAGTGACGGAGCCACTGCTTTGAGCCCAGCTCAGGACTCTTTGCCAGATGTTACATGTTGACATCTTAAAAGCCCCAGAAAGCTTTAAATCAAGACACAAAGGAGAAGATTCTGAGCCCCGGAGTGTGCACGCCCCCCGCCCCCGCCACAATTAGGCACTTGAGCGTCCCTTTCCTATTCCTAACTGTCTCAAAACAATGACATTCAGGTCTGCCACTGGAGCCCATTCTCCCCGCTTCTGCACCATTCTCTGATGTTCAGGAACCCCATGCCCTTGGGAGCAGCAACCAGCCCTTCCCTGTGTATTTGCATTTAAAGATAGCTTCCATTTGCCAAACAAGTGTTCTGTGCAGGCACAATGCCAAAGACTTTGCATGTGATATCTCATTTAGTCCTGCCAGGGGCTCTGTGTTCTCTCTCCCACTACTGAAGAGCCTGGCACGACTTGGCTCCTGTCTACCTGTTTGTCAGCGACATGTTCTTCCCACACACCTGCTGCTCTCTGCGGCACATCCTTGCTCCACTTTGGAACAAGGCCACTCCCACTTATCCTTGGGGGTCTCAGTGCACATGTCACTCCTCTGGGAGACCTTCCTCGCACCAACTTAGGTCCTCGTGTGACTATGATGAAGGGAAGCAGAATATGCCCCCCAAAAATATGCCACTTTGGCAGAAGGATTATTTTGAGCTAAAGACACTTAAAAAAAAAAACAAAAAAAAACCCCAGCAGGTGCAAGAAGGGTGTTCTGACCTCCTCTTTTCCCCCTGAAAGCAGGAGATAGAATTCCCATTTGAAAAATATCCTCCTGTACCAGGAGAAAAGAAATATTCCTATCACCAGAGATAGGAAGTCAAGGCCAAGAGAAATCTTTACAAAGAGACCTTGTTAAGGTAAGTCTTACTATCCCGTATAGCCTATCCTATAGATTTTAGTCACATTTCCACAATCAACTCTTTCTGTTCAAGCTAGCATAAAAGTATTTGGGTTTTGCCACTTCTTTGGGTCTTCATTTTCCTATGGGGGCTCCCGTGTACATGTAAAAATTTGTGGGTTTTTTTGTTTTTTGTTTTTTTGCTGTTAATCTGTCTTACATCAATTTCCTTCTCAGGCTCAGCCAGAGCCCCTAAGAGGGCAGAGATAAAATTCTGCCTCCCCTACAACAAATTCCCTCCTGCTCTCTCTCTTCATTGCATTATCTATTTTACGCAAACACCTTTAACAGCCTTTTCTTATGCTAAGATGTAAGGTCTATAAGGACTGTCTGTTCTCCCTTTTATACCCAGCACTTAGCACATTGCTTGGCACATGGTATGAAAGTTAGGAAACCAAGGCTCCAGGGTCCCACTCAGTGGCAGAGGCAGGGTGACAACCCAAGTTACCAGAGTCCCATCCTGAACCTCGTCTTGGCACTGTGGCCCAGCGCCCAGGCACTTACATGGCTGGTGGCGACCCTGAAAGTCCAAACAAGAAATACTCACATCACAGCCTGCTGGGAGCAGCTGTTCCTGGTGAATTTATAGGAATGCACCCACTTCCAGGGAAGGATCTTGTGGCTATATTGGAAGCAGCAGAACTTGGCCACATCACTGCCACCTAAAAAAAACAGGGAGAGGAAGGAGCTGGGAGGTGACCCTTTGCTTCTACTCCCAGCCTGCACCAGGGAAGGGAGTGGGACAGCTCCATACGTCTGGCAACTCCATGATGGACACTCAGGATGAAGATCAGGAGAACAAGAAAGCCAACAGGAAAGCTCTTCATGGCGCTGCAAGCTGGGCCCTTCACAGCTTTCTCCCAAATTCCTCCTGACTCCACCCGACCCCCTTTTTATAGGGCTAAGTTGGCTCTGAAGAGAATTCTGGAGAAATTTGTGGCTGAGAACAAGAGCAGCTCTTGTGACCCTAGAGTGGAAGAGCAACCTGATACCTTTGGAAGAAGATTGGAAAGAAAATAAATGTCATCTGAGGGAAGGGGAGGGGCCAGCACACCATTGGTAGTTTCTGTCGGGGTGTTTTTCGTCCTCTGCTTTGTTTAAGAAGCCAAAGCAGAGGAAATGAAATAGTAGTTCTCCAGAACTGACTTAAAATGCCTTAGAACACAACTGATGTCCTGGTTGATTTCTAGCTCTCGACCAAAGCTTTCTTTGCTTTTTATTTTTTTAGATGTTAATAATTTGACAGAGAGAGACACAGCGAGAAAGGGAACACAAGCAGGGGGAGTGGGAGAGGGAGAAGCAGGCTTCCCGTGGAGCAGGGAGCCCGATGCGGGGCTCGACCCCAGGACCCTGGGATCATGACCTGAGCCGAAGGCAGACACCCAACGACTGAGCCACCCAGGCGCCCCAGCTTTCTTTGCTTTTTAAACATTGCTTCTCTCTCTCTCTTTTTTAAAGATTTTACTTATTTATTTGAGAGAGAGAGAGCATGAGAGGGGGAGGGTCAGAGGGGGGAGGTCAGAGGGCGGAGGGGTTAGAGGGAGAAGCAGACTCCCTGCTGAGTAGGGGCTCAGTCCTGGGGCTCAATCCTGGTGGGGCTCAATCCTGGGACTCCGGGATCATGACCTGAGCCAAAATCAGACCCTCAACCGACTGAGCCACCCAGGTGCCCCAACATTGCTTATCTCTTGGTGAGGCATGGACTGTCTCAGGACATGAGCATAGAGCAGCCTGATCATAACAATGAATGTTCAAGAACAATGCTCTGGCATGTGCCCGTCCTATCTTCTCAGTGCCACGCATCACTCGGCCCTTGGTGCTAGAGCTGCTTGGGGGCACTTAGAGCTTATCTCATCTGGTTTAGAGGGTCCCAAACCTGACAGAACATCACAATTGCCTGGAGCCTGGAAAAAACAAAAAACAAAAAACGGTAATATTCTCTGTACCTGCTTTGTACCTCCTGGGTCAGGCTCTTTGGGAGAGACAGCGAGGAATCTACATTTTAGCCAGATCTGACTAAAATGGAGAAAGCGTATTCTAGAGTGGGCCAGTGAATTTCACCGAGTCTTAGGGAAGGGTAGAGCGGGACTTTCAGATCTGTATCCACCCCCTGAGAATGCCCCCCTCGGGCTTTAAAAATTTGAGTTTAAGACAAAAAAAAAAAATCCACTAGCCATCTAGAACCATAGGATTTTTCAGAGCTAACTGGGACCCTTTAAAACAGCACCGCCCCCCCCAACACCTCAGTCATCCAGACTATTCTGACTATGGTTCTGAACTCACCTCACTGTTGACCTTGTCTCAACTCAAGATGGCTCTGACTTTGACAAAATTCTTTTAGGTTCTTTTTAAAATTTGGCTGAAATCTATATTTCCATTGCTTCTACTCTGTTCAAAAATGCCTAATTTTGGAAATTGAGCAAATTGAGGTTTGGGCAGATTTGAAGACCATTGTTTTAGGTTGGGTTCCCCTAAAACAGGTGCTGAGACAAGGACCCCAGCGTAAGCAATTAGTGAAGGTGGTAATTCCAGAAGACCCCAGTCGGGGAGAGCGGACAGGAGGTAGGGAAGGGAGGGCACCAACATGGGGGTGGGTGATCAAGCAGGTTACTGCCATGGGCAGCGGAAGCTTGGTAGCTCTGAGGGGCTCGGGGACCTGTGCAGAACAAACCTGAGTTGGCCCTACTGTGGGGTGAGGAAGTGGGGATATTAACCCTCCACCTCTCTTCATTTCATTGGTTGAGGGCTGCATCCCACATCTCCGTCTTGTCCTAGGAGCAGGCTGAGAATGCTCTGTGATCAGGGTAACAGCCCTCAGCAGGGCAGGTGTCCTCAATTAGCAGCCTTTGATTCACAGAAGTAAGTGATAAGGGGATCTGAGTGGGGCCCCAACAGCACCTGCTACCATTATTATGTTTGTCCTTGAACATAATAAGAACATTCTCTCTTTCAGGTTAAGCCTCCCCACCCATGCCTTCAATTTGCCCCACACCATCCTAATGACACCACCTTCACACACCAGTTCCTGCTTCAACAGCTACAGTGTGCTGGGGACCTAAGGGTTTCGTAAATGGGACACAATAAACACTAACCACAGGGGCTGATAGTTGATCAGTTGGACTGTAGTTAGAATTTGGAACTTTTATTCATTAAAAGGCACCAACAAGAGAGTGAAAAGTTGGGGGGTTGGGTAGATTTTTGCAATATGTCTATACTAGGTTGAAGAGTGTCTCCCCAAAATTCATGTCAACCCAGAACTTTGGAATGTGATCTTATTTGGAAAACAGGGTCTTTGCAGCTGTAATTAGTTAAGCGGAGGTCATACTGGATTGGGATAGGCTCTTGTGATATTGTGGTTTATAATAAGAAATATATATTTGGCCTACAACCCTTGGCACACAGCTCCTAAAACCTTTCTAACTTTCTTTCTTTCTTTAAATTTATTTTAGAGAGAGAGAGAGAGTGAGGGGCAGAAGGAGAGGGAGAGAGAGTCTTAAGCAGACTCCTTGCTGAGTGCAGAGACCGACGCAGGGGTTCAATCCCACAACCCTGAGATCACCACCTAAGCTGAAACCAAGAGTCAGATGCTAAGCTGACTGCACCACCCAGGTCCTCCAAACCTGTGTAATTTTCTAAGCTGGGAAAGCAATGGGAGCATCTTTTGTTTCTAATATTTGGTCTTTTGTCCTCAGTTCTTGAAATAGCTCCAGAGCAATAAAGATGAAAGGAGCAGGGCGCCTGGGTGGCTCAGTCATTAAGCGTCTGCCTTTGGCTTGGGTCATGGTCCCAGGGTCCTGGGATCGAGCCCCGCATCGGGCTCCCTGCTCGGCGGGAAGCCTGCTTCTCCCTCTCCCACTCCCCCTGCTTGTGTTCCCTCTCTCGCTGTGTCTCTCTCTGTCAAAAAAAAAAAAAAAAATCTAAAAAAAAAAAGATGAAAGGAGCATCTTATTACACACAACCAGCCCCTTCCAACCACACCTGTGTTGATGTTAATGCAGCGATTTTTTGAAAAGCCCTTAGATAAAACCACAAGGAGGGAGGTAGTTACCGGGGGGAAGCAACTTCAGCCCCCCTCACCCCAAATCTCTGGAGAGGGGAGAGGAGCTGGAGGTTGAATTAATCCCCAGTGGCCAGTGACTTAATTAATTATGCCTACATAATGAAGCCTCCCCCAAATCCCCAAAGGACAGGGTTCAGAGGGCTTTTGGGTTGTTGAACATGTGGAGGTGCTAAGAGGGTGGGGCGCCCACCCCCATCCAGAGGGCTTGGACGCTCAGCACCCTTCTCCATACCTTGCCTTCTGCATCTCTTCCAAAGGCTGTTCCTAGGTTGTATCCTTTAGAATCAATTGGTAATCTAGTGAATAAATCTAGTTTTCCTAAGCTCTGTGAGCTGCTCTAGCAAATCATCAATCCTGAGGAGGGGGTCATGGGAACCTCCAATTGACTGCCGGCAGGTCAGAAGCAAGTGATGACCTGGACTTGCAATTGGCAGCTGAAGTGGGGGAGGGTAGTCTTGTAGGTCTGAGCCCTTAACCTGTGGCATCTGAAGCAATCTGCCGGTAGATAGGTTCAGGACTACGTCACATAGCAGGGTGCCCAGCTGGTGTCTGAGAATTGCTTGGGGTGAGGAAAACCCACATCTGGCATCCAAAGCGAAGCATTGACAGTGGACTGTTGTAGTGAGTAGACATAAAGCAGAAGAGTTGTTTCCCTTTCAGCTCTAAATCCAGTGACTGGTGTCCTTATAAGGAGGCCATGTGAAGAGACACAGAGACACTCAGGGAGGGAGAAGGCCATGTGAGGACAGAGCCAGAGATTGGTGTGATGCAGCCCCAAGCCAGGAGCACTAAAGAGTGCCGGGAGCCACCACATGCTAGGACGAGGGGAGGAAGAATTCTTCCCTAGAACCTTCGGAGGGAGCACGGCCCTGCCAACACCTCGATTTCAGACATTCAGCCTCTAGAACCATGAGAGAACAAACATCCATTGTTTTAAGCCACCCAGTTTGGGGTAATTTGTTACGGAGGCTCTAAGAAACTAATACAACATGTATCTGTAAAAGGGCTAGAATTCAGAATATAAAAGAAACTATAAATTAAAAAAAGAAAGATGACATAATAGAGAAATGGCTGAAACTTGAACACTTTATGAAGGAGGAAACCCAAATGATGAATGAAAGAGGCCTGGTTCTATTAGTCCTCAGAGAAATGCAAATTTAAACCACAATATGATACTGCTCATGCACCCACAAGAATGGCTAACACGAAAAAGATGGAAAATACCAAGAGCCGGTAAGGGCATGGTCCCGGAAAACATACCACAGTGGGAGTGGCAAACAATGGGTAAGATTTACTAACGTTGAACGTACATGTTCTCTATAATCTGGCAATTCCACACCTAGTAATATAATTATACTGATCAGAAATGTGTACGTGTAATTGCTGAAAGACATTGTTCATAATAACCCCAAACTAAATCGCGCAAGTATCTGTCAGTGGTAGAAGGGAAAATGAATTGTGGTTTATTAAATGTCATCCACCATATAACAATGAGAATGGACTATAATTACATGTATTATGCTGAGGAAAAGAAGCCAGATATGAAAGAAAAATATTGTAGGATCCCATGTGCATAAAGTACCAAACAATCAGAGCTAACCCATAATGATGGTGGTCAGAATGGTGGTTACCTTTGAGAGAGCAAGTGGAAGGGAGGTCCACGGGGAGCTCTGTGGGGGGCTGATACATTTTGTTCCTTGATCAGGGTACTGGTGCACCTTTTTATCTTGTGGCAATTCATTGAGCTGTACTCTACGGATTTATGTACTTTTCTGTATTTCAGTAAATTAGTGAAGGAGAAGGAAACAATATGGTGGATAAATTAGTGAATCCTGGATCCTGCTCTAGTCCCCCCAGCCTCTTCCCTATGGTTGAAGGCAGCTCCTGCCTCCCTCCAGCCTGCTGGTTGGGCTCCTACCATGTGTGTATGGATCTCTCAGAACCCTGAGTCCCATATGGTTCCCAAGTTGTGGACTGTAATCTGCATTTCCCACTACTCTGGACACACTTCCAGAATCAGGCCTACTGTTTTGTTGTCACTCTTCTGGCTTGTCTCTCTAGGCCCACCTTCCTTAGCTGAGTTGCCTCTCCCCGTTCCCCTCATGATAGACTGAATTGTGTTCCCTAATCCGCAACGTTAACTGTATTTGGAGATAAGACCATTAAAGAGGTAATTAAGGTCAAGGGTGGAGCCCTGATCCAATAGGATTGATGTTCTTATAAGAAGAGGAAGAGATACCAGGAATGTGTGCACACAAAGAAAAGGCCATTTGGAGTCACAGTGAGGAGGTGGCCACCTGCATGCCCAGAAGAGAAGCCTCAGGAGAATCCAGCTCCCCTGACACCTTGACCTTGGCCTTCTAGCCCCAGAACTGTAAGAAATAGATGTCTGTTGTTTAAAACCCCAGTCTGTGGTATTTCGTTATGGCAGCCCGAGCTGACTGGGTTCTCCCAGAAGAAGATCCTGAGGCAAGGATTCGAGGGCAAACAATATATTTTGGAGGAGATCACAAGAAATACCAGCAGAGGTGTGGGGGACTCAGCCAGAGAAGGGAAGGTAGCCAGTGAGGAAAGGGTGCCTTATAGAGCAGGTTACCACTGCCGGCAACCAGGGCTGGATCCCACTGCAGACTTTTAGATGTAAGTCAGAGTCACTGCAATTGAGCACAGGGAGCTGGGCCATTCATCCTCCACCTCCAAGGGCCACTGACCTTGGGTACTTGGACCTCGGGTGGAGGACCTGAGGTGGAGGGAGAAAATGGAGGATGGAGAAAATGGTGGGAACCGAAGGGTGGGTGCCAAGGGGATGTGGGCTGGGGACTGCTAGTATCCACTGTGTGTGGACTTACGGGTTGCAACAGAATATCCTTCTGCTAGGGGCAGAATGCCCCACTTTGTGTCTGCAAAGACTCCACCCTCCGGGTCTATGACCCATGTCACCTATTGAGGGAAGCCTTCCTCCGTCCTTCCTTCGGAGCTGGATCGGGTGGCTGTCCTCTGACTCCACATTGTACAGAGTTGAATTATAGCTGCCACTTTCCACACACATCAGCTTGCCTGGCTGCCTTCTTGGACGGTGAGTTCTTTCCCTTCATTCCTTCACTGACTCATTCATTCAACAGATTTTTTTTTAAAGATTTTATTTATTTATGAGAGAGAGAGTGTGTGTGTGAGAAAGTGCACAGCAGAGGGAGAAGCAGGCTCCCCATTGAGCAGGGAGCCCGACTCAGGGGGCTTGATCCCGAGACCCTGGGATCACGACTGGAGCCGAAGGCAGATGCTTAACCGACTGAGACACCCAGGGGCCCCAACAGATGATTTTTTTGTTCTCCTCACTGTCCTAGATGCTGAGATGCAAAAGTAGATGAGACAGATAAGGTCCCTGCCATGTATGTTCTAGTGGAGGGAGTAGACATCAAGCAGAAAACAATTACCCAATAAATTGTGAATTATACCTGGGGTGTGTACTTTGAAGAAGAAGCATAGGGAGCTTCAGGAACGTACATCGACGGAATCTGAATGAAGCCAAGGGGTCGGAAGAGTTTTCCTTTAAAGAAAGTGACCTTTGCACTTAGCCTTGAAGGACAACATGCTGGTTATTCTCCATTTGCACCCTTCCCCTTCCCCTGCAACTCATCATCAAGGAGCCAGGAAGGATCCTTGTCTTCACAAGCTTTTTTTTTTTATTTAAAGATTTTATTTATTTATTTGACAGAGAGAGACACAGCGAGAGAAGGAACACAAGCAGGGGGAGTGGGAGAGGGAGAAGCAGGCTTCCCGCTGAGGAGGGAGCCCAATGCGGTGCTCGATCCCAGGACCCCAGGATCATGACTTGGGCCGAAGGCAGATGCTTAATGACTGAGCCACCCAGGCGCCCCTCTTCACAAGCTTTTTTTTTTTTTTTTAAAGATTATTTATTTATTTATTTATTTGAGAGAGAGAGAGAGAGCACATGAGAGGGGGGAGGGTCAGAGGGAGAAGCAGACTCCCCACTGAGCAGGGAGCCCAATGCGGGACTCGATCCCGGGACTCCAGGATCATGACCTGAGCGGAAGGCAGTCGCTTAACCAACTGAGCCACCCAGGCGCCCCTCTTCACAAGCTTTTGACACAGAATCTGGAATCCATTTTGTAACAAATATTACATTTAGCACCGCCCAAAACTCTGCAGATACATGGTGGACAAACAAGACCAAAGTTGAGTGAAACGGAAATGCACCCTATGTCTATGGTCCTGGACATCAGGGAGAGGCCAGAAGGGGGCCCAGTGTGGGTGGAGGGTTTCCCCAGAGCTGGGCAGCTCCCTGCAGGCTGTAGGCACCATCCTAATTTGGGTCTGATAGACGCAGAGTGGAGTCAAGCAAAGAAAAACATGGTTCCTGGAATCGGAAAAGACAAACCTGTTTTCTGTTGGTGCATTATCAGTTACTCCATTTACCCCCAGAGCAGTCCTGTGAGGGAGGTTTTACCATGCCACCCCTCTCCGTCCAAGGGACCTGAAATTCCAAGAGGGGAGGTAGTTTGTTCAAGGTCACACGGCTAGCAGGTGGCAGAGCCAAGTTACAAAGCCAGGTCTGTCTCATGCCTGTACCCTCTTCTGCGTCGGAGTGTTTTAGGATCCTTGCCCCTGCCCCCCTTCCCCTGAGAAAGGGACTCAAGGTTAGCTTGTCCTGGAGCCAAAAGTACCCTTATATACAAGTGAGACTATCAAAGCAAAGGGCAAATAATGGCTGGATAGATAAGGTACAGCACCTGTCAAGGCCTCAAGAACTGGCGCGCTTTCAAAGAGCTGCTATGAAAAGGGAAATGCAATCAGCCCCATAAGTCACAATGTCTTGAACATCAAAACAAATCGTGGCTTACTCGGTTTAAGGCAGCTCTTCCTGATTTGGAGGCCTACGAGAAATTTCTCCGGGTGATCCTCAGAAAGGGTCACTGGGCGCTCCTGTGACCGGGCCACACCCCCAGGGTCTGCCCAAGAAGCGCATATTCCGTAGGGCTTTCACTGCTCAGAAGTTGGAAAGCCAGGAGAATGATTGCGATTTCTAGGGCAAGCCAGTCACAGGATAGCTTTTCTCTAGGAGTCAGAAAACATAGAGGCCAAAAAGGCATGATCCGAACGTGGCAAAGAAGCAGCAACAGAGCGGCAGATGGGATTGGGTGGGAGCCAAGGAGGAAGGGGAGCTGGTAGTGGGGTGGGGGGAGGCTGAGCGTTCGGGGGGGATCCTCTCGCTGTCCTGTGGGTGCTGAGCCGGTGAGCCCACCCCACAGCTTCAAGAGGAGGAAATCTTTGAGTCAGAACAAAGGTGTTTCCTGGAAACAATCAGACCTGTCATTCTGGGAAGTTAAGATAACTCTCAATAGAGAGGTTCAACCCAGAGGAACAAAGCCATAGGATTCTGTGGACCAAATAGCTTTGCAAGATCTCAAAGCGGATTCCAGCCCTTCTGACGGCAAAATGTCTCTCCCTCCGCCAAACCAGTCTTTCCAGGCAGGTCTGTTTCCAAGAAGGAAATGAGGATGGGGAAGAAGACCAAGAAGATGCCTCTCTGGAAGAACCGATCTGCTGGGGGCAGGGACCGCGGGGCAGGGACTTCCATCATTACAGGGCTGCCAAGAAGTATTGTCCTCTTGGCAGATGGATTGGAGCCTTGCTGAGCCCAGTAGGAAGGCTGGCTGGTTGGGGAGAGAAGAAAAATCAGGGCAGAGGAGAGGAAAGAGTGGTAGGAGGGGAGGGCATGGAGGGAAGGGGTGAAGCTCGGAAAGTTCAAAGGCTTTGAATAAGTATAAGACATAATGATGTCCCCACCTTTATTTTTCCACTCCAGCTGAAAAGCAGAAGCAACTGAGACCATATAACCTCATATTAGTCTCATATATATATATGTATATATTGTGAAATGATCACCCTAATAAATTAAAATCCGTCCCCACACAAAGTTACAGTTCTTTCCTTGCACTTTGTACTCTCTCAGTGACTTTCAAATATGCGATACAGTCTCATCAACTCCAGTTCCCGTGCTGTACATGGGATCCCCAGGAATTATTCATCTTATAACCGGAAATCTGCCCCCACACTCATTTCATGTGCCCCCACCCCAGCCCACCTGCTTCCAGCAACCAGCCATCCATTCTCTGTATCTGGGAGTTCATTTTTTTTTTTTTTGAAAAGATCCCACAATTTGGCTATTGTGGACATTGCTGCTATGAAATTGGGGTGCAGGTGCCCTTTCTTTTCACTATGTCTGTATTTTGGGGGTAAATCCCTGGTAGTGCAATTGCTGGGTCATAGGGTAGCTCTATTTTTAACGTCTTGAGGAACCTCCACACTGTTTTCCAGAGTGGCTGCACCAGCTTGCATTCCCACCAACAGTGTAGGAGGGTTTCCCTTTCGCCGCATCCTTGCCAACATCTGTTGTTTCCTGTCTTGTTAATTTTGGCCATTCTGACCGGTGTGAGGTGGTATCTCACTGAGGTTTTGATTTGTATTTCCTTGATGCCGAGTGATGTTGAACATTTTTTCATGTGTCTGTGTGGTGATGAGCACTGGATGTTACACGCAACTAATGAATCATTGAACACTACATCAAAATCTAATGACATACTATGTGTTGACTGATTGAACATAAAAAAAAAAAGATTCCACATATCAAGGAGATCATACAGTATTTGTCTCTTCCTGCCCAACTTACTCCACTTTACATAGTGTCCTCAAGGTCCGTTCATGTCACAAATGGCAGGATTTTTTAATGGCTGAGTGTTGTTCCATTGCATATATAGAATCACCTTTTCTTTATCCATCCATCCATCCATCCATCCATCCATCCATCCATCTGTGGACACTTAGGTTGCGTCCATATCTTGGCCTTTGTGAACAGGGCTGCAGCGAATGTGGGGATGTGCATACCTTCAAGTTAGTGTTTTCCTTTCCTTTGGACAAATACCCAGAGGTGAAATTGCTGGATCATATGGTGGTTCTAGTTTTAATTCTTTGAGGGGCCTCCATACTGTTTTCCACAGTGGGTGCACTGATTTGGGCAACTTTTTAAAAGACTGCTGATTTCCTGGCCGCATTCTGGCAAGAGTCTGAGTCAGTGCATGTGGGGTGGGGCCCAGGAGTCTGGATTTAAAGCTTCACAGCTGATTCAAAGCCCAGTCAGGATGGAGAACAGCTGGTAGGTGTCTCGTTCTCTCTCCCACCCCTTGGCTTCAAGGACTCAAGTGCTCCCTTCCTGTTCTGCTCTTGGGTTATGATAGAATATACCAGCTGTGTGCTTAGGAAAGAGCTTTTAACTCACTTTTAATGAATCATATGACAGGTTTTGCTGGGAGTGGGGTGTTCTCCCAAATGCAGGCCAACGTTGCCCTAACATGGCCACAAACTGAACCCAGTCCCTCCCTGGTCAGCTCCTAGAACACCCTCCATCTCCGGAATGTCTCCCTCCCAAGAGAGCTTGAGAAAGAGTGTGGGTGACTCGGTGTCATTGTGCTGGTGGCCTGTCCAGAAGCAGGGCAGGAGGGTATCATGTCATTGCATAAGACTGGCCATCTAGGGAGCGCATGAGCGGCTGTCAGTTGAGTGTCCGACTGTTGATTTCGGCTCAGGTCATGATCTCGTGGGTCATGAGATCAAGCCCCTCATGGGGCTCTGAGCTCAGCGGGGAGTCTACTTGAAGATTCTGTCCCTCTGCCACCACCCCACCTCTCCAATAAATAAATAAATCTTTAAAAAAAAGACTGGCCATCCATGGGCATGGTTCACATTCTGGAGCAAGGCCAGACAAAGGCAGGGCAGGACTTTTGGTGGACAGTTCAAGTGCTCAAGCAGTCATCATCTTGACCAGTGCCTTTTTTCTCCGGACACATTTAAAGGACACCAGAGAGGAACACCTGGGTGGCTCAGTCGTTAAGCGTCTGCCTTCGGCTCAGGTCATGATATCAGGGTCCTGAGAGTGAGCCCCACATCGGGCTCCCTGCTCTGCAGTAAGCCTGCTGCTCCCCCTGCCTGTGTTCTCTCTCTCTCTTTCTGACAAATAAATTTTAAAAATCTTAAAAAAAAAAAAAAAAGGCCACCAGAGAAATGAGATAGAGCCTGCTGGAATGGCCACAGAAGTGTCAGCCAGAGGTGAAGGGAACTAAGAGGTACAAACTTCCAATATCAAGTAAATGAGTCCTGGGGATGTAACGTACAGCATGGGGAATATAGTCAAAAATATTATAATGACTTTGAAGGGTGACAGACAGTAACTAGACTTATTGTGGGGACCATACTGTAATGTATAAACATATCAGATCACTATGATATACAGAATATTGAATGTCACTTAAGCTTCAATTAAAAAAAAAAAAGTGTCAGCCAGATGCCCTGGCCTCAGCAAGACCAGCTTCAGCTTCTCTGCCTTCCAGCTGGGCTTGGCCATGCCCCCCAGTTAATATTTTTTGAGCCTCTACTATGTGCCAGGCATTGAGCTAAGTGCTTCCCACGCATTCATGCCTTACTGAGTCCTCACAATCAACCCGTGAGCGAAACCCTTCTATTATGCCCATTTTACAGATGTGCAAAGTGAGGCCAGCCTATACAACTTCCTTGTGGAAAGAAACAAAGACCATCCAGATGAAGACAAACACGTTTTTCATTCAGAGCTTGCTACAGCAAGAGAGGCAGCCACTCTCATTTGTGTTTGGCAGAGACTCACAGACAGGCCAGGGATTGGGGGAGCCCCAGAGTGGACAAAAGGGAAGGCACAGGTGTGCTTCTGTTGGAGGGGTTGGCACGGAGAAACAAGCATCTTGTGTGTTTGATTTGGGAATATAGTTGGCTCTCTCTGGTTGATCCTGAGTTGGAAAAGGGAGGAAAAAATAGGAAGCTGGCAGTCTCCAACCAAGTTGTGATGGTTCTGGGCTAGTTGCTGCCAGGACCGTGGGTCAGAGTTCTCTTGTCATCTACAGCCTGGCCATTGTCCATTTGCATTTCAGTCTCTCATCCCTGCATGCTCCAGCTCTCGTCCATCCCTACAGAAAAGCTCTTCTTGCCAGAGTGAAATCTTGGTCACCATTCAGATGCCAACTCTGTGCTAAGATTTCTGCAGGCTCCCCTCAACACACACCAGAACCTCCCCTCCTTTGAACTGCTAGCACTACTCTATCCTGCTTCAAAGTGGAGTTATAAGAACCTCGAGAGCGGCTGCATACTGAATGTCTCCGGTCACGCCTTCTGTGGGCTCTGCAGACTGTCTGAAGGCTTATTTGCAGCCATGGAAGGCTGCAGAACGTGCGCCCCTCCCCACAACTGGCAATGACCCATGGAGAGGGGCTGTGATGCTGAGGAGGTGGGTCTTACACCACTTTCCAGAGGCGTCAGCTCTAATTGCTCTCTGCCCGATGATGCTCCCTTACTGGCTACCTTCCTTTGCCTTGTATCACCTCCCCATCCTCTTGAGGTTACTCCCTGTACCTCCCGCACATAATCTTGGCACTCAAATCTTCGTTTTGGGGTCTGCTTCCAGAAAAACCCCAAGTGGAAAGGGCTTATTGTACCCATTTTACAGATGAGGGAAACTGAGGCTCAGAGAACTTTAGTGGCATATGTCAATGTCATGCAGCTCATGAGCTAGGATTGGTACTAAACCCACACTGCTCTTGATTTGTGAGTGTGTGTGTGTGTGTGTTATTTTTCTCCCTAATTCTCTGAAGCCAGAGACCATCTTTTTCATTTAATAGCCTTGTGGAATAATGTGCTTGGTTGAAAAATTTTTAAAAATTTAATTGGAGGGGCGCCTGGGTGGCTCAGTCGGTTAAGCGACTGCCTTCGGCTCAGGTCATGATCCTGGAGTCCCTGGATCGAGTCCCGCATTGGGCTCCCTGCTCGGCGAGGAGCCTGCTTCTCCCTCTAACCCTCCCCCCTCTCATGTACTCTCTCTCTCATTCTCACTCTCTCAAATAAATAAATAAATCTTTAAAAAAAAATTTAATTGGATCCAGCTGTGCATGAATGTTTTACAAAGTTCACAACAGGACTCCC
Source organism: Mirounga angustirostris (assembly GCF_029215605.1). NCBI lineage: Eukaryota > Metazoa > Chordata > Mammalia > Carnivora > Phocidae > Mirounga > Mirounga angustirostris. The sequence continues at coordinate 171,224,640 of NW_026991713.1, forward strand.
AAGAGTGGGCCAAGACCACTCCTAGGATGCCCCGGGCTCAGGCTGCCTTTAACCCCTTCCGATGGGCAACTCGGGATGCTCTCTGGGCCACACACTCCATTGTTCATACTCTGACCCTGTCCCTCTAGGAAGAGAACAAGCAAGACACAATCACCTTCAAAGGGAAATCACATTTTACTTGGATCGTTATTTGAGAAGAGCAAGTGTTTCCACACTCTTGACATCTCCATCACATGGTATCTCATACATAGGGAAAAAAAAACCAAAAAAACCCTGGAATCCCTCTCCCCCTACAGTCCCCGCTCCGTCTTCCCATCCTCAAATGTAGGGAAAGACCAGCTTTAAAGGCATAGCAGGTCTTTGTCCCTAAAGCAGCACAGAGAAGGCCATTCCACAAAGCGGACCACCTCCTCCAAACCCTATCTTCCCAAAGGAATTGATCCTCCAGGACTGTTTTATAACAAAAGGCAATGAGTCCCTAAAAACTTCACTATGTACAGCTTGTGAGACTCGTGCAAGGAAGGCTGGGATCTGGCGGCGCCTACGGCAAAGGAGCCCCGTATTTTCTCGGATTTTTATTCATCTGGGTTTCTGGAAGTGGGACAAGCTGAGGGCATCGGCAATGTGATGACGAGCTGCAGCTGTCGACAGGTTGCCCGTACCCAGACAGACAGACAGACAGTCAGCCCGCAGGGTCCCACAAGCCCAGAGGACCCACAGAAGCCAGCTACAGGCTAAGTTTTTAGGTGCTGGCCAAGTGTGTCTGCAGGTCGGGCCTCATGCCCCTGGGTCCTGATGGAGCCTGGGAAGCAGAGAAAGCCTACCCCCTTCCTTCCAGAATCTTCTCCTCCAGCTCAGGGAAGGCAAGGGGCCCAGGACGCTTGGAGCGGTTGCTCAGCCTCCCCTGCCTCGGGTTTCGTTTTACAGACTGATGTTAGGAAACAGGAACATTCGCTCTCCCCCTCTTACCGCTGGCTCACGGGCCCCAGGCGGAGGGCCAGGGGGCAGTTAGATGGATGTGGTGTTGCCAGGGTTCCCCTGCACTGGGGCTTTGGTGCGCATTGCCCTGACCCTAGGAGACGCCGTCTTCTGCCTGGCATCCAGCTTCTTCATGTACTTCTGGACCCAGGGATGCCTGGGGTCGCCACAGAACTTCTGGCCTTTCCTGGTGGTGAAGCTGTGGGAAGGGTGACAAGGGCACACTTGAGAGGTGGCAGGGACCTCGGACCACTTCCCCAGACAAGCAGGGAGTGTAGAGGCCCGCAGAGGGGCAAGCTGCTGCCTGGGGGGGCCTCCTAGCAAGGTCCTGACACACAGTCCTCTCCCTGCGTGTCTGCATCTCTGCACATCCTCGGCAACCTCCCTGTCCGATGGGGGAGGCCCGGCCCTGCCTTCAGAAAATGCTGGATCTGAAGAGAGAGACACAATCTCTACCCACAGGGAGGAGAGGAGAGGAGAAAATGCATTGAAACTCCCCAGGAAAAAAGGCAGATACCTCCAATTCACACGTCTTTCGGGGAAAGGTGACTCATAAAGATGCCAGAGCAGGGAGGGGGCGGTGCCAGGCCAGCTCTGAGCTAGGGGGTGCCAGGGGGCGAAATGACTCATGATACCAAGGTCACATTTCTGCAGCAGGTCGCTGTTACAGAATAAGCTCACACTTGCTGTCTTGTGTGAGAGGCAGCTATGAAGTTATCTGGAGTCCCAGTGACCTTGAGCGGGTCAACTCTCTGGGCCTCAGTTGTTACCTGTAAAATGGGCATAATCCTATCTAGCTCACCAAATGGTCCAGAGGGTTAGTTACAATCATGGTATACGTCCCCAGATAGTGCCTAGTATATGTGGTGACCCGGAGGCTCATCTCTCCCTGCCCCTCTCCTGCCGGGTGTCCAGGGAGAGGGAGATACTCACATCACTCCTGCCACAGGGCAGACACTCGCACTGGACAGCTGGTAGCTAACCACTCGGTTCTGAGGAACTTTCTTGGAAATGAAGGATATGCAGCAGGAAGAGGGGATGGGCACAGAGCCTAAAAGACGGGAGAGAGAACCATGTTCTTTCCCAGCCTGTCCAAGGCCTGGGCTTCAGGGATGGAGCACGTCCCCTACACTAACACCTCCAGACAGCTGCTCCCCAGCATTCCCCTCCAAACCCAGCCTGGTCGGTCCTCCACCCTCCGCTGTGCCATCCAGCCATGCTCTCGGCATGACTGACCTGCCTGATAGCCCGGGGCTGAGTTGGAGGTCGTACCTGCAGGGTCAATGCGGTGGGCACATAGGGTCAGAAGCAGGAGGCTAGCCCCAAGGGTCGCAAGGCCTGCCATGTGCCGGAGAAGCAGTTCAGCACCTAGAGCTGGGGTGCAGGAGAAGAGGGCCAGGTTCCTTTCAGACCACCCCAACCTCCCTCTGCCTTTTATAAGGGCAGTTGGGAGGAAACATGCTCTGACGGAGTCTCCCCCACACCCTCCAGATTGCCTTGAAAGTCCTCGAGGCCTATGAATTCTGAGAAGCGGAAGTGGTTGCCTAGCTGAGTCAGGGGTTATGTGGTGTATTCTAACAAAGGCTGGGGGAAGAGAGGATTGCCTCGCCTAAGTGAAGTGCAGAAGCTTTGGATGCAGAGTCAGAAGGCTAATGAGGATCCTTGCTGTGCCGTTCATTCCCTGTGGGATCCTGGATAAGTCACTCACCTATCTGAGCTTTAGTTTCTTTTTTTTTTTTTTATTCATGAGAGAGCGAGAGAGAAAGGCAGAGGGAGAAGCAGGCTCCCAAGGAGCAGGGAGCCCGATACGGGACTCGATCCCAGGACCCCGAGATCATGACCTGAGCCGAAGGCAGACGTTTAACCATCTGAGCCACCCAGGCGCCCTGAGCTTTAGTTTCTTGAGCTGAAAATGGGTAAAGTCACCCTATCTCCTTCCATTCATTCATTCATTCATTCATTCACCAAGTCTTTGGACGGGGGGCAGCAGAGGGAGAGGGAAAGAGAGAATCTCAAGCAGGCTCCACACCCAGTGGGAAGCCCGATGCGGGGCTCCATCTCACAACCCTGAGATCATGATCTGAGCCAAAACCAAGAGCCACACGCTCAACTGACTGAGCCACCCAGGTGAATATCAGTTGATATTCACCAACTCTTTTTTTTTTTTTTAAAGATTTTATTTACTTATTCATGAGAGAGAGAGAGGCAGAGGGAGAAGCAGACTTCCCACAGAGCGGGGAGCCCGATGCGGGACTCGATCCCAGGACCCCGGGATCATGACCTGAGCCGAAGGCAGACGCTTAACCATCTGAGCCACCCAGGCGCCCAATATTCACCAACTCTTATTAGGCTATGTGCTATGTGCCAGGCTTCCAGTGGGGAGACAGATATGCGGGCAAGTGTGCGTAAGAAGCAATTACAGGTGCTGACCGAGTGGACGTGGAGCAGAACAGACACTCTCGATGTTCATGTGCCCTTGGACCCCTTCACCTTGTTTGCACATACTGGCTTTTGGTGACCTTGCATTCCTAGTGCCCAAGCTGGTGAAGCCACCTAGCCAGCAGGCTCTACGAAAGTGGGAAATACCTAGAAATCTATATTCTCGGGGCAGACCTTGACACAGGTCTGCTGGAGGGATACAGACTCCAGATATAGCATGACCTACACTGCTTCCTGAGACCCCGACTGGGTCAAGCCAGTTTCCTTCTGTGCAGCAGGACTCTGTTGACCCCCCTTCCCTCCTGGGTCTGCTTCTCCTCTGCCCTGTTGGTTTCCCCTGGAGGCACTGCCTAATGAACCACTTGCCCACAAATCCTCCTTTCAGGGTCAGTTCTGAGAACCCCAGCCTGAGACAAGGGGTGTAGGTGGGGAGGGGGGATCATTGAAGGAACTGGCCAGCTCTGCTGGAAGGAAACTGGGGGATGCGCTTGGAATTGATGGCTGTGCTGAGGTTTGGACAGTCAAGAAACTGGTAGCTGCAGGCGCCTGGGTGGCTCAGTTGGTTAAGCGACTGCCTTCAGCTCAGGTCATGATCCTGGAGCCCCGGGATCGAGTCCCACATCGGGCTCCCTGCTCAGCGGGGGGTCTGCTTCTCCCTCTGACCCTCTTCCCTCTGGTGCTCTCTGTCTCTCATCCTCTCTCTCAAATAAATAAATAAAATCTTTTTAAAAAATAAAAAAAAAAAGATTCTCTTTAAAAAAAAAAAAAAGAAACTGGTAGCTGCAGGAGGGCTTTGTAGGTCATGTTGAACAATGCTGTTCTTAGGAACCGAGGTGACCTTGGCAGACAGAGTGGAATATGGCACCCACTTCACTCTGTCCCCCATTCCAGGTCCCAGACTGGGACCCCATATTTGGACTTTTGTCAACTGCTGATTCCATTTCCAGCCCCTCCCTCCAATGTTCTCCATTCCATTTCTCATGGGAATGAATCCTCGGCTTTCTCTGGCCTCCCTGCTCTGGCCATCCAGGGTATGCAAGCACACACCGATGGAGGAGCTCACTGCCACACATCACCCGGATTACAGCCAGTTGTGTGTCTCTGTCTCCCATGGGACCACAGACACCAAGATCGATGTCCCATTTCCATGCCCACCAATTCCCATGCAGGTCAGCTATTGCGTGGCCAGTGTTTTTAGAATGAATATATGATGGACCAACTCTGACCAAGGACTCCTACGTGGTCTCTGCCCAGCATGACTGAGATCAGTGTGGACATACATGGGGGAATCAATAGGCAGGTCCTCTGATGGGGGCCAGGCCAGCCATTCTCTGAGCCTGCCTGAGATTCTCTCTTTCTCTTTCCCTCTGCTGCCCCCTGCCCAAAGACTTGGTGAATGAATGAATGAATGAATGGAAGGAGATAGGGTGACTTTACCCATTTTCAGCTCAAGAAACTAAAGCTCAGATAGGTGAGTGACTTATCCTGCTCCCCTCAGCAGCCAGCAATGATGATCTTCACCTGGCAGAGTACGGGGGACATTAAATGAGATGCCCTTTATACATTCAGGGGCTTTCCATGATTCCATCTTATGACATCCATTTGAAGATTTGCTTCTCAACAATCCAGAGGGGGCTTTTTGACTCAGAGGTGCTGGGACAGAGTGCGGCAGGAGCAGGAAGACATCAGGCAGAAGCAGCATGCAGGAGAAGAACGAGGACAGGGCTGAACAGGGCAGGAAGCTTGTGCTGTCTGCATGTTGAAACCCGAGGGAATGGCACAGCAGAAGGTCACTGGGTGGGAGGGTTTGGGGTGGGGTGCATTCTTTAGAGACCAAGGCCCTTTCTTTCTTTCTTCCTCTCTTCCTCTCTTTCTTTCTTTCTTTCTTTCTTTCTTTCTTTCTTTCTTTCTTTCTTTCTTTCTTCTTTCTTTCTTCTTTCTTTCAGAGCACGAGTGTGCTGGGTTGAGGAGGGGCAGAGGGAGAAGGAGAGAATCTCAAGCAGACTCCGTGCTGAGTGCAGAGCCCCACACGGGGCTCTATCCCATGACTCTGAAATCATGACCTCAGCTGAAACCAAGAGTTGGACACTTAACTGACTGAGCTACCCAGATGCCCCATTTCTTTCCCCAAGGCCTTTCAAAAAAAGTGCCCAGTCTTGGGTGAAAGCAAAAGAAAAGGAGGTTCTAGGAAAGCAGAATAGAAAACAGAAATAGAAAGAAAGAGGAGGAGGAGGAGGAGGAGAAGGAGGAGGAGGAGGAGGGGAGAAGGGAGAAGAAAGGGGGGAGGGGGAGGGGAGCAGACTTGGGGAAAGGAGGTGAAGAGGAAAGAGGAGAAAGAAGGGGGGCCCTGTGAAGTGCTCTGAACCCCCCTGGCTCCAGCTCAGACTCTGCTCCTTGCCCACTGTGGTTTCTCCATCTGAGAAGTGGGATGTGGCTGGATCTGCGTTTTCCCAGAGTGTGGCAGCCACATGACCACGTGATACAAAAACGGGCATATTTCACGTTAATTTAAATATGTCTTATTTTGGTGACCCTCTATGATAAAGGGGTGTTATATTTATATAACATAAGATTTTCCCAAAGTAAAAAATACGAGTTGACAAAATAGAATAAAGTAGGTCAACAGGACTAATAGTGTGGATATAGGACAAAAATTGTGACGATGACCCAGGAATAGCTGAAACCTGAGAAACCTGGCCAACGTGCCCTCTGAGGGCCTCTCCCCTCGAACGTGCATCCAGGCAGCAGAGGAGGGAGGAGGAGGAGGTTGGAGACTAAGTGGGCAGCGGGGAGGAGAGGAACAGGAGAGGAAGGCAGAACTGTGCCTGGCAGGGAGCAGGGGGCAGTGGTCCTGCCCTTGCGGAATGGCAGCAAGGGAGGCTGTCTGGTTGCCTCTCCTGGGTGAGTCACCCCAAGAACAATGATGTAGCACCAAACCCAAGCTGCATGATGCGGGCCCATGGACGGTAGCCAAGGGGGTAAGGGGACTCCAAGACACACCCCATTGAGAAAGGACTGGAAGAAATGGGCTGTTAGCTTGGACAAGAAATGACTCCAAATACTTGAAAACATGTCCCAGAAAGGGAGAGTTGGCCCCGGTGGCCCTAAATAGTGCAAGAGTAGACAGTTGTGAGGGCAGGGTGGTGTGGATTGGGCAGGAGGGCAGCACAAGAGCAGGGCTCAGCTTGCCTATGAAGTTGCTAAGAGCTTCAGATCCCTCCTCCCCATGAATCCACACTTCATCCCCAAGGCAACTGAGCCTTAGAGGTCAGGCAAGGGTAGAGCCGGCATTTGAATTGTGTTCTGTCTGAACCCAAGGTTCATGCAGTGCCTCTCACCTGGGAGCTCAGCCTTGATCCTGGGGGCAGCGGGGCCACCCATGCTTTGGATGTGCAGAGTTTAAAAGAGGTCAGATCTGTGGTCTAGTGACATGATTGGATCCACTGGTAGGCGTGGTAGGAAAGGACTGGGGCAGGGAGGCCGGCTGGAGGTTATTGAAGCTGTCCAGGGGAGGGATGATGAGGGACTAAAGCAGGAGCCAGGAGAGGTAAAATTGGCTCCATTCCACCTGTTAGATCTACTTGAAGTGCCTGGAGGAGAGGGAGATGCAGAATCTGGGAGGTGCCCCCTGGTGCATTCCAGGTTGTGGGTGACAAGCACCTGCAGGTTTCCTAATACCCACTTCTTGGAACTCAGTCCAGAACCCACCTTTTTAAGCCTCTCCCTAAACCCAGTAACCATGGCCCAGGAGGACCACCCTCTGGATTTGAATATCACCTTCCAGGATGGAAGTCTTTGCTCAGCTCTTCAATGGCATTACCAACATTACTTAATTCCTCTGAGCCTTACCGTTCCTGTCTCATCTATAAAAGGGGAAATAACAATTTTCATCTCATAGATTATTACGAGGATTGAACATGATAATTCATGTCAAGTGCTTAGCTCCCAGTCCAGCATAGATCAAATGCCCCCCTGGCCATTCTTATTTTTATTACAACAACTTGTTTACAAGCCAGTGAGATGATTAAACAACGCACAGGCTCTTCCATGAGCTTTACTATATTACTGCATTTATTTTTTTTTAAAGATTTTATTTATTTATTTGAGAGAGAGAGAGCACATGAGATGGGGGAGGGTCAGAGGGAGAAGCAGACTCCCTGCTGAGCAGGGAGTCCGATGCGGGACTCGATCCAGGGACTCCAGGATCATGACCTGAGCTGAAGGCAGTCGCTTAACCAACTTAGCCACCCAGGCATCCTATATTACTGCATTTAATCTAATCTTTACACTAATGACCCTGTACTGTAGATATTATAATATCATAGTACAGAGAGGTGAAGCAACTTGCTCATGGTCACACAACCACTGACTCCACTTTTGTTTTGCAGCTGAAACATGAACTACCATATAGGGTGTTAAAAATATGGGAGTAGTGAGGGAGTGAAAGGCTAAGAAAGAGAAGGAAAATGGGCAAGCTGATCCTAAAATTCATACAGAAATTCGAGGAACCCAGAATGGTCAAAATAATTTTGAAAAAGAAGAATAAAGTTATGGGGCTAACACTTCCCACTTTCACAGGTTACTACAAACTGAAGTAATCAAGATGGTTTGGGTATGGGCATAAGGATAGACATACAGATCAATGGAGTTTAGAGTCCAGAAGTAAACCCTCACATTTACAGTCAATTGATTTTTTTTTAAAGATTTTATTTATTTATTTGACAGAGAGAGAGAGAGAGTGAGCACAAGCAGGGGGAGTGGCAGGCAGAGGGAGAAGCAGGCTCCCCGATAAACAGGGAGCCCGATGCAGGACTTGATCCCAAGACCCTAGGACCATGACCTGAGCTGAAGGCAGACGCTTAACCCACTGAGCCACCCAGGTGCCCTTACAGGCAACTGATTTTTGATAAGGATGCCAAAGCCATTTGATGGGAAAGGATAGTCTTTTCAACAAATGGTGCTGGGACAACTGGATATCCATATGCAAAAGAATGAAGTTGGATCCCCTCCCTCACACCATATGTGAAAATTAACTCAACATAAATGTAAGAGTTAAAACTATAGAACTTTTAGAAGGAAACATAAGAATAAATCTTGATGACCTTGGATGAAGTAACAGTTTCCTTGATATGATACCAAGAACACAAGCAAGCACACAAAAAATAGTTGGACTTTACTAAAATTAAAAATGTTGTGAATTGGGGTGCCTGGGTGGCTCAGTCAATTAAGCATCTACCTTTAGCTCAGGTCATGATCTCAGGGTCCTGGGATCCAGCCACGCGTCGCATTGCATCCGGGCTCCCTGCTCAGCGGGGAGCCTCCTTCTCAGGCTCCCTCTGCCCCTCCCCCTGTTTGTTCTCTCTCTCATTCTCGCTTTCTCTCTCTCTCTTAAATAAATAAATAAATAAATAAATAAATAAATAAATAAATAAATAAATAAAGTCTTAAAAAAAAAAACTTTGTGAATCAAAGGATACTATCAAGAAGGTGAAAAGTCAACTTACATAGTGGGAGAAAATATTTGGAAGTCATCTGATAATTCCAGTATCCAGATTGATTCTTCAGAAAATTCTTAGAATTCCACTTGTGAAAAGACAAACAATCCAATTTTAAAATAAGCAAAGAATTTGAATTGGTATTTCTCCAAAGAAAATATACAGATGACCAAGAAGTACATGAAAAGATAACGCAACATCATTAGTCATTAGGGAGATTCAAATAAAAACCACAGTGAGATAGCACTGCACACAGCCAGCTATGGAAAAAAAAGAAAAATAAGTGTTGGCAGAGAAATAGGAACTCTCATACATTGTTCCTAGGAATGTAAGATTGTGTAACCACTGCAGAAAAATGTGACAGTTCCTCAAAAAGTCAAACATAGGGTTACAATGTGATACAACAATTCAAGTCCAAGGTATACTCTAGAGAACTGGAAACATGTTCCTGCCAAAACTTGCCAATGAATGTTCACAGCAGCATTATTTGTAGTAGCCCAAAACATGTAAACAGTCTAATGTTCATCAGATGATGAATATATAAACAAAAACGGCATAGCTATACAGTGGAATTTTATTCAGCTATAAAAAGTAATGAAGTGTATGGATACATTCTTTGTGATAGAAGTCAGACTCAGAAGGTCATATAGTGTAGGATTCCATTTACAAGAAGTGTTTTAGAGTGGGAAAATCCATAGAGACGTAAAGTAGATTAGTGGGTGGGGGACGGGGCGGGGGGAATGGGAAGAAGAGGGGGTTGAGAGAGATGAGATTTCTTTTTTGGGGTGATAGAAATGTTCTAGAACTAAATCGTGGTGAGGGTTGTACCAAATGTGCCACTCAACTGTACACTTGAACGGCATTGGGGTGCCTGGGTGGCTCAGTCAGTTAAGCGTCCGACTCTTGGTTTCAGCTCAGGTCAGGATCTCAGGGTCATGAGATCAAGCCCCACGTTGGGCTCGGAGCTCAGCTTGGAGTCTGCTTGAGATTCTCTCAATCCTTCTCCCTCTCCCTCCCCCTCTTCTCCTCACCCTGCTTGAATGCTCTCTCTCTCAATAAATAAATAAATAAATAAATAAATAAATAAATAAATAAATAAATAAATAAATAAAATCGTTAAAGGCATTAAAACAATGAATTTTATGTTATGTAGATTTTATCTCAATTAAGAACTAAAGAAAAAAGAAGAGAGCAGAAGCTGAGGAAACTTTCAAAATATTTGCTCAAATGGTGGGGACTTAGTGACTTTTTTGAGGCCATACCCATTCTCAAAGACCTCACCTGCCTCCCTCCCCCTCTGTGGCCTGGCTTCGATCAAACAGTCTGATTTATCAGATTGAACCCAGGAGGGCAGAGTCAGGCGGGGACAGTGGGTTTTCCCCAAATCCTTCCCCTACCCTGCACACACTTCCTGACAAGCAGGCAGAAAAGGAGTCTTCCTTCAATGGGTTCCATGGCTGTCTTCATCGAATGGAGGCTCCAGGTCCCCCTCACTCTTTTTTTCTTCCCTGATGACCCTCCTCAGTCCCCAGCACCTTCTTACTCCCTCTGTCCCATGTTATGTGAACCTACTATTTTATAGAAGGGCGATAAAAAAGCATTCACTCCACAGATAAGTGACTGACAACAGTTTAACAAGAAGGGGCTTCTTGTATTCTAGGTCTCTGCAAATAAGGACGATGGGAGCTAGGTTTCTCACTGCTGGGGAAGGGCATTGAAAATATGGAGAGGGGGAAGGAGAGAATGAACCCAAGGATGTTGGAATGGAAGCAGAGTTATCAGTGATTATATATATGCAATCATTTAGAAACAATGACATACCAGTTGCAATGAGCATACCTAGAAAAACATTTCTTGGAAAAGCAGCGATTCTAGTCCTGGGGCAGAGAACATCTTTTTGGGCCAGAAAGTAGCAAAGTGCTCAAAGAATCATGGGGATAAGTCAAAAGGACATAGGTGGCAGCTTGCAAGGACTCATACTGGACAAATCTGGGACAATTTGGCCAGTAATAGTGACAGTGATGGATTGAATAAAGTAAGAATCCATAAATAAATGTTTTGGGTTGAATTGTGACCCCCACACCTGCCCTACCTCCCACCAAAAAGAATGTATATTGGAGTCCTAACCACATTCTAGAATGTGATCTTATTTGGAGGCAGGGTCTTTGCAGAGATAAGCAAGTTAAAATGGGGTCAGTAGGGTGGGCCGTAATCCACAATGACAGGTGTCCCAATAAAAAGGGGGAAATTTGGACTTAGCTGCTGACATGCACAGAGGGAAGATTTTGTGAAGACCCATGTGGAGAAGGTGGCCATTCATAAGCCAAGGAGAGAGGTCTGGAGCAGAGCCTTCCCTCACAGCCCTGAGGAAGAATCACACCTTGATCTTGGACTTCTAGCCTCCAGACTGTGAGACAGTACATTCCTTTTGTTTAAGCAGCGCCCCCCACCCCACCCCCCGCCAGCCCCGGGCGGTGTTACTTCCTTATAGCAACCCTAGCAGACCAATAGAGGGGAAGCTCCATTAGCAGTAGGATGCCAACTGATAGAGAAGAAATGACAGAGCTAGAAAATCACCCAAGGATGCTAAAATTCGAAGGTGAAAGGGTGATGGGAAATGGGGTATTTCCATTGTCTCAGTAGGTTTCCCCACAAATTCTAGCTAATTATGAACAGAAAATCAGTAACTCGATAGTGAAGAAAGCTGGAGGACATTAATACAAAACCAAACTTCATGTGTGTTTCCTAATAAGGTTTGAAATTGGACTGAGGGTCAAGGAAAGGAACAGCTATGGTATGTTGGAATGTTCTAGTCCCAGATCTCTACAAACCAGCTGGATGAACTTGAGCAAATCACTCAGTTCTCCCAAGCTTGGATTTCTTCATCTCTGAAATGCGGTGGGGTGGGGTGTAGACTTACGTAGTCATGCGAATCCAAAGAAATTATGGACATGAGAGCTTTCAGTAAACTTCAAAGCATGGTACACCTTCAAGTCTTCACCATCCAGTGTGAATCAGATAAGATAGAAGAATTAAGCCCATTTCAGGCATTAGACAGCAGAGGAGCAAATATTTGGGGTCAGTGGGGCCTTCCTGGGCCCCTAAAATTGGATTTTCAAGGCAATCTGGCTCTGTTGGCTCTTGAATGGACTTTAATGAAAAAGGAAAATGACTTGGAATATATATCCAGCAATATTGGGGTTGTCTTTTTCTTGAGACCTGGGGCTGGGTGACAGCTGTTTCAGGATGGGTTGTTTTTTTTTTTAAGATTTTATTTAGTTATTTATTTGATAGAGAGAGAATGGGGTGGGGAGGAATAGAGGGGAGAAGCAGAGGGGGAGGGAGAGGGACAAGCAGACTCTGCTGAACACGGAGCCTGATGCAGGGCTCGATCTCACAACCCTGAGATCAGGACCTGAGCCGAAATCAAGAGTCAGACGCTTAACTACTGAGCCACTCAGGTGCCCCTCGGGATGGGTTTTAAGGGGTTGAAAAAATTTCTCCTTCCTCACCCTGCTAGTCTGATACAGATCATGGACAATTACCTTCTAAATAATGTCCCCTTTGTTGAAAGGCAAATATATTTCTTGGCAGGGATAAGAAATCCCTCACATATACCCTGTAATAAAACTTAATCAAACCAGTCATCCAACCATCCACATACTCATTGCTCCCTGCTGTACGCCAAATGCCTTGCTCACCCTAGGCACATGAAGGGAATTATATACAGCGGCTGCCCTCGAGGTATTCACCTTGGGCCGTGAGAGACAAAGGCAATTATGGTATAAGTGGTAGGTACCCACAGGGAGGAGGTATACCTGGCCACATTAGACAGCAGAAGAACGTTCTAGAAGAGGTGCCTCCTCAGCTGAGTAAGGCTGACTGAGGTGGGAAGGCCTAGGAGGGTAGCAGTAGAGACCTGGTAGAGAGGGATGTTCCAGACCTTGGAGGTCACAGGCATGAGGTCAAAGAGGAGAGGTGACTTGGTCAAGTCTGGAGTTTTGCAGAAATCCCTCTGGCTGCAGCAGCCAGTGTAGGGAGACTGTTGTGAAGGCTGGGGGGAGAGGTGGAGGCAGTGGAGGTGAGAGAGGTGGAGGCAGTGGGGGGTGGGAGGAAGGGGATGGTATTGAGAACTACTCAGAAAATTGATTCGACAAGATTTGGTGCCCTGGTGGTTGAGGAAGGAGAAGGAGGTGTCCAGGATACCACTCGGGTTTCAAACTTGGGTGCGTGGTGGGGATGGGGCCATTTGAGGAAGGGTAGAATCCACCAGGGAAAGCAGGTCTAGGTGAAAGCTATTTGGGGCTGTGGGATTCAGAGTCCCAGGGGTTCTAGTGGAGCCTTGGAGGATGATGCAGGCCCAGAGATATCGCACAGGTCAAATGCCCCCACCCAGCCCCAGGCATGGACGGTGTAGCACCATGAAAATGGCACAACCCTAGAGGCAGACGTTCCTGGGTTGGTTCCCTGCCCCCTACTTGTTTTCTTGGTGGCCCCAGGCAAGGTGCTGAACTTCTCGGAAGCACAGCCCATTTGCTGTAAAATGGGGATGTGAAAGCCCATCTCCCAGGATGGTGGCCAGAGGAGGGTGGTCCTTGAGCCTCAACAAGGGTCTCTATCCCAGGCCTACCTTCTGGAGACAAGTTGCCACCAGACCAGACCTGAATCCCTTCTGTTATTTCCTTAAAGACCCATTTGGCTCCTTTGAACTCTTACCTGATCCTCTTAGGGTCCCCATTTCATGGGGAAGAAACCGAGCCTCAGAGAGGCTGCATGACTTGCTCAAGACCCTGAGGCCATAATGCAGCAGGGCTGGTCCTATGTCTTCCTAGTAAAGAACATGTACCTTGGCCACAGCACCAGGTGCGCCCGGATACTGTGTGGTGCTGTTTCCAATAGGCAGAGTCCCTTTCCTTAGTAGCTCTCCAGTGCATCCCTTCCTGTCCACCCTCCCTGCTACCCCATTTGCTCAGGCTCCATCAGGTCCCTCCTGAATCCCTGCCCCAACCTCCTAACCAAAGGTGGCTGAAGATGGATAGAGTGTCTGGGGTTTGAAGCAGTGGAAACGAGAGGAGGACAGAGGAGCACAGGGTATTCAGGAAGGCAGGCTGGGGGTGTCACTGCTACCTGTGGTAACTTCCCCCCTCACCATCAAACACACCCACAGTCACAGAGGACTGGGAACCCTGGGGTGGTCCTAGGAGCCACTTACCTAGAGATGACAAAGTGACAGCCTCCACACCAAGCACGGAAGTATTTTCCCTCATTTATCAGATCCGGAGTGGCAAGGAGAGTGGGAGGAGAGGAGGGGCCTCCTGGGCAAAGAAGGGAGCCTGCACATCTTATCTTTGATCGTCTTTGAAATTCAGGAGCCCAAGGTTCACAAGGACTTTTGAGAAGTTGGCTTCATGGCAATAGGCAGACTTTAACACGTGCAGACGCAGGAGGTGGGGGGCCGTCCCCACCAGGAAAGCACAGTGAGTTCATTGCCAGGATGGACTTCTCCCCTACACACCCTAAGCCTGGTCTTGGAAGAGGTGTGGCCCTGAGTGGGGCAGTTATGAAGCAACTTGCTCTTTGGTCTCCTTAGAGCTCAATTTAACAGAAACAGTAGGGAACAAATAGCAGCTGAACCCGAGGTCACTGCTAACCAGCCGGCCTAGTCTGCATGGTAAACTGGAACAGCTGTAGACCAGAGGGGCCTCAGGGGTCCCCTTGTATGTCTCAGTGTCATTGCTGCCTTCAAGATGTTGGAGATTCAAGGGGAACAGAATCAGAATTAAGAGGTAGAACTCAAGGGGGAAAACATCGGATGGGCAAAGCAATCCAGAAACAGATCTGACCACCTTGAATGTTAGTGAGACTCCCAGCAAGGGGGCATGCAAACAGCTCTTGGCAGAGGTCCAAGTAGGAAATTCAAGCTTCATATAAAGAAGTCCCACTCAGGTCTGGGTTTCTGGGATCAAGGGAAAGACTCATTTTAGACTCAATGCCATTAGAGCTCAGAGTCCGCTGAAAGAGAAATACACATAATTACAATATAGTGTGATAAGGCATAGGGAGCAGAGGGGTTAAGAGCATGGCAATTAGGCCTGGGCTCAGATCTTGGCTTTCCAGCCTTCATTATGTCATCTCTGAAGTGGGGATGAAACCTTCTGCTTCCCAGGGGTACTATGGGGAGAGAGAAAGTGAACCACTGTACATAATGTTCCTGGCATGGTGCCTAACCTGCAATAAATGTTAATAATAGGAAGTCATTTCTAGTGCAAGGCACCTGCCTGCCAACGGCTCTGGGAAGATACGGCTCTGCGTTGGGGATCAGGGAAGCTTCAGAGAAGGACAAGCAGGAGCTCTGGGGAACAAATGGTCAAGGGCATTCCAGGCCAAGGGGAAGAGCATGGGCAGGGAGAAAACCAATGAACAGGGGATGTGCTGAGTTCTGGAAGATGATGGGAAGAGGTGAGGTTGAGAGTTTGGGGGCAGGGGCTGGGATAGCCTATGGTACCTCACTTGTCCTGCCCCAAATGCAACTGGTATACCGTTCCTTACTGTCCAGAGAAGGCACCATCGTCCTGCCTCCCCACATCTGATAATGTCTCTACTCTTCTTGATTCTATTTAACAACTCCTGGACCTGTCCATTCCTCCTCAGACCCATTCTTTTTTTTTTTTTTTAAGATTTTATTTATTTATTTGAGAGAGAGAGAGAATGAGAGACAGAGAGCATGAGAGGGAGGAGGGTCAGAGGGAGAAGCAGACTCCCTGCCGAGCAGGGAGCCCGATGTGGGACTCAATCCCAGGACTCCAGGATCATGACCTGAGCCGAAGGCAGTCGCTTAACCAACTGAGCCGCCCAGGCGCCCCTCCTCAGACCCATTCTGCTCCCTCCCAGTTTGACTCCCTCCACGCTGTTCTGCACACAGATGCAAGAAAGCCCCTCCTAAGATGCAAACCAGCCCTGGTCACTCCTCTGCTTAAGATGCTTCCCTAGTATCCCATCACCAACAACCAACTTCATCCATTCTCTCATCTCCATAATTTTTACCGTTTGAGCCCACCACCCAATCTGTTAAATACTTAATGGTTTTTAAAAAATTAACTTCATCCAGGGCGCCTGGGTGGCTCAGTTGGTTAAGCGACTGCCTTCGGCTCAGGTCATGATCCTGGAGTCCCGGGATCGAGTCCCGCATCGGGCTCCCTGCTTGGCAGGGAGTCTGCTTCTCCCTCTGACCCTCCGCCTCTCATGCTCTCTCTATCTCATTCTCTCTCAAATAAATAAATAAAATCTTTAAAAAAAAAATTAACTTCATCCAAAAATATCCATGAAATTACAGGTTTAGTATACTGGCTGTATTTTCTCCAATACATATTGAAATAAACCCACAAGTATTAAAGTAAAGTGGTGTGTGTGTGTGTATCAGCCTGTGGCAGAAACTATGCATGCTCTGCCCATATCCCCTTGTTCCTGCTAATTCAGGGGATGCTAGCTTGACTTCCACCTGCTGACCACCTGGCTGGCCTGCCCCCTGGGGCCATGCAGACCTACTGGGGAGGAGAACTCAGGAATTCCACGTGGAAGTAGCTGATACCAACACCAGAGATTATCAGCAAGCACCTTGGCAGATCTTAGTTGACAGACAGGTAAGATGGGGCCTGGTGATGGGCTGGTGAATGTTTAACAACTGGCTCTGTGGGGGAAACTCTGATTTGTAGCATTTGCTGGTTCCTATGGTATAAATACTCCTAAGATGGCCAATTTCAAGCTTTCAACCTGATGTCACTGAAAGTGGAGCTGGAAAGAAATGCTCTCCCAAGTAGGTGTGAGCCTGCTTTGTGTACCAGTAGGTGAGGCCCAGGACAAGCTCTCTAAGAGCGCACAGGGTCCTTCAGTTCTGAGAGATGCAAGGAGGGAAAGAGCAGTGTCAAGGGGGAGGTTGGAAAATATTTACTAACCTGAAGCTCATTGAAAGCCAAGTGAGTGCAGGAGGAGGAAAGGCCTCTGAGCATGTGCACAGGAGTCCTTCAGATGGGCCACAGCTGAGGCCACTTCCTAAGACAGCAAGGAGTCCCAAGGCAGAAGGAGATAGGAAGCCCTAACTTAACACCCGGTTTTCCTGGCTTGCCTGTGGCTAGGTCCAGTCCTCCTTGTAGAAATAGCTCCTACACAGAAGCCAAGGAAGAATCAGATTCTGCTGATCCACAAAATCTGGTCGCTGAGGAATTCGCTAAAAGAAGTGAAAGAGCATTCTTCCTGAAGGACTGACACAGCTGGATTTCTTCCCTAAGACAGAAAAACCTGAGGCTGGAGACTTAGCTCCTTCTCTGGGCTGCCCAAAGATATTGAAGGGTGGGGTCTGGTGTCAGATGCACGCTTCTCATTTACTTGACCCCGAAACTCATGGAGTAGGTTGGAATACTTGGGAACATTTTGCTTTTAGGGTTCCTGGACACAGTGTGTGGCAGGGAAGCCCCGTGCATTGGGAAGCTGGAGCCAGCATTCTGACTCTACCCTGGAGGGGTTTGTGGACTTGGACTACAGGCTCTTCCTCCATGCACTCATGAGAGTCACAAAAGCACTTTGCAAACTGCAAAGCCTTGAGCAGAAATGAGCAATGGGATGATAGTGATGTCCCATCCACCCAAGACTCCTGGGAAATAGCTCCTGTTCATTAGCTCAACACCAACCCTCACGCTGTGCCTGTGAACCATCTCTGCCCTCAGGAGGCTTATAATCTCAGCAGGAAGACAAGGCACATGAGAAAGCCCACATTACTCATCCACTCCCTGGTTTCTGCCACTATGGACAATAATCCTAAAGAATGGCTCCTTACAAGGAATGACCTCTTTATGGACACAGTCTCCCAGAATATGATAACTCCAACCGGAGGAGCTGCCTACACAACAGGAATAGTTCTGACTACTTTGCAATCTTTGAGAAACCAGGGAAGACACTGGACCTAGAGTTGATAGACCTAGATTTGGATTTCAGTTCTGCTAACTCACTGAGCGGTCAAGGTACTAACTCTCCCTGAGCTTCAGTTTTCCTACCCATAAGATGGGCTTAGCGATCCCCACCCTGTGTGCCAGCCCAAAAGCACTGTCAAGAACTTACCTGAGTTAGTGGGTATGAGATGGGAACTCCCCATTCATGTATGAAGACTGATGAGTGCTATTTGGCTGGATTATAGATCTGGATCTTTAGGAAAGAATGTAGAACATCAGGAATGATAAATATGTGGGGAAACAGGAAAAGCAATTTTTTTCTTTTAATTTATGTAAAACACATATGACTGTTTATAGCAAAAATAAAAATATTTTATTGTGGGGTTTATTACATATACAGATGTAATACATATGATAACTATAACATGAAGAATGAGAAGAAATGGATCTATATGATTGTAAAGTACTTAGAATTTATGTCAAATGGTACCTTATTAGCTCTAAGTAGACTGTGAAAAGTTACTGATTTATATCATACTCTTTAAAGTAACCACTAGAGGGGCGCCTGGGTGGCTCAGTTGTTAAGTGTCTGCCTTCAACTCAGGTCATGATCTCAGGATCCTGGGATCGAGCCCCGCATCGGGCTCCCTGCTCAGCAGGAAGCCTGCTTCTCCGTCTCCCACTCCCCCTGCTTGTGTTCCCTTTATCGCTGTGTCTCTCTCTGTCAAATAAATAAAAATCTTAAAAAAAAAATAAAAAAAAAAAAAATAACCACTAAAAAGGTAATGCAAAGAGATATAGCAAAAGAGCCAATAGGTAAATTAAAAAGAAATTCTAAAGTAAATATGCAATTAACCCAAAAGAAGACAGGGAAGTGGGAACAGAGGAACGTACAACCAAAACAAAATAAAGGGTAGAATAAGCAGGAGCCAAATAAAATAGTAGACTTCAGGGGCACCTGGGTGGCTCAGTCGTTAAGCGTCTGCCTTCGGCTCAGGTCATGATCCCAGGGTCCTGGGATCGAGCCCCGCATTGGGCTCCCTGCTTGGCGGGAAGCCTGCTTCTCCCTCTCCCACTCCCCCTGCTTGTGTTCCCTCTCTTGCTGTGCCTCTCTCTGTCAAATAAATAAATAAAATCTTAAAAAAAAAATAGTAGATTTCAACCCTAAATCATTACATCGGCAATTACATTAAATGTAAATGGCCCCTGTGTTGGGCCTCTAAGACCATGTCTATATTTCAAGATTCACTAGAAGGACTCAAGGCTCAGCATATAGTCATATAGTTGCATTGGTATATTAAGTATGCACAGCTGGATTATAAGAAAAAAAGACTCAGGTGGGGTCTGGAGGAATCCATATGTGGGCTTCCTTATGCTCTCTCCCTCCCATGAGAGATCACACAGAGCACACTCTTCCACTGGCCATGAAAAGGCAGCAGCATGTATGTATATGTTCCTGCACACAGAAGCCCGTTAGAGACTCAGTAACCAAGATTTTTACTGGAGGCTGGCCAGGCTAGCCTCTGCCTCACATATATCTAAATTCCAGACTCCCTAAAGGAAAGCAGATGTTCGGGGTACAGTGAATCATCCTTATCAGTTAACTGTCAACTAAGAACACTCCAAGAATCAAGTTCCCAGAAGCCAACCAAAGGTCAACTTGCAAGTGGGCCTTTCTAAGGCTAGGCTTCAGTTCTGCCATCTTAACTCTCTTCTGCACAGCACTTAACACTCCAGTTAAAAGACAGAGATTGTCAGACTGGATAAAAGAGCAAGACCCTCCTACCTCCTGTCTACAAAAAAAATACATTTTAAATATAAGGACACAGATAGGCTGAAAATTGATGGGAAAAGATATACTATACAAATATAAGGATGAACATTTCATAATAATTCACTAGGAAGACAGAACAATTATATGTGTGTGCCTAATAATAGAGTTTAAAGATCCATGAAGCAAAATTTGCCATGAAGGGAGAAATAGATCCACAATCACAGTTAGAGATTCTAACACAGCTTTATCAGTAACTGATAAAAACAAGTAGATAAAAATCAACAAGGACATAGAAGATCTGAATCACCTTGACTTAACTGACACATACAGAACACGACAACCAATAAATGCAGAATACACATCTTCCCCAAACACACACATAATACGGCCACTACAACACATGTGCTTGGCCAATGGCTCAATTCACTGTAAAGACTGAAATGTTAAAGAATATGTCTTCCAGGGTGCCTGGGTAGCTCAGTTGGTTAAGTGACTGCCTTCGGCTCAGGTCATGATCCTGGAGTCCCGAGATCAAGTCCCGCGTCAGGCTCCCTGCTCGGCGGGGGGTCTGCTTCTCCCTCTGACCCTCTTCCCTCTCATGCTCTCTCTCTCTCTCATTCTCTCTCTCTAATAAATAAAATCTTAAAAAAAAAAAAAGAATATGTCTTCCAACCACAATGGAATTAAGTTAAAACCAGAAACAATAATGTTTCTAGGAAAACATATTTGAAAACTAAACAACGCAGTTCTAAATAATCCATTGATCAAAGAAGGAGTTACAGAGGAAATTACAAGAACTTATTAACTGGATAATAATGAAAATACAACACATCAAAAGTTGTGGGATCCAGCTAAAGTAGTGCTAGTTGGAGATTTATAGTTTTTAATGTTTATTATTATTATTTTAAAGATTTTACTTATTTATCTGTTTATTTATTTATTTGCGAGAGAGAGAGAGAGTGCACAAGTGGGGGGAGAAGCAGAAGGAAGGGAGAGAGAATCTGAAGCAGACTCCACATTGAGCATGGAGCCCAATGCGGGCCCTGATCCCATGACCATGAGATTACAACCTGAGCTGAAACCAAAGGTCAGGTGCTTAACTGACTGAGCCATCCAGGTGCCCCTAATGCTTATATTATTAAGAAAGGGGGAAAAAATGGGGTTACTCGGTGGCTCACATGGTTAAGCCTCTGCCTTTGGCTCTGGTCATGATCTCCAGGTCCTGGGATCAAGCCCCACATCAGGCTCCCAACTCAGCAGGGAGTCTGCTTCTCCCTCTCCCACTATCTCTCCCCCTGCTTGTGCTCTCTCTGTCTCTGCCTCTCTCTCTCTCTCAAATGAATAAATAAAACCTTTTTTTAAAAAGAGGAAAAAAAGAGAAAGGTCTAAATCAGTGACCCAAGTTTTCATCTTTAGAAGCTAGATAAAGAACACCAAGATCAGGGTACCTGGCTGGCTCAGTCGGTAGAGCATGCAACTCTTTATCTCAGGATTATGAATTCAAGCCCCACATTGGGTGTAGAGCCTACTTAAAAAAACAAAACAAAACACCAAGATCAACCCAAAGTAAGCAAAAAGAAGGAAATAATAAAAATAAGAGCAAAAATCAATCAAATAAATAACAACATAGAGCAAATTAACAAAGCCAAAAGTTTGAAAGATTAACAAAATTGGTAAGATCCTCGCTGGATGGAAAAGAAAATAGGAGGTATTGTCACTATGGATTCTTTTTTTTTTTTTTTTAAGATTTTATTTCTTGGGCGCCTGGGTGGCTCAGTCGGTTAAGCGACTGCCTTCGGCTCAGGTCATGATCCTGGAGTCCCAGGATCGAGTCCCACATTGGGCTCCCTACTCAGTGGGGAGTCTGCTTCTCCCTCTGACCCTCCTCCCTCTCATGCTCTCTGTCTCTCATTCTCTCTCTCGCAAATAAATGAATAAAATCTTAAAAAAAAAAGATTTTATTTCTTTATTTGACAGAGAGAGAGCACAAGCAGGGGGAGAGGCAGCAGCAGAGGGAGAAGCAGACTCCCCGCTGAGCAGGGAGCCCGACATGGGGCTCGATCCCAGGACCCTGGAATCATGACCCGAGCTGAAGGCAGCCACTTAACCAACTGAGCCACCCGGTGCCCCTGTCACTACGGATTCTATAGACATTAAGAAGATAAGGGAAATAACCAATGGATCAGAGGAGAAATCACAAGGGAAATTAGAAAACACTCTAAGATTAATGAAAATGAGGATACAATATACTAAAACTTAATGGGATGCAGTTAAAGCAGTACTTCCAGGGACATTTATATCTGTACATGCCCACATGTAATGAAAAAGAACAGAAAAAAATTGCTGAAACCAAAAATTGGTTCTTTGAAAAGATCAACAAAATTGACCAACTTTTAGCAAGACTGGCCCTGAAGAAAGGATCAGTACAATTGAGAATGAAAGAGGGGACATTCCTACCAAGCTTACAGAAATAAGAAGGATCATGAAGGAATACTATAAATAAATACATGCCCAACAAAACAGATAATTTGGATGGAATGGACAAATTCCTGGAAGGACACAAACTTGACTCAAGAATAACTTAAAACTCTGAATAGACTTATAACAAGTAAAGAGATTGAATCATAATTGTAATATAAAAAACACCCCCAAAGAAAAGCCCAGGCCCAGATGGCTTCACTGGTGAATTCTACCAAGCATTTAAAGAAAAACTAAAATCAAACTCTTCACAGACAAACTCTTCCAAAAAATAAAAGAGGGGCATTTTCTAACTCATTCTCTGAGAACAGTATTATACTGATACCAAAACTAGACAAAACACCACAAAAAAACTACATACCAATATCTCTTATAAATATAGCCACAAAAATTCTCAGCAAAATACTAGCAAACTGAATCTAGAAGGATGTAAATGTTATTATACACTATGACCAAGTGGGATTTATCCCAAGAATGCCAGGTTGGTTTAACACACAAAAACCCATCAATATAATGCACCGTATCAATAGACTAAAGGGCAAAAACCATATAATCACCTCAGTAGGTGCAGAAAAAGCATTTGACAAAATTCAACACCCTATGTGATAAAAAAACACTAAAAAACTAGGTATATAGTCCTCAATCTGATAAAGGGCATCTAAAAATAACCCACAACTAACAACATACTTAATAATGAAAGACTGAATTTTTCCCCTAAGATCAGGAACAAGATAATGATGTCTGCTCTCATCACTTCCACTCAACATTTTACTGGAGAGTCTAGCCAGGACAATTAGGCAAGAAAAAGAAATAAAAGATGTCCAAATTGGAAAGGAAGAAATAAAACTATCTTTATTTGCTTTATACATGATATTATTTATAGAAAATCCTAAATAACACACACGCACACACACACACACAGGCTAATAAGTGAGTTCAACAAGGTTGCAGGATAAAGAACAATATAAAAAAATTTCTACACAGTAGGAATAAACAATCTGAAAATAAAATTAAGAAAACAATTCCATTTACAGTAGCACCAAAAAGAATAAAATAACCAAGAAAAAATCTAATCAAGTAGGTAAAAGAACTGTATACTGAAAACTATAAAACACTGTTGAAAGAAAGAAGACCTAAATAAATGGAAAAACATTCCATGTTCATGGGTTGAAAAATTTAATATTGTTAAGATGGCAATCCTCCCCAAGTTGATCAACAGATTCAATGCAATCCCTAGCAGAATACCAGCTGGCTTTTTTGCAGAAATTGACAAGCTGACTCTAAAATATATGGACATTCAAAGGACCCAGAATAGCCAAAACAATCTTGAAAAAGAAGAACAAATTTGAAGGGCGAACACTCCCCAATTTCACAACTTACTACAAACTAAAGTAATCAAGACAGTGTGGTAGTAGCATAAGGATAGACAGGTCAATGGGATAGAACTGAGAGTCCAGAAGTAAGCCCTCACATTTATAGTCAATTGATTTTTTATAAGCGTGTCAAGGCCATTCAATGGGAAGAATAGTTTTTTCCACAAATATCCACATGCAAAAGAAAGAAATCAAACCCCTACTTTGCACCATATACAAAAACTAACTCAAAATGGATCTGAGACCTAAATGTGAAGACTGAAACTATAAAATATGGGAAGGAAACATAGGTGTAAATCTTCATAACCTTGGATTTAGCAATGGATTTTTAGATGTGACACCAAAAGCACAAACAACCAAAGAGAAAACAGATAGATCGAACTCATTAACATTTAAAATTCTGTGCTGCAGGGGAACTTGGGTGGCTCAGATGGTTAAGCATCTGCCTTCGGCTCAGGTCATGATCTCCAGGTCCTAGGATCGAGCCCCATAACAGGCTCCCAGCTCAGCGGGCAGTCTGCTCCTCCCTCTCCCTCTGCTTCTCCCCTGCTTGTGCTCTCTCTGTCTTTCTCTCTCTCTCTCAAATGACTAAATAAAAATCTTAAAAGTAAATAAAATAAAATTTTGTGCTGCAAATGATGTCATCAAGAAAGTGAAAAGATGGGGTGCCTGGGTGGCTCAGTTGGTTAAGCGTCTGTCTTCCACTCAGGTTGTGATCCTGGAGTCCTGGGATCGAGCCCAGCGTCCTGTTCCCTGCTCAAGGGGGAGTCTGCTTCTCTCTCTCCCGCTATTCCTCCCCCTGCTCTCTCTCTCTCTCAAATAAATAAATATTTTTTTTAAAAAGAAAGTGAAAAGACAACACACAGAAAAGGATAAAATATTTACAATGTATGTATCTGGTAAGAGACTTGTATCTCAAATATATAAAGAACTTTTACAACTCAATAGTAAAAAGACAACCCAATTTTAATAGGCAAAGGATCTGAATTTCTCCAGATCTCCAAAGAAGATATATGAATGACCAATAGGCATGTGAAAAGATGCTCAATATCATTAGTCATGAGAGAAATGCAATTCAGAATCACAGAGATAGTACTTTAGTACTTTACACCCACTCTAATGGCTGCAATTAAAAAGACATTAAGAAGACTTGTTGTAATAATAACAAGTATTGTGAGGATGTGGAAAAATTGGAACTCTCATGCAGTGCTGGTAGAAATGTAAATAGTCTGGAAAACTCAACTCTTTGAAAAATAGTCTGGCAGTTCCTCAAAAGGTTAAACATACAGCCCTGCAATTCTGCTCCATGCAAAAGTTTGCATATAAATGTTCATAGCAACATTATTCATGATGGCCAAACAGTAGAAACAACCTAACTATCCATCAACTGATGAATGGATAAATAGAATGTAGTATATCCCTATAATGGAATATTATTTAGCAATAAAAAGAAATGAAGTACTCATACATGCTACATGGATGAATCTTGCAAAAATTGTGCTCAATAAATGGAACCAGTCACAAAGAATCACATATTGTATGATTTTATTTACTTTTTTTTTTGTATGATTTTATTTAAATGAAATGTCATAAACAGAGGGAAATCTATAGAGGCAGAAAGTATATTAGTGGTTGCCTAGGTTTGGGGGCGGGTGAAGAGATAGAGAGGGAAAAAGAGGAATGACTGCTAATGAATACAGGTTATATATATATATATATATATATATATATATATATATATATATATATATTCTATAAGGGGTTATAAAGAACTTATACAACTCAACACCAAAAAAACAAATAATCCAATTTTAAAAATGAGCAGAAGACATGAATAGACATTTTTCTAAAGAAGACATGCAGATGGCCAACAGAACATGAGAAGATGCTCAACATCACTAATCATCAGGGAAATGCAAAACAAAACCACAATGAGATATCACCTCACACCAGTCAGAATGGCTAGTATCAAAAATACAAGATATAACAAATGTTGGCAAGGATGTGGAGAAAAAGGAATGCTTGTGCACTGTTAGTGAGAATGTAAATTGATGCAGCCACTATAAAAAATAGTATGGGGCACCTGGGTGACTCAGTTAGTTAAGCATCCAAATCTTGGTTTGGCTCAGGTCATGATCTCATGGGTCATGAGATCGAGCACCGTGTCTGGATCCATGCTCATTGGGGAGTCTGCTTGAAGATTCTCTCCCTCTGCCCCTCCCCCAACTCTCTCTCTCTCTCAAATAAATAAATCTTAAAAAAAAAATAAAAAAGTAGTATAAGGGCACCTGGGTGGCTCAGTCTGTTGATTGTCCGACTCTTGGTTTCAGCTCAGGTCATGATCTCAGGGTTGGGAGATTGAGCCCCTCATGGGGCTCCATGCTCAATGGGGAGTCTGTTTGCGATTCTCTCTCTCTCCCCCTCTCCCTCAGCCCCTTTCCCTGCTCATGCTTTCTCCCTCCTTCCCTCCCTCTCTCTCTCTCAAATATAAATTATCTTTAAAAAAATAGTATAAAGGTTCCTCAAAAAGTAAAAATAGAAATACCATATGACCCAACAATTCCACTTCTTGTATTTACCCAAAGAAAATAAAAACACTAATTCAAAAAGATAGATGCACTCCTATGTTCACTGCAGCATCATTTACAATAGCCAAGACATAGAAACAGCCCAAGTGTCCATCAATAGATGAATGTATAAAAAGATGTGGTATAGGGGCACCTGGGTGGTTCAGTCATTAAGCATCTGCCTTCAGCTCAGGTCAGGATCCCAGGGTCCTGGGATTGAGCCCCACATCGGGCTCCCTGATCGGCAGGAAGCCTGCTTCTCCCTCTCCCGCTCCCCCTGCTTGTGTTCCCTCTCTCGCTGTGTCTCTCTCTGTCAAATGAATAAATAAAATCTTAAAAAAAAAAAAAGATGTGGTATATATAATGGAATATTACTCAGCCACACACAAAAAAAGAAATCTTGCCATTTGCAACAACATGGACAGACCTGGAGAGTATTATGCTAAGTGAAGTAAGTCAGACAGAAAAAGACAAATACTGTATGATTTCACTTATATGTGGAATCTAAAACAAATGAACAAACAAAAAACCAGACTCATAAACACAAAGGACAAATTGATGGTTGCCAGAGGGGTGGGTGTTGGGAGATGGGTGAAATAGGTAAAGGAGATTAGGAGGTACAACCTTCCAGTTATAAAATAAATCACAGGGATGTAAAGTACAGCAGAGGGAATATAGCCAATAATATTGTAATAACTTTGGATGGTGACAGATGGTAGCTACACTTACCATGCTGAGCATTTCACAATATATATAAATGTCAAAGCACTGTGTTGTACACTTGAAACTAATATAATATTGTAAGTCAACTATACTTCCAATAAATAAATTAAATTAAATTAACTTTTCCATGAAGAAAACTCCAGGCCTAGATGGTTTCACTGGAAAATTCTAGCAAATATTTAAGGAAGGAAAAAATGCTAGACTTGCATAAACTCTTTTAGAAAATAAAAGAGGAAAAAAATAGTTTCCAGTTCATTTATGAGGCCAGCATAACCCTGGTATGAGATCAATACGCCAGAATTAATGTATTTTCTATATACTAGCAAAGAACAATTTGGAATTAAAAATTCAAATCTCCAATAGTGTCAAAATAAAATATTTAGGAATAAATTTGGCCAAGATACATAAGACCTGAACTTGAAAACTATAAAACATTGCTCAATGAAATTAAGGAAAACTCAAGTCAATGAAAGAAAGACCCGATATTTTTAAGTAGTCGATTCTTCCCAAATTGATCTAAGGATTCAGTGCAATCCCAACAATAAATCTAGAAGAATTTTGGAGAAACTAACAAATTGATTCTAAAATTCATATGGAAATACAAAAGACTTAGAATAGCAAAAACAATCTTGAAAAAGAACAAAATTAAAAGGGTATAACTTCAAAGTCTACTACAAAACTACAGTAAACAAGGCAGAGTGATATAAGGATAATCATATATCAAAGGAACAGAATGGAGTCCCCAGAAACATACATGCATTTAAGTGGTCAATTGATTTTGACAAAGGTGCCAAAGCAATTCAATAGGAAAAGGAAAATCTTTTCAACAAGTGTGTTGAACAATTGGACATCCATAAGGAAAAAATGAACCCCTAACCTAATTCACACCATACACAAAAATTAATTCAAGAAAGATCATAGACCTAAACAAAAAACAACTAAAACCACAAAGCTTACAGAAGACACCATAGTAAAAATATCTTTATAGCCTGGGGGTAGACAAAGCATTCTTAGAATACATAAAACAATAACTTTACAAGAAAAAATATATACATTAGATGTCATCAAAATTAAAAACTTCTGCTCATCAAAGGACACCATGCAGGCTGCAGGGTAAGAGAAAACAATCACAAATTTTATAATTGACAAAGGACTTGGATCCAGAATATATTGAGAACTCCTACAAACCAGTATCGAAAGAGACAAACAGAACATTTAAAAATGATTCAGGGGTGCCTGGCTGGCTCGGTCAGAAGAACATGCGGCTCTTGATCTTGGGGTCATGAGTTTGAGCCCCACATAAGGTGTAGAGATTACTCAAATAAATAAAAAACTTTAAAAAAATGATTCAAAGATTTGAACGACATTGCACAAAGGAAAATAGATTAGTAATGAATAAGCACATGAAAAAGAACTCCATATCATTTGTCATCAAGGAAATGCAAATTAAAACAATTTTGCAATTCTGCTACATAAATGAGCAGAATACCAACACCAAATTTCAGGAGATAGGGCAACTGAAACTCTCCTACATTGCTGGTAGGAATGTAAAATGGTACAAAAACATTGGAAAAGAGTCCAGCAGTTTCATTTAAAATAATCATCTAGGGCGCCTGGGTGGCTCAGTCAGTTAAGTGACTGCCTTCGTCTCAGGTCATGATCCTGGAGTCCCAGGATCGAGTCCCGCATCGGGCTCCCTGCTCAGCAGGGAGTCTGCTTCTCCCTCTGACCCTCCCCCCTCTCATGCTCTATCTCATTCTCTCTCTCAAATAAATAAATAAATAAATAAATCTAAAATAATCATCTATTATCCTATGACCCAGCAATTCCACTTTTTAGGTATTTATCCAAGAGAAATGAAAACATATGTTGATAACACAGTGTATACAAGAATGTTTGTATCAGCTTTATTTGATGCAATAAAAAATGGTAAACAACCCAAATGTTTGTCATCAGGAGAATGGATAAACAAATTGTGCTCTATTCCTACAACAGAATACTACTCAGCCATAAAAAAAAGGAACAAACTTCTGATACAAACACAACCATACAGATGAATCCCAAAAACATTATGGTGAAGGAAAGAAGCCTGATATAAAGGAGTTCACTCTACATCTTTCCAATTCTTCTGTATGTTTGAAATGTTTTATAATAGGGGCACCTGGGTGGCTCAGTTGGTTAAGCGTCTGACTCAACTTTGGCTCAGGTCATGATCTCAGGGTCGTGAGATCGAACCCTGAGTCAAATCTGCACTGGGCATGGAGACTGCTTGAGGTTCTTTCTCTCCCTCTGTCCCCCACCCCCACTCTCTCTCACTAAAAAAAAAAAAAAAGGTTTTATAAAATGTTGGTGACAATGAAATGTTAGGAAGACATAAAGACAAGAGAAAATTAAAAATAAAATAAAAACAAAAGCGGAGGGAATTCCTTGCCAACAGGTCCACACAAGAAATTCCAAAGAAGTTCTTCAGGCTGAATAAAGTTGATAACAGATGTGGAAGATCTCTTTACTGAAACTAATTATAGTCAGACTTTATAAACTGTGGTAACTGGTGGTGAAGGTCAAGCCATCCTAGCAAAAAATCGGAGTGCTGGACCAATTTTTGTTTTTAAATAGACTTTATCTTTTAGAGCAGTTTCAGGTTCAGAGCAAGACTGAGGAGATACAGAGATTTCCCATGTACCCTCTGCCCTCACACATGCATGGCCTCCCCCATTATCAACACCCCCCAACAGAGGGGTACATTTGTTATAATTGATGAATGTACGCTGATGCATCATTATCACCCAGAGTCTGTAGTTTACATTAGGGTTCACTTTTCTTCTTTTCTTTTTTTAAGTGAGCTCTAAGCCCAACGTGGAGCTTGAACTCATGACCCAAGATCAAGAGTCACATGCTCTACCAACTGAGCCAGCCAGGTGCCCCAGCATGATCTCAGGATCATGAGATCAAGCCCCACCTCTGGCTCTGCACCGGGCGTGGAGCCTGTTTAAGATTCTCTCTCTCCCTCTCCCTCTGCACCTCCCCTCCTCTCCCTCTCAAAAACAAACAAACAAACGAAAATGAAAATAACCAGTGCTGGTGAGGATGTGGAGAAACTGGAATCCTGATCCCTGGTTCTAATACGTCACTGGTGGGAATGTAAAATGGTGTAGCTGCTGCTCAAAATGTTGAACACAGAAGTACCATGAGTCAGGATATTAAGCCTATCTTTTTATTTTCTGTTATTTTGATGCTTTGACATCTGGGGCGTTGCTGATCCTGGAGAGACTGCCGCTCCTGTGGTTAGCTCATTCCTAGAGATAACATACAATCCATGTGACCGGTGAGTGGACCTTTCGCGTGCAAACCACCCAATCTGAGGTCCACACTCTTAACCACCTCCTCAATGGGGCTTTCACACTCGGGCCACTCTCCCCATGCCCTAGTCACCCCATGGCCAGGTACTACACAACTATGGGGTAGCCCCCATGATCCAGAGCCTGCTGAAATTATTCACACTAACCAATCCTAACCCTGTTTATGCTGCTGTGCCTGTTCCTTCTGCCAGAAACCAAAGTAAAGTCTCTTGGCCGCATTTCCCCCCTTTGGGTCTGCCCCCTACATGACTCTGGTGTTTCCTCCCGTGGCCGTGTGCTGTGCTTTGTCTCCTGCTCCTAGACATCTGTTAGTGTAAACTTCTTCTTTCACAACACTGATTTCCATATACACGTGTCTGGATTAAAACAAATTCCAGATACCCTTAAAACAATTCCACTTCGGGCGCCTGGATGCCTCAGTTGGTTAAGCAACTGCCTTCGGCTTAGGTCATGATCCTGGAGTCCCTGGATCTAGTCCTGCGTCGGGCTCCCTGCTTGGCAGGGGGTCTGCTTCTCCCTCTGACCCTCCCCCCTCTCGTGTGCTCTCTCTCATTCTCTCTCTCTCAAATAAATAAATAAAATCTTTTAAAAAAATTAAAAACAAAACAAAAAAACAATTCCACTTCTAGGTATATACCCCAAAGAATGGAAAGTAGACCCTCACACTAATATTTGTCCATCAATGCTCCTAACAGCATTATTCAAAATAGCCCAAAGGTGGAAACAATCCCAAATGTCCATCAGGGGAGGAAGAAGTAAATTGTGGTATATATATGAAATGGAATATTATTTAGCCAGAAAAAGGAATAAAATACTGACACATGCTATAACCTGGATGAACCTGAAAATATTATGCTAAAAAAAAAGGCACGTGTTATATTATTCCATTTATATGAAGTGTCTTGGGGCGCCTGGCTGGCTCAGTCGGAAGAGCGTGCAGCTCTTGATCTCGAGGGGTCGTGAGTTCAAGCCTCACATGGGGTGGAGAGATTACTTAAATTTTTTAAAAAAGTTTATATGAAGTGTCTCAAATAGGTAAATCCATAGGACAGACAACAGATTAGTGACTGCCAGGGGCTCAGGGGAGGGAGTGACTGCTTAACGGATTTATGGTTTCTTTGAGGGGTGATGAAACATTGGAACGAGATAGAGGTGGTGGTTGCACATCGTTGTGAATGTACTTAAATACCAATGAGTGGTATGTTTCAAAGTGGTTAATTTTACATTATGTGACTTTTATCTCAATTTAAAAAAAAAAGAAAAAAGATTATGCTATAGAATAAATGAGTAGGCATAAAGGAAACAAGATTGGGGTGCCTGGGTGGCTCAGTCAGTTAAGCATCTGATTCTTAATTGCAGCTCAGGTCATGATCTCGGAGTCCTGGGATCGAGCCCCACATTGGGCTCTGTGATCAGTGGGGAGTCTGCTTGAAATTCTCTCCCTCCCTCTTTCTAAAATAAATAAATAAATCTTCAAAAAACAAAAAGGAAACAAGATTGGCCAGGCATTGATAATTATTGCAGCTGGTGGTGGGTACTTGGGTTTCACTATATTATTCTCTTGACTTGTATATATCTGTTTAAAATATTCCATAAAAGAAAGGTGTGTGTGTGTGTTTAAGAGGAGGGTTCCAGCAAAGTAAAGACACTGTCAAAGATTCAGGAGAAGATTTAAAAACAAAAACAAACAAAAAAACAGTTTCATGAAAGAATGGAAAATTCAGTATTTGTAAATTAATGAATTGTGATGTATAAAGTGAACATGCAGCTAAATTAATAAATAAAATACTAGAACTATTATATTACAAGCATATATCACAAACAGGCATTTGCATCCCTAAAAGTTTATACACTTAAGTTGGCAAAAAACCCTTTATTTTGGACTTCTTCAGAAGAAGCAGCTTTGTCTTTGTGGTCTTCTCATATTCTAGCATTTGAGGTATATTTCCGTAATGAACAGAGGATCCCGTTGTTAGAAAGCCACCCTCGTTCCTGGAGCAGGGCCATGTCCCCACACCTCAGCAGAGCCTGGTGACATTCAGCACCTCCCGAGTCTAACCAATGTATGACCGGAGTCCTGGCTCACCCACCACCTCACTTCACCAACTCGGTTTCCATGTTGAGTAATTCTGATCTTCTGTCCACAAAAATGGTAAATCCAGACCTTTCTAAATAAGATCACATTTTCATTAAGCCCCCAGATGAGATTTACCTAGAGCCTGATTTGCCCATACAGAGACCCAGGTCCCCTCTTTATATCCATTTGTTATTTCATCATGTAACCTCAAGATACTACTTCCCATGGGCTCAAGGAGAGTTTCAAGTTTTTTCCCCTCCAGCCTTCTGACCACACCTGCCTTTTGTGATATGACCATGTCCTCATGCCCTCATGCCCTGGGCACACACCTTCTCTGACAGTAGGTACCCCTAAGTCTCTGAATCCCAGAGAAGCCATCAGTTTCCCTTTGACACCCTACATCCCATAATTACCCACAGCACAGCGGAGATCAGGCTTTAACATCTGGTAAGAGTATGCTGAACATTAAGAGTTAATGATCCATAGTCATGTTGGCAAACCTGTTTCTGTGAAGGACCAAATAATAAATATTTTGGGTGTCGTGGGCCACACAAAGTTTCTGTCACGTCGTTTTCTTTGTTTGCTCAGACCTTTAAACATATAAAAACCACTCTTAACTCTAGGCTGGACAGAGTGGGCTGGGGCTGGGGCTGGCTTGCAGGCTATCTTGGGCTGACCCTCATATGACTGTCCCATCTGAATCTTGGAAGGGACTGCAGTCAGGGTCCACCCACAGGATCCCCAACACCACTGTTCTTGCCCAATTCCCAGGCTCAGCCCTTGCAGCAGTTTTAGAGAAACTGCTCGTGTTAGTCAAGTGTTCTCAGAGACACAAACCCAATAAGGTATAAAGATAGAGATGTACAAACAGAGATAGAGATTTATTTTAAGGGATTGGCTCACAGCACTGTGGTTGCCAATGTGCCAGCAGGCTGGAAATTCAGGCTGATGTCACAGGGTTGAGTCCAAACTCCACAGGGCAGTAGGCTGGAAACTCAGGGAGGCGAGTTCCGGGTCTGCATTCCGGTCTTGAGGACTCTTTCTTCATCAGAAACTCTCCGTCTTTGCACATAGGGCCTTCAACTGATTGGATGGAGTTTCTCCACATTATAAAGAGTAATCTGCTTTTTACTCAAGGTCTACTGAATTAAACATTCACAGCAACATTGACACTGCTGTTCAGCCAAACAACTGGCACCTGAGCCCTGGCCAAGTGGACGCAAAACGGACCATCCCGTGGCCCGTGCCTCAGAATCCGGGTTCAGGAGACGTTGGGCCAGGAAAGAGAGAAAGCTCTCACTTTCCCTCTACTCCCATGCCTGTCTCCGGACGCTCCACATATTGTCCAAGGACTAGCCTCTTTGCTGGACAGCTGACAGAATTTCCACTCCTTTCTCGGGAAACACAACTCCCAAACCCAGCAGTAAAGGGCACTTCCTCAGGAGTGAGTTGGCATGACAGGAATTTAATTCTGGCTTTAGCTCTGCTGCTAACCCACCCTAGGGCCTGATTTTTCATCAGCTCTAGGCCTCCTGTAGGCCTCTGGACCCAAAACACAGAAGAACGCTGTAGAACAAAGTAGATGCTAAACAGATACTTGTTAGGTCACCTTAGCTTGAGGAAGCTTTATCTGATCAGAAAACAGCTTTATTTCCCCAGGCCAGCCCTCCCTGCCCCTCTTGCTGCCCCACCCCCGAGCTCTATGTCACAGTGCCCATGTTTTAACCCAAAGAGCAGGATCTAGGTGCTTGCAACTTGGACCTAGAGCTGAAAGTTAGTCTCTCTGTCAAGTAATGAGCACTTACCGCAGATGAGTGTCTACCACATGCCAGACACTGTAAGAGTTTTATCTAACCCTCAACGAGCCCACCGGCAAGAAAGATGCCACAGTCCCCATTCATAGTAGTGTCCCAGGGGCCAGCACAGGGACAGGAAGTACCCCCTCTCAGGGGGTTGAGAGGGAGGTAATTTACATTTCAGACAGTTTACATTTCCAAACAGAACAGTAACTCTTTTTTTTTTTAATTTTTTTTAAAGATTTTATTTATTTATTTGACGGAGACACAGCGAAAGAAGGAACACAAGCAGAGGGAGCGGGAGAGGGAGAAACAGGCTTCCCACAGAGCAGGGAGCCCGATGCGGGGCTCGATCCCAGGACCCTGGGATCATGACCTGAGCTGAAGGCAGACGCTTAACGACTGAGCCACCCAGGCGCCCCAACAGTAACTCTTATTCCAGGGAGAGGGGCCACCACCAATTTCCCCAGGGACCATGGGTAGGTAGTGACTCATCCTGTGTGTAGTCACTTAATGACTTCCCAGTAGAAGAGAATAGGCATCCCACCGCTGAAGCAAGCCTACTCCCCTGAGCTCCAGGAGACTGCATGTAGCTTCACAAAACTAGTTTTTCCAGACTCAACTTACTCCAAACCAGCAAACGGACATTCACTCTTGACAATCCTTCAAATTGTTCAGAAGCGCTAGTCTTTGCATCTTTTTCAGGCCTTCAGCCATTCCTCCTGTCACCTCTTCTCAAGCCCCCATCCCACCCACCATGTCAGCTCCCCCCCCCAACCCACCCAATTCAGCGGTACTCAGCTGTGGCTACTCACTGGAACCACGAAGGGAGCTTTGGTGAATATCGAAAGCTTGAGGAGAAACGGGATATTTGCATGGTCCCCAAGTATCTCCTCCAAAATTTTATTAAGAATAAAGGGGGGAGGGGCGCCTGGGTGGCTCTGTTGGTTAAGCGACTGCCTTCGGCTCAGGTCATGATCCTGGAGTCCCTGGATCGAGTCCCGCATCGGGCTCCCTGCTCAGCAGGGAGTCTGCTTCTCCCTCTGACCCTCCCCCCTCTCATGGGCTCTCTCTCTCTCATTCTCTCTGTCTCAAATAAATAAATAAAATCTTTAAAAAAATAATAATAAAATAAAAAATAAATTAAATTAAAAAAAAAAGAATAAAGGGGGGAAATAGTGATTCTTCAGAGGAGAATCCCAGAAGACACCACTCTAACCAAAAGAGCAAGGTTTGAGTATCCCTCGTAATAAGATTTTATCAGGAAAAGAAAAACAGTAGCCCTTCCTCCTGTGAGTCTCCTATACTTTCACACAGAACACTATTTTTTTTTTAAGAATTATCCATTTATTTTAGAGAGAGATTGAGAGAGTGCACACATGCATGGGGG
Organism: Mirounga angustirostris; assembly: GCF_029215605.1. NCBI lineage: Eukaryota > Metazoa > Chordata > Mammalia > Carnivora > Phocidae > Mirounga > Mirounga angustirostris. The sequence goes on from NW_026991713.1 coordinate 171,260,031, forward strand.
GAGGGGCTGAGGGAGGGAGAAAGAATCCTCAAGCAGATTCCCCACTGAGCACAGAACCCAATGCAGAGCTCAATCCCAGGACCCTGAGATCATGACCTGAGCCAAAATCAAGAGTCAACCCCCCAATCGACTGAGATACCCAGGTGCGCCCCCCCACACACTTTTTAAATAATCTCTAGGCCCAACCTGGGGCTTGAATTCATGACCCTAGGATCAAGAGCCACATGCTCTACCAACTGAGCCAGCCAGGAGCCCCAGAACTCTTCACTTTTGATACCTCTAGTCACCAAATGTGTAGAGGTTTATCCCCACCGAGCTGGGTGTCCTACAACTTAACTCAGCACTACCTGGAGCTGATGTCCGACTTGCCCCCACTTCAGATGCCAGTCACCAAGTAGTAGGTCCCCAGGTTACCCACAACTTCTGTCCAACCTGGCTACAAATTGGAGGTTCCCAAGACCGACTCCTGCTTTGGATTCAATTAGTTTGCTAGGATATGATAAAGCCAGATGAAGACCTGGGAGGGTGGTGAGCCCAGGAGCTTCTCTCCCCATGGATTGGGGTGCGTCACCCTCTGGTATGTGGATGGGTTCACCCATCTGGAGGCTCCATGACGTAGACATGATCAATTATTAACTCCATTTTCAGTCCCTCTTCCTATTCTGGAGAATGAATGGAAGGTGGGGCTGAAAATTCCAATCTAATCATGGCTTGGTCTCTTTCTGGTGACTGGCTCCCATCGAGGAGCCCACCTACAGTCACCTCACTAGAACAAGACACTCCTCTCGCCCAAGAAATTACAAAGACTTTAGGAATTCTGTGCCAGGCACCGGGGACAGAGACCAATACATATTTTCTATTATTACACAAAGATATGTTGACATCACAAATCTTTTGATGTGACGCACTGAAAAAACACAAATCCACTAGTTACTATGGTATCCTTGGCAAAAATGTGTAACCTCAATCTAATCATGAGAGAACACCAGAAAAGCCCAAACCAGCAGACATTTCGTCCTTTGGGTACTCTTCAAAAATGTTAGAGTCATGGAAGGCAAGAAAGAACTGTGGAATTGTTACAGATTGGAGAATGCTAAGGAGGCATGACAATTAAATGCCAAGTGGGGTCCCGGGTAGGATCCTGGAACAGAAGAAAAGGCAATAGTGGAAGGACAGGTGAAACTGGAATAAGGTCCATCATCCAGTGCCTAGCATTGTGCCAGCATTGATTTCTTAGTTTTGCTCATTAGGCTGTGGTTATATCAGACGTTAACATAAGGGGAAGCTGGATGAAGGGTATATGGGAATTTTCTGTATTTTCTGCAATTCTCCTGTAAGCCAAAAAATATTTTTTTTAAGTTTAAAAACTACTGATGTGTAGGTCCCCCTCCCCAAGATTCTCCTTGGCCTGGGCATCAAGGGTCTTGAAAGTTCCCAGGTGATTATAATGTCCAGCCAGGGTTAAGAACCGTTGTTCAAGTTTGTCTCTGTCTCCCACAGTGTAACTTCCAGAACCAGACACTATAGTTCACATGTGGTCTGATAGGAATACAACAGGACTCTCACCTCCTTTTGTCTGGACACCAGATCTTTATTAATGCAGCCTGGAGTCCATGCGCTTCCTTTAAAAACACAGATTATTAACGCAACAAGAGCTTTTTCCTTTCTAAAACCCCAAGTCTTTCCTCATATGATATTCTGCTGTGCCATGCTTCTCCTTTCCTGGCATTGGGCATGGTTTTATACCCTGAGGTCCAGATATTTCATCTCCTTAGATTTGGTCCTTTGTTCCAACCTGTCAGGATGCTCAATGCTTCCTGCCACATTGTCTCCACACTTACCCCGGATTTGGGCACACACACTTGAAAACCAGGCCTTCTTCATCTTTATTTAAGACACCAGTGAGAGCATTTGGACAGGAGGACAGAGCCCTACAGCCCATCCCCAGATGTCCTGGTTAGCATCCGTCCGGTTGTCTCTGTTGAGGACTGGGCTTGTGGTCCCAAGGGGCAAAGATGGCTGGTCAGGGAGGTTATCCAAAGTGTCCAGGACTAGGATGAGCCAGAGGGAAAGTAGGAGCCAGGTTCTTAGAGAACACCGAAGGCCAGGCCAGGGAAGCTGCAGATTGTAATCAAGTGCACAGGGCAGGGCTGGCGACGAATGAAGAAGACAAGAGGCTGGGAGACACACGGACCCCGAAATAAAGAGGAGAGCAAGAGCAGTGATGGGAATAGACTGAGGGCCACCCTGAACTGCCTCTAGTTCCCCAAATGTGTCAGATGCCATGGCTTAGCCCAAGCCTTCCCTCTGCCCCAATTACCTTTTCTCCTGAGGCAACCTTATGAGTTCCTTTCCTTCCTCGGACACACTGCTTCTGCGACACGTTCCCCATCTTTCACAGGTAGACCTGCAGAGAATGGGAAGGAAGGGGAAAGCTGTTCCTCTCTCTCAGGACAAGAGCATCAGTCCAAATATGGAGAAGCCTGGAGTGGTTCAGGAGGTGGAGGATGCGGTCAGACACCGGGCAAGTTGTAGCCCCAGAAGAGCACCCATCACGTGACTGCACTACTCAGGCCTCTGATCGTGAGCCCCTGGGGGGCCAGGACCTTGTTATGTCGACCTTCAGAGCCAGTGCCAAGGCCAGCATTGACAGTTGGCCCTTCTTGGGTGGACTTTTGAGTGATCCACTGACCAGCCTGAAAAGAACACCACTCGGCCAGGTGAGCGACTCTGCAGGGCGGGGAATCTGAATCCAGATGTATCTCAGCAGTTAAAACAGTGGTGTGGAATAGCTAAGGTGACTTTTAACAAGGAGGTTTGGAAAGATCCAGATCTAATAGTTGAAAACTATTCAGTAAACATGTTTTTTAAAAAGATTTTATTTATTTATTTGAAAGAGAAAGCAGGAGCAGGGAGAGCTGCAGAGGGAGAGGGAGAAGCAGACTCCCTGCTGAGCAGGGAGCCCGACTCGGGGCTCGGTCCCAGGACCCTGAGATCATGACCTGGGCCGAAGGCAGACGCTTAACTGGCCGAGCCATCGAGGTGCCCCAGTAAACATATTTTTAACAGCACCATTGAGTTATAATTCACATGCCATATAATTCATCGCTTGAAAGAGTACAATTCAATGGCTTTTAGTATACTCGCAAAACTTTGGAATTACAACCATAATCAATATTAGAACATTTTTATCACCCCAAAAAGAAACCTCATACCTGTTAGCAGTCATTCCCCATTCCTCCCTGCCCTCAACCTCTGATAACCACTAAGCTATTGTCTGTCTCTGCAGATCTGCTTATTCGGGACATTTCTTATAAATGGAATCATACAACAGGTGTCTGGCTTCTTTCACTTACCATCATTTTTTCAAGGTTCATCCATGTCATAGCACATATCAGTAGGTTGTTCCTTTTTATGGCTGAATAAGATTCTGTGTTCTAGTAATATTCTGTATGAATATACCACATCAGTTCATCCATTCATCCATTGATGGCTTGTGTCTACCTTTTGGTTATGACAAATAATGCTGCAATGAACACGTGGTACACGTTTTTGTGTGGACATATGTTTTCACTTCTCTTGGGTTGATAAACACAATTTTAAACTGCGGCATAATACTGTGTGCAGCTATATCTTCTCGGGCTGTAAACACACAAACATTGGAGATAATTTTTGGATTCTTTTTGCCATTACAAATAATGGCGTGGTGAATAATTCAGGATGCGAAGCCTTGCTTATAGCTGGGGTTATTTTCTGGTGTGAAATGGATGTGGATGTGCTCAGAGCAGAGTGCTCAGGATGGAGATTGAATTTTGAATCCAGGCAATGCAATAACTTATGTGTATGTGGCATTATTACATTTATAAAACACTTATCTCTTTCTCTCTTTTAAAGATACATGAAGGGGCACCTGGGTGGCTCAGTCGGTTAAGCGTCCGACTCTTGGTTTCGGCTCAGGTCATGATCTCAGGGTCGTGAGATCGAGCCCTGCATCGGGCTCCTCGCTCAGCATGGAGTCTGCTTAAGATTCTCTCTCTCCCTCTCCCTGTGCCCCTCCCCCTCCTCATGCTCTCTCTCTCTCAAATAAATAAGTAAAATCTTAAAAATATATAAAGATACATGAAAACCATGGGGATATCTAACTTGAAGAAGAGGAGACTTAGGGGGTCATAACTGTCACCTGTAAATACCTGAATGGCCACCCTTTGAAAGGGAAGAGGCCAATTAATATGGTTCCAAAGAACAGGTTCTGCCTTCTGTTGGTCAAGCCTGTTGTGATTGGACATTTTTCTCCCAGCCCTTCCATATAGAGGGGGCAGCCTTTGCATATCTTGGTGCTTCTGCTTGTGACTCAGAGTGAGACTCAGGACTTTGGGTGAAATAAAGATGGGTTCTAACGGTGAAGAATTCTTAAATCTTTAGCAAGAAATTGATCTAAACTTGGGCTGTCAGCTGAGTTCAGGTTTACCACAGAGCTGACCTCCAGCAAGAAGGGAACATTTCAGTCTGGGGAGCTGTCAAGGGATGGAGTAGGGGCATGTGTCTGTGTTTGTATGTGTGTGTTGAGAAATTCAGCTGCAGCTGGAAAGTGGAGCAGAGGAAGTTGGATGAAAATGTGCAGAAGAAGTTGCGGTTGGGGACCAGTCAGAACAGAAGGCTTGTTTCTCTGGAAGGCGTGGAACACATTGACCCAGATGGCAGTTGGCAACATCTCAGAAAATGTCAAGATAGACATGTGCTCATTGTCATGAAGACCTGTCAATCCCTGAGAAATATGAGCCTCTTGTCAGCACCGGCCCCGTAAGAATGGAAGAATATTTGCCCTAAAGTTGCTAACGTTGCTGATGTAATGGTAAAGAAGATGCCTTTTAATTTAATTACCATATATTTTCATAAGCACCTCTAAAATCCCCCTGGGCATACCTTGTAAAAGTTCCCTACCTGGGATTGGGAGAAAGTCCTTGACTTTCAGACCCTCCCCTCCCCGATATTTACCAACACAGAATAGTAGAACAGGAAAAGTTAACCATAATAAACATTCCCAAGTAGAGGAAAGATGGAAAGCTGCCTACGTGGGACTCGGGGAAGTGATTGGGTTCTGTCCCTGGAAGTGACTCCATGTGGCTCGTGGGTCAACTGTTTGGGAGGCTCGATCTACACCATCAAACCCAGTGGCCATATCTGAAATAGACCTTGGGCCATATGTTCCCCATGAAAGCTGAGCTGCTTTCTCAGCTTGCTTCCTGCCTGTAAAATGTTGGGAGATCCAAAGATTATTTCAAGTATTGAAACAGTCCCTGTTTCTTTGAGTTTAGATTAATGGTTCTTTTGGAGCTACAGCTTCCTAAAAAATGTAGTTGGCTTTATGACTTTTTTTTTTTTCAAGTGCACCCAATAGACATTACCTCATGCACCCAAAATTCCATTTTCCCATTGCTTTACCCAAAGCGAAAACCTTATTAGCTAAATTATCTTCCTATCAAGTTATCTCAGAAGATCATTTTAACAAAGGTTTTGCCATTGTACTATATGGACTGCCACTTTCCCCACCTTGAATGACAGTGCCCTCATGGTCCACCACCCGGACCATGCCAATGCCAAATGCCAATGCCACTATTTTTAAACTTTTGTACTTACTTCCAGGTACCAATTTTTGTATAGGTCAATATTCACTATGATGTTACAACAACCACCCCCAAATCTCAGGAGCCTACCAAAAAATAAATAAATAAATAAAAGGGAAGGTTGATTTCTTGCTCACTTTACCTGTTATTCTAGCATCAACTCCAGTGATGCTCACATGTCCTGAGTTGGCAGAGCAGCTCCTGTCTGGGACAAACAAGGCAAAGAAGGACGAAGAACAATGGTGGAAGAGCATTAGCTCTTAAAACTTCTGGGAAGTGGCACTTGTCACTTCTACTCACACAGTCTGTTAGCCATATTAAGTAAATGATCAAGTCTGGCTTCGTTGGAGGTGGAGGGAATAATCTTCTCATAGGGAAGAACTGAATATTTGGAACAATAACACAATCTACCAAGGGGCCAATAAACAGAACCCGCTTCCCCATCTGAGTTCTGAACGAGGACACGGGACAAACTGAGCCAACACATAGACAATCAAAACGACCCCACAGCTTGGTATAAGCGCCACCATGGGATTGTTGATATAGAAGCCTAGAATTTAAAACCTTACTGCCCAGTTGCTCCTTTGCTGGTTGAGGCAGGCCTGTAGGGGGGAACCCTGCTCATGGAATTGCAGAGAACATACTCCAAGGGAAGGAACCGGCTTCTCAAGCAAAGGGGAAGGGACCGGGGTGGGAGGAGACACCTGGTTTCTCCTTCCAAACTTTCCAGGCAAATAAGTTATCCCAACTTCCCTGAAACAGAGTAAGTGAACAGACTGAGGAAGGTCAGGCGTTTGTAATGCTAAAAAGCTCCTGCCACATGAAAAGAAACATGAGTAGTGGGGAGAAAACCCTCATGAAGTAGGTATCTTTCAGGCAAGGTGAAGACCAATAACTTGCTCAAGTCCCATGTGGGCAGCTGAGTGCCACCCAAATGCAGGGACGGGAGAGGTAGATTTCACTTAAGAGAGACCACGGTGTGCTTCATGAAGAGGAATTTGTGATCTGGGTGGAAAGGTGATGATCTGAGGAATTTTTTCTGTGTGCCTTTGTGGATTCAAATTTGTACCTGCTGATTTCATAGAATCTTCTTTTTGTGTTTAAGAACCACGGTATAGTTGTGGACGCCTGCCCCTATTCCACTCCCTAGGGAAGCCACTCAGGAAACCACAGAATGAAGAATGGGTTGACAGCGACTTATCAGGCCTATTTTACAGGCTCAGAGGGGCTGAAATGGTGCCTGAAATCCAGACCCTACAGGGCATGACTGGGATGTCTTGGTCTTCTGATTTCCATGCAGAGTTCCCCTGCGTCCCACTGCCTGTCTCCCCCGAGGAGGGGGCTAGAATGTCTCAATGCACCTGTCCCGCTCCCCAGTCCTCCCGAGGAAGGAGATGGCAACCCAGGCCCAGCGATTGCAGGACCTCGGGCCAATGCCAGGCCAATCCATGCAGGCCCCTCGAGGAGGGGTCTTTTGCCTTCCAAGCAGCAAAACGACAGACAGAAGAGGCCTGATCTCACGAACGTACGTGCAATTCCAGGATTTACCTTCAGCAGCACAGCGCGGCCGGGGGTGGGGGTGGGGGCAGGTCCACGGCACAAACCCCTCCCCCAAGTCGCCCCAGATCTGCGAGGAAGCGGGAGCCAACCTGACTACACAGGAGAGCCGATCCTTTAGGACGACGCCGAAGGTGAGGGCGGAGTCTGTTTCAAGGACAACCCGGTGTAGTGCAGCGGATTCATTTTTTCAGAATGCCTCCGTGCGCTGCGTTTTCCTCGCTCTAGTTGCCAAAAGAATGCACACTGGGCCATCGTTCTGCTTCCTTTTCTCCCCTTATTTTGCTTTTTCCTCCAAGGTCTGAATCTCTCTCTGCGAGATCAGGTTGATGCCTCCAGCCTGTCTTGATGCCTTAGCCATCCCCGCGTGATGGGCGGTCTCTTGGGTTTCTCCTTGAGATCCATCCTTCCCAAGCGAGGAGTTTGTACTTCACTTCCGGCCGGTGGGCAGCGGCAGGTGGATTTTGAGCCTAACCTGTGTTTTGGGGAGATTGATCTGGCACCAGTGGGCTAGGGGGGGTTTAACTGATCATTTGTTTTGCCAGGTGTCTAACATACATTGCTCCTCATGTTTTCAGGGCAGCTTTATTGTGCCCATTTTACAGCTGAGGACATTAACGCTGAAAGGATTAAGCCTCGTCCCCAGATGGTGAGAAGCAAAACCAGGACTCAGCTCCACATCGATTTGGCTCCAATGCCTGTGTCCTTCCTGTTCCCTTCCAGGGAAAAGCCAAAGGCAGGCCAGGTGGTTACTTGGGAAGCCTCTAACCGTAACAGAGGCCAAATTTAGGGCAACACAGTGGAATTGCTGGGGCAGGGGTGCTGGGAAGAGGCAGATCTAAGTCATAGGGAATGCAGCGTCTGGGTGGGCTGGCGATCCTGTGGAGGGACACACAGAGTTAAGAACTAATTACAGTAAATTATTTTTGTCGAATACTTTATAAAACCTCCACAAATATGAACTCGTTTGTTCCTCATCACAGATTTGGAAAGTCAGTCTTAATATCCCCTTGAATTAAAGTGTTCTGATTCAAAAGCTGATGCATCCCTCCCCCACCCGCCCGGCTCCCCACCAACCTGTCACACACTCTAGGGAATAAACTCCACCTGGAACGTGTGTGCCATCGATTTGCTCCAGGGCTTTGGTGAGAAGGATACACCTGCGAATCTCAGTGACCCAGTGAAAGGTTATTTCTTGCAGGTGTATACACACTAGTGTAGAAACTCTGGGGAGGAGGTACAGGAAATTGAGTCAGAATGGACGGAAGAGAGGTGGTGGATGGTTTGTCATGTCAGACTGAGGGTTTGTTTCTCTGGAAGCCACGGGGCACACTGACCTAGCTTAGCAGTTGGCAATAGCTCAGGAAGTGTCTTTCTGGGTCACTGTGTGCTCTCTAGAACTGAAAGCTTGCCAGTCATTGAGAAATGGGAACCTCTTGTCAGCACTGCACTATAGGAATGAAAGAGCAATTGCCCTAAAGGTGCTAATGCTTGCTGCCAGACAATAATTTTGGTTTACTATGACCCAGCAATTGCACTACTGGGTATTTACCCCAAAGACACAGATGTAGTGAAAAGAAGGGCCATGTGCACCCCAATGTTCATAGCAGCAATGTCCGCAATAGCCAAACTGTGGAAAGAGCTGAGATGCCCTTCAACAGATGAATGGATAAAGAAGATGTGGTCCATATATACAATGGAATATTACTCAGCCATCAGAAAGGATGAATACCCAACTTTTCCATCAAAATGGATGGGACTTAGGAGATTATGCTAAGTGAAATAAGTCAAGCAGAGAAAGTCAATTATCATATGGTTTCACTTATTTGTGAAACATAAGGAATAGCATGGAGGACATTAGGAGCAGGAAGGGAAAAATGAAGGGGGGGAATCGGAGGGGGAGATGAACCATGAGAGACTATGGACTCTGAGAGACAAACAGGGTTTTAGAGGGGAGGGGGAGGGGGGATGGGTTAGCCTGGTGACGGGTATTAAGGAGGGCACACACTGCATGGAGCACTGGGTGTTATACGAAAACAATGGATCGTGGATCACCACATCAAAAACCAATGATGTGGGGCGGAGCAAGATGGCAGAGGAGTAGGAGACCGGGATTTCATCTCCTCCCGGGAATTCAGCTGGATAGGGATCAAACCATTCTGAACACCTACAAACTCAACAGGAGATCGAAGAAAAGAAGAGCAACAACTCTCTGAACAGAAAAGCGACCACTTTCTGGAAGGTAGGACGTGCGGAGAAGTGAATCCGAGGCGATATTCGGGAGGATAGACGGCGGGGGAGGGGCCTCCGTCGGCCGCTTCTGGCAAGTGACAGAGCCGCGGAGCACAAAGTCGGAACTTTTAAAAGTCTGCTCCGCCGAGGGACGTCACTCTGGTGGCTAAGTGGGGGGTGGAACCCTCCGGGACAGTGTGGTCTCAGGACCCTCGGGGTCACAGAAAGACCGGGGGTGCCTGAGTGGGGCAGAGCTCCCAGGTATCGGAGCAGGGAAGCCGGCTGCAGAGGCGGAGCCCAGGCGCGGGCTCTCAGCTCGGGGTGGCCCTAAACCGTGATCCGTGGCACAGTCGGGCCCCTGCTCCTCCAGCAGGGACCCAACAAGCGGCAGATCGGGGAGACTCACCTTCCTCCCCCGGGGGGAGCCACGCGGGAGCTCACCGCAGGGATCTGCTGGGTTTGGAGACTCCACCCGGGGTCGGGTGCCAGAGATAGAAACCCTCGGTCCAGGCCGGGTGAGCACGGAGTGCGGCCGTAGACCAGGGAGGCGGGAGTGACTGACGGCTTTTCTCTGGGGGAGCACTGAGGAGCGGGGCCCCGAGTTCTCAGCTCCTCTGGGGCGGAGATTGGGAGGCCGCCATTTCACTCTCCGCCTCCAAAGCTGTACGGAAAGCTCGCAGGGAACAAAAGCCCCGGAGAGCAAACCCGAGCAGATCACTTAGCCAGGAGGGGGCAAGGGCGGGGCAATTCCGCCTCCGGCAGAGACATTTGGAAACCACGGCAACAGGCCCCTCCCCAGAAGATCAGCGAGAACAGCCGGCCAAGACCAAGTTTACCGATCAACGGGAATGGCAGAGCTCCAGCGCTAGGGGAATACTGAACATAGAATTCATGGCTTTTTTACCATGATTCTTTAGTCTTTCAAAGTTAATTTTTTTTAACTTTTTTTTTTTGAATTTTTCTTTTTCCCTTTTTCAACCAACATCTTATCAATCCCTTTTTTAAAAAACATTTTTATTTTTCATTTTTAGAGTCATATTCTATCCCTTCATAGTAGTTACCCTTATTTTTGGTATATATATATAAGTTGTTCTCTCTTTAAAATTTTGAGATAGTTTCTTCTAACAGATCAAAATATACCCTAAATCTCTAGTGTATGGTTTTGTTCTACTCTCCTGCCTGATCACATTCTCTCCCTTTTTTTTCTTTTTTTTTTATCCTCTTTTCTTTTTTCAAACAACTTCTTATCAATTCCTTTTATAAAATTTTTTATAATTTTCATCTTTACAATCATATTTCATCCCTTCATCATATCAACCCTTATTTTTGTACATATATAAGTTTTCCTTTCTTTAAAATCTTGGGAGGCACTATCTTCTAACAGACCAAAATGCACCCAGAATCTAGTGTGTGGCACTGATCTATGCACTAGCCTGATCATATTTGATCATATTCTGTTTTGTTGTTGTTGTTGTTGTTTTGTTCTCATTTTTTGTTTTGTTTTGTTTTTATCTTTTTCTTTTTTCTTTCTTTCCCTTTCTTTTTCCCCTGGCTTCAGGTCTTTTCTGATTTGTTTAGAGTATATTTTCTGGGGACATTGTTACCCTGTTAGCATTTTGTTCTCTCATTAATCTATTCTCCTCTGGACAAAATGACAAGACGGAAAAAATCACCTCAACAAAAAGAACAAGAGGTAGTACCGACTGCCAGGGACCTACTCAATATGGACATTAGTATGATGTTGGATCTAGAGTTCAGAATCATCACTTTAAAGATACTAGCTGGGCTTGAAAAAAGCATGGAAGTTATTAGAGAAATGCTTTCTGGAGAAATAAAAGAACTAAAATCTAACCAAGTCAAAATTAAAAGGCTATTAATGAGGTGCAATAAAAAAATGGGGGTGCTGCTAGGATAAATGAGGCAGAAGAGAGAATCAGTGATATAGAAGACCAAATGACGGAAAATAAAGAAGCTGAGAAAAAGAGAGATAAACAACTACTGGATCATGAGGGCAGAATTCGAGAGCTAAGTGATACCATAAGACAAAATGACATTAGAATAATTGGGATCCCAGAAGAAGAAGAAAGAGAGAGAGAGGGGCAGAAGGTATATTGGAGCAAATTATAGCAGAGAACTTCCCTAATTTGGGGAAGGAAACAGGCATCAAAATCCAAGAGGCACAGAGAACCCCTCTCAAAATCAATAAAAATAGGTCAACACCCCAACATCTAATAGTAAAACTTACAAGTCTCAGAGACAAAGGGAAAATCCTGAAAGCAGCTTGGGAGAAGAGATCTGTAACCTACAATGGTAGAAACATTAGATTGGCAACAGACCTATCCACGGAGACCTGGCAGGCCAGAAAGGACTGGCATGATATATTTAGAGCACTAAATGAGAAAAATATGCAGCCAAGAATACTATATCCAGCTAGGCTGTCACTGAAAATAGAAGGAGAGATAAAAAGCTTCCAGAACAAACAAAAACTAAAGGAATTTGCAAACACGAAACCAGCCCTACAAGAAATATTGAAAGGGGTCCTCTAAGCAAAGAGAGAGCCTAAAAGCAACATAGACCAGAAAGGAACACAGGCAATATACAGTAACAGTCACCTTACAGGCAATACAATGGCACTAAATTCATAGCTTTCAATAGTTACCCTGAATGTAAATGGGCTAAATGCCCCAATCAAAAGACACAGGCTATCAGATTAGATTAAAAAACAAGACCCATTGATATGCTGTCTGCAAGAGACTCATTTTAGACCCAAAGACAGCCCCAGATTGAAAGTGAGGGGGTGGAAAACCATTTACCATGCTAATGGACACCAAAAGAAAGCTGGTGTGGCAATCCTTAAATCAGACAAATTAGATTTTAAACCAAAGACTGTAATAAGAGATGAGGAAGGACACTATATCATACTTAAAGGGTCTATCCAACAAGAAGATCTGACAATTGTAAATATCTATGCCCCTAACTTGGGAGCAGCCAATTATATAAGGCAATTAATAACAAAAGCAAAGAAACACATTGACAACAATACAATAATAGTGGGGGACTTTAACACCCCCCTCACTGAAATGGACAGATCATCTAAGCAAAAGATCAACAAGGAAATAAAGACTTTAAATGACACACTAGACCAACTGGACTTCACAGACATATTCAGAACATTCCATCCCAAAGCAATGGAATACACATCCTTCTCTAGTGCCCATGGAACATTCTCCAGACTAGATCACATCCTAGGTTACAAATCAGGTCTCAACCGGTACCAAAAGATTGGGATCATTCCCTGCCTATTTTCAGACCACAGTGCTTTGAAACTAGAACTCAATCACAAGAGGAAAGTTGGAAAGAATTCAAATACATGGAGGCTAAAGAGCATACTACTAAAGAATGACTGGGTCAACCAGGAAATTAAAGAAGAATTTTAAAAATTCATGGAAACCAATGAAAATGAAGACACAACTGTTCAAAATCTTTGGGATGCAGCAAAAGCAGTCCTAAGAGGCAAGTATATAGCAATACAAGCCTTTCTCAAGAAACAAGAAAGGTCTCAAGTACACAACCTAACCCTACACCTAAAGGAGCTGGAGAAAGAACAGCAAAACAAGCCTAAACCCAGCAGGAAAAGAGAAATAATAAAGATCAGAGCAGAAATCAATGAAATAGAAACCAAAAGAACAGTAGAACAGATCAACGAAACTAGGAGCTGGTTCTTTGAAAGAATTAACAAGATTGATAAACCTCTGGCCAGACTTATCAAAAAGAAAAGAGAAATGACCCAAATCAACAAAATCATGAATGAAAGAGGAGAGATCACAACCAACACCAAAGAAATACAAACAATTATAAGAACATATTATGAGCAACTCTATGCCAGCAAATTAGATAACCTGGAAGAAATGGATGCATTCCTAGAGATGTATCAACTACCAAAACTGAACCAGGAAGAAATAGAAAACCTGAACAGACCTATAACCACTAAGGAAATTGAAGCAGTCATCAAAAATCTCCCAAAAAACAGAAGCCCAGGGCCAGATGCCTTCCCAGGGGAATTCTACCAAACATTTAAAGAAGAATTAATACCTATTCTTCTGAAACTGTTCCAAAAAATAGAAATGGAAGGAAAACTTCCAAAATCGTTTTATGAGGCCACCATTACCTTGATCCCAAAACCAAAGTCCCCATCAAAAAGGAGAATTACAGACCAATATCCTTGATGAACATGGATGCAAAAATTCTCACCAAAATACTAGCCAATAGGATCCATCAGTACATTAAAAGGATTATTCACCACGACCAAGTGGGATTTATCCCTGGGCTCCAAGGTTGGTTCAACATCTGCAAATCAATCAACGTGATACAATACCTTAACAAAAGAAAGAACAAGAATCATATGATCCTCTCAATAGATGCAGAAAAAGCATTTGACAAAGTACAGCATCCTTTCTTGATCAAAACTCTTCAGAGTATAGGGATCGAGGGTATATACCTCAATATCATAAAAGCCATCTATGGAAAATCCTACAGTGAATATCATTCTCAATGGGGAAAAACAGAGCTTTCCCCCTAAGGTCAGGAATGCAGCAGAGATGTCCACTATCACCACTGCTATTCAACATAGTATTAGAAGTCCTAGCCACAGCAATCAGACAACAAAAAGAAATAAAAGGCATCCAAATCGGCAAAGAAGAAGTCAAACTCTCACTCTTTGCAGATGATATGATACTTTATGTGGAAAACCCAAAAGACTCCACCCCAAAACTGCTAGAACTCATACAGGAATTCAGTAAAGTGGCAGGATATAAAATCAATGCACAGAAATCAGTGGCATTCCTATACACCAACAACAAGACAGAAGAAAGAGAAATTAACACAGACAGCAATCTCTGTGACCTTGGCTGCTAGACACGTCTCCAAAGACAAGGGAAGCGCGGGCAAAAATGAACTATTGGGACTTCATCAAGATAAAAAGCTTTTGCACAGCAAAGGAAACAGTCAACAAAACCAAAAGACAACTGACAGAATGGGAGAAGATATTTGCAAATGACATATCAAATAAAGGGCTAGTATCCAAAATCTATAAAGAACTTCTCAAACTCAACACCCAAAAAACAAATGATCCGATCAAGAAATGGGCAGAAGACATGAACAGACATTTCTGCAAAGAAGACATCCAAATGGCCAACAGACACATGAAAAAGTGCTCAACGTTGCTCGGCAACAGGGAAATCCAAATCAAAACCTCAATGAGATACCACCTCACACCAGTCAGAATGGCTAAAATTAACAAGTCAGGAAACGATGGATGTTGGCAGGGATGCGGAGAAAGGGGAACCCTCCTACACTGTTGGTGGGAATGCAAACTGGTGCAACCACTCTGGAAAACGGTATGGAGGTTCCTCAAAAAGTTGAAGATAGAGCTACCATATGATCCAGCAATTGCACTACTGGGTATTTACCCCAAAGACACAAATGTAGGGATCCAAAGGGGTACGTGCACCCCAATGTTTATAGCAGCAATGTCCACAATAGCCAAACTGTGGAAAGAGCCAAGATGTCCATCGACAGATAAATGGATAAAGAAGTGGTATATATATACAATGGAATATTATGCAGCCATCAAAAGGAATGAGATCTTGCCATTTGCAATGACGTAGATGGAACTGGAGGGTGTTATGCTGAGTGAAATAAGTCAATCAGAGAAAGACATGTATCATATGACCTCACTGATATGAGGAATTCTTAATCTCAGGAAACAAACTGAGGGTTGCTGGAGTGGGAGTTGGGGTGGGAGGGATGGGGTGGCTGGGTGATAGACACTGGGGAGGGTATGTGCTATGGTGAGCACTGTGAATTGTGCAAGACTGTTGAATCACAGATCTGTACCTCTGAAACAAATAATACATTATATGTTAAGGAAAAAAAAAAGAAGATAGCAGGAGGGGAAGAATGAAAGGGGGAAAATTGGAGGGGGAGACGAACCATGAGAGACGATGGACTCTGAAAAACAAACTGAGGGTTTTAGAGGGGAGGGGGGTGGGAGGATGGGTTAGCCTGGTGATGGGTATTAAAGAGGGCACGTTCTGCATGGAGCACTGAGTGGTATGCACAAACAATGAATCACGGAACACTACATCAAAAACTAGTGATGTAATGTATGGTGATTAACATAACAATAAAAAATTTTAAAAAACTAATGATGTATGGTGACTAACAACATCATAAAATTAAAAAATAATAATTTTGGTTTAATCATCATTTACTTTAAATGGTTTCTTGTTTTGTTTTTGTTTGTTTTGTTTTGTTAAGTAGCCCAACCTGGGGCTTGAACTCCCGACACTGAGATCAAGACCTGAGCTGAGATCAAGAGTTGGACACATAACCTGCATAACCTGACTGAGCCACCCAGGCACCCCTAATTATCATTTACTTTATTTATTTATTTATTTATTTATTTATTTATTTATTTAATAGCACGAGCGGGGGAAGGGGCAGAGGGAGAGAGATAAGCAGATTCTCCACTGAGCAGGGCGCTGGATACAGACCCTGGGACCCTGGGATCATGACCTGAGCAGAAGGCCAACACTTAACCTTCAGAGCCCCCCAGGTGCCCCCATCATTTTCTTTAATACACAACTACTAACCATAAGGCAATATACCAGACTCTCTGAGGAGGTACAAATTTGATTCAGATATAGGCTCTACCCTCAAGAAACCTAAAATTTCTTCATATTTGAAATTTATTTTAAAATCTACGCACAGGAAAATCCATTCTTGTTGGCATACAGTTCTATCAGGTTTTTTGTTTATTTTTAAATTTGTATTTCTCTGCACACATTTTTTATGGAGATAAAATTCACCAACCATAAAACTCACCATTATTAAGTGTACAGATTTAGTAGTTTTTAGTATATTCTAAAAGTTGTGCACTCTCTAAAAAGGGCAGGGTGCGCCTGGGTGGCTCAGTCGGTTAAGCGTCCAACTCTTGATTTCAGCTCAGGTCGTGATCTCAGGGTTGTGAGATGGTGCTGGGCATAGAACCTGCTTAAGATTCTCTCTCCCTCTCCCTCTTTCCCTCCGTGTCCCTGCATGCACACATGTTCTCTCTCTCTCTCAAAAAAAAGTTAGGCAATCATCACCATTAATTCTACAACATTTTTTTTTAAGATTTTATTTATTTGAGACAGAGAATGAGAGAGAGAGAGCACATGAGAGGGGGGAGGGTCAGAGGGAGAAGCAGGCTCCCTGCCGAGCAGGGAGCCCGATGCGGGACTCGATCCAGGGACTCCAGGATCATGACCTGAGCCGAAAGCAGTCGCTTAACCAACTGAGCCACCCAGGCGCCCAATTCTACAACATTTTTATCACCCCCAAAAAGACACCATACCCATTAGCACTCACTCCCCCTCCCCCCCACACACCTTCCCCCCTCCCCCACGCCTTGGCGACCACTAATGTGTTTTCCGTCTCTATGGATTAGCCTACACTGGACGTTTCATATAAATGGAACCATACAATCCACTTAGCATAATGTTTTCAAGGTTCATCTGTGTTTTAGTATATGTCAGTCCTTCTTCTTTTTTTTTTTTAAGATTTTATGGCCAAATATTTCTCTGTATGTATATATCCCGTTTTATCTATGCATTCATCCACTGATGGACATTTGGGCTGTTTCTACTTGGAGGCTGATTATGAATAATGCTGCTATGTACATTCTTGTGTACATTTGTGTTTGAATACCTGCCTTCAATTCCCTTGAGTATGTGCACAGGATTTGAATTGCTGAGCCATTTGATAATTCTGTGTATAACTTTTTGCAAAACTGCCACTGTATTATAGTAACTTCACCATTTTACATTCACCCCAGCAGCATAGGAGGCTTCTAGCTTCTTCACATGCTCACTGTCATCCCTGCCTCCCATCCTTCCTTCCCCTCTCTCTCTTTCTTCTTTCTTTCAGTATAGAAATCCTACTGAGTATGAAAAGGTATCTCAATTCAGTTGTGATTTCCATTTCCCAAATGATTAATGAGGTTGAGCATGTGTTTATTGGCATTTGTATATCTCTTCTGGAGAAATGTTCATTCAAATCCTTTGCTCAATTTTTTAATTGGGTTGCCTTTTTATTGTTGAGTTATGAGAGTTCTTTATATATTCTGGATACCAGACCCTTATCAAATATGTGATTTACAAACATTTCTCTCATTCCGTGGGTTGTCATTTCATTTTCTCAATGCTATCTATCCTTTGACACGTGGAAGTTCTTAATTTTGATGATGTCCACCATGCGTGTATTTTCTTTGGTTGTTTGTCCTTTTGGTGTCAAAACTAAGAAACTGGTATCTATTCAAAAGTCACAAAGATTTACATCTATATTTTCTTCAGAGTTTTCTCTCATTCTGTGGGCTGTCTTTTCATTCTTTTGATCGTGTCCTTTGATGCACCAAGGTTTTTAATTTTGATGAAGTTCAATGTATCCTTTGATTCACAGATTTTTTGGGTTTTTTTTTAAGATTTTATTTATTTGTGAGAGAGAGAGAGAGCACAAGCAGGGGGAGCAGCAGGCTCAGGGAGAAGCAGGCTACCTGCTGAGCAAGAAGCCTGATGAGGGACTCCATCCCAGGACCCCGAGATCATGACCTGAGCCAAAGGCAGACGCTTAGCTGACTGAGCCACCCAGGTGCCCCCTCCATCTCCGCAGCTATGATATGTCCGGCCATCATCATCTCCTCTAGGACACTGTACTACGTACTGATGAGACCACCTATTTTTACTCTTGCCCCTTCCACACAGCAGCCAGAGTCCTCTCTTTTCCTTTTTCCTTTTTAATATTCTATTTGTATTCAGGCATTTGACAGGATGGCCAACAAGCTCTTGAGAAGGCGCTCAGCCATCATGGAGAGGCAAATTAAAACTGAAAGGGACACACATCTGTATTGACAAAGACGGGAAGCAACTGAAATTTTATTTACTGCTGGTGGGAGTATAAAATAGCAGAACCACTCTGGAAAACTGGTGACTTCCAGTAAAATTCAGGTTGGGCTCTCCAGGAAGCACACTCTGAGATAGAGGTTAGTATTTATTGGGGGAGCACTCTTGGGATCAGGACCTAGGGAAGGGAAGGAAGTGGACTGTGGAGGGAAACTAGGGTGTAATGCAATCTCAGTGGGGGCTCCCACTGACCCTGGGGAGTTTGAAACTGCAATGGTCATTTAACATCATAAAAATGAATGTTTATCTCCCCCCATCTTTATATTTATGATAGTGCAATATATCCACTGTTATTAACCTTGCTTCTCCCACTCAGCAAAATATTTTAGATATCATTCTTTATTGAGATATAGCTTCCTCAGTTTGTTGTTTTCTTTTTTCATCTGATTTTGTTTGTTTTTTTTATAAGAGTATTCCTTTGAAGTGACAGACTATATTAATCATTCCCGCAATGACAGTCATCGGGCTGTCGTTTGATTATTGCAATCAACACTGCAATGACCGGCTGTTTATGTAAGACATTTTCCACATATGCAAGAACATCTGTAGCTTACAATCCTAGAGATGGAATTGTTGGCTCAAAGCTACACACTTCAGTCATTTTGAAAGACATTGCAAAACTTCCTGCCACAGAAATTGTACCAATTTTCAATCCTCTCAGCAATGTTGACAGTGCTCATTTCCCCATACTTTCTCTTTTTTTTAAATATTTTATTTATTTATTTGAGAGAGAGAGAGAGAGCATGAGCAGGGTGAGGGGCAGAGGGAGAAGCAGGCTCCCCACTGAGCAAGTAGCCCGACGCGGGACTCGATCCCAGGACCCCGGGATCATGACCCGAGTCGAAGGCAGACGTCAACCGACTGAGCCACCCAGGTGCCCCTCCCCATACTTTCTAAAACATGAATGGGTCATGACTCCCCCAGCTTAACCCCTCTACACTTCCGGCTGTCCCGAGAGCAATCACAGCCCGGGAGGGTTACCACTGTTTGGCTTCTGCCTACCTCACTTTCCATGACTCACTGAAGCCAAGTGCTGGGGGGGAGATCCTGAGGATTACTGTGGAAACCGGGATGCCATCCAGAAGGGCTGGGGGGACCTGGCATTCCGTCCTCTGGGGGGATGTGTGTTTAGGCACCAGGCTTGCTGCTGGGCGCCCCCATCCTGAGAGTGTGGAACAAGAGAACTGGAGAGAGGTGGTGTGGCAAATGAATGCCACGGGAGGCTGCAGGTACCTTACCTTGGAGTGTCCCCCCCTCCCGCCCCAGATTAAACTATCCGGCTGGATGTGAGCCGCTTCCCGAGACGGCCAGCAGAGGGCGATATTCTGCTTTGGGACGGGGCCTTTTCTCCATCATAGGGGGACCCTGCACCGAGCTGTCCACCAGGGGGCAGTAAGGACGTGGCTTGGAGGCTCCAGGGCGGCTAAAAGAAGCTGGAGTGGGAGAACTGGCTGCCCTTCCCGATCAGCACTGCGGCCATCCTTCCACAGCTGCCGAGGCAGGAAGGCCAGCGCGGGCTGACAAGGAGCCGCGCTGCTCAGTGCGCTCGGGCCGAGAGGCCGGGACCCCTTGGGGGGTTCCCCCGCCCCCTGCCTAGGGACCTGATGTCCTGCACCCCTGGCGCAGTCCCCCACCCCACCCCTAGCCCTGGGGAGCCCTGCAGTCATTCTGTGACTTCTGCAGACCTGCCCTGGGATGGGGGGCGGGGCGCAAATCCAGGAGCACCCCAACCCGCCAAGGTGGGTGGTTAGCACTGGTCCCAGAGCTGTCTCAGCTGTGCAAAGTGAGGCATCAGGTGCTTGGATTTGGGGATTAGGACATGGACACCTTTGGGGGGCATTATTCTGTCTCCCCCAGAGAATGTAAGCTGGTAAAAGATGGACTGAGGAAGATTCTCAGGGAACAGGACACATGGGATGCACTTAGGCTCTTCTGAGTTGTTTTGTTTTGTTTTGTTTTTTTTAAGATTTATTTATTTATTTGGGGGGCATACACAGAAGGAGAGGGAGGAGCAGACTCCCCACTGAGCAAGGAGCCTGAGGTGGGCCTCGATCCCAGGACTCTGGGATCATGATCTGAGCCAAAGGCAGATGCTTAACCGACTGAGCCACCCAGGTGTCCCGTGATTTACTTTTTTAAAAACCACCCCCAGGGTTGCCTGTGTGGCTCAGTCAATTAAGCATCTGACTCTTTGTTTTGGCTCAGGTTGTGATCTCATAGGTCATGAGATCAGGCCCCATGTCAGGCTCCACGCTCTCCAGGGAGTCTGCTTGAAGATTCTCTCCCTCTGCTCCTTCCCCCGCTCTCTCTCTCTCTCTCTCAAATAAATAAATATTAAAAAGACAAAAAACAAAAAACCACCCTTGCTGCCGGGTAGGGAGTGTGTGAGGCAGAGCCAACAGCATTTGCTCATGGATTTGATCTAAAAACATCCACACTGGTGTGTGTGTTTTCTGTCCCAAAGCCTGAAAGTCTGGCACCTGGAGAACCAGACACTCTCCAAGTGGGCAGAGGATGCCTGGTGGAACCATAAACAGAGGTGTCCCTGGGTAGCACATCTGAGGCCTGGAAGTCTCTTAGCAGACTGAGGGCAAAGTGGTTAGAACAAAAATGATTCACCATCCCTCGGTGCCGCATCCTCGAGCTGCCTGATAAAGAATGCTCTGCTTTGCTCATTCCAGTTCTCTATCTCTTGAGCTTAAGAGAAGGTTTTGGTGGTTGGGGGGGGGGGTGTCCCTGGGTGGCTCAGTCGTTAAGCGCCTGCCTTCGGCTCAGGTCATGATCCCAGGGTCCTGGGATCGAGCCCCGCATTGGGCTCCCTGCTTGGCAGGAAGCCTGCTTCTCCCTCTCCCACTCCCCCCTGCTTGTGTTCCCTCTCTAGCTGTCTCTCTGTCAAATAAATAAATAAAATCTTTTAAAAAGTGAGAGAGAAAAGGTCTTGGGGTTTTCTGGAGGCATAACTGGAAAAAAAGGAGATGGAGGCAGAGTGAGAGAGATAGGAGACTGTTGGAGCCTCCCTTGACTGTAGGATATGTGAAATCACTACAGTTCTCATTCTGTCAGGAGAGCAAGTGCAATTATCCTGGACCCGTTTCCCCCACCCCACCCCCTGCCCCGGTAAGTGGCAAATGTATCAACCCTCCATGCGTTTGTGTTTGTTTATGGAAACTTAGAACTGGAGTATCCAAAGGGATTTTAAAAGCCATCTACTTCCACCTCCAACCTGATGCTTGAGTATCTTCAATATTCTCATCAAGTCACTACATGGCCCCTGCTTGCACACTACTAGTGACGGGGAGCTCACCACTGAACAAGGCCACTCATTCCACAAATAGACAACCCAAACTGTCAGAAAGTTCTCCCTTATGTCACGTGATCTCTCTGTCTTTTCCACCTTTCTGTCTCAGTGCTCCCCTCTGGAGTGACACAGAATAAATCTACTCCCTCACCTTTGGGAAAACTCTTTAGATAGTTCACAGGTAGTGGTCAGGACCCCTGAAGCTTTTCCAGGGAAGTCTCTCTGGTTCCTTTAATTAATTGTTCCTTATCAGATATGATTTGAAGTCCCCCCGCCCCCTTCCTTCCCAATCCGGGCTCCTTTTGTTAAACAAACTCTAATTTTCTTTTCTTTTCTTTTCTTTTGTTTAAGATTTTATTTATTTGTCAGAGAGAGAGAGCACAAGCAGGGGGAGCAGCAGGCAGAGGGAGAAGCAGACTCCCCGCTGAGCCAGGATCCCAAGGTGGGACTTGATCCCAGGACCCTGGTATCATGACCTGAGCCGAAGGCCGATACTTAACCCACTGAGCCACCCAGGCACCCTAACTCTAATTTTCTACATCCTTTTTCAGAGTGTGTGTCTAGAAGTAGTCCCAGATCTCCTGGAGCTGCAGGACTGGCACAGAGGAGCTGGGACCACCAACCCCTTCCTCTTTCCAGGGCCTGGACCTGGTTGCAGCAACCCCAGTTCCCATTGGCTGATTTTAGCAGCTCCGCCACACTCCTGATTCATATTTTGCTTCCTGTTGAGTAAACCTTAATTAATTTTTATGCTCACTGCTGCACCATGAGCAGCATGAGTTTAAAAACACCCAGTGTTCATTTAAATGTGTCCAGTTGCTTTATATTTATATCCGGAAAATCATATAGTTATATTTTAGTACTGAACACAGAGGATGGAAAGAATCTCAATCTTAAATTTAAATTTTTTTAAAATAGGCTCTTATGGGTGATTAGAAACATTCTGAGGTCCATGGGAACACAGACACTGCCAGAACTTAGCAGTGGGCAGAGTAGGGACGAAGAATGGATATGAATTTCCAGCACAGAGAGCGAAGCATTGTTTAGTTTTCGGTGGTCAGCATGATTTCAAGTCAAATTTTCATTCAGGTAGCAGTAGGCGGGATGGCAAAGGGAAATAGTTAAAGATGCAGAAAATCGGACCCTAGCAAACCGGATTCAAATCCTAATCCTACCACTTCCCTGCTTGTGACCTCGGGCAAGGTGCCTCGCCTCCTTAGGCATCTGGAATCAGGGAAAGAATATTCAGTTGTCTAAATAGCTGTACTCTGGAGACGCCGCTTGTCGGATTTGAAGTGCCGAAATACACCTTGAGTGTTAACGGGTTCTATTACATTCTAACGCTTCGGGCCTCATCTCCTGCCCCCTCCTCTCCAATCCAGCCACGGAAGGCTGCCTCGGCGGTAGTCCCAGCCAATTCCAGGCCCTAGCAGGGGGAGGATCTGAGTTCAAAATCCGTCTTTGCCATTCAACTGAATTACTCAGGGCCCTCCCCAGACCTCAGCTTCCTCATCGGCGTAATGGGGATAAGCGCAGATAAGGCAGGTGCGTGCGCGTGCGTGTGAAAGGGCTCTGTAAGCCGCAAGACACAGAATTCATTCGGGATCTGGAGCGGAGATGATGAAGTCCAAACCCCCGCCCGGCAAGCGGTCCAAGCACGGCACTTGTGCGAGGCCCCAGCGTTGCACGCTAGAGGGCGCTGCTCCGACTCCCTGCGGCCTGCGCGACCGGATTGGGCAGCTCGGCGCGGGGCGGGGCCTCGGGGAGGCGGGGCTTCCGGCCGCCGCCGTCGCGGTTGCCAGGGGAGACAGCCGCAGGGAGGCGGAAGGAGCCGAGGATCAGCCTGCGCCGAGAAGGGGCGCAGGAGCGATGGCGGCCGTGGCGGCCTCGGAGTCCGCGTGTCGGAGTTGGTCCTTGCGTCCCGAGGTGCCATCCGCCACCTTCTTCACCGCGCTGCTCTCGCTGCTGGTGTCCGGGCCCCGCCTGTTCCTGCTGCAGCCGCCCCTGGCGCCCTCGGGCCTCTCGCTGCGGTCCGAGGCCCTGCGCGACTGGCAAGGTGAGCGGGGGCGGGGCCGGGCCGCGGGGGCCAGCCCTCTTCCTCCCACCTCGCCGGGCCCTGGGCCCCGGCCTCCTCGCGCCCGCGCCGTCGGGGCTCACCTCCAGCCGCTCCGCCCGCACGTCGATCTCCCCGCCCGGAGCACCAGCCCCGTATCCCGCGTCCTTGTCCCTCCAGAGCCCCATCTTCGTCATCACTGTAATCCTTCCCTACCCGAATTCGTCCCCTTTGCCGGCGCCGCCCGTCTGGTCAAGGCCCCGCATCCATTCGCTAGCAAACCGGCTTCGTTCACCCAGGCTCGCTCCCCGAGGATTTTTCCTCTCCCCCTCCCCGTCACATACACACCGACGTTTGCTGGAGGGCCTAACTCCCCCCTCCCCCCGCCCCCTGGGAACAATGTTTCTCTCTCCATCAAGACACTTGAGCATCGTCTGTGGCTACCCCTAGAAGCGTCCTGGCCTCTTTGGGGTTTAGAATTTCTTCTGCTTCCTCGTGTGCATCTTAACCCTGACTCTGATTCCCAACTCCTTGGGGGGGGGGGTGGAGGGGGGAAGAGGAGGCATCTTGTGCCTTGGGAAAGGTGTTTGTATCATCTACGGCTGAGGAATTTTGCAGATCGATTCAGTATAAACGTCCGCTCATGAGAGACAAACCTAGGCTCTGTCTCTTCCCCCTTCTTTTCTGGGGAGGAAAATGGGAAAATTGTATAGCTTTTGTTGTTTCGCAAAGCACACTCACGAGCATTAATCTTGATCCCATGACGTAGGCTTTATTATTCTCCATTATTTAGGTGAAACAGGCTTTAATGTGGGGGAGTCGCAGAGCTATCAAGTCATGCAATTGAGACAGCAACAGGTTTTTTTTATTGTGTGTTGTTTTGGAACTGGAGCCTTGGGGGTGTCTAATACCCAAACCGTATAGAGTTGCTTCTAGAATCTTCACATTTATACTGGAATTTCAGTTTGTACTTGGACTGATTTCAGCAAATAATGAAGTACTCTTGAGATGATGCAGCCTTACAGAGATGGCTTGAGGCGTAAGGTTCATAGCCTGCCTCCCTGTTCAAACTGTTCCACCCGCCCTGGATACACAGAGCACATCCTTGTAGACAAATGCAAAATGTCAGTGTCAACGGAGCTCCCCTTACCCCCCTTTAGTTCACAGCTTCTCTGAGTGTGGGGTTCATGGGCATATCAAGCATTGCTCTACCTGTAAGATTGGATACGCGCTTTCAAGGAAGACTTCTGAGTTCTCTATATAATTAGTGATAGTTTTATGATCTTTTTAGGTACAAAATAATTCATGGTCCCTTTTTTCTTCCTCTGAACAGCCACTATGGAAGGAGAGGTCAGGATTACAGCCGAGGAGACTGGCACAAAGAGTGTTAAGTGACACCCACTCAATCCACCCTGAAGCTGTTACAATTAATTAACCCTCAAACTGCCCGGTGAGATAGGTCAGTATTGAAACCTAAAAAAAAAAAAAAAGGATTCTAAAGCACATTACAAATTCAAAGACCATCCCATGCTAAAAAGTGTTATTTTTTTTTTCCCCCCACGTGGAACTAGTCACGGACTTGCTTCAGGTCCGGGAAAGAGCAAGGATTGGATGTTCACAGCTCTCCTTTGAGTCTTGGGTCCTTCACTATTGCCTCCCCCTGCCTATTGTGGCTCCTGG
Organism: Mirounga angustirostris; assembly: GCF_029215605.1. Taxonomy (NCBI): domain Eukaryota; kingdom Metazoa; phylum Chordata; class Mammalia; order Carnivora; family Phocidae; genus Mirounga; species Mirounga angustirostris. The sequence goes on from NW_026991713.1 coordinate 171,285,474, forward strand.
CTGATTTTCGCTGGCCCTGACAGCCAGCTACTCCCCCTTTCCAAGGTGGGTTGTAACCTGGCTTGCCCTCCTTAGAGCCCCCACTGCCAAGCCTCTAACCCTGCTCCCTCTGCAGTTTACAGGCTGGTGACGTACATCTTTGTCTATGAGAATCCTGTCTCCCTGCTCTGCGGTGCTATTATCATCTGGCGTTTTGCTGGCAATTTCGAGAGAACCGTGGGCACCGTCCGCCACTGCTTCTTCACCGTGATCTTCGCCATCTTCTCTGCTATCATTTTCCTGTCGTTTGAAGCTGTGTCCTCGCTGTCGAAGCTGGGGGAGGTGGAGGATGCCAGAGGTTTCACCCCCGTGGCGTTTGCCATGCTGGGAGTCAACTCCGTCCGCTCTCGCATGCGGAGGGCCCTGGTCTTTGGCGTGGTCGTGCCCTCGATGCTGGTGCCGTGGCTCCTGCTGTGTGCCTCCTGGCTCATTCCCCAGACCTCCTTCCTCAGTAATGTCTGTGGACTTGGAATTGGCCTAGCGTGTATCCTTCCTGGAAGGCAGTTGGAGGGTGGTGACATGCCAAAGAGTGAACCAAGTTGGAGGGCCGCGGGGCGGGGGGGGGGGGGGGGGCGGTCGCAGATAGAGCCATCAGCTCAGGTGGAGGTAATCTAGATTCTAGCTTCAGCTTTGAAAACCATGGGGTCTTGGGTGGGTCACTTCCCTTCTCTAGGCCAGAATTTCCCCATCTGGAAATCAGCATAGCTAGTTACCTCCTCACGCCAGCTTAGCACTGCCAGTTTGAAATATTCTGATTTGGGTTTTTTTCCCTTGTAAACTGAGGTATAAACCTACATTTGGCTAATGATGAGAAGAGGTTTCATTGGAAGAATCTGAAATACCCACGAGTTCGAGATGTTCTATGAAAGGAAGAGGAAACAGGTTGGTTTGGTTTGGTTTGGTTTAGTCTTTCTGTCAGAAAAAAATTTTTTTAAAAATAGGCTCTTATGGGTGATTAGGAACTTAGGATAAGCCTTGCATCACTTGTATAATATTATGGCAGTGACAGGTGATGGCGGGGGGGAGTTCTAAAATACAGTGTGGGTTACTTTTTTTTTTTTTTAAGATTTTATTTATTTTAGAGATGGAGAGGGAGAGTGGGGGGAGGAGCAGAGGGAGAGGGACAAACAGACTCTGCTGAGCGAGGAGCCCAACGTGGGGCTCCATCGCACGACCCTGAGATTATGACCTGAGCTGAAATCAAGAGTCGGACACTTAACCGACTGAGCCACCCAGACACCCCTTTTCTTATTATATTAAAAAAAATGTTTGTAAGTAATCTCTACACCCAACATGAGGATTGAACTCACAACCCCAAGATCAAGAGTTGTACACTCTACCGACTGAGCCAGCCAGGTGCCCCAATGTGGGTTACTTTTTTTAAATATCAGAATTGGTAGTGTTGGATGTTGAATAGGGTACATTCCTAAAATCTCTTTCAATCTGTGATTCTGTAAGCTATTAGGGTAGGTAGTGTGTAAATACACACATAGTTCATTTATCTTACTCTAAAATTTTAATTTTGTTAATTTTGAACCTGTTTTTTCTAATATATATATGAAATCTAAAGCTATGAACTCCTCTGTAGGCACTACTTTGGCTGTATCCCACACATTTTGACGTTGTATTTTCATTTTCATTTAGTCAGAAGTATTTTCTAATTTCCCTTTCTAAAATCCCTAATCCCTTGGGATTTCTTCTTTGATCCACGGGTTATTTACAAATGAGTTTCTTAATTTCTAAATTTTTGGTGATTTTTCAGGTTTCCTTTTGTTGATGATTTCTAATTTCCTTTCATGTGGTTGGAGAACTTTCTTTTTAAGATTGTAGTCCTTTTAATTTGTTTTCTGGCCCAGCATTTGATAGATCTTGGTGAATGTTCCATGTGTACTTTAAAAGAATGGGCATTCTGCAGTTGGTGGGTATAGTGTTCAATGTCTGTCAGTTAGGTCAGGGTGTTGATGTTGTTCTAGCCTTCTATACAGTTATACTGTTCTATCAATTACTGAAAGGGGACTATTGAAATCTCCAGCTAAAATTGTGGATTTGTCTATTTTTTCCTTTCAATTCTTGTCAGTTTTTGCTTCAAGTATTTTGAAGCTCTATTATTGGATGCATACACATTTAGGATTATTATGTCATCTTAATGAACTCACCTTTTATCCTTGTGAAATGACCATTTTAATCTCTGATAATATTCTTTGCCCTGAAGTCTTTGTTTTCTGATATTACTATGTAGTTATTCTAGCTTTCTTTCTTAAAATTAGTATTTACATGGTATCTATTTTTCCGTCTTTATATTTCTAATATGTTTGTGTCCTTATATTTAAAACATGTTTTGTGTAGAGAGCATGTAGTTGGTTCTCCAGTCTGACCATCTCTGCCCTTTTTTTTTTTTTTAAGATTTTATTTATTTATTTGACAGAGAGAGAGACAGCTAGAGAGGGAACACAAGCAGGGGGCAGGGGAGAGGGAGAAGCAGGCTTCCCGCAGAGCAGGGAGCCCGATGCAGGGCTCGATCCCAGGACCCTGAGATCATGACCTGAGCCGAAGGCAGACGCTTAACGACTGAGCCACCCAGGCGCCCCCCATCTCTGCCTTTTAAATGGCATGTTTAGCGCATGTACATTTAGTATAATTATTGATATGGTTGAGGTTAAGTCTTCCTGCCTGCTCTTTGTTTTCTCATTGTCCCAAAAGTTCTTTGTTCCTTTTTTCCTCTTTTCCTGACTTCAGTTGAGTATTTTTTAAAGATTTACTTATTTATTTATTTATTTGAGGTGGGGGAGGCACAGAGGGAGAGGGAGAGAGAAACTCAAGCAGACTCTGCATTGAGCACAGAGCCCAACGCAGGGCTTGATCTCACAACTCTGAGATCAGACCTGAGCTGAAACCAAGAGTTGGATGCTTAACAGACTGAGCCACCCTGGCGCCCCTTCAGTATTTCATTTTTTTAAAGATAGGCTCTTATGGGTTTGCTCTATTTGCTGTTAACTATATCTCTTTGTCTTATTTCTTAGTGGTTGCTCTAGAGTTTGCAATATACATTTTTAGTTTATCACAGACTACTTTTGGATAATTTACCACTTAGTATATAATTTAAGAATCTTACAGAATTGTATTTCTGTTTTTCTTCTTTCTATCCTTTGTGTTATTGTTGTCCTACATTTTATTTCTGCTGTTGTCATAGGTGTTATAAACCTCATAGTATATTACTATTCTGTTTAAATAGTCAATTATATATTTCTTAATTTAAAAAAAGCAACATTTACCCACATATTTACCATTTCTAATCCACTTCATTCTTTTTTTTAAAGATTTTATTTATTTATTTGAGAGCAAGAAAGAGAGAGGACAGTGGGGGGGAGGGGCAGAGGCAGAAGCAGACTCCCCGTTGAGCAGGGAGCCCGATGCGGGGCTCAATCCTGACCCTGGGATCATGACCTGAACCGAAGGCAGACGCTTAACCAACTGAGCCACCCAGGTGCCCCTCTAATTCTCTTCATTCTTTTGTGTGGATCATAGTTTCCATCTGGTATCATTTTCTTTTTGCCCAAAGAACCTCCCTTAACATTTCTTATATATTGTGTACACTGGTGACAAATTCTTGGCTTTGGGTTCTTGAAAATGCCTTTATTTCACTAAATACAGAATTCTGGCCTTCTCTGATCTTCTTTCACTTTTAAGATGTCATTGCATTTCTTCTGGTCTGTATTGTTTTCTCATGAGAAGTCAGTAATTCTTATTGTTTTCCTTATATAATTCATTGTCTTCCTCTGGCTCCTTTCACAATTTTTTATCATTCTTTTTCAGCTGTTTAATTATCATGTACCTTTGTGGTGATTTTCTTTAAGCTGACCTTGCTTGGAGTTGATCATTGGATTTTGGATCTGTGAGGTTAGAGTTTTTATTAAGTCTAAAAAAATTAGCATCACTATGTCTCCAAGGTTTTTTTCTATCCTATTTTCTCCTCTCCTTCGAGGGTACCAATTACACATATGTTAGACTACTTAGTATTGTTCAGTGGGTCTCTGAGGCTTGGTTTACTTTTTTTTTTTTTTTAAGATTTTATTTATTTATTTGACAGAGACACAGGGAGAGAGGGAACACAAGCAGGGGGAGTGGGAGAGGGAGAAGCAGGCTTCCTGCTGAGCAGGGAGCCCGATACGGGGCTTGATCCCAGGACCCTCAGATCATGACCTGAGCTGAAGGCAGATGCTTAGTGACTGAGCTAGCCAGGCACCCCGGCTTGGTTTATTTTTTTATTCTTTTAGCTTTTTTCCACTCTCCATTTCAGTTTGGATAGTTTCTGTTGCATTGCCTTCAAGTTCAGTGATCTCTTTTTCTTCGGTATATACTCTGCTGTTAAACCCATCCACTTAGTTTTTTATTTCTCGTGTTGTATATTTCAGCTCAAGAGGTTCTTTTTTTTTTTTTTTTTTTGTAGTTTTCATTTCTGTATTGGGATTCTTTATCTGTTCCTTCATTGTGCTTGTTTTCCTTTAAACCCTTCATATACTTAGATATTTGTGGTAGCTGTTTTAAAATACTTGTCTGTTAATACCATCTTCTCTATCATTTCTGGATCTGTTTTTGACTGATTTTCCTGCTGAGTATGGACCTGTTTTCTTCACATGTCTCGTAATTTTTTAGTTTACACTAGACACTGCAAATGCTGTGTTATCGAGGGCTGAGTTGGTTGTTGGTTTTTGTTTTTGTTTTAACAATGTTGATTTTTTGTGTTTGTGTGTGATAAGCAGTTAATTTACTTGTCAAAGCATTACCTTTTTGGAGGTCTCCTCTGAATGCCCTGGATGTTCAGTGAGGTCTCTTCACCCTGTCTAGTTAGAACTCGAGCATGTCCCTGCCCTGTGTAAGCTCCAGGATAGTTGCTGTTCCCTCAGTAGCTGCTCTTTGCCTGGCATGAGGAGTCTCTGCCCATGTGTGTGCACACTGGTATTCAGCTAAAGACTCAGGTACGTTTCTGGAGCTCCTTCCCTGAGCAGCTCCCTCCTCTCTGTGACTCTGACCTGGAAATCCCAGGCACTTTTTCCTCTCTGAACTTTCTCTGTCTCTCCAGCTCAGCAAAACACACCATTCTCTGCTTGGAGTCCCCTTTCGATACCGTAGTTTGGAAAGTGCCTCCAGACACTGGAAAGCCAGCTCAGTCTTGAGGCTCGCTTCATTTGTTTCCCTTGTCTTCAGTATCACAGCCTGGCACACAGTGTTTGCTGTCCAAAGTCTGAAGACAGTTGTGTCTTATATTGTGTAAAATATTGTGTCCCGGCTTACAGTTATCTATGGTGGGAGGACTAGTCTGGTACCATGACTTCTTCAGAGTCCAAAGCAGAACAGATGGTTAAGAGCGTTCTGAAGTCGTCAGCCGGGACAACTTTTGACTTCCTCACAGCACTGGTTATCATTGGAAATCAGTCTTTGGAAGTAATACTGCCCTCCCTGAAAGAACACAGAGGCATGCAGGGTCATTTTTGGTTATCACGGTGACCAGGCGCTACTGCCATTTGGTGGCCGGTGGCTGGGGACGCTGAATGTCCAATAATGAGTGGAAGAGTCTAGCCCAGCAAAGGCTTGTCTTGCCCAACTTGCCAGGAGCATTCCAGTGAAGAACACTGCCTCAGGAACAGCTCCCAGGGCCTCCTTACCTTCTCTCCACCACTACCCTCTTCTAGCTGCTGCTGCTTGCAATTTAGGGTTCAGCACACACCTCACTTTCTAGGGAAAGCCTTCTCGGTCTCCCTACACTAGGTGAGGGTCCCCAGCCTGATCTTCCGGTGATCAACATTTGCTTATCACCACTTCCTCTACCCCAGTTACTTCCTCCTTGTCTGGCACTCGTTCCTTAGTTCCTGGTGTATCACAGGTGCTCACTAGGTATTTATGGATGGGATGGATGGATGGGCAGACGGACGAAAGCTAAATCTTTATGGCTGCCTAGGCAGTGGTGGGTTGACACAGGTCAACCAGGGTGCCCTCAGATCACTTACTGGGGGTGGTGACCATGTGGGGGAAGTGTTGCCAAAGAGGCCCACACGAGGCTCGCTTGGTCACATGGAGGCAGGGTGCCTTCTGTTTGGAGGACAAACGGACAAGAAGATGTCAGTCCCCACAGAGGGTATCGAGACAGCCTCCTGGCTCATCCCACTGCAGAGACACAGGCGTGTGCTGGCGTGACTGTAGCAGTTGGCATGGGACGGGTTAGCACGGGGCAGGCGAGGCATCATCTGCCCTCCTCGACTGCCGGGCCGTGTTCCCTCTGAGGTGCAGGGCATAGAAACTCAAGCCTTGGTTTCCCCTGAGCTTCAGCTTATGGTAGAGCGAGTGCTAATCCCCCTGTGGAATAAATGTGGGAACCTGTGTTCTATGGGGAAGTGTTCGGCCCTCCTCCCTTGAGCTGTCTCCAGTTTTACTTAATACACCAACCTCAGATGGCCTCACCTACTGCTATTCCATCGACCTCTCAGAGCGAGTAGCACTGAAGCTTGACCAGAAGTTCCCCTTCAGCCTCATGAGGAGGATTTCGGTGTTCAAGTACATCTCAGGCTCTTCAGCTGAAAGAAGGGCAGCCCACAGCCGGAAGTAAGTTACAAAACTCTTAACACTTGTTCCAGGGCCCATAGAGAGTGTGACTGGTTCAGTATCGCAGGAAAAAGGGATAGGGTATGTACAGTCCCGAGCCCAGAACGTGCACGCACAGATGTCTTCTGAGTGCTCTAGATCCTGCCCAGCTGCATCTGAAGTAGGGACTGAGCCGAAAGGGGGATGGGAAGGCATCTGAAGTGCTCACGTATACCCCTGAGTGACTTGGGACAGACCGTGGGAGGGAATGGCCCCATCAAGTGTTGTTACCAGCCCTCAGTGCTGCCCAGCACCCCGCACAGGTCCCCCTGGGCTCTGGTATGGAGCCCTGGTGAGAAGCAGGCAGTCCGCATGGCTGACTAGGCGGCTGGGACGTGAGACAGCGCAGGACCTGAGAGGTAGCGTTTTCTTGGCCGCCCAGCAAGAGAAGGTAAGGTTTCGGGTCTTCCAGACCAGGCTCACTAACTCCATGGAAGGTGCTAGGCAAGCCGCCCAGGCTTACGTAGCCTCACTCTGTCCCATCAGAGAGGGGGCCCAAGGAGGACAGGAGTCTCTTTAGGTAACACAGGCAGGAGAGCCCCATCTAGAACTAGGGTCTCTTCTTCCAGGTCCTATTCACCCCCTTTCTGCTGTTTCCCCACTGCCGGCCTCTCTGTCCTTCCCTGGGTGCATCCATGCTGAGACTTCACCACATAGATTTTCTTTCCTTCAGGGTTCCCTCCAAAAGAAAGGACTTGTGTGAAGTTCAGGTGCTTTTACCTTCAACCAGCTGTGGAATAGAGTCTGAGCTCCATGCTGGCCTGGACGCAGGGTTTAGGTTGAATTGGAAGCTGCTGTTTGTAGCTTATTTGAGGAGGCGGATGCCCCCCAGCCTTCACCAGCTCAGGGCCCTTTGACCATGTCTTTAAAGGCGGGGACATCAGGGGCGGGGATGTTGGGGGGTACTGGGAAAACCAGGAATACACACTCACCCAATTTCAGGCAAGTGATCCCTGGGGTCTAAATATGTGGGAGACAATTGAAATTTAGTTAGGTGTATGGAGGCTTTTAGGCTTTTAATTGCTGTTCTCATAGACTGGAGAGGGGACTTCAGGGGTCCTTGGGTACAAGCTCGCACCCTGTGAAGGAGCCCCCTCTCAGACAGCTGAGGGTGGTTGCCTCAGCCTCCTGGCTGGGGGCTCATCTCCAAGGCAGCCCCTGACGAGAAAGTTCTTCCATGCGGAACAGCAGCTGCCTCGCTGTAACTGGGACACTTTGGTGCCAGGTCTAATTCTGTCTCATCATGATAGACAGATCTGGGGTCAGGGAAGTGGTGACCCTTCAGGTCCTTCTGTGTCCCTCACATGGCACATATAGAATGCCTCATTATCCTGGCCTGCTACGGGCCCCCAGAACAGAACATAATGTCTCAGTTGGCCCGACAATGGGACACAGGTATTACAACGTGCGTGTTGTTTTTGGCAGTTACACAGCGGTCTGGACACTTTTGCCTCCTGGAGGCTCTTGGCGAGCTTCTGATAATCCAGATTCTCTGCATTTCCAAGAATCTCAGAAGAAGTGAGATGTTAATGTTACGTGCTTTGTTCCTGTACTTAAGCAGCTGATTTGATGGGTTTTTTTTAAAAGCTTTATTTATTTTAGAGAGGGGTGGAGGGGGAGAGGCAGAGGGAGAGAGAATCTCACGCAGACTCCCTGCTGAGCTTGAAGCCTGACGCAGGCTCGATCTCGCGCTCCTGAGATGACCTGAGTCGAAACCAAGAGTCAGACGCTCAACTGACTGAGCCACCCAGGTGCCCCCTTAAGCAGCTGATTTGTCAGGTCAGGTTTTAACTGAAACATGTATGGATTCAGTCCAGTCACCTACCACAAACACCGTCGTATTCGCCATCATTCTCCATATTTGAAACTCTGTGCAGAAGTTCAGAGGATAAAACCCTTGGGCTGTGTCTCCATTTGTGGTCCCAGCCACACGTGTCTGTGGCGGGCCGGGGTGGGGGGTCTTTCATCTCCAAGGGCGCAGCTCCGCACATCTGGCCTGTCAGTTCCTGCCGGCCAGGACTTTGAGCTGTGCGTCTTCACTCCCGAAGCCACAGGTAGAAAACCTCACAGCAGACAAGGCCTGGGCCCAAGCCCTGTGTTACCCCACTCGAGCCCTCCTGCCTTCCCTCCCACAGAAGTTGGCCCATTCTCTTTGGGTAGCATCACTGAGCTGGCCATAGAGACAGTGACGGCTGCGATCCGATCGGTCCCATCTCCGTCTGGGGGACAAACTGCTGCAAGCAGTTACGCCTCAGGTGGCCTTAGTCATGAGCCCCGTGTCCTTTCATTCTACAGGCTTACTGCGGGACTGAGTGGGCCCTCCCCTCTTGGGCATGTTTTCTGACTGGTTGAGCTTAACCTGTCTCCTCACTTGGTACTTGGGGCTAGTTACAGAAAATGTCCAAAGCAGGTTGTCACACAAAGTGGTCCGGTGACCCCGAGCCTTTCTCACATCCAACGACTACTGAGGGCCTGCGTGTTACCAGCTGAGTGACCATCTTCTCTCTTGTTCCGTTCCAGGCCGAACCCCGTGCCCGGCTCCTACCCCACGCAGAGTGGCCACCCTCACCTGTCCCCGAGCCACCCTGTCGCCCAGATGCAGCAGGCCAGTGGCCAGAAACTAGCTGCCTGGCCGGCTTGTGCTCCTGGCCACATGCCCAGCCTGCCTCCGTACCAGCCAGCTTCTGGCCTATGTTACGTACAGAACCATTTTGGCACAACCCCCAACTCCTCCGGCGTCTACCCGGCTTCCGCGGGTGCCTCCCTGGGGGTCCAGCCCCCCGCCCCCCTCAACTGCCCTGGCACGGTGTATTCGGGGGCCCTGGCCACCCCAGTGGCTGCAGGCTCCAAGGAGTGCTCAAGGGTCCTGATACCCTGACAGGGAATTTCTAGGGAAGTCATCTCACATCTTGGCTTTCTGAAGAAGGCCCTCTGTGAGCGAAGCTAAGATTTTCTCGACAAAAAATTATTTATCGAACACCTCTATGTGCCAGGCTCTGTGTTGAGTATTTTGATATGTATCCCTGTTCCAGTCCTCATGACAACTATGTGAAGTGCAGTTTATCGTCCCCAGTTTACAGACGCAGAGGGCGAGATGCTCTGTGATTACGTCCCGTAGTTCTGTAGCCGCCCCGCTGGGCTGCTTGGCCCCTGGCCCAGGGCGCCTCCCACCTGCCGCCCTGCCTCCCGAAGAACATCTGGGAGAAGAGCGCACTGGGGTGGTCAGTGGCTGCCAGGGGCTCGTTCTAGCTCTGTGTTTCCTTCCTGTCTTCGTGTGTGGTGCCCTTGGTTCTAGTGTCCGTGCGTCTATGTCTGCCCTTCGGGAGCTCCCAGCCCGTGCGCTTGGCAGTCCCGGGGCCCGTGTAGTGTTGCTCCCCTACAGTGACCACCCCCCGCCGCCAGCCTTCTGCCCCAAGAGCGGTGCAGTGGGCCATGGTGAACCGCAGCAGCATGCTGATGGATCCATAGTGTTGATTACCTTTGTATAAAGAAACCGCCTCCAACCGGCTCATGGTGCGTGGTGTCTCTGTGGTCTGGCTGGGGCTAGAGAGGGCAGAGTTGGGGCAGCAGCAGGGTGGGGTGTGATGGCGAAGACAAGTGGATCAGGTTGAACCAGGCAGACGACCTCCACCCGGTGGAGATCTGACACGGGGGTGGGGGGCGTGGGGGGGGTCGAGTGGCAAAGGAGCTGGGATAGCTGAAGGGGGAAACAGGAAGCTTGGACAACCCTAGGATTGGCAACAGCGGGAAGCCACTGCTGCCCCTAGGGGGCACCTCCAAGCTGGGACTGGGCAAGGAGGGGTTGCCTGGCACGACCTCATCCCAGTGCTGGCCTCTGAAGCCAGAGGCGCTGAGAAGAGGCTGGCCCCTCTGCCCATCGTCTCATCTACCATCAGGGCTGCCCGTGGGCCAGATCCGCCAGAACGCACTGGCAAGTGAGCTCAGGAAATGGAGTTGGCAGGGTGAGCCCCTCTGATGCAGGGCAGATGGAGGATAGGAATGTGCCTGAGCCCACAGGTGCCTGCCCGGCCCGAGAACTGTGGCTTCTGATGAGCCAGCCATCGGCTGGAGCTCCCTGCGGCCGTCAAGAAGGCATGCCGACTGGCAGGTGTTTTCATAGACCTTAATGATGTGTGACCTTGATCTATTCCAGAAGCTGGATGGCCAAGTCTGGGCTGGCTTTTTAATAGGTCCTGGGTATCAGAGGTGAGTAAGACACACCCACAAGTGCACCCAGCCCAGTGAGGGCCGGGCGGTGACAGGCACATACCGGGGTGGCCTGCCCTGGGTGAGGGGGGTGGGGACAGATTGTCGAGTAGGATTCCCCGGCCGAGGAGTTGGGTGCCCTGACTGCAGCTGAGAGTTGTGGGTGGTCCCAGAGCAAGTCTGGCAGGACCCAGCCTGGGGCCTCTCTTCTCCAAGCACAGGGTCACTCGGTGGGTACAGGCTGCTATGTGTCCCCTCAATGCTTTCCCAGTCCCGGGCCTGTATCCAGCAGCAGGCGAGAGGACCACCTGCTCCCAGCGTGACGGGGTCACTTCCCTGGCGTAGGGCCTTCCTGCGTGGACGGGCTGGCAGGTGCTATGGAGGCTGTGGGCCATGGACATGGTCGGGCTGGGGGGCCCCGTCATGGGTCCCCGAGTCACACAGCTGGGAGGGGCCTCAGAGGTCATTCAGTGCCACCATCTCCTCCATCCCGCTTTTACTCGTGGGGTCCCAGGGAGGCAGGAACAGCTCGGGCCGCTGCAGCAGTTACTGCTCTGACTCGTGCTTCCACGTCCGTGTGTTTCCTGGAACTTTCCTTGGTTTCGCCACGGTGCGTGGCTGGCAGCCTGGAGCCAGGGCAGAGGAGGGCTGTTCCCCCACAAAAAACAATAAGCATGATCTATTTTCTAGGGCCTGGAGGGGGTCCCAAGCCCTTCCCCATTTACCTGTTGGATCCAGCCCCAGAGCACCTGCTGTCCACGAACACTGAGCGTATGCCAAGGCCGTGGCTAGAGACTCAGGTGAAGGCAAGCGCACAGGCCTGGCGCTTGATAAGTAGCTGTTGAATGCATAAATGAGCAGGGGATCCCTGCCCTCAGGGAGCTCAGGGGTGGGAGCGATGGCCAAACATGGACTTGAAGGTCCATCGGGCACTCGTTGGAGGCTCCCAGACCAGTCTGGAGAGCTGGAAACCGGTTGGATGCCAAGCACATGCTCTTCCGTGGAGGGAGGCACTCACGGCGACTGTTGTTAGCATGTTCAGCTTAAGGGAAAGCCATTATTCCCTGCTCACTAGAGACCTCTCTCCTATCCCCAGGCAAGGCAGGACTTATGGCTGCCAGAGAAGCTTCCAGACGTCTAGTTTCCCAGCTTGGCCAGCAGGGGGCGGTTGCGACAAACATTCCCTGGGGTCAGCTGTGCTCTGGAGGCTGGGGGTCCAGGAGGGAAAGGCTGGCTTCTGTCCTGTGAGGGAATCAGACCTGCAGACAATGCCAACAGCAGAGCTGAGAGCGACCACTGAGTTCCAAGCCTGTGCTAGGCCCTGGGGACCTGAAGGTGGAAAAGAACCAGCCACTGTTGGTTAAGGGAGACTTGCTTTATAGAGATGGAGTGAGAGATGGGAGCCCATCTAGGGGAGTCAGAGAAGACCCTCCTGAGAAGAGGAGGGGTCACTGGGCAAGGGCAGGGTGGACGGCAGCCTCAGCAAAGACTGGAAGGTGAGGCTCCAGTAGCCAGGGGAGGGGAAGCATGTGAGTTTGGATGCTGGGAGGGCAGTGGGGAAGAGATGGTTGCAGTAGCCCGAAATGGATGTGGTGAGAGCCGCCCTGAGACCCTGGCAGTGGGCTGGATGAAAGGCAAAGCGACCTTCTGGGGTTACTCAGCTTTTCCACCCGAAGCCCAGTGCTCCTGCCCTGCCTGAGGGTGCCTGCTCACTCCCAGCGAGTGGGGCGGGGGCGGGGGGAGGGCAGAGTAGGCTTGGAAGCAGGACAATCCTATAGAATACCTCGAGGTTCCCCCAAGGGTTGAGAAGGAGGAGCTGGTCTCCGAGTTGGGTGCTGGACTTGGGGCTCCAGAGACCCACAGGGGCACCTCTCCCGGCCTCCACCCCAGGATGCTTCCTGAGTCTGAGATGCTGGTCCACGCCTGGACGGATGCCAGCTGCAAGAGCAGTGCCCCAACCTGGACCCGGAGCTCGGCTCCTCGGGGACTGTCCTGCCATCTCCAGAGCATAGGCTGCCTGAGACCTTGCTCTGGGGTCCTGTTGTGAGCCTAGAGCCCCTCCCCAGGAAAGATCTGCAGAGGCTTGCCTGCCCAACCCTGCCCTTGAGCCATGGCCAAGTCACTTCCTAAGGTTGCCTCCTTAATGGAACCCCTTCTCCTGGGGGCCTAGCTACAGTCCCGCCAGGAGCCAATGGCCAGGTGGGCTGCCCTAGAGGCGGCGCTGGGACGGTCCGGGCTTTCCCGGTGTGCGGGGCCGTTGGAACCACAGAGGGTGCACCCGCCGCAGGCATGTGTAAACACAGGCGACGTTTTGAACTCACATATCTGAGTTCTCACCCACATCAATTTAACTGCAAAGAGGTAGGTTTGCAAAATGCAAAATGCACACGCATGTGGTTAAGGCACACACTTACACGTATTCATACCTGCACGTGCACAAAATCAAGCACAAGCTGATCTGTGCACAAGTACACACTGTATATACATGTTGCTTCCCGGGTGGGGAGCAGCTAATCCCCTCCCTTCCCCCTGCCTTGCCCAATCTGACCCTAGCCTACCTCCCCAGTCTTCTCTCCCACCATCCTCCCGCCTTCCCCCCACACCCCCTGCTCCTGGCACTGTGCGAAATGACCAGATGGCTGGCAGGAAGCATCTGAAAATGAGCAAACTTCAGAAACAGGCATGGCCACTTGTGGCTTGTGATGAGCAGGGCAATAGAAAGCTCTCTGGACCCAAACCTCCCCTTCTGTGTGCCTATCACGCACTACCTGGAATTCTACCATCAGAGGCCCATTCCTCTGAATTAGGCTCCTCAAGGTTCACCATTGAAGGGGCGCTGGAAAAGACCATGATTCCAGTGCTCACACTGTACTCAGAAATGTGAGGTCCAGAGAGGGGAACTTCTTTGGCTAAGGACACACAGCAGAGAACCCAGGTCCCCTGACCCTTGTCTTTGCTCCGCTGTTCTGGTCGCTGGGTGGAGGAGTGGGCTCACGGACAGCCAGGACAAGAGGCAGGGACTCTCATGTGTCCCAGCTGAGTCTGCTGGAGTGTGTTGGCCTCAGGAGCCTAGGCACGGAGACCAGGGCCCTGGTGCTCACGGGGCATCCCAAGGCCCTTCCATCAGACTCTCCTGTGGTGGGTGGTGGCACAGGTGTGTGGGAGTACTCCAAACCCTTCTGGGATGGCTGGGAACTCTGTGGAGGGACCCCTTTTCCTATCAGGCTGGGCCAGGCCCTGGCCAAACTGCAGCCTGGGATCTCCCTGGGGAGCAGCGAGCAGAGAGGGCTCACCCTGAGCCTGGATGCGACTGACCTCTGCCCTGCCCGTAATCCCATCCTCCTCCCCTTGCAGAGACCAGCCCCACCTCCACTCGGGCTCCTGAAGAGAGATTTCAGCAGAAGACATAAGGGCACAGGAGAAATGTTCTCCCCCAGACCCCGGCCCTGCCCCCAGCCCCATGCAGGGCCACACCCCCTGTCCCCTCCACAGAGCCCAGGCCTCACCCAGGAAGAAACAGATCAGGGTGATGGGGAGCGCAGGGTGGCCCCACACAGCACCTGCATGCAGGGCCTCAGCAGCCCACCCACCGCCAGGGCAAGGGGCCCCTCTCCAGGACCCACGCTTCAGTCCCCGCCCCCACTGTCGGTGCAGCCTCCTGGCCCAGCTTCAATCATGCCCAGCCCCCAGCACCCCTCAGTCAGTGTTGTGGATTAAAGTGTGTTCCCCAAAAAGATACGTTGAAGTCCTAACCCCATCCCCGTGAACATGATCTTTGGAAATAAGGCCCTTGCAGATGTCATCCAGTTAAGATGAGATCACACTGGAGTAGTGTGGGTCTTAAATCTGATCACTGGTGTCCTTGTAAGAAGGCCACGTGGAGTCATGGGGACACAGAGACGCAGGGAAGGGGCAGCCACGTGAAGACAGAGGCAGAGATTGGAGGATGAGTCTACTAGCCAAGGAACACCAAGGATTTCTGGAAGCCTTCAGAAGCTAGGGAGAGGCAAGGGACAGATTGCTTCCTAGAGCCTTCAGAGGAAGCATGGCCCTGTCAATGCCTCCACTTGGGACTTCTGGCCTTCAGAACGGTGAGACAAAGCATTTCTGTTGTGGGAAGCCACCCAGAGGTGATTTGTTACAGCAGCGTTGGGAGACGAAGACAGGCAGGCCCGTCTCCCCAGGGACCTGCATTTGGCACATCACCATCCTGCTCAGAACCTCCGAGAGCCCCCCACCAGCTGACACTCAAGGCACTGCCGGAGGCCCCCACCCCACCCCTCGCCACCTTCCCGCTTGGTTCCGCAGCATCCTCTCTCATTTGATGGGAGGGAGAGGAGAAGGGGAAACGGAAGAGAAGTGACATTTTGAACTTGGGTGACTGGCGTCCTGCAGGGAATGGGAGGGCTGGAAGAGGGAGGTGGTCTGCAGGCAGGGGTGGGGAGAGGGGTTTTTGCCATTTCGGGCAGTTTGATTGGGTGGTCCCCAGGGGTGTGCAGGCAGAGATGGACTGAGGCACTGGGAAGACATGAGACTAGGACCCAGACCCTGGTTAGTCTTCAGCCCCGCAGCCTGGGGATTGGTGCCATTGAGGCCCAAGGGAAGCACTCTGATCAGAAGGCAGGAACCCCCCGCCCCCTTCCCCGCCCGAGGCTCAGCTCCTCTCCCTGGCTATAAGGACAAGTCACTGGGCTTCTCTGAGCCTCAGGTCCTCTTCTGGAAAGAGAGAGCATTGCACCTGCCCCACAGAGGGAGATTATAGATGCAAAAGAGAGGGAGGGAATGAAAAATGCTTCTTTCTAGGGTTCAGCTTGTGGGCAAGGTACCACTCCTTGCTGACCTTCCATCCCCGTACCTGCGGAGGAGAAATAGGAGCCCCGACCTGTAGGGAGGCCGTCAGCATGAGAGGCCGGGACAGAGATGCCTGATGTCCTGTGCATTCAACAAATACAGCTCCTGCAGGGGTTGGAAAGGCTTTATCAGCTGCAACAAATTGAGCCATCATGATGGCCTTCTCCAGGTAGGTGTCCTCCGTGAACTCCTGGAGGACGGGGACCATCTAGCAAAGCCTGCGTTCAGTCATTCACTGAACATCTACTGAGCACCTCCTGTGTGCCAGGCACCATTCCAGGTGTGGGGGTGCAGCAGTGAGCAAGGTGCCCAATGCCTGCCTGCCTTCAAGGAGGTTAAGGGTGTGTGTGTGTGTGTGTGTGACAGACAGCAAACAGACAAATAAGAAGAACTTAAACTAGTGATAGCGGGGTGCCTGGGTGGCTCAGTCGGTTAAGCGACTGCCTTCGGCTCAGGTCATGGTCCTGGAGTCCCTGGATCGAGTCCCGCATCGGGCTCCCTGCTCGGCAGGGAGTCTGCTTCTCCCTCTGACCTTCCTCCCTCTCATGCTCTCTGTCTCTCATTCTCTCTCTCTCAAATAAATAAAATCTTAAAAAAAAAAAAAAACTAGTGATAGCACAGCGCAGGGCATCAAAGCTGGATGACAACACAGAGAATGGCAACTGCAAATCAGGGAAGGTCTCCTTGAGGAGGCCCCATCTCTGCTGAGACCTGAAAGAATCCAAGGAGCAGCTGTGAGAGGATCAGGGTGAAGAATGTTCCAGGTAGACAGAGGAACAAGAGCAGAGGGTTGGGCATGTTCTCAGAATGGAACAGAGTGGCTGGGGGTGATGCATACAGCAGGTGCTTAATCAATGCTTATTGCCCCAGTAATCTGCACATGACTTGGGAGGCCCCACTCCTGCTGATGGCTTTGTGCTCTGAGTCCGCCTGGTCAAGGACCATAGATCCTGGGAACCTGAGTCCTGGCAATGGCCACCCTCACCCTTTCACTCATTCACTCATTCATTCATTCATTCATCAAATATGTCTGAGTACCTGCTATCTCTTGGTCCTCATCCCATGGGCTGGAGACATAAAGATGGCAAGGCTCAGTCCCAATGTGTTCTGGTACGGAAAACAGAACCCACAGCAGTCCCGGGAGGCTCCGGGAAAGACATATGCCCACCTCCTGCAGAACACAGAAAATCGGGCAGCCAGCCCTGCAGGACCCAGGGGAGGCATCCCAGAGGAGGTGATCCCCAAACCTGGCCCAGAGGGCTGAGCAGGCCTCTCCAGAATGGAATGAGAAGGGTGTTCCAGGAGGAGACACGAGCATGTGTCAAGACAGGTGTGTTCAGCCTGGCTAGACCAGAAAGTGGGGTGAGAAAGGGCCCACAGGGGCATGTGGTCAGGGAGAGGCCATCGGGCCAGGTGGGAAGGGCTCTCAGGCTCAGCCTAAGAGGTCTGGGCTTAATCCTGCAGGTAGTGGAGATCATTGGGAGCCTTCCCTGCTGGTTTTACTGTGCTGGGGTCCGAGGGGAGAAGCACAAATCCACCCAGTGATGGAACCAGCTGAAATGGGGCCTCTCCCCTGGGGCTGCCACGGTGCACCCAGGGCTCCGGGAGCTCAAGGAGGGAGGGCGTTTAGGGACAGGTAGACCAGGTCCATCCACGGGCCTGCAATCTCTGCCAAAGGGTGAACCAGCTCTCTCTGGCTCTCCCATGTGTTGGGCCGGCCAGGGGCATTCCTGTGGTTGGCAGAGAAGAAATCTAAAACCCTTGAGCCTCCTGTTTGTTCTTTGTTGGCCTCCACGCCCAGATGTGGCCCCTCTTTAACTCTCAGGGCTCTGGGTGCACAGAAAGGTTACCTGGCCTCAGAGGTGGACCGTCCCGGATGGAAGGGGGGAGCCCAGGTCCCACCTGCCCCGAACTCTCCCCCTCCCTGCCATCCTAGAGAGATCCCGAGGACTCTGCCAGTGTTCGGGGCGGGGGGGGGGGGGGCGGGTAACTCTCTGTCACCGTGGCCTTGAGTGCTGGGAGCCCCCGGAGCCCAAGTCCCTCCCTGTCCTGTAAGGGAAGATGGCTGGTCTGAACCGCAGATGTCAAATCCCACTAATCTGGTTTCCCTTCTCCTTACCTGGGATGCAAGGAGGGACCTCTCCTGGGGCCTGGGGAGGGGGAGGGCGGTGGCTCCCAGTACCAGCACCCCATCAGTCTTTCTTCCCTGAAGTCACCCCATAATGGGCAGGGGAGGAGTGTGCGTGTGAGTGTGGCAGCCTGGGGATGTCCAAGGGGGCTGCATCTCTGTGTGCGTGTTCAACATGGGAGCAGGCGACACAGTGCAGTGACTCACCTACTGGAACATTTCTCTGGTGGCAAAGGCCCTGTGCAGGCTGGCTCGGCCTAGGGGTACCGATGGCTGTGCTGGAAAGGCCCTCTGACCCCCCTGGTCCCGAGAGGAAAGAAGCTGTCCTGAAGCTGCATAGGACATGGAGGCAGATCCCACACACCAGCCTCCCGTTTCCCCCAGAGACTGCGTCCCCTGGAGGAGAACAGCCCAGCCTCACGCTGGCACAAACTTCCGCCCAGGCCTCTGGAGTCAATACAGCTCAGTCCCTCTTGGTATCAGCAAGCCCTCTGGGATGTTTGGGGTGTACCTGCCTACCTGGAGTCTAGCCTCAAGCCCTCATGCTGCAATCCCTCCCTGCAGGCCCTGAGCCCCTCCATCCCCAAGAGCGCTGGGCCCTCCTGGTGGGTTCTGCACCTGGGAGAGGGTCAGCTTTCCTGAGAACCAGGGTCTAGCAGGAGTCAGGTTGCAGCGGGCTGCAGGGAGAAGGGGGCTGGAGCTCAGGTTGCCACTCACCCTGGGAGGTTCTGGGCGGTGTTAGGTAACAGTTCCGGCCCTCTCCAGCCACTGGGAGCCGGGCCTCAGCACCCTTCACCAGTCCTGAAAGGCACAGTCATGAGCTAAGTCCCTGAGATCTGGCTTCATTCTCCCCGGTGGGCTTTCGGTGGTCCTGAGCCTGTCACCCAACCCTGGGAGGTACGGACTCTTACTACTATTTTACAGATGAGCATATTGAGGCTCAGGGAAGGACGTGACTGGGCCAGGAAACGCAGAGTCTTGATGAACACCTCAGTCTTCAGCTCACTGGTCCTGCCCTGCTCTTCCCGCTGTCCAGGCTGTTCCACAGCCCGGGGGTGTGCGGGGCTCACCGAGCCGAGGGCCAAAATGTCTCTGCCGAATGTGGCTTAACCAACATGGGTCTTCTCCGAGCTCTGTGTGTGTGTGTGGGGGGGGGGGTGCATGCATGTGTGTGCATGGGTGAATATGTGTGTGCCCGCATGTGTTTCTGTTGTGGGGGGGTGGGGACTGGATTCCTCCCGAGTCCTGGTACTGAGTGCCTTCATCTTTGTCCCTCCCTCTTCCTTCATGAACCCCTTCCCCCTAATGGCACCCCCTCCCCCCTCCCTCAAAAGGTGCTCTCCTGGGCGCCTGGGTGGCTCAGTTGGTTAAGCGATTGCCTTCGGCTCAGGTCATGATCCTGGAGTCCTGGGATCGAGTCCCGCATCGGGCTCCCTGCTCGGCGGGGAGTCTGCTTCTCCCTCTGACCTTCCTCCCTCTCATGCTCTCTGTCTCTCATTCTCTCTGTCTCAAATAAATAAATAAAATCTTTTAAAAAAAATAAAAAAAAATAAAAATTTTAAAAAGGTGCTCTCCTTCCCTCTGCCCCCTTAGGAGCCCCTTCTCTCACCCAGCCTCCTCCCCCCCACCCCATAGGCAAAGCTGCCAGTAAACTCTTGAGCGTCACCTGGTTCCTCTAGTTCACTCCTACCCATGGCGGTCCAGGGGGCCCGGTGCAGGAAGGGAGACCAGCAGTTACTTCTCTAGAGAATAGCTCCTCAGGGCTCCTGGCCTCTGGTCTGGGAAAGAGAAAGGTACCAAGGAGTTGCCCCGGTGGGGCGTGGGGGGAGCCCAGCCTTGTGGCTGCTAATGGGACCTTGTGCCTGCCCAGCAGGTCTCCTAGCTTCTTTGTTTTCCAGCTCGGTCTTCCGAGAACATTTGGTCCAGGTGTCCTAAGCATCTACAGAGTGCCAGAAGCCAGACATCTGGGGCCTATGTGGCCCATCTGTACAGCCACTCCACTGGGGCCCTGCAGCTGAGCCATTTACAGGGGCTCAGATAGAAGAGCCCTGCCCAAGGTCGTACAGCTGGGACAAGTGGGGCCAAGGTGAAGCATAGGTCTTTTCCCTGTGCCTCAGCTGACGCCCCCTCCCACTGGTGCTCATGGGTTAGGGGAGGCAGTGGGCCCTTGGCTGTAGAAGCAGCCCCTTTTTCTGCTGAGCACCTGAGTCCAGGGCTGAGTGTGGAGCATGCCCCCTTCTCAGGGCCTTTGCACCTGCTGCCCCCGCTGCCTGGAGGCTCCTCCCCCAGCTGTCTGCATGGCTCCGTTCTCTGACTTCCTTCAGATCTCATCTTAATTGTCCCCTCATCAGAGATGCCCCGTATCTAAAAGAGCACCCTGAGATTTGTCACCCCCTCCCCTGCTTTCTTCCTTATAGAAGGTACCTACCACCTGCTGACTTTTTTTTTTTTTTAAAGATTTTATTTTTTTTTTGACAGAGAGAGACATAGCGAGAGCAAGAACACAAGCAGGGGGAGTGGGAGAGGGAGAAGCAGGCTTCCTGCAGAGCAGGGAGCCCGATGCGGGGCTCGATCCCAGGACCCTGGGATCATGACCTGAGCTGAAGGCAGACGCTTAACGACTGAGCCACCCAGGTGCCCAACCTGCTGACTTCTTATAGATGAAGTCTTTCCACAGAGCCAGCCCCCAGCACCTCCTGTCCAGCTCAGCAGGCTGCCGGCTATCTCTCTATCTCCCTTGCTTATCTGAAGGTCCTTTGAGGGCTCTTCTGTCACTGCTCCCCACTTGGCACAGCGTGGAAGGCTCTGGAAAAGGGAATGTGGAGCATGAGGCTAAGGCAAGGGTGCTGTGCCAGCTTCCTTCAGCACCAACTGAGGACACCCCTGGGTTCCATTTCTAAGCCTTCCATTGCACACATAGCCCTTCAATGATGAGATCAGCCCCCTGTTCCCTGCCCTCAAGGGCTCCTAGGCTGGGACACGAACCCCAGAAAGAAGGGGAAGCCGGGTTCCCTGAAGAGCCACCTAAAACAGGGATATCATCTGACCCAAGCCAGCCTTGTAAGATCGCTGCAAATTCCAGGCCATTAAGCCTTAACCTGCCCAGCTATAGAACCATCTCCAGAGGGCTACCCCTGACTCCGGAGAGGTCCACACAGGGCACTTCGGTTGGCGGCTGGCCAGGAGGCCAGAGAAGCCCTCTGGGCTCAGGCTCCTGTCTGTGGTCAGACTCTCTGGCCCTTGCACCCAGCCAGTCAGGCCCCAGGCCCTGCCAAGGGCCCACCGCGTGCTCATGCGGGCTACGAATCCACCCAGAGCCTGGAAGCAGACCTGGTTCTTGGCCAGGCCCCGCCACTGACAAACTGTATGATCTTGAGCAAGTCACCCCAGCTCTCCAAGCCTCAGTTTCCCCCCAGGTAAGACAGGGGTTATAATCACCTCCTGCGGTGCGTTGCAACAAGGAGAAGTTTGCCTGTGTGAAAATGCTCTGTAAGCTGAAAAGAGAGGAAGATAAAGGCGTGGGCCACGTGGTTGGGGGGCATGCCACATCGTGGTAATAATAATCTCCCCTACCTTAGGAAGGACGGCAGGAGAATAAGATCACGGGGGTCTCGGTCCCTGCATGAGCTCTCTATTGCCACATAACAAGTGACCCCAGATCCAGCAGCTTGAAAAACCAAATATATATTACCTCACAGTTGTGGGTCAGGAAAATTGGGAGCAGCTTTGGCCAGATGGCTCTGCTCACGGCCCATCTTGAGGTTACTGCTGGGGCTGCCAGCGCCGGAAGGTGACCGGGGCCAGAGGACCTGTTTCCATGATTGCTGGCTCACACAGTCACTGCTGGGAGAGCCCAGTGCCTTGCCAGCTATTGGCAGAGGGCCCCCATCCTAAGCCGTGGGGGCCTCTTCATGAGGCTGTTTGAAATGTCCCCACAATGTGCCAGTTGGCTTTTCCCCAGAGCTGGTCACTGAAAAGAGAGTGAGGCAGAAGTCTTTTAGGACCTAGCTTTGGGTCGCGGATCACCCTTTCTGTGGATGCTAGTGGTCACAGAGACCAGTCCTGATACAGCGGGAGATAGCGGGAGGCGGGATCATGAGGGGCCATCCTGGAGACTGGTGGTCACTGTCCTCTGCCCCAGGACTTAGACAGTCACCTCTCCTCCCTCATATGCCAGAACCTTCCCTTCTTCCTTCCTCACTCTCTCCTTCTGTCACTAAGGCCCATCTTTGGGCCTCTATGATATACCAGGTCCCCAATTCCTCCCCACCGGCCCTACCCAGGGAAGATCCTCCTGGCGTCTCTCCTGCACACCCAGGCTCTTCTGATCCAAAACGTACCTGTTACATACAACCTTCGTTGGCTCCCCAGCATACACAGACTCCCAGGTAAGACACTCAGCCCCATGACTGGCCTCTTCTGTCTCTCCAGCCTGAGCCAGTAGGCACTGGGGGCTAGGCAAGGTGATGTGTTGAGGAAAGAAAGTTGCTAAGGTCTATTTGGACTAGTTTGTAGACACCTCACTGTCCTAATCATCCTTCTGTTCAGTCACTCATTCATTCAAACAGTGGTTGAGTACCCACATGCTAGGTCCTGTGTCAATCCTTTGAGATGAGTATTATAATTATTCTTAGCTTAGAGATGGAGGAACTGAGGCTTGGGGGTGGCATAACTTGTTCAAGGTCCCAGAGTAGGTGGGAATTGTCCTATCTGGCTCCTGAAGCAGGGGTCTGAGGCTCCCCAGCGCTAACTACAGGCAGCTGGGGACGTCATATGCCCCCAGTAGGCCTCATTCTCCTGGGCCCTGCTCGCAGGTGCACAGGAAGCCTGGGGCTCGACTGAATGGGGCTTCTGTGCTCTTTTGTGAGGGGTAAAGTGCTTGGCCAGGGCAGAGGCTGTTCTGGAACCAGCTCCAGCCTCAGCTTGCTGTTTTCAGCACCTGGCAGGGGCACTCAGGGTGGGGACATTTCTCAGATACAGATACCCCGGGACTAATCCCTCACACCACGCCCCTCAGCCCCATAAGAGGCCACTATGGGGCTCGAGCCCTGGGAAGACAGAACGGTGCCCCGCACAGGACCTGCCCTGCTGATCAGCCCTGCCGAGGGTGCCCCCACGCCCAGCTGCCCAGGTGGGTGCCTCCTCAGTATGGGGACAGGGCAGGATGCAGGGGTTAGGGGACCAGAGGCTGGGCACTAGGAGGTGGCAGTACTCCTTGTCCCCTGAGGGAAGGCTGGCTCCGGGCAAGGAGAGCCAAGAGCAGGCTGTCCATAGTGAACAGAACGACTGGAACCGTACCAGAGGCAGCTGGGGGCGGGCAGAATGGCGTAGAGAAGCCTGTGTGAGGAGGTGGGGTAGCTGGAGGGGCTCCGCCATGTCCTCTGTCCCAGCCTGGAGGTGGAGGGGAGGAAGGGAAAAGGAAGGAGCTGGTGTGGGACCTGTCCCTGTGTGCTGTCGTGCGGCAGGTTCTGGAGAGGGATGCTGGACCGAGGGTTCTAGTCCAGCCCTGCCAACTACTGATTTACTGTGTGACCTTGGGCAGGAGCTTCAACCTCTCTGGGCTGAGTTGTTGCGTCTCTCATCTGAGGAGGTGGCATGTGATGATCTGGAAGTGTCCTCTGTGCTGACGCCCTCTGCATTAAGTTAGAGGAAGAAGGACTGGGCGACGTGCTCTCCCTCTTGCTCCCTCCTCCGCCGTACCTGCTGCTACCCTCGTCCTGTCCTTCAGCCAGTTCCAATTTCTGGCCCTGAGCCCCCAAGCCAAAGACCGGTGACTTTGGGGAATTTTCCAGGGCCTGCAGTGCCCTGATCTTCATGGTCATCTTCTCTGTTTCCTGAAGGCTGGCTGCGCAGCCATTTTTGGCTGAGGGGAGTGGGGCCGAGTGCCCAAGGCTGCGCCTATCAAGGACAGCGTTTACTCCATGCCTCCAGTGGGCCTGGCAGTGAGCCCGAGGGGTGCTGGCCCTGCTGCAGGGTGTCAGGCGGAGTTCCTGGAGAATGATCCTTCTTCTCTCTAGCTCTGTGCTTCCTGGACCGCCCGCGGGGTGAAAATGTAGCAGATTCCCAGCCCCTGGCCCCCTGAATGGGGACCCTGGCAGGGTGCATAGGGATTCCTCTGCCTCCTGAGGTTTGGAAGCCACTGCTCTGAGTGACCTGGGAAGGGATGGGGGAGAGGCTAAGTCCCCTCTACAGGCAGACTGTGGCCACACATGGAGGTGCTGCCTGCAGCCTGGGAGGCTGGACTCCCCACCGCAATAGGGTCAGCAGCCATCTGGAACTGGGCAGCCCAAGGCGCCTGGCTCGGGCCGGGGAGTTAGGAGGGAGTTTCTAGGGCTCCTTCCTTCTCCTGCTAAACACGAATCCATCTTGCAAAACACATTCTGGGCAACGAGGTCACAGATGTTTTCTCTTTCCTGAGCAACAACATCATCTCTTTCTCTTGGCTGACTTGGCAGAGCCAACATTGCCAAAATGATTAAAGTAATCCTGTTACCGGCCCAGGGTATCTCCACGAGGGGCCTGATCAGGTTTCCTTGCTTGTGGGGCATGAACCCTCCAAAGGCAAAGGGTTTCTCGCTGGCCCCGGGGCGGGGGCTGCCTCTGTGTGGGCAGGGGGGGGAAGTCTCTCTGGGCCCCAATGCAGGCAAAGCCCCTTCCTCAGAAATGCACTGAGGGATGACCACTTGGGAAAGAATTTTGTGAAAAATAATCCTGAAAACCAATATAGTGATTGGTTGACAAGGGGTCTATCACTGTCTTTTACTAGAGAGCTAGTCCTCCATACTCACCGGTTCTTACGGGGAGCTTTTGCTGGGGGCCTCCCACATGCAAAGTGCTGAGCTGGTGTGCCCTTCTGCCCTTCCACTCTCCTTAGGAGCAATCAACTGGTCTCCCCCACACCCAGACCCCAACAGTGATCTTTAGAAATCAGAGAATATACTAATATCCCAGCAGATATTCTCCACTTGATTGATATTACTTAATTCTCAAACCAACTTTGGAAAGTGGGTGGACTCAGCTCTGTTTTACAGATGAGAAACTGAGGCCGGGAGATGCGGACAACCTACCCAGGGTCAGAGGCAGATTTCCATGAAGCCCCAAGATCCCCACTTGCCATAAGAAAGAACACACCTGAATATTATCACTGAAAACACCAAGTGTGAGTTTTAGCTTTCCAGTCATTACAGACCATCCGTGACGTTATTTCTCAAAATGGAACAAGTTGTGGGTATTGGTATTTGTAATGTTGCATCCTTTCTCTTGAAGGGGGCCCCAATATGCATCAGCCCCTGCAAAACCTGCTCTAGTCCTGCCAGAGTCTCTCAGGGGGTAGGTGGCAGGTTGGTGACTCCAAGTCAGCTGTCTTTCCTCCCACCTCCTCCTGTCCTTCCTCCTGCCCCTCCTCCCCACCCCCACCCCGGTCTTATTCCTACTGTCCTCAAGGTGATGGTTTGGTATGTTTCACCTGCCTTGTTTATCTGCAAAGATGGGTGGTAGTAGGTTCATGGGAACCCATTGGCATAGATATTCTTACTTCATATCAGACTTTGAAAATAAGCTTGTAATCTCTGTTGAAGAGGATTAGATTAACTCATTTTATGAAAGGTAGAAACAACATGGGGGTAGATGTATGTCAGCTCGTTCCAAGGGAACTTAAGCCTGTCAGAGATTTCACAGATGGATGGGTGGCCTGAAAAGGCAGTGAGTGCCCAGTCACCACATGTATGCAAAAAAGAAGCTGGGAGCCAGTAGCTGAAGAAGCAATTCCATATTTGGGGCCGGGTGGTGTTGGGGCAGACGCTGTGTAAGATGGGACCCTGAGAGTTTCCGTTTCTGGCAGGTGCATGGACAGGGACCACTGTAGCATATAGGTGAGTGAGCACAGGAGAAAAGTTCTCAGGATTGGGTTTGGGCAGGAAGAGGCTTGCAAGCCAGGATGGCCTCAGCTGGGGGACATTATGTCAGCACAGCGTTGCCACATTTGGGGCAAGCGGTTGTCACTGGGGCTGCTCTCCCTGATTTTCCTCCTGGCCCTTCTCTGCCCTGTGGTGAAGCTCTTGCCTTCTGAGAGCCTGTGCCCAAAGCTCGATGCTCAGGCCCAGCTCAGCCCCTGCCCCTGCTGGATGTGGTGTGAGATACCTCTGTGGGACTGGGCTTCTCCGGGTGGGACCCAGGAAGAAGTTATCTTAACACAGATGCTGCAGAGGTAGACTCTGATGTCAGGTGGGACCCAAGAGTCTGACCCTTTCTACACTGTCAGCTCATCCACACACCAGACCAGGTCAGAGCCTGTTTCTTCATCTGCATTATGGGATCAGTAGTAGGCATCTTTTGGGATCGTGTGAGGTTTTAACGAGATCTGCGGTTCTCAAACCTCAGCCTACAACAGCATCTCTTGGGTGGGGAGGGGGGCTTTCATTGACACACAGATTTCAGGGTCCCTCTTCCCCAGGGTTTCTGACTCAGTGGACCGGGGAAGGGGTCTGAAGTTTGGCATTGTTAACAAATTCCCAGGTGTGCCAATGCTCCTGGGTTGGGGACCGCACTTGGAGAATCACTGAACTACACAGGTAGGTTCTCAATGGGGAGTTGGCCAGGACATCAATCACCAGCCCCTCAGGGCCAGGGATCAGCTCTAACCATCTTTGGTTTCTGCTAGGTGGCTGCTCAGGGCGGGCACATGGTAGATGTTCTCTGCACACGGTTTGACAGTTTGAACTGCGCATGTATGGAAGCCAAGCAGGCTCCTTCTCAGAGGCCCTTCCGAAATGGTTGTCAGCGGGTGCTGTTGCCATGACAACAGCTGGCCACAGCCAGGCCGTTTGGGGAACATAATCAGGGGGTCTTCCCAATATTGGGGAAAGAGGGCAAAGATCCTTGGCCTAGCCGCATGTGGACAAGAATGTGGACAATGTAGCTTTCAAAGCCTCCCCTTGCAGGGACACCCTCCTGTTTGCTCTGCAGCCAGGAGCCAGCCAGCAAGCTCCAGCTGCAGGTGAACCCACAAAGGATTCATCTTCGGTTGCATGACAGAGAGAGGAACAAAGGGAAAGGTGGGTGTCGGTGTGGGGGGGCGGGTAGGGAGTCAGATAGAGGAAGGAATCTTGGCCCCAGAGAACCACCATATACTTGGCCTTCACACACATGAACCTTTGTTCCTCACCTAGACCCCAAGGGGCCACATTACAAGGGCCCCCCGGGGAGCTGTCCAAGGCCACACAGCCTGCTGGGGCCTTGGCGGTGTCCAGACTGGAAGCCCGATTTGCTGTTGCCAAAGACCATTTGTTTCTTCATTTCAGGGCTGCCTCTTTGAAATTGTTGAACTTTGGATGTGGTTAAGAGGGAGACCCAGGCTGGGCGAGTGGCAGGGAGGCTGGGAGGAAGGTCTGGGGAAGTGTTTTTAACACCTCGGGGAGCCAGGCCGGTCATCATCTGGGTTTTGCTCTTCCTAGCAACAGCACCCCCCTGCCTCCCACACACACTCCGCCTTCTTTATCTGCTTTTGTGTTTTATGTGAGCCAGACTTTGGACACCCTACCCCCACCCCCCGTTCTGGGCCGAGTTAACCCAATCAGGCAGCTGTTCTCATATTCCCATGTGGTTAAGAATGAAGGTTATTTAAAATTTCAATTTCTGCCGTGCCTCCAGAGATTCTGCTCCAGTGGCTGGGGTAGGAGTGCCCTAGGAATTGGCATTGAACAGGTGAACAGGCGCCGTGATGGTTCTGATGTAGGCAGCCCGCTGACTGGCCTCTGAGACATCCGGGGCCCCTGCTTTCCCCTGTATGTTCCCGGTTTCAGGGATTTCTTGTCCCAGTGCCCAGCTGCCTAAAGCTGTTCCCCAGGAACAGTCTGTCCACCCCCCACAGCACTGTTTACACACAGCAGGGCCACACTTGTCCCCAGTTGTCCAGCTCACCCTGCAGCCAGCTGGCCACACACACCTGGCACCTTCCTCCCAGCCGCCAGGCCCTGTGCTCTGTTCCATAAGGACCTGGCTCAGGACCAGACAGGAGGCCTGAGCTAGGAGGCTTTGGGCAGGCAGAGCCAGCAGTCCCTGACATCCAAAGATGGAAAAGAGAGTCGGGCAGAGAAGCATCCCTTCTCTGTGCAGAAAAAACTGACTTTGGGGTGCACCAGCCAGAGAGGGCTACCACTCCAGGTCCCTGTCTCAGACCCCTCACCTGTAAGAGTGGGGAGAAGAGCACATACTCATCGAAGAGCTTCAGGAAATCCAGGGTCCTTCTAGGCATGAGGTCGGGCAGGAGGTTTGGCCCTGGGCTTAGAGGTCAGGGGCATGTCTTCAAGCTCCTCCCTTCTCTCCGACAGTGAGGCTCACCTGGGTCCCTGCCTTCCGCCCTGCTGTCACACATCCATTCATCCATCCATCCATCCATCCATCCATCCAACCATCCTTTGCTCATCACAAGCTGCAAGATGCCCGGGAGAAGTGGCAGGCTCAGGATCCCCGCCCCCCCCCCCTCCATTTTGCTGATAAGGAAACTGATTTCTTAAGAGAGAAAGAGACTACCTGTGCATCTGCTTAGCAGTCAAAGCAGAATTTGCCCCTTGATCTCCTGGTGGGGGTTCTGTGCTTTGGTGACTGCCCTGGCCCTGGAGGTATCAGGGTCATCACAGGCATCAGGAAATCAGCAAAATCATTTCCCCGGCACGCTCCTGGAAACCTCCCCAGGGAAAAGGGCCAGGGCAATGCTTAATTCGACAGACTTGGAAGGTCCCTGGTGGCATTTCAGACACTCTGCCAGAGAGCTGATCTGACACTTGGTGTGTTTGAGCAGAGAGGAGGCATACATCCGTTTACCAGCCACATCCCTCTGCGTCTGTGGGGGATGTCAACCCAACTTCTCCGAGCGCCCAGCCGACCTGGGATCCTCTTTTTCTTCTTACAAGAGGACAGGGCAGCCCCTTTCAGGCATACTTGGAGTGAGTTCCTGCTCAAGACAAGAGCTTGTAGGGCATGACCTTGGAGATTCTTTACGAAGTCTGTGTACCTGTGAAGGAGGAAGCCTGAGTCAGAGGGAGTGTGTTAGAGTCAGGCTGCTGGGACAGGGGCCCTGAGAGGCTAAGGCTGGAGCCCTCAGCTGAAGGGGCTGCCCTGGGCACAAGGGCAGGGAGCCCGCACCAGCGTGGGGAAGGGTACCACTCCCAAGTAAGAGCTGAACAAAGACCTCAGGGGCTGAGTGGGTACCCCGGGGGAGCCAGGCCTGGCACTCCCAGGGATGGAGTGGGGCGGGAAGGGTTTGAACAGACTTGACAAGCTCACTGATGGGCACCAGGCTTATCACAATGTACACCTACTAGTTGTAGGATCTCGGGGAACTTGGGACAACTCCCTTTGCTCTCTGAGCCTTTGTTTACTCATCTGTCAAGTGGGGATTTAAGGGGACACTTTTGAGAGAAGATTGGCACTAACGTGTTGAGCACAGTGCTTGGAATCTATTTGGTACTCAATAAATGGTAGTTAGTCCCCTCTATTCCACAGCAAGTGGGAGCCCGTTGCAAGTGCTCAGTAAACGTTTGGGTCTGTAGAACAAGGGGAGGCTCCGAGGGATTATGGTGATCAAAGGTAAGATGAACTTTGTGGGATGCTACATGTTTAAAAGCTGCTCCCAGGCACAGATGCTTTGTCTGTTGCGGGTGCAATGAGTTTTCACATTGTTCACATTCAGGAGAAGCTTATTGAGGGGGGGGTGTGGGACTGGACTGCCTATAGCAGTCCCTTAGAAGATCACACATTCTTTTTTTTAAAGATTTTATTTATTTATTTGACAGAGAGAGACACAGCTAGAGAGGGAACATAAGCAGGGGGAGTGGGAGAGAGAGAAGCAGGCTTCCTGCGGAGCAGGGAGCCCAACGTGGGGCTCGATCCCAGGACCCTGAGATCATGACCTGAGCTGAAGGCAGATGCTTAACGACTGAGCCACCCAGGCGCCTCAAGATCACACATTCTTGATGAACCTTTAATGCAGACACACCTGCACAAACCTCCTTCAGTTCTGTTCAGTGGAGACAGACCCTCCCCCCAAAACCCAACAAAGTTGGACCCTGGACAGGCCACCCAGTCCTTGTCCAGCAATGACCACAGTCCAGTCCCTAGCTCCCATCCACCCCAGCCTAGTCTCTGGAACTCCAGCCCACCTTTCCTGAATCCTCTGTGGCTCATCTGGCAGATGCCTCCTGTTGCCTGCAGTTAGCAGCACTGGGGGCGGGGGGGGGGGGGAGAGCAGAGAGACAGACAGAGGAGGCCCCTAACACAGACCTGACCTGGAGGGACTCCAGAGCAAATGGAGACCAGTATTCTGGAAACATGACTTTAGGTAGGAAACACTTGGGGACTTGGAGGGCTGGATAGCAGTGAAGAAGCCACTGACCCTGGAGGGATCAGGACAGCTTTCCAGAAGTGGGCACATTGGTAGGATATGGACATTAAAAAACATGAAAAAAAAAAAATGACATTCCTGATAGCTCAGAGGCTACAATCAAAATTTCAGCGTGTACCAGGATTTATCCAATTTTGCTGGAGTAAAGAGTTTGTGGAGAAAAGTTATGAAGATCAAGCTAGAAAGACAAGTCAGGGCCAGCTTTTGAATGCCCTTGCATTCCAGACTAAGGAGATCTGTCCATACTGCACACTTTGATTGTGCACCTGCTGTGAGAACAGAAACAGATAGTAATTCAGACTCCATCCTTGACAGTGACTAGTCTGGATGTGAGCAGGGGGGTTGTCCGAGAACCCTGAAGGAGGTATCTGGAAAAAGCTTGATAAACCAGATCCAGGGAGACATTGAGGATCTGTTTCTTTTAAATCGTGCCAGGGTGGGAGAGAAAAAAAAAAAAAAAGGAACTTCTGGGAAGAGGACAGCCACAAGAGAAGAGCCCTGTAGTCATAGGGATGATTGGCTCATCTGTGCACACCCTGCCCAATGTTACAATGGTGTCAGTGCTGCCGTCGACTGGACACCCCACATGTGGCCCAAGCCACAGACAAAGCAAAAAACACGTAGAATGTAAATATCACCAAGCTCAATCGTGAAAACATCAAGGGTCAGGCAGCTAAAGGTGGGAAGCAGAGGTGGGGGCAGAGAGCAAAGGGAAGGACAAGGAGGCTGATAATGTTATCATACCATGTGAAGAGATACTGCCTGCAGTGGATGGATCGAGAAAGGTCCAAGGCTGCTGCTTAAATTATAAAGACGACTAACAGAGGAAGTCAAGTAGGTATATACATAATTATGTTGAAATGTGTGAGCAGGGGAGGCAGGCTGTGGTTTTAATGACCTTCCTCATCATTAGCAGGACTCAAGAGGTAACACCTAAAATATAGGACAACAGCCAGCCACAAAGACATTTCTTTACCAGTGTGGAAATAAGGACCAGAATAAAGCGTTAAACAAGGTAAAAGGTGATTCTTTCTGGGCAGTGAAGGTAAAGGAGAAACAGAAGGGAATTGACAGGAAACTGTTGTCTGTAACCCACATGTGTCTAATTTTGATTTGAGAAAAATGAAGCATGTAGTCAAAAGAATGGGTTCTTTGGCCAGAGACAAGATTGTTTGGGTATTTAAAAAAAAAAAAAAAAGTATTTATGTATTCAACTTTGGGTGAGTGAACAGTAGCAAGGCACAATGTGTGAAAGACACCTCCTTCGCCCCCGGTCCCAATTCTCCTAGTCTCCCCTAGAGACAACCAATGTTAGCACTTTCTCTTTCCAGAGAGGAAATGCACATACAACCAAATCTATACACAGTCTGTACATCCTTCTTCCACTTCCCTTCCCGCTACAATGTTTCCTAAAAACACAAAGAGTAGCTTTTTTACAACTGCTGTCATCACCTTCCTTTTCCTTTTATCAATTCATCTCAGAAATGGTTGTGTCAGCAATGAGCTTCCTCATTTGCCTTTTTTTTTTTTTTTTTTTTATAGCTGGGTTATATTCTCGCATGGGTGTAGCAACAAGATACGACAGTGCCTATTTCCCCACAGCTGCACCAGCAGTGTGTCGTCAGACTTTTGGTTTGTCATCGTTAGAGGGGAAAAAAGGTATCCCAGCCAGAGTTTTGATTTTGCGTTTTCTTTTACGTGTGAGGTTGAAAATCTCTTCATATGGTTAAAAGCCATTTGTATTTCTTTTTTTTTGTGAACTGAGTATTCATATCTTTTGTCCATTTATGTTGATTTGGTTTTTTTCCTTCATTAATTAGTGGGTCTCGTTATGAGGAAAACTAGTCCTTTGACTCTTAATAATAGCAAATATCTCCTGTTTGTCTTTTGACTTTGCCTGTAGGTCTTTGTCATGCATCAGGCTTTGATTTTTCTGTAGGCAAATTTTCTAATCTTTTTGGTTATATTTTCTGGGGTTTGTGTCATAACTCAGAAAGGCCTCTTGGGGAGTAACAGAAATAGTCCCATGATTTCTTATAGGACTATTCCTCTTTCTTCATCATTTAAATCTTTTATCTATTGGGAATGTCTATTCATGTGAAGTGTGAGGTGCATATCTAACCTACCTTTTTTTTTCCCAGCGGGCTAATGAGAGTGTTATTTTGGGGAGGATGGGTATAGGGTCAGGAATGTAGGGCAGTGAGCAGAGAAGAATATGAAGAAGTTTCCCTGGCAGTGGATGTAGAAGAAACTGGAGTGACATGCACAGTCAGGAATTGCTGAGATCATCCAGGTGAGAGGTGAACCCAGGGAGGCCTGAACTAGGGCAGAGGCAGCAGATAAGGTAAGAAGTGGGGAAAGGGTCCTGGAAATAGAATCCATAGGACTCAGTTACTGGCTCAGTGGGGAAAAGCAAAAAAAAAAAAAAAAAGATGCCTGTTCCTGCCTGGGTGATCTTTTATTAGCAGAGAGAACTCAGTGTTGTAATTTCTAGCCTCACAGAAGCAAGGTACAAGGATTCAGAATCAAAGACTGAAGATTCCCTGGGACACCCCCAGAAGATGTTCAACAGGGTGTTGGGAAGGTGGGAGGGAGTATCAGAGATTGGGGGAGGAACTCCCCACTGCTCTCTTGGGGGCCAAGTGAAGGAGTTACACATTCTGTTCCTTGGCTGGACAGGGTGCACCCCACCCTGAGGGCGATGGCATTCATCTCATCTGTTGGAGGGACTGGTTCCTGACAGACTGGACCTGGAAGTCTAGAACTGGGGCCACAGGAATAATCCTCTCTTTACACAGGGCTTTACTATTTTCAAAGTATTGGTTGTTGGTTGGCTGGTCCTGTTTTTAAAGATGGAGAATGGGCTCTAAGGCAGGGAGTTGCCCACTGTTCGAAAGGAATTCGCAACAGAGCACTTAGGACTACTCCTACTACTAATAGCAATGACTTCCATTTCTAGAGCACTTACTACTGCACTGAGTTAAATCCCTTAGGAACACGAGTAATACTGCCTGATCCTCCTGACCCTATAAAGTAAGAACGACAGCAGGAGGCAGAGGTGGGACTCAGACCCACCACCCAGGCAGCCAGACATTTCACGCCCGAGGGCCCTCCGCCCCCTCCCCGCCTCTTCGGTCCAGTCCGCGCTCCCTGCCTGGTCACTTCCCGTCCTCTGCCCCAAGCAGGTCCGCATTCTGGTCCGGGCCCTCTGCGGTCAGGTTGCCCCGACCCGGGTAAGCGCGCTGGGCGGTGGAAGAGAGGAAGCGCGAACAGACGCGAGCGGCAGCCGGCGGCAGCAGGCCAGGCCCCGCGGCGCACAGCCATGGCCCCGCGGTGACCCACGAGGCGGGCCGGCTGGGGCAGGGGCAGCGCGACCGGCAGCAGCAGGGACGGTAGCGCCGAGGCCACAGCCTCACGCGGAACGCGGGGCGAGGCTCCAGGGCCCGGCCGCGGGGCGGGGCCGCTGAGGGGGCGTGGCCGGGCCGGGCCGTACCAAGAGCTCGGATTCGCCGGGGGGGAGGGAGGCTGGCCCCAAGAGCGCGCGGCGCGGTTGGGCGGTGCGTGCCCCCGACGGCCACGCCTCCACCCCCGCGGCCGGCGCGGGCGGTGGTAGCGTCTCAGTGGTGCGGGCCTGCGTCCTGCTCGGGTGGCCGCAGTGTAGCCGGGCCGCCCGTGGTAAGTGCGCGCGGTCCTGGTCGCGGGCTTGCGAGGTCAGGGCGCCGGGGTTCAGGGTGCCGGGGTCCGGGGCCCGACGGCTTTCGGCCGCTTCGGCTGCCCTGACCCTCGGCGCTAGGGCGGGCTCTCGGGCCGGGTCGCTGCGTGTCTCTACTGACGCTCGCGCGGGAAGTGCGGCTGGCTTCCTCGCTGGTGCTTCCCGGGGCGGCCTTTCCCCTCGAGCTGGCCTCTCGCGGCGCCTTGAGGGTCGTGGTTTCCGCGGCCCAGGGCGCCCGACGGACCCCACGGCCGAGGGCCGAGTCTTGGCGTCAGAGGGCTCGGGCTCCAGTCTCCGCGCCGCCATCCTCAGCTAAGCCACTTTTCCTCTCAGAGACTCAGTTTCCCCGTCTGTACAGTGGGCCTCAGGAGGAGGGCAGTTATTGAGGTAACTCACGTAGGAGACGCTCGATGAATGCGCCTGGGACCCGAATCTGACCCTGCAGCATCAGGTGGGCTCAATCGAGGGCTCCGGGGAGCCTGCCAGCCCCGCCTCTCCTGAGAATCGCTCTGGGTGCGGGTAAGGGCATCCCTGGGGGGGCAGTGCTCCTCCCGGGCACGTGTCTCGGTGGCAGCTGCGACACATCTTTGCCGGGCTCTGCTGGGGCAGCCGTGACACCCTTAGCCATGACACCCTTAGTAACTGGGTAAGAGGTCGAGGTCTCCGGGAGGCGAGGGGGCTGCAGGGAACTTGACCTCGACTTGTTGCTTACATTTCTCAAGACCGTTGTGTAAGCTAGTGAACGGTACTGAAGAGTTTGGGTCCCCTTCGGAGAACGTGGCTGCCTCCTTTTCTTAGACCCATAAAATACAGTCTTCCCTCTGAGCTTGGCCAAACTGGAGAAGAGTGGTAGGGCCAAGGGAGACTGGGCTGGAGTGGGTAGTTCTGGTTTGAATCTTGGCCCCTTGACGGGACACTTAACTTCTTGGAGCCTTTGTTTCCTCCTCAAGGAGTACAGATGGTGATACAGCCCACTCTGCCACCCACACAGGGTTGAGGTTCTGAGGCTCAAAAGAGAGGGTCTTGGTCTTGGAGGGTGACATTGAGAACTGTAGTATCCCGTACTCGCGGAACAGTTAACTAACCGTCTGGGATCCAGTGTCCCTACTGTGCAGTGCTGTAATTCCATAGGCCCTCTCATTTGGGGACAGGACCTTGATTAACTACTTCCAAGTTCCGCCTGTACAGATCCCCTCTGAGTGGTTGTGGGGTTGGCTTGATCAGGAAAACAGTCCAAAAGTCCAAACAGTCCAAAACAGTCCAAAAGTTTGCTTCTGAGCAGCAAACTCAGAAGGGATCGCTTTCTTTTCTCTGTGTCCTTCTAAGGAGGTCTTCTTTTCTTTTTGAGAGAATGGGCAGTTCTTGAGCTTCTCATGATTTTCTTAGCAGCTGAGATGAGAAACTGTGTCATCGGGCAGAGAGCTCAATCATTGTCTCAGTTGTCCAAAAAACAGGGCTGCATTTCAGAGAATGGAGTGTTAGCTTCCAGTTGTGTTGAGGTGTTGAAAACTTTCGGGGGTGGGGGTCTTAATTCTCCAAAATTCTTCATGTCTAGCACTTGGAAAAAGAGCAGATAGGTTTGAGATGCAGGGAACCCCAGGGATATACTTCAGCACCTGAAAACAGGGTTGAACTCAGCCGACATGAGTAAGGCAGGTGAATACTTTTGGGTGGTACGAGTTTGTAAATGGCCACAGGATTTGTTGGTTGTCTGGCAAACCTGAAATTTTAGGATCTGCCAGTGACTCCCTTAACCCCTTGAAAATCAGGATCTGAGTTAAGTAAGTCCACCTGTGTTCAGGAGAGTATTTGGAATCAGAACTGCTTGGCACATCTAGAACATTTATTGGCTAGACCCATGGAACATTTCAGGTTAATAAGAATTTAGCTCTTAAGCAGTTTTCATTCCCCCCCACCCATGGAACCTTCCATGGTTCCAGAGAGCCCAGCTGCCCCTGCAGCATTTCTGCTTCCTTGTGTTTTAGGAAGGAGCAAAGCGCAGGATGGGGGGAGGAGGGGTCCAGGAACCTGACTTCCAGCTCAGGCACTAGCACCATGTGCCTTTTGGCAAACCACCCCAGGCCTGTGGGCCTCGGTTTAGTGCTTTGGGATTTAACTTATATGTCAGATTCATTTAAAAATTAAAATCAGAAAAAAATGAAATGGAGAAATGGCTGTTTTTATAAAAATGTGTTTTTTCCTGTTTCTAGAAATATTAAGTGCTCATTATTTAAAAAAAAATAAAACTATTAAGAAATATGCAGTGTAGTTAGTGAGCATCCCTCATAGCCTTATACGGAGATTAAAAAAAAAAAAATCACTGCTAGTGGTATAGTATACGTTCTCCAGATATTTTTTCACATATAAAAACATTTATTATCTAATTTTTTTTTACTTAAAACAACAGAAATGTGCTACTATTTAATTTTACTATGAATTTCAAACACAAAGTCATGCTGTCAGTCATACTGTTTTTGAGGCTTGCTTTTAATTACTTACCATGATATATCACTGTGTAAAGCTCTACCTCATTCTTTTTTCTTTCTACTTCATTCTTTTCTAAAACCGCATTCTTTTTAAAAATGACAGAATATTCCAGTAATTGGTATTATTGAAAAAAATGTGTTTTTTGCAGCTTTTTGCTCTTACGAGTTCTTCAGCAGTGAATAGCCTTTGTTCTTTATCTTTGTACGATTGGGCAAATATTTTTGCATTATGAACTCCTAGAAGAGCTGGATCAATGTTCATGAACTTTTCAATGTACTCATTTAACAGATACTGAGTACTACATGCCAGGCACTATTTAGCTGTTGGGGTTACTTAGTAGTCAACAAAACAAACAAATCCTCCGTGGATCTAATCTCTTCTTGGGGGCAAACAACACACATGATTTGTCAAATGATGATAAATACTTTGAGATATAACTTTTTGTTATATATCAGGTTCATTTAAAAATTAAAATCCGCAAAAAAGTGAAATGGAGAAATGACTTTTTATAAGAAGGTATTTTTTCTGTTGACAAAAAAACTAAGTGTTCCTTAGTTAAAAAAAAGACTCTTACAGAAATATGTAATATAGACAGTGAATGTCCTTCAGAGCCTTCCACTAAGACATTTCCTTTACTGAGAAAAATAATACAAAGGGGTGTGTGTGTGTGTGTGTGTGTGTGTGTGTATAGAAATGGTGTGACTTTCAGTATCACTGGGTATTAAACTTCCCTCCAAAAACATTCCCTTGTTATGTTCCCACCAGCAGAGACTCATGTTTTTAAATTCAGAATTCTCAGGTCGGTTGTGAAGATGAGCTGCTAATGGCAGAGATGCTTTTATTTAGGAAAATTTGTGCTAGCATCTGTGCTAAGTTTGTATTATGTATGCACAACATTGTGTGTGTGTGTGTGTTTTAATTCCTGTGATGACTCCAAAAGGCTAGTTTTCATACCCACTTCACAGCTGGGGGTGGGGGGCGCATCTCAGAGGTGCAATCATTTGCTCAAGGCTAAGGGTGAAGCTGAGGCCTCACCCAGGACCGTCTGCTTCCAGAGCCCCCGCCTTCCTTTTGTGCTGTGTTATTCCTCCTTGCTTCCAATACCAAAGCACCAATAAGTATGTCTGTCTTTTTTAATTAAAAAAATTTTTTTTGGTGTGGGGGCCCTGGGTGGCTCAGTTGGTTAAGTGTCCGCCTCTTGATCTCAGCTCAGGTCTTGATCTCAGGGTCGTGAGTTTGGACCCCGCTTTGGGCTCTGCGCTGGGTGTGGAGCCTGCTTAAAATCCTCTCTCCCTCTCCCTCTGCCCCCCACACCCCGCCTCACACTCTCTCTGAAAGAAAAAAAAGAAAAGGATGGTTACCATAAAAAGCCATATGTAAATATTGTCCTCGGATGCAGGGAGGTGAATTGGGAGGGTGTGCAAGGAGAGCATACTCTCCCGGCTTAGGTGCCCCTAAGTATGTCTGTCTTGTATGTCTCACTGTACATTTCATTATAGTGTAAGAAACATAAATGAAATGAGTATCTTGGGGAGATAGGTAATGCCAGTCCTCTATTATTATTTTATAGGCTACAGAACAAAGCTGCTTTTTCTGTGCAGTTTTGTTGTCTGGCATTTGATAGAAATGTAGACTCACCAGGCAGGTGGGGAGAGGCTCCTGGGGCAGAGGTAGCTTACCGGCTTATACAGGCGTTGGCCCACGCCAGGCCTTCTGTCTTTAGCCATGAAGTGGGAAAAAGAATCCTGCTTCACCTGCCTCCTGGGACAGTTCCAAAGGTGTTTATTTTTCAGCAGTTAGTTCTTCCCATTCTTGGCAGTGTTTCCATCCCTGTGGAATGACACTTCAAAAACCTATCTTTGGCCCTCAGGGTCCAAGCTTCTATGTTTAGGGCCCGGTTCAGGTACTTGGGAATTCTGACACGGCGGGGAACCAACATAAACAGTTATGGCGGAGTGTGTGGGGTTCGTTCTTGAGATAATGCATGTGAAGTGCTCGTCTTTGGTGCTGAGCCCACCGTGTGCACTCAGGGGAGCACTCAGGTTGAGCTGCCTTTATTTGGGGGTCATGCCAGCCTCCACAGAAGAAGTGACATTTGATTTGGGTCTTGAAGGGTAGGTAGGAATTCACTGAGCCCACCAAGGCACACCTCCCCCCGGGGGGGGGTGTAGGGTGTATGGGGTGTAGGGTGTAGGTTGCATGAGGCGAGGAAGCAATCGGGGCTTCTCTGAAGGAGTCTTGTGAACCTTGCTAAGTGATGGGAAGGCTTTTAATTATTTACTTATTTATTTAATATTTATTTTATTTTAGAGAGAGAGAGAGAACATGAGCAGGAGGGGCAGTGGGAGAGGGAGAGAGAGAATCTTAAGCAGTTTCCACACTCAGTGTGGAGCCTGAGTTGGGGCTCCATCTCACCACTCTGAGATCACGCGACCTGAGCCAAAATCAAGAGCTGGACGCTTCACTGACTGAGCCTCCCAGGTGGGAAGGCTTTTCAATAGGTCGATGACGTGACTGGCACAGAGCAGCGTATTCTTGTATTGGCTTTTCGGACTTTCTTACTGTTAGTATCCTCCTTTCTGGGTGAATTCATCATTTGGGAATCTTACTCTGCTTCAATCTGTATCCTACTGTTTCAGCGTTCTGCATCCTCAAGGTGTTTTTCCTTCTCCCAGCCCCCTCCCCAGGTGAGGTGTTTACGTTAGTTGTGTGGTGTACCTGTCGGGATGCGTGCGTGTGTGTGTGTGAAGGTGGTGGAGGAGTCCCATGGGGCAAACCATGGCTCTTTGAAGGCTGGTCTGTTGGTTGGGTCCCCTGGAGCCGAATTCATCAGCTGGTTATGCCTGATGCTGATAGGTGTGGCAAGTCGGTTAACACTGGGGTAGGTGGTGAACAAAGCACCTGGGGGACCCAGGCCTTCTTCTGGGTGTCTTGTGGAGAAAACTGCTGATGTGGGGGTCTTGTTTCATTTATAAAGAGGTGACTGTGGTGGGGGAAATCTCCTTTAATTGGGGTGCTGGAGGGGAGAGGCATTCTGATCTTTGCTCAGCGTCTGTACACAGAGAATCAGACACACACAGCTCAGAGAATCAGACCCATGCCTCCCAGAAACGGATCAGTTTCAAGGCCAAACTGGACTATAGTGGTGGGCCAAACGGTGGTGTCATCAGCCATGGATTGTTTCTCAGAGAATTGGATTCTTTAAGAGATCCTATGGTAGGGAAATAGAATGGAAAAAGTTGGCTTTTGTTACCTGGTTGTACTCACAGAGAAAGATGGACTCTGTGGGGTGTGCCCTCTGATGTGTGACTTATGTAATTTGCTTCTGGGTGAAATTTATGAATTATGTTTAGTCATTTTTTTTATCTCCCCTCATTTTATCTTCAGTGCCTTTTTCTATACCCCCCCCCCCCCGCCCCGCATTTACCAAGCTCTGCCTTCCACATGACCTGTTCCTTTGGTGCTCACGTAATAGCACTGTGACCTTGTGGTACTTCGATCCTCGCTAGCACACAACATCATTGCATTGGGTAGGCTGGGTCTGTACAAAGGTTTGAGGGCTGGGTAGGAACATGTGAACTTGTGCTCACCTCTGAATTCAGAGGTGTTGACTCTATCCATAGGTCGCCTGGGGTCGGTTTCCATCCAAACAGGGATGGTGGTTCTTGAATACACGGGAGAACCCATCAGCCAATTGTGCCCGGCTTCTTCTAGGGGTAGGGTTTAGATTGGGACACATTCCAGGCATCAGCAAGTTTTCCCATCCGGATTTGCAGTCCAATGAGGAACAGCATTTGTTGGTTTCAGTTAAGGGTTTCAGAACCTTTGTGATTGTTTAAGAAACCGAACAGTGTCATGTGGACAGGTTGGGCGCAGGGCTTTATGTAATATGATTCGCAAACTCTAAAAAGTCGGTTAGCATGGCAACAGAGATGAAACCTCCCATCCCACCTGCGGGAACCCTCCCCCGCTGTCCCCTCCCGCCCCAGCTCCTCGCCAGTAATGTCTCTCTCTCCCTGTTAGTGACCTCACGGTCTTCCTGGTCCCTCATGCTCTAAAGACAAAAGACCGGTTGGCCTCTGCCTTCCTCTTCATTCTGGGTTTCCACCACCATGCAGTCCTGTCCGTTTTCCGTCTTTGGCTCGCTCTCTCCCGCCCTGCTGTGGTGTTATTGTAGCCCCTTCATTTTCTGCCGCGCTCGCCCCTAATTGGCCCCCCTGAGTCCATAATTCCTTCCCACTCCTCCCACTGCTTCTCAAGACCCATCCATGCTGGATTGATCACCCTTCCTTTGCTCAAAGATTGATGTCGCTGTCAGATTGTTTGCTGATTTTCCCTTCCTCCCCCGTCTGCCCCCCCCCAAAGGATACGGAAGTGGCTGGTAATAGAAGGAGCCTAATCCTCCCTCCCCCTAATGGCAGTATGGTTGGAACAGAATGTGAATTCATTGGGAACAGGGAACCTCCCCATCATTGCCACAAGAGTAAGCCAGTGCATGGTACCAGGCCAGTCATAAGGTGGGCACTCACTAGATGCTAACTGGCTGAACAGGGGAGAGAATGGGCGAATGAGTGATTATGACTTCTCTCTCCGTAGTCTCTTGCTTCCTCCTG
Organism: Mirounga angustirostris; assembly: GCF_029215605.1. Taxonomy (NCBI): domain Eukaryota; kingdom Metazoa; phylum Chordata; class Mammalia; order Carnivora; family Phocidae; genus Mirounga; species Mirounga angustirostris. The sequence continues at coordinate 171,326,546 of NW_026991713.1, forward strand.
CATATGGACTGAGCCCAGATGTCAATGTTGGGTCTGATCTGTGTCTTTCAAGATTACTCTGAGGTGCAATATGAATTTTTGGGAGGATTTTAGTTTTCCATCTAGGTATGACAATTGAAATGTCTCAAGTTCCTCCTGCAGTTACTAGTTTATTCAATAATTCAGTAATGAATCATTTTATAATTGAAAAAGAGAAGGAACTTGGGTGTCTCCCCCATAGTATTCTAAGTCTCTCTACATACTTCCAAATCATTACCTGGAGGCCAAAAACCTGAATCAATGTGTTTACTTAAAAAATGCTACTGAAATTAATAAGAGGGTTCTAGTGTAACCTTTGAGTGTCTGTTGTATGTCAGGTCCCGTGCTGGGTATTTTGTGTCTCATGTAGTCATCAGAACACTGTGAGGGTGGTCAGTGATGGGCCCGAGGCTGAGTGATCATGTGCCTAGGGTCCCATTGTGTGGAGGTAGCATATCTGGGGTTTGAACCAAGGTCTGTCTACCTACAAGACCCATGTTCTTTCATGGCCCAACTGGGTTTTAAGTTAGTTGAATTCCAAGGCCAACACACTCCTCAGCCAAACCCCACACCAAGGAAATAACTAAAAGCTGAGAGCCTAGTAATTGAGAGGACCCTGGGAGGCAGGTAATCGTATGATAAGGCAGTCAAGGGCAGCTGTTGGATTAAGCACAAAACTCAGTTCAGAGCTTCCTAGAAGGTAAGCCAAAGAAGGATGGGATTGAACAGCAAGCATTATTGGGAAAAGGAAGCAGGTCAGTTTAGCACGAGAAGCACTTTTCTCTGGGCCTTTATCCGGGGCTTATTGAATAAGGCAGTGGGCAGCAACTTCCATGCCCAGCAGGTGTTTGTAGACCACCTGTGAGTACCAGGCCCTCTTAGAGGTGCTGGGACTGCACTTGTGTGTGGACAGGACCAACAGGATGATGGTGGCTCAGGCCCCCGGCAGAGGGAATGTTCCATACAACAGAGGAGCATGGCCCACAGGGAGCCCGTCCTGGGACCCGCTTGGGTAAGTGCAGAGAACATCAGTCTCTATTGTAATACTGCATGGGCAGACCTTTGGGGGAATGGGAGCAAGAGAAGACTCTTGGCGGGATGTATTCCTGCAGGCAGAGGGGGAAAGCAGGAGAACCTGGGAGAGTGGGTGGGGAGAGTCCCTTTGCCAGAGGTTGGGAGGCAGGCAGGTCACAGTGGAGGTCATGAGGCTCTTAGCACATTCCACGTGCAGCGTCCTGCCATTTTGCTGGGAAAGTTGAAAGGCCTGGCTTGGCTTCTTCCCCTTAGTGAGTGACCATAGCAGAGCCAAGAGGTGTCAGAAGGCTGTACTGATCCCGTTCCAGTGCTCCCGGCTGAAGGGCCAGCAGGCTGTACCTTTAAGGGCGGAGTGATGACTTTGGCCCGGGATATTGTGTTGATTTAGCCATTCGGCAGCTGTCAGCCAAGTGCCTGTGCGAGGCCTCCTGAGCACCGGGGGCTCAGAGACTCAAGGAGCTCCTGCCCCACACCGGCCTCTCCCGCATCTCCAGGGGTGGCTTAATTTTGAGCAGCACCGTCACCCGATGGTACCACCGGGATGTTAACTGCCAGACGCACCCCAGGTCATTCAGCGAAGCAACTTCGAGCTATAACTTTGCCCTGTTCCGTAAAGGTTTTGCAAGGCAAAGAAGTGGAGGAGAGGGTGGTTCTGATGCCCGCTGGTCTGGGTTTGAAGCCTGACTCTACCGCTTATCCGTTCCCTGCCTTTGGACAAGGTGCTTTATCCTCTGTGGTGATTACAGTTCCCGTACCTCAGAGAGTTGTTGTAGGGATGAAATGAAATGGGAGAACGTCCTATTTCAGGGGCTTAATACATGTTAATTGTTACTACAGGTAGTATTTAGATATAAATAGACGAGGCAAACAGAAAGTGATGGTGGGGGACCTCGGGTTATGGATAGTGTGTGGCTGCTAGTGGCGCTTGGAGTTTGTCCAGAGGTTCCCGATGTCCAGAGAAAGGGGGGAAGGCAAATCAGGAACGCGGAGCGACTGCTGATGGGTACGAGGTTTTCTTTGGGGGTGATGGGAGTGTTCATGAATTAGACTGCAGTGGTGAGCGCACAGTGTGGGTGGACCACTGAGTTGTGTCCTCTAAAATGAGGAATATTACGGTACGTGAATTAGAGCTCCATTTTTAAAAATCCAGTGACTAGGCCACAAGTCCTTGGGGCGCCTGGGTGGCTCACTTGGTTAAGCGTCCAGCTCTTGGTTTTGGCTCAGGTTGTGATCTCAGAGTCCTGGCATCGAGTCTCGAGTCAGGCTCTGCGCTAAGCAGGGAGTCGGCTTGAGATTCTCCCCCTCTGCACCTTCCCCCGCTCACACCTTCTCTCTCTCAGATGTATGAATAAAAAAAAAAAGGCCACGAGTCCTTGAGCCGCTGGACTCCCGCTGGCTCTGCCCCCGGCTGCCCGTCGCCTCAGGCGGGTTGTGCGCACCTGCGGCAGACTCATGCACGGCTCACCACGTGTCTCTGAGCTTGCCTGCATTTCTTAGCCCTCTTGAGGGGGGTGACGTGTGTCGCTTCCAGCCTGAAGCATTGAAGAACGGGGGCTGATCCCTCTCACAGGCTTCCTCCCATCACAGCAACTTGGAATTTATCCATTGAGGTCGTGGAGTCACATGGACAGAGCGGCTCGCCCTACTGAGTCCCCTTATGGGAGCCAAGAGCCGAGCGGAGTCACCTGGCCTCCGCCAGACATTGCGTCACGTTAGGCGGTGAGCTCCTCCTTGGGGTGTGTGTGGGGGTCAGAGGAAGACACCTTTTCCCAGTCCGGTGGCCTAGAGAAATGTCCTCCCTGCCCCTCCCCTGGGTGTGTCGTGTGATGTGGGTCGCCTCTTTCCCAGCAGGAAGCCACAGCAGTGCAGTGGGAGCCGTGGCTTTCGCAACCCGTGCGGGGGCAGCTGCCTGTGGCCAAGTACGCAGCAGCTGTCCCGGCAACATCTGTCAGAGGGCGGCCTCAACTGCCAGCCCCAGGAACACTTCGCGTGACCCAGTATCCCAGGTGACGGCACAGTGTAACGTCAGCCCAGCACCAGAGGGTTTTGTGTTTCACCCTCGAAGAGAATGTGGTCGGGGCAGTAAGAAACCATCATTAGCTAATGGTTTAGTGCTGACGAGCAGTCTTGTAAATGGTCTGATCATCGTGGGTGCTTTTATAGACACCACAGGGTGGTCCTCTAGCATCTGATTATTACGGACTTGCTCATGTTGTTGTGAGTTTTTAATAACCCTTTCCCCCAGATCTTGTGGCTTAAAAGCATGGCATGAGTCCACAGACACAGATCACGGAAATGACCTCGGTACACATTTGATCTGATGCGCAGCATGGCCGAATGTCAAGGTGAAGCACGGGTGGAGCGGGGGGTTCCACACAGTGCCATCTAAGGCCTCAGCCCCATGGCAGTCTCACCTGACCTCTTGTTAATATTGGCCTCCCGGGAAGGGGATGCCCACGTCCCCGTCACAGTCTGCCGTCAGAACCCTGGCTTCCTGTCCTCTTGTAGGCAGGATGATGGGTTGTGAAGCCGCTTGGCGGACAAAAAGAAAGCCTACTGCCTGCTCTGGATGTGGAGCTGTTGCCCAGAGCAGCCTTACATGGCTACCTGGTCCTCGCTGCCCTAGCGCACTCAGGTTTTGCTGAATGGCACAGCCTACTGCTGGCCGAACCTAGGGTGACCCAGCGTGGGACCTCACTGGGACCACTGTGAGCCAGGAGTTGGACCACCCCCGGGATCATGACCTGAGCTGAAGGCAGACACGTCAGCAACTGAGCCACCCATGTGCCCCCAAGCCATACCTCTTGATCCTTAGTTGTTCTTGATCAGGTGAGAGAAGGAGATGGGGAAGGAAGGAACTTTCCTACAAGGCAGGTGCTGCTTCCTGCTGTCACTGAGCATGCGTAGGAAGGAGCAGGGGCAGATTTTATGAAGGAAGTGGCACGTGAGTTCATCGTTGAAGACACAGCTTTGGTGGCTACTATAGAAAAGGGAGGAACATTCTTAGGAGGAAGAACAGTGAAGAAAGAAGAGGCAGCAGTGTGAAAGATGTGTCTAGGGAAGCTGATGGGAAGACCTTGCAGGAAGGATGCCGCTGGGTTATTTTTAAACATTTTTTATTTTTAACCAATTTTTGACTTACAGAGAAGTTGCCAAAATGGTGCAAAACGAGTTTCCTTATATTTTTCACCCAGTTTCCCTTGGTGTTAATATCTTATAAAATTATAATTCAGTTACCAAGACTAGGAAATTAACATTGGTATGGTATTATTAACTATAAACCTAGGGTGGGCAAACTTTTTTTTTTTTTAAAGATTTTATTTACTTGAGAGAGAGAGTGAACGAGAGAAGGAGTGTGGGGAGGGGCAGAAGCAGACTCCCCGAGGTCCGGGATCATGACCTGAGCCACCCAGGCACCCCCGGACAAACTTTTTCCGTAAAGAGCCAGGAAGTAAATACTTTAGGTTTCGTGGGTTGTAAGATGTCTGTCACAAGTCCCCAACTCTGGTGTTTTAGCAAGAAAGCAGTTGTAGGTCATCTGTAAATGATTGAGCATGACTATTCTAATAAAACTTTATTTTCAAAAGTAGTCTGCAGCCTGAGTCAATGCTTGACCATAATTTGCCAACCCCTGAACTAAACAACATCCCTTATTAAAATTTTACTAGTTGTTTTTCCACTAACGTCTTCCATCTGTCCTAGGGTCCTGTCCAAGATCCTGCCTTGCACCTAGTTGTCATGCCTCTGTAGTCTCTTCCCATCTCTGACAGTTCCTTCGCCTGTCCTAGCTTTGTTACCTTATAGAACCCACCCCAGTTGGGGTTTGACCAATGTTTTCTTTTGTTTGGAGGGAGGTAATGCATCTGTGGCAAGAAAGCCACCAAGATGGTGCTGTGTCCTTCTGAGTACATTGTCTCGGGGGGCTCATTACTAGTGACGTCTACCGTGATTTCTTGGTTGGGTTGGTGTCTGCAAAGCTACTATTTTCCTCTTTGTAGTTAATAAGTATCTTGGGAGAGAGAACTTTGAGACCGTGCAAATCCTGTTTCTCCCGGGACTTTTGCCCACTAATTTTAGCACATCTACTGGTAGGTCTCGTCTGCAATAATTCTTACTGGGGATCTGTCTAATGGCAGTTCTCTATTTCCCTCTTTCCTCCTATATTTATTAGTTGGAATCTTGTGAGGAAGAGCTGTGCCTTCTCTCCTATTGCTTTATTTATTTGATTATTTATATCACTATGGAGTCATGGGTATTTATTTATTCTACTGTTCAAAACCCAGTACTAGCGGTGAACAATTCAAAGAGGAAAAATTGAGGAAACAATCCCATTTACAGTAGCATCAAAAAGAATCAAATACTTGGAAATAAATTTAAACAAGGAGATGGAAGACTTTTCCACGGGAAACTACAAAACGTTGCTGGAAGAAAATAAAAAAAACTTAAATAAATGGAAAGACATTTTGTGTTCATGGACCAGAAGTCTTAATATCATTAAAATGGCATTACATCCCCTGCCCCCAAAACAGAACACAAATTCAGTGCAATCTCTATCAAAATCCTCATGGCTTTTTATGCAGAAATGGAGAAGCTGATCCTAAAATTCCTACAGAATTTCGAGGAACTTCAGATGGCCAGTCTTGAGGATGAAGAACAAAATGGGAAGACTCATACTTCCTGATTTCAAAACCCACCAGAAAGCTACAGTAATTAAGGCAGTGTGGTGCTATTATAAGGACAGACCTATAGGTCAATGGAATAGAATTGAAATCCAGAACCTAATTCATACATATATGGTTAAGTGCTTTTTGACAAGAGTACCAAGGCCATTTGATAAAGGGAAATAGTCTTTTCAACAAATGGTGCTGGGACAACTAGATATCCACATACAACAAGAATGAAGCTGGATACTTTACACCATATACAAAAATCAACTCAAGGTGGATCAAAGACCTAAACAAATGTCAGAGATATAAAACTCTTAGGAGAAAATATAGAGGTAAATCTTAATGACCTTGGACTTGGCAGTGGTTCCTCAGATATGACACCGGAATCATAGCAACAAAAGAAAAAGCAGATAAATTGGACTGTTTTGAACTGAATGTTTGTGTGCCCCTAATATTCGTACGTTGAAATCCTAGCCCCTAATGTGATGGTATTAGGTAGGGCTTTGGCAAGGTAATTAGGTTATGAGGGTGGAACCCACATGAATGGGATTAGTGCCCTTATAAGAAGGGCACTTCTTATAAGAAGTCACAGGAGAGGGGGGTGCCTGGGTGGCTCAGTCGGTTAAGCAGCCGACTCTTGATTTTGCCTCAGGTCATGATCTCAGGGTCTTGGGATTGAGTCCCACATCAGGCTCCTGCTCAGTGGGGAGTCTGCTTGAGGATCCTCTCTTTCCCTCTGCCCTTCCCCCCACCCCCCCTCTAAAAATAAATAAATCTTAAAAAAAAAAAAGTGACGGGAGGGCTTGCTTCCTCTTTCTGCTTTCTCTCATGTGTGAATATGAGAAAGCAGCTATCTACAAGCCGGGCAGCAGGCTCTCACCAGACACTGGATCTACTGGTGCCTTGATCTGGATTCCCCAGCCTCCAGAACTGTGAGAAATAAATGTTTCTTGTTTAAGCTGTCTGGTCTAGGATATTTGTTAGAGCAGTCTGAGCTAAGACATGGACTTCATAAAAATGAAAAAACTTTGATGCATCAAAGGACCCTATCAAGAAAGCGAAAAGACAGCTCAAATAATGGGGAGAAGTATTTGCAAATCATATATCTGATAAGGCTCAAGTATCTAGCATATGTAAAGAACACTCATAACTCAACAACAAGAAAAAACAACCCAATTGAGAAATGAGCAAAGGACCTGAACAGATATTTTTCCAAATGGCCGCAAGCACATGAAAAATTCTCAGCATCATTTGTCGTTAGGGAAAGGCAGATCTAAATCACAGTGAGATACCACTTCACACCCACTGGCATGGCTATTTAAAACAAAAACTAACCAGAAAAAAATAAACTGATGTTGGTGGGAACATGGAGAAATTGGAACCCTCATATGTTGCTGATGGGAATGGGAAGTGGTGCATCCGCTGGGGAAAACAGCGTGGCAGTTCCTCCATGCATTAAGCATAGCATGACCACATGACCCAGCAATTCCACGTCCAGTTATCTACCCAGAGAATTGAGAACAGGCACTCACACAAAGGCTTGTACGTGAACGTAGCAGCATTATTTGTGATAGCCAAAAAGTGAAAACAACCCAAATTCCATCGTCTAATGAATGAATAAGTAGAGTGTGGTAGATCCGTACGTCGGACTAGTAGTCAGCCGTAAACAGGAGTGAATGGCTGACACCTGCTACAATATGGTGAAGCTTGAACACGTGATGCTCAGTGAAAGAAGCCATTCACAAAGGACCTGCTGATTGTATGATTTCATTCATGTGAAATGTTTGTAATAAGGAAATTCACAGAGACAGGCAGTAGATGAGAGGTTGCCGGGGGCTGGGCGATGGGGATTGATTGCCTCCTGGGTACTGTGTTTCCTTTGGGGTGATGAAAAACTTCTGTAACTAGGTGGTGGTGACGGTTGTGCGTCATTAAAAAAAATTTTTTTTAAAGATTTTATTTATTTGTCAGAAAGAGAGAGCACAAGCAGGGGGAGCGGCAGGCAGAGGGAGAAGCAGGCTTCCTGCTGAGCAGGGAGCCTGATGCAGACTCGATCCCAGGACCCTGGGATCATGACCTGAGCTGAAGGCAGACACTTAACCCACTGAGCCACCCAGACATCCCAGTTGTACATCATTTTGAATGTACTCAATTCCACTAAACTATACACTTTAAGATGGCAAATTTTAGGTTATGTGTATTTTGCCACAATAAAAAAAATACCGTAGAAATGAATTACACCCCCCCCCATCCAAGAACATTATTTATTTGGGTGCTTAAATGGCTCTAGCTTTAGCCATCAGGACCTCCATTGAGATGTCTCCTGGTTCAAGCCCCGTGTTTCCTTGAGCTTTTCCTTAATTTACAGCACTAGAGACATTCTAGGCTTATCTTTTGTTTTCCCATGCACCAGCCCTGGAACCAGCTAGTTCTTTAAGAAGCCCTGGTTCCTTTTATTGGAGAATGGTCTTTAGAAACCAAAATGTGGGTGCTCGGTGACAATGCTGATTTTCACTCTGATCTGCGCCAGAGAATAGGAATGGGAGGGACAGTAATCCAGCATTCTTTGTGTGTCTGCAGTTTCCCCCATGTTACTCTCCCATAGCCCTGTTAGAGTTCTCCGCGGTGGTGATACTCCACTTTAGATAGGAAAGTGGCCGAGGGATGTTGAGATTTGCCCAAAGTCCTAAAACTATTAAGTGGCAGAGGAATTTTGAACTGGTGCTTTTCCCTCTAAAGCTGTGAGCCCACTTTCCCTTCAGGCCCTTCTGGACGCTCTTCCCCCCCACCTTTCTATGACCTGCCATTTTGTCCCTCCCTCGGTTGAGAAGCCCTCCCTAGCCACTTGGACTCACACCAGCCTCACCCAGATGTGAACTGGCCCTGGCCATCTGTACTGTTCATTCTGGCAAGGAAATAACCACCACTTGTGTCTCTTCATGGGAGGGGCAGAACATTCCCTGACTTAGTTTGTCCTCGCTTATATGCCCAGCACAGTGCTGGGCACATAGCATACTTGATGGATGTGGAAGAGCCGCTCTTTAGTATGAGTGGGGTGTTTCACCTCAAGGCAGTTTTACCTTTGACCCTTGTCTTCTATGTCCTCAACCACCAGCGTGTCTGTGATACTTCACAGAATGTTTCCACAAGCATCATTGGTGCAAAAGCCTGGCAAGAACTGATAGCCCATCTCATTGGCCAAGCCTCGGTGAGGGGAAATGATTTACTAAGATGGTGGGAACCCCAAATTTGGGTCTCTGAACTCCCACCAAGTCCCACACCCTTTTCATCATGGCCCCCTGCCCGTTTGGCTACTAATACTGTTTTATAATCAAGTGGACTAGAGAGAAATCAGAGAAAGAAAACAGAGCTGGGGCTATTTTGCTCCCCTCAGTGTTACGGTCCCTCCTCTGTGAAACCACTTCTAGCTAGAAAAGTCATGATTTTGTTTTTTTTTAATTATTATTTTTAAAGATTTTATTCATTTGAGACACAGAGAAAGAGCGCGTGCACAAGAAGGGGGAGGGGCAGAGGCAGAGGGAGAAGCAGGCTCCCTGCTGAGCCAGGAGCCCGATGTGGGGCTCGATCCCAGGACCCTGAGATCATGACCTGAGCTGAAGGCAGATGCTTAACCATCTGAGCCACCCAGGTGCCCTGAAAAGTCATGATTTTAGTAGAAGCTCAAATATGACTTTTGGAAAGTAACCTTGGTTTTCTTTGCTGTGACAGAAATAGAGGACTCCCAGAGTCAGTAGACGAGGCAGAAGGAGGGACTCCCTTTCTTTAGGGGATCCTGGAATGGGGGGGCATTTGAAATTTTGACCTAATACTGTCATCGTGGAGGAATACATGAAAGGTAGGTAGGTTTTTGTTTTGTTTTGTCTTCCTGCTAAAATAATCCAGGCTATTCTTCATGCCAGAAGACAGGTGAAGTGGGATAAAGGTGGCCATCCGTTGCCATTCTGACTGGTGGAAGTTGGCAAAGACTGAGCTAACCTTGTCTACAGATGGTAGACCAACTGGGCCAGAGGGGCACTGGGCCTGGCAGGAGTTCAGGGTCCCCGCCTGTGAGGCCAGAAGGGCTGTTGCAGCACCTTTTAGAGTGACTGCAGGCCTTCTGGGCTCTTCTGTGCCTGCCCTCTGCCAGGCATTGTCTTCTGTCCCCCTCACAGTAGCCTCTGGGGCCTTTGTCACTCCCCAATCAAGGACAGTTGAAAGATGTTGCGTGGGAACTCACCCTGCTCCTGTTGGCCCCAGGGGTAGCAGTTGAAGGAGGGGAGCTGGTCCCTCCAGTTCCAGCTCAGCTGGAGGCAAATCTCTGGGCAAGCCCTCTGGTCTGGCAGAATTGGACAGATTCTGGGAGTTCTAGACCTCAGAACCCCAAGTTTAACTTTCCCCTCAGTAAAGGTTGGGCTTCTCCAGAGCTTTTGGGTTTCTCCAGATCGTATTCTCTTAAACTCTTAAGGAAATCGAAGAGCTTCTGGAAGTCACCTAGACTGGCTTCCAGGGGCCAGAGCCGAAGTATTCTGCCATGGATGTACATTCTCATAGCTTGAGCACATCCAGTACGCTAGGCACAGAACGGAACAGTTGTTCCTGTCTTCGTTATGCAGGATTCACCCTGCACACATTTTTGTCTTTCATAATTCCGCCAACAGCCCTGTGAGGTAGGTAGTAATATCCCCATTTTATAAAGGAAGAAACGGAAGCTCAGAGAGGCTTTGAGATTTGTGTGTGTGTGATGATGTCATGACGTAAGGAGTTTAAACATATCTGTTTCCAGACACCATTGGTGGACATGATTATTGAAATGTGCTTCCCCAGGACTCCTTCCTCCCCGTGCCACCCACTGCCCTGCCTTTGATGGTCTCTCCCCGGGAAGGGCTCTGGGGGCCGAGGAGCAGCAGGTGGGGAGTGGAGTGCTAAGCGGAGGAACTCGTATGTCCCCAAGCTGTGGTCCTCAGGTTAGTGTATGATTGTGACCCTGGGCCTGCACCATCTCACGCACATCTTTCCTACTTTCTACCACTAGGGGTCTTATTTCCTGGGAATGGTTTCCATCACTGAGAAGGCCTGCCTGGTCTGCACATCCATCTTTCCAGTTTCTTCACTCTTCCGCCTCTCTGGGGCACAGGTATCATGGCCTCCCCTGGTACTTAGGGGTTGCTTTTTACTTCTTTTCCTCCCAGGCTTCTGTGAGCATGGTGCTTTATGAAGTTGCTCCCTTCGCTCCGGGTCAGCAGGGGGGTCTCGTGGAGGAAGATCTCCAGAAAAATGTTGAAAATAAATTGCTTTTTTGGAAAGTAATTTAACAGCCTTCAAAATATTTATTCCTTTTGATTCAGAGATATTTCTAAGATATTTTCGGAAACTCCGTTCTAAGGAAGTAGTCAGAGGTGCACAAAGATTTATCTTGAAAAGCTATCAATCATGATTATCATGGCATTGTTTATAATGGTGAAAATATCCAGCAAGCGATTCTTATGTTCATAGGCTGAGATAACGTTTGAGAATTTATCATGTTCACAATTTCATACGTGAAAAAAAAAACAGGACAAAATTATATGTAGTATAAAACCAATAATGGTAAAAAGGAATTTATGATATACATATGAAAAACTGGTAGAACAGGGGCCCCTAGTTGGCTCAGTCGGTGGAGCATGCAACTCTGGATCTCAGGGTTGTGACTTCGAGCCCCACGTGGGGTGTAGAGATGACTTTAAAATCTGTAAAGAAAAAACCAGTACAACAAAAAACTGGTAGAAGAAAAATAACTAGTACATGTTTGGGTTACATTCTTTTACTTCATGTTTTTAAATTTAGCATATGTTTTTCAATGATCATGTATTTTGTTTTAAAGATTTTATTTATTTGAGAGAGAGAACAAGTGGGGAGAGAGGCAGAAGGAGAGGGACAGGCAGGCTCCCTGATGAGCAGGGAGCTGGACACGGGACTCGATCCCAGAACCCTGAGATCATGACCTGAGGTGAAGTCAGATGCTTAATCGACTGAGCCACCCAGGAGTCCCTGATCATGTATATTTTTAACTTGTTTTATTTTGAAATAGTTTCAGATTTACAGAAAAGTTGCAAAAATCGTGAATTCTTGAATACTGTTTACTCAGTTTCCCCAAATATTAACATTTTACTATGTTTGTTTTATTCTCTCTCACTCTGTCTCTCTCTCTCTCTCTCTTTCTCTCTCTCTCTATATATACTTTTTTTTTTAGATATTTTTTTCCCTGATCTACTTGAGAGTACGTTACAGATAGGGCGCTCATTTACCCCTAAGTACTTCGGTGTTTACTTTCTAAAATTCAAGGATGTTTTCTTACAGAACCATAGTACAATAATTCCCACCAGGAAATTCACATCGATACACTTTTTTTCTGAATGTGGAGTTTATTCATATTTTGCCATTCACGTCTCTTATAGCAAAAGAAAAATATTTTCTTCCTTTTTCTTTTCCTGGCCCAAGGTTGCATTTAACCATAACCACTCTTCTATGCCCCAAAGCAGTTCATTATTTTATCATATTTGCCCTTGACATTTTCCAAAAAGTCAGGCCATCACTTTGTAGCATGTCCCCCAGGGTGGATTTGTCTGCTGATAAGACAGTGATAAGATTGAGATTGTGTATTTTTGGCAGAATATCACAGAAATGGCGTTGTGTCCTTTGAGCACCATAGCAGGTGGTGGGCAATGTCGTTGGCCCAGGATTGGAGCCATTACCTTTGATTACTTGGTTATGGTGATGTCAGCCCGGTTGTCGTCTGTAAAGTGTTGTTTTTCCCTATGCAATCAGTAAGTTTCTCATCACACTTTGACCCGCAAGTTTTAGCGCTTACAATCCTTGCTGAAACGGCTCTATCACCATAGAGGTTGCCAGTTGGTGATTTTCTAAGTCTTTCATTTTCTTAGTTGGTATTCTACTGTAAGGAAGAACTTTCTTTATTCATCCAGGTATTTATTGATTCATGTATGTATTCATATCAGTATTGACTTGTGTGCTCTCCTTTTGTCCTCATGGTTCTAATCTGTCATGCTGGGATTTATTTCAGTGCTCACAGATTTGGCTAGTGGGGACCCCTTCCAGGACCCTGTGTCCTTTTGACACGTCCCCTGTCATTCTTCCAGCCCTTCTTTCCTGGTTGGCACAGCAAAGTGATCCAGAATCAGTCACTGCTTTTCCTGCCCTAGTTCTGGAGCCCGCCATTCCTCCAAGGAGCCCTGGTTCCTTCCGATGGAGAACGGTGTTTAGAAGCCAGGATCTGGGAACTGGATCGGACATATACCCCACACGCGCACGCACCTGTGTGCATTGACAGCAGCCGTTCCTTCACACCGCGCTCCTTCCCTTTCTCTCTTGCCACGTTTGTGGCTCCCTTCCTCAGTGGCAAGAAACCCAGCTGCTGTGTATTTATTTTTAGTTTCTGAAGTAACAAGTGAGTACCAGGAATACCAGCCATCTCATTAGAAAAGGACAAAGCAAAGGGCCCCTGAGACACCCACCACCCCACTCATATTGCAGACGCTCCCTAGAGGAAGTCACTGTGGGTCACTTTCCCGGAGAAATACTTTTTATTTCATTAATGGTCTCATAATGAGAATATAACTTTTTTTTTTATTCAGTATGTTTTGGCAGTCTTTCAGTGAATAGTTCCACCTACTTTTTTTTTTTTTTTTAAGATTTATTCGTTCATTTGAGAGAGAGTGGGGGGGGGGTAGTGAGGCAGAGGGAGAGAGAGAATCCCAAGCAGACTCCTCCTGACCGTGGAGCCTGACGTGGGGCTCGATCCCAGGACCCTGCGTTCACAACCTGAACTGAAATCAAGAATGGGCCGCTTAACCACCCAGGTGCCCATGAGATTGCTTTGTTTGGAACTGACAACCTAAGCAGCCAGGTTGGGGCCGTTCCCAGCAGTCCTGCGGCGATCGTGCCCTGGTCCCAGTGAGAGGCACAGCCCAGGAAGAGAATCACTGGACCCTGAGGGCTAGGCATTTGTTTTAATATTTTATTTTTTATGAAGTAAATAGCACACACATTATTTGAAAACCAAGCAAATAATACATTAAAAAGCAAGTGAGAAGAAAATTAAAATCTCCCCCCCGAGCTACTGCTCTGTGACGATCCACTCACATATCATTTTATGCATATGCAGACATTTTTTTCCGTCCCTGGGGCCAGAGCACATGCGCAGTTGTGTTGTGGATGCTCCCTTATGTTGCAGTGTAACTTACATGCAGTGAAAGGGCACAGACCTTCAGTGTGCAATTCGGGAAATTTTTACACGAATAGCCTCTCTGCAGCCACACCCCAGAGCAAGGTACTACATGTTGTCCGGCCTGCCAGTAGCTTCCCTGGGGTCTCCCACGCGTGACCCTTGCCCCAAAGGCATATTGGCCTGTCGCCTTTTTTATATGGTCTTTGTCTGGTTTTGGTATCAGGGTAATACAGGCCTCATAAAACAAGTGGGGTGGCCCTCTGTTCTATTTTCTGAAAGGATTTGTACAGAACTAGTGTCAGGTCTTCCTCAGATGTTTGGTAGACTATATCCGTGAAGCTGTCTGCTCCTGGAGTTCGCGTCCCGTGAAGGTTTTAACCACTAATCTGAATTCTTTCTCTTGGGTGAGCTTTGGTGGTTTGTGTCTATTAAAAAAGTTATCCACATTATCCGATGTCGGCGCCAAGTTGGTCGTAATTTCCTATGTTATATTTGTAATCTGGGCAGAATCTACGCTTTCTGCGCTTCCATTTCCTGTATTGGCAATTTACACTGTCTTGTCTTTTCTCCTTTTTTTTTTTTACTCATCAGTCCGGCTGGCGGTTGATCCTGTTTGAGAGAAGCATTTTGTATCAAGAGTTATAAAGATTCAAATCTCCTTAAGAATTTAAGGATTTTTTTTTAAAGATTTTATTTATTCATTTGAGACACAGAGAGAGAGAGAGAGAGAGAGAGAGAGCATGAGCAGGGAGAGGGGCAGAGGGAGAGGGAGAAGCAGGCTCCCCGCTGAGCCAGGAGCCCGACTCGGGGCTCGATCCCAGGACCCTGGGATCATGACCTGAGCCGAAGGCAGATGCTTAACCATCTGAGCCACCCAGGCTCCCCTAAGGATTTTTTTCCAAAAGAGAAAAGCTTTCTGTTTCAAGATGCTTTTCTTACTATTTAGAGTGGACGTCAGGGTGGACCTCAGAAAAACAGACCCACATTTTTAATTCAGGCTCCACGACCTGCCAGCCGTGTGGCCTCAGACCAACCACGTAAACCCGTCGGAGCTCTGACCTCAGCGGCCAGGAGGAGGGAACAGTAACTTGTGGTGGGCCCCCATGCCGCGGGTCGCCAGCAAAGTGGGAACTTGGGAACAGCCCAGAGAGCCCTGGTGTGTTCCTCCACTCCCCTGGGGCACGTACTTCTTCTTCTCTGTCCCCACAGCACTCTGTAAACACTGATTTTTGCTGCATTGTTCCCATTCGACCATAGTGTTGTCTCTGTTTCCTTGACCAGACTGTGAACTTCCACACAGCGGGAAGGGTTTTCCTCATCTTTTCCCCCTCGTGCCTGTGTGTATTTAAGTGATCAAGCCTATTTTAATGAACAAAGAACAGGGAATTAAGTAAATAACGGTACAACAAATCAGTGGCAGCCAAAAAGGTATCATTATAAAGGACCCTCCAGCAACATGGAAAAATGTTTCACAGAATAGAATACGGTCGACCCTTGAACAACTCAGGTTTGGACTGCACAGGCCCACCTCTACGTGGCTTGTTGTCGATATATATACATGCAGTACTGTAAATATATTTCCTCTTCCTTATGATTTTTTTTTTTTTTTTTTTTTTTTAGATTTTATTTATTTGCGAGAGAGAGAATGAGAGACAGAGAGCATGAGAGGGAGGAGGGTCAGAGGGAGAAGCAGACTCCCTGCCGAGCAGGGAGCCCAATGCGGGACTCGATCCCGGGACTCCAGGATCATGACCTGAGCCGAAGGCAGTCGCTTAACCAACTGAGCCACCCAGGCGCCCCCTTATGATTTTTTAAAAGATTTTATTTATTTGAGAAAGAAAGCACAGCAGGAGGGAGGGGCAGAGAGAGAGGGAAAAGCAGACTCCTCGCTGAGCAGGGAGCCCAACATGGGGCTGGATCCTGGGACTTCGGGATCATGACCTGAGCTGAAGGCAGACGCTTAACCAACTGAGCCATCCAGGTGCTGCCCCCCCTCCTTTTTTTAAGAGAGAGAGAGAGCAGGGAGGGGGGCAGAGGAAGAGAATCTTAAGTAGGCTCCATGGTCAGCACAGAGCCCAACACAGGGCTTGATCTCATGACCCTGAGATTGTGACCTGAGCTGAAATCAAGAGTTGGATGTTTAAGTGACTGAGCCACCCAGGCGTCCTTTCCTTATGATTTTCTTAATGATGTTTTCTTTTTTATAGCTTATGTTACAGTAAGATTCAGTATAGAATTCATACAACATACAAAGTATATAATTGATTATTTCTGTTATTGGTAAGGCTTCCAGTCAACAGTGGGCTTGTAGTAGTAACATCTGGGGGGAATCAAAAGTTATACGTGGATTTTTGACTGTGCGGGGTGTTAGTTGCCCCTAGCCCCCGTGTTGTTCAAGGGTCAACTGTACATTTTATCTGCTTTTTGTGTGTACGTATATGTATGTGTATGTGTGATATATTTATGTATGGAAGACATGAAGGAGAACTCCAGAGAGAAAACAGGTGTGTGGCTCTTACCCTTTAACATACAGCATTTGAGCAGGGAGAGGCTAGGAGGGGAGGTGGTAAGGCCCCTGTGGCTGGAGGCTTTCAGTTAGAGGCTGGGATTTCTGGGCACAAATGGTCGTTGCAGCCCGGGGCGTGGAGTCCAGGATTCCTTTTCCTGTCCATCACGGTTTACAGATTCCCAGGCTTCCCTTCGCCAGAGCGGGGAAGGGACCATCCAGGGGCAGCATCTTGTGTCTATGCAGACCGAGGTGGGTGGGAAAAGGCACAGTGCGGACCGGGTGCTGGTGTGCCCAGGGAGCCAGGAGCCTCACTTAGCCCGAGGAGACAGCCCCGCTCTGGGTGAGGCACACACTGTTCTTGTGACCGGTTTTTTTTAATCTAGAGAGTCAGTATGTCCCCCTTCCTGCCTTTTTCAGAGCCCTGTTCTGAGCCTCCCCGTTTCTCTTCCTCTTTCGCGAGTCCTTAGGCTGTGCCGTGGGATCCTCTGTCGCTGCGTTGGTGTCTGCCTCTGCTTTCCATGGCTCTTGCTGATCGTGAACTAGAACCCTGTGTGTGTGCATGTGTTTCAAAGGGTTCGGTGAAAGAGACTCAGGAACCAGTAGTTAGCTCAGGTCAGAGGCTTGGCACTCCAGTCCAGTTTAATGAACATACCCTTGGTTGGTCTGCGTCCCTGGCTCCTGGGCTGGCAGGCACTCTCTCTGTCACTGAGTTACCCAGCCTTCTGTTGACACGTGTCCTGCTCTGGGGGCCCTGCCTCACAGCAGCTCATTCTGTCTTCAGACACCTTTGTTAGAAAGTTCTTGGGCAGTGTGTAAATCTCTGTCCTCCGTTCCCAGGGCTGATTTCTGCCGTCAGGGCCCTCTCCCTCTGTTTTCCGACTACCCAAAGAAGGGATGGGCCTGTTGCCTCTGAAGCTTCTTGTCTTTAGGGTAAACCTCTCCAGTTCCTGGACTGTTTCTCATGTGGCATGTTTTGGTGACCGTTCCATCCTGGGGACTCCTTCTGATGGTGTTACTTAGTCTTTGGTGCTAAGTGGGGAGCCCTTCTGTAGCTCTCCTCATGAGTCCTCAGTGTTTGGGGAGGCCATCCTGGCATTGGCCCACCCCATTCCCATTTCTGTAAAACATGGGGGAGTGTCATCGTCCTTGCTGAGGCTTGTTGTGTGAACACGTGTCCTGCATGGGGAGGGTTCTGATTGCCCTTTGGGGGTTCTCATCAGCCTGTTGCTCCTTACGCCTGCTGATGCTCTAGAGGCAGAGAATTCAGAACTGTTCGGCCCAGAACTGGCGTAAAACTAAGGCAAGTCCTCCAGCTTCCTGGGTTTCTCGTTTCCTCATTTGTATTCAAAATTAATTGAGGCAGAGGGGTAGTCAGGAGGTTGAACTGGTATGAACTTGTGTTAGAAAAGCCCAGTTCTTTCTCCAGTGTCTCATTTACGGTGACATTGCTGCCACACACAGCACTTCTGACCCCAACTGTGGGGGTGGGGGTTCCCCACAACAGGCAGTTCTGTGACACCACCTGGGTATCCTACAGCTTAGCTCAGTTCTGACAAGGTCTGCCTGGAGCTGGTGTCAGATTAAGGGCTCTGTCCCATGGGACTGCTCCCCCAGATCAGGTGCCAGTCACAAATCCAGGTGGTCACCTGTGCTTCTGACCAATCAGCCATAAATGGGGGTTCCCCACAACACTCTCCTCGGGTTCAGTGAACTTGCTAGAGCAGCTCACACATCTAGGGAAACATTTACCTTTACCAGTTTATTAAAGGACACAGTAAAGGATACAGATGAACAACCAGATGAACAACCCTCACAGGGTGAGGTCTGGGAGAGGGCCTGAGTACAGAAGCTTCTGTCCCTGTGGAGTTGCGGTGCATCACCCTGCTGACATGTGGATGCATTCACCAACCTGGATGCTCTCTGAACCCTGTACTGTTGGGATCTTTGGGGAGACTTCCTCAGTAGGCATGTCATTAGCTCTACTTACAGCCCCTCTGCCATCTCTAGAGAAGGGGACAGGCAGGGCTGAAAGTTCAAGCTGCTAATTGTGGTTTGGTCTTTCTGGTGACCATCTCCCATCCAGGACCCCACCCAGAGCCACATTAGAACAAAAGATGCTCCCAGTGCTCTTATCACTTAGGAAATTACAAGGGTTTTGGGAGCTCTGTCCCAGCAACAGGGGGCAGAGACCAATATATATATTTTCTATTTCCTCACAGAACTCCTGTGAAGTATGCTGTGCCCATATATTGTCCTGCACTAACTTCTAATAGTGTTGCTATGTCTGCCCACAAAAAGCCCTGGAGTATTTGCCAAGGGTGTAGGGGAGCTGTGGGTTCGCACCACTTGGAGTTCGGGACAGGTGGCCACAGAGGGGGTGAGAGAAACCAGCCCACGTGGCTCTCCATGCCAGCTGCAGTTCCAGTGGTCTGCTCCTGTGAGGCTTGGTCAGCTCAATTTGTGCTGAGTGATGCTGGCTCTCCTACCTGCTTCTTGCCAAGTCATGCTTTCACACATCCAGTTTTCCTGGCTTCCTTCCTCTTTTACATCATTGCATCAGACACAGTGCCAGTCATATGTCTCCAGACCACACCCACAAGCCCTGTTAAATAGGGGGAAAGATCATCGGCTGGGGGCACTTATTGTCTCCTGTGGAACATTGGCCTGGCATGTTCTGCCTTGGTCAAGGCCTCATGATTGTACTGACATGGTGGGTGGAGGCACTGTTGTTCAGGTTCCCACCTATGACAGTTGTAATCATGCCACATCCCCACCCAGTTGTTCCTGGCTGCCCAGGACCCAAAGACCCCTGACATGTAGAGGGCTCGTGGGCCCTTTACATGCTGGTCTCAGTGTATTTCAGAAGGCTCATCTCTTACTGAACACCCTTGCATCCACGCGTGCAAATGCATCCCATCTTACCACACTCGAGTCACACCAGATTCTATTACCTCTGCTATTCCGTAGTCCTGGCCTTTGTATGTGCTTCCCCTGACTTCTCTTATCTTCCTTACCTGGCTGGTGGACCCCGGTTACTTTTCATGACTCAGCTCAGATGTTAGTCCCTGGATGCCCCTCTTTGACTGTTTTGGACCATCTTGTCTTCCCCTTCCTCAGAGCCCAATTTTTCCCCAAGATGTTGTACCTGCTGGGACATGGTTGTGAATGAGAGCAATGAGTTGGCACCCTCCATCCCCCACCCGCATGGTGGCTCTCTGATAAAAGGGAACATGTAAATAAGATTAGAGTGTAACAACATTATTCCCAGAATGTCTAGGATACAATCACAAATCACTCACCATACTAAAAACTAGGAAAATTTCAACTTGAATGAGAAAAACCAATCAACACACGCCAACATCAAGGTGACACCTATGTTGGAATCATACAAGATATAAAGAAGAGCCAAACAGACATCTTAGAACTGAAAAATACCATAGTGAAAATTGAAAACTCTGTGGATGGCTCCATCGTAGGACTGGAAGATAGAATAGCAGAATTACCCCCAATCAATGGAGAGCAACAGACAGAAACTAGACAGAATGGAAAAAAGTGAACTAAGCCTCAGGGACTTGGGGGACCAGTCACAAAACACATTTATGTCATCGTAGTCCCAGGAGAGGAGAAAGAGGGTGGGCTATTTGAAGAAACAATGGCTGAAAATTCTCAAACCTACAGATTCAGGAAGCTGAGTGAACCCTAAAAATGGTGAATCCAAAGATATCCATACCAGATGTGTCTCGGTTTGGAGGATGAACTTTGTGGGCATGCTAGAGGAATCTATAGAGGAGTCTGTTCCATGGCTCTCTTGATTACTGCTCTTTAGCGGCTGCCTTGGGGAGGGCCCTTCCCCTGAGCATCTCCCTATCTCTGGAGGATAAGCTATCAGGCGCAAGCAGGCTTGGCTCCGTTGAGGGTTTTCCCTCATCTTGAAACCACTAATCCTTGGCAGAGGTTTGTGAATTTGTGTAGATGCTGTTCCCATTGCACCTGGGGGTGGATGCCACCAAGTGCCAGTGACTGCCAATGGGTGACCTGCATACCGAAGGGGCCAACCAAATCACTTGCTCAGGCTTCTCTCCTAGTCGCTCCTTCAGGTGAACAGTTCACCCCAGTGTCGGTGCCAGGTTGTTTGATCGGTCTTGTTTACTGATCAGAAATTGTGTACAGGGGCCACCTGGGTGGCTCAGTCAGTTAAGTGTCTGCCTTCTGCTCAGGTCATGATCCCAGGGCCCTGGGATCCAGCCCCACATTGGGCTCCCTGCTTAGCAGGAGCCTGCTTATCCCTCTCCCTCTGCTGCTCCCCCTGCTTGTGCTCTCTCTGTCAAATAAAATCTTAAAAAAAAAGAAAAAAAATTGCATACAATGAAGGCAAAGCCACAAGTACTTCCTAGAGGATCATTTTACCCTGCATTGTTGGAAACCGGTCAGATGGAGAAAGGGGTCTTCTTCCTTTTCAGAAGCACCAGAATGGGTTGCCCTTGGCCTCCGGCATCAACTGTTGGAATTCAGGAGGAATGGTTTCTCTCTTATATGTCTGCCTATTTATGTCTGTCTTTTCCTGTATATATATTGTCTTTTATAATAAAAATCAAAGCTCTATGTACAGACCTAATTTGTAATAAAAGGTCAGATACGATCTGGTCTGTTTGGGGTTAGCAGGACCTCATTGGCTGGTCTTTTGATCTGCCCTTTTTTCCTGTGACTAATTTTCCAGATGAGAACATGAAAGCCTGCTGCCTTTAAGAAGTTCAGCTGGAGTCCCAGCCAACTGGTGGCAGGGCCTGCTCTAGTTAAGAAATTGCTCTGTTTAAACACGTACGTTTCATTTTTGGTTTTGTTTTGGTTTCTGTTGCTGACAAATGTTGCGTTTGGCCCCCAAGAGCTCTGTACTGTTCAATATTCCTCCTTTTCACGAAATGTAGAAAGAAGAAACAACCTACAGATTAAAGACCCTTTTAGGGCAGAAAGAGTGCACAGGGCTCCCAAAGTCTCCTTGGAGTGTCTCCGACAGACTCTCTTGCCGTCAGAGGTCACTCTGCCAGATTCGATGTGGAGGACACTCTTGTCAGACAGGACGTCCAAAATGTTCTCATCAGAATATTTCAGGCAGCAGAGGAGAGTGATTTTATACCAGACCAGGCAGAGGTGCCTCGGGACAAACTCCCAGAGGTGCCTAATTTTACCAACATGGCAGAAGTCCCATCTGTCAAATTCCGCGTGAATTATATACCAGCTTGCATTGCTTCATGGTTTTAACATTAGATCATGCCACCTTCCTTTGGATGACTTGTGTCTTTGCCAAGCTGGGTTTCCAGTGGTTGTTTGGACCTAACTACTCCATAAATGAAGCTGTTAGGTATTCCCGTGGGCCTGGGGACAGGACATTTTGCCGAGATACCAGGGGCTCCATGAACCAAGAAAGTTCGGCACCATCTGTCCTCGTGGATTACCACATGGGCACATTACCAGCCCCAGATTTCTCTTCAGTCTACTTGTTTTGTGTTATCAGTTCATGATAACAGTTTTACATTCCGTGTGTCATAATATATTCATTGACTCCTTCCGTCCATTCCATGGGGAGTTATCGAGCATTAGATGGTGCACCAAGTTCTGTGCCAGGAAAGTAGGAACCATGGGAGTGACAGTTGAGCTGAGGTCGTCAGACCCCAAGTCTGAAGCAGGAAGCAACGAGAGGAAAAGCAGCTCGGGCACATGTAAAGGCACTGGGGCAGCGGTGCGGAGGCTTAGGCTGGGGAAATGGGTGGGCGTCTGTGTGAGCTACAGTGTGAAACCAGTGGCTCGGGATGAAAATCGTGGTAACAGTTCATTCACGGCTTCAGCCCCAGGCACACTGCTCCTGTCCTCGGACGGAAAGTGTAGGGGTAAGGATTTTCCTTGACTTCCTTCTTGCCAGTCCTCCCTTTCCGCCATGTTCCAGACACAGAGGTACCTACGATACTGTTCTTCGTTCAGGAGCTCATAGCAGTGCAGGGGAGAGCCCCATGTCCGATAAGCCATCCTACTTAGACGGGTATGGAACCCAGCCCTCCTCTGGGAAGCAGGGGCCCCTTTCTAATTTTCACTCCGCTGAACTGCTTACCTCCTGGGAGCCTTCCGTTCCCTACGGTAGAAGGGAGGCCTCAGATAAAATGGTCGCTGGATCCTTTCTGTTGCTCTTCTGTGGTTCTTGTCTGAAGTTTTATGCCTCGCAGTGCTTTTGAGACCCCTGAGTGCTGGCACTGTCCCCCATTCTGTTGGGGCCTCAGGGCCGGAGCCCCACCCTAACTTGCTGCAGGGAGTCAACATCCCAGGGGGCAGCGCCTGGGCATTTCCACGAGGTGTGAGAATGCGTGGGGTCCTTACTCTGAGCTTGAGGAGAGTGGCCCGGATGCTGAAGGAAGCAGTAAGTGCGGGGATCAGAGACAGAGCCAGACTGAAGGAGAGTGAATATAGCCTCACAGACTGTGGTAATGACGTATCTGTGTTGTGCTTTGTGGCTGATAAAACCACTCGGTAATTCATGTGCCAGGCGTTGCCAAGCCACCCCCTCTAGAATCACATGTTCATTTATTCACCATGTTGACGTTAGGCGCTCCTCATCTGTCAGGCTGTGAACAAAGTGAAGTCCCTGCTCTTGTGGGCTGACCCTGCAGTCAGGGAGGTGGCTGGTGGGAAGGATGTATGACTTAATGCCAGGTAGTGATCCGTGCTGTGAGTGGGCTCGGGGAGGGAGAAGGACCAGAAACTATACTGAGGAAGAGTCTCCCTGAGGTGGTGACATGCGTGCCGAGACCTGAATGAAGTGGGGGAGAGAACCCTACAGATAACTAGAGGAGCAGAGTCCAGGCCACGGCATTAACACATGCAAAGGCCCTGGGGCAGGAGCAGACCTGGAGGCTTGAGGGGTAGCAGGGAGACCGTGTGACTGGTGAGGAATGAGGAAAGGTGAGGGGCCAGACCCTATGGAGCCTAGAGGCCAGCTAAGGGCTTCAGATTTTGTGCTAAGTAGGACATGAAGCCATCTAAGGGTTTGCTTAGGGACATGATCTGGCTTACTTTTTAAAAGGCTCCCGGTGGCCACTCTGTGAAGCTGGCCCCTTAGGGGTCTGTGGCAGTGGCCTGGGTGGCTGGAACCAAACGTGGGACAAGTGGGACTGTGTGGATCCCCTGCTCTCCAGCACACTGTCCCTGCGGAATCCCCCGCGGCACCACTTTCTTGGGTGGTATGGGCAGCTCGCGTATGTGTCAGGAAACGGTCATTGGTCATTTCGCTTCATGGCCATGAGTCTCCCCCCAGTAAAGTAAGGGGGCTGGGTGATCTGAGCCGGAGGGGGAAGGGCAGTGGGACAGGGAGCGGATGTTGGCTGGCTGCTGCTATGTGGGGATGCTGGGGGGGGGCGTTTCCTGTGTCAGCCGGGCCCCGAGGGTCTGCGTGGCATGACTCTGTGAGCCGGGTCCTCTCCCACACGGACCACGCCAGATGACACTGGCAGGGTTGGATAGGAAGACGTGCCGAACGAATGCTGAATAGATAATCAACGTGTGCAAGTTCATCCTTAAATATAAACGGTGCTCGGGGTGGGTACTAGAGTTAAATTGGTCCTGTAGCGTCACATAGCAGAGGGGATGCGCTGAGATTATCACAGGGACTCAGCCGTTAGAAAAGCACTTTGGGTGAATGAGAAAGCAGAGGGCCAAGCTCGAGGGTCCGCTCTGAGCGGGCCGATGCCCCACAGGCCCTAGGAGGGCAGAGCTGGTGCCCGGGGTCCTTGGATGGAAGGGCAGCTGCTGGGGGGCGGGGGGCCCTGGTGTCTCCCGAAGGCAGGGACAGTGAACAGACGTCAGACGTGAAGCAATCTCCTGTGCCTGAGCTGCTGAGATATGACTAAAGCTTTCCCCACCGAGGCTGGGAGCCACGGTTGTGGTGGAAACAGCCCGCTTGGTGATAGCGGGGATTGCAAAATGGAGCAACACGCCTTGCGGAGTTGAGCCCAGCCTCGTCGAGTGCAGGAGTGCACTGCTGGGGTTGTAGGTACTCCCCGCTGACTTCGTGGACTCAGATCTGCTTCCCTGCCGGGTTTCAGTGGTGGAAGCACCAGCTGGGCATCTTTCAAGGGAGCGAACGAGGTTGGGGTGCTTGGGGTCCTCAGTGGTTCACCAGGACTCACAGAACTCAGAAAAGCTCTTTTACAGTGTATCACGGCAGGATACAGACCGAAACCGGCAAGGGAAAAGGCTCGGCAGGGCTGAGTCCGGGAGAAACGAGGCACGAGCTTCCAGCTGTCTTTGCCCACTGGAATCACGGGGGCTCAGCGCTCCCAGTGGCCGTGCCTGGCCACACGTATGAAGTATTACTGGGGAGCTCGCTGCTGCCCTGGTGTGCAGGGCTTATACTGGGAGTCAGCCTTGCAGGAGTGGGGCGCCGCGTCTCTAACCTTATCTGCTCGGTCTCCAGCATCCCAGAAGTCAAACCCGTACGATGTGATTCGGAGTCCTAGGCATTCATCCTGAATGACGTGGTTAGCGTAAACCATCCCCGTGGCCCAGGGTCTCAGGTGTACAGACACTCATCGGTGGCATATTGCCTGGCTCAGAAGGGATTTCCCAGGAGCCATCCAAGGGCAGGTCCTGAAGGCCTTTGGGCGGGGCAGGGCTTGGGGCAGCCGAGGCCTGTTGCACACTTGGGGAAAAGACTTGCCTCCGAGTGGTGCCCACTCTCATTGGAACCAAGCCTTCCAAGCCCTTGTGGGGCTGGAGGGTGCTCGGTGTACCGGGAACCTGTGGTTTCCGTTTCTGTGTTTGCAGAGGGCCCAGTTCCAGCTCCAGCGGTAGGACCCCTGTGGACACCGCGGCGCCGTTCGCTACTTTAGTTTCGGTCCGAGGCTGTAGCTGTGTCTCAGAGGGACCAGCGGCCATGTGTGGGGCCACCAGCTCCTGCCCCCGGTGCTTTGCTTGGTGCTGCCCCCGCCTTGGGGCCTAGAGACCCTGGGTGAAGCTTCTGGGGCTCAGGTGCTCCCCCGCAGGCCTCAGGCAGACCCTGCTCATCCCTGTCCTTTCTCCCTGCAGTTTCCTGTCAACATGGGGGACTCCCACATGGATGCCAGCGCCACCGTATCTGAGACCGTGGCCGAAGAAGTGTCTCTTCTCAGCATGACGGACATGATTCTGTTTTCCCTCATTGTGGGCCTCCTGACCTACTGGTTCTTCTTCAGAAAGAAAAAAGACGAAGTCCCAGAGTTCACCAAAATTCAACCAACGTAAGTGACCCTACTCAGGATCCCTCTCTCAACCTTCCAGAGCCCGTCCATCAGTCCCAGCGGGGCCCCGTCCGTGGGCCCAGGTCAGGAGGGAGCCAGGTGAGAGAGGTGCAGGCTTCCTTGCAGCACTTTGGGTGCTTTCTTGGTGGCCTGGGCTTCAGATCCCCCTCAGCCCCTTGTGTGTCCACAGCACATGGGCGTTCACGAGGTTCTTTCGGGTCCGTTTCTTGTTCGTGTTTCTCGATGGAACCTCACAGGGACCATTCAGAGGAGAAGGCACCGTTCCACGGGTAGATCATCTGAGGCTCGGGGGCATGAAAGGTCATCAGAGCTACTGCCAGCACCCAATTAATATTTCGCTCCAGGCCTGTGATCTTGTCTCGCGAAGTGATGGGGCAGAGAGGTGCTGTTTGCACGGGGCCACGCAGAGGGATGCAGATAATGGCTTCTGTCCCGTGGCCTCACTGACGTGGGCAGGATGGCGCTTCGGCACTAAGGCATCTTTGTCACCTCACGCTTCCCATTGTCCCTAGCAGCCTCAAGCTTAGAGCTCTAGGGGTGACAGCGGAGGAGGAGAACTGTTGTTCTGCTCTCCTCGAGACCCACACTGAACAGTTCTGTGCCCGGATGTGTGGAGAGTTCTCTCCCACCCTCGGGACACTGCTGGGTGTGACACTGTCCGCCTGGAGTTAGCGTCGGATCCCATGGGTAAGGCCCGCCCCCCCACCGGTCACAAATCCCAGTGTCACCAGTTATAAATCAGAAGTTGCCAGAACCCCCTCCTCAGGTTTGATTCATTGGCTAGAGCGGCTCACAGAGCTCAGGAGAGCTGTTTACTTACTAGGTTATGGGTGTATTATAAAGGATGTAAGTCAGGAACAGCCAGATGGAAGAGGTGCAGGGGGCAAGGCATGGGGGGGCTGTGTCGCTTCACCCCCTCCCCGGGGGTGCTGCGCTCCCAGCACCCCCAAGAAAGTGCTCAGCATGCCGAAACCCAAAGTTCTCGAAACCCCGTGCTCTTGGGTTTTTATGGAGGCATCATTACATCAGTGCAGGCATGACTGATGAAATCATCTGCCCTTAGGTTCATTCACCTTCTGCCCCTCTCCCCTCCCTGGAGGTCAGGGGCCAGCGTGTCACATGGTTGGTTCACCTTCCAACCAGCCCTGGCCTTAGGGGCTTTCCAGGAATCACTTTATTAACATAAACCCCAGTGTGGCTGAAGGGGGCTGCTTCTGAGGACTGAGACACCTTCCTTGCTCTTAATGCCCAGGGTTTCAGGAGCTCTGTGCCAGAAAGGGTACAAAGGCCAAATATGTATTTATTATAAGTCACGAAGTCACAGACAGTGGCCAGCTTGACTTTACTCGTAACATTGTTTTTTTTACTTTACTAATTTTTTTTTTAACCTTCCATAAAGCTTCCTTGGGAGAAGGTTTAAGTAAAAAGGCGAATTAGTTGAAAGAGAGTTTAAGAGCGCACCTGGTTTTTGGATATAAAAAAGGATAGTGTGACAAAGTGATGTAACCACTGTCCCCCCAAGCCTGAATTCTGAATCATTCCTGCAACCAGGTCACTTTGTCACATTTACTGTTGCCTCTGTTTTACCCAAACTCCTACCCCAGAGGCCTGCCAGCAGGTTTGAGGGCCTGGCGGGGGGGTCCTGTGCCGAGAGCCGCAAGGCCCGGGCCTGCCCTCAGGGGGCGCCCTGAGTCCCACCCAGAGCCAGTCCCAGGTGCAGGCCCTAGGGCCCCTTGGGGCGGAATTCCCCAGGCTGGGCACTCAGGGTCCCATGGGCTCCTAATTCCCTGTTCCAGCTGTGGTAACCGTTGCCTCTCCCAGAAAAGTTTTACGGTCTTCAAATGTCACAGCCGATACTCAGAGAACACAGTCCTCGTACCACGGACAGGACAGTCGTTTTCCATTTTCGAAAGCTCAGCAAATACCTCCCCAGGCCCCCCTCTGCCCCAGGTTGCCACGAACAAAATAGAGGAAGTCCCTGCGTTCATCAAGCTCACAGTCTGTCGCTGGGCGGGGCCTGGGCGAGACCCTCCCTTCGCAAACCTGCCTCAGTTTTCCCGTCTGCTGAATGGAGGCAATGACCCCATCCCCTGGGGCTCGTGTGGGCATTAGGTGAGGCGACGGTGATGTCACCTAGCGTGTTCCTGGCACTGGTGGCTGCAGCATGTGTCAGAGTGTATTTTGTGTCGAGCCCTGTGCTGGGCACTGCAAGAAGACAGGTGGCGTTTACGTGAAAGAAAATGCGCAGTCAGGACATCGAGGGGTACTTTGTACAAATACTCTAGGAAATGCGCTCGTATGCATTGTCCGATCAGGACCTCTGCCACAGCCCCAGGCAGACAGGGAGACACAGCCTCCGGGAACTCTAAGATAGAGGGACCGGAAGGTGTGCCGAGGGGGGTTGGTGTTGAGCAGGTTCTAGAAGGTGCTGTCACGCCCCAGGGCTTGGAGGGCTTTGCCCGCAGAGGGCCAGAGGCAGGATGGAAGGGCCGACTGGCCGGCCGGACTCCAGCCTCTTGTGCTGCGGCTGGCCCACGTGCCTTCCTAGTGTGGAAACTTTTGCGGGGAGAGAAGTGTGGTACACAAGGTAAGGGACCCGTGACCAGGTCCCCGTTTCCAGTGGCCCCAAGTTTGCTCGTCTGGAAAGCGGAGGTGTCCCCTGCACACCCGTGCCCCGAGTGCATGGGCCCTCCGCGGGGGACCCCTTTCCAGTGCCGTGGGTCTAGACCCCAGAGTTGGGTGACAAAGGTTCGAGTCCTGCCTCTGCCGCGAGTAGTCGTGCGCCGTTCGCTGTGACTTAATCTTTCCAAGTCCACGCCCTTGGCTCTTAATGGAGGTCATAACCGTCCTTATGTCCTGCGCTGTAGAACTGAAACACTAATCGTAATCATCGGTGAGCGCTTTGCCCAGGTCCAGGTGCAAATGGCCGTGGCCCTGCCCCCGAATGACGTGTAGTATCTTTATCCTTACTATTAATATCCTGTCCAGTCTCACCAGAGCCCTTCAGGGAAGGCTTTATCACCCTGCTTTGCGGATACTGAGACGCCAGTGACCGAGAACCCAGGTCACCTAACTTACAGGGAGCAGAGCCAGTCGTCCAGCCAGACCTGCAGACTCCACAAGCCACACTTCCCCCTTCGCCGCGATGCCCTCGGCCTCCTAAGATGGGCCAGTGCCCTATTTCACACCTGAGAAAACAGACTCCGAGAGGTCACTCAGCTGGTGCCCCGGGGCCACAAGCCTGGCCCTCCTGCTGCAAACCCTGCACCTCTGGCCCTGCCACTTCGTTCTCCAGCCAGTGCAGGTGGTCTCTGCCGCAGCACAGAGCCTCCGCGGCCACCAGCTCAGTGGGGAGTCACAAGGCTTAGCGTGGGGACTGTGCATGGCCCCGGGCTGTGTGGCTAGCATGGTGAGGCAGGATGGAAGGACCGGCTGGCCCACATGCCTTCCTGGTGTGGAAAGTATTTTGGGGGAGCCCCGGGGGGTGCGGACAAGGCAGTCAGAGCCTGATCAGCAGGGCCGCATGTGGGCTGCATGGGGGATGGACAGGGATGGGTGGAGGGGGCCCTCCAGGAAGTGGGCCCAAGAGAGATGGTGAGGCCAGAGAAGGGAGTCCTGGGGCTAGCCCAGGGAAGGCACAGTCGATGGGACACGGGGACCTGGGCGGGAAGAGCTGGGAGGGCCAGCGGGAGTCTGCGCAAGGCAGGCTTGGGAACTGGGGAGACTGAGGATGCCTCTGGGAGTAGCTAGGTGGGGCAAGGGAGCCGAGCAAAACCCAAAGTTAAGAGATTTGGACGCTTTGCAAGCATCAGGGGATGGGGTGACTAGAGAAGAGAGAGGCCAGGCTGCTAGAAGGAAGACTGTGGTGCTTTTTTTTTTTTTTTTTTTAATTCTTTTGTTTTTTGTGTTAGGGCTGAGAGTGAGCTGTGGTTAGCAGGGTTAGGCCACCCGCCACTCCTTTGTCTGTCTGGTCCCCATGGCCAGCAGGGGAGATGAGCAGGAGACCAGGGAGGGTCAGAGGGCAGGTCAGTTCTGGAAGGACTGCTTTGTTTTTATTCGTCACCTTTCTGCTGAAGTGTATGTAATGCACAGACATAAAAGTACGCACCTGTCACCAAAATGGCTCCCACAGTCTGTGTCACAGAGCACGCGCTCTGAGGTGTATGTGACATTCTTTGGTCTCATTTGGTTTTCCATTATGTGAATAACCGTAATTTCTTCATTCTGATAATGACAGTCATTCCAACAGGTTCCAGTCGGGAGAACAGTTAGAAACAGTGCTCTCGTGAACATTCTAGTGGGCGTGTTTGGTTCCCGTATGGACATGTTTCTCTTCCGTGTGTGCCGTGACTCGGAGCTGGCGAGGTGTGGGGAAGGTTTAGATTCAGCTCTGGTGGATCCTCCTGAACGGTTTCCCAACGTGTTTGTCCCGGTGTCCAGCCCGCCACTGGCATGTCCCATCCTCACACTTGCTTTTATCAACCTTTTCGTTGTAGCCATTTGAACAGGCGTGTGGCGGCATCCTGTCTTGATTTGCAGTTCTCTGAAGACCCATGACCTTGTCATATGTTTTACTGGCCATTTAGAAACCTTTGGTGAAGGTCTGTTCAAGAATTTGCCCATCGCTCCCACTGGGTTATGGGCCCCGTTGATTTGTCAGGGTTCTTTGTATTCTAGATATGAGGCCTTTGTAGGATAAACATACTGGAAATATCGTCTCCTTTCCGTAACTTGTCTCCTTACCCTCTTACTTATGTCTTCTGATGGTCAGAAGTGCTTAACTTCCACTTAGTCCAATTCCTCAACCTTTCGGTTGACCTTAGACCTCATTTATGGTTGATATTTTTCTGTCCAGGTTAAGAATTCTTAACTTATCTCAAGGTCATAAAGATGTTTTGTTTTGTTTTTTTAAAGATTTTATTTATTTATTTGACAGAGAGAGACACAGCGAGAGAGGGAACACAAACAGGGGGAGTGGGAAAGGGAGAAGCAGGCTTCCCGCAGAGCAGGGAGCCCGATGTGGGGCTCAATCCCAGGACCCTGGGACCATGACCTGAGCCGAAGGCAGACGCTTAACAACTGAGCCACCCAGGCGCCCCATAAAGATGTTCTTTTTATGTTTTCTTCTAAAAGCTTCCTTGAGGGGCATCTGGGTGGCTCAGTCAGGTCAAGCATCCAACTCTTCTTTTCGGCTCAGATCATGATCTCCGGGTCGTGAGATCAAGCCCCGAGTCGGGCTCCATGCTCAGTGGGGGGTCTGCCTCTCCCTCTGCCCCTCCCCCTGCTCATGCTCTCTTTCTCTCTAAAATAAATCTTTTTTATTTCTTTTATTTTTTAATTTGTTTTAAAGATTTTATCCATTTGAGAGAAAGCACAAGCAGGGGAAGGGCAGAGGGAGAAGCAGACTCCTCCCTGAGCAGGGAGCCAGATGTGGGACTCGATCCCAGGCTCCCGGGATCGTGACCCGAGCCACAGGCAGATGCTTAACCAACTGAGCCACCCAGGCGTCCCTTTGGTGTAGCTTTAAACTTAGACCTCCGTCCAGCTGACATTGACTTGGCATTGGCCGGTTGTGTGTGGCACTTCAAGGTTCATTTTGTCCCCCGTGGCCATCCATCCACTGGACCAAGCACCAGGTATTGAAAAAGGCCCTTGTCTTCCCACTGCCCTTCAGCATCACTGTTGATATAAATCAGATAACCGTGATTGACCTGTGAAATGCGGGTTAGTTTCTAGACTGTTCTGTCCCTTTGATCTGCTTTTTTGTCCCTTCGTCAATACCGCACTATTCTATTTTCTGTGCTTTCTTAGTCACTCTTGACTTTATATCTGGTAGGCCACGTCCTCCAGCTTTGTTTTTTTAGGATTCGCTTGGCTTCTTTGGGCCCTTGACATTTCCATGTAACTTTTAGAACCAGCTTGTCAATGTCCACCAAAACCAAAGAGGGAATAAAACCAGCCCTGCTGGGGTTTTAGTTGGGATTGGATCACATCTGTAAATTAATTGGCACCTTACAGTATGGAGTCTTCTGGTCTACAAACACAGTTGTATGCCCTGGGGAGGCCTTTTGAACCGTTTGTAATAGCAGTTAAAGGCTTGCTGAAGAGAGCAGCACATTCTCTTAATGATGCTGGTAGTAACTCCAGAAGTGGCTGTTTCCTATCCACTCCCACTTAGTCCTCAGCCTCCACCCAGCTTGTGCCCCTGGACAGAACGTTCCAGGGTGGCTCCTGGTCAAAGACCACCAGGGTATGATGGTTCCCACAGGAGTCTGAAGCTCCAGGGGCCCCGCTGCCCCCGCTTTGCTCACACATGGAGCACAACACTCTGCGTGGAGCACCTGTCTTTTTGGATGGGCATTTGTATTTCTGCCTCCCCTCGGGCACCACCCCTGTGTGGGACCCTCGCGTGGGACATTCGGAGAACGGCTGTTATTAGTCAGCACTAAGCCTATTCCCGCGGCTCTCTCTGGGGCGGACTGGCCCACAGGCTGGCCTTGGCTTGCACGGGGGTTTTAGACCTTTAAATTAGAACATTGTTTTAAATTAGAACATTTAGGGGCGCCTGACTGGCTCAGTCAGTTAAGCATCTGACTCTTGATTCCTGCTCGGGTCATGATCTCAGGATCATGAGATCGAGCCCTGCATCAGGCTCTGCACTGGTCATGGAGCCTGCTTAGGATTCTCTCTCTCCCTCTCCCTCTGCTCCTCCCCACCCTCCCAAAAATAAATTAGAACATTGCAAAGGCTGGTACATAAAACCCAGACTTATAGCTTCTCTTGAAGAAAAAAAGAAATCAGAGGCTCTGGGTCCCCGCTGAGGCCTGGCAGCAGTGTGCAGCTGAACAGGGCCACCCTTGTAGGGGGGCCCACACCCCGCCGCAGCCTGGGCCGCTGGGCTCTTCTTCGGCTCTGTTGGAGGTGAGGAGCGCCGTGGTGCCCCCACACACACCTCGGCTTCACGTCTGGCGCCTGAGAGTGCTTTAAAGAGAAACAGAGCTTTTTACTGTGGAACGTTTCAAACAAACCCCGAAACACAGAGCACCAAGAGTGAACTCGAGCACCAGCCCCGATCACCCAGCGTAAACAGCCCTCCACCGGTACGGAGTCATGTTTCCTCTCCTCCCCGCTACTCCTGGCTTATCTGAGAGCCATCATATTTCAGAAGTAGTCATGCCATCCATGTGAAGTCTGAATAAAGGAATCATGATTTCGTAGCAAATTTGGAGATCTTTCACATGGAATTGTATGAAATGTGAAAATAGTCCAGCCTTCTAAAATTCAAGGGCCTCCTTTTTGAACGCAGCTCAGGGCTATCCAGCCGCAAGCTTCCGGATCCTCAGACACTGAGTAGCATTTGTTCATAGTTCCTGATTAACTGATAGATTTTTTTTTTAAAGATTTTATTTATTTATTTGAGAGAGAGAGAATGAGAGAGAGAGAGCACATGAGAGGGGGGAGGGTCAGAGGGAGAAGCAGACTCCCCGCCGAGCAGGGAGCCCGATGCGGGACTCGATCCCGGGACTCCAGGATCATGACCTGAGCCGAAGGCAGTCGCTTAACCGACTGAGCCACCCAGGCGCCCGATAGATTTTTTTTTTAACACTTTTTTAAAAAATTCAGGATGTAAGCAAGACGGCAGTTGATAAATAAATCTTGTAAGACTCTCTCTTGGGGGGTCAGATATGTCGGGTATAATTTACATGCAGCAAAACCCGCCTTTTTAAAGTATGCAGTTCGGGGCGCCTGGGTGGCTCAGTCAGTTAAGCATCCGACTCTTGATCTCAGCTCCCGGCTTGAGCTCAGGGTCGTGAGTTCAAACCCCATGTTGGGCTTCATGCGGGGTATGGAGCCTACTTAAAAAAAAAAAAAAAAAAAAGTGCCGTTTGATGAGTTCTGCCAGAGATATGTGGTTGTATAACCAGTGTTACAGTCCAGACGTACAACATTCCCCGTGTCCCTGTGCAGTGAACACCCACCCATTCCCCCAACCCCCCGAGTGACCACGATCTTATTTCTGTCCCTGTAGTTTTGCCTTTTCCCAAATGTCATGCGAATGGAATGACACAGCTATAGCCATTGGTGCCTGGCTTCTCCTCCTCAACGTGACAGGAAGTCTCTCGCTGGATGGGCTGCCCCTCCATCCCGGGTGTCTCCCTGCAGCGTTTTTGTTCCAGAAACCAGATCATCTGTTTCACAGTTTCCCACAGTCTGGATTTTACTGATGGCATCCCATTGGGGCTTGCTTCTGAAAAGCCACAGAGGAGCTCATTTTCCCGCGTGACCTTCATCTGGGGGCTTGCTCTCCACCGAAGGGCCGGGAAAGCCACGCGTCAAGGCTGCCAGCCTCATGCCCATCCGTCTGCATCTTTGGAGCGCTGGCAGATGGAAAGAGGGCCAGAGTTCTTCCATGTCCAGTCCAGGGTCACTCTCTCTATAGAGAGGTGCTGGGCTCTGCCCAACGTGAAAACAGGCTCACACGAGCTGGACAAAGAGGCAGGCACAGGGGAGAGGCCTCTGTGGACATGGAGGGTGAGCAGTGCCCGAAGCCTCCCACCATCAGGGGAAGTGGTGGGAGAAGGGGCTCAGGGTATTCACGCTGCCCCCTCGAGCGCAGGGCTGGGTTGTCCACCGCTGCCTGACCGTGAGGGACTTCACTGCCTCTCCTTCCTCCCTGTCCTCTGCTGAGATCGGAGTGGTTTTGCTGTTCGATCTAGTGCCTGCAGCTCTGAAGGTGGCCTGTCTGCCGAGCTGGGCGTCTGTGGACCCCTGGACCTCGCTGGGCCTCACCGAGGGCTCGCTGCTGCTCGCTCCGTCTCCGTGCCAGGCAGTGTCCTCGGGGGCTCCGTGCATTGGGGAGCGATGAGTGTTTCCAGAGGCAGTGGGAATGCAGAAGAGGGTCACCCCTCCCCTGTGCCAGGATTGAGGTGCCCCCAAACTGAGTTTGGGGAGCTAAGTGGAAAGCAGGCCCACAGCACAGATGCAGCTGGGCACACAGAGCAGAAGCATGTGCAGAAGTTCAGGGCGAGGACTGGCCGGGCGGCTCTGGGAGAGGCGTCACCACGGGAGGTCACCAAGGGAGTCCGTTGTCAGGAAGGGAGTCGAGGGTCACCGAGGGAACTGGGGGTCACCGCCCAGGGGTCTGCAGGGCTGGAAGGGCAAAGCCAGCACGCTGCCCCGTGCTGTTGGGCAGGCAGGCCACCTGGCCCCGCACGGCAGGTGTAGAGTCCTGGTCTGCATGCCGGGGAATATGGGAGGGTGTCCCTGAGGGAAACCGTAGCCCCTGAGCATCAGAGCACCCCACATGTTGAGGGCCGAGGAGCCCTGGAGATCGCTGGGAAGGGCCATGAGGTGCTCTCTGAGCGTGTCCGGGGACTCCGGGGAGCTGGGCTCAGCCTGCTCTGCTCATGGGGCGGTTGTGACCTGCCACGGCTCTGGGCTTTCGTGGCCTGGAGTTGGCTTCCTGCCCCCCTCCCCCCACCACACCCAATCCTCCCTGTCCTTGGCTGTGAAATGGGGGTAGAGAGGATTAAATGAAGTACAGTAGAGAGCTCCTTGAATACTAGCTGGCATACAGTAGGCACTCGATAAGTCGGAGTTCCCGTTCCGTGTTTCGGCTTTGACCCATGGCCTCCCACCTGCCAGAGGCCCCGTCCCCACTGGGTGCACCACCGCTGGTCCGTTCTCATTCCCGCAGGCGAGAGGGCCGCTGGGTCAAATGTAAGCTCCAGCACATCACGTTGTTTTCACCAAAGGCAGCTCTTGCAAACCGTTCACTTTCAGCCACGGGGCCCAGGGAGCTGCCCTGCCTGCGGTAGAGAAATCCGGGCCCCCGTCCTGCTGTGCGTGCCAGCCAGCCTGCCCCCGGCTCTGCCCGGCACGTAGCAGCTCAGCACCGCCCCCTCTCTGGTCACGGGCACCTCGCCCCCGGGGAGCGGAGACCCTGCCTCCACACCGGGCTCTGGAAGGCAGCTGTTCCCCAGCAGCTGCCGCCTGGCTCGCCAAGGGCAGGGAAAGTCTCAGGAGGCGTCCGCCCCGTAGAGAATTGCACTAGAGTTGGGAGTAGAGGCGAAATGAATCCACCCGGACGGCTGGGTTCATCTCTTTCCAAGTGACTCAGTGCTTTTGTCCCCCCTCCCTCTCGTCCTCCCCACAGGGCAGCCTGCAGATGATGTCTGAGGCCCGAACCGGAGAGACTCCTGCTCCCGGTTGAGGAGTGGAAAGCCCTAACTGGACCCGCCTGGTCTCTGGGCTCGGAGCCTGGGCCCTCTGCGGCCTCCTCCGCTGGCTCTTTGTACTCGGGTGCCTCGGAAGGGCTGCCCCTTGGGGGGCAACGTCTCAGCAGCGAATGTGGGCCCACCATGCAGGGCGCCTGCCCCCCGCGCAGTGGGAGGGCACGATGTGGTCTCTCTGCACACAGGCTGCTGCCAGGTGACAGGGGCCCGGGGGCTGGGGCTCTGTTGCCCACAGCTCTTTTGTGGCAGGGAAGACGGGAACCAGAGCTAATTTAATAGGGTCCTGAGGCGCCCTGGCAGCGGGATGGTTGCAGCTTCCTTTGTGGAGAGTCAGCCCTGCCATAGCAACCTGCCTTCTAGTGTCTAGAAGAGCTGTATTCAGCCTCATGACTCTCCCCCCCCGCTTTTTTTTTCAATTGGGAAAGGGGGAGGAAGTAGGGAGAAAGGGCTCCGATATAAGCAGTTACCAAGGAGACCCGAGTCGGGGTTGGAAAGGTTTTCTCCTTCCCTCAGTCCATACAGGCGGAGGAGGGGCGGGCGCCCAAACGCAGGGGATCGCCGGAGGTCCCGGGCTGGAGTGGCGAGTCCTCCCTGCGCCCGTGGGGACGGGTGCAGGCCGGGGCTTGGCAGAGGCTCCGGCAGGGCTGGGGTGTCCAGGGCACTCCGAGCTCACGGCCCGCCCCGCCAGCACTGCGGAGGGATGGACAGAGCCCGAGTTCCTGGCCACTGGCTCCCTGCCCGTTTCCGGGAGACGGCCGGAACCTGCCTTCTCCCTTAAGTCCTGGGGTCGGGAGAGAAGCCATGGGGTGCACGTACTCCTCTCCGCGGGACGAGCCCACCCTGAGAAGGTCAGTTCCAGACGTGTCCCTGCGGCAGCCCGCGCCGATGCGCCTCGGGAGGGGGCCCCCGCCTGGGCAGGCTCAGCCTGGAGGCATGACGAGGCTGCCCTGTGGAGTTGACCAGCAGAGTCAGGCGGTTCCCCGGGGGGCCCACCGGGTGCATGGGACCACTGGTCTCTTGCTTGGGTCCCGGTTTGCAGGCTGCAATCCCTGCCTCCGAAGGAAGGCCCCAGTGGCCGGCTCCCCGACCTGGGAAAGAGCGGGCTCCAGGCACACAGCCCGGTGAGGAGCTGTCCGGCGGGGTCGGGCCGGGTGAGGGCACGCAGGTGTGGACCCACGCGGACGGAGCAGGTGAGTTCTGCCGCCCCGAGCCTGGCAGCCGGGCTTTGTGGCAGGGGGTGGGGGGGGGGCAGGTTCTCCTGCTCCTCGAGGCTGCGTGTAACCGGTGGGAACATCGGCAAACTGCACCGGGTCGTGTCAGGGCGGTGACTAGAGGCACCGGGTCCTCCTGAGTCTCCTCGGCTCTCCCTTTCTCCCCATGCAGCACAGTCCTCCCCGGATCTCTGGAAGCCATCCCCGGAGCCCAGGGGAGAGGGTGGGAGTGTTCCTGCTTTCCCAGGGCTGAAGCTACTGAAGGGGCCCGTGCTGGCCTCCAGAGGTGCTCACGCTTCTAGAGAGAACTTCCCCTCCGAGCAGGAGGGCTAGCCCATCTTGCCCGCCCTTGAACGTTCCCAGCCAGGCCTGCCTGGCGAGCCCCCCACCTCCCTGCCCCCCACTTCCCGAGCTGCCAGCCTGGAATTCCCGCCCCATGCATGTGTCAGAGCCACGCACCCCTGGGCGGCCAGAGCTGAGCTCCGCCCGCCCGCCCGCCCTCCCCACCCCCAGCTGCATGAGCCTCATCCAAGAGCCCGTCGGCTGCCCGGTTTCTGTGGCTTTCCCTTGGGAACCGTTTTCTATCTCAGAAGAAAGCCCAGTTCTTCCGCAAGGCCTTCGCTGGTGTCTTCAGACGCCCTGTGGGTGGACTGTCTGGTCCACCCTTTTGGTCTTAGCACGTACCACCCAGTGCCACCGGGCATCTTTCAAGTCCCAGAGTGACCCAAACGGCTTTCTTCCAGGGAACACCCTCTTTATCCCTGAGAGTTAACCAGGCTCCAGATGCTCTACAAGGAACAGGGAGGGGAGGGCGCAGAAGCCAAGACACAGTGTTTTCAGTAAGAGGAATCTGAGGCCTTGCAAGGCCACCACTCGTCCGTCACAGGCCCATTTGGTGGCAGATCCAGGATTCAAACTCGAGCCTCCCCCACTTCGGGGGGTGGGCCTCCCATCCTCCATGATTGTCCGCGGAGGCTGATGCTGGCACTCGCAGGGTGGTGGGGGCACCCCTCCTGCTTCTGTGAGCGAGTCTCAAATCCCCCTTCCTCAGATGCAGCTTCTATGAAACCTTAGTCCTTGAGAAGAGGCAGGAGTTGGCTTTTCTGCTGCTGTCAGACCCTGACGTCAGGTGGGTCAGGAGCCCTCCAACAGCCTTCTCCGGCCCGACCGGCCCAGAGGCCACGCTCAGTGCCGGGCGCGGGGCTGAGCGCAGAGGCCCAAGCAGCTCCCCGCAAGCCTCAGATCCAGCAGTGAGTCGGGAGCATGGAGTTGAGGGCCCGGACGGAGGCCTGTGTGCCACGTGAGCAGCAGGGAGAGGCGTTCCGAAGAGGAACTTGTGCGTTGTGTCTTAAGGGATACATAGGCGTCTGGGACAGAGAGGAAGGGCATCGTGAGGAGAGGCTCCGGGGCAGCCATGAGCGGGAGGTCGGCGTGGCCCTGGGCGTCTGGAAAGTGCGAGACGTGCTCCGCACCAGAGGCCTCTGTGCTCCTCGGAGTAGCGTCTGTGCTACGGTCCCTGCTCGGGGCTTTGCTTTCCTAATTGTCCTCGTTGGACGGAGCCTTCCAGATCTGTCTCCACGCACATTTCTAAGCCTAGGATGCAGTTTTTATGTTCTTGGCACAGAAGCGTTACGTGCTCGTTGTAGGAAAAAGAGCGGTGGGGGACCTGGGAATAGAAATCAGCCAAAGAAGGAATCAAAAAAGACAGTCACTCAGCCCTGGGAGGGAACAGTTTTCAGCGTGCTCTTGTGTGCCCTTCCGTACCTTCCCTTCTAATCGGAATGGAATTGTGCCACCTGCATTATTCTATAACCTGCTTTTTCCACTTGGCAGCGTATCTCGAGCATCCTTCCCTGCTGGTGGATGTGATCCACGCTCCCTGATTCTTAGACATTGGAGTTGTCCCCTCCTTTTATAACTGTAAAATGCATTTGTAATTTGAAAAACCAAAATTGGGAACATCACAGGAAGCACCTGCCTCGTATTCTAACCCCGCAATATCCCCCTCCAGGTGCTGGGGTATTTCCCTGGAAGCCCTGTCTCTGGGAATAATTAATGGTGTGTGTTCCGTTATTTTAAGGACACACACTAAGCGGCCACGTGGGAGGGAGGCCGTGTCGTGGTCAGCACTGGGGGGGGGGGGCACAACTGGGTGGATGCTTTTTAGGTGTCAACTAAGTGCATTTCGTTTGTTTCGTTTTCAGTTGAAGGGAAACTCACACCTTGTGAACTTTGCCATTCTGATCATTTTTTTAAAACGTACAGATCAGTGGCTCTCGTGTGGCCATGGCCACGTACAAAGGGAAATCACGTGTGCCCTGGGAGCCCCTGCTCTTCTCTTCTAGTGTCTCATCAGCAAGGTTTGCGTTGCCGAAGTGTCCGTTCACGTTCGAGTTTGTTTCAGCGTAGGTCGTCCGCTCCCACGGCTCAGAATTCAGCAGGCGTGCAGTGGTGGGAGTCCCAGCTCCGAGCCCCGGGAGAGCGTCCTGGTCCCAGCGGAACACAGACGGGAAGGGCAGGGAAGACGGGGCTGTTCGAAGTGGGGCAGGGACAGAAGCTGGACATGTGGTCTGAGATGTTGGAGCAGGGAAGGGAGGGGTGCGGGCCTGAGGGCCCCCAGGCTTGCTCTTGCCCTGCTTCCGGGAGGGGTGGGCCTGCCCCGGGGGCGGGGGGGCTCTGGGTTGGTGATGCAGAGTTGGGGAGGGCCTGCTCCGGGTTCCTGGGCAGCGGGACCATGGCTGGGCGGGAAGGTCTGGGCAGCGGCACCCTGCTGCCTCCCAGGGGACCCCACAGGTAACGCCCTTGAGCCCTGGGTCCCTGGACCTAATGTAGTGGAAAACCCAGGGGGGCGTAGACAGGAACTTCTGCTACCTTTATGTTTGCAAAATCGTGTGTCTAAACAGCTTCGCAGAGCCCTCCTTAAAAGGAAGCTTCCTTGTTGGTCTTTCCACAGACTCCAGCCCCCTGGCCCCCACAGACAGCACTTCCATGCAGTGGTAGGGTGTGCGCATGACTTTATTACACTGTCCCGTGCACAGGAGGCCGCAGGATGTCGTGGAAAGGGCAAAGACCTTGGAGTCAGACTGCGATCGGGCCGTTGCCTGACCCCCTTACTGGCCACAAACTAATATGCTGTTGGGCCTCTGGAAGGTGGGCACCCAGTCCCCCCGGACACAGTGCTGCACCCTTATGTCCGTGTCGTCATGCGACATTTGCAAAAGCGTGCAAAGTGGTGTTTGTTAGTCCCGTTTTCAAGACGAGGAGCAACGGAGCCCAGGTTCAAGTTCACTCGCTGCAAGTCTGCAGGCTGCAGCCCGGGCTGCCTGGCTCCAGAGCCCCTGCTCGGCCCTCCCCCTCGTGGCACCCCTGCCGGCCTGAGGGTGTTGTTTGTGGGAAAAAGTGGGTTTGAGAAGCAAATTGTGGAAGCACAAACTTTATTAAAATAGAATATCCACAGACAGGTACACGCAGAGAGATGATCTCAGCAGGTGAGCAAGGGGGAATTACCGCCCAGATCAAAGCGCAGATTGTTCTCGGTGCCCTGGGAGCCCCTGCTGTCCCTTGCCGCATCCTGACTCCAGTCCATGTGCATTGGTTTCGCCTGTTTGGGGACTTTGTACAATGAAGTCGTACTCACACTCTCTCTTCCATCTGGCTTCTCACGCTCAGCACCCCACCCTGGGACTCATTCATTCATGCCGCGGTGGAGAATATTCCGTTGTCTAAATATGCCACCGTCGGTTTGTTTGTTCTCCTACGGGTGGACGTTAATTAGGGTTGTTTCCCGCTTGGCACCCACATGTCTAACACGGCTGGAACATTCTATGCGCGTATCTCGATGCACGGGCCCCGCTGTGCTCTGTCTGGTGTGCACCAGGGAGTGAGGTGCTGGGTTATGGGCGGACAGAAGAGACTGCCAAGCAGCGTTCGGGAGCAGCGGAGCCGAGGTCCATTCCAGCAGCTTCGGCTTCCTTCCTGGTAGGAGCCGTTCTAAT
Organism: Mirounga angustirostris; assembly: GCF_029215605.1. Taxonomy (NCBI): domain Eukaryota; kingdom Metazoa; phylum Chordata; class Mammalia; order Carnivora; family Phocidae; genus Mirounga; species Mirounga angustirostris. The sequence goes on from NW_026991713.1 coordinate 171,367,721, forward strand.
GAGCGCACGGTACACCGCGCTGTGGTCTTATTTCCCGTTTCCCTGGTGACTAACAATGCCGCCACTCTCGACAGTAGCGTTAGATGCTCTCTCTGAGAAAGCGCTTGCTCAGGTCTTTTGACAGCTTTTCTGTTGGATTATCCAGTCTTTTGCTAGTTGATTGGTAGGGTTTTCTTATGTTCTCCACCCGAGTCAGATACACAGAAGTTGCAGACACCTGCCGTGCCGTGGCTCGCCTCTCAGTTCCTTAATAGTGCCGTTTTGAACGGAGACGGCCACACTTCAGCGTTCAGACTTGTCACTTTATTCAGATGGGCCGCACCGCACACATCCCGAAGATTTGCCATTCAGAGAGAGGTCTGGTTTTGGCGCCTTGCTGTCTTAGGCCTGAGGGTCCCTGGCCAGGCTCACTGGGCATCTTTATTTTTTATTTTTTCTTATTTTTTTAAGGATTTATTTATTTTAGAGAGAGTAAGAGAGCACGAGCGGGAGGGGGAGAGAGAATGTCCAGCAGATTCCACATGGCGCGTGGAGCCCGACGCGGGGCTCGATCCCACGACCCTGAGATCACGACCTGAGTCCAAACTGAGTCCGACGCTCAGCCGACTGCACCACCCAGGCGCCCCTCACTGGGCTTCTTTAGATGACCCTGCAGGCCTGGGCAAGGAAGAAGAGAAGGGAAAGGACCGGAAATGGAACGGGGGGCAGGCGGCCAGCAGCAGGGAGGTGGAGGGTGGGCCGGCAGTGGTGCTGCTCTCGGGAGGATGAGGTGCAGGATTCTAGAAGGTGCTACAGCCCCAGGGAACAGGTCACAGTGGCCCCAGTGCGGGGACGGGAAGGGGTCTTGGGAGCGGAGCAGGGGTCTGTGGGGTGAGGCAGTGGATGGGAGCATTGGGCCAGAGGCCACGCTGGGACACAATCCTGAGGGCCATCCCGGAGGAAGTGGTGTACAGATCGGTGCGTCCGAGTATGGCGTGTGGAAGGGAGTGGCAGGCGAGGCCGGGGACAGCTTCTGAAGGGACTTGCGTGCCCTGGTCTGTGGCCTTGGGAGCCCGCGGGGACTGGAGGTGAGATAGGGCCATAGGGACCCTTGGTTGGATGGCGAGGGACGGGAGTAACGTCCTTGACCCTTCTTTGCTCGCATGGATCTGGGGGCTGGAGGGCCTGCCTCTGGCAGCGGTGGCGTCTCAAGAGGCTTTGGACTGGCTGCAGAGGACGTGGGGAGGCTGAGCCGGAGGGGAGCTCAGAGTCCTGCCCTCGGGCCACGCGCATTCCATGCCCACCAGGTACTTTTGTCTTTCAGGACTTCCTCCGTCAAAGACAGCAGCTTTGTGGAAAAGATGAAGAAGACGGTGAGTTTTCTCCATGTCTGTGCCCTAACCCGGGGGGTCGTGGCCCTGGTGGACGAGGGAGGGAGGCCAGCTCCTCTGGACAGGAGGGGAGAGCGGGCGCGAACATTCTCGGCTAACCAGAGCCCGAAGTTGCTCTGCCCTGCCCAGAAGGCTTACCCTCTTTTTCGGATGTTTACTTCTTGAACCAACTGCACTGTAAGACTAGCCCCTCCCTCCGACTCGGGGGGCTCTCCCTTGTCCTTCCTCCGGTCCAGGCCCCGGGCTGGAGCAGATAGAAACCTCACACAGCTGTGGCCAGAGCCCGGCTGTGGTTTTCTCTGGTTTTGTTGGAAGTATTTCGTTTTATGGGAAAGTACTACATTCAAACGCTTAAAATCCCAAACAAACTCTCCTGTCCCTGCCACTAATCACCATTGTTCTTAGCCTTTTGTGGATCCTTCTAGGGCTCCTCTATGCCACCAAAAACCCCCCAGATCCTTATTTTACATCTTCTCAGAACACAAAAGGTGGCAATTATAGGTCATAAACCATGCTTTTCTGTACCTGGTTTTTTTGTTTTTGTTTTAACTTATTGATGTGTGTCAGAGCTCCTTCCATAGCAATTCCAAGACCCCTCCCTCTTTCACTGTAGCTGCCTAGTGATTTCATTCTGTGACCTTGAATACGATCCTTTGTTTTTGCTCTGCCCTGTTGGGGAGGGGGGGAGGGGGCGTCGGACTATTTCTAACCTTTAGCTCTTACAAACGATGCTGCTGGGACCCTGGAGACCAGTGTCCACATCTGCAAATACAGTAAAATCCCAGAAGTGGAATTGTTGGATCCAAAGGTGTGTGCATTTGTAATTGTGATAGAAGCTGCCAGATTCCCGCCCCCTGCAACGCCCGCCTGCCCCGGGGTCACACCAGTGCACCCTCGTTAGCTGTGTGTGAGCAAACCTGTTGCCCCACAGCCTTGCCAGGAGAGTTTATCATCCAAGTTTGGAGGTTTGCCAGTTTTCTCGGTTAAAAAAAGCTGTCTCCAATTTGCATTTTTCTTGTGAATGGGTTTCAGCAGATTCTTGTGTGTTATGCCAATGGCATTTCTTTTTTTTATAGATTTTCTCTTCAGATCTTTTGCCCACTCTTCTGTCGGGATTGATCCTTCTCGAGGAATTCCTTAAAATGATGGAGAGTAACCCCTTGTTTGTGACACAAGTTACAAATATTTTCCCAGTTAAAAGTTTGTGTTTTGACCTGGTTCATGTGCACGCATGCGTGTGTGTGCGTGTGTGTGTGTTGCCGTGTAAAGTTATTCAGTGAGGGCACTTTATTCCTCCTGTGACTTCTGGACTTTCGGTTATTTGCAATTTGAGTCATTAAGGCTACAGAGAAAAGAATCCTTGCACATTTTCTTTTCAGTGCTTTCTAATACTTTCTCATTCATAATTAAAATTCAGTCTGTTGGGAATTTATCCTGCTGTACGATGCGAGGCATGGATCCACTGCTAAGCTCCATGCAGTTGCGCCCGTCTTTTCCCCACTGGTTTTATCAAATATATGATTCCCACATGTATTTGGGCCTTTTTCTAGATTTTCCTGTCACAGTACTTTGATCTGGCTGTCTGTGGACAGTATCCTACTGTTTCAGTTACTGAGGTTTTACAAAGCTTGCTTTAATTTCCATATTGCTAGGCCCCGCCCCCAACCCACCCCAGCTCTTATTTTCCTGTTTTCCTGGCCATTATTTTATATGTATTTGTCTGGGGTAACGGCTTTAGTGAGATACAGTTTACATTGCATACAGATCACCCTTTTAAAGTATACACTTCAGTACTTTGAATGTATTCCCAGAATTGCACCAACCACCACCACCGTCCATTCTAGAACATTCGGTACCCCAAAAAGCCACCCTGTACCCATTAGCAGCCATTCCCCACTCCCTAACCCACACCCCCCTCAGCCCGAAGCAACCGTTCATCCACTTCCTGGGCCCCTTAGAGAGTTGCCTGTTGGGGACCTTTCCTATAAACGGAATCATTCCGTGTGTGGCCTTTCGTGTCCGGCACCTTTCACTGAGCTTCGTGGCTTCGGGCTCCATTTCGTGGCACGTGCCGGCCCTGCTTTCCTTCTCATTGCCAAATCACATTCCAGCAGAGGGATTTATTTCTCCACACGACCTTGAGGATGAAGTTGTGGGGGTAAAAAGAGCTGTTCGGATGTTGCGCTGACTGGTGTTGGTTTCTGGATTGATGCGGGGAGAACGGATCTCTTGAACGTTGAGTCTTTGTGTGCAAACTCCGGGCCTCTTGTTTCGGTTGAATCCTTCATCAGGAGCTTCTTGCAGGTTCCCCGGAAGGGTTATCTCTAAGTACTTCATATGTTTTGATGCCGCTGTAAACATTTAGGCACTATTTCATAGTCTGTTTTGTCCCCTTAACCTGAAATCCTAAGACTTCCCTGTTTTGCTAGTTTTTGTAACGATTCTTTAAAAGAACCTTTGTAGATGATCTATAGGACATTCAGGAAATAGAAAAGGTATGAGAACAATTTAAAGCAATTATAATCCATACATCTTTTTTTCCTTTGTACCCACACATTAGGGCTCCGTGGAAAAACCAGACAGCAGTCTAGGGCTTGAGGGCTCTGGAAACCTACCGCAGAGAGACCTCATGTTACATAAAGGGACCGGAAGGTGGACATGCCTGGCTTCCGCCTCCCAGCCTTCCACATCCAGTCAGCTGGGCCTAATTTGCTGCACCCCAGGCCGCAAGGGAGTCTGGGGAATAGAGGTCTGGCTTCTCAACAGCTGCGGGAGAGGCCACAGGAAGAGGCGGGTGGAGTGAAGAGCGTGGGAGCCCGTCCACTGGGTACCTTTCCTATCGTCTGGATTTTTATAAAGAATATTCTGTAATCACAGTTCTCCATGTGGAGACTATTGGTCTGCTTCTTGCTAGTCTTTCCCCCTTGTGCATTTGTGTATAAACAAAACGCACAGAGGTACACATGATGTGGGTCTAGAACAAAATGGGAGTATACTGTACATACCTGTTTGGTCACCTTTTTTTTAACTGAACATTACATTGTGTTTTTTTCCCGTGTCATTTAATAATCTGTCCAAAGTGTGATCTCGAGCAGCTGCGTGTCTGGGTGGCCTTGGTCACCGTCCATCACAGTAGCTGTGGCAGCGAGAGGGTTGCCCCAGGACTTAGGAGGACTGGAGGCAGGAAGGGAGAGGGTCCCCTTGAGGGACCCCACCTGCCTAGCCTGCCCTGCGGTCACCTGGAGTCTCAGGTGAAGCCTGTGGCTCTTGGTCCCTCACTGACCCCGCGTGTCTTGCTTTCTCTAGGGCAGGAACATCATCGTGTTCTACGGTTCCCAGACGGGGACGGCGGAGGAGTTTGCCAACCGCTTGTCCAAGGACGCCCACCGCTACGGGATGCGGGGCATGGCTGCAGACCCCGAGGAGTATGACTTGGTGAGCACTCCCCGCACCTTGGCCCTTCCAGTAGCGACGGAGGCGTCCAGAGCATGGAGACGTGTAAGAGACTGAGCCAGCCGAAGGGACGGACAGTCATGGGCATCTCCTGTTGCTGGTCCGGGTCACCGGGTGGCCCTGGGCGTGCAGGTGTGAGCTCCCGGCGCCGTGCATGTCCAGCCTCCCCTGCCCCGCACGCCATAGGCTTGCCCGGGCTGGCCGGTGCAGGGAGACGGGACTCAAGCACCTAGTGGATCGGGTCTCAGCAGTCCAGGAAGGAAGTGTTTCTCGTTTCTCCCTTGCGCCCCCAAACCGTAGCGGCAGGGGAGGCAGCCCGGGCAGCCCGGGATGGGCACCGCACGGAGCCCTGCAGCTAGGCTGTGAAACGAGGCTTTATTAAAAAGCTCGTGTATTAACTGGAACAGGAACAGGGCCGGAGGGAAGGGCCCAGGGAGCCTGAGAATTGGGGATTAAGGTCCCCTGTTGGGAGCTGCAGGATGCCCCTGTCCCCCATCAGCTCCCCTCAGGTCACCCCAGGCCTGTCTGCCGGACTTAGTGCTCACGTCCTGCTTTCCACTGCCCCCAGCCTCTCCTGCAGGGGGCGCAGGGCAGGCTCGCCTTGCTCATTGGCCTCCTGTCATTGGCTGTTTGTCCTTTCCTGAGCATGGCGATGGAAACTTCCAGCCATCTGCTTGCCTGTTTATGGGGGGGGGGGGGGGTAGGAGAGCTAATGCCAGCCAGGTCGCCGGCCCCAGGGAGGGGAAGAGGCTGGCCAGGAACAGGTGGTCCTGGGAGAAGTCCGGAGTTGCCGTCCTGCTCCTCCCCGGATGGGGTCCTTGTGGGTCATGGCCCAGGCCCGACCTGTACGCGGCCCAACGTCCTTTAGTCTCGGGGACCAGCACTGCCACCCCTCTGGCTGCAGATCTCTGTGTTAGGTTGGTCAACAGTTGGTAAGGAATTTGCAAGAGCCCAGGCTCCGCTGTGCTCCTGGGACTTTGTGGGACGAAGAGGCTCTCCCCCAGGGGCCCAGGTTCTGAGTGCCAGCTGGGGGCTCAGCACCCAGGCCCTCACCCGTGTTCATCTGAGCCTGCCATTCCCTCCCCTCGGGAAATACACCCCCCTCCACTCCAAACTGCAGATGTCTAACTGTCCCACGCACCGGTTCAGCCCCTTCCGTGCAGGCCTCCCTGACTGCTCGGTGCCCTGTCCTGAAGGAATCCCCAGCCGACCCGGAGCCTGTGGGACGCCCCTGCCTGGCAGCTGCCCCAGGCAGGGCCTGGGCCCACCTGTCTGCATCCCATCAGGCACAGACCTGACGTGGCTCAGTCAGGGTTGCTGGGCCCGGGCCCCGCTCTTGTGTCCCCAGGCCGACCTGGGCAGCCTGCCGGACATCGAGAACTCCCTGGCCGTGTTCTGCATGGCCACCTATGGTGAGGGGGACCCCACGGACAACGCCCAGGACTTCTACGACTGGCTCCAGGAGACCAACTTGGACCTCACTGGAGTCAAGTATGCGGTGAGTCACCCCATCTTATCTGCAGTGGCTTTCCCTGCCTGTGGCACCTCTCCCGGGCCTCTGGACCCCCGTGTCCAAGGGGAAAGCCTCCCTCCCGTTGCCACCTCACTCTGATCCACCAGGCCCTTCCAGCTGGGGGGCCTGGTGGGGAGGCCGGGGGGAGGCTGCTCTGGGGACAGCCCTCTCTTCTGGCCGGGGCCCCGTGCTGAGCGTCTCCTCCCCTGTCCCTGGCCCCACTTTGCTTCCCCGGGGGCACGGGCTGCGGGAGCTGACAGGCGAGAAAGGTGAAGCAGGCTGGCCCCGATTTGGCTGGGCCAGGAGCGCCGGGTAGGGACGGTGAGTTGCCCCTGCTGCTCACCCAGGGGTGAGGCTTACAGGCTGCAGGTCACCAAAACCCAGCCACTTCTGGGGGCCAAGGTGGCCCACCTCACTGTGCCGGGCATCTGGCAGCCGTGGAGGCCCGAGCGTGCACGCGGTGTGGCCGGCTCTGGGGAAACGCACCCCTGACCCTGACCAGGACTCAGACCCGCCCCTCTGCCCGCACAGGTGTTTGGTCTTGGGAACAAGACCTATGAGCACTTCAATGCCATGGGCAAGTACGTGGACAAGCGGCTGGAGCAGCTCGGCGCCCAGCGGATCTTTGAGCTGGGGATGGGCGATGACGATGGGAAGTGAGTGCCCCCCCTACCCACCCACCCAGCCCCGGAGCCCACGGGGGTTAGGGCCGACTGTGGCACGCGAGGGGAGTGGAGCACAAAGCCACGTGTCAGCGAGCCTCCTGCCAGGCACACCCCGAGGCAAGGGAAGGCAGTCCCCACCCCCCACCTGCACCCCCTTCTTTGTCTCACCCCCTCCTCTCGGCTGTCCCGGCCCCGGGGTTTGCACAAACCCTCCAAATGCTGCCCGGCGCCGTGGGTTACCTCCCTGAGGCCCTCGGGCTCCCCGGGGCTGGGCTCATTCCCTCGTGTCGCCAGCCTGGAGGAGGACTTCCTGACGTGGCGTGAGCAGTTCTGGCCGGCTGTGTGCGAGCACTTTGGGGTGGAAGCCACCGGAGAGGAGTGCAGGTGAGTGTGTGCCTGCAGGCTGGGCGGGGAGCGAGCGCCCCCCAAGGGTGGGAGAGCTGGCCTGCAGGGGCCCCGGCGGGGACCCCACGAGAAGCTGGTAGAAGCTGAGTCCCAGAGCGCGAGGCTGGGTCCAGGCACTCGGGCTCTGCTGGGCAGTGGGGGCTTTCCTTACCTTCTCATGGAATGGCCTCGAAGCCGGCAGCTCGCCAGGCCCCCCCAGCCCTCCTCCTTGTCGGCTCCCTCTCCTTCCCACCGCCTCCAGACCCTCCCCGCGGCGGGGTGGCAGGCGTGGTCTCAGTCCCTGTCCCTGAGGCAGCCTCCCTCCTCCCGGGCCCCTCCCCGCCTCACCCTGTCTCCCCTTCCAGCATTCGCCAGTATGGGCTGGTGGTCCACCCAGACATAGACCCGGCCAAAGTGTACATGGGAGAGGTGGGCCGTCTGAAGAGCTATGAGAACCAGAAACCGTGAGTAGAGGGCGTGCGTGGGGTCCCGGGGCCCACTGAGCAGCCAGCAGTCCTGTGTCCCCTCCTTATCTCCACCCTCGTCCCGGAGCGGGCAGGGGTGGGGGCACCCATGATTTCCTCCCCACCGCACAGGAGGGCATAAGGCCCAGAGCAGAGAGGCGGAGGCCGCCCCCCCCGGGCCCTCCCAGTGGTCCCTCAGGCCAGGGCACCGCACCTGGCAGACTGGCACTGGGTCCGTTAGCGCTTCCTTTGACCTTTTGCCCTGTAAAGATCCTGGGGCCAGGAGGCCCAGATCCGTGCCTGGACCAGGACAGCGTGAGTCTGGCTGAACTCTGGCAGAAGGGCTCACTTTCCTTAAAACCCACCTCGGTATTTGGACTTTTTTGTCCAAAAACAGTATTCCTCTCTCGGGCCCCTGACTCCCCTTACCCCTGGGTGCCACCCGGACCCCTAGAGCCGCCCAGGAAAAGTCCCTCCGTTACCCCAGAATTTAAGACCAGCGACTGTGCAGAGTAAAACTGCTGGTCCAGGGCATGTGGGGTGAAGGAGCTCTGCTCCAGTCACTGGGGGGCCGGGCACCCTCGGTCTTGGGGAGCCGTCTTCAAGGGGCCTGGTCCTCCTGCGCACTCAGCCCACAAACAGGTAGTATGTGGAGGGTCTCCCCGGGTTTTAGTGGCCAGCCTGTTTCCTTATTTGTAAATAGGGAACTGATAACCTAGTTCTGCTCACTCTGGGGGGTTGGTGGGGGCCCTGCCTTGGATCGGGCTGGGAGAACCTTTCACATATTTGGAGAGCCTTCCTGGGGCCCTTGGAGGCCGGCTCTAAGGTTCCCTGTGTTCTGTGAAACCTGAGGGGTCCCCTGGGGGCAGGGAGAGTCAGACTGAAGTCCCAGCCAATCACTGCGCTGCTCTCTTCCCCACCCAGCCCCTTCGATGCCAAGAATCCCTTCTTGGCTGCTGTCACTGCCAACCGGAAGCTGAACCAGGGAACGGAGCGCCACTTCATGCACCTGGAATTAGACATCTCAGGCTCCAAACTCAGGTGCCGGCAGCCGCCCCCTCCCCCAGCCCACTCAGGGCCTCTGGGCCGCCTTCCCTGACCCCCAACCCCTCCTGAGCCTCACGTTCCCCTCGACCCCCCACCCCCAGGTATGAATCTGGGGACCATGTGGCCATTTACCCAGCCAATGACTCTACCCTGGTCAGCCAGCTCGGTGAGATCCTGGGTGCCGACCTGGACGTCGTCATGTCCCTGAACAATCTCGATGGTGAGTCCCCTGGATTCGGGGGAACCCCCCCGCCACCCCAGGCCAGGCCCGAGCCCCCACAGTTCCAGGAGCTGGAGCAGACCTGCTGGTCAGCGGCCACTGAGCCCAGGCCCTCGTCCTCCTCCCTCCCCGCAGAGGAGTCCAACAAGAAGCACCCCTTCCCCTGCCCCACCTCCTACCGCACGGCCCTCACCTACTACCTGGACATCACGAACCCGCCTCGCACCAACGTGCTCTACGAGCTGGCCCAGCACGCCTCCGAGCCCTCGGAGCAGGAGCAGCTGCGCAGGATGGCCTCCTCCTCGGGGGAGGGCAAGGTAGGCCCGGCCCCGGCCCTCCCCTCCCGCACCCCTCCCGCACCCCTCCCGCACCCCGGTGTCCCCGGCCCCGCCCCAGCCCCGCCCTCGCCTCCTGCGCCCCGGCGTCCCCGGCCCCGCCCCCCGCGCCTCACCCTGCTACCGGCCCCCGCAGGAGCTGTACCTGAGCTGGGTGGTGGAGGCCCGGAGGCACATCCTGGCCATCCTGCAGGACTACCCGTCCCTGCGGCCCCCCATCGACCACCTGTGCGAGCTGCTGCCCCGGCTCCAGGCCCGCTACTACTCCATCGCCTCGTCCTCCAAGGTGCGCGGTCGGCCTCGGGGGCCGGGGCCGGGGCCGGGCCGGGGTCGGGGCCGGGCCGGCGCAAGGGGCCTCGGGCATGCGCTCACCCCTGCCCCGCCCCCGCCAGGTCCACCCCAACTCCGTGCACATCTGTGCCGTGGCCGTGGAGTACGAAACCAAGTCCGGCCGCGTCAACAAGGGTGTGGCCACCAGCTGGCTGCGGGCCAAGGAGCCCGCCGGGGAGAATGGCCGCCGGGCCCTGGTGCCCATGTTCGTGCGCAAGTCCCAGTTCCGCCTGCCCTTCAAGGCCACCACGCCGGTCATCCTGGTGGGCCCCGGCACCGGGGTGGCCCCGTTCATCGGCTTCATCCAGGAGCGGGCCTGGCTGCGGCAGCAGGGTGAGCACGTGGGCCCGGGGCGGGGTCCCGCGGGGTCGGGCGTGCCTCCCCTGCCCCTCCCCCCTTGCCCAGCACGGCCTCACCCCTGCCCTGCCACCAGGCAAGGAGGTGGGGGAGACGCTGCTCTACTATGGCTGCCGCCGCTCCGACGAGGACTACCTGTACCGCGAGGAGCTGGCCGGGTTCCGCCAGGACGGCTCCCTCACCCAGCTCAACGTGGCCGTCTCCCGGGAGCAGCCCCACAAGGTGAGACCTCGGGCCGCCCCTCGGGGGCCGGGGTGCTGGGACTCGGGCCGGGGTGGGGGGCCTCCTCACAGTGGCCCCCCCCCCCGCCCCCAGGTCTACGTGCAGCACTTACTGAAGAGGGACAAGGAACACCTGTGGCAGCTGATCCACGAGGGCGGCGCCCACATCTACGTCTGCGGGTGAGCGAGGGCAGAGCAGGGGGAGGGACGAGGCCCACCCGCCCGCGGGGACCCCCTCGCCCAGCGCCCCCTCCGTCCTGCCCCAGGGACGCTCGGAACATGGCGAGGGATGTGCAGAACACCTTCTACGACATCGTGGCCGACGGGGGGGCCATGGAGCACGCCCAGGCCGTGGACTACATCAAGAAGCTGATGACCAAGGGCCGCTACTCCCTGGACGTGTGGAGCTAGGGGCCGCCCGGCCTGCCTCTGCCCCTCGGGCCGCTGCAGACTCGCTTCCCCATGTAATCACTTCCCTCGCTCCCTTCTGCCAGTGTCCTGGGTAGTTTCTGCGCGGCCTCGCCCCCGGGAGGCAGGCCCAGGGACAGAGACTGGTCCGGGTCCCAGGCGCACACCGGCCCCGGGTCAAGAGTGTGTATTTTGTAAACCCCTCAGGCCTTTGGGGGCTGTACAGAAGGGGCTCTTAGCTGAGCTGGGCCCCAACCCCCTCCACGTTATTTTCAATGACTGTAAATAATTTTAAATGATCTCTGGTCCTTGGAATAAAGTTCTGTTTTCGGTATTTCCTATTGCTTGGGTATATCCGGGGTCTCCCCCTGGGCCTCCTTAACTCAGAGCCCCAAGAGGCCGTGTGGGGGTGGCGCCGAGGCCCGCGCCTGACCCTTTGGAGAGCACACACCTCAAGCCACCTCTCTGCCACTCTTCCTTTATTCAGGCTGCTGGCCCCCGGCTCCCTGCAGGCCCGGAGCTCAGGCCCGGTCCTCTCCAGCGTCGCCTTCGGGGCCCACAGAGCCCACAAAACTCCAGGGAGAGCAGAAGGGACCCTCCCAGATGAGGGAAGCCCCCTACCCTCTCAAAGGGGACAGAAGCCCCTGCCAGGCCAGAGGGGCCATAGAGAGCTGGGTGGCCATGGCGGGCAGGCCCAGACTCATTCTTTCTTGCTCCCTTGTCTTTGACTGTGGAATTTCTGGTGCACAACCCGCAAGGTGGTGAAGAAGTTGCCAAGGAATAGGAGGAGGAAGGGGAAGCCACACATGAGCACCTGGGGGGAGAAGCGGGGTCAGGACTGGGCCGGGCGCTGGCCCTCGCAGTGTCCTTCCTCCTCCCCGGGTCCCCGGGCTCACCTGCCACTCCTTGCACTCAGGGTCCCGGGCCAGGCTGAACAAGGTCAGCGCGTTAAAAAGCTGCCAGAACTGGGGGGGGATGGAGGGTTTCAAACAGAAGCCAGTCTCCTCGAGGGCCCACAGCCAGAACCGGGAGGCCTGGCCAGACACACCGGGGGGCAGAGACAACTTACGTGTCCAAAGAAAAGAAAGGGCAGCAGGAAGGTGAGGCCCCGCCACATCCAGGACTGGAAGCCCTCTGCAGGGAGAAGTGGGGGGGGGGGGGGGGCGGGGGACACGGTCTCTCAGCCCCACATAGTCGGGAAAGGACGGGCCCTTCCCGACCCCCGTTCAGGATTCCCGAGAGAGGAGGCCGTGCCCGGCTCACCCACAGTGAGGTCCATGGTGTGCCTCTCGCCCAAGGCCCGCAGGCGGTATAGACAGCCGCTTTGGTAGTAATACTGCAGGAACTGCACGAAGCCTGGGGGTGGGGGACAGCGGAACTGGGCTGGAGCTCACGGTCCTTGGCACCCCCTCCCCGTGGGGGGGCTCCCGAGCAGAGCAGGGCCCTCTGAGACACTCACTCTGGTACATGGAGAAGGACAAGAACTGGTTCCGGAACTTCTGGTACATGAGGCCGTCAGGCCTAAGGCAGAAAGCAGCGGGAAGGGGAGGGAGCTCAGGGACACCCTCTCTCTCTGCCCCGTGCTCCCCTGCACCCCCCACCCCCCAGGCCCTGGGAGCCAAGTCTGGCCACTCACCATGTCAGCATGACTCCCGACAAGAAGGTGGACACGTAATGATGGAAAACCCACCAGCCCTTGATCCTGTATCGGGAAGCCGCTGTCACTCCTGTCCCCTCGGCCCCGAGGATCGATGCACGGGGACGGGGAGCCAGGCTGCGGTGGGAGGAAGCCAGTACCCCGACCCCGGGCCTGCTCCTCCGGGACCCACGGCCCCCCGCCCCCTGGGTCGCTCCAGTGCCCCAGCCCGCCCCGGGAGCCCACCGGGAGCCGTTGTTGATGAGAATGCTCTCTCGGATGGTCAGCGTGCAGTAGTACCAGACCAGCAGGAAGTTGAAGGCGGCGTCCGTCACCCTGCGGAGGGCACAGAGGATGTGGGTGCCGGCGCCCACACGGAGCGGGGCGCGGCCCCGGGCAGCAGGACACCCACCTGGAGTTGAGGAGGAAGCGGCAGGTGAAGGAGATGAGGATGAGGATGATGGTGAGGTAGAGCTTGAACTTCTCATACTCGTCCTTGTAGGCAAACCTGGGTGGGCACATACTCGTGGCACAGGCTGGGGTGCCGGCAGGGCCCACCCTCGCCTCGGCCCGGAGGGAGGCTCCTGCTCCGGACGTGCTTCCGCAGGCGGCTCGGGGCCGGCACCCCGGGGGGCTGAGCCCGGGAAGCGGGGGCAGAACGGAAAGGACCCGGGAGGGTGGAGAGCAGGGTTGGGACCCAGCCCACGACAGCGAATTACTTAGCCTGCTTGCTCAGGAGGGTCACGTTGACATTGCCCAGAACCAGGCTCAGGTACAACCTAGGGGAGGGGGACACCAGGTAAAGAGAGGCCCCCAGGGAGAGGAAAGCCAGTGGCACAGAGCCGGGGACCCCCCCGCTTCCCACGGCAGCGGCTTAGGGTTCTGACCCGGGGGGTGCTGCACACCAGCTCCACAGGAAGGAAACACTGGGGCGCAGCCTTTCTGCCTGCTCCCGGGTAAACCAACATCCCCTCCCTCGCCTCCCCCCTCCCAGGGTCCCCCCCTTAGGGCCTCCAGGGTATCCCGTGGGAGCCAGGCCCACAGCTCCTATTGTCCCTGTGGGCCTTGGGCAGGACTCAGTGCCTGTGTGCATGCCCACCCCGTCACCTACCCCCCCTCCCCGGGTTCCCGCTACCTCCGAGAACCTTCAGCCCTGAGTCTGCCGCAGCACCCCGCACCATGGCCACACCAGGACCCCCTCCCAGCCAGGAAGGGCTCCCTCAGCTCAGAAACTGCTCGCACTCTGACTCCAAGTGCCCAGCCTCCCAAGCCGGTTTCAACAGGTGGACCCTGGCCCTCACTGAGGCTTCCAGGCCCCCGACCCCAGTCTCCCTTCCCAAGCCAGTTGAGTCCCCAGGCCCCCCTTCCACGACAGCCCCTTTCTTGTCAACCCCACCACCCCCAGCCTCTTGCCGCCGTCACTCCCACCGACGGAGCCTGTCTGGCCCTTCTCTGCCAGACGAACCCCAAGAGGTGACCAAGTCCCACGTGTGCAGACGCAGCACACCCACACACGAGCCCCTGCTCATGCTCGGGCCGTGGGGCACAGGCTCAGAGTGGTTAAGGGACTTGCCCCAGGCCGCGAGACACGCTGGGGTGCAGCGGGCACCTGACTGGGCCGCCTCTCAGCATCGCCACCGGCTCCCTACGCCATCCTGCAGAGGCCCTGTCAAACCCTCCCTCCCGGCTGACATCTCCGGGGGCCCCCCTCACGGGCTCTAAACACCCGCCATCGCAAATGACGAGGGCCCACGCCCCGCCCCGCCCTTCCCACCTCCCCAGTGGTTTCCCTTTGCTGGGTCTGCGCTCCAAGGGCCCGCGCTCTCGGCGGGGACACGTGCTCCAGTCTTCCCTGGGTACCAAGTAACACGGACCCCTGAGCACGAGCCTCCCCCGCCCCCCCGCGCACGAGTTCCACTCGCTGGTCTCGCCTTCTGCTCCCAACCAAGCTTTTGAAGAGCTGCCTACACTCGCCTGTCCCCCCATTAGCCACCCCCACCTCCACCAACCTGCAGAGCGCTCCTCTCCCTGACTCCGGCAGACACCGCCCCTTCCGTACGGCTCCTGACCGCCCCACCACCGGCTGTCTGGTCTGAGGCTATCAGCTGCTCCTTCCCCCACTCGGCCGCCCTCTGGGACATGCTCCTTTCCAGCTGTCTTGCTGCCCCAGGCCTCCGCTGGATGATTTTCACTCACCCTAGGGTTGTGCCCTGGCCCCTGCCATCCCGCTCGGTGACCGTGGCTGGCCTAAGGGTCGCTCTGCCCAGCCTACTGGGCCCGAGGCCAGCTCCGAAGCCTGGCTTCGCCTCTGGTCTCATTCACCACCCCCCACCCTGAGCTCTGGCCACACGCGCCGTTTCCACCCTCCCGTGCCTGCCAGGCTCCCTCCTTGATCCTCTACGCTTTCCCTGACCTCCAAGCTGGGCGAGGAGCCCCTCACTGTGCTCCTCCATTCCCTGTCCTTCCCCCACAAAACACCCAGCTCCGTGAGCTGTCACCATCGCTTGAGCTGTCCCCCCAGCCTGACTGCTCAGCCCACAGTGGGTCCAGGCACCATCTGCTGGCCAAGTGACCAAGCAGAGGAGACCACGCTTCAGGCCACTCTCCCAGGGGCGTCTAGGAACTGAGCTTGGGGGAGGGGGGGTCTCACCCATTCTTCTTGGGCAAATAGGCCTCCATATCGAAGAAGAGGCCCTGGCGCTCCTTGATCTGGTTCTCCAGCTCCTGGGCAGCCTCCTTGGCCCCCGACTGAAGGGAGGGTTTGCATCTGTAGGTGGGCCCACGGAAGCCAGAATCAGAGAAGCCCCCTCCCCCCCCCGCCCCGTATCACACCTGACACCTGCGGGGCAGGAGGCGAACATGGCCCAGCAGGGGGAGAAGCCATGCCCTGGGACACTCAAGGGTGAGTGCCTGCTCTCCCCCCACCCCAGATCTGACCCCCAGCCCTAGGCCAGGGGGTATTGGAGGCTTGGGGGAATCAAGGACGGGGCGGCGGGGGGGGGTCCTAACTTCTTTAGGACAAGAGCCAGCTCCTGGAGCCGCTTCTTCTGCCGCGTGATGGCGCTGGTACAACCGTTCTGCAGCTTGGTCAGCTCCTCCAGCTTCAGGCGGTACAGCCGGTGGGTCTCCTGGGGCAGTGGGCGGGGGACCAGAGTGAGCCGGAGCCTGCTGGGCAGAAGGTGGGGCACGGACTCCCCCCGGGCTCTTTGGGAGGGTCTGAGCAGGAAAGGAGGCAGCCAGCCGAGGGACTCCCTGAGGTTGCCCTCTCCCCCAGGCAGGCCAGGAGATGGGGCTCCCCCTGCAAGCCCAGAAACAGCACCCCTGTCCCAGAAGCAGACTAGGTCCCAGAGACTTTGTTTCATCTCAGCCCACGTACTAGCTGGCCCCGCCCAGATCTGTGCCACCCTGAGTTCGGATTCCAGGCACAAGGGTCTACCTTCTGGACCAGTCAGGTGCCTTCAGGCAGCCACTCTGCTTCTCTGCGATCCTCCTGCCTACCCAGGCTGCTAGTGCAGAGGGAGCTGGGGTTGTCCAAGCAGCCTGCCGCTCTGGCCCTCCCAGCATCTGCCTCCCAGGTTAAAGGTCATCAGGCTTCAGCCCTTAGAATTCCTGCCTTTAAGACCAGTCCTTTTACCCCTCCCCCAGCACCTTTGGCCCAAAGCCTCCCAGAGCACTTTGCCCTGGTGGGTGAGTTTCCAGAAAAGCAGCCTGGAGACAACAAAGGGCAGTATGAAGAAGGTCAGGAAGGGGTGGCCAGGCTGGGAAAGTAGGTCTGCCCTGCTCAGGACTGGCAGGGGCACGAGTGGCGGCAGCGTTAGCCTGGCCAGGGAGCGGCAAGGCTTCAGTGCAGACAGGAAGGGGCTGGAACCAGTCCAGGAGAGACAAAGGCATGACCGAATACACAGCTAGCCCAGGCTCTACCCTTTCCAGGTCTTGTTTCTCGTGCCTTAGAGGGGCCACCACACCCCTTCAAAACCCAACATGAGCCACATCTGTCTACCCCTACCAACCACTTTCTCCTGGTGGAGACCAGCAGCCTTCTCCCCTGCTGGCCTCCCCACAGAACGGCACAATGGTCCACACAAGCCAGATCCCCACGATTCCTCCCATGGCTCGCCAGTGGTATCAGAAAGGTTCCAAGCCCGTCGGGCCCATGAGGTCCCTGCAGGGTCTGGCCCACCCACTTCTCCCCTCCCTCTCCTTCCAGCAGCCACATAACCCTGCCTTCGTGGGCGCTGTCCTTCAGCCTGGACGGGGCCCCGCCCCCATCCCGGCACTTCACCTAACCACCACTTCCCCTGGCTGGGCCGGGCCGGGCCGGGCCGCTCCCCTCGCCGCACTCAGCCCAGACCCCCTGCGCTGCCCTAGAGCCACGCCGGCGCCCACAGCATGTTTGCTGAGTGACTGACCCAAGGTTGGGCCCGGCCGGCTTTGACTCGGGACCACTCTCCTGGGAGAGGACGGGGTAGGGGTCGGGGCCTGAAGGAGGCCCCCCCCCGCAGAAGGCCCCAGGTCCGCCAGACTCAGTGGGTTTCCGCCAGGGTCGCAGCGGCCGCGCGGGCGATGGGGGCTGCCGCCGGACACTCATTTGAGGCCGAGGGGAGGGTCCAGCCAGGACCACCAGGACCCGGGGCCTCGCCACCCTCCGGAGCGACGCCGGGGTCCCCGACCCTTGACCCGGAACCCCCCACTGCTGACCCACGGCTGCCCGACCCTTGACCTCGAGCCAGAGAGACGTGGCTCAGGGTCAATGGGCGCCCGCACTGGCACTCACCTGGATGCTCTGGAAGTCCTGCTGCAGCTCCTCCCAGTCTCGCAGGCAGTCCCCCAGCGGGCCCGGGACCGGGGGATGCATGGCTGCCGGGGCCACGCGCCGGACAAGCCGAGTCAAGGACCGCGCCGCAAACCCGGCCAGCCCGAGGGGCCTCCACCGCCTCCGCCACCGCCCCCGCCCCCGTCCGCTTCCGGGCTCGCGCCGCCGCCACTACCAACGGGAAAAGGCCTGGAACGGCGAGCGCGCTAGCCCCGCCCTCCGCCCGAGCCAATCCGGGCCCGGGGCGGGGCCGGGGCGGGGCCGGGGCGGGGCCAAGCGCAGCAAGGGCGCTCTCCCCGGCACGCTCCGCGGGCCTGGGGCTGGCGCGGCGGTGGTTGCCGGCTCGGGGCTCGGCGGGTCGTGCCGACCGCGTGGCGTGGCCCACAGAGCTCTGGCCCGTCATGCTGGTAGTAAACCGAGGCCCACGGAGGTGACCCTTGCCTCGAACACTCTCGTCCTTGGGAAAGCTGCGCCTCTGCCCGGAGAGGATTCTGAGCCTCTTTTCTCGGCTGGATTTTTACAGCGGCCACCTTCCTACTGTCTCCCTGCCTCCAGGCTCACCGCTACTGTTCTTTCAGAGCCACCAGCCTGCGGTCCTAACGCACCAGCCTAATCCCCACCATGTCCCTGACGGAAACTTACCAGTGGCTCTGCCCTTCCCACCAGGTCCCTAACCCACAGAGCCATCGCTTGCAGCCTTCCCAATCTCTGTTCCAGCTCCTATCCTAACTGATCCCAAGCCTGCGCTGACCGGAAAGCCCTTATCCGTAGAGCAAAACCCCACTCCTTGAGGGCCTGAGCTTCCTTTGGGAGGAGGGGGAATCCACCTTCCTGCAGAGAGTCCTGGGAGGTGAGATGGCTTTCACCTCTCTGTCCCTCCCTGGCTGCACACAGGTGGCAGGGAGTGTCTGCTGAATGACATGGACATCCCAAATTCCCTGTCCATCTTCTGCCCTCTCCTGACTGGTGCTGTGGGTACAGCCAGCACTAGGAAGTACATTCTGAAGAAAATTCCCTTTAAGACCTGAGGAATTTCTAGAAACATGGGTGTAGTAGATAGGAGGGGTGGAAATCTGTCTTTGGGGAACCCAGCCAGGAGGAATGGGGAGCAAGGAAAGGAAATCTGAACAAGTCATCAACGGGCAGAGTGGTGGGAGTGCTGGGACCCGGGATGAGACAGGGTGTACTTGTGCCTGGAGCCTGGCATCTGGGCCAACGCTGGGCCTGGCAGATCTCCACCCATGGGGGCACTGTGACACCCTGTGGACCAACACAAGGCAGGGGGAACCCTTGGAGCTCCTCCAAGCCAGCCTCCAAAGGGTCCAGGTCATTGGGGGCATGTGAGATAGCTGCTCAGGAGCCAGATGCTCTTCCAGAGGCAGCCTCAGAAGAGCAGTGGGGGTGGGCCAGGAAAACCCAGGGATGGGGGCTCTCGCTGAGTCTGAGCAGAGTACGCCTGCTCTGGGGCGTGAACGAGGAGCCTGAGAAGAACCACTGCAAGAGGCCGACACAAGACTGCAGGCAGCAAAGGCCTTCTCTTTCCACACCAACCTGGTTACACAGCCTGGCCCACTACCCACAAGAGGTCCCCAAGCGAAGTTCTTCAGGACCCACAGCTGGACCACAGAGAAGATCAGTAGAGTGGATCCCAGATGTCTGTGACAGAGTCTCCGAGGATGACCTTCTCCCACTCCGACAGCTGAGCCACCAAGCCCCGATTGGGATGCACGTTGTTTTTGCACTTCTTGACAAAGGCCCAGGACTTCTGTCAATGCAAGGAGAGAAAGCAGACTTCAGGGTTGGACCGGGGCCAGCTCAGGAGGGACAGGAGGCACCTGCCCATGGGCCAGCAACATGGCTTACTGGCTAGACATAGAAACAGCAGCAGCCCAAGGTTCATACATCAGGGCAAGGAGTCATAGGAACTGGCTCTGTTCTGAGCAAGCTCCTCTGCTGCTAGATATGGAGACAGAGATCATTCTTTCAGATGGCCCCTGTGAAGGTTCAGACAACATGGGTGAAAACTCCTGTGGGCAGGAGAGCACCATGCCCATGCCTGTCACACAATGCAACCTCAACAAAGGTTTGCGTTGTGAACAGAAAAATTCATGGAAAGGGGAAGAGAACTATGGGGGAAATTCTCCAAAGGGAAACTGAAGCCACTTTCTTTCAGGTGTCCACCTTAAAACGCAGGCGGGAAAAGGACAAGCTGGTCTCCATCTGGATGGAGGACAGAGGAAAAAGGAAAAGGCCAAACTAGGAAGAGAAGAAATGCATCCCAACCTAATAAAGACCATATATGACAAGCCCACGAATAACATCATACTCAGTGGTGAAAGACTGAAAGCTTTTCCTCTAAGATCAGGAACAAGAGAAGGATGCTAACTTTCATCACTTCTATTCAACATTGTACTAGAAGTCCTAACCAGAACAGAAAAGGGAGGGAGGGAGGGAAGGAGGGAGGAGGGAGGAGGGAAGGAGGAAGGAGGAAGGAAAGGAAAGGAAAAGGAAAGGAGGGAAAAGAAAGAGGCATCCAAACTGGAGAAGTAAAATTACCTCTGTTTGCAGATGACATGGTTTCATGTGTAGAAAACCTTAAAGATTATACCAAAAAATATCTGTCAGAATAAATGAATTTAGCAATGTTGCCACATTACAAAATCAACACTCAAAATCAGTTGCATATCTATACACTAACGATGAACAATCTGAAAAGTAAATTAAGAACACAATTCCATTTACAATAGCATCAATACTTAGGAATAAACTTAACCAAGGAGGTAAAAGACCTGTACTCTGAAAATTATGAAACATGGCTGAAAGAAACTTAAAAAGACACAAATAAATGGAAAGACAACCTATGCACATGGATAGGAAGACTTAATACTGTTAGGATGTCAGTACTACTCAAAGTATCTATAGATTTAATGCAATCTTTACCAAATCCCAACAGCATTTCTTGCAGAAATTGAAAAACCAATCCTAAAATTCATACGGAATCTCAAGGGACCCCCAAATAGACAAAACAATCTTGAAAAAAGAGAACAGCACTGGAATTCTCATACTTCCTGATTTCAAATCTCTGAAGTTATTATAAAACTACAGTGATCAAAAAGTGTGGTATTGGCATAAAGACAGACATTCAGGAGAGACAGCCCAGAAATAAGCCCTTGCATATATGGCCAAATGGCTTCAACAAGAGTGTCAAAAACCATTCAAAGGAGAAAGGACAGTCTTTTCAACAAATGGTGCTGGGAAAACTGGATATCCATATGCAAAAGAGTCAAGCTGGACCCCTACCTCACACCATGTACAAAATAAACTCAAAATGATTGAAAACCTGAATGTGAGAGCTTAAACTATAAAAATCCTAGATGAAAACATAGGAGAAATGCTTCATAACACTGGATTTGGCAATGATTTCTCTGATAAGACACCAAAAGCACAGGTGATTAAAAAATGGACAAATTGGACTACGTCAAAATAACAAACTTCTATGCATCAAAAGACACGATCAACAGAGTGAAAAGGCAGCCACAGAATGGGAGGAAACATTCCAAAAATCATATATCTGATTTATATCCAGGTGTTAATATGAAGAATATAGAAAGAGCTCCTAAAACTCAACAATAATAACAACAAAAACCCAAACAACCCAATTAAAAAACAGGCAAAGAACTTGAATAGACATTTCTCCAAAGGATAAATGAATGATCAATAAGCACATGAAAAGATTTGCTCAACATCACTAATCATTAGGGAAATGCAAATCAAAACTACAATGAGATACCACCTCACACCCATTAAGATAATATTTTAAAAAAAAACAAAACAGAACACAACAAGCATTGGCAAGGATGTAGAGAAACTTGAACCCTTCTGCACTGTTGGTGGGAATGTAAAATGGTGCAGCCTCTATGGAAAAACAGTATGGAGATTCCTCAAAAAATTAAAAATAGAGATACCGTATAATCCAGCAATTCCACTTCTGGGTATCTACCCAAAAGAACTGAAAGCAGGCTCTTGAAGAGATATTTATACACCCATATTTGTAGCAGCATTATTCACAATACCTAAAACATGGAGGCAACCCAAGTGTCCATCAATGGATGAATAGAAAAACAAAATGTGCCATACATACACAATGGAATATTATTCTATCTTTAAAAAGAAGGAAATTCTGACACACGAGACAACATAGATTTACCTTGGGGACGTTATGAGAAGTGAAATAAACCAGGCAACAAAAAGACAAATACTGTGTGATCCACTGATATGAGGTACCTAGAGTAGTTGAGATCATAGAGACAGGGAGTAGAATAGTGGCTGCACGGCCTGAGGGAGGCAAGAACAGGGAGTTAGTGTTTAATAGGTATAGAGTTTCAGTTTTACAAGATGAAAAGTTATGGGGATGGATAATGGTGAAGGCTGTACAACACTAGAAAGTACTTAATACCACTGAACTGTACACTTTAAAAAAATGGTTAAGGGGTGCCTGGGTGGCTCAGTCGGTTAAATGTCCAACTCTTGGTTTTGGCTCGGGTCATGATCTCAGGGTCATGAGATCAAGCTCCATGTCGGGCTCCACGTTCAGTGTGGAGTCTGCTTGAGATTCTCCCTCTCCTCTTCTCCCTCTCCCACTCCCCCTGCTTGTGTTCCCTCTCTCGCTGTGTCTCTCTCTGTCAAATAAAATCTTAAAAAAAAAAAAAAAAGAAAGAAAGAAAAAGAAAAAGAAAGCCCTAAAGTCTCCATCAAAAAAGCATTAGGACTAATGAACAAATTCAGTAAAGTTACAGGATACAAAATCAATATACAAAAATGAGGTGTGCAATAATAATGAACTATCAGAAAGAGAAATTAAGAAAACAATCCCATTTACAACTGCAACAAAAAGAATAAAATATCTAGGCATAAATTTAACCAAGGAGGTGGAAAACTGTACACTGAAAATTATAAGACATTGATAAAAGAAACTGAAGAAGACACAAATAAATAGAAAGATATTCTGTGCTCATGGATTAGAAGCATCAATATTGTTAAAATGTCCATACTACCCAAAGCAATCTACAGATTCAATACAATCCCTATCAAAATTCCAATGGAATTTTTCACAGAAATAGAACAATCTTAAAATGTGTATGGAACCATACAAGACCCTCAAATACCTAAAGCAATCTTTAGAAAGAAGAACAAAGATGGAGGCATCACATCCAGATTTTGAACTATATTACAAAGCTATAGTAATCAAGGCAATATGGTATTGGCATAAAAATATACATATAGATCGATGGAACAAAATGGTCTAGAAATAAACCCACACATATATTTTCAATTAATTTATGACAAAGGAGATGAGAATATACAATGGGTAAAGGTCAGTCTCTTCAATAAATGGCATTGGGAAAGATGGACAGTCACATGCAAAATAGTGAAACTGGACCATGTCTTACTCCATACATAAATATACTCAAAATAAATTAAAGATTTGAATGTAAGACCTGAAACCATAATGCTCAGAAGAAAACATATCCAGTAAGCTCCCTGTTATAAGTCTTGGTGATGATATTTTGGATTTGATACCAAAAGCAAAGGTAACAAGAACAAAAATAAACAAGTGGGACGACATCACACTAAAAAGCTTTTGCACAATGAAGGAAACCATCAACAAAATGAAAAGTCAACCTATGGAATGGGAGAAAACATCTGTAAATCATATATCTAATAAGGGGTTAATACCCAAAAAATATAAAGAACTTTTGCAACTCAATAGAAAAAAAAAATCTTATTTTAAAAAGAGCAAAAGATCTGAATAGACATTTTCCCAAAGAAGACATACAGATGGTCAACAGGTACTTGAGAAGGTGCTCAACATTACTTATCATCAGGGAAATGCAAATCAAAATCACTAATGAGCTATCACCTCACACCTGTTAGAATGGCTGTTACCAAAAAGATAAGAAATAACAAGTTCTGACAAGGATGAGAAGAGGGAACCCTATGCACTGCTGATAGAAATGTAAATTGGTACAGCCACTAGGAAACTGTATGGAGGTTCATCAAAAAAGAAAGAACAGAACTACCATATGATCCAACAATTCCACTTCCGGGTATTTATCCAAAGAAAACAAAAATACTAACCCAAAAAGATATCTGTACCCCATGTTCACTGCAGCATTATTTACAATAGCCAAAACATGGAAACAACCTACATGGCCTTTGATGGATGAACGGGTAAAGAAGATGTGGAATGAAAAAAAAAAAAAAAAAAGATGTGGAATGGAATGGAACACACAATGGAATATTATTCAACCATTGAAAAGGAGGAAATCCTGCCATTTGTGACAACATGGATGGACCCTGAAGGCATTATGCTAAGTGAAATAAGTCAGAGAAAGACATATCATATGATCACACTTATAAGAGAGCCTTACTTATGGAGCCTAAAAAACAAACAAACTTAACTCAGACACAGAGACTAGAGTGATGGTTGCCAGAGGTAGGGGCCAGGGCTGGGCAAAATGGGTCAAAGTGGTCAAAAGGTACAAACTTCCAGTTACAAAATAAATAAGTCCTATGGATATATACAGTATTGTGACTATAGTTAATATTGTATTGTTTATTTTATTTTTTAAAGGTTTTTATTTTTATTTATTTGACACAGAGAGAGAGCACAAGCACAAGCAGGGGGAGGGGCAGAAGGAGAAACAGGGTCCCCACTGAGCAGGGAGCCCGATGCAGGGCTCGATCCCAGGATCATGACCTGAGCCGAAGGCAGATGCTTAACCAACTGAGCCACCCAGGCGTCCCTGTATTGTTTATTTTGAAGTTGCTAAGAGAGTAGACCTTAAAAGTTCTCATCACAAGAAGAAAATTTTTTAACTATATGTGGTGATGGATGTTAATCATTTTATAGTGATCATTGAATAATTATTGTATACCTATAATATAATGTTACATGTCAATTATATCTTAATAAAAAGCAGAAAAAAAAATAATTGAAAGCAAGATCTCAAAGAGATATTCATACACCCATGTCCACAGCAGCATTATTCACAAAATAGACAAAAAGTGGAACCCAAGTGCCCATCAACAGATGAAGGGATAAATAAAATGTGTATATAAACAGATACACACACACACACTGGTATGTACCTAACAGAGCATCAATATATGTGAGGCAAAAACTGATAGAACTGCAAGGAGAAATAGATGAATCTGGTGTCACAGAAACTTCGTCACCTCTCTATCAGTAATGGACAGATAGAACAGGCAGAAAATCAGGATGACCATAGTTGAACCCAACAGCACCATTAATTAACTCAATATAACTGACATCTATAGAAATATTCCATCAAACAACGGAACACACATTCTTCTCACGCTCAAATGGAACATTCACCAAGATGAATGTTCATCTAAAATCAATCATCTAAGCTTCCCTCTTGGGAAATGAAAAACAGAAGAGTAAATTAAGCCCAAGATAAGTTGAAAAAAAGAAATAATAAAAATTAAAGCAGGGGTCCCTGGGTGGCTCAGTCAGTTGAACTTCCGACTCTTGGTTTCGACTCAGGTCATGATCTCAGGGTCATGGGATTGAGCCTCGTATTGGGCTCTGTGCTCAGTGGGGAGTCTGCTTGAGATTCTCTCTCTCCCTCTGCTCCTCCCCCCCCACTCTCTCTCTCTCTCAAAAATAAATAAAATCCTTAAAAAATTAAAGCAGATATCAATGACATTGAAAACAGAAAATCAACAGGAAAAAAATCAGTGAAACCAAAAGCTGGTTCTTTGAAAAAAAAATCTGCAAAATTGATAAGCCTCTAGCCAGGCTACTAAGAAAAGGAGAGAAGATACAAATTATTAATATCAGAAATGAAAAATGAGACATCAGTACAGAGCCCATGGACATTAAAAGGATAATAAAGGAATACTATGAACAACTCCATGTCCACATAGAATCTAGGTGAAATAGACCAATTCCTTGCAAGACACAATCTGCCAAAACTCACACAAAATCACACAATCTGAATAGGCCTATATCTATTAAAGAAATTGAATCAGGGGCACCTGGGTGGCTCAGTTGTTAAGCATCTGCTTTCGCCTCAGGTCATGATCTTGGGGTCCTGGGATCAAGCCCCGCGTCAGGCTCCCTGCTCGGTGGGAAGCCTGCTTCTCCCTCTCCCACTCCCCCTGCTTGTGTTCCTGCTCTCGCTCTGTGTCACATAAATAAAATAAAGAAATTGAATCAATAAATAAAAAAAAATTATCTTCCAAAAGAGAAAGCACCAGGCCGAGATGGACTCACTGGTGAATACTACATACAACAGAATACGATTCAGCCTTAAAAAGCAAGGAAATTTGGGGCACCTGGGTGGCTCAGTCATTAAGCATCTGCCTTCGGCTCAGGTCATGATCCCAGTATCCTGGGATTGAGCCCTCCATCGGGCTCCCTGCTCAGCAGGAAGCCTGCTTCTCCCTCTCCCACTCCCTCTGCTGTGTTCCCTCTCTCGCTGTGTCTCTGTCAAATTAAAAAAAAAAATCTTAAAAAAAAAAAAGCAAGGAAATTTGAACACGTGCTATAACATGAATGAACCTTAAGGGTATTATGCTAAGTGAAATAAGCCAGTCACAAAAGGACAAATACTGTATGATTTCATTTATGTGAGGTACCTAGAATAGTCAAATTTATAGATACAGAAAGTAGCATGGTAGTTGCCAGGGGCTGGGAAAAGAGGGGAATGGGGAGACGCTATTTAATGGATACAGAGTTTCAGTTTTGCAAGATGAAAAGAATTCTGGAGATTGGTTGCACAACAATGTGATTGTATTTAACACTGCTGAATTGTGTGTAATTAAAAATGACAGAGATGGTAAATTTTGTGTTATGTGCATTTTGCCATTATGAAAAAAAAAAAAAAAATCCGTGGTACCCTGGGCAGAGCTATGTAGTTGTAAGGTTTACTAAGTCCTGGTCAGGTCAGATTGGGCCCTTGAGGGCAAACCATAACCATAGCCCCCCATGCTCACTGCTCACAACCCCTTTCCAGCCCACAAAGCATCTCCTGGGACTCACAGCAAACATCAGCGGGTTAGAAGGGGGAAGGGTCATGGCCAGGTAACTCTTGGTAAGGGGAAGCAGCTAGCCCACAGCCCCATTCTTCAGACTCAAGGCCTGTGCTCTCCCTGCTGCCTTAGGGCCCTGTGGAAAGCCCGGATTCCAAAACTGGGTCATGTGGCTTTGGATTCCAACTCTGCCACTTACAGCTATGGGGCCTTGGACAAATTACTCAGCCTCTATAAACCTCCTGCAAAACGGGGTTAATAACATGCTGCAGGCTCACTGTGTTTTCATCACACATAAAGTATTCACAAAGGCGTGTGGGAAGCATTCTGCCAATGGTAGCTATTACAATACCTCAGGAGTTGGTTTGAGGTTTTGTTCTTTTTTTTTCCTCTGAAGATTTTTTTTTTTTTTAAAGATGTCATTTATTTACTTGACAGAGAGAGACACAGCGAGAGAGGGAACACAAGCAGGGGCAAAGTTACTCCCAGTAGTTTAAAGGAACTGAAATAGGTTTCTTAAGGGCTCGCTGGCTCTGGGAGCCCATACAACCTTGCACCAAAGCTTTGAAAGCCAAGGGCAGGCAGGGTGGCCCCGGGTGCCAGATTCTTCCCAGTTCACTCCTCAACTTCCCACTCCTGGTCTTGGTACCCCCAAGGAACTGAGTTGGGACCATAAGCCCCAGGAAGCAGTCTATTGCCCAAGAGTGGCCCACACCCCTTTTTTTGCCAGTCCCATGGGCTCCGACCATCACCGCTAACAACAACCAGGAGCACAGCTGCCCCAATGCGCAGAGGAGGACCCCAGGACCACACAATGGGAGAAGGGAATGTCTCTCTGGACCTCAGGCAGCAGCAGAACTGAGCCCAGGTCAACCTCTATCAGCAATCCAGGGCATTGCTTGGTAGCAAGAAAACCTAACAACCACACAGGACTGACTCAGTCTGGAAAGGACCTAGCAAGGTCCCAGTGGCAGTCCTTCCTGCCCACAGCTGCTTTTGCCGAGACTTATCTAGATGGCATCTCAGGACACAATGCCCAGCAACGGGACTTCCTTGTACATGAGACAGAGATTGCTGCCCCAGGATGGGAGCCCCAGGGCTTCTGCCGAGAGCAAGGACAATCTGGCCCTCAGGGGTCCAAGCACCTGTCCACCCACTGACCACTGACAGGGACAGCTACACCCAGACAGGCCTCACCCTCCCTGCTGGAGTCATGCAGGGGCCAGTAAAGGTCAGGGTGTGGGCCTACATGTGCCCCGTCGCCGAGGGGGCCTGGCCCTCACTGCTGGAGAACTCAGGGGAGCCAGGTGGGAGTCCTCTCTCTGTTCTCCCCCCAGCCAGCTCGGGAAGCAGCCTGTCATCTGCCTGTAATATGAACAAAGAGACGACTGTGACTTGCTGGTCAGGGCTGGGAAGCATCACAAAACATCAGAGTCACAAGGCTGTCAACCTTTTTGTGCCCAAACCTCACTGTGAGCGATCAGGAAGCCAGAACCACCACAGGCCAGGTCTCCAAATGGCCCAATTCAAGCTCCAGGGGAGCTCGAGTCCTGGAACGCCCCCTGCAAGCAGAGAGCTCTGCCTGCCTTCCCCCAGCTCCCCGTCTTCTCTTCCTTGATGTTCCAGCTCAACAAGGCAGCGAAGCAGAGGTTCCTTGCAGGCCTGAGCCCGTTCCTGGGGAGGTGGCTGGAGAGACATCTCTATAGGAGCAACGGCACAGGCCTCCCTCCCCAGATTTATGAGAAACTTCCCCCCCTTCCCCCCCCAGCACACCCCAAAATACTCAAGCAGGCAAGGATCCCTGACAATTCACCTTGCACAGGGTGAGAAAACAGGGGTCTGGGCCTCTCGCTCCAGGCCCCGTGATTCTGCCTCCAGACGCTTTTCTTTTTCAATCGTAGTAAAGCAGACGTAACAGAGAACTTCCCATTTTCACCATGTTTGGGGGTCCGGTTCAATGGCAAGAAGTACATTCACCATGTTGTGCGACCGTCACCACCGTCCATCTCCAGAACTTTCACATACATGAAACAACTCCCCATTCCCGCAGCATAATGTCCTCCGGTTCATCCATGTGGCAGCAGGTGTCAAAATGTCCTTCCTTGGCGAGGCTGAGAAATAGTCCATTGTGTGGACAGACCATTTGTTTACTATCCTTTCGTCTGTTGACGGACAGATGGGTTACTCCCACCTGTTGGCTACGGTGAGTAATGCTGCTCTGAACATGGCCCCACAAACATCTGAGCCCTGGCTTCCACTCCTACAGGTGGAACTGCTGGCTGCCCGAGACTCTTTCTAGCTGGCAATTTCACCCCCAAAGAGCACGTGGGGCCAACATCCCAAACCGCTGGCAATGGGCTCTGACCATGGTCATTTTCTGACCCTCCCCTTCCTTCAAGCACAGCCCTGGGCGTACGTGGGAGCTTTTCGGGTCCCACCGAAGCCCTCTGAAGTCATGCAAAAGCTGTGCCTCCCCTCGGGGCAGGCCGCCATCTCCTCATGCCGTGGGAAGGCACTGCCCTCAGCGTCACAAGCGCTGGTTCCACGGAGTTTGTGGTGACCGGTCTCCGCCCCCTTCTCCAGTCCGGGTCAAGACTGTTGGAGTAGGTGCCCTTGGAGCCCTGCCAGGGTCGTAGTTCTCTGGCTCCAAGCAATAACCAAAATGCACCTCCCTGGAGAAGCCTCAATGAACGCTGGTAGACAGACTGATTGCAGTGGGGGACACGTGGATGGTGCTGCTAGCCGTGGCCTTGCCCAGCCTGAGTCCCTGGGCCTGTCCCATAGCCTCTGACCCAGATCTTTGGGACCTCGCCCTTGGGTGTGGTATGCTGGGTAAAGCACTGGACTTGGGAGTTCCCTTTCCAGATCCTTCTCCTCCCACCCCCCAATTAGGGCCCCCTTCCTCCCAGGTCCAGCTCTGACCCTGCCTGCTGGAGGCAGCTGCAGTCTGAGCCTTGACCGGGCAATGCATACCTTCAAGGTCTGCTCCTTCCAATGCATGAGGAAGGCCAAGGTGGCCGCACAGCTGCGACTGATGCCCAGGGTGGAAAAGACCAGGATGACCGAGCCAAGCCGGAGGTGAACTTCTGCAAGAGGAAGGAAAGGTGTGTGGGGAGGGGGGCAGGGAGGCAGTGGGGCTCATGGATGTGTGTTGCTGGCTTCAGTGGGCCCACGGTCCAGGAGTGAGTTCGGACCCAGCCCACATGTCCTGGGCTAATCCCGTGACCTCTCTAGGACACCGTTTTGTCACCTGGCAAACGGGGACCCTCAGACCTCACTGGCAGTCCAAGAGAATCACACTGGGTGTTCGGCATTACCCTGCAAAGGCCTTTTTTTGGCTCCCCAGGCTTCCAGCCCAGGAAGCTCTGCTACCAGTTGGCCTCCCTGGGTGGGACAAGAGGATGCTCCCCCCACCCGACTCCCCCCCACCCCCAGGCACTTGGATGCCGACAGAGGTGGGAGGAAATCTAAGTTGGCTTCCTAGGCCAGTCCCCCCAAGAACTGGAGATAAACGTATCAGGGCACCTGGGTGGCTCAGTTGGTTGGGTGTCTGCCTTCGGCTTGGGTCATGGTCCCGGGGTCCTGGGATCGAGACCCACATTGGGCTCAGAGCCTGCTTCTCCCTTGTCCTTCCCCATGCCCCCAACTTGTGCACTCTCTCGCTCTTGCTCTCAAAAATAAATAAAATCTTAAAAAAAAAAAAAAAAAAAAAGAACTGGAGATAAACATATCAAAAGCGAAATCACAGACTGTCAGCACTGGAGGAGGACCCCGAGATGATGAAGGCCAAGTGCCTCATCGTATGGACAAGGAAACAGAGGTACAGAGCAGTTAAGGACTGGCCCAGAGCCACCCAGCAAGGTAGGGCTGGAGAGGGGCCCTCTGTGCCACAGGGCTCTGCCATCCCGTGGCCAGACACGTGGCAAGTCGCAATCTCAGATACTAGTCAAGTGATAGTTGCAACCTCTTGGGCAAATAAGGGATGTTTGGGCCAACACATCATCTTCCAGCCTCCCGTGCGGCCCCTCGAGCTGGGGCTGCATTGGTGCGGACCCGACTCGACCTCACTCTCTCCAGCCCATCTTGCTCTCCTTGGGGAATCCTGGCCCCAGAATGACTGAAAATTCCACCTTCAATGAGCAGTCACTGCCATGTGTGGTGGGAGAGCCGAAGGGGTGCTGTGCACACACCAGGGATCATGGAAGTCAGGGCTGGGAGGGTTCCAGAGTTTTCCTTCCACCCCACCCCGCAGACCAGACAGGAGGGAAGAGATGGAGCACGATTCGCCTGTGGGTCCCCAGAGCCCAGCCCAGAGCAGGCCTCCCTGAACGCCTGCACTCACGGTGGGTCAACACGCCCATTGCCCAAGAGGCTCAGCGAGGCCAGGACTGGGGCTTGGCCAGCCCCCAGAGGTCCTAGTGGTTCAGCCAGGGCCACAACATGGGGCACTCAATCGACAATCTGGTGCTCTTATTTGGCCCCATGTCCCCCGAGGTAAATGTGTGGCTGTCCACATGGCCGAGGGCTCCTGAGGGCTGAGCTTGTCCTGGGGCTTGGGCTGGGCCCTGCCCTTCCTCTCCTCAGTGCTGGCTGTCCTGATCAGGAACAGCCGTGTGGACAAGGTACCACAGCCCCTCTGGCCCCTGGGCACAGGCCAACCGCTCCTTACCAAGGAAGTGACAGAGGTGCCGTAAAAAGGGGAAAATGTTGGCTTCCGGGGAATCTTCAATCTTGATGTGCAGAAGTTTGTTACTGTCATCTACAAAACTAAACAGAAGGAAAGCCCAGGAAATCAGGCAGACTGGCACACAGCCCCCCTGGAATGAGCCTCGTGCACAGCAGCGGGACCACATTGCAGGGATGCTGAGCGGGCTTCAGGGAGAGGTGGCAAATAACTGAGCCTGTCTCAGAAAACAAGCACCTGCTTCATGGGGGGGTTGTGCAGATTAAGTCAGTTCATCTATGGAAAGCATTTGGCAATCTGCTTGGCACATAGTAAATGCTCAATAAATGTGACATCATTATCATTAACCACTCATGGTCCTTTGCTAGAGTATGGTGCGAAAAGTCAGATGAGGATGGGCAGGAATATGTAATGAGCTTGGAGAATGAGCCTGCTATGTTAAATGGAGAAAGCCAGGTAAGAGATATGGAGAGTGGAGCAGGGGGGTGGGGGTAGGGGCTGTTTGAGACACAGTGGTCAGGGAAGGCTTTGAGCAGAGGCTTAAAGGAGGTAATGGAACAAGCCAGGCAGCCATCTGAGGAAAGAGGGTTCTGGGTAAGGGAGAACACAAGTGCAAAGGTGCTGAGAGGCAGTATGTTTAATGGACTTGAGAAACAACAGAGAGGTAAGAGTGGCTAGAACATCCGGAACAAGGCAGAGAGAGGACAGAGAGGAGGTAGAGGATGCCTGCAAGGGGCTTGCAGAACATATGGCACGTATTAAGTACTTGGGCAATGTTAATTACGAAGACTGTGGTCTACTGATGACATTAGGCAGCATGTAGACCACTGTAGCATGCAGAAAAAGCTGCAGTAGATTCAGAAATAAAAAGAGGCTGGTTTAGTTTCAGCAGACCCAAGCACAATGCACATCCATCCATCTGTCCATCCATCCTTTCTTCCCCATCTCTCTCTCTCTCTCTCTCTCCCTCCCTCCCCCATCTATCCATCCATCCAGCTATTCATTCTTTCCTCAATGCCTACTGTGTGTGAGACCTTGGGCTGGACTCTAGTGGCCAGAAGCTGAACCAAAGAGGGCCGGCCTCTCCCAGCTTCAAGGAGCTCCCAGTCTGATGGGGGAGGCAGACACAGAAACAAATAGCCCCAATCCAACTGGCTAGACTTGGGGATAAAGACCTGCATGTGATACTGAAGAGGAAGGGCAGGGAGAAGTTGAGGGAGCTGGGAAAAGCTTCACAATGTAGGAGGCATCTAGCTGGAGAAGGTGGAAGGAGACAAGGTTACTATATAAAAATCAACTGCATTTCTATACACTAGCAACAAACAATCAGAAAGTGAAAATTTGAAAATACCATTTATAACCACCTCAAAAATACCAAATACTTGGGAAGAAATCTGACACAAAGTGTGCAAGACCTGTACACGGGAAACTATAAAACATTTTTTAGAGAAATGAAAGAGCAAAGTAAATGGAGGGATAGACCCTGTTCATGATCAGGAGACTCAACATTGGTAAGATATCAGTTCTCCCCAAATTGGCCTATGGATTCAATTCTATCCCAGTCAAAATTCCGGCAGGCTTTTTGTAGAGACCTACAAGCTGATTCCAAAATTTATTGCAAATGCAAAGGAGACAACTTTGAAAAAGAACAAAAGGAGAGGACTGGCTCTACCTGACTTCACAATTTATTATAAAGCTATAGTAGTCAAGAATGCAGAATGGATATAAAGAAAAACACAGACCAATAAAAAAGAATTAGGAATCCAGTTATAATACCACACACATATGGTCAACTGATTTCCAACAAAGGTATCTAAACAATCAAAGGGAAAGCATCTTTTTTTTTTCCCCCAATAATGGCTTCCATATGCAAAACAATGAACTTTGTTATACATCTGGCACCATATGCAAGGATTATTTCAAAATGCATCACAAATTCTTTAAGTTGAAACCATAAAACTTTTAGCAGAAAACACAGGAGAAAATCTTTGTCAAAATTCAAGCGTCTACATAGGCATGGGTCTGCTCCATTGGTGTATTCTTCTATCTTGTACCAATATCACAATGCCTTTCTTGTTGTTTTTTAAGACTTGGTATCTGGTCAAGCAAGTTTCCTATTTGTTGTTCTTTGATATTCAGCTATTTTTGGCCTTTGCATTTCCATATAAACTTTAGAATTACTCTAAAACCTATTGGAATTTTATGGGCATTACATTGAATCTATAGATCAACTGGACAAGAACCAAGATCTTTACAAAACGGATGCTTCTAATCCATAACCACAGTACATCCTCTGTTTATTCAGGTAATTTAAAATAACATCTTCTGTGGAGTGCCTGGCTGGCTCAGTCAGTAGAGCATGTGACTCTTGATCTCGGGGTTGTGAGTTCAAGCCCCACACTGGGTACAGAGGTTACTTAAAAATATTTTTAATTAAAAAATAAAATAACACCTTCTGTTTATTCAGGTAGTCTTAATAATTCCCAGTCATGCTGTGTAATTTTCTGGTGAGAGCTTACACATCCTTAATTAGGTATAATCCTAGGTATTTAATATTTTTACGCTATTGTATGTTTTTAAATCTTCAGTTTGTTTCTCGTTTGTGTGCAGAAAAACAATTGATGTCTGTATATTTCTTGAACCCAGCAAACTTAAGTCTAATAATCTCTCTGTAGCTTGTTTCAGCTTTCCTGCTTATATAATTATATTGCCCGAATAATTAAAGTTTTTTCCCCTTCAATTCCTATCTTCTTTTTCTTGTCATATTCCCTAACTAGGGCCTCTAGTACAGTGTTAAATAGTGATAGCTGCATCTCTGCCTTGTTCCCAGACTCAGAGGAACAATTTCCAATATTTTATCATTAAATGTGATGTTTGCTGTAGAGATTTTCATAGATTTTTTTTTCATTAGATCAAAATTCCCCTCGATTCCCAGTTGCTTGGAGTTTTTCTTTAAATCATGAATGTATGGGGCACCTGGGTGGCTCAGTCGTTAAGTGTCTGCCTTCGGCTCAGGTCATGATCCCAGAGTCCTGGGATCGAGCCCTCCATCGGGCTCCCTGCTCAGCAGGAAGCCTGCTTCTCCCTCTCCCACTCCCCCTGCTTGTGTTCTCTCTCTCGCTGTCTCTCTCTCTGTCAAATATATAAAATCTTTTTTAAAAAATCATGAATGTATAGCGAATATTAAATGCTTTCACTGCATCTATTGAAATAATCCTGACTTTTCCGCTATGTTATTGATATGGTTAAGTACATGGATTGATTTTTCAGATGCTAAAACCACCCTGTATCCTTGAAATAAACCTAATTTAGTCATCACGTATTAGTCTTTTCCTGCAGTTCTGTAGTCAATGTGCTAATATTTTGTTTAGGGTTTTTACATCTCTGTTTATGAAGAAAATTAGTCTACAGTTTACCTGCATTATGTTGTCAGACTGTAAAATCAGCGTTATGCTAGTCTCATAAAACAAGCTGAAAATTATTCCTCTCCTTTATTCTCTAAAAAAGAAATTTAATATTGGCTTTATTTCCTCCTTAAACATTAGGTAAAATTCTTCACTGAAGCCATAATTTTCTCTATCAGAAATTTATTAGTTATCGATACTAATCAAATTTTCTATTTTGTATTATGTCCATTTTGATAGGTTCTATTTTTTAAAAATTCATTCATCTAAATTTTCATACTTATAAGTTTTCATATATCCTAAGATCTTTTTCATATTTGTAGAATAAGTAGAGTCTCTTTTTATAAATGGCTATTTGTACCCTTTTTTGCCAACGATTTATCTGATTTATTAGTTTTTTAAAAACTACTTTGACTTTCTCAATCCCCTCCATTTCATTGTTTCTGGTTCAATAATCTGCTACTACTATTCCTTCCTTCTCCCTTATTCGGGTTTAGTTTGCTGTTCCTTTGGTCGTTGCTTGAGATGAATGCTTAACTAGTTGATTTTTAGCCTTTCTTCTTTTTAATAGATGCATTTAAGGCTATAAATTTCCCTTTACCCACAGCTTAACTGCATTCCACAAGTTTTGATACATTATATCTTTATTAGTATGTAGTTGAAAATATTTCATAATTTCCATCATGAGTTCTTCTTTAACCCATGCTATTTAAAATTTATTTCTAGGGGCACTTGGGTGGCTCAGTCAGTTGAGTGTGTCCAACTCCTGATCTCAGTTCAGGTCTTGATCTCAGGGTTGTGAGTTCAAGCCCCACATTGGGCTCCATCCTGAACATGGAGCCTCCTTAAATAAATAAAAATTTCTAAGCTTGTAGTAATTTTCTGGTTATATTTTTAAATTATTGCTTTCTAATTTCTAATACTTTCTACACTGAAAAACAACTGTATGTGATTTTAAATCTCCTGAAATTGGCCGAGTCTTGCTTTGTTGTCAAGTTTTATAAATGCTCCCTCCATGTAAACTTTTTTTAAAGATTCTATTTATCTGAGAGAGAACACAGGAGTGGGGGGAGGGTCAGAGAGAGAGGGAGAGAAGCAGACTCCCCACTGAGAGAGCCCGATCCAGGGTTTGATCCCATGACCACCACCACCACCCCCTCCCCTGAGATCATGACCTGAACCGAAATCAAGAGTCGGATGCTCGGGCACCTGGGTGGCT
Source organism: Mirounga angustirostris (assembly GCF_029215605.1). Classification (NCBI taxonomy): domain Eukaryota; kingdom Metazoa; phylum Chordata; class Mammalia; order Carnivora; family Phocidae; genus Mirounga; species Mirounga angustirostris. The sequence goes on from NW_026991713.1 coordinate 171,403,304, forward strand.
CAGATGGTTAAGCGTCTGCCTTCGGCTCAGGTCATGATCCCAGAGTCCTGGGATCGAGTCCCACATCAGGCTCCCTGCTCCGCGGGAAGTCTGCTTCTCCCTCTGCCTCTCTCTCCCTCTCCCTCTGTCTCTCATGAATAAATAAATACAATCTTTAAAAAAAAAAAAAAGAGTCAGATGCTCAACCTACTGAGTCACCCAGGCGTCCCCCTCCATGTAAACATTTTAAAAAATACAGATTCAGCAGTTGCAGGGTGCCATTTTCTGTCTCTCTTCTTAAGATAATTTAAGTTTTTTTCCTTCCTAGTCTGTTAATATGGTAAATTACATTGATTTTCTAATGTTGAACCAAACTGACCTTCCTGGAAGAAATACATTTGGTCATGCATTTCTCTTTATATATTTTTGGATCAAATTTGCAAAAATTTTGGATCCTTTTATATATTTTTGGATCAGATCCCTTTTATATATTTTTGGGTCAAATTTGCTAAAATTTTATCAAGAATTTTTATACCTATGTTCATGAGGTTTGTGGCTTTCCTTTATATAAAGTCTTTGTCAGTTTTGGGTATCAGAGTAATGATGGTCTCATAAATGAATAGGAAAGTGTCCCCTCCTCTTTCATTTTCTGGAAGACTATGTAGATCAGGTATTATTTCTTCCTTAAATGTTCAGCAGAACTCACCAGTGAAGCCATACAGGCCTAGAGTCCTCTTTGTTAAAAGGTTTTGTAACTATGAATTCAATTTAATAGATATGGGGCTATTCAGATGATCCATTTCTTGTTAAGTGAGCATTGATAGCTTGAGTCTTTCAAGGAACTGGTTCATTTAATTTAAATTTCAAATGCATTGGCATAAAATAACTCCTAATATTTCCTAATTATTTTTAAATTTTTAATTAAAAATTTTACTGAGCTCACCGTAGATTCACATGCGGTTGTAAGAAATACAGAGAGATCCACTGTACACTTTGCTTAGTTTCCCCAATGGTAACATTCTGCAAAACTATAATAGCACAATCAGCATATTGATGCTGATACAATCTATCAATTGTGTTCAGATTTCCCCAGTTTTGCTCGTATTCTGTGCATGCGTGGGTGTATGTGTGTGTAAGAAGTTCTATACAAATTTATCACCTGGGTGGATTCATGTCCACCACCAGTCAAAATACTGAACAGTTCTAACACCAAAAATGCCTCATGTTGCCCTTTTGTAACCATACCCCCTACCCTCTAACTTCCCTTACTTCTGGTAACCACTAATCTGTCATTTATGAAATTTTGTGATATCAAAAATGCTATATAAGTGGAACCACATAATATCTAAACTTTTGGGACTGCTGCCTTCTTATTATTATTATTATTTATTATTGGCTGTGTTAAATCCCTAGAGATTTACCCAAGTTGTTGCATATGTCAATTGTTCATTCTTTTTATTGCTGAATAGTATTCCATGGTATGTATATACCACAGTTTGTCTAACTATTCACCAGCTGAATAGCCACTGCAGACATTCATGTACAGGTTTTATGTGAAGTTTTCACTTCTGTGGGTTAAGAGCCCAGAGAATGTCTTTTAATATCTGTAGGATCTATAATGAAAATATTCCTTCTTTTACACCTAACATGGGTAATTTTTGTCTTCTCTCTCTTCTTTTTTGATCAGTTTGGCATAGGTTAGCAATAGTACTGCTTTTTTTTTTTTTTTAAGATTTTATTTATTTGACAGAGAGAGAGAGACAGCGAGAGAGGGAACACAAGCAGGGAGAGTGGGAGAGGGAGAAGCAGTCTTCCCGCCAAGCAGAGAGCCCGATGTGGGCCTCGATCCCAGGACCCTGGGATCATGACCTGAGCCAAAGGCAGATGCTTAACAACCGAGCCACCCAGGCACCCAGTATTGCTCTTTTCAGAGAGCCAACTTTTGTTTTCATTGCATTTCTCAAGTTGTTTTGTTTTCTATTTCACTTATTTCTGCTCTTACTATAATTTCCTTCCTTCCTCCTTCTTATGATTTCTAATTTTTTTAAGGTGAAAGTTTAGGTCCTTGATTTGATTTGAGACTCTAATATAGGCATTTAGGCTATAAGTTTCCCTCTATGCACTGCTTTAGCTGCATCCACAAATTTTGATATGTGGGGTTTTTATTTTCATTCAGTTCAAAATGCTTTCTAACTTCCTTTTTGGTTTCTTTGCAACCCACAGGCTACTTAGAAGTGTGTTACTTAGTTTCCAAGCATCTGGAATTCTTCCCAGATATCTTGTTTGGTTTACTGGCTTCTAACTTAATTCCACTGTAGTCAGCGAACATGATTCTTTATAAATTATTTTTGATACTTGTTTTAGTGCCCAGAATAGTCTATCTTGTCAAAAATGTTCCATGTTCTCTTAAAAAGAATGTATATTGTATAAAAGAATGAACACATTCAGGGGCGCCTGGGTGGCTCAGTCATTAAGCGTCTGCCTTTGGCTCAGGTCATGATCCCAGGGCCCTGGGATCGAGCCCCACGTCAGGCTCCCTGCTTGGCAGGAAGCCTGCTTCTCCCTCTTCCACTCCCTCTGCTTGTGTTCCCTCCCTTGCTGTCTCTAATAAATAAATAAAATCTTTAAAAAACAAAAACAAAAAAAAGGAGTGCCCTGTCCTTAAAAAAAAAAAAAAAAAAAAAAAAGAATGAACACATTCAAAGACCAGAAGAACACTACTGTTATTGGGCAGTGTTCTATAACTGTCAGTTAGGCAATTTTGCTCTTCTACTCTTTGAAATTATAGCCTATTTTCTGTCTGTTGAGAGAGAGATGTTGAAATCTGATTATAACTGTGGATTTCTCTAGAATCTAGAGTCTAGATCAATTGATCATCTTCCCATAATGAAATGGCCCTCTTTATATCCAGTAGTATTCTTTGCTATGAAGTTCAATTCATCTAATAATGGAGTCATTCCAAAAGTTGGTGTGTGTTTTTTTTTAATTAGTCATAGCCTGAAGTATCTTTTTCCATCCATTCTAACCTATCTTCATTTTGTATTTAAAAAGTACGTTTCTGGGGCACCTGGCTGGCTCAGTCAGAGAAGTGTACAACTCATGATCTGAAGGTCATGGGTTCAAGCCCCACGTTGGGTGCAGAGATTACTTCAATAAATAAATTCAAAAAAAAATAAAGTATGTTTCTTGTAGATATCCTACTACACCTCTGCCTTTAAATTGGGGGTATTTAGACCATTTGCACTTAGTATGATTATTGACATGACCACCTTGCTATTTGTTTTCTATTGGCCTCATCTCTTTGTTCCTCTTTTCCTGCCTTCTTTTGGATTTTTTTATGATTCCGTTTTTTTTTTTTTGTCTTATTAATTATAACTGTTTTATTTTTTGTTTTGTTCTAGCTTTTGGTAATTGCTTTAGAGTTTCCAGAACACATCTTTAACTTTTTATTACATTATAACACTTCATGTAAATACAGTAAGAATCTTCCAAGTGTATACTTCTATTCTGCCTCTTCCTGCCTTAGTAAACTATGGGCATACATGTTACTTCTACATATGTTATAATCTCAAAACATATTGTTACTGTTTTTTCTGTGATCAATTTTTTTTTTCGTTTTTTGTCTTTTTTGTTTTTGTTGTTTTAGAGGGTGGGGGGCAGAGGGAGAGGGAGAGAGAGAATCTTAAGCAGGCTCCAGGCCCAGCAGCACAAGCCCAACACAGGGCTCAATCTCATGAACCTGAGATCATGACCTGAGTCAAAATCAGGAGTCAGATGCTTTAACTGACAGAGCCACCCAGGCAGCCCATGTGTTAAATTATGTTTTGAAGAGACATAAAAGTGACAGCGAAAGTGTTTTATGTTTATCTACATAATTATTTCTGGTGATAAACTTTATGGTTTTTATCAAATTTAGAAAAAATTTTTGGCTGTTACTTCTTTAAATATGTTTTCGGTCTTTCCACTTTCCTCTTCTTTGGAGATTCCAATTTATACATGTTTCTGTTCTGGTCTTTCTTTCTTTCTTTTTTTTTTTTTTTAATCTTTTTCTTCCCTGGGTTCCATGTTGGACACTTTCTACTAGTATGTCTTCAAATTCACCAATCTTTTCTTCTGCAGTGTTTAATCTGCCTTTAAATCCATCCAATGTATGTTTCACCCCAGACATTCTCATCCCTAGCCTAGGACTAGTTTTTCCTCACAACTGAAGCAACACTTTTCTCAGTGCCCTCTTTGAGGCCCAGTATGTTGTGAGTTTTGTCTACTCTGATTGGAAATGCAAACTACTCTTGGCCCTACATGATCTCTGGGGATTGTACTGTGTGTTCATTTCTACTGGTTTTTCTCCCAGCCTTGACTTGTTTCCTCACATGTATGTGCTTATCAGTACTCAGGTGAAGACTCAGGGGGAACTCTGCAGATGTTAAGAGCTTTTTCTTTATATTCAGCTCTCTATTCTCCATGCAGCTCTCTCCTGCAAATTCTAGCCAACTTGACCTCTCTGACTTCTCAACTCTATATGCTCAACTCAGAAGGAATGACAGGATCTGTCTTGGCCTGCTTCCTGTACTATGACCTGCAAACAGTCTCCTACTAATAAGCTGGGTCAACTGAGGGGCTCATCTTTTTTTTTTTTTTTTTTCCCTCCTCCGAGGAATCAATGTCCTATGCTGCCTATTGGCCACTGTCTGGAAACCCCTGTCTTAAGGTTTTGTCTGGGATTTGGGGGTCGTTTAAAGTGGGATTGTAAACTGGGTCATGAGGGTGGAGCCCTAAGAGATGGGATTAATGCCCTTGTAAAAGAGGGGTCAGAGGGTGATCTTCTGCCATAAGAGGATGCAGTAAAAATAGGGCTGTCTATGAGCCAGAAAGCAGGATCTCACTGGACACTGAGTCTGCTGGTGACTTGATCTTGGATTTTCCCAGCCTGCACACCCATGAGAAATAAATGTATTTTGTTTATGAACCACTAGTCTGTAGTATTCTGCTATAGCAGCCCCAATGGGCTAAGACAGGGGTCACTTCTCAGAGGGCCTGAGAAGTAGGGTAAAATGGAATACTCTGTACCATAATGTTAAATACTAGGAAAGCATTCCTTTTGGTGAGATCTGAAGGGCAAGAACTGGGTCTCAGAGGCAGAGGATGCCACCGCCAAGCCAGGAAATAGACTACAAACCAGGAACAGCTGAAGGTAAGTACAGAGCCTATTCCAGTGTGTGTTGATTTCTAAGGCCCTTTCAGCTCTATAAATGCACGGCACTAGGAATCTTATATAAATGCTTAATTAAAAAAAAAAAATCAATAGTATTTCTACTCACAATGGCCCTGTCTCCATGGAGACATTGACATGTGCTTTGATTTTCAAATCCTTCTGAATTTTCGGGTCGCAGGCTTGCCTGAAATTGCCCAGGTAGATCTTGCCTGGCATGATTTCAGCAGGGTAGGGCTGAAAGGCATCCAGTTCCTGAGGGAAAGGAAGGAGAAAGGCTGCTATATAGAATACATATGCTATATGTCATAGAACAAGATATTCTTTCCCCAGGGAAGAAGCTGTTTTTGGTTTTTGTTGTTGGATTTTTTGTTTGTTTTTGTTTTTGTTTTCTGGTTCTTGAAATGTGGCTCAGCATTAGAAAGATAATCCAGAATAATGAATGAGACTGACTTGCATGAGGAGTTAGAAGGCTGATAGTAACAGGATGGAGCCACTGAGCCATGGGACAGCATGCTGCATCTGAATGTGGACATCCCACTTAGCCCCCATGGCACCTGTGTGCACTTTGAGGGGTGCACAAAGACTGGCATCTGAAACCCCTTGATGCAGAACTGCATAAATCCAGAGCGTGTCCAGTAGGGGGAGGGGGAGGGTGGGAAGCCTTATATTATTACATATTATAATTGTATTATATTATATATTGTCATTGATGGGACAGCCCTTCTATTATATAACTATATATTATAATTATCTTATTAATAACACAATTATATAATATTTTTGGAGGCCACCAGAATTTTAACACCTTCTTAAAAGAAAAAACCACTAAAACTACTCACATAGAGCCTATTTGTCATTAGGAACTAAATTCTGATGAGTTCTGATGTAGACAGGTAGGGAGGACAGGGCACCACTTAAATGGGAGCTCACTGGAATTCCAGGTCCAAAGTTATGATATGAAAAATTGGGGTTTCTTTGAAAAACAAAGACACAAAGAACAAGATGATTCCTACATTCCCCCAAAGTGTGTCCTAGAAAACAGTGGTCCCTCGCAATGCACTGTGAAAAAAAGGATTTAGAGAATCAAGTACATATGGGAAGCAGTACCTAGGATATCCCTGTCTCAGAAATTCACAACGTACATTACTAAGTAAAGGCAGGAGAAGTAAACGGCAGTAAAGAAATCTGATAACTACAGCCACTATGGAAAACAGTATGGAGTTTTTTCAAAAACTTACAAGTAAAACTACCATACGATCCAGCCATCCCACTTCTTGGTATATATCCAAAGGAAATGAAATCACAATGTTGAGGGAGTATCTGCCGTGTTCCTTACAGCATTATTCACAGTAGCCAAGACACAGAAACAACCTAAGTGTCCATTGACAGATGAACAGATAAAGAAAATGTGGCATGTATACAGAATGGGAGATTATTCAGTCCTGAGAAAGAAGGACATCCTGCCATTTGTGAGCTTGAGGGCATTACTCTAAGTGAAATACAGGAATACCTCACCTTATCGTGCTTCATTTTATTTTGTTTCAGAGATACTGCAATTTTTACAGATTGAACATTTGCGGCGACGCTGCATTGGGCAAGTCAATCAGTGCCGTTTTTCAACAGCATTTGCTCCCTTCGTGTCTCTATCACATTTCGGTCATTCTCACAAAATTTCCAACCTTCTCATTATTATTATATGTATTATGGGGATCTGTGATCAGTGATTATGATCACAGATATGTGATCAGTGATTATGACCCACTGAAAGTTCAGATGATGGTTAATATTTTTTAGTAATAAAGTATTTTTAATTAAGGTATGTCCACTATTGGGGCACCTGGGTGGCTCAGTCAGTTAAGCGTCTCAGGTTATGATCCTGGAGTCCTAGGATTAAGCCCTGCGTCAGGCTCCCCGCTTGGCAGGGAGTCTGCTTCTCCCTCTGCCCTTCACCTGACTCGTGCTCGTTCTCTCTCGCTCTCTGTCAAATAAATAAAATCTTAAAAAAAAAAGGGGGGGTATGTCTATTTTTTTTAGACGTAATGCTATTGCCCACTTAACATACTACAGTATAGTCTAAACATAACTTTTATACACAGCAAAAAATTCATTTGCCTTGCTTTATTACAATATTTGCTTTATTGTAGTGGTCTGGAACCAAATCCACAATATTTTCAAGGCATGCCCTAAGTCAGACAGAGAAAGACAACTACTGCATGATCTCACTTACATGTGGAGTCTGAAAAGGCCAAATTCATAGAAACAGAGAGTAAAACAGTGGTTGCCAGGGGCTGGGGAGTGGGGGAAATGGGAGATGTTGGTCAAAAGGATACAAACTTCCAGACATAAAGAGGCACAAGTTCATGGGGACTTCAGTTAATACTGTGTTATATACTTGAAAGTTGCTGGGAGAGTAGATCTTAAATGTTCTTACCACCACACACAAAAAAATGGTAATTAGGTAAGGTGATGGTTAGGTTCATTAACCCTATTTGGAGATCATTTCACAATATACAAATGTATCAAATAAACACATTGTATACCTTAAACTTATATATGTTATATGTCAATTATATCTCAAAAAAACTGAAGGGGAAAATTTACAAAATCTGATTGTTCCAAGGAAAGATTATGAGTGTCAACCAGGTGGTTAGAAAAAATTGTCATCAAATAATAATTTACAAACTAGTTAGGAAACAGCCGGTAAAGCATGGCAGGCTAAAACTATTCTCAAAGTGTACCTCCGAGGAACTGCTAAAAACCTTCCTACTGGTTCCTCGGGCCAACTTTGTGGCCCAGATGTTTATCATAACACATTGGCTACATGTTTATTATTGGCATGGGTTGAAAATCACTCGTGATATTTAGTACAAAAGCTAAGCATAACCTCAAGAAAACAAACAAAAACCACACTCACGTTGTATAAACTGTTGTTTCCAATATGATCTGTTTGGAGGTCCCTTTCTTGTGTGAGTATTCCACGGGAAATGCTGACCTATGTGATTTCAAAGGTCAAACCTAGTTCTAAAATTCCTCTGGCTCCAAGTCAGACTCAGAAATAAGCACCGCAGGCTACTTTGGCTGTCCAGAGGCTTCAGAGCCTTCTGGCCTTAGCACATCGCCCCTCCCAGTGAGCCCACTGCAAGCCCACATCCTTCCCAAGCTGTCGGCCTCAAAAAGCCTTTCTCAGAGAGCAGACAGCAAGCCAAGCCGATGCTCAAGTGTGCGAAAGGGACGCAGGACCCTTCTACCTGCAGACAGGGCCGCTCCATAGGACCCAAAGCTTCCCCAGAGCTCAGGCTGACCACACCCAGGATGCTCAGCTTGCTGGATCCAAAGGACACCCTCCTAGTTTCACCTGGAAAATCTCACTGAACACCCAACACAGATCTATCAACTCTTCCTGCTGCTTTCAAACCAGCTTCCTTTCCTATGGCTGTGTGGCAGGGAAAAACACACCGGGCTGGTAAGAGCAAGCGCGTGTTAATTCTAGATGCCATGATTCTAGATGCCATAAGGATGTCCAAACTGAGCCCACTGCTCTCCCCCACACTGCCTCTGCCTCCCGTGTCCCCCACCTGTCACCCACACAGGGAATCAGGGTACTAATCCCAGGCTCCTACCTCCCCGCATGTCCCGCCCTCACCGCACTACCCCCCCCACCGTGTCTAATCAGTGCCACTACCCAAGTGTTTCCTGAATCTGTCCTCTCCTCACCATAGTGGCCTTCCGCCTCCCCCAGAACCCCCTGGCAGCCCCCACGGGTCTGCCTTCCACACCACGATCGCTGGTGAACTTTCTCAAGTGCCATCTGACAGCACCAGGCACCCCGGGGCTCACCACCATCTCTCTCTGGTGTGGGCTTCACGTTTTGGTCCCCGAACCTTTTGCTCCAAGCGAAATCTCATTTAAGGGAGGCCACGTGTAAAGCAGAGGAAATGAGAAGTCGCTCTGTCCAAAGGCCACATTCAGCGCCGCCACCCGCCCTCCTAGAAGGAGTTCCTTGGGTAGCAGCAGGGACACCCCTGCTTTCCAGTCTCAGAGCACATAGCAGAGAGGAGTGGGGCTTTCACTCGTGCCCCTGAACTACTAACAAAGGTCCCAAAGCAGGGAGCGACAAATACTAGGTGCCTACACTCTAAGGAGGGCCACAGACACCTAGGGCAGAACCCTGCTAGCTGCCACCACCATCCACCACGCACCCCTCTTCCCAGTCTACCTGAGATGGGGCGAGGGCAAGTCTCAGGGGTATACACATGTCGACACTGACCAAAATGTACATTTAAATACGTGCACAAACTTACTGATGAACTTACTTATAGGCTACTGAACCTTACTAAAGCTTGTTTTCCAAAGGGACGGAGGTGAGTTATCAGCAGGGTGAGGTTTGCAGAAATACTTATTTTGCACAAGGAAAAGCCAGTAAGGGGTGCTCCTCTAGGAGTGAGCAGTGCCTGGCAGGACAGGGAGACTGGGGGGACACCAGTGGAGCTGAAAATCATAGTGTGAAGGAGGGCAGATGTGGTCAGGGGGTCATGGACTGCCAAAGTAAAACAAGGAATTGGGGGTGCTCCTGGCAGGAAGTCTTGGATGGTTTTCTTTGAAAGATTCTTAGTAGCAGATGGGGCCCGTAAACCGGGCCCCAAGGAAACCAGCAGCTAAGGCCACCAGCAACATACAGAACCGGGCTGGAACAGAGTGAGAAGTCCTGGCCCCACCGCTGACGGGCAGCTAGTCCCACAAGACAGGCCCCACCCTGGACCCCCAGCACCGAAGTCACAGGCCCAGGAGCAAGGAAGAGAGGAGAGGTCCCTGCAGCTAACCCACACCCCTGGCCACTCCCACCCCAACAAACTGAAGACTGCCCAGCTCTGGGGGATGGGAAGAGATGAGACTTAATCCAGATCTGAGATTGGAAGGTTAAACTAGCCTCGCTTGTACTGGCCTGATCACTTTTCTTCTCTTTTAAGAAATTATTTTAAAAATATGCAAAAGTAGAAAGAATAGTATAATAAACCCCTGGGTCAATCACCCATTTGCAAATATCATCAACTAATGGCCAGTTTATTTTAGCTCTATCCTCACCCACTTCCCAACATACCCCAGATTATTCTGAAAAGCCAGACATCATATTGTTTTACCCCATAAATATTTCATTCTGTATCTCTGAAAGATCCAGTTGATATACACATTTCCCCTCTCATTTTATGATTAGCTTAAAAGTCGTCAGAATTTCTGGAATGTGCCCAAGATGCTGCTAAGGGCAAAGAGCCAAAGGTAATTACTAGAAAGAATGAAGCCCCCACATGTCTACATCCCACTGCATTCAGACTCTTCAATAAGCCCCCTGCTGTATGATGCCCTCCAGGGACCAGCCCCTGCCTGTCGGTCATGGCCACCCCATGGCCACCCCGTGCCTGCCTCAGCCACCCTCCACCCACCTCTCTTCCTAGTAAGTTCCTCCTCCTCCTTCTGGTCTGGCTCCAGGAGGGGCCTCACCTCACCTGGGGTGCCCCTTGTCTCTCCCGCTAGCCAAGAACTCCTCATAGGCAGGATGCTAGCTTGTCCTTTTTGTGTCCTCTGGGCTTGTGGGTCCAGACAGCTGAGAATGGACAGGCAGCCTTAAATTGTGGCACCCCTGCCTGTCTTTGATGACAGCCTGACATCCAGAGCACCCCCTGGAACCCCTGCCCTCTGGACAGGCCCCACCTCTTCACCACCGTGCTGACTCTGGCCTGAATCCAGCGATGAGAAATTCACCCTCGTGGCCTGGACCTCCTGGCTGCTCCAGGTCCATTTCCCAAGCACAGTCTCCATCCCTTCCATCATTCCCATGTCGCCCAACTCCTCTTTCCCCTATCCTGCTCCCCATCCCTTGGTCAACCAGGGGGAGACCATGCTTCCATCCAAGCCTGCCTGGGCTCAGTACCCTGCCTCACCTGTGGCATCCAGATGATCTTCTGTGTCCGGAGGAAGTGGTACATGGCTGAGAAGCGTTCATAGCCTCCTTTCAGGATGCAGATGGGGTGGTGGGTGAGGTGGGCCAGCACCCTGCCACACTCCACGGCAGCTCCGGGCACCAGTTCTAAGAGCAGAGACCAAAGAGGTGAACAGCCCCTGTGTGCTCATCGTTTGCCTAAAGCTCCAGTTGACGGCCACTCGATTTGGAAAAGCAACGGTCTGGGAACCTGAACGAAATCTAAATGGAGAAGAGTGTTAACAACTCAAATTTAAGCCACTTGTTACCAAGTAAGTTGATCCTTCTTTTCTGTAAATTCTTAGATGATGCAGATCTCCACATTATTGCAAGGCAAGAAGATTTAACAGAAGGGAACGGTCTCTCGCATATATACATCACATATCATATACCAAACCATTCACCTAAGGGGGGTAAAGTAATGGTTTTCAGTATATTCACAGAGTTGTGCAACCATCACCCGAAAAAAGAAACCCTGTACAGGCTAGAAGGTTTCACTCCTTTTTTCCCTTCAAACACCCAGGCGGAGTGTTCCAATTTCTCCACATCCTCATCGACACGTGTTAGTATCAGTCTTTTTGATCGTGGCCGTTCTCGTGGGTGTGAAGGGACAGCTCATTGTGGGTTTGACATTGATTTAATCTTAAGTGCCTTCACTGCTCTGCAGAATCACTAGGAGACTCTATGAAAATTAGATATCTATCAGTAAGTTTGCATAATTAAGGCTAAGCCAAGATACCCCCCACCGCCCCGAGGCCACGATCTGAGCCCTAAAGACAAATATCTCACTGCAGACTTTGAAGAACCAGCTAAAAGGGGAAAGGGAAAGGCCAGGACTCTGACTCTGACTTTTATATTGAACCTCTGGCCAGAGAAAGCCGGTTCCAGCAGGGGCTGCTGAGGACAATAGGGGCCCGAGACCCGTCTGGAGGACTGGATCTGGAGGAAGAGCCTTGGGGTCAGCAGCCAGGCCAGGAGAGAAACTGTGGCTGGCGAGAGACAGGAGCCAAACCCTATCCTAGAAGGCCTGGCTTAGAAGCCAGAGTCCCCGGTGTCTCAACACCATCTCCCTCTTGAGCAAGAGACTGAATAATGGCTGAGGGGTCAGAGGGTTCAGGAGAGCGGAGTCACAGGACACACTGCTGCTGTCTTTAAGCCAGACAGCCGCTCTCCCACCAATGTCACATGACCCACTGGAGGCTTATTCACTGGGGTGCCGTGGGGTCAGTGCCAGAGAAAGCCCAATTTCCAGGAGAATAATTAGAGATTGCAGAGGAGAGCCATGAGGACAGTCCGGGGCCCAGGCTACCCAACCACAGATATGATGGGGTTATTAACATTAAATTTATTTTTAGTCCCATTAATCTGGAGTTCTCCAATGACACGAGGCTTCGCACACTTTGAATTGGGGCACCCACTACTTCAGGAGGATGAGAGACCCCATCCAGGCCAACGGGCTCTCTATGCAGCAGCGAATTTTAAGTTAATTACTTCGGGTCCTTAGCCAGGCAACTGGCTTGAAAGTCAGGCTTTGTTCAGAGAGGAGGAGGAAAAAAAATGCCCACATTCCCAAAGCTTCCCCCCACAGTTATGGTGAACGCTCCAGCCCAGGGAACCCCACCCACATCTATCAAGAGCCCCGTCTGAAGGGTCTATAATCCATATGTTGCAAGGAAGGCAGGCCGATTTAACATAAGGGAAATGTCTCTCCTCCAAGAAGGGGGCTGCCTTTTGCCTGGTGAAAGGAGTTTAGAGAAAGAGCCCAAGGGAAGGTACTCTTCAGGTTCCTAAGAAGAGACCCAGCTGAGAAGGTAAAAACACCATGTTTGCAGGGACAGGGGTGCTAAAAACCACCTGTGCCCCGCTTCCCACTAGGAATCCTGAGACAGCACCCCCCCCCAGCAAGGCGGGAGAGGAGAGAAGTTGCCATAGCCCAGGGACCAGCAGCACCTGTGGAACACCTGGGAAGGAGGTCACAGTGCTAGGGGAGGGAACCCCTCCTGACTCACCCTAGACGGGGACATTTCAGCCACAGACACAGCAAGGACAGAGGCCCGTGGCCCAAAGCCAGCAAGAGAGGGCTACACAGAGTCGGACCCCTGCTTCTAGGAGGTGATGGAGGCTCCACACGACCAGATTTCCTTGGGGGGTGGTGAGGTGGATGCTTAACAGTAGAAAGGGGAAGGGAAGAGAAACCTCGAAATGGTCTTTTACCCCAGAGACTCTGCATTCACCTGAAAGATGCCATTTTAAAGGAGAAAAGTGCCTTGAGTGGACAAGGTGAGAGTGTGTGTGTGTATGTCCGTGTGTGTGTCCGTGTGTGTGTATCCATGTGTGTGTGTCCGTGTGTATATGTCCGTGTGTCCATGTGTATCCTTGTGTCCGTGTGTATGTCCATGTGTTTCCGTGTGTCCATGTCCCCATGTGTGTACGTGTGTGCATCCGTATGTGTGTATGTCCGTGTGTGTGTCCGTGTGTGTGTCCGTGTATCCATGTATGTCTGTGTGTGTGTCCGTGTGTGTATGTCCGCGTGTCCGTGTCCTTGTGTGTATGTCCGTGTGTGTGTGTCCATGTGTGCCCTTGTGTGTATGTCCATGTGTGTGTCCGTGTGTCTGTGTCCATGTGTTTGTGTGTGTGTCCGTGTATGTCCGTGTGTGTGTCTGCGTGTGTGTGTCCGTGTGTGTGTCCGTGTGCGTGTGCGTGTGTACGTACACATGCATGCAGTTTGGGGTTTTGCTGTGTTGTTTTGCGGTTGTGGTTTCCTACTGAGAATAGGGCCTCCATGAGGTCATTTATAGAACATAAAGGGGGTTGTCTTTATTGACCACCGTTTCCTATGGTTTTAGGGTCCAGCCTACAATCCTAGGACTGCAGACTGGCACCAACCCGATAAACTTGGGGACGAGGGCACGATATCCTGGCGAAGGACCTCCTGTGAAGACTGGTTTTATTAAAGGTGGAAGCCTAGCGCCACCCAGTGACCGCTGCTGTGAGCGCCCGGGCCCATGGAAACCCCGACATGTTCACGGCTGAGCCACAAGCCGCAGAGCCCCGAGGCCAACGGCAAGGGGTTGTCAGCCCCAAACCAGGGGCTGGGTGGAGAATGCAGGGGCGCCTCAGAAAACAGGTAAGGTTAGAGCCCACCACGATTTAACGCTCCGGCTTGGGACTGGAGCGACTTTGCTTTGCTCTCCTGCTCTGCTATCCGGGCCCTGGGAGACCAGACAGAGCCAACCTGCCCGGGGTTCGAATCCCAATCCCACCACTTACGAGGCGTGGTGGTTTCAGAAACAGTCCACAAATGCTTTCAAACACGAGAAAGAATATTTGAAAGAATATAAAGGGAGGCTGAGTCTGATTCCCCACCCCTCGATGGTAGACTGCACCCAGTGACTTTCTTCTAATGAAGAGAACGGGGCAGAAGCGACCAGAAGTCTCAGGACTCCGTCGCAAGAGGCATGTGGCTGTCCCTTGCTCTCCCGCTCTCCTAGATGGCCTGCTCCAGGGGAAACCAGCTGCCGCGTCGTGAGGCCATCCAAGCGGTCCTACAGAGAGATCCAGGTGGCAGGGAATGGAAGGCTCCTGGCCATACCCGTGTGAGGCCCCTCGGATGCAGATCATCCCGGCCCAGTCAGACCTTCAAATGACAGGGACCCTAGCCAGCACCTCGACTGCAATCTCAGCAGACACGCCATACCAGAACCTGGTACCAGTTAACTAATATTTGCTGTATTAGGCTACTGAGTTTAGGGGCAATTCATTACATGGCAATAACTAACTAACTCAACACGTATGGGACCTTGAGTGAGTTACTGCATGCACCTTTCTGGGCCTCAATCTCCGCATCTATAAAATGGGGATGTTACCTATTAGAGACCATTCTCCATGGCCTCTCAGGTTTCTATGTGTCCTGTGAGCAAAGGTACTGGCTTTTCGAGAGTATCTGTATATCAAACAGCCTCGGAAGATAGATCGTTTCTCCCTCTAGAGCTAGGGGCGGGCGGGCTTTCTGCCCGTTATAAAACATTCAGGCCCTGGGAGCACCTGGGTGGCTCAGTCGGCTAAGCATCTGCCTTCGGCTCAGGTCATGATCTTGGGGTCTTGGGATCGAGCCCCGCATCGCATCGGGCTCCGCACTCAGCAGGAAGTCTGCTTGTCCCTCTGCCCCTCCCCCTGCTTGTGCTCATGCTCTCTCTCAAATAAAGTCGTTTATAAAAAAAGAAAAGAAAAAAAAAGATTCGGTCCCCTGAGCTCAGGGTTCTCCTGTAATACAACCCACGGTGTGGGTAGGTTTTTCTTGGCCCTCTTCCTGTCACCCTGTGAGAATGGGGGCTCGGGCGCCAGGGCAAGGAGAGGAGGACATTCTGGTTACTTTCGCTGCTCTGACCCGGGAGCCTCACGTCCTCTGCCAGCACTCATGAGGCTATGGCAGGCTCACCTGGCATTTTGCAAGGAAGGAAACCCCTCAGCCCCTCCCCCGCTCTTGGCATAACCCATTTCTCAGGGGCGTGTTCTGCAGGAGCTGACCCAGGGAGAGCCTTCGGTGTGGTTCCCGGCGTACCGCGAAAGGGCTCCATCACCACCAGTTGCTGCTCCGGCTGCGCTCCTCAAAACCTACCGTGTCTACCATCTTCGGTGTTGTCCTCCTCGTCCTCCCCTCTTAAGGCGATCTCCAGGGTGCTGGTGTTGTTATCATACACCACACAGTATTTCACGCACTCCAGATCCACAGACTCCGGGAGAAGATACTCATTTGCTCTCTAAAGAAACCACAGGAGAGGTCTGTTGGCGGGTGGTTCAGCTGGGCACATACTCCCCGCACTCCAGCCCTGGGCGCAGCTGGAGGGAGGACCGTGCCCATTCCCCCGACTACACACACAGGCCCGGAAGCACCGAGAAGGGACCGGAGGGTGTGCTGGACGCCGAGCACCTTCCACGCCCACACGACCTGCTGTGGACAAAGCTGGCCAGAGCTGACCGGACCAGAGACGGTGTCCTCACTTAAGAGCTGGTCTACCGAGTGGCCCGTGGCCCACTAAGGGGCCTGGCATGCATTCTCTCAGAGCAACCAAAGTGAGGACATCCTCTCTCTAGGGGAAAGTAGTTGGTGATGGAGGCCAAATCCAAAACCTGCCATAAGAAGGGCAATAAGCAGAAGGCTTGGATAAGCAGAAATCACGAGCAAGCGGATATAATGCGGCAGACTCACCTGTAGGCTCTGTTGAGAGCGGGAACTTTTGTTCTTTTGTAGTCGTTGATGTACTCTGAGCTTCTAGAACAGTACCTGGCATGTGGCTATAAATACGGTCAGAGGGAGGAAAGGGCAAGCAGGAACCAGGACGTCGTGAGTAGCCAGGAGCCGCTGAGTTGCCAGGAAGGCAGACCACGGGGGCAGGAACAATGCCCAGGACCCCAAAGGGTGTCCCAGAGCTTGAGGAGGCCTGGCTGGGTGGCGGCTGAGAGGTTAATCTTCACTCATTTACATGCTTCCCAAAGGCCCCCACTACTCAGGGGATCCCAAGCCTGACTCCGTCCCTTGCAACCTTGTCTGGCTGTCAGAGATGGCCCCACAGAGGACCTGCAGGTGGGGTAGAGTGAGTTTATATCGATTCTACTACAAGGCAGTCAAGCAAGGCCCATGGAGGGACAAACCAGAAAGTTCTCTGGGACTGAGCAGGGAGGAATCCCATTTGTCTGGAGGAACTAGGAGAGAGCCGGTGCTCAGGACGAGCAGGGTTTGCATGGATAATGAGGGAAGGGGGGTTTCTGGGTGTGGAGACGAACATGAGCAAAGGAGAAGGGAGTGGAGACGTGGAGCAGGTGGGAGAGCAGGACAGATGTGGCTGGACATTGACTTGTTCACTCAAATAAGCATACGTTGAGGGTCCACCCTACGTTTACACCGTGTGAGGTTCTGGAATACAGAGGTTCAAAGCAGCGCAGGCAAACACCCCGAGTTGGCCCAGAGGATTCAGAAAGGTTGTGCACAGTGGGAGGGATTGGAGCTGGGGCTGCAAGGGCAAGGGGAAATCTGCCAGACTGACAAGAGTGGGGAGAACGTTCCAGGCAGAAGGAACAGCTTCCGGTCGTTCACTTTAGTCAACAAACGTGCTGAGCCCATCCCAGATGCCAAGGACCAGATGGAGCCTCCGGGATACGGATGAGCAAGGCACATACATCCCTGTGCTCCCAGCAAAAGGTCTGGAGGCCTGAGAGAGCAGTGCGCTGGCGCGGGTCAGGGGGTGGGGGGGTGGGGGGATGCACAGGTACTCTGTCCAAGATTGAGAGACCATTGGTTGGGGCACCTGGGTGGCTCACTCGGTTAAGCATCTGCCTCCAGCTCAGGTCATGATCCTGGGGTCCCAGGATCAAGCCCATGCATCACATCAGGCTCCCTGTTCAATGGGGAGTCTGCTTCTGCCTCCCTTCCCCCACTCCCGTTCCCACTCCTGCTCTCTCTCTCACTCCTTCTAATAAATAAAATCTTAAAAAAAAAATAAATAAAGTACACACCAATTGTAGGATATATTGCAATTTCAGAAATGTTTGAATATGGGGGGTGGATATGTGCATCTTAGAACCAAGGAAATGCAGTAGAGCAGAACTGTTGAGGTGCCAGATGAGAATGGAAGTTTGCATGGCTGGGGCGCCCAGGTGGCTCAGTCACTTAAGCATCTGCCTTCAGCTCAGGTCATGATCTCAGGGTCCTGGGATCGAGCCCTGCGTCGGGCTCCCTGCTCAGCCAGGAGTCTACTTCTCCCTCTGCCCCTCCCCTTGCTTGTACTCTCTCTCAAATAAATAAAATCTTAAAAAAAAAAAAAGGAAGCATGCATGCTGGAGAGGGAGGCCAGGAGCACCCAGTTGGGGGCTGTGTGTCCTGCTGGGGCCGCGCTGGGGCTGTTGGCAGGAAAGTTGGGGAGGGGAGCCAAGAGGTGTCAGCCTGGCTGAGGCCCAAAGAATGTCTCTTCCAGAGCTGGAGGTGCTGCCAGAATCAAAAGAATATGCAGATATGAGAGTGGAGCCAGAAACTAGAGGTTGAAGCCAGCCAACTGAAAACCCCAGAAGTGGGGCTGGGGGTGGGGGAAGCAGGTAATGATGGGTTTGGGGTGGGGAGAGGGGGGTGTTAGGCAGTGAGCTTATCCTGCAATCAAATGCTCTAACCACTGAGCTACACCCCCCAAGCAGCAAGCTTATCCTGGAAAAATGTCTGAGCCAGGGCCCAGGCTCCCTGTCAAGTTCAGCATGGCAAAGGGTCAGAGATGGAGCGCATCCCAGCACAGCCACAGTGGGAAGGGAAGGGGTCAGTGTTGCCAGACAAAACTTTAGAAGTAAAACTGACAGGACAGCTAATTGCAGTTGGACAGCTGACGCTGGAAGCCGGAGTGAAATCTCTGAGCAAGAAGGTGCACTGACAGATTTAGAGCAAGGACGAAGTAGTGATCTTCTTCAGGCAGCAGCAGGAGAAAAGGAAGCTGAACCAAGGACACAGAGGAGAAACCGGGGAAGACAGACCTTGGGAGAAGAGGGTGGAGAATGAGGTCGGGATCCTGAGCGGAGGCTGCCAGGCTTGGCAATGACCTGACAGAGAAGACACCCTGTGGGGGTGGGGAAAGAGGCTTCAGTGCAGGAAGGGGGCATGGTGACTGTGTGCAGGGCTCAGTCTTTTTAAGAAAGGTGGAATAAGGGGCACCTAGGTAGCTCAGTCAGTTAAGCGTCTGCCTTTGGCTCAGGACATTGATCCCAGGGTCCTGGGATGGAGCCCCGCATCGGGCTCCCTGCTCAGCGGGGAGTCTGCTTCTCCCTCTCCCTCTGCCCCTCCCCCTGCTTGTGTGCTTGCACTCTCTCTCTCAAGTAAATAATTTTTTAAAAAAAGATGGAATGGGGGAGGAGCAGGGAAATGGGGAAGGGAAGGAAAGTGGCTTCCATCTTTGGATTATAGTTTTTTGTTAGTTTATTTATTTAAGTAATCTCTACACCCAGAGTGGGGCTCAAACCTGCAACCCCTAGATCAAGAGTTGCTTGCCCTTCAGTCTGAGTCAAGCTGGATTATAGTAATTATCTCGATGGTTTATTATTGTCTGTTCCCTGAGTAGGACAGAAGACAGTGAGCCAAGGGCATCTTGTATTCGGTTGTATCCCCCAAGGTCTGGAACAGTGCCTGGCCCATCAAGGAATTAAATCAGCATTTGCTCAGTGAAGCTGTTGGCCATGATGGGGGGTGGGGACACTGTAGGGAGCATGTGAGGGGTGTGGGAGACCCTCTTGGTGGATGCACAGGGGTGGTCCTGCCTCTGCTGCCCAGTGTCCCCCACCCTGCCGCCTCCTGGATCTAGGATAAAATCCCCCATTTCCCCCCACCCTCCTGTAAGG
This sequence comes from Mirounga angustirostris, assembly GCF_029215605.1. Lineage (NCBI taxonomy): Eukaryota > Metazoa > Chordata > Mammalia > Carnivora > Phocidae > Mirounga > Mirounga angustirostris. Next base: position 171,422,839 of record NW_026991713.1, read on the forward strand.
TGGCCAGCCTGCCCCACATTCAGACTCTCCCACTCTACCTTCTTCACTCGACGGGCTGTAATCACATGGCTTTCATCATACTCCTGTTTGGAACGCACATCTAGAAAGGAAAAGTATTTAATAACCGTATTTGCAAAGGAGCATATGATCAAACTACTTGGAATACTTGCACCATCCTCAACATATATTTGTTTGGCAGTTGGGTGATAATAATTGTCAGTTTAAAACAAGGCATGTGGGGCGCCTGGGTGGCTTGGTCGGTGAAGCGTCCGACTCTCAGTTTCGGCTCAGGTCATAACCTCAGGGTCGTGAGATGAAGCCTGTGTCAAGCTCCAAGCTCAGCGGGGTGTCTGTTTGGGATTCTCTTTCCTTCTCCCTCTGCCCCCCTCCACTAGCGCATGCTCTCTCTCAAATAAATAAATCTTGAAAAAATAAGAAAAAATAAAATAAAACTCAAGGCTTATAGTTCCACTGTGCTAGGCTGCCCACATGACTCTCCTGCCCCATCATACCCATATCCACACATCCCCTTAAGGGGTAGGGAAACTTTGTATCTTTGATTTAAGGGAAGTTTTCTCTGAGGTCCAAAAAAGAGGGGAGGGGAGAAATCAAAGCCAGAGTGAGCTCATACTAAATGCCCCATGGAATTTTAGACCCAAATTCAGACTTAAACCTAAGAACTGAGGTTCTAATGCCCCTACTAGGGCAGACGGTATGACTGATGTCCTCAAAGTTGGGAGGAATGTGAACAGGAACAGAGAGCCTTATCCATAAATCCTAAAGAGGGATGTTATCCAAAACATCATTGTTTCTAAGATTTTATTTTTTTATTTTTTATTTTTTTTTAAGATTTTATTTATTTGAGAGAGAGAGAATGAGAGATAGAGAGCACGAGAGGGAAGAGGGTCAGAGGAAGCAGCAGACTCCCTGCTGAGCAGGGAGCCCGATGCGGGACTCGATCCCGGGACTCCAGGATCATGACCTGAGCCGAAGGCAGTCGCCCAACCAACTGAGCCACCCAGGCGCCCTAAGATTTTATTTTTTAAGTAATTTCTACACCCAACATGGGGCTCAATCTCACAACCCCGAGATCAAGAGTCACATGCTCCACTGACTGAGCCAGCCGGGCACCCCCAAGACATCATTCTTAAATTCAACAAGAAAACAAACAACCTGATTTAAAAATGGGCAAAAGATATGAACAGACACAGCACACCAAAGAAGATATGCAGGTGGCAAACAAGCATAGGAAGAGATGCTCCATGTCATGTCATCCAAGAAATGCAAATTGAAACGACAAATAAGAGACCCCTACATGCCTATTTGAAAGTCAAAAATCCAAAACACGGTCAACACCAAATGCTGGTGAGGATGTGGAGCAACAGGAATTCTCATTCACTGCTAGTGGGAACGCAGAATGGTAGTTACTTTGGTAGACAGTTGGGCAGTTTCTAACAAAACTAAACATACTCTTATCAATAATCTTGCTCCCTGGTATTTACCCGAATTATTGAAAATCTATGACCACAAATGTTTATAGCGGCTTTTTTCATAACTGTCAAAAGTTCAAAGCAACGAAGATGTCCTTAAATAAGTGAATGGATAAACCATAGTACATCCAGACAGTGGAATAGTATTGAGCATGCACACACACACACACACAGAGCTATCAAGCCAGGAAAAGACATGGAAGAGAGTTAATACAAGTGAAAGAAGCCAGTTTTAGTCTACCTACCATATGGTTTCAACTATAGGACATTGCTGAATACACAAAACTGTATAGACAGTAAAAAGATTAGTCATTGCCAGGGGTTAGTGGGGAAGGAGGGATGAATACGCAGAGCACTCAGGATTTTTAGGGCAGTGAAACTATCCTGTATGATACTGTCATGATGGACACGTCCCTATAAATTTGTCAAAACCCAGAGAATGTACAACACTAAACCTACTGTAAACTCTGGGCTTCAGGTGATAACGAAGTATCAAAGTAGTTTCATCAACTCTAACAAATACGCCACTCTGGTGGGGGCTGAGGATAGTCTGAGAGGCAATGCTTACGTGGGGGGACAGAGGGACTTAAGAAATCTCTGTACTTTCTGCTCAGTTTTGCTATGAACCTAAAACTGCTCTAAAAAATCAAGTCTATTTCTTTTAAAAAAAAAAAGACATAAGAAAGCACTAACCAAAAAAAGAAAATACGGGCAAACCTAATCCTATTAAAATTAAGAACGTCTAAAACCAGAGAGGGAGACAAACCATAAGAGACTCTTAATCTCAGGAAACAAACTGAGGGTTGCTGGGGTGGTGGGGGGTGGGACAGATGGGGTGGCTGGGTGATGGACATTGGGGAGGGTATGTACTATGGTGAGTGCTGTGAATTGTGTAAGACTGATGAATCACAGACCTGTACCCCTGAAACAAATAACTCATTCTATGTTAATTTTAAAAAAAAATTAAGAATGTCTACTTTTTCTCATTAAAATACAACATTAAGAAGGTGAAAGGGCAGGGGTGCCTGGGTGGCTCAGTCAGTTAAGCATCTGACTTTAGCTCCGGTCATGATCTCAGTGTCCTGGGATCAAGTCCCAAGTCAGAATCCCCACTGAGTGGGGAGTCTGCTTGTCCCTCTCCCTCTGCTCCTCCCCCTGCTCATACGCGCTCTCCCTCTCTCTCTCTCTGTGTCTCAAATAAAATCTTTGGGGCACCTGGGTGGCTCAGTCAGTTAAGCATCTGCCTTTGGCTCAGGTCCTGATCCCAGTGTCCTGAGATCGATCCCCGCCTCAGGCTCCCTGTTCAGCGGGGAGCCTGCTTCTCCTTCTCCCTCTGCCACTCCCCCTGCTTGTGTTCTCTGGCTCTTCATCTCTCTGTCAATAAGTAAATAAAATCTTTTAAAAATAAAAAATAAAATAATAAAATCTTTAAAAAAAGTGAAAAGGCAAGGCACAGAGTGAGAAAAAAATCTGCAATACAAGTAACGAAAGACTTGTATCCAGAGTTTTTCAATCGGTGAAAAAAACAGTAACAAAAACTTCAGACATCTGAAGATACCTTTAAGACATCTTTAGAAACAGCTAAAGGCCACAGACCGAGGCTGACCCCAGTTCCCCTTAAAGTGCCTGCCTGAAAAAACTCAAGGCTACCAAAAGAACTTTCTGTTTGTCCCAGCCAACACCTGAAGATAGGACCCCTGCCTCCCAGTCTCCAGGGAAGGGTAGGAGCCTAACTTTAGTAAGTGCCAGTTAGCAAACCCAGATGGGTCTCACACAGGCCACATCCCCTACCCTTCCTGTAACTGTTCACTCTCCCAGTCCCCTGAGCCTTACTCCCTCCCACCCCCCTCCTTCACTCTCCCCCTCCCCCCCCCTTCACTCTCCCTTAAATTAACCAGTCACCTCTGTACAAACCAAAGCAGAGTTTGGTTCATGCTGGACTCTTTCCTATTGCAACAGTATGTTACTGATTAAAATCTGCCCTTACCACTTTATTTTTTATTTAAAAATCAATTAACATATAGTGTATTATTAGTTTCAGAGATGGAGTTTAGGGATTCATCAGTTGCATAGAACACCCAGTGCTCATTACGTCAAGTGCCCTCCTTAATGCCCATCACCCACTTACCCCATCCCCCCACCTCTCTCCCCTCCAGCAACCCTCAGTTTGTTTCTTAGAGTTAAGAGTCTCTTCCTGTGGGGCACCTGGGTGGCTCAGTTGGTTAAGCGACTGCCTTCAGCTCAGGTCATGATCCTGGAGTCCCGGGATCGAGTCCCGCATGGGGCTCCCTGCTCAGCGGGGGGTCTGCTTCTCCCTCTGACCCTCCCCCCTCTCATGCTCTATCTCATTCTCTCTCTCAAATAAATAAATAAATAATCTTTAAAAAAAAAAAAAAGTCGGGCGCCTGGGTGGCTCAGTTGGTTAAGCGACTGCCTTCAGCTCAGGTCATGATCCCAGGGTCCTGGGATCGAGCCCCACATCGGGCTCCCTGCTCCGCGGGAAGCTTGCTTCTCCCTCTCCCACTCCCCCTGCTTGTGTTCCCTCTCTCGCTGTGTCTCTCTGTCAAATAAATAAATAAAATCTTTAAAAAAAATAAAAATTAAAAATAAATAAATAAATAAATAAATAAATAAATAAAAGTCTCTTGCTGTTTGTCTCCCTCTCCGATTTCATCTTATTTTTCCCTCCGTTCCCCTATGTTCATCTGTTTTGTTTCTTAAATTCCACATATAAGTGAAATCATATATTTGTCTTTCTCTATTTCGCTTAGTACCCTCTAGTTCCAGCCACATCATTGCAAATGACAAGATTTCATTCTTTTTGATGGCTGAGTAGTAGTCCATTGTATATATATACCACATCTTCTTAATCCATTCATCTGTCGACAGACATCTGAGCTCTTTCCATAGTTTGGCTATTGTGGACACTGTTGCTATAAACATTGGGGTGCATGTGTCCCTCTGAATCACTATGTTTGTAACCTTTGGATAAATACCTAGTAGTGTCCTTACCACTTTAACCACAGCCTGGCTTTGTTTGCCCGTGATGCTAGCAACAAAAACCAACCAACCACATGTAGCTACATATAACAGTATGAGTGAATCTTATAATATAATCTTGAGCAAAAGAAGTCAGATACATGGTCTGTATGGTTTAAAAACAGGCAAAACCAAGCAGAGTATACTGTAAGCTCATTTCATTCATTCATATAGATGTGAAAATCAGAAATCATAGTAACCAAATCTAACAGTGTTCACAAAATACGCGATGATCTAGCAGGAACTACATAATACTAGGAAATCACATTAAGATAGTAAAGGAGAAAAACTGTAGGTTTATTTCCACAGACGCTGTTAAAATCAGAAACCGAGACCAACCTTGCAAATTCCCCGAGCAGGCAAAACCAGGTCAGTCATACAAACAAAGCTGAATTCTGTTTATTTTACAAGGCTAACTTGACCTGGATTATTTCTTGCTTGTGTCTCTGGAAAGAATAAGCAAGCTTTGAACGGTTTCTCAAGGCTGATAAGAGGGAACCACTGAAAATTCTAATACTGTGACCAGTCCCTGAAAAATAAATCCTCAAGGCTTTCTCACTATGAAGCTTGATCATAAATATACCCCTGAGCCTCATCCCACAGTCTGGTCTGAATGTTCCCAGTTTGCAAACTGTCTTTTTGGTGTATATACAATAATTTTTTACTAACTACTATTTCAATGATTTGTTGGTTTTGCTTTCGTTGTTTTGAACCTTCTTTGGCACGCAGAAAATTTCAACTCCTATCACGAAAAAAAAATCCTTAGGAAGTTAGGTATATACAGGAACTTCCTTAACGTCATGGGAAAAACTACTGAAAAGCTACACCAAACATCACAGTGATTAGTAAAGGGAGAAACAAGACAAAATGCTCACAGTCCCTGTGTCTCTGTAACACCACACTGGAGAGCAAAGGGCACAGCAATGCAGTGAGATAAGAATAAGTGAAAGGTAGGGGTGCCTGGGTGGCTTAAGCGTCTGCCTTCGGCTCAGGTCATGATCCCAGGGTCCTGGGATCAAGCCCTGCATCGGGCTCCCTGCTCGGCGGGAAGCCTGCTTCTCCCTCTCCCACTCCCCCTGCTTGTGTTCCCTCTCTCGTTGTGTATCTCTCTGTCAAATAAATAAATAAAATCTTTAAAAAAAAAAAAAAGAAGAAGTAAAAGGTATAAGAATTGAAAAGAACTGGAGCCGTCATAAATAGGATTGTCTATATTGAAACTCCAAGAGAGCCACAAACAATTAGTATTAACAGGAGAGCACATCAAGATTGCTAGATATATGGGGCTCCTAGGTGGCTCAGTCGGTTAAACGTCTGCCTTCGGCTCAGGTCATGATCTCAGGGTCCTGGGATTGAGTCCCGCATCAGGCTCCCTGCTCAGCGGGGAGTCTGCCTCTCCCTCTCCATCTGCCTCTCCCCCCGCTCGTGTGCATGGACACGCTCGTGTGTGCGCTCTCTCTCAAATAAAATCTTTTTAAAAAAAAAGATTGCTAGATACAACACATAAACATATGCACACATATATATGTATATATGTATATATATATATATATAAAACAATGGGCTGTAAAAATCGGGGGGAAAAGATAAGGTTTCAAAAGAGAAAAGACTTGCAGTAATGCCTGATGATTCAAGCAACAGAGACTAAAGAAATGGATGTGCATACAGGAAATGGTTCAGCAAAATCCTGTAAAACCAGGAAAAGCTACAGGAAAGTAGCAACCGAGGCCCATTCCTTAAGTGATCCTGCGAGCGATGAAGAACCAGTGACAAAGAGAAACATCCGCACTCCTCTACCATTCAGGACAGGACCCTTAGCACCTGCCCAAGCGGTAAGGCATAAATCCCACCTTTCCATCTGTTTTTCTCAGCTCCCAACTGTATGATTTGCAATGGCCTGAGTGCTCTCAGAGGCGAATGCCAGTATAGGATAAGACGTGCAAGAGATTTATGAGGGAAACGTATGTGCGAGAAAAGGAGACAGGGATCTACCACTCATGATGCAGGTAGGAGCCCTGTGAAGGAGGGAGGGAGGGAGGGAAGGTAGGTCCGTAGACTACAGCGCAGTTCTAAGAAAGTTTTGTCAGGGCAATGGGGAGTCTTCAAGTCAAAGACACCCATGAGAGGGATCCTACATCTTGCAGGAATGGGCTTGCCTTAGTATTCCTGCTGCTCATGGCACTGAAGGCCTGGGGCGGGGGGGAAACAATGTGGGCAGTGTGCCTTTGCGAAGAATGCAGTGATGCATTTGAAGCCCAGCATCTGGGACCATCAGGCAGTTAAGATTCCTACAGTTGGAGATCCAAGAGGCTTTCTGCCTGGGTCTGCATCTATCACCCACGGTGACCAGGAGCAGTGAGGAAGGGGGACCATCTGCTCTCTGCAGAGGCCAGCAGCAGGCCCTCTTCCTGCAAACCCAAACAGCAGGAGCATGCTGGGAACATAGGTGGCTGTTGGGAAATGGGTTTTCTCTTCTTTCCAGTGTTTTCTTCCTATTAAACATAAGAGGTTTCTAGAGGGCAAGGAGAAGTCCTTGGTACCATTACCACACCCTCACTGTGAAAATTTAAATACATTTTTCTCCACTGGAAACAGGATTTTTTTTTTTTAATTTTATTTATATGAGAGAGAGGGAGAGCCAGAGAGATCACAGAGGGAGAGGGAGAGTGAGAAGCAGACCTCCGGCCCAGTGGGGGAGCCTGACACCGGGCTCCATCCAGGACCTGGGATCGTAACCTGAGCCAAAGGCAGACACTTAACTGACTGAGCCACCCAGGCGCCCCAGAAACTATTATCAGTTTTTGCTTATCCTTCCAGAAACAGGCTTTGTATGTGATATTTATATCTAAGATATTAGGTGCGTATGTAAAGTGGCAAGCCATTCCTTAGGTTCAGCAACTGCAGGGGTTGGGGAAGTGGAGAGCTGGGGGGGGTGGGGTGGGGAGTACAGCAGTACAGCCTCTTATTATGGCTTCTATGTAGACAATAGGAAAGCCTGGTAGCACCCGCTGCAGGCATTGTCTGGGCCTGCACCCTTCTAGAGAGGGTCCTGTATCTTTGCTTTTCCACAAAAAAAGCCTATAGATACAGATTTTAGTAACTAAAATAAATGCCTGCATATACACTAAAAAAAGAGGGCACCTGGGTGGCACATTCAGTTGAGCAGCCAACTCTTGATTTCAGCTCAGGTCATGATCTCAGAGTCCTGGGACTGAGCCCTGTGTCTGGCTCCATGCTCAGCAGGGAGTCTGCTTCTCCCCCTCTGCCCCTCCCCCTGACTTGCTCGTGTTCTCTCTCTCCCTAAAATAAATAAATCTTTAAAAAAAGAAAAAAAAGTAGAAAGCAAATTTTAAAATAGTAAGTGCCAAAAGGTGACAGCAAAATGGAAGAGAATAAAGAGAATAAAAAGCAAAATACCTGCATGAAAAAAAGCATAAAGATGAAAATGCTGAAACATGAATCAAGAGAAAAAAAGCAGCAAGCCTGTTCAGGAGGGGCCCCCCGGTGGGAGGGGACCACCTCCACCCTTGGAGCTTCCTCTTCCCAAGGAGCCAATTCCCAAAAAGTCTCCTTCCTGAAAAGATCCTAAAAAGCAAAAGTCCAATATGCGAAATGAATCTAAAAGAAAGTACAGTGCCCAGGATCTCTTCCCATGATCACCACTGCTGCTAAAGGAAAACTCAAAAGGAGTCAAAAAGGCCAAAAATTACTCTTGGTAGGGAAGAAAATAGAGTGCTCCTTCTTGTAGGAAGGAAAAAGATTACAGCAAATCACCATTTGGTTAATAGAAAACTTCTTGGAAGGAACAGCTGACAAGCAGAAGTTTAATGACTTCTGGTCATTAGGTGGGGCTTGAATTCATACCCCGAGATCAAGAGTCCCTCGCTACTCCTACTGAGGCAGCCAGGTGCCCCCAGAAGTCATTAAACTTTGGACAAGGCTAGAGTTCTTAATTTGGAATACTGATTACAGTTTATATTCATTCACAGTAATAGTGGATAATAAAAATATTTTAAAGATTGCTTTAGTTGGTGTCCAATGCTGATTTTTTTTTAAATTTTTTTTTTTAAGATTTTATTTATTCATTTGAGACAGAATGAGAGAGAGAGAGAGAGAGAGCACATGAGAGGGGGGGGAGGGTCAGAGGAAGAAGCAGGCTCGCCTCCGAGCAGAGAGCCCGATGCGGGACTCGATCCAGGGACTCCAGGATCATGACCTGAGCCGAAGGCAGTCGCTCAACCAACTGAGCCACCCAGGCGCCCCCAATGCTGATTTTTAAGTGGTAGTCTTTTCCTTAAGACTTCATGTGTGCCTACTGATTGTCGCAGGAATTTTAGCAAATCTAAGGGAGTTAGTATACTAAATCAGCAGACACCGAATCTGTTAGCTCATGCATTTAATTGAAATGAGTGGGCCAGGATGATATGTAGTAGTATCTGTCCAGCTACAACTGGTCAGTTTTTTCCCCTGTGTCTATCACTCCTGTTTCATTTTAGTTTATTCTCATTCCTTGTTCGGCTCTATAAAAGTCGGCATTCCTAACAGCAAATTACTTGAAGAATTTGCCTGCTTTATAGGTTAGCACTTAAATCTTTTTTTTAAGAGAAAAGACATTTAAATTGAACAAAAATTCTTCCAACTATTGACATGTGTCAATCCAGGTATTTCCTTCCTCAGTTTTGATCAATATTTACATATATTATCATAAAAACAGTGATTTTGAATTTTTTTTGACTTGGTGTTTTTTTAGTGGCTGAAGATGTCATACGTTGTTGGTTGTTCTAACTTTTGCTGTTAAGTTTTTTCTAGAAATAACATTTATGTTGAACAGTAATACTTTAGATCTATATATGAATATTTATATAGGTCTCTTTGGAAGGATACTTTTAGGCTTATTTGCAAAAAGGCAGTTTTCTGACAGCACGCTAATGGGTCAATGAAGAAATCAAGCAAAAATCAAAAGGGCAGTTCTATTTGCTGCAATAGTTTTTTTTCGTAGAATCTTAGTGTGTATAAGTTTGTGAGCAAATGAAACATGCAGGTTCGATACATTGATTTTGATTTTCCCATCTTCTATCTAAGCCAAAATCTATATTTCATAGGTTATTTCTTTTTAATGGATATAGTAAATTCACAGCTCTCAGTTTTGATTTGGCAAGAGATCAACAACTAGGCTCTATATTGAATGGATTTTTATCACAAATACCAACCATCAGTAATTTTTTCTGGCCTATTTTAGTACATCTACTTCCTAAATCATAGTGTTAAATCATGTATTTGAGAAAACCCTTTCTTTATAGGTGGTTGCTGTCCATACTCAGCTACTCAGCTGAATAAAAAAAACTCTTAAGTGATATTTGGAAACTGCAAAGCTGGAGGGAGGAGGCAGGATTATTCCTTCAAATGATACAGAATATCACTGGTGAGATTCCAAAGCCATAGACAGCTTGAGAACAAACTCAGGATAAGAGAGGCGGTAGGACTGTTAGCTAGCCAGCTGCAACTTCCTATAAATACAGTGAAAAAGACTGGTGAAACGCAAGTATAATCTGGATTAAAAATTCACACTTGGGGTGCCTGGCTGGCTCATTCAATGCAACTTGCAACTCTTGATCTCAGGGTTGTGGGTACGAGCCCCACGTTGGGTGTGGAGAGGACTTAAATAAAATCTTTACAAAATCATGCTTTTTCAGGGATGTTCACAAACTAGTAGGTGTCCTGGGTGTCCCACGACAGCTTTCTACAGGCGAGGCCTCAAATGAATGGTATTTATCTTGCAATTCAGCCTATGGGGGCACTTGCATTACAAAGGGTATGGACTCCCAAACTTTTCTGTAGCTTCTCTGGCCAGTCACCGGAGAGTATGAAAGCACGCAACGTAGGATTTTTGGCAATTCTTGCTGATAATCATTACGCGTTGCAGTAAAAGATAAAGTATGGTCCCAGTAGGGAATCTTGAACCATTCTGATCTCCTGGGTTCTATTCCAAAATAATCACTTTTAGATTTCATTTCTTTTATCGGATGATCTCTTTGAGGCAGGTTTCAAATTTTGGCCGTACGATATGAAAGATCAGGAAAAGCACTGATGAAAAAATCTGATTGGGGCGCCTGGGTGGCTCAGTCGGTGAAGCGTCTGTCTTTGGCTCAGGTCATGATCCCAGGGTCCTGGGATCAAGCCCCACATGGGGCTCCCTGCTCAGCAGAGGGCCCTGCTACCTGGCCCCGCTTGTGCACTCACATGCTCTCTTTCTGTCAAATAAATAAAATCTTTTTAAAAAAATTCCGAGAGTGGAGTTTTAACAAACTGTCCCATGACCGCCTCTTTCTACAGGTGAGGCCACAAATGAATTTTAACTATCCTGGTGTTGCTATGGGGGCACCTTATATATATTTTTTTAATGGCATAAAAATACTGCAGTCTGTGAAAATATTTTCCTAGAGATTGAATGGGACCTAAGACCTTTCTTCCAAAACGAAGGCTTTGATTGTCAAGCCTATATTAGGTTCTGAAACTAAAACTACATATTTGTATGTATTAAAAATTATGTCAATGAGGGGCAGCTGGGTGGCTCAGTCGACTGAGCATCCAACTCTTGTTTCAGTTCAGGTCATGATCTCAGGTCGTGAGATAAGCCCCACATTTGGCTCCACACTGGACATACAGCCTGCTTGAGATTCTCTCTCTCCCTCTCCCTCTGGATATCCACATGCAAAAGAATGAAGTTGGACCTTTATCTAACACCACATACACAAATTAACTCAAAATGGATCAAAGACCTAAATGTAAGACCTAAAAGTATAAACTTGAAGAAGAAAACATAGGGCAAAATCTTCATGACATTGGATTTGGCAATGATTTCCTGGATAGGACATCAAAGGCATGGGCAACAAAAGAAAAAAAAAAAAAACTGAACTTCATGACAATTAAATCTTAATAAGGGATTAATACCCAGAATATGTAGATAACTCCTAAAAACCCAACAGTTAAAAAAAAACCTGATTCAAAAATGGGCAAAGCACTTGGATAGTTCTCCAAAAACATACAAATGGCCAAGAAGTACATGAAAAGATGTTCAACATCACTAATCGTTAGGGAAATGCAAATCCAAATTATAATGAGATATTCCCTCCCTCCTATTAGAATGATTACTATCCCCCCAAAACCAGAAAATAACAAGCATTGACAATGATGTGGAAAAATTGGAAACTTGCGAACCCTTGGGTTCATGTAAAATGGCACAGCTGCTATGGAAAACAATATGGCAGCTCTTCAAACATTACAAATAGAATTACCAAAAGATCCCGTGATTCCACTTCTGGTTTATATACCATAAACAAATGAACGAATGAATAAATGAATAGGTAAATAAATGAATAAATATATAAATAAATGAATGATAAATGGATGTGTGAATAAATGAGTGACGAATGAATGAATGCAGGGTCTCAGAGATATTTGTACACCCATGATAATAACGTCATCATTCACAATAGCTAAGATGTGGAAGTAATCCAAATGTCTGCTGATAAATGGATGAGCAAAATGTGGTATATCCATACAATGGAATATTATTCAGCCTTAAAGAGGAAAATTCTGCAATATGCTACAACATGACAAACCTCAAGGACATTATGATGCTCAGTGAAATAAGCCAAAAGACAAATACTATAGGATTCCACTTAACAGGACTTACAGTAGTCAAAATCATAGAGACAGAAAAGAGAATGGGGATTTTCAGGGGATTAAAGGATGGGAGGAAGGACAGTATTTAATGGGTATAGAGTTCCTTTTAGAGTTTACAAGAGGAAAAGTTATGGAGATGGAAAGTGGTGCCCATAAGGCAGTATAACATGATGAACATATTTAACACCCCTGAACTGTACATTTAAGAGTGGTTAAGATGGCACATTTTATGTTATGTGCATTTTATCACAATTTTTTAAATTGGGGGAGTAAACATCATAATACAAGTTCACATCAATCAGACTGCAAAAATTTTAAAGGCTGAAAAAGCCAGGTATTGGTGGGTATGTTTCTTACACTGATGATGAGAATGCAAATTGATACAATCTTTTTGGAGGGCAATTTGACAATAATGTAATGAAGCAGAATTTGCAACTTGGCAATTCCATTTCTAGGTAGGTATCCTGAAGAAACTCTTGCATGTAAATAAGAGGTCAAGGTTCTTCAGTGCAACACTGTTCATAACAGAAACAATGCAAGCAACACACCACAACTGATTAGGAATGTCTACTACCCTAACTAACAGTTAAAACAGATCTTCACATTTAGACTTGGGCATCTCCAAAATTTCAAGAAAAAGCAAGTTGCAGAATAATTGTACATTACGGTACAATTTGTGTAAATGTTTAAACCACACATTTTGGGACGCCTACATCTATAGTAAAAATGTAAAAAAAAAAAAGTACAGAAGCTGTCATCTTTGGGGAGGAGAAGCAATGGGATTGGGATGGGGTACAAAAGAGGGGTACATCAATGCATAACATTTATGTTAAATCTGAGCGGTGGGTACATGGGCATTTATTAGTCTTACTATATATTTGTTAGATGTTCAAAATGTTTCACTAAACAAGAACACAAGTCTTCTGAGAACTTCTAAATTTAATCTGGAGTTATTTCCAAGTCAAGTGACAATTAGTAGTAGCATTTTAAGCTATGTCAAAGGAGTCTAAGAGTTTCCTATAGTCATTTATTCCCCAATCCCCATAAGCTTGGTGATTCACCTAAAATAGTATTGGAAGGATACAGAACACAACACAGTTTTTTTTAAAGCACTTACCCAATAAGCAGAGATAGTTGGGTTCAGTCAGTCGGGATAGTTTTGTGACCTGATTCAAGATGTTGTAAAGCTCTGTTGGTTCACATAAAACCAAACCAGCCATCCTACTGGGAAGAATCAATAATGTAAAAGCTTAGTTCCTCTTTCTATTTTAAGTGAATGGCCAAAGATACTGGATTAAACTCCTTTACACACCTTCAAATCAAGATGAGAATCATGCGGGTGATCAGGAAAGCTTCAAGAACCTGTAGTAAAATGTGTGTCGAGGAGAATGAAGTGCTGAACACAGCATGTAGGAGCCAGAGAAGTACCAAGTAGGCTATACTGCAGTTAGCGATTCAGTTCCTCCATCAGCAAATAATTAGTGAGCACCTACTGTATACCAGGCCCCGGAAATAACTGGTAAACTAGACTACCCTCACGAAGGTTCCAGCCCAGCATGGAATACAGACACTGCACCAAAAAAAACACATTATACATAGGAACGGTGCTACCGAAGAGTCAGCATCCAGTGTTGGAGGATGAGCTAACGGGAGGGCCTCATCTAGTTGGGGCTGTCAGCAGTCACCTCTCAGACAGCCCTCTCTAGCTCCTGATTCAGGAGGCTATGCGAGACTTAGCCAGGTAGAGAAGGGAGAGAGGGTGAAGAAGGCAAGAATGTTTCGCACTTGATAGAGTCTAAAGGAGGCTGGTGTGTGTGGTGATCGCAGGGAGAGAGTGATGAGCAAAGACCCTGGGACGGGGCCTTGTAGGCTTAGGATCAGGATGGAGGCGGCCAAATTTGGGTGGAAAATCGCTGATGTGTACCGATCGAACTGCCCAGCCAGCCTGGGCTCTGGTTCCTGACTGCAGGGCTGCCCTTACTTGCTGTCCTGGTTCCTGAGCACGTCCAGCCTCTGGTGTCCCAAGGACACGGAGCGGGAGGGGCTGGGCCTGTGCAGCAGCTTCCTACAGGGAGGCCACCCTTTAGCAGGGGTCGGGGGGGGGGGGGGGGGCTGCTACAGAGAGCTGCCCAGCAGGCCTCTGGAGGCCAGCAGGGGGCATGTGGGAGAGAAGCTGAGTCTAGGGGTAATCTTCCTCAAAATAGTTAGAATTATTGGTATCATGCTCCTGGGAAAGGTCAACCCTTCAATATGGGCCCCGGGATCCTTCTCACGAACTCAGACTTTGGTTCTCAGCCTCCCCTCCAACAGGGTCAATTTCAGCCTCCACATGGATCATTTGTATCAGCAGCAAACATCCTCTGTACCCATCTCTGTTCTACTTTACGGAGACACTTCTCACTGCCTCCAATTCCTCACCTCCAAACTCTCCTGGCCGTGCCACTTACTGTCGGCTGCCTGACCATGGGGAGTAATTAGCCTCTCCATGCCTCAGTTTCTACCTCTATAAAATGGGGGTAATAGTAATACTGCCATTTCTGTAAAGCCAGGATAACAGAACCTCCCTGCTGTGTGTGGATTAATGAAAGCACACACATGAGACATTCTGATCAGGGAAGAAATGCAACCTTCTCCCCTGGAGCTTCTAACCCATCAAACCACAGGAATTGCTCTAATCAAGGTCATCAACGATGACCTTGCCTAAGCCATTCGTAGCTTCTCTCTGGGCTCGAAGGATGGAGTCTGTCCGCATTTAGCCCAGTTTAGCACCCCTCCTTCCCAATGGTCTCTACTTCCAGGACACTCCACTCTCCAGGCTTCTCTCCTACCTCTGATTGTTGCTACTCAGTCTTCCGTGCGGGAGGCTCTACCTCCTCACGTTAAGTAGGTGCTGGGGCTGTCCTCTCTTTCCTTCTCTGTCTACACTCTCTCTAGGACAGGGCTCTCCACCTCAACACCACTGGCATTCGGGGCCAGATAATTCTGTGCTGTGGGGGGGAGGGGGGGGGAATGTATAGCAGGACGTTTAGCAGCATCCCTGGCCTCCACCCAGTAGCAAACCTCCCCCCACCCAGGTGTAACAACCAAAAATGCTTCCAGATGTTGCCAAATGTCCCCTGGAAGAAGGGGGCAAGTCACCGCTACTGGAGAACCACCATCCTAAGATCTAGAGTCTAAGAGATCTGAATCCCATTTGTATACCAGTGAGTCCCAAATCATAGCCCCTGCTTGATCTCTCCACTGATCTGGACTCCACTTGGATGCTTCATGGGCATCTCAAATGTAACACAGCCCAAACAGAACTTTTCATTCACACGTGCCCACACCTCCAATATCTGTCTTTTCATTTTCTCAGCCTTGAAGGACGCACCATTATCCACCTGGTTACTCAAGTCCATGACCCAAATCCTTCTTCCCCCCAGCCCCTCACATCCAATCTGTTAGCTTCAGTACTTAAATATATTCCAAACCTATCAACTTCACTCCAGCTCCGGGGCTAACATCCTAGACTAAGGTACTGTCCTCTCTCTCTGAAGATGTCATACTCCCCAACTGTACTTCTTGCTTCCTATTTTCTCCCTACAGTCTAATCTTTACATGGCTGTTAGGGGAATCTTTTGAAACTGAGTTTCTTGGTCTTCACCTCACTTGCCACCATCCGACATTACTGCACTCGTTTGTTTGCTTGCATTATTGTCAATCTTCTCCCACTGGAATGTACGGGTCATAAGGACAGGGACCTTGTCCTCCTCGTTCACTATATCCTCACCCAGTGCCCAGGATTTTTCATGCAGAATGGTGCTCAATAAGCATGCATTGAATGAACAAATTGTTAGTCACCATTCCTGCCTTCTTCACTAATGGGGCCATCTTGACTTGACGCCATACATACAGATGCCACAGGTGGATTGTGCCTAAGGACCTCTCCACTCTGACCCCCCCCAGTCAGATCCCAGATCCTCTGTCTCTGAAAGCCCAGTGCTCAGAACATTAGGGAGGTAGTGAGTAGAGGAGAAAGGGCAAGCTTTGCATCTAACCCCACAGCTTCCATAGGCCAACCTAAACGTTGGCTCCTCACCTATCTCGTCTGTAGCTGAGCCCATCCTCAAACTCCCACCTGCTTTCTCCCCACTGCAACTTCCATCCCTTTATTCCTGAGTGGCAGGATGGTCTCCAGGCATCCAGGTGAAAACCTAGCCCCAGGGATCAACTCTTCCAGACTTCTCTCCTTCCCCAAGGGAGAGCTCTCCTTGGTCAAGCAAGAACTGCCCTCACCTGCTGATAAAGCGCAGGAGGAAGAACAGTCTCTGAACCTAATAGCAGAGAGAGAGGACTCAGCCCTGTGAGCTGAGATCGGGGTGCTGCTAGCCTGGGCAGGAGGACGACAGAGTGCTCACCCCCCTTTCAGCGTTACTCCAAACTCTACAAGGTTTAAGATGTTCTTGGCTCTGCCATTTGCACCCTAAGAATATTTTGCCATTGAGCATTTACATAGACCATTCAACTAATATGGACAAGTTTTTGCCAAAAGTATTTTCCTTAGTGAGTTCCATTAAGCCAATTTAATTCCTTGATTTTATTTCATAGTTAACCAATTCCTATTTTTTTCCACTTTCAATTTTGTTTAGCCAAAATCAGTTTTCCCAAGATCAAGTCTTTTTCTTGTGTGAATTTTACAATAAAGATTTGATTCCTCAGTCAGATTTTTATCCTAGCAGCATCAACCGAGTATAGCTTCTGCCCACTGTTTCATATGTAATGATTTCTACCAAGTATCCTTTTCCTAGTGACCTGTTCAAAACAGTGGCATCAAAATGGCAAGTTTAAGACCTCCCCCTGTAGATTCTTTGAGCACAGATAGCACTTTTTGAGACTTTCAGGAGGGATTCAGTGTGACGGTTCTTGCAGGTGAATGGGGCAGGCACATGGAAGAGTGGTAAGAGGAAGCACTTTGAGGATCTGGCTTCATGGGGTCAGAGAGACCAATATTCCTATGAACTGACCAGTCTGGGAAATCCACACAGCTTTTTGGGTGGCAAGCAAAGCCGCTAACTCTGTCAAGAGAGCAGGGTGCCAGCACAAGCCTTGTCCTTGCATACTGGACACCCACCAGTAGGAAGGTTCTTCACCCTCCCCTGCAGGGGCCTGGCCTCTCTCCAAACCAGGAGGTTTGTGTATGGCTCTCTGTCAGCCCAGAGCTGTCTAGACACAGCTGAGCTGCTGAATGCAGCTCCAGTGAGAACACATGTCTATATTTGGGGAACACAAACCAACTGGGAAGGGATGTTTCCTTAGGGGTTGTGATAGCCTGAGATGAAGCTGGAAACTGGCCAGACCCAGCCCTTCTTGCCTCCCTGGGCTTCACCAACACATGAGGCCTTTCATTCTGACTGACAGCATGGCTGTCAGAGGCCAGGCCTCACATCAGGCTTCTCAAAGGACTTCCAGGACAGAGAGTTTGGTCTATTGCTCGGCCTCAGGCAGTCTGGGTCGACACAATTGATGGGCATTTGCTTCCGGTGGAGAGGAGAGGAGAGGCACAATGCTCCTGGAGAAACCAGGCCATAAGCTGTACTTTGGGCTCCTGGCTCAGACTGAGCAGGGACCAGAGGACTGCACAGATAGGATTCAGGGTCCAGAGAGAACCCCACTACACCCTGGTTCTCTGTATGAAGCAGGAGGCTGTGCAAAGATGACCAAGGCTTAATACAGTGACAGACTTCAACAGCCTCACCTGTAAAGGGAGGCAGTTTACACGGGATTCCACTGGAAAGGCTGTAGGAAGGTTACGTCGAGAGGACACACACCAATTGTCTAACACTACCACCGGCCCTGGCATAGAGCAGGAGCTCGGGGAAATAGACATTCCTTTACTTCTACCCTAGTTCTCTCCTCCCAATTTCGCCCAGGATCCTCAGACAGCTACAAATCCCACAGATGGAGAGCACCGTTCAGAGCATCTCAGGCCAAGGAGCTGACCACGTTTCTAAGTGGAGGGAGCCTCGGGTGCTGCCTGAGGGGCAGGATCCCCCAGGATCTGGTATGGTCTTTCCTCAATCACAGCCAGACACCTTCCTTATGGCCTGAACCTTGACAAAGCTAGAGGACATAGTTCCAGGCTAGAGCACCCCCGAGCTGTGGAGGTCAGAAGTGGTCTTGAGATCAGTCTCTCAGTTCAGAGGAGCACCCGCTCCTATCATTAGTGATTGCTAGAATCTCTGGATTTCTGAGGCAACAGGTATGGGCAGAGGCCCAGACCCAGGTGCCCACATCCCTGTCCCTTGTCTTCTATCTTGCCCTCACTTCCGTGTCCCCAAACCTAGGCCCACTACACACCTGAGAGGGACCCTTGCAGTCCTGGGAGAGTGACAGGTCTGTCCATGCCATTCACCTGGCAGACATAGGGGCTGGTCAACTGTAATGCAGTCTCCCAAAAGCTGTGACCGTAACATCTGGTCTCACCTCCTCCAACTCTGCCCTCAGCATTGCTTCTCCTCTGCTCATTGATCGGGCTTAAGCCTCACCCTCCGCTCCTCTGAAAGGAGCATGAAGGAACTTTCTAGAACATGAAAATGTTCTACAGATTGTTTTGGGGGGCAGTGGTTAAGGGTGTAAATTGTCAAAACCATCCAACTGAACACTTAAGATCTGTATACTGTATTGTATGTAAACTATATGGCCATAAGAATAAATCCCATGTAGATCCAGGTGTTTCTGTGTTCAGAGATATGAATATGCGTGTTTGTGTGTACGTGTGGATAGAAGCCTGGGTGTGTAGCCCCACCTGCACATCGATGACCTTGGTGTGGGGTCTGGGCTGTGGAAACCATGTGGACTTGGACACACAGAAAGTACACACTGCAGAACTCAGCTCAGCCTCCACAGCTACCAGCAAATCCCCATGTCACTGTTCATTTGCCCAGAATTTTCCCCAACTGCTGTAACAGTTATCCAAACCTCCGCAACCCTCCTTGGGTCCCCATGGAGCACCTTCTCTCATTTCCTCGTTCTTGCCTGGGAATGTTAAGGCCACTGAGTGTGAACACCCCTCCTCAGGCAGCTGCCCCTGGGGGGTGGGAGTGATGGGGCTTCATGCTTTCTCCTGGAATCCTCTGACCTTATCCTCTCCCACCTAAACCTTCTCTCTTTCGGCAATCTCAAAGCCTTCTCCCTCCATTAGCATCCTTCTGAATTCCAACATTCACAAGCCTTAGCTTTCTTGAAACAACTCAAGAAACCAGGAAACCCTTAGAATAGCTTGGCCTGTGCCCTCTGCCGCTAGTGCAGGCAGAGAGGCTGGCGCTGGGCCCCAGCCTGGGAAAATCTGAGGCTGGCTAGCTGGCAAGAGAGGTGGTCAACTGGAAGCCATGGTAAAGGGACTTTGCCCAAGACTTGCCACCTGGAGGGATGATGGGCCAACTGCAGGTAGTATGGAATTCCAGAAACCAGGGGCTGAAGGAACTACGGAAAGCAGCAAGACTGAGGCATCACCACCTAGGTCAAAGGAAACACACCACAAAAGTACCACATGGAAGATAGCTACAAACTCCTGTCCAGCTCAGAGAATACTAATGCCGATGACAGGGGAAATTTCCTGCCCCCATCTCTACTCCTACAACCCCCATGGGTCTGAAGCCACAATCTAACAGGGGAGGGGGCTTGTGAGGAAGCAAGAGGGGGAAATGGAGAAGCCAAGCACCCTTCCCTCCAAGGGTGGGAGCCTAAAGCAAGCTTGAGGGGAAGGGAAGCTCTGCCACTGAATCAAGCTGAGATTTGACAACTAATGTGAACTGGACATGAAGGCGATGGCAGCGAGTCTGTTCTGGTGCCTCGATGTAACCCAAAGAGCAAGCAAAGAAAGCAAGCAACAAAGTGTGGGATGACAAAACTGTTCTAGGACTGCAAGGGGCTTCCTGAGAGCCCCCCCCCCACCATGTTCGATGTAACAGTCACACATGCAAAGCAGAGCACAGAATCAGTGCTTAATACAGTAGCTGTTAATACCGTTATGAACCATCTTGGGATTGAAAAGGAAGCAGCTGGGAACTGTGAGACGGGCTTTCCTAACAGTCAAGTTGTTTGGGGTGGCCTGAGTAGAGCACTTGGCAGGGAGGGGGAGGGACTCGAGCCCCTGGTGTTGGGAGTGAGCCTGAGAATCTGTGATTCTCCTATTTCTCATGGCCTTCCCTCTCCCCTCTACAGGGATGCCTTCAGCCCTAGCCTCTCTTGGGCGTTCAATCCCACATTTCACGTTGGAGTAACTCCCCATCTGCCCACTGGTACTTCTATGTGGACGACTCACCATCACTTCCAACTCAACCCATCTAAATGGAGCTCTTTATCTTTTGCCTCCAGCCAGCTCTCCTTCCCCACAACCCCAAGTCCCCTGTTTCTGCACATATATACTTCTCTCAGCCTGATGTTCCTCATCCCTTGTATTCATTTCTTAAGCCCAGATAGGCATAGACTAATCAATTCTTTTCTTGAGACTGCTTCCTCATTGGCCCCATTCCCTCTATTTCTATGGCCACCATCATAACTCAGATCTTTGTCATCTCCTAAGACAGCCTCCTGAACAATTTCCCTGCCCTCCACATCTTTCCATTAGAAAACTTGGCACGCCAAGGTCAGTCCAATCTTCCTCATAGTGCCAGTGGCATCATAAAAACCTCTGATAAACACTTGCTGCCCAAGGAATAAAATACAAACTTTGCAGCGAACATTCAGAGGTCCTGCACAATCTGGTTTTTTGCAACCTGCTTTTCCCAGCCTTATCTAAAACTATTCAACTCTTCCAAAACTCAGAGACCCACTGTCAACCTGGTGACGTGGCTGGACAATAAAGACTCAGAGATAAGAAACCTATCTGACCACAAGGAACTCTCAGTTCTAGTGGTAAGATACAGGGGTAATGAACAAGAGAACAGTTAGTGATAAGATAAAGGACACTGCTCATCTGCATGTCCCCAACTCCAAAATTTTGGAGAGGATCTATTCAACATCTGTAGACTTAGGCTTTTCTACCCCCAGGTTTCACTTTGGGCTCTTCTTTCTCATCTAAAACTTGAACTCCCATGCCCAGGCAAGGATCTCTCCCTCCTCTGGAGTTGAATGGTCCCACTGAGTAACTCCTTCCTGAGTGTATCCGCCTACATGTCTCATCCTGACATCCTTCTCAAATGGCCCCCACCCCAAATGTGGGTTAGATGCATCTCCTCTGTTCCCACCACACCTCATAACTTTCCTAGTGTTGCCCCTATCATGCTGCCTGCAATACACCTGTCTCCCCCAGTAGACTCAGCTCCTTAAAAGGCAGAAAATGGGCAGATCTTGTTACATCAACAACTGCTGCACATCTATCTGCCCCACTTGACTGAACTTTTTGAGGAATTCTATATACCCAGAAAATAGTTGGGGGTGGGGGGAAATGAAGCTTCTAATTCAACTCACAAATTTAAATGATAAATTTAAATTCCTTGGGAGCAAGAACCGTATCTTTACTTTCTGTCTGGACAAACTCAACAAATCCACTTAACTGGGCTCAGCCACAGTTTCTTCGTACCTACAGCAGCAACAATGTAGCCGTGTTCATAGCATTGCTGCGGAGACCTGAGGATTAGGGATCGGGTGCCATGCAAGTTACCACCTGGATACCAGTTTCCTCGTCTGTAACACGGGGCTGCTTTCCTGTAAACTCGTAGAACAGAGCCTCGCCCACTGTGCTGCGTCTGCCATTCTCAATGGGGGTGTCTGTGAAGGTCCTGTGCACCTTGAGGGACGAGGGCACTGGCCGGTGGGCAGCGTGGGGGGGGGGGGAGGTAGGGCGCTGTGCATTGAAGTGACTGATCAGAGAAGACCCCATCCCCCCACCCCACCCCCAGGACTCAGCCTTCTCTCCCCACTTCCCTTTCCAGAGCTTTCCGGAGCTCGGAGCCCCTCCTGCTTCCAGGAGTAGGAGGGGTGGTTTTGGCTGAGGTCTAGGGCCCGGACCGCACCCACACCGCCGGGCCTGCAGCGCGACCTTGACCTGTCTCCTTGTCAGAGCGTCTGTCTGGGGCCCCACCTGGAAATGGCTCCTCTAAGGCGCTTCCAGCCTAAATCCCGTCCTCTTCCACCTCTGTGGTGCGGACTCTCCCTCCCACTCGCGACCGCGTCTCCCCCACCTGCCGCACGGAACGCGAGACACGCTACGACCCCGCCCGGACTGCGCTCCCTGCGCGCCGGAAGCGACCCCGGACTTCCTCCTCCACAGCCCAGATGGACGTGCTACCGCGAGATCTGGTAGGGGGGTGGGGCCGGAAGCCGGGCCACTCTCGCGAGGCCGGGCAGAGCGGAGCCGGGAGGCCCTGTGCGGTGTGGAGGTCGTTCGTGTCACCTGCCAGCCGCCTGCGCCTTCTCCTGCCGTTCCGCTCCCCGCCCGCTCCAACTATGTTCTCCGCGCTCGCCCGTCCTGCGGGCGCCGCTCTCCGCCGCAGCTTCAGCACCTCGGCCCAGGTAGGCCCGACGAGGGGCTACCTGCAGGCGGAGGCCCCCCCCGGCCGGGGCCACGTGGGTTCTGGGCTCGCGAGCAGCCCTGATCCCCGGGCTAGCCTAGACCGCAGGGTCGTCCGGTACCGACCCGCGCCTGTGGCGCCCTGGGCCGGCCGGGATACTGGAAGGGACGTGCCGAAAGAAAGCCCGGTAGCGGGGGGTGGGGGGAGGCCCCCCCAGCTCTTTCCCCCGAAACCCAGAGAGCCTCCACTTGGTCTACACAACTTCAAAGTTGAGAAGCTTTGGCTGTAGGGCCGAAAATAATTTATGCTTGTAGGCAACTTTCTGTAGTACTTTAAGCGACTGACCTTGTTCTTGTAGCATCCGTACAAATAACGTGTAAGTATTAACTCCATAGTGCAGGCAGACTGAGATACCGAGGGTAGGGAACTGGTCCAAGGTTACAGTCATTTGTCCAGAGAGTTAAAAGTCCGCTCTCCTGCCCGCTGTCAGTGGGTTTTGGATCGTCAAGCTTTCCCTCTAAGAAAGTAAAGATGCTACCTCCTCTTCAGGACCCTTTTGAAGGATCCTGCTTGCTGTGGGCGAACTGGGCCTGCCCCCAGGTGTGGTGACTGTGCAGGGCTTGGTTTGGTAGTGCTTAAGCCTAAGCTATTTTTAGTCATCTTCAAGGATGGTGGTTCTCTAACTCCGGTGTGTGTTAGAATCACCTGGAAGCTAATGAAGGACGGGCCAGGGTGCATTGAGGGTAGGACCTGCACCTTTTGTATGTTTACCAGGTGCCCCAGGTGATTCTAATATAACTAAAGTTTGAGAACCCAGGAGATGCCCACATTGCCTCTTTATTGCACCCAAGAGGGAGTTGATGAGTAAAGGAGATTCCAGATTTCTGCTTTAGCTTCTGTCCTTCAGATCAGTTTCTTGTGCATTCAGTTCATTTGAAAAATAAGTACACAAGTAAGAGTATTGAGTATCCATGCTCGCCAAGATCTGTGGTGGGTGCTGCAGGAGATACCAAGATGAACAAGGGGTGGTACTTGAGATAGGCCCCAAGTGAGTAAACTTAGGACAGGTGGAGGTGCTGAAGACTGATGCTGAGGAGTGGGGGAAGGGAACTGAACTCGGGTAAGACTGTGAGATTTGCTGAGGGACAGTTGGATGAGGGGTACCAGAATGAAGCACACGAAGACTTTGGGCTTTGAAATTGCTGAGATGAGAAAGGCTGCTGGAAGAGAGTGGATTTGGGTAGGGGGAGGATATCAGGAGTTCAGTTTGAGATGTTGAATTTAAAATGCGTATGGGACATACAAGTGGTGATACTGGAAGGCACTAGAGTAAGTGGGAATGATGAGCTTGAGTGAAGTAGGTACATTGGTCTAGAGACTTTGAATCCTGTATCTTTTTTTTTTTAAGAGTGGGGGGGAGAGGGAGAGAGAATCTCAAGCAGACCCCATGCCCATCGCTGAGCCTGGGGCTCGATCCCACAACCCTGAGATCACGACCCAAGTGGAAATCAAGAGGCTTAAATGACTGAACCACCCAGGTGCTCCTGGATCCTTAACAACAAAAATGTATCGGGGCGCCTGGGTGGCTCAGTTGTTAAGCATCTGCCTTCGGCTCAGGTCATGATCCCAGGGTCCTGGGATCGAGCCCCGCATCGGGCTCCCTGCTCGGCGGGAAGCCTGCTTCTCCCTCCCCCACTCCCCCTGCTGTATTCCCTCTCTCGCTGTCTCTCTCTCTCTCAAATAAATAAATAAAAAATCTTAAAAAAAAATGTATCAAGAACACAGCCTCAATATACTTATTTCTGCAGTTATATATTAATATATATGTTATAACGCAAAAAACAGAACTTTAAAAACAAACCATAGTAGGGGCACCTGGGTGGCTCAGTTGGTTAAGCGACTGCCTTCGGCTCAGGTCATGATCCTGGAGTCCCGGGATCGAGTCCCGCATCGGGCTCCCTGCTCGGCGGGGAGTCTGCTTCTCCCTCTGACCCTCCCCCATCTCATGCTCTCTCTCAAATAAATAAAATCTTTAAAAAACAAAAAAAACAAACCATAGTAGACATATTATAAAGCAAACTTAGAAATGAAGGAAGTGTTACCCATTTGCAAAAGTTGCTGAGCGTGTGTGCAGCTAGCAGCCTCTCCTCAATGCAGAAAAGATGAGCAAGTTTGGAAATTGGTCTTCTGCAAAGAGATCAGGAGTTAATCTCTGCAATACCACAGATTCATTCTACATTGTAAAGATTCCACCACTGAAGGACTGTATTTTATACATATTAACTAAATTGATGAAACTTTGTAATATACAAATAATGACATCACCTCAACACCGAAAGCAACAGAATGAGTGAGGAGGTCATCTTATGTATCATAAGGGACTGATTCACTTAAAGACCCTAGTGAGGGCATCAGGTCAGTTCCTTTCTTTCCTTCCTTTTCCTTCCTTCCTTCCTTGCTTTTTTCTTTTCTATTTTCAAGTAATTCTACACCCCGTGTGGGGCTCTACAGTGGAACCACTGCCCTTGTCAGCCTTGGAAGCCAGTCTGAGTAATTTGGGCATGAGGGACTTCAAGGAGATTCTTGAGTAAGGAAGTGAAATGATCAAAAGTTAATTTTCAGAAGGATGGTTTTGAGGTGGAGCTGAGGGCCTAGGGTAGATAATAGAATGGGAATGGAAGGTGAGGGGAAGGTTGGGAAGATGTTTGAGATGCCAAGTCCTCCAAGTCCTAACTGGGTGTCTCTAATAAGGGAAGAGGCAGGAAGTGGTTCTAAGGGTTTGAATTTGGGAGAACACGGGTACTATTTGGGAACAGGGTGGGAGAAGTAGAAAGCATACATTTATTTAGACAGTTGGGCTTATGGGACCATTGGAATGCCTAACAGAGCTGGGAATGTGGGAGTTGGAATTGGAGGTCCCTAGGAGTAGAGACAAGATGTGAGAGTGATTGACTGAAGATCGAGAAGTGGATGAGATTGCCAGACCTCAATTTTGGGTTGATCTGGCTAGTTACCTTTTCTGGGAAGTCATGGGTCCCCCTTTACAGCACCAATTTAAAAAAATAAATAAATAAAACTGAAGATTTTTAGTTGTATGTGCTTTTGGGGTTTACTTTTCTTAAGCAGATGACACACTTTGGGTTTTGTTTGGGCTTTGGTTTCGGGGTTTGCTAACCAAAGTCCATTATTTCTAGTGGCCGTTGCTGTAGAATATGATCTGCAGTGAGAGTATAGGGACCCAAAGCAGATGGCTCTGCCTGAGAGGACCACATATGGTGCTTCAGGTTCTTTTCCCTGCTATTAGTTTGTCTCCTTCCTTGGCAGCTGCCTGCTGGCCCAGAATAGGCTCCCCTTCTCATTTGTAAGGTTAGAGTAGAAATAAGCTCACTGAGGAGTTTTGTTTAGGCCTTGAGTGAGCCCTAGTGGGGAAGGGTACTTTTTGTATAATGAGGCTTGTATCCTACTTCGTCATTTGCTATCTTTTGGGGCCTGGGTATATTACAGTTTCTGTGCCTTAGTTCCTCATATGTAAAGTGAGTCCATTAATATTACTTAATGGAGTTCTGAGAATCAGATAAGGAAAGTCGTAGCTCAGTATCAGCCCCAGGGTGGACCTGATAAATGGCCCGCGGCTACCATTTTGCTGGCGTTCCCAGTAGATGAGGTTGCTGGATGGTGGGAGTTTCAGGTGAAGTCCTGTATAATAAATTCTGTCCCTCGTGGGAAAGGTTACCAAGAGGCAGTCATTGACTTAGTTGTTGGAAATGGCTGGGGTGGGGGTGGCCGTAAGTCCCATTTGGTCATCATCCTTCACAGACTCCTCTTCCTCCTTAAATGCTGGTGTTCACAGGGCTCTGTCCCTAGTGCTCCTGTCACTGTGTTCCCTTTTGTGTTTTGTCCACATCTGGGGCTACCATTAATCTCAATGCAGATGCATAGGGCCTCCAGACCAAGCCTTTAGCCTACTGGGCACATGTGTGTCTGGATGTTTCAAGGGGCTCAAACTCGGCATGCAAAACAGAACTCATTATTTTTTCTCCCAAACCCCTTACCGCTCCTCAGTTCCCTTTCTTTCTTAAAGGCAATGTTGTCTACTCAAGCCGGCAAGTTGTCATGCCAGGTTCCTCCCTCCACTCACCATCTAGATGGAAGGGGAGGGGAGGTGACTGAATCCCTTGTAGCCCGCCCATCCTTCTTGCTTGCCTAGATCCCAACCTTGAGTCATGCTTGGACTATTGCAGTAGTCTCCCTGCCTCCATTCTTGGATATTTCCAGGCCATCTTCCATTCTGCTTCATGTCTTTTTAAAAACACAGTTCTGGACATGTTTTCCCCAGCTTCTAAGACCTTTCACCGATTCCCCATTGCCCAGAAGGACCAGATAGACTCTGCTAGGCTCTCAGCTTTGTCCCTACCTTCTTTCTTCTTCCACATGCATCCAGCAATGCCCAAGCCCTAGAGGACTGCTTCCCTTCACTAGGCCGTACTCCACAGCTCCTCCCCCTAGCATCCATCTGGTAAACTGCTGCTCCTCCTTCAAAACCCCCTCACACTTAATTCTCTCCTAGTGTCTACCTCCGTGGCACTTGTCACACTAGATGCTGTTTATTCAGTTTGCACGCCTTTCGGTGTGCAGGTTTTGTCGTTGGTGCTAGCAGGTCAGTCTGGCGTGTGGCAGGTAGGAGGTCCATGCCTATTGAATTGGAGGTGAGCCTTAAAGATGAATAAGCAGCCCCTTTGGAAGACAGTCTGGCACTTTCTCAAAGATTAAATGTGGAGTTGCCATGTGACTCCTCAATCCCACTCCTTGGTATAAGAATAAGAAGGGGATTAAGTGATGCCAGTCTAGATGTACTTAGCTCTGAAGTAGCTGTCGGAGGTCAAGTCTTTTGACTTCTAGCTCCAGCCTTCTAGATGCTAGCAAGGCAGTCGAGTCTCTCAACTGTATCACTTTTTAACTCTTCCCTGCAGCTGACATGCCCAGAGCCACCTGCTGCTTGTTCTGCCTGGCTTAGTGTGGAGCAGTAGTGATTCTCAGACTTCGGCCACTGCCAGAGTCACCCAGAAATGGTTGGCCTATACAGAGGCCTGAGCCCTGTCCTACTTCGAGGAGCCTGGCCCCCTGTGGGCTCTGTTAGTCCGGCGGGTAATCCTCAGAGACCCCGAAGTGTGGGGCACAGGCGCCTGAGGCTGCAGATCTAACTTAACTGCTAGGGAAGGAGCCTTTCGAAACACACATCCCTCCTGATGCTGCGTGCCCCCTCCCCCATCAGCTCCTTTCCCTTGTCCCCTCCAGAGCCAGCAGGGCTCTTCCCCATTCTGCTTCCCCACGGGCAGTGAACGGCCTGTTGGTGGGTGCTCAGTATGTGTTTGTTTATAGTTAAAACTGCAGGTTGAGGGGCAGGTGCCTGAGTAGAACTTGTTCATCTTTCGGGGGGTGTTTGCAGTAGGACCCCGACTGTCACAACATCTGTGGACATAAGTTCCCTGTTTCCCGGAGATAAGCCTCTACGCTTCAGAAGAAAACCGGACCTTTGGACTGGTAGAAATTCGACGCTGGTGTCTCATTTGGCACCAGAGCAATAAAAGAGACCCAGTGCAGTATTTTATAGGCTATCACGTGACTACTTCTAATACCGATTCTGTATTTTCTCTTTTAATATTTTTATTTATTTATTTGAGAGAGAGAGCATGAGAGGGGGGAGGGTCAGAGGGAGAAGCAGACTCCCTACCGAGCAGGGAGCCCGATGTGGGACTCGATCCCGGGACTCCAGGATCATGACCTGAGCCGAAGGCAGTTGCCTAACCAACTGAGCCACCCAGGCGTCCCCCGATTCTGTATTAAGAGTCCTTTCTCTGTGCCTCTTTTAGAACAATGCGAAAGTAGCCGTGCTAGGGGCTTCCGGAGGAATCGGGCAGCCTCTTGCGCTTCTCCTCAAGAACAGTCCCTTGGTGAGCCGCCTGACCCTCTACGATATTGCTCATACGCCCGGAGTGGCCGCCGATCTGAGCCACATTGAGACCAGACCAACCGTGAAAGGTACTGGACGCGCTGAGCCTGGAGACTTTGCTTCCCTTCTCCCCAGTAGACCAGGGTCCAAGCGATAGAACACGGTTCTTCAGTGAAAGTAGATCAGAGACTCGGGGTTTCCACGTGCATCGTAGAACTGAATTCACAAGTGACTACGTCTTTTTGGACTTGAGCCTGTAAAAAATTTAAATAGCAGCATCTTTCAGAAAAACAAAGGTGATCTAATCTTCCCATTTTTAATTTTTTTCTCATTTGAAAAGTAATAGGATGGGGACTTTCGGGGACTTCTGGAGATTGGGGGGCAGTAGGAATGCTGTACCCCCGGGGCTGCAGGTTGGCTTCCCATGTCCTGGGCCAGCCCTCCCGCCACCCTAGGCTCCTCTGCCAGGTTCCCAAAAGCACGGCCTCCTTAGGGAGATCTGCTCTTCCTGTCAGGCAAACGGGTGTATGTCATCCAAGAAGTAATTCGTCGTCATACATATCATATATCCTGGTTATCTTGCCTTTAGTTTATAGCAGTATCTACCCACATCCCCAAATTCTTGGTTAAGTCATTTCTAAAGCAGTACTGTAATTTACCATTTGTTTAGTTTACTACCTATACTGTTGGCCACTGAGCAGTTTCCTATTTTGCTCTACTCTAAATTCAAATACATAAGCCGTGACGAACATATTCCTCCTTACATCTTGTTTCCTAGGAGCCAGAAGTCGAATCAGTAGGTATGACTGTAAAGTCCCAAATTGCGGTCCAGAAAGGTGGTAGTAATTTCTGTCTCTGCTGGCCATGCGTGGGAATGCCCTGCGTGATGGTGTTCACATGCGTCCTCAGCCGTTGGGCACAGCTCGGGAGGTCAGTTGTCAGCTCAGACGTTTTTGTGCCTTCCGTAATCTCTGAATTTGTTGGCTCGTTTTCTTTTGGAGCTTCTGAAAGCTCCTGCAATAAGGAAAAGTCCAAATCAAAGCAAATTTTGGTCATCAGAGCAAATTTCCCTTGCAGCCTTTGAAAATGGACCTTTTTTTCCCCTCAGATGATAGAAATAAACAAGAGATACCAATACTTAGAGTCCTTCTTTATCAGCACCACGATTTTCTCACGTGGCTTTCAGTGTGTCTTCAGATCTGACCCTGAGATGGAGCTTTTGTTAGGACGCCCGGGTGGTTGGGGGGAGGAATAAGCAGCTCTTGGAACTGGGAGCCAGGAAGGCCTTACAGATGCTAGCGGGTCCGAAAAAGACAAACAGCTGAACTTGGGTGGCGGGGGGGGTGGCTAGACGGTTGATCCATTCCACGGGGGTGGGACCCAGGCAGTCGGAGGCTGGAGGAAAGTGGCGTGAAAGGCGGCTGGAACAGTCGGACCCAGTGGGGGCCATCTTCCCCTGGCTCCGTCCCCACAGCCGTGCTCGCCTCTCCAGATCAGAAAAGGTGAACTTGCTCTCTCCTGGGGTGGGGGTGTCTAGGCTACCTCGGACCTGAGCAGCTGCCGGATTGCCTGAAAGGCTGCGATGTGGTGGTTATTCCAGCAGGAGTCCCGAGAAAACCAGGTGTGTGTTTGGAAGCCTTGCCTCGCATATCCCTGGCAGTCAGGTGGGGACATGGTTTTCCGTTACAGTGGATCGAGTCAGCGTCTCCGTGGCAGAGAAGAATTCCAGAGGCTCCCCAGTCCCTATGGGATAGAGAGGCCTCCCTTTCTTGGCCCGGCACATGTCTGCCGTGTCTGTGCCTGCCCGGTCTCATGTTCTGTGCATGCGGTCTGCCCGGAGTGCCCTTCCTCCACCTGCTGCTCAGGAGCTCTTGCTGATCCTTGAGGATCCTCCTCAGATACCTCCCTCCCTGAGCCCCCTCCCCGCCTTCCATCCCCTCCACTTGTCACACTAGGTTGTTTTTCCTACAAGATAGATTGGCTTGGAACAGGTATAATGTTTGGTTTCCCTGTAACAACTGACACACAGCACTGGGCGGTTCATTTGGTGCCTTGTGAACATCTTGGATTTCTCAGGCATGACCCGGGATGACCTGTTCAACACCAATGCCTCCATTGTGGCCACCCTGTCTGCTGCCTGCGCCCAGCACTGCCCCGAGGCCATGATCTGCGTCATTTCCAATCCGGTGAGTGCCTTCGGCAGGTGGGCCGCTAATGCCGTGCCAGGAGCCCGCAGTGAGCAGGAGGTGGAGGGGCTTGCAGGGCCCAAAATCCGATTAAGGGGCAGCAGCGGGCGCGTGGGATGAACTAAGTGTGAATTCCAGCCTGGTTTTCCCACCACTCATGGGCCTTTGGGTAAATCACTCAAGTCACTTCCCCTCTTTGTGTCCGTTTC
Organism: Mirounga angustirostris; assembly: GCF_029215605.1. Taxonomy (NCBI): domain Eukaryota; kingdom Metazoa; phylum Chordata; class Mammalia; order Carnivora; family Phocidae; genus Mirounga; species Mirounga angustirostris. The sequence goes on from NW_026991713.1 coordinate 171,453,889, forward strand.
TCCACCTGCAAAGTCCATTCTTGAGGCTCCGTTCAGCCCTGATTGTGGTGGCCCATTAACCTCTTTTACCCTGTTCTGCTCAGGGTTTGCGGTTCCTGGTTCCCCATCAGGCTTGCTCAGCCACCCCGGGCCCTGCTCGTGGGGTTTTGTGGGGAGCTTCTCCTTTGATTCCCGAGAGCACACATGCCGTACCCACACAGGCAGCCCCCACGCCTCCCCAGCAGTCCCTTGGGTTGCATTGGCCCACAGCGCACTCTGTGCCTCCTTCCCGGGTGAAGCCGGCCTCTGAGGCTCAGGTCCTGGGTGGAAATGCAGTGACAGTGATGTTGACTGGGGGTCGTGCCCACCGATCCACGCCCGGGGCTTGTCCCCAGGGCCTCTGAGGAGCCGATCCCCAACTAGCTCACCCTCCTCGGGGCAACCGGTCTGCAGTAGGGAGCAGTCACCGCTTTTGCTGGGACGCTAACCTAGCGCCTAACGTAAATCCTGCGGTGGGCTTGCATCTTTATTATGCTCTCTCAGTGCACCAGGCACTGTGTCAGCGCTCGCTGTCTATTAAGTCCCATAATCTTCACGGCCTCGGGAGGTGGTTGTCTCTGCCGTGAGGAAACCAGTTGCCCAGGCTTACCTTGCAGAGTGGCCAAGCTGGGACTTGACCCGAGGCCGTCTGAGGTCTTGGCCCCACGCAGTGCTCTGCTTTGTTCAGGTGTCGGCCCCAGTGGGAGCGGGAGGTGTCCTGTGGAGTCAGCCTCACTGTTAGGTTGACAGCCGGAAGGTCGCATGCACATCTGAGCCATGGACCCCGGGGGCCCCTACGGGGAGGAGCACCTGCCGCCACAAAGGGTTCTTTGTGGGGGGTGGGGGGAGTAGGAAGTCAGCCCACGGTGACCTGTTCCACCACGAGGGCAGCTTGCCTGTAAACAAAGTTACCGGGGCAGTTTGGCCCCTTAGGACTTGCTAGTGGTCTGGGGAAGAGATGTTTCTGTCTGTGGCATGTCTCTTCTCTCAGGATGAGGGCAAGTTACACCTCTCTCTTGCATTTGCCAGGTGAACTCCACCATCCCGATCGCAACGGAAGTTTTCAAGAAACACGGAGTCTACGACCCCAATAAAATCTTCGGGGTGACGACCCTGGACATTGTCAGAGCCAATACTTTCATTGCGGAACTAAAGGTAAGGGACGCATCGGTGTTCTTCAGGCTCCCTTCCGGATGTCCTTGGCTGATCGGTGAGCATAGGAGACCAGGGGGTCTCCAGTGCTCTTGGGGCTGGCCCCCGTGGGGCAGAGTAGCTCTCAGGTTTCCTTGGGGGATCCACACAGACCCCTGCAGGTTTAACCGCAGCCAGGTGGAGTCTTGACTCTGCTCCCTCTCTGTCCTCCCTGGTGCATCGAGGGGCTGGGCTTTTTCCCAGACTTCCCGCTGCCTCAGCTGGGCTGTGCTAAGTTCCTTGCCTCTAAAAACTAGAACTAACAGGCTTTCCATGCTAATGGTATCTGTCAAATGAATGATAAAATCGGCAAACGTGAAGAATTTGGGAACGTGAAGAATTCCTGAAGTCCTGAGATGTCAGGATCGTCGATCCTGGCACGGAGTTCTGACTGCGGTCACCTGCGGCTCGCTGGGCTGCTGACCGGGCCACTGGGCCCGTGCCTGGGGGGGCGGGGACCAGCGCCAGTGCTGGTGTCCTTAGCAGAACCACTTCTCTGGCCTGTGGAAGTGTCTTGAGGGGAAGCAAGGGGAGCCCTTCATCAGCCCGGGAGAGGCTTTCTGGGCCAGTGTTTGCTGGCTTGCAGATGAGGGGGCCTCTCTGAAGTAGGAACAGTTGTCCTGCACACATGAGACTGTTGGCCTTGATCGTATGCCCCGTGTGCCAGGTAGGTCCGCTTCTGGAGTGCGGTGCCCTGTCTTCGTTCATGCTGCGGCACGTCCTCAGCCCCTCTCCTGGGGGCGGGGCTCCCAGAGATCCAGAAGACAGGCCAGGCCTTGGGATTCAAGAGCCAGTGGAATGTAAAAACCAGTCGGGCGCGGACATGGAGGGTAGTTGACTGAGTCAGGACAGGCTTTCTGGAGGAGCTGGCATTCCCGCTGAGTCTGACCAAGGACAGCCCGGGAGGGTGGGGTTTGGGCCTCCTGAGGTTTGCAGCCCGGCTTCCTGGGAGCCACAGTGCTCATTCTCTTTGGGCTTTTGTGGTGCTCCCAAGCTCTTGGGGGCCAAAGCACGCCATCTCCCCCGGGCCCCTGGTCCTGCTGCAACACCCTAGCTGCACGTGGTGGCTGCACGTGGCTATGTAAATTACTTAGAATTACAGAAAATTAGAAATTTCGTGTCCTCCATTGCGCTGGCCACATTTCAGATGCTCGATAGCCACATGTGGCTCCTGTGTTCTCGCAGAAAGTTCTGTGGGATGGTGCTGTCATAGCCTGGGAAGTTCTGCTGTTTGAGGTGGAGGAAGGGGGATCTTGGCCCCTGGCAGATAACCTAGTGCTTGTCAAGCTTCAGTTAAGTGAATTGTCCTCTCCCTCAGGCTCTCTGGCATTCTGGAAAAATCCTGATTTGTATCAGGAATGAAAGTTGGCCCTTAAAGCACCAGTGTCTGGAGCCTCCCTCAGTCTTCTCGGCCATCTTCCGCCCCTTTGCCACCTTCTCTTGGCTTTGCTGATGTGATTACATGTTCTTTACGGCCCCAGGCCTTTGCTCTTTCTGCTCCTTTTGCCTAGAATACACTTCCTTTGGCAAAGTCCTGCTGCTCCTTCTCAGATGAAGTTACATCTGTCCCAGAAAGCCTCTCCCGGGCTGATGAAGGGCTGCCCTTGCTTCCAGAGCCGCCCTGTGTGGCCGTCTCAGCACAGCAGCCGGGGACGTCACTTGTCTCTGTCTCGTAATCAACAGTGAGGGTCTCAAAAGCAGGGCCTCCTGCTTGTGTCCCTAGTGACTGGCACACTGCCTTGGCACGTAGGCGCCGCTGTGTGAGCTTCCTGCTCCGTGAACTTGGTCCTGTGGGCTCTGCCCCCCTCAACGCTGGGTCGCCCTTCCTGGGCAAGGCGGGTTCTTAACTTAGGGCTGCTCTCTTTAGCAGCTGCGGCATTTAGGGAAGGTAGCATCATTGGGGGACTGCTCACTTCCCTCCCTTAACTCCCACTGGATTCTTTTTTTTTTTTTTTTTTGGACCATCTTAAGAAATACCTGGTCCAGGGGCGCCTGGGTGGCTCAGTTGGTTAAGCGTCTGCCTTCGGCTCAAGTCATGATCTCAGGGTCCTGGGATCGAGCCCCAAGTCGGGCTCCCTGCTCCTCAGGGAGCCTGCTTCTCCTCTCCCTCTGCCTGCCTCCCCCCTGCTTGTGCTCTCTGTCTCTCTCTCTCTCTGTCAAGTGAATAAATTTTAAAAATCTTAAAAAAAGAAAAAGAAACACCTGGTCCGCAGATTGGGGGTGTTGTGCCTCCAGTTTAACAAATGAATCAGCCTCTCCTATTCAGCCCTGACAAAGAACCATGGTGTTTTGACCCCTTACAGCTCAGTTTTATTCTGTCCTAATCACTGTGAATTGACAGACTTCTCACCCCCAGGTTTTCTGGAATTGTTTTGAATTTTGCTCTACAATGACGGGGAGGGAATTGGACTCATTCTTTGTGACCAAGTATGGGGACGTGAATCTGGGCTGGTGCATGGAGAATGACCTTAGCTCTGGGGAAGAGGACTGTCTTCTGAGGGACCAATGGGGGGACCCTACAAGGAGGCAGTTTTCTGCTCCCTGTAAAGGAAGACCCTCAAAGTGACCTCACCATGTGACACGTACTCCTCGCTGCGCCTCTCCAACTGATGTTCCGTGCGGTTGGTGGGGCCATGGCAGGAGATCTGAACACAGCTGGACTCCGGTTTCTGTGGTTTCTTTGTTCTGACTTCTGTGGATTTTTTCCAGTATTGGTCCTTTAGGTGGATATGACATGGCTTATACTCAAAGAGCTTTAAAAATTAACAAAGCTTCATACATTGGTGGCCAGGGTTTGGATCCCGCTCGAGTCAATGTTCCTGTCATTGGCGGCCATGCTGGGAAGACCATCATCCCCCTGATCTCCCAGGTAAGTATGTCACCTTGCCAGGAAGCCGTGTTACCGGGAACACCTTTAAGAGGTTCCACCTCGAGGTACTGAAGACAGACTGACAAAGAACTAAGCATCTGTCATATTTTGAGAGAATTCCTGCTGTGGATATAGCCCCAGCCATTGTCGGGGGTGGGGGTGGTTCTTGAGTGGCCTGCAGGGCTGTGGTCAGGCTCTAGCACTTTGGGGTCCACACCTGTGGGAGTGAGTGTGGTCAGAAGGTGCTCACAGTGGCCAGCTCCCAGCACACAACGAAAACTGCTGCAGGAAACCACTGAATTCCTGGTTGGGTCAGAGCAGGTAAAGCTGCTTTGTTTAAAAATGAGTAGAGGGGCACCCGGCTGACTCTATCGGTAGAGCTTACGATTCTTCATCTCAACTCTGTGAGTTCGAGCCCCACGCTGGGTGTAGAGATTACTTAAAAATAAAATCTTTAAAAAAATAAATTTAAAAAAAAATGAGTAGAGACAAGGTGAACACCACTGAGAATGAGATGTATTAAGTCAGTGTCCTAACCCCTGAGTATAATGCACTTAGGACACAAAATATTTGTGCTGTTCTTGCCAAAAGTGCATAACCCAATGAGAAAGGTATGAGGAAACCTTCTATAAATCTAAAATGATGGACATTCTACAAAACGAGCTGTCAGTCCTCTTGGCAAGTGTCCAGGAAGACAGGACTATTAGGAAACGGACTGAGGTGGGGTCCTGGGTGGGAACTGGGACAGGAAACGGACAGTAGTGTTGAAATGGGTGACATTTGAGTAAGGTCTGTAGTTAATGTATCGATGATAATTTCGTGGATCTTCATAATTGCACTGTGGCTATGTAAGATGCTAATAACATTGGGGTAAGCCAGGTGAGGGAAATCTTTGTGCTATTTTTACAACTTTTCTCTAAGTCTAAAATTAGTCCAAAATATTAAAAGTTCTTTAAAAATGAGTAGGGGCCGGGGGGGTGGGGTGGTAGGTTGGTGCCCGGCTGGGCACGCGACTCAATCTCAGGGTTGTGAGTTCAAGCCCCACATGGGGTGTGGAGCTCACTTTAAAAAGCGAGGGGTGGGTGGGCCGGTGGTAGGGGCCACCTACACCTCCCAACAAAGTTGACTTTTTCTTTAAAGCAGAGTTGGTCTCGGTTTCCCCTGTAGTGGCAGTGGCGGGGGAGGGGTCTGCCACGAGAGGGGGAGGACAGTGTGGGGTCTGGGAGTGGTGGCAGCACCTGCTCACGTGGTCCCTGTGGCTTTGGCCCGCAGTGCACTCCCAAGGTGGACCTTCCCCAGGACCAGCTAACAGCCATCACTGGGCGGATCCAGGAGGCCGGCACAGAGGTGGTGAAGGCCAAAGCTGGAGCAGGTGGGTTCTCGGGGGCAGCCCCCAGGTGAGGCTGTGCTGCAGTCCCCAGTTGAAGACCGGAAGGGCCCGGGCAGGCAGCGAATGCTCTTCTCGGCTTCCTGTACGTTCACGGGCTAAGCCAGCCTGGTGGCAGGGGGCAGCCCAGCTTTGTGGAGCGGAGTGGCGGTAGAGGTCCACGCCATTCACGAGTTTGCGAAATGAAGAGATGACAACCTAAATTCTTCACAGCTGAAGCTGAAGGTTTTGCAGCTGCTTTATTTAGCCGGGAGGGCAGGCTTGCCCGGATCTTCCGGTCGCGGTGCTAGCTTGGCTGACCCACCTGTGTCCTCCTAGGCTCGGCCACCCTGTCCATGGCGTACGCCGGAGCCCGCTTTGTCTTCTCCCTTGTGGATGCGATGAACGGAAAGGAAGGAGTTGTGGAGTGTTCCTTCGTTAAGTCCCAAGAAGCAGACTGTGCCTATTTCTCCACCCCGTTACTGCTGGGGGTACGTATCCCAGAGGTTGGGGCTTGTGATGGTGGAAGCAGGTGCGTTCTCTATACTTAAGATGGGGAGCCCTGGCCTGTTTGCTCCATAATTCAGTTTTCCCCTGTGCAGTGACTGTGTCCCAGTGCCTGGGCTGTGCTGGGGTTTTGAGGGTGGTCCCACGTCCCAGAAGTAAGAGCAGGAAGAAACCTCAAATGGGGTAGGAACCCTCCTTCCCCGTGGATCGGCCAGCTGGTCAGTGGCTGACTCGACGTGTTTCTTGATGAAACGCTTGTTCCACCTCAAGGCAGCCGTGGACAGTTCTGAAGGAGAGGCCTCCCTCCACCAGCCCACGTGCTGTACCCTCTGGCTCGTACTTGTTCCTTCTTGTCCCGACCTCAGGCCCGCCGAGCCGGATTCCTCTTCCAGGGAGGCCCGGAGACAGGTCACTGAGCTGTGAGATTTTCCTGGTTTTCTTCCTGGAGCGTGCTGTAGGTTGTCCCCTTGAAGTGGTGGCGTCCAGGACGGAGGCCATCCCGTCCCATTGCTTGGCTTCGGCCAGGCTGTTTTGGAGGCAGCTGTCCAGTCTGGTGACTCTTCCTGAGTGTTCGGGGAGCAGACACCGCTAGGTCTCACTCACACACCGTCCAGCCGGCTTTCCATTTCTGACGTGCAGGCAGCCACTGTCATCAGACCGAGGGGTGGCTGCCTTCATCTCCTGCCCCGAATGAAACAGTTTGGCGATGTGCCGGGCCACCCAGAGGCCCTTCCCTTAGATGCCTGATGTCCAAAGATCCCTGAGATGTGGCCCCAGACCTTGGGGACCCCGTGTGGTGGAGAGACAGGCACTATTCCGGGACCGGGGCGGCGCGGGTGTGTGCGGTTGGCAGGCCCTGCAGGCCCTGGGATCAGGGAGGGCTCTCCGGGGAGGCGGCCCGGAAGCCGAGGCTGCAGGTGCAGGCACACGGGCTCAGCCGTGGGGGTGACACAGCGACACACCTGCTGTTTTCCTGATGTCTCCCGTCTCCCTACTTGATTACATTGGACTTGGGTGGATATTACCAACCTAGCAGAAGACGGGAACCCAAAAGTATGGTCCGTGTCAAGGAGAATGACGTTCAGTGCTGCTAAGGATTGAGTGCTCCATGTGCCAAGCCGCCCACGGGTGTTCTCATGGCCTCCTTTGGGGTGGATAGTACGCCCGCCCGGTTTCTAGATAAAGAAACAGCCTTGGCCGAGGTGCACACGGAGTGAGTGTCAGGGTCTGGATCCCAGCCGGGGGGCGGTCTGCCTGAAACCCAGACTCCAGGCACAGCTCACGCCGTCCCGGCTGGCCGGGCTCCCTCAGCAAGCTGCCCCCGGCGGGTGGGCCGGGCAGGGTCATGAAGTTACACGTCAGGTTTTCCTTAACAGCCTCGTTCATGGAAACCTGTTGTAAAACTTAAGTATTTTCAATGATCCTTCTTAAATTTTAAATTGTCCAATTTTACCCCCTGCCGTCTCCTCCAGAAAAAGGGCATTGAGAAGAATCTAGGCATCGGCAAGATCTCCTCTTTCGAAGAGAAGATGATAGCGGAAGCCATGCCCGAGCTGAAGGCCTCCATCAAGAAGGGAGAGGAGTTCGTGAAGAACATGAAATGAGGGGAGCAGCCAGCGAGCAGTCCGTTTCCCTAACTTATGAAGGCATCATGTCCCTGTAAAGCCATCTCCTACCTCCTGTGTTTGAGTTGCGGCAACCACGAGTGTCGTGTTAGCGTCGCCATCCCTTCCAAATCGCCGGTCTGTCTGTGGGTGCATCAATAAAAGCAGGCTTTGATTTTCTTTTTCAAGGTCTCGGCAAATGTGCTTTCTTCCCCGTTCGAGCTGGCTCCAGAGGGCCTGTCTGGCGTCTCCATCGTGAATCCGAACGAGAGGTTATTTAAATATCAGGCTGACGCATGATGGTTTCATCAGTAGCGTCGACAAAGTCTGAAAAATTTATCGGTAGCTGTTCCTCCCAACCCTGCTCTGCACCATTGCCTCCCTCGGCTCCGTGTCCTCAGTGTCCCGGGGTGACAGTTGGTGGCACATGCCCAGCCGCCGTTTTCGGCCCCCGGCTCCTCCCATGTGGTGGTTTCTGGCTCAGCCGACAGCTCTGTCTTCTGCATCGGAGCTGCCTCGGCCAACCGCTGTCCCACTCCAAATCTCCTCCTCTCGGACGGGGGCCACCCTAGGCCAGAGCTGTGAAGGCTGGCACGGGGGCTGAAACGCAGCACCGGCTGGCTGCCGGGCAGCGTGGGGGACGCGGGAGGGCTGGCTTCGTGGCTCCAGCAGGACCTAAACGGGAAGTTGGTTGTATTCTCTGGGCTTAGGGTAAATGTGGGGAATTAGAGCCAGACCTGTTCCCGTTAGTGTCTGGCGCGTTCCATTGCTTGGAAAGGGAAACAGAGCCCTGTGCCTGAGAAGGAACTTGGCCGCAAGTGATGACCTTCCAGTGACCGGGTGAAAGGGCAGGTGGGGGCGGAGCTCTGCCCTGGGCGGGACACTCCTCAATCTACAGGAGCTTTTCCTTAAAACTAAAATGGGTGTTATCATTATGACATCATTGTTTTCTTATAAGAGTAATAGGCGTCCACTGTTTAAAACCTAAAATGTGGGGCGCCTGGGTGGCTCAGTCCGTTAAGCGTCTGCCTTCGGCTCAGGTCATGATCCCGGGGTCCTGGGATCGAGCCCCGCATCGGGCTCCCTGCTCAGTGGGGAGCCTGCTTCTCCCTCTCCCTCTGCTGCTCCCCCTGCTTGTTCTGTCTATAAATAAGTAAAATCTTAAAAAATAATAATTAAAAAATAAAAATAAAAAACCTAAATAAAATGTAGCCAAAACATAAAGGAAAATAATCACGGGTGATGGTATTTCTCCTCTTTCGTTTATTTTGAAAGTTGAGATAAGGTCTCATGTGTCATTTTGTAGCCTGCTCTTCTGGTGAAACACCACCCCGCCCCCCGGGTCTAGTTGCTTTAATGCCATTTTCTGTGTCATCATTCGACTTCCCCCCCCCCCGCCCCTTCCCCCGCAGCCTTTCTGCAGGCTGACAAGGCTCTGCCGGCTGCTTCTGCCCCAGCTGCAGGGCCCAGCCGGCCTGGCGCATCCAAGATGGTAGCTTATGTGTGCTGGTGTGTAGGGGCTGCCGGGGAGGCCGCCGGGCTTGTCACTCTTCATGGGGCCCCTGCTGCGGAGCAGGCAGATCTCTTACTTGGTGGCTTGGGGTTCTCGAAAGTGCAAAAGCAGAAACTGCCTGGCAGTAGGACAGGCTCAAAACCGGCCCCATCCTCGAGGTGAAAGCAAATCCCCAGGCAGGTCCAGGCATGGGGGGGGGGGGGACCGACCATGCAAGGGCCGGAGTCCCGGGAAGGCCTGGTTCTTCAGGGGCCACCTTTGGAGACGAGCTACCACTCTAAGCACGGATGTATTTTCCCTTATCGCTTGTCATAACGGGGTCACCCTTACGGGGAGCCCACGGTAACTACTCCACTGCCCTTGGATGATTTGGTCACTGAGGGTTTCGCTACTGTAAAGAGCAGGGCTCTGGATGCTGCCTTTGGACTAATTCCTCCCGGTAGTTCTGTGTGTGAAAAGCCATGCCAGCTCTCTCTCGGGTCATCTGCTCTGTCATGGGATCCTTGCGGCAGCCCTGACAGGCAGGGCCTAGTAGACTAGGTGACTCAGAGCAGGTTCAGGAAGGTTCGAGAAGGTCAGTGCGCATCTCCGCATACCAGCGGTCACCACACGGGGGCCTCCCAAACGGTTTGCTATTGCTAAAGATGCAGCTTCCTGAGCCCCCACCTCTCAGAAGTTCTAACCTAGCAGTCTGAGAACGGGGGTGGCCAAGAATGGAAAACACTGCAGGATCTTCCAGATTATACTGGGGAGGGGGGGCGGTGACCCACCACGCTTTGGACACTGGCTACCCCAGAGCTCTTTCTACTCCATAGGCCTCCTGCCGTCCAGGGATCAAGTCAGGTACGTGAGAGCCCATGAGAAGAGTGCAGATGAACTAGTGTAGGACTCAGGACCAGGTTCGTTCTGGATATTTTGGCAGAGGCAGGGAGCAAGGGAGGAGCACTTGAGCTGGCCCTGCGGGCTGGCTTGGATTCCCACAGCAGGGAGAGCAGGACGGGCTTGTCTGGCAGCCGCAGGAGTGGCTGGGCTTAAGGGAATGGGCCCAAGATGGGCTTGAGGAAAGGCCAAATGTTTGGCTTGCAGCCTAGGGCACAGGAGGAGGGAATGGGACTATTCTGGGGACGGTGTGGAATGCCAGGCTGAAGAGCTTGGATCTCCTTCTGTGGAAGTGGGGACAGGGATGGTGACACGATCCCAGGGTGTGACTCAGGAGACTGGGGTGAGGCCCAGGGGACACCCTTGCTCCAGGCCTGCAGGCTGTCCTCTAAGCAGGAAAGCTGCGGCGGCAGGACCCACTCAGGACGCTCAGCAGCAGAAGGGCTGAGGGCCCAAAATAGGGTGGCAGTGAGTGGGAGGAAAGGGATGACGGGGACACAGAGACAAAGCAGCAACTCCCAGCCCCGTTCCCACCATGCAGAAGTCCATCAGCCAGTTATCGGGGAGGTTTAAGCTAACCGCGCCCCTGCTTCCAAGCTCCAGTGACGCGCCTCCTGGTCCTGGGACTGGCGGCCATCCCCACCTTCTGGCCGCCTTCCTGACACACGACTCCCGTCTCCCCTCAGCGAGGAACAAAAACCCAGGGGTTGGGTGTATGGTGTTTATGACCATAATGAGCTGGCTGAGGCCTTTGCTGGGGGGAGGCCAAGAACCAGGCTTTAGAGAGCAGAGGGAGGCCTGGTGTGGAAGCCACCGGGCGTCCCCACCGAGGGTAATTACATGGCCGAAGACTTGGTCCTGCAGAGGGACCGCGTGCAAGTCCGGGGTAGACACCGCCACGTTGCCTAATTAGAAGGAAAGCAGAGTGTGGCGGCCTCGTGGCTACCGCAGAAGGGCTGGAACAGCTTAACCTGGAATGACCCTGAGCCCGCTTAGGAGGGACTTACTCGCTGCCCCCCTCCTCTGCAGTTCTCCCAAATTGCCTGGAGAGGGAGCTGGAGGCTGCAAAGCAGCTGCTAGGGACAGGCGGGTCAGGTGGCGGAACGAGGATTAGCATTCCCGAGCCAAATCCGGCTCTCCGCCCTGTCTCGTTTCTGCTCGTCCAGACTGGAGGGTGACTGCCTCTAACAGGGGGAGGACCTGGGAGCGAGCCCAGGGAGGTCTGTGGAAACCGGCCTGGAGACACAATAGGCAGGGAGGTGGTGGCCGGAGGGGGGGGGCGGTCAGGAAAGAAACACCCCCGTCCCCATTAACCTGGCCCAAGACTCAAGGCCCTGACCACCACCACCACCACCACCACCCAGCCACCCGCGAGCTGGTGGAACAGCAGGGAGGATAACTTCGCACTTCCGTTAACCGGGTAACCTTGGACTCCTCTGCTCTGCAGTGCCCTGTGCGGATAGCAAGGGCAGGCCACTCCCTCTGGCATCCCCAGGAGGTGGCGATTCATTAACCCAAACCCAGGGTGGACAAAGGCTGCTGGCCGGCCAGGAGAGAAAGCCCCAGGACCCCACCAGGCCCTGCAAGGGGATGGCCTGGGGCCTCCAGGTGCTTGCCTGAGTTCCCACACGGTGCTTTCTGGACCTCTCCAGTGTCTACCCCCCTGGGGCTTCGACCGAGCTCCTCAGTTAACCCACTTTCAGAAGCCACCCCACATCCTCCCCCCGTCTGCCCTCCCAGGCCTGTGGGCTCACTGCCTGGGGCAAACTCCTAAAAGCAGCCAGAGCTGGGGCCAACCAGAAATGTGTTCTTGCGTGCCCTTTCTTTCCTTCTGGATGCTTAACTAAATCCCCTCAGAAAATCCAACAGGGTCACCCAGAACCGGATGCCCCAAGTGGGGCCAGGTGGGTTGTTGATCTTTGGCTGGTTTGCCCCAGTAGAGCTAATCTGGTTGTGAAATAAATCCCTGAAGCAACTAGTGAATAGCTTCTGCCCCAGTCTGCTGGCCCCCTCCCCTGGGACCCCCGGGGCCTCCCCACCGGTGAAGGGGTAGAGGAACCGAGGAATGAGGCTGGAGAACAGGCTCCCCACCCAGCACAGCGCCCCCTGGTGGTGCCGACCACCGCCCCCCAGCCTTGCTTGGGTGGGGGCGGGGCTTGGGGGTGGTTTCCATCAGCTTCACCCACCCCATCTCCTTCCCCAGGGCCAAAGCTAATGAATGAAGCAGTCTGACACAAAAGGCTTTCCCCAACCTAATAAATGAAAATGAAAGTGTATAATATGGTTCCATGCAGGGTAGAAAAACAACAATATTTTTTAAAAGTCCCACAGAACCCCTAAAATACCCATTTGTATTTGAAGGTAAATGCACAGGAAAAGGTCTTCAAAGAATTCATGCCAGTTAGCTTGGTATTAACTTCGAGAATGAGGAAGGATGTTGCCTCTAGAGTGTGTAGGTAGGGTGCTCTCAGCTTTCTACCCTATATGCTTTGTGTTATGGGTGAATTGTGTCCCTAAAAATTCCCATGTTGAAGTCCTAACCCCACGTACCTCAGAATGCCACCTTCTTTGGAAATAGGATCGTGGCAGATGGAATTAGGTACAATGAGGTCACACCAGAGTCAGGTGGGCCCCTAATCCAAAATGACTGGTGTCCTTATATAAAGGGGAAACATGCACACAAGGAGAACATCATGTGAACACAAAAGCAGAGAGATGGGTGATGCATCTGCAAGCCAAGGAATGCCAAATATTGCCAGCAGACCACCAGAAGCCAGGGGAGAGGCATGGGACAGAGTCTCCCTCATGGCCCTCAGAAGGAATCGATACCACAGACGCCTCAATCTGGCCCCCAGAACTGTCAGACTATAAATTTCTGTTGCCTGAACCTCTCTGCGATGGTTTGTTCCAGCAGCCGCACTACCCAACACACTTTGTAGAGTCCAATATTGCACAGTGAAAAAGAGATCCCTCCCAACAGGGGTCGGAATGCATAATGAATATCGCTTATGAAATTAAAATTCAGGGGCGCCTGGGTGGCTCAGTCAGTTGAGCACCTGACTCTTGGTTTCGGCTCAGATCATGATCTTATGGGTCATGAGAATGAGCCCCAAGTCGGGCTCCACACTCAGCGGGTAGTCCGCTTGAAGATTCTCTCCCTATGCCCCTTCCCCCACTTGCGGGTATAGGCGTCGGCGAGCGCGCGCGCTCTCTCTCTCTCAAATAAATAAATCTTTAAAAAAAAAGAAAAAGAAAAAGAGGTCATTTGTCCTCCATAATCCCAAACCTTAAAAAAAAATTAAGGCACCACGCTGTATATCTATGCATGGGTCTTGGCATGTAATGCAACAGCCACTTGTTACTGCCCCTTTTATGGATGAAGGTGACTTGCCCCTGCTCACGCAGCATGAGTGACAGTGCAGAGTGGGAGCTCAAGCTGCCGGGCCGCAAACCCAGGGCGCTGTGCTCTTCTCAGTTGCTGTACCCACTCCCGGAGTTCTGGCCTCTGTCCCATCCCACATTCGTCAGCTCTGGTGGGCACAGGGGCCCCTGGCACGTGGTGGGAAGACCCCTGGCCTTGGAGTCCAACAGTCCGAGATTCAGTCCTAGCTCTGCCATTTATACCCAAGTGACCTTGGGGGGAAGCACCGTCCACTGGCTAAACCTCAGTTTCCTCTTCTAGGAGATCATGAAAAGCCCTTTACGAACTATAAAGAGCTGTGCACCAGGGAGTTGTAATGTCTCTGGTACCTGATTCTGATGTCACATTTTGCCTAAAACAGGGCCAGCTTTTCCTGGCTGTCCCTGCAAGTCCCTATTGATGACACCATCTCCCACCATGAAAGTTGTATCACCCTGTCCAGGCCGTGGGCACATTTTTTTCCTCTCTCACATCTGCTGAGTCCTGCCTACTTCCCAAGTCTTGCAGGAGGCAGAAGAATGGCCCCCCAAAGTTGTCCACTTCCTCATTCCTGGAACCTGTGGATATGCAACCTTACATGGCAAAGGGGACTTGGTAGATGTGATTAAGTTAAATATTGTAAGATAGGGGGGGCCTCCTGGATCACCACATCAGGAGGGCAGAAGGGTCGGAACCAGAGGAGGCGTGAGGACAGAAGCAGGTCAGAGTGAGATTTGAAGATGCTGCTTCGAGCCTGGAGAACGGACGAGGGGCCACCAGCCAAGGCAGGCAGGTAAGCAAGGAGACAGATCCTCCCCTAGAGCCTCCAGGACAAAGGCAGCCCTGCTGCCACCTTGGTTTTAGAACTTCTGACCTCCAGAACTGTTAGATAATTGTTAGATAATAAGCCACGGAGTCTGCGGTAATTGGGGCGGCCGCCACAGGAAGCTGACGCTCCCCTCCTCGGTGTTTGCAGGCATATTTCTTTTAACCCTCGTCACACCCTTCTAAAGTGGGTGCAATTAGCATCTCCATTCCACAGCCAAGAGAACTGATGCTCAGAGAGGCTGAGTAACTTGCCCAAGGTCACACAGCAGGTAAAAGAAGCTGGGATTTGAACGCCTGCACCCCATGCATGGCTGTGTCTCAGACATCTCCCCTCTTAGTAGCTCCCTCCACCACGGGGCAGACCCTCCCAACCCGTGGGTTGGTTCTGTCCCTTGAAACCAGATCCTTGGATTTCTTGGGTTCCTGGCTCACTGGTGCTCTGATGTCCTACCGTGCTTCTGCGGTGCCATTCGAGGGGAGGGGGGAGCCACCGTGGCACCCTCCCCCCCAGGCAGATTCTCGACAGAACTCCACAGGGGATGGATCCCTGCTCAGGGCCTAAATAGAGGCCACATGCAGAGGGACTGGCATGCCTGAGTTGTCACATCACAGCCCCTGCCACTGCCCGGCCACTCTCAAAGGCCTGACAGAGAGGCACCCACCTCCTCCCACCCTGTCTCTCTGTTTGTGGGGTGTGGGGGAGGGGCTGTCAAATCAGCCTTCTCCCCGCCCCCTCCCCCACCCAGTGGGACCCCTCTGCTAGGGAGTGTTGGCAAATCTCTCCTTCCTTCCCTCAGTCCCCCCCCACCCCCTGGCCTGGGAACCCCAGGCTGGCCTGGCCCTCTTAGGGAGGCCACAGCCCAGCCAGGCTGCCTCTTTCCCCTGACCTGAGCCCTCCATCCCTCTGAGCCCCCTCGTCCCTAAGCCAAGGCCCAGCTCTACTGCAAACCCCACCTCATGGCCTAAAATAACTCCTCTCTGCCCTGCCCTCTCCCTCCCAGGCTCCTGCTGGTGTTAATATTCTCCCAGCCAGGCGACAGGCAGACCAGGCCAGTAATTAGGTTAACTCCCCTCCTGCCAGGGAGGTCGGCTGGTTGGGTGCCTGGGGTGGGGGTGATTGGAAATGTTCCCTTTGTGGGCTGGGGTGACTCTGTGTGTGTGTGTGTGTGTGTGTGTGTGTTGGGGAGCCAACACTGGAAGCTTTGAAAGCAAATGCCAGGTGTACCTGTGCTGGGCTGGGCTCAGGGGAAAGACCGGGCTCAGCAAAGAGGGGGTGCGGTGGGACCCTTGAGCCCCTGCTGCTGCCCATTTGGAGCAAACCAGCAAGTGCCTGTGTGCCTCCCAGAGCGTCCTGTGCTACCAGAACTTTCCACATCTGCCTGTGCGGAGGCATCTGTGACAAAGGGGGAAGCACAGAGGGTCTGCCCAGCCGCCCCCTTCCCCATGCGAGCCCAGAGCAACCTCGGCCACCTTCGTGGGAGGGCTACTCTGTATTGCACACCTACTAGGCGTGGGGATGGTGTGAGGACAATTAGCAAACTGAAGCTCAAATCAAGTGACCTTGCCAGTGGTGATTGCTGGCTGGGACCTGAGACCCCGGCTCAGGGGGCTTTCTACGGGGAGAAGCGGGGTCCTCAGCCTGGCTGCCGGAGGGGAGGGACCACCGCCGCAGCGGTGGGAGAGGTCGCAGGACGGGGCGCACTGACCATGCGCTGGTGCTGGGCACCAGGCCAGGCCTCTCCACGGGGCCCTGCCGTGGCTTAGCCACATGGACTGTGACGTGTGTCTCAATGTTGGAAACCAGCACGCCAAGCCTGCCACATCCTGGGCAGCATTGCTCACCCAAGGCTGAGCTCAAACACGAGCTGATCTCGAGGAAGCCCTCAATAGCAAGCAGCACAGAAGGCACTCGGAGGAGCGAGAATGTGGAGACGGAACTTCGAATTGCTCAAGTTTCACGGGCAACGTGATCCATTTTAAATTTGACTCTATACTCCCCAGTGCCACAGAACCTTCCAGAAGGGAGAGTCCAGCAGGGCCGGAGTAGTCCCGAAGGACAGCCTGGAAGATGAGGCTGCTGAGGGCCAACAGGAGGTCCCCTCACTCCAGACCCCAGACCTCTTCCCCAACCCCAGCACCACCCCTACACCCAGGCTGTGGAACCTTGAGCAAATTACTTAACCTCTCTGGGCCTCAGCTTCCTCACTAGGAAGATGGAGCTGATAATGCCCACTGCCAGCCTCGCTGAGAGGACTAAGTAACAAAGTCCACAACACACCGTAGGCATTCACTCAATAAATGGTGACTGTCTTTGTCATTTTCCTCACTTGGAGGTCAGGACCCTCTTGGGGCTCACAGGGAGGCTCCTGGTCTGAGAATGGGGGCTGCTGGAAGGAGGGCTTTGGGCGGGTCCAGCGGGAGTCAGAGATAAAGAACTGGGGGTCCACAGGGCAACCACCGGCCCAGCAGATATGCAGGGCCTACCGCCCCCACCCCGCTTTGTCTGAGCTGGCCTCTGGCTCGAGGCAAATTCAGCCTGCCAGGGTCCCTGCAGAAGTAATTAAAGCAGGGCCGGGGGGCGGGGGGGAAGGAGGTCCTGCTGCCGTCAGTTTATCAGGAGACTTTTGGGTAGTGTGCAATTAAATGCATCATATTTCTACCAATCGCCGTGTGTGTGCACGCATACACGCAGAGTCCTTTCCCAGGTAGCCGGTTCGCTCCCTGTCCCACCCTGACAGCCCGTCCCCAGCCATTGGCGCCTCCCCAGAACGGGACACCCCAGTGGGCATGCTGAGGTCGGTCCAACCTGGGGACCCTGGAGCTCCCTGGGCGGGGTGGGGGGGCGGCTCCCACCTGGCTCCGCCTCGCAGCCCCGCCCCCAGCTTGTTCTGACTGCTGCCTACCCTGCTGGGGCGGGGCCTGGGGCTCTGGCAGATCCCAA
This sequence comes from Mirounga angustirostris, assembly GCF_029215605.1. NCBI lineage: Eukaryota > Metazoa > Chordata > Mammalia > Carnivora > Phocidae > Mirounga > Mirounga angustirostris. The sequence continues at coordinate 171,471,005 of NW_026991713.1, forward strand.
CAAGGACACCTTTCATGGGATGGAGGACAGTCAGGAAAGACCCTCATAGGAGCAATGGAGCCTGGGTTAAGACCTATGGAAGGACCCTCGGTCGATCCACTCCTGCCTCTGGGTGCCTGGGGTCCAGGTCGCTGTGGGTGTGCTCCTCCCAAGGCAGGCCATCTCCAGCCACCTCTGTCCCAGGGTCGGATGTGTTGGTGCATGCACACACATGTGCCAGGCCCGCGCTGATGCCAGAGTGTGTGTGTGCTGTGGTGTGTATCCGAGTTTTAGAGGTGTAGAGGAGGTGTAGGTATTTCACGAGTGTGGTGTGTTGGATACGTGGATATGGCGGGGGGGGGGCAGCTTGTATGAGGCATGTACGTGACCTGAGTATGAACATGTGGGTAGGGTGTGTGCATGAGGCACGGGTATGGGGCGTGTGTATAAGGTACGAAGGAGCGTGGGGGCACGCACGTGGCACGTGTATGGGACAGTGCCTGTGGCATGTACATGAGGTACACTCGAGTTGTGTGTGAGTCTGGTGTGTGTGCTGTGTAGACGTGTGTGACTGGAATCTATTCTGCTGGCAGATGGACACTGGAAATGAAACTGGGTCACATCCTCCAAGACAGCCTCAGCTGCCATCTCGGCAGCCACCCTCCCCCTTCCCTCCCCCCGACCCCGACCCCTCCCCTGACCCTGACCCCCACCACACGTGCCCTGTCCAGTTGGAACACATGGACCCGAGAGTGGTGTTCTAGGCCTCCAAGGAGCACTCACTGTACACTCCCCAGGGGCAAGGGTCCCCAGGCCATGGCACCTGCCCAGGGGAACGGCCTGGATGCTTCCTGGACCTGTGTGGGATGGAGGGACGATGGGTGGTGTGTGATGGCCTTCGCATGTAGATAGACCATGTGACTAATTCGCACCAATGGAATGTGGGCAGAAGTGACATTTTCCTATCAAAGGAGCCTAAGAAGCAGGTGTGTCCTCTCTCCCCTCCCTTCCCCTACCTGCTGGCTGGATGCACAAGGCCCTGGAGAGCGGGGGAGGGAGCCACAAGATGGAAGGAGTCTGGGTCCCCGTGTCATCACGTGGAGGAGAGCTTGCCTGCCTACCAGGAACATCAGCATAGGACCGTTAGAGATTGAGAAATGCTAAGTAGTGATAAGCTGCTGACACGTTAGACTTCTCTGTCAAGCAGCTAGCATTGCCCTAACTAACACACAGAAGCTAATCGTTCATTAGTGGGGAAGTGGGGCAGGTGGCCTGCCAGGAAGAGAGAGGAGGCATCCGTCTCAGGCTGCCTTTCCTGCTCCCTCTATCAACACCCTCTCCTTGTTTCCACCCCATCTCCTTCCACCCTTTTTTCTCCACACCCTACCTTCCCTCCACTGGGCATTTAAAATGTGTTTTCTAGAAATACAATATACATACAGAAAGTGCAGAAATTGTATGCATACAGCTCACTGAATTTTCACAAACGGAACACACCCAAGCACCCAGCATCTGGATCAAGGAACAGAACATTCCCAGCCCTCCGTGTGCCCCTTCTAGTCCCCCCACCTCAAGGAAAACCAGTATCCTGACTTCTGACACTGTAGATTAGTTTTGGCTCATCAGTCAGTTTTAACCCCCACATCTGAGTCCCTCCCTTGACTCAGAAGCAACATGAACTCCTCCCTGAATGTGGGAGTGAGGAGAAAGCCGTGAGGCCGTACTGTCTACCCTCATCACAGATGCCTGTCGAGTGTCTCCACAGCCCCCACTAAGTTCCATAGCTTAACAATGAACGATTAGCTTCTGTGTGTTAGTTAGGGCAATGCTAGCTGCTTGACAGAGAAGTCTAACGTGTCAGCAGCTTATCACTACTTAGCATTTCTCAATCTCTAACGGTCCTATGCTGATGTTCCTGGTAGGCAGGCAAGCTCTCCTCCACGCGATGACACGGGGACCCAGACTCCTTCCATCTTGTGGCTCCCTCCCCCGCTCTCCAGGGCCTTGTGCATCCAGCCAGCAGGTAGGGGAAGGGAGGGAAGAGAGGACACACCTGCTTCTTAGGCTCCTTTGATAGGAAAATGTCACTTCTGCCCACATTCCATTGGTGAGAATTAGTCACATGGTCTATCTACATGCAAAGAATGCTGGGAGATGTAGTCCCTGGATGGGCATTCAGATCCCATTGATGACTATCCACTCTGGAAGGGGAGCATGAACATGTGGTGGGCATCTCTGTCACAGCGGGCCTCACGGGAAGGGAGAGCCCAGAGCGGACGCAGTCTTTGCTCTTGCATCTACCTTGTCTGGCAGGCAGAGTCCACTGACTCAACACCTCATTCACTTATCCATTCAAGTGACTTATTCATTCATTCATTTGCAAATTCATATAGTCATTTTCCCCCACATGCTTTACACATGCTATATTTGCTCATCTGTGCACACACATCCATACATGTGTCTATAGCTCCCATATACCTGTAAGACTTATTCAAGCCCTAAGGGCACAGTGGCTGGGCCAGCCAGGGTCACATACCCACCATGTGCACAGTTCAGAGGTGGGGATCCCAAAAGGTCCAGGGGGAAAGAAGGACATACTGAGGAGCCAGGGAATTGGCAACCTGGTTCTGGGAAGTCTGTCCTACCTACAGGGACTACATTCAAGGGCCTACAGGGGTTCCAGCCTTAATGGGGAAGAGAAGTTGGTTGCCCTGGTCAGGGCAGTGGTCAGGACCCCAGACCCAGGGAGGAGAAGTAAGACTGTACGCAGCTCTGAGGCCAGTGGTTCCAGGGGGAGAGTTGGGTTTTGGATTCAAGTCATTGCCCTGGTCACCTATGGACCAGGTGGCTGTGGGCAGCTCTGAACCTCTCTGATCCTTGGTGTCCTCATCTGTGAGATGGGATAATGATCTCCAACTCATAGACTCATCATGAGGATTTGAAAGAATGAGAATGAACACAACACTGGGATCAGGCTGAGTTGAGAGTGTCAGCCACTCTCACTCCTGGGTCCACTTGATGCTGCTGCTGCTGCTGATGGCCCCACAACTCTAGTCCATGATGGCCTTGGGCCAGGGTGGGGGCTGAACCATTGGGACAGTTGTGAGGCTTGGTGGGGTGGATTCCCATGCAAAGCTCTAAGGCAGAATCAGGCAGGGCCCACAGCCTTAGATGGTAGCCCCCTCTCCCCGTACCACTTCCCCAATGGCACCAAAAGCTTCCTTCCTTCACGGTCCCACACCCCAGGGATTTGTGCCCTCCAAAAGTTCCCTAATGAAGGCAATGCTTAACCCAGAGCAAGTGCCCCTTATGGGAGATTCACAGGCAAAGGAGAATGGAACAGGAGGCAAGAGGGAGGAGGGGAGGTGAGCAGGGGAGGCTGCCGCTTCTGCTCATTTTTTATTAAAGATCCACTTCAAGGTCAGCCCTGCCTGTCTGCCACAAGGGACTCCTCAATTTCCCAGGTTCTGCAGAGAGAGAGAGAGAGATGTGCCAGAGGAGGGGAAGGAAATGGACAGGAGAGAAGGCCTGCGGTGGGTTAGGCAGAGGTACAGGGAGAGAAGCGATGACCCCCTGAATGTAGTGTGGACCCCACATAGTGCTGGGCACAGAGGGGGCACCAGGGCAACAGGGATGGGACCAAGGAAAGAAGAAGGACCACTGCAGGGAAACACTGATGGGTTAGGCTGGGGGCAAAGAGTGAGCAGTTAAGGTTACCAGGACAGAGGGAGTGACCTGGATGCCCAGGGCTTCTCATTTGCCAGAACATCATTGGCCTTTCACCCACATCACCAATTTACTTCAGGCTATCGTCTTGAGAAGATCTATAATAATTAGAAAAGGAGAACAATAGTCAGGTAGGTATTATTGGCCCCATTTTGCAGATGAGAAAACTGAGACTCAGCAAGGCTTAAATCACTCTTCCAAATCTACACAGCTAGTCAGCGGCAAATCTGGCTCCAGACCCCACTCTTCCCACAGAGTCTATCACACCCTCCCCACGCTTTGGGCCCAGCTCAAGACTCTCCTCCAAAAATACCTCCCAGATTGTTCCTGTAGCTTCCTGAGGGCTCAAGTCCAGCCAGTCTTGGAAGACATTTTAGGCACCTTGACCCCTCCCCACTCTTGCCTGCACGGAGGACAGTGGTCATGCCTTCAGAGTCCCCAGGCCCACAGCTAGCCAGGGACACACCAGATACACACTCATCACTCACTGGAGGATCAACAAGTCCAGGTGGCCTCAGACTGTCACCTCTTGTCTTATGTGCCCTGGGTGGCTTTGCACAAATCCCCTGGAGTTGAGGTTCAAGGGACTTATTTTTATCTTCCAGTTCCAGGTCTTTCTCTCTGGTGAGAACAGGATTATGCAATCGCCCAACATCCACCACATGCCTGGTGCAGTCTCTTGCAAATGCCTGCTGGCCGCTTGTGCTTGAATCCTGCCATCCTTCTGGGACCTACCCACGTGTCTCACACAAGTGTCACTGTGTGCTGTGGGGAGGTAGGCCAAAGAAGGGGACTGTTGCATGATAGTCTAAATCCATGGTGACAGGGTCGTGAGGCATGCCAGGCAAAGGAACAGCCCAGGGGTTGAGGGGCATGAGCTCTTGGGCGGGTGAGGGCCATAGCATCAGGTCTTCAAGTTCAGGAACATGATCCGTGGGTCTACTGCAGAGAGTATGACTAAGTCGGTGGAGCATGGGACTCTTGATCTCAGGCTTATGAGTTCGAGCTCCACGTTGGGTATAGAAATTACTTAAAAATAAAAATAAAGATTTTATTTATTTATTTGAGAGAGAGAGCATGAGCTGGGGGAGGGAAAGAGGGAGAGGGAGAAGCAGACTCCCCTACTGAGCAGGGAGCCCAAGGCGGGACTCGATCCCAGGACCTTGAGATCATGACCTGAGCTAAAGGCAGACACTTAACCAAATGAGCCACCCAGGCGCCCCTAAAAATAAAATCTTTTTTTAAAAAAAGGATGGCCACCCACTGCTTGCTCCTCCTTCCATCAAGAGGTGGGATCTATGTCCCCCACCTTTGAATATGAATGACAAAGCACTATTCTAAAGGCAGTGGGTTCCGTAACTGCTTTGGCCAATAAAAAATGGGGAAAGTTAGGTCGTGCCCTACTTCTTCTTCTTTGGAACACTCGCATTCAGAGCCCTGAGCTGCCATGTGAGAAGTCTGGTGACTCTGCTGAAGACACCACATGGAGAGACCCAAGACTATCTGGAGAAGGAGAGAAGGCGAGGTGAATCCAACCCTGTAGCTGTCCCCACCAGGGGCCCCAGACACATGAAGGAAGGTGTCCTGGACCTTCCAGTCCACAAGCTACCCATTCGCTGAAAACCACCCCAATAAAAATGACACCATTCAATGCCTTGTACAGCAAATGAATCCCCTAGCCAAGCCCTGCCCAAATTTCTGACCCGCAAACTTGTGAGATATAATAAAATCGTTGTTGTTTTGAGTCATTTAGTTTTAGAGTATTTGTTACACAGCAATAGCTATCTTTAGTGTAAGTCTGGACAGAGGCTCAGACACCAATGCATTCAATAAGCATTTAAGGTGGCTCTGATGCGGAGGGTCAAGGGAACACTTTAATTAGCACCAGAAGAGAGGGATGGACTCTAAGGTCAAGGGCCCCAAGTACACGTCTACATCACATCATACAGAAAAATAAATAGAAAGAGACAAGAGAGAGCCAGAGGAAAAGAGAGCAGAGTAGATTGAGGGGTGGAGAGGCAAAAAATTTTAAAAAGAGGGGGAAAGACAGAGAGCAGCTTGAAGACAGACAGAAAACTAGACAACTCGATTCAACAAGCAATGACTCTTGCCTCCTGTGGCTGGGGTGGGAGATGTGGAGATAGGCATGGCCCAGCCCTGCTTTCATGGAGGTCATGTTCTAGACACAACATAGCTCAGAAAGAGGGTGGCAGAGATGCAGCAGAGTAAGAGACAAAGGGCAGGGCCAGTTTTTTTTTTTTTAAGATTTTTTTTTAATTAATTTATTTGACAGAGAGACACAGCGAGAGAGGGAACACAAGCAGGGGGAGTGGGAGAGGGAGAAGCAGGCTCCCGGCCAAGCAGGGAGCCCAACGCAGGGCTCAATCCCAGGACCCCAGGATCACGACCCGAGCCGAAGGCAGACACCCAACGACTGAGCCACCCAGGTGCCCCAGGGCAGGGCCAGTTCTGAGGTCAAGCCCACTCTCTGAGCCTGGAACTCTGGTGAGTGAAGGATGCCAGCCTGGCCTGGCCCCTCATCACAGGGTCTTTCCTGCTCTTGGCCCTGGGTGTGAGGCCCCTGGAAGGGCTGCTCAGGCATGGGGGGTGGGGAGGACACCTGGAAGGGGAGTTCTCCCTGGAGCTGAATGTTGAAGGACAGGGATAGAGGAACAGGTGTTATAGTTGGGAGAAGAGCAACTACAAAGGCCAGTGGGGAACGCAGGGGTTGGGAGGGGAGGAGACGGGGGATGTGAGCAATGCCAAATTGAGTGACAGATTGTAGGCAAGTGAGTCTGGCTATGGGGGGAATGGGAGAACACAAATGGGCTCCAGGTGCCAGGCTCTGAATCAGACCCTGGGTCCCATATCTACTTTGGAAAGGCTCACTCACGGCATTATTTTTTTTTAAATGTATTTGAGAGAGAGAGAAATAGAGAGAGTGCAGTTGGGGCAGAGGGAGAGGGAGAGAGAGAATCCCAAGCAGGCTCCCTGCTCAGCGTGGAGCCCAATGCGGGGCTCGACCCCAGGACCCTGAGTTCAAGACCCCAGGCAATTTCAAGAGTCGGATGCTCAACCAACTGAGCCACCCAGGTGCCCCTCATGCATGTCAATTTTGTTCTCATGATACAAATGGCAGAATGTGAGACAGACAAACTTTTGGCTGCTGAGGCTAGGCAGAAGATGGATTGGGAAAACATCAAGGGAAACATCTAGACATTCAGTCAATAACTAATTAGTGAGCAGAACTACTATGTGTGAGAACTGGGAATAGAGCAGGGAACAAAGTGTTTGTCCTCATGGACCTCAAGGTGTAGGGAGTGAAGACAGAAAAAAACACAAGTGGGTGAGTAATATGATGGTGGTGACAAGATAAACACGAGGGAGGTTCTCCGCAGAAGATAGACAAATGGCCGCTAAGCACACGAAGAGATGTTTGACATCACTAGTCATCAGGGAAATACAAATAGAAACCAAAACCAGACACCACTTCACACCTATTATTAAAAATTTTAAAGAGGTGGGACGCCTGGGTGGCTCAGTCGGTCGAGCATCTGACTCTTGGTTTTGGCTCAGGTCCTGATCTCAGGGCTGTGGGATCCAGCTCCACATCAGGCTCCACGCTCAGCCCAGAGTCTGCTTCAGATTCTCTCTCTCCATCTCCCTTGGGCCCTCTCCACACTCATGCTCAATCAATCAATCAGTAAAATCTTTAGGGTGCCTGGGTGGCTCAGTTGGTTAAGCGACTGCCTTCGGCTCAGGTCATGATCCTGGAGTCCCAGGATCGAGTCCCGCATCAGGTTCCCTGCTCGGCAGGGAGTCTGCTTCTCCCTCTGACCCTCCCCCATCATGTGCTCTCTGTCTCTTTCTCTCTCTCTCTCAAATAAATAAATAAAATCTTTAAAAAAAATAAAATCTTTTTAAAAAAATGGATGACATGATGCTAAGTGAAATAAGCCAGTCACAAAAGGGCAAATACTATATGGTTCCACTCTATGAGGTCCCCAGAGTAGTCACACTCATGGAGAGCAGCAGTAGAGTGCCAGGTGCCAGGTCACTGAGGGGAGAGGAGCTGAGTTAATGTTTCAAGTGTAGAGAGTTCCAGTTTGGGTTTGCGTGATGCCTGCACAACAGTGTGAATGGACCTAATGCCACTGAACTGTATACCTGAAATGGTTAAAATGGTAAATTTTATGTTATGTGTATGTGTGTGTGTATATATATATGCATATATATATATATATATATATATTTTTTTTTTTTTTTAAGGAGGGTAAGAGGGGACAATATCCCTACTCTATATGGGGAGGTCTTTGAAGAGCTCATCGGTCGAGTGTGATTCAAGTAGAGATGTTTGTTCCAGGGGAGAGGGACTGGGGAGGAGTGGGCACCAGGCAGGGGTCCAGGACCTAGGCCAGGCAGATACCATGGAGGTGAAGAAGAGGGACAGTTCCAGGAGGTAGAAGTTCTGCAGGGAGAAGAGGAACCAGAGGGCTCAACGCCTCACAGGGCTCTGACTTAGAGGCTGGGCTTTGGGTGGGGAGGTGCATGGGGCAGGGACCCAGAATGAAGTAGATAGCACCTCCAAAGGCTTAAGTGAAGAGAGCTTGATAAAGGGACTGTGCACAGAGCTGCAGGTCAGGATATGAGAACAAGCCAAGAAGGACAGAGAAGCGCCCAGGTTCACAGCTTAGGAGCCACCAACACCGTCTGAAGGACCACAGAGAGCAAACAATGCCAGAGCCAGGCCAGGAGCCCTGGAGCTGGGGATGAGAGGTCACTGGGCCAGAGCTAGAGAAGAACTCCTCAGGGGAATAAATACCTAGCTTCTCTTTCCTCCTGTTTTTCATTCTCCTGGTGATGCTTCCCCTTGAATGAACCCAATCAGTAGCCAAGGGTAAGGGAACCTGGGTAATTTGTCTGCAGAGGTCAGTCTCGAAAGTCCCAGAGGAGGGCAGAGAAGAGAGGAGAATGGACCCAGAGGGGCAAATGGAGAAAAACAGCACAGATGGTGATGCCATTTGTTGAAATGAGTAACACAAGGGAAGGAACCCTTCTTGGAAAATTAGCTGGCCAGTAGAGAGCCCAAGGAAGATACCTATTCCTTTAAGGCAGGGCAAGGAGGTGTAAGGGGTAAAGGAGTACTGGGGCTGAGGGGCTGCCCAGGCATCTGGGGTTCCCCCATCCCAGGTCTGGTAGAAAGAGAGCCCAAGGCAGCTGGGAAGGCTAGCTTGCAGCCAGCTGCAGGCCCCTCTCCCCTTCTGCCCTGAAGTACCTCCCACTGTGAAGCCAGAGGGCCAGGGGCTGCGGAGGGCCAGAGGAAGCGTGCCCAGCTAGGGCAAGGTGTGCCCAGGCACTAGTCCCAAACAGTTGATGCCAGGGCTGGTCAGGAACCAAATCAGTGTGGTGAGGTTCCATAAAGCCAACTTGACTCCATTTAAGGAACGGGCTTCCCTCTGAGGATGCCCCCTCCCTGCACCTCCTCTGGCCTCCCCCACACCCGCTCCACACACTCAGCCATGGCTCCTTAGGCAAGGCAAGGCCCCCTTCAGGGGACCTCTCCCAGCCCTTGATCTATCTACTCCCTGCTCTGCTTTGGGAGGCCCGGCCAGGCAAAGGGGGCAGGAGGAGGGAGCACACTGGTGCTAAGCCAGCCCAAGGCCCTGGCCGATGAAATATTCATGCAGCCAGAAGGCAGGAGACCAGTCCAGGACTCGCCCCTGGGGCTATGAGGCTGTGGTGACAGCAGCAGCAGCTGTGGCCCACCCCTCTCTCCCACCCCAAGCTTTGTTCAGCAGAATGGAAAGGGCCTGGAGTGCCAGGATCCCAACCACTCAAAGGCACACACACTCCAAAGACACATGTGGGTGAAGAAATGTGGGGGGGGGGCAGGGAGAGGAGGGGAGAGGGGCACACAAAGACATTCGTATATACAGATGGGCACACATGCACATAAAGCCACACACACAACAACCACGCTCCATCCAGGATGACTCTCAGTGTCCTATAAATGCCTTCTTAAAATCTGCGCCCCAAGAGCGCATCACTCACCTCACCCTAGTCTGGACGCTGCTCAAGCCTGCTCTGGCACTTCCAGACCCATTCCTTGGGACAGGAAGCTTCTACAGGGACACCTGGTGGGTCCCCCGCAAAGGCCTCACGTTCCTGGCTTCCACTGCAGAAAGGTCTCTGGGCTTCCAAATCCTCTTCGGGAGCCCGCCCTACCCCTGAATTTTCCCGCACTCTGCCCGCTCAGTGTTGGGTCAAGGAAAGGAAGGTGTTAGCTGCAGGACCGACAGGCCGCCCAAAGCCACGAAGAGAGTAACCAAAGGGTGACTTGAACCCACGACGCCAGACGCCCAACCAAGCACCCCCGAAGGTCCAGAGATTCCGTTCTCAAATTCCTCTCCCAGTTAGGATGGCCCTCCCGTCCCCTCCCAACCTTGGTCCAGCTACCGGGAGGCGGCATTCATGATAACAGGGGCCTCCTGGGGCATCTCCCAGTCGCATCCCAGGGCCCTATTAGACACCAGCTGAGCAGTCAGTGTCCTGGCGAGAACTCAGGATAGGAGATCTGCTTCCAGTTCCAAATTAATAACCTCCCTGGCCCCGGGCGCCTCAGGGTGCTGGTGTGCTCCCACCCGCAGGGAGTGGAACTGATGTCGCTGCAGTGGCGAGTCCTCGCTCGACGCCCCGCTCCTTGCCTCTCCTGCGGGGGCCCCTCCGGGCCTGCGGGGGGCGCTGTGGGGGGCCGGGCCGCTCTGGCCGGCGGGCGGGCAGGGAGGCCGCCTCCATGGTGGTGCGCTGTCCAGCATTTCAGCAATCGGCGGCGGCGGCGGCGGCGTCCGCGGGGAGACGGAGGGCGCGGGGCCGTGGGTGCCGCGGAGCTGCCCTGCCAAGCCGAGCGGAGGAGGAAGCCGGGACTAGCGGGGCCAGAGAGCCTGGCTTCAGCACCCGGCGGAGCGCGGCGGTCAGCGGGGAGGTGAGAGCCCCTAGTGGGGCGGGGGCATTTCCCAGAGGGGCTGGGGCTGGGCTGAACCTCGGGGCCTCCACGGTCGGACAGGGGCTCAGAGTCCACAGGCCCCGGAGCAGAGGGTAGGTTGGGGTACGGCAAGAGTGTTTGATCCAGGGTGCGAGACACTGGGAAACAGATAAGGAACATTGTTCATTTCACTGAGAGGAATGGAGAAAGTGGGAACCCCGCGGGGTCCTGGGCAGGATTCCCTTGGGCATAAATGACCATGGCCTGGCCCACGAGGATGCTAGGGAGGCCCCCACATGCGGTCCAATTGCCCTCCCCCAACTGTGGAGAAGGAACAGCTCCCTAGGGAAGGGAGAGATCAATGCAGGGACCCCCATGGAGATGCTGGTCACTGGGAGGGGTGGAGGAAGCAAGCCCCCACCTGAATGCTGGGCTTCTGTCCAGCAGGGGGTGGCAGCATAGGGGACAGGCTGGCCCCTTTCCCAGCTGCCCAAATGCCCCTAGGGAGGCAGGCCTGGCAACGAGAACTGGGTCTCACACAGGATGGCATTTACTCTAATACTGGAAAGAGGATGGAGGGTACAGAAGAGAAAATAGCCACGAGGAATTTTGGGGGGTTCTCTGTGGCCTCCCTTGAACGCCTGGAGAGAGTTTCTGAAGCTCAGAGTGGGCCTGAGCTCAGAGCAAATTCCTGGTCTAAAGGAGAGATGAGAGAAGAGACGCAGCCTCTGCCTCTCATCCTCCTCCCCCTTCCTCTCAGGGCTCCTGCCAGGGCAGTGTTGAAGCCTCCTGCAGTTCCTGCTCCTGGCAGCAGGTCCATTGTGGGGATGGGTTTGGTGGGGAGCAAGAGTAGGGCACCCAGGTCTGACCTGCTACTTCAATGCCTGTGCTCTATCCCAGCTGTGACTTCTCACTCCCCAAAGACCTCACTCACTCACCCACTGCTGGCATCGGAGGGCCTGGGGCTGGCCTTTGGTCCTGTGTCAGGAGAAAGGGCAGGAACTTAGATGGAGAACAGGGCAGGGGCTGGAGACTTTCTTTGTGCATCTTAAGGTCGTGGCCCCAGCAGGTACCAAATTCTTCCCCAGCCAGAAACAGGACCAAGCTGGTTAGGAACTTGCTCCCACACATTACCAGCTTTTGGGCTCCTTAACTTTATGCCCCATCCCACTCTCCTGTGAGGGGTGGAGGAGGATTCTTGAAGGGTGAATAAAGACTTGATTGGATTTTAAGAGGTGGGGATAGGTGGGTAGGGTGTCATGGACTCTGAAGTCTGAGACACATGGGTTCAGATCTAAGCTGCATGACTTCAGGTAAGCCACTGACCCTTCCTGAGCCTGTTTCCCAATCTGTAAAACAGGTGTCATGTTAACAGCATCTACTTTGCTGTTCAAAGAAATAATCCAGATAATGGATGGGAGATGACTTTGGGGCTGGAAAATGCTGGGCTAGTGTTAGTCGATTGAAGGCAAGTAAGCATTTTTTAAGGAGGAGCTGGATAAAGGTGGGAAAGTTTTCAGCATTGTTTGAGGCACGTCTTTCTCTTCCCAGAGGAGGTGGACCTTGGCCAAGGGCCTCGTACCAGGCTCCGTGCTAGGCACGGTGCTGCAGATGACTCACTCAGTCCTCACAAAAGCTTCCCAAGGAAGCCATCGTTGTCCCTATTTTGCCGCTGAGAAATGAGACTGGAGTAACTTTCCCAAGGTCAGGAAGCCACCCAAGCTGTCTTCCCTGGGGCAGAAGTGCAGCTGACGACCTGTCCCAGCCCCTTGATAACAAGGCCCAGTTAAATGCCAGTTTCTTGATTCGTGATGCGGGCTTTCCAGGTGGGCAGCCTGAGGTGTATGAGTGAGGGTGTGCAGTGCAGTGAGGAGCTGACTCCCCCAAGGTCACTGGGATATTTGGAGGCGGAACGTGCTTTGAACTGGCCAGCTGGGTGCTCCCACCGCAACCTACCCTTGCCGCTGTCACGCCTGCCAGAGGGGGACTCTGGGTCGGGCAGGCCCATCTGCTCACTGCCATACCCACTTCTCACCTCCTCTGCCTGCCAACCTCTTGCTGACCTCAGCAAGCCAGTGACTGCCTGTTCCTTTCTGAGCGGTTAGCCCCCACCCCCTGAGACAGGGCCATGATCACAAGCCACTGGCAGCACTGCTGGGGTCAGCCTCCCCTACTGACTTTACTCTTCCTCTGCCCACTTCTTACTGCCCCCGGGGGCACAATCAAGGCTCCTCCTGTCCCAGAAGCCATCAAGGGCTCTGCTGAGGAGATGAGGGGAGCCCACCCTCCCTTCCTTAACTCCCGCACACCCTCCGAGCCCCTGCCATGCACCTGTCACTTCACATACGTGACCTCATTTCCCCCTCACAAAACCTGGAATCAAAGGTGTTTTTGCTCCTTTCACAGAGAAGCAAAACAGGGCCTGGAAGTGACGTGACTTTTCCAAGGTCACAGAGGAAGGTCTTGGTGCAGCCCACAGCCACTGCCGCAGGGACCCAGTGTGGCTTCCACAACACCACTCTGTCCTCAATTCCCCAGGCTCTCCTGGGTGAGGGTCAGCCAGGGCACTGTGGGCCGGCAGGAGGTGGGAGGAGGTGGGCGGGAGAGGTGGCTGAAGGACTCTGGGACAGAAGTCTGAGGACCTTTGACCTTCTTTCTGGGCCCATCTCCACCCCTGGCTCCTTGTGTGACCTTGAGCGGGTCCCTTCCTGCCTCTGGGCTTCAATGTCCTCAGCCATAAAATGATGGGGTTTGCTGCATGACCCCCGAGAGCCCTGCCAGCACCACGATTTTAAGATCTCTGTGCTCTATAAATGTGTATGTCGGGAAGCCTGTGGTTCTATTGGCAGAGGTAGAAGTCACCTCCAAGTGTTTCAGGGCTTGATTTATTAGTTGGAGCTGAGATTTAAAATTCACCTGTCCCTCCCATCTACAATCTTGGGGTCTTAACTAAAGGGGGAAAATATGGCTCAGAGAGGCCCAGTGGCTTGTGTGGAGACCCCAGATTCTTTCGCTGAGCCAGGATTTAGCCATCCTGGCCCAGGATTGGACATGACCTGCAGGGACACTGAAGATGCCCTCCATACTCCTCCCAGAGTTGTTCACTAGACTCCAGGAGGCTCCCAGGACACAAGTGCCCAGGCCCCAAATCCAGGGAAGCAGCAGGGGTGTGGTGGTTGAGGCTTATTCATGGTGTCTTGGAGAGGGAGGGATTTTGCAGCTGATGCTCTAAAGAGCAGATGCAGGGTCCAGGAGAGGGAGTGAGTTGGTCTGGTGACTAGTCTAGTCTGAGTGGGGAGGGGAGGTCAGGCAAGAAAGTTCCTTCTCAATTCTAACACCTACCTGTGTTAGGTGTGAAAGGGTGGGGGGCTCAGAGAGGAGGAAGGATCGGAGAGGGTAATCAGTGAGAGTGGGTTCAGAGAGGAAGGGGGGTGGTGGGTTGCTCTGTGAGGGGAGAGAGAGGTCAGTGAGGAGGCAGGAGCCCCGATGAGCAGAGGGGCTTATGACAGGGAGGGGCTCATCACCAACAGTTACAGACTCCAGGCTGGCCCAGCCTAGGTTCTCACTGTGGTTTAGTGTCTGCTGAGACCTCTGGGTTCTGCTCCTTCACCTTCTTCTGGGCACAGGAGGGTGACAGCTCCATCCCCAGAGGCCAAGCCCTGTTGACTCCATGTCACCCAGAATGGGGGCCTAGCGGACCGGGGTGGGTGAGCAGGTCCAGGCTGCCCAAGCTGACTCTCAGCGTGAGAGAAAGGCCACAGTGGCCATGGGTGTCTTAGGTCTAGAGCAGCTCCCAAGCCCCAGGGACACCCCTACCCCCAGCCAAATGCTGCCAGCCCATCCACCTGCGGGGCTGCTTCCTAGGCATTCAGCCTGGCCTCAGCCTCCTGCCACCCCCTTCCTGGCCTCTCGCCTAATGCAGAGGCTGCTGTGCCAGCTGAAGCTGGCAAGTAGGGCCACAGTTCCTTTAGCATCCTGCTGGGGTCTTTGAGGCCTATGAGGTGGTCTGGGCCCAACCAGACCCTGGGGTACAGGCAGCTTCCCGAGCCGGGGTGCTCTTGGCCTACCTATTTTATTTTTAGCTTTGAGCAGGGCCTGTGGCTCTGAGACCTGTCCCATACTGAGCTCCATCCCCACCACCATCCCCCAAAACTCCCCAGGTTGGAGACAGGTAAAAGCAAGTCTCACTGAATTCTTGTGATTCTAAGAATGGCACATCTTCCTTGCACAAGACTTGAGAAAATAGAGAAGCCAAGGAGAAAATAGAAATCATCTGTAGTCCCACCACCCAGAGGTAGCCACAGTGAACATGGGGGATATTTCTTCCAGGATTTTGTCCATGTGTTCATAGATACCTAGAGTTAAATAACTGGAAACACACTGTTGAGGGAAGCCGGCATCCTATTTTTCACTCTATCCTGAGAATTCTCTGATGTCTTCAAAGATTTTTCAAAAAGCTTGCTTTAATGGCCATTTGAAGGCTGGACATGGGTGGAACTGCTTCCCAAGGGAGCCGTGAGAGCTGGGAGAAGAACCTTGCCCTCCACCCTTCCTTCTTGGGTGGGGCACACACCTTTCGGGTCTTCTGGCTATGGGGGTTTCCCTTGGAGAGATGGCTTTGGGCCGTGTAACAGTCAGCCAGAGACTGAGGAGGGGAGGGCCAAAGCTGCTGGGGGAGGAGGAGCATGTGAGGGTCATACATCCCCTTGGATCCAAAAAGACCTCAGAAGAAAGCTTAGAACGGGGAATCAGGTGATTGCCAGTCTCCTGAGCTCTGATCTCATTTAGGTCCGAACCTCCACAGTCGGGTCTGTTTCCTCCCCTGTACAAGGGGCATAAGGATACCTGCCTCTAGATGTGTGATGAGAAGTGATTCGGGCCAGGATTAAATCCAGTGCGTTCCCCCCAGACATGGTAGCCATCTGAGTGTGAGACCACATGGTCAAGATCTACAGAGTGCCTCCTGTTTTCTGGTCCTGGTCTGAGCACTGAGGACCCAGGTGAGCCAGGCACCAATCCTGACCTTGAGGAGCGCCCAGACTAGTGGGAAAGGCAGGTATGAGGGAACAGAGCTGATGTTCTGATAGGGCTGAGGTGACCACGGTGATGTGGGCAGCCAGAGGAGGCTTCGGGTGGGGGGGGGCGCATTGAAGTTGGCTTTCGAGAACAACAGGGAAGGTGCCAGACAGAGAAGGCAAGGGCATAACACTCCAGAGAACAGCGTGGACACAAAGGTATGAAAAGTCCTGATGAGCTAAGAGGATAATGAATAATCTAATGTAGCCATAGCACACAAGGCATGCCTGGGAGTAGAAGGTGGAGGGCAGCCCAGGGGGCAGTGACAGGCCTGCGCAGGTCGAGAAGGATCTTAAGAACCACTGTAAGCTGGGATTTATTTGGAAAGCAGTGGAAGTCAAAGAAGGCTTTGGAGTATCGTCATGAAATGGTCAGATCTGCCCTCTAGGAAGCCCACTCTGGCTGCATGGGGGTGGGGGGAAAACATGGAAAGAAAGAGACCAACTACAAACAAGTGGGGGGTTGAGAAGAGGTGACTGCAAAGGGGACAGGTACTGGAGACATGCCACCGGGAGATTGTCAGGGGTGTATGTGCACGTGGGAGAAAGCAAGGCCTGTGGGCCAGGGGCAGGGCAGGATGGGGAGCCCAGCCTTGGCTGCTGGCCTGGCCCTCAGAATCAGACAGAGAACCCCAGGCTGGGAGAGCAGGCTTCAGGACTGGCAGAGGAGCCAAGCCACCCCTTTTCCCAAGAGGGCACCAGAGGGAACTTCTGGGATGGGAAGGAAGCTGGGACACTCAGCAGGTTCTGCCTCCAAGCAGCCCTGTCCCCCCTCCCTGTCTGGCCCTGTCTGACATGTGCTTATTTGTCCCTGTGACTCATCCATCAGTGTCCCCAGACACCTCTCTTCTCTGCCTCCAGATTTGCTCTCCCTCTGTCCCCTGCTCCTCATGTATCAGAAAGCAGAGATGATCATTCATTCATTCATTCATTCATTCATTCCTACATCAAACTTTTGCTCAGCACCTCCTCTGAACTTAACAGCTCAATTACCATTGTCATCCCCAAATTCTGTGCTAGGCACTGGAGAAAGGGAGAAGCAGCCCTCCGTTCAGTGGGAAGCAAGGCCCATAAACTGGTGAATGTTTTGAGACAGAATATGGGTTAATGAGGGTGCGTTCCAAGGACAGCTGGGTCACTGGCAGCGGGGGAGGTTGCTTGCCCAGTTGACTTTGGAGCTGGCTTCACAGATGGACTTGATAGGAGTACAGGTTCGCCAGGGGGAGGGAAAGGGGAAGGCATTTCTGGCAGAGAGCACAGCATGAGCAGAGATGCGGAGGGAAGAACACCAAGCTCTTGGGGAACAGTGTGGCTGGAGAGTCGGGGTCTGGGCACAGGGGCTGAGGACCAGGCTGGAGAAGGAGACCTCATGAAGGGCCTTAGTGCCAATCTGGGGGGAGGGGGGGCCGGGCCTTTCTCCCGTGGGTGGTGGAGAAACCAAGGGATGTTTCCAGCAGGTAAGCAAATGGCCAGAGCTGTTTCGGGAAGGTCACCCCGGAAGGGCAAACATGATTTGGACAGATGGAGAGAATTGGGGGCCTGCAGTGTGTTTTCAGAACATGGGCCACATGGCCAGGGGCCTCTCCTACTGCAGCTCAGCTCCTCCCAACCCGGGACACCCAGAACCACGGCAGCCATGGGTCTCTAGGTGCAGAGTACCTACCTCGGGGTTTCCAGAACAGCCTGTGAAAAGCAGATTCCTGGGACCCACCCATAATGATGGATTCAGTGTGGGCCCTGGGGATCTGCATTTTTTAAAGCTCCGGGTGATTGTACATGCCAGAGTTGGGAACCAGCGCCTCATCACTTTGCCCATGCTGTTGCCTTTGCCCGGATGCCCTTCTTCCCCCTTCCTCTACCTCTTTGAACTTCAGTGTCTTCTGGACAATACCTTGTTCCAAGCGCTCCTCCCTCTGTGTGCCCCCAAGTGTCCCGTGCTACTTCCTTCTTGGCCCCTCTTGTATTCTGTCCTGGCTGGTTGTTTACCCTTCTGTCTCCCTAGGCTGTGAACACCCATTGGGCATTTCCCATGTGCTGGGTCCTGCTCTAAGGGCTTCCCATGTACTAACTCATTAGTCTTCACAACGTCCTATGAAGTAGTCAGGTCACAGCAGGGCGATACTGAGGCACAGAGCGGTTTATAAAGTCACAAGCATCACCCAGCTAAGACACGGTAGGAACAAAGAGGCCGCACCGTTCGATGATAGTGCAGACTAGGAGCTCTTGGAGGGCAGAACCCCTGTGTTAGTCACTGTTGTGGGCCCCCAGTGCAAACACAGGGTCTGGCCTATGGGAGGTGTTCCGTGCGCTCAGCTGTAGGATGGGCTTCAGGGGGACGACACCCTTCCAGGGCTGCTTTGCAGCTTGGGGACGTCCAACAGGGGTTGAAGCAGCAAGGTGCCCAGTCCGGAGTGGGGATGGTGGCAGCAGAGGCAGGGACTCCCGTCTGGGATTTTAGGGCAGAACAGTTTTCCAGACAATAGCCCTCCTCTGCTGTGCTGAGGTGCAGCCTCTCCAGCATAAATCAGACCCTCTCAATCCCAGCCAGGGACCAGGGGATGGCTTGGGGGGTGGGGGTGGGAATCAGACAAAGCCCCGATGAAGATTCTGGGGCTGATGGCAGAGCAAGGTGGAGACTGGGAGAGCGGCCCCGCCCAGTCACCCAGTCTGACCTTAAGGGACTCACCCCTTCCCAGAGCAAGAAGAGCCCCCACCATTCCTGCCTCCCACCCACAATCCCTCAGGAGCCATAGGTTATTGTCAATGATGTTGTTAATTAACTGCTTAATTAACTATTTAGGCTAATCAGATTAATTGACATTAATTGGCTACCATTTGTCAAGGACCCTGGAAAGCTGTGCCTCTCAAAGTTGAAGTGTGTGACTGGGGCTGAGCAGGGGAGTCAGGGAGGTGATACGGTGCTGCAGAGCTGAGGGAGCAGATGGCCGGCAGTGGCAGGACCAAGGGCGCCGGGACGGCCGCACAGGGACTGGGCATCTCCCAGTGGCTCTCAGGGCTGGGCCCTTGAACTCCTGAGTTCTGGCTCTTCATGCTTTGGGAAATGTATCACTCTTCCTGTCCTTTAGTTGAATTAAATAAAAAGGTCTGATGAGGGACCAGAGGGAAAAGGGAGATACTTCCCAACCTTAAGGGCTGTAAAGACCTCGGAGTGGGGAGACAACTTAAAATCCTAAATAAGCCATTATATAAGTAGGTCACCGCACAACAACTGCTGGATGGCATGCATATATTTGGCTAAAGAAAAAAAAGGGAAAGATGAGCAGTATAGGGTAGATAAAATATGCAAAATATCATATGTGATCAAGTGATCAGATTTGCATTATTTAGTCAATTACAGCCCCCAAAACCCACAGTACATTTTTATGCCTCTTTTAAACACAACTTACAGTTTTAACTTATAGCACTTGAAACAAAAAAGAAAAAACTACTATGAAATGCATCCTACGTTTTGGAAAAAGAAAAAAAAAAGTGCCAACCCACTCAAAACTGGGAGTGTGAATTCAGAGCTGCTTTCTGAAGCTTAAATGGCTTCTACATCTAGGAGGCCAACGCTGGGCTGGAAGTTGGTAGCCTTGACTTTTTCGCAGACCCCCTGTGGGTCCCTTGTCCTCTCCAGAATCCCTGGGCCTGTCTTCCTGAGTGTTTATGTGGAGCACAGGAGGTGTGAATTTTGAGTATTCTGGAGATGAATACAAATGTGAGGGGAGAAAAGGGGTCCATTTTTGCAGGAGGGTCAAGCTGCCAGGATAGGAGGGGTGCTTCCTGGGTAAGAGGGGGACCTGGGTGACAGAGATCTCTAGCTTGGTAAGGGAAGACCTAGAGAACGAATGTGGGGTCTCTCTCTCTCTCCCCCTTTACTGCCCGATCCTGCAGCCCCTGGGGGAGGAAGGACCAGAAGAGACTGGAGGCTGTTGCCTAGCAACAGGAGGCGCATCTGGATCGATGGGAATGGCAGGCGAGGCTCCAGCCCCCAGCCCAGCTCTCTCTCTTTGATCTCACCCGGCCCAGCAGAAACCTGGGGGGGATGCCCAGGGCAGCCTGCTTGATTAGAGCTGAGTCAATAGAGGGAATTTTCCATAATGAGATTGTGTGGGCAGTGGAGGCCGCTGCCCTGGCTTGTCCTGTCACCCTCCCCAGTGGGCGGAAGGGGCTTGTCTATCTGTCCCGCACACATCCTTCCTGCTGAGAACTCCTGGGGCAGCACATCACCACCAACTTTGATTCTTCTAAGTCTTGGACCACCGGAGACTCAGAGCCCAGCGCTACCCTGGCCCCAGTAGTACCCAGGCCCCTGACACTTTGGCCAGATGGGGAAACTGAGTCTCAAAAAGGAAAAGAGATCTGATCCTACAGCTTCTGGCCCATCTTACCCTTCCTCAGCCCAGCTCCCAGGGGTGAGCCTGAGGGATCTGGTCCTTGCGGGGAGAAGCGGGTGAAGGGCATGATGGAAACTGATGTCGGCCCACGGGCTTGTCTGATTTCACTGCAGGTTCAGCCCCAAAGGCCAGCTAGGGAGAGTCCTCAGAGAGTACGGAGTTCTGGCACACAGGTGTCTCTCCCCAGGATGCCTCGCCAAGGCCATCTGGCTTGAACCCTCCCCAGAACACAGAGATCACCTCCCTGGCAGCCCATGCCATCGGTGACAGCTCAGCCATGAAAAGCTTCTTTCTACGGTTACACCTCCCCCCACACCACCCCCGCCGAACCTCAAATCTCCATTCTAGCTCAGGCAGCCACAGAGAAGCTGTCTGCCATCCGAAGTCCAGTGAGGACCCTGAAGAGAAGCAGAGTGGGCTGGGTGGGACGGAGTTCCTTTGTTCCACCGGAGTGCAGGGAAGGGAGACTAATAGACTACTTGTTTGTTTGGGATCAGCACTGGTCTATACAGGTCTGCCTTCCAAGTTGAACTGGTCTGCATTATTTTCAATGACCAGTGTTGCATGTTCTGCTCTATTCCATTGGTCTTAATGCTGGTCTGCGTTGGTCTGTGGGTTCCCCCACTGTCCTCTGTTGATGAATCCAGTCTGAACTCTGGCTTCAGGCCCTCCGTGGCCTGTCCTGGACTGCACTGGTCTTGCCAGGGCTGTACCACCTCTACTGTGGGCTCCTCTGTAGGGAGCAGACAGCTGAGGCCTCCTTGTCCTTAGGGACCTGCCACCCAAGTCCTCTGCTCTGGGACCCCAAATCAGAGCCAGCAGAAACAGGGACAGGGGCCCTGGGCTGATCGGCGGGAGCCTGGATGCCAGGCAAGTCCTTTCTACCCATTCAAAGACAGAGCTGAACTCCAAGGTTTACCAAGTATATGACAATGTGACCTGTGCAAAAAATGCCAACAAACGCAAATTCTGGGCACATTGAAGCAGTAACCAGGGACCTTTCCTGCTGAGGTCTCTGGAAGGGGTAAAAAAATAAGTAGTGAGCTCCCCATCAGCACAAACACAGGCTGAATTTCAATAAAAGTTCACAGATGTTTTAATAAAGGCTCACAGATTGGTTGCATTGTGCCAAGCTCTGTGCTGGGCACAAAGGACACAAAGATGGGTGTTACCTTGGAGAGCCCCTGGAGCCCCTGCCCTGGGAGAGCCCCCACCAGGCCAGGGAGCAGTCACAGTAGAAAGAAGTAGATGCTCAGAGTGGCAGCCCAAGGGTAAGGCTCTGAGAGCACAGCAGAGGTGCGTCCCCCACGGGAGGTCAGGGAAGGCTTCACAGAGGAGGAAATGCTTGAGCAGTGTCTTGTAGGGAAAAATGGAAGGGAAAGGGCATTCCAGGCAGAGGGAGCAGCAGGGGCTGGTGTGTTGAAGAGTGCAGTGTGTCTGAGACACAGGGGGTCTGGACAGGTTGTTCGGGACTCAGGTGCCCGCTAACCTACCTGGGCTTTCTCCTGTGGACAGTGGGCTTGCCCTCCCTCCCTTGGCTGCCCTGGACACCCCAGCCTGGCTCTAGGAGTTTGGCCAGCCCTGCCGCATCCATGCATCCATTCCACAGCAGACCCAGGCTGTAGGCAGAGGACAGCTCCAAGCCCCGCCCAGGCCTGGCTGGACAGTGGGGCAGGAGTGGGACCCCCACTGCCCCCGAGGGCTGCAGCCCAGGCTGTGGGGCCAGCACCCTCGTGGGCCAGGCTGCCTGCCCCTCCTGGAAGCGGCCCTTCCCCCAACCCAGCCAGACCCAGCCGCCCCCAGGGCTCTGGCCAGAGCCTGCCTCCCAGCTCCTCTGGAGGCAGCAGGAAGCTCCGGCTGCTGAATAATTAAAAGGAAGGCTTTCAGCGGCTCTCCCTCCCCCCTGCAGCATCTTCTCGAGGGTTGGGTAACAAACAGCAGTGCCAACACCTCCCAAGAGAGACTCCAAGGAAGCGGGGAGGAAGCTCACTCTGCTTAACCCTCTCATTGCTGGCCTGCCTGAGTGCCTTACTCCCCAGTTTCATGCTGCAGGCTCTGTGGGGGTTTTATCTATGAGAAGCCGCCTTGTAGGACTGCTAGTCTTTACAAGCTGGTGCTGATTTGGAATGGTGCTTATCTACCTGATCTGTTCTGATTTATACTGATCTATAGGTCTTACTGGTTAACTCCCGCCTGTAGTGGTTTAAGACCCATTGGCATTGTTTATGGGTAAGACTAGCAGTTAATGCTTATACATAGAACTTACTATGTACCCTTAATTTAAGGGCTAATTACTTCACCCCTAAACTGGGGGGGGGATTTATATTAATCCCATTTTACAGGTGAGGAAACTAAGCACAGAGATTAAGTCAGTTTAGGGCACCTGGTAAGCTCCTTGAACCCCGGCTGGCTCTTCGGCCATTTGCAGATCTACGTCTGAGCTGGGCTGACCCTTAGGGTCAGACCTCTCTCCAAAGGGCAGGGACCCCCAAAAGTGAGGGCACTGGGCAGCAAGAGAGATCCTTGAAAATGCAAATCTGACCATGACCTCCCCAGCTCAGCAGCCTTCACTGGCTCCCCATTACCTGCAGGGTATGGTCCTAGCTCCTCAGTTCCCCGGCCCCCCTCCCCCAGCCCTCTGTGCTCAGCCATGCACAAGCTCATGCTCTTCCCTCTTTCCTCTTCAAGCCTTCTTCCCACACATCCCCACATTCTGCCCAGGACATCCTTCCTCCCCTTCATTGTCCCACAAACTCCTCCTTATGCTTTAAGATCTTGCCTCCAGGAAGACCTCCCAGCTATGCTTCTCCCCACACACCCAGCTCAGTTGACGTATCTGCCATATCCCCCATCCCAGCACTCATCTTGCTACATTATAGGCATTAGTGCATCTTCCCCTGCATCTCTTATCCTCGGGGGTGGGGGCGGGGCAGAGTGGCCATTCACTGAATAGCTGTGACATGAATGAGTGACCTGAACCTAGGGCTGAGGGGGCTGTTACGTGGTCCTGAGCCCCCAGACCCACCCTCTTCTTGTACAGATTGCAGGGAAGGCTTCCAGTTTGTTCTACCCACTACTTGATGACCTTTGCCCATCTCCCCATGCTCATGCTTATGGCCTGGGGGTTGAGAGAAGGGTCCCCCAGGGAAGGGAGGGGTACTAGGAGAGCAACCCCCACTTCTGCTCCAGGGGACATGTCAGTGCCAGGGGTGCAGCCTGGCTTCAGTGCCAGGGGTGGGGGTGGAGTAGGGGCACACCCAGATTCCTTGGACCCAGTGGAGATGGGTTTTCTTTTCCAGCTTGATAAAATATCTTGAGAAACCGCTATGGTTGCGCACTCATTTTTACAAAGACCCGGACTTAGTTTCACAACCTAAGTACCTGGTTTCCTGTGTGTTTGTAAGTTCCATCACGTTTCTGATGTGCCACATCAGAATTTTATTCCTCCAGGAAACTCAGGAGGCCTGCCCCTCCCCACCCCCCTGTCCACACACTGGGCTTCTTCTCTGGGAGGGCTCACCCTCTGTTCACAGACTGGCTTCACCGCATCATGCATCCCACAGACCCTGCCCCTCATGGTCCCAGGTCCCCGGGCAGGGCCAGGCCTTTGCCCTCAGCCTGTGCTGTGCCCTGTCTCCACTCCTTCTTCATTCTACAGACTCATCTTTGGAAGGGCCAATTCAAACACCATTGCCTTTGTGAAGCCTTCCCAGAGCTTCACAAAACAGATACCCTCTGGTCTCTTTCTTGTTCCCCCAGCATGGGGTGGGGTGAGGAGGGTCATCAGGATCTGTCTTCATAACAAGCTTGTCACTGAAAGAATGAACCGTCCCACCACATTATGAAGTAGGGGGTATTGTCTCCATTTTACAGATGAGAAAAATGAGCCTTGGGGAGATTTAAGGACTTACCCTGGTCACCCAGACGGAAGTGGTAGAGCCAGAATTCAAGCTCAAGTCTTCTGGCTCTGAATCCATGCTCTTTGTCTACTCCCCACCCCCGTCCTGGGCCAACGGGAGACAGAAGGACCTTAGTGGCAAGATGGTGGTTAAATTGTGTGACCATGGATCCAGAGCTTGCTTGAAGCCGTGGAAATCTGTACCTTGAGGGGGTGGTGGCCCCGAGTCCCAGCACTCTATCTGGGGAGGTGGGTCTCTAGAGGGCAGGGGCAGGTAAAGGAGCCCCCAAGGGAAGGGTGCTGCTCTCTAGGGATCAAAGGGGGCCCCAGGGGGCCCACCTTGGGGGTTCTCTAGTGCTGGAGGCTGAGATGGGAAGGGGGAGAAGTAGCCACAGGGAGGGAAGGGAAAGTGGCTGAGGTCAGTCCAGCAAACTCCTCGGAATGGTGCCCACCCCCTGCCCTGGCCAACCTCTGCCCTCTCCTCCCTCCCCAAACAACTACCTGGTTCACTCCTGGGCTTCAGTCTTCCCAATGTAATGACAACTCCCAAGCCAGGCCCCAGATCATAGCCTCCTCATATCCCTGATCTGAGGCTTCCTAGGCATCTTCACCTGGACGTGTAGGGATTCCTCACACCCATTGTGTCCAAAAGAGGACAGTCACCATTGACAAGCAACGATAGTGACCACCAGCACCACCCATGAGACACTCATCGCATGCCAGGCACTGGGATAGCATTTCCCAGGGGTTAGTCCTTTACAACACACCCAGAGGGAGAATGCTATTATATTAGTTCCATCTTACAGGCAAGGAAACTGAGGCACAGAGTTTTAGTCACATGACCAAGGTCCCTCAGCTCATGAGTTCCCCCGCAAAAGCCTCCATATCTCCCCATCAAGCCAGGGTTCCCCAGGGCACGTCCCCCTCTCCCCCATCAGATGCATATGTGGTCCACTGCCCCCTCCCCAGACCTGGCCAGGTCGCTACTGTACCTGAGCATCCTACCCTTCTGAGCCCTGGGGTGAGTGATGAGCTCATTAGCTGAGAAGCCTCTGTGCCTGTCAGCAGACTGGACCCTGCAGTACTGCTAGGCTGCTTCGCCTTCAGTGAATCTCTCCCAGCAGAGCTGGGCTTGAAGGTAGCTGCAGCCAGACTGTGTTCCATCCTGTTCTCAGCCAGGCCAGCTCAGGGGAGCCTGGCTTGGGTCTGAGGGATGGAGGCCAGCCCAGGGATTCAGCCATAAGACTTGGAAGTCAGGGCTCTGGCTCTTGAACCACTTCCTGGCCAAGAGGAGAGGAGATGCTGCCCCCCACCCCGGCATCAGCCAGCATTGTTAATATGCACGTGGGTATGGCTCCCCCCTCCCCCCATCTGGGCTTGCCCTTGGCAGCCTCAGGGCTGAGCTCTGGGGGTGGCTGGTGTGGCTCTGGCCACTGACTACATCAGCAGGAAGGGGCCAGGCTGAAGGCTTGGCGGTATATATACAAGTTAGTATTACCTGGATTTCCAGAGGGGGAAAGGACCTGCGGGATCTTTGAGTCCACCATCCTCATTGACCAGTGGGGAAAAAGGGTCCAGAGAGGGGGACTGACTTTCTCAGTGTCTCACAGCCAATCAGCACTAAAGACTTCCCCCATTTGCTGCTCTACCTCCAAAGAAACTCAGTGTAAATGTTTCCAAGGACCTCATCATGTTAGGGTCAGGGTGAGAGTGAGGGCCTGCTTGACCCCCAAAAGCTCCTCACTCTCAGTGCACCCCCAATTTGCCCTCCATGTTTCCCATCACAATAAATGGCTGCACCATCCATCTGGTCTCCCAAACCAGCCCATGAGCTCCCAGATGAGCTCCCAGATGGCCAGGATAGGGTCATGTTCATCTCCAAATGCCCAGGCTTTCATAGGCTCAGGCCCGAGTAGATGCTGGGTGGGTGTTTGTTGAGTGAATATAATGTCTACTTCCTGTTCGAACATTCCCGTGATGGAGAACTCACTTATATTAGGATGAACTGAACTGCTTTTTTTTTCTTAAAGGTTTGATTGCTAAGAGGAAAAAAAAAAAAAATCCTGTCTTGGGCTTAGTTGAAGTCCACTCTAGCTGACTTCCCTGCAGGAGTCCTGGCTTTCTTCTGGAACAGCCCAGATTGGCGAGTGTGTGATGGAGGACTGGCAGCAAGAAGGGCACTTGAGAACTTGTTATAAATGCAAATTCTCAGACACTACCCCAGATCTACTGAATCAGAAACTCCAAAGCTGTGTTTTAACAAATCCTCTGGGCGACTTTGATGCTGAATAAAATCTGAGAACTACTGCTCCAGACTCCAGCTCCCAATGGCTGGTCCAGAGAGAGTCTGTATCAGAATCACTTGGGAAACATGAACGATGCCCCAGAGATTCGGGTTCAGTAGGTCTGGGGTGGGTCCCAGGTAGGCTTGACCTATAAAATACAAGACACCCAGTTAAATTTGAGTTTCAGATAAACAATGATTTTTTTTTTGTATAAGTATGCCCCAACTATGGAATTCATGAAATTCAAATTTAATTTAACTGTGTATCTTGGTATTTTTTTCTTAAGACTTTTATTTATTTATTTATTTATTTATTTGAGAGAGAGAGAGAGAAAGAGCACAAGCAGGGCAGAGGGGCAGAGGGAAAAGGAGAAGCAGGCTCCCAGATGAGCAGGGAGCCCCATGTGGTGTTCGATCCCAGGACCCTGGGATCATGACCTGAGCCAAAGGCAGATGCTTAACCAACTAAGCCACCCAGGCGTCCCAACCCTATCAGATTCCCTACAGATTCAGCCAGGTTTGGCCTAAATCCTCTACAATCCTTCACAATTTGAAGATAGGGATTCTGACCACCTGTATACTCTTATCACCTCCCTATTCTAAAAATCATGTCTTTGTTGAGGCAGCCTAAGATAACATGCCACAATATGATATTGACTCGAATCGGGTCTGTGACCATTGAAAACCCCTAAATCCTTCCTAAATATGCTGCTTCTAAATCATGTCTATCCCATTCCAATTTTAGAAAGTTAGCTTGGGATCCAGCTTCAGAGTGAGGGATTTGTCTCTGTCGTGTTCCACCTTCTTCAATTCCTTTCATCTTTCCAGCCTACTGAGTCCTTTTAGAAACTGACTCTATTTATGAGGCTTCCCAGGTGCTGTCCTCGATGAATCTGATCATCAGATTATCAATGTTCCATCCAGTCAGTGGTGAACATACCAGATCTACATGGGTGAGGACAGAGCCCTGTGGTCCTCCACTAAATACCTCCATCTAATGTGACATTGATCCATGAATCAGCTCCCTTTGAGCACAGGTCAGTCTATCCACCGATTACAACAGTGCAGAATATTCATTCCAATAACCACAATATCTCTCTCTCCTTATGCAGTTTCACAGGGATTCCGTAAAAGATAAGGTCAGATGCCTCTCAGAGAGACCTTGTGCCTACAGTAACTCCCTGGTCGGCTGGCCCAGCACCTGCAGCTTGGAAGGAAATGGGCTCCACATGCAGTGACTATTCTTAGGGGCCTGGCGTTCAGGGGTCATCCTTCAATAACCTATATCTGATTCCTGCCTGGTGGCGGCCTCCAACCCACCAGCTGAAGTTGGTAGAATCCACCATCTGTCCCAGTGAAAATCCAGATGGCCCCTGCCCCCGTGCCCATATACCCTCTCTTTTCCTTCTTAGAGCCATTCCTGAAAGATTGCCCTCAGCGGACTAGCAATCTCAGCCAGGTGTTCTCCTAGTGCTGGGGATAGAACTGCTCGGGACGGGGTCTGGAGATCTGAGTGTGCTCAGAACTGCTCCCACCAGCTTCCCCTCCCCGCTGCCCTCAAGGAGCTCAGGCCAACTTCTAGGCTGGAGAGCCTCGCCCATGTCAGAGAGAAAGCATGCAGGGCAGCATGGCTCAGAACCTGGCTCCGTGGGCTCCCCTGGAGCTGAAGCACTTTCTCCCCATACCCTCAGCACGCCTCTTCCAAGTGATGGGTAGGCTCTGGGGAACCAGAATGAGGGGATCCCTCCCCTCAAAGGGCTCACAGTTCAGGAGGGGGGGGGTCAGATGCAAACAACAAGTTGAACTTCAGTATCTATAGAGGTGAGGACAAAAGCTGGAGCACAAATAGATAATGGCCCACTCTTCCTGAGAAGCCGGGACAGCTTCCCAGAGGAGGTGACACTTGGGCTGGGCCCTGAAGGATGAGCAGAAGCTCCCCAGGTGGAAAAGAGAGGAAATGGAATTCCAGCACAGGGGAACTCTATGGGCAAGGGCCCAAAGGAATGAGAGAGTACATGTCTGGGGACTGATGACCAAGGCCAAGGGGCTTGGCTACAGGATGAGGCGTAGCAAGGGAGGAAGTTGCAAGATAGCATAAGGCAAAATGTGAAGGGGTCTTACACGTTGTTAAGGACTCTGCCAGGAGGCAGTACTTGAGCCCGCCTCCTGTTGTAATTATCTTCTATTTGTTCCACCCATGTGCATCAAGCTCCACCTGCTCATTCAGGCACTGTGCTGGCACTAGGAGTTGAAAGTTAAGCAGCCCTCAGTGGGGGGGCGGGGTGGGGGGGAGGGCAGACCTATGAGCCCACGGTGACAACAGCCACTAGAGGCTATTAACCAGGGCATGACACAGTCTGATGTGCTCCTGGACTGATCTCTCAGGTTGCTGATGGTGATGGTGGGGTGGCGGGCGCGGGATGGGGGAGGCAGGATGTAGAGGCAGCGGATCAGAGTGAGGGGCTTGGATTTTGCTGGTGACAGGAGGGGAGCAAGTGGATAAATGGAAGCGATGTTGAGAAGAGGGGATAGGGGACCAAACTTGGTGACAGGTAAGCTGTGGTGGGCCAGAGCAACAGGGATCTCCAAGCCCCACACATGTCCACACATGTTGGTCCCTGGTGCGGGTGACCAACAGCCAGAAGGGTCACCCATGGCTAAGCACTATGGCCAAGGCAGGTGGAGAGCAGGGCTCTCAGAGCTCCGTGTGGGGCTTAGTGAGTGTGTGGTGTTTGTGGGTCACCCCACGAGAGGCCCTGGTGGAGCCGGGTGCAGGGCTGGGCTAGGACAGAGGTGGGAAGCTGGCAGGGCTTAGGGATGGAGAGAGAGGTTAGAAGAACAGATTTGGTCTGTAGAGCCCCAAGAGCCTTCCTCTCCAGAAGAGTCTAGATGATGCTCCCAGGCACAGGTAGGGACCAGAGGCTCAGAGAAGGTCAGTGACATCCTCAGCGTCACACAGCAAGGAGTAGAGGAGCCTGGCCTAGAACCCAGGGGCTTGGGATTTAGGGGGATGAAAAGAGTTTATGTTCTCATCGTCACCATCACTGCCTGTCACTCTGTGCCCTTCCCTGCCTTCCAGTTTTTGTGGCTCCGAACACCCCCACCCCCATCACTCCAAGGCCAGTGGGGGGAGTGACTGTTGTGGGGTTGTGTTGCAGGAAAGGCCCCATCCAGGATGTCCAGACATGCCCAATCCCTTCTTCCCACCTCCCTCCACAATTCCCTCTTTCCCATCCCACTCCCTGGGAAGGAGGCCTCTCTGTTGCTTAGCAACTAGCTGGAGCCTAGGAGAAAGGAAATGGAAATAGCTGGAGGTGCCTCCCCTCTGTCAAGATAGGTCCTTGGTGCACAGGAGGGTGCTTGCACATGGTGCATGTGCATACTCTACTCTGAGCCTAGTGTGGAGCCAGGGCCTCTTGCCTTTGCAGCCATGCTGCCTCCCACATGACTCTGAGCCTGCAGGAGGATGCGGCTGTCTGCAAAGCTAATGTCGGTGCCATTTTGGTCACATCTTCAGGAGCAGTGTTTCCAGAACAAAGGAGGGGACGGACCTGTGGGCGTCCCTCTGGATCTGGCCCACACCTGGAAGGTTGGCTTTGGAGAAGTTGGCCAGATCAACTGAAAACTGCGTGTGTGGTGGGATTGCAGTCAACTGCATCTTCCCATCTTCTGCAGGGCTGCCCTGGGAACTGACTGGGAGTGGGGAGCCCACGTAGCCTGTGACCCCATAGGCCATCAGGACAGTGTGTGTTCAGAGTGAGGTGGAGAAGTGTAACTGAGGCTGAAGGAAAAACAAAAATAAAACTGACAGATTTTACCTGGGGCACCTGGCTGGCTCAGCTGGAAGAGCACGCAACTCTTAATCTCAGGGCTGTAAGTTTGAGCCCCATATTGGGTGTAGATTACTTAAATAAATTAAATAAATACATAAATACACTTAAAAAAAAAGACAACAAATTTTCCCAGAGACCCATGTGGTTCCCTGGGGAAGTTACTAGCAGGTGTGCAAGCAGGGGCCCAGGAATTGGTATAAGGGAGAGTGCGTTGCCTAGGTGGTTACTAGGTCCCTGGAGATGACTATTCCAAGCCCACGCCCTTGGAGGCATTCTAGTCCAGCATCCACCCACTTTGCAGATGGGAAAGCCTGGTGTGACCCTGAGGTGTGACCCAAAGGTGCTAACCTGACATCAGCCCCCGCCCCCGCCCCCAAGCATGAGAGGAAGCGGATTAGAGCCATGAGTGGGCCTTTAAATCTCCAGGATTAACCCGCGCACAGGAGCTTAGCAGGTGGCCGAGAAGTGACCACCCGCCTGGTGTCTGTCTGTCTCGCAGGGCCGAGGCCAGCGGCTCCGGGGCCAGCCGCCATGTCCTCCACCGTGAACAACGGGGCGGCCAGCATGCCGTCCCCCCCGGATGCGGCGAACGGCTTCCCGCAGCCGGGCGCCTCCTCGGGGACCTGGCCGCGGGCGGAGGAGGAGCTGCGCGCCACGGAGCCGGGCCTGGTGAAGCGCGCGCACCGCGAGATCCTGGACCACGAGCGCAAGCGGCGCGTGGAGCTCAAGTGCATGGAACTGCAGGAGATGATGGAGGAGCAAGGGTGAGCGGCCCGGGGGGCGGGGCGGGGCGGGGCCGGCGAGGCTTGAAACCCTGCGGGCAGGCCAGGGGCCAGACTGATCCAGCCGGGGTGGGGCCCTTGCAAGGCCAGACGAATTTCATTCATTTATTCGTTTATTCAACCAATAAGCTGTCCTGAACGCCTGGTCTCCGTCGAGCTCTGAATTAGGCTCAGATTCACGGACGCCAAGGAAACACAGTCCATGTCTTCCAGAAACATCCAGTCCAGCGGGGCGGGGGGGAGGGGGGAAGAAGCATCGAAACATCCATGGCAAGTCAAGGTCTCAGTTTGCCCTTCTCTAAAACGGCTCTATTGAGCTTCCTGGACTCTGCCAAGCAGGTGCCGCAGCCACGCCCGAGGGCACAATGGGCCCTTACTACGGGGGCGGGGAGACTGCCTGTGGTTTCAGCAGAGGAGTTCCTGCCGGCGGCCACACCTGGAAGCTTCAGTTTTACCTGTTCTGTTCAGAACCAGTCACAGGGACACGCAAGGGCGCCATGTACTGCGCTGTGCAATGTTGGGCCCCAGAGCCAGATTTGAGTCCCTTCCTCAAAGACCACCCCTCACCCCCCTACTCCCTCCCCATCTCAGAAGAGAAACAAGCATGTTTGTAACCAACTCCACCATAAAACAAATTAGAATCATGGTTATGGGCCAGGACAGGAGAGGGCCAAGTGCTTCAGGAGCTCAGAGGAGAGATTCTGAGAAAAGATGTTTGAATGGGCCTTGAAGGATGAGTAGGAGTTCGTCAGGGCTTGTGCATTGATCAGTCAGTAAGGATCTTTTTAGGGACTTCCCTCAAAAGTCCAGTGGAGACAGGACAGGCCTAGCACATGGAGCTGGAGGCAAAGAAACAGAACAAAGCTATTCCCATGGTGCAGCTCCAAGAAAGCTCCATTCTGCATCTGCCCCGAGTATTTTGAAACCAGTGGGCTGGCTGCTGAGGGAGTCAAAGTGGGAAACAGGGCTCACCCAGCAGACTTGCCCTGTCAGTGAGCTGAGAAATCAGAAATGCCCAGTGCATTGGGTCCCAAAGCCATATGGGGGCAGATAGCCTGTGTCCAAAAGCGCTTCCAAACCACACCTTTGTCCACCCAGGCCTCCTGGGCTCCCCAAGAGGCAGCCAAGACATGGCTCATCATCACTGTAGAGCCCAGGAAGACACTGAGGCTCAGAGATAGTCATTGACTGCAGGCAGAACCAAGGCTGGGCCTGGATCCAGGGTCCTCAGGGGGCAGCCAGGCAGAGTCCCTGGTGCACAGAGACTTGGTCCAGTTGGGGGTGGGGAGGGTCCCTGCAGAGAGCAATAAAAGGATGGAAGGCAGCTGAAAGGAGGCTTCCAGCTGGCAATGAAACCAGGTTTGATGAGCCATGGATGTGGACAGAGGAAATGAGATCCCTTAGGGACAGGGTCGAGTAAGGGGTGGGAAGAGGAGAGCCCGAGGACCTTATCAACCTACAAATCCTGCTAAGTTGGGAGACTCAGGCCTTGAAGGGATTGTGGGCAGGTGGGCAAGGTTAGGGAACAGGAGGGGTGCCTGGGCCAGAAGAGGGCCAGCCTTCTGTTCTGTATTCTTGGAAACTGCCTCCTTCTCCCCCGCCCCGGAGCCCCACCTCCTTCCTGAGCCCCCTCTCTCCCCCTTGCAGAGCCCCATTCTATCAGGGAACTCCTAAGGCCCCTTCTCATGGCGCCCCTCCCCTCCAAGCCTCCTCACCCTGGCTGAATCTCCTCCTCCAGGAGCCCCCAGCCCCTCACTGCACACCAGAGGGTCATTATCAGATGAGGGCAGCCTTAGGCAGAAGGGGTTGGTGTTTGGCCATGTCCTTGATGTCAGTCCCCTGGCATCAAGGACCCATGCCTCTCTGGGAGGCACCCACCAGGGCTCTAGTGAGTGCCCTTTCCCCCACCCAAGCCCTCACTCCAGGTGGTCCTTAGACTGGAGTCTCCTGGAAAGCTAGCTCTCAAGTCACCAGCCCCCCACTGCCACCCCTTAGCAGCAGTCTGGTCAGTGGAGGGCACAGCCCAGACGTGAGCAAGCCACGGCTACTTGGCCTGTGAAATAGGGAGTCGTTCTGAGAGTCCCATGGGCTACAGATGTTCGGGGCTTCCCCACCTCCAGCCAGTCCCCATAAAGTGCTCCACGAACACTGGGCACCCTTGCTCTGTTATAGAATCTAGTCATTAATATCTGTTTCTACAAACACTGGTTCATTCGAGCTTATTTACCAGGTTCTCAGGCATTTGACAAATATTCCCACGAGTCACAGGAACACACATTCTTTGGCCCCATTAAAAAGCAATCCCTTCCCTAATATTGATGGATGGCTGGTTAATTCACTGGTGATTGATGCTGCTTTGGAGTCACCTTCCCCGGCAGCCTCCGCGGGCAGCCCGCAATCACCGGAGGGCCAGGGCCAGAGCCCCCCCGTGGGGTATGCTGCTCCCACCCCAGCCCCGACTCCCTCCCACACACACCCACCTATGCTCCTTCCTGTGAGGACTCCCAAGGTGCACAGAGCTTGGAGCTTGGAGGCCTCCCTTCTCCCTGTTCTGTTTCCTCATCCATCAGATGGGAAGAGGAAGGCTGCCCACTGCCGCAGAGCTGCAGGGAAGAACAAATTAGTGACCAAGGAAGCGATTATTTAGGAACCTCCAGGTCTGGGCAGAAACGGGCAGAATGACACAATTTCTAATCTGGGGACCTCTTTGAAAATGCAGTGTCTCCTTACTGCACCCCAACCCCAGAGGGCCATCCAGGGAGCAACAACGAATTTGGCCTGTCCTTCCCTTGTGACTCCTTCCTGGTGGGGACACTGAGACAGGTGTCACTGCCCTCCCTGTCCCCAGTTCCCTGGCCAAGCCTTTGACTTTTAGCCTGAGATTTTGGCACGGCAGCTGGACCCCCTGCATGGTCTTAAGCTGGCAAGTGCTGCCACCCCCACAAGGAGTGGATGGTTTGGTACCAGCCTCCCTATCTCGGCCTTTGCCTCCAGGCCCTTGCCTCCAGGGACAAGAGTCCCAGGTGATTCCCAACCTGGGACGATGCTGACCTGGCAGGGGTGTGGTGTGGAAAAAGGCAGGGAGCCTAGGACTACTAGATCCTCTGTCCCTCCTGCTCTGCGACAAATAGTCCTTTTTTTTTTTTTTTAAGATTTTGTTTGTTTATTTGAGAGAGAGAGCACGAACCGCGCAGAGGAGCCAAGAGAGAGGGAGAAGCAGGCTCCCCGCTGAGCAGGGAGCCCGACTCGGTGCTCGATCCCAAGGACACAGGATCATGACCCGAGCCTAAGGCAGAGACCCAACCAAGTGAGCTACCCAGGGCCCCCAAATAGTCCTTACTATTTATTGAGCAGCTACTATGTGCCACCCACTGCACAAAGTGCTTTGTAAGCATCATTTCCCTTAATCCTTGCAACAGCCTTGAAAGACAAGTTACTACCCCATTTCACAGATGTAGAGGCTGAGGCTGAGAAGTGTATGGACTTGTCCAAGGTCACAGAGCTAGGAAGTGGGGGGTGCCAGGACTCAAAAATAGGACTGCCTGGTTCTCGGCCTCTTCCCTTACTCATGGTCCAACATGGCCTTGGCTGAGGGTTGACCTCAAGAGGCATGAGGGAGCAGGAGACTTGGAGGTAGTGGTTGTACTCAAGACCTCTTTGCCCATCCTCGGGTCCCCAGCTTCTCCCAGCAAGATGTCCCGGGGCATAGAGGGGTCCTCCCCAAGTCTCCACGTCCATTCAGTCCAGCCCTCCCGGCCTCCCAACGACACACGCTGGAGTCCTGGAGCCTGCCGGCTCTAGGTTGAGCCCTAAGTCCCTTCCCTGCACATGTCCTGCTCCAGGTCTCAATGAAACCCTGACTTCTGCTCCTACCGCCCAGCCTCATATGCTCCACAGACCCCAGGAGTCCGGGGAATGTGGACCGTGGCCTGAAGCCCATCCCTCAACTGAGGATCTGGCCCAGCCTCGCTTTTGGACCATTTCCTCCCCAACCCCTCCAGGCCCAGGGCCCCATGCCTAATGGCCCAGCCAGCCTATCTCTCCCTCCCAGAGCCCTGTGAGCCGGGGGCTGGGCAGTGTGGAAGGGCCTCTGCTGTTTGTCTCTATGCTGCTGCCAATGACAAGCCTGTCTCCCGAGGAGAAGGTGAGGTGGGAGGAGTTCCTCTGTGCCTCCACCGCTCAGAAAATGCGACCACTCCTTCTTCCTGGGCACCGGGACAGCCCAGCCGACCAAGGGCTCTGCACTGCCCAACAAGAAAGGCCAAGGCACCTCCAGCCAAATGCCCAAGTCTGAGGCTAGCAGGAACTGGGGTGGACATTGATGAGCCAAGACCCAGGCTTGGAAGAGAGGGGCCCTGCTCTTACAGGCATGACCTAATCCTCCCTACGGTGGGCCACAACACAGGTACCTGGACCTGCAGAAGGACAGAGCACAGCTGGGGGTCAGGGGATGCGTGCTAAGAAGCAGCTAGTGCTCCTCATGTAGCCCCTGACATCCTCAGTCGGTCTCCAGGCCCCAGTCATCCTGCGTCCGTGATGGATTGTTGTCTGCTTCTTCGCCTGTATCCTCATGGCCACTCTCTCGCTCCGACTTCACCATCTCCTGCACAAACCCCTACAGTAGCCCAGGGCCAGCCTCCCTGCCTCCAGATCCCTCCCCTCCAGCCGTGCAGCTACCAGAGACAGATGTCCAAAATGAAAATCCAGCCTGCAAACAGTTCGATGCCTCTCCATCACCAGCCACTCGTTTGTCAAAAAAATGTGGATGCCACATGTCAGACAAGGTGCCAGATGCTGGGTATACAGTGGCAATCCAGACAGATAAGGCCCTGCCCTCAGGGAACTCCCAGGCCAGTGTAGGAGACAGAGGAGTCAGTCAACAGGTAG
This sequence comes from Mirounga angustirostris, assembly GCF_029215605.1. Taxonomy (NCBI): domain Eukaryota; kingdom Metazoa; phylum Chordata; class Mammalia; order Carnivora; family Phocidae; genus Mirounga; species Mirounga angustirostris. The sequence goes on from NW_026991713.1 coordinate 171,506,848, forward strand.
ACTAGCACAGGAGCCACCTGGAGGTACAGGTTGCTATGGAAACACAAATGTGGGCACCTAACCTGGGGCGGGGGGTATCCGTCCTGCTGTAAACATCCCATGAGTCACGTCTTTGTGCTTAGCCATGATTATTTCCACAGGGTAAACCTGCAAGTTAATTTTATGAGTCAAAAGATGTGCCCATTTTTTAAGGGTTTTGCAAGGACTTGCCAAATTGCTCTCCAAAAAGGCTGGGCCAATCCCAAATACCTGTTGGAGAAGTTGGGGGTGGGGGAGAAGGGAGGAGAAGAGGAGGGAGGACAGCCATGGGGTCCCTGAGGGGCAACGACGTGCCATTTTCATGGACATGCTCCGTGCGGAGGCCTGGGTCTGCTGTGTGGACAGAGCAGCTGGTGAGCAGAGGACAGACACAAGACAGAACCCAGTTCCTGTTTTGCCACCACCATGTTTTCCATCTGGGACAATGACCTGCAGCCCAGGAAGGGGAGAGTGAGGGGTTTAGGACCCCGAGACTCATTCAGTAACAGGCAGGTGCTGTGTGCCAGGCACAGGGCAAGGGGCTGGGTGAGCAAAGATTCCCCCCCACCCCTGCCCTAGGGCAGCGTGGACACAGGCTGGAGGGGGACATGCCAGAGGAGCTGAGAGGCCCTGCAGCGGCTGTCACGGGGGCGCAGTGAGAGAGGATCATGATGGATCCCGGGGCGTGGGAGCAAGGACGATCATTCTGGACTTTGGTCCCTAGCCTGAGCCTGGGCTTAGGGAGGGAGGGAGAAGGGAATAGAGAAGTCAGGGGATTCATTCAAGACCAGACCTCATCCACGTCACCTGCCAGACTGGGAAACATTGAATCTAGCACTGGGATCTGGGACAAGCCACTTGGCAGCCTTGCTCATGCAGAGATTGGGATGCTCTGAGGACTTCCCAAGGCTGTTGTGAGGATCAGATGTCTTTGAAGCCAGGAAAGCAGAAAAGGCCTGGATCTTCATTTCTCCCTTAATATGTCTCCAGAGAGTGACTGTAGTCTGGATGTGGGTGGGCAGTCTGCCCTGGGAGTAGAGGAGGACCGGGAGGAAGGGCACAGCCTCCGCTGGACAGTCTCCCCACCTCGAAGAACAATTCCTTTAGTTCATTTGGTTGTTTGGCTAGTTGTTGCTTGTTTGTGTAGTTGGTGGTTTGCCTGGTTCGGTGCCAGACGGGTAGGTCTTGAGCTTCCCCAGCGCTGAAAGCCTTGCTTGGTGGTGGGACCTCGGACGGGTCATTGCAAGTTGGAAGGTGCACCTGTGATGGGGGGAGGGGTGGTGTGGGGGGAGCAGGCAGGGAGGGAAGGAAAGCCAAGACAGCAGCCCTCACCTTCCCCATGCCCCTACAGGTACTCAGAGGAGGAGACCCGGCAGAAGGTCAGGACTTTCCGGCAGATGCTGATGGAGAAGGAGGGAATGCTCACCAGGGAGGACCGGCCTGGGGGCCACATGTGAGTGATCCCCTGCCTGGGGGTGGGGCAGGGGAGGATGTGAGCTCAGGCAGCAGCTGGGTGCCAGAAGGGCCTTTCTAGAGGGGGCTGGGGGGCGGCAAGGTGGAGGAGAGGGCATGCATCCCATCCACTGGAAGCTCTGGCTGGCCCTGGGCACAAATCAGGGGCCACTGGGCCCCCCAGCATCCCCCAGGGCTCCCCTGCTATGGTTCAGCAGTGGGGAGGCAGCCCAGAGCCCAACTTGGGGAATCCTAGGCTGCAAATCTGTGAAACTTAGAAATGTTCTGACCCCAGGCATGGCCACTGGCTGACAGTGTGGCCCTGGGCCAGTCCGTCCTCCCCAACTATTACCACCTGTAAAATGGGCGGGCCCCAGAGTAAACATGGGTTCTGGAAAGTAGGAACCAACACACCAAATGCCATTGCTCGCATGGTCAAAGTCTTGTCGGGTAACAAGAACAAGGGCTCTGCGGGGGTCACCTCTTGCTCCTGTCATGGGCCAGAAGGAGTACCAGCGTGCCGTGGGCCCCTGGGCATCAAACAGGGAAGTGATGGGGCAGCAGATCTGTCTCACGTTAGAGACCTGGGAATCACTCAAAGCCGGAGGAGAATGCAGCAGGCTGCTGTGAGGATGGTGGAGGCAACCTGTCCCTGCCAGTGCCCAGGCCCAGGGGTAGGGGTGGGGGGAGGGCTGACCGAGCCCCATGCCCTGCAGGCAGTGCGCACGAAGGAGCATCATGGAATCCACTCATGGACCTTCCCCTTGCTCAGCCTCGGAGCCCCCACCCAGTCCTGGCTCTAAGTGGGACCGAGGCCGGGTGAGCAGCCAGGGTAAATGCTCCTGGCATTTCCTCCACGGTGGGACTAACTTGGGGAGCAGGCATCTTGCTGAGGCCCTAAACCCCTGTCACCTTATCTCACACAAATCAAAAGGACAGCAACACCTTCTGAGAGATTTTCCCATTGCTGTTGTCGTAAGGACAAATGGCCCTTCGGGAGTAGACGGACCTGGATGGGCAGCGGGGAAGCCCTTTCTTCTTCCTTCTGGACCACTGAGGGCTCCAGGGGTGGGGGAGTCCTGCCTGACCTCACCTAAACCTCACCTCTCCGGTTCGGGGTTGGGCAGGAGCAAACATGGTCAGAGCAGCCCCAGGCTTGTGGGGGGCTCATGGGTGATCTGGGGGAGCCAGGCTCAGAGGTGATGAGGTGATGCTACCACCACCTCCCTCTCTCCAGCCACCCAGAACTCACAGCACCCCCAGCCACTCCTGCGCCCTCCCTTCGGTGGTGCCCATCCAGCCCTACTCACCCAAGAGCAGGGCCAACGCCTCTCTCCCCTTCCCAGAGCTCCTGACAACCAGATCCTCCCCGAAACCAAGAGGTCCTGGCTTTCTGACCTGTGCCCCCTCAAATCACCCCAGGCCTTTTCTGGAAAGTCACGCTCTTCCACACAGTGTGAGGGCAAGAGTCCTGTGTGGACTCTCCGGCCATCTTCCCTGGCCCTTCCAGCAAGAAGCCTGCCCTTCTTCCCTCTTCCGGGCTCCTTCCTTTTAATGGAAGTCCCATCCTTCCTCAACTCCGCTTCCTCCTCTGGTCACCACCCTACGTTTTTCTCTCCTTTCTCAACCGAATTTCCGTGGAGTTTGTGGCACACTTGACCTCTACTTCCCTAGGCCACGGGAGCCATGGTGGGTTTCTGCCCTAACTCCCGTGACCTGCTTGCCCTGTGGCCTCCAGAGTCCTACTCCTCGTGGCACTGTGCCTCTCTGCAGGCCTGGCCTCTCTCTCTGGCAGGTGCTTCCCCATCTGGAAGCCTCCTCTTCCCCTGGCTTCCAGGGTGCGGTTCCGTGTCGCCCCTGCCCCTCCGGTGGCTCTCTCTGTCTCTCCTGCTCCCGCCCTCCTCCCAAATGTGGGACCCTTCCCTCCACTCCCTGGGGGGAATCTCATCTGTGAGCCAGCTGGGACCGCCTCCTCTGAGCGAGTGACTCTCCAGTCTTCTTCAGTCGTCTTGATCTGATCTTCCCTCGGATGAAGGAATGATGCATTTAAGAACCGGGGACGCGCTGGGAAATCTGCCACTGTGTCCATCATCAGAAGACATGTCCTTGAGGGTCTGTGCTGCACGCCTCCCCCTGTGCCGGTGCTAGGAGTGGGGAGGAGAAGCGGGGAAGGTGGGGTCCCCGCCCTCTGCAACCTGAAGCCAGGAATTACCAGCAACTCCTGACCAGAAGAGACAACAGGGTAGCCCCTTGAACCCCTTAGCCCTCGGGCCTGTGTGTGTTCAGTGGAGGGCGGGTGTGGTCAGTCAGGAAGGGTCCCTTGGAAGGGGCAGTGTCTGGAAGACTCGGGGGTCAGGGAGGACTCCTGCTCTAGAGGCAGAGGAGAATATAGCCTCGACCACGGGTCCTGGGATCCCACTCTCATGTTGGAAGACATCGAAGACACGATCTTTATTGTTTTTTTTTTTTTTTAAGATTTTATTTATTTATTTGACAGAGAGAGAAATAGTGAGAGCAGGAACACAAGCAGGGGGAATGGGAGAGGGAGAAGCAGGCTTCTTGCTGAGCAGGGAGCCCGATGCGGGACTCGATCCCAGGACCCTGGGATCATGACCTGAGCCGAAGGCAGACGCTTAACGACTGAGCCACCCAGGCGCCCATCTTTATTGGTTTTGTTTACTGCTATCTCCCTGGTGCCTAGAACAGTGCAGCTTGCCCGATTTTCCCCGAAGTCTGTCTCCTCCTCTGTATGGGAAAAGGGACAGGGTCAGGGGCTTCTCCTAGCTCAGGCAGCCCAAACGGTGTGAAAATAGCACTCCGGTGACCACAGCAAGCCAAGGAGGCTGATGGCCGCCTGGAATCCTCACAGGCTGGGAGGAGCTAGCTGTTTTGGTGCTGAACCCAAGGCCCAAGGCAGAGAGGTGACAGGGAGCTGGTGACAGATTGGCCCGCCTTCCTGCGGACTGGGCATCTGAGCCTGTCTTCACTTCCTAGCTCAGAGTCTGGGGTAGTGGAAGGAGAGTGTGGGCTCTGGCGTCAGATACCTCACCTGCCCCAACCTCTAAGCTCAGTGTGCACCGCCTGGGCCCTGGATCCCAGCTCCGCCACACCCCAGCTGTGTGACGTGGGCAGGTCCTTGATTTCTCTGGGCCTTCGCTTCTTTATTTGTACAGTGGACCACCCAGCAGTCCCTGTGCTTATGCATCTGGCTTCCTGCCCCTGAGACCCCAACCCCTCATACACCGGCATTTTGAGACATGGAGAAATCCGATGCCCTCTTAGAGTGAGGTGGCAAAGCCAGAGCCAGTAGAAGGGTCCCCACAAGGGGAGGAAGTGAGGAGGGACGTCTGATTTTAACCCGCTATGGACTGTAAGAGCCCATGGCACCTCCCACTCAAGAAAAGAGTCTCGAGGGGGCAGGGTCATTCCCAGAGCTTTTTGTCCCCAGAGATCATCTTTTTTCCTTAAGTTAATTGACTGGTCTGGAGTGACAGCCTCTTGAGACAGACCCCCTTCGGTCTACTCTCCACACTGGATACAGGACATCTATTCCGTAGATGATGGGAGCCAGTGGAAGGTTTCCGGGAGGCATGATGTGGTCAGACAGGTGTTTGGGGACTTCCCTCTTGGGAAGAGGAATAAGAAGGGTGACACGGCAGGGAGATTAGTGGGGCGGCTGGCACTCTAATTGGGAAGCAAGGCGAGAGAGAGAACGTCCCAGAGACATTGAGAGAGGACACGCCTTTGTCCTTGGAAACTGATCGATGTGGGGAGCCTGTTTCTCCTTGGAAACCCTCTGTGGCTCCCCAGCTCCCATGCAGCCAAGCTGCACTCGCTGGCCTGGCGCTGGGAGGCTCTCCCCACCCTCAGCCCAGCCTGGTGCCCCACTCCCAGCCTCACGCAGCAGCCAGCCCGACCTGCTGGCAGACCCCAGCTCCGTCCTGCACGCTCTCCCTTCATGCCTTTGCTCATGCTAGGCCCTTCTGCACCTGGTTCAAGTTCGCCCCATCGTTCAGGGCTGCCTCTAAAAACCACTTTCCCAATATTCTCGGGATAAAAGCGAAACCTTCTCCTCCTTGGAATCCACACGATGCTTTCTTACTTCTTGTGGTTGCTATCAGTTCTTTTTTATTTTTTCGTCCCTCACTCTGATAGACAACCTTTAAGAAATAATTGCTTTCATAGTTATGTAACATCACAAAATGCTTGGGAGAGAGAGGGTTTATGGAAAACAATATTCATAAGCTACTCCCTCACACAGTGAGCAAATTCTAGTGTTTTTTTCTGTGCATCTAATTTTATGCATCGAGCCACTTCTCTGGGCCTCATTATTTTATCTATAAGATGAGAATATTAGTGATGGTACCCATGTCACTGACTTGTTCTGTGCATTAAATGACTAAATGAGATAAACACACATCAAGTGCTTTAAAAAAAGGATTCCTGCTTAGAATAGTACCTGACACCTGCGTTAGTAATTATCACAATACGCCCCAGGGCACTGTGAGGAACCAGAGGAGAGGCCCCAGGCCTGACTCATCCCTGTTCCTGTCACCGTGGGGGCCCCCTCCCCCACTTCCCCCCTGCCCAGGCCCCAGGCAGGCCTGGCGCTGGCTGCGTGAATGAGCAGAGAGGGCAGACCCTTTGCCTGGAATCCTCCCCTCCTCTGCCTGGCCTCATTCATCTGTCAGTTGGCCATTATGCTCCCGGCTAGTGGCAAACAGAGCCAGTTCATTAGAGAAACTGGCATGAGAAGAGCGTGTGAGCGGCAGTCTTTACCCAGGTCAGAGCCTTGCCCAGGGCAGCCAGTCCCAACAGGTGTCCTGTGCGGTGCGGAACCTCCATCCGTGGTCCGTCCCTCTGCAGTAGACCCCGAGTGCGTGGCTGGCTCTGGCCAGCTCTGTGGGGCTTGGACTGTTCCGTCACAGGGGAGTAATGCCTCCCCTGCCTAGTCCACAGACATGGGGAGGTGTCGACTAGCTGACAAACACGAATTTAAGAGCAGGAAGTGCTGAACAAATCTGGAACTTGGTGCATATACCTACAAATGTGTCTATAAAGCAGAGAGGCCATGGCTGAGCTAACATCTGCAGCGGAAGCCAGCCAGGAAAGTAAAGGCCTGTCTGTTTGACCATGAATTCTCAAAGCCAACTGCCTAAGTGAACTTACATTCTCTACTCAGAGGGGATGTTCCTTTCATTCTTTGGGCCTCAGTTTATTCATCTGTAAATGGGGGGTGCGATTTCTCTCAATCAGGTAGTGGTTCGGATTGGGATTTGTGAACCATGAGGAGCTCATGGAAACGTTAGAGAACATTATTGTTAGTGATATTATCATCTAGGAAAGGCAGGCTAGGAGAACCCAGGTTTCTAGGCTGGGAGATCCTACAAAACAGATATCCTGATACCAGCTGTACAAACTCAGCAAGAGAGGCCGCAGCCTAGGCCCATTTATAGCCCTGGAACATGCAAGGCAAGTCTTACCAGAAAGTTCTGAGAACTTGTGCCTCTCCCTGAGCCTACTACTCATGCTCTATGCTTGTCTTTCAATGCTCCTAGCAGACAAGATCCCAAGTAAACCTCTCAGAAGGGACCAGAGAGTGAGAAAGACCACATGAGAGGACCCCCGGGAGGGAGGTTGCAGAAGCTCTATCCCTGGGCCAGAGGAAGAAAGATGTCTGTAGGGGTGTGGCCAGCAGACCAGGAGGGCACAGCACGGGAAGGAGTTCAGATATTACAGGCAAAAAAGGATTCCTGCAGAGGGCAGTGTCCAAACTGAGCTATTCTATTTTGTAAATAACCTTCATCACATTTGTGTCAAGATAAACAGAGGCTCCCTCCAGCCATCAGCTCACCCACACAATGTTTGAGGGGCCCTTAAGTTTTGCTAAAGACTGTGTTTTATGTGTCCGGCATTTGTGTGGCTGAGGGCTGTGTGGGGGTGACAGGGCTGGGGATGGTGGGGGGCTGGACAGGCTGAGGAGCTGGAGATTTCAGAAACAGAAAGGAGGAGGCCGCTGGCTTCAGGAAGAGGAATGTGGGGAAGAGAGGTTTGAATGGAGGGCTGTGGGGATGTTTGGCTCTGTGGGGATAGGAAGGATGACATGAACCCCTCCTCCACCATCCCAGAAAAATCTCCCATACTACCTGTGTGACCTCAGGGTTGCCCAGACCAGGTGTGTGTTTAGGAATCAAATGGCATTCTTGATATAGGCCCCAAGGGGTATTGCTTCCCTGTCAGATTTGGGTTACATTCTTTTTCGGGGGAGGTTTTTTGGTTGTTGTTTGTTTGTTTGTTTAGCGAGAGAGAGAGCCAGGGAAGGGACAGATGGAGAGGGAGAGAGAGAGAATCTCGAGCAGGCTCCACACCCAGCACAGAGCCTGACACGGGGCTCCCTCTCACCACCCTGAGATCATGACCTGAGCCGAAATCAAGAGTCAGACACTTAATCAACTGAGCCACCCAGGCGCCCCCCCCATTCTTTTTTTTTAGTACAACATCAGTCCTTCAAAGAGCAGATTTGTGGGTGCTCTCCTGGAGATGTGTCCCTGAAAATTCTGTTCTTTCTTTCACGTGTCACAACCCTGGAAGAGAAGGCGTCGGTGCCTTAGTGTCTAACAGGGTTCCCTCCGTCTAACAGTGGCGACCATGTGCGGGACAACTGTCGTGGGCCAGGCCTGTTGCTCCTGTCAGGAGCTTCACAGACAGAATCTTACTTAATCCTCTCCTCAGCTGGGATATTCTTTTCCTGCTTGTGGAGATATAAGGAGCTGGAGACTCCGTGAGCACGGTCATGCCTGGCTTGAGACCTGTCTGTGTGAATCCAGAGCTCCTGCCATATCCTTAATGCTCTGGGCAGGGAATGAGTGAGCCTGGTGAAGGGCACCCAGGAGTGAGGGTAGTGGTGCCGAACCAGGGATGAGGCTCCCTCTGGGAGGGGCACTGTCGGAACCTGCATGAACCGAAGAATGGGAGGTGGGGAGGCCCCCACCTTGAAGCCATTGCCCTGGAGCTTGGTCTTTGGAGGCTCACTTCTGGGCTCGCTCAATTAAAAAAGGAGCTGCGCGGTACGGTTACCCCAGCGAATTCTCCCAGGAGCCCCATCACGTAGTCATCACACTCATCCTGGAGAAGAGGCTCAGGCACGGGCACGACAGGTACCAAGTCACGCGGGGACTCAGGGCCAGCGCGAGATGAGGGCTCCTCTGTCGCTTGGAAGCTCATGCTCTTGCCCGAAACCCAGCTGCCTTTAGGAGGCAAGCCTCCCTCCACCAAGTGCCCGCAGGGAGCAAACATGTGTGGCAGAAGATGGCTGGGGGCTCCCGAGCTGGCCGCGGCGCCCCGGCGGAGTGCAGCGGAGGGCTCGGCAAGATGGATGGGGAGCCTGGGCGGCTGCGCAGGGCTGGGGCCCACGGCGCTGCCACCGGGCAGTGATTGATGACAGCCCGGCAGCGGGAGAAGAGCAGCCAGGCCTCGGGAGGACAGGCCATGAATATTTCAGAGCGGCAGCCGGGGGGCTGGGGGAAGGGGTGTTGGGGGTGGAGGGAGGGAGAAGCCCGGCGGGGGGCGGGGGGGAGGGGGGGAGGGGACTAGGCCAGCGAGCCCGAGTTAGGAAAAGACTGACACCAGAGAGGGGGAGCTAGGAGATGGGAAGGGGCTCTCTGGGAGCTCACGAGGGAAGGGGGACTGCGGAGGAGGAGTGGGCTGAGCGAGGGGCAGGGGGCTAGGGGTGGGACGGACAGTGGGGCTCAGGGACAGGGTCGGTGAAAGGGGCTCTATGAGGGAAAGCGGGGCGGGAGAGAGGAGAGGAACACCGTGAATGGAACCGAGGGCCTCGGTGAGGGGAGGGCCTCACCAAGGAGGAGGCGGCTCACTGAGAGGTGAGACCGTAGAAGGGGTGAGGACCAAGGGAGGCGGGAGGGCACCGCTGAAGCGGGGGGGGGGGGGGGTGCCCTGGAGGCAGCCCATCAGGTCACCCAGATACCCGCCTGACCCTCGGGGCCGCACCCCGCCGACCTTGCGGGGAACCAGGCCTCGGGGCGCTGCGCGGAGAAAGGGGCAGGCGGAAGGCGCGGCCCCGGGGCGCGGGTGGTGAGCGTCCCTGTCGCCGGCAGCGTGGCGGAGACCCCGCGGCTGCTCGAGGGCGCGGAGCCGGGCCTGGAGTACGCGCCCTTGGACGAGGACGACGGCCCGGTGGACTGCGACTGCCCGGCCGCCTGCTACCGCGGGCACCGGGGGTACAGGTCAGCGCCCGCCGCGGCAGGGGGCGGGGGGGGCCACGGCCGCCCCTCCTCCTTCACCCCTCCTCCCCTTCTCCCCCAGGACCAAGCACTGGTCCAGCAGCTCAGCGTCGCCCCCTCCCAAGAAGAAGAAGAAAAAGAAAGGCGGCCACCGGAGAAGCCGGTGAGAGCGCCTCACCGCCAGTCCGGAGGGGGCGGGAGGGGCGGGAGGGGCGGCGATGCCTGGGTGCCCACCCCTCTGCGGGCAAGAGACCAGAGGCTGCATTTGGGAGCCCCGCCCCTCGCTGAGCCCCTCCCCCCCCCCCCCCCCCCCCCCCCCGCCCTCCACTGGCCCCTCACTGGCCGGGCCCCTCCACTCACTGAGTCCCCTCATTGGCACTCACCCAACCCCAGAACTGGACATACTGACCCCTGGGTGACAGTCCATCTGCTGGAGGTCCCCCTTCCTCCCTCCCCAGCAGCCCTCCAGTCACTCACTACACCAAGTGTGAGTGGCCTGGGGAGGAAGGATTTAGCTGGGTCACCTCTGCAGTTCCCCATCTGTATGTCCCCCTCTCCTGTCCTTAATGAGAACCTGGCAAACGTCTGGAGCCCCAACTGTCTGTCTGTCCTTTTCTCTCCCTGGCCCCTCAGCAAAAAGAGGAGACTGGACTCCGAGTGCAGGTCAGTGATAAAGGCGGGCCGGGGTGGGGATGTCTGGGTGGGCGAGACTCCAAGGCCATCCCTCAGAGGCAGGCGGCCAGCCACACCAGAGTCTGGACCCTGGAAACTGCCAGAGTGCTGGTTTTCCCCACGGAGGCCAGGAATGCCACCACTGGAGCCTCTGACATTTGGGTGTGAATCAGCCCTCACTTATGATGCCAAGGAGGCTGAAGGGTGGCTAGGAGACAACACGGGCGGCTCTGTCACCCACTCTTAGGGACCTTGCTGACTCTCGGGGCCCCGGTTCACTTTGTGCAACGGGCAGCTGGCTTCAGCTAGATGCCCCAGGCGCCCAGACTTCCCAGCCATGTCCAGCTGCCCCTGCCCCGCCCCTCTCGGGCAGCGGTTCACCAGAGCCCCCACCCCCCTGTGTCCGCAGCTGTGGGAGCTCCTCACCGCAGCGCAAGAAGAAGAAGAGTGTGAAGAAGCACCGCAGAGACAGGTACCTTCTCTCCCCTGGGGTGTCCTCTCACCTCTGTTGGCCCAGGACTGTGGCTGTGCAGATTTGTGTCCCCAGGCCACCCCAGACAAACTCAAGAGAACTCTTTTGTGGCCCTCCAGGTCTGATTCTGGGTCCCGGAGGAAGAGACGACACAGGTGAGTGATGCCCTGCTGAGGATGTGGACAGAGGCTAGTGCCACCCTGCAGGGCCAAGGCCCAAGGGAAGCAATGATGGGAGGAGGGTGGTGAGGGTCTTTCCCTGCTCCATCCTCCCCGCTCCTGGGACTCCTTCCCAGAGCCAAGCAGGGGAAGGAGGGCGGGAGAGGAGGATGGAGACCAAGTGTTTGCAACACTTGCTGGTCCCATGAGTCAGCCTTGACCTGGGGACCCTAAGAATTTCCAGACAACACAATGGGTCCATTATCCAAGGGGTGTGTCCATAGAGGCGTCAGGAAGGAAGAAGCATCAGGACCCCAAATTTGCAGGGAAAGGGCATCCATACAGAAGGAAAGCTCAGTAGGTAGGAGACCGGTAGGCAGGCTGTGGTTAGCCATGGTGTCTGGGGGACAGGTGCCAGCCCCCCAAAGACCTGACTGTCAGGTCAAGGAGGTAGCCTCCAACCAGACAGGGCTGGGAGCCAGCATGGGGCTCTGAGCAGGACAGAGACTTGTTCAGGATGGACTGGGGGAGGGGGGAGGAGGAGATGAGAGTCAAGAGCCCTGGCAGAGGCTGGGGTGGGGAAAGTAGAAAACTCAGCGAGGAGGAAAGGAAGATGTAGGGCAGTCACATCCCCAGGGCTGGCATGGGAGACAGAGCCCCTCCCAGTGGCCCTGAAGAGGGTCAGGGTCCCCAGTCTCATTCCTGCAGTGGGACTTTGCCCATGGCCACTTGTCAGGTGGGGTAGGAGCATAAATAAACACCTAATCCTGACCCTCCAATTTCCCCAGTTTCCCATCCCCCCTTCTTTCCCTTCCTCTCCTCCCCTCTTCTTAGCGGCCAGTGTGGGCCCCTACTGCCCCCTAGTGGTCACCATAGGTCTGCACCGATCCTCCGGCCAGCTCCCATTGGTCCTGGGAAGGACCTAAAGGTGACCTAGGGCTAGACCAGCTCCAGATGGGGAGACTGAGGCCCAAAGCAAGCAACATGAGTCCTAGAAATGAAATCTTTGGCCTCCTGGGCCTGCCCCCACCCACCCTGCTCCTGTGAAAAACACATCCTGTTGTTTCTTAGCATCACCTGGATATTTGGTCAGAAGAAGGCATCTGTTCAGGGCTAGAAGGATCAAGCTGGAATCTGGTGGCATCGGGGAGGGTGGGGCTGAGGGGCTTACAGGGACCAGGGGTGGAGTGAGACCTTAGACACCTACTAGGAAGATTTTCAATCCCTTTGTCAAAGATAGAAGGAGAAGGACTCTGGAGCCTGCCCCACAGAGCTGGATGGGATGGGACAGTATGGGGCAGGATTGGGTGGGATGGGAAGCTTTAGGGGCAACCCTCGATGAGAATCCAAAAGACCCAAATGTCAGGGAGATCATGCCCAAGGGAGAGTATTTCTTTCCTAAACCCTTGGGGAGCTGGCCCAGAGCTGAGCCACAGTCTGAGGGGGCAAAGAGGCAGGAAAGCCTGGGCTCTGCCCTAGAGAGCCCATCTGAGGGGACCTGGGACCCAGGGGACACAAACAAGGTGTGGAGGGGCCACTCCAGCATGATGACTTATAGAAGGGCCTGTCCTGAGACCGATTCCAGAAGGAAAGGACAAGTCAGCCTTCTTTCTGGGGTGGTGGACACATCACTTATGGCACCCCCAGGAGAAGCAGCTACTGGGGCTCAGACAGGCAGTGGTCGTGGGCCAGGGCCTACAGGAGAAGGAAGGAAGGAGGCTTGGCTGAGTGAAAGGAACCAAAGCAGTGGGGTGGGATGAGCAAGTCTGCCTGGCTGGGGGTGGGGACTCAGGTCCCACACAGGAACAAATCTCAGATCCACACCCAGGCACAGCCCTCCTCCTGCCCCCCTGCTGGGCTCAGGCTGAGCTGTCACCTCAGCCTCTGCTTTCTGCAGATCTCGAAGCCCCAAGAGCAAAAGAAAAGAGAAGAACAAAGAGAGGAAGAGGTGAGAACCCTTCATCATTCTCTAGCTCCTCCCCCTCCCCCTTCTAGAATCACAGAATTGGACCCTTGGAGACAGTTCATTTCGTCCCGCTGCCCAGATGGAAAAATTCAGACCCAGAGAGGAAGCCAAGAACCCCTGCGAGTCAGTGACAGAGCGGGAACTGGAACCCAGGCCTCCTGCCTCCTAGTCCAGGGTTCTTTCAAGCTCGGCCCTCGTCACTCCCCCCACATCCCTCCACCCCTCCTCACAAGAGCACCAGCTGAGGGGTCAGTGAGGTCTTGGGGACCAGAGCTGTCTAGACAAAAGGACGCCTTTTCCTAATTCCCACAAATGACCCACCTGGATTAGGGAGGTTATATCTGTAGGACACTATGGGGGGTGGGGTCCTCCTTGGGGAGGTCAGGCAGAACTTAGGTACTGGCTGGCTTCTCTCCCAGGCCACACACAGAGTCCCCGGGTCGGAGGTCCAATCGCCACAGCAGCGGCAGCTCTCAGAGCCCCTCCCTCTCCTCCCATTACAGCGATTCCAGATCACCCAGCAGGTAGGTCCGGGGCCCCTGGGAGCACTCCAGAGGTGGTTCAGCTCGGCTTTCTTGCAGATGGAACACTCCCGAGGGCTGGAGAGGGGGCTGGGGAAGAGGACGGTCGGTGGACAGAACAGCAATGGGGGGGAGGATGGAAGTCTACCAGGAGTGAGCATGTGCCCACCCACCTGGCAGTGGGCGAGGAAGAGCTTCGGCCCCTGCCCAGAGACGCCCCAGACCTTGAACTGGAAATCGAGGCAGTGTGCAGGTTAGGGCTTTGCTCTCTGAATGCAAGGGAGGAGGCGGGTGGGGGGCTGCTCTTCGTGCGGGGGCAGCGGTTCCACTTGCAGAGGGGGCGTCCCACGCCGGCTCCCCCCATCTTCCCTCCCCCTCCAAGGCTGAGCCCCAAGCACCGAGATGACGGGCGGAAGACGGGCAGCCAGCGGTCCAGCGGGAGCCGGTCGCCTTCCCCGTCTGGCGGCAGCGGATGGGGGTCGCCCCAGCAGAACGGCGGCAACAGACAGCGGAGCGGAGCGCACGGGGGCCGCCCCGGCTCGGCGCACAGCCCGCCAGATGTACGTACGCTTCGCTTTGCAGAGGGTTCCCGCGCAGTGCGGGCTGCGCCGCGATGGGGGCGGGGGCGGGGGGGGCGTCACCGCCGGGTAGGGCGCGATGAGTGTGCAATGGGGGATAGGCGCCGCTTCCCCCTCCCGGCTGGGGGGGGGGCGACCTGGAATGCTTGGTTGTTGCGCCCACCTGGCCCGAGTGTCAGGGGGAGGGGGCCTGCAGGCTTGGGCCACCCTGGAGCTTGGCAAACGGACGGCCAGAGGGGACTTGACCACTGCGGCTCTCAGCCCGTTGGGAACAGAGCTGAGGAGAACCCAGGGTCTCCTGCCGCCCTCCCCCCAGGCACATTGGGGTGGGAGGGGCATGGACGATGCTAGGGGTCACAGTCAGGAACCGGATTCAAGAGACAGGATCTCCCCTGGGCATTACTTAGGCCCTGAGTCTCCCTCTCCCCACCAAACCCTTTCCCCCTCTCTGAGCACCCTCCCTTCCTCAACCCCCTCACTGCCTCACTCCCCCTCCCTCAGAGCCCTCCCCTTTCTCTGTCCCCGAGCTGCCGAGCTGCCGCCACTGAGCTGCATTTCTAAAGTCCCTGCTCCAAGGAGAGTCTGTCCTTTTCCCCGGGACTGCCCACGCGTGGACAGATGTCTCAATCCTGCAGGCTCCCATGTCCCATCCTTCCTAAAGCGCCTGCCAGTGTCCCCATTGCTCCCTCAGGGACTCCACACCAACACCACTCAAAAACTGTCCCCACCCATCCTCCAAGAGAGGCACAGAGTCCTTGAGACCCACAAGCAGGTGTGGTGATGGTAGGGGCTGGTAGAACAGACAGGCTTCTCAGCCCTTCCCAGGTGGATGGGCTGGGCTGGGGGTGGGGGGCTCTCCTGAGCCCCAGGGGAGGCCCACATCCCCTTTTGTCTGTTGACTTTGAAGTACAGGATAGAGCCCCCTCAGGGAGAGGGGGCTGCAGTACTGGCAGGGGCACGGGGTGGGCAGGCCTGCAGGTTCCCCCCCACCAGACCCAAACTGCCCCAGATGCCTCAGCAGGGAGGGTGGGGGCTGCCCCTCCCCAGACCTCAGGTCTCAGCAGCAAACATGTCCGTGTTGGTCAGTTTCATTTTGATTTTTGGCTGTTTCCTTCACTCCCTTTCTTTTCTCAAACACCCTTATTCCCAAGACCTTAGGGAGGAAAGCCAAGGGCAGCTGACAAAAGGTTCTTGGTCTCAAGATTAATTTTTATTTAAGGACATTACCTGTTTCGAGGCTGCCCCACTTGGACAGGGTGTCAGGCTCCTGAGCTCCTAGGGGCCTGGTTGGGCCACATAGGAAGGATCACACCCATGTCCCAGGATCTGCCTTGGGGGTGGGAGAGGACACACAGAGGTAGCTGGACGCAGTCAGGACGGGGAGTGGTGCCACAGGCCCCAGAGATAATGGCTCCATCTGGGAAAACCCAGGAGAGGGTGTACCCATCCCCCCACCACCAAGGGCACAGAGCGAGAACCCCAAACACCTTCTCGCGGGAGCTTCCCATCCTCCTGGAAAAGCACAGAAGGCAGCCAGGGCCAATAGGAGGCTCCATCCCACTTCTGGTACCCTCTCCTCCCTGAGCAATAGGCCACCACGGGCCCTGGGCTTGTACTGACAGAATGGCCATGGTCTACATAGACCCCAGGAGAGAGCAATCAAGGAAGGTGGCCTAGCTTCCAGCCTTGGGGACGACACCACCTCAGCAGCACCCAAATCTTGACTCCCTCCCAGAATGGGATTCCATTTTGGCACTGCCCTGGGATTTTCCGGGGAGAGAGCACTTTGTTACCCCTTTCACAAAGCATGCTCCCCAAATCCTCTCCCTGCCCTTGGGCCCTGCGAGATCTGGGACCTCAGGACATCCAGGCCTTTCACCTGCACCTCCTGGGAGGTGAGATGGGGGTGGGAGGGGGCGTGTCGTAGACTTAGCCATTCACCAAAAATGTCTTTGGGGACAAGTACTGGGGGGTGGGGGTATTCTTGGACTCTACCTTTAAAAAAAAAAGAGAGAGAACAAACGGAAAAAAAAAGAAAAGCTCACCATTTTTAACCCCGTCTATGTTTTTGCTTGTTTTTTTAGCCTCCCATTTGAACCGTGGTAATATTGTGATTCCATTTCTTGTTTAGTTGGCAAGGGAAGAGGGTGGGGAAGTTTATGTAACTTTTCCTATTATTTTGTTTTTGTTTGTATTTTCTTTCTTTTTTTGTTTCCTTTGGTAATGTACAGAAATGCAAACTATCTCTCTGTTTGTTTTTTTCCTATCTTCTATGTTGTTCTAGAATTTTGCTTTTGTGCGTGTTACTGTGGGAGCCTCTCCTCCTAATGCAGAGATGGGTTTTGAATCTCAAGCGAACATTAATCGTATACATATCTCTATATACTTATTCTTTTTTCCTTTGTAACCAGAATTTAAAAGGGAAGATAACTCTTAAAAAGTGACTCCCACACCAACAGCTCCTGCCAAATCTGCAGTGGCAGGAAATCCTCTCCTTGACCCCAGGGCATGTGCTGGAACTGCCTCCGTTTTTAAATGAACAGAAGTGGCCCAGACTGTTCTTCTGTGTCCCTATCTATAAGGAACCTTGGAGGGAAGCTGGGAGACCCAGGGAGGAAGAGATATTTGTCCCGAGTCACCCGGGGAGCATCCCAGGGCAGTGAGCACCCGGTGTCTCCCCAGTTCCATCTAGTATAAGATGGCTGGGCATGCTAGGGATAGGCTGCTGAGCACCTTCTGTAGCAGGCCTCAGATCCTATAGGAGGGAGCTGCACAGCCCCGAGAGAGTTTAGCTCAGGTGAGGGCTTCAAAGCCAGACACTCCCAGCAAGAGAACAAGTCCATCCTCCTCTTGAGACTAAGGCCAGCTGGGTGCTGGCTCCCAACACATCTCTGTGTTGTTCCATACCACACCAGGGAGAAACCCCTGCAGGGATTTCTGGGTTCTGCTATTTACTGCTCCCTGCAGCTCAGAGAGGTCAAGTGGACCAGCTCAAGGTCACACAGCTTTTTAGAGGGAGACCCAAAAGGAGACTCCAGCCCTCTCACCTCAAGACCACCAGCCACAGCCAAGATGTGGAGAGAGTGGTCAATGGAAAGCACATTCTGGGAACCCTGAGTAAGGGGAGAAGGATTCAGGAGGTGCATGCTGGTTGTTTCAGCTCCTGCCTTCCCCTGGGGAACCGCTCCAGATGTCGATGACACACTCTCAGCTCTCAACTCCCTGGCACTGGGGCCTGCCCACACAAAGACCAGAGTATAGGTGGGCCCAGCATTCAGCAAGCCCAACTCTCTATGAGGGCAGCTTCAGTGACTCAGGGAACCCTTTGCCCTCCCAGTATGGGGACAGAAATAGTGAAGCAGAGAGGGAAGGGGGCACATGATTTGGGACAGAGAAGTAAGAGGCTGAGCCCAAGTCCTAGAAAAGGTGTGCAGGGTTTAAGGACTTAGAAGTAGGGCCCCTGCCTTGGCTCCACCTGTCCCTGGCATTGCAAGTGTCAAAGGGAAGACTCACTATTCAGTGAGGGTGGCAGAGAAGGTTCCTGAGCAAGGCCCCTATAGGCTCTCTCTGGCCTCCACCTTTGGCTCAAATGTCATCACAAAATGGGCAGCCTAGGGTGACCCCAAACAGAGGTGCCCATGGCACTGCCTGACCTGCCCCATCCCAGGCCTCCCCGCTACCTGCCCCCGGAAAGAGCAGTGACCACAGCTGGAGGGAGGCAGTCAGAATAGGAAGGGGCATCTTGGCCTTACTTCCAGGATGAAGCCAGAAGGTAGGAGGGATGAGTTTTCCTAAAATGATGCAGAAGCCCTGGGAAAGTGGCAGGCCTGAGGCAGGATCCGACCTCCAGCCAAATCTGTGGTTGCCTTCCCTTTTAAATGCACCCATCCCTTCACCCCATCCATCCACTCTGCGTTGTTGAAACAGTTTTTCTCTCCTTTTTCAGTCTGGGCCCACCTCTCTCTATTCCCTGCCTGTCTGTCTGTTTCCTTCTGCCTTTGTTTCTCTCTCGCGCTGGCTCTCTTTGTGTCTCTCTGTCTCTTTCTCTCCATCTCTCTCCCCAACATGGGCCTCTGTCCCCATGCTGCCAGCCCCTCTCCTTAGCCCATCCTCTGGTTCTGCTTCCATCAGCTGCTTCCTGCATGTCCTCTGGAGGTTTTCTGTTGTTTAAAGAGTTAAGGAAAGCTTGGCTTATTGGAGCCTGTGGGTTTAAAAAAAAAGAAAGAAAGAAAGAAAAAAAAAAAGAGGCAAACAGAACCGGCTGGGCAGGAGCCCCCTCCCATCCCTGGGACTAGACCAAAAGCCACACGGCCTGCACAGTTCTGGTTCCCGAGGGGGAGCGCAGCTTAGAGTCACTGTCTTCCCCCCCCCCCCTTCTGCATTCCCAATGCGGAGACCTTCTTTTCTTTTTTATTATTGCATTCCTGTCCCTGACCACTGAGAAGGTAGGTATCCCGGCTCAGCTGTGCGCCCGCTCGCTCCCCATCTCCAGATAAGCCCCGCCACTCTGCTTGGTTTGAATGTGGTTTTCTCTCTCTTTCTCTCGATCTCACTCTGGTTGGTTTTCTCCCCTTCTCCCTTTTCTTTCTTTATTTTAGTGACTACTCATTTGTAACCTTGCATTTTTCTCCAAATGAGCTACAAAGCTGTGTTTCCTGGTTTGTCATTTGGTTTTCTTGACTCCCTCCCACCCCACCCCACCCCACCCCCGACAACTTTTCTTGTTCATTCTCCCCTCCGACCCCTGCCCACCCCCAGCCCCCTCCACTCCCTCTCTTTCTCATTTTGTTGTCCGAATGCATTTCTGTGTGGTTAGCATTCCAAGTTTGTGTTCCCCTCCTGAACTGTATGCTGCGGTTGAGCCAATTTGATTTCTGTTGTCTGGAGTAGCTGCTAAGCCCCCCACACCCCTCACCCCTACCAGTCCCTGGGGCCCATTGGGGCAGTAATCAGTGGTGGAGGCACCTGTGCCAGACCTCTTGGCCTCCAGATCCTGGAAGAAGTTCTGGCTGAGGCCAAGCCTGAGGAAAGAGTCCTGCCCCACCCTCTAGGGCCTGCTGGGTTCCCAAGGGTCCTGTCCTGGTGGCAGGTGGAACTTTAGGGCGGGAGCTACAGACTCTGGGGCAGGCGCTGGCCTCAGGGCTGAACCTCACAGCCCCATCTTTTGGGTGTAATGGGAGTTGAACTTCAGGGGGCCAGTGAATTGGCACTGGACTTAGAGGGCCTACTTAGCAAAGTTTTTGTGGGGCAATTTGGGGGATGGAAGGGACTCTCAGCTCACCCTCCCCCTGCCTGGACCACTACCCATCCCCAGACAGGGGCTCCCTCAACCCGCCAGCATCCTTCCGTCTTCTGAATTTGAGCTTAATGTGCCGAGAAGGAGTCAGAAAGGACAATCAGTAGGGGCTAGGTTTCCCCAAGTTATTGGAGCAGAACCAAGCCTAGGTCCTGAGACTTGCAACTCCCAGCCCAGTGCTCATCCAGTCACATTGAGGGTACCCATCAGGAATAGGTCCTCGGGGGACCCGCCTCCCCATCCCTGCTCTTTAAGCTGTTTCCTGTCCCATCTGGGAGGAGCTACAGAAGTCTGATATCCCAGCCCTTGTGAGGCTTCGGTGGGCCTCCATCCTCAGCTTTGGAAAGAGTAGGCCTGGCTCTCCATCCTCTCCTTCCCCCATCCTCTCCTCCCCCTTCCCTCCACCCCAGGGGCATGTGGTGAGGAGTTCACTCACTCAGAACATTCCTCATCTGTGAGTGGTGTCGGGAAGGCAGGCAGGAAGTTGTTCAGGGAGGGAGAAATAGCTGTTGGTCCCACAGGAAGACTCCATCCCAGCCTGATGGGAGGAGTAGAGGCCCTATCTTCCAGGAGGACCTGATGTGACCAGGGACCCATAAACAGGATCTCCAATGCTGAGTTAGGGGGGTAGTTGTCTGAGCCCTGGGGGGAGCAAGGGCAAAGCATCCCAGATGCTCAGTGTTCTTGTCCTTAAAAATACCAGGATTGGGCTAGCGCACCATCTCTTGCTACTCTTTTCCATTGTCTTTTCCCCTCAAAGATTTCTTACATAAGCAAAAGAGAAGATAGCAGATAGCAGGTGGTACCAAGGAGCAGAGCGGCTTCTGGAAGCCAGGCTCAAAGACAGGCAAGGTCCCGTGCACTCACTTATTCATTCATTCACACACACGCTAAGCCGGCATTTGCTGAGCACGCCTCTGTGCCAGGCCCCATCTGGGTGTCCATGCCTGGCAAGAGGCAGGCCGACCTGGGTTTGAGGCCCCCACCTGCCAGGCTAGAGGACTGACAAAAATGACTGAGAACAGTTAGAGAGAAAAGCTGAACCGTGGATGGGGAGCTCTGCTCACTACCGTAGGCCCGGCTCTAACACACCTTGGCACAGTCCCTACTGAAAGAAGGCACAGGGGTCTATGGGATCATAAAGGGATGCACCTGACTCAGGGTGAGGGTCAGGGGAGGCTTCCTGGAGGAGGTGGTCTTGAGCTGAGGGCCCATAGGCATTAGCCAGGCTGGGGGGGGGAGGGGGGCAGGCAGGGAAGGGGAAGAGGGGACAGGAATCATAAAGAGCAGGCTTCTGGAGTAGATGTTTGGAGGTCCCTGGCCACAACAGTCCTGTCTAGCTATGAAATCCCATGGTGTCTGGACTTGGATCTCCCTCAATTCTTGGGAAGAATGAGACCCAGCCAAGCTGAGGATGAGGCTCACCCTCCGGCAGGATCATGGTGACCCTTTCTCCAGGGAGGAATGGGTGGATAAGGGTGTGAGATTGACCCTAGGAATCCTCCCCCAGGGAAGGCGCTATCTGCCACCCTGCCCTGTGGTGCCTTCCTCCCATCCTCCCCCATCCTGGCACGTGGGGGTGCCCAGACGTTCCTGCACCGCTCTGACCCTGGGCATCCGTGAGGGGACTGTCAGTCACTGGTGCTCTCAAAAGAACCTCTCAACCCCTATTCAGGCCCACCCAGCAAAGACCCCAGTTATCCCCACTTTACCAATGAGGAAACTGAGGCCCCCAAGAGTTAGGTCACTTCCTTGAGGTCTCAACAGACTCACATCAGGGCTGATTCCAGGGTGTTCCACTTTGCCAGTTACTATCATCTGAAGCTATGGTATTTGGCTTGGAGGAGGGGAGAGGGTTCAACTTCAAGGCACACCAGGAAGGAAGGGTCCAGAGAAGCACAGGGGGCCTGGTGCAGAGGCTTGGGCCTCAGCAGTTGTGGGTAGCAACATGGTAGGGGTGGGCATCCACCCAATCCGGACTCTTTTTGTTCCTAACATTCCCACCACACTCCCAGCCCAACAGTGGGAAGTAGAGAGGGCCCCCACGGTGTCTATGGGAAGGAACATCAAGGCCTTCAGTCTCCTTCTCCCACTGCTGGCCTCTCTCCTGGAGTCAGAGAAGGTGGCACAGATCCAGAGTCTAGGTTGGAGCCAGGGTTCACAGCCAGGTCCTGACCCCCACTTTAATATTCTGCCTGCTTGCCTTGCTACCTGCCCCCATCACAGTAGTAAGTCTTAAAGACTGGGTCCAGTGTTTCCTGGGTATGTATGGGTCACTATGCCTTGGCTCTCAGGGCTCCCACTCCCCCACCTAGTATCTGTTCACTTTACACTTGAAGACAACCCGGGAGATAGGAAAGAACTTGGAAATTTTAAGATCCTGGAGATTTCTTTCTCATTTGCTTCCTCTGGAGGGAAAGGGATGCTGTATGACAGAACCTAGTCCTGGGGGTTTGGGAGCTGTAGGCACGGGCCACCTGCTGAGGTGGAGGGGATATGTGTCAGGGGAGCCAAGGGTCTCCTGGTGAGGTCTGTTGAGAATGAAACTGCCATCTCAGAGGGGCCTTAGCTAGTCAGCCCAGTTCCCATGTCTCCTAGCCTAGGATGAGGGGTGATCAGGAGAGTCAGGGTGCTCAGGGGGGCATCTCAGTACCCAGTGATATCCACTCTGCCCCAGAGGGAAACACCAGGCTCTCCCAGGAGGCCTTCATGGTCCATTTGACTCTGGACCGGGGCTGCACCTGCTACAGCCAGCGTTCATTGGCTGCTTCAGCCACCAATCACAAACTGGCCTTTCCACCAATGAGACTGACTTCTGGGCTCTGCCTCCCAACCCTGGCTGGATCCAGGCTTGCACAGAAAGGCCTTGGCACCACCCTGCCTCTTGCAGGAAGCACCGGGGCCATGCCAAGGAAACCATGCTCCTTCCAGTCTCTTGGCAGCAAGGTGCCCTGAGGGGTGGTAGTTGGTTTGTTCTCTCATCCAAAAAGCCTGCCAAAAAAGCTTGGCCCTGACCCTGACCCTCTTCTAGGACGAACCTGGTTTGGTCCCCCACCCTTGTAAAAGCATTTATTCCTTCCTCAGCAAGAGGCATTGAGGACCTCCTAGATGCCAAGTTCTGTGATCAAAACCGAGGTTACAGAGCTGAATCCAACAAAATAATCTGCCCTGGGGGTGCTCGAAGTCAAGTTGGTGCTGGTGATTGGGGGTGGGGTAGGGGTGGGGGATGGACTTCTAAACAGAGGAGTGCAATCAACTGTTACCAGACTGAAACCCAAGGACAGGAGGAGGGGTCAGTTTTGCGAAGGGAGGAGGATGGAGAGGGTGGCCAGGGGTGCACAGAGAATCCTGGAATATTTGCTCTGGAAGGGACATCAGGAAGCAAAGCCCAACCCTCTCACTTTGTGGATGGGGAAACTGAGGCCCAGGATGGGGAAGGGACTTAGCCAGGGTCACTCAGTGAGGTAGTGGCAGGCTCTCAGACCCCTGGTGGCCAGCCAGGGCCCGTTTGATGGTGCCAGGCTCCCTTTCTGGTTTTCTGAATCCCAACCCTTGTGTCCTAACTGCACTTTTGGAGACACATTTGACATCTCTATCCTGCAGTCACCCAAGAGGTGCCTGCTCAGGCCCAAGGAGCCGGGCGCTGCCAGTCCTTCCTCCAGAGGCAGTGTGGCCTCCTCTCGGCCTAGAATGGGGTGGTTGCGTTTTTCTCTCTCTCTCTCTATCTCTCTTGCATTTTTGTGAATCTAATGATGAACTTACGCTACCACACTTTTCCCTTCTCTTACACATCTTACCTACTAAAGGAGGAAGTGCCACTTTATTGGTAAGTGGACGTTAACCAAGAGGGACTTAAAAAATCAGAACTTAAAAAAAAAAAAAAAGGAAAAGAAAAGAGAGAAACAGAAAGACAGTCGGGTGCTGCTGACAGTTCCACAGGTCTCTGCAGGGCCGGAAAACAAAGAAAGAAAAATGTTAACAGAAAAAATGTCAGTTCCCCAGGAGTTCAGACATTGTTTTTGATTTTGGTATCTAATGACATTTGTGGATTTTGTTTTTTTATTTCTGTTTTTCCTCCCTTTCTTCGGTTCAGTTTTGAGTTCAGTTGTCCCGCCCCGCCCCCAACCCCATCTGTGTGCCGTGTGCCCCCTCCATCCCCTCACCCACCCCCACGCGCTGGGGGGCCTGGCCTGGGGGGGCTGGCCCTGGCCCGGCCTCCCGGTGCCCGCCCTCTCTCTACTCTCTGCCGGGATCGTCCGTCCCATCGGGGGCCAATGCCAGCCCCCGTGCCCGTCCTGGAGCTCCCTCCGTTTCAGCCCCCCTTCCCCCACCGCTCCGTCCCTCTTGTGTTTTGCATGCCGAGAACCTTGCATGAGCTGCACTGTTGAGGCCAGAAGGTGGACACTCAGGAGAGGCAGAGGCAGGGCAGGCGCGGGGAACCGTGTGTGCGATGCTCCGGGACTGGCAGCCCCCGGCCTGGGCCCGGTGAAAGCCCCCTCTCCTTCTCTCCCCCCACCCCACCCCCCGCCCGCTCTCTCACCCTCGACCTCGCTCCTTCTCTTGGTCTGTCCTCTCTCTGTCTCTCCTCTTTTCCTCTCTCTGCCCATCTCCTGCTTCTCTAACTTCCCCTGCTCTGTCTCCTCCGGCTCTGCCTCCCTCCCTCTCTCTCTCCCTCTCTCTCTCTCTCTGCTCTGGACTCTCGACCTCCTCGGTTTTCTCTGTCTCTGCGGGCCTCTCTTCCGCCCCGTCTCTGTGCCTCCGTCCCCTCTCCACCCCCTCCGTGCCCTCTCTGCCTCTCTCCCCGTCAGAAGCCCAGCTCGCCCTCGCCCAGGGCCCGCGACCAGGCGGAGGCCGGCGCAGCCACGCCGCCCGCGCGGGGCAAGGAGAGCCCGAGCCCGCGCTCGGCGCCGTCGTCCCAGGGCAGAGGAGGCCGCGCGGCGGGCGGGGCGGCCAGGCGGCGGCGGCGGCGGCGGCGGCGGCGGCGGCGCTCCCGGTCCTCTGCGTCCGCGCCCCGCCGCAGGGGCCGCCGGCGCGCCCGGCCCGCGCCGCCCCGGGGCTCGTCGCGCTCGCTCAGCAGGGCCCGCTCCAGCAGCGACTCCGGCGGCGGTGGCGGCGGCGGCGGTGCCCCCGGCCCCGGGCCCGAGCCCGGCTCCGAGCGAGGCCACGGCGCGCACGGGAAACGGTGAGCGGCACGGCCCCGGGGCCCGCATGGGGCTCCCCTCCCCGCCCTGAGCTCTGCCGCCCCCCGCGGAACACCTGCCCCCACCCGCCCCCACCATCTCCCTGGAACACCCTTCCCCGCCCTGACCCCCCCTCCCCATGGAACAGCCCCCCACCGGCCCCTCTGACCACTCTCCCTGTCCCCAAAGCTCCCTCTCCCCCCCCAAAGCACCTCCACCCACCCACCCACCCACCCCCCGCCAATGACCCCTCTCCCCGCACTGACCACTCTCCCTCCTTCTCAGTAAGCTCTCCCTTCCATGATCACTGCCCTCCCCCCTGCCCGACCATGGAGCACCCTTCCTCACCCAACCATCTCTCTCTCCCCCTCACTGGCCATTCTCCTTCCCCACTCCCTGAGTTCCCCCCGCACCGATCGCTGTCTCCCCACCAAGGAGCCCTCCCTTCCCCACACTGATCACTCTCCTCCCCAACAGAGTCCCCCCCCCACCCCCGTGATTCTCCTCCCATCAAGGGGCACTCGCCTCCCTCACTTGACCGCCCCCACTGATCACTGTCCCTCGACACCACGGAACACTCTCTTCCACACTTATGTCACTACCCCACGCCCACCCCTAGCCCTTTTCCCTCCTCTGGGAATCTAGTCCCGCTCCACCAACTCACGCACCACTTCCTCCCCCTCACTAACCCTTCTCCTCATCCACATGTCCTCCGTAGAACTCCTCCCCTACGGAGTCCCTTTCCCTCCACTGAGCCCACTTTGTCCCTAGCTGAGCCCGCTCCCTGTCACCGGCACCCCTTTAACCCCACTCCGCCACCCCGCCCCACCCCCGCCCAGCCCACTGTCTCCCTAGCTGAGTCCCTGTCGCCGCGCCCCTCCTCCAGGGCCAAGGAGCGGCCCCCGCGCGCCCGGCCGGCCAGCACCTCCCCGTCCCCGGGCGCGCACGGCAGGCACGGCGGCCCGGAGGGGAAGAGCTCGTCGCGCAGCCCGGGCCCCCACCCGCGCTCGTGGAGCTCCAGCCGCTCGCCCTCCAAGTCCCGCTCGCGCTCTGCGGAGAAGAGGATCCGCAGCCCCAGCCGCTCGCCGTCGCCCAAGAAAACCCTGGGCCGGTAAGTGCGGGCCCGGGGTCCCGCCGGGCGCAGGGGTGGCGGCGGGGACGGGCCCAAAGGGGCCCGGCTGGGCCGCGTCGCTCACCTCGACCGGGCCCGCAGGGACAAGGACGGCGAGGGCCGCGCGAGGCACGCCGAGGCCGAGGCCGCCCGCACCCGGCGCCGCTCCCGCAGCTACTCGCCCATCCGCAAGCGGCGCCGGGACTCGCCCAGCTTCATGGAGCCGCGGCGCATCACCAGGTACGGAGGGGCCGGCCGGGCCCGCAGGGACCTCCTGGGGGACGCATTGAACCTGGTGCAGGCAGGGGAGGTGGGGTTCAGGGGAGGGAAGAGGGCCTGGTGAGGGCTAGAGGCCCCTGGAGGAGGAGAGAGGCTAGAACTGGAGGTGCTGGGGAGGGTGGGACTCAGAGGCAGGGGTCTGAAGGCCCACGGAGGGGAGGGGGCTGTGTACTTGGGTCTGAGTGGGCAGCAGCAAGCATGGAGTTCAGCTCCAGAAGATTCCAGCCATCCTCCTGGAGCCCCTCCCTCTCTCCGTGCTCCCTACATCCATCTCCTGGCAATGATGTCTCCTTTTCTCCTTCATCTCAAGGTCCAGCCTGCCGAGTGGCCTGTGGCCGGCCTGGGGGCCGAGTGGACCCCCTCCCCACAGGCTGCAGGGGAGATGCCCATGTGAGCTGATCTGGCTCTGTTCAGCTGTCATCTGTCTGCCTCTCATGTTGTCACTAACTTCACTCCGCTCACCTCCCAGCACAACCCCCCCCCCGCCCCGCCCCAGGGGGCGGAATTCGGAGGAGGGGGCACCAGCAGCCTGCTCTCTGGGGCAGCTGTGGGAGGGCCTGTCCCTTCCACTCTCCCCTCCCCCCATCCCAGTCCAATGGGGCTGTGGGGAGTGTGTGGCAGATATGGCAGAAGCCACATCAGAGAGCGTCTCTGCCAGGACTGGAAGGTGTGGGCCTAGGTCTCCCTGTGAAATTATGCTCTGTGTTTGTGGAAACCAGTCCGAAGCCCTAGACCCCTGACTCGGGGTCGAGGGCTACAGGCAAAATTCTGAGCCCAGCTCTGCCACAGACCCTGCTGGGCAGCCTTTAGGAGATTGGTGTGCCTCTCTGGGTCTGGGTGTGCATGTCTGAACAATAAGTAGAGCTCCCTGAGCATCTTTTCAGCTCTAACATGGACTGATTCTCAAACTAGCCCTTCCAAGTCCTTGATGATGCAGATTGTGGAGGGAGGAGAGGGCATCGCCTCAGCCCAGAGCTAGAGGCCAGATGGCCAGGCCTGGGACACCCCCTAGACAGGCCACACACCTCACCCATATGCGGAGGGCCCTAGACTCCTGGAGCCCTGCATCTTCCACCTGGCACCCCCCTCAGCCCCTCTCCCAGGCTGCCTCCTCCTCCCACTAACGTACACCTGTTTTCTTCCTCAGAATTAACCCCACGCCATGGGGCACTGTTGCCCCCTTAACCGCTCTCTTTTCTTTTCTCTGGGTCACAGCCTCCTGGCTTCAAACTAACTCCGGGCCGGCGGGAGGTAGCTGAGTGAGAAGGGGCCAGCGGGACTGGGGGGGACAGGGTGGGGGCATGGTCATGGGCAGCAACGGCCAGGGCTCTCCTCCTTGTTCCCTTGAAGTGACCTGACAAACTGAAACCCTCGATTCTGTGGGGACCAGAGAAGCAGGGCTGGGCCTTATCCACAACCCTTTCCATGACCAGAAACCACTGCTTAGCTTGGTTGATGTGAGTTGTCTATATTTAAAAGTTTCATTTATTCAACAAATATTTATTGAGCACCTTCTCAGGCCAAGCAGACTTGGTCTCCTTTCTCTGAAGACAAGTGAGGAAAAACGAAATGACCAACAGGAAACTGGCAAGAGACCACTGACTGTCCAGTCCTTTCGGGGCAGGGGACACTCCAAGGCCAGAGGTCAGGGGAAACTGAGGCAGGGAAGCCCTGGCCACTGCTGGGGAAGGGCTCAGGGCCTGAGTGAGGGCCCAAGACAGAGCTCAGGGACCCGAATGGCCTGTAATCAGCTTTTCCCTCCCGGCAGTGCCCGAAAGCGTCCCATCCCCTACTACCGGCCCAGCCCCTCGTCCTCCTCCAGCTGCCTGAGCAGCGACTACTCAAGCCGGAGCCCCAGCCGCAGCCCCAGCCCGGGCCACAGCCACGGAAGCTACAGCAGCCGCAGCCGCGGGACCCGCAGCCGCACGCGCAGCCCCTCCCGGACCCCCAGTCCCAGCTACCACAGCCGGAGCAGCTCAGAGAGTGGGGGCTTCTGAGCCCAGACAGACCCAGCTTGGTGCCCCCTGGCATAGGGAAAAGCGAGGGGTCAGGCCCCAGGACCTGTGAGGGGGCCTGCACCCCACTGCTACAAAGAGGTCCCTGGGCCAGGGAAGACCTTGAGGGTGGGCGCCCTGCAGACGAGGAGGAGCTGGGTTCTGCTGCTTTTGGAGGGTCCCCACCCCCACCTCCTGTCTGCCCACCATGTCCAGGGAACAAAGAGCCGTTGCGAACACAGGGATCACCCTGTCCCCCTTCCTGCTTGATGCCAGCTCACCAGGCTGGGGACAGCTCAGTGGACCCAGGGACACCTCGGAAGGTGCCAGACCTGGGAGCCTCCCCTCCCCTCTCCACAAGGCCCTCGGCTCCTCTCTATCAATGGGCAGACAAGGAGTTGGGAAGGCAAGCAGGATCTAAGTTAGCCAGAAGGAAGAATGGCCTAACCCTTGGTGCATCGCCATCCAGGCTGGGGAGCTGCTTCCTTCTGAATTGGCTGCACTATCCTGGCTGAGGATGGGAGGCTGGCTCCACAGCCTCCCCCCCAGCCCCTCCCCTGGCCCAGGAGTACCCAGACCCACTAGGTGGGCCCCTAAGCCCCAGCCTGAGGAGCCGGGGAGCTCACTCTTGGTCCCACCTCTTCTCTCCAGGCCAGGCTCTCCCCTTCAGCCCTCACCCCATGCCCTGAGCCAAGGCCACAGCTGCCAGGCCTTCTGCATGACAAGAGGTGGGACATTCAGACCATATTGCATCTGACCTTGAGGTCAAAAGGGGTTCAGGTCAGGAGGTGGGAGGGAGGAGGGGTAGATGGAAGAAGAGCCTGTGAGGAGCAGGGGAGAGCAATGCAGTCCGATGACTGAGCAAGCCCTGGTGTCCCAGTGTGCCCTATGTCTGGGACATAGGCCAGATGGCAGCACAGGGTCACCGGCATGGGATAACATGCACTTTGGGGCCTGCCCAAGGGAGCACTTCCTTCTTGGGGTTTGGTGGGGAGGTGGTCAGTGGAGGCTACCCAGAGAAGAGTGCTAGAGCCCTTTGAAGAAAGGGTTAGGGTTAGATCTAGACTGAGGGCCTTGGCCTGGGGCATCAATGGGGAAGCAGTGGCCCCCCAGCCCTCTTCTGCTGCTCCCAGCCCACTCCTCCTGGGGCCCTCAGGGATCTCACAAAGTCTTCCTTGGCCCAACAGGGCACCTGCCCTGGGCTCCCATGGGGGGAGGGGTCTGGGGTCTGGTCCGGGTTCCCCCTCTATTTCCCCCTCCCTCTTTCTCCGCGGTGCGGATAAAAATTGGACTCTAATAAAACACTTGGTGCCCGGATGACAGGTGGTGAGACCAGGCCTCTGTGGATTTGGGCACCTGGGGAGTATGGGGAGGGCACAGGGTCCTGGGGTCCTTCCCTCCAAGAAGTGGGAGGGGCGCAGACTCCACCCCAGAGAGAAGATCTGGCACCAACAAGCCAGAGCCCAGTGTGTCCATCCCCCTGACTCAGTGTAGGAGCAGAGCATGCAGCTCAGTGGGGAGGAAAACAGGGACCCAGGAAGACTTTCCTTTCAGCCTGGAGACTCTGGGGGCTTTGAACATCCCCACTTCCCTCAACCCCCACGCCCCACCTAGCTTCCTCTCCCATCATTGTCCTTGACTCCAATACACCCCAGTCCAGCTGACCTGCCTCCTTGGGCCCTCCATGCATGACCTCTCCACCACCAAAGGTTCCGGTGAGCTCATGGTTCAAGACCTAGCTCAGCTGCCTCCTACTCCAAGGAGCCTTCGTGGTCCCCAGCTGCAGTGGCCACTCTCACCTCTGGGTCTCTCCCGCTCTTCCGGGTCTACACCTGCCTTTAGGGCCCCAAGCTCTTGTACGGCTTATTTGTGGGCATGTCCATCTCTCCCTAAATCTGTGAGTTTCTGGAGCCCAGGCCATGCCTTCTTGGCCTCTGCATCCCATCCCCCAAATAGGCACCCTTGAGATGTTTGTCAAATGAGTAAACAAGTGAACCGGGGAGCCAGGGAGTAAGCGGGTCCAGAAACCTTGGGGGAGGGGAGGGACCAAAGGCAAGGTGTGGTGGTGGCAGATAGACACTAGAGGGCGACAGAGAGGAAGAAAATTGCCTGTCAGTCCGCACAGAACAGGCCAGAATGGAGAGCCCTGGGCGGAGGTTCTATGTCAGCCTGGAAACCCGAAGCTCCTGTCCTCAGCGCCCATCCTGGCTACTTGGGGAAGCAGTGTCCAGTCCCCGAGGAAGGATTGGGAGAGTACCAAGCCCCTACCCTCCCACAGACTGAGGGTTCAGCCTGAACTCTGTCCTATACCTTGGGAAAAGGGGAAAACTACCTCCAGGAAGGCAGGCAGGAAAACAGGAAACTCCAATTCTGCATCTGGGAGCCAGGGGTGGGGGGGATGGGGTATGTGAATGGGGGAACCTTCCCAGGATGTGGGCTTTTGGGGTGTCGAATGCAGGTCCTCTCCTGGTGTCTCTGCGGATGGGGGCCTCAGGGACCCTTCTGTCCTTACCCCGCCAATACACACAGCAGCCGGGAGTCAGTCTGGGCAGGGCTTCCTGTGTCCTGTTAGATATTTTCTCTTCTTAATTGGTTTCCTGCAGCCCCAGACCCAGGGTAGCAAGTCAGTGCACACGCCCAGTCTGGGTGTCCCAGGGAGCATCTCCCATCCCCTGCCTCTCTGAGATGCTCTTGGAAGTCCCCGGGCCTCCCACCGGCCAGTGAGTGAATATGCTGAGGGCATATTCAGCAAACCTGCCCTACCACCAGGCACCTGCCCTTCCTTCTCCAGGCCCCTCGCCACTCAAGGACAACCAAGACATGAGAGTGCTCTAGCCATAGGGCCTCCCACCTCCACAGCCACCACAGGGGATGCCAGGTCCTCCCTCATCACCTCCCTCCACTCACCATACACACACCCCTCCAGGAGTATTAGATGGCAGAGTGGGCAGTGCAGACAGCCGGGGGTGGGGGGAGTGAGGGCGAGTGGAGGAGAAACTGTTGATTCACTATGCTGGAAGGAGCCTTCGAGAACATCCAGTCCAATGGTCTCATTGTACAGATGAAGAAAATGAGTCACAGGAGCTGGCTGCTGGCCAAGGTCACAGAGCCAGAGACAAGCAGGTCCCCAGACTCCCAAGCTAGACAGATCCTTTCTGCTAGACAGTGGGACGGTAGGGGCCAGCCCTCCCCACATGGCCCCTCCTTGGCCCCCCTTTAGTGGTGAGGGGGTGAGTGACACCCAAGACTAGCCAGAAGCCTAGGGGATGGGCAGGCTGGAGAGGGACTCCCAGAGAGGCGGTGTCTAGATGCTTCCAGAAAGACCTGGTGCCCCCCACCCCCATGTGCTCTAATTACTGCTGTCCACATTTTTAATTCCCAGTAAGCCCAGTGACTGGCACAATCCATCAGCTGTCAGGTCTCTCCAGGGAGCTCGGGCAGCTGCCTGAAGACTCTCGCATTTTCTCTGAGGCTGAGCCAGGGAGGGAGGGGCTGGCTCAGCTGCAGCTGGCAAAGGCCTGTCAGAGTTGTGGCTACTGTGGCCAAGGCCTTGGGCTCACTGCCAGACAAGGAGGCTGGGAGGCTGGTCTCGGGCTGCTGCAGAGTACCGCAGACTTTGGGGCTAGGGATGAGGGGAGGGGCCCCTCTGATTAAGGAATCCCAGACCCAAGCTTGCCTCCCCCACCACTGCCCCTGTGGCTACTGGGAAATCCCTGGGAGTGGAGTTATCTTTTTTTTTTTTTAAGATTTTTAAAATTTATTTATTTGACAGAGAGAGACACAGTGAGAGAGGGAACACAAGCAGGGGGAGTGGGAGAGGGAGAAGCAGGCTTCCCACGGAGCAGGGAGCCCGATGCGGGGCTCGATCCCAGGACCCTGGGATCATGACCTGAGCTGAAGGCAGACACTTAACGACTGAGCCACCCAGGTGCCCCTGGAGTTGTCTTCTTAATCTCAGAAATATTAGCCCTGGCAGCTCAGTGCCCAGAATGATAGAGTGGAAGATTGTCAAAGAACACTTCGGCAGGTGGACAAGTGGGGGCTGACAACCAGCCCTTGCTCCTCTTGCCCTGTGCCTGAGCAACCGGGGTACGACCTCCGGGAAGGGTGCATGGTCAGGGCTGGAAGGGACTCCAGAGAGGCCAGCCCAACCTTCCCTGCCCCCTGGGTGCACACCTCCCCCTGCGCCCACCAGCCCAGAGCCCACAGCCCTCCCTGGACTGCTTAGGAAGTGTCTCCCCTGCTCAATGAGAGTCAGGACGCTTGAGTTCCGATCCCTCCACCCGCTTACCAACTTTGTGACCTTGGGGCAGTTGCAGCTCAGTTTTCTCATCTCAGAAATGGGACTCTGAGAAGATACTTAGACCTGCCATAAAGTGCATACAACTGCGTAATTCTTATTAGCCTAAGTCTCAGCACCCAAAATTAAAGGCCCTCTTTCCTTAATAAAGGTGAACACTTACTGAGCACCAAGCACTCCCCACACATTATTGCATTTGAGATTCACCACAACCCCAAAAGATGAGTGTGTTATTACTACCCACATTTTGCAGATAGGGACAGCGGGCTCAAGGAGGTCACCAGGCCGGTGAACAGCAGCATCCAAGTTCAAGCCCAGCCTGTCTGACCCCAAAACCCAGTTTTTCCTGCAACCCCACCCCTCTTGCCACCACCCAGAGCCACCCATGTTCCCTCCCTTGTGATTGACAAGGTCCCTCAAGAAGCAACCCATTGAAGATGGATATGAAGTCTCAGTCCTGCCTCCCCCACCCCCATGGGCAGAGGGCTGGGAGCTGTTGGGCCCTGGTTTGCACAACTTCCTGGCTGGGGCAGCAGGAATGGACCCTCCCTGCCCTGGCTTCAGGCAAGATGCAGACAGCTACTAAGGGAGCCTCTGTCTACAAAGGGTTGGCAGGCAAGGCAGCCCGGCAGCCCCCACCCAAAGCGTGGCTGGGCCTGGCAGGACCACACTTGAAAGCATCCATGACCACACCTGACAGCTCCTGTAGGGTGGGGCTCCTGGACTCCAGTCTGGGCCAAGGTGGGCAAGCAGAGGCGGATGAGAGCCCTCCCTGGCTCCTGACCTCACCTCGACTTTATAGAGCTGGGAATGGGTGGGGTTGGAAATGCCAGGGAGCAAAGACCTGGGGCTTGCTGAAGCTGAGACCCTTGGGGCTGGGTGGGGGGGCGGGCCGCCAGTAGCTCCCAAAGGAGACCTACTGGGCCCGTAACCTGATCCAGCAAGGGAGGTGGAGCAGAGATGGGGTCCTGTCTGCCTCACACCCTTGGCCCATGAAAGCCCCAGGAGCTCAGAGGTAACCAGAACAACCTCAGACTTATGACCCAGACCTAACTCTTCCCCCATGGGGAGCAGGTGGATAAGAAAGAGAGAAAGGCATCCAGGAGCTCCCTCTTGAAGAGGAAGTGGGGACACAGAAAAGGCATGAGATTTGTTGCTACCCCCAGCTCATCGAAGCAAGTGGCTGGAGTCTGGCTTCTGATTTCTCAGGTCTCCTGGGCAGGGCAAGGCCCCCGGTAAAACTGGTGGGGGTTCAGCCTCAGCCCAGCCCTGGGAAAGGGGCAGCAAGCAGAGTGGGCCTCAGAAAGGGAGGAAGTGGAAGACTCCGAGGTGGGAGTCCCATGAGGGTGAGAGCCACGGGCACTAGACAGGCAAGAGGCTTACTCTACTAGTATCTTAAAGGAGACAGTGCACCAATCACTGTATCTCTTTGAACTCGTTTCTTCATCTAAAAAGGAGGGATAACAGGGTGTAAATCGGAAGAAGGAGACTGGAGGGGGCTCATGCCTGTAAAAGCAGGAGAGAGGGAATGTCGGGATTACGGCAGGAGCCTAGGTGCAGCACCCTCTCTCAAAGGTGGGAGATGGGGGCCTGGATCCCACAGGTGGTCAGACAGGAGGTGGGGGTCAAGGGGCAGGCCTCAGGTTCCAAGCATGTTTGAGTGAATTGTACTTCGAGATCATAATCTGCAAAAAGGGAAACTGAGGCCTAGAGAAAGGAGGGGCCTTGTCCCAAATCACAGTAAATCAACAGCAAAGCCCAGGCCAGATTCAAGGTTACTTACTGCCCTTCAAGTTCCCTGTCCAGGGCTCCTCAAGGAACAATAGAAAAATGGGGGGATTTGACAACAGCCTTCCTCCTGAGCCCCTCTCAGCACTGGGTTTCTGACCTGGGTCACTGCCTCTGCAACTGGGATACTTACACACTCTCCTTCCTCCTCCCCCACCCCTTTTAATTGCAGATAAATAACATAACAATAGTGAACAATTATCAGGTACCAGGCCCTGGACTGAAGTCCTTACTTGCATTAAGTTGCTGAATCCTCACATCAATCCAATGATGTAAGCATTTTTATTACTATCATCATCTCTGTTTTCCAGATGGGGAAACCGAGGCCCAGAGTCTAACTTGCACAAGTCCATCCCATTAGTGGCAGAACAGGATGTGAAGTCAGACGGTCTGGCTCCAGAGCCCACACTCTTATCTGCGACGCCAGGCTACTTTTTAAGACATTATTTCCCCGGGAGGCCTTGTGGTTCAAATCCCAGCTCTGCCACTTCTAGATACATGTGGTCTGGGACAAGTAGCCCAGCTTCTCTGGGCTTTGTCCTCTGGGACAAACGGATGGGGCTGTCCACCGGCCCTGGACGAGAGCTTTAGCGCTCAGGCCTGCCAGTATCTGGCAGTGGGCACTGCACCAGGACCGGTGCTACCGTCATTTGTTTTCTTGCACAAGAGAAGGTTCCAGATGTGGGCAGGGCCTTCCTCGGCCCGCCCCCGCGCCGTGTGCAGGGGGAGGAATGCAGGGGGAGGGGCTGCCCCCAGCCCGTCATTGCCTTTAATAGAGACCTGAAACACCGCCTGCTAAAAATACCCGGCTGGAGGCGCATAAAAGCACTGCGGGTCCGACGCCCCACACTTCTCCAAGCCTCAGCTAGAAGCGCAAAGCCGAGCCAGCATGACCGAGCGCCGAGTGCCCTTCTCGCTCCTGCGGAGCCCCAGCTGGGACCCTTTCCGCGACTGGTACCCGGCCCACAGCCGCCTCTTCGACCAGGCCTTCGGGCTGCCCCGGCTGCCCGAGGAGTGGGCGCAGTGGTTCGGCCACAGCGGCTGGCCGGGCTACGTGCGCCCGCTGCCCCCGGCCGCGGTCGAGAGCCCCGCCGCGGTGGCCGCGCCCGCCTACAGCCGCGCGCTCAGCCGGCAGCTCAGCAGCGGCGTCTCAGAGATCCGGCAGACTGCCGACCGCTGGCGCGTGTCCCTGGACGTCAGCCACTTCGCCCCCGAGGAGCTGACGGTCAAGACGAAGGAAGGCGTGGTGGAGATCACCGGTGAGCCCCCCGGCCCTGCGGGGACCCTGCTGGCGGGGCGGGAACTGGGCAGGGAGACGCCACCAGGGACCGGAAGATTTGGGACTCACCCTGCCCCCGGGCTGTGGCCCCGACTCTAGAACGGGCATTTCGGGTAGTTCCTCA
Organism: Mirounga angustirostris; assembly: GCF_029215605.1. Lineage (NCBI taxonomy): Eukaryota > Metazoa > Chordata > Mammalia > Carnivora > Phocidae > Mirounga > Mirounga angustirostris. Next base: position 171,542,276 of record NW_026991713.1, read on the forward strand.
GGGCCCCTCGGGCCCGAAAAACGTTTTATTGAGGGAGGAAATGCCGCCTTCCGGCGCAGATCCCCCAGTCCCGCCCCCGAGTGACCGGGTCTCCTTGGAGGCACCCACAGGCCCGGACGAAGAGGCCATTGTCCCCTGGCGCTGCCCCTGTTCCTGCCCCTAAGCCCGGGTCCGCGGAGGGGGCGGGTGCGCTTCCTTCGCGCCGCGCCGAGCCCCACCCAACCCCCCAAAGCACTGAACCCAACTTTCCAGAAGCTTCTGAGGGGCCCTGAGACACACGGGGGTTGTGTGTGGATTTGGGCGGAATGTGGATTTGGGCGGGCCCCTCCCTGCAGCTTCTGACCTCATTCTCCCACCCAGGCAAGCATGAAGAGAGGCAGGACGAGCATGGCTACATCTCCCGGTGCTTCACCCGAAAATACACGTAAGTCCTGGCCCCAGATCCAGGGGGACCTAAGGAGGGGTGCAGGGAGTGGGGGGCAGTGAGGCCCAGGTGTGTAACTCTTGTCCTCCCTCTCTGCCTGTCTAGGCTGCCCCCTGGTGTGGACCCCACCCTGGTCTCCTCCTCCCTGTCCCCGGAGGGCACGCTCACCGTGGAGGCCCCGATGCCCAAGCCAGCCACCCAGTCGGCAGAAATCACTATCCCTGTCACTTTCGAGGCACGTGCCCAGATTGGGGGCCCAGAAGCTGGAAAGTCGGAGCAGCCTGGAGCCAAGTAAAGGCCTTGCCCTGCTGTCCACACCCCCACCTCAGTAGCCATCACTGACCATCCCCACCCGCCATCTGTATGCTTTTTTGATACGTTTACCTTCTGTTTTTCTCAAATAAAGTTCAAAGCAACTGCCCGCCACTGCCTCAGATTCTGGTGTTTGTGGAGGCCTGGGGGTTGGTGCCATTTGCTGGCTCACACATGGATCACATTTGCCGAGGGCCTGCTGTGTGCCAAGCCCCATGCTAGGCCCTGTGGGTACAGTGGGGTACAGCAGGGGCATACCCCAGTCCTCCAACCCTGAGTCCAGTAAGAGGGAAGTAATGATCGGAACCAGCAGTGATGGGGGAAACCAGGTGAGGCAACTGGTCCAGGCTTGGGCACTCAGGGACACCTAGGCTGGAGTCAGGTGCCAGGAGGACAGAGCAGGGCCTGGGGAGGGGAGCTTCTTAGGAGCTCAGAGTCCCTTGCTCACTTCATTGAGACTTCACTATTCTCCCAGAGAGGGGCAGGACCACAGAGAAGGCATGGGAGGTGTGGCAGTCCAGGTGACTTTCTGAGAGGAGGTTGGCCTTGTCAAAGGTCCCATCCCCTGATGCCCGTGCATTCAGGATGAGGCCTAGGCTTTTGGGTCAAGGGCACTCGGCAAAGAATGAGGGCCGTGTGGCCAAGGTTTTGGTGGAAGAGAAGCAAACACCCTGACAGGGAAGACTAACCCAGGTAAGAAGAGTCACACCTACCTGGGTCCTCTCCTTGGCCCTCATCTTACCCACCACCCTCTCACCTGGCCCAAGAAGGGTTTGGAGGGACCTGGGGGAGGGATAGAGCAGATAGGGGTTTTGGAGCCCAGCCTCAGGTCCCCAGGAACTTGAGAGATCCCACACCATCTCCACCTACAAAGGTCACAGAGCCTGAAACTGTGGCAAGACACCATGACATTGTTTTCTAAGCCCACAGCCCTACCTTCCCAGGGTCTCTGAGAGGAGTGGCACCCTGCAGGGAAGGGCCAGGAGCATGCACACACACTCACTACCCCCGCCACTGCCCAGCTTCTTAATTTCCACTCCCTGGTGCGGATACCACAATCTGGAGCAGGCAGGAAGCCAAAGCAGGTCCCAGGCCTCGGAGGCCTTGCCGGGCCTGGAGGAGGCCAGCCAGGGAAATAAACACACGAACAGCTGGCAGAGCAGGTCTGGGCCTGTTGGCTAGGGCACTGCCCGGTCTACGCCACCCCTACCCACCATTCATTGCACGAGCTCCAATCTCCTCAATCTGCCATCCTCCTCCCTGACAACAGACATGATACATCTCAGGTGTCTTCTGGACACGTCCACATTCCTGTGGTCACAACTGAATCAGCCTGTCCAGGGCTCACCCTTGCTCTGTAGCGCCAGCTCCCTTCTGGCTGGCAACAGGATGGCCCCGGCCTGCAGGGATGTGACTGCCTCCTCCCCTCTCGTCAGTCTTGTCAGAGAGAGCGAGAGCAAGGCTGCCAGCGCCCTGCAAGTGTGGGAAAGCTGGTGCCAAGCCTTTGACAAGGTAATCCTCACTCCAACTCTGCGAAGAGGTGGGGTTAGTCCTGCCGAACACCTGGCCACCGAGAGCCTCGAAGAGGTGAACAGACTTGCCCGGGTCCACACAGCTAGTCCTGGAGGGGTGGAGGGACATCAGTGTAGCCACAGGCAGGGGAGGGCAGGTTAGCTCACACAGGAAGGCTGGGGGGTCGGTGTAGAAGTAAGTGTTCCACACGGCAAGCTTGAAGTGCTTCTGAAAGAGGCTTGGTGGGGCCACAGAAGGAGGACAGGGATGCAGCTGAGTCTGGGGTCCAAGGCTGCTCACAGGGGGTCAGGCTGCAAATGACCTGGAGGGAGCTGCCAGGGGTCTCAGACGCAGAGTCCAGGCCTGGAGCAGGTAGGAGTCAGCCCTCAGGGGGTGCCTATCACAGGAGTGAGTCCGAGGATAACAGCTTTGAGATCTTGGGGGCTCAGGCCATTATTTGGGACACAGCTGGGCACAGGGTAGGTGAGAGGGGAAGAATTCCATCCCTGCAAAGGAAACAGAGCCCAATTTCCAAGGAAAACTAAAGTAGGAGATGAACTATAGCCTGGCTGGCCACCGTGGGGGCAGAGACAGGAGGGGAGTCTGAGGCTGGGCCGGCCCTATGCCCAGAGCTCCACTCAGAGGTGGGGTGTGGGGCAGGGCCTCTGGGCAGAGTGAATAGGGCTGGCTGGCTCAGGCCTGCGGGTCTCCCCTGGGACAGGCTGGCACTTGGCATGGGGACGCCTGGGGAGTCCCTGACTGCTGCTGTGGGGCAGGAACAGTTCCAAGCTTCTCCAGGCCTTTCCCTGATTTTCAGTGGGTCCCTGTCTAAAGGCCTCTGATGTCCTTCAAGTATGCAGACTCAAGATATTGGCCTTGATTCAGTGAATGCTAGCATCGGGGCCCCTCTGCTCAGCTGAAGGTGTCTGAGGGGCAATGCTCTGTGCTCCAGGCTGATGACTAAGGCCTCAAGTCCCTGTGGCTGCCAGTCACCCCTCACCAGCTGCAGCTTCCCTAAGGATCAGTGCAGTGCACAAGCCATCCTCAGTTCCAGGCCTACATCCCTGGGTCTCTCCTTTTCTCTCTCCCTCCTAGTTGTGAAATCTGCCCCCCTGTTGGCACTTCCTCTGGGCCCAGGACCCAGCCAGTCAGTCCAAGTCCCTGCTCAAGGGGCCAAATGGAGGAAACAGCTCAATGACAAGCAGCATTATGCCATTAGCAAGGGGGCGGGACATCCTGTTGGGTCTTAGTGGAATGGGAAAAAGGGATTTCCAGAAGCGACCCTTGGATAGGCAAGTGGCAATGGTATGGGCCAGGGCTGGCAGGCTGGCACAGTCAGCCTGGAGGAAGGAGAGCAAGAGGGCCAGTGAGGGAGGTGGGTGGGGCCAGTCTTGGTGGGGGTGGGCACTGTAGGCCACACTAAATGCAGGCTACCAGAGAGGTTTAAGCATCCCTGCTTTAGAAACAAGGGTCCAGATCTTAGAGGAGAGTGGTTGGGAGAAACCAGTCAAGACGCACGGGACAATGTGCTGCTGAGGTGTAGTGGGCAGGGGTCCTGCCAGGGGGAGGGGGAAAGGATGCCAGGTGCCAGGATGTAGCAGTAGCAGGCTCTGTGGTATGGGGTGACAGACTGGGATGTGGGGGTATACAGCGGGCAAGGGAAGAAAGGGATCTGCTGAGGCCCTGAGCCCTGGACTCTCATGGCTCCCTACCTAGGCTTGCTGACCTCAGTCTCTGCAAGGTTGGGCAGACCCCACGCCTCTGCTGCTGGGGGAGTGAATTGTTTCCCAGTAGCATCATCTTCCCTGCTACAGAATCAACCCAGGGTTTGTCAGGCACAGACTGCTCCAGGGAGAGGGTGGGGTGGGAAGAAAAGCTGCCTGGACAGTGGCTGCAGAGGACCCTTGTGCTGGGTCCAACGGGCATATGGTCAGAGCACCTTCGTGATGGAGGCAGGGGCAACCAAGCAAAGAAAAGGAGAGGAGGGTCAGGCAGGACAGGAGCCCTGCCCAGGGACTGGCCATGGGGTCAACAGACAGCCCAGACCCCCTGGTCTATTGGCAGCCACCCACGCACTATTCAACCCTGGCAGAACCTAAGACTGGGCAGGGATCAGGCTGGTGAGGGTCTTATCTGCTTGCTTTACCCTGGACTCCCCTACACCTCCCCCCTTGCATACCACCCCTCCCCCGCCATGCACACAGTGGGGACCTGAGGATTTGGGACAACCCTTGAGCTCAGAGCTTGGCCTCTGGCCCAGACTTGCATAGCAGCAATAAGCTGCCAGCTCAGGACCAAAGTAGGGAGGAAGCTGCACAGGTGAGGGCAAGCCTAGGCTGGTCTTAGCCAGGATCTGGCACTGGGCCTGGCAGCTCAGACCCAGGGAAGTAGGGTCTGGGCCTGGCAGCTCAGACCCACGCTCATGCTGCCCTCCCAGGAACAGGAAAGTGACCCCAGGGAATATGGAAGAGGCCAAGCATGTGCCCCCCACCCCAAAATCTGTACTGTCTGTCCACCAAACAATGCCCCTGGGTGCCAGCCCTGAGGAGCACAGGGTTCCATGGAGGGGGGGAGACCCACACATGAGTGGAAAATATCTCCATCCCCACCACAATCCTCTTAGCTAAGGGTTCTGGGTCTTCCCCACCTCTTCCACCTGGCCAGGCGGCTTTGGACCTCACTGTGTGCACCTCACTCTCTATCCCAAGGATGAGCCATGTTCTCATGGGCTTCTTAGGAGACAACTCTGCCCACCACTCCTTGTGGTGGGAGACTGGCAGCATGAGAAATGCCAGGAATCCCAGGCTTAGTGAAGAGGAATAGCTCCAGATCAATAACAGAAGCGCTGGGTGGCTTCATGTAGGAGCATGGAGGGCGGAAGAGCCTCACTGGCCAGCCAGCCACCTCCATCTCTTCTGAAGGGTAGGCTGAGGGCAAGGGAAAGCCAAGGGCCCAGCCAGGGTTCCCAGCATCCAGAGAGAAAAGGTCATGTCTGGGGACCCTGGGGGAAAACCCACCAGCCCTGTGAGGAGTCTCTGCAGCATAATGACCCCCCTCCACCCTTCCTTCCAGCCTAGCACATGTACCAGCCTGGTACACCACCCTGTCCAAACTATGGTGGCAGTGTTTGGATCAAGATGTGGCACCAGTGGTCCAGGTGCTGCCTCAGAGGAAGAAAGACTATCCCCACTCCCTCCCCTGGGCTGAACAGGCCAGAACCTTCCAGAAAGGCTTGGATTAAAGAAAAGATTGAGGTGGCAGAAGCAGCTCTGTGTTCAGGAAAAAGCACTGGGCTGAGGCCAGCTCTGTCCTTGTTAGAGGTATGGTCTGGGGTCCACCCTGTGTGGGCTCAGTTTCCATTTTGGGGTCTTGATGACCTCTAAGGCCCCTCTCCTACCTTGGCTGTCTGTGTTGTCAGCCCTCTGCAGGATGGGAATCAAGGGAGAATCATGAAGACTGGCAGCTGCCCAGAGTCTCCTAACAATGGTAGGAAGGCCAAAGTCCCAAGGGTGTCCAAGGATATAAGGACAGCTCTCTTCAGGACCAAGAAGGGCCTGGCATGGGGAAGGCTTTCAGGCTTGGCCCTGACCCCAAGGCAGGTCTGGGTAAACCTTTCCTTCTCACATCATTCCGCCCCCACCCCCCAAGATGGGTTGCAAGTTTCTCTGGAACTCCCTCCAGGATGGTTACTGAGTCTATGTGCTCAGGCTGGCAGGATAATGGGACAGGGTAATTGAGGACTTATTTAGGTGAATGAATGACCACAGAGGTCACTGAGCCTTCTCCCCTAAGCCCCCTCCCTCTCTGAGTTCTCCCACCCTCTCTCAGCCCTCTCCAAGACCCTTCTGATCTCCCACCACCGTGGTTGGTCTTCCCAATTAATTCCTCTCTGATTGCATCCCCTTACTCAGACCCACTCCTCACTGCATCCATCCCAAGCTTTTTCAATGACCACCCCCCTTTCTCAGAGTTCTCCCATTTTCTTTTTCTAGAACTATTTTGTTTAAGATTTTATTTATTTATTTATTAAGAGACAGAGAGAGGGAGCTCACAAGCAGGGGGAGTGGTAGGCAGAGGGAGAGGGAGAAGCAGACCCCCTGCTGAGCAGGGAGCCTGACATGGGGCTCGATCCCAGGACCTTGGGATCATGACCTGAGCCGAAGGCAGACCCTTAACCAACTGAGCCACCCAGACATCTCCCTCCCATCTTTTTTTTTTTATGATTTTATTTAGAGAGAGAGAGGAGGGAGGGGCAAAGGGAGAGAAACCCAAGCAGACTGTGCAGAATGCAGAGCCCATCATGGGGCTCAATCCCACCACCCATGAGATCATGACCTAAGCCAAAACCAAGAGTCGGACGCTCAACCCACTGAGCCACCCAGGCATCCCAGAGTTCTTCCATTTTCACTGAACTTCCACCTCCCATCACTATACCTCTCCCTCATTTGAGCTCCCCTCCCCCTCTGAAATCCACCCCCCCTCTCTCTGAGCCCTGGTAGGTAAGCTATTCTTTTATAATCCCCTCAGTGGGCCTGCTGAAGATTCTGAAGACCCGCTTCTCTAGGCCCGACCAGCCTGAAAGCCTTGAACCCTGGGAGTGTCCCCACAGGCCAATCCTTCAGCAGGGGTCCTGGTGTTCCAAGGCCCTCCTTCGGAGAGGTTCTGGAGGAGAAACCAATCCCCACCAAGCAGGCTGCAGGCCCTGCCAGCTCAGACCTTGGGCAGTACTGGTCAAATTTAGAAAAAAAGCCTAGCCTAGGCCCCATGCAAGGGGGATGGAGCAGTGCCAAGACAGGCCCTGACTGCCCCCAGCATGCCTCCCTGGGGCTGGGTGTCCCCATCTTCCCCTCCCCTCCCCCAGGCCCAGACAGGACAGTAAATGACTGCCCCCTGGTGCTCTCCCAGAGACACTCAGATATCTAACACTGCCTACCCCAGAACCTTCAGGAATCTCTGCCCAGGTTCTAGGTCCTGCCAGGCCCCAAGCAGAAATGGGTCAGGAGACCCCGTCTTGGAAAACACTGACACCCTGAGCCCTGCACCTTCCATACCTTTGGCCCTGTTCTCTGTTCTGGACCTCACTCTCTGAGAACCCTCAAGCCTCCCAGAAGATCTCATCTGGGGGACCCAGTTCACTCCCTCGGCTGCCAACCCCTGCCTCTGCCTTTGCAGGGTCTGGCAGCCAAGGCCTGGAATCAGAGCCCCTGCTCTGCCCTGCTGCATAGGTGTTCACCACTGTTTCTGTTACTTATCACAACTGGCATGTACTGGGCACCTGCTAGCTGCCAATCACTCCTTAGCTTATGAAATCCTCACAGCAACCGAATGCCACTGAGAGGCAGCAGAGGCTTGTGGTTATGCTTTCTGTCACTGGTCAAAACTGCCTAGGTTCAAATCTTCATTGGGCCACTTACTAACTGTATAGGACCTTGAGCAAGTTACAAAGTCTTGGTTTCTTCCTCTGCAAAGTGGTCTCTGAAACAGAGCCTGAACCACACACTGAACACCCGGTCATGCTAGGCATTTTTTTTTTTAAGATTTTATTTATTTATTCATGAGAGACAGAGAGAGAGAGGCAGAGGGAGAAGCAGGCTCCCAAGGAGCAGGGAGCCCGACGTGGGACTCGATCCCAGGACCCCGGGATCACGACCTGAGCCGAAGGCAGACGCTTAACCATCTGAGCCACCCAGGTGCCCCCATGCTAGGCATTTTTATGAGGTAGATTGTATTAGTCCCATTTTACAGATACAGAAACTGGGAAACCGTCCGTCTGAAAGGCTAAGGAACTTGAGAGGTTACACCACACAACTAGGACGTGGTAGGGTTGGAATTCAAATCCTGAGCTTTCTGCCACCGACAGCCCTTTCATTTGGAACAGGACAGACATTGCTGAGGGACAGACATTTCACCTTTGTAAACAGTAGCTAGCCACGCTGAAGCTGACCTACCCCCGTCTCCCCTCCCGGGCCCTCAGGTCGTACTAGCTCTATGTGGGGAGCTGTTTAGGGCAGAGATTGGGGCGCACGCGCTCCCTAACATTTCTGCCGTCTGATTCTGGGGCTGGCCCTGGGCCGCTACCATCAGTTCCAAGTCGGGAGGCGTGTGGGGGGGAGAGAAGGCCTTCAGGGGTGGAACCAGCCCTCGCTCAGGAGGACAGGGCTGTGACACGCGGCAGGTGAGGCTGGAGAAGGCTTGAATGCCAAAAGAGGCAGGGGCGGCTTCGGTGCATCCAGGTTATGGCGCCATGGCGCCAGGTGTGACAGACCCAAGTCGCCACCCGCCCTGAGCCCTTCCGACTGCTGTGAGGGTCGGGCAGGCTGTACTGAGGCCCGGCTTCCTCCTCTGCAATGTGGGGTAAACGTAGCCCCCAGGGCTGGTGCCAGGGCGAGGGCTGCGCAGGTAAGAAAGCATAGCAAACCCGCTCAGGGCATTTGCGGTTGTGCCGGCTCTTCAGAAACTGAGTGGCAGGCACGGGGTCAGGGGGAAAGCCGGCGTCTGAGGCCCTGTCCCCACCCCTCCTCCCCCCGCCGCGCGCTCCTGCCACCGACCACAGCGATGGACAGCGCCCAGAGACGCGACCAACGGGCCAGACGGCGTTCTTATACCCAGCATATCCCCGCCCGCACTACTCTGCGAGACAATTGCGCACGAGAGCGGAGGCGGGCTGGGGGAGGGCGGAAAGGGAGCCCCGCGCTGGGAGCCAATCGGACCTGGGCAACTGCACAGGCAGATCCTGGCGCAGCGCTAGCAACAGGCCGACTATTGGAAGAGCGGGACAGACTGGCCTGTGATTGGCTCTCGCCACTGCCCGAGATTGAAGGCGGGCCGCGTCCCGCCCAGCTCATATCCGGGGGTTTGACCGGTCCTGGAACCTTCGCGATTCAGGTTCCTGAGAGCCCCCAGCGCTTCAGAGCGCCGGCTCGTCCGTAGTCCCGTGGCGGGACCGTGGGGGCGAGCACCTGTGGGGCGCGGGCGTGCGCGTAGGGCCGTGCGGCTCACTCACCGTGGCCTCGCCCCTGTGCCCGCGCGGAACTGAAGCCTGCAGGGCTCAGGTGTTTGGGATGGGAGGTGACCCGAGAGAAGCCCGTGGACGGGGCTACCACGTGCATTGGCGCGGAGGAGGCCCAGAGGCTGGCAGGAAGCAGAACCGGGCGGAAACCCGGGGACCGGGGCCGGGTAGGGCTCCGTGTATGCTGGCCAGCCGCAGAGCCGGGCAGAGCCGGGCGGCGCCCTGCCGGGAACAGTGCCTAGGCGGGGCCTGGGCCCGGGTGGATGCGGGGAAACCCCCCACTCCCAACTCCAGGGCCCAGCAAGCCATTTGGTACCGCTGGTAATGGTACAGGAGCGGCCTGACCAGTCGTCGCTGGTGCATTTTGGGGGGCGGGAGTCGTGAGGCATCACCAAGGCTGTTTTACTTTTGCATTTCAGGGAGCAATTGCCCCCTTTTGCTCAGCAGTGGGATGCAGTAGCTGTTTGATTTTGGACAGAATTTAGGGAGATTACATGGAAAGGGACTCGCCCAAAAGTGCTTGCAGTCAGCCATAAGCTGCTCATCCTTTATACCGGTTACCTAGCCATTATTCCCTAAATCTATCTTGTCTCTATTTCTAATGCAATCTCCTAATTTAGGGCAAGAGAATAGGTTTCACTCTTAAATCTGTCCACTACCCAATCCTCTGCAACCTAGAACCCATCACGGAGAGACCACAACACTCCCCAAAAGAAATGTCTTTAAAACTGAGCAGGTTCCGGGGCACCTGGGTGGCTCAGGTCATGATCCCAGGGTCCTGGGATTGAGCCCCGCATCGGGCTCCCTGCTCCGCGGGAAGGCTGCTTCTCCCTCTCCCACTCCCCCTGCTTGTGTTCCCCCTTTCGCTCTGTCAAATAAATAAAATCTTAAAAAAAAAAAAAAAAAACCACAAAAAACTGAGCAGGTTCCTAATGGAGAAGGCAAAAACACCTGTAAACCATAACATTATACCTCCGTATTTGGGGAGGCAAGGACCTTCAGAAGGCTTTGTTAACAAACCCAATGGAACCCAAAATGAATTTTCCACCAGGCTTTAAGGAACCCACCAGCCTTCAAAACCCCACCCCTAAAATCTAGCTTCAGGTAAGTGAAAAAGAGGGTTTGATTACCTTTTTGGTCCCTAAGAGTCAGTAAGTAGGGGGAACTTGTCCATCACCGTGGGAAGAACCAGTTATACCAAGACTGTGTTAAACCAAGTCGAGATTCTTTCTCCTGATGTAGATTCCGTATGAAGGCAGCCTTTCAGACATGCCTGCCTGTCCCTGAGAACTCCTGGGAACATAGCGGACTATACCATTTCACCACCTTCCCCAGGCATAGGGGCAGAACTGCGGTAGACCACCAGGACTCACCATGTGCGGTGCATGTGTTGGCTTGCTATGTCAAAGCAAGTGATGACTGGGCACCTACCTAATACTTTCTCCATCCGGGGGAGGCAGGAGAGGGTTAGGAGGCAAAACATCCTAGCTGAGAAGACTCAGAAAACATTTGGTTCCCGTGGGTGGCAGGCACTCACTCCCTCTAGCTTGTCCTTCAGCTTAGTCCTCATGGGCTCAGGTAACAGGCCCGGGTGCTGACTACTGCTTAAGATCACCTGATTCCCGGTAGAGAACCAGGAGGCTCCCATTCAATTCAAATTCAGTTCCACATAAACCACTGAAAAGACTAGATGGAGGGGCAAAGTGTAAGCCTTACCCAAGACAAAAATGTGCCCCAACAGGGATGGGTACAAATTAAGTGACACAGGAGGAAACAACTGGACAAACCCAGAACATGGGACATTCTATAAGACCATCTCTTGCAGGCGCCTGGCTGGCTGTTGGTTGTGTGCTCGACTCTTGATCTCGGAGTTGTAAATTCAAGTGCCACGCTGGGTGTAGAGAGTACCTAAAAATAAAATCTTTTTTTTTTTAAGATTTTTATTTATTTATTCATGAGAGACAGAGAGAAACAGAGGGAGAAGCAGGCTCCCAAGGAGCGGGAAGCCCGATGCGGGACTCGATCCCAGGACTCTGGGATCATGACCTGAGCCGAAGGCAGACGCTTAACCATCTGAGCCACCCAGGTGCCCCTAAAAATAAAATCTTAAAAAAAAAACCCATCTCTTGAAGATGCCTGGTTTCTTGAAAAAGTCATTATCATAAAGAAAAGAGGTGGAAGGAATAGAGGCTAAAGAAACCTAATAATGAAATTAGAATGAATTAATTAGATCCGAGTTGGTGGTGGGGAGGGGTGGTTAGAGCTTTCAAAGGCATTCTGGGGCCAACTTAGGGAAATTTGAATATGGGCTGACATTAGGGGATTGTTGATTTCCTTAGGTACGATGATAATGAGGTGTTTATGTGAGAGAATATCGTTATTTTTAAGAGAAATAGGAATAGAGTAAATGTCATTTCAAGGTTCCACAAGATAGAAATATAAATACGAAAAATTGTTAACTGCTGTACCAATAATATTTGGTTATCACTGTACCATTCTTTTCAGCTTTTGTGTTTGAAATTTCTCAAAATAAAATGTTGGGGGTGGGGCACCTGGGTGGCTCAGTCGGTTAAGCATCTGCCTTCGGCTCAGGTCATGATCCCAGGGTCCTGGGATGGAGCCCCGCATCGGGCTCCCTGTTCCTCGGGAAGCCTGCTTCTCCCTCTCCCACTCCCTCTGCTTGTGTTCCTTCTCTCGCTGTGTCTCTCTCTGTCAAATAAATAAAATCTGTAAACAACAAGAAAATGTTGGGGGTAAAATGCCCCACCCATCCACGATCACCGAGCTACCCTTTAAACAGGGTTAAATCTAATTCAAGAGGTACTTTCCCCGGATCACCAAATTTCGATTAACCATATTTAGAATCACAAGGCAAAACCTTTTATGGACCAAAGGTCACTTATTGCTCAAAAGAAGCAGAAATCCTTCCATCTCAAAGCCACAGTCAAGTCTGAGCCAGAAAAAAATAGAGAAGAGTGGTTACTTCTGGGAAGGGGAAATGGGCGGTTTGAAAACAGATAGGGGAGAATGAGTTACTGATAAACCAGGGGTCACCAGACTACTGGCCAGATGGTAGACACTTTTAAGTTTCATGGGCAACATACTGTCCCTTTGCACTTTTTTTCCTTTCCAACCCTTTCAAAATGTGAAATACATTCTTAGCTCGAAGGCAGTACAAAAATCTGTTTTAGACTGCACTTCTGTATTTTTAATGTGCCTGCACTACCTACTGAAATATAAACCAAAAAAACCTTATCATGTTCCCCAAATTCCTGACTTTCCTCTCCCACAGGGGTTTAACTGAGTGCCATCTGAGAGCATTACTGAAATTGGGAAATCCTGACCCATTTGTCTTGCCAGGTGTGGATAAAGCATGAACATGAGATACCAACAAACCTGACCTGGTATTAAAGGCTCTCGCCCCACGGCCTACCAACCACAGGTATCTGGTTAATTAGAGCTAGAGTTTGTGGCTGTTCAGATTCAACCATTTATCCTGATCCGTACCAGAATTGGAAAATTCAAACCGGCAGGCTAATTAGCAAGCTGGCAGACCACATTTCAATGCTCTGATTAGGCTGGGTTACCACTTAATGTCACTCCTAGAATCACAGAGTGTTACCCAGCTAGTTTTCAGCAGGTTTTTTTCTCCAAGCTTGCTTTGACAACTGTACACCCAGGAGGAGGCAGCTGCCATTCTTAGCCACTCAGATCAGCCTGTGTGAGTCAACATGCAGTTTCAGCTGACCAACACAGAGGCCAATGCATGTGGTAATTACACATAAATAGAGTGGAGGGAAACTAGGGCCCCGAACAGCAACTTACTTGCTACACTGAAAGTCCCCTGCCACTGAATCTCATTGGACAACCCTTCCGCCCCACCCTCCAAGTTCTTGGAATGGAGAATTCTGTTCTATGGATGGCCCAAGCTAAGGGGATCCAGTCCTTTATAAATGCTCTCCTCCCCCATCACCCACTGTTTAACTGCTTCCCACTACCAGTTACAGCTTTACGTTCTGGAGTGCACTTAAGAGGAGGACCACGATCACTGGTGCCTAACATGGGGCATCATGCGTTTTCTGAATTCGAACTTTCTTAACTCTTTAGGGCCATCCATCTCCGACTACTTATCCTTGTGATGCCGGGTTTTTTTTCTTTCCAAATACTTCAGCTCAAAAAACACTAACAGATTGAGAGCAATAGCTGACCTCTACCAAGAGATCAGCAAAACTGTAAAACAATGCTCCCCTTCCCTTTTTTTGGGGGGGGGAACCACACACAATTACTTTTCTTGATATTTTTTGGGGGGTGAGGGGCAGAGAGAATCCTAAGCAGGCCCCATGCCCAACGTGGAGCACGATGTGGGGCTCACAACCCTGAGATCATGGCCTGAACTGAAATCAAGAGTTGGGACGCTTAACGTACTAAGCCACCCAGGCGCCCTAAAACTGTTACTTATCTCAACATGTAATGGGTTTCTACTGATTTTTAAACAAATGAGTATTTTTAATTTCTGGTTTTTGATACATCCCCCCATAACCGAAAGCTCTTACAGAGTTGTGTGAAGGGGTCCTGTAAAGTTTGAGAACCACTGCATTAAGGGGAACTCTCCCAAACTGGATAGAAATGCAGCAACAGAGCATTTTATCTTAAGAGAAATTTAAGTGTACGAGGAAGTACTCTGGGCAATTTCCAGTCTTCTGTCAGATTCCAGGAGCCACCCCTTCTTTCTGCTGAGCTCTGGTGAGCCTGTTACATGACTGCTCTGATGTTGCCCGCGTGTGCACTGTCCTGATCATCTCTCTACCCTCAGTAACTCCCACACTGAAAGAGCTGTCACCACGTAAACAGTGGCTGCCACTCAGTTTCTTAGTCTCCTAGCTGAGCAGAAGCAGCCTGGTATTTGTAGGCAAGGCTCAGGAGGGCCCAGGACGGCCCAGGCCTGGGGCTCTGACATCGTGGGAACTCAGGCACATCCGCCGCTTCTGTATCCACAGCTGTACCCGTGGCGGCACCCAGGGTGGTTCTGAGTGACAAATGAGCCAACATAGGTGAATTCCTCCAGTACGCGGGAAAACTTGGTTCACACAAATCATTATTCCTACAGTGTGAATTCCGATTACCCCCAAAATTAAAAAGCCACCCTCTTTCAAATACCCCGCACCCCCCCACCCCTTTGCTGGAGCATACCCAAGCTGATGGAGGAAAGCCTTTGCCTTGGCATTCTTCCTTCCTATAGACAAATATCCCTCCCCACAGTGATCAAGGCAGAACACCCCCACACCCAGGGACGTGATTCACGTGGGGGGTGCATTCTGACAGCTGCGACCAGCAACAGCAACGCTACTGAGAGCTCAGGCCATACCAACTGAGGCTGCCAAGCACCTCAGAGGGACTAGACGTAAGACCATTTATTTATGAACATTTTCAGCACAAAGAACCACCTCAACTAAGACTTAATGAGATCTCCAACAATACTGGGTGCCTCACTGGGAGACCGAACCAGGCACGTGACCCAGTTTCCATTTAGAGCTACACCCCAAAGCTCAGAAGTTTCAGAATTTGCCCAAGGATCAAAAGGAGCCATAATTCAAACTCAGATCTGTGCTTTTCACAAATCACACCCTCTGAAAGGCCTTTAGAGATCTATCTGAACATGCTCATTCTGTAGGAGCAACAATGGAGGCCCAAAAGGTGCAATGATTTTTCAAGGTCAGAAAACACAGGTCTGACTCCCAGCTATAAACACTTTCCAAGACAGTGTTGTCCCTTGCCCCCAGTCCAACCAACCCTTGGAAAGCAAAGGGAAATTAAAGTCATTTAAATAAAACTAAGTAGCACTGACATCAGATCTGTAAGTTTATTTGCTCAATGTACGACAGCTACATAATGACTCACATTCATGATATTCCATCACTGAGGAAAACTGCTAAGAATGGTCCGTGTGTGAAATAATTCCTTAGAGAAACACGGAGTTGGAAAAATAATCACTGATTAGACCTTAAAAATAGTTCACTGCATAACATGACAAAAAGCACAAAGGCTCATTCAGAGAACATATTCATTGTTCTCCTACACTGTAATAGTTATAATTTCACCATGACAAACACCAGACATTAAGATTAAGCTAACACTGGTGTTTTCTTTTGCTTCCCCCCCCCACCCAAAAAACAAAATATATAACTGCATGTCACTATAGCAACATCCAAAACAGATCAATTTGTTACGATCACTATTTGGTAGAGCAAACTGTACCCCCAAAAGGAAAAAATTAAATTAAAAAAAACTTTAAAAAATTTGAAGACTTAATTTTTTTTTTGTCATAGGAATACATAACACCTACAGTATAAGTTAATAAATTTCAAGCTACTGTATAGAAATACAACACTAGCATGCACAATATTGTATCAATAGAGTAATGGAGGAGTGATCATTTCACTGGAGAGACAGTATCAGAGGCAAGTGCATTTCTTTAAAAATAAAGAAAAGAAAAGAAACCATTCAAGCTGCTTAAATATCAAGTCTCCCATTCCCTCTTCATTTTTAGCCCTCAGGTATAACTGCATCTTGCATTATTCTAAAAAGCAGCCAGAGCCAAAGCTGAAATTTAAAAGAAAAAATAGGTTTTGTAATTCCAGTAAATCATTTCCAAAGGCTACAAGGAAGGACACAACACTGCTCACTGGACATGAAGATAAGTTAAGGAAAGCCCCACCTACCCCCCCTCCCCCCAATTCATTTCCCATCCATGGCATTGACTTTAGGCCCCGGTGATGGCACATAAAGCTGTACAGCTCTCTTCTAGTTCTGCTAGGGTTCAGTTAACTGGGACTTTTGCTCTAGCGTATGGAGGGAACCTTCTAAGGAAAGTCATGCTGGGTAAACTGTGCCATGCTACAGGGCATCACCGTTCTGTTCTTCACTGTCACCTGGATCCTGTCAAACATCTTCATTTCCCAACTCTAAGTTCAATTTTGGTAAACAGCAAAAGCAACTGTCAAGTGTCTCCTCAATTACTACTCATACCTCTCCTTGACTAAATAAACCAAAGGAACAGACAAAACAAGTCTGGCGTCATTACCTAGATCTCGGGAGTTCATACCGTTTCTGATCTTGTAAAAAAGGCTGAACACACACTCAACAGGTCATGTTTTCAGACAGATTTTTCCAAAATGAGAATGAAGGACCTAAGGCTAACTGAGAACAGATTTGTGGAAACAGCAATGTAGTTTTCGATTCCAGAGCGTGTGTCAACTGTATAAGAGAGAAAGGACTCTCCCACTTCAATGCTTTCATTAAAAAAAATATATTATTTAGAAAAAATCTTGGTCAAATAGGAGTGATTTATTATCTGAGAATGACTTTAGTTCATCTTCCGACAACAACTGCTTGGGGAAGGAGTGTTTTTGGGGAGGAAAAACGGACATACTTACGAGGCTCCCAAAATTGGACAGAATGCTTATGAATAGAAGAGCTCTTCCTTTGGATTTTTCTACCAGTAAGCTTCTAGCACCTGAATTTCCACACACTGCACCACAAACTTCCTCAAGATGACTGCCCAGCTTCTCTAGCTCAACAGCGTCTCCACCCTCCCAAGAGCCACCAGCAGAAGGTCCAGTGGGGAACACTCAAGTGAAGAGTGATGGCAGCGTGATCCCTGAGGAAGGAGCTGTGGCAGCTTAAAAATCAGGAGTTCTCTGAAAATATCAACACAATAAATGACATACAGACCTGAATTTTCTCTATTTTTGTGGTGTTTAACGTTTCTATTAAAGTGATTAATCATTTTTGTGGTGGATTTGAGTTAAGAGGAAAGGACAAAAATCCCACAGCCACCTGCCAAGCACCTAAAACCTAAGTAGCTTTGAATTCTCCTCAGGCAAGCCTTTTGGCCTAGGAGACAGCGAACAGCAAAACCAACCTGGATAAGGCTAAGGATGTAAAGCCAAAATGACTAGCAAAGAAAAATACACAATCAATGGCTTGATGTTACATATGGCTGTAATGTAGAAATACTGTAAACTGCAATTTAGTGTTAATACTGTCAGCTAATCCGAGACTTCAGGAAACTGGCAAGGCCTAAACCATAAGGATAAACACACCTTATGTGCCAAGCCTGTCAGTTTGGGATTTAAACTAGTCCATGGCTGGTCGAGTACACCCTGAAAAAAAACGCACAGCTAGAACAGATGAGATAGAAAGTACCCAAAACGTAGGACAAGAGCGTATGTATATACAAATCCTTACTGGAACCACAGAACTTACTGAATGAGGGCCATCCTGTTTCAGTTTTCTTTTCGTCTTAAAACCCTACTCTCTAGCAATAAGTTAGATTAAAGACAGACAGCTCCACCTGCATTCATCTACAGAACAGTCCATACGCCAGTGTGAGGCTGCTATTCCAATACCAGCACAGCTAGCCTGACTTTCCACTAGTGGTATTTTGGCAAAAATGTCAAAAGAGGCAATCAAAGACAGGACAGGTCGTGGGCTTCTCCCTAGGAAGGTCGTCCCTCCCTTTCCCTCCCCCACCCGACCCCCAGCTCATGGGAAAAAATAAAGACTGCAGTAGTAGCATCAGCGGGCGCTGCCAGTCCACCTGGGGGCCTTAATTGTTGCCTTCGCCGCCGTCGTCGTCTTGCTGATCGCTTGTCCAGAGCGTTAGGTTGTCGCGGAGGAGCTGCATGATGAGAGTGGAGTCCTTGTAGGAGTCCTCGTTCAGAGTGTCGAGCTCGGCAATGGCGTCATCGAAGGCGGTCTTGGCCAAGTGGCAGGCTTGCTCTGGGGCATTCTGGATCTCGTAGTAGAAAACGGAGTAGTTAAGAGCCAGGCCTAATCTAATGGGGTGAGTAGGCTGCATGTGCTCCTTGCTGATCTCGTGGGCTTCGCTATAGGCCTTCTCAGAGGACTCCACGACGGTCGCCCTCTTCTCTCCAGTGGCGACTTCAGCCAGGTAGCGATAATAGTCCCCTTTCATCTTCAGGTAAAACACTTTGCTCTCGTACTGGGTCTCACTGCAATTCTTGATCAGGTAGTTATCCAGCAGGCTCAGCACATCCTGACATACCGCTTCCAGCTCCTTCTCGATTTTTTCACGGTAAGCACGGACCATCTCAATCTTCTTCTCATTGCCATCTGCAGATGTCTTCTGCTCAATGCTACTAATGACCCTCCAGGAAGAACGGCGTGCCCCAACAACATTCTTGTAGGCCACAGACAGGAGGTTTCTCTCTTCATTGGACAGTGGCTCATTCAGTTCTGTCACCTATGAGGAGGAGAGAATAAAGAATAGTTATGGTCCAGATGATGTTGCTTGGGTCGACCACATCTTTATGCCACTACAACACTAACAGATCCACCAGGTGACTAAAGCGATGGACAGAGTGGTGAGACTGTGTAGATGCGCGGAAGGGGGACAGTTGGAACAAATGACAAACAAGGAAAACACTGAAGCTGGATCAGTGGTGCCTGAACCCCTGCTTCTTCCCTAGAAAAGGACACATACTTTTCACATAGCTGTTTCATTGAAGATCTATCAAGGTGAGCTCTTAGATGACAAACCAAATTTGGATCTAAATTGCAAAAGGTCAATAGTTCTCTCCTGTAACATTACATATATACCAATCCTGGGGATTTTAAGCACAGGTGGCTGTTAGATACCTCAACAGTTTTTTTGGCAATCAAACTGACACTTTCCTTCCAACCTTGTCCTGTCTACTCAGTTCCATCCCTTTTCAGTGAGAATATTCAGAAGTCAAATTCAAGTTGCCTTTTGAGACAGGAGGTGGCTTTTCTGCTCTTGGGTTAAGACTATATGAATTACAAACCTCAGGAAGGGAAGTCAAAACTGGGGGCACGGGACTGAGTCTGAACACTGAGATATGTTAGCAACCGTGAGAACACATTTGTTGCACTCCGAACACTATCAGTGATACAAAAGAATGCAGAGATGAGCAAGGTACTTCTAAGCTGAAGTGGTCAGAGGAATTAATGCTTCTTTCAATACGGACATTTCTAAGTTTCAATCTTCATCATCCCAATGATTAACCACCCTGAGGAAACTAGAGCAACGTCACACCAATGATCTATATTTTTATGACTACCAAAAAACTGCTTATAACAAAAAAATTAAATCGAGTCAATAACACTACATTCACTTAATTTGTTACTGCATGCCTGTCATATCAGAGCCATATACTACTGTCCACCACATAAAAGAGAAACTTTTACAAGGAGGCTAGAGCTTATTTTTTATTCCTAATCAGACAGCACATTTTTGTCTGTCTGGCTATTGTATCTAAACTGGTGTATACTAAGTCAGTGGCTAAGCCACAACATCAAGAATCCCAGGTCATCAACTATTTCAGAAGGACTAGATACTTCTCTCACCTTGTCCTCTCCTACCTTTGGCTCCAGTCGTAACATGTTAAGTATAACAAAAACTTCATACTTCTGCCCTTTGTTCTTCTCCCCCTGCCCGGAATACTTATACAAGTGTCAAGAACCAAGTTGACAGTTAATATGCACATCCTCTATGAAATCTTCCCCATCTCTCCTTCCACCCCGTTAAAACTGGCCACTCTCTTTAATCCTCACTGATCCCTGTGTGGATCAACCGTAGCATCTATACAACATCTGTTATTACTTATAGATGTGAAGGGAGGGCAGGGAGACATAATCCAAAGTGAAAGACCAAAACTATTTGGGGGGGGGTTGGGATACCAAGAGACTTTTTCTGTGTGTGAATCATTCACATTTAGTATGTATGGCACTTTCATAACCCGGGAGGTGGGAAGGGTTATGCTTAGTGCAACTGGTTGTGTAAATTAAATAGTATCTCTCAGGAGATAATTAAATCAGAACACAAACCAAATCATACTTATGAGTTTACTGCAAGCAATTCATTCTTTGAAAGAATTAATCATCCTTTGCTCACTAATTCCCACAGTTATCTAGCAAATGACATATACTCAAATTTTTTTTAAAGATTTTATTTATTTGAGAGAGAATGCAAGCGTGCACCAGTGGGGGGAGGGGCAGAGGGAGAAGCAGATGCCAAGCTGAGCACGGAGCCTGATGTGGGGCTTGATCCCAGCACCCTGGGATCACAACCTGAGTCAAAGGCAGACGCTTAACCGACTGAGCCACCCAGGTACCCTATACTCAAAATATTTCCTATACTGATTAGCAGCTTTTCTTATGTTACCCTTTTACTATGCATTTTTGATTCTCCCATTATACTAAAGAATAAGACCTCTACCAGACATGGCCTTCTTGTGAAACTGACGGCAGAGTTGGGAAGACAGGGTTTCTGTACTACTGGACTTCAGAGCAGAAGGAAACCAGGACAGAGGTGCTTTCCATTCTATGACCCCCGACCCCCATTCCCCTGTGGAAACACCACTTCTCTGGCATAAGGCAGCTCATATCATACATCCAATTCTTTTTTTTCTCCCCATATCCAATTCTTTCTATATTCTAGGCTTTGGAGACCCTCTGCTCAACCCACAGACCACACTGTCACTCCTGCTGATTTCTGATGTGTATTCACCTAACCCAGAAGATGGGTTTTCCCAGTCCCACCATTTACTAAGTGACCTTGAGGCAAAATTGTCATCTCTCTGGGCCTTGATTTTCTTTTCTGTTAAACCCAGATTTCTGCCTCTTTCATAAAGTTATTGTAAAAGTGTATCAGATAAACGATAAAGTGCTCTTGACCCAGTAAAGTGACAGAGGTGTGAGCAATTACTTTTGAGAATACCTTGAATAATTTTCCATTTTAATTCTCAGCATAAGAAGCCTCTAAATTTCTTACATAACCATCTGCTAGCTTATATCCCTGTATCAAGTATCGCATCTCCATTTCATCCTGTTCTCTCTTCTAAATTGAAATTTCCTTAGCTACCTTACATCACTTCCTTTCCATAAACTTTGGTTTCATATAGCCTGAAAAAACTCCCCAGACTGACTTTCAAACATGCTGAGGCCTTTGTAAACCTCAGGCACGCATACCATAGGACTGCAGCCTATATTCACTGAATACCAAAGGCTGGCTGCCTCTACTGCAACCTGATCACTGTCTCCAATGCAGAGAGAAGCCAGAGTGCCTAAGGCCATTGAGATGGAGTTCTGGCCTTTCCCCTAAATCATGCTGTCCTTATTTCCAGAGCCAGCAACTATTTAAAGCTCAAATGACCTCACCAGTACCCTATACTGCTGGGTCTCCTCCTGCTGCAAATGAAGTATAGCTGCAGAGCCCAGAGGCAGCACTGTGTGCTTATGTAAAGTCTGTATAGTTGCCTCAAACAGAAACATGGAGATTATGAAGTGTCAATATCACCTTTAGATACAATAAACTCAACCACATTTGGAACATACCCAGATGTTCTCTGCCACTGAAAAACTAAGTTAGAGGGAAAAACCTTTAACTCTTAAAAAGTCTGCTCAAAGGAAAGTTTCTCTAAAAACCTTAAATCAGAATTTCAAAAAACCCTTAAGATCAAAAGGACTTGTGTGAGAATGAATCTGTGATTTTTACATTAAAATAGAGATCCCAAAGGTACTAGTTTTGAAAGTCAAAAGATGGGGCATCTGGGAGGCTCAGGTCATGATCTCCTCAGGTCCGGGGATGGAACCCCACCCATCAGGCTCCCAGCTCAGTGGGGAATCTGCTTCCCCCTCTCCCCCTGCTTATGCTCTCTCTCTCTCTCGAATGAATAAATAAAATCTTTAAAATATATATGAAGTCAAAAGATACCTTTTTTGTTTTAAGATTTTATTTATTTGACAGAGACACAGCGAGAGAAGGAACACAAGCGGGGGCAGAGTGGGAGAGGGAGAAATAGGCTTCCCGCTCAGCAGGGAGCCCGATGCAGGGCTCGATCGAAGGACCCTGGGATCATGACCCAAGCCGAAGGCAGACGCCTAACGACTGAGCCACCCAGGTGCCCCCAAAAGATAACTTTTAAAAGGAAAAAAAATATATGCTCATAGTAACCAAGATAGAATGAGAGAATTCAATGTGGGAAGATGAGAGATATGTATCATCTGGGAAGGGAGGTAATTATTTTTCCAAACAGTCACTGAATTGTTTCTAAGAATGCAACACTTGTAAATACGGTCCCCAAAATACACTGTCCTGGCTGTTGTAAAATGTAGGAAGTCCGCATCCTCTGGCATGTCACATGTTCTGCCTAAAAACAAAATTAAGGTTTCTCTCTTCTCAATGACTAGGATACTAGCCCAAGTTCAAATTTCTTTTAGTGAGCTAAAGATAAACAGATGAGTAAAAAGACCCCCAAAGTCTGTTATTCTCAGATAGTTAAAGGACAGTTTAAGAACTGGAACTCCCCAAATCCCAGATGCTAAGGAATCAGATATTAATTAGTGTTTTCCCCTAAGAGTTGATGCAGAGACTTTTCAATGAAGATTAGCAACCCTTGAGAATCTTGGAAAGCTATTTAGATGACTTTTTGACCCCAACACTTAGAGCACCCAGTCTTTTACAATTTCCTCAACTTATCAAGAACCTTAAATTGTAATGAATGCAACTTCATATATTTAATATCTTCTTAAATAAGAAAAAAACTTGCATCAGGCTTATTTTATTTAAAATCTATTTCTATCTCGCAAAAGCTTGTGTAGAAGTTAAAAAAATAAGGGGCGCCTGGGTACCTCAGTGGGTTAAGCCTCTGCCTTTGGCTCAGGTCATGGTCCTGGGGTCCTGGGATCCAGCTCAGCTTTGGGCTTCCTGCTCAAAGGGGAGCCTGCTTCTCCCTCTCCTTCTGCACCTCCCCCCCCGACTTGTGCTCTCTCTGCTCTACGAAATCTTAAAAAAAGAAAATAGGAGTTACAGTAGTGAACATAAGACACACTAATTTAAGAACACTGAAAGTTTCCACAAAGAAAGAACTGGGTTCACATCCAAAAAACAAGACAGAAGGGATGAATAGGTGATTGTGAAAGGATTTTTAGGGTGGTGAAACTATTCCGTATGATACTCTAATGGTGGATGCTTGTCATTACACACTTGCCAAAATCCACAGAATGTACACCCCAAGTGAACCCTAATGTAAACCATGGGCTTCGGCTGATAACAATGTGTCACTGTAGGTCTCAGGACGCTGATTATTATTTTTTTTAAAGATTTTATTTATTTATTTGACAGAGAGAGACACAGCGAGAGAGGGAACACAAGCAGGAGGAATGGGAGATGGAGAAGCAGGCTTCCCACAGAGCAGGGAGCCCGATGTGGGGCTTGAGCCACTCAGGTGCCCCCAGGACACTGATTATAAACACTGATTATAACAAACCACTGAGATGTTGATAGTGGGGGGGGCGGGTGCTGTGGGCAGGGATGGTACACGGGAGCTCTGTGCTTTCCACTCAATTTCACTATGAACCTAAAACTGCTCTAAAAAAATAGTCTTGTAAAGAAAAGATGGAAAAAGGGGGGGGACTAGCAGACACTAGGTATAACATTTGGCCCCATCTTACATTTTTTTGTGCCCCTAGGTTTGGAGTACTAACCACCTGGAAGTGCCAAGAGGACATGAAAAAGATAAACACAGGGATTGCTATATATGAACACCCTATGCCAAAAACAGAAAAAATAAGATGACAAGGTGCAGGATGGGCATCAGTATCCACATAATGGACACATGATCTATATACTGTACAGGCAGAGGAATAAACCACCAATCAGACTGGCAATGCCGAAGTCTTGTGACTTGCTGTGAAGGTGATGGTGTCAACAGCACTCTCATCCATGGTGGGAAACTATAAACCGGTACAACCTTTATGGAGGACAATCTGGAAAGGACTAACAAAATTACAAATAGTCAACAGCCTTTTGCCTCCGCAATGCCCACCCCTACCCCCGTTTTTTAAAGTAAGCTCTAACCCAACGTGGGGCTTCAACTCCCAGCCCTAAGATCAAGAGTCCTACGCTGCTGGGACTGAGCCAGCCAGGCGCCCCTCTGCAATTCCCTTCCCAGAAACTGATTCACTGCATTATTGCTAACAGCTAAAGCCTGGAACCACCTAAGTGGTCTTCAGCAAGAAACTTGTTAGGGGCGCCTGGGTGGTTAAGTGTCTGCCTTTGACTCAGGTCACGATCCCAGGGTCCTGGGAACGAGCCCCACGCTGGGCTCCTTGTTCAGCCGGGAGCCTGCTTCTCCCTCTCCCCCTGCTTGTGTTCTCTCTCTGTCAAATAAATAAAATGTTTAAAAAAAAATTATTTTTATTTTTTAAAATTATTTTTAAAAAAGAAACTAATTAAGATTATGCCACATCCATACTGTGGAATTCTTAGCCACTCAGAAAGTATCTGTCTTCTCAGTGTATTTCTAGAAAGGTGTGAAAACAGAGTGGCTGGGAAGCAGTCGAGATTGAGAAGACTGGATTTTGACCTGTTACAGTACCAATTCAAACAAACCCACTCCATAATTCACCCTGATAACTGTATCTACAATTAAAGTTTAAAACCAATTTTGAGAACCAAGTTTAAAAAAAAAAAAAAAAAAGCCCAAAGGCAGTAATGTACTTGGTGGAGAGCCTGCTTCTCCCTCTCCCTCTGCCTCTCCTTCCCACTTGTTCTTTCTCTCAAATAAATAAAAACCTTAAAATAAAGAATGGCAGCACCATGTTCCTGAAAATGTCGAATTACCACATGACTCAGCAATTCCACCGGTAGGTGAGTACATACAAGAGAAATGAAAACACAATGTCCACACAAAAACTTGTACACAAAGGTTCTTAGCAGCATTACTCAAAACAGCCAAAAGCGAAAACAATCTAAATGTCAACTGGTAAGCAGACTAAATTAAATGCAGTATTATCCAAACAATGGAGTATTACTCAAGCATAAAAAGGAATGGAATGGGGACACAGGCTACAACATGGATGGCAGTGAAGAGGCTATGCCAAATGAAAGATGCCTGTCAGAAGAGACCACATACTATAGGACTCCAGTGACAGGAAATGTCCCAAATTCTACAGAAACACAAAACCGACTGGTGGCTGCTTAGGGCTGGGGAGTTTTGAGGGCAGGGGAGTAGGCAATGACTCCCAATGAGTACAGGGTTTCTTTTTGGGGAATGATGATATTTATTCTAGGATTCTGATCCTGGCGCCAGCTAACACAACCCTGAAATGCTAAAAACCACTGAACTGTACACTTTTAATGGGTGAACCATACAGTATGTGGATTTTATCTCAATAAGGCTGTAAAGAGAAAACTGCTGCACTATATCATAGTCTACACAGCACTTTCACACACACCAGCAATTAAACATTAACTCCTGTGTGTTCAAGGAGTTCCGAATTCCAAATACTTCACACTTCGTAATACATGGGCCTATACAAAGTCACTTGTCACAGAGCACAAACCTCTAATAATTAATTCTCCTCTTGTGATTTCCAATAAACTCCCATGTAGTCTGATGTATGTTACTATTTCTCATCCCCTCCCCCAATATGAGAACAAGAGTACTGTGTAGGTTCATCACTCAGGTATACTTAAGCAAATCTGAAAAGGGCTAAGAAATTTCCGTTCCCTACCACAAGTATTTTTCATTGTAAAGCATTCACTCTTGCCACTATTGAGGCAGGGTGGGGAACGACAAGGAGAGAAACATACTGAGATTATGTATGTTAATTTCCCGAAGTACAGACAATCCACACTAATACCAAACCACAGCTCCTTCCCCTCCTACAGATCCTGAGTGAAGGTCTTCCACCCTCTACTTACACACCTTCTGTGAGAACTCAGCCTAAATCCACCTTCAGAAACTAACTTCATGGGCGCCTGGGTGGCTCAGATGGTTAAGCGTCTGCCTCTGGCTCGGGTCATGATCCCAGCAGGATCCTGAGATAGAGTCCCGCATCGGGCTCCCAGCTCAGCAGGGAGTCTGCTTCTCCCTCTCCCTCTGCATCTTCCCCTGCTTGTGCTCTCTCTCTCGCTCTCAAATAAATCAATCAATCTTAAAAAAAAAGAAACGAACTTCATGGTAAAACCAAGTTTATCTCCCTACAACTGCCATGTGCTAGCCTTAAGAATTTTATCCCTCAGGGCCACAATCAATTCCTCAAAACAGGTGAAGGCAGCCCTCCTCAACTCTTGGGTCTTGCTACTTACTGTTTCCATGATCTGTATACAACTCCCCTCACCCTCCTGACTCTCTTCCCGCAAGTAAGCTGCTCTGTCACTACCCTGCAGCCTGCTACCGAGAATACAAGACTTCAAAGTTCAGCCAGGCTACCTGCTGAATGCAAGCAAACAAATGAGCTAGTATTTATAATTGCTGCTTTTATCATAGATCTGTTTTGGTGGAGACAGGGGTACGCTCCCAGCAGAAAATTAAACAAGCTCGTGTGTACACAAGTGCTATATGGACTATGGTACACTGCAGCAGTTTCTTAAAATCAGCTCTACAGAGATTACCTATTGAGCAAAGGCCAGGGATGCTCCTGAACACCCTACAATGCACAGCTCAGCCCCTCTCTAAGAGTGAAGAATATGGTCCAAATTATCAATGGTACCAAGGCAGAAAAACCCTGTGCCAAGTTATCAATGCTTGGTCATGATACTCACACTCTTCCTCATACTGCACACTTCCGTGCTCTCATGCTCTTCCACCTAGACACACTTCCAGAACCCATAAAGAAAAATTCGCCATGTATCCTTCAAGTCCTAATTCCAATACCACATACACTTCCTTCCTGAAGTCTTCTGAAAAATTCTCAGGCAGCTCTAATCACTGCTCACTCTGTGTATGAGTAACTTCTACCTTGCATCTTGTATACTGCTTACTTCTAATGCCTTGTACTGCTAAATATATATCGTTCCTTTTCCCACAATGACTGAAGTCCTTAGGGGCAGGTACCACATTGCACTCACCAATGAATCACCATGGTACCAGTCACTTTTGAATGTTTAGGTGACATGATGTATCAAGCCCAGATTGTCTGCATAAGTAGCACTAATGGGGGGCTGGGTGGCTCAGTCGTTAGGTGTCTGCCTTCGGCTCAGGTCATGATCCCAGGGTCCTGGGATCAAGCCCTACATGAGGCTCCCTGCTCAGCGGGAAGCCTGCTTCTCCCTCTCCCACTGCCCCCTGCTTGTGTTCCCTCTTTTGCTGTCAAATAAATAAAATCTTAAAAAAAAAAAAAAGTAAGTAGCACTAACAATTCCTCCCAACCCTGTATAGATCTCCTTCCTTTGCAATATGTTTTGTAGCTCCTCCCACGAAGAAATGGAATCTAGCTCCCCACCCCTATCATCTGCACTCGGTCATGTGACTTCCTTTGCAGAGGCCTGAACAGTGCTTATCAGGAAGGGCTTGCTGCTGGGAAACGTCCGTGGCCACTGTAGTTTCAACTAGCCACACCGAGGCTGGTCTAAACCAAAACTACTTGGCCAACAAACAGAACTGTGAGAAATAAGAAATCTTTCTTTTGGGTAATCTGATATAAACAAAAACTAACCTAACTTATATGCTCATTTTAATACCATTATCTTGCAGGGGCGCCTGGGTGGCTGATGGCTGAGATAGTTAAGCATCTGTCTTCAGCTGGGGTCATGATCCCAGGGTCCTGCGATTAAGCCCCACATTGGGCTCCTGGCTCAGCAGGAAGCCTGCTTCTCCCTCTCCCTCTGCCTTTCCCCCTGCTCATGCTCTCTCTCTCTGTATCTCAAATGAATAAATAAAATCTTTAAAAAAAAAAAATACTATTATATTGCAATGTTAAATTCTGCTTAAATTAACTTCTGAAAATCAGTCAGTCTCAATTCATACTGAGATCTCAATTAATGCCCTATGTCACTTTCCCCCCAAAGTGCTACGGTTGGGTGCCATCTGCATCAAATGTAATCATGAAAAGCTGAATTTGGGGGCCAAAGTACAAGACTTTAAGCAAAAATAAGGCCACTTCAGTAGCCTAGGTTCCACCCATGGCTCCAGTCTGATCCCACTTTCTAACAATTTTTTTTTAAAGATTTTATTTATTTGACAGAGAGACAGCCAGGGAGGGAACACAAGCAGGGGGAGTAGGAGAGGGAGAAGCAAGCTTCCTGCAGTGCAGGGAGCCCGATGCGGGGCTCAATCCCAGGACCCTGGGATCATGACCTGAACCGAAGGCAGATGCTTAATGACTGAGCCATCCAGGCGCCCCACCCCCCTGCCGACTTTCTAACAATTAGGACATTTGTCAAAACTTTGCAGCTTGCTGTTTAACCCCACGTATCAGGAAAACACCTGATCGAATGTCTTGAAAAAATTCAGATATACTAATTCTAGCCCTCCCATGGCTAGTAGTCACATAACCCTATTCTAAAAAGCAATTAAATCAAAATTAGTTAAAAATTAAACAGCTTCTCAGGGTGCTTGGGTGGCTCAGTCGGTTAAGCATCCATCTGCGTTCAGCTCAGGTCATGGTCCCAGGGTCCTGGGAACAAGCCCTGTGCCAGGCTCTCTGCTCAGCGGGGAGCCTGCTTCACTCTCTTCTCCCTGCTCGCGTTCTCTCTCAAATAAAATCTTAAAAAAAAAAAAAAATTAAACAGCTTCTTATACAAACCCATACTTACTCCGCTTCATAATAATTTCCTTTTAGGCCTTTTCTTGGGCTTCTACAACTTCCCCTGGAATCAATGTCCTCTTCACTTTCATTGGGACTGTTCGCCTATGTCCATACCTGTGTCCAGATCTCTGGTTTCACTTCCATTATCCAAGGCTATTCCTCCAAATTAATTATAAATAATAGTTCAATTATCTCACCAAATTTGACAACTTAACCCCCAAACCACACCCCTGACCTCCTTGTTCAAAATCACTCACCTTTAAAATCAAACTCTTACACTCCATCCAGTTATACCTGTCCTCACTCCTACCTACTAGCTCGTGCTCCTAAACCCCATCCTTTCTCTTTCCTTTCAGGCTTTATTTCTTTCTTCTAAGGTCCATCAATTCAATTATTTTTGTATGAATATAAACTTTCCTACTGAGGTGAGAGGAGACAGGGAGAGAGACATCAACCTAAGACAAGTCCCTGCACATTAAGGTTTTTCTAACTTCAGCAGAGCCCTTCTGCCTCGCGATCCTTACTTCCTCTGGCCTCTTCACAGAACAGAGTGACCACGAGGGAAGCCGAGCCTTTTCTTAGCAGACAACTGGCGCTATCATTGCCTCCTCCCTGTGTGCCAACCCAGTGTTTCCTCCCCCTCACTATAAGCCCAGCAGTCATTTCTCTCCCCTAGATCTTCCCTCCTCCTCACCTGTTTTTTCCCATTAACACATCACCCAAGTTCAGGACGAAAATGAGTGATGCCTTTTATCTCATTTCTTATTTCCTGAAAAATCAAGTTCCTGAAAATAAGTCTATACTTCTCAGCACTTCCTCACCTTTCATTCACCCCTCACCCCACCACCCCTGCGCCCAACTCAAAAAAGCCATCAACTGTCCTTCCTATTTCTAGTCCCCAACGAACGTTCCTTACATCTTCAACTTAAATCTCTATTCCTAAATGAATCCAACACTGCTAACCACTCCCCCTTTCCTGACCCGCTCTTCCCTTCGTTAGCATTCTCTCCTGGTTTCCAGCCTTCCTCACTACCAACTAATAGGCTCGGCTTCTTTATTCTGACTCCCAACTCTCCGCTTTCCCTAGGTGACCTTACTATGCCTGGTTTTAACCATCATGGATAGACAGTGACCCCCACTAGAATGTCCATTCCATGAACGCCATGAGATGGACCATGTATTCCCCAGCTCTCGGACAAGAGCCCAGTCATTAAGTGGTCCTACAAAAATATCCGTTTATTCGATGAACGATTAATATTAACAGTGCTTGCCCTGTGCACAGTGCTGTTCTAAGTGCTTTGCACGTGTTAACATGTAGCTGCCTCCACTTACATGGCTCCCTAAACTCAGCTCGACTACAATGGAATTCACCTCGTCCATTATTTTTCCTCCCTCCTCTTTCTTCTGTTTCCAGCCATCAAACTCCCCCTCAGACCTGCCCTCACTGTCCTTGTCCAGGTTCTCATCCCTTCAGACTCAACCCCCATAACAATCTAATCAGTCTCTCTCCCTCTGCCTCACTGTCCTTTTTTTTTTATAGTTTTTTTTTTTAAGATTTTATTTATTTATTTGAGACAGAGAGAATGAGAGAGAGAGCACATGAGAGGGGGGAGGGTCAGAGGGAGAAGCAGGCTCCCTGCCGAGCAGGGAGCCCGATGCGGGACTCGCGGGACTCGCGGGACTCGATCCAGGGACTCCAGGATCGTCTGACCTGAGCCGAAAGCAGTCGCTTAACCAACTGAGCCACCCAGGCGCCCCTCACTGTACTTTTCAATTTCCAAATCTTTTCAGATCAAAAATCGAATTATGGTCCTCTTCTGCCTACAGTCCTTCCAGGACTCCCCATAGTTTAAGGAAGAACTCAGACTTCATGAGGCCTTTTGTGAACTGGCCCCTACTCACTTCTGTGGACTCTTGCTAAGAGTACCTCAAATGCACACACTACCGCAGCACATTTTGCTCCTAGACACTCTGAAACTACACAGGCTATTCCTCCTCCCTCCATGCTCTCCCCTTCCCTTCTAGCCCAACACCCTACTCCAGCATCGCTTCTGTACCAAATAGCCCCTGAAGTCCAGTGTGACTTCGATGTCCTGTTACTCTATTACTGAAATTACAGCTGTTTGAAATTTATATATTATTTTCCTTTCCTCAATAAATGGATCCCCTTCCAAAAATCTCAAGTTTTCCTGCAGGACCTTCAAATGGCAAAAAAATAAGTAAAATGGCAATATATCCAGCTAAATTACTGCTAACTCATTAAATTGGTCAGCTCCATACCTGTGAGCACGGATTCAAAGCCAGGTTGTCTGGGGCCAGATAGCCAGGATATATGCTTACTACCTACCCACCAGCATATTCATCCATCTGAACACCCAGCAGTATACTGACCTTAAGGCGAAAATGATTTTTTAAAAGATGTCTGGCAAGCAACAAAGCCAAACAAAAGCAAAGTTGTTTCCTCACATCGTCCTCAACAATCCAATTGGGTTTTAGCTCTTCTTTCAGATTAGGCATAAAAGCCAGAACTAACAGAAGAATCTACCTTTCCAAAAATAAAACAAAAACTAAGGCAGTAAGAGAGGAATCACAGTCCTGTAATGTTCAAACTCTTAACACCATCCATCCTCTGCCCCCTAATGACACACCCAGGCTTTCATCCCCGCCCCCCGCCATGAGAAAAGGCTGATGGTAGAGGCAGCGCCTGCGTTTCAAAGAGAAGCACCTCTTAAAATCAAGGAAAAAATGCAAATCATCTGTCACCTGGGTTAAATGATTTAAGCAAGAAACTACATTAGAGGTTGCCAAATTTGAATGTAGGGAGATCTTGCTGGTAACTTGAGCATTTATGGCAAATGAGGGGCAATTTTTGGTAAGAAGCCATCTTCCAAGATGGTAAATCCCAAGGGGGCCAACCAGTAAGAAAGTACATAGATAAAAGACTGACTGCTATGCTGACAAATGGTGAAGCTGGTTGTTTGGAGACATATTCTACTATCCATCTCTACAAGTGTTTGAAAATTTCCATATTAGTGTTTTCTTTTTTTTTTTTTAAGTTTATTTAAGTAATCTCTACACCCAAAGTGAGGCTTAAACTCACCACCCAGAGATCAAGAGTCCCATGCTCTTCCGATTGAGCCAGCCAGGCGCCCCAGTGTTTTCTTTTTAAAGGTAATCATTCCAACCACAAGAAAGCAACAAAAAGGGAGATTTGCTGCTAGCAGTCAAGCTCCCCGTGACTCTTTTTCTTCGGGTAGTAAAAGTGCAATAGGGTATCCTTGAATTTTGAAGTATGTGTATGTAATGCCTATTCAATTACATTTTTCACTACTTTTAAGGAAACTCAGTACCTATTAATGATTTTAAGAACCTTAAAAATTATGCTTAGTCTTTCAGCAATTCCACTTTTGGGTCTCTGTTCTAATATATAAACTATGTTGGAAGCTTTAGCCACAAAGGTATTCACGGCACTATTACACAAATTTGGAAGGAGTATAAACGTTAAATAAAAGATCCTTGAAATAACGTCAAGGGAGAAGGCAAGGTACAAAAGCAAGCCTAATAAACCCTACAGAAAAAGACATGGTGGAAATATCCCTGCATGGGGAATTATTACGGTGATACCTGTTAATTTTTTCCCAAATTTCCTAACATCCTAAAGGCCAGACATTTTTGTCATCAGTAATCAGTCCCATTGATGACAGCCTTCCAAAAACCGGACTCCCTTAGAAAATAACAGCATCCTGGAGCCTGGGTGGCTCCGTCTGGTTAAGCGTCTGCCTTCGGCTCAGGTCATGATCCCAGGGTCCTGGGGCAGAGTCCCATATGGGGCTCCTGTTCAGCAGGGAGTCTGCTCTCCCCCTACCCCTCCCTCCTGCTCAGCTCTCTCTCTCTCATGCTCTTTCCTCAAATAAAGTCTTTAAAAAAAAAATAACAGCATCCCCAAATTCAAAATATTCCTGAATATTCCTTCTCAAAACAAAACAAAAAATTAGGGGCGCCTGGCTGACTCTTGATCATTTTAAGTTAGAGCCCCACACTGGGTGTAGAGGGAACTTAAAAATAAAATCTTAAAAAAATTTTTAAAGAATATTCCTTCTTGGGCGCCTGGGTGGCTCAGTTGGTTGAGCGACTGCCTTCGGCTCAGGTCATGATCCTGGCATCGGGCTCCCTGCTCAGCAAGGAGCCTGCTTCTCCCTCTGACCCTCCCCCCTCTCATGTGCTCTCTCTCTCTCTCATTTTCTCGGTCTCAAATAAATAAAAAAAAAGAATATTCCTTCTCTACTACCCAGTTGTTCCCATGAGCTTTTCCGTGCCTCGGGATGTTCCTTCCTGCTGTTCTTAGCCTCCTATCTTATTCTCTCCTTGCCCGTCTGGACTGGGTCATTTTCAACTTAATAGAAAAAACCTAGTGCCTGAAGTCTACTTCTATTGCACAGATGTAGTTTAAAAAGACTAGACAGGGCGCCTGGGTGGCTCAGTTGGTTAAGCGACTGCCTTCGGCTCAGGTCATGATCCTGGAGTTACGGGATCGAGTCCTGCATCGGGCTTCCTGCTCAGCGGGGAGTCTGCTTCTCCCTCTGATCCTCCCCCATCTCATGCTCTCTCTCTCTGTCTCATTCTCTCTCTCAAATAAATAAAATCTTTAAAAAAAATAAAATAAAATAAAAAATAAAAAGACTAGACATAGGTCATATGTGAAGAGTGGAATATCATTTGAAAATAGCATCTATCCACCAGTCTACCCATGTCAGGCAGGCCCTCCTGTAAGACTGTGCTGGCAAGAGGACGGGACCATCTGCACGGCTACTAGATCCACGCCGGGGCCACCAGTGCAGAGGCCTACTCGTCCACTTTTTCATATTAGACTGCTACAAAAAGAGCACTGTATTGATCTGAATTGAAACAATTCAGTTAAAAAAAAAAAAGTTTAAGCTTATTTCCACATCCTTGAAGTACTGGCACCAGAGACCGCTATTATTAGATCCAGGTTATTTAAATATGGTAGGCTCAAGTGTCGTATTAGTAATTCCTTTCAGAAAGCTCAAGAAATTGAAATGACCTACCTCCTCAAAACAAACCTGCATCTTTAAAAGCCTTCCTCTTGTTACCTCTTAGCCTTTTCTCTGCAGCCACTCTGCACACTCGGCTGTGGGGGAGGGGGGCTAAGGGACTCCTCTTGAGCTCCTGTCATTACTTTTGCAGCTGCCCATTGCTGTCACTGTCCTATTCCCAGCTCTGACACCCGTTCTAGTAACAGAATTAAGAGGAGAAAGCTGACCCTACACCTGAGTCCTACTCAGTTTGGCTTTCGATCTCTCCAAAAATAAGATCTTGCTTCAAAGATTAAGAAGATAAGACCGATGAGTTTACTTGGAAATTTACTTTCTAAATCTCATGGAAAAAAATCTACATATGTGAGAACACACTCATTCCCATTTACCTACTCACAATCCAACTACCGCTATGCAGCACATGAACAGTATTCAACTTAGGTAAAGAAAAATCTCCCTCTGTGGGACACACCCTTACAGGTGAAAAGCTGTTAACAATTTGGCTTAGACTTCACTAGTTCTTTAGAAAGGAAGAAAAAAAAAAAAGACCGATGCAAAGTCCTTAAGATTTAATTTTTATTGTTGCTGCAAAATCATGGGACCAAACCAATTCTTTAACCATTTATCTTAAAATTAAAGCTCTCTTTTGGGAACTTCTACTGATCACTTTTCATGGAACTGTTTTTTTACCCAAATTAATAAAAAAGTAAAATCAAAATTCAAGGACCTCTATGAGTGCCAATTTAAAGTAAGATGATGTGGTGGTAGTGAACCAAAATCATATTGGATACCTAAAATAGAATTTGGGGAAGAAAACAGGAAAATGATTATGAAAGGAAAGACTCTAAGGCAGCTGATACTGGTAGCCCTTTCAACCTACAAAAACAAGCAGAGGGGCACCTGGGTGGCTCAGTCGTTAAGCGTCTGCCTTCGGCTCGAGTCGTGGTCCCAGGGTCCTGGGATCGAGTCCCGCGTCGGGCTCCCTGCTCCCCCATTCCCCCTGCTTGTATTCCCTCTCTCACTGTGTCTCTGTCAAATAAATAAAATCTTAAAAAAAAAAAAAGCAGAGCCTCCCACGATTACAGTCTTAAATATCTGCTCAAGCATTAAGAAACATAACTTAGAAAGACAAAAAGAGGGGCATCTGGCTGGCTCAGTTGATAAGGCATACGACTCTCGATCCTGGGGTCATGAGTTCAAGCCCCACATTGGGCACAGAGTTTACTTAAGCAAAAAGACAAAAAACAGTGATTTGTGTGTGATTTTTTCCCCCTTGAATATTAAACCTATAAAATGGTCTGTACTTTTCTTCCACATCCCATGGAATCTGATAGCAATACAGAAATAATCAGATGCCCCGCCAGATAAAAGGGTGAAGGCTGGTGATAATGGGAGTGAAACACTCTTGGCAACCTCAGAAGCCCCCGAAAGATGAATGTAACATCATACATAGGGGATTCCCGTCAGTTTAGCATCCTGTGTTTGAAAAGCTCACCCTCTCAATGCACTGTACAATGTTCATTAGGGGACCGCTGCCCCACAGCAGGGAAAGCATTTATAACGAAGGCAGCATTGGGGTGGAAAATGAGTCACAGTAAGAACCAGCAACATTTCCATAATCTCCAAATAGTTAATAGTTTGTTCTGATTTCAGATAAATTGTTCTTATTAATTTGAGGGAACATCATATGGCTTTAAAGCTCTGTAACTTCTTAAATATAAGCCTAGCTAAGATAAGTCTCTTTTTTCAATTTATGCTGAAAAGGTTCAGATGTCAGAAAACAAAGACAAAAGGGTGCCGATTACCATTGGCTGTGAGCTGCTGTGGTTACTTTATTATTGACACATTCCTGAATCAGTAATGTTTTGAAATCCAGCCAGCTACAGCCAAACCATCATCCCTTTTTAGAAATACCATTTTCTCATTTTTTCAACTAGAGATGACAGATGCACAACATTGTGAATGTGCTGAACGTTACTGCATTGTACATATGAAAACGGTTAATTATTCTGTGACTTTTACCTCAATAAAAACAAAATCATTTTCTCTACTTTTTAATAATTTAGAGTTTGGCTTAATAAATAAATGTTTCCCGAAGGTACTAGGCGATAAAATTCTCCCCATGGTCTGTTAGTAACCCAAAGCTCTGTAACAAGGATATACATTTAGCAACACCTTTTATGTTGATGTAATTCATAAAATACATAGGGGAAGGTTTTTTAAATAATTACAAAAAGCACTTAATATGTCATTTCAGTTATTGCAAAGAATACTACATAAAAAGCCAACTGTCATCTGTATTCTTTCCACCCCAAAGAAGAGAACAACTGAAACCACATGACTTAGAATAATGGCTGGCAGAACTCCCACCTCTGAAGTCCGCAGAGGTGTCATTACTCCATTAGTGATAATGGCTATTGATCTAGCCTCCTGGAAGAACTAGCAGGAAAAAGAGAATATTTAAGATAGTAAGAATTTTAAACTTTATTGATTCTAAGAAGACTTTTTTTATAATTAAGATAGCCTTTTGCAGCCAGTGCCCCCCAACCCAGTCACCTCAACAAGATGAGTAGCCCAGAACCTTTTCTCCCTCCTGAGGCAAGTACCAGTAGCCTACTTAGCATATTAACTTCTGGAGAGGCTATTAGCATCCCAAGGACAAGACAGAATTGTCTAATAAGAAGCATCTAGGTGTTCACTCCTCCTTAAATGGAAGACTACAGGTTTCTCTTAAAAAACTAAACTTCTGGGGTGCGTGACTGGCTCAGCTGGAAGAGCATGTGACTCGTGATCTCCGGGTTGTTAGTTCAAACCCCGCACTGGGTGTAGAGATTACTAAAAAAAATTAACTTCAGGGGCGCCTGGGTGGCTCAGTCATTGGGCGTCTCCCTTCGGCTCAGGTCATGGTCCCAGGGTCCTGGGATTGAGCCCCACATCAGGCTCCCTTCTCAGAGGGTAACCTGCTTCTCCTCTCCCACTCCCCCTGCTTGTGTTCCCTCTCTTGCTGTGTCTCTGTCAAATAAATAAAATCTTAAAAAAAAAAAGTTAAAAAAAATTAACTTAAAAAAACAAACTTCCCCCTTCCTTCTTCAAAACACCGCATGCTATTCCCTTCCTGGTCACCCACACACAACTACCACTCTGCACAGGTCCCAACAGTATTACTAGGATAATTTCACTTAATGCAAATAAATTTAATCCCCCTATCATCAGGATGATTTCAGCCTTAGAAGGGCACTCACTTGAGTGATAGGACTGAGTATTTTCTTTGTATCTTTCTGTACTTTCCAAATTCTCCATGATGAGATGACTTTTATAAACACAGGAAGAAACAAAGTTTTATAAATAGTTACTATTTTTGAGCACCTACTACATTCCTTATTTAATCCTCAGTTTTTCAAGTAGATATTGACCTATTTTACAGATGAGGAAAATGAGGGTCAGAGGTAAGCATACTTCCTCAGTCACAGTAAACAGGTTTGAAAAAAGGTATGCTTTATTTTACAAACTGTTCTTTCCTCCATACTCTGACAAGAAGAAGTATAAATATGGCAAAAGAGAACTTTTCCAAATCTCAATGTGTTTTGTAACGAATTCTCACTAACATTACTGAAAATGACCCAGAAAGTCATAATTTTTAAGGCTTTTATTAAAACCTGCCAACTTAGCAACTTGCAATAAACCCAAGCATACAGTCCACCCCAGCACTATGATCAGAAGACATATTCTTGTTTAAAACTGCTATTTTTATTCCATTATTGTTGGAACTGCTATTTTATTCCATTATTGTTCAATTTTAACGAAACAACTGTTTTAAAATACAAATGTATCTTATACTCTTGTGAGTAAACTAGAAATTGGAAAATGAAGAGGCATACCTAGAGGTCACTGATTTGCATGCCTAAAGGTAAATGAAATCCTTATTTTTTGGACCAACTCCTATCTGGTGAATAAGGTAAAGTGCTCAATTCCACCTGCTTATCTGCTAATTTCTGCATTACCTTGGACAAATGCCATTTGCATACTCCCTACCAGCCCTTAGGTGCATTGCAGCCTCTGTGTCATTGTGTGTGACATCACTGGGTTGCTATGGATATAGGTGCGAGGTCACTCACTTTCCTGTGAAACTAGAAATATGGAAAAATTAGAAGAGTCTAAATAGCATGAATTAAACATATTTCCAATACTGTTATCTATTAAATGCACAAGTTATCATTTGAGCTTTAAAATGTTTTTTAAGACAGCATCTGTGGCAATACATTAATACAGCAATACTCCCAATTTCAGATTCAGGGCTCTTCCTTAATGAGATAAAAATCGTTTTCGTTAAGGTAGCTGGCTTAAATAAAAAACATCAGCATTGTTATCTTTTATGAAAAAGCAAAGCTATTCAAGAATCAATCTGTGACACCTATATTGCTTCATTAACAAGATTTAACATGCAAGAAGATACACTCCTGAATTCACTTCACACTGGAAATGCATTTTCAAAACCTTTGTTACATAAGGCAGGAAGTTAAATATTAAGATAGTGGGAAACCTAAATCATTCATTAGATAATTCTCCATGTTTCATTTAATAATGCTCAATACTTGCCCCCTCCTCTAATATCAAACTCCTTGATAGCCCATTAGATAAATGTAGTGTTACTGACAAAATGGTGCAATACAGGCAGGAATCTGCATCCCAGACAAAATGCGACAACTGGCGTTCAGCATTCTCTTTTCATCAGTATGAGGATGCGCTAGCTTTTCTTAAAAAAAAAAAAAAAAAAAAAGCCTCAGATATACCTAAAACAAATTATTTTAAAAAAAAGACTTTTTCTCCTTTAAAATAACTCCTCCCAGCCTCCACCCAGTCTAGGCTCCCTGCAATATGACAAATGCAGAATCTTCTAGAATGACTTGATACTGCCTCCCACCACTGCTTTGTTTGCAGTATCAGATCAGAGAGAATATTTTTTCAACTTATAGGAATTTCAACAGATGTGTGCCTATATTTAAAAAAGAAACAGCATGTGTCACAAATTGAACCAGTCAGCTAAATGCATAACCTTTATTTCAAAGACAATACCTACCCTTTTCAATACAAAAAACATTAGGAAAAAATGAAGAGGACATGTTGTGAACGATCAGTGAAAAAGCTAACGAGACATACGTTCCCCTTGCCTAAAAGCCAGAGGACCTGCTTTGGGGTATAAAGAAAGAGGAGCCTTTTGTTAAGAAAAACGTGAGAGCAGCAAGGAGGTTTCGGTTTTGCACCACTGAGCCCAGGGTTTCAGGAAAGCCTACATTTTTCCTGGGTAGGTTCTAAAGGATCCATCAGGAGAGGCAGTGGGGAAGGTTTGGGGGCGGGGGGGGGGGGGAGTATTAGAAAACCAGGAGACCTGATGAGTGAATGGGAAAGGCGCCGCCCAGACACCAGGGAGAGAAAGAGGAACCGCATCCATGCGGTCCCCCGCCCCCACGCCCAGGCTGGGAGGAGGGGAAGTGGGGCACAAAGGATGTTCACGGCCCCCGCTCAGGTACCCAGCGGACCCGGAGACACGGGGCCAGAGACCCCGCTCCCGAGACCAGCCCTGCAAGATCCCGCCCCGGCCCGAGCCCGGGGAAGGCCGAGGAGGCAGCGCCGCCAACCCTGAGGGACGCTCGAGGAGAGGCCGCGTCACAGCCCGGGTCCCCATCGCTGTCGGGGCCCTCCCCAGCTCCCCGAGTGGGTGGGGAGGGGCAGCCAACGCTGCAGTCGCGACTGACGACTAGTCCCCGGGCTGTCCACGCGAAGACCCGCGTCTGTCTGCGAAGGGGCTGGGGCGAGGCGGGGGGAGGGGAGGGGAGGAGAAACTCACGTTCTTCATGGCCGCGGCCATGTCGTCGTAGCGCTCCGCCTGCTCGGCCAGCCGGGCTTTCTGCACCAGTTGCTCGCGGTCCACCATCTTCGCGGGCTAGGTCGGGCCGGGTGAGGAGACCGGGGCGGCCTGAAGGGCTCGGAGGGCGGCTACGGCGCGGCTGGAGCCCGTGTGCCGGAGGGACCGACCCACGAAGCGAGCAGCTGAGGCGACGGCGGCGGCGCTGTAGCTCGAGCTGCGACCGCGGGACCAGGCGCGAGGCGGCTGCGGCTGCTGTGCGTGCCGCGGGCGGACAACCCCCTGCGGCCCCGCCCACGCCGCGTGACGCAACCGGCCCCTCCCACCCGCCCGCGCACCCCGCCCTGGTCCCGCCCCGGCCCTTCCGCTTCTTGGCCTTGCCCTCCCTAACTCAGCTCGCGGCCGCTTTCTGGGCGTCCCCCTTTTCCCCGTTGCCCTCCGCCAGTGCTCCCCGTTTTTAACTTCGCCCCGATTCCTGCACCCCAGTTTCTCCAGAGTATCCGCCAAACTACCCCCCTCACACCTCCGCCCCGTCAGGCCCCAGCGCGTGGGCCCCTGGGAGTTGTAGTTCACTCAGCGGTGGGGTGCTACGTTGGAGAGATCAAGGACAAAGGGGCGGTCAGGACTACATCTCCCAGTGGTCATAGCGCGTGAGCGGTAGAGAAGCGGCGGGGGGGGCTCTAATTCCGCGGCCACTGGGGACCCCTGGCGGGGACTGAGGCTGCATCAGTCCGAGCGAGTGCTGATTCACCGCCCCGCCCCATATTCTCCGGGAAATTTCGAGGGGAGGGGGCCAGGACCTCAGCCCTGGCCCCTGTCTCTGAGATAAAGTAGCAGCAGGCCAGGGAGGGACAGAGGAGAGGACGCGCGTCCACAGTAGATCCAAACTTGCTAGGGTAGTGCCCCCCCACCCCGGGTTGGGTTAAATTAAGGAGCTTAATATTGGGAGCTAAACTGTCACCCTCCCCCACAAGATTCTATTCCCCCATACACACTTTGAGGTCCGTGGACCCGAAGAGGTGAAAACATGGAAGGACAAATACTGGCCAGGCATACTGGTTAATTTACAGAAAGGATGCAGCTGTCTGCAGGCTGACCCCTGGGGGAGCTCCTTCTTCCTCTCCAGGGTGGAGTGTCAAAGATTCAAATCTGTTGCCAAGAGCCTACTGTATGCTTAACGTGAGGTTGTATCTGAGGGTTAACCAACCCTTTTCTGCCCACCTAGCACTTACACACGGAGCTCAGGCTGACAAATTCTTGCTCATATGCTTCCCTTTTCCACATCCCATGTAGCTCACATGCCGTCGTTTTGACTGCACATTTTTTTTTAATTTTATTGTTATGTTAGTCACCATACATCACTGGTTTTTGATGTGGTGATCCAAGATTCATTGTTTTCGTATAACACCCAGTGCTCCATGCAGTACATGCCCTCCTTAATACCCATCACCGGTCTAACCAATCCCCCCTCCCCCTCCCCTCTAAAACCCTGTTTGTCTCTCAGAGTCTATAGTCTCTCATGGTTCATCTCTCCCTCCAAATCCCCGCCCCCGCCCAATTTTTCCCTTCCTTCTCCTAATGTCCTCCATGCTATTCCTTATGTTCCACAAATAAGTGAAACCATGTGATAATTGACTTTCTCTGCTTGACTTATTTCACTTAGCATAATCTCCTCCAGTCCCACCCATGTTGATGTAAGAGTTGGGTATTCATCCTTTCTGATGGCTGAGTAATATTCCATTGTATATATGGACCACATCTTCTTTATCCATTCATCTGTTGAAGGGCATCTCAGCTCTTTCCACAGTTTGGCTATTGAGGACACTGCTGTTATGAACATTGGGGTGCATATGGCCCTTCTTTTCACTACATCTGTGTCTTTGGGGTAAATACCCAGTAGGGCAATTGCTGGGTCATAGGGTAGCTCTATTTTTAAATTTTTGAGGCACCTCCACACTGTTTTGCAAAGTGGCTGTACCAACTTGCATTCCCACCAACATTGACTGCACATTTTATCTGCTTAATTTTTTTCAGCAATTATCTGTTGAGCACCTACTGTGTTCCAAGCACTGTTTTAGGCAATGGGGGAGAGCAAGGAACAAAACAAAAAATCCCTAGCCAAAAAATAGGTAAGATAAAGATAAATATGTAGAGTATATTAGGAAGAGATAAGGAGTGTAAAAAAAAAAAAAAATTCAGGATAGGAAGTTGTGTATGTGAATCTAGAATGAAGGAGTCTCTGAGGGAATATTCCAGGCTCTATGCTACATGGTAGAGGAACAGGTCACGGAACCCTACCCTCAAGGAATTTAGAATGTTTTAAGTGCTGTTAAGTTTTGTTTGTTTGTTAATTCTTTCAGGCTGGATAGGAAGCAGGTCTGAAAAGCTTCTCTAGGGGGATTGGTAACATTTTCAACCCAGCTCTTAAAGGATGAGTGTAGCATTTGAGAGCATGAAGGGGGCAT
Source organism: Mirounga angustirostris (assembly GCF_029215605.1). Taxonomy (NCBI): domain Eukaryota; kingdom Metazoa; phylum Chordata; class Mammalia; order Carnivora; family Phocidae; genus Mirounga; species Mirounga angustirostris. The sequence continues at coordinate 171,584,493 of NW_026991713.1, forward strand.
AGGCTACAGGACTCAGAGGCAGGTTTCTCCCTGACATATTTATCGTTAGGCAAAGAATCCAATGTGTTTGTTGCCTTAAGTGATGGGTAGTGGGACCGGGGATGGAGTCAGGAGCCAGAACATGAGGAGCCCTGAATGGCAGGCAAGGGGGTGAAGTCTTTATCCTGAAATAAATAGAAAGCCTGCAGAGAGATTTTAATGAGGGCAGAAAATGATGAGATTTGCTTTTTGTGTTCATCGCATCATTGCCTCCTTGGAGCTTAGCACAATGCCTGGCACACAGTAAATATGCAGAACATATGAAATAAATGAATTATTGAATGCATGCTCTTCAGGGAGACCACTCTGGCAGAAGTGGAGGAGATGGACTTAGTGGAGGAGAGGGTCTAGTGACCAAATAGCTCTCCTCACCACCAACATGGGATCTAGCCCCTCTTCTCTTACTACAACACCCAGCAAAATACAGTCCTTCTGGTGAATAAACCCTCCCACTTCCTTCTGTCTCTTACATGAGTGTTCGCCAAGTCATTCCTCTTCCTCTCTCTTCCTCCCTGCAGGCCAGGCCTGAGCCATTCAGGCCTGGGCATCACAGGTCCGCGGCAATGAGCCCTGATAGCCAACCCCGCTCATCCTCCTGTGCATTGTATGTGTCAATGATTCGGGCCCCAGAAGCAAAATCTTGGGAACTTCCTGGCACATTTCAGGCTGCCTCTCTGACCTCTCCACCTCATTTCCTTCCTCCACCAGTCCAATGTGCATTAATAATAATCATATCATTTTAAAAATCCAGGCCAAATCTGTTTGGGAAAAGTAAAGCAGATGCAAAGGAAAGGATGTTCCAAAGTCAAAGAGGAATGACATCTGCAGTCTCCACATCAAAGCTTCCCTCCAATAGTGCAGGGGAGAGCTGGCCCTGCCCTCCTTTCTTTTTTGATTTTTTTTAAGACTCTAAGCTTAAAGCTGCAGCAGCCCAGGAGCTGTTTAGAGGGCGGCTTCAGAGGCATGGCGGCATTACACAGAGCAAATGGCTTAATATTCTGGCTCCTTTCTCCACTGTCTGGTACTGCTGGGAAAAAAAAAAAAAAAAAAACCTGGAGCAGGGAGGTGGAAAGCTAGCCTTCTGGCTTCTGCCTGGCCCCCAGCTCTGTGTGCAAAGCCCCCTTCTCAGGGTTCTAATTTCCCCAAATTTGAAGTGAGAAATCAAACAAAATGAGCACCGAGTGCCCCACCCAGCTGTGACAAGTCATAGTTCTAGATGCAGCGTGTTCCTCCTCTTTAGCTGTGGAAACAGGCAATCGGTACCTGCAGAACTGGGAGATAACAGGCCCAAGGGTTGAGCTGCTCAGAATCATCCCTGTTCTTGACACCAGGAAGCCGAGAGACAGACAGGCTGTGTGACCAGCCAGATTTCACACGCCTGACCGAGAGCCTGAATTCAAACCCAGGCAGATCCTCCAGACTCCCTGCCCAGGCTACGGGGATCTACCCTTTTGGCATCTGCTTGGGAAGGGGGGCCCTGGCCCTCTGGTAATGGGCCTGATACAACAAGGGCAGGCACCCTGTATGGCTGACCCTCTGCGCCATCTCCAGGACTGGAGGACATGGCTTTAGAGGCATGCTCTCTGGCTGAGCTGGCGGACAAGCAGGCCAGCCAGAGACATTACTGTCTTGTGTTTCTGTGCAGTCATAAATCACTGTAGCCCCATCTGGCTCCTGGCTCCTGGCTCCTGGCTCCTGGCTTCCTCCTGCGGCTAGAAAGGTCCCTGATTGGAGGGGGGGGAGCAGCAGTAGCAGCAACAGCATTTTCTGAAGCAGGCAATACTCCGCACCCCGTCACTCTCCTGGCCCCCTGGGCTGGGGTAGGGGCAGAGCACATAAGAGATTCAGAGGCAAAGGACAACAGGGAAATCTGAGTGCGTTGCCCACCTTCCTGAGGAGAGTGGGGCAGCGAAAGAAGCCTGTGCTGGGAGGCAGGACCCACAGGTTGAAGCCTTGACTTTGTTATTGATCTTGCTGGGTGGCTTGGAGCAAGTCACTTTACCTCTCTGGGCTTCAGACTGGGCATCTATAAAATAAAAGAATTGGATGGATGCCTTTTCAGATCTTCTAGCCTGTGGCAACAGCCGTTCAACTGGCTTGCCCAGCCTCCCCAGTAAAAGATCTGAAAGATCTTTCCAAATATACATCCCAACTTCTCCTTCCCTGGCCTTGGCTCCACCATATGTGCCACTCCCATTGCATATGAGCCTAAGTCCCTGCTCCTTACCCTGGAGCTAAAGGCCTTTCCTAAGGACCCCTGCCCGCCTCTTTTTTTTTTTTTTTTTAAGATTTTATTTATTTATTTGAGAGAGAGAGAATGAGAGACAGAGAGCATGAGAGGGAGGAGGGTCAGAGGGAGAAGCAGACTCCCTGCCGAGCAGGGAGCCCGATGCGGGACTCGATCCAGGGACTCCAGGATCATGACCTGAGCCGAAGGCAGTCGCTTAACCAACTGAGCCACCCAGGCGCCCCCCCTGCCTGCCTCTTTAGCTGCACCTCTCACAAGGCACTGGACTGGCATTTCCCAGCCATGCAGCACCCTCTTCCAACTATGGGCCTTTTCTTTTCTTTCCTTTTTTAAGATTTTATTTATTTATTTGTTCATTCATTCATTCATTCATTCATTTATAGCATGAGCAGGAGGGGCAGAGGGAGAGGGAGAGAATCTCAAGCAGGATCCTTGCTGAGTCCAGAGCCCAACGTGGGGCTTGATTCCACAACCCCAAGATCATGACCTGAGCCAAAATCAAGAGGTGGCTGCCCAACTGACTGAGCTACCCAGATGCCCTAACTCTGGGCCTTTTCTTTCTTTTTTTTTCCCCCCATTTTTTAAAATTTAAATTCAATTAATTAACATATAATGTATTATTGGTTTCAGAGGTAGAGGTCAGTGATTCATCAGTCTTATATAATACCCAGTGCTCGTTATATCATGTGCCCTCCTTAATGTCCATCACCCAGTTACCCCATCCCCCACCTCCCTCCCCTCCAGCAACCCTCAGTTTGTTTCCTATGATTAAGAGGCTCTTATGGTTTGTCTCCCTCTCTGGTTTCATCTTGTTTTATTTTTTCCTCTCTTCCCCGATGATCCTCTCTTCTGTTTCTTAAATTCCACATATCAGTGAGATCATATGATAATTGTCTTTCTCTGATTGACTTAATTCACTTAGCGTAATACCCTCTAGTTCCATCCACGGCGTTGCAAATGGCAAGATTTCATTTTTTTTTTCTTCTGCTGGGAACTCCTACCCCTACCCCCATTCAATTGTTACCTCTTATCTTTCCCAATCAGACACTCCAAGTTGAACTGACTGCTCCCCCTTGGGGCCCCAACCTGTGCTACACACTTCCAGCAAGGGGTCTGAATCTCCTTATTACACTTCTATTTATATGAGTCTCTCTTTCCCTGAGGTCTTAGAAATGGATTCCTCAAAGACAGAGATCCATCTGAGTCACCTCTAAGCTCCAAGCCTAGCATGGTACAGGTGTTCAGAGAAGTTTGGTTCAATGAAAGAGACTCTCCACTTCAAGAAAGGAGTGACCTGGTGATGGTCTTACCTCTTGAGGAGGATTTGAAAAGTTTTCCCCCAAAATAAATGGTCACGACCAAGTTGAGGCAAAAACTCAGGAAAGCAGAACGGTAAACAGTCCCAGGAGCAAATAGGGCCACAGCCAGTAGGAAGAGCATCCACACAGGATTTCAAAGAAGGGCCTGTTGACATGGAACTCACCACCAGCAGAAACGCTCTATTCTGACTCTCTGGGGCTGACCACTCCTTACCAAACCAGCCTCCCTAATCTAGGACCTAACTCTCAAATCTCCTAAAACTGATGGCGCTGGAAAGAGGAAGAGATTGAAAAGTCTAATATATCTTTACATTTCATTTTTAAGATTTTATTTTTTTTAAGTAATCTCCACACCCAATGCAGAGCTCGAACTGACAACCCCGAGATCAAGAGTCACACACTCCACCGACTAAACCAGCTAGGCACCACTAATATATCTTTACATTTTAAGTTTTGCATTCTGCTAAAAAGATTCAACTTCAAAATGTACCACACCAAGAACTGTCTGTGGTAAAAATGGCTTAAAAAAAAATGTGCCATTATCTCAAACAAAGAGAGAAACTGTGCCATTCTCAAGAGATGGGCATTCCAGGGTAGAGGAGCCTGATCTAGAATATTCTCCCAAAACTCAGCTATGTGAACTTGGACCAAATGTTTCACCAATCGGGACCTTGGGGTCCCCACTGAATCTTGAAGAGAAATTTCCGCCCTGCTCACTGAATTGGACAGTGACACAAATGAATTCTTTGACTTGGTAGAGGGGTCTGAAGCAGTGTTTTGATGCTTGGAACTCTGACAGAGGGCACATGATCATGGGAGACTGACAGGGATGGGCTTGGCAATAGCCTGCCAATCAATCACACGGAGTGAGGTGGACCCTTTTGTCTTTGGAGGACTGCAAGGTTCAGAAAGCCCACCAGTTCCTGCTCATTTCCGGGAAGCAATTTCTCCATCAGCTGGAGTGGTATGGTGATGACATGAGCAGCGTCTGGAGGGGGTGGGACAGGAATCAGGGGGTCAAGGACCAGTAGATAAGCAGGCTTGGAGGACCAGCCACTCCCAGGTGATCCTGAGCAGTGGTTCTCAACCTGGCTGGGCATCACTGCTTCCCAGTACCTGGGGGGAATGTGTCTCAAATACAGAGTCCCAGGTGCAGCCTAAACATACCGGGTCAGAATCTCCAGTGGTGGGGTCTGGGAAGCTGTATGCTTCTGGGGGATTCTTCCTACCACCAGTAGACGGGAGACTACTTGAGGGGTTCACCTTGAAAAGCCCTGGTGACTTGGAAGGAGGCCAGGCTGGGTTCCTGAAGAAGAAGCGGAGCGGCCATGAGGCCTTCTGAGAGCTGGCTGCAAGGGGTGCAGGGACTGGCATTTTCTCGTGTTGGCCATTCTGCCGAGTCAGCCCAGCACTAATGCTTCCAGAGTGCAAATCCCACTTGGTCATATAATAGGAACGCTGGTGCTGACACAGCAGGCAGACGGGAGCCCAGGCTGCACCAGGGGACAGATCCTCTGCACCAACTCCTTGCTCTGAGTCTGGGGACAGGCAGGGGCCAGAGGCACTCCCTCCACGCCAAGCCTTGAGTGAGCCCAGACAACGCAGGAGCATGGGGCCTGTTCTGGGTTTCAGAGCCAGCCAGATTTCCTCCCTGTGTTCCTGGAGTTTGGGGTTCGTAATTGGAAGGAACAGTGGAAAGACTCCCGTTCATCCAGGAGGGGAATCCCTTTTGCAGCACCCCATCTCCTGGGTGTCAGCCCCTGCTAGCACACCTCCAGCTATGGACCATTCATTGTTTTCCTGAGGTTCCCCCTCCCTCCGTGGGGTGGCACCCCTGTTCCCAGAGCGTCTGCCCCATTTTTCCTCATTCTGCCTCCTAGCATTACAAGGAAAAGGAGAACCCTTCTCCCCAAAAGCCTTTTATGTCTAAGGCCAGAACATGTGAAGCCCTGTTGTTTCCACACTGGGCAGTTTCCCCAGGAGCAGAGAGTAGGTTTGACCACATGCTTTCCTGCAGCCATAGTGCCTGGTACACGATGGGAATGGAGAGATGGCCAAGGAGATAGATGGCCAAGACAGGCAGTACTGACCCCCTGCTTGAGAAGCACGTGCCAGAGCATTACACAAGGCCTAGGAGCACTTCATCACAAGCAGAGGTTTGGTCTCTGAGCCCAGGGCAGCCGCACTCAACATCAGCTGTGTCAGGGGCCTAGCTACATCAAAGCTGCCTGGGGGCCTGGGGGCCTGGGGGTCTGTAATCAGTGCTCCTCCCACTAAGTCCTCACCTTAGTTTCCAATACTCAGATAGCAAGGAGGGGCCAATAAGGGAGAAAAAGCCAGGAGAGCAAATGCATTTATGACATATAGGTAGGAGAGAAGCCATAGGACAGATAAGGAATCCAAGACACACAGAAGATAAGTAACCTGTCCAGGTGAGACAGCTAGTAAGTGGAGGGGCTGGGGCATGAGGGAGGTCTCCTACTCTTCATCCGCCATCCAGAAGCACCACCTCAGTGGAGGGAATTTCTTTCTTTTCTTTCTTTCTTTCTTTCTTTCTTTCTTTCTTTCTTTCTTTCTTTCTTTCTTTCTTTCTTTCTTTCTTTCTTTGCCTCTTTTCAGAGCCAGTGAAGGCAGTCTGACTCCCTACACACAGCTGGGTTTATTTCTAACAGAGGGAGGAAGTGAGCGACCTGCTCACTCATGAGAGTGGGAAGGAGTGTGGTCTCTAGGAGGGTGAATCAGAGCCAAGGCCCTTCTGGAGAAGGAAGGACAGCAGTTTCCAGGTGTACTGCCTAAGGCTGTGGCCATCCAGGCTGGAGTCAAGCCCTAAGACAGCGAACAGACCCCTGGAAACCTCGGCTCCACAAATGACTTGCTGAATAACCTTAAACAAATTACTTCTCTTCTCTGGAACTCTGTCCCTCCTTTGCAAAATGAGGAACCAATGACGTGTCAGCTCAACACAAGCCATTTGGGCTAATACTAAAACCTTTACATTTTGTTACCTTCTCTAAAATGATCTGAACTCGGGTGATCCTGTGCAGATCGGAAGCACCCAATGATATCGTGGGGATTTCCTGGCTATTTATGATATTATGGGGCTTTCCGGGGTTCCGGGGAGGGGAGGATTAAAAAAAAAAAGTGCCAAGAGGAACCAAGGTTGGGAATCTCAGAATGGACCAGATGCTGCCCTTCAGATTCTTCAGCCAAGAGGGGTTTTAAGCAAGGCAGAGATGGAGTCAGATTGGCATTTTAGAGCAGGCACCCCAGCAGCTGGGGTAGAGGATGGACTGGATGGGAAGAAGGCCAGAGGAAGGGAGACCACTTGGGAGGTTCCTGTAATAGCCCCTGTGAGAGGTGGGCGCTTGGGTCAGGGCAGTAGTGGTGGCTGTGGGAGGAGATGCTCAGCATGACTCCTAGGAAAGTGGGTGCAGAGGGAGGGTCTGATCCTTCTAGATGGAGCAGGTGTAAGGGAAAGATGATGGGTTCTGTTGGGAAGTGACAAGTACGAAAGGATATCCAAGTATAGGATTGTTGAATGACTATATTGTATACCTGAAATTAACATAACTATATGTTAACTATCCTGGAGTTCAAATATAAAAATTTAATAAAATTTAAAATTTAATTCAATAAAAAGAAAGAAAAAAAGAAAGGATATCCAAATGAGATGCCCAGGTTGAGGCTGGAAATAGAAATTCGAAGGGGTGGGCCCATACATATGGGCTCAGGAGGAGACCCAGAGGGAGCACCAGGAAAGCCAGGGTCCTTGTGTCTCAGGGATCACAGAATGATGGGATCATCCAATCCTGGATTTCCATGGTGCTTAATTCCTGCTGCTCCAGGATGCCAGAAGCTTGCAGAGAACTCATGTGAGGACAAGAAAAGAAGGCCTTTTCTTGAGTTAGGGCATCCTTGTTGACCTAGGTAAGAGCCATTTCAGATAGCAAGGGGTGGAGGGGTGAAGAATTAAAAGCTGGAGCTGACTGCTTTCATCAGTAATTTAATGGTTAGATGAAGGAGAGAGAAGCTGATATTGCTGGTGGCTCAGGCAGAGGGAGGGTTTTATTTGTCAGAAGGAGGCTGAGCATTGTTTAAATTCTCAGAGAGGCTGGAAGAGGAGGGGATTGGAAGGGACAGGTGGATGAGTTGAGGTGGGGGAGGGCAGGAGCCCTGAAGAAGGGGTCGGCTGGGATGGCAGGTGGGTGGATGGGCCTCTGAGTGAAAAGCAGGGAGGTTCCTGGGAATCTCTTTCTCTGAGAAGGAGAAACTGAAGTCATTTGCTGAGTCATGAGAGGAGGAGGGGAGGAAGCTGGAGAAGAGGCTGAAGGTTTGAGGAAGTCTCTGGGGAGGATGGGGGAGTGAGCTGGGGCAAGGCCAGCCATTTGAGGACCAGCTGGACCTAGAGGCCACGGCACAAGGGCCCCAGTCTGCACAGCCCTGTGGTTTTCTCCTGCAGCCCTCACAATGTGAGTCTGAGCTAAGAAGGTGAAGGTCAGATCACCCAGAGCAGGCAGTGGTCAGCTGTGGCCAAGGGTGTGGGGGACAGGGAGCCCAATATTTCAAAGGAGTGAGTGCTCAGATGGGCCAAGGACTGGGCTAGGGAAGGGAAACAGAGGCCAGAAGGGAGTCAGGGGCTGGAGGCCTCGGGGACATGGCAGGCAGCACAGGTCGAGGGGAGCAGGGAAGCAGATCAGGAGAGTGGAGTGTTGTCATTCTCAGAGGTCCCCCAAGGCCTGCAGAAAATTCTGGGGAGCAGACATGGTTAGGGTTGAGGTCCAGGAAGTTAAGGAGGTTCCCCCAGGAGGCTCTGGGGCAAGATGCTGTGTCCTGTGGATGCTGGAATCTTCCAGGAGGCAGGGCCTGGGGAAAAAGGCAAACTGCAACCAGGCCACGGGCCTCAGGAATGCCACTCAGGAACGGGCTGTTTGAGCAAAGGGATGAGTCACAGAGCTGCAAGGCCTTAGCCTCAAGGAAGGGGACTTGCCCAAGACGTGTGGAAGGAGCAGAGCTGGCAGGGTCGCTCATGGCTTGGACCTTCCTACCTCTCAGGTCTGCCTGGCACAGAGGCCTGCCACCTGCACATCTTGAACCCCTCACTGATCTCTGGGCCAGCACTTCCGCCTCTGAGAGGGCCTCTTGATCTTCATAACAAGGGAAGAGGAAGCCAAGGGCTTGAACAAATAGGAGCATGACCACGGTGTACTCTGCTTGGTAGGTTGTTTTGTTTTGTTTTGTAGTTTTTTTAACCACTGGGCCATGCACGTGGCTGAGGAGAAGCACCAGGCAGAGTGGAGCATTTCTGAGGGGCTGGATGTCCTGGGGGTGCTCCCGAGGCAGGGGAAAGGCCAGGGAGGAGGTCCCAAGGCTGACAAAAAAAAAAAACTAGAGCTGAGAAAATGGTATGGACAGACAGACACACAGCGGCGGGGACACAGCCCCAGAGACAGACAGAGAGAGAGGAGAGAGAGACAAGGATTCAACAGAGGGACAGACAAGAAGACAGACTGATTGAGACAGAGACAGGGAGAGAAGGTGCTGAGCAGGCTGGCCAGGCGCCCACGGCTCATCCGGGAAGCTGCTGGGCTGGACCCAATCAGTGCAAGATGGATGACTGCTTTGGGAAGGCAGAGGCCGCCAGGCCCAGCAGCCAGGCAGCTGGGCTGTCTCTTCCATCTGCACGGCGTGCTGCAGAAAGCCCAGCCAGCTGACCCTGTTTCCCCACAGGCAGACTGAGGAGTGCACCCTCAGGGCTTCCTCAAGGGCAGCAGGAGGTTGGGAAAGGGCGCTGCTGTGGAGACAAGGGACCCCCACCCCCCAACCACTAGCACCCCGCTCTGCCCCTCACGAGCTGTGAGGTTTCCTGGCCACTGGGTTCCCTGTAGTCTTCACTCCCATTTTTAAAATGAGAACCACCACCACAATCCTCAGTGATTCCGACATGTTTTCACCTGCTCCACAGAGACAGGGACCTGGGTAACTTGAGGGCGTCACAGGTATCCTTCAGGTCCAACAAGAACTTGGGGTAACAGATGCCTTCTGTTCCTGGCACATTTTGGGGACAGTTCCAAAAATCTGGCCAAGCGGTTTGGGCTGAGGGTGGTTGTGACCCCGGGTCCCAGAGTTGCACAGTTGATCAAGATCCCACCAGTTAAGGGCTCCTATCCAGCTCCCCTTACCTCCTGCCATTATGCTGAGTGCCAAACCCTGCTGCAACAGGGAGGTAAGGACAAGTTTCATTGCTCTGTCCTAACCATCCAAGAGATGTGCTCCAGACAGTAGCCCTCGGCAGCAGAGCTGGAAGAGATGCTCCTGATCACCAAGGCCACTCATCCCATCTCTCCACCATATATTTGCTCCTTCATTCACTCAAATGTTGAATGTTTACTAAGTGCATGAAATCTGGAAGGTGTGATGAGCCCAGGATGCGGGAAGAGGACACAGAAGGGGACCCATCGCCCTCTCCCCACCTATCCAAACCCTAGCATCAATGTTCCCTCTTCCAAAAGGCTTCCCAGGGGCGCCTGGGTGGCTCAGTTGGTTAAGTGACTGCCTTCGGCTCAGGTCATGATCCTGGAGTCACGGGATCAAGTCGCGCATCGGGCTCCCTGCTCAGCAGGGAGTCTGCTTCTCCCTCTGACCCTCCCCCCTCTCATGCTCTCTATCTCATTCTCTCTCAAATAAATAAATAAAATCTTTAAAAAAAAAAAAAAACCCAAAAGGCTTCCCAGAACTTCTGCTAGGATCGATGCCTTTTCCTCCTCTGAGCCCACAACAGTTCTCCAAAGACCCACACACTGGGGCCTTATACAAGGTCTAGGAATGTATATGCTTTATATCTCTATAGATGGTCTCCTCTCTGGGGGCAGAGCCCATATGGCATTCATCTTTGCTTCCTATGGAGCCCAGCACCAGTAGCAAGGGGTCAGAGTTCAATGGATCCATATTTGCATGTCTTTGAACCTCAGCGGAGTTCAATGATGCATAATAATTACTGTCTTTAAACCTCAATCTTTTCACCTGTAAAGTGGGGATAATAATCTTCGCTTCCCAGTGTGGCCAGATGGATCAAATGAGATATTGCATGTGAAGTCCCCTGGCAAGCTGGAGACTCTACAGCTCTGTGCAGCCATGGGCTGTTGCTAATAATATAGCCATCTTGGGGCCGGAGCCGGGCTCAGAGAGGCAGGGAGCAGGCGCCCCTCTGTCTGACTGTGTGAAGGGAGTCTCTGAGCCTGAAACACCCCAAATGTGGGGAGCAACACTGCAGTGAGGAGAGAAGCCATGGGAACCCAGATACCCAGTTCCCAAGTTTGCCTCTAGCTCAAGGTGGGTGACCTTGGTCAGGGCAGTCCCTTTTCTGAGCATAAGTTTCTCCATCTGCCAGGTAGGAATAATAAGTCCTGGCTGGCAGCAGAGGTGAGTTGAGGCCTGGTGAGGGTGGGAATGCATAGGAACCCCCACATCGATGTGCAAATACTGTGGAGTTGTGGGGGTCACAGAGAGGTCTGCACCAACCCCTCTGTGGACATCACCCCTTGCCTTCTACCCCGACTGGGTCAGACAGCAGGAGCCCCTTTCGCTGGGAGACTGGGCTTCATTTCTGGCCCAGAGTGGTTCAGAATATTTTCTGAACTAGAGAATGAATGAATGAATGAATGAATGAATGAATGAATGAATGAATGAGGCCCCAGGAAGCATTAGAGCCCCCTTTATACAGGTCAACAGCTCATCCTGTGCTCACCGTCTACCACTTTCGCCAGAGTCCACACCATCCTCACCTCCCCTGCCTTAATGCATCAGTCTCCAGCTGGTCTCACTGCTTCTATCTTATTATCTTACTAGCTCTCTCTTCTCCGCAGGATGCCCAGAGTGATCTCTGTAAAACTCAGATCTTATTATGTCCGTCCTCTGCTTATAACCTGCTAGTTAGCTTACCAGTACCCTCAGGATAATCTCCATAATCGTTAATGACCTACAAGGCTCTCCTCCCTTATAAGCCTGCCATCTGGGTTGAACCCGTGTTCTAACCATCTGATTTTCCTCCCATTCCAACAAGGTCAGGTTCCTTTCCTCTCCTTAAAAGTTCCTTTCTTCTCAAAGTTTTCCCTGGACTCTCGCCCCAGTATAAATTAGGGGCCCTACAACTTGCCCCTAACTTAACACTGTTCTGTCCCATTGCAATGCTCATCAGGCTTTGATGTAACCTTTGCTCTGTCTTCCGCCTGGACTATAAACTCGACCAGAGCATGGACCTGGTAGCCCAGCAATGGACCTTTTCATCCCTGCATGGCACAAGGAAGGGGCTCAGAATATTTGATGAGTAGCTGAGTGAGCTGGAAAGGAGGAAAGACTGCATAGTCTTTGAGAGTAAGGTCAAGCAGACCAAGTCACACTAGTCAGAGACAGAGCATCAGGCCTTGACTATGAGTTTGAGAAACCACTAAGAGCCAGAGACCACCTTCCCAGCCTTGCCTACATCTCAAAAGCCCTGAGGGCCAACTCCAGAGACCACAAGGACCACATCCTCAGTGTGACCCTGCAACCCCGTTTAACAGACCTCTGTAGGTCAGTGCTCCCCTCTGAAAACAAGAGTTGAGACCCCAGCCCGCCCGATTGGTGGGACACTCTTAAGCTGCGAATGGCTGCAGATACTAGAAAAGGCCGCCTTCACCCCAAGCTCTTGGAGGCTACTCCCGAGCGTCCCTTTCCATCCCGGTGTTGGCTGCTTCGGGGCTCGCCGCCCAGGTTCCAGCCAGCCCCACCCCTTCAGTGGCCGGGCCCAGGACACGCCCAAAAACCCCGAGGGGCGCGCCCGGGAGAGGCTAATTCCGGGGGAGGAGGGGGCGTTTCCTTCGCCTTAGGCTGCGTCCCACCGGCCCTCCGCAGCTTGCTGTGATTGGCTGTGCCGTTCCCGGGCTCTCCAATCGGGAGGCAACCTCGGGGTCAGGGGTGGGGCTTCGGTTCCCACGCGGGGCGGGCTCCTACTCGCCTCCTCTCCCCGGCCCGCCGCGCCCCGCCCCGCGCTGAGGCCGTGACTCAGCAGGAAGGCGCGACCCGACTGGGCCGGAAGGGCCGAGCCTCGCCACTCCCTCTGGGTCCAAACACCGAGTGGGTGGGGCTTGGGGGAGGATTTGTGGGCTGAGGAGGGAGTCCCTAGATCCGCTTGCTGGATCTTTCTGTGTGAGCCAGAGAAACTCCAGACCCTTGTCTGTCCCTAGGTTCTCTTCTCTGCATGAAAGATAAGGATACTGGGCGGTCATGAGATAAGATAGGACTAGCTAGTTAGTAGGAACAGCGTGGGTGTTTGGGTGCAAATCCCTACCCCTAGTTAACCAGGTATGTGACCTTGGCCAATCCCTAAATACTGGTGTGTAAAATCAGAGGATTTCATCTTCATCTCAGATTGTGACGGTGAAATGAGGCAAAATGACATAGATTCATGGGAAGCAGCAAAATTCCAATTAGGAGAGCCAGGTTTGATTAGCAAAACGAAAAGGGCTATTTTGGAAAGCTAGTCCTGAAGACTAGGCAGTAGACAGGATAGCTAGACAGTTGTACATAAGAAATGAACCAGAACCCAAGTGAAAAAAACGGGCAAAGGCCTTGATAGACATTTCTCCAAAGAAGATACAAAAATAGCCAATGAATAGCCAATAAGAACAAGGAAAGATACTCAACATAATTAGTCACTAAAAAGATGCAAATCGGGTGGGGGATGGGCTGGATGGGGAATGGGGATTAAGGAGGGCACTTGTTATGATCAGCACTGGGTGTTCTATGTAAATGATGAACCACTGAACTCTATTCCAGGAGCCAATAATGCACTGTATGTTAACTAACTAAAATTTAAATAAAAATTTGAAGAAAAAGATGCAAATCAAAACCAGGTGATAGGGGCCCCTGGGTGGCTCAGTTGTTAAGCGTCTGCCTTCGGCTTAGGTCACGATCCAAGGGTCCTGGGATTGAGCCCCACATCGGGCTCCCTGCTTGGCAGGAAGCCTGCTTCTCCCTCTCCCACTCCCCCTGCTTGTGTTCCTGCTCTCGCTATCTCTCTCTCTGTCAAATAAATAAATAAAATCTTAAAAAAAAAAAAACAACAGGTGATACCACTTCACAACCGCTGGGATGGCTAAAATTTTTTTGGTTTTTGTTTTAGATTTTTTTTTTTTTTTAATAGGGAGGGAGCAATAAGTTAGCAAGGATGTGGAGAGTTGGAATCCAGGCGCACTGGAGGTGGGAACGTGAGCTGGTGCAGCCACCGTGGAAAACCATTTGGTGGCTCCTCAAAATGTCAAAGGTGGAATTACCACATGACTCAGGAATTCTCTTCCTAGGTAGATACCCAAGAGAACTGAAAAATTCTCCAATACTTGTACGCCAATGTTCATAGCAGCATGAGTCATAATTGCCAGAAGGTACAAGCAGCCCAAGTGTCCATCAACAGATGAATGGATAAACAAAATTGATTGCGTCCACACAAAGGACTATTATTTCACCAGAAAAAGGAATGCCGTCCTGATACATGCTATAATGCAGCTGAACGTTGAAAACATTATTCTAAGTGGTAGAAGCCAGACACGAAAGGCTATATATTGCATGACTCCGTGTCTATGAAATGTCCAAAATAGGCAAATGCACAGAGATAGAAAGTAGATTAGTGGTTGCCAGGAGCTGGGGGAAGGGGAATGAGGAGTACCAGCTAATGGGTATAAGGGTTTTTTGGGGGAAGGGGGGATGAAATGTTCTGGAATTAGGTAGTGGTGATGGTTGCAAAACCCTGCGAATATACTAAAAAAACCACCGAGCTGTATACTTTACAAGGGTGAATTTTATGATATGTGAATTTTATCTCAATAAAACTGTTATAAAAAAGAAAAAAGGGGGGGGCGCTCCTGGGTGGCTCAGTCCATTAAGCAGCTGCCTTTGGCTCAAGTCATGATCCCAGGGTCCTGGGATCAGCCCCACACCCAGCTCTCTGCTCAACGGGGAGCTTGCTTCTCCCTCTCTCTCTGCCACTCCCTGTGCTTGTGCTCTCTCTCTCCCTCTCTCTCAAATAAATAAATAAAAATCTCAAAAAAAAAAAAGAAAAGAAAAAGAAAGCAATGAGCAAAAATGTGGCAGTCAGAGGGCTTGCAAAACAAGGAGGAGAAGGAAAGAGGTAATAGGAGAAAGGGAGGGTCCCAGCACTGACATAGGCTATTAGGACTAGAGTAGAGAAAAATGAGTGAAAATTATCTGGAAATGTGAATGGGGGGGGGGGGCGGATGGCAGCGGTGGTGGTGGTGTGTATGAATATACAAGGGCTTTGTAAAAACAAAGTATCCAATTTTCAATTTTCAGCTGTTCATTGGGCCTTTGCTCCAAACCATCAGCCAAGCGTGGTACAGGTACAGCCCAGAATTGGGGAAACCAGAAATCAAGGGCTTCATTAGTGAACAAGAGAAAGGAGAGTTACAGGGGAGGCAAAAGCAGGTGAAAGATTCAGAAAGTCAGGTGCGTGGGTGGCTCAGTCGGTTGAACGTCCAAACCTCGGTTTCGGCTCAGGTCATGATCTCACGGTTGTGGGATCAAGCCCCACGTAGGGCTCCAAACTCAGCACGGAGTCTGCTTAAGATTCTCTCTCTCCCGGGGCGCGTGGGTGGCTCAGTCGTTAAGCGTCTGCCTTCAGCTCAGGTCATGATCCAAGGGTCCTGGGATGGAGCCCGCATCGGGCTCCCTGCTCGGCGGGAAGCCTGCTTCTCCCTCTCCCACTCCCCCTGCTTGTGTTTCCTCTCTTGTTGTCTCTCTCTCTGTCAAATAAGTAAATAAAATCTTTAAAAAAAAAAGATTCCCTTTGCCCGCTCATGCTCTCTCTCTCTCTAATGAATAAATCTCAGAAAGAAAAAAAGAAGCAAAAGTCAGGAGTGCTTGGCAGAATCTAAGCTCCTGAAGAATTCCTTCAGTTTTTGGTAGAGATGCTGGGTATCCTACTATAATGGGAGACACCCAGCTGGATCCATCCTTTCTTTCTTTCTTTCTTTTCTTTCTTTCTTTCTTTCTTTCTTTCTTTCTTTCTTTCTTTCTTTCTTTCTTTCTTTCTTTCTTTCTTCCTTCCTTCCTTCCTTCCTTCCTTTTGTTCTTTCTTTTCTTCTTTCTTTCTTTCTTCCTTCCTTCCTTCCTTCCTTCCTTCCTTCCTTTCTTTCTTTCGTTCTTTCTTTTCTTCTTTCTCGAGCTCCTGTGTGTGGAGGAAGGGAGGGGCAGAGGGAGAGAGAGAGAGAATCCCAAGCACGCTCCACACTGAGCTTGGAGCCCAAGCTTGATCTCAAGACCCTGAAATCATGACCAGAGCCAAAACCAAGAGTCAGACGCTCAGCCAACTGAAACACCCAGGCACCCCAGTGGCGGGTCCTTTTAAGTAAATTTTAAGAGGCAAGGCGCACTCAGCAAGTTGAAAGAGGTGGAAGATATTCAAGAGGCTGACATCTGGGGCACCTATCTCATTCATTTTCCAATGGATTCCCATTGCCCTTAGAATAAAACTTCTCCCCACAGCCTAGAAAGCCCTGAGTGATCTGGCCCTTCTGTAGACCAGGCTAAATCCCCACTGAAGGACTTAGAATGTTTCCCAAACCTTTCTGTGGCCAAAAGGTTCATGACCACCTCCCTCTCATTACTGAGGCCCATCTCAAGCCTCACCTCATCGGGGACCTTCTCTGACCACCCAGTCCCTACCACGACACCTGCTTTATGTCCTTTAGAGCACTAATCACTAGCTCAAATTGACTATGGATATGCTCAGTGGCTTATCATTGGTTTCTTCTCCTCTTGAAAGTAATCTCTGTGCCTTGCAAACAGGAAGCTGCTCCAGGTCTCTTCTTGCTCTGGGGCCCCAGAGCCCGGCACTGTGCTTGGCCTAGCACACAGGGGCTCCAGAAATATTTGCTCGTGTCCTTCACTCACCCGACAAATATTATTTGAGCAGCTGCTGTATGTGGAGTCCTGTGCACAAAGTTGGGCATTACAGCTCCAGCCGCAGCCCTCAAAGGCCCCCTGAGCTAGTAGAAGAGACAGCCAAGTCAGCAATCTCAGCAGGGGTGAGTACTGTCTCCCCTGGGTATGATGCTCGCTGTGCCTAGTCCAGACTGGGAGGAGGAGGTATCAGAGAGGGCCTTCTGGAGAAAAGGAAAGCTGAGACATGAGGCTAAATAAGAGTTGACTCAGGGGAAGGAGGGGAGAGGGTGACGTGTATCCCAGGCAGAGAGAACAGCATGTGCAGAGGCCCGGTGGGAAGGGAGCCCAGACATTAGAGGAATTGAAAGTAGTTCAGCCTGGTGAGAACCTGGCAGCAAGTGGCAAGAGATGATGCTGGAAACACAGGCAGAGCCAGGCTGGACAGGACCTTGCAAATTGAGCTAAGGAGTTGAGGAAGAGCACTGGGGAGCCATGGGAGGGGTTTGACCAAGGTAGTGGCTGCACTGGGTTTGTAAATAGTGCACTGTTCTTGTGGTGTGGGGAATGGGCTGGAGACAGGGAGCCAGTGAAGAAGCTGTGGTGAGAAATGTGGGGTGGAGAGAAGTGAACAGATTCTAATAAGGTTCGGGAGATGGAATCAGTAACGTTTGGTGGCTAATTAGTTTTGGGAGATGGGGATTGCTGGGGATAACACCCGGGTTCCTGGCTTAAGCTAGTGGTTGGTAGCGCTACTTACCAAACAGGGAAACCCAGGTTTAGGTAGAGGTGGCAAAGTTCTGAGTGGGACAGGCTGACTTTCAGGAGAGCCTGTCCCACTCAGGGACAGCAAGTCAGCAAGCGATTATTATGTGAGTTTCTCAAGGGCAAAAGTCCTGTCTTATTTATCTGTGTGCTCCCAGTCAGCAGGCCCTGGCCCACCGAATACCAAAAAGTACCCCACGACAGAGTTATAACAGTACTAGCCTTGATAACTGGCTGGAAAACAGGCTTCATATAAACCCCACAGGGCAGAAAACTTTAGGAGCCTGAGCATGTCAGACGGGGTGCTCTCGGTTAGGTTGCTCAGATAAAAAAAAAAAAACCACTCTCGTTTACAACAACAAAGACTTATTTTTCACTCGCTCTAAGTCCATGGGGAGTCAACAGAGGCTTTGCTCCAAGTGGCCCTCACTCGGGGACGCAGGTTGATGGACCCTGTGCCACCTGGAACATCACTGGTCACCTTGAAGGAAGGAATTCGGCAAACTGTGCTCAGGTCCTTGAGGGCTCCTATCTGAGGGGGTACTTCCACTCATGTTTCATTGTCCAGAGCATGTCATAGGGCCATGCCTCACTTCAAGAGGACCAGGAGGTGCAAATCTACCATGTGCCAGGAAGGGGAGCCCTGGACATGTTGGTGACCAGTATTAAGGGGCATCGAGATCTTAGGTTTTAGAATAGAGCACCTGGCTGTCTCGGTGGGTAGAGCATGTGACTTTTTTAACTCAGGGTTGTGAGTTCAAGCCCCATGCTGGACGCAGAGCTTACTTAAAAAAAATCTTAGGTTCTAGTCGTGGGTCCACTGAGTTGGACAAATCAGTGTCCCTCTCTGAGCCTGCTTTCCCTGTCTGCAAAAAAGGACGATAATTGGGGCGCCTGGGTGGCTCAGTCGGTTAAGCATCTGCCTTTGGCTCAGGTCATGATCCCAGGGTTCTGGGATGGAGTCCCGCATCGGGCTCCCTGCTGAGCAGGGAGCCTGCTTCTCCTTCTCCATCTGCCTCTACTCCTCCCCCAGCTCATGCTCTCTCTCTCTCTCTCAAATGAATAAATAAAATCTTAAAAAAAAAAAAAAAAGGATGATAATGCTTCCTCACAGGGCTGCTATGTGGGTTGACAGAGCTTAGATGAAAGCAGTTTGTTTAGATGGGAAAGAGGAGTCCAGGGATGGGAAGCTGTGATACTTCTCAGGACGAGGGAGGGGCACACTTGAATGTGGGTGTGGCCAGAGTGGCTACGCAGAATCTGAGTGCACTGCACTCCGCTCTGGGGAATACAGGCTGGCTGGAGGGTCCCGTCTCTCTGCCCTGACTCCCTGAGTCCTTAAATATTTTTGTTCCTTTCATAATGCTCGGGTCCTCATCCTTCTAATGACACAGTGGGTCTCAGAGCTCCCTGAAAAATGGAGACAAAGCCATTACTGCCAAGTGCTGATGGACTGTGGAGCTCAAGTGTCTGCCTCACTCCTTGGCTGTGAGCCAGGACCCAGGTCTGGAGCCTGTGGGAGGCAGAATAATGCCCTCCCCCACTCACCTCCCCCCAAATGTCCATGTCCTAATCCCTGGAGCTCCTGAACGTGTTACTTTACAGGGCTAAAGAGATTTTGCAGATGTGATTAAGTTAAGGACCTTGAGATGGGGGAGTAGCCTGGATTATCCAGGTCTCCTATAATCACAAGGGGCTTCAGAGGACGGAAGAGGGAGGCAGGAGCGTCAGGAAAGGAGATGAGGTGATGGAAGCGGCAGTCCAAGTGATGCACTTGCTGGCTGCAAGGAGGTCATGAGCCGGTATGGGATGCGGACAGCCTGGAAAGGTAAGGAAATGGATTCTCCCTTAGATTCTCTTGAAAGAACACCAACCTGCCAATAACTTGAGCTTAGCCCAGGGAGACCCACTTCAAACTGGTGACCTCAAAAACTGTAGGATAGGGGCATCTGGGTAGCAGTCGGTTGAGCATCCGACTCTTGGTTTCAGCTCAGGTCATGATCTCAGAGTCCTGTGACTGAGCCCCGCCTGCGGCTCCACACCTGGCGAGGAGTCTGCTTCTCCCTCCCCCTCTGCTCCTCCCCCTGCTCACTCTCTCATATAAAGAAATAAAATCTTAAAAAAAAAAAAACAACTTTGTAGGATAATAAATTTGTGTTGTTTTAAGCCATTCCGTTTGTGATAATTTGATACAGCAGGCATGGGAAAGCAGAGAGCCTGCCCGCCAGACGTGGAGGGCAGAGGCTTGACCAGGACAGGTGCTTTTTACTGGCAAGTCACCCACCCTGCGACTGAGAGGGGCTCTGGCAAGATCCCCCACTTCTCTCTGCCCTTGGAGCTCCAGGTGAGGTGCTCCAGGAGCAGCCCTCAGATGCTCTCATCTCCCTGCCTCTTCTCAAGTTTTGCTTCTAGTGCCTCTGCCCACCTTGCAATGTGGCTTGGAGCAGATCCTTTCCTTCAGTAGGACCTAATTTTCTCTATATGCAAAAGGAAAGCAGGGATGGGCTGGGGACCCTCTGGGGCATTCCAGGCCTCCTATCGTGAGTCAGCATTTCAAAGATGCGTGGGCCTGCTGAGAGCTCTCTGATGATGCTCTTGAACCCACACTCCATCCCCAAGCTGGGTTCCTCCAGAGTCCTAACCAGTCTTTCCTGCTGCTACAAATGATGCACTTGTGCCCACAAGTTAAAAGACAGCGGGGGGCGGGGGGACAATGCTTTATTGACTTGGCACCTACGAACAGGTGGCTACAGGCCCCCAGGGTTCTTCACTGCTGCAGAGTGGAGGCTCTGTGGTGGGGGCAGCATAAATCAGAGATGCTGGTTCCAGCTGCAGGGAGGGGCCACTGTCCCTGCTTGGCCCCTCCAGTCCCCTTGTCCAGCCAAGCACCATCTGAGTCTGGGCCCTCATGGAGAAGGCCAGGGCAATGACCCAGGTTCTTCTGCAGCCCCAGGCAGGCGAAGGTAAGAGCTGTGGGCCTCTCTTGCCTTCCCTGTTCATGGGGATCCCAATATGGGTGGGGGAGAGGGAGATACCCCATTTATAGAGAGCCCCTGAGCCTCCTGGACCGGGGTCCAGGAAGGCAGGGTCAAATTGCTATAAGAGGAGCCCCACCAAAGAAGAGAGTTAAGTCATTCCCTTCCCTCCATTTTATGTTTTGGCTGAGGAGAAAGTGGGAGCTCTCACTGAACTGGGCCCATGGTAGTTGACAACAGTTGAGGTTGATGGGTAGAGTCAGGCTCTAGGCTCCCAAGGCAGGACCACATTGTCAGAGTGGGTTCTCTCCCAGGCAAGAAGAGGGAAGGGTAGGGTGAACTGAAGTTGTCACAGGAGGAGGGCTTCCTGGAGGAAGAGGGACAAGCCACAGCAGGCTCCCAGAAGAGATGGTCTGCAGAACAGGCTGGGTCACAATGGCCGGCACAGGACACTAGCATCCTCGCTGTGGTCACAGTTGTGGGCATCCCAGCGTATGTGAGAACAGAGCAGAAGAGCACTCTCGTCCCCACGGCACTTGACATTGTCCAGGAGGATAGGGCCTCGGCCTGGGCCAAAGTGGGCCTCGCCGGGGGCTGCCAGGGCCTGGCCACAGCCCAGCTGGTGGCACAGGACAGTGGCTGCTCGCAGGTCCCAGGCATCATCGCAAACAGTGCCCCACCTTTGCCCTAGGAAGAGTTCTACACGCCCCTCACACTGGTGAGCTCCGTTGGCCAGACGCAGGTGCCCTGGGGAGAGACAAGGATCAGGGCTTGCAGGGGCTGGCCCATGCCAGGCCATGAAGGGGTGGACAGAAGAGGCAAAGGGTGGTGGTTTGAGACACAGCATTGCCCTAGGGGCCGATGGATAAGGGCAGACAAATCAGATTAAAATAGGATGCGCAGCAGTCCAGACTCAGTCTCTGGACTGGAAGAATGTGTACCAGGCTTTGTGGGGGTGCTGTGCACATCCTGAGTGCTTCATGTCTGTTCTTAATCCTCTGTTCATAATCCCAGACCCTCAGCCCCAGCGCTGCTCTCTAGAGACTGTGATTGTGTCCCCTGAAGTTCATCATCTCCTCTCATCCACAGGTGTAAAAGTGAATTCTTTCATTTCTCTCTTCAGGAAGGAGCCACATTCCCTTATTTTGGTCCTATCCCTAGAAATCTCTAAGATTGCTCCCTTAAAACCCCCCTTTACCTCTTTCTGGACACCATATCCCGGACTAGCACAGAACAAAGATTCTCAAACCTGGTGCAAATCTGTTGAGCTGGATAACCTCAGGCTATGATCTCTCTCAATTCTGGTCCTTCCTATCCTGATGCCTCTACCTCCATCTTTGGGGGCTGTAAGCACCTACCGTCCCTTGGCCGAGGAGTGGGCACCCGGGTGGTCTCAGAACTATCCTGCTGGACTTGCAGTCCTAGCTCCTCTGGGCCTGGCTCAGCAAGGACAAAGAAAAAGAGGTGGCTGTAACATTAGGGAACATGTTCCTTGAGGCCAGGTTACCTCCTGGCCTCCCAAGGGAAGCCTGATTTAGGGGCAGAGAGGACCTTACAGGACCCTGAAAGACAACTGCTCTCTGCCAGTTGGATCAGAAATGGGGGTTGATGGAGCACCTGGGTGGCTCAGTCAGTTAAGTGTCCGACTCTTGGTTTCCACTGGGGTCATGGTCTCAGGGTCGTGGTCGGGCTCCCCTCTTTCTCTCTCTCTCTGCCCCTCCTCCCCGCTCATGCTCTCTCTCTAATAAATAAATCTAAAAATAAATAAATAAGGGTTGTGTTTCTTTCACCTTGGGACCCAAAGCGGAACCCTTTGTAGCTACCCCAAAGTTATTAGGCCCAGGGCACCAAAGGAGGATGAAGCTATCAATGCCCACACCAATCAATGAACAGCATTTTAAAATAGGTCAGACTCTACAAACACCCCTTTCCATTGATTCCTCCCAACGGTCAGATGCTTGCTCCCCGAAAGCGATCAACTAACTCTCTCTGCTTACTAGAGCTTTCTGGGTCCTTGACTCAGCAGAGCGAAAGCTCCCCAGCCCCTCCCTTCACACAGATTTCCAGACTTTGTCCCCGGCTTTCCGCCTCTCCCCTCCAGCCCGCCCCTCACTGCCGCAGAGTGCGCGCCCTCCCCAAGATCCACCCCACTCTCACTGCAGAGGGCGCTCCCTTCCCGGCTCCGCCCGCGCCGCGCAGCCGCAGAGCGAGTAGATGGGCGGGCTCCGCCTCCCTCTGCGGAGTGCGCGTCCTCTCCAGCCCCCCACACGGTGCCGTGCCGCAGAGAGCCCTCACGCATGACCCCGCCCATTTCTCAGAGCCCGCCTTGTCCCGCCCTCGCTGCAGTACGCGCCTGCGCGCGGCCCCGCCCATTCCTGGGAGGCCGTGCTGCGCTGCCCCGCCCGCGCTGCAGTACGTGTCTCTGCTGGGTCTCGCAGCGGCCTCACCTAAGCAGAGCGCGCCGGCATCCTCATGGTGGCCGCAGTTGTGCTGACCCCAGCCCAGGTGGAAGCAGTCGCTCAGGCGGGCCTCCGTTCCGGCGCAGCCCACGTTGTCTAGCAGCACGGGGCCGCGCCCGTAGCCGAAGTGGCCGAGGCCGGTGGCGCCCAACGCAGGACCGCAGCCCGCCTCGCGGCAGGCCACGCGCGCATCCGCGAAGTCCCAGTCATCGTCGCACACGGTGCCCCAGCCCCCGGCGTACATCACCTCCACGCGGCCGCGGCATGGGCCCGGGCCGCCCACCAGCCGCAGCCGCCCGCCTGCGGGGCGCACAGGCCCGCGGCCATAGGGGCTGGGCTGCGGCCGCTGGCTCCCAGAGCCCCAGCCGCACCCTCTCCCACCCGCAACAGAACCCTGGCTCTGCCACTTACTTTTCTTCCCCGCGGCCCAGGTAGCTGTGGTGAACAGTGCCGTCTCCCTGGAAGGCAGGGCACCAACTCCTGTAGCTGCAGAGACAGGGCATCTAGAGCATTTGAAGGGGACAAAGAGGCCTTCTGGCCTGCAGCAGGGCACAGGGATGCCTATGAGATCCCCCAGCTGTACCACACCTGCACCCCACACTCAGCCTCAATCCTAGTGTCGCCGTGTTGTCACGTGTAGTCCTCAGGAAACTTGGTTGGAATGAACCGAGTCCTATTTCCAGGCATTATCCTAATTTCAATTCCAATGATCGTTCCAGACCAAACTCCAAATGTGCTTGTAGCCTTCATTCAATCTCTAGCTCAACCCTCTCAAGGTCTCTCAATTTCCAACCTCAGCACCCACCCAAATTTTACCTCAGAGCTTTGAAGAAATCCCTTACTATCTCCTCCCACCTTGCTGAACTTTCCAGAGCCCTGGATTTCATCCTTGCTCCATCCGCTCATCGTTCTCTCACCACCTCTTTACCATCTGGCCAAAAGACCTGGTCGGATCCAGGACAGCCTTTCTAATTCCCAGCCCTGCCTACCTTGCCCCTACCATTCCAGCCTGGAAGGCTGGGCTTCTTACCCCCTGGCTCCGTGTGCCAGGCCCAGTCCTCTCTTGTGGCCAAGGGTGGTAGTGCTGTGAGAATCGGGGGGCCCAGCACTGGAGCAGGAGAGAAAGGAGCAGGGTCAGAGGCCAAGGTTCTGGTTCCTGGTCAGCCTTGGGCTGTCAGGGGAGGATGGGAGGGTCTCCCTGGAGAAGAGAGCAGATCTTACTTCCAGAGTCAGGGGCTCAACCCCGGCTGTGGTCCAAGGAGGTCTGCCCTACTTGACAGTGTTTGTAATTTACTTGTGGTGCACAAGTGTACACTCCACAGTTTATAAAGGGCTTTGGCAGATGTACTTTCATTTCTCTCCAATGTTTTCCAGAAGCCCAATGGGAGCCCACCAGGGAGGGCCATGCATAGTCCTAAGGGGCTTACAAAACAAGGTTCATTCCCATTTTACAGATAAAATAGGACGAGAAAGGGCAAGGGTCATGCTGGAGACTGTGCAGCAAGGTTAGCTGTGGCTTTGCCAGGGCTCAGTGTGTGAGCATGGGTCAGGCTCTGCCTCACGGGGCCTAGCCTTTCCCCTCTGTAAACTAGGAATGGCAGCCCCTGGTTTGCGGTGAGGCATGGGCAAACACTTTTATCTTGTAGAGTGGAGTCCATCTGTGAAGTGCCATTACTGGTTCTATTATTCCTATTTGCTCAGTAAAACTCTCAAAATGGGAGGACCAGGTGGGTGAAAATACTATTATAAGAGCATCCAGAATTAGAGAGAGCTGTGTATGCTATGTAAATCTGGGGCCATCCCTGGACTACAGTGAGAGAATTCTGGGGTATCTCTGCTGCAATTCTAGAGTAATATTACTTTACTTTTTAGTATTCCATGAAGAGTACCTAGAAATTGCTAGAAAATTCCGGGGGCGTTCTTGGGGTACTGTTAGATAATTCTGGAGTATTGCTGGCACAATACTGTGAAACCTACCACAAAGACTACTGGGACTTTCAGAGGCACTTCTAGAGCAGTATTGAGACGTTAGAAGTAATTTCGGGGTCTTCCTGGAAAGCACTGGGGAGCATAGCAGCAGCCATCAAGCCACGCCCGCCCGCGTGCCTCGGAATACGGCCCCGCCCCCGCGCCCCGCCCCGCCTCGCCCCCAGCCCGCCCCCCAGCCCGCACCTGCGCAGAGCGCGCCAGCGTCCTCGTGGTGGCCGCAGTTATGCACACCCCAGCCCAGGCTTAGGCAGGCTGCCAGGCGGGGTTCGCCGCCTTCGCAGTGCACGTTGTCCAGCAGGATGTGCCCCGTGCCATAGCCAAAGAAGGCGTTGGTGGTGGCGGCCAGGGCGGCCCCACAGCCCAGCTGGCGGCAGACCACGGCAGCATCCGGCAGCCCCCAGTCGTCGTCACACACGGTGCCCCACAGGCCGCCGTGCAGGATCTCCACTCTGCCCTGACACGGGCCTGTGCCCCCCACCAGGCGCACGCTGCCCTCACCTGGTGGGGGTGGGGACAGGGAGCATCTCCCACAGGGCTCGGCCTCCCCGTCCAACATTGCACCTGACCCAGCGCACCCACAGTGCCTCAGGCCCTGCACGTGCCCACAGTGCATGGTGCCCCAGGACCTAAAACCCAGGAGGAGCGGTTCACCCAGTTACCCCAGGGCACTGCGGCCTCACAGTCCCAGATAGGGGGAGGTTTGTGGGATCAGGACAGACTGGCTTTGTGTCATTTCCTGCCTGAAACCAACCTTCCTGGCACTGGTCCCTGCTCTCCTAAGCAATCCTAACCGCAGAGGACTTCCTTGCCTATTTATCTGTCCATCCTTTAGGGCACTTTCCATTTTCTTGTTCTACATCATTATCCACATTTCTGTACATATCTGACTTTCCCATTGGATTAAGCTCGGGTCCTCACCTCTCTCACTAAACTTGTGCTGACTATTTTTAATCATCCCACGGGAAGGGACTCCTCTTTCCCCATCCAGACTGTGAGCAGCCTGGGGGGCTGTGAGGGGCAGGATGGGGAGGGAATGACCCAATGCTCACCCATTGGTTATCCCTCTCTTCCCACCGTCAAGGGTAGATATGGGAGACTCCCCTTGGGGTCCTTCTCTTAAGACCCAGGTGGTCCCCCATGTTGCCCTTACTTACCTTTCCCATTCTGGGGAGTTGTAGGGGGCACCCTACTGGTGAACACTTTCCTTGTTGGGGGCTGCGTGGGCAAGAATTCTGGGAAGGAAGCAGGGTGGAAGGGAGGAGGATACATGGATCTTTCTGTTCTTCATCCTCACACCCACGGGTGTGTTAGCAGCAGGGCTGCTGCTGGTACCTGCCATAGGGCCTCTGGCCACACAAAGGGTCAAAGCCAGGAACCCTGGGGTGTGAGAGGAGAAGGGGGCCCCTGAGTCCAGAAAGCAGTAGCTTCAGACGAGTTCTTTTAGTTCTTAGAGCAGCATCCCATTACTTGAGAACGTACTAGAAATGCAAATTCCCGGGCCCCACCCCAGACCTGCAGCATCAGAAACTGGGTTGGAGCCGCAGGCTGTGTTTTAATGAGACCACCAGGGGGTTTTCTTGGAAAACTAGAACCGTTACTCTCAAGGTCAATGCCTCTCAGCGGTTTCTGCGGCAGCCCCACACCAAATGGACCTTGCTGCCAGTGTTGACCCCGCTTGTTTGATTTTAAAAATGGGGAGAGGCCTCTGCTGGAACAATCAAGGCCCTACATAGAAACAATAGCGCTGGTTTTCCTTTCAGCCAAGATCACACAATGAAGCAGAAGGACCCCTGGGACCCTGACAGCTAGGCTGGGGCTCTTCGCCAGCACTAAGCAGCGCCACCCCCGGCTTGGTCTTCCGCGTGGAAGTCCCTTCATTCATCCAGCCTGCAGCCCTGCTGCCTGCCCTCCCCGGTCAGGGGTCTCGGCTTACCATCGCACAGGACAGCCACGTCTTCGTAGTGGAAGCAATTGTGAACGCCCCAGCCTCGGCTGCTGCACTGGCTCAGGGCGGCTTCCTGCCCGCCGCACTCCACGTTGTCCAGCAGGATGGGGCCTCGGCCTTGGCCGAAGGCGAGGGGCCGCGGCACGGGCAGCGCCAGGCCGCAGCCCAGCTGTCGACACACCACGTTGGCATCCACCACATCCCAGTCATCGTCACAGACGCTGCCCCAGGAGCCACCGTGCAAGACCTCCAGGCGCCCCCGGCAGCGGCTCGGGCCCCCCACCAGCCTCAGCTCTGTGGAGAGGGTTGAGCTGGCACCAGAGGGATCGCTTGGGCCTGACCTGCAGGACGCCCACCTTGCTGTGAAGTCATGGAAGCATGGGAGCCTTAGGATCAGTCCCTTCAGGACTTTATTTCTCCCTCTCTATCAAATGGGGAGACTAGCACAATCCGTGTGGGGGCATCTAGAGTTATGGAGGGCCTGTTAGCCATCATTCCCTGAGGATTTGTCTGAGCATCTGAGTACATGGGGGGCAGGGCAGGGTGCGGGTTGGAGGGGCAGAGGCACCTACCTGGAAAGGGCAGTGGCGTGGGCTGTAGGGCACTGGCTGAAACAGAACAAAGAAGAACATTGGCCCCTCTACCCTGTTCCCCTGGTGGCCTGGCCCTGGGAACATTGCCTCCCCTCCCCACATGGTCCTTACCATCATCCCCCACCTCTTCACTTCCCCTGCCTGCTCCAAGCTTCTGCTCTCTCCCCCAGACTGTCCCAGTGGGCCTCCTTGCTTCACCCCTCTCCCATCACCCTAGAGAGATCCGCCTGAAACAGGGGTCTGATTATAGCCCTCCATTTTGAGGTTCCTCAAAGACTCTCCATTTCCCGCAGGAGTCCCAGACCCTGAGCTTTCTCTACAAAGCCTTCTACTACCTTCTGACCAAGCTTCCCCTAACTTTTTTTTTTTTGAAAAAAAATTTTTTTTAAGTAATCTTTACACCCAAAGTGGGGCTGAAACTCACAACCCCTGAGATCAAGAGTCACACACTCTACCTACTAAGCCAGCCAGGCGCCCGCCTCCCCCCTGGACTTCTTTATATCCCACCAGTCTTGTCTCTGGGTCTTTAGCCCTGCAGTTTCCTCTGCTTGAACAGTTTTGCTCGTTATGGCCCTGCAGCTCCTTCCAGATACAGCTCGGAGCCCCCTCCCCTGGGAAGCCTTCCTGGAACCCTCAGCTAGAAGTGCTTTCTCTTTCCTCCGAATCCCTGAGCACCATCTTCATGGCCCTTTCTGGGCCTTCTGCCTGGTGAGGTGACCATGCCTGTCTCATCTCGGTGTTTCCCGTCCCCCACCCCAAGCCTATGACTGGGCAGATGGTCAGTAGCTCTGCCTTAAGTGTGTCAATTGGCTTTGGGATTCATTAGGATATCCCCCAAAAGATTTACCTATACCTATACAAGACCTTCTCCTTCAGCCCTCATGTATGTATATGCCAGGCACTGTGCTCATCGCTTTACGTGGCCTGGCTCACTTAACCATTAGGACGACATAGGAGGTGGGTAGGATTGCGCACAAGGGGAACGTCAGGTTCAGTGAGTTTAGGCAACTCGCTCAAGGCCACACAGCGAACAGGGAGTAGAGCCGGGATTCCAACCTAGACAGCCACACTCTTCTTCACCACACAATTCTGGGCACATGGCCTGAGAGGCGGGGAGGTAAACAGGGAAACTAGTTTGGGAAATGGAAAACCCCATAACAACGCCTCGCTTATATGCAGGGTATTACAGTTCTCAGACACATTCGTGACACCTCATAGGATCCTTACAACAGTCCTCCGAGGTGTGTACTAGTGTATCCATTTTACAGATGAAGAAACTGAGACTCAGTTTCTTCTTTCTCAAGTTAGGATCGTCCCTAGGTCGTTTGGTTCTATGTATCCCACCAGCTGCCTTTTGAACAGCCATTGCTGAGCCCACTCCTTTCCCTCCTTCCCTATTTCCAATGTCCCCTAACTGCCCAGACTCTGCATACATTGAGCCCTCACTTCCAGCACTCAGCCCTCCACTTCCCCAACGAAGACCCTTAGCTTGCATCTGGAAAGAACTATGGAAACCACCTCATTAACAAACCATGTCCCACCATAATTTTACAGCTGGGAAAACTGAGAGCCAGAAAGGGGAAGGGTCAGGGCTTCGGGGAGGGCACTCACCCAGCGGCAAGAAGAGGAGGAAGGACAGGGCTGGGGGGAGGGATGAAGGGGTCTTGCTCCTGTCTCCGGGCCTCCACCCCCTGCTCTTCTCTGCCGTCTGGGGACCAATTCGCATCTCTGCTTCCTTGTGCATCCAGCCGGGGGATGGCCTTTCAGAGGGTCCCATCAAGGGGCGGTGGAGGAATCACAGATGGAACATCTGGAATTAAAGATCCCCAGTCACTTCTTCCAGGTGGAAGGGGCCCAGCGAGAGCTTCAGGGGTTGTGTGACATTTCCGCTCGGATCTGGCATTCCAGAAGAGGCAGCAGCAGGGGCAACAGCTGGGACCTCTGGGAAGGATGGGGCACAGGACCCTAATGAGGAGCTAGGTCTGGCTGGAGCCGAGGGTGTGTGAGAGCAAGTGGCAGGAGACAAAGCTGGAGGGTTGCCTGGTCCCAGACCAAGACAGGCTCGAAGGTTGTGCTGAGGGCCCAGCGCATCCCAAAGCCCGGTGTTAGTTCCACTGATGGTAATCCACATAATTTTAGTGGGCGATAAAAGAATGTTTACTCTTTTCCTTTTCTTCTTTTCTTTTTTTTTAGAGTGCTTTCTCTTTTTGAAAAGGCTACTGTTTTCCATTTACTTGGGGGCAATATAAAGTTTCTCTTTAAAGTTAATTTAAATCAGAAGAAATGAGTCAATTTAAGGGGAAAAAAAAATCAAGGAAATATGGTTCCTGTGACTCTCAAATATGCCAAAATGGTGAAGGGGTGGGAGAGTAGATGCCATTTGGGATGCTCTGCCCTTTTGGGGTAGGAAGCCCTGGAAGATGCTTTTTTAAGATTTGGATTGAGTAGGGGCGTCTGGCTGGCTCAGTTGGAAGAGCATGTGACTCTTGATCTTGGGGTCATGAGTTTGAGCCCCACGTTGTGTGTAGAGATGACTTAAAAATAAATAAATAAATTTGGGGAGTGCCTGGGTAGCATAGTCAGTTAAGCCTCCGACTCTTGATTTCAGCTCAGGTCATGGTCTCAGGGTTGTGGGATCGAGCCCCGAGTCAGGCTTTGCACTCAGTGCAGAGTCTCCTTGTCCCTCTCCCCATCCCCTCTCAAATAGATGAATGGATAAAATCTTTAATTAATTAATTAATTAATTTTGGATCGAGGTATACAAGCCCCAAAGTGCATAAATTGGAAGTGTAGAGCTCAGTGAACATTCACACCATGTAAGCAGCATCCCGGTAAGACCCCATGTTCCCTTTCCTGGCAGACCTTCAGCAGGAGTCTGACACAGTGTGTGGATAGTAGTGGGATGGTTGGGGGGAGATGGGGGTCTGGTTTAGTGGATGGGTCTGTTTGGGATATATATATATATTTTTTAATTTTATTTATTTATTTGACAGAGAGAGACACAGTGAGAGAGGGAACACAAGCAGGGGGTAGTGGGAGAGGGAGAAGCAGGCTCCCCGCTAAGCAGGGAGCCCGATGCGGGGCTTGATCCCAGGACCCTGGGATCATGACCTGAGCCGAAGGCAGACACTTAACGACTGAGCCACCCAGGCGCCCCTGTTTGGGATATATTGAGAGGGAGACACCTCCCAACAGGAGACAGCCCCCATCTCCCCCACCCACCCCAGGCTTGGCCTCTCTCCTGGCATACAAACAGTCTGGTTGGGGAAGGATTGAAAACCTATCTGGATGTGGACACGGGGTTTTCAATACTCCATTCATGGGGCTCAGTACAGCCCCCAGTGGAATAATCAGCTTTTGTCTTCTCTCTGCCTGACCTGGGGACAGCTGGGAGATGGGGAGTTGAGGACTATGAGGAGGGGGGCAGCCATGGGCCAATCTTTGCTGAGGGGCTCCATAGTGATCTGGGCCTGCCCCTGCCTCACCCCCTGGGACCCCAGGTGGAAATGAGGCTTAACTGTTCCCTGCCCTCCATGAACTGTGACTCTCTGAAGCGCTCACACTCCCTCCCCACCCTTTATTAGTGCACCTTTTGCCTTTACATCTGGGGGGGGAGGGGAGAGGGCAGCATAACACAGTGCTTAGAAGCATCAGCTCCACCACCTACTAGCTGTGTGACCTCACCTCAATAAGCCTCACTATCCTCATCTGTAAAATGGGGCTAGTAATACACTTCACTCTAACAATTGTTGCTGTGTTAAAGGAGCTAAAGTTTATAAAAGGTTTAGCCCAGTGCCTGGCCCACCATAAATGTGGTAGCTATTTTATTGTTACTACTCTCTGTGGACCTTTAAGGGCAGGGGCCAGATCTTGTTCAATGGCAGCATCTGGCACAGGGTGGGTACTTAGGAAATGTTTGTTGAATGACTGAATGAAGTTTAGAGCTGCAGAATCATAGAATGAAGCAGTCAGAAGGGGCCCAGGAGACCATCAAAGGTAATTCCACATCTGACCAGTAGAAAACTTGTCATTCTTTCTCTCTCTCTCTCTCTCTCACACACACACACACATACACACACACACACCCCAGCAAAAGTGAAGTATTCATACCTGGGGGAATGTTCTGGGATCTTTCTGTCCCCTCTTCCACAGTCAATCCAAGATCAAATCTCAAATCACCTTTTCTGCCCCCAGGAGTTTAGGAGGGGGAAGGAGTCCCCAAACGCGAATGGACACAGACCTTTCTTCTTTTCTTTCCAGAGCTGGAAGATGAGCAGAGGCAAAGTCCCCGTCCATGGAGCTGGCTGGTGGACCCAGCCTGTCCCCACCCGACCTCAGGGGCAGAGGGAGGCAAAGGGAGAGTGGAGGTGACCTGCACAGTCTGAAGCAGCCCCAGAGAAGGGGCACCCAGGCAGAGGAGGAGCTCAGGGGTGGGGGGACAGGCGTGGACTCTCAGGGCCAGGCAGCCCCTCCTTCCCCTTCCTCCTAGTCCAGGGCTCGGGTTTCAGAAAGGCAGCTTGGCCAAGCATCCCTGAGCTCCTGCAATAGCCTTATCCAACCCTTAATCCTGTTGCCCTGGGGAATCCCCTCAATCAAGCCCTGACCCACGTCCCACGAGGGGGATGGGGGTTCTTCCTTGTTCCTTGCAGGCTCTTCCTTGTTCTGTTTCACAGGAGCCAGAGTGTGTGTGCTGGGCTTCCCATGCAGGTAGGGCCTCTGATCTTGCTGCTCATTTTGCCTTACTGTTATTCCTCTTGAGTTCTGGTGCCTTTTGAGCTTTGGGGCTTTTGTAGTTGTGGGCGACAGAAAGTGGCATGTGGCTTCTCCTATAACTTGCGGCTTCCATAAAATGCTGTGCTGGAATTGTGCTCCTTCCCGCTGCCTGAACCACAAACTCTCAAAGCCGGAGCACCCCCGCAGGGCACTTCCCCAACCTGGCTGTGTATCCACATTAGCCCCCCTTTATATATACTTTAAAAATATATACAGATTCCTGCCCCCACCATTTCTGCTATGGAGATTCACGGATAGCATCCCCCAAAAGTGTATTTTTGAAAAGCTCCTGAGGACCAAACATGGTTGGGAACCAGGGGTGTAGTCCAAATCGTTTATCCTGCAGGTGGGAAGACAAGGCTAAAACAGACAAAGGGAGACACAGTGTCTCGAAGGACTGTTTCCTAGCTCTTGGGCCTGATCTTGCTTCCTATTTCTTGGAGAAAGAGAAAACTCTCTGCAGGGAGGTCTGCCATCACCTCGCTCCCAAAGCTATACACCCTCGTGTGTCTGCACCCATCCCTCCTTCCCTCCTGCCTCTTTCTTCCTCCCCTGGCCTGACTGAACTGCTCCCCCACAGTCCAGACCCCATGTCCTTCTGCCTTGTCAAAGACCTCCCTCTCTCCATCTGTGCATCATCTTCTCTCCCCCATAGTCAGCTGCTCTTTCCCAACTGGATTCTTCACATGGGGCTTCTGAGCATCCTCGGGTCTCTGTCATGACAAGCAAATGACAGAAAACCCTTTCAACCTGTGGCTAGTGGGTCCTCAGGGTAGAAATGGTCAGGCCCTGGTTTCCCTCTGTCACTGGCTGGAGAATGTCTGGGAAGTGACGCCTTGGCTCAGATGCTCAGGCCTTGGAAGGTGCTGGAACTGGAGTCTGTCAGCTGCCTGCGTTCCTCACAGCTCATCAGCAAGTTCTTTCTACCAGGGAGATCTGAGCAAGCGAGCTTTGGCTTGCATGCTGCCACTGGACTCCACGGGCCCCTCTTCCAGCCGGTACCCCATCCCTCTCCTCCCCATCACAGCCAGACTTCACGAAAGTGCTGCCCGCACACGCATGTCCGCCTCCTTACCTCTCTCAGTGCCTTTGGTCCTTACCACTCTGCTGAGGCAACTCTTCCTAAGGTCACCAGGGACCTCTGTGTCATGAGATCCCAGGGAGGATTTTCATTCCTTGTTTTAGTTAGAATAGCAGCTCTGGGAGCGCCTGGGTGGCTCAGTTGGTTAAGCGTCTTGTTCTATATCTCAGCTCAGGTCTTGATCTCAGGATCATTTGTTCAAGCCCCGCAATGGGCTCCACACTGGGTGTGAAGCCTACTAAAACAACAACAACAACAAAACAAAAACACAGGGCTTCCTTCTCATGGCCCATGAGGGCTACCGCGGCTCCTGCCATCTGCTTTTATTTTTTTATTTATTTTCTCACAGTTCTGGAGGCTGGAAGTCCAAGATCAAGGTTCTGGCAGGGTTTGGTCCTTGGTGAGGACCCTCTTCCTGGCTTGCAGATGGCCGCTTTCTCTCCGTGCTCTCACATGGGGATTGGGGAGCACTCTCTGGTGTCTCTTCTTATAAGGACACTAATCCTATGGGATGAGGACCCTACCCTTATGAACTTACTCAATTTCAATTACCTCCTAAAGGCCCTATTTCTGTAAATAATCACCTTTGGGGTTGGGGATTCAGCATGAATTTTGGAGGGATACATTCAGTCCATAAGAGACAACGAAAAGGGGAAGAAAGGAGAAATGGAGGGATTTTTCAAGCTCCTTCCTTAAAGGATATGACCACAAGCCTTCTCCTATATCATGGCTGGAACTTCTCTTAGCTGGCCATAGCCCAGCTATAAAAAGGGAGAGTAGAGGGGACGCCTGGGTAGCTCAGTCGGTTAAGTGTCAGACTCTTTTTTTTTTTTTTAAGATTTTATTTATTTGACAGAGAGAGAGACAGTGAAAGAGGGAACACAAGCAGAGGGAGTGGGAGAGGGATAAGCAGACTCTCCGCCGAGCAGGGAGCCCAATGCGGGGCTCGATTCCAGGACCCTGGGAGCATGACCTGAGCCGAAGGCAGACGCTTAACGACTGAGCCACCCAGGCACCCCAAGTGTCCGACTCTTAATCTCATCTCTGGTCGTGGTCTCATGGTTGTGAGTTCAGGCCCCGCGTTGGGCTCCATGCTAGGTGTGGAACCTACTTAAAAAAAAAAAAAAGATCAGTATGAGATGTCATCACACACCTATCAGAAGGGCTAAAGTAAAAATAGTGACAATACCAAATGCTAACAAGGATGTGGAGAAACTGGATCCCTCATTCATTGCTGGTGGAATGTAAAGGGGTCCAGACACTCTGGAAAATAGTTTGGCAGTTTCTTAAAAAATGAAGCATACACCTAACATATAACCCAGCAATTGTACTCCCAGGCATTTATCTCAGAGAAATGAGAATTTATGTCCGTACAAAAACCTATACATGAACTTTCATAGCAACTTTATTTTTTTTAAAGATTTTATTTATTTATTTGAGAGAGAGAGAATGAGAGACAGAGAGCACAAGAGGGAAGAGGGCAGAGGGGGAAGCAGACCCCCTGCTGAGCAGGGAGCCCAATGTGGGACTCGATCCAGGGACTCCAGGATCATGACCTGAGCCGAAGGCAGTCGCTTAACCAACTGAGCCACCCAGGCGCCCCACAGCAAGAGACTCTTAACTCTAAGAAACAGAGGGTTGCTGGAGGGGAGAGAGGTGGGAGGATGGGGTAAGTGGGTGATGGGCATTAAAAATAAAGTTGCGGGGCCTGAACTCACAACCATGAGACCACGACCAGAGATGAGATTAAGAGTC
Organism: Mirounga angustirostris; assembly: GCF_029215605.1. Classification (NCBI taxonomy): domain Eukaryota; kingdom Metazoa; phylum Chordata; class Mammalia; order Carnivora; family Phocidae; genus Mirounga; species Mirounga angustirostris. Next base: position 171,619,364 of record NW_026991713.1, read on the forward strand.
GGACACTTGGGGTGCCTGGGTGGCTCAGTCGTTAAGCGTCTGCCTTCGGCTCAGGTCATGCTCCCAGGGTCCTGGAATCGAGCCCCGCATTGGGCTCCCTGCTCGGCGGAGAGTCTGCTTATCCCTCTCCCACTCCCTCTGCTTGTGTTCCCTCTTTCACTGTGACTCTCTCTGTCAAATAAATAAAATCTTTAAAAAAAAAAAAAAGAATTGTAGATTTTCAAAACATCCTATCACCTAGAAGTTGAACATGTATTTCCAGGTTTTTAAAAAATATTTTTTTTAATTTATTTGAGAGAGAGAGCAGAGGGAGAGGGAGAAACAGACTCCCCAGAGAACAGGGAGCTGATGCGGGGCTTGATCCCAGGACCCTGAGATCATGAGCTGAGCTGAAGGCAGATGCTTAACCAACTGAGCCATCCAGGTACCCTGAGCATGTGACTCTTGATCTCAGGGTTGTACGTTTGAGCCCCACATTGGGTGTAGAGATTACTTAAAAATAAAATCTTTAAAAAATAAATAAATAAAGATAAAAGCAAACATTTTTAGCACTTCTTGAAATCATCACCTTGAGGTGTGAAAAAATGGTTTCCAACAAGTGTTTCTTTTCTGGTATGAGAAGCTGCCAGTGCTGAGGGATTGATTTACTGATGACCTTTCTTAAAGATCATTTGGAGGCAGCTGGGCCCGGATGGAGGGTAGGAAAATCTGGTGTCCAGTTAATGGGTGGATTTCCACTGGGCTCCACATTCTGGAATGCCTCTCCCATGTGGAGCACCTCATCTGCTCTTGAGCTCCCTGGGAGGGCAGTGACCCTCAGATGCTTCCATGACTCCACTTAGGTCAGTTATGAAAAGACCTCATGCACTTCTTTTTTTTTTTTTTTAAGATTTTATTTATTTATTTGACAGAGAGAGACAGCGAGAGAGGGAACACACGCAGGGGGAGTGGGAGAGGGAGAAGCAGTCTCTCCACTGAGCAGTCCAATGCGGGGCTCGATCCCAGGACCTGAGATCACGACCTGAGCTGAAGGCAGACGCTTAACGACTGAGCCGCCCAGGCACCCCAGGTTTTTTGGTTTTTTTTTTAGATTTTATTTATTTATTTGCAAAAGAGAGAGAGAATGAGTGGGGGGAGGGTTGGAGAGAGAGAGAGAAGCAGACTCCCCCACTGAACAAGGAGCCCAATGCGGGACTCGATCCCAGGATCCTAGGATGATGACCTGAGCCGAAGGCAGATGCTTAACTGACTGAGCCACCCAGGTATCCCTATTTATTTATTTTGAAAAGACTTTATTTTTATTATTTTTAGAAAAGATTTTATTTATTTATTTATGGGGGCGGGGGGAGGGGCAGGGGAAGAAGGAGAGAGAGAATCTCAAATAGACTCTGAGTTGAGCAGGGAGCCCCACACAGGGTTTCTTCCCACGAGCCTGACATCATGACCTGAACCAAAACCAAGAGCTGACACTCAACCGACTGAGCCACCCAGGCTCCCCTATTTTATTTTTTTAGACTCCACGCCCAATGTGTGGGGCTTCAACTCACAACCCGAGATCGAGAATCTCATGCTCTACTAACTGAGCTAGCCAGGCGCCCCCTCCATTTTTAGTTTAGACATTTGTTTATTTTTTTTTATTTTTATTTTTTTTTTATTTTTTAAGATTTTATTTATTTATTTGACAGAGAGACAGCGAGAGCAGGAACACAAGCAGGGGGACTGGGAGAAGGAGAAGCAGGCTTCCTGCCGAGCAGGGAACCCCATGTGGGACTCGATCCCAGGACCCTGGGATCATGACCTGAGCCGAAGGCAGACGCTTAATGACTGAGCCACCCAGGCGCCCCTTCTTTTCTTTTTTTAAAAGATTTTATTTATTTCTTTGACAGAGAGAGACACAGCGAGAGAGGGAACACAAGCAGGGGGAGTGGGAGAGGGAGAAGCAGGCTCCCCGCTGAGCAGAGAGCCCGATGTGGGGCTCGATCCTAGGACCCTGGGATCATGACCTGAGCCGAAGGCAGACGCTTAACGACTGAGCCACCCAGGCGCCCAACACTTGTTTATTTTTTAAGATAATTTTTGAACACTTTATAATAAAAAGTCAAAGTGTGGTACAAAATATCCGTTTTCCTGAGCTGTAATCAAGGTTACATACTCGCTCCAGTGGGCTGTAAATTTTATATACCATTTGACATTTAATAATGAAATAGTGAAAAGTTCCCCATGCACGTTAGAGCCCCTTTCTTTTTGTATCTTTAAATTTCTTTTCACTTCAGTCACTGCACAAAAAATGTGCCAGATCCCAGCCCATCGGGATCTCTCCAGTCTGTCTGAAGTCTGGCTGCAGAATTAAGCAGCAGAATCGGCAGCATGTGGGTATGTGTGTCTGGCAAATTCCAGCTGCCTTATAATTTATGGCTACTCTTATTCTCTGTCACATACCAGCTATTTTGCCTTCCCAGGGTGACAGAAAGGAAAGTCCTAGTTTAAAAAAAAAAAAAAATTTTTTTTTTTTTTTGAGTAATCTCTACAGGCAATGTGGGGCTCGAACTCAACCCCAAGATCAAGAGTCAAATGTTCCATCGACTGAGTCAGCCAGGTGTCCCAGGAAAGTTCTATTTATTTTTTATTTTTTATTTTTATGTTTTAAAGATTTTATTTATTTGACAGAGAGAGACACAGCGAGAGAGTGAACACGAGCGGGGTGGGGGAGTGGGAGAGGGAGAAGCAGGCCTCCCGCCGAGCCCAATGCGGGGCTTGATCCCAGGACCCCGGGATCACGACCTGAGCCAAAGGCAGACGCTTAACGACTGAGCCACCCAGGTGCCCCTCTATTTTTTTTTTTTTTAAGACTTATTTATTTTAGAGAGAGAGAGAGAAAGGGGACGGGCAGAGGGAGAGAATCTTCAAGCAGACTCCCCGCTGAGCATGGAGCCCTACGTGATCCCAGGACCTTGTCATCATGACCCGAGCCAAAGTCAAGAGCCGGTCCCTCAACTGACTGAGCCACCCCGGTGCCCTGTCACGGTAGCTATTTTTATCACTTATGAAAGTGTCCCCAAAAGTCACCTCTCTTTAATGCTTTGTGCTTTTTCTTGTTGGGTGGGTCATGTTTAGCAAATACCCTCCATCTCACTCTGTCCCGGGAGGTTGTATTTCCTTCCACAAATTTTAAAGTTTTCTTCCAGGGGCACCTGGGTGGCTCAGTCATTAAGCGTCTGCCTTTGGCTCAGGTCAAGATCCCGGGGTCCTGGGATCGAGCGCCGCATCGAGCCTGCTTCTCCCTCTGTCTGCCGCTCCCCCCACTTGTGCTCACTCTCTCTCTCTGTCAAACAAATAAATAAAAATCTTTAAAAAAATTAAAAATGATTTAAAAAAATAAAGCTTTCTTCCTACACATTCAGCTCTTTAATTTATCTAGAATTCCTTTTTATGTATGAAGTAGATATCCAGTTTTTCCCCCATACGGATAATCACTGTCACAGCTCCTTTCATTAAGTTGTCCATCTGTCCCCTCTGTTATGTGTCATATTTCACATATGTCAGTGGCTGCTTCTGGACTCACTCATCTATTCCACTCCTAGTGTTTTTCTGTCCTATGAGCACCTCATTTTAATTACTATGGCTCTAGAATATATAACTTCATAGCTGCGAGCATGTGTCTTTCGCATTGTTCTTTTTCTTCACAAGTCTTGATTTCCTTGATCCTTAGCCCTTCTGTATAAATTTTAGAATCACTTAGTCAGGTTCCATACACACACACACGCATACACACACACCTATGGGGATTTTGACAGAGATTATAGATTAACTTCGGGAGGAAAATTGAGATCTTGATGATATTGTGTTTCCCATCCATGAATATGGAATAGCTCTCTGTGCATTTAGATATTCTCTGATGACTTTCAATAAAGTTTCATAAAGTATTCCTCAAAGATCTTGCACATTTTTGGTTGGTACGGTTTATGTCTAGTAACTTCATATTTCACTTCAGCAATTGCTTTTGGAAACTGGTTAAAAGCCTTCTTCTGAAAAGGGATGCCACTATTTTCCCTTTCACTTGAATTGACCTAGAGAAGGTTTATTTTTCATTTTGAAATCCTGTTTCCCCTTTACAGCAAATATGAACATTTTGCTGCATATACTCTCTCTGTATCTGTCTCTCTCTCTTTTTTAAGATTTTATTTATTTACTTGAGAGAGAGAGAGAGAGCGAGGGGCAGAGGGAGAAGCAGACTCCCCTCTGAGCAGGGAGCCTGATGCGGGGCTTGATCCCAGGACCCTGAGATCATGACCTGAGCTGAAGGCAGACACTTAACCTTAACCGAGCCACCTGGGAGCTCCTCTGTATCTCTTTATATTTGTATGTGTATAAATGAACATACACAAGCACGTATATATACACACATGTATACACATAAAAGTGTGTACACACATACACATACATACTTTTTTCCAAAAACTGGGCATCATCCCCTCACATGAGGAGGCACACAATGTCAGTTTATCCCACTAATGGGACAATGTGTATTCCTCTAATGGTTAATTAACTTTGACAATGTGGCTTAAGTGGTATCTGCCAGATTTAATCACTGTGAAGTAACCACTTACTCCTTTGTAATTAATACAGAATCTTGAGGGAGAAACTTTGAAACTATGCATTCAAGCTTCCATCAAGTAGTTTTTTTTTCCCCTGTGTTGTTCTTATTGTGGTAAAATGTACATAACATAAAATTTACCATTTTGGGGTGCCTGGCTGGCTTAGCTGGCAGAGCATGCAACTCTTGATCTCAGGGTTGTAAGTTCAAGCTCCACGTTGCATGTAGAGATTACTTAAAAATAAAATCTTGGCGCACCTCTGTGGTTAAGTGTCCAACTCATGATTTCAGCTCAGGTCATGACCTCCGGGTCTGTGCTCAGCATGGAGTCTGCTTAAGTTTCTCTCTCCCTCTCCCTCTGTCCCTCTTCCCGCTCATGCTCTCTCTCTCTCAAATAATCTTTTTTAAAAATAAAATCTTTATTTATAAGTAAATCTTTAAAAATAAAATCTTTATTGATTATATATTTATAAAATATTTATATATTTATTTGTTATGAATAATAATACTATGACTAAGTAAGTAAATAAATAAATAAATAAAATTTACAATTTTAGTTATTTATAAGTATATAGTTCAGTGGCATCCACTACATTCATACCATTGGGCAACCACTGCCATTATCCATCTCCGGAACTTTTCTTCCAGCTTTATCAAGTTATAATTGCATAACATTGTGTGAGTTCAAGGTGGACAACATGTTGATCTGATACTCATATACTGGAAATGATTATCACCACAGCTAACACCCCCATCATGCCGTCAATGAATTTTTAATATACACTGATAATTCTTGCCTGAATCTGTTACTATAATGACTGCAACTGGTCATTTTTTTAAAGATTTATTTATTTATTTGAGAGAGAGAGGTGGGGGGAGGGGCAGAGGGAGAGAGAATCTCAAGCACAGAGCCCTAGACATGGGGCTTGATCTCACAATGCTAATATCCCGACCTGAGCAGAAAACCAGGAGTAGAATGCTCAACTGACTGTACCACCCAGGCGCCCCCAAATGGTCATTTTCTAAATGGTCCTTCCTCCTATGATAGTGTTCTACTGTAAAGAAGCTTCTTCCCTTTTATGGAAAAATATTCCCATTTATGTGTTTTTACGCATTGTCAGAATGGATGCCCGTGGATTCTTACTTTATTCAATGTGGAGATGTGGAGTCCTTGTTGTCCTCATTCATTTGATGTACAGTTGTCCCCAACTTGGCCAGTGGGGCCACCCCCCCCATTCAATTTGGCTTGAGTCCTTTTGACACGCCCTCATCATTTTGTGATCATTTTTTGCCATAACAAGACATTCCAGATTCACCTGTACTTTCCTGGCCCTTGCCCTGGAATCAGCCAGTCCTCCAAGGAACCCTGGGTCCCCCAGTTAGAAAGGAATAGTATTTAGAGACCAGTATCTGGGCTCTAAGGAATTTTAAGGAAAACACGCTGGGCTGGTGCCTCCGCCTTTGGTGATTCTGGCCACCAGGTGGCAGTACTGCTCAGAAAAATGCAAAAGACCCAGAATCTGGGCGGGGTGGGGAGAGTTGGGGCTGGACTGGCCAGGCTCCTTGATGGGGTTGTCTTCGGTCCTCTTTCTGGAAAGGGGACACACAAACTTACCAGCACTTCATGTGCATACTCTCCCCCATCCTCCTCTCCCCCTCCCCCAATACATGCCTCACACCCCCTCATCAATTTCTTCATGTCTTATTTTTTAGTTGTTTGTAAACTCTAAGCCCAATGTGGGGCTTAAACCCACATGCTCCGCCAACTGCACCGGCCAGGCAGTCCATGTCCTTTTATCCCGAAGCCTTCTAGGAGGGGTTAGTCCCAGGGCACAGAGGGAGAGGGGATGGATCCCAAGGCTTCAAGGAGGCCCTCATTTGCAGTGCCCAGCCCAGCCCACCCTATTTCCAGCACAGTCCACAAACACAGCTGTGGGCTACAAGCACGGAGAGGCCCCTTCCCCAGAGGGCCCCCACTCCTAAGACAGAGTGTCTCCAACTAGCTGTTCTTTGGGACCGCGGGCCCCAGCTGGCTCCCTCCCTCTGGACCTGGTAGGTAGGTTAAAAAGAAAACCACAGGCCCAAAAAGGCATCACTTGTGTTAAGGCCCCAAGTCAGTAAACCAAGATTTAATACCTAACCTAACTGTAGTTTCAACCCCTCAGAAATGTAACCTTTTTTTTTTTTAAAGATTTTATTTATTCACTTGAGACACAGATACAGAGAGAGAGCACGAGCAGGGGGAGAGGCCGGGGGAGAGAGAGAAGCAGGCTCCCTGCTGAGCCAGAAGCCCGAAGTGGGGCTCGATCCCAGGACCCTAGGATCATGACCTGAGCCAAAGGCAGACGCTTAACCGACTGAGCCACCCAGGTGCCCCGAAATGTAACCTTTTTAAAATATATTTATTTATTTATTTTTAAGACTTATTTATTTATTTTAGAGACAGTGAGAGAGACCGCAAGTGGGGGGGGGCAGAGGGAGAGAGAGAGAATCTCAGGCAGACCTGAGTTGCAATCAAGAGTCAGACACCTAACTGACTGAGCCACCCAGGCACCCCAGAAATGTAACCTTTAACCAGCCAAATAGGAATTTCCTGCTCTAGGGTCAGCCCTAGGAAGTTTACTGAAAGATCCCTTCCATTCCCCTTAGGAGGGCGAACTTGCCTAAAACAATGAATTCTTTCTAATAATTTCCTTTGTTCTACTCCCTCTCTATTTTTAATTTTTTTAAGACTTTAATTATTTATTTGAGAGAAAGAGCAAGAGCTCGAGCATGAGCAGGGGAAGAGGCAGAGGGACAAGCAGACTCCCCACTGACCGCAGAGCCTAACTCAGAACTCAATTCCAGGACCCTGATATCATGACCCAAGCCAAAGTCAGACACTTAGCCCACTGAGCCACCCAGGTGCCCCTCCCTCTCTATTTTTAAAAAAACTTTCATTTCCTGTGGCCCTTTGGGGTTCCCCTTTACCTGTTAGATGGTGTGCTGCCTGATTCATGAACCAAATAATAAAGCCAATTAGCTCTTTCCTGGGTTGGGACGCCTGGCTGGTTCAGTCAGTGGAGCATGTGATTTTTGATCTTGGGGTTGTGAGTTTGAGCCCCACGTTGGGTATGGACATTACTTAAATATAAAATCTTTGGGGCACCCAGGTGGCTCAGTCGGTTGAGCATCCGACTCGGTTTCGGCTCAGGTCATGATCTCATGGGTGGTGGGATCCAGCCCCTCATCAATCTCCACACTCAGAGGGGAGTCCGCTTGAGATTCTCTCTCCCTCTGCCCCTCCCCTCGCCTCCACACGCGCGCATGATTACGAGTGCTCTCTTTCGCATAAATAAATCAATCTTTAAGAAATAAAATAAAAAATAAAATAAAATCTTTAAGTGCTTGCTTCAGCAGCACATATACTAAAATTGGAATAATACAGAGATTAGCATGGCCCCTGCACAAGGATGACATGAAAATTCGTGAAGCATTCCATGTTTTAAAAAAAAAATTAAAATCTTTAATAAATAAATAAATAAAATTTACTGGGTTGAATTTTTTTTATCTAACACAGGGAACCCAGAGGGAAGGGTTTCCCACAGGGGTGGGCCACCCAGGTGAGCTTAGAGCTGCTTCTCTGAGCTGGCTGCCTCCACCCCCCACCCACCCCTGTTGGTTAAGTCAAAGGAAGTTGTGGGGGTAATCTCTTCCCTCCACTTATTTATTTTCCCACAAGTAAACTAGAGTACATATTAAAAAAATATACCCTCCCCCCGCAAAAAAACCCACCAAGGGACTGTTCAAGCAACTTAAATCTATGGTTTGATTACTTCAGAAGCAAGCATTTGCAAGTGAGTCCACATTCTGTCCCTAGGAATTAGGTGCCATTAATTTTTTATTTTTTTATTTTTTAAAATTTATTTATTTGACAGAGAGAGCACAAGTAGGCAGAGTGGCAGGCAGAGGGAAAGGGAGAAGCAGGCTCTCCGCCGAGCAGGGAGCCTGATGCGGGGCTCGATCCCAGGACCCCAGGATCATGACCTGAGCCGGAGGCAGCCGCTTAACCGACTGAGCCACCCAGGCGCCCCTCTTTATTTTTAAGTACTCTTCACACCCAACGTAGGCTCGAACTCAAGACCCCAAGATCAAGAGTTGCACACTCCACCAACTGAGCCAGCCAGGCGCCCTGGTGCTGTTAATTTTTGTAGTTCGCCTCCCCTGCTTCCTGGCAGAGTAAATGTAAATGTCGACCCTGCCAATCCTTCTTCACCCTCTCCCACCAGGACTGGTACAGTAGCCACCTGACCCTCCTCTCTGGTCCTACCCCTTCCCAGCCAGAGACCCCCAGACCGCCCACCCACCTCCCCAGCCCCCTAAACTGTCACTCTTACCCCCCGGGGAACCGAGGCTCCAGCACCTCTGAGCTCCTGGGCTTTTCTCCCAAGCCCGCCCAATCCCCTCTCTTCCCCTCTGTTCACACGGCCACCTCTACCTAAACTGACCTCCCCTCCTACCTCCCATAAAATTGGGCAATGACCCCTAAAATTCCCTGGTCTCCTAATGAGGCCTCCTTCTGTTTTCTCACTTGGAATGACCTCCCTGCCTCCCCTGATCCATCCTCCTCACCCTCCAATCAAATTCTTTCTCCCCATCTCCCCCACAGACCTGGGCCCGCTCTTAACTCCCTCGCTGGGCCAGCAAAGGGCTGACACATGGGAGTGGGGGTAGAGAAGGGGCAAGACGGTATGACTGAATGGGCTGCCCGCCCATGCTTGTCAGATTTACCTCGAACACAAATCACTTGGGAAGAGAGCAAAACACCAGATTCTGATTCGGTAGGTCTGGGGTGGGGCGGAGAGTCTGCAGGTCTAACAAGCTCCCAGGTGATGCGAAGCTGCTAGATCGGGGACTGGCCCACTGATTGGTTGGGGAGCCCAGGTGCAGGTGGCATCATCCGGGGTATAAGACCGCTGGGTGGTGGCTACACAGGGGTTACCAGTGCGAGTGACTGGAGGAGCCATGGGGCTGAGCCATGGGCTCTTCATCTGCTTTCTGCTCTTGGGAGGCGTGGAGCTGTGCTACCCCCAGACCACTTCTCTGGGTGAGACCTACTACTCATTGCCATCTAGGCCCCCCGTGGTGGTGGAGTGTCTGGAGGCCCAGCTGGTGGTCACTGTCAGCAAAAACCTTTTTGGTACTGGGAAGCTCGTCAGACCTGCAGACCTCACCCTGGGCCCGGAGAACTGTGAACCCCTGGTCTCTATGGACACAGATGATGTGGTCAGGTTTGAGGTCGGGCTGCATGAGTGTGGCAACGGGATGCAGGTGAGACTTGGCCCCCTTGGTGGCCACGGGGAGTGTGGATGCAGGGCCAGGGAGAGGTGGGGCTGGGCCAGAGCCCTTTCACTTGCTGGGGACAGGGAGCAACTGAGGCCTGAAGCCTGGGATTGGCAACTTGGGGTGGTTGAAAGTGCTTGCCTCTAGTTGCCGGAATCAGATAGACAGGGTGGAGTCCAGAGATGGCTCTGCACTCTGGGCCAGAGAGGGCATTCCCCACTCTGATTCCTGAGGGTTTGTGAACCCCTGGAGGGCATCCAGGAGAGATGTGGCTTTGAGGGAGGGGGCAAAGGGCTTCATGATCACCTCTGTGTTAACTTCAAGGCACAAACGGGATCCCTGGGGGTAGTCCCAAGTAGGGGGGGTGGGGACACTTAATGTGGGAGGCAGGTACTGAAGAGCTAAGTAATTCAGGCTACAAGGAGGGGCTTCCAGCAAGGCAGGGCTGGACTGGGCACAGGACCCCTAGCTGGTCCATGGTTCCTTGGACTACTTCCTGTCACCCCACAGCCCATCTTCTCCTTTGTCCTGGGCTCTTGCCCACCAGGCCCTGGACTCACGGCTCAGCTTGGCTAGGGTGGGGGCAAGCTCAGTAAGCACCTGGAGCCTTCCTGGGGCTTTAATCTTCCATGCTGCCCCCCACCCCCGGGGCTTACCCTGAGGCCTCCTGGCCCTTGTTTCCCCAGGAAGAGGACAGCGAGCCCAGAGAACCCAAAGAGTTATTTGAGGAATCATTCTAGTTGAGTAACTCCCAAACTTTGGGCATTAGAACCGCCCGGCGAGCATTTAAAAATCCTGATTCCCTTTTCCTGTGCTAAATCAGATGGGCTGTGGGAGCCAACTAGCAGCATCCTTAAGGCCCCCGGGTGACTCCAATAGGCACAACCTGGCCGTGCCCTTTTCCGGGGTGGGGTTCACAATCCTGCCTGATAAGAATCACCTGGGGCCAGGCCCTGTGCTGTCCCACCAGCTGCAATTGGTTTAATGCCCTGAAATTCTGAACTTCTGAACAGGGCGACCCACAAATGTTGCTGCTGGTCCATCTGGGGCCCTAGCTAGTAGAAAGCTAGGACTCTCTCCTAAAGATGCAGTGGTTCGGGCATGGCCAGGCAGCAGCTTGGTCTCCTCCCGGGTGGCCCCTTGGAAGATGCAAGTATCCGGTAGCACCTGCCTGAGCTCTTCCTGCCTCTGGCAACCACTGACCCAGTATCCCCTTCCGTGATGTGGGTATGAGAAGAGAAGGGAGGGCAAGTTGAGTCTTAACTGCTATGGCCATGAATTAAACTTCTTGGAACCTTCTGGGTTCAAGGTGGCTCTCTAGGTCCCAGGCCTTCCCTGCCCCCCCTTCCACCCCCAGAAGGAAACGGTGTTGGGATGGGGGTGGCAGCCTGAGAAGGGGAGCACATATCCAACACCCCTGGTCGCTGGGCACCACTTGGGGCCTGACACAGAGCTGATCCAGACCCCCTGCGGTGGTGTCACAATTTCAGGAGGGGGGGGGCGGGAAACGGAGGTTCGAGGGTGGTACCTGTTCAGGCTTTCGCATGGGTCATCAGGAGGGTGGGCTTTGAGTCCAGGGTCTGGGTTCTCCCCGCCTCAGGTGGGCTGCCCTCCCTGCACCCTTTCGTGGGCAGGTGATGCTGTTGGGGTTAATCCCTCCCGTTCCGTTCAGGTGACGGACAGCGCTCTGGTGTACAGCACCTTCCTGCTCCACAGCCCCCGCCCTGCGGGAAACCTGTCCATCCTCAGGACTAACCGCGCCGAGGTTCCCATCGAGTGCCGCTATCCCAGGTCAGTGTGGGACAGGGCGTGTTGCTGCGCCTGGTGCAGAGGCCCCTCCCAGCATGCTCTGGCAGCTTGGTGGCTCGAAGTTGTGCGTACTTAGGTTGAGGTCACCGCCCTCCACTCCAGCGGGGAGTGGGGAGGCCGCTGAGTCTGCCCTGAGCCTCTGAAATGCATCGGGGCCGCAGCTGTCTCTCGGTGGAAGCTGCAGGGCTGCCCAGCCCAGGCCCACCTTGAAGTTCGGAAAAACTCCGTGCAGGGGGAGGTTCTAGGCTTGGGCTAGCACAGCTTGCTCTTGGCCTCTGGCTTCCCCCGCAATGTGCACGCGGGTGGGGGAGACCCCTCAAGCCTTAGCACCAAACACGTGCCTGTGACCTTGGGCACTGGCGCGTGAGGAGGGGGCAACTATGGCTCATAATGACAAGGCCACAGTGCCGGGTCCTGTGTGGCTCCGCTGAATGCAGAGTGCACAGGCTGGGAGGAGGTAAGGGAGGTACCATGAAGGTATGGGCCTGGGTGGGGGGCGGTTCATGGTAGAGGCTCCCAGAACAAGATCCTGGGAGGGTGCCTCTAGGACGGGTGGGACTGAGACGGTCTGGGCAGAGCCACACACTCCCTAGGGGAGTGCAACGTACCACTAAGAGGGGCGCAGCCCAGGGGTCTGGAGCCCAGGGCCTGGTCAAGAAAGGGAAGGGGGAACAAAAAAGAGAAGGGAGACGGGGGGTTCTAAAGGCCCAACCAGATCCAGAGAAGGGGCGCAGGCTCACACCTTAGCGGGCGCCCCTCCCTAGAACCAAGCTGAATGGGTAAGGACGGGTTTCTCAACCCAGAAGGGCCTCGGGCAGATGGAATCGGTGAGACCAGCTGTGATGGTGTAGAATGAGTTCTGACCCACGGCAGCAGGGGTGGAGGGAGCCTGGAGCCTGAGCTGGTTGGGTGGCGGAAGATGGAAGAGCCAAGGGCAGGAAGGCCAGCCGCCCCTGTACTTGCTCCAGAGGCTGAAGCCCTCCTGGAACCATGGCTGCCTTGCTTTAGAAAATCTCTGCCTGGGACTGACCTGAGAACGTGGGCTTGCCTGGCCCGATGGCAGCAGGTGGTGCAGGGGGGCCTGCCCCAGGCTGGGATGCTCTATCCTAGCTCCAGTTCTCCCATGCGTCACCGACACAGCCTCTCCCATGAGACCCGGTGAGGTCGGCAGGGCAGACCTCTGGAGACCTCCCACTGCTTCCAAGGACCTTCCCGTCCTGGTATAGGCCCAGACAGTCTCTGAGGCCCCTCAAGAACCAGAGGGGGTGCAGAGAGGGCTGGCTGCCTCAGGCCCAAAATCTGAGCCTCTGGGGTTAACCCTGATAAGCCCATCTGGGTCTAGAGACCAAACTGCGAACTCGGGTGTATCCCATTTTCATGCCTCAGCAATGTCCTCACAGCTAGAGGGAGGGGCCCACTCACAGATGTGGGGTTTGGGAGGGTCAAGGGGGAGGCTCAGACTTCGGGTGTCTGTTCAGTGGCCTTAGACTCACCGCCTGGCTGGGCCCCAGCTGAGGTCTCTGCTGTGAGATAGGAACGAGAGACCCAACCCCTCCACTGAAGCCAGGTGGGATGAGCTCAGGACAGGTGTAGACAGCTGGTCTGCTCCGTAGGCACAGCAACGTGAGCAGCCAGGCCGTCCTGCCCACCTGGGTGCCCTTTAGGACCACGATGCTCTCAGAGGAGAAGCTGGTTTTCTCTCTCCGCCTGATGGAGGGTAAGCAAGGAGGGCTTGGGTGGGTGCTGGCAGGGAGAGCTCGGGTGGTCTCACCCCTGACTGTGCCTTTCAGAGGACTGGGGCTCCGAGAAGCGGTCCCCCACCTTCCAGCTGGGAGACCTCGCCCACCTCCAGGCCGAAGTTCACACTGGTAGCCACGTGCCACTGCGGCTGTTCGTGGACCACTGCGTGGCCACGCTGACACCCACCCGGAACGCCTCCCCTCATCACACCATCGTGGACTTCCACGGGTGAGGGCTGGGCCACCTCTCTAGGGAGCCCTTGTAACTACCTGACCTCCACCACCTTTCTCAGCCCCTGACTCCATTGTCCACTCCTCTTCAAAGCTGTCTTGTGGATGGTCTCTCCGATGCCTCTTCTGCCTTCAAAAGCCCCAGACCCAGGCCAGAGACTCTGCAGTTCACAGTAGACATGTTCCACTTTGCTAATGACTCCAGAAACACGGTAATTGACCTTTAAAAAATAACTAGGGGGCACCTGGCTGGCTAAGTCAGTGGAGCGTGTGACACTTGGTCTCAGTGTTCTAAGTTCAAGCCCCATGTTGGGTGTGGAGCCTACTTCGGGGGTGGGGGAACGTGGAATAAGATTGAACTATAGGGTCAGGCTGACCAGGCTTACTGTCTGCTGTGGGTCACCAGGTATCTCCTTAAGCAACTTGATAGCTCTGTCCCTATCCCAAAACTCTGTGAATTCAGCTGATAAAGCCATGGGCTCTAGTGAGATCTTTAGGGAAGAAGCATGGGTAGCACAAACCCTTAGAGGTAGGTAGGAAGCCCATGACAGGTGGAGAGAATCCAGGGTCTTAGAAATAGAACCAACCAGGGGTAGAGCTGATGGCTCAGATGAGAGGAGGACCACCCACTGTGGCATCTGGTGGCCAGGTCACTAACCTGGTCTTTGCCACAGTGGGCAGGGCCAGAAGCCAGATGAAGGGTTGAATAAAGGGGTTGACAAAAACAGGTGTCACCCTTCCTGGAAGCTTTCTGGAAGGGCAAGAAAAGCAGGTATGAATTTCTCTTCCTACAGGGTAGGCTCTTGAACTTGATCCTAAGCTAGACCGGGGACTTTTTGAAGCTTGAGTGCATCAGCAGCATCTGGAGGGTTTATTGATCTAGGTTGGGCCCCATCCCCAGGATTTGGTTTTAGTAGGTCTAGAAGAGAGCCCAGCCTCTGCATTGCTAACCAGAAAGTGCTGGTAGAATTTTACAAATAAAAAATAGATCTTAAGTTTGCTGAACGAGGAGCAGGGGATGCAAAGTTTGGAATAGCTGCTCAGGAAGGGATTGTAGCAGGGATTTTTTTTTTTTAATTTTGGCTCTATGCTAATCACCTGGAAAGGTCCTATAATCCCCTATCTTTTCACTTAATTGGGATGGGGACAGCATCTCTTTTCTAACATTTTATCATGGAAATTCTCCTGTGATGAAAGAATTTCACAGCAAATACCTATATACCTATCATCTAGATTTCTACCATTAGACTAGTGAATGAATGACCATAAAATATGGTCTTTTTTACTTGGAAATCATCAAAAGCTACTTCAGCTCCTAGGGGGCTCTAATAAACAGCTGGGTTTACAAACCACTAAACCAAAGGCTCCTATGGCTGAGGGGCATTAAGGGGTTAGCACAGTGAATTTGTAGATGACACTGGAGCTACCTCCCCATGCCCAGCAGTTCTGTTCTGAGAACAGGAAGCTTGATACAGACTGGTCAATAAAAGGAGGGGTGTGAATCAAGGCTATTGGTGAGATGCCCTGAAGCTCCAGATGGGTCGGATGGGGCTGCGGATAAAGAACAGACTGAGAAAGGGTCCTGATCACCCAGATCAGTGACCTTGTGGGTCCTAGGGTAGAGGATCCTAGTTGGGGTAGGGAGTGCCACTGACCCTCAGAGGTGACCTGGTGGGGGGGAGAAAGGGATAAGGCTTCATACAGGTGGTGTTTATCAGCGCAGGTGCAACCTGAGCTTCTATCTGCCCCTCTAGGGATTTTGTGGGGGTTGGGGGGGGGGTTGCGGACCAGAGACCAGAGGATGCTGCTGATCAGTGGAAGGTAGCCTGAGTTCTGGGAAGATTCTCCCTTAACAGTAAATGGGGTGGTTTGGCTGACCCTGTCCAAGGCACAGAGAAGTAAACCTTTTATTCAAGAGGAACAGAACCATTGTAGAGTCTTGGGCCCCAGTTAACATGAACAAATGTACTGGGAAGAAGCTTGAGGATAAAAGCAGTGCTATCCTGAAATAGGGATCCTAAGGGATCCCAGAGCTCTCCTCTGCTGGGGCAGATAGAAGGCTGGTGGCCTGGGGCGCCTGGCTGGCTCAGTCAGCGGAGCATGTGACTCTTGATCTCGGGGTTGTGAGTTCAAGCCTCACGTTGGGTGTAGAGATTACTTTAAGATCTTTAAAAAGAAAAAAGCCGCTGGCTAGAAGTGTATCCTCCCTTGTTCAAATTGGCTTCCCTGCTGGTGCACTCAGCCACTAGGTGGTGGCCAAGGTTTATGGCTCTGCAAAAGGCTTCAGAGAAGGTGGTAGAACTTCTACGCCCTTGTAGGGTTGGCAGGAGTTGCCAAAGCACTACCTGGAGTATGAAGGGGGGGCCTCTGCCTGGGGGTGCATCTGCCGAGAGGACCAGGGCTGACGTGAACCCTGGCTTCGTATCAAAATTTCCCCGATCCCAGGTGGCACGGTGGTAAGGGATTGGAGAGTTTGGGAAAGATTGGGGGGGGGGGGGGTATAAAGCTGGTGGGTTACAGTCTAGAATCTGATCTGCCACTTCAAGTCTTGGCTGACTTCACCTCTGACCCTCTACTATCTCTAAAATGAACTCCAAGGGTTCAGGTTAAAGAACTGGCTTACTCAAGTCCCTGGTACAGTTTAGAATTCCACCTCGTAACACCTGCTCTTACTTCTAGATCTATATCACTTGTCATCTGAAGGTCACTCCGGCTGACCAAGTCCCGGACCAGCTAAATAAAGCCTGTTCCTTCATCAAGTCTACCAAGAGGTGAGGGAACGGGTTAGACATGGCTGGGGCAGAAAGCCATGTCACTGGCCTCCCTGGGGTCCGTTCCCCTAGGATGTATACCAGCAGCAGGCTGGTTCCTGAGGGTAACACGGCCATCTGATCTTCTGGTCTTCTTCCCCGCCCCCCCTTCCCCCCCTTCCCCCCACCCCGCCCTGCTCAGGTGGTACCCTGTAGAAGGCACTGCTGACGTCTGTCACTGTTGTAACAAAGGCAGTTGTGGCCTTCCAGGCCGTTCCAGGAGGCTGTCCCACCTAGAGAGAGGGCAGCGCAAGTCTGCTTCCCGAGCCCGAAGTCGAAGGCACGGTAGGTGTTAGGACCCCTCCAGGGCTCTTGCCCTTCCCTCCGTCTAGGGTACGTGCTGTCCCTGCAGGGTGACATTCCTCTTTGGTCTCCCACTCAAGGCTGCTCACCGCTGGGGGAATGCGGTTTTGGGCTTTCTTACATAGAAGACTTGGGGGCTAATAGGGGACTCTAAACCCCCACTCCAGCATCAGCCAGGGGTTCAGAGTAGGGCGTGATCAGGACTGTGGGGGAGATAACGCAGCTTCTAGAACAAAACCTGGTTAAATCTGCTGAAATAGAGCAAAACCATCGGACCCCTGGTGTGGGACTAAGGTGACCCTTAGGTATCCTGTGTCTTTCAGTGACCGAAGAAGCAGAGATCACCGTGGGGCCTCTGATCTTCCTGGGAAAGGCTGGTGATCGTGGTGTGGAGGGGTCCACCTCTCCTCACACCTCTGTGATGCTGGGCTTAGGCCTGGCCACGGTGGTATCCCTGACTCTGGCTACCGTGGGCCTGGTCCTTGCCCGGAGGCACCGTACTGCTTCTCGCTTGGTGATATGCCCTGTGTCTGTTCCCCAATAAAAGAAGAAAGTGAGCTCTGGGGTGTGGCGCAGTGATGTCATATAGGGGTGAGGGGGAAGAGGGGGCGGACGGGAGAACAGTGCTGTGGGCTCAAGGAGCACCCTCCAGCATGGACTACTGCATCTCTAGCGTGGGGTGGTCTGTCCACAGCAGAGAGGCCAGACTGGGTTATGAAGGCAAGCCTGCATTTTCCTGGCTCTGGGCAACACGGCCTTCCTGGGAGAGGGGCTCATCTTCCCAGGCCACCATCCTCCCATGTCTCCAAGGAGGCCAAGATGTCAGCTATCGGGGGCAAAAAAGCAGGGTGGGCCCTGCCAGCCCCGCTTCTGGGCTAGCAGAGGGTCTGGTGTGTCTCTGGACCCCGTGCATCTGAAATGGGGTTGGGGGCAGGGAGGAAAGGATGGAGTCGGCTTCTCTAGGGGGCAGCAGACTTGAGGCCCAGAGGTGACCGGGTCCAGGGCGGGGGTCTGGACAGTGGTCACCCTGGGCCTGAGGCTGCTGTAGGGGAGCACGTCTGGGGTGTAGGGTGAGTGGGAGTGTGCTATGGCCAAGTCACCAACTCAGAGGTAGGCTCCTCAGAAGGGCTGAGCCCTGCTTGAAGCTTCCTGTCACTGGGGGGAGCTGCTTTCCCCCTCTGATAGAGCTGCCTTCCTCTCCTAAGCCCCAGGGGTGCCCAAGCAGCTTGTGATCCCCTCTCCAGGGCAGGGGGTCCCCCGCTCCCTCTGACAGCTGTGACACCCCCCTCCCCCCAGGGGGCTGTGGCCCTTAGCTGGCTCCAACCTCACCCCAGACCCCAACTCCTCCTCCTGATTGGGTGAAGTTCCCCTTCACTGGGAATCCCAGGTTTGCCAGTTACTTTCTGTGAGCCTGAGGCTCCTCATGGGCAAAATGGGGCTGGTACCGGTTGGGCGGGCTTGTTGGACATAAATGGGATTGGAACCAGAGGGAGCTTAATTGTTGCATCTGGAATGGCTCCCTCCCTGCAGCCTGGGGCCTGGCTGAGGGCAGAGGCTTGGATGTGTTGACAGAGGCCTAGAGACAAATGTCTAAAGTACATTCAGGGGGCGCCTGGATGGCTCAGTTAAATGTCTGCCTTCGGCTCAGGTCATGATCTCAGCGTTCTGGGATCAAGCCCCGCATCAGGCTCCCTGCTCAGTGAGGAGCCTTCTTCCTCTCCCTCTGCCACTCCCCCTGCTTGCGCTCTCTTGCGCTTTGTCAAATAAAATTCTTTAAGTACATTCAGAGCAAGGTTTTGATTCTGGGTCTGCCTCGGTTCTTGCCCCTCTAAGGGTGGTCTGTGAACACTATTAGCATCACCTGGGGACTTGTGGAAAGGCAGAATTTGGGGCCCCATCCCAGCTCTAATCTGCATTTTAAAATCTCCAGGTGATTCAGGTGTGTTAAGGTGCCCTGGGCCAAGGGATTTGCAGCAAGAAGGAATCGCCTCCCTCCCCCCCCCCCCCCCCCCCCCCCCCCCCCCCGCCAAGCAGGTCTGGCTGTGCTGTGGGAGGGAGTAAAAGGCTGGAGATAGGAGGGGTGGGCTTCCTGGAGCTGGTGATCCTGGAGCAAATCCTTGAAGAACCAGCAGGTCCTGGCTGGACAAAAGGGGAAAGGTGGGTGTGGAGGGAGGAAAGGAAGAGAGAACACTTTCTCCTGGAAGAGTGGAGGGCCTGGGTGCCTAGAAGAGATGGGGTGGGTAGGGAGGGATGGAGGCCTCCTACCAGTTAGTCATTAACAATGTGAAAAGGAGCCTCGGAATGGACAGTCTGTGTCAAGAAGACCCAGAGGAACAGCAGAACATGGCCTGGAGGCAGAATCAGCCTGGCTCCCTGCCTCTGCTGGCCTGGCAGTTCCCCCCATCTGTGAGGTATGCTGTCCAGAGACTGAGTGGAGTGCTTGATGGCCGCCTGGCTCATGCAGCAGGCCTCGGGGGGCCAGAGGGCCTGTGTCTCATCCCACCCAGCTCTACTCCTCACCGAGCCTGTTTCCTCCTCAGCATCATCACCTTTCAGATGGAGTTCTCCACTCTTCAGGGTTCTTGGGAAGAGTAACGCTGTACTTGGGGTCCAATGAAGGGGCTTAGGACAAGTCTCCCCAAAGTGTGTGGCTCGGCCTACAGCTCAAGGTAGGCCACATGCCAATGGAGACCCAACAGCTCAAGAGAAATTTTTGCCCCTCCCTTAACTAGAAGTATTGAATTTGGGGGGAGAGTGTCTTTCCCAGAATGGGAGTTTTTGCCACCAATTTTATCTGAGTGATCCATGGGGCGGGGGGGGGGGGGGCAAACATCTGATTTTTTTTTTTTTTTTTTTTTAAGATTTTTGTCAGCACAAGCAGGGGAAGCGGCAGGCAGAGGGAGAATCAGGCTCCCCGCTTAGCAAGGAGCCCGGTGCTGGACTCGATCCCAGGACCCTGGGATCATGACCTGAGCAGAAGGCAGATGCTTAACCTACTGAGCGACCCAGGAGTCCCCAAACATCTGTGATTCTTGCCATTTGAATTGCCTTACATGGCCTACCCCCTTCCTTAGCTCAGGATGGCCTATATATTTCATGTCAGCTTTGTCTTTGGGAACGCACATACATGAACGGTTCATGACCCACAAAATTCGATCTGATTTTTGTCCTGTTAATCTGTCTCATGTTAACCTGTAATTTACCCATGTGAGTTTGCACCTCGGGAAGTCAAACTGCACCAGGTGGAGCAAATACGGAGATCACGGGGAATGGCTTCCAATACGCAGTGACCGATAAAGAGAGGGTTGGACGGGTTCCTTTTGTTTAGGGGTAGGATGACTAGATGAGGAAGCCTTGTCTTCCTATGCAGAGGTGGGCATAAGGTGGTGCATGTGCCCGAAGGAAACATGCCTAGACCTACCTTGTAAGTTACATAAATGAGGCTGGGTGGAGATTTTAGTGCTCTAATGAGGTAAAAGTGATTGTGGATCATTCCAGAGGTCACTCCGTGGTCCATCACAGGTGTGAGGTTTCCACTCAGGGGTCTAGCTGGTGACAAAATTCTTTAGCCAGAGAGACTTTCTGGAGGAGAGAGAATTTTCACTCCCCACCACCCTCGTGTGTGGGGACAGAAGCGCTCCATAAGCTACGGCTACTTCCAGGACACGCCGCAGGGACTGTCCCCGCAACAACCACCCATCCTGTTATCTGCTCTCCTCTTTCGGGGGCTTGCAACATCCTGGGAACTCCTCTCATTCAACTTCTGCTGTCTTCAGCGGGAACAGGAAGTGGCTATATCTGGTGTGGGGAGGAAGTGTGACTAGAATGTGACCCTGGATGTTAGCCCCAGCTGGTTCCAGACGGGCCTCTGCACTGCGTGAAGCTGGCCTCCTTGGGAAGGGCCAGAGAGGCCACCTCCAGCAGTGAGGGCAGAGGGCCCCGCCTTGTAAACTCCACTGGAAGTTTGGGGGAAGTGAGGGAGATAGCCAGCAGCTGAGGGTTGTCTGGATTTCCATTGCTTACAGCCACCTGTTTCCCTGGTGTTTGGGGCAGCTTCTTATTACATGCTATGAAACTCTTGGTGGATCAGCACTTCATGGGTTTAAAACTTTGCCTTTGTGCTTCCTGGTGGCCAAGGGAAAAAGGGGGAGGCGGTGGTTAAAAAGGACAATGCGGGGCTGGGGGAGTAAAATCATGATCGCCCAAATACAAAATGAAAATGTGTCAAAGGTCTTGTTGTAACTCCTTCCTTGAGGGAAACCGCAGGATGTTAGAACTGGTTCAAAGGAGAATCCGAAGACTTACATAAAGGTAATCAGGAATGCAGAAATGAATTTGCTGATAGATGCAAACTTGGCTTCCTCCAAAGGGCAGAAATCAATTTCATCTCCACAGACAGACGGGAATCCTTGCAATCATTTGCATTACTACTGGCTTTCTACAATATACAGAATTGCAAAATATGTTAGGGGTGCCTGGGTGGCTCAATCGGATAAGAGTCTGCCTTTGGCTCGGGTGGTGATATCGGGGTCCTGGGATCAAGCCTTGAGTTCGGCTCCCTTCTGAGCAGGGAGTCTGCTTCTCCCTCTCCCTCTCCCCTTCTCCCACCCCCTCCCCGTGCTCGCTCTCTCTCAAATCTTTGTTTTTTTAAAGATTTTATTTGAGAGAGAGAGAGAACACAAGTGGGGAGGGGGGGGAGGGAGAAGCAGACTCCCCACTGAGTGGGAAGCCCGACATGGGGCTCAATCCTGGGACTCCAGGATCATGACCTGAGCCAAAGGCCGACGCCCAACCGACTGAGCCACCCAGGTGCCCCTCTCTCAAATCTTTAAAGAAAAAAAACTTAGTCAAAGACTAGGCAAGGCAGACTTTTATAGAACCAGATAATCTGGAAGGTTGCTAGAAGACATCCAGTTATCTTTTTGCCCATGTCTGAGACACTTTTGCCTGATAGGTGTTAGATTTACCAGGTATTTTTAGCAAGAGATTCTAAGCAGCTCCTAGGGACTAATGAAACTAAGGTTCAGGGGGAGGCTGGATACTACCAGGAAGATAACTCTGTCTCTCGGGGGGCCTCTTGCCCTTAGCCTTTAGGCTAGGAAACCTGGCTTGTCCACACGCCACACTGAGCCCTCTCTTGAGCAACTCCGGATCCCAAACCAGGATGCCAGAGTATTAATTTACAATGAGAACAACTGGGGTGGAGGGCATAGGTCGAGTGAGATTGCCTAGTGTTAAAACAAACTTCTCGGATGAATTAGCTGTGAGTACACATCAGTTATTTCAGACTTGCAGCAAGGGAACCAGCAAAAAGGACAAGCCAGTTCAAAACGTGTTCCAAGGGGCCGGAACTTACATAAGATAACGCTTTTAGGGGCTTTGCTCCTGGGGCTGCAAAGCCATCATGCTTTTGTTGGCTGTGTAGGTCACACCTGGGTCCTGAGTGGGCACCGTTGCCCAGAGATGCCAGGTGCTGTCTATTAATCAGAAATAATGAGCAAGGCAGCTGTGGCTTCTAATCAGACAATCCCTCCAGAGTGTCAGATGGAGGCCAATTAGCCGAGGCACCAAGCAACAAAATCCTGCCTTTCCAAGCAAAACATCAGAAAGTGCTCGAGCCCCTTAGTGGAGAGGCTGGGCCCCCGGGTCTAGCCTTTTCCCAGATTTACATTGATCTTTTCTTGCTCCCGGGTGAGCTGGGGCCGGTTCCAGGATCAGAACCTTCAGAAGCAGTAAACCTTGGCACCTGGAGTGGAGTCTAAGGACTTCTCGGAAAAAAATTAAGTTTCTTTGGCCACCATCGCTCCCCATTCCGTGGCCAACAGCCACATTCTTTCTTGGGCCACGTCATTCATTCTCAGTTGCTAGGGAGCCTTCTGAGGCCTGAGGTCGGCACAAACTCCAGCCTTTGAGACATTAAAAAAAACAAAACAAAACAAAAAACCAACAAAGCTTCCCTTCTGGGCAGAAGATTTTGTTAGGACAGAGGGTCAATGCCAGGGATGTGGCAGTTCCTTTCACTCCTAGGAGCACTTCGTGCCAGGCATACCTAACCCGCCCTACTGTGTGTGTGTGTGTGTGTGTGTGTATGGGTGGGGGGGCATTCTCACATTTTTCAAACCAACAACACAAAGAGGTGCACATTCTCTATGCTCTGCAAGTTCCTTTTTTCTTTTTCAAAGATTTTATTTATTTGACAGAGAGAGACAGCGAGAGAGGGAACACAAGCAGGGGGAGGGGCAGAGGGAGAGGGAGAAGCAGGCTTCCCACGGAGCAGGGAGCCCGATGAGGGGCTCGATCCCAGGACCCTGGGATCATGACCTGAGCCGAAGGCAGACACTTATCGGCTGAGCCACCCAGGCGCCCAGTGCAAGTTCTTTTTTTTACTTAATGATAGATCTTGGCCACTGCTCCATTAGCTCCTGTGAATCTTCCTCATTCTTCCTACTAGTGTTCCGAGGTCATTTAACCAGCTCCTTTCTGCTGGGCAGATGCTTCCGATTCTTTGCCACATACATTGGTTTATTTATTATTTTTTTAAGATTTTATTTATTTGAGAGAGAGAGAGATAGCGAGAGAGGGAACACAAGCAGGGGGAGTGGGAGAGGGAGAAGCAGGCTCCCCGCCGAGCAGGGAGCCCGATGCGGGGCTCGATCCCAGGACGCTGGGATCATGACCTGAGCCGAAGGCAGACGCTTATCGGCTGAGCCACCCAGGCACCCCCCTACATTGGTGTAAAGTTCAGTTTGCAAGTGGCCGATCCTCTTTCCCTCCTTTCAGCTCCCTCAGGGGCGTCCTGCTGCAGCGTCAGAACACAGCACACTCACTCTCTCCTGCCTAAAAATTTAAAGTCCATCTCCCCCCCGCCATTCTCCTTCTTGCTGCTGCCCTATTTCTCTTCCTTTCACGACGAAAACTCTTTATTTTTCCCAAATAAAAATAGTCTTTCTTTTCAGGTTATAAAAAAGGAAACTATTCATTGGGACACACTCAAATGATGCAAGAAGAGTACAAAGAAAGTGAAATCACCTGCTATCCTGCTCGTCAGATGTTACTGTGTTGACCAGTGTCCTTCCAGGCACCCACAGCCACGGGCCACCTTATGTAAGTCGCCTCATTCCACACATGTGGGTTTACCCTCTTCCGCCCCATGCCCGGATGTGTGGAACACGAAGGTGGTTCTTGGAAGAGCGGTCTGCACTCCCAGACTGCAAAACCTTCACAACCACAGACATCTATGTGCATCTGTGTGCTCGAGCCCCTGCTTCTCTACGGAAACCACTTTGGTCACCAGTGGCCTCACTGTAGCGAAGTTGGAATTTTGGGGCATTTCCTGAAGACTGCAAGATGAGAGAGCCCGGAACTGGGAGGCAGGGGCCCTGGGTTCTGGGATAGGCACCCCTCCCAGCAGACCTCTAGGAAGTGTCTGTTGGGCCTCTAGGAAGTGTCTGTCACCACTGAGCACCACCTTCATGGGACACTCCTCTTGATTCTCTGCCACCATGCTCGCCCCGGGCTCCCCCAGTCCGGCCTCCTTTCCAGACACTTCTATCTCCTCTGTTCTTCAAAAGTCAGTGTTCCTTAGCCCTGGACTCCCCTTTTCTTATCTTCTGTGGTCTTTCCAGGTCATCTCAGTCTCGTTGCCTGTGACTCCCAAGTCCCTATGTCTACCCAGATGTCTGGATTTGCTCGCCTTCCTACCTCACGCTCAACTTGTTGACTGAAATCCCCTCCTCCCCGCTTTCTAGTGTCTTCTACCTCATGGGAAGGCACTCCATGCACCCAGACTTCCAGGCTGTGTCCTACTTCCCGCCTCTGTGAAACTTCTCCACCCTGGCCTTCCCCCTGGCTCCCACACTGGCCCCCAACCTGGGCAGCCCCATCAAGCCTCCCTCAGAGCTCCAGCTCCTGCTCTCCGAGTTTAGATGTCCTCCCCTTTCCAGAGCCTAGGTTCCAGAACCTTTCCAGCCCAGCCTGCCACTATTGTTCTGTTTGAGCCTGTAGGTGTGTGTGAGTGCAGTGGGATTTTAAGGACAATAACTATCACTCAAGCATTTCACTGAGGAAAAAGGAAGCACTTAAGAGAACACCTTTTGAGGGTTGAAAGGCTTTTCTAATGCTTCAGACCATTTCATCTGCACCACCCTCCCCGCCCCCACCACTCCCAGCAAGGCCAGTGATATGGGGCTGCTCAAGTCTGGAGTTAGACACAGCTTAGAAAGTCACCCTTCATTTCTAGAAAGAGGGCTGGCATCATTGGGAGAACCTAACTTTGGCGCTTCTCCAGACTCAAGGCCTATATCCTCTAAGTCAGGTTCTAGGTCATGAAGAGTCCTGGCCTAGGGTCCCAGAAGAGGGCCCACCACAGGCACTCCTTCCCCTGCTTCATCAACTTTGGGTTGATTAGTCCCCCTCTCTGGGCCTCAGCTTTCTTTTCTATAAAATAAAGTTTTGAACTGAGTGATGGGGGGAGGTGGGAGGTGTCTCTTTCTTAAATCCCTGATGAAGTATGAGTGACATTAGATTATGTAAAGACACTCAACTAGAGTCCCAGATTCAGAGAACTCCGAACCCTGTGAAACTGTGTGCAAGATTGTATGTGTGACCTGCATGTACATGTGTGTGAACATTTCTATCTGAGCGTATTTTGGGAATAGCTTTCTTTAGCTCTGTAAAGGAGGTCTGTGATCCCAAAAGAGTAGTCACCAACCTGGTTCAGGCCTTCTATGTGGACTACAGCAACAGCCTCCAAACTGGTCTCCCCACTCCTTTCTCTGTCCTTTAAACCTATCCTCCACCTACCACACAGGGTATCCTTCTAAAGTGCAATGCTGACTGTCATTCCCTTGCTTGAATCTTTCTACTGGCTCCCATTGCCTAAATTCCTTGCATGGGCATTTAAAGACAATCATAATCTTACCCAGCCTGCTGTCCACCCTAATCTATTTTCTCCTGTCCTCAGCCCCTCCGTGTACCCTCCTGCCCTGGCCACAGGGAACGTTTCACTGCTTCCTGAATGCATCAAGCACTTTCACATCTCTCTTCCTTTGCAAGAGCTTCCCCGTACTCCATCTGGCAAACCCCTGTGTGTGCTTTAAAATCCAACTCAGGCATCCGACCCCTTTGTGATGTCTCCCTGACACCTCCCCCAAATTAACCACACCCTCTGTGCTCCAAGTCCTGTGCTTAAACTCACATTCATCCCCCTGTACTGTATTTACGTGTTTGAGTGTCTGTCTCCCCAAGTAGATATGAAGCTCTCGCAGGAGAGAAACCACGTTTCTGACTCACGTTTTAATCCCCAGGACCCAGCACAGGGCCTGGCACCACATATGTACGGGTAAACACGATCTAAAAGTAAATAAGTAAATGAAGAAGTAAGTCAGTGAGTGAGCGGACTAAGAAGGAAGAATAGATACACCCGAACAGGTGCGTGTCGGGTTGGGTCCCGCCCCACCCCCAACCCACGGAACTACCTTTCCCAGAAGGCCCCGCGTCCTGGGCATGCGCAGCGGAGTGCTAGGAAGCTGCGACGCCGAGTTTCACTCTGGCTACCTCCTCAGAGTCGGAGCTTCAGTCGGAGCGGTGCCCAGGCCGAACCCGAGCTGTAGCCCGAGTGCGGCGGTGCCTTCAGCCTGCCCCCTCGCCTTCCTCAGCTTCGGTGAGAGGGGCGGGCAGGCCACCTGCCTGTCGCCAGGGCTGGGGTCCCGGGGACGCGGGGGAGACCGAGCCGAGCTGGGACCGGAAGGGGGCGGGCGTGGGAGTGAGGGAGGGCTGGGCCGGGCCGGGGAAGAGCCCGGGGGTGAGGTCCGGGGGGATTGGGAGGACTGGCCGCCGGGCTGGGGCAGCCGCAGGCGGGAGTTGGGGAAATGAGACGCGCCGGCAGCTTGGGACAGGACTGGGTGCGAGGGTGAACGCCGGGTGGAAGCCGAAGGGCTAGCAGGGGGAGGGGCGCAGACCCTGGGAGTTTGGGGCGGTCGCGAGGAGGGTACCCCTTCCCGCAGGAGCGGGCCGAGGCGGCGGGGATATTGCCACCGGGCTCTGTGGTTCGGGGTGTGGATTCGGCTGGGCTCTGCCTTCAGGTGGACGACTCGCTGGAGCCCGGGGCTGTACTTTTAAAGAGTTTGTCCCCTAACTCTGCTTCCCTCGCCTCAAGTAGGGGTCGCCCTCCCGGAAACCCCTGTTTCCTGGGGCCCTGTGTTACTTTTGAGGGGTGCATAATGTGTGTTGAAGAGGATTTAGAAGACGCTCTTTTCTGAAGCTGTTCTTTCGTACCCCCCCTCCCCCTCAAGCCAGCCTGGTTCCACTTCTCTACGTGCCAGTAACAATGGAAATAGTGTGTGCACAGGCGCTTGGACGTTAAGAATTAACTCAGAATATTTCTGCCTGCCATCCTAACTCCTCTAGTAGAGTTCTATAAGGTGGACTTTCTGGTCGCCAAAATCAGGCTTTACCATCCGGGTAACTGTAACTAGGCCTCTTGTTCATTTGCTGTGTGACCTTGGCCAAACTTTTACCCTCTCTGGTGTGCTAATTTTCGTGGTTACTTACACTGCAGACTGGCTTATGAAGTCCGGTTAGGCCTTTCCATGAAAGAGCTGAAGTTTTTGTTTTTTTCCTCCCACCATCCCCTTGATTATTGAGCGGGTAGAGGGAGACTGTTGTACCTTCTGCCCTGCCCAGGCTGTTGGAAAATAAATCTGGTGATTTCCAGTCCCCGGCCGCAGTGCACAGACCCAACATCTGTGCATTCGTTTTCACTGACCGCTGTTTCTCCATTTAAAACCTGATCATCTTTTTCCTTGTTGGTGAAGGTGCCCTGGAATTTGCGTTGCTGAGTCAGCAAGGCTTTCCGATTTGCTCCATTTTTGTTGTTTGCGTTTTATATCAAGATGGGAACTCAAACAAGTCATTCCTCCTAAGGATCTAGTGTCTCCGTCAAGAAGGGACAGTTTGTGCCAGCTCTCCAGAGGGAAAAGGTAAGAGCCACAGGGACTTCTCATTGCTGCCTTCTGGACCTGGTTTTCAGCGGAGATGGAGACTGGGGAGCATGGAATTTAAGGTCTCCGGAATGAAAGTCAGCCTTGGGAGTCGATTGTTGATTGCCAACTGTCTCAAATAGAGTCAAGTGCTTTCTTGTCAAGGGCTTCTCCTGTTTAACCAGTCTTAGAGGATGCTTTCCACTTAAGGCATGCTTTACGCGGTGAAGGACACAAGTCATGATTTCAGCATCTGAACTGGGAATTTTTATTTCTTTTGTTGCACGAACAAAACTGGGTGCCTTCTTTGTGTCAAGCCCCGTGCTCAGTGGTGGGGCACCCCGATGAGCGACAAGAGCTCTGTCACCTGGGAGCTCATCATTTGGTGGAACAGACAGACAAACCATAGATAGTGGCAAGGCATTGTCGGTGTGCTATGTGTTGAGGCGGGAGGAATCACAGGGCAGAGCCCCAGCCCCCTGCCCCCCTAACCCCATTTGTGCAGGAAGGGATCGGAGGGCGGGTCAGCAAGCTTCTGGAAGAGGATAACTAAGGTGAGTTGTGAAGGGGTAGGACTTGAAAAGGAGGGGAGAAGCCGGGCAGAGGAGTCGGCATCTGCAGAGTCCAGAAGTTACCTGGTGCGCCTGGGCCACTGTAAGTAGCTCTGTGTGACCCGGGCAGCAAGGGATGGGTGTGGGGTAGAGGAGCCTGGTGAGGTAGGCAGAGGGCTGCGTTTGGAGGGTTTTGTGGGCCATGCCAAGGCTCTGGGGAGCAGGATTTTAGCAGAAGAATTCCAGGAGGGCATTTTAAACGAGCACACTGGCTGGAAGTATGGGATGGATTAGACGGGATTATGCTCTTTGTGACTTATTTCCTTACACCACACCAGTTTCTGATGGGGGTGGGGGTTAGACATGAGATTGTTGCCCCCAGTTTGCTCATGGCCTCCTTGAAGAGATAGAATGGACATAGAGAACTGTAAAGGGCAGGCAAGGGCTGTGGAAGTTGCTAAGAGGGTGTTTTCTTTCAGTTGGGCACCTTGAGGCATCATGGAGGTGCTGTTTAAACTGGGTCTTGAAAGTATGGGTAAGGTGAGGATGTGTGGCGAGGTGGGTGGGATTCTGCATGGAGCCGGGGCATGGAGGTGGGAAAACTGGATGTATATGGGGGGAGCAGTTGTCGCTTAAACTCTTGGGTATGGGCCGGGGAAGGGGAGGCATAGAGGAAAAGAAGGTATTGAAGGCAAGTGCGCTGGCAAATTCTGTTGATAGGGAGGGACCAGATTGTGATGGGTTTTCAGTGTCAACCCAAGGAACTTGAAATGTATTCGGGAACTATGCTTCGGGAGGCTCAATCTTGCACGTGCCTCTCGGGTGGACCAGGAGAAACAGAGTTGGAGAAGCCAGTTGGAAGAGAACACTTACCAGGGTGAGAGAGGCACAAAGGTCCCAAGCGGATGCTGGCAGCGGGTGTGAGGAGGTGAGGAGGGAGGAGAAAGTGAGCCATGGCAGCTGCGTCGCTGTGGGGGGAAGGTGGTGAAGAGCTAGAAACCCAGGTTTTTCTCCTAAGTGCCTGGGGACAGGGCATCCACTGGGGAAGCAGAATTAGGAAGGAAGGTGAGTCTGGATTCAAACATACGGAAGGTGCCAAAGAGACCCAACAGGAATGGGGCCATGGGCCCCACAGAAACCATGTGCCAGGGCTAGTGCTTGGCGCTTGGGGTAAGATGTGTTTGTTTTAATGTTTACCTCGGGTAAACACAGAGCTAGGTTAATACACACTCATCACTGTTGATGCGTGGCTTGCTTTTATTTATTGCCTACGTGATTTTTAATGAATGTCGTAAGCTCCTGCATTCCAGTCACCCAAAACAAAAGCTTGAAAGGAAAGTACACGTGTAATCGTTTGATCTTTCTCCCCATCCTGAGATAACCATTATCCCCTCACTTTCATGTAGTTTTATTGTACCTATGTGTTTCTTTTTTTTTTTTTTTTAAGATTTTATTTATTTATTAGAGAGAATAGCGAGAGCAGGAACACAAGCAGGGGGAGTGGGAGAGGGAGAAGCAGGCTTCCTGCCAAGCAGGGAGCCCGATGTGGGACTCGATCCCAGGACACTGGGATCATGACCCGAGCCGAAGGCAGACGCTTAACGACTGAGCCACCCAGGCGCCCTGTACCTATGTGTTTCTTTTTTTTTTTTTAAAGATTTTATTTATTTATTTGAGAGAGAGAGAATGAGAGAGAGAGCACATGAGAGGGGGGAGGGTCAGAGGGAGAAGCAGACTCCCCGCTCTGCAGGGAGCCCGATGCGGGACTCGATCCCGGGACTCCAGGATCATGACCTGAGCCGAAGGCAGTCGCTCAACCAACTGAGCCACCCAGGCACCCTACCTATGTGTTTCTAAGGAAAGTAAAAAAATATTGCTAAGATTTATCCGTATTATTGCATGTCATCTGGTTCATTTGTTTTCACTGCTGAATAATCTGTGGAGTGAACACGCCACAGTTCATGCATCTAATCTTCCACTGATGGGCACTTAGTTGTTTCCAGGTTTCTGCAGTTGAAAATGTGCTGCTCTGGACATTTCCATACACATCTGCAGTACATGTGCAAGAGGTTTTCTTGGGTATGAACTTAGGGGTGATATTTTGCTGGGTTATAGGGTAAATAAAGGTGCCGCTTTCATAGATCTAGCCAGACTGTTTTCTGAAGTGGTTGTACCGGTGGATGGGACTTAGCTGCTCCACATTCTTGCCATCACTCACTATAGGCAGACTTTATTTTTGCCGATTGAATGGGTATAAAATGGGATCATTGGGGTTGTGATTTCTGTGTTCCTGAGCCCTGACATTGAATGTCTCTTCATAAGCTCATTGGCATGTTTCCTGTGAAATATTTGTTCATGATTTTTGCCAACGTTTTATTATTTACTGATTGTAACAGTTCTTTATAGATTCTTGATTTTGATCCTTTGTTCATATTGTGAATATTTTCTTCTAGCTTGTACTCTATTTAAGACATCTTTTGTTGAACCATTCTTAATTTTAACATAGTGAAATTTTGTTTGTTGTTGTTTGTTGTTGATGTTGTTTTTTATAGTCAGTGTTCTGTGTCTTGTTTAAAACATCTTTTCCTGACCTCAGTCCTTGCCTCTAAGGAGCCTGTGCCCTTGTGGAGGGCCAGGTAGATAATTGCACTCAGATGTTATGTGGACATTGATTGTTAGAAGTGGCCACTTCTGCCTGTGGGTATCTGCCGAGGGCAGAGGCACTTCCCTACGTTTTGAAAGAGAAATGGATTCAGAGAAGTATTTCTCGCAGAGAAGTAGTTCCAGGATGGTGGGAGCGTGGTGACAGGTGTTGGGGGAGCTGTAGACTAACCACTCCAGTTAGTTTGCACGTCGTCTGTGGCTGTTTTCACACTCTCCGTGGCAGAGTTGCGTAGATGCTGCAGACGCCCTATGTTCTGCAAAGCCTAAAATATGTGCTCTTTTGTCCCCTTAGAGGAAAAGTTTGCTGACTCCTGCCAGGGGAGTCGTGGTAACTGTGGTAACCTGATGAATGTGTCCCAGCCACCACAGTGGTTCAACTAGTTGTTGCTGGTTGGTTAATGAATCTCGGTCAGCGCTGCAAATGTTGCCAATTTTTCTGCTTTCCAGAAGCTGGAAACCTGGATTTTTTTTTTTTTTAAAGATTTTATTTATTTATGAGAGAGAGAATGAGAGAGAGAGAGAGCACATGAGAGGGGGGAGGGTCAGAGGGAGAAGCAGACCCCCCGCTGAGCAGGGAGCCCGATGCGGGACTCGATCCCGGGACTCCAGGATCATGACCTGAGCCGAAGACAGTCGCTTAACCAACTGAGCCACCCAGGCGCCCTGGATTTTTTTTTAATGGTGAATATTCCAATTTTTAAACAACAGCTCAGTTAAAAAAAAAAAAACAAAACCTAAGAACTGTGTTGGCCAGGAAAAACCTAGCCGGCAGGCCGATGTGTCCAGCATCAGCATACCCCTTCTGTCTTGGACTCTGGAAACAGATTTGGGTTTCCTTAGACCTGTGGACTTTTGGGGCGCCTGGGTGGCCCAGTTGTTAAGCGTCAGCCTTCGGCTCAGATCATGATCCCAGGGTCCTGGGATCAAGCCCCGCATCAGGCTCCCTGCTCAGCCGGAAGCCTGCTTCTCCCTATCCCACTCCCCCTGCTTGTGTTCCCTCTCTGGCAATATCTCTCTCTGTCAAATAAATAAATAAAATCTTAAAAAAAGAAAAAAAAAGATCTGTGGAATCTTGGGCAGGTTGCTTATCTTTTGCCTCCTATCCTCATCTGTAAAGTCAGGCGAAGACCTGAGCCCAGGACTGTGAGGCTTAAACGTTTAAGAACCTGTGGAAGGGACGCCTGGGTGGCTCAGTCGGTTAAGCGTCTGCCTTCGGCTCAGGTCATGATCCCAGGGTCCTGGGATCGAGTCCCGCATCGGGCTCCCTGCTCCGCGGGGAGCCTGCTTCTCCCTCTGTTTCTCTCTCTGTCTCTCATGAATAAATAAATAAAATCTTAAAAAAAAAAAACAAAAACCTGTGGAAGGTGCTCAGTGCGTGGTGCCTTATAAGCCCTAGGTTGGTGGCCATCGCTGTTACTGCTTCCACTGCTCCCCCATTTTGACCCCCTGGGGAGGCCTGGGGACCAGGGCACATTGCTTCTGGCAGAGAAGGAGCAACATAGCGGTTCTTGGTGCTGGTGGAGGAGGTTGCCTACAGGGAATCAAAGATTGCTAGGGCCTGCCCCCTGGCCATCCTGTGGCTTGCTGGCTATTTATTTATTTATTTATTTATTTATTGAGAGGGTGAGCATGAGCAGGGGGAAGGGGCTAAGGGAGAGAGAGAATCCCAAGCAGGCCCCCTCCCGCCCCTGCTTCAGCACAGAGCCTGAGGTGGGGCACGATCTCATGACCCTGAGATCATGACCGGAGCTGAAATCAAGAGTTGAACACTCAACTACAGGGCCCCACCCTGTGGCCTACTGAGCCCTGTTTGGAAGGTTCTGCTCTGACCTGCCCCTGGAGGGCTCAGGCGGGCACCCACTAGAAGAGGAGTTGTCCCTTCCCTTCCAGCAGCCCCGTGTGTAGGGGACAGATCATGTATGAGTGTCCTTCCATCTCTCAGAAACCTGGTAAGTTCTGGGTGGCACCAGCTTGAGCCATCTGTTTTCGAGACAGAAGCCCCATCTTGCAGTGCCTGCCTATAGTTCAGGCGCATGGATGGTCTGTTTTATGCCTTTTCTTGGGACTCAGAGATGGGGATGTGTCTTGGCAAAGAGGTGCCATGGTACTTTGAGGAGGTCTGTTGTTTGCAAAACCGCACTGGGGTAGTTAGCAGCCATTTAAAGTAATGATGCTAAGTGACAGTGGTGGTTTGGTTTATGTTTATGGTCTTTTAAAAGTGCTGGGCATTTTAAAGAGATGTGTTGCTGATAACGGAAATAATACTTTTTCACTTTAGAAAATGTGAAGAGTTCAGGTAGGTAAGGAGGTCGAACCAGAGGCCTCCTACGGTTTCTCTAGTCGAAAGGCAGCTGGTGTGAACACTTCTGTAGGTTTCTGTTGAGTTTCCTCTATACTTCTCTTACCGGGTCAAAATAGTGCTGTGGCAGATATTTTTATGTCTATCTCCTTAGGTAAATTATTGGGTCAAAGCAAGTAAACATTTCTAAACCACTCCGTACATATTACCACATCTTTCTGGAAAGGGTTTATCCTTCCCAGGGGTAGGAGGACTCCATATACTCCTGCCAGCACCAAGTATTGAAATTAAGCTTTATTTTGTTTTTTTATTTTATTTTTTTAACTATTTTGATAGGCAAAAAAATAATGTTCCATTGTTTTAAATTTGCATTAAAAACAACATTTCTGGTCAGGTAGGACATTTCTTTGCCATGTTTGTATGCAGGATTGGCCTTTGCCGGGTCTGTGGGAAGGCTTCCTGCCAGGGCCAGGGTGGTTGGCTGTGCTGTCCTGAGGTCTTGGAAGGTCACGCTCCTCGTGTCAGCTGGTGGGTGTGGAGTTTCAGGCCGAGCTTCTTGGAAAGGCCCCAAAGGAGAGGTGGCTTAGGAAATAAGCCTGGGCTCACTGGGTTCCCATCCATGCCCCTCAGAACTCTTGCGCTCTGCAGAACAGCATCCTGGGCTTCTGGAGAAGTTGGCACGGAGGCCATTTCTTTGTCAGAAAGAGCACGTTCCTGCATTTTACATACCAGTGAGCAGCCTGCGATCCCATTTGCAAATAGGTTCTGGTAATCATCAGGGGCCGGAAAATCCATCCATCTGCCTGAGTGGTAGAGCCTACAGAAGGGATGGTGATTGTTCCAAAGTCACGAGGGTGGAGTGTACTTGCACGTGTGTGTGTGTTCATGTGTGTATGTGTGTGTGCGCGCACCTTCTGACCGCTGTCTCCATCTCCCCTCGGGACGATGGAGGGTGGGGGCCGGTCCCTGTCCCTGCGTGGACCGAAGGGTGAACCGCTGAGCCCAGGCATGCACGAAGCCAGTACTTATTTCAGTAGGCTTTGGAGGGATGAAACAGGGTCCTCACATGTTGGTAAGGTGATGATCACAGTCTGAGCACCGCCTTAGAAACCACACTCCGGGACCTCTTCCCAGAGGCCGCAACCTTCATGGGATCCGCTTCTGTGGTTCCCGCACCTGGAGGCCCACAGTTAGGCAAGATGATTTGCACTCAGATTCTTGTGCCAGCTCAGATCTTGTTCTAAAGCTCTTCTAAATCCTCTGTGGATAGAAAGACTCTGGGACACATGTAACTTTTTTCTTTTGTGTGAAAATGCCTCCCTGGTAGGACAGCAGCAATCCTCTGTGCCCCACGGCGCAGCGCTGTGGGCAGGATTTGCAGGTAAATCCCGCAAGAGAATGCGAAGGAAAGCAGGAAGGTTTTTCTCATGGTCGAAGTTGTTGATATTTTTTAAAATGTAACTTTGGGCTCATCCTAAGAAGTAGTATGACCATTGTGGAACATCTGCAGGTACAGAAAGAGGTATACAAAACAGAACCGTAACTCCATCACTCCTGTTAACATTTCAGAGTTGTGGGGCGCCTGGGTGGCTCAGTCGGTTAAGCGTCTGCCTTCGGCTCAGGTCATGATCCCAGGGTCCTGGGATCAAGCCCCGCATCGGGCTCCCTGCTCAGCTGGGAGTCTGCTTCTCCCTCTCCCTCTCCCCCTGCTTGTGTTCCCTCTCTCACTGTCTCTCTCTGTCAAATAAATAAATAAAATCCTAAAAAAAAAAAAAAAAAGAACATTTCAGAGTTGTTCCTTGCAGCCTTTTTTCCCCCTTCCTTCCAGCCTTTCTACATTTTTAATATATTTTTAAAAGATTTTTATTTATTTATTTATTTGACAGAGAATGAGCGAGAAAGAGTGAGTGTACAAGCAGGGGGAGCAGCAGAGGGAGAGGGAGAAGCAGGTTTCCTGCTGAGCAGGGAGCCCAATGCAGGCCTCGATCCCAGGACCCTGGAATCAGGACACGCTTGGTGCCTGTCTGCTGTGTGCCCGAAGGCAGATGCTTAACCGACTGAGCCACCCAGGTGCCCTTAGCCTTTTTAAAAAATTTTTTAAGTTTATTTTTAGTAATCTCTACACCCAGCGTGGGGTCGAACTCACGACCCCGAGATCAGGTGTTGCACACTCTTCTGACTGAACCAGCCAGGTGCCCCAGTTCTTAATTTCTTTTGGCCTCAGTTCTCTCCCCTATAAAATGGGGGACAATGCCTACCTTCAAGGGCATTTGAGGGTTGAGAGAGCCTGAAGGACCAGAGCGCCCCACAGTAGGTGCCCAGTAAATGACACACCGTCCTGCCTAACAGCGGAGCGGGTGCTGTTCCGTATCCTGTATTTCGTGTTTGTCATGAGCATTATCATAGGTCCATAGGCCTTTTGTAAACATCTTCCAGGACTTGTATTCCATCATTGGGATATACTGTAACTTCCTTAAGAATTCCCTTATTGTAGGTGTTTAGTTCCAGATTGAGGCTTTTTTCCCATGGCCAATTATAGTAATTATTATTTTCATAATTAAGAACACCCTCAACAGCCCCTGTCGTTAAGAGCCGAAACAAATTAGGTTTTTGAACTACAGCTTCATGATGGCTGAGGTGGTTGCAGAGAATGGGCTCCTTGACACAGCCCTTGTGTGCGTGTAATTGCCGTGTTCAAGTGGAACGCCAGTGGGTGTTTCTGGGTCTGGCTTCAAATGTGCCCCAGGTCCCGGGAGCAGGAGGTTCTCCTCTCTTTTGTCTGCTGGAGTTTGAGACCCTCTGGGATATTAGGCATTTGAAGTGCTGAAGCCCCAGCTTTGGGTTAGCTCCAGCTCCGCCCTCAGGGAGTTCCTGTTCCAGTGGGGAGGCAGACAGTGAAACCAATAAATGCAGTCTTTCGTGTTCGACGCCCTGGGGGGTGGAGTCAGTGCTTTTCTGCTGAGGGTGTGGGTCAGAGGGCTCAGGAGAGGGGGGTTGCTGTGGCTGAGTCTGGAAAGATGGGCACGTTCGCTTGGGTTCTTTGGTGGAGAGAGGACTGGAGTCTGGACACGTGTAGCAGCAGGATCAACAGGTAGGAGGCAGTAGGCAATGGCTTTGAACGTTCTGGCACTTGCTAGAATTGGTTGTGTCTGGACCTAAGGAGGAGGCCGCGTGGTATGACGGGGCACAGCGGCTGTGTGCCATGTCGTCTTCCTCTCTGGGTCTCCAGTACCCCAACAGTGCCTGGATGAGGGTGGACCCTTGGTGTGTGGAGGCCAAATGCTTTCGTGAAGAACCTCAGCTGCAGTTCTAGCCCGTATCTCGCAGGCTGTTTGGCAGAGCTCTGCGAGTTGGTTCGTCTGGGGATGTGCAGACATGCTGGAACATACCACGTGTGCTGATATCCAGGAGGCCTCCGCTGCCTGCGAGATGAGTGATGCCTGCCAGGAGGTGCCAGGAGGAAAGTCTGGGCTCAGGATTAATTGGCTCTGAAACCAGTCCTGTGATTTGTACCTGGATGTGGTTACAGAGACTTCTAATTGCAATCACTGAGCTAATAAGCCAGCCGGCCCAAGGGCATCCCAGGTCTGATCCTCCAGAGTGGGATGTGTGCTTTTGTTGGAGCAGCGAGCAGCTCGGGGACAGCCCCGGCACCCGCAGGTGGCTCCCAGTTCCCGCAGGCCTGACTCCTCCATCGCCCGCGTCCTCATGCTGTGTGTGTAGCTCAGTGCCGCCCTGGGCCACCGCTCCACCCCCAGACTTGAAGGGTGGGGATGGAGGTCTTGGGGTAGCAGGGGCTGGGCCAGAGCAGGGAAGGCGAAGGAGGACAGGCTTGGCGGCTAACTGCTGTGTGCCTGGCGCTGCGCTGGGTGCTCTGTACAGAGCTCTCGGAACACCAGTGAAAAGCACTGAGAACAGGCGTTAGTATCATCATTTTCAGGTGGGAGAAAGCAAACTTGGAGAGCTCAGGTACCTCCGTCAAGATGATACAGCGAGGGGCGCCTGGGTGGCTCAGTCGTTAAGCGCCTGCCTTCGGCTCAGGTCATGGTCCCAGGGTCCTGGGATCGAGCCCCACATCGGGCTCCCTGCTCCATAGGAAGCCTGCTTCTCCCTCTCCCACTTCCCCTGCTTGTGTTCCCTCTCTTGCTGTATCTCTCTCTGTCAAATAAATAAAATCTTTAAAAAAAAAAAAAAAGATGATACAGCGAGTAGAGTAAGCCTGTGCCTGTTCATTTTCATGCACTGCTCCAGATCTGCCTGCCTTGTGGGGCAGGTGTCTTGAGTCTTCTCGAAACCTTGGTGGTGCAGTGCTGTCTCAGGGACAGGAACCTTATTACCAGCTGTGTAAGCAAGTCACCGCCACTCTCTGGGCCTCGGTTTCCTCATCTGCAAAATGGGGAGACAGTTCAGCGTCTGTACATGAGGGGTTTGTGTAGAAATCAGAGCAGACAGTGTGACTGGGAACCCTGGGCCCTGGGGGACGTGCTGTAACAGTTGAGGGTGCTCAGGACTCGGGATGGAGTCTCCTCTCTCCTCCCTCCTTTCTCAGCGGGGCCTGAGAGTGGAGCCCAAGGTAGAGTCGGGCTGAGCTTTCCTGTCCAGGAAATGGGCATTAGCACTGGGTTGATGGGTTTGCTCTCTGCTGTCACTTAGCAGTGTTTGTGTGCCCTTCAATAAGACCTTGACCTCTTTTGAGCCTCGTCATAAAGTGGAAGTACCGCCTTGTGGGTCTGTTAGGCATACGTGAAACAAGTCTGTTTGGCGTTTGTCACTAAATTGGTCCTGTTCCTCTGGTACTCTGGGGGCCTGACACGGTACAGTGCCTTCACAGTGTAGTGCTCTTCTCCAAACAGCTGCAGGCTACTTCCCATGCAGCTGTGTTTTGAACTAATATGTATATAACACTTAGGACAGGCCTCTGCTGGGGCTGGCGATATAACTGTGGACAAGGCAGACTCCCAGCTTGGTGCTGTCTGGAGGGGCAGTAAGATCTGGAACGTCATCCTACCCATACGGGCATCAGAGTTCTGGTCGGTGCTGCAAGGGAGAAGCTCACATGATGGGCAGCCAGGGAAAGCCTCCCTGAACCACGCAGCCTGGGCCTCAAGGCTGAGTAGAGTTGACAAGGGAGGAGGATGGGCTGGGGTGGCCGGGAGAGGAACGTCTCAGGAGATGGATGCAAACCCTCTGGGCCTGACCAGTGGTCATCGAGGTCCAGACTGGGGTGCGGAGAGGCCGGGCTTCAGCATCTGTGAGATTTTAATGTTTATCTAGGGTACCCTTCGTGGCTAATGATGCCTCCTGGAGCAGCCTGGAGACCTGGGCGGAGCTAGGACTAAGCTTTGAGTCCCAGCTCTGCCGTTGACCCTCTGGGTGTCCTTGAGCCCTCCCTCTCCCCAGTCCTTTCGGAGACACAGGTTTTTCCCATCTGTAGCATAGCAGGTGTCTCACAAACAAATCCGCTTTGGAAACAGTAGAGTCTCCACCACATAGTGTAAGTGAGGGGTCACCACGGCCTCAGTGCACGAGGGGTTTGGGCTTATTCATGAAAACACAGGATAAAAGAATATACTCAATAGTTAGGTCACAGGGAAATGATCGGTAAAAAGAAGCTGGGCTGGTGATTAGCACCCAGGACTCACTCCGCTGAGTCTCCCTGAACATTCGCAGAGGCAGGTAGGATGCTTGATTGACTGAATTCTTCCTGGCTGCCTGAGCAAAGAGACAGGATCAGGTACTAGACTCACAAGGCTCTTAAGGTATGAGGGGAAAAGGTAATTGTGGAAAAGTAGACATTTTTTCCCCTCTGAGGCCGACTCTCGGGGACGCTCTGTGCGTTGGTAACTGTTTGTCCTGTTTACAGGTCTTCTGGAAGCACTGGGCAATGACCCCGAGACTCCAGCCCAGAGTGGTCTGAAACCGTTCGGCAAAGCAGAGGGAGACCTGGGGAAGATGGCCATGGCCCCAAGCCCTTCCCTGGCGCAGGTGTACGCCAGCCCCGTGGCGGTGGCTGTGTGGGAATGGCAGGACGGGCTGGGCACCTGGCACCCCTACAGTGCCACCGTCTGCAGCTACATCGAGCAGCAGTTCGTCCAGCAGAAAGGCCAGCGCTTCGGGGTGGGGAGCCTGGCCCACAGCATCCCCTTAGGCCAGGCTGACCCCTCGCTGGCCCCTTACATCATTGACCTCCCCAGCTGGACCCAGTTCCGCCAGGACACTGGTAAGACACTTCCTGCCTCTCGTACGTGTCGGATCGCCCGCGTTGGGGTTATGTATAGCAGTGACTCTCAGAGCTTCGTCCTGTCCCTGAAACGCGCTCAGTTGGGAGGCAGGTGCTGTGAGTGGTCCGGATACCACAGTATGAGATGTACCTCTCAGTAGTAGGGAGTGTCTTGAGAGCACAATGCAGGGGCCCTCCCAGCCCGTTGCCCCTTGTTTCCCAAACCCAAAATGCCTGCTTCCACCTGCAGAGATTGGAGGGTCTTGCGGACAGGCCAGCATGGAAGTAGTGTGCTAGTAATGAGGGCCTGGTGATGCGTCCTGCCTCCGCTGCACGTGTCTGTCTGACCTGGTTACACAGGTTACTGCACTCTCCCACGTGCTCATGTGTGGGTTTTTGTGTGTTTTAATCAGTATTACTGAGAATGGAACCATCAGCTTCCTCCTGGAGCTGTGCCCTGTCCCTCTAACCCAGGGGTTCTCAACTGGAGGTGTTTTTTCCCCCCAGGACATTTGACAGTGTTTGGAGACATTTTTGATGGTCACAAACGTGGGGCAGGGAGCCACTGGCTCTGGTCAGTAGAGGCCAGGGATGCTGCAAAAACGCACAGGACTGGCCCCTGTGCCAAAGAATTCTGGGCCCAGGATGTCACTGGTGCTGGGACTGAGAAACGCTGCTCTGATCCCTACGGCAGGGTCCTCGGGTGTGTGAGGGCTAAGGCTTCCAATCAGTTGGATGCAGAGGGAATCCCTGCCTTCCTGATGTTTGCAGTCCACTGAGCAAGGCAGCAAACAAGATACATAATGTGGAAATTATGTATTGAATTAGGTCGCAGTGAGTGTTAATCAGGCAATGAAACCGTCAAGTGTTGGGAGAGATCAAAGTTTGAACTCAGGTGGCCAGGTCACCAGGAAGAAACGAAGACAGACCCGAGGGAGGGGCAGGTTGTCCCTTGAAGGGACTTTGGCTTTTATTCTGAAAGGGGGAGCGGTGGGAGAGGAGTGCTGTAATCTGATTTAGAGGTGAAGAGCATCCCTCTGGCTGCCACGGAGGCAAGGGTGGAGGTCAGGAGACCGGCAGAAGCGAATTGCGGCGATCATCTTTTGGCAGGTGCTATGGAAGCATGGCCCAAGTTTGTTTTCTTCTTTTTCTCTCTAATCTTCAGGTTCGGCTTATTAAGAATATACGCTAACCACAGGGTGTTTCCCAGTAGTTGTCACTTGAGAAGTCAAAGGGAATGGTACATCCATGTAAGGGATTTATGTAACTACGAATAATGAGTTTTATAAAGTTTAAGAGATGTAAGAAATACTCACTCCCTCATACGAGAGCACAGCCCGAAAAGTTTTCAGTGTGATCGTCAGCTCCCTAAGTGTACGTGCGTAGGAGCCCAGATGGGAGGAAATGCATATGGCAATATAAGCTGGATATTGCTAGAATTGGTTGTGTCTGGACCTAAGGAGGAGGCCGCGTGGTATGACGGGGCACAGCGGCTGTGTGCCATGTCGTCTTCCTCTCTGGGCCTCCAGTGTGGTTGGTCTTGATCGTTGGATTATGGACGGTTTAATTTTCTTTATATTTTTTAGTTGTTTTTTTTTTTTTTAAGTGGAGCTACATATTTTTCATCGCTAGAAATATTTTGAAAAAGCTTGCAGTCTGAGCGACAGCTGTTCTTTGACCCAAGTTCCCAGGATAGGAGCATAGGTCCCCCTCCGCCACTAGATCCCTGTGGGCCCAGTTTCTTGCTTCTTTTTTTTTTTTAGATTTTATTTTATTTATTTATTTTTTTTAAAGATTTTATTTATTTATTTGAGAGAGAGAGAGTGAGAGACAGAGAGCACGAGAGGGAGGAGGGTCAGAGGGAGAAGCAGACTCCCCGCCGAGCGGGGAGCCCGATGCGGGACTCGATCCCGGGACTCCAGGATCATGACCTGAGCCGAAGGCAGTCGCTTAACCAACTGAGCCACCCAGGCGCCCTAGATTTTATTTATTTGAGAGAGCACACGTTTGAGCGAGCACGAGGTTGGGGGGAGGGGCAGAGGGAGAGGGAGAAGCAGAACCCCCGCTGAGCAGGGAGCCCAACTCGGGGCTCGATCCCAGGACCCTGAGATCCTGACCTGAGCTGAAGGCAGATGCTCAACCGAGCCACCCAGGCGCTCCCCCCTCCCCCACCTAGTTTCTTTACCTAGAGGGAGCTTTCTGCCCTTTCTACCCAAAATTTGGAAAGCATAACTGGTGTCAGTCTTAAGGTCAAATAGCAGCATGACCCTATGCACACTGTGACCGTGTTGATTTATTTTGGTTGTAGAAAGAGAATTTTTAAGCTCCTTCCATTTTGGGGGGCTAGCAGATTCACCATTTATGTGTCTGCCTTCTTTTCGAACAGGCACCATGCGGGCTGTGCGGAGACACCTGTTCCCCCAGCACTCAGCCCCCGGCCGGGGCATCGTCTGGGAATGGCTGAGTGACGATGGTTCCTGGACGGCTTATGAAGCCAGTGTTTGTGACTTCCTGGAGCAGCAGGTGGCCAGGGGCAACCAGCTTGTGGACTTGGCTCCCCTGGGGTACAACTATACCGTCAACTACGCCACCCACACGCAGACCAACAAGACTTCGAGCTTCTGCCGCAGCGTGCGGCGCCAAGCAGGACCCCCGTACCCAGTGACCTCCATCATTGCTCCGCCAGGCCACACGGGAGTCGCCTGCTCTTGCCATCAGTGCCTCAGTGGCGGTGGAACTGGCCCGGTGTCAGGCCGCTACCGCCACTCCATGACCAACCTCCCCGCGTACCCTGTCCCCCAGCCCCCCCACAGGACCGCCATTGTCTTTGGGGCCCACCAGGCCTTTGCCCCATACAACAAGCCCTCGCTCTCTGGGGCTAGGTCTGCACCCAGGCTGAACGCCACCAACCCCTGGGGTGGGGCGCCACCCTCCCTGGGGAGCCAGCCCCTCTACCACTCCAGCCTCTCCCACCTGGGACCGCAGCACCAGCCCCCAGGATTGTCCACAGCCAGTGGAGCCAGGTATCTCGTGTTACTGGGGATCCGTTTGTCCTCCGTGCGCCGTGTCAGCAGGCTTGGGTTTCTGCTCTTACTTAGCTGGGAAGACACGCCCACGTACCTGCAGGCCTGGGCCCTGCCTCCTTGGCTGTTCTGCTGTGGCGTCTGGTGCCAGGTGCAGGCCTTCCACAGCCTTGCCTTGCACGGAGCCTACCTGAGCTCCGGTACCTGAATGCTGGTAGTTGCCTCATGGGTTCGAAACAGCAGTGCCTTCGTTCACTCAGAAGAGCCAGGCTCT
Source organism: Mirounga angustirostris (assembly GCF_029215605.1). Classification (NCBI taxonomy): domain Eukaryota; kingdom Metazoa; phylum Chordata; class Mammalia; order Carnivora; family Phocidae; genus Mirounga; species Mirounga angustirostris. Next base: position 171,662,182 of record NW_026991713.1, read on the forward strand.
CTGTAGAGCAGGTAAAGGCCTTTGAGCCGCATAGCTCTGCTGTGTACCTGAGGATGCATCACTGACTTCTCTGTGCCGGGCACTGAAGACACAAGAGGTGGAAGGTTTAGTCTCCTCCCACTCGGCCAGGGGAAGGCCCTGAGCCCAGTTTGGGAGCTTAACGGTTGGTTGAGGAGAGAGCAAAATGCTGTGTGTGGCGGGTGGCAACAGGTGGCTTCCACGCTGGTGTGGTCAGCCCAGTGACTTGTAGAGCTCTCTGCGCCTGGAGGAGGATGGTGAGATGGGCCCCACCTGGACCCCGGAGGGCACCGACTAGTCAGGGGAGCCCTGGAGTGGCCAGTGGGGGGTGTTCCTGGGGTGCCCGGGGACCTGTCGCTGACGAGGGGACTCATCAGGATGCGTTATTGAAGGCGTTGGGCTTCTGAATGTTAGCCGGGATGGGGGCTGGTTTCTGGGAGGGTGACCGGTGACTGGACATGTGGGCCTGTCGCGGGCCTGTGGCTGCCCTGCCCCTCTGTTTGGGTTGGACTGATGTCGGCCTCTAGCATTTTTTTTTTTTTTTTTAAGATTTTTATTTATTTATTTGACAGAGACACAGCGAGAGAGGGAACACAAGCAGGGGGCGTGGGAGAGGGAGAAGCAGGCTCCCCGTGGAGCAGGGAGCCCGATGCGGGGCTCGATCCCAGGACCCTGAGATCATGACCTGAGCCGAAGGCAGTCGCTCAACCGACTGAGCCACCCAGGCGCTCCGGCCTCTAGCATTTTTTTAAAGCTGGGCTTCAGAGGACCCTGCCAGCTTCTATAAGACACGGCGGCGGCTGCCATTCACTGAGTGCACGTAGCTGGGCTGTGTGAGTGATTTCAGTAATCCTTGTAAGGCCACCTGATAGGTGGTGTCCTCAGCTTACAGGTGAGCACGCTGAGGTTGGCAGGACCGCCAGCAAGTGGCCGAGCTGGGAGTCAGCCCAGGCCTCAGAGCAGGCTGTGAGGGACACATGGAGATCTTGAAGCTCTCTTAAAAGGCGGAGTGAGGGGAAGGCAGAGACGTCCTGAGGGATGAGTGTGGAGGAGTCCGTAGACAGGAGGGGGATGGGTCAGGGCATCTTCCTGGGCATCTTCTCCTTCAGAGATTGGGGGGGCGGGCATGTGAACCTGAGGTCTTTCTGGGAATGGGGCGACCGGAGCTTTCACTTGGCCTTCTCCCTGGATTTTCGCAAAGGCGTTAGCAAGCAGGGCTCTGTGCTGTCTCAGCCCCACCCAGTGTTCTGTGAGGCCCCCTCCAGTATGTGGGTCAGAATCTTTCAGAGAAAAGTATGCTGTCTGCTAGCCCAGAATGGTTATCAGCAGGGCTAGAGCTTCTTTTCTACTGGGTCAGTTTTGCTGAGCCTCCTAGGGCTTCTTAAGGTCTTACAAATTATTTTGAGGCACATTTCTAGATAGTTCTAGAGCTGGGATTCTGGGATGGAGCCAGGTGATTTAATTAATGGGCTTTGTTGCTCTCTCCTGGTCCGGCGCTCCCATTGGTCTCCCCTGCTACTCCTCTGGCACCCCCTCCCCCGCCTGAGGGCCTGAGGGCCTGAGGGCCTGAGGGCCTGCCAGAGTGGGTCCTACTGGTACAGGCCCGGCAGGTCACAGAAGGGAGGGCGGCTGGGCCAGACGCTGTTGTCGTTGCTTCTGGGCTATGCGTGTTACTGCTTGCCCTGCTTGCCTTGGTTGTAAGCCAGGAAGGGAGCCAGGCCACCTGGCTCTGGTAGCTGAAACCGCCTCAAAGGGGCCTGCCTCACGAGGTGGGTGTTGTTCATCTTTATCTCCTCCAGCTTTTCAGGAGCTGGGAGAGGCACGGTTCACTCTCATGGGCCTATCCCCCCCCCCCGTTTTGAAAAACAGGGTTTCGGGGTGCCTGGGTGGCTCAGTCGTTAAGCGTCTGCCTTCGGCTCAGGTCATGATCCCAGTGTCCTGGGATCGAGCCCCGCATCGGGCTCCCTGCTCTGTGGGAAGCCTGCTTCTCCCTCTCCCACTCCCCCTGCTTGTGTTCCCTCTCTCGCTATGTCTCTCTCTGTCAAATAAATAAAATATTAAAAAAAACCAAAAAAAAAAACAGGGTTTCCCCATGCCTTATTTGTAGGGCGGCCCTTTTCAGTTAACCCCTTTCTGATGGGTGTTGTAGAGCCTGGAGGGGGCTTAATGAATACCTGGCCTCTTGACCCAGCAGAGCCAGGAGAAGCGAAAACACTTGTCACCTTGGTCTGCCTAGGGGCTGTGGTATGGTTCTCCAGGCTGAATGAATGTCAACTGTGTTAGGTGGAAATTTCCCAGAGGGCGTCAGGGCTGGTGGCACCATGGGCTGGGGAAGTCTGGGAACCCGCTGTCTTCACTGGTAGCCACTGGAAGGAACATGCGAGTGAGCGAAATCAGAATTTGTGGAACCCATGTGGTTTTTATTTTGGAACCCGTGCGGTTTCAGATCGCTTCTTTTATCAACATGGGTAAAACCTTGGCTGTTGGACTTCCCTGTGCCCTCGGAGGCTTTCTGAGTAGACAGTAATGCACTGAGCTGCCGGGTTGAAGAAAATTTCCTGGTAGCTGAACTTTATCCCTTTAAGCACCAAAACTTGTGTTTTAATGATGTTGGACTGAAAGCTTTCCAAAATGTGTCATGCATACTCTTTTCTTTAGCAGAGGGTGTGGTGGCTTAATATTTTGATGACTTGAGGTGGTGATGGTGACGGGCAGTCTGTTGCAGCTTTGGCGTGGCTAGGCCTCGGGGCTGCTTGACCCTGCCCTGAGTGATTCTAGGATGTGGCCTCCCAGTTTGCTTCCATCTGGTCTGTTCTTGCTGCTGCTGTTCTCCCAGCCGCTAAAAGCACGCCCTCCTGCTATCTGCCTGGCTTGCATGCTCGGACTCCTGGGCCCCCGGGCGGAGGTGGGGTGGGAGTGGGGGTGGGGGGGCTTCCTCCTGACTGGCTCTAGGCCTTTGGGTCAGCTCTGTTCCCTTCCCATGTCTGTCCTTTGCTCTCCTAAGATTAAGGAGTTGGCCTGGGAAGTCTGAAGTTTCCTTTTGCTCTACTGTTGTGGTTTTTGGGATTTCCGTGGGGGCCCTGCGGGAAGGTGCCTGGTGGCCCTTCAGCTTTCCTATATATCCCCTTGACCCCTCTGAGAGCAGGGTAACAGTGGACATTTGTATTGGGCTGCAGATTAAGCCTCATAACCACCCAGGGGGCCTTTTGGAATTATTCTCATCTTACGGATAGAGAAATTGAAGCTCAGAAAGGGGACTTGACCTGCCGAGGACATGCTGCTTGAAGCCAGAGGGTGTGCTGGGGGGGCGGGGGGCTCTAGACCCCACATCTAGTGCTCCTTGTACAGCACCTCCTGTCAGGGCTTGCTCGTTGGTGCTGGGTAGCTGGCCTGTAGGGAGCTGGTGGAAGGCTTTGTGTTTCCTTGCTCCAGCTTCCCAGCTCTGCCCCTTGCCTGGGACTGTCACATATGTCTTCGTAGAATACTGGAAGCCCTTACGTCTCATGTTCTGAGCTCCATCTGGAAGCTCCTGGAGATAGTTCCAGACAGGAAAGCCAGGTTGGGGCTAGTAGGTAGACCCACGAACAGGAGGCTGTGACTGGAAGGATTCTCATAAGGGCACTCCTTGGGGCGAATAGTGCCCATGTTGGGGAACATTCTGCCCGTCTGGGACCTTTGAGGATGGTGGAGGGGGATCGGTGACCTCCGAGGTTCCGTCCACCCTGAGAGTCCCCATCTTGGGAACCGTTGGGTCCTTTTACTGCTCTCATCACTGCAGGGAAACATCTGGGGGAGGAACTGGGATGAGTGATAGGGGAAGTGGCAACAGTGTGAGACCCACAGAACTTAGTCACAGTTCCTGGCCCCAGTTCCAGGGTGAGCTTCCCAGTGGGAGCCTTAATGGCCTGTCTGCTTTCTGCTCCAGGTCTTGGTGGTGGAACCTAAGGCCTACTCCTTCAGATATGTGCCTCTCCCCAGCAAAGGAGGACCCAACTTCTGGGACCCCCTCTGGGCCAGCGATGAATAGCCCACTAACTTGGGGGAGTTGTCGAGCCAAGCTTCAGCTTTCCGGCTTCCTGGCTGAGGGCTCAAGCTCCGTGTCCCCTGTAGAGCTGGCTTGGGAGATGAAGGATGCCTGGAAGGGCTCTGTCTTCTGGAACTCCTTCATTTCTAGAACCTGAGAATTGCAAAGACCGTCAGAGATTATCTACTTTCCTTTTAAAAACCAAAGTGGAGAGACAGGCTTAGGAAAGGGGGAGGTGGTTGCTCTGACTTAAACAGTTTAGTGGGGCCAAAAGCTTAGTTAGCCCAGGTGTTCTGAGCACCCAGCTCTTCCATGGCATTATCAGAGCTCTCCAGGGCCATGTCCCTTATTCTCTCCGGCTTGAGAATACCCGAGGAGGGCAAGTGTCACACGGGTGATTCTCTTTGGGGAGAACGACCCGGAAATGAAAACAAAACCACCTCTTTCCTCAAATACTGACCGGAGCGCTTGCTGTGCTCCCAATCCCGTGCAGGGGGGCCCTGGCAGCTTCAGCACCCAGCTGAGTGTGAGGTTTTGGTTTGGATCAGAACTGGCCAGCTCCCTGTAGTTTCTACCAGCAGGATCTGTGCCCCCGGGGCTGGTGGTGAGGAAGCATCTGGGGCAGTTTCCAGAAGCATTCACCATAAACCAGGCAGATTGTTGGTTTGCTGGCAGCCGCAAGGGTCGTACAGTAGATCGGAGCTGTCCATCACTTCCTGAGCACCTTCCCCGCTCCAGGCTAGGCCCAGTGGAACAGACTAATGCAGCCCGGCCCTGTCCTTGCGGAGCTCCGGTGTAGGGACTATGCGAAAGGGTTTCATAACCCTTCTGGTGTCACCATCCTTAACATGGGCAGGGATGGACCGGAAGACACAGGAATTAGGGTGGCAGGTCAGCGGCGGAGGGGGGGTGTTTGCCAGGCATCTCAGGCCATCTACAGCAACCATTCTCCATTGAGGGGGGGGCTTCCCCCAAAAAACAGTGGCATAGATTTGTTATCACTTGAAAAATATAATGGCTTAAAACCAAATGAATGACCCAAACATAGTTACTGTGGGAAGGAAGACTCTTATTTAAAAAGACAAAAACCCTTAATTTTGAACTAATTTTAGATTTACAGAAAAGTTACAAAAATCGTACAGAGAGTTTCCATCACACTCTTCCTTGACTTATCTTGTGAAGCCAGACAATTGCCATCATGGGGGCATTACTGTTAACCAAGGACTTTTCTCAATTTTCACTTTGTCCACTGCTGCTCCAGTTCTGTCCCAGGATCTTGTAGGATCCTGTCTCATATCCAGTTGTCTCCTCCCCATCCTCCCTTCAGTAGGAGTTCCTCCGTCTTTATTGTCCATAACCTTGACACTTTTGAAGAGTTACTTTGTCGAATGTCCCTTAATTTGGGCTTGTCGGTTGCTTTCTCATGCTTTAGGTTATGCAGTTTTGGCAGGAACCACAAAAGTTGTGTTATGTCCTCAGGGCACCATCTCTTGGGGTTGCTGGTATTGATTGGTCATATTACTGGTGATACTGGTCTGGAGTGTGTGTTAGAGTGGTTTCTGACGGATTTCCCCTCTCTAGGTACCGTAGAGCCCTCATTCTGACAAAGCTAGTGAGCTCAAAATTCTTTTAGGATTGTCTTCAGAATCTGAATTGCCCAGGAAAACCTTTCTTTTTTTTTTTTTTTTTTAAGATTTTATTTATTTATTTGAGAGAGAGTGAGCACACATGAGAGGGGGGAGGGTCAGAGGGAGAAGCAGACTCCCTGCCGAGCAGGGAGCCCGGTGTGGGACTCGATCCTGGGATTCCAGGATCATGACCTGAGCCGAAGGCAGTCGCTTAACCAACTGAGCCACCCAGGCGCCCCAGGAAAACCTTTCTTTTTTGACGCTTAAGGCTTCCTTCTTGATCACTTGTAAACTGCTGAGTCTCACCCCAGCACTGTTCTTTCCCATCACTGCTCTCGCCCCGCCTGCCGATGCTCCCCCACCTCTTCGCCTGGCTTGGAGTTTGGCTCTCCCTACTTGATTTTGGCCTGGGTGGTGGGCCAGGCTCTGGGCTTCACATTCTCAGTATTCAGCTTCTCTAGGTTAGTTTGGGTCTGAGCGTGGTGAAATTCAGATTTCTTTGCTCCTCTTTCCAGATATCAGGGTCTTTAATAAAAAACAAAACAACCCACAAAACCCAGAAGTCCTCGCTCACACGGAGGTGGCCATGCAAAGTGAAGTTGTGAAGGGGCCCCAGCAGCACCAGTGTTTTCGCATCTTGGGCTGGCTCTGGTTTCTGCTAAGTTGGCTCCTACATTCAGCTTTGTTCTCTCTTCTCCCAAAGTGCCTCCCTCCCCAGTGGTCCTGCGAGCAGCCCTGGGAGCATCCCCGCCGCGGTGCCCATGCAGATGCCGAAGCCCAGCCGGGTCCAGCAAGCCCTCGCAGGTAGGCACCTTGCTGGGTCGTGGGTTCCAGAACAGGCTGTGTCTGGCAGGACAGGACATAAAGGCGGTGGGAGAATGCGTGGGCTGGGGAGGAGACTGTGGGGTGGGGGTCTTGTTACCCTCTCTGTTCTCACGGAAAGCCACAGCGGCTCCGGGGGTGGGGGGGCAGTGCCTCTTTTCCGTGATGGGGTACCCTTAGTGAGTGAGCCTGTCTCTCAGGGGGCGGCCTGCCTGATGACAGTGGGTACCCTGGTGTGGACCTTTCCCCATCTTTGAAATTTCCACATCACTTTTTTTTTTAATAAAGATTTTATTTATTTATTTGACAGAGAGCGGGAGAGAGAGTGAGAGAGAGCATCAGCAGGGGGAGGGGCAGAGGGAGAGGGAAAAGCAGGCTCCCCACTGAGCAGGGAGCCCGATGTGGGGCTTGATCCCAGGACCCTGGGATCATGACCTGAGCCACAGGCAGACGCTTAACCAACTGAGCCACCCAGGCGCCCCTCCATGTCACTTTAATTATGGTCTGAGTCACTTGTCTGTCCTGAAATGCTTTACATATTTCCCTGAAGGGGCCATCTGGGGAACTCAGCTGTTTTGGCTGGAGTTATGCTTTGAATAAGTGGCTTTGTGTCCACCTCGATCTTTTGTTAACCATACACCTTTGAACTGTTTTTAAAATTCCTTTTATAGGTTAGGGAGTTACTGAAAATTACTTTCTAATGAGTGGGAAAGGCAAAGTGTCATAGATAGGGCAAATGTAGTGAGGTTGAAGCAGGAGAATAAGATAACCCAAGTCTGTGTGTTAAGTGAGTCACTGTAATAGCACAGGGGGGTTCGAGGGGACAGGCCTGGAGCAGGGAGGCCCATGCAGAGCCCGACTCCATGGCTCAGGGGAGCTAGCCAAGGGCCTGACTCGGGCCTCGGCAGTGGTGGAGGTAAAAGCTTCTGACTTGGTGACTAGGTGGGTCGAGAGAGAGAAGGAATGGAATGAGGCCCGGTGTGTGGCTGTCGACGTTACTGAGGCACTAAGGAGGGGTTTTGCGTGTATGTTTCTTCATTTCTTCCCAGTAACAGCTCTGCGAGGTAGGAACTTTTATTCCTTATTTTATACTTGAGGAAACTGAGCCTCAGAGAGTTATAGAAACTTCTCAAGATCAGCTGGCCAGCCCTTGGCAGAGCTGGGACTCAGCCCCAAGCATTCTGGGCCCCAGAACCTAGGTCCTCAGCAGTTACACTGTGCCACTCCCCAGTCCGGTGGGAACACGGAGAGGGGCGGGGTGGGGATTGGGCACTGCTGGGTCATAGCTGGGTGGAGCTGTCCTGGAGGCAGTGGGCATTTAGATGTGCAGCTCAGAAGAGCAGTCTAGGGTGGAATGGGGTGACCTCTGCCCCTCATGGGGGGATGTATGAGGTTACAGAGACTGCGGGTGGGATGCTGGGAAGAGCCCTGGAAGGAGATGGAAGGACCAGTCAGAGAGATGGGAGAAGATGGGAGAGTGGGGCCCCCTGGAACCTGCTTCAGCTGCTCAGCCATCAGCCCTGTGCGGGGCAGAGAGAACAGTGAGCAGACATGTTGGCGATTGCAAAGTTCCCACCCAGTTGAGGTCTTCATGTGGTACCAGCCGAGTCAGAGCCGTGCGTGCATTCATGGGGTGGTGATCTTACTGGAGAAAGGTTGTGGGTGACCAGGCGTGGCCGGCACAAGGCTGAGCTCCATTCAGCTCTGTAATCGCTAAGGCTAAAATACAGATGCTATAAAAACCTTTCTAAATGCAGCTCAGAAGTGTTCTGGGGCTTGAGTTGCACTTGCTCCCTTTCCTATGCTCCTGAGGATGAGGACCCTTTAGTCTGCATCCCAGAGTGTCCTTAGTGTCCCCCATGCCCTTGGCTCTCAGATCAATCCTGGAGGTAGGCAGTCTTTTAACCTCCATTTTATTCATTGGGGAAATTCGGGGATCTCGGACCCAGCCAGCAAGGAGTGGAGACTGGAGCTCATGGCCAGATGCCACCTCCTCTGAACACAGGCTCTGCCTTGCACCTGCCGGTGGGACCCTAGTCTGAGGTGCCAGGGAAAGCGAGATCCCGAGCCAGCCCCCAGGAAGTAGGGTCTGGAGAATGTCTTCTTTCCCCGGGCCACATTAACAGATTCGGGAATACTCAGGCCGCCGTTGAGGGACGTAGGGTTTTGCAGGTAGGTTTACAAAGCAGTGGTCATGCTGTGGAAGGACTGGGTACCCTCTGCGCGGGCAGAGGAAGGCCACGGAGGAGCCACCTCCTGTCAGGCCAGCAGTGCCTCAGGTGACAGCTTCCCTGGCCGCGGTCGGGCCCAGCCCTCTCCTCGGAGTGTCTGTGTTTCACGCTGCTGTGGCGCCCCCAGGGCCGAGCAGCCAGGGCCGAGTGGAGCTGGGACCCCGCTCGGTCAGGCCGGTCGGAGGACGGGGGGACCGGAGCCCCTGTGTCCGAAAGGAGATGTCTGCACGTCTGACTGCTGCAGGGGCTGCTCTCTCTCTGGGGGTCTGGCGAAGAAGTGGGCACCCTCTCAGATAATTGGGGGAGCTGTGGCCGTGCGAGCTGTTACAGTTACTTGGGGATGTTGGGAGTTTGGGGGGCTGTCCCTGAGCCCTGCTGTTAGGAAGTTGTGATGGCCCACTCATGGCGTCCCCCACCCCCCGCAACCCATCCTGTCCAGTGGGTGTTGCTTTTGCGAAGTGTAGGTGTGGGGTGATTTTCACACTTTCCCGCAAGAAGGCCGACGCACGGAGCAGGGGCTCCTGCTCTGCAGGCTTCTAAGTTGAGACTTCTGTGTCTGTGACTTGAATTCAGGGGAGGGGTCCTGCATCGATGAGGGCAGAAGCGTTGTTTGTGCTGGCCTCACAGAGGCCACCCGGCAGCATTCAGGGGGATCTTAGTTCCCCAGCAGACAGGTGCTGTGCGCCTCCTGTGACCGGGCCCTGCCCTCGGTGCTCGGTGCAGGGAACATAACACCCAGACACGAGTCCTTTCTCATAGTAAGAACGCTAAGCAGGGTAAAGGAGACACAGATGGAGGGGGATGGGGCCCTTTTAGATGGGGTGGTCAGGGAAGGGCTGCCTCGTAGGTGACGCTTGGAGAGAGGTCTGGTTGAAGTGGAGCAGAGAGTGTTTGGGGAGGAGGTCATGGTCAGTGCAAAGGCTCAGGGTTCTACTAAGGCATTGTTCCCGTCCCCTCCGTCCCCTCCATCATTGTGCCCCTGCCCCTCCCCCATGCCTGCTTGTCATTCGGTCTGCCTGACATCTAGTTCAGACCTACTTTGGAGCTCGGGAGCAACCAACCTCGAGACGCTGGTGGCATCGCATTGCCTGATGAGTGAGTGCCCGGGGTGCAGCTTTGGTCTTCCGATGTGCGCTTTGGTGTCTCTTGCGAGTGGCCGCCATAGCGCCCCCTCCCACCTCCGCTGTGCTGTCCAGGCTGCTGGCTGGCCTCTGCTTCTGTCCCCGACTGGGCATGTTTGCCACATGAGTCTTTGTTCTTCGAGGCCACGGTGGCTGGCCCATCCAGGATCTTCCGCTTCCTGCCCCAGGCTGCCCTCGGTACCCAGCCCCTGAGCCTGATTCTGAGTGCTCGGAAAGTCTCCCTCGGGGAGCCCAGAGCTCACTTGCCCTGTGGAGGAGGTGTTACTGAGCTAGACAGAGGGCAGGGAGGATTGGGTGGGTGGTGCTGTGGACAGCAAGGCAGGCTGAAGGTGTGGCAGGAATAGGGGCTCCCACGGGAGGACATGCTGGGTTCCCGGGAAGTATGGGTCCTCAGGGAGTGCCAAGGGAGCGGCATGGGGTGCGGGTCCAGCTACAGTGTGTGTGGAACACCAGGCTGAGGAGTGAGGCCTTCCCCCTGTGGGGGTGCCCACGGTGCTACCCTCCAGGACAGAGGAGGCTGTTTGAGCCTTGACTGAGGGCGCTAGAGAAGGAAGCCACGGCCCGGGACCATTGCTGCTCCAGAGGATCGGCCACAGGGGCCATGGGGAGGCCTCAGTCGGGGAGCAGGCCTAGGGCCAGCATTCCTGCTCACCCACCCTAGCAATGGCACTGGAAGCATCTAGAGGGGCCAGATGGGGCGTGGAAAGCAGATAGCACCCCACTGGAGGCGAGGTGACCAGGAGCCCAGAGGGCACGGCTGGGGGGAGCACGGGGTCGGGGACTGTGAGCATGAGACCCTGTCCGTGTCTCCATAGCTTGCCCGTGCCCTTCCATGTCACCCCTCTGCCCTCCTTCTTGCGCCTGGCAGAAGGGAGATCCCACCCGGAATGGCATCCTGCCCTCCTGAAGCAAACGGCCTCGCCCTGCCCCTTCCCCGCATGCTGTGAGTGTGGGCCAGTTGGTGGCTTGTACAGGTACCTGTGGAGCTCTGACGAGCTGGGCATTTCTCTGGTTCCTGGCCTGGAGCTTAGCTGCCTCGAGCCTCTAGCAGCCGATTCCTCGGGAAGATCGGTGGGTCCTGCTGGCCGTTCACAGTGCCACCTGGACTCAGCCGGGGTTTGTGGATGTCACATGCCGAATGACTCCTTCTAACGTTTCTCCCCTCTCTGCATGTCTGATCTTGCACCCCGTGTAGGCATGACGAGTATTCTGATGTCAGCCATTGGACTCCCTGTGTGTCTTAGCCGCGCACCCCAGCCCGCCAGCCCTCCCGCCTCCTGTCTGGCCTCTAAAAGTCACAGCTCAGTTAAGAGATTGAGGAAAATGTCCATGAAAGGTAGTTCCTGCTCACAAATACTCTCTGGCCTCTGCTAAGCCTCCGAGTCTTGCTGCCTCTGACTCTCCTGCATCGATCACTCTTCTCTGACCCCCACGGCCCTTCTCCGCTTCCTTTACCCCCAGGGGAGGGCTTCAGTGGCCCTTTTGCCTGCCCTCGGTGCAGAGGTGGGCCCCAAAAGCCACTTGCCGCCGAAAACCCAGAGTTCAGAAGCTCCTGTCTTCCTGGCACAGGTGGAGTGTGAGGGCCCTGTTCTTGAGGACTCTGTGACTCTATAAACAGAAGCATGGGGTGAGGCCAGCTCAGGATGGGGTGACTCTGTCCCTCCCAGCAGGGCCAGCGTGCGTCTCAGGAAAGGCCCCCAGCCCTATCTGGCCACCACGAAGGGCTACTTCAGAGGAGTCCCCCAGTGGTGCTGCACTGCCCATCACATGGCTGGGGAGGAAGGGGTTTCAGAACCATGGAAGGTGCTGTGGGTTTTAACCAGACTTACGTGAAGGGGCCTGTGGGTAGTAAGTTCTAAACCTGCCATTTCGAAAGCTTATGCCTCTGTCATTGGGCTGGAGACGCACAGACTGCTGAAAGCCCGGTGACCTTCAGCGTGGTGTGGTGAGCGAGGGAGCACGGCTCTGGCGCAGCCAGCCTGGGTTCCAGTCTTGGTTCTGGCTTCATGTCTCACACCTGTTCTCCATTCACGAGCCGGCACCTAGTACTTACTAGCAGGTCGGTCGTGGGAGGAATAGGAAATGCACACATGAGGCGCCCGGCATGTAGTCACAGGGGTGCTCTGATCATGCCCACCGCCTATCTAACCCCAACCCCGCACGTGTCAGGGGGGCCCAGCGAGTGGCAGGGCTTTGCACCGATCCCGGCAGCCAGGCAGGCCAGGCCCGGAGCTTCCTGAGACACTCAGACTGGCCCAGGAAGAATGCAGGCTCTCGGCAGACACTCTGACCTTCCTTCCTGGGCTCAGATGTCCCTTTCTTGGGGGTGGTGGTCACCTGGCTGGCCCCTTAAGAGAAGTGTGGCTCGTGGAAAGCTACCTTGGGTTCTAAAAGGCCACCCGGGCAAGGGCGAGTAGCGGGGAAATGAGATGCTGAGCCAGGCCTCAGCAGAGGTGGGCCCAAGGCTGGTCCTGGCAGATAGGGTCCTGGGGTCCCTATGCTTTTCTAAAATGCTCCTCTCCTCACTCTGAGTCCCAGCAGCTACCAGGACGGCTACCAGAGCTGGCGGTCACTGTGCTCTGGCCTGGCCTTCTCACCAGTGACCAGTCTGGGGCCCAGAAATCTGTGTGTGTCTGTAGGTGTTGGGGGGACGGTGCGTGCGCGTGTGCGCATGTGTGTGTGTACGCGTGTGACGTGTGTGTGGGTGCGTGTGGAATGTGTTGGGGGACATTTGTGTGTGTGTGGTATGTGTGTGAAGGGGTAGAGGTACATTTGTGTGGAGGTGTGTGTGCGTGAGGGGGTTGGAGGGGATGCTTGTGAGGGTGTGTGGGCTGCGTGTGTGAGGGTGTATGTGTGTGAGGGGGTTGGGGATGCTTATGAGGGTGTGTGGGGTGCGTGTGTGTGTGAGGGGGTTGGAGGGGATGCTTGTGAGGGTGTGTGTGTGTTTTGGGGGGGTGGGGGATATGTGTGTGTGGGGGAGTGTGGGGAGTGTGTGTGAGGGGTGGAGGTACATTGGTGTGGGGGGTGTGAGGGGGTTGGGGGGACGTTTGTGTGTTGGTGGGGTGGTATTCCTTGGTCCGTAGCTGCCTCTCTCAACAGTCAAACAGTTCGGGTCAGGATGAGGTCTCCATTTTGAGGTGAGGGAGCTGAGGTTCAGGTGGTGTGCTTTGGTCCCAGCGTGACAGCCAGAACCAAACCTGACGTTGCCTGCTCCCAGCCTCTGCTCCCCTCCTAGCTGTCGCCTGGCCTTCTCTGGTTTCGAGGGCGCTTGGCTGGGGAGCGCCCTCACCTGGTGGCTCTGAGCTTGGGTGCAGACCAGGGCCCCTCTAGTGTCAGAGGCTAGGAGCGGGACCTGCCCAACGACCTGGAGGCAGGAAGAAGAGCTGTCCCCGGCTGCACTAGTCTTCCCTAGTCTTCCCGGGTCCTCCTTTCTGCTCCTGCACAGCTTTGCTGCCATTCTCTGTCATTCTGCCGCTGCCTCTGGCTGAAGCCCCGGACCTGGCCAGTTCTCTCCCCGGCTGGGAGAGTTTCTCGTTTAGGGGTCGTGGCGGGGGGCCCATGTGGGGCCGGGCTCAGTGTTGTTGTAGGCACAGGGCCGCACCTCCCAGCTTCGTGCACGTGGGGGTCTTGAGAGGAGTGGGGTGGCCGGGGCGCCCTTCCTGCTGCGTCCCAGCTCCTTCCCGGACTTGTGTCGCTGAGACCCCATGGTCCAGGGCCAGGCAAGAGAAAACCGTGGTTTGTCATGACCGTATCCATGTGGCATTGTCTGCAGTTGGCGTGCACACAGATGCCCGCCGGGCAGGCGCCCGCTGCATGTCCAGCTCCTGGAACTTCTCTTGCCTTGGCTTTCTCACGGGAGTAATGGAGGTTGAGCGAAACAGCACTGTTGGAACACGCTCCAGAGTGGTTTGTTGTAGAAGCTGCTGTTCGACTTTCTGTGTGTCCTCGGAAGAGCCTGGGTCTAGCCTTCTGACCGAATATGCGTGGGGATGTGGTGGAGGCCCACACATGGCTCTTGACGGCTGGGACCTCCGGTCTCCGGTCCTCGTCCGCCGCCTCCAGGGCTCCTGGGGCCGGGCCTCCAGCGGGCGGTCCGGATAGGGCTCTGCCAGGCCGAGCTCCGAGCATCTGCAGTGGTGCCGCGTCTCCTCTTGCACGCTCACCCCTCGCACCTCGGCCCCTCTCAGTGTCCCTCCCGGCAGCTTGGGCCTCTCCCTTGTCCTCCTTCCTCTCTAGATTCAGCGTCTCCAGTTCGTACTTCTTGGAACACTGCTAATCTTCTTCTCTCTTATAGGAGGGACTCCAAAGCCAGAGCCAGAACAGGTGATAAAAAAGTATACGGAAGAGCTGAAAACGGCCCCAGATGAGGTACGTGTCGCCGGAGCCATGCTGCTTCTGGTTTGGTTTGGAGATGAGGGTTGGCTCCAGAGGAGAAGCTTACCAGCCTTTTCGTGCTGGGAGGGTGCTTCCCAAGGTGCCTCTGAGTGCCGGCTGTCGTCCAGGTACTTGGGCTTGATCTCCCAGCCTCCTGGAGGAGGCAGGCCTTACCAAGGGGAGGTGGCCTGGCTTCAGAGGGCCAAATTCTGATCTGAGCTTTGCCGCTCACGAGCTGTGGTCCTGAGCAAGGCTCCTACACAGGCCTCTGCGTAGCCCTCTGCCTGGGCCATCCTGGAGACAAGGGGTGGGAGAGCCTGCCCCACTCCCCAAGGACTGAGCTGGGGAAAAGCGTGGCTTTGTCCCCTTGGAAGTCCTGCCCCTCTGGCTATGGGGAGAGCCGGTCAGCCTTGCTGTCATTACGGGGCCTGCCAGACCCTCATAGCAGCTTCGGTAGGACCCGAGCCTCTGTGCTGACCGCGTTTTGGGGGTTGCTGTGCCGCTGGTCTCTGATTTGAATGGAGAGTCCCAAGGACTCTGGGGGCACGGGGCGGGGGGTCCTGGGTTAAAGGGCAGTCGTGCCAGTACAGACCCAAGGCCTCCACCCCACCTCTTTCTCCCGCAGCTCTGGCTGGTAAAGGTACCAGTAACCTGGGGGTCGTCCCCATGTCCCCCACCCTCCCTCCAGAGCTGTCTGTGCTCCCATTGGATAGCACACAAATCTGTGTCCTTGCCTTTGCCCTTGCAGGCTCCCCACCCCCCCTCCCCCGCCCGGCATAACTGGGCTGCTCTGTACCAGCCTCTTGGCCTCCAGGCAGCTGTGATCATGCTGGTAGCCTCACCTTAAAACCCTTCGGCAGGGTCTCCTGCCATGGGAGACAAAGCCCCGCTCCTCAGCTTGGCCGTCAGAACCTCAGGGACCTGGTCCTGACCCGCCTGTCTCTTTTACACCCTACTCACCCCTGCCCCCTGCGGCCGCCACCACCCTTCCCAAACTAGGCTGCTTTCTGCTTCAGAACATTCTCTTCCCTTTCCCTGCCATGCCCGTTCCCGTCCTTGTTCCACCTTGTCCTTTTTCCCTTGTGACAGCCAGCTTTGAGGTCCTCTCCTCTCAGTTTCCTGCCCTCTTGTTTCCCTTCTCCCGGCCCGTGTCTGCTGCTGTCTTCAGCCTATGCTTCTTTCACTGCCAAGGCCTCCGTGCCCCTCTGCTCGTGGCCGCCTGTCGTCCCCTCTCCTGTGGCGAGTCCTCTAAGGGCACGGATCCTGGTGCCTCATCTGTCTTCCCCACCTCTGGGACAACTGACTACACGAATGACTGCCCATAATCCTGGCATTTCAGCAGATGACGGCCTTTTCCTGTTAAGACCCTCCACCCCCCTTGCGGCGCAGCGGGCTGTTGGTGAGCGTGCCCTGTGCTGGTCTCCCTCCAGGACTGCATCATCTGTATGGAGAAACTGTCTGTGGTGTCCGGCTACAGCGATGTGACCGACAGCAAGACCATTGGGCCCATGGCCGTGGGCCACCTTGCCAAGTGCAGCCATGCCTTCCACTTGCTGTGTCTGCTGGCCATGTACTGCAACGGGAACAAGGTGCCTGCGCGTCCGCCCCCCGCATGTGCCCACAGTCCTGCCCTAGTCCTGCCCTGGTCCTGCCGCGGCTGAGCAGGGGACCGCTGCTGTCCTGCGGGGAGCCTGGGACGCTCTCGGAGGCAGACTCGCGATGTCTGCAGGCCTGGGCCCTCAGCAGGGTAGAGCTTGGCCGCTGCAGGCCTGACAGCAAGTGACACCGGGCTGCTGTCCTTCAGTGGCTCTTAGCCGGAACGGACAGAGGTCCGGAGGACAGACAGAAGGACCTGGGTCACGCGTCAGACCTCGTGGCCTGGCGTGGCGTCTCCCGCCCGCAGCATCCCTGGGCCGCCCTGTACCAGCCAGGGTGCCGGCACCAGCATTTGCTAGGTCACGGGGTTTTCGTTTGGTCTGAAACCCGTTCGACCGTGGAGACTGTTGTGCACCAACCTGGTTTGCCTACTCGATGCTGGTCTCCCAGTACCTCGCCCCCATGTCGACCGTCTTTCCAGGGAAGCCGTTGGGGTCGTGAGGGAGTGGGGGGGACAAGCTAGGGACCTGCTGTGGGGCAGGGGGCCGTGCTAGGCACTCTCTCAGGGCCACCAGCTCAGTCCGTGGTGCTTTGCTTTGTCTCAGGACGGAAGTTTGCAGTGTCCTTCCTGCAAGACCATCTACGGGGAGAAAACTGGGACCCAGCCCCGGGGGAAGATGGAGGTGTTCAAGTTCCAGGTATCCCTACCCGGCCATGAGGACTGCGGAACAATACTCATAGTTTACAACATTCCTCACGGCATCCAGGTAAGGGGCACGAGAGGAGCCTCCTGGGATCGTTCTAGAATTGGTCCCTCTCACTCTGGGGCAGTCTTCTTCCTACGCCACCCCTCTCCCAGTGGTCTGATCTCTGGGGCACTCAGGAGGCCCTAGCCTCCTGACTTCAGGCTCCCAGGAACCAGGAGGCACCAGCGTCTGGGGAGGGAACAAGCTTTTAGGGCTGTGGAAGCAAAGAGGTGGCCTTCAGCCCTTTCCTGATGCAGGGAGGGCATCCTGGAGGTGGAGACATCGTAGCTGGACTTGTACTGGGCAGAAGGCCAAGTGTATGAAGCAGGAAGAATGCTCGTGTTGAGGGGCTGAATAACGGGGGATCCCACAGGGCAGGGAGGTGCCAACAGTGAGGGCAGTTGCTCTTGAGAGGCCAGCTCAGTGGCCAGATCCAGGCCTGCCTTGGGTGTGGTGGGGCCGGCTCTAATGTCAAGAACAAGACGGGAACCTGAGCAGAAGATCCCAGGGTCCCAATAGAGACCCAGATAGGAGCCCTGGGCCTTTCGGCCTCCTGCTTGGGCCAGGGCTGACCTCAGAACTGGTGACAGGTGGGCAAGGTACCGGGCAGTGGAGACCAGGACCCAGAGGGGCCCGTCTGTGACAGGTGGGGTGTCCCTGTTTTGTTCAACCACATGCTTTTTCCTGGTTTTCCTCTGCTGCTTCTCAGGGGGTCATAGTGAATTTTAAAAACATTCCCGACAGCCTTAGAGCCACAGAGCGGGGGGCGGGGAGCGGAGGGGGAGGTTTGGAGGTGTATGTGATGTGCCTCTGAGTGGCAGAGGGCCTTCCACCGTTCTAGCCCCCTCCCCTCCCGTCCTGTTTGCTGCCCCTCTGCCAGGCCCCGCTGTGGCCCCGTCTCAAGCAAGGGGTGAGGGCATCAGGAAGGAGGCCCTGCCATCTCGACCACAGAGCCCGGAGGGGCACCAGCGGGGTGGGAGCGTGTGCCCCGGCCTTTGATGAGTTCTGGTCTCATCAGTTAGCAGGAGTGTCTGTGCCAGACCGAGCGGCATGGCGTCAGGGAAGGCCGTGTCATGTCCTGTCTCTGAGGGGTGGGATCTGAGACATGGATTTATTTGGTCCCAAGTGCAGGAGTAGCCCTGGCCGGGGAGGCAGAAGGTGGGCTGGGCTGCTGGGCCCCTCTCAGGACGCTCCCACACCTGGTGTCTGCGTTCCTCCTGCAGGGCCCAGAGCACCCCAACCCCGGGAAGCCATTCACCGCCAGGGGGTTTCCCCGCCAGTGCTACCTTCCAGACAACGCCCAGGGCCGCAAGGTGAGGAAGGGGCCCCCCGGCTGGTAGGCCTGTGCCTGGCTGCTTGTGGCCAGTTCGAGCAGGTGGGGTGGGGAAGGGCCCAGCCTGGTGGCCATACCTGCTCTGCTCTGCTCACCTTCTTCTTCTGGGGCTGGCTGGGGTGCTGGCCCCTCCTTCCCAGGGTCTGCTGTGCATTAGGCATGCTCCCCCAGGAGAGATGACTGGAGGGGAGGCCTCTTTCATCAACCTCTCGGGCCAGGTCACCTGGTCTTCAGTCAGGTTAGCGTGACGAGATCAGTGGGGTGGGGGCGGGGGTTGGGGGGACAGGAAAGGACTGGGTGACTGGGACGGCCCGCAGAGCTACCTCTGCGCTGAGGCTAGGGAGAGCATTCCTGGCAGCCAGAGCAGCTCGTGAGTGGCAGCAGGTGGACCGGGCTGGAGGCTGGGAAGTCTGGGGAGGACCAGAGCCCCTTGTGGGGGCAGTGGGGCATCGGGCACCCCTAGGCCGCCCTGGGTGTTGCTGGTTGGAGGTTTGAAAAAGCTACCTCTGGCTGCTGGGAGCCTGGCCGGCAGGTACTGGGTGTGGGGGAGCAGAGAGGCGCGGGCTCCCTTGGGAGGGAGAGGCCGACTTGGAAGTAGGGTCGAGTTAGACCGGCCCCAGGTGTGGCTTGAGCAGCGGATGGCGGCGCCCTCTGAGGTGTGGGGTCCTCTTGGGCGGTGAGGTCAGCAGGTAGAGTTCTGTGAGAGGAATTAGGACTGGAGCCAGAGGCCAGGGACCCCCACCGATGGGGCTCCAGGCCCGGGACTGTGGGTGGGCTCACTTAGGAGAGCGGCCCGGCCCCGGTCCTGCCGGCGGTCACAGTACAGGTTGGAGAGAGAGGGCTTCGCGCGCCTTGGTTCGCCCCACCCACGGCTGGCACAGGGTGGGTGGCCGCTGTGCCCATCCTGGCCCCCACTGCTGGGGCAGGTCAGACCCGGGAAGGGGCACGAGCAGTGGATGCCAGCAGCTGTCAACCGGCCCCGGCGCCCCGCTGCTCCAGGGTGAAAAACCCGTGCCCAGGCCTGCGCTCGCTCACCAGGCCCTCCCTCCCCCTCCCTCTCCCTCCCCCACGGCAGGTCCTGGAGCTGCTGAAGGTGGCCTGGAAGAGGCGACTTATCTTCACAGTAGGGACGTCCAGCACCACGGGAGAGACGGACACAGTGGTGTGGAACGAGATCCACCACAAGACAGAGATGGACCGCAATGTGACAGGCCACGGCTACCCTGACCCCAACTACCTGCAGAATGTGCTGGCCGAGCTGGCTGCCCAGGGGGTGACCGAGGACTGCCTGGAGCAGCAGTGACCCCCGCAGCCTGGCCGGCCCCAGCCCCGCCCCGCCTGCCTCCGGCAGCCAGCCACCCTCTCCCCACACTGCCGGCTGGGCTGTCCCTGGGATGGGCAGGTAGGAAGGTGCCTTTCCTCCGAGGCTGCAGTGTTTGTCGGGGCCTGCCTTCCGCCCCCCTCCTCCCCTCCAGGCCTGGATCTGTGTGGGAGTTGGGCAAGCCTGGGGAGTTGTGCTGTGGGGGCTTCAGATACAGCTACCTCAGAGCGTGGGGCCCTGCCCTTTGCGGGCTGCTTTGGGTCCATAGTGCCGGGGGCCTGGCGTGGGGCGAGGCGAGACTGCCCCATCGTAGCCAGGGCAGGCGTGGGTTCCAGGTCAGCTTCTCATACCTCAGATGTTCCGTTTGCAATAAATGCCCTATAGCCAAAGTCAGCAGGCCCTGGTGTGTTTGTCGGCGGAGAGGCTGTGCGTGGGTGTGTGCGTGTGCGTGCATCCTGCTGCATCCGAGCAGGAGGGAGCCGAAGACTGCCCGTTCGACCCGCGTTCCCCAGTGACCAAGCTGTGGTGAGGCCTGGGAGCCCGCCCCCTGACCTGGGCTGCTGCCCCGTCCCCACTCCAGTTCTCCTTGCCAAGTGTGGTCCAGCGACTCTGCCAGGCCCGCCGTCCCATTTACTCCCCGAGTAAGATGCTGCTTGCCGTGGCGGGTGCTGCTGGCTTCCAGGTTCTGGATGAGGGAACAAGTTCAAGGATGCAGTGACTGGCCCAGGGTCCCAGGCTCGCAGTAGAGCTGGGCCTGGAATGGGGCCAGGGCTGGTCTGACCCCATCCTCGAAGTTCTAATTCTTCTCAACTCTCTTAGGAGGATCAAATACCCCAGCCTGCCATCTGTCTGGGGGCAGTGACTGTGGCCCGGGACTACAGGGACACCGGCCACATCCTGAGTGGGCCAGGGGTGCTTTTGCCTCCATAAGCCCTTTTTCTCCGTAAGAAAAAAAAATTAAATTCTGTTTTATGTGTTGGTGTAAAGATGAGTATATTATATATTAAAGCATTTTTCTTCCACCTAAAAGTTTGGGGTTTTGGGGGCGCCTGGCTGACTCAGTCAATAGAGCATGTGACTGACTCTTGCGTTCGAGCCCTATGTTGGGTGTAGAGATTGCTTAAAAATAAAATCTTTAAAAAAAGTAGTTACCCTATGACTCGGCGATTCCACCCCTAGGCATTTATCCAAGAACAGAAAACAGGTCCACACAAAACTTGTACGTGAACACTCGTGGCAACATTATTCATAACAGCCAAAAAGTGGGAACAGCCCAACTGTCCGCTGAGGGGCCAGGAAACAAAATGCCCGGTCTCCATACAGTGGAGGGAAAGTTCTGGAGCGAGGCCGGCCACACGCTACATCATGGATGAACCTGGACAACAGAATGCTAAGTGAAAGAAGCCAGCCCCAGCTCGCCACTTGTGTGATTCTGGCAATGTGAAATGTTCAGTACAGGGAAGTCCGCAGAGGCTGAGAGTAGATGGTTGCCGGGGGAGCGGGGAATGGGGAGTGACTTATCATGGGTACAGCGTGTCCTCTCGGGGTGATGCACATGTTCTGAACTTAGTGGTGATGTTTGCACAACCTTGTGAAAACCCACTGTGCTGTACATTTTAAAAGGATGAATTTTATGTGCATTATCTTTTTTTTTTTTAATTATATCTTAACAAAAAAATAGAACCAAAAGGAGTAAAGTACGTGGGAGACTTGTCGGCTGTCAAAGGTCCTTTCTCTGGTTCCAGACGCCTGTTAGACAAGAATGTGGCCTTGTGGAGGGAGGGCAGGGCGCTGAGATGGCAGTAGGACCGGGGGGCTGTCCTGGGGCTGGAGCTGGACAGGTGGGCTGGGGCCTCTGCATCCTGCTCCCACTCTCTGGGTGGAGATGGAAGGCCAGAGGGAGGCTCCTGGCACCTGGGGTGCAGGAATCTCAGGATTCCTGAGCCCATGTTTCCAGAGACTGGGTCCTCTCCAGGGCAGGGAGGCTAGCTGGGGCCCCAATTCAGACATGGGACTCTGGTGGCCTGGCTGGCATCTGGGGATCTGGTGGCATCCCCTTCAGTCCTGCACTGGGGCCTGGCACTGGCCTGCCCCACCCTATAGCCCAGCCCAGCCCCCTCAGGGTAGGCCTGGCTGGTGGGAGAGGGTGGGGTGCATTTACATTTTCAGGTCTTTCCAGGCCTTGGCCAGCCTCTCAGCCTGACTAACCGGCTCCTCCAGGCTCAAGGTGCTGGGGCGGGGGTGTGGCAGGAGGTAGCCAGATCAGCCCCAGGCTGCGGATGTGGAAGAAAGCTGAGCTCGGGTGGCCATCATGGGGCTCCCCCAGAGGCAGCGTGGCCCATCGGTCCTGCTCCTCCTTGTGGGGGCACTGGTCTGGCCCCCATCCTGTATGAGCCTGGGTGAGTGGGGATCCTG
Source organism: Mirounga angustirostris (assembly GCF_029215605.1). NCBI lineage: Eukaryota > Metazoa > Chordata > Mammalia > Carnivora > Phocidae > Mirounga > Mirounga angustirostris. The sequence goes on from NW_026991713.1 coordinate 171,683,832, forward strand.
GGATGAACTCACCCGGCTGGACCCAAGGGGCTGGGACACCCGCTGGGGTGATTGGATCCTGGGAGCCCTCCCCGCCGCCAACGGGGGAGGCGGGGAGCAGGTCCCAGGACCCTCATGCCTATCTCCGTGGCCACAGAGCTGATCCCCTACACGCCGCAGATAACAGCCTGGGACCTGGAAGGAAAGGTCACAGCCACCACGTTCTCCCTGGAGCAGCCTCGCTGTGTCCTGGATGGGCATGCCAGCGTTGCCAACACCATCTGGCTGGTGGTGGCCTTCAGCAATGGTGTGTCACGGTGCGGGTCTGGGGCTGAGGAGAGCTGCCCAGTGGTGGACCAGGCGTTGTGCTTTATCCTGACGGGCTCTGAGAGGGTGACAAAGTAACCTGGTTTGTGCCTGGAGGGAGCTTCTGGGCCCTTGAGGCGTGGAGGAGCCAGGCGTGGGGGGCGGGGAGGGGCGGGTGGGGAGCCTTAGACCCAGCAAGGGGCTAGGCCCCCTAGCCCCATCTGTCTGTCCCTTTCTCCTGCAGCTTCCAGGGACTTCCAGAACCCGCAGACACGAGCTGAGATCCCAGCCTTCCCACGGCTGCTGACTGATGGCCACTATATGACGCTGCCCCTATCCCTGGACCAGCTGCCCTGTGAGGACCCCAAGGGTGGCAGCAGGGACATCCCCCTGCTGCGGGTTGGCAGTGACCCCGGCTGCCTTGCTGACCTCCACCAGCCGCCCTACTGCAACAGCCCCCTCCCCAGCCCTGGACCTTACAGGTGGGTCACTCCACCTGGACTCTGGGACAGGGGCTATGCTGGGGGAGAAGGGGTCTCGGGTTAGAGAGCTGCCCTTTCTAGCCTCTCCCCAGACCCTTCCCCTTCACAAGCTTTGGTTTATGCTTCTGTGGGGTCAAGGAGCAGCACTCATACCAGTTGGGGGGCAGGCAGAATATGGCCTCTCCAGGAGGCCTGCCCATGAGGAAGAAGTGGGCACCACAGGGCTGGTGGGGTCTCAGGCCCAGAGTTGGGAGATGGGGGGTGCTGGGCTGCAGCCACTAGTCCATGGGTAGATCTGGCAGGAATCTAAGCCCCAGGCTGAGTCCGGGCCCAAGCAGTGGGTATGAGGCAGGGAAGCAGGAAATAAGACCACCACCCACTTTCTCCAGTGAAGAAGCTGAGGCGCAGGGCACCATGGGCTTGTCAGGGTCATGGAGGGAGCCAGGGTGGGAGAGCAGGTGTCCATATGGGGTCTGGTCCCGATGTGCCCCAGAAGAGCCAGGCCCAGGGGTCCTCAGGGAGTCCAAGTCCGGCCGAGAGAACCAGCACGGGGTGAAGGGAAGGTGGGGCGTGGTGTGGGCTGGACCGGCGCTTCCATCCACAGCCTCCCTCTGCCCCTGTGTGGTCCCTGCCCTGACAGGACCACCCTCCCACCTCCCCCATGCCCACTTCCTGGCTCGGCCTCCTCTTACCTCCTGCCCCCATCCCTAGCAGCCACCGGAGCTGGCTGTCCTCGGTGCCAGCCTGCCTGGGTCCCTCCATGCTCAGACACTTTCCAGGGCTCCCCACCTGACGCAAAGATACAACCTCCCTGCGCGGCCTCTGGTGCCCTCAGTGCTCAGCCCGACCCCTCCCTGGGACCCCAGGCTCTGAGTGTGCCCTGACCACACCCCTCCCTCCCTGGCCCTTTGCTTAGGGTGCCCGAGCCTATGGCTTCCTAAATGCCACTTGGCCAGCCGTTTTCTCTGGGAGGCCTGGGGCTCCCAGCTCCATCTGACCTGCTGAGCCACCCTGAGGCACTGTGTATGTGACATTTAGTGACTGGGGTCCCCTAAACCAGATGGGGTGTCTGGAGAGCAACGGCTCAGATGCACTGGGACTGATGGCAGAGGTCACTGTGGTCAGTGCAGTCTCAGAGGGCCCCCAGAGGGGGACCAGGCCACGGCTGGTCCCGATGTGCCCCAGAAGAGCCTGGCTCAGAACTGCCTGGAGCTTGGCCGCTGTGGGCGCCCTGCCCAGGGCAGCTGAGGCTCAGACTTCCCCCCTTCTCCTCCCTGCAGAGTGAAGTTCCTCCTGATGGACGCCAGGGGCTCACCCCTGGCCGAGACCAGGTGGTCCGACCCCATTGCTCTCCACCAAGGTAGCCCTGGGGGAGGGGGGTGCTCCGGCTCCAGTCTACCCCTGTGGACTCATCACCCCTCTGCCAAATGGTCATGCTCAGCTGTTCTCTCCCCCTGCTGCCATGAGACTGGGGGCCTGGAGGCACTGTGTCCAAGTCCAGCCCCTCCCCCAAACAGAAGCTCGTGCTGGGGAGGTGGGGCACCGGGTCAGCCTCATCGGCTCTGTCCATGCCCAAATGTTGGTCACCCCTCAGCTGCTCAGGTCCCAGCCCAGTTGTGGGCAGGTCAGTGGGGGGGCACATTGGCAGGAACAGCCTAGAAGGTGAGACCAAGGGGCTGGAGCCATGGGTGATACAGGTGGGCAGGGCCCAGATGCCCGGCTGAGATGAACGGGTGGGTGGACTCAGGAGGCTGTCAGGCCTTGAGTGTGCGCCTGGGTGGGGACGTGACTGCCCTGGGGTCCAGGGGCAGCCTCTGAGCAGCTGCTGTGTGCAGGGAAGGCGCCAGCCTCCATCGACACGTGGCCAGGGCGGCGCAGTGGTGACATGATCATCATCACCTCCATCCTCTGCTCTCTGGCCGGCCTCCTGCTCTTGGCCTTCCTGGCAGCGTCCACTGCGCGCCTGTGAGTGCTGATGGCCCCATGCGCCTCTCTCCCACCCCGCAGAACCCCTTCCCTCTCCCTGGTCCCAGCACCTGGAAGCCCTCCTTGAACCTTGCAGTTTTGAGTTGGCGGTGCCCCTTCTAGGGATGTTCGGGGAATTTCGGTCCCAAGTCTCTCTCACCTGGAGGGCAGGGAGGTGGCCCAGCAGCTCCTCTGAAGACAGGTTCAGAAAAGGGGCCACCTCGCTCTGCCCTGCCTTTCAGTGTGTCCTTGGCCCCGGTCTTTCTCCTGCTGGGCCTTGTTTTCTCACCAGCCAGCCCTCAGTCACTTCAGAGAACTGATACCAGGGTAGTGAGGACAACTACCTGGAGGAGGTGGGCCAGCAGCTGGTTCTAGAAGGAAGGAAAGGGAGAGGCTGCGGGAGGAGGCCCTGGCTTGGCAGTGGGCTCCACCCAGCAGGGACCTAGTGCCGCCTCCTCTCCCCATCCAGCTCCAGCCTGTGGTGGCCCGAGGAGGCCCTGGAGCAGCTGCGGATTGGCTCCTTCATGGGGAAGCGCTACATGACCCACCACATCCCACCCAGCGAGGTCCCCACCCTGCCTGTGGGCTGTGAGCCTGGCCTGGACCCCCTCCCCAGCCTCAGCCCCTAGCCTGGCCCACGTGGCTGGGGCGTGGCCACAGGGAGTGGGGGGCAAGGACCTGGGGCTCATTCCCAGCCCCTGCGCCCACACGCCCCTCCCGCATCGCACTTCCCCACCCTGCCCGCAGTCCCACTGATAGAGGAAAGATGTCAGTGTTCGTAGCCCACTGCCGAGAAGGAACTCTTGAGACGTCTTTGGTGCAAAAAGGTGGTTTTATTAAAGCACGGGGACGGGACCCATGGGCAGAAAGAGCTGCTCTGGGGTGGTGAGGAGTGGCCCATTACATATATACTTCCAAGCTGGGAGGGGGTTAGGGATAGCGTAAGTTTCTAAGGAATTTTGGAAGCAAGGTTTCCAGGATCCTGAGGGAGCTAGCTATTGTTAGGAAAGGGTCATTTATTACTGTCTAGTAAAAAGTGTCACGAGACCCTTCAGATGTATATCAGTGCATCATATGCTTGGAGAATGACTGCCAACATGTATCTTGGGGGTTTAGAGATAAAGGAAGTTTCCAAAGGAATTTTTCTGCGTTAAGTAGACTTACAGGGTTCTGGGGTCAAGCTAAGATTGCCTTTTGCCCTTAGTAAAGTGTCAACATCCAAGCAGCTGAGTCCCTAGAGGAATGTCACTCTGCTTGTTTCAAGGACTTGTCAGTGGTTGTTAAGTAGTAAGGAAATTTAATAATTTCTCTTCTGCCTTCGTTTCCCACATCACCACCACCAGCAGCCCTGACTTTGCCCTTCCTGTTCTGCCCTCCCCAGAGAGGGTCAGGGTCAGGCTAGCATGCAGCTCCCACTTCCATCCCCACCTCTGTTCTGCCTGGCCTCTTGCGGGAGAGGCTAGAGGTGATGTGCAGAGGCTGCCCTGACCAGAAGCTTCCAGGCTCCCGGGAGAGGGGTGCAGGGAGCCTTGCTCTGCCCTGTGCAGGGGACTGGGCCGGGCCCATCACGGTTTGTATGCGGCCTGAGCCTCCCTCTGTCTCTCTGCCCCACCTTCCAGTGGCTGGGCACTTCGGAGACGGGCCCTTTCTGAGGGTGGCCAGAAGGTCAGAGTGTAGACGCACATTGTGACCATCTGACCACTTCCAACGCCACTGCACACACAGATGGCTTACTCGTTCCCACTCCACAAACATTTATTAAACACCTGCTGTATGCCACTGACCGTGTTAGACATAGGGCCTCAAGCAGAGCCAGTCCTGATCTTGGGGAACTCACTCACCACTCTGGACCTGAGATGACCACGTGTCCAGATGTGATCTGTTACTGTTAGGGCTGTCACGCCTTCAGCTTGTCACATGCTCTCGGGTTCGCGCTCCTTAGATGATCACCCCAACAGGCTCTCAGGTCTCTCAGGCGGGGAGCCCATCACCGGCTGTTCACAAGGCCGGTGGTTCCTGCTGTGGCCACACGGGGGTGCCGGTGCGCCGCAGCCGTCCGGCCCCGCGCACGCGCACTCCTATCCACAGAGCAGCCGGGCGCTGTGGGCTGGGGGCGGCGGCAGTGACCTGAAGCCGAAGAGCAGTGGCCACTCAGTGGGGTCCCGGAGGTCGGGGCCCCAGGCCTCATCTCGACCAAACCAGAGGGATGAGCAGTCACGCTCCTGCTTGAGGGCCTACTGTGTGCCGTCCAAACTGCACAACCGCCACCGGTTTCTAGCTGGAGAAACTGAGGCTCCGCGACTTGCCTCGCGCTCTGTCCCTGGTGCCGCGCCGCTCCTGGCTTCTCCGGCCTGACCGCGGGTCCCAGCATGCAGGCTCCGCTGGGGGGCGCCCGCTCTGGTTGGGGAGAGGAGCATCTGCACCAGGGACCGCCCTGAGCCTGTCCCTTTGACTGGTAGCCCTAACTGCACTTTGGGGGTGCCCCATCGCCTAATGAGCCCCAGGGAAACCCACCCTTGCATCTCAGGGCCAAGAGGCCAACCAACCACCAAGGCAGCTTCTGTGGCGTGAGCAGTGCTCCCTCCCAGGCGAACACTTCAGGGAGGTTTTGCTGTCAAAACCCGTGAACCCCTGGTCCCTAGTGGTTTATCCGCCATCCTACCTGCACCCCCACCAGCCACAAGACCTCCTCCAGGTGCAGGCAGAAGCAGATTCAAATGTAGTCAAGAGCTCTGACTCCAGGGTCCTGGGTGACATCGGCCAGCCCCTTTGGGCAGCCACTTTTGAAATTCTGCTGCTATGGAACTGAGGACCGTCTTGGCCTCTTGGAATCGGAGAAGGGTTAAAAGTGCCCCCCACCCTCACCAGCTATGTCCAGCAGAGCCCGCCTCCCACTGTCCTGTCCAGGCCTGGCTCCAACACCACAGGGAGTAGGACCTCTAGGCGCAGACACCCAGCTTGGGGCCTGCCCGGGGGTGGGGTATGGTGAGGAGGAAGAGGCTTTCCCTGGTGTTTGCTGAGTGAAAACATGAATGAGTCAGCCCAGGGCTGGACATCAGGCAGGAGCAGGAATTACCCCAGGCTTTTGTGTGTCCCAGGGCCTTCTTGTAGCTTATACTGATCCTAGACACAGCCCCAGCGATGTCCCATGTGTGCCCAGGGCTGCTGCTTGCTTCTGAACAGCACCCCGGAGCCCTGGGATGAGCTGTCCTCACCCCATCCGGCCATCTGAGCCTTGACGGGGGAGACAGGCTCCAGACAGACATTGCAGCACAATGGGTAAAGCATTGCCCGGGGGAAGAAAGTGACCCCACCTGCAGGTCAAGGGGGCTTCCCAAGGGTGACTTCTGAGATGAGTCCTGAGGGGCACATGGAAATGACTTAAGTAGCGGGGGGAGGAGGAAGGAAGAGAGAGGGAGAGAGTTGGGGAGACCAGGGGTAAACGGTCTCACCCTGCGGGGGCATGGATGCTGCCCAGGGGCTGGCAGCAGGGACGAGGGGTTGGGAGGCCAGGATGAGGGGGACAGGCCTGGTCTTCCAGGCACATGGAACCAGGCCTGAACGAGGGCGGACAAAGGGAGCTGGAGAGGAGGAGGTGGATTCCAGAATATTCAGGAGGTGGCCTGAGGAACGGAGACTTCATAGATGAAGGAGATGCTCCAGGAGAGGCCATGCTTGGGTTTCTGATGGGGGGTGGGGGGTGACTGTGACTGCAAAATGGAGGTGCTTTATGTCCTGCAAGTGGTTCTATCCCCAGCCTGCCTCAGAGCAGACCCTCAGAAAAGGGGCTTCTGGGGATACCATCTTAGCAAATGGGTGAGTTCAGAAGAACATTAACAAGTTAATTTTACAAGGATGGAAGTCTACCCCGGGTCGGCGGGAGGCCATCCTGGGAGCCCTGCGGTTGGTGGGTGTTCTGGCCCAGGGCTGTGGTGGCAGCCATGCCAGGGTGTCACAGAATCCACGTGGAGAAGGGGCAGCAGGATTGGTCGTGGCCCAGCACGGGCACCACCCCACTGGGCCTCCAGGGAGCCAAGACAGGGCATTCTGCCCCACAGTCATGCTCCAGAGGGTCACCAGCTGGACCCCACCCTGCGCAGGCCAGCCCATGACAGCCTTGAGCGGAGTGTGTAGTGACAGCCATGTTATGGTGAATCTTTTATTAAATAGCCTTTTAAATTTTCCCCAGAACCGTATTTGGAGAAGGGCCTCCAAATCCATTGGCCTGTAATATAATGGCTCAGTGGCTAAAAACAAGTTCATTGTTGAAAAAGGAAAAAACAGCAGTGATTGTGGGGGTGATGACTCACAGATGACTCATCAGACGAAAAATCAAAGGAATCAGGATGACAGCAGGTGGAAACCAGGGGCGAGGGAAGGGGGGGGCACCACCGCTCCGTCTCACCGTCTGGGTTCACTTTGTTCCTCTTTGCCTCTGAACCACGTGTTCCTGACCGTCATCCCTGCAATCCCCAGCCAGCCACCCCATCTCTAGCTGGTCTTTCCACATCAGTGTTCCTGACCCCCAAACCTATCCTCCTCCCAGTATCCAGAAGGACCAGATTAGGAACCTGATGGTGTCCACCTTTGCTCACTGCTTGCAGAGACTTCCTGCTGCAAGACCAGAATCTAGATTTGCCATCTCAGTTTCAAGGCCCCATCGATCCATCCCTTGCTTTCTCTATTCCAGCCACACAGGTGCCTGGTTAGCCCTCCTGCCACAGGGCCTTTGCACTTGCTTTCCCCCCACAGTGTAAAACACTTCTCCACTTCGCTCCTCAGCTCAGGAGCTTCCTCAGCTCCTGTGTCTCTTCTTCAGGAAAGTCCTTCCTGTCCCTTCAGCTCTCTTGGATCCCCGTTCTTTCCCTTCTCTGCACGTTTTCCATTTTGTAATTAGACATTTAAAAGAGTGAGTTTTGCATCTTTCCCACTGGACTGGAAACTCCAGGAGGACAGGGACTCTGTGTCTGGTTTGCTCACCATGGTGCCCCAGAGCTGGCACAGTGCCAGGTTCCCCGGCAGGTCTTTAATGGACACTTGTTGACTGCTTTATAAAAGGCAAATTCATCTTTACATTCTCTTTTTTTTTTTTTTAAGATTTTATTTATTTATTTATTTGACAGAGAGTGAGACAGCGAGGGAGGGAACACAAGCAGGGGGAGTGGGAGAGGGAGAAGCAGGCTCCCCGCTGAGCAGGGAGCCCGATGCGGGGCTCGATCCCAGGACCCTGGGATCATGACCTGAGCCAAAGGCAGGCGCTTAAGGACTGAGCCACCTAGGCGGCCCTGCATTCTTTTAAAAAAATACCAGCTTCATTGAGATATAATTCAAATATGATGCGGGGTACCTACTTAAACTGTTCAGTTTGCTGATTTCTAGCATATTCACAGAGTTGCAAATCAGAACCAACTTCAGAACATTTTAATCATCTTGAAAGACACCATGACTGGCAAAATTTGGGGGGAAAAGAAAACAGAAGTCCTGACATTCATTTGCCTGTCATGGGTTCCATCACTCGCTGCTCCTCTCATTTGGATGAATCACTTCTTAATCATTTTTAACTGGGTACAACTATATTCCAGTGGTAGGAAAAGTGGGGTCTCTTTCACCCACCCAGGAAACCATCTCCACAGAGCCCAGGAAGCCCCCCACCCCCAGTGTGTTCTCAGCCACAAAGAGCAGGTACCAACCTTGGTGAGCTCAGTGGGGAAGGAATGTTCTGGAAGAGATTAGGAAGCTCCTGGAAACCCTGAGAGAGCCGGGATTGGAGATCACACTGGGAATCCCAGTGCAGAACAAACTGCATTCCTTGGAGTCCTACCATGGGAGCTTCTGGGCTGGTCATGTCTGGAAGCTGGGCATGGTGGCCTATGCCCTGGCTGGAAGGGCTAGCCTCGGCACCCACTCCTTTGTCTGGGGTGGGTGCATGACTGGTGGGCACCTGGCTGCATGGGAGCCTGGGCCATGCTGGCGTGCCTGGGTGTGGGTGAGGGGCTGACTGAGTTCTTGTGGAGGAGGGACGCATTTCTGTGATTCTCCAGGGCTGGCTCTGGGAGGACACAGAGCAGAAAGGCAGTGTCCCAGACATAAGAAGGCAGTGGCAGGAGCTAGACCGTCTGAACGTGAGCCATTTATCACTCTAGGAAGGTGGCCGGGCCCCAGGCAGCTGGGGAGTGTGCTTTATATTCACTGTAATAAAAGAATGTCATTAAATGCTGAGGGCTCTTCAGAGCTTTGTGGGGCTCTGTGACTGTCGGCCTTCTAGTAGGGCCCCCAGGGCCAATGTGGGGGAGCGTGCGGGCCTCTCCAGGGTCCAGCCCTTGGACTTGTCACACCTCACTCCTCACTCTGCAGTCTGCCTACCCCACCTGCTCGCTCCCTGGAAGGGAGAGGGGGGGAGAGGTGTGGGGGCAGAGGGGGTAGTTCCTGGTGGGTACCCACTTCTGGGCAGGACAACGGACCCAGGGACCCAGCCTGGAGACCCTCCAGGCCATACAGAGGGCTCAGATCCAGTCCCTGTCCTTAGGGAGTGTGCCACACACACGGGAGGCCCACCCACTGTGATAGACCAAATTGTGGAAAATTCTATGGAAGTTCTAACTCCTAGAGTGCCTCAGAATGCAACTGTATTTGGAGACAGGGTCTCTAAAGGGGGAATTAAGTTAAAGAGGGAGTTAAGTGAGGCCTTTAGAGTGGAACGTCATCCAATCCAACTAGCGTCTTGATAAAAGATGAGGACACGTCACCAGGGATGAGCGCAGAGGAGAGACCGTGGGATCAGGCCACCATTGGGCAGCCGAGTGCATGCCAAGGAGAGAGGTCTCCAAAGAAACCAACCCTGCCCACTGGATCTTGCGCTTCCGGAGTGAGAAAACAGATACTCGCTGTTTAAGTAAGCTCCGGGCCCAACGTGGGGCTTGACCTCACAGCCCCCAGATCAAGAATGGCAGGCGCCCCGAGCCTTGTTTGAGCACCCCGGTCTGCGACATCGAGCTATGGCCTCCCGAGAGGACTGATCCACCCACCATACAGCAGAGTTGGCAAGAACATTCGCGGAGGTGGAAGGCATGGAGCCGGGGTCAGTGGGAGGTCATTTAACTGGAGCCAACAGGCGAGCTGAAGGCAGAAGCTTTGGTGCGCAGAGGCCTGGAGGTAGGACAGGGCCTGGGGGCCCACTGAGCAGGCTGAAGACTTCAGAATGGACTTGGGTGTAGGCTGGGGTCCACCTGCTCACTGTCCCTGGCCCAGCTTTCTAGGTGGCCTTCCCCCCTACCCACATAAACCAGAAGCCTCTATAGCCATGTCCTGTCCCTCTCCTTCCATCCCCCACACTAGTCCCAGACTGGATGCCCCTGACTCCTGAGGCAGAGACCCCAGTGCAAGACAGGAGCCCAGGGTTCTCCTTTCTGCCTTATTTGCTGGGGGACCCCCACCAGGAAGCCCTGCCCTGGCCTCAGTTTCTCCTCCACAAAACGAGTGAAGACCTCCAAGCTCTGTGGGTCAGACACTCCAGTCGTGGCCGCCCCGAAACCCCACTCCCTGTGGGTGACACAGGCTAGAGTTACCCATGGGAAAGAATGTGTTGCCCTTGACAACCATTCTTCTCCCTGACTTCTCTCCCTGAGGGACAGAGAGAAATGCCTCATTAGTCATCCTGGCCTCTCCCTCCTGGTCTCCAGCCCTGCTCCCTCTGCTCCCTCTGCTCCCCCTGCTCCCCAGTGGAGGTGGCTCAAAGCCCCCACAAGTGTTTCATGGAACCCCCAGGCTCAGCCTTGCCCTCCGAACCCTGTGCCTGGAACCCTGTCCTTGTCTGAGCCCCAACTCCATGGGGCCGGGGCAGTGGGAGAGCCCCCCGGGCAGGGGGTGTCATGGCGTGCAGGTGGGGGGATGGGCAGGAGGGGTTGGGGGCTGAGAGTGGGCTCAGGTCATCAGACATCTCCGGGTGCCTCTTCCGAGTGAGGTCCTCTGCAGGCAGAGCTGTTGGCCTCTCTGATGGCCTATTGGAAGGATGAGTGGATAAAGTGCCCACCTTTTTCCTGGCCCCCACTTTGCCTCTCAAGCTTCTGCCCACAGTGGTCCTGGCACACAGTCGCCCCTCAATAAACAGTGGGGCAGCTACACTGAACGTAGCAACTAAAAAGGCCCCAGTCTTCTGACCTCCAGCTGCCCTGTGTCCAGCTGGGGTCATGTAGGCCCAGAGCAGGGAGGACTTGTCCCCAGGCTTAGGTGGGTCAGGAATGAGCCGGGGTCACTTGCCTCTTGGCCCCAGAATTGTGAGATTTCACTCAAAGGAGGCATTCCCCTACTGAAAGAGCTTTCTGGTTTATGATTCCAGGTGTGTGATGCTTTAATTAGACCAGGTAGGTGGTGAGCTGCCTGTCTTGGGGGGTGTTCAAGCAGACCTGGGAGGGGCTGGACCACCACGCAGTAGAAAGATTCAGGACCAGGGTGGGGTCCATGAACTCTGGGGTCTTTTCCCCTTGATATTGGCATAGACAGGTCTCTGTCGGGGTTTGGTGAGCGGCCCCAAGGCCACGCTGGTGCAGGGGGAAGGGACTGGGTAACCTGCACTTCCCCTCTCTACACGAGAAAGCCCCAGACTGCAAATCTGGGACATGGCTCTGCTGGGGGGGGGGGGGGAGTGAAGAGCCTGGCTGCCCCTAGAAGGGCCAGTGCTTCTCCCTGTGCACCTCCACGGGACAGGGTGTGATGGTTGCCATGGAGCTGGGACCTTGTTTGGTGAATGGAGCTGGGTGGGCCTTTGGGAGCCTTTAGCTGGCTGCTCTGTGTTCAGGGGTGGGTGGAAGCCTCACCTCGTCCCATGAGTCACCCCAAAGGTACAAGGCAAGGTAGGTCCTTGGGAACAGACTATCCCCTAGGGCTTGGCATGCCCCCCACCTCATCCCTCTGGGCATTCTGGGCCAACACCCTTCACACTGGGACTCACTAGGGCTGGGGACATCTGGACCAGGAAGAGGGGACACAGCAGAGAAGCTGGGCTCTACCCAGAGGTGAGACCACAACATGGTAGTTGTCAGCCCGATGCTATAAAACAAGATGGTACCTATGGGCCAACTGGCCAGATACACAGAGCAGGGAGGGGTCCATATTAGCTGAATTTGTGCCTCAGCGCTGGGGACACAGTGGGGGAGTTACTGTTAATGAAGAAAAGACACATTCATCAAATAAGGATACAGCCATCAGTATATTCGGGGGAAATCATTTATACTGTGGTCGAGTAGAACGTGGGGTAAGGTTACTGTGGCTGAAATGGCCCGATACTGACGCCCATACAGATTGATCCAAGAAATGAATCAGAAAGTCAAGAAGCTGACCTGAACACACACACACACACACACACACGCACACGAATCAGGCATGAATGTGCGCTTTGAGGTGTAGGATATGTCAGACTTCTTTGTTTTCTGAATCCTAGCAACTCTGGTTCCTGGTGTCCACTCTCTCGGGCTGTGGGTCCGATGTTGGTCGCTTTGTGTGGCCTCTCCCCCCTCCTGAGCTTGTGCCAAAGTCCCAGCACGGACCCAGGGTAGAAAAATGGCCATGGGCAGAGGTGGCGTCTCTGGCCTTGCGTCTGCCCTGGTCCTTCTTGTTGCTGTCATCATTGTGCCTACATTGTGGCACGGCTGGGAGCTGCTGACTCTGGTGACGCCCAGTTGTGCCCGAGTTGGGGCTGGCCCTCAGCTCGCTGACCAGGCTCCTGCCTGGGAACGTGGGAGAGAGCATCCCCCAGCCTGGCTGAGCCTGTCTTGCTGCCTGGCTTCCATGCTGTCACCTGCGACAGCCCCAGGATGAATCTTGCGGGACTAGGGAGGACTCCTGGAGGCCTGGGAGTCTGGGAAGGAGCCCTCATACCTGTGCTTGGCAGGACAAACTGAGCCAGTGGTACCCCGAGTGGGCTGTGGACACCCCTGGTACATATGGGAGCTTGTCCAGGGTTAAGCTGAGAGGGGTCAGTGAGAATTGCCTATGTCCGTGGTGTACAAAAATGGCCCAGCTCCCTTCTGCTGGGCAGGTGCTTCTGATTCTTTGCTACATACATTGGTTATTATTTTTTTTTAAAGATTTTATTTATTTGACAGAGAGACAGCAAGAGAGGGAACACAAGCAGGGGGAGTGGAAGAGGGAGAAGCAGGCTCCCCTCCAAGCAGGGAGCCCAATGAGGGGCTCGATCCCAGGACCCCGGGATCATGGCCTGAGCCAAAGGCAGACGCTTAACCATCTGAGCCACCAGGCTCCCCCTTTTTAAATTTTTTTTTTTAAGATTTTATTTATTCATTTGAATCTCAACACCTTTTAAGAGGTAGAAAGAGGGCGCCTGGGTGGTTCAGTCATTAAGTGTCTGCCTTCAGCTCAGGTCGTGATCCCAGGGTCTTGGGATCAAGCCCCGCATGGGGCTCCCTGCTCCGCGGGAAGCCTGCATCTCCCTCTCCCTCTGCCTGCCGCTCTGCCTACTTGTGCTCACGCTCTCTGTCAAATAAATAAATAAATAAATAAATAAATAAATAAATAAATAAATAAATAAATAAATAAAATCTTTTAAAAAATGTTTAAAAAAATAAGAAGCTGGGGAGTTAAAGAAAGTCCTCCGAGGGCTGGGTCCCTTTGCCCCTCCCAGACTCTCAGGTTGGCCCCCCACTCCTCTTCTCCCCTCTGTGCACCCCGCGAGTATAGGAGGGCCAGCGCCCGCTTCACGGAGCTGTCAGCCGGAGCAGAGCACAGGTGTGTGCAGGGATGTACTTGAGGTAACAGCGTGTGACCTTGCGGTGATCGGAAGACAGAGATGCGGGCCAGGGGCCCAGCGAGCATTTAGGGGAGGCGCCAGGGCCATCCAGAGCGCATTTCTGGCAGTGCCGATTCCTGGGGTAGCTAGGACTGAAGGGCGCTGGGTAGCAGGGCCCTTGGGGAAGAGACTGGCCTAAGCCAAGGCGCAGAGGTGCTGAGCATCAAGAGCCTTAAAGAGGTCGTCTGGGTGGCCCTTTGGCTGAGCCTCCCCCCACGCTCACCCAGACTCACCCTGACCTCATCCGCCTTTCCTGAGCTTTTGCTCTGGTTTCAGCGCCCGGTTCCCTTGGAGCTGAGTCAATCATGAATGGAAATACAGTGATTTCAAATCTTGAAAAATCGGAAATGCTCTGTTAGCATGTCCGAGTAGTCGGTCACAAAAAATCTACCAGGCAATTACATAGTTGGTAGGAGTATTTGCCCCTTTTGAAGTTCACTGTAATATATAATTGTCACCGTTTAAGTACTTTTGGGGGAAAAAAACAAGTGTATGTGGGCTGGCAATCAAATAGCATATAAATGCATTATAACTAGAGAATATTTATAATTGTTTCAAAAATGTGTTTTAGGGGCGCCTGGGTGCCGTAATCCGTTAGGTATCTGACTCTTGGTTTTGGCTCAGGTCGTGATCTTGGGGTCATGAGATTGAGCCCCGCATTGGGCTCTGTGCTCAGCGTGGAGTCTGCCTGGGATTCTCTCTCTCCCTCTCCCTCTGCCCCTCCCACTCGTGCTCTCTCTCTGTCTCAAATAAATAAATAAATCTTGGTGGGGGGGATAAATAAATAAATAAATAAATGTTTTTTAAAGTACTCCCCAAAGGAGTTTGAGTTTTAGGAGGGTGGCTCTGGCCAGGGGCAGAGGCTGGGCTGAGGGGGGCTGGTGCTTGGGGCAGGGGGTGCTCCATGAGGGACCTCTGCTCCAATCTAGGTGAAAGGTGGTCAGTACATGCTCGGCACCAGCCCCACCCCCACTCCTGGCCCCAGACCCCATCTGGGACCCTTCTGTCTCGGGAAGAATTGCCCTGTCCTGGCAGCAGCCAGAGCTGGAGGAATAAGAGAGAATGGGTCACCTGGATAAGGAGCGGAGGGAAGGCGATGTTGGGGATCCCCCCTTCCAGAGCCCAGGCTGCAGGGAGTGCCCCCAAGCTTGCCTTTGGGTGTGACCGTCTCACGGAGGCTCTGCCCTGGCTGGCTGGGTGATCTTGGTCAAGCCCCTGGAGGGTAACTCCCTTCAGCACTGGGGACTGTGGGGAGCCCTGGGTGCCAGGTTGGGACTGTTGGCCGGACTGTCACTGGGGCTACCTGGACCTGGAGCTTGGAGTCAGGGGTGGGAGGGTCCGGGCTTGTCCTGGTGGCAGCTACTGATTGTTCTCTTCAGACCCCTCCCTGGGATGCCAAACCCATAGGGCCAGCAGATTCTGCCCCCAAACCTGTCCAACCAGTTGTTTGGGAAGAGGGGGCACCTGGGAGGAGCTGCAGGAGGTGCCAGAAGCAGCCGCCTCAACCCCCCGGCAGTCAGCGGAGGCTCGGGGGCGCTGCGGACAGACCCTGGGACAGACAGACGGTCAGACGCTCGGCCTGGCCATGGGGCTCAGTGGGGGTCGGTATCCGCGGCTGACGCTGTGGCTGCTGCTGACCGGCCTCCAGCGGGGGACAGGCCTGGGTGAGTGAAGCTGCCTCCCAAGCCCCAAGTCTGGGGACTGGGTCCTGGGTGGCTCAGGGGAGATGGCCCACCAGAGAGGTCACAAGACAAACACCTGTCCCCACACCCCAAGACGGGAGAGTGAGCAATGCTTCCTCTCTCTCTTTAGGGTTCTCATCCCCACGCCTCCCGAGCCCCCATCCATTCTTGCCAGTGCCTCCCCTCCTTCCCCTCCTTCCTGTCCCTGAGGGGAGGTTTAAAGAACAACGCCCCCAACGAAGCTCTCCCTGGTGGCTGCAGGTCACTGTGGGCTCTTAAACTGGAGTCGCTTAGAGGTCCAGCCCCCCATCTGGGCTGCTCCTCTCCTTCTCCCTCGTCTAGTGGACACTGAGTCCCTGCTGGGCCTCAGAGACAGAAGTGGGGGCTCTGAGGAAGGAGAGGTCTAGCCCTGAACCTTCGGAGCTGAATGAAATGGAAATGAATCATGCTGAACAGAACCGAGAGAGGGAGAGGGCTCTGGAGACGGGCAGGAAAGCCGCCTCCCCTTTCCACTACCCTCCAGTGCTGAGGGCCCGGAGAGACGGGGCACTGCCCTCAGGGGAGCCTTCTGGACAGAGAGGCTGAGTCCTGAGTCTGTGCTGCCCCCACCCCCATCTCTGGCACGGGGGCCCAGGCTGCCCTTCCCCAAGTGAGGCTGTGAGGGCCTGAGAGGGGGACAAGATCCAGAAGGGGAAGGTGCCTGGGGCAGGGTGGGAGGTGGCACAGCCCTGGGCCGGGAAGAGAGGATAAGCCAGGACATCTCCCGGGGGGTGCACGTCTGGGCCTGGGGTCTTGGTGGAGACCTTCCTGTGTCTCCCCCCAGCCCCCCAAGCCACTCATTCCTCTCCTCAAGCAAACCAACCTGGACCATGCTGGAGGGACTTGAGAGGTGGGTAAACTGAGGCCCAGAGAGTGCCAGAGCTCAAGGTCACTGGGCTCTGTCGAGTCCAGTCTAAGGTTTAGGCTCAGGCTCAGGCTCCCCGAAATCTGAGTCTCACCCCGACCAGGCCTAAGACCCTTTCCCCAGAACTGTGTACACTGCTGGGGGAGGAGCCCCCTGTGCCTCCATGCCTTCCCCCAGGCCCTGCCTGTGGCAGGGACCCCAGTGTCAGGTGGGGCAGGACCTCCCTCCAGACCTCCCACAGTGCCTACCCCTAGTAGGCTAGCAAGGCAGGGGGCATTGGCTAGACTCAGGCTACCCACCCATGTCCCATGGGCACAGAGTTGCTAAGGAGCCCTCCTGATTAATGTCTGACCGAAGCTTCCAGGAAAAGCCTCCATGCCTCCCTCAGATCGGGGCTCCCAAATCAAGTCTGTGCCTCCCCCCTTAGACTGGGGCTTCCAGGACCATGACTCCTCCCTCAGACTGGGGCTTCCAGGACCATGGCTCCCACCTCAGACTGGGGCTTCCAGGACCATGGCTCCCACCTCAGACTGGGGCTTCCAGGACCATGGCTCCCACTTCAGACTGGGGCTTCCAGGACCATGGCTCCCACTTCAGACTGGGGCTTCCAGGACCATGACTCCTCCCTCAGACTGGGGCTTCCAGGACCATGGCTCCCACCTCAGACTGGGGCTTCCAGGACCATGACTCCTCCCTCAGACTGGGGCTTCCAGGACCATGGCTCCCACCTCAGACTGGGGCTTCCAGGACCATGGCTCCCACTTCAGACTGGGGCTTCCAGGACCATGGCTCCCACTTCAGACTGGGGCTTCCAGGACCATGACTCCTCCCTCAGACTGGGGCTTCCAGGACCATGGCTCCCACCTCAGACTGGGGCTTCCAGGACCATGGCTCCCACTTCAGACTGGGGCTTCCAGGACCATGGCTCCCACTTCAGACTGGGGCTTCCAGGACCATGACTCCTCCCTCAGACTGGGGCTTCCAGGACCATGGCTCCCACCTCAGACTGGGCTGTGGGGGCTTGGCTGTCCTGTTGAGCATCTTCTGTCTGCCCCCCGCCTGCCCCAGAGCGCATCGGCTATGTGCCCCAGCTTGCAAGCCCCACCCTGGCAGGGACACTCACCCAGTCTGCCTTCACGCTGGAGCAGCCATCGGGCCAGTTCAGTCACCTCAACATCTCTGACTTGGACGCCATCTGGCTGGTGGTGGCCCACAGCAACGGTGGGTGCTGCGGGGCGCAGGCCTTGCTGTTCCCTCTGTGAAATGGGCGGGAGGCCTGGGAGGAGCCGCCGGTGTGGGGGGAGGGGTGTGCAGGGGATGTGGCAGGAGGGCTGTCTGGCCTGGCGGGAGGGGAGGAGCCTGCCCCTGCAGCCCACACCATCTGCCCTGCGGCTACCCTCAGCCACCCCGAACTTCACTGCCCCGCGGAGGGTGGAGGACGTCCCAGCCCCCGCTGACCTCACCCAGAGGGGATACTACCTCACGCTGATGGCCCACCGGTCGCTCTACCCGGGCAACCAATTTGGGAACCAGCTCCGGGTCCTCCGCATTGGCAATGATACCGGCTGCTTCCCGGCCAAACGGGGCTGCAACACCCCCCTGCCGGGCCCCGGGCCCCTACCGGTGAGCTACCCCCCCCGCCCCCCCGGGGCCCCAACCTGCGCCTGGGGCAGCTCCCAGCTGAGGGCAGGGAGGCCTTGGGGAATTCTGCCTTCTTTCTCCAGCAGAGGGCCCCCCACTTGGGCCTCTGCTCCCATGGGCCTTCTGGGCCCCGCAGGTGGTTTCCCCTTCCAGGCAGGGGGTGCCGCAGCCCCATCTCCCCTCACTCAGGGCTTGATTCACTGATGTTGGGTGCTGGGGATCTAGACCGTTCCACACACACTTCCTAAATGAGGACATTAAGGCCCAGAGAGGCTGAGAGATGCACCCAAGGCTACACAGCTGGGAAATGTCACAGCTGGAATCGCAGCCCCTTCTGGTGGGTTCTAAGGCAGGCTTTTAGGCCCAGTCTCTGCTCCTTCCCCCCCACTCTCCAGGCACTGTGAGTCAAGGGATCAGACTGACAGGGGCCAGGGCCAGAGGCCTCACCCCCAGTCCTGGGTCTCCTTCTCAGAGTGAAGTTCCCGGTGATGAGGGACAGGGGATCTGTGGCTGAGACAGAGTGGTCCAGCGAGACCCGCCTGCAGCAAGGTATGGGAGCGGCCAAATGAGCAGGTCAAACACTGGGGCTGGGGACCCCGGGGCCTGGGGGGCTCCCGAGGATGGGCTGGGCTGGGGGGAATGGGCCACTCCGCCATCAGAGGCACCATTACCACCCTGCTGTCTGCAGGTGCCCTCCCCCAGCGTGGGGGCCCCCAGCTGGGGCGAGGGATGGTTGGTCTGGAGGCTGGTCCAGGTCCCCCTGCTCAGGTCAGGTCTCTCCTCCCCGCCCTTCTCTGCCTGCCTGGGGGACCCCCCTCCCGACCCTCAGCTGAGGCACTGCAGGCTGCCCCAGGGCCCCAAAGCGCGGGCGCCGTGGTCATCATTGCCATTTTGTCGGTCCTGCTGGCTGTCCTCCTCACTGCCCTCCTTGCTCGGCTTATCTACACCTGGTAAGTGGACAGGGTCTGGGCCCCCTGGGAGGGGTGGGGTCTCTGACCGGGACCACCTCTTATGCCCCTCCCCCTCCCTGCCCAGAAGACAGCAGGTCATGGGGGGGTGTGTGCATGCATGAACCCCTCCTCCTTTGTCCCTCTCTGCCTGCGTATTGCCCGGGTGGGGGACGGTGGTGGCAGGGGCGTGCCCACGCTCTCGGAGAGCGCACCACTCGCCCCCTGGCGGCAACAGCCGGAATTGCGAGTGGGGGGCTCACAGCGGACCCTCCAGTGGGATACACCCAAGTAGCGGAGAATTGCTTTTAGTCCGAGAGCTGAGCTTTGCCTCAAAACTTCATCCAGAGCTCGGATGCCGGGGCCTGGTGAACCGGGGGTGCCCGCAAGGCTTCCTAGAGGAAAGGGGAAGCCTGGCGTCTGGGTCGGATCTGGGGAGGAGGAGAGGAGAGCAGTTCTGGAAGGGAGAGGGGGTGTCTGGGGTGGGGGAGGATTTCTGGCAGCCAGGCAAGCCCGGGTCTTGATTCCCAGCTGAGGAAAAGGGCTGTGTCCTGAGAGCCAGAGGGAGCCAGTGGAGGGCTTGGATCAGGGGAGATGGGCAGATCCCGGGGTGCAGGGAGTAGAGGAGAGTGGGGGCGCTGGGAGGGCACAGCTGGATTTGTGAAGTTTAGAGGAATAGCCTGGTTCCCTTTGGTTAAGTCAGCCTGGCCGGTGAAGCCTCAGTTTCCCCAATGCTCCTATGCCTAGAGCTCCAAGCTGTGGGACTTGGATCAGGCCCTAAGTTCATCTTCTCTCCCCTCCCCTCAAGCTATGACACCCGTGGGAGCACTCCCATTTCGGGCCCTGAGCAGTCGGTGTACGTGAGAAGATACGACACTCACCATGTGATCAGCCTTCCGGCCGTGGAGGACTCCTGAAGGGTCCTCATCTGCCCCTCAGCCTCCTCCCTGGTCCAGGCTACAGATCCTGGGCTGGGGGCACGCCCTGCCTTTTCTGGAGCCCCGGGGAAGAGAGTGCTTCCAAGTGAGGGTGGGGGAAGGGTGTCCTTAGCCCCAAATTGTGCCTGTCCTTGTCAGAAATAAATGTCCCCAGCACCCCCCTGCACATCTGTGTTGTTGTACACCTGAGCAGTCTCCCTGAACCCCTATCCCCAGCTTCCCTGGGGCAGGGGCAGGTACTCAGGAGGATATAGCACCAGGGGTGAGACCTGGGGTCCTAGGCTGGCTGAGTCATCTGGGTCCAGGTAAGCTTCTCTTCTGGCCTCAAGTCTCCCTCTCTGGAACATGAGGATGATTACACTGGCCTCACTGGGCCGAGGTTACACTAAACCAGTGAGGTCGATGTGTACATCCTGTCCTGCGAGTGTCCAGCACTGGCTGTCCATCCCCCCGGCATCCTCCCTGTGGTCCCCTCTCCAGCTGGCCCTCCCTGTGGCCCCCCTCTGGCTGGAGGGCTTAGAGCCTCCAAGCTTCACACCCAGCCCGAGGCTCACTCTGGGCGTGGGGGGCAGGTCGTGCAGGTGAAGCTGACCCTGGCCCCAAATCTAATTCTGGGGTGTCCAGCATTTGTGATCATCAGCCCCACTCTGGGCCAGGCTCCGCAGGGCAGGAGATGCCCCATGCAGGGTCCTGCCCTCAAGCTGCCGCGTGCTGTAGGGGGGAGGAGAGGAACACCAGCACTTCAAGGAATGGAGGGAATGCAGGTGCCAGAGATCCAGAAGAGGCTTTCTGGGCAGGTGTGGCCTTGGAGAAGGAGCAGGCCTGTGCCAGGCGACGCAGGAAGGGTGCGCAGGTGGGGGGAACAGCATGTGCAAAGGCCCGGAGCCACCAGGGGCTGGTGGATGGGCAGGTTTGGGGTGGCTTGAGGATAGGGTAAGGGATGGCAGGGAGGCTGGGGGGCAGCCTGTGCACATGCCTCTGGGGCCGGGGGCAGGGAAGGAAGGTGCTGGCTCAGTGCCCAGGTGCCTCTCCTGGGAGGTGCAAATGGCCCTAATTGGTTTACTAGCCGGTGCAGACACATCCGGATCCTGCTCTGGAGGAAATGCTCACATGATCACAGGGGAGCCGGGCTGGGGGGGGCAGGGAGGGGAGGGGGGCCAGAAAGGCTCCCACCCCCTGCCTAGGTCAGCCTCGGCCTCTCCATAACCTTTGAGGAGCAGCCAGGAGCCCCAACCCTGGGGCTGGGTGACTCTGGACACATCGCTTACCCTCTCTGGTCCTCAGTTCCCTCTATGTAAAAAGCGGGGGTTGGGTCACCTGGGTGGCTCCGTCGTTAAGCGTCTGCCTTCGGCTCGGGTCATGATCCCAGGGTCCTGGGATCGAGCCCCGCATCCGGCTCCCTGCTCCACTGGGAGTCTGCTTCTCCCTCTCCCTCTCCCCCTGCTTGTGTTCCCTCTTTCGCTGTGTCTCTCTCTGTCAAAAAAAAAAAAAGCGGGGGTTGAGCTGGGTGACTAAGGTCCTCGCTGCACAAACCGATGCCCTGTAGGGTGAGGCCTGGCAGGAAACAGATGGCAAGCTGTTTGGCAGGGCAACTGAGAACATTTACAAAGGTGTGGTCAGCATGCTAAGGGAGCCCACAGGAGAGGGCCCTGACCCAGGCCACCCAGCGCTCCTGTACCTGAGGGGCCCACGGGAGGCAGTAGGTGTTTCCAGAGCCAGTGAGCAGGAGTCCTGGGGGAGGGTCTGCCCAGCAGGATGCAACCACCGGAGGGAGCGGGCTTTCGGGGCGGGGGCGGGGGGAGAGACACCCCTTATGCTGATGACTCCAAATGACCTCACCGAACCAGAAGCCAGAGGGCAGGGGGCTCCGGGGGGTGCGGTTCGTGACCAGCCTCCTGGGACCAGAGCAGGACAGAGAAGGGCCAAGAACGGACTCACAGGATTGCTAGGATCTGTTTCACTCACAGCACTTCTGACACCAACCAATTCTCCCAGTCTCTGGACACGAACTGGGCGTGCTAGGATTCAATTCTGACACTACCTGGAGTGGGTGCAGACCCCACAGGTAAAGGGCTCGGCCCCCTAAGACTGCCCCCCACTTCAGACACCGGTAACAAGCCCTGGGTGCCCAGGATAGGCACACTTCTGTCCGACTCAGCTACAACACAGGGATTCCCACGACCCCATCCTCAGATTGGATGATTTGCTAGAACGGCTCACAGAACTCAGGAAAACAGTTTACTTAGCATACCAGGTTATAAGGGCTACAACTCAGGAGCAGCCGACTAGAAGAGATGCATAGGGTGAGGTAGGGGGGAAAGGTGTGGAGCTTGCATGCCCTCACTGGGTGCACCCCCCTCCCAGCATGTTCACTAACCCAAAAGCTCTCTGAACCCCATTATCTACGGTCTTTGTGGGGGTTCCCTCACGTAGGCACGATTGATTACATCACTGGCCATTGGTGATGGAACTCAACTTCCAGCCCCTCATTATGAGGGTCACCTCATTCACGTGGACTCAGGTGTGGTTGCATGGAGCATGTTACAAAACAAAAGATGTTCGAGGCGCCTGGGTGCCTCAGTCAGTTGGGCGTCTGACTCTTGATTTCGGCTCAGGTCGTGATCTCAGGGTTGTGAGATCAAGCCCAGTGTCAGGCTCCACGTCCAGCCTGCTTAAGATTTTCTCTCTCCCTCTGCCCCTACCCTACCCCCCATACTCTTTCACTCAAAAAAAAAAAGATGTTCTTGTCACCTCTAACATTCAAAAAATTCTAAGAGTTTTAGGAGCTTTGTGCCAGGAATCAGGAACAAAGATCAAATATATATTTCTTATTATATCATGATATCATAGAAGGGCATAGGCCACCTTTGTGCGAATCCTGTGGAATCAGACCCTTCCCCATCTTTGTGGTCTCCAGACCAGACGGAAGGGCAGACAGATGATCTTAAAGTCCTGTGCCAGGGGCGCCTGGGTGGCTCAGTTGGTTAAGCGACTGCCTTCGGCTCAGGTCATGATTCTGGAGTCCCGGGATCGAGTTCCGTATCGGGCTCCCTGCTCGGCGGGGAGTTTGCTTCTCCCTCTGACCCTCCCCACTCTCATGTGCTCTCTCTCTCTCATTCTCTCTCTTTCAAAAAAAAAAAGTCCTGTGCCAGACAGAGGGCTGCCTGAGGCCAGAGTGGGGGCATGCAGAGGGGACTCTGCAGGAGCCCATCCCTGAGTCTTGGAGGACAGGGACTCTGGCTACCTCTGAATGGATATTCCAGAGGTCCCCAGGCCACCATAAGACCCCCGTAGCCAAACCTAGAGCTGCCCTCTGACCCCGTACCTCCTCCTGGTTCCCTGGTCCTCCAGCCCCCGGGTCAAATGGATTTTCTGATTTTTCTCAGAAAGCTGGCTTCTGTTCTGAGTTTGGGCTCAGGACAGGAAAAGGACAAAAATGGATCAGAAAGGAGAAGGGAGGGAGGGAATGTGTGTCAGGGATGGGGACTGCTCGCAGCCTGTTGCTTCAGCCCAGCCGGTCCAGAGAGACTCCCCCACCACCCCGAGTCCCCAAGCCCACAGGCCCTGCTCCCAGCGCCCTTCACAGCCTCCAGTCTCCCCATCTCCATGTCCTGGCCCCCATCCAGACCCCAGTTGTCCCCAGCAGCAGGAACCCAGGTAGCCCAGCGGACAGTCATGGGGAATCAGGCAGCTCCCCACTACTCCCTGCAAGTGTGCGTTTGCACCCCATCTCTGGCGTGGGACCTAGGGCTCTGCTGGGAACGCTGGCTGACACAGAGAGGTCTGAAGGCCTGGGGGTGCTGGGAGCCAGGCAGGTAGGAAGGGCGATGAGGCCCTGGGGAGGATCAGCTAGTCCTGGAGTCCGGGGCTGGGCTGCTTCTGCATCTGACCCCACCAACTTACGCTTCCTGGGGGCTGTTTCCACCCTGGGGCACAAAAATGCAGCCCCACTTGAGAGACAGGTCTCTCCGGGGTCCCAGCCACCCAACTGGGAGGCCTCTCCCCAGGAGGACAGTCCAGCCAAGGGAGTGGTTTCCTCCCCTGTCCCAGGACCCGCTGGTGAGTCCCAGACCAAGAAGCAGGTGCTCCTGGGGTCCCCCTGGAGACATGCTGCTGCAGGAGCCAGAAGCTCTGCTTGCTGGGTGGGTTGGAACTGCCCACAGTCAGGTCCGAGGTCCCTGTGCCATCCTGATGGCCCGAGAGCTCACGCATGATGTTCCCCTTGCCCTGCTGCTGCTGTTCCCGCCTCCCGCCACCTTCACGGGGAGCCCAAACCCTCCTGGTCATTCAAGCCCAGCTTGAATGTCACCCTTCTCCTTGTGGCCTCCTGTGACCCCTTCCACTGCAAATTATTTGTCCCCCCCCAAATCTCAAGGACTCCAAGAAAATCTCCTGGTTGCTCACAAAGGGGGGTCCCCATCCATCCCTGGTGGGGTGAAGGGGCCAGGAGAGACAGATGCGGAGCAGTGGAAACAGACAGGAGACTCAGCCTCGTCAGCCACCCCGGCCCCTCCAGCCCAGCCCAGCCAGTGCCACACAGGGCGCGGTGAGTCCGAGAAGGGGCTGACTCTCACACAGCACCTACTGGGTACCAGGAACTGGTCCGAACAATTCCGACGTGAACCCCCAAATCCTCTGGCAAGCCCGTGATAGCCTCGTTTTGCAGATGAAGAAATGGACGCATGGTGAGGGCCCTCAGGGGAGGAAACACGGGGGAAGGGAACCCAGCTGGGGGATGGGGGTGGGCAGGGAGGGTCTCAGAGCTCCGCTGCAGGGGTGGGGGGAGGGCTGCAGGGGTCTTGGAGGGGAGGCAGGGGTGCCCAGCTCTCCCACCCCGCCCCTGACCTGCACAGCAGCCTGGATGGTCCCCTTACCTTCCCCAGCTCCCACCCCCAGCTTCCGCAGCAGGAAGATGAGGCCAGGCTTTTCCACCGCTTTCTGAAAGGTTCAGGAGGTTAATGAGAGCAAAGCACGGAACTCCACGCAGGAGATGAACTTCTGGGAAGTCAGGAACCTGGGTCTGGGCTGAAGGCCAAGGGTGGGGTGGGCGACCGCACCTCTGGTCTCGGAGCCTGACTGCCCGTGGCCCCAGGGCCATAGCTCGGCCCCTCTGACCGGCCACGGGGCACCCCCGGGGAGTCTCCAAGAATGTCAGAGACCTCTTCTCTCCCATGGCTCACCTGCTCCTACCAGGGTTGTTTGGGAGGTGGGCTGACACAACTTTGGTTGTCCCTACATCCCCTGCCCCGAGCCTAAGGCTCAGTTGGCAGGGGTGAAGGGGTGAACAGGTTCTGACCCTGGAGGGATTCCGGGCCTGCATTAAGGACCCAAGACGTTAAAGGCAGCAGACAAACTGGACCTTGAGTCTACATCTTCAGGCTTGGTCCCCAGGGTGGGGACGTTCATCTCTAGATCTTCCTCTGTGTCCCCAGCTGTCTGCTGCGCTCCCCAGGCTGCATGTTGGGCACTGGGGGCAGGAACAGCTTAGCCACGGTCCCTGTCCTATGGGAGGGGAAGGGTGGCCAGGACAGAGGGACAGACCCCAAGTAGACAGCTCTGAAGTGCCATGAGAGGAGCTCATGGAACAGTTTTGTGTTCTCTTCGGGGTAAAGAAGGGCTCTGTGTTTGCCGACCAATCCAGGGGGCCCTTCAGCTGTGACAGGGGGGCCCTGGGAGTTGCCCTGCTCTGCCCAACAAGGCTGAAGTAGCTGGAGTTTCCACTACTAGGCCGCTGGGGGGAGGTAGAGGGGCCATCTGGTGGGTCCACTGGGGAGAGGGGTGTGAAATGCCCAGGGAGGGGCCCTAAGAGTTGACCTGTTCAGGATTCTACCCTAGGACCCCGCGATTCTGCTCAAAGGTATTTCCCCGAGAGAAGGGAGCGCTCGTGTCGCTCAGAAGACACGTGAAGAACTTAGTTCAGAGCAGCCTTATCCGTGACCGCCCCAGGCTGAGCACAGCGCAGGCGTCCCTCCACAGGCGAAGGGAGAAGGAGATCGTGGGAAGCCAGGAACAGAGGAGAATATTCTGTAAGATTCCATCCAGATAAAGGTCAGAAAGCAGACAAGACTGTGAGGACAGAGGTTGTCCCTGGGGGTGGCAGTGACAGGACTGGGGCACGAGGAAGCCAGCTCAGGGCTGGGAATGTTCTAGACCTTGGTCTGGGTGAGTTACCCAGGCGTAGGCGCGTGTAAAAATCCTTCCAGCTGTTGACTTAAGATGTGTGTGTTTTACTGTCTGTTTATTGATGAGCATCCAAGGAGCACCCACTGAACAGCACCACGGCCACAGGGCGAGCCGGCCGAGGCCCTGGCCCTGAGAGGAGCTGGTCCCCCCGCTGCCCTGCTCACCCCGTCAGCCTGGCTGCCCCTTGCCCAGCTGCAGGCCAGAGAGATGTGGGTCAGGAAGAGAGTGTGGGGGGCCCAGCAGCGGAAGCGGGGGGAAGTCACACAGAAGGTGTAGGAGGACGGTGGGGGTCCTGCTGGGGGCAGCTAGGGCAGGGGGCCCCAGTAAGCCGAGGCCAGGGGGCCCTCCCTGAGCCACAGGAGAGGAGGAGGGGGTGATGGGGAGCGAAGGGTGTGCAGGAGCTCTCTGGGCAGGAGGAGTCAGGCTGAGACCCAGGGGCCACCTCCACTCCGTGCCCCGCCGCCCCCACCCGGTGGCTCTGTTCTTCACCCCAAGACTCCTGGTTCCTGTCAGCTGAGCCCGGGGCCTGTGCCGAGCTGGAGTGGGGAGGCGGTGGCGCCAGAAGCCACAGCAGGTTTATGTTCGGGCTGCAGCTTCCTTGTTCTCAAGCCAAGTCCCTGTCTCATGCGTACATCCTTCTCCCTTTGGAGGCCGGAGAGGCCCGGTTGGGGCCCTTTGAGCCAGGGGCTCCTTGCAATCATGCTGTCCCCACAACCTCGGGCCGTCTCTGCACAGGGGGGCACCCTGAGACCCGGGCCTGGTCCCTTCACCCCCACTTCCTGGTCCCATCCCTACTCCTTCAAGGCCAGCCTGGGGCCACCTCTTCCGGGAAGCCCACAGGAAACACCTCTGCCTTCCACAGGAAGTGTGTGCTTTTGGTGGTTCCTGGACCCAAGACTGTGGACTCCCAGCCTTCAACTTTCAACACCCAGGGCTCCTGGTTTCTCACTTGTCTTGCCATGCCTCAGTTTCCCACTTTGGGGGGTGGGAAAGTAGTTTTCACCCACAGGGGCAGAGGCTGAGGGGGTTAACAGAGAGGGGCCTCTGAGCTCCCTGCTGGCAGCCACCCTTTGCTGCCATTGGGGTCCCCGTGCCCACAGGAAACCTGAGGGACACCTGTCACCAGCCCTGTGCCTGCCTCTGTCCACCTTGGCTTCTGCCCAAGACCACTCTCGGCCACCTTGGGATGCCAGAGGGGCCTGCAACCTGTTGCCACCTCCCCTCCCAAGAGGGGGTCCCTGGGGAGAACCGGGGGGGCAATATTCTCCTTCCCTCTGCCCCCACCTCAGTCTGGGGGCTAGGACGGTGCCTCTCTGTTCCTGTCTTTTCTCTTTCTGACTTCCTGTCTCTCTCACTCTCTCTGCTTCTGTTTTTCTCCATCTAGGTCTCTCTGTCTTTCTCTCTGAGCGGGGTCTCTTCTCTGTCCCCTCAGGGAGGCCGGGGCCGTGCGAGGAGTGGGCAGTCCATCGAAGTGACTCTGCAGCTCCTTGGGTGGAAAGCACTCGGTCCCAGCCTGGTGGTGTGGGTCCGGGGTGATGAGGGCCGGCCCCCACACACCAGGGGCTCGGCTTGTGCTTTCCTCAGCCATAGAAGCAGGATGACACGAACAGCCCCTGGCACCAAAGAGAGAATGTCCCTCAAGTGCTCAGCATTGGAAGGTGCCTCCCGGGGTCTGGTGACATCAGCCTGCTCTGATGAGTGTGACAGCCACTCTCTGGGGTGCAGCCGCCTCCGCCCCACTTTATACATTAGGCAAGTGAGGCCCAGAGAGGCAGAGTTACTTGCCTAGAATCACACAGCAAATCCTATTGGAGTTGTGGATTCAGGATTTGAACCCAGCACTGAGGCTCCAGGGCCCACACTCTTCACTGCGGGCCTCGGTTTTAAAACCTATAGTTAATGCTCTCTTTCTACATGGGGTGGATGGCGTATCAAGACCAGCGGGGGATAGGGGGAAGCTGGGGACAGAGCCTCTCAGCCTGCCCCTCTGGGCTTCTCCCTGCTGGCGAGTCCAGATTTCTTGGCACACTGCTGTCACCCGGCCCAGAGCCTGCTAGGGCTCCCTGTGGCCCCGGGCTCAGTCCAGAGTCCTGTGCCCGGAATTTGTGGGGGCACAGCTGGGCCCCTCTAACCTTCATGTGGGCACTGTCCTCACCTCTTTCAGCACATCTGCCCAGGTGTCTCCCCATTCCCTGCTCCTTCCTCTGACCCACTTTCTCGGCTTCCCCCTAACTAATAGTAATGCCTTAGCCCCCTCCTCTCCTGGCCTGTCTCCTCCCAGCGGACTGGACAAGCACCAGCGACAGTTGTCCCCAGGGACCCCTGTGGGCTTGGGGCCTCCAGCTCAGGCAAATCCACGCAATCCAGCTGGGGGAAACGCATTGGCTCCAAGATATTAAAACCCCAAAATGTAAAAAGATAATAAATGTTTACTTAAATTTCTTCCAAATGTCACACTATGTCAGCTTGGCTCGCTGTCACATGTAGTATTTTAAAACATGTCACTGTGTACGAAAACAATTTGTAGGTCACATTTTCTCACTTTGGAAAAATCCCCAAGACTCCCAAGAATGCATGATGTTTGTAGAAAAATCAGGGCCAGCAGCAAAACCACAGGGGTGACGTACCAAAATAGCTTCAGAAGCTAAGTTATAACATCATTTTCAGATATTTTTATGGCCAAGATATACATACAGAGTTGGGGTATATCTGCATTTTTTAAAATTGTGGTAAAACGCGTGAAACCTAAAATTTACCATCCGAACCAGTTTTTAAGCGCACGGCTCAGCGGTGTGAAGTGTATTCACATTGTTGTGCAACACATTTCCAGAACTTTCTCATCTTGCAAAAACTGAAACTCTATACCCACTAAACAACAAGTCCCGTGCCCCCCTCCTTCCATCTCCAGCCCCGGCAACCACCATCCTACTTTCTATTTCTAAGAGCTTGACTCTGGGGATCACATATAAGAGGAAGCATGCGGTGTTTGCCTTTTTGTGACTGGTTTATTTCCCTGAGCATGATGGCCTCAGGGTTCATTCATGTTGGAGCACGTGACAGGATTTCCTTCTTTCTTTTCTTTAAGTAAACACTAACACCCAATGTGGGGCTCGAACTCCCGACCCCGACATCAAGAGGCTCTACCAACTGAGCCAGCCAGGCGCCCCCAGGAGTCCCATCTTTTTTAAGGCAGAATAATATCCCATTGCCTGCTTGTGAATGTGTGTGTGTGTATCACGTTATCTTTGTCCATTTACCTGTTGATGGGCAGTAAGTTTGCTTCTAATTCTTGGCTAGTGTGGAAAATGCAGCCATGAACATGGGGGTGCGGATATCTTTTCAAGACCCTATTTTCAGTTCTTTCAGCTATATACCCAGAGATGGGATTGATGAATCGTGTGGTAATTCTATTTTTAATTTTTAAAAAAGATTTTATTTATTTATTTGAGAGAGAGAGAGAGAGAGAGCACAAGCAGGGGGAGGGGCAGAGGAAGAAGCAGGCTCCCTGCTGAGCAGGGAGCCCAACACGGGGGTCAGTCCCAGGACCCCGGGATCATGAGCTGAGCCCAAGGCAGACGCTTAACAGACAGAGCCACCCAGGCACCCCTATTTTTAATTTTTTGAGGAACCTGGCATGGGTGCATTTTAATCAATTTTGTTCCAGTTTTCTTGAGATATAATTGACTTACAACCTGTGTTAGTCTTAGGTGTACAACATGTTGATCTGACACATACGTATATTGTGAAATGATCACCAGAAGGAGTTTAGTTAACATCCACTACCTCATATAATTATAATTTTTTTTCTTGTGATGTCAACTTTTAAGATCTACTCTCTTAGCAACTTACGAATACACAGCACGGTATTGTTAACTGTAGTTACCATGCTGTATATTACATCCGACGCCTCCCTGGGGTAGCACCCAAGGGGCTCATCCTTGTCTAAGGCTCTCTCCCCATCCCTGCGGAGGCTGGAGGGGTAGCTGGTCCAGCCGCCCCTTCCAAGGCTCCCCTGAAGCGTGGGTCAAGATCTTACCCCATATTTTACCACTGCTTTGGTATAACGATGAATACAATCCAGGCTGGATTCATTTGTTACATATTCATCGCTATTATATCCACTTTTTGCTTCTGATTCGAAAGAAATTAAAGCACTTTTGTGGGTCCCTAAAAATATGTGGGCAGAGATATTCCATTCAACTGACCCCGTGGGTGCGGGGCACAGGAAGTTCAGGGTGGGAAGGAGACCCATATGCTAACACTTCAAAATGTCAGCCTACTGCATTTCCAGCACCCACGTCCGCCCACGTCACTCCCCTGCTCCAAACCCCGTCCAGGAAAATGTTAGAGCACTCCCCACAGTCAAGGCCCTCCATCATCCGCTGCTTCCTATCTGCTTCTCTGGTCTCACTTCCCTCGCTTCCTACACCGCCTGCTTGGATGTTTCCAGAACACCCCAGGCTTCATCACACCTGCCCACCTTGGCTCAGGC
Source organism: Mirounga angustirostris (assembly GCF_029215605.1). NCBI lineage: Eukaryota > Metazoa > Chordata > Mammalia > Carnivora > Phocidae > Mirounga > Mirounga angustirostris. The sequence goes on from NW_026991713.1 coordinate 171,714,152, forward strand.
TGCTCCCTCCATGGGGAGCATTCCCTTCCCTCCAGCGACCACATATCAGACACGCCTCCCCATCCTTCCAGACCCAGCTCAAATGCCACTTTCTCTGTGAGATCTGTTGAGCACCCCACTCCCCTCCATACCCCCATTCATTCTCTGCTCTAGCACCCACCCCTTTACGTCCATTTCTTCCCTTCAACTGTGAACCCCTTGAGGGCAGGGACCACCACAGCTGGTTTTTCTCTCGGCCTGGCACACAGCAGGTGCTCAATGAATGCTGAATACCTGAGCAGGTGGCTGAGTGCATGACTGAATGAACGAGGGAGATAGGAAACACAGGCAGTGGTCTGCTCAGCAGTGGGGTCCCCTCTGCATCCCTCCGCAGAGGAAGGGTCGGGATGGGGCAGTGGAGCCAGGTCTGGGCTCCCCTCCTGGACCCGCCCTCTGACTCACCCCTCCCCAGAGACCGGTTTCTGGGAACAGGCTGACAGCTTGGCTGGCCTCCCTGGCTGAATCCTCCGTGTTGACCGTGCTCTTCCCCGGGAGTCTCCGTGCTCAGAGGCAGTGCTCCCAGGCTGCAGGGCCAAGGCCAAGGCAGTGGCGGGGTGGGGGGTGGGGGTTACTCATGTGTCGGTGGCAGGGACCGGGTGTGGAGGGGGCAGAATGGCACTGCGGGAGGCTGAGTTTGACACCTGCTGGCAGGGGACCCCCACAGAGCCTCCTCCTTCCTGCTGGGGTGGAGTGTGCTGCAGGATGCCGAGCACCCCACGGGAATCTCAGGGAAAAGGGGGTGACGGCACCTCCCACACAGGTTGTCCCTCGAACCAAGTGACAAAACTGTGTGGGTGCCTGTCGCGCAGGTGGCATCTAGTGGGTGCTAAAGAGATATCGCCCGGGGGGGGGGGGGCAACGTGGCAATTCCAGCCCCTGCAGTGGGTGTCGTCACTCCTGGGGATGCCCGGCACCTGAACCCCCTTCCTCTATCCAGGGCCCTCCTCCCTCTCCCCCGCCCTGTCTTCTGAGGTTAGTCCCTCCCCACACAGGCGCTGATGGCGCTGTCATTGGTCTTCCCAGCCCTGCGGTGACGAGGGGAGATGCCACGGTTCAGTACTTGTGACCGTGACACCCCGGGGCATCCGGCGTTGGCCTGAGATGAGGGGTCCGCAGTCAGGGCCAGCGCTGGGGGTGTCTGGACTAAGCCACTTTTGGCATGTGCTTCGGGGCATTGTTCTTGGCTGGGTGCACCCTTCGGACCCGGTTCTCTGGCTCTCCCCGAGAATCCGTGACACACTGTAAAGAATCCCTTTCTGTTTAAATTACTCAGAGCTGGTTTCTGTTGTTTGGAGCCAGAAACTAGGGCAGCGTGGCCCAAAAAAGCTAAGGGGGTTGTGGGTGGCATCATTAAAGGTCTAGTACCCAGACAAAGGGAGGGTTTGGTCTGTTCATGTTTGGTCTGTGCAGCACAGCACAGCAGGGAGGCCCAACCCTTCTCAGGAAGCGACACTCCGGAAAGGCCCATGACAAGCTGGAGGCTTTCTAGGGACAATGACCAGGTCAGCGTGGGATGTAGAACTCATGGCAGGGTTGGGGAGCCTGGCTTGGAGCTGAGTAGGCCGAAGGCTCTGGGGAGAACAGCCATGGTTTAGGCTTCAAGGGCCGCTCTGGTAGCTTGGTGGGGTGGGAGTGCGGGGGGGAGGCAGGCCTTGCTCACAGCTGGAATAGTTTGAAGATGGACAGAGCTGCCTCTGGAAGAGGTGAGCTCCCTAGCACTGGAGGTGAACAAGGCTGGATCCTGAAGCGGACAAAAGAAGCCCAACCTGGGCTTCCCCAGCTCTGCGTGGGGGTGTGTGTCTCCAAGCTAGGGAAGGGATCAGCCTGCAGTAACCCTCAAACGTTAGACTTGGCGGAAGCCCTCCTGCCCCCCACTCACCAACCAGGCCTCTGTAACAGCCCACAGTGGGGGGAGGTGGGGAGGGAGCCCCCAATCTACCAAGAAGCCAACAAAGCTGCTTCTCACTCTCCAGGTGACCTGGCCCAAATCCAGGCATGGGGGTTGGGATATGCCTGAAGAATGACAAGGCAAAGGGGGCAAATCTCAGTGACCATGAAGACTGATGATGGCCGTGATAAACTACCTAAAAAAATAGCCCCGAGTACCCCGAGAAACCACTATTTTCCCACAGATGACGTCGACAAAGATCACCGATTGATAAGGGAGCATGCTGGGCACGACATGGGGGAGTTGGCACGCTCCTGCAGGTCGGTGGCTGCGGACGCTGGACATCCGACCACTACTGCAGCAAAAAATCTGCATCCCACACACGTACGTCTTCTGGCCCAGGGATTCCGCTTCTAGGAATTTATCCTTGGCTGCATTTGCTCACGTACAAAATGATGTGTGAGCCATGCTATTGTTTGGTGAAAGCATGCCGGCCCATCCACGCACCGGAGATCTGTCAAAGGGATGATGGTACGTCCCCACACTGGAAAACTGGGCAGTTGGCCGAGGATGAGAATTTTTTTAACATATAAATATGTATGGCTTTCCAAGATAAAGTAAGAGAAACTGTAAGTGAAACCTGTTAGTTAGTATTAGTGTGTAAAAGACAAACACATATGTCTGCCGCGGCCTTGTAGGCAGAGACTGTCTCCAGGAAGCCGTGCAAGGAATCAGGGGTGTGGATGCCTTGGGGGAGGGAATTTGTGTGGCTGGGAGAGAGGAGAGACTGACTTTTCATTGAAGACATTTATTTGCTTTTTATTTTTATTATATATATAGTTTTAAGTAAGCTCTACGCCGAGTGTGGGGCTCGAACTCACAACCCTGAGATTAAGAATTGCATACTTTAGGGGCGTCTGGGTGGCTCAGTTGGTTGAGCATCTGCCTTCGGCTCAGGTTGTAATCCTGGGGTCCTGGGATCAAGCCCTGCATTGGACTCTCTGCTCAGCGGGGAGCCTGCTTCTCCCTCTCCCTCTATCTACCGCTCTGCCTACTTGTGCTCGCTCTGTCAAATAAATAAAAAAAGCCTTAAAAAAAAAAAAAGAGTTGCATACTTTACCAACTGAGTCAGCCAGGCACCCCGAAAGCATCTTTTAATTTTTTAAAATTTATTTTTTAAAGATTTATTTATTTATTTATTTATTTGAGAGAGCATGAGCAGGGGGAGGGTCAGAAGGAGAAGCAGACTCCCCGCTGAGCAGGGAAACCTGATGCAGGGCTCATTCCCAGGACCCTGAGATCATGACCTGAGCCGAAGGCAGACGCTTATACCTAGCCACCCATCTCCGCAGATAGCATCTTTTTTTTTTTTTTTTTTAGATTTTATTTATTTGCGAGAGAGAATGAGAGACAGAGAGCATGAGAGGGGGGAGGGTCAGAGGGAGAAGCAGGCTCCCCGCCGAGCAGGGAGCCCGATGCGGGACTCGATCCCGGGACTCCAGGATCATGACCTGAGCCAAAGGCAGTCGCTTAACCGACTGAGCCACCCAGGCGCCCCGCAGATAGCATCTTTTTAAAGTAATCTCTAAACCTAAGGTGGGGCTTGAACTCACAACCCCCAGACCAAGAGTCACATGCTCTTCGGACTGAGCCAGCCAGGTGCCCCTCTTTTTTTCTTTCTTTTTTTTTTGTTGTTGAAAGCATTGTAAACATTCAACATCTTTTGCATTTGGCCAATCGTGCGTGTGTTGTAGAAATAACAAAATAGGGAAAGAAAACAGAAGGTAAGAGAAAATAGAATCTGTGCTAAGCACCCACACATACGATGTTTCCTGAGTATCTGTGTCAGGTGTCACTTCTCCCTCTTTGCTGGTGATGAAATGGAACCAGCTCATAGAAGATCAGAAAGCCACTTGGAGTGACCAGCAAGAGAAGGGTGAAGCCAAGGTCTGGGACCCAAGTGTGCAGTGATGTTTGGGGCAGTGCCCTCCGGGGCAGACAGATGACCAGGGCCAGCTGCGGCTGTGCCAGCCCCAGGACTGTGACCTCTCGATCTGGGAGCAAACCACGAAGGGGTGGATTTGGATTCTAGAAACTCAGCTCTGGACACTGAGTCTGGGAGAAGGATGGTGCCCCTACTGGAAAGGCTCGTTCTCACGGAGTCCCGGGGAGGCCAAGCCTAGCTCTGCCTGGGCCAAATGGGTGACCTCTAGCAAGTGATTTTCCCTCTGTGAACCTGAGCGCCTCATCCAAGTTCCCACCGCGGGGGAGGTAGGAGGCCTAATTGAGGTGACAACTGAGAAAGCCCCCTCGTCCCAAGCAGGTCCTCAAAAATAAGCGCGGTCTTTCAGACTCAAAAGCGTGGTCCCTAAAGCTCTGGACCGCCCTGGCTCTCGCTGCCTCCTTCTGGGTCCAGGTGGCTCTAACCCAGACATACTGTCCGATTGTTCATTCACTCATCTTACACCTACGCAGGGCGTCCCACGCGTCAGGCTCGGGTGGCCAGGGCGGTCCTCCGCGCACGTCCCCCGCCCGCGTGTCCCCGCACTTGCCCACGCCTCTGAACACACACTAGGGCCCAAAGCCCCCGTGCACCTGGGGACTGGCACTGGGACCAAGCCCGCCGCCCACGCCTACCGGTGGCACAGGCCCCCCGGGCGCCGACCGTCGCGCCCTCGCCCCACCGCCACCGCCAGCGCCCGCGGCGAGCCGGCAGGGCAACAGCCCTCGGCTCGGGCCCCTCCCCTACCCCCAGGCGGCCAATGAGAGCAGCGATCCGGGCCGGCCCCGCCCACCCCAGGGAGCCCCGGCCGCCGATTGGCCCGCCCGGGCGCAGTGGCCCCCGCACATGGGGCGGGGGCGGGGGTGAATGAAGTGGAAGCGATTCTCCCGCCCCCGCGCTTACCTCCCGCGCCCGGCGCGGCCCGCCCCCCGCGGCGCCCAGTCCCGCGCCCGCCCGCCGGCCCGCTGCACTCGACCCTGGCGTCGGGCGCCCCCGGGCCCGGACCCCGCGAGGCGGACCCGCGATGGCCAAACGCAGCTCGCTGTCCATCCGCATCGTGGAGGGGAAGAACCTGCCCGCCAAGGACATGTGAGCGCTGCCGGGGGTGGGGGCCCTAACTTTCTGGGGAGGGGCGCTGCCTCTTAAGCCTGACCTTTCTGGGGTCCACACGGCCGCCCACAAGTGGAGCAGCGGCGAGGGTGTGGCGAGTGTGGCCGCGGTGGTGGACTGGAAGGGAAATGGGGACAGTAAGATTTGTTGCGAGTACCGGGCGGGGCGGGGGGGACAGGGAAGGGCTGTGGACTGGGGAGGGGACGGGGGTCTGTAAGGGGCTTGAGTTAGCAGGGAAGGAGCCAACAGCGCCTCAAGAGGGGAAGGGGCTTTAATAGGACAGGGGCTGAGCCTGGGGGGCACCTCGCAGGGAGATGTCTCGGTGAACTGCGGGGGTGTGGCTGGAGGGGGTGGGGGTGCCCTGTGGAAACGAGGGGTCTCCCTCAGTAGGTGGGGGTGCCCTCTGGAAACGAGGGGTCTTCCTCAGTAATTCCGGAACCTTCAGTCCCCGAGAGTGTGCACCTGAAACACGCTCTGGGGGCCGGGGCTGTCCTGGGGCTTCCAGCTGTGCGCTGGCGTGAAGGGTGAACCTGTAGGTCAGGAGGCTGGGACCCGTGCAAAGTTGGGGCGGCTGCGGAGCAGCTGTTGCTTGTGCCCTGGGCTTTATCTGCGCCATGCGGTGGCTTCACCTCCTCACAAGTACTCAACAAGGCGGTCTCATCGTTCCATTTTACAGATAAGGACACTGAGGCTCGGAGACCTGAAAATGTTGGCTCCAGATGGCAGAGCAAGGTCTTGGTCCAGGGCTCCTAACCCACGGTGACATCTAGGGCTTTCCCTGGTCCCTGGCCAGATTTGAGGAGGTGTCAGCAGCCCCTTGTCCCAGCGCCCTTCTCAGTAGTCCCAGAGCTGAGCTGCCCCATCCCATCCCTGGCTCCCTTGTATACAGCCTTAGGCAGCATCTTAGCTCTGAAGCCTCACTTCCCGCTTCTGTAAACTGGAGGTCAAAAGCCCTTAAGCACAAGGCTAGAGGTGCGCTGGCTGCCTGGAGCGGGGTGTGGGGGAAAGGGAGCCCAGAGGCTGCATAGGGTCCAAAGTCCGCTGTCTGGAGTGCGCCCCCCTCCCCTGCCCGCCCCGGGCTCCGCAGCGGAGCCGAGGTGGCGAATGGGGAGGGGTGCGGGAGGCCGGGGCGAGGGCGTCTCTCTCACACGGACAGTGGCCCCTGTGAGTTTCCCTGTTCACTCAGCGCCTTGAGCAGTTCTAGTTCAAGGCCCCCTGGGCCTGGCGAGGCCAGGCTCAGCAGTTGCTATAGCAATGGGTGAGGGAGGGGGCTGGGCGGGCCGTCTCCAGGTGGGTTTCTGTGCTGGGGTGGGTAGGTGGAGCGGACGCTGGGAATGTGGTCTCTAGGGAGAGCAGACGGATGAGCCCTGAGGAGGGTCTCAGCCTCCAGGCCCAGCCTCTAAGCACCCCCCAGGCTAGCACCGCTAACTAGGTCAGCTTGGCCTCCTCTGGCTGGTGGCTGCTGGAAGGAGCAGCCCCTCCGTCTGTCGCCTCCCTCCCCATCCCGCAGGCCCTAGTGCCTGGCTCTAGGCTTTCCCCAGCTCCGGGCGGCGAAGCTTCGGACTGGGTCTACCTGGGAGCCAAGGTGCCAGGTTCTCGGCCCAGTCCTGTCTCTGCGCAGCCCGGGGACCCTGGGGCTCCATCCCCGGGGGGGGGGGGGGGGGGGAGGCGGGGGGAGGGATGGGGGCGGGGCCGCTAAGTCGTGTTGGTTCTGCCTCCAGGATCTCTTTCCTTCACCTGCCCCCGTCCCTACTCACCTCCCCTCACCTCCTAAAGCCCTCAGACCTGTCACCTGGCTCTTACATCCAGCTGTGACCTCCCCCCTCAGCCCCTCACATTTGGGCTCTTTGCAGCCCTGCTTTTGCACACTTAGGGGCTTCTGCCTTCAGACCCTCCCCTCCAGAGTCCTCCAGCAAGCTCCTGGTCATTCTTCAGGACTCCTCTCAAACTTCGGCTCCGTTCCAGGGCTTTCCCTGGTGCCCTCCGGCAGCCTTGGTTCTTGTGCCCCCGACTGTGCCCTTCAGCAGTTGGGGTCAGCTGGAGTCAGGACGATGCCCTTGGTAGCAGTTGCTGCTTCTTGGGCTGCCATGCTGTGTGACCACGAGGGGTAGGAACTGTGACTCATTCATCTTGGCATTCCAGGGGCCCTGGGGGGGGGGGGGGCTCCTGGTCCGTGGTAGAGGAGAATAAGGGCTGTGGAGGACCCTTCCATTTAATCCTTGTCTTAAGTTCTGTAAGGTAGATAGGCTCAGTTCGTAGAAGGGGAAACAGGCTCAGGATGTGCAAGTTACTTGCCAAGGCCACGTAGCATTTAGATAGAGAAGTCAGGATTCAAACCCACTCTTTCTGCTGCTGACAGCCCAAGAATCCTAGCTGGGCCGATGTTGCAGGCTTGCCGTGGGGCTCAGTGGGGACTGAGCCTTGCAAATGCCATGCAAATCATTTGGCTCAGGGACAGCAGGGGTTTGGAGATCCCAGGAGGCCCTCACTGAATGCTGGAGGAAGGGATGGTGGTGAGCCTGCCTCACTGTGCCTCATCAGCCTGTCTCCTGAACAGTCTCCCTTCCAGCCGGGACTTGCACACTTCCGAGGACGGGGAGCTCACCGCCTTTTGTAGTGCTCCATCTTGACTGAGACAGTTCTGAGGAGGGAGACATTATCAGATCTGCCATCTCCACTCATGGGCTTTTAGTTCTCTTAAGGGCAGAGAGCACAGCTGTGCTCCCTCTCACCGACCGCTTTCAGAGCCCACCTGTTTCTGTTCTGTTTCCATCTACCGTCTCTCATCCTTGTGCGCCTGGGTCAGCCAGACAGGAGCTAAGTCTCATAATGACCGGTGACTGACTGGCTCCCACGCCCGGTGGCCCTGGGGACGGGCCCGGGACTATTTCAGGGTTTGCCCTGATCCTTCCCCTCCCACAGCCTGGAAACTGCCAAGGGGCTAAATATAGAGGCCTTGCAAGTAGCCAGGCTAGCTTCCCCAAGTGGCTTGGGGAAGGGGAAGTGGGGCAGGGAGCCAGTCCGGGCCCTCACTGTGCACTGGGCAGGGGCACAGGGCCCAACACCTGGCCAGGGTTCGTGGTTGGGCCTCTGGCCTCAGCCCGCTCCTGACACTGTCCCCTTTGCCCGCCTCTGATCCAGCCACCCAGCTCCTCGCAGCCCCTGCACACCCAGGTCCATTCCTGCCTCCAGGCCTTTACCCCCGTGATCTGGCCTGTAACACAAACCCCAAACCACATGGTTCATTCAGAGATTCATTCAATGAGTGAGAGCTGCCCAGTGGGCAGAGCTGGGCTCAGAGGGCTGCTAGGGGTGCCAGGCCAGGAGGCAGAGGTAGGGTAGAGGGGTCCCGCCCCCAACCCCCCCCCCCCCCCCGCCCAGGTCTCAGCCCACAGGGACATCTTCCTCCTTCCTAGTTCCTTGTGCAAATATGCGTGCACCTGCTGGGCCCTGCCTCCCAGCCCAGCTCTGGGGGTACACAGGGGCCTAATGGCTGGAGGCCCCGAGTCCCCTGGCTTTGGGGTGGTGGGATGCAAGCTAGGGTGTTCCCAAGGGTCGCTCTGGAGGAGGGGGCTCCTAAATGACACGGGAAGGGGTGACAGGCAGAGGAGCAAGGAGTCTAGGGCCGTGCCAACATTTACCAAACACCTGCCGTGGGCTGGCCCTTCCATCAGGCCGGGGACCCGGGGCAGTCACCCTGTGAGCGCCACACTGCACTGTGTGGAGAACTGAGTCCTGGGAGGACCTTTGGAGATGTTTGTCTCATGGCTTCCTCTGCAGGAAGAACCCCTTTTGAGAAAGGGAGCAGGGCTTGGAATTCCCCAACCTCCAACATGCAAATCTATGGACACTGGGCCTGAAAGGTACTCCCGGAGACAGTCCTCACCCCCTTTCTTGCATGGGACCAGCCCTAGGCCTGGCTGGGGCTGCCCCCCCCCCCCCATCCCAGGAGTCCCCTACCAACTGAGACCAGGGCGCCAGAGCAGTCCCGGCTTGGTCTTCCCCTTCCTTCTTTCCCAGATGGCCGAGAGTTCGAGGGCAGACTGTTCTATTCGTTCATTCATTCATCCAGCAAACACCCCTGGGCCCCCTGTGTTGTGCCAAGCCCTGTCCTAGGCCCTGGGGACACAGAAGTGGCCCCTCTCTCGGGTGGTCAGGTGGGGGTGGCAGCTGAGGACAGCGCATCACTAGCGTTCCTGGGATGGGGGGAAAGATGGAGAGTTTGCAGGCAGTGGGCCCGCAGGGGAGACCCGACTCCCTGCCTCTGGGATGGGGGTGGGCTCTGAGAGGCGGGGCGGGGGGCTTGAGGCTGGGAGGTGGGCAGCGTGGTCCAGGCGTCCAGGCGAGAGGAGCCTCGGGAGCAAGGGCTCGGGGGAGAGAGAACAAGGCGCCCACTTGGGTGTTGCAGATGGATCGATCGGGGCTTCTGGAGCTGGCCTGGGGCTGTTCCCTACTATGACTGTTGTTTCTGTCCTCCTTGGGGCGGGGCGGGAGGAAGGAGCATCCTTCCCCCCCCAAGCAGGAGGGCTCCCCACCCCCCGCCCTGGGCCCTTTCTCCCCTTCCCCTGCACCACTGCAGGGAAGCCTCGTGCAGGTTCCTGCACTTTGCTCACCACGGGCCTCCCAGACTGATGGGGGGGCACGGGGGGCACACGTTTCGGCCTGAGGAGCCGTTGGGCCCTGGGGACACAGCCCAGGCCCCCGTGCCTCAGCCTTGATTGTCCTCTTCCTGGGGTCACAGAGGGCTGAGCTGCCCAGGAGCCCCCCGGGGCACCCCTACGCTCACCCCACCTGCCGCCGGCCGCCGGTCAGCCCCTCCCTGGTCTTGTGTCTTACAGCACTGGCAGCAGTGACCCCTACTGCATCGTGAAAGTGGACAATGAGCCCATCATCCGGTACGGCCCTTTCCTCCAGCCCCCACTAAGGGTGGGTGACGGGGCTGCCCCTGCTCCTCCCCACTCACCCCTACCCTGCCAGCTCACACCCCGGGGCAGGGGAGGGGGCGGGCTCCGAGTGTCTGATCCCCTGGCCCCGCCCCTGCCCTGACACACCTGCTGGGAGGTGAGGAAACTGACCTCTAACTCCTCCTGCTGATTACTGACCTTAACGCCCATCCAGGCCTTCCATCCAAGGGCCTCTCGCCAGTGCTGTTCCTTTCGATGATCTTTACGGCCCTCGGAAGGGACAGAGGACGAGTAGTAATAACAGTAGCTGTTATTTATGGAGTACCGTCCGCCGGGCCCTGTGCTAAGCCTTTTGCAGCCCAGTTAAAACTTGCAAGGAGCTAGATGTGATATTGTTAAATTGCACTTACGGATGAGGAACCCCGGGACTCAGAGACTAACTTGCCCAGGGTCACATACTTAGGAGGTGGCAGAGTCAGACTGGGACCCAAATCTGGCTAACCCCAAAGCCTGAGCATCTTCCTCCTCCCCTGTCCCGGGTCTCCCTCGGGGTCCCCACTCCCTGAGAGACTCCCACTGTGGTTATACCCCAGAAAGGCTGCTCCAGGCTAGGGGGCCCCAGCCTGTACCAGAAGGGCCACCTCGCCTGGATGCACTTTTGCCCCTGGGCTCCACGATTCTGGGCAGGCTCTTTGAGGTCCCAACTCCTCTGTGTCTCTGGCCTCGACCTTGAACTTCATGGCCAGAGCTGCCCCACTGTTCTGCCCACCGAAGTGCCCATTGCTGACTGCCGGCTGAGGCTGCCAGACTCGTGGTTCTTCCCCCCTGCAAATAGGACCCCAAGTCTTCACATTCTGTCCAAACCATGATACCAAGAGGGGGATGGGCAAGATGGCTCTGATTGTCTCTGTGACAGACAGGGAAACCGAGGCTCCAGCATTCAAGTGACCTGTCGTGGTTGGGGTGAAGGTGATCATTTGAGCCTTCATCCGGGTCCTTGGGGGTTTCAGCTCCCCACCCCCCAACATTCCCTGCTGAGTCCCATGAGCTGAAGGCTCTGCCCTGGAGGGTCTGACCACGTAAAACCTCTCTGGGCCAGCTCTGGCCACCTGTGGTCTCAGTTTCCCCAAATGGAAAATAGCCTGCTAGATGCAGCCCTGCGCCCCACCCAGGGCAGAGAGGAAGGTCAGGAGGGAATGACTGATGGTGGACAGTGGGGACTAGGACAAGGAAAATCATCAGCACTCATTCTCGGGAGTGGAAGGGGATAGGGGGAAAGGTGAACCTAAGTCACGTGGCCCTGTCTTGTCACGGCCCGGGGCCTGTGGGTAGCCCAGAGAGGTGCTGAGGGTCCTCTCCTGTAGGACAGCCACTGTGTGGAAGACCCTGTGCCCATTCTGGGGCGAGGAGTATCAGGTGCACCTGCCGCCCACCTTCCACGCGGTGGCCTTCTACGTCATGGATGAGGATGCCCTCAGGTGGGTGGGCCCCCACCCTTCAAATGGGGCCCAGACCCTGCCATGTCACTGCTGGGCCTGTTGAGAATGATGGTCGCTTTGCCTCCTCTTTACGGCCTGGAGGGAGGGGGAGCCCCGGGAGGGTCTGGAAGGGTTCAGGGTTTGAGCGAGCAGGTGTCTGTGGGGGCGGGGGTGTTCACACTGCTCTCACCACATCATCCATGTGCACGTACGTGCGTGAATAAAGGCACAGGTGTGCTGGGCTGTGCGTGGGGGCATGCGAGCTAGGAAACCCAGAATGAACTTGGCATATATGTGGGCCCATGTGTCCGTCCACATGGAGAAACCTAGCACATGCTCTTGAGAGTGTCCAGAATGCAGGGCCCGCAGGAGGGTCATGGGTCCTGCTCCGATCGGCTCCTGCAAATGACTGGAGTATCAGCCTCCCTGCTTCCCACAGGGCCCCTGAACTGGGCAGGAGGGGGGTCCCGGGCTCCCTGCGGAGCCCTGCCCAGCTCTGGCTCCCTCTCCATCCTCCAGCCGGGATGACGTTATCGGGAAGGTCTGCCTTACCAGGGACACCCTGGCTGCTCACCCTAAGGGTAAGATCCCTGGGAGGGAGCCCACGGCCTGCTCTTGCTTCCCCTCTCCTGGCCCCCCTCCTTCTACCCCCACTGGTCTGCCCCGTCCCTGGCCTTCCCCCAGTTCTGAGACCCTGGCCTCAATGCCCTGGCCCCATTCTGTCCCCTACTGGGACTGCATCCCCCTAGGGCAAAGAGGGGCTGCTAGTGGTGGGATCTGGGGCCTCTGCAGGCAGAGGAAGGGGCCTCTGTATGCTCCGTTGCTGAGGTGTGGAGACCCCTCCTCCCAATCGGCTGGCTCTTTCTGTCCCCTTGGGGTCCCCTCAGCCTGTGGCCGGGCGAGGCCCCTTGGATGATGGCTGGGATGCTGATGCAGCCTCACTGTGTGACCCAGGGCAGGTGCTGTCTCCCGTGGGCCGGGTCCCTAGCCGGTGAGGGTTCAGACCGCGAGCTCTCAGGCGGTTCGGGTTCTGCTTGTCCGAGCCCCTGTGATTCATCCCGGGCCTTCCTGGCACACACCTGCTCCTGTCTGTGAGGCCCGGGCGACTTTGCTGACTCACGGAGCCTCTCGGCACCTGCCAGGCCAGAGGCCTTTCCTGCCCGCTGCCCGCGCCAGCCCCTCAAGGTCCCCCGGCCCAAGTGATGCTGGTCCCTTGTTGCTTCCCCATCTGGGCTTGGCCCCTCCTCCAGCAGCCCCAGACAAAAGAGTCGCTGTTTTAAAATGGAGAAACTGAGGCCCGAGAGGGCGGTCCTGCCACGAGTTAGGGTCAGCGGGGCATGAGAGTAAGGACACAGGGGTCGCCGGATTTGGATTTGCGTCAAGCCTCTTGCAACTGCTGTTGCTTAGCTTCTGGGCCTGTGTCCCCATCTGTCCCTGGGGACGAGCGCCCCTGCCCCCCAGAGCTCGAGAGGACCCTGAGCGGATGGTGGAGGAGCGCTGTGGTGCCCAGCGGGGCTGAGGGAGAGGGCTGGGCCCCCGGCTGAGCCGCCTGCCCCACAGGTTTCAGTGGCTGGGCCCACCTGACGGAGGTCGACCCTGATGAGGAGGTGCAAGGTGAGATCCACCTGCGCCTGGAGGTGGTGCCGGGGCCGCGGGCCCGCCGCCTGCGCTGTTCTGTGCTGGAGGCCAGGTGAGGCGGGAGGGTCTGGGCAGCGGGGTGGTGGGCCCTACGCAACTAGGGACACCTGCTGCTACTGCCCGCCTGCGGTTCCCCCCCCCGAACTCCACGTCCTGGCCCTGCACCTCCTCCCACCAAGGCCTGCACGCAGGCGGACTGGGGAGGTTGCCCTGACCCGAAGGTGTTTCCTGGGTGACCCGGCCCAGGACGCTATGTCTCTTTGGGGACGGGGTGATGTTCTAACGGTGGGGCTTCGGGCATCATAGAGCAGTGGGGGTAGCAGGCGAGAGGGGACCCCAAACTCTGAGCATGCAGCCCCCATGCCAAGACTGGGCTTCCCCTGGGTTTAACTGCGGTATGAACTTGGGGTGTGTGTGTGTGTGTGTGTGTGTGTGTGTGTTGGGGGGGTTGTCTCCAGGAGGGACAGTGACTTGGGCAGAAAGGTGGGCCTGAGTCACCTATGACAGGGCCCCCTTCCCCCACCCGGGTATTTTTAGCTGCAGGTTCCCCTCCTGTCTGGGCCTGAGTGTGAGTCACACACGCTCCATGAGGAGCGCCTTCCCTTCTGGCTCCAGGCCGCCCGCACAGGGTCCTTGGCTGCCTCTGGGGCGGGAGGGCAGGGCCTGGCCAGCGCCTATGGAAGAGCGGGTCCCCGCGGGGGTGGTCAGCTTCCTGGGGAGGAAGTTCTCTCTCCTGCAGGCGGGGACTGTGGCTCCCCTGGCTTGGTTCTCTGTCCTGGGGCTGGAGCGTGGACGAGGCACAGGCGGAGGGAAAATGTGTAGACTTGGGCAGAGGCCCGGTCACACCCTCATGCGTGGCCATTCCCACCCTCTGTCCCCCTGCCCACCCGCCTCCTCCTCCCTCAGCCTCACCTGGCACCAGGCTGTCTGTGGCCCGTGTGCGTGCATGCTCACATGGGTGCATATGCTCATACGTGTACTCACACGCGTGCACATGGACACACACATGCTGCCGAGACTCCTGGGGACGCGGTGGTTGGGCCAACCTGTCCTCCACTTAGCAGGTGCCTGGGCGGGAGGAGCGGTCTGTCCAGATCTCTGTGTGAAGTTGGGGGGGGTCTTGGCCCCCCATCGCCCCCCGCTCAGATCCCACTGGCATTCTGGGAGGCCTGAGATGCTGTCTGTGCAGAAAGAATGTTTTTCATCTTTCTGGGAGGATTCTCAAGGCCACGTTCTGGAACTCTATTAGCTCGGAGGAGGAAAGAAAAGCAGGCCCGAGAAGCTTTAAACTGGAAAATATGGAGAAGAGCGGAAAATAGTAATTACAGTAAAAGGAAGAGGGGTGGGCTTTGCTGTTATTCCACAAAGGGCTCTGAGCTGGGGGTGTAGTAATTGCAGTAAAAGGAAGAGGGATTTGGGCTTTGCAAAGGAGCAGCAGGATGGCCCATCGGGGCTGCTCCCCAAGATCCACTCTCCAAGTAGGGGAATACTGCGGGGCAGGCCTTCTAGAAGCCCCATGATCTCAATTGTGGCAGTTATCTTCTCCATTCTACCGATGGGGAATCAGGCTCAGAGAGGCAGCCCCAGCTCAGGGCTGCACTGGGAACCCGGGGCGGGGTGGAGGGCACAGCCCAGGCTGTTCCATGATGCACTTGCCTCCCCCACTCCCCAGAGCAGAGGATGAGCTCACAGCCAGCCTGCAGCTGTCAGCTCAGAGGAGCCATGGGGGGTTCCCTAGCCTGGTGTGGGTGCCGTGTGGAGGCTGGTGGGGTGAATACTGTGGGAATCAGCATCCAGAAAAGGGAGAGGCGCTGTCCACAGTCACCCAGCTTGCCAGGGCGCGGATGAGCCCAGCCTGGTGTGGTTACCCCACTGCTTGGGGTGCAGTCTGGCGAGGGGGGGGGTGTGAGAAGTGGATGCTCTGCTCCACCCCCCCAGGGACCTAGCCCCCAAGGACCGAAATGGTGCATCTGACCCCTTCGTCCGAGTGCACTACAACGGCCGGACGCAGGAGACCTCGGTGAGGGGGCCGGGGGAGCGGGGGGCGGGCAGGCCCTCATCGGCTGGGAGGTCAGGCTGGGACTGCAGCCTCACAGAAGAGGTTTAGAAAAGTGGGGTGATCCTGGTACATAGCAGGTCCTGGCCCTTCTGGCCCCGGCCCCTACAGCCCCAGCTGCCTTTCACTCCCAGCCTCCTGGGCCAAGACAGCAGCGTGGGGTTCATCTGCACCGTCCGACAGCTCCCCCCACTGCTTTGCTTCAGGAAGCAGCCAGGGTGGTGGGCTCAGCCCCTAGCATGGGTATGGGGTGGAGTCCTGGTTTCCCAGTGCAGTCTGCTACCTTTTTGCTCTGTGGCCTTGGACAAGTACTTTACCCACTCTGGGCCTCCATTCCCCACCTTGAGAAATGAATAGGGGTTTGGACGGGAAGTTTATACCTCTGTTGTTGCAAGGCCCCAGCAGGGATCCCAAGTGGGGTGTTTGGGGTGGCTGTGCCCTTGGCTGGGCCTTGCTTGGGGGAGCCCGTGGGGGTCAGCCCCACCCTTCCTTGCCCTGTTCTGGGCAGATCGTGAAGAAATCATGTTACCCCCGCTGGAACGAGATGTTTGAGTTTGAGCTGGAAGAGGGGGCCATGGAAGCGCTGTGTGTGGAAGCCTGGGACTGGGACCTTGTCAGCCGGAATGACTTCTTGGGCAAAGTGAGTGCCCCGCCCCTTCCAGCCACACCTGCCACCACCTCTGAGCCTGGCCTCCATTCCGGCAAGGCCCCCAGCTCCCCCCCACCTCCGGCTGCCCCAAAGGGGCACTCCCCAGAATGAGCCACTGGTGTTCAGGGACCCCCGGAAGGGACTCCCCCAAAAGGAACAGTAGTTGGCAAGGAAGAGAGCTGAGGGTCCCAGCCTTAGCGTGCCGCCCCCACCCCCCCCACCTCTGCCTTGCCCCCAGGTGGTGTTCAATGTCCAGAGACTGTGGGCGACCCAGCAGGAGGAGGGCTGGTTCCGGCTGCAGCCTGACCAGTCCAAGAGTCGGCGGGGAGAGTAAGTACCTGGGCTTGCCAGTGGGGCTGGTGGGGGCTGACAGTTGGCTCCATCAGGCAGGCAGGCAGGCACAGGGAGGGGCAGACCCTTGCCCACTGGGCCAGACTGTTATCCTGGCTGGTCCTGCCACCTGGCCCTTCTCACAGCCTTGGACTCAGCCCTGTCCTCCTAGCTTGGAGGCGGTAGAGGTCTCCTGCTTTCTACGTTCTGCCAGATTCTGGAATAGGCCTTCAGACTTTTTCCCTTTGAGGGTTTCTCAGCAGACCTCAGACCAGAGTTCAAGTCCCCAGAACTCTGACTCTCCCCGCCAAATTTTCCAGGAATAAGGTTGCCAGATGAAATATAGGATGTCCACTTAAAGCTGAATTTCAGGCAAACAATGAGTCATTTTTCAGTGTAAGTATGTCCATGCAGTGCTGGAGACAGACTTGTACTAAAGATACTCAAACTTAACGGGGCGCCTTGTATTTTTTTTTTTTTTTTAAGATTTTATTTATTTATTTGAGACAGAGAGAATGAGAGAGAGAGAGCACATGAGAGGGGGGAGGGTCAGAGGCAGAAGCAGGCTCCCTGCCGAGCAGGGAGCCCGATGCGGGACTCGATCCCGGAACTCCAGGATCATGACCCAAGCCGAAGGCAGACACCCAACCGACTGAGCCACCCTGGCGCCCGTCTTGTATTTTTATTTTGGTAAATCTGGCAACCCCATCAAGGAAGCCCTCTGGCCTCCTTGCCCACCACTCAGCCTGGAGGTGGAGAATCAGCAGTGTCCCCCACCTTGGATGGTTCAGCTCTGTCTCTCTGCAGAAAGCCCCAGACCCCCTATCCCCACCATCGACAGGGCAGGGGCAGGGTAGACGGCTGTGTCCAGCAGCGAGGCATTTCCAGAGAACCAGCCAAGGGCCCTTTGGAGGGCTGCTGCGGATGAGGCCGTGCTGAGCAGCATCACTCAGTGAACTGTGCTGTGCTTCTGGAAGGGGGGCCCTTAGAGATGGTTAAGCCTTGGTCAGCACCCCCACCAGGAGGGATCTGAGCAGGGGAGCTTGGCAGTTAGATTTGTTGTGGCAAGTTGCCTAACCTGCTCGAGCCTCAGTGCCCCTGGCAGGTTGTTATGACACTTGGGGATTTGTTTCCAGTGTAGAGCGTATACACGAAGGAGCTGTTCTCTCAGAGTTTACAGATTCCAGGCTGGGGAGCCCAGCACATCCACATGGGTCAAGCTCAGAGTCCAAGGGGTCTTAGAGGGGGGCAGGGAGCCAGGCTGTGAAGATGGTTGGAAGGGGGAAGGGCTTTCCGAGCAGGGAAAGAAAGCAGCTTGGGGAAAGAATGGGGGCGGGGGTGGGGGGGAGGCAGTGCAGGGAGGCAAGGTGGAGGGCATGAGCCAAGAGACTGAGAGGCTGGCCCCAAGTGGGGAACATGGAGGCAGTGGGGAGGGGGCCTGGCCCAGGCGGCCTGAGTCCTTGGTGGAGAGGTCACAGGCTGCCCTGCCCGTTCCAGGGGCAGCCTGGGCTCCTTGCAGCTGGAGGTGCGGCTGCGGGACGAGACGGTACTGCCCTCCGGCTGCTACCAGCCCCTGGTGCGGCTGCTGTGCTGTGAGGTGAAGCTGGGCACCCAGGTGAGGGGGCCCCGGGGGAAGGGGGGAGGGGGGAGGGTCCGGAGACAGCA
Organism: Mirounga angustirostris; assembly: GCF_029215605.1. Classification (NCBI taxonomy): domain Eukaryota; kingdom Metazoa; phylum Chordata; class Mammalia; order Carnivora; family Phocidae; genus Mirounga; species Mirounga angustirostris. The sequence continues at coordinate 171,731,911 of NW_026991713.1, forward strand.
GGCCTACACCTGCTCTGAAGAGCAAACCGCTCCGTTCTCAGGATGGTAAGGAACTAGCCAGTGCCCAGGGCCCCTTGCCATCCCTTGGAAAAGTACCCCCCCTTCCCCGTGGTCCTCTGAGGTTCTCAGAGTGAAGGGTTTGGGTTCCCCTGTGGGTCCTCCAGCCCTGCCTCTCCTTACTGCCTCCCGCAGGGCCCAGGGCAGCTGATACCACTTATTGAGGAGACAACAAGCACTGAGTGCCGCCAGGATGTGGCCACCAACCTGCTCAAGCTCTTCCTGGGGCAGGGACTGGCCAAAGACTTTCTGGACCTGCTCTTCCAGCTGGAGCTGGGTCGTACCAGTGAGGCCTGGGAGGGGGCAGCCTGTCTGAGGGTGTGGTGGAGAGGGGAACCAGGAGCCTAGGACTCCAGAGATACTGAGAGGGGAGAAATCTGGGAAGCCTTCCTGTAGGAAGCTTAGCTGGGTCTGAGGAGGCAAAGAGCAAAAGGCATAGGTGTGGCAGTGTGCTGGGAGGTGGCAAGGTAGTTCCTTACAGAGGGGCCAGCTTAGAGCCCCCACCCCCATGGTCCTCCGTCCTTCCCCAACCCCCTAACCACTAGAACCTCTGCTCGTAGGTGAGGCTAACACCCTGTTCCGGAGCAACTCTCTGGCCTCAAAGTCCATGGAGTCTTTTCTGAAGGTGAGGTTGAGTGGTATATGGTCTTTGTTTCCTAGGTGAGGAGACGGAGGTTCAGAAGGGCCGAGAGAGAGGGTGGGAGCTTAAGCTCCAGTCTTTGGTTGGGAGCCCAGGGCCCTTTTTTTTTTTTTTTTTTTTTTAAAGATTTTATTTATTTATTTGAGAGAGAGAGAATGAGAGACAGAGCACGAGAGGGAAGAGGGCAGAGGGAGAAGCAGACCCCCTGCTGAGCAGGGAGCCCGATGTGGGACTCGATCCCGGGACTCCAGGATCATGACCTGAGCCGAAGGCAGTCGCTTAACCAACTGAGCCACCCAGGCACCCGGGAGCCCAGGGCCCTTTAAGGCTAAGAATTTCATCCATCCACCCATGCATCCATTCACTCGTTCATTCGCGCAGCAGCAGTTTGTCACGCTGTCCCCTTTGCGTGCCTGGCTCTATCCTGAGTGGACACGGCAGGCAGATGGTGCACGGGGTGGCTGGGAGGCCAGCTGCAGGGGGAAGGCCTGCAGCTGGAGGCGGGAGGCAGGACCAATGCCACCCCCCGCGGCCCCCAGGTGGCTGGGATGCGGTATCTGCACGGCGTCCTGGGCCCCATCATTGACAGGGTGTTTGAGGAGAAGAAGTACGTGGAGCTGGACCCCAGCAAAGTGGAGGTCAAGGATGTAGGGTGAGGCCAGGGGGGACTCCGGGGAGGAGGGGGGGCGGGGGTGCCAGGCCCTTTTTGCGAGTGTATGTTTTGGCCCTTTCTGCCTGGGTCTGCCTTCCGTCGCTCTGCCCACCTGTGCGTTGCCTCTGTCCCTGTCTCTGCTGACGCCTTCTTGCGCCTGTCTCGGGGAGCCTCTGTGCGAGTCTGTGCAGGGGCGCTGACCTCCATCCTCCGCGGGATCCACTCAGGTGCTCCGGGCTGCACCGCCCACAGACCGAGGCCGAGGTGCTGGAGCAGAGCGCGCAGACGCTGCGCACCCACCTGGGGGCGCTGCTGAGCGCGCTCAGTCGCTCCGTTCGCGCATGCCCCGCCGTGGTCCGCGCCACCTTCCGGCAGCTTTTCCGGCGCGTGCGCGAGCGCTTCCCCAGCGCCCAGCACGAGGTGCGCCCCCTGCCGGTGGGGCCGGGCGGAGGGAAGAAAGCGGGGGCGGGGAGGGGGAGCCCTGGCGTCCCGGGCGCGGCGGTGGCGGTGGTGGGGGGGGGTAGGGGCTTAGGACCGCAGGCAGGGTCGTGGGGAGCGGGAGAGGCGGGGACAGCACCAAAGGCCCGCGGGCGGTCCCGAGGCGAGGCCTCAGGCAGTCCAGCCCTGCCCCCCTCCCCCGCGCCCCCCAGAACGTGCCGTTCATCGCCGTCACCAGCTTCCTGTGCCTGCGCTTCTTCTCTCCCGCCATCATGGCGCCCAAGCTCTTCCACCTGCGGGAGCGGCACGCGGACGCGCGCACCAGCCGTACCCTGCTCCTGCTGGCCAAGGTGCGGGCCTGGGGACGCGGGCGGGATGCCCAGCCGGCTGCCGACGGGGCCCTTGCCTGCATGGCAGTGTGTCCCCGACTGGCTCCAGGAACGCCGGTGGCACGGCACTTCACAGTTGACAAAGCTTTCTCGTGGTCACCCGAGCTCATGGACAAGGAAACAGGTCCCTGCGGGGGAGGAGATGACCCAAGGCCGCACGGCCTGTGTTGTGTGAATGCGGGCCTTCGAACGCCCAGATCTACTTATTCCCAGGCGGCACCTAGCTGCCTGGCACCAGGCTGGGGCTGGCGTACCCGGGTGGGGGGGAGCACTCTCCCATTAAACTTGCCGAGGAAGGCCAGTAGGTTGGCCTCAAGTAGTCTCAACTGTCAGGTCCCGAAAGGCCTCAAACTCCGTGATCGGCCCAGCCCCGAACCCCAGTGCGGATGGAACAGGCCCATGAGCAGAGCTTGTGCCGCTTCTGCCTCCGTTTCTACCGCGGGAGTGGCACCCATTTGGGGGCGGGAAGGGGGAGGTTGCCGTGGGGGGCCCTTGACCCAGCAGAGCCTGGCACCCGCAGGCGGTCCAGAATGTGGGCAACATGGACACGCCCGCTTCCAGAGCCAAGGAGGCTTGGATGGAGCCGCTGCAGCCCACCGTGCGCCAGGGCGTGGCTCAGCTGAAGGACTTCATCACTAAACTGGTGGACATCGAGGAGAAGGAGGGTGAGCACTCCCCGTGGGGCCCCAGGCTACCCTCTCCGTCCAGATTTGCTCCGCCCCCGCCCCGTGGCCCCACCCACACTGGCCTGTCTTACAGCGCTGCCCACAGCCTCCAGGTCCCGTTTACTCTGCCCTCTGTCTCTCTGGTCGCACCCACAGCCTCTTGATCCCGTTTGCCCTGTCCCACGGCCTTGCCCACCTGCTGCCTGTGCCCCTCGCGGCTCTCCTCCAGCCCCTACTTCGTCCTGGACTCACATTTTACCCTCTCTCCCTGGCCCGGCAGAGCTGGACCTACAGCGGGCACTGAGTTTGCAGGCACCGCCGGTGAAGGAGGGGCCGCTCTTCATCCACAGGACCAAGGGCAAGGGCCCCCTCATGTCCTCCTTCAAGAAACTCCACTTTTCCCTCACCACCGAGGCCCTCAGCTTCGCCAAGACACCCAGCTCTAAGGTGGGCAAGTGGGGATCTGAGGGGTTTATAACACCCTCCTCCCTCGGAGCCCATCCCAGGGCCCACCGGGATCAGAGAAGAACGCCAGGCGGGACCAGGCTTCTGGTGTCAGCCACAGGATCTCTTAAGACCCGTAGGGAAGAAGCTTTTTTGCCCAGAGGGCAGGGGGCAGGCAGTGGCTGCCATGTCAGCCCTGGCTTCTTGGTGCATGAGTGGGGTGGGGGGCTGAGGGGTGCTTCTGAGAGATGGAGGAATGAGAGAGGGGGGCTGGGAGGAGTCCTGGTTTCCAGCCCTGTGTACCTGGGAAGTGTCTCAACCTCTCTGAGCTTTGGTTGGTGTCTTGGCCTACAAACTGGGGACGACGGTCCCTACTTCCCAAGTTGTTGAGGGCAGAGAAGATAATCACTCTGAGGTTGCAGAGCCCGGGCCCGGCGTAGGGCAGGATCTCAGCCAGTGGTTTTACCGAAGGCCCCGGGCTGGCCTCCTGTCCATGCTCTTCTCCCAGGAAGGGCGGAGCACTTATGTTCTGGATGGATCTGCTGAGCCCTAGCTGGGCTGACCCGACCCCCCGCCAGCCAGGCTCTGGGGATGGTCTTCCGGGGATTCCCAACCCGGCCCTGAGCAGCTGATGGGAGAACCAAGAGGGTGAGGGAGCTCCCCGGGTGACCCCTTAGTCTGGGCCTCTCGCTTTCCGGTCTCTTCCACTCCTAGCAGCTGCCCAGCCGCTGAGTCCCCTCAGCATTTTCTGCAGCCTCAGCCAAGCCTGGCAGGGCCTTCCCTTGTGCCACTCTGGGCCCCTTTCCATTCCTTGGCATTGAGCTCTGCCTTTTTGTGGGCATATCCGTGCATCCCCCTGTGCAGCTCCCCCCTTCTGCCTCCTTCCTGTCTCCTCTTCAGCAGAAGAGGGCAGCACATCTTCTGTCCTTTGGGAGGCCCCACCCCCAGATGTGTGTCCCCAGAGCTCCCCTCCAGGTGTTCCCACTCCTCCCAAGAGGCGGCTCTGCCCTTCTCTGCTCATCACTGGGGCCAGCAGGGGTGGTGGGCTTGGATGCCAGGCTGGGGGGAGTGGGTGCTCTCCTGAGGGCCATGGGGACTCTTAACTTGGGTGATAAGGTCCCTGATGAGTTCTGATGGGAGACCCCAGGTTGGGGGCTGCTAGCCCAGGTTCCGCTTCAGTAGGTTGGGGGCCCCTCAGGGACACAGACCCTTCAGACGCACAGCTTCTCTCCGTCTCATTCGTGTCTTACCGGATTGGATGATGGCAGGAGTGGGGAGGGGCCAGGAGGCGGGGAAGGTAAAGGCACGGGGGGGGGGGGGGGGGGGGGGGGGGCGGATTATTCATAAGGGGAAAGGCACAGGGCCTGATCCAGGCAGGTGCTACTTTCCAGGCCTGGGGAATGCTGGGAGTCCAGACATTTCCAAAGCTCAGACCTCCCATGACCGCTGCGAACCCTCGAGAGGCCAGGCACTTAGTCACCATTTGTCTGCACTCTGTCTGGCTGGAGTCACTCACAGAGCCGGGTCCCCTAAGCCAACCCCCGGGGCTGCAGAAGGGGAGACTAAGGCCCAGAACTAGGACACGGAGTGGTCCCGGCTCGGACCCTGAGTCTCCCTGCCTCGGCCCACTCCAGAAAAGCGCCCTCATCAAGCTAGCCAATATCCGGGCGGCAGAGAAGGTGGAGGAGAAGAGCTTCGGCAGCTCGCACGTCATGCAGGTCATCTACGAGGATGACGCGGGCAAACCCCAGACCATGTACCTGCAGTGCAAGGTGGGGGCCGTGTGGGGGCACTCGAGGGGAGGGCCGCTGGGGGAAGAGCTGCCTGGGGAGATGGGGGGGCTAGAAGGAGGCCCCAGTGAGCCTCCTACCCCCTTGTCAGCTGCACCAGGCCCAGCAAGGTGTGAGAACCGATTGAGTGCAGTGCGCGTGTGTGTGTGTGTGCGTGCGTGTGTGTGTGGGGCCTGGGGCCTGGGGGCCTGTGCCTGTGGCTTTCCCTGGGCCTGTCTAGGCACCCCAGTGTAGGTCTGTGCGTGGTCCAGTGTAAGGACGTGTACGGTCCTGTGATTTGGAGTTTCACACGTTGTACGCGTTTGTGGAAAACGATTTCTGAGTATCTGTGTTGGTGCCTATGTGTTTGCGGAACACGTCAACAGGTAATCCTCCCATGTTTATGCGGCGTGTGGCTCTGAGTACACGCCCTCAGGTTCTTGTCTCTTTACGTACTGATTCATCCATTCATCTGAGAGGTGTTTGTGGAGCGTCTGCAAGGCTCAGGCGTGGTTCTCCGGGGTGGGGGGTACAGTGGCAGGGGAAGGAGCCCTGCCCTCGTGGAACTTGTCTCCCAGGGAGGCAGACGGGCCCCTAAATCAATATTTTTTTTTTTAAGATTTTATTTATTTGAGAGAGAGAATGAGAGAGAGAGGAGGGGGGGGAGGGTCAGAGGGAGAAGCAGACTCCCTGCCGAGCAGGGAGCCCGATGCGGGACTCGATCCCGGGACTCCAGGATCATGACCTGAGCCGAAGGCAGTTGCCTAACCAACTGAGCCACCCAGGCACCCCTAAATCAATATTTAAAATGTCAAATGGTGGCAGTGCCTTGAAGGGCACAAAGGAGACTAAGGGAGAGAGGGAGGGGACAGAGTAGCATTGAGCAGGGGGACGCTGCTCTCTAAAGGGTGGGTGGGAGGGCCTCTGAGAAGGGGCATCGTGAAGGAGAGAACGTCTAGGGGCAGGACACGGGGAGCAAGAAGGAAGGCTGAAGTCAGAGGGGGTTTGGCTTGTCCCTGGGAGGGACTGTCCAGAGCTACAGGGGAAAATGGTGACCACCCCGTACAGTTGCCCAAGGCATGGTCGAGGGGGCGAGTGGCGGCCGACGTCCAGCCGGCACTCTGCTCATCAGGCCACGTGCTTGGGAGCTCCAGGAAGGGGGAGGGTGGGCTTCCTGGAGCGGGTGACCTCTGACGGCCCCCCGCGCCCCCGGCAGTGTGTGAACGAGCTGAACCAGTGGCTGTCTGCGCTGCGGAAGGTGTGCATCAGCAACCCCAGCCTGCTGGGTTCCTACCACCCTGGCGTCTTCCGTGGGGACAAGTGGAGCTGTTGCCACCAGAAGGACAAGTCAGGTGGGAGCGGAGGCCTGGGCCCCCCTACACGGCATCTGTCCACCCTGGCTGGCCTGGCTGGGGGCCACCTGTGCACCCGTAGGAAGGCCTTGGTCCCTGCAGGGGCTCCGGGCGGGAAGGGTTCTGTGACGGCAGTTTGGGACGTGCCGCGTGGTGTGGGTGCCGCACGTGGGTTCGCTGAGGGCCCCGAGGAGGCCTGGAAACGAGTTGGAGTGTGACACCAGCTCACGGGACAGGGGCCCTTTCTTGCCCAGGGAGGGAGGCTCCTGCGAAGCAGGGCTCCCAGGAACACACTGTGGGAACTCTTCGCTGCTGAGCTGCATGTTCCCACCGGGCAGCCTGATACTGGAGCTGCAGGTGGGGGACCCTGGGCACCCGAGGGATGGCCGAGACGAGCTGCTGCTAGAACTTTCCATGATGGTGGGACTGGTGCCCGGTTCTGCGCGTGTGCTCGTTATGAACACGTGGCTTGAGCCGTGGCCAGTGTGGCCCAGGAACAGAGTTCAAAGTTTGTTTTAATTTTATGTAATTTTAATGATTTTAAATTTAAGCGGCTTTCTGTGGCTAGCTGGTTTCCCTATCAGACAGCTCAGTTCTGGGACTGTTAAGATCTTCTCTTACCTCCATCCGCTTTACAAAATTATTATTATTATTTTTTTAAGATTTTATTTATTTATTTGACAGAGAGACAGCGAGAGAGGGAACACAGTAGGGGGAGTGGGGGAGGGAGAAGCAGGTTTCCTGCTGAGCAGGGAGCGCAATGCGGGGCTCGATCCCAGGACCCTGGGATCATGACCTGAGCCGAAGGCAGACGCTTCACCGACTGAGCCACCCAGGCTCACTGCTTTACAAAATTCTTGCTCCACGGTCTCCGAAGAGACTCAGCCCCCGGAGCCTGGCACGGGAGGCCCTGGGAAGCTGCCCCACCTGCTCCAGCCAGCCCTGGGTCTGGGAGGGGACAGTGGCAGCTCTGGTTGGTTGGCCTGACCTGCAGCCGCTGGCTTTGACCTTCATGGTGATAGCCCTTGTTATTGGTGAGGGGGACTCCCTAGGGCGCTAGGAGGTAGGTCTGGTAGCCCATTCTGTGGAGGAGAAAACTGAGGCTTAAGGGGGCCGGTGCCTCTGCAAGGTCGTCAGCCAGCAAGTGGCAGGGCCGGCTCATTCCAAGGCCCGAAGCCCTCAGCTTCTGTCCCCGTGATCTTACGGTCCCAGGCTGCTCCCTTCTTCCTTCTAGGCAGGCAGCCATCCAGAAAACCTTCCGGCCCCCTTGAGTTGTCTCCTGTGCGGTTCCCATGCTCGGCAGTCATGTATCTCTGGACTCAGGAGCTGCACCCGGCAGAGATGAGCTGCTGCCCTCCTGGGGCCCCTGAGCCCATTCCTGTTCCTCTTCAGGCTTCAGTGTCCCCACCTGCACTGCCATGAAGTTGGACGTAAGCTCTCATGGACACTGCCCGCAACCCTGCCCTCTCTGTGCCCCCAGATCTGGGCTGTGACAAGACCCGGTCACGGGTGACCCTGCAGGAGTGGAATGACCCTCTGGATCATGACCTGGAGGCCCAGCTCATCTACCGGCACCTGCTGGGCGTGGAGGCTGCACTGAGGTGAGGAGGCCTGTGTGGCCCCGGGGAGTGTGGCGGGTGAGGGCCAGAGCTGGGGCTGCATGGCTGGTCCCCTGCTGCGGATCAGGCCTGGCCCCTTCCTGCCGGTGGCAGCCACACCCGGGGAGGGGTACGCGGGTCTCTGCGGCATGAGGCTGGCTCATGTGAGGAGGAAGGCTCAAGGGCTGCAGAAGGCCTGGGTCATTGCCACGGCTGTGGTCCTGCCCCGGACTGACGCAGCCTCCCAACCTGTCCGGCCTCCCCATCGTGCCCTCGGAGCGCAGGGACTGTCCTCAGCCAGCTCTCTTGAGTTCCTCAGCCATCTCCTTAATGCCCTGGTTCTCAGCCCTTGGCTCCCGCTCAGAAAAAAACAGAATGCCTACCGCACTGACTCAGAATCTCCGGAGGTGGAGTCCAGAGTGGGGAGATCTCCAAGCAACCCTCTGCTTCCCTGAGCGGCTTCCCTGAGCCTGCTGGAATGGGGGCGGTTTTCTGCCCCACACCCCAGGCCCCGGGGCCCTGGAGGGGTGGTGGCTCTTGTCCTTGTTCCTCATCAACTTTTCCAGGGTGTAATCTCTTCCTCAGAACCCTTCGAAGCTCATGGGGTCAGACGAGAACCGCTCGCTCCTCTGTGAGCCAGAGTCTCCAGTAGCTCCCAGGTCACTCTGCAGCCACATGTCCTTTCTGATGGTGTGGTCCTGTCACCAGCTTCCTCTCTACCCCTAGTCTGGCCCCCTGGCTCGGTGACTTCGTCCTCCACACCTACTGGATGAAGCCACCACCCTGTCTGTTCTATTCCCGGAACCCACAGCTGTCCCCCATTTAAGTCAGGAAGTGACAGAGCCAAGATTGGAACCCAAGCCACCTTGGGTTCAGGTGGGTCCCGCCACGGGACCAGTGCCCTGGGGCCTGACCATAGCCTCCCCAGCTCTGGAACCACCCGGCCACCCCTCCTCTCATTCTGCTTCACCTCCTTGCCATTGAGCACCACGAGACCTTCTGCCCCACTGGCACCCCTGATCCCCTGACACGGTGACCCGTCCTTAGTCCCTGTTGTGCCCACTTCCTGTGGCTGCTGTAACCAGTTACTGGGAACGATGTCTTCGCTTGCGGTCAGTTCAAATTAGCAAATGAGCAGAGCAGGTAGGGGACTGGACCGACCCCATGGGGCCTAGAAGGCATCTCAGGAGGAGGAGCAGCTCGTTAGATCTTAACAGGGACACAGCTCTTCGGAAACACGTCAGGGAGACCGGCAAAAAGCCCAAGCCAGTGGAATTTCGAAGCAAGGAATTTCAAGCCTGGGGTCCACGTGGCTGCTCGCTCTCCCTCCGTGTGGGCTCCCAGGGTCGTACCTGAGGGCCCAGGGATCTCTGGTGAACCCCAGTTAGGAATTGTGCTTAGCCTGCAACTGGCTCGTCCTCCCAGAAGGAGGAAACTCGTCCCACCACCAGTTAATCCTGGGACTTCAGGCCCCAGCTGGCCCTTTTCCGCAGGGTCCTCCGAAACGGGAGTGATGTGGTTCAAACTTGGGTTTCCAAAGTGCCTTCCACCGGCGCACCGTGGTGGTGCGGGGGGGGGGGGGGACCAGAGGAGGCTGGAAGAGGGAAGATGGCAGGTGACCAGAGGACCATGACCTGGACCCCTGTTACTTCCCCACAGATTGAAAGGGTCGGCCCCCACCCCCAGGATCCCCTCCAGCTCAGGAGGCCCACGCGGGGTCACCCAGCCTTCCTGGCAAGGGCACCACGAGCTCTCACTCTGTCTTCCGCCACAGGGAGAAGCACCGGGAGCTGAGTGCGGGCACAGGGGCAGGCTCTGTGTGCACGGGCCCAGGGGAAGGTAGGTTCCTCCCAGCTGGGCCCCCGCAGTGGCCTGAGCTCCTTTCCGGGGGACTGTGGGCGGGGCCCCACTCCGGGGGCGGTGGGGGGGGCCCTCTGGCCCTGGCTGTTCCGCCCTCATCCTGCATCTGCTTCCAGCCCCCGAGGACCCACTGGCCCAGCTGCTGCAGGTGCTGCAGGACCTCCAGGAGGCCCACAGCTCCAGCCCCGCCGGCTCACGGCCCTCGGGGCCCAACCGCCCGCTGGCGCTGCAGACGTGAGGTCCGCCCCCCGCGCCCTCGCCGAGCCCCCTGCCAGGTGCTTGGAGACCCCCGGGTGCGCTTTTGGTTCTTCACTTCACCCCCGCTCACTGGGGAGCAGGGCTTAGGGTTCTCGTGGGCTGGGTGAATTGGGGGGCCCGGGGGCCCAGAAGGCCCATCGTTGCCTGCCTGAAGTCTCTAGGGCGCCGGGCGCACTCCCGCTCCTCCCTGGAGCCTGGCTGCTCCCCGCCAGCCCCGCAGCCATCCCTGGCACTAGCCCACGCTCTCCAGGGGCCCGCTCTCCTGCCCAGGGTGGGCCTAGCCGGAAACCACCCCTAGGGTGGCCTGAGCCCAGGTGGACGGATGCTCCTTGGACCCAGAGAAGTGGGAGGAAACACGGAGCCCAGGAGACCAGGCCGGGACCTCAGCATCCTCCAGCTCCTGGCCGCCACACCACCTGCTCCCCCCCGGCCGCTGGCTGGGCCCGCCGGGCGAGCTTCGCTGGTGCTCTGTCGCTGACAATAAACCTGCTGTGACCGCCTGGGCTCTGGGCTCTTGTGATGGGGGTCGGTGGAAGGACTAGGCCTGGGGACTCCAGTGGCTCCTTGGGGGTGGCCAACGACGGGGCCACCAGCATAGCCTTTGTGCATCCCCTCTGCCCCCCCCCACATCCCAGGGGGACTCATTTCTCCCCCCAACTGCTGTCCTCACCATACCCTGGGTTCCACTGCTCCATCCCCCCCAGGCTAGAGCCTGAACGGGCCTCATCTTCCCTTCCCGGCCCAGGGGTGGCTGAGTCTGCGCCACCCCTCTCCCATCACCAACACCCTGTTCTCTGGCTGCTTCCTCAGGGCCTCACACAAGTCGTCACCCCTGTTCAATCTCCTTGGGTTTCCGGGACCTTGTGGTCAGGAAGTTCGGACCCCAGGGTCTACTGCACCCTAATGCAGAGAGTGAAGGGGCAGGAGAGGTGTGCGTTTATGGGGCTGCCGCAAGTAGGAGCCTGGATAGGAGCTGCATACACCCAGCCACCGGGTGTGGTGACACCTACCTCCCTCTCCTCCAGAAGGGTCCTGGGGTGGGGTGGCCACTGCAGCCTGAGGAGGGCTTACAACAAGTGCATGCCTGGCACTGTCCCTACCGCTCATGTACCCCCAAACCCCTGGGTTCTATCAGGCAGGGAGTGAGGCCCCTTTTGGGTAAAAACTACACCTCCCTCCCCCCAGCCAGCCCAGTTAAGTAGCATCCTTGGCCCAAATGGCCCAGAAGGGTGGAGGTTACAGCCCCAGGGCATCATCCCCTCATCCCCTCCCCGCCCCCACTTGGCCTGGAGAGTCAAGGCCAGTGTGGATCTTGGGGGAATGACACTTCCTCGTCCTAGGGCCCAAGGCCTAAGTAGGGGATGGCTCTTCCCAGGAAGTGGTGTGGAAGCTCCTGGTTTCTCCTCAGCTGCTGTGGCTCCAGTAGCTAATGGGAGACCCAGCCCCTCGCTTCAAACAGCGCAGGGGGGGCCTTTAGAACAAACTGCAGTCTGCAATACCAGCCAATCCAAGCGGACTCCTCTTGGCCGTCGGAGCTCCTCTCTCCCCGCTGGGTACACCTGCCCGGCCCCCGCCCTCACCCGCTGCCTACCTAACAAGCCGCTCATGAGGCCACGGGCCCAGTGGGCAAGCCGGCAACGACACAGCCGGGGCTCCCACGGCAGGCAGCCTCGGCAGGGGGTTATCCGCACCGGGCCGAGGCCCAGACACCGATGCGGCTTCTCCCGCCCTCCCGCCGGCCCCACTGCGCCCTGGCTCCGCTCTCCACTCGAGGGCCTCGCGCTGGGTGTTCCAAGGGCACATTTCCAAACAAGGATCACGGGGAGCGGGGAGAGGCCGTCCTACCACACACAAAACAGCCCCCAGCCCCGCGAGCGGGCGCCCAGGCGCGCCTACAGGACCGCGAACACACGGACGCAACTCCGGGCTCACGCATGCGCGGAACCACCCGCCTCCCTCGGTTCCCCCCGGGCTTTTCCCGCGCCTGCGCTACGTCCCCCAGGCCGCTAGGGGGCAAGCGGCCTGCCTTCACACGGGGAAAGCCGTAACCCGGAAGCAGCCGCTAACCCGGAAGAGCTGGTGGTGTAGGGCTTCGCTGGCGGTGGTGGCGGCCCCTGCGACTTTGGAGGCTAGTGCGGCGCTAGGATGAACGCCCCTCCCGCCTTCGAGTCGTTCTTGCTCTTCGAGGGTGAGAAAAAGTAAGTGGAGCCGGCGGGGCGGGGCCGGGGGTCGCGGGCGGACCCTGGGGCTTCTCCGGTTCGTCCACTGCGGGGAGACGGAAGCAGCGTTTACTGTGTCGGCCAAACTCGAGCCAGCCCTGCCGGGCGGTGGTGAGCGGTCCCATTCTGCAGAGGAGGAAACTGAGGCTCAGAGAGGCTAAGGAACTGCCCCGGCACACGGGAAGTGGCCGTCTGTATGGGAAGTAGAGGGCCTGGCGCCCCAGTGCTTTCCCTCTGGGATCCGGCAGCCTGCTGGCCGCCGCCTTCATCCGCCTGCTGCAGCCAGAGGGCTGGCGCTCGGGCTCACCACCGATCCTCAGTGGCCTGTGAAGACCCTCCAGGGGCTTCTTGCCTGCAGAGTGCAAGGGAATGTAGTCCCCTCCCTGGGCTCTCTGCCTGGGCCTGGCTCCCTCACCTAACGTCTCCATGTCGTTGGGCCAGTGACTTAATCTGCCTGAAGCCTGCTTTCCTCCTCTGGGAAATGGGCTTCTTGCCGTATTAAATCAGAGGACTTTCTCTACGGGGGGCTTAACGAGGTAATCTACCGGAAGTGCTGAGGCCAGGGCTCAGCACGCAGCAAACCGTCTTAAACATTGGCTTTTCCTTCTCTTAATAGCCTGGTGTGCGGGGCTCTACGGTCTAGCCCTTGCCAGCCACTTCGTCTCCCTTGGGAGCAGTGGTTGGCTGCTGGGGCCATTTTGCTTCCCAGGGGACTTTTGGCAATGTCTGCCACCACTTCTGATTGTCATAAAGGGGGTGCAGGGGCACTGCTCACATCTTATGATGTACAAGACAGCCCCCTACAGAAAAGAATTATCCATCCTAAAATGTCACTGGTGCCAAGGAGCAATCCAGAGTAGGTGAGGGTCCCGCAGAATCAGGGCATAGCCGCTCTGCTGCTCTGAGTCAGCAGGGTCTTTATGGAAGAAGAGATGGAGGAAGTCTTCCAGGAGGAGGTGGGACCTGGGTCTGCGCTGAAGGGCAGGATTTAGACTTGGGGAAGGAGGGGAGCCCCCGTTTGCCCATCTGTTGCTTCCGCCTCTTTCTAGGATCACCATTAACAAGGACACCAAGGTACCCAATGCCTGTTTGTTCACCATCAACAAAGAAGACCACACGCTGGGAAACATCATTAAGTCGTAAGTTCCACGTCAGAGGCTCTTGGGAAATGTTCAGTGGGGCTCTTTGAGGCAAAGCACACGTTCCGGAAGATTTCCCGAAGTCTCTCTGAGCTTCAGGAAGGTCTGGGTGCTTCCTCTGGCAATTCCCACATTCCAGTACACCTTCTCCCAAATGACGCTGACCCGTATCCGTTCACAGCGCCGTCTCTCTGTACTGGCTCATTTCCCTGACGGTAGGAAGCGAACGTGCGGCAAGCCAGACAAACGTGGGCCTGCTCGTGTCTGTGTTGCGGAGCGGGGAGCAGCAGTCAGGGCTGTCACCCACCCCCCTTGGGGACGATGACCTCTGGGACACCTGGCACGCAAAGACAGATGCGCCAGAGATCGGATCTTATGAGGAGGAGGGGAGAAGGTGGGGGAGAGGCTCTGTGGTTATCCGATGCCCCTGGGGGAGGGCGGATGTGTGTTTACACCAGTTTAGTCCTGACCGGGTAGGTGGTCAGCGACGTGGTTGCTGTTCTGGCCCAAGCACTTGTCATTTCTCTGCTGAAAACCCCATCGGTGAAGCCAGGTCTTTCCGAGGTTTGCACGTTTGAGGCCCCGGGCAGGAGCCTGCCTGGTCTCTGGGCTGAAAGCGGGAGGTGGAGCTGGCCGTTCTCTGGCTGACGCCCCCCCGCCCCCGCGCCCCCCCCCCCTCGCCCAAGCCACGCCAGTGGTGCCCCCAGACCCTCCTGGGGCCTGGCCGCTCCCCTGCTCTGGGAGCCGTGTCCCCACCCGTGCAAGGGCCATCCCTTGTGGTGCCTGCTGCTGACAGCGCGCGGGGCACGGCTCGCAGACGGGGCCCCGGGTGTGTGGGCAGGAGCTGTCAGCCTGTGTCGCCCGGAGGGCTTCCGTGTCACCGCCCGCCCGGGGCCTGGGCCTTCTCCCCGGTCCGCCCGCACTGCTGCGTCAGGTTCCTGTGCTGCGCCATGTGCGGCCTCGGGAGGGCGCTTTGGGGCTGTTGCAAGGCCCGGCCTTCCCCTGAGGGAAGAGTGCTGGAGATCCTGCTTACCGGCTGGGGTCCTGGATCCTCAGGTGTTGGGGGGGGGGGTTCCCCATGAGATCATCTTTGCGATGTTTTACTTGGAAGGCTTTCTTCGGGCAGTCAGGAGCAGGGGACTACCTGGGGTCAGCCCCCAGCTGTACTGGCTTCTAGGCCTCAGGCCGGGGGGAGGACGCTCTGCTTAGAGCTCTGGTCATCCCCAAGGCTGCCAGGCTCAGCCCCTCGTGTCACACCGCCCATTTCTGTACCTCAGACAGCTGCTGAAGGACCCGCAGGTGCTGTTTGCTGGCTACAAAGTCCCCCACCCCTTGGAGCACAAGATCATCATCCGAGTGCAGACCACCCCGGACTACAGCCCGCAGGAGGCCTTCACCAACGCCATCACGGACCTCATCAGCGAGCTGTCCCTGCTGGAGGAGCGATTCCGGGTGAGGGGCCCGGCGTGCAGGGGAGCGGGGCTGCGTGTGCCCGGAGCCGCGCTGTTCTCCGGCCCACCCCCCGACAGCCTGGGGGGGGGGCTCTTCCTGAGGTATTGGGGGGCCGGGCGAGGTGGCGACAGCAGCGATGCTCCTACAGCCTTGAGCAAGCGCAGACGAAGGGGCTGCGAGTCGAGGCCGGGGGCGTGCTGTCTGCAGCAGGGGTGGGAACCGTACTGTGGGCTCCGGGGGCTCCCGCAGCTCCTGTGGAAGCAGGGCTGTATTGCCCCTTGGGACTGCTCCCCCAAGCCGCCTCTGGTGAGGCCTGGCTGCCTCAGGGTATTTGTGGAGGGGGCAGCTCATGCCTGGGTGGGGCCCCACAGTTAAGGAGGCTGAAAGGGCATGGTCACGCCTGTCCACGCAGAGGGCCTCAGCGTCTGACTTGGGAGTAGAGTGAGAAGGATCCACGGCTTGTGCGTGTCACCTGCATCTCAGGCAGATGGGCTGGGGGCGCTCAGGGACACTGGGCTTGCCTTCCCAGCCGCCTCACCCTGGCCCTTCCAGCTAAGTGGCTGCCACCCCTCTCTGCTCAGGTGGCCATTAAAGACAAGCAAGAAGGCATCGAATAGGAGGCTGGGAGAGTCTTGCTTGGCTAGTTCCTACCCTGCACTGGAACCTTCTAGGAGAGCAGCTTACCCAGCTTCGGGGACATCCTGGTGAGCCCCTTCCCGCCGGAGCTGGTGTGTCCTGGACAGAGTGTTTTACCTTCCTAATTAAGTGCTGCAGGAAAAGCCCTGGGTGTGGGCTAAAGCCAAGGTGACCCTGCGGGGCGTGGGGCTGCGTCGGGGCAGAGGACCGGTTTCCCAGTTATCTGGGTCCTGGGGCCTGTCCACTTTGCAATGTGGCCCCAAAGGGCCACACTCCTTGTAGACCAACCCCCCCCCTCCCCGCCCCCCGCAGGGAGGCAGCGCTTGCAGGAGCCTCTGCTCCCGGCCTGGCCGGTCTCACTCCGAGTAGCGGTGCCAGACGGGGCCACAGACCTCTCTCCAGTCTTCTTGTACAGCAGAGAGTTTAATAAAAATATTCCCCAATAAAAACATTCTGGTCATTCGCCCCAAAGCTGAATAAGTTAAGTCGGGTCCCCCGAACTCCCCCGCCCTCCCGCCCCGGCTACTGTCTCTTCCAGATGGCCACGATGTTGGAGTCCGTCAGAGCGGTGAGGTACGTAAAGGTGGGGTTGGCCACCACCGTGTTCACCATGGTCTTGGTCACCATCTGGCCGAGGGCCCAGGGCTGGGGCCACTTAAGGATCTGGGGTAGGGAGAGAGGAGGGCAGGGCTCCAGCTTCCCGCTCAGCAGTCCCCACGGCGGGCGAGGGGCGGGCGAGGGGCGCCTACCTGCGTCGGGGCCTGCGGCGCTGCCGGAAGCGGAGCCTCCTGCATCAGGAGGTGCCGGACGTCGTAGACCCACACGTTGCCCTCCTCGTCCCCACACAGCACGATGCCCTCACCTGCAGGGACGCATGGCCTGAGACCGGGGGTGTGGCGGAGCCCCGTGGGGTGGAGGGGGCTGGGGTGGGGGGGCAGGGGCTCACCAGGACAGGTGCTCAGCGAGAAGTAGGCCAGCTGGGTGGGGGACCACTGCAGCCGGGCCAGCACCACCACCGCCAGCGTGGGCCGCTTGCCCCGGGCCCCCCACGTCTGGCTCCAGCTCCACAGGCAGATGGTGCCCAGGCCGTTCCCCTTGGAGGCTGGGGGGAGGGAGAGACAGAACTGGGTGGGGGCCCCGCTCTAGACACTGCCCGGCGTGGACCCCTCAGGAGCCCCGGGAGGCCAGGCTGGCCCCGAACGGGGGCTACTCACCCACCACGTCCTCGTTCACAAAGGCCAGCCCGTCCACTCTCCGCGCCGCTGCCTCCGAGTCCTCGGAGAACACGAACTCCACCTCGCACGGCCTGCGGGGCGGCAGAGGAAGCTGGCCAGCTGCCCCCCGGGACCCAGAGCCGCTTGCGGACGTGTGCTGGGCACATCCTCTGCACCTGCCCTCCGCCTCGGCTGGGAGCTGCGGCCGCACGGGCACAGGGGCAGGTGGTACGGGGCTGCGGCGCGTTCCCAAGCTGGGGAGGGTGTGGGGTCACAGCTGAGGCGGGAATTGGCGGGGGAAGCCCAGGGCTTCACTCCCCGGTGTGCCATGGGCCCCACAAACGCCAGTGCCTGACGCTTTAGTTATTTGCCCCGACGTGGCTGTCACTGCCCCCCACCCCCGAAAGTTCTTCCCAGACCGTTCACGACACTGAGGACACAATCCAGTCTTAGCCGGTGTCCCCCCGCCTCCCAGGCCCGGCTGGACCTCGTGCGGGCTACCGCCCCCGTGCCAGCACCTTCCCTCCCAGGGCCTGACTCCCCGGCTCGGCCCGTGTGGTGAACAGGAGCCCGAGGACCCATCCGCCACCCGTCACGTCACCTCCTCATGGTCCCCTCATTCGCTTTCCGTCACACCTGACACTGTGCTGTGTGGGTTTTAACAAGATTGTGGGCCGCACGAGGGCAGGGATGCCGGCCTTCCGGGTGGGTACAGATGAGCCTTTCCGGGGTCTCATCCCTGTCCAGGCACCATCCCCTTCCCCTGCAAGGTGAGGTGACCGCAGCTCCGAGAGCCGACCCGGCCCAGTCCCACAGGCACGGACCTTGCCCTGGGAGACTAGTGGAGGTGGGGACGGGCTGGCCCCGTGAAGACAGCCGCTGGCGGCCCAGAACGGGCCATGCTTGGGCACCACTGCGGGAGGTCAGGCGTCTGGCCCGGCCGGCCTCACCTCCTCCTCGGGGGCTGGTCCAGCCGCACGTCCCAGCAGCAGCAGCCGCCCTCGCAGCCTGCCAGCAGGTAGGCATCCGGGCAGGAAGCCACAGGGCAGAGGCGCAGGGGGATGGACGTGGTATCCAGGGTGAGCAGCTGGCTGCCGGCGGGGGAGGACAGCGTGAGGCCACCAACCGGGCTGTCCGCCCACCCTGGCGAGGCCCCCCTGCCCTGCCCCACAGCCTCACCTGGCCTGGAAGTCGTAATCGTGGTTGGGCACCCCGAGGTCCCAGAGGATGATCCGCTTGTCATAGGAGGCCGCTGAGGAGGGGACAAGAAGGGGAGAGGTGGCCCTGAAGAGGCCCTACTCGCCCTGGCAGGCTCCATCCCAGGCTGAGACCATGGTCACAAGGCCCGGCCCCTCGGGGGCGGGCAGGGCCGCAGCTGGGAGACGACTCGAGGGCCGCCAGTCTCTACCTCCCTCTCACTACCACGCCCCACGGCAGGCAGCCCTCCTTTCGCAGGCCTCTGCTCACACGTCCCTTCTTGGGCTTATCACACTTTGGGGGGCCAGGGGTACCCAGCCGGGTCACAGAGCGGCCTAGCTGCCCAGCTTCAAGGCCACAGAGCGGGTCAGGGGGAAAAGGCAGGATCTGAAGCCGTCAGTCGTCCACAAAGCCACGCTGCTTCTACCCCGGCCAGGGCTGACCCCGGGTGCCCGGACTGCAGGACAGGGGTGTGGGAGAGGCTCTTACTGAAAAGGTGGGTCTCGTGGGTGGGGCTGAAGCACAGGGTGGCGATGGCCTTCTTGTGGGCCCGGATGACCCCGCAGCAGAAGCCAGCTCGCACGTGCAGCAGGCGGACCAGGCCCCGCAGGCCCGCGGCGGCCAGCACGCTCCAGCGCTTCTTGTGGCCGGCCTGCGTCACCACGGTCAGGGCCGTCCAGGCCACCGAGAAGAACTCCTGTGGGCGCGGGCGTGCGGGTGTCACGAAGGGGCGGGGCTGCGGGGGGTGCGGGCATCACTAAGGGGCAGAGCCGTGCGTGGTTGCGGGGGGGGGGGGGTGCTGCGGGAGTCACTAAGGGGCGGGGCTACGCGTGCGCGCGCCCTGGAGCTCCAGCCGCGGAAGCGAGGCCCAGCAGGACCGGGTCAGGGCCCCACCCCCAGCGCCGCACGAACACCCGCCCCGCCCACCTCGCCAGGCGCCTTGTACTTGTGCAGCACGATGCCCGTCTGGCAGTCTATCACGCACACGGCCTCCCCGCCACACGTGGCCACCGTCTGGGAGGTGGCGCCCGCGCGCCCTGTTTGGAGGGGTCAGCCTCAGTAGACACGTTCTCCGAGAAGTGCGCCCCCGCAGCGCCTCTGTCCTGGCCCTGACGACGCTTCAGAGGCTGTCTCTCCCAGGCCCCCCATCCGCGGAGGCGGCCCCCTCCAGGGGCGTTCCCTGGGGCTCTCCCCCTGGCCCTGCCTGCCCCGCCAAGGCTGTACCCTCCTCCCAGGCCGGCTCAAAAGCGCAGGCCCAGAGCTGGGTGTCCAGGTCCCGAGGGCTGTTGTTCTTGCTGTGACACTGCAGGAAATGCAGGGGCTCCAGGTCCCGGGCGGGCTGTGGGGGCAGACGGGGGGTCACAGCTGCCCCAGCCCGTGCTCCCTGCCAGCTAACCCCTGCCCCCTTGCGAGCTTACCTGGCCGCCGTCAGAGCCCGGGGGGCCGCCCTCCACGGGGGCCAACGAGGAGGTGCACACCCGCTTGTTGGGAGACAGGTTGAGTGAGACGTCATCCGGCCGTTTCTTGGCCACGGGCCTGGCCTGTGGAGGGGGTCGGGGCTGGGCTGAGGGCCCGGGGCTTGCTTCCTCGGCATCACAGGCTGGCCCGCAGCCTCCCATGGGGGCAGAAAGCAAGGGTTGGCCCAGGGTCAGTGTGAACCAGCTCAGGCATCAGGGGCCGACTCCTGGGCTCATTTCCAGGACTCCCTGCCTCCCCTCCCAACCCCCTTTCCCTACAGTCTCTCTAGGCAGGAAAGGCCAAGACAGGCCTTTGGAGCCTTGGGAGCTGCGTGGTACCACACTTACCCTGGGTTTCTGGGCAGCTGCGGCTTTTGGAGGCCTCTCCGGGACGTCTGCCTCATGCACCTGGGGCCCACCAGAGGCCACCAGCTCCTCAGAGATCATCTGCACCTACGTGGGGCCAGGACATCGGGGAGCTAGATACAAGTCCTGGGGCTCCCGGCCCCTCCCCCAAATGCCGGGGCAGAGGGAACCTGTGCTTCCCGAGGTGGGAAAGGGCCTTTCCAACCAGTAAGTCTGCCTTCCCTGACCCACCAAACTCTACCACCCCTCATGGCCAGAGGCCTCTTAGGGCAGCTGAAGGCATGGGAGCCATGGAGGAGCTGGGAGAACAGACTCCCAGCACAGCAGGATGAGATCATACCCGCCACTGGGTGAACTCGCTGAGGGACTCAGGCCCATAGCGGATGTCCCTGACAGCAGACTTCACAAAATCAGCCTGGGCCTTCTCTGCCTCCTCCTCTGGGCTCACTGCAGCCTTGAACTTCTCCCAGTGAGCTGTGACCTGGAACAAGAGGGACCAGATTCAAGCCCAGGCCACCCCAGATCTCCCGGGCCCTCCATGGCGCCCCTGCCTCCAATCTTATGGTCACAGGAGTCTCCACTTCACCACCTCCTGGAAGCCTCCCTGAACCACAGCCTTAGCTGCAGTGTGCACACACCTGTGCGTGTGCACGCTCACACGCGCGTGCACCCCCCCAACGCATGTGCACGCGCTTGAGCAACAGCCCCGAAGAGGAGCGGGCCCAGGGTGGTTACTGTGAAAGTGGCCTGGACTCCCTGGCCGGGCCCAGCCTGCACACCCAGAGAGCATGACCTCTAAGGACAAGAGGCCAAGCACCACAGCCAGGCTCAGAGAAACACGTCAGGCTAGGGGATAAGCGCAGCTCAGTGTCAGGGCAGAGAGCCCCCGGAACCTCCACTCAGGGTCTTCCAAATGTCCATTCTGTCGCTCACTCCTCAAGGCCGAGTGCTCCAGAGACCCGGGCCGGCCCCCTTACCCGGCTGGTCAGCTCCCGATTTAGGTTCTCCACCTGAGAGGACGTGGAGGAAGCATCCTTGCCATTGACCTTCCGGAGCTTGGGCAGGAGAAAGGAGATTTTCAGGTTGTCACTGACCTGGGGGATGAGGGAGAGTGGCTCAGTATCACCCCAACCTGTGGCTCAGCCCCACAGAGTGCTGGCCCTGGGTCTGGGGCAGGTGGCCCCCCCCCCCCCCCGCCACTTACAGTCAGGAAGGGGTTACCCTCCAGGCTGAGCTCCTCGAGCTGCGGGAACTGGCACAAGGCAGTGACGTCCCCCAGCTGGTTGTTGGCGCAGCGGAGGATGCGCAGGTGGGACAGGCCCAGGTTGGCAGGCAGTGTCTCCAGCTGGTTGTTGGAGAGGTCCAGCTCTTGCAGCTGCGTCAGGCGGCTCAGGAGCTTGGGGTCCAAGTGCTCTGAGAGCAGCTTCAGCCCGGACAAGCTGGGTGGGGGCAGACAGGGAGGGCTCAGGGGGGCGGGCAGGCCTCACACCTGGGGCAGTCCTGGGTGCCTGCGAAGGCTCTTTCAGCAGAGCTTCTCCACAAGGCACGCGCAGCCTTTCCTTCTTAAAATCTCGTCACTACTTTACAACTGCCTACAGCTGGCTCCTCCTCTAAAGGAGCTCCTCTGTGCTGCCCAGAGCCTCAGGAACTAGCTCAACAGGCTGCTCATACCCTTTCTGCAGGACTGTCTCCCCGACAGCCGGGGACCCTGCAAGGGAGAGGCCGCTCGGGCCCGGCCCGCCCGTCTCATAACGGGCGCCCAGCGTTTGGTTCGAGTGATCCGAGACTCCGCCTAACCGACAGGGCGATAAGGGGGCCGGGCAGGGAGTGGGCAAGGGTCCCAGCCTTACTTCCCGACCGGCCGGCGACCCAGGCCCGGGTGGCGGGCTGTGTGGCCGCGACCCCGCGGACCCCCGTCGTACCCCCCGGCCCGCCTCTTACTCCAGGCTCCGGATCTTCCCCAGCCGGTCGCTCTTGGGACGCCCTCGCTGCATGAGCAGCCGCGCCGAGAGGGGGCCCATGGCGACCAGGCGCGGCCCGCGCTGGCCGGTTGGCGGCACCGGCGTCCCGCCGAGTCCGTGCTTCCTGGAGCCCGACGCTCCGCGGCCGGCGGAACTCCGAAGGCGGCGCCGCGCAAGCCAGTAGCTGGCGACTACCGGAAGGAAGGGGCTCCGCGGACCTCGTGCCCCGCGGGCGGACTACAACTCCCAGCGGCCCCCGCGGCCCCGCGCCTGCGCCCTGGTCGCCGGGACGCGGCGATGGCGGCTGCGGCGGTGGCGGCCCCCGAGGTCCTCCGGGAATGCGGCTGCAAGGGCATCCGGACCTGTCTGATCTGCGAGCGGCAGCGCGGAGGTGACCCGCCCTGGCAGCACCCCCCGCAGGTGAGGGCTGGGGGGAGGGGCCGTGCCCCAGCTCCCTTCTTCATATGGGGAAACTGAGGCCCAGACTGGCCACGAAGACGGGCCGCGGATCAACCCGTGTCAGGGGCCCTCGCTCTGGGGGCGTTGCAGGAGGAGATGAGAGCTTTGAGGGGTGGGCTTGGAGTGGATGCCATCCGACCACAACTCCCCTTTGAGCCTTGGGGAGAGTGTGACAGCAAGCCTCCACGTAGGGGGCCCCCCACCCCCCAACCCCGCGTCTGGGGCTGCGAGCTTCACGGAGTGGGGAGACGACCCGGAAAGAGAAGAGAAGGCCGAAAACCGGGCAGGGCAAAGTGCCCTAGGCACCGTTGAGCAGAAGTGGTCAAGGAGGAAATTAATTCCAATTAATTAAGGGAAAAGGACTCAGAGCCTTCGAGGGGGGCAAGGGCGTTTCCGCTGGAGGACTGCTTGGGTGCAGGCCTGGGGCAAGTGCGTGCGCTTGGGAGGAGCGTGGCGCTTCAGGGGCCGCCGGCGCTGACCACAGAGGGCACTGTGTGTGGTGGCTGCGTAGGCTGGACTTGTCCTGAGGAACACGGAGAGCCGCTCAGGGTTTTAAAGGAAGTTACGGGTGAATTTTAGAAAGATCCCGGGAGGGGGAGAGGCAGATAGGAAGGTATGGAGTCTGGGAAGCCAGTGCAGAAACTCTCACAGCATCCCTGGTAAAAGTGGAAAACGATCTGGTGATTTCTGAGCAAACTAAAAGCAGAATTCCTGTGTGATCTAGCAGTTCTGGGTATACACCCAGAAGAACGGAAAGCAGGCCCTTGAAGAGATATTTGTACGCCCACGTTCCATAGTAGCTACAATGTGGAAGCAATTTAGGTTCCCGCAGTGGACGAGCGGGTAAACAAACGTGGCCTGCTGTGTCCGATGGAATGTTATGTGCCTTAAAAAGGAAGAGCGTTCTGACACCTGCTGTGACATGAATGGATCCTGAGGTCATTATGCTGATTGAAATGTCAGTCACAAGAGGATAAATGTCGCAGGATTCTGATTCCAGGAGGCCCGGAAAGGAATCAAATTCATAGAGTCAGAAAGTAGAATGGTGGGTTCCTGGGGCTTGGGGAAAAGAACGAAGTTGTTGTTTAGAGTCCAGAGTTTTAGAAAGGTGGGGACGGGTGCAGGACAATGTGACCGTATTTGACGTTGACCTGTTCACTTAAAGATAGTGATGATGGCAAATTTTATGCCCTATATGTTTTTGCTGCAAGTAAAACCTGAGAAGTGCCAAAAGTCTGAACTCTGCTGTGCCCCTGGGTGTGGGCCTAGCACCTGCCTGACTTGCTGGCTATGGGATGAGCAGAAGGTACAGGATGACTCCCTGATTTTAATGTGTTCTGTGGGAGGTGCCAGAAGACAGAGGACACGATGGTTCACAGACGGGCTGGGCAGCAGTGGCCCTGAAATGTAAAGGCGGGGAGGAAGCAGAATTAAGTGGACAGGGCGGACCTCAGACTGCCATGCAGCTGGGACAAAGTCATGGCCAACCCAGCTGGGAGCTCCGGAGCGGACTGACGGATAGAGGCGTCCCGTGTCGGGTAGAAAAGGCCAGGCCTGCACTGAGTCATTGGCTGGGGGCTGCCTGGGACCAGGACGGCCTCTGCCCGAGACCCGAGGCAGCAGGAGGTTGTCAGCTGGGCACTTCTCGAGGATGACTAGCAAGTTCTCTCCTCTTTGGAAGGGAAATTCAGGCAGTGCCTCTGCAGCCAGAGGAGGGCAGGGCCCAGAGTCACCCCCACTTCAGAGACTCCCCTCTAGCTGCCTAGCATGCTCGCCCTCTGGACAGCCCCGGGGTCCTCTCCTTTAGTCCCGCCCCCCACGGCCGGGGAGGCCAGAAGACACCCCACAGCGACACTAGCACAGCGAGGACTCGCAGGCAGCCCCCGGCTGTGCAGCCTCAGGCTAGTTCCTTAACTTTGCACGGCCCGGGTCACCTCATCTTTAAAACAGAGAACAGAGAGTAGGTACGTGGACGCTCTTCCCACTTAAGATGAGGAAAGTGAGAAAGGACCGGGCACAGGGCCCTTCCCAGGAGGCAGCCCCAGGCAGGGAGGGGTTCTGCCTCCCTTTGGACTCCAGCTGCTTTCCAGATTGGCTTCGGGGGCGGGCAAGCCAGGCAAGCCGGCCCCTAGAAGGCACACACGTGGCGTGAGGCAGGGCATCAGTGGCCCCAGGTCCCCATCTTTCTTTCGCAGAAAACGCACCGTTTCATTTACTACTCTGACACTGGCTGGGCCGTGGGGGCCGAGGAGTCTGACTTTGAAGGCTGGGCCTTCCCCTTCCCTGGCGTGACGCTGATAGAGGATTTTGTGACCCGGGAGGAGGAAGCCGAGATGGTGCAGCTGATGGACCGGGAGCCTTGGAAGCTCTCCCAGTCTGGACGGAGGAAGCAGGTAGGTCCAGCCCGCAGCTGGGAGGAGGGGAGGGCCGGGCTGGCTGGTCAGAGAGGAGTCACCCTACCAGGCCCCTCCAGACTCCTTGCCCCGCGCCCCTTTGCTCACGTCCCTCCCAGCGCCTCTCTCGGCAGCCACAGCCCCCCAGGGCCGTTAGGGGGGCGAGCTCCCCTGACCCTGGGACTTGGGCAGCCAGGGGAGTGGTGTGTGGTGTGTGGTGGAGGCCGGCCTGTGCCCTGGGCCTGCGCCACTTCCCCACCAGACACCAGACACCAGACGCGGTGAGGCGGGGCCGTACGACAGACTGATGCTCAGCTCCGAGGGTTTCTAGAAGGCTGCCAGTTGCCTTCCCACTGAAGTCCTCTCCCCATCAGTTTTGAGACACTCGGGCCCCCAAGTCCTGGACCTCCCTTTTGTCGGGGATTGCATCCCCTTCCCTGCAGCACTGTCCGCCATCGGCCGCCT
The DNA here is from genome assembly GCF_029215605.1 of Mirounga angustirostris. Taxonomy (NCBI): domain Eukaryota; kingdom Metazoa; phylum Chordata; class Mammalia; order Carnivora; family Phocidae; genus Mirounga; species Mirounga angustirostris. The sequence goes on from NW_026991713.1 coordinate 171,756,991, forward strand.
TCTGTCCTTCCCTCCCCCTCAGTGACTTCAGTGCTTCGCTGGTGCCCCTCACTGCCCTGCTCCTTCCGCTAAACCCCAGCCCCGGTCAGTCCGGCTCCTCACGGGCTCCTCACGCTTCTCCGAGAAAGCTGTGGCCTTCTCTCCAAGCCCCCCCGACCCCCCTCTGTCCTCGATGTCAGTTTTACCTCAACTGGAGCTTTCCCCCCAGACTGTCCGTAAGCCCCCTCTCTCACCTCTGCAGCCGGCTCCTCCGAAGAGTCGTTCGTTCTGTCTCCAGTGCCTTTCCTCCCGCTCCTGCTTTGCGCATTCAGCTCCCGCTTCGCGCATTCACGCACTGGCCGCGTCCATCCTGGCGTCTGCGCCCCCACCCAGCGGCCAGCCCTCGGGCCTCTCCATTTCCAGATGCTCCCTTGCTGGTCTCCATGAGTCCCGGCTCTGACGCTGTGCGTGCGTTTGCGACTCCCATGTTCATGGTTCCAGTTGGCTTCCCAGATCTGTCAGACCCTCACTGAGTCTTGGCCCACCCCGGCACCCCTGCGGTGTCCCCGTCTCGGCAAATTCCATCTTCCATCTGCTGGGCCGGAAACCATGCAGCTCTCCAGACTTCTCTCTCTCTCATTGGTCATCCCTGCCCGCTTTCTTCCTTCAAAACATGCCCGGAATCTGAGAACACAGCACCCTGCACCCCCACTGCCCCCACCTAGGTCCCAGTCCCTGGTTCTGCCGCTGGGATTCCTTCTGGAGCTTCCTGTGGCCCCCACCCCTGTTCTGTCAGTTGGCCCTGGAGAGGATCCCTCCTCAGATGGACTCGCTGCTCTGCTAGGCCTCCCGTCTGAACCTTCGCTTTCCCTGCTGCTCTTCGGTGGCCCTGTGAGCCCTCTATGCTCCCGAGACACTGCAGGTCCCACTTCCCTCTGTGCGCTGCACCCCCAGCCTCCTCCCTCGCCTGCTGCTGCCGGGGCTGGTGGAGGGGTGGGGTGCAGCTACGCTGAGACCTGCCGAAGCTGGAAGGAGAAAGACGTTTGCACCAGATAGTGCCACCCTCAACTGGGGGGGTGGGGAGGGGCCGAGGGGGCAGGAGTTGCTGGATAAATGCTCACCCCTTGGGCCACAAGTCTGAGGGCTATTCTGGGAGTCTCCTCTGTAACGATTGTTTTTTTAGATAGAATCCACATACCGTAAAATTCACTCATTTAACATGTACAGTTTTGCTATATTCAGAATGTGCGATCCTCTCCACTGCCTGCTTCTAGAACAGACCCATCACCCCAAAGGGGACCTGTCCCAGGAGCAGTCGCTCCCCATTCTCCCGTCCCCTGGCAACCACTAATCCCCCTTCCATCTCTGGATTTGCCTGTTCCGGACATTTCACGTAAATGGGATTATAGAACATGTGGCCCTTCGTGTGGGCTTGTTCCCCTGACAGCATTGTCAGTGCCGCGTGGCGTTTGTGGCCGGATGGTACTCCGTTGTACGGACCTGCCACCACCGCTTCATCCATCTGTCCCATCGCGACACTGGCCTGTTCCTGCTTTTCGGCTGTCGTGCCCCGGTGCTGCTGTGAACACCCGTGGGCACGTGTCTGCGTGGCCGTGTTTCCAGTCCTGGGCATGTAGCCGGGAGCGGAACTTCGTCGCGGTTCTGAACCCCAGGGATCCCCAGCACTGACCACGTGAGGAGGCTGCCTTGGGCTGGCCCTCCCTCCCTCCTGGCTCCTTCTTCCCGCATCCTGACCCTTTGTCTCCCTCTCTCTCTGCGTTCGGGGGAACACGAGTGAAGACATCCCCCCCTCCCCGGCACATCGTACCCCCTTCCCTGCTTTATTTCTTCCCTCGGCGTTTCCCAGCATCTGAGCATTTGCTGTTTGTCGTTAGGGCCGGCCTCCTCCTGCTGGAGAGCCAGATCCTGATCCAGAGTCAGGCGTTTTTGCTTGTCTTGGTCGTTGCGATCAGATTCTTCACACCTGGCCTGTGATAGCCATTCCTATCAACTCAGACCCTTCTCCACTTCCCCTTTGTCCTCACCCTTCAGGACTACGGCCCCAAAGTCAACTTTCGGAAACAGAAGCTCAAGACCACCGGCTTCAGAGGCCTCCCCAGCTTCAGCCGGGAGGTGGTGCGGAGAATGGGGCTGTACCCCATCCTGGAGGACTTCCGGCCCGTGGAGCAGTGTAACCTGGACTACTGCCCTGAGCGGGGCTCGGCCATCGACCCCCACCTGGACGACGCCTGGCTGTGGGGGGAGCGGCTGGTGAGCCTCAACCTCCTGTCCCCGACTGTGCTGTCCATGTCCCGGGAGGCGCCCGGCAGCCTGCTGCTCTGTCTGGCCCCTTCCGGCTTCCCGGAGGCCTTGGTGGAAGGGGTGATGGCCCCCAGCAGGTCCGTCCTGTGCCAGGAGGTGGAGGTGGCCGTCCCCCTGCCCCGCCGCTCACTGCTCGTGCTCACGGGAGCCGCGCGGCACCAATGGAAGCATGCTGTCCACCGCAGACACATCGAGGCTCGCCGCATCTGCGCCACCTTCAGGGAGCTGTCGGCCGAGTTCTGTCCCGGCGGGAGGCAGCAAGAACTGGGGCAGGAACTCCTGCAGATCTCTCTCTCCTTCCAAGGGAGACCTATGTGAGCCACCTCCCCGGGGACAGGCGCTGGTGCCGGGCCTGGCCAGGGAGCCGGCTCCAGGCTTGACTGTTGCCAGCACTTGAGGCCGGGAGGCCCGGCACAGGGGGCTCTCTCCCCAGCTTGTTAGCTTTTAAGAGAAGACTGCTTGGCATCCTGACACGACGACAGTGTGGGCCCCGCCTGGGGGCCGGTTGTGATGGGAACGTGCCTCAGGTCGGTCCTGTCTGACCTGCCCCGTGGCCACCCGTGTGGCTGGCTTATCACAGCTGGAGGGCAGTGGGATCATTTGAGCTTAAACATGTTGGTACCACCTAAAATCGTTTTCTCCTTTATCTCTTTCTCTTAATGAAGTTCCCTGAAAGCCCATTCTCCATTCCTTTCATTTGGGAGGCGAGTTGGAGAGCAGAATTGACAGAAGATACGAAGTTATTATTTCAGCCTTCAGAGCTGGTGACCGTCTCTGTGTCAGGCTCTGCCTGGGTCAGGCTTGACCCCCGGGGGCTGTGGGGGGCAGTGAGGACAGGGGAATCTCCGGAGAGTCTGGTCCCACCTCCCTCCCTGCCCCATGCTGTGAGAAAGTAGGGGGACTTCTGACACGTGCTGTATGGGGTGCTCACCTGGATGGCGGCCAGCCCTCTTCCACGCCTAAGACCAAATATGCTCACCAGCCACATGCTCAGAGCCAAGCCTTGGGACCAGGGCCCCATCAGAGCCCAGAAACGTTCATTGTCCGCACTGGTCTTCAATCATTTTAGAACCTTCTGTGAGCTGTCAGGTTGGGAGGGGGGCAGTCACTGACCACCACGCACGGTCTCTGGAGTGGCATCACTCTGGAGACCCACGGAGAGGCCGCTGGGTTTCTAGTGGCTGAACTGAGCCCAGCTGCACAGCGGGTGGCTCCGAGTCAGCTCACTTGGAGCAGGAGGCTGGAGGATGGCTTCCTTCCACAGTCGTGACCCTCGCGGACCCTGCTCTCAGTCCCTCCCTGGGCGTTCGGATGTAAGCCTGGCTGGAGCTCCAGCCATCCTGTTGCATGTGAACAGCTCAGTGGGCTCGCAAGCCTGGTGGTCTGCTTCCCAGCGGCCTGTGGGAGCCTCTGCCCTGACAGGCTGGGCCTTAGAGCACCCCGTGTGTAGGGCCCGCGGGATGCTCTGCCGACACGCCCATGTGGGAAATGCTGCACCCCCAGACCTGTGGGGGGAGAGCCACTCAGCAAAGAAGCCCGTTGCCCCCAGAATCACCCAGTGCTCGCCAGACATTTGACAGTGGGCCCTTCCTACAGCCCCGCAGAGGGCCCCTCAGGACACGCTCCATGCCATGGTCCATACGGTCCGTGGAGGACACCTCGGGGCATGCGGCATCATCACGGCCAAGTCGGTGACCCTAAGTTGGGTTTGTCCTTGCAGCTACAACATGAAGACTCAGGTTCAGTGTGCCCACCTCTGCATCTGCTGCTCCTGTCACCAACCAGCGTGGGGCTGGGAGAGGGCCAGGCTGGGGGGCTCAGCCACCGGCTGAAGGGTACGATGGCTGCTCAACCCTGTATTTGAGGTGCTGTTACTGCGCTCGCACGCTCTGCGTCAACACCAGACGTACGCTGTGCGGACCGTTCTGTCCCGATGCTCTGGCGGCCTCCGACTACAAGGAGCGATGGGCCTTACGGGAACGTACTAACACGGAAGCCTCCACCCTGAGCTGGCTTCCTGCGCCATCCTCTTCCAGTCAGTCAGGGAGAGCGCAGCCGATAGCCTGTCCTGCTTTGAAAGATGTTAAGGAAACTCAGGCCCATTTATTTTTTGGACCTGGAGGCAGGGAGGCCCAGGCTGGTCCCAACGGGCAGGAGGATGTGGAGCTCAGTCTGAGAAGCATCCTCTGGGTTATTCCTGTTGAGATGCATGTGGAACCTGTCTACACTGTCCCCAGTAACTGTGGGGGCGGGGCGCAGACATCAGGGGTGGAAAGAGGGGTCAGCAGGTTCTAAATGGGCCTAGCGAGGAATCTCGGCTCAGTCCTGTGCCCCTCACCCTATGGCCCCCACCCAGGCTTCTGTGGACCCTACCTCTCCACCTTCTGGGGGCATGTGAGTCAAGACTGAGCCTTCTGTGAGTTGGCTGCACTCACTGGGGAGTGGTCTGTGCAGTGGGCTTGCTGGACCCGAGCTTTGTGCAGAACTCAGCCCTCCTTTAGACCCGGGGGCCTGGGAAGTCCTCCTCCCCAGCTGCAGAGGCAAGTGGGCCCCCGCTGGCTTGGCAGAACTTGTCCATGTTTGCACACCTGACTCCTAGGAGCCTCTAGGTTGAAGTGCCTGCAAGTTAAAAATAATAGAAGGCAGACAATCCTTTCCTAGACGGGCCTCAGTGGGTAACAGTTACAAAACAGAACGTCTGGGAGCTTCTCATGAGTGTCACTAGGATGTGGGAGGGATTCCCTGTCCCAACACCAGAGCCACAGGTACCTGGGATGGAGAAGGCGCCACCAAAGGACCAGAGCTTCAGTGGCTCCTCACCTGGAGGGTATGGATGGGGACCTTCAAGCTAGCCCTGGTCAGGTGGGCTCTGTTGGCGCTCAGCCCCCCGCGGGGCTGTCCTTTGCTGTGTTTCTGGAAAGGCGGAGCCCCGCTGGGGAAGGGAAGGGAGGCAGCAGGCAGGGACGCCCAGTTCTCTTGGGGCCGCACCTGGAGGGAGCCTCCCAGCACATCTGGGTCCGAGCACCCTGCCTGCCCATTCCAGAAGAGTCACCCCCTCGCCTGGGAAGCCTGTTAAGACACGAGGCCCGTGACCAGCAATTCAGAAGAGGTAGGAGGGACTTCAGGAGAAGTGGTCTGCCCTCCGGGAGGCAGCAAACACCAGGGAAGCGCCAGGGGCTCCCGCCCGTCACCTCCGGCCACTGCGCTCCGCCAAGAGCAGAGAGGGCACGTCACGGATTTACTTGTTTATTCAGTTCAATCCCGGGCAACTGTTTGAAAAACCCACACACAGGACAGGGGTTGCGTTCACCATCTGTGATCTCCGGTGTCATGCACGAGTTAATCAGTGCGCGACAGCCCTGGTGCACTGACTCACACCTCACCAGACTTCCCTAGAAGACACCAGAATACACTCTGGCCTCGCAGTTTCTAAAATAGAATCACTTGAGTTTTGCAACTTCTGGCCAGGTACTAAATGGAGACCGTGCTCCACTTTGGAAAGCGCCTCGGCGTGTCTGCGGACACTCGGGTCGTGAGCACCGGTAAGGCCCCGCTTAGAGGAAACTAGGGCGAGCCCTCGCTGGCTCTGGGCAGCGGGCACGGGGGCTCACCCAGAGCGGCCGCGGCGCCTGGAACACTTCACAGCCGGGTTAAACCTCCAGAAACTGCCTTTCCAGCTCGGCAGCTGTCCTCCCCCTCCCCCACCTGCCCCCTGAGTTGTGTCTGCAGCTCCAAAGAGCACCACTCCTCCTTCTCCCCCAAAGCCCTGGGGCTGCCCTGAGACTCCCCCCCTGGCCACCCATCCCCACACCCATGGTCCTCTCTGTTCCGCAGAAATCCCGCTTGTCCCATGCCTCTGGGAGCCGGGAGAAGACTCTAGATGAAAGAGACCAAGAATTCTTCAATCAGCCACATGGCACTGTCACGAGTCACCCAGCGGCCAGTCCGAGACGGAGTGGACATTAACAACTGGCCCCCCGCCAGCACTGGGGGGTGCTTTCCAGTCTGGGGGGCTCGGCATGTCTGGCGCACTTGGGGCAGGGCACCAGATGGCCCGGGGAAGTGAGGCCAGCACAGCCCTCCCCGAAGCCTCAGGCTCGAGGAAGGGCCTGCTGTCCGCTCCCAGCTGTGGGGAGGAGCCAGCCCGTCCCGCTCCCGCCAGGACACGGAGTGGCCGTCTTTCAGTGACGCTGACACAAAGCAAACACATACGAAGCCAGACAAGCCTTCTCGACAAAGCTCCAGGAGAGAAGCGACACACACTGGAGAGCAAGCAAGCAATGACAGCTCTGCAGAATGCCAGGACCGCGCCCCATGGAAGGCCCTCGTCTGGCTCCACGGAACCCGATGTCCAGGCTCCCATAATGTCCCGACTTACAACGGCGACTCCTGGTGCGCCTCCCAGACAGCCCCGCAGCATCTTGGCTACGTGTTAAGGTTTCTGTCCTCAACAGTGCGTCCCATCCCCAGCAGCCACCGCTAGGCCAGCCAGGATTTCTTGGCATAGGCACCCCAGACCCCAGACAGAGAGTAAGCTGGCCACAGAGATGCCATCAGAGCATGACGTCCGAAGACAGAAACGAGAAAGGCTCCCTCTCTAGGCTGCCGCTGGCCGATGTGGTAAACATGGGTTTTAAAAGCAGCTCGGGATGCGGCATGCTTGCCCCTAAGCTGAGCCGTAGGATGTATGTGCGTGGCTGTGGAAATGTGTGAGCTGGGCCCCTGCGTGTGGCCGAGAGGATTGGGGGTCTCGCCTCCCTGCAGCTGCTACTCCACAGGACTTGCATTTGGCCAGGTCAGGCCAACGGGCTTTGTCTGGACAGAAAGTCCCCAGGCCGCGCCCTCCCGCCTCCTGGGGTCACAGGCAGCAGGGAGACAAGAGGCACGCTCTGCTTTCTGGGCAAGTACCTTTGGCAGCCATAGCCTGGAGGGGCAGCCAATGTGGGCTCAGAGGCCATTCTGTAGCCCAAAGATTGAGGCCTCTGGACTGTAGGCTCTTTCCCCAAACTGGTGGCTTTGCTGTGTCAACATGACCAGGGCTCCAGGCTGGCTAGAAATAGAGAACTTGAGCCCAGTGTGCCCCAGAGTACACCCTCGCCCCCTCCATCCCACACGGGATGCCCATAGACGTGCCTCCCCCTAGCCCTGCCAGGCCCCCATCCTTGGAAGTCTTCCCCAGGGCCAGACCAGTCCGATGCCTGGCTGAGCACCCACCACGCCTGCTAAGCAGACCTGGGACCCCGGCCCCTGCCTCTCCCCTGTCAGCCTGGCCACCTAATCCCCCCAGGGCAGGGGAGGGAAGCACCAGGCCAAGCTGTGGGCCTGCACCCCATCTAGTCACAGAGGATGGCACGTTGAGACCCACTTCAGGTGTCATGGGGCCATCCCTCCTCTGAAACCCTCAGCCCTCCCCCGCCGGCCGCTGGCTCCCCGTCGCTGAGATTGCCCGGGACGCCTGGGGGCTGCTCGGAGCCCCCTCTCCTGCCGCAGGAAATCCCCAGGCCCTAGGACTCAGGCTTTTTTTTTGGTCTCAGCTCTTTGAGCAACAGAGTCTCTCTTTTTACTACAGATTTCCAATTTCTGCGGGAGGACCACCCAGCCAGGTTTTCCAGCGTGAAGACAGGGGTAAGACTTTGGTCTCGAACCACACGGCAGTGTCAGGGCGGCCTCGCCGGCAGCCCACCTCCATGCTGTGCCCCTGGGGCGCTGCGCCCTCACACCACCTGCAGGCTGCGCTCGTGCCCGTCCAGCTGCACCTTGAGCTTGTGCAGCTCCTCGATCTCGCGGTTGTGCCGCTCGGTTTTGTGGCGCACCAGGGAGCGGTAGAAGTGGATGGTGAAGACCACGAAGATGAGGCCCACGGGCACCATGATGATGGTGGACACGAGGGCGGCCTGCCAGCCTGTGTGACCGCCGGGGCCGGGCGGGGGTCCAGGCTGGTGGCGCGCATCCACGGGCAGGAACTTGATCCAGCAAAGCAGCACCACCTCGGCCAGGAAGAGCAGGATGCCCAGCACGGTGGAGAAGCCCCAGGCTAGCTCGATGTAGGGGTGCATGCGCTCGTGCGGCGACTCGCTGATGGAGTTGAGGTTGTGGATGTTGCTCACGGCCTCTACGTTGGGCAGGATGCACGTGCTGATGAGCAGGGCGAAGAGGTGCACGGCCACCAGCACCGTGGTGCAGGCGCTGAAGGCGATGAGCAGCGGCCGGGGGTACTGGTACTGCGTCTCCAGCTGCACCTCCACCATGGCCACCTGTGGGGCAGAGCGGGCAGGGCTGGGTCGGGGCGCCCCCTGTCCTGGGCCCGCAAAGGGCAGGGGGCGCCCGCCTCGCCATTCCCACACTTCAGCACTCCCTGTTTTCTGAGCAGCTAAGGAACATCTCACTGAGGAAGGATCTCGAAGGATTAAAGCACAGGGAGGGGAATGGAGGGCCTCATCCCCACACCCACCCGGGGGGCCTTCCCGGTGCCAACACAGGGGGCTCCTGGGGTGCCAGGCTTTGAGCCAGGGCAGAGGCCACACTTCCCGGGAACCTGTGGGCTTGGCTTAGCCACCAAACAACTGCTGTTTTTCAAAAAAATAAAAAAATGGGGCGCCTGGGTGGCTCAGTTCGTTAAGCAGCTGCCTTCGGCTCAGGTCATGATCCCGGGGTCCTGGGATCGAACCCCACATCGGGCTCCCTGCTCAGCGGGGGGCCTGCTTCTCCCTCTCCTGCTGCTCCCCCTGCTTGTGCTCTCTTGCTGTCAAATAAATAAACAAAATCTATAAAATACTTAAAAAAAATTAAAAACTAACCTTTCAAAGGGTAACAAGAGAAAAGTAGTAACTGGGGGCTCCTGGAGGCCCCCAGACTCAGAGCCGCCCACCTGGACAGCCTCACGCGGACCGCAGGGTGCATCTGGCAGAGGAGTCCAGACGAGACGCCCCAGGGAGAAGCCCGCATGGAACGGTGACAGGAATGAGGGCAGAGGTGAGGGGGGGCTGGGGGGGGGGGCTGGGCTGCACAGGGAGCTGAGTCATCACCCACAGTCACACGGAGACAAGGCCAACAGGTAAGGCCTGAAATGGATAAATCTAGAAACCGTAGTCTGGAGAAGTTACTCAGAGAGGAGGGGCCTGCAGGTGCTGCCGCTGGGCGGAGGCCAGGGCTGCTAACCAGCCTCCAGGCGCTCCTTCCTTTGTAAGCTGCGAGCATGTACTAACCTTGACAAAAACTGTTTTTATTATTATTATTTTATTTATTTATTTTTTTAGATTTTATTTATTTATTTGACACAGAGAGAGAGAGAGCACAAGCAGGGGGAGCAGCAGGCAGAGGGAGAGGCAGGCCTCCCGAGGAGCAGGGAGCCCGATGCGGGGCTCGATCCCAGGACCCTGGGATCATGACCTGAGCTAAAGGCAGATGCTTAACGACTGAGCCACCCAGGCGCCACCGTTTTTATTATTTTTTAACTGAAAAAAATTTTTAACTCACGCCACTGAGATCGAGAGTCACATGCTCTACTGACTGAACCAACCAGGCGCCCCCCAAACTAGTTTTAAATAAAAGAAAAAGGGGCGCCTGGGTGGCACAGTCGGTTAAGCATCCGACTCTTGGTTTCGGCTCAGGTGGTGATCTCAGGGCCCCGAGATCGAGCCGCGCATCCAGGCTCCACACTCAGGGGAGTCTGCTTGAGATTCTCCCTCTCCCTCCGCTCTTCCCCCCAACGCATGTGAGCGCGTGTGTTCTCTCACAAATAAATAAATAAATCTTCAAAAATAAATAAATAAGGGGTGCCTGGGTGGCTCAGTCATTAAGCGTCTGCCTTCGGCTCGGGTCATGATACCAGGGTCCTGGGATCAAGCCCCGCATCGGGCTCCCTGCTCGGCGGGAAGCCTGCTTCTCCCTCTCCCACTCCCCCTGCTTGTGTTCCCTCTCTCACTGTGTCTCTCTCTGTCAAATAAATAAATAAAATCTTAAAATAAATAAATAAATATCGATAGATCAATGGATGGATCCACAGTGGGAACCAGAAGCCCCAGCCTATCTCTGTGGTAGCGAAGGTCTATAGCCAGCAAGGCAGGACCTGCTTAGCCAAGGCCTAAAGGTAGCATTCAAACTACAGACTAGGAAACGTTCTCCTGCCTTACTTTCCCCAGGGCGGAACACAGTCCAGGCAGAATGGCTCGAATGGCTCCCTCCTGTGGCCCGGCTCCCATCCCTTCCCCCAGGGGATGGTTTAGTCCAGGCCCGGCAAGGACTCCGGGGCTCACCACCTTCTTCCAGGTACCCAGAGGTAAGAAAGCAGACCAGTCAAGGAAAGGGGAGGGAAAGCAGAAAGAAGCCAGAGGAAGACTTTTCTACCCACTGTGTTTGCTTCCTAGATCTAAGCCATCCCATTTTTAACATTTTACAAGAAAGATTTCACAACTTGTAGCAACTTCCACCTCCTAGAGTGAGAGACTCATCCTCTCAGCAGAGATGGAACATTCGGTAGGTAAAAAGAAGATACGGCAGTCCTGGTGGACCACAGCTGAACAGAAACTCGGCAGTGATCACTGCTTCATACAGTTGCCATACCATACGAGTTGAAGGATAGTCTTTTCTCAGTGCTCCCGTGGCCTGGGCAGGCTCTTGTTACCACAAAGGACATGGTTCAACAAAAGGAGGTTGTAAACCACAGAGGGCGCTGAGGTGAGAAACAAAGATAAGTAAAAGGCCTACAGTAAGAAAGTTTTGTTCAGCCTCCAGGAGAGAAAGGGCCAAAAGGCCATTTTTCAATGTGTTTATGCAAAGGTTTTATGAGGGGGCCTCAGATCACTGGTTCTGTGTGTTTGCAGAAGGATAAACATAAAGAAACAGGCTCCAGGCTGGGCCTAAGTGCTTGTTGTTGGACAAAAGAACAGCTTTGCAATTCTAATTAGGGGATACATAACATGAAGGGAGAGACTCCACCTAGCAAACTGTCTGTCTTCATTTGCGCTTATCCCTGCCCCTCAGTCGGCCACGGTGTCTGCGTGCATCTGCCTCCTCCCGCGCTGAGCCACCGTCTGAAGAATCATGACCTGGTCTACCAGCAGCATGTTACGCTGGTCAAGTGGGCACGCTGCTGCTCTCCCTACCCCTGCTCTCTGCGCCACGCTCTTTCTACTGCTTTACAGTCCCCCTCCCGCCCCCCCCCACTTACGGCGGAATCTCTGGTGCGTATTAGGCTGTGGCAGCCTCCCTGAGAGGAACCTTCTAGAAGGCAAGGCGAGGGCACTGTATGGCTGCTGAAATGTATCCCAGACTGCGTAAGGGAGCACGTGCAGGTAGAGGAGACACTGCGTAAATGCTGAAGAAAGGAATTCTTACTGGCAAGGGTGACCGCCATCGCCAAGCTAGGGATGGACGGCACCCTGTGGGGCACATCCGGGCCCTCCCATGCCTGTCTCTCTGTGGTCACTATTTTCATCTAAGACCACTTCAGGCCCCTGCAGGCTGCCACTCGATCTCACACTAGTCCTCCAGAAACCACTCTTTGTTTTATAACCTGATGAACAGGGCCGGTTTTCCAATTTTAAATGAGTAGTTTTGGAGGCTTCAGTGTGGGTGAGCCCTTTTGTGGGCTGCGGAAAGAGTGAAGCTTCTCTAAGTCTGCAGATCCTAGTGTTTGGAAGGCCAGGGTCTAAACAGACACTGCAGACAGGAACTGAATTCTGAGACCCGGGCCCCTCACACAAAGGAAACCGGCATACTGCACCAGGTCACGCAATACTCCTCATGGTTTTTCCAGAGTCACAAAAATAATAAGAGCAGGCCAGACAAACCTAATGCAATCCTATAATTCCGTGGTGGAGAGAAAACAAGCTCTCATTTTCATAGTGATGTTAATACTTCTCACACATACCCTTCAAATTAAGCTTGAGAAAGCATTCTGTCTTTTGTGTGTGACGGAAACCACAAGAAGAAAATCACTATAAGCCCAAGTTGTGCCCCATATGATTGTACCCTTTTGAAGTTATGTTAAAAATAAGTAAATCAATACCATGCAACACTGAACTAAAGCCTTTGCTTTAAACTACAGATCCAAACCCAAACTTACTGCCTGTAAGCTTGGTGACCTCTGTCACACCCAGACTACGCAGGCTCTCGGTTTTCCAAGGGTGGACTGTACCAATGAGTGAGCAAGCCCCTGCCACAGGACTGGCCATAGTGGCTCACTCTGACAACTTATTTTCTGTACTGCCGACCTGACAACGGAGGCTCTGGGCTTTGGAAAAATAACAACTGTTTTTTACATTAAAGGAAAAAATTGGGGCACCTGGGTGGCTCAGTCGGTTGGGCATATGCCTTAGGCTCAGGTCACGATCCTGGGGTCCTGGGATTGAGCCCTACGTCGGGCTCCCTGCTCAGTGGGGAGCCTGCTTCTCCCTCTCCCTCTGCTTGTGCTGTCTCTCTCTCAAATAAATAAATAAAATCTTAAAAAAAAAAAGAAAAAAATTATTTCCACTCAAGAGGACCTCTGAGCATACAACAGAGAAAGACGGGTGGTCACTCTGAATCCTGGCATCTTCACCCTCTGGGGCAATTCCCTGAAGGGATGTGGGTCAGGGGCCTTGGAGTCAACAGGTGACACGGCCCTTCTCAGGGCACGTGGTTCTGCCCAAGACCAACTCTTGTCCTGGGGAAGGACTCAGAGGAAAGCTGCAGCCTGCCTGGCAGCCAGGAGTCAGGCTAGAGGCTCTGCTCCGTCACCAAGAGGCCACATCGGGGGGGGGGGGGGGGCAATCTGCGTCCCAAGCTGGGTTAACCTGAGCAAACCCCCATCAATCCCAGTCCCGCTCAAATCCTTCAGATTTCCACTCTTGGGTGGTACTCGGGATGAGGCAGACATGGTACTCTCCCCCCTGTACATTGAAGCTCTTTCAATTGCTCTTGACTTCCCTGCCAAGTAACTGCTTTGTGGGAATGTCAGAAGGGGGCTTTCTGGGACCCCTGGGTGGCTCAGTCGTTAGGTGTCTACCCTCAGCTCGGGTCATGGTCCCAGGGTCCTGGGATCGAGTCCCACATCGGGCTCCTTGCTCAGCGGGGAGTCTGCTTCTCCCTCTGCCTCTCCCCCCTGCTCATTCTCTCTCAAATAAATAAATAAATAAATAAAACCTTAAAAAAAAAAGAAGGGGGCTTTCTGTGGCCTCTGGGGCCTCTACATCCACCAGACAACCCCTCCAGTTGATGGAGCAGGCCCCTCAGAGGAGCTGAGACATGGGGAGACTTCCTAAGGGTCTGTCCTGACCGCCAGTAGGGCCCAGAGGGAGCGCTTTGCTCCCTGAAGCATCACAGGATCTCGACAGCAGAAGCCTGCTTTGCAGGCCGAGGGCCCTGCCATGTGTCTGCACTCACCATGGCGAAGCCCGAGAGGAGGGCAGAGGTCCGGCTGGAGGCCTTCAGCTTGGCTCTGCTCAGGTAGAGTTTCCTCCAGGACAGGGCCTGCACGGAGTGGTGGTTGGAGGTGACCAGCTCCAGGTAGCTGCGGCGGACCCAGTCTCGGTAATCCATGCCCTTGTGGCCCGGTTCAGAGCAGGCAGGAGTGGAGGGGTCCACAGGCACGTTGAGCTCGGCACTCATGGTGGGAGCCAGGCTGGGGGCAGGAGAGAGACACTCTCAGGCATCCCAGAGGGTTCCCGAGACCTGGAAAAGCCAGAAGCCGGGCAAGTTAACCTCCTCTGGGACCTGTTGTACACCAGGTGTTGTGCTGAGTGTGGGTCCCTGATCCCTACACAGGATTGTGGGGACCCTCTGTTGGGGAGGAGGGTCAGGAGTGCATTTCCAGGAACCCCCCCACCCCCGCCCCCTCCAGCATCCATTGTGCCTCCACAAAGCTAATGATCCGGCCTTCCATCCCTACATCAAAAAGGCTCCAAGCACCTGTGGCTTGTGGGTGAATGGAACTCTAAGGTTAGCCAAAAGCCCTAAGAAATCCTCCAATTTGTTTCCATCTTCAAGGAGTAGGGAGCTACAGCATGTATAAAGATCCTAGGACCTAGTCACTAAGCCTGGGTTTGCTCCCAGAGTGTGATCCTGAACATGACATCTGAACTTTCTGACCCTGTGCATCTTCCAATGGGGACATCCTTACCCTTACCCTTACAGGGCTTGGAAACAAAATAACGGAACTGAAGACTCAAAACCGCTTTTCAATGCCCAGGCGCCAACCACGAAAAACACATTTCCAAGCTGGGGCTCATTTCTCAAATCCAACTTGAATTTTAATCGGCGCAGTTCACCTCCAGAAATACTTGGTTTCTGGAACTAAAGGAAAGCCACATCCAGGCTCTGATGGAAACCGTGAGCAAAAGGAAGAACTGAATCCACCGACACGAGCACCTTCCACAGAGCAATGGAGGCCAGAGGTGTCTGCAGTCCTCCCAGGTAGGTATCTGGTTTGACAATAACACGGCATGAAGATCAGAAGGGCCAACCTGTCAAGATTTGTGAATTTAAACCCAAATCTCCACTAATCCAAATAGGGGATTGGCGGTCTCGTGCAGCCCAAGGGGCCGGCCCATGCAGCAGCATGCCGGGCTCGGCTCTAATTAATCTGTAGGGCAGACTTCAAGGGCACAGACACCTCACAGCTCCCTTGGCATCAGATATTAACTTGTACGTTCAGGCCCGCATAGGCCCCACCAAAAGCCTACTTAAGGCTATTAAGAACAGATCAGTGTTCCTAGGTCCCAGGGAGCACGGCTGGGGGGTGGGGGTGGGGGCTGTTTACCAGGGTCAGTGGCTGTGGGAACGTGCCAAATTGGATCTATCCACGTCAATCTCTAAAAGGGTTCTATGGGAAGGTCCTGGAGGTGGGGAGGAGCTCTCTCTTTTGGGGTGCTTTCCTCCCTGTTCTCTGCCAGGCTGCAGAAGTGTAGCTTTTACTGGCCAACAGGACCCTGGGGAACAGTTCTGTGCACTTCTATTTCTGCCAGGGGATACCAATTACTAGGTCATTTCTAGGAACATCGATGTGAGAGCCATGGTCACTCTGCCCCTCGCTCACGTCTGCAGCCAGCGGCGCTGCTTTCGAGCACTTCCATCACCGGAACGTCCCTTCCCGCGGGGAGAATCCAGAGAAACACCGCTAACTAATCCATCAGTTAGCTCCAAATAATTGAGAATGGCATCATTTGAAAATGCACTTTTCCTCTTTTCTTCTTCCATGCGTCACAGAAGTGAGCCGACAGGTATGAGGAGGACAGCATATGGCCGTGTGGATGGGTGAAAGGCACAACCTTTGCCCCCTCAGAGTATCCATCCTCTAAACTCCATCCAATGGATGCTTACTGGGCTCTAAGGTCAGGCTGCATTTGATACTTAGGCATCAAAGATGGAAGTGGTGAGGATCCTGTGAGTTCCTTCTACCTAGTGGGGAAGCAGCATTAGGGGGTGATTCTCACCCAGAGAGCTAACTGCTGCTTTAGTGGAGGGGGTGTGAGGGCCAAGGGAGCAGAGGAGGGGCTAGGCTGCATCGGCCTTGGGGAGAAGGTCCCTACTGGGGAGCAAGAACGTAAGTAGTGAAGGCAGCACTGGCAAAGAGGGGCCCTCCCTCAAAGACGAGATGCTGCCCGCATGGGAGGGTTCTGAGAGGCAAGGGGACATGGCAGGAAGGCTGGCTGCGAAGGGGGTCAGGGAAATGTGGGGGGAAGGCTGGATACGGGGGGGGTGTGGAACCGGAGGCAGCCCAGGCAGTAGGACCGGAGGCGCAGGGCTGCAGGCACTCTGAAGGAACTAGTAAGGGGAGCAGCTTGGGGTTGGTCTGGTCTGGGTGCCCACTGAAACGGCTGGCTGACCGGGAGGGGCAGGAGGGCCTGGGGGCCTCCAAAGGGGTACAGGCATGTGTGGGCTGAAGAAGGGGGAAGCCCAGGGCCATCCATGGGCATGGGCTGGGCTCGAGTTGGAAAGTGGAGATGGAGGGCTTTGTGGGCAGTGAGGGCGGACAGTGGCCTCTGGGTAGTGCCCAGGCAGCCTCAGCCCTGCACATGTCCTCAGGGTGGCAGGGAGTGGAAGGAAGGGTGGGGTGTGCATCTGCTTTGAGCCAGGTCTTGAGGCAGGCCTGTGGGTCCTGGAGATGGAGAGGCCACTTCCTGCTCAGGGAGCAGCCCGGACCGGATTCATATCCATCCTAATCGTCCCAACCCCAATGTCCTACCTTGTGCCAGGCTTCCTCCCCCTACTCGGGGGGGAGAGGCAGAGTCCGGTCCTCACACTCCCGGATGGGGCAGGGGGTGGGGTGGGGCAAGATGGAACCAGACATTTGTCAGGTGGCAGAGGCTCCAAAAGGTCCTCTCCTGGCTGAACTTTGCAGGCGATTTTTGTTGTTGTTGTTGTTAAATATATAAGGTTAATCAGAGAAAAAAAGCTCTTGTAGAATAACGATGACTCTCTGAAGATGAGCTATTCTCCTTGGCAGGCCTGTCTGATCCAGGGGGCGGGTCTGGGGTTTGGCTGTTTTAATTTCCTTTAAACATCTGGGGCATGAGCAACGGCGAGTCTGTTTCTGACTCAGTCTCTGTCACACCCGCGGGGGGCGGGGGGACGCAGCCCCCATAGGGCTTTCCCAGAGTCATCCACCTGCATCTCGGTCCCTTCCCCTAGGGAAGCCTCAGGAGCCGCAGGACCCGCATTCGGCCCCCGTCCCCGACCTCCCTCCGAGCCTTCTCAGCGCCGCACCCCGCCCGAGGATCTCATGGGGTTGGGGCCACCTGGCCGCCCTCCAACCCCGAAGCCACCCCATCCCAAGCCTGCCCAGGAGAAAGCCCATCCCCTCCCCCCGTCGGGTCTCCCGGTGCAATTCCGGTCGGTCCCCCAGCAGGGCGGGCTACCCCCCCACACACCCCGCCAACCCCCCACGGCGAGCACTCACCGAGCTGCTCTGCCTGCCCGCCCGGCTCCGCTCCGGCTAGGGCTTGCGGCAGGCGGCGTGGCCGTGTTGCCCTGTGGCCCCGTGGCCCGGCCGGGGCGCTGAGCACGGCCCCCTCCCTCCTTCCGTGCGTCCTGCAGGGTACCCCCCCAGCCCCGCCCCCGCCGGCTGCCCCGCCCCCGCGGGCTACCGCAGCCGCTGCCGAGGCAACGGCGCGCCGCCGTCACGTGGTTGGCCCATGGGGGGCGCCACGGGCCACGTGACTTGGCAGGCCGGGAGCGGAGGGAAAGGCGGGGACTCGCTGCCCCTCCTGGGGGACCCCCGCGGCGTGGACCCACCAGTCAGGACCACCCGGGCCGGAAGCCGGGGAGCGGAAACCGGCAAAAGGTGCGCATCTCTCCCGTTCCCCGGGCGCGCCGTGGGCTACAGTGAACACGGGTCGGCTCGGCGGCGAAGGGGGCCGGAAGCCTGGGCATGCCTCGCTCTCACCACCCCCTTCCTTCTCCCTCAGCAGCGCTGGCGAACGATGCGGCTGCACTTTCTCTGGTCCCTGGGTCTGGACAACAGGTCCAGGGCAGGGTGAGCCCTGCTCGACCCGTGTGTGGGTCTGACTACCCGAAGAGAGCACGGAGTCCCCAGGGTGAGCCCCAAAGGATGCCCAGGCTTGGCCATGGGCCGTGTGGAAGGGTGGGGAGAGGCCAGGAGGGCACGCCCTGCGGGGAGAGGGAACAGGTATCCCATTGTCAGCCGACAGGGCCGGCGGGGTGAGGTGGCTAGAGTGGGGAAAGGGGCACCGTTTGGGAAGGGTTCCGGCAGCCACACCCGTTTGCCAGGGTGGACCGTGGCACTGCGCACAGCGCGCAGGAACTGGTCAGGTGGTGGCCCGGACTGTAGCCGACCACCGCCCCACCCCCCGCCCCCAGGCCCAGCCAGACACACGGGGTTCTAACCCGGGTGCAGCTCGCTTGGCCCCTGATGGGCGTCCGCAGAGCTGTTCTACTAAGCTATTCAAACAACATTCTTTTCAGGAAGTGCATACGAATAATTAACCAAGAGGCGAGATGGGTTCATATCAAGCCCCTGTGCCAAACGGCCCCTCACAGTCCTTCCTGCGTGCCCTACATAGGATTTTTCCATCTGTCACAACACTATCCAACAGTGACACATTTATCCAAATGAAAGAAAAATTCCACTCATGTCAACCAGTCCAAGTTTTCTGACAACTGTAAGAAGAGAAGTGAACGGATGTCAGGTCAAATCCATTTCTCTCTCAAGACGTATTTTAGAGGCCAATGCTGAGAGCCGGAATGACACCTTTTAAATTCAGGAAGACACTTAAAAACAAACCACAGCCTAGGAAAATCCCTAGGAGGGTCTGATTACTGACCCTCCGCCCAACACACATGCACACACATTACAGATGACTATAGGAAAGGGGATCATTTGAATTTCAGGGGGCGGAACCCTCAAAAACCAACAGCTCTTTGTAAAATGATCTGGAAAACAGGAAGAAGAAACGCTTTGTAAACTAGAGTCATTGCATCATAGATGACCATTCTTTCCACAACAGAGTCACTTGCTTAAATTTTCACCCTTGGTGTCTGACTGCACATCCTTTAGAAAGCTTCCGGTACCAGTGATGGCGCTCCCACCCCCTAGCACACCTACCCAGCGTGCCCAGACAGAAGCAAAACCTAAGTCATCACCACCAGTGCTTTTCCGAGCCAGTTTCCTAACCAAACACAGAAAATGGCTTTCTCCCCAGCCCCTAGAAGATTAAGGAAGGTGCCAGCACCATGCTGAACGGAGAGGAACAGTTAGAATACTAATAGTTGGAAGGCCCCTTAGGTGCACCGCTACCCAGAGGAGGAGGGTCAGGGCAAGGCCCATGGGTGCCAGCCACGCAGCTGGCACACCCAGGGGAGAGTCTGGGCTGTGATTTCCCGAGTAGTTTGGCCACGGCAAGTTGCTCCTTCTCCTCGGGTCTCAGCTTGAAAAAGACCAAGTCCCTTGGGCGCCTGGGTGGCTCAGTTGGTTAAGCGACTGCCTTCGGCTCAGGTCATGATCCTGGAGTCCTGGGATCGAGTCCTGCATCGGGCTCCCTGCTCGGCAGGGAGTCTGCTTCTCCCTCTGACCCTCCTCCCTCTCATGCTCTCTGTCTCTCATTCTGTCTCAAATAAATAAATAAAATCTTTAAAAAAAAAAAAAGAAAAGAAAAAGACCAAGTCTCTGAGGCACATCCCAGGAGCTGATCACGTTCTGGTCTTCCCCATCAATGCACACCCTCATTCCATGAGGACCGCGGCCCCTGCTTTCCTCTTCCCTGGGTCTTCTCATCTGGATGGCCGCTCAGCTGCTCTGGACAATGTATCCAGTCCCTTGACAGTTCTGTCCCCTTGGCCATTGACTCCCATGGTTAGGCCTTGTCACTACCCTTTAGATCTTAAGTTCACACCTCCCACTTCCTGACCCTTTCTCACCCAGTTCTCAGCCTGTACCGCCTTGCTTCCTAGCCTGTGTTGATACCAGCTCCCCGCCCCCCTCCCTTCCCACTCAGCCTGACCCCTTCTGACCTCTCCTGCCACCACCTTCCCCCACTTCTCGCCACACTTCTCAAGAGAGCTGTCATTACCACTTCCTTCCCAGCCCTCTGCAGCCCACTGCCACTGTGACGTGAACTCCAGGACAGATTGCAGCCATGCCTTCCTCCCTTCTAGAAACAACTCTCTCCTTCTTTTGGTGCCCTCACCTCTTTTTTTTTTTTAAGATTTTTTTATTTATTTGACAGAGAGAGACACAGCAAGAGAGGGAACACAAGCAGGGCAAGTGGGGGAGGGAGAAGCAGGCTTCCCGCTGAGCAAGGAGCCCGATGCGGGGCTTGATCCCAGGACCCTGGGACCATGACCCAGGCTGAAGGCAGACGCTTAATGACTGAGCCACCCAGGCGCCCCATTCTCACCTCTTTTTTTAACCTGTGCAGGCTCCCCCTCTGCTGTCCCCTAGATGTGGGTGTTTCCCCACTTCCCTCCCAACAGGTCCCACCCACTCCCGTTTTGAGGAGCCTGTTGACTCCAAATGGTCACTTCCAGCCCAGATCACCCCCAGCCTGGCAGGGCGTGACCCAAGCCCCCCCCCCTCACCCCCACCCCCGCCACGCTTACAGCTGAATACCTCCTCTTTCCTCACCTGCCTGCCCTACCTCCTGGGTCACCTGTCTCAAGAATTCCACCAGCCACCCAGCTGGTGACATTACAGATCTGCTGTCATTCCTGATTCCTCCATCCCCATCCAGTCCTGGGAACTCTCCCGTTTCTCCCTGGTCCCGCTGGTCTCACACTAATTCAGGCCCTCATCACCTCTGCTCTGCATTTCTGCAAGAGCCTTCCACCTGTTCCCTTCCCATCTACTCGCCACACTGTGAAGTGGAAAAATTCCTGTCTCTCCAGCCCCCTCCAACCCTTCAGTTTTCCCTGTGGCCTTAGATCAACTCCAGTCCCCTTAACCTAGTGACTCAGGCCATAACAGGGCATCTACTACTAATCTCTACTCGGCTTTCTTTCTTTTTTTTTAAAAGATTTTATTTATTTATTTGAGACAGAGAGAATGAGAGAGAGAGAGCACATGAGAGGGGGGAGGGTCAGAGGGAGAAGCAGGCTCCCTGCCGAGCAGAGAGCCCGATGCGGGACTTGATCCAGGGACTCCAGGATCATGACCTGAGCTGAAGGCAGTCACTTAACCAACTGAGCCACCCAGGCGCCCTACTCGGCTTGCTTTCTTAAAACTGCTGTGAGCTACCTAGGAGCTCAGTTCAGTCCTGCCCGCATCCCGGAGGCCTGGGTCACATGCCACTCTGTGGTACGCGCCACTGCACTGACCTTTCTCTTGTCTGTGTCTCTTTATCAGACCTGGAGATCCTTCAAGCCAAGGCCTACATCTTGCTCACCATCATCCCCACTGCTGAGCCAAGTACACTTAGGAATCCTTCAGATTAAGCTTTTGGTCCTGTTCAACAAACATTTGCTATGTGCTGTGGAATAAGAAAACTGAAAACTGCCTCAGGACCTGCCCCACGGTGTTCTCTTTATAGAAATATATTAAAATATGGTAACTGTAGCTCACTTTAGTCAAGTATGTGCCAAACAGTAGACATAAATGAGCTTCCACAGGGGAGAGAGAAGGCGCACCTGTTTCCAGAAACACTGCCGAAGGAAACGGTGCTCTCCCCACTCTCCTTCTAGGCAGCCTGGAGACGGATTGAGTTATATTCCTATTTCCGGAAGTCAACAAAACGTTACTCATCTAACTCACCTGAATAACTGGCTTTTTCCAAAAGATCCATGTCGAAAAAAAAAGAAAGGAAACTTGAAGTAGTAACAGTCCTCGACAGGTTCCAAACCAGTGTTTCTGAAGGTATGGGAGGGGCGGGGCGGGGCGGGGGGGGGGAGGGGGGGGAGGTGTTTGAAATGCCTGAGCTGCGAGGAGTCGGCCTGGAGGCCGGGCCAGGCAGTCTGGATGTCTGAAGTGGGCTCTCCTGTTGCCTGGGGCATCACATCCGCGTCTCCAGCACACACAACTGTGTGCACCTGCTCAGGCTCTTCCTGCCACAGAGGCCGTTTTTCAGGTATGAACAACTTCCCTGCTCGCTTTCAGGCATTGAGATTTGCTCAGTCACCTCACGGGACATCACTGAGCACCTGTGATGTCCCAGGCCCTGTCCTGGCACTAGAGGTACAGCAAAGAACAGGACAGGCAGGTCCTCACGCTCTGGCGGCGCTCAGAGTTGAGTGCGGGATGTGAGGGCTGCTGGTGTGGCAGGGGGCTGCTGACCAGTACACAAGGGATGGATGCTAGGAAGACAAGGCAACGGAACAGGGTGGGTGGAAAGCTGAGGCCTGACGGCACAGGAAGGGGCAGAGCAGGAGTGAGGGGAGTGGGGCACCGACCCGGGCTGAGTCTGTGAAGCCACAGACTCCGAAGACAGCAGTCAGGGTGGTATTTAAAGCCACGGGTCAGATTAAGATCTCCTGGGGCCTGAGTGTTAACCATAAAAGGCAGTGCACTGGGTCACCCTAACTTTAGGATTTGAGCAGAGAAGCAAGCCAGGGAAAGGTGGAAAGAAAGGCAGGAGGCAGTACGATCGGGGTGCTAGGGGTTTTGGCTTCTAAATGATAGATGCCCCCGGGGGCTCGATGTGGCAACACTGAAGGCTTTCAGTGGCATGATGGGGATGAAGACTTGGGAGAGGTGGAAGCAAACAGAGAACTCTCTGGAAGCTGGGCTGAGAAGGGAGGAGATAAATGGGGTGGTGGTCTGCAGGAGAGCCTGGAGCCGGGGCTTTGCTGCTGTTGCTCGTGGAGCTGCTTGTGGTTGGGGGGGGGCGGGGCGTGCACCAGGCACTGTACCTGGAGGGCAAGCCGGGCTGGGGGATGGTGGTGGGGCAGGAGGACTCGGCCTGAACCTCTGCTTTCCCTCTGCTCTGGGGGACGGTTACCCGCTGTGGGGGAGGGCCAAGAAAGGACACCTTTTAGAAATGCACCTTTTAGATGGTGGGAGATGAACACAGTAGGGAAGACGTAAAGGATAGGTGGGGAGTGCTGGTTCCCTCCCATGTGACTTCTCTGGTCCTACATTCAAAGTGGGACTGCGGAGTTCAGCTCCTGATCCCCCAGGTGAGATAAAGCACCGTTCGCACAGGGAAGACAGCAGGGAGGCACAATCCTTGCTTTAGGAAACGCCGCTCTCCAGAAGGCCAGGCTTGCTCATGCACGTTCCCTCACTCTTCGAACACGCCCTGGTGCTCATTATTCATAGCAGTTATGTTCCCTAAAGTCACTGTGGACGCTGAGTGTTGATTAGTGAATACTGAACCACTGCTGCTTGGGGAAACGGGGGTGTTTCTGTTCCCCCCACACACACCTGTCACATCAACTGCCTGGCTGGTGCAGTTGGGGAAGCATGTGACTTTTTTTTTTTTTTTTTTAAGTTTATTCTATTTTATTGGGAGGGGCGGCAGAGGGAGAGGGAGAATCTCAAGCAGGCTCTGCGCCAGGGGCTCAATCCCACAACCCTGAAATCATGACCTCAGCTGAAATCCAGAGTCAGAAGCTTAACCGACTGTCTGAGCCACCCAGGTGCCCTGAGCGTGTGACCCTTGATCTAGGGGTTATGAGTTCAAGCCCCATGTTGGGTGTAGAGATTACTTAAAATAAAACCTTAAGAAATAAAAATTAAAAAAAAATAAAAATAAAAACACTTGCATTAATATGTATGGATTCATTAAAGATGAAGTTGCAGCCAAGGGCACTGTAACTCATGCCTGAACAAAGCTTATCTAAGGCACATCCGGCCTTCTTTTGTTTAGGACACTAGACAGTACTTCGAGTACTATGCTTCAGGGCCATTTAAAAAATGGCAAAATCATCAAGGAAAAGCAAAAAATGCAAAAAAACTGCCATTAAATGGACACGTTTGAGCTGGACAGGAAGGCAGAGCACTGCCTTGTTTGAACTCAGCTGGAAACACAGCATTAGGCAACTTGAATTTTTCACCGGTCTGTGCATGTCTGCAAGTGACCACAAAAGCACCACAAGTACTCATCTTGGGGTTAGAAGTGTTAGTGAACAGGTGGATTCACGAACATAGAACTTGTGAACAATAAGGGACAACTATATTTAAAACCATTATATACCTTATCATACGTGCACACATGCACACGCGCCAGGAGCTTATTGAAGGAGCAGCCTTCAGCCTACGGCCCTGGCACCGAGAGAGCTGCACTGGGCCTCCCTCCCAGCGGGTCTGGGCCACACACAGCTTCTCCCTGGAGCAGCATAGCACTACGGTGCAGGGGATGGTGGATTCTGGGAGTCACACTGCTGGGGTTCAAATCCCAGCTCTACCACTTACTTGCTGGGTGACCTGGGCAAGTTTCCAGACCTCTCCGTGTTTATAAATCTCGTTGGGTAAACCTATAAGGGACACCTAATCGAAGGACAGAGTATTCCAATACAAGTAACTGTGGCTGGCACAGGGCTGTCTCATGAAGTGCTCAACAGAAGTGTGGGGAGCGAGTAACTGAATGAAGTAAATGAGAATTCTTATAACGCGAGGCTTCCTGAGACAACCAAGTTATGCACACCTTTGTGGATCAAGTCCTGATTTTCCCCACCCACAAGCCAATTAATGACGGCATAACTGAATGATTTTCTCCCCATCATGGCTTTTTTTGGGGGGAGAGGGGGGTCTCTCTGTATCTCCCACTCCCTTCTCAATGATGACACCTAACTGTTCCCTTTTCTCAAACAACAATACCCTGAAGACCATCATTCAACCTAAGGTATTGACAGCCCCTTAAAAATTGCCAGAAATTGCTAGACATTTCCTACCTAAACATCCTCTTCTGAAAACCTAGTAAACGTGTAGAACATAAACCTCCAGCCTGGCATCCTGTTATCTGTTCTGGCATTCGCCCCCCCATTCCAACACATGTCTGCTTGGTGTCATTAATAAGCTCTTGGCCAGATGCACCAGAGGCAGCGTCAGTACTGCATACCCAGGGGGCACCTGGGTGGCTCAGTCGGTCAAGTGTCTGACTTTGGCTCAGGTCATGATCTCAGGGGTCCTGGGATCGGGCCCCACTTTGGGATCTGTGCTCAGTGGGGAGTCCGCTTGTCCTTCTCCCTCTGCCATTTGTGTTCTTTCTCTCAAATAAAATCTTTAAAAAAAGAACTGGAATACCTAGATCTTCAGACTCCAAGTTCTAGCACCGCCGACAAGCCTCCAGGGCAAGAGAACACCCACAAGATGCAGGCTGCAGATTCAAAGCAAGAGTTGTGACACACATCTTGTGGAGAGATTAGGAAACCAACAGTACAAAGATAGTAGAACAAAAAATAAACACAAAACTAACCAGCCAGTCCCTGATGAGAGAAACACAGGTTCCAAAATGTACAGCCACGGGTGTGCTAATTTATTAGGGCTGAATTTTCCATTTCAGTTTCCTGGGAAAGAAAAATTCCTGTGGCTTGAATTGTTTAAAGGAAAGAAGTGATCACAGATGTCGCCTGGCTCAGGGTGGGGGCCAGGAAAATCCATACTGCAAAAATGAAAAACAAGTAAAATGTTTCTTAGTTTCCCTTCGCTCAAAACCACTATTTCCTTAATTCTATCAAACTCCATAAAAGGCACAAAATGCACTTAGAAACTTGGAACTGGAGATAAATAGCCCCAAAAGTGAGCAAAGGCTCCAATTCAAACCATCTCTGTCCCTCCCACTGGCCAGAGAGACCGCCCCAGCTCACCTCGCACCTGGTTCAGATCCCCTACTGCAGGTCTAAAATGCGGCTTTTGGCCAATTCACTCCCTCCCTTCGAGTTGGGCCAGGACTCCCCACACTCTGCTCTGGTCCAGAAGAGCTGGGATTCTCTGTTTATTTTTCTGAAAGCTTTCTTCACACCCCAAGTTGCCCTTCCTATGACTCGGCTTCCTGGCTGAGCCCCACATCTCCCTGTGCACATGTTCGGGGCTTCTCAATTCACACTTGGGGGCTGGGGGCTGCTGGGCGACAGCATGTATCATGGGGTACAGTCTGCCCCTGAGCGGGAGGAAGTGGGGGTCCTGCACCATGCAGTGCGGGCTGGCCCCAGAGCCTGGGCCATTTCCTTCAGCAAGCCTGGAAACAGGCCCACTCCTGTCACATTGCTTCCGAGCCTTCCCTACAGCTTCGGAACAACATTACACAGGTCTGAACAAAACCTAAAGTGTTTCTGTTCTTTACTAAATAAACATTTCTTTCACAGAAACCAGTCCAAACTCATCACTGTCCAAACAGAAGAACAGGCACCAGGAGCAGAAAGTAATACGTGTTCGCTATCAGTGGGAACCTGAATGAACTTTGCTCAGCGGTGCCCCAAGTGTCCAAGACCCGGTTCTCTCTGTCCCACAGGCATGGAGGCCTGCCCACAGGTGGGGTCATCAACGGTCAGGATGGGTTCCCACTTGCTTCTCTCCAGCAAGGCGCTGGGAGGGGAACGGAGTTGAAACAGAGCCTCCTCCTTTTCCCTCGGGTTGTGTGGAGGGTTTCCTGAGGCCCTGGTCACAGAACGGGCCAGGCTCCAGAGAGCCCACCAGAGCAAACACTGTCATCGCCCCATGATGAAGCTGGGCTGCTCCTCCTCCTCCTCTGTTCCAGACGCTTCCTCAGAGCTACTGGATGGCTGCTCCTGGGACTGACTGGATCCTGTAATCACATGACATCTGATTAGAGACATACAAATTCACCCAGAGAACCAAGGGACACTTTAAAAATGGAGGAGCACTGAGGAGAGATTATGAACAGTGCAGAGGTTAGGGGCACCAACTCCCCACGCTGCGTGGTCAAAAATCCACGTATAATTTTTATTTTTTTAATTTTTTATTATTTATTTATTTATTTTGATTTTTTAATTTATTTGACAGAGACAGATAGTGAGAGCAGGAACACAAGCAGGGGGAGTGGGAGAGGGAGAAGCAGGCTTCCCGCAGGGCAGGGAGCCCAATGCCGGGCTTGATTCCAGGACCCTGGGACTATGACCTGAGCCGAAGGCAGACGCTTAGCGACTGAGCCACCCAGGCGCCCAATTTTTTTTTTTTTTTTTTTTTAATTTTAAAGTAGGCTCCATGCCCAGCGTGGCATGAACTCATGATCCTGAGATCAAGACCTGAGCTGAGATCAAGTTGGATGCTTAACCAACTGAGCCACCTCGGCGCCCCTTCATGTCTAACTCCTGACTCGCCCAAAATGGAACTACTAATAGCCTACTGTTGACCAGAAGCCTTACCCATTACATAAACAGTCCATTAACACATTTTCTATGTAATATGTATTGCATAGTGCATTCCTACAATAAAGTACGCTTCAAGAAAAGTAAGCCAGATAGAAGAAAATGTTATTAAGAAAATCAGGAAAATACATTTACAGTGCTGTACTGTAAAAAAAATTCCACATATATGCAGACCCACGCAGTTCAAAGCCATGTTGTCTAAGGGTCAGCTGTAGCTGTGCCCACACAGCATGAGGAGCCAGAGGAGGTCCTCACGTCCATCAGTCCCTTGTGCCACCTCTCGGATATAAAGGGTGGGTCACAGAACTGATCTACCACTGCTGGCAGCTGAATCTCATCTCTGTGAAGAAGGTCCAACAGCATCCATAAAGGGAGCCCAACACCCCATCAACTGGGCCTCACTGCTTTTTATTTTATTTTTTAAAAATATTTATTTATTTGACAGAGCCAGCGAGAGAGCAAGCACACAATTAGGGACAGCAGCAGAGAGAAGCGGACTCACCGCTGAGCAGGGAGCCCAATGCAAGACTCGATCCCAGGACCCTGGGATCATGACCTGAGCTGAAGGCAGACGCTTAACTGACTGAGCCACCCAGGCACCCACCCCACTGCTTTTTAGATGCTGCCCCCCCCATGTGGGGCCATGTCCCCAGCCAGCCCTTTAACACTTAACATTAGGCCAACAACGCTCCTACCCAAGTCTCAAGCTCTCACGACAGTTTGCAAAAGGATTCAAAAACTATGTAGCAGAGGGCCCTGCCCACAACAAATATGCCAGCTTCCCAGCTCTTCCCACAGACCCAGAAACCTTCTCTGTTGACACTCTACATGCAGCTCTGAATTCCAATGTTTCCCCAGCATGACTGTCGGTACCCACGGTGCAGCTGAGCTGGCCAAAAGCTGAGCAGAAAGACAACTTGTTCCCAGCTCCTCCTCCACCTCCTCCTCCCCTCTCCTTAGGAGCAGGGCAGTGGGCGAGAGTTGCAACAGGAGAGCCAGAGCCCACAGAGGCAGCCCTGTCCTCCAGCCCCTTGCAGGCACCGTGGGCTCCCTAGGCCCACCAACAGGCCTCCTCCCTGCAGATGTGCAGGAACTCGCTCCAGCACCCCCAGGGACCCAGAGCTTTGCTACTGCTGTCGTCACAGGGTCAGACAGCTTCAAGGTGGGGGGCCTGGGGTGCCCAGGGCACAGCACAGTCTACAATCACCCTCACACCCCAGGGTGGGCCACTAAAGAACACTCATGGCAATGGCTGGAAACCATCTCTCAGATTTAGTTTCATTACTTTAGGATATTCCTCCTTCTCAACCTCATGCCAAAAGGAATGAGAAGTTCCGAAAGTACAAACACTGAGCATATTTTATTTTTTCAGGTTTACTTATTTTAGAGGAGGGGAAGGGGCAGAGAAAGAATCTCAAGCAGACTCTGCACTGAGCGGGGAGCCCGACGTGGGACTCAGTCTCACAACCCTGAGATCATGACCTGAGCCAAAACCAAGAGTCAAACACTCAACCGACTGAGCCAGCCAGCCGCCCCAAGCATGTTTTAATAACTAATATTTGTAGAAAACCTCTTATGTTGGGGCGCCTGGGTGGCTCAGATGGTTAAGCCTCTGCCTTCAGCTCAGGTCATGATCTCCAGGTCCTGGGATCGAGCCCCGAATTGGGCTCCCAGCTCAGCAGGGAGTCTGCTTCTCCCTCTCCCCTGTTTGTGCTCTCTCTCAAATGAATAAATAAAATCTTAAAAAAAACAAACAACAAAACCCTCTTATGTGCCAGGCACATGCTGTCTTTCCATATACCACCTTGTTTCACTCTAACAGAAATCTATGCGATAGGGCCGCCTGGCTGGCTCAGTCAGTGAAGTGTGCAACTCTTGATCACGGGTTTGTGAGTTCAAGCCCCACGTTGGGTGTGGAGATTACTTAACAAGAGAAGTCTAAGAGACAAGTACCATTACTACAGATCCATTTTACAGATAAGGAATGGAGTTCACAGTAACTTGTTACTCAAGGTCTCATAACCACTAAGAAACAGGACTCTGACATGGACTGACTCTCTAGGCCTCTGCCAAACCATGCCTGCAGAAGTGCACAAGGAAACTGAGGCAAAAGGAAAACAAGGTAGAGACGGGGGTGAGGTGAGCACACTGAACGGATAAGCAAAGTGTAGTCTGTGCACACAGCGCAATATTACTCAGCATTAAAAAGGAAGGACATTCTGGGCGCCTGGGTGGCTAAGTCGTTGGGCGTCTGCCTTTGGCTCAGGTCATGATCCCGGGGTCCTGGGATGGAGCCCCGCATCGGGCTCCCTGCTCCACGGGAAGCCTGCTTCTCCCTCTCCCACTCCCCCTGCTTGTGTTCCCTCTCTCGCTGTGTGTCAAATAAATAAATAAAATCTCAAAAAAAAAAGGGGGAGGGGGAAGGACATTCTGACACCTGCCACAACATGGATGAACCTTGAGGACATAATATTCAGTCAAATAAGCCAGCCACAGAGAGACAGACACCTATGATTCCAATGCACAGAGACAGAAAGTAACCTGGTGGTTGCTAAGGGCTGGGGGTAGGGGGAAGGGGGAGTTAGTGTTTATTCAGGTACAGTTTCCATTTTATAAGATGAAAAGTTCTGGGGATGGACAGTGGTGATGGCTACACAACAGTGTGAATGCACTTAACACCACTGAGCTGTCACTTAAAAATGGTTAAGATGGTAAATGTTATGTATATTTTACCACAATACAAAAAGAAAAGAAAAGAAAAGAAAAACCATGCATGCCATGGAAAGATGGAGTGAAAAACTAGAGATGCATCAAAAACCTGGCTCTGAGCCCCTGGATGCTAGGGCAGTACCCCCCAGCTCCCTGAGTGCAGCACTCCCAGAAGAGGATGCTATTTCTATGGCATGCGGTGTGACTGGTCCAAGGCCTGGGCCCTCAGTCTCCACCCCAAAGGCCAAGGGGAACACAGTCGTTGCCACTTGTAACCCATTCCCCATATACCAGCCAGGGGCCCTGCTCTAGAACTCGGGCTCCAAGGTGGAAACTGCTGATGATTTGCTTTGTTCCATAACTTAGTCATACTCTGCCTCAAGGTTCTCTAAGAACTGCCAACCCCTGCAGAGGTCTGAACAGAGCAGGATGGGTGCACAGGATTTGATCTTCAACTCAGATCTTAAAGAAAGAGTAAAACACTAACTTGGATGCTTGTGCAATGGGTGTTCTGGATGCCCGAGATGCTGGCTACAAGAGGAAGGCGCAAATCATCCCCTGTGATTGAAAAGCCCTTGGAAATGGGGTACCTCATCTAATAGCAAATACAACAGATGCCTATGTTTGGGAAACATGATGTGAGGGCCTAGAAGCATTACTCTCGAAGAGAAGTCTAGGAATCTGGTGCACACCCAAATCCTTTGGTAACTTGACAAAGTTATTTCACTTGCTCATTCTTACAACATAATAAAAAAATAAAGTGTTTATCACTACTATGTTTAGTATCAAGGACACAAGAATCAAAAAGAGGCTGTCCCAAATTAAAACAACAGTGAGATACCACAACACGCAGACTAGACTGGCTAAAATGAAACAAACTGACGCTGCCACTTGCTGGTGAGGATGAGGAGGACAGCAGCTCCCGTTTACTGCTGGTAGGAGTGCAAGATGGTCCAGCTGCTCTGGAAGCTAGTCTGTCAGTTTCTTACACAGCAAAACACACTCTTATCACAGGACCTGGCAATCACCCTCCTAGGTGTACACTCAGCTGATCCGAAAACACACCCACACGAAAGTCATCACACAGATGTTTGCAGCAGCTTTCTTCATCATCACCAGAAACAGGACGCAACCAAAATGTCCTTCAACAGGTGAATGGATAAATAAACCATGGCATAGCCATATACGATGGAATACCATCCCACAATAAAAAGGAATGAGCTATAAAGCCAGGCAAAAGCATGGATGGATCTTAAATGCATTTTTCTAAGTGAAAGAAGCCAGCTGAAAGGGCTACATGTTGTAGGACTCCAACTATATGGCATTATGGAAAACGGTGAACAGACGGGTGGTTGCCAGGGATTGTGGGTGGGAGGAGGCTGGAGGTGAAGCACAGGATTCTTTTTAAGGCAATGAAACAATTCCGTAGGATACTGTAATAGTGGCTACAGGATGCCATGCATTTGTCAAAACTTATAGCACAGAGAATACATCTTAGTGTATGCAAATTTAAAAAGTTATTTAGGATCCCAGGACGAATGCAAAAGGTGACATATGAATTCAACCCTATAACAAACGGATGAAACAACTTCCGTGAAGGGGGTGGGGGAAAGTGCTGCCCTAAGCAATTTTGGAAACAGCGGAGTCTGTAAGACCAAAGGCAAAGGAACTGTACAGAACGCTGGACTCTAGCTGATGGAAGTGTTTCGCACAGGTTAACAGGTTAACAATCCTGAAGCCACTATCCACATGCACTGGAACTGGACAACTGAATAAATGAACGGTGGAGGGTACAGGCCAGGTTCCTCATTATCAGAGCGGGAGGTTATGGGCAAACAAGCTGGAATGAGGCTGGAGGCTCATGATGGAAGGCTGGAATGATCCATGTGGCAATGGATCAGAGTTGGAGACATCAGTATAAACTCAGGTTAGCATAATAGAAATCAATACAAACAATTATATATAGATATATCTATAAATATGCGTACACACACTGGTTAGTACACATGCATATTTCCTTGTTCTATCAGTTAAGGGGGCCTACAAACAACAACACCCCAGCAGGAAAGAACATGCCTAACCCCCAGATCTTGGTTTCTAAACAAATCAAGACTCCTTGGAGAAATGGCTGGTTCTGGGTCTGGGTCTGGGTCAGGAAATATAAAAGGTAAGTCTAGAATAACTTATAGTGCCAGAAAGTAAGGATGTGCTTAAAAAAAAAAGAACAAGAAAAAAAAAATCCAAATCCAATAATGATGGGAGTATGTAAAAGGGACACAGAATCCAAAGGAAAGAGCCTCCCATGGCCAAAGCTGGAACAAGATCAGTAACAAAATAAATAAGGTGATACTGGATTCAACCTGAAGTATAAAATAAATGTCCAAAAGTCCATATTGATATAAATAAATAGGGGAAAAGAGATCAATCCTGTGTAAAAGGATTTCAAATAATTCATGTAGCTACTCCACCCTCACAGAGAGGGTACATAACTCCTCACTCTTTACATGTGGGCTGCATGCAGTGCCTTCTTTCCAAAAAGTACAGCGTGGGAAGGGGGACAAAAGGAGTGAATTTACAGTAGACAGTACTGACAGGCACGGCCTCAACCAGGTGATCAAGGTCAAAACATCAACAGTGCAAGTCATCCTAACAGCACAGAGACTTGATATAATGTGATTAAGAATGGAACTTTATCTGTGTGGCCTTCCTCCCCCAAATAAATAACTCTAGTCTAATCAGGAGAAAAATATCAGACAAATCCCAATTGAGGGATATTCTACAGGACACCCAACCCTCCAAACCCTCAAAGGCATCAAAACAAGAAAGTCTGAGAAACAATCACAGCTAACAGAAGCCTAAGGTTACATGGTGATTAAATGTAATGTGATATCCTGGATGGGATTCTGGAACAAGAAAAAGGCATTAGGTAAAAACTAAGGAAATCTGAATAAAGCAGAGAGTTCAGCTAATACATCTATCAATACTGGTTCATTAATTGTGATAAAACGGTTAACTTCAGATGTTAATAAAAGGGGAAGCTGGATATGGGAATCCTTTGAACTATACTATCTCTGGACTTTTCCTGTAAATCTAAAACCATTCTAAAAGTTTTTTATTAAAAAAAAAAAAAAAGACACTGCCTTACACTCATGGAATTGGGATTTTACAGCTGAATAGTGTTGGGGAAGAAGAATTTCCTATGCCCTTTCAGGTCCTTCTAGCTGGACTAAGAATCAAACTGACATGAGACAGTAATAGGAGAAAGTCAAATTTAATTTTTTATGTATGGGGAATCCAGACAGACACAAAATTCCAAAAACAGGCAATAGGAAGGCTTAAGTGACATCCTGAGTATAGGAGAGGGGTAGGAGTCTGAGGATACAAAGAGGCGGAAGACCATTAGCAGGAAGGTAACAAGATGTTTGGAAAACAAAGGTTGCCCTATTGTGCAGATAATTTCTTAGGTAAAGAGGAATCTCTATTAATAGCTCTCTTCCTGGTACAGCAGGCAGTTGAGGGGGAGGTATAAGAGCTTTTCCTGAATCTGCTGGGTTTTGACTGCTTCTAACTCGTGAAAATTAGTAACAGGAAACCTTACCAAAAATAGAGTTGAGGGGTGTTGGCACTCTACCCCTCACCATCAGTTGCAGATCCAACAAGAAGAAATGGACTCCATCTTTTATGTGGATACTACTCTACTACCCCAGGTGGAGAAAGAAATGCTTTCCATGTACCCACCCCAAAAGCTTAGCCAATGAGAAGCCACCGTACTTTGAATTCCCAGTTTACTCCACTGAACTTTTAGTTTGTAACAGCCTTCCCAACTTACCCCTTTTCTCCTTAAAAAAGCATTACCTCAGGGCGCCTGGGTGGCTCAGTTGGTTAAGTGTCTGCCTTCAGC
The DNA here is from genome assembly GCF_029215605.1 of Mirounga angustirostris. Classification (NCBI taxonomy): domain Eukaryota; kingdom Metazoa; phylum Chordata; class Mammalia; order Carnivora; family Phocidae; genus Mirounga; species Mirounga angustirostris. Next base: position 171,790,598 of record NW_026991713.1, read on the forward strand.
TCAGGTCATGATCCCAGGGTTCTAGGACTGAGCCTCACACGGGGCTCATTGCTCAGCAGGGAGTCTGCTTCTCCCTTTCCCTACCCCCACCCCTGCTCGTGCTTGCCCTCTTTCTCTCTCTCACACAAACAAACAAATAAATAAATAAAATCTAAAAAAAAAAAAAAAAAAAGCACTACCTCTCCTTTGTTCTCTAGATTTGCCTGAGGTTTGGCCATGGCTTGTTTGTCCAAAACTGCAATTCTTTTATTCCTGAATAACCCCCTTTTTGCTGGTAAAATAACTGGCAATTCTTATTTTTAAGGTTAACAAACTCAAAAATAATGTTCATGCCAACGTGGCCTATCTTGGAGCAGCCTGCCCTTGGCTCCTTCAAGAGATAACTGCGTTATGTGATTTAGCAGATTCTCTAAACCAAGTAGGTGAGTGCAGAGCTCTGGGAGCAAGGTGGAGGGAAAGGCTAGAATGGTTAGGTTGGGGGGGGAGGGTAGGAAAGGTTTTACAAAGAGAGAAAACATTGCAAGAGGAAGGTACAGGATGACTAGAAGCTCTTCAGGCAGATAGGGAGTCAGGTAGCATGAAAAAGGAAAGAGCACAGAGCCCTGAGCATGCGAAGCAAGGTGGAAGAACAGAGGTGTACACCTGGCGGGGGGCAGAGAACCCGTGGAAGAGAGCAGCCAGACCAAACTGGTGGAGAGACTGGAAAGGGAACCGGGAATGCAAGAGCTGCTGACTAGATTCCAAGCAGGGTCACCCTGTGGATAGGTGCACTGGACAGTGGAGACACATTACCTGGGTTCCAATCGTGCCCCATCACTCCCTCCCTCTAGCTCTGTTTGGTGCCTACAGTCCCTCAACTCTAAAATGGGAATAAAACCACTGCCTACCTACCTCTCAGGGCCACTGGGAGGATAATATTAATATCTGCAAAGCACTTACAGCTGTGTGTACGTAATAAATGTTCAATAAACGTTAGCTATTATTATATAATTTTCTTTAAAGTAAACTGCACCCCCAACGTAGGGCTTGAACTCACAACCCTGAGATCAAGAGTCGCAAGCTCCACCAACTGAGCCAACCAGGTGCCCCTCTTATTATATAAAGTTAAAAAAGAAAAAACAAGTCAAAAATTGAGTCATTTGCCCCCATCCCCAACAGCAAACCAAGACTTATAGTTACAATCTATCCCAGGAATGTGACTTTTTTTTTTAAGATTTTATTTATTTGACAGAGAGAGACACAGCGAAAGAGGGAACACAAGCAGGGGAGCGGAGGGAGAAGCAGGCTTCCCGCTGAGCAGAGAGCCCGATGTGGGGCTCGATCCCAGGACCCTGGGATCATGACCTGACCTGAAGGCAGACACTTAACGACTGAGCCACCCAGGCGCCCCAGGAATGTGACTTTTTAACACTTGACCTGAAATTTCGTGATCAACACTAGAGAGGTCATATGCATGATAAAAACCCTGCCCTTCCCTTTTCCCCAAAAAAGATTTCCCGGCCTGAAACAATCCTTTCTTTTCTTTTGCTTATAACTTCTTGCCCCACCCTCCTTCCAATAAAAACCTTCCTTCTTTACACCTCCTGGGGGCATCTCTCTACCTGCTAGATGGGATGCTGTCAGACTCATGAATTGCTTAATAAAACCAATTAGATCCTTAAATTTACTTGGATGAATTTTATTTTTTTAACAATAAGCAAAAGAACAAAGGACTGTCTAATCTCTGTTTTAAAAAGAACTTTGGAGGTTGTACAAAGGTGGGAGAAGTGGGGGCTGGGCTGGGAAGAGAGCGGAGGCTGCTACCCTGGTCCTGCCGGATCTGGATCTTTGTACAGTTTTTACTAAATCCCCAATGAGACCCTGAATGCTTTTGAAGTCATATTCTTATCCACATGGAGGATTAATTTTTAAAAGCCAGTGCCGGCAAGGAGAGGTGGAAGTGGACACTTGCACATTGTCGATGGCAGTAATAACTGGTACAACTCCTCTGGAAAGAAATGTATTTCAAGAGCCATGAAATCTTTTTATACTCTGTGATCTAGTAATTCCCACTACTAGAAATTTGTCTTAGGGAAATAAACCATAAAGGGGGAAGGGAGGTAGGTACATAATATTCCCTAAGCAGTGTCTTCGGAAGGAAAACAAAAACGAATCAATCTAGTATCTAACGAAAGGGAAAGAGGCGTATCGCAGCAGGACAACTGCTGGATATCATCAGTCACTGAACAAATTATGAAGGACTGGAAATGCTTACAGTATGAAATAAGCAAAACGGAAACCTGTTCGTACACTACACAAATGACATGCACATGCAGGGAGAGACAAAACAAATGGACAGAAAGAAAGGGGATTTATTAGGATAATATATGAGTTGTTTCCACTACTGTTACACTATTGTTTATACAATATTTTAAAATCCAGGAATCTGAGATTTTATTCACGTATTTTAGGAATACCAGCTAAATGCAACTGAGTGTAACTGAAACTGATATTAACTTATTTATTTACTTTTTAAAGTTTACTTGTTTTTGTAATCTCTACACCAACATGGGGCTTGAACTCATGATCTCGAGATCAAGAGTCACATGCTCTTCTGACTGAGTCAGCCAGGTGCCCTAAAACAGATATTAACTTTTAAAGAAAACAGATGAAAGAACAGACTAGGAAAAAATCCTTCCTTGTACTATGGAATTGTAAGGACATGGGAAAATATTTATGAGACAATGTTATATGATAAAATTAGAACTATAAATACAGTATTTACAAAAAGGCTTATGTGATATATATTTAAAAACTGAAATAAAAGAATTGTCATCAAAGTGTTAAAATTACTGTTTTTAGTAACGATTATAGATAACTTAAATTTTTGACTTTATTCTTTTATGCATATTCCAAAAACTTCTAGAGTGATCATATATTATCTTTCTCTCTTTTTTAAAAGATTTTATTTATTTAGAGACAGAGGGAGAGGGAGCACAAAGAGGGGGAGGGGGAAGGGCAGAGGGAGAAGCAGACTCCCTGCTGAACAGGAGTCAGGGGTGTGGGGGCCGATGTGAGGCTTGATCCCAGACCCTTGGGATCATGACCTGAGCCAAAGGCAGCCACTTAAACCGACTGAGCCACTCAGGCGCCCCTATTATCTTTATTCTCAAGAGGCACAAAGGATATAGATAGTTTTCCAACAGAGCATATGTAATAAGAATTTTGGCACTGAAACAACAGTTCAATCTAAACCATTATTTTGAGTACCTTCTGAATACCAGATACCGGTTGAGACAGGAGTCTTAATTGGGGCAATTTTGTCGTGTGTCCCCCCCCCCGCCAAGAACATTTGGCAAAGTCTGGAGACATTTTTGACTGTCAATAACCAGGGGGTGGTGGGCACCACTGGCATCTAGTGGGCAGAGTTAAAAATCCCACCGTGAACAGGACACAGCCCCTCACAACAAAGAATTCTTCAGCCCAAAATGCTGATAGCGCTGAGCATGAGAAACTGCTCCAGGTTTCTTTGGTAGGCAGACCTGTTAGGATAAGTAACACTGGTTTGGGGAGTTCAAGGCTTCAAAATAATCCACCACATTGGCTTAAAGCCATCCCATGGTGTCATTCAGACTACACTACTGGGCGTCTTCACTGAATTACTGGACCAGTGTGGACAACCAACAGGGATATTTCCTCTCCGACAATGGAACGGAACGCCTAGTCAGCTGTTCCTCACCACTTTTTAGAAGGGCCTCAAAAGCTGGAGCGATTTTCCGCCCTTTTCCTCAAGAACCCAGTGGTGCGCTGAAGCCTCCTTGTGGCCCAGCTCAGTATCACCACACTAAGTTTCTCTTCATTTCAACCAGATAGCAAAAAAATCTATTTTCTCTTTGACAAAGTGAAAAACGAGGAAGGAAACAGAGAAGACACACACATCACCTTCACGCCCAGCACCATCTATCCTGCTCACTGGTACAAGGTGTACCTGGCCATGTAGTTTTACTAATCACCGTTTAGTCTGCCCAGGTGCTAACCTCACAATTAAGCCTAAGAGCAGGGCCCATATACTACAACAACAATTTTCAAATTTGTTGGACGGCAGCCCACAGCCGACACATAAACTGAAAGAAAATTTCACAAATCACTGTATCCAGAGGTGTGACGCACTCTGACAATTTCTAGTCTGCTCTATTCAAGTTGGGAAAAATGACAGCTGCAACCTGGAAACTGACTGCAGGATCCAGAGAGCAAAATCACAACCTTAGTGTGAGAAAACACCGTGTTACCAAGGTGCACAAACATCTTTTTTTTTTTTTTTTAGATTGATTGATTGATTGATTTGTTTGTTTATTCGTAAGAGACAGAGAGAGAGAGAGAAAGAGAGAGAGGGGGCAGAGGGAGAAGCAGGCTCCCCGCTGAGCAGGGAGCCCGATGCGGGACTCGATCCCAGGACCCTGGGATCATGACCTGAGCTGAAGGCAGACGCCCAACCATCTGAGCCACCCAGGCGCCCCAAACATCATCTTTTTGACAGAACTGAAGCTCAAGACATGGGGAGGCGTAAGGGGTGGGGGCAGTGAGAGGGCACAAGGCCACGTAAAAAAGCTGGAGGCCTGGATGTAAGCTCCCAGAGAATACTAAAGCCTGCGCTATGATCTCAGATACGCTTTATAGCCTCGGGCAAATTAAAGAAAGGTGCCAGAAAACAGCACGGTCCGTGCACCTATGTCTAAGAGATTAGAGGAGGAGGATTCTAGAGGCCCCAACTCTGTGATGGTGCCACTGGTCTCCTTCGATTATAGAACCCATTACTAACAAGTTAAAATGTGACCCCAAAGACCCAATATAGGTTCATTAAGTACAAATTCAGAGCAAACTAACCTCACTCAGTTTCCTCAGAGTCTAAAAAAAAGAGTTTTTTTAGACTCACTGCTCAGGGAACGCCCCCAAAATATGGTGTATCTTAACTACAGCAAGATGTTTGGTTAAGTTATCAAACTGCAGAATTTTAGATCTAGAAAGAGCTTATCAGTTATAAGCTAAAAAAGAAATCTGCTCGAATAAGAGAAGCCAGGGGCGCCTGGGTGGCTCAGTCGTTAGGCGTCTGCCTTCGGCTCAGGTCATGGTCCCAGGGTCCTGGGATCGAGCCCCGCATCAGGCTCCATGCTCCGCGGGAAGCCTGCTTCTCTCTCTCCCACTCCCCCTGCTTGTGTTCCCTCTCTCACTGTGTCTCTCTCTGTCAAATAAATAAATAAAATCTTTAAAAAAAAAAAAAAAAATAAGAGAAGCCAGATGCTTGAGGTCAGGGTGAGCTGGAGGGAGAGCTAAGCCTAGAACTTACGTCTACTGCACTCACTCCATAACCTCAAATTACCTCTTAATTTCTTATGACACGTCTGTGAGTAAGGAAAGAAGAGGGAGTCTGGCTGATTCTTAGCTGAAGAATTAACTCCACCCTAAGGGTTTTAGTGAACAGGTCCCTGCCAGCCTACACAGAGCTCTCCCTAGAGGGCTTGGGCTCTGGCCCTGGCCCAGTCTGGCTCAACATTTTCATTAATGACAAAGGAGTTACGTTTATCAACTCTGCCCATGACAGCCCCAGAAAGACATGGTAACATGGTGAATTTCAGAATCAGAATTCAAAAGGATTTTGGAACCTGAATCAACAGAGCCAATAGCACCAGGTTGAAATGCAAAAGAGCTGCAGTCCTGTGTTTAGATTTAAAAACAAAACAAAAAGGGGCGCCTGGGTGGCTCAGTCATTAAGTGTCTGCCTTCGGCTCAGGTCATGATCCCAGGGTCCTGGGATGGAGCCCCGCATAGGGCTCCCTGCTCCGCGGGAAGCCTGCTTCTCCCTCTCCCACCACCCCCCTCTTGTGTTCCCTCTCTCCCTGTGTCTCTGTCAAATAAATAAATAAAATCTTAAAAAAACAAAAACAAAAACAGAAAGCTCTAGGTAAGACAGAGCAAGCACATTTGACTCTCTCCACTGAATACAGGACCTGGACAGAATGATGGACTCTTGAGAAGCAAGCAGACTGGGGAAAAGACCAGCACACAAAGTGCCACTGGAACAGCTCTGAATTCCTGAGGTCTTTTTCCCCCTCGGTACCCCCAGCCTGGAGTCGGGATGATCTGATATGCAGAAGTGGAGCCCGGGGACAGACGGAACTCCACGAGAAACCCTCCGGTTCTGGTCTGAAGGGGTAAGAAAAGGACTCCCAATGCTGAGAGTAAGGGAAGTTGTGGTGTTTCTTCTTTTTTCTCCATTCTCTCACACCCTAGCTCCTAGGCAATCCTGCGGGAGTCACCGTGGCCACAGCACCTGTGGTGGCAATGGGGGCTTGCGGGCACAAACACTTCAGAAGAGGGGAGCCCTTCTTGCTGACTAGAGGAGCTGTGGTCCTAAGATGGCCAGGTAAGCCCTGCTGCTTTTCTTCTCTGTCCTCCCACTGCACGGCCCTGGAGGCAGGTGCAGCTGAAGGCAGCGTGTGCCAGAGTGTAACTAAAGCTCAGTTTTCTGGCTAGAGTCTAAGAAGGGGAGTCCCAGGAAACCAGAAAGTACAGGAGAGCTCATGGAGAAAAAGGAGATTAGAAAAGACATCGTAAGTCATTTATGAACTTCCGGGCTCAGCCTGACAGCGGTGGCCCGAATCATCATACCAAACACTCTGAGACCTGAACGCAAAGAACTAAACCCTGCCTGGCCACCGCGCAGTGCATGCAGGACACACCTGGAGAGCATGGCAAAACTTGGAAAACCGAACTGACGCTAGAACCACAACCTGCAGGAGGCTAGGGAGAATCCATGTTCTGAAACACAGCCAGGCTGACTGCCTACTAAAACAAATACCACCAAGACCAAAGCCTCATGATATAATACTCAAAATGCCCAGGGGGTGGCCTGGGTGGCTCAGTCGGTTAAGCATCTGACTCTTGGTTTCAGCTCAGGTCATGATCTCAGGGTCCTGAGATCGGGCCGTGTAAGGCTCCCTGCCCCCGGCCAGGTTTGTGCAGTCTCGCTCTCTCTCTCTCCAATAAATAAAACATTTAAAAAGTCAAAATTTTAGAACTTTTCTGAAAAAAACACAGTAATTGAGATAAAAAATTCACTGGGTAGGATCAATAGCAGAGTAGAAAGGGCACAGGAAAGAGACAGCTTGAAAGCAGATCTGTAGAATTATCCAACAGGAAGAACAGAAACAAAAATGATAAAAAAAAATTTCCAAATTCGACAAAAGACATATATAGCCTACAGATTCGAGCAGCTCCATGAACTCCAAACAGGATAAACCCAAGGAAATCCACGTGTAGACACGTCATAATCAAACTGCTGACATCTAAAGACAGAAATCTTAAAAGTAGCCAGAAAAAAACAATGATAGAACAATTTGAATGATTACAAAATTTTCATCAGAAACCGTGGAGGCCAGACAAAGTGGAATGGCATTTCTAAAGTGCTAAGAAAAAACTTAGAATTTTAGATCTAGTGAGAATGTCTGTCAGGAACAAAGGTGGTATGAAGACAGCCTCATATGAAGAAAAGCTAAGAAAATTATAGCCAGCAGACCTCTTCTGAGTGACTAAAAAAAAGTTCTTCAGACAGAGGGGAAATGATGCCACAGAAAAGCCTAGACCAAGTACTTCTGGGTTCCCCTGCATGTAGGGAGGGAGAAGAGGGCTGGGAAAGTAATGAGGTGGTTTATTTGAGGGATGAGGTCCTAACAATCACATTTTAGTGTTGTAAAATAAATTATTCTAAGAAATGGTAAGAAATAGCCTAAAACTATGCCATACATAGAATGTCACACAGCATATTTACAACTTAGAAGGAAATCGATTCTGGAGGGGACCAATCATATTTAGTGTATCAGTGAAAGTCTGACTTTATCTGAAGACCAAAATCAAAACTGTCCAACCAGGAGCCATGGCTGGTCAATCAGGGAAGAGCCATCAATTCAGCAATGTGGTCTGCTGCTGTCATGTGTTTGGCCTCTTAGCATCCTTGGTCCTTTCCATTGGACACCTCTCTTTCCCTCTCAGCCCAGGGGCTCTCAGGGGAGTGGCTCGTACCTCTGGCTGTGTGATGGGTTCAGAGGTGGACAGGACTGGTAGCACTACGGGACGGTGATACATGACTCAGCCCCTATTCCTCCTTGTTAACAAAATCTCATCTCAGTCTAGGGTGGCAGTGTACCCAGCTCCCAGGGATGAATCCTGACAGGTTAAAAAGATAGTCACAACAATTCTGTTTTCTATTCATCTAGCTTAACAGCAGCAAGGGATGGCAAAGTCACCCAGTATTAACCAATGAAATATAAAATGACATCTGTTGGGCACTTTGGGGGGATCTTTTGCTCTTCTGTTAAAAAAAGAAAAAAAAAAAAACAAGTACCACTTCTTTCCCCTTTCTTTCTTCCTTGAACATAGGTATGATGCCAGGAGCTGCAGCAGCCATCTCATGCCCACAAAATAAAGGCCAAGAGAACTGTCAGGATACTGGGCCTGACACTACTGTGCTGCTGAACCACATCAGGCTGCCACTGACCACCAAATTTCTTGTTATGTGAGAGAACTGACCTCCTCTTTGTTTAACTACTACTAGTTGAGTTTTCTGTTTCTTAGAGCCCAAAGCATTCTTTTTTTTCTTTTAAAGATTTTATTTGACAGAGAGCATAAGCAGGAGGAGTGGCAGGCAGAGGGAGAGGGAGGTTCCCCACTGATCAGGGAGCCCGATGTGGAGCTCAATCCCAGGACCCTGGGATCATGACCTGAGCCAAAAGCAGACCCTTAACCGACTGAGCCACCCAGACGCCCGAAGCCCAAAGCGTTCTTAAGTGACTTGCCAAGTGACTCAATCAGAGCCAAAAAGACACAAAAACACTTTTGCTAGAGACATCCCCTCAGTCTTTCCTTCAAAAAAAAAAAAAAGATTTTATTTATTTATTTGAGAGAGAGCAAGCTAGAGGGAGAGAAAGAGAGCATGAGCACGAGCCAGGGGGAGGGGCAGAGGGAGAAGCAGTCTCCCTGCTGAGCAGGGAGCCCGACTCAGGGCTGGATCCCAGGACCCTGAGATCATGACCTGTGCCAAAAACAGATGCTTAACTGACTGAGCCACCCAGGTGCCCCACAACCACAGGGAGGACATGTACCTGCCTGAGGACAAGGAGCCAGGGGACAGAGGAAGACAAAGAATGCCAGTAACATCATTGAGCTCTTTTACTAGCCATCCCTGAAGGGAGGTCTGTCCTGACTTAATGTAAGCCAGTATCTTTCCTTCACTTCACTTCCTGACACTTGCAATTAAACGAGTCCTAACTAATAGAAATAAGTTCTCATTTCTTCAGTGGCCAGCCAACCAGCTCCAAACTCTAAATCTCATTCTTGACAGGTCAGTCGTGGTGATCAACACTGAGAAAGATCACAACCAAGAAAAGTAAGTTCCACTCACCTTCTTTTTGTTTCTTCTGTTCAAGTTTCATCTTCTTTGCCAATAATTTCTTCTCTTTTAACTTCTGGCTATAAATATAAAATACATTAATTCCTTCACTACCTTACTGTATATTTTAGAAAATAAATATCTACTTATAGAATGTTTAAAGACCTTATAATCACACAAACGCTATAATAATGAAAGGGAAGAAATACTTTCTCGTGATTCTGCTACTCCAACACCATCAGCATTATCAAGCTATTTTCTTCTTGAATGAAAATGAAATCCCGGGGAGTCCTGAGGTGATTAAAGCAATCTCAGGAATACTGGAGATGTTTTTCATTCTAAAATATTTAGGAACTATTTTTATTTATTTATTTTAATTTATTTTCTTGAATTATAATACTTTATTGCAGCATCAGCAAAGGTGAGATTTCTGAAGCTGGTGAAGACTGGGCAGCATTTCCATGTGAAATGTTACAGCTTTGTTTCTTATTTAATTCCACACGCAGAAACTGAAACATGGTAAAAGAAAAAAATGCAAAGTAGCTAGAAAAAAAGATGTAATCAAGTTGTAGCATACAGACGTGCTCTTTAACTAAATTTACCAAGCATATCAGAAAGCAAACGAAAGATGACTATCCCAATAAATCAACAGATTGCCAGAAACAGACTAAGAATTAGGGACCGTTTTTAGAATCCTGCTTAGCTCTCTAAAGGGCGAGGGAGCATTTATTAAAACACACACACACATACCCAGTCTACATACTGACGTAATGTCACTGAGGGAAATCACACACCCTAATTTAAGGAAGAAGCTAAAGAAAGTTGGCTCACAGCATAGTTGAAACTTGATGTTAAAATACAGAAGTGGAGGAGACCTAGAAATCTACCTGATCACCCAAGCGCTGACCTGAGCTGTGGACAATCTGTAACGGGTGGGTGGGGGAAGCATCAGCAGTAAGTGACTTAATCTCTCCTCAGATACTGGAAGAAAGGCCATCCCTCTACTGGGTAACACCCAAGACCTCGACAGGTCATACACTGAACTTCTGACCAAAATGACTATTCAGTCACCTGCTCTCACATTTCCTGCCTTTAAATTTCATTGGTTATGAGAAGCCACAAAGCCCTCACCGCTTTTTCCGCCGTTTTGCTGTCTGCTCCTCTGCAGCAGTTTTATTCCTCTCCAATCTCTTCTGAAACTCTGCATCCAATTTTTGCTGTGAAAAAAGACATCATTTAGACACACTCTGGGCCGTGCAGGAGAGCTCTAGAAGTCACACCACTGAGGGTGCTGGAGGCACACTGAGGTCTCCAGGGCCACTTTAACTGGAAGAGGTTGCCCAACAGGTGGGGCGGGAATCAATATATGGCTTTCTGATGGCGACTATTACTTCTTCAGTTCAGTAAGATACCACGACTGCACAATGAAGCATGAGAGCATGAGAAGGGGCACAACTACTGGTTACATAGCCAGGGCCTTGGCTAGTGCGCTATTGTCATTTATAGTAAGAAATCTACACAGCTGACCTTTGAACACAGGTTTGCACGGTACAGGTTCACCTACACGTGGATCTTTTTTGATAAATACAGGACACTACTGTAAATGTATTTTCTCTTCCTTATGATTTTCTTAACATTCTTTTTTCTCCAGCTTACTTTATCATAAGAATACAGTATATAATATGTATACAAAATATGTGTTAATCGACTGTTCTTATCATCAGTAAGGCTTCTGGTCCATAGTAGAATATTAGAAGTTTTAGGGGAGTCAAAAGCTTCATGCAGATTTTTTCACTACATGGTAGGGGGCTTGGTGCCCCTAATCACCTTGTTTGTTCAAGTCAACTGTATTTGATCTTCACCCACTATTTCTGGCACAGAGGCCCTAAAACTCTTGTAAATTTCCTATACAAGAGCCACAGAGGCATCCTTTATTTTAAAGATTTTACTTACTTGACAGAGAGAGAGAGCACACGTGCGCGCACAGCAGGGGGAGCAGGAGAGAGAGATGCAGGCTCCCCGCCAAGCAGGGAGCCTGATGTGGGGCTCGATCCCAGAAGCCTGGGATCGTGACCTGAGCCAAAGGCAGCCGCTCAACTGACTAAGCCACACAGGTGCCCCAAGGCATCTTTTATTATTATAATATTTAATTATGTTCCTGGTTCCTGAAATAGCTCCAGAAGTAAAGGTGAAGTGGTGTCTTTTTCATAACAAGTCCCTTTCAACCACAGGAGTTTATGTTAATGAGTGACTTCAGAAAGCCCCTAAGGAAGAGGGCTGATCATCAGGGTAACTTTCAGTCCCACCGCCTATGCTCCAAAGAGGGAAATGGGGCTGCAGGTTGAACAAATTACCAATGGCCAGTGATTTAATCAGTTTGTAGTGACGCCCCCAAAATCCCAAAAAGAGGGGCACCTGGGTGGCTCAGTGGGTTAAATGTCTGCCTTCAGCTCAAGTCATAATCCCAGGGTCCTGGGATCGAGAACCATGTCTGGCTCCCTGCTCAGCAGGGAGTCTGCTTCTCCCTCTCACTCTCCCTCTGTGCTCTCTCTCTCAAATAAATAAAATCTTAAAAAAAAAAAAAAATCCCAAAAAGATGGGGTTCAGGGGCGCCTGGGTGGCTCAGTCGTTAAGCGTCTGCCTTCGGCTCAGGTCATGATCCCAGGGTCCTGGGATCGAGTCCCGCATCGGGCTCCCTGCTCTGCGGGAAGCCTGCTTCTCCCTCTCCCACACCCCCTGCTTGTGTTCCTGTTCTCGCTATCTCTGTCTCTGTCAAATAAATAAATAAAAATCTTAAAAAAAAAAAAAAGATGGGGTTCAGATGGCTTCTGAGTTGGGTGAACATGTGGAGGTGCTGGGAGGGGATGAAGCTCTGTGTCCCCTTCTTCCACCTGGCTGTTCCTGAGTTCTGTGAGCCCCTGTAAGCAAATTAACTGAGCCTGAGGAGAGAGTCATGGGAAACCTCGAAGTCACAGCCAGTCAGTCAGAAGCCCAAGTGACAACCTGGGCCTGGGATTGGCCATTGAGGTGGTCAGGGGTGGGGAGGCAGTCTCGTGGGACTGAGCCCTGAACCTGTGACATCCAATGTTATCACCAGGTGAACAGCATCAAAACTGAGTTAAACTGTGGGACACTCAGCTGGTGTCCCAGAACTGCCTGGTGTGGGTGTAATCCCCACACATTTGGTGACCAGAAGTGTTAGAAGAGTAGCAGAGAACTGAGAGTAGAGGACACGCACAGGAGTGCATTTTCACCTTACAGGGACCTGAGCTCATCAGATGAACGGCCAGAGCTGGAACTGTGGGATTTTCAGGTCCTAACTGATGACGGTTATAATGACAGATTCCACAGCAGCGTTCACACCCACTGCCATCACCACCCCTAGGCACACACACGTGTACAGAGGCACAAGTGAGTGTGCACACATACACACAGACCCATCCCTTGTATTGGTCCTTCCTAGCAGCTCCCTGTCTCTAAGCCTCTGTTTTCTCACCAGGAAAACAGGAAAAAGATGAATTCCTCTCTCCCAGAGTCTTCAGGAAGAATAACATTTGACGACCTGCAGGAAAGCACTTGTAAACCATTGATGCAATTGCCACAGAGTACCATCGCTTTCTCCTAGTCATAGCCAGAAAGGTCAACAGGGAAGTAAGGAGCCTGCAGAGGACAAGCTGGCTTCAACGGCGCTGCCAGGGCCGTGCGGATCTGCTCACAGTGGCACGGAAACTCTGAGAGCAAAACTCATGAGACACAACAGGCGCTGGGGTACCTGGCTGGCTCAGTTGGAAGAGCATGCGACTCTTATCTCAGGGTGAAGTTCCGGACCCACGTTGGGTGTAGAGATTACTAAAGAAATAAACTTAAAAAAAAAAAGGTCTCCTTTCAAGAAAATCAGCTGATTAGAGGACAAGTCGAAAGTAAACAACTTGGGGCACCTGGTGGCTCAGTCATTGGGCGTCTGCCTTCGGCTTGGGTCATGATCCTGGGGTCCTGGGATCGAGCCCCGCATCGGGCTCCCTGCTCGGCGGGAAGCCTGCTTCTCCCTCTCCCACTCCCCCCGCTTGTGTTCCTGCTCTCGCTCTCTCTCTCTCTCTGTCAAATAAATAAATAAAATCTTAAAAAAAAAAAAAAAGTAAACGACTTGAGGGGCATCTGGGTAGCTCAAGTAAGTGTCTGCCTTCGGCTCAGGTCATGATCTCAGGGTCCTGGGACTGGATACCCCCCTCAGGCTCCCTGCTCAGCGGGGAGCCTGCTCCTCCCTCTCCCTGCCCCAGCTCCAGATCATGTGCACTCTCACTCTAATAAGTAAAATCTGAAAGAAAGAGAAAGTAAACGACTTAAAGCTAAAAGCACATGATCTGTTTAGAAGCTGAGCCATACCCGTCTCACTCTGCTGCTGGAGCAGCTGCCCCCTGCGGGCTGAGAACCTGCCACAAGGAGTTGAGGAGCACCATGCGCTCTTTCAGCGATGACATCCTGTTAGTCACTGTGAAAGGTGAGGACACTCTTGCCTCTTTGTTTCTTCTAACCTCAGAGCCTGTCTTTCGCCGTGTGAAATAAAATCCTTCACTGTGTGAAATAAGAACCTGGGTGTCTCTGGGGACTCAAGGTTTGTGAAACATTTTTCTGTATTTTCTCTGGGTCTTTAATCAATATATAAAAGGTTCAGACTAACTGATGGTAGCTAAGCCAACTGCCTGCTCTAGTTCCTTCCCTCTAAAGTAGTTTAAAAATTTTTAAAGTGCTTCTGATAGTTTTTACGTAGTTTTCTTTATTCTTGACAGTGGAAACCCCACCATGGTTAACAGGTATAGCTGTGTGACAAGCCACCAGAAACTCTCCACCAGAATTGAAAATGTCACAAGTGGAGGATGGTAGTAGCTGGAGAAGAAACACCAACAGCTGCGGGCCAAGACAGGCTGCAGGACAAGCAAACGCCAGGTGAAAACCACCACAGCAACGATTCCATTCTGTTTCCAAATCATAAAGATATTTTTCAAACTCAATTTTGGCCATTCCGGTGAATTTTTACTTTTACGTATTTTCTTCTGTATCATGTCTATCTCTTTAATATTTTCCCTTGTGTTTTATGTTGGAAAATTTCAAACATAGAAAAGTTGAAGGAATTATACAGTCCATATACCCGCCACCAAGATCCTACAATTGACATTTTGCTACTTGCTTGATCATGTCTGTCCACCTATCTATACCCCTATCCGTCCATCAATCCATCTTATTTTTTTAAAGATTTTATTTATTTATTTGAGAGAGAGAATGAAATACAGCATGAGAGGGGGGAGGGCCAGAGGGAGAAGCAGACTCCCTGCCGAGCAGGGAGCCCGATGTGGGACTCAATCCCGGGACTCCGGGATCACGACCTGAGCCGAAGGCAGTCGCTTAACCAACTGAGCCACCCAGGCGCCCCCATCTTATTTTTTTTAACACATTTCAAGATACCAGAACATTTCACTTCTAAAGATTTAACCATGCACAGCATTAACTAGAGTTTAATATTTGTTAAGTTTTTCCATTTTTTTTCCATTTAAGGTAACACATACAACAAAACACTCAAATCTTGTGTACAATTTGATCATACCAGAAAGTTCTCTCATACCTCTTCCTATCCAACTCACAGAGACAATTATTGTTCTGATACACATATAGGTTTAACACAGATTAGTCCTGCTCTTATAGAACTTCATTATAAATGGAATCATACGATATGCTCTCTTTTATGTGAGGCTTCTTTCACTCAGAATGTTTTAAGAATCATCCATGTTGTCGGATGTACCATTAGTTTCTTCCTTTTTATTGCTAAATAGTATTCTAATGAATGATTTTTTAATTTTTAAAAACATTTAATCCCCTTATATAGGAGGAAATTCTACAGTGAGTCTTTTTTAAGTCAAATTACTGGAAAATCAAATGTTATTGGATAAAGTGGTTTCCTCCTTTATAAAAAGCAAACAATTATCATTGTAAAAGTATGTGAAGCTCTCTAAAACGCACAGATGTATTCAATGAAATAACAGGCATCATGGTTAGACTGAGGAAAAGGTCTTTTCCAGTGCATGCTGTAAGATTAGGAACAAGGGGCAATCTCTCATGCATGTTAGGAAGAGAAATCAGATTTGGAAAATCACAAAGAATTAGCCAAATAATATCTGTGGGTTTTTTGTTCTTTTTTTTTTTTTTTAAGATTTTATTTACTTTGACAGAGAGAGAGAATAAGTGTGGGGAGTCGCAGAGGGAGAGGGAGAAGCAGGCTCCCCAGTGAGCAGGGAGCCCAATGCGGGGCTCGATTTCAGGTCTCTGGGATCACGACCTGAGCCAAAGGCAAATGCTTAACCAACTGAGCCACCCAGGTGCCCCTGATTTTTATTAATAGTCAGGTGGGAAAATATAGAAGCACAAAAATGTATTTTTTCCCTGATTTTTACTAATAGCCAGTAGTAAAATATAAAGGAGCACCTAGCACCACTGCAATAAAAAAACCAAAATCTTTGAACACATGTGAGATATATACCGAATCTCTATAAATCATTAAGAGATGCAGGAAAAAAAAAGACAACATTTCCAGAGGGGATGACTAAACACTGTAACATCCATTCTCATTCAATTTAAGTTACGGATTCAACTCAATTCTAGTAAAACAAAACAAAACAAAACAAAAAACAAGATTTTTGGTGTGGGTAAAATAAGTCCAAAATTCTATTTGAAAAATAAATGAAATGTCCAAAGAGTATTTTTAAGAACAACGAGAGGTTTTTGGGTCTTCTAGTCAGGTAATAAAAAGCTTAATAGTTCTCATAATACTGCGGCGCCTGTCAGGTCATGATCCCAGGGTCCTGGGATCAAGCCCCGCATCGGGCTCCTCACTCTGCGGGAAGCCTGCTTCTCCCTCTCCCACTCCCCCTGCTTGTGTTCCCTCTCTCGCTGTATCTATCTCTGTCAAATTAATAAATAAAATCTTAAAAAAAAAAAAATACTGGGGCGCCTGGGTGGCTCAGTCGTTACGCGTCTGCTTTCAGCTCAGGTCATAATCCCAGGGTCCTGGGATCGAGCCCCACATCGGGCTCCCTGCTCGGCAGGAAGCCTGCTTCTCCCTCTCCCACTCCCTCTGCTTGTCTTCCCTCTCTCGCTGTCTCTCTGTCAAATAAATAAATAAAATCTGGGGCGCCTGGGTGGCCTAGTCATTAAGCGTCTGCTTTCGGCTCAGGTCATGATCCCAGGGTCCTGGGATCGAGCGCCGCATCGGGCTCTCTGCTCCGCGGGAAGCCTGCTTCTCCCTCTCCCACTCCCCTGCTTGTGTTCCCTCTCTCGGTGTCTATCAAATAAATAAATAAAATTCTTAAAAAAAAAAATAGTTCTCATAATACGTTTTCTAAGGCTATTCCCAATTCTTTATTATTTATACCTGTCATGAAGAAATGCCAACCTCTAACTAGAACACTCAAAGCAGACACATGAAAGCACAGTACTATTCACACCAAACACACAGCTACATGGAATTTAACCAGGAATTCAGCCAAAAAGAGAACCGTTAGAAATAATAGCCCAATAACTGATGTGGGAGATCCTGCTTTCTGTTCCATTTCAAGGCAAATGGCCTGGAGGCGAGAGGGGACTCTGCTGTCCCTTCTACACACACGGAAGTCTCCCTTCTCTCATTCATGTACTAGTGGGAGCATCTTGATGTGCGGAGTCCGACCAAGAAATAACCTGGATTTGGTGTCTGTTTCCCGTGCTGACTTTAGAACGCAGCTTCACACAGGCCAAGAACCAGGTGTTATTTCCTCCTCTTTAAATGCTTTTTCCTAAAAGTCCTAAGTGCACATTGCCCAAACCCAAGGGCTCGGCCAGCCTCTTTGCTCACTGACCTTCTCGGCCATCGCATCCATGTAGTCCTGTCGCTGGTACTCTCTCCGGCGCAGATGCCTGTAGACATGGAACTCTCCACTGCCAGCCCCAGCGCTTGAACCTGTAGTCAGGAGAGTCCAGAGTTCTTAATGAAATCCAGTTACCAAACAGGCTACCCTTAATCAAAAGGGACCAAAAAAAAAGAAACTGAAGTAATGGAATGGACCATTCCCCATTGTACTCCAGAACCTGGCACAGTGACTTGCATAGAATAGTCATCATTAAATAATTATTGCATGAATGCTGAATGCGAAGTCACTAAAAATTCCACTCTAACATAGTAAGAGGAGGAACAAACTGTGGTTGAGAGACCAGAAACCCAGAAGATAGCTTAAGACCTTTCCCTCCCCTGCCAGTTGATTTCACATTTGACATGCTAAATTTCTACTGAGCTGAAAAGATGTCCATGTATATTAAGTTTTAAAAAAAAAAGTTTACTAAGTAGTATGTGTTGAACAACCACATTTTTATAAAATCATTTTTTCTTAAACCTGAGTGGTTTTGACTATAGGAGTTTGAAAGGCTATTATCAGAATGTTACAAGTGGGGGGCACCCGGGTGGCTCAGTTGGATTGGGCAGCCGACTCTTGATTTAGGATCAGGTCATGATCTCAGGCTCCTGAGATCGAGCTCCGTGCTCAGTGGGGAGTCTGCTTGGGATTCTCTCTCTCCTTCTCCCTGCTGTGCTCACTCGCTCATGGGCACGCTCTCTCTCAAATAAATAAATCCAATCTTAAAAAAAAAAAAATGTTACAAGGGGAATGGTGGAATTATGGGGGTTCAAAATTTTTCATACCTGTTATTTATTCTTCTTTATAATTAGTACGTTATTTTACAACCCCAAAATAAAACTATTTCCAGTTAGAAAAAAACCAATACAACACATTATTTAAAACAATGCAGAAGAAAATTCTCTAGTGCCAAGCTATAAGCAACAACACCCCTTCTTTGTAAGTACAAAATTACTGAACCAGTAAACTTTTTTTTTCCTGTTAGAGATCTAATTAACGAATACTAACTGCAGGGTTTTTATATCTACACTTCAAAAATTGTATTCACTGACACATATACACAAAAGCCATTACCCATTACATCTCGAACAAATTCTGGGGGAGGCCGAGGTGCCCATTCGCTCATTTTTTCTGGAATTGGAACTGCTTTGTCCTGCAACATTTAAACACAGAAGCATCTTTTAAGTACAAACCTGCTGACAAATTCACATCTCTTAAAACCAAGACGTTTTAACTGGATGGGTGAAATAAGGTTGCTTTGCTCCTTGGAGCTAAAACTGATTTTCTTCCCTGCTTTAGATTTACTTCAATCCCATATACTTTGGGGTCTATCACAGCCCATAGCCTTGCCAGGGCTACACCTAACTTTCCAAAGCAGAATTCTGAAACGTAAGTCACCATTTATGGCCGGAAACCTCTAACCTTAACTCTACGACATCCGGAGTCAACCCTTTCTAGCCAAAGGTGTTAGAAGAGACCTCATCCAATTCTTTTTATGACTTAAGGGACCGAGACCCTGACGGGAGAGTGACCTGCCCCAGGTATGTCGGCCAATGCCCCTCTAACAATCGGTGCTGTTTAGAAGAAAATAAACCCTTGTGCCGACCCACAGATTCTTTCTGTGAACTTTCTGTGAACGCTTCAGTTCACAGAAAGTTAAACTAGAAGTGTCTGAGAGCACGGGAAACCGCTCCACAGCGCCCTCATCCCGCCGGGGCTCCCACATAAGGCCAGGGGAAGCTCACTATCTCCGAGGTAGCCTACTCCTTCCTAAGGGCTGACCCTGGGGTTCGGGTACTGAGTTCCTAAGTGTGGAGGCAGGGGAGGTGGGCCCGCGGGTCCCCAGAAGCGCTGGAACGGAAGGGCGCTGGGAGGAGCCGTCGAACCAGCGCCTCGTCTCACCGGGTTCTTCATGAGCCGCTCCAGCTTGAGCTTCTGCTCTTCTGCCGCATTTTTGGGGATGACGAGCGCTTGTGGTTCTTTCTTGGGCCTCGGCGGTCGCACGGAGGAGGCAGCCGAACTCGCCATCACAGCTTTCCTTCTCTCTCGGCGAGCGGCAGCGGCGGCGCGCACGTATGACGACAGAGCCGCGCGCCAGCAGCGCAAGCGCACTCCGCTAGCAGGGCGGGGCTGGAGCGGAGTCGCAAGCCGGAAGCAGGCTGCTGAATATTCATGAGCTCGTGGCGGGGTGGGTTATCGTGATCAAAGCCGCTTGAATTCATTTCCTGTGTCTGAGCAAATCAGGGCAGCCGAGCGCCCACGTTCCAATGGGAGAGGTGGCCTTGCACCCCCAAGGGTTCGACCCCAGCCGGCCTTTCCAGTTCGCGTGCTCGTCGTGGCTCCGCCGGCAGCCCTGCTCTCAGCATCCCCTCCCGCCCCCGGGTCTTTGTCCTGGCCGTTCCTTGGGTCTGGTCCACTCTCCCTCCCATTTCTGACAATCTATTTAAGATAGCGCAGACTTGTCACTGAGCTCCCTGAGGACTGGGGCCATGTCTCTTTTGTCCTCGAATTATTCTGCACCTGACACCCAGAAAATCTACAAAGGTCGAATGAATGAGAGCCTTTCTTATGAGAAAGAGGAAAGGGCCCCTCCCATTTGGGAGCTAGCCTGGCCGCACAGCTAGGCCTTGATGTCCTCCTCCTGGACATAAACAATTTCCCAGAACACCAACAGCGCACAAGGCCATTCTGTCACCGTGATGGAGTGAGGCATAAACCAGACTGCTCTGTAATCATGTTTGAATATAGATGAAAACAGGAATATTGTTGGGACCACAAAAAGACCAAACGTTTTCCTTATTCTGGCTCTTAGGAGTAACTGCTATCTTCTTTAAAGCATTAGCTTCAGTTCACTTTACTTTTTTTTTTTTTTAAAGATTTTATTTATTTATTTCACAGAAAGAGACACAGCGAGAGAGGGGTAGGGGAAGAAGGAGAAGCAGGCTCCCTGCTGAGCAGGGAGCTTGATGCGGGGCTGGATCCCAGGACCCTGGGATCATCACCTGAGCCCAGCGCAGTCGCTTAACAACTGAGCCACCCAGGCGCCCCTCACTTTAAATATTTATGAAGAGAGCCAGTCATGGAATTGTGTCGCTTCTAATCCAGAATTAAACCCACTTGCTTGAACCCTCCCCCAGGTCACTTCACGCAAACCCAAATCCTATAATAAGTCCCCTTTCATACCCCCTTCTTGAAGTAAGTGCAGGCTTCCTCCTCGAAAGAGGCAACAGAACCAATTTTTCAACTACAGGTGTATTTCTGGTGGTCTTCACACTTGCTTGTTTTCTCATTTATTATTTGTCACCCACTAAAGAGTGGACATTCTGTTCACTGCTGTATTCTGATATCTACGGCAAGGCCTGGCTCGCAGCAAAGTACCCAATTAGCTTTTGCTGGATGACGATGGGATGTTGGAGGCCAGGCACCTCAGGTACGACTGTTGCTGTTGCCTGCACGCCTGCTCAGCCCAGGACAGCTCTCCCACTGAATGTCCCCTGCCAGCCAGGTGACCCCTGTGACAGGGTGTTGTGTTAGTGTCCTAACGCCATTCCTGGCCCCCTGATGGTAGGTGATTTTCCAGTGACCAAGGGCAATGAATTAGGAGAAGTCTTCGACTGGCCCAGGTCTGTGACTGGAACCTCTGGAGGGCTTGGCTAGGGTGTGGTCATGGACACATGACCCTACATCATACACTCCAACCACCCAGGTGCCTTTCCCCCAAATGTGCCACACACACACAAAAAGACTTTACCTGGAGTCTCTTTCCTTTCCTGGAGAACTCCCACACACCCTTCTTAGCTTTGCTTAAATGCTACCTCCTCCATGAAGCCTTCTCTGATTACCCTCTTCCCCTGTCCCCATTCCCTTCTCCAGGCAGTCGGTTGCTCTCTTCTTGGTACTCTCCCTGCTCTGGGTCCCGATGGTTGGCATATGGTAGTTAGCAGAGCGTGTCCTCACCATCTGCCTACCCACAAGTCTGGGAGGAGGGTTGAGCTGGAATCCCAGCATCTAATCCTGGCCTAGAGTAGAGTGGTGCTTCCAGAATGCTTGCAAAACAGAGGAATTAGGGAAGGAGGAAAGAAGGAAGTCAACAACTGCCCCCAAAAAAGAAAGAATGAATGAATGAATGTGGAAACGCAATAACCAGGGGACAGATGAATGAATGAACATGCGAGATAGTGGATCAGCAGAGAGTAAAGAGCCGGAGAGCAGCCATCTCCCCATCACCCCCCACCTCCGGGTCTGGCATAGAGCTGGTGTTTGGCACACAGCTGCTGGACGGAAGTGAAATGAATGAATGAAGTGACTGAGCGCACAAGGGTGGGGGGCATGTGGGTGCGATGGAGCTGGTAATAACCTCAGTGTCCAAGCCTAGTCTAAGTGTGTCGACATGTTTATCATCCTGATTTACAGGTAAGGAACTGAGGCCCAGAGGTGTGAGGGACTGGCTCAGGGTCACACAGACTCAAACCCAGCACTCTGGGCCCAGATCTGTGAGGGTCTGATTGATCACGAGTCTTAAGAATTGGAAGACCATGGCTCCCAGCAGGCCTTGGTGGGGTCCCTCCATGTGGCCCCCTTCTAGGGCTGAGGCCAGTATTGAGGTTCTGCTCCGCGGCTCCCACTGATGGGTGCCACAAGTGTGGACTCAGACCCAGAGCACCACCTCCTCTGCCACCAGAGGGCAGCAGCGCTCCACCCAGGTGCACCTGCTGGCCTGTGCCGTGGGGGCCCAGGACCACGGTGCTTTGGAGTCTGGCAGACCTGGTGCCAAAGATTGGCTCCACCAATTCTGGACTGTGGGCTGGGGAAGCAACTCAACCTCTTGAAGGCTGTTTCTTTATGCACAAGTAGGGGGCAAACAAACCCACCTTGACACTTGTTTGTGAATAAAATAAAGTGACCGCTGTTTAGTGCCCTGATACTCAACAGTAGGGTGACCACATATCCCAGTTTGGGCCCAGGACTGAGGAGTTTCTCAGGATGCAGGACTTTCAGTGTTAAAAGCAGGAGAATCTTGGGCAAACTGGAACAGCTAGTCACCCTAGAAGGGTGGGCACTCCTCCTTTAATCCTTTGAGTTGTGGTTGGTGCATAAAGAACTAAAACAGCAAAAGTGTTTACAACTATTCCATAATTTAAGTTTCTCACGGAATTAGTGAGTCAGTGGTCTTGCCACGATGGTCCTGCTGTCGATGACAAAAGAACAGTTTCAACAAGGAAAATCAAAACTGAGATGAAATACATCCACTTGGCAAAAGAGTTTGTCAATTTCCTATAAAGATAAACATACAGGGGTGCCTGGGTGGCTCAGTCGGTTGAGCGACTGCCTTCGGCTCAGGTCATGATCCTGGAGTCCCGGGATCGAGTCCCGCATCGGGCTCCCTGCTCGGCGGGGAGTCTGCTTCTCCCTCTGACCCTCTTCCCTCTCGTGCTCTCTGTCTCTCATTCTCTCTCAAATAAATAAATAAAAATCTTTAAAAAAAAAAAAAAAGATAAACATACAGGGGTGCCTGGGTGACTCAGTCGGTTGAGTGTCGACTCTTGGTTTCGGGTCAGATCATGATCTTGGAGTCGGAGATCGAGCCCCACGTTGGGCTCCATGCTCAGCTAATGAAGAGTCTACTTGAGGATTCTCTCTCTCTCCCTCTGCCCCGCCCCCAGCTCACGCATGTTCACTCTCTCTCTCTAAAATAAATAAAGAAATCTTTAAAAAAAAAGATAAGGGGCGCCTGGGTGGCTCAGTTGGTTAAGCGACTGCCTTCGGCTCAGGTCATGATCCTGGAGTCCCGGGATCGAGTCCCGCATCGGGCTCCCGGCTCAGCGGGGAGCCTGCTTCTCCCTCTGACCCTCTCCCCTCTCATGCTGTTTCTCTCTCGCTTGCTCTCTAAAAAATAAATAAAATCTTAAAAAAAAAAGGGTGAATTTAATGGCATGAAAATGATACTTCAATACATAATAAACAAAAGTCACCTTGCCAGGTTGCCAAGGTGCCAACCTCCTATTGTCCGGGAGGCTTTGGGGAGCACTACCAGCTTTGAGCCCACTTTGACCACCTGAGGCAGCACATACCCTATAAATCTGCCCTGCTCTGCCTCGTCCAGTAGGGCACTAAGGGGTTGGGTGGCAGAAATAGTCTTTCCGAAGCCCAGAGGCCAATGTGGATGAAGCCCATATGCTTCTGTCTCTGGGCCCCACACACCCACAGGCAGGTCAGCACCACAGGTAGGGGCTCCTTCTGACCCAGGTCATGCTGAGCAATGGTAGGAGGTGCTTAGAGCTGCCTCTGGTACAACCCCGTTCTCCAGACCTCCCAGTCTGACTTACTAAAATATCTTCCTATTCCTGAACTTGGCCCCCCCCCGGTTAGGGGACATCACCCGATAGGAGATACATTGCCCTGTTGAGGCTGACCCATGGTCTCTCAATTCCTGACATGGTCTGCCCCTCCTGTGCCCCACACTCCTTCCCTGGGTGGCCGCCCATGAATATGTGGACCACCCACAAATCTTCTGTTGAGTTCCACACGCAAGGGTAGGTCACATTCAAAATCTCCCCAATCCGATGATAATTAGAGTCGCTCACCTTGGTAGACACTTGCCCATATGCCAGGCTCTTTGGGATGGGGTCCTATGCACTATCTCATTTAATTCTCACAAAAACCTTCTGAGATAGACACTCTTTTTAAACTTCTATATCATGAAATGAAACATACACACAGAAAAAAAATGTACAAAGACAAAACACAGCTCAATGGACAATCACAAAGCAAACACCCGTGTGACTCCATTCCCATCAAGATCTAGAACATGGACCGCAAGCCACTCCTGCTCCTCCAAATCACGACTCCCCCACCACCCCGAGGTAATCACTCTCCTGGCTTGAATGGTAATTGCTTTCTGCCCTTTCTTTATATTTTTATATTTTCACCACCTAACTATACATCTCTAAAACTCATGTGGTTGGTCCTGTTTCTGGAACTCTGCACACTTGGAATCAATCAGAATGCATCCTCCTCCCCCCCGTGCTCACCTGTTTTCTTGCTTACTAGCATCAGTTGTAAAAAGGACCTCTTCATTCGAATATAGTCAAGTTTATCACCATTTCCTCTGTTTAGGCTTTTTGTGCCTATTTGTAAAAATCTGTTCTTACCGCAAGGTTACGAAGAAACTGCCCTATGTTATCTATTAGCACTCTATGGGCTTGTCTTTCCCATTTGGATCTGCCATTTACCTAAAACTGTTTTTGGGGGTTGATGTAAAGTCAAGAGCTAATTTCATTTTTTTCCACATACCAATATCCAGTTGCCCCAGAATCACTAACTGAAAGAATTGCCTTTCTTCACTGCTCTTGTTCCTCGTTGCAGATCTTCCCAACCTTTTATTCGGGGCCTTGCCCCCCACCCCCCCTTACCCTCCCAGGGCACAGCACAGCTCTTGCTTCAAGCCCTTGAGCCCACTGGGTACTCTCACAGATCCAGAGCCGGACTTGCAAGGGGAGTTAACGTTCCATGTGGAATGCTTGACCAATGGGGACAGGAACTGGTGATTAATGCTTCTCTCTTCCACTCCCTGGGTGGAAAGTTCTGAACTGTGCTCTCAGAGGAAAGCCTATATGGCTTCTCAGAGGGTCCAAGTTGGCTTGAGCTCTGGAACGCCCACAGCAGGGAGCAGCTCTCTTGGATTGGCTTTTTCTCTTCTCTGTTTCCATTTTCCTTGTCTCCTATGTTCTGTCACCCTGGGATCGCTTCCCAAAATAAATGACTCACACTTCTGAATGGAACCCAGGCTAAGACAGTTGGTACTAGAAGTGACTCAAGAAAGCAGCACCTCAGGATGGGATTATGGGATTGGATTGTGCACTGGGCAGGCTGCAGTAGGGATCCCCGTGCTAGGGGTCAGTGGGATGGTGATCACCCCTGGCAGGCAATTGCAGCGTGATCACTCATGCTTTCTCCTGTGACAGATGGAGCTGAGATTCAGGTAGAAGGCGCTGCATTAGCTTATCTGCCCTGATGGCCATTGAGAGACCTAGGAGCAATGGAAAGTAAGAATTGTGCTGTTGCCTGTTTTCTGTGAACTGCTTCAGAAGGGTTGAAAGAAGAAAACGCAGGCTCGGGTTAGCCAACCATGAACTCAGGACATGGTATGAAAGTCAGAAGGCAACCAAGGTGGTCAGCAACACCAGGTAGACAAGATGGCTTGTCTAATGCAGGTCATTCAGCCTCTGTCTTAAGCCACTCCAGTGATGGTGCAATTGGCCCAGAAACAGGCCTCTACTCAGGGGCAGGTCAGAACTACACAGAAAATAGAAGTTCAAGTGCGATGGTGAAGTTCAGAGCATGGTGACATGCAGGTGGCCTCCCATGTCCTGGGAGGCCTCCCCTTCCTGGGGCTCTTGGTTGCAGCTGCATTTGCATGAGTTTTACTTGGAAGACTTCCACCCTTTGCTGACTCATATGCAGCTCAGGTCAACTCACACTTTGTATTTACACCCATGTCTCTTGAAGCTGCTGCAGAAGGGGAGGGGGACACATGAGGCACCTGATAATTCTCCCTGCTGAATTTCCTTCTGGGGACACCTCTGTCTCACTGGCTGGCCCAGATCATCTTGGACCAGGGGCGTGACTCACTGCTCTTTAGCTCCCTGGCAGCCCCAGGGTGATCAGCAGGGCCGGGCACCCTGTCCTTAACAGCTTCCATCCAGCTTTGCAAGGAAGGGAGGCCACCAGTCACAAAGCCTGCCTCTGCTGTCCCCCCTCCACCTTCATTCATCCCGTCTCACAGCGACAAGCTTTGGAAGCCCAGCAACTTTGGTTTCAACGCAGGATCTGCCATGAGCAGGTTATCTGACCCTCAGGGAGTCACTAATCTTTCTGAGCCTCAATTCCTGACCTCTAAAATGGGCATAATGACACTACCTCATGGGATGGTTGTAAGGGTCAATTAAGATCGAATGTGTGGCTAGGACACTAGCTGGAATTCAGGTAATGGAGGCTGGAATATAACTGCCACCCTTGCCAAGGTCAGGTCTGCCACCTGGGCTTGGCATCCTATTTCCCATGACCCTCCAGAACTGGCTGCACCAGGGAGTTCTTCTGTTATTCTTAGTCTGTTCATCAGCAAATAAACATGCTCCCTCTCCCCAGACTCGATGTCCCTCTGCAAGTGTTCTTCTCTTCATTATCAAACTTGTGTCTTTTTAAAAAGTTGAATTGTGGGGGCGGCTGGGTGGCTCAGTCGGTTGAGTATCTCTTGATTTCAGCTCAGGTCCTGATCTCAGGGTTGTGAGATCAAGCCCCACGTTGGGCTCTGTGCTCAGTGCGGAGTCTGCTTGAGATTCTCTCTCTCCCTCTACCCTGCCCCCATTGTGCCCTCAAAATAAACAAAATCTTTTTTAAAAAGTTTAATTGTGGATATAAAAAATAGTCCTGAGAGGCGCCTGGGTGGCTCAGTCATTAAGCGTCTGCTTTCGGCTCAGGTTATGATTCCTGGGATCGAGCCCCACATCGGGCTCCTTGCTCAGCGGGAAGCCTGCTTCTCCCTCTCCCACTCCCCCTGCTTGTGCTCTCTCTCGCTGTGTCTCTCTCTGTCAAATAAATAAATAAAATCTTTTAAAAAAATAGTCCTGAGAAGAGAGAATACAAAGTGATTCCCACATACTTATCACCTAGCTTCAGCACCTATCCATACTTTGATTTCTGCCCCTGGTGCACCCCAGGGTATATTGTAAAGCAAATTTCATACCATGTTGTTTTATCTGTAAATACTTCTGGATGTATCCCTAACAAATAAGAACCTTTAAAAAATCCATAATACCACTATCACACCTAACAAAATTAACAGTAATTCCTTTATATCATTTAATACCCAATGTTTTAATATTCCCAATTGTCTCAAAAATGTTTTTTTTAACAGTTGGATGATTACATTTAATTTCTACATCTTATCTATGTCAGTTCCCCTCCCTTCTTTCTTTCCCACTACAATTACTTGTTGAAGAAACAGAGTATTTTTTCCTACAGAATTTCTCAGTTCTAGATTAGGCTAAATGCATTTTTTTAAAGCGCCCTTTGACATGTTCATCTATCCCCTTATTAATAATATAATTTATTTTATAAACTTGTAGTTAGATCTAGAGACTTGATTGAATTCAGGGTTTTTTTTTTTTGGTTTTTTTTTGCTTCTTTGTTTGATTCATGATAAGTTCTGTGTTCTTTCCACCATCTCACCTCAGGATCCCTGTTGAGACTGATTGTTTTGCTTTTAGTCATGGTAGGATTGATTGGGGGTTAGAAGTTGGCAGGCTAATCTGTCTATAATAAAGTTCCAAAAACCGATCTAATGGTTTTCACAGCCTGTAGTGGTTGTTCCTGGATCCATTATTTCACTGGGTGCTACAAGACGTTGAATTTCTAATTGTATCATTCCTTATGCATTTATTAGCTGGTCTTTTTCTCTATAGAGCTTCCTTCATTGCCCATCTGGTTATCCTGTAGAGATAAGCCTGCTGAAGCTACAACCCACATCTCTTTGGCCTACCTTTGGGTTTACCATATACCCCCAATTGCCCGCGACTCTCTGCTCCTCTGGATGTAGCATGACAGTTGCTAAGAATCTCACCTGTGGTGTATTGGTAAGTACCCACGTATGTTGCACCCTTAGATCCTGAAGGATGTGGGGTCAATGGCAATCATATGGATTGTGGAGTTGGCTGGCTTTTCTTCACTGCCCTAGAAAACTTGAAAGAACAAAATAACAAGCTCAGGACAGCCAATGGAACCAGCACAGGGAGAGTATCTACATGGCAATGCTAAAGGAGACTCTCATCGCCAATGCTGAAAATCAGAGCCAGCAGGAGAAGATTGACAAAAGACACCAGAGTCCTAATTGAAGAGTTATTGGCTGAGAACTTTCTAAAATTGATGAAAGATATGAATCCATGTATTCGAGAAGCTCAGTAAACCCTAGCAGGATAAATACAGAGAAAACCATCCCAAGCAGACCAGAGTCAAACTTCACTACACTAAAGATATAAAGGGAAAATTCTTAAACAGCCAGAGGAAGAAAGACACTTTAAATTCAGAGGAACAATAAGAATAATGGCTTACTTCTTAAGAGTAATTATATAAACCAGAGGAAATGGCATGATATCTTGAAAGTACCCAAAGGAGAAAGTCCTGCTAATCTAGTGATCTACGCCCAGTGAAGGAAAATAATCCCAAATGCTAGCTTGTGTCTGCAGGAAGGAAAGAAGAAATATAGAATGGGTAAATAGATGGAAACAATTAAAAAGATATGGAAAATAGCATGGCAGATGCTCAAAAAAAAATTAAACATAGAATTACCAAATGATCCAGCAATTCGACTTCTGGGTATACACCTTAAAAAATTGAAAGCAGGGACTTGGACAGATATTTGAACATCAATGTTCATAGCAGCTATTACTCACAATAACCCAAAGGTGGAAATGATGGAAATGTCCACCGGCAGATGAATACATAAGCAAATGTGGTATATCCGCACCCAGTGGAATATTATTCAGGCTTAAGAAAGAGGGAATTTTTTTTTTTTTTTTTTTTAGATTTGGTTTACTTATTTATATGAGAGAGAGAGAGAATGCCTGCGTGTGAGAGCAGGCAGGGGAGAAGCAGAAGGTGGGGGAGAGCATCCCAAGCAGGCCCGTGTGCTGAGCACAGAGCTCGATGGGGGACTCAATCCCCTGACCCCGGGATCATGACCCGAGCCGAAACCAAGAGCCGGATGCTTACCTGACCGAGCCACCCAGGTGCCCCAAGAAGGAAAGAAATTCAGACACATGGGTAAACCTTAAAGAAACTATGCTAAGTGAAATAAGGTAGACACAAAAGACAAGTGCTGCATGATTCTCCTTGTATGAGGTCCTAAGAGTAGTCAAATTTAGAGAAACAGAGTAGAATCACCTTTCAGGGGCTGGGGGAAGGCAATGGGGAGCTAGTGTTTAATGGGGACAGAGTTTCAATTTGCAAAGATGAGCAAGTTCTGGATACTGCCCATACCTTCCAACAAAGGTGAACACAAAGCAGTGTAATGCACCAGAAGAGAAGTAAGCCTCCTATTTGCTTCTTTTCCTTGTGTCCTCTGGACCTGATCAAATCCGATCCCAAATGCACCATTTCCACCTTTCAATGATTGCATTGTGTCCACCCAGCCTCATGACCCGGTGGATCTAAGGCTATGCAGCTCAAGATGGCCACTCCAGTCGCACAGACCATGATTCCCACGGATAGCACTCAGTTTCTTCTGGTAACTAGTGCCTGGACCATACTCCACAAAGGAAGGACTCTCGCCCAAGAGTTCAAACGCTAGAGACAAGGTTCTCTGAGATGGGCAGTAGGGGTGGTTGTTGGAGTTCCAGAGAACTTAGTCTCAGCCCAAACACAATGTTGAATCAAAATTATTGTGCAAAACAGAAAACAAAACTCCCGTGCTTCATGTGAGCAAAACACACTTGCTGAAACATTTAACATCATTTTTATATTTCAAAGGGGACATCTAGTCGATCTGAGAGCAGAGATGGGGAATGATTAGAAAAAAAAAACACCTTAGCCAGTGGGTAATCGTTGCCTTGTCATGGCCAGAAACTTGGGCTGGTGCTATTGGTCCCTTCTGCTTGCTCCTCAAAGGTCCTCTGGTCACTGTAAGTCACAAAACACTGTACCAGTTCAGGCCAAGTTATGACTCAACCTCAAACTCACTGAGGGGTATCAAGCAGGGCTGACAGATTGGGCCAGTAAAGAAACAACAAGACCTTTTTAGATTCGGAGAGTTGATCATTTGCATAGAGAGCAAAAGCAAGATCCGTGAAGGTGTCAAAAACCCGTGTCCTTGTTCAGGATGACACCAAGAACAAAGATGACAGTGTAACATGAGCGATCAGGTTGTCTCCACCTCATTTTTTGCCCATTTGCCTGATTAGTCTTTTGTCCTTGGGCTGCTTTTAGGATTTTCTCTTTATTACTGATTTACCCAATTTTTAAATTTTTTTTTGAGATTTTATTTATTTATCTGAGAGAGCGAGCGAGAAAGAGCATAAACGGGGGAGGGGCAGAGGCAGAGGGAGAAGCAGGCTCCCTGATGAGCAGGGAGCCTGACATGGGACACGATCCCAGGACCCTGAGATCATGACCCAAGTCGAAGGCAGCCGCTTAACCATCTGAGCCACCCAGGCGCCGACGAATTCACTATTTTGTATAGCTTTTAGAACATGTAGAATCTCATTATAAGAACCGTTTTAATGTCCTTGTCTCCTAATCTACCATTGGTGTCATTTCTGGGTCACTTTTGGTTGATTTTCTTCCTCGTTGTGGGTTATATTTTCTTTTTTCTTCACATGCCTGGTAATTTTTACTTGGATGCCAGACCTTGGGGCTCAGTCTCACAACCCTGAGATCATGACCTGAGCCTTGTTGGATGCTGGGTATTTTTATGTTCTTCTAAATATCCTTGAGTTTGGTTCTGGGACACAGTTCAGTTACTTGGAGACCGTTTATTCCTCTCAGGTCTTGCTTTGAATTAATTTCTTTCTTTCTTTCTTTTTTTTTTAAGATTTTTATTTATTTATTCATGAGAGACAGAGAGAGAGAGAGGCAGAGGGAGAAGCAGGCTCCCAAGGAGCAGAGAGCCCGATGCGGGGCTCGATCCCAGGACCCTGGGATCATGACCTGAGCCGAAGGCAGACGCTTAACTGACTGAGCCACCCAGGCGCCCCAAAATAAAATCTTTTAAAGAAATAAATTAATTCAGGGCGCCTGGGTGGCTCAGATGGTTAAGCGTCTGCCTTCGGCTCAGGTCATGATCCCAGGGTCCTGGGATCGAGCCCCGCATCGGGCTCTCTGCTCCTTGGGAGCCTGCTTCTCCCTCTCCCACTCCCCCTGCTTGTGTTCCCTTTCTTGCTGTGTCTCTCTCTATCAAATAAATAAAATCTTTAAAAAAAAAAAGATTTTATTTTTAAGCAATCTGTACACCCAAAGTGGGGCTCACATCCATGACCCCAAGACAAAGAATCGCATGCTCCACCCACTGAGCCAGCCAGGCTCCCCTCGGTTCTTGCTTTTAAACTTGAAGTGAAGCAGAGCTGTTTTTTCCAGGGTTAATTCTTTCCTTGAGCAAGACCCTTCCTTGTGCTCCAGTGTTCTCTGGAGCTGGAGGTTTCCCACTCTGGCTGTTGGAATCACGCCCTGTTGTTGGCCTATCTGGACATGGGGCACTGTTCCCTCTGATCCTTGCAGGTGGTTCTCTTCTTGGCCTTTGGTAGTTTCTTCACATCACGTGCTGAATGTGCATTCAGTATTCTCAACTGAATACACAGGAAGGGTCCTCCGGAGGTCTCCACAATTCTCTCACCAGGTAGCTCACTCTGCTACTTGCCCTGCAGACTTGAACTAGTCTCACTTCCCAGATTTCTGCCTCTGAGCACTCAGCTTGGAGTGACTGCTGGGCTCTTCCTGGCTTCCCCATCCCTGCACCACAGCCTGGAAACTTTTTCCAGTAAGCTGGGACCATTGCAGGGCTCAGCTCATTGGCCTCCCATCTTCCAGATATTACTGTTCACTGCCCAACGTCCAATGTTTTGAGTGGTATTGTTTGACGATGGAGAGTGTATTTGGTCCATGCTACCCCATCCTGACTGAGGCAGAAGACTAGAACCTTAGCTTTGCCCTTCCATTAATCACCATTTCATTATAAACTTTAGAAGAACTAAAGCAATCTAATATGTGGGTTGAATACAGCCGATGCATGTGTGTGTATGGATGGATTTTATTTTTAGCCTAAATACTCTGGAACAAGGTTTACAGCATTTAAGTCTATAGGTTTGTTATTTGAAAAGAAAAAGGAGTCTAGTTTTCCAATGTCACTGGGACATTGGAAGGTATAGGGCACCTAATTAGATGCCCAAATAATAAAGTAGAATGTACTTGCTTTAGTAATAAAGTAACAAAAGCAAGAATAATGATTAAGAACAAAGTGTAAATTTTTGAGGTATGTTTAAATCATCCTTTCTTTCTGTTTTTGCCTTTTTTTAGAGAGAGATAGCACATGAGCAGGGGAGGGGAGAGGGAGAGAATCTTTTTTTTTTTTCTTAAATTAACATATAATACATTATTTGTTTCACAGGTACAGATTTGTGATTCATCAATCTTACACAATTCACAGTGCTCACCATAGCACATACAGAGGGAGAGAATCTTAAGCAGGCTCCACGCCCAGCATGGAACCTGATGTGGGGCTCAGCCTCACAACCCTGAGATCATGACCTGAGCCAAAACCAAGAGTTGGACACTTAACTGACTGAGCCATCCAGGCGCCCCCATCCTTTTTTTTTTTTTTTTAATTTCCATTTTGCTGTGTGTTTTTTTTTTTAAATTTTTTTAATCACAGGTACTTTGATTGTTTACAGGTAATGTTTTCATGGCCTTAGTTAAATGCAGATACAAATTTACAAAAGCTTAAACAGCAGTCAGAAAATTCAATTGCTCTAATGTTGAGTAAAATTAATAGTAAGTACCAGAGAAACATGTCAAATACGACATTTAAAAAACTATGTCAAGGCTGGGGCAAGGGGAGAATAGGGGATTGCTGTTTACTGGGTGTAGAGTTTGAGTTTGGGGGGATGGACAAGTTCACTGAACTATATCCTCAAAAAGGGTTAAAATGGTAAATTTTGTTATACATATCTTATCAAAAAATAAAAAACTGTATCGAGAAAGTTTACTTGAAACAACTTACATAAGTCCATGAAATGTTTACACTGTCAACTGAGTTCCTCAAGAAGATTTATAAAAAGATTCTACCAGCACACTTGGATTATTATACATTTTAGTTGTCAATCCATCCTTATATTTTATTTATAAACTCTCTAATATCAATTTGGTTGGTAGTATACTTTAGAGTTTATTAAGACATAGCAGAGAAAAATGAGAGTTACAGCCATGGACACTATCTTCCAACGATGTTATGAGAATATCTTCCAACTTGGGGCGCCCAGCTGGCTCTGTCAGTTGAGTGTCTGAATCTTGGTTTCAGCTTAGGTCATGATCTCCAGGTCCTGAGGCTGAGCCCCGCGTCTGCTTGAGATTCTGTCCCTCTGCCCCTCCCCCCACTCACCTACTCTCTCTAAAATAAATAAATCTTAAAAAAAAAAAATCTTAAAAAAATATCTCCCATCTCATACGCTCTTTGAGAAGTTTACCACTTTTACTACTAAGAGATGCTTCTGAGTCCCTTCCCTTTGAATTCTGGGTAGGCTCGTAACCAACTGTGCAGAAGCATGATTTTCAAGCTTAGGTCATAAAATGCAGTTCAGTTTCTTTCTTGCTAGAATACTTCCTCTTGAGGCCCTCAGCCACTGTGGAAGCAATCTAACAGCCCCTAAGGCCGCCATGTTGGAAGGAAGCCCGAGGCTACTCGAAGAGTGGGAGATGGCCGGCCAGTCCTAACTGCCCTGCACCAAACACAATTTGCTTGCAGCTGTGTAAGATACCTGAGCCAGAACCTCCCAGACAAGCCCTTCCTGAATTTCTGACCCACAGCAACCATGAGAGATAATGAAATGATTGCTGTTGCTTTAAGCCGGTAAGTTTTGAGGTGATTTATTATATGGCAACAGTCATGAGAACAGACATCATAGGCTATCTTAACTTTGTTGCAAAAATCTAAATCTAAATGCATGACCTCCAGGCAGGATTTTGAAGTAACTCGAAAAGAAACCTTCCCACTCCCCATCTGACCTCAGCTGTAGAGGAGAATTTGCTGCTGATCATTGTTTTGGGGATCTTGTACTTCTCCTTTATCTCAGTGTAACCCCACCTCAGTAAGGCTGTCTCTTTCCACAAATAAATCATTCCTGACACATAAAGATTAGCAATTGATAAACCAACCCAAGGTATGGTTATACTTTATTGGGGTCTTACAAAGCCTTACTAATTTTGAATATTGGGATCTATGGATTATCTTAGAAATGATGAACGCTTTTAACTTTTTACATATTTACATATTAATATTTAAATATTTTGCCTTGACAGGGCACCATCACACACTTATTTTTTAAGATTTATTTATTCATTCATTCGAGAGAGAGAGAAAGGGAGAGCATGGGGGCGAGGGGTAGAGGGAGAGAGAGAATCCCAAGCAGACTCCCCATTGAGCGCCGAGCCTGACCCCTACGGCCCAGAGATCATGACCCAAGCCGAAATCAAGATTTAGATGCTCAAGTGACTGAGCCACCCAGGCACCCCACTTATTTTTTAAAACACAAAAATGAAAAATAGAAGTTTAAATATAATATATATATGGAGGTTTAAAAATGTTTGAAATTTTATACAAAAAAGTCCCGTTTTCCAAGCATAGAATTATTTTTGAGATTTGTGAGAAGTTTTCTTTAACAACTTTATTTGTAAATTATTTATCTCAGTAGTAGCCTTATTGACATATAATTCATATATTTGCATCTACATAAAATTCACCCTTTTAAACTGTAACCAAATCAGTGGTTATCAGTATATTCACCAAGCTGTGCAACCATCACCATTATCTGACTCTAGAACATTTTCATCACCCGCAAAAGAAATCCTGTACTCGGGCGCCTGGGTGGCTCAGTCATTAAGCGTCTGCCTTCGGCTCAGGTCATGATCCCAGGGTCCTGGGATCGAGCCCCGCATCGGGCTCCCTGCTCCGCGGGAAGCCTGCTTCTCCCTCTCCCACTCCCCCTACTTGTGTTCCCTCTCTCTCTCTGTCAAATAAATAAATAAAATCTTAAAAAAAAAAAAAAAAAAAGAAATCCTGTACTCACTAGTGACCCCTGCTATTCCCCTTTCTCTCCTAACTGCAGGCAGCCACTAATCTACTTTCTGTCTCTGTGGATTTGCTTACTCTGGACATTTCAGATAAATGGACTCATTATAATGTGCGGCGTTTTGTGTCCAACTTCTTTCACTTAGCAACAAAAATAAAGTTTAATTTTAATTCACTGGATTTCAAAGCCTGTATTTCTTTAAATACAATTCCCTGGGTTCATTCATGTTGCAACCTATATCTGTACTTCTTCCTTTTTATGGCTGAAGAGTATTCCGTTGTATGGCTAGAACACATTTTATTTATCCATTCATCCACTGATAGATATTTTGGGTGTCATCACTCTTTGGCGATTATGAATAATGCTGCTTTGAACATTCATGTATGTGTTTTTGTGTGAACATATACTTTGAATTCTCTTGGGTATCTACCTAGGAACAGAACAGCTGTGCTACTTGGTAACTAACTCTGTTTAACTTTCTGAACTGCTAAACTGTTTTCCAAAATGGCCATGGCATTTTGCTTTCCAAGCAATATATGAAAAGTTTCAGTTTCTATACATCCTTGCCAACACACACTGTTTTCCAGTTTTTTGATTATAGCCACCCTAGTGGGTGTAAAATGGTATCTCATTGTGGTTTTGATTTGCATTTCCCTAAGACTAATGATGTTGAACATCTTTTCATGAGTTACTGGCCACTTACAAATGTTCTTGGAAGAAATGTCTATTTCTGTACACATTTTTTAATTTGAGTTGTTTGCCTTTTTGTTGTTGAGTTGTAAGGGTTCTTTTTTTTTTTTTTTTAAGATTTTATTTATTTATTTTGACAGAGAGAGACACAGCAAGAGAGGGAACACAAGCAGGGGGAGTGGGGGAGGGAGAAGCAGGCTTCCCGCGGAGCAGGGAGCCTGATGCGGGGCTCGATCCCAGGACCCTGGGATCATGACCTGAGCCAAAGGCAGACGCCCAACAACTGAACCACCCAGGCGCCCCTTGAGTTGTAAGAGTTCTTTATATATCCTGGATAAGTCCATTATCAGATAGATGATTCACAAATATTTTCTCCCATTCTGTGGGTTGTCTTTTCACTTAAAAAAGAAAACAGTTAGTTTAGGGGTGCCTGGGTGGTTCAGTCAGTTAAGTATCTGACTTTGGCTGAGGTTGTGATCTCTGGGTCCTGGGATCAAGCCCCATGTCTGGCTCTGCGCTCATCAGGGAGTCTGCTTCTGCTTCTCTGCCCCTCCCCCTGCTCGTGCTCTCTCTCTCTCAAATAAATAAATAAATTAAATCTTCAAAAAGATCAGTTAGCCACCGCGGTGGCTAAGTCAGTTAAGCGCCTGCCTTCAGCTCAGGTCATGATCTTCGGGTCCTGGAATTGAGCCCCACATGGGCTTCCTGCTCAGCAGGGAGTCTGCTTCTCTCTCTCTCTCCCTCTGCCCCTCCCCACCACTTGTTCTCATCCTCTCTCAAATAAATAAAATCTTAAAACAAATTAAAAAATCGGGGCGCCTGGGTGGCTCAGTCGTTAAGCGTCTGCCTTCGGCTCGGGTCGTGATCCCAGGGTCCTGGGATCGAGCCCCACATCAGGCTCCCTGCTCCGCGGGAAGCCTGCTTCTCCCTCTCCTACTCCCCCTGCTTGTGTTCCCTCTCTCGCTGTGTGTCTCTCTGTCAAATAAATAAATAAAATCTTTAAAAATAAATAAATAAAAAATTAAAAAATTAAAAAATTAAAAAATCGGTTTAATGATTATACATACTTCATTTAAAAAATTATAAAATAGGGCGCCTTGGTGGCTCAGTTGGTTAAGCGACTGCCTTCGGCTCAGGTCATGATCCTGGAGTCCCGGGATCGAGTCCCGCATTGGGCTCCCTGCTCAGCAGGGGGTCTGCTTCTCCCTCTGACCCTCTTCCCTCTCTTGCTCTCTGTCTCTCATTCTTTCTCTCAAATAAATAAATAAAATCTTTAAAAAAAATTATAAAATATTCCATATCCAGACAGAATATATATAATGCAAAAGGATTAAGAAAAAAATAAAATGACCATCCATGTACTTACCATCGAGCTTAAGAAACAGATTATTACTGGGCGCCTGGGTGGCTCAGTTGGTTAAGCGACTGCCTTCGGCTCAGGTCATGATCCCGGAGTCCTGGGATTGAGCCCCGCATTGGGCTCCCTGCTCTGCGGGGAGCCTGCTTCTCCCTCTGACCCTCTCCCCTCTCATGCTGTTTCTCTCTCTCTCTCTCTCTCTCAAATAAATAAATAAATAAAATCTTTAAAAAAAAAAAAAAGAAAGAAACAGATTATTACAGTACCATTTTCCCCAGTCCCCCAGTCTGTACCTTCCATACATTGCAACCCTACCCATTCCCACTAGGGAAAACCACAATACTGACCTTTTTGTGTTTGTCAAGTTTTTTCCTTTTTAGTTTTATTGTATATATATATGCCTCTAATACATTTAGTTTTGAATGTTTTTGAACTTCATGTAAGTGGAATATTATATGCAGAGCTTTTTTTTTTTTAAAGATTTTATTTATTTATTTGACACAGAGAGAGAAGGGAACACAAGCAGGGGGAGCAGGAGAGGGAGAAGCAGGCTTCCTGCGGAGCAGGGAGCCCGATGCGGGGCTCGATCCCAGGATCCTGGGATCATGACCCGAGCCGAAGGCAGACGCTTAACGAATGAGCCACCCAGGCGCCCCTGTGCAGAGCTTTTTGCAACTTGTTCCTTTGATCAATATTTTGAGAGATTTATCCATGGTAACGGATGTTGCAGTGGCTCATTCATTTTCATAGCTCTAACTATGAATCCATCATATGAATGTTCCATTATGTACTTATCCTTTCTCCTATCAGTAGATAGTTCAGTAATTTCCAGGGTTTTGGTGTATAAATAGTACTTCTGTGAACATTCTTGTAGAAGTCTTTGGGCATGTTAAAAGAATTTCTTTAGGACACAAGCTTAAGAGTGGAACTTCTGAGTTAAGGGTATGCATCTCTTCAACATTACTGCATAATGCCAAAAAGCTTTTCTTTTTTTCTTTTTCTTAAGATTTTATTTACTTATTTGAGAGAGAGAGAGAGAAAAAAGAGAGAGTACAAGTAGGGAGAGGGGCAGAGGAAGAGGGAGAAGCAGACTTGCCACTGAGCAGGGAGCCCAGTGCGGGGCTCAATCTCAGGACCTTGGGATCATGACCTGAGCTGAAGGCAGATGCTTAACTGATTGAGCCACCCAGGCGCCCAGCCAAAAAGCTTTTCCAAGTGGCCATACCACTTTATACCTCTCCCACTCAACCAAAAATTCTCATTGATCCAATTCTGGTCATGGAGCGTACTGAATGACTTTAGTCTTTGCCAATCTGTTGTGTGTAAATGGTAATTTATTTGTGTGTGTGTGTGTGTTAAAATATAAATCCCACTGGGGTGCCTGGGTGGCTCAGTTGGTTGTGCGTCCATCTGTTGGTTTTGGCTTGGGTCACGATCTCGGGATTGTGGGATTGGGCCCCGCGTTGGGCTCCATGCTTGGGGTTCTTTCTCCCTCTCTCTCTCTGCCCCTCCCCACAATGCTCTCTCTCTCTCTCTCTAAAAAAATGAAAAATAAATAAATCTTTTTTTTTTAAGATTTTTTATTTTTTATTAAAGAGAGAGAGAGAGTACAAGCAGGGGGAGCGGCAGGCAGAGGGAGAGGGAGAAGCAGGCTCCCCGCTGAGCAGAGAGCCTGATGTGGGGCTCGATCCCAGGACCCCGGGATCATGACCTGAGCTGAAGGCAGATGCTCAACCATCTGAACCACCCAAGTGCCCCCAAAATAAATAAATCTTAAAAAAATATATATATGGGCGCCTAGATGGCTCAGTCGGTTAAGCGTCTGCTTTCAGCAGGGTCCTGGGATCGAGCCTTGCATCATCGGGCTCCCTGCTCAGCGGGGAGTCTGCTTCTTCCTCTCCCTCTGCCCCTCCCCTGCTTGTGCTCTTTCTCTCTCTCTGACAAATAAAATCTTTTTAAAAAAGAATTAAAAAATATATAAATCACATCCAATCTACCATTTTAGCCATATTTTTTTTCATTTTAGTTATTTTTAAGTGTACAATTCAGTGGCATTAATTATATTCACAATGTTGTGCAACTATTACCATGTCTATGTCCAAAACTTTTATGTCACTCCACATGGAAATTTTGTACGCATTAAGCAATAACTTCCCCTCTCCCACAGTCGTCGGTAACCCTTAATCTACTTTCTGTCTTTATGGATTTGCTGGTATCTTTTAAAGCTCTTGAGCACCACATTTTAATCTCAATTAAGTCATAAAATAATCTTCCAGGGGCGCCTGGGTGGCTCAGCCAGTTGAGCATCCAACTCTTGATCTCAGCTCAGCTCTTGATCTCAGGGTCATGAGTTCAAGCCCCGCTTTGGGCTCCACGCTGGGCATGGAGCCAGCTTAAAAAAAAATAATAATCTTCCAATTTACAAAGCTCCAAGTTGAAAGTTATAGTGCATAAATCTACATGGGCAGAAAACCTTTCATAGTTCTACTTTAATTAGCTCTCTCCAACCAGTCTAAAACAGGGAGAATAAGGTCAGTGAGAGAACATTTTCCAAGACCACACAAGACTCCTTTCACCTCTGAGGCCTGGGTCCTTGTCCGGTTTGTTTTGCAAGATCAGAATTCTTGATCATGCTCAAGGGAGGTTGATTTATGCCGCAAGCGGACAGGGGTACCAGCGGAGGGCCTTTTGGATAGGAGGTATTGGAGTTCTTACGGTGTCATTGTTCCCCTGCCACTTCTGAACATTCTATTTCAAATACATGTAATTTGTCTTTGCTCTTTTTTTTTTTTTTTTTTTAGTGTAAGCTCTATACTCATGGTGGGGCTTGAACTCAGGACCTTGAGATCAGGAGTCACATGCTCCACCAGCTGAGCCAGCCAGGCGCCCCTGTCTTCACTCTTTATTTTTTTTTTTTTTAAAGATTTTATTTATTTATTTGGCAGAGAGAGACAGCGAGAGAGGGAACACAAGCAGGGGGAGTGGGAGAGGGAGAAGCAGGCTCTCCGCCGAGCAGGGAGCCCGATGCGGGGCTCGATCCCAGGACCCTGGGATCATGACCTGAGCTGAAGGCAGACGCTTAATGACTGAGCCAGCCAGGCGCCCCTGTCTTCACTCTTCAAAGCAGGGTTGTTCATCTGAGGGCCTGCGATGGCTCGTGCATAAATCATTCCGTAAGTCCATGACCTTGAATGGGGGTAAAATTATGTCTTTGACCTCTAAGAGTTACAGTTCTTTAATTTAAGGAGAAACCACACCAGTATTCGCAGCACCTGCCGCTTTGCCACGCTAGAAGTCAGGGATATTTTCATATCGGAACTCGGTTGTTGCAGAAACTTTGAAGTGTGAATTACACGAGTCATTCTTTGGAATGATGGTGATTATTAGAGCCGCTGCTAGAGTTTGCTATTTGAAGTGTTAATAAAGAAGCATGTATATTACCATATCACAAGTTCAAAATTTTATTTGAATTTTTTCTTACAGTTAATACTTGGGCAGAATTCCAGTATAATTTGTTTTCTTTGCAAGTCTATGCATTTGCTTCATGAGTTTTAAAACATTATTCTGAGCTTCATCAGACTGCCACGAGATCTGAGGCACAAAAGAGATTAAGGACCCTTGCCCTTTCCTACCTGCAGGATGGCAATTTGGGTCAGATGAAACTTTTTTATTTTATTTTTTTAGGTAGGCTCTACGCCCAGCGTGAAGCCTAACACGGGGCTTGAACTCACGACCCTGAGATCATGATCTGAGCAGAGATCAGGATCTGAGCAGAGATCAGGTGTTGGACATTTAACCAACCGAGCTACCCAGGCGCCCCCTTTTTCACTTAAAAAAAAAAAAAAGATTTTAGTTATTTGAGAGGGAGAGAGAGCACGAGCAGGGGGAGGGGCAGAGGGAGAAGCAGACTCCCTGTTGAGCACGGAGCCCGAAGGTGAAGCCGGCATGGACCCCAGGACCCTGAGATCATGACCTGAGCCAGTCAGACTGCTTAACCAACTGAGCCACCCAGGCGCCCCTCTTTTTTACTTTTTTAAAGGATTTGGGGAGAATGAGACTTATTACTCAATATTTGCATTAGAGCGCTGTTTTGATGTCTCTTAATACTGACCATATGAGAACCCCTCCGGTCCCAGGAATTTTCTGTCTTCTA
Organism: Mirounga angustirostris; assembly: GCF_029215605.1. Lineage (NCBI taxonomy): Eukaryota > Metazoa > Chordata > Mammalia > Carnivora > Phocidae > Mirounga > Mirounga angustirostris. The sequence continues at coordinate 171,831,984 of NW_026991713.1, forward strand.
TTCCAAAAGGGCCCCACTTGGCTGTTAGGAGCACCTACCCGAGGAGGCTGTTTATTTGAATCATTGCTGGTACTCCAATTCTATTTCTGAAAGTATTTTCACCACCAGGGCCATAAAATACTGGCTTTGTGTGTTGAGGGAGCAGGCGGAGGTGTGGACCCTCTGCTCCCCCCCCCCCCCCCCCCCAGCACACGTGCCTCCATTCCCCCTGCTCCTCCTTGGAGCGAGTTCAGTTTCACGTCTGCAGGCAGGATGGGAGAGCATTTTCCCACGTCGTGGTCTGGCTGGTGGGTGGCTGAGTAAGGGAAAACCCACCTCCCACAGTCAGGCCTGGGTGCCCTCCCAGAGAGACCCTGCACCCCTGGTTTAGCCCAGAGCGCTCTGAGACCAGGTCATCTCGGTCCTGTGCACGGGCCCACACTTAGCCTCACAGCGTACCTGCCTCTGGGCTGACGGCCCCTCCCAAGAGAGCCTATCGATGGCAGTGGTTCGCCTCTCCACGGCTCTAACCCCATCTCGTACCTAAAGGGAGAGCTGGGAGATCTGACAGCAAGGGTTGGATGGTGTGGTCCCCGGCTGGAGAGAGCCAGATAGTCCCTGGGGCCCCCTGCTGGAGATGGACAAGATTTCTTCCTTCTCTCCTAGGTGTGGGGATTGGATTCTGAGTTCTCCACTTCTCGGGTGGAGCTCTCCAGGTGGGTCCAACTGGCCTCCGAGCCTCAAGCCAGAGATCCCCCGCCCCCTCCCGTCAGTCTGCGGATGATCTTTCTTCCTCCTCCTCCTCCTCCTCTCTGCCCCGGCCCCGGCCCCGCTCATCGCCCCTCCCCACACCTGCAGCAGCCTCCCTGGCCCCCTGCCCTCTCTTTTACCCCTTCCACTCCATCCTCCTCCTGACCCTCCGGCCCCAGGGTGATCTGTCCAAAACACAAAACAGACCATCTCCGCTCCCGTCTCAAACTGGTTCTGGATCTCCAGTGCCGTTCGGGTCTGGCTGGCATTCAAGGCCTCCTCATCCTGGCTGGTCTCATGTACCACTCCCTGCCCATCGCACCTGCGGTCCCCAGCCCCGTCAGTGCCCCCGACAGGCAGCCTGGGCACGTCGGCCACGTGGCTACAGTGCATGGACCAGCCCTCTGTGGCTGCCCATCACGCTGCAGTGGGCCTCCCTGGCTGTCCCCTGCCACCCTGAGGGCCCGACCTGCACACAGCGGGCACCTGAAGCGCTCCCCCCTGCCCCCAGAGATGCCGCTGCCGTGGGCCATGGCCGTGGTTTCCCCGGGGTCCCATGGAGTCTGGGCTTTCTGGAAGCACTGCTTTGAGTAGTAGGCCCGAGGGTCTCGCCGTGGGGGCCAGGCTGTGGAGGGAGCCTCCTTTCCCCTTGACCTCCTGTTGCTGGGCCCTTGTGTGCCTTAGAGAGCCCACGGTGGTCCCCATTCTCTGCTGTTCTCCCCCAAATTCACTTTACCCTGGGAACACCTCAGGCACAGTGCCTGACGACCATCCTCGGGGTGGGTGCAGACCCTCTCCCACTTTCTCATTGCCCCCAGTTCAGCAAAGGCGACAGGCTTCAGTGCCCTACTTTGCCCTACTTCCATGCCCAGATTCCCGCTTGGGACACTCCGCGGTGGCCCGCTGCGTCAGGACCACGCACTTTGTGTTCAAGGCTTACGCCCGCCTCTGAGGCCGCTCTGAACACTTCCAAGGGGCAATCCACTGAGGGAGCAGGGATGGAGCCCCAGGCTTGGGATGATGTCTGTGGCTCGGCGTCTTGCTGGAGGGGAGGAATGTTCTGGGACTCCAGATGACTGAGAGGCAGAAAGCAGCCAGAGTTCTCACCAGCTTGAGCCCAGCTTGAGCCTCACCCCAGACCCCCTCTGGAACTGTCGGGACAGACCCCAAGCACCAGGGCACGGGGGCAAGAGCACAAAGAGGCTCCAGGCACATAGATGGAGATGCTGGGGCATAGGCAGCTCTCCGGAGCACCGGCTTTGTCCTCCTCCCTCTCCAGGGCGCAGCAGGAGCAATGCTCAGTCACTCCCGGGTCATTTTGTGAACCGGGACTGGGCAGCAAAGCCCTGGGAGCCCAGTGGGGGTGCTCATGCCCCTCATGTGGGGAAGGGCGGTGGGTGCTGCGGCTGCAGACCCAGGAGGATGGGGTTGACCTGGGGGTCTGACACATATGGACGCAGGCCCTGCAAGGGCACTCCTGGGTGGGGGGAACCTTGGGTCTGTGGCCCCAGGTGTTTGGACTGGGGGAGGGGGATGCTCTTTAGCTCAGCGGGAAGGAGATCCTCCTCAGGGGGAGTAGTGCCCAAGGGCTGGGGTGCTGTGACCTTGAGGTTGTGTCTCCAGTGCCCGGGGACACAGGAGCCCCCGCTGGACTTCTGCCTGCAGGGGAGCATGGGCTGAGGCTGTGGGAGGGGAGGGTGAGAGGGCCCTCAGGACTCTTCCAAGTTTGAGTCAACCAGCCTCTCCCACTGCCCAATCCCCCAAAGGCTAATGTGGAGGAAAGCTGCCCCACCAGCCACTGACCTGCAGTCCCCTACGGGAACACCTTACTCTCTCTTAGCCAGCAGCCAGGGACAAGCTCCTCTTGGCATTCAAGGCCCCCATGACTTGCTCCCCGCCCCGCCTTCACTGTGTCCTTGCATCAAGAGACCTCTTCCTTCTCCTCTTTCCCCTACCCTCTGCCACCCTGCATTCTTGCCCCCAAGCGTCTGCTCAGGTCACCCCTCACTCTAGTTCCATTAAAGCCCCCTCCCCCATCCCTTCCCTGTGGGCAGTTCCCCTGAGCCCTGCTGTGGGGCCTAGCGCTTTAGCTCTATGCCTTCCTCAGGTACTGCCGGTTGTCTCCCCCCTGGACCTCTCCCTGCTGGACGGGGAGCTGGGTCCCCTTAAAGACAGAGCTGGGTGGGGGCCGGGCAGGCGCCAGGCCACTGTGGGCTCAATGGGGGGGGGGGGGGGGGAGTTGGGGATGCCATGTGTGGTACCCCCGCTCCTTCCCCGCAGTCCCCGAGACCAGGGCAGGAGAAAGGATGACAGGAGAGCCGAGTGCAGTCCCTAAAACAGGCTCTTTAATAACATTTATGTCTTCACTGAAGAGCTTCGCTTTTCTCACCCAGCGCCAGGCTGGGGCCGGCCGGGTCCGCTGGACGGCCGGATGGACGGGCACGGGGCGGCGGGGCCGGGTGGCCCCAGGCCCTTGGCGCCGCCGCGCAGCGCGGGGCTAGTAGAAGGAATACTGGTTCTCGACGGCGCGCGTGTGGCCCCGCGCTCCCTCGGCCGGCGCGGCCTCCGGGGGCTCGTCGGCGCCGCCGCCCCCCGCCTCCAGGAGGCGCTCGGCGCTGTTGTTGCGGCTGCGCGCGCTCAGCGGGCCGTCGGCGGGGCGCGGGGCGGCGGGCGCGGACGCGGCCGAGGACGACGAGGCGGACGAGGACGAGGCGCCGCCCGCCTCCGACGGTGAGGCGGGTGGGCAGGCGGCCGCCGCCAGGCTGGAGAAGTAGTGCTGGCCGGCCGGCTCGCTCCAGCAGGCGGGGGGCGCGGGCGCGGCGCTGGCCGAGGGCCCCGGGGCTGTGGCGGGAGAGCGCGGGCGCGTCAGGGCCCAGCCGGGCCCGTCGCCCCCGCTGTCCCCAGCCCCGGCGCGTCACACGCGGACGCGCAGACCCGCAGGAACGGGGTGGCCTGGCTCTCCGGGTTCCAGCCCCCCTCCCTGGATACCTGATGTCACGGGGACGGGCGACAGGGCACACACAAACCCACGCGTGCCGGACCCCCTTCCCCGCGCCCCCAACACTTCCTTCAGCAGCTCTGCAGGGGTCTAGGGAATCCCTCAGCGCTGCCTCTGAGCGACCACCTTCCGCCTGCCCCCAGTCACTCAGGACCCGGACCCGGTCCCTGCGCGGCCACTCTCCCTCCAACCCTGATGGCCCGGATTGCTTACAACCGCCCAAGACCTGGTGTTCATCCCACGGGGGCTAGCGGTGCTGGGCAGCAGCCTGTGGGTGACGCCCTCCCCGTAGGGCCCACCTGTCTGTCCTCTTGAGCCATCACATAGGCCAGCTGGGGGGAGTCTTACCGGGTGGGGGGCCCTGGGCCCGCACGTAGCTGCGGAGGGTGATATCTGCAGAGCCCCCGGACTCCAGTGGGATCGGGTGGGTGTGGAAGTGGCGCAGCATGTCGAGCACGGACTGGAACCACAGGTGCTGTACGTGGCATTGCCCGTGGCTATTCAAGGACAGGCGCAGGTGCTGTGGGCACAGGACGGGGTGGTCAGTGGTGGGGGCCCGGGCTGGCCAACTGCTTTGCAAGCGCCTTTGAGGGTCATTACCAAGTCTCACAGAGACCATATGGGGCTGTGTCAGAGCGGGGGCACCTCACACATTGAGCCCCCTCTTAGGGGGTCACTCCGGTAGTGAGGATGGGGAAGGAGGGTAACAGCCAGGCTGGGGACTGAAGGGAGCCGTGCATTTAGTCCCCATGCTAGGAGCGCACGCATCATGCCCTTTGCACCCCCATCTCTAGTCTCCAATAGCCCCAGAAGGTAGAGATTGTAGTCCCCATGTTAGCGATGGGGAAACTGAGGCATAGGGAGGGAGGGAGTCACCCACAGTCACAGAGCTAGGAAGAAAACTCATTTGTGTGATTCTCCCACCCTGGCAGGCTAGGAGTCTGCCTGCTGTTCCTGCAGAGCTAAGGCCCAGGGTCCGGGGGGCAGTAAAGACCCTGAGTCTAGCTGGGGAGGAGCAACCACATGTCCCTCTTAATGGTGCTGCAGCGGGAGCACCTGGAGCACAGGGAACAGGGCTGGTTCCTCCGTGGGTCTCCAGGGCCTGCATGTGACAAGTGCCCCAGGGAGAGGAGCCACAAGCCTGTGGTCTCTAGTGGTGAGTCACAGGTCTCTGGCTTCAGCCCTGTTTTGCTCAATGTGTGTTCCGCAGGAGGAAGAGTGGCTGTCTCTGGGGGGAAGCTGGCCTGGCCACCTGCATAAAGGACAGAGAAGCCCTGGGGGTGGAAGGTAGCCCCATGAGTGAGTTCTGCCGCTCAGCAGGGCCAGAAATTGCCAGAACAGTGTGGCGAACCCAGGGAGCATTCCTGGCAGCCCAGGGCAAGGGCTCAGCTGGAGAGGAACAGCCTAGTGGGGTCCTACCACAGCCTCAAGTCTGGGTAGGGCCTTTGTGGGCATAGGCCTAGGCAGACTTGGGGCTCAGGGGGAAGGTGCAACTCAATTTTCGGGAAAACCTTCCAGACTCTTATTATCCGAAGGTGAAAGGCGCTGCCTAGGAGGTGTGCACGCAGTAGGCTGGAGGTCCCGCTCTATCCCACGACTAACTTGTCAAACCCTGGACAGTCACCCAGCTCTGAGAGGGCAGCAGCTGGGGCGAGTTCCAGGCTGGGTCATGCCCTAGGAAGGAGAGGAGCCTCCCACCCTGCTCCACCCCCCCCCACTCCCCCTCCCCGCCATGCCCCCGTAGAGGGCTGGGCACCATCCTAGCCTCTGGCTTGGGCACGAGTCAGATCCAGGCGCTCCCGGGAGGCCACATGAGGCGGTGCTGGCCCAGAAGGAAACTTCGGGCTGCCAGGGACAGCGCCACACGCCCCGTTGCCAGAGGAGCGAGCTGGTAAGGGCAGCTGCTTCCCAAGGAGGCGCCCCGGGGGAGGTGCTGCGTCTTCCATGCTGCCGAGGAGAGATGCCCGGGGAGCCAGGGGAGGGCCTGGGCCAGGCCAGCCGGGGGTTGGGACACTGACCGCCAGGGCAGGGCTGGAGCAGGAGTCCTGGGGTGCCCCCTCCTCCAGCAGGGACGGACCGGAACCGTGTCCTGGGAGGAGCCGGGGCCGGGTCTGTTGCCTTACCGGAAATTTGGGTTGGTGGGGGGAGTGGGGTTGAGGTTCCTGCCCGTTCTGATCTCATTGTAACCACAACCCCCCCGCCCCCGACATCATTGACTTTTCTGTCTTATTTTCCTTTGCACCTTATTATTATTAGCACACAATGTCCTTCCTCGAGAGCCCCCCATCTGGGCACACTGCTCCCCCCTTGCTGTGCCCTGTCTGGATCTCCCTTCTTCACCTCGAGGATTCTCCATCCACTGCACACCTCAGGTCACTGACCCCTTATTCTGGCTGGTGAGGTCAGGAGAACCGCTTCCCCTGCAGACCCTGCACGGCGGCCCTGTGGCCCAGTCTGCCTCCTCCTCTCCTGCCCAGCTCTTGAGGCCTGCCTGTGTGTACTTCTGTGACCCTGGGGCTGCCATGGGCCTAGCTCAGAGCTGGGGCTCAGGACGGGTTGGTGAACCGACCTGAGCAGGGAAGGAGACGGGCTAGCTGCGTGTGGGTGGGGCAGGAGGGCCTTGGTTGACCTTGGCCCTGCACCAGCGTGGCTGTGGGCAGAGACCCTCAGAAGCCTTAGTGGTAAGCGATCCCCAGTGCATAGGGTCAAAGTGAAACCCCCAGAAGGGCCCGGCCTCCTGTGCGCTCAGCCACCAGTGGGTGGCTTCCCCATCTGGATAATTAAGAAGCCACATCTAGGGCTGACCGCACCCCTCAGGGAGGTGTTGGGGGGGGTTGCAGGTGGGGTGAGGGCACGCCTGTGGGAAGTCATGCCTGCTCCTGGAGCACAGGACCAGGACCACCTCAGGGCTGGCCACACTGCCCCCGTGTGCCCCGCCTCCCCCCCACTGCCGCCTCCCCCTCTCCACGCCCCGGCTGACTTGCCTTGGCCTTGCCCTGGAAGTTGAAGGTCAGCACGTACTCCCCAGGCCGAGTCTCACTCTGGCGGATCACGAAGAGGCCGTGGCTCCGGGGCCCGCCGGCAAGCACCAGCTGAGCTGCCCTGACCCGTGACAACGTCCCGTGGAACCAGGGGTAGTCGGAGAGCTCCAGCTCAGGCTCAGCCTCCGGCTCCGGCTCCGCTCCCTCCTCCCCTGCAGAGGGACGGGAGTGTGAGGGGTGTGGGGGAGCGGAAGGGGTGAGTCAACGAGAGAAGAGATGCCACAGCTTCTTGGGTATTTGCATGTAAAATGCTGTATGACTATTCTTAGAACGAGTCAGGGAACCAACCCAACTCACTAGTTCAGCGTATCAGGTAAACTGAGGCACAGAGAGACCGACTGTCCTGGAGTCACTCTCCAGTCAGCAGGAAACCTGGGAACAAGTCAAGTCTCCTTGTCCCCAACCCCTGGTTCCAACCCTTTACCCTCCACTCCTTCTTTTTCCATGGACTCGAGGGCCTGTGGGAGGGATCACCTTCCCGGACTCGCCCACAAAAGCCAGAACCACTGAGCTGCCGTGCAGTGTTCCCGGTGCGATGGGACATCATGGCTTCTGAGGCTCAGGAGGGCCCCTGTGGCCTGGGGGAGGGGGGTGGGGGGGCAGGAAGGAGGCCCAGGGAGAGAAGACTGTGCGCACACCTGTATTATTGCTGTCCTGGCCGCCGCCACCCGAGGACTCCAGTGTCTCCAGGAAGGTCTCCAGCGGGACATGGACCAGGGACTCCCCGACGCCATCTCGGGCTCTGCTGTGTGGAGCTGTCACCACGGCTGCTGTTGTCTCTGGGGGCCGCGGCAGGTCCCCTGCTGGAGACGAGGCGGTGGGGTGGGGGGGAAGCGCATCCATCTGTCGGGCCATCCGGGCACCAGCACCCCCTCTAACCCTGCCCTCCCCCTCCCCCGGCCAGCTCCGCCCCCACCTACCATCCGTCAGCAGCTCACAGCTGCAGGAGGCCACTCGGCTGGCCAGGCAGCCTCCCCGGGTGCAGGACAGCTCAGTGTCTTCCTCACTGTCCCTGCGAAGGCAGGAAGGCACGACTGTGTCCCGCCATGGGACTCAGACCCCAAGCACAGGCTGCTCGCGGAGCCCCCAGTGATGGCTGACAGTCCCCATGGCCAGCAGCAGCCCTCTCCTGCTCGTCTGGGTCCCTCTGCCTCCACGTCCCTCTGTCCCAAGCCATCAGCTTGCTCTGTGGCCACCAGGGACATGCCTGGGCCATAAGGAGAGGTCTCCGAGTGGGTGCAGTCCTCCTTGAGGCCATATGAGTCCTTCCCACTGACCCACGAGGGGCTGGCCTCCTCCTGGGACCCCAGGGGGTGTCCCTCAAATGATGGCAGGGCAGCTCCCTGCCCTGCCATGGCCTTTGCCTCCCTGTCTGTGACACGAGGTGCCTGGGACCCAGCCAGTTCCAAAAGACTGCAAAGTGAGGTTCACCTTCACAGGGGCTGGGGGAAGAATTTGCAGGGTAGATGGCTGGGGGGCAGTGGCAGGGGACTGATCACAGCCATTTGGGGGATGGGCCAGGGAAGGGGGGCCTGGAAGGCACTCAGGCCTTTAATTGCACTTCCTCAAATGAAGCTGTTAATTAGAAAGCAGCAGCCCCTCCCCCCGGGCCTGGCTCACCCCATTAGCCAGAAGAGCCAAATGCTCGGCTGTTGGCCGGCCTGCCCCTCCTACTCCCGGCCTCGGGATCGCTCCTGGATCATGAAGCCAGGCTCCCCGCTGCTCCTCCTCATACAGCTGCCCAATACTGCCCTCTGCTTATTACTAGCCATGGCTCCCCATTGCCCCCGACCTACCAGCTTCCCAGGCTCTCATCACAGCGCCCCTCTTCAGCTCTATGCCTAGCTGCCCAAAGGTCTGGACATGCCCTGCTCCCCTCCCAACCTTGGCTGGGCGGTCCCCTCTGCCTGGCTCAGGCCGGAGGAGGAGGGGAGCACCTCTACCAGTATACCTTCTCTGAGCCCCAGGGTCGGATTCAGGGCCTTGCCTCTGTTCTGCCACCTCTGGCCCTTTGGGCTCGCCCTGCCACTGCCCATGTCCTAGTGCTCTCAGATTCCTCTGGAGTAAGGACAAGTCCCAGTCTGACTTTCTTCCAGCTCCCTAGGCCCTGGCCCTGTGGAGCAGGCTCCAAAGAGCCGATTGGGGCTGGGGGTCCGGATGAGCCTGGCCAGGGCTGCCATGAGAAAACCCATCTCCCAAGCTCAGCTCCCGCCCTCACCAGAAACCTCACCCTGTAAGGGCGGGGGGACCACGGGGCACTACCCGGCCCGACTCCCACCCCATCCACCCATCCTGGGGCCACCTGGGCACTCACCCGGGGTCCACGCAGCCCTGGATATCAGCCACCCATGAGTGCTTCTGCAGTGAGTCAATGGTCTCCAGGATATACTCAGCTCCATTCTCAACCTGGGGAGGGGGTGGCCGGGAGTCCAGCCCTCAGCACAGGGCTGCAGACTCCAGGGCAAATGGCTCATCCCACCCCTCCACCATGGGAGCTCACCGGTGCGGGCAGCAGGGAAGACAGTGTGGTCACCATCGGGCACCACCCCAAGCCCAGGCCAGGGTCCCCGGGGCAGAGCCTTGGCCGCACTTTCAGCAGCCCCTCCCTCCTGGGCCCAGCAGTGGGGATCATGGGGGATGATGTCCAGCCCCACTGAGCTCAGGTCCTCAGGCCCTGGAGATGCAGCCTCTGAGGAAGCCATGCTGGCCTGGTACCCCGGAGATGGGGTGAAAGAGCATCACAACCCTCAAGTCCAAGAAGGGCCGGCTGGCCTAGCACACGGAGCTGAGGGGCTCCCACACCTTAGTGCCTGGAACTCTACCTCTGTGCCCCATGCCACTGGGACAGGCAGTGCCCAGAGCGTCACCCCGCCCATATCTGATGACCTCTTCCCAACGGCCGTGTGAGGGAGGCGGTAGGTTTTCCCCACTTTACAGAGGAGAAGACTGAGGGTCAGAGAGGTCGGGTGACTTGCTCACACCTGCACTCAGGGGCAGCGCCGGGACCTGAACCCAGATCTCCGTGATGCCAAGGCCCCGGGCTCTCAGCTTTGGGTGTGTCTCCGGTGAAAATGCAGTTGCTGCCTCCCAGCAGCTCAGAGCTGGGAGGGGCCTCAGAGACCACCTTCCACCCCTGTCTGACTAGATGGGGAAACTGAGGCCCAGAGTGGGGCTGGCAGGTGAGCCCCTCTGCCTCGGGGCTCCTGGGTGCCGTGGGCAGCACGGTGGCCAACCGGCTGTCGGGGACGAGGCTCTGGGCCTGCCTCACCCAGCAGACAAGAAAGCCAGGCAGGGAGGGACTATGTCCTCAGCCCCCGGGGGCCTGGGGTGACTCAGGGTACGAGGTTGGCAAATGTTTGCTAAATGAATAAGGGAGTTTTGTGGCTAAATAAACAAGGATGAGTAAAACATAAACCCAACGAGGAGCCTGAAGAGGAGGGTGGGGGCTTCACGCCTCTTGGGGTGGGTGGAACCAGGCCTCCTTGGGGCCTTGGCTTTACCAAAACCCAATGCTTCGAGGAGGCCCAGGGCCACAGCCCTGGCAGCCTGGAGCCGTGTCCTCAGCAACCCAAGCAGGCCACCCTGGCAAGGTGGAGCCTGGGAAAAGGAAGAGAGCTGCCCCCAGACCCACCGGGGTGCCTCCCCGCCCACCCTCCATTGCCTTTGTGCCCTCCGTGGGACCAGGCAGGTTCCCACACTCCAGTGCCCAGGGACGGGGGCATTTGCATAAGTGCTGCGGGCTGTGGGGTGGGTATATGCTGGTTCCAGTTGGGGAAGGGAGGCAAGGAAGTGAAACTCAGAGGAGCTTCACTGGGCCAGGGGGAAATGGGAACGGGGGGCCCCAAATGGTGGGTGACACCCAGAGCCCGCGGCGCTATAGCCCCAGGCCCGGATTCAAGGCCTAGCTGTGTGCCAGGCATCTGCGGCCGGTCCTGGGCCCTGCGGCAGGCTCCTCGCCCTCTCTCCCGCCGCGGTAGCCTCTGGCTGTGCTGCCCAAGGCGGAGGTGGCCTGGGGCGGCCGGGGGATTTGTGGGGCCGGGGGTGGGGCTCACCTTGAGCACAAACGTATTGTCTTTTTCTGGCATCTCCAGGGGCATCGTCGTGCGGACCTCGATGATGGCCGAGAGAGGGATGCTGACCTTGGGCCTGGAGGCCTGGGAGGCCAGAGGAAGGGGCAGTGAGAGAGTCACCCAGGGTCTTCTGAAAGCCTCTGCACCCTCCCACCCCTCAGAGGTCAGAGCCGCCCTCAGCTTGGAACACCAAGGCAGCCCTGGCTCTTGCTCACAGGTGAGTAAGTTGAGGGAGTTTCTGGGAAACAACGGGACCTCCCCACACAGTCACGTCACAGACAGAGCTGGAACCCAATTCTGAGTCTCCCACCTCTGAGCCCTGAGGGGAAAATTCCACCCGGGCTGCCCTCCTGCCCTGCGTACCTACCATGTCTGTAGTTTTCACATTTTTGACCCCGACCCAGATGCGACAGATTTGACATCGTGACCCACTACATATGTGCTTAGTTAAGAAGGTCTCTGAAACGTCTCACCAGACAATATTTATCCTGTGTGTGATGGAGTAAGCGAATTTCTAGTCCATCCTAGTTCATTTGAGGAAAAAAAAAAAAATGCTGCCCTCCCCCTTTAGAGCAGACTTTCCAGAGCATGGCTCTGGGGTCCCTGACTTAGAACAGGACTCCTGGAGAGGGGCAGGGCTGTGTCCCCGGGTGGAGGAAAAGGGACCCGTGTGGGGTTGAACCAAGGTGAGCTGTCAGGGCTCCCAGGGAGGGCCGCTCTGTGTTAGGCCCTCCCCACTCTGCTCCAGGGCTCCTGGCCACGGCCCTAAAGTCCCCCAGGGCTGGCTTGAGATTGAGCTTCCCGGCAGGGCTTGGGCTCCAGAACAGGGACTTTCTCTGGAGGAAAAGGGAAGGGCCGCACACTGGGTGGGCAGGCTGATGGGAATTCCTGGTAGCACTGGCCGCCAGCCAGTGGGGGCAGGGCTGGGCTTGGAGCAGGGACTGAGGGCCTTGGTGGACCAGGGCAGGCCATCCTGCTGGCCAGTGGGGCCGGGGCTCAGGGTCCCGGAGTAGGGAGAACAGACACAGATGGACGGTGCCGGCCTGGTCTGGGGGCTTTAGCTGGGCTCCCGCTGGCCGGAGGGGCCGATTCCTGCGCCCGGCCTTCGAGATGTGGCTGTCCGAGCTCAGTGAGTGGCCTCTGACCCTATCCAGCCACACTTCATCCTTCCCATTCCCTGGCCAGGGCCGGCAGGCGGTGCCGCCCCTCCAGAGCAGAGGCACAAGTGGTGAATGGTAGGACGGGCGAGACTTTAAAAGAGAGGCCCCAGCTGCTGCACCCCTTCCCCCAAGGGCAGCGGACGCTATTTACAGCCGGGCAGCTGTAACTGCCACTCAGGCCCAGAGGCATTGAGCCCTGGGCCTCTGTCCTTGCCCTTTGGGCGACTCTGGGCCAGCCCCACCCCGCCTGCCCTACTCACCGGGCCTCGGTCTCTGACAAGTGGTGGAGCTGGGCTTAATGGTCTAGGATTTCTCTCAGGGGCCTAACGGTGGGGGCCTGGCAGGCAAAAATCCCTTGGGAAGTCGGGGTCCTATGACTCAAGGGAATAAGTGTGTCCCCGGGAAATCATCTCTCCAGAGTCCACGCAGCTCATGGGCACCCAGCCTTGGGGAGCCCACACCCTGCCCCTCCAGCGGAGAGAGAGGCAAGGAGGTGCACCCAGAGTCTGACAGCCTGGGAGATGGAGAGAGGCGAGAGGATCAGGGTGACTAAAGGTGCCGGGGAGTAGGGAGGGCCGGGGGGGGGGGCGAGGGAGGGCTGGGTGGTTCTTGGGGTGCAGCCAACTGCCGCACCAGCCCAACCTCCCACCTTTCCGAACCTCCCAGCACACAAGTAGCTCCCACCTCCACGCTCCTCCATTCTCAGGACCACCAGGGTGGTGGGTATAATTAGCCCGGCTCTGCCACCCACCAGCTCTGTGACTCTGGGCAGGCCACACCTCTCTGAGTATTCCTTTGTTCTCTCTTCCGTGACCTGGGGATTGTGATGCCCACCCTGTAGGGGGCCTGGGGGGATGAGATTATGCACCAGGCTTAGGGCTCGGTATGCCGTGTGCCCTCAGAAAATGGGCACTATTGTTAACAATTATTCCCACTTTCCCAACAGGGCAGGTGTGCCACCGGGGAGAGGGCCCATAGCCGCCCCCAGGGCTCCGATGGCGAGCCCCCAAGCTGGGGAGGGGGCATGGTGCACTCAGGTGAGCAGCAGAGCTGGAGATAGCTAGAAGCTTAGCTTTCAAAACCTGGGCCAGGTAAGGGCCACCCACCAGGGGCTGGGCTGCAGCCTGGGAGCTGCACCGGGGACCGACACGTTTCAGGCGCCCTCCCTGTTTGGGAGGCTCCAGCCACCCAGGAGCCCTGGATGAAGGATGGAGGAGGGCAGGCCGCCCTGGCACCCTCCGTTGCCCCCCACGCTGGGCCGGGCGCTCACCTTGGGTGGCACGAAGAACTCGAGCCGGAAGCGCTCGCCGGCCACCGCCCTGCGCAGGAGCAGGCGACACTTCTGCCACTGGGCCGTGCCGCCCGGGCCCGCGGCCGCGTCATCGGCCACCATGAAGCGCAGCGCGCCCTCGCGCTGGATGTCCACCAGCTCCACCTTGGCCGCCAGCGTCCGCGACAGCCGCAGGCGCCGCGTCCACTTGTCGCGCGGCTCGGCGGGGGGCTCGGCGGCCCGCGGGGCGGTGCCCGCGTCGGGCTCGGGCGAGGCGCGCCGGTGCCACATGTCGCGCACGCCGTCCACCACGCACAGGCTCATGTTGCGCAGCGAGAAGCCCTTGCGGACGCGGGCCTTGGCCGCCGCCTGCGCGGACACGTCCTCCGAGCTCCGCGAGTGGCCGTAGGCCGCCGCCTTGAGTGCCGTGGGCCCCGACATCTCGGGCTCCATGGCGTCGGGGGGCTCAGCTGCCCCCCGAGGCGCCGGCCCGGCCACCAGCACGCGGCGCACCTCCTCCCCGAAGACGTCCAGGAAGTTGGCGGCGAAGTGGCGGGAGAAGGAGGCCCCGGCGTCGGGCGTGTCGTAGGCCGGGTTGTCCCGCAGAAAGCGGCAGAACTTGTGCGCGAAGTCCACGGCGGCCGCCTGCGCGTGCAGCTCGCAGAACTGCCGCCAGTCGGGGACCGGGGCGGGGGCGGCGGCGGCGGCGGGGCCGGGGGCGGCACCATTCATGGCTCCCGTCCCATCGCAGCCCCCTGCGGCTGTGGGCGACAAGAGCGCGGGGTGACTCTGGGACCTCAGCGCCCACCCGGCCCCTCTCCCCCCGGGGCTCCCTGGGGCTGTGTGTGTGTTGGGGTGGGGTGCGACATCATGCAGCCATTCAGAGCAGGGAAGGACGGCAGCATCTGCAGGAGGGGGGTCGTGTCGTCCTGTCCCCCCCCCCCCCCCCCCCCCCCCCCCCGTCACACTCTTCAAACGGCATTCTCCAGGTCATTTCTGGGGCTGGCGGAGGCTGCGGTCCCAGGTGCCTTGATTTGGGGTCCCCACGAGCCTCCTGTTACCTAGCTTCCCAAACAGATCTCTTCTGAGGGGCCCTAAAGGTGGGTGGACAGGAAGGAGTCGTGTGCACTCCTCCCAGCTCTGCCTTTGAAATATGCCAAGAACTCAACCTTTCCTCCACTCATCATCCGGGCTGCCCTCCAGGGGCCCACATGGCCTGTTCTCTCCCCTGCGGTACTTTAGCAGCCTCTTCACTGGCCCCCAGAACTTCAACTCATCCCCTCCCCCCCCCCAGTCTGTTCTCCACCCAGGAACAGAGTCATCACTCCTAAAACAAGACAGATTAGGTCCCTCCTTTGCTCATAATCCTGCATTGGCTCCCATTCCACTCAGAGTAAAAGTAGAAGTCCCACCCATAATACCCAAGCTGTCACATGATCTGCCTCCACTTACCTCCCTGAGCCTATCTCCTGCCACTCTTCCCACCCACTCTGCTCTGGCTGCTGCTGGGGCCCACCCCAGGGCCTTTGCACCTGCAATTCTCTCTTGCACTTGCCTGGAATGTTCTTTCCCCCACACTCCCTCACCTCCTTCAGGTTTCTGCTCATCTACCATCTTGTCCAATAGCCTTCCCTGGCCCCCACTCTACTGAGAGTAAGGAATGCTCCTGTTCCACCCAGCACTGGTGTCTGCATGCCCTTGGATTGCTTACTTTTCTCTGTGGTGCTTATCCCCATCTGACATACCATTTGTTCCCTTGCTTGGTTGTGTTGTCCTACCCCCCACTCCCCACCACACCCTTCCCCTGAGAATGCAGTGTTTTAAGTGGGCTATGTCCCCAGTGCTGGGCACATGGTAGGCACGGTAAACACTGAATGAATGGGGGCGCCTGGCTGGCTCAGTCGGTAGAGCATACGACTCTCGATCTCAGGGTTGTGAGTTCAAGCCCCATGTCAGGTACAGAGATTACTAAAAAAAATAATAAAACACTGAATGAACAAATGGATGTGTCCAGCACACGTTCACACATGGATGTGTCAGGCATGTCACAGCTGTCACTGCCTAAGCCCTCACATGGGGCCCGAGAACACGCAGCTCGTTAGTGACGGGCCTGGGATCCTTCCTCTGACTCCAGGACCCCAGGGCTCACCTTCCAGTGTGGACCAAGTAGGACCCGTTTTTCATACTGGCACTGAAAGCACTGCATTCTCAGACCTCTTTCCGTCCCCATGGTCTGCACTCTTCCCACCTTCTGGAATGCCGTTCCCTCTGAGCTCCCATCCAAACCTGGCTTTCCTGAAGAGGTTCCGATGTAGGGACTCCAGCTCGCTCCTGTTCCCAGGTCCATCCAGCCTATATTACTCTGGCTCGCCAAACTACTGGTGTGCCCAGGCATTTGGGGGCCTTGCCTCCTTGTCCCCCAAGGTGGCCACCGCTCCTGGGGGCACAGGTCCAGCCCGCTGTGTTTATATATTCCACCCCTGTCCCTAGGCCAGGGTGAAAATTACCAGTGGGGTGATGAGGTCCTGCCCTGCCTTGGGGAGTCCCTGTCTGAGGGGGTCAGCCTGGTGTTAGGGGAACTGAGACAGAAGGTCATGCCCTCACCTGTCCTCCCAGGATCCCCACATTTCCCAGCATGGCCCTTCCCTCAGAGCTCCTGGGAGCACCAGCTCATCTCTCCTCTGGGATCCAAACTCTGTAATTAAATGCCTGGTAAAAAATAGCTGCCCCACTTCTACGAGATCATCTGCGGGGCCTCTGGGCCATACAGCACCGTGGGAACTCCCGCTCACCTCGGGGCAACCTCGGCCATTGATCTGTAGTCAATAACCACAGGACAGCCCCAGGCAGGAAACAGGCCACTTGATGAGGCTACTTAGCACAGAGGACAGTTTTCCCAAACCGGCTCAGAGACTCCTATCCGGGCCTGAGAAAGAGGGTGGCTGGGAGTTAGGAAGGTTTCCTGGAGGAGGGGGGCTCTGCGTTGGCCTTTATGACAGTGAAGAGGGAAGCGGACGAAGACTGACCTTACTGCAGGGATGAACGGTAACTGGGAAGCAGACTTTCAGGACATAGTGGGTGGGATTGGGGGAGAATGGGGCCTGCTCGTCTTCCTTCCTTCATCTGGCTAACTCCTACTCATCCTTCAATAATGAATCCAGGGGCCACTTCCTCTAGGAAGCCTTCCCTGACCTCCCCCCTGCCTCCCCCCACTATGTGGCATGAGTGTCTCCTCCAAGCTCCAACAGTCCCCTCCCAGAAGCCCCTCTAGCAAGGTGCCAATTACCGGGTGCTCCAGGTGTCTGTTCCCATGTCTGTCTCCCCATGTGGCATAGACACTCCTTGGGGGCAGAAGGCAGGCACGAGGCGTATGCCAGGAATGAGGGTGGAGGTGGGAATGCACCTGCCACCACCACCACCGAGGCCTCTAGGGAAGGTGGAGAGCCAAGGCCTTGTCCTGACTTGCTGAGGGGGCACATTTTGGCGGTGGGAGTGGGGAGAAAGCCCTGCAGCTAAGCCAGTTCCTTTCCTCCCCGTTCCGCCAGGAGGCTCGGACTGGGTGACACAGCAGCCTGGGAAGCCAACTCCCAGTGTGAACACCCATCTGCCCCACCTGGGGCTGGGAGGAGGTGCGGGGGCAGGCGGGGAGGAAAGCAGTCCCAGTGGGCATATTTGCACATCAATGCCTGGTCCTCCTCATTCTTCCTGCGGGATGAAGGGGCAGAGCAGAGGGACAGGGCCCTGGGGGGAGGCTCTCACAGCGTGCGTCCCAGCTAGTCCTCACAGGAGCTAGGGGTGGGACTCAGAGAACTTGCCACGGATATGGTGGTTATGGCCATGCCCTGGGTAGGGACTGGCCTGGGAGGCACTGGGAGGTTAGGCCTGCCTTGACTTCCCCTACCCACCCTTGCTGGCTGGCCAGGAACCTAGTAGGCCTGAAGCCCAGCAGCCCTCAGTGTCCCCTGGGTCTAGCTGGAGGGGCTACACGGAAAGGACAGGGGTTGAGCCTCCAGAGGTCAAAGTTAAAGCAGCAGGGCCAGCAGGGAGCCCTGCACAGAAAGTGACTTTCTGTGAAGGGGAGGCCGCCGGCCACAGAAGAGGGCTCAGCCCCAACCCAACTGCCCTTGGAGCCAAAACTGGGGATGAGACCAAGTGCAGGGATCTGGGCTGACCTGGGTTCAAGGCCCGACAGCCCCACTACCCTCTGGGTGAGTGACGCTGACCACAACTCCCACCTCTGAGCCTGCTTCCTCACTTTAAAATAGCGAGGAGGGCTACTCCTCCCTGGAAGGACAGCACCGTTATAATCCATGTGCGGCCACGGGCAGAGCCGGACCCCCCCACCAACCTCTGGGTGGTGAAGCCAGGAGGCTTTTCCAGCCCTCTCTAGGGACCAGCCGGTGTGTTACCCAATTAATGAGACAGGGCCCTCCCCCATTCTGCAGGTGACCAGACCCAGATGTGGGAAAAGCAGAACCTCAGGGCGGAGGGGATCCCAGAGGTACTAGGAGCAGGGCGGCCGAATTCACCCCGGCCCCTGCCGTCTGGTTGGCCTGGAAGGTTCATGGATGAATCCTCCTCCAGCGGCGCCTTGGGGACCCCCCTAGGTCTTTGGCTCTGCCCGGATGGCCGTCCTCACTCTACTGACTACTCAAATTCTCCTTGGCACTTAGACTGCGTAAAACCTTTTCTTCCAGGAAGCCCCCCTACACTGGCCCTCCCTCCCTGAGCTCCCATGGCCCCAGTGGTCCTTGGCCCTCTTGCTTCTGTGGGCAGGGTCCCAGTTCCTCCGCCTATGGCCCCGGGGAGCCAGAAGAGACTTGCTGAGTCAGTGCGGGATGGCGCCAGACTGGGCAACAGTGGGCTCGCCGTCTCAGGCCAGGCCCTGCGTCTCCTCAGGCCTTGGCTCCCCATCAGTGAAACGGGGTGCTGAGCAGTGGCCTCCAAGGCCTGGGGCTGTCATGGCCCTTGGACGCTGACGACTGGGGCCCCACTGTCACCCCCCTGGGACCAGGGACGGGCAGGGGTTGTCTCTCATCTTCAGGCTTCTTCTGTGAAGACAGGGGTGGGAGACAAACGGTGCCCACGTGGACAGACCGCCCTCCCCTGATGCATCACCCCGCGGGTTTCGAGGCTCCGCTGGCCTACCTGGCTCCTGTTTTTTTTTGTTCCCATTTCACCAGGGCCGGCGCATGATGGGAGGGAGCGTCCGGGAGGCGAGATGGGGGAAGCCTAATCAAGTCCTTGCCTGTCACCTTTCCAAGCCAAGGATTCTCCTAACCCCGCGGCCAGGAACCCAGATGGGAGACCACCCCCCACACACACACCCGGTTAGAGGCCTGGGAGAGGGGGCGGCTGGCCTTCTGGTGGTAAAAATAGCACTCGCAACTGGAATACAAAAAAGAAGGCCAATCATCAGCCCCTGCCACAGGCAGTTCCGGACCCCACGGCCAGGTCATTCCTTAAAATATTGATGAGGCAGCCTAGCCTCCCCCGCTAATGGGCCGATGACCCATCGATCCAACCCGCAGTGGGCAGAGGCCTGAGGGGGCAGGAGGCACCAGCCTGGCCCACAGCCTGCAGGGGCCTCGGGGCCTTGTGTGCGGGAACCCCAGCGGGAGCTTCTACCACCACAGGAGACGATCTGCCCCCAGGGAAGGGAAGGAGGCCCTGCAGGGCAAGCTAGCCACTCAGCACCCCAAAAAGCTGTCCTGGGGGGCTGCCCCTGGGTAAGCTCATCCAGCACCAAGGACCTTGACCCTTCTCCTGCCCCCTCGCTCAGCTCCGTGCTCAGGGGAACACCCAGACAGCCAAGAGCCAAAAGGGCTGGTGAGGGTCAGAACTGAGGGTGCTCTGTTCTGTGCTGGGGTGGGCAGTGACCCCCCAAGAACCATTCATGATGGGGAAACTGTGGTCTCTGCCTAGGGCCCCCCAACACAAGAAGAGAAGACAAGGCCTCCCTCAGCCTCAACCATGCCCACCGATGTCCTGTCCTCCAGGCTTCTCAGGATGGACCTGGCCTGGCCAACCCAACCCCACCCTTGACCACGAACGCTCCTTCTGTCCTCTGTGGGGTGGTCCCCTCCAGCCCCCACAGGACACAGACCACATCTGGGCTAGTCCTTCCTCCAGGAGTGCCTTCCGCCTACGGGCTGGCTGCTGGAGTTTCCCCCGCGGATGGAGACACAGAGTACACAGAGCACATTCCCTGTGTCACTGTTGGGTACTTGCGTGTTGGCTCTCTAGTCTAGTACCCGCCCCCAGCACGTCCCCCCAGGGCAGGCTCTGAACCAAGGCCTCCCGCAAGTGAGGTGTGGCTGGAATTCCCCAAGCCTCTCACACAGAATAACTGCTCACCCCATGACCCCAGAGGAGGCCCAAGTGGGCATCATTTCTGGTCTTAACAACCTTGAACCTGCTAGGACTTTGCTGCCGAGTGGGTGTGGGAGGAGGGCGCTCTGGCTGGTGACAGGGACAGGTGCAGAGTAAGAGCCCTGGGGGCTCCTGCCCTGTATGGGTCGCAGGGGGTTGGGGGGAAGGGGGCTCAGGTGGGCCCGGCCTTTTGGACCAGCAGTGTCTCTAGCAGGGAAGGGGACCGTCCTGCCTCCCACACGGACTGCTTCATGGTCCGAGGCCCATGCTGAGGAGCAGCGTTGGGGGGCGGCCATCAAGAGCTGGAGCAGCTCTGGGCTCAGGCCCCCCCCCCCATGCCTTTCACACACAGCCAGCCTGTGCCAACTGAGGGAGGGCGGAAGCCCTTCTGGTGAGCCCCTGGGCTTTCACGGATGCCCCCGATCTGGACAAGCCCTGCTGGCTCTGGGACCTGCAGACCCCCGGTCCTTGGGGGCCCCACAGCTGCTCCCATCCCAGAGGCCCCACTGCCTGCCTGTGCTCCCACCTGCACATCTGGTCATTTGACATGTGGGACGGTGGAGAAGGTTAACAGCCTGAGACCGCGGGGCGCCTGGCTGGCTCAGTCAGAAGAGCCTGCAACTCTAGATCTCGGGGTTGTGAGTCTGAGCCCCATGTTAGGTGTAGAGACTGCGCACAAATAAAATCTTAAACAAACAAACAAAAGTCCTTAGGTAATTGGTTAAGGAATCAAAGCTTTGCTTCTATTTCATGAATGTTCTGCCTCCATTCCTCTTGTCCTCTCACTGCTCTGAGCAGATGGCTCCTCCCTGGCCTCCCTGTTTCCCACTGTCCCCGCCAACCCCCAACAAATCCAGGCTCCACAGTGTGGCCAAGGTCTTTTCCGAGAACCCACATCCAGTTGAGCTATGTCCCTGTTTCAGACCCTTCTCCCCTCACATCTTCCCTGCCAAGAGAGGATTTGCCCATTGTACAGATGAGTAAAGAGGGTCCTGGCAAGGGCAGTGACTGACCTATCATTCACTGGATTTGCACTGGCTTCCCACTGTGTGCCAGGAGACATGCTGGGGGGTTCAGCACCATAGAATGGGCGAGAGGGAAGGGTGGAGCCGAGTTCACATCTGTCCCTTTCTGCAGCATGCGCTACTCAAAACAGGGCCCTGTCCCTGGGGAGCTCTCCTCTGAGAGCATTCGGGTGGGGGGGGCACCCAGGCCCCACCTCAGGAAAAGGAAAGGAGATGCCCAAACTGAGAAGGGGCATGCTGACAGGCTGGAGGGCCGGGGAGTCCAGAGCTGGGCCCTGGAGGAAATAGAAGTCAGATGAGCAGGCAGTGGGGCCCAGGACAATGAGCTATGCCGGGGCCTGGGGGCTTAGGAGAGAAGCCCATCCTCCTTCAGGAGCACCTGGTGCTGGACAGTTCCTGGACAGCTGTAGGTGGAGTGCAGGCTGGGATGGCTCCAGCTGCACTTGCCCTGCCCTCCCTGGGTATAGAGCAGAGGCACCCCCTCTCCAACCTCTAAGTCTCTCCCAGTGCCTTGGATCTCACCTAGGCCTGGATTCATACCCTTCCCAGACCTCTCTGGCCCAGCCCCTGATACCTGCAAGACACCCCCCTCAACTCCTACTACCCAGCCCACCTGTCTGCCTTCTGACTTTTCCATGACATCCATACCAGTGACTCCTGAGACCTCCAATACCCCCCCCCTCAGTTCTGAGTATCCCAGACCTCTGGGTACTAACAGGTGCTTATAAAGCTTCCTTGGGTCTTTCTCTGAACAACTGAACTCCCACCCTGGCTGATCTCCAGGCACCTCAAACTCAACACTTCCGAGTTCTATTACATCCTCTTCCTCCAACCCCTGCTTGCTCTCTGCTTGGAGTCTCAGCACCCAGCCCGGCATTGCCTCACCTGCTCCCACTCCTCTGCCCCAACAGCTGCCAGGCCCCTGAGCTGATGGAGGCCTTGGGAACACCCCCTTTGTCCTGTACCCGCCTCCACCCTCCGCCTCCACCCTCACTCTCCTGCCCCTCTACAATAGCATCAGACCATGACCCCCCAGCAGGTGTTATACCCACCCCCAGGTAGGCCCTATCCACAGAGGGTCCGAAGTATCTGGAGAATGGAGCCCAAACCCTGCATCATCCAGAGGAGTCAAAAGATGCTATAATCCTACACACTGATGCCCTGCCTTGATCTGCCCAAAGAGGTGTGGGCTATAACCTCCTCTAGATAGAGGAAGGTCTGAAAACAGACCTAAACAGGTTGAGGGGGAAGAGAAACTTCCCCAAGGCTCCAAGGATGCCACCGCCCCTCGGTCCCATGTGGACAATGAGGAGCAGGAAGCGAGGCAGGCTCCAAGAACCCCATGGACACAGTAGCCAGGAGACCCATGGCACCTAAAACCCTAATTCCCCACAACCCAGGCTAGGTACACAGGCAAGAGGTAACGACCAGGCTCTTGTCAGAGACAAGTGGCTTAGAGGCCTGGCTTGTTGGTTGAGTGGCTCTGGCCCAAGTCATTTCACTTCCCTGATCTGTTTCTTTCTCTGTAAGATGGGGATAATAATAGTACCAAACCCACAGGGCTATTGTGAAGATTACATGAGACTTGGCACATCAACTCAAAACCAAATGCTCAGTCTTGGGGGAAGCCCACTCTTCGTTGTGGTTGTGTGTGTGTGTGTGTGTGTGTATTCTCCCTAGGAGACCCACTAAGGAGGAAAGAAGGGTTTAGAAAATTTAGACACATTTTCCACAACAGGTAAGAGGAAAAGCATGTATATAGAAACCCTCGATGACTTAGAACCATTCAACTAACCCGCTTCAGAATCTCTTGCCCACCATCATGCATGCCCTCTAGAGGGAGAGAGGAGTAGAAGGGAGCAGTTGGTGGGAAACTCTGCCTTCCAGACCCCCATAAACGCCCTGACTCATGCCAGCCTAACAGCACTGACCCTACTGCCACACCTCTCCCAAAGTTCCTAGGGCTGGAAGGTTCTAGGTCACTCCCCTGACCAGTCGCCTCCGGGATGGAGCAGGGAGGCCAGGAAGGAAGAAATCTGTTTAAAGTGGCCACAGAGTTGGGGGAGGGGGGGTTCAGGTCACGTCCCCCATAGAGGCAACCAAAACCTCTTAGGGAAACCTCCCCTCCCTCCCCCTGCCCTCACTCACCCCATGATCAGTGGCCTGTGTTGGAGTGGACAACTCTTGCTGGTCACCCAGCTAGGAGGGAGGCAGCACCATCTCCATTTTACAAGGTACATAATGGAGGCTCAAAGTGCAGAGGCAGGGTTCAACCCGGGTTTGACTCCCAACCCTGAGGTTCTCCCCGGCACCGAGTCGGTGTGAACACCGATTCTGGCTTATCCACGTTCAGTTACTCCTGAGGCTGGCAGCCCGATCCGCCCTGAGGATCCTAAGGGACCCCAGTCACTGCAGACTTTTCCCTCTGAAGACCTCACTTCGTGGGCTGATGGGGGGGCCCGGCCGGGTCCCAGCCTCTGCCTGGCCTTGGCGGGCTGGGTTGGCGCGGTTCCGGGCCGCGCGCCGCCCGCAGGTTCATCAATGGCTGAGGCCGAAGGGCCTGAATGGAGGGCGTGAACCCGCCCCTTCTTAAAGGCGCCGGCCTCTCGGGCACCCGCAGCGGTCCTCCCCACTCTCGAGGGCGGTCGGAGAGCTCCCGGGGTAGGCGGACCGAACTGGTGACCGTGAGAAAGACGGCCTGGACCGAATGGAGGGCGTGCCGCCCCGGCGACTGTGGACTGGATAGGGTCCTCCCGGGGCTCGCACCCTCCTTCCAGGTTGGCCCGCCCCCCCGCTCTCGCAGCCCAGGGAAGGGACGCGGGCTCCCTCGCGACGCTCCCCAGCCGGAGACCCCTCCTCCAGGGGGCCCGCTGCGCTCGCCCCACCGCGGGCCCTGGGCCCTAGGAGGGGGCGGGGGCGCAGCTGCTCCGGAGGCGGCTCGGCCCCTCCCGCTACTCCCGCCCGGCCGGGAAGCGGGGGGGGGTCGGCGAGTGGGTCCCCGCCGGGGGCGCATCCCCTCCGTCGCGCTCCCTCCCACCCGCGCACACAAAGACGACACGCGCGGACCAGGGCGCGTGCGGCCGCGCTTCCCGGGGCAGCCGTGCGCACACACACGCACGCCCTCAGGGACTGCCCGGGTCCGGGGAGATGGACGAGGGAACTGAGGACAAGCAGACCGTACCTACAGGCGCTCAGCTGCGACCGGGCGGGCCGGGGCGCCGGCGGAGCGCTGCCCCGACCGCGGCCCGGCTCCCGGGGCCCGGCGGCTCATGGCCCGCGGCGGGTTCGGGCTCCCTCCGGGCGGGCGCCGGCGTTGGCTGCGGCTCCTCCTTCCCTCGTCCGCAACCTCGAAGGCTCTTGCGCTCCTCGCGGGCCCTGCGCGGCCCCGGCTCGGCGGTCCAGGCGGCCGAGCCCCGCGCGCCGCGAGCCCAGCCCCGCGCCGCGCCGCGCGCGCCCCGCCCGCTCCCCTCGTGCCCCCCGCCCGCGCGGCGCGCGCCTCCTCGGCCCCGCCCCCGGCGCGGGCCCCGCCCCCCGCCCGCCTTGGGCCGCGCCGGCCCCGCCCCCGGCGCGCCCCCAGGCCTCCGCCGAGCCTGAACCGCGCCCGCGGCTGGTGCTAGCTAGCTTCCTTGGGGCTGCGGCTGCGGCGGCCGAGCCCTGGGGCTCAGGGGGTTAGGAGTTGGCTGCAGCCGCCCCCTTTGGGGCGAGAGTCATCCCCCCTGCGCGGAAGCGTGCCCCGGGAGCGCGGTGGGTGGGGGCCGGGTGGGTGGCCCGAATAGTGGGGTGTATGGGGGCGTGGGCGCCCCTTTGGGATGGGCGCCAGGCGGAGGCCGCCGCTGTCCTGGACCTTACGCCGCGGGAACAAAGGGAGCCTCGAGGAGGCCCAGATGTCGCAACAGGGGAAGTCGACGTCTGGTTCTCATAAATCCCGAGGGCGAGCACCACGCCCTCTCCTTTCGGCGCTCCCCCTGCCGGAAATAGCCCAAGGGCTACAGGGCGGGGAAGACCCGAGCACTGCCCCATCTACGCACCTTCACAGTGTCGGGGAGACGGGCGCCACCCGAAGAGATCTTCAGAGGTCAAACGGGGCTGATGGGGGGCAGACACAGCCCTGGCTCCTTCACCATCGCTGGGTTCTGTAGCCCCAAAACCCAAGGCATAGGTTAGGGCAGAGACCACTCTGGCTAAGAAAACAGACTCCTGCTGGTCTTTGCAGAGCAATTGTGGACTGACCCCTGGCAAGCTGGGGCCTCCAGGAGGCCAGAAAGGGGTCCGGGAGGAGTGGGAGGGCAGCTCAGACATCAGACCTATTGCTTGCTCCTGGGGAGAGGGGGCAGGGCGCGGGAGCTCCTGCTCCCGTCCTCTCCTTTGCCTCCTGCCCCCGTCCTCTCCTTTGCCTCCTGCCCCAAGCCCTCAGCCCCCACAGGTGGTCAGATCAGTTCTCCCTGCCCTTACTTAGCCTTCTGCAGCTGCTAGCTGAGAGTGCCTCCATCTGTTGCCCTCTTCCTCCCAGAGTGATCCCTGACCTTTGTGGAGAGCCCTTTAACCTTTCACAAAGCCCTGTCACCTCTGATTTCCCAGGAAGCAGGACAGGCAAAGAAGGGTTTTTATCCCAATCTCGGAGATGCAAAGGGTGGGCCTAGAGAGGAGCAGTGGGTTGGTGAAGGTGGAGACTGGCCTGGAGCCCTCGCTTCCTGCCCCCCAGCCCTGGGCTGCCCTCTTCCAGGGTGCTGAAGCAAGGCGGGTCTCGTCGGAGGTCCTGGTACCTAGTCTCTTCCCTTCCACACACACATGAACTGCCCTCTCAGCGGGACCTGGCCAGCAGACGATTAATGAAAGCTTAGACGTGGACCGGCTATCGACTGGAGCCGCGCAGAGGCCTCGACTGCTGGCTGGGAACCAGGAGGTCTATGAATGAAGCTGGGAGAGCTGGGAGTGTGTGTGGGTGGCCTGGCTGTGGACCCCACCCTTCTGGGAGATGGGAGAGCCTGCCCCCCCCCCCCACCCACTAACCTGGTTCTGGGTAGTGGGTTGAGCTGTGCCGGTGGGCTGTCATTGGCCAGGGAGGGTCCTGGGCAGGACAATAGCTCTGATCCCCAGGGAGGAGGAAGTGAGGAGGAGCCAGCTGTTTGTGACTCCGACCCACAAGGAGGAACTGGTGGGAGATGTGGAAGTGGTGGAGGGTGGAGGGTGCCAGTGATTGGCCAAGACCAGCTTTGTCATGGTGACGGGAATGAGAGTCAGGGAAAATGGGTTCATCTGGGGTCCCTGATGGGGCAGATGGTGGGGGGTGCTGAGGATGGGACTCCAAAGAGGTGCCCCTGGATGTATAAGCTCTAGAGTGTTCAGGACTAGAACTGAGACAGGGCTAGGACAGGGGACGCTGGCCCGGTGCACTGTGGGGTGGGAGTTGGGTGTGGAGCCAGCTTCAAGGGCCACATGGCCAGTGGGGTAACGCCAGCCACCACAGACCAAGAAGGAGCCCCTCGGTCTGGGTGGGAAGAGACCCACGTGAGTGGAGCTGGGCTAGGGCTGACCGGTGGCTCGGTGCAAACCCGACACTCAGGGGGCTTGGTGGGCATGGGCTCTGCAGTGCCTGGCAAGCAGGGACCCAAGGGACAGGGGCACAGAGTGCATGGCTCCAGGGCACCCAGAAAGGGAAGGAGGGATTCCCCAGGAGCTGACACCACACTCCGACACGCAGCACACATCCAAATGCGGCCTGATAGGTTTTTTTTTTTTTTTAAAGGAATAGATTTCTCTTTTTGATCGGGTTGCTTATCTGCTCAAGAGAACTCAGACATGGTGGGTCTGGGTTCCAGCAAAGGTCTGGACCCACTCCCGGAATTCCTGGGGGATGGGAAAAGGAAGAGAGCTCCCGTGTGCTGGGGGTCATGCGTCATATCAGCAGAGCAGCTGAAAGGTCCAGTCCCAGCTCCCAGGCGGGTCGCTGCAGGCACCCACGGGCTACCTGGCCCCCCGGAGTCGCAGAGCATGGGCACCAGCGTAGCTGCAACCATGTGTTTATTCGAAATGTGCAAAGCTGAACGCGCAAGTGCAAATCTAACTTAGGAAGATCAGCCAGTGGCCTCAAGGTGGCCATGCTAGGGTGGTCCACGGCCCGTTCTGCCCTGGCTGAGAGGCACCTGGGCCCCTCAGGCCAGTCCTTGGGTCTGAAAAGCCTGGGGCACAGGGGCTCACTGGAGATCCCTCCTTGCCTAGAAGCCAAAATATCTTGCTAAAGAAGAAAGCAAAACTCACAACGGGTCTGGGGGCAGGGAGGAGGTAACAGAAATTATCCCACGCCCTCTGGGGCTTCCCCTCTTCTCAGGGTGGGGTGGGGGTGGTGACAAAGGCAGGACTCAAAGCCTGCTGGCCTGTGAGGAAGGGCCCTCTATCTCTTGGGGGGAGGTGGTGGTGGTAGATCGTAGGGGAGCCCTAGGGGATCTCAGACCTGGCACAGAGAGGCCCAGGGGATCCCAACTGGGTGAACCATGGCCAGAATCAGCAGGGACACAAATCAGCATCACAGCTGGCCATGGGAAGTGACTGCCACCAGGGCTAGTGGTCAGGCTGTGGGCGGGGCCCAAGCCAGGTCCCCAGCCTAAGATGGGGCTGAAGGGGCCCCGCTGACTCAGCCTGGCTGGGCCTCGGGGCCTTTTTGGATCTAGGGGGCCTGACGTGGCTGACGTTCCCTTAAGGGGGCCCAGGGGGACCTGGGGCCTCTGGCACGGGTGGGTGGAGGGCAAGGGCAGTTTCTGTGGGGAACTCTTCAGGGAAGTCTAAGTCATTAGAAGCAGCTGAACAAGCAAGGGGTGGGGGGTGCAGCCATCACTGTCGTGTTGGGGAGGCCCGAGGACATCACTGCCACAAGTCACCGGCTGCCGCCCCGTTGTCATTCTCATGGAACTTGTGCAGGTGATCGGCGAACCTGTTGGGGATAGAAACCTTTGCTTAGACCAAAGGTAAAAAGGAGGGAAGTGTGTGTGTGTGTGTGTGTGTACACGCGCGTGCGCGCACGTGTGTGGGGGGGCGCGGGGATCCCCAGGGGGCGTGCACCCCGTGACAGGGTGGGTGCTGGGGAGCTGGGGGCGGGCCAGAGAGGGCGGCAGTGGTGGAGGGCTGGGGGTGGGGGGCACAGGAGGAGCTCGGTGGTGCGGCGGGGCTCAGCGCAGGGGTATGGTGGGACTCGGGTGCTGTCCTCACTTCTTAGCGCAAAAGGTGGCACAGTCCCTCTCCATGCTCTCGCTCCACGCCAGCTTGTAGAGCACCTGGCCAGGCAGAGACACAGTGAGCTGTCCGTCCCCACGCACTGCCCCTCCTGCAGCCCACCTCTAGCCCCCGGGCCTGGCCTCCTGGCCGCACAGGACGCTTCTCCTGGGCTGGGCCCCGGGCAGGAGGGCCTCAGAGATGTCCCTGTGCCCCCGCCTGTTTCACACACGGTCAGGCAGGCCTCGCCGTGAGGGGACTGTCCCTGACACTGCTGTGGGTGACACTGGCAGGCCGGGATCTGTTGGGCCCTGGGGTCAGGGTTGGAGCCCCGGCTAACCACGGAGGGGCCATCTTGCCTGTGGCCTCGCTGGGGACGGGAGTCCCCGAGGCTGCAGCCTTCACGGGTGCCCTACCCTCTCCGATTCCCTGACTCAGTGGACGGCAGACTTGCCCCAGGACGGTCACTCTGTACTTGAGGAGATTCAGCTCAAGATATCCCTGCCTGTGGGGCGCCTGGGTGGCTCAGTTGGTTAAGCGTCTGCCTTCGGCTCAGGTCATGATCCCAGGGTCCTGGGGCAGAGTCCCATATGGGGCTCCTGTTCAGCAGGGAGTCTGCTCTCCCCCTACCCCTCCCTCCTGCTCAGCTCTCTCTCTCTCTCATGCTCTTTCCTCAAATAAAGTCTTTAAAAAAAAAATAACAGCATCCCCAAATTCAAAATATTCCTGAATATTCCTTCTCAAAACAAAACAAACAAAAAATTAGGGGCGCCTGGCTGACTCTTGATCATTTTAAGTTAGAGCCCCACACTGGGTGTAGAGGTAACTTAAAAAATAAAATCTTAAAAAAAAATTTTAAAGAATATTCCTTCTCAGGCGCCTGGGTGGCTCAGTTGGTTGAGCGACTGCCTTCGGCTCAGGTCATGATCCTGGAGTCCCGGGATCGAGTCCCGCATCGGGCTCCCTGCTCAGCAGGGAGTCTGCTTCTCCTTCTGACCCTCCCCCCCTCATGCTCTCTCTCTATCTCATTCTCTCTCTCAAATAAATAAATAAAATCTTTAAAAAAAAAAAAAAATCCCTGCCTGTGCAGCCCACCTGGCTGTCCCTTAGTAGAGTCAGTCAGACCCGCTTCCCTGCCGGCCTCGGGCTCCCACAGTGGCCATGCCCTCCCCCGACGCCCCTCCAGGACGGGGCCGTGGATGGAGTCAGCCAGGCCGTTTCCACACAGTGGCCGAGCTGCTGCCCCAGCCAGAGGGCCTGATGGGTGGGCTCGTCCCCTTGAGGGGGAGAGAGGTGGCCAGGAGCACAGTGTGGCCCGGGGTTGGCCCAGGGTGCCAGGCCACAAGACTGACCCTGCTGCCCTTGGAGGTCCGGGAAGCGTGGTGAAGGATCCCTGGCCGCCTGCCTGGATACTCACCAGGAAGACCAAGCAGTGCAGGAATAGCGTGTAGAAGAAGCCAATGGTGCGTGCCATCTTATTGGAGAGAACCAGTCGCCCCTGGGGAGCAACAAGGCGTGGCCTGGGGGTGGGGCAGGCCTCACCCACCCCTGAAGGGCTGCCCCAGGTTCCTGCAGTGAAGGACCCGGGGCCGCAAGAGGAGGGACAGCCCGCTGTGGTCTCCCACTGTATGGGCTGGGAACCTGGGCCACAGGAATTCTAGGGAATGGCTCCCCCTGCAGCACAATTCCAGAACCCTCCAGGAATGGTACTACCGGACGAGCTGTCCTGGAGGGGAAGGGACCCTTGTTCTAGGTCCCATGGCCACTCCTGGCAGCGTCTGTGAGGGGTGAGTGGGGTCCCTGGGACTTCTCCAGATGGGACCGAGGGCAGATGTCTTTGGAGGCCCAGAGTCAGAGGTCCCGGCGTGTCCCAGCTGAGCACAGAGGAGGGAACTCACCATGCTGAGCGTGGCCTTGTCCCAAGGGCTCAGGCTCAGGTACTTCCGCTGCCGCTCCTGAAGAGGGAGGGAGGGTGAGGGGAGGACCCCAAGGGCCCCATAGGCCCCAGCTTGCTGCAGAGAGGGACGCCAGCGGGCTGCTGGGGGCCTCCCCGGTGTCCCCTTCCACTCAGCGTGACACCCTAGGCTCGCCCAACGTCTGTGAGCGGCTCCCGGGACAGCTGCCTCCCTCTGCCCTCTCGGAGGCCACATGACACCGGGGGCCCTTCGCTTGTCTGCCCGACCCCCGAGCAGGCGCATGGGGTTAGCCCACTCCCTATCACACACCCTCACGTAGCCACCAGGTATTCCTGGCACCCTTGGCCCGCCCGGGGTGCACCCTGGGCCTCCATGGAGGCTGCCCTGCTGGTCTGGGGGGTGTGTGGGGGGCAGTGTGGCGGGGAGCAGGGTGAGGCTGGGCAGGGCTGCTGGCATGAAGGCATAGGGCAGGCTGAGGCCTGGCGAGCTGGTGGGTCCTGCAGGCTTCCCCACAGCCCGGCCAGTGAGCAGCCTCTGTGGGCTCACGCACCCGCTTGCTGAAGGAGGAGAAGGGGTCCAGGCGCTCCTCGTACTGGGAGGAGTACCGCAGCTCCGTGTCGTCACTGCCTCCGCTCTGCATAAGGAGGAGAGAGACCCAGTCACTGAGGGCCCAACAGGAATAAGGCAGGGATGAGGCATCCTGAGGCTGGCAGGATCACGGGGCAGCCTCAGTTTCCCCATCAGCACAGTGGAGGTGGGGGAGGGGCCCCACGCCCTAGAGCTGGGAGAGGGCCGGGTGACAGCTTGAATGTGGCCAGGGCCACACGTGCAGGAGCATTGCCCAAGTTCGGAGACTTCCCACCAGGCTCCGGGCCACGGTGACTCAGGGCAGGGAGAGGGAACTGAAGCCCAGTCTGGGGCCTGAGTGTACATCAGACAGGGCTGGGCCAGTGCGGGCCAGTGGGTCTGGGAGGGGTTCACGGGGAGCGTGCAGGGTGGCTGTGGGGCACCAGAGCCAGGAGCCGGGCACCCCCACCCCAGCGCGGCACTGGGTACCGTGTACTAGTTTACGCGGAGTCTGGCGCCCTCTGGTGGCCTGAGTGCAGTTCCAACAGGTGGAGTGGGGGATGGGGCGGAAGGTCTTGGCCTCTGGAGGCCCCCACCCTGAGTGTCACTGCTCCCTGAGCTTCTACAGGCCACCCTGTCTCCCCACAGTCACAGAAGGGTTTCCTCCCACGAGGGGTTCCCCTGTGAGGCCTGGGGGCTGAGAGAAGCCAGGGAGGGCCCTCCGAGGCCCAGAATGGAGTGAGTGGGTTTTTATTCTGTTTTCTTGATTGGTTTGGGGGATATTGGACCAAAGTCTGTTTTGTTTTGTTTTTTTAAAGAATTTAAGTTTAGAACATATGGATTCCCCAGGGCCTATCCTGCATGCTCAACAGCCCTGGAGTTAAACCCTAGGATCCTAGGATCTGCTAGTGGATCACTCCCATTTCATAGAGGGGACACCGGGGCCAATGGGCCTGGAGCCTGTGAGCCCTGCCTCTTGCTGAACCTCATCACCTCCTGGCTGTTCTGACAAATGAACTGCACAAAGGCCACACTGTGGGGGACTCTCCCCAGCTCAGGGAGGATAGCTGGCAGGCAGGGCGGGCTGGATGGCCCCCAGTGCTGCCCAGCAGGTCACTGCCCCCAACCCTCTTGCCTTGGGGGGCCTGGTAGCCCTCTCTCCTTGCCTGGTACACCTGGGGCCGAAACAGGGGAAGGCACTTACACGGCCCGGGTAGCTCTGCAGGAACTTGATCTTCTCAAAGAGCTTGATGTTGTCTGCACGCAGGCTGTCCAGCTCGCTCTGCAGGGCCTGGATGGTGTGCTGGGCCAGACGGTTCTCCTGGGGGCAGGTGGGCAGGTGGGCGGGCCGGCAGGGCCCGCGGGGGAAGGGGTGGGGTGGGGAGGCTTCCAGGCTGACACAGGTCCTGCTCATCTACCTAGAGCCCCTTCTTTGCCTGTGGCCATCTCTCTGACCTTCTAGATTCTGGCAAGTCCCCTTCTCCTCCCGTGACCCCACCCCAAGCAGAAGACAGATTTGGGGTCAGGCTCCTTCATGTCTTCTTTGTTTGTTTATGGTATCATCAACCTTTGAAAGAACTATCGAGATGTAATTCATATAACAAACATCACTGTCTTTAGGTGTATGATTCTTTTTTTTAGTATATTCGCAGTAAATATGGTGAACCATCCCAACGATTTCATTCCACAATATGTTTGTTACCCCCAAAGGAAACCCCAAACCCATCAGTCCTTCCCTCTTCTCCTACCCCCTGGCAACCACTAATCTTTCTGTCTCTTTTGATTTGCCTCTTCTGGACATTTCATATAAATGGAATCAGACGCTATGCGGTTTTAATGTTTGCTAATCCAGGAGCAAATGAAAAAGGACCTCAGTTTTCAGCTTATCCAAATGCTTAAGTAGGTGTTTTCTTCATACTGTCAAAAAAATTCAAACAGGACTAAAGAGTACACAGTACTCATTCACATTCCTCAAGAGTACACATTCCTCAAACAATGAAGCGTAGAATTATCCCATGATCCAGATATTCTACTTCTGGGTAGCTACCCGAAAGAACTGAAAGCAGGGACTCCAAGAAATATCTGCACATCCCATGTTCATGGCAGCACGGTTCACAGCAGCCAACAGATGGGAGCAAACCAAGGGTCCCTTGATGGATGAATGAATAAACACAACTTGGTATACGGCACAACGGAATATTGCTCAGCCTTAAAAAGGAAGGACATTCTGACACCTGCTACAACATGGGTGAAACTTGAGGACATTCTGCTCAGCGAAATACACCAGCCACACAAAGGCAAATACTGTATGATTCCACTTACACGAGGTCCCTAGTGTAGTCAAGTGACAGAGACAGAGGGTAGAAGCGTAGTGAGCTGGGGATGGGCTGGGGGGGCGGCGTGGAGTTAGTGTTTGGTGGGGACAGAGTCTCAGTTTGGGAAGATGAAAAAAGCTCTGGACTTGGATGGTGCGGATGTCTGTACAACAACGTGAACGTACTTAATGTCCCCAAACTGTACACTTCAAGATGGTTAAGATGGTGAATTTTATGTTATGTGTGTTTTACTACAATTTTTAAAAAGTCAGTACCTGATTAAAAAAAACCTAGATTTTTTAAAGCAAAAGGTAGAATACTGTAAAACACTTTTCCTTCCACTTAATCTATTTTGAAGGCCTCCTTTTAAGGGCTGCCTGGCATCCCGTCGCATGGCTGTCCCTAGTCCCCGAGGGGAGTGTGAGCGTGAGCGTGAGCAGGCCTGGCCATGCCTCCGTTTGAAACCTCTTGCCCCGGAGCCCAGGTCACAGGAGGTCCCTCTGGAGCTGGCCCACCCTTGCTACTGGACCAGCAGCAGGCCTGGCCCGCTGTGGGCACCCAGTGAATGTCAGCCTCTCCCTGGCCCCAGCCTGGAAATCCCACGGGCACAGCTGTGGGTTTGGAGAGGAAGGGTCTAGAAATTCCATCATCAGCTTAAGCAGTGACTCTTGGAGAAGGATGGAAACCTTCCAGGCTCCTGCTCACACTGGGAGAGCTCAGGGATGACCTGGCCTGGCTCTGGGGGATGGGGAGTCTGCGGAGTCCCCAAGGCCAGGACAGCGCCCCCTCCAGGTACTCCTCTGGTCTGTCACCAGGCCCTCTGCAATCCGGATCCAGCGCTCACTCCCTCTGTGGGCACGCCCTGGCCTGGCCTTTGTGTCCTGGACATCCCTTGCTCATGCTCCCTTCACTTCCTCCCTGACCCCCTCTCTTGTATCCTGTCCCCCGTTTCGGGACCCCAGCCACCCTGCTGGCACCGCAGTCACCCCAGGGAGGCACCTCACATTACAGGTCACCTTCGCAGACCACCCCTTTCTTGTGGCGCCCCTCCAGGAAGGCCCCCAGCCGGGTGCTCTCCCAGTCCCACGGGGCTCCTCAACGTTTCCCGGTTGCTCCTCCTTATAGGGCTCAAGGCCCTTCCTCTCTCTGCCCTGCCCTTGTCTTCAGTCCCCCACCTGATTTAGATGTTTCTTTTTGGACGATGGTGACCACTCTCCAGTCGTCTTCCCAGGCCAGGTTCTGTCCTGAATTGGCTGCCGAGTGACCCTTCTTACCCTCCATTCTGCCGGTGTCACTCCCTTGCTTAAATCCTTGGGTAGCACCCCAGCCCGGCAGTAGGGCCCTCTGGGTCTTATTCCTGCAGCCCTGGCACAGCCTTTCGGGCTTGTTGGCCCCCTGTCTCTGCTCACCTAGTCTCCTCTACTTTGAGTGTCTAAGTCTTCTTTCAAAGCCCAGCGTGGCAGAACCTCCTCCAGGAAGCCCTCCCTGACTGCACAGAACAAATCTAACCCCTCTGTGGTTTATGGTCTGTGACACAACTCTCTGCCCCGAAGCCTGTGGGTCCCCCACTGTGTCCTCAGGTCCAAGGGCATAAGGGAGGGAAGAATGTGACTCACAGCCTCCAGCTCCTGGTTCCGGGCACGGAAACGCTCCCTCTGGCTGGAAATGATGGAGAGCAGAGAGTCCACCTGGCCCTCGGGGAGGGTGCCACTGGCCAGTGCCGAGGGTCCTAGGAGGTGGAGGAGAGCGGCTTGGGGTGGCGGGAGGCAGAACTCACCAGTGGGCCCTCAGGTCGGGCAGCCCCAGCCCAGAGGGAGCTCTGGCCAAGGACCATGAGGTAGAACACCCAGGTTCTGAGCACAGGTGCTGAGAGGCCGGGGGAGGGAAGGGATGTCCAGGGGAATAGGGATCCTAGAAGGGGAGGGCCCCAGGCCCCCACTCCTCAGTCCTTGGGTCTGAGACCCCTGCATCTGTCGGAAGACCCCCCTCCCCTCCGCTCGCTCCTGGGGAAGTGCAAGGACACTGGGAAGCCGTGAGAGCCTCCCTCCAACGTCCTGGCCCATCAGCCCAGGTTCCTCCTCCATACTGGTACCCGAGCAGGCCACCTCCCCAGCGGCGCTGGGAGCTCTCTGGCTGCATCTCTGTGCTGAGGCCTCCCTGGGGAGCTCACCACCAGCCATCAGCCGCCCACAGGCCATTGGCAGGGCAAAGGGGGCCAGGGTCCTGGGCGGGGGTGTCAAGCTAAGGCATAGAAGGGCAAGTGGCAGACCCAGCCCCCTCTCTTCGGTTGGTGCTGCGTTGCTGGGGCGGGGGGCCCTGACCTTCTTGGAGGGCGGGGAGTGCTCTTGAGGGATCAGGGCTGACGATAGCGCCTCCTTTCTGCTTTCCCTGCCCCCGCCCTGCCCATCGCTGGCTCCGAGAGGGGCCAGCCCCTCCTTACCATAGAACAGGGCGGTGGCCTCCTTGATGGGCTCTGGGACCTTCTCCAGGCCGTGCTCAGCTGCGCCCTGCAGGTGGGAGGAAGGGGTAGCTGCTCCCTATGTGCCACCAAACGCAGCCTTTCGGGATGCCAAACAAGTGGGGGGCAAGGGACAGGTGGGGTGGTCTGGTGGAGGCACTGGGCACCCCAGCGGCCACAAGGGGCCTGGAGGATGCCTCCCGTGGGCCCCCGAAGGGAAGGCTGGGCCTTGGGTTGACCCCGAGGCGGGAGCTCAGCGGTGTGCCATCATGGGGCCACCGGGCCTTGCCGGGCCGGCCCAGCTGCTCTCTCCGAGCCCCATTTCTGCATCTAGAAAATGCGGCGGGTGACAGAGTGACCTCCAAGGGCTCCGTGGGCTCCAGCCTTCCGTGACCCCCGGGCCTCAGGTCCTCTAGCTGTGGGATGGGTGGGTCATCCTGCCCGGCGTCGGCCCACAGCTCCCAGGGCGGAGTTCCAAGCCTGGCCCTGTGCCCTGTGGCCTGGCGTCCCGACCTGGGCCTTTGTGGTGAAGTGTGCAGGCAACACTCGGGCTGTGGGTGACAGCCCTGTGGGCCCTGTGGGGGCAGGTGGACACCAGCCGCCTGAGGAGCTGGCGCCGGTTAACCCGTGAAGTTTTATTGGGTAAGGGCTCAAGGCTCGGGGCGGGTGGTGAGGGGGCAGGCTCACCTCGGCGTCCGGCCGCTGGATGGACTGGATGGTACTAAGGTCCTGCTCCAAGCGCGCGATCAACTCCCTCTGCTCGGCTGCTGTGGCCGTGGCCTCGGTGATGTGGACCTGCAGCTCTGCGCAGCGCCCTGCGTCAAAGGAAGATGTGGCCGTCAGAGGGAGCCTGGTGTGGCCCGTGGCGCCTTCCCCACTCCGCCTCTCCAACCCGTAGTCTAAGGGATGGCCGTGAGGCCAGCCAGCAGGGGCACTCCTGGCCCTACGAACTCAGTACGCTCCTGAAATCCCTGAGGTAGTCACAGTTGCCCAGGGCAGGGGGATTCAGGAGGAGCGGGTCCACCCTGGTTCTGCCATGACCAGCCGGGAGCCTGGCTGGCCCCTTGCCCTCTCGAGGCCTCACTTTGCCTGTGTCAAGCAAGGCAGGGATGTGGAACCCAGCAAACGCCAAGTTTCTTCCAGGGCTGTGCCCTGGGATAATGACCAGAGGGAGGCCTCAGGGGTCGGAGTGGGGGAGAAAGGAGGTACAGTCGGGGGGGGGGGGTGGGCCTGCTTTAGATCCAGCAGGACGTGGGGGAGGGAGGGGTCCTGCCTCTGGAGCTGACACCAGACTCGCTTGGAGTCTCCCACAACAGCCTCCAGCCCAGTGAGGGGGAGGGGGTGCTCCCCCACCAGGAATCCCCTGACCTACAGTCTCTACCTCCCCCACGGAAGTGCCAGGTGTTGTCTTTGCGGCAAAAGCCAATCCAAAATAATTCTGTATGGAGACCTTCCTGTTCTTTTGGAGGGTGGGAGATGTTGGGAAAGTCTCCCAGTCCAGGCCTGGGGGGTGGGGTGCCAACAGCAGCCGGGAGCAGGGAGGACAGTGGGTGCCTGGGAGCAGCCCGGGTCTCGTTTCTAAATGGCGCCAACAACTGAGTCTTGCTCAGGGCCACAGAGAAGGCGGTGGAGGCGCTGTCCTTCGCGGCAGGCTGCATGGCCACCAGGGGGCACTGTGGCACCAGGAATGCCCAAAGGCTCCGGGCTAGGGGCCGAGTCAGGAGGATGGCCCTGTACCCTCCCTGTCCCAGGGATTTGCCCATCGCCGCGCGGCCTGCGGACCTGCCTGCCAACCCGGCCTTGGCAGCGCTCAGCGTCCTGAGCCAGGGTGGGGGGCCGCTGACCTCACCCCCACCTGCTCCATCTCCTGGGTGCCCGCTGCACGCCAAGCTCTTTACACATCTCGCGACAATCCAATCAGTCTGAAAAGGTGATCCCCGTTTTACAGATGAAGAACGGAGACCTCTTGGTCCGGGACCAAACCCAAGGCCATGTCCGAGCCCTCCCCCCGCAGCTGGGTCTGCACTGGTTCCGGGCCTGAGTGGACTTCTTCCCTCAGACACTGGTACCGGGCAGGTGTTGGTGGAAGTGAGGGACCCGAGGTGGGGTTTGGGGAAGAGGCTGGACGTGAGGGCAGGGTCAGGTCATGGAGGAGGACGGGGATGGGGTGGTGGCAGGGTGGGGGTCCGGCCTTCAGGCTGTAGGCTGTGGGGATAGAAGGGACGGGATGGAGGTTCAGGAGCCTATGGTGGGGGGGGCCCCGAGGTCTAGTCAGAGGGAGCCCTCATCTCCGGAGATGTGCACGCAGCGTGGTGCCGAGGGCACCGAGCGCCGCGTGAGGGGTAGACGAGGTGCCAGCAAGATGATTGCTTGCACTGCTATTTTATTGGGCACGGTCTTGGTCAGGCGCCTGGGGTCAGAGGGGTGCCCAGCCCCGGGTTTCCTGTGCATTCGTGCCCCTGCCTGCACATTGTTCTGGGCTGCCCCTGCCGGCGGGTGCTGGGCCGCTTTGCTGAGCTGGCCTGGAGGGCCTGCCCCAAACGCTGCTGCCCCTGCCCCCAGACACGGGGTTCGCTGTCGAAGGGCTCTCTGGGGGGAGCAAAGCTGAGTGTCGGGGGTGGCTGCCCCCGAAGAGGTGGCTCTGGGCAGAACTGAGGCCTGGCCGGCCTGCACTCCCAGCAGACACGGAGCTTGGCTGCCCGTGAGACACAGGGAAGGGGCTGGGCGAGGTGGGGCAGCAGAGGTGATGGGGTGAGGCTGAAGGCAGGCCCAGGGTGTGGTGGGACAGCGGAGGCTGCAGAGGCAGGGCCAGGAGCCTAGTAGTGAGCTGTCGCTCCACGCTGGGGGGACAAGAAGGCCAGGCAACCGCCCGTGTGGGCATCCACCCCAAAGGAGGGGCCTCACTTACAGACCCTGCTCGGAGACCCTGTCCCTGAGCCACTTAGATCTGCTCCGTCAGGGTCCCCTGGCTGCCACCCCCATGCTTTCCTCTGCCGGGGGAAGGACAGCCAGACGAAGCCAACCCGAAGAAGTCGGGGCGGGGGGCATCTCTTCAGGTGGTCAGTTGGTGTCAAGGGAGGTCCTGAGCTGGACTCTGGCAGAACTGGGCTTGAATTCTGGCCCTGGGGCAAGGCAGTAGAAGGTACTGGAGAGAGAGATGTGACCCCTTTGTCATACAGAACCCAGGAGGTGAGGCCTGTGCCTGGAGCTGGTTCCCCAAATGGGGAAGGGGGTGAGCAGCAGTGGTTTGGCTTCGGTGAGTAGGAGGTGCTAGTGGAGTGGCTAAGGGGTCGTGGGGATGGGGGAGCGGGACCCATGGCCCGAGGCCAGAGATGCAGGCTGGGGAGAGCTCAGGGCACCCCCTCCCTCGACTCCACCCCCCAAGGCAGCGAACATGGAAGCCCAGAGACAGCCTGCAGTAAGAATGGCCAGAACCTTCAGGGGTGTCCCAGAAAAGACACAGGCAGGGGGTGGCAGGAAGCAGGGGGAAATCAGGAGGAAATCAGGAGAAAGTGTATCAAAGTGCCAAGTTGAATAGGGGCAGTCGGTGAGTAACTCGGAGGGGTCACTGGGGTCTCAAGAAAGGCTGAACAAGGAGATGGGGGGAAGCCTCTGGTCAAGGTGCTGGTGGAACCGGGGAAGGTGGGGCAGCAGGGATGTGGAGGGACCTGGGGACAAGCCCACTCTGGACAGATGCCAGATGGCGCAGTGCGGTGGGCAGAGCCTGGTGCGGGGCGGCGTGCTCGGGAGGAGGGAGCATGCAGAACGCAGTATCTAACAGTGAGGGTAAAGCCTGTGAGAGGGAGAGGCCGGGTAGGGGCAGGTGTCGGGGCGGGAGTGACTGACAGATGAACGCTAGTGGGAGAGGGAGAGGACCCCTCGCCTCTGCAAGGTGGCCCATGTGAGACGGGCCAGACAGCTCCCCCCGTGAAAGTTCATGGGACCTCGTCCTTTGGGGAGAATCTGGGAAGGCTTCCTAGGGGGTGCATTTCACAGAGGGGAGAAAGAAATCAAAGCAATGTCAAGGTCAAGACTTAAGGAGCCTGGCTATGACTTAAGGTCAAGGCATGATTGTCACCTTCTTCTTCTTTTTTTTTTTTTTTTAAGATTTTATTTATTTGTTTGTGAGAGAGGGGGAGAGTGGCCACAAGCAGGGGGAGCAGCAGGCCGAGGGAGAAGCAGGCTCCCCACTGAGCAGGGAGCCCGATGCGGGGCTCCATCCAAGGACCCCGGGATCATGACCTGAGCCGAAGGCAGACGCTTAACTGACCCAGCCACCCAGGCGCCCCAAGGCACGATTTCTGACTGCGGATCGATTAAATGCAGAAACTTAGCACAACTGGATGGCAGGCCTGGGGGTGTCGTGCTCACGGCTTTCCCGTGGGCGGGGGACTCTGCCTTATTCAATCAGCCACCTGCACACCAGGTGGGAGCACTGGACCTGCTCATCACCCACCGTCTCTGCACCTGTCTGTCCCCCCAGGTGGCCAGAGACAAGCCCCCGGCATTCCACAAGCACATGAGTGTGTTGGGCTGCCATCTGAGACACACGCACACACACACACACACACACACACTCCTCTCGACTCTACTTCCCCTCCTGCAAAACTCCCTGAAGAAGTTAACCTGTTCTCAAGTGTCCACATCCTTAAAACTTTCCCCTCGGACTTGGACGCCCATATACCCACTGTCCTTGCCAAGGTGGCCGATGACCCCGCACACCGCTGTGCCCAGGTCACTGCGGCCTCTCGGGCCTCCTGCCCGGTTGGCTGCGCCCTCTCTTTCCTTTGCTGCACCTTGTCCCTGCTAAGCTCTTAGCGCTGCGGGACCCGGGAGCTGTCCCCACACGCCGCTCTCCTGTCCTTCACTCTGGCCACCTTGCATGCCACTGAAATCTGGTAACTCTCCAGCGTGGCCTCCAGGCCACTCTTCTCCCTGAGCTCACTGCGTGGAGTCCAAACCAGTCCAAACTGAAGCCTGATCCCCACCCCTCAAGCCTGCTTTACCCCAGTGGGACGTCCCCCCCCTTCCCCCCCGCACAGCCTGGGAGGTGGTGTCCCCAGCGCTGGGGGAGCAGAGACCAGGCTCGGTTCAGTGGCTCAGCCCCAAGCCCATCCTTGCTCTTCTCTATCACTCCTTTCATCTAATCTGTCTCAAGTCCTATCTTTGGCTCTACCCTCAAAATACATCCAGAATCCAATCACTTTTCACCACTGCGCCACCTGGTGCAAATCAGAGCCTCTGGTCCTTATGGCAACAGCCTCCTCACCGATCTGCCTTCGTCCACCCTTACCCCTATGGTCTAGTCACAAAGCCGCAGCCAGAGAGAGCCTTTCAACAGTCAGATTAGACCACCCTCTGTCCAAACCCTCCAATGGACCCTATGTCCCTCAGAGTAACCGCCAAAACTCTGCATCGGCCTACAAGGCCCCGCCTCCTGCCCTGCCTCTCCCTCTCTCCTCTCTCCGACCTGGTTGCCTCCCACTCTTTCCCTTGGTGGCTTTGCTTCGGCTATTCTGGCTCCCAGGCACATCTGTACCACAGGACCTTTGCACTTACTGTTTCCCCTCTGCCTGGAATGTTCTTACTTCAGGCATTGGCATGGTTCATCCCCTCCCCTCTGTCAAGACTGTTCACATGTTATCTTCTCAGCCAGGCCTACCCTGACCGCCTGATTTAAAACTTTAACCCCTCACCTTGCTCTTCCAGTCCCCCTTACCTTGTCTTTCTCCTGTAACACTGACCACTGTCTAAGACACTAGGTCCTACTTACTTATTTGGTCTACCGTCTGCCCCCACTGAAAGGCAAGCTCCTCGTTTGTCCTCTGCTATCACTGCAGATCAGTGGCATGGTTAGCCCTCTATGCCGATCAGCTGTCCCCCTGCCACCTGTCCGCCCTGCCCGCGCGCAGGGGCTTGCTGTTCCTCTGACTTGCTATATTGCTGACTGTGCACCTGCTTCCCTTTCCTCCTCAAATGCCTTTTCCCATTTTAAGGCCTGGGCTGTGGTTCTGCACTGCTCTGCCTCCCCTCTGGGCTGGCAGCGGCTCGAGGCTGCTGGACTCCCAGCCTGGAGCACGTTGTCCCTGGCACAGGGCAGTTCTCGGTGCCTCTCTGCTGACTACGTCCATCAAGGAGCCCCCGACTCCTCAACTCAGCACTGTTCACATTTGGGGCCACGTCCTTCTTTGCTGGGCATGGGGAGGCTGTCCGATGCCTTGTAGGGTGTTTACCAGCATCTCTGTCCTCTCCCCTCGATGCCAGAGGCACCACCCTGCCCAGCGGCGACAGCCCCAGATGCCTCCAGACGCTGCCAAATGTCCTGAGGGGCAAAGTCCCCCCAGTCGAGAACCACTGTCCCGGAGGATCTGCTCTCCTCAAACATGAGAGGCTCCTGGGCTTGGGGGTCCCGGGGCGGGGAGCAGCCTCACCAGATGCTTCAGTCAGATGGGCCTCTAAGAGGAACCCGCCCCTGTGGGAGGCACGGTCCCCCTCTCCATAGGACTGAGGCGCAGGCGGGGGGGGGGGGGCCTTCCTTCCTGTCTGTGGCCGGGTCCAGCCTGGAGACCTGAATTTTTAGCAGAGGCTGGAGAGAGCTGCTGGGGGTGGGGGACTCGGCTGCCCGGGCTGCGCGCCTGCGTGCATCTCGGGCATCACTGGGCATCACTGGACATCACTGGTGGTGGTCAGGCCCGGCCGCCGGAGCTCCGGCCAACCCGCGCTCCCGTGTAGGGGCTCCTCTGGATCCAGCACAAGGTGGAAAGGACTTTGAATGGAGGGAGCCGCTCCAGCCACCCAATCTGATGACAGAACAGCCACATCAAGCGCCACCACTAACAGGTCCTGAGTGCCTGCTGTGGGCTTGGGCGCTGTAATGAACAGTCTACAGGTGTCATCGTCCGGTACTCCCCCCGCCCCCCGCCCTGCTCCGGCAGCCCTGCGAGTCTGGCATTATCATATCAGCTCCACAGAGATAGAAATGGAAGCTCAAAGAAGCTAAATT
The DNA here is from genome assembly GCF_029215605.1 of Mirounga angustirostris. Lineage (NCBI taxonomy): Eukaryota > Metazoa > Chordata > Mammalia > Carnivora > Phocidae > Mirounga > Mirounga angustirostris. Next base: position 171,874,114 of record NW_026991713.1, read on the forward strand.
CGTGCATTGTCTCAGAAAGGGTTTCCTGAGCATTGACTAGGACTTGCCCAAGGTCGCCCTCCAGCCGGTGAGAGAAGACCCTGGGACTCGAGCGCATTGCCACTTGACCATACAGAAGGGTCCCGACGCCTCACTGTGAAGTGAGCGGGGTCCTCAAACCTCACTCCCCGGAGGCCCCCACTCCGCTGTCCCAAACAGAGCAGGCTTTCACCTGTCCACAAACCAACTTCTTGAACAAAGGAAAAAAAAATGGCCCTTCCTCTCGACATTTCTGAGAGCCCAAGCTTCTTGGAGGAGGCAGTCACTTCTGAGTGCCTGGCCCACACCGGGCACGCGCTGCGCATCCCACTTCCACTAACGTGGCTCCCCCCGCCCTGGTGGGGGGGGTGCCCAGACGCAGATCAAGGGTCTGGTGACCAGAAGCCTCCCCCTGCCCCACCAACATCAAAACAGCTCTCCCGAGCCCTCGGCGTTCTCAGCTCGGCCCCCACGCCCCTGCCCAGGAACCAATGCCGTGTCCAAGAGGAGACTGGCAAACTGTGTGCCCCCGAAAGCCGGCGCGATAGGGACTGTGGAGGAGGCAGCAACGTACCCCAACCCAAGGCAGCCACTCGGAACCCCTTTCAAAAACACAAGCAGGCAGGATCCCAGCGGATGACTCGCACACTGATGATTACTGTTGACCCTTGAACAACACGGGTTTGAATGGCGCGGGTCCATGTACACACGGATTTTTTATGGTTCCCTAGTGTAAATGTATTTTCCTTGTGATTTTCTTAATAACTTTTTTTCCTCTAGCTTACTTCATTGTAAGGATACGGTATATTACACGTATAAATACAAAATATGTGTTCAGCAACTATGTCATGGGTAAGGCTTCGGGTCAACACTAGGCTATTAGTAGTTACGTTTTCGGGGAGTCAAAGGTTATATGCAGATTTTCGACTGTGTCGGGGGTTGGCGCCCCTGACCCCTGTGTTTTTCAAGGGTCAACTGCATGTCATCAGGTGGCCTCAGCCTCTGTATCACCAATCGTATTTCCTGGGGTCATTTTGTTGAGACCCACTTAACTTCAGGGAGACGGAGGCCACACACGGGGAGGCTGAGACTCTGCCTGGACCGGGGACACCAGCCTGTTGGTCGGAGCACAAAACCCTGCTCCCTTCCCTGCCTCGGGAGCTGGCCGTTTACAGAGTCAGGCCTACGGAACCACGTGCGACTATAGTTTTGCTTAATTAAATCTCACTTTAAAAGCACCGGGGGAGACTTTCTGGGTTAGAAGGCTTTGTGCCAAGTGTTCTTTATTTTTATTTTTTCACATTTTATGTTTTAATTTGGTTAACAGATCTTTAATGAGGGGGGCATACCTAAACTAGGCAGCGGAGAAGTAGAACTATGTTAGCAGAGTCAGACTCAGAACAGAGCTGTTGGTTTTATCCTAATTTTATCCTACCCCCTGTGGGGGCAGACATTTGGGGGAGACTGTCCTGTGCTTGCGGGGACTTCTCCCACTGGAGGGAGGATGGCTCAGGCTTCTGTACCACATGTGGGAGCATCACATTCTGAAACCTACAAATTACTGCACATTCTGGAACCTACAAATTACCGCGCAACAAACCAATTCCCCCTGCCCCGTCACACATCGGTGAGAATGGCGATTCTCCTCCAACCTTCTAGATTTCAAAATGAGAAACCTCCTCAGTCAGGAGCATGTGGACCACCTAACAGCCAACTCTGCAGAGCCCCCGAGCACTGGCTGGAGACCCCTTCTCAGGAGCCCGACCATTCCAGAAACCCGCAGACACCGTTTCCTCCTTCCTCTTTCCACTCACGCTTGCTCACGTTACCGGGTACCCTGGGCTTGTCTTTGACATCAGGATTCAGGGACAAAGTGAGAGACGCCACACACCGCCCCCCCGCCCCCAACACACACACACACACACAGAGCAGGCTAGGCCAGGCCACTGGCTGGGTGCGGGCTGCCCTCCAGGGGTACCTGGCCGCGGCCCCCGGGCACCCGAGCCCCACTCAGCGGGGCTGCCACCATCAGCCTGGTGCCTCGCCCAGCACCGTCGGCCACCACCCCCGGTCCTCGCGAGCCTGCGCGACAAGCGATGGTGTTCGCATTTCTCAGACAAGGAAGCGGATGCCAGGAGGGTCAGCATTTCAAGGCTACTCAAACAGTAAGGCCGGCGACAGCAAGCGGAACAGGGACGCAGGCCCGGATGGAGACGCGGTGGAGAGCGGTGCCCAGACCCCCGCACACCCGACCCCGTGCCAGGTCTCTGCTGCCACCTGCCTGGCGGCCCCACGGGACCAGAAGCACCAGCAGGTGGAGGGATGGCTACCTCGGGCATGGCAACTCTTGAGGTGCCCTCTGGACCCAGAATGAGAGTGTTTGCTGCTTCTCCTCAGGCCGGGGCACTTCAAATAAAAACAACCCACGCGTTCTTGTGTTTGTATAAAAGATATTTACTTCAATTATCACACCTAGGGTGCTAGTGAATAATAATAATACATGGTGTGAGTTTCATACAGTGATATTGCTTCTCCATATCATATAGGGACCGTTGTACAGTGCTGAGAACAAACATCGTATGGCTAACCAAGGACCGAAGGGACAACGCCAGGGGCCGACGGGTGCCTCCCCCACCCCCACGCCAGCTGGATCAACTTTTGACTCTTAATGTCGAAAACAAATAGCAAGGAAAAAAAAAATGTTACCAGAGATGGGTCACAGCAACACAACAGAGGCTTCTCGAAGCTATTTGTACAAAAATGACGCCTTTTTTTTTTTGTTGGTTTTCTTTTTTGTTTTTTTTTGTTTTTGTTTTTGGTCAATTGGGTCTCTGTGAGGATTAAAAAAAAAAAGTCTGTGATTGTATTAACAAACGAGCTCTAAAAACATCTAAGACTTAGTGCGTTACAGAAAATATAAAATACTGCTAAAATGTAAAGACACCACGATACACTGGGGGCGGGGGGAGCTGAGCTTATGAAAGGTATTCCGGAAGAAGTCCGCCACTCTGCGAGCGAGCTTGTCTTGTGCGGCGTTAGTAGTCTGGACAGGAGCGTGGCTACCCGCTCTCATGGCAAGTAGTTATTGCACATCGCAAAGAGCTAGGTCTCAGTGGAAAGGGACGCGGGGAAACCCACTTTTCCTTTTTTTTTTTTTTCCCCACTTCTATTTTCCGACCAGTTATTCTCAAATGCTGTAAGAGTTTTTGCATGAATCCTCACGTCTCCAAAATGCACAGCATTTTCTGAGGGGTCTCGGTGGGACAGGAGATGCCCGTTTTCTCAAGGAAAGAGGCAGAAAACGGCTCAAGAGAGAGAAATGCATAGACTAATTCGAGAGAAATGAAAACCCTTTGGTGGGGGGTGCGGGAGGAGGGATGGGGGCGATGATTTCATCGGAGGGCTTTCTTTCAGAGAGACGAGAACAAGATCAGGACCCCCAACGATTTCAGAGAAGGGGAAGAAGTCATGGCACGGAAAGCGAGGCGGGGGTTGGGGGGCCCTCTGGGAGCGGCGGCGAACGGGGCGGCTGTGTGGCCCCACCTGGACCTCGGCCTCGCGGGGCGCCCCCTCCTCCTGGGCCCGGAAGGCCGACCCCACCTCACCTTCACACCTGATTAGCAAGCAACGTGTTCCCCCCACTCCACGCTTCACCACATGAAGGGGGAAAGGGGCTCCCCCACGACCTCCCTGCTGAGGGTCCTCAAGCCGGACTCGGAATCACCGTTGCTTCCCAAGATGGTTCTGACCCAACTTTGTATGCAAGGGAAACAACCACAAGAACGACAAGAAAAGCCAACAAAACAGAGCAACCCACGCGAGCCTTGCAAGAAACTGCTCTCTCCCCCTCGGAAGCCAGGGTCTCGACCAGGCCACTGCGCCCGCTCCGACCAGGCCTCGCTGAAACTTCATGAACCCAGAAGGCTTACCAGAGGCTCTAGGAGGCTTTGGGGAACTGAACTTTGCTTTTCTAAGTCTCTGTAGCTCCTCACACGAGCGTTCTTCAACTCTCTCATTTAACAAGTTGGACGTGTGGAGACGACCAATTTTTGAGCGGCTACTCTGGAGCCAGAGGTCTGATTCTGCTGGAGAAGCCCACTCTGCCCCCCAGTCCAATCCCCAGACCCTTCGGTTCTTTTGGGGTGTGTGTGTGTGGGGGGGGGAGAGGGCAGAAGGCGAAGACAGTAACCACTGGAGTGATAGCAAAAAGCATTTATAGCAACAACACAAAACAACAATACACTCCCGATAAGAACTTAAATGATTAACCTAACAATAAATAGAAGAGGATAGAAATAAACTTTTTTTTTTTCTTCTCAAGGAAACATCCTTTTATAATTATCCTCACGCACACTGGCAGGTCAGTAGCAGTCAATCCATCTCAACAAGAAAAGGTTAAGTGCTGGAAGGGATGGCTGTGTTCTCACCCTCGGGAGGGTTCTTAGCTGCTGAGTCACCCCCCCACCCCGACTCGCCCCCACCCCCCTGCCACCCAGCCAGCGGTTCCTGCCCCGGGGCCTGGGGGCCCTGCACACCTAGCTCGGTGGTCAGCAAGAGGCAAACTGAGAAAGGGGGGGGCTGGGGAGGCCTGTTTTCCCTTCAGTTCATGAACAAACGGAACTACAGTGAACATACTCATCCACAACCTGAATCGTCCTGGTCTAAAGCTTACTTTGAGTTCATTTGGTGTGCAATACATTATCTCTTAAAAATGAAGAAAAAGGATTTCTATTGCACAGAGCTTTTTACACATAGTCATCTACTTAAGTGCTTTCTGTTTAAAGCAAACTACGAAAAAAAAAAAAGGAAAGAAAGCAAAGAAAGCAAGCAAAGCAAAAGATGGAAAAACGAAAAAGGAGAGGAACTTTCAAACAAAAGCAGCCCCGTGCCACTTTTTCAATGCATCTTGCTGAACGGTGTCTGGTTTCACCAACGGAAGTCCCAACGCTTCCGTACACACTGTGCTTCTGATTATTTTCCACAGGGATGTAGCCGTGACATTGGGATATAAGGCACCTTTCCTTTCTGATCACAGAAAGCTTGATACATAGCATATAGCATATTTTGTGGTAGAAAATTAAAGCCTAAACGCTACGGAAATGACAGTAACACAGACAATACCTAACGTCACTGGAGAAACTATAATGACCCATGGAAAGCAACTCAAAGTTATTTTCAAAGGTTCATAACAGGGGGTTGGGGAAGTGCACATTTATGCATAGCCTAATGCCTTTCTCTCGCTAGCCTTTTTTAGGATTCTTCGCCTACAATGCCCAACTTTTAAAGTTAGCATTCCGGAGGAGACTAGGCGCTTTGGAAATGTCTTGTTAAAGCTAAATGTCACTTCATGCAAAAATTAGAATGGAGATACCACCGACAGTGTGGTCACAGTATCTTTGGAGGGGAGGTGGAGGGAGGATGGCAGCAAGGCCTGGGCAGGTGCGGGCGGGTCCCGCAAGTGGGAGAGACTGGGAAGCTGCATTTCCTCCTTCCCTGGGGAGGATGGGGCAGGGAACTCGGGCGGGGCTCATTTCCTGCCCAGCTCACTGCCCTCCTCGCCCCTCCTCTGCCTTCCTGATTCACTCCGAGGGTTTGGGCCTCTGCTTTCAGCACATCTCTAAGGATTCACAGGCTGGATCTTTCTGGAACTTTCCTTGGGAACTTGTTTCCTGGTCGTTTTCAGTGCACCGGGAAACGGAACTCTGTCACATTGGAGGCCCAGGCCACCATTTTGCCACTTGGGGCGGGAGCTCTGCCTTGGGGGTCACGAAGGCTCCCCTGTTGCCACCAAGGCCCACACGAAACCACAAAAGCACTGGGGGGCGGGGGGGATTTCTAACCGCGGTCTTTTCCTGACAAATGCCCAAGCGCCCGATGACGGCACAAATCCTTAGGCTCCCACTTCCAATTCTTTTCCACCAGGAGAACACTCCGGCCACCAGAGAGCGTGGGCCCACGTCTAACCAGCGGCTCTGGGAGCTGGGGTGGTTTTCTGCACTGCGTAGAAACTGGTCTACTCTTGGGAAGAGTCAGATGACTGAAGACTGGGTTTGCGGACAGGAGAACGCCAATTCCTCTCCCGGCCTCGAGACGCTTCCAAAGCAGGTCTCACAGTGGAGCTGAATCATGGCCTCCCTGTGCCAGAGACAAAGACGGAGTTCCCCAACTCTGGGTAGGAATCCTGGGGCAGTGTCCTCACGTGGCCAGTTAGGGGCAGCCCAGGGCAAGGGAAATGGCTCGGACAGATCTTAACAGCTGAGCAGGACAGAGCAAGGCCCTCTGAGGCCCGAGACCGCCCCTGCCTGCAGGGGAAGCAGCCGTCAGAGCGTCAGGGACAGGTGGAAGTCAAGAGAAAATTCCATGTGCCTCACGGAGCACAGCTGCCTGTCCATGTTGTGCTCACAAAGAGAAGAGGGAAGGAAAGCCTGCTCACCAGGCCCAGACATACTCACGAACGCCACGCTTCTAGCACTCTCCGCACCCCCCCCCAGAGCCCACTTGTGCCTCGCGGTTCTGACGGGAATGGGGGGAGGAGTGGCGTCAACTGGGAGCATAGGTTAGTGAGGTAGAAGGGGACAAATGGGGAGGAGGGTGCTGACAGGGAGGCCATCCAGGGAGGGAAGGAAACCTCCTGCCTGAAGGGACGTGGCAAACAGCCCACCATGCTGGCCACGCAGGCCCGAACCTCGCCTTGCTCCATCTCCCCCGCACAGCTGGCTTGCTGGCCTCCCAAAGTGGGGGCTCGAGATGGCTAAGGGCAGACTCTTTGTGTTCACAGGCCTGTCGAGAGGCGCCTGTCACAGTGCATTTAAGGCAATGGCTGTTGTCCCCCAGCTCAAGATGGAGTAAGTCACTAACACCGTTTCACGCTGCGCACATCCCAGAAGGGCGTGCATCTACTCCCCCCGGGCCCCTCCGCTATCTTCAGTGAGGTTTTTCTAAAATGGGAGGGAGGAGAAACATTGCATAGAATGTCAATAGAGTTCATTGATCACCGCTGTGAGCGAGGGCAGGAGTTCCGGAGGAACAAAGAAACCCAGTCCACCTGCCGGGAAGGTACCTGGACTGGGGTGGGGTGGGGGGGGTGGGGTGTGACTCTTCTCCCAGCCTCTCAGGGCAGGACTGGGGCAATGATCTTAGGGCAACGAGCTGAGCTGACGTGCCTCGGGCCAGGGAGGCAGACGAGGGGTTTCCTTCCTCCTAGAGCTGGCCGGCTGGGCCCGGGGGGGTGGGAGTCCATGGGGAGGGTCTCTCACGGCCACAGAGAGCGCAGAGAAACCCTCAACCCAAAGCTCTGTAGCCCTCTGGGTCTGGACCACCAGCCAGCGGACCTGAATGTCCACATCGGACAGGATGGTTTTTAAATGGGGAGAAAACAAAGATGCCAAAAGCAAGGACACTGGGCAGGGAGGCCACAATTGTCATCTTTTTGCCTCAGTCACTCTTACAGACAGAGTGGCCGCGGTCTGATAGTAGTCATACGAGTCAAGATGCTGGCCTTTCCTGGAGACTTCTCCAAGCCTGCATCCCGGGACAGTCTGCTGGCCACGAGCCACCTCGGGTCGTGATGCTCCTCACGCAGTCGGCCCCGAGAATAATCAAGTCAAGCTAGCTGGCTGTGGTAATCCTTTCTAAAGAAGGACAGGCGGGCTGGCGGACAGAAATCACAGACATCCCGACTGATCCAGAAGTTCAAGGTTGGCGGTCACCTGGGAGCCAGGCGGTGGAAGCGAGCGGGCCCAGGTCTGGGACAGAACCCGTGCACCTTCCACCTCAGATACCCCACAAAGGAGGGTGGGTGGGAGCCAAGGGTCAAGAGGCTGAACGTGAACACTGATTTTATTCCTAGCCTCCACTTAGCCAGCTAAGTAATGGCAAAAACCTTAAGTTATGAACACTGCCTCCAATTAACAAAAAGAAGCCATTTAAAATGGTATAATGGAGCTTGTAATTAAGTGTTAGTGTTTTATACGGAACCGTTTTCCCCAGGGGAGAGGTACAAATCAGCTTTTTAAACTGATGGAGCATAAAGAGGAAGAGGTCGGCTGCCTGTGGGAGCTACTGCTTGGAATGCCAGCCAGCTGAAGGGAAGCCCCCCGGAGAGGATGCTGTTCAAGGCACTTGAATATTGCTTATCAAGATGAAAGATCAACCCTTAGACTCAAACTGAGGGGTGCAACGAGGAGGGGGGAACGCTCCCCCCGACCCCCTGAAAGGTTTCTGTTATTTAGTGGCAGCTCTTAGAAGTATTACAGACAGTGAAAGTTTAACACAAAAGATCATCGGGTTGGGATCACAATTAAAAAAAAAAATAAATAGAGAAAAAAAATACAAACACAGAACCGCAAGCAAACTTTAACCAACTGATTGTATCGAGCACCCAGATGTAAGTCTGGCAAAAAAGGGAGAGTGGAAATCAACAAAAACCTAGTTTAAAAAAACAAAACAAAACACAAACAAACCAACAAAACCCAACAAAAAGGACTAAATCGCTTGGAAGAGCCAAAGTGGCTGTTTTAGACTGTTACTATTTGGCCACCAGGATGGCCAAACCTCTACTTTCTCAATTTCCTCGGATTGAACACCTTTGTAAATAACAGTCATGCCTTTAAAACTAAAACACTACCCTTAATATTTCTGGTTAACTCCCTGCTTTTCATTCTAATGAAAATCAGATATTCAGAGATTCATCACACACGATGACAAAATTCCCTCGAGGTTTTCGTGGAGAGGACACCACAGTACTGTCAGGGGCTCTGCTACTCACTGTCCTAGGGGGTCACTAACGCAAACTCGCTCTTCTTAACGCACCTGCATCGAGCCAGATGGTAATCCGTTTCCCCTTAAGCTCCTCCATTTTGAATTCTCTTCTCACTGAACCAGGTATCAAGTTCAGAGATGATACGACCATCAAAAGACAAACAGCCTGCCTCCCAGCCTCCTAGAGCCTTCTGAAAACTTCTTATTCATGAAAAGGCATTGTCTTTAGTGTAGTGACTCTTAAATTTGTGAAAACTTGAACTAAGTGCTGCGGTTGCAGGTTAAAAGACTGTAAATGAACTACATAATTCCTAAAACATCATGCAAGAAATGTGGTTTCACATCTTACAGTCAAAGTCCTACAAGTTAATTAATACAAGCACACTGAGGTGTAATAGCGGGAGCATACCTTGAAAATTATAACTCCCTCCCACCCCCCCCAAATCAAAAAAGGTAATATTAATTAAACTTAAGAAATAATGAATGCACCATTAAAATGCCATCCAAAGATGTTGACCTAAGACAAAGGTTTCAATGATACACAATACGGTCAAAAAGGTTTCAATCAGTAATATACAGTATGACAACTACATCTTGTAAATTATACCCAATACTGCCGGCAGTCTATCCCTCTAAAGAATATTTGCCCCTTTCATCCCTTCCTAACAATCAGATAATAAAATACAGCACCTATAAATAAGCAAAAAAAAATATATATATATACCGAAATCATCTATTGTTAGTTTAAAGATATGGCAATAAAGGAGTCTAAATTAGCAAACTTGTAGAAGCCGTAACTGATAAAACAGCTTATTGAAAAAAGGTGGCAGTAATGCACTCTATGTGTGCACAGGTACTTAAGAAAATACACAGACGTATAAAATTGCACACACGCACACACGCACACTCTCATCCACCTCTATTCTCACGCATATACACATAGACAACAGGAGGAATCAGAGACAAGTTAGACTTCTGATTTGTACTTAGACTGCCCTAGACTGCATAAAAGAACTGTTCCAAGAGGCAGAATGAATGAAGGGCCAATGAATGGTCTGGTCTGGAAGTGAAGAGCAACAACGTTTTGGTGTGAGTGTGGGCCATCTCTACAGGGGTGGGAGCAGAGCCCAGACTGCCACGTTCTCTCTTCTGCAGGGAAGGAAGCTTCCCACGACGTCAACAGTCCTCAGTGCTTGTGGTGGGAAGAGCGGGAGAGAGAGTGCGCGTGCGCGAGAGCCCTGCCCAGGCCCGGGGAGCGGCGGCCCCTGGTGGGGCTCAGTCCATCAGGCGCCCGGGAGAGTGCTGTGCGGTGTGCTGCCTTCTGTGCCCAGGAAAGCCTGCTGCCCACGCGGGCCGGGCCCCTGCGGCCCCCCGACTGCCTGCTGCCACCGCGGCGGCCCACTCTTTCCTCCTTGCTTTACACGCTCGCACGTGTGCAGACGCGCTAACACAGACGTAGACACCATAAATTAAACAGAATGAACGGGGACATGCTACAGTTCTAACTTGTCTCCTAAACCTCCGAGATATGAGGTCTGATCAGCGTGCTCTGCGGTTAGAGGTTAAAAAGCAGATTATAAAATACCTAGATTCGGATCTTTTCTTTTTGTCCTGATTTGGCCTAGAATGGAGTGTATTAAACAGACCCTGGCCAGCAAAAGCCCAGAGTCAGTTAAAGCTATGGATCAATGTGCACTACATGTCAGGATTCTATTCACGTACAAGAAAACACTACGTCAGCTACCACAAAATCAGATAGTTTCCTGATGTGACTTTTCTTTTTGTTAAAAAATATGTGGAGTAAATGTGTTTTATTTTAATTCAAAGTTTCAAACGAGAAGATTCTTTACTTGAAAATATTTAGGAATCCAAACTAGTGTGTTTAGAGTCGGTTTGACTGTGCAATCTCTTAGTGGCAACTGAACAGCTACAAAAACTTTCTTTTTTAATTTTTCTGAAAAATCCCCCCTCCCCCCCTTTTTTTTCCTGGTTTAAGAAGATAATAGTGTATTATCGCTCTGAAGCCATTAGATGGCAGATAAAAAGCCCCCTTTTAATATGTGGGTTTGATTTTTTTTTTTTTTTTAAAGCCCACACGAAAGAGGAGGGCGCAAGGCAAAGCTGTAAGAGTTATTCCAGAACCTGTGGAAATCACTTAGGGCAATAAAAAAAACACTTCAGGGTACAAAAAAGCTCGACTACACATTTCCGTTTTCTTCCTTGAAAACACGACATAGATTGGGCTTAATGCTCCTTTGTTTTCTATATGCACCTTGGCCTATGGCGATTTTGCCCTGTGGCCCGCAGGGCGGTAAGTGCGCAACACGGTCCAGGCCGCGGAGTCGGCGCCCGCCCCTCTGCCCAGCCCCTCTGCCCAGCCCGGCCCGGCCCGGCCCGGCTCGGCGCGGCTCGGCCCGGCTCGGCCCGGCTCGGCCGGACTCGGCCCGGCTCGGCCGCACTCGGCCCGGCTCGGCCGCACTCGGCCCAGCTCGGCCGCACTCGGCTCGGCCTGGTTCGGCCCAGCTCGGCCCAAACTCGGCCCGGCTCGGCGAGACTCGGCTCGGCCCAGCTCGGCGAGACTCGGCCCGGCTCGGCCCGGCTCGGCCCGGCTCGGCTCGGCTCGGCGGGACGGGCGGGCGGCGCCCTCTCAGAACTCCCATTCGATGGGCTCCTCCCGGCTGGCGGCCTTCTCCAGGCGGTGGATTATGCTGTTCAAGTTCGCGGCCTTCTTCTTCCTCAAGGGGTTGTCTCGAGAGTCCCTGGCGCCCGCCGCCTCCGGGAGGCCGAAGAGGCTCTGCAGCGAGCTGGCCCTGCGGGCGGCCGCCGGCGCGCTGGTGCTTGGCAAAGCGGAACTCCTGTCGGCGCCGTCCCGGGCCCGGCAGGGGCCCTCCGCCGGCGGGGCGGCTGAGGTAGCGGCGTCCTCCCCGGCCGCGGGGGCGGCGGCGGCGGCGGCGGCGGCGGCGGCGGCGGCGGGGTTTGGCACGGGCCCCGGGCCGTCGGCGGGGCCCTCGGGCGGCGGCGGCGGCGGCGGGGGCGGCGGGGGCGCCCGGGGCCGGCCCTCGTCGTCGGCGTCGTCCGGGGCTGGGGCCCCCGAGGGCGGCGGCTGCTGCGCCTTCTCCGCCGGCCTGGGCGCCTCCTCCCGCTCCTCCGGGGCCGCGGCCGCCTCGGCCGGCCCTCCCTGAGACTTGGCGGCGGCCGCGGGGCCGCTCGACTCCTCGGCGTCCGCGGCGCCCGGGCCCTCGGCGGCCTCCACGCCGTCGCAGCTGTCGCCCTCCGAGCTGGGCGCCGCCCGGCTGCTTCGGGCCGACGGGGAGTCGCTGGCCCCGGCCTGGCCCTGGCTCCCGGCCTGAATCTCCTCAATGAACAGTTCTCTGCGGATCCGAGACCTGCGAGACACAAGGGGGGGGGGTGACGTGAGCGGGGCCGCTGGGCGGGGGGGGGGTCTGTCACCCCAGCCCCCAGCCCCGCCGGTTCCCAGACTCCGTGCCTTTGCCTGAGTCGTCCCTTGGGTGGCTGCCAGCCCCCTCTTCCCCACGAGGACGGCGCGCCAGTGTGACTCGTTTAATGGCGCGCTCCCACCACCCCCGCCCCGCCCCGCCCCGCCCCGCCCCCAGCAGGTTGTGGATGGCGGGGTCCCGTTCTCTGCACGCCCCGGGCCGGGCACGGTGCTTGGCACACAGTCATACACGCTGCCTGAACTGACAGCTGGAAATGCAGGATGGGTGCGAACCACCGCTTCCGCAGCAGGACTTGGAGAGAGAACCAACACTCATTGCCCAAAGCGAGAGACTTCAGCGTCGCGCTCTGAGCCACAGGTCAGGGGTCAGGGCCCTGGCAGGGTTCCACGCAGTTATGTTTCAACCAGTCCCTCCCCTAAGAGGAGAAGACCGGGGACGGGTCACTTTTGATCAAGCAGGAAGGAGACCAAATACGCGCTCCGACACATCAAGCATGTTGTAATCAAGCAGAGAGTTCCCCCTAGCGGGGAACGTGTGCTCCCTTACTTCGTTGGGTCTGAGGGAAACAGCTACGGACGGGCCCAGGCCTCCCCTGTTTTGGGGCCCTTGGTGACATCAAGAAAGGGCTCTTGTTAAGCCTGTTTAGAATTTCTCCTTCCATCTGCTCACAGCACTAGGCTCAGTCAGAACTCCCTCTACATGGTCATTCCAAGGAGCTGAAAAGCCTCTGATCAATGTGCCAACTGTTAGTGGCATCCTCAGGTAAACTGGCACGAAGCCCACTGTCTTGCAGAAACTGGGCCTGCCGAAAGCCCTTGGGTTAGGCATGCACTACAAATATTTTCTGCAGTACACAGCCCCCAACAGAGGTAACATGTTTCGAGAGCCCACTATATGCCAGGCCTTGGGTTGGATGTGGGGAGTGCTGAAGCCAGGGAGAAAGTGGTCTAGAGTGTCCGAACCCTTGGGGGTGGTTATGTGTTCACACTGTTATTTGCTCCCTGCACAGTCTGAGCCCTGTCCCTTGTCCTGAGGATGGTTTCTGAGGGAGAGCTACAGGGTGAGGTCCTAAAGCGCCCCCCACCCCCTGAAGTTGCCTGGGGTAACAGAAGACTCTCTCCTCCTTCTCTGGGGCTACCATGAGGGCCTGGGAAATGCAAGCCTTTGTCAATAGGCTACTGGACACTCCGCTGTGAGAGGGCAAGCCTACTCTGAGGCCTTTCAAGCCCCTCGGCAGCCAAGAATGCCAGTTGGGGCCAACACCTAATCCCCATCCCACCCTGGCTGGGGAGGTGGGAGGCTAGACCGGCAGGCCACAGGTCTACCAGGTACTAACTGAGTCCCAGGGGCAGACTGGCCCAGAACAGAGCTTTATGGAACCAGGCCAACCTGGGTTTGAAATCTGGCTTTGTAAACTTATTAGCTATACAGCTTGGAAAAAAGGGCCTGAACAGTTTTGAGCTTCAGATTCTTATCTGAAAAATGTGGAGAATAGCATCTTCCTTGCAGAGATGTTAAGAATAAAATATTAATGTACAATACAGGACACAAAGTAGACCCAGAAAAAAAGGGCTGTTCAGACCCTCCATCTGCCTTCTGAATGACAGAATCCCTGTTGTTAGGTGCTAAGGCTGAGGTAAAAGGGCTGGGGGGAGGGAAGGGACAACTTCATGCCTGGGGCCTGGCATCCTGGCTGCCACCCTCGGCAGCTCATCCGAGGATCTAATGAGATGACACATCTGTAATGCTCCTGGCTCAGTGCCTGGCACATACCATATGCTCAACCGACAGGAGACATCATCGTTCTTAGTCTAGATTTGTCTCCACGTCCATGAAAAATATTACCTTCTGATCTAGAAAGATCAGGTCCCAGGAGCAGATCTGGTTTTCAAACAAGTCACACAAGGTTCGCAGGATGCCATGGTATTTAGGGCTTGGAAGAGTTTCTATAGGGTGGACCTGTTCTAGGAGGAGACCCGGTGTCCTGTGCTAGGTAGTCTGTTCTGGCATTCCAGGCCCTAAGATACCTGGTCACCCTAAGATACTTGTACTTCCCTGAGGGTGAAAAGATAAGAGGAAGTAAGATTGTATTTTTTTGATGGGGCTAAAAATTGATCCCCCCTTCCCCATTACTCCCTGTGGGGTCTGGTGGGGCAGGAGAAAAAAAAAAAAATCTACTTCTCCTGTCTAACTCCCACAGAATGTAAGAAACTCTCTCCTCCCTGAGGAATTCAGTGCATGTGTGCCAGTCCTTACATGAAGCTCTGGAGGGTCTACCAGGCTAAGTTGGTCTCCGTCGGAAGCATTTAGTTGGAAGAGCTAAAGCCATGGAGGGAGCACTCACTCTCTGCTCTGCATTGTGCCTCCTGGGTGACCAAGGGACTTCAATACTTTGGGCTTTATGCCAATTCTGAATGACCTAGTGTTCACTTCTCATCTGACCTATTTTGTCGTTTATAAAATTCTTTTCAGGGGCGCCTGGGTGGCTCAGTCGGTTAAGCATCTGCCTTCGGCTCAGGTCATGATCCCAGGGTCCTGGGATCGAGCCCCGCATCAGGGGAGCAGGGGAGCCTGCTTCTCCCTTTTCCCTGCTTGTGCTCTTTTTCAAATAAAATCTTAAAAAAAAAAAAAAATTTCTTTTCAGTTCTTTGTTCAAGACCCTGCACATCTCACACCTCTTCCAGGATATTTTTCCAGATCTCTGCAGCTGAAACAAATCTGCCCTTGGTTCTTCCATTTGTCTTAGCCCAGCCTGCTTTGTTGTGGTTAATTTTGAAAGAAAACATTTACTGAGCATCTACTCTAGATCTGGATCTGAGCTCCTCTGCTAAGTTTTGAGGTTCTATTGCTCCTCCTCCTTCTCTTCCCCTTCTCTCTTTACTTTTGTTGTATATGGTTGAATTTGCTCATGCTAAATGCACACATAGGGACTCTCCAGTGAGCGGCTGACCACCTGTGATGGGCTGGGCATTCCCATGGTTGTCAGCAAGATGAGTTGACAGAAGCTGAGAAACCTGGAGAGCGCTTGCCCTGGCCAGGAGGCAGTGACCGCCATTCAGTTGAGGCCTGTAGATGAGATCTGGGGAAAAAGGTGACCCCAGCGGGACCAGAGGAAATGGTTTCTCGAGATGCTTTGTATAATTGGTAGCAACTTTACTCAGATAGTCATCTCGAGTTACCACACTTAAATGGACACAGCCTGCAGAAGACTCGAAAGTACATATTCAAATGCACCTCTGTGTCTAGAAAGTGAAAATGGGATTGCACAACACCTGGCGGGGGTGGGGCTGCTCTGGGGAACCTCTGCCCAGGTTCCCATTCATTCTCCTTCATTTCCCTTGACTACTGTTCTTGAAGTCTCCTTCCTTGTAGAGGGAGCTCCATTATCGCATCTGCTAGCCTCGCTCTGCCTCTGGTTTTAGCTCATCTGTAAATTTAGGATGAGTAAGCTGGTGGTGCTCAGCTCGTGTACTTTCTTTGCCCTCACAGGGGCCAGCCCGCGCATGGGGATGGATAAACTTGCCTGGTTCCAGGGGGTCAGGCAGCAGGGCTGTTTGTTCTCACACTAAGCTACAAATGCGAACTTAGCTTTCATCAGCAGTCAAGGTATTATTTCGGGTCCCATCTAATATTTTAAAACCTCCCACTTTGCTCAGCACTGGGGGGTGGGGTGGGGTTGCCGGGCCACTTGGGAAACTGCAGCGGAGCCTAACAGGTAAGGCAGGGTCCAGTCGGAGACACAACTCCCTGCGGCCCCCGGCTATCTAGGATATTCTGCTGCCCACAACTTGTCTGAGGCAAGTAACCAGGAGGGCTCCGCCTGCACTGGCTACGTGTGTGTACTTGTCACCTGGGTAGGACCAGGAGCACCTGCCCCAGTCCTGTTGAGCCCTAGAGAAAAGGACGTTCTAATGAGAACGAGCAACTGACGGTCACTTCCAGGGCATTAAAGAAGAAGGCATGCCCATCAGGCCACTGGGGTGTCCTGGTTTCTAGCAGAGGAAGTCTGGATTACAGCTATGGTCAACAAGCCATTATGTGTCCCAGTGGATTTTCATGAGCTCATCCAAACATTTTACTCCAGTCCGCTTCATTCTATGGGAGAGCACTAGGCCCTTCCGCCTCGGTCAGTTACTTAACCCCTCGGAGTGTTAGGTTTTCCACCTGTAAAATGCAGGTAGAACTCTGTCCCTTATATGATTGTGAAGATCAAGTGGGACGGTGCTGATTAACACACTTGGCTCGGTGTCTGGAGATCTAGTAGATGCTCAATAAATCTTCATTAACTTGACTCAATTTATTTAACTACAAAACTAATCAAACTCATTTGGAAGATAATGCTGTACAAGACCCCTCGGGTCTCCACGAAGAAACCTTCGCTGCTATGGAGCCACGGATGCCTACGTTCTCTCTTACTAAGTGATAACTGTCTTCCTGGCCACAGCAGACGTGGAGTGTCTCTAACCACGTGACCCTGCATCTTGGGAGTTAATAACTCCAATGAAACGTAAAAAGCCAACTAACCGACCAAACACCAAGCTTTTAGTCCCCAGCCGGCCAGGGCCAAGTCCCCAGACCACCATCCCTGTGCAGTGTTCATGGCCACCGTGTGCGGGACAGACCAGCCGCTTCGCAAGGGCTGATGGTGCGCGCTCTCGGAGCCCTGATTTCCTGGGCCGAGAGCCGGACCGTACCTGTAATTGTGGAACCAGTTGATGACGGTGCTGGTTTTCAAGTTGAGCTGGGTGGCGAGTTCTTCGATGGTTTTTGGTGACGGGTATGGCTTTTGCTGATAAGCTCGTTTCAGAGCCTCTTTCTCTTCAGGAGCCAGCACCACTCGGGGTTTCTTTAGCTGGTGCTGGGGCTGGGGGCTGGCGCCCTGGCTGTAGTCAATGCCAACGGAGGGGGGCTCGCAGGGCTGGCTGTCGCTGACTGAGCTGTGCCGTCGCTTCATGTATGCTGAGGGAGGGAGAGAGATCGGACTGAGCTGCAGGCCCCACTGGGAGATCCGCCCAAGCCCCCGGCCCCCCAGAGCGCCACGGAGCCCCGTTGGCTCACAGTGACTTTTGTGTAGATCGTGGTAGCTGGCTGTTCTGCCCTGCTCTTCCAAAGAGCATCTCAAAACACTTGGACTAGAACCATTCGGAAACCCAGCACACACTCATCAAGGACCCGCTCGGCTGTACTGCCAGGTCGCCGGCTGTCCCTGCCGAACGGCTTCGTGGGGCATGCAGGGAAGTGTACAGGTGGCCCCCGTAGAGCGCAGTGGGGGAGGCAAGCACGGGGGATCATGGAGGGAGGCACTAAGGGAGCACCTGGGGAGGGCTCAAGGGAGGCTTCCCAGGAGAATCTTGAAGGCCAAGGAGTGATTAACCAGAAAAAATAGGTGATGAGGTAGAAGATGGTAAGAGGCTGTTCCAAAAAGTGGGACAAGCGTGTGCAAAGACCCAGGGGCACGAGACGGCACAGTTCCAGAGTGTGTGTGCGTGCGCGCGTACGTGCACAAGGGGTGTGGAGGGGGACGCAGGAGCTGGAGAGACAGGCAGGGTCTGGGTAGGCCGGAAGTTTGGACTTGACCCTAAATGCAGTAGGAAGAAATGAAGAGGCTTTTTAGTTAGAGGGCTGGTATGAGCAGCTATACACGTTTTGGAAAGACTGCTCTGGCTGCAGCTGAGGACGGACTGGATGGGAGGACCGGCAGGAGGGCCCTCAGTTAGGAGGTAAGAATGATAAAGATCGGAACTGGGGAGGTGGCGGAGGGGTTGGAGGAAAGCCGAGGGCGTGGAGGTGGTAGGGGCCAGAGCTGACAGGACTGGGGGACAGATTCCTGAGGGACTGAGGAGAGGAGAGTGGAGGAGCCCCCTGGTCTCATGCTGCGAGATGAGGGGGGGCGCCAGTGTCTCTGGGTTGCCCCCATGGAGATGTCCTGAAGGCAGCGGGACTGGTAGGTAGGCGGCTCAGAAGAACGGTCTGGGCTAGAGAGAAGAATTTTGGACCACTGGGACAGAAACTATGGTTGCAGTCTATGCCGTCGAGGAGAAAGACCAGGGCTGAGAATGGAACCCTGTGGCACACCCACGGGCAGAGGTAACCCCGGAAAGAAGCAGGTATGAGGGATCCAGAGACGGGAGGAAAACCAGGAGACAACAGTGGGAGCAAAGGGATGAGTGAGGAGAGCCGATCAACAGCATGCAGAGAGTCTGATGAGCCCCCAGGAGGCTCTCTGGCTTTAGCGGTTAGGACAGCACTGGGGACCGCGGTGAACAGGTGCAGTGTCGCTGTGGGAGAAGCCAGGTGGCAGTAGGCAGAGTACTCAACGGGAGGTGAGGAGGTGAAGGCAGTGAGCACGAGTTCTTACGTTAAGACGCCCAAATGTAAAAGAACAGCGAGAGACAGGATGGCTTCTAGAAGGGAAATCCAGGGCTGAGGGCGGATTTAAAGATGAGAGTGAGCTGACAGTGTTTCCACAGCTGAGGGGAGAGAGCTGGTGGTACAGGTGAGAGAGAGAATCACCGCAGGTGCCGCGGGAGGCAGGACGGGAGGGGGCGGGGGCTGGAGGTGCAGACAAGCTGACAGGGACTGAGGTGGGAAAGCTGGGGGCCTGCGTTCTCCTGAAGGAGGAGGGAGGCAGGAGCAGAGGTGATCTGAAGTGATGGGGACGGAGTCTTGAGCGGGGTGAAGGGGGGGGCGGGGGTGGGGAGAAGAGCAGGGGACCCCGCTGAAGCTGGAGCCCCAAATCTGAGGCAGCTCCAACCCACGTAGAGCTGGGATGCTCAGGTCCCAGAAGCCAAGGAGGATGGGTGGAGAGAGCCAGCGGAGCACTAATCCAGGGCTGGGATTTGCAGGGGGACGGGAATGGGAAGGTGGAGAGAGAGAAGTCCGTCTCGGACGATGGCAGAGCATCCTGGAGTGATGGATCAAGGAGTCTGGGATGTTGGCGGAAGGAGGCAAGGGCACCAGATGGCAAAATGATGGGGCAAAGCATGGGACCCCAACCCTAACCCTAACCTCTCCAGCAAATGAGTCCTCCACGGTGAGCTTTCTAGCGGGTTAGCTTGGAATCTAGTCTGAAAACCCCTTAAAACTTCTTAAAACGGATGGAAGATGGGACGTAACATTACGTAATTCAAGCAGCAGGTGGGGAGGAAGAGCGGCTGTAGCAGTAAAGCCAACCTCTGTCGAGCGATCCTCCCAGGGATGCCCCGCGAGAGGGACCAGGACCGTCCTGGTGTACAGATGGAGACCGAAGGCCAGGGTCACACAGCTGGTACGTCTGACCCACGTCTGCTCTGTCCTGCCTGATGGTGGCCAGCGCCCCAGCCCTGTGGCAGCCCTCACATTCGGGTCACAAATAAACGTCACGGGAGAGGACTGTGGGTGGTCAGAGGAGCCCACGAGCTAGCCCAGGCGGTGCGTGCGTGCGTTGCGTGAGTGCGTCTGGGGGCCGGGGGCTGTGTGAACAGGTTGGTTCAAGGGCCATCTCATAAAGGGACAGAAAACAGAAGGCAGACCAGGGTGGACACAAAATGTTCAGAGGAAAGGAAGAAGGAAGGAGAGCAGTAAAACATTCGAGCTAACGGGAGAAGCACGCAAAGCTTTCGTTCGGGAAGAGAAGGAAGCAGAGAGCACGTGGGATCACCCAGTGCGGTCTAGACTGGGAGCACGATGGGCTTTCATCTATTTTAAAGGAACCCAACTTATTTTAAAAACTCATTTGCTGAGCAGTTATGTGTGCTGGTTGCTACGCTCGGCATGTTCTTTCTGATGCTCCAACCTGGAGAAGTTCACAGGAGCGGCCTCATTCTACAGAGGCAGAAACTTAGGCCAGGCAGTGACTTAACTAACTTGCCATTTTAGGATTATATCTAGGAACACCGTGGAGAAGGCAAATCTTCCCCCAAAGAGAATGAATAGGATACAGCCAGTGGCCAGAAAGAACCCAGCCCAGTGTGTCCAGCTGGCCGCTCCCATCGGGCGGACATCACGGGCAGCGCTGTGCTCTGGCTCACCCACTGGTGTGTCTGGGGAAGGCTCCTCGAGTGAGCATCCCTGCTAGAGGGAGGGAGAAGACAGTGGGCCCACAGCTGCTTTTAGGGACCTTGGGATGGATGTGAGGAGGGGCCTGGGCCCGGCGGAAACAGTAACTCTTCTGAAACACAAGATGGCGCCCAGAGCCCGTGCTGAAGGAGCGGAGGCCTAGGAAGCCCCCAAAGATCTACTTGTGGGGGCAAGGGTCCTTTTCTAGTGGCCTCCAAGGACAAACAGACCAGGGGGTGACAGAACCAGGGCTGTCCCTCTCCTGATGCCTGCAGCCATGGGGGGCTGCTTAGGGGGTGGCCTCGGAGGGCTGGCCGGGGGGGCTCCCAGGGAGCTCAAGGAGGCAGGCACTGCCTTTTGCCAGTGTGCAGAAAGTTTTCACATTGCTTGGGTGGGCACTGATAACCGCTGAAACTCGGTAATGGATGTACTGGGTTCATGGTACCATTCTGCTTTTTGGTTTGAAATTTCCCAAGGTAGAAAGTTAAAAAACTTTTGGGGGTTATGTGGCACCAGGCATCTGTGGCCGCCCAAAGGGCTGTGGACTGTGTCAGGGCCTTGGTCTGCACCCCGGAGGGCAGGCCGGAGTCCACCGGAGGGCCCTGCGTGCAGTGGAAGGCCGCTGCGTGGGCCCAGGTCCCAGGGTGGCAGGCTCCGGGCACAAGGGAGCACAACACACATCAGAAGCACCGGCTCCAGAGTCGGCCGGCCTGTGATTCTGGATTCCTGCTCCCTCCTTCCTCCTTCTGCCAGTGGTTGATATCAGGCAAGTCTCATAACGCCAGAGCCCCATCTTTCCTGGAGAATGCGCCTACACTGGACAGAGCTGGGCGGGGGGGGGGGGACTGTGTGAGGTCTCAGCACAGCACCTGGTGAACAGGAGGCCTGACCCCACGGAGCTCTCGGAGGAGACACCAGAGATGCTCACTTCCTCCTGGAGCTCTGGCCCTTGCCCTGGCTGGGTGACAAACGTGCCACCAGGCCGGCCGTGAGCAGCAGGCTCTCTTGGTGAACTCAGAGGATGTAGGCCCGGGCTCCGTGCCCAGCCCCTGGCTCAGACACGCCCCGGCCACACAGGCGCGTGGTGCCTCGCCTCCACATCTAAGGGATTCTGATTCGGCCACTTCGTGAGCTTACAGCACTGTGCCCTCTGAGGGGAGGACCCACGAGCGAGGAGCCGCAGGTAGGAGTGCAAATGAGGGGACAGAGCAGACATTACTTTGCACCACCAAGGTGCCCGAAGAAGGCTGGTCAGCATTCGAGAGGGCTCCAGATGCATATAGAAAGAAGAGCCGCACTTGGCCCTCAAGGGGGCTGAGGCCTGCAGAGCCCCACAGACCATAAAGTAACAGCGAGAGAGACCTGCTCTGGCAGGAATTCGCTCTTCTGTTTTCCAGGCTGGGTGACCTTAATGAAGGTGCCCAACTTCTCTAAACCCAAGTTTTCTTATCTACAAATGTGTTTATGAATGATCTCGCCAATAAGATACGATACGGAGGGCCCTGGCACGTGAAACACGTGCACGAGACGAACTGCCCCATGGACCTGCCAAGACAAAGACAATATACAAATGGGCCACCACCACCGAGTGCTGTGATGTTCACCTCTTGGTGGCCTTACAAGAAGAAAAAGGGTACAGTGACCACCAGGGCGACTGTAAGGAACTGTCCGGGTGCCCCCCAATGCCAAAATATATTTTGGGTTCAGTCTGCTGGGGAGAAAAAGTCACAAATCTTCCCAGGCCTCGTAGGTCCTCGTCAGTTGATGATTGTCAAAAATCCCTTTGCCCTGCCTGACCACAGATCAATGTCTCTCACCAGCTCTGCACATAGGCTTCAAAAGAAACGGCGCATTCGTAGATGAGAAGGCAACTGGCCAGAGTGGGCGGTGGGGCTTACCTTTCTTTTCCATGCGTTTCATGTCCATCA
Source organism: Mirounga angustirostris (assembly GCF_029215605.1). Classification (NCBI taxonomy): domain Eukaryota; kingdom Metazoa; phylum Chordata; class Mammalia; order Carnivora; family Phocidae; genus Mirounga; species Mirounga angustirostris. The sequence goes on from NW_026991713.1 coordinate 171,896,315, forward strand.
GCTTCTCCACGTTGTTGGGGTCATTCAGCCATAGCTGCATACGGACAAAGGGCTCCCGTCCCTTCAGACTGAGCTTGTGCCAGGGCTTTGGGCGAGCAAGGAGATCGGAGACGGAGCCTTGGGTGAGCCCTAAGATGGTCTCCCCAAATAAGCGCTGACCTGGTGAGAAAACAGAACCGAGAGAGACATTACGACGGAGACCGAGGGATCTGGAAGGACAAGTATGAGCCAACGTTAAAGTCAGACACGGGGTCTGAAACCCTGGAGTCTGGCCAGCCGGGGGCTGCCTCGGAGCAAGCACTTTCTAGAAGCATTTCTTCAGGGGCGCCCTGGGTGGCTCAGTTGGTTAAGGGGCTGACTCTTGGTTTTGGTTTAGGTCGTGATCTCGAGGTTGTGGGATGGAGCCCCATGGTGGGCTCTGCACTCGGTGCGGAGTCTGCTTGAGAGTCTCTCTCCTCCCTCTCTCTCCTGCTCACGCATGCTCTCTAATAAATAAAATCTTTTTTTTTTAAAAAGCATTTCTTCAACCAGACTTGTGACAAACTCCACTGATGATGGAGTCAGTATTACTCCTGCATTCTGTGGGCACACGACAACGTTTCTCTCAAAAAAGCCTCCAGGCTTTGGATGTACTGAGGCCTGGATAACACACCTGCGGCGCTTATCAGAGGTGGTTAATCCCTCACCCAAGCTCGGGAGGTTAAGTAGCACACGGGGAGCCCTCTCTTATACAACCTCAAACCACAGGGCTGTCTGGCTCCTTTCACGATTAGCAAGGTTATCCGGTCTTGCTGAGAAAACAGGCCACTTGACCCAAGGTCACAGCAGGAAAGAGAAGGAGAAAGAGCCCCTCAGCTCTGTTTTTCTGAAAAGCAGGCCATTTCCAATTCTAAAGTCTATTCCCGCAGTCTAAGCTGCCTCTGCTGACTGGAGCTCAAAGGGGATCAAAACCCCTTCCTCGATGCCTTTTCTCCGAGACCGTGGTGGGCAGCCTGCTCCCCAGGCTGATCAGAGGGAATTCTGCTCTGGAGAGCAGAGCGGCCCCAGGTTGGCCATGTTCGTCAGAGGCTTAAAAAGAAAATGTCTCTTCTCTGAGAGCCATTCAGCTGCAGGTTAAGAGGAGCCGGCACTTTTGAAGGCGCAAATGAGAAATCAGGGACAACCTGAGCGACCAGATGGGAGAAGGTGAATAATAGGACTTATTAGGTGGAAATGGAGACTGGGATCAGACAGGCCAGTGTTTGGTGCCACAAAGCGTAGGGAACATGACCCCCAGGCCCAGAGCAGCTCTGCCCCTCCGTGGCAGGGTGACCGTGGATGACAGACAGGCTCACGCCCTCCGTCTGCGAGAAACACCACCAAGGAGTTCGCTATGTGCAGGAAAGTGATAGATGTAATAAACAGCTGGTTATTACTTGCTTGACCCACCTTGTTGGGGGGGGTGGGGGAGGAGAGGAAATCATATGAATATTCTTGGAAATTTTTATTACTTCTAGAGGTTTCATAGCAGCAACTCTCAATCATTTTTGGGTCATGGACCTACTTGAGAACCTGAAGAAAGCTACTGACCCTTACCTGATAAAATGTGCGCACACGTGCACTCTGCTTATGATTTTAAGAGACTGACCCATGAACACGTCAAGATCTCAAGTCAGAAGTGAAGAGGATGCCTGGGCCTTATAGCTGCATTATTCAGCTATAACTTGGCCCCCTCCGTGCCCATTACTCCACTGAGAGACCCCAGCAGGGGAGGCAGCTTCCACCCTGGAAAAGCTAAGACCAGCTATAGCAACCACCGAGAGTGCTTCTCAGCTCCGTGGTGGCACCGCTAGGGAGCTCTTCCGGAAGTTCCTGCTCCGAAAGGAGGAAGTCCTCTCTCTCTCTGGGGTGGAAAGTTTCACCCCTGATTTTGTGCTTCACAGCATTTGAAAATGGGAGTTCGACAGGCCAGTGGGGTTCTACTGTGGTGGCACACGACCAACACCAGCCAGAACTCCAGCAAGGATGGAAACAGGGATGGGAAGGCCAAGGATGAGATTTTAATGTTATGACCTCACAGCTGTGATCTTGCAACTTCTCAGTGGCTTGTCTATTTTTAAAAAAGATTTTATTTATTTATTTGAGAGAGAGAGACAGAGTGCACTGAGGCAGAGTGAGAGCGAGAAGCAGACTCCCCGCTGAGTGGGGAGCCCGATGCGGGGCTCGATCCCAGGACCCTGAGACTGTGACCTGAGCCCAAGGCAGATGCTTAGCCGACTGAGCCACCCAGGCGCCCTTTCTCAGTGGTTTAAAGGGAGTTTTCTTCAGCTGCTTGCCCATGACTACAGAAACAACACTTCCTATAAGGGAGTGGGCAGCAATAATCTATCGGGCCTGCTTCTCTGGAGTCGTGATAAGACTGTAAGGTAGGGGATGACCTGTGTCTAGGAATCCCTGCGTATTTCAATCATTGATGAACATGCGGGACTTCACGGCCATTTAAAAAAATCAACAGCTAAATTTTATTTCTTTGAATTAACTTAATTCAAAACATTCTCAGTTGACATTACTTTTTCTCTTGTTCTCTTTTGCGTAAGCAGTGGGACAGAGGACCTTAACCAGGCAAGCTGGCCGCCGAGCCTCCGAGCTGTGAAGTCACCACACACACTTCCCTGAAACTCACTTCACTGCTACTCCCTTCTTTTCCTATCCCCTGGGAAAAACAGACATGCAAGGCCCCTCTGCAAATTCCAGCCACTCTTCGGGGTTGTCATAACATGTACCGCATAGAACAGTGCTCCTTAATTGACATCTACACTTGGGAAGTAAGGACAGAAGCGTTTGGGGGACTTGGGGCGCCTGGATGGCTTAGTCGGTGAAGCTTCTGACTCTTGATCTCAGCTCAGGTCTTGATCTCAGGGTCATGAGTTCAAGGCCCACATTAAGTGTTTGGGGAGTGGCTGTTTCCAGTCTCTGGGTGGCCAAGCCTGGAGAACCCCATGTGGTCCCTACTGAACCACAGGAGCACAAAGGTTTAAAATGACCAAATGCTCTAATATTCCTAGCATCACAGCTACTGACTGTGCCACAGAGCCCTCAGGGGAGAGCCGCCTCGGGTGGGGCATGCACGAAGCTAACCGCCTGGGTTTGCGGTGAACCCTCGAGGGAGGAGTGGCGAACTCAGTTCCGTAGGAGCTCTCTACTGCCTCCCAGTGGAGGGCCTGGGGAAGGGAGCCGGCATCATCAGGCAGGAGGTGGGGACAATAATGGACTATTAGCTGCAGGCAGGGTGCTACTCAACAGGCCTAAGTCGGGCACTGCTGTCCCAGAGGTACAGGGGAGGCTCCGAGAGTAGCTTGCTCAGGCTGACGGACAGAGCAAGAGGAAGAACTGGGCTATGAACCCAGTCTGGGGACTCTCCCAACACGCCATGGGATGGGCTGGGCTGACGCTGCTCGGGCCCAGCGCTGGTGCCCTCGAGGACCGGGAGTTCCACCAGGCATGCCCCAGTCAGGCGGTCTCAGCGCCTGGCGTGAGTCCGCTCCAGCCGCATGGGTATCCGCTAAGAGGTCCCAGTGGGGGCGCTGTGGCGGGGGGGCGGGGGCAGGAGCAGGCCGGGACTGACCGCCCTGAGGAGCCCTCGTGTTCACAGCCGGAGGGCACTGTATGTTCTTAGAGGTAGCTTATCAACGTTTAAACCTGTTGGCTGGCTCAGCCTGAGTGCCCTCCACCCATCCCTCCAGAAACCAACAGGAAGCAACCTGGCACCCCCGACTTGGCAGCCAGGGAGGGAACCTACCGAGATTGTTGTCCGTCAGCACCTCCTTGACTCTCTTGGTGATGCCGTAGGTGTCCAGCTCTGGAGACATGGCTACCAGCTCTTGGATGCTGAGGGCCGAGTGTCCGGAAAGAGGCAGAGGGGTGGTGGGCTGGGAGTCTGAGGCAGGTGGGTCACTGGGCTCTTGTGGTTTGCCATCCTTACTCGTTTCAATGGGGGGACAGGGCTGTTGGACCAGCTCAGTCAAACTCTTGACGGATTCGCTAGAGCTCATCGGTGACTCGGGTGCAGGGCTGCAGCTGGCAGAGGTCTTTGGAGTGCTTTCTGTAATTAAAGCACACGACAATCCGGGGCTGAAAATAGCTGTCTTTCACGGCGCACGTCTACTTTCCTTACCTAGGAAGTATCAGTGAAATGCCCGTGCAAGCATACAGCATGGCAGCTATGGTTCTAAGGCTGGGAGAAACCTCTAATGTTGTCTTACAGAATAAAACGTAACGGCAACAGAAGAAAAACTCGGGGGTTAAACAAAAGGTTTCTGAAGGCCCAATGTAAGGGCATTCTGTTGAGAAACTGCTGTCCTATGAACCACGGGCTCACGCAGTCGTGATTTTCTTCCAATGGGACCCCCTCATTCCCTAATTCAGAAGGACCTTGGCTAACTTATAATTTGCAGATTTATTCTGTCCATAATTTCCAGAACAAAATGAATGGGTGGGTTCTTTTAAATGAGGGCTGCCCACAGGGCGTGGCCACCATGGTTATGAAGACCCTCGAAGAGGAGGCGTAAGGTCTCGGCGGCTGGCCCCAGCTGGGGGGCCCAGGACTGAGTCCCGGGACTTCATGTGGGTTCTTGCTGTGACCCCGGAGGGCTCCATAGCACCCAGCTGGAGGGAACCGACAGAAGAGGAGCACCCACTCTGTTCCCCGTCAAACGCTAGGACGCGAGTTTGAAGGCGGAGCTCTGTTTATGTACGCCACCCATGCTGTGGCCACTGCCGGGAGAGATGGGGCCAGGGTGGCAGCCAGGTCTCCATGCTCTCCCTTCTTAAGAAGGGTCTCTGTCCCATCGCAGGTGCCCAGGGGGGAGTGCCACCCCGTGCTCTGTTGGGGAGCGGTCCCTTCTGGTCTCCCTGTCAGCCTCACCCGTGAAACCCAGCATCCATTTTAGTTTTGGGATGTCTGGAATAAAGGCTTTGGCCATTTCCCAATTACCAGATACAGAGAGAGGTTGTGTGCGGAAGGAAAGTGCAGAGTGATTTAGCACCGTGGTCCTACCCATGAGGTAAAATCTGCCGATGGCTTGGGGTCTGGTATGGTCTCCCCCGACCCCTCCCCAGCCCCCCCATCAAGCAGGGTACATGGTAAGACCGCACGGCACCATGTGTGAGGGGCCAGGCCAGGTGTCTTCACATGGGTTCTCTGGCCCCAGAGAGATGATGTTTCAGAAAGCAGGCCACTCACGGAACATCAGTACACACGGGCGCCCCCCTCCCCAAATACTCACTACCTGATGAAACAAAATGTTAACACTGAGTGATGACTGAATTTCAGATGGACACAGACATGGGGTATCCCTTCCTGGACATACCATATCCAGGATAACAGCCTACTCTGAACTCAAGAGGATGGGAAACGTATTCCGAATACAAGGGCTCGTTCATATAAACACCTAGAAAGATAAAATCCCAAATAAAACAACTGCAACTCAACCGATAAACCTGTTTATTGTCCTAAGCAGGAACAGAGTTCCACCATCACATAAACCTGTGTTCTCAACCTCGAAAATCTGGCTTAAAAAAAAACCACAACCCACTGGTTTGTGAAAGATGTAAAAGAGATAGGCGTAAACAGCAGAAATGATCCATATAAATCTTTAAGGCAATATGAATCCTACAAATCGGATTTCTTCTCTCTGCTCACCTCCAGGTCATCATACAACTGGATATAAAACCCAGCAAATGTTATTTTTGTATCTGAAGCAGCAAAGAAATTGTACTGTAAATTTGCCCTGATTCACCCATGCGAGGGACCGATTTGGCAGATCATCCATCTTGCTCACTGCAGACTGTCAAGGATGGTACGAATCCCCACATGATAAACAGATTCCTTCTCAGGTTTGTGTCCTGTAACCCACAGCAAGGTCAAAAGCATGGCTGCCTGCCTGACAGACCGCACGGAGCCACTGCCCTGGTGCTTCCCATTTTGTGCGGCGTCAGCCGAGATGGAGCTCCCGGCTCAAAGCCCTTAAGATCAAAACCCCACCTCGGCCTTGAAAGGTACCGGGCGTGTGCTGCCGGGCTGGTGTGCATTGGACTCTGCTCTGAGTCTGGGTCTAAATGTAAAAGACAAGTCGAAGCTGAGTGCTCTTTCTGGGGGATGTTATTCACGGACAGACACATGTGCACACAGATAACCACTGCGCTCTCAGCTCATGGAAAGCAGAATCAGGCCCCCCGTGTTTGGATAGGCATGGACAGATGCAAGAGCAAATGGCCCCATTGGAGACCCCATGAGTTCTCATGCTGAGAACATCACTGTGGAAAGAGTCACTTCTATTTTTTTTTTTTTTAAGGTTTTTATTTATTTATTCATGAGAGACAGAGAGAGGGAGGCAGAGGGAGAGGGAGAAGCAGACTCCCTGCTGAGCAGGGAGCCTGATGTGGGGCTTGATCCCAGGACCCCGGGATCATGACCTGAGCCGAAGGCAGACGCTTAACTGGCTGAGCCAGCCAGGTGCCCAGAAAGAGTCATTTCTTTAGAAAGCTGTTTCCAGTAAGCACCCAGCTCCAGCACCCGAACCAGCAAACTCAGTAACCAAAGTCAAGCCAGAAACAAGCTCCAGAGCCCCCCACAAGGCGGTCCCGCCCCTGGGTGCAGGAAGGACATGTGGTTGCCTGTCCTTGGCCATCTTGACAGAACAAGAGATGTTGTCCAAAAAAAGAAGAAATATTACTTTTTTTTGTTTTGTTTTCCAAGTATCAGTAAACAGAGGCTTCGGTCTAAAGCAATACTTTCCGAAGGTGAAGGAATAAGGCTTTCTTCCACTCCATGTAATTAAAAATAATTAAAAAAAAAAAAAAGCAGGAGTCCTGGGCTTGGCATTAAGATGAACTCGGGGATGAGGCTACCTCTACTAGCTGGCTGTGTTCACAGGAATGACATTCACAACTTCTTGGGACATCTGGCTTCCTCATCTGGAAAATGCCAACAGTGTTGCAGTGAGGACTGAACCTCCCACATGGCTGGTGCTAAGAAACACAACCTGAATTTGATGGGTTTGTTTGTTTTGTTTTTAAAAGCGGTTATTAAATTGTATTGAAATGTATTTGTTGGGACGCCTGGGTGGCTCAGTCGGTTAACTGTCCAACTCTTAGTTTTGGCTCAGGTCATGATCTCGGGGTCGTGAGATCAAGGCCCACGTCATGCTCCATGCTCGGTGCAGAGTCTGCTTCTCCCTCTCCCTCTGCTCCTCCCCCAGCTCATGCTCTCTTCTCTCAAATAAATAAAAAAAGAAGCCTTATTTTATCATCATTCGTTAGAGTAGCTCCTATGTAAGCTAACACCATTTCTCATGCACTCCCTGCATGCCAGGCCCTGGGCTAGGGCTCACGAGAATGACCAACCGCGCTCCTCACAAGGACCTCAGTGTGAGGCAGGTATATCCATTTCCCTCCTTTGACAGACTTAAGATGCCCTGTCTGGTGACACAGCCAAGAACCAGTCAGATGTTCTGTATTCAGAACAGCCCACCCGTACGGTGGGGCCCGAAACCGGGTGTCCATTCGTGGCAGCACGACTGGGCCTGCCTTCCAGGACACGATTGCTCTACAATCCATATGTCACCATGCATGAATCTCAAAAACGGGATGGCCAGCACCCAAGAGCCAACCCACTACTGGGATTAGGGAAGGGAACCAGAATGCACGTAGTACCCAGTGATAAACGGAGGGCGTTTACGCACGGCTGCATCCGATTCTCCGCACTCCAGGCGGGGAAACCAAGGCACAGACAGGCAATATGACTTGTCCAGGTCACGTGGGTGAAGGATCTGAACCAGGCTGAGAGTGGAAAGCCTCCGTGTTTCCACCCACCCTTTGTCTGGCAGTCACTGGAGTAGCCGCGTGCCTGCCCTTCATTCATTCATTTGCTCGCTCGCTCACTCAGGCATTCTGAAAGCGCCTACTCTGTGCCATGCAGCCCGCTGGGCACTGGGGATAAGAGAAATCAGACACCCATTTTGCTTTGGCGGCGCCCTCAGACAGCAGGGCTGGGCCAATCGAAAACGGGCAATTTGCATACTGGGAAAGCCCCTGCACACAGCTCATCTACCCGATATTGACAGCAATACTAAGGTGTTACATTAAGAAGTGACCCATGTGGATTACTTTTTTTTTTTTTTTTTTTGCAAAGCTTCGAATCTTGCACAGGAGTCGCTTGGTTAGTAAGATACAGAGAGCAGAGGCAGTGACTTGAGGCCCTCCGAAATTCATGAGGCATCCAGGAACTATAAAAGGATTATGAAAAATATTATATTCCAAAAACAGCAGGCAAACAACAGCTGCCTTAAGTTTTCAACAGAAGTCGGTTGAAAACGCTCACCCGCCATAATTTCCAGAGACACATCTCCCTGCAGTTTATCCGATCCACCGTTGAAATTTCCATACCCGGCCCTCTATCTGCAGTAATAATAACCCAAATTCCATTTAGTGTTCATTTGAGCAGTCAGGATAAAGTCATTTCTTATTATCTCCCCACTGTGTAAAAAACAGCTTGAAGGTAGGAAGTCAGCAAGCATTTTCACCAAAAAGTAATTATTGTAAGTGACATTTTTACTGCTGGCATGCCATAAGGCGAACTGTGCATTCAGAAGGACAAGTTGCTGAAACAAAATGACAGGGTACTCTGTGACATTCTGACAAGAACCCAAACATTATTTAACTGGTGGCTGGTCTGATGCACCACTTTTCATTATGTCCATAGTTTAGGCTTTGAGCCCCTGCCAAGCCAGGAAATTCCAAGTGACTATAAAGACAGACAAGTATGGGGAGATGGGAGACAGGAGGGAGGAGTTGGGGGGGTGGGGGGTTGCCGAACAGGGCTGGGGAGCAGCATGGCCGGGGGCCGGCACGTGGAAATGGGAGCGAGGGAGGAAATCAAGGAGACAAGGAAAAGGGGGTGCACGGGGGAGGGGCAGAGTGGAAGACAGAGCCAGAGGGGGGATGGCAGGCTCTCCAGCTGCGGCTCTACGGTGGGGCCAGGGTGTGCAAGAGGTCCCGAGGCACCTGGTGCTGGCATCCTGGGTCCAGCGGGAGCCCTGGTGGCCTGGAAGGACCTGCCCGGCTCGAGGCCTTCCCAGTGGACAGGGCTGACAGCTTCGAAGGCCACCACAGGGTGACCAGCAGTCTGCAATGCTTCTCAGTGGAGTTCAGATGTGGGTTCCGGGATGGAGCCGCTGAACCCAAGCTGCTGTGTCGGGGCTCGCTTGCCTTCTTCTAGGAGAGCCCCCACCCCCCAACCTGAGCCTCTCCACCTCAAAGGTGCACGGTGACGCTCATTTGCTCTCCTGTATTTTTGTCAGAAATCCATCAGACCCACCCCACACGGTCACGTGAGACCCCTTTACCAATGTCCCCAATGCCAAACCCAGCCCCAGCGGTGGTGGCTGTTTAGACGGGCTCCTCAGTCCCAAACCCCGCCTCCGGGTCAGACAGCAGACACTCGTGGCCCCTTAGGACCACTGCCGACTTCTCCAGGCCAAGAGAAAATGTGGAGTTTTTTGTTTTTGAGCATGAGCAGCCTTTTGGTGGATTAGCATGGGCTTGAAACAAAATACATGGATACTTTAATAGATGTCAGAACTTTCTACACCCCTGGATATTTTCTACTGAGAAAGGAACAGAAGGAACCTAATAACATACTAAGGCGTGTCCACGCTACAAAACAGCCTTCTTCCCGAAGGCCGAGGCCTGAGTCTGACGCCATGGGGGAGTAAGGGAAGGGGCCGCACCAGGTCCCATTCCCAAGGGTCCCTGGCAGTCTCCCCCACCCGCAGGAAGGGTCCATTCCCAAATGGGCGGTGGAATCAAGCATCAACCCACACCGACACCCAGGCCTTGCCTGCCCCCTCCTTGGGCTGGCAACACTCTCTCCGGCCCTGAGCCAGTCCGGGCATTGCCTGAAACCACTGAACATCTCAGCAAACCTACCAGATCCCTTGTTTTTTCTTTTTCTTTTTCCCAATGGCAGAAAGGAGTAACCTGTTCAACGTTTTGGGCAGGAAGAGCTGGGGAGGGGCCCGACGGGCTGGGTGGGACCGCCTGCTGTCCCAGGAAAGGGAAAACGACTGTCGGTCCTAGTTTCTTCTGGAACACAGCACATCAGTGCTTCCTCCCTCATATACCCGGCCCCCTGCCAGCACAGAAGGCAGGCAGATGAGACAAGATCTCTGGCGCACAGTAGGTACCGGGCTGTGCATGTGCGTGAGCAAAACATTTTTAAAAATTTGTCCAAGGAAACTCGCATAGTGACGTAGAAGCCAAAATACTTTACTTATTAACAAAGAAAAAAACCCCCATAAAAGTAAGGTTGTTACTTAACTTGGGCCATGTATAGCTTACCTCCCCAAACGTGACCTCTAAGCCACTTGAAGAAGAGAGGGCCTGTGTCTTTCATTCAGTGGGGGGCCCTTCTAAGTGCCAGGCAGGGTGCTAGGGGATGGGGCACAGTGGGGAGCCGGGCAGATGTCATGAAGCAAGTCATGGTCACAAAGACCCTGAGACGAGAGCAGGGCGGGGGCGCTTGGGGGGGGCAGGTGTCACCGTGACATGGAAGCTGAGCCTGGGTGGGCCGGGTCACACACTAAGAAGGGAAGGGGCCGCAGCGGAGGCGGGGGGGGGGGGGGGCGCGGAGGGCAGCCGGATGTGCCATCTGGAAAGAAGGCTCTGAGGCATGCTCCAGGGTGGGGACCACGGGCCTGGGAAGCAAAAGAATCCGAGAGACACTTAGGAAATAGAAACTGTGTGTGCGCCTATGTGCGTGTGTGCGTGCGTGGACATGAGCGTGTTTGGGAGGGTGCGTAAGAGGAAGAGAAGGATGGAGATGGGCTGCCAGACTTTGGCTTAGACGACGGGCGAGGGGGGCGTGGGGTGCTAGTCACTGAAGGGAGCAGTTCTGGGGAGACAAGGCTGAGTCCAAGGTTGGGTGCATTTCACCGGAGGGGGGTGTTGAGTTCTTGGGTCTGGGAGTGGCGGTGGGCCCGCGGTGGGAGGCGGCAGGACCGTCCTTAGCTGGTCACCTCAGCCGGGTGCACAGCACCCGGGGGTGCGGGACATGTTGCCTCTGTCACCTGGAGATCTACGGATGCTCGGCTCCTCCCATCAGACACCATCTTGTGCAACCGGGCACTTCCCTCACTCTCGAGGTGGTTTTTCACTCTCTTTTCTCCCCAAACTGGGAAAGCATATGGGGGGAGAGACGTTCTCCGCAATCCTGGGCTGACCCAGGCGGCGCCGTCCTGCCTGGAAGATTTGGGGCGTCCGTCTGCCCTCTCTCGGGGATCCTCATATTTCTAGTGCATGTTTTATAAGCTCTGAAGGGCACACGCACATCAAAGGCGAGTTTGGGAATTCAACGTTCATTTAATTCAGTTGAAAATTAAAAACGCTCCTTAAATTACAATTCGTCTTTTGTAGTGAACTCAGCCTGGCAAAGCTGCAGAAGCTGCACTGGGCGACACACTTGGCCCTGCTTCAGGAGCTCGGTGCTCACCCGGTTTCCAGCTTTTCTGCAGATCCATACTGATTTAGAAATAATGCTTTCAAATTACCTTCAATAACCTTATTACTGAACCAGCTGTGTGTATGAACACTTATCAATGCGTCCCTGTGCATTAAGAGAAAATGTATGTCATACAAACAGTCTAAATATATATTACCGAGATGGGAAAAAACAAACCCTCTAGTTAAATTGCTTTGCTGTAATCAAAGATTAATCACTGTGTGAGCGTGAGTGAGCGTGTGCGCCCGCACGCCCGTGTCCTCTCTCTTTCTCCAGGCTTCCTTTCTGGCTTTGGGCAAACCTGCCTGGCCTTCACCGACAGCCATGTTCCCTGGCGGACAGGTCACACACGCTGTGTTGAGAGCGGAATTAATTTTCCCAGACTTCGAAGAGGTGGTTTTGAATATGGTTTTGTTCCTGAGCCTTCTAGGCCTGCAGCTCAGAAGCTCTCCTTCCCCCAGGCACCCTGGGGGACCGCAGGCTTCGGAGTGCCCATCTGTGCAGAGGCTCGAGCGTCCGCCCCAAGAGCAGCCCGTCCCCTCTCAATAACACCGCCAGGCAGCCTGGCGTGTGGGTAATGATGTTTGGGCTGTGACGGAATGTTCCTTAGAGGATCCAGGGCTGACGGCAGCCGCCGAACAGGCCGGTGTGGTGGGCTGCGCCTCGGCTTTCCATCCGGACGCGGGTGGGTGAGCCGACCCGGCACCGGGTCGTGCGGGGCAGAACCAGTAACATCTCCGCCGTCCGAGACGGTACTAGGAAAGCTATTAAGGTGCGTTATTTTACACATCCTCCTAATCTCTCCATACTGCTTTACTTAATTTGTGATGAAATTGTTGAGAAAGGGTACTTAATGTAGGACAGTCAGTAAAAGTAATTTATCATCTTCCCGCTTCAGTGCTCACGTTATCAGCGAACTCATTTTCTGCATTCATCATGCAATCAGCCTATTATTTGCATATTAATCAGGCAGTGGACCATGAAAGAACTGTATCCCAGCCAAACGCAGCACTATCTCAGGAGAAACACTCCGTAATTATCATACATCAGTGTTATGATGTGGTAATTGATTATAACATCTTTCTGCTGCCCCTGGGGAGCCCATCTCCTCACCCGGCTCCAGGCACTCTGGACAGATTGTTCTTTTCCTCCTCAAAACAGAGGAACCACGGCTGTTCTCTCCGGTTGCTGTTTCGGTGGAGTATTGATTCTCTCTTCCGATTTCAGGAGGTATTTCAACCACGTGGAACAAAGCTAACCGTGAAGCTCGGGGCCGAGCAGGTCTAGCCAGGAGGAAGGCACGGCCCTCTGGACTCGGCGTCCTCTCTCTCCCTCTCCCCCCAGCTTTGGGCTTCGGAGGTGCTGCGAACAGCTTCCAAGAAAGTTTCCTTGTCAGACAAAATGCTGCAACTTCAGTCCCTCCTTGCCGCAAAGTTGGTACAAAGGCAGTTTGGCTGCCTTATTTAGGTGCCAAATGACAGACTAATTTTGGTCCTCTTGTAAAGGACAAATCCAACATCTGCCAATTCAGACTCGGGCTATATTTAGGGAATCCACTTCCAAAGGGAAGAACAAAACACAAAATCAAGATGAGGCCGGTGATGGAGTCTCCTGGCTCGCTCTCTGAGATGCCCTCCTCACACCTCGTGAGGACCCTGACATGGCCCAAGGGCCAGCGTGCATGGGGCTGGGGCGCCAGGGGAGGCCGGGCCAGCTCAGGGCCGCCGGCAGGGAGAGGGCAAGACAGCCAAAGGGCGGGTCTGTCCTTCAGCAAGGGACAGGGCCCTGGGCCACCGTGTGTATTTTCCTTGGATGTAGATGGGAAGGGTTTCAAAGCAGCATGGACCCATGTCACGGGCCGGATGGATTATATATGTTCCATTGCAAAACTTCATAGAGTTGGGTCTGACTCTGCCACTGACTTGTCCCTGGGTTCTCTCCTCTTCTCTTGCCCAGCTCCTGGCTGAAATGCAAGGGATGCATCCCAGGGTAACGGAGGTATCGGATTTTTTACTGTCTTCTATCTTGGATCTGCTTTTTTCTATTTGTTCAAATGTGTAATTTGAGCCCAGTTTTGTTCCCTGGTTTGAAATGTGGCCTTGACTTCTCTCTGAGGATAGTTCCAAGGACCAACCCCTCCCCCATGGCAGGGGGTACTGAGCCCTCAGGCGTGAGTGACAGCTCGCCTGGACCCAAGCTGGGCCGCTGGTCTCAGGACCATCTTCTTGCCTTTTCCATCTTCTTGACTGGGGCCAAATCACCTCTCATCTCTGGGCCTTGGTGTTCTCCATCCGTAAGATGGGGGAAATCATTTCCACTTACTGATGAAGGATTCAAGGTGTTAGCACTGTGCCCAGCACATGAGAGACACAAATATATGAGTTTCCTCATTTTATTCCTACCACCTTTTTAAAACTACTTGAAGATGTTTAGGCATTTAAGCTTTCTTCAGCCTTCCCTAGAACCAAACCACTGAAAACCCAAGTCCTCGTTTGCTCCTATGACCTACTTTTGCTTCTTGCACTGAATGCCCAATGTACTGTAAATTCTGTTTTCCAAAGAAAGTCTAAAGGGGAGAGAAGGCAGACGTGTCCAGAGGCCCGTGACCAGGGCCTGCAAGGGCTTTCTCCGAAAGAGTCGGGGTGTGCTGGCACGGAGGGGGATGGTATTGTCGCTCACCTGTGCCGACAGTCACCCCTATATCCTGACAAGATGGCCTGGTTCCAGAACGGTTTGCTCCAGATGGCATGAGCGATAACCTGCAGTCTTATCCTGGAAGCTCAGGATTTGGGGTCAGCTTTACACAATGGTAGATGGACGGGCAACTTCCGAAGACGGATGGCATTTCAGAGAAGCCAAGAGTCTGGCGAGCTGTGCGCGGGTCCTCCTTTGGCGGGCCCGTGGAGCCAGCGGCGACCCAGCGACGTTTGCACTCGACAAAGCTCCACCCAAGGAGTGAGTGGCTGGACTTCTTTCCTGGTTTAAAGCCAGAGGCCTGACATTGGGGTGTGCACGTGTATGACCCTGAAGCTCTCCACGCACACACGAAGCGGCGTAGAATGGTACTGGCTGTAGCAGCAGAAGTAAAGGTTCACGTAGCGTCTCCTCTGTGCCAGCCTGTTCCAGAGGCTTCTGTACACAAAGTTGTTTAAACCTCCCAACAGCCCAGGGGACAGGGACTGTCTTCTCTCCTTCATAGAAGACACCAACACTCAGAGAGATGGAGTCACTCGCCTGAGGCCACACAACCGCTCATTGGCAGAGGCCAGATGAGCCCTTGGCAGTCCGCCGAGCCTGCCTCGTCTCAGGGCTGCTCACGGACGCTCGAGGCTGCTGACTGTGGGATAGTTTCTTAGGTTTTGCTGTTAAAAGTAATTTATTTATTTATTTTTAAAAAGATTTTATTTATTACAGAAAGAGAGCGTGCGTGCACAAGTGGGGGGGGAGGGGCAGAGGGAGAGGGAGAAGCAGACTCCCCGTGGGACTCGATCCCAGGACCCTGAGATCATGACCTGAGCCGAAGGCAGGCGCTTAACCGACTGAGCCACCCAGGCGCCCCATGTTAAAAATAGTTTACATCTCGGGCTCCTGGGTGGCTCAGTTGGTTAAGTGACTGCCTTTGGCTCAGGTCATGATCCTGGAGTCCCGGGATCGAGTCCCGCATCGGGCTCCCTGCTCGGCGGGGAGTCTGCTTCTCCCTCTGGCCCGCCCCCCTCTCATGTGCTCTCTCTCATTCTCTCTCTCTCTCAAATAAATAAATAAAATCTTTAAAAAAAAAATAGTTTACATCTCTCTCACTAGTGATTGGTTAAATGAAATACGGTATATATCCAGATACGGGATTTCCTATGGCTGTAAAAAGAGGAGGAGGAAATTCTTTGTGTACTAGCCTAGAAAGTCTCTACCATATATTGCTAGTTGAGAAGAGCAAGGCACAGGACCTTGAGGCCTGCATGGTCCCTTCTGTGTGGAACAGTATCTAGATATAGGGACAGGCTACAGGAAACCGGGAACAGGATCATCTCTGGGGAGGGCGGTTGGGGACCTGGGGGATTAGGGAAGGTGGGCGACTTATTTTTAAAAAAGGGTGTAAGCCCTTCGAAATCTTGCCTTTTATAATCATGGTGCACTTCGTTTATTCAAGAAAACCCCACAAATCATAATTTTTAAGAAAGTCAAATAAATCTCTTATTTTGAGTTACTCTAATTCTCTCCCCTCTTTCTTTCGGTAGAGGCATGGTGGCAAATCCCACTTTATGCCAGAGAAGCCTTTCCCGGGAACGGTGAGGCCGACATCTGCTTGAGAGCAAACCCCAAGTGGCCTGCCTGCTCAGTGCTGGCTGCCCAGGGAGGCCTCTGCGGGGCCTTCAGGTACAGCGTGCTCCAGGGGAGGGCAGGTAGGGCTGGGCCTCCACTCTCCCCTGCCCTCCTGTGTTAATGTTGTAGTAGGGCCACTTCACGTGACTGGTCCCCCCGCGACGAATCCCACGATAGTCCCAGTGGCTACGAGAGCTGAAAAGCAGCATGGGCACGAGCACGAGGGGGAGGTGATCCCGACGAGTCACATTTTGAGGGAATTTGTGAGAGGACAGCCTCCTGTCCTGTGGTGTGCCGGCTGGGAGGGGGCCCCCCCCTGAGGCCCTTGTGGGCTTGCTGTGCCCCAGCCTGCATCTCGTCACTCTCGAAGGATTAGCTGTAGTACAAGCAAACCCCTTCTCACCCGAGCTTAGCCGAGATAAGGTTGACAATTTTGGAAAGACATTAATTAGAAGGAAACGCACAGAGCACAGTTTCCCGGACCATCCTGGCAGGCACGGGGAGACCCCTCGTTCTTGGAAGAACAAGTTACGGCACTGCACCCAAGGTGAGCAAGGAACTTTCTAGGCCCTGGTGGGAAGTTCCCTAAGGCCTGCCGGGGCTGGGGGTTTCAGGCCTGGCTGGCTCTGGAGCATACACTCCTCAGGCCCACCTCCTCTCGAGAAAGAGCCACCGGCGGGGGAAGCAGCACTTCAGGACGAGAGGCAGCAGGCCAGCATCCCAGGCCCAACACCGCCAGGGGCAGGTCGCCAGGGTCACCCAGAAAGAGCAAGGCGCCTCTGTCCGTCCCGCGTCTGCACTTTCCTTCTTACTACACAAGCCTCCGGCCAGCACGACAATAGCAGTTACACACAGGAGAGACAAAATTCCCCCAGCATCCACTTTCCTCCCGTCACTCTGGTATTATTTTATTTATTTTTTTAAAGATTTTATTTATTTATTAGGGAGAGAGAGAGAAAGCACAAGCAGGGGGAGAGGTTGGTAGAGGGAGAAGCAGGCTCCCCGCCGAGCAGGGAGCCCGATGCGGGGCTCGATCCCAGGACCCTGGGATCATGACCTGAGCCGAAGGCAGATGCTTAACGACTGAGCCACCCAGGCGCCCCTATTATTATTATTTTAAAAAATATTTTATTTTTAAGTAATTTCTACACCCAACGTGGGCCTCAAACCCACAGCCCCGAGATCAAGAATCACATGCTCCACCAACTGAGCCAGCCAGGCGCCCCCTGCTGTCATTTTTTTTTTTTTTTTTAAGATTTTATTTATTTATTTGAGACAGAGAGAATGAGAGAGAGAGAGCACATGAGAGGGGGGAGGGTCAGAGGGAGAAGCAGACTCCCTGCCGAGCAGGGAGCCCGATGCGGGACTCGATCCAGGGATTCCAGGATCATGACCTGAGCCGAAGGCAGTCGCTCAACCAACTGAGCCACCCAGGCGCCCCCCCCGCTGTCATTTTAAAAGGAAAAAAAAAAGCCCTCTCAACAAGGGGCTTCTCACCTTTTGCAAAGGTTCCGTGCATGCACATTCTTCCCCGGCTATGACCCTCCCGCCCGCAGAGCTCTATCTGTAATGTCCTCCTCCCTGGCGCCTTGGCCCGGCACGACCCAGCCCCTCGCTGGGGCCCGTCAGCACTGCGGGGCCTGCGCCCACACCTGCCCGATGACAGACAACAGGAAGGGAGGCACCTGCATCCCGAAACCTGTCTCTTCTGACCTTAGAAGAGGCAGTTATTTCTTTATTATGGCATTCTTGATATAATAAAAGCATCCTCATGGAGGTTTCAACCAAGAAAGAAAGAAATGAACGGAGTCTTCTGAAAGCCACCGTGTCACCACATCCTGGCGAGGATGAGCGGGCGCGCAAGGCTGAGCCCCACGTCCAAGGACGAGCAGCAGCCGCTGGCTCAGGGAGGGGCACTTTCTGGTTAACACGTGGCCTTCCAGAATTCTCCTTTGTCTGTCTGTTGTCTGTGGCTGTGTATAAGTCAGTTATATACAAATCTTTTCAGGAGTTAGAGTAATTCTTTCTGGAGAAAACCAGCAGTTACTATTGTCAATTTATTCTGATGAGAAGAGAAGGGGGCGCTTGGGTGGCTCAGTCGGTTAAGCGTCTGCCTTTGGCGCAGGTCCTGGGATTGAGCCCTATGTTGGGCTCCCTGCTCAGCCGGCTTCTCCCTCTGCCCCTCCCCCCGCTCATGCTCTTTCTCTCTCTCAAATAAATAAATAAGATCAAAAAAAAAAAAAGAAAAGGGGAAAAAAAAATCAAATCAAGTCTAGTCTAAGGCACTGGATGATGAATTTTAGACAGTGCCATGGAATCTTCTGGGGGGTGCAACTAGCCCCTCCTTTTCCTATTAACACGCTATCCAAATGCCTGCATGAGAATCCTATTACTGAGTTCAAAGCGCTAAAACCCTGGACATATTTTCCTGGTCATCTCACGGGCACGAAACGAGAGTCATTATGCATATTACAAAGGAATGTCAGCCTGTCCCTCACCAAGGGCTGTGGCCACGGGACTCTCCTGGGTGCATGAGGCCACGTACAGCACCCAGCCCGTGGCCATCATGTCAGCGAGGGGGCACATGTGAGACCACCCACGTTCAAGACACTGCAGCAGCTGTCCCCTCAAGAGGCAGCTGATGCCCTGCTGACTGAGAACAGTGACACGGAGCCATGGAATTCTCCACGGGGGGAGAAGACTTGGAACCCACAGTCCCTGACTGACACATTGGGAAAAAAGCTGGATGTTTTAGAATTAATCCGAGGAGGCTGGGCCACCCTATCGCTTAGACAGTTTGCAATAATCCATCTGAGGCCGGAGTGGAAGCTTATTAGCTACAGTAACCAAATGCTCTCGCGTACAAAGCGGAGCGCGCTTGTTCTCTGTAATGTAATGACTGACGTCGCATCCAGGGAAATCTGTCCCCCCCCCCCTTTTTTTTCTGCCCCTTTTAGATTGTCTCTAGTCTCCTTCCTTCCCTTGGGGCAAAAAGATTAATCACACCAAGGAACTGTGAATATGAAATGAGCTTCAGGGAAGGAAAATGGAAAAAAAAAAAAATCCAGTGGTTTACTAGATCGTATCTACATACTGATCTACGTACCTACCTACCTACCTAGCTATACGTATGCACGCACGCAACTCCCTTCCTTGAACCTCAAGGTTTTCTTCCCTTTAAAAAAGCCTGCTGCCTGATAAGCATGGAGAGCAGGCCCCACTCAGAGAAAACAAGCCTCACAGCCCCACCCCTTCTGTAAGTGCTTTCTTGGCTTCCCCAGAGCCCCGCGATTGCTAAGCAGTGTGAGGTCGGCTGATGCTCGATACCTGGGATGGAAGACAGACAAAAGGAAGACGTGGAGAATCAATCCCCAAAGGCCTCCCCGTCAACTCCACCTTTAAATACGTTTGCCATCTTCGATCAAAGACGACCCTGGATAGAATTGCAGACGCCCCGCCCCAAGACACTGGGAACTTTGAAAGAAGCCAACTCAAAAATGTTTGCAGAGGACTAGACTGCCTGGAAATACATTAACAAGCATCTGATCGGAAGTTCTGGCCTTTAACCGGCCCCCCCCCCCCCCACCTTTAAAGGTACTCATGTGATTGGCACGGAACTCCCTGCTCTCCTGATTCTTCATCAAGGCCCCCACAGCGTCCAAGAAAAAGCACAGGTCACCAGCAGAAAAGGGCATCAACCTTCCTGAATGTCCAAGGCTGTCGCCCCAACGCTCAGATCATCAAAGGAACATTCACGAATGGTTCCGGTCACCAAAAGGAACTGGTGATGTAATTCAAAATTCAGTCTCTCTCTCGTTGTAAAACTCATCAGCAAGCTTGACATACAGATCATTAAGGAAAACAGAGACCCTGAGGGGTGACAGCGCCGGGCAGAAAGAGGCAGACAGGAATTCTTTAGTGAGGCAAACAGATTCTTGCGTCAGCAGTTTGCTGTTCAGATGAGTGAGGCCACTCTACTCGTGGGCACCTTATCGCCATGGTAACTGAGCACAGAGCCCTACACTGGACCCTCTCATTCTCTGCTCTGAGACCATACCTATCTCACTGAAGGGCTGTGGACAGAAGGCCAGTCTTCCAGAGTCCTTCCACACTTGGGAGGCTACCCTCACCACCAGGCCAGCTCAGAGGCCTGGAGGCTCACACGATGGGTGCTTCTCGCCAATGTTCAGGAACCAACCAACCCAGGGTTGGACTGATCTTCCCGCAGGCAGCTGGTTCTACCATGCTGAGCCGCCTTCGACACAGGCCTCGTGGAGCCATGACCAAGGACAGCATCTTTCTAGGTCCAGAGGGCCTCTTGGAAGGATTCCGTGGTAGCCATGGTGAGAAGAGAGAAGCAGAATCCTGGGGAAATCCTAGAACCGGGGGCTTCACTACCGTACCTTTGGGGCAGCATTGCTGAAGCTCTCCTCAGAGACACTGATTCTCTACTCTGTTGGGGAAGATTCTGGAGTCTCCTATGGGCATCCATCCTGACGATTTACCAATACTCATCATCGTAAAATAATTCTGTTTTCCGAATCTAAATTCCACATACTGAAAAGCTCAACTACTTTGATTTTTAGAAATACTCTTGAAAGGATAACACTGATAGTAAAGAAATTTCAAACAAGGAAAACTACTACCCACAATCTTGCCACTGTGATAATCGTCCTTCTTGTTTTGACAAGGACTTTCTAGTCTTTGCCAATCCAGAGAAACATTTTGGCTTAGCTACCATCATGATATTAAAAAGTTTAGGGGTGTCTGGGTGGCTCAGTCAGTTGAGTGTCCAACTCTTAGTTTGGGCTTAGGTCATGATCTTAGGGTCCTGGGATCGAGCCCCGCATCCGGCTCCGCACTCGGTGGGGAGTTGTTGGAGATTCTCTCTCTTCCTCCGTCCGCCTCCCCTCCCCACACTTGCACGCATGCGTGTGCACTCTCTAAACTAAATAAATCTTAAAAAAATTTTATTTTCCTAGGATATATGAAATATTTTTCCATTTCTCTCCACAATCATCATGCTTATTGTTTCTACGGATTCCCTCTTGCTAACTGACAACGGGCATGGTGGGTGAAACGGTCTGCAATCCGTTCCCCGTCTGGCTGAGGAGACACAGGGAGAGACCCGCCTGCTACCTCTTCACAGAAACCACTGAGAAGTTCTTCAGTGCTCACTTTTATCCAGAGGCTCCCTGCCTCCGCCAATCTGCAGACTCTCCACGAGTTCTATGCATCGCTTTATTTTATAAAGTAATCCGATATCTTACAAATACCATTTACGTCCCTCTGAGGAGCCCGGCATGGTTTTCCCACGCTGGGAATGTGACTATGGAAGTTCCAACAGGGTAGCAACTACCTGCCGTTCGATGAAAGAGCGAAAGGCCATTCTTTTTAAGGATTTGTTCGCACACGGAGGAGATTTTGGCATCGATCATAACTGACCTGGAACTGCAGGAGACTTCACGTTTTATTTAGGAATAAGCGATTTTGATCTAAAAAACGTTCGTCACATCCTGCCAAGTTTAGTCCTGACTCTGGTGGGGCAGCAAATACTCTCGGAGGGCTTAAGGGGAGGCCAGCTTTCTGCGGGAGTAAGAGGCAAGGCTGATTTTCCACGCAAATGTCTGCAAAGCTCTGACACAAACGACTCTGTGCATTATTTGCCCTGATGCATCTGGAAGGCCAGCCAGGGCCAGGTGAGTTCTCTGGGGCTTGCTAACGAAACTGAGCGACCCGGAAACGACGCGAGAAGGAAGTACCTGGGATCCTTCTGCGGGTGGACAAACCTCTCCACATAGATGTCCAGCCAAGGAGACCAACGATCCAGGTACGGTATGGCCTTCCACACCCCCATTTTGGTCAAATTCAAATCGGGAACACCCCGAGCACAAGCTCAGCCGGGAACTTTGCGGCAAGTGCCCCGCTCGGGCTGCATCTGTGCGTGGGTTTGGCATCTCGCAGCGGTAACGGCCGCTGCCGCCCAGCTGTTCCCCGTGCTACACATGTTTCCCCTCGTAAAACTTGCAGCGGGCTGGCGGGCTTCACGCTCCTCACTTAGCTTTGTTTGTGTTTTCAATGAATCAATGGGATATGGAGACTAATCAACATGTTTAGAAAAATAAAGGAAAAACGAGGAGCAGCTCAAGATGCTGGCTGTTCCTGGAAGCTGGGTGAGCCAAGCTCTGCGCTAGCGGGAGCGTGGGGAGGACACGCGAGGGGGTCCGGGAGCACGGTGCCGCCGCAAGGGGTCCGCAGGGCAGAGATGCCGCCTCAGAGACCTCGGGGCTTCAGATGAGGTGAGGGTCCCAGCCGGCGGGCCCTCCAGGCGCCCCCACCCCAACCCGCCTCCCGGCTGGATTCGCATCCTCAGCCCCACTCTTCCGGACATCACTGGCTCTGTATCCATTCACACCCCAAACGGCTCCCAGGGGCCCTCTGTCATCTCCTTTCTGTGACCCTGCCGGCCGCTTGCTTCTTCTCCAGCCTTCCTGCTTGAAGGTGGCCCCAAGTTCTTCCAGATGGGCTCAACTTCTCCCCGCCATGACCCTGCTGGGGGAGCATCGTGCGCCCGATCCTGTCCCCTCCCATTCATATGGAAGCCCCCCCGGGTACAGAATCTGTCTCTGACTTGGACTCCAGCCCCCAGGCCTGCACACCTAGAAGCCACAGACCGATGAAAGACTTTGGTGGTGAGCGGGAAAACGCTGGAGGAAACCCTCACTCAGCTGTCGACTCTCCCGGTCTCCATTAGAAACTAGGACCACGAGAACCTAACGTGCCAACGGGATACGGTGTTTTCAGATCCAGAGCCAGGGATCCTCTGAGTCTCCCGGCTACAGACCAGAGGACAGGAAAATGTACAGGGGAGGGAAATATTTCACACAAGACAACAGAAATCAGCTGGTTACCTGAGCTCACACAGCCCTGCTGCAGGGGGTCCTGTAGTGACGTCACAGAATGGAGAACTAAATAAGACAAAGGGTTACAATTAAATGAGGAAACAAACCCCAGGTGCTTAAAGCTTCCTAATGCACCCAGCGCAGCGGGGCAGGGACAGCATAAGGGCCCCAAAGGTCCCACTCCTTCCGGGGGGCGGCCAGAACTCGGGGCCATGCAGGCGAGCACTGCTCTGCCAGGGAAAAGCCAGGACCCCCTGGTCGGGAGCAGGTGGAAGCCGGAGCCCATTCTATCTCTCACCTCTGTGCCTTTGGCTGATTTCCTCTCCTGATTCCCTGATTTAGCTACTTGACTTTTACTTATATTTATGTATAAACAGCATTTTCTTAATTAGTAACTCATTTTCCGCTGCTTATAAAATTAGCTAGGCACAATCTTCTCTCCCCTCAAAACTGAAGTCGGTCTCATGGCAACAGGTTGTGCAGGAAGGGGGCAGCTCGCGGCCTCCCGCGTGTTTCCCCGCCCCCACCCGTAGGCGCCCAGGGCAGGGCTGCCCTTACCTGGCCCCTGCTGCCCCTGCACAGGCAGGACACCCTGGCCCAGCTCGCCGTTGAGCCAGAGCTGCATCCGGATGAAGGGTTCGCGGCCTTTCTGGGTCAGCTTGCTCCAAGGCTTTGGCCGGGACAGCATGTCACTGACGCTGCCCTGGGACAGGCCCAGTACCTGCAGTGGCAACCAAAGGCATGGCGTCAGTGGCCAGGATTTAGTGCGAGGCCACAAAATCCGCCAGCGATGCACAAAGAGCCGTGGAGAGGCCGAGACGGACGACACCCAGTGAGCACTTTAGGGGCTGAGCACAGACCCCTGCCCCCGCCCCATCCGTCCCTGCCTGGTGGATGGCGCCAGCCTGGGGCGGGGGAATCAGCTTTCAAGGTCACCGGTGGGCTGATGCCCTGGCGCGGGGAACCCACGGTTACAGTCCTAGCTATCTGCTCCCAGGGAGAGGGGATGGGATCTCGCCCAGGGCCTTGATCCTGCCGAGGCCGCGGGGCTGTCGTCCCAACACCCTGAGGAGGAAGCGCTGAAACCATCTTGCTCTTTGGTGGTGTCACGGAAGGTGGAGGTGCTGGGGCCACAGACCCGTTTAGCGGCCGGAGCAGCGGATGTTGGCGGGATGCGGGAGGCCAGTCGTCTTTGTGGCGCTGGGCCAGGCTGACCTTTAGAGAGGTTTGCTCTCTCTGACCACATCCTGCTCTGCAGTGGGGGCCCAGAGGTGCGCCGGCGGCGACGGGGGCGCCAGCCTGGGGGTAAGACTCATTGCAGACGACCGGCAAGTTGCACGTACATGCCCGAGTTTTCTGAACGCTCACATATGGCCATACATATGTATGGGCACAAACACCCCCCACAGGACACAGATGCAGCCCAGAGATATTTAGGGGCTGCATTCGATCACTCTTTTGAAAAGTTCTCAAGTTCCAGAATAAACTGCACTCACGGGCCAAACAAGTTCAACGCTATTAAGTCTCTGCTAAATTTAAGGCATGAGCACAAATGTCTATTTAAATGTTCTCAAATGATATTTTTACAACACTGAACTAGAAATTTCAAGGGACTTTAAATTCTCATCCTCACGTCTCTCCACCCCATCACCTTTTGCAAAATCAGGACAAAGAGATCACAATGAGATGTTGTAAGGATCTGAGGCACGGTACGCTGCAAACACTGAATGGAAGGCAGGACAGTGTGGGGCTGGGGGGGATGCAGGAGGGGACGGAGACCCTGCGTGGGGCCCCTTGGAGGCCACTACCGCCCCCGCTACGTGCCCCTCAGGGAGGCTGCCTTTTAGGGGAGTGGAGTGCTTCTCATTATGCTCAGTAATTACTTACTGAATCTGAAATGATGCTGGGGTATTATGTTTATCTTCTATTTTACGGCCCTGGTAAATCCCCATTATCCAGAATCTGTTACTGGGAAGTGCCAAGAACAGAAAGGGTCTTGGGGGGGCTTACTCACAAACCACTGTACTTTCATGAGCCTGGGAGGGAAGACATGGAAATGGGGGCTTTTAGGGCCAGCTGTGGGCATGGCCCGGGCCGCATGAGCTATGGATTCTGGGCAGGTCGCTTCACCAAGTGCCTTCTGAGTTATGAGAAAGGTACGATTATGCCTATCACGTGACACAAGCTTTTCCTATCCTGTGCCTTTTGCTTCTCTGCATACTGGTGGTCTCCCTATGGGCTCAGATCTTTTTTGGCCAAAAAAAAGCCTGCGGAGGTGTGTCTGGGCCACACTTGGCAGAGAGGTGGGACTTGAGCCACCGGCCGGCTGGGGGCATGTAGCTGACTTCCCTGAGCCTCACTGTCCTTATCTGTCAGATGGCGACTTTAGCGCCCCCTCACAGTGTCACCGGGAGTCAAAAGGAGCGTGGTGGGTGACGGGGCCTAGCCCAGAGTCTCGCCCCTAAGGGGACGCGGCAAATGGAACATTCACCGGCCAGCTTCTCCGCAAGCTTGGGGGCAGGCGACCCTTTCTGCTCTGTGGCTCACTAAAGGGGCTATGGCCACGTCCTCCAGAGAGACGGCAAAAGCCAGGCCCCTGAACCAACCCCTTACCTTCTCCCCGAAGATCCTTTGACAGATGCCGTTCTTGGCCAGCTTCTCTTTCACCTGCCGGGTGAGCTCGATGGTGTCCACTTCCTGGTACATGTAGATCTCGTACTGCTCCGGGGTCAGCGGAGGGACCGAGGGCTTGGCGGGCTTGGACATGGGCACGATCGGGGAGGAGGGCAGGGGGCTGTTCTGGGGGGTCTCGCTGCGGCTGGCTCCGGTCAGGCTCAGCTCCGAGCTCTGGGAGTACGGCGACTCGGCGCTGGGCCACTCCTTCCAGTACTCTGACGACGACGAGGGTCCCTGGAGCTGGCTGCGCTCGGCCCGCGGCTGGCTGCCGCCACCCTTCTCCTTGGCGCCGATGGCTTCTTCCGACTTGGTGTCCTCGGGGGGCACGGCGCTCTTCCTCTCCGGCTGCACCGTGCTCCACCAGTGGTCCTTCCACACGCCGCTGCGGCCCAGCTCGCTCTTCACGTGTCTCAGGACCCCCTGCGCAGACTCGGCCGCTCCCTGGAGGTCCAGCCCGGGCGCGTCCTGGGACTCCTTTTTGAGGGCCGGGGGGTTGGGCAGAGCGGAGGCACCGGCATCGGGGGCGGAGGGGGGCTTCTTCAAGGACAGGGCGAGCGGAGGGTAGCTGGACACGGATGACATGGGCGAGGAGGGTATCAACTTGGGGGTCAGGATGGCGATGTCGGCCTGGGACAGCGGCGCGGGCTTTAAGGCGGGGTCGAGGGCGGCCTGCTGGGCCTCCATCTCGCGCCGGGCCTGCTGCAGGATGGAGCGGATGGCGTCGTCCGAGCTCCCGCTGCCGGCTGTGGACGAAGGCTGGGCGGGCTCTGCTGCACGGAGCAAACACAGGCGTGAGGTGGTGGCGGGCCCGAGCCCTCCGGTCGGGAGCGCGCTGTTGTTCCCTCCGCTTCCTTCTAACCCGGCCTCCCACAAAATGCGGATTCTCTGGGACAACCAAGCCACTCGAATTGGACCAGCATTTCCTCGGTCAGTGGACCCCGCGTGCATCCTGTCCGGGCAGGGACAGACGGACTAACGCCACCGCTCTGAGACCCGCTGGCCTTTACTTCACGCCATCTGAAAGGGTTCATTATCCCCGAGTGTGTGTGGTGGGGGGAGCGGGGAAAGTGGGCAGACGCTCAGGGATGTGCCATCACCCCTGAGGATTTCTAAACAATATTCTCGTGTGCTAAATTCCAGAACTGTAGTGCTTGGGTCAACCTTTAGAGGCGTAATTTCTGTTAAGGGTTGCAGCGTGAGCCCGGAGTCTCCAGTGAGACACGGCCGTGTTTGGGCTGGCCCACATTTACTGTCCCCTGGGCAGGTGACTGTGGTGTGGCCGGCAACAGCGAGGCCCACGATGGGGGGACAGCGGCCAGGCCCTGGCCCGGGAACCCAGGGCTGCGACCTTGGGGGACTCAGAGGGCACGGCCGGGCCTCGGGATTTCCGTCTGTGAGCTTGGGATGGGTGGTGGGTTAGATCGAGGACCCTTAACGAGGGCTGTGCCTCAGAATCACCCGCTGGGCTTGTTAAAATGCACATGCCCAGGCCCAGCCCTGGAGGGTCTGCCTGAGTAGCAGGTGTGGGGCTGCAGCGGCCCGCGTTTTTGACCAGCTCCCGGGCGACTGTGCAGCGAGGCCCTGGCTGAGGAGCGCCGGGCTGAACGCTCCCGCAGGTGGTGCCAGCTCGTGGACACCTTCACATCTCGGGGACGGAATCACGGGATCCAGCTCTTTATCCACTTTAAATGAGGCTGAAAAATGCTTCAAATAACAGGGACAACCTTTTAGGCCTCTCGAGGACTTAATTTCACCGGCTGACCAAGGGCCCTGCTTCTCGGACTTGCACGATCCCCACAGCACCCGAGGGTGCAGGCAGAACCAGCACTGCTCTGCGGGAGAAACCGGGCCCTTCTGCTCTCGATCCGGGGCTGTCTCCCACCCTGTCGGGGGGCCCGGCCAAGCCTCTTGGTTGTTCAGCCACCCAGAGGAGGGGCTGGCTTACATGTCAACCCTGGTCTGGAGAGGAAGAACTACATCAAATGGAAGGTCCCCCCAGTGTCAGGCCCCAGGGCCTCACAGGACGGTCTCCCACCCACCGCACTGGGGTCCCTGTAAGGAGGCAGATGGTTGCAGAGGGGGAGGTGCTGGGACAAGAGCTGAGAGACCTGGGTTTCCACCCAGGACCTGTCATTTAGTAAGTCTCACTTGGAGCCTGAGTTTGAGAATCAGCAGTAGGATAACAGTATCTACCTTTCAGGGCAAGGGTATGGACCTAGTTTAAATAGGACAGGGGAGGTAAAAATGCCAAGGCCAGGCCTAGTTCCCAGAAGGGAGCTCCGGGCTCACCACTGAATGAGTCATGTGGGAGTGGGGTGGCCTGGGGGAAGGGCCTCGTGGCCAGGGGAGGGACTGGGTGGTGGCCTGCCACCAGGCCTGGCGGAAGCCCCGTGACCAGGTCCGCGGGGGAGCGGCTCTGCAGAGCAGGGGCTTCACGGGTACGGGGTGGGTGTGCGTCCCTATGCTGAACCCCAGAGCAAGAGAACCCAGGCACTCGGTCTCCTCTCCGGCGGCAGGTCTGAGCTGAACCTACGGCCGGTGTGCCTTGCCGTCAAACTCAGCCAGAGAGAGGCTGAAGCGTGGCGGCTCTCTCTTGTCGGACGAGGCAGCTCTCAGGGAGCACCGAGGGCCGAGTCCTGAGGCCGCCTGACTGCAGAGGTGGACATCCATCTACTACAACTTCCTGCTCCTCCCTAGCAACGTTCGTTCTGCGAAGCAGCTTAGGATTTATTTTGCACCCATCCTTTTTCGGGGTTCAGTCAAGGATATATCCAAATAACAAAGCCCGTATGGCATTTGAAAAAGGCAATTTGATACAGACTACCTGTCCACGTAAGTATAAGGACAAACTAGGCCAGGGATACCTTCTTGAGTCAATGCTAGGGCGTGATGTGATAAAAAGAAAAAGAAAAAGATCACGCAGACCTCTGCTCCCCTCTGCACTTGCCTAAGTGCCTGAAAACACACGTTCTATTGTGTGGGGTTTTCACTTTATTTTTTTTAAAGTTGAATACTGCTAACCAGGACACTCATGACAATTTTTCTAATTAACCCTGGAAGACAGTGGTCAAAGAAGTGGATTCCGTACCAGTTTTCTGCACCTGCAGCTCCCTTTTGGCTTGTTCCAGGATGGACTTGATTGCTTCATCGGATCCGGTATCGGAGGCTCGGATCCGGGTCGTGATGTTACCTGCAGGGAGAAGCCACACCCATGACATCAAACCCGGACGTGAAACAAACCAACCAACAAAAATCAGGGCTGCACGAAGAGGTCATTCTGATCAATAGCTCCCGAGTTGAGGCCGGTGACGGTTAAGGAGGCAGGCGTGGCCTCCCGTTGACCCGTACCTGCTGGGCGTGCAACCTCACAGCAGGTACTGCGGCCCTGGGCAGGAAGGGCTTCCTGCGGAATCTACCTGGTGGTCAGGGTCATCTGGCCAGCGGGACAAGCTCTCACGGTTACCCCAACTGGACGGCACCCGTGGGGCGGGATTAGGGAGAGCAGGTCACCCACTCCAGTACAAAACCAGAGGAAGGCCTGAAAAAGGCAGTGGTGTTTGGGAGTCACTTAAAAGCAACTCCGACAATTGCTTTGGCCTGGGATTGTGCTCAGGGTTCTGCACGTCTGTTGGACGCTGGTGTCCCCAAAAAGCAACGATGGGAAATGCAGGTGAAGGGTCGAGGTGGATTACCTATCAGTCATGGGCACATACAAGGCGAAGAGGATGAAGGCTTCCTATTTAGGCTCTTTGGTCACATGCTGTCTTTTAAAAATTTATGAATGAGGCGAGTAGCCTGCAGAGCTCCCTCCAGGACAAGACCCTCGGTCACCTGGTGACGCTCTGCAGAGCAGCCACGTGCACGGACGCACGGAAGCTACTGTGGCCCCGGGGGCTGGCCCCGCCTCTTTCTGGAAGCCCTCCACGTATCGTAGCTTAATTCTCCGCTACCTTACTAAGTAAGCACCGCCACACCAAACCATTGCAAAACAAGCAGACCGCGGGGGCGGAGCCCCTTTAAAGATGCAGCACCAAGGAGCGCAGGGGGGCCCAGAGGAGAACCGATTACGTTTGGAATTCGTTGGAATTTGTCCACTCCGTAGTACCTTTAACACAGTTCAGAGTTAAAAGGAAGTACAAGGAAGCAGCAGTATGTCATCTGACTCAGCCACCTGATTTTTCTCAGAGCAACGATTGTTAACGCTCCTGCCCGCTTCTGAGAAGGGCGGGGGGGACGGTGTAATTTGAACCTGAGGGGGGGTTGGGATGGCACTTGGGGACTGATTCTTAGGGGCACTTTCTCTCCTTGCCTCTTCCGCACCCGGTAGAGTGTGGGCAGCTCAGGAGGGACTGTGCGTACTTGAGCCCGTGCTTTGTTTTATACTTACTAGCTGTTTTTCCATCAGGTTCCAGGCCAGAATCACACTGCACAGTTTTAACCCAAATGCACAGCTAAGGACATGCTGCTTCCTAGGTTTTACTAACTGCAAAGAAAAACACCTGCCTGCAACATACCTTCGGACCCATTTCTTCGTTTCGGTACTTCCTGAAATAGTCTGTTCAGGCTCTGGCCTGGATTCTCTGTTGAAAAACAAGTGTGGTAAGAACAAAACAATCAGGGGGATGGTGGTGTTGACGATATGGGCTGTGTGACATGAAATCTGAGCCGCCTGTCGCTACAGAAAGGGCTCAGGGCTTCCTGTGCAACTCGGGAGTTACTAGAAACTTTTGAGAGGCCCTTCCCTGGCCAGCCGGCCTGCAGAGGCCATGGCTCTGCTGCGGAAGATCAGACAGACCTAAGGAGTGGCCCACGGCACCAATGCCATGAGGGTCAAACGGAGGGAGCACCGCCTGCCACCAAGCGCATCGCCCACCAGCCCCCGGAACAAAGCTCACATTAATCATCCAAAGACAGTCAATTTCAGTTAACATCGCCATAGAAAGCTCGATGTGCTTTGTGCAAATCGACGCTGTTTGAAACGTCTCCCTGCTCCATTTGTCGTGTTTCAAACGCGTCTGATAAGATCTACCCCTCTCTACCACTGCTGGTTTAGCAGAATGATCCTGTCGTTCAAGGGGGAAGGGATTCTCTCAATCAGGGATGCGAATGGACTTTTCATCTTTTTGTGGAGGGTGGGGTAGGAAGGGTGTTTCCATAAAACTTCCACGTATCTTACTCAAGGCAGGCGTGTTTTGCTCACTGGGCTGTGCCAATCGCTAACAGAAGCTAACACCGGGAGGGAGGCTGGCCACAGGACACGCTCCCTTGTGCGCGTGGGGAGGAGGAGAGGACACGTGGCCGATACGCTCTCCCCAGGCCTGACCCCGGCTGCGGCCGCCTGGGCTCTAGGGCCAGACGCTACCTGAGGGCTCCTCCCCCGTGGGGCCAGCACCCACTGCCCATCGGACCACTGGACATTACACACGTCGGGACGTTGTACGGGGTGTAATTCCGTCCGATTCGATACGCGGGATTGAGGTTCTGAGTCTACTACATGCGAGGTGCTGAGCGAGTGTCAGAGGCCAGACCCCCCCAGTCTACGGGCTCTGGCTCACGCCAGCCGACCCTCGGACCCTGGAGATGGTAGAACTCAAGAGAACTTTACCTGATGTGATGCACAAATGTTCCGTGACACGCACACACACACTCCCACACAACCCTGATGGGTTCACACGCTCGCGCCAGCCCCTGAAAGCCTCTCACCTCTTTGTCTGCCTTGGATGCTGCGAAGGGCCAAGATGTTCTGCTCGTCTGAGAGGAACTGCTTCATCTTGTGAAAGGGCTCCTTGCCGCGAACGGTCAGTTTATTCCAGGGCTTGGGCCGGGCCAGAATCTCGCTCACGGACCCTTGAGACAGTCCCAAGACATAGTGTCCGAAAATGCGCTGTCCGATATTGTGCTTGATCAACTGTTCCTTCACCTGCCGGGCGATTTCTGCCGTGTCTATCTCCTCGCCCTCGGAGACGCTCCCAGCACTTTCTGACTGGCTGGGAGACGGGGCCATGCCATTTACATCTGGGCTCTGTTGTAATGGACTTTGGGAAGATATGGAGTTTGTGCTGTATGGACCTGTTGAAAAAATCATGCTTGTGCTTCCTGCTTCCTGCATGGCCTTGGAGTAGAAGGACTGCATTAGCTGTCGTTGGAGGAGAGAGTTTAGTGCAAATTTTCCCGTAGAAGCCAGGGGTAGGCTGGGGCTTGCCAGGGATGAGCTGAAAAAGTCTTGCGTTAACCCCGCTGGTGAGAACTGGTGTGTACCATTAGTATTGGAAGCCTGCTCCCCCGTGTTGCGGGACAACTGAGGAGGAGGGGAGGCCGGCAAAGGTCCAGGACGCCGACTCTCAGGCTGGTCTTTCCCTTTTCTCCTGGCTGACCCTACAAGGAAGGGCAAACATAATGCATTATGGGGGATTCAAAAGGGAAAAAAAACCAAGACCAAAATGCCAAGTTTGCCCCACAAAAGGGAAAAAAAAAAAAGTGCAGATTTTCCAAGGGCCAATGAGGTGTGTTGGTTTGTTTTTCAATTGAATTTTTAAATTAGCCAAACGAGGCCCCCCGAAACAAGCAACATGCATTTCATGTTTGCACCTTTCTTGTACGTTGCAGCCTGGAGAGTCCCCTCGACACAGATTCAAACCCCTAAAGTGGCAAGGAGCCGGTACCACACACAGTAAAGAGTCGACAGGTCGCGGGGCCTCTTATCGGGCCGCTAGCATTCGAGCTATTACCAGAAGGGCCCCACCTGAGGAGCAGCAAACACTGACATTCTGGGACCAACGGGTTCTCTCACACCACTTGCTCTGAGGCGAATGCACTGCACCGAGTCCACTCGATCGAAGGCACGCACATTTTAAGAATGAATTATCACCGGAGCCCGAGACACTGTTAAACGGTTTACCAGCTGCCAAAACCAGAAGCAGTCAGTGACGCCACCATTTTGGGACGAGCAAAGAAAGGCTAAGGATGGGGGATGCGCTCCCAAGGAAAACCTGACGAAAGGAAGAAAAGCTCCACTGAGGCTGGAGGCAGCCCCCAGAACCACCACAAGACAGAGGCCGCACGACCGGGAACGGACCAGAGAGGCCACCATCCTCTGAGTGTCCCTCCTGGCCTCTCCTGCAACACCGGCCCTGACTGACCTCCGCAGGTGCCCTGCGGCCACGCGCCTCGACGTGCGCGTCGGTAGGCGGGGCGGGGGGAGGGGAGGAGCCGTGCGGAGGACCAGGAGGAGACCAAGCGCTCATTAGTCAAGGCTGTCATCAACCGCTGATGCTCCCGTCATGCATCGGCCCAGACTCACGGTTCACCTTCCTCTTCCTCGGCCCCCGGAAGGGACCGAGCACGGCACGCGAGACCCTGTCAACCTACCGCTCAGGTCGCTGTTGGAGATGCGCAGCGCGGCATTCTCGGACTGTAGCGAGCGGTTCTTCTCCAGCAGCAGCACTTCCAGGGGCTTGGACGCGTCCTAGATGGGGCAGAGCAGGGCTCACCGTGGGGCCGGCCACCCGCCCGCTCCCCGGGGCCGCCGGACCCCGAAATCCCTGCTCCGATGGCTTGTGCAGCCCGCTCTCTGACTCCCATGCGTTATAGGAACCTGCCTTCCCCTGGAGATGCTCCCACACGCGTGGAGAGCACTCAAGAGCCTTTCCAAAAGGATGCATTCCTGTCGCAGTCATTCCTCTTTTTACACCCGTGTGGCTTCTAGACAACTCCTATTCTCTATGCCGTCCCCAAGGTCGAGGAGTCTAAACCCGTCCCTCATCTGGCACGCGGACTGGCTGCCGAGCCACAGACCTGTCCGGAGGTCGCTACCAAGGTTAAGCTTTCCTTGGTACCAGCCACAAAGAGTCAGCTGCCGTCTGGACATCAGGAGCGGGATTCCATTTGATGCCTTAAATTCTCCCTGGCCACCAGGTTACCGGGCACCATGGTCATTTTGCCCCACCTCTTTTCCACGTGAGGCAGCAGATAAAGAAAGTTCCGAAGTCGGTCCGTTTGGGGCTGGTCTCTGACACAATCTAAAAGTGGTCTTACCCATGTGCTCAGTGCCCGCCCAAGTGAGATCACAACGTCATGTGAACTGAGCTACCCGTCTGGAAAACACTGACTTTTCTCTTCCTGCCTCTTTTTAATTAAAGATAATGTGCTTGAACTTGCTTAAGGTCCCCAGGAAATGACTCGTCAGCTGCAGGCGGAAGGTTCCATGGAAATTTCGAGAGCGTGAGGCTTGCTCGGGGACGGGCAGTGACCAAGGCGAGCTGGCCCTCACGCACACAGAGAGCAAACGAGAGCGCATACCTGTGTCCCAGAGCCCTCGGACGGTGCGAACTCCATGGATTTCAGAATGCTGTGGAGAGCAAGACAGAGCGGTTATTCCCCACTCCTACCTTTGCTAACTGCCACACTAATGAGCACTAACATTACACTTTCCTGCACTCCAGGAACGGAGGAACTGACAGCTTTAACAACCTCCCTGGCAGCATTATAATCTGATAGTGTCTCTAGAATAACTAGTCAACTAGCAGTTGGCCAGCAAAAGTTTCTTGCCCAGCATGTAAATCATTCCATATGGAATCACACCAGGGCTGTTCGGAGTATAATTTTAAAGTTGAACACAGACGTAACATTGTTGCAAGCGGAATGTATTTGTCAAGCTTACAGGGAATGAAAACGTTGTAAGAAGGAAGCCAGAGAGAGAAACCTCATCCCTCCCACCTGCCCCGGGGGGCCAGCCATGCAGGGACCTGGGAAAATAGGCAAAAAGCAAGGTCCCCAACTGCCTGGTTCCAAGGCTGGCCACAGACCTGCTCTGCAGCCCCAGGCGCTGCGGGGGAGCAGGACTGTTTCTCCTTTGTTCTCCTTATCGCTGAAACCGCCTCGGTCTCAGCTTGTTTCCACAAGTCTGAGAGCCGAGGGAGTTCAGGTGCCCAGAACCACTGTTTCCAGTGTTCCTTTCACAGGGACATTCCTTCCTTTCTGTGAGTCTATCTGGGAGGGAAGGACAGTGAGTCCACATGGCCCCAGGCACTTGGGAAGGCGAGCGAAAGCGGCTGTGGTCCCCGGCAGCAGGCCACCTGTGCTCTCCCAGCGTTCTCGCAGCCATGACCTTGGCCTCTGCCCTCTTTAAGTCCCATGGAAGCGTCAAGAGCACCGCGTAAAAATGCCCAGGGTCCCGGGAGACCACTCTGCTGCGGCCACTGTGGTGGTCAGTGAGAAGCTGACGGCTTAGTTTATCTGTGGTTTTATCTTCGTAGTGGCCCGTGTCCCACAGACCAACAGAAAAGGAACGAAAGAGCAGCTGGGGGGTGGGGGGAAGGAAGGAAACCTCGTAATTTTATTTTATGGTGAGCTATTGAAAATAATAACTCAGGGGCCGCATTGCATCAGCCGGAAGAGAAGTGACGAGCAGTCTGGAACTTGTCCTTTTTTACGGCCGTCACGTTTGCAGCTATATTCTTGTCTGAGATCTTTAGGATCACGTAACAAAAGACTGAAGTGAGCCTATAAGCTGACACCCAAAACACTGGCGTCTGTTCGTTCATTCGCTGGATCTTTACTGATGACCTATTGGGTGCTGGGCACTCAGAGGATCAGAACCGCTCTGCCCCTTGCCCTTGCAAACTCCACAGGCTGTTACAGGTAGACGACAAAATCCAAATAGCACCCAACACAGAAGACCTGATGGGTGCTGCTGGCAGCAGAAACCTCCTCGGGTTAGAGACGGAGTCCGTGTTAGGAGGAGTCAGTGTCTAAGAAGGGCTTGGAAGGAGCAGGGCATTTTACAGACCACTGAGGTGGGCAGGGGGCCTGGGGCAGAGATAGGACGGGAGGTGGGGTGTGTGTCTGGAAGGGCCCTTGGATCACTAGGAAGTGGGAGGGCAGGGGCGTATTTTAGCAGAAAAGCCATCAGAGTGGGGCCTTCAGATGCAGACCTGGGGCTGAGGGGGGCCATGGTGTGCATGTGTAGCAGAAAGGGCCACTAGGAATGCAGGCGCAGGTCTGGGAGGAAGCATGCAGTGGCTGCGTGGGAGGGAATGGACCTTGATCGTGTCGCGCATGGGAACGGAGGTGAGCTAAGAGGACCGTCGGGACTGAGCTGCGTGGATGGGCAGAGGCTGGGGGAGGAGGCCTTCACATCAGAGTTTCTCTGACTCAGCACTAGAAGGCACAGGCTGTTTTCTTCTCAGTGGGAGGAAGAGCAGAAGGACGGACGATGGGGACAGGAGAAGCAGATACAGAAGGTCAGACAGGTGAATAGCACACGCCTCAGGGTTGGAAGAGGGAAGATGTAGGCAGGTGTGTGTGTGTTGGGGGGGGGTGTCCAAGGAGGTGCTGCAAGGCTGTCTGCGGCCAGAGGGGGCGACACCGTCCAGGGAGAGACACGCTGGGCCTCTGGGCACCGGGCTGAGAAGCCACCTGCAGGCAAGTCGCCAGCGAGGCTGGGGGAGTTCATGACTGAGAGAGGGCGACGGGCCCTGGTGGTGGGAAAGTCCAAGAGGCCTTCCCGTGGGCTTTTTTAGCAATCCCGAGGGAATGGAATTGAGAATACAAAGAACAGCATGGCGAGTGGGTGTAGGCTTATTTTAAAAGGAAAAATTAAAAGTGTCAGGAGGGGGGGCTGATGGGATAGCAGAGGAGTAGGAAGGGATCTGGGGTGCGGGTGGGGGGGTCAGCCTGGAGAGACAGGAGGGAGACACCAACACCAGAGAGGGGAGCCTGAGGCTAAGGGGGTGTCTGTGGAGGGGTTGGGGCCCAACAGGGGGGAGCAGAGGAAGGACCCCATGTTCCCACAGCAGCGGAGAACACTGGCCTGCAGGGCCCGGTGACCGTCTGCTGTGTTTCAGAGCTCGGCCGTGGAGGCAGGGGCTGCCCATGAGCTCCAGGAGGGCCGGGGGCAGCCTTGGGGGAAGGAGTTTGAGGCACTAGGAGGCGGGGCGTGAGTGCGGGCGCTTCTACTTGAGAATGTTCGCATTAGCGCTGGCGGGGTGACAGGACTTCAGCTACTGCCTTCGGATGGGAAACTGGAAGCTGAGAGAAGAAAAGTCCTGGTGTCTGAAGGTGGTCAGGGGCGGGGGGTGGTGGTATGAGGCCACGTGTAGGCTTTCAACTGGAAAACACTCCCCTGGGGGCACCTGGATGGCTCAGTCAGTTGAGCGTCTGCCTTTGGCTGGGGTCATGATCCTGGGGTCCTGGGATCGAGCCCCGCATTGGGCTCCCTGCTCAGCAAGAAGTCTGCTTCTCCCTCTCCCTCTGCCTGCCGCCCCCCCCCACCAATTAAATAAATAAAATCTTAAAAACAACAACAACCCCAAAACAAAACATTTCTCTGTTCTGCTCCTGTTTGGGGAACTTACTGCTGGCACACAAGCTCATATTTCGTAATTTCTATCAGGGCACCATCTCCCCTAATTCTGTGCATACTGGCATACTTGAAATGCACGGCGTCTTAGAAAAAGTCCCCAGAGCTCAGGCACAGGCCTGAGTGCACACGCCCAGGGCTCTGAGCAGCCTGGGACACGGTGTAGTGGGGGAGCGGCCGCCAAGGCCCAGAGCGAGGGCCCGCAGCTGCCCTGTCCCTGGCACAGCGGTTCCTTAGGAGAAGTGACCAGCGAGCCCTGGCTTGTAGGCGGCCGCACCAGCGTCTCCACACTTACTTTAGTTCTTTCTTCACTTCTTCATAGTCAGCCTGTCCTTTGAGTTTTTCTTCCAGTTGCTGAAAACAGAGGAATTTTATTAGTGGCTGTGTCTGCAACGGGTTGACGGACCTCGCTATGAAGCAAATGCTTGTGTCCCTCTACCGCCTACCCCCAAATCCGTGTGTTGCAACCCAACCTCCAGGGTGATGGTGTTAGGAGGCGTGGCCTTTGGGGGCGACTGGGTCACCGGAGGGGGAGCCCCACGGATGAGATCAGTGCCTTTGGCACAGAGACCCCATGGCGCACCCCAATGCGTGGGCAGGGTGGGAAAGCAGACACTGGTCTGGGAATCAGGAAGGGAGTCCTCAGCAGACACGGAATTTGCTAGTGCCCTGATGTTGGACTTCCCAGCCTCCAGAACTGTGAGAAATACAAGTTTTTTGTTTAAACCGCCCAGGTCATGACGTCCTGCTATGGCACTAGGACAGCCTTCACGGACTCCAGTCCCTAGGGAACATCCAGCTGTCCCTGAAAGGAAACGCAAACGTGAAGTGAATGGTGCCAACGTGCGGGGTTGCTTTCTTGACCTTCACGCTTCTGGTCTGGTGTGAGTGTGGGTGTGAGCAAGTGTGAATGTGCACAAACACACACACGGTAATATAAGGTGTAATATCAAACCTAACCAAAGTAGAACAGAGCTTTACCAAAGTGGAAAACAGAATGAGAAAAGGCCATTTTGTAGGAAATACCACGAAATGGCAAACAGAGCGAAGAAAAGTGCTCAGCACTTTCACATCAGCGTGTGGCTTTTCGCGAGATACATTAGGCCAGCTGACATGTGCAGTCAGTTGTCAACACCTTTGGTGGGACCCTGCTAACAAGAGGTACGAGCCCTTTGTCACTGAGTGTTGGCATCAGATAGGAATCGGGGAAAAAGCATTTGAACCTTCAGATCTGCGCCACCCCCCCGCCCCTGGACGTGGGCACTTCAGGAGCGGAGGCCCGGTGAGCTGGGTGGTCTTTTTGTCTGAGTCCCGCAGGAGGGCCCTTGCAGGGCACCTGGTCAGCAGGGCCAAGGTTGGGCACAGTCAACTGACTCCCTGGCCCTCGAATGCCCCTTAGAGGGGGAATGAGACAACACGCACCCCGGCTATGAGATGCTCTGTGAGCTCACAGGCCCTGATGTGGCTGGTTTGTGCAGTGCTCTGTGGGGCTTTCTTGCTAGGAGGGGCCTCTGGCTTTGGGTGGTCAGCAGAGGATGCTCCCTTCTGCGAGGGTGTTCGGACTAGTTTGCTCTTGACCTCCCATGAAGGGGAAGGGAATAAGGCCACCTCACATAAAACACAAAGACCCTGGGGCGGGGGATGGCTGACGATTTAGCATGTTTCCAGGCCTGGGGTGAACAAATTCCAGGTCCCGAATCCACAGCGCTCCCAGTTGCCTTTTTTAGGTAGTGCTTGGCCAGCCATGGCTGCAGCCACAGTTTAAGGCCGACTGAGAATGTTCTAGAGTTTGGGGAGGAGATGCCCGTCTGGCCCATCAGGCGTGATGCTCACCTGGATCTCAACCTGCCCACTGTCAGAGAATTTTAGCTCATCTTTTCCTATTGCCTTTGTTGGCAAATTCTTGTGTGTATTTCCATCATGTAAAAGTGCTCTGCCCTCGTTCCTTTTTATGACCTCTTGCCAACTTTATATATCATGATGGTTTCTCATCGTAATCAAACGGGGGTGGGTGGGTAGCATACACTCATTTTCCGACAAAAGAGTCTCCGAAGCTGCTCTCGAAGAAGTGATTACTTCATTCTCCCTACAGTCGTGTGTCAGCCATCCCAAACAAAAGACGATAGGCTGCCGCTGGGATGCAAGGCACCTTTCAGGCTGTGCAGTTCACAGACGCTGGCTATGAACACATTAAACTTGCTCGTGTTCAGGAGACAGGAGGGAGGGCAGCGAGAGGGGAAAATCCGGAGCACTGTAGAAGCCAGCAGGGCACTGAACCTGGAGTCAGGTCCGTCACTTATGAGCGGGACACCTCGGGGCACGGTAATCAGTGTTTCATCTGTGAAATATGCAAGGGCAGCAATGACCTCAAAGGGTTGG
Source organism: Mirounga angustirostris (assembly GCF_029215605.1). Lineage (NCBI taxonomy): Eukaryota > Metazoa > Chordata > Mammalia > Carnivora > Phocidae > Mirounga > Mirounga angustirostris. The sequence continues at coordinate 171,935,484 of NW_026991713.1, forward strand.
GGGAAGGAGCACAGGGCCAGATCCTGGTGCGGATGTGGCACCACGGGGCCTCTGATGTGGGGCTGTCACCACTGCCAAGTCTCCCAGGGAGCACGGCTTTGCAGACCCGTGAGGGGCCCTAAGGAGAAGGATTTAGGACTGGAGTCCTGTCACTTGGTCGGATGTATGGTTTTCGCTGAGGACTGAATCGTCTGCTGAAATTTCTGCCGCCTACCCGGGGGCAGCTTAATCGAGAAGAACCCCAAGACTGCTTCTGTAAACCTCTGGTGTTCGTTTCTTGGGGCAGACAACAGGATGCAAAGCCTGTCCGGACCTGTGAGCACCGTGAGCCCGTCCTCACCAACGTCTGGGAGTCTGACTTCCCAGAGCCACACTCTATCCTCTGCTTGGGTCTTTGACCAGACTCCTTGCTGGGTGCCTAAAAAGTCTAGCTTCAAAAACTCTCCACCTGGAAAGGGCAACAGCTCTGTCTGTTGTCCTCTGGGGAGAAAGGCTCCTCCCAGATTTCTCAAGTATTCCTTGGCTGGGCCAGATTCGGTGCTGGGGTCTATGTCCCAAACACTATCTCGCTTCACTGCTGCACCATCTCTGCAGAGGTGGCTGTGTGCCCACAGAAAGAAAACAAATCACCGAGTTCTACAATCAGATCGCGCTCGAGCGGGAGGCCGCCCCCGCCCCCGCCTCCCCTGCAATTCCAGGAGGAACCTATGTGTGCGGAGGCCAAGCCAGGTGCTCGCTGGAGGCCTGGGCTCCAGAGCCTGACAGATCAACCAAGGCCTGGCTCTGCCACTTAGTTGCAGGGTGATCTTGAACAAGACACTGAACTTCTCTGAGCCTCAGTTTATTCATCTATAAAATGGGGATAATGGCACCCATGGTACCGTGCTTTGGTGAGATCCAGATAGAATAATGCCCATGGAATGAGCAGCACATGACCAAGCACTCTGGAGATGGGGGGTGGTTACTGTTACTGGTGTTATTAGGACTTTATCCCTGGGGGGTGGTATTGGAGAGGACTGTGATTTTGGAAGGGGCTCTCCGGTTCTGAATCCAGGGGCTCTGTTTATGAAGTTCTCTACTTCCTAACGGCTTAGCCTGTTGGGCCTCATGCTCCTCCCCTGGACAATGGGGAGAGTAAGAAAACGGGTTCCCAAAGACAGGACCATCGCAGGATGTAGGTCCCACCCATTTAGCAATACAGAGCACACACGTGGTCCCCGGAGCTCAGCAGGTGCTCAGCAAAAGGATCCTGAGTTGCTAGAAGAATTATCCATATGAAGTTCTTAAAATGCTCTAGGGCTACCAACTCACGGGACCCCTGGCAGGAAGACTGATGTGGAGACCCTCGGAAAGGCTTTTCTTCTGGGCAGCACAGCAGGGGGCAGGGCGGTAATACATCCTTACCATGAAACAGATGGTGGGCTGGGGAGGTGACCCCGCTGCCGGGTGCAGATGCCTTTACCTTTCTTCCCAGATGGTCAGAGCCAGGCTTTCAGCAGTGTTCTCTGAAGCCCAACAGCTCAGGCTTGGGGCAGTGGTGTGTGACCCTGTGTCTTCACGGGGACCCCTGGGGTGAGGGGTCACCAGCCGAGAATGGGGACATATGACTGCGCTCCCTGGTCTGGGGGAGGGGGGTCTGATGCCCCGCCCCTTGGGGTCATCTCTGAGGTCCCGGCTGAGGCTGTGTGCACCCTCCTTTACCTGCATGGGGAACCCATTTGGTCTCCACGATTCCTTGGTGAGAGGTAGCAGGCACGTAAATTTAGGATCTACTGATGCCGGGCATGTGTTGGGGGCAGGGGAAGCCCAGGGGGCCCAGGTGGGCCCTGTGCACACACGGCCAGACTGTGACGGGGAAGGTTATCCTGGAGGGCTCGCCACAGGCTGGAGAAGTGTGACCCCGGACAGTGAAGGGGGATCCCCAGGAAGGCAACCCTATCAGAGGTCACTTCCAATTTCCCCGAGCTGTGATCCAGGTGTGAGCCAGGCAGCTGACTCCTTCTCACGGAACGGTGCCGTCACAGCCCAGGAGGGTCCAGCCTCAACGCTCAGCCACCGGGACGCTGCCTGCAGGTGGAACACCCGGATCCAACACAAGGTGTCCAGGGTAATGTGTATCTTTCCGAGAGGCCTCCTCACAGATTCCCACAAGTAATCAGCTCCTGAAAGCACTTCTAGTAACGCGCCCTGGTTTACAGCCGCCTTGGAGGGGCCTACCTGTGGCCTCCTGCTCCGCACGGAAGCCTCACTCCTTCCTCTCCAAGAATCTGTGCTCATACCACCTTCGAGACCCAGCCAGCACAAGGCTGGGGGAGGCCCGGTCCCGGGCTCTCTGCTACTGGGACTTCTGATGTTCGGGCTCGTTTGTGCAACCCAGGGTAAGTCTCTCCTACTGGGGGATGGGCACAGCGGAGGGACCTGCATGGGCCTCTCCTAACCTCAGAGACCTCCTCCGCGAGGCCACGAGCATCATCATGGCTACTCATGTGCTGAGGCTGAGACATCGAGAAGACGCTCTTTGAAACGAGACTGAAGGCAGCCTCATTGCAGTAGGTTAGGGAACCTACGTATCAAAGTGCCAGCATCCAGAAACAAAGAACTGAGTGAATCTAGAGAAGTGGTCATTCGTTTTTTCCTGGCCCAACCCTCTGAGGGACACAGCATGCTCCGGGTTGGCTCAACAGGACCCATCAAACTGCAGGAGATGGCAGGGGGTGGGGTGGAGACAGAGAGTAGGGGAGGCCCCTGGAGACAGCCCCCCCGGGGATTCTAATACACCCTCCATCCCCAGTGGGAAGTACTCATCTTTAGAAAATACCAGTTTCTCCCGATGGGAGATGGGCATTCTTTTAGCTAGCCTTTCGTATAAACAGCCATTTTAAATTGCAGGTATCGGTAGCAAGATTTTCCGTGCTTTAGCAAGTAAAATGCAGGTGACTGCCTAGTTACACTGCCTCTGTACTGAAGTGCTCCAACAGAAGCCCACAGAATAGAGTTATCAGAAGAAGCAGTCTTGTAATGGCAGCCGGGTTACTTCATTAATTACAAATACAGAACGATCCTGCACAAGCGGCAGTGTGCTTGAGGACTTGTCAGATTCGGCAGGAAGGAACATCTCCCACTTCTGAGTCTGCTTCCCTGTCTATTTAAAGGGGAGGGGGGCCCCACTGTATGTGGATAGCGATGTGTTTAGGGTGAACTTGGCTTGAGAAAGTAGAACACGGGGAAAAAGAGACTGGCAGACATCCAACTGTTGATTCATCCTCACGGAATTACCAATCGATCGTCTAGGTGAGGAAACAGTAGTTGCAAGAGATGGAGACTTTCAAGGTGCCGGAGAAAGCAAACCAATGGCCCCCTCCCCCAAATATATTCCATTTCAGGGTATGGCACTGAGAAAACCCCAGTAAGCTCGAGAGTGGAGACTCTGCCCTGTGAGATCAACCCCCACATCTCCTCAGTGACTGTCATCAAGCACGTTAGCGTTTGTCTCAAAGACCATCGTCAACATTCATGGCAAAACCACCCCCAACGCCAAGCAGCGGAGCTGGGCCTCAAGCCGCAGCACCCTCAGATGGTGATCCCAGTTTGAGCCCCGCACCGTGTATCCCAGCGTCCCCTGGGGCTGAATGACATGGTCCCAGAAGGAAAAGACTGGGGGGGGGGCTGGGGTGGGAGATGGAGGAACAGGAAAGGAAAGCCCCCGGGGAAGTTCAGGTGCCACTCCCGGCCGGAGAAGCCCCATTACAAAAGCATCAGGTTGCCAATTTGACGGGTCTCATTCATAACCTATTTTTCCTAATAACCGCATTGCTGTTTAGTTTAGATTTGAGACTATAAATTATACACATTAGGAAAAAAAAAAAAAAAAAAAGGCCCTGGGAAGGTATCTCATTCAATTAACCTTACTCCTTCGGGTGAGGGAGGTAGATGTGCTCGTCTGGGGGAGGCTAATGCCTTTTGTGTGCGGGTTCAGTATTGGGGAGATCTTCACTCCTGGTGACAAGGGGTTAAGATAATTAGAATCAGAGAAGTCTTGTTACTAGAGGATATGTTTTGATTATGAGATCAGATGAAGATAAGGGAGCGATAATTTTGGAAGAAGTATTGCCAAATTGTTTCATTAACTGCACCGTATTAAAGAATTCCCCCAAGATATGGATAAAGAACATTAATTTGTAAAACTGCGTTTCATTTTTGTGTGTGTGTGAAGGCAAACATTAAAACCTTAACTGATTTAGAAGAAATTGCTCCATAATAAAAAATGTAACTTCTATAGCCTCCCTCTCATAGTCAAATGCAGGATGTATCTGAGTCCCCCCTTAACTGTAACAAAGCAGAGAAAGGCAAATTATCTAATAATAATGTCACTGCTGGGGTCAGAAATGGCTGTAACACGAGAAAATTAGATTTAATCTAGAAATAAAAAATGAATGCTGGCACTCACTGGGCAGGCTGATGGGAGAATAAGAACCATGGGAGAAATAAATGTCATGGTCGATGACAAATGTGTCCACCCTCTCCCCAAAATCAGCAGGACTGGCTCCTCAGACACTGGAGGAAACGCACCCCGAAGAGGCCAGGAGGAAACCAGGGAGGGAGAGCGGTGGGTGCCCCGGGTCAGGGAGGTCAGGCCCGCGACCTGCCGACCTGCTGGAAACTCGGCTCAAGGTCAGAAACACGGGCATGCGTTGGGAAGGGAAATCTCAGTTTTTTAAAAAAATTAAGATGGGCCTAACTACATTTTGGAATTACTTTACTGAAGATAAAGTTTTCCTGACATTTTTACAACTGATCTTGATGCACTGTATTTAGTACATGAAGACTAGGCTTGGCCATCATTCGCATGCTCCGCAAACGGAAGCTAGGCGGGCATCGCACAGGCTAGGGAGGGATGGCAGAGTGGGGGCCCGCTGGCCTGGGGGCTGGGCCCACACTCTCGCTAGCCCTGTTGCTTATCATCAAGTAAGATACCTCCGAAGAGGCCCTTCTGGCCCTGACATGCCACGAATCTAGGGTGCGAGGATTTTCTTCATATGGTGCTAACTGTAGCAGGTTGAAAAATCTTAAATCAAGTATAATTATTTTTTAAAATATACTGAAAGGCTGGCGGAGCTGGATGCAAGGCATGTCTGTGCAGCTGGCCTGTGACCTTAGCAACCACTCCAACCCCACACAAGCAGGTGCACAGAATGTCCGTCTCTGGGATGCCAGGTGGGGAAGCAGCACCATGGGTGGGCGCTGACGACGGGGCCTTCTACCAAGTGCTGCCTGCAACACACGGCCAATCAAGGGCAGTGCCGTTCAGGCAAGAGCTGGTAGAAGGGTTCAAAGTCACTCTCCCTGCCTTGGGCTCCAGGACCCTGCTTCTAGTTCCCTCACAGAGGTTCAAGGTTGCCCTACTTGCAGTCAATTCCAGACAAGATGCTCTCCGGAAAGGAGCTCAGACAGCAACTGTGCACCCGTGAAAGCTGTGTCCAGGGGAACCTCATGCCTCCTTATGCTGCCACTGTTCTCACTGGAGGCAAAAACTCTTGCTGATGGTTGGAGCTCAGGCTGAAAAAAACTTGAGCCATCCCTTCTGCTTTTAATGTGAGGACGAGTTCTAACCGTGACCTGTGCGGACCACAAACGTGAAAAACACTTGTGCAACAGCCAAGGTAGGGCTGACAAGGTGGCTTCTGAGCTAAGGCCTCTTGTGGTGGTCACCACATCCAGCACGTGCCCCAGACAGTGAAGACAGAAGTGACCCCCTGGGCCAACCGGCCCCAGGCTCCTCCAGGGTCTCATGTAGAAGAAGGCAGAGGCAGCAGGGGTGTGTGCGCGTGCGCGTCCAGCCCTCCCTCAGCCGTGGCCCCCAGAGCGCTCTTACTTTGAGCGTGCTGTTCTTGGCACTCAGCTGCTGCTCGAGCTGGGAGATCTGGCTGGCCGAGTTCTCACGCAGCTTCGTGAGGCTGGCCTGGAGTCTCTGCACGTCCTCCACCAGCTGGGCGATCTCCCGCTCTTTGGCGGCCAACTCAACTTCCAGGCTGGAGCGGGTCAGCACCTCTATGGCCTGCTCCTGCGGAGGAGAAAGGAAATGACAAAACTGCCCTGGCTTCGGGTGGGGCTTGTGTTTATCTGTGCCGGCAACGGAGGCAAGAACGTGCAGGTGGAGTGATGGGGACAGCGCACTCACGGTGACGTTATCTCTTGCCTCCGCTGAGATGCACTTGCCAACACCTCCCTGCACCACCTTCCCGTCTGCATGGCAGGCAAATGCGCCTGGATTTGGCCAATGGACAAGTATTTATTGGGTGCACACCAGGAACCAGGCACACTCTGTGAGCACAGGGAGAACAGTCTCTGCTGTCCCGGGGCATCCAGTCAGGGGGTGGGGCTAGGTGTCTGGGATGCCAAAGCATGTTGGGCCCCAACTGTGCCACCCCAAAACTGAAGTGGGGGAGGGGCATGGGGTCAGACTTGGGGGTTTTAAGAAGATGTTCAGAGGAAGCCTCGCTGAGATGGTGACACGTGAGTCACCATCTGAAGATGACAGAAAGGGTCTTGCTGTGTGCTGGGGGTGCCAATGGGGCAGGCTCTGAGGAGGTCCCCTGGAAGCTCTGAAGCATTAGGATTTTCTATACCAAGATGCAATGCAACATCCCTTTGGTTCGCTACTGCATTATCCAGACGCTGGGATGGTGTTTGACCAACTGATTCTCAGATTCAGCATTTTAAAAAAGAGCTAAAAGATGTGGAAGAATGCATTTGGTAATTCTTTGCTTAGGAACGCTTATGATAACTGATGTTGTTAAAAACTTACCGCCCACCCCCCAATTTGCTCATTTTGGAAAATATGCAGAATAGGAAAAAAGGCGTTACAAAAAAAAAAAAAAGAAGAAGAAGAAGAAGAAAAAGTCAGTTCTACGTCCCAAGGACTAAAGCTGTTCTTTATTCAAGTTTTAAAAGGGACTCTGGCTCCTGAAGGACTCTGGAAGCTTTCCTGGAGGGTGGCTGCACTTCTTCTGGGCATAGCCAGGGGACAGAGACAGAAGGACAGGACACACTAGTCTCTGTGACAGCAGAGACCTGGGGGCAGCTCAGGCTACAGGGTGGGGTGTCATCATCCTCGCTGTCATGCCCCCCTTCACCTCCAGAAGTACCCCAATTCATGTCTTGCTCTTGCCCATACTGGCAGCCAGGCACAATGTACTTGTCACAGGGTTCTCATGCTGGGGGGCAGCCAGTCATCAGGGGAGCAATTTTTTACTTCTCCCTGCTGGGAATTTAAGGACCTGATCATTTAAGAATGTAAAGCTCTGTGTACAAAGGAGTGCCTCCCTTCTGTTCCTTGGGTTTGTACTCTCTTGGAAAGTAAGGCCTTCATTCCTCCTGAGTCCTGGCAGACACACACGTGGCCCCGGCAAGCATCTTCCTGCCTGCTTCTTTAAACGGCACATGCCGTCCAGATCAGTTCTGTCCAGAGTGTGCTCCCCGAACTGGCGCCAACGCACAGAATGTTGCCGGTACACAGGGAGACAAGCCCGGAACGGGAGAGCGAGTGTTTCAAAACTTTCCTAGCAATTCAACGTTGCTGTGACGCTTTTACTGTCTTTTGTAAAATGACCAGTCTGCAACAGATCGGGAATTAACAACAAAACCAAACCCACCCTTGACCTCTGAGCGTGTGGGAAGCCCCGCCCTCGGCAGGAGCCACGGGGACCTGAGATCAATCCTCCAGGTCGTGCCAGGGGTTAGTGCCTACAACATTAGTGAGAGAAGCATGTGGAAGTGAGCTGTGAGGAGGGAAGGGGGCAGAAAGGCTGGTGGGCCTTGTCAGGAGGGTGGCCAGAGGTGCCCGCACTTGTGGTGGTGGGCCTGGGGGAGCAGGGAGGGGACACGATGAGAGGGATATCCAGGGAGGTCGGTCTCATGGGCGGGGGGGGGAGGGCAGAAATTGAGCCGCATTATCTCATTTTAACTTATTTATCAATTTTCCAACCTGAGGGATGCCAGCCATAATAATGGTTTCGAGTGCTCTCCGGGAGAGTCTGTACAACGAGCCAGATGGGGAGCTGGGGCTTTACACGGGCAAGTGAAAGTTGGATATACCAGGGATAAGTGGTTCAAATGATATGTGTAGAAATAGCAGCCGGCAGTGCTGAGCCTGGACTCAGGATGGGGACCTGGGGGCAGGCAGTCCCAGAGGGCCATCTGCTCAACTCCAGGGGCCGAGACTGGCCTGGCCCCACGCCGGCCGTGTGACCTTGGGCACTTCAACGGACTCTCAGGCACCCAAGCCGGATTCCTCATTCATAACATAGCCAAAGTCATTTGTGTCTTACATAAGCTCCAAGATATGAGATCATCCACCCGAAAGCAGTTAAGACCTTGGAAATGAGACAGAAAAGGTCATTCTACTCGAAGCCCAAATGGGGCTCACTTCCTGGCTGTCCCATCGCGAAGACACGCAGGAGATAAGAAGAACCAGACAAGGGCGCAGGAGGTGATCAAGGGGCAGGGGGTGGAAGGAGGTCTGGGCCTGGGTCTCAGCGCCTGGGCAACAAGCTAGAAAGGAAGTTGTGCAACACAGTGAACATGGGCCGAAAGGAGGGGCGCTCTATACAGCTGTGGGAAGGTCAGTGTCAGGCACTTGAGACGCTCTTGTGATCACTGCCAGGAAGTGAAATGTACGATTCCAAGAGGGTCAGGACTGCTGGCTCCCGCATGTCTCTCTGGGCCTCAATTCAGCTGTACCTGAAGCACTTGGGGGCTTTAGAAAATACATGGGTTCTGGGCCCTCCCCTGGAGACTGAGGCTCAGGGTCAGGACTCTGGCTGGGATAAGCCTCTGAAGGAAGGAACAGAACTGACTTCCCACAGTGGACACCAGAACCAAGTCTGTCCCAGCAGGGCTAGTCCCATGGCTCCAGGCTTCCAAGACCTCTAGGGGCTCCTACACTATTCACGAGTGCCAGGTTCCAGGGGGTGGGGCCACCGACGGCTCAGGGGCCAGGACAGGATGTGTGAAGATGCTTTGTAGAGTCTGAAAACATGGTAAAAACACAAGGAAGGCCTTAAGATGATGACAGTCCAAAGGGAAAAATGAATGTAAAAGCAGAAGTTACTTAGGTAGGACTTGACTGAATTTTGTCCCTTTGAACCCTGTTCACCACCCCTCCCTCCCAAGCTGCGTGCATCTGAGTCCTCCAATGGAGACCAGCACGCCCAGGCCCAGATAAGCTACGTAATGACCTCTTTTATCCTGCAGCCACTTCCATATCAAATATGGATGAGATGTAACAGTATGACTCGAGACAGGGAAAAAGAACCTTACATGAAATGATGGTGCGCCTAGGGCCCCAGACTCAGAGACAGATACCTTACTTATATTTATCCCAGTGGTGGAAAGACGAGGGCATGGGGACCTCAGTTCTACTTTCTTACTGACCTCCTGTGTTTCTGCCAACACCAAGTGGCCAGAGTAGGCTGATTCCATCTGGTGGACTTACCTGGTAGGGTCGCCTGATATATAGGCATGTTTCCTAATATATGGTTTGTTTAGGTTCAAGGGGTGGCCTGGTGTGGTGCACCAGAGCCCTGAACTAATATTTGTCTATAAATACTTGACAAAGGACCTGCTTATGTCCCGTCTCATTCAATGCACACGAAGGAGAGTAGGTCGATGGAGGGGGGGAAAAGAGTGCGTTACGGAGTAAGACAACTTAGGATCAAACTCCAGCTTGATCAGGTTTGAGCTGTGTGACCTTGGGTAAATAACTTCTCTGAGCCTGTTCCCTTACTTGTAAAACGAGGATAATAAAACCTACCTCTAACGACAGTGGTGTCCCGAGGCATAAAGGAGACCACCAGATCAAGCCCCAGCGCGGCCCCCACCACAGGGCAAGAGCCTGCCGAGAGGCGAGCCTTCCACGATTGGCGATTCCGTTAAGACACCCAATGGATCGGTTTTGGCTTTTGCTCGATCTATAGACTCCACTGTTCCTCTGCCGAGTCCTGCCAGCCAAGCCCAACAGACATTTTCCCGCTGGCCTCGTTTCCTATGTTTGCTCCCCAACTGGCTGGAGCTGGGGCTACTGGGAACGCAGGCCCAGGGGGGAGGCCTGGCAGGGCCGCTCTCAGATGACTGAACCAGCGCCACGTAAATACTGCACTTAGCCCATGATGAAGTGTTTAAGCGCCTCGAGGACCCACAACTTACTCTACCTGCAAAAACATTCATTTCCTTCTGAAATGTTTTGGTTGCTGCAGTCTCAGATGGTGCCAGAAATCCTTTCAATCAAAACCATTTAGCTCGGGAGCCCCGTGTAGACACATGAGGATGGACGGCTTTCTCTCGAGAACCCCAGGCGACCACAGAGGCCGGGAGAGACTGAACTGACTCCTTCCTCGAGGGCTTCCTCCCGCCTCAGCCCTGGTGCTGGGTCCTGTGCAGGCACGCTTGGATGAAGGGACAGTGACAGAGCCAAGGGGATGTTTCAGGTACAATGAATACCAGAGTCTATGAAGTTGTGATGGCTCCTTAAATGGAAATTTTTTCTCTGTACCCTGAAACAATCATGTTTTCTTGAGTGTTCATTAATTAGTTAACTAATTATTTTTATAATGTAATGTTAACTTAAGGACAGAAAATGAAAAATCCGTTCTTAAAAAGGGGTCCTCACACTAAAACTCTGCTTCAGATTCGCTCCTGGGGAATAATTTTAAGAAGTCCCAGTTGCGTCCTGGCTTGGCCACCGGGGCCAAGCGTTCTGGGCCCACAGGTTTACATTCTGGAACTTTCGCTTTGTCATCTAGGGCACCTACAAGCACAACTCACCCACCACAGGCCACGGGAGCTGGAGGGTCCTGGGGGCCACTCCTACTCTGCACATAGGAAACTGAGCCTGCCCAAGTTTGACTGCCTGAGGTCTGTGGGCAAACAGGTGACGAGCTGAGCTTTGAACCCGGGGCTCCCGGATCAGAGATGGTGAGACCAACTGCAGCAAGTGCGTGCTGAGGTTGACTGACACCGATTTTAGGTCAGGACTTGCTCTAAGTGCTTTGCTTGGAAGAACTTCCAGAACTCTTACAACACGCATGATGAAACCCGGGCCCGGGTAAGTCAAGCTACCTGGCCCAAGTCATGCAGCGCTGGGGTCTGACCGCAGGGGCGCGGCTCTAATATCCAGGTTTTAACTCCGCGCTGCCCCGCGTCACTGCACGGCGCTCAAGGCGGGAGCCTGGAATCTCCAAGTCAAAGCTGCCTCGATTGAGCTGCGAAAGTTGCATCTAAGAGCAATTTTTATGCATCTTAAGAAAAATCAAGAGGCATGCAAAGGCATAAGATGTGTGCCTCCTTCCGAATGTTGGCACTTGCAGTGAGTCTGCTACCATCTAGGCTTGGAGCCGGTTATTGCTTTATTCCATCTTTGGCCTGCCCGCTCATCACCAACTCTTTCTCACGGTGGAAGGACATATCGAGGTGGAGACCAAACCTCCAATTTCCCGGTGTAATTTCGGTAAGGCTCCCGCCTCACACGCCCACCCTCTGCCCGCCGTCTCCCCACGGGCCTAGCCGGGAGGACCCTCTCTTTCGTGCGGCGATCCCCTGCCTCAGCCTCCACGTCCGGCGGGCGACACGCCGACCACTTAGCATCGATGCCCCATTGGCAAAACTCTTCCCCTGACCGTTACAGGTCCCATTCCCCAGACAGAGTCCCCACAGGGCCGGGTTACCCACCACGTCCGGCGCCTTCTGGATCTGCGAGGCCAGCTGGAGAGAGTGGTTGGCCGACGAGAGCTGCTCCCTCAAAGTCTCCGCCTCTCTCTGAGCCACCTCTGCCCTCTGAAGGAAATGAAAAGTGTGAGAGAGAAAGTACATTCAGTTTAACAACTGACAATTATTACAAGAACATTCATCAATTCATGCCTGACTGACTATAATTGATTTTCCTAAACACTCAACCTAATAAATGCTAGAAAAAAAACATAGAATGTGATGGATTTTTATTTTAAACAGTACAAGGAAGAAATAATTGAGCGATTATGACAGTAATTTAACGCTAGGAGCAAGGAATCCCCTGCTGATACTCATGCTCCGGCCCACTGAATTTCCCAGACTGAATAAATACAAGTGGAAATAGAGTCTTTTGATTCAATTTCTTTCTATTCTCATAGACCAAGAAGATTTTATTGCAGGATCACTCCTGGGAGTAATTCTCACGGGTAAACGGTGAATTAAAGACACTTTGGCCATTCTCTTCCTAAAGACGTGCACAATGTTGTGGTTGTTTTCCTTCAGCAAGTATTTCCATAAACGTACGGGGTGTAAATGCCGCCTCTTTTGTGACGGCCAGGCTTATTTCAACATATTTAACCCTTCACCCGACCAAGTTTTCTGACGCCGATGCTGGCTTTTGCAGTCAGCTGGCCAGGCCGACCCGGGGGCCAGAGGCGGGAGCGCGGCCAGGCCTGCTGGGGGTAAGGGGGCGCGGAGCTGACCGCAGGAAGGGGGCCGAGGAGAAAAGGGGGCAAGCTTCCACTATTTGCGTGTCATTCCTGGATGGGAAAACCAATACCATTGGATGGTAACGCACGATTTCCCACCTGGGCGGTGAGACCGGGACATGCTGGTGACCATCGCCCGAGAGGGTGGAAGCAGCGGGGGCAAGCGACCTCTGCCCACCAAGCTTCTTCCTTCCCCCCCAGAATAGGGACACAGTCACCTTCTCAGGGACCTTGCAGGGATCAGCCTCCACAGGAGTGCCCTGCACACAGGACTCATTCGCATGCGTTTTATTACCGGGCTCGTCCTGCCTTTACAGTTATGACGGGGACGAAACTCTAGGAGGGCTGGGGAATGGTAGCACTGGGCACGCGGCCCGCAAGTCGTGCGCTGCTCTTTCCATTGGACCCCCATTGCACCGAGAGAAAAGATGAACGAGGAGAGCCTGGCTGAGCAGGGCTATGTCGTGTGTCTTCTTCTTCTTCTTTTTAAGATTTTTATTTATTTGACAGAGAGCGTGACCACAAGCAGGGTCAGTGGAAGAGGCAGTGGAAGAGGGAGAAGCAGACTCCCCGCGGAGCAGGGAGCCCTATGCGGGACTCGATCCCAGGACCCTGGGATCATGACCTGAGCCGAAGGCAGACGCTTAACCGACTGAGCCACCCAGGCGCCCCATGTTGGCTAATTGCTAAGAAAGGACTGAAGCAGAGATATAGGAAGTGAGCCTGCCCGATACTTCTAGATCAATCTAGCTGCCTGAGGAATGGGTTTGGCAGCCTTCGGCGATTCTGCCGCAGAACAAATTAGGGTGTTTCTAACAGCAGTTACTTCTGCCCAGGGTGGTGCTGGTGGCCGCCTGCCCTGCTTCTCCAGGGGCGTTTGGAAGCTCGCTCCATCTAATTCGCACGGCGCCTGGCCAGGCCTGTCTGTGCTCACGAAATCCCCTCCTCAGTGGCAGAATCCTGGATGTGCCACTCCAAATTTTTCTGATAATCTTGTCATTATTACTGAAAAGTTTACTCTTCTCTTTCTAGTCGGCGAAGCCCTTGGGCATAAAACTCCCCACAACTCTGCCAGGAATGAGGTGTATTTGACATATTTCTAGTCTCTTGGACTAGGAAAAAGATTTCTTAGCCTAGTGGGGAAGCTGTTTGAGTAGCAGCCAACGAGGCCGGGCAGCCCCGCCTGGTGAGGCTCTAATACAGGCATTTAGCCGTGTGGCGCACAGCGCGGTCTCCCCAAAGGCGGGTGGCTCAGGGAACACGGACGCGATCTAGCTGTTGAGGATTTTCTCCTCGCCTGGCGTAATTTCTCCAGAGCTTCTGCACTTCGTTCGGTTTCCAAGTTCATGTACAGAGTCACTCTGTGGCCTTATCCATGGTGGGTCACGGCCTTTTTACCACATTTGGCTTGACTTGGTTACTTCAGCGCAACTTTTTGATTGTTCAGGATTCCTACGATTTGTTTAGGATTTATGGCCCGAGGACATCAAACACAAAACAAAACAGAACAAAACAAAAGGAGTTGAGGTCGTTGTGCAGCTAAAGAGGCCCAGAGCAGAGGAGAAATAAAAGCAGGCCCGAGAGCAGCTGAAGGACCGGGAGCAGCTGCCAGTAGGCAGCTGGGGGAACCAGTTCCTATGGTTGTAGATTTAGTCTCATCGTCGGCAGCTGAGGCAGGAAGAAAAAGGGGCGCCGTACTGGGTCAGCCCCGCGCTATCCCGGGTGCAGAGGGGGGTGTGGGATCCAGCGGCCACCCCTTGCCAAGCCCGGGCTACCCCCCCAAGACGCTTCCTCTGCTGGCTGTTGCTGACTTTCTGTACTTTCCTGGGAAGCGAGAGTGGGTGTCACCAGCATGGGGAAAAGTGAAGCCGGAGGGCACACGACGAGTGGGGACACTGCCTGCCTCTGGCGGTAGCCCTGACTACACGCACAGACGCAGCCCAGCGGCCGCGTGAGCCTTCACGGGCCTACGGAGGACCAAGGAGGTAACAGGAGCCCAGGGCCTGACAGCGCCCACCACACCAGGACAGGTGTCCAATCATCAACTATTATTTCTTTTTTTTTTTTCTTTAAGATTTTATTTATTTATTTGAGAAAGAGAGTGAGAGAGAGAAAGAGCACAAGAGGGGGGAGCGGGAGAGGGAGAAGCAGACTCCCCGCTGAGCAGGGAGCCCGATGCGGGACTCGATCCTGGGACTCCAGGATCATGACCTGAGCCGAAGGCAGTCGCTTAACCAACTGAGCCACCCAGGCGCCCCCATCAACTATTATTTCTATTATTAAGGCCCCTGGCAGGCGCGGCCTCAGGTGGTCATTACTCCTTCCGCATCTGAAGATGGAAGACGTCTTAGGGCAAGGTGACTGGAGACCGTAGCTGGGCTTCAGCAGTCAGCCGGAGGGCAGGAAGCAGCTGGCAGCACTTGGATTTAAGAAGTCTTCCGCCAGTCAAGCTACCGCAAAGCAGGGATGAGTCCCCACGTATTTGACACTGGCTGGCCCAAGGCACAGCTTTGTATCTCGGGAAGGGCAGCCAGAACTGTGGGTCCGGGGTGTCTCCTCATCCTAAAGGGAGGCCCATGGGGATCTCCTGGCCTCCCCACCCAACTCCTCAAGGGCTCCTGAAGGGCCCCAGGAAGGGCAGTAAGGGATGCCTTCCCTCAACTCAGCCTCCGAAGGAGGACACATTAGAAAGCCGATATAGGATGCCGACAGCTATTTCTAGACCTTGAAGTCTGAAAAATTTGATTCATAAAATATGGAGGAGGCACGGCGGGGTGGGGCAGAGAGTGGGCAAAGGCAAGAGCCTCAGGTGGGGTGGGTGAAGGCCCAGGGGGAAGGCTGGTGAGGCCAGTCACAGCCTGGCGTGAGACGCAGGGAGAGGTGGCTGTGGTTAGGCATTCTCCAGGGAGGCATGTTTTCACTCCCCCCACCGAACCAGGGTTGAGACATGATGGAATCCAGGCTTTTCCCAGGTTGGGGTCCTTGGTCTTAAATGGTGGTGATGGTGGTGGTGGGTGTCTGATCCAGCCTCCTGCCCAGCTTGGCCCTGGTCTTTGTGTCTTGTCCCCTTCTTTATGTGTGGTCATGAAAACCCAGGCGTGGGGCCACCAGCGATGAGCAAGTCCCTCCAGGGACAAAGCAGCCACATGAGCTGGCAATGGGCTGAGCCTCCAGGTAGATCCATGGCTTCCCAGGGGTGGGACCTGGCTAAGAACACGAGTCTATTAGCAGGCAAGCCCTCCTTCTGTTACTAAGGCTAAGGCTCCTGGAACAAATTACTACAAATTTAGTGGATTTTAATGACACACATTTATTATCTTACAGTTCTGGAAGTCAAGAGTCTGCAATGGGTCTCACTGGGCTAAGATCGCACTGCGGGCAGGGCTGTGTTCCTTTCTGAAGCTCTGGGGGAGAATCTGTCTTCCTGCCATTTCCAGCTTCTGGAGGCCACCCACATTCCCTGGCACATGGCCCCTTCCTCCATTTTTAAAGCCAGCACATTGCTCTAATGTGGGCTCTTCTGCATCTGAGGACCCCGTGGTAACATGGGGTCCACTCACACACTCCTAGGTCATCTCCCCACCTCAAAGTCAGCTGTTAACAGCCTTAGCCCCCCTATGCCAGGTACACTAATGTATTCACAAGTCATTGCGTTTAGGAGGTGGCATCTCTGGGGACCATTTTTCTGGCTACCATACTCAAGGACACATAACACCACCTTTGGACAATTTTGAGAAGGCGGCGAGCCCTCCTTGGGGATGATCTCTCGGCCTGCTCTCCACAAGGCCCTGTACTCTAGAAAGAGAAAAGAGAGGGAAGGCTAGCAAGGCCAACAAATGAGTCTCCCAAAGGGATGGACTCCATTGCTCTGGAAAGCACACAGCCAGCTTCTGGTCCAAAGTGATACCCACACAGGACTCCAGAGAACAGCCAGAACCCCAGAGGTGACCCTGCTTCAGTGATTCTGCAGAAGAGAGGTCAGGAAGGCCTATTACAGGCCAGAGATAAGACACTTATTGTCCTGTGTCCCAAGCTGGCCCTGTGCTGGTGACCCAAGTCCCTGTTTAGACCCACGTAACTAAGGCCCCTGTGTTAGGATGAATTAGGTTACGTTAGAGCAATAATAGGGTCACCTGCCAACCTCAAGAAAATTTCCATGCAATCAGGTACACCGTCAAACATCACACAACTCCCAACCCAGCGGCCTATCCCTTTTAGATATTAGTTTGGCTCCCAAAGACCCAAAGGCTTAGCTCAAACAGTAATCATCATCATCATCATCATCATCATCCCAAAGAGTTGAAGCATATCACCTACTGATACACCTGCTTATTTTATGTCGAAGAACTACAGTCTCAGAACCTTTAAATATCTACAAACGTGGCAAAATCTTATGAAAACAACCTAGAATTACAATGGCCATTATGAGGAATGTTCCAGTTGGAGGAGATCATTTAAGCGGTGCACTCGAAAGCAAGGACCCCAAATCAAACAAACCGAATGGGGTACCTATTAACTGGCAGGCAGAAGTCTCCAAGATGCTTCAAAATTCCAAAGCAGTTTCACTGCAAGATGCATCGCAAAACTGAACACAGGCTTATCCACTTTGGGCTTCCTTTTACAGAGGAACCAAAGAGATTTGGGTCTACCAGTAAGAAACATTTTGTGCCACACTGAAAAACTATGAGAAACCATGTTACTAGAAATTATACCACGTATTTATACATTTGTCAAGCCACAGAAGGCTGATGTAGAAGTTCATGATTACTTACTTCTTCGTTTCCACTAGAAATTCCACTAAAATTCTAATATGGGTAATTAAACTACTAGAAATAATAAAGGAAACATCTCCGTATGCAAGGAAAGTAAGATCTGTGTTTTCAAAGGATGTGTGAAGAACAGAGAGGCATTTGTGTCGAGGGAAAAGAAAATGATTTTTTTTTTAAGATTTTATTTATTTATTTGACAGAGAGACACAGTGAGAGAGGGAACACAAGCAGGGGGAGTGGGAGAGGGAGAAGCAGGCTCCCCGCAGAGCAGGGAGCCTGATGTGGGGCTCGATCCTGGGACCCTGGGATCATGACCTGAGCGGAAGGCAGACGCTTAACGACTGAGCGACCCAGGCACCCGAAAATGATTTTGTCTTAAAGTGAGGCTGTATACTTCAGAATGGGAGAAAGGAAAAACACAGGGCAAAATCTGAATGCAGAAAAGAAAAGTTGTAGATTTGTGGAAAAGAAATCTTTGGAAAGAAATTTTCATCTGTGGTCAAGCTAGCTAAGATTAGAATAAATGTAATACAGTTAAGTGGGTTTTAACATCAAAAGTGATTTGGTACACAGAGTTTGGTTTTCTCTCTTTCATTTTTTTAAAATAGATTTTATTATTTTTAAGTAATCTCTATACCCAATGTGGGGCTCGGACTCACAGAGCTGAGATCAAGAGTCACGTGCTCTACTAAGCCAGACAGGCGCTCTGGTTTTCTCTTTTAAAAGAACAGTTTTCTTGAACTACTGTTTTCTCTTGATAAGAGACTGTAAAAGTTTCTTTGTTTTTTTTTTTTTAAGATTTTATTTATTTATTTGACAGAAAGAGACACAGCAAGAGAGGGAACACAAGCAGGGGGAGTGGGAGAGGGAGAAGCAGGCTTTCCGCCGAGCAGGGAGTCTGATGCGGGGCTCGAACCCAGCACTCTGGGATCATGACCCGAGCTGAAGGCGCCCAACTGATTGAGCCACCCAGGTGCCCCTAAAAGGTTCTTCTTTACCTTTTAAAGAACCTGCCTAGAAAATGAAGATTTTGTGTCTTGTCAAAATAATTTCCTGGGTCTTTATCAGGTCTTTGATTCCTTAAGAAAGCTGTCTTCTCTACTAAATGAGCTAAGGATTTGTTTTGTTTTTTTATTTTTTTTTAAATTTTATTTATTTATTTATTTGAGACAGAGAGAATGAGAGAGAGAGAGAGCACATGAGAGGGGGGAGGGTCAGAGGGAGAAGCAGGCTCCCTGCCGAGCAGGGAGCCCGATGTGGGCCTCGATCCAGGGACTCCAGGATCATGACTTGAGCCGAAGGCAGTCGCTCAACCAACTGAGCCACCCAGGCGCCCTTGTTTTGTTTTTTTTAAAACAACTATTTAACTTTCCACATTTGCCTTCAAGGTCTTCAGTTGTCACTATGGTTAAATAGAGGAGTAAGTTTTGTGTCACAGTGACCTATGATCCTACTTGACCAAGTGTTCTAAAATCCTTTTTTTTTTTTGACAAACTTCTGTGAATCAAATGCTAAATGAAGTCTTTTTGACTTGGAACTAACTTTGAGATTTTTCCAGAGGGGTCTTGGGACATCTCAAAGGATTTATTCTCTTGCCTTATAAAAAGGGAGATGTTAAAATTAACTTGGCTTATTTGATTTGTTAAATCGGCTTATTTGATTTGTTAAATCACACGGGAAGCTTTGTACTGAGTCTTGTATTTGTATAGGTATATAAGTGTTTCAGAAATTGTGTGAGATTCCTAGAAATCTGATTTATCCTGGTATTATGCCATGATTCCAGTTATTATCTTAAAATGTCATACATCACTGAAATGACTACAATTCCTTATCAAATGAACTCTCAGCAGATCTTTCACAATGGACATTTTGAAGTCTCTGTCATTTACAGAGTTGTTGTTTTACTCAGATGTTTTTGCAAAAGTTTTCCTACAAAAGTGCTTCATCTTCACAGGGTTTCATGGAAAGGACTGTGACAAGTCCAAATTTTGGACAACCAAGATCACGAAACTGAACTGGGTAAGAATTTCCAGAACATACGGGGAAAAACAAAACCCACTAGATTCAAGCACAATGAGGATTAATAACAAGGAAATGAATGAACTGAGAAGAATGACTGTAATTTTTATGACTTCTTGTTTGAAACACTGATGTTTCATTTTTTCCAGATTTAAGGAAACTTTCCTCAACCTGATCCCTCCGGAACTCAGAAACTTTATTCTTTTCACAGCAATCTAGTTTGTTTTTGGGTAAGTTCAATGAGAATGTGTTCTCCTTGTGACAGGACACCATTGGAAGTATTGGCTATATTACCAAGAGTTTGACCTGCTTGTCATATTTGAGAGATGTGCATAGACTCAGATATGACCAGACAGCTTTAAGGAACTAAGCTTGACTTTATGAGGCCAATAAATAAAGCCCCTTAAAAAAATCAACCTGGTTCTTTGCTTACAAGGTTCCAGCTTTGAAAGCATGGAGGAGCTTACGTGGTCAGTCACTATTCTTGCTGCACTTAACGTAAATAATCAGGCCAAGTTGAATGTAAAATTACTTTCACTGTGATTATCTGTAGTAAAAAAAAAAAAGAATAGGGGTGATTGCAGAGAGAAGACTTATGTTTGCACCTTTGTAGATAGCAGATACTAATCCTAATTGTCTTTGAGGTTTTTTTAATAAAAAAAGACCTATAAACTGGACTGGATCCTGGATTCTTCTAGTTTCCTCAAATATCTGGCCATGACTCTCAAAACTAATGTTTCCAATTTCCTCCCGCTCTTCTGATTTGGATTCATGAGTAACAAAGACTGCCCTTGAATCTCCTTGGACGGGATGAGACCAGGTCCTCCTCAGTGCCCGGATGGCAGCCAGACTTCAGGGACCTGAAGCTTGAGTACACATCTCACAGCTAAAGAAGGCTCCACTCGACAGCTGGTCTTGTTCGAACGCTGGAGACCCTCTGCATGGAATGACTAGGAGGAGAAGCAGATGACACCGACGTCGGCTGCTTCTCCCCAAGATGCTGGACGGAGACCTCATACTTGAACTGAACAGGACACCCTTTCTTCCCTTTTGTTCCTTGACTCTGGGGTTAGCCTGGAAAGAGAACACCATCACACCGTATCTCCCAGGCCACTGCTAGGAGCAGGGGTAACCTTTGCCTTTCAGACTGCTGGATTTGTCATAAAGGACTCCTACCTGACCATTAACAGCATCACCTTAGTGGGAATGCTTTGTGCCCCGATAGATTGATCTTTTTCTGGGGCAGTTATCATTCTCCCTGGGCCTGTGCATGCCTGGCTGGCTGATGCATAACTGGGCAATGCCTCTTGGTTTATCTAACGTGCCCCTAACTGTCCACAGACTGAGACAGCTCACTGGTCAGCCTCTGAATTTCGAGTTAGAAAGGACCTACTGGGAGGCACTGGTGATTCAGGATTTGCTTCCTTTGCCCAGGCCCTACTTCCCTGGTTAGCAGTAAATGCCAATGAGGTTATGACCCGGAACCTCTCCTTGACTCTTGAAAGTACTGGGGAGTATATTGCCAAAGCAAGAGCCGCTCAGTAAAGGCCCTTAGACTCTCTGGCCAAGGTTGTTCTTGATAACAGGCCTTGATCATCTTTTGGCTGAACAAGAAGGGGTCTGTGCTGTGATCAACACCACTTGCTGCACCTGGATTAACACTTCTGGGAAAGTAGGAACTCGTTTACATAAAACCACTGAGCAAGCCACTGGGCTTAGAAAGGGGACTCTTTCAAGAGGATCGCTCTTTGACTTATTTGATTTTGAATCGTTTGGGTCTTGGGGACCAGGGCTCCAAAGTACATCCCAGACACTGGGAATTATCCTGCTTATAATAATCATAGTAACCTCCCTGGTGTGCTGTATTCTCTCAAAAGCTTTCAATGCATGTTTGAATCCACTAACCGTCAAGTGAATGATCTCAAGCCTGGAATGTCAGAAAAGCAATGAAAAGAATGACCCACTAAGAAAGGGTGAGCCTGAAGTCGTGATCCCGTGATCACCACAGGAATTCCACAGAAAACATCACGGCCTGGGAATATCACACAGAAGATCAGTAAAAGCTGCGAGACTACAGAGTGGTGGCTGAGAACGGCACTAACGCCTTAAATTCTGATCATGAGAATCTCCCCGTTAGGCTAAGAGTCTGATCAAAAGGGCAGAATTGTTAAAAGAGAGACAACAGGCCCAAATGGAGTCACTTGTGCCAAACCCCATGTCAGCAAACCAAGATGGAAGACCTAACCTAATTGCAGTGTCAGCCTCTCCCGGGAAGGGGACCTTTAGCCCGTTGTTCTGGGATTTCCTGGTCAACGCTAGTGAGGTCATCTGTCCAAGAGACCCCTCCCGGCTCCCATAGGAAGGGGACCCCGCCTGAAACAATCGGCTCTTTCCTTGTCCTTCCCTTTTCTGCCTATAGAAGCCTTCTTTTCTCCTCGGAGCTCCTTTCTGTCTGCTGGATGGGATGCTGCCTGATTCAGGAATCGTTGAATAAAGCTGATCAAGGTCTTCAAAATTTATTCAGTGGATTTGTTTTTTTCAGCAGTGTTCTCTCAGATGTGTGAATTACTACCCTCACTCTGTAGACGGGGAAACACACCAGGAACCTGGGGGTTCGTTCAAGGCCACATGGCTTGGAAATAGGAGATCTGGGATGCAAACCCAGTTGTTCCCCACTGGAACCCAGAAACCTTGGTTCAAGAAAGTGCCGTGCCTTGCTGGGAGTTCCTGTGGCTCTGCATTTTTCTCTATGCTTGGCTCTTTTCCTCGGGGAGGTGAAGCTGTGCTTCTAGCTGATGGTCCTCCCGTTAGTGCAGTCTCCTCCATAAGAATCAGCAGGTTAGCAGAAGGAGGACCACTCACAAAGAAGGACTGCCTCCTGCCGCCGGCTGGGGCTCTGTGCCTCCAGCAGCTCACATCAGAGCTGCTCAGAAAGGCACACGGGTGAGGGTACAGCTGGCCAAGTGCCAGAATGGCCGAAGTCCCCAGATGGCTTTCTACGGTCACAAGGCGCAAAGTTGTGGCTTCTTATTTATCACGCAGTCTTCAACGTCCTGAACCATCACGGCCACCAATCAAGGCAGCGCGTATGACGGCAAGTGCCTTGAAGTCTAACGAACAGGTGTAAGTGAGACCCCGGGCTGTCGGCTGCTGACCACCCCTCCACTTTGCCGCAACAGAAACCTGAGTGCGGCAGCAAGAAAACAGCTTCAGGTCTCAGTAGACCATTGTGACTATAAACCTAGTGCAAAAATAATGTTATATGCCAATGAACTAGTAAATTGCTCCTCTTGGGGATTTCCCTTGATGGGAAAGGCGGCTGAACCAGATGTCTGGCTGTGCCTGCACCAGCGTGCGGCTCCTTCGTCCCCCTCCTCCCGCCCTGCCGCCTCCTCTCTGCTTGGGACCGCCTCGTTGCGGGCCCGAGTCTGTCTTGCCCTGACACTGATGCTTCCAGTCGTTCCACTCCCATCTGTTCTCTGATGTCCTGCCAGGGGGATCCTTCTAGAACACCAAGTCCGACGTCTCACTCCTGCCCAGGGTTCTCCACCGTTCTCAGAAAGAGGTCTTCCACGCAGAGGCCTGACGTTCAAAGTCCTCTCCCAAACCTGGATCTAGATCCCCTCCTGTGGGCCTACTCTCCCACCCTGCACCTCCTTGTTTTGGCTTTACGGAATGGCCCAGAATCCCCAGGGCTCACCATGTCCTTCTGTGCCTGCCTGCAACACTGTCTTCCTCATGGCCACCCCGGGCAGTGCAATCTTTCCTGTTCCCTCTGTGTCTGATCCCTGACCTCACACCCACAGTGAGGGCTGGCCCGCATCTGCCTTCACAGCTCTGGGGGCACACAGCTCTGGGCACCTCTGGAGAGCCAGGACTGAGAGAGGGCTGCTCTACATCAGGAGTAAGGTCCCTCCCACCAGCCTCCAGCCTCCAAGTGTGGCCATGGCCATGAAAAAGCCTGACCCCTTCCCCGGGCCAGCCCTGGAGAGCTACGGGACAGAATCCATGATGTTCCCACCCGAGGCTTTCCCCTTTGTAACCTTGTCACATCCCAAGTTCCTGAAATTATTCCTCTGGTGCTTGGTGTCAAGCCCCTCTGTCTTCTCTCTCTGTTCGCCAGAGATCAGGAATGTCCCCAAACCTCCTGATTTCTTTTGTGTGAGGGTTCCTTCCTGGTCCTGGCCGTGGGGTGGAGCCTGAATGCACTCGAGGTCCCAGCTGTCCTCATAGTGTGGTTTCCAGAATAAATTATAATTCCCTGGGCATGGACTGATTGCTACAGATTGGTGCAGAATACTACTTCCTTCATTCTAGAAACTCTTATTTCTATTAACACAGCCTGAAGTTGCATTCATGTCTCTGGGCAGCCACATCAGGCTCTAACTCACCCTGAATTGTCGGTGAGAACTCGCCTACACTTCTCCCATGCCCACCATGCTGGTATTTCCCCAGTGCAGGGCTTTATATAACTCTCCCACCAAATATGCACTTCTTCGGCAACTACAGATTTATCTAAGTACCTACTTCGTACTTGGGCATTTTAACCTCTAACCCCCAGAGCAATCGTGCAAAGGAAGTGCCAGTTACCATTCCCTCCCTTTCTTTCTTACATTTAAAAAAAAGTTAAAACATTTTAATCATGGCAAAATACATACCAATTTTCAAGTGTACGTTTCAGCAGTGTTAAGTGCATTCACGTGGTTGACCGACTGACCGATCTCCCCAACTTTTGCATCTTGCAAAGCTGAAGCTCTACACCCACTAACCGGTACCCCCTCACCCAGCCCTTGCCAACCAGGATTCCACCTTCTCTATGACTTTGACTCCTCTCTCCCTTAGCGTGTTTGCAAAAGTTCATCTTTTTTCTTTTCTTTTTTAAAGAACTGTAAGCAGTTAAGAGTCCGAGGCCACACAACCAGCAAACACAGAGTTGGGACCTGAACCAAGGGGTGGCCCCTTTCTCCACAGCCCTGCCTGGTGTGTCCCAGGACTGAGATCCAGCCAAGTGGCCTTCAGCACTTTGAGAAGTACGCCAAGTTGGCCAAACTTCTTCGGTACCTGGGGACTGCCTCGGAGACAGCACGAGACAGTCCATTCGATTTTCCCAGACTGCGGCTCTCTGTTGCACAACCTGGAGCTTACCCCAAAGTGCCATCAAAGGGAGAGGCACGCTCGAGATTGGCCAGGGAACAAATGTGGGATGCCCAAAGGGTAACCGTCTGACAGAGAAGGTGAACTCTTTCTAGTACCTTCTTCTGAGTTAAGGTCTCTGCAAAGTTGAGCAGTGCCGAGTAAGAGTAAAGGGGCCAAAGTAAATTCGTTTAAGCAAATAAAGGTAAATAAATGCTTAAGCACTTTTGTGGGGTGAAGGAGAAGTAGTGCTTGGCAGTGAGGAGCTGTGTGGACGGGTGTGTTTGGGAGCTGAGAGGGTCTGAAAGAAAGGCAAAGTGACCTGTGTTCTGTGTCCCTGGTTCTGAGGGTGGCGGTGAGGAGCACAGGCTCCGATCCCAGCTCTGCCCCTGACCAGCACTGACCTCAGTGTCCTTGTCTGTAAAATGGGGAATCCTACCAGCAGCGACCTGAGTGGGTGGCAGGGAGGGTTCGGTGGCTCAGTGCATGGCAAGAGCTCAGAACCGAGCCAGGCTCAAGTTACTCAAGAGCTGTCAGCCCTTCTTACTACTGCAGGACCGTGGATACACAGGATTCTACCTGAGGGAAACCACTAAGCTTTCCTGGCACGTGCCCATGGCCACAGCCTGGGGCCTTCTGAGGCCGAGAGCTCGATCACAGCTTTGGGTGTTTCTCCCCATAAATAAAGGAAACAAACGGGGAGACTCTTTCTTTCCGAAGCAGCAACACCATTTGCTAAAGTGCAATGTTTTCCTGTTCGGTGGAGGCCTTGGGGAATAAGTCAGGGGTTCTGGGCGGGTATTTATTTATTTATTTTAGGAGGCCCAATGCCAAGTGTGGAGCCCGACGCAGGGCTTGAACTCACGACCCCGAGATCAGGACCTGAGCTGAGACCAAGAGTTGGACACTTAACCCACTGAGCCACCCAGGGCCCCAGGCAGCTGAGTATCTGGAGCCACCCCGTTCTGTGTGGTATTTTGTGCCCGACACAGTGCCAAGTGCATTCCCCAAGGCATCTGTGACACCTAAGTATCAGCCAGGAGAGGGCTGTCAGTTGAGCAAGTAGCTTCAAAGCATTTGAAGGCAGAGATGAAGACTTGCCTACGGTATGACTCACTGGCCCAGACTCGAGTGTAACGGCTGCCGTCGGAGCAGAACCGGGCATTTAAGAAATGGATTAAGGAAAAGAAAAACCAACAGCCACTCCGCAGTCACCAAGGGAGACTGGGACACTGGGGCCACACCAAAGACTCTGCCAAGGGACCTTCCACAATACTTCTCATGACACTGGAAAAAGCGTCGACAATGACAATCATACGTAAAAAATACGAGAATAACTGGCTTTCCAACTTAGACAGAAGCATCTAGCAAGATGACATAAATAGCTACGTTGTTGGGATTTTAAGCCTGAGGCCATGAAACATCCTACCTGGTTTGCTCTTTCAAGGTCCGTCATGATCATTTCAATTTCGTCGGCCCTAGGAAGGTGAGAGAGAGAGAGAGAGAGAAAGAGAGAGAGCCGTTAGTTGGCAGTGGGTGGGCTCGGGGTGACCATGGTTTCCAGCTCAGCACAATGATCCATAGCCACACAGGCCTGGCAGAGTCCTGGGCACTGGTGGAGAGAGGGGCCACGTGGACCTGTGAGGGGACTCCGCTGCCCATCGGGAGGAGGTGCGCTTGTGTTGTGGGATCGGCCGCCCTGCCCAATTTCACTGGGGAGACAGAACCATCAAAAGATAAAATACGATGTGTCCTACCTGGAGACTGAAGAGTGCCCCCAAAAACAGGAGGGAGAGAGAAATTCTCCTCGGAGGAGGGAATCTGGGAAGGCTTCAAAGGAGGTGATGTGTGAACTGGGTTTTGAAGGATGAACAAAAGTTTGCCAGGATGGAACGAACCACAAGAAGGTGGAGGAGAGGGACATGGGATGATAGGAATGGAGGCTGGGGGACTCTGCAGTCTGCTCTATTAACCACCCGAGTTCATGGTCATCACCTCACTGGTTCACGCACAGGGAGCTGTTAGGGTCTTTTTTTCCTTTTTTCTGTTTTCAAAGTACTCCTTTGAGTCATCTGAAGGGAAATATGAGATCCCAACATACAACATCATGAGAGAGAGAATGCTGAGTTCTAATAAAGGCCTAATTCCAAAAGTCTGTGGTAGGTTAGAACAGGCTACCTGGGCAAACACAGCCCCATCTTCTGCGGGACTGCTCCCCACGGCCCCTGTCAGGAGGCCAAGGCTGACTCAGTAGGCCCATGGCAGAGAGGGAGCACAATGTTACAGCCACAGATCCTTGCCCGGGTTCAGGGCCCGCTCCTGCGGGGCCCCCCGATTCCATACTCCAGGTGGACCCAGGAGGCCTCCGTCCCCTGTTCGGTGCTCTACACCAGGCCCTTCCATGAGGCTCTGCCCACCACGCGCCTTGGCCCACCCCTCAGCCCCAGGGCCCTGTGCTCCCACAGCTCCCCCCACTTGTGGGCCTATAAAGAGCCTCAGACTGTGCTGTCTCCCTGACTTGCCCTCCACTCCGGACCCTCATCTCCTACTTCTGCCCCCACCCCCAGCACTCCCCAAAGCCTCCTAACCGCTCCATCTCAGGGAGTAGTGCAGTCTGTCCCCCACCGCCACAGGTTTGAGTTGACAGATTAGAGCTGAGGTCCCCATACACTGGGAGCTTTCTGAAGGCCTGGCTGTGTGTCTCCTTCACCCTCATCCCTGGAGCTTGAGCAGGGCTTGGCATTGGGCTAGAGGCCGGGGTCCTGGGTGCAGCCTGTCCTGCCAGTGGTGGGCCAGTCTACTCCCTGGGACAGTTCGGGGCACCTAGACGGGCCCAACTCTGAGCGGGTTCTTCTGTCCCTGAAACCTGCTTGTCTGGCTCTCACCATCACCCACCCTTAATATCAAGAGTTGGCCAAACTGGACTTGGGCCCTGGCTGGTCTGTTTTTGTTCTTTGCTGCATCCTGCGCCCCCTCTGGCCCCGGGGCTCTTCCCAACGAGGCAACTGTATCAACTCCCAGCAGCCTGAACCGGGTAACAGAGGCCTTGTGATAGGGTTCGATGCTCATTATACCTGTTTGAAATAGTATCCTGCTTTGAGCTGGGTCTGAACAAAATCCGAAACAATTTCTAAAATGGCTTAAGTGAAATGAAGCTATTTTTAGGGCAATTTTGTAAAGAAGGCAGTTGTCTCTGGAAGACCCAGCCACCCAACCTGGGCCCCTGCAGTGAAGTGCTGGGTGCCTGGGGTGGGGGTGGGGGGCTGACATTAGGAAACATCTCAGCCAGAAACCTCAAGACCTCTTGGAAAAGCCTCAGTACCAGAGAAGGGAGTCTGCTGACTCCAAAGGGCAAAGAAATAAATGGAAGTGTGAAGGGGCTTAAACACGACAGAAACGGACGCCTGACAGTCGGTACGGAGTGTCGTCAACCAAGTGCGAACTTCGTTGGGTTCAAGGTGAGAGAAAAAGTTAACGGACTTTTCCCAAGGCAAATCCCATTAAGCACAGTTGGGAACTTTAATCAGATGGTTATTCATCGCGTATTTACAAAATCCAGATCTACTCCGCTGACTTCCCCGGCTACCGGCAGAGCTCACTCACTCCCTCGCTCATCCCATGACCGCTTCCCAACACCTGCCAGTGTCCCGGCCCTGGTCGGGTACTACAGGACAGGCCCATATAGACATGGCTCCTGCATTTGCTGGTGTCACGTATTTGTGGGAGAGGGCGGGAAAGGCATCGCGGCCGGGGGCCCGGAACCAGATCTGCAAGCCGCTGCACAACCTGGCGGTCTGCAGGGCAATGGCCTGGATGGAAGGAGCCGAGATCCTGAGCCTCTGGCGGGGAGGGTTTCCC
The DNA here is from genome assembly GCF_029215605.1 of Mirounga angustirostris. Classification (NCBI taxonomy): domain Eukaryota; kingdom Metazoa; phylum Chordata; class Mammalia; order Carnivora; family Phocidae; genus Mirounga; species Mirounga angustirostris. Next base: position 171,963,754 of record NW_026991713.1, read on the forward strand.
ACTAATTCTCCTGCGGGGTCCTCTGTGAGCCCCCATCTCCTTCAGTCCCTCTACAACACTCAACCTTTGCTTTACACCTGCTGTTTCTTTAGCCTTTCCTGCTGCCTTCTGGCTGGTTCTTCAGTTTGACCCAGATTTATGTAACTGCACCCATCCTGTAACTTAACTTTTCTCTTTCGTTCCTTAGTTTGGTGATTCTGTTCTTCATACTTCATTCGTTTTTTATTTTTATTTTTTTAAAAGATTTTTTTATTTGACAGAGAGAGACACAGCAAGAGAGGGAACACACGCAGGGGGAGTGGGAGAGGGAGAAGCAGGCTTCCCACGGAGCAGGGAGCCCAATGCGGGGCTTGATCCCAGGACCCTGGGATCATGACCTGAGCTGAAGGCAGAGGCTTAACCACTGAGCCACCCAGGCGCCCCTTCATTTGTTTTTTAATGACTACTTGTTTCTGCTCTGCCTTGGTCACGTCTTCCTTGTCTGCTGGAGTATTTTCCATGCTTGTTTTGTACCTGTGGTCCATCTGTTTTGCTTCGGATCACAGACACTGTTGCGCTTGGGGTCTGTCTTCCAGAGGGGTGTTCCCCTCTGGGGCTGATGTCCCCCTGGAGTACCAGCTACCCCTTCTGGCAGCGTAGGTGGAGGGAGGACAGAGAGGCAGGTTCTGCTCTGTGTCTCTCAAGAGGAATTGGAGCAGAAAGGTGCAGAGCAGGTGTTCAAGGCATTTTTGCTGCGTGTAGGGAGGACAGGGAGGGGGAGGACTCCAGGCCCTCAGAGTCCTCACTGATAACTCCCCTCCACCAGGAGAAGACTCTGGCCAGGGCTTTAATTCTCAGAGAGAGGCTGCTCGAGGAGCCGGCAGGTCTCCCTGGGTACAATTCCCCAGTCCTGGGGGTTTGGAGATAAGGGGTGGACCTGTGGCTACCTGGGGGTCCACTGGCCCACCCTTGCCTATTTTCAGCCATTCCTCACTTTTTGCCTGGCTGCTGCCAGTAGCCAAGGGGCCAGTTCAGGGTCAAACACACGCTGTAGAGAACAGAGGGTTTCCCAGGGTCCTGGCTTCATCTAGAGGCAGGGATGGGCAAGGCTGGCACCCATAGGGGCTGGGAAGTGGCACCCACATCCTGCCCGGTTTAGGGGATGTGGGTGGTCTCGAGAGCCTCCTCGCAAATGCAGACTCTTGGGATTTCTTCTCAGACAGTGAATGGTTGTGGATATTCATCAGTACACCTAACATCCAGAAAACAGTGCATCATCTCCAAAGGATTTCAAGGGACTTACAAAAAAAAATTAGTGACATGAAAACAGGAAGGTGCCTTCTTGGCAGTCTGAGGCAATCCCTGGAAATGAATTTCAAGTTTTTCCATCTTCTGGTCAGTTTCACTTCGGTTACTAGGCAACCGCTAAACTGACCAAAATATTGAACCTGCTAACAACTACTGCACTTACCTTTTCATTCCGGGAGCAACTCTCAGATTTCCAAAGCTTTCAAATGATAATCACAACACCAAGCTCTGCTGTTAAGGAGCGGGGGCTGTTCAATACCAGGCATCCTGATGAAGACAGGGCCCAGAGGGGCTGCAGTTCCCATTCACAGAATGGACCAGAAACCACCGGAGGAGACAGTGGAAGGAACCAGGGATGCCGGGGGTGAGGAAAGGTTCAGATTCTTATTTTAAGTCTGTAGGCTCATGATTGGCTTTTCCAAGGGGCATCAAAGAAGATACAACTCGCTGGCTATTTATGTGTGATCAGGTGTGCACGGCCACTGGTATTTGTAGACAAGGACCAAGATGGCAGGCTCTCGAAAGCCTGTGAGGGTGTAGTCTTGAGCACACGGTCTGCCACTGAGTCTGTAAATCCACTCCCCTCCGAACTGCTGCCCCCAGCTCCCCCCAAAATGAATCCTACCAGATACACTGCCCTCAGTAAGAAATACAAAAATGCCCAGAGGTTAATACCACTAGAAATGTTCTCCGAGAAGTGAGTAATGAACGACATTGCGTGTGCTTTCATAGCACGCGTGTCAACAATAGTCCAGAGGTTTTACATTCTTTTCATTTTGAGGGCCCCACTATCTACATCAGGATCTGGAGCCTGACATTAGCCTAAAATCATTTCTTTTCCAAAGTCTGTAATAACTACACATATTGTTTGCTCAGTGAAACTATTTATTATAAAAATTTGGTTCCCTCACCTTTTTACGAGCTTGACAAAACAGCTTTCGCTGATCTATTAACCTGCACTGCATTTTGCTCTGCTCCAGCTTCAAATAGCGGGTCATTTCTGCTTGGCCTAGAATCTGTAGTTCCTTTAATCAGTTCCCTACAGATCATTTCAGGGTATTCTCTGGCCTAGCACACAGCTTTTATGAGGAACTTAAAAGGACACTGTCAGTGACGGAAGGGAAATGATATCCACGCTGGAGACTCTGTATTTACGTCCACACTAGCCTCCTGAACGCTTAAGGGATGGCAGCAGGGCAAGGCTGGTGAGTATTTCAATTCCAAAGAATCACAGCCACATCAGGAGCTGTGAAAACGAAGGACATGCACAGGGCAGCTGGAAAAGCCTCCAGGGCGCCCTTCGGGTCAGTGTGTCTTCTTGGACCCAAGTGAAAAGCCAATAGTCTCAACACGAAAGTTCTTGGGCACCAAGAGGAGAAACGTCAAAAGATTAATTCTCCCTGCTTTAAAAATTAAAAATAAAATTTAAAAATTAAAAAAAGCTCTAGGATGTTTAATAAAGTGACTTCCCCCCTCCACCCTGGAGGCTGCATTTGATGGCCTCTACCGTCGGGAAGGCGGTCACTTTCCTGACATCTTACACCCCAGGCCAGGCTCTCTTAGCACTGCGGCGGGGGAGGGGTGCAGAGGAGACGCAGAAGCGGGGCTCACTGGACTGGGTTCAGAAACAGAAGGTAGGAAAAGGAAGAAGAGGTGGTGGCCAGAGGGCCAGGTGCTGAGGGAGATTTCTTGGCTATGGTCTGGAATCCCCTAAATCGGGAGGGGGGCCGGGCAGAGGGGGGGAGGGGGAGGATTTCTCTGGAAAGGTAGCTCCCTGCCCCCGCATGGGCAGAGCACAGGAACGCAATGTCACCAAGAGGAAAGGCTGTACCCAGTGCAGGCAGCACTGCGCCCTCCTCCAGCACTGTCACCAGCTCGCTCCAACGGGTGCAGGCCACAAACTTGGGTGTGTGTGTGTGGGGGGGGGGTGTCTCCACTCACTAATGCCTCCTGGGCACCTACTACACGCCCTGGCTGAGAGAGACACAAAGGTCCCTGGTGCTGAGTCGGCACTGCATGGTGGCATCTGCCTTATCACTAGTACGTGGGACATACCCTGCCCGTCCTCGGAGCTCAGAAATATGCAGCCAGTGGGACCCTGTTACTGCCTCTTCCTTGCGGGATGCAGGGTCATGAAGAGACCCAAGGGATTTTGGTATAATGTGGTACGGCGACAGCCCTCCGAGGGACAGACGGACAATGTCCCCTTTGCAGACAGGAAGAGGGACAGTCTCACGCATGAGGGGACATCTGGTCTACATCCCGGAGGATAAAGAGGAGTTTGCAGGGCAAAGAACAGCGGGGCTGAGGGAGGAATGACCTTCTAGATCACAGAGGAAAGAATCACAGGGTGGTAGGTGCCTGTTCGATTTTATAACAGCTTTTCGGTTGTTCTCTTGGGCTTTTGGGTGTCCAGTGCCCTCGTGTGCCCATGACAGGGCCGGCTCCTCCTGCCTTGTTCTCTCTCTCAGTTCTTTCTCTGGGACGATGGCAGTGACCAGCGCTTCCAGAAGCACATTACAAAGCGAGGTGACAGCGGGGCTCCCTGCCTGGAGGCTGACTTCCAGGGCGATGCATTGAACATTCCACCATTAAGCATGTTGCTCATTTTGGACTTTAAATATATGTGCTTTTATTTTGTTAATGAAATATCCAACTGTTCCTATTTTATTAAGACTTTTTAATAAAAGAGGGATATTGATTTCATTAAGTACCTTTTTTAAAAAAAAAGCATTTATGGAGCAAATTAAAAGGTTTGCTCCTCTGACTCAACTAAAACGGTAAATTATACCAACAGTTATTTGCCCCTGTTTGGTTGTGGTTAATGTGCTCCCGAATTCTGTGTGCTGATATTTAGTATTTTTTTTTTCATAAATACTTATATAGGAGATTGGCTTTCAAGTTCTTTTGTCTTATCTTTGCCAGGTGAAGTCATAAGAAATACTTTGAAAGGCATTTTCTTCTCTCTGTAGACAAAGTGAGCTGTTACCAATTTGATGATATTGTTTATTTATTTATTTTTTAAGATTTTATTTTCAAGTAATCTCTACACCCAACATGGGGTTCGAACTCATGACCCCAAGATCAAGGGTTGTGTGCTCTACCAACTGAGCCAGCCAGGCTCTCCGATGGTATTGCTCTTAAGATACCCAAGCCCATATTCCCTCTATGCAGTCTGCATGCCGCTGCTGGGCCTGTGAGCCCTGCGATGTCTACACCCACAACCCCCCCACCCCGCCCGCAGTGCCCCAGGCCACCACCTCTTTGGGAGGGCCCAGTCAGCCCATGCACTAGCCCTTCCCTCCACTGCATTCCCGTGGCGGTTTATGGTCAAATCTAGTCCGCCGGCCACCAGTCGGCTTTGGTTGGTCCCGTGGATTCCAGGAGCTTCTTTTGGGCTTGCTCCCTCCCAGGAAGGCCCAAAGTGTCTTTTGGGCCAGAACCCCCTGATCCCCTCAGGGGCCCAGGTCCTGCAGGGAGCAGAGGATCAACAGCTGATTACAGCTTCCCATAATAAACACCTCAGCTCCTTTTCCAGATTTCAGGCCATCAAGTCTTCCAAACAAAGAAGCCTAAGAAAAGCACCGCTTCCCCATCAAAGCCACTGTGCTCGGGTCTATTCTGCTTCTGGCGGGTGTTTTTTAAACATATTAGTAACATGCATCCCATGTAAATTTCCTCCTGTGGCTCAATCAGCTAATGTTCTCACTGTTTCTTCAGTCCTGTTCCTGGGAACTCTGCTTGTCCGCACGGCTGTCCTCTCTGCTGAGGCCCCCACGGGTTGCTGTGGTCACCATCCATGGCTCAGCCCTGGTGGCTGTCCTCTGAAAGGCCTCCCAGCAGCAGCCCTGCTCCCCTCTGTCCACTCATTTTATTTTTATTGCACTTATTCTGGCCTCCAAGTAACTTCTTCATATATTGATCGCTTATTTCTTCACCGCTGTAAGCTCAGAGAACACAGCAGGGGCACGCTAAACACTGGCTGACGAAATATGCACAGTAACGACATCTGCGTGCTACTGGAAGTCCGCTCTGCACTTGACAGGCAGCCATTCGTGGGCTGGTATTTTATTTTATTTTTATTTTTCGAAAAAGATTTTATTTACTTATTTATTTTTTGAGAGAGAGAGAGAGAGAGAGAGCGCACACAAGTCGGGGGAAGGGCAGAGGGAGAAGCAGAATCCCTGCCGAGTGGGGAGCCGGACATGGACACGGGGCTCGATCCGAAGACCCTGAGATCAATACCTGAGCAGAAGGCAGATGCTCAACCGATGGAGCCACCGAGGCGCGTGGGCTATTTTAAAGAGCAGAGGGGGTAGGGCTATTTTGCCTAACTGTACACATGACTTCTAAGGAAAGAGTCTGTAAGTTGCTTTTGCAGGTTTAAGTTTCTTGTCACTTTTCATAGCCTTGGAAAAAGGGGACAACAATCTCCTTGAGGAAAAACCTATGTCAAGATCCAGAGTTAGGCTTTGCTTTGTCCACTGGAGGGAGAGCTCCCCCGAACAGGGCCAGTGGGCCTGGCTCCCAGTGTCTCCCCGTGCTTGACACAGAGCTGGGCACAAATCGGGACTCGGCAGACACTGCCGGGGAGGGCGAGCAGGGAGGAGGAGAAAGTGTTCTCTGGGGAAAGGTCTTCTGGACAACCCTCTTGCGTATGACCAGACCTATCTTTCATGTTCTACCCACGCTGAGCTATCTCTGCTCTGGCAGGAGTGGAGGGCAGGGGTGAAGCCACTTGGCTTCCTTCCAAGCCTCTGATCAAAGGGGTCGCTCCAGAGCAGACCCATCCCTCCCCAGTCAAATCAGGGGCCTGAGCAGAGAGACGGCTGTGGCGCTTAACCCTTAGGCCAAACCTTCCGGAAATAGTGGCTTTTATTCTTATTGGAAATGAAATCGTGTTCAGACAATGAAATGGCCAGAACATCACCTCTGCCTGCTCAGAAATTAACCACAATTGGTTTATTTTTCTGACCATTCTATTTAAGTTTAAATGATACAACAAGTAACAAAATCAATTTCAGTTACGGCTCCACTTGTCAATCCCAAATGGGAAGAAAATTTCCCTTCGTGCCCCACTGTTTAGCTGACTTGGTTTCAATGACTGAAATACAATCCTCCTTTAGGTTAATCTGTGGCCAGCTGACCAACGAAGTGGTCTCCAGTCTGCACAAGGCTTAGCACCTGTACCAAACCAACAGGGCAGCTCGTCACTTGCCAGTGTCTGACCCTCCGTGTGATCAGAAACAGCCTGTGACTGTCACTCAGGCTGCAGTCAACTCTGGGCAGGGGCATGGGGCAGCTGCGGCTGACAATCAGGTTATGAGATTGCATAATTCATTCTGCTGTGGCTACCGAGACCATCCAAAGCCTCCTGGGATAAGTGTCGGGATGCAGCTTTGGGGGGCTTCTTGCCATTTCTCTAGCGTTCTAACACTGTTGCTCTCAAAGCAACAGGAACAGGTTGGATGGAGATTTCTTTCCTTAAATCAAGTGCCAGGGGGCCCCAGGTAGGATGGAGGTACTGGAGGTGAAATTAGGGAAATTTGGTCTGGAGAAGCAAACGAGTGTGGCCAGCAGAGCAAAGAGGCTCAAATTCTTCCCCACTGCCTTTTAGTTGTTTGACCTTGGGCCGACTTGTGAGCTCGATAGCCATCTGCACAGCAGGAATAACGCAGCCTTTCTCAAAGAAATTGGCACAAGGATAGAATAAGAGCATTGCTGGAGTGGAAAAGGGCTTTGTACACCAGGACCCACGCACATAACCGTTCTTATTGTCGCACGTGAAAATCAGGATCTTTCTCTTCTGGTCAGAGCTGATTTTCAATACCTAAGAACATTACAAGATACTCAACACCACCTATGGAGTGGCTTTTGCCCAGAATTTCCAGTCTGAATCTGATCGACCCTCTAGGTTCAACAACAAACACCGCGCTCAACTATATCCGGGATGCTGTTGGCAAAACCCGGATTGTGGGAAACTCTTCAGGACAAATGAGCCAGTTTCTTACGCAAATAAATTGCCAGGAGAAGAAAAAGAGAGAAGGGGGATCCAGAAAATGAATGAGGCATACCAACCAATCCCAACGTCTGGATTTTATTTGAATTCTGAGCCCAACAAATTAAAAAAATTAAACCATCTGTGACGGGGGGTAGGTAACTAGAAATTTAAGAACTGATGCTAATTACAAAATTAGTTTTTGATCTGATGACAGCATTGTACAGAAGAAGAGTCTTTACATGGGGTCAACATGCTAAAACATTTTGAGGTGAAGGGAAAGGATTCTGGAAGTGCCTCACGATAAAACGGGGTGGGGTGGGGACGGGTGAGACAGGCAACCCCAAATCGGGGGGCCGGAACTGCACCCAGGCACCTTGGGGTCCTGTCATCTACTATGTGTTGGAAATTTAACACAAAAGGTAAACTGAAAAAAGCAATGACCCTCACAGCAATTCTGTATCCCTCCAACACCAGTCGTCAACAATGAAGCCTGTAGGATGTTGACCGTGCCACTCCGTTTGTATGGGAATGAGGTGAAGAGCGGGGGGCGGCTGCAGTTGAGGCCCCAGTTAAGAACCCACATCAGAGGGGGGCCTCTGTGCTGGAAGCCCAGCTCTGCCCAGACTCCGCACTTTGCAGACTTGTGCGAAGTCAGTTAACCGCCCAGAATCTCAATTTACTTGCTCAGCAAAGGGGAGGAAAAAATGCCCATGAAAAGCTCACCTCTGTAAGAAAAGCATGGTTGGAAAGTCGTATATGAATATTTTTCTTTGATCCAGGGAAAGACTGCTGAGGCCAGAGAATGGGAGGAAAATGAATTCTGGGTGGGACACCCGGGTTCCGCGCACCCCCTCACCGCTCACTGTGTGCCCGAGTCCCCAGGAGCTGGAATGGCCAGGGTGAGGGCCCTCCGGCAGAGAACACCACCCAGCAGGCCTGTGGACCCAAACTGTTGACAGTTTACTTTTAGACTTAAAAAAAAAAATGTTTGGGAAGGGCCGCTGTTAATGCCATTTTTAATGTACACATTTTAAATGCCTCCTGCACGTATTTAGTGTAGAATCTGTCAGCACATCTTTCCAGTGGCTGGAGCGCTGCTTCCGCAATTTGAGCCCTGGCTCTTCTAGAACCGCCTTTCAGATTTTGTTTCTCTTTCCCTGTTTGCTTAACCTGTAGCTGCCCTGCCTACAGCTGACAGGTGCTGGCCGAGCTAGGGACCGCTCAAGAGAACGCATCTGACTCCCGGCACCGCCCCTGCTGCTCGCAGGCCCCGGCGGTGTGCAGGGCCTGCGTGGCCGGTGGGAACCACAGGCCTACAGGAGAAAACCGCTCACATTTCACAGGTGGGCAAACTGAGGCCCAGGGCAGAGTAGTGACGAAGGGGCTCACGGTCACAGGGAGCAGCCGGCCAAGGGCAAGAGCCCTGCTGTTATTCCCCAGTGTAAGGAATCCGAATTACCCCCTTTCTCCCCTAAGTACTGCTTGGCAGGAAATGTTAAGAGGAGGCTTGGTGGCAGAGAAGCGAAAACTAAGAATAAAAAAAGAGCTCCAGTTGCATCCTAGTGATTACTCTCGGCTCCCTCCCCCTCCACTCCTCCAAGCCCAAGGCCAAGGCAACTAACTTCCTGGGCCCTTCTCGGCACAGGCGGCTCCTTCAACCACACCCACGCCCCTGGGGGCCTCTGACTACAGAGCTCCTCCCCAACCTAAAGCTCCTTCCAAACCTTCCTCTCCTCCTGGTCTTTCCCCACCAAATTCAAGACTCAGCTGCATGGTAGCTTCAGAGGCCCACACAGAAGTTGTCGTCCCCGCCCCCTTCAGTGCCCTGCATGTGAGCCAGCAGCTGGCTGCCTCCACCCCGCAGGGCTGGGAAGTGAAACTGGAGAACAAGGCAGAGGGGCCCAGCACCCTCAGGAAAGACAGCATCCTTCCTCTTCCTCTTGCCGGCACCAAAGTCTGCATTTCGGCAGTGTAAGTGCCTTTTTTAGGGCAACTTGAAAATGAATAATTCAGCGGTTCCTATTCTACTTGTGAAGTGTTAGACAAACAATTCAGACGGGGCCAGACTTGCTGGCCCCACGAAGACCGTCCCTTCCCTTCGTTCTGACATCATCGGATTTGGCCATGAATCTTTAAGAACACCCTCCATCCTGTCTAATCACTAAAATACCACAAAGGAAGTTCACAATACTTAGACATGGGGAAAAAAAATAGAAAGGTTTAATTACAACATAAAGTTTTCCTTCGTAGTCAAGCAAACAGTCCATCAGTCACAGTGATAAGGAACTCTTTAAAAACCCTATGTATGGAATGTCTTAGTCACATCAGGCTACTGAAAAAGTTGAGCTTTTTTTTTTTAATTTTAAAGATTTATTTCTGTATTTTAGAGACAGGGTAAGGGCAAAGGGAGAGAGAGTCTCAAGCAGACTCAGCACTGAGCACTGAGCACGGAGCCCCGCGCGGGGCTCGATCTCATAATCCTGAGATCATGACCTGAGCAGAAACCAAGAGTCCTTTGCTTAACACACTGCGCCACCCACGCCCCCCGCCACAGTTGAGCTTTTTAATTCTAATCCAAGCCTTAAAAGTATCTTCCCCACAGAGCTCTGCCCTTGAACTCCCCCAATCCACCCTAAGAGCCTCAGTAATTCTGTGTTTTGTGTTAAGGCCACTTTCAAATACTTTTTTGGAGGTCAACGTGATTGATGACAATTTTAAGTTAAACGAACAACCTTCCTGGTTTTATCGCAGAATTCATTTGGGAAGGGGTTCTCGGTGGACAAGCCAAACCCTCTTTCAGGTCTGTCCTGAAGGGAGGACATACACAGCCAGCAGCTGCCTTACAGCTCGGCTATGCCTGTCATCGCTGATGTACAGTAATTCCGGACAGGAAACTGGATTCTTTTCAAACGACAGGGTAGGGGCTCACCAGGCTTAATACCAGAAGGACCCGAATACCCAGGTGATCAATTTCGGAGATCAGTAAAAGTTAAACTATGTGAATGGTAAGAACGTATTTGTCTGTGTCTGTTACCCCCTGGGATGACACCTGGTGAAAAATATTCACCGCGTGCTATCGAGTAAAGGATCGTTTATTGGGGCATCTGGCTGGCTCAGTCGGAGGAGCGCAGGATTCTGGATCTCGGGGTCGTGAGTTCGAGGCTCACGTTGGGTGTAGAGATGACTTAAGTAGATAAATAAAGATTTAAAAAAAAAAGGATTCTTACCACTCGTTGATAATCCTGCTAAAAAGCAGCAGCTTTGTGAAGGTAGCAGACAACCTTTGGAAAATGCAAATAACTTGGAAGAGTTCACCAGTGGAATATCTGTAGGTCTGGAGTGTGGCATAAAAGATTGGGCCTCACTGCAGAGGGAGTGGGACGGTTAATGCAGTAAAGTATAACCTGCTGCTATGCGTGACATATAATGTAATAACGTGCATGATGGTAAGAGAATCAAAAATAAATAGATTTTTTTTTTTTTTTTAAGATTTCAGAAGGGCTCCGTGGTTCTGCATCTGGCGGTGAATTCCAGAAATAAGAGGAGACATGGAGCAGGGCTGGACTGGAGGGCTCAGGATACTCTGAGAGTCAAGGAAGCCGTTTGGCCCATCTTCTTTAAATAGATCAGAGAATAGATGACGGAGATACTATGAATCAGAGAAAGGTAAAGTTATCAACAATACAGATGTTAAGAGGAGGGTTACATCAGTAAATGTAACCAGGCCAAATTCACCTATAAAAACAAAATACATACATATTTAAAGAAAACTCCAAATCTAACAAAAGAGTTCTACGTAGAAACACACTTCGAGTAAAAAGGTGAAGACCAGGGGTGCCTGGGTGGCTCAGATGGTTAAGCGTCTGCCTTCGGCTCGGGTCATGATCTCTAGGTCTTGGGATCGAGCCCCATGTCGGGCTCCCGGCTCGGCGGGGAGTCTGCTTCTTCCTCTCCCTCTGCTTCTCCCCCTGCTTGTGCTCTCTCCCTCTCTGTCTCTGTATCTCTCTCAAATGAATAAATAAAATATTAAAAAAAAAAAAATTAAAAAAAAAGGTGAAGACCGGCTAGATGTTTTAAACAGGCTAAGGTAAGGTTTTAAACCACCCTAGCCAATATCCTATGTAGAAAATAACTTTCCAGAGAAGTAAGTCACCCTAAAAGGCACAGTGAATAATAAAAGACAGCAAGCTTGAACTTGTCTTAAATCCTGAGGCAAGAAAATCTATAAAATAGGTAATATAAAAACGTTAAGAGATACAATATACAGACGATAATCCTACTAGAAAATCCACTACACCGCTCGGAGACCAGGCCACAGTTAAAGGGTTCCTATCACATGGAATCGGAAAACCAGGTCACAGTTGAATTTAAATGGGGGGAGCACTAGATTGGCCGACGTGAACAGGACAGCCACTCAGAACCAAGAGGCTCCATTATTCTTTACAGAGAAATAAGAGAGATGTTCCTTTGAAGAACAGGAATGAAAGAAGAGGATCAGATGTCCTGATTGTTGCAAAAGGGCGCAAATTCACTGTTTGTGGGTGATACAGTCACATGCTCACCAAATCCAAGGGATTCACTGGAGCAAATGAGCAGAGATAACCCATGAGTTCAGCAAAGTCCCATGTTTTTTTGGTAAAGACAAAAAAAAAAAAAAAAAAAGAAAACAAAAAGATAAAACTCCCATGTACCAGTAATAAATATCCAGAAAATGAAATGAAGGATTTATCTCATCTACAATAGAGATATAAATATTAAACATGTGGGAATTAAAATAACACGGTACAAATTCCATTTATAGAAAACTGAATTACAAAATGCTAGTGGCAAAGAAAGTTAATGATGACACTTCTTACTTGCAGTTGCATTAAAGATAAATAAATATAAATTCTTCTCCCAAGTGGATTTATAGAACTTGGTGAAATGACAAGATGTGTACAGAAAAATTAGGTGATCAAAATACCCAAGGCTTTTTAAAAAAAAATGATTTATCTATCTATCTACCTACCTATCAATCAATCTATCTAGGGGTGAGGAGGGGCAGAGGGAGGAGAGAAGCAGACTCCACGCTCAGCGTGGAGTCTAATATGGGGCTCGATCCCACGACCTTGAGATCACGACCTGAGCTGAAACCAAGAGTGAATGAGCCACCCAGGCACCCCTCAAAATACTAAAGGTTTTTTTAAACCAAAAATCCCAACAACAGAAAACTGGATATCCAAATAGAAAACAGAGACATTAGCAAACAGCGTGGTGCTTATTAGAATGAAAAGTCAGATCAACAGAATGGCATTCCAGACAGGAATCCAGATATATATGTAGCTATTTACATCTGATTTCTCCGATGTTCGCTATCAGGTGAAGGATCATCAACACTATTGGACAAACTGGATATTCATATGAAGAATAATGAACAGACACATATCTTACCTCATATGCTAGAATGAATGCCAAACAGGTTAAAGATAAATCATAAAACAATACTAAGAAAATGGGTTGGGAAGGAAAGACCATTTTCTATTATTGAAACCATATCGAAAATGATTAACAGTAAGTTTGATGGGATCTATCTCCTATAAACTAGATATAATGCCTCTGGACAATGAAATCACTAAAACTCAAATGAAGAGGAAATCAATTAATAGGTAAAAGTCCTGATAAATATGAGCAAGTAATTAAAATCCAGAAAATGTGTAGAATTACTACCCTGTTTCCACTGTAGCCATGTTCTTGAGATATAAGGAAACACAGAGTAAATACAGAGATGGGAAAACGCTGAGTTTTGTGCTAACAAATATAAAGCTAAACATCTATGAGGTCCCACCTAGCGTGCTGAGAGAGGGTGAAAATCACTGCAGCCCGCCCCTTATCTGCTGGATTTGCCACAGAAGGTCTGAAAGAAGTAGTGTTCTTTCCCCAGGCCAGACTGGAGCTCTGGGCTTATACCTCTGAATTTTGGACTGGGGGTTGGGAGAGAAGAAACCTCAGCTGCTCTTTTTATTTTTATTTTTTAAAGATTTATTTGACAGAGAGAGAGATATAGCGAGAGAGGGAACACAAGCAGGGGGAGCGGGAGAGGGAGAAGCAGGCTTCCTGCCAAGCAGGGAGCCTGATGCGGGGCTCGATCCCAGGACCCTGGGCTCATGACCCGAGCCGAAGGCAGACGTTTAATGACTGAGCCACCCAGGCGCCCCTGAAACCTCAGCTGCTCTTGCAAGTGGTCCGTCCCTCTGCAAAGCGACATGCTAAGAAGCCTTAAGACAGCATCTCTTTTGCCCTGATGATCTCTCTTTCTGAAAAATATTTTCAGGGGTTATTTTTCTGAACAAAAATTCATTACGAAAAACCAAAATAACCAAGACAAGACGCTCTCCAACCAAGATTGGTTATGTAAACCCTAATTCATCGAGTGAAGAAAATAAAATTTTGCCATCAAAATGACAAATCAGCAGATGAGCAGGTGTAAGAACCGTACTAGATGCCAAGCCAAAAGAACAAAGGGCAATTTACAAAGTGTAAAGTCCTGAGCTCGTCGGGTTGTCCCAGCAGTGTGCGCACGGCTACATGATGCATGTACGCGTGCCATGGGCATCCGGAATACGCAGAAATACGGAGAATATGGAGCTGGGGAGGGAGAGACAAAACATGCCTCAGATTTTATTTTTTCCTATAAAGATGGCTAATTACTGAACTGCGAACAACAGAGCCAGGCTCAGTGGAAGGTCACTTAGCATTCCAATAGGAGCCAGACCAGAGGGTGTCAGACATGTTCATAATGATGGCAGCAGCTAACATCGCCTGGACCCTGGCAAAGGGACCACTGAACACTTGGCGCCTATTAACTCCTGGGAGCTCACGTGGAGGCAGACACAATCACGGAACATGAAACCCAGGCCAGGAGGAGGCTAACTGGACTCGCCCGAGGGGCCCGCTGTTCGCTGGCAAGTAGAACTGCGCGAGCCCCCAGATTTGGTCCCTGCGTGCTCAGCCCCCTTTCCACAGGGTTTGTGGGGTATGTTTAACTAAGCTTTCAGGAGAGAAGTACGAATTGCTTTAAAGACACACACATTCACAAAGACGGTTCCAAAGTGCTGTTTTGTTTATCCTGGTGATGGATTCTGAGCTGGACAGAGATGGGGCTGAACATGGGCTCTGTCTGCGGAGGCTTGGTGGGGGGGGCCTGATGGCTACAAGGCCACTTTGGATCCATCAATGCGAAGGCTCCAGAAGGACTAAATAGGTTCTCACTCAACGGGAGATTCAAAAGTCAGGAAAGGGTACAGTGAAAAAGCGCCCGTCTCCCTGCCCCCAGATCACCTCCCAGAGCTGGTGTTTGCTTTAACAGCACACAGAGTGCATTAAACATGCCAAGATCTGAGCCTTGTGTTTTCCACTTAATTACATATGTTGGACATCTCTCCATAGCAGTAGTAAGGAGGTTCTGCATTCGGTGAGTAACAGAAGACTCGATTAGCGATCACAGCGCACATGAATTCCACAAGACCAGAAGCAGAAGAGCCTGGGTCGCCTTGAACCAGCCCCGCCCCTCGAAGCCCCTCACACCACTCTGGTACCACCAGGACCCGGGCCACCGAGCGGACTCCGCCAGGCTTGAACCAGCAACCTGGCTGCAAGTCCTAATTATGAATCAGAAAACCCATCATTTGTTACTTTTGCATTGGGACTCCCCTGGGAAAAGTTCAAAGGGCTGCGCAGCAGAGCCCCTCGGGGCTGACTGCCCATCATGGCGCCAGTTACAGCCGTCACCCACGCCCGTGCCTCCCACCTGTACCCTCCCCTGTGCTGGCTCTCAAGATATCCTAGTATTCCAAGGATGAGGGGCTCCAGAGGGGCCATCACAGCACTGTCCCTTGTCCTTATGTGGACAACTCTGTCCTCAAACCAAATACCAACAATGAGACCAGAATGACTAGATTCGAGTTTTCCAAAGTGTGGTCACCAGACCCCACGTGTGTGGAGGGCTGCAGAGCCGTGGGTCCCACACCAGACCCACTGAGTCAGACGCTAGGGGATGCGGCCCAGGGATCTGCATGTTGAACTGAGGCTCTAAGGAATCTTTTTTTTTTTTTTTTTCCCAAAGATTTCACCCATCTGCGAGAGAGAGAATGAGAGACAGAGAGCACGAGAGGGAGGAGGGTCAGAGGGAGAAGCAGATTCCCCGCCGAGCAGGGAGCCCGACGCGGGACTTGATCCCGGGACTCCAGGATCACGACCCGAGCCGAAGGCAGTCGCTCAACCAACTGGAGGCTCTAAGGAATCTTAGTCAAGGTCAGGAGTCACTGACCTGTGTGATGAGGGCCAATGTACTGAATGCCCACGCTTCTGGAGCCGGGGCAGAGCTAGGTCAACTATTTTATACAGCCTCAGAAGGCACAGATGTGTTCCGTTTGCCGCTTGGACCATACAACCCTGCCCTGCTAGAAGACATCTGGAACTACCCTGCGTTTTTCTGCTCTGAAGCCATTAGGGGAGTTCCACATTTCGGCACGAGACTTCTCATATTGGGGCCGAGTCCAAGGACCCCCGCTGAAGTAATCTCTGAGTAAGTGTCCATGTTAAAATAGCAGAGTAAGCACCCATGGATTGGATTTAATAAACACCCAGATGGAGCCCCTGCTCCGGACTTTTACACATTTCATTTGCAACCAAGTCGCTTTGCTTTCCCTGACCATCCATGGAAGCCCGCAAGGCTCTCTCCGTCTTCCCCTTCCTTGCCTTGCTTTAATTTTCTTGGCAGTATAGGACACTTGACTCGACCTACACGTCCATTATATGGCAATGTGCTTTCTGCTTAGAGATGGCCTCTAGGAGAGCAGGGGCTTTGCTTCCATCCATTCAAGAACATCTGTGAGTGCTGAGCGGGCCCTGTTCTGGGCCCTGGGGACACAGTGGCAAAGGACAAAGGATGTTCTTGAATGGACAGAGCCCGCCAGGTGTGCATGGTGAGCTGCAGGCCACGGTGAGGACCCCGCCTCTGACTCCTGGGTAAGTGGGAGGCCCTTTCTGGGTTCTGGGAGCAGCGACATGGCCGGCTTGCAAAGCGACAGGGTCACTCTGGTGGCTGTTTGGCCGGGTTTGATGGGAGCCATCAGAAGTTCGGTTCTGTCTACGTGAAGCTTGTGATGTCTGTTAAGGACGGCTTGGGGCCAGAAACATCCGTGTGGGAGTCCCCAGCATGCAGATGGCATCTGAAGTGATGGCGAAGGAGTGGCGGTGACCCTCTCAGGGACATGACGATCAAGTGCAGAGACTGAGTCCCAAGGCTGAGGTGCTCCCCGTGCCCAGCACGTGGGAGGCACTCAGCAGAGGTTTACTGAATGGATGAAGGTTCAAATAACCCTGATGTGGGGGGGAGGGGGGCTACCTCCCTTTTTATGAAAGGAGAAATGTCCCTTAGCTTAGATGGAAAATATATTCACATCTTCCCCTCGTTATGAAAATCAGCCACAGTTTTTCTGAAGCCCATTCTTTTACTGTGGCTCGCTGCGATTCATGCCCCGTGTTAGGCTACTGGCGTATGCTACAGACCATTACAAGCTTGGCCCTCCTACAACCTAAATCCCCGCGTTGCTTCTTCACACTGGGGGCTAAGTGTGTGAGGGGTAGACCCCAAGGGGCAAGCAGGCATCCTCCATCCCTAGAGGAAGGAGGGTCCACCCGCACAATGGGCATTGCTGCGTGCATGGGATTGGGACAATGCTTGCCCCCGCCCCAGTCCCAGCTGTTTCACACCTGGAAGTGGTGGGTGGGTTTCATGAAAGCCACACGGACTATTATTAAAAGCCCACGTAATGTGGTAAAGCACTGTGCGAAGTCCTAGGGCAAAAAAGGAGGACGGTCCAGTCGTGGCCCTCAAGACGCTGCCAGTCTATTGTGGATGCTGAACCCTCCTTGTGCCATGGTCCCCTCTGAAAGTCTGGTGAAGAGTATGGCCCTCTTTCTAGAAAAATGTTTTTTTTTTTTTTTTTAAAGATTTTATTTATTTATTCATGAGAGACACAGAGAGAGAGGCAGAGGGAGAAGCAGGCTCCCAAGGTGCAGAGAGCCCGATGCGGGACTCGATCCCAGGACTCTGGGATCACGACCTGAGCCGAAGGCAGACGCTTAACCATCTGAGCCACCCAGGCGCCCTAGAAAAATGTTTTAAATACCTAAGTTTACTAAGGAAAATAGTTATTTTGAAGTGCAGTTATTACAATACCTAGGAAAAAAAAACACCCAAATTTATGATGTAGTAACAAATGTTCTTCTTTATCCGTGCAAGGAATAATGAATCTAGTGGTGGGTCTAAGAACTACCGACTCTCTGGGGCTATTTACAACAATTTTAATGTGATGGAAAAGATCTACGATTTCTCCTTGCAACCAACTCTCAGATTCTTATTTTGGTTTGGTGACTTCATGTGCAAGGGAAAGAAATGCTACATCATAGTCAAATGTTAGTAAAAAATAAAGATGTATGTTTTCTGGGTCCAGATTCATGATCCTCTCCCACCCCGAATTCCTTCCATGGAACCAGAGAGGCCAGAGCCTCCCCTCACATGTACACAGAGGCTGGTACGGGTACGTGCGGGCACAGGAACGGGGCGTGGAGGGGCAGGATCTGCTTACGAAGAAAGGCTGGTAACTATGAGCTGGGATGTCAGAGCATGGTGAGCCTGGCAAGGGTCCACGATTCCACGAGGGGAGGAAGGGTGTCAGATTTGGTGGGAAGTGAGGCTGTGAAGGCAGGGCTGCCTCACGAAGCGGCTCAGGCACCATGTCATGATTTTTCAGTGGAGGCAAGACAGAGCCATGGAAAGACTTTAAGGAGGACAGATTTTAACAGGATCAGATTTATATTTCGGAAAGATACTTTTAGCAGACAGACACTTGGTGGATGGATAGTCCGGGGAGAAACTGGCAGCAGGGAGATCCGCTGGGAAGACGCTGAACTGTGGGGCCAAGAGATGAAAAAAGCCAAATTACTATAGTAAAAAGTGATGGATGCAGAATGTCTCAAGGAGGCAGAATTAATATGGATTAGAGAGCAGGGATGATAAGAGTCAGGAAGGACTCTCCATCTCTGGAATAAAGGCGGACCATGTTTGCCTGAGGTGGGGAAGACACGCAAGGGAAACTGTCTGTGGGGAAGAGGGAAATCATGGAGGACGGTGAGTTCACTTGAGTTTGAGATGCCGACGGCAGAACTGTCTAGAAAGGAGACAGAGCTGAAAATAGAGAGCTTTCTCTATTGGGGTGTTAAATTCTTTCTTATTGCTTTGTAAGGGCTCTTTATATATATTTACATATATATCTGTCATATACAATGCAAATATTTTTGTCAGTTTATCAATCACTCAATTCACAGAGAGCTGTGAATTTCCCCGATTTCTGCCTTGGGCATCGTGCTTCGAGAAATTTCCCCCAACCCCACATCAAAGGAGTCATCTAAAATTTCTCCTCATGTTTTTATGGTTTCGTTTTTTACACATAAGGATTTAAAACATCTAGACTTGATTCTGCTGGGGCTCAGCTCTCTCTTATCCTCTTCATAGCCAATTGCTCTGGTACCACTTATCGAAAACTCCATCCTTTGCTAACTTATTTAAACTCACGCAGTTTTTACAGACAGCTTCTTCTAAAATATTTTCCCCTTAATTTCAAAACCTTCACTAATATACAGAGCTACCAGCAGGAAAAAAGAAAAAAACAATCAACCACAGGTCAACACACAGAATCGACCACTTGACGTAAGTGGTGCTTTTTCCACGATCAATGACAAATTCTGGATTTCTAACCACGCTTGGGCTTCCCACAGAAAAAAATTGGGAGTGTCCACTGACCTTTCTATTTGGTAAATCCTAAAAACTGTACTGCTGTCTTAATGGGTAGAAAAGAGTGCAGAAGCGCATCAAAGTGGGAACAGGCCAACTTTGAAAAGATAAATGAAAAGGTACAAATGTATGCTATCCAGTAAAATTTCGCGAATCTGCTACTTTTGCGCTCCAGGCTACGTTGAGAACATCCAAACACTACAGGATTAAAAAAATTTTTTTCCCTTCCGACTCCTTTAGGTTTACCTTTAGGGAAATGAGGGGGCGCACGTGCGGTCATCTGGGGGTTAATTCTCACTGATGCCGAATGCCCCGAGTCTTTGCTTGTTCATCAGGGCATTAAATCTGAAAGCTCAGGAGAGCAATGCAGCCGGGCTGCAAGAGTAAGGCTATAAAGTTCTGCATTAAAAATTCATATTGCAGGCTCGCCTCGGAACTCGGCTCTGGCTGAAAGGAGAGCTGGCGGGGAAATATGAGACACCCCACTGTCTTTCTGGCAATTGGAGACATTCCTCAACAAACAGCACCTCAGGAAGGGAATGAAAGGCCAAACAAGCCGTGAAGGAAATCAATGAGTTCAATTATCTAGCTCGCTCTCGCTTACCTATAGGAAACTTTTCATTCTTAAGGCTGGTTCCAAAAAGTTTTTTTTTTTTTTATTATGATATCCCAGAATAAGAGCCCCAGACATCCTTGCTGGTGCCCAGATGTTTGGCACCTCTCTTAATGTGTTTTACAACAGCCCAGAGAGCCCCAAATTCTCCAAGCCACACGGGGTGAGACCTCTCCTGGAGTCTGAGACTTGCCTCGACGTGCGGCCAGAGGGGACCACACGTGGGACGCCCTGCTCGCGTGTCAGGACCTGGGCCTGCACACATGTGGCATTCAGACTCCACCAGCGTTACTCAGTGGTTATGAACCTCCAGAGGTTAGGACATTAACAGCTCTGCAATGGTAGGCGCTTGGAGCTTTCTGCTCCCCACGTTAGCAGCACCCAAGTGGTAACTGGTCATGATTTCTAATCCCGAGCCCTTAGGACGAAGACTTCCACAGCTGCGGCGTGCTGACGTGGACGAAGAGGCCCGGTGGCACAGATATCCCGAATTTCACAAGGTCAACATGGGAGAGGGTAAGGGGTGGCTGGAGCCCCGTTCACTGAGGGTTTGTGTGTGGATACCATGCCAGGCACTTTATGGGGGCATTCCTTCATTTCGCTATTGAGGACACTAAGGCCTGAGGACAGAAACTGGGTGCCCTGCCCAAGGTTACTCCTCTTACTGAGTCAGGAATCAAGCCTTGTAGTGGCCTTGCTCACACTGTCCCCCATGTCCTGGGCTAGTGCTTTCGTGGAGGCCGCTCCACAAGCAGGCTTTGCAGGCCCTGCTGGCGGACAGAATCGGAGATTCAGCTTCTGGGAAACAACTGGGGGATCAAGTTAAGAGGCCAAAGAGGGGGCAGGCTCTTCAATGATGCCCGCTGCCATCCAGTCCGGTCCCATCCTTTTACTAATGAGGACACGGCTACTGCTGAGGGAGGGGACTTTGTGAGGCCCAACCGGTGACAGAACTGGGGCTGGACCCAGGGTCTCCTGACTCTAGGCCTAGCACCGTCCACCATCCCCTGACCAGAGGAGGCTGTGATGTCTATACACCGTCACAAAACAGTAGTCTGGTAGGGAGGCCAGATCTGCTGGGGCCCTTGGAACATTCTGGGGGTCCAGACTCTCCCGGGAAGAGGGAAGAGGGAAGAGGGAAGAGGGAAGAGGGAAGCCAGCTAAAAACGCCACAGCCGCTGCCGGAATAGAGGCACAGAAAGCCAGCAAGTAGGAAACTTTCTAGTTTTAACCTGCGAGGCAATGACAGCAGTGTAGTCAGGCTCCCGAACGACAGGGAAGCTAACGAGTGGGTATCTCACAGCACGCCTATTTGATGGAATACTAGGCAGCACGCATTAGGTTTCTAAAGGATAAGTTAATGACATGAAAGAAATATTTACATGTCAAGTAAAAAACAAAAACAAACCAAACCAAGCAAACAAACCAAACCAACAGCCTAGAAATGAAAACTTCACATCCACCTGATGCTATCTATAAAAGACAACAGAATAAAGCACCGTCTAGAAAAGAGACTGGAAGGAATATGCCAGAATGTTAAGAACGGTTATCTCTGCATCGTGAGATAATGAGTGATGACCTGTTTTCTAAAACTGTTTAGAATTTTCTAAATTTGGTATAATACACATGGAGGACTTCTGTAATTAAAAATACTAAGCATCATATAAAAGGAATTGATCTTCATTGATTCAGGGGGATATGCCACGGGAAGGAAAGTCTCTCACTTCTGCCAGCCCTCCTGCTTCTCTTCCAAAGGGCCCTGGACCGGTCAGTGCACGTCTGATCACATTCTCCTCTGCCACCTGGGGAAGACAGGAGATGTGCCACATCATGGTGACCGGTGCGGTCCCGGGCCTTGGCAGTAGCAAGGGACTCCTGTGGCGAGCTACAAACGCATGGCTCTTGGAGGAATTTCTCTGGGGGCGGGAGGTGGTGTGCAGGTTCCAAGCAGGGGCTCCGTAAGCCTTCCTTCCTAAAGCACTTCAAAGGTTCAGATGGCTCCCGCTTTCCTTTTAGAAGTCATCAGCTTCCTTCGGTTGTCCTTCCGGAGAGTAAACAATGTCACCAGTCACGGTCCAGGCCTCGCACTACTGAGACCTCATCCACCTGTCGTCAAGGCAAAGGCTCACACTGATTTACGAGTTCAACCAGAGTTCTTGCCCTCCGTGATGCACCCACGACTGTGCGGACATGCACACGGTGTACAGATAGGATGAGCCCTCCTCGGAGGCAGTTCAGCTGATGTTTGTCAACACCGTACGGATTGCAGGAACACTCCGTTACTTGCTCCACCCCCAGTCCTGGATGTAGGCAGCAGGGATATGATGCCCATCCTACAGGTCGTTAGATGCACCAGGATGGCTGTTTTCTCCATCGGTCTCCTTATCTGTTTCCTTGAGCTTCAAACTGTGAGCTCCCCAAGTTTCACCTTTATAGCGAAATCAGGGAAACCTCAAGGGTCTCTAAAAACACACAAATTTTATAAAAGCGTGCCAAACCCCGGTGACAGTCGAGGAATAATGCTTTTCTCTACAATCCCCTCTCCAAGGATGCTGGAAGAAGAGGATTACTATCTCTCTATCCATAAGCACGTTTGTACACACACCCCACACAGCATCGCCATAGGCACACGTGTACACGGGTGTTTCAGGGTTCAGAGCGGAGCATGCGAGCCCGTGTGCGGATCGCATCTGGAACCTCCCGCCTCTCTCATTCTGCAGTCCCTGCGCTTGACACAATGCTTGACATTTTAACACAGGCCTTTAGTGAGCGTAGCTGAAGGTGGGAGGCGTAGAGACTGCTGGTTCTTGCTGATGCTGGGTAATGTCCAGACACACCTGGAGTCCACGGAACAGGTGAAGGATCCTTGGCACTCAGAGGAAATTGTACGTGGACTTGAAAAGATGAAGCCACCCCCTTCTTCCTGCACAGTGCCCTGGGCTAGGAAGAGTCCAGATCAGTGCCCTGGGCTGTACTAAGAGACGCCGCTGTTGCTACAAAGGCCAAGGAAAGCCCTTTGGGGCTCACCCAGGCATCGCATTTTAGGGTGTGAAGTGAAATGCTTGTACAGGGATGGAAAATCCCAGGAATTCTACAAAATGCACAGTTGTACTCTTCGGGAGATAAAGCTACAGAGGGGGAAAAAAGAAAAGCCCCAAAATGTCCTCGGTTGGTCCCTGCAAGCATGATCTCGTTGCCTCTAAGGCTGAAGGGACAGTAGGTTCTTTATTCAAGCCCATCCCCTCGAAACCATAAAAGTGGCTGCCTCTCTATTTTTAGGGAAATTAATCTAACCAGGATAATTAGCAACTCGTACTGGAAATTGATGACTCATCAAAAAGACAGGAAATAGCAAATGTTCCGTTCTTAAAGGTACAGCCGAGAGACTCCATTTCAGGAGACTAAAGCCGGTGTTTTCAAGTTCAACCAGGAGATGCGCATCCATCCAATCGGATTATCAAAATAGGTGTGTGATTCTCAGGCTCTGTCACCCGGGCTCTACCGGGCCCCGTTCCCTAAGTCCTTCACGTGCAAGTGTAAAAAAATAAATAAATACAGGAGCAACCAGTCTGCAAGGGCTAACACGAGGGGGCCGCGGGAAGAGCTAAGGCTTGAGAGTCTTCACGGAAACCCCTTATTACCTGGTTGGCCCTCACACACGTGACACTTCTCTCTTTAAACAGGCAGCATCAGAATGGGACTTTACAGGCCACCACGGCTGGGTGTGACGGGCACTGGATTTTGGGGCTGTGCCAGAAACCTGTGAACTAGTCCCCAGCGATCCATATGCGTGGAAGGTGCCTACCCCACCTCCATTCACCCACTTACGGTCTGCACGTCCCACCTGGGCATTGTGTCTCCAGCTGCTGGTTTCCTCACCTTGTCGGACTGCCTTTCAGGGCCTGTCTGCCCCACTGCTGGGCATTCCCTACCTCCATGATGCGGGGTACATACAGGCTCCCTTCAACGATTTCCACAAAGCCCTAAGCCAGGCTCACTTGGGAAAGATGCCCGTCTCAGAGCGCACTGCATTTTGTGAGAAAGTACTGGATCCATACATGCTCTAAAGAAAATACTCTAGGGGCGCCTGGGTGGCTCAGTTGGTTAAGCAACTGCCTTCGGCTCAGGTCATGATTCCGGAGTCCCGGGATCGAGTCCCGCATCGGGCTCCCTGCTCAGCAGGGAGTCTGCTTCTCCCTCTGACCCTCCTCCCTCTCATGCTCTCTGTCTCTCATTCTCTCTCTCGCAAATAAATAAAATCTTAAAAAAAAAAATTAAAAAAAAAAAAGAAAATACTCTAAAATTAACCCAAGTGAAGTTCCTCATAAATGTCCCTTTTGTAATATACGATGTAAGTCAGTATATATACAATGTAGTGCTTTTTAAGAAGTACACAGGAAAAGGACTAGAACACGAGTAACCTTAAATATGAATTTTTCTGGCAGGAAAGGCTTGGGAGGTGCAAATTCTCCTAAGACTAACATTAGCTATAAAACAGAACATTTCAGTGCAATTCCGTATTTTTTTATCGGAGGCTCAGAGACACAGGCCACAAGCAAAGAGGAATGGAATAAGCGGACTGTATGTGTTATAACTGAAGCTCTTTTTGCCACCAGGATTCTGGGGACAGAGCAAAGAGGGGGCCGCGGCCGGGAGCAGAAATGGGAATTCCTGCACTTTCGCCCAGGATGCTAGTCTGGGAGGGCAACACTCCCCTCCTGCGGTATGCGGCGCCGACCTAGCCACGAGCCCAGGCCAACAGCTGCGGAACGCAAGGGCCAGGCCTCTCTCTCCGGGCCAGATGCCGCGTGCCCAAAAGAAGCCTGTCCACCTCCACGGGCATCCTGGGGACTGTTTAACTATTAAAATCCACACCACTCTGGCTAGACTCTCCAGGTTAAAGTCATTCGGGGCGCTAACTCTCCATTTGCTAACACAAGTGGGAAGATGGGGACACAGGGTGACCCTCTGAGAAAGGAGGTACCTTTTTAACTAAAAAAAAAAAAAAGAAAGAAAGAAAGAAAAAGAAAAGGGGGAAAAAAAAGGCAGAGAACTAATTCATTTATTTAACCCAGAAACGGTTATAATCTGCAACCGTGCAATCCTCTTACACAACTGTTTTGGCAAGCCCCCCTATGTTCCAACAAATATTAAACTGTGCTTGCCATTTGTCTAAGGAATCTTGCATTAATAAACATGAAGAAGAACACTTTTACCTCCCACTCTCAATGACGGGACAAAACAAAGACCAGCTGTATTCATCAATGGGTCCTTGTTCTGCACATAAAGGCTAATTACATTTTGCTTCAAGCCTACACATGGAAAACTTTACCGCTGCCATCCCCGACAAGTCAGCCTGCGCTGTCCCAGCTGACGCGGGGTGGTGACTGCTCACAATACATCAGGCTCTCGGGACAGCCCTGGTGCCTTCAACCTGTGGCCTGCTTTCCCAAATGGGGGTGACACTGCCCCGTGACAGAGAGGCGAGGGCAATGTGGGCTCTTGGGATCCCACGGGAGATGCTGCAATTCAAGTCCATCTTCCCCGAGGTCCGCTCATTTCAGAAATGCACACCAGGCCCCACTGTGAGCGAGCTTGTCGGGCGGAGCCTGTGTTTGCTGATCACGGAAGAGGGAACGGGTTATTAGTGACCGTGCTAGGGGCTGTCCGCATCCGTCGTCGGGGAAGGCAAGTGGGAGTGGTGGTCAGTGAGCGCCCCCAAGGCCACACGGAAGAGTCGTGGACCCTTCCCCCGAGCCACTTGTGGGTCAGCCTTCTCCAAAGCCCACGCTAGACTGTGCCACCCCATCCCCTTCTTGGGTTTTCTGTCGATGAGGATTTAAGAATTCCCTACTCTCTGAGAGAGAAAAGAAACGGTTTAGGAATGTTTTAAGGCCATTTGTGAAAAGGTTTGCCCCTGGTGGGCTTATATTCGTATGTATTAACGGGAAGACGTCTAGTCTAGTAAGATACACGTAGGGTGGGCCTGAGGCAGATGGCAGAGGGACAAACCTTTCCCATAAAATAAAAGGAGAGAGGGATGTGAGGGAGAGCCTCCAGATACAGGCAGTCTCCCAGACTGACGGACTCCCTGTAAAGCTACAAGAAAGTAGTGACTACTGACTCAGTCCATTCTCCACATTTTTTGTGGATTACTTACTCTGGGAAGCATGTACAGTAAGTGTTTGGCCCTAGGCTGCCTTTTGTTAGCAGTCAGTCCATTTCCGACTTGGGAAATGCCCGACCCCCGTGGAGGCCTGAGTCCGCCACCCTCCCCCACCCGGCCCCACATACACTGTGCCCACCTTGCCCCATCCCCACGTTCGGCACGCCTGGCTGGCCCCCGTGTTCTCACATACTGCACTCCTTTGCCTCCAGCAGCCCCTCACCCGAACTTATCTTTCCACCACAAACCGCATGTCACCCCCTTTAGGAAGGCTTCCCTGATTATTTCCTTTTGCTCCAGCTGGGTGCGCCTCCCCTGGAGGCTGCCCACTGGCTGCTGCTGAGTTTGGCCACGGGAGTCCTGGCAGCGGGAAGAAGGGATGGTAAGGTCAGGGGTTGCTCTTCGTCCCAAAGGCCACAGGTCCTCGCATGCCTCGGTGTGGTACAGCCCCCCAGTCCTGGTTCAAGCTGCCACATTCCCTCTGTGCTTTCCCTGCTGCCTGCCCCTAGCTGGAGTGTGCTGTCTGTCGCGTGGACCCCTGACAGCACGGAGGCTGTGCTTGCTAACATCACAGCAGTGATCACCCTGGATTCCAATGGCTTGTCTCCTGAGCTTTCTATCTCCGGATTCCCAGAGCCCAGCAAAGGGCTAGGCTCAGAGGAGGCCTCTAGGAATGTCTGCTGTGCTGGTGAGCGAATCTGTTATATCTGAGTCATGTCCCTCATGAGTTAGGCTTGTTCCCTCCACGAACGCACACAGTGCCACACCGAGCAATCCCCTGCTCTGATCCCGGGAGGTGACGCACCCTGAGCGCCCACGGCCCCGAAAGCAGTCTGTGACCACAGCCACAGTCCTGAAGCTGAACATTCTGTTAGAATAAGCAACTCTCATACTTCTTGATTCTATTTTCCACTTACTGGAGTTCGGTGAACATGAGCAAGTAATGCATGGATTTTCATTTATTTGGATTTTAGGGGGAAAAAAATCTTTTTGGCCTTAAGACACGCTGATACAATGAGAAACCGTCCAGAAACATTTCTCACTGAGCCCACACCAGTAACCGCCGTTGCTCATCAGATGCCAGTAGGGTCGGAGTCTAGGAGAGGTCTAGGGCCTCTGGGGCTTCCCTGGGTGACCTTGCTGGCTCAGGGGACCCAAGATTTAATGTTCTTACCTGTAACATGACAGAGCTGGCTGCTCAGAACAGCCCAGGAGTCAATGCGTCTATAGACAGTAACTAGAAAAATACTTAAGACTGAAAATCATCTCTGTCATCTTAAGGGAGCAGGATCACCTGGGGGCAGGGCCCTGACAGGTGACTGAGCTGTCATTCTCCAGCATGAGCCTGGCCTCTAGCAAGGTCAGAGAGGGTAGGGACAGAGGATGGGAGACCCTGACTCTCTGGGCTGTCTCCTGGTGACTCCCCGGCCACCATATTCCCCACCCAGCGGGGATGGAAACCTGTGAGCGGGGAACATTTACGCCCTTTCTAGATGACTCTTCTCTGCTCAGTCGCTTCCCCAACCCCTAAAACAAACCAACCAAATGGACACAAATTTTCTACGTGGCTCCTTTAGAAGCCCAATGAGGAAATGATGAGTCTAAACCAGGGACCAGTACTTAGCCGTCATGTGACAAGTGGCATTATTTGCTGTCATTTCTGAATGGTTTCGGTAGATGCTCTGTCCTCAGGCTGTTTCTTTTCCTCAAGTAGGTGCGTGTCTGAGGCTAAAAGCACCTCCCCAGCATGCCCCGGGAGGACACGGCAGGAGACGCCAGCTTCTGGAAGCCGAGCCTTTTCTAACACTCTCAGAGCCATGGCTTTCAAAATAATCTTTCATTGAGACCCACCGGAAGAACTGCGTTTTACATTGCGACCCAATAACTGTACATTTATATTTTTAGATTTATACACATAACGGACACAAAAGTGTCACAAAACAGTATCTGACTTCACTATGTGCCATGAGCCACGATACTGTCTACTCCATTCTGTTATTGCGTTTTCTATTGTATTTTATTGTTCAACCAGCTGGTCGCTACTCACTACACTGATTTTGTCCCTGTGACACCCAGTTTGAGAAAGACTGGCTTAGGGGGGCTCAGACACGGATTGCAAAACTTTTGAAGTGAGTAACAAAGCAAGCTTTGGTTAATTATAGAAACACAAGATATATCTATGTCTTCTAGAAAGAGATGTGGTTTAAAAAAATAAAATAATGAACACTAGTGAAAAAAAAAAAAAGGGGAATTTACCAAGAAAGACAATGACTATTCTTCTTAGTAAAGTCCAGGCAGAAATAATAGAAAAATAAAGGTGGCAGGCTGGCAGAATAGGGGGGCTAGACACGGACACCGAGGAGTATCAGGGTGACAGCAGTTGGTATGGTTTCTGCTGAGCTTCCATCTGAGGGGTGAGTGGGGGGGTGAGGGCCAACCCATCGACGCTGGTGCCCAGGGTCGGAGGAGTTAATACCGGAGCCTCCACGTTTCAGAGGGAAATCTTAACAGTTAAACACCTCAGAGTCAGCTCCTTCCATCCCACCTGAAGTCACACTTCAGCACGCCGAGACAAGAAGGTAGAACGACCTGGCAACTCTCACCGGGATTAGATATGCCAACAGGTGGACCAGAGTCGCCGAGACCAAGGAGGGTATTTTCGTCTTTGCGCCGAAGTTCTGTGCTCATGATCAAAATCGGCTCTGCCCGCGAGGCCTGGCTAGCTCTCAAGGTCTCTAGCTACTCAACGATGCAAAGGTCGAGAGCCCACCGAGGTGGGCCCTGGGAGCAGCAGGCCCAGCAGCAACGTCAGAGGCCAAGGGCGAGTGTGATGGGACAGAGGGATGCCTAGCATAGAGCAGGAGCCCGGGAGGAGGCGGTGCTCTTCGGACCCCCCCCACCCCCGCACCGATGCCCGCGCAGGTTCTATGGGAACACAGCAGGAGCCCCTCCTCACTGGTGCGGAGCAGCCTGGGGGGCATGGGCTTCTGCTGGAGACTGGGGGGAGCCTCCCAGGACAGGAGGATGTGGCTCAACCTCTCGTCTGGCGGTTCTGCCTGTCTGGACCTCGGCAGAGGAGACTGGGGCTAGGGCCAATCTCTGCTGCTTTTTCACCTCTCTTGATTTCTGTCAATACTGTTCCTTCCTTCCAGGGGCTCTGCATGGAGGGCGGGCCGGCAACGGGTGCACCTGTGCTGCCCCAGATCACTGATTTCCTTCTGACAAGAGCCTCGGGTGACACGCCCGCCGTAACACGCGCGCCCCTACGCGTGTGTGTCCGCACACGAACGCCTCGTGTTCTGCGGTGTGACGGGAGTAAATACTTCTGTGTGGGAGCCAAGGACGCGGCCACAGGAAAAGGTGATGTGATTTGCCCAGACCCAGCTCCCCGAAACGTCCCAAGAGTCACCTCTTCTATAGGATGCCCTGTTCCCAAACTTTCTTAGAAAAAGGCACATGGTGACGAGGCTTCACAATAATTAAGGACACAAGTTCCAGTGTTCTAGGGCCACCAGAGCTTACTGTCACATCGTGGGTATTAGACTGACGCAAGCAGCTCACGGGGATGACACTGTTTTCCTCACAGCAGCTCTGAGGCCGAGCGCCTCCTGAATCCTGTCCCTCTTTGCGAAAGCCAACAGACAGGAGGGCGAGGCAGGGGGACTCTTCTGTGGATTAGCAAAATCGGGGGATACCTGACCGAAAGCATGCAGATGGAGGGAACCGGGCAGAGACTTACTTGGCAGTAATTTCTTCATCATATTTGGTTTTCAGGTCAAATAATTCTGTTCGAGTTTTTTCCAGGGCTGAAAGGCAGAGGACATAAAACCTTAATATAAGATACCAGTCATTCACATTAAATTAAAAAAGAAAAAGTAGGGGGGCCTGGTTGGCTCAGTCAGTTAAGCATCTGACTCTTGATTTCGGCTCAGATCATGATCTCAGGGTCGTGACATTGAGCCCCGCGTTGGGCTCTGCGCTGAGCATGGAGCCTGCTTGAGATTCTCTCTCTTCCCCCGCCCCTCCCCCCCTAAAAAAAAAAAAAGGAAAAAGTGTACAAGCAATATATTCACATCCAAGGAGTCAAAGATGACAAAAGTACACAGAATGGGGCCAAAAATCCCCTTTCATTTCCACCTCATCTTATCCATGCACCTCCTTGGAGATAACTCCTGTTACCGGTTCAGTGTGCAGATTTCCTGCTTTTATATATATTTATTTAAGAAATAGTTCCATACATTAACTGTGTGTGTGTACATATATATATATATATATATATATATATATATATATATATATAGTTTTGTTTTTTTCCCAGCCCCACACAGATAGGATGATACACATATATTCTGAGACTTGCTCTTTTCCTTTAGCAGAACAGCCTGGAAAGCGCTCCATGTCAGGACACAGGCAGTAACAATTAGCTCTTGCACGAAGCCTGCCAAATGCCGGGCAGAAGCCAAGGTCCTGGGGTAAGGAGCTGAGACGCTCCAGACAGACAAATGCCACCTAGCTGGCTCCCCTGACAGGCCAACTTGCATTCCCATCAATACTAGGAGTGGGACTATTTTCCTATACTCTCACCAACACCGGATATTATCAATTAAAGAAAATTCTTTTGACAGTCTGACAGGCAAAACAATCTTTCCCTGATTTAATTAGCATCCTCTTGCCTGTTACGAATTGTTAATGTTTTTTCATGTGTGTACTGGCCATGTGCATATCTCCTCTGCAGACTGCCTGTCTGTGTCTCTAGCCCCTCGTTCTACTGGACTGTTTATCTCTTTTTACTGATTTCTTAGTGATTTTTAGGCGGCCTCTAGAGTTTGGGGGTCTTATTCACGTGTCTGGAACCGTGCTGTATGTTTTCATACATCCTTCTGATGCCTTCCCCTCCACGTTTAAATTAAGTATATGACGCAGTTTCCCTTTCAGGAAAAAAAAAGAGAGAAAGAAGGAGAAGAAAAAAGCATAAAGAAATGATAAAAACTGTAGCACGATCTTTTTGGGCATCTTAAATTGTAAAGATCTGCTATTACTATGCTTAACTTCACTTAGGGTAGAAATAAGTGTTGTGGTTTTTTTGTTTTTTGTTTTTTTCCCCCATTATTGTTCCAAATGAAATGTCAGTTCTTGACAGCTTGGCGATTTAGATGTGTTTGTTGGAAAAAGAGCAGAAAGAAAGGATGGCGTGTGGAAGGGATGGAAAAGGAATTCAGATCCTCCTTCCTCGACGTTAATAACTCAGTGTGGGTGATAATGAAGTCAAGGTGGAGAGGCTGGGGGGCTCTGAGGGGCGTGGGCTCCTTCACTCCTCCAGGGTGCCCGGTACGGGGAGGGGGGAGGGTGCGGACCAGGGGATGGCCCAAAGCCCCCCCACTTTGGTCTTCCCCGAATGGGCTTGACTAGGATGAAGACCATCACACCTGTCTGCAGACTTTGAACTTTGTGCTCCGCTTCCTCCAGCTTTGAGGTGGTGGACATCTGTGTCTCCTGCAGCTTTCTGAAAAGGAAGAGAATAAAGCCAACTGGTCATCTTGTTTCCCAACGTGAACGTTTCGTGCGCGTTGGAGCTCGGCGGCCAATGATCTTTGCAGCAACCCACACATCTGGCAACAGGCACACAATTTGGCTACTGCTGGTGGTGCCATGAGCACCATGTGCCTGCTCCCCGATTTTCAGCACCCCGAGACTCTGTACCCACGTGTGACACTGTGGAGCGTGCATCCTGAGGGACCTGACGTGTGCTAATGGATGCAGCCAGTTATCTTAAATGTAACTTGTTCCTCACATGCCAGATATTAAAAAAAAAAACACAACAAAAAACCATCATCAGGCACTCATTGTTTTCTGAAGTTACCCAAGAAGAATGACACATTTACATTTTGCTGACACAATGAGGAATTTGTTGGCATAAAGGACGTGCTAATAGATGTGACAGGTGGCTCCAGGTCTGGTATAATGGGATGCAAATGTGACGGTAATACCTAATGCGCGATGCTCAACGGGTGAACCCAGTGTCCCCAGATTCACATTTCCCCTGATCTCCAAATGAATTCCCTGGTCAATAAATAGCATTCCTCCCTCCTCATCTGCAGAAAATTTCTAAAAATAGGTTCATTATTTTTACATCTTATGAACAGAACACATGCTCTCAGACTAACAAACCTGGGAATATAGAAAAGTAGAAATTACACTGTTTGAAAAAAAAAAAATCACCCAAATTTCCATCCCCTAAGGAGAAGGACTGCTCACGTTTTCACATATTCCAATTATAAAACTATTACAGGTTCCGAGTTAAAAAAAAAAAAACACCAAACCCACCAGCACAACTATTCTATAAACTCACATGTAATATACAAGAGTGTAATATACACTCTCTGCCCCTTTTAGTGTGAAAGGGATCCTAGCACACACACCCTGGCCTGCTTTTTCACTTAGTTCCAAAGGCTTGCCTGCTTTTCCACTTAGTTCCTTACTTTGGAAGTGTTCTATACCAGCATACACAGCTCCTCCCCATTCTTATTAAATAATTAACGTAACCAGCCTCTGTGGACACTTAGATTGTTTATCGACTCTTTCCACTAAACAATTCTGCAGTGATCATTATGCAGACATTGTTGTATAATTCTGACAGTGAATCTGTTGGATGAAGTTCTAGCAGAGGAATTAGAATGGTCAAAGAGTACGTGCAATTTTTTGTTACTGTTGTTCTGATATTGAGAAACTTCCCAACAACAACAAAAACCTCACTAATTTAAACTCTTGCCAACAATATGCGAGTGTTTGTTTTCCTGTGCCAACACTGGATAAAATTAAACTGAATTTTTCTGCTGAGTAAAGCTGAGCATTCGTTTCACTTTGTACGAACTGTCTGTGTATCTCCTTCGTCCACTTCATAGCACTCATTTTTTTTCCTATTAATTTGTAAGGGCCCTTATGTGGTGGGAAAATGTCTTCCTAGTTTTTTGATGCTTTTACAATGTTTATTGTTATTTATTTTTAACAATTGGTTTTCAATTATGATTAGAAATACCTACTCTAAAATTATTAAAAACAACTTGCCTAAGTTTTCTTCCAGTATGTACATGATTGAATTATTAATGTTGAAACCGTAGATCCCTTTCAATTTCTTGGTGTAAAGAACGAGATAAAAAAAATCCTTCATCCCAAGTGGTCAGTCTGATATTTGCATCTTTAAATATAATTAATTCTTTTACCTAGTTTGAAAAGCCAATTTAATAATATCAAATTCCCAGATGAATTTACTTCCACAATTTTCAAATGCATGACTTTGCTCTGTGCAACTGTAATCACGTGGTATGTAATTCTGTATCATGCATTTTTCACTCCCTATCATGCTGGATACATTGCTGGTCTCATTTCAAATTCTACACTGCTATTATTTTATTTATTTATTTATTTATTTTTAATTTTTTTACACTGCTATTATTTTAATGGCTGTGTAATGTTCCAGTTGGGGATGGCCCAGCTTTATCTACGCATTTCTCTCTGGCCGGGCATTTTGACTGCTTTTATCCCATCCCCTCACCCTAATATCAGTAACATGGTGAGAAACTGCTTTGGGCATACAGTGCTCTCCTAGGAGGCACGCTGGGGCTGGGTCAAGAGTCTGCTCAGCTTTCAGAGCCCTGACTCTGTGGGGCTCCCTTCTTTCCTGGGCGGGGGGCAGCACCTGGCCCCGCTCTCCCAGGCCGCGCAGGACTGGCCTTGGTCCGGCAGTGAGAACTCTGGGAGGCTACATGCGACCACCAGGGGAGGCCAGAGCCGGAGTGGTGGGCTGGGCTCTGGTCCCACCTCTGGGTGGCTAGCGGGAGAACATGGGCAGGTCCCAAATCTGAAGCCCGGTTTCTCTATCTGTAACAGATTTTATTGATATCAGCTGCTTGATAT
This sequence comes from Mirounga angustirostris, assembly GCF_029215605.1. NCBI lineage: Eukaryota > Metazoa > Chordata > Mammalia > Carnivora > Phocidae > Mirounga > Mirounga angustirostris. The sequence goes on from NW_026991713.1 coordinate 171,997,571, forward strand.
ATGGAGCGTGGTGAGGTACAGAAAAGAGGCAAAAAACAACAAAAAAATCCAAAAACCAAAAAAAACCAAGGTTTGTGTGTAATGTTAAATATCCACATTCATTTCAGAAGGTGGCAGGAGTTTGACCGACGTGCATCCAGGGCGTCCCCGGAGAGGGCACACGGCCATGCCCTGTCATCTCAGCTCACATCAGCACATGCCAAGCACACACACTTTGTGCTCAACCCCTGGACCCACTCTGGTCCCCTTGACCACCTGACGCCATCCCCCCACGGGTAAAGACCGATGCACGGCACTCAAGGTAATCTCTCAGGTGACAGAGTAAGGGACGCCTTTATTTTTCAAACAAAATTTTGCTGAGAGCCCCACAGAGCGAGGTTTACGACCTGGGCTGGTCTCGTGTGGACCCCAACAGACACTCACCTCTCCTTTTCTGCAAAATCATTTTGTAACTTTTGTTCCTTTTCGAGAGCTATAGTCTCCGCTTGGTTCTTCAGAGTCTGTTCATATTCTCGGATTTTTTCTTTAAGTGCTTTTATCGTAACCTCTGCAGAAAGGGAAACATGGGCGTGAGAGGCCTAGCACGATTCCACGCGGCTTTTGTAACCTGGTAGGATCGCTGTTTTAAACTTTAGCTCCTCAACCCTGACACAAAATCAATGGTTATGAGTCCCTTTGGAGACCTTTTACTCCCTAAATGTTAAATTGAACTTTAAACATTTAGGCTGCGGAGGATCAATGGATTTTGCTGGGAAGAATAGCTATGGTTTCTTCAATACAACTTAAAAAAAAAGTGTGTGTGTGTGGGGGGGAATCAGCGGTCACACAGAATATCATCTTATTGATAAACTTTAAATTAGTCCTCTACTGAGGAAAGACAAATCGTGTTTTTGTGCGGTTTAAGTACTTTCTCACAAAGAAAACTGTTCATAATTGTGTGCGCGTTTTGGAAGAAGGGGTCTTGGCCAAAGTCAGGTGAGTCTACAGACGTCCCCGGCCCTGGGCTGTGGTTCCCCATTTTCACAAGCGATGGAGTGCATAGTGTGCTAAGTGGATACGGTGTGCATCTCCTCTGCTCGAAGGGACACACCCTGGAGCTTGGGTGCCAAACACCCACCACCCAGGCTGGAGTCCAGAAGATGGGGGCTGTGCGCACAGAGCAGGTGGTGCAGGGCCTAGGGGAGCCACATCTGAGGGAGAGTGAGTGCCAGGCGTGTGGGCAGAAGTGCTGGGTGATGGAGGAGTCTTGCGGGGCTCAGTGCTCAGGACAGGGCCCCATGGGGAATAGGGTCCCACCACCACCGAGTGCATGTTTAGAGCCCTCACTTTAATGACCCCAAATGGGAATGCCAAGGCAGATATAATGAGCAGGGCAGGGTCCTGACTCAGACCCATGGGTGGCTCGAGGGCAGGACTATTCCGCCTGCTCCCTACCATAGACACCCCCATATCACCCTCTGTGCTGTACATTCCCTGGCAGGGCACTGCGGTCCCAGCTCCAGGGACAGTAGAGCTCTTGGGGAGCCGACCTGCTGTGCATGGATCCATCTCGTAAAAGGCCAGGCCGAGAGAGGGCCAAGGCACGAATGAATGGAGGAGGCTAGGCAGGTTGACCGGGGCCTGTGACAATGGAGCTGAGGCTCACAGGACGACACTGGCTGCCAGGTCTTCGCCCAAGTAAGAGCTTGCACTAAGGCCTCCGGTCCTTCAGGCTGTAACTCGCTTCCACTTTTACTCCCCCAACTGCACAGAGGTGCTGGGCAGTTAGTACCTGCATGGCTTAGTGGATAAAAGCTAAAGGCTCTTTCATTAAGAGAAGAAACTGGCCCTTTTCATTAAGTGGAACCCAAAGGGTTCTCCTTAGAGGGAGAGAGAGGAAATTAAAACCAATGACCCTGTCAGGGCACCTGAAAGGAGAAAGGGGGTCTTTCTGCCTTTGGGGCTCGCTGTTTGGGGCCTGAAAAAAACGCTCTGTGGGCCTCATGGCTAGTGATGCACATCACTGTCGAGCCACACGGATAGGGCCAAAGTTGTCCACTTCCCAAGTGGACGCCATGACAGGTCAACTCTGAAAACACATGCACACTCTTTTAAGTCAATGGTCTATATGACTGTGTCAACGTCTAGCATTTCTGCCTCTCACAATTGGTGGGAAATATCTGTATTGCCTGTGGACCTCAGTGCTCATCCCAGTGGGGTTTCTCAGTGTGACACAGCTATGCTCCTCCCAGGGGAGTTTGGGGCACCAGCTGGGGGCTCCCACTCCGTCTGATGAGGTCTCTTTGCCATCCCCACCCCGCCTGGGCTGCTCGTTGGCCAGCCGAGACTAAGCCAGGGGCTGGCTCGTCCTGGAGCCTCTGGTCCTCCTCTGGCAGGCAGGCCTGGGTCTGGGACATTCTGTGTCCCAGCTGGAACCCCTCCACATGAGCCCATGAGGAGGAAGAATGGTCCCAGAGAGGACCGCAGCGCTCTGCTCTAGACGGCAGGGAGAGTTCCAGCACTTGATAAAGAGAGGCCCTTCCTGCTGTAACTTTTCATCCATCTATGCTACGGCTGTGACGATAAATATACGTGACGCACACCCCACCTTCCCAAATCAAAACCACTGTATACTGGTAAGAAAAGAGAGGAAATCGCCATTTTTCTAGAATTTGGGAAAAATCTATAAAGATATCAAATAAAGGGGGGGCTGGGAATTTCTAGAAAAAACAGCCGTGTACACTAAGAGCCTCTGATATGTACTGAGTGTTGGGAAAAGAGGTAAAGGTTTCCCCATCTCATGTAAGCCCACCACAATCCTAAGTGGTTACTATGTGAAGCCTCCTATCCAAGAAAAGGAGGACTTTCACAAAGTGAGGTCCCTCAATCACTTGTTTAAGGTCTCAGAGCTAAACAGTGGCCCCGAAGGGTCTCAAAGCAGGTCTGTCCGCCTCTGGAGCCTTTGTTCTTAAGTCATGGGACTATGGTATTTCACTGAACAAAGCCCATGAGATGGGGCCTTTGGGGAGGAGGACATCCCACACTCAGTTACGGTTCCTCGCTGGGCAACTGGCCATGGGGGTGCTGACCGAGCCAGGTGGGGGAGGGAGGCCACGTAAAGCCCTGGGCCCACCAGCACGTCCTCCAACAAAAAAATCAATCCATAAAAAAACACCCAAAGAGTGGGTCTTGCAAAATGAGACGTCAGAGGTCACGGGAGGGAAAAAAGCAGCCCCCTCCTTTTGGGTAGTGCTACAAGGAACCCAGATGTGTGCATTTCCAGGTTCTCTCTCACCCGGAGTTGTATGTGTGTGGGGGGGGGACAGGCAGCCCCTTCTCTCACCTGGATCCCAGCCTGCTATGTCCAACGCCTCACTCTGAAGCAGGACTATGCTGTCCCAATTCGCCCCAAAGGCTTACTGCTCCCTGTGGAGCTAGAGCAAGATGGCAATTCCTCTGGTTCTGTGCTCCCCCTCCTGGGGGGGTGGGGAAGAAGGGGGATCCTCAGGACTGCCTCTCGAAGCCTGTCTCCAATGGTCTCAAAGCCAAAGGATCTAAGTGATCTGTATCCAGCGCTCAGAGCGGATTAAAGAGAGCCCTCCAAAGTCACCCAAGAGGTCAGCCTCTGGCTCCCAGCTCCTTCCTCGCCCACACTTCCAAATCGAAACACACAGGTGAAGTTTTACGTGGCGTTGGCAGAACGACCCACAGCTGCTGCGACATGGGGCCTCGCTCTGTCCCCGCAACAGGGAAGCCTGCGGGCTCCTGGACACGGTGACCACATCTGGATTTGAGGTGCCTCGGAGATCTCTTTGTTCTTCCCCGACAGGAAGAGCCAGGCGACCTTTGCCCTCCCGGCCCCGGTCGCCAGCTGGGCAGCCCCACTGGTTCTCTTTCATTAAATTCGGAAGGATGAGGGGACGCGGACCAGCGGCCGTTACTAAAGGACTTACTGGCCGTGGCCCTTTGATCACGAGCTGGCTCTCTGACAGGTGTCGCCCGCAGGCAACACATCAGCCTTTTAAAAGGCGGATCCCATCACATGATGGTCCAGGAAGAATGTGAAAGAATCCTGGATGGTCCCGTCACAGGGCAATAAATATTGCATGTGTTGTTATTGTGCTGAGGAGAAGTCTGGCTTCCAAACGGCTAAGCGTTATTACTATGATTATCTCTCCTTAACGATTCTGATTTGGGCCCCACCCTGACTTCGTGACGTGGAGTACAGTTAGAGCTGGTCCCAACAGCGTGGGGAAGGCAATTAGAGGCAGAGGGAAAAAAAAGAAAAGAAAGCAAGCAAGCAAAGACCAGACAAAGCAAAGTACAGAACGGATCTGCCACCAACCTTGATTTTTCACTTCGGCAAATTCCTTGTTGTACTCTTCCAGAGTTTCCCTAAGCTTCTGGTTCTCTGTTTCAATGTCGTGCAGACGCTGCACTTTGAGCTGGAGCTGCTGCCCGAGGTCCAGAGCAGGCACGGGATCTACGGGAGAGGAAAACGCCTGTCACCCCACTCTGGCCATGGACCGGCCACGTTCACGGCCACGCGGAGGCTCGGAGCGGGCCATCTGCGGTGCCCAGGAAGTCAGCCTCCCGCGGGCTCCCCTGTGGATGCCACTGCTTGCCAGAAGCCAGGGTACCTGTGGCCTCCCTGTCCCCCTGCCCCCCGCAGAGCCCTGGGCCCCAGGGCTGGCTGGCTGGGGACGCTTCTCTGCGGCCTACAAAGGATGTGTATGCAGACGCACCCTCCAGGGCCACAGCCTATGGATGCGGCCTGGGAATGGCCACGGGTGCACTGGGATTTGCCCATCTCTCTGGCATGGTGTGACACTCGAAGGATTTCTTGGTCCTTGATCGGACTCACAGGAAGGGGATGCGTGTGGAGGTGGCAAGGGGAGGAAACCCGGGAAAGTCCACCAGGCTTGCAAGATGGACAGTGCGTGGCAAGGTGCCATAAGCCTCAAGTTCCCAGTAATTCTCAGGAAGCTGGAAATAACACCTGATCCTCTGACAGGGTCTCACCGTCAGACACGCTCTGACAGACGTTTTCTCTGATTTTCCCCACAATCCTAGGAAGGGGATGTGACGGTGTGTCGCATTCCTGTCACACAAGTGGAGACTAAAGCTCGGGGGAGCACAATGACTTGCCCAAGGTTTCCCGGCTACTTAGCGGGCCTGCCAGCTGGGGGGGCCAAGACACCCCGGATCATAGTATGGACTGCAGGAGACTGCACCTGGACTGGCCACGGGGGGTCCTATGGCCAACTCGGTGTACCAACTGCAAGCAGGCTGACTTACACAAAACTGGATTTTAACCTCAAATTTGAGACTGCAGACACGGAATCTGCAATACCGACTCTTGGCCTTTGACTTTATCGCTAATTCAGCGTGAAATGGAGAGACGTTAGATGCTCTCTGGGCGTCGATCTGCTCTTTGTTTTTCTTTCTGCTGCCTGAAAGGCACTTCTGGTCCACCTGCTGGGCACCGGTGGAGCGCCTCCCCTAGAATTCTCGGGCCCCGTCGGAGTGGAATACCCCAGTCCGCTGGGCTTAGAAGAGATTACTGAAGATATTTCTGGTATGGACGCCAGCCTCACTTGTGAGGTGGCTACAAAGATTTAGTCTCTGCTTGAGGAATGCTAAACACCAAGCCCTGTGGATCAACATGTGTATATATTCAAGAGCTCACTTAATTTTCAAACACCAGTGTCATTAATTTTCAGACCACCCTCGGTTCCTGGAAGTGAGGGGAGATCTCCCATGCCTTAGTGGGCCAGGCCGCCAGGAGCCAGGAACTCTGTGAGATGCCAATGTCTCTGCAGAGTTTACAGAAAGGCAGGCACTGGGAAATGTCTAGCGCCACGGCGGACCTGCACGTGGGCTTTAACACAACACTGCCCGTCACGTGACACCATGGCCAGGGGGGCATTTATCCTGGGTGTATACACAGTTTATAACTACAACGTTTTCTCATTTGTGGCTTTTCATTATTATTTTAATCAGCATTAAAATATTTACATTAAATTATATTTCAAAAGCTATTTTGGGGAAACAGTTCCTTGTAAGTAGGGGTAGCGATAACACCAGAGGCTGAATTCTTCCGAACGTTCCAGGTGCGGGGTTTTTGTCCTGTTTTTTCCATTCCACGCTTCTCCTTCCTACCTCCCCACCTCCAACCGCCACTTTTTTCACCCTTCTCCCTGTGGTCTCACACTGGGCAACTGGCCTGAAGGACACAAACAGGATGCCCAGGGCCCCCTTCACCTAGAACTCCCATCTGAACTTGACACCAAGGTCAGGGAAGGATTGAGGAGAAGGAGAAACGCTGTACTTGAATAACATTCTATTAACGTTTGCGCACGTCGGCTTTCGGGCACAACTGTCCGTACACGTTATATTTTTAGAGAGCTAAGCTAGTGTCCTGCCCTCTCCATCCCCAAAATTTCTGTCGACAACTCTTCTAGTCCATTCCTTTTAAAAGGCCAGGACCCACTGTGTCTGCTTCAAATAAAAAATAGCTTCTCTCGTTCGATTCAGCCAGGAACTCAGTGACATATAAAAAATAACATGCACATTATCAAGTGAATGGGAACTAGACCTTTAGACAAAATTTCAAAGCATTACATTGTAAATGAAAATTCTGGCAATCTCATAATTATTCATTAGGCATGTATATTTAATTTAACACTATTAAAGGTTAATGCCTGAGTAGCAAAACTGGTCACAGAATAAAGAATGAACTGAATGTTCAAACATCTCTATGCATTAAACTTCAAACTTTACTGCAGTACAGCTGAATGACTAGACGCCTACAGCATTTGAATATTGTTTTGGATTATGTAAAAGGCATTGCTAAAGTACCTCTTAGGCTTATTTTTTATTACTTGTATTAAAGGAACAGCTAATTACCACATGACAATATAATGACTCTAGCATGTTTGGGCTGGAGACCAAAACAATGACTCTCGGCATGCCAAACCCCAACCTGTATGTTAGTCCAGGGGAAATCATGGCTTTTTGTCTCCTTAATGATTCCCGATGCCATTAAACCCCACACAAGTATTGTTGGGTCTCATTCTGAACGTCACAAGCATCCAACCTCAATTAGGGAACTGTCTGGGGGAGGCCAGGGGACACACCCATGAGAGGGACAGGAACACACGAAATCCTGCAAACCCGTCTGCCCTGCCTCTTCCAATTCAATGGGCTCTATCGTTGGTTCCATCCACCCCAACGTGACAAACTTGCAAAGTGTTTTACAATCATCTGATAGTTAATTCCTAAAACGCTCTGAGGCATTATATAGCTCATTATGCAACACAGGACCCAGAACATAATTACCACAAACAACAACAATACCATCACTTGTATTTATCCAGCACCTTCTCTGATGTACATGTAACATGACCTCATTAATTCCAGCCGTCACAGTCAGAGGTCGGGGGAAGGGCCACTAGCATCCCACCCAGGGACAGCGGGGAGGGTGAGGAGAGAAGTCGGAGGCAAACAGACACACACAATTCTAATTAAGATTTCTGCTTCCTGAACCAGCAGCCAACTAAATTATACTGTCTCTTCAAGTACTAATTTAACAAGTATTTCCTATGCATCTCTCTGCTCCGGGCAAGGCCCTGGGGGAGGTGCAGGGATGGACATGCAGCAGAATCAGCTGGGACCAGCCTCACAGTAGAGACACACCAAGTTCACAAATGAACAAAGGGAAAGCAAGGAGGGCGACACTGAAGATGACATGAGCGGAAGACCACACCTGGATGGAGACAACTGGCAAAGGTAAACTCTTTTCAACGAGGAGACAGAATTGAGACCCGTGGAGACTGTGGGGCAATCGGTCCTTGTGGAAGACACAGCAAGCGGGCACAGAAGTGCCAGGCATGGCCAGGAGAACACTCCAGTCTGACTGCCGACACCCATGTACGTTTTATGACGTCAGGACTGTTCTAGGTGCTGGGGGGGGGGGGGGCATGGTGGTGAAAAGACAAAATCATTGCTCTCAAAGGCTTGACATTCTACTGAAATGAAGGAAACCGAAAAAAAAAGCAAACCTAAACAAAACAAAATACTTTCAAGTACTGCCAAACAGCAGCAGGAGAGGAAACAGGGTGTGGGAACAGGGAATGGGCCCTGGAGGCAGATGGACAGGGAGGGCCTCTTGGAAGAGGTGGCACTCAGAATCAGATCTGGGTGGCAAAGAGGAGAAACTCCGAAGCCTCTTGGCAGAAGGAAGAGCAGTGCAAAGGCCCAGAGGCAGGTATGAATGTGGCTTATCCAAGGCACAGAGGAAAGCCAGTGAGGCCGCAGTGAAGGGAGGAGAGCCACAAGGGACCATCGTCAGCAAGGCCTGTGCTTATGGAGCTGAAGAAGAATATGAACAAGGTTAAGGCGAGAAAACAGAAGACATAAAGAAGAATCAAACTGAATTCTGGATCTGAAAATACCACATCTGAGGTGCCCTGCCCGTGTGGTAAGTACCGTGTCAGTCTCATCAAAATACAATGTCTAAATCAAGTTTGTATTCAGCTCGACTCTTGATGGGAAAACCCACCAGAGAAGAGGACTCTGGAAAGGTGAGCCGTGGGGCCACAAGAAGAAAACTGCAGTACTTGGAACCAAAAAAAGGTTCGTTGGTTTAGTGGCAAAATATTTAAGAGTTTTAAGCTTCAAGACGAGTTACGCAATTTTCTTTTGAAAAGTTAAATGTTCCAAATTAGCTGCCCTGCTCTCTGATGGCAGATGGCTATCAGTAATATGCTGCCTGGCAGACATTTTTGAAAAAATAAATACACAGTCTACATCTTTGAAGTAGACTTGATATTTTAATACTTAGTGAGGAAAAAAACACTTCTTGAAAGAAACTCATGCTATAGTGACAGCATTTTAAAAGTAGTATTTGGAAACATTCCCATCATCATCTAAACTTACAGGCAAAGACAATGTCCTCTACAAAAATGTCTCAACTGCTAAAAATTACTGCAAAAATGCAAAGAAACAGGATAATCAGGGGGGTGGGGGGAGATAAGTTAATAAAAACAGAACTAGAAATGACAAGAGATAATGGGATTAGTTGACAAAGACAAAAACAGCTATTATAAGCCTGCTTGAGGATTTAAAGAAAAATATGAACACAACAAGGAGAGAAATGGAAGATACAAAGAAGAATCAAATGGAATTCTAGAGCTTGAAATACAATGTCTGAAATGAAAAAAAAAAAAAAATTCCCTAGACTGACTTAACACCAGATTAGACACTGCAAAAGAAAAAAGATCAGTGAATTCAAAGACACAATCATAGAAACTGTCTGAACAGAAAAAGTTACTAAAACCTCAGCAACCTGTGGAATGGTACGAGGCGATCTAACATACCTGTCCTGGAGAGGGGCAAGGGGTATATGTGAAGAAACAGTGGTGAAATATTCCAAATTTGGTAAAGGCTACAAACCTAAAACTCTAAGAAACTCAACAAACTACAAACAGGATAAACACGGAACACCAATAAGCCCCATCAAATTGCTGAAAAGAAGAATACAAAGGCAATCTTAAAAGCCAGAGAAAAGAAGGCTCATTCTGTACAGGGGAAGAAAAATAAGACTAACTAGAGACCTCCTGTCAGAAACAAAGCAGGCCAGTCCTGAGAGAGAGAAAAAACAAAACCCAAAATTGCCAACATGCAGTTTTATACCCAACAAAAATATCTTTCAAAAAATGAGGTTGAGTTGTTTTTTTTTTTCCTTCAGATGAATGGAAGCTGGCAGAATTCAGTCAGCATACCTACACCGTAAGAGATGTTAAAGAAAATGTTATAGACTGAAGGAAAATGTGCCAGATAGAAACCTGGATGTGCATGAAAGAATAAACAACACTGGAAATGGTAAATATATGGGTAAAAATAAAATACTATTTTTCTCATTTTAATTTCCTTAAAAGATCATGGACTATTTAAAAGCAAAAATAGTGCTTGCTTCAGCAGCACATATACTAAAACTGGACCAGTACAGGGATAGCATGGCCATGCACAAGGATGACATGCAAATTTGCGAAGCAGTCCGTATTTTTCTAAGGTGAAAGAAAAAAGCAAAAATAGTAACAATGTATTGTAGGGTTATAGCATATCTAGGAATAAAACAAATAATGATACACAAAGGACTGGAGGGAGAAAAAATAAGTGTATTGGAAGATTCTTACGTTGTATGTGAAGTAGTATAATATTATTTGAAGGTATAGTGTAATAAATTAAAGATGCTGACGTAAACCCTAAGTAATTGTTGAAAAAATAAGACAAAGTGTTACAGCTAATAAGACGATTGGGGAGGTAAAATAAGATCATAAAAAAATAATCAAATGAAGCAGGGAAAAAAACAAAAACAGGCAGCACAAGTAGAAAACAAACAGTAAGATGGAAGACTTAAACCCAACCGTATCCATAATTACATTAAATGTAAAAGATCTAACGTTCCACTTAAAAAGAAGACTGTCAGACTGGATAATAAAGGAAGGCACAGCTATTTACAAGAAATGCAACTTAAATATAATAACAAAAAATAGGTTAATAGTAAAAGGATAGAAAAAGATATAACATGAAAACATTAATCAAAAGAAAGCTCAAGTGCCTAAATTAAAATCAGACAAAGGAAACTTTAGGATATGAAATATTATTAAGGATAAAGAAAATCATTGTATAAATTTTAAAAGAACCAAATCATTGAGGTGCCTGGGTGGCTCAGGTCGTGATCTCAGGGTCCTGGGATCAAGCTCTGCATAGGGACCCCCACTCAGCAGGGAGTCTGCTTCTTGCTCTCCTTCTCTTTTCCCCTACTCCCACTTGTGCTGTCTCTGACTCTCAAATAAATAAACAGAATCTTAAAAAAAAAGAACCAAATCACTGACAAACTGTAACAATACTAAAGACATATATAACCCCCCAAAAGTTTCAAAAAACATCCATCAAAAACTGAAGGAACTGAAAGGGGGAAAAAATCCACAATAATAAAGATCTCAAAACTATTCTCACTAATAGGAAACTAGCTATAAAAAGGATACAAAAGACCTGAACAACACTATCAACCAACTTGACCTGACTGTCATTTATAGAACACTTCAGTGAACAACTACAGAATATGCATTTTCTTCAAGTGCACACAGACACTCATTAGGATGGAACATATACTAGACCATAAAACAAGTCTTGATAAATTTAAAGGAACAGAAATCATATGATGCATTTCCTACAACCACAATGGACTAAATTAATGCATAACTCCCCCATCCCTACTTTAAGAAACTTGGAAAAAAAAAAAAAAAGAGTGAATAAAAACCAAAGTAATATAAGTTAGTAAATAATAAGAACAGAGAGTAATAAAACTTAAACCAGAGGGGAAAAAGAGAAAAAGGCAAGAAAAAGCTGGTTCTTAAAAAAATAATCATTAAAACTGACAAGCCTCTAGCCAGAATGATCAAGGAGAAAAAAGAGAATTCATAAATTCTAAGATTGGGAATGACAAAGGAACTATCACTACACATCCTACAGATATTTGGAAAGATAACAAAATATTATGAACAACATTATGCCAATAAACAAAAATTTACATGAAATGGATCACTCCTTGAAAAATTACCAAAACTGACCCAAGAAGAAATAAAAAATCTTGATAGTCTTATAAATGTTAAAGAAGTTAAATTTATAGTGAAAAATTTTGCACCAAAGAAAACCTCAAGCCCAGATGGCTTCACTGGTGAACTAGGGAAGTTTTAGAGAAGAATAATAGCTATCTCACACCAAAATAGATATGGTATAATACAATATTGATATTATAGATATCTTACACCAAATCTTTCAGCAAATAGAGAGAGGCAGCACTTCTCAACTCATTTTATAAGACCAGCACTATCTTGATACCAAAACTCAATAAAGATATTAAAAGGGGGAAAGAAACCCCAAACAAGCAAAAAACCACTGTCCTATATTCCTTATGAACTTAAATGTGTAAGTTCTTAATAAAATATTAGCAAACTGATTCCAGCAAATTCTAAAAAGCACAATACATCATACCCAAGTTAAGATTTATCCTAGGAATACAAGGCTGGATTATCACTACACAATCCATCAAATAATTTCACCATATTAAGAGAACAAAGGTGAAAATTGTATGATCATCTCAACAGATGCAGGAAAAAATCTGACAGAATCCAGTACCTATTCATGACAAAAACTCTTGGCAAACTAGGAATAGAAGGACATTTTCTCAACCTCATAAAGAATGTCTATTAAAACCCCACAGCTAACATCGTACTTAATGGTGAAAGACTGAATGCTTTTCCCTAAAGTTGGGACCAATGCAAGACGTCTGCGTTCTCTACTCATATTCACTGTCATACCTGAGGTCCCAGCCCGTACAAAAAAAAAAAAAAAAAAGCAAGAAAAAGAAATATTTGACATTACAGATTGAAAACAAATGTGGATACAGAAAACTTCAATAACACTATCAAACAATTTGACCTAAATGGTATTTATGAACAATCCATCCAACATCTACAAAGTACACCATCTCTTCAAGAGCACAAGAACATTCAAGATAGAATATCCTAAGGAATCTACCAAAAAACTTTTGAGAACTAATAAGTGAGTTTTAAAAGGCCACAAATACAGTATTATTATATAAAAATTAACTGCATTTCTATATAAAAGCAACAAATGGAAAACAAAGTTATAAAGAAAACACTATTTACTATGGCATCCAAAAACATGACCTACTTGGGGATATGCTGGACAAAATATGTGCCAGGCTTGCATGTTGAAAACTATAAAATATTGCTGAGGGAAATGACAAAAGACTTAAATAAATACCCCATGTTTCAACTGAAAGATTCTATAGTGTTAAATTGTCAATCTTCCTCAGATTATCTACAGAGGAAACTTGATTAAAATTCTGGGACACACATTTGTAAAAAGTGACAAGTTAAATCTACAATTTATATTGAAATTCAACTAGCCAAAAACAATTCTGAAAAAGACGACCAGCGATGCCTAGGTGGCATCTGCCTTCAGCTCAGGTCATGATCTGAGGGTCCTGGGATCAGAGCCCCACATCAGGCTCCTTGCTCAGCGGGGAGCCTGCTTCTCCCTCTGCCTGCCGCTCCCCTTGCTTGTGCACTCACGCGTGCTCTCTCCCTCTCTGACAAATAAATTAATAAATAAATAAATAAAATCTTTAAAAAAAAAAGAAGGCCAAAGATAAAGGACTTACATTATCTGTTTAAGACTGACTATTAAGCTATAGTAACCAAGACAGTGTGACATTAACATAAGGATCGACACACAGAATAATGAAATAAAATAGATGATCCTTGTTGTGTGTATACGTGTGTGTATATATATATACACACATATATATATATATACACACATATATATATACACACACGTATACACACATATATATACATATATATAAAGAAGATCTAGAAAAATCTCACACACATAACATCCATTAATTTTCAATGAAACTTGACCCTTATCTTAAACCATACATAAAAATTAACTCAAAATGTATTGTAGGCCTAGAGGTAAAAGATAAAAATTATACAACTTCACCCAAAAAACACCTAGGCAATAATTTCTTAGAACATAAAAACCATAAATAATTATAATAACTTGGGCTTTATTAAAATAAAAACTTATCCTTGTATGGGGAGACAACATTTGCAATGCATATATTTGACTGACAATACCAACTGATGGAGAGGACATGGAGCAACCGGAACTCCCACCTTTCTTGCTGGGGGATAAAATGCCACAACTACTTTGAAAAAATAGCTTGGCAGTTTCTTATCAAGCTAAACACATGCCTACCCTAGATCGCAGCAATTCTAGTCCTAGGTATGTATGTATGTATTTATTTATAAGATTTTATTTATTTATGAGAGAGAGACAGAGCGAGCATGAACAGGGAGAGGGGCTGAGGGAAAGGGAGCAGACTCCCTTCTGAGCAGGGAGCCCGACTCGGGGCTCGATCCCAGACCCCGGGATCATGACCTGAGCCAAAGGCAGATGCTTAACCGACTGAGCCACCCAGGCGCCCCTAGTCCTAGGTATTTAAAATGTATGTCCACATAATAACTGTTCATGAATGCTTATAGCGGGTAATCACAACAGCCTCACGCTGGAAACAATACAAAGGTCCATCAGCAGGGGGATGGATAAGCACATTATTATATTCCACATGGTGGAATACCATTCACACTGAAAAGGAAAGGACCATGATACAGATGAACGACATGCACCATGCTGAGGGGAGGAGGTCAGACACATAGGAGAACATGCTAGAGTCTCCATTTATGTGAAATGCCAGAAATGGTGAATCTAATCGAAAGTGATAGAAAACCAATCAGTGGTTGCTGGGGTCTGGGATCACCAGGGAACTTTTGAGGCGATGGAAATGTTCCATATCCTGATTGTGAGGGTGGCTACACTATTAAATTGTACTTAAGATGGGTACGTTTTATTGTATGCAAATCATGCCTCTATCAAGTTGACTTTAAAATAGGATTTTTTCGTGAGAGCAAGTTTTTTGTACTGCTCATAAAATATAAATTTGAAGTTGCTTTTATTCTTTTTTTTTAATTTTTTTTTTTTTTTTAAGATTTTATTTATTTGACAGAGAGAGAGAGAGAGACAGCGAGAGCAAGAACACAGGCAGGGGGGGTGGGAGAGGGAGAAGCAGGCTTCCGGCGGAGCAGGGAGCCTGATGCAGGGCTCGATCCCAGGACCCTGGGATCATGGCCTGAGCCGAAGGCAGATGCTTAACGACTGAGCCACCCAGGTGCCCCTGAAGTCGCTTTTATTCTTCATCACATCCTTTTAATTCCATTTTCAGCATATGACTTATAATGTATTTAATACATTTCTGTAATTACACATGGCTATCCTTTAAATAAGTAAATACATAAGCATATGCTGGGGGCATGAATTCAAGATTTGGGGTACACGAACAAAAGTAGTTTGGAGACCACTGACTTAGACCCATCCAGATGCCATGCAAAGGACGGATGGGAGAAGGGGGAGATAAGGAGGTGCCCCAGTGGGGCAAGAGGTCATGGTGGCCTGGATGGGGTTGGTGGTGGCTTTTGGGAGCATAACACACATCAGAGGGCACTTAGGGAGAGAATGTAGATGCAGAAAAGAAAAAGGCTAAGCAGAGTCTGGGATCTGCCGACATTCAGAGCCCAGTAAGGAGGAGGCAGCCGCGGTGTCGGGGAAGGAGTATAGCGCGGGGCGGGTGGGGAGGTCAACAGGCATAAGTGACTCTGAGAGTTTTGCTGTCATGGGGAGTAGAGAGCTGGCCTGTGGCTGGCAGATGTCACCCTCCTCTGACCACCTGTACTTCTCAGTGAGGTACGAGGTGTGCGGAGATCAGGGTGGAAAGAAGGTATGAAACAGAACACGGAGGGGGAAAAGGAGAAGGCTGGGGCCAGTCTGTGCTCTTTAGACTTGAAGCGAACTGACATCCTCCGGTCTTCCTCTCGTTCTGGATTCTCTCGGTCACCATAAAGGAAGCGCAGGCACGCTCTGATAAAACCCAACAGTCTCGGTGAGGGACGTTCTAGAAGGAGGAGGATGCCACCGGACTTCATGGAGCGCGGCAGAGGCTGGAAGCAGGGCTTCTGATTCGCTGGGGCCCAGGTGTGCTGGGGAGGGTGTGGACAGGCTGGTGGTGAGCTGCCTCTCCGGAGACACCCCGAGGACTGCAGAGAATGAGCTCGCAAAAAGCAAGCCCACGTCTGTGCAGAGAGCACTGCAGGCAGCAGGGCTGTCCCCCGCCATCGGAGGGTGAATGTGCCCCTTGTGAGTGCCATTGCTGTGATGACATCACGGCGCGGCAGACGCTACTTTGCGCCGGGGCACTCTAGGCTAATGTAATCATACGATTACATAATTAACCCAGCTGTCTCATTAAGAAAATCAACTGGAATTCAGGGCATAATTAGTCATACAGCAATTAGCATGCTGATGAGCAACTGATGAAAAGCTGTCTAGATATCAAGTGTGCCAGGACCACCCCGGTTACGGCAAAGGGGGGAAGAGGTGACACACCTCCCCACGCAAGCGAACCCAGGATCCCCAAGTCCCGGTGGGTGAGTTCCTGCACTGGGTCCAGGGACCAGGAAGGAGATCGGCAGGGAGAGCCCAGAGGAGGAGAGGCAACACCCAAAAGTGGCGTCCAGAGCTTAGCCGCCCATCTTGTCACGTTTGCCTTTCTTTAAAATGTAGCTAATTCCTCAGCCAGCAAACCTTCGGTGTGCAAAACACAGAGGCTCATCGGGCCCCAAATTTGCTTGAAGCTGGGCAAGGAGGGTAGAGAAGCTACCTCCCTGTCTGGTTTACAGTGACCCCAGTGCTGGGCAGAGTGTGACTGTCCCTTGGCCTCCAGTCCCCAAGCTGCTTCGGGATCAGCTCTGGCCCAGGGGAGAGACAGGAGGGCATCTGCAACCCACAGCCTTCCTAGCTCGGCCCCGGTTCCTCTTCTGTCTCATCAGGGTGCTGGTTGGTGGCTGATTCTTACGTGTGAATGAAAATGTTTTATGAAGGTAAACTGAAAATGTGCAAAGGGGATCCTGAGGTTAGAGTTCTCTCTGGAGGGGCCAGGGCACCAGCCTGGCTGCCAACACCAGGAGATCTAGAATACACGGACTGGAGTAGCCCCACAGGATCAGGCTGGAGCGGCCACATCCCTACAGTCTTAAGAAAATGCCACCAAGGAGTGTGTCCTTTACAACCTTGGTACGAGAAGCAAGGGCTGTTTCTAACTAAATCCTCAGATTTCGTTTTTTTTTTTTTTTCCAGGAGTCTTGCTATTGGGATCCTTGAGTCGGGGACAGGCAGGGAAGGAGGAAGAACAGACGTAACAATATTTTCCAGTTTTAAGTGATGGTGTGTCCTCACTGGAAACAGGCATGTCGGGCACAAAGGCCCAGATGATTATTGTCTTCTTATGGAGGAGCATTAAAAAGCAGTTCTCAAAAATGATGACGTTCTACTTTATTTCTGGATCCTCAAATGCTAGGCGGCTGGTATATTTACCAGGGCAGGTTTTCCCGAATGCAAATTACAACCTCCCGGGGGGGAGCAGGGGCATTTTCAAGGGAGCAGGGGCATTCTCGAGCAGGTTCTGAAAACGGAGTGGCTCTCCTTCAAGACTTCTGCAAACTAACACCTCGACTTACATACACCTGCAGGCCAGTTATTCCACGGAAATAAAGGGAGGGCGGGCGGTCGTGAAACATGGAGTTCTAGCAGTGTTTCATGAGTCAATGAATATTTTATATCACTGGTAATGTGCTTCCTCAGATTTAAATCTTAAAATAAACCCTTCCAGGCACTGCCTTTGTGTTTGAAGGGTTTGTATCTGTAGGACCTAAGCCACATCTTAGCAAGGAGTGAAAGATGAATCTCTCTGTTGGGGGGCCGCGGACAGAGGCAAGGCGGCGATGGAAGCTTGCAGAGAGAGGCTCTTCCGATGAATCTGTACCCAAAGCAGAGAGGCTCTGTAGCCCCCTGTGCACAGGTGGGAGCTCCACCCCCACTCTCTTTTTCCCCTTCCTAAACTTCAAAAAAAAAAACCACACTGTGACCAAGATGTTTCTGAGACAGAAAGACACGGTTGTGTCTTACACAAATTGGTAAGTGTCTCACAAATACTCAACTGACGGGTGCTTCAATTCTGATCTGTAATCCATTAATAAGGGCTATTCAGAAACGAAGATCATGATTATTTTCCTGACTTATGCTCCCCCCCCAATTGTACAGATAAATACACACTCATTGTAAAAAAAAAAAAAAAATCCGGAAAGTATCAAGAAGCAAGAGCAAGTCACCCACGCAAGGTTAACTCCTGGCAGATTATGCATACCATCATAATTCTGCTCAGAATACAGTAACATTCCAGCTCTGCAAGAGCCTTTTTAAGAGGTCATTCTAGAATATTTCCAGCTATCGGAGAGGATCACACTTTAAGAGCGGGGCCATTTGTTTCTCCTTTCAATGCAGTTAGGGACGGAGGCTGCCTGTTTAACTGTGGGGATATTTTCTCAAAGGCTGTATAGTCTCCCACCACGCAAAAAGGAACCACCCAGGGGCTAGCAAGGGCTGGCTCAATCCCGTTTGTACCTTAGGTGCTCTAGGGCCTGGCACAAAACGCACCGCCAGAAAGTGCTGGCCGAGGGAATGTGTTATAGGACCTGTTAAACAGTACACCTCGAACCTTTTCTTACACACTCAGGATCACTGCTGTTGACGGATATTCACTGACCGTGGCTCTCACCCACAAATACAGATGCCCATGCAGAAGGATGCTGGCCTCCTGGGGGAACCGGCCGCAGAGGGACTCCCCCTCTGGAGGGGCCTCGCCCAGGTGTCCTTACCAAGTCATGTTGTTGGCAGATGACTGTGATGCTCTTGTTCATGGGGCTCATCATCAGCAAGTAGTAAATATAAATCTCAACCAGAGGTACATTAAAATAGAAAAACTTAAATATGTCCAAGTTGACGCTACCCCTATAGGTTGACCATAAACATTAGGATAAAAAAATCTGTCCGTGATGAAACTGACAGATGAAGCCATCTTGA
Organism: Mirounga angustirostris; assembly: GCF_029215605.1. Taxonomy (NCBI): domain Eukaryota; kingdom Metazoa; phylum Chordata; class Mammalia; order Carnivora; family Phocidae; genus Mirounga; species Mirounga angustirostris. The sequence continues at coordinate 172,016,186 of NW_026991713.1, forward strand.
CTAACGTAGTAAAATCCTCTTATTTATGAATCGAAATGTAAAACCGCTCTCCTACCTCCATGACATTGACAATAAAGGCAAAGGCCATTTTCAATTAGAACAACGATGAGACAAGATACTAGAAATCAGGAAGACAGGTTAATCCTCCAAACTGTCTGTTGGTCTTGCTTTTAAGATGGATTTATTTATTTTAGAGAGAAAGAGGGTGGGGGGGGGCAGAGGGAGAGAGAATCTCAAGCAGACTCTCCGCTGAGCGTGGAGTCCGATGCTGATCTCACGACCCCAAGATCATGACTTGACCAAAATCAAGAGTCAGACGCTTAACTGACTGAGACACCCAGGCGCCCCTATTGGTCTTCCTTTTAATTAATAAACCAGAGGGAATCATGTAAGTAAGCCCTGAAGGAAGTGACGCTGCTCTCACCGTGTCCTGGCGAGGGCTGTCCCGGGCACCTTCCTCAATCATCTACCCTACCTCCTTCATGCAGCTGAAATCCGTCCATTTCCCTCTAATTTTACTCCCGCCGCCCGAAACTGAGTGACCTCAACTCTCCCTCCCCATGTCCTCTTGGGACATCTTTCTAATCTGTGGTCCCAACTGCAGTCAGGATGATTTTTTTTTTTTAAGATTTTATTTATTTATTTGACAGAGACAGAGAGAATGAGCATAAGCAGGGGGAGCAGCGGGCAGAGGGAGAGGGAGAAGCAGGCTTCCCGCTGAGCAGGGAGCCCGATGCAGGACTTGATCCCAGGACCTTCGGATCAGGACCTGAGCCGAAGGCAGATGCTTAACCGACTGAGCCACCCAGGCACCCTCAGGATGACATTTTTATTACACCCATAGGATAGTGTCATTTCCCTGCTTAGAAGCCATCCCTAGTTTTTGTCTGTTAGATGAAATCCAGAATCCTTCACATAACCTACCAGGCCCCTGCCTGCCTTTGCAGCTAGGGAACCACAAGGGTGTGCGCCCCTTACTCGGGCATAACTATTAGCAGTGCCCCCTTGACAGTGTTTTGGTTTAGATGACATCATACTTGGCCCCTCTTGTCACTGCCCAGGGCGGCTGCCTGGGACCCGGCCCAGCCCTTTCCGATCTACACTCTCATTCCCAATGGGCACTGTCTCCCAAATACTTGTCATACCTACACTTGAATTACTACGTGTGTGATTACTTTTAATGCCCACATTCCCACCACCCTCTGAAGTCCATGAAAACAAGAAGCCATCTGGCTGATTCACTCCCGACTCCACCCCTGGGGCTCAGCATGGTTCTGGGGCCCCAGGGAGGGCCAGCTTCTGAGGCGCTTACCAACTAACCCCTGGGAGGGAGGGGTTGCAACAGTGCGGAAAGAGAGCGTGCTTTGGCCGAAGCAAGCAGGGTATTTCCGATAAAAAGCATCTTAAAATACTCTCAAAATGGACCACGGAGTGAAGAACAATCTGGTGGCAAAGGAGGAAGAAGGTAAATATGGGGGTCTTAACTATTTTATCTGTTTGGGGTGACTCATCAGGACGATTATATATCTACATGTTTATTCAGTGTCTTTAATACGAAGGCGCCTTGGCGCAGAGAAATACCATTATTTGGGATTTGGGATTTGGAAGGTGAACAAGAGGAAGGAGCCAGGGCTCCACAGTTTCTTCTCCCTCCAGAGTGCTCTCCCTGGTGCCAGCGTCAGTCAATCTCGGGAGCATGGTCCAATATGGACAATGAAATACTGCACAACCTCAGAAAGCATGCTGAAGAAATAACGTGAGCCTTTAATTTATTCATTCAACCAGTATTTATGGAGTTTCTGCTATGGGGCAGGCATTGGGGGAGACACTAGGAAAATGAGGAGGGACAAGACCACATTGCCCGTCTCCCTGCCGGGTCAGAAGGGAAAATAGCGGAGTACCAATAGTTATAACAGAGGCAAACACAGGGTGCTGGGAGTGGGTGCGTGTGTGTGTGTGTCAAGGGCTAAGCAGACCTGGTAGGTTACGCAGCAGTGTCTCAAGTTCATCTGGAGGAGTAAGGTATCAGCTGAGAGGGGGCCTGGCCTGCCTGCAGGTGAAGAATAACCCATTCCTACAAGCATGGAGACTCGATTCCAGATACTGTAGACATGAGGGGAGTGGCCTGAATTACGAAGTGGAGAGCAGAAGCAGGGATGGAGAGAAGCGGATGGAATCGAGAACATTCTGGAGGCAGAATGGCCAGGACGTGGTGACCCCGCGCTGTGGTGTGAGCAGCTGGGTTGAAGGTGGTGCTGCTCGCTGAGAGAGGCAATGCAAGAAGGAGCCGGTCTGCTCCGGACACGCTGGGTGGTTTTGGGGTGCCCATCAGTCATCCCAGTGGGTATGCCCAGGAGCTAGTGGATATGCAAGCTGACAATCGGAGGAGTCAGAACTGAGCCGGGATGGAGCTTTAAGACCCACTAGTGTGCCCCTTGGCGAGTTCTGCTGCTGAGGACTCCAGGGTGGCTCTGGGATGATGCAACCCCTCGGGGCATGCAACGTATCACGGCTGCGGTATACCAGGCCCTGCTCCAAGTCCTGGGCACAGAGTGATAAAGCAAAGCTGTCCTCAGGGAGCTTTCATCCCAGTAGGACCACAAGGTGAGAAACAAGGAAAGACACAAAATTTCCGGATTGGGGTGGAGAGGTGGGGAGAGGGGGCGCACCTGGGTAGCTCAGTCTCTGGAACTTGCGACTCTTGGTTTCAGCTTAGGTCATGGTCTCAGGGTCATGAGATCAAGCCCCCCGTCAGGCTCCACGCTCAACGTGGAGTCTGCCTGACATTCTTTCTCCCTCTTTGCTCCTCCCCCTGCTAATGCACTCTCTCTCTTTCTTTAAATCTTTATTAAAAAAAAATGTACGGATAGGGGACGGTGGAGGTTGGTTCTGTCAGATTTCTGGGCCAGCCTCCTTAGTTGGTGGGGCTTTGTCTCCACCTCTTCCTGGAGCCAGCTGGTCGGCTCTTCCTGGGTTCCTGGAGCTGGGCCATAGGACACAGAGCCGAAACGTCCATCCCACTATTCCCGAGAGCTGCCTTGACTTTTCTGGCGTAGTTTAAGTTGCTGTTTCTTACGACTAGAACTTAACAGCCCCCCCCCGCCAATGTTTCTGGGTTCAGCTGGATTGTGGCCTGAAGCACACAGCAGCTAAGGCATCCTGACACCTCCTAACCGCCTGACTGTCAGTAAATGCAATGCTGTTGACCAGGCCCTTCCTGGAAGGCTCGGCCGCAGGATTACTTCATCTGAGCAATAAGCAGACTTCAAAACCCAGGCAGATTCCTCCAAGGTCCATTTCTGCTTTTCAAGGAACTTAGATTTGTCAGGCCACAGCGTTTGTAAGAAAGAAAGACCTAGGAGGTAAGCAAAAGCGATCTACGGGGCATGCAGATGTACTCTGATTGACTTCTACTCTAACAGAAAATATCAAACGTCATTTGCTCCTACCGCCTTCAATTGAAACGGCAAGCTCGAATTCTCCAGCCAAAAACGAGAACTATGAGGAATATCACCAATATGGGAAAAATGCCGATGGTGTAACATTAAACGACAAAAGCAGAATATAAATACCTACCCATGTTATGATCAAAATTCTATAAAAATTATAGGTCTATGAATGAAGCCTGCTCAGGCAAAGAGGAGTGTTGATTCAAAAACCATCTCTTCTTTTTCTATGGGAAATTAAGATGGAGTATAACTGCAGAAGGAGAAAGCCAGTAACTTGTTAAAGTGACTGCCCGGCCGAGAAACTTCACTAAGGGAAGACCCAGATACAAATGGACTTGAGAGTGTAGGTTATTTAGAAAACAGCAGCCAAAAGACTCTCTGGGTCTTTGGCAAAGACAAAACAAGCCTGCCCCCTTTCAACTAAGTCACCCACACAAAACTGGCAAAAGAAAATGCAAGCAGGCCCACCAAGCTGCCGATTCCTGAGAAACAGTGCACGTCAGGCATCAAATGATCCAGTTTCTGTGAAGAATCCTCCTCATGAGCCTTGCCCAGGGTGTTTGGGGAGCCCCTAGGTGGATACAAACTCTTACAGTAAATCAGATGGCCAGAATTTGGAACTACGGGCTGGATATGCTCCCAAGACAGCGAAAAGTTAGAAGAAAGAAAACCATTCTCATCACTAGGCTGTTCCCCTTATTCCATTTCCCAGATGAGAAAGCTGAGGTCCAGAGAAGAAAAGGATGTGACCAAGACCTCACAATAGGCCCTGGCAGGAGAATCTGTATCTCCCTCCTCTATGTCCAAAGTGTCCGGAGTGCTTTTCCAACACCCCTCGCTTGGTTTGGCCTCCATTAACTCCCACTCCCAGAGGGGACAGCAGAGCCTAGTGAACCTGAACTGGAACACACGTACAGACAACAAGGAGATCTGTTTCTGCTCTGCTTTGTTAAAAGCCGCTCTAGTAATACCAGTAATGTTCAGAGCATTACTAAGAGCAAGTGAGCAATTCCAATGGCCCGGAAGAACATTCACCGTGTCTGCATGGCACACACATGGGTTCTATTTCTTCCCTCTTTATACCGAAGCTAAAGGCAGCCCCACAGATTTGGGTTTTTGCATTTACAAAGGCATCAAGTGGAAGTTATATGATTAACTTCAGCAAATATACATCTGATTTGCATACCCACCCGAAGTCTGGGTTTTGGAGAATCCATATTCCCAGAATTCCCAGTTTCCTGGGGAGCTGCTGGTATAATTCCCTTAGGGAAGCTGAGAAGAATAAGCCCGAGACCCACCAACGCACCACCACACAACACCGACTGGTGGCCTCTGTAAGTGCATGGGCTTACCTGGAACATCGATCAATCTTTTGTAGACATTCAAGAAGGCTGCCTCAGCTTCTTTGCTTCTTTTACTCAGTGCATCAATCTGAAAAGCAATACAAGAAGGAAAAGAAAAACAAAGAGCTCAAAATTTGTCAAGAGGTAATTGAGAAATCATCACACATCTAGTGAGTTCCCATGGCAAACAGAAGCCTGGTTCCTTCCTCTCGGGGTAAATGGCTGAAAACACACAAAAGGGCACCAGTCCACGTGGGCCCTGCTGGGGAGGGTAACGAGGCAGGAGCAGTGCCGTGCAGCCACTTGCAACACTCGGTCCCACGGCCCAGCTGAGAGAACAGTCCCTGTCCTTCCTGTGCAAGCATTTACTAAGAGTTGGCCGTGTGCCAGACAGTGTGTAAGAGGCGGGGGGCAGAGCGAGAGCTCCTAGCCCCAGGAGCCATGGTCCAGTAGGGGAAACAGGTATGCAAACAAGGGATTAAATCCCAGTTGGGAAAGACAGAGCCACGGGGACACCGAGGAAGGGCCACCAAGCAGGCAAGTGGGTGACATTTGAGCAGAGACTGCAAGAGTAGTTCACCAGGTGGGAAGGAGAGGCATTGCCTGAAAGGGGAGGAGCATGTTCAAACACCTGGAGCAACGCTCTTCAATCTGGGGGTTCACAGATCCTGGTGAAGAATGTGATGAAAGCCAAGGACCCTCCTCCTAAAAACACATGCATGCACGGTGATGTGCTCTACTTAAGGACACTCACAGGTCCTCTTGTGTTCTGTCCACGGGATCCAGATTAAGAACCCACGGATGGGGCTGTCACAACACACCAGGGAACATGGGGGTCTGCTGGGCTGGGAACGGGGATGCTTGGCTGATGAGACCAGGCAGGTGAGCAGGGCTCAGGTCACAGGAGGTGACATTCAGGAGTTTTTGCCCCCACACAGTGAGCAATGGTGTAGGGCAGTAGAGATGGAGGAAAAGAGGCCAACTGGGGAGAAGGGGGTCAAACCGAGTTGATAGGAGGCACAGAAGAATGAGGCAAATCGAGGATGGCACCCAGGTTTTCTAGCTTAGGCACCAGGCTGGTGACGGTGGCCAGGATCGGTGTGTCTCGTGGACTCACCCAGCCGGGCTAGTGTAAAGTCTCTTCATCAACAAAAGGGGACACGTGAAACTCCCAAGTGTGCCGGACACACATCCAAAGACCCCCTGATTGCTGGATGAACTCGGTACGTATTTTGCTCACATAACACACTTGTTGAGACATCAGATCACTTTTTACACCTGAAGCATGCAAGATGCTACATGCACCAAGCTCATATTGGCTCAGGAAAAGGACACTAAATTACATATTCCTTCTGTCCCCTCACAGAATTATACTCTCTGTCTCCAGTGTTATTAAAGAGGCAAAAGGATGTGGCTTAATTATAGGGTCCCTCGCAGGAGCCAACCAACAATTTGTTCAGGGCCGAAAGAGGCCACCTGATGAAGGATAGGAAGACGCTGCGGAATGGGACCCAAGGGCTGGCGGGGGACAGGTCTCAGGAAATCCAGTGCAGAGCTAACCAGCATTTCCAGTTTCTAGCCAGTTGTGCTCCCAAATTCCCATTTGAAGTCAGTTGTTTGGAACTCGGATATATTTTCTTCCCATAAAATAAGACTGATTTTTTTTTTTAGGTGCTGAGGAAGTGTTTGGAATAATCCCCAAGGATGACTTAAAAATGACAAGACAGTTCTCTATTTTTACAATAGGGTGGTCCCCCCGCCCCCCGCCCCGAGTATTAGCGACTCAGGCTCATTGTAGAATTAGAGAAATTAAAAAAAAAGAGAGAGAGAGAGAGGAAAACAAAAATTCTAATTCTGCCACTCTCCAGTAGAAGTCATCCTCTGTCTGGTTTCTAATTCCCTTCAATTTTTTTTTCCTAATTAAAAAAAATATAGAGTTGAATGAAATGTAGTCACATAGGCAAACTTCAGAGACAGGAAGTAGGGTAGTGGTTGTCTGGGGCTGGAGAGGATGGGGGTTTGGAGGAGGATAGCTTAGGGGTGCAGGGTTGCTTTTTGGGGTGACAAGACGTTCTACGGTTGATTGTGTTAATGGTCACACAACTTTGTGACTATACTGAAAATCAATGGGCTACAGACTTTAAATGGGTGAATTATATGGTATGTGAATTATATCACAATAAAGCTGTTAGAAATGTGTGTATCTGAAATTAAACCACATGTCAAATTTTGGATTGTGCTATCATAATGGGTAAATCTTCTCCAGTATCTATTGCAAAATTTGGAAAACGTCTTAATGGTATTATTTCATCTGCATCTAAACACCCCATATGTAGATGTTTTGAGTAAGAGTGGATTTGGAGTTACCTTCAGATGTCTAGCACACTCCCTATGCTCTGGGTCTTTCTGTTCCCTCTGGAGAGCAACGTGCTCATGGGGAACGGAGCTTCTGCCCAAGAAACAGGGTAGATGCCTTGGCTGCTCCTTGCTCTTGACACCGACAGAAGCTTCTCTACTCAGTTCACAACCCGCGTCGGGAGGGTCCCTGGCTTTCCAGGTATTCCCGACCAAGTGTACAAAGCGTAGCTGCCTCCGTGGTGGACAAAGGATGGGATCTGGAAGGAACCTGTCTCTCCCGCGGGGGTTGTTGATGGGGAGGGGGACATGGGGGTTGGTAATTTACACAGCACTCTTGGGGACTGTTATGGGTGGAACTGTGTCCCCTCAAAAGAGGTTGAAATCCCGGTACCCAACACCTATCAATGTGACCTTATTTGCAAATAAGGCCTTTGCAGGTGAGCAAGTTAAGATGAGGTTATTAGAGTGGGTCCTGATCCAATATGACTCTGTCCTTATAAAAAGGGAAACTCTGGACACAGACACAGTCAAACCCCCAGGGAGGAGCCCGTGTGAACACGAAGGCAGAGACTGGGGTGGTACATCTACAAACTCTGAAACACTAACAAACCACTGGAAGCCAGGAGAAAGGCCTTGGACAGATTCTCCCTCACGGCCTCACAGCCTCAGAAGGAACGGATACTGCCCACACCTTGATCTTGGCCTTCTAGTCCCCAGAACCGTGAAATAAATGCATGTTGTTTACGCGGCTCAGTGTATGGTACTTGGTTACGGCAGCTCTGACAGGCTAACACAGGGACCACGATTCTGGGCCACCTTCCTGCCCACCCCCTTGCCAGAAATGCAGGAGAATTCAAAGCCAGTCCTGAGAGAATAAGGTCAGGCCAATGAGCTTCATTAATTCATGAAGCGATTGGACGACGAGGTTTCTTAAGAGAGGCGATGAGTACTCCACGTGTGGTTGAGTTTCTACTCATTGAGGTCCCCGGCCCAGCCCCCTTGTGAGACTTCCAAACCTAGAAGGATTTGTGGATTCTGGGGATTCTGAGACTTTCTATTCTCATGCACTCTTTTCACGCCCCTATGGTCAGCACCCTCAGCCGAGACCAGGCCTTGGAGTCTGAGCTCTCCCTGTCCCGGCTCCGTGCTTCCTATGGTGGGCTTCCCTTGGCTATCTCGTGCACCTGCTTCCTTGACCACCCTTTGCTCGAATCCCTGCTGCTGAACACCTACTCACGCTCAAAGAGGAGGGCTCTGAGCTGGGAGGGAGGAAGGGGGGCCCTGGAGCTCAGCTGGCCAGCCTTATCTGTTCAAGGGGGTAACGGCGCCCACCTCCCATGGCTGGGCGGGTAGAGGAGGTCACGGGGGTAAGGCGCTCACGGGAGGGCCGGCTACCTGACAGTGACTTCGTCACCTTCAACAGGGCTTCCTGGGCGTGTCCATGTAGTTAGAGCCCTGGAAGCAGGCCGTGCCTGTCCACCTTTAGCATTCTGTGACGATACCCTGCACTGTCCACACCAGTCCGCAGCATGTGCTCAGGTGTGTGTGCTGCCTGCCTTTGCAACCATGAGCCAGGGCTCAGCCCGGGGGCCCTGAGAAGCGGTCCGAGGTAAGGTCTTAAGGCGTAGATGGTCAGAAGCAGGATCCGGGGTAGACCCTCTGACTACTTCCTGTGCAAAGATAGCCTGAGGTAGGGAGTCTGCCTCCCATCGCCACCCCCTTAAAGCCATCGTGAGCGAGGGCAAGGACAGAGGTGGCCACACTGGGGCAGAGCTGGGGAAGCTCTGGAGGCCCCGGCCCTGGGGAAAACCTGTTCTGCTCCAGGGATCAGCCTCACCTTCTGCCACGCCCGGTTACTCCCTGTTCCCTGCACACAAGAGCAATTTCCCCGCAGCCTGGAAGGCGCCTCCTTGGAATGTTCCTCTGATCCTTGAGGCTCAGCTGACCCGTCTCCCTGCTGCCTGTCGGACACTCCCATCCCGCCATAGGATTGTCCCGAGGTTCTAGGACTGCAGATGAGGCTCCCTCAGGAGACCCTGGGTTCCCTGAAAGCCCACGCTACGCTTTCTGTCCCAACTGCCTTTCCTCCCAAATAGCACACAGGAGGTGGTTAATACCTTTCCACTGTGTGCGTGACAATTTGCCTCAATCAATCCAGTTTTACCTGCAGAAGTGAGCCCATGGTTAAGGGATCTGGTTTTAATCCTTTATGAAAATGCTTAATATGTAAAGAGTTCTTTGTTTGGGAAGTATGGTTCCTGTGCTGACGTGATGACAGCCACTTGCTGGAGCCAGTGCACTGGAAGCACCTTTTCCCACTGCACGCGCCCCCCCTGCAGCGAGCTGGGTGTCCCCACCAGCTGGCAGCCGGGCGGCCGCTCTGCGAGTCTCCCGGACCCAACGGTTACTCTCCCAGCAACATCACTGTTACCATGCTGAGTCTGCCTTTTCTGTACTAAGAATTAAAACCGATAGAGAAAGAAGTTTTTATTCTAAATCTGAAACAATCAGGGGGCGCCTGGCTGGCTCAGTCGGTGGAGTGTGCGATTCTTGATCTCGGGGTTGTTAAGTTCGAGCCCCATATTAGGTGTAGAGATTGCTTAAAAATAAAATCTTTGTAAGCAAAAAACCCCAAAAAACAAAACCAAACAAACCCCATTTCATAAATTTGCAATAATCAATAGTTGCTTACAGTAGCATGCACACTCAGAGGCCGGGTTTGGAGACAAGTTCATGGAAGTCCCCAGTGAGACCCCTGAGATGGTGAGGGGGTTGAGCAGCTGCCTGACCCTGTGGACACTGGCAGAACCGCGCTGTGGGGTTCTGGGAGTCCTGTGGAATCTCGAGGTGTCGCTGCAGATCACTGGCCACCTGCACGCCGCTGCCACTGCCCAAGACTGGTGGGGGAACAGCACCTTCCGTGCGGGGCTTTCCCGCCCCACTGACGTCATGTGTGACCACGAGAGCTGCTTTGGCCAAAGCAACGTAAGCGACAGTGCCACGCGCCACGCCGGAGCTTAAGATTTAAAGCGATCACATGGTTCGGCCACTGCGCTCCTTTCTTCCACTGTGAGGCCAGCGTGACCCGTTAGGAGCCACCAATTCTACTGGGATCTCGCAAAGAAGACCACACACGGTCCCAGGGCCGTCACGCTCAGCCCACAGCCAATAAAGATGTCATACGGGCGAGAAGTAATCTTTTGTTGCACGGGCCACTGAGATTTGGGGTTGCTTGTTACAGCTGCACGATCTAGTAAAGCTGTCTGTTACAAGTCCTAGGGTGGTTATATCGCTAAGATAGAACAAAGTAAAAATAAGGAATTGACAACCAATATTGTGCAGGCCGAAGGGAAAATGGAATGATAAAGTAGAAAGGGCACAGGACTTGAAACCAGAAGACTGGATTTACGACAGGGCTCCATCAAGCATTTGGAAATATTAAGCCAGCTACGTACCCTTTGCCTCTTTGAATTTTATTTTCTATGCCTAGGAGGAGGGAGTGACCAGAATGTCTGCCTTATGAGCCCTGGAGAATTGAACGAGACCGAAAATCTAACAGTGTGGAGTGATTTTGGTGTTGGTGATAATTACTGACTCCTGACATACTTAGAAGATGAAACATCACACAAATATCATGTAAATTACGTGTCATTTCTAGAGGGTCAGTTAGAAGAGAATTTACACACTCAAGGCGTCAGTTTTTGTACAAACTGCCACGCTACTTTTAACAGAATTAACTGCTTCCACCAGTCCCATAATCAGCACTCACGGTGGGGGGGGGGGGGGGGGGGGGAGGCCGCAACTTTTGAGGGGCATGCTCCTGTCATAGGGTGACATTCCCTGGGAAAGTCCCTCACCCACCTGTAACTCGGAACATTAATGGGTTTGAGGCTTTGGAGGCTGTGACTTGAGTTTTCAATAGGACTCTCCTGTTTTCTGCAGAGGAAGGAAATGTGGGGAGAACGACTACAAGCGTGAACTTGAACTGGATGATGCTTTGTGTACGACAGAAAAAAGGACAGAACAGTGTGATATTTACAGATGTATAAATCCTCCTTGACCACCAGCCTTGACCACCAATCAATCAAGAAGTCCTAATCGTTTGGCCTCAGAAATCGATTTCAGAATTATAATCTCTCCTTCCTTTGATGCTTTAGCCTTAATTGACATCCTCCCATTACTTCCAGTGCAGACACTGCAGGCCGGTACCCGGCAGATCTCCGTAACTATAGTTTCTCCTTGCCACGGAGTGTGATGTGTCCTCCATGGGGGCCCTGGGTCACTTTCCCAGCACCCAGAAAAAACATGGAGCCGCTTTACCCTAATGGCTTCTCCTCACTCCCAGACTACCATCCACACTCCTCGGGCTGAGGTCCCAGAACCTTTCCCCACATGGCCCTTGATTTACACTAACTTCACCTCCCACCAAATCCCACCACTGACCACGCTTGCCCACACCAAGCCACAGTCCTCCCAACACACCACACCCCTTCATGCCTCCAGGTCTTTATACACTAGTTCCTCTGCCTGGAATGCTCTTCACTCTGGGCATGGGGGAATCCAGCCCTCCTTCATGAGTCAGTCTAGGTGACGCCTCCTGTGTGGTGTCCTCCTGATTTCCCTAGGCACCACTGGTCACTCGGTCCTTCTGCCACCTAAGCTCACTGTAAATCTCTCTCTGCCCACTTCCCCCACCAAGTGATGATGACTCACGTGCGTGAGCTTCCTCTCTCCACCACCCTGTGGTCTATCGCAGGCCAAGGGCAGTGGCACCTTCCACTCTTTACCCCAGCATCTGGGTCCTAACTAATACAGGAGGCTGCCTGGGAACTATCTGTGAGTGAGTGCGGGAAGGTTCCGGGCAGAGAAGGCTGCATGGACTCAGGGACTCCTTGGAACTCACGGCAGGATTCTGCAGCATTGGTTATTTTGCAGAATCGGAGCGGAGATGGCAGTTTCCTATAATTAAGAGCTTCAAGGAGGCTTTTACTAGCTTCTATTTAGTCCAGTCTAAAAAGTGGGAAGCATGAAAGCCAAGCTCGGGCCTAGTTTAGGGAAGAGCAAACTTCCTCGTCAGAATGAGAGAACCCTGGGGAGGTGGTGGCGGGGGCGGGGGGGGAGTGGCGGCGGCGGTTTGGGTTTGAAGATGAAATAACCAGGTGATGCTGTCTTTAAAATGGAGAAAATAAGACCTCTTCAAGGGCTTTTGGTGAGTATTACGAAGGAATGTGCCTATAACTCGGCTGAGCACCTGGGAGGCCCAGAACACTCCTAGCTGCTATCATTTGACAATGAATGTCCTGCTTGTATACTGGTGAGCCCCGAACCTCCCCGAGGGTGGCCGTGGTCTGGGTGCCACAGTGTGGACTTTTTACTTAAGGATTACCCAAAAAAATATGAAACACACTGGTCTTGCTGCTCACCCAGTGTAGTATATTCTGAAATGCAAAGGCTCATCTTTCCAGGGAGCCGCCCAGGCCTCGCCAGGCACAGGTGGTAGGGAGGGCAGGGCCACACGGGGCCAAGGGCCTGGGTACAGTGTCAGAAGAACAGGGTCTTGAGTCCCGGCTCCAGCACCAACATAGGTGCACTACCATGGCCACTGACTTAACCTCTGTGCCTCAGTTTCCTTGTCTGCAGAGTGGGGAGAATAAATCTTGGTTGCTGTGAGTGGTGATGGAGCCCCCAGATTGGCAACACCACTTCTCAGACGGGGAAACTGACCAAGCTCAGAGCCAGGCCCCTACAGAACCCCACCAAGGGTAAAATGACACCCCAGCACGATGCCTGGGGCCGCACAGCCAGTGGAAAGAATGCATGCTTGGAAGGAACAGAGACTCGGGTCTGAAGCCAGCCCTGGGGCATGCTTGCTGGATGACCTGGAGGTGGGTTCCTTAAACTATTTACACCTCGGTCTCTTCATCTGTCTAGGGAATAACTCCCTCCTTGCTGAACTGTGAAAATGAACCACGAGAATCTCCCACATCAAGTAGCTGGTACAGTCAGGAGGGTACAGAATCAAGTAAACATCAGAAACTTTTCTGGAGACGATCCAAAGGCAGCATTCTCTTCCCAGTGCCCCATACACTGTCCTCCTCTGATTCAAGTCTTGGGGACAGAGAGACACTTAAACAACATCTAAGATACCACGGTGGCAACAGCCTGCTCATGAACAACCCACTAGCCTGTGTCCCGGGAATGTACAAGCTAATGATTTAGAAATAAACATGGACCATTAACAGAATTTCCAAATCGATGTGCTCTGCTGGACTACAGGCTGGTAAGGACCAGCAAGAGCTACAGGGACAAGAGACTGGCCCTGTCTCACTCTGCATCTTTCAAGAGCAAAACATGATTCACAGAGCCGCGTGACCCACCGGAAGCCAAAGGAGAATGACCAAGATCCCATCCAAAGCAGACACATACGTGGCCACAGCTTTGGAGTTCTAACTTTAATTGAACACAGCCACGTGAAAGGAAGGCATACATTTTCTTTTTTTTGAAGATTTTATTTATTTTTTTGACAGAGAGAGACATAGCGAGAGCAGGAACACAAGCAGGGGGAGTGGGAGAGGGAGAAGCAGGCTTCCCGCAGAGCAGGGAGCCCGATGCGGGACTCGATCCCGGGACTCCAGGATCATGACCTGAGCCGAAGGCAGACGCTTAACGACTGAGCCACCCAGGCACCCGAAGGCATATATTTTCTAAAGCGAGATCACAGTGGCAAAAGCATGTTTGCTATGAGCCCTGTGGGAGACACGAGAGGACCCCAGGGGGGAGGGAGCCCCTCTCCCAGCAGCCTGGTCACCCTTGGAGCAATGCGGAGGGAGGAGAGACGGGGAGCAGGTGTGGGAGCCCAGCTGCCACCACCAGCTTTCTTTCTCAAGGTCACATTCCATCATAACTTCCAACTCGCACACGGAGTCCAGTGAGGAAGAATCACATCCATGATACTTCCCATCACAGGGAACAGAACGAGGCTAACTGGAAATCTCTACATGGCTCGAAGCAGGATGAACGAATCCCACAGGGCAGTTTTGGTTGGTTACGAAGGCAATGCAGCGTAGATGTGGGTAACAACACACAGTTGCTTCTTATATAAACCGGTGGAAATATTCCTTAGCTACCTGCCCCCTGCCTTGACCAAATGTCTAGGAGAAGAAAACTGGAGAGAAGTCCAGAGAAGATAGTGCCATGAAGAATGAGAGGGGAAATAAAGATGTGGGGCCACGGAGAAGAGATCTGTGGCAGAGGACAGCGTGAGAAATATTGTAAAGACCGTGAAAACAGTAACTAGCATCTCTATCTCCCTTTACCGTTGGCCGCGCACATCTGACGTGCTGGCTGTCACTGTGTATCTGAAGAGCTGCTGTTGGGAAGCAGGATTAGCGATCCACTCTCTCCCCAGAGTGCAAAACCAGAACCAAGAGGTAGAAGCTACGAGGCAGATAACAGCTTCCCAGTGGGAAAGCCTCTGCCAACAGCATAGGGCTTCAGAGGTGGACCGTGAGGGCCGCCTGAATTGCTTACTGGTTTGTTCATTCTTTCACTCAGTCAACAGAATCATTTAAGGGGTGGCTAAAATGTGGCAGGCGGTGGGTGTGCTATCCTATCCTCTGGGGCCAGAACCGACCCCCGTCCCCTCCAAGCCTCACAGGAAAATCACAGTGGGGCTGTGGAGGAGGATGAATGTCTACCTGAGTTTTTTTTTCTTTTTATTTTCTTACCTGAGGTTTCTGAAACACGGTTTTTGTGAACAGACAATATATGTATATCGTAAAAAATGGGAGGTATAAAAACATATACAGTGTTCAGCAAGATTGCATAATACAAGATCAATACACAAAAATCAATTGTCTTTCTATACACTAGCCATAAACCATTTGAAAGTGAGAGTTTAAAACGTTCATGGATCGGGAGACTTAATATTGTTAAGATGGCAAAAGTCCCAAATCGATCTACAGATTCGGCGCGATGCCTGTCAACATCTCAGCTGGCTTCGCTGCGGAAACTGGCAAGTTGATCCTTAAGATTTGTACTGAAATGCAAGGGATCCAAAACAGCCAAACAGTCTTGAAAAAGAAAAACAAAGGTGCGGGACTCACACTTACTAATTTCAAAACTTAACCGCAAAGCTACATTGATCAAGCATGTGTGGCATGCTTCTGCCCCTCCCGCTTGTGATGGATCTCTTGCTCTCAAAATAAAAGAATGAATGAATGAATGAATGTTACAGATACAGCTCTGCACCTCGTGTTTTGCACACTTGGGTTAAGTTTTGAGGAGGATGATGAGCTTCCTTCGCGGTGGGAGGGCGGGGACTGCATGGGGAAGAGGAGCCTGGGCAAAGATGGAGTGTGTGCTGCCTATCCAGGAGGTGCGGGGGCCTACTGGGCCTAGAGCTCAAGCGGGTTGGAGGGAGAGACGGGGTGGGGGCGGGGGGAGGAAGGGGCTAGGCCAGGGGCCCAGCTTTATGCTGAGAAGTTGGGGATGTCAATCAGGACGTGACCTGAAGTCAAGGGATCACACTGGATGGGAAGGCAACTGGGGGTAGGGTGGCGGGGAGAAAAAGGTGGAAAGAAGCTGTGTTGGGAAGGTGGGAGCCAAAGCAAGTGAGGTGAAGGAAGCAGAATTCCCAGGGTCTACTGGCAGATGCCGGTCCCCTCAGAGTTCCGGCCAGGGGGACTGGGGGCTGGCCATCTCCCCTGAGATGGGAGACACAGACAGGTGTGTGTTTGGGTGTTTGTGTGGAGGTAATAAGTCTTTGAGAAGTCACAGGGGAGCTCCCAGGAGGCGCGATGTTGAGAGAGGCCCAGGCCAAAGGCCAAGATTTGGGGCCATCAGCCCCTAAATGGCCAGACGAGGTTAACTAGGGATGGGATGGGTGTGCAGTGAGGGCCCCAGAAGGCTGTGGCTGAATTCTGGGGGTGCAGTGGATTTAGGAGATGGAAGGATCTGGAGAATGCTATGATCAAGAACTAGATCTCGCATCTGTGGGGCGTGTTTTCCATAATACAGATGAGACACAGAAAAGCTGGAAGGACCCATTCAAGGCCACGCTGGTAAAAGATGACATCAGGAGTGAAATCCAGATGTGTCTGATTCCGAACTCTGTGGTCTGTCCATTTGGTTTTCTCTGCAGCTCTAGGCCTCCTCCCTGGGAAGGAGCTGCCGCAGGCCTGGGTAAGAGGGGACAGAGGACAGAAGCCGGGAGACAGTGTGAAGGAGGAAGGAGCGGCACAGGTGCCCAGCGTGAACACCGTGAGTCCTCCCAGCCAGGCCTCCGGGCCCCACGTGCCCGCAGAAGGACGCTACTGTACTCCTACGTCAGTAGCACGTGTCCACCACTTTTCAAGAAAACACCCACTCCGAGGTCGGTCCCGGGAGGATGCCAGGCCCTGGGTCTCCGGGTCAGACTTGCCCTCCCAAGTTCCTGGACTCCAGGCCTGAGGATGGAAGGGGCTCGAGTCTGGAGGTGGAGGAGCTCCCTGGGGAGCACGGCTCTGTGCCAGGTAGGTGCCAGGTCCTTCGCCCGATAGCCCCAGGGAAGAATCCTTTCCCTTGTGCGTGCTGACCGTAAGCAGCCAGGTGTCCCTCTTGTTATGCTGGAGGGCAAAGCGTAAGTCTCACCGGTCTCCCCATCTTCTCCTACTTCGGAAGCAATTTCAAGACACTTTGCAAGCTTTCTAGAATAAGCACCGGCTTTAGAGTCGGATGGTGGCGTTCAAGTCTCAGCTCTAAGGCTGGCAAGCTGTCTGGAAGTCAAGAACTTCTCTAGGCCCACTTCCTCCTCTCTACAGAAATTATCATAAAACCTCTCAGGGCTGCGCTGTTGGGCAGACGAAATCAGATAATGTATGTGAAGCTTCCAGCACATCCCTGGAGCTGAGGAGATGTTCTCCTTCCTCTTCTACCTCTCTCCAAGGGCAGCACTCAGAGCCGGCATGTTTTAGCAGAACCTGCTCTCCGGGTTAGTCTCCTTTCCCACTAGAGGGCTCAGCTAGCGCGAGCTCCCAGGTGGGCCCCACCTGACTCTTACCCCATTCTTCTGCCACTTGGTCCTCACCATGACAGGAGACGGGGCCCGGCAACAGCCCCAAGCAGTGGCAGAACGAGAAGGTCCCCGGTGAGGAGGAGAGCTGGGGTGGGGGGGTCACTGGCCCACCCGCCAGGTTCCTTCTTCATGGCTGGCAACTTGGAAGGTTCTGGAAGTTGTAGTTGGATGAAACGTTGGTCGTGCTCCCTTCCGCCAGTGGCAGGGAGTGGAAAGAGTGCAAACACCTGGGTTCTAACCCGCAAGCCTATTCAGGCCACTTGTGACCTTGAGGCTCGTCTGTGCAGGTGGCTACCAAGCGTGTGGCTAAAAGTCACGACAGGGTGGGTTCCTGCAGTCTGGGATCTGTGGCACCTGCTGGGTGGCCTTTGGCTGGGTGTAACAAGGCTCCAGGGAGCCACAGAACCCAGGATAGGTGGGACCAAGAGACAGTGAGAGGGCAGGAGTCAAGAGCGTGGAGCTGGGGGCAGGGGCAGGGAGAGCACAGACCTCACCTCCAGGTACCCACCCTGCTCCTCAAGTTCACGGCCACCCCTCCATCCTGTCACTGTGGCTGGTGATAACGTTGCTAGCAGAGGGCGGTGGGTAAGGCTGTGGGAGATCATGGCAATGGGACCTTAGAGACGTAAAACGCTGTGCAAATAATTGCCAGCAAAGAGAGCAGGGGCGCAGTCTGAAATAGACCAGGGGAGGGATGGAATGTGGGATACTCCACATGCGGGCAATGAACTCGGCTGGGCTCTCGGCTGTGATCAAACTGTCACCGAGCTCCCTCCCAGGGGCACACGCACAAGTTCATGGGCCTCCTTCTGCCCATCTGCTCCATGGTGTCAGTTTCACGTAAGGAGTTACTGCATTAAATTGATGGAACACGAGTAAAACCTAATTAACGTCCAGATTGAGTCTTTCCAAGGGAAGAGAGAGCTGCAGAAAATAAAATATCCTAATAATTTAAATTCCACAGTACTCAAATAAATACTATGTGACTATTACAACCTGGGACTGATTCTAGTCCGGGGGGGAAAAAAAAAACCAAACCAACAAACTATGAGACAAATACTACTTCTTGTCGTCGTTCAAATCTATTTCCCCCAATCCTTCACATTCGTCATATGAGGGAAAAGAGGCACTGAGAGGTCAACAGACTTGGTGAAAGCCAAGGTCACTGGTAAGTCAGGCTTCAAACTGAGGCCTTATAACTCTGGGCCCTTATTTTCTTATCACAACTGCCTCCTGGTCTTACATGATTCCCTGCAAAGTTCTGGGAGTGTAAGCAGATAAAACAGGGCCTTTTTTATGGACAGAGAATGCTTTTGATTTATACACTGGGGGTGTTAACTCTCCATCTTGCCATCCATCCATCCATTTGCTCATCCACCCAAAACCCACCCACCCATCCATCCATCCACCCACCCACCCAAAGTTTACTGAGGGCCTGCTGTGTGCCCAGCACTGTGCCACATGAGGACACAGACCCCGCTCAACTATTAAGCACCATGAAAGCAGCATGTGAGTTAGTTACCTACAGCTACAGACCACAGTCTAGTTCAGGTCCAGCCCGGCACATAGTAGGTGTTCAGTAAATAACAACTGAATGAAAGAATGAATGAGAAAACCCCGTCCTCCAGAAGCTTATGGTCTGGAAGGGGAGACAGCCTTATAGAGTGTGACCTGAGTCAGTGTGACCAGGGTCATCTCCTGGCCTGAACAGTGTGGGGGAGCAGCTAAGCAGGTGGCCTCTGCCAAGGTGACCCCCACCGGCT
Source organism: Mirounga angustirostris (assembly GCF_029215605.1). Classification (NCBI taxonomy): domain Eukaryota; kingdom Metazoa; phylum Chordata; class Mammalia; order Carnivora; family Phocidae; genus Mirounga; species Mirounga angustirostris. The sequence goes on from NW_026991713.1 coordinate 172,035,153, forward strand.
GGCGACAAGACCACTCTGGTGGCTCCAGGAGCAGGCGTGCCTGGACACGGAGCCTGCTTCCCGAGCGGGCGAGGAGCCAAAGTGCAGGGGGCAAGACCTGGGGCTCCTCTCGGGCACCTGCACAGGTCCCTTCAGCGTGCGGGCCCTCGAATTCCTTTCCTGTGACCCTCCGGTCTCTAGAGGCTCCGGTGCTGAGCCAACTCTGCCAACACAGCTTTGGACTCCCTTCTTCTAGAACCCTCTGACTGCCCCTTCTCCATTCCAACTCAGTTCATTTCAGTTCACCCAACGCTTCCCGGGGACCTGCCGTGTGCCGGAAAACCGTCCGAGCCCTCCTTCGGGAGCAGGGTCTGCTGGCAAACCCTGCAGGAGCCCCCGAATTCGGGGGGCCTGTCTCAGGGCCTCCGGCAGAGGGAAATGAAAGCGGGGGAGGGCCCACCGCACGTGGGTCCGTGCTAAGAACATCCAAGGCCTCCGCCGCCGGTTACCAAGAGGATGTTAAAAATAATTATCCACTGAAAATATTAGATTTGCTCTGGATTGTTCATTACATACAATGGCTTAATAGGACTTTTATTGAATAGCTGCAGAGCTCTGGGCCGAAATCAATTTGCCATACACTCGGAATTTTGATGTATGCTGTTGACTTCCACAACACGGAGCAATTTGTAATAGCTTTGGCTCGCTGTTGTTTCCAAAGCTCCTGCTACATCACAAGCATTTATTTCTGACCACAAAATTACATTTATTCAACAGAAAGCAGCTCCGGGTCTTTAAGAGGTTAACTTCTGGAGGGCTTGGCGGCCGGCCAGCCCCCGGCGGAGGCGCAGCGCGGGTGCGGTGGCCCACGGGGTGGCGGCCGCGCCGGGCGGGCGGCCGTGATGAATGGGCCGCTGAGTGCGCCCCTTTCCACATGCACACGGCCCGCTCCCCTGCTTCCATAGATCAGGGGCTTAGCCTCCACATATCTGACTGAAATTGAATTTGGCTTCTCTCTCAACCGTTCATTTCCTATGTGAGGCAAGGTTATATCCTTTTCTGCATGAGCAGAACCAAACCAGCTGCAGCTTCAGAGAGAATGTGTTTTCAATTAGGAAGCTGGCCTGAAACACTGAACCACAGTCCTGCAGCTCCCCTAATTGAGCCGTCATGGAGGGAGCCTCCAGGAAGACATCGTACAGCGCCGGGCCTTCGGACGGCACTGCAAGGTAATTAAAACACTGTCGCGGTCACCACCACGGCCACCGCAAGTGCCACCACTGTCCCCTCACCCTCAGGTACCACACACGTGAAAAGGCCTGAGAGTCTGCAGGTGGCTGTGTGGGCTGAGAAACAAGTGCCCCCTTCCCCCCCCCCCAGGATAGGGGTCAGGACAGCAGGTGAGGTTGGGGTCCTCGTGAAGGCCGGTCTGCTCCATACTCACCTGTCAGGGACACTGGGTCCCAACTCACAGATGGCCCTGGCGCCCCTGAGAGGAGAAGCAGACTTAGCTGTACTTGTGGGTCCCCAGGAACCTAGCAGGGAGCCTCGCACACAGCACCTGCTGAGTACTTATTGACGGGGAAGGACGTGAGAGGGTGACACATTCGGCGAAGGAGGTCTTGCTGAGCCAGCGCGGTAGGGCAAGGGAGAGGGTATGAAGTCGAAGAGAAGATGCGGGCCTCAAAGGAAAAAGGGAGAAACTCGGGCTGAGATGGGTCTTCAAGGATGAAAATGATTCTTACAGGTGAGGAAGAGCAGAAGGTTCTAAAAACGGAGGCCAAGACTTTAGGAGAGGGTCAGAGGCAGGAAACCACAAGGCATGTTCAGGGACAGGAAACGGACCAGTCTGGCCAGAGCAGAAGCCAAGGATTGAAAGCCTGGAAATACTTTGAAAGCTCCGTCACGGAGGGCCCTACCTGCCCATGTCAGGTGCTTGCCCGGCCAGAGCCACAGAACTTGGCCTTGAGAGGAAGTGCCCATGCGGGGAATCCAGCCCAGTGGTTCCTACGAGCAGCTACGCATGAGCATCGGGTGTGGACTTTGTCAAATTCCAGCTGCTTAGGCCCAGCCCTGGGCAGCTGAATCGGAACCTCACGGGGAGAAGCCGGGGAGCAGAATTTCTGGGAACACGTGGGTGATTCTCAGGCAGCCCGGTGGACCCTCCAAGGACCAGCTTGAGGAACCAGCAGTCTGGCCTAACACCAGCCTGCCCATGAAAGTACGGCACTGGCTGAATGTAGGCACGACGGGGCCTTGAAGAAGAATGGGTACGAGCAGACCACACTCCTGACACGGTGGTCCTCTGCCCCTGTTTGAATACTCCCAGTGACAGGAGGCTCACTCCCTTAGATGAGCGCTCACTCCATTTCTGAGTGGCTCTAACTGCTGACAAAGGTCCTCTCCTGTTCTGCTGATGACGGTCAACCCAAGATCAGTCCACTGAGTCATACTGTTCTTCAGAGCTACGGGGCTCCTTGCCGACTCTCTCACTCACCCACGCATTTTACAGAAGAGCAAAGTCAGGGGGAAAGAGGCTTGGGAGCTGCCCGAGGTCACAGGAGAGTGAGCGGCAGGGCCTGGGCTGGCTCCCAGGTCCTTCCAACTCCCTGTGACATGTTCTCTGGAGTAAAGTACTTGGACGTTCTGGCTTTATTTAGACGTGGCCTTTAGATCTGAGCACTGAAGTACGTACAGCTCAACCAACCCTGGCTACACGACATCCTCGAAACTCTCCGCAACTTTTAACGAATTCACAGACTATTTACCCACCGTGAATCTGTTTCATCTCTTTGTTGATTAAAATCTGTCAAACGGCCCTACCTGTGTGCACAGGGCCTGCCTTCCTCCCTCATTCCCTCAGCCTTTCTTCTGGCGCCCGGTCACCTGGACCGCTGTCCCCGCTCAGCCTGCCCCACCGGACGCTCCGTCACCAGCCTGGAGCCTGTCTGACTCCTCTCATCTCTCCGGTCTCAGTCCACACGCCACCTCCCGGGAGAGGCCTCCCAGACCACAATGGTCTCAGAAGCAGCCACCCTGCTCCACCTGCTTTCCCATCTGAATTCCTTCACAGTGTGTGTCCCCGTCTGACATGACTCCATCTTTACTACGTTTCCCTTCATCAGGACATAGCCTTCAAGGCAGCAGGGGCTTGGCTGACTGTATCCAGGGTTATATCCTTAGCTGCTATTTGGCCCAGGGCTGTACGTAGTCAGAGGGTTTCACTGAATGAAGAACGAAACAGACAGCAGAGAGCAAAACCCAGCACCAGAGGTGATGTGGGGTTTCACGTGGCCTGCCTGCAGCTCAGTCTTGCTGGTGCGTGGACCTTCAGTACAGAGGCAAGTTTCAAGTGATCTGGTCCCTCGTGTGGGCCAGGCGGCAGGTGACACAGGCAGGAAGCCATCTGCAGCTCGCCGGGGGGCGCAGATCAGGCTGTAGCAAAGTGTGTCTGCACGTGGTTATGGACATTTACATCCATGGGGGACAAGGCGTGGAGGGCAGCGTCCACACAGGAAGGGCTGGTCAGAAGAGGAGCGGAGTCTAAGGAACATTTGCAAAAGCACTTTGCATAAGATGACCACCCCCTGTCCTTATCAAAGACTGGGGAGGGTGACTACGATGATGGAGGGCAGAAGGCGCCACTTCCCCGTTCCCTGAGCAGTATCAGAGGTGCCAATATGGGCCCCAGTCCTGCCATGGTCACCCATGTACCTCTGGGTAGGTCCTTTCCCTCTCAGGGCGAAAGGACCTCCTCCTTGTCTGTAAAATAAAGATACTGCTCCCCCCGCCCCATCCAGTGGACACCTACTGCATGCGCACTAGGGCCAGGGGGGTGGATACACAGAGGCCATAGAGACGTAGAAAGTCTAGAGAGAGCGCATGGACACAAACAAATCCACAAAGACAAAGAGAAAAGCACTCTGGCCGAAAGGAGAAGGTCCTACAAGAGAAATAGGAAGAGGGCCTTGGTCAGAGACCTCTTGAGGGCCTCACAGCTGAAGCGAGCACCAAGAAGGGAGTAGGAGGGGGCTGGGCAGGGGGTGGGCCACAGCCAGGCTGGGGACCCTGAAGGCGGAGGTCAGTAAGCAGGAAGGGACGTGCTCGTGCTGCTGGCTGACCCGCAGAGCGAAGGTGCGGGTGGACTGGGCGGGAGCTGGAACAGAGACACATGACAGCTTTGGACAGGCTGTGGGTGGTAGGGATGGGAAGATGCAGGCAGATGAGGGCACTGGGAGGAAGGAAGGAGGAGAGTGGGGCGGACGGGAGGGAGAAGGTGTCCTAGATTTCCAGCTAAGGCTGCCAAGCGGATTGCAGGGCCATTCCTGAGGAGGGAAAGGAGGCAGCAGGAGACCCCAGCAGGGATGGGAGCTGGAGTGGGACAGTTGTGGGCTCAGAGTCCTTTCCTGTGGATCACCTAAGTGGTAAGATGCAAGAGGCGGTCTCCTATGGGCCTGGAACGTAAAGGAGATGGAGTTAGAGACAGACACCTGAGTTTAGAGCAGATGGGTCCCAGGAGATTATACCGCACAGAACGCCATCACTCAGAGGTCTGGATGCCAAGGAGCTGCCCAAGAAGACTGAAAATCAATAGCCAGAGAAGTGGATGGAAAACCTGGAGGACATACTATCGTGGGATGCCAAAAGAAGGGACCAACATCGAGAGGAGCTGTCGGGCAGGCTGAATGTCCCTGATTTGAGAGAGCTGAGGACTACAAGGGTCAAGGGAGAGGGGACAGATGCCACACCGGGGTGGGTCGAAGAGTAAAGGGCACACATGGGAGTGGAGACAACTCTCTGGAGGAGCCTGGCCCAGAGGGTTTGGGCGATAAGGCAGGCGCTCGCCTGCTCACTCTGTCTCAAGATGGAACCTACTAGTGCTTACAGAATGCAGATGAGCAGGCACTGAAGACCCAGGACGGGGGTCCCTGCCAGGCGGTGGCACCTCAAAAGGCAAGAGAAGGGGCGCCTGGGTGGCTCAGTCATTGGGCGTCTGCCTTCAGCTTAGGTCATGATCCCAGGGTCCTGGGATTGAGCCCCGCATCGGGCTCCCTGCTCTGCAGGAAGCCTGCTTCTCCCTCTCCCACTCCCCCTGCTTGTGTTCCTTCTCTCGCTGTGTCTCTGTGTCAAATAAGTAAAAAATCTTAAAAAAGGCAAGAGAAGATGGGGCAGTGACTTCCCAATGTGGTGAGGACGGGGCGAGCTTATGTTCGGAAACACCCAGCACAGCACTTGGACTTGCTTCGCTTCCCACAAATGCCATTTTGGACACTCCCACAAATGTGCCTTACCCCTCGGCCTTCCCAAATGCACGGCCTCACTGGAAGCATCCACTTGCCTGGAGGTTAAAATCTACCATACGTGAAATACAAAGAGAGGGGAAAATATTTAGCTGCTCACACGCAAAAATACAATCCTGTAGCCACTGCCTCATAAGCACGAGTCTTTCTTTCTTGAAAAAAGTCGTTCATGCTTACAAAAGAATACATGAAGTATAAAAAAAACCAAAAACGAGCACCTGTGAGTAGGAACACTGCCGTGACCTTTGAAACCTCCTTTGGGCCTAGCTATGCTAACCTGTATTCTGAATTTCCTACTTAACCTTTTCTTTATGGTTTTATTACATAATAAAATATGCCCATACCCCTGAATGATGTCAGCTCAGTATGCCCATTTTCACGTGTCATTCACTTCCCCTGCTAGAACTAGAACGCTCTTTGCCTGTTCTTTCTACTGCTGATGGAAAATGGGTTGTTTCCGCTTGTTGACGAATTTCAAACACTCCTGCCCTGGCTTCCTGGGGCCCATTCAGCTTATTTAGAATTTCTACTCAGGAGTGGAAGTGTGGGGTCAAGGTGTATGTGCTTCGGGAGCTCTACTATCTGATGCCAGAATGGTTTTCACAACAGTTACACAATTTACACTCCTATCTTGGGTATTGGATTCTGGCCAACCTGGAAGATACAAGAAAGTGGTGTTTAACTTATTTTAATTTGCATTTTCCTGATTATGAGGCTGGGCATCTTGTCGTGTATTTATTGACCATTCTGATTTTCTCTGAGGATGCTGTTTGTGGCTTTTGACCATTTTCCTATTGGGATATTTGTCTTTTTCTTATGAATAAGAAAAAGTAAAAGTAAAAGTAAGAAGTATCCTATTGGGATATTTGTCTATTTCTTTTAAATAAGAAAAAGTAAAAGTTTTTAATACTTTCTTAATACTAATCCTTTGTTAACTGTGTGTGTGGCAACTGTCTCCTCCTGATCTGTCACATGCGGCCAGGATTCCCCCCGCCCCCCACAAGATCTGATTACAGTCTGGCCCTAGGGAGCACCATTCACATCAGAGACATTTGGTCTTTACTGTGAAAAAGATTCAGATAAGTCTGGATTATCCAACAGATAAACGGTCTTGAGACCTAAGGTGGAGCCTTTTCCTAATTTACACAAAGGTAAAACTGAGCCAGCAGTGCCCTAGGCTTATTCTGCCACCTTCTGTAGATTGTCTTTCCCTAATTAATAAATAGATAAGTAAATAAAGCTTTTACTTAAAACTTCTGGTTAAAATGTAACAATTTTTTCTTTTATGGTTTCCAAGAAATCCTACCCAACACAAAGTCATCATATTCTATATTTTCTTCTATAAGGTTTAAAGTTTTGCCTTAAGTCTTCATCTGTAATTTGTGTTTGCGTATGGTGTGAGGTATGGATCCAATCTCAGTCAATTCCATAAGCATAACCAATTGTCAGGGGACCATTCACTGAAAAATCCGTCCTCTGCTCACAGATCTATAGTCCCGTCTTTGCAACACTCGTGGCTTCTACATATGCACGTGTCAGTTCCTGGTTTCTTTATTCTGTCCCACCATTGTGTTTATCTATCCCTGTGCCAATCACTGTAGCTTTCGTTCTCTGGCAGGGCAAGCGCTCCACCTTGTTCTTATTTAATGCTACCTTCACCATTACTGACCACTTGCTCTCACTTATCACTTCTGGAATCAGTTTTTCAAGTTTTGTGAAAAATTCTGTTGGACTTTGGATTGGAATTCCAAAGACTCCCTCTAATCAATTTGGGGGAAACGGATTATCGTTAATAATAGTGGGAATTTCTATCCCTGCCTACCTTCTGTCCGTCTATTTAAGTCCCCCTTACTATACTTCAGTATAAATGATCTACTTTTCTCCAGAAAGAGTTCCTATGCATTATTATACTAATTTCTAGGTATTCTTTATTTTTTGTCACTAACTCTAGTTGTATCCTTTTCAGTTTTCTGTCAATGCAGAAGTATGCATATTGATTTTGTATCTAGCAACCTTGTTAAATACTTGAGGCTTGTCTGAAAAATGATAGTTTTGTTTCTTCTGTAATAATACTTGATCTCTTTCTTATCTTCCATGCTAGCTGAGACCTCCAGTACAATGTCAAGTAAAAGCAGCAATAGTACACATTCTTGCCTTGCTCCTGATTTAAGGGAGTATTTTTGATTATCACTGAGTATAATGATTGATGTAAATTTTTGGTAAATACTTTTCCCCAGGTTAAAGACGTTCCCCTCTATATCACATGGCTGGTAGGTTGGGTTTTTTTTTTTTTTTAAATCATGAATGGATGCTGAATTTTTTTTTTTAATTTTTTAATTTTTTTTTTTAAGATTTTATTTATTTGAGAGAGAGAGCACAAGAGGGGGGCGCAGGAGAGGGAGAAGCAGACTCCCTGCTGAGCAGGGAGCCCAATGTGGGACTCGATCCCAGGACTCCAGGATCATGACCTGAGCCGAAGGCAGTTGCTTAACCAACTGAGCCACCCAGGCGCCCGGATGCTGAATTTTTATATCAGATTCTTCTCTATTAAGATAATTTCTCCCTTTAATCTGCTAATGATATTAATGTGTATTAATAAATTTTACTAATGTTAAACCAAACAGCATTCTTGGGATATACGGAGCTTGATGGATTCCATTTACTAACACCCCTTTAGGGACTTCTGCGTATCTATTCATAAATACGAATGACTTTGAATTTTCTTTTCTTATGCTACTCTTGTCTGGTTTTGGTATCAAGGTTACATTAGCTTCGCAAAAGGAGGTAGGAAGTGTTCTTTCTTTTTCTATTTTCTAAAGGAGTCTGCAAAAGAGTAGAACTTGTCTGTTTCATGAATGATTGACAGGACTCTCCCAAAAACCGTCCCTACCTGATGGATACATTTTCGTAACAGTTACAAGGCTACTCAGCTTTCCACTTGTTCTTTAATCAGCTTTGGTGCATTCTAGTATTCCAGAAATGTGTCCATTTTGCCTGGGTCTTAAAATTTACTGGTATGAAATTGATCCTAATAGTCCCTTACTATCTTTTTAATCTCTGCTGTGGCTGCAAAGTTACCCTGTTTCCAGCATTAACCCTTTCTTTCCTGATTAGGAAGTCTCTTCAAAGAACCAATTTCTGGGCTGTTTGTCTCTTGGATCTTTTTTTTTTTTAGTTCTTCTATATTTTTATTATTATTCATATTTATTATTTCCTTCTCCCTGTTCTCTTTGAGCTTATTCTGTTGTACTTCTCTAATGTTTTAAGCTGATGCTCATAGGTTTTCAGTCTTTCATTTCCTCCCTGAGAGAAGCATCTAAGTTATTTCTTAAGAGGATTTTCCTCTCTGAGAACACTTGGCTTAAGCATCCAGCTCCCCTACAGCCAAGAGGAGGAGGGCCCAAGCCAACTCCTTCCCCTCCTCAACCTTTTATACCAGGACCCTCGTCAGGGAGAGAAGCAAGGAGAGGAAGAGACTATTTCCAAGACCTAGCACTTTCCTAGAGAGTGTGTCACTTCACTGAAGGGACTGTCTGAATTACTGGACTAAAATAAGTCTTAAATTGGATTGACCATTGAGGTCAACCCCTTCTCCCCGCACTGATCGCTTGGCCGGGCCTGTGAAACAGGCAAACTTAGGTACATTAATCAATCAGTCAATCACTCAATCACATTTCAGTGTGGGCTAAATTTGATGACTGGGCTATAATGATCCTGAGTGACCGATGCGATTATAGTATTGCCCGCTGTTCAATCGAGGACAGCAAATACAGTTATTCACTAGTTTCTTTTAAAGCTATTTCCCGAGCAGACGTTCTGACGCCCCTTTCTCCTTATTAACACAGCACAACCTGAAGAAAGGATGGAGGCAAAATGATTTACAAACCATCCCCGGAGGCAACCTTGCTGTTCATTTATTCCCTGCCATTTTTGAGAGCCTTAAAGCTTTTTAGTTCCTGCCATGGCTGCCTTCACATACCTTCCAGGCTAAAGGGGAAGAGAGACAAAGGGACGGGCGGCTCTCAGGCCTGATGACAAATGCGTCACAAGTCGCGTGGGTGGAATCGGGGCACACGGTGGAGGGCACCCGGCCTATCGTCTGGGGCTCAGGGAAGACCTTCCTTGAGGAAGTGGCGTCCAAGCCAAAGGGAGCCCGGCAAAGAAGTGGTTCAGCCCGTGCCAAGGCCTGGAGGCTGGCGAGCATGCCCAACGCACCAGGGCCTGGCAGAAATTCAGAATGGCGCGCATCCAGTGATAGGTGGTAAGGAGTGAAAGGAGTCTAGAAAGGGAGGCAGCTGCCCAGTCATGAGGGTCTCACCAGCCACAGGAAGCAAGGTGTCTGGATTTGCCCTGAGAACCACAAGAAAACACTGAAGGGCGTGAGCGGGACCCTGGCCGGGCTAACGTTTCCCACGACGGTACAACACACTACGAATACACCATCTCGCAGGACCTCTGAAGTCCTGTGTGAATTTCTCGCTGTCTGAAAACTGCATCTTGTTCTCAGTTTTGTTTTTTCTTTTCGGGACCTCAAATAGTGAAGTAATCTCAACAAATTGCAAGGCAAAGAACATGTTTTCACAACACCATACGTTGTTCCGGGAGGAACGCAAGCACTTTGGGATAAACTCAAAGAATATATCCAATAAATACAATTGCATTCAGCAGGCACTAATGAAGGATACAAGAGTAATCCTCTGATTAAAGAAGGCAGCATTTTAGAAAAACAAGCTGAATGGGTCCTGCCCCATCGAAGCACCGAGACACGCTGGCTTCTGACCTTACTCATCAGAAAACCGACCGTGTCATGTGGTCCCCCTCTGCTATGAACGCTCCTTCTTCAGAAACAAGTAGGAGTTAGCCCTTTCTACTCAAATTAGCTTACTAGAAAACAAATTATTTAACGTAAACATAGCAATTAGCAACGATTTAAATATTAGCAGTGCTATAAAAATATTTTTCAAATCGCTTAAAAAAAAAAAGGCAAATAAGAAATCTGGAATGTCTCTCGGGCATTTCAAATTTAATATATCTGGAAGCACACCCACTACCCCATTCAGAGTGTGGGGTAATCTATACTATAAGTGGGTTACATTCCTAAAAGTGAGAGGGTGTGAAGACAGAGTTTTATATTGAAGGAGAAATATACATGTAATATATTTTGTGTGTGGGGGGGTGGGTGTATATAAACATATATACGGCCATCCCGGAGTACAACACATGAACTCGATTGAACCCAGTTCAGGGGCAGGGCAGTTATAAAAGACATTTTGGGAGTAACTGGGGAAGATTGATCTGGGACCAAATATTAGCTACCACGGAATGAGTGTTGCTTTTCCAGGTGCGATACTCGGGCTTATGTGGCAATACTGGGGAACAACCTCTCGGAGACGTACGTGTGCATGTGTTTAGGAGCACAGAGCCGGGCTATCTGCAACTTACTTTCAAATGTGGTGAAATACTAGCGAGCGGTGAGTCTGGGTAAAGGGTGTACACGTGCTCGTTACACCAGTTCTTTCTCCTTTTATGCAGATTGGAGATTTTTCAGTCAGAACAAAAAACAAGCAAACAACCCAAGCCAGCACACTGAGCTATTTCAGTCGCAGAAACCCTAAGCCACTGGGCCTCACAAAAGCTGCTGAACGGGTCAAAGAAGAGATCGGGTCAATGCGGGCAGGTGTAAGGTGACAGTCTCACTCAGAAAACCAGCGTTTGGAGATGCATTTGTGAGGAAAGGCAATTCATGTCTGTCCAGACCTGGGGTAGTGATATCCCCCGAGCCTCCCGGGGCTGAGCACCGGAGGGCTTCCTGCGACAGGCGATGGTAAACAGAGGAGCCTTCTGTGGCGTCCCTCCTGAAACCCACAGTGGTGCCAGCATCCCTGCTCCTTCCTGCATGGCGCCCTCGCCCTCTGCTGTCACCTGCTCACTGAAGAATGTGCCAAAGGCCGGCCCCGACCTCTGCCTCTGGAGCTCTGGGCCCAGGACGCCAGCGCCCTTCCCTCGTGTCCCAGAAGTCAACCGGCTCGGCCCACCACCTCCCGTCCCTCCTGAACCTGCCATCTCACTTCCCCATGTGCTCTGGGCATCGGGAAGGTGCAAGAAAATAAAATCCTCAAGATGCTCCCGATTCGGGTTCTTCTGAGGGCTTTGAAAAAGTCTTGTTCCTGCTTCCTCAGTGTCATTACCGCTGCTATCGTTCCAACGGGAGAAGCTAAGAGCCAGGAATGGCTAACTCCACAACAGTGACAAAATGTCTGGTTTTTAAAGTTCACCCAGTCTCCACAAAGGGCTGAGAAGGAGCTGGAGTGTCACCCACCTCAACGGCTCACATCTCTGAGGGCTGCTCGCCATCTTGCCAGATGGCACGGTCCTTCTCTGGAAGGACCCAGGAGAAAGCTTTTCCTTACACTGGGCCCGAACTTACTCCCTGTGGCTGCCCGTTCTTTGTTTCAAGCCTCAAGCCAGCGAAATCCTTCTTTCCCCAGTAGCTGTGCATGAAAGCACCGGATTGCCCCACTCCATCCTTCCCACGCAGGAGGCCTCCTGGTGGCCGTGGTCCCCAGGCTAACTGAGGGAGCCAGTGAGCCTGAGGAAGTCCGTGGGCTCCTGAAGGCTCCAGTGCGGACACGCTCAGTCCACTGTGGGAAGCACAAGCATGCGGGCTGCTTTGCCCCGGAATCTACCACATCCTCTTACATCTCAGCGATGGCTTCACTTTCCATACGGGCTTTAACTGAGGACCCAGTGGAAACATCACACCAGGAAGCACAAAATCCACATGACACTGAGTTAGTGCAGCTGGGAAGGCTCCATCTGGGCAAGCACCTTCTGTCAATGGCATTTATTTAATGAGAATAAAAAGCAAACGCAATGAACTATGAAGGGTGGCTCAGGATATAAAATAAATATAAATGCTTACCTCCCCCTGGAAGCTCTTCAGCAGTGGCGCTACCTGCTTGCGCAAATCCTGGAGCAAGAGGGGTGGGTCAGGAAACAGCCATTGCAGAAGGAAAGAGAAGGGAAACATTCGTTAAGGCCTCCTAAAAACAGCTTTGAATTCAGTGATGATTATCATTAGATAAAGCAATCCTGGTACCTCCCCTGTCCATTTCCTTCATTCGTACAACATAAATCATGCTGACTGGCTCTCCGTAATTTAAATGAACTTACTTGGGAATATCACTAGATTCTCTTTCTTCCCGAGGCCCGGCTACACACACTTCATGCTGAATGTGCTATGGACTCGAGTGTTGGCTGGTGTCAGTCTGAGATAACCTGCTTAGTATAGAATAGGATCTTATATTGTACATTTGACTTGTTTGTATCTGAAAAGGATCTGGGGCCACCATCCTGCATTTTAGCTGTTTCTTTTAAGCACTGTTACTGGGGGATACGTCTGTTTTGAATCCGTGTCTGATACGGTCGGTGGAAATTTCATCCCAAGCTACCAGTACCCCTTTCATAACAACGGAACACCCCAGAGGGAAGTCTGTACGATCTCCTTGAGAATATTTTCTTTCAAATGAAGTAAGTGACTAATGCACAACATAGTGATTATAGTCAATAATACTGTATTATAAACTTCAAAGCTGCAGAGAGACGAGATCTTAACTGTGCTCAACACAAAGAAGAAAAGACAATTATGTAATGTGATAAAGGTGTGAGCTAAACACTACTCCAGCAGGAATAGTGCAAGTTTGCAAAAGTACCAACCAACCCAGGGTACACCTCCACCTTACACAACGTTACGTGTCAACTGTATCTCAATGGGAAAAAAAAAATGAAGTAACTGAGAATATGCGTCAAAGACTTTGAAATATACTCAAACAATGCAGCTCCTCCTTCATCGAGACATGGGGCAAATGAGGTATTTACTGAACATGATCTACGTGCCATATCAAATTTAATAAGTCTGGGCCAAGGCCAGGCATCTGCCTATTTTCAGGTTCCAAGGCTGATGCACACGCCAACTGATGAGTACCGGCAAACAATGGACATGGGCCGATCAACCCATAACACAGGAAGGAGGTGAAGTATTATTTCAGGATAAGAGCCCAGGTGCTATGGGGAGAGCACAGAGGAAGGATAAATTCAGATGAAGGAGGCGAGGAGCGGTTTCACAGAGGAAGTGGCATCTGGGCTGAGAAGGCGGCAGGGTCTTTGCAGGCCAGTTCTCAGTATGCCCGCCCGTGCGCACGTCCCCTCTAACCCGCCGTCGAATACACAGATGCTCCTGGGCAAATAAAGAGTCTGGACGTCTGTCTACAGCTCCTGGGTCAGAACCCGGTCCATCAGATGGAAGGCGGCGGACAGAGCCCTGATTCCAAATTCTGGCCCGGCCACTCACTCTCTGTGGGAGCCCGGGATGCCACTCTACCTCCAGAAGCTCAGTTTCCCCTCCCCAACGTGCTTAATAATACGAACCACTTTCACTACTATGAGTAACATCATAGTTACCATTCAGGGAAAAGCGTTCTAGAAAATTTAGAGTTACCCTAAATCCATGTGAGCGCACAGAAGACAGTCTTCTCTGGCACCAGGACTTTTTCAAGCCTCACTTGAAGGTGGATGAAGAGGGAACCCCCACACCCCAGAAGGGGTGGGGGATGACCCCTCGGCCTCTCTCGCTCTGGGATGCTGTGATTCTCTAAGGAGGCCCGGCCCTGGGCCTGCTCAGCGCCCCCGAGGTGAGCCGTCCTCATCAGCTGTGTGTACGTACACAGAGCCACGTGCGGTACCTGCTTGCTCTTTTGCTGACTGATGGACAGCATTCTGTGCTCCTTTAGCCTAGCACCTAACCCAAGGGCCCTTCTTCCATCCTAAGCTCGGAAACCAGCTCGCTCCCTCACAGAGCTGAGCAGCGTTAGGAAGAACGGCTCATGGTGTTTCCTGCTCCTGGGTCCTTTGTGGTTTTCCTCTGGACCAGGGCCTTTAACCATTTTGGGTCGTGAAGCCTTCTGAGAATCTGAGGAAAGCTATTCACTCGTCCCTCCGGGTTGCAACTCTGCGAATGACTTCGCTGTCGCCTTCCTGAAGCCTATCCACACGACCCAGGTTAGGAGCCAGGTTAGGACCAGGTTAGGACCCAGGTTAGGACCCCTCGTTCCGGCCTGTGCTGTCCAGTATATAGCCACCAGCTAGTTATACTTAAACATAACTTAATTAAACCGAATTTAAAAATTCAGTTCCGGGCGCCTGGGTGGCTCAGTTGGTTAAGCAACTGCCTTCAGCTCAGGTCATGATCCCAGGGGCCTGGGATCGAGCCCCACATCGGGCTCCCTGCTCTGCGGGAAGCCTGCTTCTCCCTCTCCCACTCCCCCTGCTTGTGTTCCCTCTCTCGCTATGTCTCTCTCTGTCAAATAAATAAATAAAATCTTTAAAAAAAAAAAAATAAATAAATAAATAAATAAAATAAATAAAAATTCAGTTCCTTCGGTTGTAGAAGCCACGTTACAAGGACTCAGCAGCCACATGAGGCTGGCGGCTACCAGGCCAGAGGGCACAGATCCGGGGCTCCTCCTCACTGCAGAGCAATCCATCTATCAGACGGGGCTATGCCGTAAGCTCTCTGCCAAACACAGCTAACCCACATTGTTTTGTACTGTGACCCTGTGCAAGTACTTGATCAAGAAATGTTATCATTTCCCTTTTAATGATACGTTTTCCTATAGGTCGCATTCCTAAGGGTGATACCATTATTTCCCCAGAGAAGGCAGTACTTTTGTTTCTCTGCCCCAACCCTTTCTATGTTCTTACACCAAGTTCAATGACAAAAAAAGCTGTCAGAGTCTTTATCAGCCTCTTCCTAAATAAATAAGGCCATCTGTGATAGACAGTCCTCAAAGATGCCCATGTCCTGATCCCTGGGGCCTGGGGCTCTATTAGGTTAGGGACTCAGCAGCTATGAGTAACTTAGGGACCCTGAGCTGGGGAGACGAGCCTGGTTGGCCCAAGGGGGCCAGAGGCAGGAAGGAGGGCAAGAATACTCCTTTAGCCCGAGTTCTTCTCCGGGGGACAGAGGAAACAATGTACACCAAAAGCCGTAAGTGGGGAACCAGGGATGAAAAGGGTGAAGAATGAGGGGGATCACCGTCGGATCCCAGCCAAGATCAGTGGTAAAAGCCCATGTTGTAACCACAAGAAATGAGCCACGCTCCTTTGTCAGAAACCTGGGACCACAGGTTATGACGTGGGAAGTCTAACGTGAACAGCCCACTGTGTGTTGGGGATAGGGTGACATGGAGGGCAAGGTGGCAGTAGAGAGAGCCTGGGGACTCTAGGGGGGGACCAGGCTGGTCCCCTGCCCTCCTCATCCGTCCCTGGGGCAAGGACAGACAGGCAGGATGAGCGCACCGCACTGCTCTGGTCACAAAATTGCAAACACAAGATGATGGATGGAGTTTGCCTGTTGTTTGTTTTCCAAAAAGGCTGACTTTGAGGAAGGCAGCTGGTTAATGAGGTGCGGCTGTATTCTCCAGTCTTCCCGCCAAGCAGCCCGGTGCTAGGGTTCGCATCCTAGTGGGTAAAGAGCTGGCGAACATTCATGAAGCGGTGCTGGCCCAGTCCATGGCACGCAAGCCCGGCTTTCACAGATATGCTGCAAATCTTCCTGTCAAGAGGCCACAAACCGGGGCGCCTGAGTGGCTCAGTCGGTTAAGCGTCCAACTCTGGGTTTTGGCTCAGATCATGATCGCAGGGTCACGAGATCGAGCCCCGCATGGGGCTCTACCCTCAGCAGGGAGTCTGCCTAAGGATTCTCTTTCTCCCTCTGCCCCCACTCTCTCTAATAAATAAATAAATCTTAAAAAAAAAAAAAAAAAGAGGCCATAAACCCATGTTCATCTATTACGTAAAAATAAGATGTAAACAGTTCAAGGACAGTAACTTCAATGTGATACTTGTCCAACAACCATTCGAGCCCTGGGCTTCGGGATGGCCCCTCGCTTTCCAGGGAGCTATGGCTGAGCGCCCACCCCACCCACACATGGTCTGCAGGCCTGCCTCGCTGGGTCTGACAGCTGGTGGCATCTGATGGCCCTTGGGCTCTGGAGAGGGGACTCCTAAGGCTTTCCACGGGTCCAGATCTGGCTGCTGAGAGCTGGAAGCCAGGCCCCCCAGTGTCACAGGACGTGTTTCCTGTTGCTTCTCACTGTGAGTCTATAAAGGCAGCTGTGATTGTAAGAGTGCATCCTCTTCTTTCCAGACTAGGGGCTGCTTGAGGGCAGGGAGTGGGTTTGAGGCCCCCCGCCCCCAGCACCCCAGGTGGCATCGCCGGCAGCCAGCGCCGGGCTGGACAATATTTTGCTGAGGAAATCCAGGCACAAGAGGTTTTAAACCTTGAGTGGGTCAGTCATTCCTTTCCCCAGAGGGTCAGTCCACCACACGCAGGACGGGGGCAGGGCTGTAGGTGTGGCCCCCCCGGGTTACCGGGCGCCCTCTGTGGCCCCCGGCCTGGGTTGGCACCGACACGAGGTTGCTCCCGAGAGACTGAATGCCATGTTGGGCTACATTTACAGGAGCGCTCACCTCAGTCCCCTGCGTGTCTGGAACGGGGCCTGGCACACAGAGGGACCTCAGAAGACACAGAGTGGGTGCATGAGTAAGAGGAAGACAGGCAGCTGAACAATCCCTCAGAGGGCATCAAGACCTGGCCGCGCGAGAGGGTGCCTGCATCAGGGCCAAAAACCAGGCGCCGACCACCTACGTAACTTAAAATTGCCCACGGTTACACTGACAAAGCAAAAAGAAACAGATGAAATGAGTCCATCCAAAATATTTTCATCTCCCATATAATCAATATAAAAATGATTTTAATTTATTTTTATTATTTACTTAATTGACAAAGAACGATACTTCTTTTTCTGGTGTTAAAGCCTCTGAAATCTGCATTTTACGCCTCGGCACATCTCACTTTGGACCGGCCACATGTCAAGTGCTCCCTCCACTGACCCCCCGTCACCCCACCATCTCATGGAGCAGCTCAGGGCTAAGAGAGGCAGTCACCATGCATCAGGGCTCTCTTGGGAGAGAGGGTCGAGGCTGGCCAGCACCACCCCCCCCCAGATGGTCAGAGGGAGATGTGAGAGAACAAGAATCAAGAGAAGCAGGAGGAGAGCCAGAGGAATAGATGCATCACAGACGTGAGGCGCAAGAAAACCACTGGGTTTAGCAGCCAGGGAGTTCCTGGTGGCCTTGAGGGTGCCCCAAATGGACTGGGGGTGGAACACAACCTGTGAGGGGTGGAGGTGCTGGGGTTCTGAGCTCTAAGGAGAGGGGGGGGGGGGCGGTGAGGAAGAAGGTCTCAGGCCAAGTTAACACCAGTTCTTGTGACTGAGCGTGTGACACACAGCAGCCCTGCCAAGAGAAGGGAGAGACACCCACATTTTACAGCCGAGGATACGTGAGGCTCAGAAGGGCAAGAACACTTATCCAAGGTCACACGGCTGGCAGTGAGGACGTAACCCCAGCTCTCCAAGGCCTGGGCCACAGTGAGATTCTGTGAAGGAATCAACCACCTTGGCCAGGTGTGGGCACAGGGGTGACACTGGGGGGCCACCTGGTCAGTGACATAGGGCGGGGCACACACCTATCACTCAGGAGTCTTACAACGGGCCCGGACTCGGAGGGGAAATGGTGAAACTGGACAGGGTCATGGAACGTGGAAGGTGGCAGGGCCGAGGCATTTGGGACCCCCGTGGATGACAGAAGAGGGGTCAGGGCGTGAGTGCAGGGAGGCCTTGGTGCGGGTACAAGACCCAGACACCCTGGAGGTCAGCCCACCAAACAGTACCTCCTGCTGGGCTTGCCCTCAGTCGACCCCACAGCCCACCAAGCTGGCTCCAGGCCCGCCTCACGAAAACAGCAACTTGGACAAGTAGAAGAGACGATAGAAGTGTCCCTGTGTTCTGGCGCAGCACTCCAGGCAGGCAGAAGAGCCTCCCACCATGGCTGTAAATAAAGTAAACTCATCTCCACTGTCCCTGCTCTGACCAACCCACTGTATTTGGTTAGAGCACAATCATTCCTTTGGACATAGTGACATCTCATGACAAGCTTGTTCAAATAACCTTTTAGATATATATTTTTAAACTCTTTCTAAAAAGATTTTATTCATTTGTTTGAGCAAGAGAGAAGGAGAGCGCATGCGCCTAAGTGGGGAGGGGGGAAGGAGAGGGACAAGCAGACTCCCCGGTGAGCAGGGACCTGACATGGGGCTCGATCCCAGGACCCTGAGATCATGACCTGAGCCCAAGGCAGACGCTTAACCAAGTGAGCCACCCAGGCGCCCCTCAAACAACCTCTTAGAGATTAAAGTTGGATGTGTGTGTTTGTACTCACACAGATACGTATGTTTGAAGAACTTTAGAGGTAAAAAGGCACTAAATATTCACGCACACCCATACACACACAACCGGTATGTTTGTATGTACGTCAAGCCACCAGCTAAAAACTCCCCATTCCAATTTTATTTTTGGCAGTTTGAGAAATTCCTTATCCAATTCTGCCACCTGCAAATATTATCTGCTTTCGTACTAAACTAAGGAGACAGGGCCGAGGATGCTCACTTGTGACCCTGGGCCGTGCCACCATCGTTAGTGAGCACGTGACATGATTTACTGTCCTTTTAGAACGCGGCGCCCTTTGCTGTCCCCACAATGCCACAAACTGCCGACACAGTGTGTCTATGTGCCCTTCTCTGCAACTGTAAACTGAAGAAAGTGGGGGCCAGGCCAACGAAAATCATATTGGCATGAACTGATAATGACGGATTTAACACAAAGATAAAAAACACTCCATAATTCCAGGGTACCCCCTAATTACACTGACAGGTTTTGCAGCGCAGTTTTAAATTCGCTTTGATTCTGTACCATTTACTGAGCAAAAAGCAACAAGCATCTTAACACGTAGAAAGTGATGTCCTTGAGATTATTAATATCCATGTCTGTTGGCAAAGCCAGAAGAGCGCATTTCGACCTTCTCTCCCTTGAGTGCATTCCAAATAATAAGCAATGTTTATAGACAGACGCTTCTAGGTGAAAAGGATTTTCACTGTTCTCCAAACCACTGATTCACAACTCACTTTTGAGATCAGAAAACTGAACGGCAAAATGCAATTGAGGAATTTTCTGTGTAATGATGACTCCTGGAGAAAATCATGCTGATTTAGAAGCCAAAAACAAAACGGAACAAAACAAAATCACCATGTGGCATTCAGATGCACCTGTGAGGTGCGACATCCCAAAACACAGTCCCTGGCCGCAAACGGTGTGCGTCTTTGGCTTTCTGCCCATTCTGGGCACCTGGGTGGTCTCTCGGGAAGGTTCTGTCCCTATATCCCCTGCCGTCTCTCCCATTCCGTGGGCTGGGCATACCACAGAATCCCATGCCACAGATATCGAACTGGTGGCCACCGGGGTCCACCTGTGCCCAGGAAAGAATGGTGCCCAGGACATGCCTGGTTAGGCTTAGAAGGACAAGCAGGTGAAGGGAGATGGCTCAGCTGTCATGTGTCAACAAAAGGAGGCTATGAATCACAAACACATCTCCAATCATAAAACGGTTCCTATTTTCCAAATCTTCTGTAGTCCAGACTTTGCAGGGTGTTTTACTAAATTTTACATTGTCCCTTTCACTTCTGCTCTTAGGTAACTCACATGCATTTCTGTCAAATGACATTTCAGACTCACTGATGTCTGACAGCGTCTCTCGGAGGTGTCTCATCCCCTACGGTGGCAGCCCAGGAGTGGGTCCTGTCTTCTCTGGGGACAACCCTGCCTTCCCAGAAGCACGGGGGTGGGGGCGGGGGGGGCAGGGCAGTGCCCGAGATTAAGAGTGTTCCACCAGGGCACCTGGGTGGTTAAGCGTCTGCCTTCGTCTCTGGTCATGATCCCAGGGTCCTGGGATCGAGCCCCGCATCAGTCTCCTTGCTCAGCAGGGAGCCTGCTTCTCCCTCTCCCTCTGCCTTCCCCTCTGCCTACTTGTGCTCTCTGTCTCTCAAATAAATAAATAAAATAAAACTCTTAAAAAAAAAAAAGTGCTCCACCGACTGAGCCAGCCAGGCGCCCCTATTTTAGGCTACATTAAGCAAAGAGTGCTACTTCTTAAACTGGGATGTCACTGACTTCACTCCTCACTCTGCTTCTGAAGATGGTAAGACGTGTCCAGTGTATGCTTTACAATCGATAAAATACGGCACGCCAATGAACGGACGTTAAAACAACAACACCTGAGTTGTTTTTGTTTCGAAACTATAGTGGCCTATAGTTTAGGTATTGTGGCTATGTTTTTCAAAGGGGTCCTTGTCTCTTAGAGATATATCCTAAAATATTTATGGATAAAATATGGTTTTTGCTTCCAAATAATTTTACAGGGAGGGGGGTGATGGGTGAAAAGAATAAAGGAAGGAGTGTGTTGGCAGGCCGATGGCGGTCACAGATGGACAACGGCACACACGCAGGGATTTGCTGTGCTCTTCACCCTATCATCTTGTGTAAGTTTGAAATAGAAAATGTTTTTAAGGGGCGCCTGGGTGGCTCAGTCGTTAAGCGTCTGCCTTCGGCTCAGGTCATGATCCCGGGGTCCTGGGATCGAGCCCCACATCGGGCTCCCTGCTCAGCGGGAAGCCTGCTTCTCCCTCCCCCACTCCCCCTGCTTGTGCTCCCTCTCTCGCTGTGTCTCTCTCTGTCAAATAAATAAATAAAATCTAAAAAATGTTTTTAAAACACTAGATTTCACTCTGAAACACGCGAAGCCTTCAGCTGACTGATCACAGGGAACAGGCAGAGAAAGAATTAAGAGGTAGGAGGTAGGGACTATCTCTCTTAAATTACAAGCTATCAGCTTGTCACCTGTCACCTTCATCAGGTTAACCTGGAGATGGAAGGGTCATCTGGTCCAATCTGCTGCCCAAGGCAGGAGACCTCTCTGTGGTATCCTGGCCACGCAGCTTGCCCTCCCGAGGCCGCTCCGTCCCTCCTGGGACAGTCATGGTGTGGGAATGTGTCTCGATGTGGGGTCATGGTTTTCCAATACGGGGCTACCAGCGCCACCACGGAAGGCAGATATTTGGAAGAAAGCCATCCTGAGCGGGCACAAAGACTGTGACTACCACCAGCAGTTCGTTAATGAATAATTCACAATCAATTGTTTTTCTGAACAAAACCCAGAGCAGATTCGAGATGATTCCACTCTCACTGACTTGCTTTATGATGTATTTTCTTGAGAGGGGGATGAAAGAAGCTGGTTCCCTGACCTGTGGGTCTGCTCGGGGGCTGGGGACATGAGCGGCTGAGGCTCAACACCCCCTTTGGCCCATCCAGTATTTGCAAACCCCGCTCCTCTCGCTCCACAGACCGTCTTCCCCACACCACGTCTTCCCTCCAGACCAAATGCCACTCTAGGCCTCTTGCCTCCCGAGTCTACAGATAGGTTCTAGCTGCTAGACATACAGATCATACAGATGCCAGACAGGGGTAACCTGGATGGAGTCATTTCCTTTGCAAATCAAGAAATTCCTCTCTTTTCTTAAACAAAAATACAAATACGTCAAATTTCAGCAACAGAGTCCGCCATTTATAAATGCATTAAAACACAGTAAATACAACATTAGGTTGGACATAAATACTGCAGTTTAACCGAACTACCACTTGGCCAAAAGGTGATTATAAATTGATGATTTTTTTTCTTCCCAACCGAGAGACTCATCAGACTGAAATGAGAAAACGGTCTCTTTTCTGCAGCTTAAAGCCAAAAGACTGAATACTGTTCAAAATCATCGAGCTCCTGATTCTTTATGCTGATGTCTTTGCAGTTCTAAAATATCCTGATGATGTCTGAATCATCCTTATTAGCAAAGAAAAACCCGGGTGGTGCATCATAGCGAAGGCTGGCCTTATTGACCATAAACCTAACCGTCAGCTTTCTTATCGATAAGCCATCTCTCTTCTACAAATACCACCCATGCGTATTTGTCCAGCCCAGTTTTCTAAGGTAGCACCAAGGAAAGAATACTGATTATCTGGAAAAGAAAAACCATTCTTGGTACTTATTTCCCTGCACGTCGTTTAGATTCAAAGAATTTCTCCCTTATCAAGTGCGCCAGAGCACAGCCCAGGTGTGGAGGCTTGAAACCTGGACGCTACAGATTATATGGCGTGCAGACTGCCGAGCTCAACTTTAAAATACAGTTTGGCGCAAAGTGAAGTTTCTCTTCGTGCCGCGATACTGAAACCTTCGCTTCCGGTCTTATCACCTGAAGATGAATCATGCGGCTATCAATGGAACACCCTACTTTTGGTTACTTTTATAGATGGATGTGTACTCCCTCCAGTCTCTGGGATAGAAAAAAGGTAATGTTAAATGGCATTTAAGCTGAAGTGTTAAATAAAAAATATCTTTCTATGCAACAGCAGGCAGTATGTCCTGGCAATTTCTCAAAGATTTTAGTTCACAGATTTGAGAAAATTCCATTAGCTTTAATTATTTATCAGCAGTCAATTTAGATTACTGTTGTTGACCTATTTTTACAGTGCATGGGCCACCCAGCAATGAAATAAATGAATAGTCCTTTTCTACAATGGCTGATTTTCTGAAATAATAGAAATCTAGTTTAAGGAAGGAATGAAACCCCAAACATGTAATTACCACAATATATAACCTGCCATGCTGCCTTTGGAGCTGGATAAAATGCACATCTTTGTGAGTTTTTTTGGTTATTAAATGAGATTATCTTGAAAGGGATAAACTCGCTCATGCTATAATTTCTTCCCATTTAAATTTCTTTGCTCCATTGAAAACATGTTCTGTATCTTGGCAAAAAAGCCTCTAACACTGATGGATATGCCTTTAGCACTGTGCCTAATCGAACTGCATAATGGGAAGGCCTGGCTTTGCGGAGCTGCAGGGGAGCGAGGAGAGGGTTCCTGGCGGTGAGCGCCGACAGCCAGTCGTGGGCACCCCGAGTCCCCTGGGCAAGAGCAAGTGTTCTTCTTTCCGAAGACTCGTTTGATGATGAGAAGTGGCAGGTTTATCGGACTGCTATGCTCGAACTTGGAGCTAAGGTGATGAGGGCTGAGGATGGTGCCCAGATTCAAGATACAGAGGCCCTGGTTTGAAGGAAGAACCGGAAGCGCCTGGGGGCAGCTTAGCAGTATGGGAGAGCCCAAAGGTCACCAAGCCGGCGGTTGTCAGAGTGAGATCTGGGGACTCCTGGCTCCTGGAGGCCCTTCCAAGGTTCCACGAGGTCCAAATTATTTTTGTTATTTGCCTTTTCCACCCTCATTGTCTTGCAAAGGCACGTGGAGTTTTCCAGATGCTCTATGCCATGGGATGAGGTCATCACTCTGATGTAAGGACACGTGTGCTTATGTAGTCTTGTGCTTTAAAAAGTGTCAGTTTTAGGGCGCCTGGGTGGCTCGGTTGGTTAAGCGACTGCTTTCAGCTCAGGTCACGATCCTGGAGTCCCTGGATCGAGTCCCGCATCGGGCTCCCTGCTCGGCAGGGGGTCTGCTTCTCCCTCTGACCCTCCCCCCTCTCATGTGCTCTCTCTCTCTCATTCTCTCTGTCTCAAATAAATAAATAAAATCTTTAAAAAAAAAAAGAAAAAAAGTGTCAGTTTTAACCTCTAACGCCTCACTATGGATAGATGCTCTCTGGAGTCCTCAATGTTAAGAGGCCAGAAAGTTGGAGAAATGGCAGCTGCAAGGTTTCTGGCCTCGGAGTATAGAACCGCATCCAGCTGTCAGGATGTCAAGGCGGTCTGATGACCTGCCGGAGCCCCGTGAAGCAGCTGGGCCAGTCGGTCACCCCGGGCACTGAGGCCCTCCCCCTGTATCTCATGGTGTCTGTGGGCCTGAGGGCTTGGAAGCACTGGCGTCAGCCCTGCCTGGTGGCTCAGGGATTTCCGGCAGGACTTTTGGTGGCCAGGAGAGGAGACGACCTCCGGTTCCTCTGACCCGTTCTCTACATACATCTGATTTCCCTTTAGGTCACTTTCTGAATAAGGGCTCATGTATAAACCCTTCGTTTTATTTCCGAACTTCGAAAATACTGCTGTGATTTGGTTACGTAGCCACACATGGCTGGGTTTTGAGTTTGTCAAAGAGAAGAACTACATATTTCATTATAAAACCATTCGAACATTGACTTCATGCCATGAAGGAGCTAGTCCCAGTCCTGCCCTCATGGGGCTTACATCCTCTGTGAAATCTGAACCAAGTCTAGATTCCCAAGTCTAGGCAGCTAAGGGGCAACGCACACCCCAAGTCTGCTCCTGGGGCGACTGACAGTGTGAGGCCGGGAGGAGACAGTGAATACCGGTGGATTGAATGAGTGAACAAGTAGATGCTCTTCTCAGACTCAACACCGCACCAAACCTTTATGGGAACTGCTGCAAAGGGGATCCATGTGCCATACAAGGGACCTGCCCCAGGGGTGCCTTTCTACCCTGGGACTCTCTGAAAGGAACCAGGAAACGGGGCTCTGGCTTCACCACACCCACCCATTGTAATTGATGCCAGACCTTAGGCCCTGCTGACATTTAGACAAATGGGCTACTTGTTAGAATGGAGATTAATCCATCAGTTTAGTGCTTCTACTTCTGGGAATGCATCCACAAGGATGACCAGAGACGCAGAGAGAGATTTATGTACAGCAATGTTTAGCATGTCCTGTTTAGAAAAGAGAAAAATTAGAAATAATACAGATGCCAACAGGAGGGGGTTACTCATTCAAGTTGAGTAAAGCAATACAATGGCATATTAGGTAGTCAGTAAAAGTATTGTTTAAAAAGATTTTATTTATTTATTTGAGAGAGAGTGTGCACGAGTGGGGGGAAGGGCAGAGGGAGGGAGAGAAGCAGGCTCCATGCTGAGCGGGGAGCCCCGACGGGGGACTTGATCCCAGGACCCTAGGATCACGACCTGAGCCGAAGGCAGAAGCATAACTGACTGAGCCACCCAGGCGCCCCAGTAAAAGTATTTTTTTAAGGATACTCAATAACTGCCAGTTAGTCACCAAATATCTTTGGGTGGCTATTACAGGCCCTGAGGCCCTGTTACAAGAGCTCCTTCAGTTGGGAGCCAGACCCCTGAGTGCCTGCGCCACCTGGGTGAGAGACGCTAGTGAAATGGGCACCCCCTGAAAAACTCTGCCCCTGGCTGGTGCCCTAAAGGGGAAGAGCATGGCGCTGGGGGTGTCTATGGGGCAGACCTGGCCTGGGCCAGCAGGGGGCGCTCCTCTGAGAAAGGGCACTGAGCCCAGATCTGTAGGACCAGTGGGGGCTGAAGAGGGGAAGAGAAGCCACAGACTACTAGATGGGTTTACAGTACGACCCCCATGCGGGTAAAAATGAATAAACGTCCATATATGTGTGTTTGGGGTAAAAAGCCAAGAACTATATCGGTGTTACGTGGTAAATGAACAGAGTTATAGCTGATTTTTCATTTCTTTGCCTTTAAATAAATCGTATCCTCTTCACAGCAAAAACACTCTTTTCAAAACTGAGGATGTGGATCAAGTAATAGTTTAAAAAGTAAGTGGAGGGGCGCCCGGGTGGCTCACTCGTCAAGCATCTGCCTTCGGCTCCGGTCATGATCCCAGGGTCCTGGGATCGAGCCCCTCATCGGGGTCCCTGCTCGGCAGGAAGCCTGCTTCTCCCTCTCCCACGCCCCCTGCTTGTGTTCCCTCTCTCGCTGTCTCTCTCTGTCAAATAAATAAAATCTTTAAAAAAAATTAAAAAATAAAATAAAAAGTGGAGTTTCTAAGGTTTGCAGAGCAAGTGGGTCACCCTCTGCCACTCCTCTCTGGTACAATCTCTGGACATGGTGACGCCCACGCGGCCAACTGAGCGGTCAGGCGTTATTTCAGTCGACACAGGGCCCGCAGAGAAAATAAATACTATACCTGCTAATGTATGGCCAAACTACATGTCCTTCTCTAAGGAAAAATTATTTTATAAGCGTAGTAAGTGTCAGCAGGAAACCTACTGGTCTGTCATTTTTTTCTTTTTCATTTATATAAAATAGTATGGTTTGGGAAAAGCGTGCTACAAAACAGGATGTACGGCATGATCTTTATTGTTTTAAAATATGTATTATTTATGAACAAAAAAGAGATTGGAAAGATCTAAAAGCAACACGCTAACATTTATATCTAGGATCACAGGTGATTTATTATTATCTTCTTTATGCTATATGCAAATTTCTATAAGGAACAGTCATACTTTTTATAGTCAGAAGACGAAGTCGCAGATCTCAGACAATATCGGGGAGACTTAAAACATCATTGCAAACCGACACCAGAAGGGCAGGGAGAACCCGCAGATGGATCCCAGACAGGGGATGCTAGCATTCAGCAGACAAATCACCAGACAAGGACAGATTTTGCCAACGAGACAGAGGAGATTTAAAACCAGATCTCAAACATACCCCCCTGCCCCACTTCCCTGTCCTGGTCTCCGTTTTGTTTCCCCACCCGAAGGCTTTACTTCAGATTTATTCAGCATTTGTGTGCGTAGCTTACCTAAAATTAAACATTGCGGAAAAAGATATACCTTCATCCTAACTTAATGATCAGCGCACACTGTTATTAATATTTACTTGCTTCACAGAGCTGCTCAGAGGAGTAATTAATAATAAACGATAGGAAAATCTCCTTGCAGACCCAAAGCACACTGTAGACGCTTTCTCAGATACTCACACACACACACACACATGCCAACAGAGGCGGGGACCTTCCTCTGCAGGGTCCCGCTCCTTAGTAGCAGAACATGTACTTGGCGACCCTGGCGCAACCAGGAGGCCCCAAAGACGTGGGATCGAAACAGGGGCTTTATGATTATTACTTGTAATTTCTCTTTCGGAAAATACTACAGAGCAAAAGGGCAGATGAAATGCAGGCCATAATTTCTTAATTTCGAAATGGAATTATTTATATCATACCGCTGGAAACCAAGTCTAAGAAACACATGTGAGTCAGCGGCCAACTAGAGAATTTAAACCTTAGGAATCAGATTTTATGTCTAAAGACGCTCAGAGGCTTCCCAGTGGATTACCTCAACCACGCAATTAAGGAGAAACAAAAGTTTCCAGGGCAAAGAAAGACTTCCTGGCCCCCCTCCACTTCAGCAACCCAGACATGTGGCAGACTACAATGCTCGGCTCCAGGAAGGGGGCCCAACGTCATGCCACCAAAGGATGTCCTTTTGAGGCACCGAGGAAACACCTCCTTAGTTTCTCCCAGTCTTACCCAGCAGGTGCCAGCCCTCAGAGACCCCAGAGGTCAGGGACGAGGTTTACGATGCAGGCAAGGGCAGGGTGAAAAGGTGTTATTCATCGTACGCATTATGCTAAGGCCTCAAGGTCCAAAAGATACTTCACTGACTTTTCACTCTTGAAAGCCTGCAGAGCTCAAGGA
This sequence comes from Mirounga angustirostris, assembly GCF_029215605.1. NCBI lineage: Eukaryota > Metazoa > Chordata > Mammalia > Carnivora > Phocidae > Mirounga > Mirounga angustirostris. The sequence goes on from NW_026991713.1 coordinate 172,062,848, forward strand.
ATATGTCTGAAAAGAAGTCTGCTTGGTACCGATGTCTTTGCCCAACACTGCAGTTCGAGGCAGGCGTGCCATTTCAAAGGAAATCCTGGGTGGGGAAGGGTGGCGTGTGGGAGGAGCAAAGGACAAACCCAGTGTCCCTTTGGGATGTGTCCCCTCGGGGTGCCATAAATGTAGCTCTTAAAGGTACTTGTAGACAGCAACCCACTGTGAAGGCCATACAATTCGGTTTCTACAGGCCTACTGGCCAGGGTGGATGGCAAGACCCAGACTCAGCTCAGAAACCCTGCGCTTCAGGAAGAGTGTGTATATGACTAACTCAGTGGAAAAAGCAGAGCCCTCTGTTCCTGGTGTGGGAGGGAGGGTGACCAGCCACAGAACATACCCTGGGTGTCTGGACCTGGGTCTACAGAAAATTGCTAACACTTACAGATTTACTATGCTTCTGGTAAACCAATGGTTTTAAAACACTTCTGGAATTCCTCTAGCAATCCTTCGCAGGTCTGTTACCAAATCCTAACTTCTACACGGTTCTGGAATTTTCTTCTGAACATACAGCATGGCTTCTTTGTAATGCAACAATTCAGGAAAGAGATACAGCTTAACAAATTCTATATCTCTTGGCCAGAGCCGTTGGCCCCGCTAGATGAATCATAGAGAAGTCCATAAATGTCGAGAGCATTTGCACACAGACTTTTCTTTTATTACCTTATATGGCAAATATAGATCTATTTATCTCTAATCAACGTGAGCTTTAGAGTTTTCCCTACCTTACTGCCTTCCTTAAAAATGTCTCTTGTTCTACGACTCAACCGCACACCCAACAATACTGACATTCAGTACCCCGGGCTGGTTTGTTCTTTTTCTTTTTTTTTTTGGCACAAGGACAGAATGTTTTACATTTACAAATTTACAAATTAAATATCTGAGGTCAGTCAAAATACCTAGCTATTTACATTCTTGCTATACCATAGATGAACAGCAAGGGGCTAGGAGGATTTCCACAAGAATTTAACCTGAACGAGTTTTCTCCCTCAAGGAATCGTGTTTCTTATCACACATTCAGGAATCAGCTAAAAAATAGTGGTTGGGGCTGATTTTTTTTTTTTTGACATATTCTTCAAAGAGATAAACATAAAAAATATTTTCAGGCTTCCAAACACGGACTGCGGGGAAGTTCCATGACTGGCTAGGCCAGTTTAAGAACGCTCTGGAGAAAGCGCACTGCGTTCACTCAACTCGCTTAAAAAATGCGTACCGAGAGTTAAGCAAACAGAGCTGTGAAGATGAACCCCAGACTTGCCCCACTCCTGAAGACACAGAGGGCACAGAGGGGGAGCAAGGCACAAGGGGGAGGAGACGACAGAGTGCTCCAGCCTTCAGAGAGAGGGCTTTGGTTGTGGGCAGGTAGGGGTGGGTTTGGTGAAAAAGGGGGGGGGGCACAGAAGGGAAGGAGGGCGGGCGCAGGGAAGGCTGCGGGAGGGGACCGACCGTGAGGTTACTGCACCTGCCCAGAGAATGGCACAGGCAGGATGGCCCCCGAGGCAGGGGTTAGGGAGCTGGGCCTCCTCATGACCCCAGGCTAGACTTTAAGTACAAGACTCAGCCAGACATTGGTCTATCTTCTCTTTTTATTTTCATATTTGCCTTTGCGACAACAGCAGAGTCTTCAGATACAACCTCTACAAGATGCTGAAGGCCTGTAAGAGATCAGTGAGGGAAACTGGCCGTATGGCCCGGGGTTCAAATGTTCAGCTGTCCGACCTGAGGTTGGGAGGATTCACCTGTCATTCCATCCGGCGCTCCTTGAGAGTCTTGGATGCAAAAGGGTGTCTGTTGGGAATGTCTGTGTATTTGGAGGACCACCGGTAGGTCTGTTTATATCAAAACAATGAGAAATCAACAATATGGGGACCGGCCCTTCAAACTTCATTCAGAATACCCTTTTTCTGTCGTCCGAAATGATCTGTAGCAAGTATCTCTTTTAAGTTCAAGTGTCATGGCAAACTACTAACTGCCCCCCCTCAGTCTCCTACCAATTCCACAGAGGGAGTTGGCAAAGACACGCAGGAGAGGTCATCTTTGTCTCCCAAATCCCACCAACATCCTAAGAGAGCAGCAAACCTTTCTAGAAAGACATTTCTTGGTGGTCTTAGGGGAAAGAGTTTAGGGGGATGAGTGTTCTGCCAGACAGAGGATCAAAGAAACAGAATGTGCCCTGCATGCCAAGTGCTGGGCTTGCCGGTGCTTGGACACATCACCCTCTTTCGAGTTTCTCTTTGTAACCAAAGCTCTTCCCGGCTTCCCACTACCAGATAGGAATGCTAGGAGAGCAGATGGCAACATGGGTATACCAGAAAACAATACATCCAAGGAGGGGTTCTTCCACCTGAAACATCCTTGTGAGGGGTTACAGAAATAAAGCTGAATAAAATAAAATAAACGCCTTGGGCTGAGCAAGGTAGACCGACAGTCTGGCATCTTCTGGGACGGTCCTCAGGGTAGCAAGTCTCTGGTGTTCGCACACACGACCCTCCCCAGAAGTCCATTAGTATTCACCTGAGCCTCTTTGAGACGCTCTTTATCATGGAGACATGCATGCATAAAGACACAACTCCATCACCTCGTACGCTCCTTCCCCTTCTAGGCTAGCTTCCCTGGGTGTGGCCATATATTTATGAGATGCCGACACACGTATTCCCCGAATATAGATTTGATTCCAGAAATGCTCTGTCTGCATGGTTCAGTGGCTCTGTGAACCTCCCTTTCTTATGTAAGCGCATCTGCCAAGTCATCCTTATGGAAAATTTCAAATCAACCTGGGTTGGAACTCCAGCTCTGCTGTGTCCTGGCTGTGCGAATTCGACTCTTCCTAAGATTTCTCTCTGAACCTCAGATTTTCCCCTAGCAGGTAGGAATGATGCTACTAGCCTTAAAAGAATGATGTCTGACACACGGCAGGCAAGCAGTATTTTTGAATCAATGAACGCAGTAGGTCCTCAAGGTGGTGGTTACCGGGATGACGACGGTGACATTATGCCCTTGCTGCAGGTGTACGACTCAGAGCCCCGAAACCCCTCCCACCTTTCACCTGCATGGTCTGCAAAGTGTTCCTATGTTGCAGGTGGCCACTTACGTAGTCTAACCTGATTGATGGCCAGGCTGTTATTTCTCCCTGGCACTGAGTCAAGGGCCTGGCATTTACTGGGTGTTCATGCCATGCTGCTGACTTTGGGGAAGCCAGAGCCGTCTCAGCAACCCCTGCTCCCTCGAGCTCTTCCCTACGCCACCCCTAAAGCTGCCAAGTGCGGCTCACGGGGCCTTATGCAGGGCTTAGCTGTGAGGACTTTTCCCACTTTTCCCGAACAGAAATTTCCGAAGGTGATCTCTGCTAGTTTGTGGCTGGGAAGGTCCTTTTAATATCCCGGATTTCCTCCACTGTTACCCCCAAAGTCGGCGCCCTGCATTCTTCTCCTGGATGACGTGGGAATGACTTCCTATGCCCATCTTGTGGACACTTGGCATTTTTATATCAGGTCAGGGAGGCTGCTCACCTCATTTTTTTTTCTTTTTGAAGACGTGCACTGTTCTGAGAGGTTGGATCAGAGCGACCTTTCCTCTCCAAGGCTCTGTGTGATGGGCCAGAGACACTCTCTTTCTGTGTCTTAACATGTACCAAAGAGAGATTAAGCTAAATGAGGCATCCATTCATGAAGGCTCACTGAAATTATGCCTGCTAATCTTTTAAATGGCAGGAACATTATGTAATACAAAAGGAATCTTAGTAATTTTAAAGCTTTTACCCAACTGAGAAAGTCTAAATTTATAGAAACTGGAGATAAAGAAGTTCCAGAAGGCTGACCAAACTGCCCCCCACCCCTGGTGTGGGGAAATATAGAAAGATACTGTACTGAGTGAGAAGGGGTGGAGGGTGGAGGGCGGAGGGCACAGGGCACAGGGCAGGAGGCTGGGGTCCCAGACCTGGCCTGGGCCCTAAGTCCCTTGAATCGCTTCACCTGTAGAAGGAGGCTCGTCATCCTGGTGAAGACTGAGACGTTTCCTGAGCCTTCTGTGACTGCGAGCTGGTCTGCTGCCCCTGCAAAGCCTTTCTGTGGTGTGTACTTTGGGGTGATGCAGGACACCTGTGGCCACATCCCATGAGGAGTTCTAGGGGCATCATTCACGAGGCCAGCACTGTGGCAGGCCCTGTCCTGTGCTGTCTCGTGCATGTATCAGAACAGCCCTTGAGGAGTGTGGAATGACGCTCACTGTGGACACAGAGAATCAGGGGCTCGAAAAGGCTGTGTTTCATCCGAGGCCATCTAGCCGTAATGCAAATTCAGGGGCCGGCTGGTGCCAAAGCCACTACACTATGCGGCCCCCTAAGCTAGATTTCACCTGAAACTGGCGCAGGGCCAAGCCAAATCTTTGCATTCTATCCTGCCAGTTAACCTCTGGGGCCACCGGAGCGCACGGGTCCAAGGGTTCCCTGAACCGTGATGGGTGATCAAGAACCCAACCTATTTCTGATATGCCACATGTGAACCTTGCCCAGCGGGTGGAAGAAATTCCGGACAAGGGCCTGTCTGTGCAAAGCCACGATTTCACGTAACTATACCTTAGTCTCTCCTCCCGAAACAGTATTTCCTTCACCTTCAGTGTGCAATCTGGTATTTGCTACATGTTTTTCCTGCATGTGTCTTGTCCTACTGGAGCTAAGGAATGGAACCTTGCCCTGGCATGCAAGTCCACAGCAGAGCAGGACAGTGTGCGAATCGGCGTTCAGGTGCTGCCACACGCGGGGGCCGAGCAGGTCCCTCTGACCGCAGGGAGCAGCGGGGCGCGTGGGGCCTGCTCTTCCTTCCACCTGAAAGCTTGCGCAGGGGATGGAGATGTGCATGCGAATAATGACACGGCAGGGGGGCAGGGGGACACACAGGAAAGAGAGGCACAGGGAAAACACGATGGAGGCTCGAGAGAGAGAAAGCCCTTCTTGCTGGATCAAGGAAGGCCAAGGGGAGTAGCGGGGCACTTGAGCCGGCAAGGCTTGGACACGGAGGGGTGTGCGGGGAGGGGGAGGCTTTCTAGGAAGAGGTGATGGTATAAGCAAAGGGAAGAAGTGAGGCATCCGGATCCCCAGGAGCCACGTGGGCCACTCAGGGGCCCCAGACACAGCCTACTCAAGGAGAGTCACCAAACATGGCAAAGGAACACAGGGGTCAGATCAGGGTTTGCCTTAGAAAGGCTGACCTGAGGGGAGTCCCCAGGACTGGCCAGACAGGGGAGCATGGAGCTGAGGGTGCCAATGGGAAAGTACACCTAGAGCAAAGGTGATAAAACCAGAAATGGGGAAAAAAACCAAAAAGCCAAAAAAACCCACAAAACCCAGAAATGGGGCAGTTGCAATGGAGAAGAAGCAACATGGTGTTCTCTAGAACAAAACAGAGGAGGACAGACAGAGGAGAGTCTACTCCTCTGACAAGGTTAGTGGCGGGGATGGAGAGACAAGAGACACCCCAAGGCAGCTCATGGAGTTATTGCAATAAGGAGGGTGGTGACAACAATGAAACCAAAGAGACATACATTTCCACGTGGAAAATCTGGAAAAGCAAAGGCTTCCCTCTACAGCCTGGGCCACACCGGCAGGGCAGGGACTTGGGTTCTTGTGCCCCCGGCGCCCACCGTTTCTTACCCTGGGAACTGCCAATGACACTCAATTTGACGCGTGGAACAGCTGTAATCCATTCCCACCACCCACATCTCGTTCTAGATCCAATCAGGTTCTGAAGAGGATGGGCCAAACTCATTCACGAGAACTTTCTCTTCCCTGAGGGAAAAAATCCGTTGTCCCTGGATTCCACTAGGTACTTGCAGGTTCCCCTTTGAGGAAAGAGTGTAGATGTTTGGTGCTCCAGAGATTCTAATAAGGCTTCCCTGTTTGAAAAGTAACCAGGCAACTGGCCTCATCCTTAAAAGCCAAGTTAGCTAATGGAGCCCCCAAAGCTGGTCCAAACCGAAGGAGACGGACCTACATGCCAATCTTTTCTTCTTCATTCCTCGGCAGAAAGGTAATAGCCCTGACACAAAGCACAGGGGGCTTTTCTTCTGAGCGGCTGCAGCCCCCCCAGAACCCCGCACTTCCTGCTTCCCCAGGTCGGCACCTACTAACAGCGCTGAAGCTCCCATGGCCTTATTTTCCAAGCTAATCTTCCATCATCTGCAAAACCCGACTGCCTGGCTGAAGTCATCTCCATGCCCGCCCGTTCCTGGTTGTTTTCCTCTTTGGGATCCTTTGCAGCTGCTCTTTCTTCAGGGAAAGGGCCTCCCAGGAGCTGCTCCACCTGCACCTTTAGGAACAGGTTCCAGAAGGGACACGGTGCGAACAGTAACGTCAGTAAAGAGCAGAGCAGGGAGGTAGGTGACGCCTCCTCGCTGGTATGCCATCGCTCCTATCTGACTCTATCAAAGGCCAAGTTCTCTGTGACACAGGGCAAGTCAGGAGACTGCCAGCGACTTCTGGCTGGAGGCCTCCTGCGGGAGGCTGAGGAGGGATATGTCGGGTCACAACCTACAGAATCCCGCCTGGAACAAGCGGCGGACCACCTACCCCGGTGCCAAATCCAGCCGGCTGCCAGTATTTTCATGGCCAGCAAGCTAGGAGTGGTTTTTACACTTTTGAATAAATGGTTGGGTAAGTCCCTACATAATGTCCTTATTTTGCCTCTTGGCCAGCCGGGCCTAAAAGATTTAGTATCTGGGCCTTTAAGAGAAAGTTTGGGGCCCCCTGATTTATTCCCTTGTTCCTCTCCTTTTCACTCACCACCCCACTCCCTCCCCCGTCATGGGCATGTGCGCCCGTGAGGAGGGTGAGTGTGGCCAAGTGGAAGGAGCCAGGAGGCCAGAGCACCTGGGCGCGCACCACCCTCGAGCCTGCTCCCCCACCTGGGGAGGACCCTAGCCAAAAGCTTGCTGGAAACCTCTAATGAGATGCGGGATCTGAAATCTCCTCTTTATCAGAACGCTTCGGGGATGCAAGTTGATTGTCACCAGTGCTTATGTGTGAGTTGATTTATCACTAAAATTTCTTTTCTTCTCTTGTAAACGGTGAAGCCTGACATTCTCTCTGAGTGCACACGGATCTAGAATGCGTGTGAGGATCCGCTCAGCTGCCAGACAGATGACCCGAGCAGCCTAACCCGTGCTCCCACGGCCCCATCCCCGGGTCAGGCTAACCTCCCCGTGTGTCCCTCATGAAGCCCATGTGCTGGAGACGCTCGCCCTGTCCACACTCTGCCATCTGGAAAGCATCTGTGTCCAGACCTATGTGGCGGGAGGCAAAGGATGAAGCCGTATTTTTTAGGAGACCCGGCCTGTCTATGCATCTTATAACACAAAGCACAGGGCAATTCAGGGAGAAGGGTGATACTTCACATCGAGGTCATTCTAAAACTGGGGTCGCCATTTAAGTTTAATTTAAGTGACACCATGGTGACCTTATTACCTCGTGATTCCCGGGCATTTAATGTAGCAGCCTGTGAGACGGGCAAGCTCACCACTCAGAACGAGGAAGTGGAGGCTGTAAAAGCTTAGGGCGGCCTGGCGGAGTGATGGGGCAGGCAGGGACGCCAGGCTTCCCGCCCCAAGGGCCTGCTGTGTCCACAGGAGCCCCTCCCTCCGGTCCCGAGCCCCTCCAATATGGTCAATATCATTTGCAAATACAAGGCTGGTGGTCGGCCCCTCTCGGGTCACTTTCTGGACAGCTGAAAAGTAGCCTCCTTTATTATGACTGGCTTCCACTGGCCCCCCCCAAACTGAAGTCGCCTGAAACCGCAGGGAGACGCATGGCAGGCCCTTCTGTCTGGCACACTGTCCCCTGGGCAGTGGGCCTGTTGGATGGGGTAGGACAGAGACCGTCCCTTGAAGGACCAAAGGACTCTCTCTAGAGAGTCCCTCCATGGGTGGCAACAGCTAAGATTTCCCTTCCAAGGCATGAAAGAACTCCACCCAAGGGGCACACTTTTAATAACGCGTATGTGACAGGTGGAGGTGGCCAGGAAGGCCCAGAGCTGCTGGCCGAACGGAGCACGCTCCGTTCCCTGGAGGGCCCCAAATAGTGACTGTTTGACAACAGAGAGCCCCAGCCAAACACCAAAGCAGACCTCGTGTCATCCTGAAGCAAAGAGGGGACTGAGCTCTGGGAGGCGTGTGGCCCACCAGCAAGGTGTCCTTGGACTGCGACAGCTGGGGATGCCACTACCTGGAACTGTACTCATGCTAGTAAGCATAAGTACTCAGACAAGACCTGGGAGCCCCCGGAGGACAAAAACCTGCAAGAAAACATGAGGTGGATATGCCATGGAGAAATAGAACCACCCCAAATCCCACGGCCACTGATGCAAGAGGGAAGGAACCAAGCCAAATGTCTCTCCCTGCCCAGGACTTGAGGTGTCAGGCAGACGTCGCAACCACACACCCTTTTACCTCATCCCACAGTTCTCTGACCACCCCTTAATCAAATGTTTTGTAAACATTTTTCTATCAACATAAGTAGCAAATGGACGGCGAGGTCTCGAACTTGAGCACATTCCGTAAAAACAGTTAATCAGGGAGTAAGCGCTTCCGAGCCGGGCCCACAGCTTGCTACTTGCAAACCTGGGAGGACTCTCTCCAGAAGGACAGAGTGGCACTTGCTCCGCACACACTTATTTAGTACCTACCGTGTGCCCTGTACAAGCATGGCCAGAAGATCATCCCAGCCGCTTAAACTGGAGTCCCACAAGGATAAACACGCATATAATGGCAATCTAGTGTGAGAAAGCAGATCAGGAGTGCGTCCAAGATATGTCAGAGTTCAGAGGTGGGCAAGCCTTCGAACACACCTGCTGAGTCACCTCCTGCATGAAGCCCACCAAGGGAGGGCCGGGTGCTGGCCCTGGGTCCCCAACACCCAAGACACGGTGTTTATGGGTCTGAGATCCCTGGAGAGCCCCCTGTGGGCTGCGCCATGACTTCCGGGTGTTTCTATTCCTGGCACGGGGCCTGACAAATAGGACGCATTTAATACAAATGTTTATTAAAGATCTTAAAGGTGGAGAAAGAGCATCTCCACTTTCCAGCCCCCCCTCCCCCACAAGTCACAGCGAAATAAACGAGAAATGTTCAGTTAGAAGACAAGGAACTCCCAAATTAAACAATTTGGTTCACGGGGGAGCAGTCAACTGGAGCTACTGGGAGTCCCCAAGGCAAATGCCCACGGTCGGTCCCCTCCGGCCTGAGTCTGGCAGGTGGGTGCACACAGCCATCTTTAAAAGACCCCAAGCTATCCCACGAATTCTCCAAGTGAAGGCTGCAGGATGTCAGTTGAAAGTAAAACATTTTAAAAATACCCTGCCCTAACGACTGCCAAACACTCCCCCGAACCCATCAGCACACCCCACCAAGTAAACAGTTGGCTGAAGCACAAACGAGTGTCTGAAGGGGGGAACGGGGTGCTTGGAAAGTGGCGGGACACACTCTGCGGAGGCCTCCACACGAGGATGAGAAAGAAGCTGGGTCAAACCGGCCTACTTGGGAAAACATTTGGAAGCAGTTTCACTGACAAGTTGCCTGCGAGAAATACTGCAGACAGAGTCCGATTTCTATTTTGGTGCTAACATCGGGAAATGAGCTTAAGACACATGTGTCTCAAGTCAGGGCAGCCGAGTTTCCCAACGGCTCAAAATAGAGACTCTTTAAAACACGCTCACACGACACGGACAAAACCACCAGGCCCCGGCTTGGGACAAAGGATTTCATTTTCTTACCAAACCGAAAAACTTCAAAAGCGACAGAGTTTTAAAGTTGATCCAATTCAGTGCCTTTGTCGGTAATCGTAAACCAAGCAGCCGGACCGGACCACTCACGGGGCAGCGCGGACCGCTGGGCCAAGTGTAATCTTGGAAGCAACTGGGCCCCGAGTGGCCCTGCTGTAGACGAACCCATCATCCTCTGTCAGGGGGTCTTCTCAGGCAATTTGTCACGGGCCTCTGTGGAGCAGAAACCACACTCGAACACTAATTGTGAGGTGCTCTCTCAAAGCAGCGGCAATCCTGCTATCTGGATGGAGCCGACATAAATCAAAGGAAGGCAGCTCCCAAGCTGCTGTATATCGGCTGGAGAATTGAGATCTCAAAGTAATCTGCCGACACTCGTCGGCACCATCCGTGAAGTTCAAAGGGCCACGCACAGGCGTGGCCACGAGGCTCCTGCTGAGGCCAGGGGGAGGGAAGCCCCGAAGGAGAGGAGGGGAGAGCCACTTCTTGGATGCACACCCAGCTAAGGGATGCAGGCCCTAGGGACTGGCCCCGTCCCCTTTGCCAACAATCAGATCTCGCCCGCTTCAAGCTGGCCCGGGGACAGCAGATGCCCTGAGATGTAGCACTTGATGGTCAATGTGTCTTTCCCAAATGTGCAGACCAGGGAGGAAGCTGGGCGGGGCCAGGGGCTCTCCTGGGGCGGGCCAGGCTGGAGAAGGGAAACGCTGCTGCCCGAGGGCCGGGCAGAAACGCACTTCAAAGTCCCTCCATATACCTGAGAGCTCAGGGGCCTTCATCTATCATCACCCGGACTCGAGAAAAGGAGGGAAAAAGAGCTGGACGGGGACACTGAGATGAGGAAGGGCTCTAAGGCCGCATATGCCGCGGAGTGTCCCGGAAAGTGGGTCCTCCGTCCCGCCAGGGCAGCCGGGGACCATGCGCCAAGGCTGCGCTCTTGGTTCCAAAAAGCCAGTTTTCACCAGGGATCAGTTTACCCTCAGGAGGACTGAAGTCCGGAAAGCCACCCCTCCCCCTTTCTGTCCTTCCTGAAACCCGAGGGCCTAAGCACAAGAGTTGCTCCTCCCCCAACAAGCAGGGCCAGCAGTAGATTAAGACAACAGGTGCCTTCCAGGCAGTCCTGGGTGAACCCTCAGCCGGGGGTATGTCCTGTGCTGGGACACCCCCCACCCGGGGAGGGGGGGGCAGGAAGTGGCTGCCTCATCCCCGCATCCCAGGCTCAGCTCCACAGCAGGACTCTGGATGCCCAGGAAACGTGGGGAAGCGGCAGGCAATCTTTACTCGGGATCACGGCACAGGACTGGCCGTGTGCCAGTCCCGGGGTGGGGGTGGGGGGGAGTGGGAGGGCGCACAGCCACGACGGAGTCCTGCGAAAGGCGTCAGTTTAAGTAGCTCCTCAGCCGGGGAATCCCTGGGCTGGGGATGGAGGCCAGGCCAGTGAGAACCGCTCTGTGGGTGCCAGCAGGGCCCAGCAGTGCTGGCGGTGGGGGGGGGGGGGGGGGGGGGGGTGCGGCCTTATGACCAGACACTCTGACCCACAGTGAACCCTCCCTGAGATCCTCGTCCTGGGAAGGGAGAAGCCGAGGCCTGTCAGCAAAGCCTTGCCCCTGCGCTTGGCTGGCTTCCTCCACTCATGCACTGGGTGGCTTCGAGCAGCTTCCTAACCACGAGTCTGTTCTTTCGTCTGCAGAATGGGGAGGAAATAAGAAATACGAAAAATGCCCAGATATGGACAACCCAGGGCAGTGCCAATGAGCGATCCGGGGAGGGGTGGCCCCGTTTAGGTGAACATGTCAGAGAAGTTTCTATAGGAGGCTGCTTTGGGCAGGCACACGGAAGAGCAAGATTTTTAGGGGTGGACATCGGATGGCAAGGTAAGGACAAGGCCACAGTAGAGGACAGGGAGGAGATGGGGCCGTATCAACAAGTCCCAAAAAGAAAGAAGGAGAAAAGGATGCCAGAAAAGGAGGGAGGGAGTCATACTGACAGCTTTGCATTTGGGGATCATCATTTCATTTTCTCCCCTCGTGTGTTTGCTTTGGTCCCACCACCTCCAGATCTGCCCGGGGCCCCTCCAGGCTTGGTCACGCCAGGTGAGGCAGAGACGAACCAGAAAAAAAAAAAAAAAAGACTTGCTGCAAATACGCCTGAGCAGCTGGGGCTGGCTGCTCTCCACCCCCCAGGCCCGGAGCGGGGACTCCTCCAGGGTCAGCTGGGCTTGAGGGCATGGGACCCACTGTGGAGCAGCCTTCCCTCTGCCCTCTCTCCCAGCGCCGACCTGGAGCAGAGGACGGCAACTCGGGAGGTGCCCAGCCGCCTTCCAGCCACCCTCCCCGGCACGGCCTCCCCGGGAGTTCTCCTCCACAAGAAGGTCAGACATCTCCACCAAAATGTAAAATAGGCAGATGGCCCTGCAGCTCTTGGATAAATACGAATCAGCACTGCCAAGCTGACTGCAAACTACCCACCAATCTGCTAAGTCCCCATAAACACAAATCGCTCTGTGTTCACCAGGGTGTCGTCTTGCCGACGGGACCAGGGCCAGGCCAATGTGCTTCTCAAACATCAACAAGAGTTTTGTACAAGTAAATCTAGTCCCTGACAACTACAGTCTAAAGCCATTTTAGAATGGTCTGCAGGGTTCTTTTCTGCACTTGTTTTTCTATTTTGTGACCAAAATCCCTTCCCAAGTAAAGTGCTACCGAAGTTCTGACAACGTTTTATCCCAAGTGACCCTTAGCGCAGGGAGATTCGGTTAGGGTCATTTAGTCAAGAGGCATAAGGCCCTAATTTAAGCCAAGCAGGTTCAGATGGCATTGACTTGTAAGAAGAAGAGATCCAGACTCATTAATTTTTAAAAGAACAACAGAAAGAACAGGAAGAACCTGATGATGTAAGCAATGTGCTCAGTCACTGCACATGGTTTCTCTGGTTTTAAATGAAGAATGTTTTCTGGAGTCGCTGTGGCAGAAGTAAATGCAAGTGAGGGTGGCTCCCTCTCAGGAGAATGTGAGGTGGCTTCCCAAGCAACCCAGGAAAAATGGCAGGAGTGGGGGGGCTAGAGACCCCAATCCCTCAGTTCGCAATAACCAGGGTCCAAGGCAGGCACCAAAGCCACCCAGGTTTCTACTGTTTCTCTTCTGGATGAATGAGTTCTTCAATGCCCTCCAAAACCCAACCCAAGATCCTCGGTACCATCCTCGGGAGGCAGATAACAAACAGGTACCTGAAGGCCACAACAGAGAAAGTGGAGGCCTTCGGCCCAGGTCCAAGTCCAACTATCTGGGCTGACCAAGCCGTCCCAGAGAGACTGCTGCTAGGCTCATACCAGCAGAGCTCTAGAGAAAATTTAAAAATAATAAAAAAATAAATGTGACTCCTATGGTGTGGAGAGAATAATGAATAATGAAGACCCTCAGGGGATAAACTTGGTGAGCCTGGCTAAGGTGCTGGTAAGGGTTCAGGCTTCAGGCTGGAGCAGCTCGGTGGGCGATGCGGCCACCACCGGGGAGGGAGAAAGCCCAAGCGAGCGGAGAGGACTATGTTGGCTTTGGACACGCCATGTTTGACGCACGAGGGCGCTGGGCCAATGGCTCCAGAGCCGGTGGACTTGGAGCTGAAGTACAGAGAAGGAAAGTGGCGCTCTCGGCTCGGCCCGGCCCGGCCCGGCCTGCTGAACAGACGTGCAGATGTGAAGGGCCAGGGCATGCTCCCAGGAGCACCATGGGGACAGAGAGAAGGGACCTCAGGTAAGCAGGCAGGGGTGGTCACGGAAGCCAAGGGAGGGGTGCGTCCTCGGGTGAAGGGGTGCCGAAGACAAGGCCCGAATGTGTCCTCTGCACTTGCAGATGTGGTCCAGGGATAGTGGCCGAGGCCAGCAGGAGGGACCGGGGCTCAGTGGGCAGTGAGGGGAGGATGAGAGCCAGGAAGTCCTGTGCGAACTGCTGGGACAGGTTTGGAACCCGTGTGGGCCCCGCGGCTGGGAGGCGGAGGGGCTGCGCCCCCCAATCCACATGGACGTGAGCAGGAGCACGTCCATTAGCGAACAAACAATGGCGCAGTCTCGCGGAGTGGCCATCAGCTTCCTTCTCAGACCAGCAGGCCTCTGACACAACATGAAATGGATAGGTGAGTGCTCCCCTGGGAGGCCTCGGAGCCACCCCCAGAGGACCCTGCACACTCTCCCCGCTCGGAGCTGCTACAGCTCTCAGCCTCCGTCTCCCGACAGAGCGCCGCTACCTCTGACCTGGGACCCCGTCTTCTGCATCTCTGCACATCTGGCACTGGACCAGCCAATTGCATTGCTGGAGCAGAACAGCTGTCCCACGACGTCAGGCAGAGACCGTCCGGAAAGGTAAGGACGTGGGGCCGGCCCTTCTTTTCACAAAGGGAAAAGCTGAAGCCCAGGGAGATGAAACCCCGAACTGCCTGTGGTTGGCACAGCAAGCCCGGCTGGACTCGGGGTGGTCAGAGGTATTATGTATTTAGATATATTGTATTAATCTCTACCGAGAACGGAACTACATTACTTTCTAACAGTATATAATTGCTGTAAACAAAAAAACCCCTCAAATGATACAAGAGCCAAGTCCTGTTAACCTGTCAAGAGTCTGATGTACCACCTTCCAGACGTAGCCACGACCGTCAGATTTTGCTTTTTCGTATCTCAGTTTACCTCTCTAGCCAAGCTGAATTAAAAGAGCTAAATCAGTGTCCCCCTATGGACCATGTGGCCAACTGGGAAATGTCTGTTTCAGTTTATAAACATATACTGAGGCCCCGCTTGCTGGGCACTGGGCATACTGTCAGGACACTGCCTGGGCCTTGGGGACCCACCAGCCATGGGCAGTGTATGAGCTGAGGGGACAACCGGCATCGAGCTCACTAGCTGGTCACGTCCCCTCCCCACTTTCCTGGCAGCTTTAAAACACTGAGAGGGAAACTTCCACCCTAGAGGAGGGGCTTCCTCCCGTGACCCTCTGTGACTGTGTCCAAGCTTACCTGGGACACAGACCACAACTGCTGTCTCGGGGGTGACCTCGGCCACTTGGCCCGGGTGCCTGGCTTCTCTTGGGTCCAACCTTTCGGCTGCCACTTCAACTGTCCTGCCCATAGAAGCAGGGGGAACCCACGGTTTGTTTCAAGCGCTGCTGTGTTTCCACAGCTTTTTTCTTATGTACTCTTTTTAATGATATGAAACCAGAAGTGCTGGATCTCATGAGCCACCCGGGGAAGTGCTGCCCGTCTGCGCCGGGTGGGGGAGGGGGAGGGGGTGGGTGGGGACACTGTCTCAGCAGCACCCCGACGGCCTGACAAGTTCACCTCCTCTGGGAGGTTCAAAAAGCACTGACTAGGCTCAGTGAAAGGAAAAAGGGGATTCTGGGATCCTCGTGTGGCCTTTATCCTGCGACGGCGGCCGGCCACCCTCTCCCCAGCGGTTCCACCAGGAACATCAGCAGTGTGACTGGGTGCAGAGGCTCTAAGCTGGGGAAGAATAAGGGAAGAAATAGAGCCTGTGGTGAAGTCCTGCTTCTTGCTACATTTAGCAGCTACTTTACTTATCTCGTCTCCTTTCCAAGTTCATTGTCTCCATGTACCCCGTTGATTCTTATTTGCATGCCGATGCTATTCTAACCCCAAACCTTTTACTCCAACATCTGTCTACTCCAGAGGCCCCCAGAACCACCTACTACAGGGAAGAACAAGGCCAAACAGGCTTTCTCTCGAACTCTATGGTCCTGGGCCCCAGGAAGTCTGACGGTTCTTCATCTGTCAGAGGGAACATGATGACAGCATGTATCTGGAAACGTTCTGGGGCAGAGATTAGCATGCAGGTATGCTGAATGTAACTTAAATAACTGCACTCCGTCCCTGCTGCTCTTCCCGGCAGGGCTGGGGTTGGAGGAACCACGCTGTGGATGGCTGCCCTCCACCTCTCAGCCCTCCCCAACGTGTCTTGCCTCCACTGGGGTGAGGTCGTCATTTCGTTAGTTACTTCCCAGAGCACAGGAACCCACACACATATTAGAGCCACAGAAAGCATGTGCAGAGAGACATCACAAGTGTCTTCTACGGATGGGTCATGGTCTACCCTCATCTGCCCATGCGCTGCCTTCCTGCTTTCCACGCCCCTGGGGGGGGGGGTGACGGAGGAGCTGAGAATGTGAACAGCTAGAGGGAACCAGGCGGGGGTCAGGACACGGCACCCACCCACCAGCTGCCCACTGCGTGCCCCCAGGATGACTCTGCACTGGGCTCGGCTTCCAGCAGGCGACAACACTGGGCTTCATCACCCTCGAAGGGCCTGCAAACTCTTAAAACACTAGGACCTTTAGCTATACTTCACGCCGAGCACGGCCAGCGGTGGAAAGCTCAGGTGTGGCCTTGAGCTTGGGCTCTGCCCCTTGGCAGCCCTGTGACCTTCCGGGAGAGCCTGGAAACTTTCCTAATGCTTCCGAGCCTGTGTTTTCCCATCTGTGAAATCAAGATACAATCGCCCCCCCACCCCCCCCACCCCCGCGTGATGCTGTGAGGTTAAATAAAATAGTGGCCGTGGAGCATTGAGCACTGGGCCTAACATAAAGCCAGCAACCACTCCCACTCTTATCGTCATCATTACCACTGCCTGGCACGTGCAAAATCCTAGGCGAGGTGCCGGTAGGGGTACCGTACAGGATCAGACACCAGCCAGGGTCTCTGGTTCCACCGGAGGAGTGGGGCCCTGGGCACGCATGGAGGCAGGACAGAGTGAGGAAGGTACTGTGGGAGGGGAGGGGGCCTGGGAAGGTCACAGAGGGGCAGGCAGCCAAGCTGGGCCTTGGAAGATGGGCAGGCTATCGACAGGCAGAAAGAGAAGGAAGGGCAGGCCCAAAGGCCCCGGAACGTGGGAGCCCTTGCTTCCAGAGGGCATCCCAGTATCTTAAGCACAGGGAGCCTGTGGTAAAGGCTGAGTCTGTCTGCTACTGGGGTGTGGGACCCATCATCGCAAAGAGCCCTGGGGTGCCTGTCAGGATGTGGAGGCCTCGTTCCAAATGCCCTGGGAGGGAGGGAAGATCGTGAGCATGACGACGGGGACAGGAAGGGCTGGCCAGGCCGCCTCCCAGAGCCCGGGAGGCTGTCAGAAGGCGGCAGGCCAGGCCACGCAGGAGACGGGAGGCCACGTGAGCAGGGCTGTGGAGTTGGGAGTGACAGAAAACGGGCAGCGTAGACGTGAGACCTGGGGAGAGGTCTGAGGCAGGAGGTGCAGAGGAGGCGAAGTGGGGGCTGACGCAGCAGGGAGGGAGGGGTGCAGCTGACGAAGTAGGGTTTTCGGGCAAGTAAAGGCCCACTGAGCTGCGGGCACCACAAATAGAGCTTCGAGCTTTCACAGCCAGGGAGGGTGATGCTTCCTTCACAGCTCCCCAAGAACTTCAGGGTTCAGTCTGCATTTCCCACCTCCCACCCCAGTGGGGACCATACAGGCTGTGAGGAATGAGCTCGGGACACCTGGGAGCCGCCAGGGCTGGCTCGCGGGCAAGAGCCTCTGCTAATGGGACATTCACCCTTTCTGACCTTGGCTTTTCTTGTCAATAGTCACTTTGAACTTACTTCCAATGTACAAAATGCCACATATTTGTTTTTAAACTGCGTCAGGACTAAGAGGGCGCCAGACCGATTCCATGAGTCTCCTGTGTTCTGTTAGACCCGTCACTGACCGGAGTCCCCGATCAGCCTCCGGTCACCAGGGGCCCTTGGGCACGTGCTCTGGGCCAGGACACTGCTGCTACGTGACTGTGCACCCAGTGTCCCCACCTTTCGAATCTCACGACTGGGATAAAAGAAGCACCTGACACACGGCTCCCACCCATCTATGCTACGTGCAAGGCACCTGCCATCAGGACGGCGTGAGTTACCCGGGAAGGAGCACACCCAACCCGACTCGAGGGCCATGGGCATTCTTCAGAGGCATCATGCACAGGGGAAGGAGTCAGAGTTGAGCCATGAGCAAAGCGCAGGGATGAATAAAGCAAAGTGGGGGCAGTGGCGGGGAGGGGACGGACTTGGGGCTGCACGCTGGTCCGCGAGGCTGGAGCCAGGCTTGGGCTTGGAGTCGGAAGGAGCCGGTCTTGTCCTGCAGGCGGCAGGGAGATGCTGAAGGAGCTGAAGGAGGACCAGCTCCGTGCTAGAGAAAGACCATCCGAGACCGACAACCTCATGTTCCCGCTTGCAGAGGTCCTCAAAGACCTCTGCTCTCAGCAGTGGGGTCCAGAGTGAGCTCTCTGTATGCCGACCCCCTACTTCTTATCTCCAAACCACCACCAGTTCACACCAATCTGGAGATTAAGGACCACTCACTCGGTTCGGGTCCTTTATGGAGGCAGACGAGGCCGAGAGACAGCGGGGGCTCTTCGACAGAGGCCACCTCGGAGCCAGGCTCCATCACGTACCAGCATCAGGCCCTGGCTCTCATCCTCCCTAGGAGGATCAAGTAAAAGGATAAGGGCAGCACATAAGAGGTATTCAGGAAATGCTGTTAGCTCTCTCTTGGATGAGTCATGAGACGAATAGGTCTTTTTGTTCAATCAACCGGGAGCTCAAACACTTTTATATTTTCTTTCCTCGTGGAAAAGAGCTTTGCATTCTAAGTAACAAATAGATGGCTTGAAAACAAGCTCTCGGAACAAAACTAAACAAGGAAAAACACTAAACACTAACTTCTTGGAGAAGAGAGAACCACTGATGTCAACGAAGGAAATTTTACAAAAATATTAAGATCCAACTCCGAGTGCATCATTATTAATGCCAATTACCGAGTGTTGTCATCACTCACGCAAAATTACACATACAACCAGGCACCACTTTCTATCTGAAAGTGCTACCAGGGACCCTGGTTCACATTTCAACGCTTTAACAAGCTCCGCGATTCTGAGGGAGATCCCCCAGCCTTGGCAGCCCCCAGGCCCGTGACCGCCTGGGTTCTCCTCCCGGGAGGGCGCCCCAGGGGCCGACACAGCAAAGCGAATGCTTTGGAGCGTTCCTGTTCAGGTCCTCACTCCAGGGAAGCTGTGTGTCTTTAGAATGTTCTAGAAAGTACATTTCTGCAGGCCTCCTGCACTGCTGTTTAAAGAACCCATGTGGGCACTTGCCCCGATGAACAAGGAAGCTCTGAAATGCTAACAACCACACTACATCATTCCACTTGGTAAGTTTTGTTTCTCAAATTCAGCAGCACCAGCCCACTATTTACTGGGCACCGTACTTTGTACCCTGCGCTGTGCTTTATGTTGTTTTATGGGACCATCTCATTCCCTCCCCATAACAAGGGGGCGGCTCCTGCCGTCATTCACATTTTATAGACAAGGAAAGTGAGATCAGAGAACTTCCCCAAGGTCTCCGGCCGGCCAGTGGGGGTCAGGCCAGGGACTCGGGCCACCTGGCTCCACAGCCCGGGCTCTCAACCTCTGCACTGCAGGGGTGCCCGCAAAACGCACCCTGCATTTCGTCGGCTGCCTATTCCAGGGCTGTGAGGTCTGCAGTGCCCGTGGCATCCGACTGTCCCGCGCGGTTGCGCCGCGGGCAATGCCCCAGAGCTGCCACCATGACCTTGGAGGAGCGGCTTCCAAAGGCAGGCCGCTCCTCCTGGCCCCGGCTCCCGGGCTGGGCCCGAAGTGCGGGTACTGGCTGCGGCTGGGGCCACGGCACTTCCCGCGTTCCGATCTGAACCGCCAACTGAACCCCGGGGGCCTGGCTGTGTCTCCCCAGCGCAGGAAGCCCTTCCCAGCGCCGCTGCGTCTCCCCTGGCCCGCCAGCAGCAGGGCGGCTCGGAACCGAAGGTGAAAGTATCTGAAAGCCAAGACTATAGACTGTATACACATAGCAATTTGTTACTGTGAAAAACCATCTGTTTCTCGGTATTACAATCCTCAGAGGGCAAATTATAGCTAGCGTTCAACATAAAACATCAATTTAAACCATCAACTATTCATAATTTCAATTCTTTATTGGAAACCAAGGACATAAATGTCAGGGAATAAAGCAATATTTCTTTTATTAACTGTTCCATTCATCTGGCTATTAAATAAAACCAGGGCCCCAATAAATGGCAGGAGTCCTTGCCTGACAGCCACACCAAATAGCTCTATAATTCTCAGACGTTTTAAAACAACAAAAACTGCATTATTTGAAAAGTTAGAAACTTTAATATATAATAAAATTAAGATCAATGCGATCTTAATACCTTGCGAGACTGTTTGCAGTGCCCTCGTATTCAAATGTATTTCTTCTTGTACGTTTTGTTTTTAACAGTGCTCGTTTTGTACTGAGGACGCGCCAGGTTTATGACCAGGTTCTGCGGATGCCGACCACCTCTGGCATTTTTCAGTACCATCTAGTTTTCCCAGGCGGGGGCCACCTCCCACTGCGCGGCCTGCGCCATGTGGGCCACCATTTTGAAAGTGCGGCTCAAGGAGTCCATGGCCTTCAAAACCCGGTCCCATGGGACACTCACAAAGTGGTTCAGTAAAAACAGAGAGAGTGTAGGGCAGGTTCTTACTGCAAGCAATTCTTCATAGAGCGAACAACATGAGCACAAGGAAACATTTGAAAAGCCACAAACGATGGAAGAAAATATTTATTGAGCGCCCTTTGTGTACCGGGACCTACACTGAGATTTTTATGTGCCTCTGTCTCACAACCATCCTGCGGGGTGGGTACATTTTACAGATTAGGAAACAGGTTTAGAAAGGTGAATCACCCACTCACCCTCCTCCTGGGAATGCTATGTGCTAACCAACAAGGAAATAAAGATAAATATGGGGCCCATACCCAACACCTTATAGTCTACCGGCCATATGGCATGTAAGTAACTGCTGAGTGTGACCATCAGCAGCAGGCCAGGGGCATCAGGGACACAAAGAGACTTAACATCTTGCCCCACAGAGGGAGGGACAGCAGACTGGGGATGTGACAGGTGTGTGTGGTGGCAGCAGGGCAGGCTCTCCGGGGGAAGAGGCAAGAGGATGCACTCGGGCTGAGTTTTACACAAATGCTTTACTGTTTTTCTTTTTTCAAGGTTTAATTTCTAAGAGGGTGCCACCCTCAGAATAATTATTTCAAAGAGGGCACATATAACAGCATTCAAGGAAGAGTTTGTATTCAGAACACCTATAATCCATCCTGCGTCCCCAACAGGACTCTATTCTTTCGGCCACAGTCTTTGACCTCCTGCCACCACAGCGGCCCTGCCTCGCCAGCACTCTAACATAAATGTCCCCACACTTCTCACCAGTGGTCACGGTCTGGGGTTTAGTGGCTGTCCGTCACCACTGCTTGAACGAATGAGGGGACTGCCTGGTAAGGAAGCGCCTTACTTGGGCAGAGCACAGTGCCCTCCACTGTGCGCCTGGGCGTGGACCTCTGTGGGTCCCCAGTCACCACCACCCAGGGAGAGAACTGAACACTGACCCTGTTTTGCAGATGAGGAAACTCAAGAGACCTGTGACTTTCCCTCCCTTCTCCTGCCACTCATTCCAGGGCTGCTGCCCTCCTGCACGGTCTAGGAGATGGGAGCATTTTCGGGGACTGTGGCGTCCCCAGTGCTGCCAATGGAGATGGAGGTGAAGGCCAGGAGCCACTGCGCGTGCCCCATCCTGCTTACTGCAGACGCTGTCAGCACTCTCAAGTCTGGAAGAAGAGAAAGCTCTAAGGGCAAACTACTTTTTATTGGTGTGTTACCGGCCACGGCTGAGTCATACCTTTTAGCCTGAAATGCAGGTAAGGAGAAAATCCAGTGATCAGCAGACAAGAAGATACCTGCATATATATACTTGCCTAACCTCCCCGGGTTTGGTTTTCTTTCTTTTACTGCTTTCTTACTTCAGGTCATTCTGGTGAATACAGCAAACAATGGTTGACTTGTCCTCCTGCCTATGTGACCAGGCGAAACATCCCAGGTTTCCTTAGAGTCGGGACTTGAGACTTCAGACTCCCTGACATTTGCATTCCCAGTTTAAATACCACTGAGAACCCTCTAGATGTAATTTTAATAAACATGTATCTGTCAAAGAGGGCCCCTCCTGGGAACGGCTCACCACCCTCGTTCGGCCACTAATCAAGTGGTGGTTCTGTGGAGCTCAGGCCAGACTAACTTGCCGTGCTCTGACTTGATATTGATCATTCGTTCAACGAATATTTCAGGGCCTGCTACATAGCAGCCTCTGTGGCAGATGCGGAAATGAAACAGGTTTCTGTGTTCATGGAATTACGTCCTAACAGGGAAAGACGGGTGATGAACAGATAGATAACGTGTCAGGAGACAGTTAAATGCAGTGGAGAAAACACAGCCACGTAAAGGGGATGGAGGGGGGCCACAGTGTTGGGTCAGGATTCACGAAAAGAAGCAGGCGGGTGTTCAAGTCACAGATCTACCCCTGCTCAGCTCCTATGGCAAGTGAGGGGTGTCTGTAACGCCCCCGAGGACAAGCCGGATGTTCACACGCTGATTTTCTGTTTATTTTCAAAATTCCAAGACGCAGCATGTAACCTGATGGCTAAAAAACTGAAAACAAAAACTCTGGAGTTAAGTACCTAGAAAATTGTACACAGAGGCTGGATTCCGGGAGAGGAGAGAAAGGGTCTGTGTGCGCGTCTTGGGGAGAAAGCCCGGTACACCAGGCAGGGAGCGGAGGCTTCTGGGCCCTCCCGGGTCACAGGGTTACCCTGAGGACTGGCTGGCTGGGGAACGTAAACAGTACACATCTGTCAACATCACAGCAGCTGTCCCTTGGGGCAGAAGAGGGGAGAAGCCCAAGTCTCAGCACCTGCCCGGGGACCAATCTACCACTTCCTCTGCATTGTCATTTTCCGCTCCAGTGCCAGGTAGAGACCGGGTCAGATCTGTTGATACAGAAGTTCTTACTCTATAAGATCTTATTGTTGGGAGGCAGCAAGCCAGCAGCCCTCCTTTTATTATGATGTTAATCACAACATCCCTGACCTGGGGCGACCCTGCTGGTCCCTGAGCTTATTAGCGCTGGACTTAGGGCTCAGTGGTGAGTCGGTGAGTCTGAGTCGGTGAGTCCGTGCTCACAGCACTCCAGCACCTCCCACTGGGCCTGGCACCCACAAGGGCTCAAAACACAGCCCCTGAATGAACAAATGAACCAGGACCAAAGAAACCCAAGCCCAGTGAGGGCGGACAGTCTTGCCCAAACGCACAGGCTGATTAAGGACCACTGGGAGTCAATCCCAGGAGACTTTTTATTTGGGGCTGTTTCTGAGTTACTGTTATATGGGTAAGACCCTAGAAGTGAGGCTTTGAACCCCATACTTGATTTATAATAGTATACTGATAATTAATGACACGGCTTATCTAATTGCAATTCAAAATCCAATAACATCAATTTTTCATGCTATTTCATCAACTTGGGCTTTTGCCCAACATGGAAACTTCTAAGCACTACCAAATTCAAACTTGGCTCTGCCTCTGTGTGGGATGACCTGCTCGGAGTGAGAGCCCCGGGGGCCTCCCCTTCAAGGCCCTCTTTTGCACAGGGGCCTGTCCACCAGCCTGCCCCTTAGGGCCCCAGCCTGCTCCTCTAGCCCAGAACCCAATTTCCCAGCCTCACAGGCTAGGGCACGCCAGTGTCTCTCCCTACTTGTCGCCTGGAACACTTTCCAGGTAGTAAAAATGCTCCTCCTCTGAGAGCTTACATCTGTACAGCTTGTCCAGAAGTTGAGTTCCTTGCCAATTAAACGGGCACTCCCAGCTTTATGGGAAAGGGCGGGTAGCCCCTCTGTAACTTGTAATCATTGGCCGTGATTCCGCCCACAAGAATGTCCAGCCAGCTCATCAACTGGTATTTACTGAGCACCTATTATGTCCCAGGCTCTGTGCTGGGGGCTGGAGGTAGAGCCGTGAAATGACCAAAAAGGGTCCCTGCTCTGCTGGGACTAACATTCCAGCCTGCGTAGTAGACAGGCAGAAAAGGAGAAACAACACAAGATGATGTGTGCCTGTCATCGGATAAGGACTGCAGACCCGGGGTGTGAGTGCCGGGGACTCCTGGGCGAGCCAGGGAGAGGAGCGTGGTACCTGGCCTGGGGCAGGTGCACGGTGGGCACCGGACGGGGCTGTAGGGGCCGTGGTACAGTGAATGGGGGGCACGGGCGCCTCTCTCGTGGAGCCCCCACAGCCCGGGGACGGTGGGATGGGACGGCAGCAGGGGCGGCGAGCGGGGCGGCTGTAGGATCTGAGCTGCGTGGGTTAAGGGGAAGCGAAACGCCGGAAAGGAAAAGCACATTCAAATTCTAGTTTCAGTATCCACTCAAGGGAACCAAGTCTAATTTAAACAATTCTCTGTAATGTGAGTTATGGTGACTTCTGGTTCCCCTGAACTGTGATGCGCAGGACAGGTGTACAAAGCGGCAAGCGGGACTCGTCCACCGACAGTAAAACAAGACGCGGCAGACGGAGCGATGTGAATTTAAGAGCTTTTCAGTCTGTCTGATTACACCGCGCCTCCTAAATGCCAAAACGCTGCCCCAGTCACACTAGGCATCAGATCCTTAATGGATGCTTGAAAAAGTAAGGGAAAGAAGAGGCAGAGCCGATGGCAGGAACGCGGGGTTACAGCTCCCTGGAAAGCCCTCGGGCTAGCACTTCTCCAAGTTTTGGCTTTTAGGGGAAATTCATTTCAAACTCCTGTTCCCGTCTGGGGTTTTAAATCAAAATCGCTATGCATATTTTTGGCTCACGATCCCCATCTCTGAAAGACAAACCTTTTTTTCCTCTCTTATTCAGAGTATTTAAAAGAATACGGCACTGGGAAAATTAGCTATCCAACTTGGAAAAAAATAGATCTCTACACTTCATATCATAGACGCAAAAATGCTGTCAGATTAAAAAAAAAAAAAACAGGAAAAAAATAGATCTCTACACTTCATATCATAGATGCAAAAATGCTGTCATTAAAAAAACAAAAACAAAAAACAAATGAGAAACCAGAACCTTTCCATTGCTCTAAGAGGATATAAAAAAATGTTTATATTTACAAGGCAAATGATAGATTTGGGGGAAATATCTGCAATACAGAAGGGACAAAGAATTAATAGCACACTCTGTAAAAAACAAGAACCAAGAAGACAAGGCAAGCAACCCACTAGAAAAATGGGCAGTGAATCTGCACCAGAAAGAACACTGGCTAACAGACACACCAAAGGACAGCCAACCTCACTGTCGACTGAGGAAATGTGAACTTAAAGCAATCTTTTTTTTTTTTTTTTTTTTACTAGTGGAGAATTTAACAACTGACGAGTATCTGGTATCGGCAGAGAGTGAGGACAGTCCCCACTGTCTTTTCTGTGACCTGGTGAGGAGTGACAACTGAGGGCGCCATGTTGTCGCCAAATTGGCAGAACCAGCAAAAGAAAAACACGGGCATGCCCCGTGGCCCAGCGAGTTCACACCGAAAAATCCATCCACAGGTAATAGCTGTACCAGGGGTCAAGGACTCGTGGACAAAGATGCCCGCTGCTGCAGGACTCATTCCACAGGCATTTATGTATCGCTTACTGTATGCGACACACTCTTCCTGGTGCCTGAGTTACCCAGTGGACACAAGGGAAGGGGATCCCGGCCCTTACATTCCGATAGGGAAGAACGATAATCAAACTAAATACGCACACACTAGGTAATTAACAGTGGTGACCTCTGGAATGGGGGACAGAGAGAGGGGACTTCAATTTTGTTTTTTTAATGTAATACAAGTCTCTAGGTGGTTTCATTTTTATGAGCACGTTAATTTTACAATAGAACACTTTTTAAATCAAAGAGCCCTTGCCACACAGAGGCCAAGAGCTAGTCGACTCCAGGAGAGTCTCCGCGTCCCGTGGATCGGGGGTAGCAGCCGCATGGTCACCACTAAAGGAGAGGCAAACACCACTGGAAAACCTCCCCCTGTCCACACCCAAAACGCTCCCCCTTGGTGGCTGAACCCAAGGACGTGAAAACACTCCGTCTCTCCTCTTGCCCTTCCCATTTGTTTATTACGCACATAATGTACAAATGCATTCTTACCGGAAAATTTAAGAAAGCCTAAGGAACCAAAAAGTAAGGCCCCTCCTTGCTCATCTGAGCTGTCACCGCGGCCAGCAGCTCTTCTCTCTGACACAAAAGGCACTTTTTAAAGTGAATGATCCTCTCCCGAGCTGAAAAGGCCAACCTGTAATATATCTACATCTATATTTAGATTATAGAATTAGATCCCAATTTAGCTGGCTTTCATCTCAGAGCGTGTGATGTTTCCCAGGACGGCCTGAATTAGATTTTCTACTAGTTAGAATTTCCTGTAAGCTGGGATTAAAAGCTCTCATTTCCTAGTTTCTATCTTAATCATTATACAACACTTCAATTTCTTAAGAAATCTTGAAAATATTAACATGGCATTTCATCTCCTAACAATCTATAAAAAACAAAGAGAAGAGAGGCTCAGCGGTGTCATTGATGGGAGAGAGCATGGAACAGAGACTTTAGCAGACCTGGTTCTGTGGCCTTCGCCTTGGTCAAGTCGCTCATCCTTTTTGGGTCAGATTCCTAGTCTTCAAAATGAGGATTTGGGACAGGTGGAAAGTAGGCAAGGGCCCATCCTGTGAGGGTGAATCCTTCTCCCTTCCTGTAAAACTTTTTCCAATTCTGGGGGCTTCTGAGGGTGCTGGTGACGTTCTTGGCTCTGGGTGTTGATGACAAGCACACGTTCAGTTTGGGGACACTGAGTGAGTGTACACTTAATGAAGCGTACGTTCTTCTGTAGGTACATCTACCAAACTTCATTCAAAACGGTCAGAGTCAACGGTGGCACTGGTTCCATGTGGCCCCCGATGTCACCTGGGGGCCGTGGGCGCTGAGCGTGGAAGGGCACGAGGCGACTTCAGTCCCCAAGGGCGATCCGAAGGCGCCCAGCCTCTGCTGGAGACAGCAGGCCCAGCTGTGCTAAAACCCAAAAGCTGGGTTTTCAGACCCCAGACGGGTCTGAGGGCCTGGATGGGGACAAAGGGGAGGAACCTTCCCCTTCCCTCCTGAAGCGTAAGCGCACAAGCAGGGACTTCAGCTGCCCGAGAAGCAAGCCTCCCAAGCCCAGCTATCATTTTTAGAATCAGATAAAGGAAGGCAGTAGCTGTCTGGACTGGCCAGTAAGAAGATCCGGAGCTTTTCACCTTCAGGTCACTGACGAACACCCTGTCCGGGTCGGTGGTGACGGGAAGTCATGACTCCTTGAAGGCAGGAGGCCGCATCTCTGAATGTGAAGGGGATGGGCTCCCGACAGCCACCGGGGCCTCTGCAAACAGCACCTGGGGGTTTCCTGTGACACCAAGGCCTTCTTCTTCGGGAGCCAACTCTCCTGATGACGTTCCCCACGGGCCGGAGCGCACTGGTCTGAAGGAGACGGCGGCCCTGTGCTGGGCCAGGGTCCTGGCCAGAAGTTCTGGAAATGAAACTCAGGGCTGTGAGGAGCAAGGGGCCTCTTCCCTTCTTGGTGGCTGAACCCAAGGTCATGAATCCACAGGATGTGCTGAGGGCACGTTCCACCACATGAACTCGGCAGAGCAGCTTGCTGGCAGAGCTGGTCAAGGGAGAGCCAGAGTGTACCGATGTGCCAGGGGTCAGAGGGCTCCCTGGGCTCCTCAGGGCTCGGGCCTTCTTCCAGGCTGTGTGTGGTGTGGGGTCCGTGAGCCAACCCTCACCCCACCCAGATCTTAACCCAGACAGCATCAGATGCTGTTCTCTGTGGCCAAGAAAATTCTCACAAACCTCCTTGTCCCAAAACAGTATGTACTTAAGGAGAAGGAGACCAGTGATTTAAGACAGGGAGAGTTCTCTGCTTCTAGTGATTAGTATTTTATATGCCACATTTGCCCTGTATCTGAAATCAAAATGTGTCTCCCACACCTCGTAAATCCCAACAGAAATAGGCCTCTACCTTCAGAAATAGGTTACACTCCAAACTATGGGCCTACAATTCTCTTTTATTTCTTCAGATAAATGTAACGCTACTTCTATTAACCTACAAGACATGGGACGCCTGGGTGGCTCAGTCAGTTAAGTGGCCAATTCTTGATTTCAGTTCAGGTCATTATGATCTCAGGGTGGGGAGATGGAGCCCTGCATCAGGCTCTGCTCTGAGCAGGGAGTCAGGAGCCTGCTTAAGATTCCCTCCCTCTCCTTCTGCCCCTCCCCCTGCTTGTGTGCTCTCACTCTAAAATAAATGAATCAATCTTTAGAAGGGAAAAACAAAAAAAAAGACACATGCCAATGGCACTTGGTTGCCAGAAACTGGTAACCAGCAATAAAATTTAAAAAGTGAGTCCTCTTTATGAGGATCTGGGGAGAAATTTTTACCAATGCTGAAGGAGCTGTGCTTTTCCTAAATAAATACTTTTGTTTTTAGCTCATGGACAGTGTGAGCCACATGACCCATCTGGTTGCTCTCTTTGCACTGGATGCTGGGAAGCTCACAATCAAGTACAGACCACTTCTTACCACTATGAAGCATACAAGGCCTGGGGACATAATTGGATGGTTACCCAACTTGGGTCTGGTCAGGGTTTTCCCCCCTCCCTTTATTTCTTCTTCCTTCCCAGCCTCATTGCCTTGTTATACCTGTGAAATCTTTTTGAAAAGCAGACAGAACACGACCAGGACAAGAAGAACACAGTGGCAAGAACATGGTTTTAGGGTCAGATAAGCCTGGATTCAGTATCAGCTTTTACCAGCAGCACCACCCTGGGAGGCCAGGGACCTCTCTGAGCCTCAGTCTCCTCAGATGCAAAATGGGGCAAGTATCTTTTCAGGGTTGTCATGAGGATTTAATTAGCTGACATGTGGGCATGTGCTCAGCTCAGTGCCTGCCACAAAGCAGGTGCTTCAGAAAAGTCCCATAATTTTTTTTTCCACTGGACCCCCCTCTTCCCTTATCCTCTCTCCTCTTAACAAGGCAAAGCTGGCAGAAAGCCCACACAAAGTCCCTGGACAACCCCAAGGAGATCAGGTGACCCAAGGGTCAGTCTCCACCAGGAATGTGAAGGTCTGAGACGTACGGCAGGGGCCTGGGGAGACCATGTCCCACTCTCGGAGACTAGGCTCTGCAATTGTAGAAGTGTGTCCCCTGGATGATGTTCCTGTAGCCCAACTGAATGTATCTGAGCAAGTTTTTCCCTCAGTGACCACAGGCGGAAAGCTGCCTCCCCCCATGCCCGTGGCCAACAAGGTATGGCAAAGAGCTTTGTCTCTAAAGCATCTTTAATAGAAGTGCTGAAAGTCAAGTCCACTTCTCTGTGAATGCTCTGCCCCAAGTTGTCTAACCCGGCCACCTGGCTCCCAACATGCAACAGGATTCTGGGCCATTTTCTGCAACTGTCAGTCAAGTTTTGCAGGGAAAATAAAGACTAATTTGAATTTGAACAAGCACACTTAGTACAAAGACCAATCTGCTGCTAAGAGCAGCATGGACCCCATTTGAAACCCAAATACAAATATCTCAGATTATGCCCCAGCAGGAACATCCATTTTAATTTATGATCCGTAAACTCAAAGTTCTATCCCACATCTGCTCACCCAGGTTTTCGAAAGTATAACTGATACCATAACTAACCTCTGCGAGAAGATGGCAATGAGCTAAGAAAGACAAAGGCAGGAGGCCCGTTGGTCCCGTGGAACCCTGACTCAGGGAGCAGCGAGGTCAAGGGCAGAGAAAGTGACTTCATTATTAGCACAGGCCAAACGCCTCATTTTTGAAGGTAAATGCTCATTCCAATGACTACATTAAAGTAGCCTCTAGGAGCACACAATTTCCAGCCAAAGATAGAAACTATGCTTAAAAAGCTAATTTGGTATTTTTAGAAGTTTGGGTTTCTTTGATCCGGCCAAAAGAGGCTTAAAATTCAGCTTCAAACTATTTTAGTCTCCGCTTCACAACTTTGAAATAGCTGGTACATCTTAAGTTCCTTTCAGCCACTGAACGCAGATGATTCTATAAACCCTCGCGTTGAAAATTCAGGAAATTCGGCTGAGAATCCAGAACCCACCTGGCGTCAGATTTGCCTTTGTGAGGATTCCACTTGTGTAAAAATGGAGGTGAAATTTCAGAAAGTAGGATTTGGTCACTCCTGTTTCTTTTTTTAAAATTTAATTTAATTTAATTTATTTATTTGACAGAGAGAGAGTGAGAGCACAAGGGAAGTGGCAGACAGAGGGAGAGAGAGAAGCAGGCTCCCCGCTGAGCAGGGAGCTTGACGTGGGTCTCGATCCCAGGACCCGGGATCATGACCTGAGCCGAAGGCAGATGTTTAACCGACTGAGCCGCCCAGGCGCCCCTGGTCACTCTTGTTTCTAACAGAATTCCTGTTTCCTCATCTGAACTCCAGCTTTCTCTCTGTAAGGCTCAGGGAAATCCGGGCGCCTGCCAGCTTAACGCAATCCAGGCAGTGCACCTCCCTCAGGGGAATGAGGGCCGCCACCTGCCAAGTATTCACTGTAACACTAGGCGCTGGCGCTGGGAAGCCTCGCTGCTAGCCCATCGGGCGGCCTGGCCAGCCCTCTTGACCAAGGAGGGAAGGGGGCCGAGAGAGGGCCAAGGCCACACAGCTGATGGGCTGCAGAGCTGGGGTCAGCCTCCGGATCTGCTCCTCCACAGCTGTGCTTCCCGCTCGGACAGGAGGGACATCCGGGAAAGGGCCAGAAGATTCTAGATGCTCTTCCTGTGCCCTCACCATCCACATGAACCATAGTCTTAGTCTCTTGATTATTCTATTTGAATCTTCACTTGATACGGGAATCCCCTACCATTTAATTTTTATGTGAAGACAGAAGGTGGAAAATGGAGAAAACTCTAAGGCATTACAAATCTTCCTTGACTTACCATAGGGTTACATCCTAATATCGTCGTAAGTTGAGAATATCCGAAGTGGAAAATGCAAGTAACATACCTAAACTCCCGAGCATCATAGCTTAGCCTAGCTGACCTTAAACGTGCTCAGAACACTTAACATCAGCCTGCAGTTGGGCAAAATCATCTAACGCGAAGCCTATTTGACAATAAAGTGTTGACTCTTCTCATGTGAGGTACTGAATGCTGTACCGAAAGTGAGAAAAAGAATGGCTGTCTGGGCACGGGACAGTCGTCAGGACATCGCTGGCTGGTTGGGGCTGGTGGCTGCCGCTGCCCACCATCACCAGACAGCACATACTGCATCGCCAGCCCAGGAAAAAAAATCAGAATTCAGAATTCAGAGTACGGTTTCCACTGAACGCGTTATCCCTTTCACAAAGTCAAAAAATCCGAAGTCGAACCACTGTAAGTTGCGACCGTCTGTACAGTTTACCCCAAGTAACAGAGAATCTTCAAACTGCATTACCCCAAGGATTCTGTGGGTGTCCTAACCCGACTACCTCATTTTACAGATGAGGAGACAGGTCCGGAGAGAGGAAATGACTTGTCTAGGATAAATTCTGATTATTTGTTTCTGGGGACCCTTTACATATCTTTTCAGAAAGCATGCTGCTCCTATTGTCCCTTCGTATGGCGCGGATCATTTCGAGGATGTGGTTTAACTACACAATTCAGCTAATAGAATGTGTGTTTGTGGTTTTACCAGCAACAGATACATGCCCCAGTTAAGCAAGTGGAGTTTATTTCTTTAAAGCATTTGCAGACCATTATTTGCAAAAGAATTGTGCTCAATGAACATTACACAAACAAGAAGCTTTTAAAAGCTTCTAAAACCCGCAGTTTTGAATCTTTCCCACTGGAGACAGAATCCAAATTGTCAACTACTATTAGGTCTACTGTGGTGTTTCAGAAGCTGTTAAGGCTTTATTAGTCTTTGAAAAAGACACTTAGCTAAGTCGCAAATGTGTTAAATGGAAAAAGACTCAAACAGTCCCTTTCCGAAGGCAGCTGGGACCCAAGTCGTGGGGCTGAGTTTCGGTGCTGGGACGGGCTTATGAAGTCCCTCTTGGATGGGTGGGGACATCCTGGCATGAGCCCAGCACAGAGTAGATGCTCAAGAAATGGTCCGTGTCCTTGTCCTTCTATAAAGAAGTTTCTGCTCATCCATCCAGACCATCCTCAGATCCTCCAGTTGCAATGAGTCTCTCATTTGAGGTTTTAGTACCATTCTGCCACTCATTACATGACAACAGCATACATTTGTATACTGTACTTTTAAAAATAGCTTGTTTTAAAACCACTTTTCTGTTTTCAGGTCTGCCCCCTGCCCAGCACTGCAGTGCCTCCAAAGCGGGGACTGACTCTGGACCCAGAGCACCTGCTGTCTGGCATGGCCAACCACGCGTGTCCGCAAGAACTAGCTTGCATGGTTCCAGAAACAGAGGTACTTTCCTGGGCTTCTGGTTTCTTCTCCCTAACTCCCAACAGCAAGTGGTGCATCTTCCCTGCACATCCTCCGAGCTGCTTCTGGTTGCCTGGGAGTCACGCAGACGCTATGTCAAGCCTCCACCACATTAGTAACCAGTGCTTACTTGCCCTTACTCAGAGCCAGCCTCTGTTCTAAACGCTTCGTCTGCATTATTTCACTAAGAGCTCACGACAACGTCCTAGTCCCTCTCCCATTTTTCAGATGGGGATGCCGAGGCAGGGTGACTTGCCCGAGTCATGGTGCCGCAAAAGCACGGGAGCTGAGTGCAAACCCAGCGGGAGGCGAGCTGGCTCCTCATGTCACAACAGAGCGACACTACACGTCCACGAAGAGCCAGGTCTGTGTCCTCAACGATGCCCAGAACACCCCAATAAAACCAGGTGCTGCACACTTCCTCCCCTGAACTCTCATGGTCAAGGTCACAGACAGGTCCTTGTTCATGGCCCTGGAAAGACACTTCTGAAAAGGATGATCCCGATCTGGGGACTACGTTAAAAACTAGAAGAATTCTCCCGTCTCTTCGCTGCTTAAAGAATGCAGAGACATTCTCTTCCCAGAGGCGTGAGACCACGAATATGTCACAACCCTGAGACAGCTTACGACATGATAAAGTATCTAATTTTTATTATGTCCCAACAGACTTGCTTTAGCTAGGTCACATTAGTGATGCATTAAAGTTGTATTCTTTGTGGATTCCATTTATAATGGATAGCTCATCGGGGCCCACTGTGTCCTCACGGTGGACGTGACACCAATGTCCGTTTCCCTGAACTCAGAACGCAAGCTGATTATTTCAGGGCACTGTGCAGGGGTGGCGGATGTCACAGCTTTGCTCCTGGGGATTTTTTCTGGTGAGATCTACAGAGCTGAGTCAGGCAAGCAACCCGAACCCCATGTTGCTATTTGAGGAAGGCAAAATTCCTCACGCACAGACCTGCCATTTCTGACGATGCGCCGGGGCAGAAACACAGGAATGACTTTTCTGTTTGGCCAGAAAAAGTTTCGTTGATGTCAGAGCCAGGCTTGACACAGAACAGAAGGTGTCAGGGCAAAGGCGTGAGCGCTCGGCCAGAAGGCACCATCACCACGAAAGCCTACGCGAGCGCACGATCAAACTCCACACAAACGCAGGGACACCATTAAACCACACGCGCGTGCGTTGGGAAGGGAAAGGCGGCCCTCCCTCTCCTCCTTTGAAATGAATCCGGCCCCTGTGATTTGGTGGAGATTAGATAAGAAGCTTGCTTCTCGAACCCTTCTATTTCATTAGCAGGCCTGGAGGAGAGACATGCCTCCTCCGCTCTGGTCCAAATCAACCTGTCCTCCATGTGGGGCCTGCGACCAGACAGGGTGGGCTGGCAGCCTCCGCAGCCCCTCCCCACCCTGACATGACCCTCTGCTCACCGGAAACGGTTTGAAGGCACTGGGGTTTGCTGGCTGGATCTGGAATCTGTGCAGAGCCAGCAAAACCGCTTAAACCAGTGTTTCCAGGGACACCTGGGTGGCTCGGTCGTTAAGCGTCTGCCTTCGGCTCAGGTCACGATCCCGGGGTCCTGGGATCGAGCCCCACGTCGGGCTCCCTGCTCGGCGGGAGGCCTGCTTCTCCCTCTCCCACTCCCCCTGCTTGTGTTCCCTCTCTCACTGTGTCTCTCTCTGTCAAAAAATAAATCTTAAAAAACAAAACAAAACAGTGTTTCCAAAGTGTGTCTCACCAAGCTGTGGTTTCTGGTGGACAGGTGGGCATTCTCATGATAGAAGAGTATGAGGACAAAAGAGAAGGTGAAACTCTGGACAAACACAGGTAGCTTTCTGACTCCTCAGAACCTGCATGTGTTTTCCACACTGTTCTACCCCCTGAGCCAACACCAGCACACACACACACACACACACACACACACACACACACACACGCCGCTTAGCACGGGCCAGGTACTGGTCTGAGTCCTCCGCTTGTGTGAACTCATCTACTTCTCCTAACAAGCCAGGGAGGCAAGTTCTTCACAGAGAGGCAGTGTGGCTGCCTGGGGTCGCACAGTAAGTGGTGGGGCTGGAATCCACACCCAGGTGACCTGGCTCCCCCACCTCCCCTCTTTAGCCACAACTATGCACTGCTTCCCGGGCATCTAGGGAAATGGACAAAGCCCTCGGTGAAGGACTAACAACACTACCGTAGACTGGAACATCAGAGCACAGGGTTTCCTGACCTGAACTGGTCGCTGAGCCCTTGCTTCTGCGAAGGCCTTCTGCCACTGATGCTCTCTGTAACATACTTTGGGAAATGATCCCTCAGGCCAATTTGCTGTTTCGTGTAATGAAAACAAGTGGAGGCCTCAGTTACCAAGGCCGGATCCAGATTCCTGCCTCTATCATTTCACGGAGGTCCCTGAGCTTCAGATCCTTTGCCTGTGACATTGGGACAAAAATGGCCAACCTACACCCCAAGGTTGCCGAGAAGGTGAAGTAAAATTACATGGGTGAAGGGTCTGGGCTAATCGATAATAAGTAACTGGTAGCCTTATCATGGTTACTATTCCCTGTCAATGGGGGACTGGCAAGTTAGTGACCCAAGTGGGACTGGACTCAGTTCTGCTCCATCCCTGACCCCCTGCTTCCCCTTTCTTCCATGCAATGCCCTCCGCCCCTGCTTTCCAGCCCAAGAACCAGTGGCAATACCCTCTCAAGAGAGAGAAGAGGAAAGAAGAAGGAATGAAAGCCAATTCCCTGATCCAAGGATGAATTACCGGGTCCAACACAGGGGACAGGACCTGTGTCTGTCTCATCCCCCCAAGACCACACCGGCTCAAGGCATGGGAGCGCCGTCTCGGACAGGCATCGAGCAGGTGACCAAACGCATGGATGGATGAGCGATTCACCAACATGATTCCTGCCCCCGCCCATCAGCTAAAAGGAAGATTGGCTACCCACACACAGGTAAGAGAAGGGGACGGTTTTGGAGAAGCTGGCAGGCAGGAGCAGAGAACCAGAAGACATGGGTGACCACAGCCAAGGCAGGGACAAGAGTCCTACAAGGGGATGAAAGGCGTGGGGGGGGGGGGGGGCTGCAAACATAGGAAAGAGGCACAGATTATAGCTCCACCGAAAGAGTAAGTGTTTTTGGGCCAAATCGGAATTCTGAGATTGATGAATACGGTAAGATGACTACTCCCCATAACGACAGGGGGAAGCCAAGAATTTGGAACGCACTAGAGAAATCCACTTCTTCCAGAAAAGAATATTCCACACACCGGTGCCATCCTCTCAGGCAGGGCGGGGCCCACAGGACTATATCCATTTACACACGCCTGTGAAGCGGAATCCACGGAATCCACAGCGCAGGAGGGCAGTGGAGAAGATAAACGACAGTTTGTTATCTTCGGTCTCCGAAGGCTGCTAAAAACATCCCCTAAATGAAAATGTGCGATTGATACACAACGAGCTTTAGCTGAAATCAAGATCAAATTTCATTATCAAAAAAACATAAACAGGAGATCCCAAAAGGGCAGAGCAATTTGAGACTCTGCTCAGGGACATTTTGGTTTTGTTCCCGCAGTAACTGTGCGGTCGCTAGAGATGTCACGGCCAGATGGAAAAGGGGTTTTTCAGGCAAGATGAATATGGGAAAATATTAAAAAGATGAGATCAACGTATGTCTTCTCAGTCCTTCAGACTTCTGATGCCTACCTGTGTTTTTTTTTGGGGGGGGAATGTGGGGCTGGGGGGTGCACGGGGCTGCTGTGGTTAATCAATTTATTTTCTGATTACAGAAGTAATACACGCCATGGTCACGGGTGCTGCAAGCAGAGAAAAGTGTAATAAACAAGAAAAATTACTCGGAGTCCCACCCCCAAGGTACTCACTCGCCGTGCTGGTGTAGAGTAGTGCATCTTGTCTGTGTATTTCTTTTATAATTGTAATAATCCTCTGTACGGACTTCCTCAGCTGCTTGTTTTGTTGAAGCCTGCCCAGACACTACAAACTCTCTCTGCAAACATAATTTTTGATGGCTGCAGAACACCTCAAAGAATGGCTGCTCATGGTTGCTTTTTAAAACATCCTGCCTTAGTTGTTGGAATACTAATCAATATTGTGACGGAACGAACAAACAGCTAAAAATACGCCCTGCAAATCTCCATGTGGGGCTACAGTGTGCAATGCTTCCCAAATGGCTTGGGCAAATTATATTTTAACAGAAGAATGATTATAACAATAATAACCAATATTTATAGCTACCTTAAGAATTTACAAAGCATTTTCGTGTGCATTAAGCTTGTTCAATCCTAACAGCAACCTTGTACAGTTTTTTTTTCCTTAAGTATTTATTTATTTGAGAGAGAGTGTGAGCAGAGTGGGAGAAGCAGAGGGAGAGAGAGAAGCAGACTCCCCACTGAGCAAGGAGCCCAATGCAGGGCTGAATCCCAGGACCCCTAAATGGAGTGTACTGCACAGAAAGGCCTTGGTTAAGCTCACCTTTTTCCACGGGGCACGGCGACTGGCAAATAAGGGACCTTTAGCAGACACGGCGGGTGGAGGGAATCTTCTGACTCTGAACGCTATGCTCAGTTACAACACGCTGCCTGCCTTATGACAGAATTAAAGTTGTGGCAAATGCACAGAAAAAAAAATATTCCATCTCACCAAAATCTCTTTACACGATCATGTTCTTAAAAATAACAAATAAAGGGCACCTGGGTGGCTCAGTCGGTGAAGTGTCTGCCTTCGGCTCAGGTCATGATCCCAGGGTCTTGGGATCGAGCCCCGCATCGGGCTCCCTGCTCAGCTGGGAGCCTGCTTCTTCCTCTCCCTCTGACACTCCCTCTGCTTGTGCTCTTGCTCTCTCTCTCTGTCACATAAATAAATAAAATCTTAAAAAAATAAAAATAAAAAACGCATTTCAAGGGCTCGCTACGGATTTTATCTGAAGCCACGACATCTAGAACTTTCCCTGGTAAGAATAAGAATGTCACAATTAATCATCCAATTAATTTTCAATTCTCCATTTCCAAAATGAATCTCATTAGTGAAACCTGGAGCAGGGCAAGGCAAACACAATGAACCTCGCTATGGGCTAAAAAGATCGTGAACTTGAATTGGAAAGAACATTAGGGTCCACACGGGGTAACTGCGGTCGAGGGCAGAGGCAGCATCTAACTGAGGCCTCCTTGAACAACCAGGCAGCCATAAAACGTTCCCTACAATTCATTTTAAGGGACCATGCTATTACAGAGCAAGTGTGCCAATTTAAGGCGTCTTGATGACATTCATGTCTTATTAAAACAGCAAACCTATTCTTTTAAAAAGAACAATGGTATTCTCAACAGCATTGCAGAGTAATCTAGTTATTGCCCTATGAAGAGTCAAGCACATAACTATGTTTTAAAGGGTCCGCAGGTTGTACCATGTTCAAACAGAGCACATGCACATGATAAAATCCTCGGCAGAACATTTCCCCATTAATTAGGCAACGAAAACAGCAGCCTCCCCTAACCAAGCAGGAACAAACAGTAAAGAAAAGATACTTCTTGTGAGGGGGCAAAAGACTATGCGCGGGGCACCTGGGTGGCTCAGTCGTTAAGCGTCTGCCTTCAGCTCGGGTCACGATCCCAGGGTCCTGGGATCGAGCCCCTCATCGGGCTCCCTGCTCAGCGGGGAGTCTGCTTCTCCCTCTGTCCCTCGCCCTGCTTGGGCTCTCTCTCTCTCTCTCTCTGTCAAATAAACATATAAACTCTTTAAAAATAATAATAATAGGGGCGCCTGGGTGGCTCAGTCGTTAAGCGTCTGCCTTCTGCTCAGGTCATGATCCCAGGGTCCTGGGATCGAGCCCCGCATCGGGCTCCCTGCTCTGTGGGAGGCCTGCTTCTCTTTCTCCCACTCCCCCTGCTTGCATTCCCTCTCTCGCTGTGTCTCTCTCTGTCAAATAAATAAAATCTTAAAAAAAAAAAAAGACGATGCGCACACAGAGAAATTAAAGGCAATGCACTCCACCCTCAATATAATCTGTTTCAACAGAAACAATTAGGGATCTTACTTGGGCTTCCATGGTTTCTTCACCCTGTTCTACAGAACAGAAAGAACCTTCTGCTGGCCCCTCGGAGGCAGCAGTCCTGGCCTCCGTGCCCAAGCAAACGGTGCCGGGTCGGCGTGGGAGTGCCCTCTGGTCTGCCCTCGAAGGAATGAGCGGAAACGCACGATGCTTGGGAGAAGAGAATCGGATTCTTCTTCGACAGGACGGGCTACAAAGGGAAATCCAGCAGCCCGAGGTGACAGGTTAGAGTGACAAAAGTACTGGCAACTCAGAAATGGTGACGCCAGGCGAATCCCCCTGTTGTAGCCACGCACACCCCCCATTACACGCACACGTGCACACACACTCAGAGGGGGTGAACTCGGGAAGAGAGTATGTTTTTCCCTAGAGTAAAGGCATCATCTCCTTACGACACGGCGGGGGGAGAGGGGCGAACCTCTCTCTTGGTCAGGTGCCCTAGTGAAAACCTCAGGGCCACCCGGACTCCCTTTGGTCACGCCTCCCACTGATCCAAGTTCTCCAAATGGCGTCCTCCTCCCCAGTGTCCTTGCACCTTGCTCAGGCCTCAGCCGGGGCCCTCAGCGGGCTCCCAGGCAGGCTGCCACCTGTCGGTTCTGGCCCAGCTCACACCACACCCGCACTCCCATCCTCCCCACACGGCACCCACCGGACCCCAAGCTGGCACGTTTGTGCCTCGTGCACCCGCTTCCCGCCCCAGGTTGGCTGTTCCTGGGGGAGTGGGGCTATTTTTCCGCACCGCACGCTCCTTGAACTTCATGCGGAGTCTGGCACACGGCTGGGGCCTCAACCACAACAATCGTGAGTAAGAACAGCAGATGTTCTAGACACATGCTCCAGCCAGGGGCTCCTGCGCCCTGTCCCACTTAAATCACGCCAACCAACTCCAAGTGACAGTGCCAGAAAGCTCCCATTTTATAGCCAGGGACACTGAGGCTTGGAGGTTCAATGACTCTCCCGGGGGCAAGAACGAGTGAACGGTGGGCTGGAACCCCAGTCTCAACCTGTTTCCCACAATACAAACGCCTGGAAAATGGCCTCATAAATACCAGAGCCTTCCAAAAAGTCTCTTTTCTCATTTGTAAAGTTGAGCATTTTCTTACTGGTTTCAAATTGAAGAATAATAGCATTCTCGCTACCGAAAATTTGAAAAATATAGAAAGGCGTCACAAAGAAGTTTTTTAGAAATCAAACGATCTCACACCATCCAGAAATAATCCCTGTGAAGGCTTTATTTTCTTCCCTTCTTTTTTCCACGGACTTATGCGCACCAGCCCTTGTGTTTATGTAACGGGTATCTGCATGTGTTCGCATTCTGTTTATATTTTTGTATATTTTTCTCTCCTAAAACTAAGGTGACACAGCATCTGTAATTCTTGCTTTGGGCTACATCACGGTCATCTTCCATGTTATTAAATATTCTTGGAAAAACAGTATCAGATCCATCCACTTCAATGAGCGGATTTAACGTAATTTAACTACCTCCTATATTGGACATTAGGCTGTTCCCAGCTTTTTAGTATTATAAATAACGCCATGACAAACATCCTTGCTCAAAGAGCCTGGAGCACATTTCTAATTTTGTCACTGAGGACAGATTCTCAAAAACGGGATTGGTGGGTCAATGGAGTATATATACACAGTTTTAAGGTAACTGTCTTCAGAAAGGTCTAAACGGACAATCCTGTTAGATCATCGCACGAAATTTTCTGAGGGAGAAGCTGATTCTATAATCCACTTGATTTGTTCAAACTGATCTACTTACCACTGAGTCACAAAACTATCTATTCTTTCCCGGGTCAGGTTACAAACTCCGAGGAGTTGGCGTCACACGCCGATAAGTTAGCTGGTGATAAATATAACCAGTATCTGCAAAAGGCCGTTCCTAATACAGAAATGGAAATGACCTAAGCCTGGCATTGTCAAGGGCACGGTGTGAGGGAGGCACTGCGATTCTCATGTCCGCTGGGGCCTGTGTGCGCTGTCCCTTCCCTGAAAGGTGCAGACACAGCAGTGGGGACTCGCCCTCCTCCCACGCTGCTCTTTTTTGTGCAACTCTAGAGCCCTGGCTTGATGAGGGATCGATGCTTCGGGGCAGAGGACAAGTGACTCTCAGCTCTGACACACACAGCCTCATGTGGGCAGCCACAACCCCCACATCCAAGCCCTGCGCCCCGCACCTCTGCTAAATTCCCTTGTTTGATTCCCCCCCCCGCAATGGGAACGGCTCCTTGGCTCTCCCCCAGGCCGACCCAGCTCTTCGTCCCTGGCCAGAGAGGCCTGGCGGCTGGGCCCAGCATGGGACTGGGAGGGAGAGGGGCCCCCACTGCATGGCCCCTGGGAAACCAGGCTATGGTTTGGCTCCCCACCTGTGGAGGTGGGGAGCAGGGGAGCATCCTGGGCAAGTTTCCTCCTCTATAAAACAGGGATGCGGTTATCCCTGCCTCAGCTGTAGGCATTCAATAAGGGAAAAAAGGTAAAGTGCTCGGCATGGCGAAGGCCAAGTTGCAAGCGTTCGCAACTATCGTTACTGAGAAGTGAGTCCTCTTCCCTCACAGCGGACCCACCCAGTGCTGCATTTAAACAGCTTCCCCGCTAAAATACTGAAGTGTGATGTATTTCCTACTTGGTAAG
The DNA here is from genome assembly GCF_029215605.1 of Mirounga angustirostris. Taxonomy (NCBI): domain Eukaryota; kingdom Metazoa; phylum Chordata; class Mammalia; order Carnivora; family Phocidae; genus Mirounga; species Mirounga angustirostris. The sequence goes on from NW_026991713.1 coordinate 172,103,741, forward strand.
ACTGGGCACCAGCACCAGGGAAACCTGAGTGCCGTCTGTGAGCGCGGTGGACGGACCCAGGAGGGCATCCTGGCCTCACTTGTGGCTGCTGTATGACTGGAAGCAAGTGATTCTGGAAGTCCCTAGGAGCTGCAGTGTCCTCCCTCTACAGTGGGAACAGCGTGGTGCCTGCATCATCAGGCTGTTTTAGGCACATTAAGTTAGATGATACAAAAAGGTACCTAAGGGGCACTGGGGTGGCTCGGTGGGTTAAACGTTGGACTCTGGATCTCAGCTCAGGTCTTGATCTCAGGGTCGTGAATTCAAGCCCCGCGTTGGGCTCCACACTGGGCATGGAGCCTACTTAAGAAAATAAAAATAGAAAATAAAACAAAGAAACCTAACAAGCCAGGCAGTATGTCCGGCAAATAACAAGGAGGATGACGATAAAATTATTATTACGACAGCCTTTCTTTAGAGTTCTGATTTGAAAAGATGTTGACTTCGCTGGTAAGTTTTCCAGAAGCAAGAGCCTAAAATGCTCAGGATATGCTGAACACGCAGAGAGGCAAATACGCAACGCCAAGCTCCACCTCCAGCAATATGGTGACAAGTGAACCACCATCTTCTTTGGGGGGTTTCCCAGGAGGAGACTCTCGAGAGCCAAGGCGGTGCACCCCTCCGCTCGCCAAAGTCATGAGACAAAGCAGACATCACCAGATTCAGCTGTCTGCATCAGCATGAGCCGCGGGCCCAGAGTCCAGCTGATCCAGGTCTTATCTATATTTGGTACATGATGTCAACCTAGAACATCTTATTCTTTCACATTTAATAAACCAGCTGAACACACCATTATTCACCACCCTAGTGAACTCATTTTGAAACTCTGAAGGCGGCGAGGGTACACCTCACATTTCTTACTAAAAGAGAAGTAGCCTAACTCCGGTGCTGGCGAAACGTGAACTGCCACAAATACCTTTAAAACAAGGGAGGGCCAATTCCCACACCGACTCACTTTACGATTTCACAGACAAGAAGGCCAACAACAAATATACAGGGAAGATTTTTCTTCTAATAAGCACCTTTCGACAAGAAGCTACCAATTATGAAAATCAGAAATGCATTTAAATGCTTCTCGTTGCACCAAGTGGAATGCCAGCCACTTTTATTTATCGCTTATTTGAAAGGGAGGGGGAACGAGGAGGATAAAATTTCCTTTTCCTTCTCTAACAAGATGAGTCATAATTTCCAAACATCAATCAATGGGGGGGGGGGGGGCAGAGAGGAAATGACTAGGGAGTCCCGCCCGCAGCACCTCCCAGAGCCACAGAAAGCCAGGAACCCCCAAGGCACTGACTTCACTCCCCATCTCCTCACACGTGAAGGCCAGGCAGCTCAACCAGAAGTGGGCATCATGCCCCCAAGCACAGTGTTCCTTTGCCCATGTATTTAAGCACTCAACAAGCTTCTCCGGGTGCCCTGTGTGCTGGGAGCACAGAGGTGAGCACAGCGACCCCATGTGAGGAGTCCACACCAGCAACTACACGGGGCAGAGTGGGGAAACCCAACGGGCTGCGGGAGCAGTGGGGCTGGACGGCTCCAGACTATTTCCAAGACTGGCAGCACCTGAGCCGAGTCATCCAGGACCCGTAGAAGTGAGGGAAGAGGCAGGTGGCAGCTGAAGAAGAGAACCATTCTAGAGAAGAGAATGCCTGGGAAAAGGATGGCAGGCCGAGGGCCCTACAGGGGGTTCAGCCTGAGTGTGGGGCCCGCCACATGCAGGAGGGAGACCAGTCAGAGACCAGACCTCGAAGGGCTTCCCGTCCCTGCTAATGTGGGCCTTCATTCTGGAAGTCGACACTCCCTAAAGGGTGTTCTGTGGTTCTAGAACAGGGGTTCGCACACCTTAGCCAGGAGGTAGTGCTGGTTAAGGCACAGACTGCTGGACCACCCCCCAGACTGGGCCAGTTCAGTAGTCAGGTGACGCGATGCTGCTGATCTGGGCCCACACTTTGAGAATGGCTCTTCTACACCAAACCTGGCCTATGGCCTGTTTTACTTTTCTATATCAGATTTTATTGGAACACCATCTATATATTGTCCATAGCTACTTAACAGCAGACACAAGTAGGTGCAAAAGAGACCATATGGCCTGCAAAGCCCACAGTTTTTTTCACCACCTGGCCCTTCACAGAGAAAGTTTGCTAACCCCTGCTAGAGGATGTTCACAGGTGATGAGAAAAAAATAATTTGACAGTCAATTAATTTTGGAAGATACTGGATTAATCTATGTTCAGGATTCTTTTCCGCAGGGCTTTTCAGAGCCTTTAATAACTTGAGTTATTTTGCTGGGACTGGTGTTCCCCGGACCACGACGTTAGTCTATGAGATGCCCCGATTCTAATCGAGGAGGTTCATCGACAGAACTGTATCCTAGGAAGATCACTCCAGGGGCAGAGAGATGGCAAAGGAATGTAACTGGAGGTAAGGAGACCGGTTAGGTGGTTGCTATGGTAACTGCGCAAGCTATGCTAAGAATAGGCACTAGGGCAGAGGTCAGCAAACTTTTTCTGGAAAGGGCTTTGCAAGCCATACGTCTCTGTTACAACTACTCAGTTCTGTCCTGGCAGCAGCAAAGCAGGCACTGACAGTAGGTAAACAAACGAGCATGGCTGTGTTCCAATAAAACTTTATTTACAGAGTTCCGTACGGGGTGATGGACGGTAGTGACGGTTGCACAACTATATGAATGTCCTTAATGCCACCGAACTGTACATCAAAATGGTTAAAGCGGTCACTTTTATGTTAGGTATGTCTTACTGCAATGAAAAAAAAAAACAACTTTATTTATGGACCCTGACATTTGAATTTCATAACTTACGTATATCGTAAAATAGCCTCCTCTTGTTTTCTTTTAACCATTTAAAAGAGTAAATGCCATTCTGAGCTGGCGGGGCAGGCGCTCAGGTGGTGGGCTGTGTGTGGGTGGCTGACCCCCACGCTATGCAACGGGCATCAAGAAGAGCCAAGAGATTTGCGGGCCCGGCAGGAGCTCAAATCAGGAACTGGTGACTAGCTGGGGGAGGACTGGACTGGACTGGAACTGGGGGAGGGAGGAATCTGGGCCTCTGTTCCCCTACCCTCCCCATCAAGGTCTGGAAGTCGTGGAAGGTAATACAGGGGGGCGGAAGGGCAGGAGGGCAGGCAAAGCCCAGATGCCCAGCCGGCATGTGAAAGGAACGGTCCGGGGCTCAAGAAGGGAGCCCCGTACTGAATTGTCAGGGCCTGGGGGGGCATGCTCGGAAGACACCAGCACCCTGACAGAGGCCCTCGCTGCAGGCTGCCAGCCACCGAGGGTCAACGGTCTCTCCCAAGGGCCCCTGTCTGCCCTGAGGGACTCCTGCCTTCTCCTCTCAGAAGCCCCTCCCTCAGTGACCATGCCCTGCAGACCACTGCCCAGCAGAAAAAAACTATTCGGCCTTATCCAAAATGAATTATTACTGTGAAATCCAATCAGGGATTGTGGGTTAATTGATGACCAATGCCGCTCAAAGAGTCTATGTAGGGAAGGACACACCATGGATTTTTAAATTTCCAATCTGCCGTGGACTGGTATTTTTATAAAATACAGCAAAAATGCCACTTGGATGTCACCGTAATGTCAAGATGCTATAAACGTTTTTAAATGTCTGCTCTGAATGTCTATGCTTCTCTAGCTGCCGGCCGGTTAACGACCGGTTAACCAGCCCTCGGGCCACACTCTGACACACTTTGAGTGGCACACTGGCCTAGAACGTGCCTCCTGAAGTTTCTGCCGAAAACAGAGCAAAATGTACAAGCAAATCAGGCCAGTAGGCCTTACTCCCCAGGGACAGGCCTCTCAGGAAAACTGGGAACCTCACCACGCCCGCCAGAAAACCACCTGCTTGCCATGGCACGGTGGCAGGCCAGAGGTCAGCAACCGTCAGGGAAGAGACACCATGACCGCTCGTCTGGGGCAGATTGGACCCCAGTGCAGCCACTGGGTTAGCACTCTACAGTGGGGCAGGGACCAGACGGCCCAGGGTGCAAACGGAGCCCCAGGGCATCTCAGGGAGATGGAGGGGCGGGACACTCCTCCATTATTATAACGAGATCAGACAACTCTAACCCTGAAGATCTACAAAACGGGCAATATCCAAAGGGAGCCCCTTATTGTAAACACTCCCGTTGATCATAAAATCCCAAGGCATTTCGTTCTCCCGGGAGAAGCCGATTCCCGAAGTCTATCTGGGGCACAGAGGGAATGCACTGCTCACTCCTTCGGGGCAGACGTGAGGTTCCCATTTAAGAGATGTAATTGCGAATCATTTTAGAAAATGCTCAACAACTAATTGTCGTTATAATACCAAGTTTACATAGCCAAAATAATGGACAAATATCACCATGTAATAGAATAGTACAAAAATGGTAATTTTACTATGGAAAGTTGGAACTTGCCATTTCAAATTAGCAGAAGCTGTGAAGTGGGCATTACTGACAATGTGAATATAGTAATTGGGGCTGATTTCTTGGCGCCTGGCCGAATCTGGCTGCCTGGCGTCCTGTGAGTTAATTATAGCTCTGTTAACAGAGCAGGAACACTTTGCAAAAAGACGCAGAGATAAAACTCAGCTCAGGTCTCTCTGCAGATGAGGCAAAATGTGAATGTTTTGGCTAGGGAGCCACAGACATTATTCTCAATTTATTTCTTAAAGCAACGGCTCAAAGGGAATACAGCCATCTTACGGCGAGGGGTCAATGATCCACAGAAACCAAACTTCTGGAAGGTGTCCTTGCTAACCCCAAATGTGTCTTTGCGCTTTCCACACTGCCGATGTAACGCCTAAGTAAGTCATCTCAGTCTACATCCAAAAATATTTAATTTACTGCTTGAAAAGTTTCCTTAAAAAAAAAAAAAAATCCAAAGAAATCAAAATATGTGATTCTCCCCAAATTAGCTCTAGCCACAGACTGAGACAATTATTTCACTGGTGGCTTTTTAAAAAAAAATCTTTCTTTTCTTTAATTTTAGAGATTTTGCTGTGTACTTTAAAATTTCAGGGGGAATTCTTGCCATCCCCACGCCTAAGTCACTGCCTACTCACACACCCCGTACCGAGCCGCTCCTCTCCTTGTGCAGCTCGTGGACAGGCGCACGGCATTAGCTCATGGATTTACAGGGACGATATTCAAGCTCGGGGTCACTCCCGGGCTGGTGAGGTTATTTTGGCGTGAAGTTAGTCAAGTTTTAAATCTGTCACCAAAGCATTTAAAATAAAGGTCACTGCTTTCTTGCTCTTCAGCCTGCTTCCTCGTTCCTCCCCCACCAGCCCCGTCCCTTCAGCTGAAAACAGGGACAGTCCATCCCGGCATTTTCCGTGGTTCCCTTCGCTCTGCGTCTTCTTCTGGTCATTGCCAAGCCTGTGGAGAAACTGGCCTCTTGGGTCTCATTTGACACTCGCCCCAGCCCTGCCCAGCGGCGGCGCGGGGTGGGCAACAATGCGGGAATCAGCAGAAGCGGGCACAGATACCTGCCGAGTGGCCTTGGACAAGCTTTCAAACTCTCTTGGTTGTCCTCAGCTGTAAAATTAAGACAGCAAGGTCTACCTCGGATGACCACAGGGGACGCGTGCAATAGGCCTAGCACAGCCCTTGGCTTTGGGGCTGAGTACCTAAGGCATGCCAACCTCCCTGAGCCTGGCCCGGACCAGAACCTCTGGCTCCTCCCTCTGGCCCCCAGACCTGAGTTCTGAATCGGGTGGAATCTTCAGAATCGGGTGCTTCTTCCACCACCCAGCTCCTCCCCCACTCGGCACCCAGAGCCCTGGGCTGCGGCAGGCTCTCAGGATGTCCCCAGGGACTCCACTCCAGTGCAGAACCTCAGCTCCCTGACGGAAGGGCAGCTCCTGAGCCCCGGCCCCTCGTGCCCCAGCACAGAGAAGACACTTGCCAAAGACAAGGCTTCCATGATCCCCTGTGCATTTCTCAACAGCAATAAATTACCTCTTAGATATAATCTACAAAATGCAACAGAGGGAATTTACTCACAATTTAAATAAAATTATTAATGACTGTTTTGATTTGTTTTATTTTCCTGGCAATGAACTCTTAATTCCACTGAATGGTTTCAGCCGTGTTATGCTTTGTATCTAAATGATAGTGGATGTGTCGAAAGCAAACGTATCCTGGAGCTAAGCCGGGGCCCAGCCCGGGTTGAAGCAGGCTGCAGTCCAAGGCCTTTGGTGGCTCTGCCAGGCATGCTGACCCCACTCCCGCATACACCTGGCACCTGCCCCACAGGCTTGTTAGTCTCTGGCGACTATGAGCTGAACCAGAAGTTCCAAAGCGGGGACGGGGTGGGGGTGGGGGGCACCCAGGAGTGACGGTACTTGGGAAAAGTACAGTACCCTCTCCTTGTCTCCCTCTCTGGCATTTTGTCTCCACCCCGGGTAAAGCAAGAAGCAGGGCTGACCTTGACCCACGTGCTCTTCCCCAGGCCAAATCGCAGGCCCTCGCTCCAAAAAAGAGGCCCTCTCTTCTCACGCCTGGCAGGCAGGAGAGTGGGCACAAAAGGCACCAAGGTGGCAATGTGGGGGCTCTGGCTCTCCCAGGGGCAACGTAGACACGCCCACCTGCTCGCTGGTTGGGCCCAGGTGTCTGCTGGAGGCCAAATGGGCCTGCAAGGAGTAAGAGCACCCACCAAGAGGCGCAAGGTTTCATTGAAAACAAAACCAGACTCAGCCACAGGCAGACACAGCGTGGCCAATGCCAATGACAAAGCAGCGGCAATGTGGAGGCACTGCCCACTCAGTGGGGCCCGGTGGAAAGATGAAGGGCCAGCTCCTAGACGCCAGCTGGTAACTCACCGAAATGCAACCGTGAGCACCCCTGGAGTGGGAAGGGTGGACCAGATCACGGGTCCCAAGTGGGGATTCAGTGGCCACGGGTGGAAAGCAGAGGGGAGGCTGGCCCAAAGAGAGCGCTCCTGACAGTGACAGGCGGTCGGCACTCTCCTTGGCTCGCACGGGTCCGTCTGCCCAGACCACCCATCTCTCCCTGGGGCCTTCGGGGAGTGAGCCAGGACCTTTGTTCCCCACCTCTCCGCAAGGGGGCTGAGATAATTAATACCAGAGACTGCCGGGCACTTCACTCACAGGATCCTCCCCGGGAAAAGCAGTTTTCTTTCCTTCGTGCACGGGCCGATGAAAAGCTGGAGGTACAGACCAGGGCAGGTCCCCCCACCGACACCCATCACGTAGGGCTCTGACACAGCGCCCCTGCTGCCCACAGCCCCCCTTTCCGGGAAGAACCATCGGGAGGGGCTAGGGTGGTCCCCCTCTGTGGGGACAGGGCTCCCTCCTGTGCCTCGGACAAGTCAACCTCCTGCTCTCCGGGTCACTCACATCTGGAATGGCCCAGTACCTGGAGAAAAAGCAAGCATTCTTCCTTGAGTCATGGCACAGACAGAGGGCTTGGCAAGAGCCTATGTGTGGCTCAAGTTGTGGTATTGTTTGATCAGACACGGATTACTTAAAGTAACAAGGAACCCAAACTCTCATCAAGCAAACACTGGCTGAACATATCGGGGTTAGCCCGGCACGGGGTCCCTATGCAGCCACGAAAAGCACAGGCCAGGCCAGAACAGACTGGACAGATGGCCCCGATACACTAGCTCATGGAAGAGTGTGTATGAGCCGTGACCGCAAAGCCCCTGACACATAGTAGGTGCTTTCCAGTTTTATCGCACAAACCCTGAGCCTGTATATGCAGACACAGAGACCCTGAAGACACTTTGCAAAATGTTAACAATCGCTATCTTATTTGGGATGGCAGATTTGGGGATGACTTTTTGCTTCTTCATTAACTGAATGTTTTACAACTAGCCCGTATCACCCTAATAATGAGAAGGGGGGAAAAAAGCTTTTTTCTTCCATTTTGAGAAAGCAAAGGTGGGCTCTATACAAGCAGATTTCACAGATCACCGTGGGACAGCACAAGAAGTACCTCAACGACAAAGAGAATCAACAAAAAGTTGCAATCAGGTCTGTCTCTGTGCAGAGACAAGAGCATTAACAATATTTTCATAAGTTACTTACTCCTTCCTGTAACGACAGCTGCACTAGCCGTCACTGAAATTACATCCTGACCCTCCAAAAGCCACAAGGTGCCCCCAAACCTAATCACTGCCTTTTTCTTGTAAACAGAAATTCATGCTGTGAAGAGCCATGGCTCCCACTCTATTCCTGCTCCTTCGTCCACTCCTGCTGAGGCTGAGGCTGGCTCCCCACTCGGCATCCGCCCGTGACACCCAATACTGAAAAGAGCTGCTTTGAGAGAACACGCTAGAACCGGGCCAAAAGATGCCCTGGCTGAGTCCAGCCACATGTGTGTAGGAAAGCACCTGCCTACTCACTCAGAGCTAGATAGGTTATTCATTTTTCTGCAGTTTGGTATATATGCAGTTACCAGGTTAGGAAGGAAAAAAACGTTCACCAGACACCTGCGTGCGGGGCGCTAAGCTACAACGAGCAGGGATGTGGCTGTGATGACTTAATCATGGGCAGTCGAGGACGGACAGACTCCCACCCCAGCTGCACGGAGGTGCTGGGTAGTTCAGGGACCTACCAGCAAGCCGGTGGCATCATGATCGGGACCCAGGTTTGCACTACTCCGAAGCCACACACCAGCCACGCACACACACACACACACACACATGCTCCAGACACACACACACATACCCACGTGCGCGCGCACGCGCGTGTGCTCTCTCAGCAGGCTGGGGTTCATGGCTGGCTGCTAAAAGGCAAAGGAAAAACGGCAGGGGAAGGACACCCGGCGGCCAGGATCTTTAGGAAGAGATGCTGCTCACTTTCTGTCCTAAGACACGTGGTTGGCAGAGCGATAGGGAGATGCTTTGGCCAGCTCTTTGGAGAAAATGGTTTGAAATGGGACCGAATGCAAGTTGAGACTGAAAGACACCCCTGCAGAAACTGGGCCTGCTGGAATGGGAATTCAAAAAACTTTTGTTCCGTTTCCCTTATTCTGTGAAAGCAAATCTCTGAGCCAATGTGTCTGAGCTACAGACAGGCCACTGCCCTGCTGGGGATTTTCCGGTCCCGGCCGTGATGCTCCTCCCTGTTAGCTTTGGGAGTAGCCTTTTTCTCCCTGAGTCACACTTTTTTGGAAGTCCTCCAGCCCTCCAGCTAAACCTGCCATACCCTAAAAAGGTAGGTGAGCAGTGCTTCTAGGATTTGAGGATCTTTCTCCACCTACTGGAAAAGAAGTTGGGTGGTTTTCTGCCCAATGTACAAACAGCCCTGGGAAACGGTGTGTGTTGGCACGTCTGGTGAACTGTCCCAACACCACCACTGACCAGCAAGACTGACCACTGGTGCTGGGGGTGGGGGGTGGGGGGTGGGGTGGGGGTGGGGAGTGGGGGGCCCTGGCCCTGGTTCGTGACATAGCAAGTTGCTCTTAGCATTTTCTAGTCTTTTAAGGTTTGCAATCAACTCTGGAATTCAGCAAGGCAAAATGCCCCTCTGAACCAGGGCGTCCAAAAGGCTTAAGTGGGGTAATTAAAAAACTCAGAATTCTTCAAAGAATGTTATCTGTTGACTCGCTAATATAATAAAGGCTTCGTGACTGAGCTGTGATCCCAGCATGAAATGAAGCAGACCAAGCTCAGGAATGTCAAGACATCAAAACTACAGGACAAGAGAGGAGGCAAATCGAGTCTCGGCGATCAGGGGGTGGGGGTGGGGGGTGTCAAACCTCCAACTGGGAAACTGCAGTCTTGGCAAGAAAGAAATTCCAGTAGCTTCATGAAACTGATTTCAAGAAACGGATTCCACTGAGATACTTAGTTTTTTTTGAAGAGCTAAGCCTACAACACACAACAAAGATGCTACATACTTCTTCCATTTCTGTCTTTAAGATTCTCTGGGAACGATGCAGAAAGACATGGTCTACAAGGGGTATCCTGCCACGAAGCAGGGCCCCCGAGGGAGGTATCCTCAGAGCAGTGATGGAGGCCACCCCTGCGCTGGTCCCGGGGGGGAAGTAGAGGCTGGGACGAGCCATTCACTGACGTTCCCTTCAAAGCAAACTCCTGGAGCAAAAAGTAAGCAAGAGAGAGACTCTAGCAGGGCTTGGGGCTCCTGGGTGCCCCCCTCCTCCGAGTGAGTTGGCCTGTTCCTGCAGCCTGTCAGGGGCTGAGGCTCCACCAGGCCTCAGGTTGACAGGAACAAGCTGCCCCACTGGCTGCTTCCATGGAAACGAAGTTGGATTGGCAACAAGCCCCAGCTTTAAAAGAGCCACCTGCCTCAAGGAAACCCGGCACGCCGCCCTTTCCCTTCTGCCCTTTCGAATCTCCTGCCTGAAGATGAAATGCGCAGGGCAGCTAACCTCAGGGGAAAGCAAACCCTGTCCTCTGCCCGCAGCCCATCTGAGGGCCTGTTGTGTGACTCTGGGGAGGACGGTGTCCCTCTCTGGGCCTTAGTTTTCTCCTAAAGAACCGGACAGGGTGGGCTACTGATTGTTCTGCCCGCCACCCCCTCCCCTCCCCTCCCCCCCCCCCCCAGCTGTGACAGCTTCCTTGGGTCAGGCAGGGGTCTGCACCACTCACTGCGCATCTGCAGGCCGGCATTTAACCAATCGACCAACCAACACATCCAACCAGGATTAAGGAGGAGCTGAGGCATTGTTCTTACCTTCCCAGAGCTTACAATCGAAGCTGGAGGAAGCACATCGCGAGAGTTAAAGGATGGAGAAGTGAAATGACAATATAAGGAAATGTGAGGAGAACATCTCCGGTTCAGAGAACAGAGGGAGCCAGACACCTGTTTTACTGCGGGGCTGCTCCTGAGTCACTGACAGTCTGCAACCTTCCATCCTGCCACACCTGTGACAACCGTGTGCTCAGCGCAGGCTCGCCCGTCGCCTCCACCGCCGAGGCCAGGGGGCTCGCATCCTCGCGGGGCGGATCTCGGCGTGAGCCTGTCTCCAGCAACACCGCTCAAATCCTTCCTTCCCTGGTGACACAAGGGCAGAAATCGGCCAGCTTTACCAACACCAAGCCCTCCTTCTTCGAGAAGACTGCTCGCACTCAGAACAAGCATGAGCAGCGCAATGCAGAGAAATGGCAGAACACTGCACATGCCCAGCCTCCAGCCTCCCTGTTAACCAATCAGGAGTATCAGGCAGGATTAGGTGTGGGGCCGTGCACACCTTTTTTTTTAATGATTTTATTTATTTGAGATAGAGCGCGTGAGCACAAGGTTGGGGGTGAGAAGCAAAGGGTGAGGGAGAAGCAGACTCCCTGCTGAATAGGAGCCCAATGTGGGGCTCGATCCCAGAACCCTGAGATCATGACCTGAGCCGAAGGCAGACGCTTTACCGACTGAGCCGCCCAGGCGCCCCCCCCTTTTTTTAGATTTTATTTTTAAGTAACCTCTACACCCAACATGGGGCTTACACTCATGACCTCAATATCAAGAGTCATGTGCTCTACCCACTGAGCCAGCCAAGGCCCCCCAGCTATGCTCAGCTTTCAATGTCCCAGGGGACTGGATATCGGGGATCCTAAGCTAAGGGCAGTCCAACCAGGTTACCAATCCCTCCCTGCTGTGGTCCACGCATACAAGGGAATTCTACTTGGCACCCTTATTAGAAGAGTACTGACACCATCAGCCCCAGCATGGCTGAAGGAAAGAAGCCAGACTCAAAGGCTATATGATCCATTTACACGGCATTCTGGCCAATGTAAAACTATGGGAACAGAAAACAGACCCAGGGTCACCATGGGCTGGGGATGGGGATAGAGGCTGATCACAAAGAGGCATGGAAGAATCTGGGGGACCAGAGAGCTGCTCTCTACCTCAGTGGGGCTGGGGACTCATAGGGTACACAACTCAAAATTCACAGAAGCGGACACCTAAAAAGGGTGAATTTTACTGAGCCGTAAACCTGACTTAAAAAAAAAAAAAAAAATCTCTCCCCAAGTGAAGAATTGATTTTACACTAATATCTCCATGCTGTTATAAGAAGGAATTATAGTGTAACCAAAAACAGGTCACGGCGTTTCTCACCGACTGGTAACCAAACCCCATGAGTAGCTAGACCAGGATACTCCCTACTATAATTAATTCACTTATTCACCCTTCTCCGGGCTTTTTATGGGGGAGCCGGGGGTGGGTAAGTGTGAGTAGAACAGAGAAAGAATTTTCTGAACTTAAGATGGTCTCCTGTTATTTATAAAAATCTTCGGTGCCTGCTAAACTCCCATCAGCTAGAATGTGCTGGGGAGGAGGAAATGCGTGAGTGGAAAACCACTAACTAACATGTTAATGGGAAAACAGGAGACTCACGGGGCTTCCGGGCCAGCGGTGCCACGTTCCGTGCCACAGGGGTGGGAGAGAGGGGCTGGCAGGGCAGGGGTGCAGAGAGTGGCTCCGGGGCCAGGCTGGCCGGTGCAGACCCTGCTCGGCCACGCCCCAGCCAGGCGACTTCAGGCCAGCGAAGCCTCCACCCCCTACACGGCACAGTGGGGGTGAGGACAGCCTGCCTCGGAGGTTTGCAGGGACAAGCACACGGGGCGCAGGTGCAAAGCGCGTTAGCACAGCGCCTGGGGTATTACGTGTGAGCTCTGAGCGCTGGTGCCTGTGAGGACTGCTCCAGTCATACTTTCTGCTTGCAACATTGCTTTAATTCACCCAAAGAACAAACACACGCATGCACACACACGTGTGTACGCATGCTTGTACCTCCTACACAGACACTACGACCACTAAATCCCACTCCAGGTGGGGGCCCCTCAGATACGGCTTCTGACCTCTACCCACTCTGGACAACCCACCAGTCCCTCTGAGGTAGGAGAGGTCCCGGCCTGGGGCTCCCGCTCCCTCCGGGACACCTCTCACGATGCCCTTGCACCCCACTACCAGGGGCTTGGACATCTCCATCACCCTGGCCTAAGCCAAAGCCTGGGCGATCCCTGGTCCCGACCAATTCTATGGAATCCTGGCATCATCTCTGTACAGAGCTGAGGCCTCAGCCAGTCACAGAGCGCTGGGCTGGAAAACCCGGGAAACGCTTCTAGGTCTTCACATATGTGACAATATGCATTTCCACGAGCCTTTCCCGAACCCTGCAAGGGAGGGCTCCCAGCTGCCCTCTGGGAGCCACAGCCCTAACATGTCACGGGGTGCTTTTGTGCACACTCACGACTGAGGCGGGGCCTCCCACCTGCCCTGAGCACACCTGGGTCTCAGGTGGTCCCTCCACACAGGCTCCCTGAGCATCGATGATGTGGAGCATCAGAGAAATGAGAACTGTAGCAGGAGCTTCCTCGTGGCCCAGCAGGGAAAACTTTCTACACCATGGAGGAAAAAGCCACCCCCGCCGAGGAGACCAAGGGAGCCTGGGTGCCCTAACCGGGTACAAATCCCCCAAGCAAGAAATGGAGGGGGGGGGGGGGGGTGTGCTGGTTCTAAATGCAGGTCCCCAGGCCCTTCCCAGGAGATCATGTCTCACCAGGTGTCGGGTGGGGCCCAGGGACAGTATTTTTAACAAGCACACACCCTGGAGACTTTTATGATCAGCTAAGTTAGGAAAACACTGACAGAGAGTGGCGGCTCCTGCAGGACTAGAAGTGAAGCTGATTTCTTAACCATTAAAACCAGGAGAGACGAGAAACGTGACTTCATAGCTGGGCACTACTGTAGGATTTCAAAAGCCTCAGGGCCAGCGCAAATAGGAAACCTGAAAGCAAGGAAGCCGGTGGGACCACAGGGCTGGTGATCCCCATGAGTCCTTCGCCATCCTCAACAGGACACCCACCGTGTCCTTCTGCACACTCGGCGGGTGGGCGCCACCACGTATCCAAGAGCCCGGGCCCAGGAGAGCACTCCTGGTGCCAGCCTCCCACCTGCCCATGCCAGCTCAGGGCTCCTGCATCTCCCGCGGAGCCCCTTCTCTCGGCCCCAAGTGTCCGCTGGGCACCACCGTCTCCATTTTGCCAATTACTACTCTTTACCGAAATGTGCCATTTCCGGACCCATCCCCGGCTGGATTGTGGGGCAGCCCGGGGGAGCTCTGGGGACCCCCAGCACCTCTCGCATGGCACAGGACTGAGAAAGGGCTAACGGAGGCGGGCCTCAGTCACTCATGGCCCGGGTCCCCCAAGTCCAAACCACCCTGCAGCTGGCGTCCAGACCCCCTTCTCCTCCCGGGCCAGGGTGATGCTGTTCTCACCTCTCCACCCCTACAGGACACGGCAAACCCAACTGCACTTTGGCCAGAAGGGACTTGAAACAAACCCGAAAGTTTACTTTGGAAAGGAATTAATAATAAAAGTTGGAAGGCATCTTTGGGACGATAAACACCTCCTTTCTCCTTTCTTCCAGCTTCTGGCACAGCCCTTTGCCTGGGTGGAAATGCTTTCTGGGACACAACCGCAAGGCTCACGCTGATGGGGCCACGGAGTCCAGGGGCAGGAGGGGGATGAAGAGGGGGAGGCAAACCCCGCAGGAAGCCAGAGAATGTGTTTCTCATCTACCAAAAGCAGCAATACCATCTCTTTAGTCTCCTCTCATCATTCTTGGAAGAGCCACGAGCGGCTCAGGCCTGAAAGCGGAGTTTTTAAAAGTTGGACAGACTCCTGAAACCCTGCCCTGCCCCAGGAAGCCTGAGTAATGCCCCTCCAGTTTCCAGAAGTAAATGCAGACGTACAAGAGGCACCTTTTGAACCCCACAGAAATGATTCCGCTAAATGCGGCAGGTTGGCCAGAGCAATACAACCAGAATAAACATCTCTGATAACAGAGTAACGTTCTGATGAAAAGGCGGCACTTAAAAAATGTCTGACTAGCTAGGACTCCGAAATGAGCAAAAACAAAGGAAACTGCCATTTCTTTTCATCCTTAGCTTAAGGAGGAGGAAGTCAGAGGTTTTCAAGCTTATGCAGCACCACTGGGCTTTGAGATCATAGCTTGAACCGTGTTGAATTCTGAATTTTTAAACACACCACTCTCCTTTGAACAATGACCTGCAATCCATCTCACAAAGAGACCGAGGAGGCTACAGACTTCCTGATAAACATATTAAGGCTCCCTCGGGGAGAAACAATCCCTCCTCTGATTGGCCACAGTCATTTCAATGGGCTGAGACATATTTTATATTGAAAACTTTATTGACCAGCTAATGAGAGTCAGGGAAAAGAGAAGGTTAGAAATTTCAAATAAAGCAAACTTCTTCGGAACACCATAAATGGCCCTTCTGGCTTTGTCACTACCGTAAAAATAACTTTTTAAACTTTTACAATAAAAAAACAGAAATAACTCTTTTTTTTTTTCATCATTTCAGAGTGAAGCTCTGAAAGTTTTCCTAACTTAAGGCTGGAAGACACAATGATTATTTTTAAATGTCTAGTTAAAAATTAGAAAGTCTCAAAGGTAAGCCCCAAGTATGTGAGCTAGCCCTGAACATTTCTATTTCTGGTCAAGCACCAAACAGTGTTATAAATGAATGAATATATTCATCTTCACTTTATAACGAAAACAGTCATATGCATTTAGGAAATGAAAAAAATCACTAAACCAGAAATTCTGATTTTCTGGGCACCATGAAACCTACAGAAAATTATATAGAAATCAGTGTGATCTCAGTATCACGATCGTTTTCTTCTGCCGGTTTTAATCAAAAGAAGAAAGCAAGAGGGGAAAAGAGTCTATTAAGAAATCCATGACAGGGGTGCCTGGGTGGCTCAAGTCCGTTAAGCGTCTGCTTTGGGCTTAGTTCATGATCTCAGGGTCCTGGGATTGAGCCCCAGGTCCTGCTCCCTGCTCAGCGGGGAGTTTGCTTCTCCCTCTCCCTCTGCCTCTCCCCCCACTCGTGTGCTCTCTCTCTCCATCTCTCTGATAAATAAAATCTTAAAAAAAAAAAAATCCATGGGGCGCCTGGGTGGCTCAGTCGTTGGGTGTCTGCCTTCAGCTCAGGTCATGATCCCAGGGTCCTGGGATCGAGCCCTGCATCGGGCTCCCTGCTCCACAGGAAGCCTGCTTCTCCCTCTCCCCCTCCCCTTGCTTGTGTTCCCCCTCTCCCTCTCTCTGTCAAATAAATAAATAAAATCTTTAAAAAAAAAAAGGAGGGGGGAGAAATCCATGACAGTTGATAATGTGGGAAAACAGACTTAATATTATTTGCTTAAGGAAAAGGTAAACAGCTAGCTCCCAATTCTTTTTATAAAAACTAATTCATTATTTTTTTAAAAGAAAATGTCCACTTAAATATAAATACTAACAAAGACTCTGTATTTTTTTTTTCAAGATTTTCAGAATCCCTGGAATAATGCCTGCCAACTAAAACACCTACTATGAATTTAGTAATGGGTTATGCAAACATAAATTATAAGGCCAGACATTTTAAAAGGAAAAAAAGGTGATTTATTGACGTGCTGGAGACACGGCAGGATAGAAGCACTATTTCAATTTTCCATATATTCCTCAGCACTGCAGATGTGTTAATGCAAAAAGAATTTTAAAATAAAAATGACTCTCAGCTCTTGTGGTTCTAACGTATCAGTTCAGTTACTTAAAAAGGGTTACCATGGAACTCACTTCTCATACTTATAATTAAGAAAATGAATACAAACATTTTAACCAATTTGAAGTACAAACAGATCTGAAAGAAAAAGAAATACAGAAATACTTCCCGTATCTTAAAGGAGCAAAGGGAATCAAACCACAAGTTCTGCGCTCCATGGTATTAGCCCAACCTGTCCTGATCAAATTTTTTTACTGTTACCTTCCTTCCGAATTCACAGGTCACTGGCTGGGGGGGTTTTCATATCACTGTGGGAACCAGCATTTTTTCTTTGCTGTGGCAAAGCCATCATTTAAATATCTATGAAATGCTTTTTGTGGCTTGTTTATATACAAAGAGAATAAATACAAATTTCCTCCTCGTCACTGACGGACGTTTAATTAAAGGAAACAGAAGCTATCGCCCTTCCCCCAAACAGGTCATGGGAACCACAGGAGCCGATGAAAATCCCCGCACCCACATCACCAGAGAAGGGATCTTCATTTTTCTTCACTTTGCCAACGGGCGACGGCTTCACGAATGGTCATTTCTGAAAGCACCTGTAACTGGCTGAACAAGCCTCTCTCAAAAATAAGCTGGAAAACGCTCTACTAATGAAGAGCGCACATTTTTAAATGCAAACATGATTAGAACATCTCTGTCTTGGCCCTGCGCATTCCTCCCCCGAGAAGGCTAATCTGTGCTCATAGTTCACACATAGCGCACGCACACACACACACACACACACACAATATGGGCTCCTGGCACTTTGATTATGTGAACACACCTGACCCCAGGGAAATAGGCTGAGACCAGCCCCATATTTCAGACAAACCAAACAGCCAATAGACAGTAATGGCTTTAAGCTACTGATGGCTGGGGCCAAAAATGAAGAACCACTTAATCTTCTGAACGAAACTGTCAATGTTAGGAGGCCCGCGGCCGACCTTCCCCCTGATCTTAATCACAGCCACCTATGATAACAGAGTAGGGTTTATTTTTGTGCCTGGCTCCAGACTATGATGATCAATCCTTTGGTTGTGACTATTCTCTATGCACACAATGAACTAGGGCAAGTTAAGAGTGTATAGTTAGTTCACGGATCCCTGCAGTCACGCACAGAATGAAATTCGCCTAAGATCTAAAGTAATTCCATCAAAACTCTCAACACTTTATGAAGTCTCTCCGAGCTAATCTACAAATTCAGCGAAATTCCAATACAAAGCTCAACAGAATTTTAAAGATAGAAGTGGAAAAATGATTCTAAAAGTCATGTGGAAGTATAGTCTAGATCATTTTGAAGAGCCATGAGGACAGTCACTTCCCCTACTCGATACCCAGCCTTAGCAATGAGACTGGGAGAGGTGGACCCCGTGGAAAATGTTCTGGGACGAGGGGGTCTCTCATCGGGCAGGGAGAAACCTGCACCCAACAGCATCCACACAAATACATTACAGGCCCAATGTGAGAAGCAAAAACAAAAAACTACTAAAAGAAAACACAGGAGGCCGTCTTTATGACACGAGCATGGGGAAGATTTCTGAAATAAGATATGAGAAAATGTAAGCTTTACATCTACAACTGGAAAACATTCACCTGCATTAAAATTAAAATCTTCCAGCAACAAAGGACACTGTAAACATAGAGAAAAGACGGGCCACGGTCCAGGAGGAGATACCTGCAAAGCACACACATGAAGAAGGCCCCAATTCAGAATATTAAAACTGCCCACAAATCGGTAAGAAAAACAGCAAACAGCCCAATAGATAAAATAAGCAGAGGATATGAGCAGTTGAGACAAAAAAAAAAACACCATACAGGCAAGTCATTATACAAAAGGGTGTCCACTCACATCAGAAATAAGGAAATACAGCAAAAATCAGTGAGGACGTGGCCAGGAGCTCACCAGTGGGGAGCAAGGACCTGCCACACAGAGCTGGCCAAGGCTGTGACCGTGACCGCACTTCTGGGTGTCCACCCCAGAAAACTCCTGAAGTCACTGCTCCCCAGGAGGGGTATCATCATAAGGAAAGAGTATCAGCAACAACCAAAATTCCACCTGCCATCTCAATAGGGTGATGGATACATCTCCTGTGGTTCCCACACACAGCGGAATACTGTGTCACAGCTCAAATGAATAAACTAGATGCATATAGGCAGCACCCAGGACTAACTCTCTAAAAGGTAATACTTGGTGGGGGCACCTGGGTGGCTCAGTTGGTTAAGTGTCTGCCTTCGGCTCAGGTTGTGATTCCAGGGTCCTGGGATCGAGCCCCCATGTTGGGCTCCCTGCTCAGAGGGGAACCTGCTTCTCCCCCTCCCCTTGGCTCATGTTCTTTCTCTCTCTCAAATAAATAGATAAAATCTTTTAAAAAAATAAAAATAAAAGGTATCATTTGGTGAAAAAGGCAAGGTGTCAAAGGATACATACATATATAGCAAAATACCATTTGCATAAATAGTAAAATACATGTATCCTTACAAAGATACCCTCAGCTCACGGATGCATAAACATTGCTACGAATGCAAAAAGCATATGGAAAGGAAACATCAGTTTTAGGACGGGATTCCCATCTGAGGAAGAAGGTAGGAGAGGGAATGGAAGTGGGATTCGCGCTGTGTGCAAGGTATAATTTCTATTTGAAAAACCAGGCATCAGAGGCAAATGGGCAAAATGTCAACATCTATCCAATCTTCACGAAGGGCATGAAAATGTTTTGTTTTTCGTACTTTTCAGTATACCAGAAATATTTCACATAAAAAAATAATGAGCCCCGGTTACAAAGCTTGGTGTACAAGAGAATGAAGTCACTGCAGGTAAAATCCTATGTTGAGGCCTGTGAGTGGGGCTCAGCGGAGGCAAGGGGGCACGTACCTGCTGGATCTTTCTGCCTAAGTGGCTACCCCCTCAGACAAGCTCTTGAAAGAAACGTGCGTGGGGCACCTGGGTGGCTCAGTCGTTGGGCGTCTGCCTTCGGCTCGGGTCATGATCCCAGGGTCCTGGGATCGAGCCCCGCATCGGGCTCCCTGCTCGACGGGAAGCCTGCTTCTCCCTCTCCTACTCCCCCTGCTTCTGTTCCCTCTCTCACTGTGTGTCTCTCTGTCAAATAAATAAATAAAATCTTAAAAAAAAAAAAAAAAAAGAAAAAGAAAGAAAGAAACGTGCGCCAGGGTCTGTTTGGTGCAAAACCTTTTTAGGGGTGAAATATGTCCCGTCCCTTACAAATGCAAGGTTCTCGTGGCACAACAGTGAAAGCGATGGGGAAGGTGTCAGGGGCTGAGGTCGGAAAGGGTCGGGTTGTCACCAGCTGTCCAACCTCAGGATACTTGTCCCAGAGGCTCTCTGTGGCAGCCTCTTTAAAGCGCCCCAAGTGCAGAGTCAATGAATGGATGAAGAAATGGGGGGGTCAAAGCGGGGGCCCGACTGGCCTTCTGGAGCTGGAACGGTGACCTTCCAAATGTGAAGTAGGGAACCACCAGGAGGGGGGTCCTGCAGCTGGAAGGTGCGTCAGGGGGCGGTCATCCAGCCTGTGTTCTTCCCGCTACACGCACCGGGGAGTCCCTCTGCTGGGGAGCCAGGGGCAGGGGACGGAGGCTCTGCGTGCCTGGACTGCAGCCTCCAGAGCTCAGTAAAGGCTCCCTGAGGACCTGCTCTGGCACAGACCTGCGGCCAGTCGGCCTGGACTGAAAATCTCCCGCCACCTTCCCCGCTTATTAGCTGTGCTTCTTCCTCCTTCTCTCTGGGCCTCAGTTTCCCTCTCTTTGCAACAGAGATAAACACAGTCCTTACTTCATAGGCATCCTGTGTTAAATGAGCCAATCCATCCGAAGTGTTGAGAACACTGCTTGGCACACAGTGAGGGCTCAGCGTCAGCTGTTGTCACTGGCCGTTACGTACCGCTGTGGCCTGCAGCGACCAGAGCCCTCCAAATGGAGTCGCCCTGGGACACCCGTTCCACAGCCAGTGGGGTCACCATGACTCCTAGCTGCAGGCAAAATGAATTCTGAACAGAAAACCCCAAGAGGTAAAGCGGGTGGGGCCTGCTAAGAAGGGCAGCACCTAAGTCTGGGGCCCATGGGGAGGGCGCACCGGAGTGTGGCCTGAGGAGGGGGAGGGCCCGCTCTCCAGAGGCCCAGAGCTCGGCCACCGGGCACCACGCCATCACCTCCTCTCTCAGATCAAACTACAGAGGAGACCTGGCTGGCCTGGATCTCCAACCCGGGCCTCGGCAGAGCCAGAATCAGGATCCAAGTGTCCAGATTCCCAACCAAACACTCCTTGAACTCTACTGACTATATCCTAAGGTCTTTGGTCTTCCGGTAAAAATACTGGGCTCCAGACAAAATTACTATACTCTGCATGGGAGGCTCGTAATGCTCCTTGTAAACTTAACTTTTTACGCAACTCAAGGTTTGAAAGTTAAAACCAAGAGCTGACATGTTGGTGCATAATCAATGTTCGGGGATTAGTCACAACCACCCCGGTCGAAGCCCCCCGCCCCCCAGCTAAAGGAAGAAACACTTAAGACAACAAATCTCAGGGTCAGTGGGACCTGCCATCCCACTGTCTCTTTCTTGACTGACGTTATTTCAAGACAGAAAGTCAGCTTCTAGAAGCTAAAAGGAGACAGGGTAGCACAGTGGTGACGGCCTCATTCTCAGGAGCCTGCTGCCTGGTAGGCAGGTGGCTGACGCACTATAAAGTGGCACTCTTGTCACCCACCTCCCAGGGTGACCGTGAGGGGCCGTGTGGTGTTTGTACTGCACTCAGCATAATGCTTCGCTCTCAGTAAATAACAAATACTAATAAACAACAGTTCGCCACAATTCCAACCAAATTTTATTGCCTTCACATTTAGTCATTACGCCTTACAACCTGTACACAATAAAGGTATATCCTGGAGTAGATCCTCCACAGAACGACCTCCATTCAAAATGCATTTCATGGGAGGTTAATGATCAGAAAGACACGTTAGGGACTACGTGTAAAGAACCACTTCCGAAGAGTGAGTCCAAGCCCATGTATTTCCCTCTACGAACAGTCAAGCTCAGCCAACGGGAGAGAAAAACGACCATCTCTCTACATATGGAGGGAGCCTATTTTTATTTCATTTCATCTACTCAAGTCTGCAATAGTTGCAAAGGCTGATAGGCTGACTCTACACTGTAAGAGGATCTAGAAAATGTTCGTGTTCCTTTCTGGCTTTAAAATACACTCGTGAGGGACGCCTGGGTGGCTCAGTCAGTCGAGCGTCTGCCTTCAGCTCAGGTCATGATCCCAGGGTCCTGGGCTCGAGCCCCGTGTCTGTCAGGCTCCCTGCTCAGCGGGGAGCCTGCTTCTCCCTCTCCCTCTGCCCCTCTCCCCCTCATGCTCTCTCTCTCTCTGACAAATAAATAAATAAAACCTTTAAAAATTAAATAAAATACACTCGTGAACACAAATTCTCCTTTTGGAAGATTAGGTTTTAATAACATACATTCAACGCGCCATTTATTGAGCTTCTACTACTTGCCAAAGCTATTCTGGATATTCTACAAGTCGTCTGACTCATAACAACTCCGGGATAGTTGTCATCACTCCAGTGTTTGGACGAGAACACGGAGGCCCAGAAGGTTGTAGAGCTCAGTGTGGTGTCGACTAGACTTCCATACCACATGCATCTAATTACTGTCTCTTCCTTTTGACAGTTATTAAACTCTCAGATAATTTGTCTGTTATACTCAAAATAGCCCTTTAAAGACTGCTAGACACAGAAGGAAGCGACACATGGGCTCAGGAAGGAAAGGGAACGCCGGCCCTGTCCACGTTTCGGGGAGTGATCCGGACAGACGGCCCCATGGGGTTCACAGGAAGCAAGTGTGGCCTGGGCGGGGGGGGCTCCTGTGTCACCAACAATGCAGACTGAGAAATTAATCCTTCATTGATGACCTAAGAACTCACTTTTCTGGGCCAAAGGCAATGGAACAAAAAAAGGTATCCCTTAAACAACGGAACTTCCTAACATCCAAACCGAACAGCATCCCAGTCTCAGAAAGTAGAGGGACCGAATGTGATGTCTGAAAGTAACTGAGTGACAAAGATGATCAGGCTTTGAGCTGAAATTTTAGGGACCCCACTGCTAACCTGCCCAAATTCATCCTTGGCGGGGGAGGGTGCACCAAAAGGCGGTTTCCATCTTGACTCAAAAAACTGCCCTAACTCCCCGAAGAACCCTCACCCCACCCATACTCACTCACTCCCCTAGTGCCCCGTTTCAGTTCTGACCACCATCTGAAGCTATCCTGTCTGTATGCCATGTGTTGGTCACCGTCTGCCTGCCCCTCTATGAGAGCTGGAACCTTCTCTCTGTGCCTGCTGTCTCCCCAAACCTCAGATTGCCCCTGGCCCCTGGCAAGGGCTCAGAACTACTCGTAGAAGGGAGGGAGGGAGGAAAGAACATAGGACAGCAATGTCTGCTAGCACTTACTAGATGCTCCATCCATGTGAATTCATTTCACCTACCCAGCATCTGGGACATACATGATCAGTCCTGCAAACATACATGGGGCCGAGTGTCGGAATGCTTAGTGACCTTGGTCAAGATCACTTGGCCCGAACATCCACTCCACTTCTGGTGCGGGGCTGGACATTGACCTTCCAGGAATCTCACACACTTCTCATGTGACCCCCGGAAATACGCATGATATATTTCCGTTGATGAAGCAGCGAGCACCGGACTCGGGCTCAATCTGCTCGCACCCAAGCTAATTCCCCTGCTCCACAGGCCTCCTGGTGCCTTGGGCCATGCTACCGGGTCTGCCAGGACCTCAGGGTGGACAATGGCGCCACCAGCCATTGACTGACTTGGGGCTGACTTCAGTGTGACTTGCACCCATCACCACCTCACGCCTGAGGCAGGTTTTCTCACCAAGGGACCCTAAAGAGGAAATAACCTCTTGGGTTGATAACCTGGCTTAGAGGGTTTACTTGGTAACTGTTAAAAATCTCACTTTTAATTTTTAAACTTTTTCTAGTTAAAGTCTTATTATAACTTAACGGTGGGTGATTCTAGAATGATTAAACAACCGAGTTGATTATTTGAGCTTTATAATTTTGCCAGGTACCGGAGTAGCCTTTTAGAAACTAAGCTGGTGCTGCCAAAATGAAAATTCACCAGATACTTTTATGGGGGGAAGTTTCTTCAGAGTATTAGAACAGATGAGTAATTCCCTACCCCCACAAAGAGCGGCATTAACAAGAAAGTTGGAGAGAAAAGTCACATGCTGTCAAGTTTACCCTTTAAAGTATACAGTTCAGTGGTGTCGGACATACTCACAGAGTTCTGCAACCCTCACCACACCACCACCCAGTCAATTCCAGAACATTTTCTCCACGCAAGAAACCCCGGAAGTGTTAGGAGTCGCCCCCTTCCCCTGGCAACCTCTTGTCTACTTTCTGTCTCCGTGGATTTGCCTCTTCTTGACATTTCGTATAAACAGAATCCTGTGGCATTTTGCATCTGGCTTCTTGTACTGAGTGTAATGCTTTCAAAGTTCATCCACATCGGAGCAGGTGTCAATGCTTCTTTCCTTTTTTTGAATAATACTCCTCCTTTGTATGGACAGACGGTGTTTGTTTATCGATTCATCTGCCGATGGACATCTGGGGTGCTTTTTCTTGGGCTCTTTTGAATTATGCTGCTATGAACATTCGTGTGCAAGTTTTTGTGTGGACATGTTTTCAATTCCTTTGGATATATACCTGGGAGGGGGAAATGGTGGGTCATAGGGCAATGCTAAATTCAACATTTTGAAGAATTGCCAAGGAAAGGCATTTCTTGAATTCTTTTTTTTTAAATTCTGTACAAAAAAAATAAAATTGAAGCATCAAATAAAATGGTGTTAGCTGCCTGTCTGAGATATGAATCTTGTGGAGTAATCTGCATTTTTAAGAACTGTTTTGTAAAGAAAAGATTCCTAAATAAATGCTATAAATATGGTAAGACTTTTTCATGTTACAGTTGTCATCAAGTGTCCATGGAATGCCAAGTGCATGGCTCGATACAAAGGCCTTTCCCTTCAGAAGTGGGAGAAAGTAATTGTACTAGAGAGGCAGGCTCCCAGACCCCCAACATGTTGAGCAGTGTGCTGGGGGGGGGGGTGTCTAGCTGGTGTCCAGCCAGCATCCCCCGGTCTTCCAAGCTTGCAGGCCGCCTCCCCCATTGCTGCCTTCCCTGAAAGGCCCAAGTCCCGAGGGGCACATCTTGTCTGCCCTCCTCTGTGAAAGTCACAGTTTGTCAGTTGGCGCTGTGGGTCTTCAAAGAACCCACTCCCACGTCCAACAAGACACAAGGAAATTCACGCTGGTGTTTCTAGGCTTTTGCGTGCATTGATTTTAGAGTCTTATGAGGACGGAAGCAAAAAACAAAAATGTGGTTAAAACACAAAACACTGGTCAACTGAAGAGGGAGGCCAGCCTCTGGAGTCCGTCCATTTGTAGAAAAACAAGAGTGGAGAATTCGCTTGCTTCTCAACACAAACAATCCCGGTCGTTGCTAATAATGTCTAAGCACAGTGGTACGGTTAGAAAGGCACTGAGAGTCACATGTGAGCCCATGCACCGCACCCCCCCCCCTCGCCCGGGACCCCTGCAGGCGCCCCCGGCTTCTCACGGAGCCCCGGCCACACGGGCTCAAGGAAGCCCGTGCAGGACGTGTCCATCTGAGTCGCAGCTTGAACTGACTCTTTTTTTCCAGGCTGAGTCACTCCCTGCAGTGGCTATATAAAGGCTTAGAAGCAGTGACCAAATGCATCTGGGCCTGGGCCACGGCTATATATTACTGCCCCCGCCCTCCCCCGGCCTGCCGACTCCTCCTCTCACAGACTGGAGTGCACAAGGACTCCTGAAGCCTGCAACAGGGGAGTGGGGGGCCTGCGTGTGAGGGCCACGGCGCCGAGGGCCACGGCGCTGGGGCCTGCGCTCTCTTTTCTTACTCCCACCATCTGTCCTGATCAATACAGAGATGACCGTGGCTTTCCTGAAGGAGGTGCCACCACTCCACCCCCACCCCCACGCCCAGAGCGGGGAAGGGATCCACAGGCCTAGTTCGATTTGCTGACAGCATGAAGATTTCTTTCCGAGTCATACCTCGAGACGACTCTGGACTTTTTACAACAGTTTCCCAAGAGTATAAAATTCAGAAAAGCACGCCAGCCTGGGCCACAAGGGGTGAACTAAGATCATGCCACTCAGGAAACAGAAGCCAGTGAGCAGGCCCAAGGCCGCCTTGGGTGTGGACGGTGGTCAGTCCTGGCGCGGACCCCAGGCAGCCAGGCCCACGATGGTCAGGGCTGCGCTGGGCTCTGCCAGGACGACAGGAGCAAGAGAGGCCCCAGCACTTGGGCAGGAGGGACGCAGAAAACACGACCACGAATGTGAGCGCGGTGGGCCAGGTGTCAGGACGATTAACGCTCCAGGGAGCAAGACCTGTCGAGGCACAAGGACATCAGGGCACAAAGGACCACCGAGAGCCCCCAAACAGCAGCTCAGCTGATGTGGCCCCTTTACAGGAAACATAAATCGAACCTAGCCACGTTGGGCAGACAAGTGCCTAAGACGGATTCCAGGGTAGCAGCTAGACACACGGACAGGACACAAGTTGAGCCCTGAGTGTGGTTTTGTGATAAAAGGCCCTGCACACCCCGGGTCTTTGCTTCCTCTCTTCTCCTGCCCTCCCCTTCCTCCCCTCTCCGGGCAAAGGATGGTTCTTCCCTATCGAAAAGAGCTGAACAGAACAAACAAGAGCCCGTGCTCTTTGTGGAAGCAAATCGAACACTGAGGAATGCTCATTCTGCGAGCTGAGCATTCCAGAGCACCCGGGGACCTCGCCGTAGGGACATTGTGCTGCCATCCACCTCAGCGCCCCGCGGGTCACAGCACCAACTCAGGGCCCACACTGCCTGGGCCAAGTGGTGAAGACAAACTGGCCCAAGGAGTAAACTTAGCTGACAGAAGCACAAGAAAAAAGTCATGAATCCCTAGCATGGTCCCCTTCGAAGTCCCTGACTTTCTTTTTTTTTTTTTTTAAGATTTTTTATTTACTTGACAGTGAGAGATACAGCGAGAGAGGGAACACGAACAGGGGGAGTGGGAGAGGGAGAAGCAGGCTTCCCGCCGAGCAGGGAGCCCGATGTGGGACTCGATCCCAGGACCCCGGGATCATGACCTGAGCCGAAGGCAGACGCTTAACGACTGAGCCACCCAGGTGCCCCGGTCCCTGACTTTCAAGAAATGCCTTCGTTTCCAGGAGTGAGGAGTTGGCCCAGCATCCCTGGCTAGCTCTGGACATCCCCGCATGCTTCCATGTCCCTGGTCATCCGCTCTGCAGTCGGCTCTATCAATACGGCTGTCCCTTGGGGCATCAAAAGCCATCCTGGCCTGTACCTGGGAACCCTGATCATAGCAACAGAAGAGCAGAAGGCAAGCGCTTTCTGGTCTGTGCTACACACAGCTCGACCACCACCAACCTTCGAGAAAGCCAAGGCTGCCCCTCCCGCGCACATGCCACCAGCCTGCCCTCGCCCTTCACCAGCCTCAGGCGGGAGGAGAGTGCTGGCCAGCGCAGAGATGCTGGTCCCTGCTCATCCCGCCGGGGGTGGCCCACTCCTCAACCTGCCTCCCCAGAATCCCCTGCCGGAGCCCTCCTGGCATGGCGCAGCACGGCTGCAAATGTGGTCTCAGGGGCTGTGTTCGGAGCTGGGGGCTCCCAGACGAGTTCCAGGGAGGCCAGGAGCAGCTACTCATGTGCATTTCTTAGGGCAGCAGGTCCTTCCCATTCAGCACTATTTCGAAGGTTGAGAACCAAGGCGCGAAAAGCAGCCTAATTCACCTAAGTAAGGGTTCCAGAGGCCTATGTGGCTTAGAGCCTTACCACCACTGACAGTGTTTCTGGGGGGCAGGTCTGCTACCATCCTAGCACTTCACATGCCAGATCAGGATGTTGTGCTTGCTGCTAAGAAAGATAGGGAACTCTTTAAGAACAAGGATAGGATTGTGTCCTCAGGGTAGAACCATCTGGCACATGGAAGGTGTTCAAAAAGTATTTGTAAAACGATTGCCTATTACCACAAACCAACTTTTGAAATATTTTAAGCTGAAACTACCTGCATTTGTTGTGTCGTTTTAAAGTTCCCTGAGCTAGCTTTAAGGAGCAGAAATCGACCGTGTTCCAGAGCGTGTTCCAAGTTCACACCAGTAACGAACATGTCCTGGACTCTAGACGCCAGGCTTGTGCGAAGCCCTCCACACGTTCACATGCACGTACACAAATACACACACACAAATACATGCCGTACACACATACATACACACAAAGAATACACACCATTCACATATATACACAAATACACACCACACACACACAGAAAAAAACACACACCATACACAAATACACACGGATACACACCACACATATACACCATACAACATACAAATAAACACCACACACACACAAACACAAATACATTCCACACATACACATCATACACACACACCGCATACACACAAATACACAAACACAAATACATGCAAATACGTGCCATACACATACACACACAAAAATACACACAAATACACACCACTCACATATACAAATACACACCATACACAGAAAAAATACACACCATACACATACGCATATACAGCATACACACAAACACACATCATACACCCATACATACACACAGAGCAACCCTGTGAGCTGGGCCCTATCATCACACTTCGGATAGATGACAAAACTGAGACTTTGGGAAGCTAAGTAGTCTGCCAGAGCCACCAGGCTATAAGTCACCTGAGGTGATCTGTATGGAAAGTGACAGAACCTAGAAATACCCCAGTCTTTTATGTTCAACGCTCAATTATTAATTCAATAGGGAATGGATGTTTCGTTACAAAGTTAAAATTAAAAACCACTTTTCTTTGAAAGGGATTTTTCTGAATCAAGGCAACGTATAAAACTTTATTTTTGAAGTAATTGCAATGTTCTTCAACTTGACTACAATTTGGGGGTTAAAAAGACGTAAGCGATAATATCAACGGACTGTGAATGTATAATTCTAATGACAAAACTGAAACTTTTTAAAAAAAAAGTCCTCTAAATGAGAAACCTCCGAGGCTCTGGCCAGCGCGGCACCTGCCCCTCGGTGCTCCTATGGCTCATCCAGAAAGGAAGGAGCCGCCCGCGGCTATGAGGCCACCTGCAGAGCCCACCTTTCCCTCTGCACTTGAGCTTTTCCAGCTGCCCTCGGGCAGGGCCAGGTTGGAAAATATAATCTCCCTGTCGGGAGACCACCTTACTCACCTCTGACTTTTCTCTGGTGCCTAATCCTGCACATTAGATTCACTAGCTGTTCGGTAGACACTAGGAGCGCATTGTCTTCTTCCCCAGAACAAAGAGGGCCTGCAGCGTTTTCATCAGCCATGGGCACACCGTGGCCCTGACTCTGCCACGCTGTTCACCCTGGAACAAGGGCCCGCTCCTCACCTGGAGGCCCAACTTTGTGAGGTGTGAGCATCCTGGTCTGGGTCCACCCGAGGAAGACGCCTTTCCCGCCAACAAGCCAATTTTTTTTTTTTTTTTAACCCCTGAGAACAAAGTCCTAAGCAACCTTCATTTTTATATGCCTAATCTCTAAAAGAGTTTCCTCGACAATAAGTGTTAATTTGCTCAGGGGCTGAGTGGTCCGCCCAGCAGTATAGTCACAAGAAATAACTGGTGTTCGAGAAATATCAGGGCCACCCCCCCTGCACTGAGATCCCAAACAGACAATAGAATATCCCCTCTGGATCCCAGGCCCCGCACTCACCGGATCCAGCCACCCCCCCGCCCACACACTCACGTACTCCTTCCCTCTGTGTACCCCAGAGGCCTTGGCTATAGCTACTCACCCCCACCCTCATTCTGGCCTTCAGTGGCTTCACTATTTACCGAGAATTCTGGTTGGTTGCTGGCATAAGTGAACCTGACTGTCTTTTCCACCCGTTCTCGCCTCGTCATTCCCACAGGGACCCCCACCCAGATTTCAAGGACGGACCTGGGATAGGAAAATGCAAGGGGAGGTGTGGGAGCCTGTAAGCAGCTTCACCCTTCCCAGCTTCCCGGAAATTCCTGTGGCAGCAAGACTCTCCCTACCGCAGAAGGAGAAGCCTGAGCGAGCACTAGCCTCGACCCTCTGGCAAAGGCCAGGGCCCTTCTCCATGGAAGACAGTGTCTAAAAATGTGCCCTGCAAAGAAATGCCCCAAACGTCATTTACCACCCAAGCCGCTTCTTCCCTGAGCCTCTTCTATTTACTGGGATCGGGAGAGAAAAATGCAACATTTCAGGTGGGGCTTCCTCAAGCTCTGTGAGCTGGTCCCCCGTTTCCATGTCAGTGGAGGGGCCGTACCCAGAATTTTTCAGCTGGGCCCTCAGGGGCCCAAGGGGAAGCACCCCCCCACCTCAGGGGGCCCCAGCCCTTGGACCTGACAGGAGCCTGGGCCTCCAGAGGAACATCCAGGAACCCAGTTCTCCACTCCTCCTCACAGCACTTACCACAGGACAGGTCATGTTTACTTAGTGTTGTCTGCTGCCTTGGAAGGATGACCTTGACCTTCTGCTTTAGATTTTCTACAGAAACCCCTGGACTTGGGGTCAGCAAGGGAAGGGAAGTAAGAACCCAGGACAGCGGATGACAGCTCGTTACTGGAACAGTGTGAAGGGTGGCCGGAGAGACAGAGGTGAAGGGGGTCAGCCAGGGGACAGGGGGTCAAGGACAAGGAGGACAGCTTGGGAAACCCCACAGCTAGACCCTCCAGGAAGGCCTGCTCTGAAGCGGCCTGACAGGAGGAGAGCGACTAGAAGAAGGGGTCCTGCTGCCTGGCTGTTTTGTTGGCCCTAGTCTTTACTGGTGACAAGGTGGACCACGGAGCGCAGCAGCTCCCCCATCCCCTCGCGGAAGAGGACAACCTGGCACAGATCACTACAATGTGCACTTTTGCTTGGATAACACATGCAAGAGCCACATTTCACGGCAGGCCGGGTGAGGGTAAGGAGGGTGGGGGTAGCGGGTCTAAAATTTAAAACCCTTAAGGGGATCTGCCCCTGGAGGGCCCCCTTGCTTCCCATTGGGCTATCATGTTTTCTCCCCCAAATAGTTATTCTGAAAATAGAGGGTTAATTATTTGTTTCCCAAAATGAGTGACAACAGCGTGCCCTTGAACATTGGCACACCGGAAACGAGTCTACTTTTAAAAGTTCAAATCGCGTATCATTTTTTTCAGGAATACTGGGCAAATCAGAGGCATGCCTCCCAGAAGGCAGCTTTCCTTCCAGACCTGCTCCTTTGTCCTCCACAGAGGCACGTGGGCACCTGCGGTCCGCTCTCACCTGAGGGGGAGGGTGCAGGAGGCTGGGGCGAGGGCCCACGGCACGAAAACCATCGTGGGGCAAACCAGCAGGAGCTCCCAGAAAGCAATTCCCACATCTGTTCAACTGTCTTTCAAACTCTCCTTGCTTTTCACGTCTTACAAAGCCTTTGATAGGGACTGAGGGAACGAGAGGCCTAGGCAACAGACTAGGAAAATGCTGCCCGAGCCCCCCTAAACACTGCCTTTCAAACATGTACTTACAAGGGGAAAAAAAAAAAAAAGCCCGTGAGGAGCACGTTTGCAGTGCCCTTTAAAGCGTATTTCAGGCAACAGAAGCGTTTAACAGGCCCTACCAGGCTAAATGTCTGTTCTACAGGAAGGATCGGCACACTGCATCCTCAGATGGGTGCAGCCACCCACCACACCAGGGAAGGGGCCCTCTGAGGACCCCCCACACCCCATCCCACTATGCTCAGTGCTCCTGAGGACTTGGGGTGGCGTGCTAACAGACGTGGGCAAGGAGCGCGGGGGCCCAGAGGCCCGGATGGGCCACCCAACTGGCCACGTGCTCGCAAACACCCAACTGGGTCGGTGTCTGCCTCTGGAATGAGCTCGTGCCTCCTGGCATCCAGACAGCCCACCAGCGCCCCGGTCCCCCAGCCCGCAGAGGAGAACGCAGTCTGCTTACAACACGGCTCCCGGACACGGACGGGGACGGGGAGACCCCGCACCGAGACTGGGGCGGTACTGTGGCCTCACCTCTGGAGTGTTCTTCTTGAACTCTCGGCTCTGCTCGATAAGCCGCTTTCTAGACTGCTCGCTTTCATCTTGCCGGTTCGCCAGTACCGTGGCGGTGGCATCGAGTTCCCTCTGTGAAGATACAAAAAGGGGGGACGAGACTGTCACCGCGCTGCGTACCAGAGGAGATCACATTTGCATTTGACCAGAACCCAGGAGAGGCCCCCGTGGCCCCAGGGACCCTAGGCTCCGGGGCGGGGGGGGGGGGGGCAGCGGACACTGAGGCAGCTCCCCTCCAGCCCGAGTGCTGGTCCCAGAACACCAAACTGGCTCAGCCCGCCGTGCCCTGTTTCCATGCGCACCTCACAAGTGTCTGCTTCTATGACCGAACGCAAACTGTTTCTCTTTCCTAAACCCTGAGTCAGGCCGAGGCCCAGGTGCCATCCCACCCGGGAGTGGCTCATCTCTGTTCGTAACAAGCGTTCCTTCTTGCCCCATCTCTGCGCCCTGGTTCTTCGGCTTTACTCTGGGCTTCTCGGTGGGGTAATCTATTTGTCTTCAACAGTGTGGGCCTGGGATCTTTTGTGGTGATACTTGGTTTGCTTTCATTAACAGCATTTACCGTGGGCCTAATATACGCGAGGCACCACGTCCAGGACTATCCAAATTAACCTGTTACTTGTTTTCAGGAGGGACCTTTAAGAGGCAATTTCCAAGAATTGTGATTTGCAGGATGTGGTCAAGTCTGAACATGAGGCACCTGGAAACACTTGTTATCCTCCAACTATTTTCCTCGTACTGAAACCCCGAGAGTTGCCAGGAGCGGGTCCCCTGTAAGAGGACCTCTGCCCACGTGACAAAATGACACTCAAGCATCAGAGAACCTGTGCCCTGGCCTCGGGAATTCTGGGAGACGCTGCCAACAGGGCCGGTTTCAAACAAGGCTGCGGCAGATGGGCCCAGAGTGGTGTCCTGGCTGACAGCAGGGGCACAAGGACACGCGGCTGCGGTCACCGAAAGGCCCCTTTGCTCGCTGAGTGGCCTTCGTGATGAAAGACACATTTTGCTTAGGATTCAGTGTGGCTGCTCCCGGTGGCTTCTCTGCGGTGCGGCCCCTCCCCTGAGGCCCAGCAGAGCAAGGACCCAATCGAAGACCGCAAGGCGAGAGGCATCAGAGACAGAGATCCTTCCAGAGATGCCCAGGAAGCCTGTGAGTCCTCCCCACACCCCCAGCCACCCCGCGAAGTTCCACCTGCTTCCCTTTTGGGCGGAAGTCACCCAGGCAGGTCTGTAGGGCCTCCTGGTGGGCGCTCCACTCGCACATGACAGCGGGGGCCCCTGCCAGATGAGACGACAGGGCACTGGAGCCAACGTCCAGCGTGCTGTCAACGTGGAAACTGTAGACAGTTTTAAGGGGGGAGGGCGGTGGGGGAGGGGGCACAGACACCCCCCCCCCCACGCTCTCCCCTTTCGTGTTCCTGGCATGGCAGCAAATCTTGGGCAAACAAGTCCAAAAGAATAACATGGGCTGGGATTCAAGAACAGATGTCAAAGCTACTGCAGAAAAGAGGGAAACACTGCGCATTTTGATAGACCACATTTGAAACGCATCCCAGTCGAGTGAAGGCAGGAAAAAAGAGCAACCAAAACCGACGTGGCGGTGCGGGGACGGAGACGGCGAAGAGAGAGCAATCGCAGATCAGCAGAAGGCTTTTCAAAAATATAAACAATCTGCTCAGGAGGAGGGCCTAGGCGGCTATATTTAAGCGGCAGCAGCAGAAGTTATAAACCAAGGCTCCAAGAAGTGGGAGCAACGCCAGTATCGAAACAGGACAGAAAAAGTAGAGCTGACGTTTTGCTCCCATCGCCCGCAGGTGCAGAAAACGTGGAGAAAAACAAAGAGCTCGGACTGCTTTCAAGGAGGACCCTCCTCCCTGGGAGGGGGTATCACCCAGCTAGCCAGAACTGCTGGATACAGGGGGCACGGAGGTGACCGTGGGGCCTGGCCCTGACACCCCCCCACCTTCCCATCCAGGGGGACCGGCGTGGGGACGGTGGGGGCAGTGCCACGGGAGGCACGGAAGAGCCCTGGGGTTCCCACATGTCCCTCTCACTGGAATCCAGCCCAGCCTGGTGCCAAGGAGCCCCACGGGCATGTCCATCAGAAAGCCCAACTCAGAAGTGCTGAGCCCAGGACAGGTCCCTTGAGGGAAGGCAGCAAACCCACCTTTGTCACAAAGCCATGGGGCCAGTGCGCCTGGGGTGACCTGCTGCTGGCTGTTGGGGACCCGCCACGGGCCCCCCACACTCCCTTCCCCACGTGTGCAGACATACGCAGGTCCCACATGAGAAACCAACGGGAGGCTCCTAATGTAATAGGGCGCCACCACCCGCCACCATGAAAACAGACTGGCACAGCGAGGAGGAGAGCCTGCTCTTGCCCGGCCCCGGGGTTTGATTGGTCAGACTTGGGGCTCACGATCCTTGACCGGGTCCCTTGCAAAACCACCACCGAGTCCTTCTGAAGGACACCTTCTGAGGCTTTCTAAGGTTGTTGGGACAACGCAGAGAAGAGACAGCTATTAAACATAAGCCAAATACTGTTTTATTATCTACCCAGCCTGCCTATTCTCAAAGTGTCAAATATAATGACACATTAACAAGGGAATTTAATGGGTTTAGGGGAGGTGGCAGTGGGGGCCTAAAATACAGAACCCTCAGTCCCTGAGTCACTGATCACTTATTAAAAAAAAAAGAGCATGGAGAGTCCCCACATCCGTAAAGCACTAAAACCTCAGAAAAAGGGGAAGGGGGAAAGCAAAAACTGGGAACCAACTGAAGTATCCAACAAAGAGTGCGTCGACGTATCCACTCAAGGATCATTCGATAACGGTTTAAAAAAAGAAAAAAAGTAAAGAAGAAGAAGAAGGTAGCGGGAGGGGAAGAATGAAGCGGGGGAAATCGGAGGGGTAGACGAACCATGAGAGACGATGGACTCTGAAAAACAAACAGGGTTCTAGAGGGGAGGGGGGTGGGAGGATGGGTTAGCCTGGTGGTGGGTATTGAGGAGGGCACATTCTGCATGGAGCACTGGGTGTTATGCACAAACAATGAATCATGGAACACTTCATCTAAAACTAATGATGTACTGTATGGGGATTAACATAAGAATAAAAAAAAGAAAGAAAGAAAGAAAGAAAAAAAAAAAGAAAAAAGAAAGGTCCCATATGCACCAGGAGATGGGATGATCTTCAAGATATATTTAAGCAAAAAGAGCAAAGTGCAAAAACAATGCTAGTATTGTTTGAAAGGGTATCTATACATATCCTTACATAAGCTTTGATTGTCTCCAGAAAGATACAAAAGATTTGTAACTGCTTGGCTCTGAGAAGGCTTTGGGTGGGGGGCGGGGGGGGGGGGAGGGAGATGGACCTGCCCTTCAGCAGACGGCTGACCCTCGAAGAACACGGGTTTGAACTTTGCGGGGCCACTTAGGTGAGCATTTTTTATAGCGCAACACCGTAAATGTATTTTCTCTTCCTCATGATTTCCTTAATAACATTTTCGTTTCTTTAGCTGACTTTATTGCAGGAATACAGTATATAATACATGTGATATACAAAGTACGAGTTAATCGACTATTTATGCTATTGGTCCAGGCTCCCAGTCAACTATAGGTCCTGAGTGGTTAAGTTTCGGGGGCATCAAAAGTTCTATGTCGGGGGTGCCTGGGTGGCTCAGTCGTTAAGTGTCTGCCTTCGGCTCAGGTCATGATCCCCGGGTCCTGGGATCGAGCCCCACATCGGGCTCCCTGCTCAGCGGGGAGCCTACTTCTCCCTCTCCCACTCCCCCTGCTTGTGTTCCCTCTCTCGCTGTGTCTCTCTCTTTGTCAAATAAATAAATAAAATCTTTAAAAAAAAAAGTTATACGTGGATTTTCGACTATGCTGCGGGTCGGTGCCCCTAATCCTCACTGTTCAAGGGTCAAGTGTACATCTTCTGAGTATTTTAGCCATGTGCATATATTACCAAATTGGAAAAACTGTACTATATGTTCCTTTCTTAAATCCTGCTCATGTGAAAAAATACAGGTTTACATACAGAAATATATTTTACATCATGCGTCCCACACACGAGGGTTCACGGTCTGCACTGTCCACCTGCCCAGGAGCAAAGGCCTGGAATAGATGACCTCTTGACTCACTCTGGTAATTCAAAAAGTAAGGCCAGCCCGTCCTTTGTCAAAACAACAGCTGTTTCTTGCACAACGTGCTGCACACTGGCCAGTGTCTGGGCTTAGGAACGAGGAGGAGGTGGCCAGTTACAGAAAACACCGCTCACCCGGGCCAGAACTTTCCCAGGGAAGGGCAGAGGAGGGCGTCCCCTCCAAAACGATGTAGAAATATTCTAAACATCTGACAGCCCCAGGTCCGAAGGGATGGGAAGGTGGCAAGGCTGGCAGCAAAAACGTGGGGCCTCGGAACACACGGGCACTTCCAACTAGGCCGAAAGAGGCAGAAATTGTCCTGGGAAAGCGTCTCACGAGGACAGGCACCTGGATGCAGAAACTGCAATTTTTGTTCTAAGTCATCTAGTGGCAACGGACGCCAGGAGGTGACGAGGTCCAGAGCAAGACCAGTGGCTTTGGAGCCGAGGCCCCACGGGCGCAGGCACAGCCCTTGCCGGGAGATGGGGGGGCGGGGGGGGGGGGGGTGCTACCACATGGCTGTGGATGCCTGCAATCCTGCTTTTTTCACTGATGAGAATTTCCAGGATGCTTTTTCAACATTTCTGACAGATCCTCAAAGGGCACAGCTCCTTAACATTTAACTTTCTCTCTGCCTGAACTCCAGCCTCTCAGCCAAGTGTTAAAGATGTATTAAATACCAAAAATTAAAAAGTGCCAATAGTGGCCGAATTTAAAAGAAAATTTTCCCAAAGAAAACCAGTCTTCAGAATGTCACTGATCGGTTTGAAACTGCTCGCCTTTAGAGTAGGTATGTCAGCTGTTTGCCTGTATTAAATTGGGGGGGCATCTGCAGGGCTTCTGTGAGGCTCCCCTCCTAAAGCCCCCAGGCTAGGCCTGCCTCAGCTCCCTGATCCTTCTGGGCCTGGGGAGGTGGGCCCCCTCCCCCAGCACCCCTGGGCTGGAGCAAGGAAAGTATTCTCTGCTTATCGTCTGTAACTTGTATCCAAAGAGTTAGTTCATCTGGTGTTTCTTTCAGGCTCACCTGGCAAGCTAATCAAACAGCAAATCTTGACTACGAATTCAAAATGGCTTTATCAGTGAAACCACGAGGACTCAAACAAAAAGAGAAAGGCAACCCCAGTTTCTGAGTGGGGTAGTCCCTGGGGCTTTTTCTACTTCATTTCTAGCCACAGGGTCAGGGGGACAAATGGAAGCTGCTCTGGCTAAGACAGGGCTGTAAGGGGCCCAAGGCCACCTACCAGCCTCCTTCTGTCATCCCCCACCCCCCACCCAGCCCCCTACACAGAACATCTGAAGACCCTTCAGACGGTGGCCTCAGAGAAGCCTGGCTTGGAATCCAGGTTCCATCCCTGCTGTATCCTGTGTGGCTGTGGGCAAATGACATTCCCTCTCTGGAGGTAACGGAGATAAAGCATGTTCAATTCGCAGCATGGGACGTGCTCCCTCAAGAGCACGTACCATCCTGTACTATCCAAGCCACGCACTTGACCTCAGGCCCGAACTCAGTCTGCCACCCAGGTCGGGGGCTCCAGGGAGGTACAGATGAATCAGAAGCCGACTCCAACCTCCAGGTGCCCACGGTCCAGCCAAGGAACCAGGCAGGCACAGAAAAGCAACAAGACAGAAGGGACCGGGTCCGTGGAACCCAAACAGAGCAGAGGTTTGCAAGGGGAGAACATAACTCCCAGCAAGAAAGCCCTCCAAGTTTTCTCGAAAGATGCCCATCTCGGCTGGAGCCTGTGGGTGGGAGGGGCTTGGTCCCCACTGCCCTCCTCTTCCTCTTCCTCCCTCTCCTCCCCCGGGGCTCACTGAGTCCCTGGCACAACCAGTGGGAAAGGTGCTGTCAGAGACCAAGAACGGGGCTCAGAGGAACCAGCAGCCTGGTCAGCACCTCCCCCCCAGGATGGGGGTGGCAGAGGCCCAAGAGGAACACGCCAACATGGAAATAAGTGGGTTCAAATAGAAACATAAAGGCCATTTCCCCAAACTTGTCCACCAACAGTGACCAAGATGGCCACCGTAGTGGAGAGGTAGGTGTGCACATATTTCATGTGCTCGTATGTACATGAGATGCCTCTGGAAGGCCCTACAGAATACAAGACACAGGTACCACTCTGTATCCTGGGAGGAGAACGGACGAGCAAGGCAGTGGCCAGCGGTGACGTCCTCGCCCCTTCTCCCCCTCATTCCTTTTGAATTCTGAGCACCTAACTATAATGACATTTATCTTTCCAAATCTCCTTTCTTTCCCCTGTAACGGGATGCAGGCTTTGAGGGACAGATAAAGACCACAGAATGCCCCTCCCCATTCCTTTTAGAGCAGTGCTCCCCACGGAGCTGCAGGAAGTGCATTTTGTTCCGTTGGTGGGTGTGTGCACTGACCAAGGGCGATATTTAAAGGAGAACCTTGCAGAACACCCAAAGTAAATGCTACCACTTTCGCTTACTTTGTAAGTTTAGGTATAAGACCAAGTCTGACTCCACATTTCCCAAGTGCCCTTTGCAGACACTTGGTCCTCACCCATCGCTTTCCCGCTCATGATCTTTGATTCACCGCGAGTGCCACCTAAGTCTGAGTCACGGCTACAGTATTCTGTCATGTGATGGCAGGCGGGGGCCAGCAGTGAGCACTCCCACGCAGGAAGCCACACCTGCCACAGAAGTGACACGGACCTCAGTAGGGACCCCATCCACGGAGGGGCCGTGGATGAACTGAATGGAGAAAAATGGCACAACTAAAGGAGGCAGGGAAGGCAGGGATCGAGGAGTTGCACGGAGCTGCCGTTTGATGTTAAGACTTAGGTGCCCTGTGTTCCCTGGGGGCACCAGCGACCACGGAGCTGGGGGAGCTGTACGGGGGTGGGGGGGCAGGACACGTACACACCCTCCAGGAGAGGCAGGAGAGGGGATGCAACCCAGATCTGAGCTTGTCATTCCCTGCTCAGAGCCTCCAGTGGCTTCCTAGGGGGCCTCAGATAAGACCAGCAGGGCACGTTGGCCTTCCTCTGATGTCCCCAGAAGGCTGGGTCCCCTCCTTTCCCTCGGACCCTGAGCACCAGCCTTTCCCTCTGCTTGGAGGCCTATGCCTGCTCCCCTCCATCAAACTGTCGGATCTCTGACTGAATACCACTTCCCCGACCCCATCCCCTTCCACCCCACCAAGGCAGAGACTGTAAGGTGGGCAGCGAGTCTGGTTTGCAATTCTGTATGTGCATACAAGTGTGCGAGGTCAGTGTGTCTCCCCATGGGCCGTAAGCTCCAGCAGGGCCTGCCTTTTGCTCACTGCAGAATTCCCAGCGCTTCACACGGTGCTGGGGTACATCAGAGGTAGGCAGTCAATATTTGCCAAATGAAAGAATAAGCTTTTTAAAAAAGAAGGGAAAAAAAAGGCAAAATTATACCAGAAAGGGGACAAATTTAACAACTGCAAGGCTTCCGGTCAGAAAGAGAGATGGCTATAAGCACTGAGGCCATGAATGGCAGAGAATCTTCTGGGACAGTTCAGGAGACTAGGGGCTGAGGAGGAGGAGGGGGTCAGGCTGACAGAGCTGGCTTCTTGAAAGGCAAGATAGATGGAAGGAGGCAGGGGGGCCTGGAGGAGACCCACACTCCCTTCTTGCTTAGCCTCCAAGGATCCTGGGTCGAGCCTCAGAATGGTACCAGTTTATAAGAATTAGGATCATTTTGCCCAAGAGGGACTCCTCCCCGCCCTAGCAAGCTCTCCTAGCAGCCCAGGAAGCAACCTGCATCTGAGCTCCATGTGAAGAATGCAGAACGGGAACACGGGTGGGAAGAGTCCGTCCCAACAGTGCTTCAGGGTAAGTAGGCAGCAGCAAAGCAGAGCTGGGGTTCACTGTCGAGGCTCTTCCCCTGACTGTGGGAAGGGCCCCCAGAAGGAGACCCCAGGAGGGGTCCTGGGGAGCGAGTGCTCTTCCCAGGGCAGGGAGAGCGCTCTCTGGGGCAGCTGGTGCCGAGCCCAGCTCCCAGCAGGGGCTCAGTAAATGCTGGCCACGGAGAGGTGAGCTCTCTGGGTTAATCACACCCTGTGGCTCTCCGACTCAGGGAACAGAGAGGTGGGCATGTGGACAAAAGCAAGGGGACTGCCTATAGTTCAGGCTTCTAGCTCTCGGGGGGATGAGTCAGAAACACCGTGCGTGCACTCCAGCCCTTGCTGAGATCTCTATGCAGTGCAGCTCGTCTTCTCCCACCTTGGAGATCAGAGTCCAAGGAACAGGACGCAGCCTCCTGGCCGGATCCGCAGAGCCCAGTAGCTGTACTCCCAGCACTGGTTTCCCACCACGAGGGGGGTTCCTGCTCCCACACAGCCCCGGAGAAAGACAGGATCTCTGGGGCCGGCAATGGGGAGCAGGTGCCTGCAGGGTGGTGTGTTGGGGGACCAGCGTGCACACGGACCAGCCGAGCTATCTAACCTCAAGTGGGGACAGGACACTAATACACATCTCATGGGGCTGCCATGCAGATTAAATCGGGTAAAACGCCCACTACGATGGCTATGGTAGTTTCTCTTCTCCTCTCCCTATTGAAGCTGATCCCACCTTGTATAAAGATTATTCCCTCGTGCTCCTTTCACTCTGAAGATGGTACTGGCTGTCTAATACGTACTCAATAGTTCCCAATTCTGGGACATGACCTGTATTAGTTCCTGATCTAGGAAATTCAAGTGCAACGATTTACTCCAACATAGACTTACTGCCTGTAAGGCTACACCCCCGGGGATGGTGGGAGTGGGAGCGAACAGAGGCGCAGGCAAGGTGTCTCAGTGTCTACTTTTTAAACAGAATCTTCAATCCAGTGAATGCGTTACCGACTCAGAAAATAAAAGTGAATAAAAACAAACACATTGGCCTAACAGAGGCTACGGACACAAAGTTCTCCTACAAGCCCTTTTTTGTGAACTCTTTGGGATGGAGAAATTTCAATAGGGAACCAAGACTTTGTTTTTTGTTGTTTTTCACCCCGTTGCAAACCCACTATGCAAAGACAAAAATGCCAGATGTATCCAACAAGCATTGCGCTACATATAATACTTGCCAGACTCTCATTTAAACAGTGAGACGTGAGAGACGGTGTCTCGGTGATGCATAATGAAACATAGACGGATCGGAAGCCCACGTGGCGGGCGTGGGGGGGTGGGGTGGGGGGACTGCTGCAGGGAGACGGAAGTACGCCTTTAACCCAAAACGAGGCGGATTCTGCCTTACATACTGACCAAGCCAGAGAAAACTGCTGATATTTGCCCAGTTCTGAGCTATAATAATGCCTGTTTCCTAAGTAGCCTTCTTTCCTGCTCTCTTGGGCTCTATCACAAAACAAAACTAAATTCTTCGCACCAGCCTCTGCCTTGTAGACACACATGGCCCCACATGGCAGGAGTGCTCGCCCCTTCCCATCCTGGACTTCTCCAGAGAGCCCAAAGAAGCCCTCCTTCCTCCTCTCCTGGCCCCTCCACCTTGTCCTTGCTGTCTAGTTACCTCATTTGCTTGGGCTCGCTACCGCTTTCTCCCCCGTCTTGTTCCTGGGTTGAAGCGAGGGCCTCCTTGGCTGAGAGCGCCTTGTCTTCTGCCTTCTCTGTGCTTCCCCAGGCCATGGCCTGCACGGCCCACCCCCCCAACCCACCCCCCGCCTCGGGACTCACACTGGGGACAGAGGAGGGCTGCTGAGGTCCGACCTATTGGCAGCGCTCCCCCCCCCCCCCCCCCGCCTCCCAGGCCTGTGGGCCTTGGGTTGAACTTGAAAGAGAAGCAGCCACAGGAGCTTTGTTCATCCCACGTCACAGATGAGGAGACCGAGGCTGGGCAGGTAAGTGATGTCCTTACCTTGCTAACAGATGTCCAGGGAATAGGGACTCCCTGACATCCATCGTCCTTCTTACACTTAGTACACATCAGGAGACGCGTTTTCAAACCACATGAGAACTTGTCACAATTTTAAAACACCCATAAAAGTTTGATCCCGGGGGTTTGTGGTCTAGCTCTG
The DNA here is from genome assembly GCF_029215605.1 of Mirounga angustirostris. Taxonomy (NCBI): domain Eukaryota; kingdom Metazoa; phylum Chordata; class Mammalia; order Carnivora; family Phocidae; genus Mirounga; species Mirounga angustirostris. Next base: position 172,145,647 of record NW_026991713.1, read on the forward strand.
GCTGTGGGACAGGAGATGGGTGGGTGTCAGAGAGAACAGACACCCCGAGTCCCCACAACTGCATTCGGAACGCAGAGAGGCTGGCCTGTCAACCAAGTAATTGGACCCAGGGGACACTTAATTGAAGTAGGGGGACGAATGGGAATTGCACGAGCCACATGAGGCTAGGTCCACTGAAATTAGAGATTCCGTTTCTCCATTGCCGTAACCACGTTTTGAGCTCCAGTGGCAACTACACTTGATGACACAGACAAAGACCATTCCATCAACGCACCACACAGCGCTGGTCTAGAATGACTCTCCGGGTTCTGAGGCGGAAGCTATTAACTGTTACACAGCTGACATTTAACAGACTGATGAAACTGACGGGTGGCTGGTAGGATTGGCCCCAAGTGCATCACGAAGGGGTCAGCGGAGCTGACCGAGAGAGCCGAACCCAGACCTGGAGGACCATCTCCATGGAAGCTGAGGCTCTCTGCAGTAAACCACAGGGGCGCCCCTGCCCCGCGCCCCAGCTTAACACACTTGACTTTCTCCAGCCAGCAGGAGGGAAGGTCATGGGCCAAAGATGAAGCAGGGACAGGAAAAACGTGTTTTAATCTCAAAAAATAATTAAGCCCCTGCCAGGAGGAAAAACTCTGATCTCATCTATGCTGGTAAACGTTTTCCTCCTAAAGTATTTGTTTCAGAAATAAAGCCTTTAATTTGAATGCTTTAGGAGCCAAAATTTCGGTCTGTTGAAAATATTTGTTTCCATTGTTTGGCAGGAATCAATTTGTTAGGGCACCAGCCACTCTGGCAACGACTCCCTTTACTTCTCTGGGAAAACGCTTGGCGGCAAAGCCATCCACCGCCCTGCAGCTCTCGCCCGCGCGCGCCTCTCTGTTTGGGCTATCCCAGCCACAAATATCTGCCGGCACAGACAGGCTGTGCACCAAGCCAACCGGCCAGTGCCTGTGCTGGGACGGAGCCGCTTCGAGGGTCAGTAGGATTATATGACCGGGCTTGGTGGGCAATCAGCTGAATCTGATTATCGGAATCAGAGCCCATTTCATTTAATTATTTTGTGAGTGGGAGAAGACTTGTCACCCAATCGTGGGTGATTTTTCCATACAGCCCCGTCTTTTATGGCACGGATGAGGCCTAGGAAGTGAGCAGCTGGAGAATTTCTGGGAGACCAGGCTCCATCCTGGCTGCAAATCGCCAGGTCACCAAAACACCCTGAGCCTTGGTTTGCTCATCTGTAAAATACACCACCTACCCAGGCTCACAGGGTTGCTGGAAAACCACAAGGCATGAAGAATAAGAAAATCTCTTGGAAGTTAAAAAGGCTCCACAAAAATGGTAGCTCTTACTCTCTTCTGCTAGGGTAAAGTATCCTCCAACGTCCTCACTTAAGCCTTTTTTGTACGCTACGGGGGCGAAGGGGGGGGCGCGCTGAAGAGACAGATCATGAAAGTTAAAAGCTATCACAGTTATAGGTGAAGTGCTAATAACTTCATTTTGAAACTGTCAGGTTGGGTTTTTTTTAAATCACAGCTGTGGCTTGCACCAGAACTCTACCTGTAGCTACATTCCCTTCTCACATTTTAATTAACAAATAAAACTCCCCCAAAGCTCTCAAAATGGTTTTTTGTGGGTTTTTTTGCCTAGAATTTAGGAGGAAAAGTTAAAAAGAAAAAAAGATACCAAAGTGGCTCCTGGGGAAAACCAAACCAGTTAACAGGCATCGATCCGCGATGCGGGGCCGCGTCCCCGGAGCTGCGTATGTCAGGCCAAGAGATGTCACCGCGGAGCCAGCTTTGATTTTATTTTTGCAGTTAATTTTCAAGATTTTTGGTGCCATGTTCAGCGAGCAAGGTTTACAACATCCTGCCATTGGCTGAGAACTGCTGCCCGCCAGATGGCCCGGCAGAATGACACTCGTATGGCAGAGAATGTGAATGTCGCCTGTGATTCCTTCACTCTCTCCTGGCACCAGAGCTGTTGGCCACTGTCAGGAAATCTGGGTGCGGGGCACCAACAGGTGACACAACATGAAGGCTCCCGGTGCCTAGAGCAGAAATGGGACTCGAAGGGGGCCATTTAAATCCTCCAAGAGTCTCGCCGCAAGCTGTGCTAGCTGGATGGGATACCCAGAGAAGAAAAAGGGCCACCCCATGAGCTACCCTCCAAGTGCTGCCACCAGTCTGCCCACTCTGGGCACTGGAATGACGACTCCCGTCATCAGTTACACTCCATCCTGTCCACGGAACTTTCTGGAAAAGAGCTGGAGAGATTCTTTAACTCAGACTTTAGAGAGCCAGCTCAAGAGCTGTAGCTAACTATCGAACACACACAATTGATAAGCGCAATCACAACAAACTACTACTAACTACACAGTGGGGTTTGGATACTCATCCAAATGCAGCACGCTCAACCAGGGCAGCCCCCAACGCCTTCCAAGCTCTGCGCCGGCATTAACAGTCCCCTCTTCATCCCAGGGCTTGACTCCATGGTCTCAGGGCCAGATGGGGTGCAAAGGAATGGTTCTATTTTTTTTTTAAAGATTTATTTATTTTAGAGAGAGAGGATGTGAGCGGGAGGAGGGGCAGAGGGAGAGAGAATCCTAGGCAGATTCCCCAATGAGCAGGGAGCCAGACGCGGGGCTCAATCCCAGGACCCCGAGATCATGGCCTGAGCCGAAACCAAGAGTTTCGGCCCTGGGAACGGCTCTTCAGGCAGGAAGTTAATGCCAGTTACAAAGCATTCTGTTCTCTCCACGACTGCTCCAAGTTCAGGTTCTCGGCACCTGTTCTTCCTGACTCCATGTGTCATTTCTTAACTGCATAGACGCCACTTGTTTCGGCCCAGGAATAACATTTCTCTGTACCCCACGTTCTTGGTTCTCTACGGGCTGTGCCTCTTGCGACGAGAGGGTTCTGCTTTGGGAGCGAACGGCAGCTGCCAGCAGAGTGTGATCTAGAAAAGGACACGTCCTGCCCCACCCCACTGGCCCTCTTGGTGATACTGAGACGTCGCCTGTGCAGCACCAGGAGGCGGCTCTGCCCAAGTGGCCTCGCTTACACTCTCTGCCGACTTCTCTGCCCGTGGCACTGCCCCACTCCACATGACACACCAGCACCAGCCAGGGTCCTTCCGTGCCAGGCTAATGTAAACACAAAGGAAATATCGCCACAGATCCGCAACGATAATCAAGATCTTCAATGATCACAAACAAAACCAATCAATTATGTTCCATATACTCTACTAATTCTGGAAAGTGCAGCAACATATTTATTTTATCGAGTTTTGTTTTTATTTTTAAGATTTTATTTATTTTTTTGACAGAGAGAGACACAGCGAGAGAGGGAACACAAGCAGGGGGAGTGGGAGAGGGAGAAGCAGGCTTCCCGCAGAGCAGGGAGCCCGACGCGGGGCTCGATCCCAGGACCCTGGGATTATGACCTGAGCCGAAGGCAGACGCTTAACGACTGAGCCACACAGGTGCCCCTATTTTATCGAGATTTTCAACAAGAGCTGAGACAAAAGAGGATTTCCTGGTTTACTTCCTACCTCTATGCCCGTCCCTAAGTGCCCGCTCAGTGGGTCCCACTGGGCTGCCGGACACCTGTATTTTACTTAAGAAACTGTACATAGGCACCAAGCGCAAAAGCCCAGCACGTGTGGCTGCAGCAGGGCACCTGGACTGGGGGAGGGCCAATGGGATCCAACAAGAAGAATCCACCTGTATCCCAAAGACTCCCAGAAGAAAGGCTACGACCGGTTTCACAGACAGCTGGATCAAGTTTGCACACTTACGCGAGACAAGGGCCGGAAACCAAAGGCTTCACCCCCCAAGCGCACGACACAGCACAAACACTCTAAGAAACTGCCGCCCTCCCACCCAGCCACTTGGTCAACTTACTATCCACTCATCAGAGGAGTTCCTGAGCTCCTCATGGGAAAGACAGGGCGCCAAAGGGCCAACATGCCGCGCTAGGGTGCAAAGAGCTTCTGACTGAGTAAAACAACTGGACTATCCTGTAAGGCAGATCGCTGCAGGACAGGTACCCAGACGACCTGGGAGCTGAGAGGGAGAGAGGCGACTTCCTGGCGGCAGGATCGGAGGTGGCCTTGAGGGATGGGGGAGACTTCACATGGCGGGAGGGGGGGAGAGGAGGAGGAGGATTCCAGAAGGCCTTGGGCGGGCAGAGGTAATAAAACCAGCTGCCTCTAGAGTTCACGGACTCGTGCATCACATCCCTTGTTGTTTTAATCACCACGGTGAGCCTATGATCCTCCTTCCGCCCATGAATGAGGACACAACAGTAAAGGTCACCTGACCAAGAACACACAGCTGTGCGACATTTTCAAGGTAATATTTTCTGCGCCTAAATCTGCTCCTTCCACGCCAGCAGAACACTCTCAAAAAGCGCAACAGGCTTGGGGCTGACGTGGGGACGGTGGGCTCTGAGGGCACAGAGGGCAAGAGCTCTAGGGCTCCTTCCTAGGCCCCGAATGTGCATCCGACTCTGCTGAGTCAGTGTTGCTGCTTCTCCAGCCGATCAGTGACCAGGCAGTTCTTTAGAAGGATCATTCTGGCAGCGACAGGGAGAAGGGACTGGAGGGAGGGGAGGCTAAGAGCAGGCCGGGCAGCTCAGCGAAGGAGCCACGGGACAAGGGGCAGTGTTGCCGAGGGTGCGAGACGCCCAGCCCGAACGCCTGTGGAACGAGCGGGCAGCCGCCCAGTGAAGTCTGCGAGGAAATCAAGAAAAAGGAAAGAAACGAGAACTGTCTCTAAATTAATCCTGAATCAGCTTCAGTGGATAAAGTAAATACAGGAAGCTGCCCCAAGAAGAGAAAATAGGATATACTAAAATGGAATTAGGAGCCTGGCACTGAAGTGCGGTGGAGACTTGCCCCAAACCCCCCACCGCACCCTCCCACACCCCCGGCTTTAAATGCTCACGGGGGTCCTGGAGCCAATCGGCGTCGGACCTGTCAAATCTGACTGCTGGAATAAAAATGGAAAGGCCGAGTGGCAGCCGTAACATGGAATTTCCTTGTTTTTATTAGTTTAAGGCTCTTAAAGAGTAACTTTTACATTGGGGAAAACTTTTCAAATATGTACTACTTGAAACTTAGATCCAGTTACTTCTCACATGTTTTCAATCACTCCGCTTGCCAATTTTACTAGTTATCAAAAGACATTTGTGGTTTAAAAGCAGGGGAATGGGCTTCCCCCTCCCAGTACATCTGCCCTTCCCGGGGTGACCTCACCCCGCTGGATCCCTAAGCCGGCCGGCTGCCAGAAAGGGCTGACGGGCCAGCCTGGGGTGTGCTACTGGATCTCACAGCTGGAGGAGGAGGGAGGCCAGTTCAGTCTGCAGCACCCACACTGCAATGACACCTGGGTAAGGATTTTTTTTTTCTTTTTTAAACAAAAACGGGTAACATCCAGCTTTTTGCATTACTGTGGCTACATGGATATATCCAGGAACGGAAGTTGGTTACTCAATTTTCAATCCCTACAGCTAAACCCCTGGAGGTCTGGGGATGATAACAGGGCTGGTCGTGCTACCACCTTCCGGCAGTCATTCAGCATCGAAGCTGGGCAGCCAAAGAGTAAACTGCTCCCGATGACCCACGTGTGATCTTTAAACCAGCAAAACTGCGCGGGCCTCACTCCTTCACCGTTGGAAATCTTCTAATGAACTAAGTGCTGATCTCCAAACTCTTCATCAAGAACCCCTTGTTCCGTTCTTGCTGTGTTGGCTGAGCACAGCCTGGAGTGGCTAAGCTTTCAAGGGTGGCAAACCACACAGACGTCTCCTATCAAATGACGTACAAGTCCGTGCTGTCGCCCGGAGGGACAGAGGTGGGCACAGGTAGTTTGAAACCCCATTAAAAACACAGAATGAAACACACACAGGTGTCCTAAATAGTTGGCGTGATACCAACGCAGAGCGAGGCGCACTGGGTGTGCTGGCTGGCCCCCCTTCCTTGCGCTCGGTACCCCACACCCGGTACCATGTACGTGACTTACTGCCCATCCCCGTCCGCTCGGGGGCCCCGTGGAGCCAGGCTGCCTCTTCCCGGGGCCAGCCTGCCAGCCTGTGGCATAAAGGATAAATAACACTGACTCCTCGTAAGAGAGAACTGGGCTGGCAATTGGGCTACTGGTCTGTACATTTCGGGTACAAATATGTACGTTCCCCACAAATACAACAAAAAGGCAAACCAATCCTCTAAAGTGGAAAAACTTCAGCTGTAGTTTGTTCGGGACAGGCTCCAGATTTCTGGCATAAACATTTATTTTTAATCGAGCTGTGTTTTTTGGGTTTTGTTTTTTTTTTTTTTTTTTTTTTTTTCATTTGAAACCTGTTAATTCCATGACTGAGAATTCATCAAGCTTCAGACTGGAATTAATTTTAGCAACCGCTTTATACCAAAAATATTAGTAGATGTAGCTGTGTAACCGGCCCGCTTCACACACTGTCATTGAGAAGTCTGCGTGTTCACATTCGTCTCAGATAGTGTGGTTCACGCCGACAGAGCAGAGTTTGGAAGTTGGTGAGCTCCATCTCCTCCCAGGGAGCACGCGGAGCTGGGCAAGCAAGGCTGGCCATCTGTTCGCTGGCCCTTTTTACACAAGGCTGACTGTGGCGTTCCTCTGTCCCCTACCACTCAGGGTGGGGACTGTCCCCACACACACCCATTTGCCTTTCACCAAATGCATACGGGTTACACACCTACTCTGGGCGGGAGGCTGTCCCCACAGTGACTGGTGTGTCTTTATTCTCACACCTACCCACCTGCTGACCCTCTTCTCCAACTTCACCCTCGTGAACAACTGTGCTCGCCTGGAAGGCCGCCTGCATGAGTTAACGGCCAGCTCAGGAGGTCGTTGGCTGTACTATACTCTCCTGAGACAGGTATCTTGCTTCATTCTACTGGTGACACGAGAAAATGCGGCCCCTGAATCCTTGCACATTGGGCCTCCAGCGTAACCACCACAATTAGGCAACAGTAGGCACCTCTGCACTGATTCTGCCTCAAGACTCCGTCTCAGTGAGCTCTCTTACAGGGGAGCCCTGACCTACAGATTACTGCAGGGGGCCACTTGAGTTGCACTGTGAGGGGTTCAGAACTTCAGGGGCCGTGGTCGTTCTCCCCTGCAATTGTAAGAAAGCAGGTTCTTCTTGCCACTCAGAGGCTGAGCCCAGCCCAGCCCTGGGGCAGTCACTCAGCAAGGCTTAGGGACACCTTCTGCCCATGGACGAACAAACGTTCTGCGCTATAAAGGTGAGAACACCCCCCCTCACAGCAATGTCAAAGTCTCAAGTTCCTTTTTTCCAAATAGAATCCAAAGCTGACAGCCCCAGTCTCTTCCTCCTGCCACTCCGGTCCACAGAGAGCGGCCAATACCCGGGGTCAGGCTCACCCCGGATACTGGGCGCCAATGGCTTTGCAGCTGGGATTCCCACCTCGGCTTATAATGGGGTGGCCTTGCTGATGAGCTCCACCTTTTCCTGCACATCTCCAGGAAAAGCATTTCTCATGTAATTTCTAAAATGTCCAGCATCTAAGGAAGCTGGAAAGCTGACCGCAGCTCAGCCAGGGATGGGCGCTTGGTGCATAGGGTTCAGCAAGCTGCCATCCCGGCACTTTGGGGACCAGCTCCACTCTGCACACAGACAGCATCCAGAGAGGGACAGCCCGGAGAAGCACACTCTAGGGCTACGGAGACTACATCTTAATTTAACAGTCAAGCCAGGTCCTCCTCTTCAGGGCTCTTAGTTCAAGAGACACCCTTCGGGAGCCCCCCAAAATGCTTAAATGCCTCCCCTCCCCAGCAGCACGGCGCCCCACAGTATGATTTATCCGTGAAGGTTTTATTTAAGACCAGCACGAAAGTGTGCTATTACTTATGAATCTGAGGGCCTGCAAAAAGTCCAAAAACGGCTCTGCACTTGATCGTGCATCACCAAAGCACTTCCAGCCTTTAAAGCCTGGGTCATAATTCATGTACTGCTACAGATCTGAATGAAATTCTGGTCACACCTTGCATAAGTTTCTAGAGAATCAGAATACCTCTAGACTTGTTAGCTAATTAAAAAAAAGGGGGAAAAAAAACCCCAACACAATCCCCACATAAGACATTTTCCTACCTGGCAACCTCACCATGGTGACGAGGCATGATACCTGTGCAACCTCTGAAGTGTGCAAAGCACAGACAGGGGCCCAGACAGCTGCACGGACTTTGGAGCAAAGAATTTGCCACTTATTTACAACATCTCCAAAGCGTTTCAGGCTCTAACTTGAATATATATTTTGCACAGTACCAAAACTTTTAAATATCCACAAGAAGATTTCATTTTTATAGGCAATAAACATTAAATCTAAAGGACTGGAACATAAAAAGTGTTTTAATACCATATAAATCACCTTTCCCTAGACAGACTAAATCTCCGAAGGTTTTAAGGACTGCAATATAAATTTTTATGGCAAATTATCTACACAGAAATTATCTGCATGAGATGCACTTTCATCCCTCTTTCTCATTTACATAGTGCTGACAATCTTTTCCGTCACAACAGCCAATCCAGTTTGGGGACTCAAACGGACAGGGGGACTACGAGAGCTCAAGCCAGGCGGGGATCTCCCCTTCCTTCTTTCAGCCCATCATCAGCACCTGATGCAACTAGGTCTTGTCCGTTACTCTACAAAAGTCTCCCGCTAACCCACAGCCCCATTGGGTATAGCTGCCCCAGCGATGAAAGGAATATTCACAGGCCGTGCCCCGGACACGCTTCCTACCGAGCTTCTCTCGCACCAGTGGCCAACCTGCTTGATGCCACTGGAACCGGTGGTTCTAAGAACTTTCTATTTGCCAGGCAAGTATTTTGCACATGGTTTTGTTTTCTAGGTTACCATTTTAAAAGGAATCCCAATCAAAGCAGAAATTAGAGGACTGTCCCATCAGAGAGGAAAATAGGGCCATGTTATCAACCACCATTTTATTGTATCAGTGAGTTATCCAATTTATAACCTGCCCCCCAAAATGCAAGGAGACTGAGAGTTTCTATTCCCTCTTCGAGGTATTTCCTGGGAACAGAACAAGAAAAAGTAGCAAACATGCCTGCTTTCTGGCCTGCTATTAATCTTAGCCAGCCGTCTGAAGAAGGAACAAGAGAAAAGGTTTTCTGGAAATAGTCTCCCTATTGGTTTTATCCATATAATAAGTATTAAAGTTAATTTTTTTTGTGCCTTTCATCTAGGAGAGTTTTAGGCCCTTTAATGGTCTAAAAATTTAAATACAGCTCTCCTTCATATTCTTGCAGGGTCTAATTAAACAAAAATAGATCTAGCACCACAGAATTCTGCACAAGCAATGAGGAGAAAAGTATTTTGGCAAAGGGGCACCAATTTCAACTGACTCTAGCTTGGATGTATAAGCATTAACAACCGACTGATGGGAAGGCGAAAGTACACTTTAACAGCATTTTTCAATTAAACAGTCACTTTCTCATGAAATAAAAATCCACATAGATTTTTAGGCTGCACATAATGTAGTAATGATGAGCCCATTTCCTCTGGCTCATTACAAAATTTTCTTGTTGAAGTGGCAATTTCTGCCCTGGTCGTCTAAATGAGGGTAATTAGAAGCCCACAGTAAGTTTTGAAAAACAGAACAACCAAAAGACACTCTGGAATATGGTACCACAAACACTCTGCTTTGCAAATGAAGGAGGTAACATTTTCTCTCCAGATTAAAAGACACTTGATGCCAACTAACAGCAGCTTGTGTAATCTTATTTAAAATGTGCTAAAGCATTACACCACTTCACCAAATGGGAGAAAAAGGAGCAATACTAAACCTAAAATGAAAAGAATCGGACCAACAAATCGCTTCTAGGTGCCATTTTCTCAAGAAGTCCAGCGTCCTCCGCTTGCCACCAGTCAGCTCAGAGCAAGGAAAGGGACAGGATGTGGACAGCCTCGCCCTTAAACTCGTAAGAGACGCTCCTGGGATCTGACTCACTCAACAAGGATCTAGTGATTCCCCGGCCTCTGCTGTGTCCCTTTGTGGGGACAAAAAGCTAAAATGGGCACCGCCCCCTACCCACATGAGGCTTCCAGTCTAGAGTCTATGTGAAGCAAACCATGGCCACCCAGTTCATTAACAGCAGAAGCAACAACAAAGCGGTACAAGGAATGCACTTTAACGTTTATGGACACTACGCAATGGAAGAGACGACGAAAAAAACGAGCAGATGTTCTCCGTACAGAAATTCAACACCCACACCAACTGGTTTAAAAACCAAAATGTCATCCATTTGGTTGAATTTAGGGGGAAAAATTAAAATAAAAGACTACTGCCCCAAATTTAATATTTGAACCCAAGAGCCCCAGGAATCCTTCCCTATTCTCCCCTGTCCACACTCTTCGGCCACATGGCATGTTCTGTGTGGTTTTCAGTTATTAGTGGGTCTTCCAGGCCCTACTGAGCACACCTCTAGGAGACGGGGGCTGTCTTATTTATCCTTGGACTCCCTGCAGCACCTACTACAGGTCAGAAGTCCACGCCCATCAGTAAGTGACTCTTCGTCCAATCTGCACTCTCTTTGGAGCTCGTTCTCAACAGACTTCCCTGGGTTGGAGTGCTAAATAAATGATTAAACAAAGTGCATTTGGTGTCTACATCTGATAGTTAAACATCTTTGAGAACAGAATCACAGGCCCTGTAGTAATTCTAAAAGATACCTCCAGAGGAAAATGTTCAAAACGTGATACGAAAACTTTTTAAAAAGAAAGCAAAAAAAATCTGCTAAGTGATCTAACACTAAGAATTAAGGCATCCTACTTAAGTGCCAAAAGAAGAGTCGAAAATAAGAAGCAAGTGGCAGCTTAAACAATGTCAAACCACACTTCAGAAATAAAAAAGATCTCAGGTTAGCAGGTCAAGTGAGAAAGGAGACGGCAGTAACCACAGCCCTGGAGAGGTCTGAGGTTACCCTGTCCGGTTCATTAAGTACGTAAGGATTTAAAAACTCAAAGAAATGCTATTCAGAAAATAGGAAAGTAGATTTGTGTTCTAGCAGTGAGAGAAGCCACACAAAGTAGACTCAAGCTGCTATTTTTCCAGCCAGATCGTATATACGTTTTATAAAGGGGACCCTCCACTTTGCCCCGTACTAACACACAAAAGCAGCAACTTAAAATCGTTAAGGCACGTGTATCGCTCTGATCCCAATCAATCTGGTGCAGGGCTCTCTACCAGGTACTCTGTACCCTCCAGCCCTGACTCCTGCCCAGGACAGAAAGCAGGCTCAGCTATCGAGTCAGGCTGGACCCAAGGCAGGAGGGAGCAGGGGATGGGGGGGGGGCAAGAGTCCTTCTGCCAGTTTGCTCTGACCCGCAAGCTCTCTTGTCCCCATTTTGGTCACTGTCTGGGATTTTGTTACCTCTGGAACTGACGCCTGCCCTTTCTCTGACCAATGTCCACTTACCCCACTGTGCCAGTATGGGGGTTCTTGCTCTGAGCCGACAGACTCCCTAGCACCCCCAGCTCTTGAGGTCTCTGCCGACTTCAGGGATCCTCATGTCTGTGTGCTATCCCACATCAGGCCGCCCTGGTGTTATGACCTGTTCGTCGGTGACCCCATGTCTTCCCTCGCACTCTCTTCTTCCAGTCCTTGCCTGCCACTGGCTTTCCAACCACATCATTTGGGATGCCCCACCACACACCAGAAGAAATGGTTCTACTGTTGGGGCAGCCGTGTCTCTGCTACAAAGACCCTGATAGCCCATCTAAGCTGAGCAGGGGTAGGAAAGCTTGGATTTCCAGAAAACAGAGCACCTCCCATCATTATTTATTAAAGGAGAGTTCCTGCACCCTGCATGCAACCAGCAATATGATGTTTGCAATGGCAGGGTTCCTTCTAAGAAATTATTTCCTGAGCACTTCACATGCACTGGATGTTTTAGGAAGAAGAAAAAGTGGTATATGCTTCTCAAGTCTATTTTATGAATCCTTTAAAGCTTAAAGTTAAAAAAACAAACAAAAAAACAAAAAACCCAAAAACTAAAGGAGGGGGGAGAAAACCAACCCAAAAGCTCACGTGCCCCTGGAGACAGAGTTGTGGTACAGAGACCAAGGCACTGGATTGGAGGAAGGGGGTGTTTCTTCCCATGGGGGGGGGGGGGGCGCGCCCGCATGGGGGTGGGATTCTCTGAGCATCACTTCCTAATCTGCAAAACAACGGGTGATACCAAGTCCTGTGAGGTAGGGTTTTGTGAGAACCGCTTGGATTCAGTGAACTTGAACGACCACCTCCTATGTGCCAGACCCTGGGGAGAACGGAAAGACGGAGCCTCATTTGTTCGCTCCTCCAGTTTGGGAAGTTTGATCTCCACAGTGAACAAGAGACTCAGGCTGACAATACAGACAAGGAGAAAGACAGGAAAGCACTAAGCGTTAAATACATTCATTTATATGTAAACACGAATATACGGATGTATGCAAACCTGAAAGCAAGTAGGAATTTAGTTTAATAGCCAGTGGAATTAAAGGAGATGAAGCACAGTGCCCGGCAACAAGGAAAACACTTAAAAATGTTTAGTGACCTTCCTGCCCCTCAGTGAGTTTGAGCCTGGAGATCCCTAAATTCAACTTTCTGCATCACAATTTCTTAGCGTTGGATGTGTTCTCCTAGAGTGAGCCTACCAAGGTGCCCGTGACTGCTGAGCTGCACGTAAACCCAAAGACACCTAAGAATTGAAAGCTTATTCTAAGCAAAATCAAGGTCATTTTTATCACTAGATGCTGCTTGGTCTTGGTTTTTCAGTCCCCAGGTACTAAGAGTAAGGAATGCCGCTGGAGAACAAATCCTGCAGGAAGACGCAGTTGGAACGGCTTGTACTGCACGTGGCTGTGGATTCTGTCCTGCCCACCGGCTCCTCCTGGAAGCCCCCTTCAGGGTCAGGGGGCATCCGTGGCCTGGGATTCATGCAGGCAGTCCCAGGGCTGATGCCGGTGTCCTGGGTGGCTCTCTCCCTCTTTGTCAACACAATTCAGAAGGGAATGGGCCCTACAAAGGCCAGAGCCCACCTGACCCCAACACTCCTCCCTGCCCCCCCCCCCCCGGGGCTGTAGCATTCTCGGGGACAAAATCCAACTTCAGCCAGGCTGAGATGGATTCCTACAAGATCGGGACTTTCCAAATACACATCGCCCGTGGGGGGCTTCACACTGGACTGGAAGTTTTCAGTGGGCGGGGGCGGGGCCTGCTGCAGGTACCTGAGGCTGGGACTGACATGTGCCAAGGTCTCTGCGCTCACAACGGTGCAGACATTCGGGTCTATCAGGAGGCGGGAGAGGCCTGCGAAACTTCCCCTGCCACTCGCAGAGTGTCTTCAAGGGGGTGGGGTGGGGGACACAGAGACCCTGGGGCTAGAACTGCCACCGGAGCCTCACTTTCCTCCTGGTGAGGACTGACCGCGTTGGAAGACAGGAAGAGCTTAGAACAGTCCCCAGCACACAGAAGGAATATTCCATAAGCCTGAGCTATTATTATTCCTTCATGCCAAGGGTCTCATCAGAAAGAGCCGGGCAAAATACCCTTGGAAGATGTGGATTATCTACTGGCTAATTCACAAGATACGAAGAGGAAATCTCAACAGCACTGAGCTGGGGCTTGAAGGACAAGAGAATTCTGGGGTCTCCGATGCCTTCCCTCTTCCCTTTCCCCTCTGGCCCACAGGAGGAACGGCTTCTCCTATAGCGTCCATCCAAAGGCCTCGAGACCTTCCTGTTGAGCGTCACCATTGACAAGTCACCCTCGTCTCTGCCTAAACACTGCCCTGGGCGATGTGGGCACTCACCTTGTGCCCCCTCCTGGCCGGAAATCCTCCCTGAGCAGGGCACCCCTATACCTGAAGCTATCGATGCTCCTCGGGGAATGGGAAGATTTCTCCCCGCCTCCGGCCAAAGGAAACAGACCTCAAAACGTTGGCCACATGAAAGGCTCATGTGTAAAAATAATTCAGTTCGACAAATATTTCCGCTACATGCAAATCACAGACCCAGGCGCTGCAGAAGAAACAGACAGACAAAAGAGGAAGCTCGTGCTTCAAAGTGCCTGAAACCCAGTGAGAAAGTGAGGAGCCCAGAGTGAGTGGAATGCTCCAGAGAAGAGCATTCTGCGGCCCTGGCACCACCACAACTAGGCAGAAGTGGAGCCCAGGATTCCAGAAGGCAAGGGGGAAAACGGCTTCGAATCACTGAAGATCTCATTAGAACAAATCCCCTGTTTATCCAACATCTGTGGTGTCACTGTGTAAATATCCATTAAAGTGCCAAATCAAGTATTAAGCACTTCTATGCCAAAGTCAATGTTCTATAATGCATAGGACTTTGCAAAAAGAAGGGGGGAAAAAAGGACATTAAACAGAATTAACTGTAATCCATGAAATTGACAATCACGTGCATTTCTGTCTCAAAGCCCCACCTATTAGCTCCTTCTGCTCTCTCAGGGAAGCCTGCCTTCCCAGGCACTCTGCACAGGATACGGTGCAGATGGCGGGTGCAACACTCACCTGCCCTGTGAGGGGTTAAATAATCACCTGTCCAAAACTGTACCAGGTCTCCGAGATGAGCCCCCCCATCCCAGCCTCACGCCCCCCCCCCCAGGAGCACAATGCCTTCCCCACCCTGTCTACAAACTAGCACTGTGGCAATTACCAGAGAGAAAGAAAAGCACATATCAAATCGTGGGAGAAGAAGAGCAAAGAGTGCTGGAATCAGATTATTTCTGGGAATCCATCAGGAGGACTCTTTTAACTACAGATAAGACGAGAGAGAGATCTCGAGGTCTGTGGCCAGGGCCTCCATTCCCCGGAATTTCTCAATAGCATCTGGCACACTGTGGGGGCTCTCTAACATGAGCTAATAAAACCACAACAATAAACACAAGTAGCCTTCTGAACTAAAGCCAAACTTTGTCTGCATGTACATATTATAAAAATCTCATGCAAGCCAACAATTTCTATATTATGCTAGTTTCATCCCAATATAATTTCAATAGCTCTATTGTAAACAGAAATTACTGCCAGGGTTCTGATTAAAAAGATGGCAACATTCCGCATTCAGACCGTGTGACAGACTCGCCCCATAATATAAATAACTCGATTAAAAAAAAAAAATCAGGGTGATGAGCACCACTCCTACACACAAAAATTCGGTGAGATATGAAGATTAAATGAACAACCATCCCCTTCAGAGCCTACAGTTTTGAAAACTGAGCCTATAAGGTTGAGGTTGGAAATCAGTCACTGGCCTGGATTCTCTAGTCCCGGTTTCCAGTGACTCAGGGCTCTGCATACATTACACGACAAAGGGGACATACCACCACACAGAGGTGCTGTTTCTTAGAATATGCTTCCAGAAGCCTGCAAAGGCTTTATTCCTGAGTCTCAAATCCCGGGACAACCTGAGGTAGGGGAGTCCAGGCCTCCAGAGGTCACGAGGTCATCACGAAACGATGATCCTGATCATGGAGCAGGGACCACTCACACACTCCCGTGTCGGGTCCTCCTGGCACACACGCATCAGCGGCTCCCATCCTGAGCACCTGCGTGGGGCACCGCACAGGGTCTCGGGTTTCAAAGTAAGAAGGTAATGACAGAGGCCACCAAACTCACGCTCTGAGTGGGAGACCAGGCACAACTTTCATGCAAAATTTCCTTTATGATTTCTCTCTTTGCTATGATGAAGTCACGCTGACGGTATTTGATAATCACCGCAAATTTCCCTTCTTTTTTTTTAATTTCAGGAAAATAGGTCTCTGACAAGAGACACGCTAAGTAGGCTAAAGCGAAAGCTCTGTGTGGGGGTGGCTCCACGGTGTTCCCGTCAGCTGGTCATCCACCCTCCAGCAGGGAACGCTAGGCGACTAGTCCCTGTCGCTTCACTGAGTCGGTGGGCTGACTTACCATGCTATGCTTATTTATTTACTAGCCTTATCAGCCTCCTCCACTAGGAGAGAGCAGCTCCTTTTGCAGCAAGTCACTGGGCTCCCGACATGGGCCACACTGCACTGGGCTCTCATCCCCCAACGCTGCTAGCTAGTCACAGGGGAGTAACATGGACTGGCCCCTCGGTGCCAAGCGCTGTGCTAAGCACTGTCCCAATGAGCCTTCCCGCATGGAGACCCCAGCTCCGCCCAAGAAGGCCCTTTCTCAGACAAGGCCACTGGCTCAGAGAACCATGCCCTTGGCCCCACAGCCAGGGCCCAGCTAGCTCTGCCAGGTTTCTGAGCCAAACTCTCCATTCCCAGGTGGCCTGCCTCTCCAGGAGGCAGGGACGAGGCCATCCCAGGGGCTGGTCAGGGCTCGGCACGCTCTGCCACGGTGTTTTCCTGCAGAGGTCCGCCCAGCCTGGGCGAGGGCAGGTGCTGCGTCCATCCTCCTCCTGGGCTCGGGGCCTGGGGCCAAGGGCCACGGGGGACAGTCAGGGCCTGCAAGGGCGTCATCATCGATGCGGCCCCTTCTCCCACCAGAGCGCTGCTCAGAGCACAGGGGCACGTGGCCCCTGTTTTTGGAACTGAGTTTCAGTGTTGGACTCAGACCATGATTCAGTTCTAGTGTGACAAAATGACGCGGCCGTCCTGTGGAAGTGCAGGAAGGAGCCAACGTCATGATCCCTCCCCACTCCCATCTTCACAGATCACCCCCTCCCCCTCCAAGGAGGTTTCTGGAGGCCCAAGTGACACTCGGAGTTCTTTGTTCCCTTTTCTTTGCAGACAGAAGACCCGATCACATGATTCGGTGGCCCAACAGGTTCTGTCAAATTGCTGAAAAGGCAGAAGAAATTCCTGACAAGTCGGGAGAGTCAGAAAATCAATTCCCAAATGCCATGTAATTCACTGACAAGCCCACCGGAGCATTAGGACTGAATGGGAACGGACTTCTTTTCTTAAAAAAGGACCAAGATAAGAGCAAGAAACATATTTACATTTTGTCTGCAGACCGGGGCACGAGAGCCGGCAAGCAGGAGTAATGAGAACAGCCCGTCACAAACAACTCAGGCCTGCCAGCGATGAAAATTAATGGGAAGGTAAAGACCTTCTTTTGATGCTGGAAGGGCTCCAGTAAAAACTGGTCTGTACATGGGAACACGGTGTCAGACTAAGAGAGAATCAGCTTGTCTGACTTGTGGTTTTCTTGACAACATTCATCTTCTCTTGGCCTGATACCGGGCAATTAGTGCTTGTCAGCTGAATCATGTGTTATTAAGATCATTCAGGCATTTTTTAATTACTACGGTTAGCGAGACAGACAGTAATGAGATCTCCAGCAACTTAAACTTCCCACTTCCTTTTCAGATAAATCTTAAGCTGCCTTTTTTTTTCCCCCTCTAGTGATGTCTCAAAAGAATTGTTTATTCCTGCAGGTAGGTACATGCAACCTGGCCCCAGCTTCCCCTACTCCACATTAAATATCGACTGCTAAGGGTCAGCCCCCAATCAATCAGACAAAGACACCTTTTCTCAAACATCTGCTCCCTCTGGTGGGACAGGGGACAGGCAAGTTCTGCTGGAGAAAATGCATGTCACCCAGGATTCGGTTCTGGAGCTCGCTCTGGATCTGCAGAGCTTCCAACCCCGGGGCAGGCCCGAGCTCGGCTCGATTCTCTCCCGCCCCTAAAGGGTCACAGCCTGTGCCTGATCTGACAGGAGCCCCAGTCCTTGGTCCAAAACCTGCTCTTCCCTATTAGCCCTTCCAATCACACGACGCAAAAACCCCAGGAAGCATAAAAATGATTTAATTTGCTTTTATTGTCTATATTTCATTCTATTTGCTTTTAAATTAACAATTCTCAAAAAGGTTATAGTATAGTATCTGGTTCAACTTGAATCTGGGTTCATAATTTTTGTCTTCTTAAATGCTCCCTCTACATCGATATTTCATTGAGGGAGTAATTTCCTTTCCTGGGAGATTTCAAATTTTTATGGTCCCAGTTCTTTCTCTTTATACAGCCAGGAGCCAACGTGACTTCTGAGCTATTCCTGGCGCACCATCTGTTTCTTTACGAGGCCAGGGAGAGGGGTCTGGGGGATGAGCGATAAGGAGGAAAGGCCCCCAAAGCCCACTTTTGCGGGGGCCGTGCACCCGCCTCCAAACTTGCTTAGCATGGTCCTTCCTGAGGTGGTCAGTCGTTTCTAGAGAATACGGACTTCCGCAGGTCCCACCACCTGCTTCAGTCACCAGTCAACACACTGGAACGGAACTTTCTGAAGGCAAGTTCTCCAAACCCTATGACCCATCCCTAGCAGTATTTTTATGAAAGCCATTTTTAAAAATCCTTTTCCTAAGTTTGTTCAAAATGTTCCTTTCAGTGGAGCACGTTATATAATGCATTCTGGATATTCTTGTGCTTTGGGTCCTGTGTGCCTTTCGTTGTTTTTGAACGCAAGCCTTTTCCTGTAGGTTTTTATACAATCCTAGACCAGTGTGCACTGCAGTCCAGAAACACATTCCTTTCTCCCCCCGCCCCCCAGCAAAGTCACCTTTTCCTTCCAGCCCGAGTTGACCACTGTTCATCACCACCCACCACCGAGGTTCATGAGTGGAGGAAAATGCGAGCCTGATCCTATGGTCCCACACGTGCACACACGTCCCCCGATGCAGAAGCAGCCTGGCTTGTGCTGAGTGACCACAGCTCGCCCAGCTCTGTGGAGCCACTATGATGATGTTCCTACAGGCAAATCAGTGCCTGCATCTGGAAGTGTACCAGGGACCCTAGAGGCAGCCTGCTTAGCACCCAGGGAGCCCACTTTCATCTTCCAGCAAGGCAAGGCCATGGAAGAAGCGGACCACACTGGATCTCAGTGGATTTCACCCCTGAGCCAGGTGAACCCACCATGGAGGTCCCACTGCCCAAGGAGACCGCCAGCTGGGTCCCAGGAATCGGGCCTCTGGAAGGGGAGACAGCAAGCCCAAGAAAACAGTGAAGGCCACTGGAGCCATGGTAAGACCAGTTTCATCCAGGTAAGCCCAGCCTCATCCAATAAGACCACCATCAGGTAAGACCAGTTTCATCCAGGTAAGCCCAGCTTCATCCAGTAGGACCACCATCAGGTAAGCCCGGCCTCATCCACGTAAGCCCACCCTCATCCAGGAAGAGGCTAACAGCCCCTGAGAAAGAAACCTTGAAATCCCGATGGTTAGAATGTACTTATCTAGAAGAACAGAGCAGAAAGTTACAGTATTTAAAAGGGCTAGACTAGACAGAAAATAAGGAGAAGAGAGGGAGGGATCCACCCTATTTTCAGTGTTCTCCCACAGGGTGGATATCTTATAATTATTTTTACGTTACAGCTATCAGGAAGGGACACACAAGAGGGAGCAGGAGGGAGTCAAGGTCACCCGAAGCTACCAGGTGGTGCCCTGTGTTCCCATGAGCAGCCCCCATGACCTCTCCTGGACTCAGCTCTCGACAGCACAAGTTGGCCCTGGGGACGCTGTGCCTTCTAGGAGTTTGAAAAAGCACCGAAATACTATGTAGGTTTGTATCACTTACATGGAATGGACAGGGACAGGACGCCCCATGAGAATGCAGATAGGCCTCCTACCCTCACAGGAGTTTGGAGAACATGGTTTCTTCTCTTAAAAAGCCCGTAAGCGGGGGCACCTGGGTGGCTCAGTCATTGAGCGTTTGCCTTCGGCTCAGGTCATGATCCCAGGGTCCTGGGATGGAGCCCCGCATCGGGCTCCCTGCTCGGCGGGAAGCCTGCTTCTCCCTCTCCCATTCCCCCTGCTTGTTCCCTCTCTCACTGTGTCTCTCTCTGTCAAATAAATAAATAAATAAAAATCTTAAAAAAAAAAAAAAAAAGCCCATAAGCGGGGCGCCTGGGTGGCTCAGTCGGTTAAGCATCTGCCTTCGGCTCAGGTCATGATCATAGGGTCCTGGGATCAGGCTCCCTGTTCAGCAGGGAGTCTGCTTCTCCCTCTCCCTCTGCGCTCCCCCTGCTTGTGCTCTCTCTCTCTGTCAAATGGATAAATAAAATCTTTAAAACAAACATACAAATCTGTAAGCTGCTGGTTCATCCTTTTTATTAACAGCATTTAAAAAAATTAATTCTATTTAAAAGCATCTGTTTATTTTTGTGGTTGGGCAACCACACTATTCTGACCAGAACCGCGTGAAGTCCAGCCACGTCCCAGCTGGAGGGGCACCCCCCCCCCAATCCCCCAGGGCACCCTTCCAGACTGCTGTCACTTTTCAGCCTTCAGCCCCGCCTACATCGGGTCAGCCTCTGCTGCCATCACCTGGGTTCCTGGGGCTTTGCCCCATCAGAATGTTTGCTTTAAATACCATTTCGCTCGGCTGCTAGTACCTGTTGCTTGCTAGTGGTGAGGTCAGTCCCTAAGAAGACTCATTGCTTTTCTGGTCGCACACACTGAAAGCCACCGCCCGGTTCATAAAAGGAAGTGGCGCTGTTTCAGGTTGGAAAGGAGGGGAGGAGAGAAAGGGGCGGGGAAGAAGGGGGAGGGGAAGGGAGGAGGCAGAGAGGACGCTCGCCCACAGTCACCAATGTTACCTCTCCTCTGACTCCATGATTCCATGCACACTTATGCACTCGCCGGCAGGAGAGGTGGTTTGTTTTACTCTGGTTTCTGCATTCTTTATGTGCATACTATTTGCACAACTGGAATGATCATTAAAGAACTAGAACTCCGGGCGGGCTCCATGGTGGGGCCATGGAGAACAAGGCTGGGGGAAAGTTGCATGGGCACGTGGGGGTAAGCTGGCAGCACGTATCAAATTCAGCGACGCCCCTGTCGCTGGGCCCCGCCACTCTCCTTGCAGGAACGTACCCTGCAGATAAACCTGTTCCAGTGTCAAGTGGAGGGTGTACAAAGTTCTTCAAGGTGGCGCCGTTGTAAGAGCAAAGACCGGAAGCCACCCAAATATCTATCAGTGGGGACCTGGGTACATCAAATACGGCCATCTATAGCATGGAATATCCCGTCGCCTTGAGAGACAGATACATAGGAAGGGCTAGAGATAGAATGGTAATAAGCTTCTGTCTCATTTGGAAAGAAACAGTGAATTTTTAAAAAAATTAAAAAGGTACAGAAGATGGTGCATATCATGCTCAACTATGTGTACAGAGGGGATAAGAACATACATTCATATTTGTTTCTGTGTGTATAAAGAAATTCTGGGAGGATACTCAAAGAAATCAGCAACAGTGGGAGCAGGGGAGGGCAGAGAGGAGACTTGTCCTTACGCCTTTTTTTTTGGAACCATGAGATGGTGTTACTTGGAAATAAGTAATACAAGGAATTTCGTGCAATTGCTGCTATAAAATTAGTCCAACTTTTCTGGAAAGTTTGGGGAATATGTATCCAAAGTCTTAAAACTATACTCACACCACTCACTCAGCACTGCTTTTAGAAATGTAACCTACAGAAGTAATCAGACAACAAGAACAATCATCGAAAACACACAGAGATGGAGCAGGATGCTCATCCCCATGCCTAAATACAGCAAATGTCTAAAGTACTCAAGAGCAGAAAAAGAAAAGGATCGATTTAATGCAATATGTGGAATACTGTAATGATATGGAACTTAAACCAACAGCATACTAATTTCCTTTAACTACAGTAAAGGAAAGACATTCTTAACATACAGTAAACTCTGGGGTGAGGAAAGATCGTTATACAACCGTATCCAAAGTGTTATGCCACTCACCTAGTTTTCTGTTTACAGAAACTAGGTTTCTGGAAGGACGTCTGCCCAAATGTGAACAGAAATAGGATTAGTGGTGACTTGTTTCCTTTGTTATACTCTTTTGTAGTTGCTTGATTTTTATTAACATTTCTGACTTTTTAATTTCAGAGATTAAAGTCATTTCCATTTTGCAAAGAAAAATTTAAAAGACCAAAAAGTTTTTTTTTTTTTCTAGTAGGCAAAATGTTGGGGCGCCTGGGTGGCTCAGTAGGTTTCGGCTTGGGTCATGATCTCAGGGTCGTGGGATTGAGCCCCGCGTCAGGCTCCGTGCTCAGCATGGAGTGGGCTTGTCCCTCTCCCTCTCCTCCTCCTCCCCCACACACCCCCCCAACGTGCTCTCTCCCTCTCTAAAATAAGTAAAATAGGGGTGGGTGGGTGGCTCAGTCATTAACTGTCTGCCTTCGGCTCAGGTCATGATCCCAGGGTCCTGGGATCGAGCCCCGCATCATGCTCCCTGCTCAGCGGGAGGCCTGCTTCTCCCTCTCCCACTCCCCCTGCTTGCGTTCCTGCTCCCGCGCTGTCAAATAAATACATAAAATCTTTAAAAATAAAATAAGTAAAATAAATACTTTTTTAAAATAAGGCCCACTCACTAACAAGGAAACCCCGAAGGCCAGAAAAAGAGGAGCACTCCTCCAGAGCAGAGACGTTGCTCCTGAGCATCATGCGGAGGGTCTACCACTCACGGCGCCTGACCAGCCCCAGACCAGGTGTTCTTTCCGTAAGAGGTAGAAGTGGTAAACAGAAACCAGAACCAGAATAGCAAATAGAACACCAGGGGCTCGACTGGGGAGCGCTGGAGGAGCAGAAGGGTTTTCATCCTCCCTTCTCTTTCCTTCTATGTTTGGCACAAACAGTTCTTTGGCTTATTATAGGGCAGTGTGACAAAAATACATTCTAACAGCAATTAAACAGCACGTCTAACAGTCAAGTGTTTTCAGTTAATAAAGGGCTCTGCTTATAATAAGAGAAATCATTGTCTAATTCCAGGCGGCTGAAATCTAAGCCCTCATCCTGATTTCTCGTGAGTGATTAGCAGTATTTTTTAAAAAAACAAGAAGAAATATCACCCCACCAAAAAGGCATGGCGCACAGCTTACTAGATCTGAAAGACGGTGAACTTATCATCAAAATGGCCTGGGTTTGGGGTCTAGCTTTACCGCTTAATAAAGAGTGGCCCCGGGCAAGTTCATCTTTCCGACACCCTCCACTTTCCCTGCTGGTGAAACAGAGAGACCCTGATGCTAATAAGTCCCTGGGCAAGACACTGGGACGTGCAGCAAAGACGACAGGCCCCAATTAGCCTTATTTCCCCTTCCTGACCTTTTCCTAACGGTTTCTAACCAGAAGTGTTAAACACTGGAATAGTCGAGCCCCTGGCAAAGTGGCCAAATAAAGTCTATCAACAGAGGCTACTAGTGAATGATGCACCCATGCTGGAAGCTCTGGGGGAGGCAGGCCCTGTCCAGTGTCAAGAACTATGAGATCACATGCCCTGGAACTCTACTCAATGATCCCAAATCATTTCATTAGGGTGAAATTGTGTTCAATGGTCTTAGCAAGTGACATCCACCACAATTCAATTTGTTGATTTCACTTCTGATACCCTGAACCTCTGTCTTCCCCAACAACAGATGCCCCTGGTTTCTCCTTCACACCACCAGGCTGGACACACGCCCTTGGTTGGACGACAGGGCGACACGCAGAGCCCAGCGTGTCAGTGACCAGCCCAGGGACATGGGCCAGTGTCTAGACTTCCCTGTGAGAGCCTGGGAGGACTCCGCCTCCCGTTCAGGATCAAAAGGGATCACAATCCCAAGAGTTCCCAACAGAGCCCCGCACCAAGGTGACACGTCACAAATACTTCCTTCCTCCTCTGTGAGTCTGGTTCCTCCACTGCTGGTTGGGGTAACAAGCTCCTGACTAGTACTTAGACAAAAGTCTGAGGGCTGCCCGGGAGCTCAGGCTCCTCGTGTTTCAGCTGCTTTTTAAGTAAAATGGAAATAGCAGTACCTGCCTTCCATTCACCTCTAAGGATGTTGTTGGGATTAACTGAACGGGGCATATTAAGCTCCTATTTCCTCAGAAAGAGATACTGAGTAAGTAACAGGATATTATTCTATCAACGGCCAGCTTTAATGCCACCCCCCCCCCAACAATGGGCACGAAAGGAATGTACCACTTCACTCGAATCCTGACGGCAATAATCCTAATTCAATTAAGCCAGAAATCGAATTCTGAGAAGCATCTCTTATTTCAGGGACAATGGGAAACCATTCCAGACTCATGGCCTGGATGATATTAAACATAATTTATCGTTTACTTTTGCTGAGGCATCCCGAATATTCTAAGGACTACACAAGGAAATGTGGGCATTCACTTCAGCGGTTCGCCTGTCCTCACTTTTCTGTAGAAAATTCACCGTTATTGGGGCGCCTGGGTGGCTGAGTCGTTAAGCGTCTGCCTTCAGCTCGGGTCATGGTCCCAGGGTCCTGGGATCGAGCCCGGCATCGGGCTCCCTGCTCAGCGGGAAGCCTGCTTCTCCCTCTCCCACTCCCCCTGCTTGTATTCCCTCTCTCGCTGTGTCTCTTTGTCAAATAAATAAATAAAATCTTTAAAAAAAAAAAAAAAAAGAAAAGAAAATTCACCGTTATTGAACAGACACAGTGGCAAGGACCTATTTTTCCACCAAAAGGCATAATCCAAAGGAGAAGACACATCTTAAAATTGTCTTCTTAAAATGAAGACAACCCTAGAAAGTGTCACCTACCTTCCCGTGTTTAAAATAAGGAAAGACGGGCGCCTGGGTGGCTCAGTTGGTTAAGCAACTGCCTTCAGCTCAGGTCATGATCCTGGAGTCCTGGGATCGAGTCCCGCATCAGACTCCCTGCTCAGCGGGGAGTCTGCTTCTCCCTCTGATCCTCCCCCTCTCATGCTCTCCGTCTCCCATTCTCTCTCTCAGATAAATAAATAAAAAATCTTCAAAAAAATAAAATAAGGAAAGAGAAAATAAAATAAAATAAGAGAACATAAAGGTTCTTCAACAGATACAATTAAAGGCACCATAATTTTAGTATTCCGTAAGTGAGCAGATGAGAGAGATATACATAAAACACCCCAGTGTTGAAAGAGTTAGGCTATAAGTACAGTAGATTACCGTTCACACATTACTTTATTTTTAAGCAAGAGTGTATTTCCATCATACAGAAAAGCACAAATTCCTATGTACTCACCACTCAGCTTCATCAAACTTTAACATTCTGCCATCTTTGCCATTTTTATTTTATTTTATTTAAGATTTTTTATTTATTTATTTGACAGAGAGAGACACAGCGAGAGAGGGAACAAAAGCAGGGGGAGTGGAAGAGGGAGAAGCAGACTCCCCGCTGAGCAGGGAGCCCGATGCGGGGCTGGATCCCAGGACCCTGGGACCATGACCTGAGACGAAGGCAGGCGCTTAACCGACTGAGCCACCTGGGCGCCCCTTTCTTTGCCATTTTTAAAGGAATAAAATATACTTGGAGCCCCTTCTACCCCACTCCGTCCCGTTTTCTCCCCACCCCAAAAAATCACTTTCCAGAATTTGCCATTTACCTTTCTCAAGAAATCGCTCTATATTTTCTAGCTCTTTACAATCCTATTAACAACACGAGGTTTGGTTTTGCACGCTGAGCTCCACAAAGACAGGCCTGCACTGCACACGCCCATCGGCAGGCTTTCTGGGCTCTCCGCTGCGTGCGCGCGGTCCAGCCGCGGGTGGCCTTGCCCTCCAGAAGAGCACTGGATGATGGCCACACTCCCGCAGGACCCTGACGTGCTTTCCAGCTGTTTACGCCCGTGTGCTGACACGACTGCTCCGTGCCGGTGCCCAGGACATCTCGAAGACGGCTCCGTTGTACTAGGGAGCCTTCCACGAGTCACTCCAAAGCAGTCATTCTGGATCGCACGCCCACCGACAGGACAGAGTTCACACTGTGAGCCCTCGGGATATTCAGCCTTAAAATGTTGCCACTGTGATGGGTGTATAAAAGGGGGGGAGGGAGGATGTCACCGAGAACATCCCCTCTTGGTCCTCGCTGTGGGACCGGATCACACGGAGCCAGGGGCCCCCAACAGTGTCATGATTATAGACTGAAATCAACCAAGGAGAGGCGCTCAGACAGCACGTGTGCTGCAGGAGTCCAAGAAGAAAATGTCAGAGGGGGACACTGGGACCTCCGGCTCTGAGCCACACCCACACCCCAACCCCTCCAAGCAGACAGGTGAGTCCAGCTACATAAATATTTATAGAACTCATATGTGCAAGGCACTAGGCAAGGTGGTTTTTTTTTTTTTTAATATTTACAGGCTTCATAAGCATCTATCCTAAAATTACTTATTACCAACTTTAAAAAAAAAAAAGCAAAATCTCTATACTGTCTTCACAGCTTTTTCTGAACCACTTTAAGAGAGGAAAAATGAAAACTCTACCACAAAGAGGAAAAAATCTGGCTAAGCCAGCTCTGCCACTTAAGGTTACGTCCTCATCAAGATAGCTGTGATGTTTCCCTTTAAGTTCATATTCTTGAGGTTTCCTCAAGAAACAATCTGACAAGTTTCCCTAGATGCTCTCACCCATTAATTTTTAGACAAGAGTTTTACAAAGGACAGAGAAGAACCAGCTTTGACTGAATTAGCAGACTTTCTTTCCATCCACTGGAACACCCACTCTGGACCCAGAGGTGAGCGAACACGACCCGCCTATAAAAACTAGACATCGGGACCAAGCAGCTGCTCTGGGCTACGTGACCTCGAAAGGTGCCCTATGGGGCTGAGGACACAGGGATCCAACTGCAGCAAGGTGCTCCAGTGGGCCAAGGAGCAAAGGGGGCGGGGGACGCAGCCTTCCCCCAGCAAGGCCATCTGGGGAGGGGCTCAGAGAAGGTTGGGGGAGGGTGGGCCCAAGCCAGAGGGACAAAGATCCCGCTTCCCAGCGGGAAGTGAGGCTATGGGGTAAGGAACTCAGAGGGGCGGCCCGGGGAGGCCATCAAAAACCTGAACGAGGTTTCTTATCCTACCCTCTCTGGCCTGCGTGCCCAGAGTAACCACCACCTCACAGGAGCCTCCTGACCTTGGCTGACCTTGTGACGTGCCATTTCCCTCCCACCCCCGGCCATTCCCTTCCTGCCTCCCTTTGCTGACTTCTCGGCCTCCACTGAGCCTCTAACTGCAGCGCTGCCCACGCCTACACCCAGCCCTTGGCTCTTTTTCCTTTAAATTCCATCCCTCGGGGAACTCATTCACTTAACACAGAGTTAAGAACACGGCCAGGCATGAGGACCTGTGGCCCGTTCTGACTTCCCCTCAACTCCCTTCAGTCCTCGAGTCTATGAAGCACCTCCTACACGCCAGGCACTGTCCCCTGGGAGTTCGGCACAGAGGGGACAGCCCTGCCCCGTGCCTGGAACGCGCCTGCTTATTCGGGAGGTGTGCAAGGCAGCGCGTCCTCCCCACACACGGCCGCCCCTCCTGCCATCTGGGTTTTTGACCGAGAACTTGATTCACATCCCAGTCAAACCCAAGGGCACCCCTGGGCTCCTCCTGGACGCCTCCCTCCCCTGCCCCCGAACAACAGGTTCTACGTCCTGGGTGGAGACCCCCTACTCCTCACCTCTGACACCCAGCACAGGCCCTCCTAACCGTGGATCCAGGCTCCAGGCCCTCTACCCACTCAGCTGTCCAAAGCCGGAGTTCTTCCTGGCCCATCACTGTGGCCACGGGGCCCTCCTGCGCCAAGTCTCCAACGGCCAGCCAGCCCCCATCACCATGCCTGGCTCGCCCGCCCTGTACTCTCCTGCGGCTGCCCCGCTTGCCAACTCCCTTTCAGATCTAGCCATGGCATCCTCAAGTGCAGGGCCCCTGCTCCAGTGTGTGCCCCTTCCCAAGCCCCGCCCCCTTCCCCGTGGGCCGCGTGATCCTCATCCTTCACCTCCCACTTCAGACAGTGCCTCCTCCCAGAAGCCTTTCCCGACCACTCGTGTACCAGGGGCCCTTCTCCTGTCGATTCCTAAAGCACAAATTGTTCCCCCTTGCACTTCTGCGAAGCGCATAAGATTTCCCGCGGGTAACACGGCTGACTTCTCCCATAAACGGCCCATCGCCCCGGTAAGGGAGCGCCCCCTGAGAGGGGGACAGGGTCACAGTCATCATGGATCACAGCGCTGTGGGACCACCGAGTGCTCCACCCCGGTAGCACCACCAGCTCTTACATGTGCAGGGCAAGATGGACCGAGCAGGGAAGCTCTGCCTGCAACCAGGCAGTGGTGCAGGGCGGAGGGGAAGAGAGGGGCAAATTCAAGACACCCCCTTCTCCCCCAGAGACGTGCAGGGGCGTCTCTGCGGCTCTGGCTGTGGGACTCGCCCCTTGATGGCCAGACTTAATAACAGTCTGCCGTTAAAACTGAGCTTCCGAAGGGCCACCCGAACAACCAGAATGCTGCTGCCTGAGCTGGCTCCACCACACACATTCTGGAAGGTACCTCTGCGTAAGGAACCACCACCATTTCAGCCACCACGGCTGACTCTTCCCTGCTTCGTAAAATTAAGCATTTGGAAGAAAACAACTCAAACGCTTATGGCAACACAGAGCACATTCATTATCACCATGGAAAATCAAAATCACACCGAGACTTCAAATCTAACTTTTACGAAACTTTTTGAACTTTCTTATATGGCAATCTCCCCACAGGCCCCAGTGGTGCCTTCTTTAGAAGCTTTGAAGCCAGTCAAATGCTTAGAGGACAAAGTAGCATCACCTTTACCTCAACGTTTCATGGCTTGTGTTGTTCAGAATGTCTCAGGATTGAAATTCTCATGATTCCATTTGCCACCAGCAATTTACTGAGTTGTTCATTGTATCAACCATGAATGATCAGCAAACAACAACGCCTGCTCGTTTATGTTTGAGTCCTTAAAATAAATGTTCATGTCTGCAATAAAGGGTCTGATATGATTCTTTTGTCTGGAGACTATCAAACGAGCACTCCAAACCCCTTCGTTTGGTGGATTTCAAGGTCGTTCGCTTTGCCAAGGTCTCTCGAAAACAAGTGTTGTTTTCCTTTGAAAGCACTAAAATCTAAGTCCCGTGAGGGCAGGGGCTATCATAATAACCCCCAATACCTAGCATTGTGCCTGGCTCTTACTAAACAAACAATAAAGATTAGCTTAATGAATGAGCAAATGTACCTTCCACCACGGCCATCACAAGCAGCGCTCAACGCATCTCTGCCCTTGCAAGGTGTGGGCACACACTTCCTCCATTCGTGAGTATCTGTGTTTACAGACTACATACAAATGTGTGAACACTTGCCGGCTGCCCCCAGAAGGACATGCTACATGGCTGCTCGCAGCTGACCGTCAGCTGCCCCCTCTGTCCCGTCCTGCCCACGTGCGCTCGACACCCAGCGCTCTCTAGCACCAACCGTGACAAGGAGGGGAAGGTTTAACTAACTTCAGACTTTCACACCACTCTCTGCCAAGGGGCTCTTCTATCATCTGAAAATAATATACTAAATTATACAGGATTTCTAATAAACATTTAACAGCACGAGAAACACACGACCTCTACAAATTCTTAAAGGAACAGAAAGACAATTCCAATGGAAAGAAATAAAGATTTAACTTTAGCTGATCTGCATGAACATCAGTGCCTCTACAGCATCCAGAAATATGTTTTCGAAAGGTCATGTGCATAAGCATCCACTGTGAAGAATAAAAACAGTTGTTCTGGGTTTCTTGACAAATAAGAATAACCACTCTGTAATGAGAGCAACTGCTGGTGGGCATGTGTAGCCAAACAAGCAGGGCTTTGTGCACCTGGCCCTCACCACCCAAGGACACAGCGGGCAGTGGAAACGGGGTCCAAGCACAAGGCGGCTGCGGCCAGGAGACTCGGACCTGGGATCAGGGAACTTGGGCCCCAGCCTCCGCTTCTGTCCTGCGGGGTTGAGGCCGTGGGCAAAGACTCGGCCCTCCAGCTTTCAGCTTCTTCATGACAAACTGAGAGGACTGGTCTAATTTTGGTGCTTCTACAAAACACTTCACGCAAATGATATATACATTGTGAAAACTGTCTAGGGGCGCCTGGGTGACTCAGTCAGTTAAGTGTCTCACTCTTGATCCCAGCTCAGGTCTTGATCTCGGGGTTGTGAGTTCAAACCCCATGTTGGGCTCCACGCTGGGCTTGGAGACTACTTAAAAAACAAAACAAAACAGAAGAAAGAGAACTGTCTAGGAAATAGTTATTTCGCATTTTTTTGAAGAAATAATTAAGGTGGCTCCCTAAATACATTCTTCATCTTCAAGCACCCCCAGATGAAATACTAAGCTTAAATGAGTTATTAAAAATAAGTGCCATCATTAGGGAAACATGAAACACTACCTCACACCTATTAGGATGACTTCTAGCAAAAACAAAAACAAAACCAAACAAACAGAAAAAACCACCCAGAAAATAAGTACTGGTGAAGTAGGGAAACTAGACCCCTTTGCCCTGCTGGTGGGAATGCAAAATGGTGCACAGCCACTATGGAAAATGGTATGGCCGGTTCTCAAAAATATTAAAAATAGTACCACCATATGATCCAGCAATTCCACTTCTGGGTCTATACTCAAGAGGACGGAAAGCAGGGTCTCAAAGAGTTATTTGTACATTTGTATATGTTCCTAGCCACATTACTCATGACAGCTAAAACATGGAAGCAACCCAAGTGTCTGTCCGTGGATGAATGGATAAGCAAAATGTGGTCTATCCATACAATGGAATATTATTCAGCCTTAAAAAGGAAAAACATTATGTCATGTGCTACAACATGGATGAACCTTGAGGACACTGGGCTGAGCGAAAATAAGCCAGTCACAGAAAGACAAACATTGTTATGATTCTACTTAATGAGCACCTAGAGCAGTCAGCCAGACACAGAAAGTACCATGGTGGCTGCCCGGGGCTGGGGGAGGGGGAGTGAGGAGTCAGTGTTTAATGGGGACAGAGTTTCAGTTTTACAAGATGAAGAGAATTACGGAGATGGATGGTGGGGATAGTTGCACAATGATGTGAATGTGCTTAATGCCACTGAACCACATAGTTGAAAACAGGATGGTATATTTCATGTGTATTTTACAATTTTAAAAATTAGGGGGGGAAAACCTGCCATCACATATACATTATATGTGCCTTCTGACCTCCTGACGGAAATACCTAGAAAGGAATCTAGCCCCCCCCCCCCCCGCCAAAAAGCCCAAATCTGATCTTCAGATTCAGAAATAGATTATGGGGGAGAAGGTCCTGGTCAATTAAGAGAATTAAAAGACTAAGATGCATGAACCAATCACAGTTTCTTGGTTTCTGATTCAAACAAATTTTCTTTAACTGCACTATTTATGAGAAAATGGAAATTTTGAGTACTGACTAGATACTTGATATTAATGGTTTTTTGGTTTTTTTTTTGCCATCTGTGAGGGGGGAAATATGATAATGGACTGTGGTTGTGTTTAAAAAAAAAAGTCTTTATCTTTTAAAGATACACACTGAAATATTTATGGATGAAATAAGACCGGCTGTCTGGGATTTGTTTCAAAATTAAGCTGGGGTGGGGAATGAGAAAGTACAGCTAAAACAGGGTTGGCCGTGAGCAGATAATTCTGGAAGCTGGATAATGGGTACAAAAGGATTCATTATGTTCTTCTGTTTGGGTATATATTTGAATTTGGACCAAATTCTCCAAATACACTGAACGATATAGAGCATCCATCCTTTCGAACGTTAAACTTCAGGTCCCACATTTCCAAACACATACCCGGCACTTATAAATTCTAAGAAATCCAACATTAACAACTGCCCCCACACCCACCCTGGCAATGAAACAATTTAAGGGCATACTTGGGTTGTAAATTATACCGGGATTTTAAATACGTCCCTCAATGCCAATTAGGTCAGTATAATTACTCAAAAAGAGGAGAAACCCATCCTTTACAGGCAACCCAATGGGAAAGGGGGCGGCTGCTGAGCCCGCCCAGCTGGAAGCCATCCCTGAGCACCTTCTGGGCCAGGGTCAGGGGGGCTGGCATTGAGAGGGTCACATTTCACAGGCAGCTGTTCTCTGTCAAGCTGAAGGGCAATTGCAGGCTGAAAGGGTAGGCAAATAATTCCATGGATGGCCTGTGTAATTTATAAAGTGAACTAAACAGAACACGCACATCATCTCCTCTCTGATAGGATTTATTACATAAACCTACCAGAATGGAAGCTCCTTGAGGGCAAGAATTCTCCTGACCTCTCCCCACCAACCCCAGGGGCAAGAAGAGTGTCTTGGCACAAGGCCAGGTGCCCCACGCGTGTTTGAGTTCCCGAGTACTTGAATAGATAGCATAAATATGTATATTCATAGGAAAAGATCCAAAGGAAATGCATCACAATGTTAACGGTGATTATGACTCTGGGCGTGTGATAATGGGGGGTGGACATGTGACGCCCTGCCACACCCCACCAGCCTGGACTTGTGCAGACCCCAGCCATGCCCCAAGGCCCAGCAGTACCATTACCACCAAATCAGGACGTTTTGTCCACCCAGCCCCCTCGCACTGAGTCCCCAGCCCCACCCCTGGCTCAGCCCGCTGCAGGCAGGGTGGTGGGCATGTGCCTTCTCCTCTCCGGACAGGAGCTCCCAGACAAACAGCCAGTACCTGAACAAGCTCTGAAACCCCAGCATCTGGCGCAGAGCCAGGCAGGCTGTTCAATTCAAATGACTGAAACATTTCAGTTCCAAAAGACTGGGGTGAAAACGGGTTGCAAATGTGACACCTGGTAACTGACCCTGAACAGCTAACTACTAAGTGTGGAAACCGATCTTCCACTTAGAGAATTGACTATTTCGCAGAGTTTCAGATGATCAGCATGAGCAAAAAAAAAAAGGAGAATCCGGGGCACACAAAGGGATCCCCCAGGATAAAAAAGATGATCGGGAGCACACATTCAACTACCAGGTGGACGCAGCCAAAGGCAAACGTTCAAACTCCTACCACCGGCAGGAATGAGGCAGAACTCGCCTTGTAGGAAGCAGTCAACACAAAGCACGTGCCTGTCTCCTCCTCCAGGGAGCCCGAGCAACCGGTTCTAAAGCAAGCCAGCGCCTCCCGCGTCCAGAGACTCAGTATTTTGAGTCAGAGGAACTAGCCCAACTCCCTGGTTGTGTACACAAAGAAACTGAGGCTGGAGAGCCCACAGTCACTAGCCCTGGTCCTGGGGCAGGCGCAGGTGGGAGCGGCAGTGGCAGCAGCAAAGGACCTGGGGCAGGGCTCTGAGTCAAGCCCCCACCTCCCCATGACGCCCACAGACTGATTTTCTAGGGTGCCACACGGTAGAAACTCCTTTGTCACGCTGGTTTATTTTTTTTAGGTAGGATATTGGTATATGGTGTTAAAAAAACAATAAACACGTGACCTTTTAGAGATATATACTGAAAATATTTACGGGTAAAATAATCTGAGGTGTTTTCCAGAATGCAAGTACAAGGGGGCAGAGATGAAACTAGACTGGCCGTGAGCTCTTAACTGGTCAAGCTGGTTGGGGGAACATGGGGAATTCGTTCTAGCTGCCTCTCAACTTTGGTGTCCGTTTGAAATTTTCCCTGAGGAAAGTTTTCTGAAGTGCTTCCTCAAAATACCAGGCAGAAGGTAAAGAGAGAAAAGAAGTGGGGAAAAAAAAAACCCAGCCCATAAAGGCGCCTTGATGGCATGGTCTGTCAGGCATCCGAATCTTAGTTTCAGGTCAGGTCATGATCTCAGGGTCTTGAGATCGAGCCCCACGTGGGGATCCTAGCTCAGTGCAGTCTGCTGGAGATTCTCTCTCCCTCTGCCCCTCCTCTCTCTCTCTCTCTCTCAAAAATAAATAAATAGATCTTTAGAAAAAGAGAGAGAAAGAGACACTACCCATAACGCTTACAGAAGGAGAAAGAAAAAGAACAGCGTGGCTCACTAAGAGGGGAGTTTATTGAACAAGTAAGTTATCAAATCAGTGGAGAAAACAAGCCGTGTCAGTATTAGATCATTAAATCAGCATTCTGGCAAAGAACAATATTTCCAAACGTTCTGATGACAGCTGGATCAAACCCGCCAATACTTGACAGTAATAAATACAGTTATTTGGGAAGAGAAATAGGGAGTGACCTTACAGTTCCACTGAAATATGCCAAATAAGGGAAGCTCAAAGCTGCAGGAAATGGAAAAGACCGGCTAATATTTGGCAAGCTTCCTTTATGATCAACAAATTAAAATGTTAAGGAAGCAATTTGTTGAGAAAAGATATTTTTAAAAGGAGCTGAATCATGTAGGTTCAGCCCCGGATATGGTCAATTGGTAATTTTAAATCATTTTTTAAAAGTTAATGTTTTGGGGCCCCCAGCAACTGCACTGAAGACATAAGCGAGTTAATCATAGACCCGCCTCCCTCCCTCCCTACTCAGGTGGAGGGAGGGCCACCCACCCGCCCTGGGTCTCCCTCCCTCTCTCTCTCTCTCTCTCTCTCTCTCTCTCTCTCTCTCTCTCTGCCGGCTCGGCCAGGCTGAACCCTGGTTCACAGCGACTGCAAAGTCAGCTGCCATCCGAGGCGCTTTCACGACAGGAAGATAAACATGAATGCAGCCCGAGTCCAGCTTTATGTTTCCAAAGACGCTGGACGCCAATCCATTTTCAGTCCTTGGCCATCTGACCTACTTTGGATCTAGAACGCCTAGTGTTACTGGATTTCTTCAAGAAAAAAGAAAGAGAAGTGTACTGGTTTCCACGATCCACGAATAAAGAGCAAGGCGTCCTTGTGATGAAAAAGCCATTCCCATGCTAGGGGCCACCGTGTACCTTCATTAAGCCGCCCGGTTCACATGGGGGGAGGGGAGGGGAGGGGAGGGAGGGGATAGCCTTTATAAATAGTGGCTCACGTGATGGTAAGTCATTGAAGAAGAAAAAGTTCGGCAGAGGGGGCAGAGGGGCAGGAGGGGCCAGGAGGGGGTGCTATCTTCTGCGGGGTTGGGAAGGGGACACCCGAGCTGGGGACCTGGAGGAAGTAAAACCAACTGAGGCAAACCAAAGTCAGCCTCAAAAATGGAGCCCCCCCACACACCACCGCCCCCCCAAAACAGAAAGTGAAACGATTTTGGTGAGACTTTTGTCCCTTTGCTTGGTTACGAGCTGCTTTAGCTTTATCATAACCTTGAGGAATCTAGATACAGCCTTTTTTTTTTTTCTTTTTTCTCCTCAAGCTCCCTGGTAAAAGGGGGCATTCAGCTCCTGCAGGAACTGCCAGCGCCCAGTGCCCACCTGCCCATGGGGCCAGGGGAAAACACATGAGGAACAGACAAATTCAGCCACACTGCTGGCCATACGCTTCATGAAAAGCCAGCCAACCTGGAGGCCCCCCTCAAGAATTTCCGGGGAGCTGGTTCTAGCAGCTGGCCAAAGGCCATCTATTGTCCCCACCCAGGACAGAGAACTCCCTCGTGTGTTGGTGACGTTCATGAAACGCCTGGCCTCAGACAAGGGAAAATCACTGATGCCACCTTCAGAGTCAAGACTAAGGAGCCTCACTGCCCCTCCCCCGCCCCCGGAGACAGAGGTCAGTTCAGCAAGTCTTGTAAGGACTTAGGATTTGCCTCATATTTTGTTACTTTAGTCCTGTCCCCATGGTCTCTGTGCAAAGCTGGTTACTGCACAGCAGCTGGGGGCCTGCTGGATGCGCCACATCCAGACCACCATGCTCTTTGAGGAGAAGGCAGGCCAACCGAGAGCAGGAGACGTGGACATGCGACCCACCCAACACGTCTGCAGACATCCACGGAGAGGCGAGGGCCTCCAGGCAGGCTTCTGTGACCCGGCCATTCAGACAACTCGCTCCCAGACTCGGAATCCTTATTGCGAAGCCAGCCTCGGGGAGTGGGTCTCCGAAAAGCACCGGGAAGAACAAACAGCTAAGGGGAAAAAAAATTCCCGCAAAAGAGACCAAAGACACCTCCTTGCACTTATGCACAAGCCATAGGAAGGCTTAAGTCACTCTGAGCCAGGCCGAGGGAAGGGGGCAACAGCCTTGTTAGGGCAGCAGTGGGGGCCAGACGAGCCCTGTCCATCCCTTCGGCTCGTTTCCAAGAAGATGGTCCCTCAGAGTTTGAAGGAACCGAGCACATCAATCCTCCCTGGTTCAATCCCATCTTCTCCCTTCACCTGACTCCAACCTCACTCGCCGGGCTTTATTTAATTCAAAACAGCTGATTCCAGAGGTGTTCATCCTCATTTTTCATTCTAGTCCACATCATTCCAAAAGCTGACTATTAACTAAGAGCGGTGAAAGGCCTTTCTGTGTTGAAAACATCTTTTATGTGTTGAAAGTGGATGAAAGCCATGCATTTTGACTCCTGGGGGGGGAAAAAAAAGCATTTCTTTTTATTTCTACAGATATTTCAAAAATATGATTACTTACTGGAGGCTGTGCCTAAACTATGCAAGGCAGTGCAGGAGGCGCCCCCGCGGTATCAGCTGCCTGCCAGTGGCACGAAGCAAGGACTCAGGTGACTGACGCCGGGTGCGGCGAGGGCAGAAAGACACGCCAGCCCGACGGGCCCCGGGGCTTCGGAGGAGGGCAGATTCCGTCTGTTGGAGGCGATCGGAAGGGCTCCCTTCAAACAGAAAGAGGAACTTGGGCTGGGCAGGGCTTCAGAGGCTGGGGGAGAAGGATGGGAGAGGGTGTTCCTGGGGGAGGCTTGGCAGCACGACAAGGAGGGTGGGTTCGAACGCCCAGGGGCCTGGTACCGCCGGCACGTGCGGGAGTCAAGGAGGCGCAGAGGGGACATGGAGAGGTCAAGGAGGATGAGGCCCAAGGAAAGATCCCAGAATTAATTTGGCTTCAAGCAAGCAGTTTCGGTTTAACGATGAAGAGGGGACCAGAGAGAAGAGGAAAGCTTGGAAGCGCCTCCTGGGGGGTCAGGAGGAGGCTTTTCAAGTGCCCCAGCAACAGCGGCCAGCAGCGTGACCAGCTGCCCCCAAGTCGTCAAAATTGGAGAAACAGTTGAACTTCATCTAACTGGGGCAACTTTTGAAGTCGCTAACCACAAGGAGGAAGCATTCCCCATGGGCCTGCAGGAAACAGATTGCATCGCTGTGTCTGTCCTGGCTCAGAGAGACACAGCCCTCTGAAGGCTTTCCGTCGAGAGGGAGTAAAATCCGTCTGCTCGTGCCATCCCTCTGTGAAGGCCACTTCATTTCCCACACCCACCGGGCTTCTTTGACGGGCCCATTTTTAGAGCCTTCAATTAGAGAATGGAAAACACAGGCTTGGATAAACAATTAAGGCCAGGGAGGAGAATGCATGAACACACAACTCTAATGAGGTAAACAAATTGCAACTGTGGAATAACATTCTGGTCATTAGGTATCGTGACAACTTAAAACTTACTTGTTACTTGCACACTTCCCGCTGACCCAAGCTGTTTCCAACACCAGGGGGGGAGAACTCGGAGAGGGTGTCACACGGAATGCCGGCACTTCAATTATACAATCCCCGCAGAACCACTGAGGACTCTCCCACTGTGCCACCTGTAAGAGCCTCGATTTCTTTGTCAATCGAGGAGACACGAGCAGACCCTACAGAAAAAGGAGATCACGCACCAGGCACGGTTCCTCCCATCAGGAGGCCCAGGCTGGCCAGGCCTCCGGGCAGGGTTAACAGACTCCAGGAGCACCTCAGAGAACAGAGGTGCCAGGCCGACAGTGCAGGCCGAGGGGGTTCGAGAGACGGAGCTCCCGAGGCTGGGAAGACAGAAGGGCTTCCGCAGGGGGGCAGGGCCGAGCTGGGTGGGGGGCTCCAAGGGATGGGGCCCCCCTGCAGGTGCAGAAGACCACAAACAGGAGGGAAGGAGCGGGGCGCCTGGCTGGCTCCATCAGAACAGCACGTGACTTGTGATTTCGGGGGTCCTGAGTTCGAGCCCCACGTTGGGTACTGAGATTAGGTAAGTAAAAGCAAACTTAATAAAAAAGGGGGGAACAGGGAAATCACAGAGAGGGAGGTATCTAACCTGCAGTAGATCATTACAATCCCAAGCGAGTCCGTTTTGTGGTGTGTGTGCGTGTGTGTGTGTGTGTGAATAAAAACAGGTGGGAGCACACTGCTGAAAACGAGGTGCCATTTCTTAGTCCGGCAAGGATGTGAGGGTTAATAATAGCTCCCGTCGACAGAGCAGCTCCCCACAGGCAGCGCGCATCTACCCCCTCGTTTTGTCTTTGTAACAACCCAGCCAAGAAGGTCTTGCCTTTTACAGACGAGGGGGCGCAGCCGACGAAAGCAGGACTGGAACCCTGGCCTCAGCTTCCAACACCCGCGTGCTCCCTTCCTCCCAGTATAGCCAAGGCCCCTCCGGTAGGGAGGCCGGTGTTCCTGGCGGTCTGTGAAGCCGCTCTGAAGGCGATCCCAGCATGTGTTTACCATGTGTCACTCACTGGCAGCCTGGTTGGAAGCAGCTCCCAAAAGACTGCCGTGAAAGACAAAACTGGTGTTTCCTACAACAGCGGTGTCACCATCTACAGCCTTCCCCCATCCCAAACTGTAGGCCTTTTGAAAACGTGTGCGTTCCGGGCTAATGGGGCAGACCGACCCACGGGTCATCTCCGTGCCCTCGCAAACAGAACTGTAAGGTCTAAGCTCCCGGGACAAAGAGGAGAGAGCGGGGAGCAAAGGAGAAACAACCCCCCAATGTGAGAGGCTGCAAAGCTGCTGAACCAGCCGCCGCAGCCTCAAGAGACCAGAAGAAGCTTACAACCTTGACCTCAAGATGGCACCCAACATGCTACTGCGTGGTTATCCATGCCACAGAACTCGGAAGGGCTCGGGACAGGGAGCAGCGGGGGCTGTGGGAGATGGGGGTGCGAGGTGGGCAAAATGCCACTGAGAGGAGCAGGCAGACCCCTCCCCCACCTCATGCAGTCTCGGGACACTCCCCCCACCCCCGCGCCCACTGTCGACAGAAGACTGAGATTTCTGTCCACCACATGCAGGCGGACTGAGTGAACATTCCAGCCCCTTCCCCAGCCTGGTCACTGGAAGACAGGCTGTCAGACGTACAGCCTCCAACCAGTCCTCCTTGCAGGAAAACCAGGGCCTCTCACTGGAGAAACGGTTAGCCCAAGAGAAGGGCAACAGATACGCTTAGGAGAATCCCCCCAAAAAACACGTGGCTGGTCTCTTACAGTGAAGGCCACCAGCCAACTATCCCCAAACGTGCCCATCGTGTGCGCGCGCACACGGCTTCCATATAGGGAAGCTAGCGCCTTGCTCTCAGGTATGGGCAGATGATGGAAATGTCACCAGGCATTTGACGAAACCTCTAACTGGGACCAAAACACAGAGAGAAAAAAGGAAAAAGACGAAGCAACAGGAGAAAGGCTAAATAAAACCGGTCTAGTCACGCAACTGGGTACCAACATCAGAAAACAGAGACTGCATTTCCTGCAACATCACAGATGAATCTCTGTGACACAATAGTCAAAAAAGTAAGAGCCAGCAGTTGGCACGCCAAATTAATACCATTTTTATACAGCTCAAACCCAAGCAAGGGTAAATACCATAGCATTTAAGCATATATACATTTGTGATAAAACAACACTATTTTAAGACTACGACGTAATAGAATCAGAACTTGGGCAGGGGGGGTCACCCGCCTGGGAAGGGAGGCAGGGAAATGGGAGAGGAGTTTACAGGTGGATGCAAATTATTGGTGATGTTCTTGGGCGGGGGAGAGAAGATGGCGAGGGGTTAGTTACCATGCTTTGTGACCCACCTGTGTTACATACAATTGTTTACAGCTATTACATAATATGTTTCCTTAAGGATTTTAAAAAGTAAAAATGAGGGGCGCCTGGGTGGCTCAGTCGTTAAGCGTCTGCCTTCAGCTCAGGTCATGGTCCCGGGGTCCTGGGATCGAGCCCCGCATCGGGCTCCCTCCTCTGCGGGAAGCCTGCTTCTCCCTCTCCCCCTCCCACTGCTGTGTTCCCTCCCACTGCTGTGTTCCCTCTCTCGCTGTGTCTCTCTCTGTCAAATAAATAAATAAAATCTTTAAAAAAAAAAAAAAAAAGTAAAAATGAAGCCTGGCTGGCTCAGTTGGCTCTTGATCTCGGGGTGGTTAAGTTCGAGCCCCACGCTGGGTATGGAGTTTACTTAATTAAAAAAAATTTTTTAAGTAAAAATAAAGAGAAGTCAACGTAAGCAACAGAACTTTAAAAAGAAACCATGGTGAATACAGCCAGTGAGATCAAAGAGGACACTCGGTCGTAAGAATGGAACATTCAGAGAATAAGAAAGAAAACTCAGAAGCTACAAATAGGACAGATAAAGTTCAGAAAGCCTGGGCGGTTGAACAGTTCTCCCAGATACATCAAAAAAGACAAAGAGATGAAAAATAAAAGGTAAGGAAAATGGCCAGACATGGGCACAAGGCCCCACGTCTGAATAACGAGTTCCAGGGGATAGAGAACAGGCGAGAAAACAAGACCCGTCCTGAGGAGCATTTTTATGATGCTAAGACCGCATCTCTAAAAGTGGCAGTGGGACAGAGCGAAGGGCAGGAAATCAGATCACCCCTGACAAGGGGGGCCCTGGCTGCCTGGTCTTTCCAATTCCAAGGGCACTGCTCTCCACTCTGGGAGTCAACGTTCGACAGCTTTATCAGGAAGCTCCTGCAGAAGATCCCCCACGTGAGATATTAACCACGAAAGACCAAATCACAGAATTCAGGAGACAGGGGATCCAAAGCGGGAGGGAAAGAGAGGCCCAAGAGGATGGGGAAGGAGACCAGGGAGCAGCCAGTCCTGGCTGGAGCGGAAGGAAAAGGGACAAGGGACAAGGAGGGGTGCTGCCAAGAAGAGATGAGGCCCTACCTCTCTGATGGGTTCCCATGTTTTAAGAGACATGTGTTGCTGGAAGAGATCTTGGGGAGAAATCAGACCTTGTACAGAGAAACTAGTATTTACAGAGTCACAGCCATCGGAATGCTGAGTACGTGAAATTCGGTTGAGCCCAAAAGAGAAATAGGACTACCTTGCAAAGGGGAGAGAGGAGCAGGGGACGCTTTGTGAGCCTCCACTGCCCCTGCTGTGAGGCTGTATAAAAATGGTATTAATTTGGCGTGCCAACTGCTGGCACCACACCATATGAATGTTCCATTCTTACGACCAAGCAGATGCCCACACTGAAACCCAAGGCCCAGTATCGGAAGCCAGCTTCCCAGACACTGTTCCGAGGGGCAGGTACTCACGGTGGGGAGACGTGAGTGGGAGGTGGGGGGCTGGTTCTTTTTTCATACTGAAAGAATTTTGATTAAGAATTGGAAACAAAGGGGCGCCTGGGTGGCTCAGTCGTTAAGCGTCTGCCTTTGGCTCAGGTCATGATCCCAGGGTCCTGGGATCGAGCCCCGCATCGGGCTCCCCACTCGGCGGGAAGCCTGCTTCTCCCCCTCCCACTCTCCCTGCTCATGTTCCCTCTCTCGTTGTGTCTCTGTCA
This sequence comes from Mirounga angustirostris, assembly GCF_029215605.1. NCBI lineage: Eukaryota > Metazoa > Chordata > Mammalia > Carnivora > Phocidae > Mirounga > Mirounga angustirostris. Next base: position 172,186,998 of record NW_026991713.1, read on the forward strand.
AATAAATAAAATCTTTAAAAAAAAAAAAATTGAAAATAAAGTGCTTTGAATGAAAGAAAACGTGCAAAAAACAATGATTACCTTTAGACAGTTTTTATTTTAAAATTAAATACATTCAAGATGTACAACTTCCTTTTTTTCCCCCCTTTTTGTCGTTCCTTCAACAATTCCAAACTGTGATAACCATAAGGATCACATGGAAGAGTGTTTATTCTCCCTTAATAACTGTTTTTACTCCCAAGCTTCTCTCATCTCTGATCATCTTCTTTAAGTTTATTAATTTTTAAGTCATCTCTACACCCAACCTGGGACTCAAACTTACGACCCCAAGATCAAGAGTCACATGCTCTTCGGACTGAGTCAGCCAGGTGCCCTCCCTGACCTTTTTTTTTTTTTTTTTAAGATTTATTTATTTGAGAGAGAGAGAGAGAGAGAGCAGGCTCATGCAGGGGGAAGGAAGGACAGAGGGAGAAGAGTCTTAAGCAGACTCTGCGTTCAGCACAGAGCCCAACGTGGGGCCCGATCCCACAACCTTGAGGTCATGACCTGAGCCAAAACCAAGAGTCAGAGGCTTAACCAACTGCGCCACCCAGGCGCCCCTCCCTGACCATTTGCTAATGGCAGAACCTAGGAGCATGGCTCCCACCTGGGCTGGGAAGTGTCAGGTGGAGGAGGCCCCCAGCCTCCCACTTCCCCAGAGGCTGCCTGGAGCTGTGGGGCCCGGCCGGGCACCCAGGAATATCTGCAAGGGGAGCCTTGAGCCCCTACCAGGCACTGACTTCTTTTTCCTTATCACCCAAGCTTTCTCACCCAGAAACTTTCTGACTTGGCTTCTGAAATCCCTGCTGACGCGTGTTCTGTAAAACGATTTCACCATTTCCTCCAAATTTCGTATTTCTATCACATACCTACAAGCCAGATCAAAGTGTGTTTTATATGAATTGCCTACATTCAAAATTCAGGCAACAGTGCCACCCCGTTCGAGATTACCTGATACCAGGAGCGAGGGAACACTAATCTTAGCCGCTCTGTCCCTCTCCCATACCCCCAAGGCAGCCCCCCCTTCAGAAAAGGACAGGGCTGACTACATAACAGCCCAAATCTGCTGCCAAGGCAGAAACACCTACTTGGAAACAGGCTTCAAGATCGTGGCCAAGAAAACAAAACTCAGCCCGACATGTAAGTCACATGGCACGGCGGCTGTATCCTGCTCATCGCTGTCAGCAACCACTGGAGAGAGCAAACCGAAGCTCTCCAGGCCGCCAGGGATGCCTTGCAAGTGTTCTGTTGCTCAACCCCCACCCTGTTTTCTATTTGTTGTGCATTTAAGAAGCTACTAGAAATTGTTCTCATCCTTTGAGAGGCACATTCCGTAGGCCCAGAGCCTCACTGCCCAAAAGTGAATTCTGAACCAAATCTGCCCCCCCCCCCCCTCACCAGAGGCCTAGCAGGCCGAGAAAGGAGGAGGAGAAAAATCAATTACTAGTCAGTCCCCACCAACACTGGACAATCCTTTCACCATCTGGAGCTGAAAGGACCTTCCACTTTGGAATTCTTCCTCTCTATAGGAAGTTTGCCACCAAATATTAAAAGCCAAAGGTGCCAAGTACTGCATGACTCACATTTTTCATTTGCCCACCGAACATTTGACGTGGAAGTTACTCACACCCAGGAGCAGGCTTTTGCCTTAAAAATACATTATTCAGACTGAGTCGGGTTTAATGTGGAAGCAGATATTTTTAATCTCATAAGGCGGAAAAATCTCTGGGGAAAAGCGTAAAAGAAAAATATAAACAACATAACATCAGTATGTACCCAGTGACCCAGACATCATCGCTCACATGGTGACATAGGACATCTCAGTCTGGATTAGTACCACTATTATTTTTTTTTTTTAAGATGTATTTATTTATTTGAGAGAGAGAGAGAAAATGAGCCGGAGGGGAGGGGGGAGAGGGAGAGAGAATCCTAAGGAGACTCCCCGCTGAGCACGGAGCTCAACACAGGGCTCGATCACACAACCCGAGATCATAACCTGAGTCGAAATCAAGAGTCAGACGCTCAACCAACTGAGTTACCCACGTGCCCCACTATTATTCTTTTAATATAAGGCAGTCTCTATTGGTGAGCTGCCGGCACCACAATACTTTCCTTGACTTTTTCAGGCTAAGAAAACTTAGCATACTGTATCAGGCACTGTCCTAAGCTGAGTCTTAACAAAAACCCCATAAAGCACGGAGTTTTCCTATCACCCTTTGACAGAGGAAGCAGGTTAAGGGCCCAAAGTCACACAGCTCATAGATGGAAAAGCACAGGTTCCCGGTCAGAAGGGTCATCTGCCCCCCAGGCCGGCGTGCCCTCAGCCGGAAGGGCAGGCGGCTGGCGATGGGCTCTGGGCACATCCAAAGGCAGTCCATCTAGAAAACCCCATGTGCTCACACTGAGAGCAGTGCAATGAGCAGAGGAGAAGTTCACTGTCCAAACAGGTGTCTTCCGCCTTGGCCCCAACATTTGCTACGGCACAGGTGAAGGAGAGCCTTCCCCACGGGATGGTCGGTGTAGGCATCTAACCTGAATGTACTCAGGCTCACCGTAATGAGGGTCAGGGCTAAGTCCAGCGTGAATCCCTACATTCCTCAACAGTCTACATGTGCAAGCGGCCTCTACACCACCCGGCCTGCAATTCTTCTGTCTTTCTGGTCTTCTGCTCCCAAGCTGACACCTAGTCCTACCACAAGAACTTCCCTTGCCTTCTTCCAGTGTGTGGTTTTAATGTGTTAGGACCTTGAAAAGCAGATGATTGATATTATTAGAACCGAGGGTACAAAAGGAGCTGGGGTTAAGAGAGGTTAGGGAGAGGGCCCGAGAGCTGCCCATGCCGAGCAGCCCTGACTGTGGGCCATCCCCCCGCCCCAGGCAGGCAGCTCAGCCCTCTGACTGCTACCCTGTGTTCTGGAAAGCTCTACAGGGAAGATCAGGGAGGAGTCACTCTATTAAAATACGAATTAAATAAAACCAGCCCTCCCTTTTAAGAGGATCTAAACCAGTGCTTCTCAAATCTTAATGTGCATATGAATCACCTGGGGATCTCATAAAAATGCAGATTCTGACTCAGGAGGTCCGGGGTGGGGCCTGAGATTCTGCACTTCTAACAAGCTCCAGGGGATGCCCAAACTGCTGGTTCCAGGACCTCTCTGAGTAGCAAGGGTCTAGATTTAGACCAGTGCTATCCAACAGAAATACAATATGTACACCACATAAGTCGTTTTAAATGTTCTGGCAGCTAGCCCCAGGTCTAGCTAGCTGGCCTCCTCTATTCTGTCCCCCACCTCTATCCCCATACCACGGGCTAGGGCCAGTAGGTGTTAGCCAGGAAGTGATCAGCATTTTATCTGTGTAGGAAAAAAGTATGATGAACCCCTAAGTACCCATCTGGTCCCTCAGCTTCAACAACTGTTAATTCATGACCAGTCCATCCCGCATCCTACCTATCATGAGAAATTTTTTAAAAGCTACCAACGCCCATGCCAGACCAGCAGAATCAGTATCCCTGAAGGTGACCCATACCCCAGGGGATCTGCTGGCTGATAACATCAGAGGCAGGGAGCCCTAGGAAAACAGGTGTGACTGGAGCAAGGACTTCAGGGTGCCTAAGGGGCCTTACTGCACCCCAGCCCAAGGCAGGCCCCTCTCCACCAAACTCAAAGGCTGATAAGCTGTGGCCTCTCTCCCCTCAAGGGCAAGGGATCAGCTGATACCCTGGTGTCCAGGCCGAGGGGACCACAGGTCATAGGGAAAAACAGCCAGAAGGAGAGCAAACACTAGAAGAGAGAAACCAACAGCCTAGCCCAACAAGCTGCACAGAGAAAGCAGAGTCAATGGATCCGACGGAACCAAAACTTAAAAAGGACACAGTCAAAACCAGCAGACAGGAGAGAGAGGTTGGTGGAAAGAGGACAGAGAAACGGACTTTAGAAACGGAGAGGAAAAAACAAACACATGAGTGGGTCTTAATAACTTCAGGAATAATCCCGATTCTGAATTTCAGAAAAATAAAACAGACTGTACAGTTTTAAAATCCAGCAGGGGAAAAAAACCCAATAAAAACATCACAAGAAAAGATACCCTCCCCAAAAATAATGGTAAAAAGAAAAACATAAGATAACACTGCAGAAGTCCTAATATAACCACAATGACCCTAAATGTACACCAGTTAAATTCACTAATCAAAGACAGACTCTCAACCTGAGTTTAAAAAACAACATCCCACATTGTGTATCTAAAACAAACACACTGAAAGCAAAAGGATATGGAAAGGCTGGAAATAATGTTAGAGAAAAAAGCTTTATCGGGAACACAGAAACGAAAAACAAAAAAAAGAATAAACAAGATCCTCGTAGCATTGGCACAAATAGAATTTAAGGTGACAAACATCATACAGGAGGAAGAAAGAGTCTACATATATACCAGGAAGAGAAACTGTTAATGAGGAAAATGTAAAGACCACACTCATATGTGCAGCTAACAATACAGCCTTAACATAATAAAAAAGGTATCAAAACTATAGGAAGAAAATTAGCAGAGACATGTTAGAATTAAGTACCACGAATAAGCTCAAAAAAATACACAGAAAATTTTATCCCCAAACAAAAAACACATTACTTCTGAGCACATATGGTTCACAAAAGTCTACCAAGTGCAAATGCTCCCAAAAGGTCTCTTGCATATTTATTCCAAAGAACTCGGCGTCATGTGAATTATGTCCTCCGACCAAATGCAATCAAAACAGGTATCGATAGCCTAAGAAGGTTTTCTCTTTTTTTTTTAATGTCAAAAATCTAGAAATTAGGGGCGCCTGGGTGGCCCAGTTGTTAAGCGTCAGCCTTCGGCTCAGGTCATGATCCCAGGGTCCTGGGATTGAGCCCCGCATCGGGCTCCCTGCTCAGCCGGAAGCCTGCTTCTCCCTCTCCCACTCCCCCTGCTTGTGTTCCCTCTCTGGCTGTCTCTCTCTCTACCAAATAAATAAAATAAAATCTTCAAAAAAAAAAAAAAATCTAGAAAATATCTACTATTAACTAACCCTTGCGTTAAAGAGAAAATTATAAGGGAAATTAGAAAATGAAGACAATTTTACAAACTGAATAAAAATGGCAGCACTAAGTGTCAAACTTTGTGGAGCATTGCTAAAGCAATTCTTAGAAGAGGTATTATGGCTTTGAATACATTGATCAGAAAACAAGAAAGAATTTAAATCAAAAAGCTGAGCATTCCGAAAAAGAAGTCTGGAAAAGAGAGCGGCCTCTAAGAGAGTGAAATGAAGGCGAGAAATCGGTGACATGAACAAATAACAAAGACAAAGAGGTCAAGAAGGGCAAAAGCTGGGTTTCCTTGAGGGATTAATAAGACAAACAAAAACTCTACATGAGACTGAAAATAAGACGCAGATAAATTCAGAGACAGAGAGTCTAGAAAGACGATGCAAAACAGCTAGCACTAAAAACCAGATTTGCAAAACTCATGAAGGTATTGTGAACACTCATACAAGAATGAATGTTAAGGGGCACCTGGGTGGCTCAGTCGGTTAAGCATCTGCCTTCAGCTCAGGTCATGGTCCCAGGGTCCTGGGATGAAGCCCCACATTGGGCTCCTTGCTCAGCGGGGAGCCTGCTTCTCCCTCTGCCTGCTGTGAACCACCCCCCCACCCCTGGCTTGTGCTCTCTCTCACTCTCTCTCTGACAAATAAATAAAAATCTTAAAAAAAAAAAAAAAGAATAAATGTTAAAACCTAGATAAAATGGACATGTTTCTAGAAAGTTATCAAATGCCCAACCTGGCTGACAAAAGGCTGAAGACTAATAAAGTGAAATGCTGAATGCCTGCCAGCCATGCTCAGTCTCAGGACCCATCCCTACCACACAGAGGCTACAGAGACCATCCTCATCTTAGAGGAATGATTCCAAAACAATTTTCACCCATTTTATACAAGACCCATCTAATTTCAATTCCAAATAGGTAAGGCTAAGAAAAGTATAGGCCAATTTTATTGGATAACACAGATGTAAAAACTCTACAACATATCCAACCATATTTTAAAATCCAAGACAAAAAGGAGTTTACCCCACGATGTAATGCATGATTTGGCCTCAAAGCATCCATCACTGTAATGTAATTTATCACACGCATGGACTGAGGGACAAAATTGCATGGACTTGAAGAGATTTTAAGAAAAAGTATTTGCTAAAGGTCAACACCTATTTATTACTTAAAACAAACAAACAAACAAACTCAGAAAAGGCGGGGAAAGGGACTCAACCTGATTAAGGCTTCTACCAAAAATCCCCTTTAGGCACATCCCCTTGGCGACCAGGGAAGAGCAGGCCGCCACCACCCACCTCGATGCAAGAGTCCCTGAGGTTCTGGCTGACCAAACAAGTCACTCTGGCTCAAGGAGTAGAAGGAAAGGGACAACAAAAGTGTCACTTTTTTGCATATATTATCCCCAGAGAAAGGCAAGAGTCAAGGTAATCAGAAAACTAGGAAGAGATGCAGCAAGCCCACCAGTTTCCAAATCAGTAAACGAAACCAGTTGTCTTCCTCCACACCACAATCATCAGTTAGGAAAAAAAAAAGCTTTTTATTTAAATAAGACACCGGTCACAACACTACTACTACTTCTAATAAAGCATTCAAGAAACCTTTTTGGAGAAGGAAAACCTAAACAAATGGAGAAATATCTTTGTTCAAGGATGGGACAACTTAAAAGTTCTTCATTTTGCACGCCCCTCCCTCCCGCCGCCAGATTAACCTGTATATTTCATCCAAATCCAATAGAAACTCCAGCAAAATTTGGGGGCAACCAGACAGAAATGTGCACGAAAGAACAGCAAACCTTGAGTTGCCAAGGTATTTTGAAAAAGAAGAGCAAAGAGGATAAATTCCCCTGATCAGAAATTAAAACGCATATAAAGGCTCTGTAAAATGGTGTGATAGTAGTGCAAGACACCCATGGTTGGGGGGGTGTGTGTGTGGAACAAAAGAATGACCCCAGAAACACACCCACATATATATGAGAACAGGACATATAAGAGGCAGCTTCCCAAAAACCACTGGGTAGGAGACAGGACTGCTCAGCAGGTAGTGTTGGAAAAACGAGCTACCTCTCTGTACAAAAACCATCTTTGACCCGAAGATCTAAACGTGGAAGACCAATCTATGGCTATCAAAATACGAGGATCTTTGGGGTGTCTGGCTGGCTCAGTCAGTAGAACGTGAGAGTTCCACAGCTCAGGGTTGTGAGTTTGAGCCCCACATTAGATGTAGAGACTACATAAATAAACTTAAAAAAAAAAAAAAAAAAACAAGTATCTTTGTGATTTCGAGTGGGGAAAGATGTTCTCAAGATGGAAATCACACCAAACCTGAGGGTAAAAGTCTAATAGATTTGACTTCATCAGAATTAAGTTTTTCTACATATTGAAGGACACTACAGACAAATCAACAAGGGAGACTGGGAAAAGATTACCTGCAACAGCAAAAACCAACAAAGGATTAGCATAAAAAACATACAAAGAACTCTTGCAAATCAACAGAAACACGGTAAACCATTAAAACAACACTATAGGACCAGACAATTTACAGAAGGGTAAATCTGAAAATCTAACAAGTATAAAAGAGGTCGATAACAAGTATGAACCTCACCGGTGATCAGAGAAAAATCACACAACACTGAAGTACCACTTTAAAACCATCAGAATGGCAAAAAGTCTCCAGGAAGTGCTGACATGAACGTGGAGAGCGCGATGGCGCCTCCGCTCTGGGAAGCAATCTGGCGGCGCTTAGTGAAATTAACAGCCCTTTTCGATCCGGACTCAGCAATCCACTCCTGGACCATCCATCGGGCGAGGCGTGTTAAGGATGCCCAAGGCATTCGGGTGCTGGAGACCACAGTGCGGGGCCGCCCCCACGGAAATGCACACAGGAGCTGGGGGTGCTACAGACTGAACTGTGTGTCCCCCAAATTCATACAGTGAAGCCCTAGCCCTTGATGTGATGATATCTGGAGGTGGGCTTTTGGGAGGTACTTAGGTTTAGATGAGGTCATGAGGGTGGGGTCCCCATGCTGGGATTAGCAACCTTATAAGAAGAGTCACCGGGATGCTCCCTCACTCTCAGTCCCCTCTGCCGTGTGGAGGATGCAGCAAGAAGATGCCTGTCTGCAAGCTAGGAAGAGGATGCTCACCAGAAATGCAATCTGCAGGCGTCTTGACCTTGGCCTTTCAGCCTCCTGAACTGTGAGAAATAAAAGTGTGTTGTTGAAGCTACCTGGTCTATGGTATTTTGTTATTATCTTCAAACGGAATCCAAAGCTGCTATCATGAAGGACGACCAAAATATGTAGGTAGGAACACGGACAGATCTCAAAACCAATGATGAGTGAAAAGGCGGGAGAGAAAGATGTCCAGCACGATGCCAGACAGGAATGAAGCTGCCTATGCCTACGAAGCAGGCCACACAGTTCACAAGAACACGGCCATGTAAAGGCATACTAAACACGTAGTATGGGGGCGGGGGGACCAGAAATGGGGATGGCGCATAAAGGAGGAAAAATTTAATCAGATGAATCATGTCTGCTGCCGAGGAGTGATGTAGGGTGAGAGACACACACACACACTCTCGCACAAACACGCGCACACACACCCTGGAGGCAGGCAGAAAACAGGGATCCGGATTTTCCTGCCCACCGTGTACAAATGAGTGTTAAAACTCTTACAATTTGACTTAAGGGTTTCAATCTTTAACATGACAAAAACAGTTGGCAAGCTGTTCCCAAACTCTGAAAATGACTGTGAACTGAGTTGGTAATGGCCCCTTGCGCCCATTCCACTCCGGAGGGGTCATGACACACCTATCTGAATAGACAGACCCGTGCAGACACACGTACACAGCTGAAAAAGATTTGGTATTTTGCTGTAACTTATGGAACCTGTCAATTTCATTCACAATTTACACCAGCTTCTAATTATACTTAACTGAATATTAACCATTCTAATTGCTTAATGCTTTATTGGCTCCATCTAAAGTATTGAGGGACATCTGGCTTGGCAAATGGGATCCTGCCTGCAAGTACGAGAGCGAACTTGGAGCGCACATTCCTCCTCAAGCTCTCAAGTCTACTGTCACCCAGGACCCAAGCATCTCAAAAGCATCTCTCCGAAGTCCGCACCAGCAAAGAAGTCAAGAGAAACTTCCTACCATCTGGATGGTAACTGTAATATTCCTGTTTCATTCGTGTCGCAGACGGCGGGGGGAAAGGTGACTGCAGGACTGAGGGCCCAGGCCCCTTCCGTCTTCCTGCTCCGCCACCCCTGCATCTGCCCCATCCCAGGGGACCCCCTACAATGCTCGGATTGGTGGCAGCAGGCCCCGGAGCCTCCTCGCCCGCAGACCTGTTCATGGACTTTGTCCCGACTCATCTCCTCTTATGAGAGAAGAAGCACTTTCTCATGAGCAACTCTGACACTGCCTGTCTCTGTGGCCAAAACAAAGTGAAATCCCCACCGCGTGGCCAGGGGAAGGCACTGCCAGGACAGTTTAGACAAACTTCTAGTTTCGTCCCAGAGCAGCAAAGAGTGAGGAGGCAGGCAGGCACGGAGGGGAGGGGAGAGACCCTGGGTGGGCAACTAACAGGGACTGCTCTTGGCCAAACACACAGCCTTTTCACAAGTCCCTCTGTCTCTCACACTGGTTGCAAAGCGAGGCAGCCTCACCACGCCAGGCCCCGAGGAGAAGGCCGGAGGAAGACCAGAGCAGAGCAGAATAAGATGGGAGCAGCCTGGGCATTAAAATGAACACCCTGGGGAACAAAGAGAAGCTGCACACAAGAGGTTTCAAAAAGGACCAGACTCAAAACTGTGAACAGAGTCCCCATCTTTGACCCACCATTTCCACTCCTACGTACGTACCTAAGAAAACTGAAAACATACTTCACACAAAACTTGCACACGGATAGGTGTTCATAGCAGCATTATTCATAAAAGCCCCAGGGCAGAAACCATCCAAATGCCCATCATTTATGGCAGGATAATCAGATGCTGTATATCCATACCATGGGATATTATTCAGCCATCAGAAGGAATGAAGTATGGATCCGTGCCACAACGTGGATGGACCTGGAAGACATTACACTGAGCGAAAGAAGCCAGACACAAAAGGCCACATACTGTATATGATTCCATTTATATGTGAAATATCGAGAACAGGCAAATCCATTGAGACAGAAAGTAGAGTCATGGTTACACAGAGCCTGGGGTGGGAAGGGGGAGGGGAGGTGCTGGGCAGATGTGGGGGTCATGGCTACAGGAGTGGTGACAATGTTCTACAATGCGATTGTGGTGAGAGTTGCAGAACATTATGAATACACGCAAAAAAAAATGAATTGCACGGTTTTAAAAAAGTTAAAGCAGTGAATTTTATTATGAATTTTATCTTAAAAAATAAAGAGAAACAGGGGCTCCTGGCTGGGCTCAGTTGGTAGAGCATGCAACTCTTAATCTTGGGTCGTGAATTCAAGCCCCATGTTGGGCACAGAGCTTACATTAAAAAAAAAAAAAAAGGTAAAAAGTAACAGAACAGAGGTACTGCGCACTGTGTAGAGGAAGCTGTTCTTTGAAGCATGTTCAATAGGAAAAAAATGTTTTCAAGAGCACTCTGCACCATTATGCACCCCCCCCACCAAAATGGAAAACTAGTTGTACACTCAAACGTTTCCAGGTCATACTGTCCCTTAAAAAAAAGAAATCTGTAAGATTTTCAGACATCCTAATGGCCCTAACCCAAATAACAGCCTCTGTTCAAGCTTCTGAAAACAGGGGCTCCTTGGCTAACACAGTCCACTCCGCACACCCAACGGGGAAGGAATATGCTGGAAAACTCAGACAGCATGAAGAAAACCTGTCTGTTTGAGACGTAAGAATCAGCTTTTGGAAAGACGCCCTGAGCCCCTCGAACAAACAGCAGGCATCTCGAAGACACGGCACACTGGCCACGGATGCCCCACGCAGGCGCCTGTTCCAAGCCCATTCCCAGGAGCCTCCGTGGAAGAACAGCTGGATGGCAGGTGTGTCTGGGGTACGGAAGGGCAGGCAGGCAGCTGTGCAGGGACAGGGCTTCATCCCCGTGGGAACATGGCACCCCCCATCCTGGAGCTGCCCGTCCCCCATCAGGAGATGTGGGTGCCTCAGGGGCGGCGGTCAACTGGGGTATTTCTTAGCTAGCCCCCCCCCAGCCCTGCCCCCGGAACTCCTAACACAAAGTAAAACCACCCCCATGTGCGAAACGGAGGGCGACTTGCTAGGAAGTCCGCAAACACAAAGCTCCAGACTGGCGTCTGAGGCTCCGTTTACTGGTCCCAGAAGCCCCCACTCCCACCTTTCCTGTTCACCCCAAGGTGGTTCTCCCACCTTTCCTTTTCTCCATAGACCGTCTTAGCCGCTCTTTGACACTTCCCATTCCCCTGAAAGCAGCCTCCATCCCGCATCCCAGGGAAAATGAAGAGAGCTCACAACAGGGCCCTCAGCTTCCTTCCGGCACCCCAAACTTACAAGTGAGTCCCTCTCTTCAACCTGCCTTTGCATCCCAAAACAGCTCTCCCGAAACAGCCCTCCCTGCACTTGCCACACGTCTCCATCTTGCACCTCGGCTTGTCCCAGGGAGCCGCTCTGGGAGAGGTGGGGACTGGAAGGCACCCTGGCCCGCCCCCAGGGCACAGGTGGGTCGGGACGTTGCACAGAAAGTGGCTGTCCTGAGAGGTGGCAGGCATGAACGCCCCACCAGCACCTACCTACCTGACTTGCCACCAGGTATCACGCTATAATTAGTCATTGTAATTGAAGCTGAACGTAATTAATTACATAATTTCAAAGTGTTCAAGTTTAATTCCATTAAAATTACATCATGAAACTGGGGAATTACAAAGGATTACCGACAAAAAGCAAATAGGGAAGAATAAAGAAACTCCAGGCTGACTCCCTGCACATCTGAGTCACGCCCAACGCTCAAGTACAGGGCAGTCACCCCACCTGCTTTTAATAAACCCGTGGGGCCCAGCCAGGCGGCAGTGTGCAAGGGCCAGCGCCAGGCGCCAGGTGACACCAGCCTGCTGGACACTCAGGGTCAAATGGACCAGAAGGCCACTCCCTCCCTGCCCTGCTCCCTGTCCCTTCCCCACACTCAGGTTCTCTGCTGACATCTCGCCCACGGGTGGCCCCTTCTCAGTCACATCCCCACGACCCCAAGGGCCCTGCCCCCAAACACCAGGGTCCAGGTTCCTCCCTCTTCTTCACCCCACACACTCAGGCTGGTATCTCTTCCCCTGCCCCTCGCCTTCCCTCACCAGGAATATACCTTCCACAGAGTCTCCTCCCCCCTACTTGTCTTTACCACCTCTCTTTCCCTCCTCACTCTGGTCGGCCCTTCTTGTGACTCAGTGGGGCTTTGCACAGAGGTCCTGCCCTGTCTGATCCAGGCCAGGGCACATGGAATATGGAATTTACATATCCCTTATGTTTACTTTCTGTCTCCCTTGCTAAAAGGTAAGTTCCTTGAAGGCAGGGGTTTTCCCGCTGTTCTGGCCATCAGAATTTTTGTGCTAGAACAGTGCATGGCCCAGAGGAGGTGAAGTCAGTCAGTGGAGCAAGATGGCCGAGGACCATCTTCCCAGACCCCTGCCCTTAGAAGCTGACATCTGGGGATCCTGGGTGTCCTGCGGTTCTCTGACCAGCAGAGCTGGGGGCTTATTCCTCCCGGCACCCCAGGGGTGATCAGGCACCATGGAGACAGACTCCCTTGACAAATGAATGAATGGCCCCAACAGTCTCTGAGTCACTCCAAGACGAACAAAACTGCCGACAACTTCTCTCTCATGTATGCTGCATTATTTCTACCACTGCACCTTTTTGTATATATTTTTTTAATTTGTAACTTCATTACCAAAAAAGCTGCATCATCCAAAAAAAAAAAAAAAATCAGACATGTAAAAAAGTCATCCGAATTCAGAGTAGCCTAAAAGCTCCGTTTTTCCACGATTCCCTGACTAAACTAAGATGAGATCTAAGGAGTAGATGGGGTGGGGCTTCTTCTTCCGGGACAGACGCCCACCTGCAGACCCCTTACAGAACCAGTCTCTCGCTGAACACACCCCAACATTGCCTCTGATGTCTAACTGAGGACGGAACCCCGTGTGGTTGGGGCTGTGAGGTGATGCTGCTTGGATTTGAACCCAGTATCCCTGCAGTGCCTAAATCAACTGGACTCTCGGAGGGCTGAGCAAGCAGGGATTTTGTTCTGGCTATCACAGGGCGAAATATAAATATTAGGCTCTAACGGCAAACTGTTCCCCGGCCCCAGCTTCAGGCCCCATGTCTCAGAGAAGAGTCCTGGTTAGAGTCGCGCTCCCCAGCCCGCCACAGCTGGACAGGGCATGCCCCCCCCCCCACCAGCTCCTTCCCTCCCTCCATCCCTCCTTCCCCATGGCCTAGGTCCCATGATCAGGCCTCTCTCCTGCCTACCATTTCCCCAAATCTCTTCCAGCACATTCGCTGCCTGCACAGATGGGACATGGAGGCCAGGAGGGGGCACAGAAAGGAGGGCCGCTTTCGGCTCGAGGCTGTTGCTGCACCCCACCTATCAGAACATTTGCTGATGGGAACGAAGGAAGATCTGATTACCTTCCCTGGGGAGCTCTATCGCTAGGAATGGACTCTGAAGTCTCAAGGCTGGGGAGGCTCTAGGAAATTTCTCAAATCCAGCAAGGTCTCAACCAGAAGGTGTCCACCCACCGAGGTCAACACAGGTACCTGCACACCCACCTCCCAGGCTTCATTTCCATCTCCAGCCACTCACGTTAAGTGACTTCCCCACCCCCAGGGCTCGTCTTGTCATCTTGGGTGGTCCGTGGACAGGGGGCGGGGGGGGGGCCTGCTCCTGAATCCTCCCACAACCTCATCACAAGGATCCCCCCCTTCTATGTAGGAGCCCCTCTCATGAATAGCAGGGATCAGCAGGAAAGCCATGGACCCAGGAGTCAGCCTACTGCTCTCCAGCTTCTCACCTACCAGCCAGATCCTCTCTCCTCCCCGGGGCCGATGTGTGAACGACAGGAAAGCAATCAAGGGCCCAAAACGCGCCTGCTCTGGTCAGTACTCGGGAAATGATAGCTATTAGTGCATACTTAAAAAAGGAAAAAAAGCTGAAGCCTCCGCCTTGTCACCAGTGGACACGAAACCAGTTATAACATGCACAGTCCACCACGAGCAGCAGCGCTGTCCTTCTCTTCCCCCTCCACGGAGACATCCCAGCAGTCCCAGCTCCAGGCCTGGGGCAGTTAACACTCGGGCGGGAGTCCCACAGTTAATACTAGCTCTCCAGCCCTCCCCACCTCAAATGATGTCAGCCTCTCAAGCACCAACTGAGATGCACACAAATCCTCCATAGGATTCAACCCCCAGGATTCAAGTTCTCATCTACACTTCAACGCCAACCTCTCCGCTGAGCTCCCCTCTCCTTCTCTCCAGGGCTCAGCCCCTGAATTCCCACCAGACCCCCCCCCCCTCCAAATCCCACAGATCCCGCCAGGAGCACACCCTCTCCCCCAGCCTGGGGTGATTCCTCTCCCTCCTCCCTGTCCCTGTGGACACGGGCCCAGGCCCCCCCCATCAGCCACCCAGGCTGGCCCCTGGGGTCTGTGGCTCCTCTCAGCTGCCCCTGGCAACCCTCACTTCCCCAAATCCATGCAAATGCTTATGCGGCCAGACAGTGACGTCACCTCCACAAAAATATCCTAGGTACTTTCTTTGTAAATGAAGAAGCAGAGAAAGCATGCAGGCTATGAAGGCTACAGCTCTGAAGAGGGGCTGGCCCAGGGCCTTTGCCTCGCCGCTCGCCAGGCCCACAGGGCGGCTGCTGGGGGCTGAGCACCCTGGAGACGTTTCTCCAGTGCGGACAGCTGGACCTTCACGCCGCTTGCCGCTTGCTTTCTCTTTGCAGTGGCTGGGCTCTAATCATTACAGGACACACTTTCCCCGTTCTCAGGGGGAAGTTTCCTCCCATTCGGGCTCCGGGCAGAGTCAAAGAATAAATCTCTGTCACAGGATTGTTCTGCCTTATTCTATTTTTAAAAATGTGGATTTTTTTTTTGTATGTTTTACGTACCACAAATACAATTACATATATTTTAACCAATGTGTGGGTCGCTTTACAAGGATGGAATTTAATAAATGGAAGTAAGTAAGAAATGCGGGTTCCTTTGGGGTATATACCTCTCAGCAGCTTTCAAAACACAGCCATTTTAATATAAGCTATCTCCCTTGCACAACTCTAAGAAGAATTCCATTTGCACTCTTAAGTGAACCAGCTGAATGCGTCTTACACCAGAATATCTGGGACTGTCCCCCTTAACAGAGGCCAACAATGCTCCCACTGCGGGACTCGCTGGGCGCTGCATACAGCACAGGGCGGGATGAAACAGCAGGTACATAACAACGTGAGGTGGAGAACAGGAGCGTGAGTGGTAAAGGACAGCCAGAAGCTATGGCGGATGCTACGTGGGGTCCAGGGAAGGGAGCCAGGCCTCAGAGACCACCAGCCACCCCCCCGCCCCGCGCTGTTCCGCTGGGATGCCCTCTCTCCCACACTTCCCCAGGTGCACAGATCTCAGCCGAGGCCTTCTCTCCGCTCCAAGGAGGCTTTCCCCAATGCGGACTCCCTTCCTCTGCAGCCCTCGGACAACTCATGACGCACGGCTCCGTCGCAGCCCAAATGCCAGGTGCCCGCTCCCCCAGGATGGCAAGTGCTGCTACCCTACCCTGCATCACCAGCGCCTGGTGCACGGCGGCTCCCGCAGCGCTGGGTCGAAAGGGAAGGAAAGGAGGGCATGAAAGAAGGTTTGATACTCAGATGTGCAGGGGGAGGATGAGAACATTCCCCAAACTGAGAATGAATCTGGGATCTGTAATTGGAGCGAAAGGTTTAGGGAAGTGGAGCCAACCATCAGGAACTCCGCTCACCTAAGGAAAGTGGTCTCCATTCTGCACCCAAGTGAGCCACTGTGGGAGTTTAAGGAGAAAGAACAGCATGATGGGATCAATGGTTTGGGAAGATTAATCGGGCAGCCACATCTATAATAGATTGTGACCTGTTTCCAACAGACACTTTTGAAACAAGTGAAGGCTACACTCTCAGCTCGGCTCTTGTGTGCTGGAAAGATCTGGCTCCTGCATACAACAAGCAGCCCCCAAAACTAACTGCGCACGCACAAGAGATTTATTAAAGTATTGGTGCGTTGTAAAATGACAGCATAATTACATACCAACACCGGAGCAAAGTAAAACAATCGCAAACCACTTCTCGCTCCCCTGACAATGACATTTAAGCCACACTGGCAATACCCTTCCTCCCCCCAATCCCACGCCAATGCTGACAAATCTGAGTGGGGAGAAGAGAGACGACGGAGCAACCCCACCCCCCACCCCGGGGTGACCAGCTCCAGGTGACAACTTTCTGACTGCTTAGCACTGCTCTCCAGGCCCTAGGTGCTCACTGCCCCCCCCCCCAAGCTCACCTGCCACTGTGGGGTCCGTAGAGGACCAAGTCACCTGGATGGGTGCCTTGCAGCAGCCCAGGCTTCCCATCTGGCTCCCAGGTCCCCCATGTGCCTCCGGAACAGGAGCATGACCCTAAACCTGACCTTGCCCTCCCCCCCCCCCCCCCCGCTTGGCTGAATGCTGTGACAGAACACAATATTATGTAAGGAACCGAGGCACAGTTGAAATGAAGCGATTCCAGTGAATTAATGTTTCCACGAATGCTCCTAAAGCCATAGTTTTGTTTGAAAATCATACGACTTATAACATCTCTGCCGTGTGAACAAGAAGGGAAGTTGGAAATTGATTTGCGGGGCCACTCATAATTTTAGTTGTAATTTCTGTGTGTTTGGTGACTCCAAATCTTTCCTCCTCTAAAAGGTCTGTGTTCTATGGGCAGTTGCTACCTACACGCTCAGCGAGGTCAGAGCAGAACAATGTGAAACAGAAATAATTCACTGTACACAGAATCGCGTGGGTTCAAGTTCTAGGTCAACTACCATGGTGAAAAACAGAAAATAAAGAACATGTTTCACCATTATGTGCCATACCTTTCAGAATGAAGCAAAAATGGTGATAGGAGCAACAGAATGTTCCTATTTTCAGGGTAAGGGAAAAAAAAGTCTTTTCCAAACCTAATCAGAAAAATGAAATGCACAATTCCCTCCAGCAAGAATTTTATTTTTAATTTTCATTTACATAGTATCTTTCTTCCAAGAATCTCAAAATAATGGAGCTCCACAAATACTTACAAAGAGAAAAAATACAAAAACAACAGTTGTCACAACACAGGAGGGGACAGGCTTGGCAGGGCTGGAGTTCCAAGAGGGGCAAGAAATGGCAGGCAGCGGTGAGAGCAGGCGCCCGGGCTGAGGGTGGCGCCTTTGAGGCTCTTCCTTACCAACAGCCCATGGCCTTGCTCCTGCCTGCAGCTTTCAGGCTCTGGAAGACAAGGATTTACCTTCGGTGTCATTTATTAGCATTCATCAAGCTATTCTAACCTAAAGAGCGATTTCTCCCCTAAAATCCGGAGGCAAGCTGGCCATCAACCAAAGACGCTCACAGGTCTAAGATATCAACGGAACCAAGATGCCTAAAAGGACTTCCTATTCTTTTTGGTCTTAAAAACATAAAATTAGATGAGAAAATACTAAAATTGTGCTGGGGGGAAAGAACCAAGGTAAGAGAGACTTTTAGGAGGAAATTGGGAAGAAGCTTTTAAGCAAGTTGTTTGTTTGTTTGTTTCCAGTTGAGTGGACAGGATCCGAACGTCTTACATTTAGCAAAAAGCTGTCAACACCCAAATAAAATCTTAATGACAGTCAGAATGGCATTCCATTTCTTGCAATTTCGCAATGTTCACTTAAGAAAGAGCTAATTTGTCAATTTGTTTTTCCCTTAACCAAACTCAAAACACCTCGCAACCATACACAACTTTTTAAAAAACGTTAACTCCTTTAACTTATTGAATAAACAGGGCCAAATACAAAGATGTCTTTCAGAAAACAAGCCCCATGCTGGTATGCTCAGGGTAATGCTAAGACAGAACGAGCTTCAGAGTAAGTTCTGGTAATTTCTTCCAACATTAACTTCATATATCACAGTCAAAAGCATTGAGGGTTTCAATTGTCAGCTGAGTGGGCCCCATTGTGGCCTCCTGGGTTTTATAAAGGTGTGGGCCAACTCATTTTCACAAGTGAAAGGAAACAATCTATTCAGTTCCGTGTGAATCTCCTACCTGGCTATTTCTCCCAGTCGCTTTGTGGTGCTGGGTAAATTCCTGGGAGGAATGAACGAACACTCCCAACCTCGCTCCTTCTCCAGCCACCTGTCTGACGGGGTTCCTGAGGATGCGGGGGGTTCCTCTAGGTGGGAATCGTACCGACCAGGTCTGAGGAACTTCCCGGGTTGCCCATGGCCCAGGGCTCTAATAAACACAAAAATTCTGCCAACTGCCCTGGGCCTCCTGCAGCGAGGAAGAGCTTTCAGATTTAAATGAAGAAAATGACAAGATTTATTTCGTGCACTAACATCATCCTCTCAGAATTTAATTACAGCAAGAATGAGAATTATTTTTATTAGAGTTGTTTACTTTTCGAAGGAAAGGCCCTTGATGGGTTTTGCAACAAATTAGATGTCTTGCAGAAACCCTTGCTTGCCCTCATTGTGTTTTTTAACTGTGACGTATCATGTGAATAGGGCAGCATGTGAACTTCTTAAAAATCAAAAGTGCTTCAAAGCTGTTCCTCCTATCGTGCCCACGAAGGTGAGCGACGCCATCGGTCACCCCCTTAATCCCAGGTCACTTCCTGCAGGGACACCTCCCACCAAAGACCATTCTCCGCTACCCACTTTCTCAGAAGACAGCTGAAATGGGGACTGATTACAGCTCAGCAAATCCAAAACTGTGACAGGAACAACAGCTCAATACAAATCCTAGCTGTCCTCTTCAATAAAATCAATACCTAAACACCAACCAAACCCTGCTTCTTAAACATACAGCAAAACCAGGGCTATTTAGCTGGCTTTGAAAACTAGAATAGGAAAAATGGCCGAGATAATTCAGAGAGCCCCACCACTTACATTTGTTGAAACCAACTCGGTTTGGTGTTTGTTTTGCTTTGTTTTTTTTGCCGGGGGGGGGGGGGGGGTTGCTATGTGCGTTTATATCCCTAAATGTAGAGGGGTTTTTTTTGTTTTTGGGGGTTTTTTTTTTAAGATTTTATTTATTTATTTGAGAGAGAGAGACTGAGAGAGAGAGCACATGAGAGGGGGGAGGGTTGGGAGGGTCAGAGGGAGAAGCAGACTCCCTGCCGAGCAGGGAGCCCAAAGCGGGACTTGATCCAGGGACTCCAGGACCATGACCTGAGCCGAAGGCAGTCGCTTAACCAACTGAGCCACCCAGGCGCCCTAAATGTAGAGTTTTTAAGAAAAGTAATTTCTCTCTGAATTCTAAATCATTATCAGGGTTTAATAAAATTTACCCAAATGCTCATGTCAATAAATGTTTATTAAATCAGAAATCACAAGTGAATTCACAACTTCTTTGCCATAAATGCTATATAATACAGACATTAAATTACTTGCCTAAGTATGCCATTAAAGTTCCTTTTTTCCGCACCATTGTTTTGGGTGTCCAGACATACACAGGCATCTAGTTCCTAAAATGCCCAGCACGACTGGAACGTCCAGGTAAACAGTAGTGGGGCGTAATGAGAGGTCACGGGGCCCCCTCTTCAAATAGCTTCAACAAAACAAATGGCCAGAAGTAAAAAGTGTCTCTGTGCTTTGCTATAATAAGATTCAAACACAGGATTCCAAGAATTCCACCTGTTTCCAATTAGATACCAGAATTGCTTGAGTGTTTAAACTACGTTCACTTGCTACTTATACAAAACAATTCTTCCGGGTTTTTTGAACGTTTTAAGTAATGTTAAAATAAGATTAAGGGTCTGGTTTAAACAATCAGAGGCAGGGGAATTTCAGTTGAAACCAAAACTCTCTCTCTGCAGCCATAATGCAGAGCTTCAGACAAAACAAGAGAACAAGATAACCCATTTCTATCTTTGACAATTACTTGTAAAATTCAGACCTTTCACAGGAAAAGCAACTATGTTTACATTTTTATACCATAAATGAACTATAAATAGGTTTTTAGGTAATTTCTAAAACAATGCAGGATCCTATATAATAAACTAACTTGAAGGTCAAGTTTGTGGTACAGGCCATCAGATACACCTGCCTTTTAAGTATGTGAAATTTACATGACGCCAAATGCATGGTGTAAAACAGGAGTACAGGTAGGAATTTGGCCTAGCTCTGTCCGATTTTTCATGTGATGAATTTCTCTTTTTACAAATGTGCCAGCTTCCCTCTAACAAATTTGTCCTTCCTTCGTTTCACTGAGGATGTTCCTTGTGCTTTATAAATGAGCTGAAACAAATACAGATTTCCTACTTCCAGCCTTGTTCGGTCTCCTAAGACAGAACTGCTCCCGAGGCTGTGCTCCTGGTCCGATTGTTGACTGCTACAGGTGGACCGGGAAACGGGGAGGGGGGGGGTGGTCAGGAAGCACAGACCAGCCCTTCTGCCTAGCTCCTGCAGAAACCCTGCTGGGTCTGTTTTAATTGTACACAACAGGGCGGGAGACTTTTTCAACAGCCATTAAAGGTCTCCACTGGCTCCCCAGACAACATTTTTAAGGTTAGCTCAGTGGATTAGGAGAGAGTAATTCCTGAGGGGATTGGCAGTTTGTCCCCTTACCCTTCCAACTTCCTCAGGTAGCTAACTCCTGGCAAGAGCTATGTGAAACTGGGGAAGGAGGCAAAGGGGGACTCGACAGACCCAACTGTATCAGGAGCTCTTGCATAACCCCATCCCTTCACTGCCTTGCACCTTAAAAAAAAAAAAAAAACTACACATAGTTTCACAGAGAGGGAAAAAACCTTTAATCCACTGACAACGACCCCCTCCCACACCCAATCTCAAAGACACCGATATTAAAAGAACCAAGAAAACAAAGACAGCAGCTGTGTAGAACTCCTTGATGATTTGTTTCCTCGGTAGTTTCTAAAGGGTACTGAATGGGATACGTATTGTAATCAAGATAATATACTTCTGGGGAACACTGCCATAACAGGAAAACGCAAATTAAAACCCATCAGAGAAACGGACTTTGGACAAAACTGGAATTATTTTCTGATTTTGAAAAAGAGGAAAAACGTTTCAAGGTTACTTTTGGGGAGACTCCTTAAAGGGGAGCACCAGTCATCACGTAGGACTAACGCCCCCATGGGAAGCCAGTCACTGGCAGGCCCCGTCCCCAAAAGCTTCGCTCACACACAGTTACATGAGCTTGTTTTAGAAAGTGTCCTCTTTTCAAACATGTATTTAAAAGGCAAATTTATACAATGGTGTTTTTCTTGTTACCCAAAAAAAAAAAAAAGCCTGGTTTTTACAAGTCTGGGATAGGATAAAAAACTTGTCCAACTAGTCTTAGCAACACCAAAGCACTGACACTTCCATACCACAAGCCTTTGGGACTAAAAAGGAAACGAAATAGAGCTCAATCTTCAGAAGCTCTCTTCCTGGGCACTCAGTCCACATCCCAAGGCAGCTTCAAGACCAAGCAGAGGGACAAGAACTCAGGCCCGGCTCACTGGGGCACAGCAGAGGCATGGGAGGGGCTCAACAGTCTGGTCTCCAGCAAACCCGCAGAAGTCTCCAACCTGGATCTGAGTCTAGTCTCTACCCTCAGGTGGCAGCGCCACAGCCCATACGGGGCTCTGCAGGCAACCCGATCTCTGGGTCAGGGGCTCTGGAAAGACGAGAAGAGTCTGAAACTAATGAATTCTCTCTTCTCAAACTGCAGTCTCATTGGCTCACTTACTCTGTGGGAACAGAGATGACGTTAAACTGGATACCAACTCAAAAGGCCTCTTCAGGGCCCAGAGAAAGAACCAGTTTAGCCTTATACTTGAACTCTGGCATTCCATAGCCAAATGAAGGTTCTCAGACCTGCGATGGAGTGGCAACAGGAAATCATCTAAGGCCAAATCTTTATCTACCACCCAAAGTCAATGGATGCTCCGTACAGAGAATGATAGTGATGCTCGCTCCCATAATCTGCTTTTTCAAGACCAATACCTTAAAGTTCATTCACGTAAACTGACAAGGAAACTTCCAACCCAATCCTGCAGTTACAGTTAAACATCCTCATGATATCCTGAAGCAGCTAATCACCAGCCGATTTGGGGTGTCAAAGAGTTCATAAAATCTAATACCTCTCTGGAAACCAAATCCATCTCCCATGGAGTTTTGCCAAGATGCTTAAAAAATAAACCTCACTGATGTTCAGCTAAATGTCCATTTAGGAAGACAAGGAAAAAAAATTAAGGTTTGTCCTTCAAAACTCCGCAACGGGTTTTACAGTAAACACAGGAATTAAATTATGGTAAAAGGGAGCTATTTTTACTAAAACAGGGTAGACCAATTTATCAAAAATGCCATTCGGCTGTGTTCATTACGTTCAGGAATCTAATTTACACAATAGACACTTTGGAGTAATCTATTTTAGTCAATAAATACTCAAACTCCTTTAAGTTTTAATCTTATCGGAAATACATATTTCACATAGTCCTCTTCCTAGTTAAGCGAGAAATTTCAAGAAATTTCATAACGACGATGAGTCTGCTTTATCGTTCTCACGTAGGCAGGAACAGAAAACAAGCATATACAATTAAAGTTGTCAGACTCCATTTATATAGGTTTTAATCCAATCCGCTTCATTTCATTCGAGGCTGCATCTGGAGTTGATTTGCTTCCCTCCTAAAAGTATCGTAGGTCACTATCACCGGTCCTCCGGGTTAGGAAAGTTCGGTCAAGTTTACCTTCCCGCACTCCTCAGACTTGGGCGCCGCGGCCGTCCCCTAAGGGACGCTGGGTGACCCCCGGAGCACCGGACGGCCCTGGGCCCGGGCGAGCCGCAGACCAACCTCCCCTCCGGCCCCCACCCCCCCCGCAGCGCTCCCTGGGCTTCGGGCCCACACGCCGCTCACCTTCAACTTGGCTCCGGCTACGCACAACATCCACCTGGCAGAGTCCCGGGGCTGTCCAGGCGCCGCGAGCGCGGAGCCGGCAGGTTCGGGGTGACCCCCAAGGGTGCGCCGCTCCTCTGGGTGGGGGGTGGCAGGCAGGAACGCGCCCCCTGGGCACCGCGGCGGCACCGGGGCCGGATGAGGGGCCCCCGCATGATCCCCCCACGGCGCCCCGGGCTCGGCGCGCGGACCGTGGCCCAGCACGCCACAGTCGAGGGGGGCCCCCGGGGCTTTGCCTTCGAGAACCCGACCCGAGAAGGCATTTCGGAGAGGACCAGCCGCGCGCTCCATTGCCACCGCGGACCCTGCGGGGGGGCGCCAGGGCCCCCGAGAAGAGGGCCGGAGCGGAGCGGGCGGGTCACGGAGGGCTGCGGGAGCCCCTGGGCTCGGGGCTAGAGCCGCCGGGACAGGCGGCGGGGAGGAAGCGTCCCCCACCCGGGCCAACGGCGCGCCGGGGCGCAGCGCGGGGCCTGCGCTCGGGGAAAGTTGCTGCCCTCCGCCCGCACCGGCTCCCGCCGGGCGCTCCGACCCACGGGCTCCGCGCGCCGGGCGCCCGCCGGCCCTCGCAAGTTTCCCCCAAGCGCCCCGACCGGGGTCTCTGGCCGCGGAGGGGCCAGTCCGCGCCACTCGTGCAGGCACACAAAAGAGCGGGGCGGCTGCGGGTGGCCCCGGGGCGCCCGCCCGGACGTAAACAAACCCCGGGGTCCGCTCGGAGAGCCCAACGCCGGGTGCGGGAGCGGCGGCGCGGCCCCGGCCCGCTGACAGCCCGGCGCGGCGGCCGGGGCCCGGGCCGGCCGGGGCCGGGGCGCGCGGCCGCCCGGCCGCCCGCCCGGCCACCCGCCCGCCTGGCCGGAGCCGGGCCGCGCCGCCGCTGCCGCCGCCGCCGCCGCCGGTGGCCGCTCTGACCCTCCCCCGAGCCGGCGGCACCACAGCGCCACCAGCCCCAGCTCCGCCGCGCCGGCGGCAGTGGCGGCGGCGGCTCCTCCTGGAGAGGCAGGCGCTTCACCCCCCACAGCAACTCCCCACAAACTTTCCCCGGGAATACGGCGGGCCGGGGGCGCGGGGCGCGCGGCCGGGCGCCGCCGCCGGGCCGCAGCCCCCTCCCGGCGCAGCGCCCGCCGCCGCCGCCGCCGCCGCCCGCCGCCGCCCGCTCCCCGCTCGCGCGCGCACCCCGCGGGCCGCCGGGGCCGCCCCCCTCCCCGGTCCCGCGGCGGCGGCGGCGGCGGTGGCGGCGGCGCAGGGCCGGGGGGGCGCCCGGGGTGGGGGCCGACACCGGGGGCAGCGGTGGCGGCGGCGGCTCCCGGCGCCATCTTGGGCTGATCGATGAATTGAACAAAGAGGATCAATTTCTGATCAAGCGAGTTATCAATGGGGGCCGGGGAGCGAGAGGGACTTGTCCCCGACTCGGCCCCGCTTTCCCCGGCACCCCCCTCCTCCCCGCCGCCGCGGCCCCCCGGCGGCCGGGCAGCCCGGGGCCCCGGGGGAGGCCGCGACCGCCCGCAGCCCCCACCCCCGGGCGAGAGGCCGAGCGAGCAGAAGCCTGACCTGCAGCTGCTGTAAATCAAAGCGCTTCCAATATTGAAACATCGATCCCACATTGGCCGCCATCTTGAGACATATTGAGACGGAGTGAGAGGCTGATAGAGAGGGGGCTGGAGTTCAGGAGCCGCCAGGAGGCAGCAGGCGGGCGGCGCCAAAACCCGGCCTGGAGCCGGCCGCTGCCGCCGCCACGGAGGACGCGGACTCCTCCTCACGGCGCCGCCGCAGCCATGGCGAGCCCGAGCCGGAGCCGGAGTCGGAGCCCGAGGGCGCGGCGGCCGCCGCGGGGCCTGGCGCGCGCGGCCCCTGCCCCCTCCCCCCCGGCGTCCGGCGCCCGGCCCGCGACCCCCGCCCCTCCCGAGCCCCCTGCCCCCAGCGGGCGGCGGGCGGCGGCCGCCGGCCCGGCCCCGAGGGGGCGCTGGAGGGCGGCGGGAGGGGCGCCCGGGCCCCCGCCGGAGGCCCCGGGCCCGGCTCACCTGGGGCGTGCTTGGGGGTCGCGGGGGCAGGCGGCGGCCGAGCGCAACCGCTCCGGGGCCCTCGGTCGGGGCTTTCGGCCGCGTCTGGGAGCGCCGGAGCCGCGCGGCTTTCGCTTGCCCTCCTGCGGGCCCCGAGCGTGCGGAGCCGCCGCGACCACCTGCCCGAGCCCCGACCCCGCGCGGACCCGGCCCACGGCTGCCCCGCGTGTGCGAGGCACGCTGGCCGGCGGCTGCCGCACACCCACTGCACCGGGCCCCGGCCGGACTCGGGCCGAGCCCGCCGGGGACAGCGTTTCAAGTTGGGGGGGAGTGGAGTTGGGGTGAAACCAGCCCTGATCCTCCTGTCGCTGCACACGTTAATGCCCAGAACGGTGGCAGCGCGGTCCCCGCGACGGACCGAGGCGCACCGCAATCCCGGTGGCCAGGGGTCCGAGCGGCCCCCATCCGCCCGAGCTGCGACCGCTTAGGCCAAGACAGGAAAAGTCTTGGCGCACCGTTGTGTATCCCCCCGCACCGCTTCAGCGGAACAGCCCTGGAAACTTCCTGCAGTTCAAGACACTTCGGTTTTCACTCCTTTTGGTGCAGAAACTTGGAAAGAGTAGGTGCACTTATACCAGACAGCATGGTCCCTGGTTACAGAAATGCTAAAATTTAAACCCAAGAGTCAATTTGCTTTTGATTTCTTTTTTCGCAGAAACCTGGAAAAAGCACACGTTTTATGATCGTCATCTTTAATTGATTATACACACGTGTGAGTTTGACTTTTCCAGGAGGAACACTGTACTTTTACTCTCCCGCACTTCATTTGACGTGTAATTAGTTAAAACAAACCCCCAGATTCCTTAATCTTGAAAATTATAGATAAATAAAATTCGTATGGAATGCAAAATAAAACATGTAAGTAGGCTATAACTGCTTGTCAGCTAAGTTCGAGGGCTTAGCGCCGATCGTGGGGGTGAAATAAGCGTTTTTGAATGAACGGCCTGGAAATCAAAGGCCACAAGATTTAGAGAACACACGTGCCCCAGGTCTCGCGCTGCCGACCAGGAGCCTCAGTGTCGTCAACGCGCAGTTCCCGAGGTCGGCCGGGGGGTTCCCTCGGCGTCCCGGTCTAGGCTTCGACTAGCAGAGGGGGCAGGAAGCAGGTGGGTGGCAGCGCGCGGGCGCGGGGCGGGGGCGTCGCGAGCCTCGGCCGCAGATGCTGTGACGCCGCGCGGGGCAGGGCAGTGGCGACCTCGGGAACGCCGAGGACCGCCTCGATGTGGGGCGCCCGAGCCCGCGCGCGCAGTCGGCCGGCGGCCGCGCTGCAGCTCCGACCGCGCCGCCCGGTAGAGGGCAGCGGCGCCCCGACACTCGCGTCCTCGGGTCCCCGCGCACGTGCCCACCCGCGCGCCCCGTGCCTGGCCACGCCCTGTCCCGGAGCCAGGCCCCAGGCGGGAAACTGCACTGCCACCTCTGGGGAGTCCTGTCCCGACGAGATGCCACGTCTAACGATCTCCCCCGGTATCCCACTCTTGGGGGTACGTCTGCGCTCCCCTCCTATTTGTGCGGTGGCAAGCAGGCGAGACCTCGGAATTGCCTTAAAGATGGCTAGACAAATAAAATGTGCAAGGGCTTAAAGAAATAAAACAAAACAAAACAAAAAAACCTCCCGTGGGGAAGGCTCAAGAAGGATCAGGGAAATGGTTTGGATTTGGTGCAGATGTCCTCAATCTAATTATCGTGTCGATCCCCTGGGTTTGAACCCAAAAAAAAGTGAAATATATATGACCTGTGTAATATTCCAGAAGTACATCTGGTTGGAATTCAGGGTTCTGAATCCACTGCAATATTTTAGAAATAAATTTGATGAGTATTAGATACCCTTGTTACATTTCTGGTTATATTTACGTTATTTGCATGCTAACTTGACTTAGAGAAACAGTACACTGGCTCAAAGGTCAAGCTCTATTTAAATAACATTTAGGTGTCTTCTACCAAAGTTTTGCGTTATTACAAGGCTTCTTGCTCTCCTGGGGGGAAAAGGGCGGGGGGGGGGGGGGGGGAGGGGAGTGGCTGGAATAACTTTGCCAACATCACAAAATGTTACCACTTTAAAATGGCATTCAAAATAAACTACTGATCAAAAATTATCTTAGCAGAGTGAAGTAATCAGCAGGGACCTATGAAAGTACATTTTATTTTTCTTGAGTGTAAACATAGGATCAGAACAAACTATATCTATTTCTAAAGACTATTTTCTTTGTTATTTTTTTCAGCTTGACTTTGTCTCGGCATTATAGAAGGTTAGGACTCGCTGACATCCAAACATAGTAGATCTACAAAACTGTATTCTGTATAAAATATTCAGAAGATGGAAAGGCTTTAGGACTTGGACCTCCATTAGGACCCACAAAGACAGTAAGATGTGGCTAGAACCCCCTAGAACAAAGTATGAGAAAGAGACAGATTAGCAAGATAACTGGCCCACTACAGAGAAGCATCTTGACTAAAAGTTATTCTTACAATGGAGCACAAGGAAAACAATCCAGAGGCATTCTTTTCACTTTTTGATGTTCAGGCTCTCCCTTTAGGGAAAGAAAGCTCACAGTTCCCAAGTTTGTGACTAATTCTCCATCCTCAGCTTTTAAAAATCAAGCCCCAAGTAACCAGATGGGGGGAAAGAGGGAAGGGGGAGTAACCAAAACTATGTTTGTTCTTGACACCTTTAAATGAAATACAGCTTAGCACCAAATAAGGCAACTAGCAACTAGGATCTGAGTCCAGAATTCCTAAATTTCTTTTCTGACCCATTTTGTTTTGCCTCAGAAAAATACAGGGGCCATGTTGGAGGTGTGATAATACTGATGAATGTAAATTACAAAAAATGGTAAAGCACTTTTAGAAATTTACCTTCTCCTACCCTCCTATCTCCTGACATCTACACATAGTTGATTAAATCCTAAGGTGAAAACTGACAAATTCTCTAAAATACCATATGGGTTGATGATGACTAAATTGGTCCTCTTTCGCAGCCCCCAAGAAAGGAAAATACATTGCCTTGTTTTCTAAAGATTCTAGATTAGTAATTGTTCTGATACACTTAACCTAATTTTTTGAGGGAATTAACCGTCAAGAAATTCTTCCAAACTGAAAAATGTCTTACCATGTAGAGCATTATATATAAAAAAAAAAAAGCCATACTCTATCTCTCACAAAAGAGGCTTTATGTTCTGAGCTCTTATTTATAATGGACTCATAAAGTTTCACCTAGAAACTTTATCTCCAGAAAAAGTTGGAAAATGACCTAAACTCTGCAAATAATGAAAAAATTCAGAGATCTTCTATCCCATATGATGTGCTTGAAATGAAAACTAAAGAAATTCATTCCGAAACTTTAATTCACTTTCTGAATATTTTTGCACCCAAATTAGAACTGGTTTTGAATGGTGTTCAACAAGAAATATTTCAGATAAGCAGAGACAAAACATGATGCTAAATGTTTACATCATAATTTATTCACAAACAAACATAAACACATGGTTACTTTGTGGTACATGGGTAAAAATGAATCATACCCCTAATAAGTCGTAAGAGAATCTCAATTTTACAAAGATAGAAGTTGAAAATTAGATCAAGGTATTCATTCAAGTTGACTGAATTTGTAAATGTTTTAAATTTAGGAATATCTAAGGCCAGACAGAAGTTTTGAGACACTTTAAATTTGAAGAGGCCTTTTCCTTAAATCAAAATTTTGAGTATGAATAACAGAAGGAAATTACTTTGTCTTCCTTTTGTCTTTGGCGACTGCCTTCCAGAACAATTTGGCATGGACTACTGGAATAAATAAAAGGAAGATTCCAGATTCTTTTTTTTTTTTTCTGGGCGCTCAAGAAAACCAAACTACTTTTAATTGTTTTGTTTTTTAAATAATACTTTATGTTAATTATTTCTAAGTACACTATTCACTCTACTATGTAAATACCCACCGAATAAAAGTACACATTTTGCTACATGTAATTACATGCATAGTACATAATTCATCTCTATCCGCCAACTGTATGTGTAGTTATATAATTGTACCAAGAACCTGCCAAACTTGTAAGAACAAACTATAATGATTTCTAAGCAGTAGGCTCTCCTCTTCACCACCCCTATCAGCCTCTATCTGGTGACAACATCTCTCAGTCTCCAAGACCCTTTTAGAAATCTTCAAAGACTTAAATTCTGGCCCACCATTTAACTTTGCCTTCCACTTCTGGACAGCATATGTCCATACTACTAGGTCTAGGTATCTTTCTGCACCTTTAATGATTACATTCTGCTCTCCTCGCTCTTAAACGAGAAAGCTTGTAGCTGGATCTTTTGGAAGGAGCTCAGTCTTAAACTTGGAAAATACATCTAGCTTCATGGATTCAACTGCTCACTGCTTCGGGACTCCCAAGCCGTGAGGAGGAACCTGGGGCTTCTCATCAGCCAATTTCCCCCCAACCCCACCTGACCAGCCACACCCCCTCCCCCGCCAGCATCTCTTTTTACTAAACTTCTAATATAAATTTTCTCGAGCTTTTGAGTTTATTAGAATATCGCATCTCATTTTCCCCCTTTTTACCTCTTCCTCATCATGAGATGCCCATGTTAATGGCATATTACATATTTCCTGTATACTAGGGAAATAAATGCCTCCCTATATGACTCTCACTGATGTCATTGCTGAATCACTAGAAATTAATAGTGTATATCAACAGTAGCTTGAAAGGGCTTGAAATATGTAAAGTACTCTATAAATATTATTATTATCTTGCTTAATGTAAAGTTCATGTTCTGTGCTAAGACCTTATATTAATTCCTTTTCTTTCCTTCTGGGAGCTATGAGCCATATGCATTCTATTTATATTGACCTTTCATTATTCATATTGCTCTTACAATGTCAGTTTGCCATCCAATATTTTAAACACACAACTGTGTCCCTGGTGCCAGGGCATATAGAGTAGAGACATGCTTTTTTAAAAATCACATTTATGACATGAAGCAAAATATTGTTTTGTTTCTCCACAAGATCATTTATGACACATCTCTGCAGTTATATGGTTGGAGTTGAATGAAGATTGTTTTCATGAAATGTAATTAGATTTTCTTTTGTCATGAGCACTGTTGGATTGGATATTCCCCCCCCCCCCCCCCCCGGGTAACTGTGGTTTGGAAGATCCTGAAAGCTTGTTTCACTGGAAAATAGGGAAGCTGATATTTCTAGTAGTGAGTAGAAAACTTTTCTCATTCCCTCAAGCTCCATTCACACTAAATATTTGATCTAGTGTCAGTTTTTAAGACTGTATTATATTATCTTTAGAGGTTTAAGTAGCTAGCAGAATCTCATAGGATGTCAAAATGTTCTTTGTGTGTGAGATAGAAAAAAGAAGCCAGGAGAATGGGCCTCTAATCTAGCAGCCGTTTTCTCTAAAATAGTCACACGCGCACACACATATAATCTGAAAAGTAAAAATGTCAAATAAAAGAATGAAATGCAAATATTTTCAGCACAGAAGTATTTCTGGTAACAAAACAAGCAAACCAACCAACCAACAACAACAACAAAAAAAACCAAAGCCATAAAACAAAAGGACCTAAATGTCCTATAACACAGAAATGATAAAATAGTATGTAGCCATTAAAAGTTATGCTTGTAAAATATGTAACAACACAAGGAAAGGTTTATTCTATACAAGGAAAACAGGCCATAGTGTGAGCCTAGCTGCAAAGAACAGCAGATTCTGTATTCATATAAAATGCTGCAAGGAAATATACCTCATTGTTAACCATGCATGCCTCTGGACAAGGACTTAATGGGTAAGTGTTAGCTTCTTTAATTTCTGTGTTTTGTATCATTTCTACATGAGCGTATGCTATCTCTATAATGCAGGAAAACAGTGAATATTATTCAAAATAAGGATGGCGAAAAAGGCTGATATGGCATTTTTTTTAAACAGTAATTTAACTCTAACCAGAAGGGGTAGCATGACCTGGTGATTAAAATAGACAATTGAAAACAGAGGGAAAATCATGTCCTAATTTTGCCACTGAGTCACTGACTTTGCCTCAGGTTTCTTGCCTGTAAAATAGGAATAATTAATACTTTCTTGTAAAATGCTTTTGAGCTCTCCAAAGGAAGATCCCATAAAGGTACAATGTGTTGTTCTATTAATACTAATTGAAGTGAATATAAGATACAAAGGCATTCGAGCAAAACTGAAGTCATTATGGCCAGTGGCGGAAGGCACAACGGATACGTGCCGAATGCCAAACGGTGGCTGCGTGGGCTCCTTGTGTTCTTTCCAAAAGTTGTTTTGGGGGCAGATAAGGATGTCACCAATAATGCTGGAACATCCACCGTCTAATCACCGAATAGTATCTGTTGAGCAAAGCGCTGTGTCAGACCCTATAAAGAAACACAGAAGCCGCGGACAAGGTCCCTGCCCTTCGAAGCTTACAATTTGGTTGGGAATAGGTCCATACCAATAGTAAAAAAAATAACCGTTTTTTTCAACGTGGAAAAAAAAAAATAACGAATCAACTGAAGCAGAAGACAGACAATATCCAGGAAAGAAACTGAAATGCTAGTACGTGCCATAACGTTCGCTTTTTTTCTTTAAAGTTCTACCCCCAACGTGGGGCTCGAACTCACCACTCCGAGATCAAGAGTCATCTGCTCTACCGACTGGGCCAGCCAGGTGCCCCCCCCATAACGCTAGCTTTGATCTGAGATGACTTCTCAGTTTCGATGAGCCAAAGACTTCAGAAATGTTGGGGTGTTGGACAGGGTGGGAGGGAAGAGGCGGTAAGAAAGATGGAGGGTGTCTGGGGCCAGGAAAAGAATGCCCAATGCTGCACAGACCAAACCACACAAAGAAGGGAAACAGTAAATGGGGTTGTGCAGCCAGGAGCCCAGGAGGTGGAAAGCCGCTGGCATCTTAAAGCCTGGCCAGTTGGGCAGATCCTGGTGGTATCTCCAAAGGGGCAAGTGGGGAGTCAGCCATTTTGAACGATGGGCCACAGAGCCACCAGCCACGTGCCCTTCCTGCAAACGACCCATCCCCACTTGGGCACCCGGTTCCAATGTACCGTGTCAAAAAGACACTTGCCTTATCAGTCAGCATTTAAGCAGCAGGGCTAAGGAGAGGCAGTTTGCGTCGAAGCAAGCGACCGCAGGGTCAGATGTGGGTTCAAACTCTAGTAAAGAACGGTTTGACCTTGAGCATATTACTTAACATCGCCGAGTCTCAGTTTCCACAAGGGAAGTGCACACCTCATTGTGTGCCGTGAGGATGAAATCAGAAAACTTACATAAAATGCTTTGAGTTCTACCTGCATGGAGTAAGCACCCCATAAAAGTAAGCCACTGCTTAATCTCATTCAAGTGAATTACATCCACCTACCCTCACTTTGCCTTCACGCTGGTATAATACCATTTCACAGACAAGCAGACTGAGTTCAGAGCACCCAAAAGCTGTTTGATGAAGAGGCTGGATTTCTCAACCAGGCTGCCAAGCGCCTGCTCAATTTTCTGACCACCTTTTAACGGCATGATCTCAGCTGCCCCCTCCCAAATGCCTTTTTGAAGCAATGGATGCTTTTATGTATTTATTCCTCCAAAAAATATTTATTGAGGCCCTACTGTGTGCCCAATTTGAAACCCGAGGGAGTATTCTGCTCCTTCCCCATAGGATGGTTGAGCACCATGGGAAGAAATCCCAGAGGGAGACAGAATCACTCCTCGTGGCCTACTCATCCCCGTGCGTGTCATTGCTGGCTAGTAAATGCATTTTATTTCCCTGCCATACATTCTTCATGCTACCGAGCATTGTAACCCTTCAGCCTTCTCTGTTTGGGCAACATAAGCCCTTATTACCAGAATGAAATCTTTGTTAGGTCTGACTTTGGCAAAGGCTACTCTCATATTCAGCTTCGAGGCCTGTTTACCCCCAGACCTTTTATTTCAGAAATCAGGGCTGAGACCACAACCACAGACAGCAAAGCAAAGTTTCCTGCCTTCCCAAATGTGATGGGAACTAGAGTCAGCTCAGATCTGCAACTGCTCCGGAAGACTGTCGGGCTGGTGGGGAGTGTGTGTGTGTGTGTGTGTGAGTGTGAGTGTGTGTGTGTGTGTGTGTGTGTGTGTGTCCCTGCGCATGCGCACTGGGGACAGGCGGGAAGGCAAGGTGGGGGGTGTATATAAAGCCGAATGAAACACAGTAGCTTCTGCCCTTGGAGGAAGTTGAAAATCTGGCTGAAAAGACACGGGAAACATGTAATTGGTTCCATCCTAGAGATTATTTGATGTGCACGAGAACATATCTGATGGGAGAAAAAGCCCAGGAAACCCCAACTGCGTGCAGGTCCATTGCCAGAGCTGGTAGATACTGTTCTTGTGACATCAGGGTCCAAGGCCCCCAGCCCCATTCTCAGCCATGCACCTCCCTTGGACTTCTTCCCCCTTTGGGGACTCCTGAGGCCAGGCCTCCCCCAAATAAAACATCTTAATGGAATCTCTTGGAAGAGGTTGGGAATAGAGCCATGCAGGGTATCCTATTATCTACTGATGTCCTGAGGGTGAAAAGGCCAGATTGAAAGTCACAAGCCTGGAAGAGTCATCTTTGTCTGTAAAACCACCAAATAACAATTACTATCCAGGGAGCACCTGCTATCTGTCCCGCGCCATGCCCAGTTTTATCTCTGATCTTCGCAGCAGGTTTGCAAGGCATGGAGCATTTGCCATATAAGAAAACTGAGGATCAGAGAGGTAAGGAGACTTCTCCGATATCTGGTCTTATTGCATGGCCCTCGACCTACCTGCAGCTGCCCCGGGGCCCCAACCTGGTCGGTGGGAGCCCACCTGGGATTTGGGACAGGTGGCCTCTCTCTCTTCCCCCCCCTTCAGGAAGTTCTGGGCATTGCCCGTCCCAGAGGGAATCCCTCCATCTTACCTTACAGGTAAGTCCTTCCCAGGAGTCCTTCCCCGTGGAGTTTTTGTCTCCAGACATTTCTCTGCCGCAGTGGAGGCTCCAGACACCCTGGTCCGGGGCATCTATAACAAAGATTGATAAGCTGACCTTGGTCTTGAATGAGACATCGATTACAAAGGAGAGGCGACCGGGAGAGTCAAAAGTCCCCTGAAGTACAACAGCAAGACAGGGCGTTTGGCAAGCTGAGCAGGAGAGACGGGTGTGTTTTCCTAGCCAGCATCGGGGATTCTCCTTGCTGATTGCCCAGGGGTTCTTACTTCTTCACGTTAGGGGAGTCTGGTCTAATGGACCGTCTGGGGAAATATCTGATCAACGATCCCATTTGGCTACAAGTGCAACCGGGAGGGTGGGGTCATGGGCTCGCTATCAGAGGCTAAGCCGAGCCCTTCAGGAAAGCGATGACAAGTCATTCAAGTCAGGTGTCCTACCCTCTCTCATTGCTAAGTGTACCGCGGACGTGTGAGTGGGAGGTAGGATCAGTTTGCACAAGCTCCGTTGATCCGATAGCATTTTATGACCGACCAAGGCGGACCAGGTGGTGGGTTTGCTGGGGTTTTCTTTGGGAATAGTTCTGTGTTTCACCGTTGAGCCGCTTGCCTCCCCCCCACCCCTCCCCCTCCTTCGGACGTGGTGGTGTTTTTCTTCAAAAAAACAGGCTCCCTTCGAGGAGAAAAGGAGAAATGACCCCCCTGGCCCTCGGGCTGTCCTCTGGAGCCTGATCTATTTAAGACACGTTCTCTTCAAACAAATCGTGCCCCAGTTTCTCCGAGGGCCGCCTCTTGCCCTCCTGCCCTCCGCCACCGCCCATGTGCATTTGACACCAGCTCAGGAATCTTGTAGCTTCTCGCCTCTCCATTCCCGGCGGGATTTGTTATTCAGCATTTCAAAGCGGAGACTTGTTTGCACCTCTTGTTTCAAACAATAGACCAAATTTCCTGTCGCTGCTTCTCTTAAAAACTGCCTGCCTCGCGCTCCCGGGGAACAATTGTAGCGGCTACTCGGCTGATGAAGAACGAGCTAAATCCTCACCCATCCCCCTTCTCAGAGGACACGGGGCCCTGGGGCAGAGAAGGTCACGGGCGTGGACATCAGATGGGACAGACCTGGGGGCCAAACCCTAGGCTCTGCCATGATGCAGCTGGGCGACTTTGAGCTGGTGGCTTAACCTCTCTGAGAACGTGGCCTCCCCTGTAACAGCTGAACCATAGCTAGCCCGTCCCACTGGGCTGTGGTGAATTGAGCAATAACGATGCAGCAAGCTCCTGCCTCCTGATGGAAGTTAAGAGAACATTCCCCGATTCTCAGCAGTCTGGATCCAAATCTAGATGCAGCATGCTCTTTCTCTCTGCGTCCTTGGGCTCAAATTGCTTAAACTCTGTGCCTACACTTCCTCATCTGTAAAATAGAATAATTATGGTACCTACCTTGGGGGGATTAAAGAAAACCTCAGACTTGGGCTCAGACCTCACCCAGTGAAGATTTACTCTCCCACAGCAACCCTGTTTTACATTCTACTGCCTATAATTCTTTTCTTTGCTGTTACAATTTTTGTTTACCAGCCCAGATCCATCATAGAATGCTCATAGCCCATCACGAGTGTGATATTTGTTCATACTTTCTGGTTCCAGGAGTATGGTTTTCGCTTAATTCCAGGATAATGAAACTGCCCAGGGAAGGGATCCATAGCACTGGGGTTTGGGGGCAGCGAATCTCTTCTGTATGATACTGCAATGGTCTGTACATGACTTTATGCACATCTCCAGACTCATAGACTATGCACCACCAAGAGTGAACACTTATGTAAACTGTGGACTTCCGTTCATAATAATGCATCAGTATGGGTCCTCGCTGTCACAAATGTACCCCACTGACACAAGATGTTGAAGAGGGGGGAGAGTGGGGGAGGGGCAGGAGGTAGATGGGAATTGTCTGTACCATCTGCTCAGTTTGTCTGTACATCTAAAACTGTTCTCAAAAATAAAGCTTCGCAATTTAAAAAGAAAAAGGTGAAGCAGGTACTGTTGCATATTGCCACCCCCTCCTAACACACCCATGAATGATGACCAGCAGCCAGGAAGTGACAGCATCGCGATCTTCGTGGATGACCTGAAATTAACAACCGTTTTCTGGTCGGCAGTTCCTGTGCTAATGGCCTACAGAGAGCCAGCTTCGCCCATGGAGGTAGAGAACCAGACTGGAGGCTGTCTCGGGGGGTCTCAGGATCAAGGTCCCTTCAGTGTCTCATAAGGTCTAGAATAGACAGTGCTGGGAGCAGAGGTCCCTTATCTCCTTGTCCTGCGTTCACAGAGCGGGAGGGACCATCGGTCCCTCTGAGTCCTGGGCTCTTCTGTAACCACAGTAATGGACTTGTCTTTCTCAGGCTCTTGAGCCACCGGCTTATGAAGCCTACTGACTTCCAACACATGGTTCGGTGGTCGAGTGAATCCCTGAAGCTTCTCTCTGGTCCAAAACCTCTAAAGCCCCAACTCAATGAAAAAAAGCAGCGAATCTCAGGGAATAAAAACAGGCTTCCCACCCAACACAAATCCCACTGAGCAACTGAGGTTTGATGGTTTAGTGTCCTGAGGCCAAAATTACAATCACCCTGAAGTAAAAAGCAACCACTGAAAGGACAGCAGAAATGCCACAAACATATTTTAAATACAGACGGAAACTTGCCCAGCATATCCTATCTGGTTGCCAAGTCTCCGAACTCTTACCCTGTTGAGATTGAATTTTCAAGGCATGTCACCAATTAATAAAAACATCAATTTAGATATATTCACACAGTGTGTCATGGGAGGGGGTTGGCACCATTACTGTTATCAGGCATTAAGATTGCTAAGATCCGGGCGCCTGGGTGGCTCAGTTGGTTAAGCGACTGCCTTCGGCTCAGGTCATGATCCTGGAGTCCCGGGATCGAGTCCCGCATCGGGCTCCCTGCTCAGCGGGGAGCCTGCTTCTCCCTCTGACCCTCCCCCCTCTCATGCTCTATCTCATTCTCTCTCTCAAATAAATAAATAAAATCTTAAAAAAAAAAAAAAAGATTGCTAAGATCCCACGGAAGCCAAATCATAAGGCAGTGGCATTTGATGTGAAATGCAGCGTTGGGAATTATAGGAGATAATTATCACAAGTTGTCCTAGCAGCATGATTTAATGGAGAAAGCACAAAATGGTGAAGCAGAACACGTGGGGTCAGATCGGGTCCTGCCGCTCACTGGCTGTGTCACTCCTTCGAGCCTCTCTTTCCCTGTCTGCAAAATAGGGGCAAACTTGCTTCATGGACCTGTTGCAGAGAATATTTAGGATAGAACATGTCCAGTGTCTGGGAAGGTACCTAGCTCATGTCCCAGCACAGTCTGGTTTCCTTCCTTAAAACAGTTGTAGATTGTTATGAATGATGTTTCTTTAAGCTTTTGCCTGAGCCCAGTAAGACAGAGTAGGTGAAAAATAAACATGAAATGATATATCAGTGACATCTTCTCTATTTTGCTTTGCCATTTCCAAGTTCTTGGTGTAAATAATTTATAGTGTTAAAAATGAGTTAACAGCAGGTCTTTGAAGGACAGAAGAAAATCCTTTCTAAAATGAGGAATAGTCTTCATAATGAGGGACTGCTGAGTGGAGGAAAAAGTTAGAATTTAGACAAGCATCTTTTACATAGTTATTAATCTGGTTGGATAGGATTTTTAATAATTAAATGGTATTACTGCAATATAAGTGATATTTTATTAAGCTTAAATGAAATGTACATTTAGGAACTTAATTTGAAACATTGCGTGCTTTGTTGTTCTATTTTTCATAATTGCATATATTTGGAAATTATGTTTTATTTCCTGCACCACATTATCTGCCTACAGACTTAGCCTTTTGCTTTATTTATAGGAATGTTATTTCTTGTGTTATAAGGAAACTGATATGAAAGCTCTAAATGACAAACTCCAAAGTTAGCTTCAAGTTTCTGACTAATCACTAATGAAATATCCATAATTGATGAGGAAGAAATCATAAACTGCTAGGAAACGCAACTTCATTTCATAAACGTCTCCTGTTTGA
This sequence comes from Mirounga angustirostris, assembly GCF_029215605.1. NCBI lineage: Eukaryota > Metazoa > Chordata > Mammalia > Carnivora > Phocidae > Mirounga > Mirounga angustirostris. The sequence goes on from NW_026991713.1 coordinate 172,225,303, forward strand.
CAGCTTTGGAAATTTCTTTGTCGTTTGGGAAATCAATACAACAGACAGCTAAACACCAGACTTAGCTGCTCAGCCTGAGACGAAATAAAAGATTGAAGGCTCCTCCATCACCAGCTGTCGATTGCTGAAGATCATATTGCTGAATGCGATCAGTTTTTTTTCTCCGTCCAAACATTACTCAGCCTCCACGAACTCTCGTTAAGGGCCAGATGCACACACATTATGGCTGTGAATTCACAGCACAGGGAACCGGAGAGCTGGTGGTTATCGGTTTAGTTGATGGATACGGAGAGGATGGTGACGGATCCCCACCACCACCACCCCCGCCCTCCCATTTCTCCCATTTTGAGACTAAGTTATGCACTCTGACAACCCAAACAGCACGGATTAACCAGCTAGCCTAACTTTTTCTTCTGTGCCAACACTCTTCCTTCTTCCATAGCTTCTCAGCAGAAGGAGCCCGTGGAATGATGCATCTCAGCTGGGGCTCTGCTTCCAACTCCCTCCTGCTTTGCCTCTGGAGCTTGCGCAAGAGCTGCATCCTCCCAAATCCATGGCCTCCACCTGGCCAGCCCCTCACCAGCCGTGCCTCCCTCACTCCCTCCCCTGTGGCTCCATCTGGCTCAACCCCCGCCGCCCGCCCCTTCCAGCCTGGGGTAGTAACAGCTTCCTGCTGCTGCTAGTCTTAGGGGGCCCAACACCCCTTGTTGAAGCCCTCAGTTGTGCCCACACCTTGTATCTAGTCCCCAGTTAACGTCTCTTGAATCATCTGTGTTTGATTCTTGTTTTCTGGTAGGTCCCTGACTGATAGAGCAGGAATTGGGAAACAGGTCTTTAACTTACATGTAAATGAACGAAAAGGCGTACAGAGAATATGGATGCAACTCAGTAAAGTGATACTCAGGGTTTCGTTCATTTCTTTTTTTTTTTAAAGATTTTATTTATTTATTTGAGACAGAGAGAATGAGAGAGACAGAGAGCACACGAGAGGGGGGAGGGTCAGAGGGAGAAGCAGACTCCCTGCCGAGCAGGGAGCCCGATGCGGGACTCGATCCCGGGACTCCAGAATCATGACCTGAGCCGAAGGCAGTCGCTTAACCAACTGAGCCACCCAGGCGCCCCGGTTTCGTTCATTTCTTTCCCCCTGTTGTCAGGACGCAGAATACCAAGCTTTTAGAGTGTCCCTGGTTTCCTTGTCTTTTCTGCTAACCCCAAGCAGCAGCGAGGCTGGGACAGGGTCTGTCTTCCTCCCTCTCGCTGTTTTGTCTCGGGGCCGGGCTCTGAAAATGATGATGCATTGAATGAATGAAGCCATCAACCCATCTTATTCATGAAGACCATCTCTTGCTGGGGCCGAAGCAGTGGTCCTTTGCCGTTCTGATCTGAGGGCATTTAGCTCAGAGGATTAAGGGAGAAGCCACTAAGGCAAAGTGCTGGAAGGGCTGGGACCGCTGTCCTCTGAAGCACATAGAGTAGAATAGGGCTGTGAAGGATTGCAGACTCTCTTGCAAATGGTCAGATCCAGCTTTAATAGACCCTCTTGGAGGCGAAGGAAAAGTAGCATCTCAGCTCCCATGAGAATTCATACATTTTAAATCTTGAAGGTAGAGATCACTTGGGAATAGTCATCACTGAGAGGATGGGACAGGGAGGGGAAGACAACACAGGCTTCAGGGCAGGGCACGCCTGGGTGTGAATCCCTGCTCCATCACTGTCCAGCTAGGTGACTGTGGGCCAGTCACGGATGCTGAATGCCGGTGGGGGGGGCGGGGGAGGGTGTCTCTTGATCTGCAAAGTGGCAATAATTCCATAGACGCTCGGCACCAGTGGGCTTAGCTTTTACGGGTTCCAGGATTTGAGACCGACCCTGAAGGTCTGTGATCAGTGCTAATTTTGCAGTTTCACGGGGAGCCAGTGGCCAAGTGCATGGGAGCTGGTCATTTTGCCAAAGAGTTCTCTAACAGATGGTCAAGCATCCTTACTGGGCCACACTCACCACTGTGGACCCATTTTGAGGGGCAGAGCTATGCTACGGTATATTTGGTGACCTTGTGCTTTGGAGGAAGGACGAGTTAAATAAAACGTGTGGTGGGGAATACATGAAGTGTTCTGTGTGTAAGTATCTGGGGTGCTATCTGGTACATAGCAGATGCTCAAATTCTTGGGAGCTCGGACTCATCATTGTGCTTCCAATTTGATGTTATCAGTCTGCCCATGGTGTGCTGGGCACGTCTCAAGCCCTCTGGCCAAGCTAAAAGGAGACAGACCAGGCCTTGTGGAAGGCAGCCCCCTCTGCCCCCGAGAGGGCACGGCTGGGCTGGGCTGCACTGAGTCTTAGGTGGGGCTGGGAAAAAGGAGATGAGAAGGTCTGGGGGTGCCTGGGTGGCTCAGTTGGTTGAGCATCTGCCTTTGGCTCAGGTCATGATCTCGGGGTCCTGTTTCTCCCTCTCCCTCTGCTGCTCCCCCTGCTTCTGCTCTCTCTCTCTCTAATAAATAAAATCTTTAAAAAAATCAGGTCTGCATGGCCTGGGTCCTGCTTGCTCCTTCTAAGTCACAGACACAATAGAAGCGGACATCAGGTGGCTAGATGCCGGCTTCGCATTCAGAAAGAAAGAAAGCAGGGCACCAGTGGCCCAGACCCCTCTGCTTTTCATGTCCCTTCTAAGCCATTAAGCTCGGCTTTCATCTTCTCAACTGCACAGGACATAGGGACCAAAATCATCCACCTGCCACTCCACAGGGCTCACCTGGGTGAGCATCCTGAAACATTCTTGCTTGGCCTGTCTCCTGCTAACTTTTTAGTTTCTCCTTCGTTTTCCCTTGAGTTAAAGCTCTCAGCCTCCACTGACTTTCTCAGCCTCCGTCCTGGAGTCACTGCTCCAGGCACACCAGACTCTTCCCTGCTTGGGTAAAACACACACACACACACACACACACACACACAGTATAGCCCCAGCATGGCCAGCATCCACTCTGATTGGTCAGAGCCCTTCCATCCTGATGGGCTAGTTGCTAGCGTTTTCTAACACCAGACACCAGATTTGTCACTGACTCCTTTCTTTGCCCAGACTTTAACCACCCCCACGCAAGGGGCAGGCAAATCTTCCTGCCCGAGGTTCAGCCAGCCACTCTCTGGGATGGGCAGATGGCCCCGACGTTCAAGGTCAACGCCATCTTTTGGCCCCAGATGCACGTCACACAGATTCCATCCGAGACTCGAAAGTTTTCTGCAAACTGTTTGTCTAGACATATTCCAGTTATTTTTCAGTTTTGGCCACTGGACTGAGCCGTTTGAGGATAGAGACCTTGCCTCATCCCTCTTTGCATTCCCACCGCCTACAAGCCAGGCACGTAGTAGGCGTTTAGTAAACACATGAGGAATGAAGGAGCCAGTTTCCCACTTCCGTTAAGACTCCAAAGTCAGAGATCATGAGGCCTAAGTCGATCTCAGGGTGCTCGTTTTTAGGGTCTGTCTTCAAGTTTGAGAACGGGAGAACCATACCGGCCACCACCACTGCATTCATGGGTGACTGGCCGAGCACCCGGTTCCCCACAATGTCCTGAGTACCTTCCAAACATCTGGCGCCTGTGTGAAAGGAGCCGGGCGAGGCCTGGAGCCAGCATGAGGCCATCAGTGAGCTCTGAACCTGATAAAATCCTGACAGTCCCAGAAGCCGAGCTGGACTGGGGCGTGAGATCATCAGATGCCTGAGATACTTGAATCAACTTGTTCACAGCTTTCCCTGGTCATGTTTTTCATAATTCATGATTCACAAGAGATTTTTAACAACAAAAACACTCAGATTAAATTTTTATATGAGATGTTTTTCACTCCTCATACAAGTGTTATCAACCATTTTGATCACAAAAAAGAAAAAAAACCAACTTCTGCCTACTTCCATAATTATTTGACGGTTTTTTTGGCCTGTTTTTTTTTTTTTACTTGTTTTTCCACTTAATTTGATTTGGAGACAGGAACTATGGGAGGTGAAAGGTGGCTTTAAATTGTGGCTTCTCAGGTGACTCAGGCAATCTGATGATCCAATTCACTTTCGTTGGCGGGACAGGACATCATGTCTTACTGACCAAAAAAAAAAAAAAAAAAACCCAGCTTCAGCGAATACCCTAAAGTCAGTTTCCCTTCTTTTATGCTGAAAGAATATATAAAGGGATGGCCAGTCTCTTTCTATTCTGTGTATATCGATGGCACATAACCAACAAGGGACATACCATAACTTTGCAGAAAATCCCATCTCTTTGAGTAAAAAGTGACTTCACCAATTCTCCTATGACACTTGTTACAATTACCATCCTAAAACCCTCCAACCGGTCTTTATTTCTTGACTGTCAGAGTTGCTGCTTCTTCAGGGGTGAGCCTTGTGCCCAAATGCCTTCAAATGGCAGAAGGGGAGAAAAAATACTTAAAAACAAGGAGGAACGAATTTTATGTTATGTGGATTGTATCTCCATTTTCAGGCTGTTTTAAAAGAAAAAAAAAAAAACAAGGAAAAAACAGGAGACAAGGCAAGGATCAGGTTCCTCCTTCTTGTGCCAGAAATGTGTTATAATGCAGCTATTTTAAAGATTATCCCTATTACAGTCCTTTGGAAACAAGTCTGCCTTCTTTTTTAATTAACTCTACCCCTCATGTGGGGCTCGAACCCATGACTCTGAGATCAAGAGTTGCATGCTCTGCCGACTAAGCCAGCCCGGCGCCCCATAAGTCTGCCTTCTGTTTTATCTGTGCTGTGAGGCCAGGAGGGCAGGCTCACTCCCTGGAGGTGAAGCTCCTTGCTGTTAGCAGGTGGAAAGTGGATCTGCAGCGTTTTGGAAGGGCAACATGGTGAATGATGGGGCCGCTGCCCAGACCCTCTGTCCATGACTGACACCGCCAGGCTCCCAGCTGCTGGGGGTGCTGGTGGCCCACAGTGTTTAGCTGAATCCTTTCTCAAGGACTGCCCTCCCCCCCAAAACAGCCACCTTGCTCAAGGTCATGCCCCTCCCTGGGAGACAGCCCCCAACTCAAGAGGCCCAGCCCCCTTGCCTCAAAGGGTGACAATTCTCATGGGTTATCCCAGGTCCAGAGGATGCCATGGGATTGGCTGAGGCCTTTTTGTGACTGCATCCCAGCTCAACCCTTCCTCCTGCTCAAGCCTGCTTTCCTTAAAAATATGGATCCAGGGCGCCTGGGTGGCTCAGTTGGTTGAGCGACTGCCTTCGGCTCAGGTCATGATCCTGGAGTCCCTGGATCGAGTCCCGCATCGGGCTCCCTGCTCAGCAGGGGGTCTGCTTCTCCCTCTGACCCTCCCCCCTCTCATGTGCTCTCTCTCATTCTCTCTCTCTCAAATAAATAAATAAAATCTTAAAAAAAAAAAATGGATCCAGAAGTATAGAGGCATTCCCAGTAGACTTCCTGCCCACGAGTCTCTGCTTTAGAATCTGCTTCCTGGAGAACATGACCTAACTCGGGCAGGGAGTGGGGGAGTGGCTGGGGAGGGGTCAGGGGGTGCCTCTCAAGGGTAAAGCTCTAAGAACACGACTGATGACTCTTGGGACCAAGAGCTACCCTTATGTTTCTTCTTCTGTCTTTTTTTAACAGCTTTATTGAGATAAACTCACATACCACACAGTCTACCCACTTAGATGGTATCGTTCCATGGTGTCTGGCATGCTCACTGAGTTGTACAACCATCACCTTAATCGTATCTAGAACATTCTCACCACCTCAAAAAGAAACTCCATGCCCATTAGCAGGCACTCCCTATTCCTCTCTGACCCCGCTGCCCCGGCCCCTGGCAACCATTAACTGCTTTTTATCTCTAGAGATTTGCCTGTTCTGGACATTTCATATAAATGACCTCTTAGGATCTGTGGTGTTTTGTGTCTGGCTTCTTTCCCTTGGCATAGTGTTTTCAAGCCTCATCCATACTTTCTAGGGCTGGATAATATTCCAGTGTGTGGACACATTGCGTTTTGTTTCTCCATTCATTAAGGGATGGATGTTTGGGTTGTTTCCACTGTTTGGCTTTGGCGAGTCATGTTGCTGTTTGTGTCCACATTTCTGTGGGACTATATGCTTTCCCGTCTTTTGAGTTCATACCTAGGAGAGGAATTGCTGGGTCATAGGTTAACTCCATGTATAGCCTTTCAATGAACTGCAGACTGTTTTCCAAAGCAGCCGTACCCTGTGACGTTCCTACCAGCATCGTAGCCCTCATGCTTCTTGAATAGGTTTCCCTGTGGGGAGTTTTCTGGAACATGCATTCTTTACTCCCTTCCCATCCTCACAGCTGACCCATTTCCAATGATCTTCAGCTTTGTAATCCTGAAGGCCCACCTGAAACCTCACCTCTTCTAGGAAGCCCTCCCTGATTACCTCAGCCCTCTCTCTGGGTACTGGTTGCTTTCTCTTTGTGGTAGGACATGGGGTGGGGCCCTGTGCTTGGCCCATCTCTGTGCCCCCTGCACCAGACCTGGTACCTGGCAAGAGAAGGGAAGCCTGTGGAAAATGTCGGCTGGGCCCAGTGGATGGAGTTCAAATGTTGATGGGGAGTGTGCAGGAGTGTGTTGGGCTTGGAGAATGGAGGGAGCCTCAGGCAACAAAGGACAACTGGGCAGAAGCAAGTTCTTGTTCACGGATTCCTTTGGTCCTGGCCAGCCAGTTTCCTGTGGGCACAATAGCATTCCTGTAACTTGCTCTCTTTTGTTCACCTTGACTGTGGAAGGGAGCTTTAGCTGTATTTTCTGAAGCCGACTGACCACACTAGCCCCAGCCTCCGGGGAAACCTTTTGGGGCTGAGCTTTCCAAAACAGCACGACTCCAAGTGGCCCCAGGAGCCTCAGCGAACAGTGGTTGAAAGCAACCAGTGTTGGGCTGTTCATCATAAGACCGAAAGCCACTAATCTATCGGGAAACAAGTGGGGTGTGGGGAAGGGTGTTGGGGAGGTACCCCGTAGAGGGAGGCTCTCTGACTCCTTTTCTGCCTTCCCTGGTCCAAGCCACCCGGGACCTCCGGGGACTTAACTCACCTGATCATAGGATCACAGAAATGAGGCACATGGGGCTGGAAGACATGCTAAGGGTCAGCTAGACTTAAGGGTGGTCCTGGGATCAACCGTACTGGCATCACCTGGAAGGTGGGTCGAAATGCAGAGTCTCAGGTCCTACCTTGGGCCTGCTGAGTCAAGATCTGCATTTTTTTAAAAAAGATTTTATTTTTATTTATTTGAGAGAGAGTGAGAGATCTCTCAGAAGGAGAGGGAGAAGCAGACTCCCCGAGGAGCAGGGAGCCCAAAGTGGGGCTTGATCCCAGGACCCCGAGATCGTGACCCGAGCCGAAGGCAGACGCCCAACCGACTGAGCCATGCAGGCACCCCAAGATCTGCCTTTTAACAAGGTCCCCAGGTGACTGATGGCTCGTTAAAGGACAAATGCTTCCCTGTCATACCCTGGCCACTGACCACCAGACCTCCACCCTCATCCTTCCCAATTAGCCTGGTCCATCTCTTCGGGCACCACCGGAAGGTTCCCCCTTCTCAGGAGCTGAACACACACGGGTTCTAGCGCCACACCTTGGACCCATTCACAGTAGGCTTGATCTCTCCCATATAAGACCCATCAAACAGGGCGGACCCTCCTGCTACTTCTAAGCTAGCTGGTAAGATCGTGAGTAAAGAGTACAACATGCTTCTCAGAAGCGGTGTGAACACACCTTCTGGAAGCTCCCAGGAGTAGAGGAAATGGGGCAGAAGGCAGCGACGGAGCTGCATGTACCTGTTTGGACCCAGTCAAGGTAGAATCCTTTGCTGGCAAGTTTGGCCTTGTGCAGGTATTTAGAAGAAAACTGTAAACATCCTTGGCCTCTTCATCCAAAGGCTGCTGGAAATTAGTTCACAAATACCTAGTTATCACGCAAGTGTTCTGTGAAAGAGAGAAACGCCAATATACCCATTTTACAGATCAGTAAAAGAAATCACATGGAGACTGGCCCCTTGCTCAGAGTCACTGGAGCTTGAACTGGAATCGGAACTGGGAGCCTGGCCCGCCAGCCTCTCGCTCTGGCCACTAGGGATGGGGAGCGATGACTCTTGTCATCGGTGAGCTGGGACAGATGCCGAAACTGAGCCATTTGCCCAGGGAATGCAGTTTAGATAAACTCCAAGATGCACACGAGATGGAAATAGAGACTGAGCGTGAACATACACCACACTTTGCCCACAAGAGATGGGCAACACATTTTCATAGCTGAAATTTACATAGTTCTTTATTCATGAAATTATGAACAGCTGCTATTTTGCTGCATTCCCAAGAAGAGTTGAAAAGGCAGCAGAGAAGAGAACAGACACGCTAGGCAAACTCCATCTGCCCCTCGAGTCTAACACTTTCTTCCCTGCAGATAGCAGACAATGGGGTTACCAGATGTCATTGCCTGCTTGGGAAGGACCCAGAAATTCTGTGTGACCGTGAGCCAGCCAGCACAGACGATGCCTTTTCTTCCTCTGAAAATGAGAAATGCACCCACTCCCGGCCACTTCTCAATGGCCGTTCTAAGATAGGCTCTTCCCAAAGGAATGCTGACGGTTGTGCATTCTCAGGGAAACTTCAGAACTGTCACCTGGCCCGGACCCACGTCCATGCACCATGGCTTCTTGCTGGCTTTTGAAGGGGTTTTCCAGTGCGCGAGTCTCCTGCATGCCCATCGCCACCCGTGGGCCTCTTACTACTGGGCGGGACACTGAAGCCAGACCCCTGAATTGACAGCATGAGGTCCCCCAGCCAGTGGGCTCAGGTTCTCATCGTGCTTGTGTCCACGGAATGGGACAGTGTGGGCTAAATGTCCCAAGTAGGTCCTCTGGCCCTCCAAGCCATCATGAAGCACCCCCTTCCCAACATAGTATCCCAGGAAGCACTTCCTGCCCCCCAGACCCAGCCTCTGTCTCACGCAGTTCTCTCGCCAAACTCCCATTGGACACTTGTGTGTCTCTTTCCCCCTTGGCCACCCAAAGTTCCCCTTGGAAATCAAGAGGGGCCTCATCCTCCCATCATGGCTGGGGGGGTGGGCACTGAATGCCAGAGACATCATAACTGCCTTTCCCTTTCCCTGCATTTGTCTCTGGATCTTTATTTCAGAGGCCACAGCGTGGCTTCCCAAGACCACTAAAGACAGAACAGCCTGGAAGGTCATCCGGCAGGAAGAAGCTGGGATGGGACAGATCCAGTAGAAAAGGCCCCTGGACCATCTCGGGGTGGGGGTGGGGCCCTCGGGTTGTAGGCGTGAGAACAGCCAGCAGCCATGCACACTGGTTAACGGGAGGATGTGTTTTTCTTGTTTTTCTGAGAGCAGCCTGCTTCTCCACACCTTGAGGCTGAAATTAAAGCAGGGAGGAGCACATTCTGAGAGATGTCGTAAGGGAGATCAATTACCCCACTTTCTTTGCCAATGCAAGCAACTGGGCTGCCATCTCTGGAAGTCAAAATACCAGGAGGGTAACAAGAGGGTATCATCTTATCTCCTTTTAGCTTGTTTGAGCACTGGGTGCTTTCACTCTTGCTCTCTCTGAATAGGAGAGAAAGGGAAAGTCGGGTGGGAAGCTTTGTGTCTCTTGAGCTTGATCAGAGACCCTGTAGGTCTGGGATAAATTCCAAATCCAGGATGCTGGGTCTGGGCAAGCGTTGGTGATCTCTGACATTACCTTCTGGGCTTTGATCTTTATCAAGGCAAGGCAGGAAAACTTGGATATGATTTTGTCTCCATGTCAGGTTCTGATGGTTGAAGACGCGGAGCCCCAGGCGATTAGTTTGACCCTGAGAGGCCACTTTCTGGTGAGGAGTTAGCAAGCACCCAGCTAGCACCCACTGTGCAGGAAAGGGGCTGGGGTTCTGCTCTCTGGAGATGGGCTTCCGGTGTGAGAGTCAAGCTTCCCTGCCGGGGCGTCATCTGGGGAGAGAGGGGCCCGTGGGCCAAGGGTTGGGCACAGGGTCTACAGCTCTGAATGCTGCCCCTTCCATCCAGCAGCCACGTGGCCTTGGGCCGGTCCCTTCAGTCCTCCATTCTTAGCTTCCTCTCATGTAAGAAAGAGACGACCGTCCGGATGCCTCCCTTGTTGGGCGGTTGTGTGTCTCAGCTGTGACAGTGTGTTTGAAGGATTTTGCAAAGTGTGTGTCTTGGTGCAGCTGGGAGCTTTCTCATGGGGGGGAGGCCAGCGGATTAATTTCCTCCTTAACCTGGAAGGCTGGACCGCCAGGCACTTCGGGGATCTTGCCAGCAACCCCCAGTCTATCCCACCGATTGACAAACAGGACACCAGCGTGGAGCAGACCATCAGGTTGGCCCCGGAAAGTTGCCATGGGGAAAAAGATGAATGGAGGCTCCCGGTCCCAGGTTGGCTAGGCTGCCCCATGCTGCCCGCCTTGGGCTGTCATCCCATCGCCTGAAAGAGAGAGAGACTCGCTCAGCCCTGGACAAAAACCCGAGGGCCCATTGGCACCCACACTGGAAGGGCCTTTCTTGGCGGCTAGCATGAATAGGGACTCCAACTCACTACGGGGAACGTGGCTCGTCACTCATACACCCTCCCCTCCGATCAGGAGAGAGCTCACTCAAAAGGCAGAGGGCCAGCCCAGGCCTAAATCTGCAGGGTGTTGAGGTTTCGAGGTTCTCGTACCTCCGGGCTTGACCTTCATGTAATCAGGAGCGCGAATCTGTGGCAAAGCCCTCAACAGATGGGCTCCACAGCTGCCCCCTTCGGGACGGTCTCCCACTTCCGGGGGACTTGAAAGCCCACGTTAGTAGCAGCAAAATACACGTAGCAGTAAAATAAGTCAAAGAAATGTAAAAAACAGCCTCATTAAAGCTGTAAATCAACCCGGGTTTTGGGGGGGCCTGGGCAGTTCTCACCTGCATCTCTCACAGCTAGAAACAGAAGCTGGCATCCGGACTTGAGCCTAGGGAGTGGGACCCCAGGTGCCTAGAACCCTAGAACAAGAGGAATGTTCCAGACCAGCCTTTGAGGCGTGGTAACCAGGGAGGCTGGGCCACCAGGGAGAGCCCCAGGGGTCTGCTGGCTCCAGGTCGAAGCTGCTGGAACCCCAGCTCTGGGAGCCCCGTCAGAGCTGGGTCTGTGGGCTCTGGGGCACCAGAGGGCTCAACTCTCTCCTGCCCGGAACTGAGGCGAGAGGAAAGACCTGGGAGGGCTTTCCTTTCCTGTTTCCAGTGCTGAGGACCCTCTCCTCTGAGACCCACCTGCTCCCTGAGATGGGAGGAGAAGGAGGGAGGAGAGGGCAGGAGCCGGGGAGCCTGCGCTGCTGGGTTTGGGGTGAGCACACCGGGCCGCGTGTGCACCCCCATCCTGCCCTCTGGCGGGCGGACCCCCTGCCCCTCCCTGGGGGGATGGGGGAGGGGGGAGGGGTCCTCGGGCTTCCCTGCAGCCTTGCCAACAGCCCAGCCTTGGCGACAGCCTTGTTCCCGTTCTGCTCTTTTCTGAAGCTTCCATTCAAACGCTTTTTAGCAGATGCCTCCTGCATCAGTCCAATGCTAAAAAGATGCAGTAAGTGAAATTTTTGCCATATGTTAATACACATGTTTTAGTTTCCATAAATGCTCAACGCGGTTTTTATGGTACTCGGAATGGTGGTGTTTATACTGTTTTGAGGGGCTTTGAATTCAAATGTGCAAATGATTTTTTACAAGATGTGATTCAAGGACGAGCTACAGTTGGGGTCGCCTGCCATCCAGATGGAGGAGGCTCTTGGTTGCTGTGTGCCTGTCACCCTGCCGTCGTCCTGGCTCCTCGCTGGGGGTGGATGGCACTGGTGGCTGGTTCTCGGAGCTGACCAGGACCTGGCAATTTGGGAATCAGGGCAGAGAACCCTCCAGGCCTCGCAGACTCCGTGTGACCAGGCGTGCTGGGGGGTGGGGGGGCCTGGAGGATGGCTCATAGAGGGGGAGTCCCTGAGCTGGGTCCACAGGGTGCAGTTGTCAGCGGGAACGCAAGACATGGGGCAGGCCTGGCCCGGGATCCAGCAGCCCCCCCCCCCCCCCACCGCTCCCTGCAACACTCCCCTGTTTGCCCTAGACATCCTGCTAGAAGGTTCCCCTCTCTGCTCTGACGCACCATACCCCGCCATCCCTCCCTCCGTGCCTTTACAGGGGGCATTCTCTCTGTTCGAAAACTCCTTCCCCCATTTGCCCCCCTGGAAAGTCTGCCGATGCCTTAAATCCCAGCTTCTGCCTTCCCTGACCGGTCCCGCCCCACCTCCCCAGTCCCGCCCCGAGTGCTGTCCAGGCGCGATGCTACAGCATTTATCTCAGGGTAGGGCTCCTTCGGCCACAGGCCGCTCCCTCTGAGCTCCCACAGGACACGTCTGTGCCCTGCTCACGACTCTCCCCAGGGCCTGGCCCGGGAGGCCTACAGAAGGAAGCAAGCGAGGAAGAGAGGAGCGGATGCCTGGCCCCAGGACCCGGAGCGGTCTCCCTCCTGCCCATCTCCCTCCTGCCCACAGGTCCCCGGGAGGAACTGAGCTGGGCTCTGTCATCAGCCAAATGGCAGGGAGGGTCCACAGCCCCCATCAGGCAGGTGCAGCCCCCACCCCTCGGCCCGACGCCATCCTGCAGGACCGTGTGGGGCCGGGGGGGGCGGGGATAGTGTTGCCAGACCACTGCCAGGCTCTGGGAATCACCCCAGTGCAGTGAGGACATCTCTGAGGGAACCAATGCCCAGCTAGTCCTCGGAGGCAGAGGTGTCCTTGAGGGCGGCCTCCAAGGCCCGAGGGGAGCCCCAGGGCTTCCGGCCACCCAGCTGGAGTGTCCTAGGGTCTGCTCCCGCTGTCTGGATGCCAGCCCTTCCTCCTGGAGCTCCATGCCAGGGAGCTCCTGTTCTCGGTCTCCCCCTAAGAGTTTGCCCTCACATGTCCAGATTTGTTCACGCCAACATCTCAGGCTTTGTGCCTTCTGTGGGGAGAGCTGATATGTTCTGGGGAAGCCCGGGGGTGTGCGCACGAAGATGGCAGGGGGCGTTTCTGTTGTTTTAACCGAGCGTCCTTGAGATTTGGAAATAGGTTGACTCCCCTCTTGGCAGTGGGTTTTTTTTCCCAAGGGATCGAGGGGCGATGGTACATAATCCTGGAGCCCCAGTTCCTTCAGGGGGATTCGTATATATGTTGCCTGTAATTATAGGTCGATAATGATATAATTTATAGTATGTATATCATCATTTGTGAGTGACTGGACAAGCTGACAGCCGAGGAGGGTGGAACCATGTCATAAGCTCGTAAAAAGGTAATTATATTTCTTTCTGATCTAGCTTTCGCCTACCTGGCCAGGCTGGGGAATTGAGAAATGGGTGATGATGGGTGAATGCAGGCATTGCTGGAGGTTCAATAAATGTGGGCAGCCTTCTTCTTCTTCTTCTTCTTCTTTTTTTTTTTTGGTCTGGAAGCGGGGTCTGACTTGGGGCCAGAGAAATTGTGGGAAGGGACACTGCAGGGGTCCCAGTTTAACACAAAAAGGGCCCCCCGAAAGAAAGAGCATGGCTTAGATGGCCCAGGGTCTGTGCAATGGGGTGCCATGCCTGCATGAATTCAAAATAGCCCCTGATCTCCTAAGACCCCCTAGCCCCCCCAAAACTGTTGCTTTCAGGAGGAGACTCAGAAGACAGGCTTTCTCATTGTCTCTCTGCCCCTGGGGGAATTCTGGGGCTGGAGACGCTTGTCATGTTTTCCAAGCCTGATGGAATCTCCCGGAATTTAGATCTGGATGGAGTTTGGTTGGAGTTTGGAGCGATGGTTGGGGGAGATTGGGTTTTATCTGCGCCCCATCGCCCATTCTCAGTAATAAGCGAAGCTGCAGAAAGCCCTTGGCCTGAGATATAATAGTGTAATGTAATTACAGTAATGATACTTTGTAGTTCTCTAGCGCCTTTCATCTGTGGATCTCCAAGTCCTTTATAAACATTAATTAATTCCCATAACTCGGCGATGAGGTAGGTAAGTATCATCACCCCCATTTCACAGACGAGAAAGCCAAGACTCAAAGAGGGTAAGTGATTAGCTCAAGGTCGCCCAGAGAGCCCACTGGGTCAGCTGGCAGGAGGCTGGGACGTCTGTCTGTGCTCCCAAACTGGGTCCCCCACTGTGGCAGGAGGATTACAAGGGTCCTGGGGCCGTCCCTCTGCAGGCCCTCCAGGGATTTGTGTGCAGTGCCTCCCTCCAGAGGTCAGGCGGATGTCCCTTGTGTGCCCACACCCTGGCCTTGGGGACCAGGGAGGGCTCTGAGGTCATTTGGATCTGCAGGGGTTCCCAGGAGCTTGATCCTTGAAAGAGAATCTGTGAGACAAGCTTAACCCTTGTAGGGGACAAGTGGAACCCTGTCCCAACCTCTTCTCGTTGCTACGCATTCTGCAATGCCTCCTTGTCACCACGAACCCAGACCAGGTGACACATCAAACCCAGCCCATATTTATTTTTGAACCCCTGCTAGCTACCAAGATCTGAGTCGTCCCCTTCGAGGGCCCGATGTAATAGAAAGACATTTTGCTGGATATTAAAAACAAAACAATAACAACAAAAAACCACACACAACAAAATCAAGTCTGGTCCAGGCTCTGTTCCTTGGTAGCTGTGTGACCTTGGGTGAGTCACTTTCCCTCTCTGGGCCCTGATTTCTCTCACTGATGTGTGAAGGGAGATGCAGGTTTATTATTCTCCCCGGCGACATTCTATAATTTCTCACCTCCCACTTGGAGGGCAGGGTGGCCTCCTAATGTGGGCTCCCTTTCTCTCCTCCCTGTGCCGAGTCCAGCCCATAAACTTTCTGAATCAAGGGCCAGCATGTCACTTTGCTAACAAACCTTCAGTCCTTTCTCTAGGCCTACAAGGAGTCCAAACCCCTGAACCTGTCATTCAAAGCTTCGCATGAGTTGTCCCAACTCCCCTGTTCAACCTGGGACTCCCATCATGAACCCTTGGCTCAGCCAGACCTGCTTCTCCTCCAAATAGGCCATGGTTGTTTTCGACTTCACCGCTTTGGCCATACCATTTTCTCTGTACCTTTGAGGCCAACTACCAATCACCGCTGTGCTGGATACTGGATGACAATCCTGTCATTCTTCAAACTCAGCTCACACCTTTCATGGTTTAGGAAATGGCTGCCCAAAGAGCAAATGTGAATTTGGGCTGCATTACTAGAGGCCTAGTATCCCAAGCAAAAGGAGGGGACTCTTCCGTTCTCGAGAACTGAGCATTTTTAAAGAAGAAGCAGGCCGATGAGGGAGCTCTGGCATGCGTGGACCAGTTAGGGAAGCCAGAATCCTCTTACTGGAGGGAAACTTGGTGGGGCGACAGACCCTCCCTCCCCTGAAGAAACATTGTTCTGTGAGGTCTCAAAGGGCCCATGGGCAGAGCTTCCAGGAAGCAGGATTTCATGTAGGGAAGAACACTCTTCCCCGCCGGAGCTGTTGGGAAATGTGATGGGGTAATGAGTTGTCTGCCACTGTTCCCTCCACCGAGGCTAGGCTTGTCACAGAGCTGCTCTTCGTGGCGTCAGACCCCGCGGATAGAGGCTGCCCGCGATGGCAGCATGGACCCCTCGGCCTGGGTTGCCCCGTCACCCGCCCGGCCCCCGCTGCTGCTGACGGTTGAAACCATCTACGGGACCAATGCAGCAGCATCCTCACAGATTGAGCTCCTGGTCTCCTGCCTGGTGCTTCCCTGGGTCCCGCAAGCTCCTGGTGGGTGTTCTAAGAGGAAGGACCAAGAAGGCTGCCTGACCCGTCAGACAACATTCCGAGAGAACAGACTCCAGGAGCAGAGCCCTGTCTGGGTTCTCAGGTCCTCACCGAGCGCTAACTACTTGCTAGGCGTTTATTACCCCAGTGGTGATTCAGTGTCGGCATTCCTCCCTCCGTGCCAGACCCCGAGTCGAGCCGCGCCGGCCCCGACGACGACAGACGACAGAGCTCAGATTCAGGGCAGTCAGGTGGGATCTGCTCCTTCACGGCGCTTTGTGGCCTCAGGGAAATTACTTACCCTTTCTGAGTCTTGGATTCTGAAGGTAACGGCCCCGCCTCCACAGGTGGGGATGAGGATTGAGTAGGCAACGAGACAGAATTACAGACTGTCTGCCACTTCACCTGGGAGGCATGAGGAGGGGGAAAGCGGGGGAAGACTAGCCGTCCAAGGGCAAGATGGAGATGAGGCCCCATCTTCCTCATGCAAGCCTCTGAGAATAACGAGGGCGAGGGGCTGAATCTGCCAACCACGGAGGGAATGGCGGGTGGAAATAGGGATGTGTTCACAGGTTCAATTCATTCATTCATCTGACAAATATTTCATGGGCACCTCTCTCTCTCTCTCTCTTCTTCTTTTTTTTTTTTTAAGTAGGCTCCATGCCCCGTATGGAGCCCAGGCGGGGCTTGAACCCACGACCCTGAGATCAAGACCTGAGCTGAGAGCGAGTCAGCCATTTAACCAGCTGAGCCACTCAGGCGCCCCTCGTGGGCATCTCTTAAATGCCAAGTACTGTTTGGGCACTGGGATACAGCAAATTAACAAACCAAAGTCCCTGCCGCTCTGGCTTTTATATTCAGGCCAGGGAAGACAGGGAGTAAACAAAAGAAAGCCATTAATACAGAGCATAATATCAGGGGATGTTCAGAGCTGTGAAGAGCAGCAAAGCAGGGTGAGAGGTGCTGTTTTACCCAGGGGCTGTGTGCGGAGGGCCTCTGTTAAGCAGAGATGTTCCTGCTTACAGGATGTTTCGAGGAAGTCTCCCAGACAGAAAGGCAGCAGGTGCAAGGCCCTGAGGCAGACATCTGGGGCCAACTGTGCCATCACGGCTGCAGCCCACGAAATGCCTCCCGTGAGTACGGCTCTGGCCATGCCCAGGCTGGGGGCACACGTGCAGCCCGAAGCCCTGAAAAGGGCGAGCCTCCATCCTGAGCTGGCTCCGCCCCCCGGGTTGCTGTGTGACGAGACAGCACGTTTCCCTCTCTGGGCTCTACGTCTCTCTCTTTCTCTCTGCGTAAGGAAGGGTTGGCCTGAGCTCCAAGGGTGGGCTCTGACATGTGTGAGCTTGAAATCTGGAGACCCCAAAATGGGCCCCGTGCTGGGGATGTGGAGTGGAGGGGAGGGCAAGAAACCGCCCTCGTGGAGGCTGCTTGGTGGCAGCAGAGAGATGCCCCGTGGCCCCCTAGACTCGAACACCCTCGCCCTGCCTGGTTTCAGTGGCTGCAGGGACAAGCTGCGCAGGGGGCCCCGGCGGCCCGTGTGGTCCACCCCCTCCCCGGCATGTCCCGGTGACAGGCACAGCTGTCCGTGGAGTCGTCTGCTCGGAGCTGGCCCAATACCTGAACGACTTCTTGGTCTGAGTGGGCGTTGTGGGGAGCAGGCCTGTATTCCTGGAAAACAAGGCAGCCTCTAGCCAGGCACCTGGGCAAGCTAGGACTTACTCCAGGGAGGCCCTCCAAGCCGGGGCTGGCCCCCTTCTCCCAGGGAGCCCTAGCAGCTGCCCGCGGAGACCACCGAGCCCAGCCTCTCGGCTCCACCGAGGGGACCTTCTGCAGCCAAGCGCCAGGCCACCTGGACGGGGCCTTTAAGTCCCCTACTCTCAGAGCCGAAGTTTCTCCATCCGTAAACCTGAGAAAAGACTCATTCTGATCTTGCCCGGCTCTCGTAGGGTTAAGCCAGCCTCGAAGACCACCCTATGTGTGGGAAACCCTTGGTGAATAGTGACAATCTTTACGACCAGGTTGGTTTTCACTGGGAAAATGACCAGGACCCAAATCGGGGCCCCTGGACCTCTTATTCTGCCTTCTCCCTTTGACCAGGCTGCCACCTGAGGACTGGGGTGCCCCGTGAAGGCCTTGCTGCCCTGTACCTCTCTTTTGCCTGCCTGTGGCCCTAAGTTGTCACAGCTGTGTGTCATTCACCTCAAGGAGTCATTCCAGGCCCCTTAAATCGGGGCTTTTCAAACTCAATGTGTGCAAGATTCACTTGGGGATCTCATTAATGCGAGCGCTCTGGTTCAGTAGGTCTGGGGTGGTACCGGAGATCCTGCGTCTCTAACAGGCTCCCAGTGTTCAAAAAAACATTTTCCAATGACACTGGTTAAAGACGGTAGGGAAGGCTTTATTCAAGGGAGGGCAGGACCGTCATGCTAGGGGCTAGGGTCTTGCAGTAGGGGAGGGAGATTGGGCTCAGCTCCAATGAAAATGACGAGGAGAAGTGGAGACTCAGAGCCAAGGAGAGCAGGGTGGGGTTAGTGATAGAAAATTAGTCAGAGGAAACACCAGGGGTGAGGGGGGTTCTGGCTAAACCGACCTAACAGGATTCTTGCCGAAGGCAGGCCAGGGTGCGGGTGTCCCCTGGGGATGGTGGAAGGAGGGTGAGGAATTTGGTCAGATATTGAGAGTGATCAGATATGGAGAATGGGGGATTCCGGTTAAACTGACTTAGCAGGATTCTTGCTAAAATTGGACAATGCCGAAAGGAGCATGGAAGTCTAAAAGGGAGGGCCTCCCTGGAAAAGGGTCAGGGGAGCCCAAGTAAACTTTGGTCAAGGAGAGAATCTTTGTCACCGGGTGACATGCTGCAGGGGTAGGGACCCCACTTTTAGTAGAAAACCACGGATACCTGAAACTCCACATGTTGAAGATGGGGTTCAGAGTCTTCCCTCCCGCACCCTCTCCTGCCCTAATCCTCTATTTCCCGCAGCACTGACAAGCACCACCATCATTCCCTTCTTCTCAAAAACTTTTTTAAAAAGGTGTAAGTTCCATACAATATACCCTTTTCTTTAAAGATTTTATTTATTTATTTGACAGAGAGAGAGATAGCGAGAGCAGGAACACAAGCAGGGGCAGAGGCAGAGGGAGAAGCAGGCTTCCCGTGGAGCAGGGAGCCCGATGCGGGGCTCAATCCCAGGACCCCGGGATCATGACCTGAGCCAAAGGCAGATGTTTAATGACTGCGCCACC
Source organism: Mirounga angustirostris (assembly GCF_029215605.1). NCBI lineage: Eukaryota > Metazoa > Chordata > Mammalia > Carnivora > Phocidae > Mirounga > Mirounga angustirostris. Next base: position 172,244,275 of record NW_026991713.1, read on the forward strand.
CAGGCGCCCCTACAATATACCCCTTTTAAGTGCATTTTGATCACTGTATACACTCATGTAGCCACCACCCCATCAAGAAATTTCCCCCACGGGGTTCTAGAACTTTCTACAACCCCCCAAAGTTCCCTTTGGCTGTTGATAGCCCCCATCCCCAGCCAACCTTCTCAAGGGCTTTGCCCCTACATTCGCCTCCTGTCTCTTCCACCCCATCTCCCTTGCTGCTAGGTCTTCCCCACTGGTGTGCCAACACACTCGGGCATACCGTCCCTTGACCCCACGCACTTGCCTGTCAGAACAAGGTGGGCTGGAGTTGCCTGTTACGTATGGTGCCTTTGAAGGCAGGGATTGACTCTTGTCTTCTCATCCTCTCCTTCACGGTCAAGAAACACTTGTTGAAGGAACCAATGTTGATGCTTTGGGCTCCAACTTTCGAGTTTGTTTATACATTGCTAAATGAATAGATGATTGTCTATCTCGAGTGTGAAAATCCATCTGTTTCCATAGATACCTGATCGTAATGACTAATTAAACAAAAAACATTTTTTTCTACTTTATTATCTCTCTGATATATGTACTTCCCTACCTTCTATCTAGTTGTACACATTTTTCTTTTTTGTGGGGGGGACATTACCAGTCTTTTATGGCTTTAGGGAAGATTGCATAGATAGAATGCAGGTTTTTCCTTTCTACTGTGGTCTTTTGTGTTTGTTCTCAAAGATGATACTGGGTGGAAATCTCCTCCCATCACTCTTTCAGAAATTTTATTCATTCATTCATCAAACTGGCCCCATGGGCTTTGGGGAAGGGTAAATAAGACACAGTCTAGTTGCGGAGGCAGATAAGCAGTGACTCGGGGCTCACTGTGACATTTGATGGGATGGAGGGGAGCCGAAGAGGTGGAGGGAACACAGAAGAGGGAGTAGATACCCTAGAGGGGTCACAGCTGGACTCTGAGGCTGCATATCGCTTTGAAGGATGAATAGGAGTTCAATGAGAAGCGTGAAAGGGCATGAGCGTGGAAGGACCAGTGTGAGCTAAACCATAATAGTAATAGCGGTTATTTGTTAGATGCACATTTTGTGCTAGGCACACTTCCGGGCGCTTTGTATGTATGTGTTCAATCCTTTAGTCCTCACTGCAACCCCATGAGGTAAGATCTTTATTATCCTCATTTTCCAGATGTGGCATCTGAGGCAGAGCGAATTTAGGCAACTTGCTCAAATTCACGCACCCAAAGACTTGTACCTGGCCTCGCCAGCATCTGGCCCCGAGTGGCTGGACTCCAGAGCCAAGTTCCTAACCACTTTTCTACCCTCCATGGGTCAAGCCCAAACATGCCATGATGAGGGGCTGGTAGGTAGGGGGGTAGGGAGAGAAATGGGGTTATTCAGAGACGAGGGAAGTTTTTCAGAATTTTGAAAGGTCCCAAACGCTGGGCTGCTGAGTTTGGACATCTCCCTGTAGACAATGGGGGGGGGGGGGGGGGTTGTCATTTAAGGATTTGGATGGGAGAGGAGTGAGAGCGACTTGCATCATGGACCACTGCCCAGGCAGCAGCTTGGCGTATGGATGAGGAGGGGCAGGAGCTCGAGGCAGAGGAGCCTAGGAAGGGATGGAGGCTGCTGTGTCGAGGGGGACGGGGAGGAGGAGCAGGCTAGGAGCACAGCAGAAGGATAAGGAAGTGGGCGAGGTACCAGCAGGATCCAGACACTATGTTCGGTTTCCTCCCTCCCTGTGGCTCGACTGGAGTGGAGGTCAGGCTGGCCTGACAAGGCACACTCTCCCTGGTGAGGCCACTGGGCAGGGCCCAAGGTCACAACCAGCAGGCAGCTGCTTGCATCGCCGAGGTCAGCCTCACCGACCCTAAATGGCAGTCCAGGGGACGTGGCTTCCCAGGGAATGCCACCCTCCTTTTCTCACACTTGGGCGGGTAGGACCTGTGATCAGGCAGTTCACCTAGGTGCAGACTCCTGGGTCCCCTGCCCAGAGATCCTGCTGCCGTGCATCTGAGCTGGGACCCCGGCCGCGTTTGTTACATGTTACCCATCACGGGTGGAATGAGGCTTGGGGGCTGGGGGGCAGGGGGGCCGCTCTGCATGTGAAGGACCCTCCCAGTGCCGGCAGAGAACCTGCCTCTCCCCCCAAAGGTGGCCAGAAGGTCCTGAGAAAGCCCCCCTTCCCCTCCCTGCTGCACACACCCACTTCTATTTGGTGGAGCTTTGAGCGCCAAGAACAGGTTGGGTGGAGGGACTGGGACTTACCTTGAAACTGAATATGCACATTGCTTTTACTTGGGTTCTGTGGTTCTGGGGGTGTCAGTGGGGATTATGGGTGGCCACAGTCACTTCTGGGAAGCTGTGGCTCATTCTTCCTTCCTCGCTGCAGCCAGAAGAAATGAGCCACCTGTCTTCTGCAGGTACTGCATTGTATCTCGTGAGACCGCGAGAAGTGCAGGTGACCTTTGAACAACATGGGTTTGAACTGCAGGGGTCCGCTTATGTGCGGATTTTTTTGGATAAATACAGGACAGTAATGTACCTGTGTTTTCTCTTCCATATGATTTTCTTTCTTTCTTTCTCTTTCTTTCTTTCTTTTTCTTTTTCTTTCCTTCCTTCTTTCTTTCCTTCCTTCTTTCTTTCCTTCCTTCCTTCTTTCTTTCTTTCCTTCTTTCTAAGATTTATTTATTTATTTGAGAGAGAGAGAGCATGAACGAGAGGGGCAGAGGGAGAGGGAGAGAGAATCCCAAGCAGACTCCGAACTGAACAGGGAGCCTGACACAGGGCTTGATCCCACGACCCCGAGATCACGACCTGAGCCAAAACCAAGAGTCAGCTGCTCAACCAACCAAGCCACCCAGGTGCCCCTCTTCCGTATGATTTTCTTGATAATATTTCCTTTTCTCTCGCTTACTTTATTGTAAGAATATAGGATATAATACATATAAATACAAAATACATGCTTATTGACTGTTTATGTTATCAGTAAGCCTTTTGCTCAACAGGAGGCTGTTAGTTAAGTTTTGGGGGGAGTCAAAAATTATATGCAGAAAATTGACTGCAGGGAGTGGGTGTCCCTAACCCGTACATTGTTCAAAGGTCACCTGTATATATTTGCCTTCTGTCCCCAGTTCCTGACACAGGGCTCCTCAAAGCTTCAGAATTTCCTGAGAGGTAGGGGAGATAAGAACATCTTCTGTTATTCATCACAAGCCCCTTTCATCCATAACCCGAGTTTCTGCTAATGAGGTGACCTTTGGTGCGCCTCTTTTTTTTTTTTTAAGATTTTATTTATTTATTTGAGAGAGAGAGAATGAGAGACAGAGAACATGAGAAGGAGGAAGGTCAGAGGGAGAAGCAGGCTCCCTGCCAAGCAGGGAGCCCGATGCGGGACTCGATCCTGGGACTCCAGGATCATGACCTGAGCCGAAGGCAGTCGCTTAACCAACTGAGCCACCCAGGCACCCTGGTGCGCCTCTTGATGCTTTAAAATGGCTGCTTGCCAGACAAACCAACTATGTGACTAGGGGGTTGAAACTCTCATCCCCACCCCCTGACCTGGGAAGGGAGGAGGCTGGAGATCGAGTTAATCACCAGTGGCCAATGACTTAACGAATCATTCCTCTGTAATAAGAATCTCCATAAAATCCTCTACACAGAGTGTTCCAAGACCTTCCAGGTTGGTGGCCATAACCGGGTGCTGGGAGGTGGTGCACCTGGAGAGGATGGGGAGGCTCTGTGCATCCCCCTAACCCCATGCCTCCTCACTCGATGCAACTCTTCCTTTGGCTGTTCATTGGTACCCTTTATAATATTTTTTTAAGATTTTATTTATTCATTTGAGAGAGAGAAACAGAGCACAGGCAGGGGGAGAGGCAGAGGCAGAGGGAGAAGCAGACTCCCCGCTGAGCTGGGAGGTGGATGCAGGACTCGATCCCAGGAGCTGGATGCAGGACTCGATCCCAGGACCTGGAAATCATGACCTGAGCTGAAGGCAGACGCCCAACCATACGAGCCACCCAGGCACTCCCCGCTTTGTAATATTCTTCAGAGTAAACTGGTAACAGTCAATAAAGTGTTCCCCTGAGTTCTGTGAGCATTCTAACACATCTAACATATAACACCAGGTCTAAGGAGGAGGTCGTAGTAACCCGTGACTTTGTAGCCAAGTCAGTGTGGGTGCCTTGGCACCCAATATTCTTGAGCCTGACATCTGCAGTGGGGGGGGCGGTCTTGTGGGATTGGCCCCTTAAGCTGGGTTAGTGGGGTCTGCCCTAACTCCAGGGAGTTAGTGTCAGAATTGAATTGAATTGGGGGCGCCCGGGTGGCTCAGTCGTTAAGCGTCTGCCTTCGGTTCAGGTCATGAGCCCAGGGTCCTGGGGTCAAGCCCCACATCGGGCTCCCTGCTCGGCGGGGAGCCTGCTTCTCCCTCTCCCACTCCCCCTGCTTGTGTTCCCTCTCTTGCTGTGTCTCTCTCTGTCAAATAAATAAATGAAATCTTAAAAAAAAAAAAAAAGAATTGAATTGTAGGACACCCAGTTGGTGTCCAGAAAGTCTGAGAATTGGTGGGTGTGGGTGTGTGGGGGAAACCCACACAATCACAATTGGTATCAGAAGAGTTGTAGGGAAAAACAGTTTAGAAGTGTCTACATCTGTCCTGCCCTCAGAGCTAGGAGCTTCCCAGCTAGGACAGGAGATGGGTGCCAAGGGCCTGGCTGTGAGCCTGGCATGGAAGGGCTTCTTGAAAGGCCAGGGAGTCAGAGAGTGAATGGATGCACCCCAACTTCCCAAAGAGAGTAGGAGAAAGACATGCTGGAAACATGACAGAGAAGAGTCCAAAAGCCACGGAATGAGCTACATATATGTGAAACACAGTTCACACTCGCGTTTATGCTGTCGTAGTATAAGCAATAATAGTCTCCTCATCAAGACAGAAAGTGAGAGCTAAGACCAGCATGTGCACAGAGCAGGACCCGTCCATTACACCCTCTTTCTTTCTTCTTTTTTTAAAATATTTTATTTATTTATTTGACAGAGAGAGACACAGCGAGAGAGGGAACACAAGCAGGGGGAGTGGGAGAGGGAGAAGCAGGCTCCCCACAGAGCAGGGAGCCCGATGCGGGGCTCGATCCCAGGACCCTGGAATCATGACCTGAGCCGAAGGCAGACGCTTAACCGACTGAGCCACCCAGGCGCCCAGATTACGCCCTCTTTCTTGACGGACCCTCTGCCCGCTTACCCAGGGAAGCCCCATGTTCACAGTGACAAACGCATAGCTTTGTGTCACCGGGAAGACAAACGTCTTACTCTCCTTCAGTTGTTGGATATACTGCTCATGGTCAGCTATGGTTCCTTTCTTGGGAAGTGTGATTATTGGGAAGAGATGTGAAAATCAAAGTCTGTGTTCATATTTCTGAGAGTTCAGCTCAGCCAATCTAAAAATCATATGGATAGTCGAAATGTGGTTCCAATGAGTATTTTGAATGCAGGACAGCCTGACCTTGAGGGTATTGGCCCCATGTTTAGGAATACCAACAAAACATTATTCTTTGCTTATTCTTTTTTTTTTTTTTTTGGAAAGAGAGAGTGCGCGTGCACGAGAGAGTAGGGGAGGAGGGCAGAGGGAGAGGGAAAGAGAGAAGCTCAAGCCGACCCCAGGCTCAGCACAGAGCCCAGAGGTGGGCTCGATCTCACAAGCCTGAGATCATGACCTGAGCTGAAACCGAGTCAGATGCTTAACCAATTGAGCCTCCCAGGCGCCCCCCCGCCCCCGTTGCTTATCCTTGAATAATGGAGTCAGCATAGTGCAATCCAGCACTTCAAGTGTTTCCTTATTGTCAGTAGTTAATCTGTATAGAAATGACACCAACATAGATACAGAAAGTAATACAGTTTCAAGTCAGGAAATGTGTGGTGAATATGCTCAAATATTTATTTATTTACCTACCTACTTAATTTATTTAGTAAGTTCCACGCCCAACGTGGGGCTTGAACTCACAACCCTGAGATCAAGCGTCGCATGCTCTACCTACTGAGCCGGCCAGGTGCCCCCTAACATTTATTTTTAATAATATGAATTTAAGGCAAATCTGGAAATTTTGAGGACTCCTAATGCTCAGATTTGCAAAGGGTGGGAAACAAGATGATAAACATGCTCCCCTCGTTACTTGTGCCCATGGTTCACCAACAAAATAAACCTGCAGAGGAGAATCATTCCCGTAGCACAAGGAGTTTCTGTTTTGGAGAAAAAAAAAATCTCCGTAAAAAGTCTGAAAACACAGAAGACGGAAAATGCACCTAAAAATCACTGCCGTTGGGGCGGGGGTGAAAATATTGATTTCCCGGTGAAACCGTCACTAACAAATTATTATCTGCTCACTCAGAACAGCTTGAGGAAACTAGTACATACCTGAAATTCAGAGTTAAACATATTTTATTCCTTGGAAAACAGTGTTTATCGTTAAGAAGTCATGACAAGTGTATTTCATCTATGAATAAAGGCAATTTGGAGGGAGAGAGAAAGCCAGCGATTCTAACTTAGGAATTCATCGAGGCCTAAAGAAGTCAGCAAATTCAAAGGGAAATCGCCAGGGGAAAAAAAAAAAAATCAACAACCTGAAACGTGACAGTGCACAGCAGATGAAATCAATGCGTCCTGATTCAATAACACGGGACAGGACCACCGGTCGGTTGGAGAAAGAGCCCCCGCGAGGCTCAGGTAGGAAAAGGTCTCAATCACGATGTCAATTACAGAGACGCGGGGATTTGGCTGGTATTGAAAAAGCTGACCCATGTCAACGTACATAGGGTCATAAAGCCTCATTGGCAGCCAATCAAAGCGGGATTCCTAACATGGGTGATCGACCCCACAGTGACCAACGTGGGGGACGCCGGACTGACCCGCCATGTGAGGAGTAAGGACCAGAGCTGTTCTGTCATGCCCATCGGTTGGACCTTGTGATGCTGAGGCCTTTGCAGAAAAATGAAAAAAAAAAAAAAAAAAAAAGCAAACCAAACTGTGACATACTTTCACTGCGTTCAGTTCTTTGTTCCATGTCATCCATTCATCTGTGAAAAGACTGGGGATTACCCAAAACACATGTAACCAGAGTGGCGAAGCAACATGGTGGACACGGGGTAGCTCTCGCAAGTCACACGGGGCCAAGCATCGCCAGGCTTTATCTGCTGTGATTGAGCCGCTCGCGGAGATTATTGAAAACTTCGGAGGCAGCATTAAATGATTATCAGACACACAGGTGGCCCATGACTTGAGAATTCCTTTGCACGTGCTAAATGTTATAGTTTTTTTTTCTTTTCCTGATGAGCTTCAAAGTGAAACCATAGACATGTTTCCTCGTTGCCTTCAGAAGTAAAAGCAATCTTTCACTGTTCATCATCTCAGAGAACTGATGACGATTTCAAAACCGTTTGGTAGAGAGCAAAGGAAACTTGCCAAAAACTAATCTCGGGGGTTCAAAGTAAAAACAAAACAAAATTAAGAAAAAAAACAACCACCCTTCCCTACAGAGAAGAAAAATTCTGGCATGGGGCGGTGTGTGTGTTTTGGGGGGGTGCGGGGTAGGGGGAGAGCATGGAAATTCAGATAGTGAATTTTTCCCCACTTTGTCAGAACAGCATCCAACAATACGTGACCCACAAAGTGTTGGTTACTGTATTACTAAATTTAAATGCACACTTTTCTGTGCATGATCACAGCAAAACAAATTATATTTTTAAATAACTGTTTAAATGCGAAGCATTGGTTGGACATATGGGATACATTTGCAGACCTGATGTAAGAAAGCCCCTAGAACTTGAGTCTCACCAGAGCTGCACGGGGGTTCAGTCTCCCCGTGACAGCTGGTGTGGATCGAAGCTTCGACACCATCACCGGTGGGGCGGATATCTGGGCTTTGCGCTCGGCCCTGGCTTGGCCAAGCCCTGTGGCAAATGAGGAGGCTTGTGTTGGACCCTGGGCTGGTCCTGGTGGCCCACACTGACAACAGCTGGGCAGGTGCTGGTGCCAGGATGAAGGGAGTGAAGGAGCTCTGTGGTGTGGCGGAGAACCTTCTAGCCCTGCAAGGTGTGTGAGCCTGGGTTCCACATTTTCCCCTTGAAACCTTAACTCATGGGTCCCCAAACTGGCTGTCCCTGTCTCAGTGGAATGAGGTGTGCTTGTGGGAATGACAAAAATAGCAATCCTCATGTTACTTTGTGAAAACACTCACAGGTGATTAAAAAATAAGCCTTTTGGAAAATAGTTAACCGGAGATTTGTCTTAGGTCCACCGGGGGAGAGGGTAGTTATGGCTGCGTGCAAGTAAATCAATGGTCAAACACTTGGATCCTATTCAAACGAAAGACGGACTGAATGCCTGCAAGGAGAGGCAGGGTGGCGGGGCAGGACTGGCCCAGCCTCCCTTCCGCAAACTTCAACATTTTGGGTCTGCCTCCTTCCAGAACAGGGCCCTGGGCTCCAGCTAGTGGCTGCCGCGGGACAGAGCAGGTGTGGGGGGTCAGAAGGAGGACTCGGCGGGGTTTCCCATTTCAGGGATACCTCCTTTCTGTCTGCGGTCCCACTCACATGCCTTGGCCTAAAGTCCTGTCACCCCACACTGCCACCATCTCCCCTGTGTCTTCCCCTAGAAGCCACACAGCCAGCCCGAGGGTGCCTTGGAAAGGGCATGGCTGAGGGGAAGCCTGGATGCTCCCTCTGTCTTGCTGTACGGACCTTGCCCCATGACCCCTGGGAGCCTCAGCCAGCATGTGACATGTGACCTGCCAAGGCCTCTGCTGGAGGGCGTTAACTCACATAGTCCCCTCTAGCACCCCAGGGCGACCTACGTGACCTCTCTGAGGGAGACTGCAATCGAGTTCTCTAGAGAAACAGAACCGATAGGATACATATAGATAAAAAGAAATCAGCTCCTGTGATTATGGGGGTCTGCAAACAAAGGATCTGCCCTCTGCAAGCTGGTGGCCCAGGAAAACTGGTGAGTTTCAGCCTGAGAATGAGAAGAACCGATAGCGGAAGCTCTAGGGCAAGCCTGAAGGCCTGCGAACCAGCGGAACCAGTGCTGTACGTTCCAGGCTGAGTGCTGGAGAAGACCAAGGTCCCAGCTCAGCAGTCCAGCAGAGAGGCTGTTCGGGCCATCAACTGATTGGGTGAGGCCCACCTATATTGGGGAGGGCCATGCTCTTGACTCAGCCTACTGATTCAAACGCTAATCTCATCTAGAAACACCCTCACAGACACACCCAGAAATGAAGCTTAGCCAAACATCCGTGCACCCCATCTCCTGGTTAAACTGACACACAAAATTCACCCCCACAAGGGTGGCAGGCCCTGAGCACTGGAGCTGTGGGCTTGCAGGTCCCATCCCAGAGCCCCACTGGTGGGTTTCAGGGCCCATGTATATGACCTGCTGAGGCCTCCAAGAGAGGAACTAGGGTGGAGGAGAGCTCCCCTGAAGACCAGTGAGGCTGAGCTGTAACTGGGTAAATTGTCAGCTGGGTGGGAACCCTGGACCCCCCGAGCCTTAATTTCTTCAACTTCGAACGGCAATAAAATACTCTCCTCGAGGGGGTGAGTGGGTCTCAGGTGAAACTGATAGAAAACCACTTTTTCAGCTGCAAAGTATAGCACAAATAAGACTTCACCATATCAAGAATCCCAACCTGGTTCCCATCTTCTGGCATGCTTCCTTCCCGGGGCTTTTATTTCCCCATCTTGCATAGGGCTGCCAGATAAAAATATAGACTGGATACTTTTTAATATAGGCCCATCCCAAGCTGTCCCATTGCCTGGGACACACTTATACTAAAAGAAAAAAGAAATGTGTGGGGGCCTGGCTGGCTCAGTCAGTAGAGCATACAACACTTGACCTTGGGGGTTGTAAGTTCAAGCCCCACATCGGGTGTAGAGAGAACTTAAAAATAAAATCTTGAAAAAAAATGTGTTGTTTCTCTGAAATTCAAATTTAACCGGGTGTGCTGATTTTTATTTGCGAAATCTGACATCTCTATCTCTGCAGGAAGCCCAAGGTGAGTGCAGGCCTCATTTTAAGTACTTCCCCATGCCCTTAGATGACCAGAAGAGAAGTTTCTTTACATCTCATTATCCCTGCCTCAGGTGGGGAGAAACCACAGGGCTCCAGGGAGTAAGACAGGAGGGCCTGGCCTCACCCCAAACTAGGCTCGGCTCCGCCTGACCAGCCTGCTGCAGGAGGGATGGGATTGGGGGCTGCTCTTCTCAGAGCTAAGGACAGCCTCCGTCCTCTAAGTAATTATTACACACCATTCTTCCTGACATGCATGTTATTTAGGGTGAAGTTACTCTTGCCTGAAATTTACTTTAAAATGCCTTAAAAAAATATACTGCATTTATGGATGGATAGAGGAAGGGATACATAGATGGATACATGATAAAGCAAAACACAAAGTTAGTGGTAGGGGGGCGCCTGGGTGGCTCAGTTGGTTAACATGACCGACTGAAACCTTTGCCTCAGGTCATGATCTCAGCGTCCTGGGATCGAGGCCCGCGTCAGGCTCCCTGCTCGGTGGGAAGCCTGCTTCTCCCTCGCCCGCTCCCCCTGCTTGTGTTCCCTCTCTCGCTGTGTCTCTGTCAAATAAATAAATAAAATCTTTAAAAGAAAAATGCTGCAAAAAATTAAAACGAATTTTAAAAATCCCGCTCGTTACAGAAAATCTCTAATCTCACAACTCAGCGATATTTTGTTGTATTTCCCTCCTGCCTTTTCCTGTGCCTTTGTTGTTTTACAGAATCGAGATCATTCCAGCTACATTCCTTCCTTCCTGCTTTTATCACACACCAACCACGGTCAGGAGTTTGTATTTATCGTGGGCCAGGCACTTACCCAGACTTACCTCATTTAATCCTCAATGTCGTAGTGAAGCATCTCCCGTGTCAACGAACCTGGTCCACGAGCGTCATTTGCAACGATGACGGGGTATTCCGTCGCACAGAATTCTCTCACTGTTCTTGGAAGTTTAGGCTATGTCCCATTTTTTTAGCATTATAGGTACAATTTCTGGAACACCCTCGGGCAGAAGTCTTGTTGCTCATCCATTGTCCCCCTTCCCTCGGGATGGCTTCCTAGCCTGAGCATTTCTCTGGCTCCATCTCCCCTTAAAGGCATTTTGATGTCCTTTCTGGGCTACGTCTTGGGGCCCCTTTGGGGCTGGAAGACTTGCTCCCAGGCTGGGCCCTGGAACCCAGGGCGGGTAGGGCTTCACCCAGGTGCCCACAGCAAGTCAGCGTCCTGTGAGTACGGCTCCAGGTATCTCTATCTACTCTCTATCTTACTGGAGAGGGGCTTGTTGGGGGAGTGGGGGTCAGGTGTCTGGAGGCCCATGGGAGTCTGAGCTTAGAGGACATCTTCTGGAATCGGGGCTGGCGGGACATCTAGAAAGAGGGTATTCATCAGCAAAGAGCCCTAGAAGCGGGAAGAGGTCTTTTCAATTTGTTTTTATAGTTGAATGTGTCATTTAAATTCCATTTCTGGGGGGCGCCTGTCTGGCTCAGTTGCTAGAACATGTGATGCTTAATCTCAGGGTCATGAGTTCGAGCCCCATGTTGGGCCTGGAGCCTACTTAAAAAAAAAAAAAACAAATTCCATTTCTGTCTAGAGTATCACCACTTTCCAATATTTAGAAGATATTTCCCTCCTGTTTCTCTAGCTCTGTGTTACACCTGGAGTTTAAACTCGGGCCGCTGCTCGAGGCTGGGCACAGGCAGGGAGATTTGAGGATGCGGAGCCTTGGGGACCACTCTTCCTTCTGCTCTGCCTTTTTGGGGAGGTGTGAGGTCCTGGAGAGCAAGGCGCCTGGGCTGGGTGACCCTGGACACATCAGTTCTCTCCTGCTAGCCTCAGTTTCCCCATTTGTAAAGCAAAGGCAGTGCCTTCTCTTCCTGTGGGCGGTCTGACAGGGTGTGCGGCCCAGGGCCAGACACACAGTAGGCCCTCGGGTCACGAGTGGGATTGGCCGCCTTCTCTCACCGCCCCCTTGGGGAGGTCGCCTTGACTCGCAGACTTGGCTCTGTTCCATCTCACTCAGCTCTCCTCCCTGGAGCCCTGGAGTGGAATGTTTTCTCTTCCCTCCTCCTCCTCCTTTTCCTGTGCACTGTCTGTGGGACTCCTCCAGTGTCCCGGGCTCCCCAGGGGAGGCCTGAGCCCTCTCTCAGCCCGGCTCCTGCCCCGTAGCCCACCAGGCTGTTTCCAATTTGGACGCCATGCATCTTGCCCCTTCAGATCACAGCCGCCTCTTTGATGGAACTAATGATGATCTAGGACTCCGGGGCCCCGGACCTCCCCAAACTGAGATAAATCCTGCTTCTTTGCAGACAAGGGGCCTCCAGCCCCGCAGCTGACGCCCCTCCTCCAGGCTGGACTGGGAGGGGAGGTGTCTCTGGGAGCCCCCTCCTGGAGGGCTGTGTGGGCCTCCGTGGGACCCAGGGAGACAGGAAGAGAGGGATTTCTCCAAGGCTCAAAGAGGGGGTCCCACCACTGGGTGGGGGGGAGGGAGTTGGCAGGTCTGCAAAAGAGCCAAGTGCAACACGTCCACGCTGCCCCTCAGCTACCCTGGGATTCATTGGGATTGACTGGTCACTCTTGAGCACGTTGTGCCTCTGAGCCAGTCCACCCGGTGGGGGAAGCGGTGGGCACCATGTTTCTAGAGGTTGGAGGGCTTGCGGAAGAGCCAGCAGTGAGGGGAGCGGAGGGGCAGAACCTTCTGATTTCTGGCCTCAAAGCCAGCACCCCCTTTCTTCTCAGCATCCCAATGCTGCCCCTCCACGTTCTTTCACTTCCTCCTCCTTCACCCCCTGCCGCTGGCTGCCTGGATTCCACCTCAGATGTATCCATGTAAAAACTCAAAATTCATTCAGGTTTAACTAAAGAATGTTGGGTGTCACTTCCCCCCAGCAAAAGGCTCCATCAAACCACACTGTACTTGACCATCAGAAACACGAGTGGTTCTCAAACGGGGAAGCAAGAGCTCACCTGGCTCCTCCCTTAGGGGTTGAACTCCCAAAGGGACACCTGGCCTTGCTCCTCAGCCTTCTGCGTGGGTGGCGTCAGAGACCCCAACAGCCTGGGCCCCTGCCTATCTACCCTGACCCGTGTGACTGGAAGTTCTGAGCCCTGTAGCTTCTTAGAAGAGGCCTCCACCCAGACTGGTGGTGACCCTTTGCAGGGGCCTGGGGAAGGGATGAAGGTTAAGGGAGGAGAGTGTGGAAGCTCTACCCAGGGTGCTTGTGGGGGGCCAAGCCTGCCTTGTCCAGCTCTGCCACTCTGAGCAGCTTCTGCCTGGAATCCCGCCCTGGAAGCCCTCTCATCTTTCCAGGTAAGGGACGTGTGGTCCCATTCTCTGGACTGGGAACCCTGGGGGGAAGGGGCTGTTACTGCTTGTCCTTGAGGCCAGCCCTTTGCTCAGGGCCTGGGCCTACAGCAGGTGCCCAATAAATGTTTGTAGTGTGGAGCTCGGTGCCCGGCATGCTGTTCAGTCATCCGTCAGACAGCCATGGCCCCCGGAGAGTGGGCTCTGCGGGGAGGTGGCCTGGTGATGCGGTGGGGGTCGTGCAGAAGCGTCATGGGGGCGCTCGGAGGTCTTCCTGCCACGCCGGGCTAGCCCACACACGGACCCTCGACCCTCGACCTTGGCTTTGCAGAAGGTCCCTGGGCTGTGGCTTCTCACCCCGGGACGGCCGCCAGTGCACCCGGAGGAGGAGGCGTCTGCAGTCTGTGCCCATCACCTGAGCAGCACCGGGCGGGGAGGGTAACAATTATTGGGAGAGGTTTGGGGAAAAAAAAAAAAAAAAAAAAAAAAATCATTATCAAATAACTACAGCTTGAAAAAGTTGGCGGGCGGGACGGAAAACGCGGCCTGGATCGCGCCGGGGCGGCCGCCGCCGCTCGCACGCGCCCCGCGGTAGCCAAAAATGGAAGGAAGCACATCTGCAACGCATTTGTGTGATGTTCACTTTTGAGACCGCGCGGCTGGATGGAGGCGGTGAGTTCACGCGAAAGGAAAAGCTCTTTAAGAGGGCTCTCCTTCGGGGACCTGTCGGGCGCGGGCGGCCGCGGGGCTCCGGCGGCGGGAAAGGGCGCCCCCTGCCTGGCGCGGGCGGAGCGGGCACGCGCGCGGGGTGGGGGCGGGGGCACCTTCGCCGAGCCTCAGTTTCCCCGTCTGGACACCGAGGGGGCTGGTTTTTCAGGGCTTTTCCACTGGGGGATGCTCCAAGGGTCTCTTCTTGTCATTGGTGGTTCTCTATGCGTCCCTGATGGAGAGAGAGGGACCGGCCCTTGGGTGGGGAACGGGAGGAGCCCTTCTCATGTCCTGCGGGTTGCTGGGCTGCTGTCATTGCATTCCCAGCCCTGTCTCTACATTCCAGAGCCAATGACGTCTTCTGGGTGAGCGTTTGTCTCCTGAGCTGGGCCAGATCCACCTTCCCCGGCAGTCACTGCTCAGTTGGTGCAGGGGAATGCAAGGGGCCTTCGGTTCTCAGGGTTAGGGGTGAGCTGCCCCCTCCAACCTTCTCCTTCCCAGCCATTCTCACCTCTGGGGTCTTCAACACACCCCCCCTCCCGCAGGCCCCAAACATCCCTGTCTCCCCTAAAGCCCCTTTGTCCTGATACCTGCCACCTGTCCACCTTCCCCCTGGGGATTTGCTTCTCCAATGGTCCAGCCCTCAGCATCCCCCCTCCCCTGGCGCTTTCGGGGTGCCCCAAGCTTCCCCAGCCTCACATCCTAGGAGGGTCCCACCTGACTCCAGGGTAAAAGCACATTGCAGGCTGGCTCAGGCTTCCAGGGAGCTTCTGAGCTTCTCAAAGTTAAAGGGGAGGCAGGCTGGGGGGAAAGATGCAGGAGTGAAATGCAGGGACTCTCTTCCCTGGGGATCCCCTACACACACACACACACACACACACACACTACCCCACTTTGCCCAGGAGAGGCACAGCCGGGAGCAATCTCAAGGCCCAGGATTTCTGCCCATAATATTATGTCCCTTGCAGGCTGGGCCCACGAGGAGACAGAAAGCACTGGGAAAATATTGTTAGGTGGAGCCAAAAGCAGATAGCCCCTTTGCACAGATCACGGTCAAGTGTGCACTTAAACACGTTAAAGATGGTAAGTGTTGTGTTATGTGTATTTTACCACAATTAGAAAACAGTTTAAAAAAGAAGCAGAGCAGGGACTTGAACTCAGGTCATTTGGCCCCAGAGTCTGGGCTCTTATCTCTGTCCTAGACTGCATACCTAGAAGAAGGGCGATAAATATTTGTTGAAGGAATGAATGGGGAATGAATGAGTAATTTCAGAGGCTTGCACATATGTCAGTTTCCCCTCCATTCCCTGGTGCCTCGGTGTCCCCGTGTCACCCACAGCCCGGGACACCTTCGGGGCAGCGCTGCCCAGCCTGGTTGTGGGGAGGGGCGGCAGCCAGGCAGCCAGGCACCGGGGACGGCCACGGGGACGGCCACTTGGGGCTCTCACATTTTCTCCTTCCTCCTCAGTGTTGCTTTTTCCTGTACACCTCACCTCTAACGTGACCATGACCAGAGGCAGTGTCTGAGAGATTGCTCGACCCTCTTCAGCGCCAACTTCCTTCCTAGATCTCAGTCTGGCGGGTGAGTAGGGTTGGTGGGATTCCATTTAGACCATTCCCCTGGGTTTTGTGGCATCTCAGCTGAAGTCCGGGATCCAAGAGTCTGGTTCTCTGAGCCTCACCTGGCTGTAGGAGTCGGTTTCTGGATAACAGGTAAGAGAGTCTCTTTTGCCATCACTGGTCAGAGTTTGGTCAACCCAGCCCCAGGCCGTGCCTCAGTGCTGGGCTGCTGTAGGAGCATTTCTCCTGGTTGAACCCAAGGCATCTCTCCCTCTCTTCATTCACTGCATCTGCTCCTTACCTGGCCCAGACATGGCACAGGTTGAGAGGATTGGACAGAGAAGTTCAGGGTTAGCCAGACCTGGGTCAGCTTTGAACTTGGACCCCGGACAGACCCAGAGGGATGATCAGGGGGCTTGGAAGCTGGCTGGCTTACAGGTGATTGGTGATCACAAGTCCCGACCCTCGCCCTCCCAGGGTGAGAGAAATGTTTAGTCAGGAGGTAGTCCCTCAAGTGGATGGATGGACATCTAGGGGCAGGAGCAGATAGGAGGAGGGACCAGCAGCCTGGCAGCCATGAGTGAAGCAGAGGTTAGGGCTCTGGGGTCTGGGCAGGGTGGGGATGAGCAGATGTGGAGAGGGTCCCAGATGGCCAAGTGTTCTGAGCAGATTGACAAGGGCAAGGTGGGGCCCAGGGTGATGTGGGGCCCAGGGCCCGGGGCTAGGCTATAACTTCGAGACCCCCCCGGGAGGATGTAAGACACTTTTTAGGACTGGATACCTGGTCAGACAGAGCTCACACCATGGGGCATCAAGAGCTCTTTGCTAGAAGACTGCTGGGAAGTGGAAGGAGGGGGAAGGGCGGATTTCTGTCGCAGATTCTCTTACTTTGCATTCATCATGAATAACCCAGAGCTCCCGGTTCAGGGGCCAAAGCAAGCCGCTCAGCCCAGTAGACCCAACCATGTCTCAGTTATCCACCTAGTGGATTATTTGCAAACCCCTGCCTTTTCCCCGCAGTTGGAAGGAGCTCAGGGCAAGCTGAATCACTTCCACCTGCCTCAGCTGGCCCTGTCTGGAAGATGAAACCTGGCTCTAGCAGGACAGCTGGACATGCCTTTGACATTGACTGTGAGGGGCCCGCTTGTCCCGTCCAGTCTGGACCCAGGGCCCACCTGGGCTTGCTTTTCCCCTCCTCGTTTTTCCCAAGAGGCTGGTTCTGGCACCAACTGTCACCAAATGGTAAACAGCTCAGCACAACCCTCCCCCCCTCCCCAAGAAGCTTAAGATAAGAGACACCCCTACGGGGAAGGAAGAAAAAAGCCTAACAGGAAGCCAAGTGGGTAAACCGTTACTGCATCAATGTGAGTGTTGTGTCTCTGTCCCAGGCGAGAGACACTGCGCCTTTGGCTCCCAGGCTGGGGCGGTGGGGAGTCACAGGGGAGAGATCTCTGTGCACCTGGGTAGGGGGCGGGGGGGGGACCAGGGAGTGGAGTCACCAAGTCAAGCCCTTCCTCTCGTGAGCCTCTGGGTCCTGCCAGAGTCTCTCTGCAGGGTCACTTCTGAGAGGCCTCCTGAGGGGGAGGCAGTCGGGAGGCAAAGTGACCAGGAGCAGGGACCCTGAGGCCGGACAGGCCCACCCTGATGTTGCTGAGCGTCCTTGGGAAGTCACTTGGCCCTCTTGAGTGCCCTTCTTGAGACCCTTCTGAAGGTACCCCCTGAACCACGTCCTGGGGATATTGAGGGAAGTGACTGACATGATTAACGCAGGTGAGGTGCCAGAGCCCACCAGTGTCGGCCACACCGTGAGTGCCCCGTAAAGGGTCCCCGCTCTTCTTTCCAGCCGTGGCTGACTACTGCTGTCTGCCGGAGACGGGCTGGTTGGTGCCTGTTGCAGGTCTGGAACCTGGGGGGAGAAAACGCCCTCAACCATCCAGAGCTGGGGAAGCCCCCTACCCCCACCCTGAGCACCATCTTATCGCAGAGACAGAGAAAGAGGGAGACAGGGAGGTAGACAGAGACAGAGAGGTCTTAATCCTAGCTTGAGAAATATGAATCAAGCACCTTTTTTTTTTTAAAGATTTTATTTGTTTATTTGAGAAAGAGAGAGCACGAGCAGGGTGTGGGGGGCAGAGGGAGAGGGAGAAGCAGGCTTCCCGCTGAGCAGGGAGCCCGATGCAGGGCTCGATCCCAGGACCCCGGGATCATGACCTGAGCTGAAGGCAGACGCTTAACCGACTGAGCCCCCCAGGTGTACCTGAATCAAGCACTTTTAATTCAATGCACCCACCGTTGATTAAGCACCCAATGTGCATGGGCTGGGAGCTTGAAAGATGGCAGAGTTGCGGGGACACCGTGTGTCCTCAGCGGCTCACTGTCTGGTGGGGGAACTGGAAACTACAGGCTGTGCTGGGGTCAGGGAGAACAGAGGAGAGCCGAGCATGGGTCGGCGGGGGAAGGTGACAGAAAGGAGGGTCCCTGGGCCCGGGGCCCGGTCACCGGGTTCCATACATGACCCTGACAGCAAGTTGGCCTCCCCTGGAGGTGAAGGAATGAAGTGCAGGCCAGTGACTCTGCTTGGCCTGGGAAGGGGCGTCCAGGCCTCTCTCTCCCCACCCTCTGCCCTCCTTCCACGCTCCCTGGAGTTGCCCCACACTGCCTCCATCCCCTCTTCCCGCCCATGCCTCTTCTGTCCCCCAAACTGCGGGAATGTGCACCCCTGTGGCAGAAGAAGTGGGGGGGGCTGTGGGGGGGCGGGGCCAGCCGGTCTCCCAATGCGGGGTCCCACCTCCTAGGAACCCTGAAGAGCTGCTTCCAAGCCCCTCGGCTGCCGCGACAGCACCCACTCACCCATCTCTCCCCCATTCTGTCCCTTCGCCCTCCGGTACTCACCTCTGAGCGCCCGCCCGGGAACCCCGCTGCCCCTAACACCCCTGCCTGGACGTCCCCAGGACAGGCCCAACTCCCCATGTCCCCAGCTCAACTCTGCCTGTCTCTCCTCTCCAGAAACGCCGCCACCGTCCACCCCGCTGCTCAGGCCGGAGACACCTCCCTCCCTCCCTCCCTCTCGCCTTCGGCTCCCCATTGGACATCACATGGTGTGAGTTCCAGCTCCAAGGTGCACCCCCCATCAGCACGGCCACCACCCCGGTCTCCGCTGCCACGGCCCACGTCTCTCCCTGCTGAGAACTTCCTAACGGCTTTCAATGAGATTTAAGATAAAATCTGAATTCTGTGCCACAGCCCGCAAGGCCTCCTCCATGATCAGTCTTATGTCTCCCTAGACCGGAGGCTCCGTGATGGCAGGACGGGGCCACTTCTACTACTTGGCAGTTCATACTGCCTGGCACATAATGGGCACCCAGTAAATATTTGTGGATCTAACTCATTGACTGACACGCTCGCTCGTGTTCTCCTTCTAGGGCTGTTCATCCAGGCCCTCCCCCATGCCGTGTCCTGCACTGGTTTGGGGAAACAGGGTAATGGGGAGAATCAGAGGCCCTTCCTTGGCCTGGTGGTGTGCCCAGGCTGGGGAATGGGTGACACAGAGTACCAAGCCCAGGACACAGGGCTCCGTCCTCCAGAATCGCCCTTCCTTACAGGCTGCGGCCGTCTGGTCCTCTGTGAGTCAGGCCAGTATGGGCTTAGGGTCAGGGATCGGGGAGCACTCACGGGGCTCCCGGAGGGTGTCGGAGAGAATCCCAGCCCTCTGCCATTGCCCCGAGCTGGACGCATTGCAGAAGCTTCTCCATGCCCTTTTCATAGGACCCTCGCATGACCACCTCACTGGCTGGCTGCCATCACTATGGCCGTGACGTAGATGAAGGAGCCAAGGTTCAGACAGGGCAGGTGACTTTTCTAAGGTCACACAGGTAGCAGCTGCAGGAACCAGAGGTATCGAGCATTTTCTGCATGCCATGCCTGGTTCTCAGCATCCTAAGTAAACTTTTATATGGAAGGCTCACATACTAACCCTGGGAGGTACATTGGGTCATTTCTAGGCGGGTAGCTGGAAGCCTGTTTTCACACAAGCCTGAACACCGCATCTCCTGCAGTCCGTTCCGATGAGAGCTTCGTCGACGTGTCTGTTTTTCATTGCAAGCTTCCAGAAGGTGGTGGTGACAGTCTGAGGACCTTCTCTGAGGCCTGTTCTGTGAGAGATGACCCGGTGTCACAGAGAGATCTGGACCAGGAGTCACCAAGCCTGAATTCTAGGGAGGCCCGAGACACAGGCTATACACTTGGGACAACAGCTTCTGACATCCCAGGGCCCTGTCCCTGACCAGCGGGGTGGTCTTAGCTTCAGTGTCCCTGTCCTTAATCTGGGAACAGTAACAATACTCACCCAACTATGCTGTTGGGTAATGATAATGTACATGTTGTTGGGGGTCTGGGGAGGCCCATAAATACAACCTCTTCCCCTCCCAAGCTCAGAACCCGGTTGACACAGTTGCAGGAGTTGGACCTCTCTGTGGGTGGCCGATTAGAAAGGAGCATGCCCAGAAGGGACTAAACTGGGCACAGTCACTTTCTTCTCCAAACTCCACCAATCCGTGGAGTCCATTCTCCTTGGGAAGAAGTTAGGTCACTGGAGTGGATAGGTTTTCCTTTTTTGGTTAAGCTTGTCCCATTTGGGTTCTGTCACTTGCATCCAGAAATCCCACCTGCTGTCCCCTTGGAAAGTTCTGGAAGGTAAGTGCCACGAGAACGGGGACTTTGCATTGTTCTCTGCTGTCACTTCAGTGTCTACAACAATGCGGACCTTATGAGAGGTGCTCAAATAAACATGTGCTTCATGGATGGTTTCCATCGCTCCGGTGGCCCCATCAGGGCAAGATGGCAGGTCCTGAATGATGCCACCTGCCTTGTTTCATCTCCTACCTCCTCTCCCCTCCCCACTTTCTTCTTTCCTTCTGCAACCTGGCCCTGAGCTAGCATTCTGGCATGCAAAAATTAGGCCCAGCCCAAGGGCCTTGCCTTCCCAGAGCTCAGATTCTGGGTGGGCCAGTGGGATGGAATTCATATGCCCACACGAGAAGTCAGATTATAAACGTACCCTTGAGGCACAGACCCAACAGGTTGGGGCTTGGAGACGGAGAGAATTTAAGGTGAGCTTCTAGACAAGTCTCTTCTGCTCTGTGGGCCCAAATCCCTGCCTCGTGGACTTGGGTTTACAGTGAAAAGGAACAGGGTGAGGCTCGCGGTCAGCTGGGAATACAGTTCAAAAGAGTTGAGGTCTCAGGAGGGGTCTTCAAGGGGCAGAGGTATCTACTGGTGGAGACCCTGAGGCTGATTGTCCAGAAGCCCTGACTGTCCCCTCCTGGGGCTATTCCAGATTCTGGGCCTGCCTGGAATAGCAAGGTCTCCAACTCAGAAGGCTCAAGGAAGCTGGAGATAAGGAGGAGAGGCCTGAGGCCATGGAAGTCCCTCCTGGCCCCTTGGTAGCTCCTTGTGGATCTGGCCCCAGCTCTGTCTTGGCCCATCCAGCCCTGGCTGCCCTCTCTGGTTTGTTAGCTGTGGGATTGTCAGAGGATGAAATGAAGATCCCCAGCCTGAGTGATTGCAGGAATTCATTACACACTTGACTATTTTTTTCTAACACCTACTAATGTCCTTCATGTTGGGCTCAAAGTTCTGGACCGCTCCCTTCTTACAAAATATTCAGGGATGGGGGGGAGATGGGGGAATGTTCCAGGATTCCTCTGGCAGGAGCCAGCCACCAGCAGGCAGGTGGGGAAGACCCAGGGGGGGTCTGTGCGGGGTGGGAGGTGGGGAGCGGCTGAGGGGGATTGGGAGATAGGAGTGGGCTGGGGAGGTCAGGGTTCACTTTTCCCTGAAAACAGCCCTGGGTTAGGAGGCCAAGCTCCTGGCTTTCTTACACAAGTTACTGCCTTTCTTGGAGACTCAGTTCCATCATCTGTAAAAATGGACCTCATTAGTGCTCCCCCAAGGATGGTGGCAAGGTCAGAATGCATCATGGTGTGCATGCTGATATCTGGGATGGACAGCAGGCCCCTAACAAGGGCTGGATCTGAACGGCCGAATCTGTCTGAATCCCCCTGCAGAACTTGGAACAGAAGGCGGTTTTCCTGGCCAGGGTTTCCCTGCCCACTTGGCCAACGTTTCCTTCCCTGGTGTTTCTGGTGAAATTTTACAATTCACAACGCTTTCCACTGCCTGACTCGTCATGAAGCAGGACCTTGTTTGATCCCTGCTGGGGGGGACAGAGGCACAGGAGGGCGCTCCCCACTGGAGTCTGACCAGCTGGCTCCCCATGGGCTATAACTTTGTCCCAGTTTACTCATCCAAAAAATGCAGAGAAGTCAGCCTCCCTGATATGAAAGTAAGATATGTGTGCATCGGGGTGAGGGGAACAACCAGGAAGAACATTCAGAGGCTTTTCTGTTTTGCTCTCGCCCCCCACCATCAGCAGCGACTGCCACGGACCCCCTCAGCAGCCCCACTACTATGGAAGCTTGAAGGAAGGATCTAGAATGCCCATGCTTATCCCAGAGGAAGCCAACAGATCCAAAGTGGCTGCCGTAGCCCTTCCCGAGCCCCGATCCAGAAAGCCTGTCATGCCAGAGCTGCTTGAATTCCTGCAGCGTGACCCACCCGGTGACTGAGCCCCTCCGTCCCTCCCCGGCAGGAAATGCTTGATCTGCCCGGCCATGTGGAGGGACAGAAAATCCATGCCTGAATCAGGGAAGCCCTAAGGTGTGAACGTGAGGTTGCGCCCTCCCTTTCCCCACACCTGACCGAGAGGAGAAGCAACGGTGGGCATCCTCCCCCAGAAGAGTGACGTGCCAAGGGGGGCAGGGGGGTGAGTGGCCCGTGGTCCTTCCTGCTCGCAGGCGGGAAGGGGGTGCGTCATCTGCAGAGAATTTCATAACAATAGTACAATCGATCTAGAGTTTGCTGTGCTCCTTATTATCACTGTGTGTTGGCGAGGCTACATGAGGTCCGTGATAGAACACTCCTCTGCACGGGGGAGGGGCAGCGCCCCCTCCCCTCTCTTGCTGCGCCCTCGGGGCACAGGGCCCTGGGAGGCTGGCAGCTGGTTCTTCTTCGCTCATGCGTGGTGCCCAGGGCTGGCCCTCCTTTCTGATTGGTTTGGCCCTGCACAATGTGGAGGTAGAAATGCACTTGCAGGGGTCAAGAGTCACAGAGAGGTCAAAGTGCCAGTTTAGAAGGCAAAGCCCTTCTCCGCTTAGAACCCTCCCGGCCTTGCCCTAGTGATATTAGAGGGAGGCGGGGGGTCGAGGCCCCTGCAAGCCCTCGTCGACAGAGGCAAGGACTTTGGATTTTTTTTTTTAATTTTTTTTTTTTTTAAAGACTTTATTTATTTGACAGAGAGAAACATAGTGAGAGAGGGAACACAAGCAGGGGGAGTAGGAGAGGGAGAAGCAGGCTTCCCGCTGAGCAGGGAGCCCGATGCGGGGCTCGATCCCAGCACCCTGGGACCATGACCTGAGCCGAAGGCAGACGCTTAACGACTGAGCCACCCAGGCGCCCAGGACTTTGGATTTTGTTACAATCACAGTGGGAAGCTCTGGGAGGGTTCTAGGCAGAGGAGGGCTGTGATCTGATTTATGTTTGGGGAGAACGGGATAATTCAGGAAGCTGAACCCAGGAACGGGCTCCGGTGAGACTTCGGGACGGCGTTCTTTGTTTTTCCATCTACAAGGCTTTTTGGATGTCTGCTGTGTGCCAGGCTCCAGGCCAGCACGGGGTTGGGGGGCTGGGGGTTAGCATGAGTGAAACGGAGAGGACCCTGCCTTCAGGGGGCGCAGGGCCTGGTGAGGGGAGACAGACATTAATTCGACTATCGTACCAACATCGACGACGCTGACCAGTGCTGGAAGGAGGTGCGAGCGTCCTGGAGCCTCAAAGGAAAATGTTCTCGAAGGAGGGCTTTTAACAGAGATCTCAGGACGCGGTGAGCTAATCAAGTAGGTGTGCGAAAAGCAGGGCGGGAAGGTTGTCCAGGGGCCCCGAGGCCAAGGGGGACGAGGGGACTTGGAGAAGCTGCAATAGAGCCAATGTGGTTGGGAGTACGATTACAAAAATTTTTTTCTCGTAATGAAAACTTTTAAGATCTACTCTCCTAGCATCTTCCAAATACACAATACGGTATTGTTAACTGTAGCCCCATGCTGTACAAGGCATCCCCGGGACTTCTTTATTTTATGGCTGGGAGCTTCTACTTGTAACCCCCTCGTCTCCAGGAGAGAAAGAAAGCCACAGCCAGGGGGCCCGGCCGGGGTGTGGGGTGAGTCCAGCGGGATCCGCGGACACGGCCCTCTGGCACGAAGGCGCCAAGAAATACGACTTGTTTCTTCTACGGGCACAGTGACCGCCACCTTTGGTCTTGATAAGTAGATTGTGTTGATTCATGGCTTTGGGCCTCAAGTCCCAAAACCACAGTCTGGCTTGGGATAGGTTATTGGGGAGTAGAGAGATAGCTGGTCAAAATGCCGCCGTGCATCTGCACGCTCTTAATCATGGGAAACCCTGTCGAGTTGGCACGGGGGTTGCCTGGCCTTGTCTGGTTTTTCTGCTTGGCCCCTTGGGTGTGAGCACCTTTGCATGCAAAAAGCACCTGGGGGCAGGAACTCAGGCAGCTGGGCTGGGCCAGGATGCGGAGGCTTCCCACTCCCACGAAGCTCTGAGGAGGTTGTTGCTGGGGTGTGTGTGTGTGTGTGTGTGTAGTAACAGCTTTATTGAGATATAATTCACGTACCATGCAACCCACCCATTTGAGATGTACAATTTAATGGTTTTTACTATATTCATGGGGTCGTGCGACCATCACCACAATTTTAGAATATTTTTAGCACCCCCAAAAGAAACCCCAAACCCGTTAGCAGTCCCTTCCCCCTTTCCTCCCCTGCCCCAGCCTGTAGCAACCACTAATCTGCCTTCTGTCTCTGTAAATTTGCTTATTCTGGACATTTCGTAAATGGGCTCATCGAGTCTGGCTTCTTCTACTTAGCATCATGTTGATCTAGCATCATGTTGATCTTCTACTTAGCATCATGTTGATCTTTGAGTCTGGCTTCTCCTACTTAGCATCATGTTGACAAGGTTCACCCGTGATGTAGTGTGTATCCGCACATCGTTCCTCTGTACTGCCCAATAATAGCGCGTTGCGTGGATAGGCCACGTCTTATGCACTTATCACCAGATAGGCATTGTATTCTTGCCCCTTTGGGGCAAGAACGGTGCTGCTATGAACATTTGTGTGCAAGTTTTCATGTGATCCGAGGCTGTCATTCCTCTTCGGGTATCCACCTGGTTGGGGAAGAGCTAGGTCACATGGTAACTCTTTATTTAACCTTTTGGGGAAAACCTAGACTGTTTTCCAAGGCAGCTGCACCCTTTTTCACTCCTACCAGCGGCAAGGGAGAGGTCTGGTGCCCACAGCCTCACCAATACTCGTTAGAGTCTGCTTCTTTATTACAGCCATCCTACGGGGTATGAGGTGACTTCTCACGGTGGCTCTGATTTACATTCCCCTAGTCATTATGTGGAACATCTTTTCACGTGCTTATCGGTCATTTGTAAGTATTGTTTTTTAGAGAAACGTAGATTCTGATCCCTTGCCCATGTATTTCACTGGCTCGTTTGTCTTTTTATTATTGAGTTGTAAGGTTTTTTTTTTTTTTTTTCAAATATATTCCAGGTAAAGTTCTTTATCAGGTATATGATTTGCAATATGTCGGGCAAGCTGTTGTGATTCCTGGCAACCATCCTCTGTTGGGTGGGATCCTGTTTTTCTTTTCCTGACAACGGAATTCCAACGAGTAAATGTGGAAGGAGCGACGGGCTTGAGAACCACCATTTGGCAAATGCCGGGGTGCCGGAGTCCAGCCCCAGCCGGGGTGGGTCTCTCATAGGAAGGGACGGCGTCGGCGAATGAGGAGACACAGACACAGGATCAGGTTGCAAGCATCTCCTCCTGACAGCCTCGGAGGAACTTTATTTATATGTTAGGATATTTTTGTTTTTCCATACTTTCGTAACATGTGATTATGTTTTTTTTTACAATTGATTGAGATAATCTTAGATCATTTTTTGGATCACAGACATAGCCTTCTTTCATTTTTCCTTTGTAATGATTAACATGACCTTTATTGATTTCCGCTTATTGACTCTCGCTAAAACTAAAAAACAGTACGCAAAGAGAAAGGTGCTAGACAGAGCATGACCGTCTTGTTATTTTGTTCTATAGAAACTAATTCTTCGTGGAATTAGTTTCATTATGATTGCTTAGATAGGCATAACTAAGATGAGTAGTCACTTTATCATGACACCCCAGAAATATTCCCACAATTATAAAGATTGCCATAAACAAAATGAAAGAGAATGACAGGAGCCAGCTGTGGAGTCTCCTGTTTTCAGGATCGTCCCCCATACTTGGACCTTGTCAAACAGCATGAGTAGCTTGGCTTGCGCCACCGGGGTAGAAATAGTTTCTGGTGAGAATCTTAAACGGGTGTTAAAATTGGTGGGCAGAGTGTATATAAGAAGCGGGACATTTCCAGTTTTAAAGTACCCTCCCCACGGGATACTTACTGGGAAGCGACAATAGCAACTTCACACCGGAGGAACTTGGCAGGCAGCATCTCAATCAAATGGCCAAGGTTAATATCAACCATATTGGGACGAGCTGATGTCGTGTGCCACCTGGTATGATGCAGAAAAATATACAACCCGTCTTTTGTGGCTTTTTTACCCAAAATGCATACCCTGGATTGCATGGCGAGGAGACATCCAAAAAAGCCAAATAGAGGGGTGTTCTAGAAAAAAGTGGCCAGTACGGACACAAAGGTGTCAAGGTCGTGAAAGCCAAAGGTGAGGAACTGTTCTGGATGAAAGGAGACCAGACACTCGTGACAACTGAAAGCAAGGTGACCCTAGGATGAATCCCAGACTAGGAAAAAAGACATTAGGGCAACTATCTGGGAAATGCAAATAAGGTCTATTGATTAGGTAGCAGTATTTTTCGATTTTTATCATATCACTGTGGCCTATGTTGACATTTAGAGAATCTGGATAGAGTAGATGGGGATTCTTTGTACCATCTTTGCAACTTCTTGGAAAGTCTGAAATTATTTCAGAATGAGAAGTTAACAACAAGGACAACAAAATCTTGCTTTCAAAACTCCTTAGGTTCCTGTCGCCTTAGGGAAGAGGCCCAATTTCTTAGCCAGATTGTCGCCAACCTTGCTGGCCTCACTCCAACCCACACAGGGTGGGTCTGCCTGTTACCCCAAAGGCAGCCAGGAGTAGGGGGGCATCCTGGAAGGGTTTCGGCTGGGAAGGGCCATGTGTCAAGTCCATGGCATCTTGGTGGGTGGATTCGACTGGACACGGAGAAGCCAGGGGAGGAGAGAATTTGCAAAAGTCCAAGGGAGAGACAATGAAGACAGAGAGGCCAGACTCCAAAAACATTTGGGAGGTGACATCAGTAGGAATTGGTGATGAGAATATTGTGTGTGTGTGGGGGGGAGAACCAGTGGGGGAAGCAAGGGTGAGGCCAAGGATAGAGTCCATCTGGGTGGCCGTCCAGCGTGCACAGTGTTTCATATTCATTCCTGCAAATGTGTTCTCTGTGCTTCCCCACCTGCTCTGAGCCTAGAAGGCTGACCACTGTGGATTGCATCCCTCGGCCTCTCTCTGGCTTCCAGGTATGTTCAGCCAATGAGAGAGCAGCAGGGGATTACAGGACAGGCAGAGAGAGAGGATGGGGTATCCCCCCAGTGCCCACTCTTCCAAGTGTGGCAATAGCTACATTCATCACCCAGTCATGGGGGCTGGGTTGTGTTGCTGCCTCTCGGTGCCCCTCCTAGAGAGAGGGGTAGACTAGCGGCTGATCCTCGGCGCCTCGCCATCCCTCGTCGGTCCTCTTAGCTCTCACCCTTGTCGCTGGAGAAATTATTCAATTTCTTCAATCCTCGCTTTGAGTGCGAGATCTGTTTCTTACCAGGTCCCTAGCAATATATACCCAGTTACCAATGCCTTCTCCGGAGTTTGTCACTGCTCCTGTCATGTCTCCAGCACTATGAATGGCTAGTCCCTGGGGGAAGAGGGAGCTTCCGTGGAGTTCCTCTGTCTCTCTGCTCCAGTCTGTGCTGAGTGGTGGAGGGTGGGCCCTTGACCGGACCAATTAGAGTCCTTCCCTGGGACGTTTCCGAGTGGAGAGATGCAGTCCCTGGTGATGTTAGTGAGTGTTAGAAGCAAATGCGCCTTGGGCCCGCTGGTACCCTGCGCCCCGCGGCTACAGATGATACCCCAAATCCTCCCATGGACTAGGCTCGTTCAAGTTGGTTTCCCATCACGGACAGTCGAAAGCATATGACTAATGTAACTGTTCAACAGGACGGTGGGGTCCTAGCACAGACGGAGCTCCATACCGTACACATCTGTCCCCGGGGGCTCGTATTCTGGAGCCGAAAGCCCCTCTGGGCTGGACGCTGAGATGCAGGAGTCGTCTGCCACAGTAGGGGAACTGAAGCCATCGGGACGGGTGAGCTCTGAAAAGGGACAGATTTGGTACCCAGAGCCCGTCTTCCTCCCAGGTACCTGTTTCCCGTGAGCACTGTTTTCCGCTGCTCAAGCTGCTACAACAGAGGATCGCAGCCCTCATGGCACACTAGGAAAAGCAGACCAGTTAAACCTGTCTCCTTGGAGGTGGGGTCCGGGCATCAGTGGTGTGTCAAGCCTTCCAGGTGATTGTAATGTGTGCAGAGGAATCAGCTGCCCCTGCTGCTTTGGAAGGGGTGCTGCGGGCCTGGTTCCAGGAGGTGGTGGGCGCAGAGAAGATGCAGAGGGCACATCCTCTGTGCTCGAGGCTCCGGTGCAGGTGAGGAGCCTCCGAAGCCTGAAACAGCAATCAGAGAACAATGCAAGGCAGCCTGTAATTAACTGCTACGCCGCGTGCTGCCCACTCTCCGTGCTCTGGAAGCTCCAAGAACAGGGACACCGAGGGGACGGGGGAGCCTACTCTAATCCCACACGGTGCACACTGCCTCAGGCTTACCACGTGTTTCGGGTCCATCTTCTCCCTCTGCGGGGCCTGGGTAGCACGCAGGGTCCACACCTTGATTGCACTGAGCTCGTGGGCGGTCAGACATCTTCCTAACTGTAGAGCGCTGGGCACATGTGAGCTCATGGCCCTTGTCAGCGCACAGGGCGTGGTTGGTGGGTCATAGCGCTGGATGGAAGAGGCCCTTCCTAGGGGTGACCTGAGGACCCGCAGCCCCGCATCCTGCTCCCCTTCAGTGTGACGTGATCACGTGCGCTGCCGCGTGTAGGAGGAGGGTCCAGCCAGCCCTGCATCTTTCCCTGGCGCGGCATCGGGGGGCCTGTGGCTTCCAGCGCCCCCCGGAATCTAGATGCTGCCACGGCTCCCGCCCCTGCTCACCTCCCTCCCTTCCTTCCTCCCAGGGCTGAGGTTGATTCAACTTGGCCCTGGAAGGGAGATCCCTTTCCAGAGCTCCCAGTCTGGTGGGGAAGGCGGATCCAACAACCAATGATTACAGGGCAGCCTGAGCAGGGCTACTTAGAGACGTACTGATAAGGACTCTAGTCCAGCAGCCTCTCACCCCATGGAACCCCTTCAAGGCCATCCTGCCCATCACGTCTTTTTTTTTTTAATTTTTAATTTAATTTTATTTATTTGACAGAGAGAGCACAAGCAGGGGGAGAGGGAGAGGGAGAAGCAGGCTCCTTGCTGAGCAGAGAGCCCGATGCGGGACTCCATCCTAGCACCCTGGGATCATGACCTGAGCTGAAGGCAAACTCTTAACCGACTGAGCCACCCAGGCGCCCCAACCCATCACGTCTTTGGTGAAGCCCTATCTGGCTCCTCCACGTAGAGAGAGCTGCCCTTCATCCGTCCTCACCCATATGTGTCCTACTCCCCTCCACTCAGTGTCTCCCCACCTGCTCTGCCATGGTGAACTCACCTTAGGGCTTGCCCCCTGACCCTGGACTCCGTGAGGTCTGCATCTGTGCTCCATTCACTTCTGGGTCCCTGGAAGGCAAGAGGTGCCAGGACCTGGGTTGGGTGTGAGGGCGGGTCTGTCCAAAGGGCTGAACATTCGTCATTTTAAGAACAGGCACCAAATGCCCCTTAGAAGCGAATCCTCCTTGCTTAGGAAAGGTGATCAGCCTCTCTCCGGGAGGAAATGGGATGACGGGGGCTGGACTGTTCTGCTTTGACAGTAGGCAGGATTTGAGGGGCAGGGGGAGGAAGGAGAAGGGGGGAGGCCAGGGCAGAGATGGCAGAGAGACATCTAGGGAGAAAGATTTTAATGAGGCTCCTATAATTGCAAAGCAGATCTTTCTGCCTCTCCAGCCGTCAATAAGCCTTCTACCCACACGAATGCCTGGTATGAGTGGGTTTGGGGATGGAAACTGAGGAAAAGGGCTTCCATGTCCTGTGTCCAAAGGAGTGCGCTCGACTTCGTCTCAATGCTGCTCAGGAAACCGCTCTTGCTGCCGTGTGCCTTGACGTCCTCACGACAGGCGTCCCTGGCAAACAAATGGAGAGGCTTAAATCTCCAAGATACAAATCACTGTGGGATAGAAGGGGGCCTTGAAGCCAGTCGGTAACTCCAGATTTATTTCCCGGGAAGTATTTTTCCATTGAATTTGCTAAGAAACCCACGGTAGATGGAGCGTGCCCACCAAGCCCCAAGGCCATGCTGCTTTTCCCTCTCCTGGCTTTCAGAGCCCAGAGACGTCTGGCTTTTCCCACCCACTCCCTCAGTCACTCAGCAAACGTTCCCTGAGCATCTCCTGTATGCCCAGAGCTGAGTGCCCAGAGCGGACCAGATATGACTGCTGCCCTCCGGGGGTTACCACCCAGTAGGGACACGGACAGATGTGTCCTTGGACAGTTACCGTATAGCGTGGAAGGGCATTGTCAGATGTGGTCCCTGGGGCTCTGGGGGCACTGAGAAGGCACCTAGCCCAGAAGGGGTGGGACTGGAAGCTTCCAGAAAAAGATCATGAGAAGCTGAGTCTGAAAGGATGATAAGGAGTTAGCAAAAGTGGTTGGGGGCTGTGGACAGGCAAAGGCACAGAGGGGTGAGCCATGCCCCCATACAAGTGGAGCGGACCTCAGGATCCAAAGCAGCCTCTGCTCAGACTCCCTGAGGAAGCCAGAATGCACCAGAGCCAGGAGCGGGGACCCGAATCCCGCGGCAGAACTGTTGTGGTGGGCTCACTGGAGCTGGTCCCCCCGGGGCTCCCACCCCCGTCACAGCGCTGCCTCCCGCTAGCCACGATGGATTCTACACGGCGGCACCTGCCTACTGGGCCACCCCTGCCCACCCCGAGTCCCACAGATGTGTGGCTGGTGGAGCCCAGGTCACATGATGAAACCCTTGCTGCGAGGGAGGCGGCTGGGGGCTGGCCGGCCTCCGTGGGAGAAGAGGGAAGGTGCAAGGTCAAAAGGGGGGAATTCCCCGGCTGGAGGAGGAGGGTCAAGAGGCGCTGGGCAGGCGAAGGAACGGTGTATGGGCGCTCTCCAAAGCCAAGGGGGAGGGCTGTCCTTGGTGAGGGGGGCCCAGCGCCAACTGAGCCCTGCTGTTAAGGGCACCCCAAGGCCGGCCACAGGCGCCTCGACTTCCTCTTCTTTCATTCGTCCTTTTGCTCATTCATTGGGTCGATGACAGTTCTCATGTTCTGGGGGGCCCTGTGCTGGGTGTTAGGGCCCCTGGGCTGAGTCACTTCCTGCGTTGCATGTCCCCCACCCCCACCCTGGGAGCTCACTGTTTGGTGGGAGAGACCGAGGTAGGAGGCCTGCACCTGCGATGCCAGGCAGGGTGACCCGCGTCAGCTGCCCAAGAAACAAGGCCACCTGGCGCCGTGTGTCCTTCCACCAAGGGTCCGAAAGTTTCCTCTGTGGCTTTGCACATGGTATGGTGGGCAAGGCAGGGCAGGAGGACCTGAAAGCAAAAGGCCCCGAGGGAAGCCAGGTCTCCCCAAGGCTTAGAGCCCAAGGCTTTGCTCCAGAGCAGGTGACCCCAAGCTCACATCACTGCCCTGGCCATGTGGGAGGTTCCAGACCCCAGGGGCCGCCGGCAAACACATGTCCCACCTTCATCAGCCTTCCTTTTTCTTTTTCTTTGTTGTCATGGTGACAGCTGTTGACCTGCCTTGGCAGTCCAAGGCGATGTGTGTGCACCAGAAATCACAAATCCCATGGAGGAAGTGCGCAGGGTCACGAGTGAAGTGTGGACACCCAACTCAGAGCCGTGATGAGCCTTTGGGAGAACCCTCTGCCCCCTGCCCTGTGCCCCTTCCTTCTTTTTTTTTTTTTTAAAGATTTTATTTATTTATTTGAGACAGAGAGAATGAGAGACAGAGAGCATGAGAGGGAGGAGGGTCAGAGGGAGAAGCAGACTCCCTGCCGAGCAGGGAGCCCGATGCGGGACTCGATCCCGGGACTCCAGGATCATGACCTGAGCCGAAGGCAGTCACTTAACCAACTGAGCCACCCAGGCGCCCTGCTCCTTCCTTCTACTGCGTGGTGAGGAGGCACGTTCATAGGGCCTGGGGAACCTGCCCCTGGCTTTTTCTGAGCCGGATGCCATGACTCGTCTCCTCCTACCCCTTCCGAGCTTTGGGGTGCCCATCTGGAGAATGGCGGCTTCTCTCTGGAGAAGCACCCACGACGTAGAACTTCATTATTCCTGCTCACGCTTTGTTCATTGTTTCCTGCAACACCGGGCTGAGGTGTTGGGGAGGGCAGTGGCTGCAGTGAATTGTGTGCCACGGCTCTTTATAGAAAGAGCTATAACCGTGGACGATCCCCAACTACCCCTCCATTAGACATGCATAGCCTCCTCCATCCTCGGGTGGCCTGGTGGCCCACAGGCATGGGATCTGCGGTGAAACCCCTGGGTATCACCAGCTTTGTGACTTTGGAGATACCGCGTCCCCTCTGGGGCCTCAGTTTCTCATCTGTATAATGGGAATGATATCACTCACCTGACAGGGGGAGCAGAAGGGCCTGGGTGATGTCCCGAGTCACTGGCTCACACCTGGGTGAGACTTGCCTGGCTCGTCAAGAATGTTGGTCCTCACATCTCCCTTTCCCTAGAGCCATCCCAGGAGGAGATGGCCCCCCGCGCCCTGCTCCACCTGCGGGAGCCCTGAAGCGCCTTCCCCAGGGAGGTGGAGACGGGCTTCTCTTAGCTCCTCAAGAGAGCAGCAACCATTCCTGCGAGTCAGAGGAGTTGAGAGAAACCGTGGAACCAAAATAGCTCTTTTCCATAAACAAAGCTGCTTTTCGTTGGGGGAAATGTAAACAGGCAGATGCATGAGGAGCTGGTGCCATCCGGCAGAGCAGTGGGGGAGGTGACAGTGGGAGGCCGGCCTGGTCTGGGGGGGGGGGCCCTCACCAGGCAGGAGGCCGCTCAGTGCCCACGTGGCAGGGCCCACTGGCCGCCCTCCTCAGGCTCCCGCCGCACCCGGCAGCCCTGTGGGCCCCTTTGGGCAGGGCTGGGACCTCTCCTCAGGCTGGACGTAGCTCCTAGGGTCAGGGAGCGGGGACCTCTGGGAGGGAGTGTGGCGGTCCCTGTCTGCCACCGTCCCCGCCCCAGTGCGGAGCCCCGTTCCCCTTCTCTGCTCCCCATCCTGGGTTCCCAGCGCGCTCGGCTCGCTTCATAGTTGGTTATCCTGGCCGTGAATCAGCCTCAGATCCCATGAGTGTGCCTTACACCGGGAGGGATCTGTCAAGTGCAGGAGGGCTCCCTGGCGAGGCGTCCATGGGGCAGGGAGAGGGAGAGGATGAGTGGGGGAAAGCAAGGGAGAGAGAGGGAGAGAGAGAGAATGAGTGTGTCCCAGCCGGTCTGCCTCCACTCAGGGTGCACGGGCTTGGGCCTCGGGGGTGTGGAGCCCCCACAGAGACCCCTCGGCTGGGCGCCAACAACTCCCGAGGGCTTCCGGGGAATGGGCCCGTTTCTGGGTTGGCAGCTGTGGCTTTACTGAGACCACAGACCTGTTTTTGGCCAGGGTTGGTGGTCCAGCCTCAGAGCTGCTGAGCTGTCCCCTGGGAGGACAGTCTGTCAAAGAACGATAGAGAGTTCTAGAGCCAGATGGAACCTTGCCCATCACACTGAAAACACCACACAGTACCCCCGTTGCACCTGTCCGGGGCTGTGTGTGAGAGAGATGTTAATTACGTCCCATTTACAGGTGGGAAGACACGGCCCGGAGCCGTGAGGGGGCCCGAGCTAGAAGCCCATCCCAATGGCCGGCCTGCCTCAGTGGCAGTTCTCCACTCTACCATGAGGCCATCTCTTATCCAGAGAAACTGAGGCCACTGCTTCCTTTTGCAGGGGTGGAAACAGAAGCCCAGGGATGGTAAATAACCTCCCGAAGATGATGGGGCAAAATGAAGGGCAGAGCTGGGCCTGCCCCCGTGCCTGCCAAGCTCCAGGCCAGGATCCTGCCTGCTTCACGGCTGTTGCTTTGTTTGCGGTCAGGGAGGTCTGGGACGTGGGAGGGCAGGCAGGTGCCTGGGAGGAAGGCGGGCTGAGGTGTTGGGGAGGGCAGCGGCTGCGGGGCTCCCACCTGCCCAGGGAGCAGAGGATGGCTGCCGCCGGCCCTGCCCCATGGGAGCAGCGTGTCCCCTCATCTGTAAAATGGGATGATGATGCTCCCTGCCTTTGTGAGCCCTAACTGAGACCCAGGCGCCAGTCAGAGGAAACCGTCCTCATCCTCCTGCCCAGCCTCTGTATGTCTGAGCATGGTGACACACGGCACTGGGAAAATAGCCTCCGGCAGAGGGGATGCAACCGTCCTGCTGACGGGTCCCCTGCCCCAGGACAGGCACCGGAGGCCTGGTTGGGGCCAGGTGGATGCACTTCCTTTGGGGAAGCTGGATGGGGACAGAGGCTTGGGGCCTGCAGGGAGGGGACAGGACTTGCCTGCAGCCCCAGGAGGTGGGTAGGTGGTGGCGGGGGGGGAGGCTGCCGCGGAAGCCCAGGAGGGAGGTGGGGCCCGGAGTGGGGGTGAGCATGGGCAGAACCATGGAGGGACAGGCGTGGGCTGTGTTGAGGGCTCCCCCACCTCAGTCCCCGGCTGAGGGGGCTGGTGGGCCGGGAAGGGCCACCCTGGTGACCCTCCAGGTGGGCCAGGAGGTGGGATCAGCGGGGAGAAGCCTCTCTGGGCAGGAAGGAGTCTGAGTCCTGGACTGGAGGCCAACAGCCCCCTAAAACCATTTTCTTGACTCGTGTGTCCCCTTGGGAGCATCTCCGACTGGTTCCAGAAGGTCTGATCAGAGCAGAGGATTAGTGTCCCTGCCAGTGGGGGGACATGGGACCAGCTGGGGTCCCCATAGGGGCCGACTCCCACAAAGACCCCACAGTCTCTTGTGAATCCCTCCCCACCCCTGCGGCTCATTTCTGAGAGGGGCCTGCTCCCCGTTCCTGTTCTCCCAGCACGGAACCCAATCTTTCGGGTTCTGCTCGCAAATGTCCTCCGGGCCCACACCTCCTCTGCCTTTTCCTCCACTCGCTCCTTCTGGCCAACGTCCCCCTCTGGCTACTGTCCAGCTTCCTGGTCATGCTCCGTGCCTCCCGCCTTCCTGTACCCTCCCCTGGAGCTCTCTCCTCGCTTCTTGCTGCCAGATGGAGCCTAGAAAGAGGGCTCAAAGCCCCGTGGTGCGCTTAAACTCCGAGTCAAAGACCTGCTGTGGCTCCCGGGTGCCCACCCAAGGGAACCCACATTCTTGAGGCTCCCCCGCCTCAGGCCCCGGCCTTGACCAGATCTGTGTGTTCCCCACATGGCCTGAGTCGTGTTGTCGCCGCATAGGCTCCTACTCTTAGGCCCCACATTCCTCCCTGAGGTCTCACCAGATCCCCCGCCAGAACCCTCTCTCCCAGGACACTTTGCAGATGTGTGTGCCGGGGGTGGTGGCATGGAGGGGATGGGAGGGGAGGGAAGGGGAGGGTTAGGGGGAGGGTGGGGCTGGTTCTCAGCCTGGACATGCTCGGCCTGGCTCTAGTTGGCTTTGGGGGCCCCTGATCACGCATCCTTCAGGCTTGGCCAGCTCAGGGCAGTGACTCGGGCTTGCCCCATGAGAGCTGGCCCCAGGGAGCTCAGCATGGCTCCCAGCCACAGCTGTCCCCGTGCAGGGGGCAGTTGCCCCCCCCCCCCCCGCCCCGCACTCCACCTCCCTGCTCTCCACTTAGCCTCCTAACGGGGTGGCTGGGGTTCTGGCGAAATCTTGGATGGGGGCTGAGCTGAAGCAAGGAGTCCCGGTCCAAGTCCTGACTCCGGTCTACTGATGGGAGGCCAACGGGTTCCTGAAGCCTCCCCCACGGCTCTTTGGAAGAGCCGCCATGATGGGAGGCTGGCCAGCCATGGGTGCTGAGGACCCACACGCTTGCCCACCCCCAGGGAAGTGGGAACGTGGTCGGGGCCATGATTCACCGCTGCCGCCTCCATGAGGTCATCTGCGGCCTCCTAACCGCGCGGGACCGGGCTCGGCGGGGGCCGGCCCAGCGGGATGGGGCAGCCTGGTCCTCCCCTCTCCCTCTCCCTGGCAGGCAGGAGGGGAAGGCAGGAAGGCGGCCTATCTATCTCTGCCACCATCTAATTACCCCGAGAGGTAATTGCTCTGGGTTTTCTCTGACACCTTGAGATTTCTCTCCAGGGCCTTCCACGGTGCAGCCAAAATAACCCTAAGGAGGCTGCAGGCCCCAAGACAGCGCCTATTGCTAAACCCCAACAACTCCCCGTCAGCCCCGCCGCGACGTGCCTGAGCTTTGAGACAGCGTGAGTTTATGACAGGTCCCATTATGTCTCTTGCACAAGCACCGAGTGTTGAAATACCCAACGGATGATGACAGTGTTGAAATAACCTGTCGTCTCAGCACTTTCTCCGTCATTAGCCAGATGTTCCAGCCCTCAGAAGCGTTTGCAGCCTTTTGCAGGGAGGGAGGGGGCCAGGATGGAGGCGGCTGGGGCCTGGGTGGGAGGACGGGGCTGGGGGCCTGGAGTCCCCGGGGAGAGCAGGGCAGGGGCTGGTTCAGCCTTGGAGAAATGTGGCAACGGGCAGAGGGGCAGGTGGGGGGGGGGCCTCCTGCTGGAGGAGGAGGAGGAGGGGCTGACCTCCACGGTCCCCGAGTCCCACAGTCACCACGGGAGGACCCTGCGTGTGCTCTGCCTGCTGGGGCAGTTTGGGGAGGGAGAGTCTCTGTCGGGGCCCGTGGGGAGCCGGCCATATGGGCTCTAGTTGGCTCCGAGTGCAGCTCAGAGGGGTGAAGTGACGTCCCGAGACACCCTGCTCCCACCCAGGAGAAGAGGAAGCCTCGTCTTGATTCTGGCTTGTGCCCCGCATCGTGCCCTCTCCCGCTCCCAGCCCTGCAGTGGCCTTCGGGAGACCACCCTTTAGCCAGAGGGGGAGCAAATGGTGGGGCCAGCTGGCCAGGCCTGGCCCCTGCTGATCACCTGCTAGAGAGGTTTCCAGACTCAGGCTCCCCGCCTGGGTTTGCATCCCGGCTCCATTCCTGCCACCTCTCTGGGCCTCGGGGTCTTCGTCCGATGGGTCCACCTGTGTTTGCTTTATACACACCTGTGTGTTGCACACCCAGAGGAAGGCACTTTCTGCTCCTTTTTTTCAAACGACCTAAGATCCCTCAATAAGCATAAGGCCCTGTCACTGGAGGCGTCCCAGCCTGGGGAGGGACAGCCACCAACTGCGGAGGGGACTGCAGCATTAGTGGGGGGTGGACGAGAGGCTGAGCTCCTACATCTGTTGTTGATTTGGGGAATTAAGTGAAGGAGTTTGCAGCTAATAACCGAGCCCCAGAGGGGCTACAGCTGCCAAGAGGGTACAAATGGGAGGGGTGACCAAGTTTTGATCTTCAGTGCCTTCCTGTTTCTCCTGCTTCTGGAACCCATTGCAGGTCCCCACGCACTATCAGTCATTCACACCTTAGTGAGGACGGCTTTCCTGGGATCCTGGCCTCGCACCCTGGAGGTAAAAGTGCTGCCATCTTCAGGCTCTGTGGCCCCAGCCCAGCTTGGGCTGTCAGTCCTGCCCCTGTTCCTCAAGAGCACTGGGGCAGGCTTCTGCTGACACCTCCTCCTGGCTCAGAGGAAGGAGGTGGACCCCCAATCAGGGACCCGGCCTGGGTCCTGGGTGTCACTTGCTGTGTGATGTTGAGCAATTGTGTTTCCCTCTCTGAGCTCCAGTTTCCCCAGCAGTATTAAGGATGCTGAGAACGTGTGACTTCCAGGGTCGGTGTGGGCTGTGATAATGTGAAGGCGTGCAGGTGCCTCTTCAGGAGGGGACCTCGTGGCCGGGACGGCTCTGGCTGGGGGGACAGTGGGGCTCAGACAGGAGGCTGAATGTGGAAGGGTGATGTGGCTCTGCTGCCCAGCATAGGGGCAGCCAAGGGGCTGCTCAATCCGACCCCTCTCCAATGCTCCCTCCTTCCCTTGAGCTGCCTCATGGCCTTGGCACTTGCTGGGCTCTTTGTAGCCAAGTGCTCCTCCATCCCACCATCTCTTCTGCTGGCTCCATCCTTCCTATCGTCCCAGATTAAATGTCACCTCCTCCGGGAGGCCCTCCTGAACTACTCCATCTAACGGAGCTCCCACCCCTCCGGTTACTTTCCATCGTGTCCACTTATTTCCTTTAGAGTCCTTATCACGTGTAATAATCTCCCTTATCTATTGTTTGTCTCTTCCATGAGAATATAAGGATCTTGTCTCTCCTGCCCATCACAGCATCCTTGCTGTGTCTTGCACATAGTAGGTACTCAATAATAGTTGTTGACTGCGCAAGGGTGTCAATTGATGAACTAACGCATTTATGAGAGCAGATGATGATTTATTGAAGGCCTGCTATGGGCCAAGTGATTACAGATAGCCCACCCTTCCCCCGGGGCTGTAAACAGCATCCTGGAGACTTGTAAAGACTATTCCTGCCTGGGCTCCTCCCCTGGAGATGCTGATCCAGCTGGTCTGAAGAGGGGGCTGAGCATCCTCTAAGCAAATCAGATGTGTTTCCAAGTTTAAGAACCACTGATGTAGTCCTGTGAAAAACAAACAAAACAAAACACACAAAAAACAACAAAACTGTTTATTTTAAGCTAATTTCAGACGTAGGGAAAACTTGCAAAAACAGTTGCAGAATTCCTATGGATCTCTTACCCAGCTTCCCCTGTAAAGTTAGCATCTTCTATAACCGCAGTGCGAGGCCCCAAAGCAGGAAATTAACATTGGCACAATCCTAAGGAAGTAAACTGCAGGTCTTGCTCCAATGTCACTTGATTGTCCCCTACTGTCCCGCTGTGGGCCCAGGACCCTAGCCAGGGCCCCACGTTGAACTTCAGCTGTCATTTCTCCTCTGCTCGCTAGCGTTCCTTGGTCTGTCTTCACCTTTATAACCTTGACACTTCGCAAGAGTCCCGATCAGGTGTTTTGTTGAATCCCCCTCAGTCTGGGTTGCTCCTGAGTTTTCTCGTGATTGGGGCGACGTTATGCGTTTTAGGGACGATGCCACGGGAACAGTGGTGTGTCCTCGGTGCATCGTGGCTCGACGATGCCTTGTTATGTTAGCTTCGATCGCTTGGCTGCCGTGTGCGGGCCGTGTGTCTCCTTGTAGAGTTACTGTCCTTCTCCTCTCATTAGTGGATAAATATATGGGGAGTGATACTTCGAGAAGAGGCAAACTCCTGTTTCTCTTTAAACTCCATTAATTTCAGGATCCACTGGCGGATCTCCCTTGCAACAGTAATCACCCAGTTGTTTGCTCAAGGGCCTTCCTTCCTTCTGCAGTATCGATTGGCATTCAGTGCATACATACAAGGGCTGTCCTTTGTCCCCATGCCCTTATTTTTCTCAGTGTGGATGAGTCCCTCTTTTCCTTCCCATGAAATTTTGCCACCTTGGGGACTAGGCGTCACCACTGAGATTTCGGAACGAGGAACCGTGGTCAGGAGTCTGTGGATCACTCACCCGAGCTCTGGCCGGTAAGTGGCTGAGGAGGCCGTCAAAATCACCCCAGAGTCAAGCCCCGTCTATCTTTTAGCCCTGATCACTGCCTTGGCCTCTGAACTGCCTGTCTCCACCCTTGGCCTTGTAATTCCCATTTGTCCCCGCCCTTGCCTCCAGAGCACCAGAGTATTTGAAATCCTTCGCTGGCTCCTCGAGTCCTCTAGATTGAGCTCAAACCTCAAACTCTTTAGCGTGGGTTAAAAGGCCCTTTTGGATGTCACCTCAGGCGCTCCCTCGGGCCTTGTCTCTCCCCATTCTTCTTTTTAGGCTCCGGCAGTGTTTTGCCCCAGGATCTTTGCACATGTTCTCCTGACTGAGACACTCTGCTCCTTTCCTGGCTCACTCCGACTCTTCCTCCAGGGCGCAGAGTCAGGCATGCCTCATCCTAGGGATGCCTTCTGAGCCCTCACACCTGTTTGGGGCCTGCTTGGGAGCGAGGGTGCCCCTTGGGCTTCCCTTGATAGTGGTCCTTGTCACCTGCCTTGTCTTCCCGGTCCTCTCTGGCTGGACTGTGAGCCCCTCGAGGGCAGGGATTGGGTCTGGGGATCCCTAGCACCCGGCACATCAAGGTGTTTGGTTAATATTTACGGAATGGATGAAAAATGGACTCTGAAGCCATTTTCCTTTCTGCAGCCCTGTGTACCTACCGCGAACATGGCAGTGTGCCAGGGACTCTAGAAATTGACAGGAAATTGGAGGGAGAGGAAGTCTGCCTGTAAACCTGAGCTGGGGGAGGGCCCTTGGAGGACTCAGCATTGATGGAATGTCTACAGTTGGCTGGCTTATCTGCCCCACTCCCAGCAGCACCATTCTGTAGGAAAGGAAATGCAGGCTCAGAGAGGTGAAGTTACTTGTCCGGGGTCACACAGCTGCTTAGTGCCAGAGCCAAGATTGGAATGCAGGCCCGTGGGACGCCAGCATGCGGGCACGAGTCACTACCCCACACAGCTTCCTTCTACCCCGTGTCCAGACCCAGAGCTTCCTTTGGGTCCCAAATCCAGTGGTTTTGCGTGGCTGTTCCCTATGTCATTAATTGCCCTCCAGACCCTGCCTCTTTGGGTGTTTCTGTTACAGTTAAAAGAGCAATAAAACACAGCATAATTGGAAGACAAAGGCGACTGCCTGGCCAGCCCGCCCTAAGGAGCGGAGTGCCGGTAACTTGGGTGTGATGCTACCTGTGATTCATGAAGAGCAATTACAGCCTTCTGCATACGGGTGCGTACAAGCTGCCGGGTGGGGTGCGAGCAAACACGGCATTTAGTGGGGCAGTAAAGCCCAGGCCTGTGGGGGGGAAGCACGGGGAGACGGCCCCCCTCCCCCGCCTGCCTCCCTCCCCCAGGGAGACACTGTTGACGCAGAGCCCTTTAAAGTTTGCAGAGCGCTCTTGCTGGTGGACAGAGCCGCATGCACGCTGGGGCATGACGGTGAGGGGCTGCGCGCTCAGGGTCAGGGCCCCCACGTGCCAGGGCTGATTCCCTCCAGGGTCCTGAGATGGCGTGCCATCGGGATCAAGGCTCCCAGCCCTGGATAGGTTGTGGCCCACTCGAGGGTGTCTGAAGGGGTGTCCCACCATCTTGATGAATCCAGGAGGGCTTCCTGAAAGAGGTGGGGTGTGGAGAGCCACCTAGGAATCCCTTCTTCCCCACCTAAGCCTTGTCTGTGGCTGGAAGGAAGCCATTTTGAAAGGGTGGAGAGGGACACCCTCCAGGTCCCCACTGAGCACCAGAGGCTTGGCTACCAACCAGCATGTCAGCTGATGGGCCCTGGGCTCGGAAACTGGCTCCCGCTGGCTTACTTGAGCTCACTGAGGTGGCCTCTCTCCCCAAATCAGAAAATCCTCCTCCTTAGCAGGAAGCAGTCTGCACAGAAGGCAGGAGCCAGTGCTGAGCTGATTCCAGGGAGCTGGGACATCGGGCATGCGGGGTTGTGTGGGCTCAGGCAGCGAAGAGGTCCCTTCTTGATCTAGAGCTGCCCCCAGGCCTCTGGCCACGGGTGCCCTTGCCCTACAGGTGTGTCCATTGACCCCCAGCCCCAGTCACAGGGTTGTGGTCTTTCTTGCCCACAAATGCCTCCTTGCCTAGAACCCTTCGGTGGCTCCCCGCTGCCTACAGCCCTTTCTCCCCAAATGGAGAGGGGCAGAGTCCTGTGGATCTGGGACTTGGTATCTAGGGATAAACAGACCACCAGACAAATACCTGATAAACATCAATGTTTACTTACCTGGCAAGTTATTTATTCCTAGAAAAGCAAGTCGCATTTCCATCCATGTCCCCGCATCCCAACCCCCTGCCCCTAGAGAAACATTTAGTTTCTTGTGGGTCCTTCCAGTATTTCTTTACATAAATGCATAAAGTGGTACGTATTTGCATACCTATGTCCTGCTCTCCTCCTTGTGCTTTACCTAATAATGTATGTGGGAAACTTTTGCATATAGAGAGCTGCCTCCTCCTCGTCCCTCCCCATCCTCCTCCTCCTCCACCTCCTCCTTATGTGACCGCTGCAGAGTATTCCACTCTGGGGTCCACCATGCTCTAATTCCCTACTCCTCTCACACACACCCTTGGTTGTCGCCGTATTTTTGCTGTTACACACAGCTTGGCGAATGTGCATGCATGTACATCCTTCCTCACGTGTTCCACGTGTGTCTGTAAATTCCCAGCATTGGGATTGTCAGGTCACCAGGGTCCGCGCATCTGTGACTGTGATAAGAACGCCTAAATCATCTTTCATCGGAGTTGTATCATTTTGCATTCCCATCAGCGACGTAGGAGAGTGTCTGTTTCTCAGCACGACAGCCTTACCAAGAGGCTGTGTTGTCAGACTTTTGGAGTTTTGCCTATCTGATTGGGAAGAAATGGTATCCTTGTTATAGTCTTACTTCGCATGTCTCTTCACAGGAATGAGGTGGACAATCTTTTCATAGGTTGAAGGGCTGCTTGTATTTCTTTCCCTATTATTATTGACGTAATTTATCATATTTTCTGGCTTTTCCATTTCAAGTCATTGTTGGAAGAGTGTCCCCATGCCGCGGGTTAATAAAGGGAGTCATTCTGATTATCTTAGGGTTTCAATTTCTTTCTTTTTTTTTTTTAAGATTTTATTTATTTGAGAGAGAAAGCGCAGGAGTAGGGGGAGGGGCAGAAGG
Source organism: Mirounga angustirostris (assembly GCF_029215605.1). NCBI lineage: Eukaryota > Metazoa > Chordata > Mammalia > Carnivora > Phocidae > Mirounga > Mirounga angustirostris. Next base: position 172,287,075 of record NW_026991713.1, read on the forward strand.
AGAGGTAGGGACACAGGCAGAGGGAGAAGCAGACTTCTTACTGAGCAGGGAGCCTGACACGGGACTTGATCCCAGGATCCTGGGATCATGATCTGAGCTAAAGTCAGATGCTTAACCCACTGAACCACCCAGGCGCCCCTTAGGGTTTTTTTGTTTGTTTGTTTGTTTTTAAGATTGTATTTATTTACTTGAGAGAGAGAGAGCACAAGTAGGCAGAGCGGCAGGCAGAGGGAGAGGGAGAAGCAGACTCCCCACTGAGCAGGGAGCCCGATGTGGGGCTTGATCCCAGGACCCTGAGATCGTGACCCAAGCCGAAGGCAGACACTTAACCGACTGAGCCAGCCAGGCACCCCCGCCCCCTTAGGGTTTTAATTTCTACTTCTAAATCGTGGATCCCTTTAGAGGTTGTCCTGATGAAGCACAGATCCAGCTCAATCGGTCTCCCGGTTGTACCAACACCATTTACTAAAACTCCCATCTCTACCTCCCCGAAACCACCTTCATCCTACACTAACTTCCAGTGTGTGGGGGGTTGTATTTCTAGGCTTGCTTTCTGTCCCCTTGACCTATCTACTCATGAATGTGGTAAGTAATTTGAAAACGCGTTTTTCTTTTTTTTTTTTTAAAGATTTTATTTATTTATTCATGAGAGACAGAGAGAGAGAGAGAGGCAGAGGGAGAAGCAGGCTCCCAAGGAGCAGGGAGCCCGATGCGGGACTCGATCCCAGGACACTGGGATCATGACCTGAGCCGAAGGCAGACGCCCAATCATCTGAGCCACCCAGGAGCCCGAAAACGCGTTTTTCTATTAAAACTAAGGCTATATACTGTGGAGCAGAATGCAAAATTTGCATATATTTTCAAGATAAAACTTGAAAGTTTCAAAGTGATTCTGAGCTTGCCCCCAAGCCTCTTCCCTCCGCAACAGACCCACTTCCTGCTGCCCACAACTGACCACGCTCAGGGTGTCAGCCACTCTCTGCCATTAGGAGAACTGCAGTCTAAGTGCTGCTAATAGCTATAAGTTGAGTTGTCGCCTCTTCCAGGAAGTCTTCCTGACCATCTCCTCACCCCCCAGGGCAGAGTTAGCAGCTTGCTCAGCATGTACCTGGGCACCCTCCTCTTGCAGCACCTATTAGCGCTATAATCACCTGTTTACTCGTCTCAGGCTCGAGTCCTCCTGGTCATGAATCAGTCAACATGTTCCTTACTCATTTATAGGGCAATAATCTGGCTGCAGCCCGGGAGCCACGTGCTAAGCGTCTGATTCTTGCAAAGTGTCAATCAGTCCATGGGCATTTTCTAGTTCCTTCCAGGGGCTCGGTGCTGGATTTCTCTGCTCCTCCCACTGGCCCCACCCCTCAGCCTTGCTGCCATCTCCCACGGGCTCCATGCAGACCCCCAGCCGGGCCTCCTCACCCTTGGGAGAGGGCTCTGCAGAGTGGCTGAGGGCCCAGACCTCCACTTGTCCTGGACCCTTTTGTCCAGGAGAGCTGAAGGGCCACCATCATTCCTTCCTGGACACCTCGCTACGGCTCACCGGGCCCGGCTGGCACGTCCCCGCCCCCACCTTCAGGCCCCCAGCATTTTCATGTACAAGTGCTGAGCCACAAGGATGCAGGTGTGGGGGTCTCATCTTGTTGGAGAAGAAGCCCCTTCCTTCATCTTCCAGAGGAGGAAGCTGAGGTGGGGTGGAGAGGGATAGGGGACAAGAACTGGGGCCTCCTGCTTTTCAGGCTGGAGGCAACCTATGGAGAGGTTTTGGCAGGGGACCCCCTGCGGGGCCTCCTCAGGTAACCCTGCTTCGCCAGCCAGTGTCCTGGGTCCTGGCAGAGTGTGATCGAGGGTTCAGAGCAGGGTCAGGGCTGGTCCCACAGCAGGACCGGAGACTAGCTGGAGCCTGTTCTGAGCAGGGACCATGAGGATGGGGCCAGAAGAAGGGGGCAAGGATGGGGCACAGAATCCCAGTGCAGAGGACAGAGTCCTGCTCTTCCAGACCCATCCTCCACTGCCTCCCCGTGTGGCTCAACACCCTCATCTGAAAGATGGGACAGTGACCAAGGCCTGGGCTTCTTCCTGCCTCAAAGGCTGGTGTATTGAGTAGACAGTGGGCAGGAGGGTGCTCTGGGAGCCAGGAAGCTGGCTCTGGTATGTGGCAGGGCTGCATCGCTGGATGACCGCTGTCTGCAGGTCCCTGCGGGGTCCCCAAGAGTCCCCAGAAGAATGGCTCAGTGAGGCGGCGGGGGGGGGGGGAGCGTGGGTGATTCTATTTCCCTCTCCAGTTAGAGCTATAAGCAGACGGACTGAGCTTCGGAGGGGGTGAGTTCCCCGTCACCGGTAGGGTGAAAGCTAGAGCTAGAGAGTTCCCCTGCCGGGAGGCTCTAGAAAGATGCAAGCCTTTGATGCCATTCTGTCCTTTCCAGCCTGGAAAGTCTCTGGCGGTGGCTTTGAAGACTTATTTCCTTTCTAACACAGCATTGTGTGTCAACTATACTTCAATAAAAAAATAATAAATTTTACAAAATGATAAAATAAATCATGAAAAAGAGAAGAAATCAACACATACATACACACACATGAAAGAACAAACTTGAGCTCTTAAAAAAAAAATAGAAAAGAAGAGAAAAAGAGTTCTTTCCTTTACCCCAGGCTTCAGCGGCACCCCACCTCCAGGCACACAGGGCCCCCTCCATTCCTGCCGGTGCAGAGCTGGGGGGAGGCAGCAGAACCTTGTATTCACCTGCCCCCTGACACCTGACTGAGGGTCCTCCTGGCTCAACGTGACCGGTGATGGCAAGGACTCCACTTAGTTACCCGGGGCAGGGTAACCAACTCTTTCTCTGCGGGGCCCCCATCCTCTCTCCCAGGTGGAACCCCTCGCCCGTGTCTGTCCTGCTGGGAGGTAGTCTCTGGAGTCCAGACAGACAATGGGCCGTGATGAAGGTACCATGTAATTTAACTCTGATCATGTGGCTCAGAGAAGGAGGACCAGGGAGTGGGTCCTTAACTGACCCCTTTCTTCCCCCTGCACCTGGCCCCACCCACCTTGTCTTCTGGGGAGCTTTAACCCAAGAACATTCTCGCTCCCCACACTCGGCTCTCTCCTCCTTGTGCTTCCCAGACCCCTCTCTTTCAATCCGGCAGCTCAGCCCTCCCCAGAGGGTAGCGAGCTGTCGTCCCATCCCTCCTGGTCTTCGGGCATTGGCATGGGGGAGTCGGTGGGGGCTTCCAGTCCCAATTCTGTCCCCTCTCTCACAACAGCTATGGATGTCACCCAAAAGGGAAACGCACCTTGCATCTCAAGGAGCATCTCAATTTCTCAGAGTGTAGCCCTGCAGGAGGGAAGGCTCTTTCTACAATGTGACTTTGACTCTGACCCTTGCAGCAGAGTTCACGCCTCCATCTAGGCGGGAATGCAAGCGTCTGCCTTGCCGCTCAGCCCCACCGCTCTGTAGGTTGTGCTACTCACTCACGGAGGTCCTTAGCCAGAATGGGGAAGGGAACCCCTTGCCCCAGGGCCCGCGTCTGGGACAGAGTCAGTGAATAAAACACAGCCATCAGCAGCCCGGCCTCTGGAGCCCTCCTGGAGCTGGGTTTGCCAGTGGTTCTGGGACTTTCACAAGCTTTGTGACCTTCGGCAAGTTACTCAGCCTCTCAGTCCCAGCGCATCTGCTACCTCCCCCACCCCAACCCCATGCTGTTGGAACATGAGACGAGGTAGTGGGTCGGCCACACAGCAACTGCTAAGTAAGCTGGGCTCTGTCACCAGTCTCCGGCCCTCGCCCCGCTCCCCTACACTCCCAGGTCCCTTTCCAGCCCCAGGACACAGCCCCTTCCCCCCACGCCCCCCACCCCCGCCCTATTAGAGCCAGATCATAAAACCTCCAGGGGAGGGAGGCCGGTGACATCTTTAGTGGCGACATTTGGGTGAAAAATTCATGACCATCAGTTACTCAAGGAAGAGGGGAAAAAGGAGCCATTTCCACGGCTCAGGAACGTGGCTCTCCCCGGCTGTGAGTCCACAAATCTATTTTATGTGACGAGATCTATAGTCTAATAGAAGGAGCTTATCACAGACTTAAGAAAAAGTGCACAATAATGGGCCACTCTTTCCCCACCTCCCAGCCCGCGAGGCGCCCTCCCCGAACATGAGGGCAGGGGCTCTCCAGGAGCCATGGAGAGTTCAGCAGCCAGCGGAGCCCCATGGGGGGATGGCTGGGTGGCCGGGGGCGGGGGGAACCGGTGACCCCCTCGCCCCACCTTTGTGCTGCCCCTTGGAGGCCGCTCCCCTGTCCTCATCACCATGGTGGAAATCTGCCACCCTGTTGTGTCAAAGTCTCTGCCGGGCCTGGTAGTCCCACAGTGCCGAAAAACCAGGCTGTCCGTCTGTCTGTCTGTCGCCACAAAGGAGGAATGGAGGCTTCCCCTTCTCCTGCTGCTTCTCATCCTGGAGAGGAGCAGCCAAGTTGAGGGAGGAGTCAGAGGTAGGCAGGTGGGGTCTCAAATCCTTTCCCAGATCCAGGTGCCTCGAGCCCAGGTCCGGGTGGGCCTGGGGTAGCTTTGAGAGGAAGGGGCTTGGTGTTTGCGGGGTGGCAGCTCGTCCTTAGGGAGCCTCGGTGTGGGGCTCGGGAGGCTGACATTCCATCTACAGGAAGGCCTGGGGCTGCCTGAGCAGGTCAGGGAGTTCCTGCACTGGGCAGGGCTCGCTTCGCTGGGGCCTGACCTGGGGGCATGCATCTGCTGCTGGGTGCAACCCAGGGACAGATCCCAGCCCTGGAGGCTCAGGGCAACTCCTCCTCCAGGACCCACAGTATCGCCCCCACCCCACTGGCCCCATCCACCAACCTCTAAGACCCGCCTCCCCCCATGGGTGAGCCAGACTGGGGACCCCGGTGGAGACGTGTGTGCCGCACGAACGAATGAGTGAGCAATTGAATGGATGGCTGTGGGCAGCCAGACCCCGGCTTGGTCCAAGCCTTGCCCTCTGTGGGGCATGTGGAGAACTGGAGGGCAGGCCTGCCCGGGGTCTGTTTGCAGGAGGAACCCGGAGCTTCCCCGGGGAATAAAGTCACCTGGGCCTTCGGACGTACACCTTTGGGTGGAGGACGGCGGCTCAGTGCTAGGGGGTAGGGGTGGGGAGTCATTTTTATTTTACATTTGGTTGTTTGGTTAGTTGTTATCGACCTCATCTGGAAAGGAATTTCACGAGGTATACAGTGATGAAGACAATAGGATGAAAAACAGAAGGAAAATGAACCCAAGGGGGACGTGACGGGGTGGGGGTGGGGGGAAGGAAGCAGTTTGCAGGTCTGGTTGGAATTTCGGGGCCACAACCTCTGACCTTCATTCCCTCATCTCTAAAATGGGGATAACAGGGGCGCCTGGGTGGCTCAGTCGTTGGGCGTCTGCCTTCGGCTCAGGTCATGATCCCGGGGTCCTGTGATTGAGCCCCGCATCAGGCTCTGTGCTCGGCGGGAAGCCTGCTTCTCCCTCTCCCCCTCCCCCTGCTTGTGTTCCCTCTCTTGCTGTGTCTCTCTGTCAAATAAATAAATAAATAAATAAAATTTTTAAAAAAATAAAATAAAATAAAATAAAATGGGGGTAACACAGAACCTTGGGTTGTCGCAAGGATCAAATAAGAAACCTGGAAAGCGGGCAACATAGTGATCGATAAGGAGCACTCAAAACATGACCAATGATCAGTCAATAAATAATAATGTTGCTCTGATTATCGCATGGCCTGAGAGCCACTTGCTGGGCCTGACGGTCGGACTCCTAAGGTCCTAGTAGGCCAAGCAAATAGGGAAACTGGATCAGCCATCATATCCACGGGGCCCTAGGGACCCCAGGCAGCTGCAGGAAGACAGACATTCTTTGCAGGGACTGAGGCCTGGGAGCAAGGCCTTCTGTGCATCCCCATAGGCGGGCACTAGGACAGGTGGAGGGCAGCGTTCTGCACACTTTCCCAACCCAGGGGCACATTGGCAGTCCCCTGCCCGGGGCAGCCTAGGAGAGCGCATGCTGAGAGGGCCCAGGCCCCTGGATCTGATCCACAGTCCCTCAGGCCGGCACCATTTGAAATCCGGGGCAGTGAGGGAAATCAAGGCAGTGACCTTGTTTGTGGACAAGTGGGCTGGGGCTGTTGCTTGGCTGTGCCCAGAAGCCCAGCCCAGGAATGTCCAAGTCTCAGTTCGAGAGCCTCGGGGAAGGGAGGTACAGACTCAGAATTGCTTCCCGAGGGCTCTGGGGCACCAGAACACAAAGAGTGAGCCTTTCTTTGTCCTTCCTCAAGGCACACCTGGCCCGGTGCGGCCATTGGCTTTCCCACAGCCACCCTGTCTTGAGCCCCGCACAGTGCAACCTTCACTGAAAAGGTTAGCTCCCCATGAAAGCTGACTGCCACCCTCCCCAGGGCCTCTGCCCACACTTCTGCAGGCCCCTCTCTAGCCTTCCCTGGCCTGGCCCTTGATTGGCCCTCTCGCTCCAAGACACACCAAACTCCAGCTCCCATGCTCCTCCCACGGTTTCTCCAACTCTCACCTGCCCCTGGGCCTTTGCACATGCTGTTCTCATTGGCAAAATGCATTTCACCTGCATCCTCTCCTTTTGGCTAACTCTCCAGGTATCAGCTCAGAGGTTACTTCCTCTAGGAAGCCTTCCCTGATCCCCAGATTGAGTCAGGCTCCTTCCATGTGCCCCATAGCTCCCCTCCTGCTCTCCTAAGTACACATAGGGCTCCAGGCTAGAACTCCCAGTAGCCTTTCCAGTACCCATGTCACATTCCTTGAGGGCAGCAGCTTTGTCTCTGGGCCACACTGTGTCCCTGGTGCCCAGGACAGGGCCTGGCACGTAGGTATTGTTGAATGACTGAGTGATGTATTCTCAGTTGTGTGGTCACGGGGTGTGGCTCCTTGGCCTGGTCTGTGCCAGGTGCAGGCAGGGACAGTGGTGTCTTCTGCAGGCCTCAGCATTGCAGGCACTGATTCGGTAGAGGCTATAACCAGAAACATCATCCCCACGGTGACCGGGAGCCGTAGAGCAAAGAGGGCTCCCGTCAGGTGGGAAACGAGAAGATTCTTCTGTCCTGGGGCTCCAGGAAGCCGGAGTATCCACGGAGGGAATAGGGCAAAGCAGATGAGGTTGGAGCCCAGGAAGCAGTGTTTTGGGATTGTTACTGTAACCTCCGGTTTTTGTTTCTTGTACTTTCTTTACACTCCCCAGGTTGGAGTGACCTCTAAACCCAGGTTCCCAGATGCAGGGAGAAGCAGGTTTCAGTGGAAACCAAAGCCAGCAGAGCTGGGAGATCCAGAGGGCCCAGGAGGAGGGCCAGCCGGCCGGATGCGCATCAGCCAGAACCGCCCTGCGCGCGTCCTCTTTGCGTCCTGGGGTTCTGCATTTGGCGGCACTGGTGAAGCCGGTTTGGCCACCAGAGCCTGATGCAAAGCCACTGATCTGGTTCTGGGCAGGCAGTTACTGGCTGGCCCCCTGAGGCCGCCCTGCCAGACACTTGCTTGGGGTGCGCAGGACCAGTCAGCATTCGCCAAGCGCAGGGTGACTGAGCCGCCACGAGGCTCCGGCGGGAAGTCAGCCACGGCGCTGCGCCCACCCCGGGGCCACCTGTGGCCCCATCCCAGGGCCTCTGCAGTCAGACCCCACAAAGGGGGTGGCGGGGCTGGTGGGACACGGAGAGTGTCGAGTGTGTGGACTCAGCAGGCTTCGGCTCTAATCCTCATTTAGTAAATATTGCTAAACAAAGGAGGGAAGCCCGCTGGCTGGCTGGCTGGCTATTCTTAAAAGGGAGTTTTATTGATGTCCAGCAAGGGCACCAGTCCGGACTTCTGGGTAGGGCTAAGGACGGGGTCGGCCTCTAGCGATAGAGGGCAGGCCCTGATCAGGGGGTCGGTTCTGGTGTGTCTGGATGCACGCGGTAAACGTGTTTGAAGGGGATCACCTTCCTCAAGTAGGTTAAGCATCTCCATTGCGATCCCGAGTAGAGTTTAGCAAGGCCTTTTTTTATGTTTTCTAGAGTGTTCGAAGGCCTGCTTTAGCCGATCCCATGTCCAAATTAGGCCAGCTCCATTCTGGTGCTGCCTGAATTCGTGAGGGGCCCTGCCTTCCGACCTGACGGATGGATCGGTTCTGCCATCGCCGGGGACGCTGTGAACGGACTCTCTGTGGCTTGAGTTCGCTGCTGCGTCTCCCTACGTGGAACCTCAGAAACCAGCCCCTCCCGTTATTGATGGTCCCCATGGGGCCCAGAGGTGACTGTTAAAATATTGTCTCCTGCAGGGATGCTCTGGGACCAGATATGCTTGAGGCACCTGTCAGGGAGGACGGGCAGGGGGTCGGGGGAGTCAGCATGGATTTCAGTGCTCGTGTAAGGGAAAGAAGAAATCTAGCACAGATTGAAAGAGCAGAGGTCGTGGCCTTCCTTTGCATGGCCCGGTGGGCCCAGGGGCACCAGGGGGGGCCACGAGCACCGAAATGAGCACCCCTAGGTGATCAGGGGCATTAGTCCTGGGGACTGGAGGCCGAGCTTTCTTGGCTACACAAGCCAGGTGATGACAGATGCCATGTGGTGGGTGACAAAGCTCAGGGCCCAGCCCGGGACATCTCTGGCTGTGAGTCACTCCCTCCCAGCTGCATTCTACATCACGGTGCCCGGCCCCCTGAGTGAGCATGCGTGTGATTTAAATTCATGGTCCTCTCAGTCCTCCCTTTCTCCTTACATATGTTTTCTCTCACTATGTGTGTCCACAGATCTTGGTTTGGGTCTCGTCGCTGCTCTGGTTTGCTGTGTGACCGTGTGGGTCGCCTGGCCCCTCTGCGGCCTGGTCTTATCATCTCCCCTGTCTTAGCTCAGCCAGCTGGAACAGACACCACAGACCAGCGGCTTAAACAACAGGCAATCTTTTCCTCATGGTTCTGGAGGCAGATTTGGTTCTTTGTGAGAGGCGCTTTGGGCTTGTAGGCGGCCACCTCCTGGCTGTGTCTTCACGTAGCTCGGTCTCTCTTCCTCTTCTTCTAAGGACACTGATCCCATTGCAGGGTTGTGTGTGTGTGTGGGGAACTCCCCCACCCTCATGCCCTCAGCTGTACCTAATCACTTCTCAGGCCCCACCATCCCCGCACTGGGGATGCTAGAGGGACATGTTCAGGCCCTGACATCCCCTAACTGCCCATCTAAAGGCTTCTCTGTAAACTGGGTTTGGCATGAGGTGCGGGATCCCCCATGGAACAGCACCCTGCTGCTGGTGTGGTCCCTGACAGCTGGCTGAGTGCACACGTGTCTGAGCCACGGACAAGTGAGGTGCTAAGCTAAGGGCACCCTGCCATGGAGGGTCCACCCTGAAGCCTCCACTTAAGGAGGAGTCATGGAAGGCTTCCTGCAGGAGGTGGTGCAGGTGGGCCCTCAGGGACGAGGCCTGGAAAGACATATTTCCTGGCAGGATGATCAGCCCCTGCAAAAGCTGGCCTCAGAGGGACAGAGGTGGAGCCCAGAGTTAGGAAGTCTGGGAGTGGCCTATCACCCACTCCTCGGGGGTTAGTCTCAGGCAGGGAAAGAGGGGCTCATCACAGACAGCGAGGGTCCGGGGCCCCCCAGGAGCATGGCAACCCTAGCCGTCATCGACCCCCTGTGTAACCTCAGGCTCTCTGAGCCCCGGCTGCCTTGTGGTCTGTAAACCACGCAGAATTGTTGGGAGAATATAGGAAAGAAGCCCCTTGCACGGTGCCTGGCACAGAGTGGGGTCTATATGTGTTGTTCACGCCCTATCTCTTCCTCACAGGAATCGAATTAACAAGGGGTGGGGATTGGGCGATTTTGCCAAGGAAGGGAACATGGTCTTCCTGTTCTGGGGGTGCAGGGGTGGGGGGGTCCAGCAGCCGCTCATTAGAGGCTCTGAGCTGTAGCCCCTGCCGTGGTGAGGATGCTGAGGGACACAAACACTCAGCGACTGAGGGGCCAGAGGCAGCGGTGAGGAGATCCCAGGGAGATATGAAGAGGAAACTGAGGCACCGTTGCTTGCCGAGCACAGGGTCTGTGCCAGGAGTTACCCTGACCTCATCTACTCTGTTCTCGGGGACCAATCCCATTTTATAGATAAAGAAACAGAGGCTCAGAGAGAGGAAGCCCCAACCCAGACTCTCAGGCTCTTCTCCCTAGCCAAGCTTCCTATTTATCCACCTCTGCGCTGTGCCCCAGGAGCAGGGTCCTCTTGTGGGGTCTGCGCCACGGGAGGGCCAAAGGAGCCACCCAGGGGGGAAGAGGGGGCGGGGTAGGGGTGGTGGAGGGGGCCCAGGGCCTGTGCCCTGAGCCCCAGCCCGAGCCTGGGGCTGGAAGGGAGCATGGGCCAGGGTCTGGGGACATGGGGCCCCGGGTGTGAGCAGCCGCGTGGGACAGGTCGGCTGGGCACCTGGGCTCTCCGGCCCTTACCCTCCCCTGGCGACGGCCCGTGCATCCGATCCTCGTTAGCGCGGCGCCACCTAGCGGCTCTCTGGGGAAGCGGCGGCGCGACCTTATCCCGGCCCGCGGGCTGGGTCCCAAGTTCCTCGAGTTCCTCCGCGCCCCCAGGGGAGAGAAAGGAGGAGTGCCCCCCCACCTCGCCCAGAGGAGCAGGCGGTGACACCTGACACTTAAGGGGCGGAAGGGGTGGAGGCAGAGCTGGAGGGAAGCAGGCTTTGACCTTGACGCTGGTCCCTGCTGTTGGCCCCTGGCTCAGCCCCAGGAGGAAGCAGGAGGAGGGAGAAGTCCGGAAGGGCAGGCAGGAAGAAACACCAGAGGCGTCGGTGGTCCAGGGGCCTAGGATTGAGCGGGAACCCAGTACTCCTGGAACCTCAGTGGGAGGCAAGGCCGTGCACACCTGCTTCATGATGTTGGGGGCATTAGCGTGGTGGTGGTGACTGTGCATCTGTGTATCTGTGTGAGTGTGTATGTCAATGAGCCTGCCCTCCATGCCCTGCACCCCCTCCTGGGGCAGCCGGAGCCCTCCTATGTCCCCAGCAAGCTGCTCCCAGGTGGGGCCCCTTCTGTCCCCACCCCAGCCCCAGCCCACAGTCCCACAGTCAGCACGGCTTGGGCTGTGGCCGCTGAGGGAAATTATTCCTTAAAGCTGGACACGGGGGCACCTGGGTGGCTCAGTCGTTAAGCTTCTGCCTTTGGCTCAGGTCATGATCCCAGGGTCCTGGGATGGAGTCCCACATCGGGCTCCCTGCTCTGCAGGAAGCCTGCTTCTCCCTCTCCCACTCCCCCTGCTTGTGTTCCTGCTCTCGCTATGTCTCTGTCAAAAAAATAAATAAAATTTAAAAAAAAAAAAAAAAAGCTGGACACGGAGGCCCCCCAGCTTCACAGCCTCAGTCTCTTCAGGTGGAAAATCAGGACATTCAGCAGCCATGTGCTGTGTGTTTTAAAAAGCCCGGTGCATGAGGACGAGGGGGTTTCTTCTGCTGTGTCCGGGGCCTGGAAAAGTCCAGAACCTGATGCTCCAGACCCCAAAGGAGGAGGACTGGAGACCCATGCTCCGTGAGCACCCCACTCTGGGAGTCTAACTGCTGGAGAGGAAGGGACATGTCAGCCCGTGAAACAGTAATGGCGGAGGAAATTGGAGGATGGTGACCACAAATGTGACCAGCACAGCATTGTTTGTCCTTTCATATGTGATGCCCTTCCCAGGAGTGATCAGGCCACAGATGTCCACGACAGAGGGGGAGGGGGCTCCCACTGGCTGAGGACCATTAGCTCAGCCCCCCGTGTGGGTATCTCCTTACAGAGGCAGGGACTGAACCTCGGCGAGGTTATAAAAGCTCCTTGCCCAAGGTCCCCCTGCTTCTAAGTGACAGAGGGAGGATTCGAGCTGGCTTGACCGGCGCCAGGGCTGTGTAGATGCCTAATAGCAGGAGGGCCAACCAATATGGAGGGCATGGTGGGGCATGGTGGGGCCTGGGTGTGTCTCAGAGTGGCACCTGGCCACTGCTCCCAACTGGGGTGTCACGCGTGGACAACGGTTCTGTGCTTGGGCCTTCGGCTCTCGGTTTTGGCAGGAGTCTGGGAGTGGGGTCTTGCCCCTCTGAGCACTGTTCTCCCACCCACCATGATGTGTCAGCCCACAGGAAGACTTCCTTAGAGCTTATCCAGGGACAGGCATCTCTGTCCTTCGCTCTGATAACAACTCCCAGTTTCCTCCAGGGAGGCAAGAGGCCCTCCTGGAAACCAGCAAACGTTTTCTTTCCACCTGTCCCGCTTCCCAGCAATTCCCTCTCTAACTACCTCCTCCTTCTGCACCCCAAGTGCTGGGACTGGCTCCTAGGGTCCTCGATGTCTTCCCCTAAGAGATTGGCTAGCTCCTCCCCCAGGACCCCAGGGAGACCCACAGTGTGGGCCTAACAGAGGCCACACAGAGGCCTGAACCAGGGGAGGGGACGAGGTGGGGGGAGGACTTTGCTTCTACTTTCTTATCTGGGAGGAGGGTGTTGACTCCAGAAAACTCTGACCACCAGTACCTTTGTGGTGGGGGCTTGGCCTGTGGGACTGCGGCTCCTGTCCTGGGCCTCTTGCTTTTCCTGGCTGCTCCCCATGCTCTGGCTAGCCTCTCAGACCTCCATGCTCTTTCTCAGCTTCCTCTCCTGTAAGATGGGTTTAGCGAGAGGACCAAGTGCTGGGTGCTGGGGGTTCCTTCTACCCTCTCTGCTCTGGCTCTCCATCTCCTTGGATCCTTTTCTTGCTGCTCCCAGTCCTTTGCCAGGCGATCTCCCTGTTGGGGCCTCTCATTAACCAGATTTGAAAAACTGAGACTGGTAGAATTAGTATCAAGAGACAGGTAGGGAAACTGAGGCTTAGGGAAGAAATTGATCTACCTGAGGTCACACAGAAGTTGGCAGGTGAGTTGGGCCAGAACCCAGAACGCTGGGCCATGTTCCCTTGCTGGGGATAACTAGGAAAGGGGTCCTAGGAAATATCTCTCATCCTTGTCCCAATCAACCCCTCCAAATGGTTTTAGTTTTCTCAAGTGTGAGCATATATATTTTTAAAAACAACATAGAAGTTTACTTCTCGCACACAAACAGTCCAGGGCTTAACTGGCAGCTTTACAGTGTCGTAGGAACAGTGTCCTTTCATCCCGCTGGACTGCCATGCTCAAAGGTGACTTCCATCTTTGAGTCCAAAAAGACTGCCGCAGCTCCTGCCATCATTTCTACACCCCAGCCAGTGGCAAGGAGGAAAGAAGAAGGGGGAAAGCTTAAGCCTTTCTTTTTTCTTCTTTTTTTCAGTTTAAAAAATTGTGTTAAAATACACATAACATAAAATTTACCATCTTGGGGCGCCTGGGTGGCTCAGTTGTTAAGCGTCTGCCTTTGGCTCTGGTCATGATCCTGGGGTCCTGGGATCGAGCCCCGCATCGGGCTCCCTGCTCCGCGGAAGCCTGCTTCTCCCTCTCCCACTCCCCCTGCTTGTGTTCCCTCTCTCACTGTCTCTCTCTCTGTCAAATAAATAAAATCTTAAAAAAAAAATTTACCATCTTAACATTTGAAGTGTACAGTTCAGTGCTTTTAGGTACATTCATATTATTATGCAACCAGATGATGAAGGTATTTTCTAGAAAAAATTGGGGCTCAGAGAGGGTGTCTTGCTCAAAGTCACACAGCATATAAGTGGGTCTTTTGACTGTAAGGCCTGCCTTGGGGGCTTCTGCCGGAGCTGGGTGTCACTTCTCATTAGCTAGGTGGCCATGTGAGGAGTATCGGACGTCGTGTGGGGTCCCAAGGTGCCCTTCACCCCCAAGGAGATGAAGAGGCCCATCTGGGGCCTCCACCCATGGGATGCTGGGCCGGGAACTTCCAGCCAGAGCTCACAGGGCTCACATGAGCACCCCACATTCCCCTCTCTCCGCTCCCCAGAAGCTTTAAGATGCTGGGAAAAAGAGGAACGTCTTAGTAACGAGGGACTCTAACTGGATTTTCCCCAGGATTGGTGTGCAGAGCTTACTACTGAATGATTTACCGAGCGGCCCAGGCCAGAGTGGGGCTGGCGATGTCCCAAGTGTGCGTGTGCGTGTGAGCGCGCACGCTCTTCCGTGCCTGGTGTGAGCGCAGATGCACGTGTCTCTGTGCGCACGCGGGTGTGCGCCCCGCACGTTCAGAAGCACCACGAGCGGCTCGGGACCCAGCGGGCTCTGGGCGGGCGGGGCCCCCGCCTCCCCGAGGGGGGACCCGGGGGCCCGCAGTAGTGAGCGGGGCGGGTGGCTGCCAGCTGGGCCCAGCGAGGAGCCGTGTCTGGGGTGGTGTGTTGTAACTGGCAGCCTGGCATATGAGTCACCGGCCAAATTAACTCAAGTTTCCTTTGGGGAAAAATGTAATCAGTTATTGCCCTCTGTTCCATTTTAGCAAATTAACTCGTCCAGTTTTTTATTTCTATTTTTTTAATGTGGGGAGGGGTGAGGGGGGTGAGGACAGAGGGTGGCGGAGGCCGGGGCCAGAGCTGAGCAGCTGCCTCGACAAGGCCCCGGGAGCTGCTGAGCACAGACTTCAAGGGAAGTGGGGTCCCGGCTGAAGCAGGGGGGGCGGGGGCCGCTGCTCCTGCAGGCTGACACGGCCTCGGGTCCTGCTGGGACCCGGGGAGGGGGGGTGGAAACGCATATTTGAGGAAGAACTTCGCTACCCCTGAGCATGTTTCCCGGACACTTTTCTCTGTGCCCACCAGCTGGAAGAGCATAACAGCCCCACTGGGAGCAAGGGGGGGAGGATTCCTGGGGCCTGAGTAGGCCTCCTGGGGCAGATTGTCCCAGTGCCAGAAGACACCAGTCTGGAAGCTTCTGCCAGGCCTTCCTGTGTGTGAGTGACCACACTGCAGTCACGGGCACAGTGGGGCCCGGCCTGTGGCCCCAGGGCTTTCATGTTCATACTCACATCTACCTCTGAGGTATTGCAGACCCCCTGACACAGAGGAGGGGTCTTGACCCTCTGAGAGGTGACACGGTAACACCAGACCTTGCTCCTTCCCCCTCAAATGTTGGGGGATACAAAAGGTATTTGATCTTCAAGAGCCTGAGCGTGCCCTGGTTCAGCCCCCGGGACCTGTGGGGTGACCACTGTCTCTGGTTGTAGCCCTGGGTGCACGTCCTGGCTCTCCTGGGAGGTCCACCCCTCTGTCGACATCAGGCCCCGTCATGGCCCAGGCCTTACCAGCTTAGGTTCTGCTGTCCCTGAGAAATCCAGACTGTTCCCAGCCCATGTACGCTCCCCCACCCTCCTCCCACCTCCCATTGCTCAGTACCATGATAGGCAGTCCCAGGTGCCAGATTCGTGTCCACTGTGGGCATGGAAAAACGTCCCAGCGTGCATGGGATGTTGGGTGGGGTGGGCGTAAAAGCCGTACCCACATTGTAAGCTCACTGGGAAGACCCACTGAAATGCTGCATACAAACTACGCAAGGACCACTCACCCTTGGAATTTTTTTCCAAGGGTGAAGTCTGCGCCCAGCCGGGTCCCTGGCCTGGGGTCTGGTCCGTGGGGAGGTGGCCTCAGGCAAGACCTGTGGCTGGCATCGGGCCTGAGGAGCTGTGGGATCCCGAGGTACCAGTCCCTTGGTGACAGGGAGGCATGGCTCAGCATGAGCATGACGGTGCCCTGGGAGGCAGGGCCTACTTTCTGGCCATGAGGAAGGGGCTCTTGTGCAGGCAGGTGGTCTTGGCCAGGAGGAAGAAAGCAGCACGGCCGTGCCATTGGGAGCAGAGAAAACGGAGGACTCACAGGGGACATGCCAGGGCGCTTCTAGGTTCTGGGCGAGGTTTAGAGGAGGGAGATCTTACATCAGCAGGGTTGAGAGTCAGGGAGATTGACTTACTACAGGGAACTGGCACGGGGAGGCCCGGGAAACGCTGGACATAAGAATTCCAAGGGTGAGGGGCACCTGGGTGGCTCAGTCGTTAAGCGTCTGCCTTCTGCTCAGGTCGTGATCCCAGGGTCCTGGGATCAAGCCCCACATCGGGCTCCCTGCTCAGCAGGAAGCCTGCTTCTCCCTCTCCCACTCCCCCTGCTTGTGTTCCCTCTCTCGCTGTCTCTCTCTCTCAAATAAATAAATAAATAAAATCTTAAAAAAAAAAAAATTCCAAGGGTGAGTGTTCCTTGCGTAGTTTGTATGCAGCATTTCAGTGGGTCTTCCCAGTGAACTTACAATGTGGGGGTACGGCTTTTATGCCCATTGTAAAGCTGAACAAACTGAGGCTTAACGGGGCAGCAAGGCCACCCTGAGACCCTGTGCAGGCCCCCTGTGGCTTTGTGGCTTCCTGGGTGAGTTCACCTCCCTAATGCACCTGTGAGCCCGGGGGCTGGGCACGACCCTCAGAACTTTGGGAGCTTTTGTCCCCTGAGCCAGGCAGCTGCACAGTGGCCCGTAGAGACCTGGATCTTCTCTGCCGGGGTGCTGGAGGCCAACAGCTGGGGTGTGGTGAGGGGTAGCCGCTGTGGGCGTTCACCGCCCCAGGAGATGGCCTCACTGTCCCTAGGGTGCTCACGGCACTGCAGTTTGGGCGGCTTGGGCTCCCGGCGGGGGCGGGGGGGGGGGTGCTGGGCTCCCTTTGTGCCTGGCAGGTGCCCGACTTCCTGAGTGGGTGGACTCGGGGAGGGAAGGAGCGCGGATCCCTTCCGCACACTCTGGCTGCAGGCTCCGTTCAAGCAGTGTTGGGTGTGTCTGCAAAGTCCCCCTGCTGCCGTCACCAGGGTGCGACAGTGGGGCAGGAACTGAGGTGCCCACCGTGGGGCCAGCCTGGCCTCTAGGTGAGTGTTTGTCACCAAGCCATTCGTGGGTGGCATCCGACGGTCAGAGCAATGCAGAACGACCTTGGGAGCAGCTTGTCCGGGGGGCTCCGTGGGGTGTCTCGGATGTGTGTGGGGGGGACACTTGTCGGTGGTCACAGTGCTGGGAGGGAGGACTGGCACCTGGCGGGCAGGGATGCCCGGGGCTCTCTAACGTCCCAGGGGCCCCACGGCTCCGCTCTGTGAAAGATGTTTCCCGCATCCCACGCACACCGCCGGTGTCCCGCCAGACATTCCTATGGGTGAAAAACTTGCTTAAAATGGTCCGAGCCTAGAACTGGACTCTGTTTTACATAACACACAGCATTTCTTCTTCTTCTTCTTTTTTTTTTTTTTTTGCACAGTCTTAACAAAAAAGGAATCTCCAAGGCGTGCAGCTACAGCGAACATTGAGGAGAGATCGTCTTTTGTGCAGTCTCGGGAACTTACTGAGAGTGTCCACTGTTCCAGACACGTCTTCCCCAGACGCGAGGCTACTCATGGTACTTGAGTGTCTGGTGTCACCTCACGGTACCAGCCTGCGTTTGGAAATGTCACATTTGTGGTGAGTAGACGAGCAGGTGCCCCAATTCCCAATTCCAATCCTTCACTTTGACCTCTAGGTACACATGCCAAAGCATTTAATACAAAATGTGGTTTGATTATATATCACGTTCCTTTTATTTCTCCTTGATATCACAAGTGAAGGCATTATTATATTGATTTTTAAAGTTATAGCTGCGACTAGGTCATATTGTCAGTTCACGTCGTTTCTGGAGAGACAGGGAGGTGCTGCCAAGCATCTGTTATAGGACAGAAATGCTGGGTCCTCCATTTCATGGATGGGGAAACTGAGTCCAGGAAGGCCCCATGACCTGCTGGCTGTCTCCCGATTCCAGGCCCGGGGGCTCTTTCTGCTTCCTCAACGGCCCGGCCCGTGGCTGCCCTCCTCCTCGGCCTGTTTTCTCATGACAAGCCCTGCTCCCTATTATAAAGGGGGAATGAAAGGTTTTTAAAAAACACGTCGACTTTTGTTTGTCATGTAATGGAAACTTCCTGAAAATCCAGCTAGGCCCCGGGCTGTGTGGACCCAGCAGTCTGGCGGTGTCCGGGGCCTCTCCTGGCTGTGCCCTCTGCTCACTCTGGCCACACTCCCTCTGGGCCGGGCTGGAGCCGGGGGTGGGACCAGATGACCTCCTGTGACCTCATCTGGCCAACACTATTTTCTCCCTTTCTAGATTGTTTTTCCAATCACCAAGTGAATCTGAGTGAGACTCTCTCTCTTCTTTCGATGACTACCTTTCAACTCAAGTTATGGTTTTATAAATAATATATATGGCAAGTCAGTGCTGGGGAAAGGACAGTCATTCGGCTCTGAAATATTTATGGCCTGGAGTGTCTGCTTACTTTTCTTTGGAGTCATTTTTTTTAGCACGGCGTGACAGAAAGCGTGACAGCCCAGGACATCTTCGGGGGCGGTGGCGCAGATGGCCCCTCCAGCCAGGCTGCGGGGCCCATCCATCCTGCGGCTGACTGGGGAGGTGGCACCTCTGCCCAGGGAGCCCTCCCAAGCCCAGACCTCCTAAATTATCTCAGGGAAGGCTCTGCTCCAGTGACAAGAATCAGCACCACTGCCCTCGAAACAGACGTTGCTTTCCAGTGTGCGGTTTGAATTATAACAGACCCTATGTCCGAGCTTTACTCAGATACGCTCTCGAATCCTTGGGCCTCTCCTCGGAGGTGTGCACTTGCACCCTCATTATCCAGGTGGGGAAACTGAGGCTTATCAAGGTTAAGGAATTTCTCAAGGTCAATGCCATCATCCAGTAGGAGCCTGGATTTTCACCCAGCCTGGCTGACTTCTTATCTCAATCTTTTCTCCTTGTACCAGGTTGCTGCCCAGCCTCATCACTTAGCTGCAGCTGGGGGCCAAGGAATGGACTGCAGATCACTTTCTGCGGCTGCGCGTGCCTGTCTGCAATGGCTTGAAATGCTAGGGGCCTTGGATCTGGGAATAGCAATCTGCGCTGAACAGCCGGGCTTGAATCCCAATCCTAAAGCAATGAATGCATTCCTGCATGTGCTGAAGTGGGGCAGATGGTGCTAGAAAGACCCATAGAGTCATCTTGTCCGACTTCCCATGTTACAGGTGGGAGATGAAGAGCCTGGCAGGGGTAGGAATTTGCCCAAGGCCACAGAGACAGCTGGAGCCCATTGGTCACAATGGTGGCTCTTGGAGTCCAGTCATCTGGTCAACCTCATCTCCCTCCCATTACCCCTCTTCTTCCAGAGGAAAACCAACACTTGGAGGGGGAAAAGCTTGATCAGCATCACGCAGTAGATGAATATAGAGCTGTGTACTTCCTGGGTTTGGCTGAAAATCCACGAGGGAGTTAAATAATTTTGAGACTGTGCGTGAGGAAAAAAGAATTCCAGGGCATTTCTAAACTAATTGGACCATGGAGTGGGCTGTAGTTAATACATGATAGATATTTAATCAATGATCGGACTGAGTGGTGAGGCCAGGAAGATCTCACACCATTTCTCCACCTGGAAGCACAATTTCCTATAGGAAAAAGACGCTTATATTCCTGATAGTTGGTGACTCTAGGCACCCCGAGGGCAGGGCTGGTGCTCTGTCATAACTGGGGCAGGCAACAGAGCACAGTTGTGAAATCAGTCGGGGATAACATTTCTGAAAAAGTCCAGTTCAGCCCTGAGCCAGAGGGAACTGTTGGGCTGTTCTGCCTTTGGCCTGGTTCTCCCTGTGGTAGATAGTCTTCAAAGACGGCCCCCTCCGTGAGCCCCCCTCCTGGTGTTCATGCCCTCCTACCGCCCTCTCCCCTGAATACGGGCTGGCCCTGTATGCACAAATAGAATGTATTGGATGTGACCAAGTGACTTCCAAGGCCACGTCAGAAGATCCTTCTCTGAGATGAGCCCTCCACACCAGCTAAGAAGCCACCACCAAGATCATGTGCAGATATGGGGAAAAGCCAGGGCCTGTGGAAGGAGACTCTCCTTGCCCTTCCCTCTGGACAGCCCTCCCTCACCTGGAGTCCTGCTTACACCTCCCCTCTGCCCTTGGTTTCTGGCCAACTCCCAAAACGTGTGGCCAAGAGGCCCCAGAGTGTCCCTGGGGGACCGACAATGGGAAGGAGCAGGGCTATGCAAACAGCTAACTGGTCGGTACAAGACGAGCACAAGAATAGAGCAATTCTAGACACTAGGATCGAAATTTGACATTGCCACGACAGCCAAGCCTTGATCCATGCACTTGTCTCTTCAAACGGGAAGTAGACCCTACGCAATATAACTGTCAGCTTGCGAGGTGTGTCATGTTTGACCTGAGCAGCCTTCTGGTCATGTGCTGAGGGGCCACGTATTGTCCATGATGACCATCTAGGTTGCAAAGCAGAGTGTGAGCCTGTAGTATGCCTTTGTTCATCCCCTTTGGGAGGAGACAACCCTGGGGGAAAGACATGCCATTGGTAAGCGCAGTGGGGGCTGGTTCTCGGGCCCCATGCTCACTCCCCTGACCCCTCAGCTGGCTGTATTTGTGCAGTGTGAAGTGTACAACTACCCGTGGTAAATAGGAGTGGAGGCTTGCCCCCGGCCTTGAAGACTTGGGCAGCCTGACCCCTTCTTCTTTGTAGCTAGACCCTTGGAGGCTTGGGGCTTGTCTCATAAGAGAAACTTGACTCCCTGTCTCTCAAGGAAAAGAACTGAAGGATCCAAGGACTTTGCATATCTTTTCGTAAGACAAGCTGGTGACATTAGACTCTGGGATCAATGACTTGATTTTCACTTAAATGCATAAGACCTCAAGTAGCAAATTCACTTGGGCCAGGGTTCTTTGAAACACCTGAGGAAGAGTCAGAAAGCTCATTGGACCCCAAGTACTAACACTTCCAGAGGCCAGGAGCCAGCTGGCTTTGCCTGGCTGGGAGGTAGGCCCCTACCTAGTTGCCCCTGGGGGTTGTTTAGGGGAAAATGCCAGGTCTGGGGTGAATAATTCCAGTACAGCTCCGGAGTCTGGCTTTGGAGGTGTGGTTGTGCCAGAATTAATTACATTCTGGCACACAATTCAGGACAACCCACTTCTCAAGGGGCTACCCTAAGAGCCAGCGTCTAAGTCTTGGGCTGAAGGGAGCACTTCCTGGAGGGACCCCCTGACTGTCAGGCATGGGGGCCCGCAGGGAGGACCTGCCCTGGCTCCTTTAAGGCTTTGGATCCCCCTTTTTTTTTTTTAAGATTTTATTTATTTATTTGAGAGAGAATGAGAGAGAGCACATGAGAGGGGGGAGGGTCAGAGGGAGAAGCAGACTCCCTGCCGAGCAGAGAGCCCGATGTGGGACTCGATCGAGGGACTCCAGGATCATGACCTGAGCCGAAGGCAGTCGCTTAACCAACTGAGCCACCCAGGCGCCCGGCTTTGGATCCCTTTGGTGAGGGTTACATTCTTACATTTGTTTTTTATTTAAATCAGCATAAAAACACATACTCACCGGGATCATTTGTGAAACATCTGTTTATGATAGTTATGTTTGGGGCCCTTATAAAAAGCCATCACTACTCAGTAAAGAGGGCAGAGGAATGCCCCTCCCCCCCAACCCCCCCCCCCAAAGTGTCTACTCTCCGATGCCTGGATCAGGTGAATAGGTTACCTAACGTGGCAAGGGAGAATTGAGGTTGCGGATGGAAATTAAGGTCACCGATCAGCTGATGTTAAGATAAGAATTATCCGGCATTATCCAGGTGGACCCAATGTCATCTCAGGACCCTTTAAGGCAGAAGAGGAGGTCGGAGTTAGTGCTTTGAAGATGCTACCAGCTGGCTTTGGAGATGGAGGGGGGCCACGGGCCACGGGAGGCGGAAGTCACAGAAGGAGGAAGAGGTAAGTGGATGAGATTCTCCCCTAGAGCCTCCAGAGTGGGGGACGCAGCCGTGCTGACTCCTTGAATTTAGTGGAGTGAGGCCCATGTCAGATCTCCGACTCCAGAACCGCAGGATAATCAATATGCGTTGTTTGTAGCCACTACATTTGTGGTAACTTGTTACAGCAGCCGGAGAAAACGGGTCCAACGGGGCGCAGAGAGACTTCGTAACTCGCCCAAGACGGCACAGTATTAAGGGCTATCCGAGATCAGCCTGACTCCAGAGCCTTTCTCATCTCTGCTCCACACTGTCTCCTGCTGGTGTCTGCAGTGACCTCAGTGTGGGGGCAAGAGAGGGGAGAGCACCCCCCTCCCCACACTGGGAACCCGAGGAAGGGGGTGGAGAGACGCAAAGCAGGGAGGGACGAGTGACCCTGTTGGCCACAGGCGGGCTCCCCTTCTGGCCATAGCTCTGAACAAAACTCTTCCTCGGCTCTTCCAGCAGCTCGCCCGTGGCCCCAAGCAAGGCAGGTTCACTTGCAGGGCCCGCATCAGAGCCCTGGGCGCCCCCACCAGCAGGGGGGGGCATGCCTCCCAGGGAGGCGGGAAGGGATGCGCTGTCTCTTGGACAGAAGATGCCCTTTGGTTGTGGGTAAGATGTAGGTTTGAATGCCCACGTTGAGTAATGTGCTTAGTTTCCTTGAATGTCACCTTCCTTATGAGGAAAAAGGGGGTGATCATGTCCACCTGACTTTGGGATCCTGGAGTGGGATCCTGCTGTTCCATCCACGTCAGTTTTCTTTCTCGTGAATTTGTGACTGTTGCCTGGTACTGCTTAACCTCATCCCAGCTGCCCTCCAGCCCCGAGCAGGATGCTCCTTTCTGACTCCCACCGAATCTTTCTTACAGATTTGGATACCTCCCAGGGCCAGCGGGGTCCAGGAGCCCAGGACAAGGGCTCTCTCCCCGCCCTAGGGCTCACGGCTGGGCCCTGCGCGTGGTAGTCAAACGTCACCTTCCTGGGGGGGAGAGGGGCCCTTCCCTGGTCATCCTGCCACAACTTTCACCCCCGCCCCACCCCAGATGCCTCATATCCCTTTCCCTGCTCAGCACCTACTGCCGTCTAGCCTGTTATATTTTTATTTTATTTCTGTATCTTGCATAGTTTGTGCCTCTTGCTGTAGAATTTTAGCTCCATGAGAAGAGGGACTTCGTGAATCTTCTTCACCGAGGTGTCCCCAGTACCAAACACAATGCCTGGTACAAGGCAGGTGCTCAAAGCACATTTGTTGAGTGAGTGAGTGATGGAGTGAATGACAGGAGTGAATGACAGCTGTCCTCTCCGAACGTGATTCTCCCCCTGAGGCATCACTGAGGGCTGGGGACTTTGGGGACTGATTTTCTCACAAAGCCAGCAGCAAGTGTGGGGGCCTGGGGGTCTTTTAGGAGGCTGGCCAAGGCAGCTGTGAACTGAGCACTCGAAATGGGCATGACACAGCCGACCTCAGAGGCGAGAAGGACACTGAAGGAGTCCTTGGCCTCCAAGTGACCTTCACCTGGGGGGTACCTGAGGTTATTTATAGCCCGAGTGGCCTGTATTCTCCATTCTGAAGGAGCAGAGGACCAGGAGTGTGAACTGGATAAGGAGCTTGGGTAATGGGCAGTGGTGTGGGGAGGGTCTGGGGCCCCTGGGGTGAATGGGGGGTGGGCAGAGTAAATGGAGCAGGACCTGGAATCCCAAAGGTTAGGGCAGCTCTAGAAGATCAGGTCCCCAGAAAGCAGGCTCTGGATGGAGACTTGTGTGCAGGATGGTTAATGGGGATGCTCCTGGGATCAGTACCTGGGAGGGAAGGACAGCAGCGGGGGTCAGAGGGAGAGCCGGCCTCACAGCCAGACCTCAGCCAACCTCAGGGCTGGGGCTGGGCCTTCACAGACCCACACTCACAACTCATGGGCGCGGGCTGCCCCTGGAAGGGGTCTGGCCTGGGCGGTGGGGGAGCTCTCTTCAGAGAGGGTAATGCAATCACCTTCCCAGCAACTGGGGGATAATCCCTCAGACTTTAGGGGGACTTTTGGGAAGAGAAGCAGGGGCTGGGGTGAGTGCAGGTAGGTGGGGGCAGAGGGGGCCTCTGGGCCTGCCAAGCTCTGTAGCCTGCCTGGTGTGTGGCCTTGAGAAATCCTTCTCCCACTCTGATCTCCAGCTTCCTCGCTTGCACAGGGGGGTGGCTCGGGCGGTGGGGCCCATCAGAGGAGATGTGGGTGTTAAAGAGCATGGCCACATGCAGACAAGGTCAGCAGGAGGCCCCAGAGCCTCCATGGGGCCAACTGTACATGCAGGAGCCAGACTTCGTCCGGAATGTGTTGCCGAGGGTTGCGCCTTCCAGGAGGTGGAGAGCCTGCCTCCTTCCTTGGAGATATCGAGGGGGTCCAGGGGTAGCCCTCAGGGTGGGAGACACTGGGCCCCATTACCCCACTGTGAAGCCCACACAGGGGGCTCTTGGTTGAGGGCAAGTGAGTGAATATATAGCCAGAGAGCTTCGTCAAGGCCCAGCCCGGGAAACCAAGCCCCAGGTCCCCTCAAAGCCTGCACAGCCAGCCCAGGATTGGTAAAAACAGCAATTATGAGCTGTGTTATTAAAGGCTGCAGGATTTTAATTAACAATGGAATTACCGGGCCAGGGAAGGGATAATGATGGATTGCTGGAAGGCAGTTGGGGCTGGCTGCTGTTACAGCCTCTGAGCCCCTGCTAGGCCCAGGGAACTGGTGGGGCCTCCCCCCACCCCCCCAGCTTTCTGGTCACTAATGAGAGGCATTTGCAGAGAGCTCAGGGCCAGGCTGGTCAGAGGGGGTGACGGTGTGCTATTGGGGGCACCGTTCACCCCAGGGTTCCAAGGCCTGAGTGTGGGTTAATGACGGGCTCAGATAGGGGTGTTTGCAGGCAGGGCCGGGATGGGGAGCCCAGCAGAACCCAGGGACCACCAGCTACAAGGTCTATGAAGAAGGAGGCTGTTCTCCCCACTTGGGTCTGTGACTAGCCCCCCAGCTTCTCCCAGGCCTCCTATACAGCCGGTACCCAGGTCCTGTCCACATGCAAGTTAATGAGGGCCCAGAGATTCTCATCACGTTTAAGTTTCAAAACCAGTGAATTTGAGGCCTTTGGTTTTCAGACCTTTTGGTTTGTTCATTTCCTGCCTCAGCAACCCGCGATGCAAATGAAATCTTACCAGGAAGGTATATGAACCCAACAGGGGGCTCTGTCAAGGCCAGGGATGGGGGGTCTGAACCCCTCCCCTCTTTCCCACACAGCCTCTAGGGCTGCTTCAGACAAATGCAATTTCTTTTTTTTTATTTTAATTTTTATTTATTTATTTTTGTGAGAGAGAATCTGCGCATGAGTGGGGGGAGGGGCAGAGGGAAAAGCAGATTCCCTGCTGAGCAAGGAGCCCCATGCGGGGTTCGATGCCGGGATCCCGGGATCATGACCTGAGCCGAAGACAGACGCTTAGCCGACTGAGCTACCCAGGTATCCAGGGACAAATGCAATTTATTCTCTGTCGCCAACACCTTCCCCTTCTCTAACAGCCCCTGGATGGTTCAGATGGTGGCCTGAGGCCTACGGGACTGGACTGGGCAAGGCAGGAGCTGAATTCCTGAAGATTTGGACCCAGGAAGGACAGACTGAAGAGAGTTTTGGGGATGATACTTGGGGTAACGAGGGCGGGCTCTGGAGCCAGACCACCTGGGCCCAGCTCTGCGGGGGACTCATACCGTGTGATGTTGGGCGAGTTACAATCCTTGGTGTGCCTCAGTCTCCTCAGCTGTGAAATGGGTGTGAGGCAGGACTCTGAGACTCTCTTCAAAGGGCAGTACAACAACCCCCCACCCAATGTCACCTTATGGAATGTTTAGTTCTGCTCTGATGTTCCTGCCCCCAAGCGGCCCCTCCGCGTTGGACTTACAATCAATGTTCAATTAGAGTTTATTAAATGAGCAACAAGAGAAGTGGAGTGGGGTCAGATAGTTTCTAGGACATTTACTGGCGACACAAACTTCCATTCTGTGGAGTAACTGGAAAAGGTGCGAGGAACCAGGCTTTCCCTGCACTGTGGGCTCAGGACCGTTACAAGGATGCAAGAAGCAGTAACCCTTTCATTGTTTGGCGAGCACTTGT
Organism: Mirounga angustirostris; assembly: GCF_029215605.1. Lineage (NCBI taxonomy): Eukaryota > Metazoa > Chordata > Mammalia > Carnivora > Phocidae > Mirounga > Mirounga angustirostris. The sequence goes on from NW_026991713.1 coordinate 172,312,913, forward strand.
CCATGATCCCATGTGGTTCTTTGAACTTGTATTACTCTTTCGATCTTATAGATGAAGATCCTGGAGCACAGAGATGTGCCAAGCACAGCCACTCCCAGAAATGTACTTAAAGAAATGGGCAAATAATGATTGAGACAATTTTGTGGCAGAGAATAAAAGATTACATGCAGTCAAGCTTCCTTATTTGTGGATGCCATCTTTAGGAGTTCATCTCACTAAAATTGATTTGTAATCCCAACGTCCATGCTCATGGTGCTTTTACTGACATCTGTGGATATTCGCATATTGGTGAAAATGTTATTTGCCCAATGCACCTGTTCCCTGTGAAGGTCGAGCAAGGCTGTACATTGCCTTCTTGTTTCAGCTCTCGTACAGAGATCCCTGGGGGCTGGAGACCGTGGGGGCTGATCAGCATAGTACAAACTCCAGCCCTGGGACCAATTGCATGGGTTTGAATCCCAAGTCTGGCACCTGCTAATGGGACAGCCCCAGGCAAGCCACTTAACACTTCTGGACTTCATTTCATCCTTTTTTTAAAAAAAAAAAAAATCATTTATTTATTTTAGAGAGAGAGAGAGAGAGTGGGGAGAAGGGGCAGAAGGAGAGTGAGAGAGTCTTAAGCAGACTCTGCACTGAGCATGGAGCCCAACATGGGGCTCAATCTCACCACCCTGAGATCACAACCTGAGCTGAAACCAAGAATCAGTCGCCCAACCTACTGCACCACCAGGACATCCCTCATTTCATCTTTTTTTAAAATAAAAAAATAGAAACTATTGGGGCACCTGGGTGGCTGAGTCAGTTAAATATCTGCCTTTGGCTCAGGTCATGATCTCAGGGCCCTGGGATTGAGCCCCACATCAGGCTCCCTGCTTAGTGGTGAGTTTGCTTCTCCCTCTCTTTCTGCCCCCCCACCCTGTTCATGCTCTCTCTCTCTCTCAAATAAATTCTCAATAAATAAATAAAATCTTTAAAGAAATAATAGAACCTTCCAAATTGATCACCAGTCACTAAAACATAAATGGACTTAAACTCTTTAGTTAAAAGACAAAGAGTCTCAAAGAACATTAGAATAGCATATATATAATGAATTGGATTCTATTTATAAGGGATACACAAAAAAAGCATAAGGACATGGAAAGATTGAAAAATCAAAGGATAGAAAGTTATGTTCTAGGAAAATGAAAAAAATGGGATAGCTATATTAATATCAGAAAAAAACAGACTTTAATTCAGGCCAAAAGCATTACCAGAGATTAAGAGGGTGAATGAGAAATAAAAGAGTTAATTCAACAGGAAGATAGACAATTCGCATCTTTTAGACATTAATCACATAGCCTAAAATGTTTAAAGCAAGAATTGACAGATATAAAAGGAAATACGAAAGTCCAATATTAGAATGGGACAGTTAGACTTACTGCTTACAATAATAAATCAAGTGGATAAAAATAAGAAAGTACTTAGAAGATTTAATAGTAGATATCACAAACTCAATCAAGCGGATATACAGAGAACATTGTACCCAGGAACAGGCAAATATTTTTTTTTTCAAGGGCACACAAACATTTATGAAAAATGATCACGTTCGTTCCTAAAGCTAGCCTCACCTTTCAAAGGATGTGTATCGGAAGACTATATTTTAGGGCCACAGCAAATTAATTTAGAAATCAATGATAAATAAATAATTGAAAAGACCGTATATATTTGGAAATTTAAACAGAAAAACTTCTCAATCCCCAAGTCAATAAAAAAAAAAATCCATATTCACCAGATAGAATACCATTGAGAATAAAACAAATACAGCTACACACACCAATGTAAATGAACCTCCAAACAATATTTAGCAAAAGAAGAAAGTCACAGAGGAATGTATGCAGTTTGCGTCCATTTATCTTAAGGTCACAGACAAGCAAATGAAACAATGTATCATTTAGGGATACAAATGTGGGTGGTTTAAAGGAAAAGCAAGGGAATAATTAACCTGAAATTTGGAATAATATATTTCACAATAAGCATCGTTTTACAAAGAGCCTCAGATGTGGAACCTCTTCTTCATCTGGCCGGAAGGGTGGCCCAGCTCACGGGCATAAAGAGCTGCTTTCTGAAAAGATGCATCAGGACAGGCACCAAACTTGGCTTAGTTCATTAGTGGGGAAAAAAAAAAAATCGGTCCTGTTGAATTTGGTCTTTTTTTTCCCCAGATGGTATTCATTTCAGGAGACAGCCTGAGCATCATCACTGTCTCTCATTTGCTGAAACAAATTCCTCACAAATAAAGGCATGTTTCCATCTTGAGCTGCTGTTCTATCAGCTGCTATGGTACCATCTCCTTTCTTGCCTTGGGCCCCGTTTCGCTCTCCCCTCCCTCCCCTTGCTCTTCTTCTTTTTGTCCTTTTTGTAGAGTTTCAGTGCTGGTGGGAATGCTCATCCCATGCAGGAGTCCTGGGTGGAGGTGCGGTCTCTGCTTGCTTACACACCTCCCTTGACAGGGAACTCACTCCTCCAAGTGGACTTATCTGAACTCAAGTCCGACTGCCTTTGGCATCCACCCATTGCCAACGGCTCCAGCCACGGGGGTCCCCGACCACAGACAGTCTACCTCTCTTCCTTGGATGTGCTCTTTGCCACCAGCAGCCCTGTCCTCCCTCCTCCCATGCCAAGTCTTCTTCCGGGCAAATGTATTTAGTTTCTCCCTTCATTCCCTCCATCACTGCTGACCTGTCTGAAAAGCAAACCCGCTCCCTCCTATGCACATGCCAGTGTGGGACGTTATGAGGCCTGGGGAGTGTTGCTCACGGGCTTCTGTCAGAATTGGAGTGGGTGTGGACGTGAGGCGAGAGGGACCAGCAGGTGGGCAGGGAGATGAGCTGGGGCAGTGGACCAAGTTCAGAGCCCGGTCTCCCTGGCCTGCAGCAGCAGGCTCTGAGGACCCCTGGAGGCCCAGTTCAAGTACCCCCAGCACCTGGCATGCAGTGAAGACATCGCCCCCCCCCCCTCAGGCTTTCTCTCGTGCCACAAGCCTGGTGGTCTGTGTGCCTGGTGGGTCACATATGCCACACCCAGCCGGCGCTTCCTGTCTGCACTCAGCCACTTCCCCCCACCGTCACAACCTGAGTCTTATCAGCAGCTAGAACTTGACCTCTAAAATTAAAAAAATATATATATATATATTTATACAGAAAGATAGTAATCAGATTAATGAATGCACGTGGATTAAAGAAAAGCATCACACAGAAAGGCTTAGAAGAGGAAAAGCAGTGGCGCCCTGACCCTCCCCCACCCCCCGCCCAGCCGCCACTCCTCAGTTACCCTGTACCTGCGACTATTTTGTCTTCACTTCCACCTGGAGATTACCTTCCCATCTCTAAGAACAAGCTCATAACCACTTGCATCGTCATCATTTTGGGTTGTAGGCAATAGAAACCAATTCTGGGTAATTTAGGTAGAAAGAACACTTATTAGAAGCATATTGGGAGGTCCATAAAATCAATAGGAGGCTGGAGATCCCGGGGGGTGGAGGGACCCCCCAGTTCACGCCTTAGCATTGGCCTGATGAAGACCCCCACTGGACCCCGGATGCTACAGCCTATAGGTCCAGCACCCCCAATGTTGGACCCTGCTCTGTGCTCCCTGCCCCTTCTAGAAGCTGAGGGAGCCCCCCCATTGCCCCCCACCCCCACCCTCGGCCTCCCAGAACGGAATCTGTGAGGCGTCTGCTTCTCCATCCCATGGCTTTTGAATCTCACTTCAACCGAATGCATCTGACTGGCTGAGCAAAGCCGGGGCCGAACCTGACCCTGGCCGTGAGGGAGGCTGGGAAAGAGGATTTGGCATTCTAGAACTTTCCTTCATTGTCCCCTTGGGCTGGAACCACTGTTGCCCTATAATCCATTTCTTCCTCTTTCTTGGTTTACTTACTTCTTTTCCTCTTGGTGGGAGAAACGGGGTGAGGAGGGAGAGTGGGGTAAGTGATAAGCTAGCCGAGACCTCGCATGCCCAATAAAAAATGATCCGTTCCTCTGGTTTGATTGCTGGTTTGATTGGGTCTAGAATTTTACGTTAAAAATCATTTCCTCTCAGAAGGTGTAAGGCGTTGCTCCATTATCTTCTGGTAGATGGGGCTGTGAACGACAGTTCCGTGGCTGGCTGCTTCATAGTTTCTCTGTAGGTGACTCGTTTCTGCCTCTGCCCCTCAGAAATGTTAAGGACCATCTGTTGACCATGGTGTGCCTACTGAGGCATCACTATGGTGTGTCTACATATCTTTGCTTTAGAACCATTCACTGTGTTGGATGCTCAGCCATGTCCAATCTGAAGCTTCATGGACTTTCTGTTCTGGAAACTTCTCTTTGGTAGGTCTTTGATAATTTATTCCCTCCGTATTCTGTGTTCTCCTTCTGGAATTCCCAATATTAGCCACAGACTTTCCTTAATTGACCCCCTTCATTTAATCTTTCCTTTTCTCTTCTTTCTCTCTTTTTCCCTTCTTTCTCCTGCAACTTTAATCAGTAACTTTTATTATATTTTTGAAATTCTAGCAAACACATTTTAAGTTTCCTACAGTTCTTTTTTTGTTTCCCTATTGAATCCCCTGGGGCTTTTAATTGGCGTTTTTGTTAAGATGATCCTCTAACCCCTGAATTAGGTCTGCTTCCTCGGAGAGCTTTTATTTCAGGGTAAATTTTATATAACACATGTAAAGTTAAAAGCCAGAACTAGTTGGATTTTTCAAACCCTGAAAAGCCCCACGTTTCTGGATTCTCCCAACATCTCATTCACGGGTTCAGGGCAACTCCGCAATCTTCCGCTGGATGCCCCCAAGGTCAGCCTGGGTGTTAACCTACAGCCAGCAGAAAGAGGAAGAGCACAGAGAACTGCATGGGGGTGATTTGAAGTGTGCACATCACCTCCCGTCACCTGGGTTGACCAGAACTCCGTCAGAAGACTGCGCCTAATTGCAAGGAACACTGGAAAACTTAGTCGTGTGCCTCGAAAGACAAGGAAGTGGCTTTGGTGAACACCAGCAACCTCTGTGATGTCTACTGTCACCACCAAAGTCCAAACACTGTCCTCTCCTCCTGCCTTCGGCCACATCCCTCCAGCTCCCTCCCCACGTTGTAGCCAGAGTCATCTTTTAAGAATGCAAATCTGGCCACTTGGGCTCCAGCTTCAAGATCTCTGTGATTGTTTCTCCTACCACGGTCTGGTCTGTCTCCAGGGCTCTGCTCCTTAGAACCCACCAGCCACCCAGTCCACCTCCCTGTCACTGTGCATGCTCCTTCCCACAGGACTGAGCCCAGGGCTGATACGGAAGGTGCCGGTGTTTTTCTCTTTCTTCTCTTTTGGGCCAGGTTCTGCTCATCTTCCTATCCTCTGAGGAGGCATTGCTTCTTGCAGAAAGCCCCCTCTGACCCCATAAAGGGATGTTGCCCCTCCTGTGTGGCCACAAGCATGCTGTACTCACACAGGGCAATGATCCAGGGCTGCACGCATGCTGAAGCCTGGCCATGCTCTGTGCTGTGCCCGGCATACACCAGGTGCCCAATGAAGGTTTGTTGAGTGACTGAATGAACACAATTCCTGAGCTGAGCTGCAGGGTTTGAAGGCTGAGGAAGGGCATGCATGGATGCTGGGGATGTTGGGGGTGCTGGGGGAGGGGACAGCCGCCTGAAGCATCCCCTGTTCTGGCTTGTATGGAGATCACCAAGTCATTCAGCCACTTCCTTCTAGAGGCCTCCCACCTCCCTACCCCTCTGCCTGCCTTCTGCTTAGACCTGGATCTGACCTGCCTGAATATCTGGAGGGGGTGGCCCAGTGCCTGGATAGACAGGAGAGCTCCTAGGTGGGAGCGGGGCTGCTGGCCCAGAACCTAGTTTACCGATTAGCTGTTCTCTGGATCTGACAATATTGCAAAGGGGGCACTTTGCGGGGACTAGAAGCTTCTGGTAGGAATAGCAGTCTGGCAGGGCCTGGGGGAGGGCAAAGATAGGGCTTGGGAGCTGTTCAGATAGGGGTGGGCAGAGTCAGAGCCTGAGAGCTGGGTTCTTGATTCTCTTTCTCTTCTCCCTTCACGCTGTTCCCATCTGGGTGTCTGCCTTCAGCCCAGAGCATCTACACCCAGAAAGCATCCGTCCTCTGGAGGACTCCATAAACACAGGTTGCTGATTCAGTAGCATTTCTGATTCAGCAGATCAGGGTGGGGCCCAAGAATGTGCATTTCTTTTTTTTTTTTTTTTAAGATTTTATTTATTTGACACACACAGAGAGACACAGCGAGAGAGGGAACACAAGCAGGGGGAGTGGGAGAGGGAGAAGCAGGCTTCCCGCCGAGCAGGGAGCCCGATGTGGGGCTCGATCCCAGGACCCTGGGATCATGACCTGAGCCGAAGGCAGACGCTTAACGACTGAGCCATCCAGGCGCCCCAAGAATGTGCATTTCTTTCTTTTTTTTTTTTTAAAGATTTTATTTATTTGACACACAGGGAGAGACACAGCGAGAGAGGAAACACAAGCAGGGGAAGTGAGAGAGGGAGAAGCAGGCTTCCTGCCGAGCAGGGAGCCCGACGCGGGGCTCGATCCCAGGACCCTGGGATCATGACCTGAGCCGAAGGCGGACGCTTAACGACTGAGCCCCCCAGGCGCCCCAAGAATGTGCATTTCTAACAAGTTTCCAGGAGGTGCTGACGCCACTGGTCCACAGAGCAGGGAGGGCCTCCCACCTCCCACTTCCCATGGTTCTGGGTCCACGGCTATTTCAGAAGATGCCAAGGTACCAGGATGGGGCCCCATGGCCTCCTTTCCATGCTTCTGCTCAGGTTGCTTCTCCCACCAGGAATGCTTCTCCCAGCCCCTTTGTCTCTTCCCTTCCAGCCCCCAGTGCAGTGCTGCCTCCTCCAGGAAGCCCGCCAAGACCACCCCACCCTCTGTGATCTTTCCTGCCCCACCTTCTCACCCACCCTCAGGTTCGTTTCGAACACTTCCCATCTGCTCATTTCTTCTCTTCGAAAGGATAGGAGCACCCAAGGGACCTAGAAACACACCCACACAAAAGCTTATACACCCATGTCCGTCGCAGCACTTCACAATAGCCAAAAAGGAGAAACAACGCAAATGTCTGTCCATGGCAGAAGGGATAAACAAACGATGGCAGATGCGTAAAATGGGATATTACTCATCCGTAGAAAGGAGGGACAGACTGATACACGCTACGCAGAGGGACCTCGAGACGCTGTGCCAGTGAGAGCAGCCCGGAGCGTAGGATTCCATGTACGGAGCGCCCGGAATAGGCACATCCACAGAGACAGCTGATTAGTGGCTGCCGGGGCAGTGGGAAGGCGAGGTTGGGGGTGCCTGCTGCAAAGTTCACGGTTTCCTTTTGGGGAGATGGAAATGTTCTCCAGCTGACGGTGGTGACGGGCCACACGACCATGTGAACGTACGTAAAGCCCTTGAGTTGTACACTTGAAGTGGGTGAATTGTGTGGTACGTGAATTATAGCTCAATAAAGCTGTTGCCGGGAAAAAAAAAATCGGGGGCAGGTGGCAGGGGCTGTGTGCCTGAGGCCCAGGGAAAGGCTGGCGTGGTCCAGCAACCCCACCTCTAACCCTTGTGTAAGTGGCAGCTCAGAGCAGGAGCTTTGCAGCTTTGGACCAGAGTCAGCCCCTTGCTGTGTGTGCTGGGGTGAGCCTGTGCCCTCTCTGAGCCCCCAGGTGCGCTGAGAAGTAATGCAGGAGACGAGCCAGGAATCCCCATGGCCGAATTCTCTGTGAGGTCTGGAGCCCGGACCCTGGCTAGACAGGGGTGGTGGTAGGACGTCGCCCCCCAGATTCCTGCTCTGAGGGAGGAGGCACCCCCACCATGCTCTTTTAATGTCCCAGAACACAAGGGTTTCGAGAACTGCAGGGAACGACAGCAAGTTACCAGCTAAAAGCCCTGGGTTGTTGGAGGTAAGTGGCGCATTCAGCTGTAACTGGTATCCATCCACAGCAATTTTGCCAGAGTCTTTTTTTAGATGATGTTTCCTTAACAACCTACAGAGAACTTCACTCTCCTCCCCTCCTAATCCCCTGCTTTGCACAAACATGAAATTAATCTTCTAAATACCCAAGCTGGTTCCAAAAAGAAGTGAGCAGGGAGAAGGCTGGGGAAGGGCTAGGGGGAACCCCACCTCCCATGCTCAGAGGCCCTCTCTTCTTATTGACTCACAGTCCCTGGAGGGGCAGGTAGCCGAACGGCCGCCCGATGCTCATGACATCGCCTGGACCAAACCCACCAAGCATCTGTCCAGCCCTGCTTGCACTTCTCCAGTGATCATGAGCTCCTCACCTCCAAAGGCAGCTTGTTCTCTCTGAAATAGCTCTGCCTACAGCCAAATTCTCCCTCTGAGTAGGCTGGCCTCTCTCCGCTCTAGCACCATTCCCTTGGGCCTAGCCCTGCCCTCCCAGGCCTAGCCCCTTCCTCCAGGTAGAAGCGGCTTCAGGCCAGGGTCAGGGCTGCGGCTCCCACTGATGCCTTCGCCAAGCGCACTTGAGCAGTGAGCAACATACACAAACCGCCCCCATGGCCTTGTACCTGCCCCCGCCGAGTGCCTGGTCTCAGCAAGTGGCTCTGTCTTCCCTCCGCGGTGGTTTGTGCGGAGTCAAGTGGCCTGGCAGGAAACTTGCTTCCTAGAATCCCCTCCCCTCGATGGGTCCATGAGTTAGCATTAGCCCAAAGGTGAATCTGTGCTGGGGAGCGGGGGACCCCGTGGCTGGAGATGGGAGGGACAGATGCATGGAGGTGTCAGCACGTGCCACTTTGTCCTCAGTCCTTCCTCTGTGTGTCCTCTTTGTGATCCACGGCCGGCTCTTCCTCCAGACTGCCGGCCCCGCTGACCCACGGGGACCCGGGGACCCAGTACTTCCACCGGATGCCTGGCTGTGATCTCACAGCGGGGGAGGCGACAAAGACCAGGCAGCCTTCCCTAGACTTCTGTCAATGTCTGCATGGCCCCAGCCTCCCACTCCAGCAGCCCCACCTGCCTGACTTCTAGATTTCTCCACAAGCCCCACCTGTACCTCTGCCTCGAGAGGGCTGGGGACCTTCCCTCTGATTTCCGTAAAACTGCTTTCTTCGGACCTTCACATCACAGGCCTTCCCCAGGGGAGTTTAGGCTAATGCCTGTTCTATAAAACTCACGGTGGTTGTGCTTCCCTGATTGAGCCCAAACGATAGGCACCCTCTTATCCACATCAGAGCAAGTGGGGGGCAGCCCGATGCCTGCCTCCCTCCCTCCTCTGCTCGCTCACAGGCCACATCCTGTTGGCTCTAGCCCATTACTGACCCTCAGTCAATGCCCTCCCAGCTAAGGCTCGCCCCATCCGGTCCTCTCTCACCTCTTATCTGCACAGTTTTATCCGAGACTCAGTGTTCTAGCTCTGGTCCAGCTCTGTGGCTGTGGCCTGTGTTGGCTTTACATTTCTGCCCCAGATCTCTCTGCGGCTCTCAGTCATGCACAAGGGACCAAGGCCCCTCTATGCGGTTCAGGGCCCCCTGCAGGGCCTGGCCCTCCCCACCTTCACAGATAAGTCCCTGCCATTTCCTTGTCCTGGGTCCTATGCCAACCACACTAGATCTCTCCCCACCACGCTCCCCCCACTCCCCACCAGTGATCTTTCTGGAAAACAATGAGAGGCAAAAGCAGTGTCCTACAGAAAGGCCACCCGAATCCCCCTCACCACTCCACCCCCCAGCCTCCCATCTCTGTCTGGAAAACTTCAACTCATCCCTCAAAACCTCAGCTTCAGCGTCCCCTCTGCTCAGGAGGGGCCAGCCTGGAACTCCCCCAGTTTGTTCTCATCTTCTTCCCCACCGCCAGCAGCCCCAAGACGCCCAGAGCACAGGGTTGGGCTGAGTGAGGGTGGTGACAGGGGTGCACCGGTGTGAGGAGCTGGGCTTTGGACACCGGCAGCTAAGGCTCTTCTGAGTCTGAACTTAGCTCTCCATCCTTCCTCGATAGGAGCCGGGCAAGTGCCTTTTCTTCTCTGGGCCTGTTACCTCGTCCACAAAATGGGAGTAACAAAACATAGCTGGGGGTGTGCCGAGTGGCCACGTGGGCAGTGCTGTGGAGTTGCTTTGAATCTGTATACCCACGTGCTTGGGAAAGTGCGGGCTTGGGCCACTGGTTGAGGGATGCGAGTTCTCCGTGCCTCAGTTTTTCCGGCTGGAATGCCTGTGCCCTCTTTCTCCCAGGCAGCTGCAGGGAAGGGGATGTGTGAAGGGGACTCTCAAAGGGACCTACCATGTTCACATGGACCCACGGGGCACACTTTGCCCAGAGCGGGGATAGAGAGAGGCAGACTCTAAGACTCTAGCATGGGTGGGGGGGGCTCTGTCCTGGACCCTAGAGGGTTTCTGTGTGTGGGTCTGGCCTGTGGTGACTGGTTCTGCCAAAGCTGTGCCTGGGACGGGAAGCCAGAGCTAGAAGAGGATCCTGTGTGCACAGTGGGGCCTATGTGAGCTGTTACTATTCCCACATGCGCTGGCCCCTGGGGAGCAGAGGGATGCCGTTCGGGAGATGCTGAGGAAAGACTCTATATTCTGCAGTCCTGGGCCCCGTGCATCGTCTTCTCCGGTGACCTGGGGCCTGTCCCCTCCCTCTGTGCCTCGAGTTGCCATTTCGGGTAGCCATGAGGGGCCGAGGGGACCCTGGCCACTGAGGAGCCCCGCTCCGATGAAGCCATGGCAGAAGCAGATTCCGGCCTGTCTGACGTTTGACTCGGGCCGTCATGTGGGCTTTTATCAGAATAAACAGGTTTTGTTGTGCATTTCACAATCTCAGCATCCTTAATTTATCGCACAACAAATCGGAGAGGATTTAGCATGTATTTAATTAATTTGACGAAAAGTAGTTCAACAACTGTAAACAAGGCTGTGGAAACACGCTTGCCGGGAAGCAGGGCCTGACTCCTCCAGGGCTCAGAGCGGGAGCGGGCTTGCAGCTGCGCATTGGTCTCACAGGGCAGGGACAGGCGGTGTAGGGGCGAGGCTGGGCCTGGAGCAGCAGGGTGGCGAGAGAGCTGGGTGGAGGCAGGAGGCCTGGGTTCCTCAGGCCCATGAAGGGGTGGGAACCCCTGCCCTGTTTCCCACTCAGGGGACCTCATGAGGATGTCCAGGGACAGTGGGCCAAAAGCTCTTTTGCGGCCGGAAAGGTGCTGGTGTTAGCTGATCTCAGTCTGCCCCTGACCTGCTTCCTTTAACATGAAGCTCCAGCATTACCTTTTCCAAAAAGCCTTTTGTACCAGTTAGGGACCATGTTTGCAGTAACAGAGTAACAGAGCCTGTCCTCCAAATGCGGCTTACACAAACTAGCGGTTTAGCATGTAACAAACAGGAGGTTCATGGCTAGTGCTGGAACTCCACGATGTTCTTAATGTACCTGGTTCCTTCTGTCCTTTTCACCATCCTTACCACGTGCCTTCCATCATCAGAGTCCCCTCCTGGCCTTGAGATAGCTGCTACTGCTCCAGCCATCACATCTACATCCTCGGTGGCACAAAGAGGGAAGGGGGAAGTGCATCTGAGTCCGTGCCTCCCTCCAAAGGCGCTTTCCTAGAAACAGCACTCAATGCCTTTCACCTGTCTTGGGCAAGAACTTTGTCACATGCTTATCTCTGTCTTCAAGAGAGACGAGTCGGAGAAACGTGACATCTTGGCTAGGCACGGAGTCAGGGTTCTGTAGGAGGGAAGGAGAGCAGAACGGGCATTGGTGCAACCCTGGCCTGGCCTCTCTCGCAGCTGCTGGGAGGCACGGGATCTTGCCCATTAGAGTGGGGCTTTCTGAGGCAAGAGGGGTGGGGAATTCCTCCAGAGCCCCCAGCTCAGAGGGCCAAAGCTGGTCCCCAGAGGAGTGGCAAGTGACTAGGCGGGTGGGTGACGAAGCTGCCTGTTGCCTGATTTCGGTCACAGTCAGATAGAGAGGCAGGGAGTGCAGGGCCTACCAGTGTGGCTGCTTGGGCTGGAATCCCAACCCCGCCATTTCCCAGCAGGGTGACTTCGGCGTTCCCGAGGCTTGGGTCCTGTCGGGGAACAGGCGGAGGAAGAGGGCTCCAGCAAAGGGAGGGGAGAGAGCTTCTCCGAGGTGCTTAGGAGACTTCCCTGGGGAGGCTGCTTCCCGAAGCGTGCCCGCCTCCAGCTGCAGCAGGGACTCCTGTGGCCTCCCTGTGCCCACCCTGTGGGCCTTGGCCAGCAAGTCCCTTAAGCCAGCCCACCCGGCCACAGTGGGCCACCGGCTCCTTAAGCCCGTCCTGGGAAACCCCTTGGTCTGGGGGAGCTGGGATGGTTGGTCACCCTCCCTCACAGTTCTTGCTGTTGCCTTCCCTGCAGCCCTGGGAGGCCAAGGCAGTTTACCTAAAGCCGAAATGCTAGCCAGAGAATGGAAGGGAGAAAGTCAACTACTGGAGAAACCTCCTAGGCCCAGGCTCTGGCTGGGGTGAGGGTGGGGGGACCCTGACCCCAGGTGAGACCACCCTCCCCTCCCCCAGGATTTATTTTTTTTCAAACCAGCTTTATTGACATATAACTGGCCTATAATGAAGTGCCTCTGGTAACCACAAATCTGATCTTTTTCTTTCTTTCTTTCTTTCTTTCTTTCTTTCTTTCTTTCTTTCTTTCTTTCTTTCTTTCTTTCTTTCTTTCTTTCTTTCTCTTTTTTTTCTGCTCTCTTTTTCTACAAGTTTGGTTTTTGGGGGTTTTGTTTTTATTTCAGATTCCACATATAAGAGAGATCGTATGGTATTTGTCTTTCTCTGTCTGACTTACTTCACTTAGCACAATGCCCTCAAGGTCCATCCATGTGGTCACAAACATCAGGATTTCCTTTCCTTTTCTTTTTTTAAATTGCTGAATAATATTCCATTGCCTATGGATTTATATACACCACATTTTCTTTCTTTTTTTTTTTTTTTAAGATTTTATTTATTTATTTGAGAGAGAGAGAATGAGAGAGAGAGAGCACATGAGAGGGGGGAGGGTCAGAGGCAGAAGCAGGCTCCCTGCCGAGCAGGGAGCCCGATGCAGGACTCGATCCAGGGACTCCAGGATCATGACCTGAGCCGAAGGCAGTCGCTTAACCAACTGAGCCACCCAGGCGCCCTTTTTTTTTTTTTTTTTAAAGATTTTATTTATTTATTTGACAGAGAGAGAGATAGCGAGAGCAGGAACACAAGCAGGGGGAGTGGGAGAGCGAGAAGCAGGCTTCCTGCCGAGCAGGGAGCCCGATGTGGGACTCGATCCCAGGACCCTGGGATCATGACCTGAGCCGAAGGCAGACGCTTAACAACTGAGCCACCCAGGCGCCCTTTATACACCACATTTTCTTAACTCATCTGTTGGTGGACACTCCAGTTGTTGCCGACCTTGGCTATTGTAAATAATGCTGCTACGAACATATGGGTACAGATACCTCCCTGACATCGTGTTTTCATTGCCTTCGGATATATTCCCAGAAGTGGGATTGCTGAATCATATGGTATTTCTATGTTTAATTTTCGGAGGAACTGCCCTCCTGTTTTCCACAGCAGCTGCACCCACTTACACTCCCACCAGCAGTGAGCAAGAGCCCCCTTTCCTCCACCTCCTGGCTGGTTCTTCTGATTCCTTGTCTTTTTGAGGCCGGGGTGAGATGAGATCTCGTTGTGGTTTTGATTTGCATTTCCTGATGATCAGAACTGCTGAGCACCTTCTCACCAACTTGTTGGCCTTTCACAGATCTTAGGAAAAATGTCTCTTTGGGTCCTTTGTGCATTTTTTAATTGGATCGTTTGTTGTCTTTTCGTTATTGAGTTGTAGGAGTTCTTTATATATTTTGGGTATTAACCCCTTAGCAGACTTATGATTAGCAAAATTTTTTTTTTTTTCCTATTCTGTAGGTTGTCTTTTTATGTTGTTGATTATTCATTTTGGGGGGCTCGCAATTCTGTCCCATTGGTTTATGTGTCTGTTTTTATGCCAGTACCATCCTGTTTTGATTACTATAGCTTTGTAATATAGCTTGAGATCAGGACATGTGATGTGCTTTTCTTGGAAGAACACTTGGAAATGCCAATGTTCCCAGCCCCCACCCCAATGCACACCCCCCCACCCCCCGGTCACTTCCTGCCTGGGTGTACATCAAAGGCCTGATAACAAGCTCTTACTTCTTTGGATTCTCATCTGAGGAGCTTTCTCTGAGCCACGGGCCAAGCTTCAGGCTGGATTCTGCCACCACAAGTGAGAGCTCGAAGGGCCTCTGTGAACTTCTGGTCCCTTCCCCTGGTCCTGTGGCCGGGAAACTGAGACCTGAGGAAGAGAAAGAGAGTAGGGGTGCTTTCAGCCCTGTCACAACCAGGGGCAACCAGGCCTCAGATCCCCTCTCTTCTCCCCACTCCTTACTCTGCACCCGGGGCCTCTCAGGACCAGCCATTCACCAGAGCTATTGGTCACTTCCCATTCAGCCTCCCAGGGATGGGGCTGAGGGCCTGCTCCTCACCAGACATTTTGCCTCCCTTGGGTCCTGTGTTTGTCTGCTCAGGGCCGCCATAACAAAGACCCCCTGAGTGGGGGGCTTAAACAACAGGACATTGTCGCTCACCGTTTTGGAGGCTAGAAGTCCAAGGCAAGGTGTGGGCAGGGTTGGCGTCTCCTGAGGCCTGCCCTTGGCTGGCAGATGGCTGCCTTCTCCCTGTGTCCTGACGTGGCCTTTCCTCTGTGGGTTCGCTTCGGGAGCCTGTTCCTCTCTTAAGGATGCCAGTCCAGCTGGATTGGGGTTCCACCCTTATGACCCCATTTAACCTTCCCTGCCTCTTTAAAATCTCCAGCTCTGAATGTAGTCTCACTTGGGGGAAGTTGCTGGGGGGAGGTGTGTGTAGTGGGGTGGGGGCCAGGAAACTGGACATTACCTAGTGCTCTTCCAAGAAGAGCAGCGTTTCTTAGAAACAGATGAGCTCCAAAAGCAAAAACAGCTCTGCCTTTAGTGGATAGAGAGTCTCTCTGGAAGGTTCCTGGGGCCCAGCTGGAGGGGCGCCTCCCAATCCTGCACGAGGGAGAATGCGCTGCCATCGGGGTCTGCCCTCCTAAGCTCACGGTCTCCTGGGGCAATCCACATCTGGAGACCAAGCGAGGCAAGGGACTAAGGTCCGGCCACCTCGGCCCCACGTGGGAGACTTCAGTTGGCCCTCCTTTGCTGCAGCATGTCCTGTCGGAATGGCCGAGGATTTGTCAGACCTGCCCAATCCTGCTTTTTCCGCCTCCCTTCATAGACATGATCCTTAATAAGCCTCTTGCATCACAGACTTGGTCTCAGTGTCTGCTTCTGGAAGCCTGGCCTGGGACGACCCCACTGGGCTTGGGTGTGCCCTTCACCCCTCCTGGGGCATATCAGTCATAGACCCTAAGGTGACATCCAATGAGTTCTGCCTCCTCTTGTTTGTGCTTTTGTATAATCCTTACCCTTTGAGTGTGGGGGGACCTGTGACTTGCTTCTAACCAAGAAATATGGCCAAAAGGATGGAATGTCACTCTCATGATTGTTATGTTATGTAAGACCCCATCTTAGCAGGCTGGGGAGAGACTCTCATTGCTGGCTTGATACAGTAAATGTCTATGTTGGGGGAGGCCACAGGGCAAGGGACTGCAGGGGTCTCTAGGACCTGAGGCAACAGCCAGTGGTCAGCCACACAAAGCCCTCAGTCACACAGTCACAGAAATGGGATGAATTCTGCAGCCACCTGAATACACTTGGGAGCAGACTCTTCCCCGATCAAACCTTCAGATGAGAGCACAGCCCGGCTGATAGCTTGACTAGGAGATGCTGAGCAGGTAACTCAGCTGCCCAGACTTCCGTCCCATGGAAGCATGTGTGTTGAGTCACTAAATCTATGGTTATGTTTTATGCAGCAATAGAAAGCTAATTCAGGAGGCATCGAAGAAAGAGCTGATCTCTGATGCAGCTGTCTCTCACCACTGCCGCACTCCTATTGCTGAGGGTCAAGTTCCTCACCTGTAAGGTGGGGGCGGTCATAGCTAAGAGCTGAGATCCACTCAGCATGGCAGCCTGCACATAGTAGGTGCCAGACGCAGTAGGTCACTTCCTTTGTGAAATGTTGACTACAACCATCTCCACATGCCATGTGATTTTGGGAAACTGTACTATGCCTATACATTTGACTCGAGTGTGTGGGTTTTTCTTTTTAAGATTTCATTTACTTATTTGAGAGAGAGAGAGAGAGAGAGAGCATGAGCAGGAGGGAGGGGCAGAAGGAGAGAGAGAAGCAGACTTCCGGCTGAGCAGGGAGCCCGATGCGGGGCTCGACCCAAGAACCCTGGGATCATGACCTGAGCCAAAGGCAGAGGCTTCACCGACTGAGCCACCCAGGTGCTCCTTGACTTGAGTGTTTTAATACCCGCGTCCATTGTTAGGGACTTTATAGTTTACAGAGAACTTTCCCACTGGGCAGGGAAGCAGGAATTAACCAGCAGCTAGTGGTAACCAGGTCACCGGGTCACCATGGCAGGTGGTAAATAGAGCCGAGTCTCTTCTTGGTTCTGCTCTGGGTTGTAGGTCCTGGCTCTAGGTTCCAACTGGCTCTTCCGAGATGTGAAGCCTCTAAAGAGGTGGTGTGTGTGTGTGTGTGTGTATATATAATGGAATATTACTCAGCCATCAAAAAGAATAAAATCTTGCTATTTGCATCATGGATGGAGCTAGAGAGTATTATGCTAAGCAAAATAAGTCAGTCAGAGAAAGACAAATACCATATGATTACACTCGTATGTGAAATTTAAGAAACAAAACAGATGAACATATGGGAAGGGGGAAAAAAGAGAGGGGGAAACCATAAGAGACTCTTTTTTTTTTTTTAAGATTTTATTTATTTATTTGACAGAGAGAGACACAGCGAGAGGGAACACAAGCAGGGGGAGCGGGAGAGGGAGAAGCAGGCTTCCCACGGAGCAGGGAGCCTGATGCGGGGCTCGATCCCAGGACCCTGGGATCACGCCCAATGACTGAGCCACCCAGGCACCCCAAGAGACTCTTAACGATAGAGAATAAACTGAGGGTTGATGGAGGGAGGTGGGTGGGGGATGGGCTGGATGGGGAATCAAGGAGGGCACTTGTTGTGAGGAGCACTGGGTGTTTTATGTAAGTGATGAATCACCGAATTCCACTCCTGAAACTAATACTGCACTGTATGCTAACTAACTAGAATTGAAATAAGAATTTGAAGAAAAAAAAAGAGAGACACGCAGCCCGTACCCTCTGTGTGTGAACGGAAGGCAGAGAGCAGGGGGTAGGAGGGGCCGGAGCTGGTCCCAGTTCGCTGGGTTGGAAGGTTGAAAGGATGGTTCTCAGTGATGGGGATATGGCCAGCCTGGGCTTGCGGAGGAAGAGCCTGACTTCTCATTCTGGCTTTGAGGGGTTTCCGGGAGAGAAGTGTGGGCTGGGGAGTGGTCCGGGCCCACCTGGAGGCTGGGAGTCTGCAGGACGCAGGCCCCTTGAGGGCTGGAGAGCCTCCAGCTGCAGGCAGGGCGGGAACTCGGGGCAGGCACTGCCCTGCAGTGGTTATGAGCTCCCAGCCTGGGGCATCTGGCTTACTAGCTGGGTGATCTGGGGAAGTCACTTAGCCTCCTTTGTAAATGGGGCCGTAACTTTCTAGGGTTGAGGTGAAAGTTAGTTGGGCCAGCCCAGCTAAAGCCCTGGACATAGTACCTGGTCCATCATAAGCACCAGTGAGGCTTGGCTGCTGGACCGTTAGCCCTGGGATGGCAGGCACGCGCGTCTCTTGTCTACTGCTATAACCCGAGCACCCAGCGTCACACGGGATGGGCTCAGTAGATATTTGTGACATGAAAAAACAGGAGGCACAGGGCCAGCTTCCCCCTGTCTGTCACATCCTGCAGAGGATGTTGGGTGCCCCTGAAAGAGAGGGAGCAGCCCTACCATTTGGGCTTGGTGCAGTCCTTCTTTCACTCTTGCTGGGCAGGGTGGAGGGCAGCAGGGTGGAGGTCCTGGGGGGCCCTGCTGCTGCATCTCTGCTGACTTCTTACCTGCAGGGTTCAGGGGGAAGGAGCTCTGGCCCCACTTGACCCTGTGCTCTGACTCACACTGGCTTCTGAGCCCACCCAGAATGACTCTCCCAGCCGTCGAGTCCTCCACCCGGGCAGGGCCTGCCCCCACTGTTCACTCTTGGCAAATGGCACCTTCCTTCTAAGAAAATGGCTTTAATTGGTAATTATCTCCTGTTTTTATATAACGTCTTTCATCCAGGTGCCCGTAGCACCCAGCTTGTTAAACTCAATCCTTAGAAGGTGCTGGGACTTCAAACAGTGTCCCTGGTACTTCGGGGCGCCTTGCAGGCTCCCCACAGTGTGAGTACCCTGAGGTCAATGTGAGGCATCGGTTGCATCACTGTGCCCCAGGGTCCGGTAGGAGCAGGATCATGACCTTGGGAGGCTTCCCTACAAACCCCAATGTGCCCGGGGTCTGAGGTGGGGCAGGGAGAGAGGGAAAGCCCTTGTCTGTCTTTGTCTTTGAGAGTTCAGTCTTGTACGCACACGACCCCCACCCCCTGCTCTGATCCCACAGGGCTGGAGACCCCTCCACAACCTTTATTCACTCACCATTCATCTGACAATATTAACTGAGCACTTATTATATGCCAGGTTTTAACATTTCCTCCCCTGGTTGCTTCTGGAAGCAATGGGGGAGCTCACTACCTTGTATCCCTCCCTAGGTGGAGTAAAACCTAACTTCTCCCTCTGCCCCAAGCCAGCCCAGGCTCACCTGATTCCTGCAGCTTTTCCTCCTACAGAGACAGAGACAGAGACAGAGAGACAGATTTATTTTAAGGAATGGGCCCATGTAATTGTGGATGCTATTAAGTCCCAAAATCTGCAGGGTAGGCCGGCAGCTAGAGACCCAGGGGAAAGTTACAGTCTGATTCCAAAGGCAATCTGATGGCAGAATTCTTTCTTGCTGAGGGGAGGTAAGTTTTTGTTCTATTAAGGTCTTCAACTGATTGGATGAGGCCCACCCACATTATGGAGGGCATCTGCTTTACCCAAAGTCCACCGATCTGATCCCATCTAAAATATGCATTCACAGAAACATCCAAAATAATATTTCACCAAGTATCTGGGCACCATGGCCTAGTCCAGATGACACACAAAATTAACTATCACGGTCCCCCAGGCAGGTGGATGGTGAGGTGGGACATCCAGGCCAGAGGGCCCTCCCCCCTTTCCCCCGAGGTTGGGATTTTGGATGGCAGGACAGTGTGGAGGAAGAAAACTTGGAACACATGAAACTCTGCAGTTCATCATCTGTAGGGAGGCATCCTCCTTAGGGGAAGGGCCCTCCTCCCACCCTCTCCCTGTTCCCCACTCCCCATGCGATCCCTCTGTCTGATGCATCCTGGGCCTTGCCTTCCTGTCCTGGATACTCCTCACCTCCCCTCCGGCGAAAGAAATTCTCACCCTCTGGCTCTAGACCAGACAAGGCACAAGTGGTGGCTTTAGGGGATTTTAGGTCTCCCACCAGTCTCCACAAGAGCCCCCCGCCCCGCCCCCTCGGCTCTGCCCCCGCCCACTGAAACAGACAGTGTAGGTAATCAGGGCATTTGTTATATGAATTTAACTTTTTTTTTTTAAGTAGTCTCCAAGCTCAATGTGGGGCTTGAACTCAGGACCCTGAGGTCAAGAGTTCCATGCTCTACCGACCGAGCCAGCCAGGTGCCCCTCTATGAATTTTAACTTTAATTCAAGTCCTTCCTTCCAACAGAACGTTGCTCCTAAACTTTCCTGATAGAGCACTTCTGACCCTCCCCATCTGCCCCCCCCACCCCCCCCACCGCATTCTGGTGCCTTGTTTGGGATGAAGGTGGGCGCCTGGGCCCGGCTGGAGGGAGCTACGCGATCGTCCTCAGAAGGACAAGAGCAACACACATCTCGCCAAAGCGTGCACTGTTTTCATGATTTCTTCCTCAGAAGAACACAGGCCAATTTCAAGTCAAGGTGAATATACTCCCCTTGGCAGTGTGGCCTTGCTCCCCTTGCTTTGGCTTTGCTCCCTTCGGAGGGGTGGATTGGCCGGCGGGAGCCCGGCTTGATCACGATAAACCTGCCCCAGCAGTAGAGGGCTCTCTTCTCTTCCCTGCAGGGATGGACCCAACTCGAATCATTTGCTTTTTATTCCGAGTCTGGGCCTATTGAAAGGTGGGCAGGTTTCAGTGCCTCCGGCCACACACCGAAATAGAATTCCCGTGTGATATTTTGTCACTTGCTATTTTTACTTATTATAATGTGATTGTCTTCTGATATCATAATATGCACCTGAAATATGATTATAACTGCAATGCAATATGTTAGCATGTGAATTTGACATAATGTAACTTATCCCCATTAGAGAAAATATAGTGCCAACTGTTGTTGGTGTTAGTTGCTGTTAATAAAGAAGGCGCACCAGTCCTCAGAGAAATTTAGTTCCATTAAATTGGAGAACTTTTATCCATAAGAAGATACTCTATTTTTTTTTTTTTTAGATTTTATTTTATTTGTTTATTTGAGAGAGGGGGTGGGGGGAGGAGCAGAGAGAGAGGGACAAGCAGACTCTGCACAGTGCAGAGCCTGACGCGGGGCTCCATCCCATGACCTTGAGATCATGACCTGAGCCGAAATCAAAAGCCAGATTCTCAACCGACTGAGCCACCTGGGCACCCCCACAAAAAAGACATTCTAAAGAAAATAAAAACACAAGCTGTAAATGGAGAAAATGCTAACAAAGGCTGATATTGAGAAAAAATAAGGAATTGCCGTAAGTCGATATGAAGCAAACCCAATAGAAAAATAGCCAACAGACCAGAATAGGCATTTTATACAAGGATTTAAAAAAACGACCAACATGGGGCGCCTGGGTGGCTCAGTTGGTTAAGCGACTGCCTTCAGCTCAGGTCATGATCTCAGGGTCCTGGGATCGAGCCCCGCATCGGGCTCCCTGCTCGGCGGGAAGCCTGCTTCTCTCTTTCCTACTCCCCCTGCTTGTGTTCCCTCTCTCGCTGTGTCTCTCTCTGTCAAATAAATAAATAAAATCTTAAAAAAAATTTTTTTAAAATAAATAAATAAATAAACGACCAACAAACACAAGAGGACAAGTCCAACCCCACAAAGTAATCAGATAGTTGCGACTTATGATCGCTGGGTGTATTAGCTTCCAGGAGCAACTGTAACAAAGTGCAATAAACTGCAGGACTTCAACAATGCAACGTCATTGTCTCTCAGCTCCCGGAGGCCAGAAGTCCAAGGTCACGGTGTGGGCTCATAAGACCACAATCTGAGGTCCAGGGAGGGGGGCTCAGTGGAGGATCCCAACATATCTATTCAGGGAAACACAATTCCACCCATATGCCATTAGATACCAAGTAGACCCTTTGAATGGGCAAGAATGAATGAGTCTGGCATTAGGCGTTGGAGAGGATGGGGCTCATACGCCAGAGTCTCATACCCAGCTAGTGAGACTGAAAAGCAATACAGCCATTTTGAAAAACCATTTGACATTACCTTGTGAAGTTGAATACGTGCATTTCTACTTCTCACTATATTCCCAAGAGAAACTCTTGCTCACGTGCACCAAGAGACCTTTGTAAGAATGTCCAAGGCAGCATTGTTCATGACAGCAAAGGGGTGACCATGGTGCTATGGTCATGACCATGGTTTATGAGAATAAGCCACATACAGCTTCATATGACAACACAGATGAATTTTGGTGTAATGGTTAGCTATGGACACAATAATGCTACATAACAAATCACCCCAAGTCTCCAATGGTGAAAGTGACAGTCCTTCATTCTCATGTATCTACAGCTTGGCTGGGGTTTGGTTGATCTCGGCTGATCTAGACTGAGCTTGGCTGGCAGCCCTGCCTCAGCCAAAAGACTGTGGATTGATGAGCACCACTCTGCTCAAAGATGAAAAGGCAGGACTTGAGTTTTTAAATCTTACAGCATGACATGGCCAAGCCCGAAGTCTCGGGGCAGGGAAATAGTCTACCCACGGTGCTGACCTGTGAGGTGAGAAAGATTGGAGCCAGTCATTCAATTTCCCATACTTAGTAATATAATGTTGAGTGAAAAAGCAAGTCCCGGAAGACTTTTGCTGTACTTGTATATTAAAGTTTAAAAATAAGCAAAGCAAGGGGTGCCTGGCTGGCTCAGTCGGTAGAGCATGCAACTCTTGATCCCAGGGTTGTGAGTTCGAGCCCCATATTGGGTGTGGAGCTTACTTAAAAAAATAAAGAAAGAAAAAAGAAAAATAAACAAAGCTAAACAATATATTATGTAGGCATACATGAATATGTAATAAAATAAAAATAAGCAAGAGAGTGATAAACACAAAATTCAGGATGTTTTCTGACAGATGAATAGGATAGACGTTTTTGGTGATGTTCTAGTTACTGGGTCAGATGGTGGGTTCATGGGTGTTCATTATATCAATCAATCAACCATTCAGTTAAATGAAAAAAAGAAAATGCCAAGCATGAGCCAATGATCAGGGTGTCCCATGAGCAATAATCATGATGAATCCAGTTCTATAAACCTGAGGTCTGAGAAATTCTGCTGGGCCATCTGCTGACTCATAGCCCCAGCCAGACCCAGACAATGTCTCCCAAGTTCCAGCAAACTCTCCTTCAGTGTATCTGTTTCTCCCACAAAGTAGGCCAGAACTGTATTCAGAACTCTAGGATAGCACCAACCCAGAAGAAAGTGGAGAGGGAGTCTTTCCTCTACTTCACAGAGAGCGTCATCCTGCTGGGATAGCAGTCCCACAGGAGAGGTCAGTTGGGTGGCTGGACCAGCGCCCTCAGGACATGTATCATATTTGGTTGAGAGAAGGAGATGAGAATATGCACCTTGGAGAAGGCTTGCCATGTACAGCCATCTGGGTTGTGCACTGCTCAGCTGCAGAGGTCACCATTTCTATTGTAGTCTAGGTTCTAGGTGGATGCAGTACATGTGAGTATCCCCCTGGAGCAGTGCATGGTGTCCCTGCCTCAGTGACTGGCTCTGGAGGTGTGGGAATGAAGGTTGAAACATGGGGGTCACTGTGGGCCATGTCCAAGGAGCCTTGGTCTCCTGCAGCAGAAGCAACATTCAGAATCACTGGACACCTGGGATTCTAGGTCAAAAGGATTGGTCAGATTGAGGCATGGAATCAGACAGAGGCCAAGAGGGGAACCCAGGGCCCAGGCAAAGATAGGAGAGAGACAAAGGGCCGAAACCTGGCTGAAACAAGGTTCTGATGAGACCCTTGGCCTCTCCTCCTGCCATTCCTTCCAGAAGCCAGAGTTCTGCATAAGCAGGACACCCCACATCCCTTGAAAGTGGCAGGGAGAGAGGCCGAGAATAAGGCACAAGGTGGCTCCTTGTGGAACTGGGGGACCCACTGAGGGGAGCCAGGCAGCCCCACTTCAGGGTGAGGCGGACCCAGCATTCCTCAGGAATTCACTTTCTGGAGGCTGTGACATAATGATCCGCATATACATTAGGGCCGAGGAGAGTTGGACCGCGCAGCTGAAATTGGGGGGAGTTAGGGGCCTTGTCACTGACAGCCACGTCCTCTGCCAATGACCAGACAGGGTTTGTAGCCACGGAGGATAAGCACCAGTCACGTTCCAGACACAGTGCTCTTAAGCCTCGTGACAAAACTTGCAAAGGGAACGCCACTCGTTCTGTGTTCCAGGTGAAGACACGGTGACCTTGGGGAATTTGAGTGATGTGTGAAGTCACAGAGCAGGTGCAGCTCGCAGGACTTGCCCCCAGGTCTATCTGATTTCAAAGTCATGCTCAGACTGTGGCTGTCCTGCCAGTCTCCCTACAGATCAGCCCATGAGCCTGGGCACCAGGGACGGATGTCTTCCAGGGAGGCTCTGCTCTCCACTGTCCCCTCCACCGTGGGGGGGGCCGGCGTGTGTGTGTGTGTGTGTATGTGTGTGTGTACGGAGGGGGGTGGTTCCTGGCTTGGTGAGCTCCCTCAGAGGGTGACTGAGGTCTGGCTGGAGTCATAGGTGGCTGCCTGGGGAAGGAAGCCCCATTTGCAGGTTCATTTCTGGGGGAGGGTGTGGGGGGGGCTTTAAAAAGCAGCCTACCCACCGCCCAGCTTCTGACTGACCCCACCCCAAGCCAGGTTGGGGTGGAAGCTTCTGGATGCTGGGTGACCTGGCTAATTGCTAAGCAAGGGCAGCAGGGTGTGGCTTGACATAATTATAGTTTGTTCTGTTGCCTCTGGCTCGGTTCACAGGAGAGGGTGTGAGGAAGCTCCAAGCAGCAGAAAGCACATATTAGTACAGCAAATTGGGCCTGTTTGGCAGCCTCCGGGGCCTTGGGAGGGCCCCAAGCCCCGGCACTGCCCGAGCCACCATTTGGTGCCGGGATGCCCCACGTCTTGGGGAGGGCCCATTCACCTCCCCTTGCTCTGCTCCTAGGAAGCCCCTGGGGGTTGGGGTGTAAGCCTCCCAGTGGCACCCTGACCCAGCCCTTCCCTGCTCCAGGCCTCAGTTTCCCAATCTGTCCAATGGGATAAGGGCTGCCCGCCTCTTTGTGAACCAGGGGGCCTGGCTTCTCATCTCTGCTCTGGCCCCTTTCTACACTCAGGCCTTCCAGCTGTGGAGAGAGAGTAACCACCTGCCACACTGTCTGGCCCCAGGTGAACTTTCTGGAAAGCCTTCCTGGGCTCACATACTTTCTGAGGGACAGAGTCCCTCCAGACTGGCTCTGAATTCCGGCTCCTCTCCCTACCGGGTTGGTGACCTTGGGCCACATTCTGAGCTCCCAGGAGCCCGGGCCGGCTGGGAGGGGCAGTTGTAGATGTGCCTGCCAATTCTTCGGCGCATTCCATCGAGAGGTAGGGTCTATGAGGTCTCTCCTTGCCACTGGGCAGGCTTTGGTGACTGCTTTGACCAAGAGAGTGGCATAGAAGTGTCACTCTGTGACTTCTGAGCTTAGCTTGCAGGAAGCCCCAGGCTTCCACCTTATTTGCCAAACATGGCAGCCGTCAAGCCTTGGATGTTTTCGGCACCAGCCGCCAGCCATCCCCAGCTTGACGTCTTCCAGCTGTGGCCTCAGATGTTATGAAGCCGGCATAAGCGATCCTCGCTATGCCTTTCTTGAATTTCTGACCCACAGAACCTGTGAGCGCACCACTGTAATTCGGGATGATTCTTTTTTTTTTTTTTTTAAGATTTTATTTATTTATTTGAGAGAGAGAGAATGAGAGACAGAGAGCATGAAGGAGGAAGGTCAGAGGGAGAAGCAGACTCCCCGCTGAGCAGGGAGCCCGATGTGGGACTCGATCCCGGGACTCCAGGATCATGACCTGAGCCGAAGGCAGTCGCTTAACCAACTGAGCCACCCAGGCGCCCGGGATGATTCTTTACATAGCAGTAGCTGATAGCCCAAACGATGGGGTTTAAGTGGGGTCACAGAGGGAAAGTTCTTCCCGGTGGGCCAAGGTTGGAAAGGGGTGGTGAGCCTGGCTACAGACACCAGAAGGAGGGAAGATGGAAGCTGTAGAGCTGAGTGCTGGTCCTGGCTGGTAAACTGATAAAGCTGCCCCAGTGAGGCTCCCCACTAAAGCTGCTTCTCTCCAGATGAGAGCCCCTAGCCCTCAGCCGTGATTCATGTGACTACATGCTGCTATCCTCCAAAAAGCACCCTCCCTAAAGCACAGTACTAGGAACAAGCTCAGGTCTTCTATTGTTTGTGTAGGTCAGGGGAAGGTGGCACGGTCACCTCCCTGGATTGAGGACTTAGACCTCTATTAATGCAGCCCAAGGATAGGTTCACTTTTATAACCACATGTCTCAGTTGAGCTGACTATGAACTACAGTCCCTAGGATGCTCCTGTGCTGTTGAGTCCCTGCAATAACTCAGCCCAAGCTGGTGCTCGGTCCAACCAGCCTTGTGGCCACCTTGGCTGGGAAGACATGTCACCGTCATTCTCTGGGTGTGTAATGCTGCACTGAGAGGCCCATGCTTCCATGGCTGGACCCCTGAACTCTCTCGGTTGTAACTGGTCACCAGGCCAACCCTGTCCACCTCTGCAGCCACTTGGATCTGAGAAAGGAGATGTGGGCACATGGGAAAGATCTCCTGCAAGCTGGGGGTCAGGAGGTCTGGGTTCTGATACTCGCTTCTCCCCATCCCCCACCCCCCATCACATCCTCAGTAATGAAATCAGAGAGTGAGCAGAGGGGCAGTTCCCACCCCCCACCCCACCCCAGAGACTCTCCAAATAAGCTCTAGGAGGCAGGGCCCCAATACCAGGGAAGTGCATGTTCCTGGAGGATGATCCTCCCCACTCAGAATCCAGAAGGGGCCACTGCATGCCCTTTCTGGCCTGCCCAAGGCAGTATGGTTCCATGGGTTTCCCCGTCCCTACTCCCGAGTGATCAGGGCCAGAGTCTGGGTCAGGCCAGAGCAGCCTGTAGTTAATATTGCAGGCAGAAACCAGACTTAGAGCCCAATTAGCTGTTTTCTCCCTCTTACCCCAAAGGAAATTGCCTTTTGCACTCTCAACTCCCTAATTACCAGTGGGACGACCGAGATCTTGAAGACAATTAGGGGGAGGTCTGTCTTTTCCCAAACTCCCTGGTGTCCCCTCCTCCCCAGGCCCGCCCCTGTCTGGAGCCTTCCTCTAATTTGGAGGCACTTAGAAAAGACAGGGAAACCTTTAAAGCAAAGAAGAATGTCTCCCGGAATGCCTCCTGCCAGTTTTATAGCTGTAGCTGGGCGGGCGGGCTGGCAAACACGCTCGCTCTGCGGAAGCACAAATGATGCATCCGGTTCAAGGGGCCTGTGGCTACAGCATCCTGCTGTAAAAAAAGCTGCGGGTTTGATGGTTGAAGGGGGACAAAGCGGCAGGATTCCTCTGTCCAGTGGGCCAGGAATCACCCTAAACCAGAAGAGGGAGCCTCCAAGCCAGGTCTGGGACCTCTTTACCTGGTCCTGCTTGGGTCACCTCTAGATGGGTCGGCCGCCACCTCCGAGCCGACCTGGCCCCTCTGCTCCCCTCTCCTGCCTGGCCCCTCACATTATACGCCGTCATATCTGGGCAGCTCTGTGGGCGCTCTGGGATGTTCCATACATCCCCCTGCTCTTCTCGCAGAGCGATGACAACTCCCATTTTGTCCTCATCCTCAAGTCCCAGTTTGATGGACCCAAGCCCCTAGTGCTTCCTCTGAATGAGTGATGGGGCTCTGTCCCCTCACTCTGGAAACCATACCTGTTTTTTTCCCTCTGTGTCTGCAGTGCTCAGCACTCATAAGTACTCCATAAATATTTGATGAATGAATGAATAAACTCAGCATTGTCTGACTGTGTTACTAAAATGATTCAAACCCAGGGATCTGTCAAGCATGAGTTTTTAGTCTCCCAGAACACCAGGGTGGGGCCACAGTCAATAATCAACGAGCATTTGCCAATTTTGAGTTGCCTTTGCTTGGGGAAGTGGTAAGCTCCCCATCACAGCCGGTGTGCAAGCAAGAGCCACTTGAGAGAGTCTGCAAAGGACACTCAGCATCTAGCAGGGCTAGGTGGGCTGGATTTAGGGGGCCAATGGATTCCACTGGGTCTCTGAGATCCCTCTAGCCAGAAAGTCTATGGCAATGATTCCCCACATGGAAGGTTATGTATGAACAACCCCTGGGAGCCTGATTTACTGAGGCCCCTCTGTGCTCCTAGTGGCCAGGTGGCTGGAGGCCAAGGAGCAATGATGATAAGGCCCCAAGCCCAAGGGAAAGGCAAGTAGTCGCTGATCTACAGAGTGGAGGTCAGAGAGAAGCAGTGATTCCAGTGGGAGAAGGGAGGGGAGGGAAAGCAAGGAGGGCTTCTGGGAGGAGGTGAGAGGTGATAGAAAGTGGGAGGATGGAGGCATGGTTGGGGTGGGGGAATATGCTCCAGGGTCAAAGGTTTGGAGGAAGGAGATTTTGCAAATCATTGGGAAAGTGGTGAAGGTCAAAGTGGTGGCCGGCTGACCGTGAAGAGTTAGAACAGAGAGTTAGGGGTGAGGAGTAGCAGGCAGGGTCACCTGGCCCACCTTGCCCTCTTGTGGTGGGGGTGACACCTGTCACCCTGCAGGGGGAGGGCCAAGGCCAAAGGCAGTTGATGTCTTTCAAGCTCCCTTCTAGGTTTGGTGACCCCTGGGAGCTCACGTTGCCCTCTAGAAAGTGGGGTGCTCTTCACAAGGGGCTTAGTACTCCTCTGAGTTCCCTGGACTGGCCTGGAATTCCAGTTTGGAAGCTACGTACTCCCGGGAGGCCCCCGGCTGAAAGCACAGACCCCTCTGGGGTCTCTCTGACCCCCGGAACCGGCCACCACCCTGTGGTCCGTGGGGCCAAACAGCAGACTCGCCCGGCCACACCTGGCTGACGGGCCGTGAGTTTTATCAGCGTGGGGGGACCTGCCTTCCAAACCCGGGCCCTCGACTCCAGAGGCCAGCTCGTTTTCATGGTGCTTCCCCTGCTCGGGGCCGCTGCAGGCCCACCCCCCGCCACACCCCTGCTCGCCCCAGGGACAGCTATTCTCCAACCATCTCTCCCGTGACTTTTCACAGTCTCTACCGGCTTTCTGAGCATCTCTGCCTGCTTTTGTAGCATGGAGGAGGGAGGCCAGGGAAGGAAAGCAGCGGGACAAGTTGGCTAAGCCCCTGGAAGCCCTGTTGTGACTTATCCGCCTCTCACTGGCATTCCCTCTTGCATTTCCCTCCTCCCGGCAGGCTGGGGGACTCTCCGCTCACGGGGGACTCTCCGCTCACCCGGGACTGTCCTGAGCCCCCTGGAGCCCCTCCAAGGGTGAGAGGCCTGGGTGGTGATCCCCAGAGGCAGGAGTTCAGCGGCATCGAGCCCTTGCGCGAGGAGGCCTCCGGCCAGCAAGAAGCAGGCGTTAAATCCCCAGATGGCCAATCTCTCCCCGTTCAGCAAGCCCAGAGCCAGGGGGCCCCAGGCCCAGGCTCGTGGACCGGGCAAGGAGAGGCGGCTCCCCATAGCCGGTGTGGACGGTGGCCACCTGCCCCGCCACGTGGACCCAGAGAGGGGCAGGCACCTGCCACACTCACATGGCCCATCTCCCACTGCAGTCAAGCAGGACTGAGACCTGCAGCCCTCCTCACGTGGTTGGGGTGGGGGAACATGGAGCATGTGGTTGGTCCCTGCCAGGGGACGGCACGGCAGTTCTGACGCCAGCTCAGGGTGGAAGATTCCATCATAGGTCCCAGAGAGGTCAGGAAGGTGAGCACTGGGTTGGGCAGAATCTTCCAGAAGCTCCCTTCTGGAACCACTAGAAAGAGAGACTCATCCTGGCACCCCGACTTATCAGCCTTGGATGAGTGACTTCACCCGTGTGAGCCTCAGTTTTATCACCTGGAAAATGGGGTAAGGATTCGCTGTGAGGTCACGTGTTTTAGAACATGGCCTGACCTTCTGTGTTTTATAAATGTTAGCTACTCCTCTTATTGTCATCATCACATTCCCTCCTCCAAGGCAGGGATCAGCTGTCGTGGGGCCTGGAGGCCTGGAGACCAGCTCCGGGGACAGTTAAGCTGTGCAGTACCTGGTGACGGGTGGGCTCACTGCCTGAGCCCTGCATTGCCGGCCCTGGCGGCCAATCAGACATGGCGGGTCCCACATGGGAGCCAACTTGGCTGGACGGCCGGGGGCTGCTGGGCTGCACTGGACACATGGGGGCCTGCCAGGGGCAGGTGCAGACTTGGCTTGGCACATCTCCTGGAGAATTCTTGGGCTGGGTCAGGCCTGGTAGGGATGGGCCCCAGCCGGGGATACGTGTGGCCAGTGTGGAATGGGAATGGGGATCACGTCCACTTTTCTTTTGTCTGTCTCTTTGCCTTTTCAGCTCCCCAGACATTTTCAGTGGCCCGAGGGCTGGAGGGGGTCATGGTAGCCCTGGTAACCAACTACAAGGCAGAAACCCTCTCCCCAAGCTGACTGGGGGTGACACGTGCTCGCCACTTTTCACCAGAGGATGGTGACCCACTCACAGTCACAGAGCTCAAGGGGTCGGGCCTTGTTGCAGCCTTGAATTTTCCCAGCTGGTGTGGGTGGCCCTGCCTTGGAAACTCCTGACCTCAAATGGCCCAAGGCCAAGTCCTCCCAGCTGGTTCCAGGCCTCAATATACTGTGTGTTCTCGGCCAAGGGCCCCTTCCTGGGCCTCTGTCCCTTGGGTGCAGAGATCCGGTTGGCCCACTACAGGCGGAGGTCCTGTGGTTTGGACAGTGTCTGGACCCCACCCACTCTGAATGGCCCCAAACAGGTGCCTGGCAGGGAGGCCTCCATCCTGTCCTTTGTCATCCTCCAAACTGTCGTCCGGACCCAGAGCACTATTTAAAGGGCCATCCCTGAGGACCTCCAGCCCTGCGGCGACGAGAGGGAGCTCTCCAGACCATGGTAGGCTGGGACTGCCCTGCCTCCTGACCCTGACCTCGTTCCTCAACTCTGACCTCATCCTGCGACCTTGACTTCATGTGTGATCCTGACCTTCACCTCATGCCTGAACTCACCCTGACCTTGACCTTGCTCCTCTTGCTGACATCCTTGACCTTGACCTGATGTTGTCCCTAGGCCTGACCTTTTTCTTCACCCTTGATGTTATCCCTGCACCTGACCCACCCTGGACTGTCCTTAATGAGCAGCCAGTCTATCCATGTAGGTCCCAATTTGCATCTTTGCTTCCTGGACTCATCGGGGGCTGCCGAGGTGAAATGGCAGGGGAGGTAGGAACGAGGAAGAGGAGGGTAGAAGGAGACAGCGTGGGCGAGGCTTGGAGGTTTCATGGCAGAAGCAGGACTCTGCTCCCATTAAGAGGACATGGTTCCCTGGGGAAGCAGGGTTGATATTCCAGGATAGCCTGGGGCCTCCACGGACTGGTGTGAGGCCTGCCCTGCTGCCCTCCCCCTGTCTCTAGCCCCTTGGGTGTCCCTGCAGGCTCTCAGTGGCACGGCTCTTTCATGTCCCTGTCTCACACCTTCACTCTCCCTCCTGGCCTGAGAACTCTCACCTGGCTGTCAAGCCTCAGCTCAGAGGCCACCTCCCCCGAGAGGTCTGCCCTGAGTGCCCCAATGGCATAAGGGCTTCTCTGTGTTCTCAGTGTCTGTCCATCCCTCCCCACTGATCATCTGTCTCCCTGCTGGACAGGGGGACCCTTGGGGACAAGGCAGGGTCTGATTCAGCGCTGGGGCCCCTGGACAGGGCACAGGGCCTGGATGGAGGTCAGCAGCAGGCACCTAATCAATGTCCCGATGCTCTGAGGTAGGCATCATCTTGGTTTTATAAATGGAGAAACTGAAGCTCAGAGCAGGCAATTGATGTTCTCAACATCGCAGGGCTGCTCAGGTCTGGGTGACCCCCTTCTGCCCCGAGGTGTTCCCTTCGGAAGATGTTCATTTCTTTAGGGGCACATTCTAAAAGGCAATTTCCAAGACGGCTGGGCTGGGAGAGCAGGGGGGCCGCTCAGGGCCCTGGGGCTCAGGGTGCCCCCGGGGAGTCCGAGAGAACAACCCAGTCCTCCCTTGGGGGCTCTGGAGGAGGGCCTGGCACACAGTGGGGCGACGGTCCACGACAGGGACACGGAAGGCTGGCTGAGACAGGGCTGGGGGACACCCAGGCCGAGGGCAGGTCTGAGGAGAGAGAGGGCAGTGTATCCCACAGACGGAAGTGATTGTTTTTTATTAATCAGAGGGAAATGTGTATGTAATTATGTGAGATGAGCCCCGCAGGGAGGTTCCTTTCTTTATGATGTCTGAAGGGATTTATAAATATTACAGAGGTTTACAGCACATAACGTCCTGGCTGCCCTGCGAGCCCCATTTCAAAGGATTAGTGGAGACAAAGCACCCAGTAAAAGCTAATTATAAGTCAGCCGTTACTGTTGCTCCTGAGCCTGGGAGCCGGAGGGGAAGTGGGGGTGAGCGCGGGCTGGGGGGGGACAGGCGTGAGCTTGGGGAGGGGAGACCACACAGGGGCCCGGGGCGGGGGAGGCAGGGGAAGCCCCCGCTCTGGGGTGGGGTGGGCAGAGGCTTGGTACCACTGACATGGAGGCAGGGGCGCTGGGCTGGTGGGGGGACACCCCACTTGCCCCTCCGGCCCTGTGAAGCCAGGGCTGTGCTTTCCCACCTCACGAGCCAAGTCTGAAAGTCCTTGGTGATAGCTGCCGAGGGCAAGGTCCCCTGGGGGGTCTTGGGGACCCAGAACTTTCAGGGAATGCTCAATGGTGGGCTCTCAGGCCCCTGATATCCTGAGAGAAGCATGTGGAGGCAGGAAGGCTGGCCAGAGACCCTCCGTGTGGGGGGTCGCCTGCTCTACCTGCTGTGGAGATGGGTTCTGAGCTCTGGGCAGAAGTTTCCCGATGGAGCCGCGCTCCGAGCTGGGCCCTGGGTGGGCGCAGGGGAGCCCCGAGGTGGGATGGCCGCAGGGAGATATAGGTGGACCGTGTCCTCTCCGCTATACCCCCTGGGCTCCCCTGACCAGGTCAGGAAGCCGCTGACCAGCCTGTGGGGTGGGGGCCCCCAGGTTTCTGGCCTCAGGCTGGACAAATGCCCCCCCTTATCCACAAGGCTTCCTTAGGAGCCCTGTCTGTCTGCTGCACCCTGTGGCCCAGGGTGGCCGTGTCGTTCGGTACCGTGACACGCTGGGAGGGGAGGCGCGGGGGGCGGGCGGGGTGCACGGCTAACCTCCGGCGGAAGGCCGTCTGCCACCTCCCAGGCACCCAGAAGAGCCCGCAAGAGAGCGGAAGGTGGAGCCGGCTCCAATGTCTTCTCCACGTTTGATCAGTCCCAGATCCAGGAGTTTAAAGAGGTTGGTCAGTGCCCTCTGGGGCCACCGGGAGGATTAATGCGATGCATGGAAACACTCAGGGGGCTGGCAAGGCCCCGGTCGCCCTCAGTCCCTGGGGGTGATGATGATGTCGCTATCCTTAGAGGCCGCCATGGTGTGCCTCCGAGCCCGGAGACGTGACTTGCGGTCTTTGGGCAACCCCCGCCCCTCTCTACCTGAGCCTTTGCTTGCTGCGTGACCTCGGGCGAGTCCTTCTGCTCTCTGAGCCTCAGTTTCCCTCTCTGTAAAATGGGGTTGCTGCAGCATGAAGTGAGGGATGGGCATGGCATCCCAGCTACGTGCTGGCGTGCGGTGGGAGCTGAGCGGGTCAGCCAACGCTCTCGTGCTGGGGCCGTGCTGAGCCAGGACGTCAGCTGGCCAGAGGTTACCCAGGCAGCGGTGTGCAGGACGACAGTCCCTTGGGGGAGCAGGGTTCTGGGGAGGGGCCTGGGCTTGGGCGAGTGGGTAGGAGGCTGCTCAGTACCCATGTCTCCACCAGGCCTTCACCATCATGGACCAGAACCGGGATGGCTTCATCGACAAGGAGGACCTGAGGGACACCTTTGCTGCCTTGGGTGGGCGACCAGCAGCTGCAGGGGCTCAGGGCTTGGGGCAGAACTGAGCCCAGGCCTTCTGGAAAGAGTGGGTGCCTGGGGACAGGCCAGGGCAGCAGTTGTAGTGGTTGTGAGGGGCTTGGGTGCCCTGGGGGCACAGGGGAGGGGTGGCCCGTGACTGGAAGGTACGATCTGGGCCGAGGACGCAGGGGGGGCAGCAGGAGCACAAGTGACCCGTGCAAAGGCCTGGCTTAGGAGGCCAGGGTGGGGGAGGCAGCCAAGAGAGCAGTGGGAGATGCTGGGGGAGGAGGCCAGACACGTCCGCAGGGCTCAAGGCTACCGGGTTTCGGCTGCCAGGGGAGGCTTCTGCCCTCTCTAAGGGCCCAGGGAGAGGACTTAAGGCATGAATGGGGAGGGGGTTCAGGTCAGGGGAAGGGGGCATAGCTAAGTCATGTCGAAACTAAGCTTTGAGCTCTCGGAAATGTGATTGTCCGCTGGGACCATGAGGAACCCCAGAGTCCGCCCACCCCCAGATGACCTCCTCCCGGGGCACATGAGCTCTGAGCTCCAGGTCTTCTGGCCCCTATGCACCTCCGCTTCAGCTTCTTTGGGCCTCAGTTTCTTCACCTGTGAAATGGAGATAATCACCAACTTGCTCTCCTGTCCAGGGAGGCCGGGGTGGTAGCGGGGGGTGGGGGCAGGGGGACTGGGGGCAGCCCAGTGCTAACTGTGGCTGAATGTGTCCCCCTCTGAAGGTCCCCCAGCAGGTGGGCAGGGCCTGAGGGCTGGGGGGGAGGGGATGTGGAAGAGTAGAGCTGGGAGACCCTGCAGGAAGCTCCCTGGTCCTGAGCTCTGCTCTCCTGGGCTGCCTGCAGGCAGAGTCCCCTCTGTCCCTCATTGTGCTCCTGGGTGTCCCTCCCCCTCCCCCAGGCCGCATCAATGTGAAGAACGAGGAGCTGGAGGCCATGGTGAAGGAGGCCCCTGGGCCCATCAACTTCACCATCTTCCTGACCATGTTTGGGGAGAAGCTGAAGGGTGAGTGAGGCCCCAGGTGGCCCTGGGGAGGGGCTGGGCAGCCTGGCTCTGTGTGCAGACAGCTGGAAGCATGGTGTGGCCCCAACTGCCAGCCCCCTGGGCCCCACCCCAGTTTCCACTTCTACACCAGGGTAGGAATAGGGCCTCCCGGGGGCGGGAGGGGACAATTTGTGTGAAAGCCCTCCGCCCACCAGGGGCCCCAGCCCCACTTCCCTACCCCTGGGCTCGCCTTACCTGCCCTGCCTCACGACCAACAGGAGGAGGGTTACTGGGAGTGGGATTCTGGAAATTACTACGACTGACCCCAGCTCCGGGAGGGTCACTCACACAGCTTCCAGGGAACAACTCGAGGGGCTCAGAGGTGTCACCATATGAGTACCAGGCACCCACGCATCAAAGTGGCAGGGATAGAACCCTAACCACGACTCTGGGCTCTAACCATGGCGCCTCCCGAGATGCAGCATCGGGCCGGGGGCATGGGGTCAGGGCAGCGGTCCAGGCAACTCTGTCCCTTTCTCTCTGGGCCCCAGGGAGCTACCCTCTGCCCCTTTGTAGCGTTTTCCTGGGCTCGAGTCTTCCCTGGGCAGAGGGAGGGGGCCAACCTGGGCTGAGGCTGCCCTGGGAGGTGAGACTCCTCCCCACTCACCCTCGGGCTGCCCCTGCTGGATGCCCTCCCACTGATCCCCGGGGTGACCTTGGGCCAGGCTTGTCTGCTTTGCACCTCCATTTTCTGTCTGTAAAGTGGGGGTTGTGTTGGTTTCCCGAGGCTGCCCTAACAAAGAACCACAAACTTGACAGCTCAAAAAAGCCTCAATGTGTTCTCAGTTCCAGCGTCTAGAAGTCCGAAATCCGGCAAGAGGCTCCATCAGGGGCTCGAGGGGAGAGCCCCATTTTTTTTTTTTTTTTTGCCTTTTCTGGCCTCCGGTGGCTGTCTCGCTCCAATCCCTGTCTCTGTGGTCCCACCGTCCCCTCTTCTGTCTGCCCACCTTCCTGTCCCTTACTCTTAGGACACTTGTCACTGGATTTAGGGCCCATTGGGATAGCCCAGGATGATCTCCTCATCTCAACATCATTTCCTTACATCTGCAAAGGCCCCTTTTTCAAATGAGGTGACATTTCCAGTTTCCAGAGATGAGGACATGGGCATATGTTTTGGGGGCCACCCTCAACCCACTCCAGGGGTGACCTTGGCCACATCACTGATTATGTTTGGCGAGAAATCCTAATAGTGTCGTAGGTTGAGGCCAGCTGGGAAGTATAATAACCTCTACACACCCTGTCCTGGCTGATCCTGGAGCTAAAGGCCAACAATAGACCCGCCCTCCCAGGGAAACTGAGGGCCAGACGTGGGGCCCGAGGGGAGCCTGGAGCTGGCCCTCCTCTGGGAAGCTCGTTAGGGCTTATTCCCAGGACCGTGGCCTCCTCCTTGAAGAGCTCAGAAGCCTGGGGGGCTGGGGCAGGGGTATGCTCCTGGGAAAGACTTGTGGGACTCTAGCCGGTGACTCTACGTGGGAGGCCGG
The DNA here is from genome assembly GCF_029215605.1 of Mirounga angustirostris. NCBI lineage: Eukaryota > Metazoa > Chordata > Mammalia > Carnivora > Phocidae > Mirounga > Mirounga angustirostris. The sequence goes on from NW_026991713.1 coordinate 172,348,910, forward strand.
AAGCTCGTGTGGGTGCACGAGCCATCGCTAAGACATGGCTAAGAGCCATGACCCAGGGCCAGGCGGGGCCCCATAGGGGCCAAGAGACTGCAGTTTTTTCTCAGTTTTGCAGGGGTCCCTGCTGGAGTCCAGCTCCAGCCGGGGTGGGTCTCTCGTAGGAAAGGACGGCGTCAGCAAATGAGGAGACGCAGACACAGGATCAGGTTGCAAGCATCTCCTCCTGATAGCCTCGGAGGAACTTTATATGTTAGGATATTTTTGTTTTTCCAAATCTTAGATCATTTTCTGGATTACAGCCATAGCCTTCTTTCATTTTTCCTTTGTAATGATTAACATGACCTTTATTGATTTCCACTTATTGACTCTCACTAAAACTAAAAAACAGTACGCAAAGAGAAAGGTGCTAGACAGAGCGTGACCGTCTTTTTATTTTGTTCTATAGAAACTAATTCTTCGTGGAATTAGTTTCATTATGATTGCTTAGATAGGCGTAACTAAGATGAGTAGTCACTTTATCGTGAGACCCCAGAAATATTCCCACAGTTATAAAGATTGCCATAAACAAAATGAAAGAGAATAGCAGGAGCCAGCTGTGGAGTCTCCTGTTTTCAGGATCGTCCCCCATACTTGGACCTTGTCAAACAGCATGAGTAGCTTGGCTCGTGCCAGGTCCCAGGACTGGGGGCTCCCTCTGAGCTTGTCACATGAACTTGGCTGAGCCTGCACACTTGGCCAGCAGTGGGGACAGGAGCTGGGGGGCTGGAGCAGGCCCCATCATCCCTCTAACTGGGATGAGGACACTTGGTCACCTGATTCCCAATGGCCACTCTGTGGCCCATTCATTTGTGTGGTTTGCCGTCCGCAGAGCAGAGACCCTCTCTGTGGGGAGAGAGGGGAGGATTGGACTGTGGTCACTGTGTGGACACTGGGCCTGAACCTGGGGCCGCTGGTCCTCAGGAAGGTGGGTTGGAGCCAGTCCGCCCCAGCAGCGAGGACTCTTCACATGCCCTGGGAGGCCAAGACCTCCCACCAGCCCCCCACCATAATCCCTGGGACACCCCCTCTGCTTCCGAGGCCAGGCGGTGAGTGCCTGGGGCTCTGCCCCAGAGGGACCCTGGGCTGAGCCTCTGGCCTGGGCACAGGGGCTCCCTGCTGCCCTCGGTGGAGGAAGCCCACGGCTGTGCCCTCCCCGAAACCCAGGCCAGCGGTGCCAGCCTTGAGCCAGGCTCGGCCCCTCACTCGGCCTCAGAGTCGCCGAGTGACTCAGATGGCATCCTGTTGGGAGGAGGCCCCAGTCTGGCAGGTGGGAGCACAGAGCAGCAGGGAGCTCTGGAGTCCAAAGAGTCGGTTTCAGACCCTTCCTCCCGCTCTTCGTGGGGACCTCAAGCAAGGTCCTCTGGCTTGGTTCCTTCTTTGACAAGCTGAGGACATCGATACCTACCACACAGGGTGTTCTGGTGGAGGGGGTGGGGGGCGTCCCAGGAGCCAACATGCCACAGAGCACTCAGAGGGGTTTGCGACCGTGACCCATCAGTGTTTGACCCGATCTTTACCATTAATGACCCGTTTTGCAAGCTGACCCTGGGAGGTGGGCAGCAAACACACCTTTTCCTCCATGTCACTGGTGACAGAGCTGAGCCTTGAGGAAGGAAGGGGACGTGCCTGGTCCGCGGTGAGCAGGGTGGCAGTGTGAGAGGGGAGAGAGCATCAGGGAAGGGTCACCAGGTCGCCTGCTGTCATTCATAGCTGTGAGGCCTTGGGCCAGACCCTGCCTCTCTCTGGGCCTCAGTTTCCCCATCCGTACAACCAGGGGCTAGCTAGTCCATCCCGTTGTGGTCATAGACATTCCTTCTAATGACATCTTTCCCCCAAGCCCACATCGGGGGGTGGGGGGGGTGATAAACCAGAACTGCTCTGCCCTCCCTCCAGCCCACTGTCCTCCACCCGCCCCATCTCTGGCCTGGACCATCTTGCAGACCCTCCAGCGCCCCTGCTCGAGCCCAGCCTTCAGCCCCCAAGTACAGCACAGTCTTTTTGACCTGCCAGCTCTCATGCACATCTTGGGTCATGAGGGAGCCCCAGAAGTGCCCCCACCCCAACCCCACCTCACTAATCTGAGCTTCAGTTTCTTCGCCTATAAAGTCAGGCCAATCATCAGGAGGGTTAAGCATATAGTAAGTGCTCAGTTGGGGTCTCCATGTACAGCTGAGCAGGCTGCTCATAACTACACACAGTGCTCTTGGTCGTTACTCCTATTCTTCTCAGAAATCTCCCTTCTCTTGCTCCCACTGTGGAGTGGAAGTTGGGGAGGAAGCCCAGCCCCCAGCCCCGGCCTGTGCTCTTCACCCTATTCTCTCCCTGCCTGTATGTGCTGTTTCTAGGTACAGACCCGGAGGAGACCATTCTCCACGCCTTCAAGGTGTTTGACACTGAAGGGAAAGGGTTTGTCAAGGCTGATTTGTAAGTCCCCTCTGCCCTTCATTTGGTTTTTCTCTCCCCAAAGGCTCAGGTGATCAGTGAGCTAGGGTGAGGTCAGGGTGGGTTGCAGCCCAGTCTCCTCCCCCACCCAGCTCGGTCAGTGTCTGGCCAGGAGCCAGGAGGGCACTGCCCTGCCCAGCTCAGCCATCGCTCAGTGTCCCCCCTTCCCCTCTCTGGGACCCAGTGTCCCCATTTCTGTGTGGAAGTGTATAGGGAGTGTGGGGTCACCAGGGGTGGGTTTCCCAGTGGTAGAGGTGGGCCTTGAAGGGCAACGAAGGGTTGCCTAGGCTGGGGCAGGGAACATTCTAGATGCCAGAACATAGCTGTGAAGGGACAGGGCTTGGCGTTTGCGGGGCTGGTAAGGGGGCGGCTGGAGGGCATGGGGGAAACTGGGTGGGAGAGGCTGAGCACAGAAAGGGTTTGTGTGGGGCAGCTCATGCAACAGGCCCTGGACTCCGGGTCTGCCCTGGGGGCCACTGGGCTGGCACCACGGAGGTGGGGACCCCGATGTCCTCTGTGCCTCAGGCCAGTGAGAGCACTGAGCAGAGCCGAGGTTGGTGGGTGGGGCAGCCTGCCCAGGGGCTAGGACACTGAGCTGTCCCCGGGGAAGTCCCTTCAGAGCCTCCGAGGTCTCACTGGGCCTGTGGGTGGCCTGGGGCAGGCAGAATTTCCTCCCCAGGCACATGCTTCCCGACTGATTACTGTGATGCTTGAGGCCTTGGCTTTGAGGCTAGATTTGCTGCCCGCTAGAATCATCCCATAATGGGGGCGGGCGGGGGAGGGCAGGAGAGGTCAGGGGGGAGCGGGGGGGGGGGGAAACCAGGGAAGGTCCATCTTGTCTCTCACACCTTCTCGCCACCCCCCACCCCCCAAAGTTGTGAGGCACATGGCCCCCAGGGGTAGGTGAGGGGTTGTTCAGGGTTCCTGCAGGCTGGGGCCCTCTCCTTCACCCCTCCCTCAGGGTCCATGTTTCCCACAGCCATCTTGGGGACCCCCAGGAGACACTGAGGGCAGCCCCGGGAGTGGTCTGGACCAACCCCTCTCCTGGCACGCACCCTCACTCCCCCCAACACCAGGCCAGGAACACTTCAGGGACCCAGTTTGGGAACCGAAGGCCTCAGCCCTGGGGCCATCGAACCCGGAAGACGTGGCTGCCCGCCAGGCAGGCCACAGAGGAGGCTCTGGCTGAAGCGGAGTCTGTGAATAGTCCCCAGCTCAGAGAGTCGGAAACTGTGACTGTCCCACAGTAACATAAATAATGGAAAATGCACGTCGGCCCTTAGTGGCGCTCAGGCCTGGCTCGGCCCTCTGATCCCTTCCCTGCCCGCTGTGTCCCCCAAGAGGCCAGGTGGGGGGAGCCCTCCAAGCTCCCGGGGCATCAGGCCTCTGGAGCGTCACCTCCTGCCGCTCCTCCAGGCCCCCGGGCAGCTCTGGCCCCGCACTGTCATTGCCAGTCCTGACATCTCCCGAACCTCAGCAGTTTCTCTGTGAAGGGGGCTCACAGCCCTGGCTTCCCAGGGCTACGAGGAGCAAAGGAGACCTGGGCAAGGCTTTCTCATGCCTCGGCCGAGTGCAAGCCCCTTGTACGCTCGAAGGCACGATGCACATGTCCGCGCAAGTCCCTGGCTGAACCAGCAGTGCATCCAGAAGAGATCGAAGGATCCATCTGAGGCCACACAGACATCTGGCCGGCGTCCTTCTGGGGCACAACGCCTCCCCACCACCTGTCCGCTCTCACCCCCCCGCCACCCCGGGATCTGCACGTGCACACCGGGGTGGCCCTTCCCCTGAACCTGACCCTTCCTCTTCCCCCTGAGCAGCATGAAAGAGAAGCTCATGACCCAGGCCGACCGGTTCAGTGAGGAGGAGGTGAGTATGGGTTTTCCAGGACACTGCCTAGAATCTTCCAGGGGAGGTCCTGCCCGGCCCAGGCCCTTCTCAGCAGCCCCTCCCCGAGAGATGGCTCTTTTTTAGATGCCGACATGATGACCCCTCTGACTCCTTGGACGATGACAGGGATGAGTGGGGCTGACTGTAGGCCCGTGGCCATCCCTGCCTCCATCTGCAGAGAGGGGAGCCACGTTCTGCCTGACGCCCTCGGGTGACACCCCCCCCGGCTCTGGTCCCCCCCTCCACCCGAGTCCAGGCTGACTCCCTGCTCCTTCCCCAGGTCAAGCAGATGTTTGCGGCTTTCCTGCCAGATATGTGTGGTAACCTGGATTACCAGAACTTGTGCTAGGCCAGGGACCCCCCAACACTTGGAGGCAGCAAACACCTGCCATGTTTTGGGGGTGACACCTGGGGAGCCCCCTACAGCCAACATGTGCAAAGGAAAGGCTCCCCTCACCCTGCAGCTCAGGGGCAAAGCGAGAATAAAGAATGCTAACCAGGCCTGAGTTTTCGTGATGAATGCTCCGGTTGGGGAGAAAGCGAAACACTCCTGCGTTGTTGGTTTTTCCAAAACTTTTTTACTCCCCCGGCTTTGCTCAAATGTTCCTGAGGAGCTGGTGTTTAGAACTAATTGACCGTTTTAGTGATCCCCAGCTAGGCCACGGGACATGCCTTCATTTAGGAAGCTTTTATTGAGCACCTAGGGCGTGCCAAACCCCCGTGCCAGTCCGGGGGACACACAGACGAGCCAACCCTGTCCCTGGGCCGGAAGGTGGTGCAGTGAGCCGGACAAGAAGTGGGGTGGGGGCACGGGGAGAGGGGTCAGAGCAATGCTCCCTAGGAGCTGGGCAGAGGCCAAGAAGGTAGACACAAGTGGGCGGAGCCAAGAGATGTTTAAGGAGCAGGTGAGGATTCCTTAAAGAGGACACATGTCGCACCAACCACAAAATGAAAATGCGTTAAGTTGGATTTCATCAAAAGTAGACATTTCCCCTCAGCGAAAGACACGTTGAAGAGTGTGAAAAGGCAAAGCCCAGTGTTGGGAATAGATTTTGACAAAGAATTCATATCCCAAATATACTTTTAAAAAGTCCTAGGGGCGCCTGGGTGGCTCAGTCATTAGGTGTCTGCCTTCGGCTCAGGTCATGATCCCAGGGTCCTGGGATGGAGTCCCATGTTGGGCTCCCTGCTCAGTGAGGAGCCTGCCTCTCCCTCTGCCCCTCCCCTTGCTGCTGCTCACACACTCTCCCTCTCTCTCTCAAAAATAAGTAAATAAAATCTTTAAAAAAAAAAAAAAGACTTCATGGAGAAACATTTTTTAAAAATCCTACACATCCTTAATGGAAAGCTAACAACCGCACACACACACACACACACACACACAAGTAAATGCCAAAAAATAGTCTCCAAATGGCCAAGAAAGACCTGAAAAGATGCTCAACTTCAATGCTTGTAAGGAAAATGCAAATGAAAACCTCCTTACAGAACACACTCACCAGAATGGCTAAAGTTAAAAAGATTGACAACGCCAAGTGTTGGCAAGGATGTAGAACAAACAGAACTCTCGAAGTTGGGTCGCAGGAGCGTGAAGTGGGTCAACCCCTTTGCAGACTGGGCAGCACTTCCTCCTGAAGTTAAAATGGATACATTTCCTGACCTAGCACTCCCACTCCTACACAGAGACCTCCAGAAATGCCCATCACATGTCCTTCGAAAGACAAGTGTGAGCGCTCACAGATCTATAAGAGTCCCAAATTGGAAACAAGACGATGATCTTGATCTCAGGCTTGTGAGTTCCAGCCCCATGTCGGGGATAGATCTTACTTAAAAATAAAATCTTTTTTTTTTTTTTTGAGATTTTTATTTATTTATTTGACAGAGAGAGAAATCATAAGCAGGGGGAGTGGCAGGCCCCTGCTCGGCGGGAAGCCTGCTTCTCCCACTCCCACTCCCCCTGCTTGTGTTCTCTCTTGCTGTCTCTCTCTCTGTCAAATAAATAAAAATCTTTAAAAAAAAATAAAAAAAAAAATAAAATAAAATGATAGCATACTTAAAAATAACTTTTTTATTAAGATATAATTCATATGGGGCGCCTGGGTGGCTCAGTTGGTTAAGCGACTGCCTTCGGCTCAGGTCATGATCCTGGAGTCCCTGGATCGAGTCCCGCATCGGGCTCCCTGCTCGGCAGGGAGCCTGCTTCTGCCTCTGACCCTCCCCCCTCTCATGTGCTCTCTCTCTCTCATTCTCTCTGTCTCAAATAAAAAAAAAAAAAAAAAATCTTAAAAAAAGATATAATTCATATGCCATAAAATCCATCATTTTAAAGTATATAATTCAGTGGCTTTTAGTATACTCACAGGGCTGGGCAGCTGTCATCACTATCCATATCCAGGATATTTTCATTGCCCCCCAAAAAAACCCATTAGCAGTCACTCCTCATCCCTTTCTGTGCCAAGTCGCAACAACCCCCAATCTACTTTCTTTTTCTATGGATCTGCCTATTCTAGACATTTCATATAAATGGAGTCATACGGTATATGGCCTTTGGTGTCTGGCTTCTTCGCATGTTTCCATGGTTCGTCTGTGTTGTGGTTTTTTCCTCTTTATAGCTGAATAACATTCCATTGTATGGCTAGACCACATTTTGTTTACCCAGTCATCTCTTGATGGACATTAGGGATGTTCCCACTTTGGGGCTATTATGAATAACAGAGCTGTGAACATTCATGTGCAAGTTTTTATATGAGCATGTTTTTTGATTCTCTTCTAGGAGTGAAATTGATGGGTCATATAGTAACTCTATATTTAACTTTTCCAGGAATTGCTCAACTGCTTTTCTTTTTTTTTTTTAAGATTTTATTTATTTATTTATTTGAGACAGAGAGAATGAGAGAGAGAGAGCACATGAGAGGGGGGAGGGTCAGAGGCAGAAGCAGCCTCCCTGCCGAGCAGGGAGCCCGATGCGGGACTCGATCCAGAGACTCCAGGATCATGACCTGAGCCAAAGGCAGTCGCTTAACCAACTGAGCCACCCAGGCGCCCTCAACTGCTTTTCAAAGCACCTTTTCAAAGTGACTGCACCATTTTACATGCCCACTGGCAATGTTCGAAATTCTTCTACTTTCTTCACATCCTCACCAGCACTGTTATTTTGTTTTTTTTTTTTCTTTTTTAAATTAAAAAAAAAAATTTTTTTAAGTAAGTGCTACATCCAATGTGGGACTTGAACTCACAACCTGAGATCAAGAGTTGCACGCTCTATCAACTGAGACAGCCAGGCGTCCCACTGATTTTTTTTTTAAATAGCCCTCCTAGTGGATGTAAAGTGGCATTTTATGTTTTTGATTTGCATTTCCCTAACGATTGATGATGCTGAGCATCTTATCATGTTCTTATTGACCATTCTTATTTTTTTTTTTTTGAAAAATGTCTTTTCAGCTTTATGGCCCATTTTTAAATTGAGTTATTTATCTTTTTGGTTGTTGAGCTATAAGAGTTCTTTATATATTTTGATACTAGGTTCTTTAGATACATGATTTGCAAAAATGTTCTCCCATTCTGTGGATTCTCTTTTCACTTTCTTAATAGTGTTCTTTAATGCTTGTTCTTTCTTCTAAGAGTTTTATAGTTTCAGCTTCTGCATTTAGGACAATGAGACATCTTGAGGGTTTTGTTGTTGTTGTTGTTGTTTATGGTGTGAAGTAGGGGTCCAGCTTCATTCTTTGCCTATAGATATCCAGTTCTTCCAGGATTTGGAAGAGTGAGACTCTGTTCCCTCTTTGAGTGGTTTTGGCATCCTTGTCAAAGATGAACTCATCAGAGTTGTATGGGTTTAAATCTGGACTCTCATTTCCAATCCATCCAACTCGATGTTTCAGAGTGCATATTTTTTGATTCCACTTATGTGGAGTTCAAAATCAGGTGAAGCTAATTTATGGAGACAGAAGGCAGAATAATGGTTATTTCTGGGGTGGCGAAGGGCCATGAGAGAAACTTGTGGGAGATGAAAATCCTCCATGTCTTGATCTGGTGGCAGGTACTCAGGTATAGACATGAAAGGTGATCAAACGGTACCTTTAAGATTCGAGCTGTTAATGTACTTTACTATATTTATGTTCTATCCCAACAGGAAGGAAGGGAGCAAGAAAAAGGAAAAGGAGGGAGAAAGAAAGAGGAAAGAGAGGAAGTTAGCGGGGGAGGGAGGAAAAGAGAAAAGACAGTATGATCAGGAGATAGGGTAAAGATGATGGGCATCAGGGGGAGCTGTGGGGACATGGCTTTGGTGACTGATGGTGCCATGCCCTGGGTAGGGGGGAGGACTCGGAGGAAAAGTGGCTCCGGGGAGAAATGCTGAGTTCAGTTTGGGGCTGTGGGGTGTGAGTAGTGAGGAGCAAGAGGCAGATGGATGCTATGTCTAGGGCTCTGGGAGCCAGGACCTGGGCCTAGCTTGTGAAGGGATAGCCGGCAGTGGGACCAGAAGAGTCCACGGAGTAACCCTGAGCCCTTAGAGCCGGAGGAAGACCAGGCAGAGACCGGTGGTCAGCAGGCTGGGAGGTGAGACCCGAGGGAGAAGATCGGGTGGAGAAATGCCAACAACGTGGGATCCGAAGTGCCAGGCCCCAGGCTGAGGTCTGCACGTGCTCTTCGGCATCTCAGCCACGTGAGCGTGAGCACAGGACCAGAGAGGAAGGACAGAGCTTGCCCAAGGTCATTGGTGGGGCTGGGAGGGGAACCCAGGCAGCCCGGCTCTGAGCCTGCACCCGTAAGCTCTACCCCACACTACCGGCTGATGCAGTGGGATTGGTTGGGGTGGGGGGAGGGAGGGACTGAGCCCTCGTTGCCTCTGGGGGAGGTGGAGAGAGAGGTGTGCCCATCAGCCCAGAGCTCCCGGCTCAGATCACAAGGGCAAGGTCTGCGAGCAGGGGCTGGGGAAGGCCCGCGGCAGAGGAGAAGCAGTATTCCAAAAGAGCCCTCTCTCCGCCCAGGCCTTGTTCTTTCTGCTCTCTAAGAGTTTGGCTTTCCTGGAAATCAAGGTCTCCGCTGCTGAGGAACTCCTCAGACCTGTTCGTGCCCTGAGGAACCAGGCCAGAGCCAAGCTGGAGGGAGTGGATGCCATGGGCGCCTGCTCGCCCGCCTGACAGCTCCGGGCCACCCTGGTCTGTGACACCCCGCTTGCCCGCCCTGCACTGGCCCAGCTCCGCAAGGACACAGGGGCAGCCAGCCGGGAAGGCCCCAGGGGCTCCGCATGGCTCAGGAGAGGAGACCTGGGGCCCATTCATTCCTCTGTCCTTCAGACATCCATCCACTTACGCCCCCTCTGTTCCAGGGCCCAGTGATGATCAGTAACACCAGGAACACCCACCTCTGTCCTCAGTGGGCTTTGGTCCCACAGGCACGGGAGTGAGCGGACTCCGGTGGCCTAGGAAGAAGGGAGCAGAGTGGTGGGCCAGTCGTGGCTCCACAGAATGGCTGGTTCATGGCCCTTCTCCTTCCACTGAGGTTCATTGGTGATCTTGGCTGCCCCTGACCGAGCCCACAGCCAGGGGCTTTTAGTCTCTCTGACTTTCCATCCAGTTCTGTGGAGGGACACCTGGGTTGGCCCCATGGGACTCTCAGATAGGTCCCACTGGATCCTCCTCGACTCCAGGAAGCTGGGGTGGGAGTTGAGTTTCCTGAGAGCCAGAGAGAAACTGGGAGCAGCATGCATGTTAATGGACTCATCATGTCTCCTGAGTCGTATCTGGGATCGCTTTTTAAAGGTACAAGAACTCCTTGTGGCCTCCCTAACCTCGCCCTGCACCCTCATCCTCTCGGCTCTGGGCTCCAGCTGCACAGCCTCATTTGGCCCCTTGAGTGCCCTACATTTCTTCCTGCCACAGGGCCTTTGCGTATGCCGTTCTTTCTGCCTGGCACACTCTCCTGCCTGGTACCACCCCCTCCTCTGCCCACTGACCCCACTCAGCTTTCTGTTCTCTGCTCCGCCTCACCTCCCCAGTGTCTGCTGCTTGGCATCTGCCACACACCCTCCAGGGCATCTTCATGGCACCAAGAGCTTCTGCTGAGGATACATAAGTGGTGTTTGCCTTCCCCATAGGGCTTTAAGTCTGGGATCAGGTTGGATTCTGTCCCTCCCTGTACCCCTAGCCCCCTGCACAGAGCCTGACACTTAGTAGACTCTTGGGAAACATGTAATCAGCTCCAGCAGGACTGGAGAGCTCACCCCAACTGCATGAGGCCACTAGAGGTAGCTTCTGTGGCCCGTGCTGTGGGCTCTGGGCCTCCAAGAAGACACTGCAGGCCAGAGGTCATGGCCAGGGCCCACAGCACCCCCAGAGCCATCCCCAGGGCTGCATGGGGCCTGCACTCTCTGACTGGGTCCTAGTCTCCCCACAGACAGAATGGGATCCCAGGGCCCCTGCAGTGAGTCCCAGGGATCTCCAGCCCCCTGGGCAGCAGGAAACCCTGAGGCCGTGGGCATCCCTGGGCCTGCCTAGCTGTGCTGCACAGAAGGTGATCTGTCTCGAGAGCTGGCCAGGACTGGCTCTCCTGGAATTCTTGGTGGCCGCAACCCGAGCCCGGTAGGTGACGGGCAGCAAGGCCGGACACAGCTGTGGCAGGCTTCATGTCCCCAGGGAGCTGGGTGCAGGGCTCTGGCCCTGCGCTGGCCCCCACCGGCTCCCCCAGCCAGCTGGGTCCCATTGAGGGTAATTAGCCCAGTGAGCCGCCTGGGCCTTGGCATCTGATTTTTCCACTGTGATCTGTCAGCCGGGGCCTTCGGACAGTGGCCCCCGTGTAAATCACGAGGGGGTCGCTGTTAAGAGAAACGGCAAATTCCTTCCACCCGTGCGGCTGGCTAAATTGACTCTGAGAACAGATTCTCTCCCTGGCACTCGCTCAAGAATGGCCGAGTCCTTTGAAGGTCTTTCCAGGACGGACCCCAGGGGCTTAGAGCCGGCTGGGCGGGGAATCTCCCGGGGAGCCTCTGCTGACCGAGCTCTGCCTCCGCTGGCCGTCTCCGTGGCAACCCTGGGGGTGACTCCGTACCTTTTTCACGGCCAGGAAGTGGCTGGGGTGTGGGTGGCGGGGCCCACGGTGTCCTCAGTCCGGGAACACTAGCCCTCGGGCCACTGAACCATCCTGGTGGAATTTCAGGCCTCAGGGGTGGTGAAGGCAGGCGGTGAGGTACTTGAGGGGACACCCCAGGAGCCACAGAGTCTGTTTGGTGGGAAAATCTACCCCATTCCTGCTGTGAGCTGAGCCCATGGGCACAGGACCTTGGCTGGCTCCACAGCCCGGACGCCTGAGTTTGCCTCCGACTTCACCACTTTTGCGTGGGTGACCCTGGGCAACTCACTAACCTCGCCGTGACTCAGTTTCCCTATTTGCAAAATGAGGATCATGACAGTGCTGACCTCACAGGATAGCTCCTTGCTTCATGCAGGCCAGGCTTTGGGATCCAGCGGTGGACAGACAGATAGCATCCGGGCCCCTACTGAGCCCATGTCCAGGGGAAGGCAGACCCCATGGCCAGTAATGACATTAGGATACAAGAAGGACTCAAGGTGATAGAGGGGTGGATGGGCAAGGGGCAGGTGAGGAGGCAGTAGGCCACCCATGTAGGCCATGGTAAAACTGTGTCCTGGGAGCAGGGACACTTCCGTGTCACCGGGAGTGACACGAGCACAAATGCAATTTAATAACCCAGGGTGACAAGTGCAAAGTCCGGAAAGGCCCATGGAACTGAGAAAGCACAGAGGAGAGGCCCAATCCAGCCTGGAAGGCTTCCTGGAGGAGGTGATAACCTAAAGAATGGGTAGGGGAAATGCAGACAAAGAGGATGATGACAGTCCTCTAGGTGGAAGATGGAAAAAAGGAGTCTTCTTCCAGAGAAGTCCACTGCTGATTACATCACATGGAGAGGCTCTGTTTGATGTTGGTGGGGCTCTGACCAGCCCGATGCCCTTCTTAACCATCAGGAAGCAGACCCCAGGCCTTCCTTCAGCCACAACAGCTGGCTAGACTTGAGCAACACCCTCTCTCTCTCTCTCTATATTTATTTATTTATTTATTTATTTATTTATTTTTTTGCGAGAGAGAGAATGAGAGACAGAGAGCATGAGAGGGAGGAGGGTCAGAGGGAGAAGCAGACTCCCTGCCGAGCAGGGAGCCCGATGCAGGACTCGATCCCGGGACTCCAGGATCATGACCTGAGCCGAAGGCAGTTGCTTAACCAACTGAGCCACCCAGGCGCCCTCTCTCTATATATTTTTTAAAGATTTTATTTATTTATTTGAGACAGAGAGAATGAGAGATAGAGAGCATGAGAGGGAGAAGGGTCAGAGGGAGAAGCAGACTCCCTGCCGAGCAGGGAGCCCGATGCGGGACTCGATCCCAGGACTCCAGGATCATGACCTGAGCCAAAGGCAGTCGCTTAACCAACTGAGCCACCCAGGCGCCCCAACACCCTCTATATTTTTAAGGTCATCTCCTATTTGTGGCGTGTGGAACTAGCTTTCATGTTTGGTAGTGAGGTTTTTTTTTTAGAAAAGCTTTCTTCAGAAGAAATGTATGTACATGAGTCAATTTAAGGAAAATAACTAATGTAGACAATACTTCAGGGCAAAAATAATAGACGTGGGGTAGGAATCACTGAGATTTGGGGAAGAGGTGAATTCTAGAGGAGAGACTGTGAGAGACTATTCAGAAAGCGAACGGTCCAGAACTCTCTGGAACATGAGTTCTTGAACCCCAAGGCTGAAAGCATTAGCTTTCGGTCTTGAGTCCAAATCCCCTTGAACAAAAGAGGCTCCATCCAGTAGGGTGGGGCCAAGGGAGTGTGGCTGCTTGCTGACAGACAGACAGACAGACAGACGGGCTCTCAGCCACATGAGAGTTTGTTGCCAGGCACGCACGTAAACTCAGAGTTCACTGTGTTGAAGCCAAACTCCCTGGATGATTCAGGCGTCAGCTCAGTCCCACTGATATGGCGTCCTGGGGCACTTTGCATCTGTGCTCTCCTAAAGCCCACCCAGGGTGGTGCCCACTGCCCCCACTCCACCTGCCCCCTCTGCCCCAGCCTCTCCCAGCTTAGCATGCCTCACGGCTCACCTGGTGCCTATTCGGTGAGGGTGGAGTAAGATAGCATGTCAAGTCTTCAATCTTGGTTCTGTTGGGACCCTTGGCGACCACACAGCAGGGATGGGGCTGGCTGGCTTTTAGAACACGAGACACTCCTCAGGACAGAAAAATAGGGGTACATAAAGCCCCTAGGCTGTTGCCTGGCATGCAGGGGTTCCCCCCCACCCAACACACACACACACCTGCCTGGCTTCCATGTGCGTGTGAGCCAACTAGAATCACACAGCCCGTGGCAGCCTGAGCTGGAAGGATCCTCCAGGGTCACAGAGGTGCAAAATGCTCCGTGAACAGATGACGAAGCTGGATCCCGGGGGAGGTCGCCCTTCCCAGCTCCAGACCTTCCGCAGTCATCCGCCTTCCATCTGCCCCACACCCCTGAATGTATTCAGAATCACATTCCTGCCCAAGACACGGTATGGGGGTGATAGGCACTAACGCATGTGTGTCCGTGGGGCCGGGAGGGGGGACAACAGATTAACACGAGACCTCTTGAGTGCTGAGAGGGGGCTGTGAGGCGGGATTTCAGGACTGTGGCTGGTCTTGGGGCGAGGGGACCTGGGGCTCCTTGGCAGGGGAAGGCATTCAGAAGAGGGGCTGTGTCTTGCTAAGCAAGCCCTTCCCTCTCTGGGCCCCAGATCTTTCTGTGCCAAGAGGACACTGGACAGGGGGGAACCGCGGGCGTGGGCCTGGCGACGGGCTGGGAGGGACAGGCCAGCCTGGAGCCACTCTAATCTGGGGCTTAGCTCTGACTTCAAAGCCGGCAGCTTCAGCTTTGTTGGAATGTCCAGCCCTGGTGGGGGCAGAAGGGGGATGCCTGGTTCCCATCAAGCTCCAGAGAGTAACTGTGGCCTCTCGGGGCCCATGAGGGTGGGGCAGGTGTCATGAGGGCGGGGCTGGGGATCTCAGCGGGTGCATCTGGGGTGGGGGGAGCCCCAGTGCCTTATGGATGTGTGACCTCGGGCCAGTGGCTTAATCTCTCTGGGTCCTTGTAATCCTCATCAGAGAAACAGGGTGAGCGGTACCTCCCTCCTAGGGCAGCACCTCATCTAGGGTATGGCCCTGAGCTTGGGAGGACCCCCGTCTGTGCATGACCTGATATGGGAGCGCATGCTCTTGGCGCCAGGGTGGTCCTTGTGGCCCCACAGCGCCATCTATCGACGGCTGAGCAGCCGAGCCCGGTTCCAGCTTCCCCAAGGCCTGGGCATCTTCTGGGCAGCCACGGGCACAAGGTTAAAAATGTAATTTGGGGGCAGACAGGACTGAATATGAGTTCCGGCTGCCGGATTTCTGGATGAACGACAGGGTAAGTTTTTTAAGTTCTTCAGATCTTGCTTTCCTGTTAAAGACTGAGCACACGCGTATGTCCCCTACACACTACGCTTTCTATGCGCTCACACATATAACTCTCCCAACAACCATGGGAAGTAGAGCCTATCATTATTCCCACTTCACAGATGAAAAAACTGGGGCCAGAGCGGGTAAGGCACTGGCCCTGGGCTGCTCAGCCAGTAAGTGGCAGAGCTGGGATTTGAACCGGGCAGTCAGCCTCCATCAGTCCTTGCTTCCTACCACAAGACCAAGTAAGGCAGCAGGTGGGGCCACCTTGGACAGGCACAGGTAAGACTTACTCCTGGTCATGGGGCTGAAACCCTTGGCTCAAGGAGGGGTGCTCCTATGACTTCGGCCCAGGATTTGTTGTTGCTCTGGGTTCATGTCCTAGCTTCACTACTTACTAGCTCTGAGATCCGGCTGCACCACCCAATGCTTGGTGCCCCCCATCCTCATCGATGGCTTGGCCCAAGGGTCAGAGGTGAAGCATGGAAGGGATCCCAGGGCCCGGCAACAGTGAGCTCTTGGTTGTTCTTCTCACTTACCAGTGATGTCCTTGCTCCAAACTGGTGGCCCCTAATGGTTCCTTTGTACCCAGAGATGGTCCTCCACGAACCAACACTCACCCTGCCACAGTCCTGTGTCCCCGCAGCACCAGAAGTTCTGTTCTGTGTTCAGGGGGAAGCGACTTTGTCCTGGTTCCCGTGCCCAGGAAAGTGAACTGAGCTGTCTGAGCCCTGGGGACCCAAGTGGAGGGAGAAGCAGCTTCGGAGGGGCCTCACCCTAACCCTTGTACCTGCTTGGGACCCTGCCTGGGGGGAGGGGGGTATCTCCTGCCTGCCACCATCTGTCATGGGATCTGTTCTGTGATCCCTGGTTCCTGCATGCAGATGGGGTTACTCTGTACCTCCAACCACTTCTGGCTCTAGAACTTCCTTACCCTTTCCTTGTCTCCCTCACTGTGCCCATCAGAGCGTTGGATTAGCCAAGGACACAGTTCTAGGCCTCCAGACCCTTCCAGTGGGAAGGGCCTTGTCCGTGCCGTCTGACCCTCCAGTGAGAGCAGCAAGCTTCCCAGCGGCCACGGTGGGGGATGGAAGGGCCAAGAATGGGGCCACGAAGCTCAGGGTCCGGGGACAATCATCCGATCCAGCCTGCGCTTGTTCCATGTGGGCCTCCCACTCAGTGCAGTGCCCATCCCAGAAATGCCCTCATCAGCTCCGTAATTACTGGTTCTCCTTCCTGCCCCACCCCCAAGCTCTGTCAAGTTTTTGCCGGCAGAAAGGAGCCTGCTGTAAAAGCTGGAGGCCTGGGCTGCCTTGAGCACATCCAAATAAAATGGAAAAGGAAGCGGGCACCCCAGAAACCCACTATGCAGCTTAGGAAACTTTGGGATGGGACCACAGATCAAGCTGGGCCCAGAGTAGCCCTGACTGGGTGCTGAGGACCCTCACTGGACCACCATCCAGGGAGGCAGTCCTGGATGGGGGCTGTCTCTACGCAAACCTGCCCGTAATGGGGTGAGCTCCCCGTCACCAGGTGCCGAGGGGCCTGGGCCACCTGCTAGGTAGGCTTTGACAGTCGGTAGCACTTGGACCTCCATTCTGGAGTGACGACAGAGGCCACCGCCGGACATGTCACGAGGCTGGGCACAGTGAGAGGCCTGTGCACCCGGTCCTGACCTCCTGCCGGAGGAGGACTCAGAGAGGCCAGAGACGGCTGCCCCTCTTCAAGGGTAGAGCCAAGAAGCCACGCCGGGAGGGCAGGGGGCAGTGCTTCTTGGTTCATCTGAGTTCCATTTCGTCTGGGTCAGTTTGGGCTCCCAGGCCATGTCCTGTGAGCTCACAGCAAGCAGGGCCTCCCGTGAGCTGCAGGCTAAGGAGTTCGGGCAGATTCCATCCAAGATGGAGCCACGGCTGCCCTGGTTGGTGCCTTCCCCTTGGGGGACAACACCCAAATCCCTCAGCCCCAGCCCCCAGCTGCACCCAGCATGTGGGGGCCACCAGTGTGTGGGGGGGTGGGTGCGTCTGCCTGATGATACCCGCTGGCTTTGCCAAAGCTGACCGACCGGAGCCATCAGGCTGCCGTGTCCCAGGGAGCGGGGGAGGGGGGGTAGACAGGCCCGCAGGGTCTGGGTAGACAGCCTGCATCTGCCCGAGCACCCTGCAGTCCCACCCACCTGTGTCCCTTTCAGAACTCGGCCGTTTGTCCATGGAGTGGAGTGTGGGCCAGGCCTGGGAGGCCCCGGGGACCTGTGATTTGTGTCCTCCACGTTGGGTCATCAAAGGCTTTATGAGGCCCTCTGGCAGGCCCGCTGTGTTTCCGAGAGGTGAGATCATGCACCTGAACGTGGGGCCCGCCCGGCCCTGAACCCTGAAAGGGCCTCTTGTTCTCCAGGACCGGGCTGTCAGCACCCAGCTTGTAACGGGAGCTGGTTCTGTTGGCCACTCCTGCCCGGCCAGAGGCCAGGGGAAGGTGGCGGCAGCTCCGGCTTGGCCCTGAACGTGCCCATCAGTCCGGGGAGCCCTGATCTCTCCGCATCCCTGGTCCTGGGGATGGGGGAGCAGGGTTTGGGGGGGGGGCTTAGCATAGAGGCGTGCAATGATTGGCCTGCTCTGCACCCTTGGGTTTTTGGGTACCCAAAGGCTCAGCGAGGGCTTCGGGAGCTCTGATGCCTCCCCTGGGGCCCCATCCACTGCCTTCAAGATGCTTCCAGCCCAGGGAGCTGAAAGACAAGTAAATGGGTCTCAGCAACACATGTAGGAGGGCTCTTAGAGGGACTTCCGCAGATCCTCGGGAACAGAAGGGAATGAATGAGGGCTTGTGGGGGTGGGGGGGTGGGGGAAGCCCTCACGAAGTGGGGGCTGCAGGCTCCACCTAGACTTCTGGCAGAAAAAAAGCATGGGAGGGCAAAGGGACAGGCGAGGATTGTGTGCAGGAAGGGGTGGGGGGGGCCGGGGGTTCAGGGGTAGGGCTGGGCCTACTCAAAGGCCTACAAGGCCATTGGTGGGACCCAAGGCCCCAGTCGGAAGCTGGCTGGGGACAACGAGGGGCGTGGCTGTTGTGACACTCCCCCCCCCCCCCCCCCGTGCCACCCGCCCCCCCGCCAGGGCAGGGAGGTGGGGTGGGGTGGGGAGTGAGGCGAGGCGGGCTGCAGGGTGCAGGCCTTAGGGATTCCAATCTTTGTTCTCTTCCTTCATCATCAAAAAGTTTCAATTTGATCTCTCCTGGGCGGCTATCTTAGCATTCCTCCCATAATTAGTTACATGTTCTGCATAGTTAGCCCATGTTTGGACTTCTTAAAACTTGCAAACTTGTAAAGAAACAAACGAATAAATAAATAAGCAAAAAAGTCCACAGCGGGGGCTTGTTGTTGCTGTTTTGGGCGCTTGGTGTTGCTGTTTTTACTCTGTGGACTAAGTGAATAAATGCCCAGAAACACATACAAATAAATACTTTTATGCAGTGTTTTAAGTTCAGAATGGCGATGCATATTTAATGTTCTATAGCAGGAATTGGTAAACTTCCTGTAAAGGGCCAGGTAGTAAATCATCCAGCTTCCGCAGCTGTCAGGCCTCGGCTGTGACCACACAGATCTGCCCTTGTGCCAAGCAGCAGGGCCAGCGTGTAGACAAATGTGCGTGTTCCAATCGCACTTTGCTGATGGAAACGGAAATTGGAATTTCATATCATCTTCACGCACCAGTCACCAAACCATTCTTACCCTGCAGGCTGGACACAAATAGGCTGTTTTCCAAAGTTTTCTGACTCCTGTTCAATAGAGAGAGTGGTTACTATTTTATTTTTTTTAAGATTTTATTTTTAAGTAATCTCCACCCCCAACGTGAGGCTTGAACTCACAACCCTGAGACCTGAGATCGAAAGTTGCACATTCCACGGACAGAGCGGAGCGAGTCAGGAGCCCCTAGAGCGGCCACTCTTTTCAAAAAAAGTAAATAAATACTTAGAAATGTGTATGTGTCTTGTAAACAGGTCTACTGTAAGTTTTGGGTACTCCTTGCTGCATCGAATTGCCCCAAAACGACGCGGTATAATGCAGTAACAATCTTACTAAGTCTCGGGGGCCTGTGAGTTGACCATGCTCAGCTGGGAGCTTCTCCTGCTTCATACAGTTTTCGGTGTTTGGTTGGGGCTGCAACCAGGCCTGGAACATCCCAGATGTAACTAGCAGCTGATGCCGGAAGTCGCCTGGGACCTTAGCGGGGGTTGTCACCCCGGGCGCCTCCATGTGGCTTCTCCACACATTCTGGAGCAAGATGGCTAGATCCCGAGAGGGAGCGTCTAAGAGGGAGGAAGCAGAAGTTGCTGGTCTTCTTAAAGGCTGGGACTGGGACCAGCACAGTGTCCCTGCCGTGGCATTCCATGGGTTAAGCCAGCACAAGACCAGCCTGGACTCTAAGGGAGAAGAAACAGATCTCTGGAAGGAAGGGACCGATAATCTGTGGCCATCTTTCATCCACCAGATACCTGTCAAGGTCAACAGGTGGATAGATGAACTGCTAGGGATTTCAGGTGATTGTCGGATGTTTGAATCGAGTTCAGGGGGCACACTCAGGAGCACCACAGCCAGCGGCCCATGGGGACACGCTCCTAGCTGCGTAGTGGCTATGACATTTTTTGAGCACCTACACTGGGCTCATTATATCCCATAGATACCCGACTATGTCAAGTAGAAACTGTTGTTAGTACAATTTCACGGACAAGAAAACAGAGAGTCCACCTGGGATGGGACACCCCGGAACGAAGGACAGGTCTGTGGGATACCCCGGAATAAAGCCCAGGTGGGAGAGGTGCCAGGGTCTGGGGCTCAGAGGGAGATTAGAACTAGGTCAGGATGGCTTAGTGATGGAAAGTGACTTGTCCAGGGTGACCCGTGGGGTCGTGAGTGGAGCAGAGACAAGAACCAAAGGCCTCTCACCTTGGAGGGCTCACTTTACCTCCCTCCCAGGGCTCAGGGCAGAGTTCTGCATTCTCACTCAGAATTGCAAGGGGGATCTGTCAACTTCTCTGAGCTTCGGGTTTCTCCCTGGCAAACAGAGCAAATAATGGCTCCCTCTTGGAGCTGTGGTGAAGGTCAAACAAAAAAATCACCCCCGCTATTATTTTGGAGTGTCTGGAGCTGGACTTGGTCTTTGGAGCCTGACAGTTTTCTCATCTATAAAACGGGCCCCGGGGTTGTGAGATAACGTGGGTGGTGCACATAGCCCAGGGCAGCCCCTCCACCCCCTGAGCTGGTACGGACAACAGCTTTGTCCCATCGTCCCAGCCTATTGTCCCAACCCTATCATGCCCAACAGCAGCGCCCAACAGATACTGAACGTGCGCATTCTGGAATCCCTGCAGCTCCTGGGAGAACACAGAAGCGGGGCTGCCGATGGGCGTGTCCCCTGAGGAGTCTTGTCTGCCTCTTGGCAGGACTGGGGTCTCTGGGGTCAGGCAGAAGTCCCTGGGAAGAAGAAAGATGAGGGGCAGATTCAGTGTTGTGCAGAAAAATGTGGGGGGAACCCCAATTCGTAGCATCTGCCAAGTCCCAGGTATAAATGCTCTCACCGTGGCTGATGCCAAGATGTCATCATGCATCGACTTACTGAGAGATTAGCACGAGCATGTCCCAGCACCACTGGGTGAGCTTTTCACCCCGTCCCCCCACTCTGTGGAGCAGGCTGGGGTGGGTGCGTGCACGTGGACATCCCGTGCGTATGTGACATACACTGGTGACTGTGAGGGAGAAAGGACCCAGATGTGGACATGCCCTGAAACTCAGGAGGGCTGGCTGGGCACTTTATTGATTCATCGCTACCCTCTCCCTGAAACAAAATCAAGGCATTTTAAGCAACGAAGACCGAGTGATTAAATAGGATTTGGGAGCTGATAAACACGAATGTTTGGCAGGAATAGAACAAGGCTAAGAACGAGGTTAAGACCCAAATTAATGCCACAATGTACTTTCCTCCCTCTGCTCTCTCATGTGGCCTCGATGACATGCCAGATGGATAGCTGGGGAAGCCTCAAGGGGCACCCAGGCTGGGGAAAAGAAGGCTCAGCGATACCACCACTATCTTCGGGTTCCTGCGGGGACATTCTGGGACAGCAGGAACATACAGAGTCCAGGGGCAGAACCAGGGCCAGCACGGACCTCCATCCATGAAAGAGCAGTTCAGTCAGTGCTGTTCATGGAGAAGCCTCGCTGCCCAGGAAGGTAGTGAGCTTCCTGTCAGGGAAAGTATATAAGCAGGTGCTGAACAGCCGCTAACTGGCATATTTCTGGGCATTTGACTTGAGGTTGACTGGTGTTGACCAGTGGGCACAAGGCTGAGGCTAGGAATGTGCCTCTGGGCCCACATCCTAGTTCAGTAGCTTCCTACTCAGGGAGTCATGACTTAGCCTCTTTGTGCCTAGGTTTCCTGCCTCCCTGCCTCCACCTCCATGTCCGTGCCTTCTGGGTGGACTCCTGGTGGAAAGGTTCTTGGTCTCCTAGGATTCCCAAAGCAAGCGGAGTTTGAGAGCAGAAGGTGCATCAGTGGTGGTAAGAAGCAGTGGCGCTCTGGGGCTGTGATCCCAAGCCCTGCGCTGTCCCTTGCTCCCTCAGCTCCTGTCTACACCTCTCTACGGTCTCTGCGACCTCTCCCTGGGAGGGGGTCCTGGAGGCAGGTCTTTGCTCCTGAGCCCCCTCGGTCCCTCAGATCCTAACACAGTCTTAGCACATAGGAGGCCTCAGTGAGTGTTAAGTGAATGCACGAAAGGATGGATGGATGGATAGATGGATAGATGGATGGATGGATGGATGAGTGGGTGGATGGATGGATGATGGATGGATAGATGGATGGATGAGTGTGGGTGGATGGATGGATGGATGGATGAGTGTGGGTGGATGGATGGATAGATGGATGGATAGATGGATGGATGAGTGTGGGTGGATGGATGGATAGATGGATGGATGAATGGTGGGATAGGTGGGTGGATGGATTGAATGGATGGATGGATGGGTTGATAATGGATGAGTCAGTGGACAGACGGGTGGGTGGAGGGAAGGAGGGCTAGTGCATGGCTTTAATACAATTGCAAAGCATCTCAACTTCTTTATTTTGCTTTATCCTCATAACTCTGGTGTAGGCAGAGCTAGAACCATTAATCTCATTCCATAGTACTGAACATTGAGGCTCAGAAAAGTAAAGTGACTTGCTCCGTGTCACACAGGGAGGAAGAGACTGAGACACACGTCAAGATTAGTCTCTTGACACTCTGTTCCTGGCGCCTTTTCCAATAAGCTCCATTCATTCCCTGATTCATTCATTTAGTCAGGCAGTCATTGTCACTTGCCGAAGCCTGTCTGGCGCCACCCAATGCTGGGGACCCGGAGATGCAGCAGATCTGCTCCCAGGCTTTGAGGAGCTCCTAGGCCCATAAATAGCTTGACGGGGTCAGGGCAGAGGCCTGGGCTGAGTGCAGGGGGCACCAACTTTTCTGGGAGGAGGAATCTGACTCAGGGTCTCTGAGGAGGTGAGGGAGGGCCGGATCTGGAAGGAGGTGCTGGAGTTGGCCAGGTAGAGGAAGATAAGGCCGTTGATTTCAGGCCCAGGCTGTGTGGGACCCAGGCCCACAGTAGCAGCTCTAGTCTGGGACCAGCCGGGCATTCTGGGCAGCTAAAGGGGGGGACGAGTGGTGGAGGGGGCAGGGTCTCTGCCAGGGGATGGATGTGCAGGGCTCTGAGCACCGAGCTGGGGAGTTGGGACCTCATCTGAGGCAGCGGGGAGATGCTGAACAGCAGGGGGCGCGAGGGGGTCCCCCTGCTGACGGAAGAAGGGTGCTGGCCCTCACCCAGGCTGCCTCTGGGACCCCTGCCCCTCAGGCCTGCCCTTGGCATCATGCCACCCCCAGACTCCATGACCTGGGCCGCCCCCCGCCCCCCCCGCCCAGGGCAGCGGGAATGGCAGCCAGAGCAGAGGCCCACCCACGACTGCCCACCCCAGGAGCGTGGCCCTCGCTGCCAAAGGGCCGCCAGCCGCTCTGGAAGACCCCGGGGCCGGGTTCAGGAGGCACCGCGCCTCAGAAGCTGCACGGGCGAGGCCGCGACGCCAGGTGCGCCCGGGCGCTCATTAGGCCTCGGTGCGCGGCCCCGGCTTCAGTGTCTTTCTGAGAATCCCGGAGAAGAAAGAAATCAAAGGCTGGGGATTGAAAAACAAGAATGGGGAGATATAAAACAAGATTTCTATCTAAATAATTTCCTCTAATTGCTGGTAAGAGACATTCATTTTCCTTTTGAAGGTCCCCGCGGCCCCGGGCGCCTCAGGACGTGCCAAGGTGGCCGCCCGTCTAGCCGGATTGTCGCACCGCCCGCCCGCAGGCTGGCACGGCGCCCACGGCGGGGGCGGGCGGGGTGGCGGGCTGGGTGCTGCTCAGCTCGGGGTGGGGGTGCCCTGCGTGGGGGCGGGGAGAGAGGGAGGGAGCCCTCGATCTGGTGAGCATAAGCGCCGGGTCTCGCGCAGGCCTCCCGACCTCGCTTCACCCCAGTTGGACGCAGGAGCATCAGGGTGCTGGGAGGCCCGGGCCCCTCTTCTTTGCTGCAGAACTGCCGGGCTTTTGGACACGCTGGGCATTGGCAGGGTGGCGGTCTGAGGGACTGCCCTCTGGCTGTGGCCCCCACAGAGGACAAAGCCAGGCGAGGCCTGTAGAGACAAGGCCATGGTGAGAGAGGCTCAAGCGAGTGCCTGCCTGTCCACAGCCCCTCACGGCTCCCCCGGAGGAAGTAGGCCTCATTATCGTCCCATTTTGCAGATGACCGGTTGAGGTTCGAGATTGGGGCAAAGTTTCACAGTAAGAGGGAGGCTGACTGGGGCTTCCGTCCCCAAGCCCCGGTCCTCAGATAGCTCTGGGGGACAGTGCAAGGGAATCCAGATTCTTCGGCAGTGCATTCAAGGCAATCCTAATCTGTTCCCAGCTCGCATCTCGTGTCTTCTCCAACTGTCCCTTGTTCTGTTCCCTTGATTGGCTGGGCTCCCCTGGGCTCCCCCAGTCCTGGGCTTTCCCTCCCAGCACTGGTCACAGCAACTGCCATCACCCCTCACGGCTGGTACTCCCACCGCCCGCAAGCACCCCAGGTGTGGGCTGTGTCTGAGCCCCCTCCGGGGCCCACGCCCAGCCTGGGGCTCACATCCATTGGGGGGCACAGGGGAGGCTGGGTGGAAGAAAGCACCGGATGGAAGGCATGGTGTGGGGCCTTTCAGCTGGTGATGGAACTCACATTGTCTTTTACCCTAAGAGAGTTTTCCTTCCCTTTTGATCTCTTGAAATTTATGAAAAATAGAACGCATGTGTTCCTGATTAATTTCTACAAAATCACGGAAATGTCGACTTTTTTAAAGAGTCATTTTATATGGAGGCTCCTTTTAGATTCTTTCAAGCCTACCTTCGAGTTTGGGGAGGAGATGGGTCACCCTGCCACTTCCAACCTCCCATCAACACAAGAAGAAACAGTGATGTCATAAAGACTGGCCCTGGTGGGCAGGTGTCCCTGCTCGCCCCACCTCACTTACCTTCCTCCTTGGCTCCCCATGGCCCTCAAGATAAAGTCTGGGCTCCTTAGCCTGGCATTCAAGGCCTCTACACCCACCCCTCCTGGCCTCTCTGGGCCCCCTCTGGGCCCCCTCTCCTCCCTCAGGTGCCCTGATATCCAGCCTTGCTGAATTTCCACCTGCTCCTGAAACGAGCCAATCTGTTTCTTTCTCTACCCCTTTGCTCATACTGCTCCCCGCTCCTGGGAGCGCTCTCCACACCCCACTTTCTCCACCTGACGAACTTCTACTCATCCTTCAAAACCCAGGTCCAGTGTTCCCTCATCTGTTCAGCATTTGCTTCCTCAACCAGGCAGCCCCTCATGGTTACTCCAGTATTCCAAGAAATGAGTCCTCGTTTGACCGAAGAGGCCCAGACACACTGCCTCTGGCCTGCCTCCCAGGGTCACTGACCCAGGTGTGCAAAGATGAAAGGCTCGTGTGTCGTGGTAAGAAGTAATAAAAGGGGAAAGACAAAACCCCCTCAAATGAAAGCCATGCACAGTGTTTATTTTTGGTATTTTATGGGGTGCTTTTGAAAATGGGAGATGGAAAAAGAGAGTTCCACTAGGGACAAGCAGAAGATTTCACCCTTGGGGTGGGAGGAAAGAGAGAGAAACAACAGCCCCTCGCTTGTCCAGTGCTTACCTCTGGGCCCTGTCTGGATTCCAGAAGAGCCGGAGTTGCTGACCCAGCCCAGAGCTGGTTACTGGGAGGATTTTAGATCCCAACAGAGGGTTCCCTCTGGCTCTCCCACACCTCACCTCCCCACCCCCACCCAGAACCCCTTCTTGAGTGCCTTGTAGCTAACCTGGTAAGGTGGGCGGGATGAATAGGATCCCCATTTTACAGATGTGCAAGTTGAGGCCCAGGCATGAAAGGGTTGGTTTAAGGCCACATGCTAAATGAGCAGCCAGGCAAAGACTAGAACTCAGGGCATCTGTCCCTACAGTTTAAGCTGGTTAATTCTAGCCCAGCTGTCTCCAGCCCTGGGAGGGGTGGCCCTGAGGGTCTCCAACCCTTTGCCCTGGTAGCAGAGGGTGTCTTATTAGTCTGTTCAGGCTCTGCCCTCTTAGATATCCTGCTTCCCAACCTTACCATGCCCCACTTCTTCTATGCTTGACAAGGAGGGCAGACTGAGCACGAGGAGTTCCAGTCTTGACCACATGGCCCAGCTGTGGGAGGCTGTTCAGGGAGTGGGCAGGCCCCAGAGACAAGGCAGCCCCTCATGTGCCAGACTGCCTCCTCCCTAACCACAGTGCAGAGGATCACGAGTACCCTACTCTCTCCCCACACTCACAAGAGCCAGGGAAATCACGGAGGGCTTCCTGTAGGCAGGGCCCAGCTGTGGACGGGAGCCTTCCTCTCCTTCTCTAGTGAAGCCCACAACAGAGGCTGGGAGGATCCAGGGGCTGGAAAGTCCATGGATGCTGTTAGGTGCCAGCCCCAGGGAGGGCTGGGTGGTGGGAGTGTGGAGGAGAGAGAGCTTGGCCCTCAGACAATGTGCATTATATCACAGAAAATGGCACAGCCTCAGTGAACCCCACTTCCTGAGCACCTATTTGAAACCCAGCTCTGCGCCCTTTATATCCACCATGGAATTCTCAGAGTGACCTCGTTTGCCCCGTTTTACATAGAAGAAAACTGAGGAGGTTGGGAAGGACCCATGGGCCACCTGGGGATTCGGGGGGCTGGGGGAGTGGGTCAACAGGGGATCTGGAACTTCTCTGATCCATCTCTCTGACCTCAGAGCCTGCACCCTGACCCATGGGAATGGCTACTTAGAGCAGTGGGAGCACCCCAGGGCCTCCCCATCAGCCAAGATTGGGGGACTGGCTGCCGAACTGACCCAAAAAGGCACCCCAGCCAGGGCCCCAGGGGTGGGGACCACCATATGCCATTTGGGAAGAGGGTTGTGCGCAAATCAGCCAATCCTGCTCGACACGCACCTCTGACATCTTGAGGCTCCGCCGGAGCCCATCCTGACCCTCTCCTGTGAATTGCACTTCGTTACACACTCAACAACCACTCCGGCAAAACCGCAAACGCTCCCCAACTAGCCACGCGCTTCTCCCAGCATCCTTTGCAAGTCGCCCGGGACCACGTGACTCGTCCTGGCCAATAGGATGTGAGCGAGGGGACCCGCCTCCCTCCCGGGCTTGCGGCGGTTCTGAGCCAAGGCGGTGGGCCGGTCTCTCTCTCTCTGGCTGCGGCAGTCGTGGAGGGACACACGTTCCAGATAACGAAGCCCTAAGGTAGAGGAAAGCCTCCATGCAGGACTTTGCAGGACAAAAAGTTAAACTTTTGTGTCGGGTTAAAGAACTGAGCTTCGAGGCTTCCTCTGCTGTTGATTACCCGAGTATCCAGAGTAAAAGGGTCGTGGGAAATAGGGATTACCGTCCCTGTCCTGCAGATGAGCGCACCGAGGCTGAAATCCCCGGTTACAGAACCGCTTCAGCCCACTGTGTCCGACTCCAGACCCCGTGGGGTTTTCCCTGCATCTTGCATTGTTGGCCTGTTGGAAACAGCCCGCCGAGGCCCAGGCCCAGGCCCAGGGGAGGAGGAGGCGAGGAACACCAGCAGCCTGCTTTTAAAAATTGCATGTTGTTAAAACCCCATCAGGCTGGTGTAAACCATGATGTGTGGCATGGCTGTTGTTCAGCAAAGCACAAAGGAGGCCTGAAGTGGGAGAGACGCATGGGCCCCCCAGGGTGGTGGAAACGATGCGCACAGGGGCAGAAGGGCAGCTTGTGGGGCCGGCTGTCAGATGCTCCACCTGCAGCATAAGGGATGGCAGGTAGGGGCGGCCAGGAAGGCAGAGAAGGAGGAGGAGAGAGGCCCGATTTACAGGCACCAGGGAAGAAAATGCAGCCAAGATTTATGGAGACTCAAGTGACTCGTTGGAGCCGAGTTTATTATCCATCACGTGCCTCTGAATGTGTATTTATGACTTTCCAAATGATCCTATCTCACTGAAAATTATGTCCAAAGAACAGCAACAGCAGTGCATCTGCATTGAGAAAGGCTGATCCAGAGTGGAGTTCAAGGCTGCTGCTAGTCACCCAGGGACGCTGGGGGCCTGGTCTCACTTGTGCATACACAGGTTCAAGAAGCGGACACAGGCCGGTGGATGCTCTGAGCTGGGCCCTGCACTAGAGCCAGAGTGCTGAGATGAACCCATCTCCTAGGGCCCTGCCTGCACCCCCCCACACACACTGAGCAAAGCACTAGAACCCACAGTTAGGACTAAGGAGCAGAGGGAGGGTGAGAATACTCACTCTGTCACTCAACTGCTGAGTGACCCTGGGCAAGCTACTTAAGCTCTCTCAGCCTCTTGTTTTCCTCATCCAGAAAATGGAAGTTAACACTGATGGTGACCCCAGAGAGTATTTAGGTGTACAAGATACTGCATGTGAAGTGTCGAGCACAATGCCTGGCATTCGGTAAGTGCCCACGAACGTTATTTTTCTGTTCCCGTCATGGTTAATCCTCTAAGCATCGTATGTGATGTTTGGCACAACCTGACCATCAGACCAAGCAAAATAAGACAGATTTCTGGCGGAAGCCCCATTTCATAAAAGAATGACCACTTACCTGCTTTGCACACATTGGACACCAGGGAGGTAGGCCCAGCCAATCAGATAACCACCTAAAAGGGTTTTTTTGTTTTTTCTCTTGGAGCCTTATGAATGCATGAAAGAACTGATCGTCGGTGGCTTAACTTGTTCGGGTCTCAGGCCTGTAGGTAACTTCCTAAGCTCGGAACTTTGTCACGATTGAAAATAAAAGCTGATATTCTGCCAGTGTATCCTGGCAGCCTGTCGCCTCCTTCTGTGTCAGTAAATGGCAGCCTCTCTAAATGCTGGAAGTGCCTTGCCTGCTGCCCTGGCCATCCTAGCCCCTCCACCAGGACCCCTTGATTAGGGGGTGTCTGAATGTGTACTTCCCACAAAGCAGAGCCTAAGACAAGGTCTTGGGAATTTATTTGAGTGGTATCTCAGGAAATAAGTAGGAGAAGCCAGGGGGGGGAGTGTTGGGGAAAAGATGTAAAGCAGCAGATAACTGCTGTCAGCAATGGGGGCTTGATTCTGTAGGGACCCCTGGGAAGAGCACCGAATGTCTTCCAGAGCTGTCTTTCTGGAAGAAGGGGATGGAACATTTGTGTACTGTCCCCTGTGCTCTAGTGGCCGAGGCCCTTGGAAGTACTGACCCCCCCACAGTTCTGCCTGCAGTGTTTGCTCATAGACTCAATGGGCCCTTGTTGGAAACTGAGCCAGAGAAGGGAAGGACACCTGTCACAGGCTTACATGGGACACTGTCAGTGTGCCCAAGCTCACCTACAGCTGTCCACCCAGCTGCTGTTCCATCAGAGGGAAGCTGGGGGGGGGGGGGGGGGCGGTGACACGGGGACACCAAAAACCCTGCTACAGTCCACCCCTTGCAACACTCGGATCCATCTGTGCCCACATTAAGTCCGCTGTGGGGACACTGAGTCTTCAAGGTGGCAGACAGCCATAATCTCTAAAAAACTGAATACAGGGTTCTGGGAAGATGTGGAGTTGGAGGCACCAGGAATCTCTCTCTCCACCCAGACAACAATTGCACTGGACAGAATCTATCTGATATAAATATTTTGGGGCTCTGGAGTCTACTGAAGGCCTCAAATTTCAGGGGATGGCGTACATGGTGAATTGCAGTTGATTTGGGGGTGAACGATACAGCACATGTGGTCCACCCACACAGCGGAATATGACTGAACCATAAAATGGAAGCAGCACTGACACCTGCCATAACATGCATGAGCCTTGAGAACATGATGCTCAGTGAGAGAAGCCAGGCACAAAGGCCACAGGATGTGTGATTCCATTTGTACGAAGCATCCAGAACAGGCAAATCCAGAGCCAGAGAGCAGATGAGTAGTCTGGGGGGCCAGAGGGTATGGAGGAATTGGGGGTGATGGCTAAAGGATATGGGGTTTTTTGGGGGGGAGCTATGAGAATGTTCTAAAGTTGACTGTCCTGATAGTTGCACAACACTGTGATGGACTAGAAGCCAGTGAACTGTCACTTTCAGTGGGCGAATTGTGTGGCGTGGGAATTATATGTCAATAAAGTTGTTTTAAAACACTTTTTTTGACTGCAGTCGATTTCAATCACTTTAAGCTCATAGCTCAGTAGCAGCTACCCCTCCCCTCCCCCATCCACATCAGGCACTTGTGCACATATTCTTAGAGCAGCCTGTATGTAAATGGTGGGAGCCAGGGTGGGGGTGGGGAATCCCTAAGACATTCAAAGCAACTGCATGTTTGGGGAAATTTAGAAAGTGACCAGCATGCCCAAAAAAGGGCTCAGAAAAGATCTGAGAAGTCTTTAAGTTTATACCTCAGCTTGATCTTCAGCACAGAGGCAGCCTATAACCATTAAAAAACCCCAAAACAATAAACAATACTAATTTTAAAAAACCCAGCAAACCTGGGGGAAGAGGGAGAACAGATTTCCAGAGTTACCACACAATTAGATGCAGGTGTCCAGTTCTCAGCAACAACAAGAGCAAATCTCAAGGCGTGCCAAAGAAACAGGGAAGTCCAGCCCGAACAGAGGGAAAAAATAATTCACCAGAAACTGTCCCTGAAAATGACCTGATGGCAGATATACCAGACAAAGACTTTAAAGCGTCTGTCTTAATGATGTGCAAAGAACTAAAGGACGATATGGAAGAAGTCAAGAAAACAATGTGTGAACAAAATGGCAGTGCTGCAAGGAGATAGAAAACCTAAGGAGATAGAAACCAGAAAGATTCTGGAGCTAAAAAGTCCCAACAACTGAAATGAAAAATTCACTGAGGGATTCAAAGGCATATTTGAGCAGGCAGGAGAAAAGAATTAGTGAACCAGAAGACGGACCATGGAAATTATTGAGGCCGAGGAACAGAAACAAAAAAGATTGAACAAAATTAACCAGAGCCTGAGAGAACTATGGGACACCATCAAAGGACTGACCTATGCACCATGGGAATCCCAGAAGGAAAGGAGAGCAAAAGGGGCAGAGAATATTTGAAGAAATAATAGCTGGAAACCTCCCAAATTTGATGAAAGACATGAGTATAAATTTCCAAGAAGTTCTATGAACTTTATTATTTTTTTTAAAGATTTTATTTATTTGACAGAGAGAGACAGGGAACACAAGCAGGGGGAGTGGGAGAGGGAGAACAGGCTTCGTGCGGGGCAGGGAGCCCGATGCGGGGCTCGATCCCAGGACCCTGGGATCATGACCTGGGCCAAAGGCAGACGCTTAACAACTGAGCCACCCAGGCGTCCCTCTATGAACTTTAAATAAAATGAACTCGAAGACACCCACACTGAGACACATCATAGTCAGAATTTTCAAAAGGCAAAGGCAAAGAGAGAATCTTGAAAGAAGCGAGAGAGAAGTGAATCTTCACCCAGGAGGGATCCTCGATAAGATTATCAACAGATTTCTCATCAGAAACTTTGAGGCCAGAAGACCATGGGCCAATGTATTCAAAGAGCCAAAAGAATAAAACTATTGACTAAGAACCCTATGTCTGGCAAAACTGTCCTTCAAAAGTGAGGGAGAAATGAAGACATTCCCAGATACACAGAAGCTGAGCGAGTTCATGACCATAAAACCCATTCTGCAAGAAGTACTCAAGGGAGTCCTACAAGGTGAAATCAAAGGTCACTAGACAGTAACTTGAAGATGTATGGAGAAATATCTCAATAATTAAAGGTAGATACGTTGGCGATTATAAAAGCTAATAATACTGTAGCAATGGTTTGTAACTACATGAGTTAAGAGACTAATACATATTGGGGGATGGGTGAAATAGGTGAAGGGGATAAAGAGTACGTTTATCGTGGGGCACCTGGGTGGCTCAGTCAGTTGAGCATCCAACTCTTGATCTTGGCTCAGGTCATGATCTCAGGATTGTGTGGTCGAGCCCCGCGTCTGGTTCCACGCACATCAGGGAGTCTGCTTGAGATTCTCTCTCTCTCCCTCTGCCACGCCCCTGCTTACTCTCTCTCTGTCTCAAATAAAGAAATCTTTAAAAAAGAGAATATACTTATCGTGATGAGTACTATGAGTCAAGTATAGAATTGTTGAATCACTATATTGTATCTGAAACTAATATGACACTGTATGTTAACTACACTGGAATTTAAAAAAAGAGAGAGAGAAAGAGAAAGACTAATATATTTACCCAAGGGCGCCTGGGTGGTTCAGTTGGTTAAGCGACTGCCTTCGGCTCAGGTCATGATCCTGGAGTCCCGGGATCGAGTCCCACATCAGGCTCCCTGCCCCGCACGAAGCTTCTCCCTCTGACCCTCCTCCCTCTCATGCTCTCTGTCTCTCATTGTCTCTCTCGCAAATAAATAAAGTCTTAAAAAAAATTAAAAAAATATATATATATTTACCCAAAAAACAATTAGTGTAAAAACTAGTATTACTGTAACTTTGGTTTGTAACCCCAAATCTTGTTTTCTACATAATGCGGGAGACTAATGTAATGCATTTAAAGGAACTACAAGTTTATGTTTTTTACAACACAAAGTATAAAGATCTAATCTTCTGACACCAACACCTGAAAGGGGTGGGGACAGGGCTGTAAAGGAGCAGAGTTTTTACATTTTATTGAAATTAAACTGGCATAAATTCAGATTCGAGTGTTATGGCTTTAGGATGTTACACGTACTCCCCACAGTAACCACAAAGAACATAGCTATATAATTTACACAAAAGGCAATGAGAAATTTTGACATTTCCCTACAAAATTCAACTAAACACAAAAGAAGACAATGATGCAGGAAACAAGGGACAGAAAAAGCTATAGAACATATAGAAAACAAATAGCAAAATGACAGAAGTCTCTCCTCATCAGTAATTACTTTAAATGTATAGGAATTAAAGTCTCCAAAAGACAGAGACAAGCGTAATTGGTAAAAACACATAATCCAGCTATATACTGTCTATAAGAGGCTCCTTTTTCTTAAGTTTTATTTAAATTTCAGGTAACGTACAGTGTAACGTTGGTTTCGGATGTACAATATAGCGATTCAACAATTCTTCTATACGTCACCTGGTGCTCATCACGACAGGTGTGCTCCTTCATCCCCATCACCTGTTTCACCCATTCCCCCATCCCTCTCCCCTCTGGGAATCATCAGTTTGCAAGGGACTCACTTTAAATCCAAGGACACAAATAGCCTGAAAGTGAAAGGATGGATAAATGTGTTCCATGCAAATAGTAACTGAACGAGACCAGGAGTAGCTATGCTGATAACTAGGCAAAATGGATTTTAAATAGAAAAAGAGGTGTTGATAATTTAAGGAGTCTTTTTGATTATAGCCACCATAAAGAAATTTTTTTCTTTAAGTTTACGAAAGACGGAGAAGGACATGATATATTAATAAAAGGCTTGCTACAGCAAGAATATGTAAGTTATAAACGTTTATGCGCCTAATGACAGACCATCAAAATATCTGAAGCAACAACTGGCAGAATTGTGAGGAGAAACAGACAGCTCTACAACGGTAACTGTAGATTTCCATACCCCACTTGCAACAGTGGGTAGAGCAGCCACGCAGATATAAATAAGGAAACGACACAGCAAACAGACTAGATCTAACAGGCATATACCGAACAATCCACCCCAAACCAGAATACGCATGCTTCTCAAGGGGACATTTCACAGGGGACATTTTCCAGGACAGACTCTAGGTTAGGCCACAAAGTCAGTCTCAGTGGATTTGAAAAGGTGGATCTCATACAAAATGTCTTCTCTGACCGCAAAGAGATGAAGTTCGAAATCTAAAACAGAAGGAAAACTGGAACAGTCACAAAATTGTGGGAATTATACAACAGACTTTTAACCAACCAGTGGCTCAAAGAAGAAACCACAAGGGAAATGAGAAAATACTTAGAGACAAATGAACTAAAAAACACAACATACACAAAGTTACGGGAGACAGCAAAAGCAGGACCCAGGGGGAGTCATAAACATAAACCCAGCTTAGAGTCATAAACACTTACATTAAAAAAACAAGAAAGATCTCAAATCAACAACCTAACTTCACAACTTAAAGAATTATAAAAAGAAGAACAAACTGAACAACCCACTGCTAGCAGAGGGAAGGAAATAATAAAGATTAGAGCAGAGATCAGTAAGAGAATAGAAAAACAGTCGAGAAAATCAATGAAACCCAAAGTCGGTTCTTTGAAAAGGTCACCTAAATCGACAAATATTTAGCTAGAGTGACTAAGAAAGAAAGAGAGAAGATGCAAATTACTAAAATTAGAAACGAAAGTTGAGATATTTCTACTTCTACAGAAAGATTATAAGAGAGCGCTCTGAACAACGAATTGAATAAGAATAACAAATATGCCAACAAAGGGAAGAACTGTTGGTTCACAAGCTCTTAGGGAGCTTCCTGGGTATGATCTACAACGGGCCCCGTTTGCAGAGGGCAGAGAGAGACCCAAGAAAGAGACAGGCCACTCTGGACTGGCAGGTGGCAGGTGTAATAAGCCAGGGAACTTACATACGAGGCCCGTCTTGGGCAACTGTAAGGTGAGTAGATCTCCACACCCACCTGCCACATTTTGAAAGTTTATATAGAGAGGCCTGAACTGCATTCAGTCACATATATCAGCCTGATGGCCACATCATTCCAGGCTCTGTCCTTAGAGCAGCTACTGGGAGCAGAAAGGCAAGTGGGACCCATAATCCAAGTAGAGCGGAGGGGATGAGGAGTCTCTGACTGCTGGGCTCCAGCCCATGGGTCGGCCAGTGCTCAGGTCTTTTGGATGACCTCCCCCCAAGAATAACCTAAATAAAATGGTAAAATGGACAGAGTCCTGGAAACACAAAATCTAACAGCACTGAATTGTGAGAAACAGAAAATTTCAATAGACCCATAACTAGTAAGGAGATTGAATCAGGAATTAAAAATCTCCCAACCAAGAAAAGTCTGGACCTGATGGCATCACCAGTCAATTCTACCAAACATTTAAAGAAGAAATACCAATCCTTCTTAAAGTTTTCCGAAGAATTTGGGTGCCTGGGTGGCTCAGTCTGTTAAGTGTCTGCCCTCGGCTCAGGTCATGATCTCGGGGTCCTGGGATCGAGCCCCGCATCAGGCTCCCTGTTCAGCTAGGAGCCTGCTTCTCCCTCTGCGCCTCCCCCTGCTCATGCTCTCTCTCTCCCAAATAAAAATTACTTTTAAAAAATGTTTTCCTAAGAATTGCAGAGGAGGAAACACCTCCTAACTCATGCTATGAGGCCAGCATTAATTACCCTATACTAAAGCCAGACAAAGACACTACAGGAAAACTATACACCGGTATCTCTTATGAGCATTAGTGCAAAAGTCTTCATCAAAACACTAGCCAACCAAATGTAGCAGCCCGTTAAAAGAATTATAAGCCATGACCAAGGGGGATTTATTCCTGGGATGCAAAGATGTTTCAACATAGCAAAATCAACCTGTATAATATGTCACGTTAGCAAAATGAAACACATGATCATCTCAATTGATCATTGGACTGAATTATAGCAGCAGCCTTCCTGAGTCTCCAGCTTGCAGGTGGCAAACTGTGGGACTTCTGGGTCTTCATGGCTGCATGAGCCAATTCCTATAATAAATCTCCTCTTCGTCTCTATCTTTACTTATCTATATGTCTGTATCTGACCTATATCTCTATATCCTACTGCCTCTTTTCCCCTGGAGAACCCTGCGTTAGACAGCATCCATTGATTATCATTTCCCTTAAGAAGTATTGAAAATTTCCTGGTTCTTTGTATGTTGAGTAACTTTGGATTTTTATCCTGGAATTCGGAACATTATAAAACCCTTGGTCCTATTAAAATCTGATAAAAGTTGATTTTTTTTTTAAAGAAGGACATCATTGTGGCTAGTTTCAGACCCCAAGTTGTGATCTGCCTCTTTTGAGCTATGATTCTAAAGCAAGTTCCATTTTAAAAACCTTTGCAATGCTATTTGATCCATCCCATGTGTGCACTACCCAGAGGCCAGTTTGGGATCTTGGTAGCGATCTACACTAGGGGCTAGCAAACTACAGTCCACAAGACCAATCCAGCCTGTGGATTGTTTTTGTAATGGCCTATGAGATAAAACTGGTTTTTATATTTGTATGAGAGAGAGAGAGAGGAGGGAGGAAAGAAGGAAGGAAGGAAAGATGGAATATGTGACAGAGAGCATATGTTACCCACAAAGCCTAAAATATTTACTACCTGGCCCTTTACAGAGGAAGTTTTCTGATCTCCGTTCTCAAAGCGTTTGCTAGGCTGTTTCAGGTTAGTTCCACACACACACAACTTAAGCCTTGGGACTTTGTGCACACATTTAAAGAATCCTTTTTCCCCAGCTCCATCCTCTCCATGACTTCCCGCCCCACACTGTCCAAATCTCCAAGACCCCCTTTCCTGCTTCTCTCACTAGAAAGCCAGGGTCTTAGTCTCTCTGTGCTATTGGGCACTCCCTACAAATGGGTCCAGCTGAGCAAGAAGGGGCAACAGAAAAAAGAGAAGAATATGGGGGTTCCTCACCCTCTTTGAATGACAGAAGCCACTCTCTGACCAGAGAGAAATGTTTTAGGTGCCTGTGGGATGGTGGATGCCATCATGAATGGAGGTTGAAGCCTCAGGACAGGGACAGTTAAAAGTGGAAGAAAAAAAAAAAGAAATTGGGCTTTCCTGCCATCTTCTCTGTCCTGCAAAATACCCCATTCTTGATTCTCTTGGTTAGAAAGACAGGGTTTTTTTGTTTTGTTTTGTTTTGTTTCTTAGAGCTTCTTCTGTTT
Source organism: Mirounga angustirostris (assembly GCF_029215605.1). NCBI lineage: Eukaryota > Metazoa > Chordata > Mammalia > Carnivora > Phocidae > Mirounga > Mirounga angustirostris. The sequence continues at coordinate 172,385,158 of NW_026991713.1, forward strand.
CCACCCTTTTCACAGTTCCAGGATTTGAGCTGTGCCAGAGTTTAATGGGGAAATGTGGAGAAAAACCAACCAACCAACCAGGGAACTCACAGTTACTTCAATCTTTGATTTCCCTCGCCAATCCACTTTCTCTGATTTACTTTTCAGAGTCCTCAGATAGTTGATCTATGTGTTCAGTCCAGGCGTTTTAGTTGTAATCAGTGGGAGAGGCAGGATGGAATGTGCTTCCACCATCTTCGTGGGATCCAGAAGTCCGACAGTTGGGTTCTGTAGAGCGATCTTGCTAAGCACTCATTAATTCTAACAGGTTGCTTCCAAATTTTAAAAACTTCCAAATGCAAAATAATGTCATCTGTGAATAATGGCAATTTACTTCCTCCAATCTCTATATCACGTTCTTGCCTTACTGTAGAGGTTGGCAAACTTTTTCTGTAAAGGGCAGATAGTTCTTATTTTAGACTTTGCAGACCATATGGTTTCTGTTGCAACTACTCAGCTCTTCAATTGTAGTGTGAAAGCAGCTATAGACAATATATAAATGAATGGGCATGGCTGTGTTCCAATAAAATTTTCTGTACACAAACAGGTGGGGCGAAGCACTTCCAGAATGACAGAGTAAGGACTTCCAAAAATATCCTCCTTTGTAAAAGCAGTGAACGTACTGGAAAAAATTGTCAGAATCAACTTTCTCATGATTTTGGAAATTAACCAAAGGCTTGCAACAATATGGAGAGTGTTTATTTTTTAATTATGTATTTATTTATTTTAAAAGATTTATTTACTGGGGCGCCTGGGTGGCTCAGTTGGTTAAGCGACTGCCTTCAGCTCAGGTCATGATCCTGGAGTCCCAGGATCGAGTCCCGCATCGGGCTCCCTGCTCGCCAGGGAGTCTGCTTCTCCCTCTGACCCTCCCCCCTCTCATGTGCTCTCTCTCTCTCTCTCATTCTCTCTCTCAAATAAATAAAATCTTTAAAAAAATAAAAATAAAAATAAAAGATTTATTTATTTTGAGAGAGAGAGTTAGCACACGGTGGGGGAGGGGGATGTCCATACCCTAGAGTTTGAGTGAATTACAAATTTATGTTAAGTACTTACAATAAATATTATTGTATTCATATTTTAGCTTCAATCTTGACCATCTCCTTAAAACATGTTAGAAGTGGGGGCTCCAGGGGTGCCTGGATGGCTCAGTCGTTAAGCGTCTGCCTTCGGCTCAGGTCATGATCCCAGGGTCCTGGGATCGAGCCCCACTCGGGCTCCCTGCTCAGCGGGAAGCCTGCTTCTCCCTCTCCCACTCCACCTGCTTGTGCTCCCTCTCTCGCTGTGTCTCTCTCTGTCAAATAAATAAAATCTTAAAAAAAAAAAGTGGGGGTTCCAGGTTAATGGTATGAACATTTTTAAAGCTCTGTAGCATAAAGCCAGTTTTTCCCTAGAAATTTTACACCAGTTTGTACCCTCATTGTTTAAAAAGCTCAATTTCACTCTACTCAATAAGATTATACTATTTTAAACAATTTTTGATAACCTGATGGGGAGAGTCTTGTTGGTGTTTTAATGAGCGTTTCTTTGATTACTAATGGAGCTCAGTATTTTAAAATATGTCATATTTGTGTTTTCTTTTGTACATTTCTCATTGACTATTTTTCTACTGGAATGTTCATTTTATTGATTTGTTATTGCTTTTTATATATTAGAGGTGTTAACCCTCTGTCATATTTGTTGCAACTGTTATCCTTGTTTATAGTTCCCCAGTAAATTTAATTAAGTGGCTTTTTAAAAACATAAAGATATTTAGATTTTTATGTATTAAATTTTATCTTACGCTTTGTTTTTTTCCCATTGCTTTTATGTTTAGAAGGACTTTACTCACCCAGAGATCAAATGTTTGGCTCTCGTTTCTTTGAGTTTTTAATGATTTCCTTTTTTATTTTAATTCTTTGAATCCTCTGGAATTCATATCGGAGTATGGTGTGAAGGAAGGAGCTAATTTTATTTCTTTCTGAATAGCTCAGCAAATGTCCCAGCATCATTACTGAATAATCCGTTCTTCCTCCGCAGATTTGCAATGCCACCTCAGTAAGCCGAGATGCCGTGATCACCATGGCAACGGGGCTGCATTAAAAGCATTTGTTCCTACAAAGTGGAGGGCTGGTGCCCAGCAGGGCTCAGCCTGGCCTCCCTGCACGTCTTCCCTAATTAAGATGCACCTTTTGGTTTTGACTCTTCGAGAAAACCTCTCCCTTTATAAACCACCATACAGAAGGAAAATGCAGGCCAAGGCCCTGGGCGCCCCACGTGTGCCGAGCCGGGCCTGCCAGAATGGTGAGGGCAGAGGGGCATGTAGGCAGCAGGGTGAGAAAGTGGACAGTGGTTCTGTTACCTCCTGAGAACCTGGAGGGGCCTCATCAAGGTCGCTACACAGTGGAGGCCGGGGACGGGACGGTCGTGTTCGAGAACGCAGCGCTCACGTGACACAAAGCAGCGATCACACCGTTGGTCCAGCAGGAGCTTCGGCCACCCAGAGGCAATAAAGCCAGGCTCCTGGGCTCTCCGGGGCTTCCAGCCTTAGGCCCCTAGTGTCCTCCTTCCTTATCAGCTATCTGTGTCCAGCCTGGGGGGGACGAGACCTCAGCCCAGGCTCATTTACCAAGAAGGAGGGGTGTCCTACCTCTGGGGAGGCCCTGGGGAGCCTGCGCGCTGGTGGCGTGGCGGGGGCCTCCAGCCTTAAGCACCCGCCGCCCCCTCCTTCTCCCTGACGACCCAGGTATGAGGTCCGCCAGAGCCACAGTCCGGGTGTCTTTCCTCGTGCCCTGCCTGCCCGCCTCAACCAGTGACAGAGCAGTCGGGGGGGTGGGTCAGGGAAGAACCAGGTCTGCCCACCCACCCCCCAGCTCCTGGCAACTGTCCCCCCCTCTCTGTTGCCACCATTCAGGCCTCATGCCCTTCAGCTGGAGGGCTCCCTCCATATAAGTGTCCAGCTGTGTCTTTCCCCTGCTGGAAACTTCCGTGGCGACCCACTACCATCAGGACAAATCTTCACCTTTCCTAATCTGATCTTGTCTTCCCTCCTCCCCCATCTGCCCCCAGCCCCTTTCTGGAAACTTCCCTGTGCTTCTCACACTTCCCTTCTCACACATGGATGGGCCTTTGCACATGCAGCCCCCTCCTCCGCCTGGCTAAGTCTCAGCCTTTCAGCTGCCTCTGCTGTGTCCCCTCCTTGAGAGGACTCTCCTCCCTCCAGGTGGGCCAGGTTCTCCTCCCTGGGGTCCCCTGCTGCCCTCACTGCTCTCTTTGCTTTCCACGCTCTAGAGGGCAGGGACTGGCCTGCTCCATCCTGTGGACTGACCTATCGATGGGACTGGGCCCGGGGGGGCGGGCAGGATGGGGCAGGTGTGGGGGCATCCTCCACCCCTACCCAGGGTGCGCGGCTGAGTAGTGGTGCTGGCCGCTGAGCCACGGCCTTTTCTGGTTACCTGGCCCTTGATGAGGCCATGTCTCTCCCCAGGGATAGATCAAGACGGGCTGCCCACTGCCAGGCTAGGGGCTGCTGCATTCCCAGCACCCCATGGGGGCCCAGACCCGGACAGAGCCCAGGCGCGTTCACAATTGCAGGTTAGTAAGTGGGGGCAGCGGGGGTATGGACAGGCTCCAGCTGACCCCTTGGAGGAAAAATCTTAGCGAGGATGCAGCCATGCCACCTCCTGCCATGAATCCTGGGGAGGGGGCAGTGTTCGGCAGAAACCGTTGGGCAATAGAGCCCAGTCCCCGTAGTGTCCCCATGGGAGGCCAGAGGGGGTGTGGGCCCCTCAGCAACACACAAGAAGCTAGGAGCTCTGTCAGAACTGGGACTCGAGATTCCGGGGTTCCTTCTGCTGTTCTGAGACGCACAGGCAAGCTGTGGTTGAAGGGGGGCCTCTTGGCAGCCATCACCCCACGCCCCAGAGTCCTCAGCAGCTCAGACAAGGCTCTCTCCCAGAGTGGTCCCCTGCAGAAAAAGACTTCAGGAGCGCCTGGGCAGCTCAGTTGGTTAAGTGTCTGCCTTCGGCTCAGGTCATGATCTCAGGGTCCTGGGATCGATCCCCACGCCGGGCTCCCTGCTCCGTGGGCAGTTCGCTTCTCTCTCTCCCTGTGCCCCTCCCCCCCTGCTCGTTCTCTCTCTCTCTCTCCCCTTCTCTTTCTCTCTCAAATAAATAAATAAAATCTTTTAAAAAAAAGAAAAAGACTTCAAACCAAATCAGGGAGCATCCTTTGGGTGCGGGCCCTGACACCTGTGATCAGAGCTTCCCATTTTGCTGTGGATGCGTTTCAGGTGGGCTCAGGTGGTGACCCTTGGAGGCTTTCAGAGCAATGCTGGGAGAGCCAGAGGCCCCAGGCTAGGAATGGCCACCAGGGACAGCCCTGGTCATTTACCCCAAGGGCTGTACCAGTTTCAGCCTGTCCTCTGTGAGCCAGGACCTGAGAAGGCCAGGAGCTCTGCCCCAGGTGATGGCAGGACAGCTCCACTCGGGCAGGAACCAGTCCTGACAGTTGGCGTTCTAGAGCATCCACTGGTGCCCGGTATCACTGGGGTCGTGCGGTGTTGTAAAGAGAGAGGACAGTGCTGTGGGGACAGGGGGAGAGGTTCTATCCCCCAACGCCAGCAGAATCCTCGAAGTTCAAGCCTCAGGGTTTGGTGGAGGTTTCTGTGCCAGTCCTACAGAAGGGTTTGCAGAGCTGCTAGGGACCTCACAGGTCATCGTAGTCTTTCAGAGTGCAGACTCCTGTGTAGCCATAAAGAGAAATGAAGCACGAGCACAACATGGGTGAACCTGGAAATCAGTACACTCAAAGAAGCCAGAAGCAAACGTTGACATAATGTAGGATTCCGGGATGGAAGATGTCCCGAATGGCAAACTCATAGACAGATAGCAGGTCAGTGGTGGCCTAGGGGTGGGAGGAATGGGGGGGGCTGGGGTACAGCTCAGGTGTGCAGGGTTTCTTTCGGAGGTGATGAAAATGTCCTAAAATTGATTGTACAACTCTGAATACACCAAAAGCCACTGATTTAACACTTGAAATGGGCGAGCTGAATGGTATGTGAATTATAGCTCAATAATAATAATTTAAAAAGCTCAGTTACGAAAAAGGGAGTGTAGGCTGCAGGGTCAGATGGCCTGGGTTCACATCCTGACCCCACCCCTTCCTAACTGGGCAACCATGGGCAAGTCACTTAACCTCCTGCCTGAATTTGCTCCCTGCAAAATGAAGGTGATGCAGCCCCTGTTTTGGCAGGTTGGCGTGAGTCCGTCCGTGTGACTGTCGGGGCAGCGCCTGACCACGATGGGCGTCTGCTCTGATGAGTTCAGCCCTCTGTTTAATGTGGTGGAAGACGGAAGCCCCGAGAGGTTAAATGACGGGCCCCGGGTCACTGTCGTAACAGCCTCCAAATTATATGTCCCAAGTCCTCATCCCTGGAACCTCTGAATGTGACCGTATTTGGAAAAAGGGTCTTTGAGGATATAATTAAGGTAAGGATCTTGAGCCTCAGAGGTTTATCCAGATGGGCCCCACATCCAATGACAAGTCCTTGTAAGAGACCCAGGGGACAAGACAGACATAGAGGAGGAGGCCATGTGGGGACAGGGCAGCCACCAGCCGGGAGGGACTCCCAGGGCCACTGGCAGCTGGAAAGGGGAAGGAACTGATTCTCCCCCAGCGCCTGCCGTGGGAGCACAGCCCTGCCGACACCTTGGTTTTGGCCTCTGGCCTCCAGAACTGTGACAGGACACATTTCTGGCCATCTGGCACGGCAGCCCCGGGAGCTTGAACAGTGACCCAGCCCGCAGTATCAGGGTGAGGACTCGCGACTCCGCTTATCACTCGGGACCCCTTGGTGGCATTTATCGGTGGGTAAAAAAAAACCAGCTTCAATCCCAGATACCGTGAGGGTTCTGGAAGCAGTTTCTGTGATCTTCAGATGAGGCACGGAGGCCCCACTGTCCCCTCGCCCATGCTGCAACCCATCAACAAGGAGGGAGGCGAGGCTGGAGCGCGTGAGCCCCGCTGTCTCCTTCGGGGCACACCGGCTCGTTAGATTTACCAGCCCCTGCCTGAAAAAGTATTTAATTTGCCTTTTACAATGCACCAATTGCAAGTTAATTAACTGGCAATTGAAAGTTATAGGTGACGTTAGAATTTATTAATAACATTGGAAATAAATCTCCGTGGAATTCAAGTAATTGAAAATCTCATGAAATTCTCTTTTTCATCATCCATAAAACAGGGCTGGGAGAGAGGTGTTCCAGAAACCTCAGGGGGTGGTTGGGATTGCAGGTGTGGGATAATTGGGTGGGAGGGGACTGCTGTTCTGACCTGGGCCCATCTCAGATGCCCGCCTGCCCTCCTGTGCACCACTTCGGTCACTTCTCCTAGGGTCTCAGAAGGAGTCTTTCTCCCTTCGGGAATGTCCTGTGATTCACTGCGGTGATCAGAGTGGGGCACTGGGGACACAGAGGTGACCCTGCCCACCAGAAGGTCATAGCCTGGTGGGATAGACAGAGCCGCGAGGGCTGGGGCTGGGGCCCAGGGCCAGAGTCAGCAGTTCCTGCCCATCTGTGCCCATGTGTACACACACACATACCAGGGGCTGGAGCCTGTCAGTGTTGGAGAAGAAATGTCGGGTTTGATTTAGACACAGGAGAGAGGCGTGTGCAGGAAGCAGTGCCCCGAGGATGGGCGGAGAGCAGACAGACTTAGGGAGCCCCCAGGGGGGTTGGGCTGAGATGAGGGGGTGAGCCCGTGTTAATGCTCCCTCATTAACCCTCTGGGTGGCCTGCGGGGGTGGGAGCTCCCTTCCCTGCCTCTCTTCCTGCACTGGGCTGATGATGCTCATGAGTCCTTCCCCCGGGGGGCTGGGGGCAGAGGGGCAGTTGCAGGTCCTGGAGGCCCCGAAATGGCACCCTGAGGGGGGGACCTCTGGGTGGCTTGCCTCTCCTTTCTGAGTCACCACTGGGACCTGCAAGCGGAGTGTAGAGGTGCAGGCTGGAGTTTCCACCCATGAGCACAAAGACACAATACGAGACAGAAGCGAGGGCCGGAACGGCCCAACTGGTCTCATTGGGCTGCAGGAGTCAGAGGAGGGGATGCGTCTGAGGATTTTGTCCAAAGCCGAGAGCCGAGATCTGAGAGCCGTGCTGCCCCTGGGGCTCTCAGTGCGAGACCACGCCCCCTCCGACCTGTCCCCCCCCCCCCTGTCCTGCAAGCACCCGGGGCCCCCACGTGGCTGGGGAGCCAGCACCCACAGGCCAGACAGAGACGAGGCCAGCCAAGGAGAGAAGCTCCAGCCCGTTGCCGGGCTGCTGCCGCAGTACTTGCCACCTGCAGCAGGGAGGATGGGACCCTGGCGACAGGGCCAGGTTGCAGAGCCTCGGCTCAGGGTGGGGAACAGGGCAGCCACTGCAGATCCCTGAGCAGGGGGGCAGCGCGGGCAGGCCTGCGTTTCAGTGGGAGCCCTCTCTGGGCCAGATGGAGGGAAGGGGCCAGACTGACCGTGAGAACCTGCTGTAGCAGCCGGTCCCCTGTGGGCCAGCTTCCTTCCCCTCCAGCATTCGAGGTCCTCCCAGATCTGGCACGCGGCAGCCGCTTCGGTCCTCCCGTGAGCGTTCCTTCTGTCCCCCGCCCCGAATCTGTCCCGCTCCTCGGCCGCACCGGCCTTTGCTCACACTTGGCCCTCCTGGCAGTGCCATGCCTTGGGCTCCCGGTTTATGTGCACGCCGTCTGCCTCCAGGAGCCACAGCAGCCAAAAGCCCGGCCTCCCCAAGTCTCAGACCTGTCCTGAAACCCTGCCGGCTGTGTGACCTTGAGCGAGCCGCTTAACCTCTCTGGGACTTCACGGGCCCTCCACAAAACGGGGAAGGTGGTTCTGACGCTAAAGGGACGTGACCTACGCCCCATGTTTGGTGCAGTGCCCAGCCTCATCCTTATGAAGGACTGGCTCGTGACCACCTCCCCCAGGAGACCCCGTCCCCCAGCCCTGGCCCTCGGGGACTGGGGCCTCCCACCTGGAGCTGCTTCCCTCCCACACTCCCTTTCACTCCCAGCGACCTGGGAGAGCCTGCGCATCCGGTCCTGCCCCAGTGCTGGGGGCTCACTCCAGACTGCTAGCCTAGTCCCCCCGGGCCTGCCCCAGACGGTTGCACGATCCAGGGCCAGGGGACAAACGAAGGTGTCCCATGTATCTAAATATTGAAAAGTTACATGTTGAGTTAACCAACTTAAAATATGCTCTATGCTCTATGCTCCTACTTTGACAAATATCCTTTACAAGGACTGGGAAGGCCGGGCTGACTTCAGAATTCTGACCTCTCAGGGCTCTGCCCTAGAATGGGATGGCCCCGGGGGTGCCTGCCCCTGGTCCTCGGAAGCCCCCCCTCCCTGCTAGCTGCTGTCCTGGGCCGAGGGGCCTTAGGCGCACGTGTGGACACCCACCCTGCGGGTCCACGCTCCGTCCACACCAGCCCAAAGTGACAGCTCCCTGGTCTAAGAATGCAGATGCCAACAGGGAAGCGGCCTGCCCTTGAGACGTGCAGGGGGAGAGGCCCACACGGGAGCCTGAGCTGAGGGCCACGGGACAGCACATTTCGGTGTCCTGGGCAAAGCAGATAGTCTCGCACGGCTTCTCCACCGCGGGTCTGGGAGAAGGAGATGCCTTCTGACCCGCTTCCCTGAGCGGTGGATGGCTTGTCAGAGGGCGTGCAGTCCTGCGGGAGCCCCAGGGGCTGCCCCGTTCCCTGGCTGAGGCTTCAGCCAACACAGGGGGTTGCTCAGGGCCAGGCGTGGGGGGGCCCAGTGAGGTGAGAGGGTGGCCTATAGAAAGAAAAAGGGGCTCAGCCCTCCAGGGGAGGCGCTCACAGCCCTGCCTGGCCCGGCCTCCCGCACCTGTGTGTACGCTCTGGGCACAAGGGGGCCTTGTACAAGGGGATCCCCCATGAGCCGCCCTCCTCCGCCCCTCCAAGCCTTTGCTGAGGCGTCCCCGCTGCCTCCAGTGCTCTTTCCTGTTTAGCCGACTCCCGCTGACCCCTGAAGGCCCTTTCCTCCTCCACGGCCCCTCGGCTGGCCCCCGACAGATTAGGTGTCCCCCTGCTGGGTTGCGGTGGCCCACAGCCGTGTCCCGTGCTCCGTGCGTGGCACCGTCCTCACATCGGACAACACCGTCCCTAGATGGGAACCTTCCAGGGACGGCCTCCCTCAGTACCTGCGTCTCCGTGGCCAGGAGCCCGGCTCCCAGGCCCCCCCCCCAGCAGCACGGCAAGACACCAGAGCCCTGGGAGGGGGGGGACAGCACCTTTATTGTCAGAGAATTGCAGACTTCCCGCCCGCCTCTGACTGCCGCACCTCGGCCCCCAGGCAGGGGGAGGTGGCCGGGGCCTGACCACAACCTCCCGGGAGCACCAAGGACGCTGGGGACAGACGGCTCCTGCCCTGAGAGGAGACACCACTCGGGGTGGCACCCAAACCTCCGAGTCAGCGGCTGAGACTGGGTCCTGGCCCAGCAAGAGAGGAGCACCAGGGCCGGTCCGGGTCACAGGGGACCCATGGCCGGAGAGGCCTTGAGGGCCGTGGTCTGAGCTGCTCTGGGATCCCCGGCCCCGGGCGTCTGCTGTGGAGCCTGCCGCCTGGGCCCACGGCCCTGAGGGGGGCAGCGTCTCTCCCGACGGGGCCCGGGACTCGGGCAATGTCCTGTCTCTAGGTGGTCAAGGGGACGCGGGACTTGCCGTATGCTGCAGAAATGGCCGACCCTAGAGATTCCCGGAGAGGGCAGAGCTGCTGTCCCAGGAAATACTCCCTCCTCTGGGCTCAGGGGCAGGAGGGCCCTGCTGGGCTGGGTGGGTTGAGGCTGGGAGGCAGCGGTGGGCGGTGCCGGTTTGGTTGGAAGGGCCCTGCACCCCAGGGCCCCTCTCTCACTATCCCCAAGTCCGTGGGAGCGTCCCGGGTTTATTCAGGGTCTCCCTGGTGCTGCCAGACCCTGGAGCAGACCCCAAGCCCAGGGTCGGGGGTTGAGGAAGGAGGCCCAGGACCCTGCCTTCCTTCCCTGCTGGCTGGTCCAGCCCCCTTCCCCTCCAGCCCTGCGCCCACCCTGAGTTTCTCCGTGCAGACAGGAACCTGGCACGGTCTAGGGTTAAGGAACCGGGAGGCCGGGGTTCAAATCCTGCCCCAGCTGTCCCTGGTCCCGTGGCCTCGGCAGGTTATTTATACTCGCCGGGCCTCCATCCTCCCGTGGAAAGTGGGGATATCAAGCCTACCTCCTAAGGTTAAATGAGACGGTGCAGGGAAAGCTCCTTGGACAGGCCCAGACTCAGTAAATGATGAATATTAGGATTATTCTCAGGCCCTGCCCAGCCCACCCAGCTCCTGTCTCCTGCAGAAAGTGAGGGTGGGGAGGGCAGGGACCAGCAAAGGGCCCTGCCAAGGGTGCTGGGGCCCTCTGGACCCTGCCTCTGGAGCTGCCATCTGTCCCCAAGTCCCCCCAGGCCCTGGGGGCCGGTGTCCCTCATGATCGTCGGTGTCCGGAGCCCAGGCCCACTTGGGGTGTCTAGGAGCCAGCCGGGCGACACAGGCCTCTGGGCTGGCTCTCTGGCCGGGCTGGGGCTTGTCCTGAAGAGCTGGCCTCTCACTTGCCGCCACCGGCCTGGCCAGCCCTCCTCTGCCCGGGGTCGGGGCCGAGCAGGGCAGCGAGCGCACCGTCAGGCGGGGAGCCACCACGCTTCATCTTCAGGTTGGCTCTCAGGGCAGCATCTTGGCCAGAGCCCCCCTCGGGGGAGGCCAGGGGATCTGGAAGGACAGCAGGAGGGTGGGCTCATGCAGGGCGTCGGGAGCACTCAAAGGCCCCCTTTGCTTCTGGTGCCCAACCAGCGAGGAAGCCAAGTGCCCAGCGAGGACAGGGCAAGACAGCAGCAGGCCCCCTGGTCACGCGGGCACCCACCCCCTCAGGCGTCCGCCCGCTCACCCTGGACCAGGGCTGCCCGGGGCTGGGCTCCAGGCCCTGCAGGGCTGCCGGTCCCCACCTGCCGCAAGGGCCTCCCACCCCATCAGGGAGCACAAGGCTCTGCAGAGCACCGTGGGGCAAGAGGAGCGTGCCTTGACAGAAGGAGAGACCCTAGAGCAGGTCCCGAAGTGGGAGCTGGTGGTCAGCCGGCGGAGGGACTGGCCTGAGCAAAGGCATGGAGGTGGGGGCAGGTGGGGGGAGGGCCCGGGGGGACTAGGTGGTGGTTCCAAGTCACTGGGCCCCAGGCCATGCTGGGCAGGGACTTGGGACTGGAGGTGCCTGGACATCGGTCGCGGGCAGTAAGGAGCCACGGAGGGTCCTTGAGCAGGGGAGGCACAGGCTAGGGTCCACCTTGGGTTTGGGGAAGGCCATCTGGCAGCCAAGTGGAGGTGTTGTCGAGGCAGGCACACCAGAAGGCGGCATGGAATGGGGAGGCGGGGGCAGCGGGGCTTCCAAACTCCACGGCCAGCTGCAGGTCCGGCTGGCTCCAGGCCCCGGTCGCAACTCACCATGGATCCCAATCATGTGCTCCAGGATGAGGACTCTCTCTGCCAGGATCTTCAGGGCCTCCCGCAGCTGCTGTACCCCCTCACCCTAGCGGGGAGGAAGCAGCCAGGGTCAGGGCCGGCCACAGAGACGGGCCACGTCGTCCCCTCCCTCCCCGCTCCTGCCTCCTCCCCCTTTGTCCCCATCCTCTCAGTACAACAGCCGTCCCAACTTGGATATCCACGTGCCAGGCCTGGGGTTTGAATTCTTGTTTGCAGACAAGAAAACTGCTGCACAGAGAGGGTAACCAGGGTTCTGTGGCCACACAGCCTGGCTTCACACCCAGACCCATCCCCCTCACGCTTTGGTTTTTCCTGCTCCGGGGGCTGCCCGGCTGCTTCCCCTGGGCGCCCTTCTTTCCGGAAAATGCCCTGTGAAGGGCAGAGCACCTAGTATGGGTGGGGGTGCTTCGCTGGTCTCCTGAGAGCTCTCCATGTGTGGCCACCCCAGCAAGAGGGAGAGAAGGGAGAGCCGCTGCTCCTGGAACGTCAGCACGAGGGCACGGTGAGGACAGGCCGTTTCTGGGGACCCAGCCTACACACGGGCAGAGGACCCTGGGCACCGAGACCCGTCAGTGAGCTGATTTATTGAGAAGACAGGTGTCAAGGCCACTTGGAAAAGGCCAGTGATGGTGAGGGGCTCAGGCCCCACGCTGAAGTCAGTCCCAGAACAGCGCCTCTTGCAGGCATAACACGACAGCTCTGTCCTGACGTTCAGATCGATCGAGTTTAAAACAACACAAAGGGATGGGGCACCCGGGTGGCTCGACGGTGAAGCGTCCGACTCGATCTCAGAGCAGGTCTTGATCTCGGGGTCGTGAGTTCAAGCCCTGAGTTGGGCTCCATGCTAGGCATGGAGCCAACTTATAAAAAAGCAAAATAAAAAAACGAAAGGAGAGCAAAAAGTGACCTGTAGGTTAAGGAGAGAGGTCTTCCCCCCACCCCAGCGAACCAAAGGCCATGAGAAGCCACACTGGTGGCAGTGTCCGGGATGGGGGTCCAGGGCCCCAGCTAAGCCCCATGCCCCTGAGCCACGGGATGCACGCTTACAGAAAGCAAAAGGAGAAGTCCTAAGTACTGTTTCCGTCTTCCCTTGCAAGTCTGCGAATCTCCCTGCGAATCTGTGCCCATGCTTTGTACCTACATCTTCCTCCCGCTGCCTCCTGGGCCCACCACAGAGGCTCTGGCTCCAGCCTCCCCCCTCCATCCCAGCCCACCTCCCCAGTTACCCCCAGGCTGGCTCATTAGAGAACCCTAGATGCCCACTCTGCTGGCCGCCCCCCGAGCTCTGACACACCCAGGGGATTCTAGCTCTCAGCCTGCAAGGTCTCCCCCGCCGGCCCCACTGCCCTCACCCCCTTTATCCATCACCCCAGTCTCCAGCACCCCTCCTCCTCCCAGAAGACAGCAGGTCCCCACGGTCATGCGCGTGCTCCATCTGTGTCCCCTCCTGGCCCCATCGTGCCCTGGCCCCTGCCTGCTCCCATTCACTCCCCCACTGTCCCCTCCCACATCCACCAGCCCTCTGTCCACCTGCCCACGTATCCTTCAGTCCACCAGCGCTGTGTCCCTGGGGGCACCGCCGTGCACCAGGCGCCGCGCATGGGGGATTCCTGTCCCCGGAGAGGGACTCCACAGCCTGCAGCCTCCTTAAATAAGGGGTTCTCCCCGGCAGGGTCCCCCCTCTCCTCCGGCCCCGGGCCAGTGCCCCATCTGCACACTATGCTGCAAGCATTACGTCACTCATCGGCCTCCCCCACTGGGCGGGGACCCCCTTCACCCCGTGGCCCAGAGCCCTGTGCCCCGTCCCTCCCACCGGGACGCAACCGAGGGGGCAGGAGAGGAGCACGGCCCCCAAGACCAGTTACCTCTGCAGCAGCTTTGTCCTCCTCTTGCCCCTTCCCGCCAGGCTCGCCCTAGGAAGAAAACTGCTCAGTCAACCACTGGTGTGTGGGGGGGGCGCCTCTCTACCCTCTCCAGCTTCTCGCGCAGGCCATGGGGGGCTGGCAGGAAGTTAGGGCAGGCTGGGCAGGCAGAGCCTGGGGACAGGGGTGCTGGGGCCCAGAGCCTGACAGCTGCACCCATGGGAACTCCTGCCCTGGGGAGAGCAGAGCGGGGGAGCGCCCAAGGCCACAGGCATCCCTGCTCAGCCCGGCATGGGTTGGCTTGGGGGCTTCACTGGGCTTCAGGTTTGAAACCCCGCAAGCTCAGGTCTCAGCTCTGCCAGGAATCAAGTCCCCGCTTCTCTCTGCCTCCACCCCTAAAACAAGGCCAGTAATATCGGCCTCACAATAACACCCACGTGATATGCAATGTGACTTGGAGCAAGTTACTTGACCTCTCTGTGCCTCCGTGCTTTCCTCTCTAAAACGGGGTAATACTGCCTACCTCCTGGGAGTATTCAGATTAAATAAATCAATACTGATAATGAGCTTTGATTGGAGCCTGGTGCCCGAAGTTCGGGGACAGGACTCACCACTGTAACCAGAGAGAAGCCAGGAGGAGGCGTGGTATGAAGCTAACACTCCTGGGTTTAAATCTTGTCTCCATCATTGCCTCACTGTGCAACCTTGGGCAAGTTACTTTAACCTCTCTGAGCCTTAGCTGCCAGTTCTCAAAAAAAAAAAAAAAAAAAAAATGGGGAAAATAAAGTCCTGCCTTGCTGGGTCACCACAAAGCTTAAACTCACCATGGATGAAGAGCGCCTCCCCTCCCAGCACACAGGTGCTCAGCAAAGCTCCATCCCTCCTCCCTGGCTCTCTGCCCCTAACTTTAGACGGGGGCACAGAGGAGGTGCCTGCCTCCTTGGCCCTGCAGGCGGGAGTGGAGACTCATAAATTCTTGTTTCCAAGGAGGGAAATTGAGGCCAGCTGTCTGCGCCCTTACTCCTGGAAGGTTCAGAGGAGGGAGGGGCTCCTAGCTTGTTAAAGGCCACATAGCTTGTTAACCTAGGGGTCTGGGCTCCCCGGAAGAGACCTGAGGACGCTCATCCAACCCTCTACCAGGAGGCTACTTCAGTTCTTGCTCACACTCCCAGTGAGGGGCTCCCCATTTTCCAAGGGCACCCCTTCCCAGCTCGGGCAGCTGGAGTCACAGGCAGGCGGCCCCTTCTCTGGGCAGGGTGGAATCAGGCCATGTTCGGGGTGGCTGTGGGGCTGAGCTCAGGCCAGGCCGGGACAGACCCCCCACCACCCACCTGGTGCCCTGGGCCTGCATCAGAGCCCACCACCCTGGGAACAGCCCAGTGGCACAGCCCCCCACTTACAGCCGGTCCCGTCATGCCCCGCTCTCCGGCCAGGCCCTGTAGAAAGGCAGACAAAGCAGATGAGTCCTTGCCTGCCCCCCCTAATACCTCCGGCTTCCCCTTAGCAGCCCCTGCCCCAGGCCGGGAGGACGATGGCTTGGAGATGGGAAGGCCCCTCCTGGGCCACCCTCCACTGGCTCCTCCCTGAGCCCCAGCGGGGCCCTCGGTCTTCTCAGCTGAGAAATGGGCTGTTGTGGGTGTCACACAGATGGCAAAGCCCGCAGGCCCCCCCGCACGCAGAGGGAGCCCCCCCAGAGAACAAGTGACAGGGTCCCACTCGAGGCCTCCCGTCCATGTTGATATCCAGCAGGAAGGCTCCCCAGAGCCCAAACCCATGCGTCCAGCTGCCCTCCCTTTTCTCCACCTGCCCACAGGGGGGCGCCCCACTCCACCTCCCCCAAGTGGAACCCTGGGTGCCCCCCAAACCCACCGCACTCTGCAGCCACCTCCTAGGGAGATGGCTCCCCGTCCTCCCAGCTGCTCCCACGCACGCCCGGGAGCTAACCTTCCTTTCCCTCTCTTGCCAAATCTGTTCCATGCACCAGACCTGTCACCTCCACTTTCTAAACACGTCCGTTCCCCTGGCCGCTTCCGGTGCCACCACCTGAATGCAGGTCACCTTCTCTCTCCCCGCACGCTTCCGTGGGTCTCCTCCCTGGACTCCCTGCCCCACTGCTCCCCACCTTCCGCTGCCGGACCACAGCCACAGCCCGAGGGGCCTCTTAAAGATGTCAATCACATCACGGGGTCTCGCTCCCTGAGACTCAGAGTCCCCTTTCCCTGTGACAGAAACCCACACTCCCACAAGCCTTCTCTCAGAGGGTGCCCCTGGGGTGCCTGGCTCTGGGGGGCCTGGACTCCCCGTTTACCTGGCCTGTCGTACCTGAGTCAGGAACAGATCGGGCCTGAGGGCCTCCTGCCACCTCTGCAGCCCCAGGCCCCCCAGCCCCCAGGCCCTGCCCACCAGCCGGCTCTGGGCCCCTATGCTCCCGGCCAGAGCTCCTGGCCACCCCTCCCCGCGGCCAGTGTGCCCGCCTGCCCCCTCCATGCTGCATCCTCCCGGACGTAAAAATCCCCAGCGGGGACAACAGGGAGCAGAGCGGGAATCAGGGGACACTGGTTCTGAATGAATATAAACTCTACCAGGCTGCATTGTGGCCCCCCGGGCCTGGCTGTACCCTCAGCTCGGGCTGTTGGCACCCTGGCTGTTTGGGGTGTGTGGACTCCTAAGGTCCCAGCACTCACAGAGCCAAGGCCCAGACTCCCATCCCTTGCGGCATGGGGGTCACCACTAGGCACCCCCTCCCCGCCCAGCTGAGCCTGAGCTCCAGGGACAGCGGGGCGCTAGGGCTGGGCGGGCCCTAAGGTGGGGGCTGCAGGAAGCCCCACCAGCAGGATACCCACCCCTTCTGCCTCCGGGCTGCCCCTCCCCGGGGTGATTTCTTCCCAGGCCCTGGGCTTCTGCAGCACAAAGCCCTTCCCCTCCCAGCACTTTTTTTTTCCTCCTTTTTCCCTCTAACAAGCCACAGGGGAAGCCTTGTATCCCCGCTCAGCAGCAAAGGTGGCCGGAGCCCAGAGAGGCTGTCTCTTCACCCAAGGTCACACAGCTGGAGAAGCAGAGCAAGCTGGGGCTCAGGGCCATGTCGCCAGGCTTTGGGGCGCTCTCTCCCACACAGGCGACTCTCAGGGAGGAGGGCGGCAGGCTGGGGTGGACATTCTGTGACCTGTATGTCCTCCAGAGGCACCTGGCCTCTCTGGGTCCCGTTAGCTCATCTCTGAGATGGGAAGCGTGCCAACACGTCCCCGGCATGGGGGGTGGGCAGCCAAGGGCCGCCCCTTCCTCAGCAACTCAGGCTGGGAAGAAGCCTGGCTCTTCTTTCTCGGAAGACAATGCCCCCTCCCCTTTGGGCAAGTCCTTACCTGGGATCCAGGGACACCTGGGGGTCCTGGGGGACCATGTGGTCCAGGGGGACCTGTGGGCAGAGTCACAGATGGTCACCCGGGGCCAGCCCCCTGCCCACCCCATATTGCAACCTGCTCTTCCCTCAGAGCCTCATCTGTGGGGTCACCCCACACTCCCCCAACCCCCTAGCCAGCCGCTCTCCCAGCAAATCTCTCTCAGGCCTGCCCCTCCTCTGGACCTAGGACCCTACCCCTCCAAGGCCACCCTTCTTGCCTGAGTTACTACAACAGCGTCCTGACCATCCATGCTCCACATGGCCACCCAGAGCCACCTTCCGGTTAGGTCCCTCCGGGGGTTCCTGAAGTCCTCAGCCCGGCCCCCTCCACCCTCATGCCCCCAGCTACTCTCCTGGAAAGCTCCTTGGCTTCTACGCTTCTGCAGATGCTGTTCCTTCCTCCTGGAGCTTCTCCATCCCCCCCACGGCCCAGCAAATTCTTTCCTACTGGTCTTTCCTCTAGTCTCAGGCTGAGCATCACCTCCTCCAGGAAGCCTTCTGCCACCTACCCCCACCCCTCCTCCAGGCCAGTCCCCGACAGGGACCAGCCTCCACCCATGGCCATGGTGGATTTACAGGTCCATCCCTGGGGGCCAGGGAGCACCCAGAGGGTCGGGCTGAGTCTGGTGGGTGCGGCACAGGGAGCAGTGTTCCTGCTTGAACTTTCCACACTCTTGGGACAGTGAGGCCTCTGGGAGTCCCCTGCTGGGCTGTACCCATGCTGGGGGAGGACCTGCAGGAAGTGCCCCGCCCCCAGGTGGGCACAGATCTGGACTCTGTCTAGTTAAATACGCCCTCCCTCCGGTCAGAGTGCATGCCCTCCCCAGATACCCTTGGAGCACCTTCCCTCTCCTCCCTGGGGCATTTGCTCAAATGCCACCTTTTTTAAAAGAGGCCAGGAAACTAGACCCCTGCCCCAAGTAGGGAGGGCTCAGTGACTACGTGAAAGGGTAAATGAATGATGGGGGGACGGGGCACCCACACACTTGGCAAGCAGGGCTGGCCCCTGCCCCGCACGCCCCTTCCCTCCCGTCCAGTGAGGGTCCCCGGAGGGTGGGGGTCAGGCCAGGCCCAGGATCCAGCCCCTTAGAGCCCCAGGGCCATCCCCTGCCCCCAGTGCCCCTGGTTCCTGCCAAAAGGCCCAGGGCATCCTGACTCTCATAGGCACCTGCCCTACCAGCTCCTGGGGCCAGCCCTGTGCTGACCCCCTGCCTCCCCCTGGGCCTGGGCCTCCACATACCCCGGCGCAACCCCCACTCGGGCCCACATGGGGGCAGCCCTGAGCTGCCTCATGCGGGCAGCAGGCAGAAACACTTGGGGTTCCTGTGTCCAGTCCCACAAAGGAGTTGCCCCCCAGAAGCAAGGGAACTCGCCCAATCCCTGGCACCCTGCCAAGGCCATGCGCCCCCAACCGGCCCCACGAGGCCCGTTGGCCCAGGCCAAGCCCAGAGGGGGTGCCCAAGCCGGGCCAGGCTGTGCAGCTGCCCTCTGCACTTACCTGGAGGGCCAGGGGGGCCCCGGGGCCCTGGGACGCCGGCCAGCACTGTGTCCACGGCTGCAGAGGCCGGCTGTGAGTCTCCGTCTGTGGGCAGAGCAGAGCTGCCTGTGACCCGGTGGGGCAGGGCTGGGCTGCTGGACCTGAGCTCCCCCAGGGCCAGGACAGGCACCCCCGACTCCACTGGGCCTCACAGCTGCCCTGGCAAGCAGATGCTATTCCTCCCACGGAGGCCTGGTCATAGGGTTGGGTGACATCCCGGGCACCATGGGGGTTGCGCCAGGGTACGTGGAGGCCCAGGCCCAGGGGGAGGCAGGGGGTCAGCACAAGGCTGGCCCCAGGAGCTGGTAGGGCAGGTGCCTATGAGAGTCAGGATGCCCTGGGCCTTTTGGCAGAAACCAGGGGCACTGGGGGCAGGGGATGGTCCTGGGGCTCATACAATACACAAACTCCTTCCAGAGCATTCTAGGCCCTTCAGAGTCTGGCCCTGCCCTACTCACCTCCCCAGTGCCCCAGGCCAGAACTCTCCTCCACCCCACTCCACTCCACAGGCCCTTTCTTGATGTACCTGACAGGCTCCCGCGGGGCCTCCTCCAGGAATCCCTCTCTGCCTACCCTTTTGAGCTGCAGGGCCTTGGGCTGCCACTACAGGGCCCATTACTCAGCCTGGGGCAGGGGTGGGGTCTGTTTGTGGCCCAGCTCCTGCGATTTGGGTCTCTCCAGGGCAAGCCCCATGTGACTTTGTCCTGCCCGGTCCCCAGAGCCTGACCCAGAGAAGCCAGGCCCAAGAAATGCCTGGGATAGGAGTGGCTACCCCTGCCCTTTCCCCCACACCTGGAAGCCTGAACCACAGGTTCACAGCGGGCGGGGCCCCACTGGGGCATCCCCACTCCTCCCAAAGCGCACACCCGGCCCTCCCTTGGGGACCCCAGGGCCGGGGGGTAAGGAGGGTCCCATCTGAGGAGGGCTCTGAGCACTCCAGACGGCAGGCAGTGCCCGAGGCATCATGCCCAGACCAGGGCAGGCTGGAGCCCTGGGACAGCTCCTTGCGGCCCCGGGGGTGTGCGGCGGAGCCCTGTTTGTCTCTCTGAGTCTTCAGTGAGCTCCCACTTGCTCCAGAAGGCTCTGCTCTCGCCTGAGGGCAGCCCAGGACCCCCATTCTGCTCAAGAATGAGCCCTTCCCATCCTCCAGAGCAACTCCACTGGGGAGTATTAACTGCCCCCACTCTACAGGTGGGGAAACTGAGGCTCAGACGGGGACAGAAGCACCAGCAGGAGGGGGCTAGGGTTTCTCTGACCCAAAGAGGTCCCCATCCCCCACGGTGCCTGGGATGTCACCCAACCCTGTCACCTGCTTCTTAAAACCCTCGCCCGGTTTCCCAGGGCACTTAACCAGATGACACCCCTTTTGCGCCCCCTGCCCCGTTCTTCGGGCCTCCCTGTTCCCGCCCTCCCCACGAGTAGGCAGGTGTTTCTGGGTTCAGAAACACCAGACTGTGGCCCCTGAGGGCAGGAGTCTGTTTTGCTCACTGCTGTATCCCCAGGGACAAAAACGGTGTGCACGACACAGAGCACGTGCTCAACCAACACTTGTCCAGTGGCCTAAGGTCCGGGACTTTGCCTTTGTGTCCCTGTCACCGAGTTGGGAAACCGAGGCCGCCCAGACAACAGAGTGACCTGTGGGGGGGGGTCAGGACCCCAGGGGCAGGAGCTGAGCACTGGGACAGGGACCGGCCAGGCTGGGGCCAAGAGCCGGGTTGGGCGGCCAGCGTCAGCCCCCCCAGGGACGCTTCCACCCCACCCAGCAGAGCCTTGCTCCCAGGCCCCGCTCCCTAAGGGTCTGCTTCCCCAGGGTCCGTCCCTCGGGGGACACTCACCGCCCTTGTCCGTCGGTGGCTGCAGGGAGTAGAGGACGCCCTGGGGGCCGTTCGGAGGGAAGCCCGGGCTGCCCGCTGGGCCAGGGGGGCCGGGGGGCCCGGGGCGCCCCGTCTCTCCAGGAAGCCCGCGGGGCCCTGGCGGCCCCAAGAGGCCTGCAGCAGGAGAAGAGGAGTCATGTGAGGGCCGGGCTTGGTAGCTGACACCGCCGGTGGGAAACAGGTCAGTGGTGGCCTCCAGACCAGTATCCCAGGAGGGCTGTCCTGGGATGTGAGTGAACATGGCTTTCTCTTCTGGCCTGGGGAGCACCGGGGCCGCTGGGTGGGAGGTGAGGGAGGCAGGGTCGCCCCCTCCAGAGGCCTCAGCTCTGGGGTTGGGGCACTAAGGTGGCAGCCAGCCTGGGCCGGCCCTATACCTGCCTTCACAGGACCTGTACCTTCCCCGCAAGACCCAGGGAGAGTTGGGGGGCTCTCTGGAGGTGTTGTTTCAATGACAGAGAAGAGTCCCCAGGCCCCAGCCTCCCCACCCCACGCCTGCATCCCCAGCTCCCGGAACCTTCTGTTCTTCCTGCAGGGTCAGCCCAGACCCTTAAGGATTTGGGATAGGGTCGGCAGTAGGGGTGCTGGTGGGAGGAAGTGAGCCTGGGACCCCCAGGACGGCAGTCATTGACCCCAGCAAGATCAGGGGTTACAGGGTGCCTCAGCTGCTCAGATAGGGGAGAAACCCCAGCCCCTTCCCCCAGTGGACAAAGTCAGATCTGGGGGGTCCTTACCAGGAGGCCCTGCTGGGCCCTTCTCTCCTGCCTGGCCCCGGTCACCTTTGGAGCCTGGGGGACCTGCAGGCCCTGGCGGTCCCGTCTGCCCTGGGGGCCCTGGGGAGAGAGTGAGATGAGCCCTGAGAACATTGTGGGCCGAGCTGCCATGGAGGGGCTCCAGGCCTGACCACCTGGGCCATCAGGTCAGACCTGCTCCCAGGAGCAGAGACCTCATTACAGTCTACAAATCATTTTTGTACCTATTAACTCCTACGATCTCAAGAGCTGCTTGTGTTCCCACTTCACAGGTGGGGAAACTGAGGCTCAGGAAGGTGTGGTCCCTTGCTCAAGTGCCCAGAGCCAGGCTGCGGATGAGTTAGGCCCCTCCCTCAGGAGTCCTACTGTCTCCCAGCTCAGGGTTGGGAACAGGGTATGTGGCAAAGACCTCCCCAACGAGGCCTCATCGGAGGCCCCAGGAAGCCCTAAAGCACACGGTTGCCCAACTCACCTGCTCTCAGGGATTTCAGGGCACACCCCGGTGTCACCATTTGTAGGGGTTGTGCCCCACCTGGTGGCCATTTCTTGGAACTGCACTTTGTCTGGTGAGGAGAAAGCAGCCCAGGAGACCCAGCGCCCCTCCCAGCCTCCCCCACCGGGGGTTTGGGGCCTGGGTCTTCTGACGGCAGGGAAGTCCCCCTCCTCCCCAGTTCCAGAAGAAGGATTTGGAAGAAGGCAGGCAGGGGCAGCTGCCTGGATGTGAAACCTTGGGAGGTGGGCCTGGGGACCCAGAATGAGATGCTCCCCCCACGCCTGAGCTCACCCCTCCTCCCACAGCCTCCAGCCCCGTAGAAGATCCCAGAGTGTCTGCTCCTCCCAAGATTGGCCACCGGACGCTCCCACTGCTGGGGGCCGTGCCCTCTGCCCTCCCTGCTCTGTTTCCTCTCCTGACTGGACAGGCACAGGCGGACGAGGTGAGGAGGAGACGGGGTGTGAGCTCAGAGCAGAGCCTGGGCAGGGGTGCTAAGAAGCTGGGGGCTCAACTTCGAGAGAGGCGAGGGAGGGAGAGCGTCACCCGCACAGGACTCTAGTGGGGCCAAGAATCATCGAGACAATATGCCCCTGGATCAGGGGCTGACCCCAGGGGTCATTTCTCTGGGCCTTGGTTTTCTCCTCCGGAACCCCAAGCGTTACAAACTTACTGGAATGATTAGAAATGACATCTGTGCAGCCGAGGGTGATATGAAAATATTTATTAACTAGCCCAGCAGTTAACCTCACAAGCAGAAAGTTCAGCAAGGACCCCCCAGAAGGTGGTGGGAGGCAGAAAGCTCCCAGTAAAATTGAGCCAGAAGGCTGCGGCTGGGCTGGGGGTCTGAGTGCAGATGCTAAGAGGCAGTGGGGAAGGGCGTGAGGACACGCACCCAACTGTGGGACGACACGGAAGGGTGAGGCCCTATAACGGTCTGGGTGGGGTCTGCAGGGGCAGCTGTGGCCCAGCGGCAGCAAATGGTTTCCATGAGGGGCTGAAGCCCCAAAGGTCAGAGCTTCTATTTTTCTAAGAGAAGCTTTCTAGAAATCCCGATTTTCATGCGAAACCCTACAGTTTTGAAACGTTAGCTCAGTTTTTCAAAATACCATGTGGGGGCACTCGATCCCAAGGGCCTATGGTGCAGGCCTTCACTCACCGGCTGGGCCCGTGGGCCTTCTCCTTCGGGGCCCTGGGTGGGCGAGCGGGATGGCATCAGGGAGGAAGTCCTCGTTCCAGGGCGGTAGGGTGCTCTGGGGGGCCGGCAGGTCATTGCCCGGGCCTGCGGGCTGCCCTGCTGCTTCCAGCAGAAGAACCTGGGCCGGAGAAGGGCAGAGGGTCAGGACCCCGGGCAGGCCAGAGTCCCGTGCACAGGGATGTATGCCCTATGAGACCTGCAGCTGCCCAAAGCCAGGTATGGGCGATCACCGCTCCCCCTGCTGACATGTTCCCCCCACCCCTGCCCTCCTCCTCGTTCCCATTTCAGGAGAGCCCCCCCCCGGACCTGGGGCTTCAGACTCCGTGTACTCTTCTTCTGGAACGGCCATCCCATGAGGCGAGACCTGTGGTCACCACCAACCCCCCACCCCTTCCCTGGCTCTTCCCAAAGGAGGGACTGAAAAGATACCAAAGGGCCTGGCTTGGGGCATGGTTTTTAGTAGGAGCTCTAGGAAAACAAAAGGTGGCCACGCGGGGCCAGCGTGGAAAGCTGCCCTGCCCTCTCCACTTGAGAGAGGTGGGGGTGTCAAAGCCTGGGAAGCCCCAGGGCCTGGGCGGGGACCCTGTCTCCCTAATTCAGGTGAGTGGGAAGCCAGGCCTCAGAGGCCCCCGGCAGTCCCTGCTGTTCCCAAAGAGGTCAGCAGGGGGCGCTGTGCACCAGGGATCTGAGCAAGGCTGTGGTGACGGGGGCAGAGACCCCCAGGAGGCCCACCCAGACGGAGAGGGGTCCCCAGGCCAGTCCAACAGAGCCTGGCTTCCTGCTCTGCCCACCGCGAGCCCCTAGTCTTTGCACCCTGATCTGCCCCAAGGGGAGGAAGTCTGGCGTCTCAGGTTCCCTCCAGTTCTTGGGAGCCAGAAGCCTGCATCTGCTAGATTCCCTGACTCCCCCGCCCCACGTCCAGGAGGGCCAGGCCTGTGCATTTGGCCTCCCCCAGGCCCCGGCTGCCTCCCCAAATCCCCCTGCCTGCCCCCTTCCCCCTCCTGGTGCCGCCCCCACAGGAGGGGGTGAGGACTCCATGCAAAGTGAACCTTGAGGAGCCCCACCAAACCACCAGCTTCCCGACACTTCTGGGCCTGCCCTGCTCTCCTGGGCCTCAGCAGTCTTGCTCCAGCCACCCTGAACTATACCCCAGGGCCCCTCCTGCCCTGACGCCACACCCCCTCCAAGCCCTTCCCTTCACTCCAGAGCCGAGCCGGGACAATCCTGAGACTCCAGTGACCCTTCCCCCTGCACCCCCCACCGGCAGTCTGTCTGACCCTGCAGACTAAGGGTGTCCCCTCCTGTGTGTGCCCTCAGGCCCTGCACCATCGCTTTGTGTCAACAGCCCGTGCGCCAACTCTCAGGGTCTCCATCTGCAGTGGGCCAGGGGCCCTGGTACCTGCAGCCCCCCCCCCCCCCCCCCCGCAAAAGGCCTTGGCTCGCTTCTTTGTGGGGCACCTCCTACGCAGACTCCAAGGCCCACAGAGCCCACAGACCTGGGCAGAGCCCCGGCCACGGCCAAGTTCGCATCCGCCCGGCCAAAGTCCAAGGCCGGGCCTGGCCACGGCCGGCCGACCTCCGGGAGAAACTGATCCCACCCCTGCCGGCATGACCTCACCAGGGCGGGCAGCAGTGGGCGTGGTGGTTCGACCCAAGAAAACCAGACTGTGGCCAGCCTTGGAAGCCAGTGGTCCTGATGACATCACTGCAGCCTGGCTGATTGGCCGGGAGGCCATCCTCCTGCCCCAGAGACCAGCTAACTCAAGGCTTCTGTGACCCTCACACAGGGAACCCCCCTCGGGCTCCCTCCCACGCCATGCGGCTGCGGGGTCCATGAAGTCAGAGTGTAAACTGAGGGGGAGGGGAGAGAGGAAGTCAGGAAACTTCTGCCTGCTGACCTTCCACCCCACCATCCCCCTACCGCCATCCGACCCTGTCCCAGGAAGAGGGTGGCAGGAGTCCCAGATCAGCTCTTAGGGCTGGGTCCTTTCGGAACTCAGGCACCAGCAGGGAGTGAAGATGGAGCAGACCCTGATGGCTGCCTGGCTCAGGAACCACCTATTGTGTACCTGTGGGTGTGCCCCAGAGGAGGATTCATGATTGGCCAGGTACCTATTTTCCCAGCTCCCTTGTGACTAGGAGGTGGGCAGATAGCCCAGTGCTGGCCAATGAGACACACGAGCCTGTTAGGGTGCTTTGCCATAACCTCTACTTCCTGCTTTTGAACAGGTATAAGGATGTGATGCCTTGAGCTGCAGCAGCCACTTTGTAACCATGAGGCACTAACCAGGAGGACAAAAGCCAACTCACTAAGGAGGTGGAGGGGAAGGCTGTGAAGGGCCTGAGTTCTTAAGCCACCAAACCAACCCCAAGACCACCTACCGCTGGACTCCTTGTCAAACAAACAATAAATGTCCTGAAAGAATAAGCTGCCATTGGCTGGGTGTCTGTAACTTAGAGCTGAACCCGTCCCTCCCAGCACACCAAAGCAGCCTTCTTGTCTCAGAGGGCAGAAGCCACAGTTTCCAGGCCTCTGGGTTGCTGCTTTCTTATGCCAGCCCTCAGGTTTCTGACGCCCCATCTGGGGTTTGCCCACCTGGCTCTCACTGGCCTGGCCACAGCCACTAACCCCATTCCATGGTCTCTCTGACCCTGGCAGGCAGGCGCCTGGCCTCAGCAGAGGCTGTCCTGGCAGCTAGGCCAGCTTCCGTCCCCCTCCCTCTCCAGGCCGATGCCTCTGAGGGCCCTGTGACCTGGGCTGATGAAGCACCCAGGGGCTCGGTTTCCCCAGGGGACATGGGCGTGTTCGCAGGCAGGGACACAACTGGTGGGTGACCTGGAGAAGGCACAGGAGCTGAGGCAGGAATCAGCCCACCCCTGACCTGGGGGTGGCAGCCACCTCTCCGCACAGCCCAGACTCTGACCACCTTCCCTTCTCTGCCCCAAAGCTCACCCCCGTATACCCACCCCAAAACAACCCGGTGAGGGGCAGCGAAGTGACTCCTTCTGTCTCCATTTCACAGGGCAGCAGACTGAGGCCCAGGGCTGAACAGGGACCTGGCGAGGCAGAGCCATTGCTGGGCAGGAAGCCTATCACGGGCTCCTCCAACACCTCCTGCTGCCCCCCTCCCGGGTCTGGAGAGGGGTCACGACCCTCACCTCGGAGCCAGGGAGCCAGCCCCCGCCCCCCAGAGCCCTGACTTTTAACACCCCGAGGTACTGGGCCGGGGCCAGGACGGCTGTCGGCTGACACTCTGCCAAACCACGCAGGGCCTCTGGTCTGGAAAATGTCCTTCAGGCCAGCTGGCTTGGGGACCCCTCCTTTTGTTTGAAATCTCGGGTGCCCCAGGGCCCCCCACCTTCCCAGGGCTTCCCCAGCCCCGGCTTGGCCCAGGTGGCAGCATCTCTTCCCTGAAGGCTTCCATGCCTGCCCCAAGGAGGGTACGGGGTCCCCCACCCCCAGCCTATGCCCAGGGGTCTGGGCTGCTGGGGGACCCTCCCACCTGCAGAAGGCCTTGGGGACAAGGGAGGCCATTCGCCCCCTGGGGCTTCTCATGCCGTGTGCTCTGCACAGGGTTCTCCCACACACCTGTGCCTTCACCTGTAAGATGGGGACGGCAGCCTCGAGTAGATGATGACACAGAGCCTCTCCTCGGTCCGGCACTCCCGTTCCCAAAGCCAGGTCCCACCACCATGTCGCCTGAGGTCCCAGCCACCCTCCACCCCCGCCGGCACATTGCACAGCTGTGGTGAGAGCTCGGTCCCACTTATGTCTGACTCCAAGGGACAGTCCCCTGCAGTCCCCATCCCACGGGGCAGGTGCCCTCATGGCTGAGCAATTTCAGCAGACACGTGAGGCAGGGCCCTGAGGTGACGGGAGACACAGCCCAGAAGTGTCTCCCACGGAGGGATGGTGGAGACAGCTGGCTTCCTCGACCCTTGGCCTGCTCTGCACTGTCTCTCCAAGGAGCCAGAGGGGACAGACTCCCCGGTGTCCACGAGGATAACCTGCCCGTCACCACACCTGCTTTGGAACAGGTCTAAGGATGTGATCACACAGCCTTCCCTTCCTGACTTACTCCCTGTCTCCTTGCCCCATGCTGCCTAAGGCTACTCCTCCGTACTCATCCTTTCTTCAGTCCTTCAGCCTCTGGGGTGACCCGCTCCGACCTCTGATGCAGCGGGGTGGGGGGGGGGCCGGGGGGCTAGCTAACAGGAACCAGGTAGTTCCTCCTCCATTGGCTTGTCTGGGCCCCGCCCTCTGCCCGACAGGGTGGGGACAGGAGGAGCCAGAGTTGGGAGCAGGAGCCCTGGGGGGGACAGGGGCTCCCTCCACTTTCCACCCAGGGGTCACCTTCTGGGCATCCAGGCCCCCCCCACCCCGGTCATTGAGACCCACAACCAGACCAGCCTGCTGTCCGAGACCTCCAGATTTCTTGCTTTCCCCACCCCGGGAGGCTGGCTCAGCCCAGAGAAGGCCACCCTGAGCCACTGAGGCCCCAGTAGCACCCAACCCCTGGGACCAGGCTGCTCGGGCCTGCTGGGCTCCCCAGGGCTAGGCTGGTACCTGATGCATAACCCTCACACACACCCGCCAACTCCCTAGGCCGGGCCCCCCAGGCCATCTGACCTTGGTCTCCAGCGTGGTTAGCCGCTCACTCATGTCGCTGAGCCGGGTACAGTTCATGCATTCTGAAAGAGAAGGGTGAACATGGAGTGTAGACCCTGGGGTGAGAGCAGCCAGCCGCCAGGACAGCCTCTGGGCCGGCAGGCGGGAAGCTCTCTGATCAGTCTGCCTGGAAAACTCTTACCCAGCCTTCAGGGCCTTATCCTCAGTGCCCCCTCCTCCAGGCAGCCCACCTGACCTCAGAGCACCCACAGCACCTTGTACTGCCCGCTTATTCAGCGAAGTGTCCGAGCCAGCACCCCAGATGCCTGGTCAGCCTGAGTGCCATGAGGGTGGGGTCTTTGTCTATTTTATTTGCCCACAAAGTAGGGGCTCAAAAAAATCCAATAACTGATAAATAGGTGGTAAAGGGGATGGGCTCCCTGCCTTTGAGAACTCAGTCTGGGGAGGGAGATGGGCAAATAGGTACAGGCCGGTAAGGGCTACGCTAGGGCTGGAAGAACAGAATGTGCAAAAGAGCATCATGGGGGAACTGCAATGCCGGTTTGGGGTGGGGGAGGTGGTGATCAGGGAGGACATCCTGGAGGCAGGGGCATCTAAGGGGAGGCCTGAGGGAGGCACAATGATGGCCCGGTGAAGAAAGAGGGCTGAGGTCTGGAGACAAGCAAGAGTGGAGAAGGGTCTGGCAGCAGGCTGGCCGAATCAGAGCAGACCCAGGGACCCCCCCGCATGCCCCCATGCCCAAGGGCGCCCCACATCCCAGACTGGAGTGGTGGGCTGGGGCCTAACACTGGAGGCCTGGCGGGAGGAGCTCTGGGCAGCGTCCTGAGGCCAGTGGGCAGCTGCTGGAGGGGCTGAAAGTCAAGGTAAGATCTGCATTTTTAAAAGCTCACTTGGGCAGCAGTGTGGATGGTGGGTGGGTGTGGGAGGGACGGGCAGCCGGAAGGCCAATTAAGAGACTGGTAACGGTTAACCCCCCAGGCCCACATCTCCCTGGGCTATAATTATCTATTTATGTCTGTCTGCCCCAGGGACTGGAGCTGTTTAAAGAGGAAATAGATGGTTCAAAGCTGTTCTCAAGAGCTTTTATTGCTCCAGAATTCAAGGGATGCCTAAATCTCTCACTCAGTTCACAGCCTGACTGACCTTCCAGGGACCTCATTCTGGACCATACAGACACACTGAGGTATGAGGGTAGCTCAGTAGGTCCCACCTGGTGTGCTGGAGCTGACCATCAGAGGCCCTGTGGCCGTGTTGAGGCCTGAAGCTCACCAACGGTGTCCATACCTGCCCCCACATCGGCCTCCCCTGTCCTCAGAGAGGTCCCCCAACTTTGTCTCGGAAAGCAAATCCCCTCATTAACGTCCCTGGGTTACAGTGGTGATTGCTCTGTGAGACACATGGGGGACGGCCAGGAGTCTTAGGACCAGGGTTTAGGCTGTGTCCTCCCCGGGGGTGCCCGGCCTCAGGGCAAGGGGGGCTGAGCTGGGGTCATCTGCTCACCAGCCCTAGTTGGGTTTACAAGATGTGCGCTGGCAGAGGTCCCGCTCACCCTCACCTCCCTCCCCGGCTCCCCTGGGCTGGGCCCAGTCAGTGGTTTATAAGCATTTTTTAAGAACAGAACCCTTTTTCCCCCTCAATAAAACCTTGTCCATAACCCCGAAACATAAAACAGATTAGAGACTGAGGTATAAACACTGAAGCTTCCAAACAACTAGAAGAATGTATACAGTTTCGTGACGGGGAAGGGGAAAGACTTCACAAAGGACCAGGGAGAGAGAGGGGGCGGGTTTTCTGCTTAAATGTGTGGGGGGGGTTGCTGAACCCACATGTTTCTTCTTCCTTTCTCCCAGGAAAGGGTGGTGGAGAAGGAAAAAGGGATAAAAATCCACAAAGCAAAGAGAAGGGCAGAGGAGAATTCTCAGCGGATGAGGCCAATAACGCAGCCAGGGGCCTGGGCCCACCTGGAAAGAGGGCATCAGAGCCTCCAGGTTCCCCTGAGGCTGGGACAGCACCAGGCAGGAGAGGTGAGGGGTCCTCTCTGGGACAGGGACACCCCTGAGGGGAAAGGCCCACAGGTGCTGAGAGAAACGGTGGGGTCTCCCAAGGCCCTCAGTCAACAAGGCCAAACCATAGACACATCCCTCTTAAAAACAGACAGCTCAGGATTCCTGAGCCTTAAAAGAAGTCTTTAATGGAAAGACAGAGATCAAAACAAATGGGGTCCCACTCATCTGCCCACTACCCCAACCCCATCTATCTACGTACCCTCCACTCATCCCCCCCACCGCCTACGTTACCCCCGACCCCACCCCCTCCCCCTCCCTCCACCCCCGCACCTCCCCAACCATGCTCAGGAGCCCCTTGGCGACCCTGTGCTCATACCGATGAGGTGGGTGGCAGGGCATTATGAATGAGGGTGCCTGTCCTCAGAGCGAAGGCCCACGGACCTTCCCCTCCTCTTGAGGAGGACTGGCCTGGAGGACTGTGAGAAGGGACTTTTCTGCCTGAGCCCCCGGCCCCCTCGGCGACCAGGAGGGCACCACCCCACCCTGGGGGCAGCAGGATGAGCACGAGGCAGGACGGATGTGGGTGAGCTGAGAACTAGAGCCCCATTCTGACCCAGTGAACATTCCTGAGGCATTTAGGGGCTGTGAACAGAGCATTTCCAGGGTCTGAGGCCACAGACAGGACTCTCTGCAGGAGGGGAAGTTCTGTGGAGGGAGGGGTGAGCCTCGGGCTCTCGCAGGAACCTATTTCTGGAAAGTGTGCTGGGCCTGGGCCCAGTTTACTCTGGCACTGGGCACGCCTCTTGGCCGGCGGGCACGGCGGGGCGGGGAGGGGTTCCGGTTCCACAGCCACAGAGAGGCCAGGAAGGTGCAGCCAGCGGGCAGGGGTGAGGCTGCCAGCCCGGCCTCCCCGTGCCACCTGCCTGGGCAGGCACTGAGACCAGCCGGGTTGTACGGTTCCCCTGGCATTCTGTCATCGACAAGCAATTATATTATGTTTGTTTAAATTTTTCTAACGATTCATGGGAGTGGTGGGGACAGAGAAATGGCACCGAGCGTGCTGACTGGCGTGCTGAGCGGCCCAAGAGGTTCCCCCTTGCTAAGATGAAGACTCTCACTTCCCGAGATTCGGAGGGTTCCCACAATCCCAGCCCCCTCGTAGCACACACAGGCCCACGAGTGCCCAGGGCCACAGCACGTTCCTGGTGTCTAGGATGCAGGAAATTGTGCCTGGAACTCTTTGCCAATATGTGTGTATCGAAGTGTGGATGTGCCAGGCAAACCAGTGCCTGGGGGGGTGGGGGGGTGAGAGAGAGAGAGAGAGAGAGAGAGAAGGACTCACTGCTTGGTGCTATTAGTAGAAAGAGAACTATAAGGCCACTAACTCACTGTGAGGCTGGAGAGGGCCTCATCTGACCTCTCTGCCCCTCAATTTTCTCATCTGTAAAAGGGGACTATATTGGATCAGCTCCAAGGGCCTCAGGATCCTGGTCCCTGTGCCCTCGCCCTCTGGCTCTCACCGCTGGGCTCTGTCCACCCACTGCCAGATGGTGCACCTGCTAATCCACCGGCCATCTGCCCTCAGCCAGCACAGCTACCACTGATGGTTCTGCACCCAGAATTCAGGACCCAGCTCCCGAGTGAGGCGACTCCCCAGGCCTGGGCCCGAAGGGGAGCCTTGCCGACTGAGGGAATTCAAGAGGCCAAGTGAGACCACTGTAAGGCTGGGACCACAAGATCCTGACAGAGGGGAGCGAGGGCACACAGGTGGCCCTGCCCCCAGACACCCAGCCCCCTCTGTGAGAGGTCTCAGAGATGGGTCCACAAGCAGGGAGCATGTGGAGGCTGGATGTCACCAGGAGGCCAAGCTGAAGAGATCCCTAAAATCCCCCTGGAGACCTTTGACTCCAGCCCAAACTCCTAAGCCCTGTTAGGAGAGCTCCAGGGAGGTCAGTGGGGTCAGATGTTGGGGGGCAGGGAGCGGGGCTGGCCAGGTGTGTTCACAGGAGACCACAGGAACGAGGAGGTCCTAAGTGGCCTCAGTTTCCCCAGTGTGACAAGAGCTGGGCTGGGCCTAGCACAGATAGGACTGGTACCTTTCTATCTTACTACACATGGGGTCAGCCCTGCTCCACCTGAGTTTAGTCTTGGGCCACACATTCTTTTGATGCCTCCCTCCTCCCCACTGGGGCCTTGAAGGCCATGTAGGACCTTCCTCTACTGGTGAGACCTTGGTCATCTCACTCTCTGCTGGAAACTGTTGTCAGGGGGGAAAAGTGCTTGTCCTGAGTAGGCCTAGATGTCTTTTGCCTTCTCACTCACACCATACCGGCCAGCCAGGCCACGCCCCTCTGACCAGGCCACGCCCCCTCCAGCCAGGCCACACCCCTCCGGTCAGACCACGCCCATCTGGCTAGGTCACAGCCCCTCCAGCCAAAGAGAGAAGACCTGGATGTACAGTGACTTTGGGACCAGTGCTAACTCCTGCACGGAAACCTATGAGAAGATGGGTCTGCCCGCCCGTGGGGTTCAGCTCCCAGTGTCTATTAGAGCCTCTAATGCAAAAGACAAAGACTGAAACAACAAACAGGAAAAAAGTAAGCTCAGAAAACAGACGATGAGTGGACAGAAAAAGACTTCAAAAAAGCAATATCCTCTAATATCCTTAGAGAGATATGAGAAGATACCGCATCCTGAAACAACAGGAGGTTATTTACAAAGAACCTTCAAATCACAAAAATGCGTTTGTAGAAATGGAAGAAAAATAGCCAATGTAAAATATTCAGTAAAAGGATTAGAAGATATGGAAATTTTCTAGAAAACTGCAAAAAGGGGGCTCTGACAGCTGGAGAGAAGAGATAAGAAAATTAGGGGATCGGGGCGCCTGGGTGGCTCAGTTGGTTAAGCAACTGCCTTCAGCTCAGGTCATAATCCTGGAGTCTCAGGATCGAGTCCCGCATGGGGCTCCCTGCTCAGCAGGGAGTCTGCTTCTCCCTCTGACCCTCCCACCTCTCATGTGCTCTCTCTCTTTCTCATTCTCTGTCTCTCAAATAAATAAATAAAATCTTAAAAAAAAAAAAGAAAGAAAGAAAATTAGGGGATCAATCCAGGTCTAACAACTAACTAACTGGAGGTTCCAGAGAAAGAGACCAGAGAAAATGGAAAGAAGTAAAGAAATGATCCCAAAAGTTCACCTAAAACTGGCAGATATGAACTTTCAAACTGAAAGAACATGCAAAATGCCAGATGGAAAACAAAACAAAACTCACACCAAAAAGCACATTGTCACAAAAGTTCGGAACCCCAGAGAGAAAACCCTAAAAGCTTCCAAGATAAAATGAGGCCTCCAAGAAATGTCCAGAATCAGTATGGCAGTGGACTACTGAACAGTAAAAGTGGAAGCTGGGAGATAGCGGTATTCTTTTGAGGGAAGAGGGTGTCTGGCTGAGATTCTATACCCAGCTCAACGATCCCTCTAGGTTTGAGGGTAAAATGAAGCATCTGTAGTCACGCATGGCTTCAAAACATTGACACACCACATACCTCTTCTCTGAAAGGTATTGAAAGATGTACTCCACCAAAACAAAGGAGTAAGCTGGAGAAAAGAAGACACAAAACAGGGATACCCAAAGGCAAGAAGTTCAACAACAAAGCGACATCCTGAGAAGGGAAATAAAGACATGTCACCTGATGATAGCGTGCAGCACAACCCAACCACATTAGACCAGGAGACAGAGGGCTCTAGAAAGGAAAGAGCCCCTGATGTGTGTGAGTGTGAGGGAGAATTAAACTTCTTTTGGAAAATGTGGGGTGAGTTAGTGACATGCCAAGTGATACTACATCTATGGCATGGCCTAGAAAACTAAGCAAACAAACAAAAATGAATCATTAACTCCAGGAAAATAAAAAGTCTACACCAAGGAGATGCACCTTGGTATATTACCTGAAATCAGCTGTGAATATTATTTGCTTTGTTATAAAACTCTAGTCATTGTCTACTGATCTAACCCAAAGTGTGGTACAATTACTTGGGAAGAGGGGAAGAGGAAAGGATTTGGAGGATGGATCAGAGACGAAAAAAGCACCAGAACCTCCCACAGGAGGAAGTCAGCAGACAATCTCTAAGATTAAAAAATAAGAGAAATAGCAATGTATAAAGGGTAGTGAGCCCTGTGGAGGTGAGGCCTCCTCCCCCAAAAAGCTTGACTGTAGGGAATAAAAACTGGGGGTAAAGAGGGGGTGCAGGAGATGGCTCTTTTTAATTATAAGCCTTGAAGGACTCTCTGCCTTTTTAAATCAATAGACATACTTAATATACATACTATAATTAAAAATGTTTAACTGGGTAAGAAAATGAAACAAGCTCAGGATGCTATGTGAAAAATATACAACATTGCATCTGTTTTCTGCTTATAATCATATAAAAGATGGATAGTCAAGATACAAATCCCAGGGGCACCTGGGTGGCTCAGTCGGTTGAGCATCTGCCTTCAACTCGGGTCGTGGTCCCAGGGTCCTGGGATCGAGCCCCACATCGGGCTCCCTGCTCAGCGGGAAGCCTGCTTCTCCCTCTCCCACTCCCTCTGCTTGTGTTCCCTCTCTCACTGTGTCTCTCTCTGTCAAATAAATAAATAAAATCTTTTTTAAAAAAAAGGAAACAAAACCTGGAAAAATAAAAAGAGTTGCAGTGCTAGAATTATGGGTGAGTTTTGCCCTCATTTGTGTAAAATTTCCCGTTGATGTTCTCCTGTTTGGGCTCAGTTTCCTGATCTACCCGTGAGGCCAACCAGCCCTACATCATTAGGGCTGCTGTGTGGGGTAAGAGAACGGAGCCAGGATTGTAGTGTCTATCCCACCCCAGGCCCTGAGAGGCAGAGCCAGCTTCTAACAGTGGCTCCCAGAGACTAACCAGCACCTGGGTCCCTGGCTTTTCCACCTTCGCCAGCTCTGAGCCCCTAGCTTGGCAACCTCTCCCGCTGGGGCCACTACCATGCTGAGGGAAGCTCCCTGCTCTTGTGGGGGTGGTGGCCCCTGGTTCTGCTGCCCCCACCAGCTCTGGTCCCACATGTTAGCAAGCACATAGTAGGCTTTTAATAAATGCCCATGAAATAAGTGAAACAGGTAGACCTTGAGGGTCATTTGTTTGCAGCATTAAGTCTTCTTCCTTTTTTTAAGATTTATTTATTTATTTTAGAGACAGAGAGCACGCACACAGGCAAGTGGGGGGAGAGGCAGAGGGATACGGACAAGCAGACTCCCCGCTGGGCGTAGAGCCGGACACGGGGGCTCGATCCCAGGACGCTGAGATCATGACCTGAGCCAAAATCAAGAGCCAGACGCTCAACCAGCTGAGCCACCCAGGCGCCCCTGTAGTTCTTAGTCTTCTGAACGGAGCAGAGGCAGACCTTGAAAATCATTTACAGGCAGGGAGACCAAGGCCCAGAGAGGGAAAGGGAGTTGGGTAAGATCACGGCCTCATGGCAGATGAGTCTCACTTGGCCCCAGGGCTCTTCCCTCAGTCCAGGACCCAACCACCTACCACAGGCCCCGAGGCCCATCCGAAGTTCATTGCGGAGGGGCGCTGGGTTTGCACAGTAGGAGAAGACATTTGCATGTGTCCTGAAGGTGAAAAATCTAGAGGTTTGGCTCCACTTTTAAGCCAACACCTTTGCAAAGTCATTGGACATTGGTACCTGTTCTTCCTCAGTAAAATGGGCAAGATAATCTCTCCCTGACCACCCCTGAGAATTGCCATGAGCCTCGAAGAGTTTGCCTTGAACACATGCTACACAGTTTGTGGGGGAATGGTCCTGAAGCTCACATATCTGGTCTGGGGTACAACCAGACCCCCCCCCCCACCTCCCACACCATGGCCCCTTAGCAGCCTTGAGACTCATTGGCTGAAGGGCGGCCAGAGGCCTGGAATGGTGTATTTTATGTGTCAGCCTGGCTAGGTCTGGTGCTTTTGTTTGGCCAAACACTGGTCAAAATGTTGCTGTGAGGTAGCAGTATTGGGTAACATCTACAGTCAGTTGACTTTAAGTAAAGGAAGTTACCTTGGATGATGTGGGTGGGCCTCATCCAATCAGTTGAAGGCCCTCAGAGGAAAAGACAGGTTTCCCACAGAAGAAGGAATTCTGCCTCAGGACAGCAGCAGCGAATCCTGTCTGAGTTTCCAGCCTGTCGGCCCGCCCTAAAGATTTCAAACCTGCCAGCCCCAGATTTCAAACAATTATATAAGCCAATTCCTTAATTCAGATGATAGGTAGATGATAGATCGGAAGAGATATATGTATATAGCTATATAGATACATAAACACACACACGTCCTTCTGGTTCTATTTCTCTGGAGAACTCTGACTGATTCAAGGTCCAACCTATAAACAGGTCCTAAACAGACTCATCAACCAGGGGAGAATCTTCTGGACTCTTGGGTGTGTTCCATGACTCAGCTCCAGCTGCCTTAGAGATAGTCTGTCAGATTTAGCAAATAAAAACACAATACTTTATCTGTCAACCCTATTTAATACTTGATTCTTTCTACAGACACACCAAGGTCTTCTCTGGGACAGGGACCCAGGGACAAGTGGCTTCACCCTCAAAGGTCTCTGGACACGTAAGCAACCATGCTGAGGGGTGCTGCCCATCTGTGTTCTCCTAGGAAAGGCAGGGCCAACCCCAGCCGGAGGAGATCAAGAGGGTTTCCCAAGGAGGAAACACCTGAGCCCTGACTACTGCTGGTAAAACAATGTTTGCCGAGTACTTGCTCTGGGTCTGGCCCTGGGCTAAGTCCCCTACACCCATTCTTTCCATGTAAGCCTCTAACCAACCCTGAGGCAGGCACTAGATTGCTATCCCCATTTTGCAGTTGGGAAAACTGAGGCACAATGATAGGCAAATTTGCTGAAAAGTCTCCCAGCCAGAAACTGACCCGGAAGCACACGCTCTTTGCTCTTAGTCACTGAAAGCCTGACCTGAGACAGCCGGGGCTCAGCACACCCCCACCTCACTCAGGCGCTGCATGTGGTGACTCTTGAAATCTTTGTGTCCGTCCATGAGGGACCCTGTTGTCCCTCCCACCTACAGAGGAGGAAGTGGGCACGCAGTGAGTACGGGGTTGAGCTGGGAGGGGGTTGGAGTGTCTGCTCTCAGGCCCCACTTCCTCACCTTTACAAGATTCTGCCGGGCCTCGCACTACAACCTGCCCAAACAGACCCCATAGAGATCCCTGACTTAAGCTCCTATAACAGGTAGGGATCTAATTTGCCATGAGGGAGATGGGGGTCGGGGCTGGAGGGAGCAAGCCAGCTACAGGCTGGAGCTCCAGAGTCTACCAATGGCTGTGGGGCCAGCCCCATGGGGAACAGAGAGGCTCTGGTAGCACCTAGGCCTAGGAAATCACCTTTCCAGTTAACTTCTAGGGAGCTGCTTATCCAGGGAATCAGACACACTGGATTTCTCTAAGCCATACACTCCAAAAGGAATGGTGGAGAGGGCAAGGCCAGGCCAAAGGGGGAATCTGCCCTGTGCTTTCCCTATATTTCCCAATGCATCCCGTCAGGAGCCAGGGAGCCTGCTGGTCGGATAGAGCCATGGCTTTGTGCCAGGCCCAGCCGTGGGGCTCATGGATAGGACAGAATAATTAAATTCCATCCTTTTGTATATCAGGGATCACAGAGAAGGCAAGATTTTTCAGAAACTTCTGCCAAGATGTTTATTGAAGAATAATTGAGTTCCTTCTTGGAGAGGGGCAGCCTCACATGGGTGTGTGTCCTCATGGTGGAAACAGAAATCCCCAAGGGGCCGACGGCACTGAAGCCTCTCAGAACACAATGGTAGCCAGCCTCCTTGTCCCCCATGGGCACCCACGTTCGCAGCCCCTCCGTGAGCTGCAGGACTTCCTGGTGATGTTCAGCATCACCCTATGGGCAAAAGGGACAATGCTGGTGAGTGAAATCGATTCACCAGTGTTTACCAGGCACCTACTGGCTTAGAGAAAGAAATACCGGGGCATATTGCCCTCCTTCTGCGAGTGAGTAGGATGAGATTTAGGGAGGTTTGGCACTGTTCTCAAGGTCACACAGCATGTCAATTAAAGGCCAGAATTAGAACCCTGGGCTTCCCTTCCCATGAGGCCTCGGTGGGCTGGGCTACGTGCCCTGGTTGGGGTAGCAGCTCTTAATGGATGTGCGGACAGTGCCTGGACCATGGCTAAGCATGGGCAAAGTGTGTGACTTGTGCACCTCACTGTGGCCCTAGGAACTTTCCTGACCAGGCTAGCCAAATCTGTCTTCCACCCTCTCTACCTCCACATCCAGCCCAGTGTTCACGGTCAACGGGTCTTGACCTTGAACCATGTGGACCATGGCTGGACCACACCCTGAAGCATCTTTCCCTCAACAAAATCTGAAGAGAAATTATTAGAATTATCAAATTGTTTTAGCAAGGTCACTGGAATACAAACACAGTTTCTAAAAATCAACCATATTTCTCTATACTGGTAACAAAAAAATAGAAAATGAAATTTTATAATAATACCCTTCACAAAAGCGTCATAAAGTTATCAAATTACCTAGTAATAGATCTACTGAAAACTATAGCACATCATTGAGAGAAATTAAAGAAGATCTAAATAAATGGGAAGATATACTATGTTCATGGATTGGAAGACCCAATATTATAAAGATGTTCATTCTCCCCAGTTGATCTATAAAGTCAATGCAATCCCATGCAAAATGTCAGAAGGCTGTGTGTGTGTGCGTGTGCGTGTGTGTGCGTGTGTGTGTATGCATGTGTGTATGGAAATTGGCAGATGGATTCTGAAATGTATATGAAAAGACAAAGGTCCAAGAATAACCAGGGCAATCTGGAAGAAATAGAACAAAAGGTGAAGACTTACACTTCTTTAAATTGGGACCTTTAAAATTGAGACCTATTTTAAAACTATAGTAATTAAGACACTGTAGTATTAGTGCAAAGAGAGACAAACAAACTCATACTTATAGTCACTTCATTTATGAAAAATCACGAATGCAGTACCACAGAGAAAGGGTAGACTTTTCAATAAACAGTGCTAGGTCAATTGGCTATCCAAATGGAAAAGAAAAATAAAAGAATCAGACCCCCCAGGGGTGCCTGAGTGGTTCAGTCGGTTAAGTGTCTGACTCTTGATTTCGGCGCAGGTCATGATCTCAGGGTCGTGAGATCGAGCCCCGTGTTGGGCTCCACACTGACTGTGGAGCCTGTTTAAGATTCTCTCTCTCCCTCCCTCTGTCCCTCCCCATGCACGCATGCACTCTCTCTGTTTCTCTAAAATAATAAATAAATAAATCTTTTAAAAAAAAACCCCACACCACACATGAAAGTCAATTTCAGATGTATTGTAGATCCAAATGCGAAAGGTAAAATACAGCTTTTAAAAGAAACCAGAGGCAATGACCTTCATGACCACATTTCTTCAACAGGACACAAAAAGCACTAACATTAAAGAAGACTTTGCCAAAGCACACCACATTAAAATTAAGAATTTATTTTCATCACAAGAGAATGAACAGGCCTACCACCAAGTAGAAGAGGATTCTTGGAATACATATGCCCACAAAGTAAGATATCCAAATGGCCGATAATCATATGCAGAAGGGCTCAACTCATTAGCCACAGCAGAAAATGCAAATCAAACCACAGTGTGGCACTCCCACACACCCACCAGAATGGCTAAAATTAAAAAGACTAATGATGCCAATATCGCAGAGCATGGGAACCACTGGAATTCTCAGACACGGTTACTGGAGTGTCCATGATAGAACCACTTGAGAAAACCATTTGGCAGTTTCTAATAAGGCTGAGCAGAAGCACATCCATCCCCAGATACGTATCCAACAAAATGAATGAATACTTTTACCAAAAGACATGTGCGAGAATGTTCCCTGTGGCGTTGCTCATAATAACCCCAAATTATAGGGCGCCTGGGTGGCTCAGTCGTTAAGCGACTGCCTTCGGCTCAGGTCATGATCCCGGGGTCCTGGGATCGAGTCCCACATCGGGCTCCCTGCTCGGCGGGAAGCCTGCTTCTCCCTCTCCCACTCCCCCTGCTTGTGTTCCTTCTCTCGCTGTCTCTCTCTGTCAAATAAATAAAATCTTAAAAAAAAAAAAAAAACACCCAAATTATAAATAACCCAAATTCCATCAGGGGATGCCTGGATCAATTGAAGAGTCCCAAAGCGGAGCACTACGCTGTAGTAAGTGTGCATAAACCACAGGCCACCGTGGGGGTGAAGCTCACAAAGATAATGCTGGGTGAAAGATGGTGACCCCGAAGAGCACACAGTGCGTGATTCCACTGATCTTGAAGTTCCAACACAGGCAGACAGCTCTGCACACTGGCATTGAAGTTAGCGGTTACCTTAGGGAGGACAGTTATGGGAAGAGGCAGCTGGAGGGCCTCCAGGGTAATGAAAATGTTCTCTTTCTTGATGTGGGTGCTGGGGCACATGTGTGGTCAGTTTGCGAAAAACGTGTCAAGCTGTTCCACTCCTCCTAAACCACCAATCTGACATGTCACCCTCCAATGCTTCTCATTGCCCTGAGGACAAACCCTGCGCGTGTGGGCTACTGCCA
Organism: Mirounga angustirostris; assembly: GCF_029215605.1. Lineage (NCBI taxonomy): Eukaryota > Metazoa > Chordata > Mammalia > Carnivora > Phocidae > Mirounga > Mirounga angustirostris. Next base: position 172,425,089 of record NW_026991713.1, read on the forward strand.
CGCCCCGAGCCTCACCCTTTTAGGCCTTTGGCCTTTGCTTGTCTCGTTATCTCATCTAGAAGTGGCACCCATCCTACCCCATGGATCAGCTAATTCCTACTTAAGCACCTCCTCCTCCAGGAAGGCTTCCTTGACCACTCCAGGCAAAACTTCAGCACCTGCCTTCCCACAAACTGCCGTGAGCCCTGTGCTGAGGGTACCACGGCATTTCCTCTCTAAAACATGAGGGTCGGGGCGCCTGGGTGGCTCAGTTGGTTAAACAACTGCCTTCGGCTCAGGTCATGATCCTGGAGTCCCGGGATCGAGTCCCGCATTGGGCTCCCTGCTCAGCAGGGAGTCTGCTTCTCCCTCTGACCCTCCCCGCTCTTGTGCTCTGTCTCTAAAATAAATAAATAAAATCTTAAAAAATAAAATAAAATAAAATAAAAATAAAACATGAGGGTCTTCGACCTCTGTGAGGAAACAGCAGGAATTAAATAAATGCATTTCTTTATGAAATGAGATCCCTCCTAAAAGTAACTTATGTCCCTTTGCTATACAGGGCTGACATATTCTCTTTGTTCTTCTCCCCCAGAGGCCCACCTAAGAAGATAACCAAGCTGGCAGTGGTATGGGGTGGGGGCTGCTGGGGCAGAGGGGCTGGTACCTGGGGGGCTGGCTCAGGGCAGCATCAGCGGTTCGGAGAGGGTCAGGGCACTGCTGCTGGGTAGGGGGTGAAGGAAGGGGCACGGGGGGAGATCAATCCAAATGTTCCCCACCCAAATGCAGATACGTAAGAACATGCATGTGAGTATGCGTGTGTGTGTGCGTGCACATGCTCATGTACACTCAGGTCCAGGCGTGGGGGCGTCTATAGGGGAGGGTCTCTGGGCACGTACGCTTGTATGCACACTGTATGTGTATCTGTCTGTCTGGTCCTAGTTTTGACACACGGGTGGAAGCCTCGAAACATTCTCCATGTACACAGAGCCCTGTCTGTGGTTCGCAAAGCTCTCTGACACCTTTGGCCTCACTTGGACCCACCGTCCATGGTCCCAACCTACAGCTGTGCAAAGGGCAGCTCAGAGAGGGGAGGGGACTTTCCCAGGTCACACAGAGCTGCGACAAAAACCCCAGTGTCAGGGGCGCCTGGGCGGGGTTCAATCGGTTAAGCAGCTGACTCTTGATTTCGGCTCAGGTCATGATCTCAGGGTTGTGAGATCAAGCCCCATGTCGGGCTCTGTGCTCAGCACGGAGTCTTAGATTCTCTCTTTCCCTCTCCCTCTGCCCCTCACCCCTCCCTCCTACTCTCTCTCTCTAAAAACAAAACAAAACAAAACAAGTGTCACCAATGGAAGGCCAGGGGCCCTCCCACCCCATCCACTTCCCTCACAGAACCTCCAGCAAAAGGAACCCAAATGAGCAACAAGAGGGCCCCTGTTAGTGGCCCACCAGCTGCTACCCAGGCCAGGGGCCAGTTCCCCACTCTGTGAGCACGTGCCCCTGTTGGACCGGAAGTGGGGTCAACTCTGTGTCCTCAGGCAGGGCACAGCCCTCTCCATCCCTGGAGCCAGCAGGCGCATCTGCTGCGTGTCACCTCTCCCCTTCTCTCCCGCCATGGGCGAAGGAGCCAGGCTTTGCTTCCTGCGAGCAGGTGGACCCCGTCACGGCTCCGTCTCAGGCTTCTTTGGTGAAACATGATCCCGTGTGAAGCATCCCGTGTGCTGTAGAGCTACCTGACCGCCGGGTGGGACTCGGGCATCCGGAACTCCAGGTGAGGAGCGGGGGGCCCTCTTCCATCTCGGCTCAGCTGCTCCCCATCAGGGGGACCCTCACCTTTCCTCCACGATAAACTGAGGCAGTAGTCCCTGTCCAGACCTTTGTCCCTGGCCTTTGGGGAGTGGTCTCCAGAGGCTGAGAGGAGACGAAGCTGCCCCAGGCCCCGCAGGCAGGGGCAGGAACCAGACCAGAGACACTCCAAAGCCTGGGTGCTCTTTCTTTCAGGATGTCCAGCTCCCGATTGCTTTGGCCACCTTGAGAACCTCACCAGCAAAGGAGTCACATCAGTGAAAGCGCCCAAGGATGGGGTGCGGGCTTTGCTGCCTGGACCCTGAGGCCCCCGCAGGCCGCATAACCCCATCATGGCTGCTTCACCTACTGGACGGGTTCCCCAGACGTCGGGATAACTCACCTCTCGGGACAGGTGAGTTGTGGTAGCTGATGGCAGCTTCGTTTGATTCAAGTAATATATGTCTCATCAGCAGCAGCTTTCCTTCCGACTGGCCGTCCCCAGAAATCACGACATGGGTGTGGCGGGGCCAGAATCCTGCAGGATCGGGTACTTGCGGGCCCTCGGTTGGGGATGGGGTGGGGTCCCCGAAGCTGGGGGGACTTGGCTGAAGGTAGCTGTGTAGTGTGCTCAGTAGAGCGACGTCGGGGCATCCAGGAACGTCCCTGGGGACACACAGCGGATTTCATCACCACAGAAAGAAGTGATCCAGTCTCTCTGCAGCTGGGTCTGCCCTGCGTCTGTCCCATCCTTCAGGGTCAGTGACTCAGCTGCTTCTCTTGGGTGGATTCTGAGCTTCATGTTGTTAATCCGAAGTTATTGTTTGAAGTGTCTGACTCTTTTTCCCTCCTCCAGAAACAGATCATAAATATCTCCAGGGTCTCACAGAGCTGGCAGGCAGCACGGCCTGAGTCTGAAAGATGATACCAGCACAGCCACGGGAGATGAGCTCTGGGATGGCTGGTCCATTTGGACTCGTGGACTCGGTACTGCCATTGCTGTGTGTCCCTGGGAAAGAATCCTTTTTAACGGGGCTCCAAGCCCAAGGTCAAGGTTCAAGGGCCAGAAAGCATAGCTGGCTGACCGGGGGGCCTCCGGACCATGGGAGGGTGTCGCCTGACTCTGTCCAGGGGCTCCTGCAGCCCAGAGGGCCGTGAGGAGCACCCAGAGCCTGGAGCCGGGGTGGAGGGGGCCTCCCCCACCTGCCGCGCTGGTCAGAAACAGACGAGGATGAAAAGACAGCAAGAAGGGAGTGGAGTCTCTTTGGTCATTGGGGCTTTCAGAGGGAAATGACAACAGAGTTTTAAGAACTGAAGGCAAAGTCACTGGTCTGTCCCCAGATGGTGGGACTGGATGGGGCAGTGAATCGGGGGGAGGAGCCCCCAGCTTAGAGGAAAGGAGACACGGGGAACAACACCTGGACAGGTCCCTCCTCCTCCAAAGGCAAGGGGAAGGCCCAGGGTGGCTTGGCTTTCATTCAGGGTTCAGCTGGGCTCCAGGAAAGGCCTTAGTGTCCTCACGGAGCTATCTGCCTTGTGATGGCTATTTTGGGGAGCCAGAAGGTGAGCACGGGGGCTCTCAGCAGTTTTCAAAAGCTTTTTAAAAGGAAGAAGTCTTTTTCCTACACACACAATTGTTTCTGGGACCCTGACAGATACAGAAGCAGCTCTGCCTGCGAGGGGTGGGAGCACAGGATCAGCTAGCTCCTGGCGCCGGGCTCAAGGCGGGCAAGAGGTGGCCAAGTCCTGGTGCTCCTACTCCCAGTTCTCAGATACCCAAGGGAGGCTCATGTGATGAGGTCCGTCCCACATCCAGGGGCAGTGTAGGGGCCCCACAGAAGCTACCTGCTCCATGGCATCTGGCAGCATCTGGGGCTGACATACCTCTGGGCCCGACCTGCCCCCTCCCTGTCCACCCATCCACTGGGCAGCTGCCAACGTCACCCCTTCCTGGCCAGGAGTAGGTCTGGCTGGAGCCTTGCCCCACCTGGCCTCCGGTCGCCACATAGGGAGGAGGCCAGGAAGGAAGAGTTGGTAGGTGACAAGGCTCCCGGCTCTCAGGGTCAAACCTGGACTGCCTGTCCCAGCAGGAGGAGGTTGCTGTGGCAGCTACAGGCCGGCTGGATGAGGCCCCTCCCCTCCGCAAGCACAGACCTTCACTGAGGATGGATCAGTCGGCTGTATTTTCCAGCCCGGAGGATCACTCGGAGAGGATCTCGTTCTTTCTTAGAGACACTCTCCCTCCCCCACGAGTGCCCCAGTAGTTTAAAACAAATGCGAAGAACATGGGGGCATTTGTGCCCCCCAAGAAGCTGTGTGACTTTGGGGAAGTTCTTTAACCCTCTGAACTTGAGTTACTTTTGCTCAGATGAGAAGGGAAATCAAGGCCCCCTCCCAGGGCCCTAAACCGGTGAGAGGGAATGCAGAATTAGCACTCACGTACTCAGAAAGCAAATCTCCCATGCAACTGTAAAGACCAAGCTCTTTCTTTAAACAGATTAGAACACAGATGTGGGGTGGTAAGTGGCTCTGGCCACAGTCACACATTTAAGGTGGTGGCCGCCCCAGAGCTAAAACCCAGTTCTGGGTATGAATCTAAGGATCTTCGACCTTCCGAGGGTGGGCGCGTCATTCACCCTCCTTAGACATTTACACCATAGTAAGAATGAATCCATACGTTACCGCTGGAAGCACAACACTTTACAAAGCACTCTCCCATCCCATTCCTCTCTCTTGCCAGCAGAGCCTAAGAAGAAAATAATACTGTCCCCACAATTAAGAAGGGGCAAGAGACTGTCCAGCCCAGAAAGACAAAATTGGTCTGGGATCCAGAAACGCCAATCCTCCTCAGTCAGCAGCTCCGTCTGGGTACAGATTCAAGGAAGGCGACAAGAAGCCCTCCGCTCATGCACAGAGTACAACTACTGGATCGGGGCTCCTGTCGGCCACATTTTCCAGCACCCAGTCGCTGGTCTGCAGCAGCAGGGGAAGCTTCTGCTCCATCAACAGGGCTGGCGTCTACACTGGTCCTAGCCCAGGCCTCTGGGAGCCCAGCTGGCCTCACCAAGTGGTAGATGGGAGAAGGCTCAGGCCAGAAGCAAAGTTGTTGCAGGGGAGGTAGGGAGACAACCACAGGCTGGCCTCAGCCTCTGGTGCCTGCTTCCTGCTCTCACAGCTGGACTGGAGTGTGAGGAGGGTAGAGAGCCCTGACCTCCTCCCTTCAGCCTCTCTGAGCTTCAGGGATATGGTGGTGGGGAGCTGGGGTGCAGATTCTCTCAGGAGAGGGGTCTGTCCAAGGGCAAGGGAGGGGTAGTCTGATCCCTATCCTGCCCCCCCTCCCCCGCTCTGCAGATCAGACCCAGGCGCTGCAGCCAGAGACCCATCTGGCTGCCTGGAAGGCGGCGGGGGGCGGGGAGCCCGACACCAGCAGATTCCAAGGAAGCAGTCTTGGCAGACCCCAAGGGCCCGGGCGGGGTGGCGAGGGCCTGGGGGAGGGCCCAAACTGCTCACTGTCCCAGCCAGAGCCAAGGAGCCAGGAATGAGCTTCCCTAACGTGTGTGGGGGCATTCAGTCCTCTGCCTCCTGCAACACCCCTCAGCCCCCATGCCCTGGAGCCCCCTGGAGCCCCCAGGGAGCCCTGAGAGGCAGCTGTCCAAGACTACAAAAGTCTGCCAATCTGGTGGGTGTGAAATGCTATCTCATTGTGGTTTGAATTTGCATTTTCCACATCGCTAATCCTCCTCAGTCAGCAGCTCCATCTGGGTACAGATTCAAGGAAGGCGACAAGAAGCCCTCCTGAAGGTTTCCGAGGTCCCTGCCCACCTAGGGCCGCCTGTTGCCTTGGACTCAGACGAGACCCTTGTGTCAAGAAGTGAGATGCTCAGTACTTCTGAGTCACCTCCTGTGGCCAGCTAAGAAGAGCCCCCCGGGGCTGTGACAGACCAGGAAGCCACACACTATGCTGCTGGGGGCTCCCGGCTCCATCCCAGTTTGGGGTCCCCGGGGGACTAGGAGGAAGCCATCGCCCCTTGATGCTCTGCCCAGTTGCAGCACCACTCGTGTACAGGGAGCCAGGTTTACCCAGGAGAAGCCAGGCCTCGAACCCGCTCTTCCTGGTCTCAGCCAGTGTTCCTTCCCGCACCCACCCTGCCTCCCCAGCTGGACAGTCAGCGCCGCCACCCTGGTGGACCCGCCGTCTCGGTGTAGGATGCAGCCCCTCAGGGGGTTGGCGCCTGCCAGTGTGATGACCTGAGGATGGGCGGAAGCCTCAGGAAGCATCTTTTCCTAGGGTTTTGAGCAGACATTTGTCCTCCAGACCCCGAAATGCCTGTTCATGTTCTCGGCCCATTTTTCCATCGGATCCTTCTGTCTTTTTCATATAGAGTCACGGGAGTTCTTCCTGTGTTTCTGATACCAACCCGTCATCACATTTCACACCCGGCGAAGACCTGCTCCCCGTCCCTGGGTCCCTGGCCTGTGGTTTTTGCTTTGGTAACGGCTGCCTTTTGTCACGCAGAAGTTCGTGACTCCATCCGCCTTTTATTCTTTTAACTCCCAGTTTCGCAGTGAAGTCTGATGACTGCCTCTGGAATCCCACTCATGACTTTGAAGGGGACACTTCTCGGGACTCAGGCGGGTGTGATGTTGGCTCGTGCGACCCGGAGGTCCCTTCCCTGCCTGGCTCGTCAGCCCTTTGCAGCATGAAGAGATGCTGAACTGTATCTTTTAAACTGTTAATGAGCTGAATTCCAGGAGTCGATTTGCTAAACTCTGCTTGGTCGTGAGCTGTTACTGTCTCTGCACTGCTGGATTTGAATAGTTAATCTTTTATTCTGGAGGTTTCCCCTTGAGTCCCTTAGAGCTCTGACTCGGAACCAGCTTGGTGGCCACAGGGGTAGGGTAAGTTTCAGTCCTGAGCCTGTGGGAGGCAGAGGCCCAAGACTTTGATTTCTCGGGCTTATTTCTCTCCATCCGGAGTCCAGACAGACAAGCTTCCTTGCTGCCCCGCCCCCGGGAGCCCAGGGGTGGATTCTTCCTGTCTCCTCTTTCACTAAGCCCCAGATCTAAGTGTCTTCGGGTATGGAAGGCCCCAGCCCCACCCCACCCCGTTCTGACTCAGATGTAAACCTTGGTCCCAATTTCCCGAGACCCGTGTCCCCCCACCCCACCGCACCTGCCATGGGTGACCCAGCATCAACAGAACTGTCCTCTTCCTTAGGTGACCTGAGCTCCTGGAGTTTGAGGGGGGCCCAGTGCCTGGACAGGTCCTGCAGGTCCCCACTCTTGTTCCCTGCCCTGGAGGGGAGGCAGAGAAGGGGTTGGGGGCTTTATGCCCTGCTCTCTTCTGCCAGCCAGCCAGCCAGCCAGCCAGCCGATCCAAGTACAGGGCAGGAGCGCCGGTACTTTCACAATGATCTAGTGTGGGGAGGTCATGTGCACCTAGACGATGAAGAGATGCCCAGTGTGTGATGTCCCATTGTGGGTTCACACCGTTACTGAGCATGAACAAGGGCTCCTGATCCTTGGCCACAGCCAATCCCTTGGGCCCAAAGTTCTTTACACAGCATATATATGTATAATATTTATATATATATATATACACATATTCACAAAATAAGGGGTGTGTGTGTGTGTGTCCCTAAGGATCTTTTCAGCTCTGACGTCCAAGCTCTGCATGGGCATGATGAGTCTGATGCTGAGATCACACACACACACACACACACACACACACACACACACACCCATCATGGTAGTCTCTTAAGCCTTCCCTATAGGACATTCCAGGCTGATACTTGACTCAAAAGCCAGGAGGTGGATCGCCCCTCCATCAGGCCTCAGGGTCCAGCGGCACAGGAGGGTCTAGAGGAGATGAGCAGCACCGATGCCCAGCTCTGGGAGGCAGGCTTGAGGCTGTATGTGAAGGGGGCAGACAGGCTTTCAGCATCAGCTCCCAACGGCAATGCCCCAGAGGGAACTGACCCGGGAAGGTTCCAGAACATAGAATCCTTCCTAAGGAAAGTGAAGCACTCACCACTGCCCAATATTTGGAGCCGTAGTTAGTAGATGACCTCACCGATGGACATTCAACGAGCACTGTCCTGGGCATTCGAGATTCCGGGAGGGATAGGTAGGCAGACTGAGGTACAGAGGACAACTTAGTAAGATGTCACACAGCTAGTAAGATGGCTACAACCCCAAATGTGCCTGATAAACTCAGACTTGAATCCAGATAGAGCCCCTTCGGGACACGATCATCCCTAGAAAGCCAGGTCAGAAACTGGGAATTTGCTCTGGGAGTTTGCTTTGCGGCCATCACACTGAGCGCCCAGGAGTCCCGGCCCTGAAATGGGGTCTAGTCCTACCACTCATACCCCCCCAAACGCCCCCCGCCATGGGATTCACCTAAGTGGGCTTCATTTTTCCAAGTTGAAGCCTTCTGAAGGTTTCCGGGGCCTGGAGAGGTCCCTGCCCACCTAGGGCCGCCTGTTGCCTTGGACTCAGACGAGACCCTTGTGTCAAGAAGTGAGATGCTCAGTACTTCTGAGTCACCTCCTGTGGCCAGCTAAGAAGAGCCCCCCGGGGCTGTGACAGACCAGGAAGCCACACACTGTGCTGCTGGGGGCTCCCGGCTCCACCCCAGTTTGGGGTCCCCGGGGGACTAGGAGGAAGCCATCGCCCTGATGCTCTGCCCAGTTTCAGCACCACTCGTGTACAGGGAGCCAGGTTTACCCAGGAGAAGCCAGGCCTCGAACCCGCTCTTCCTGGTCTCAGCCAGTGTTCCTTCCCGCACCCACCCTGCCTCCCCAGCTGGACAGTCAGCGCCGCCACCCTGGTGGACCCGCCGTCTCGGTGTAGGATGCAGCCCCTCAGGGGGTTGGCGCCTGCCAATGTAATGACCTGAGAATGGGCAGAAGCCTCAGGAAGCATCTCTGAGTGCGAGGCTTCCGTCTCCAGCATCCCCCTGGGAAGGGCTGCCTCCATGACTTCTTGGAGGTGCCTTGAGCCCCAGCTGGGCTCTGGCTACCGGGCTTGAAGAGATGCCAATGCCCAGTGGCTGGAGCCCTTGAGGCCCGTAAAGGGAGGGAGTATCAGTCTGGCCCATCCTGGGAGGTGCACGAGGTCTGGCGGCAGGTCAGCATCTCGGCCTCCATTGCCTTGAATGTGGAACATCTGAAGTTGGCGGAGGGGAGGACAGAGAGACCAACCTCCCACACCCCTCCCTCTGCAAGGGTAAAGGGCGCTGGGCCACTAAAGCAATCGGGGGCTGGCGGGGAGTGGAGGGGAAGAACCACACACCGAGGTCAAGAACAGAGAAGCACTCAGGATAAGACATCTCATCTCATTGGAAAAGCAGGAGAGAATTCGAAACGTATCACCCAGCCACACGGGCCTGACTGGGGGGTGTGGGGCTCGGCAGCTGTGCTAAGGCCAGAGGACAGACCGAGGGGGGACAGGAACAAAGCTCAGGATGCTTCTCCTTCTACCTTTTCTACATCGACCTTTCCATCGTGCATTTATTCAGCAAATGTTCACGGTGCCCTGCTGAGCGCTAGGGCTACGACAAGCTCCTGGCCCTAGGGAGCGTCGAGTCTGCTGATGGAGACCTGGGGTCACCAGACAGCTACCGTGGTGTCCCGTGTGCTACAGTGGGGGGAGTGACATGCGATTTAGGGAACAGAGAGAGGAGCTTCGAATGCAGATGTGGTTGGTTGGTGGAGGATCCCAGAGCAGGAGCGAGCAGATGTAGATGGCAGGGAAGCTGGTCAGGTGGGGGGGCCTGCCCGTACGTGGAAAGGCCCTGTGCATGGAGAGAGCTCAGCACATTCCAGGCCAGGGTAGCTAGAACATGGGCCTCCAACTCTTCATGCTCGGCCCTGCGAGCCTGCTAAGGTGCCTGGTCTTTATCCTCAGAGTGGCAGAAGCTAATGAACAATTTTAAGAAGGGAATAAGAAGCAAAAGAGGCTTTGCCCCAAAGCTCATGATTCTAGAACCTTCCCTCGCAAGGGCTCCTTCAAGGCCGTGAGAGAAACTTGGGCAAGTGTTCACCTGCTCGCAGGTTTTTAGAAATGAAAAGTATCCCACATTTTCTTTTTAATTTAAAAGCCTTTCAAGTTGGATGAGCATCAGAACCCAGGAACTGGGATGTGCCCCCAGATAATGAGGTCAGACTCGGTGGTTAGAAGGCGCTCCCAGCATAAGATGTACCAGACCAAGAGCAAACCATAGTGGAAACCATGAACTTAGGCTGATTATGTGTCAGTGTGGGTCACCGACAGAGTGTAAGGCACCACTCTGGTGGGGGTGTGGATACTGGGGAAGCTCCATTCGGTTTTGCTGTGAACCTAAAACCGCTCTAAAAAATAAAGTCTTAAAAAACCATTGCAGTTGGAAGGTGCTTGTGGGCTGAGTGTGGGAGGTGGATGGGGTCCATTTTCACAGAGGAAGATCTTGTCCATCTTTTCGGGACACATAGTAGGCTCTTGGCACGCACTGGGTGTCCTGACAAAGCTTGCCGATGAAGGACAACGTGCCCCTTCCCTTTGGGGAAACCTTTCCCAGCCCTAGATTTAGGTGGATACCGAATGCCAAGGACATTTCCTACAGAGAAGAAGGTTCCTACTGCGGCTGATGACCATGACACCTCCCACCTGACCCCGTGGGACAGTGCTACCGCATGCAGGGAGCTGGTGACAGAGCCGGGCCTGGAAAGACCAATGGCATCTAATATTCAGTCTGACATCATCTGGCTGCAGTTCCCAGAGACTAAAATTAGGTTGAGGAAATTTAGGATGTGGCTTCAGATTTCCAAAAAAAAAAAAAAAACAAAACAGGGGTGAGGGCCAGAAAACGGATCATAAAAGAATTTTTGTGACTCAGTTCCAGCTAGGGGAAACAGACATGAGCTCCGCTGATGGGAAGAGGCAGAGGAATCTTCTATTCCTTCCCTGTAAAGGGGGACCCAAGTTCCCAAGCACGCTCCCACTGGTGGAGGGGGGGTTCCCGGGTTAGCCCCATTTCACCACCGGACCAGAGAGATGCCAGGCCTTATTCAAGGTCAGCCGGAAGCTGGCTGAGCTCCACTCTGAGCCCATCTCCTCAGCACCCTGCTCTGCTCTGCCCCCCAATAGCATTTGGTTTCTTCCCCATTTATGAGGTGGTCCAAGGGGGTCTGCTGCTCTGTCCGAATTAAATGTGTGTATCCCCAAGGCCCACCTGAAAAAGGTCTGGGCCACTTTGGTGGACAGACAAATGCCTGAGACTTCGAAAATCGACCCCTACCCTCATGTGAAATGGGGCCCACTGAGGATTAGGGAATCCCTCCTCATTTTATCACCTGATCTGAAAGACTCTTCGTGAGAGCTCAGGGAACCCCCAAAAGGTTTTCAGTCTCTGAACCCTTGGAAGCTGCCAGCACAGTTATCTGTGCCTGGGCAAGTTCAAGGAGAAACTGTCTGAAGCTTCGGCCAATTCTCAGGGTAGGAGATGCACGCCCCCTGAAATGTTAACACTGTTGCCTGATGTCCAGTTCAGTCCCTCCTTTTACAGATGAGGAACTGGGGAGGGGATGCTGATAGCAGCAGGTGGAAAGCAGGAGCCGGGGGGGGGGGACGGAGGGGGGAGGAAGAGAGCAGAGCAGAAAACGCAAGGAAAGCCAAGGGTAAGTGAAGGAATGAAAAACGGAACTGGGCAAACCATCACAAGTGTCAACCATCAGATACAAATGGGGCTTGAGGTTTTCTGGAAGACGAAGCAAAGAATCACATCTCTAGGATCGAAACCACCAGCTGCTGGAGAAAATTGAACTTGCGGTGTTGGCAAAGATGTGAGACGTTCCTTCGGGGGCCTCCCCGAAAGGGGGTGAGTGCGGAGGTGGTGAGGTCCCCAAGCTCTCCCAGCGGAGATCCACATCAGCCCTTAAGGAAACTGTCCCAGGGCCTCCCGGGGTGAGCTTGGGCAAGGCTGGGCCCTTACCGGTCCTGTGGGCCATTCTTCTGCCTGCTCACCTGGCTATGGTGAGAATTACCGGAGCAAGGTCGCAGGAACCCCACCACACCCACACTAAGCCAGACCCAGAGTTAGCAGGTGCTCTATACGGAGGTGAGTTTTCTTCCTTGATAAGAAAGGAAAAGGACAGGTTACCATCAAGCATTGTGGGCATCTTAGGGCTTGAATATTCTGGCATCTTTAGGACTGCAGTAATCCTAGTGCACCTCCCCCCCCCACCCCGCCCAACAGAAATGTAATCCTGGCAACACAGCAGGGACTTGGGCCCAATTTGGGGACTTCATTTCCAACTTATTGGGCAAATTCTTTTCCAGTTGCACAAGAAGGTGTACGGGAAGACTAGCATCCCCCCTGAGAAATGCAGGTTCTAAGTCCAACTCCCACATAAGGGCTGTGGGGGGAGAATGAGCTGCAGGACAGTGTGTCGACCCTCAAGGTTTTCCGTAGCTAAACCAAAGAGAAAGGGAGATGCGCCCCTGCAGAAGCCAAAGAAGGATCGGCAGGAAGTGGGGGTGAGGAAGAGACGATCTCCAACTGGAAAAGCCAACTCAGAGCTGGCCACTCATGGCAATTACAACTCAGAACATGGAGCCTCTGAGACTCCTATGCAGTCCCACTCAGGGACTGGGGTTCAAAAAAAAAAAAAAAAAAGAGTTGAAAACAAGTACTCAGACAACAAGGTGTACCCACATGCTCTCTGTTTACCTCAAGAGCCAAAGGGTGGAAACAGCCCAAGCATCTTGGTCTGAAATGGGGCCACTTCCAGTTTGATATGTAAATCCCTCAGTCCCAGGCTTCCATCCCCTTTCTTCTTCTTTTTTCAAGATTTTATTTATTTATTTATTTATTTATTTATTTATTTATTTATTTATTTGAGAGAGAGAGCATGAGTCGGGGGAGGAGCAGAGGGAGAAGCAGACTCCGCACTGAGCACAGAGCTCACGACCCTGAGATCATGACCTGAGCCGAATTCAAGAGTCAGACGCTTAACCAACTGAGCCACCCAGGCGCCCCAATCTCCTCTCAAAAATGGTAACTGCCAACCTCACTAGGGAATTCCTGCCCCCCAGCTGCTTCTCTGTGGGGCAGATGTACAGCTTTTCTCACTAGCTGTCTGCACTCAAGCCCAAAGCAGATGGGATATTAGCGTGATGAAGTTGAGGCTCAGAGAAGTTAGTGACTCCCCCAGGGCCACACAGTGGGCTACAGAGCTGGGACTTGAACGCAGGCCTCTGATCCTCGGGCTGGTGTGATGACCAATGCCCATTCCGCTTCTATCCTCCCAGGGTACAATCCCATGGCTCCCAGGGGAATGGCTGTCACACCAAGCAAAGACTCAGAGGGCAAAGCCCTGAGAACCACCTTTCCCACTGCACCTGCTTTGTAGCTCTGGGACTTCAGGTCTTGTCCCGCCCCAACCCTCCCCCACCCCCCCATCACATTCCCAGTCCTAGGACTTCAGGGCAGGAGTCAGCTGCCCTCAGACCAGCATGCTTCCCCACCTTTTCTTGCAATCAGTCAAGCCAAGCTGGAATCCTGGATCCACCCCATACAGGGCTATGGGCCGAGAGCAAGTTTCTTAACCCTGTGTCCTCAGTGTCCTCTTTTCTAAAATGGGAATGTGGGAATAAAGTTGATGCTCCTGTGAGTGTTTAACAGAGGAGCCCCATGAGGAGCTCACCGTAGTGGTCAATTCATGCTAGTTGTTAATATTCACTTTCCCCCCTTTAGCTCCTTTTGTAAAAGGGCTAACCTACCAAATAAATGACATTTACTAAGGGACATTTAATTTATTTTACCATTTTGAACTGAGATCCCATTTAAAGGCTACTTGGCTTAAAATCAGTATTAAATAGCAAAATGCTCAAAATGAGTCAAGGTGAATTTCAGGACAAGCTTTGGGAAGTTCAGGGGACTGAAGATTCAGACCCAAATCCAACCTCATTCCTGCTGGCAGGGAGCCCAGGGACATCTAAGGGACTAGGACAGCTTTTGTTAGAGCCGTGTCTGAGGGTCACCCAGGGACTGGGGAGCCTGGAGGTATGATGAGATTTTGACCAATCAAAGAGGCAGAACGGGGTGGGAGAGAGACATTTCTCAGCAGGGAGAATGCATGCCAAAAGACAGAAGTGAGAAAGAAGAATAATAAAAGAAAAATACTAATATAGTATGTCTGTGTGCAAGCCCTATTTTAAACATATTACAAGTATTAACTCATTAAATCCTCACAACAACCCAGTGAGGGTCTTAGTATTATGCCCATTTTACAGATGAGGAAACTGATTGGATGCATCTCCCCAAGTCCACATTCTTAACCGCCATGCCTCAAATAGCTCGGTATCATTGGAGGGTAAGATCTGGGTGGGGATAAAGGATGGAAGACAGGAGGGCTCTCAGGATCTCTCATGCCACGAGATGTTTGGACTCAGGACACTGTACGTGCACAACCCTAGGGGGCGCCATCACTGCCCAGACATCATAGATTGGTAGGTTTATTACACCCATTTTCCAGCAGATGGCAGTCAAGAGCCTTGAGGAAGGGGCACCTCTTCCTAATCCACACAAAGACACAGAACACACACTAGTGGGATGTCGTTTTGGCTTATATCCAGAAAGGTCTGAAAGGGGGAAGGGAATGTTTAGTTTCCATTTTGGACAGGAGGCGGCTGGGGTGGTCCAGGTGATTGGCGAGTGAGGTCTAAACTAAGAAATGGGCATGGGCCAGAGAGGAGGGGATGGGTTCGAGGGCTGGGGAGACAGAAGTACCCACAGGACTTGGGGATCCCCAGAACTGGGGTGGCAGGGGAGAGGAGAGCGCTGGGACTTTGAGGTTTCTGGCTTCATCAGCTGATAGAGTGTGGCCCATCACTGAGCAAGGAGAGTCAGCAGAGGTTCTAGAGGGTGGTGATGAGTTGGCTTGGATTTGCAGGGGGTGAGGGGAGTGCAGGGATCTAAGAGGGACCGGCCAGAGGGTGGCTGGTCATACAGGGATGAATCTCGGCACGTGACCCATCAATCCGGAATGCCAGCACGCTCACTGGGAACCCTATAACAGTCCTATAATGGTCCAGGCTATCCTGCAGAGCTATTGCGAGAAACCCGGGAGGGCGTGAGATCTTCCTGTGGTCTTGGAGCAAATGAGGTGAAGCCAGGAAGCCCTTCCATCCCACCACCGTGGGACTCTGAGTCACCGGCCCCCTCTTGTGCGAAAATGATCCTTAAATATACTGTCCCTGGGCGCTACAAGAGCTCGCTGACTAATGAAAAGGAGTTCTTAGTTCTGGGAACGAACGGAGTCCTGACACCCCGGGAACACTGCAGCTGGGCACAAGGAAGAAAGAGATACGGGATCCCACAGCCTGGAGACAGTCGACATGGGGCTGGCACCAAGGACCCATCTCCAGCTCCTGGACCAGCCAAGCGGCCCACCCATGGCCTGGGGGCCCCTCCTCCAGCCGGAGCTGCTGTCCGAGGAGGCCTGGCGGGCACGTCTGGCCCAGGACCCGTTTGGTTTCTGCTAAGAGGCCCCCACCAACTCTTTGATTAGCAGCCAAGATGTGCTTCTTTCCAAGTCAAAAATAAAATAAAGCCTGTTACAAAGTGATTCCCTCTTCTCTGGCTCATTTTAATGTGGTTTGCAGCCTTGGTTTATTGCGAGCAGCCCTGCAGACAGCAAACACATGCTTGCAATATGCCTGTCAGTCGGGACGGGACTCCAGGAGGTGGCCGGGCCCGCAACCGTCGAGTCCCGCAGGAAGGAAGTCAAAGGCAAGTCTCTGAAGATCACGCAATCGGTGACTTCAAACACTTGTCCGAAAGGCTCTGAGTGGGTCTGCTTTGACCCTGTGTCCGTTCCCTCTACAGAACCAAGGCGGAGAGGCAGGGGAGGGGCAGGGCTGGAGAATTCGAGGAGTGAGGGAGGTGGAGGGTGGAGGGTGGAGGGTATGGCTTCTCCTGTCCCAGGGTTTTCGGAAGTGGAACAAGGCGGGGGAGGCGACCAGGAGACCGAGGGTCTAGCCTGTGTCACCTTCAGCATGTGCCGATTCCAGCCCTGGGCTGCCGAGCCTCAGTTTCCCCATCTAGAGGAGAAAGCCTTTGGCCCGGATGTCAGAAGATGACTCCCAACTCCGACGTTCTCTGCTTTCTCTGGGTGGGGACAGTGGGGCAGGGCCAGCGGGGTGGGGCAGGGCCAGCGGGATGGCCCAAGGCCTGACTGGATCTTGTGGGATCTTTGCAATTAGGTGGAGTCAAGAGGATGCTTTAAATGTCATGGGGCCATCCCAGGGTGCTGTCCGACTCTGCCTCAACATCCCCCACCAACAAAAGGTCCAAGGTCCGCTACCTCTCTGGAAATTGCCTCGGGGGCACCTCTACTTCTTCATCCCTTGGTGCCAAGTACGCTCACTAGTCCTCCCCCAGAGACCCTGGCTCCTTCCCCACCCACGACAGCCCTTTAGATGTCTGCAGAGCATGGCCAAGTCTCCCCTGAATCCATGCCCTTGGCTCAACACCCCTGCTCTGCAGCCTCCACCTGCGAGGCCTGGGGCCCAGGCCTGGCTATCTTCGGCAGGCTGGTGCAGGCAAGACCCCATTCTGCTGACCGGCCCCCTAACAGAGACATCCAGAGGAGGGAACGCCGTTTCTCGAGCAGGTTCTCACGGATGTTCTCATTCCCTCCTTGCGGCCTCTCCTGTTCTATGATCATGTGACTTTGCCCAAAGTCGCCTGCCTGGCAGGTCACTTACTTTCTCCCGGCCTGCCCTTCCTCGCATACAAACTGGCGTGCACGGGCGTGCACACACATACACACACGGTATTCACACGCTGCAGGCAGGGACGACAGCGGTCCAAGCCCCAGCTGGAGCCCGAGAATCTGGATAATGAGGACCTGGGCTCTGGCGCTTGGTGGCAGGGGACTGTGGGCAAGTCAGTGAATTCCTCGGGGCTTGGGGGCCTCACGTGTGTCATGAGCCAAGCAAAAAAAAAAAAAAAATCATACAACCCTCTCTGTGCTGCCAGCCCCTCGGAGCCCTGGAGAAGGACCAGAGAAGCAGCCGAGGAGAGCCGTCTGGTGAATCACAGACCCCAGCACCCATGTCCCTTCTCAGCAGCGGAAAGGGCATCACCCCAACAGACCGAATGCGGCAGAAACCCCCCGAGTCAGGAAGAGCATTGATGGGGAGGGGGGAGGGCTTTGATCCCTAAATCCCAGAGTGTGAGGAAGGGTCAGCTTGTGGCAAAGAGGGGGCGCTGGCTTACACAGGACTGCGAGCCCAGGGGTCTGCAGGAGACAGAGAGTGGCCATGGCTCCCCACCGCCTTGGCTGGCGGCGGACAGGAGGGGTTAGCTGGCCCCTTGAGCACGGTCCCCTTCCCGCAAAGCCCCGTAAATGGCACACAACAATGAGGCAGGAAGTGGAAGAGCCACTGTGGTCCAAACAATGTCGAGAGAGGGCTTTGTCGAGAGAGGGCTGTAGCACCCGCCTCTCTCAGGAGGAGACACGCTGCACCCCCTTCCCCAGCCCAGCTCCTTGAACAGGGGCCACCTCAACTGCTCTCAGCCCTGACTGGAGCCCCTGATTTCGGGCTGAAGGACAAGAGTCGTCATTGCTGGCTTTGAGGCTCCCTTCTTAGGGTTCTTTGTTTCATTAGCGCCTTTGCTACTCCAGGTGGGGGAGCCCCACAGATCCAGTTCTAGGGCCCCAGGATGAAACCCCATCACGGATGCGAGAAGAAATAATGAGAAAGCTGTATAACGGGAAGGCCCACCTGGCCCCAGCCTGCCTGGCCCCGGCCTTGTCCTCCAGTGGGCAAACTAAGGCAGTTCTGGGGGTGCAGGGAGGCAGGCAGGGCCCTGGGGAGCCACAGAAGGCACTGGGGCAATTCACCTTGGGGTGGGAGGAGGGGAAGGAAGAGGCATGTCTGTCCTGGGGCCCTTCTGGGGACAACTGCCCCCGGAGGGAGGGAGTGCCCATCCCTAGAAGTACCCAAGAGGGGGTGGACAGCCACCTGGGGGGCACGCCAAGGGGAGGGCTGGTTCACCAAGAACTCGTGGGCTGAGCCGCCCACCCACAGCCCACAGTCGCTCACAAAGCTCAGGTACACACCTAAGCCCATGTGCACACACTCATGCACACATGCACACCACCAAGAGTCTGAGCACCACTGCGACAAGACTCTGTAGTGAGCACTGTAGGGATGACCCCAGTGACCCTTTTGACAAAACAGATCACGTGGCTGAGCTGGGGATCTGGGCCTGGGCAGACAGAGAGTGACAAGGGTCAACAAGAGCGGCAACTCCTACAGAGAGCCTGGCTTCCATCTGGACAGACCAAGGAAGGGTAGGCATCCTGGAGGAGGTGTCTGTGAGTTGAGAAAAAAGGGTGGAAGATTGTGGACTTGAGATGGGCCACCTCCAGGGGGGCGTCACCTCTGAGCTTGCGGTCCCTCCCAGCCCCGCCCCACCCCACCCCTGCAGAGGCAGGGAGCCCCTCCAGACACAGACCCAGGCGGCAGGGGGAGCTGGAACAGGGCCGGGCAGGGGGCTGGGTGTGGGTCTCCAGGCCAACAACCCTTGTGGCCACCACCCCATTTCCTCCCTAATCCTGCAGGTTTATTTCAGTTGGCAGATTCCTAAGCAATATTTAACAGCCTCGTTTAGATTAGCGGGACAATTTTATTTTTAATAAGAATAAAAATAAAACACCTCCAAATATGAGGCCCAACTCCTACAGTCAGAAGCCGATTCTAGGGAAGCTGAGGGCCCCACCCCAGAGGTCTGGAGCTCAGACTGTTGGACCCATGTCTGCAGGTGGTTGGCTTACGCCAGGGATATTAAAGACAACTGTAGCTCAGAGAGGGACCAAACACCCAAAAGGAGCTCCCTGCACGTCTGTGATCATAGGGTTTGCTGTCAAAAGACCCCCTTCCTCCCCAGATCAGGGGTTTCTGCACGAGGCCAGGCTCTTCGGGCCTCAGTATGACCTGGGGAATATACCACCAGCCCACGAGGCCCGGCTCCATGCTCACCGGGCCACCTTTCTATGGGGTTCTGGGTCCCTGGTACCCAAGTCCTGGGCATGTCTGTTGGCCAGTGGATAGGGAGACCCTCGGTGGTGATTTTTATGCATTCCTCCTCAAACATGCCAACTCCCACTGGAGCTCTGAGATCCTCTGAGACTCAGCCTCTCTGAGCTTCCGTTATGTTATCTGTCAGTAGGGATAACAATCGTAATATTATATCTATTATTATGATGTTGTTGTATATTATATAAGTGCATATTACGTATTAATACTAAATGTAATAGAATGTCACGTCGCATAACATAACAAGGCCTGCTTCATGGAATTGCTGGGAGGGCTCGGGAAGAAAATCTGCACAGCGTTCACTCGGGGCCCAGCAGAGAGAAAGCGTTCGCGAACCGAGGTTATCATTTCCATTATGAATCAGGATGCTCAGCTGGGAGTTTCCACCGAAGCACTGAGCTGTCGAACTCCAAAGTGGTTTTAGAAACAAGCCATCGTGCAGAAAGATCAAAGTGGGGGACCAAGGACAACTTGCCCCATCAAAGATAATAAAAGGGTTGAGAGGCTTTTCGAAGGTTTATTCGAAGAGCAAGGGGCGTGCTGTGGGACTCGGCGGCCTGCCTGGCCAGCCTGGAGAGCGGGCTTTAAGGGATGGCTGTGGGGTCACTCGTAGAGCCTAAAGGGAGTTCCCTGCAAGGACACGGTACAGGAGGCTGTGGGGTGACTTTTGCTCTGGAAATCCAGGAGGTGGGAGGTCGGCTGGCTGGCTGCTTTGGTGGTGGAACTAAGAATCGAAGGATCGGCCTGCGTGCTCTCGGAGCTTTTCGGAGCAGAGGACGTGTGGCCGAGTGCCCTGGACCAGATACGGGAGGTGCCCGCAGTGAGCTGGTTGGGGCAGCACCTCGGCTCCCACCCATCACGGAGGAACAGACCTCAGCAGAAGTCCGAGGTGGCCTCCATATTCCTGGAGGTTGAAAGAGGCGGAAGCAACTGCTGGAAGGCGTACATTCACCCTGGGGCTTGGGGTGGGGGAAGTGTCCCTCACCAGGCACGGCAGCCCCAAGAGCTTCTGGAATGTGTGTAGGACGAGCGGCCACCCTCCTGCTCTTCCGGCTTGGCCTCCACCCCAGACCCCGGTTTCAGCCTCGCAGAGATGGGGGGCTGGAGTGGCGAAGGGGCAGAGAAGGCGAGAATGCCCCCCCCCATCGGAACGGTCAGCCCGCGGCAGGCCCCAACTGGGGAAGGGGGCAGATTTCGCTTTCAATCAGGTTGGGAGTTCTGATGATGATGTAGAAGCAGACATGTCTGGTTAATGAAAGGGACTGAGTTTGTGACTGTAACTGACGGTCAAACTTTCTGTTACCTACCGAAGGGTCAGAAAAGTCATGGGGAGGCCCAATTTCTGCTCAAGAGCGGGGTAAGACTCCCTGCTTGAGTACGTTTTAAAGGGAACGTAGGTGACAGTAACGTGACCACATCGGCAGGGTCTGCCATTATCTGTCATGTGACCAGGTGGGTACGTGACCCAGCCGGGCCAATCACAATCCTTCCCTGTGAGTTTTTTCCTTCTCCAGCATCAGGAAGAACCCCTTTTCCTCTTGGGCCTCGAGAAGTAAGGCTGTGCTCTGTGCTGGGGGGAGAGGCTCCTCCGAGGGAATGAACGGGGCACACATCAGGGCAAGACGTGAAGATGAGGGACAGAGAGATCTGGGAGGAGGGTGGGGGGGCAGGAGGGGCGACTCCCTGGTTCCTATTCATCCCGAGGCCAGCTCTAAGCAAACTTTTTGCAGTTTGGTGTTGGGACTCTCCTGGAGTGCTTGAGGCTCCTATCTCTCACAGCTGAAGGCATACAGAGAAATTCAGGAAAGCAGGGAGGTGGCCTCCCTCCTACAGGTGCCTGGCTGTCGCTAGAACCTTCCCTGCTAGTGGGGAGCCAAAGGTCAGCTTCCCACCATGACAATCACACCAGTGCTGGGGACCCTCATCAAAATTCTGTTTGGCATAGGGCTCATCAGCCTGTATTTATTTCATAAATATGATGTCATTTTGTCCTTCTGACAACCCTGTGAGCAAAGCATGATTACTTCCATTTTACAAATGAGAAGGTGACGTGATTTGCCCATGTCTCACCCACCGCTGGGAACTGTCATCATTCAGACTTGAACCCAGGTTGGCCTGCATCCCTGTTTCCTCCTCCCCCAAAGCTGCCTCAGTGGGTAGCCCCCCTTCCCTAGTCCTGGGGTCACATCAGCAGTTCTAAGGAAGGGCACTAGACTCAGTGATCTGTCTGGTCCCCCAAGTGCCAACCCTGACCAAATCCTCCTTAGTCTCTGAACCTCATCTGCAAAGATCATCCAGCCCTGCCTTCTCCTAGGCCAGGTGGAACACAAGCCGGCATATGGGGAGCTGTGAAGCCCTGCCTCATTCCCTGTGACCTCAGGGGCGGGATGACAGACACGTGTGTCGGCTCCAACGAAGAACAGACTTCAGGGGCGCCTGGGTGGCTCAGTTGGTTAAGCAACTGCCTTCGGCTCAGGTCATGATCCTGGAGTCCCAGGATCAAGTCCCACATCAGGCTCCCTGCTCGGCAGGGAGTCTGCTTCTCCCTCTGACCCTCCCCCTTCTCATGTGCTCTCTCTCTCTCTCTCTCTCATTCTCTCTCTCAAATAAATAAAATCTTAAAAAAAAAAAAAAGAACAGACTTCAAGCAAAATTGACCCAGACCAACGTATGAAACAATCAAGCTTCCTTGAATCTGGCTGGGGCTCCTTGATGGTCTCTCTACTCACCTCTCAGCCGCGTGTGGCATGAGGTCACCTTTCATGATGTCTGGTCCCATTGTGTTCATGCATCCATTCACTCACTCATTCATTCGTTCGTTCTCCAGGTATTTTTTGAGTAACAGGATACAGCAAGGAGCTGTACTCATTTGGTTCCATTCGTTACCAGCTAGATGAACTTGGCCAAATTCATCAAGACAAAGCCCTAGGGGGATCTACATTCCAGCAGAGAAAAGTAATTAGCATAATAGATAAGCCAGTTAGGTAGTAGGGTAAGTGCCATGGGGAGAAATAAAGCAGAGGAAAAGAATAGGCAAAGTGGGAGGCAAGGTGCAAGGGCCACCCCATTAGAAAGCCCAATAGGAGAGTGTCTCTGTTGGAGGAGACAGTAAGTGCAAAGGCCCTGCAGTGGAGAGAGAAGGGGGCTTCGGCAGAGTTAGCCAGGGATGCAGGGGGAGGCCAACAGTTGCCCTATTCAGCGGTTGCCCCCCCCAGGTAGGCAGAAGCCAAGTTGGGGAAAAGCCCCCACACACCTGAGAACAGATCACCATTCTGGGAGGCAGACATCCCCCAGCGCATTTCTGGGGCAAGGAAGAAGGAGTCTGGGGAGGGGTCAGGAGCCCCCATCTGTCCCCACTCAGTCTGTGACTCAGACCCCAGACGGTCACCATCAATCTTCCCTGGATGGCCATAAGGATAGAGATCACAGCTCTGGACCCAAAGTCCCGGGTCAGCCACTGGCCCTGCATCCACACAGAGAGGGGCTGGGGACTCGCACGGGCAACACCTCCCCCGGCCTCCCCCTCCCCAGTCTGGCCTTCCCAGGAAGGAGCATACCTCTGCTCCCCCAATCTGGAAAGCATTGAGGCTGAATGGCTCCATTTCAAGTGCAATTATTACAAACCCTTCAGGGAATGTGAGTTCCAAAATGAAATCTCTCTGTCAAAACTTTCATTAATGCGCAGTTGCTGTGCAGGGATCGGCTTACACCCGTGCCTGAGAGTGCTCCATGGAGACCAGATTCTCGGGGTGCAGCCCTCAGGGGAGCCTCAGCCTCCCTCAAGTTTGCAAACCCCAAAGAATCTGTCTCCAGCCCGTGTCTCCAAAAACAAAAACAAAAACCGAGAGACTTTGTCGTGGGAACACGTCCACTCAGATTTCTCCAAAGCCAGTGACAAACACGGCAAGGGACACACTACCGCACGCTGGATCATGAGAGTTCGCTCTGAACTCAAACCAGCATCCTGAAAAACTCGGAGGTGCAGCATCTCAAGCAGGCCCTACATGCTGCCTATAAGGAAACCAGGCCTCGAGACCCGGGATGCTTGCCCAAGGCTCGCCACACTCCCCACCCCCAGGACTGCTGCACCCACACCTGGATCACATCTCAATCACGCCACGGCAACTCTGATGACCCCCAGGGTAGGGTGTCCAGGGAGGCACCAAGGAACCCAGCAAGGGAGGCAGCCGTGGGTTTAGTTTTCCTAGAAGGCAAACGAAGCGCCTTAGTTTGGGGAAAATTCCTGGACCAGAAGCCCCAGGATCCCCCTCCCACCAGTCCACGTTGCTCTTCTCAGATGGATGCAGGGTATGAGGGAAACAGCAGAGCAGTGACCCCCACTCTCCCTGGATCCCCTCCCCCCCCGAAATCCTCCTCCTGGCATACCAGGAAGGTCTTCCTGAAACAAGATCTAAACTCTGCTTGCTTCCCTGTTCACTGACCTTCAATGGCTCCCCATTGCCAAGAGGACCAAGGTCAAGTCAGCCTGGGCGGGCAGCATCACCGTGTCCAGCCCTGTGAGCCCCACTCCCACCCAAGTGCCCATGCTCCAGAGCATGCCAACAACCACTAGCTTCTCCCTGAACTGGCCCCCGTGCCTTTGCATTTGCTGTTCGCCCTACAATCTTCAAGCATTCAGCATTCACAGGGTCTGATGAAGAGATTTTACGTAGACAGCTTAGTGGCTCAGGGCACAGGTTATTAGGTTCAAGTCCCAACCCAGGCACATACGAGCTGGGTGAGCACAGGCAAACTCTCCAACTTCTGTCCACTTTGAGAGACGAATTTTCTCCTCTACAGAATGATCCCCATCTCTCATGATTTCAGGGATTCAATGAAGATTAAATGCTTATAAAGCGCTCAGCCCAGTGCCTGGTTCACAAGCTGCCCAGCACAGGATAGCCAAAATAAGATGAATACAAAAAAAGGATGAACCCACGGCTCCCTGAGCCACAGGTCATGGGGCTCTAGACACCGGGAGTGCAGAGCAGGGGTGACAGCTGAGGTTGATGGCTCCTCTTCCAGGGTGGCTCTCTGATAGCCTGACATTCTCAGTGGATAGTGAATGCCTCTTTAAGACGACACTCGCTGTCTCTTCCTCAGAAGAGCCAGAAGAGCATCAGGTCAATTCATTTCTGAAACCGCAGCAGCTCCTTCGGGCTGCATTTGCCCGGAAAAAGGTCTGGAAGCAGAGGGGAAGCCTGGGCATGAGGGGCACAGCCCCACCCCCCTGGAGCTGAGATGAGCCACAGCCAGTGCCGGGCAGCACCTGACAAGCACGGGGTCTGGCCTTCAGCAGATAGGGAACGTGTGCTCTTTATCGCAGTACCAGGCCCAGCCAAGTCAGGTTCATGCTATTAAAACCAGCGCAGCCGGAGGACCCGGGGGGAGGAGCTTGGCCTGGCCACCCGCCTCGCCTTCCTTTCCTTATTTCACTCACTCACTCATTCAACAAACCTTCTGGTGCCTCTATTTAGTGTGTCTGCATGGTCCAAACCAGGCGTGTCTCTATGCACTGGAAATGCAGACAAAACCCAATCCTGGCCCGCAAGGAACCCCTTCTATCCCTGACGCAAGGTTAGAAATCAGGAGTTGGTGAACAGTGACGGGAAAGAGAATTGCGTCTTTATTTGCACCAACCTCTAACTGAAATGTAGCATTTCCTTCCATTAGGAACGTGGTCACAACAACAGCCGCGACAAAGCAGAAGAAGCCTCGCCTGTATCTTGTTCCCTATGGAATTCACAGACCTCACATTACAATTGTTGCAGCTAGCTAGAAATATCGCTTATGCTCATCACTACTTTGAAATTCTGGGAGTCCTCAGGCCCACTGTTAGATCTTGCTATTTGTGTGTTGGCAAAGGAGGACACGGGCTATTTTATATGTCATTTGTATTTTTTAAAAGTTTTTTTGATAACTATTCTGCAACCATTTGTAATCCTGATCAATTGTTTTATGCATGATTCTGGGAAATAAATAATAAGACATTATAAATATTATAAATAATAAGGCATAATAAAACATTATTCTGAGAAGAGACGCACAGGTTTCAGCAGTCAAAGGGGGTCATGGCACCAAAAAGTGAAGAACCACTGCAATCTTCATGTGGTGTAGAGACAACTTCGACCGATGGGGCAAAGCCACCACCGCAGGCTCCCCGAGGGAGTCAGGGGGGCTTCACAGAGGAAGTGACTTCTGACCTGGGCGTCTGTAGACAAATAGAACCTGCTGGGCAAACACAGAGGGGATGGAGTGGGAGTAGTTCAGCCTAAGTTTGGATGAAGGGGGGGAAGAGAAGCAGCCAGTTTGGTGGTGAGGTAAGGAGAGGAGAGCGGTGGGGGAGGGAGGGAATCAGGCTGCTCTGGGAACAGCCAGGGTGAGGGTGAGGGGCAGTTTGGTCTGTCCTGGCTTCTCACTCCCTAGTGCGGTAAGGAAGGAAAGAATGAGCTCCAGGCTCAGTGGGACCCTAGCTCTGCCATTCACCCCCTGGTGGAGGAACCCTGGACGCCTCTGAGCAAAGTGACTGCTCCTCCCTGGGTCTTAACTTTCTCCCCCATAGAAGGGGGATGACAAGGCCTTGCCTTGTTTAGGACAAATGCCATAGTTTTCTGACAATTGGTACCCAGCGACTATCCAAGAAATGGTGACAAAACGTCACCATCATTACCCATATTTTTTTAAAGATTTATTTATTTATTTTAAAGAGAGAGAGCACGCAGGAGCAGGAGGGGCAGAGGGAGAGAGAACCTCAAGCAGACTCCGCGCTGAGTTCAGAGCCCCACGTGGGGCTCAGTCTCACGACCCCGAGATCACAACCTGAGCTGAAACCAAGAATCCGACACTTAACTGACTGAGCCACCCATGTGCCCCATTGCTATCCATATTATTTTTACTACACTATTTCTATCTACTGGCTTTTTCCTTAAGAGAAAACAAAGAAGCCTTTTCCCAAAAGATCCCACTGTCTGGGCAAAAGGAATGAGCAAGAAATGTCATTTCCACAAGAGTTCAAATCTTACCCTCTTCAACTCAACATCTGCGCTGACCAGGGGACAGGCACAGGTTGGGGGGGGTGGTTCAGGCATCCAATGTCCTGGCCTCCAGGCAGGGACCCCACCCTTGGCAGCCCACCCAAACCCAGTGGTCTCGCA
This sequence comes from Mirounga angustirostris, assembly GCF_029215605.1. Lineage (NCBI taxonomy): Eukaryota > Metazoa > Chordata > Mammalia > Carnivora > Phocidae > Mirounga > Mirounga angustirostris. Next base: position 172,451,101 of record NW_026991713.1, read on the forward strand.
TCCCGTGACACCAAAGTCCTCACAGCCCTCGGGGACAAGTGCCTGGCACGAAACGCCTTGCCACGCATTTGCTCTGCAGTGTTTGCACACTTCCTCGGTCTGACTCCCGCCCCGTGGCTTACTTCAAGACACCAGCAGGACGCCATGGAGGTGGGACGTGTCGCACAAAATCCGCTCCAGTGAGCAAGGAGGAGGTGGCTCTGGCCCACAGCTGAAAATACCTTGCAGGGAAAAGCATGACTGTTCCCATTTTACACGTGAAGACAATGAGGCTCAAAGGGCCCAAGTTCACACACCTAGAGGCTCTGATCTGTCTCTGCTTTCCCACCAGGACTCCTTACAAGGGCATGGCCTTGAAGAGCTGGCAGGACAGATGGACAGACTGGGGGGGTGGGGATGCTGCAGGGGGCGCCCGCCATCCACAGTCCCTGGAAGGCCCAAGGTGACCTGCCCGCTGGAGGGAGCTGGGGAGGAAGCTAAGCCTACAACACCCCCAGGGACAAACTAATAGCCACCCAGCAGACCCTATTTACATTTCCCCTGCAAATGCTTTTTATTGTTTTGGCTTTTTCATCAAGGACTCCCTTTCTTCTGAACCAAACAAAAGCCCATTGTCCTGGCAGTTCCAGGAGCCCTGGGAATGCTGTTCCACTGGGACCACTGGGGTGTCTCTGCCTCTGGAACCCACATGTCAGTGGAAGAATTGGGCGGGAGGCCTGGGACCCTTAGCCGCTGCCCATCTGGCTGCACTGTGACCTTGGGCCAGTCATTTGACCTTCCTCAGGCTGGGTAGGGTTCACCTCTGAACAGGAGGCCATGCCCGGACCCACACTTCACAGGGATGTCCCGGGGGTCATCAGGAGTGGATGTGACCAGCTCAGTGTGGGCACTGGTTCGCAGAAAGTGCTCGGTGTCGGCCAGTCCAAACCCGGCTGTGGGGCCTCAGCAGCAACAGGAGTGAGTGGGTGAGATGGGTCTCGGGGCCCCTTCCAGCGCCGACTGCTGTCATTCGCTCCCAGGGTGACAGAGGATGGAATATATCTGGCACCTGTTTTCCCAGCTGGGCTCTAACCGCTGAGAAGGCCCCGGGCCGTGCCCTTCCTACAGCCAGCCCCCCACCCCAGCCCAGGCTCCCGGAGGGGTCTCCTGTGACTTTCTCATCCTCGGATGTAAGCACCTCCCAGGTTCCCAAGAGGAGTGACAGGGAGGCCCGGGGCATCCCCAGCCCTGCTGAGGGTCCCCATCTTCCATCCCCACCTGGGAATGTGACATTGACTCAAGAATGTCAGAGGTTAAACCAAGCTCCTCAACTCCGCAGACAGAAATTCTGTCGTCACAGGGCAGATCCTAACAAAAGGGAAAACCCCGGCTCTCATAACAATATAAAATGAACATGTGTCAAAGATTTTATTGAACGCATTAAATGAAGAGGGAACAAAGATGCTACACATAGTTCAAAGAAAACTCGTGGAACCACAAGATGTAGGCAAACAAGGAATTCTGTGCTGGGTTTACAAATAAATGCAAACCAAGGCCCGTCTCCAGGGCAACAACCAACCACATTCCTCTGGACTCACTCAGTTAATTGACATTAATATGGACGAGAATTGCTGGCCTTATTTCTCGTGGTGAACAACTTTACGGAGCCGTCAAATAGCTCAGAGACAAGGAAAGAAGGGGGAGCCTCCCAGGACACATAGGAAACTTCTCTTCCCCCTTTAAAAGTCTGCAGTGTCATTGGGATGACGGAAAAGTTCTGGGCGAATGGATGGTGGGACTTCATACTGCCGCGTTGTGTACCGAAAACTGGTTAAAATGGTAAATTTTATCTTAGGCGTGTTTCACCACAATGTAAATCACACTAAAGCGGGGCTCCTGGGTGGTTCAGTCAGTTAAGCATCTGTCTTCGGCTCAGGTCGTGATCTCAGGGTCCTGGGATCAAGCCCCAGGTCGGGCTCCCTGCTCAGCACTCTCTCTCTCTCAAATAAGTAAATAAAAAATCCTTTAAATCACACGAAGCTACCTTATGTATGGGCCGGCTGCAGCCCTGTTCACCTGCTCAACGAACAGGTGGAGGGGACCCATCCTAGCTGGGGACGGGCCGGGCACTCCACCCTCAGGAACAAAATTTGCGGACTTCTCCAGACCTTGTACATATCCACAACACTCAACTATGTCTCTAGAGCTCCGTAATGACTCTGAGCAGAGAATGCCAGCCTCGGAGGAGGGGAGTGGCCAATCCCGGGGTCATGGGTGAGTGAGGACTCCGGTCACCAAGCTCGGCCTTGAGTCTTTGCTTGCGTGGCCTTGCCCTCCTCTGGGAGGCACCTCCCTGGGGCTTCATCCCTCCCGGACGCCAGAGTCTGGGCTCTCTTCTCCAGGGGCTCATCCTCTGTGGCCCAGTGTCCATGACCAGCCCCGGAGGTTCTGCCCATCTCTGGGTTTTTAGAACATCTGTGTCCCGCCTTCTAGCCCCGCATCTCAGTGTCCTCTCTCTCCCCCAGCAGCCCTGGGCTCCTCTCCCATGCCTGCCTGGAAGTCCCTTGATTGGGAGCCGCTGACCTGGGCGCCCCTCCCCTCTCTGGCCCCAGGACTGGGCTTGGGGTCGCGCTGCCTGTCTGATGACCATGGGGGCAAACGCAGGGCTCCGGCCTCCCTGGAGATTGCCCCAAAGGCTTCAGAATTAATAGTACAGAGTCTGATTCCAACATAGCATAAATTACATCCTGGAATCCATTACATTCTGATCTGTTAGGCAGGAGGAAACGTGGTCTGTAGCAAAATAAAAGACATCCTGGAACCCATTACGGACGCTGATAGAAGACAAAGCCAGCAAAAAAAGGACATTATGGGATCGACGTGCCTAATAAAGGACGTGTTGGCATCTCCCTTCCACCAGGATGTGGATTAACAACAGATGTACTACACTAATGTCGATTTGTATGCTAATTTAAAACAACTGCATGGCCATTGCAGACAGGAATTCTATAAATGCAGCCTGGGTCCTGTTCCCCACAGCTGCCGGTGGCGGCAGGGGCCGTGGCTGGCTGGTGGGGACAGGCTCCAGCCCCCCGCCCCCTGCAGAGCCAGCTCAGAGCTCAGCTCCCAGCTCAGAGCCCTAGCCTCTGTTGAGTCTGTCCTGCGAACCCCAAGACCCAGCTTCATGGGGTAGGACCCAGACAGCCTTGGGCTCCATGGGGGATGTGGCACGGGGAATTCTGCTGCTTTCTCCACAGGATGAACAATCCCTGACCATCCCTTCCCCAAGGTTCAGCCAGGCCTAGAGGGTGAAGACAGATCCCAGAATCCCACAGAATCTCAGACCCGCTGAGATCACTTGGCCCCAGACCCCACCATCTGGGATGGGAGTCAGAGGCTGGGAAAGAGGATGTAACCTCCCAAAGTCAGAAGAGGGCAGCTGCCCAGCCTGGACCCAGTTCAAGCCTCCTCCGTCCGCTCCCCCACGGCCCTGGAAGCTCCAGGTTTGTAGCAACCTGCTCTCGGGGATGCCGGACCAGGCAGCTCTGTCCCGCCGAAGAGCCTTTCCTGAGGCCTCTTCAGGGCTAGGCCCCGTCCTGGACGTTGTGGACAAAGAAATGAAACAGAAGACCCCAGCATCCCAGCCCAAACAGCCGTGTCATCGAAGGCAGCCGCTGGTCAGTGGATAGAATTCGGGACAGACCGTAGAGCAGCATAGAGAAGGAAATAACCTTGAGAACCACGTTCTTTCTGGTCCATCAGCTCCCAAGTGTACGTCCCAGGGAAGCCTTGGTGGCCCCCGAAGCACAACAACCCAGGCGTGAAGGACCCAAACTCAACATTTATCACACAGCATTCAGGCCTGACTTTGGAAGGTGGGCCTGGCCTGGCATGACTAGCCTCTGAAGCCGAGGGGCCAACAGCTCACACAGGTGAACTGGAAGGCTGAGCAGGCGGCCCTGCTCCTAGGGCTCACGTGGAGAGACCGCACTGCCTCTTCACTGACCTCTGGGCTTCTCTCACCTCCCTGTGTGTCCCTGGCTCTCTTTCGCCCCTGGTAGAAATACATGATATGGAGTCAGAAGGTAGAATTGAAAAGTTTGGTGCTGCCACTAATTAGATATGGCCTCTTGCATGAGTTCCTTAACCTCTCTGAGCCCCGGGTTCTTCACGCACAAAGCTACCTAGCTGCCTTGCTGAGAGTTGAGAAAGAATGGGAAATGTGCCTGGCACAGTGCTGGATGGATACTTAGAAGGTGTCAGAAAAGTCCATTTTTTCCTACTCCACCTGTGGCAGAGGCAGATGTAGTCACCCAATATCCCATTTTCTTCCCTTGACTCCTTGGAGTTGACCAGTTGGCCACATGACTAGTTTGGGCCAAGAAGTTAGGAGAAGTTGAAGTGGTGAAAAGTCCATGTACCACTTTCCAGTCTCCCACCCGTTGCAGATGGTGCGGCTGCAAGATGGAGGGACTTCCGTCAACCCAGAGCCCTAAGGAGCTCTATGATGCCAGACCCTCTGCTGACCAACCCCAGACATGTGGCTCGAGTAAGAAAGAAACTTTTGTTGGCTCAACCCCCTGAAATCTTGGAGCTCTTTGTTACCAAAGGGTAACCTGGTCCATCCTGACCGTTACAACATCCTACATCATGGGCTTATTATAGGAATGATATGAGACTAGAATGATTAGCATAACCTGTGAACACTAACTTTTAGTTTCATTGCTTTTCCTTCTACCTCCTTCTCAGGATAAATTTGGCACAAGTAAAGATCCTAACTTGCATGAAAAAAAATTAGCTATTTTATTTTCAAAGCCCTCCATCTAGGCCACACAAAAATATCAATAAAGAGAGAAAACACATATGTTATCAATGCAACCATTATGGCTAGCATTTACTGCGTATGTACCATTTACTTATGTAAATCCTTACCTAGTCCGGATAACCCTTTATAGAAGGCAACATTCTTCCTACTCCAGTAAGGGAGAAATTTAGGCTTAAGGAGATTAGGTAGAGATCCCTGGTTCTGACAAGATGGGGTATAGGAAAATCAGAAAAACCCCTTGCTACAAACACATAGGAATGCTAGATAAAATATTAAAAAAAATAATTTTAAATGTATAGTTGAGTTCCCAAGAAAGAAAGGAGATGCTTACAAGAATAAAGAGGAAACTAAAATTGAGTAGCCACCATATGAGTGGCCACTGTAACTGACTTTGGGTTGAAGGCTGGTTATCACCTTAGTAATCTGGCTGCTTCTGTGTGAGATCTTCACACCCAAATGCTCTCAGGGTCCACAAAATGAGGAAGGACAGCAACCTCCATGAAAGGTTTGCTAGAAGACTACCTGCCAGTCAGCATGGGGAGGGAAGAATCTCTCCTGATACACCCAAACCTCAAACCCATGCCTTGTATGGGTCTGGGGTCTCAATTAATCTTAGAAACCCACAAACCAAGAAATTAACATAAAAATCTATTCCTGCCTAGTGATACTCTAGAGTGAATGTAAACTCTGTGGAAGAACGGTTCCACAATCCAGGCTGCAAGGGATTCTCAGGAAAACAAGCTGTGACAAAGATGAGCGTACCACAAAAAATGGCAGAACAGGGGTGCCTGGGTGGCTCAGTCTGTTAAGTGTCCAACTCTTGATCTCAGGGGTTTAGGGTGGTTTGGAGACATGGAGAAGAGAATGAGGATTCTTTCTGTCTACAAGGAGTTCCAGAGCAAAGAATAAAGAAAACGGCAAAGAGGCAACACTTGAAGAGATAATGACTTGGGGTTTCCTTGAATGGATTTAAAAATACATGGATCTTCATATATCAATTCAAGAATTCAAGGATCACAGTGAGTCCCAAACAGAGAAGTTAGCCTCTTCATACCTAGACAAGCCACAGGAATCTGCAGAATACTAAAGACAGACAAAATCTTACAATTAACTGAAGAAAAAAGTTGAGTTATCTCCAAAACATCTTCAGATCTCTCCACAGCAACAACAGAGGCCAGAGGATAATGAAATAAGGTCCCCAAAGTGCAGAGGGAAAATCATCATCAACCTAGAATTTTATACCCAACTAAACTATCGTTCAAGAGTCATGGCTAGTTACAGTGATTTTTGGACAAACAAAAACTGAAAGAAGCTGAAACTCAGATATATTAGGGGAATGCAAATCTTTAAAATGATATACAATTTCTCATCCATCAGGTTGGGTAACACGGAATATTGGCCAGGATATGGAGCAATGGGGAACTTATGTACACCGCCGGTAGGGTAGACCTTGGAACAATGAGTTTGGAGAGCAATCTGACAACTTCTACAAAAGGTAAAGATAAACATTCTCAGTCTGGGCAAGTCTTTGTTCACATGCACAAGGATCCTAGGGTATTCTCTGTGGTCCTGCTTGTAATTGTGAAAAAGTAGAAGCAGTATGTCTTTCAGAACGGGTGTGATTAAAAAAAAAACTATAGTATATTCATGCAGATGAACACTATAAAGCAGTTAAAATAGATGAGCTAGAGCTTAAACAGTCAAACGAATAGATCTCAAATATTTTAAGTGGAAAAGTAAACTGTAAAAGGATGAATTGGGCAGAACATCATGTATACAAATTTTCAAACACATATATTATTTACAGACATAAATGAATAAATATACTAACATATTATATATAGTTATATAATAATATATATTATAGAATATTATTACAGCTTTAGCTGTCCCTGACTTTAGCCATACCTGTGACATTTTAGAGCTTTAAAATACAACTGTCCCAGGGTACCTGGGTGGCGCAGTTGGCTAAGCCTCCAACTCTTGATTTTGGCTCAGGTCGTGATCTCAGGGTTGTGGGATCAAGCCCGAGTCGGGCTCCACGCTCAGCAGGAGTCTGCTTCTCTCCCTCTCCCTCTCCCTCTGCCCCTCCCCCTGCTCATGCTCTCTTTCTCTTTCTCTCTCTAATATAAATAAATCTTTAAAAATAAATAAAATAAAATAAAATACACTGTGTCCTGAATTATTTTAAAGTAAAAATTAAAGAGAAAAATCTGTCCTGAAGCAAATTTGGCATAATGCTAACTGTTGAATTTCAGTGATGGCTCCTACATAAGTATTTTAAGGGTGTTTTATGTACTTCTCAGTAAGTTTGCAATATTCCTTATATAAGGTTTACAAATTAAGAATTTAATTTGCCCCCTAGGATGGTAAGAAGTACTAAGGGTTGCTGAGCCCAAGTGCCCTGTGTTGTGAGCTACCTCCACAAAGGGACATGGCATTTCCGTCGGCTCCCCTATGTTCGGCGCAGAAGGCAGGTCCACATTTACCCCCACACTCTCCTGAAACCTCCCCGCTGAAGTGGCGGAATGAGTTGGGGTTTTTAAAGGTATAAATTGAGGGTCGCCTGGGTGGCTCAGTCGTTAAACGTCTGCCTTCGGCTCGGGTCATGATCCCAGGGTCCTGGGATTGAGCCCCGCATCCAGCTCCCTGCTCTGCGGGAAGCCCGTTTCTCCCTCTCCCGCTCCCCCTGCTTGTGTTTCCTCTCTCACTGTGTCTCTCTCTGTCAAATAAATAAATAAAACCTTTAAAAAAAACAACAACAACAATGGGTTAAGGGCAAGTTTATACATCGAATTTCAAGCGCTCACCACCCAGCCCCACTCCTCCACTAAGCTTCCAGAAGGCAGGTGGCCAGATGTACGCCCTCCATGTACGAAGGTGGACACGTTTTCTCAGGAGAATCTCCCCAGCCTAAGAGAACATCACTGAGGACCTACTACACACTCATGACCCATCTGCACGTAGCACACACATATGTAAACCTCACACACTGCACACTAATGCACACACACCACACAGACACACAATACCTTACAATCCACATACTAACGTACGCCCCCCATCAGGCACACCAACCGCACACAGTACACCCCCACACACGCACGTGCATACACACTCGTGTTACGCACACATGAACACTATACATAACCACCGCACACATCCTATATCTGCTCAGTGCGTGCACACACCATAAACACAGCACAGATCCTCACGGTGCAGAAAATACACACACACACACACAAAGCACACAGACACGCCCCCACTCCGTGAGTCCACCCTGTGACCGAATGGCCCCCCGAAATCCCCCCTTTGCCCTTGGCCTTTGAATGAGGACTCTTCTGCTGCCCAACCAACTGGCTGGCCACCTGCTTCTCATCGTGCCCAGGCCCGATCCCAGAGTCAGCCGCAGAAACCCCATATTTTGATTGATTCTTCATTCATTTCCTCCTTAGTGAGTGTGATAAGGAACTACAGACAGGCGATACCTGATTTCCCGTCCAGGATCAATCATGTACTATCCATGTGCTCGATCGTCACCTAATCATCTAATGCCCTGGGTGTTCACCAGGTGCTCCGCACTGAGCCAGGTGCTTTCGGGGAGACCCTAGACCTCCTAACACCCCTGCAGGGTAAGCCTTAATTTTCCCATTTCACTGATGGGGAAAGCGAGGCTTAGGGAAGTCACTTGCTTTGTCCAAAAGTTCACAGTTGGTAGTGAGGCCAGATTTGACTGTAGGTCGGGAGCCTCCAAACCCTGTTTTGTTTTTTTTTTTCCTCCTCTGGGGGGTGGTAGTCCTTGCAGACCAAAAAGCAGCAGAGAAAGTTCCAACTCTTGGGCAGCTCACAGACTAGTTGAGAAGATACACACGTAGGCAACGAGGAGAAAAAAAAGAAAATCCCAAACCGGTGAGAGAAGCACTGAATGAGAGGCCCAGGCAATAAATAACTGTTCAAAGCAGAGCACAGCACAGGGATTCTGGAACATTCCAACTGCACGTCAGGAAATGCAGCCCCTCTTGAGGAAAACCCCAGGCAGTGCTTGGTCATAAAGAACATTAGGAGGTTCTTGGGGGAACAGGGGACCTAGGGCCAAATGCACTACCTCCACAGCCCGAGGGTCCACTGGGGCCCCCAACACTCCAGCTGGAAGGAGTAAGCCTTTGCGCCATAGATTCCAGTGTTTATGGGCTCCTCAGAGCATGTGGGCACTTCATAAATGCAATTTGGTGGTGGAACGTTTGGCCGAGGGAAGGGATGTCCTCATCCCAGCTGCTCTGTGGTCTCCTGGGGATCGTTTTCCTGTGGCAGGATGAACATGACCCTGACCCACAGGTACCGGGATCACAGAGCTCCGTATCCTCAGCACACATGGTCTACTATCTTGTGCCACCTGGGATTGAATGGATCTCCCCACACAGTGAAGGTATTAGCATCACGCAAAGCCAGCCACCCTGTTCCAACACTCTGCCATCGCTCAGTCACATGCATGACTGGAGCAAAGCCCTGTGCGGTGACGTATGTGCTGTCCAAGGACAGGCCCCTGTGTGATGTCCTCTGGGGGCAGGCACCATGGAACGTCATTGCCAGATGCCAGGGCCTCCCCTGCTTCAAGCCTATGGCCCCAAGGTGGGCGCCTTCAACACACTCAGTGGTATCCAACCCCAGCTCGGATGGCCTTTGTGTCTGTAGTATAATAAAATATCTATATTTGATCGCCAGTTCCTGGTGCAGAGCCCCTAAAACCCTTGGAATTTCCTGAGAGACCCGAGCATCTTTGGTTCCTCATAATGAGTCCACCTCTGGGTTCATGCTAACGAGGCGACTCTTGGTGGGGCCCTAGGTGGCTTCAGGATGGGGGCTGGTCCCCAGATGAACCAGCCACGTGATTAGGGGGTTGGAACTTTCAGTTCCCCCACCCCTAACTTCTGGGGAGGGGAGAGGGGCTGGAGATTGAGCTCAATCATTAATGGCCAATGATTTCATCCATCGTGCCTGTGTAATGGAACTCCCTATAATGGGGCTCAGGGAGCTTTCAGGCTGGCAGACACGATGGCGTGATGGAAGCGTGGTGTACCCAGAGAGGCCACGGAAGCTCCATGCCCCTTCCCCCCATACTTTGTCCTATTCCATGTGGCTGTTCCGGAGCCACATCCTCTCTAACAAGACCACGGTCATCATTATAGTGGTCTCTGGAGTTCAAGGAGTCAGCCTAGTGAATTATCTGCCTTGAGGGGGTTGTGGTGCGACCCCATGAATCAACAGGGTGGCAAAAGCGCAGGTAAGCCTGGGGACCCTGTTTATGGCTGGCCTCCGAAGTGGGGAGCAGTCCTGTGGCCCTTTACCTTGTGGGGGCTGTGCTGATACCAAGTAGTCAGCGTCAGAACTGACCTGAAGGGCTGGACGCCCAGCTGGTGTCAGAGCATTGGAGAATCGGGGTCAGGATGACGTATTTGGTGTCAGAAAAACAAACGAACAAACAAACAAATGAAAAAACCCAAAAAGAGCCCATCTCCTCTTTCACAAACATCCTCCCTAAATTGCTGCTGGTGGAGCATTCAGCCCCTTCCAGAGGAGACTCTAGGACTTCCAAGACCAGCCCCTCACGTCGGCCCAGCACCTCACGGCCTGTGAAGCCGTTCCTCTGTCTTGCCACATTCCTCCTCACCACAGCCCCCAGGAAGTAGGTCTCAAACCCTAAAAGGCATTCCTTCTGCTCGACATGCATGTCTACTGATTTGTTCTGCCAGGTCGTAGAGGATCGGGACATGGCAATATTTTTGCTGGGAGAGTCTATCCCCTGCCCCCATTTTACAGATAGAGAGACTGAGGCCCTCCCCTGCCCCCCAGCTCCGGTGAGGCTGTGACCTGCCCAAGGTCAGGAGGGAGGGGCTCCAGCTTCCAGCACGGGGTTACTGGAGGAAGCCACCTCCTGAGACCAGAGTCTCTGCTGAGTCCTAGGGGCCTCACCTCCCTGCCTGCAGACAGCCCGGAAGGAAGTGAAAAGGGAAGTGAGCACTTCTCCTCCTCCTCCCAGAACAGCCCTTCCCCACACATGTTCAAGCCACAGAAATCTCTCGTTAAAGTTTTACAGTTAACCACTGAACATGCTACTTTGTCTCCATAATTTATACCTGACCTGGGTGTCTAGACATGACATCATGGTAAGGTATGCCTCTTTCTGCGGGAAGTTTACAATAACCAGAGCTCAGTGTCGTTACAAGGCCTTGCTCCGAGGCAGCCGGGAGCCCCGCTGAGGGGAGCGCAGAGCCATAGGCTTGCATAACTCAAAGCCACCCCCCCTCCCCAGTAGAATGATTACTAGAACCCCATTTCCAGAGAAGAAACCAATAGGCCAGTGACTTACAAAGGTCACGTGGGCAGGAACGGTCCCAACTCTTGGCCTCACACCCCAAGCTCTGTCCCTACCACCTGCCACCTCCCAAATTCCATTCACAGCATCTTCTGGGGCTAGTTGGCTGCCTCGAAGGGGAATTCGGTTGGACCCCGGACCCCAGCTATGAATCCCTGAGAGAACCTCTAGCAGGTGAGGTCACTCACCTAGGCCCTCAGCCCGGGGCTAACAGTCAGGACTGCTCAGGCTCCCTGGAAGCTGAGTCAATCCCACTTCTGTGGCCCCTTGTCCCCAAGGAATCCATGGGCATAAGTCCCATGTTGTACTCACACCCCGGTCACGATAAAAAAAAAAAAACAAAAAGCAGAGGTGGAATATCTCTTTCTCTCTCTCTCTCACACACACACACAAACACACACAGACATACCAGGACATAACCTCAATTCTGCAGTTCATTTTGGCCCTAAGCATCCACATTCTAAAGAGGAAGACCCCAGAATCAGTCAATGTGTATTTCTAACACCACTGTGCCTAGCAACGGGCAAGTAAGGAGCATAACAACAGTAACAAGAACCACGTATTAAGGGCCCACTGTGGGCCACGGACTGTGGTACATCGGGTACTTTTTATTCACTTTATCTGGTCTACAGTCCAAGACGGTTATCATTGTGCCCACTTTGCAGAGGAAGAAACAGGTTCGGACTGAGCAAGTGACTCTCGGATGGAGTGGGTACATGGAACCAGGATGTCAACCCTTGGTCTGGGTTGAAGTCCGTGTTCTTGCCACCGTCCTCACAGGCGAGGGGGACAGAATCCCTCGGCAGAGAGTGGTGGGCATGTGGTGGGCATGAAGGACCACCAGCCACGCCCTAGCTGGAAAACTGAGCCACCTCGGGCAAAGCAATCACAACAGGGAGGAGGGCGGTCGGCGGGGCAGGAGGCCACTGTGCCCCTGCCCGGAGCCAGCTGGTCCGGCTCATTCTTGCACTCCGGGAGGCCTTGCGGAGGCCCTCTGAGAAGTGAGGTTCTGTTCTCCGTTCTGCTTGTCCTGTGTGTAAAACCGCCACACGCTGTCCCTGGGTTTCCGGGTTACGTGGGAAGGGGCCTGATGCCTTATATCACCACCGCACGCTTCCCAGTGCTCTGCACAGGTGTGGAAGAGACCAGTGTGCTGGGTGAGCAGGAAAGCGGGAGCTCTCTCCCCTCCCCTGCCACGTGCCCAGGGCCCAGGGGCTGCGACTCTGTTAAAATGGGGCAGAGAGAACATTCTGGGCTCCTGGGGACCCCCAAGCTTGTTTTGGTGAGTCACATGGCCTTGGAAGAAAAACGTTTGAATGGAGCCCCAAAGACAAATCAGCTATAGACAGAAGCCCTGCGTCAGTGTCCGCATGGTTCACCCACCAGCAGGGTGGGAGAAGCGGGAAGGGTAGCAAGGTCGGAGGCCACCGTGGCATGTCTGGTCTGGTAAAGGACTGGGGAAACAGAGCAGAGATGCTGCATGATGGGGGGGCGCTGCAAATACCCAGCAGGACCTACACACAGCCACCAGGTCGGGGGTGGAGTCCGATGAGATACAAAAGGGAAAGCCAGGGCACCTGGGTGGCTCAGATGGTTAAGCATCCTACTCTTGATTTTGGCTCAGGTCATGATCTCGGGGTCGTGAAATCAAGCCTCTTGTCGGGCTCCAGGCTCAGTGCAGAGTCTGCTTAAGATTCTCTCCCTCCCTCTCCCTCTGTCCCATCCCTGCCCCCTCTCTCTCTCTAAAAAAACAAAATAATAAAATAAAATAAAATAAACAGTGATCTGAAAAAACTGAAGCATTTACCCAGGATGTAAGGACCCAAGTATCTCTGGCTGGGGGCTGCCCCCACAGCCTCTCTGGAGGCAGATGGGCCGGGGTAGACACACCAGGCTATCCAGTCCCTGCTCAAATTCCACTATCAGCCTTGAGATGTTACCTCGGTGGTCAAGGGCTGGAGGCAGGGACCCAGCTAACCCTCTGCCACCTGCCAGGGAGTTTGGGGTTGGAAAGTCACCAGAAGCCACAGAGCAAGGGGCTCCTGGGACTGAACCCCCCTCTGGAACACCTGAACCCTCAGAATCAGCCCTACATCGGCTCTGCAGGCCCAGGCTCTGCAGGTAGAAATGTTCCTCCGTGTGTGTCTGGTCCTAGCAAAGCTCCCAATGCAAGGGGAGAAGACCACCCATGCAGAGGATCTAGAATGTTCCACGGGAACCCCTAAGCGCTCTTTGCCCTCCCAACTCCAGGCTGCCGTCTGGGCCATCGGGCCCTGCCCTGCCACCCGAGGAGCCGCCAGACCAGCCTCGGTGTTTCCAAGTGGGGGGCCAATACGGGCCACGGGGCAGTCCTGCAGAAGGTCATGGGAGAGTGAGAGGACCCTGCGGAAGTGCCAGGATCTCACGGCGAGGACGGGGTGCCCACAGCCCTCAGACTTCCTCTGGGAGGCCCTCCCCGACTTTTGGCTACCTCACTTTGGACTGGGAGAAGGAACTGTGTGCTCTGCAGCTAGAACTTCATTTCCCAGAGCCTGAGGCTTCCTTCCCCCTGGCACATAGAAAAATAGCAGCCGCCACTCACTGAGCAGGGAGGCTGTGCGGCGTCTGCCGTCCCCACACCCTTGTGAGGTAGCAGCCTGTGACCTGTTTTGTCCATCTACTTGATCAAAATTCTGTGGCCTTTTGTATGGAGGACGACAAAAGGTACAGATTACGTTTCTCCTGTGTGGGAACCAGGATGTTTGGAGCGTCCTCGGGCAGCAGCTGAGGCTCTCCCTGTGGAGGCTGCCCTGGCCAGGCCCCCCTTCAGGATGCAGGCTTCACCCCCAGCTGCTGGGAAGCTGTGGGCTGGCAGCTCGCCTCCGTCAGCCCTTTTGAGAATTGCCTCAGCGGAGACGGTGTCCTCACCCAAGGTCATGGCCCTCTCTGGGCAGCCACAGCCCATCATCAGCCAACTGGAGCGTGTGAAGGCCCAACCCCTACACCCCCAATTTAGGGCTGTTCAGAAGGGTCGTCCCACCTCAGAGCTTCCGTGGGATGGGCTGAGGCCTTAACCGAGGCTGCACTGCAGCCCAGATTCTCATGCTGTTCCATCCATCCCTGCTTCCCTTCCCATAACAGGTCTTGAGCCTCAGTGTGCCCCCAACGGACCTCCCTCACACGCCTTCCTCTAGAACCTGCACCCCGGGAAACCCAATCTGCCACAGCTCTCTGGCCTCCCCACTTCTCCATTCATGTGTCTTTGGCCCCGTGACCTGACTTGGTCTTCTCAGGCCACGAAGGGTAGGAGTGGGGGCCTTTCCCCACAGGCCCCCTCCTCTTTCTAGAAAAGACTGAGCTTCGGGTCAGGAGAGAAGCAGGCTTTAGTAGAGAAATGCCTGGTCCAATGAGCCCACTTTCTGGCTGGTTGATTGTGGCCTGTCCTGGACCTCTCAGAGGTTTGGATCCCTAAGAGGTTCCCAGGGGCATCACTCCCTAAGATTGTGGGTCTCAGAAGAGTCTTAGAAAATTCACGAGCTTGGCAATCATCTCCTGCGGCATCACTCTGGCCCCTGCCGTTCCCTGTGAAATGCCCAGGGGTGAAGAAGCAGTGGCCAAGGGAGGTGCTGAGAGCCCCCACAGATGTGCAGACAGCCCAGCAGCCAGAAGATGCGCCAGTGACCTGGGCCAGCCCCCGTGCAAGCGCTTCCCAGAAAAAGAAAAGGCAGGTGACATCTGTGGATATTTACAGCCCCACACAGCATGACGGGAGGTGCCGAAAGATGCTTGTCCGACAACAAAACGCATCCCGACGGCTGGAAACCCTCCAGGCTGGGATGGAGTATCAAAGGGCCCGGAATCTCATCGGCGAGGCCACGCTGTCCATGGAAACTGAGAACAAGAGCAGATGCTCAACGGAAGAGGCCCCCAGCTCGTTCTCCCCGACCCCCACCCCAGGCCAAAGTTTACCAAAGATGCAGGGAAGAGGCAGGTGTTAGAAGTGACCCAGTGGTCGGGCCCCATGTAATGTTCTCTCCAGCTCAGCCAGCATTTTCCTTTTCCTGTCACTTGGTCTCCACCTCTCCCATTGGCTCTGGCGGGAACTCACATAAAAACCAACATTTCTCTAAGTCTCAGTCACTCATCTATGCAATGGGGTTATAACCGTATATCCCCTGGCTGAACCTCACATCTCACACACATAAAAACTGCCTCTGCAATCATTCAAGAAACAGATCAGGTTCCCGCTCTTTGTCAGTGTCTAGGGAAGTAGAAATAAACTCTACGAGGACATCACCTGCGCAGAGGTCACTCAGTGAGAAGAGTCTCTGAGAGGTAACTGAGGCAGAGGCCTGACCTCGCAGGTTGCAGAAGGCCCTAGACGCAAGGAAGCATGCTTCAGGGAAGGCAGTCAATTCTTCCAAAAAGCTCGGCCAAGAAAGGAAACTCAAGGGGCGCCTGGGTGGCACAGTCGGTTAAGTTTCCAACTCTTGGTTTCGGCTCAGGTCATGATCTCAGGGCCGTGAGATCGAGTCCCGCATCAGGCTCCAGGCTCAGCGTGGAGTCTGCTTAAGATTCTCTCTCTCTCCCTCTCCCTCTGCCCCTCCCCCACCCCCACTCACTCACACGCTCTCTCTCTCTCTCTCTCTCTAAGTAAATAAACCTTAAAAATAAAAAAAGAAAAGGAGCTCAAGACGAGGTGGTGGCTAAAGGATGATGCAGATTCAACGAGATTGTTTTCTGAAAGATAAGATATACTTGATGTGTTAGTTTACTGATGGGAAGGAACCAGTGGGTGAGAAAAAGAGGGAGCTGATGAGAGAGGCGATTCCAGCGGCACGTGAGCCAGGTTGGATTCAGAGGGTCAGGCCTTGAGGTAGAGGAAGGCCCCTCCCCAATTCTTACCTCCTGTGGGTCCCACAGCAAAACAAACATACCTTTAGCAAAAGCCTCGTTTCCCAGAATTAGGATTATTTGCCTACTCCCCCGGCCCCCACACCACATCTGGGAGCTGGGGAGCTGGGAACTTCTGAGGTCCCCTTTTCATCAGCATGACCCAAGCCCCTAGCACAGTGCCTGGAAATTCCCAGGTACTCTGCTAATTTGAAAAAAATGGCCCTACTGGCTTGTCCCTCCCTTTAATGACAGCCATGGGAGGCAAGTTTCAGAAACACCAGCAGACTCGCTGAGAATCGTTTCCCTAAAATGCTGAGCTCTGCAGACTGGCTGGGAGGCTATAGCCTCTTCCCAAGAGAGCGCCTTCTGGCTTTGAACCCTCAGCCATTCAAAACACAAACACACTCATACACAGAGCTCATGCCAGGGGTGAAATGTCAGCACCATCTTGGACTCAAATCAATCAGCTCAATGCTTGGATGGACTAGCTAAGCCGCCTCGCCCTGGGCCTGCCGTTGCCCATATGGAAGCACAGGGGGTTCATTTCCTGTCCTGGCTCTGACTCCAGCTGAAGCAAACAAAACAAAACAAAACAAAACAAAAGGAAAAATCCCCCATTTGAGTTAAATGCATCTTGTTGAGTCTGTATCAACTTTGTGGCAAATCTCCTCCACGACACCACGTGAGACCTGGCCTCAAAAACACCAGGGACCGGGCCACCTTAGGTATTCCAGAAAGAAGCCAGCCAAGAATCCAGCTGACCTGTGCCTTGTGCTGGGACAACTTGGAGTAGGATTTCCTGAGAACTGGAAGGTCCCAGGTGGCTTACAGGAAAGAGCTCTTATTCAGGAGCAAAAGACCCAGGTTCTAGTTCTGCATCAGCCACTGCTCAGCTGGATGACCTTGGCCAAGTCTCTTCACATCTCTGAGCTGCAGTCTCTGCATCCGTCTTAGTCCATTTGGGCTGCTATAACAAAGTGCTATATGCTGCGGGGGGTTCGGGGGGCTACTTATAAACAACATGCATTTACTTTTCACTGTTCTGGAAGCTGGTAAGTCCAATATTACGGTGCCAGCAGATCTGGTGTTAGTGAGGGCCAGCTTCCCGGTTCACTGTGTCCTCACATGGCAGAAGGGGAAGGAATGTTCTCTGGGACTTTTATGAGGGCACTAATCC
This sequence comes from Mirounga angustirostris, assembly GCF_029215605.1. Taxonomy (NCBI): domain Eukaryota; kingdom Metazoa; phylum Chordata; class Mammalia; order Carnivora; family Phocidae; genus Mirounga; species Mirounga angustirostris. Next base: position 172,468,330 of record NW_026991713.1, read on the forward strand.
CATTCGTGAGGGCTCTACCCTCATGACCTAATTATCCCCCCAAAGGCCCCTCCTCCTAACACCGTCACAATGGGGAATAGGTTTCAATGTATACATTTGGGAGGTAGGGGGACAAAAACATTCAGCCCACAGCATCTATACCATGGAAACATAGAGCAGCATGACCAAAAGGACTTTCTAGAGAGTAAAGTACCATTTCAAAGGTAAGAAATAATGGCATGATGATATGATGTTGGTAAAGGTGATGATGTCACCTCTGATGTCTGCCAAGGGAGCTACCTGGAGGGACATCTCCAGGTGGAATGTAGCTTAAGGAACTCCTTTTTGTTTTTTTTTAAGATTCATTTATTTATTTAAGAGAGAGAGAGCAGGGGGAGGGGCAGAGGGAGGGGGAGAGAATCTCCAGCAGACTCCCTGCTGAGCACGGAGCCCCACATGGGGCTTGATTTCACGACCCTGAGATCATGACCTGAGCCAAAACCAAGAGCCAGATGCTCAGCGGACTGAGCTGCCCAGGCGCCCCAAGGAACTACTCTTTAAACTAAATCTAGAGGGGAAGTAATGGTCCTGTATCCCGTGCTTAATGCTGACTCCTTTGATTATGTCCCAGATCATGTCCCAGGTGCAGAGTCCTTGAGAGAACCCCAACTAAGTGCCAGGCCCTGTGCTGGGCACCATAAAAGCCACAGACCATGGCAACACCCTCTGCCCTCCACAATCTCTCGATCCACCCACAGCAGCGTAATCAGCAACCTTTCTAGGGGTTAATTTGGCAATATGATTCAAAAGCCTTTACACGATGTATACCCCTCATGGATACCCCAATAATTCTGTACAGGCATTTATCCTAAGGAAATTATTAAAGGTGTTGACAAAGATTGAACTGAAAAGATGTTCACAAAGTTTCCATTCCAAAATGATGGAGTAGCTTGTATCAGACTAACTCTACTTGAGGTAAAAATTATAAGCTCTAGATAATTATTTAAACGATTATTTTAGAACCCTTGAGAGCAACAAAAATCCAGCAGAAACTGAAGGGATTCAACCCTTGCAAAAAGAGAATAGAACTTGTTACATATCATGGCTTTTCCCCCTGAGGGCCAAATTTAGTTCAGCAGCGCAGGGTGGCCAGAACATAAGTCAAAAACTGACATTGTTTAGGCTTAAGTCTGCCAGAGGACCTGGAAACTGAAGGAAGAAATCTAATAAGGAACAAGCTACATAGAGCAGAGAGCCCCAAACTCTGTGTACAAACTCCCCTGAAGTCCTTGGCTGACCCCTGAATTGTGCATGTGTAGGGAAGATTCCAGTGAGATCAGCAGAAAACAACAGAGGGAAGGCTATAAAATCTGAGCAGAGATATCAGCTGCCGCCCAAGAGGAGGAAGATGATTTAGAGCTTGAGTGTCTCCAAGTTTGGAGCTTGAGTCTCTCCACCTAGGCCTTGCCTTTGAAACCGCAGACAGACCAAGCCTTAGGAGTAAAAACTATATCCCAGGTCTAAGGGATTAACATACCCACCCAATAAAGTATAAAAACCAAGCCTTCACAAACTTAAAGTAATTTAACTGCTTACTAGAACAAAAATTGACATTCTTCAAGGCAACTGGCATCTCTACAACATATCATTCGAAGTGTCCAACATATAAGCAAAAGTTATTAACATGGAAAGAAAGAAAGACAGGGAAAGACAGGGGCAGTTGTGTCCGAAGTCAAGAGAAAAGTGACAACACAAATAAACCCTAAGATGACCCAGATTTGGAAACAGAAGACAAGGACTTAAAAAGTAGCTATGATATATAAGGTCTAGCATATAAAATAAATTATGATCATAATAAGTGACTAGATGGAGAAATCTTATCAGGGAACTATAAGCCAAACACACACAGAAATGGAAATTCTAGAACTGAAAAGACATTATCTGAAATGAGCTTAACAGAAGACTGTAGATGTCAGAAGAGACAATGAACTTGAGGACAGATCAATAGAAATTATCTAGACTGGAGAACAGAGGGAAAAAAGCAGAACCTCAATCAAGCAATCTAACATGTGAGCAAATGGACCCTCAAGAGAAGAGAGAATAGGGAAGAAAAAATATTTGAAAAACAATGAAGAGAATTTTCCTAACAAGATAAACACAAGCAACAACAACAAAAACATATGGGTTTATAGATTCAAGATGCTCAAAGAAGCCCAAGTAGAATTAAGACAATCTGACCTGATAACATCCTAGTCAAACTGCTTAAAGAAAAGGATAACGAAAAATCTTGAAAACAACCAGAAGGGGGAGAAAAGACACATTCTAGAAGGGAAACAACAAAACGAATACAGCAGACCTCTCACCAGAAACAATGGATGCCAAAAGACAATGGAATAATCGATCTGTTTTCAAGCACTGAAAGAAAAAAATCAACCCAGAATTATGGACTCAGTGAAAATATTATTCAAAAATTGGAGTATTGGAGATGATATGAAGAAAGTGGTAACCCTTGTACATCACTGGTGAGAATGTAAAATGGTGTAGCCACTATGAAAAAAAGTTTTGCAGCTCCTCAACCAGTTAAACACAGAATTACCATATGACTCAGAAATACTGATCCTAAGTAAAAATCAAAAGGAATCGAAAACAGGTGTTCAAACAAACTTGTACATGAACGTTCACAGCAGCACTATTCACAACAGCCAAAAGGTGGAAACAACCCAACTGTCCATCAACTGATGAATGAATACACAAAATGTGGTATATCCATATAATGGAATATTATTCATTATTCAGATATATCCCACAATTTGGATGAAGCTTCAAAGCATTATGCTAAGTAAAAGAAGTCAGGCAGAAAGGCCACATATTGCATGATTCTATGTCTATGAAATATCCAGAATAGGCAAATCAATAGAGACAGAAAGCAGATTTGTGGTTGCCAAGGGCTAAAGGAAGGAGGGAATGAGGAATGACTGCTTAATGGGTATAGGGTTTCCCTTTGGGGGGATAAAAAAGTTCTGCAACTAGACAGTGGTGATGTTTGTGCAAAACCTTGTGAATGGATTTAATACCACTGATTATATACTTCAAAATGGCTAAAATGGTAAATTTTAGGTTATGTGTATTTTGCCACAAATCAATTCATTGATTGATTATTAAAAATAAGGTAAGGCAAAATAGTAAAAAAAAATTTTTTTTAAAGATTTTATTTATTTATTTGACAGAGAGAGACACAGTGAGAGAGGGAACACAAGCAGGGGGAGTGGGAGAGGGAGAAGCAGGCCTCCCGCTGAGCAGGGAGCCCGATGTAAGACTCGATCCCAGGACCCTGGCATCATGACCTGACCCGAAGGCAGATGCTTAATGACTGAGCCACACAGGCGCCCTAGTAAAAAAAATTTTTTAAGTAGAGAAAATTCACGGCAAGCAGACCTGCACTAGAAGACATGCTGAAAGAAAAGGGATACTGGATGGAGGCTCAGAGCTCTAGCAGGAAGAAAGATCACTGGAAATGATCCTTCCCTTCCTTTTTAAAAACATAATCTGTTTAATGTGAAAATTATAATATTGAATTGGGAGGTTTTTCATATATTTAGATTGTAAACAAAAGACGACAATAGCACAAAGGATAGTGGAGTGGATAAATGGCAGCATACTGTTTTTAAAACTACTAAGAAATAATACAGAGAACTATAAAGAAAAATTCAATAAAGGAAAAGGCACAATTTCTCCTTCCAGTAATGATAGATTAATTCCTACTGAACTTGCTCTCCCACCATAAATAACTAGATAATTGGACAAAATTCATGGAACAAATATTTGTAGACACTAGACAGGAGGCAGATCAGAACAAACAAGGCAATTCCTAGAGACACCTTCTGAACCAGAGCTCATGGAGGGAAGACTAAGTAGAACATGGCAATCTCTCTGAGTTGAAGAGACAGAAATCTGAGTTCAGGGAGGCTGAGGCAAATTTGGTGGATAAAATACCAGAGAGACGAGAACTACATAGAAAGTTATTCATTCAGTCTAAATTTATTGATCTGTATACATCTGGTGTGTGTAAATTATATGTAAATTTGATTTTTAAAATGCACAGATAATTATTAAATTAAGAAATAGAGAACATCAGGGCACCTGGGGGGCTCAGTCAGTTAAGCATCTGACTTTTGATTTTGGCTGAGGTTCTCATCTCAGGGTCATGGATCAGGCTCTGTATTGGGCTCAGCGGGGAGTCTGCTGGATATTCCCTCTCTCCCTCTCCCTCTGCCCCTCCCCCCACTAAAATAAATGAATCTTTAAAGAAAAAAGAAATAGAACACACAGATAGCCCTATGTCTGTTAAAAAAAAAATTGTTATCAAAATCTTCCCCACAGGGGTCCCTGGGTAGCTCAGTCAGTTAAACACAGACTCTTGATTTCGGCTCAGGTTGTGCATAATCTCAGGGTCATGAGATCAAGCCCTGTGTCGGGCTCCATGCTGGGCATGGAGCCTGCTTGGGATTCTCTCTCACACCTCTCCCCGCTGCTTGAGCATGCACACTCTCTCTCTAAAGAAACAAACTTCCCCACAAAGAAACTACAGGTCCACATGGTTTCACTGTGAATTCTATTAAACATTTAAGGAAAAAGTAATACCAACTTTACAAAAAAATGCTTTTAGAAAATAGAGGAGGGGGGCACCTGGGTGGCTCAGTCGTTAAGCGTCTGCCTTCGGCTCGGGTCATGATCCCGGGGTCCTGGGATCAAGTCCCACATCAGGCTCCCTGCTCCGCGGGGGGCGTGCTTCTCCCTCTCCCTCTCCCACTCCCCCTGCTTGTTCCTGCTCTCACTATGTCTCTCTCTGTCAAATAAATAAATAAAATCTTTAAAAAAAAAAAAAAGAAAATAGAGGAGGGAAATTTTCCCATTTCTTTTTATGAGAACAGCATAACACCCATCACCAAAAACTAGCAGACATTGCAAGGAGAGAAAATTACATATAAATATCAAATAGAGAAATAGAAAAATCAATAATACATCCAAAGGTGGTTGATCCCTGTAATAATAATGTTATTCCCAAGAACGAAGTGTTGGTTTAGTATTCCAAATCAATGTAATTAGTCACATTAACAAAATAAAGGATTTTAAAAAATGATCACCTCAGTATAGAAGCAGAAAAAGCATTTGACAAGATTCAGCACCATTCCTGATGAGTAATCTCAACAAACTCAGACTAAAAGTGACTATCCTCATCTGATACATGGCATATATGAAAAAATATACTGCTAACAACATACTTCACAGTGAAATGGAGAACATCCCCCGCAACTGCCATGATCAGAAACAAGGCAACTATATCTGTTCTCACCACTTCTGTTAAGCATCTTATCAGAAGTTCTAGCCAGTCCAATAAAGCAAGAAAAATAAAATAAAATGCATTAATAGTTGAAAGGAAGAAGCAAACATGTCTTTATTCACAGAAGACATAATAGTTTATGTAGAAAATCCAAAGAAATCAATAAATAAGCTACTAGAACTAATAAATGAATTTAGCATGGTTTTTACATATGAAGTCAATATTAAAAATCAAATATATTTCTATATGCTAGCAGAAAAATAATTATGAAATGAAAATTTATTTTTTTATTAATTTTTTTTTAATTCTTATGTTAATCCCCATACATTGCATCATTAGTTTTAGATGTAGTGTTCCATGATTCATTGTTTGTGCATAACACCCAGTGCTCTATGGAGAATGTGCCCTCCTCAAAACCCACCACCAGGCTAACCCATCCTCCCACCCCCCTCCCCTCTAGAACCCTCAGTTTGTTTTTCAGAGTCCATCGTCTCTCATGGTTCATCTACCCCTCTGATTTCCCCCGCTTCATTCTTCCCCTCCTGCTACCTTCTTCTTCTTTTTTTTTTCTTAACATATATTGTATGAAATGAAAATTTAAAAGGCAATCCCATTTTTTAAAAAGCACCAAAACTTAAAAGACTTAGAAATACTTAGAAATAAATTTAATAATAGATAAGCAATACCTCTACTCTGGAAGCTGAAATTAAATACCTAAATAAATGGAGAGCTATACCATGTTCATGAATCAGAAGACTCATTATTAAGATAGCTATTCTCCCCAAATTGATCTGTAAATTCATCACAATCCTACTCCCCATCACAACATACTTTTTTTTTTCAGACACTGTTAAGTTGTGCAAAGTTTTTATGGAGATGCAAAGGAACTAGAGTGGTCAAAGTAGTCTTAAAAAAGAAGAAATTGCATTTCATTTAATTCCCACTAGCACAGCTAAAATTAAAACACACCACATATTGGCAAGAATGTGGAGCATCTGGAACACACCTTGCTTGTGTAAAACATTAAAACCTCTTTGGAAAACAATTTGGCTACTTCTTCTTCTTTTTTTTTTTAAGATTTTATTTATTTATTTGACAGAGAGAGAGAGACAGCGAGAGCAGGAACACAAGCAGGGGGAATGGGAGAGGGATAAGCAGGCCTCTTGCCGAGCAGGGAGCCTGATGTGGGACTCGATCCCAGGACACTGGGATCATGACCTGAGCCGAAGGCAGACACTTAAAGACTAAGCCACCCAGGTGCCCCAATTTGGCTACTTCTTATCAAGTAAAACAACCCAATCAAAAATGAGCAAAAGTCTTGAACAGACACTTTACGAAAGAAGATATAAGAATGGCTGGTAAGTATGTCAGATAGACATACAAAAAGAGGTCCAATATCATTAGTCAACAGAGAAGTTCAAACTAAACTCACAATGAGAGAGCATTTCACACCCACTAGACTGGCTGAAATGAAAAAGACTGACCACACCAAATGTTGGCAATGATGTGGAGCAATTGGAACATACTTTGCTGGTGGGAGTGTAACCTGGTAAAGTCACTTTGGGAAACAGTTTGGCTCTTTCCTATAAAGCTAAACATTCAACCTGACCTAGCAATTCCACTTATAGGGATTGACCCAAGGGAAATAAAAACAGATGTCCACAGAAAGACATTACAAGAACGTTCACAGAAGTTTTATTCTTAAAGCCCCAAATCAGAAACGACCCAAAGATTTATCCACAGGACAACACACAAATAAAATTGTGGCTATTTACACAATGGAATAATACCCAGCAATAAAAATGAGTAAACTACTGATATACATATCACAATATGAATAAATCTCAAAGATTTATTGAAAATTGAAAGAAACCATGCACAGGAGTATATATTATATGGTTCCATTTATATGAAGTTCAAGAATAAGTAAAACTGATCTATGATGATAGAAATCAGGACAGTGGCTGCTAAGGGGTGAGAACTTTCCAGAAGGTGATAGAAATGTGTACATGTGGGACGCCTGGGTGGCTCAGTTGGTTAAGCGGCTGCCTTCGGCTCAGGTCATGATCCTGGAGTCCCTGGATCGAGTCCCGCATCAGGCTCCCTGCTCGGCAGGGAGTCTGCTTCTCCCTCTGACCCTCCCCCCTCTCATGCTCTCTCTCTATCTCATTCTCTCTCAAATAAATAAATAAAATCTTTAAAAAAAATGTGTACATGTATCAAAACTCATCAAAGTGTACACTTAAGATAGATGCATTTCAGAGTATGTAAATTTTATGTCAGAAATTAAAAAAAGGATGTCTGGAGGAATGTCATCAATAATTTAAAACTTGGGAGCAACTTAAAGAAGGTTATCAAAATAGTACAACCGTATGAAAGCACAGAAAAAAAGGTCTGGAAGCTTTTCACCAAAGTGAGACTCAACCTTGAGAGATGTGATTCTGCCTGTCTTCACCTTTTCTACACCAAACACGGACTTAACTTTTGCAATAAGAAGAAAACATTTCTAGATACATCCCTATGGTTCTAGATACTTAGACACGATTCACTCTCCTTATTCATGGTAGCTGTGATCTATAAAGTCACAGTGGTCCTGAATTAGCAAATAGTGAACCATTGCTCCTGGGGGAGATACAGGGCGAGGCTCCTGCCAGCGTCTGGTCACATTTTCGTCAATGTGTTTTACATGTGAGGAGAGGAGTTCATCGCTATCCACACCTCAGCTGGGAGGGGACACCTGGCAGCTCTGTGTATGTGGAACCCTCCTGGACTCTGTCTCATGGGTTTCTTCCCTTGGAGGATTTGAGTCCGTACCTTTCATCGTAATAAACCATAAGCGTGAGCACAATAGCTTTTTGGCTCTGGGGGGTTCTTCCAGCGAATTATCAGACCTAAGGGTGGTCTTAGACTCCCCAGTCTGCATCTATCTCAGTGTCTCGAATCCCCCTTTTGAATCACTCACTCAATGAGTTCGAGCAACATGTCCTTTATTTATCTGCGTGAGGTTTACGACTCAGACATCTGAGACTTACACTTCGTTTACTGGATTGTTCCTTTAATAACGAGAACATGAAGAGAGATGAAAAACCATCCATGCTTCAGCACTCAGTGGTTTCCAGGGGAGGGAGGAAGGGGCCCTCTTCGGGCTGGGCTCAGTTACCCTTAGAAGAAACAGTCGGCAGGGTGGCGAGTGGTAGTTGGAGGCGGGGGGTGGGCAAACATGAAAACCCATGATTATAGTCAGCTGAGGCAAGGATGGGGTCAGGGGGAAGCTCGGAGGCTCTGGGAGCTGAGAAAAGGGCCCCCAAAGCCTTCCCAGTGCTGAGCAAAGGCCTTCCAGGATCAGGCGCCTTCTAAGTCAGGAAGGGCGGCACCACTGGACCCTTTTCCATTCCAGCCCCTTCCTTCAGCTCTGCTTTGGGCCACAGGCCCACTGAAGCATCATCATTATTGGTACTGTTCTGTAATTATCCTGTTATTATTTGCAACCCAAAGCATTTTAGGCAGTTTTCAATAAAAACATATACCTAACATATTACAGCTTATTATAACTTTATAATCACCTAATTTATAAAAGCATATCCATAAAACAAAAGTCAGTAAGTTAGGTAATAAAAAAAAGATGGAAAATAATTTGATCAGAACGTCCATTTCATGGAAAATTACCGTTTCCAAATACAACCCTGGCCCGTGAGCCTCCAGGCCAACCAGCTAGCCCTGGGAACGAGATGGACTGCAAATCTGTTGGTCTGGCAGGATCTGCTTTCCCTGGCCATGAGCACAGCTGGGATTTGCTGCGGGCCCTCCCTGGCCCCATCGGGCTCCAGAGGCAGGTTGGGACCGGGTCCGGAGGCTCAGAAGGAAGGCCCCAGTTCTAGGCCCTGTCCTCCCATCCTCCCCCTGGGCTCCAGCCACACAGAAGGGCAGGACAATCAGTCCGCTGCCCACCAGATCCGTGTGCCTCATTGGACAGCAGACGTGGCTCCCAGGCTGGTGAACAGAGACCCCGGGAGCCCTCTCTGCCTGCCCCCATTCCCGGGTGAGTGCGATCCAGAGCGGAAGAAAGAGGCTGTAAACTGAATCCCCTCCCCCAGGCCAGGACTCATGATTCTCCTCCACCCAACTGATGCACACAGGGTCCCCACCTAGATGCCCATGGCAGGTGGCAGCAACCCCCAGAGACTCCACAGCCCAGCCCAGCCGGTGCCCCGTCCCCCTGCACCCTGCGCCCCAGTCCTTGGCCCTTGACCCCCAGCCCCCCACACCCCAGCAGACTCACCCTCCTCACAGTTGCTCCCGGTGAAGCCAGGACAGCATCTCCATTCCAGCGCCGTCACCGTGCGGTAGGACACTCTGTATGTGGGTCTGATCAGAGTCCTGTAACTAACACAAGGGCAGCGTCAGGATAGTGTGAGCGCCCATCCACCTGCCCACCCCCCCAGCCCCGATCCCACTTCTGCAGAGAGCACCCAGCCCAGGGCTCTGGGAGCCGCCTGGGTAGTGGAGCCCGTCACCCCGGCTCTGTGCCCACTGGCTGTGTAGCCCTGGGCAAGTGACCACCCCTCTCTGTGCTGGATGCATTATAAAGTCCCTCCCAGCTCTGCCTTCCGGCAAGTTTCCAAGCATGGCGACGGAGGGTGGGAAAATGTCTGCCATGGATTGAATTGTGTCTTCAGAATCCGTATGTTGAAGCCTTGTCCCCCTCCCCCGCCCCATCATGTGTCTCTATTTGCATAGAGGGTCTTTAGGAGGTAAGTACAGTTTAATGAGGCCATCAGGGTGGGGCCCTAATCCATCAGAGCTGGTGGCCTTATAAGAAGAGGAGGACAGAGAAAGAGATCTCTGAGTTCATGCACACACGGAGAGGCCGTGTGAGAACCCAGCGAGAAGGTGACCGTCTGAGAAAACACACTTCTGTTGTTGACACCCCCCAGGCTGTGATATTTCGCCGTGGCAGCCTGAGCTAAGACGTTGACCAAGATGATGAAGAAGGAAAAGAAAACTATCGTTAGGACGTCCTCAACTTCCAACCACCCAAAAGTTCCTGAACTCCAGCACTTTGTCCCAATCATTTCCTTTGGCTGATTCATCCAATGAACACTTATTGAGCGCCAACTAAATGTGATACTGTGGTCCCAGACTGATATAACTGAGTCCTGCCTTCAAGAAAATCACAGCCTCGTGGATGAGCGAGACACACCAATGAAAACTTGCAGCCCCGTTGTGGGACCCTATTCCCCTGCAAACTGCTGTGGATTCCGGGGCCAGATTTCACACTCCTGCAGTTTTGATATTTTTCTTGCAAAAAAGCTTGATACTATTTTTTTTTTAAGATTTTTTATTTATTATTTGACAGAGAGAATGAGAGAGAGAGAGCACATGAGAGGGGGGAGGGTCAGAGGGAGAAGCAGACTCCCTGCCGAGCAGGGAGCCCGATGCGGGACTCGATCCCGGGACTCCGGGATCATGACCTGAGCCGAAGGCAGTCGCTCAACCGACTGAGCCACCCAGGCACCCAAGCTTGATACTATTTTACAAAACTCCAAGACATAAGATGTGTGACCACACCACCATGAGCTATCACCTCACACCTGTCTGAATGGCAACCATCAACAACACAAGAAACAAAAGGTGTGGGCGACGATGTGGACAAAGGGGAAACCTCATGCAGTGTTGGAGGGAATGCAAACTGGTGCGGCCACTGTGGGAAATGGTATGGCGGTTCCTCAAAAAATTAAAAATAGGACTCCCGGGGTGCCTGGGTGGCTCAGTTGGTTAAGCAGCTGCCTTCGGCCCAGGTCATGATTCCAGGGTCCTGGGATCGAGCCCCACATCGGGCTCCCGGCTCGGCGGGAGGCCTGCTTCTCCCTCTCCCTCTACCGGCCTCTCCCCCTGCTTGCACTCTCTCTAATAAAAATAAAAAATCTTTTAAAAAAGAAAAAATAGGACTCCTATTTGATCCAGCAATTCCACTTCTGGGGACTGATCCAAAGAAAACTAAAACACTAACTCAAGAAGAGATCTGCGCCCCCATGGTCATCGTAGCCTTATTTACAATAGCCAACACATGAAATAACTTAAGTGTCCATCGACAGAGGAACGGATAAGAAAATGTGATATATGTACACGATGGAATACTACGGAGCCATAAAAAGGGAAGAAATCTTGCCATTTGCGACAGCAATGGATGAACCGTGAGGGCATTATGCTAAGTGAAATAAGTCAGACAGAGAAAGACAAATACTGGATGATCTCACTTATATGTGGCATCTAAGGAAAAAACAACTGAGGTCATAGATACAGATAGACTGATGGTTGCCAGAGTCAGGGGGTAGGGGCAGGCATAATGGGGGAAGGGGGGATCAAAAGGCAGAAACTTCCAGATATAAAATAAAATGTGAAGGTCTTGGGATGTGATGTACAGCATGGTGACTATAGTTAATAAGACTGAGTGTCATATATAAAAATTGCTAAGAGAGTAGATCTTCAAGTGCTCATCACAAGAAAAACAATTTTTGTAACTGTATGTGGTGACAGATATTAACTAGACGTATTGTGGTGATCATTTTGCAATACATATAAATATCAAATCAAATACAATACACCTGAAGCTAATATAACATGGAATGTTAATCATACCCCAATACACACATACACACACGAACATATGACCCAATCTCATAAGGAGGATACACTTGGCTTTATTATTCGATTTGCATGCATCGTTATGACTTCGCTGCTTGATCACGTTTGCACATCTTCCTCCTGAGAGCAAAGCTACGTGACTTCACAAAACCCGAATCTGCTGACACCAAGCAACTTAATCGGGGAATGGGAAAATTATGAATTAATTGGTAGCCACAGGAGTGACGTTTCAAGATGCCCCATTGACAGGAAAACACACGAGTCACAGCTCGAATTTCAGAAATACTGCACTCGATCTGAACAATCCTGTTACACTAATTTCTCTTTTACCAAAAAAAAAAAAGTCCTCTCGCTCATGTTTCATGAACATTCTGCCAAACCAGCTTCCCCCTGGAGATCTAAGGGGGGCGTGAGGCTATGTGCAGCCAGGGGCAGGGAACTTCGAGTGAGAAGCCAGGAGTCTGCACGGAGAGACGTCCACGCTGGGACCAGGACAGTGGACCCAGATCTTTAGACTCTCGACTGCCCCCCAGGAAGCTCTGCGGCAGGCCAGAGGGGCAAGGCAGACAGAGGAACTGTGTCCCATCGTCATCCCACGGCAAGTGGCCTGGTGGGCCATCGGGGCTGCTGAGCCTGGGTCCGAGGAGCACACATAGATAATAAACAGGTGATAATAAGCACGCACGCACAGTCACACACACACCCTCCTGTGTGCACCCATGGGCTCCCGTGCTTTCATGCTCACACGCACACACGCTCCCGTGCTTTCACACGCTCACACCCTCACACCGCCTTCCTGCTACAGATCTCCCAGCCGGAAGCAGGCCCAGCTAGGAGAGGGAGGGCGCTTTAATTTAGATAAAAGACGCCAATTTTTTCACTGATTCCTGGAATAAGACGTTGCTCCGACTGAGAGGGAGCAGAAAGGCTATGGAAGCCCCACCCGGGGCAGACGTGCAGGGCAGGGAAGGGGTCAAGTGTCTTGAGGCTCACATCCTGCCAAGTGCAGCCAATGCCACGGATGGGTGCCTCCTATAACCTCAGCCCCATGGGGTGGATGGGGCCCTGGACTGTGGGCTTTGGGCTCTGCCCCAACTCACGATATGGACTTGCACGCATTACTCATGAGGACACCACAGAGACTAGGATGCGGGGCGTGAGGCTCGCTGGGAGGGTGCGTGTGCGAGGCGCCCAGAGCAGGAAGCGTGCACAGATGCTGGGTTCGCAAAATGCAGATCTGACCTCATTCCTCCCGGCCCACGCCCTTCGGCCATCCCCGCTGCGGTCAGGAGGGTCTGACTGCTTAGCCATGCGTGCAGGCCCTTGTCCTGCTCACACGGCCGCTCTCTGGCCCCCTGAGCCATAGGTTGCCCCCTGAGCCATAGGTTGTCCCTCCCCCTCCGGCCCCTGAGCCAGGCAAATGCACCAGGCATCCCACGCCTTGAATGATGATGATGATGGAAATAAGAACAGGTATCATAAGAGCTTTGAGTATTCACCATGCACCAGGCACTGTCCTGAGTGTTGTCCATGTGCTGACTCATAACAATCCTAACAGGTGGATACTACTACTAATCCTAATTTACAGATAAGAAAACTGAGGCACAGAGAAGTTAAGCAACTTTCTCAAGGTCACACTACCAGAAGGTAATGGGACTAAGATCCAAACGCAGACAGAATTGGCAGAACCTACCAATACTAATTTGCGTTTGTTTGGCACAAGGGAATATTTTCCCTCCCTACATCTGCACAAGATCCTGATCTTGGGCTTTGAAGCAGAGGGAAAGCTTGTCTCCCAGAAAGGTCCCTTACTGCCCCTCATTCAGAGGGCCATGGGCTGACCTGCCCCACTCTGGGACCAGAAGGAACCAGATGACCTGTGATGTCCAGGAGCAGGGCACACCAGTAGGTGGCGCTGCTTCTCCAGCCCTGAGGGCCCGGGCTCAGCCTGGCAGACCCCTCAGGTCTCCCCTGAGTACCCTGGGCAACAGGCAGTGTTCGAAGCCTGGCCCAGGTGGGCTTTCCCCTCCTACATTTCATGAAGAACTCCCAGACCGTCCACTGGGATCCAGTCTACAAACCCAGTGATCTTTCTAAAATGCAGATCCAATTTTGTGACTGCCCTCTCTCAAACCTCCCATGGCTCCCATAGACTAAGGACTAAGCTCTTTAAGTCAGTAAAGAGGGCCCTGCCTACCTTTCTATGCTCCCTTCCTCCTGCCACCCCCAACCAACCCCCTACCACCACAGCACAACCTGCTCTTCCTGCCCCTGGGCCTTTGCACGTGCAGACTCCTCTGCCTACCTGCCCTTCCTCCTTTACTCTGCCTGAGAAAATTCCCAAGAGCCTTCAGGGTGTGACTCACCTGTCATCCTCCTCTGTGAAGCACCCCCACTCCTGGCCAGAGTCCACAGGCTCCCTCCTGAGCCCTCCCACAGCTCCATGCCCGGAGCTTGCTTTGAACCCAACGCTCATGCGTGCACTCATCAGGTACACACTGAGAGCCTGCTGGGTGCCAGACAATGGGAACACAAGCATGAAGAAGGCGGGCACAGCTTTGCTCGGCCACAGAACCACACACGTGAACAGACGACCACGGGCCACGGTAAGTGCTATGAAGCGAAGCACCGAATTCACAACTCACATTAAAGTGGGGGTTTTTTTTCTTTTTTATTAAAATATAATGTATATGCAGCAAAATAGATAAATCTAGTGTTTAGCTTAATAAACTTTTACCTATGTGTAAACCAACGGTCCCAACTCAAAAGTACCCGTGCCCCCTCCAAAATGACTACCCTGCCCCCAGGCGTATCCATTCTGATTTCTCTCCCCCTCCCCTCCCCCCAATTCTAGAATCTCATATACACAGAACCTCGCAGCATGTACTGGTTTGTGCCACCTTCTTTTACTCAGCCTTAGCCTGAGGTTCATCCGTGTTGTTAAGTGCAGGGTCATTTTGTTCCTCTCTATTACTAAATAATATTCCATTATAGAAATGGGCTCCAGTTGGCCCACTTTCTTGTTGATTGACCGTCTGGGTTGCTTCTAGTTTCGAACTAGGATGGAGAAAGATGTGATGAGCACTTCTGTACAAGTCTTTGTGAACCCATGTTTTCATTTCTCTGGAGTATATTCCCAGGAGCAGCGTTGCTGGCCCACAGGATTGATACAGGTTTCGCTTTAGTAAATGCTGCAGACAGTTGCCCCAAACCTATTTGGACAAAGCAGTTCACATGCCGAGCAGCAGCGCCTGGGGTCCAATTGCTCCATAACCTTGATCTTGGACTGCCCAAACTCAAGAGCTGTCTACTGAGTACATGTTTATTGCTTAAGCCACCAGTCTGGCATTTCAAGGTGAACACAATTTCCAGGTAGGAATGCAATAAATGTTAGCTACTGTGATGGGCACTTGTATGTGTCCACCAGACTGGACTAAGTGGTGCCCCCATAATTGGTAAAACATGTGAGGGTTTCCAGAAGAGACCAGCACTGAATTGGTAGGCTGAGTTAAGAAAATCTGCCCTCTGGGCACCTGGGTGGCTCAGTCGGTTAGGTGTCTGCCTTCTGCTCAGGTCATGATCCTGCAGTCCTGGGATGGAGTCCCGAGTCAGGCTCCCTCCTCAGTGGGGAGTCTGCTTCTCCCTCTCCCTCTGCCCCTCCCACCTGCTCGTGCTCTCTCTCAGATAAATAAATAAATAAAATCCTAAAAAAAAAAAAATCTGCCCTCACCAATGCAGGTGGGCATCAGCCAATCTACTGAGGGCCTGAAGAGAACAGAGAAAGGGCGCATTTACTCTCTTCTGGAGCGGAGACATCCATCTTCTCCTGCCCTTGGACGTCAGCACTCCTGATTCTTGGGTCTCGGGACTTGAACTAGGGATTACAACATCGACCCCCCGGGTCTCCCTGGAAGCACAACACAGGCTTTCCTGGGCCTCCAGCTTGCAGATGGCACATTATGGGACCGCTCAGCCTCCATAATTGCGTGAACCAGTTCCTACCATAAACCTCTTTCTATATATCTCCATATATCCTATTGGTTCGGCTCCTCTGGAGAACCCTAATACGGCTACTGTTTTCAATTATAATCATGGTAATGAAGCTATTCCGTATCAATTGCCCCTCCAGACCACAAAGTCCTCCCAAGCACCAGCTCATCTACCTCGCCTATTACAGCCACATCAATAAATAACTAGGAAGGGAAACGCAAATCAAGGTCACGAGCTATCACCTCACACCTCTTGGGATGGCTACACTCAATAAGACAAAAGATACGTGGATTCACGTGGACGTGGGGGAGAAGGAGCCCTTGTGTGCTGTTGGTGGGAATGCCAATTGGTGCAGCCACTGTGGAAAACAGTTTGGAGGGTCCTCAGATTATTAGAAAGAAGAATGATCACGTGATCCAGCAGCCCCACTTCTGGGTCTTTATCCAAAGGAAATGAGATCGGTAGCTCAAAGAGACATCTGCATCCCCATGCTCACTGCAGCACTGTCCATGTCAGCCAAGACATGGGGCAACCTGAGTATCCATCAACAGATGAATGGATGAAGAAATGATATATACACACACACACGTATACACACTGGAAGACTATTCAGTCATAAAAAAGAAGGAACTCCTGCCCTTTGTGACACCATGGATTCTGCTAAGTGAAATAAACCAGACACAGAAAGACAAAAATCATATGATCTCATATACGGAATAACAACAACAAAAGAGTAGCATTCACAGGAACACGGAGTAGAATGGGGGTTACCAGAGGCTAGGAGGTGGGGGAAAGAGGAAGATCTTGATAAAAGGGTACAAACTTTTAGGTATAAGACCAGTAAGTCCTAGAAACCCACCAAACAATGCGAACACTGTCGTTAATAATGACATATCGTATACCTGAAATTTGCTAAGAGAGGAGATCCCAAGGGCTCTCACCACACACACAGAAATGGTCAGTATGGGAGGTGGGGGATATGTTCATTAGTTTGATTGTGGTTAATCATTTCACAATGTGTACATATATCCAAACACCACACTGTACACCTTAGATTAAATTTGTCAAAAATCAAATAAAAAATCAATCAATCAACAAAAGTACAAATACGCACACACACAGTCTTGAGTGCCTCTGTGAGGTAAGGGGGCAACTGTACCACCTGCCGTTGTTTCAAAACTGTTCCCAAGGGGCAGAGAGACCTCCCACCCATTCCCATCCCCCAGCCCAGGAAGCAATTCCTTTCAACTCAGCACAGCCCCCAGGCCACCCCCACCAGAAGACGAACAGCCATAATCCCAGGGTTTACAGCCTTGGCCGAACCTCTGACAGCCTGGGGGTCAGTCTCATTTGGGGACACTGAGCTCCTGGAGAGGACCCGGCTTGCCTAGGGTTCCCCAGCAGAGGCTGCACCCCCACACAGGGCTTACCTCACTGTCCAGGTGGTGGCAGGAGCCTTGTACCTTGGCAGCAACATGGAGGGCCAAGGATGAGGTCCTGGGTGGGAGCCACAGAGACCTGGGAGTGACCCCCACCACCAAGGCTTGAATGACTCCCGGGTGGGTATTGGAGGAAGAGAAACAAGACTGGCCTCTGAGACCTGATGCTCCCCAAGGTGGAGATGCTCGTCCATCCTGTCTTCCTCTCGACTCTGAGGTGCTGCAGTGACCACGTGGAGTGGAGAGCAAACTCCACACCGTGACCCACAAGCCCTGAGGGCTCTGGCCTGGCCTCCACCAGCCTCCCCGATGACTCTCGAGCCCCTCACTCCTGCTTTCCAGCCGTATTGGCCTTCCAAATCTCCAGTGTACCACATCCCTCATCACTTAAGGGCTGCCCTCCCTTTCTCTCTCTCTCCCTCTGTTATCTAGTTCAGGCCCAGTCATCTCCACACTCACCTCAAATGCCCTCTCCTCCAGGAAGCCCTCCTGAGGCCTCTGACCAGCTCAGCGTTCCTAGCTTTACAGGTGCCAAAAGTGGCCCAGCAAAGGAAGAGGAATGTAAGGGCGTTATATTTGCTGAACCCTTGGGAGCTCAGCCCCCTGATACCATGAGTATCACTGTCCCATCTTGCGGATGAGGACAGAGTCCTTGCCCAAGCTGTGCGGCTGGTGGGTAGCGGAGCCCCCAGTTGGCTTGCACCAGCAGGAAGTGGACAAGCCCGCTCCCCACCCTCGACTGCATACCTACCCCAGGGCCCGTCTTTTCATCGGCTGCCCCCCACCTCCCATCCCAGATGCATCTAAGAGGTCAGATGAGGCTGCTTTGGGTTTTGCTGGCCCAGCCAAGATCCTGACATTGGGGCATGTGTGCAGAGTGGCCCCCCGCAAGGACAGCCCAGGCTGACTTGGCCTGAGGGGAGCAAACATGCCGTCAGGCAAGATAAACACAGGGATTTCTGGCTGCTTTGTTTCTAGTTTATTCCAATGCATCTCTGCCCATCTGTGAGCCTTGAGTGAGTCCCCGCCTCTCTATAAAGTCTGCACTGAGATGCACCAGACTCAAAGATCCCTTCCTACCCTGAAATTCTCCAAATGCAATCTGGAGTCTCCAGGGGATGTCTCCCACCTCACCAGTTCTGGAGCTTTTTTTTTTTTTTTTTTTTTTTTTCCCAAGACAACCCAAATCTAGGGACTTCTGACCTCTCCGCATTTGCTCCCTCTGAAGGTTGGATCCTGAGACTTCCCTCACCGTCACCTGTCACCGGGCAAACTCAAGGACATATATTTTCCCGGGGGGTGTGACTCACTCAATAACCACAACAAAAGTGCCGCCTCCTCCGAGAGGGCCTCCGTGACCAGCCGGGCCCTCAGTCACACCCACCCCCATTGCAGGCTGCGTCCCCTTGGTTTATACTGTCATAGAACCCTGGCTTGTCTTCCAAACACTTGCCACCACCTGTGCTGTCATTGATCTGATGTCTGTCCCCTCCACTAAAGCCGCTGGCTGCTTCCCAGGCCTAGTGCTGGAGCTCAGGGTGTCGGGGTAGGGGACATCCTTGGACACTGATGGCCTGTAGGGATGGGGAGGTAGGACATGTCCACTTCCACAACAAGGGGCCAGAAAAGGCTTCCTAAGTCAAGGGACGCTTGAGGAAGTTCTGCTGAGCTGAGGCAGCCAGCACTAGGAGAGCCGGGAGGTGGTTTGGGGTGAGACCTGGTGCATTCGGGGAGCAGACAAAGCACAGGCAGGGCAGCTACGAAAGCCCCCAAAGCAGGCAAGGAGTCTGGCCTGGGTTTAGGAAGACCGCACTGGCTGGCGCTCGCCTGGCCTTCAGAGCACGCTCCTGATCAGCAAAACATGTTCGAGCCTGCAATATACATGTATTAGTCTACACATGTATATATACACATATTATTTACTGTCTTTGCATATATTAAAAATCAGTAAAGCTTCATTTCGCTCTTATTTTAGAGATTAAAAAATAAACAGAAGACTTGATGTGGTTTTCCTGCTCCTCAACAGACAGCCTTGTACCCGCTAGGAGACCAACCCCTCCCAGCCAAGGGGAGGCCACCCAGGGACTGCGGCATGGAGGAGTGTGGTGGTCAGATTGGCTTTCTAGAAAGACCCCACCCGTGGCTGGCTGTGTGGCACCAGATGGGAAGGGAGAGATGGAAGGTGGGGAAGGCAGTCAGGCAGCTGCTGGCCAAGAAAGAGGGGTAGGGCAGGGATGAATGGCCTCATTTTACAGAAGGGGAAAGGGAAACTGAGGCTGCAGAGGAGCATGGGGTCAGACTCCAGCTTATAGTGGCAGAGTTCTGACTGAACCAGGCCTCCTGGTGGGGCTGGTGTGTTCTTATCTGGGCAACAACGTAGGGAAGCTAACCCCCACGTGAGCAGTTGGTCCTGGGGGACCCTCTTAGGAAGTACAGAAAGCTGAAGTCATGAGGTCCTCTAAAGGGCCCCCAAACTCCTACTGCCACTCAATGACTGCCCCAGAAAGGGTGCAGATGTGTCTTATATTTCCCCAAACGTGGCCCTGGGTGCACAAGGTCACATGAGAGAGGACGTTTGAAAAACGGGATCCCGGGAGGGGTGAGGTGCCCATCACTGGAGGTGTGTAAGTGGAAGCCATGGCTCTTTGGCTTCCAAAGGTGGGGATCTCCAAAGCATCAGGAGGCCCCCCGGTGGATGCCAGCACAGGGCCAGCACAGGGCTATGGTCTGGGCATCCCCAGCCCGGAGACCTCATGTGGGGGCGCAGGTGCCCCTCCCTCGCTGGGCATTTCAGCCTGCAGGCTCCTGCCCTGGCCCCACTTCCTCCCACCAGGGACCACGGTGAGGAGGACCAGACTGGGAGGTACCGAGACAGGCTGGAGACTCAACAGGAAATGGGAGTGGGGGTTTCAGAAAGGGAGGCAGTAGATTATTAATCTCTTGATTAATAGCAGCGGGCCAGTGGGAGGGAAGGGGCTGTCCCACTGTGGTTCAGAGACAGGAGGAGGGGGGTTTTCAGCCTCCTCCAAATCCCAGCTAGTCATCCCTAAGTGCCAGACGCAAGGGACAGCGGGCCCAGCGGGCAGTGTCTTCCACCCAGCCCCCCCCCCCCACCAGAGCCCAGGACCGCAGGGCACTGGGGAGTCCTGGCGAGGGAGGGGGACGCAGCCTGGACAAGCCCCCACACTGCGGGGGGTCAGCCTCGGAGAGCTTCTGGACCCACACAGGCCGCTGCGGAGGCCGGGCAGGAAAGAAAGGCCACGTTTTAAGAAAGTACTAAGTCCAGGACATCGCAGGGCCTTGCAGGGCCTTGCAGTCAGCAGGCAACCCAACCAGAGGGGGGAGGCTGGCCGGCAGGGGGCCGTCTGGCGGAGGGGAATGAAGGAGGCAGATGAAGCCCCAGAGAGTTCCAGCAAACCCCTCCGCTCAGCACATCTGGAAAAGGTTGGCTCTAATGCCATCAAAGAGCTCAGAGGGGCCAGGGAGACAGGCCGAGGAAAACTTAACCCCCGAGTCCCTGGGGCTCGGTCTTCCCAATCTGTCAGGCAGGCCCTGGGCCTGGCCCACCGCCCTCCTCCCGCCGCGGCCCCCCGGCGGGGCTCGGGGGGCAGGAGGGCAGCATCAGTAACGCTGGACTTCCAGCTGCCCTGATCAAGGCACAGCCTTGTGATTTCCACCCCAAAGCAAGACAGACGGGGAGGGAAACTGAGGCACAGAGAGGAGAGGCCCGGCTTGTCCTCTCTGCCTTCCTCTGGGTGTGGAGCTGGTCCTGAGGCCTCTCACAGGGAAATCTCAGCATCCAGCCCCTCCCTGTGGCGCCGGCTGGAGAAGGCCCCCCTGCCTGGCCCTCCCAGACTGTTGCCTCCCCCACACCCCTCCCCGCCCCACCGCACCCCTCCCCTAGGGAAACCCCCTCATCCCCCAGATCTCTGTGCCAATGTCACTGCCCCAGGAAACCCAGGACCAGGTCTCATGTCAGGGACACGACTGCTGTGAGTCTTCCACGTTCCCTCCCCCAGCGGCTCCCCCAACACACACGGGAGCTCTGTGAGGGAAGGGGCCATGTTCTTGCACAGTGTCTGCTCTTAGGTGCTCAGTTGCGCACCAACCACCGACCAGACCAAACACAGGATCTGAGAAAGCTGAGGCAGGGACTTCCCTGAAGGGAGACTGGGCCCCAGGGGGGACCCCCTGGCACCCTCTCTCCTCACCAGCTGCCTACTGACCGGGTGCCTGGCGTGGTCCTGGGCCTCATGTTTGTCTGTAAACATGACAGACACGTACCTCCAACTCCAAAACACACACACACACACACGCGCGCGCGCGCACTCTGCAGAAATCCAATGTAGGAAAAAAATCACAGAATGGGAAAATCTACACAGGACCCAGCGGTTTTGTTTTCACGTAGCAAGAAGACGGCTGCATCCTTTGAGGATCATGGCTGAGCACCTCGGTGTGTAGGGCCTCGTAGTGAGCCCTGGGAATAATGGGAGGGGGACGTCGTGAGTTGGTAGAGTCGCCCCCCAAATCAGACCATCCCCGCATCGCACGCGTGAACCCACATGGGTGGCAGGTGCCCCTGCTCTCGGCCTGCCCCCCTGTTGCAGCTCTGACAGGGCCCCCCTTCCCCTCCTGCTACAGGTTCCCCACTCTGGGCTTCTGCCCTCCCCTCTCTCCGGGACCATTCCGGACAGCTCACAAAACAGTTTACGGGATATGCTCCTGTACCTCCTGTCTTCAAAACAAACAAAATCCCTCTCTTGATCTATGCTGCCTCTCGCTTCCCAGCCCCATTCACTGCTCCCTTCACAGCAAGAACTTCTTGAAGCTTCTCACATCTCATTTTCCTCCTCTGCACCTGTCGTCTTGGTCTCCGTCCCCACTGCTCCCCAAAACTGCATTTGCCAGGGTCTCAGCCACCCCACGTTGCCAATTCTAATGGGCACTCAGCCCTGGTCTTACCAGGTTTCCCAGAGCATTTGGGAGACTCAGGCTCTGCCTCATGCCCTCTGTCCCGAAACTCACCTCCCGGGACATGCGGATGCTCCTCCTGCCTCGGGAGCTCCTTCTCACCACTTCAGCCACCCCCTCCTCTTTGGCCCTGCCTCTGAGGTCGGGGTGCCCGGATGGTTGGGGGATCAGCACCCCTTCTCCACCTAGTCATCCCCAAGGCCACCTCCAGTCCCGCAGCCTCAAACACAGTCTGCATGCTCCTGATCCTCGGTCACATGACCTCTCCCAGGTTCCAACTTGCCCACATTGTTACAGTTTAACATCGGGGACAATGGGGTTCATACTACAGTTGATGGTGTGCGATCATTTAATTGGCTTAATTCTCAGGGATCGTAAGATAATGTACTTCTTCCTGCCAATGGTGTCATAGAGTCCATGAAATGCAATATGCCCTGAGCCCTGGAATCTTCCCGGTACTCCAGACGTTTTCACTCGACCTCTTACTTGCATCCTCTCCTCCCATGGATGCGTCCACAGGCATCTCCAAATTCACTTCGCCAGAACAGAGCTGCTGGTTTCCACCTCCGAGGGCTGACACCACTGGGGGTCCCCAACCTAATGAAGAACACGCCCAGCCAACCAGCCGCTCAAACCAAACATTTAGGGTTATCAGTGATTGCTCCCTGCCCTTCTGTGATCAGACTCTTGTCATCTCAGCTTCCAGACACCTGAATTCACCCACTTCTCCCCACTTCCCAGGTAGTGTCCTGGCGTGAGCCACCATCACCTTGCACCTGCCCGTGCCCACTGTCCCCACGGCAGCCAGCGATCTTTTCAAAGCCTAAACCAGCCCATCCTGGGAAACTCCAAAAAGGAGAGAATAATACTTCAAAGCCAGCAGAAGGAAGGACAGAATAGAGATAGGAGCAGATAAGAGCA
This sequence comes from Mirounga angustirostris, assembly GCF_029215605.1. Lineage (NCBI taxonomy): Eukaryota > Metazoa > Chordata > Mammalia > Carnivora > Phocidae > Mirounga > Mirounga angustirostris. Next base: position 172,491,616 of record NW_026991713.1, read on the forward strand.
GAAATCAATGAAATTGAAAACAGAAAAACATTAGAGAAAAATCAATGAAACCAAAAGCTGGTTCTCAGAAAAGACCTGTGAAACGACAAAGCTCTAGCAAGACTGACAAAGGAAAAAGAAGAAAAGGCACGAGTTATCAATATCAGGAATGAAATAGGTAGTAGGCCTATGCACATAAGTTTAACAGCTGAGAGGAAATGGACCAAGTCATCGAAAAACACTAGTCACCCAACTCACTGAATCTGAAATAGATCATTTGAATAGCCCCATAACTATGAAGGAAATTAAATTTGTAGCTTAAAAACTCCTTCAAAAGAATTCTCCAGCCCCAGATGTTTTCACTGGAGAATTTTACCAAACTTTTAAGAGGAATTAATACCAATTCTACACAATCTCTTCCAGAAAAATGCAGAAGGAGGGAGCACATCTTAACTCATTCTATCTGATCTATTTCAGATCAGTCTATCCAATTTCAAGACTTATTATATAGCTTCAGCAAGCAAGGCCTAGTGATATTGGCAGAACCGTGGACGCATGTTATCAATGGAACAAGACAGAGAACTTAGACCAACACAAATATGCCCAAATGGTTTTTGACAAACATGCAAAAGCAGTTCAAGAAAGGAAGGATGGCCTTTTCAACAATGATGCCAGAGCAATTGGATATCCACAGACAAAAAAAAAAAAGAATCTTGCCTTAAATGTCACACCTTGCACAAAAATTAACTCCAAATAGATCATGGACTTCATAAAACTATAAAACTTTTAGAAAAAAAATAGGAGAAAATCTTCAACCACTCATGGGCATTAACACAGAGAAATGAAATCCTGTATTCATGCAAAAATCTGAAGGTACCCAAATGTTGATGACAGTTTTATTCAGAATAGCCCCAAAGTGGAAACAACCGAGATGTCTTTCAACAGCTAAATGGTTAAACTAACTGTGGGACATCCGCACCGTGGAACACTACTCAGCCATAAAAAGGAACGAACTGTTCATACACCCAACAGCAGGGGATGACTCTCCAGAAAATCATGGTGAGGGAAAAGATCCGCTCCCGTAAGGTTACCTACTGTGTGATTCCATTCTTGAAATGACAACACTGTAAAAGTGGAGAACAGATTAGTGGTTACCAGGGGTTTTGGGGAGCTTGGGGGCAGGAGGAAAGTGGGTGTGTCTTCAGAAGGGCAATATATGGGGTCGTGATGTACAGAAAATATTCTGTATCTTGACTGTATCAATGTCAATATCTCAATACTCTGGTTGTGACATATCGTATAGTTTGGCAAGATGGCACCATTGGGGGGAAGAAGATGAACAGTACATGGGATCCAAAAAAGAAAGAGGACACATGGAATCTCTCTGTCTTTTTTCTTACAACTGTGTGTGAATCAACAATGCTCCCAGAATAAAAAGCTAATCAAAAAGAAACCTAAATTGGATCATTTCTCATCTCTACTTAAAACTCTCAGTGGCTTCCCAGTACACTGACATAAAATCCATACTTAAAAAAAAATTTTTTAAATTAAAAAAATTTAAAAAAATTTTTTTAATTTAAAAAAATTAAAATTTTTTTAAATTAAATTAAATTAAATTAAAAATTAAATTAAATTAAATTTAAAAAATTTTTTAATTAAAAAAATAAAAATAAAAAGCCCAAACTTAAGGCCCTGGAGATCAGTCTCTGGCCTATACTCCCCTCCTCACCTGCTCTGCTTCTGGACACTGACTTACTCTCTGTGCCTTCATCTAGGACCTCCCTGCCTCAGGGCCTTTGCACCAACTATCCTCACCCAATCATCACATGGAGGCTCTTTCTCCTCACTCTTTGCTCAGCATCAACATCATCCTTTCAGGGTCTCTCTCGTGCCTGCTCTAAAGTAGCCCCAATTCATGCCCAGTCACATCACCCCTATCTTAATTTCCTACACTCATTATGAGGCGATATTTTTTCTCGTTTTCGTATGTAGGTGAATACAAACCCCATGAGGAAGAGGACTTGGTCTTACTCTCCATCATATTCCCCTCTGGCACATAGTAGGGCCTTCAGTGAATATTTGCAGAAAGGGTTGAGTCAAAGAATAAATGCAAGCAAAGAGGTCTGTGTGGGGCTCCTGGGGGGAGAGGGTGGGGAACCATGCCAGTCCCCGAGTGCATTCTGAAATAGGGCCTCAAAGTTTTCACAACCACGCTCTCGCTTCCCCCACCTGGGTCATCAGCTCCCCGAGCTGGGGCCTGGTCTGGGTTCTCACAGAGGACAGGAGGCCTCCCCAGAGCGTGGATACAGGAGGAGGTCAACACATAATTTATTTGGGGGAGGAAGGGAGCTGGGCCATGAAACCTCAGGCGCATCCCTATGGGGCCTGTTTGATGGGCCAGAGTCGCACCCGACCTCATCCCTGTGACGAATCTTTTGACGTTGGGCAAGTCACTTTGCTCTGAGCGTCAGACTCCCGATGGCAAGTGTACGGATTAGTTTATAAGACGAGGGCTCTCTGCGAGAGTGAAGTGCAGTATTCACAGTTCACCCTGTGCGTGAATTCAAAGTGCTCTGACCTCTTGGATCTCCTTTCATCCTCCTGATACTGAGCCATCAGTTCAATAGTATCTCTTGAGCTCCTGAATGCAAGGCACGGCGGGAAGTAGGGGCACAGGAGAGATCGAAGCAATTCCTGCCCTCCTGTGGCCCCCTGGAAAGTGACAGAGTGTCGGGGAGGAAAGGCACTGAATTAGGTCAGGAGATGCAGCTATTCCCGGCATGAAACCAGGCCAGGCAGAAGGACCAGCAAACGTGAAGGCCCCGAGGAAGGACGGAGTCTCCAGGCCAGCAAGGTCCGTGTGGCCACAGCCCCAGGACCAGGGCGGCTCGCGGAGGGCCTTGGGGTCAGGAGGGAAACAGGGTCCATGTCCAGACTTTGATCGGCTGTGGAGAGAGGTAGAGACTGTCCTGTAAGAGAGATGGAAGCTCCTGGAAGGTCTGGAGCAGTGCCGTGATCTGATAGAGGACGTGGAGGGGATGGGGGAGGTGGGAAGACCAGACAGCAGCTACTACAAACACAGTGCCTAGGGGCGCCTGGGTGGCTCAGTCAGTTAAGCGACTGCCTTCGGCTCAGGTCATGATCCTGGCGTCCCGGGATCGAGTCCCGCATCGGGCTCCCTGCTCGGCAGGGAGTCTGCTTCTCCCTCTGACCCTCTTCCCTACCCATATTCTCTCTCCATCATTCTCTCTCTCTCTCAATAAATAAATAAAAATCTTTAAAAAAAAAAAAAAAACAAACACAGTGCCTCGTATATGCAAAGCCCCAAAACCAGGACCCAGGACGAGAGTGCACACGGTGCCCCACGTCGCCAGGGAGCTGGGGACAGTGCCGAACCCTACTGTCCTTCTTCTCCCTGCCCAGCCATAGACAGAGGAGATGCACCCCAACCCTACCTCGTATATGAGTTACTGGAGAGAGAGGAAAGTACATTAAACCCTCATTCCTTAACAGATAATAGCCACTTAAGTGGCAATGATAATTGAGACCAGAGATATGGAATTCCTCTCAAGAATGAGCATTAAGTCTTACTCAACAAAGGGATGGCTCAGGACAAATTCGTATCTGCTGTGACCAAACATTCTGTTCTGAGCTCCTCATGCCAAGGAGAGGGAGAGAACTCTCGGGAGGCCTGTAAACACCCACACCGAGGACAAGACCCTGCAGTGGGTCTTGATGTGATGTGATGGGTCTGATGTGAACACTGTTCACATCACTGCTTCAGTCCCAAAGCAAAGGGCAGTTGTGAAAAGTAGCGATCATCCTGAGAATGCTGAGGAACAGCCTGAGGGCTGGGGGGCGGGGCGTAAAGGGGGCGGGGCCGTGGTGGGCGGGGCCGAGATGGGCCTCACCTGGCCCTCCCCCATCCCTCAGTCCCCTCACCCACTTCCTGTCTATGGTGCTCTTCTGCTCATCAAATACCACCGGATTGTTAAGTTCTTTCAGGGTGGGAAGCACGTCCCTTTCATCTTGCCCACACATAATCCCCATGCTCTGTACACAAAAGGTGCCCCATAAATGCACACTCAGCTCTTGTTTCCGAGCGTCAAACCCCCCTCCCCAGCAGCTTGTGCTGGGGTTGGATTCACCCAAGGGAACAGAAAGGAAAAGGAAGGGCAGAGCTGGACCGCCCCACAGCCTTTACCTCACGAGGTTGGCACAGGGCCCCGGCCACCGGCAGCTCTGGTACACACGCTGGACCACTGTCTCCGAGCCGTTCTGCACCTGGCAGGACACCGTCCGCGTCACCGTGTGATGGCACCAGTGCCTGTGGGGACAGCAACAGTCATGTCAGCCCTTCTATTCCTGAGGTGCTGACTGCACGGCAAAAGGCCATGCTGGCCAAGGAGGGGGTCCCTCCATAAAGCTGCAGGGTGGGGGTGCTCATTCTCCTGGGTAAGGGGTCCACTGAGACCCTCGGTCCAGGACTAAGGGGAAAGGGAAGTACCCACCACAGCCTTGGCCACCAAGCCCTGGCATCCATCATTTCAGTCTTCAAACACTCGGAATGAACCCCTGCCCACCGGGAAATCCCACTCTGGTGAGGAAGACTAAGAGGGAAGTGATTATAACCCACAGGAACATGGGGCCATAGGTACAACCAAAAGATGCACACGGGGAACTATGGGAACAGAGCAGGGCACCCAACCCAGGTCCCGAGAAAGAACAACCACCTGGGTACTGAAAGGTGAGAGTCAGCCCACAGCAAGTGCAATCACACGTGGCCCGAAGGCTGGAGGGAGAGGAGGAGCCAGGAGGGAGGGCAGGAGCCAGGAGGAAGGAAGCGACGTGGTACCTGTCAGGCTAGATGTGGGTCTTATCATGAAGTCAGTGGGGAGCCCCTGAAGGACTCTGACCAGGGGAATGCCTCGATGGGTCTGAGTTTAGAAAAATCTCTCTGGTGCAGTGAGAGGTGCGGAAGCCTGAGCTGGGACGTGGCGCGGGGGGGGGCGGGGGGCGGGGGGAGATATATGCAAACAATATTGTGATTGGATCCAAAAGCAGCCCATGCTCCCACCTCCCCCTCCCACTCCCCCCCCCCCCCCCAGATCCTAGAAATTTAAAATCTAAAAATAAGTCCCTGTTGCAACATCAGCAAGATGGTGGGACAGGAGGTCTCCTACTCCTATCTCTCCTCAGTAACCATAATTTGCCAGCCAGCCATGAACAAAAACGCCCTTTCGGGAGCTTTGGGATTTTTGCAAACCGTGCATCTTATAAGAGGTTAATATCCGAAACATATAAGGAACTCATAAAACTCAATAGCCAAAAACCAAATAATCTGATTTTAAAATGGCCAAAGGACCTGAATAGACATTTTTCTAAAGAAGACGTACAGATGGCCAAAAGTATATGAGAAGGGGCTCAACATCACTCACCACCAGGAAAATGCAAATCAAAATGAGAGATCACCTCACACTTGTTAGGATGGCTATTATATCAAAAGGACATGAGACAACAAGTGTTGGCGAAGGTGTGGAGAAAAAGGAACTCCAGTACATTGTTGGTGGTAATGGACATTGGTACAGCCATTATGGTAGTTTCCTGAAGAAATTAAAAATGGAACTACCGTATGACCCAGGAATCTCACTTCTGGGCATATATCCAAAGGAATTAATATCAGTATCTAGAAGAGATATCTGCATGCCCATGCTCATTGCAAAATTATTCACAATAGCCAAGATGGAAACAACTAAAGTGTCCATCCATGAATGAATGGACAAAGAAAATGTAGAAAATACACACACATACACACGATGGAATATTATTCAGCCATAAAAAAGATGGAAATTCTATCATTTGCAATAACATGGATGAACCTGGAAGACATTACCCTAAGTAAATAAGCCACAGAAAGACAAATACCGTATGATCTCATCTGTATGTGGAATCCAAAACCATCCAACTCATAGAACTAGAGAGTAGAACAGGGATTGCCAGGGGCTGGGGAGTGTGAGAGATGGGGAGATGCTGGTCAAAGAATACAAATGTCCAGTTATAAGATGAATAAGTTCTGGGGATCTAATATACAAATTAGATCTATATGTACATATATTATTATATTATCTGTGTATCATATATAATCACATGGTGATTATAGTTAATAATTCCATATTGCATACTTGCAATTTGCTAAGAGAATAGATCTTAAGTGTTCTCACCACAAGACAAACAAACAAACAGTGGTAACTATGTGAGGTGATGAATGTGTTAATAATCTGTAGTAACCATTTCACAATGCATATGTATATTAAGTCATCACGTTGTACACCTTTGGGGGAAAAAAGCATATTGTACAACCTAAATATACACTTTTTAAATTTGTCACTCATAACTCAATAAAGCAGAAAATGTAAATTAAAAAAAAAAAAGAAATCAGCCCCTAACAGCACTGGAAAACAAAGAAGCCGTGATCGAGAAATTTTGAGGAACGCTTGAGAGACTGAAAGTAGGTGGAACTAAATTGAAAGAGGAAAGCCCACTGGAAACAGGGAAGACTCCAGGTTGACGGTAAATGTGGGCACAACTTGGGAACAGCTGATGTGGCTATGGGATAGGGGAGGGACCCAGAGATGACTGTCAGAGGACCATGGTACAAGGAGTCAGACAGGTAGGACCCGGATCCCTACCCCTGCTGGTGTCAAGAATCAGGCATTAGATTCACCTGCCTTGAGGCAGGTGTGGTTGGAGAGGGTGCTCCGAAATCTGATGACCCCCAGGAGAAACAGAGACCCTCTCAAGTTTATACAACTGAATTCCTTTTTTAAAAAAGATTTACTTATTTGAGAGAAAGAGAGAGCGCTAGAGCAGGAGGAGGGGCAGAGGGAGAGGGACAGAGAGGCAGAGAAGCAGACTCCCCGCTGAGCCTAGAGCCCAACACGGGACTCGATCCCAGGACTCTGAGATCATGACCTGAGCCGAAACCAAGAGTCGGAGGCTCAAGCAACTGAGCCACCCAGGTGCCCCTATACAACTGAATTATTGCACAATCCTTCTCTACCCCTTACCTATACTACCAACCTTCCAAGAGGCAAAGCAGCAATAAATAGTAAAGCAGAGAAGAGCCAGTGGAAATCCCCAAATACCAAGAATTTCAAAGTATTCGAGAAAAAAAAGGCCAACACCATGAAAGAAAAGCACCAACTCAACAGACAATAAATCACACCTCAGAAAAAGATAATAAAGCAAACCGATGAAGACAATTTTTTAAAACATAATTAATGTCCTCAAAGAGATAAGAGAATTGTGCCCTTGTAAAAAATATTATGAAATGGAAAAAATGAGATCTCTTGGAAATGAAACGTATGACTGTAAAAACCAAAAGCGCAACAGATGAGCTGAAAAATCAGAATAGACACAGCTAGAGAGTTAGCGGATGAGCCGGAAATCCGAGCCATGAACTTTCTAAGGAAATGTTGGGGGGGGCGGGGGGAGAGAGGTGAGAGACCCAGAGGACAGACCACGTGCCAACATATGTCTACTAGTAGCTCTGGAATGGGGGATCGGAGAGAGCCAAGGGAAGTACGTACTTGAAGAAAGAATAAAGAGAGTTGGAGAAAGATATGATTTCTTAATCCAAAAGAGCCCACTGAGTGTTAAACCAGATGAACACAAACAGACATATCATGCTGAAATGTCAGAACCCTCAGGATGGAGACAAAATACCAAATGCTGTAGAGAGGAAAGTAATGCAGATTACCTACAATAAACTGAAATTAGAGTTCTCATCAGCAGCACCAGATTCATCAAGAAACACACTGGTTTCGAATTTTGGAGGGGAAATATCGAGCACCCAGAATTCCGCACCCAGGCAAGCTCTCCTTCAAAGTCAAAGGCAAGATAAAGACATTTTCAGATGCACAGGAACTCAGAAAGCTTACCAGTCACCTTTTCTGAAAGAATCACTGCAGGATGTACTCCAGCAAAATAAATGAAGGATGCAGAAGAAATATATTAACTATGAGAAGCAGTTATGAGCAAAGAAAGAGTAATATGATTTAATAACAGCCTAGCTCTAAAATCCAAAGTGATCTCAGTAAGGAAGAGAGCTCTAAGAGGGACAGAAGGAACCAAAAGTTGCTGGGAGTTTCGTCTTGTTTAAGGAAAGGACATGAGTGTTTTGCAACTTCAGGTATAGCAGAAAAATACACGATTAAAATATACCTTTCAGTTTGAAGATAAATACTAACAAGGATAGAAAGAAGACAAAACTGACAAACCATGAAAGAAAAAAAAAAACAAAGAAAATTTGATTAATCCGACAAAATGCTAGAAAAGCAAGAGGTAGCAAGAGAAAACACAGTCATTAGAAAACCTTGGAAAGAGAAAGAAGAAAAGAATCCACAAAGATTCGAGCAGAAATGAATGAAGTAGATTTACTTTAAGTGAATCAACAAAACATGTTTTAAAAAAAGTCAAATAGGGCGCCTGGGTGGCTCAGTTGGTTGAGCGACTGCCTTCGGCTCAGGTCATGATCCTGGAGTCCCTGGATCGAGTCCCGCGTCGGGCTCCCTGCTCGGCAAGGAGCCTGCTTCTGCCTCTGACCCTCCCCCGTCTCATGTGCTCGCTCTCTCCCATTCTCTCTGTCTCAAATAAATAAATAAAAACAAATCTTTAAAAAAAAAAATCAAATAGACAAAGCTTATAGCAATTCCTAATTAGAAACAAAGACACAAGAGAAAAAGTCCAGAGACTTAAAATTATACGTAAATTTTATGTGTGATCTTGCATCAAAATTTTTCAAAACCTGGACAATTTTCTAGGCAAATCTCTACTACCAACATTTGCACTGTCAAAAAGAGCATAAAGTAATCGAAAATCTATCCCTCTCCCCCAAAGATACCAGGAGACCTAGTTCAAAACCTGGGTCTGCCACCAACCTGCTCCGTGACTTGAGCAAAGTGATGTCCCCTCTCTGAGCCTCAGTGAAATAAAAAATCTTACCCCTTAAGTTTATTGCAAGGGCTACGTGAGCAGATTCAGGTTAGTGGTGTATAAATCATGTGGCACTCACTACTAAAGTATCCCTGATTGGCTGGCTACCAGAACCCCACAGTGTCCATAAAAGCCTAGGGACTGACCTTACGCATTTTGGAGCTGGGAGGAGTAGTGGGCAGTTAAACCTCGCTGCCCATAGCTCAGACTTGAGGCTGAGTGGGGAAGGGAATCCAGCCTTCCAGCCCAGAGGACCATCAGGGTCCCACCTCCCCAGTACACACCTCCACTCTTGCCTCTGACAGATCAGTCTGGAAATTGTGCAAGATGGCAGCATCTAAGCCATTCCTTCATCTCTACTGGGGAGCACTGGTGCCATCTCAGGCACTAAGCGTGACTCTCTTGGGGATGAACCAACCCGAGGACAATGCTCCATCCCGACATCCGCCCGTGGCATTCTGGAACAGACAGACCAGCCAGCCATCTCCGAATCACGCGGGGTCAGGGTTGTCTATAGGGAAATGAGCTGTGAATTGCAAAACATTTTCAAATGCCTCGATTCATCATCTCCAGGACATTTGATCTTTTAATGGGCTGTAAATGGCTTCCCAAACTCAAAACCTGGCCAAAAACAACGAAGAAGGCAGGCAGAGACAAGGGAAAAGGGATCTAGGCCTTCTCAGATGGAATTCAAAACCTTGTTCATGTCCAGGCACCACGGTTCCAGAGAATCTTGGTGTCAGGCACTCTTCTCCCATGTGGGGTACCTCTTAGGATCCCCATGTCCTGAACATTCTGTGTCTCCTGTTTGTGGGTGGTATCACAGAGCCACCCACCCCCATCCCTGCCCATGGTGGGTGCATACAGAGCTGTAAGGACCACAGAATAACTCCACCAGGAGACTGGCTTGGCAGGAGACATATGTCCCTTTTAAGACCCTTCTGGAAGGACTGGCCCAAGAGTACAGAATTCAGGAGTGGCAGGGCTGGTCCTCGAACTGCCTGGCAGTGAGGGTGCCCTCAGCAGCCTTTATCAGGATGGGAAGGGGCTGACATTATCTTTGAGCAGCAAATGTCTCTTCCGTACCTCCCCTCCTCCTCCCCAGCTGGGTTCTCATGGAGAGTCCAGGATGGGAAACTTCCTCCCAGCCTTGGGGACAGACGGGCTCCCGTGCAGGTCCCTTTTCTTATGAGACGAGGTCCACTCCCTGATGGGGTAAAGCCACTGACTTGGCCCTGCTCCACCCACCTAGAGGCTGCTTCTACCGTGGTCTTCACCCTGCTCAGTGTTTGGCTCTATGACTTGGCTGAGCTCCGAAATTCTTAATTTGGGGTCCTTTGGGACAACGAGCGCTAAGTGGCTTCAGGAAATCATGGCACAAAGGAATGGAGGGTCTTCAGGACACCCCTGGTCCAGGCCCACCTCTGAATATAACTAACCCAGGGAGATGCCAATATGGCAACTTCTCCTCCCCAGAGCCCTGGTCCCACCCCAAGCACCAACCCCCCGACCCCCCCAGTTCTATCTGAGCTTTGCCTTGGGACTTGATCTCACTCACACTTTCCCTCAATCCCCAGGACCCTAAGCTCCGAGCCCAAACCAAGCCCTGGGGCTCTGACGGTGTCCTCCCTTCCCGGGAGGATCACCCAGTCTGCCCCCTTTCCCCTGTCCCATGCTCTGCTCCACCCTCATGTTGAGTCACCTCAGTGCTTCCCCTTGAACCCCAACATATAGGCCCTACTTTTCTGGACAGTGGTCACACATCATCATAGCCCATGGGACACTCTGAGACATACCATTTCAATCTGTCCAATACTCAGTACATTGCTCTCCAGACCCAACTGGGTCCATCTTGGTGACCAGCATCTAAACTCCTGGTCCCTTTACCCAGAACGCCCAGCGGCAAATTACCGCAGACTCCATCTTCTCCCTCCCTCACTCCCCGTGGCCACTTAGCCCCCACACCAGGCAAGTCCACATCCTCAACCCCTCTCCTGCTCCATCTTGATCTTGCACCTGGACGGCCTTGGTGCCTGCTGGCCTACCGGCCTCCAGCCCTATCTCCCTGCAGTGTCCTCTACACGCCACCAGAGGCCACTCCCTAAACCACAAATCTGTCCTGCCCCTGTCACTTCCCTTCCCCATCCCCCACGGCTCCCACCCACCTCCCTTGGTACCACCTCCTACCACGCTCCATCTTGCCACGCACACTGTCACAGTGTCCTCCCTGGCGTGCCGTCCCACCGTCTTCCATTTGGCCAACTGTTACCCTACGAGTCTTCATTTGGGCTCTGTCCCCTCCTGGAGGCCCTCCCTGACCCCCTGGCAGGAAGGGACCCCTGCCTCATGCTCCACAGGCTCCCGTGCATCCCCTGATCTTAGCCCCAATCGTACTAGAAAACTATAGGCTCCCAAGGACGGTGGACCCAGAACAGGCCTCATGAAGTTGTGCTGATCCGACCCCAAGCCCTATGTCCCAGCGGGACTTTCTCTCACCCATTTGCACTCACTCACCAAAAACTGTTTCTCGGGCTCTGCTGGGTGCCAGGCCCTGAGCACCAGCAAGTTCTGCCCCCATGGCTGGGACTACCCATATGAAGGTTAAGGGCGTTGAGTTTCAGGCCCCCCTCCGCCCAGCCCTGATCATTCTAATTACCTGGCCATACTCTGCCCAACCCCCAGAGGCCAGTTCCACGGGTTCTGTGGGCCGGCTGGGTTCAGGGAGCTCTGTGAGAAGCCAGGTTTGCAGCCTGACAATGGCCACGTGGATGGGCAATCTGGATGACTCTGAGACCGTGCCCTTGAAGCAGAACCCATGGGGCTTAGCTGGTCCCCAGAGAGATGCCGGCAGAGGAACCAGGTCCTCGCCCCTTCCCAGGAGAGAAAGAACTGCTCAGGTACAGAATCAGCCCACCTGGCTTCTGGCCATTCAGAGACCCTCTCCTGCGGGCAGAGCTGGGCTCAGGACCTCATGACCTGTTTTGGGGTTGGCAAAGCAGTCCCATGTACTGTTACAGGCTGAGATGTGTCCCTACCCCCAAATTCATATGTTGAAACCCTAACCCCCAATGACTCAAAATGTGACTGTATTTGAAGATAGAGTCTTGGGCCACCTGGGTGGCTCGGTCGGTGAAGCACCGGACTCTTGATTTCAGCTCAGGTCGTGTTCTCGGGGTTGTAAGATCGAATCCCAAGTAAGTCTCCACGCTCAGCGGGGAGTCTGTTGGGGATTCTCTCTCTCTCCCTCTGCCCCTCCTCCAGCTCATGCTCTCTCTCTCTCTAAAATACATAAATAAAATCTTTAAAAAAAAGTCTTTAAAAAGGCAATTAAGTTAAAATGAGGTCAGTAAGGTGGGTTGTAATCCAGTGTGACTGGTGTCCTTATAAAAAGAGGAAACTTACAAATTATGAACGCAAAGATGTACAGAGGGAAGACAGCGTGAAGATGCAGGGAGAAGGCCATCCACGAGGCAAGCAGAGGGGCCTCGGGGGGGAAACCACCCTTGTCAACACCTCTGTCTTGAGCTTCCAGCCTCCAGCACCATGAGGAAATTCATTTCTGTCATTTAAGCTGACCGCGTGTGGGACTTAGTTGTGGCGGCCCCAGGAAACCTGCACATACGTGATCTCACATAATCTTCGCAACAATTCTCAGGTAGGCGCTTTACAGAGAAGGAGGCTGAGCCTCCAGAAGAGACAAGGTCACACACTGAGCACGTGGTCCTTTTAGACCCTGAAGCTCAGTCTTCAATTTGATGCTCCATGCTGCACCCACCTTGCCCAGGAGGCCAGCAGACGGTTAGAGAACTAGTACAAAATCACCCAGCAGGTGCTTAGTAGCCACGTCCCTCTGGGAGCCATCCCACCTGCAAACCAGGAAGCCGGAGGGACCCAGTGGTCTCACACATGGGGTGGGGGCTGTCACAGATCAGGAAACGAGGCATGGGGCGAGGGCAGACGGAACACGTCCCAGCCACCCAACAAGCAAGCCGACGTGCACCCAAGATTCAAGCCCAGCCCTGAGCTGCTCGGCTACACCTGCCAGATGGACTTGAAGAGCACCTGGGGCTTGGCAGACAGTGGTCTCTCCACGTGGGGCCATGCTGCCTGGAGGGGGCCGGGCCGCAGATGGTGCTGGAAGCAGCAGGCTGCTGACGAGAGGCGCAAACCAGGAGCTGGTGCACACGGGGGTCTGGGTCTTGGCAGGGAAGAGGGATCCAGGCTAGATCTCCCCAGCCTGGAGCAAAGAGCCAAATCTAACAAGATGAAACATGACCGGGCGAATGTGGAGTCCGGCCCTGCGGCCCCAAAACCCAGCAGATGAGCCCCAGATGGGGCGGGAAGGTTCTCGCCAACAATAAGTTCAGTGCGAGTCAATGGTATGTGCTGTATTCCGAAAGGCAAAGGCAATCTCAGGCTGTCTTCGTGCAGAATAACGAGAGCACCCTGCTCCCCTCAGCACCAGCCCATGGGGTGTGGACACTGGGCCGTGCCCCGGATCCCCCTTCGGGCCCCCCTCAACGAAGGGCTATCAGCGGTCAGACCCTCCCAGTAAGAGCTGCCTCGCCTGACATCCTACTGTCCCCAGGGCGACCCCGTCCAGGGTCTGGTCCATGCACGAGTTGAAGGGCCCAGCCATATGGACGTCAGGACAAGTTGAAAGGTCCACTGTAGCCGCAGGGCTCCCCGGGGAGGTCGGTGGTAACTGTCGCTGGGCCTGCATCCCAGCTCAACTTCTCCTTCTGACTCCCAAGTCCGTCCTCTCCCTTCCATGGTCACCGATCCCAGGACACATCCTCCGTGCCGGACCCCGTCTCAGAATCTGCTTCCTGGGGACTTGGCCTGGTGTCTGCCATGAACCCAACAGGGAAAGAAACAAAGTGACACCCAGTGCACTGGGAGCGGTCTATGTCCTAGAGGCTAGGGGGACAAGGAGGCTGACCCGTAGAGCAGTGAGTGTCCATGGGAAGAGGACAGCTCCGAAGCCCAGGATTTGGCCAGGGGGAGGGGAAGGCCCCACACCCCTTGCATTCACACCTGCCCTCTCCAGCAGGTGAGAACAGTCGGCAGTGGGTTCTTCGGATAGAGTGAGCAGAAACACGCTGGGGGCCGCAGCGGGGGGAAGACAGCTCTGAGGGGGCAGCTCTGAGGGGCCTGCTCTCCACCAGAGACACCTTCAGGTGAGACATGCTCAAGTGGCCCGAGGGGCCCCGAGTCAGCTCAGAGCATGGAGCCGCCTGGGAGACTGACCTCCAGAGACCAGAGCCACACAGTGTCTCCCAACAAGACAAGTGTCCCTGTGGCTGGTGTTTCTCTCCATCTCTCAACCAGTGAGCCGCTGTCCGGAGTGACGGTTTCATTCCTGTAAGAATAACTGAATGTGTGATCCACTCAGTCCTGATCAGTTTTTAGGGCCCAGAAACCAGTAGGAGCGTTTGCTACGCAGAGAGATTTGTCTGCCCCCCCTGACAGATTTTATTGGAACTGTCGTCCATTTCGAGGCAAGACCAGGGAGGAATTTAAGTCATTTTTTTTTAAAGATTTTATTTATTTATTTGAGAGAGAGAGAACACATGAGAGGGGATAGGGTCAGAGGACGAAGCAGACTCCCTGCCGAGCAGGGAACCCGATGCGGGACTCGATCCCGGGACTCCGGGATCATGACCTGAGCCGAAGGCGGTTGCTTAACCAACTGAGCCACCCAGGCGCCCGAAATTTAAGTCATTTTAAGGTCACTGACTTTCAGAGGGATAGGCTGCTGATCCAAAAGCCCGGCAGCAACCGACCCAATCTTTCTGTAAAAACAGGGGGGCGATGACGTGGACTGCGGGGTCCAACGCTGAAGCCGGGTGGGAGAACGAGGCGTGTGGGTCTGGATGTGGGTCCGTGGGCAAAGCAGGGAGCCAGGGTGCCCCCAGACAGCACAGCTATGCTGCTTCCTAACTATCTGTATTCATTCTCTAGCACTTTCCATGGTGGGGAATTCCTGAGGCCTCCCCCACCTGAGACAAGGCTGGGAAGAACCCCATATAGAGCATCAGCCACTTACAGACTGAATTTCCCATTCGCACGGGGGCAGCTGAGGGAGCATACAACTTGGCCGAACAGAAAGCATGGCTTTGAGCATCTCAAGAAGGATCCACAATGATTCCCATTAATGGGAGTGCCAGAGGCAACAAGTTGCCAGAGTTTGGTGCCAAATGTCCTCCGTGGGATCAGCGTTCCCGAGGCCACCTGCTGAGAAACGCTCCGGCGACACAGATTCCATGACCAGAACTGGAACTCACCAGAACTTTTACGGAGTGAGGCATGTCCGCCTTGGACCGTGAGCCGTTTGGCCTGCAAGCGACCTCTACAGAAGTCAGAGCTTTCTGTGTGGCCAAGATCAGGACAGGACCGAGTTGTGTGTCCTCGGTGGTCCTTCTCAAGTGCACCGTCTCTCAAAACCACCTGCTGACTCGGGTCCTGTGAGGATGGGCCCAAGAATATGCACTTGTAACAGGCTTCCCGGGGATGCTGGGGAGGACAGTGATGCTTTCCACCCAATGGAAGTTGGAACCGAAACAGGAAAAAGAGTAACTGACATTTACTGAGCGCTTGGATGTGCCAGGTACTGGGGCAAGCCTCGGATACATCTCCTCCTGTAATCCTTATAGAAACCCACCATGGAAGAGCCACCGCCATACCTGTGTTCAGAAGAAGCCAGCCAGACTAAGCAGCTTCCCTCACTCCATCCCTCTGCCAAGAAAAATGTATGCTTACCACACCTTGAGCCACACTGAAAGGATGGCCTCATTCTCTCCCAGTTCTGTTTCCTGAGACAGAGACTCTGGTTGGCCCAGCTCCTCTGTCCACGCCAGGCCCCAGCAGGCCTGCTTGCCTTCGGTCAGATGCCCACCCCTGGTCCAGTCAGGTGTGGGGAACTCGCATGGCACAGAACAGGGGGCCTAGGGCCCCCTGTGGCAGGCACTCTGGGGGACTGTGTCCTTTAGAACAGACAGTGAGGGAGGTGGGTGCCTAACTGGCCTCTCATATATGACATGTGTGTCCCCAGTAGTCATCTCCTCCTCCTCCTTCTTTGGTAACCAACCCCAGTTTTCTTCAGACTCTGGGCATCAGTAAGTGCAAAAAAGGTGGGTAAGACCATAATCTCATTGGTCGAAGTGTGGACACTTTCATTCATGTCTGGTCAGTGACAAGTAAGGGGAAGTCAACTGAGGGGCTTCTGCAAAATACCATCCCTTATGGGGGAGAGAGGATTCAAGAAGAGAAGTTCATGCTTTTTTCCGTACACAGGTGGATGAGGATGTGATGCCTGGAGCTGTGGCAGCCATCTTAGAGCCATGAGGGAAGACAGCCTAGGGAGAGCAGAGTAAAAAGCAGGGTCCTTGAGCATTCGATGCTGCCAAATTAACCAACCCTCGAGCCACCCATTTCTCAATATGTGAAATATTATGACTTTGTTGTTTCAGCCTACATCAGTAGGGTTTTTATGATGCACATTTAAAAGCATCCCAGACAAAACAGCCTGCTGTCAAAGCGTACTATCAAGGCGTACAAATGTGAGGCCAGGAGGCCTAGTTTGTGTCCTACTTGCATCACTTACCACCCGCATGGCTTTGGGCAAGTCTCAACTTCAGAGCCTCAGTTCCTCATCTGCAAAATGGGAGCCCGCTTTCCAAGGGCTGCTCAAGAGCAGTAACACCTATGTGAATGAATACAGACATATGGGCTGCACAGCTCCAGGCAGAGGGTAGGTATAACCACTATGCAGACTGCCACCCCTTGGTTGGGGTTTTAGGCTCCTCTGGATGTGAACGTGCTGCTTCCAGTGACCCCCACCACTGAAGAGCAGCCAAGGTGCTGGCTCTGGATGGCGTGGGCCAAGGTGGCATCACTCACTGTTCCCACAAAGGTTCACAGAGCTCCTGTTTCATGTAGGGCCCCAGACTAGCCGTGTGGCCACTGTGTGCCCTCACCAACCCGGGATTGGCCAGGTTGGGTGGGTCAAGAGAGCCAGCCCCTGGGGCCAGTCCCGCTCTGCCTAGCTGAACGGGCTTTGCCATGCGTGAGGCTCAGTTGCCTCGTCTATAAAATGGGGAAAATGACCTGCAGTCACCAGGCTGCTGAGAGCAAGAAAAAGAAGTAACAGCCAAAAGCCATCCAGGGAACTGCCTGTGCAGAGGGCAAGGTCACTGGAATGTTCCCCTGAGGGCCCAGCCCATTGGAACTTGAACGCCCATCCCTGAGAGTCTCAGGGCAGCATCATCAGGGGGAGGAAGGCTTCCCCATGTGGGAAGGGACACGTAGAAACGCCACCACTCCTCAGCTCCCTCTGCTTCTGGGGACGCTGTCTCCCTCCCGCTCTGGGAAGCAGACAGAATTTGGTTTAGGAATATTTTCCGGAAAGCATCTCACAAGGGACTTGGATGGAGACTTATGAAAGGTCTGCACTGCAGGGGGCAGGTCTTGCAAAGATCACCTTGTCCCAACCCCCTCTTTACAGGTGAGACCACGAGGCCCCCCAAAGGGAAGGACCCACGGTGGCACAGCAAGCTGGTGGCAAAGTCGGGACGAAAGCCAGGACTCCTGGTTTTAATTTTCTCCCATCCTCCCACAATCAGCAAGGAGACTGGTTCCCAGTGTTCACTTGGGGGAAAAAAAACTGATAAGAATCTGAAGAATGTGGCTGCCAAAAGGGACGAGGGTGGAATTTGGCATCCGATACCCCGAAGATCACACACAATTATGACCCCGCAAGTCTCTGGTGAGCAGAACACCTTTTGGACCTGCGTCCCTTTCCAAAAAGAGCGAGGTTCCGCATCCACATGTCGGGCCCAGCTGGGTGGCCCCCCTGCATCCCGCAGCTGGCTTTCAGTCTCGAAAGAGCCCCTCAATCCCCCCGCAAAGGGCGGGCCCGGAGAACTTGACGCAACTCAGATTCCGGCAGGGAATGAACACGGCATTCCGAATTAAATCCTGCTGTTTGTGGAGTTCGCCTCTTCCTCGGGATCGCTGCTTCTCCTGGAGCCTGCTTTGTCTCCCTAGTTCTTCGAGGTGTCTTGCCACCAGCACTCATGACTGGCAGCTCAGTAAACCTCCCCCCTCCCCAGCGGGTAGTGGGGAAACATGGGTTTGACAACACTGGACCTGACACTTTCCACCTGAGACAAGTCAGTGGGTTCCAGAGGTCTTCCTGGAAGAGGAAGCCAGAGCCCTGGGGTCACTGTGTGACCATGCACTGGCCCCATCCCTCTCTGGGCCTCCACGTCCCCCTGGCAGCATTGGAGCTGGGGGGTAGGGTTGGGGCAGGGGCTTTTAGAGGCCATCACGCTCACCTTGGGACAGAAGGGCCAGAGTGACGCTGCCTCTCGCCCAGAAGTCAAGACTGTTGGGAAACCAGGCTGGCCAAGTGCATGGCTTTTTCGTGCCCTCTAGCCAGCCAGGGCTAGGTTTCTACTGCTCACGGGGCTGGAGGTGCTTACGCCCTCTCCAGGCAGGTCGTTCTGCAAAAACACCTGCAAAGTCGTCCCCAGGCCAGGGGCCCGGTGAGAACTTCCAGCAAAACAAAGCCACTTGCGTGGGGCACATGGTGGGCAGGTGCGTGCTGCGGTCCACCAGCCTAGTCTACCTGCCGGCTTCTGGAGGGCAGGTACCCCGACTGAACCCCTGCCTCCCCGGCCCCTGGCCCCAGTGTAGCACACGGTGCCCATCCGTGAACAGGTGCTCACTAGACGAATGAATGAAGAAAGAAGGGACAGTGGTGGTGTGGACTCCTGATGCTCTCCCCTGAGGTCTCCATAACTGAGCCGTCTGGCCTTCCAGTGGCCCATCTCCCCAGCCTGAGCTGTGCCCCTCCCCCCACCTGGGCCCTTAGCCCACAGCAGTGTCTTTTAGATAAGTCCCCTCCTCCCCACCCAGCCCCTCCTCTCTCAAGTCTCTGCTATGCCCTTTGGACAAGCTGGACCTCTCCCTCTTGGTCCCCCCAACTGTGCCCACCGACTCACAGCCACTGTGCCCCCCCGGCGGGGGGTGGGGGACACCACCATCTCTTTCTGTGTCTGGTCCCTGACAGCAGAAACCCACCCAACTTGTATCTCCGTGGCCGCACCCGGCATTAAGTAAGCAATAAGTAGAATGTTTGGGAATGAACGAGTTCAGTGGGAGAATTAAACATACGTAAACTGTGTGTTGGAAGAAACAAGTTTAGGATCTTTACATTCAAATTCTACCTTACCACCAGATTCTTTCCCATGGGAAAGCAGCTCTGAAATTAGAATGAAGGCCCATTAGGGGCGCCTACGTGGCTCAGTGGGTTAAGCGTCTGTCTTCGGCTCAGGTCATGATCCTGGAGTCCTGGGATCGAGTCCTGCGTCGGGCTCCCTGCTCAGTGGGGGGTCTGCTTCTCCCTCTGCCTGCCTCTGTCCCCAGCCAGGCACCCTCAGCAGCTAGGGGACAGCGACCAGGAATCTGACACGTACCAGGGGGCCCTCATCTTCCTCCCTACCCAGGATGTCCCCGCACTGCTCAGTCCCCAGGCCCCAAGGCAAGCTCAGCACTCCACATACCAAAAAGGCTTCTTTCCCGAGGCTCTTCTCTGGAAAGCACCTCTCGACTCCCTCGCCCACAGTAAGGCTTCCTGCCTTCCCCTCAGCGCCCACCTGGCCACCGCCTCCCCTCTCGCTCCTGGGCACCGTCCGTCCAGGCCTCACAGGTCCCTCCCAGGACACACCAAATCTGATTTCCTCCAGACTCCCAGGGCTGGTGCAGGGCAGGGATGGAAAAGACCAGACCATGCCGATTCCGCGCACCCCCAGCATCCAGCATCAGTGTGGCTCCAGGCAGGGCTGAGGAACGAACGTTCCAAAAGCTCTGGAACCACCAGCGGGGCAGCTCTGTGCGGCTGGAGCGGCCCCGGGGGTTCCAGCCTCAGCCTGAGGCCAGGGGAGACAGTAGAGCAGTTTTTACGCAAGGGCACGATGCGATCAGAGCTGAGTTCCAGAAGGTTCCCCCCAGCAGCCCCGATGGGCACGGCCCCAGAACGGAGACTGTGATGGAAGGCAAACGCCCCCACCTTTCCCCTCTCATCTGGCTGCTCCTCCCAAGGTGAAGGGGCACCGCCGTGCGGCCACAGGAAAGACACAAAATCACCAGACAGGAGAGCCCATTTCACCTCCAGCCCCGATGATTAAAGGGCTTCTCTCCCAGGAACCCCTGCAGACGGGGGCGGGGGGGTCCCCCACAGGGCCACCAAGAGGGGTGGGCCTCCACACCTCACCTGGTCCCAGGAGCCCACAGCAGGGCCCAGCGAACGCGCTTCTATTTGTCTGTGGCTTTCGCCGTGGGATCAACACACAAAATTAAATCCATCGTGGGCTGCGGAATGCTCTGAACCAGGCCACCCAACGGTCACACACGAAAAAACTGCAAACTAATGACTTGCAGTTTTGCTGCTTTCAGAAAGGGTTCTTTTAATCAGTCCTGTGGTGGGATCACTGAGCTTTTTGGTTAGAATTCCTGGGGATAAGGTTTTCTCCCCTCCAGGAGAGACCTCACAGCGGGACGTTTGGACACATGTGATGGTGAGGCCTGGAAACCCACTGCTTTTTTTTTCCCCCTCTCTCTCTAAACCTTTACTGAAATACACTTGAATTATGAAAAGCTGTATGTAATTAATGGATACAACTTGATGAATTCGGACATAATTATACATTCCACAAACCAGCATCACGGTCTGCCCCATAAACATACCCGGCCCCTCCTTCTTATTTACTATTATTGTTATTTTGTGATAAGAATCCTTAAGGTCAGAGCTACCCTCTTAGCAAATGTTTAAGCACAACGTATACTATTAACCACCAGCATCACGACGCACAGGTTTCTCAGATGTTCCTCTCGCGTAAATGAGACTCTGTACTCTTGACAAGTGCCTCCCCGTTTCCTCTCTCCCCCAGCCCCTGGCACACACCCTCTCACTCTCGGCTTCTACAAATTCGACTCTTTGATTTTACGGTTTTGTTTTTTTTTTAAGATTTTATTTATTTATTTGAGAGAGAGCGCGCGCGCGAGAGAGAAGGAGCATGAGAAGGCGGAGGGGCAGAGGGAGAAGGAGAAGCAGACCCCCGCTGAGCAAGGAGTCCGATGCGGGACTCGATCCGAGGACCCTGCTTGGGATCATGACCTGAGCCGAAGGCAGATGCTCAACCGACTGAGCCACCCAGACACCCCTGATTTTACGGTTTTAAGTTTGATTATTTTAGATCACTCATCTACATGGGATCATGTAGCACGTGTTCTTCTGCGTCTGGCTTGTTTCACTTAGCATACTGTCCTCCAGCTTCCTCCCTGTTGTCCCAAATGGCGGGACTGCCTTCTTTTTTAAGGCTGAGTAATATTCCAGTGTATTCATAGAGACCACATTTTCTTCATCCATTCATCTGTTGCTGGATGGAAACCTGCTGTGCGGTGACAGAAAGTTCCAGCAGCAGCTCAGAAGACCAGAAGGTCTCCTGCTTTCTGATCCTCAGAAACTTGGGAGTCAGGACAGGACAGGGGGGTCGTGACCGTTCTGCAGATGAAAAGATTGGGGTTCAGAGCAGGGACGTGGTATATGGCCTTGCTGTTGCTGCTATAACAAATTACCTCCAACTTAGTGGTATAATATGGCACGTATTTATTATCTGATAGTTCTGGAGGTCCGAAGTCCAAACTCAGTCCCGCTGGGCTGGAGTCAAGGTATCAGTGGGCTGGTTCCCTCTGGAGGCTCTGCGTTCCTCGGTCCCTTCTGCACGTCACTCTGACCCCGTGCTTCTGTTGCTGCATCCCCCGTTCCCTTGGACCCCCTCACCTCTCTCTTAATGGGATCCTTGGGATTGGGTTGTGCGCACCCTGATAACCCAGGACCTTCTCCAATCTCAACATCTGCAAAGTGCCTTTTACCAGGTCAGGTCGCTTATTTACAGGCTCTGGGAAGATCAGGACGTGGACATCTTCGGGGGCCATAATTCTGCCTCCCACACATGGCTGGCCCCAGGCCACACAGCCAGGAGGTGGCCACACTGGGCCCGGGGAGGGAGGCCCAGTTCCGACAAGTGGGAACTGGGTCACAAGCCTTCGGCACGCTTTCGGGGTTCCCAGACATCCCCATACATCCGGTTTGGGGACACGGGTCAAAGGAACAGTGCAGACGTCCTGTGGATGGGATGCAGGAGGTGGATGCATGTGGCTCAGGAATGCCAGACCCACCCCCCTCAGGGCACCTCTGCTCCTATTGTTTCCATCGACCTGGAGAACCCTCCCGCCTCTGCACCCACCTCCAGAGTCCCAACTCACAGCAGCTTCTCCCTTCTCTGCCTAGAAGGACCTCCGTCCCAGCTACTTCCATCCTTCTGCTCCCAGGCTCACCCCACCCCCAGCTTCCGTGCTCCCACACTGCCCTGCCGTGCCCCTAGAATGCACACCCACAACGCAGCAGACACATACGCACGTGGCCCTCTCCCCGCCAGGCCACTCATGTCCCCTTATCTGTGTTCCCTTCATTGCTCATCCTCCACCCTCAAGCACCTGGGATTGGGTTGGTCAGTGGTTGGTCAGACAGCTCAGTGGTTAAGGGCATGAGCTAGGACAGCCTGGGTTCAAATCCTGGCTCTGCCCTCACTAGCTGCATGACCCTAGAGGGGCCAGGGAAACTGTTAAATCTCTCCTCAGTTTCCCTACCTATAAAATAAGAGCACCCAGGGTGCCTGCGTGGCTCAGTTGGTTGGGCGACTGCCTTCAGCTCAGGTCATGATCCCGGAGGCCTGGGATCGAGTCCCGCATCAGGCTCCCTGCTCAGCAGGGAGTCTGCTTCTCCCTCACCCTCCCCCATCTCGTGCTCTCTCTCTCTGTCTCATTCTCTCTCTCAAATAAATAAATAAAATCTTTAAAAAAAAAAAAATAAGAGCACCTAGAGGCACCCAGGTGGCACAGTTGGTTAAGCATCCGACTCTTGGTTTCGGCTCAGGTCCTGATCTCAGGGTCATGAGATCGAGCCCTGCCTTGGGCTCTGCGCTCAGCGGGGAGTCTGCTTGGATAGTGTCTCCCTCTGCCCCTTCCCCCACTCACATGCTCGCTCTCTCTCAATTAAATAAATGAATCTTAAAATAATAATGGTACCTAACCCATGGGGACATTGTGAGGAATAAATGAATTAATGTACCCAACACACTTAGAATACCACCTGACACATAATAAGCATTGATTCAGTGTTTGCCATTTTAATGAGGTATCGAAGGTGTCTATCCTGGTCTCTATGCTCAGGAAGCTTGTAGCCTAACAGAGAAAACAGATATGAAATAAATCATGAGTTCATTAATTACTGAGTAGATGGTAGACAGCAGTAACACACACCCCTGCCTGTGTACGGCCCACGTGGGTCCCCATCGGCTAAAATCAGTGGCTCCTGAAGACCCCAACTGCCTTATTAGCGCTTGCTCCTGAGCTGGCCACATTCACATATGGGCTCACACAGGCCCCTGTGTATCCGCTGTGTTTCTAGTGTCTAGAAACTTGATGCTCCAACATTTGCCCTGTAGGCACATGCCAGACACGCCTCGCTCTGGACCACCCAAGGATGCGCCTGAGTCACCTGGCGAAGGTCCCGCTCCTGGGGCATGGCGTTCAAATACAAACCAGTCGATCCAGAGGACACACCCACCGGCCTCCTTCTGGGGACTCTCACATTTAGGGCCACTATCCACCTGCCCTATTCACCCCAGGGCCGGGTACCACACACAACAAGTGACAGCCCCTCCGCCCCAGAGCCCACTGGAGTTGCTCAAACTAGCCAGCCTGAGCCTGCTTACCTTCCCTCACCTGTTCCTTCCAGCAAAAGCCACAAGGCTTCTTGTTCCCCACCACCACCCCCGAGGAACCCCGGTCCTTCCTCATGTGACCCTGTGCAGCTTGGCCTGCCTTCTATTCTTGGGAACTGTAAGTAATAAATATCTATACCTCCCATTTTCTATTCATACAGTATGTTCTAGAACACCCTGCCACTGTGTCCATCTAAACACAGACCCTACGCTGCACGATGCAGATGGCACAGGATAGGAAGCCAGAAAACTCAATTCCAGCCCCGGCTCAGCCACTCCCCAGCTGTGTGACCCTGGACCCATCCCTCCTCATCTCCCAGCCTGTTTTCCCAGGAGGATGACAGTGGCGGGGGGGGTGGGGGGGGGGGCGGAGACAGCAGAGTAACAAAACCTGTCCCTGCAATGAGACATAGCCTAACACTACCAAAGGTAATGTTTGGTTCCCAGCTGAAGCCTGCAGAGTTTGAAAGGCCTCTAAAATTGGGTCCAAATGCAGAGATCGCTCTCTCCTTCCCGGAGAGTCGGGGGGAAGACCTATGTGCAGACTATCCGGGAAGATGAAGAGTCTCCCTTCCTCTTGAAACCTCCTGAGTCCAACTATCACTCAACAGGACCTGTACTGACACATACCCAAAATACCCATGGCCGGGGCGGGAGGGGCTGTGGGCTTTGAGGGGGAAGGTCACAGCCCCTGCCCAGGATGAATCCACAGCCCAGACGAAGTCAGTCCCTCAGGATGGTAAACAACAACCAGAATCCCCACCAGGCCCCAGCACTTGCGGCACAAATGGGGTGACTCCCCCCACCCCCACCCCCACACACACACACACATTCCCACATGCCCTTGTGTGTGAGCAAATTCCTCAGACCAGAGAACTCCCATCCTGTGCTGGAACCCCCAGAGAGGCAAACAAGCCTGTGTTTTTCTTAGCCATCTGCTCCAGCTCTGTGGCTTAGGCCCTCCCCCAGCCCCCTTTCCTTCCGCCGTCCCATCCCCTGTGAGGCTTCTGTGACCATAGCCAGGCACCACTGACCTCTGCACAGAAGGGTTTCGTTAGCGGGTCAGGCCAGAGAGGCAGGGCGCGGGCAAAGGGCACAGGCCACAGAGGAGACCTGAGGAGGGGAGACACTCTCCTGAAGGAGCCCTGAAGCCTCACGGGGAACAGAGGGGCCCAGAGCTCTGGGGGTCTGTGAGAAGTCCTCCCCACAAAGCCCAGCCGGCCACACAGCCCCTGCAATGGACCCTCCTCTTCCCAACTTCAGAGAAGGGGTTCCCAATCCCTGAGACCACACCAGATATTTACGTTGAGGCTGTCTCAAGGAATTTTCTCGAAAACTCTCCCTTCTCCACCCACTCGCACTTCAAAGGGAGAAGCAAGCCCCTTAAAGCTGGTGGCCTCTGTGGCTTCTTTAAAGTGGCTTCTGGAAAAAAAAAAAAAAAAGGAAAAGAAAAGTGGCTTCTGGAAAGCTGGTCTGGCAGGAACAAAGCAAAGACAAGGACCTCACTCTGGGACCCCTCTGAGAAATTACAGACCTGCTCTGGAGGAGGACGAGGCGGGTGCCTCAGTTTCCTGAGTGGGTCAGGCACTCGCTGGTGCGTTCCCTTGTTTTTGTCCCCAGTTGTTTGCACCTGTGACCAGGCTGAGGTTTGTTGCCCCAGGCACTTTGGGTCTTTGCTCCCAGTGGGTGTCTGACCCACATGAGCCCCTGGACCATGTGGCACTTGCCTCAGTTAACCCCACAGTTCCTAGCACTTAGGAGACCCACCTAGAGCATTTGAGACTGAATTCCCTATACAAAACAGCAGTATCTTCTATCCCAGGGTCTTTGGAGAAAGGCTCTGGTTTTCATCTTCCCCAGGTAATCCCTCTCCCCCTGCCCCACCCACCCCTTCCCCACCTCCTTGTCTTGCTCACAAAACCCTTCCTGGTTCAGCACAACGAATGATGCTGGTTAAAATATCAAGTCAAAAGTACATATTATTGAAGTCATGGTTAAGTTGGAGGGAAAGGAAAGGAATTTCTAAGAAGCCAGAACCTAATAGAAAGAATGAGTTCATAGGAATAAACTCACATTGCCAAGCTTAGTGATCCCTGGCAGTCCAGCCTGAGGAGGGTGGGAAGTCGGGTGGGAGATTCTAGTGTAAAGCCCCATGGCAGAGGTAGGCAGGAGATGCACACAAGTGTCTTAGCCTTGGGCCTGGGGCAGAATTCCTGACACCAAGCCTAATGCACCCTCCACCTTTTCTCAGAAAGCTACTAAAGGATGTATTCCATTACAATGAGGGAGTAAACCAAAAATAGTGGATATGAAATGCAGGAAAGAGGGGGTCCAACACAGGGGAGAAGGTTGGGGCAAAGGAAATCACCAGGATGTTGATGAAGAGCGATCCCAAGATTATAGGTTTCAACTTCTACCTGGCCAGATCTCAGCAGATCAGAAGTCTGGGCAGTAACTACTCCAAAGAGATGAGAGTAGCAGAATATCTAACGGATTATCAGGAGGAAATCTGCTCAACTAGGGAAGAGTTTAGTATATGTGCTGCCGAAGCGAGCACTCGACTAGGGAAGGGTTTAGAGATGAGTTAATAACCCCACAGCAAAAGGCACCTGGGTGGCTCAGTCAGTTAAGCATCTGCCTTTGGCTCAGGTCATGATCCTGGGGTCCTAAGATCGAGCCCCAGGTCGGGCTCCCTGCTCGGTGGGAAGTCTGCTTCTCCCTCTCCCGCTGACCCTCCCCCTGCTCATGCTCTCGCTTGTGCTCTCTCTCTCTCTCAAACGAATAAATGAAAAATCTTTAGAAAAAGAAAAAGAACCTCCAAATCCCAAAAACTAACCCCCAAAATAAGCCCAAACCCCAAATAACCCCAAAGCTAAGTGAACAAAAACAAGAAGGGTCAACAATGTGGGCAGGGAGAGGAAAAATCATCATTGAACACTATAAGGCTCAGCTATCACTAGTCATAATGCAAGTTCTGAGTATCGAGCTACCCAAAATTGTGATATACATAAAGTGTCAAAGAGCAAAATGTAAGTCTAAAAGAGTAAAACTCTTCGGGCAAAACATAGGAGAAAACATAGGGCAGAAGTTCCAAGATACTGGATTCAGCAATGATTTCTTGCAAAAGCACAGGTAACAAAAGAAAAATCGTGCTAAACTGGACTGCATCAAAATGTAAAACCTTTGTGCACCAAAGTACATAATCAACAGAGTGAAAGGCAACCCATGCAATGGGAAAAAAAATTTCGCAAATCATATATCTGATGAGGGGTTAATATCCAGAATACATAAAGAACCCATATGTCAACAGCAAAAGCAACAAAAAAACAACCTGATTTTTAAATGGGCAAAATAACTTGAATAGATGTTTCTCCAGTGATGAACACAAATGGCCAAGAAACACATGAGAAGGTGCTCAACATCACTAATCACTGGAGAAATACAAATCCAAACCACAATGAGATTAGGATGCTACTTTACACCCATTGGGATGGCTACTATCAAAAAAAAAAAAAAATCAGGGGACACCTAGGTGGCTCAGTTGATTCTGTGGCCGACTCCTGATTTCAGCTCAGGTCATGATCTCAGGGTCGTGGGGTTGAGCCCGCGTCTGGCTCTGTGCTAGGCATGGAGCCTGCTTGAGATTCTCTCTCTCTCTCTCTGTCCCTCTGCCGCTCCACCACCTCACATGTCCACACCGTTGTGTGTTTGTGTGTGTGTGCGTGTGTGTGTGTGCGTCTTAAAAAAAAAAAAAAAAGATCAGGGCACCTGGGTGGCTCAGTCGGTTAAGCACCTACCTTCGGCTCAGGTCATGACCCAGGGTCCTGGGTTGAGTCCGGCATCGGGTTCCCTGCTCACCGGGGAGTCTGCTTCTCCTTCTCCCTCTGCCCCTCCCCCCATGCTTGTGTGTGCTCTCTCACTCTACCTCTCTCTTTCTCACAAAAATAAATAAAATCTTAAAAAAAAAAAAGATAGGGGCGCCTGGGTGGCTCAGTTGGTTAAGCGACTGCCTTCGGCTCAGGTCATGATCCTGGAGTCCCGGGATCGAGTCCCGCATCGGGCTCCCTGCTCAGCGGGGAGTCTGCTTCTCCCTCTCCCGCTCCCCCTTCTTGTGCTCTTTCTCTCTCTCACTCTCTCTCTCAAATTAATAAATAAAATCTTTAAAAAAAAAAAAAAGATCAGAAAATAACAAGTGTTGGCAAGGATGTGGAGAAATCGGAACCCTTTCTCGCTATTGGTGGAAATGTAAAACAGAGCAGCCGCCGTGGAGAACAGTATGGCAGTTCCTCAAAAAATTAAAATAGAATTACCATACGAGCCAGCCATTCCGCTGCTGGGTATCTACCCAAAAGAACTGAAAGCAGGGACTCAACAAGATATTTGTACAGCCATGTTCTCAGCAGCATTACTGACAATAGCCAGAAGGTTGAAGAAACCTAAACACCCATCAACAGATGGAAGGATAAACAAAATGAGGTCCATACATACCATGGACTATTCTTCAGCTGACACTTGGCACAACATGGAGACCATCATGCTAAATGAAACCAGCCAGTCACAAAAGGGCAAAGAGTGTATGGGGTCCCCAGAGGAGTCAAATTCATACCAACAGAAAGTAGTATGGTAGTTGCCTGGGGCTGAGAGGGGGTTGGGGAGTTAGTGTCTAATGGGTCTAGAGTTTCTGTTTTGCAGATGGATGGTGGGGATGGTTGCACAACCATGTGAATGTGTTTAATGCCATGGAATTATACGCTTAAAAGTGGTTAAGATGGTAAATGTTAGGTTATGTGGGTTTCGCCACAAGAAAAGGAATAAAAAATTTAAAACTTAAAAAAAATGGAATTATAAATGATTTCTTCCTTTCCACTTTCTCCGTATTTTCCAAATGAGCCACAGTAAATATAACCAGGAGAAAATAAACTTTTGTCTGAAAGAAAATGCGTCAGGCCCCTTTTACCTACACGTCTGGGCGGGCCACCGGAGTCCGGGCCCCCACCGCTCCCAGGCCTGCTGGGCCGAGGGCTTCCATCAGCTTTCTCTACCTGACACCAACATTTGGTTTCCATTCCCAGCTCTTCACATAATTCTTGGAGATCAGCTCCTGCTGGTTTCGGGTCCAGCGGAAAGAAAGCAGCTCTTGGGAGAGTCAGCTTGCATCTCGTGGGGGTGGATTTGGCTTGGCCAGGGGTAAGCTGTCTTGCCCAGACACCCCCCAGCCCCCAGAGCCCATCCATCCTGCAAGCTACCCACCCACTGTCAGCAGGGCAGGTGAATTTCCTGGTGCGCTGTAACCCAAGCCCCTCTCTGCTCCCCACGGCCGTGGCCAGGCTCTGTTATTAATCTCAGGGCAGATCCAATGTCCAAAGCGGAGACAGCTGTCCCTACGTGCAGCTGCCCCAGGCCAGCAGGCAGACAATTTCCAGTATTACTGCCTCCCTGCCAATGGCCAGGCTGAAAACGGAGTTTTCCTGCCAAACCTCTTGTTCCTGCAACTGCCCGGACCCGCATACCCCGTCAGGGTCCCCCGGGCTCCCTGTTCACTCCTCAGTTCGTCCCTGGTTAGAATGTAGCCCTAGGCTCCTGAGCTCCTGAAGAAGTTGGACTGCTGAGCCTGAGAAGTAAACACAGTGGTGTCCCAACTGGTCCTGTTGCTGTTGAATCAATAAGGGATTGTTTCAGCTCACATTCTATGCTCAGGCCCGGGTTACTTGCCCCGGCAAACAAAGCCATCCAGGATGGGGTTCTTGACCCTGAGCCCAGCTGCAGAACAAGTACGTGACACAGGAATAAAGCAAAACCAAGACAGGACATGGCAGACACACAATCCAGAATGCAGTACGACCAACCCCATGGGCCACTCCATGCTGCATTGTGTCTCAAGATCCCAGGCACTTGCAATTTCGACCCTCTGTATTCTCTGGGACACAGGCGTGACTGACTCAGTGTTAGCTGTCCCTGTGATTTCTCCACAAGCACATCAACAGGCGCAGAAGGGCCAGAATCAGCCTACAGAGCTAGCCCCAGGCCATACGAGGCAACTAGACAGCTAACATCTGGACTAGTGTGCGTGACTCTATGAGAGTCTGAAATGCTGCTCTCTCTCCCTTAAGAATGCTTTGGGCCACCTAAGGTTTTGGGGGAACATCATCTACCTGGGAACATTTGTGTGGAAGGACACCCACACACTGGAGACTCTAGGACTCTCTACCTTCAAAACCTCAGAGAACCACCTGAAAGACCATTAAAATATATATATTTTTTAACACATGAAGGTAACTGGATATAAAACCAACACGCCCCAAATCAACAGCTTTCCTATTTGCCAGACATAAACATTTACAAAAGTCAGGGAACAAAAAAGACTCATTCACGATAGCCATAAAAACTATAAAACGCCCAAGAATAAATATAACAAGATCTAGATAAATGGAGTGGTATACCTCGTTCCTGAAAAAACACACAATATTATAGAGATTTTTTTTTTTTTTTTTTTTTTTGACAGCGAGAGAGGGAACACAAGCAGGGGGGAATGGAAGAGGGTGAAGCAGGCTTCCCGCCGAGCAGAGAGCCCAATGCGGGGCTCGATCCCAGGACCCTGGGATCATGACCTGAGCCGAAGGCAGACACTTAACGACTGAGCCACCCAGGCGCCCCAAAACACAAAATATTATAAACATCAAATTCTATGAATCCATTAGGTCAACACAGCCTAGATCAAAATCCCAACAGCATGTTTTACAGAACTAGAAAAGATGGTTATAAAATTCACCGCCAAGAAAAAATGTACAAGAACAGCTAAGACTATTTTGATAAAGATGAACAGTGAAGGAGGAACTGCTCTATCAGCTAACAAGACATACAATAAGGATATAGTCATTAAAGTAGTGTGGTTTGGGCACCAGATCAGATTAAGAGTTCAGAAAAAGGGCTGTGTATACAGGGAAATTGAGTATATGATAAAAGTGGTATTTCAAATCACGAAAAAAAAAAGGTGGATTATTCACTAGAAGCATGAGGAGAGGTTTGGGGGGAAAAACTAAAGTTAAATCCCTACCTCACAGCCTACATAAAAACTTGGGTGGGAAGGCCATGCCCTTATCATGGCTCTTTCATGCAAGGCTGAGTCTTAACAGGCTTTTGAGGCTCCAACCCACTTTCAGTATGAACACTGTTTGAAATCCAAGGTTAACCCAACTCTCCAAGAACCCAAATGTCTGATGTGCCTTTCTTTTTTCATTTATGTTTGTGTAGTGGGCTAAATAAGGCCCCCCCGCAAAGATGTCCTCATCCTAATCCCTGGAACCTATGAATCTGTTATTTTCCATGGTTAAAGGGACTTTGTAGGTGTGATTAAACTTAGGGTCTTGAGGTGGGGAGATGATCCTGGATGATCCAGGTGGGTCCAACCGAATCACAAGGGTCCTTATGAGATGGAGTGCAGGAGGATCAGAGTCAGAAAGAGAGGAGATGTTAGGAAGAGAGGTTGGAGGGTGCCCTTTGAAGATGGAGGAAGAAATCATCCATCAAGGAACAGGTAACTCCCAGAAGCTGAAAAAAACAAGGAAATGGATTCTTCCCTGGAGAGTCCGGAAGGACCAGTCCTGCGAATCCCTTTCAGCCCAGTGAGACCCATTTCGGACTTCTGACCTCAAGAACCATGCAGTAATAAATCTGTATTGCTTTATGACATAGAGTTTGCGGTCATTTGTTACAGCAGTAGAGAACAAATACAGCTTGCAAAGCAGTTAGTCCTTTGCTGGATACTCTCTGTAACCCAGGGACTCACCAAGAACCTAGAGATACGACACCAAACAAGACCGACAGAACACCTGCCCTCAGAAAACTCAACAGTCTCAACGTAGACAACTCTTCGGTAATTACCAAGTGATTGATTAGAGGATGGACTTAGAGTTACCATGAGCTCCTGGGTGTGAGAGCAAACTCCAACGGCATTTAACTAAAAGGCCTGGCCTTATTTTGGGGGACCTCAAAGGTTCCCGGAAGGTGTGATGTTTAGGCTGAGCTCCGAGCTTTGAGCAGGAGTTAGCTGGCTAGGCCAAGAGAAGCAGACATGCCAAAAGCAGGAAGCAGCCTGAGGTTACAGGGAGCTGGGTGAGCAGAGGACCGGAGAAGCAAGGAGCAGATTAAGGGGGTCTCTCCGGTAAGCACAGCCGCCTCTCCAGGAAGGTGCATATAATGTTCAGAGCCCTTGCATGTGGAGAGTCAGGGTCCAAGCTAACTGTCATCATCAGCCATGCGACACATGAGAGAAAGAGCCTGGCAAACCGTTTGCAGACCCCGGATTCCATCCCTGCAGAAAATGGGTGCCCGGGCAGGCTGAGAGCTCTCCAATCCAGAGAGGCAGCCGTGTGGCCAAGTCACTCACAGAGGCACAGGAAGAGGAAAGTGCTGATTCCCCCAAATAAGCCCTTGCAGGGCAGCAGGAATGACAAAAATGTCAGATGCCAGAGGCAACCGGCCGGGGCACAGACAGCCGGAGCCAAATCAGAAGGAAACTGCCACTTTCTGAGCAAAGGCTTCTGCAGTGAGACCCCCGCAGGGTCAGCGGACAGCCCGCGCAGGCCGGGCTCCAGAGCCTGCTCCCCAGGACAGACAGAAGCTTAAGCCTTCTGCAGTGGCTCGGAGCAGGAAAGACCCTCTGCTGGGCTTCCCGAGTGGCAGGACCTGGGGGGCTTCTCAGCAAAGGCCGCACACTCCCTGCCCTTCCGTAACGAGGGAAGGGCGTAGGGGGACCAGATGCTTGCAAACAGAGACGTAAAAGGTTTGCGTTGCCAGTTGCAGCCACGGGTGCAAGCAACGCAACACACACACACACACACACACACACAAACACACGGAGCAAACATCCATCCTCCCACAAGCACTGGTGCCCCCAAGTCTTGCTCAGAGAGGTGGAAGGTGTCCGGTGGGCAGGAACGCGCTGAGTAATACCTAGTCTGCATCTCTAACAAACACACTCCCTCATTTGATCTCACCCAATCCTATTAGGTTCATGTTACTCGGGAGGCACCAAGTCACGGAGAAGAAGTGCCGGCTTGGCAACGGGTCCCCTCACTGGGCGTGACAGGCCCAAAGAAACCCCGTCCCCTGATCCAGGGGCCACACGGGGTCTCGCTCTCTGGGACAGGAAGCTCATCAGCGCTCCGGGGCCCTCTGACCTCACCACGGGCATCTCAGGGTGTCCCCCCCAGCCCCTCCCACCTGTTCCCCCATCACGTTCTGGGGGCAGCCCCGTGTGCTCACGCCCCTAGTGGCCGAGGTTCGGCCGCGAGTGTGGACCGGCCCCCATGCCTCACTCGAAGCCTTGAAAACCCCAGCAGGGTCCTCTGGGATTCAGGAAACGACAGGACTCTCACTCCGGCATTTCCCTGGTCGCCAGCAGCACCAGGGTGGGCCACTGCATGGGGAGGCTAGCAATGCCCCTGCTGAGATTGCCGAAGACCGGCTCCCGAAGGGCGAAGGGCGCTGTAAACTGCTGAGACATGAACTCTGACCCACTAGGCCAGCGCTTCCCAGAGCATGTCATCTGGAACACCATCCAAACCAAATGCTCCCCAGAAAAAGAGTCGGTGGCCTCGATGTCCTTGAAACATTTCCCAAGCTTTGCAAGGCCCGGGGCGCCCTGCTCAGTCCAGGAAAGCCTTTATCACTGAAATGAGTCACCAAGAGTGCTTCCTAGCTATCGCTCTAAGCACTTTGTTACTATCAGCTCAGGCAAGCCCCAGAAGTAAATAGGACCATCATCCCCATTTTACAGATGAGGAGAGGTCAGGTGACTCAGTCAGGGCCCCTCCCAGAGGCGGGGTTCACGCTCTCTTTCTTTATTAGGGAAACGCTTGAGCTTGGTCCGCAAGCACGTCCCAAACTGCTTCTCACAACCACCATTAACACCCAGCAGGACAAGGTCACTGCGGGCCCTGGGGAGCCGGCAGAGGTCAGCAGTCAGTGGTCAGCTCTGACCCCTACACAGAGCACTCTGGAGGCAGCTGTGGGTGAGGCCGGGGAGAGGCTCAGGAGGTGGGAGTCCTGCCTCGCCACCCCGAGTGTTACAGAATTAACCTGGACGGGGTCCAGCTCCTTTCAAGGTGGTCTCGTACGGTCTCGTACACCCTGGTTTCTGGAAGACGAGGAAAGGAAGCCCGGGCAGGAAAGGCCGGGGACCCTTGACTCCTCAGGGAGGAGAACAGTGTGCCATGTGTCTACTTCCTTAGGATCGGCTGCAGGATTCCCGAAAATCCTCTAACAGTTAGTTATTGTTACTCCATTCCCTGCCCCAGGCAGAGTTGGTCGGGGTCCAGCTCATACACTCTCGAAGCGGCAATGAAGTGTGGGACCAGTTCAAGCCAAGAGAAGCCTGGAGTAGTGTTCTTATTGCCATAGGAATTGTTTCTCTGGGAATGGATTTTAAAATAACAGACAAGCTGGGGGTGGGGGGGAGGGGAGAGAGAGAGAGAGATGAAGGGAGAGGAGATACAGAAAAGCCTGGGGCTACAGGAAAAAGTCACACCAGATATTTACATCGAGGCCATTCCGTGTGGTTTTCAGGAAAAGTCCCCCTTTTGCACCCATTTCTACTTCAAAGGAAGAAGCAGGACCCCCTCAAGCAAGTCACCTCCATCGCTCCTCTAAACAGGGCTTTCAGAGCTGACCTGGCGGGGACAAAGGGCAGACAAGAACCACCCTCCCAGGCCCCTCACAATGACAGAACCGCACAAGGGCAGAGGCCACAGCCTCAGTTTCCCAAAGGAGAGAGGTCAAGGCCTCTGTTCATTCATTCACTCAACAAGCAGCCACTAAATCCCAACGTGGGCCAGCCCACGGCTGCATGCCATGAAAACCCCGTGGAGGAAAAATACAAGTATTTTATAAAAACGTAAGGTGCCTGAACACTGTGCTTTGCTGCCTTTTCAAAGCTGAGAAAACACTGTAGTCTTTGCAGTGTTCCAAGGAGCAAAGCGGCCGGCTCCCAGCATCCCCCAAGCACTCAGCAGGGCTGGAAGCCCCTGTCATGGTCAACCTGCCGTTGCTTATCGGCGGTCCACCAAGTGGCCCGGGAGTGCCGACACTGTCTGTTAGTCGGCTCTCCTCCCACCAGCAAGGTTAGCACAAGACCCACTGTGACCATGTCTAGACATAAAGCCCAGGATCCTCAGGGTGGCAGAAAGCAGCTTTGCACTCAGGCTCCAAAGGCCCGGCCTGCCCAGTGGGTCCAGCCCTTCTTGAACTCACCCAACTTAACCATATATAACCGTGCTCATGCCTCCCAGCCCTGACACGGCTGTTTCGTCCACCCGAAACGCCCTCCCCTGTCACTGCCAAGAAAACTCCCATTCATCCTACAAAACCCACTTCAAAAGTGACCCCCTGGGAGGTCCTCGAAACATGTAACCAGTGTTTCCCACAGTATGGCGTCCAGGACACCAGCCGGACAAAATGCTCCCCAGGAAATGATCCCACGGCCTAGTGTGTTTGTGAAACACCCCATCCTCTAAACACGGCTTTCACCCCAACCTTTGCAAGGTACATGGGCACACTGCACAGTCACCAGGCCAAACAGAGTGTTTGCTAACACGTTTTTCTAAGCACTGTATTAACCCATTTAAGCCTTGGAAGAACCTTCTGAAGTAAATGCTGTAATCATCCCCATTTTACAGAGGAGAAAACTGAGGCACGAGACACCCAAATTCCCCTAGACAATTGCTCATACCACTTAGCACACATCTACATGGCAGCAAATCCCACCCTCACTCAGGGGTCTGCCTTCTGCAACAAGTCTCTGAGTCCCCACCGATCACACCTCGCAGCCACCAGCACCAAGTATACATACAATAGGTGCTCAATAGTAACTCCCTGAAGGTAAGGCACCTGAGAACCTGCGATCAGGGAGACAAGGCCTCCCAGATGTGATCATTCACTCCCCAGAGCGTGCAGAGGTCCTCCTGTGTGCAGGTCTCCAGGCAGCGGCCCCGGCCCTCACATCTGAGTTCCCAGCTCCAGCCCACCTACTGGGCTCAGTGTCCAGGTGGTTAAATGCCTGGCAAGATAAGTTCACATCCCCAAGGGGCAGGAGTGGGTGGCAGGCAGGGTCAGCTTGTGCACCCGTATCCCAGGTGGGCCGGTTGGGGCATGCTAGGGAGTAAACAGGTAGGAGAAATAATTCCATCTGCAGGGAAGGAAAGTGGGAAGTGAGTTCTCAATATGAAAACCACAAACAATTACAGATCCAAGGGACACAGATTGCTGCCCACAGAGCAGGGAGGTCAGTCCTGGAAAGCTTCCTGAAGGAAAGGGCTTTGTGGCTGCCCCATAAGAAAGAGAGTGGAGGGGCGCCTGGGTGGCTCAGTCGGTTAAGCGTCTGCCTTCGGCTCAGGTCATGATCCCAGGGTCCTGGGATCGAGCCCCACATCGGGCTCCCTGCTCGGCGGGGAGCCTGCTTCTCCCTCTCTCTCTGCTGCTCCCCCTGCTTGTGCTCTATCCCTCTCTCTCTCTCTCAAATAAATAATAAAATCTTAAAAAAAAAAATTTTTTTTAAAAAGAAAGAGAGTGGAGTAAGGTCTGGGGGAGGCCTTTGGGGTAAGAAGGGGGCACACCAAGCGCTCAGCTAGGCTGAAACAGCAAGAGACTTCAGAGTTAGAGCAGAGGTGGGAGAGCCAGGCACGCAAGGGGCGGGAGGGGGGTGCAGGGGGCAAGGAGCCTCCCACATTCCCCCAGGGCACAGGGTCTCCCAGGCAGGTCTTAACCCAGAGGGGCTGTGGAATCAATTTTCTGAGTCTTGGCAAGCACTTTTTTTTATGAACTCCATAGAATACAATAAAAAAGCGAGTATCACATATGGTAACAGTAAGCATTATTTTGTGAAACTTGTTTCAGATGTACACAAGCGTGCGCGCATGCATGGGCGTACTCAGTCGCCACAGAAAAGGTATTTCTTATAATGGGCCGTGATGAAAGAATCTCAAAAAACTCTGTTCTCCATGCAGTCTCCCTCCCCCTCTGCTCCTCCCTGCTCTCTCTTTCTTTCTCAAATAAATAAATACAATCTTTTAA
Organism: Mirounga angustirostris; assembly: GCF_029215605.1. Taxonomy (NCBI): domain Eukaryota; kingdom Metazoa; phylum Chordata; class Mammalia; order Carnivora; family Phocidae; genus Mirounga; species Mirounga angustirostris. Next base: position 172,528,509 of record NW_026991713.1, read on the forward strand.
AAAAATGTCAGAATTAGAATAGGACAAGCTTGCAGCCCTTAATGAAATAGCAATGAAGACAATGATTATCAAAACCTACTGATGTCACAAGAGAAAGAGAAACTACCAGGCGTTGTGTGACTCCTGATATGACTGTTGATGGAAGGATATTACATGTCCAATGAGGTAATTTTGCCAAAATAATAATAAGGGGAAGGAGGAGAAGGAACCCAAATCCACTCAAACCTCTAATTTCCAATGTTCTGGAAATACCGAGGACAGAGGAACATGTTAACAGGCACCATGAGGATATAATCAACAACAACTTGAGCGAGGAAAACTCAACCAGGCCTAGTTTGTTCGACAAATAAATTGCAAAAAGAGGAGAAGAGGAAACCAGTAGACAGTGGTGTTTTGGTGAATGTTAAGCAGCCACCTTTCCAGGAAAAAAAAAAAATGTCATGTCCTCCCATATTAGCCCAGGCCCCACAACAAAATACCATAGACTGGTGGCTTAAAAAGATATTTCTCACAGATACAGAAACTGAAGAGTCCAAGGTCAAAGTGCCAGCAGATTCAGTTCCCAGTGAGAACCCTCTTCCTGGCTTACAGGTGGCCACCTGCTCACTGTGTCCTCACGTGGCAGAGAGAGAGAGAAAGAGGGAGAGAGAGGGAGAGGGAGAGTGCTCTGGTCTCTCTTCCCCTTCTTATAAGGACAGCAATGCCATCACGGGGACCCCAACCTCAGGACCTCAATTAAACCTAATTACTTCCCAAAGGTCCATCTCTAAATGCCATCATATTGGGGGATAAGGCTTCAACATAAGAATTTTGAGGGGACCCAAACATTCAGTTCATAACACCTCCTGATAAAGATATGATGTGATAAACTGGACCAACTATGAAGCATTCTTGCCTTCCCCCCAAAAAGAGATCCTAAATGTAATCAAACCTTTACATCTAATCTCCAATACAGAACAAATATAGGGGGTAAAGGATCAATTCAATTACACCACTCAGAAGCAATCAGCCCAATCTAGAACATGGGCATTCTACAGGACTACTGGCCTTCTTCGGCAAGTCAAAGGCTTGGGGGAAAAAAACATTTTCGTAAAGGAGAGAGAACTTTCCCACCATGAGAGACTAAGAAAAAAAAAAAAAAAGCACAAGAACCAAAGCAGACTTTATTTAGATCCAGATTTGAACAAACTAACAAGAAAGAAACACTTTTTGGACAACCAGAGAAAATCTGAATGTGGATTGGATTTTAGATCCAATAGCAAGTAATAAGGAACAATAATACGAGTAAGGACAGAGCGTAAGTCAGTTTAGCCATGACACTGGCATGCTGGTGAGGAATCAGGCGTGAACTGAGTATTACAAGTAAAATGAACAGGAGTCTGGGATTTGCTTTAAATTGCTCCACACAGGGGCACCTGGCTGGCTCAGCTGATAGAACGTGTGACTCTTGATCTCAGGGTCGTGATTTCGAGCCCCACGTTGGGCACGGAGCCTACTTAAAAAAAAAAGAAATGGTAAAATCTCCACCCACACAAACAGACTGTGTGTGTGTTAGGGGGTAGAGGGGAGTAGGATAGGTGTGGCAAAGTGCAACAAAGCCCAGTGAGGGTACATGGGGGTTTATTTTGCTTGACAAATTCCATAGAAAAAAAAATTTAATTGCCGTATTTTTAAATGTCCCCCAAATCAAATGTTCAAGTTCATAGAGAATGGTAGTTCCAAGTGGGTGTGATTTGGTCCCCTAGGGGACATCTAGGAGTGTCTGGAGACACTTTTGGTTGTTTCGGTTCGAGGCAAGGGTGTGCTCCTGGTATTTAGTGGGGAGAGACCAGGGATGTTGCTGGACACCCTGCAATGCACAGGATGGCTGCAGGGCAAAGGATTACCCAGTCCACAGCGTCAAGGGTACCAAGGTTGAGAAACCTGGAGATAGAGGTAAGCAGAGTGTTCTAGGTGCTCATGGGAGGACATTCCGAACAAATCAAACAGCAGATGCAAAGAAACAGAAATAACTAATACGGTATAGATGGTGTAAAGGACAAATAATGGGCTTTAAAAAGGCGGCCTTTAGGGGCACCTGGGTGGCTCAGTCGGTTAAGTGTCTGCCTTCAGCTCAGGTCATGATCCCGGGGTCCTGAGATCGAGCCCCGCATCGGGCTCCCGGCTCAGCGGGGAGCCTGCTTCTCCCTCTGCCCTTCCCCAACCTCCCCCCACCCCCACTGCTGCTTGCTCACTCTCTGTTGCTCAAATAAATAAATAAAATCTTCAAAAAAAAAAAAAAAGACAGCCTTTACATGTGACGCTGGAGAGAGTAGATTTTATCATAAAGGCCAAGGCTGTAAATACATCACACTTGCCTCCACTTTCCTGTCCCTCAGTCACAGTGACATCCCTCAATTGTCTTGGAACTCGTCCCGGAGCCCAGACTCCACCTCAGAATCCTTCTTAACCCACTGGCTGGGCGGCTCCTACCAGTCACTAAGAGCTGACCTAAGACCTGAAACTTGTCAGCCACGCCGATGCAGGAGGTGGTGGGTCACCAAAGAGCTTCAACCAGAGGAGAGTGCTCTCTGTTGCTGCTGAGAAAGGTCCATCGGGCAGCCGTGCAGAGGAGAAAGGCAGATCCTTATAGAACTAAAACGGGCCCCACCAGACAGTGGCTACGTTGGTCCTGGACCAGGCTCCACAGCGTCACCGTCACAGGGCTGGCTGGTACAGCGCCCTATCTCCAGGTACCTGGGCAGAGAGGCAGGAAACCAGACCCTATCACCACTGCTGATGAGCAATGGCTTTGCTACAGCAGATCCACAGCCCCCCTGACCCTCCACGGGAGGCTGGAGGGCCCCGTGGGGGGCCTTTCTAGGCAGCTGGGAGAGAAGGTCAAGGGGACAGGAAGTTGAAGTTCAGAAGGCCACAAAGATGGGACAAGTAGATCGGCTAAGAGAAGACAGAGTGAGCAAAGGAGGGGTCAGCCAGGCGAGTGAGGGGTGGGATGGCAGAGCCGGTGTCCAGAATTTATGAAATTTATGATAGCGACATACTGAGGTGCGAGGAGGTTCATGCAGGGAAGTGAGAGCCTGGCAAGGCACAAGGCCAAGGATAGTGGCTAAGGGGACGGGGAGGGGAAGGGGAGGCCTAGAGTAATGTGGGGCATTGGTGCCCAGAATAATGGCAGAGTGGGGCGCGGTGGGGAGTGAGTGGGCAGCCTTGAGAGGCATGGTAAGGATGAGAGGTTCATGCAGGTGAAGCCACAAGGATGGAACAGGCCACCAGCTGGTGAGGGTTCAAGGAGTAACTATTCCTCATTCATTAGTATCAGCATCACTAAAGGTAGGACCATCCTTCCAGGCAGACCCCGGAGCTAGTCTGCCCACTTCTAGGCCAACGGGTGTGGAGTGAACTTGGACGTGCAGCTTGAGGGGTTCATAAGCCTGTGCACAAAGCCCCTCACCCTGTGGGAGGAATCCCGGGTAAAGGGTGGGCCAGAGCCAGCCCTCCCCCACCACCATTTTCCAGAACAGAATTCTGAGGCATCTATGAATTCCTCACTGACCCGGCTTTCCAGGTCACTGAGAAGGTACACTCATCAAGGCTGGTGGACAGAACCCACTTACTGAACCATCTGTTAACCTGAGTCATAACATATAGACATTTAGCCCTACGGTGTGTGGGTTCCATTTATTCTCGCACCTCGGACCCTACACAAGGGTAAGCGGTTTCTGGAATGAGCTCTCTTCTTCAGAGGAGAAGCAAAAAACAGCTTTGTCCTTGGTCCCCTGCCCCATGAACCCACTCTCCGGACGTATTCATTCCTTCCTCTGCTGCAATCTGGGCAGGTCCCACATCTCTTCTGTTTTCTCCTAGTCAGAAGAACACCTCCACTCCAAAAATTAATATGAAATATAAAACTTTATTATTTATCTGGATTAAAATTCCTCCTTCCTGGGCACCTGGGTGGCTCAGTCGGTTAAGCGGCTGCCTTCAGCTCAGGTCATGATCCCAGGGTTCTGGGACTGAGTCCCGCACTGGGCTCCCTGCTCCGCGGGAAGCCTGCTTCTCCCTCTCCCTCTGCCTGCTCCTCTGCCTACTTGTGTTCTCTCTCTGTCAAATAAATAAATAAAATCTTTTAAATAAATTAATTAATTAAATAAAATTTCTCCTTCCTCCCGCTGGGAGACCTATCCTTAACGCGGATAAGGCGTAGAAATCCTTGTCTGGTCTCACTCCTTGTGCCCTGATCACCCTGCTCTGGCCCCTTTAGGGTTGGAGATAGAGGTGAGGAGGAGACAACAGACAAGACCCCCCCCCCCATAAACATCTGTGGCAGAGAAGGGTGGGAGGGAAGGAGTCTAGAAGAAAGGGAAATGAGGGAAATGTGTATACTCTAAAGAGTTTCACAAATGCATTATGCTTACTAGGGTAGAATGGAGAAACTGCAGCAGGGGATCGGGGGCTCTGTTCCTAGTGCAACCCAGCAGGAGCATTAATGCTGCATTTCCCTTCAGCTTTTTTTTTTTTTTTAAGATTTTATTTATTTATTTGAGAGAGAGAATGAGAGAGAGAGAGAGCATGAGAGCGGGGAGGGTCAGAGGGAGAAGCAGACTCCCTGTCGAGCAGGGAGCCCGATGCGGGACTCGATCCCGGGACTCCAGCATCATGACCTGAGCCGAAGGCAGTCGCTTAACCAACTGAGCCACCCAGGCGCCCCTCCCTTCAGCTTTTATTTGGCACCTGAACAGCTCTATGGCTGGCAAAAATCATTAGTGGCCCGTATGCAGGGCCGCTAGGTTCTTCTGGGAACAACCCTCTGAGGAAGTGGGGTCCTCCTTTTTTTTTTTTTTTTTTACCAAAATAGCTTAAACAGAGAGGTGCACCCTGGGCTTCTGACAGAGGGGACCAAAGCAGAGCACTGTGGGTTAGGCAAGGTGGCCCCAGCCCAGGTCAGACCCAGAAGGGCGGGCATAGGCTTGTACGCATGTGCACACGCACACACGCGAAGGTGAACACACACCACATCCAAAACTCAGATGCCGACAGGACCAATACCATGAAATAAAGGAGGACTATTTGTCAAGAAACAGCTCTGTCACTTGGCCCATCGGCTGAGACCAAGCCACTGTAAACACACTTACGGAGCCAAAGCCAAGGCCAAGGCTGTGAAGGGCCCGGTGCCAAACGCTGTCTCCAAGCCTTCTGCTTCTAGGGCTTTTGAATTTCAAGGACACAGGCCACCTGTGACTGCTGTGTCGGTGAGACACAGGAGTGTGTGACCCCAGGCTTCAATGGCCATGCTGGGCCGTGCATGGCAGTTACGCTCTGGAGCATCAATCTCAAGTGTCTGGAACCTGCCCCAAGCCTCCTGAAGACCTCCCAGTAACCTATTTGGGAATCCATTTTCCACAGATTCATCCAGATCCTCCCTAAACCTAATTATACCTTCTCCCGGCTTCCATCCTGGTAGAAAGAGTTCTGGAAGATTACCACAATTGTTTGGACCCTTTTTTATTTATGCTACAACAATCCCTTCCAAGTTTCTGTGGTGGCCCCCAAGTTCCAGCCTACCAAACGCCAGAATGCCCGTCCCCATTCACTCGCTTCCTTCAGGAACCTCACCTCTGGCTCTTCCCGGCATGCGTGTTCCACACTGCAGAAGCCTTTTTGGACTTTCCTTCCCACACTTTTTTTTTTTTTTTTTTAATTTATTTGACAGAGAGAGACACAGCGAAAGAGGGAACACAAGCAGGGGGAGAGGGAGAGGGAGAAGCAGACTCCCAGCTGAGCAGGGAGCCCGATGCGGGGCTCGATCCCAGGACCCTGGGATCATGACCTGAGCCGAAGGCAGACGCTTAACGACTGAGCCACCCAGGCGCCCCCCCACACTTTTTAATTACAAAAATAATACATGAATATATGCTCCTGGTAAAAGAGGCTAACAAGACCCAAGTCCACGGAGGGAGAAAATGGAAGTCCACCCACCTCACCTCCCCCTGCCCCTCCAGCCTCGGTTCTCTCCATACAGGTCGCTGCAAGAAACGTTTGCCTACAAGCTTTATTTCTGCGCATTTACATGCCCATCAATCAGAAGGTTTTTGTTTTTGTTTTTTCACAAATGAGATCATGTTATACATATCCTCCTACAACTTGAAAAGTTTATTTTTTCAGACTCGTCTCATATGGAAGCGTGCAGAGGCCACACTACTGTGGGTGTTTGGAGAATAATACGAATCGAAGCCATGGGTAAGTATTTCCGAACAAAATGAGGGAAATAAAATTGTATGCAAAGTTTTCCAGAAGCACTTTTTGGCTTTTCGGAGTCTCGCCTTACCCAGCCATGGAGCGTACAGCCCGCCCAGCACAAAACATCCCTGTGTCCCGGGGCTCTAAGACATTGCCAGGATTCATCCTGGTAGCTCTCCCGGGTTTGGTAAATAAGTATCACGGAGGGGAAAAAACTGGGACCTGTCTCTTGCCTTCCTCCATAATAATAATGAGATGGTGCGGCAGAAAGCTCAGGATTTGGAGAAAGCGGACAGAAGGTCAGTCTTGAGTTGCCACAAACTTGGGGACCTCCCTCTGGGGCTCAACTTCCTCACTTGAAGGAAGGATTATGCTGTAATAGGTACCCTTGGGGTGGTTTTAGGATCAAAAGGCGTGGAAGGTACGAAGGAAGGCCCGTTGTGTGCTCTAGAGAGCTATGCCAGCCGCGGGAGTTGTAATTATTACATGAGGAAAAGCTAAATTCGAGTGAGCTGCGCAAACGAGGCGTTTGGCAACTTTTCCTCGCGTGCTTACGCGTTTTCTGGGGGAATTCAACCGCGCCGCGAGGACACCGTCCCGGGGTGGGGGGTGGCCAGGGCGCCACCTGCCGGCAGAGGAGGAGGCCACCGGTGCGTCCGGGCACCTTGGGCTCGGTGACCTCGCTCCTTCTCCCGCCCCACCGCGGACCCCTCGGATCCGAGCCGGGTTCCACGTCCCCAGGTGGCCGGGAGGCGCAGCCGAGGCTCCTCCGCGGCCTCAGCCCCCAGGACGGGACGGGATCGCCCCTCCGGTGTCCCTGGGCAGCCGGCAGGAGAGGCGGGAGACCCCGGACGCCCGGCCTTGGCAACCCGGGAGCCTGCTCCCCAACACAAAGCCGCGGCCGCGCAGCGGAGCGCGGCGGAGCCACGTGAGCGGGTAAACACCCCGGGACTGAGCCACCCAGCCCCAGCGGGCCACGCGCGCCCCCGCCGCGCGCCCCCGCCGCAGGCTTCAGCCACTCTCGCTCGGAGCCGGGAGCCCAAGGAGGGAAGGTTGGGAGAGCAAAGAAAGGAAGCGAGAGGGTGGGCGCACCGCAGTCCGGGCCCCGCACCTCCGGACCCTCGGCCCCGCGCCCCAGCCCGGCTGTCCGAGGCCCCGAGGCCCCGACCACGCCGCGTCCGCAGCCCACCGCCCTCAGCCCTCCATCCCCCCCACCCCCTGCCCGGCGCCCCCCGCCCCTCAGCCGCTTGTCTGCAGCCCCCAGCCCCCAGCGCTCAGCACCCCCAGGCCCCGCGGCCCGCGCTACTCACCGGCGGCTCCCGTAGCCGCTGCCCGGGGAGCCGGCGCCCGGCTCGGGGTAGCCGTGCTGCTGCAGGGCTGCGGCCGGGAAGGGGTACAGGAAGCCGGTGGCCAGCGCCGACCCGCAGAGGCAGCAGCACGCCCAGGGCAGGAGGAGAGCCAGCTTCATCTTGCGCGGCCGCCCGCGGGGACCCGCAGCCCGGGCGGGAGGACAGGCGGGAGCGCACCCGCGGCCGGACCGAACCCGCGGCCCCCGCCCCGAGCAGAGAGGCAGCCGGCGAGCGAGCGGAGCCCGGCCAGGAGTTGGAAGTTTCTGGGGGGCGCCCACGCCTCACCAGGGCCGCCTTTTCAAATTCGGCGAGGTGGGCTCTGCGCCGTCAAAGGGGGCGTGGGGCTTTTTCGTTAACCCTCGGCGGCCCGCGGCCGAGGAGGCGCCAGTGGCTGCAGAGCTGGGGGTCCGGGAGCCGCGCGTGCCGGGAAAGCCAGACCTTGCTCCTGCGTCCTCGCGCACACACTCTCTAGAACCTTCCCACCCAAGCCCTGTTCGGGCCCGCAAACGGTCGTGGGGCACCCACCCCATGCCTGGCAGTTTCGCCTGGGCCAAGTTGCCCTCTGTATTAGGCGGCGCCGTTCCCATTTTTCAGGGGTGGAAACCGAGGCTCACAAGAATTAAGCCGAAAAATAACGCGGTCCTGGTCCAGGGCCCTCTGGATCAAACTATTGCACACCCAGCCTTCCCTGGAATCCTCTTCCCGTTCACCTCCACCCTCTACCTCGACAGCTCTTTCTCCAAGGTGAGCTGTAGCACAGAACGAGGAAAGCGCAGGATTTGGAGTGAGAAGTTGTTTCTGGAATCACCAATTCGTGAGGCATCGGATCTGGAAGGTAGCTGGGGGGTGTGGCGGGGAGATCTAATACCATCCCACCTCCCGCCTTTTACAGATGGACAAGCTGAGCCCACCAGCCTGGCCCAGGTTGGTCTTTTCTGGGCTGCAGGATACCCACAGCACTGTACCTCATGAGGGTTGGGCCCTGAAATCCAGCTTATGCCCCACTCCCCAGGTTGGGAGTCTTTCTAATTCTCCCGCCAGAGCATCCTAGGGGCTGGCAGAGGCCCTGAGGCTACCTCTGGCCCTGTTCACAGTGGGGAGCTCCTAGTCTGTAAAATGTCTGTAAATCTGGAGAGAAGCCATCCAATATGGAAGTGCTTAATGGGTTGCAATACATTTTGTAAGAGAATTGTGGGATTGTTTTTAGAGGATGCTGTTAGGAAGGTGGACGGAAAGGCCCACTCCTGTGGCTTTTGCCCTCTTGCTTACATATCCCGTTGGTACCCCCTTGAGTATATATATCCCAAAATATCATATCCAACCCGCTTCACCCTCTCCCCCAAACTACCCCCTCTTTCTCCACTCAGTTCCCTCAAATCCTGCCGAGGCCTTCTCAACGGCATGCCCACACTTCCCAAGTCCCGAGTCTCTGAACAGGACTCAAGATGGATGATGAGTCCATCTCAGAGTGGGCAGCCCATAATGGGAAGTGTCACTTGGACCTGGGATGACTTCCTTTTCATCTTACCCTCCATCCCTCTCTCAAGACTTAAAAGATTTGGAGAATTTGGGGTATCAGGGGAATTTCAGGGCCTTCCCCAAAACTGATCTGTGCTCCCTGGACAGTTGGCTAACTCCCAGTAAGTGATGAGGTCATTCCCCATCTCCCAGGAATCTGTAAACATTCTGTCTTTCTTCTTCCTCTCCTTTACTTTCAGAATGAGACAAGAGAAATTCCATGTGATTGTAAATGACTTTTATACTGCAGGGGTGACAGGAAGAGAACAAGATTTTTTTTTTTTTAAGAATTTCCTTTTTATCTTAAAGTCATTTTTTTCCAGGGCCACAGGCTGCACCCCAACTAGAGGGACCTAGGAGAGGACAGGATACCACTACTCCGTATTCTGCAGGATTCTTTTAGGATGAAAAGCTGTAGGAAAAGAATTAATTCATCCCAGCAGCATAAAGGACCAGGACTGGGGCAGTTGTCTGAGGTTGGTCCTTCCCTTCATATCCAGGACAAGAAAGTTCATTCCGGCCCCATGACCGCGAAGCAGTCAACTTCTTGTGTCCCATGCCGTGCTGTATGCAGTGAAGGCTAATAGAGAAACAGGTAACATGGTTGTCCCCTCCAGGGCGCTTGCGCTATTCTTTAGGAAGGCTTTAAAGTGGCAAAAGGCAAGCAGCAGTTTGGACACATGCTCTGCGCACAAGAAGTTCCATTTAGGTGGTAAGAGATAAAAAGACAAAGATGCATACAATCAAGAAAAGAAATATGATGTCTCCCACCCCAGCCAGACCCAGAAGCTCCAGGGTCCCCCGCTGGCTCCCCCACTAACTTGCTGATGACCTGGAGTAGACTCCCCTCTCTGGTCCCCTCCGACCCCAAGCGCCTTTATCTGTAAAGTGAAAAGTGGATTGGCTTGTCTCTGAAGATCTTTCCAGTTCTGGTCTTCAGTAACTCACTTTTCCCTTCATCCTCCACTCCTCTCTCCAAAGCAGCTGTGGATATACCCAAACTTATTAAGCTGTCACTCCTGAAGGCAAGATTTTCAGCTGCTGCATCCCCTCCCCAGCAGCAGGGCCCTGGGAGCCAAGAAGAATGGAGAAGGGTTCGCGGCATCACACTCTAAACTCCCCGCCCCCCGACACCAGTGAGTAGAGTCCAGCTCCAACAAGTACCAGCTGTGTGACCTTGGACAAGTTACCTAACCTCTCTGAGCATCCTCATATGTAAAATCAATAATAGTAACAGCACCTAATGCATGGGTTTGCTAAAAGAATTTAATGAATTATTCACATGAAGTGCCTGGATGCTGCGGGTAACACCTTATAATGCTCAATAAATGTTAATTATGATAATTTGCAAGGCTTTGGTGAGGGATAAAACTGAAGAACACCACGCTTCTCAAACCCCCAGGGTAGGGCTGATCAGGAGGCTCATATCCCAGAGTGTGCAGAGCTTTCTCAGATGATTCTTGGAACCCCGGGATAAACCCATTATGTCTTGTTCTGTGGTCAACAATTTAAAACAAAACTTTAGGGGCGCCTGGGTGGCTTAGTTGGTTAAGCGAGTGCCTTCGGCTCAGGTCATGATCTTGGAGTCCCTGGATCGAGTCCCGCATCGGGCTTCCTGCTCGGCAGGGAGTCTGCTTCTCCCTCTGACCCTCCCCACTCTCATGCTCTCTCTATCTCATTCTCTCTCTCAAATAAATAAATAAAATCTTTTAAAAAAATAAATAAATAAATAAAATAAAACAAAACTTTATTTTAGAACACATAGGGGAGGGGCACCTGGATGGCTCAGTCGGTAAGGCATCCGACTCTTGATCTCAGGGTTGTGAGTTCAAGCCCCACGTTGGGCAAGGAGCCTGCTTAAAAAAAAAATAAAAAATAAAAATAAATAAAAATTTTCAAAATAAAACAAATATGGGGACGTTATTGTGTAGAATGGGCAGTTTGTGTTATTTTTTTAGATAAAACATACTTGTGGTGGGTGGTAACAGTGGGAAGGTGTGAGCACCCCCAAAATAAAGGACCAGGCAGTACCGTTAGAACTGAGTGGTCCTCAAGCATAGAATTGATTGGCTGGCCTTGTCTGCGTGTCACCAAGCACTAGTCTCGATATTCCACAGCCGTGCCTGTGGCACCCCCCAAATACACAAAGAAGGATCAGATTTCTTGGTGGAAGGAGACTCCCCCCCCCAACACACACACACGCATACACACTTGACTAGGGGGATCCTCCGCAACTCTGTTACCGGGCCTTTCTGATAAGAAAATATCAGTCGGCATCCTTTTCCGCAGACAAAAAGCAGATCTTCTGTTCTGCCGGAGTCAGCAGAATGAGCCACTGAGCAGAGAAGTAAATACTCATCAAGCTGAAGCCAAGGTAAATATTGACCTTCTGGCATGATAAGTCCTCCTGTTAATCTAAAACAGAAATCTCCCCCTCCCCCCGAGTGCCCTATTGGACATGGATTCTGCAGCCCCACCCCCCACACACAAGAAGTTTAGGGAGGCAATGTAGGCTTTCACACTGATTTCTCAGGCAGCCCATAATCCCAGCTGTTCCGGATCCCAGGGCAGCACAGAAATGGGCTGTGTTGACTCAAGGTAGCGGGATGGTCACAGTAGAAGGGCTTCTTTGTTCTGGCCAAGGTTTCTGTCCGTGGCCAGGCCAGAACGTGAGCAAAACATAGTTATTCTGGAAGCTTTGAACCCTGAATTTTTCTTTCCCCGTACATCCCCCTCCCCAGGCATCCAGCCAGGCTCTATAAAAGGGGTCACTTCTTTGCCCAGCAGACCTGCAGGTGTAAGCCTACCCGTTTCCCCAAAGAAATAGATGTTCAGAAGACAGCAAATTGGATGCCTATCACAAGAGCCCATGATCCCAAACAGAGGTTTGAAAGGAGAACAAACCAAAAAAAAGGGTCGAAAATAAAACCTAAAAAACACCAAAAATAAGGAGTCTGCCCAGTCGCCAACACCGAAAACTCAACTCATGTGGTGATCAGTTTGCTCCCTAATGTAGCCACAGCTCAAACAGTGCTTCCCAAAGAGCTTACCGAGATGGCTCTGTGATATAGAAAGGGGATGCCTTGGTGGGCTCCATCCGCTGCTATAACAGAATACCATAGACTAGGGGGCTTATAAACAACAGAAATTTATTTCTTACCGTTCTGGGAGCTGGAAGTCCAAGATCAAGGTGCTGATAGACTTGGTGTCAGGGGAGAGACGCTCCCTGGTTCATGCATGGCCATCTTCCCTGCTGTGTCCTCACATGGCAGAGGCGACAAGGAGCCCGCTGGGGCCTCTTTTTATGAGGACACTAGCCCTGTGCGGGGAGGGCTCCACCCTCGTGAGACAAGCACCTCCCAAAGGCCCCACCTCCTAATACGATGGCACTAGGGGTGAGGATCTCACCGAATGAATTGGGGTTGGGGGGACACAAACGTACAGTCCATTGCAGGGGACTGAAATTATAAAATGAGAAAGAGGCAACACCCAGGAGAGTGCTGGTCATACCAGCATTACCCTGGCCCAGGTATGAAGATGGTGGGGTGTTCAGACACGATGATTCCGCATCATGATGTGCCTCCCACAAGTGCCCAAGTTGAGGGTCTGTGATGGGGAGCTTTGCCCAGGGCGGGTAAGAGTGGCCTCCGGAGGGATGCTGGACTTGGAGGAAGGAAGACCAGCAGGAAGTGATCCAGATCTCCCAAGCCATGCGGGGAAACAGAATTAAACGTGTTCTTTGAGCCTCAAGGAGGAATTGGAGGCCAATGGATGGGCAAGGTCAGTTGAACATGAGGAAGAACTTTGTGAGTCAGGTGAGTAAGTGGAGACTGATTCAGGGCATCTAATGGATGGAGGAATTTCCCCCAAATGGGCCTGAGTAAATCTGGGGGATGTACTAGTGCTCACCAACGTCTGGATCTGCTGTCCTCCCTCACCAGCACCCCTGCAGCCGGGCAGGGCCATGTGACTAGCTCTGGCCAGTAGGCTTGAGCAGAAGGGACCACACCACTTCTGGGCAAAGAGAGATGAGGGGGTATGGCTTCGTGCAAAGGGGCCCTTGGCCCTGCAGAGGTGGTTAGAAAATTATCTCCGACAGGCAAGACTGCACCTTCTGGTGCCTGTCCATCGGCCTCTTTGCAGGATCTCGGTCACGTCCCTCTCTTTCACTTGACCAGCTGGGTCTGTCGCTCTCACTGAGCAGATCCTGACACATGATGAGCCCAGAGACACAGGTGAGGCTCTGTGCTTAGGCCCTGGATGTGGCCAGCCAGGTTAGACACCAGTTTCACCCTCAGATGCATTTATGGGACCCTTGTGGGAAGGATGCAAATGAAGAAACATGGTCCCTGATGCCATGTGATCCAAAGTCAGCAGCTCAGAGGAGGCTGGGGGGTCTGGTGGCGGGAAAATCCATGTAAGCTCGGGAGAGGCAGGGAGGGCAGGGGGAGCCGGAGCAGGGTGAGGGGCAAGGGCAGAATTATGTGCAGTGCTGAAGGGCTCGGGGTGGAGGGGCTGGGATGCAGCAGAAGGTGTCTGCCCAGCTCCACACACCTGTGCGCACACCGGGTACCACACACGTGTGCACGCACGAACCTCTCGAGAGCCAGAAAGAAGCCGCCCCCCCCCCGCCCACAAAGGCAGTTGTCCAGGTGAGTGAGGGTTTTACCTTGCTCTGTGGCCCATCCCCCAACACCTTTCTCCCCCATTCCCCCACCCCGACTCTAGGATTTCATCCTCACCTCCAGGCCACCTTGGAAGCCGGGGCTCACGGGGAAACCCATGAGGAAGAGTTGTTTGTGGGATTGGGGGACCAGGCTCAGGGCTAGTGGTGACAGTAGGGAGCCAAGTTCTTCATAGAAGGAGGTCCAAAGTCAGAGGGCTGAGTGGGAGTGGGGATTGCAGATGGGGGAACAAAGAGAAGGTGCGTGCAAAAGTCTGGCATGACAGAGGGCAAGCCCTGGACCCGGGTGACCATTGACAGGGTCCCGTTGCTCTGAACGCCCAGTCCTCGGGGAGGACATGAGCCACCCCCCAGACATCTGCATCCTCACCTTCCCACAGCCCTCAAACAAGGCAGGTTCAAAGCTGCACTCCACTCTCTGGGGTCACTGCTTGTCCACGCTTGCGTGAATTAGGGACAGGTGCCCCCTAGTTTCTGGATGGACACACCCCCACCCAGGCTCAGCCCGCAGAGCCCAGGAGGGACTATCAACCCCCACTTGCCCCTCTACAACCCTGTGGGCCAACCCCCACCCCTGGATCTCCTCCACCATGCACACACTTCCCAGCCCTCTGAAATGCAGTCCCCCTGCCCTGTATCTGATGGGGTCTCCACATCTGGTCTATTCTGGATGACACTTTCGTCCATTCCCTGCCTGTCCTTCCCCAGTTCCACACACCCCTTCCCCGTGCTCCAGCCCCAGAGCGACACTCGCATTCCCTCCACAGGCTGAGATCTTTACAGACCCCTCCCCTCTGTCTTGAATGCCCTTTGCTACAGACTGAATGTTTCTGTCCCCCACAAATTCACATGCTGGAATCCTCACCCCAAGGCAGTGGTATTAGAAGACGGGTCCTTTGGGTGGTGATTAGGTCAAGAAGGTGGAGCCTCCTGTATGGGGATTAGTGCTCTTATAAGAAAGACCCCAGAGAGCTCCCCTTACCCCTTTTGCCACGTGAGGAAACAGACCTCTATGAACCAGGAAGCAGGCTCTCACCAGACCCCGAATCTGCCGGCACCTCGGTCTGGGACTTCCCAGCCTCCAGAACTGTGGAAAATAAATGTCTGTTGTTTATAAGACCCCCAGTCTGTGATGTTCTGTTACAGCAGCTCGAATGGACTAAGACACGCTCCCACCCTCGGTCTGTCTCCTCACCTCCCCCGTGAGCCTCCTCTAGGCTCCAACACTTTACCAATCTCTCCAACTAGGACTGATGCCCATTCGGTGCTTCCAGAGACCTTTCCACAACTTTCTATGCCCACACCCATCTTCCCTGGCCATGCTTACTTCTTAACACATTGGCCATCTCCCCTCCAACACACTGCACCAAAACCAAATGTCATTTCCCGCTCATCTCTCTATCCCTGGGCCTAACAGGCTCACACTCAGGCAAGGTTTAGCCAATATAAGCTGAATATCTCAGCAAATCAGTGAATCATTTGCTGACTTCTCCCACGCCCCCAGGAAGAAGAGAGCTGGGGGCCAAGCTGCCCTCCCAGGGCTGGCCTCTGGAGGACATTCATGCAAGTTCTGGGCCCTGGGCAACAACTGTTTGCTGTGTGTTCTTTATTTCTTTGTGTGTGACAAAGAAAAAGAGAGCCACAGATGGAAACGGCAGGTGTGTCCTGTGGATGACCAGACCAAAGAAGGAACTCGCCATTCATTCCAAGAGGGACTGGTGCCTGCCCCCCTCACATCTCTATCCAAACTCCTGAAACAAGGATTGTGAGGTACAATCCTCAAACTAAAAGCCTCCAGAGAGCCTCGGGAATATCAGCTCGCCGTCACCTTAGAAAGATTTCCCCTGGAAGTCTTTGTTGCGCATAATCCAAAACACCTTCCCCAGGCTGCTGGGAAAGCATGTTTTGCTGAAAACCAGACAGGAAAGAAAGCCACATTCCCTAAGGGTGGCTTTGATACTAAGACCCAGAAGAAAGAGAATGAAAAGGTTGTTCCACTCGATAAAACCATATTGCCATTTACTATTATGAAGTGTCTGTTTGAAGTCAAAACAAGTTCTAGATAAGCCCTTCATTGAGAAACCAGGGCGGGGCCGTGGGGATGGGGGGGGGGCTAGGAAGGAGAGATAAAGCAGGCAGAGTGGAACTCTGATTAGAGAGTCATTAATTAAGACCATGAAAGTCCCGTAGAGTTTCCTTTGATTGGAAAAATAGGGGGCTGCAGAATTAAAGGCTTTGAGGGAAAGCTTTTCATGCTAAGGAGAGCCAAAAATTAATTCTAGGATTTTTAAAATTAAGGCATTATGAAAGCTAAGGCATTGGTTGTAACCAGAAGACCGTGTCAATTTAATCAGAGTCTTATGGGGAGAGAGAGAGAGAGAGCTCAACTGGTGGTTGCTGGAAGGGAGTGGGTATGGGGGTGGGCAACGGAGGGGAAGGGGATTAAGAGCCACAGACTTCCAGCTATAAAATAAATAAGTCACGGGGATGAAAAGTACAGCATAGGGGCGCCTGGGTGGCTCAGTCGTTAAGCGTCTGCCTTCGGCTCAGGTCATGATCCCAGGGTCCTGGGATCGAGCCCCACATCGGGCTCCCGGCTCAGCGGGAAGCCTGCTTCTCCCTCTCCCACTCCCCCTGCTTGTGTTCCTTCTCTTGCTGTCTCTCTCTCTGTGTCAAATAAATAAATAAAAATCTTAAAAAAAAAAAAAAGTACAGCGTAGGGAATATAGTCAATATATCATAATAACTTCGTATGGTGACAGAGGGTAACTATTTCATAATATCTGTAAGTGTTGGATTGCTGTTGTACACCTGAAATCCATGTAATATTGTGTATTAACTAAGGTCCAAGTAGAAAAATAATTTTGAATCTTATAGGGGAGTAGGGGGTCAAAGTAAGTAACCTGTTTTGTTTCAAAGCCCTGTGCTGCCATCTGGCTCCACTCGGAGGCACTTCCCGTCTGGTCGGCAAGCTGGCACCAAAGCCACCCAGAGAGATTCCCCCATGGAGCAGGCAGCCCTGTAGTCTGGGGTGCACCTGCTGGTGCCACACAGAAGCTGCCCTGCCTCCTGTAGGCATCCAGGTCCAACGGGACCCCGGCTCAGACACTTACTACTACGGGGTGCTGGGGACAACTGTCCTAACCTTCTTGAACTTCAGTTTCCGAAAGGGTACTCCCACCTAGGATCACTAGGAAAGTTCCTGCCTACATACGTCCTCACATATAATATTAGAGAAGGCACCCACCTACAGAAGTTCAACATGTGCCGTTCTCTGCCTCACTTCCTCCCCCCAACCCATCCCTAAGTGGCCTTCAGAAAAGATGGTTCTAGAAAGCAGATCATGTCATTCCCTCCCAGGTCTTTGCAGGGGGTGCCAAGGATTTGGATTTGATCTCACTTTAAGCCTGAGGCCAAAAGTCCCTCTTGGACTCATCCCCTGCCCCAGCTGCTCTCCCTCAAACACTCGCAATGGCTCCCCATTACCTACAGAATAAAGTCTGAACTCTCCTTGACCTGGCATTCAAAGTCCTTCACAACCTGGCCCCAAACTGCCTTTCTAGAATCATCTGTCACTGCTTCCTTTTATATACATAAATCCCAGAGCAAGCCACATCCACAAAGTTTGTATACAGAAATCCCAGAGCACATACACAGGGTCGGGAAATTGTGGCAGCTAAGGTGAGATCGTATGGTGCTTGGTGCCCAGAACCCAGAGGCGAAAGGCACAATCCCTGTCCTAAGGAGCCGGGGAGACAGATAAGTGAACCTACAGGGTTGGTACCCGAGGCAGCCGAGCAGGGAAGACGTGAGCGAGAGTCAGAGGTGAGGCCAGCTGGGCTGCGCCAGCAGGGACACATCACTGGGGGCCAAAGTTGCTCCACTCACAGGGGACGGGGGACCCCCGATGGAGTTTAAACAGAGGCCAGGAATGATCCGGTGTGCGTTTAGGAAGCTCTCTCTGGCTGCAGAAGGTAGAGCAAAGAGGAGCAAGGAAGGAAGGTTGGAGGTGGGGAAGCTGGTTGGAGAGGCTCTTGCAGAGAAGCGTTCGGAGCGCAGCTAGAAGATGAGCCCAGGTGGTGATGAGGGAGCAGATTAGAGAGAATTAGAGAGAATTCCCTGAAACCCGCTGACCGCTTGCCCTAGCCACCAGCACACGCGGCTGTCGAGCTCTTGAGAGGTGGCTGGTCCACATCGAGATGGGCTGCAAGTGGAGCATATGCACCAGGATTTGAAGAATTCACTCCAAATTCTAAAAAGAATGTGAAAGGGGCGCTGGGCTGGCTCGGTCAGTGGAGCCTACGACTCTGGATCTCGGGGTTGTGGGTTTGAGCCCCACGTTGGGTGCAGAGATTACTTAAAAATAATTTTAAAACCTTTAATAAATACAAAGAAAAAGAATGTAAAATATCTCACTGATAACTTTTATATTAGTTCTAATGTTGAAATGATCACATTTTTATATATTGGGATAAATAAAATCATTAACATGGATTTTCCTTATTTCTCCTAAATGTTTTGAATGTGGCTATTAGAAAATTCGAAATCGGGGCGCCTGGGTGGCTCAGTCGGTCAAGTGCTGCCTTCAGCTCAGGTCATGATCCCAGGGTCCTGGGATCGAGCCCCACGTCGGGCTCCCTGCTCGGCGGGAAGCCTGCTTCTCCCTCTCCTCCTGCTGCTTGTGCTCTCTCTCTCTCCCTCTCAAACAAATAAAATTTTTAAAAAATATTTTATTTATTTATTTGACAGAGAGAGAGACACAGCAAGAGAGGGAACACAAGCAGGGGGCGTGGGAGAGGGAGAAGCAGGCTTCCCGCTGAGCAGGGAGCCCGATGCGGGGCTCGATCCCAGGACCCTGGGATCATGACCTGAGCCGAAGGCAGACACTTAACAACTGAGCCACCCAGGCACCCTAATAAAATTTTTTTTTTTAAAAGAATCTTTTTTCTTTGCAACAGGGGAGTCGCTTGAAAGAATACCCCTAACAAAACCAATAGAATAACTTAAGGGAGGAAGAAAGAATTGCCTATGTCCTAGAAAACTATTGGAAAGGAACCCACTGTTGTGTCTCGTGAACGAGATAAACAAGGCCCTGACATCAAGATGCTTACACTCTGCTCAGAGCTTTGGACAATAATCAAGAAAGCAACACAGGGATTCCATTTCTAAACTTGAGGTGTTAGGAGGGATGGAGGACCCTGCTTTAGATGGAGATGTGGGTGCTGGCCTCTGGGAGGAAGTGATACTGGAGCAGAGACTTTAATGATGGGAAGGAGGCGCATGAGATGCTCCAAGGGGAGGGAATAGCAAATACTAGAATGTGACAGGTTCAGGAGGAGCGAAGAGGCCGGTGTGGCAGGAATGGAGTAAGCGGGAGGAGGGAGTGGGGAGGGGGGGTTCAGATCATTCTACATATCAGGGGAAGCCAGAGGAGGGACAAGGGTGAAGCTTGAAAGCAATGTGGAAGGTGAATCGTGAATTGTAAGGGGTCTTAGATCTAATATCCAATCCCAAGGGCCCTAAAGTGCTGGCTTTTCTGTTGGCCACCCCTCTCTGCTGCACTCTGAGCCTGGGAGGCTGAACCTCAGACTGCATCGCCTGGCTGCCTTTAGTCCAGCCAGTGGGAGGAATCAGCAAAAGAGAGGAGACCAGGGGGGCAGTGAGAGCTGGGGGTACATCTTCCTTGCTCCCTCCCAGCTTCAGACCCAAGTTTGTGACAATAACCTGTCTTTCCCAGGCTCCAGCTGCTGCTAGAGGCCTCTTCCATGCTCTAGCTCCCAGTAGGCCCCAACAGTATCAGTCTCAACATGTTTCCCCATTCCTGGTTTGCTCCCTTAACCCTGCCCCTACGCCTATAAGTCCCCCTTCACTGAAGCCTCTTCATTTGAACCATCCAGGATCCATTCTGTTTCCTGCCAGGACCCTGGTGCAGCCAGTTCATAAAAGATAAAACTGGGACCCACAGAGAGCTGCATAACTTTTCAGGGTGGCCATATACGTTTGTGTAGGTTGTAGACTGCACAACTTCAGGAGCTGCCATTCACTTTGCAATCCATGGGAATGATTTGCCCCAGGTTTATGCAGCACACATAGTTGAACCTGATGGCCCTGAATTTGGCCACAGTCAGCCAGCTCTTGGCAGGGTCCTGATCTGTGTCCTATGGCTGTTCCACTGCTCAAGGTTGCTCTCCTGTGAGGCTGCAGATTGCATTTCACCTCTTACACTCCAGGGACAGCTCAACCCCTGACACTTGCACATTTGCAGAGTCTCTCTGAAGAACAAAGGTTGTCTTGGCTCCGTTCTGCAAACTTCTCACCATAGATAATGATGAAGACCTTGAAGCATGTTTATCTTAAGGGTAGAATGACTAGCATCAATACTTTGGCCCTGGTAAGAGTGGATCAGGAAAAAAAAAAAAAATCTGTCTAAGACCAAAAAAAAAAAGCTAATCAAACGAAGAAAAAAAACTTGTTTTTTTCAAAAGTGCAACGGTAGATAGAACAAACATGCAATGTGAGTTTACAGTGATCCTCCAGGGGCGCCTGGGTGGCTCAGTTGGTTAAGCATCTGCCTTTGGCTCAGGTCATGATCACAGGGTCCTGGGATCAAGCACCATGTGGGGCTTCCTGCTTAGCTGGGAGCCTGCTTCTCCCTCTCCCTCTTCCACTTGCCCTGCTTATGCTCTCTCTCTCTCTCTCTCAAATAAATAAATAAAATCTTTAAAAAATTTTAAATAAACAAAAATAAAACGATTCTCCAGAACTTACTGAAAGTGGGATCTCCAGACATTGTGTGACATAATGTGATGCAGCAGGAAGTACAAAGCACCATCCACAAAGAATTCCGCCCTTTAAAAAAAAAAAAAATGGAGCCTCAATCTAATCAAGCCTCTACACGTAACCATTAATTTATAGGAAATATGGGAGACAGAGAAACAAGTCAAACACCAGAAGGAAGTAATCGGCAAAGTCCAAATGCAGGGCATTCTTTTTTTGTTTTGTTTGTTTTTTTTTTGTTTTTCAAATGCAGGGCATTCTATGGGCCAGTTGACCCAACACCTCCAAACATCAATGCACGAAGAAAAAAAGGCAGACCATTATAGATTACGAGAGACATACCAAATGCAACGTGGGACCCTGGATTGGATCCTGGGACCGAAAAAGGACCTTGGTGGAAAAATAGATGAAATTCCAATAAACCGAAGTTTAGTTAATAGTAACATATCAATGTTAATTCCTTACTTTTGAAATGTATCCTGGCTGTGTAACATGTTAACATCAAAGAAAACTGGACTCTGTACTAGCTTTGTAACTTTTCTTTGAATCTTAAGTTGCTCCGAAGTTAAAAGGCTGGTTTTTTTTTTGTTTTGTTACTTTTTTTTTTAAAGTAGTCTCCCAGCGTGGAGCCCTATGTGGGGCTTCAGCTCATGACCCTGAGATCAAGAGTGAGATGCTTTATCGACTGAGCCACCCAGGCGCCCCTTGTTTTGTTCTTAAAGAGAGAGAGACTTAAAAACTCTTAACGGTCAAATACAATGGGTGGCCCTTATTTGGATTCTGGTTTGAACAAATCCGTTGTAAAAACATTTTTAAGCCAATTGGGGAAATTTGAATATGGACTGGATATTGGCTGATATTAAGGAACCGTTGTTCATTTTATTAGGTATGATAATAACATGGCAGTTACGGTTTTCTTTAAATCCCCGATCTGTTCAACATATGTGTGTACTGGTGAGACAACGTGATATCTGGGATTTGCTTTAAAATACTCCAGAAGAAGAAAACAAGGATAGATAAAATGAGATTGAAAATGGCTGGTAATTGTTGAAACAGATAAGGGGTATATATTGAAATTGTCCATATTTGTTGTTGTTGTTGTTGTTGTTGTTTAAAGATTTATTTATTTGACAGAGAGAGACACAGCGAGAGAGGGAACACAAGCAGGGGGAGTGGGAGGTGGAGAAGCAGGCTTCCTGCTGAGCAGGGAGCCCGATGCGGGGCTCCATCCCAGGACCCTGGGATCATGACCTGAGCTGAAGGCAGACGCTTAACGACTGAGCCACCCAGTCGCCGCCTTGAAATTGTCCATATTAACAAGTTAAGAGAAGAAGGGGGCGGAGGAGGAGGTCTGTGTGTTTCCTTCCCCATTGAAGGGTCTAGAGGCTTCCCTCTGAGATGGAACAGGCTGGTCACCAGCTTGCTTTGTTCCCCTGATCAAGATCCCCTGGCAAGCCACCAAGTGACATACTCTTCACCTTCCTGATGGCCCCACCAAGGTAGTGTGATTCAGGGGAGTGGTGGGGAGTTGGGTCCCAGCTTCACACAGCCTCCATTCAAATCCTGGAGGAATTCAAACAGTCTCTGTGCCTTGGTTCTAGACTACCTACCTATTAGGTTGTTGATCATTTTAAATGAGTTGATTGACGTGAAGTGCTTTAAACTGGGTGTGACCCCGACTAAGGACTCAGCAAATGCTGAGTGCTGATCTCAGCACCATTCATACAGATGGTTTTCTCCCCCGAGATGCCTCACACTCCCATCCATTGCTACTTGGTGGCCAAAGCGTTCTTACCTCTTGCTCCTCAGCTTCTCCTTGGCTTTGTAACGTAACCCACGTGGATACTAAGAATCCCCTCAGGTTGTTTGGCTCGTTTTTCACACGTTCCTAATTTCAGTTAAATTCTCTCGTTTTCATGGTCTTTGCCAGAAACAATTTGATGAATCTCCTTCACCATTTTGAGAGCCTTCAGTTGGGTCAAAAAGGTCTCTTTTGTTTTTTTTCTTTTTATTTTTTTTAAAGATTTTTTTTTAATTTATTTATTAGAGAGAGAGAGAGTGAGAGAGAGAGCGCAAGAGGGGAAAGGGTTAGAGGGAGAAGCAGACTCCCCGCCGAGCAGGGAGCCCAATGCGGGACTCGATCCCGGGACTCCGGGATCATGACCTGAGCCGAAGGCAGTCGCTTAACCAACTGAGCCACCCAGGCGCCCAAAAAGGTCTCTTTTCAAATAAGAATTTGCCAAACCTCTCTGGCCTTTCCTAGTAACTGGCTGATACCTGGAGAGCTGTGGAGTTGACCCTCCATGCCTTGTTTTCCCCAGGGGGGCCCCACGTCTCACAGTCCCGTGGCGCTAGATGGTTTCTCTCGCCGTCCATGTGCCATGGCCCAAAGCTTGTGAAGGGCATTTAAAGGAATTGTTTCCTGACATATTAATCTTCACACTGTTTTTTGTTTTCTTTTCTTTTTTGCAGGGCAGGTATTTAGCTAGTCGGATTACATTTGACAGAACTACACAATCCAGTCAAGCCACTTCCTGGCTCCCCCGTGGTTCTAATTTGTGGTGATCTTAATGCCCTTCTCTGCGATTTTTCATGCCTTTGGAGAAAGCCTGGTCCACAAAACAGTAATAGGGAGGAGTTGGGCCAGGTTTGCACAGTTACAAAGTCTGATGGTGATGGAGCCCTGCCCAGGTGGCAGGAACCAAGCCGAGTTCCTTGGGTGAGTTAGCACGTCTGTCCTCACAACACTCCTACAAAGCAGGTGCTACCCCCCCTTTTTTTTTTTTAAGATTTTACTTATTTATTTATTTGTCAGAGAGAGCGAGAGCACAAGCAGGGGGAGCTGCAGGCAGAGGGAGAAGCAGGCTCCCTGCTGAGCAAGGAGCCCCATTTGGGACTTGATCCCGGGACCCTGGGATCATGACCTGAGCTGAAGGCAGATGCTTAACCAACTGAGCCACCCAGGCATCCCAAGCAGGTGCTACTCTTATGGCCATTTTACAGGCAGGAAAACTGAGGCACGAAGCAGTTATGTATCTGGCCCAGGATCACCCATCTGGGAAGTGGTGAAGCTGAGCTCTGAGCTCAGGCTTTCTGGCTGCAGAGCAGTAAGTCCCCGCACATCCATCACTGCCTTGCACAGCCACCCACCCCAACGACAGCCAGGGACAGCAACCCTCCTGTCTGATTTGTCGTGATGTTTTTCTGACGGCCACTGGACCGATTGGATCAAATCACTCTGTTGTTGTTGATAAAGATGATAATGATGATGCTGTTGGGTTTGTTTGTCGGGTTGGTTGGTCTGTTTGTTGGTTGGTTGTTCTGCTTGAACGAATTCATGTCTGACTATGAATTGATGCCAAGTATCTTCATCTTCATCTTCATTATCTAGTTTTATCTCTCCAGTAATCCCATGACAACAGATTGCTATTCCTATTTTATAAAGACTCAAACAAAATTTATGCTGACCCATGAATTGATGCCAAGTATCTTCATCTACATCTTCATTATCTAGTTTTATCTCTCCAGTAATCCCATGACAACAGATTGCTATTCCTATTTTATAAAGACTCAAACAAAATTTATGCTGACCCATGAATTGATGCCAAGTATCTTCATCTTCATCTTCATTATCTAGTTTTATCTCTCCAGTAATCCCATGACAACAGATTGCTATTCCTATTTTATAAAGACTCAAACAAAATTTATGCTGACCCAAAGTTACATTGCTAGGGTTTAGACAGAGTCTAGAAAGTCTAAGTTGCCAATGGCTACAGGTGCAGCTTTTAGCTCATAGATTAAGGAATATGACCACCAGCCCCAGACATCCATCAAGAGATTCAAAGAGAGAAGATGGGGACCAAACCAAGCCTTCTGCTCCTTATTTCATTGCCTTGTGTTGGCCTGCCTTGCGGGCACCAGGACATGAAGAAAACCATCTTCCCTTCCCGAGCAAGCTGTGAAGTTTGATTAGAAGATCGGGAGGTAAAGTGCTTTGGAGAAAAGTGATGTGGGAAACACCCTGTGTTTGTGTTTAGGTTATTTCCTGGGAGACTTCAGATGAGATTAGGGCAGATGAATGCGTCTGCTCAGGTCGCTGGTCTGCTCAGGTCTCTGGGCTGCTTTGCATGAGAAAGGAATTGTTCTCCAAAACACGTCTGCTAGAGGGGCTGCCAAAACCACTCAGCTCTGCTCCACACCCAAGCGTGTCTTCCTTCAGTCTGGCCGTCATACAAGGAAAAGGGAACTTCGGCGGTCAGGTCCATCAGGCTGGTGCGTGAAATGTTAACATGTACCTAGACGTCAAAGTGTGCCTTTGGGCAAAAACAATTACCGAATGTTTTAGAACATGACTCCAGTATGTATACTGTATTGAGAGGGAAGAAGAAAATGAGATTAATAGGTGAAACGTTTGGTCAAACCATACAATCGGGATGAAAGGAACATCCCAGAGCATTTTACCCAACCCCATCCATGGTCATGTCTCTTCCTCCCCTCCCAGACTACTTTCCTGATGAGGCCAAGGGGTCACAAACCTGTACCCTGCCAGGCAGGTTCTATATGAATTACCAGCTGACAAATAAGAGAAGAAACACATCATGGAAGCTAGCCAATGTTTTCAACATAAATATCCCTACCCTGAGCCGTAGACATAGTTTGGGATCCCAACTCTCCCACCTGGGGAAAGGGCTGAGTTTTCCTGCACTCCACTGCATAATGATTCCTTCTCCAAATATAACCCATTAGCAGGAGGCTTAAATATATGGTATTAAAACAACAACAAAACCTTCAATCCAGACCAAGTGGTAAAATATACATATACATACAATATACAAATAGTTACCGTTCTTGAAAATCAAAAGGTACATTTTATAATATATTAACTAATGTTAAGTGATGGACTTTTTTTTTTTATTAACCGTGTGTTTCTGATGTTTTGACATCTGGGGCCTTGCAGACCCTGGAGAGACCGTCCCTCCCAGGGCTAGCTAATTCTTAGAGACAGGAAACCACCAGACTGCTGAGCGTGCCTTTCATACGCAAACTGGCCAATCCAGAGCCCATATGCCAGCCACCTCCTTTATTGGACACTCACACTCTGGACCACTGTTCTCCTGCCCTAATCACCCCAAGGTTAAGTGCCAGATGCACTAGAGATAGTACTTACACCCCAGGGCCTGCTGAAGTCCTTCAAACTAGCCAGCCTAATCTTTATCCTGCCATACTCATTCTGTTCCTGCAGAAACCACAAGAAAGTTTCTTGTGCACATGTTTTTCTTCCTCCCTCTGCCTGTGGCTGACCCTGGTGCTTCCCTGTGTGCCCCCCACCCTGGTGAGGATTGTGTGTAGGGGAGGGAACTGCACCTGCCTCTGGGAAACTGTAACAAACCCTCTTTTCAAGGACAGCCCTCTCCTGATCTGTTGGCCTCACCAGACGTGAATAATAATAAAGCCTACATTATATGAAGGTGGCATTTATTCACAAAGGAAGGCTCTAGAATCATCTTGGTTAAATTTCAGATTCAAGCCTGGCCCAAGAAGAGAGAATGTACCCAATCCGAAAACTGCATTAGGAAAGTTAAGTCTTTCCATGAGTGCCTAGTCTGCACGGGCCACATGCAGACCTCAGCGGTCCACGGGTGAGTGGACCCCAGACATTGTCCCCTACAGTGTCACGCACCTCCAGGATCTGATTTGCTCCTGAATGTAAACACAGTGCAGGAGGTGTGTAAACGGAGACCTCTTTAGGGAGGATATGCAGTTGGAACTTTCAGCTGTTTCTTGTATGTACAGTAGCCTTCATTTTAAGAAAATATAATATACTGTACAGAATTGGGAGTGAACGGAGTCAAAAAAGAAGGAAATGAGCTAAGTGTAGCAGGAGTGAAATAGCTATCAATAAAGAAGTTACAGCAGGAAGACAGGGAGTGTTAGAGGCATTAACTTATTTGTGACAGATTAAACATCTAAGTGCTCCTTCCTTACAAAAAAAAAAAAAAAAAAAAAGCAAAGGAAGACCACAAAGGTTTAGCGCTCAAAAGGTACCCTAGGCAAAGTGGGAAAACCCTTGTGATCAGGGGCATGGAGAGGATGGGTCCAAAGCATCACAGGAGTGTTACAAAGATCTAAGCACCAGATATCAACCAACTACTGTGTGCCAAGACTTGCATTAAATTGCTTGTACAGGGACGCCTGGGTGGCTCAGTCAGTTAAGTGTCTGCCTTCGGCTCAGGTCATGATCCTGGGGTCCTGGGATCGAGCCCCACATCGGGCTCCCTGCTCGGCGGGGAGCCTGCTTCTCCCTCTGCCTTCCACTCTCCCTGCTTGTGTGTGTTCTCTCTCTCTGACAAATAAATAAATAAATAATCTAAAAAAAAAAAAATTGCTTGTACAGCTCATCCCGTTCAATCCTCTTCACAACCACGCAGGGCTGGATTAAGCCCCACTTCAGTGGATGGAAAACTAAGGCTCTGTGTTAGTTATCTACTGCTACACATAAGAAATTCCTCCCAAATTTGGCAAATTACAGCAACAATAAACAACTCTTCTCTCCTACTGTTTCTGTGGGTCGGGAATATGGGCGGAGCTGGGTGGTTCTGGCTCAGGATCCCTCATGAGGTTGTAGTCAAGATGTTGGCTGGGGCTGTGGGTCATCTGAAGGCTTGACTGGAACTGGTGAACCTGCTTCCAAGATGGCTCACTCACATGGCTGTCAGTGGATGCCAGGGTGTAAGCAGGTGGCAGTTTTTCAACACATGGAGCTTTCCACAGGGCTGCTTATGTCCTCAAGACATGGTAGCTGGTTGGCCTCAGTGTGATTGACCGAAGCGAGTAGAAGGCAGAAGCTACAAGGTCTTTGTATGACCCAGCCTCAGAAGTCACACATCCCTTCACATCTTATTGGTTACACAGGTCAGCCCTATTCAGGGCAAGAGGGAACCACACAAGAGCTTAGAAACTAAGAGGTGAGGAACCTGGCGGGCCATTTTGGATACTGGCTTCCCCTGGACAAGAGTATAAGTAATTTTCTTAAGATCACTCACCTAATTTCAAATTCTACCTTACTCCCAAATCAGCATTCTTTCTACCACACCTCTCCAAAGCCTGAGTGCAAGACATCACCTAACAAAGACAGAGGGTCCTGATGAAGCCACATCCCTGTTTCATTGCTTTTGCTAAAACTTTTATCTTCAATCCAAAGGGAAATATATTTTTTGAGAGTTTATTTATTTATTTGACAGAGAGAGAGACAGCAAGAGCAGGAACACAAGTAGGGGGAGTGGGACAGGGAGAAGCAGGCTTCCCGCTGAACAGGGCGCCCAATGCAGGGCTCGATCCCAGGACCCTGGGATCATGACCTGAGCCAAAGGCAGATGCTTAATGACTGAGCACCCAGGGTTAGCTAGCCCTGGGAGGGACGGTCTCTCCAGGGTCTGCAAGGCCCCAGATGTCAGGGCATATTTTTGTCAGAACATAGCTCAGGCTTTCTAACAGGAATTGATGAAAAATAATTTTTACTGTATTGATTTTGCCCTAAACCAAACTTGCTGAACCTCATCCCTGGCTAGAGCTTTAAAATAATAATAAAAATAATAAAGTAGTAATAATGGAGCACCTAGGTGGCTCAGTCGGTTAAGCATCCAATTCTTGATCTTGGCTTGGGTCTTGATCTCATGGGGTGTGGAGCCTATTTAAAAAAAAATAAAAAGTAAAATAAAATAATAGGAAGAAGAAGAAGGAGAAGAAGGAGGAGGGATGCCTGCAATAATAGAGAAGAGAACATTTGCAGGTTACAAACCATTTTGCGATCATTCCTATCTTTGAGAGTTGACCTAAATACATTCAGTCTCTGTGCTGTAGGAGAAGGTGATTGAAGGACATTTTTATTCCCTCGAATAACAGGAAATCCACCATTTATTCTTTAGTAATAAAAACTGCATGTGTAAGAATTGTGACCGTGGAAGGTCAACTCAAATTAAAGATTTTATGACTAGCAGTTATATTAAATCTTTTCAACAATTTATAGAAAGGATTTGAAATATGTCAAATGTATTTCTCTAAGTTTTTTCAGGTAAGAGGTTTTATTGCATCAAGTCACAGGATCAGGAGAAAAATTACTCTTAGATCATCCAGTGCTGGCTCTGCCAATGTCATATTGCTCCCTTCAAAACCAAAGACTGGGGGCGCCTGGGTGGCTCAGTTGGTTAGGCGACTGCCTTCGGCTCGGGTCATGATCCTGGAGTCCCGGGATCGAGTCCCGCATCGGGCTCCCTGCTCGGCAGGGAGTCTGCTTCTCCCTCTGACCCTCCTCCCTCTCATGCTCTCTGTCTCTCATTCTCTCTGTCTCAAATAAATAAAGTCTTTAAAAAAAAAAAAAAAAAAAAGAACCAAAGACTGGGTATTAAGCCATCTGAGGTCAACCTCTTCTAATTAAAATGAAAGTCATAAAGCAAAGTATTTCAGTAATCCACAATAATAATAATCCCACATTTATACAGTGCATGTATCCAAGAAATGGAAAGCAGTTCACATTTTTTTCTTTCTCTCACCTGGAAACAAAACCGAAAGCCCCAAGGCAAGTGTAAAGGAACATTCATTAACTTAAATATTTATAGAGCAAACGAACGTGCCTGTGTGTGTACTAGGAGAAAGGGAGGAGGAATTGACATTTATTGAGCACCTACTGTGTACCAAGCTTTGAACTAGGTCCAGTGGACCCAAACATGAATGACACCTTTTTCTTTTTTTAGAATTTATTTATTTTATTTTTGAGAGAGAGAGAGAGACTGAGCAAGCAGGAGGAGGGGCAGAAGAAAAGGGAGAGAATCCTCAAGCTGACTTCCCACTGAGCACAGATCCCAGCACGGGACTCAATCCCAGGACCCCAAGACCATGACCTGAGCCCAAACCAAGAGTCGGACACCTAACCGACCGAGCCACCCAGTGTTCTAATTCACGCACTGTGAATTAAAATGAGATCATATATGGGAAAGCACTTGATGAGGTGAAAAGCACTATACAGGTTTGGTCTTCCCATCTAGACTAGGAACTGCCTGGGGGCAGGGACTAGGCGGATCTATCTCTGGAACCCAGTGCCTACCTAAGTGCCTGGCACCAGTCCTTCCAAAGCCCCAGCCAGAGATCTAAGTATATATTTCATGCCCAAAAAAGCTGGGGGAAGGGGGAAGGCGAGATTCCCCCCAATTTTTTTAGGTGTAAAAGGGAACAACATTTTTGAGGTTCTTTGGACTTTTGAAACTTTTCATTTTTTAAAATAAATACGGGAGAATGTGTATAGTATTTGGTGGTTATGAAGTGATACTAATAACCACCTGGGACTATGCAACAGTGACAAAAAGTAAAGAAGAGCTCACAGAAAGAAAGATTTCAAAAGAACATAGAAACCAGCCTGAGGGGGGGCTCCCACTGGCCAAATCAAGGACTATTTGAGCATCAAATAAACAATGATGGTGATAGATTATAACCAAGTGAATAATATAGGAAATCAGGAACCAGGAGCGTGCATGTGTGTGTGTGCGTGCGTGTGTGTGTGTGTGTGACATAGAAATACGGGGGCGCCTGAGTGGCTCAGTTGGTTAAGTGCTTGACTCTTGATCCGGCTCAGGTCATGATCTCAGGGTTGTGAGACTGAGCCCCGCGATGGGCTCTGAGCTCGGTATGAAGACTGCTTAGGATTCTCTCTCTCCCCCTGCCCCTCCCCGCCCCCACTCCCAGCTCTCATGCATGCACTCTCTCTCTCTCTCTCTCAGGAAAAAAAAAAAAGAGTGAGAGAGAAATGCAGGTGCAGGTATAAGCACTGATACAGATATAGATATATAATCACATGACCCAGCAATTCTGTTCCTAGGTATCTACCCAAGGTAAGTGAAAACATGTCCATACAAAACTATTTCTAGTAGTTGTGTTTATAATAGCCCCCAAACTATAGACAGCCCAACCCACATAACCATCAACAGGTGAACAAGTAAACAAATGATGGTATATTTATACATGGACTATGACTCAGCAATAAAAAGGAATAAACTATAAATAGGAATAAACTATTGATAAATAAAAAGGAATAAACTATTGACATACACAATATGTATAAATATCAAAAATATTTTCCCGAGTGAAGGAAGCCAGACACAAAAGAGTAAATATTGTGTGATTCTATTTATATGAAATTCCAGTACAGGCAAAACTAATCTTAGTGACAGAAAGTATAACAAAAGGTTTCCTGGGGCTAGGGGTGGGCGGGAGTTGACCACAAAGGAACGTGAGGGAACTTTTGGGGTGATGGAAATATTCTGGGTCTTGAGTAAGATGATAGTCTACACATTTTTCAAAACTCAAAGAACATTTAAAATAGGTACACTTTAATATATGTTTATTTTTAAATTTAGTTATTTATAACTAAATAACATTGATTTTTTTTAAAAATAGGACTACTCTATGGCAAAGCATTTGTTGTTCCACAGTCTTTCCTTAATTGCAGACGTGATGCCTGGAGGCACAGCAGCTACGTTGTGACTATGAGGTAACAAGCATGAGGCCAAAGAGTAATTAAACCTAAAGACAGCAGGGAAAAAAAGGAGAAAGAAGCTGGTGCCTGAGGCTATTTTTGAGCTGCCAAGCCCTCCCTAGACTGTCCTCCTCCAGACCTTGTCACTGTGAGAGTTTTGTTCTTTCAGTCAAATTAATCCCCAAGCAAAATACAAAGTCCCCCCATCCAAATTATTTCCACTCCACCTTCATTTTCATCAACTGAGAATGCATCCCTCCTCCTCCTCTTTCAGAACCCCAAACCAAGAATTCAAGCACATAACCTTCAAAGGTACACTTTGGAAACAGCCACTATGTGAAGTTAATTATGGCCAGAGGCATCAAGGAGCATTCAAAAGGGCCAAGAGGAGTTGGGAAGACAGGTGGAGAAATAGCGCTGAAGTCTTAAGAGACATGAGAAGATGGAAAGAACCCACAGCAGATGCGGATGGGAATGAGACCGGATAGATAGGTGGGAGCCAATTTATGAAGGGCTTTTAAGCACTACATTTCTCCAATATCACAGGCTAACTAGCCCTAGACCTGATATTTCAGGCAGCGTCACTGACTAATGAACTTTAGCGTTTCAGCCATGTCATATTGGGGTTCCAAACTATTGTTTTTAAAGATTTTATTTATTTATTTGAGAGAGAGAGAGCAAGAGAGCAAGCACGGGAGAGAGGGGGTAGGGGCAGAGGGAGAAAGAGAAGCAGACACCCCGCTGAGCAGAGAGCCCAATGCAGGGCTGGATCCCAGGACCCTGGGCAGAAGGTAGCCGCTTAACTGAGCCACCCAGGTGGCCCTAGAGTTTCTCTTACACATAGCCCGATACAATTCCTTGCACATGCTTCCCATCACCCTTAGAATAAATTCCCAAAGTCTTACACGATCTCTCCAACAGCATACCCTACCACTCTCCCTTATTCTTCCTGCACCAGCCTCATGGACCCTCTGGGCTGTTCTTGGTACATGCCAAGTTTATTTCTGCCTCAGTGCCTTTGTCCTTGCTGTTCCGGCATGTTCTTCTTCGAGATCTTTCGCAGTTTGCTTGAGCCCTCGCTTCACTCAGCTTTCTGCTTTAATGTCACCTCTGTCCCAAGGTCTTGCTTTGACTACCTCATCCAAAATTGGTTCCTTCACACTCCTTAACTCTTTAGTAATTTATTTTTATTCATAGCACTTACCACTAACTAAAACATGTTTTAGTTATTTATTTTCTTGCTTAGTTAATGTCCATCGGCTCCCCTGGAATGAAAGCTTCCAGAGGTACAGGTAAATCCCAGTACCTGGAAGAGTGCCTGGTATGAAGTAGGCATTTGAAGGATATTCATTTAATCAATCAGTCAATTCATGACATCTTGAAATTGAGGTAGACTCTTCCTTACACTTCACCCGTTGTTTGTAATACAAAGACTATGTAACTATCCACTAAAAGTTAAAGACACGGTGTTGGGTTTATTTTGGCGTTTTTGTCATACCAGCACTTTCTGGGGCTAGCAAATTTTGTCTGGACACTTAATTTCATGGCCTCTCCTGAAATTCTGGACCGGCTCCGCAATTTAAGGCTGAACTAATGAATGAACTTTGCAGCGAAGCGCCCAGACATCTGCACCGACACTGAACTACGCTGGGCATTGTCCTTTTGGGTTTCTCCCCAGATCACCCAAAGGACGATCAGTGGTGAACCCATTCGGAGCCCCGAGACTCGTTTTGTCTCTGACCTTTTCTAGATTGGGCCAGGGCCGTGATAAACCCGATCACAGTGTGGGCAGTGCCGTGGCAGTGACGAAGGCGTCAGAAGGCCTGCTCCCAAGCCCAGCTCACCAGCTACATGGCCAGTCTGAGTCCTCGGGATTCCAGGGAGGCGCACAGATCAGGGACCTGCCATCAGCCCCCAACCTACCAAGAGAGAGAGGCGGCCTGTGTGAGCTCTGCGGTCCTCCCGGGTCAGAAGCGAGTCTGGATCCGGGTTTTTTGCTTCCCTTGCGCCCTCCCTCTAGCCTTGCACGCCCGCTTCCAGCCCCGAAGTCCAAGCCGCCAAGCCAGAGGAGGCGGCCGATCCGCCCGCCTATCCGCCGGCCCATCCGCGGCCCTTCCGTTCCAGGCCCCGCCCCGCGGCCCCGCCCACTCCCGTCGGCCCCCGCGGGCCGCCGCCGTCGCCGTGGAAACGAAGGCTGCCGATCGGCGCGGTGGCTTCCTCTCCTCCCGGCAGCGGTGGGCTCCCACCAGCTTGAGGGCGGCGGACCGCGATGCTGAAGGCCAAGATTCTCTTCGTGGGGCCCTGCGAGGTGAGGCCCGGCCGGCGAGGGCGGCGGGAGGGGGCCGAGGCGGGCGCGGGGCGACCCGGGACTGTGCCTTGCGCCGGGAGCGCCCCCAGGAGTCGGGAGCCCTGTCCCACCGCGCCCACCCGGTGTGCGCCGCTGGCCTCAGCGTGAACTCGGCGCCCCCAGACCTTGACCCCGTTTTCGTAAGTCCTGAAAGCAGTGAGTGGCGTTTTGGAACCAGAGTCTAGGTCCCACGATTCTCCTTTGCCCCTGAGGTCGGCCCTAATGAACATGCCTGTGGGACAAGAAAAGGAGAGGAAAGATTGGGCTATTACATGGTCTTTGAACGGTTCCCTCGTAGTGTGCGTGGTGGGGGGGTGGGGGGGAGGATTAAACCTATCTGTGGACTTAACATCATACAAAGGAATAAGATTCCCATGGACTAAAGCTAAATGTGTAAAACAACTACCGTAGAAATAGTGAATATTCTCCATCTTAAGCGCGCATCCCAGTTGCCTGGAGGGCTTGTGAAAAACACAACATGCCAGTGCTGCCCCAGAGTTTGTTTGTTTGTTTGTTTGTTTGTTTCTTGCCCCAGAGTTTTGATTCAGTAGGTCTGGGAGGGATCCGAGAATCTGCCTTTTACCGATGCTCTTTGTCCAGGGACCACGCGTTGAGAACCACTGTAGTAGATGCGTGTGTGGAGAGATAATGTTATTCAGCTTGAGAAAGTCTCCTCAAGCACAACACAAAAAATGAAGAAGCCTAAAAGAAATGACAGCGAAAGTAAGCCTGGGGAAAGTTTAAAAATTGGTAAAATAAAAAACTCAATAGAAAATCAAGCGAAGTCCCTGGACCCAAGTACAACCAGCCAATAAGTATGAGAGGATGTTCAGCCTCAACAGACGACAAGAACATGAATTAAAACAAGAAGATGAAGCTTATTTGCCCATTGTAGCGGGTGAAAAAAGGTTAGAACACTGATAACATGAAGCATGAGGATGCTTGTAGGGAAATGAGTACTTTAGGATTCTGTTGATGGGACTATACATTGCTAACAGCTTTATTGGCCAATCCAATTATTAAACTTTAAAACATGCATAGCTTTCAGTGCAACACTTACATTTCTCAAAATCTACGGTAGCTGGACACTTACCTATGTTCCCCAGAGGGGTATTGAAAGATATTGAACTGGAAACACCCTAGATGCCCATCGATAAGAGAATGTCTAAATAAACTAGGGACATTCCTACCGGGGAAGACTCCAGCGTTACCCAAAAGGAGGCACATCTGTGTGGAGTGACATGGAGAACATGTCAAGTTTATGTCTTGCCAAGACATAAACTAGTAAGTGAAATAGGCAAGTAATAACAATATGCACAGAATTGTGAAAAGTAAACCAAGCATAAATATCTTCTCTTTTTTTTCATGGAAATTCTCAAACATACAAAGGGAGAAAAAACAAGGAACTCCTAGTACTCATCACCCAGCTTCAACAACAAAATATATTTCCGCATACACATATCCTCCTCTACCTCAATACTCTGCAGATTGGCCAACCTTTCTATTCCTTGAGCATGCTGGGCCCATTCCTGGCCTGGTGCCATCCAACTAGTTATTCTCTTCGCCAGGCTCGGTTGACTCCTTGTCATTCAAATCTCGGTTTAAACTTCACCCTTTCAGCCTTCCCTGACCACCCAGTTCAAAGTCCCTATGGCATTATCCCACTTGATTTTTTTTTTTTTAAGATTTTATTTATTTATTTGACAGAGAGAGACACAGCGAGAGAGGGGAACACAAGCAGGGGGAGTGGGAGAGGGAGAAGCAGGCTTCCCAAGGAGCAGGGAGCCTGATGCGGGGCTCGATCCCAGGACCCTGGGATCATGACCTGAGCCGAAGGCAGACGCTTAACGACTGAGCCACCCAGGTGCCCCCCACTTGGTTTTTATCCTCGTGCTTAGCACTACTTCATCTTGTGTTCAATAGCTCCGGGCAAGGTAGACACTTAAAAATACCTGATGTGCCTAACAGTTTCTTCATTTTCCCAGAAGAACCCTCCCCCTCAATCAATTGGTTTTGACCAACATGTATATATAAATTTAAGGGCATAGATGAAATATATAAATATACTTCTATAATGTTTTATGTATTCATGTAGCTATATATACATTTAAAGGTACCCTAAAGATACATATTAATTTAGAAATGCTGTTTTATTCCGTACTTGCATTTCATGACACAGCTTTAAAATTTAAGCTCCTCACCTGCACCTTTGACACCTGAGTTGATTTTATGACCAGAGCCACTTTTAAACCACATGATGGGCACCTGGCTGGCTCAGTTGGACAAGTGTGTGACTCTTGATCTCAGGGTCATGAGTTTGAGCCCCACACTGGGTGTAGAGATTACTTAAATAAAACTTAAAAAAAAAAAAAAGAACAAGACAAAGCATACCATCTGAGTAGTTTAGTATATAAGCACATTTTGAATGTGTATGACCCTGTTCCTAGAAATGTATTCCAGCCCAAAGAACCATTCCTTTTTTTTTTTTTTTTAAAGATTTTATTTGTTTATTTGACAGAGAGAGACACAGCAAGAGGGAACACAAGCAGGGGGAGTGGGAGAGGGAGAAGCAGGCTTCCTGAAGAGCAGGGAGCCCGATGCGGGGCTCGATCCCAGACCCTGGGATCATGACCTGAGCCGAAGGCAAATGCTTAACGACTGAGCCACCCAGGCACCCCCAAAGAACCATTCCTATTACATCAGGTCATTTGCTTTATTCGTTCATCCTATAGATAAATACCCATGGTCTCCACAAACATAACCACTCAACCGTAGTTTTTTTGTTTTTTTTTTTTTAAGATTTATTTAGTTAGTTGGGGTGGGGCAGGGGGAGAGGGAGAAGCAGACTCCCCACTGAGCAGGGAGCCTGACGCCAGGATTGATCCCAGGACCCCTGAGATCATGATCTGAGCCAAAGGTTGATGCTTAACTGACTGAGCCACCAGCTTAACTGACTGAGCCACCCAGGCGCCCCTCAACTGTGTTATTTTTAAGTGAGGCTGCATGCTCAGGAAGAATTACTAAAGCAAGATTAAGCCCCTTCCCCGACCTTCTCCTGATTCTGTCAAGTGACCTCTACAAGCCTCCAAAACTGGCATTGGTTGAAATGATTCTAGTCAAGCAGTTGTTCAAAATAAAGTTCTTGAGAGAGCAGGACATAATTTCAGAGATTTTTGAGGACTCAAGTGTAAGAGATTCCCTTTCATCTGAGGAGGAATTTGCGGAGAAAAAACGCCTTATCTTACATCCGAGCATATACTATATTCGCTAAATGAACGATGCAAATGTACAGAAAATATCTGAAAACAGATCACAGTTTTCACCTTTGGGGAGGGAATGGAATGGATGGACAGATGGCTACTTTGGGCGGAGGGACCAGGAGGGCTGTTTTGTTAATAGGACCGTGTATGACTTGTATTTTCTAGAAGGAGAAACAGCCCTGTGCGAGAGTGTGGCACCGCCAGCCACTGTGGGACCCAGCTCTGAACCTGAATTTCTCTGTGACCTTGAGGAACTCCCTTCCCCTTTCTGGACCTCAGTGGCTTCGTATCTGTGACAGACTGGTTTCTTGATGTGGAGAGGAGCATGGCAGGAGAGAGACTCGTGATGGGCGCCTGGGTGGCTCAGTCGTTAAGCGTCTGCCTTCGGCTCAGGTCATGATCCCAGCGTCCTGGGATCGAGCCCCGCATCGGGCTCCCTGCTCGGCGGGAAGCCTGCTTCTCCCTCTCCCACTCCCCCTGCCTGTGTTCCCTCTCTCGCTGTGTCTCTCTCTGTCAAAAAAATAAATAAAATCTTAAAAAAAAAAAAAGGAAATAAAAAATTTTTTTTAATTAAAAAAAAGAAAAAGGAGAGAGACTCAGCACTAACAATTCTTTTCTGTTCTCAGATAAGTTAACTGAAAGCCAGCCAGGGAAATCAGTATGGGTAAGAAGGTCACCCAGTTAGACCTTCTTTAAAACTCTGTGCATGCTGGGTCCCAGACCAGACTGCGCCCACCAAATACAGGAAGGCAGCGAGGCCCGCCCAACCAGAGAGAACCGTCTGCCTTGGTGCTCTCGGGGTGGCCGTGGCCTACACGCCATCACACCTGGTTCCAAGCCAGCTACTGGAGGGCACGTTTATGGTTTACTTTTCAGCTCTTCAGCAAAGACCTTTTATTATCTTCATTTCCACAGAGTGGAAAAACCGTTTTGGCCAACTTCCTGACAGAATCTTCTGACATCACCGAATACAACCCAACCCAAGGAGTGAGGTGAGCCCCGACAAATCTGTTTCCCAGAGAGGCCCACCACCCCCCTTTTGGGGATGGTGGCATTCCCAAAGTATACTGTTCCCAAAGTGGAGATGCTGCTATTGTTTTTATTTCTAGGATCCTGGAATTTGAGAACCCACACGTGACCAGCAACGCCAAAGACCCGGGGTGTGAATTTGAGCTATGGGATTGTGGCGGTGATCCAAAGTACGTTTCCTTTAAAGAGGGTTGGCTTCATCAAATGATTCAAGACTCAGCTGCCCGCCAAGCACCTTGGACTCTGGCCCAGCACACTTCCTAGCATGTATTAGGGGCGTGATCGATTATTTGGTGACATGTGTGGCTTTTGAAACTTGACACAATGACAAGTCATCCATCAATTAACCCTAAGACGTTATTTCTGAAGGCCTCAGCTAGAAACCAGAGCCACCTGACAGTCACCGTGCCTCCTTCTCTGTCTTGCAGGTTCGAGTCTTGCTGGCCAGCCCTGATGAAGGACGCGCACGGGGTGGTGATCATCTTCAATGCCGACCTCCCGAGCCACCTGAAGGAAATCGAGATGTGGTATTCCTGCTTCGTCCAGCAGCAGTTCCTACAGGACCCTCGGTGTCTGTTGATCGCGCACCACAAACCAGGCTCCGGAAGTGATAAAGGACACCTGACTTTGTGTAAGGAAACTGCCATTTCTCCTTTCAGCTCTTGTCTTGAGTGGTCTGGGCATTTGTATATTGTTTCGTGTCTTTAGAAACCAGAGGCTCTGTGCAATTATTGAGCACTTACTCTGTCCTTGGCCTTTGTTCTTCCTACCATGTAAATTGGAATCGCCAGGTTGGAAGATCTGTCATAGCATCCAGGCCAGGACAGAGACACTTTGAAAGCAGGCAAACACCAAGAGGAGAAAAAAAAAAAACAACAACCTGATTTTAGCCACTCATCAGTACAATTAGGGACATTCTTTCCTGACTGGTCTTGTCTCAAGAAAATCTCCCAATTAGCCTGTGACACACCATGACAGAGTGACAAAGTGCTCATGGAAGACGACTCACAATATTCAGAAATCTCTTCCTTTCTGGTGTGAGAAGAGGACCTGGAAGTGGCTTGTAGTTTTGCTATCCCACCACCAGGTGACAGTGTGGTGGCATTCTTTATTGAGCACCTACCTTATGCCGAGCACGATGCTGAGCGCATCGGCAGTGGCACGTGGTAAAACGTTTCTTCCTCTGTTAAATCATGGCAGGCAAGACCCCATTTTATTTTTGGCCTCTAGAGAGGTCAACAAATTGGCTTCGATAAGACTCAGGTCATTGGGAGCTGGAAAGGGCCCTTCCTTAAAAGTTCATGCCTAATTTACTTTCCTTTTTAAGCGCCCCCCTTGAGCAAGCTGAAGCTGGTGCACTCGAATCTTGAGGATGACCCTGAAGAGATCAGGTTGGAGTTCATAAAGTATTTAAAAAGCATAATCAACTCAGTGTCTGAAAGCAGAGACCGGGAGGAGATGTCAATTATCACCTAAGCAGCCTTCACCTGGACTCTTCCACATCGCACATGAGGTCACCTTGTTCCCCAGGCAGATCTGGAATCTTACCCAGCTACTGATGCGACCTTCTCCCTGTGGCTATAGAAGAGATTTTCCTTATCTGCTCTTAAGGTCGGGTCAGCCAGGGAGTTGACTCATACTGTTTATTCCCTGTCCTTAGTTCAGATGAGAAAATCCTCTTATTGCATTCTCATTCCTTTGCCCCAAACCTCTCCAAGAGCTGGAAAACTGAGCTGTTTTTCTTTCCTCTTCATATACGTCAAGTGACAAAAATTGTGGAATTGTAACCGTCAGAACCAAACGATTCGGCAGTTTAATTCCTGTGTGTTGGTTTGAAGGTGGTTTTCATTGCTTAGTTCATTCAGCAAATACTGACGCGTCGTGCTACACTGTTCTAGCTGCTGACGATATATAGCATGAGCAAAACAGATAAAAATCCGCCCCCTCGTGGAGCTGCCATTCTGTTCCTTTAAATAACAGGGAGGTAGAGTCCAACACTTAAGTCCTACACCTTAGATATGAGGAAAAAATGATAGAGTCTTCCATTTTCCATAATTGGTCTAAATCTCATGGTCCCCTCCTCCTAGATAAGGAGGGGACCTAGACCACATTTGATGCCAAATGAGGGTACAATTGAGCCTCCTTCATGGGCTCTGCATTTGCAAATTTGCCTACTGGCTCAAACTGATTTGTAACCCCCAGATCAATACTCACAGCGCTTTCAGTTATTCAGAACGGCAAAAAATTTGGATCACTGGTCACGCATGTTTCCAGCTGAGGCTGAACAAGGCCACCCTCTGCCTTCTTGTTTCACATCTCATACTATCAAGTGTCCTTGTCACAGCCTATTGGGTGCCGCATTTTCACATTTCTGTGCTTTTCGTGAGTGGTTTCGCTGTTTAAAATGACCCCCAAATGTGGCGTGGGAAAAGCTGGCTAATGTTCCAAAGTGCAAAAAGGCTGGGATGTGCCTTACGGAGAAAACTGATGCTTCAGAGAAGCCTCGTTCCAGCACAAGTTCCAGTGCAGCTGGCTGTGAGTTCAATGTCGATGAAATCAACAACGCATATTGAATAGGGTGTCTTTAAATAGAAGCGTCCATAAAACAAGGTTGCATATTGATGGCTGATGAAACTGGGATCAGAGGTGCACAGGAACGTAACCCTGTATTTCCCCAGAAGCAGTGGTTTGCTATTCCCTCATCCAGTGCGCATGGTGACTTTACAGAATGTAAGGACCGTGCATAGTGAGAATCAACTGTTTTTCTGTCTCTTGCAACTTAAAAGTTTCCACATTAGTTCAGTCTCTGGGGTAAATATTTCATCAATTCAAGGTTACGGTCTACTTCCTCACCCTTTTCCCCAAGATGGCCTCAGGGTGATCGGACAGGGTTTGTGCTAATATTGGGGCAGCTGTTCAAGGGCCAGGTCCTCTGGTGCCCTTCCTGACCTCTTTCAGGATGTCACTTGCCACCCTACTGGCCATCTCCAGTCAAGTCCAGGACTGGTACAGCCAATGGCATGGGTTTTCCCCGTGGAACCATGGGTCCCAGGCTGACTCCGCCATATCCTGGCTGGGCCTGGCCCTGCGCATCTCCGAGAACCACCTGTGTCCTCCATACATCCGAGATCTCTGGGGGTCTCTATGGCAGGACCACTGCATTCCTTGCAACAGCTAGCCTGTCTGGCCCATCCTCAACTCTCAGCTTCCTGGTAGAAAAACAGGATTTTCAGGGCAATCGAGAATATAGCAGGTAGAGTACTCTCAAATCTTATCCCAGTTACAGTAGTAAGAGATGCAGTATTCTTGTTATAAACCTACAAAGAAGTTTATTTTTTAATTTAAGGACAATTTTTTAATTTAACAATCCTGTTACCCTTTTTAAACTTGGTGTAAAATATACATAAGATTTGCCATTTTAACCATTTTTCACTCTCCATCTCCAGAACATTTTTATCATCCCAAACTGAAGCTCTGTACCCATTAAACACTAACTCCCCATTCCCCCTCCCCCCAACTCCCGGCACCCACCATTCTACTTTTTGTCTCTCTGAATTTGACTACTCTAGGGACTTCATAAAAGTAGAATCATACAGTATTTTAAGTTTTGTGACTGGCTTATTTCACTGAGCAGAATGTCCTCAAGTTTCATCCATGTTGTAGCAGATGTCAGAATGCCCTTCCTTTTTAGGGCTGAATACTATTCCATTGTATGGACAGATTACATCTTGTTTATCTGTTCTTCTGTTGGTTATTGTAAATAATTTGCTGAAACATTAGTGTACAATTCACCTAGGATATCTTTCTTTCAAAGATTTCATTTTTTTTTTAAAGATTTTTTATTTTATTTTATTGAGAGAGACAGAGAGAGAGCATGAGAGAGAGGAGGGTCAGAGAGAGAAGCAGACCCCCTGCTGAGCAGGGAGCCCGATGCGGGACTCGATCCCGGGACTCCAGGATCATGACCTGAGCCGAAGGCAGTCGCTTAACCAACTGAGCCACCCAGGCACCCTCAAAGATTTCATTTTTAAGTAATCTCCACACCTAATGTGGGGCTCGAACTCACAACCCTGAGATCAAGAGTCACACACTTCACCGACTGAGCCAGCCAGGCACCCCCACCTAGGATGTTTTTGAGGAAGATCAGCATTTAACCTCTCCAAGATTTTATTTTTATTTAAATATCCTTGATATCTGGACGTCCTTATCAGCTTGGAAGGTAGAATACACATAACATCTTCTAAAAAGTTTTTTATGATCTCAGGGGAATTTAATTCTTAAGTATTCCTTCAGGTAATACATGTAAAAACAATGTTATATCGTCCTAACACTTAATTTGTAAAAACCATCAAAAGTGTTGATGCTCAGAATAAGCAAATATGGTGAGTTTATAGCTTATGGTACAAGTGAGTTTGCTTTAATCTTAAGAATTTGTTCATCCATAATTTTTATATTTGGATTCTTTTTTTTTTTTAAGTAAGCTCTAGGCCCAACATGGGGCTTGAACTCACAACCCAAGATCAAGAGCTGCATGTTCTACCGACTGAGCCAGCCAGGTGCCCCTATTTTTGGAATTTTTTTAACATAGCCAACCTGAAAACACATTAAGTAGATCAAAAGTTAGATGTAGGTCTTTTCCAGTGCGAGTGAGATAAAAGTAGAGACGCTTAAGAGAGATGAATCAATAGGCGTGGGTGCTCTTCACTTTGACAAGGAGGAGGCTGAAATGGAGCTGTGTGGGCAGTCTGTCAGAGAGTGGTATTTGCTAATAATGCCAACGTCCTGGTAAATTTAGATTGAACTACAGTCACCTCTTAGCCAACTGCCTGGTTACCTGCAAGCACATTTTAAGTCCAGGTTAATTTCCTTCTGACCTGCTCTCGGTGGGAACATGTGGAAGGAACACAGAATAGCCTCAAGGCCAACTGTGGCAAATCATCTTTACGTAACAGCGGCAGTAATAATAATTGGTCTGCAGAATACAGCTCCAGAACAGAAAGGAATTATTTTTATCTGATTGTTGATGAGAAGCCAAGAGTTCAACAGAAAAATTAACCCCAGCAGCATGCATTTACATTAGGGGCCAGAGTGCAACCCTTGTAAGGACTTGAATAGAGAAAAAGATTTGCAGTTGAATAGGCCATGTGTGCACAAGTTCTAAGGGGAGAGTCAATGAAGAAGTCTGTCTTCCCTGTCCTGGAAACCCAT
The DNA here is from genome assembly GCF_029215605.1 of Mirounga angustirostris. Lineage (NCBI taxonomy): Eukaryota > Metazoa > Chordata > Mammalia > Carnivora > Phocidae > Mirounga > Mirounga angustirostris. The sequence goes on from NW_026991713.1 coordinate 172,571,443, forward strand.
TCCCTCTCAGGAAGCCACTTACCAGGACGCCTGGGTGGCTCAGTGGGTTAAGTGTCCGACTCTTGATAATCAGCTCAGGTCTTGATCTCAGTCGTGAGTTCAAGCCCAGTGGTTGGGCTCCATGCCCAGCATGGAGCCTGCTTAAAAAAAAAAGAAGCTGCTTACCTTCCACATTCTACCAGACACAGTCTGTGCATGTACAAATGTGTTTTGTGAATGGAAATGATAGCAAACTGTTCACATTTTCCTACAACTTGCTTTTTTCACTTTTTATCTTAGGAGTTTGTGTAAATACAGAGCTGCTCTATTCTTGTTCATAGCTGCAAATTATTCCACATAACCACTTATGTTACAATTTTATACTAGATCATTTTAATAACCATTCATGTTGAAATATTACCTTTTTATTGATGGACATTTTTAACAATTCTGAAATGCATGATTTGGGACATAAATATGATTGAATGTGAAATCTTAGGAAGGTGGTTTCGACCATCAGCCCTTTCGAGGGAAGGGTAAAGTTGCTGGTCTTGGCATCCTAGGTCTGATTTCTCATTTCATACCATTTTCTAACTGCACCATGTGATTTTTGCCATGCGTATGGTGAGATTACTTTCTTTGTATCACAGATGGGACAATGCACATGAGAGCCGCAGAAGCATGGAAGAGCCTGGTCACAGGGGAGACTCAGTAGTTCAGCATGACTCCAGTGAATGTATGTGCAGTCCGTGTGGGACTGAGTGACATGGCGGGGAGGGTGACGGGGGGAGGGAGTGGGGACGGGCGTCTCTGAGTGGCGGGAGGTGTGGGTGGCAGAGAGAAGGTGAGTGGTCAGTTGGTGAAGGGCCTCTCAGACCAGGCCAAGGAGTTAGGGTCTGAGTTGCCACTGAAGAATCATCCCTGCCGGTTAATGTGGTCAGGTCTCCACTTTAGAAATAAACTCTGATGGCAGCGTGAGAGCTGGATGGGAAGGCCACGTGTAGAAGTGACTGCTACCATTCCTTGGTTTGTGGCCGCATCGCCCCAGTCTTTAAGGCCAGCACCCTCAGATCTTTCTCTGCTCCATCTTCACGTTGTGTATCTGACTCAAACCGCCCTCGACTCTCCGTTGTAAGGACACTTATAATTGCATTAAGGGCCCAACTGGATAATCTCCCCATCTAAAGATCCTTAACTTAATCACATCAGCAAAGACCCTTTTTCCAACTAATGAAACAACACTCACATGTTCCAGAGGTTGGGTCCTGAGATCTTTGGGGGCTGGAATTCAGCCTCAATGAATGGTACCTGAGGCGCTAATGGAAGAGGAGCAGGTTCGGGGGAAGGGGGAGTTAGGGGAGATGACAAATGATCAGTCTGAGGTGACCCAGCAAGTTAGGGACAGGGACCAAACTGGCCCCCCATGCCCCTGTTCTTTCCCCTGTCCTGCGGTAACTGGGCAGGAAAATGAGTCCACAGATGAACATGGCCGAGAACGTCACCCCTGAGACTGAACCCCTAGTAAAGCAACAAGGACAGCAACGGGCAAAGAGCCATTCTTGAAGCCGAGCCACCCAGAAAATGGTTTCCACATATGTTGCAGATAGAACTAGCATCATCATATTTTCTGAAACCAATCAAATCAGGGAGTATTACTGAAACTTGTAAAGAAAACCACGAGTTAGTCACTTAACATCACAACTTGAACGTCCACAGCTCCAGATTGCTCAGGGAAGCTCCTGGAGATCATTATACTTTTTGTAGAACACCAGAAGACCCATATACCACAAGGGTAGCTAAATTGTTATAGCAAAGAGCAGAGATTTGCTAGTAACTGAAGACCTATGAGAGTTTTTTAAAATACCAATTAAAAAAGTAACTGTTTGCACCACTCAAGAAAATTACTCTGAACTATGACTCTTCTAGATCTTGACCTCAGCCTTCCCCACCTGATGGTTGAGAATATCCTGGCCTTGGCTGATACTTTCTCAACAAATGTATTCTTTCCTTCAACAAATGAAGGATCCCCATTTTTAAAAACCAAACCCAAAGAGATTAAATTAGTGAGGAAGGAGGAAACTCTGCTTTTGAATGTTGAGAACAGATTACACATTTTTAATGTGACTTTGAAACTGCTTTATCAGTTAAATAATTCTCTACATTTATGATACTGGTGATTCTTCCTACCAAAGTTAAAAGCCAATGGAAATGCTATGTCTGCCAAGTATTCCCACTTCAAAAGGAAAGTTCATGGTGCTTTGATGTGAGCACCACCTCCTCTATCTTTCTGCAGTTCATTCCTATCTAAGCATTCTGATAGCTTTTAAAAGTATGCCTCCTGGGGCGCCTGGGTGGCTCAGTCGTTAAGCGTCTGCCTTCGGCTCAGGTCATGGTCCCAGGGTCCTGGGATCGAGCCCTGCATTGGGCTCCCCGCTCCGCGGGAAGCCTGCTTCTCCCTCTCCCACTCCCCCTGCTTGTGTTCCCTCTCTCGCTGTATCTCTCTCTGTCAAATAAATAAAATCTTTAAAAAAAAAAAAAAGTATGCCTCCTTTCTCGAAAGCCTCAGTGCAGATTTACCCCACACTGAAGCAGCTCTTCGGATGGGGCGTAATTTTAGATCTTAGACATTCAAAGTGCTATGTAAAATAAAAATAACTTCTCTATTTTACATTATTGTCTAACTGGAGTTTTGTGATAAGTACTTTATACAAGAACCATCCTTTTCTCTTTTGTGTGACTTTACAAGGCCTGGAAAACACCTAGGTGTGTTACCCATGTGACGCAACGAAATATTTTGTTCAGAGGAATTCTAATTTTGTCAGAGTATGAATGACTTGGTTTCTACTTACAGGAACCTACTTCAAGTACTTTTCAAGGATATTTTGCAAATACAACGACACTGGGAATTGATCATCCTTTTTGGCGGTGCAACTGTTCAAAGAAGGAAGTTGTGCTTTGCATTTTTTTTTTAAATGGTGACAGTAGTTTTAAGGTATCAATCGCAAACGAGGTGACTCTAAAAAGAATGGTTCTTACGTATGAAAAGACTAGCACGAGAGAGTAAGGTCAAATATATACCAGCAAGGAACGTGGACGTGAGTCTATTAGCCGCTGAAATGCCCTAAGCAGAGCAGGGATGATTACTTTGGTGGCCCCGTGGAGAGACGACTTAAGGGGAACATGCCTGAGAGCAGGTTGACAAGAAAATCCAGAGTGTCTGAAACACAGCATCAGCGATTGGCATGAAGAAAATGGGACAGGTTCCGTAAGTATTTAGGAAGTAAAATTTGTGTTTGAGTGGACAAGAAGGAAGAAGGCGAGTTTAATCCCCTATTTTCAGCGTGCCCGGTTTATTGCAGGTGCTCAACGAAGTGAGTTAATCAGTGACTACATTTCCCATAGGCCTTAGGGCAGCGTCCCCTGCATTTCCCAGAGAGCTGTGCGATGCCCACGCTGGCCCTGAGCGTCGTGGAAAAGGTAAACAGGAGGGGATGCGATCTTTAATGTTGCTTTGTAACCAAATTCCCCATTATCCTTTCCTCCTCTGTCCATCTTCTCTGTCTCCCGCTCCTCTGTTCACGGGCTTCAGGAGCCCAAATACCCAGGACTTGACTCCTTTGGCAACAGCTCGGTGTTACCTTTTCAGTGCCGAGCGACCGGAAGCGGAGTGCGCCTGCGGCCTTCTGGGAAATGTAGTTCCGTCCTCCCATGGCCTTGGTTCGGTGTAAGGACTCCGTCTCCTCGGGCCGCAGAACCAAGGCCTGGGTGGTGGGGGCACGTGACCGGCCCGTCTGAAAGCTTTGGGGACTGTTCCGCGCACGGCTCCTCGCAGGCCGACGCCACCGACCGTTGCAGAGCCGACGAGCCCGGCTGGTCTCCATGGTGACCGGCTCGCCGCAGAAGCCTCTGGGAATTGTAGTTGGGCGGGAGCCGGGTCCGTGCGCCGAGTTCCGAGCGGTGGCCGTTACCGCTCGCCACCGCGGTCCGGTCGGAGCTTGGCGGCGTCCGGGGGAGCCCCTTCCGCGTTTCCTCGGCCTCCGGGACCCCAGGCAGGCGGGCGGTCGCCCGGAAAGGCGGGGTGTGGGCCCGGGCTCCAGGGGAGGTATCTGGCAGGCGTTTTGCAGAGGCTCGCACAGTGGGTTGGTCACAGCGTTGAGAGCCGCATCAGAGCGTGGCCTCGAAGGAGCGCTTGGTCCAGTCTCTTCTGCTAGATTAGGGGGGACCGAAGCCCAGACAGAGCCCATGGTTTGCCCCAAAGCGAGGCCAGATCCTAGTCTGTCCGCTCACGCCTTTCTTTGCAGCACAGAGCGCCCTGCCTGACACAGAGCAGGCGCCCAGACATCGGTTAAGTGTCATTTCGTTCTAACGACAGCCAGCTGAAATACAAAAGTACAAGATTTTTAAAAAAAAAATTTTTTTTTTTTTTTAAAGAGGGAAGTGGACCTATAGATAAGGAGACTTACCAGCCAGATACACCTGTAAATTCATTTGGATCATGAGTCTAAGAATCAATTGTGCGGCTTTTTAAAATCTGGTAGATGTGAACATTGATTGGCAATATGGCAGAGTTACTGTTTAAAACTTCTGGTTGTGAAAAGGCTGTTGCGGTTATGTTTTAAAAAGGAAAAGAGTCTTAGAGACACATACTGCAGGTTTTATGGTCGAAATGATGTCTGAGATTTGCTGAAAAAATACCCAGCGTGGCCGGCTGCGGGGAGCCAAGAATGGTACGGGATACCTGAGATGGCGTTGTACTATTTTACTCTCTTTAGCGGTGTTGAAAAGGACCATAATCAAGGGGTTTTATTTCATGTTACTGTGTTTCAGAAAGTTTCTGAAATATGAAGCAGCTCAGAGTTTCTCTGAAACATAAGCCTCACACGGCACAAGTGAGCCTCCTTGGGGACTTCTCCCGTCAAGAAAGAGCACCGCAATGAGGGGGGCTGTGTCCAGTGCCCCCAGGTCCTTCAAAAGCAGGACAGAATTCTGACCTTGAAGCCAGAGGCAGAGGACCATGCTGCCAGGTAATCAGCCTCCCACCCAAGACCTAGCCCGTCAGCACTTCAGAGAGTTCTGGGACCCTACAAGCTCCAACATTTTTTGATCTAAAAAAGAAAAGAAAAGAAAAGCAAGTAATTACCTTTATTTCCTTTAAGGCTCCCAATTTTCTTAACTGTCTCCAGGACAGGAAGTTTTCTTGGGGGGGAGATAGCGCCCCCCTCCCCAGCACAGGAATCACCACACATCACCAGCTTCAGCCACTTGATCCCCAGTTCACACGTGGTGGGAACCCCACACCCTCCACACCAGTGGTAAGAGGCAGCATCTTCTGGGGAGGATATCACGGTCTTTGATCTTTTTCCTGGGCGCTCCTGTGTTGAAAAGGCAGACAGAACATGATAGCTTGCAGACCTGTGCTGGGAGTGGGGTGTGATCTCAGACTAGCATGAGACCTTACGTCCAGGACTCAAAGAGGTGCTGAACTCATTGGGGCACAGCCGAGAACCTCAGGCTTCCACCGGTCTCTCTGCCACAGCTGGGGGTCCTTCATTACACTGGACATAGTATTAGGCTATTTGAGTTCTGGTGTGGTCGCTTTATTCTGGTGAATTCAATATAAAAATTCAAATTCAAATAAAGCTATTCAAATAAAGCTATTTGAATTCTGGTGTGGACAGCCTCCTTAGCCACCCCAGCGACTCTCCCCCGCCCCCCACCCCGGCCCCCCGGCCCTCAGGACCTTCCTGGGGTCCAGCATCTAATGGCTTTTGCCTGGTCTTACAAGAGGCTTCTGGATCTCCAGATGAGACCAACATCTGTTCTAATGGCTCAGTGTTTGGGCCCTTCCAGTCGTAAAGTGTAAGACCTCCTTGGCCCTAAGCTTTTATAGCCTCTCGCTGCCCATGCTCGTAAAGGGCAGCTGGGCAGCATAGCCCAGCACAGTGAGGGCTGGAGCTAGCTGGATTCAGGTCCTGGCTCCGCTGCGTGCATCTGTAAACATCAAAGAGGAGAAAGTGCTTTGTAAACTATAAAGTGCCTACATATACAAGTTTTTTTTTAATTATTATGATGTATCGGAGTTCTTTGACCAACACGGGACCACACACTCAAATCCAGCTTCCCACCCCTCTGCCTGGGCCCCGCTTTCTGCACTTACCTCAAGCTTCGACCCCAGGATGCACCTCCTCGGAGGTCACTAACCTTGGCCCCTTGGGCAGCTTCCTCAGCTGCCCGCCTCCCACACCTATTGCTGCATGGCTAGGAGAGCCCAAGTTCTTCCCAGCCTTCTCAGAATTCCCTTCCTGTTCCGCTGCCCCCCCCCCCCCCCCGCCATCCCCACACTTCAGTCCCCTGCCTTTTCCTCATCCTCTCCCCAGGTTTGTACAATAACCTGGAGGTATTCTCTCCTTATGAAGTACTTCATAATTTCACTGTATTTCATAACCTGCTTTTTTAAAAAAATGATTTACTTAGAGGGTGAGAAAGAGAGCATGTGAGCAGGGGCAGGGGCAAAGGGAGAGGGAGACAGTCTCCAGCAGGCTCCCTGCTGAGCATGGAACCCAACGTGGGGCTCCATCCCAGGACCCTGAGATCATGACCTGAGCCAAAACCAAGAGTCAGCTCCCTAACCAAGTGCACCACCCAGGCGCCCCTCATAACCTGCTTTTTAAAAAAAGTGTGATCATTAATTACTTTTCTATAACTTCATTTTTCATTGCTGTTTTATATGTCATGGTTTATTTCATCCATCCCTGGTGGTAGGCTTGCATTTTATTTCCATAGCTTTTCTTTGCAAAGCAAACAGGTAACATTTGGATTTTCTACATATGATTACAGACGGTGACCTCAGGAGTAAGGACAAGGCACTCAGCTCAGATCAGGAACTTGCTGAAAGAAGATCCCACGGGTGACTTCACCAGAGCTGGGAGATACCTCAGAATGTTCCAGAATCTTAGACCAGCATTAGGGAGCCTCCAGACAGGAGGCCAAGCAGCTGCCTTGCCCAAGAGAAGAGTTTCAAGCAGGAGAGGGAAGAAGCAGCCATGACGGTGACAGAAGTGACCAGAACTCCAGGCCAGGTGAGTGTCTCGTTCCAAGTCAGAAAGTTGTGCAGACAGAGACCCCATACACGTAGCACTCGTGGCCACAGTTTGTGGGCAGACCCAGCCCTCATTTAGCATCAGCCTGCACAGGAGAGGACCCTCCATGTGGCCGTAGGGAATAGACTCTAGATCACCCAGAAGCTGGCAGTCATGTGCCCCTGCGTGACCAGGTCAGGAGGGCAGCACGTAGATGAGAGAAAGCGAGGCAGGAGGGACCACGGGGTGTGAGCCAAAGGGCATGAGGGACATAACTAGAGAGACAGCAGGGAGGGTTCCTTCAGGAGGCCTCATCCCCAAACCCAGACCCCCTTGTGGCCCTGCAGCTGTCCTGGGTTTGTGCTCCCCAGATGTGGAAGGGCCCAGGGAGCTGGCCTGGGTAGCGGCTCATCACCCAGCCACTCGGTTGTCACCTGAGCCCCCAGGCCTCCACTTTAGTCCCCTCTTGGGGCACTTTTGTGTCATTTCTGCCTTTCAAAAAATAATAATAATATATTCATTCTCTTATTAACAAAAGGAATACACGTCTAGAACAGAGAACTTTAAAATAACGTCCAAACAAAATGAAAAAAAATTAGTCATCTGTTTCGGAGTCATGGGTAACGTTGCCTCCCTAGCATCTGTTTCTAAACATATATACACATTTCCCCCATTACTCAGATTTCTCCTAAAAAAAAAAAACAACAGGTGGGAGACCTCCTGGGGTCCACAGCCACCTGCAGCTGGGACTATATCTGCTCTGCTTTTCTGGGTGGGAAGCAAGAGAAGGCCCCGCATGCTTGTGAACACAGTGGCAATCCCCCTCGTGGCCACAAGAAGGAGGTGTTGGCTCACGCACATGTGTCCCCAAGCCGCCTGTGTGTCCTGCCGGGGTCTGGAATGGGCAGCTCCCATGCAAGGGACCTGTAGTGAGTCTTCGCTTGATTACTCCTTCTGCTCACTGCATCTCTTGGAAACCTTCTTGGTGCACGAGGGAAAAAAAAGACAGAATTCCCAGCCTCCCTCTTCCACCACACGTGCCTGAACTTGAGGAAGCCTTGGACAGCTCTCTCCTCGCTGTGGCAGCCTTGGGCCTCCCAGGGAAGGGATAAACCACAAACCTGCTCGGGTCATCCCCACACCTAACCCTCTTCTCGGTTTCCCATCGCTTTCAAGGTCCATTCTGAGCTGCGTGCCTCCCCACCTGCACTGTTTCCTCACATACACTGGGCGGGCCGTTTTTCGGCCCCTCTCACTCTGCTCCATCACCAGCAGACCTTCCCGCAAGTTCTCTCCACACATCAGGCTGAGGCTTCCCTTTGGGGTCTTAGCCAACCTGTTACTTCCTCCCCAAAGTCACTCTCAACCCTGTGAGTCTGGGTTACGTAATTCTCTGTGCTTCCTCGGGGCCCATCCTTCCCCTTTCAAACTGCACAGCATGCTGGGTTGTCCGCTTCCTTCTAGAATGGGAGTTCCATGAGGGCAGGGACCGTGTCATTCTGACTCACATCCCCAGCGCCTGGCGCTCCGTGAGGGATATGAGTGAGCCCTTCCCTGTTCTCTGAAGTAGAGTCTGCAGAAGGCAGCCCCTTCCCCCTTCATCCCCCTTACCCCCAGTTCACCAGCTGCCTCTCAGTGTCCCCTGTGTTTCTGGAAACGGAGCCTGAGGAGGAGCAGTGCTGAAGGGCCAGTTGGCTCCCTGTGGGACGACCGTGGCACGAGGAGTGAGACAGACGTCGCCTCGGTTGCTGGCTTATTTTCTTTACACAGTGGAGCTAATGGACCCCTGGCTCGTGGGGGGGCTTGGAGGAATCACGTGCCCCCCCGGACACATGGCGGACAGACTCCTTCCTCCCTCTTTCCCGAGCGCCCCTCTGAGACCGTGGGACCCGGAGGTGCTGCTGTGCTCCCGAGACCCTTCTCGTCTCCCCACGATCTCCCAGGCCACTTGCTGCTGGCCCCTCCTTCCCTGTCCTTTATCCACCCCCCTCCGCCCCCCGCACAAACAGTAGTGCCAGGGACAGAGCAGACGAGATGCAGAAAAGGCACTTGTTGAATGGATGAGTGGATGAATGAGCCACTCACAGTCGCCAGCGTGGAATGGGTCACAGTGGTCACCAGCCGGGTAGTGGACAGGTGGCCTCCTGCCCGCCAGAGGCCAAGCCCACACAGGCAGGGCCTGTGTGAAGGTACCCTCCCCAGGCCCGAGGCAAGGGACAGGAAAGGTGACATCAGACTTTGCTGAAGACCGATGTGGAAGGAGGAGGGGCGATGTCCCCGTTCGGCTCAGCGCTGTGGACCTCAGGGACCACACGTGCTCCCCTGTCACCTGAACAAACAGTCCCACGGGGCATCTGCGCTCCTTACAGCCAGGCTCTTGTTCCATTACGGCGCGAAAAGTTCCAAGTTCCAGCAAAATCCTTCTCTAGATTCCGTTCATCGTTGTTTTTCTCCGATAGGAACATTTTCTGTCCCGTGTGCTCAGAGGCCCGTGCGGCGGCCCCCCTCAGGCCCCAGGAGCTCCCTCATTCCCAAGGAGCCCCCGCCCTCTCCCTGGTCAGGATCTTGGGGAGATGAATAAGGGCTGACTTCTCCTCAAATGATCACGGCCCTCGATTCATTCCATTTGAAAGATTTAGCCCGTGAATGACTTATCTGCTGTTGGGCGAGTCCGTGGCTCGGTCCACTGAGGATGCCACTTTCTCCTGCGTGGCACTCGGAAGGTCGGGCTGCCGGGGCTTGTGTTTTATGTGTCCCATGCCCCTCACCTGTGACCTCCTCATCTCTAAGGCTGCTCACCTCCTTCTGAGGACTTTCCTACATCAGTGCCATTCACCGAATCTCTCTAGGATGAATTAGGAAATGAAGGGAAATTTTCCCTTATTCATAATATTCAAAGATTTCCTCTGTACGAATTCTCTGATACCCTCCAGAATTGTGCCCGAGGTTTGGGCTTAGAGTCTGAGGTTTCCCAAAGCGATGCCCTTCTCAGCATATCAGCAGCAGCTCCCCTGCCCCAGGGTGGCCCCCGTGGTTCTGCCCTGGCGGGAAGGCTGAGCAGTGGCGTTTTCGGGCTATCCTCGGTCCTGGCCTCATGCTGTGATGACAGCGTAGGACATGAGAGTGTCACAGGTCCCCAGTTCCAAGAAACCAAGCTCTGTGACTGCACCAACATTCCAGCCCCCGACTGTCTCCTCCTGTGATAGCACAGCAAGAGGACAAGGCACTACTTTCACGGGGGGGGCAGTCAGCTATGTTTTGAGCGCCCGAGGTCAACGCCCGGGTCACAGGTGCCCCTGGAATGCAGCGCCACCACCCCCACCCCCCCACGGCTCTGAATTTGCCCACCCTCCTGGCCTGGCCGGAAGCTCACCTCCTCCCTGAAGCCTTCCCGGGACTCTGTAGGCCTGCAGTTGGACACCCCGCCCCCCCACCGTCCGTGTTCCTGTGAGAGTTCACGGCCCACCAACCCCCTTAGCACCCACGCGATGCTCTAGGTTTTCATGACTTTTCTGTGCCTTCTTCTTCTCCAACAGACTTAAAGGAAGCTCTTTGAGGAGGAGCCACATCCTGTCTTTGCTGTTCCCCATGGCATGTCTGAGCACGGCGGGACTTGGGTTGGAGACCGGGTGCGGCTGTGGCCACTGCGGTCGAAGCCAACGGATTTATGGTTCCGCGCAGTCGTGGGCAGAGATGAGCCCGTGACCGAAGACGTGGCCTGCCTTCTCGGGGGACGGTTGCTGCCGCACTCTTCCAGGTCACGCAGGAGGAAGGTGATCTCGTCCTTGTTGCCACTCCTTGGCCCCGACACCCGCCCACGCCAGGCAGGCCAGCCAGATTCTCCCTGCGGCCAGCCATGCACGGTGCCAATCCTGGGAGTGACTTCAGGGAGGGGGAGGCGGGGGGCAAGCAAGTGATCGGTATTGTGGCAGAGCTGTCCATGCAGTGTCCTGGGTAACTCTGGCTGGCGTAGGGACCACCCTCAGCATGAACCCGCAGCTCTTTGAGGACACGGCCTGGGTCTGAAGCCTCTCTGTTTCCACGGCGCCTGGCTTAGCACCTGGCACGTAGAAAGCCTTCACCTGGCGTGGAGTAGGGGAGTGCTTCTGTAGTTACCAGCAGCCCGGGAGTTCATGGAGGGACCGAGTTCAGATGTTAGTGACTGTCCTCAAGTGTCCGCCCCCGGGCCCCCCACGCCCCAATGAGTGCATCCTCCCTTTGGTATATGGCGAAGTCCTGGGTCCTCAGCACAAAATGCAGACGGTGCCCCCTTGTGTGTTTTGTAAGCTGCAGAATCCCTGTCGGGGGGGGGGGGGCAGGGGAAGGGGACAAATCCTGTGTAACATCGAGGGTTTTATAGAGCCTTGGAGCTCTCTGCTGCTTTCTTTTAAGGCTAGTGAGTTAAAAATGTTCGAGGCCAGATAGTAGGAGCTGGTCCCGAGGGCTGGCACTGCCCGTCCAACCACATCTCCTAGGAGCCGGGGGCTGCTTCCAAACAGCTGAACCTTGAAGCTGGTGGAGATGTGAGCAGGTCACCAAGGGTTAAGGAGAGAGGGGAAGGGAGGGCCCTTGCCAGCCGCCTCTTTGTGTGCTTACCAGGGGCTTTCGTGCCCACGCAGTTGTCTCTGGGCAGGACCACCGCTGACTGCCAGGTGTCCGCGCTCCGGGTTTGGCTGTTGGTAGCTGGAGTGTCATTTACAGTGGGTCTCCAGCACGCTCCCTCACATTTTTCCCCTAATGACCACCCAGAGACCCGACTGAACAGAAATTGCAAACAGGTAGAGGAGGTCGAAATAGATGATCAAGTGAAGGCTGTGGGGGGAGCAGGGCGCTGGAGGGGGCAGGTGGCTCTCAGCTCCGCACTCGTAGGGAATGGGCCAAGGCTCTTCCTAAGAAGCAACTCCAAAGGCTTCTAGAAAATAGCTCGAGAAGCCAGGTCTAGAAGGAAAGCTGTAAAGGGCTTCATGGTATGTAAAGGCACCCCCCCGTCCTCACAGCCCCCCATCCAGAGCACCCACGTCAGGCTCTTGGATGCTCGCTGAGCGGCCGTTCTCACGGGGGGCCTCTGAGGCTGCTCGGTGCATGCGTGAGGCTCTAACCAGCACAGCCTGCCTTTAGTGCCCGCACGGCCAAGGGCTTCCCACGCAGGGCCCCGCTGAATCCCCAGCAGCCCCGGGAAGTAGCATGTTCCTGTCCTCATGTTCGAATGAAGAAAATAAGGTTTAGAGCGGTTAAATAACTTGCCCAAGGGCGGGCAGCGAGTGAGGGGAGGAGCAGGCTTCACGTCCAGGCCTAGGCCTGCCCATCACTCGGGCTTTAAGGCGCTGCTTCTTGCCTTGCGGGAATTTTCCTTGCGTCGCCAGAATCCTCAGTCCACGCTGCGTCTCAATGGCACAGCCACCTTGAAATGGTCTTGCTTCCACAGCCCCCTCCGCGGCCCGTCAGAGCCGCTCAGTAGTTTCTGAGAGGCCAGGTCGAGTGGGGGCTGAACCTCCCGACCATCCCTGTGGTTCACGAGCGACATCCTCCGCACTCCCAGCAGTCACTGGAATTTCTGCTGTGGGAATTTGGGGAGAGTCTTGAGGCGTGGCAGATGCAAGAATCTGTGATTTCTGCTCTCCATTCTGTGAGTCAGGTCATCAGGCAGAGCAAGGCGGGAACAATTTCTTTCTGCTCCACTGTGTCTGGTCCTCGACCCAAGAGGCCCAAACGGCTGGATTTGGCTAAGGTGGTCTGACTGGCCGTAGTGTGGGGCCCTGGGTTCTGTCTGCCAGCAGGATCCCTCCCCTCTTTTTCGCGTGACATCCACTGAAATGGGGTGGAAATGTCCAAAATGACTTTTTCACTCGTGCATCTGATGCTTCCATGTTCTCCTTTAATGGCCTCTCTTCATAGAGTAACTTCATCTCCTTACATTGTTGTTCCGGGCTCCGCAAAGCCACTGTCCATGCTCCTCCTTGTCCATGGTACCTGTCCTGCCCTGAGCCCCATCTGTGGGGAGCTGCCACATTTGGCCCCCACTGTATTACATGACCTTGCCCATTGGGCCAGGATCCAGTGGAAGCTGACCAGTGACTTTTGAAATCACCTGGTTGGCTCAAAAATATAAGGAAAACCAGTCAGACCAGTCGGATTCCTCTTTGGGGAAACTCAAACCAAAACATCAGACTGTATCGGCACAGTGTGTGTGTGACAGGATAGCGTGAGGGCAAGTAGGGCTTGGATGGGCCGATGTGCTGGCCTGAATGAGGCTGAAGAAGGGACGTAGAGATAGAAGAAAAACAAGCCGTGACATGGAGAGACCTCCGAGTGGAGGGAACCATGAGCCTGTCATTGGCGATGGGAGAAAGGAGGGGATGGCCGGAGCAGAGCTGGGACCCATGAAAGCCTGGGGGTGGAGCCAGTCCCAGAGGTGCCCTGGTGTCCCAGAGCTCCTGGGCCCGCCTGGCCCATGTGAGTCACTGCAACAAACTTGTTCCTTATTCCCTTGGCTGTCAGTTGGCTTAGAGGGGGCCACGTGACTTCAATCTGCCAATAAAAATTAGGAGGAAATGGGCTGGAGGTCCTTCTGGGAAGAATTTTGCTTTTTGATGAAGGATGGTGAAGAGGCCTGGCCCTTCTTCCTGCTTTGGACATGGATGTTTGAGGATGTGATACTTAGAGCTGTAGCAGCCATCTTGGGACCATGAGGCAACAAGATCAAGGGAAGAAGCCAACGTACCAAAGTTGGCCCAGCAGACGGACAAAAAGAGCCTGGGTCCTAGATGACATCGTTGAGCCACTATACCTATCCTGGAACCACCTACTTCCAGTCTTATTGATACATTAATTAAATGTCTTTATTTTCTAAGCAGATTTCTGCTATTTGAAGGCTAAGACATTCTTAGCCAGTATAGCACTCCTCTGAACCTGTCCGTCATCAACTCCTTAGAGCCCCATGGCTCTTGGTTTAGATCCAAATGAGAAATCACCACAAATTTAAACAGTGGAAATCTTAACTTATGTGGTAGGAAATACAAGTCAAGATTTCTCACAGCCTACAGAGCAATTCCAGCACCTAGTCCCAACTCCCAGGGCCTGTTGGACGCAAATGAGGAAAGGTAGATTCAGGAAAGTTCTAGATACATGAGCATGAGTCTTCTAAAATGGGGCTCAATGATGAATTTTGGGATGAACAAGTGCAGTGAGGGGAGAGGGGGAGAGCCTAAGCATGGGCCAGAAAGCCATGGAAAGCACACAGAAGGAGCAGCAAGCTGGAATGGACAAATGGCGGGTGGGTTGGATCACTTCTGTGGGAGGCCAGGGTCCACAGCAAGATTTCACAAGTGCCAAGTACTGGCTGGGAGGAGTTTACAGCAACTAGAATTAAACTGGTGGAAAACGAGGCCTTTCGTTAACTCTCCAGCCAGCCTTCCTGACATTTTAGATCCTTTTAGGAACAGGGCCTGAATTGTGGCCCTTGCCTGCGTGCAGGCGCTCCCATGTGCTTCATTCTTTGTCTCTTCTCCACCTCTCCCTCTCTCTCCACCCTTTCTTCCTGTCTTCTCAGCAAAGCCAGGAGCCAGAAATGCTCAAGATCTGAATCTCTTTCACCTCAGCTGGAGAGTAAAGATAGTGGGAGGCAAGGATGTCTTATTGAAGCTTCGAATTCTGGTCTGGGGATCATCCTGGTTCCCTTGGGAGGGGGGAAAGCCGTCTGTTGATAAGGACTAGATTAAGCTTTCTTCTGCCCCAACTTTGACCAAGCAGTGGGGACGGGGGTGCTTCTTCAACACAACATAAGAAAATGTGTGGTCCTCCCTTCCCTTGTGCAATGAGACGTTGAACTTGAGCACTCTAGGCCTTCCTCTTTCGATTTCTAGTTTCAGGTACACAACAAAGATAATCTGACATCCTCCTCATGGATCCTACGAATATTTCATTGCATTCAGAACTTGAGAAAAGTCTCACCAACCCATTTCCCATCCCCACATCATCAGTAGTAGAAACATGTGGCCTGTAGAAGTTCATCAAATGAATGGGGGCCAAACACGGTTGAGTTACCAGCAGACTCTGCCACTAAGCCTCGTCCCTCTGGGTGCAGCTCTTATGCACCCTGCGTATCTTAGGAGTTCTGCCCCCAAAGGCCAAAACCAGGTCAACCCCGACATTTGCCCACTGCGTTACTTCACTCACTCAGTAGAAGTACTGAACACCTAGTAGAATTACAAGCTAAACTTATAAAAGCAATGATACTATTAGGAAGATTAGTCATTAAAGACACACACAAAAAATTCCTGACCTCATCAGAGAAATGAATGAAAGCTTTGGGATGGAGGAAGCAAAAAGGGTAACCTCCTACTTTGATGTGATTAATGCTTCACTGTGATGCTTAATACACCGTGAATTCCCCCACCCCCACAGTTGGCCCGTACACCATGAAGGTTTCTCTGAAATCCAGTAAGGAAAAGAACTTGAAGGCTTTTCCTCCTCCTTGGTAATCAGGGTTTTTTCTCCAGTATGAATTTGCCTGATTATGGATTAAACGCTCTCCCACAGTCTGTACAACACGAGAGTGTCTTTCCCGTGAACTCTCCAATGATAAGAAAGGGCTACACTGTCACCACATGATTTTCCACACCGATTAGGCTCACAGGCTTCTCTCTAGGATGAATGATCTCAGGTTCAATCCACTCCACGCTTCCCCTAGACAGTTCTCCATATTCATTACATATGACCGGCTCAAGTCCGAACTAAATTAGCTGATATTGTCTGAGTCTGGAACTGGGATTGTAGGTTCTTCCTCATCCATTATGCTTACAGAGCTCCTCCCTGCCCTGAAATCCCAGAAGTCTAATTAGCTGTGAGCACGGTCTAAAAGCATTTTCCCATCCATTACGTGCATGTGGTTTTTCTCCAGTGTGAATTCTCTGACGTTGAATGAGCTCTGCTTTCCCAAAAGCCTTCACATTTATTGCATTTGTAGAGTTCCTGTGGCTTAGGAAGGTGCTAGAATGCTTGCAGAGGCCTCCACAGATCGGGCTTTCCCTAAGATGAATGTTTCAGTGTTCAGGAGGATGGGAGCCCCAGCAAAAATCGCCTGTATTTGTAATGCAAGGTCTCTCTCCAATACAAATACTGTAATCCTGAATAAATTCTGACTTCTAAGATTTGGCCACATATATTTGGGGGTCTTCTCACTTCTAAAAGATACAGACAGAATTGCACCTTATCCCCATCTTCATCCCATTCATGGGATGGGGTCCCTGGTCGTTCTCTGGGTTGTCTCCCTAGTCACATCTCTCTCCATGCTTGGGGGCCAGCTCGTCCTCTGATAGGGACCTCCTCACTGCATTCACCTATGAGTCTACTGCTGCAGAAAGTTCCTGCTCAAGGCCCGCTTGCTCTGGGTCCCAGCCTCACAATATAAAATCCCAGCAAATGTAAATCCCAGCCATTCTCTCTCAAAGAACCAGAACATGTCTTGAGCGGAGAGTATAAAATTTGGGGAGAAGACTTAAAAGTCAGAGTGCCTTTGGGTGAATCTAGAAAATGATGGCTGTGACAGATGGCTGGTTACTTATATTCTCTTTTTCTTTCTTAACGAACCCTCTTGTGGTCACACTGAGAATGTACCCATTAAAATTACCTTCCCTAGTGACCGGGAGGGAGCACATGGGGTCTTGCAAGGAGGCTGTTCCCACTCTGTTCCTTGATCTGGATGCTGGTCAAATTGATGTGTTCACTTTGTGAAGATCCCTAAGTGGGATCCTTAGGACTTGTGCGCCTTCTAGGAGGAAAGTTAAAAATGAGTACGTTCCCCATACTGCCGCCGTGCAGCCAGCAAATGAGATGTAAGCAGAACTGGGCATCCACGAGAACTCATTAAAGTGGGGGACTCCGGAGCAGGAACCTTTTGCCTTTTCCCTGCCTGCCCCTCTCCTTCTCGCGGATCTGGGAGGTGCCGCCCGAAGGCGCAGCAGCCATCCTGGGAGGTGTGAAGGAGGGTGCCCCTTCCCTGTGGCCATGAACTTCTCACCTCTGGAATTTTCAGTTTGTTTAGTCTAGGCAATGAAAAGTGACTCGTTAGGCTAGGCATCTTTCCCTGTGTTCATTGCCTCTTACGTTTTAATTTTGTTCACCTTTCTCTTTGATCCTTTTGCAAAAGTTCTGCATTCATTGAAGGTATTGTCCCTTCACGTGTCAGATGACTCGTGGCCATCCTTCCAAATGTCTCTTGAGTTTGTGGGGTTTTTTAAGCCAAACAAATTACCCCATTTTTATTGTATGGCTTCTGAATGTTGCATGTTCATACTTTTCCCACTCCAGAGCTGTTAAAACGTTAATCCTTTCTGCCTGCTGGTACTTCATAGTTTTGTTGTTTTATGATAAAATCTTGGATCCCCGTGGAATTTACCTTGAGGTAAGGCCTGGGGGTGAAGGTCCGGATCTTCCCCTCCCCAGTCACCTCTCAGCACCGTCTGGGGAATAGCTCCCTTTTCCCAGCCGTTGTGAAATGCCACTGTGATTATGGGTTCAGTTCCCATTTGAATGTGGGTCTTTTTCTTGAATTTCTATTTCTGTACCTTGTCTGATACATAATTATTTTGACTCTTTTTCTTTATAAGTTGTTTTCCTATCTGATAAGGCTACTGCCTCATTGTTCTTTTCCAGAACTCTCACATGACACTAAGGTGAATAAGTGGGGGTTGGCGGTAGTCACTTAGAGATTTCCATGATGTCAGACTGTACAGAGCCTCCTGCATACAGAGAACATTCTAACAATATCCTTAGTTTGAGCAATCTCCCCTTTTCCTCTGCAGTGTATTCTTGGAGCCATTTGGTAAGCAAGAGTCATGTTTTCTCGTGATAATTACTCATATCCAGAAACTCAACATCAAACAAGTTTCGGTTCTGACAAATACATCATAGAAGCAAAAACAAAACTTAGGATGGTCTTTAGCAATATAAAAGGGCAACATGATGCTCCAAGTCCTACGCCGTAGGCATATGGGGACTCAAGATAATAATGTCACAGGCGGGCCCCTGGGTGGCTCAGTTGGTTAAGCGACTGCCTTCGGCTCAGGTCATGATCCTGGAGTCCCGGGATCGAGTCCCGCATCGGGCTCCCTGCTCGGCGGGGAGTCTGCTTCTCCCTCTGACCCTCCTCCCTCTCATGCTCTCTGTCTCTCATTCTCTCTGTCTCAAATAAATAAATAAATAAATAAATAAAAAAGATTCATCACAGATAATGCAAAATTGGCTTCACATTTGAAAGTCAATCAATATAATTTAAAAAAATAAAAAAATAAAAAAATAAATTAAAAAATAATGTCACAGGCCTCCGTGTGCTGTAGAGTCTATACAAAGCACAAACCATTCTGCCAGTCTGTCTGCCTAGTCTAAAAATAGACCTATCTGTGTCAAAAGGACAAATACAGCATTCACAAATGTGCTTCCCTTTGGGAATTTAGGAGATTCATGAGGAAATGATGTGTAAGATCCAAGTTTCTTTTTAAGGTAAACTTTCCAGAGAAAATGAAACTGATTCTGTTTCTTCTGATAAATTTCCCTGAAACAAAACAAGCATTCAGAAGAATTCCATTCCCCTTACAGCTGCGTAGGATTTTTAGGTTTTTCCTAGAAATGGCTATGATAGTATTGAAAGGCCTCTAAATTAGGACATTAGTTTTGAGTGCATGGAAGTATTAAGAGAAACAGTCTCTGGAATCATGCCTTTGATCTTTGCTTTGCCGCATAAATGCTTCATATTGGTGTAATAAACAAAATGAAATGTTTGGAAAAATATGGGTCCAGGGAAGATTAATTCCTCCAATAAGTCAGAATTTGTGGGAAATTACTATAAGTGTAAAATTAAAAAAAAAAAAGAAAGAAACTATATCGGCTGCACATAGTGACTTCCTTCCAAAGAGTACAGCATGGGATGGGGGGTGATAAGTAGCTGCTTTACATGGGAGAAGCCCAACAATCCCCACCCCAGCCGGGCAATGAAGGTCAGTGTCAACAGTGATCAGGCTTGTTGATGTATGTACCCTCGATATGATGTGATGACAATGGCCCTTTACCACCGTTGTGGTCTTTGTCCCCAAAACCCATTACTCCAGTCTAATGCAGTGAAAACATCAGAAAATCCCAATTGAGGACCTTGTGCAAAATGCCTGACTCCTCCAAACTCTCAGGGTCATCAAAAACAAGGGAAGTCTGAGAAAACTGTCACATCCAAGAGGAGCCTGAGAAGAAATAACAGCTAAACGGGGTGCTGTATCCTGGATGGGATCTTGGAACATTTTGAAAAAGACATTAGGTAAAAACTAAGGAAATTAGATCAAGGGTGAACTTTATTTAATAATATATTAATATTGGTTCGCTAGTTATAACAAAGATACCATAAGATGTGTTAATGGGGGAAACTGGGATATATGGGAACTCTACACTATCTTTGCAACTTTTCTGTAAAACTAAACTACTCTGAAATGAAAGTTTTATTTAAAAATAGGCTAAAGGGGTGCCTGGGTGGCTCAGTCATTAAGCGTCTGCCTTCGGCTCAGGTCATGATCCCAGGGTCCTGGGATCAAGCCCCACATCAGGCTCCCTGCTCAGTGGGAAGCCTGCTTCTCCCTCTCCCACTCCACCTGCTTGTGTTCCCTCTCTCGCTGTGTCTCTCTCTGTCAAATAAATAAATAAAATCTTTAAAATAAATAAAATAAAAATAGGCTAAAAATATCAAGTATTAGAAGAGGTTGATGGCGGTTACAGACAAGATGGCATGGATGCAGTTCTCTCTCTTCTCACTAAAGTGCAGCTCAGACCCTGGACATAATGTCTAATACGAATAGAGGAAGACTCTGGAGGGTGGAGAGAACATCAGGAATTAAGAAGAATAATGCTAATGGTAAAATTATGGGCAAACATATTAGACTATTATCCTCTTGAGTTTTTGAAATTATGTCTAATAGCTAAAGCAAAAACTGTAACGTTGCCTGACGTGGCATTCATTGTATGGAAAAGAAATCCGTAAGGCAATTTTAAATGGGGGTGCGTGGGTACAGAGACCTAAATGGAGATAGTATGGTTAAAAATATTGATACCAGTAGGATTTTGGAGTAAGTTACACATGTAAAACACCTAGGGCAACCACTGGGGAAAAGAAAAACAAAAAAAAAACTATACAAAGACTTTGTTGTGTCAGTCCCAGCCCATTGATAGTGATGTTCTTGATTAGGAATGCCTGAGCCCCACAGATGTCCCTCCTTCCACCAGCACCAGGGCCGGTGCTGTGGCTGGGCCAGCCCTTGTGGTTCTTACTATGATTTCAGGATGCACCTCAGCAAAACCATTGGGGAACTTTGAAGAACATGGTTTATTACACACCCCAGGGCCACACATGAAGTTCTGGGTCAAGAGAGAGAGAGAAAAGACCTAGGGCTCTGCCTTTATTAGGGACTGAGGGTGGGGTACGTAGAGTTTCACAGGTACACTCTTTATTAGCAAATTTATGGCATAAGAGGAGGAATTAGGGCACGGGAAGGGAGAAATGAGATCAATCAAGTGGTCGGTTAATCTAGGTTACTCGGGGCTCTTTGTAAGGGGAACTTCATGGGTGGGGGTGGCCTCATTCCTTACTAGTTATTTTGCTGGCACCGTGCCAACCACCCAGCAGTATGTTAATTCAAGATGGAGGTCTTTGAAATGGATGCCACAGCAATCAGAAGTTTGTATCAAGCATTTACACTACAGAGATGCACTCAAAACCAGTATAGATAAATGAAAATGGAATTATAAAAATTGTTCAGGCAACCAGAGAAAAGCATGAAAAAGAAAACAGAGGAATGAAAGCCAGAAAACAAATAATAAATGGCAGGCTTAAACCCTAACATGCCAAAACTACATTAGATGTAAATGGTATAAATCTACTAGTTAAGAACAAAGAATAGGGCCAGGGCAATGAGAGGCCTCCTTGGGAAGGCTGCTGGAGCTACAAGGAGAGAGGCATGTTCTGTGCTCTGGAATTGCTAAACTAGGAGAATCAAAGGGTGGAGTTCCTGGTGGCCATTTGCTCACTTAAAAAAAAAAAAAAACAAGGATTGGTAGAGTGGATTTAAAAACATGATCTAACTCTATACGGTATATAAGAAATTCACCTCAAATATAAAGATACATGTAGACTGAAAGTAAAAGGATAGAGAAAGATACACCATTCAAACATTAGTCAGTGGGAAGCAGGAGTGGCTATGTTAATATCAGATGAAGTAAACTTTAGAGCAATGAAAATTGCCAAGGATGAAGAAGGACATTACATCCTTTTTTTGGGAGGGGGGTCCTTTTATTTCAATTCAATTAACATACAGTGTATTATTAGTTTCAGAAGTAGAGTTCAGTGATTCATCAGTTGCATAGAACACCTAGTGCTCCTTCCATCACCTGCCCTCCTTTATGCCCATCACCCAGTTACCCCATCCCCCCACCCACCTCCCCTCCAGCAACCCCCAGCCTCTTTCCTATGCTTAAGAGTCTCTTATGGTTTGTCTCCCTCTCTGATTTCATCTTGTTTTATTCTTCCCGGGTTTGTTTTTTTTACTAACCAGAATCATGCTGTATGTATTGTTCTTTGATGTGCTTGTTAGAGACCTTCTCAGCCTAGCACACTCCTTTTATCCATTCTGTATTCCACAGAAATAGTGTCACTGTTTGGGATGCTTCATTCTGCTGTTATAATTATGCCCACTTTTGTGCACAAACTTGAGCACAGGGGATGGAATTTGAGGGGAAGAGTGCCAGTTTGAATCCTTGGCAATCTGAGGTGAAGGCGTGTTGACTTGGCATTGAGCAGGTGGCAGGCCATGCATGATGACTCAGGCAGAAGGGCAGCTGGACTGTGAATTTGGGACCCACAGGCCGATGGCATCTTTTGTGACAGGGACGTGGCTGGTTTTGCTTTTAACTTTTGTTTTTCTGGGAAACTCTCTCTCTCCTTCTATTCTAAATGAAAGCCTTGCTGGATAGAGTATTCTTGGCTATAGATTTGTTTCCTTTTAGCAGTTGGAATTTATCATGCCATTCTCTTCTGGCCTGCAGAGTTTCTGCTGAAAAACCCACTGATAGCCGTATGGGGTTTCCCTTGTTTGCCACTGCTTTCCTTTCTCTTGCTGATTTAAAAATTCTCTCTTTATCACTACTTTTGGCCATCTTATTTACTTTGTATCTTGGTGCAGACCTCTTTGGGTTGGTTGTGTTGGGGGGCTCTCTGTGCCTCCTGGATCTGGATTTCTCTTTCCTTCCCCAGATTCAGGAAGTTTTTAGCTATTATTTCTTCAGACAATCTTCTGCCCCCTTTTCTTGCTCTTCTCCTTCTGGGATCCCTATCATGTGACTGTTATGCTTGACAGTGTCGCTGAGTTCCCTGGGTCTGTTCTCATTCTGTGTATTTTTTTTTCCCCTCTCATCTGCTCAGCTTGATTACTTTCCATTACTCTGTCCTCCAGGTGGCTGATCCATTCTTCTACTTCCTCTTTGCTATTTATTCCAGGTGGTCTATTTTTATTTCCATTTAGTGAAACTCGTTCTTTTTTATGTCTCCTATCTCTTGGTGGAGGGTCTCATGGAGGTTCTGCACTCTTTTCTCAAGTCCAGTGAGTATCTTTATGAGCATTACTTTAAATTCTCTATCAGACATATTACTTATCCATTTCACTTAGGTCTCCTGCTCTGATTTTGTTCCACTCTTTCATTTGGGACATATTCCTTTGTCTCTTCATTCTGTCTATTGCTGTATCTGTTTCTTTGTGTTAGGAAAGGCAGCTTCGTCTCCCACACTTGAAAGTAATGGCTTTATGAAGAAGAGGTCTTGCAGCGCAAGGTCTCCTTTTCACCAGAAAATGGTGCTTCAGGGGGTGTCTCCTATACGTGTGTTCTCCAGGGGGGTCCTACCATTGTGGCTGGGGTGTGTTTGCCTTCAGTGTGGCCTGCGATGGCTCTCTGCCTGTTGTGGGCAGAGTCTGGTGCCCGTGGTGTTAGTGGGCCAGTCCGGGGCTGCCTTGGGCTTGAGTTGAGTCAGACCAGGCATTTGCTAGAGACGAAGTAGCACCAAACTGCAGGCACTTTCCCTGTGTTGTCCTCTGAGAAGCTTTTGTTGGTGGGTGGGGCCTGCAGTCAGACCAACTACCTGCCCCCAGCCCACTGCTAGGGTCACAGTCAGACTGGTGTGTGCTTATCTTCTCCTCTCCCTGGAGCAGGACTCACTTTGGAGTGGCGCTGATCCTTGGCTGGGCTGCGTGCACACTGCCAGGCTTATGGCACTGCTTTGATGGGCTCTTGCCAAGAGCGATCGGAGGGGGTGGATCTGCTTCACTGTGGCCTCTTGTCTCTGCCAGGCTGCAGAGAGTCTGTTCTGCCAGCTTTCAGGTTGCTTTCTGGGTTATTTATGCCGACGTGGGTGTTGTCTAGGTGGCCACGCGGCAAGAGGTGAGCCCAGGGTCGTCGTCCTCTGCCATCTTCCCAGCAGCCTCTAGGACATTACATCCTGATAAAAAGATTTGTCCACCAAGAAGGCATAGTGGTCCTAAATATGTATGGACCAAACAACAGAATTCTAATATACATGAAGCAAAATTGGTAGAACTGAAAAGAGAAACAGACCAATCCACAATTATAGTTGAGGACTTTTAACACCAATGTCTCAACAGTAGGCAGAATTACTAGTCAGAAAATTGTCAAGGATATAGAACAACACTGTCATCCAACAGGACCTAATCGATATTTATAGGACTACTTCACCCAAGAACAGCAGAATACTCATTCTTTTCAAGTGCGCATGAGGCATTCACTAAGGTAGACCATTTCCTGAAAACAAATTTCAGCAAATTCAAAAGAATTGAAATCATACAGAATGTGAACTTTGACCACAGTGGAATCAGACTAGAAATCAGTAATGGAAAGATAGCAGGACATTCTCCAAACACATGGACACACACACACAATAATCCATGTGTCAAAGAGGAAGTCTCAAAGGAATAGGTCACATTGAACTGAATGAAAATGCAGCATATCAAAATTTGTGGGACATAGCCAAAAGAGTCTGAGAGGGAAATTCACAGCACTAAATGTTCATGTTAGGGGCTCAAATCAATAATGTAAGGTACTACCATGAGAAACTAGAAAAAGAAAAGGAAAATAAACCCAAGTAACACAGAAGGTAGGAAAAATACAAACCAAAATCAATAAAATAAAAGACATAAAAACAACAAAGGCAATTAAACAGAAAGCTGTTCTTTGAAAGATCACTGAAATGGATAAGCCTCTAGCAAGGGCAATAAAGAAAAGACAAGGAAGACACAAATTATCAATATCAAGAAGAAATCATTGGATGACCAAGAATTGGCAGAGCTAGGACAAGGAAACAGGCATGTGAGGGTCCGGGCAGTAAACCTCACTCTGACTCTATTACAGGTACCATGATGTGTTCTAAGTTCCTAAGTCTAGGCTGGCCCACCAGGGAAAGGGAAGTCTCCCCCAGAGAAGAGGATAGTAGTGAGAATGACATTCCACATCCACCATTCAACTCTGATCTGCCAATAGAAGTGGCTGGACACGTGTCCAGAGAGGCAGCAGGTCGGGGCATACAACAAGATGGCACCGAGTTAATGGCCGCATGATGATATCCACTGAACATACCCAGCAGTGCCGTGATAATGATGTCTGTAGAGTAGCACCAAGAAGCCTGTGTTAGGGCTCACCTATCCCTCTTCTAATATGTTTTAGAGGAATCAGTCCCCTTTCTTCCAGACCCAGGGCCTGCAGCAGAGCAATCTCCCCAATTCTATTGTCCAGAAAACCTACAATAGAATATACTCATCCTCACTAGAGCCACCCCACCCCTTAGGTCTGCCCCTCACCTTGGAAAGAAGATCTGTAAACCTTTTCTGAACAAGCTATCTACTTATTTCTACCCCTTGAGAGAAATCCCTGATTCTTTTTTTTTTTTTTAATTTATTTATTTGAGACAGAGAGATAGAGAGAGAGTAGGAGCAGTGGGGAGAGGCGGGGGTGGGGGGGAGAAGCAGACTCCCCGCTGAGCAGGGAGCCCGATGCAGGGCTCGATCCCAGGACCTGGAGATCATGACCTGAGCCGAAGGCAGACGCTTAACGACTGAGCCACCAGGCGCCCCGAAATCCCTGATTCTTATCACCTCCACCAGTGCCAGGGGCCAGGAACTGGGCACCCATGCTGAGCACAGCACAGAGCAAACTATGGTATGGAGGGAAGCAGAGGACATCCGTATGGATGATTTTCCAGCCATTGTCACCATGGTCAAAACCATCACCAGAACCTCGGGAGGTCGCCTCCTCATCCAAGTTGTACCCAGCCAGGTCATTACAAAAGACACACATGTGAAAGACAACCACAAGACCCACCAGTGAGTTGATGATGGGCAACCAATAGATTTCCCATGCCTGGGGAAAGAAGTCACCACCATCATCCCCACGACACTTGCCACTCCCAACATTCCACTGAAGTCTCGGACCAGCACCAGTCTCTGTGTGGATGAGGCCGTAACCCAGCGGGGCTGTGGGGCTTGACACCCAACACCGAGACATCGGCAAAATAATTCCATCTCCATGGATTCAATGTGGAAATCCAAAGGGGTCTAGAGTCCTATCTTGGGGCTGTGTGGCAGGAAGCCACTCTGCCTCCTTGTAGCTGACAAAGCCACGGATTGGCAAGTCATCCACCAGAAATGGAAAGCCTTAAGCCTTGGTGGCGTGGTGCACATAGAGCCAGTCAGGAGTTGGACGAGGCCTCCCCAGGCATGGGATGAGAGCAGGGTTTCTCCACCTCAGCACTACTGACATTTGGACCAGATAATTCTTTGTTCTGGGCGGGGCTGTCTTGACATCGGCAGGATATTTAGCCACATCTCTGGCCTCTTTCCACTAGATGCCAGTAGCATCTCACCAGTTGTGACAATCAGAGATGTCTCTAGACCTTGCCAAATGTCCCTTGGGGGACCAAATTTCTCCCTGCTGGAAACCACTGGGTTAGACCTTGGTATGTTGGGCATCTCCAAGAAGAGGAAGTACGATCTGGCAAAGTTAAGGCCTAGAGAAAGGAGAGAGGCCAAGTGTGAGAAGGCCAGGAGTACACTAAGGGGAAAATCTGTAAGATAGGATTCACTCAAGGAAAAGCATGATACTGGAAGGTTAGGTAGAGAGTAAAAACACCAGTTAAGAAAGAGCCGAGAGGTAGGTATGGAAGGCAACAGAACTACGTGGGAGGAATAGTTGGGACCTTATTACCAGCGGAGAAGCTTGGAGTCAAGAGCCCAGGGCTCTGATATCAGCTCTGCGATCTTCTGTCCATGTGGTTCTAAAACAGGCACCTCTGAGCAGGTATGTTTCTCTGGCAGCTAAATGCCCATAAATACGCCTGCCCTGCCTACCGCACAGGGTCGTAGTTAGAAGTCACATCAGACAATTTCCAAAAAGATGCTCTGAAAACAAAAGAAAAAGCCACAAAGAATAAAATATTGGCCATTCCCACAAACTCCAAAGACCTTAAAAGGAGAATAAGGGAACACTAAATCACTCTACCCGTATGACTGCAACAACTTGGATGAAAAGGACCAATTCCTTGAAAACTACAAACTACCCAGACTCACTCAATATGAAATAGATGATTTTTGAAGTCTTGTAACCATTTGAAAAACTGAATTCTTCGTTTTAAAAAAACAACCCCTGTCCCACAACTAGTTTGATGATTCACTGGAAGGACTCACAGGACCCCAACATAAAGTTATACTCAAGGTTAAGATTTAGTAGAGCGAAGAACAGAATGCAGGAACAGCAGGAAAAAAGATGTTTATAAGCAAAGGCTGGAGAGGTCAAATGCATGCTTTCATAATCTCTCCGCGGGGATAGCACAGACACACCTTCTCCATGTGCAAACAGCAGGAGCATATCCAAGATGTCCTGGCCCAGGAAAGACCCCTTGAGTCTTAGGGTCCAAAGTTCTCAAACAGAGCTACTTACATACCTGCCATGTGAGCGAGCATGGCCCCCAACCAGGCACCAGGCACCTCAACCATTCATGAGCATCATGAGTCTTTATGTTACCTTTTTTTTTTTTTTTACGTAATCTCCACACCCAATGTGGGGCTCAAACTCACAACCCCGAGATCAAGAGTCTTATGCTCTTCTGACTGAACCAGCCAGGCGCCCCCTCCTTAGTTTCCTTTAAACACGCTGACAGCCTGGCTCTTCTCAACCCGCTGCTTTGGGCATCTAGAATAACATCTCCCCCTGCAGCTGTGCGAATGTTCTAAGAGTTCTGAGAGTCTGCCCAAAGGGTCATCACCATGGAAACAGATAAGTGAGAAATGAGTGACACAGAGCTGCTGTGTGTCTGCTTTTAGCTCACATTCTCAAAACTGAGAAAATTGAGTTTTGAGAAACCCTGGTCTAGACAAACAGTTCTCAGACGTGACACAGAAACTAGGTTCCATAAAAGAAAAAAAAAATTGCTAAATTTAACCTTTATCAAAATTAAAATTTTTGCTCTGCTGAAGACCCCATTAAGAGGATGAAAAGACTAGTTACAGACTGGGACAAGATATTTGTAAACCGTATATCTGACGAAGGACTTATCTAGAAAATATGAAGAACTCAGTAGTAAACAGACAAGCAAACAAAACCCCCCAGATAATCCAATTAGGAAATGTGCAAAATATATGAACAGACGCTTCACCAGAGGTTATAAAATGTTCAGCATCCTTAGGCATTAGGGAACTGCAAATGAAGATATAGCACTTAATCATCTGTTAGGTGGCTAAAACAAATTGGATCTCTTCTATGTTTCCATCTGCAGATGCCTGGGCCACCATCAAAACCAGAACAGCTTTCAGCTAAATTCCTACTTGAGCTGTCTTGTACGACCTCTGAGGTGTAAATTGAGTCTACTATTCCTCAGGACGCCTGGGCTTGGTTTACTGTCTCACAGGGATCTTGCCCCTTGTGCCAAAAGAACATAGATTTACATCTGGTGTCACCTTACCCTGAGCATGTGTGTTGGGGGTAGGGGGTTGGTGTCCCTTGGACTTACAGTGCTGTCCTCCAGCCGTGAGGCCAGTGAACAGAAATGCAACTCAGTTTCACCACAGCTCCCCGCAGAGTTGGCAGATGCCTTAAGGGCAAAAGCAGTTCTAAGAGTTCATTTATACACCAAACACAAAGGCAACACAAAAGCAAACACATAAACAAGTACAACTGCATCCAACTAAAAAGCTTCTGCACCATGATGAAGGAAACCATCAACAAAATGAAAAGGCAGCCTATGGAATGGGAGAAAAGATTTGCAAATCACATTTCTGGTAAGGGGTTAATCTCCAAAATATATAGGGAACTCCTAAAACGCAATAGCAAAAAAAACAAAACAAAACAAATAATCCAGTGAAAAATGGCAAAGGACCTGAATACCAACAGGACATACAATGAAAAGGTGCTCAACATCAGTCATAATCAGGGAAATGCAAGCCAAAACCTCAGGGAGACATCACCTCACACCTGTTAGAGTGGCTATTATCGGGGAGCCTGGGTGGTTCAGTCGATTAAGCGTCCAACTCTTGATTTTGGCTCAGGTCCTGATCAGGGTCATGAGATCAAGCCCTGCATCAGGCTCGTGCTGGGCGTGGAGCCTGCTTAAGATTCTCCCTCTCCTTCTGCCCCTCCCCCCTAAAAAAAAAAAGAATGGCTCTTATAAAAAAGACAAGAGATAACAAGCTTAGCAAGGATATGAAGAAAGGGAAACATCGTACTCTGTTGGTGGGATTGCAAACTGGTACAGCCACTATGGAAAATAGTATTATTTTAAATAGTAATTAAAAAATTAAAAATGGAGCTACCAATGATCCAGCAGTTCCACTTCTGGGTATTTATCTGAAGGAAATGAAAACACTAATTTGAAAAGCTATCAGCACCCGCATGTTAAATGCAGCATTATGTACAGTAGCCAAGTGGAAACAGCCCAAGTGTTCACTGATGGGTGAATGGATAAAGAAGATGCGAGATACACACACACATACACTGGAATATTATTCAGCCTTAAAAAAAACTCCCTTCTCCACCTGATGTGCTTTTCCTTCAAGACTCAGCCCAAACAGGACCTCTGTGGAAAGTTCCCTATATCTTCTAAGAAACCTTCTAAGAAGGCGTCCCCAAACACTGCACACTGCACCATCACAGGCTTTGTCCTGTATTGTTGGTCTGAGCATTGAGAAGCACTGACTATGTCTTCTTTCATGAAACAACTTATTTTGCAGTGTCTACATGGATTGGGCACTGGGCTTAGGAATGTGGACTTTAGCCCTTGACACCTCAAGGAAGTCCTTGTTCTAAAGAAGAAACAGCTGTTTGTGAATGAGTGTGATGTGAGCTTTGAAAGCTGGGGGCAGAAGAGGCTGAGGAGGGGCTCCTGGGTGGCTCAATCGGTTGAGCGTATGACTCTGGATTTCTGCTCGGATCGTGATTTCCTGCGTCCTGGGATGGCCCCCCATCATCTGGACCCTGCTGCCTCTTTCGCCTCATCCCTGCCTTTCCCCTATTTATATAATGAGTCCTTCGGTTTCATTTCTTTGGAAATCCTTTATGATTTATTGAGCACATACGGTTTTTTTCAGGCAATGTGCATGATCTCATTTGATCCTCAAAATAAAATGAGATGGTTATTTCCATTTTATAGATGACAAAACTGAGGCTGACAGAAGTTGAGACACTTGCTCAAGGTCATTCTGCTTTTAGGTACTGGACCTGGATCCAACCCAGGAGCACAACTCTAAGGTCCCATTCTTAGCCTTTGCAGTAAACTACTTGCTCCCTTCCTAGGCCTGGCCAGCTTTCCAAACTCAGCTCTGCGATCACCCCTTCAAAACTTTAAGGAACTTCGCAGTCTTGCATTCGCAACCCCTCCCTTCTGTGCCCTGATCACAGGCATGACTGAATAAAGAACACTTTGCCCATCAGGGTAATAATTGTTCTTCTGCACCATTTTCCCTCACCAGACAGCCAGTTTATGTTGAGAAGGCTCTGGGTTTTTCCTTATCCTTGTAGTTCCCACACTTAACATAGCGGCAGACGTGGGGTGGGTCCTGAATAAAGATTTGCTGTGTGGAATTTCTGGCTCTGCTACTTGCTAGCGTGTGTAAACTTGGAGAAGTTATGTCACCTCTTTGTGCCTCAGTGTTCTCATCTGAACTCGTGTCCTTTTCTGTAAAATGGGTATAATAATAGCCACGATGGAAGGTCACCATAAGGATGAAGGGAGAATTCATCTCCAGGCTGGCATATGGTCAGTGCTCAATAATATACACCCCAGCCTGGCCAGAGCAGGGAGGAAGGTGTGATAGGGGCTCACAGGTCTCCAGTCTTGCCCCTCACTGAGCACCAGACCTACCACCCCACAGGCTTCTGAAGCCTGGGTCGGCGCTCCTCTCTCCAGCCCCTCCAGCATCACCGAGGGAGGCAGCCTCGCAGCTCCCTGCAGCAAAACACTGAGAAGGGTTTTCAGAATGGCAAGGGGCCAGCAGAGTGCTGTTCAGAGCCTCAGTGATCACAGGAGATGGACAAAGACCTTTGTCTTAGTGCCTTTTGGAGTTAAGCGCCAGTATCTGAAAAACCATCTCTGCATTCCGCACTTGTGGTGAACAGCAGAAGCAGAGAGGTCCGGGATACCCAAGGCTTGTGGGGGGAGGATCAGATCCAGAAAGCTCTGGAATAGCGAAACTGAACCAAGGGAGAAGCGTATTGTGCGCTCACCCAGACTTTGTGAAGAACATCTCCACAGAAGTAGAAAAAGAAATGAGTCTTCTCATGCAAAATGACATTTCCATGTTGTATTAGCTTGCTAGGGCTGCTATAACGAAACATCACAAACTGGGTAGTTTCAGAAACAGGTTTGTTTTCTGTGTTTGCTGGACTCTCTGGAAGTCCAAGATCGAGTTGACAGCGTTGGCTAATGTAGATGGACTACTTCCCCCTGTGTCCCCGAAGGGTCTTCCCTGTGTGTGTGTGTGTGTGTGTCCTCATTTCTTCTTCTAAGGGCCCCAATCGTATTGGATTATGGGCTACCTTGATGGCCTCATTTTAACTTCATTATCTCTATAAAGACCCCATCCCCAAGGACAGCCATTCTGAGATACTGAAGACGACACACGAAGTGGGACGGGGCCACAATCCAGTCTCAGACAATTGCCATGGAACAAAAACCTTCCGGGTACAGAAAAAGTTAGCTCAGTTACACCTTTCTTCAGGCTTTTTCTACCCCTTTCATCCCATCTCGGCTGTCAAATCAATAAAAGTCTCAACGTTTTAAAAATAGCTGAACCATTTTGACATTCAGGAAGGTTCAGTGCCTTCTTGAGCTCTTAGATTTGCCCAGCTTGATATGACCTCATGTTTCAAAGGAAGCTGCCTCTATTCAGCGCTTAGTCACAGCTGGCCTTCTGGAACATCCTTCTTAGCATCTGAAGTGGTGGGAGGGGATGTTTTTTAGCCTGGAACATTTTAAGCAATCCAACTCACGCAAATGTTGTTCCTGAACTACGGAGCTACCTGCCTTTTTACCAGAAACAGATGATTTTGCATCAGAATTCCTTTTTTAAAAAAAAGATTTTATTTATTTGACAGAGACACAGTGAGGGAGGGAACACAAGCAGGGGGAGTGGAAGAGGGAGAAGCAGGCTTCCCGCCGAGCAGGGAGCCCGATGCGGGGCTCGATCCCAGGACCCTGTCCCGAAGGCAGGCGCTTAACGACTGAGCCACCCAGGCGCCCCTAGAAATACAGATTCTTGGACCCTACCCCAGACCTATGGAATCAGAAACTTGAGGTATGGTCTAGGACTCTGTTTTAATAAGCTCTCCAGGTGATTCTGGTGCATCTCAGATTTGAAAACCACTATTCTAGAACTCAGGTAAAACCCTGAGGCTCTGTGTCAGCTAAAATCAAGTCTAAATAGTGAAGCTAACAGGAGCATCTGTGTGAAATTGTGATGTAGGGTTCAGGAAAGGGGTCATGACATAAGGAGCACTTCCCAAGCTAGTCCTATATGACTAGGGTGACCAAATAGCCGGTTTGCCAAGATGTCCCAGTCTACTCTTACTGTTCTCATGCAATGACTGATACCATCACTGTCTCACCCTCACAAGTGTCCCTATTTGGATAATAAATTATATAGCCACCACCATGATGCTTCATTTTAGTAGACATGTGGGAAGGAGAACATCACTGAGAAGACCTGTCTACCCGTTACATGCAAGCCCAACAACCAAGTCCTTAGGACTTTCAGTTATTTCTTATTTCTTTCCCATCTGCTGTGTCCTGTTCCCTTCACTTACCTGTGATGGACCCTCTCATGTCTCCTCTGTGCTCCTATTCTTGCGCTAGCTGGGAGATCAGAGCAGATGGTTAACTGGAGCTCCTAATGTTGGCAAAGGAAGTGGGAGGATGTGTTTTGTAATGGAAAAATGCAGCTGGGGCCATCCAAGGTCGGTCTTAGCTCTTGAAATTTTTGGAGCAGAAAAGGAAATGACCAGAAGGGTGACCATGAGTTGGCCAAAGAGGACTCAGAGATGATGCTTCTCAGGAAGTTCCTTTAAGAAGGTAGATAAAATAGGGGTACCTGGGTGGCATCTACCTTTGGTTCAGGTCATGATCTCGGTCCTGAGATCGAGCCCCGCATATGGCTCCCTGCTCAGCGGGGAGTCCCGCTTCTCCCTCTCCCTCTGCCCCTGCCCCCAACTCATCCCCCCCCCAAATGAATAAATAAAATCTTTTTTAAAAATTTACAAAAAGAAGGTAGATAAAATAATCTGAACTACAAGGACAATTTAACCCATTGGTTCTCAAGTAAGTATATCCAAATTAAAATGCTGAGAAAAAGGAAAAGCACTTTCCATGGAGATTTTTAAAGCTTAAAATGTAATGTAAAGCTTAAGGAAGCTCCTATTGTTGCCATAGCCGAGACAGGTATGTTTTATTATTGGTTTGTGTTGATGGTTGGTTTATATTTATAGGATAAGTCTCATGCTTTTAAGTAAGATAGTTGAACAGACTAGGAAAATTTTGGAAGTATTGTACTTCAGTAGAAAAATAGGTCCCTTCAGGATTAACATAATTAAGTAAATTCAT
Source organism: Mirounga angustirostris (assembly GCF_029215605.1). Lineage (NCBI taxonomy): Eukaryota > Metazoa > Chordata > Mammalia > Carnivora > Phocidae > Mirounga > Mirounga angustirostris. Next base: position 172,604,674 of record NW_026991713.1, read on the forward strand.
AAACAAAATCTGACTTTAACAACATAAATGTTTGAGTGATCAATAAGAGACATTTCCTTCTCAGAAATAACACTGGGTAACAATCACCGATAACATGAAGATTTCCAAAAAAAAATTAACAGATGTGACTACTGTTATCCAGGATTTCAATTTAATTTAGAACCCAGAGAGAATTACTATGATAACTTCTGCTTCTGGTAAAAGTAGGCTAGGTGATTCAGCCCATCTCTCCTCCTGAGGAGACTAAAAAAACCAGTCAGAATATAAAAAACATCCACTTGAAGGCACCAGAGAGCTAACAAAAGAGTGAAGAATTACCAGCCCCAATTCCAAGAAAGGACAGAGGTTCTGCCTTGGGAGCCTAGTTGGGAGGGCTGCCTTTCTCCTGGGGATGTCCCCCAATTCCAGAGCCGTTGTTGGCTGGGATGTCCATCAGCTTTTTTTTTTTTTTTTTTTTTTACATTATATCATAGTGAATTATACATCTGGCAAAGTGCGCAGATCATAACTTTACAGCTCAATTTTTTAAATTGAAGTATAATTAACATACAGTGTTACATTAGTTTCAGGCGTACAATATAGTGATTCCATAATCCTATACATTATTCAGTGCTCATCACAGTAAGAGTAGTCACCATCTGTCACCAAACGTTATTACCATCTTATTGACCACATTCCCTATGCTGTACTCTTCTCCTCCATGACTTTTTATTTTTGTAACTGGAAGTTTGTACTTCTTAATCCCCTTTATCTATTTCACCCATCCTCCCACCCACGTCCCCTCTGGCAACCACCAGATTGTTCTCTGTATTTAAGAGTCTTTGTTTTTTTTGTTTCTTAAATTCCACATATGAGTGAAATCATGTGTATTTGTTTTTGTCTGACTTATTTCACTTAACATCATCACCCTCTAGGTCCATCCATGTTGTTGCAAATGGCAAGATCTCATTCTTTCTATGATTAATATTCCATTGTGTATATATAAGACTCCTTATCCATTCATCTATTGATGGACACTTGGGCTGTTTCCATATCTTGGCTATTGTAAATAATGCTGCAATTAACATAGGGATGCATCTATCTTTTTGAATTAGTGTTTTCATTTTCTTTGGGTAAATACTCAGGAGTGGAATTACTGGATCATATGGTATCTCTATCTTTAATTTTTTGAGGAAACTCCATACTGTTTTGCATAGTGGTTGCCCCAGTGTGCACTCCCACCAACAGTGCATGAGGGTTCCTTTTTCTCCACATCCTCCCCGACACTTGCGTTTCTTATATTTTTTATTTTAGCCATCTGACAGGTGTCAGGAGATATCTCATGGTTTTGATTTGCATTTCCCTGATGATGAGGGATGTTGAGTATCTTTTCATATATGTTAGCCATGTGTGTGTCTTCTTTAGAAAAATGTCTATTCAGGTCCTCTGTCCATTTTAATCAGATTGTTTCATTGGTATTGAGTTGCATGAGTTCTATATATATTTTGGATATTAATCCCTTATTGGATATATTATTTGCAAATATCTTCTCCCATTCAGCAGGTTACCTTGCCCTTTTGTTGATGATTTCCTTCACTGCGTGAAAGCTTTTTGTTTTGGTGTAGTCTCAATAGTTGATTCTTGCTTTTGTTTCCCTTGCCTGAGGAGACATCTCTAGAAAAATGTTTTCTACAGCCACTGTCAAAGAAATTACTGCCTATGTTTTCTTCTAGGAATTTTATGGCTTCAGGTCTCACATATAGGTCTTTAATCCATTTTGAGTTTACTTTTGTGTATGGTGTAAGAAAGTGATCCAGTTTCATTTCCCTGCATGTAGCTGTCCAGTTTTCCCAGCACCATTTGTTCAAGAGACTGTCTTTTCCCCATTGCATACTCTTGCCTCCTTTGTCAAGGATTAATTGACCAGATAAGTGTGGGTTTATTTTTGGACTCCCTATTCTATCACTTTGACCTACATGTCTATTTTTATGCCACTACTCTACTGTTTTTGTTACGGCAGCTTTGAAGTAGATCTTGAAATCTGGGACTGTAATACCTCCAGCTTTGTTCTTCTTTCTCAAGATTGTTTTAGCTATTTGCGGGCTTTTGTGGTTCCATCCAAATTTCAGTATTATTGTAGTTGTGTGAAAAAAATGCTCTTTGTATTTTGATTCAGGTTGCATTAAATCTCTAGATTGCTTTGGATCATATGGACATTTTAACTATGTTGCTTCTTGGGGTGCCTGGGTGGCTCAGATGGTTAAGCGTCTGCCTTCAGCTCAGGTCATGATCTCCAGTCCTGGGATCGAGCCCCGAATTGGGCTCCCAGCTCAGCAGGGAGTCTGCTTCTCCCTCTCCCGTCTCCCCTGTTTGTGCTCTCTCTCTCTCTCAAATGAATAAAATCTTAAAAAAAAAAAAACAACAACAAAACCCTCTTATGTGCCAGGCACATGCTAAGTCTTTCCATATACCACCTTGTTTCACTCTAACAGAAATCTATGAGATGGGGCCGCCTGGCTGGCTCAGTCAGTGGAGTGTGCAACTCTTGATCATGGGTTTGTGAGTTCAAGCCCCACGTTGGGTGTGGAGATTACTTAACAAGAGAAGTCTAAGAGACAAGTACCATTACTACAGATCCATTTTACAGATAAGGAATGGAGTTCACAGAGGTTATGTAACTTGTTACTCAAGGTCTCATAACCACTAAGAAACAGGACTCTGACATGGACTGACTCTCTAGGCCTCTGCCAAACCATGCCTGCAGAAGTGCACAAGGAAACTGAGGCAAAAGGAAAACAAGGTAGAGACGGGGGTGAGGTGAGCACACTGAACAGATAAGCAAAGTGTAGTCTGTTCACACAGCGCAATATTACTCAGCATTAAAAAGGAAGGACATTCTGGGCGCCTGGGTGGCTAAGTCGTTGGGCGTCTGCCTTTGGCTCAGGTCATGATCCCGGGGTCCTGGGATCGAGTCCCGCGTCGGGCTCCCTGATCCGTGGGGAGTCTGCTTCTCCCTCTGCCTCTGCCATTCCCTCCACTTGTGCTCTCTGGCTCTACCTCTCTGTCAAATAAATAAATAAAATCTTAAAAAAAAAGTGTTTCTTCCAATCCATGAGCATGGAATATCTTTCCATTTGTTTATGCCTTCTTCAGTTTCTTTCATCCATACTTTATAGTTTTTGGAGTACAGGTCTTTCACCTCCTTGGGTAAGTTTATTTCTGGTATTTTATTCTTTTTGGTGGGATTGTTTTCTTAATTTGCCTTTCTGCTACTTCATTATTAGCATATGGAAATGCAACAGATTTCTGCATATTAATTTTGTATCCTGTGACTTTACCGAATTCACTTACCACAGCTCAATTGAACATGGGCACCCCCAACAGAGACTAGAACAGCATCCCAGAAGCTCCATCACTGTCCTTTCCGATCTCCACCTGCCCCCACAAAGAAGGACCACTAACACAATTTCTAAAATAGAGATGCCTTTTGTCTGGTTTTGCATTCTATTTAAGTGCACTTGTGCAACCAACGTATAGTTGCTTTGGTACATCCACATAATGGAAAAATCTGCAGCAATGAAAAATGAACAAACTTAAGTTATATACAACAACATGGACGAATCTCACAAACATGACATTCGGTGAGTGAAGCCAGACACTGAAAAGTAGAGGTTTCAAAGAAACCCAGACAAAAGTAAACTGTAACATTACAGTTGCATGCTTGGATGGGGGCTGGGGGATGAGGCATGTGGCCATAAAAATCAGGATATTGGTCACTATTAGAAAAGTAGGGGGTTAGGGGCGCCTGGGTGGCTCGGTTGTTAAGCATCTGCCTTCGGCTCAGGTCATGATCCCAGGGTCCTGGGATCGAGCCCCGCATCGGGCTCCCTGCTCCGCGGGGAGCCTGCTTCTCCCTCTCCCACTCGCCCTGCTTGTGTTCCCTCCTCGCTCTATCTGTCTGTCAAATAAATAAATAAAATCTTTAAAAAAAAAAAAGAAAGAAAGAAAGAAAGAAAAGTAGGAGGTTATAATTTTGGTAGTGAGTCCAAGTTGGGGAGGAGGGTTTTTGGAAGATTGGCGATGTCCTATTTCTCAACTGGGTGGTGGTTACATAGTGGTTCATTCTATAAAATCAGTGAGCTGTACATTTTCTGTGTGCACTTTTGCGTGCGTATGTTATACTTTAAAACAAAAAGGTTTTAAAACTGCTTAGCTAAGTGGTATGACTCTAATCCATAACAGAGCTTATTTGGTTACCCTGGGAATTCATGACATTGCCTAAAAATGTGAAAACCTGTGATTGGTACCAGCTAGCTGTGTATCCAGGGTCCAGCTGAGAACATTCCAAGTCAACTGTCAGGCTCAGTGCTAGGCTTTATTTTGTAATTTTCCACTGTGGGGATCAGAAAGAAACTCCACTACCTCCCTACATTATATATGTGTAGCAAATAATAGATACCAACGTGAGTTAGCTTAAGAAAAAAGGAGTATGAACCTTTTCCCAGAATCTACCCAGAAGACTGTAGTTGCCTTCAGGAGGAACTAAAACCAGAATCCGAAAAGACACCAGCCCACGAAGGCACCTCAGGATCTTTCTTTTTTTTTTTTTATTTTTTTAAAGATTTTATTTATTTATTTATTAGAGAGCGAGCGAGAGAGAGCATGAAAGGGGGGAGGGTCGGAGGGAGAAGCAGACTCCCCGCCGAGCAGGGAGCCCGATGCGGGGCTTGATCCCAGGACCCTGGGATCATGACCTGAGCCGAAGGCAGTCGCTTAACCAACTGAGCCACCCAGGTGCCCCAGGATCTTTCTTGTTAGGTCCTCAGGTTCTCTTGTCCCTGCTTTTCGCTGAAAATCCATTTCATTCTTGTCTCTTTGTAGAGAGATGGTCTCTGTCAGCTTCTCTGTCGCTCTGTTCACAGAGCAGAATAAGGGCTCCCCGCAGTTGCTGAGTTTATATATACTTCAGGCCCAGCCACAGGCAGAGGCTTGTCCCAAGACTAACTATGGTTAAGTCCCAAGACAGAGTGTGGTTGGATCCTCCTCACCCCAAAACGGTGGGCCATCCAAGTATATGGTGCCGTTTTTCAAAGAAAAGACATAATGATGAACTGGGCAGATGGTCCAAAAAAGAGTCTGCTACAGAAATCAGTCATCTCCCAAATGGTGATGGACGTGCACACACCACACACTCAGATGTTTTTATTTATTTATTTATTTTAAGATTTTATTTATTTGAGAGAGAGAATGAGAGAGAGAGAGCACATGAGAGGGGGGAGGGTTAGAGGGAGAAGCAGGCTCCTCACCAAGCAGGGAGCCCAATGCAGGACTCAATCCCGGGACTCCAGGATCATGACCTGAGCTGAAGGGAGTCGCTCAACCAACTGAGCCACCCAGGCGCCCCACTCAGATGTTTTTAAAAAGTAATTGTCCTTATATTTCAGAGAGTCGGGGAAAGAAAATGTCTGGCCTCTAAACTAAGGGTAGCTTCTGCCCACCCGTCACGGTCGAATCCGGCCACCCCCAGATAGGTTTCTTATTTAAATTAAGGAATTACTTAAGGCTTTAAAATTAAATCGCTGTCAGAAGGAGAAATCCACAAAGAGAGACTGTACTTCTCAGTAAATTAGGGATAATTAGCATGTATAAAACCAATTCACAAGGAGCAGAGGTCAAATACAGGACTTCAACAGACCAACCTGGCCTTAGACCTGTTTTGTTGGGCTTACCATGGTGTTAGCCTAAAATTTGGGTGCCAAACACAGAGGCTGCCCACGTGCTCTCCAGAACCCCATGAGCTGCCCTGCTCCTCACTTATTAACTGCGACCCTACGGGTGAGCAACTGTTAAAAAATAATTAAAGGAGACAATTTAGGTGATACAAACTTCATTTAACGCTTGAAGACGTAAACTGCAAAATGGAGTGGAGCGCAGGAGGTTTGATAAGATAAAGAGTAAAGAATGAGGAAGAGAAAGAAAATATTTGATTGGCTGGGGCCACCTAGTCAGCCTAGCTTGGGGTGAGTTGGCGTGGCGTTTGGGGATTGGCTGATTGCATCGACTGTGTTCCTGAGCATTTACAGGGACATAGAAGGTGTATAAATTTCGATGTGCTTATGGAGCAGCATGAGCAGGAAGGGCTCCATCTTGGGCCTAGAAAGTTATCTCAATGCAATCTTTTTTTTTTTTTTTTAAGATTTTATCTATTTATTTGAGAGAGAGAGAGCATGAGCTGGGGGGGGGGGTGGTGGAACAGAAGGAAAGGGAGAAGCAAGCTCCCCACTGAGCAGGGAGCCCAAAACAGGGCTCAGTCCCAGGACCCTGAGATCATGACCTGAGCCGAAGGCAGATGCTTAACCGACTGAGCCACCCAGGCGCCCCTCAATGCAATCTTATTACCAATAGACTCTAAAACCATTGGTGTTTGTGACTTCTGATCAATTTACATAATTAAATGGTCAATGACTCGATCTCTCTTAATCTATTAACTACGTAACTAAATCTACTGAAATGCAACACAATCTAAGTAATTCTAAGCCAATTAGCTTAAAATCAATTGCCTAAAGATAATTCAGTTAAAGCCAATGGTTTAATCAATCTATTAATACATTTACTTATAATCAGTCATCTAACATCTTATTTTCCCCAGCTTTATGGAGACATAATCGACATATACGATCTTGTAAGCTTAAGGTGTACAACGTGATGATTCAGGACAAGTGTATATTGTGAAATGATCACAGTGAGGTTAGTTAATACGTCCATCACCTCACATAATTACCAACTTGTGTGTGTATGTGGTGAGAGCACTTAAGGTTTCCTCTTTGAGTAACTTTAAGCATATCACACTGTGTTGTGAACTATAGTCAGCATATTTTACAGTAGATTCCCAGAATTTATTCATCTTATACCTGGAAGTTTGTACCCTTTGACCAACATTTCCCCATGTCCCCCACCTCCCGCCCCTGGCAACCACCATTCTGCTGTTTCTATGAATTCTGCTTTTTTAGATGCCACATATAAGTGAGATCATACAACATTTTCTTTGCTTATTTCACTTAGCATAATGCCCTCAAGTTCCATCCATGTTGTCCCCAGATGGCAGGATTTCCTTCTTTTTAAGGCTGAATAATTAATATTCCATTGTGTGTGTGTATCACATTTTATCTACTCATCCATCGAGGGACACTTAGGTCATTTCCATGTCGTGGCTGTTGGGAATAATGCTACAAGAACATAGGGCTGCAGATATGTCTTCGAGGTAGTGATTTCATTTCCTTCGGATATATACCCAGAAGTGGGATTGCCAGATAATCTGGTAGTTCTATTTTTAATATTTTGAGGAATTTTCATACTGTTTTCCATAGCTGCTGCACCACGTTACATTCCACCAACAGTGCACAAGGGCTCCCTTTCCTCCACATCTTGGCTGGCACTTGTTATTGCTTGTCTTTTGAATAATAGCCATTTTAACAGGTGCAAGGCGAGATCTCATTGTGGTTTCGATTTTCTTTCTTTCTTTTTTTTTTTTTTTAAAGATTTTATTTATTTATTTGACAGAGAGAGAGATAGCGAGAGCAGGAACACAGCAAGGGGAGTGGGAGAGGGAGAAGCAGGCTTCCTGCAGATCAGGGAGCCCTATGCGGGGCTCGATCCCAGGACCCTGGGACCATGACCTGAGCCGAAGGCAGACGCTTAACGACTGAGCCACCCAGGCGCCCTGTGGTCTCGATTTTCATTTCCCTGATGATTAGCGATGCTGAGCACCTTTTCGTGTACCTATTGGCCATCTGCATGTCTTTAGAAAAATGTCTATTCAGGTCCTTGGCCATTTTTAAATCGAATCACTTGTGTTTTTGCTCTTGAGTTATAGGAGTTCTTTATATATTTTGGAGATTAACCCCTTCTCAGATACATGATTTGCAAATATTTTTTTTCCCATTCCATCAATTACCTTTTCATTTTGTTGATTGTTTCTTTTGTGGCTCAAAAGCCTTTTTGTTTGATGTTGGCCCACTTGTTTATTTTTGTTTTGTTGCTTGTGCTTTTGGTTTCGTATCCAAAAAATCATTGCCAAGGCAATGTCAAGAAGCTTTCTACCATCATTTGTTAAATAAAATGATTCCTCCTCATTTGAGAATGTTTATGTTTTTACATGCATTTTTTTCTCTTTCACCTAGTTTTGAGTGTTTCATGGGGTTTTCAGCCAATTCATTAAGTGTAGTTCCTCCTTAAATTTATATTTTAAGGAGGCACTTATTAGACTAAATGTATTTCATATAGGATATATGGAATTAATTATGGTTTTAGGAATCTTTTTTAGTTTTGCCTACATTTGAATAGCCAAGGATTTTTTTTCCCAGTTCTATGCATGAAATCTTTAACAAAGTAAAAAAACAAAACAAAACAAACAGCGGCCACCAAAATACAAAGACATCTAAAAACACAGCAAAGCCAAAAAGTCATAACAACAACAGCAACAACAACAACAAATCATTTACAAACTCTGTCGCAAAATAAATATTTTACATTGGACTAAAATTAAAAGGTCAATATGTCACTGTTTGGCTTGATTTTTAGGAGAGCCTTAGGCAAACTGACCTGCTCCTCTCCAAATTTACTCAGTTAATGAAAACATTACTTGTTGGGGCAAATTTTTGGTCACTCACAACCTCCCCTTTTCCTTTGCAGCCCAGTACGTGCTCCATTATCTCCTCAACTGACATCAACAAAATGGAACTTAAGCAAATCATAGCTAAATTAAGAGTTGTGGTTGTTGAAGCAATGAATGTTAATTACAACAAAAACTGAAAGCTGGGGCACCAGGGTGGTTCAGTCGGTTAAGCCTCTGACTCTTGATTTCATTTCGGGTCATGATCTCAGGGTTGTGAGATCGAGCCCCGTGTCGGGCTCCACACCCAAGATTCTCTCTCTCCCTCTCCCCCTGCTCCTCCCCCTGCTTGTGTGCTCTCGTTCTCTCTCAAAAAACCCAAAAACCAAAAAGCAAAAACAACAACAAAAAACCTTCAAAAGCTTCCTGTCTATATGGCAGAATCTTTATCCAGTAAACCCATGTTCCTGTAATTCTTCAGAATGACATTCTGGAAAAAGGGGCCCTGACCCTGGTCCAAGCAACTCCGTTCATCGTTGGTGAAGTATACAGCCACATTCTGGAAGGTCACTGAGTCCTGAAAGAATTCCTAAAGTCAGTAATCCAGTAGCTCAGAGCTGGACCAGGGCAATGTATAAGGTTGGGGTGAAAGATGCTCTGGTTCTTTTTTTTTTTTTTTAAAGATTTTATTTATTTATTTGACAGAGAGAGACACAGCGAGAGAGGGAACACAAGCAGTGGGGAGTGGGAGAGGGAGAAGCAGGCTTCCCAGCAAGCAGGGAGCCCAATGCGGGGCTCAATCCCAGACCTGAGCTGAAGGCAGACGCTTAACGACTGAGCCACCCAGGTGCCCCGCTCTGGTTCTTCTTTTGGCAGCTTGAATTCAGTGCTGAATGAAATGAATGAAAACTCACTGACCTAGGAAATTCTCTTGCCTCTTTGTGATTTGTCCTTCTTTTTCTCTTTACCAGATTCTAAAACCAAAGTGGCAAATGGCAAAGGTGATGTTGTTCCCAGAATAGACAAGCAGGAAAATCACACCTAAATAGTTTAATTTAAGGTTCATCTGTTGTTTGGAAAAAAAAAAAAACAAAACAGAAACAACCCTCTTTGTCTGGGTCACTGCTCTCCAAAATTCAGTCATTTGCAAGAGGTACCTCAAATAAATGAAATTATCGGGCGCCTGGGTGGCTCAGTTGGTTAAGCGACTGCCTTCGGCTCAGGTTGTGATCCTGGAGTCCCGGGATCGAGTCCCGCATCGGGCTCCCTGCTCGGCGGGGAGTCTGCTTCTCCCTCTGACCCTCCTCCCTCTCATGCTCTCTGTCTCTCATTCTCTCTCTCTCAAATAAATAAAATCTTAAAAAAAATAAAAAATAAATGAAATTATTCATCGCCCCAAATGAATGATTTTGCAGATAATCACCATCATTGAGAGGTAATATTATTGGGGTCACTACCATTGGAGCCCTGTCTTTTCCACTTTGGTGGACCAGAAAAATATTTTAAAGTTATTTTCCATATGCTTACTCCCCCTGCCCCTGCCCATGCCTCATCCTTTAAAAAATCTCTTCCCATCCTTACTGCACTAGTGAAATTACTCTCTAAGCTCACCACAAATAACCAACCGGTGTTGAATCTAGTGGCCTATTTTCGGTCCTCGTCCTATTTAACGTCGTTGCAACTTTTCAAGTAATTGCCCACTGGTATTGACTGAAATCTCTCTTGGCTCTCAGGACACCAGCCTTCCTGGACTTCCTTTTGGCAGCTCCTAGGTCCACTTCTCATGCTCCTTGTCTCTTTTTTCTTCTGCCTACTTCTGAAAGGTTTTCTGGTCCCTGGAGTTCTGGCTTCTATTTGTACATTCTTTATCTACATGCTCTTCCTTCTACGTATTTAGAGAATGGTTCACCACCACCCCCCTTTTTTTAAAGATTTTATTTATTTATTTGACAGAGAGAGAGAAAGCACAAGTAGGCCGAGTAGCAGGCAGAGGGAGAGGGAGAAGCAGGCTCTCCACTGGGCAGGGAGCCGGATGTGGGGCTCAATCCGAGGGCCCAGGGATCATGACCTGCACTGAAGGCAGCCGCTTAACCAACTGAGCCACCCAGGCACCTCAGAATGGTTCACCCTTACACCAAGCTAGAAACCTGGACGCAGTCATGGAGTCCTCTCACTCCCTCGTCTTCCATATCCATTTTGGCCACCAAGTTCTGTCCATTTTATCAGAGAAACCTTTCCTCCCTCTATTGTTTTCCCGTTATTTTCAGGGCCAATGCCTTAGCCTAAATCTTTGCTGATTCTAGCCTGACCTATCACCATCTCTTTTACACCGGTCTCTCTGCCCCTCAGAACACCCTCCACACTAGTCACAAGATTTGCAGTTACAATAAATACAGCAGATCCTGCCCTTCTTTTAAAGGTATTTTCTCTACCTAAAAAATGAAGTGTAAGCATCACTGCGTGGCTTGCAGGGTCTCTATGATTTATTCTGCAGTCACCTGTCCTCTAGTCCTCCCACAACACTTTCCCTCCCACCCCTGGCCTTTTCTTGAGACTACCTAGGGTGCTCCCTGTTCCTAGAATGCCTTTTCTCACCTTCACCTGGCATTCCTGTTCTTCAAGATTCTGGTTCAAATGTCAACTCACGTTTCTTCCCGGAAGACTTTTCTAGCACCTCAGGCCAGGTGAGTTACCCCTTCTCGAATTGCCCTTTGGCAGTCCATTTGAATGGTAATGACAGCTTAACTTTTCTAGAATGCTTATTAGGTGCTCCAAGTTCTTTACTTTCATCATCTCACATTTCCTCATTATAAGAGATTCACTAGGAAGGCATTAGTATTTTTATCCTGATTTTTCACCTGAAGTTTAGCTAGATTAAGGCAAACTGACCATGATCATAAGTCTATAGACAGTCGAGGCTGTTTGACTTTTCCAATATCCACTGGCTCCCAAATTCCAGCGTGCATCAGAATTACCCATTGGGCTTGTAGAAACACGGACTGCCTGCATCCCACCCCCCACCCCACCCCCCGCAGACTTTCTGATTCAGCAGGTTTAGGAGTGGGGGTCCGGTGATCTGCACTTCCAAACAATTCCCAGGGGATGCCTATGCTGCCGGTTCTGGGACTGCACTTTTACACCTTTGCTCCTGAAAGCGTCTTAGAGAACGCACAGCATCAGCATCCTCTGGGAGTTTCTTAGAAATGAAACCTCTCCGGCTTCACCCTTGCCCTACTGAATCAGACTGCATTTTTAACGATTCCTGGTGATTTCGTGTGCACCTTGTTTGTGTGTACCCATCACACACTTTTGTACCGAGACAGACTCTAAAGGGGACAACACGTAATTTTAAATTTTAATTTACAGAGAGCGTCTCTGGGGCAAGAGTGAGCAGGGAGCACTTCCGCCAACCCCAGAGCTACAGAGGCGGGGAGGAGGGGCGGGGAGATGAAATTGGAGACTCCCAGGCCTCGGCGCCGCCCGCTCCGCCTCCAAGTCGCGCCGCGCCCCGCCCCCCTCTCCGAGCTCAGCCCGTTAATTGGCCATCGGAGTTCCCCCCCCCCCGAGCGCCCCGCCCCGGTTTCCGCTCGGCCCCGCCTCCCCGAGGAGGCGGCTACCGCGCGACACCCACGCGGCGCTCTCCTCCCCCGCACCGCGCCGGCGGCTCCCCCGGGTCCTCCGGACCACCGAGCCCTCTTCCTAGAGCAGCCCGGGAGGAGACCCCCCGACTCCTCGCTTCCTCGGGTGCCAACGCAACCAGCACCTGGAAGTGCAGACGTCTCCGCAGTTCCTAGAGTCGTCTGTACAGCTCCCGTCGTTACTCTTTCATTCACGCCACAAACGATGCTTGGACTCCTGGCCTTTGGCAGAGAGATGAATGAGACCCAGTCCCTGTCCACGTCAAGGACTGCAGGACTGGGTGATCAACTCTGTACCGCCGAGGAGCTGGAGGCGCGGGGGCCGGATCGAAGGAATCTGTCCCGGAGGGGGAACGGCCCCCGGGGCTGGCAGTCGCCTGCCCTGTAGGCGCTCCGGTGTTTGGTGAATGGAGAGCATTCCGGGTGGAAGAAAGGCGGCTGCCAGGAAAACGTCTCGCCGTGCAGGATTGAGGGTGCCTGAAGATGAAGCTGGGAAGGTAAGCAGGGGCGACCCTGAAGGGCTTCGTGGGCGTGAGAAGACATGTAAACAATGTTCTGCGTAGCCCAGATGGTATTTTTAAGCAGGACATCAGAGCTCTGATTTGCACCTTTAAAATACAACTGGCAGCCAGGCTGGGTTTGGAAGAGGGGGAAAAAATCTGACGTACGTATGAAGTATGGTGACAGAATGGAGACGGGGGTGGCCTGACATTCACTTATTCGTTAGCAGTCTTGTTTCTTCCATTGAGGTAACTTGCATGAGAGAAGGACTGTGTCTGTTTAGTTCATTTCTCTTGCCCAGCACTCCGAAGAGTGCCTGGCACACAGTAGGCCCAGAACTAATGTTTGTTGGGTGGATGAATGAGTCAGTTTGCGATGGATAGGACTTCCTGATTGGATAGCAAATGAAAGTGGGAGGTAGAGGTGAGCATCGCCGAAGACTAGAACACAAATAGTGGAACCTTGTTTAGAGGGTGTTTGCCGAGCTCTTCTCCCGGGCTGTCCACCAACAAGGTGCTGTAGGGCAAAAGACCAGAGCAGGCTCGCAACTAACGGTGTAGTCAAGGGAGGGGCCCAGGGCCCAGAATGTGCTAACAAGTGCCAGTTCTGGTTCTTAGTCCCACCAGCCAAAAATGTCAGTTTCTTTTCTGCCCATTTACAGAACCAAATTTGAGAAGTGCCTGCTTTTTTGTTTTGTTTTGAATCTTACAGTCCACATGCAAAGAATCCATATGACTGTGACTTTAAGATTGTTTGTTATTTCATTATATTCATGTGTCATCATCTAATAAAACCATTCCCTGGCGCTTTTGTTGTTTGTTTACCTCCACAGGTAATGCAGGAATGAATGTCTTCAGGTCTTGCTTTTCCTTTTTTTTTTTTTTTTTGCTTTCGTTGAATGCTTCCACAGATTACTAGTCGGATAATATTACATCTTTTAGCTCTTACTCATTTTCCCTCACTGCTTTCCAAAAAGTTAATAATAGCAACAACAATATCTCTTTATGCAACAGTTATAAATTATATGAGAATCTACTGGTGGTAGGTCCTGAGCTGGGCTCTAGAGGCATAATATGAGCAATATAGCACAGACCCTGCTCTCATGTAGCTTCCAGTCTCGTATGAGAGGGTGGCATTCATCAAGTTATCACACAAGTGTATAATTACAAACTGACAAATGGCGTGAATTAAAAATACTGGCTGCTAGCTAAGACGGTGAAACCAGTATTACAATTTCAGCAGCACTCGTGGTAGTTTGCGGGGTTTCATTTTTAATTTTCCTACTGTACTACCTTCGTTTTAAATTTTCCTGCTGTACTTGAAACAAATGGTTTCCCAGGATTGCTTTGCTTTGCCTTCTAGGCTTTAAATTAACCTGAGTTGTCCCTCCCTAGCTCATCCTGCTGCTTAAGGGAAGTACTCTATTGTAAACCAGCAAAAAATTACAAATTTAGGCCTGAATTATTTCAAGATGAATAGCTAGAATGTACTTAGAACTTGTCCTCTCCTCTCCTCTTTATTCTTTAACAGACTCCCCCTATCAAAGTCATTTCAGCTGTTGGAGCTAAGTAGAGAAGACTATCTCTTGCCTACCTGGCTCACAAGGCTATTCTGAGAATTACAAAAAATAAAAAATTAAAGGGGCTTTGCAAACATGAAAGGTTTTTGGATGATAATCCCTGCATTTGCACTGCCCTCTTTACTATTGTTCGCTTTATTTCATGTCTATTCAACAAATATTTATTGGACATTGATCTAGTGCCAGGTGCTGGGGATGCAAAGAGACACAAGATCCAGGTTCTACCCTCATGGAACTTACATTGTAATGTGCACTGGAGAACTGTGGGTCAAGGTGAAAAGAATTTGAAAGTCACTACCCACCTAGTCCCATCACTGCACAGACCAGGTGCCAGAGGACTGAACATTTACCTCTCCCATGTTTTGACAGCTCCTCGCTGCCCACGACCCACGGCAGATCTTACCCCTCAGGCACACCTAGAGGAGGCTTTATCTAAGCATTAAAAGATTGGACCCTTTCTGCAAGTAATGGGGTAACAGCTTTTCTTTAAATTCCCATTTAAAGAGTTCCATAGTATCCTCTATTCGTATGTATCCCAGTCTCTGGGTGAATGGTTAAGTGGTCCCGTTGTCAATCCTCGTGTAAGTCAGCAGAGGTCCTAAAAACCTTGGTACCAGTTATGATTTTGTTACAGGCACCGAAAGGTAACGTAGCCTCCGGTTTCCTAGACTTAGAGGGGGTGGGGCCAGAGGGGAGGTAGGTTTAGACTGGTTCCCCCCTAATTTTAAGATCATGGCGGGTCCTCCACCATCCTCCTTCTTCAGTTTTTCAGCCCAAGGGCTAACCACCAAGACATAGGTCCAAACTCTATTAAGGCAGCCTCGGTGGAGGAAGGCAAACGCGGGGCACTCGCGAAGACGAACATGGGACATCGAGTTGTACTGTGAGAGGTCCGCAGGTGGAGGGGGTGGTGAAAGAGGGACCGTTCGGAGCGTGCGCATTAGAGCACCAACGTGTGCGCTGGCGGCGCAGAGAAGGGGCGGGGCGCCACCGGCGGAGAGGGGCGGGCTCGGCGTCAGCTGTGTAAGGTAATTGGCTCTGCGATGGGGAAGGGGCCCGCTTCCGCCGGACGACGGAAGTGGCTCTCCAGCCTTGCCAGTAGGCCATGGAGACGGTGGCACAGTAGCGACCTAGGTGTGAGGATTGCAGGGGCGGCGGCCATGGAGGCCGTACTGAACGAGCTGGTGTCTGTGGAAGACCTGCTGGTGAGGCCTGGCCTCGAGGGAGGGAAAGGGACTATTCGGACGGGCGGGTCCCGAGGAGAGTCCGGTTGGGGCCAGACCCTCTACCCAGCATCAGTTTTGCCTAGGGAAGCGGAACTACGGCTCCCGGCATCCTCTGCAGCGTCCGGCCCCTGCCCAGAGGTTCTACTTTGTCCGGTAGCCTAATGGGAATTGTAGTTTTCTGCGCCGCCACGCCCCACACTCGGGGCCTGCAGTCTGGCGTAGAAAGACTGACAGGTTCTGGGCGCGTGCAGGAGTTAGGTCAGGGTGCGGGCACGTTTGTTTTTTTTTTTTAATTGTTTTTAATTGTTCCTTCAGTGATGGTGGGGGGAATATAGCAACTACCATGAAGATTCTTTAATATATTACTCACAGAATCCGGAACGGTGCTAAGTGCATTGCAGGCCATATCTCAATCTTTGTAGCTCTGTGGGCTATTGTGGGCACTGTGAGGACTGTTTTTATTCCCAATTTGCAGATAAGAAAAGGTCCAGGCCCGACAGGGTGGGGCCGGTTGGGGGAAGCAGCCACCGACGAGGGACTGCGGGGGTGGTGGTTGAGCAGTTCTGACAGCGTGTTTACTGTTTAGCCACTCGGGGTCAGCTGCCTCGGGAGCAGTGCCTGGAGCCGCCAGTAGGCGGCATCTCCGCTCGGTACCACTAGGGGGAGGGAAGCGGACGGGGGTTACCGTCCAAGGAGACAGACCCTCGCTAAGAAGCAGAATCCCTGGGTCTGGGTCCCAGGGATGAAGCTAGCGGAACCTGGGGTGCCGGATGCCAAGACCCGCGAGGGAAATGTGGCAGAGACTGGGGAAGATGGGGCTAACTGGGAATTGGACACGCAGGTCCTGCTAGAGAATGGCGGGCCCCTTCGTTTCTAAATGACTCCTCTCCTCTCCTATGGCAGAAGTTTGAAAAGAAATTTCAGTCTGAGAAGGCAGCAGGCTCCGTGTCCAAGAGCACGCAGTTTGAGTATGCCTGGTGCCTGGTGCGAAGCAAGTACAACGATGACATCCGGAAAGGCATCGCCCTGCTGGAGGGTGAGGAGCTAGGCTGCCCCGCTCTCCCCTTCCCAGCTGCCAGCCGGATCTGCCCACTACTGCCATGGCCTCGTTCACTGCCTCCATCTCAAGTGCTGGGATCCTTTTTCAACATGGGAGCCTATAATAGTCACCTCGCAGTTATTTTCCTGTAAAGAGCTGCGACAAAGGGCTGCCCCTTAGCCTGGCTTCTCCCAGGGTGCTTTTGGCTAATTACCACCTCATCCTTGTTTAGCCCCACAGAGTCAGAGCACGGCAGTCCCCGCAGGACTCTGGCAATCTGGTAGCCTGACCATAAGGAGAGTGACTTGTCTGAGGTCACACAGCTAATGAATTCGTGGCTGAATTAGGACTAGAAGCTTCTGTCCTGTGTGTCCCAGACCCTTGCTTTTCGCCCCCACCATGCTGTTTATTCAGCAGCTGTTGAAAACCTTCCATGAGGGTGGTGTGGAAGAAGTACAGAAGACAGGCCCCCAGACCTGGGAGCAGATGGCACTGTTTCGATTGGAATCCTATTTCCTATTGGTTTTGGATGGGTCACCATTTGTCAGAGGCCACAATACCTGACCTTTAATCTCTGTCTCCTGTACCCGTTTCTCTTGGTCAAGTAATCATGTGTACGCAAACAGGGTACTAGCGAAGGATGGCCATTGTAAATCTATAAAAACAAAAGTATTTTCTTTCTTTCTTTTTTTTTTTTAAAGATTTTATTTATTTATTTGAGACAGAGAGAATGAGAGAGAGAGCACATGAGAGGGGGGAGGGTCAGAGGCAGAAGCAGGCTCCCTGCCGAGCAGGGAGCCCGATGCGGGACTCGATCCCGGGACTCCAGGATCATGACCTGAGCCGAAGGCAGTCGCTTAACCAGCTGAGCCACCCAGGCGCCCAAAACAAAAGTATTTTCTAATGCAAATAACTTCACCCTACATTTGCCATTTGGCTCATTCAGATTTCTCAGGTTTCCTCTACAGCTGGGCACAGCCGTAGATGGGGTCTCTAAGCATTGCCAGTTCTAGTTGAGGAGACAGAACAGACACTTGGGCAGATTGATAAACACCCACAAAACTACCAAATTCTACTGCATAGCATACAACCGAGCACATAAGCCTCTGGGAAGTCACTGAATTAAGAAAGAATCAGGTCATGTCACTCAGGGAACACTCACAGAAGATGAGCTTCGAGCTGATTTTTTTTTTAAGGGGGAGAGAGGGCACACTTATTTGAACGCTAGTCTGGGCAGCAAGTGACCGCAGTGAGAACACACGGTGCTAGAAGTGAGGAGAGCTGCCTTTGGCTTCTCCAGCGCCTTGATTTCCTGTCGGTTCACTTAGATGAGCCAGAGCTGACTGCAGCATGGAGACCAGGGTGTTGATCACCCGGGTGTCCGGCAGCCTGGGTCCGTGCTGCCCCGGAGGTCTGACGGGGAAGCCACGAGTGGCCAGAGCTGAAAGGGAAGCACAGGACAGTGACTTTCTCCCAGGATCATACAGGGGTTCAGAGAGTGGACGGGGTCTCTGGGACACAAGCACTAGGAAAGGAGAGAAGCGGTTTTCACCCTCTTTCCTCCACCCTCCCCAGAGCTGCTGCCCAAAGGGAGCAAAGAGGAGCAGCGGGATTATGTCTTCTACCTGGCTGTGGGGAACTACCGGCTCAAGGTAAGGTGGGGGTGCCGCAGCGCCCTCTCGTTTCTCCGCCACGGGGGAGCCCTGGGCCTCGGGAAGGCCGAGGAGGGCTGTAGGCAGGAGACAGAGGTGCAAGGTGATAGATAGCAGGCTGAGGGAAGACGAAAGACAGAGATTCCAGCTGCCGAGGGTGTGGGGAGCAAGGTGACCTCAGGTGGGAGTGCAGCCCCAAGCCTTGGGTTATCTCCCCCATCTTATCACCCCCACACAGTTGGGGTGGTTTGTGGACTCTACTCCATGGGGTGGGGCTGGAGTCAGGGAGGAGGAGGGGCGGTGGAGGGAGAGGGAGGAGCCCCCAGGGCCAGTGAAGGGAAGGCCCCTCTGATGGGCAGGAGGAGTGACAGAATACTGAGGGTGTGTGTGGGGGGCATGTTTTCCCTGAGTGCAGGAATATGAGAAGGCATTAAAGTATGTGCGGGGCCTGCTGCAGACTGAGCCCCAGAACAACCAGGCCAAGGAACTGGAACGGCTCATTGACAAGGCCATGAAGAAAGGTGAACTCTTCTTCTCTGACCTCCTCCACTCCCCACTCTCCTGGGCCCCAGCATCCCCAGGCGTCTCTCGGCTTTTTTTGGTTAAGTCCTCTTCCTTCCCCCAGGCCTGGGCTCTCTGGTCTCCCTTTAAATGCCCCCCTACCCACCCCCCCAAGCAATTCCTCCTCAGCCCCTCAGAAGCCTTCTTTCTCCAAGCCTTGGAATCCCTCACCTCATGACTCCAGGGGAAGAGGCACGTCTTTTGAGGAGCATCGGGCAGGGAGAAAGAAGATGGTGGGCAGGGTCCCTGTGGGGGCTGGGCTCCTGACAGTCTCCCTTTTCCCTTTCCCAGATGGACTAGTGGGCATGGCCATTGTTGGAGGCATGGCCCTGGGCGTGGCGGGTCTGGCTGGACTCATCGGACTTGCTGTGTCCAAGTCCAAATCCTGAATGAGACTGCACCTCCGCCTCTGCCCAGGGATACGTGGGAGCCTATGGAGGACACCCGAAGAGGGGGGACCCATCCATCCTTGCTCTTTCTTCTGCACCCCATCACTGCCCTCTGGCGTTCAGCCTCCTTTCCCCAGAGACGTGTCCAGTAGCCCCAAACCATGTGCTCCGGATGAGTGTAAATAAAACTGGGCCTTGGCTTGGGAACTGCTGTGTCCGTGTTGAGGAAGGGGCGGGCTCCATTGGGCCCCAAGGTGGGGGTCACCCGTGGTCCTTTCCTGCTCACCTTCTTACTCCAACCCCCCGTGGCTGGTGTGGGGTTTGCCTTTGTCCGCCAAGCTGCCCAGACCCCACGCCCTTCCTTCCTCCCCCTCCTCCAAAGCTGTGTGCTTGAGCAGTGGTAGGCAGAACGGGGACGGGGGACGGGGACAAGGCCTTTGCATGGCACAAGAATCCTGGGAGAAAGCAGTGACTGGAGGCGGGAAGGGCAGAGCTGAGGGGACAGGCCAGGATTTATGCCTCCTGTCTCCTCTGACCCACACAGCTGCCTCTCAGCGCGTGGAGTTTTCCACACCAGGGGGCCCCCCACTCAGTTTCCTCTAAAACCTCCGCCCTTCCCTCCCTTTGTCTTCCTGCATTCCCCCCCCACACCACCCCGCCCTGTCATCCTCCTCAGAGGAGGGGCCGCTGCCCAGGGGCAGGAATGGGCATTTGGCAAGAGTTCTTGAGAAAAGTTACAAACTCAGGACATCCCGGTTGTCAGCTCAGAGATGGAAGGTCAGGACCCAGTCCCCACCCAGCCTGCTTTGCCCCACACCCGCCCCGTGCCAGGCTCAGCATGGGCCTGTCTTGCTTCACTGCATACCTCTCGTTCCACAGCCAAGCCAGCCTGGCTTGGGGGGATTGGGGAGGAGGCACCTGAGGGGAGCGCAAGGAAGCCTGACACCGGGGCGGGTGGGAGGGGTAGTGGGGGGATACATTCGGCTCAGTGATATCCTGTGAGACTGCCTGGGGGTAGCATCCAGCCCCTGTCCCCTGGAGACTGAGCCCCTGCTGCATTTGCAGGATGAGAACCAGAGCTGTCCTGGCTGTGGCCTAGGGGCAAAAAATGGTACCATCCACAGCAGGACAGGTGCTCAGCAGGTGCTCGCCGTCAGCTTGGGGTGGGGACCCGGATGTTTCTAATCTGTCATAATTAATAGAGCTGGTGATAGTTCTGATGGCTGATTAGCCACAGGATCACATTCTGGGCCTGTAATTTATCCCCCTCAGTGGCCCTTGGCAGCAAGATCAAGCTTGGTGCCGAGAATCAAAGATCAGTCTGACAAGGGGGGAAATTCAAGTTCAGGAAGTTGAAGTTTGGAGGAAAGCAACTGGTGGCCTCACCCCAGCTTGCGGTATCCAGACCCAGGGTGGTCACCAAGGAGGGAGCAGGTCACACTTGTGGGGAGCTTTTGATCTGGGGTGACAGGTCTTAATACAACCCATGAGGTGAGGAAGCTAATTCTAGTTCACAGAAACAGAAACAAGCTCATGGGGCTCAAACTTCATGCCTGTGTCGCTGTGGTAAATACTGGGTCTGGTTTGAATCCGGGTTGGATGGACTCCAGAGCAGTGGGTTTCTCCCAAATAGCCTGTTCCCTTATTCAACCTTAATTTTCCTTGGAAGATTTGGCCCAAACCCTAGGTCTTTTGCGTCTTTTAAATTGTTCTCACCAACATCCAGGAGAGTGGCTCTGCTTCCCGGATCCTGCCACACCAAAGGTCTGTCTGTGCGCACTCTCTCGGTCACCTTCTCTCTCCTTGTCCTCTTACTCCATTCTCTGGCCCCCGATGAAGGCTGAGTCAGAGACGCTTCCCCTTGGCTCCCACTGCCTTCCATGGGGGCCCCTCCTTGGCTGTATCCGTTTGTTCGTTCGTCACTCCCATAAGTCCTCTCCGCCCCCCTCCTGGGGCGGGGAGCCCAGAGGCTGGGGGAGGGGGTGGACTTTTGGCCTGTTTCTTTTATTCCCTCCATCTCTTCGTCAACAGCTGCCCAGTGCTCTAGGCTCATTCCTCTGCCCGGACCTTCCGGGAAGCAGAGACCCAGAGAGAGGGCTGACGACAGAAACCGGGAGACAGACCTGGGGTCCACACAGCAGCTGGCCCCCCTTCCTCTCTCCCCAGCCTGCCTTAACACCCCAACTTAGCCAAAACCCCTCAAGTTCTTGCGGGGCTCAGCCCCTCCCCTCCTCTGGGGCCCCCGGCGCCCCTCGGGGCCCTGCATCCCACCATGTCAGTGGCCGTGGAGACCTTCGGCTTCTTCATGGCAGCGCTGGGGCTGCTGATGCTGGGGGTGACCCTGCCACACAGCTACTGGCGAGTGTCCACCGTGCACGGGAACGTCATCACCACCAATACCATCTTCGAGAACCTCTGGTTTAGCTGTGCCACCGACTCCATGGGAGTCTACAACTGCCGGGAGTTCCCGTCCTTGCTGGCCCTCTCTGGTATGGGGTGGGGAGAGCTCCAGGGGGCAGAGGGTGGCAGGAGGCTGGAGGAGGGAGAGAGCCCCAGGGAGGGTGGGTGCTGCCCATGGTCGGGCCTTGGGTGCCAGACTGTCGAGGGAGGCCTGGATCAAGCTGGGGGGAGGGGGGCAGTGCCCTTTCTGGAACTGCGGTAGAGACCCCGTCCCACGTGTCCCCCTGCCCTAATGTGACACTCCTAGTAGTTACAAGTGCAGGCACCAGGGTCTGCCTGCTGGGCTCGGTTTACTAGCTCTGTGCCCCAGGCAGGTGATACGTGAGCTTCATTGATCCCATCTGTAGGGTCAGGGTAATAATCGCCCTGGCTCGTGGGATGGCCGTGTGCTGCGATAAAGCACACAGGATGTCAACGTGGTACGTTAGCGGATGTATGCACACAACCAATTTCAGCCTCTTAGCTCTGGCGTGGGAGGGCTGGGGTTCATGGGGTGAAGAGGATGCCCCATCTTGGGTTCTTGGGGTTGAGACACGTACAAGCCTCAGGCTCCTGGGGCATCGGTCCCACTGCCGTGGCGAGTTCTAAAGGGCCCTTTGAAAGGGAGTCTCCCCGAAGCTCTGAGGGTCTGGAAGCAGGTAGGGGCTGTATGCGCGCGCATGGGCGTGTGTGCTCGGCATTCTCAGGCAGTGTATTTTTTGAAGTTCTTCGCAGGCTGGAGCCTACAGCTCTTTTGGCCCAGAAAGGTTCTCCCTGGTGGCGGTCGCATCTTCCTGCTTCCTGTTCACCCTATGAGTAGCCCCCCCTCCGGCGGCCCCATGCCAGAGACCAAGAGGGGAGGACCAGGTACCCTCGGCAGTGTTGCTCCCACCCCTCCTTGTAGCCATCGTGCTCTTTCCGGGCCCCCACTGCAGGTGCGGGGTAGTGGACAGAACTAAAGCCAACGCTGGGTCTGGAACAGGGCTCCACGAAATCCTCCAGGAATGCCAGAGATGCTCTGAGAAGTTAGGGGATCTCGGTGGGTCTCCGTGCCCCCACTCTTCCCAGAATCTTCTCAGACAGCAGTAGGGGCTTCACGCTTTCATCCCTCTCCCCAGCACTTACTGTGTGCAAGGCAAGTGCCCCCCCGCCCCCACAGCTCCCTATAAAAGCTGAGTACCCTCTGGGCCAGAAGCCCAGGATGCCGGTGGCCTGAAGAGACGTTGGAGGCAGCCGACTCAGCAGCCACGGCCAGTCCCACCTCCCCCACCCCAACCATACCGTGGCTTGAGGAGGGGCCTTTGCTGTGAGCCTGTCCGCCCGAGAAGGGCCCTGCTTGGAACTGCTGACGGAGGGGCAAGAGCATGCTGGTGGGGAAGGGCAGGGGGCCGCTGCCCAGCGCTGGGTGCCATCCGGGCCCCAGACATGGTTCTCGGCTCTTCAGCTGTTCCCTCTCAGCGCTGTCTCCGTGCAGCCTGTTAGTGGCCTCCTCATACCAAAGCTGGGAAGCCCCAAGGACAAGCGTTAACCTGCCCAGGGTCCCACAGGTGGTAGGGGGGCTGGAACCCAGGCTGGCGGGTCCCGAGGGGAGGTCCTATCATTTAATCCCGCCCAGCCCGCGCTCCCTCGGGGCCCATCAGTAATCTCCCCTTGGTCTACCACGGCCACCTGGGGACCCAGGGCCAGGCAAGTCCCAGGTGGAAATGCATGGTGAATGGGTGCGTAGAAGATACGGGGCAGGGGAGAGGGTGGGAACTCCAGAGGGAGTGAGAACTTTGTCCCTCCTCCCTACCTGCCAACCCCGGGCCACTCCACATCCTCCTGGCAGAGACCCAGCCTTTGCTTCAGCACCAGAGACACTGCCCCACCCAGGGAAAGGGGAGCAAGGTCCTTGGAGTGCTTGGCAACTATCACAGAGAAGGGGGGAGGGGGGACCAGGAAGGAAGGGGGCCGTTTCCTTCAGCTTTCAGAAAGGGGAAACTGAGGCACCAAACATACCTGAGCTAGATGGGCTTGGATGGGTCCTGCGCCCGGGTATCCCACTTTCCCCCCCGGCGGAAACGGCCCTCTTCCAGTGACCTATAGGCCGCTGCTGCCCCCTACCGGTCGCTTCGGGAGAAAGCTCAGTTCAGGACGACTAGGGCTGTGCCAGGCACCAGGTGGGACCTAGAGAGAAGCAGGCGCGGGGAAGGGGCTGGAGTACTCATGTGCAATTTCTGTAATTCACAACAGAGCGTGGTGGGGACCTAACAGGCCAGTGGCTCTCAGCTGGGGGTGATTTTGTCCCTCAGGGATCGTTTGATAGTGTCTAGACATGTTGCTTGTCCCTCTTGGGACGGATTGCTACCGACATCTAATGAGTAGAGGCCCGCGATGCCGCTGAACATCCCGCAGTGCACAGGGCGGCCCCCAGGACAGAGCACGCTCCGGCCAGTGTCAGCAGTGCCAGGAGCGAGCCTGTCGCGAGGCCCACGGAAGCCAGGTGGGGGGCGGGGAGCAGACGCTGAGACCCCTTGGGGCTGAGGTGAGCTCCTGGGAACGAGACCGTCTGACCCTTCAGTCGAATAGGGCCTGACGGGGAAGGAGAGGACTTGAGGGCCTTTATGCGCGGAGACCCGAGCAGGGACTGGCTGTAAGGGGCTGGCTCGGTCGTGGAGGGGAAAGGGGCCAGCTGAGGGACCCATGGCTGCGCCCCACCTCCCCAGGGTACATCCAGGCCTGCCGGGCGCTCATGATCACCGCCATCTTCCTGGGCTTCCTGGGCCTCTTCCTAGGCATGGTGGGGCTGCGCTGCGTAAACATTGGGAGCATGGAGCTCTCCCGGAAGGCCAAGCTGGCGGCCGCTGCGGGGGCCCTCCACATATTGGCTGGTAATTGGGGGAAGGGGGCGGGTGTGCCCTGCGTTGTGGTGGGGGGTTGAGGGTGGTGGCAGCGGACCCGGGGTTCCCTGTCCTCTCCAGCTCGCCACTGCCAGTGTGTGTCTCACCTTCCCCATTGCACCGACACCTGCCCTCCCTGCTCAGCAATTCCCCTCCCCCTGCTCACCCAGCCTCACTCATGCTCACCAAAATCCCTCAGCTACAAATCAGTCCATCAGCAAGGTTCCTTGAGCCCCCACTAGGAGCCAGGCATGAGTGAGGTGTGAGAGGGACCCCAAAGGTGAGTGAGCGTCTGCCGCCCCCCGCCCGGCAGAGCTTACAGCCCGGCCAGGAAGACCAGAGGTGGGGGAAAGCATGCAAACCCAGTGCAGACAGTAACAACACCGGGCGACAGGCCATCTCTTCTCAGTTTGTGAGGTAGGGTGGGTCTTGCCCTCTTCTCTAGATGCGGAAACAGGCTCAGAAAACTCCGGTGACTTACTGGAGGAGCCCCCAGAGAGGGGTGAGGCTGGTCCTGCAGTCCAGGGGTCTCCCTGGCCTCAGGCCTTCACTGCACTGAGTGGCAAAGGCAGGTCACAGGCTCTGGGGGCTTTGGGAGGCCGAAGGAACGGCGTCAGGGCAGGCTGCGCCGGACCATTGCTGGGGCCGCTGGATTTCCCAGGACCGGTAGGATTTGGTTGGGGCAGATTCCGAGTGAGGCAACTAGGTGATCAAGATGCGGGGCGGGTCGCAATAAAGAACGGGCCAAGGGCAGAACGTGGGAGACTAGACATGAAAGAGGGGCTGCGCTTGGGACCCTAGGAGACAGAAAGGTCAGGAGCTAGGGAGGGAGTGCAGCTTGCTCTTGGACTTGCGCTACCCCCTCCCCCTCCCCCTCTGCCGGGCCTGGGGCTCGAGCGTGACCCTCCTCTCCCTCCCCAGGTTTCTGCGGGATGGTGGCCATCTCCTGGTACGCCTTCAACATCACCCAGGAATTTTTCGACCCCGTGTATGCAGGGACCAAGTGAGTGTGGGCGCCCCGGCCCGGGGGGCTGTGGGTGGGACTCGGCCGGCCGAGCTAGCGCTGCCCCGCCCCGTTCCTGTCCCCAGGTACGAGCTGGGCCCTGCCCTCTACCTGGGCTGGAGCGCCTCCCTGCTCGCCATCCTGGGCGGCTTCTGCCTCGGCTCCGGCTGCTGCGGCTCTCCCGACGCGGCCCCGGCCCCCAGGTAAGGGCGGCGTGCGGCGGCGGCGGCGGGGAGGGCGGGGCGGGGGCTCCCCTCCGCTGAGCCAGGCCTCTCTGAACCAGGCTCCCCTACGAGGCCTCCGCGGTGCGGTCCCCCGGCCTCCCTGGCCGCCTGCGCCCCGCGGCCTCGGACGAAGGCGACAGCACCTTTGGCAAGTACGGGAAGAACGCTTACGTGTAGGACGCCAGTGGACCCCATTCCCCTCCCACTGCCCCCAGCGGAGAGCGGCCCCCCAACCCCGGGCTGCAGGCCACGTCCCGACTCCGCCCCGTGGCCGGAAGCCACGCCCAGCTCTGACCGCGCCTCCGGCCCCGGCCCCGCCTCTTTCGTCTGGCCAAGAACCCGCCTCCTGAGAACTCACCTCGGACTCCTGGGGCAGGACCTTCTGGGTCTGGGCGCTGGTTGGTTAAGGGGGCGGAGGCGTCCCCGACCGTTTGTATTCTGTATAAATACATGCATAAATAAATTTGTACTATGAACTGTTCAGGGATGGAGGGTGTCATGAAGTGGCTGGCCAAGCAACGGGTGGCTGGGGTGGCCCCCAGGGCCATCTCAGTCTTGGACCCCAGGCTGTCACCTGTCCCTCTCTTTATCACCTTTGGACTGTCTCTTCCGAAAAAAAGAGGAGGGGTTGCAAATGATTTCAAGAGTGTGGCACTCATAATTACTGACAAGAGTCATCAAGCAGCGCATACGGGAAGACCCACCTCTGGGAAACTGACAGGGGCAGAGATATCTCCCCGGCCAGCCTGAGCTAACAAGTCCCTCTTGACGCTCGACCTTTCTCAAGGAGACAGCTGACCTTGAGCAGAGTTCCTTCAGCTGTGCCTAAGAGTGGACAGCACAAATTGACAGCCCTTTGAAATTGTCTGTCAAATCAACCAGGTCTCCTGTAGGCAGATTTTTCTGGGGAAAGATTCAACGACTTCCAGAAAAGTCTCTGAACAGCTCTTCCCAGAGGCTTGCATACCGGTGGGGTGTGTGTGTGTGACTCAGTGGTGTCCAACCCAGACAGAGCACTGACTGGGTTGTGGGCTGCTTGGAACAGGCCCAGTGGGAGACAGGAAAATGAAGCCATAAGAGAGGCCTGGCATCCAATGAAAGGAGAGGGACAAGGGCCCTAACCCTGTACCCAACCTCGGCAGTGCTGACCTGATGACCAGTTAGTCACTGGGGGTGGCCTGAGTTCTGGTCTCACCCCTTCTCCTTTCTCTTTCATCCTACCCACTCCCCTGCACTGACAGTCCCCCGGGATGGAGAGACACCCACATCTGCATTCTAACTGGGCCCTCTCTCCCGAGCCTCAGAAGTACACGCACCCCCTGTGTGTTTTCCCCAGGCTGGCAAATTCACCAACGTCATCGCTCTCCCCCCAGCCACTTCCTGTCATTCCTGTGACCAGCACAGTCGACCCCTGAGTCACACAGCTCCACAAGGTCAAACATCTCAGGCTCTCCCTTCACTTGCCCTCCGCCACCTCCCCCAGGTCCCGTGGATTCCCCCTCCGCAGTGTTCTTCACATCCACTTATTTCGCTCCTTTCACTGCCTTCGCCAGGTCGGGCCCTCATCGTCTCCTG
Organism: Mirounga angustirostris; assembly: GCF_029215605.1. Lineage (NCBI taxonomy): Eukaryota > Metazoa > Chordata > Mammalia > Carnivora > Phocidae > Mirounga > Mirounga angustirostris. Next base: position 172,631,969 of record NW_026991713.1, read on the forward strand.
CTCAGGATAGGGTTCCCCCAGTCGAGCTTCTCATCCGTCTTTCTAATCCCGTCCACATTCCTCTCGTGGAGCGCCAAGCATTGTGCTGCCTTAGCAGGTCCCTAGTGCCTCGGGAGAAAAGCCCAGGGCCATTAAGGCCTCGATACGCTGCCCTGGCCCCCCTTTCTGTGCCCCGGCCCTCCCCTTCCTCCGTACAACCGTGCTCTCCTAGCGAACTGGGGCGGCTCACTGGCCATGGGAGCACACTGGCACTGGGGCGTCCCATGGGTCTCCCCAGAAGCTGTTAAGGGGGTTCCTGGTCAAGAAGTTTGCTGAAGTCTCTATATCCTTTTCCCCCTCACTCTCTGCTCCCATAAAGTTTATGGATGTCCCGCTGGCTGAGCCAGTTACGTGGCCAAGTGGAGAGTCAGTGTGGAAGGGACTGCACGAGAGCATGGGCCCTAGTGTCACGATCTACCCACCTACTGTGCCAAGGACTGGCCCATGGGGTTTGCTCTGTTAGCAAACCCATAGTGGGATTCTCTCTCAAAAATGAGACCTACCCCTTAAGAAGGGTCTTACAACTCTGGAGGCCATCAGAGTTCCTCAGGGACGCCTGTATCCTGCATGCCCGCCCCGCCCCCGCCGTGAAGAAGAACAAAAGCCAATTACATCTCCTGACACCACCCAGGGCACTTCTGACCCCAACTTCCACCTGCCCCCCGCCCCACAGCTTCTACCTCCTTTCCCAGAGCCCAGCCTGCCTCTTCTCGCCCCTTCCCCGCTCTCAGGAAAGCTAACACGAGCCAGCCTCCACACTTGAGCAACTAAGTACTCGCCTTAACACGGGCATTAGGTTAAGTTTTGACATCTTCCGTCCCTCCTGCATAGTCAGTTGGCTATTAGGAGCTATCAACACACTTACCCTTTTAAACAATACTTATTTCCTTCTTTGCTATAAGCTAGTGTGGCGCCAAGACACAGCTCCTGCCCCCAAAGAACTCACAAGCTAGGAGCCGAGAGAAATGTAAGCAGCGGGTTGCCGTGTTAGGTGCTCGGGCTACGGCGAGGAATGTCCAGTCTTCGGAGGAACAGGCCGTCACAAGGCTCGACAACAAACTGCTGGAGGTCTTAGGCAATCATGTCAACGGCTGCCACTGACTGAGAACTTTCCAAATGCCAGGCACTGGGCTGGGCGCACTGTCCCGTTTAATCCTCCCACTATCGGGGTGGTGGCTCTAAGAAAGAGTGACCTGTAAGCGACCTGTCCGAGCTATGCAGTTAGGAAACAGTAGGACCAGTAGGACCAGGATTTGCCCAAGACTGAAGACACACCTGGCCTGCTTCGCAGAATTCTGGCCTTTCCAAACGAATCCAACCAAATTCAACTCTCATTGAGGGCTGTAGGAGTGAGCCCCCAGGCTCTAGAATCAACCTCTCCTGCCCCCTGTGCGCCCAGGAGGCTGTGCTGCTCCCTCACTGGACACTGGGACCACCCTCTACACGCTTTTGGCACCCTGTTCATTTCCCAGAGACCCGGTGTCTCCCAAGGTAGAGACCAATCTCCCCAGCACGTAGGAAGCTGGCGAGAACTCTTCAAGGCTTCCCTTGTTTTAAGTGGGGGTCCAGAGACCCTTCCCAGAGAATGTCAATGGAGGACTCCTGGAGCCCCCTGGCGTCAGAGCAACGAGGAGCCCGTGGGTCTGGTTCTGTCCTATCAAGGTCAGCTGGCAAGCCTGAGTGTGTCACCGAGTAGGCAAATCTTACACCAGGCAGAACCTACGTGATTCTTTTTGTTACAGCAAAATATGGAACAAACCCAGCGGATTTAGGAAATAAACCAAAGAGATCGTGCTCAGTGCAAATCTGACAGGAAGTCCAATGCAGGTGATCACAGCGAGTGCTGATGGCGTTTCTCAGCCAAGACATAGTCTTTTATTCCCCTCCCTTCTTTCCTTCCTTCCTCCTTTTTTTTTTTTTTCTGTTTTCTTGCTTGCATGTACTTCCTGATGGAGAGGAAAACTGAAAGTTTAGGACCCAGGAAAGTTTCCCTTCACGGGAGAGACAATAAATTTAGGCCAGAAGTCGGAAGCCAGCAAACCGGACTCCTGGTGTCCCAGTTACTACTGCTGCGTAATAACCATCCCGAGACGCAGTGGCATGAACCACTTGATTATACACACGGATGCTGTAGGTCAGGCCTCTGGGGCGTAGCAGAGCTGGCTTGTGTCTGCTCCGTGATGTTGAGGACACGGCCAGGAAGCCTCCAACGGCTGAGGGGGATCTGATGCCTGGCAGTCGGAGTCTTCTGGAGGGGTCTTCACTCCCATGAGGGAAGCCTGGGCTGGGGTGGCGTGAGGGCCTGGCTCGGCTGGCTCTGGCGGCGGCGGCACCTGCGTGTGGCTCCCCCGTGCAATCCGGGTGCCTCGTGGCGTGGCAGCTTCAGGATGGCTGGATTTCTCACACGGTGACGGAGGGATCCGGAAGGACAATTTTCCCAGTTGACGAGGCAGAAGCTTCCCTCCCTTTTACTACCAATCCTTGAATGTCACGTGGTCTCAATTCTGCCACCCTCTACTGGTTGAAGCAGTCACAGTTCTGCCCCAATCCCGGGGGAAGGGGACAAAGACTCTACCTTTTGATGAAAGGACAGTCAGAAAATGTACAGCCATCTTTTAAAACCACCAACTTGGGACTGTCCCCAAACCGTGTCCTCACCATCAGACTTGGAGCTGTCCCCAACACCTCTGACCCAACCTCAAGTCTCCAGAGAAAGGGCAAGGAAGACACTGGGAACATCTGGGCCAGCTGTTGTAAAGCACCAAGAGCGGGGAGAAGAGCCCACGAAGGTGCCTAACATGGAATTTGCTGGATCCCATTAATATCTTATTGAGGTCATTTGTTCAACAAGTACAACAAATACGTCCTAAGCATCTGCTTTGCTATGTTCGAGCGGGGTACAGGGCCTTAAGACAGCAACTCCAAGGGGCTTTATGAGCTTATAGCTTGCAGTCCACTTGGAGTAGGCATGAGTGTAAGAAGCTTTAATACCACGTAAGAATTACAGCATCCAGAGCCCCCTGGGTGGTTCAGTCGGTTAAGTGTCCGACTTCCACCAGGTCATGATCTCAGGGTCCTCAGATCGAGCCCTGTGTCAGGCTCTAAGCTCAGCAGGGAGTCTGCTTCTCCCTCTGCCCCTTCCCATGCTCATTCTCTCTCTCAAATAAATAAATAAAATCTTAGGAAAAAAAGAAAAGAATTACAGCATCCAGGGCCACCAAGAACAGAGGCCTCTATATCGTGAATTCCCCCATGCTTCCCAGAAATTTCTGGGTTTTCTCTGATACTAATAATTTCACACACTGCAGTCCCCGGTAAGAACAGCCTCCTTGGGACAACTGCTCCTCAGACCGGCGGCACCAAGGACAAGGGTCGCTCTCTCCATTGGGTTAAAGACCAGAGGACGAAGCCAGGGCTGGCTCCTTCCACAGTATCATTCTACCCCCGTCCCCAAAGCTCACTCTACTTCCCTGTCACCCAGTCCTGGCGGCACTCAAGTGATACTCAGAAGAACTAGAGAAACAAAAAGCAAAAGCAAACACACTCAATAAATCACCAAAAAATGACAACAAGCGGCAGCCAACAAATGCAGAGACGGGCGATGCAGGAGAATGGGATAAAATCTTCCACGGTCAGATAGGCAGACCGTGGGAGGGGTGACTGACAGATAGAAGGAAAAGCCACAGAGCAGTGAGCAGGACAGGAGACCTGTGACCAAACAGGCTCCTCCTGGTATGAAACCTTTTATTACAACAGCACGCTGAGGGCCCAGCCCACTTCCCTGCACACAGTCCTGGGAGTAAGGAGTAAGACTGCTCTTCCCTGGCAGGTCAGAGACAGCTCTGTTGGGTGAGCGAACAGCTCCTCTCTAGGTCCAGAAGAGCACCTCTGCCTTTGGCCAAGCCCTCTCCGAGGCTGGGGTGATGCGCAGAAGGCCCTCTCCTCCGGGGACGCCCAGGCTCACACAGTCCACTTCAAGCACCTGCAGGCAGAGGAAGCCCAGGATGAGGAGAGGGTCTGGGGGCCCTCGGGGCTACAAGGGAGAGGATGTGGGCCTCGGGGAGAGGGGAGAGGAGGGGGTGTTCCGAGCTCACCTGGTCTCCTGGTGGGTTCCCAGACAGCGCACGGTGCAGTATCGGGCACCACAGCTGACACACGTGTAGGGGGAGGGGAAGCCACAGACGGCACAGAAGGGGCGCTGGGGCCGGGAGGGGGGTCCTGCACAGGCTGTCAGGTAGTTGGGGCCCTCGGCCATACTCAGGTTCTGCCGAGACAAGGGGAAGGGTCCACAACTCCTTGCCCACCCATGTACCAAACACCCACCCAGGACCAGGACCTCTATGGGCTCATTTCTTCCCTGTGGGGCCCTCCCACTCGCTGGGCCAGCCCCTCCCCCCCTCACCTGCTCCTCCAGCAAGGCCTGAAAATTCTTTCGGAAGCGAAGTTTAAAATGATCGCCTCGAGTTTTCTTCTTTTTCTTTCCTACAAAGGAAGGGCAATTACAGTTTACCCCTTGAACGACGAAGGGGTTAGGGGTGCCAACCTCCTCCACACAGTTAGAAATCTGTGTGTAATTTTCAGCTCCCCCAAAACAACTCCAAATAGCCTACTATTGACCAGAAGCCTTACTGATAACAATAAACAGGCGGTTAACACAAACTGTATACGTTATATGTATTATAGACTGTATTCTTACAACAAAGCTAGAGAAAACAAAATATTAAGAAAATCATAAGGGAGGGGCGCCTGGGTGGCTCAGTCGTTAAGGATCCTGGGATCAAGCCCGCATCGGGCTCCCTGCTCGGATGGGAGCCTGCTTCTCCCTCTCCCACTCCCTCCGCTTGTGTTCCCTCTCTTGCTGTCTCTCTCTCTGTCAAATAAATAAAATCTTTAAAAAAAAGAAAAAAAATCATAAGGGAGAGAAAAGACATTTATAGGACAGGACTATAAAAAACCCACGTACAAGTGGACCTGCACAGTTCAAACCCGTGCTGTTCAAAGGTCAACTGCAGTTACTTGGCACATGCCAAGAAAAACCCCATCTTTCTCTGCACCCTCATTCCCGACACCCATGAGTCCACTGCCTGCCCACGTGCTCCCCTGGGTTCCAAGTCGGCCTCTTCCTCCCATGTGTGTCCCTCCCCTCACTTCTCCAACCAGCACCTACACACATCTCATGCCCCCCTAAGGCTTTGTGTCAGAGCTGGAAGGGCTCTGGGAGCTCAGCTCCTCCATGTGCTGTATTCTCCATCTGCTAGAGGAAGCAGAGGCAGAGAGGGGAGAGCGGCTGGCTCACCGCCGCAGGAGCCAGGCCCAGGCAGAGCCAGAGGAGCTCCCCTGTCACCTGCCCACCCCCCAGCCCGATGTCCTTCTACAGTCCTGAGCTGGGCAGACTCCTCCCACTTCCTCCCGCCCTTCCTCCTCCTCCACCCGCCTCACCGGTGTCTGCATCATCATCAAACTGAGGCAGCCTCTTGCCGAGCTGGGGGAGTCCTGCATGGGGGTCGTCCTGGAAGTTGTCATTCTCCAAGGCCTCGAGCTGCCTGTTGATGCGGCGCTGTCGCGCGGCCCTGTCTAGCACCCGCCGCTGTCCAGGGTCCTGGGAGCGAACTGGATGGGGCAGAGCCAGAATCATGGGGGCACAGGAGGAGAGAAGCTAGGGTGGCCTCAGCCTCTCCTCCCAATCCCCAGACCCAACCAACGAAATGCCTCCTGGAGACCTCTCACAGCTGGTAGAAATCACACAACCATGCAGACGGGGACCACGATACACTCTGGGCTTCCTGCCTCCACTGGGACTTTAATGCATCCCGCCTTCATCCTCGGCAACCCCATTTCCTGCCACAAGGGACACGGGCCACATGTAGAGAAGCTCATCTTTCAGCCCACCCTCAAATATAAATGTATGGGCACCCACCTTCCCTCTGTTCCAAGTGGATGCACCCCCACACACACACCAAGTCCCACTGCTAAACCCGACCCTTCACCTCCAACTCGAGTCCTTCCCTCCCTCCTGCATCTTCAACCCCTCTTCCCCCACAGGTATTTTCCTTTCACTGGAAAAACCTGCCAAACTCTCACATGTCAACCCAACATCACAGTGACTCATCTTTGAGAGAATGATCCGTGGGATGTTTCATTTCTTCATCTCCCATCCACTCCTCAACCCCCAGCAAACTGACTCCCATTCAGTGGAAACCATTCACATTCAGGACCCCAGTGACCTCATAGGACCAAATCCAGTGTGTATTTCTACAATCCTCCTTTTAAGACACCTTGAGACTGTACCGATTATTTCCCTTGGGTGGAAAGAATGCTCTCATTTGCTTCCTTGACATGACTGCAGGTTTTCCTTATGGTTATAGACACTCAATGAATAAGCGTTTTTTAAAAAGATTTTATTTATTTATTTGACAGAGAGAGACACAGCAAGAGAGGGAACGCAAGCAGGGGCGGTGGGAGAGAGAGAAGCAGGCTTGCCGTGGAGCAGGGAGCCGGATGCAGGGCTCGATCCCAGAATCCTGAGATCATGACCTGAGCCGAAGGCAGACGCTTAACAACTGAGCTACCCAGGCACCCCCGAATATGCGTTTAATAAAGAGATATTTTGTGCAGAATTAACAGACCCCAGTGAACAACTGGAATGGTAATAAGAGAGAGATTTAAAACGGTGAGGTCAGCAGGTGATTTCCTACAGCTGACTGAACAGCCAACAGTTGTGGGGCTCAGGAGAAAGTTCAAAATTGACAGCACCACTTTTGGTGTCATTCGCTTTTGGGTGAGAGTTAGAGCCCCATGTTTGGGGTTTAAATCCCAGGAAGAGTAAAAAGATGGAGAAAGAGATGGGGACAGCCCTCTTCTTAGCAGGGAGAGAGTAGGCCACATGAGAGGCTTAGAAGAGTAGCCAGAGATGGCCCCACTGACGCTGTAGCTCAAAATTTAAAATCTTCCCATCCAAGTCCGTTTCTCCTCCTGTACACTCTTTTATTTTTTTAAATGCCTTTTTTTTTTTTAAGATTTTATTTATTTATTTGAGAGAGAGAGAATGAGAGACAGAGAGCATGAGAGGAAGGAGGGTCAGAGGGAGAAGCAGACTCCCTGCCGAGCAGGGAGCCCGATGTGGGACTCGATCCCGGGACCCCAGGATCATGACCTGAGCCGAAGGCAGTTGCCTAACCAACTGAGCCACCCAGGCGCCCCTCCTCCTGTACACTCTTTAAGTAAATGGAACCATCTACACAGACATCCTAAGCAAGAAACCCAGGAGTTATTTTAAACCTCTCTCTTTATCTCTCTTTATCAGGGTCTGATAATTCTACACAAAATATCTATTCATTCAACAAATACTTACTGAGTGCCTGCAATCATAGTAATAGCATCTACACTAAGCTCTTTGTGTAAGAGCTTTAACCCTTTATCAACCTTATGAGAGAGAGATTATCATCCCCAGCTTACTGAAGTTCAAAGGTTAAGAAGCGTGTCCAAAGCTCACATAGCTAGTATGTGGTTGGTCAGAATTCTGATCCAGAACTGCCCAGCTCTGGATCCCTGCATACTGCCTCCCCTCCAAGTGCCCGGCAGTGCGCTAGGCCCTGGGAATACATGAGCTTACAGTCAGGTGGGGAATACAAATGATCAAATAAACACACAGAGTACAGCATAGTATATGCTCGCACAAGGAAGTACAAAGTGCTTTAGAGCACATGCCAGAAACACCTAACTTGGCCTTGGTGTAGTCAGAAGATTTTCCAGAGGAAAGAAAGTCTAGGTTGAGATCTGACTGAGGAATAGATGTGAGCTTGGTTGGGGAAGAGGGAAGGGTGTGTCAGGCCTTTGTACCAGCATGAGAGAAAGCTTGGATGGGAGACCGTGGTGCCTTCAATAAATTATAAAAAGCTCAGAAGGGCTGCTATATAAAGTATGCTGGGGTGGGGTGGGGGGAGACTGTGGATATAATGTCAGGCAGACCATTAAAAATCTTACCTTTAAGTATCTAAAGGAATTTGGATTTGGGGATTTACAGTGAGAAAAACGGAGATCCAGCAAAGAGTCCTTTTAAGAAAGGACTGACATGATTGGAGGGTGCCTGGGTGGCTCAGTTGGTTAAGCGACTGCCTTCGGCTCAGGTCATGATCCTGGAGTCCCGGAATCGAGTCCCGCATTGGGCTACCTGCTCAGCAGGGAGTCTGCTTCTCCCTCTCCCGCTCCCCGCTCTTGTGCTCTCTCTCTCTCACTCTCTCTCTCAAATAAATAAAAAATCTTTAAAAAGAGAAAGGACTGACATGATTGGATTGATTAAAGTCAATCTGGCTGAGTGTTCCACCCACATCTCTTCTTGGTGGGGGGAGGGGGGGACTAAACTACTCCATCCTTCCCTAACTGGCCTTCCAGCCTGTACACCTGTGCTGTACAATAAGGTTGCCACGACTCTCACGTGGTCATTCAAATTCGATGTAGATTAAGTAAGATTAAATAAAATGTAAAATTCAGTTCCTCGGTGGCACTAGCCACATTTCACGTGCTCAAAAGCCACATGTGGCTAAAGCCTGCCATGCTAAACAGTGCTGATTAAGACCATTCCTACCATTCTAGAAAGTTCCACCGTACAGTGCTGCTCCGTACTGAAGCCAGAACTGCCTTTCTAAAAGATATATCTGTCTCGGTTATGCCCCTGCCTTAAAAGAGCCGTTTGGTGGTTCTCCACAGAACTGAAACTCTCCGGCTGTGTACAGAATGCCTTTCAAGTGCACCCCTCCCCAGCCCTCCAGACTCTCCTACTATTCCTCCACAAGCCCCGAACTGTGAACGTGGCCTCCTAAGAGACTTGCTTTTTCTCGCTCTCCTGCCTTTGCACGCGCGGTTCACGCTGCCGGGAATGAGCCTCGGCGCACCTGCACTGAGCGAAACCGTGACTCGACTCTCAAGATTCAATCCAAGCATTTTTTTCTCCCTCCAAGCCTTCCCTGTCCCCTCGGTCCCAGAAGCCAAGTTAGGTGCCACTCCTCCCCGCGCCCAGGAGCTATGCACCCCTCTGCCGTCGCACGTATCACTCTGAAATGCAGGCAGGCCTGCGTGTCTGTCCCCCTCCCAGAGAGCCAGCTTCTGGATGATGGGGACCTTTTTCCTCTCTCCATCCCCAGCGCAGGCATGGAGCGGGCATCAATACAACATGAATGGATGGCCTAAGGGGCTACCCCGACGCCAGGACCCGAGGGCGGGGGAAGGGATTAAGATTAATAACTGGGTGAGAACCCCCTAGGCCAGGGTCGGGTCTGGGAGGAGGTAGGGGGCCAACGTCCCAGGGGCTCACATACCGGAGGTTTTCTTCTCCACCATTTCCACAACACAGCTGACGGAAGAGCCTACTGCGCACGCGCGCTAAACGACCCGCTGCGGGAGGGGGTGACATCACTTCCGGCAGCGCGCGCGCAGAGCAATCCCAATGGAATTCCTATGCGTCCGCACTTTACGTGGTGTTGCCCAGGAGACGAGCAAGCTTTCCGCCATATTTTATAGGGGCAAAATCACTTCCGGCCTGAGTGTAGTTGTGTATTTTGTGGGACCCCCGAAATGGATCACTTTAAAGAGGTGGTGCCAGTGGTCTTTTGAGAAATGTCATTTTCCTCTCGTCCTTCTGAAGATGCCACCATCACAAAGGCAACCCCTGGAGTTTCTCCCGGGGGAGGTAGAGATGATGGGCTGGACTACCAAAGTGGGCAGGCTTGAGTGGGCAATCCGAGAGGCCCCGGGGACCCTCTGCCGAAACCTCAACCCCCAGCGCCTCTGGGGCCGCTGACTCCTCGGCCTTCTCCCTCCTTGCCGCCCGCTCCTCCACTCGTCCCCGCTCTGCGCGCCCCCACCGCCGCGCTCTCCCAGCCTTCCGCCCCGCAGCTCCGTGCAGGGGTGTGGCAAAGACCCGCCTCCGCATCCCGGCCGAGCTGCAGGGGGTCACTTCCCCTCTCCGGGTTTCAGTTTCCTCACGTGTCAGGAGGCGCTGCGCCGGGCTGGCTCTCACCAAAGTCCTCGGCTCCGGATCGCTGGCCCGAGCCCCCGCCCCTCCCCCGCTTCCCGGCCGGGCGCCCCCTCAGCTGGCTCCGCGCAGCCCGCGCGCTCACGCCCGGGGACAATCCTCGCCTTGTCTGCGGCGCCCGCTCCGCGAGTTCTCAGTAGCCTCGGGCTACGCCTTTTTTCCAGGGCGGCGCCCTGCCCCTGCTCCTCCTCGCGGCTGGCCGCCCCGCAGCCCCCGTCCCTCTTCCCAGAGCCCCTCCCCGGAGTTGGGATCTCGGCGCACGGCCCCAGAGCCCTGCGGGCCTGTGTGCCGTCTCCGCCCGCTCCCCGCCATGGCCTCCTCCGGCCCGGGACTCCGGCTCCTGCTGGGGCTCCTGCTGCTCCTGCCGCCGCCGCCTGCGACCTCGGCCTCCGACCGTCCCCGGGGCAGCGACCCGGTCAACCCAGGTGAGAGCCCCGGGAGCCCGACTGGGTGCCGGGTTCGCGTGCCTGCCCGCGGGGCCGGGGAAGGGGTCGCGGCCTGGAGGGGGTGGCCCGCCTCTCTCACGCCGTGCGCCCCCCACAGGGCGAATCACGCGGCCCTCCCCACCCTGGGCTGGGGTTTCCAGACTACATGTGAACTGACCCCGAATTCCTGGGTGTTACTCCCATGCAGCTCTCCCCTGGGGCCAAAGTTCCCCCGGTTGCGAAGAGTTTAAGAGAGAATCGGACAAAAAGAGGACAGGAGCAGAGTCGGAGGGAGGGCAAGGGGGTCTGCGGTGAGCGGAGCGCGGGGGGCGGTGAGCTGGGTTGAGTGGGTCCCGAGCGCCGATTCCCGGCTGGTGACAGAAAAGCTGCTGGTGATCACGGTGGCCACAGCCGAGACGGAAGGATACCGGCGTTTCCTGCGGTCCGCGGAGTTCTTCAACTACACAGTGCGGGTGAGGAGAGGAGGGGCGGGAGGAGAGGAGGGGCGGGGGGAGTGGGCTGAGGGCTGGATGCCTGGGGCCCCACGGTGAGCCTGGTCAGGAGGGCCCATCCCGCCGGCTGATGGCGGGTCTCCCCGACAGACCCTGGGCCTGGGAGAGGAGTGGCGAGGGGGTGATGTGGCCCGAACGGTTGGTGGAGGACAGAAGGTCAGGTGGCTGAAGAAGGAGATGGGGAAATACGCAGACCGGGAGGATATGGTCATCATGTTTGTGGACAGGTAAAGGGACTGCGGATGGGGAGCAGGGGGAGGGGCAAGCAGGAGGAGGGGGTGAGGAGCCCGAGGTTCCTCGTGGCGCGTCCCGTTCACGCCCCCTCTTCCTCACCCAGCTACGACGTGATTCTGGCTGGCAGCCCCTCGGAGCTGCTGAAGAAGTTCGTCCAGAGTGGCAGCCGCCTGCTCTTCTCTGCGGAGGGCTTCTGCTGGCCCGAGTGGGGCCTGGCAGAGCAGTACCCTGAGGTGGGCACGGGGAAGCGCTTCCTCAACTCTGGTGGTGAGTGGCAGAGTGCCCAAGGCGGGGGGGGGGGGGGGCAAGAGTGGTGGGGCATGGAGCATTCCAGGGGCCCGAGGACTAGAGAGGGGGAGTGGGAACGGGTCCCTGGGACCCCGAGAGTCTTGGAGTCAGCACCCGCCCACCCCGACAGGATTCATTGGCTTTGCCCCCACCGTCCACCAAGTCGTCCGCCAGTGGAAGTACAAGGATGACGATGATGACCAGCTGTTCTATACGCGACTCTACCTGGACCCTGGGCTTAGGGTAGGGAGCAGCGGTGGAGGGGGCACTTGCAACTCCATGTGGGCTGAAGGGCAGATGAGGGGGATGGGGCTTTAGGGAGGCTGTAGAAAGAGTGGGAAATGATGGCCCACCCCATCTCATCCCATCCAGGAGAAACTCAGCCTTAATCTGGATCATAAATCCCGGATCTTTCAGAACCTCAATGGGGCTTTAGGTGAGGAAAAAGGGCTCTACTTCTGTGATTCTATTTAACACAACAATCCTACAAAGGGAGGGCCACCTGTTGCGGGGGAGGAAAATGCCTCCCTGAGGGGCTGGTGACTTGCCCAGGTCACCCGGGTAGTAGGGTGGAGCTCCCCAGGGTGGCGGGAGTCTGGTCAGTACCCTCAAGAGAGAGACGGTGGCCGCTCCCCGCCCCCTAGAGCCACAGTCCTTCATCCTCTGGAGAAGGATGGGCTCCCCGCCCCACTCCATGTTTAGAAGCATCTGTTGCTTGGCAGCTGTGAGAGGAAAAGAGTCTAAAGCTGGGCTCTTCTTCCCCAGATGAGGTGGTTTTAAAGTTTGATCGGAATCGTGTGCGCATCCGGAATGTGGCCTATGACACACTTCCCGTCGTGGTCCATGGGAACGGTCCCACTAAGGTGCTCCGATGGTTTATGCCCTCAGCCCCCCCACCCCTGCCCCAGTCAGACCTGGTCCCCGCCCCTGCGTACCTCTAGCCCTTCCAAGCAGCCAGTCCTCCCCAGCCCCAGCGGCAGAGGTGCCGGGAGAAGTTCTAAGTGTCCATCTCTCCCCTCCCTGCCCTGTCCCCTGCCTGTCCACCTGACCCTCCTCACCTCTGCCGCTGGACTCCTTTGCTTCCTCCTCTCACTGCCTCTCCCAACAGCTCCAGCTGAATTACCTGGGAAACTACGTCCCTAATGGCTGGACTCCCCAGGGAGGCTGTGGGTTCTGCGGCCAGGACCGGAGGACACTCCCGGGGGGGCAGGTGAGGAGGGGGGCGGGAGGGGCGGGGGGGGGGGGCGTGGGCAGGACCAGGCACTGAAGCAGAGGGCGCAGGGAGAGCATGCTGGGCAGCAACACATGGGCCAGAGCTCCTGGGGACTCCCAACCTGGCAGGGTGGTGGAGGACACACCAGTTTGGGGGCCTGGGCTGTCCTCTGAGCCCCATCGTGTCATATCTTCCAGCCTCCCCCCCGGGTGCTTCTGGCTGTATTTGTAGAACAACCTACCCCGTTCCTGCCCCGCTTCCTGCAGCGGCTGTTCCTCCTGGACTACCCCCCCGACAGGGTCACCCTCTTCCTGCATAACAATGTGAGAAACCCCAGCAACCTCTCCCTTGTGCGCCCTCCCAGGGGACTCTGCCCCTGCCCCGACTGGAACTGCCACCCACCCAGACTCCTTCCTACACCCTTTCTCTCACCACCTTCCCCCTTCTGGGCCTCGGGCGCCATCTTTTCTGCCCTCTCCACCCCCCACCCCCCCCCCCACCGTCTCCAGGAGGTGTACCACGAGCCCCACATTGCAGACTCCTGGCCGCAGCTCCAGGACCACTTCTCAGCTGTGAAGCTGGTGGGGCCGGAGGAGGCCCTGACGCCAGGCGAGGCCAGGGACATGGCCATGTGAGTGAGCACTGGGCGGGGAGGACGGGTGAGGGCCGAGAGGTGCTGCCAGCCACTGCACCCAACCCCTTCCCTCTCCATGTGCCATGCAGCTTGGGTCAGCCTCCACGGGGGCACCCCCCAGCCAGGAGAACCTCGGGGTCTGGGGGAAGCAAGCACACCCCCCCTCCCCCCGTAGTCTTCCTCCTCTCCTCCCGGTGCTTCTACCCGCTTTCTTCTTCCCCTCCTCTGCAGGTGGTGGGGGGCGTTCTCCTGTCTGCCACACAGTCCCCTCCTCCCCCCGCCTGCTCCTGTTTTAGCTCCCCTGTTCATTGATCTGTCACCTCCAGGGACACTTGTCGGCAGGACCCGGAGTGCGACTTCTACTTGAGCCTGGATGCGGACGCTGTCATCACCAACCAGCAGACCCTGCGCATCCTCATCGAAGAGAACAGGTCGCTTGCCCGGCTCGGCCAGAGGGTCCCCAGATAGTCTCAGGGGAGTCCCCACCTCCTTCCCGGGGCCCAGGGCTCACCTCTGCCTGTCCACAGGAAGGTGATAGCGCCCATGCTGTCCAGGCACGGGAAGCTGTGGTCCAACTTCTGGGGAGCCCTGAGCCCCGACGAGTACTATGCCCGCTCGGAGGACTACGTGGAGCTGGTGCAGCGGAAGCGAGTGTGAGTCCTGCTGGGGGCCACAGCCCCTCTCCTCCAGCCCGGGCCCGCAGACGCCTGCGCCCCCCCCCCCCCCCCACCGCGCCCGAGGCCCCGCCAGTTGCGAGGGCACAGCTGTGGAACCGGGCTGACAGTGCAGCCAGCCTGAGGTGTTGTGACAGGGAAGCCGGTGGACCTTCTGGCTTGGAGAGTGGGGGTGCCCTGAGGGAAGGGGCTCCTGGGTTGAATTGGGCAGCCTTGGGGGAGGGTCACCCACCTAGCTGACGCCAGTGTGGGTGCCTCCAGGGGCGTGTGGAATGTGCCCTACATAGCCCAGGCATACATGATCCGTGGTGAGACCCTGAGGACAGAGCTGCCCCAGAGGGAGGTGTTCTCGGGCAGTGACACTGACCCAGACATGGCCTTCTGTAAGAGCCTGCGGGACAAGGTGAGTGGGACCCGGGTGCCCGAAGCCAGGGTGCTGGGAAGCAGCCAGCCGTGTCTCCTCACACCCCCCCCCACCCTGCCTGCCAGGGCATCTTCCTCCACCTCAGCAATCAGCACGAATTTGGTCGCCTCCTGGCCACTTCCCGGTATGACACCGACCATCTGCACCCTGACCTCTGGCAGATCTTCGACAACCCCCTGGTGAGTGCCTAACGTCTTGCTCAGAGAACAGGACATGCCCTTCACTATAGGAGGGCGCACGCACGCATGTCCTCGCTTCCAGGCTCCGCTCCTGCCTGGGGAGAGGCGGTCGTGGTCGTGGTGCTGGGGCTTCCTGGGTGGGACCGGAGGGAGTGAAGAGGGCACACATCAAGGTGCGCACCCCTCCCCATCCTCCCCCAGGACTGGAAGGAGCAGTACATTCATGAGAACTACAGCCGGGCCCTTGAAGGGGAGGGGCTTGTGGAGCAGGTGAGCCGCGAGCAGGACCCCTGACCGCCCTGGTGGCCACCGCCCCTGAGTCCACTGGCTGGATTAGTGGTTCCCAAACTGACTTCCCTCAGACAGATAAAGGCAAAGGCCGAGCAGATAGGCCTTCGGCTCCCCGCCCTGCCGCTAATCAGAGCGATCCTTTCTTGTTTATTGGGCCTATTAGTGTTGTGGGTAAAATGACAGTTTTGTAAAGAAGCCCCAAACCTGGGGTTCTGGCACCTTCCTGCCTTCTGTGCTGGGTCCCCTGCACCGCTCCCACCTTCTCCGGCCCTGCCTTTCCTGGCCCATCCCCATGCTCAGATCCCCATTCCTCCAGCTTCTCCCATCTCCCGGCTTCTCTTTCTGCTCCCTGCTTTCGCTCCCCTGGGTTGGCTGCCTGTCTCCTCCGGAGAGGTCTGCAAGCATCCCCCGGCCCTGTTGTTCTTCCTCTGTCGGTCCTCAGCCGTGCCCAGATGTGTACTGGTTCCCGCTGCTGTCTGACCAGATGTGCGACGAGCTGGTAGAGGAAATGGAGCATTACGGCCAGTGGTCAGGAGGCCGGCACGAGGTGAGAGGGGCCGGGGCAGGGGAGGAGGCGAGGGCCACCGGGCGAGGGAGGTGCGGCTGTGATGGAGGGGAATGGAATCAAGAGAGTGGGAGCAGAGAAGGGGACCCCCAGGGGGGACCTACAGGGGGCACAATTGCGTGTGTGTGCGTGTGCATTCATTCAGGAACTCCTTCCTGGGGCATGCAGGTCCCAGACATTGGCTACTGACCTAGGCGATGTGGCACGTTGAGCTGTCCTGGTCAAGCCCTGCCCTCCGGCCCCTCACCTGCTAGAGTCAGTAACAACAGCCCTGCTCCTGAAGGCTGACGGGCAGCCCAGATGCTGTGGGAGTCACAGGCGGGGCTTTGGCCCAGACGTGGGGGGACCGAGGGGCTTCACAGAAGAGGTAACATCTTCAGGGCCAGGGGGAGTGAGTCAGGCTAAGTGGTCAAGGCTGCCAGACCCGGGTCACACAAGCTTTCAGGCCTGAGAGCGAGAGGAGAGGGAAGCTGGCGCGGCCCTGTTGGGGCTCAGTGCCCACCGCCCACAGGACTCGAGGCTGGCGGGAGGCTACGAGAACGTGCCCACCGTGGACATCCACATGAAGCAGGTGGGCTATGAGGACCAGTGGCTGCAGCTGCTGAGGACGTATGTGGGACCCATGACAGAGAGCCTGTTCCCAGGCTACCACACCAAGGTGGGCCGCCACTCCTGCTACCCTGCTTCTACCTTCCCACACCTGGGTCCTGGCTGGAAGTCTCCCCATGGTGCCGTTTCAGCCCCCATAGCATCCGGAGCCTTGTGGAAAGGGCTTCCGCAGGAGGGCAGCCGGGAGGAGTTAGTAGAGAGACCCCCGCGGCCCTCCCCCTACCACCCTCCTCAGAAGGCCCCCGGGACCTCACGGCCATCCCTCCAGTGTCTCCTATCACGTCTCCACAGACCCGGGCAGTGATGAACTTCGTGGTCCGCTACCGGCCAGACGAGCAGCCTGCTCTGCGGCCCCATCACGACTCGTCCACCTTCACTCTCAACGTGGCCCTCAACCACAAGGGCCTGGATTATGAGGTGAGCCCGAGCGCCCTCCCGCGTCAGGGCACCAGCAGGGCCCCTCCACACGTGCACGCGTGCGCACATGCACACACTTGAGCCCCCGGGACTTTGCTCTCCTGCCCCCTGATGACCCCTACACACCCTTCAGTCACCTGCCCTGCCCCACGGCACGTCCTCTTCACGTTTCTAATTACTTCGAATGTGCCATCTCCTGGACCTCTTCCAGGCTGTGTGCCTCGCCACGCCCCCCCGTGCCTCCCTTGTGTGCCAACACCCCAAAACCCCGTGCCTGCCTCCCTCCCCACTGTGGCCCTCCAGCCCCCCAGCCCCCTGTCTGCTCACTGTCCACTTCCGTTCCCCTGTCCTCTTCCAGGGAGGTGGCTGTCGCTTCTTGCGCTATGACTGCATAGTCTCGTCCCCACGGAAGGGCTGGGGTCTCCTGCACCCCGGCCGCCTCACCCACTACCACGAGGGGCTGCCCACTACTCGGGGCACTCGCTACATCATGGTGTCCTTTGTCGACCCTTGACACTCAACCACTCTGCCAAACCTTCCCCGCCGTTGTGCCTTCCTGCGCCCCCCTCCTTGGAGATGGGGGTCTGTCTGGCGCCTCCCTTCCTGAGTGGATGTTCGGCGTGCCTGGGACTGAATGTGTCGCCTCCCCCCCCAACACACGGCCCTCTCAGGAAGCTCCTGGAGCCCCCTTGCCCCTCCCCACAGTCCCCAAAGATTCATGGGGAGAAGGCTTCTGGGGTTCCCCATACAATAAATTATTGTTTCTCAGCCTCCCTCCCAATAAAGGAGGATTTGTAACTCGTGAGTCCGCGTTCGTCTTTCCCCTCCCTGCTGACCCCGTATCCCTCCTGCCCCCAGAGCGGAGGGAAGACCTGGAGCTACTCCAAAGAAAAAGAACAGAGAGGAAAAGGCAGAAAGCAGATGGTAGAGCAGCGTGGGAACCGAGAAGCTTCCCTGGATCCCATTTCTCACTCTGCTGTATTGCCTAGGGGTTGCGGGGGAGCCTGAGAAGGGCCAGGCACCCAGGGCTTCACTTAGATTCAGGTGAAAGCCCACCCTGGCCTCCCCCAGCCTCTTCTCCCTGACGCGCTCTCATCCCTTGAGGGCATCTTCTTCCTTGCACGAAGCAAGGGGGTGGCAGAGCCCTGAGCTGGCCTCTGGGGACAGTGCTAAGGGAAGGGAGGCCCCCTGGAAGCATGTGTTCCAAGGGAAGACACAGGGGGCTTCTGGGACCCAAGCTTTCGTCAGGGAGGATCAGGAAAAGGGAAGCCTTGGAGGGTCATCCCAAGAAAGCTTCCTGGAAGAGGGGAATAGAAAGTAGCCTTGAAAAAGAGGTGAGACCTCCTGAGAGCTGATGTCTTCCAGCTTCTGGGGGGCCATCAAGCTCTTGCTAAGCCAGCGAAACCCCTGGAGGCACCCTGAGGACCTCAGGCCATGTTCCTTTAGCTTGATCCTTCGCAGGTCCTAGCACCAGCCTACCTTCCTGAATGTCTCTCCCAACTGGTCCCCTGCAGAAGCCTTTTGAAAACCAAATGGGCCCATTTGCTGGTCCTTGGGCATTTCTTGCCTCCAACATCTCACATGCAATCCACCCCTTTCTTGCTATTGCCTGGACTCCCAGGAAAACCTCTGTGAAGCCTTCCTTCCTGACAGGTGGGACTGGTCCCCCTTCCGTGTGGACTGAGCATCTCTCTGGCCAGACTTTTCAGTGCATCTCACCCAGTCTCCCTGCGGATGGAAGTAGGCTGAGCAGGGACAGGAGACATTACTTCCTGGGGTGGGGTGAGGGGCAGCCCACAGGAGAGTGAAGCAGGGGGCAGGACAGAAAGGGTGAGCCAGCCTGCGTGGCATTGGATGCTGGCTCATCCTGTCTCCTACCATGCTCATTTACTGAGCATCCCTCACCTGCTGGGCACCTGTCACAGGGTTAGAGTTGATGAGAACAACAGCTGGCTTCTTGTGGCTCACAGCTGGGGTAGACCTTAGCCAGAAAATCGCCATGAAGGAGGGAACGTGGGAAAGTATTTTATGCCAGGAGAGAATGGGACAGAAGATGTATGTCAGACTCGCCTAAAGAAATGACATTCCCTGACCCGGAGAGGGTCCACAGCTCTGGCCCGTGTTGGGGAGGGCCCCGGCCATGTGAAGACTGGTCCCCGCATACTTGGAGGGTGTGCCCTTTTGGGCTGGCCAATTGCTGGCCTTTCTGGCCATTCCTGCTGGAATGTCTCCCCACAGAAGCCCAAGCTACTCCTTAGGGGCCAGACCAGGGCAAAAAGGGGTTTCTAGCTGCTCTCACTTGTGTGGGGAGCCCTGCCATTCGTGGTACATACCAGCCTGGCAACACCCCATTTTCCCAGACCTCTGCCAGCCAGCTCCTCAGAGGCCCCTCAGAGGCCCAAGGTCCTGACCTCGCAAGGTCCACACACCCTCACTCCCAGGCTCCTGGCCACGCCCCTGGGCATTTCTGTTTGGTCCTATTGGTCACAACCCTGTGAGCTCGGGTAGTCGTTAACCCTTTCTTGCTGGGGCTCACAAGGGTACAGGGTTCAGGTCAGCAAGGGGGGTGGACACAGGAGCCAAACCAGGGCCAAGGGTCAGGGCGAGGGGGTTGGACCACAGGGAGTGTACTTAAGAGCCCACGGTGGTCCCTATGGGATGTGCCTCCACAGTATGCCAGCCTCCTCCAGCCACCTTGCCGGGGTCTTCAAGTGGTTGCTGTCCTGCGATGGGTCTTCTCCTACTTGGGGCTTGGTGAGGCTCAGCACCTGGCACTCTGCTTCCCTGTTACCAGGAGGGAGGCAGGACAGGGCTCTCTGGGGGCTGCTGAAGGAATGAGAAGGAATTAGCTGGGCAAGAGGGCCTCCAACAGGGACGAGAGGGCAGAGGCAGGTAACTGGGGACTTAAATGCCTGGGTCCTTAATATCCCCCACTCCATCCTCCAGCCCAGGTGTGCCTGGCCTCGCTGCTCCTTGCTCTTTAAGCTGAGCAGGGACACGCCGCCGAGGGCAGGAGGCCGACGATCTGCCTGGGTCCGCAGCTGGGCCATCTGGAGACATTTCCCACATTGTGTCCCTGTCTTGGTGAGGCCATCCAGGAGTGGTGTGCTGAGTGGGGGCAAGGCTTTGGAATAGACTCTTCTCTGGTTACCCCCCAAAGTCTAATCTCACGGTCAGAGTGGAGTATGTTGCCTCTGCCCCCAGCTGGTTAAAACCGCCGAACTGGATCCCTCTGGCAACTACCTCTTCAGCTTCCACCCTCACGTGGTCCTGGTCACCGGGGCCTTCAGCAACTTCTGCGCGGAGGCCACCGGCTTCTCCAGCCTCTTAACCTGGCCTCCGGCCACACCTCCTCATGTTGCCTTGTTGGTTCTACCTCCCTCTCTTCCCAGACTACATCATGTGTAGTGGTGAGAAGTGGGGAGATCCCCCAGTCCCTGCTGTGTCACCCCCCACATCCCTGGGGTGGGGGGGGTGGGAGCTCCTGGTCCCAGCTCTACCTTCCTGGCACCCTCCCCCCCCTTTTCTCAAAGACCCAGGCATCTGGGCCCCCTCTCCCCTCCCCCCAGCTTTGGTGCCCGCTGACAAGGCCAGCGGCTGCCTGTCTGTTGTTCCGGCCTGGGGGCGGCCAGGTGGCGGTCCTGGACTTGGGAGGGCCCCTGGAAGCGCTGGAAGCAAAAGCCGGCGAGCTGATTTTGTGGATCCGGAATCAGAAGGGCTTTGTCGCGTTGGCGCGGGAACAAGGGTGAGGAAGCCGCAGTGGCCGGGCGGGACGCTCGCGGGCTACCCTGGCGCGGAGGAGCGTGGCGCGCCGGCGAAACCCGGAGTCAGGCGCGCCTCGGCTCTCCCCCAGGGCCTCCCTGGTGCCCTGCTTTCTCTTTCGGGGCAACGAGCTCCTCCAGCAGTTCCCGAACCCTCCCGGCTCGCGGTTGCGGAGCGCGCGGGAGGCGCTGCAGCCGCTGCTGAGCGTGGCCCTGCCGCTGTTCCCAGGTCCCTTGGGCCTCCTCCTGCCTTTCCGCACGCCCGTGCACACCGTCGGCGAGCCCCGGCCTCTGCCCCCTCGGCTCCCCGCCGGCGCACCGGCTCCCGCGGAGCTCCGGCCCCGCGCGCTCCCGGCGCCAGGAGGTGAAGGTCCCTGCCTGCTGGCCACGCCTTGGCCGCGCCTCATCCCCTTTGGCAACCGGCCCGGCCCTGAACCCTGTCCCGGACGGTCGCGCGGCTGGGCGGGAAGGGCACGGGCTGGAGAGCCCAACCACCGCCCCTCTGGCGTCCCGTTCTGCCCACCGTGGGGGCCCCGATCCCGGTGCAGCGAAGCCCGCGGCCCAGCCGGGCGCAGGTGGACGCGCTGCACGCGCTCTCGCGCAGCTGTTCGAGCAGCGCGAGGCGCGCCACGGCCTCCCGGCCCACCCGCACCCCCTCCTCGCCTGGGCGCGCCGCCCCCGCCCTCCCGGTGCCCGCGGCGGCCGTGGGGGGGGGGGGATTAAACGTGGCAACGGAGCTGCGGTGTGTGCGTGTTTGTGCGGGGCCGTGCCTCCGGGTGATCCTGACCCTCCCGGAGACCTGCACCCAGATCCGGGGCGCGCAGCGGGGGCGTGCCCGGCCGCCCTGGAGATCCCACGGTCTCAGCGGAGCTTCTGGCCCCCGCCCGCGGCTGGGACCCGGTGGGCGGGCTCCCCGGCTCCTTCTGAGCCTCCTCCCCACATCGGTTCCCGGACGGCTGGCACACTCACTATATCCCTCACCTATTCCCTGCAGCCTCCCAGCTCCGCCCAGCGACCAGCCCAAACCGACCAACGCTTGCAGTTCAAAGATTATTCTGGGGACGTCTGGGGCTCCGGATCCACACACACGCGCAACACACCCGCAGTCCCGGGAGAGCCCAACCTTCTTCGTTTGTGCTCCGGGCCCTGGAGCCTCGCTGGCAGAGGGCAACGACTGGGACAGGAGTCTCCACAGCCCCGCCGCGACCCCACCATGGAATCCGTGCAGAAACAGTGGCCAAAAGTAGTGAGCGCCTACCAATACGTGCTCACTTTCCTCTTCATGGGTGAGAGGCCTGGTGCCCTGGGGTCCCCAAAGGGAGCAGGGACCTGGGGGAGAAAGGCTGGGGCCCCATTTGCCTGTGTGCCTAAGGGCAAAGGGACCAGGAGAGGGCCAGAGTTCAGGCTGGGAGATGGCTGGGTACACACCAGCCATCTGTGAGGGGGGAGGAGAGAGCCGCTGCATGGAATGACCCATCTTCCAAAGCTAATGCACTCTTCTTTGTCATCTTTCCCACAGGCCCTTTCTTCTCCCTTCTTGTCCTCTTCCTCCTCTTCACGTCATTCTGGTCCGTCTCTGTTCTCTACTTGGTGTGGTTCCTCCTGGACTGGGACACGCCTAACCAAGGTGAGTGCTGCTGGGCATGTGCCCAAGGAGCGGAGATGGTGGCCAGGTGCCTCCAGAAATTCTTCAAAGCATCTCTCTGCCCCAAGGTGGAAGGCGCTTTGAGTGGACCAGGAACTGGGCCGTGTGGAAACACGCCAGGGATTATTATCCTATCAAGGTGACAGGTTACCCTCCACAGAGACAGTCTTCCTCCTCCCTCTCCTCAACCCCCACCCCCACCCCTACTCACCCCTGCCTATGCACCCTGGGCTCCCTAAACTCAGACAGTGGGGCATGGGGCAGGGGCTGCCGAGTGGTGTTCCAGAGTAGGCTCTCTGTGCTGCGCACTCCATTCAAGGACCTTGAACTCTGAAGTCGGTTAGGGTGGAGGGCAACTCTTTTCAGCTGGTGTCCTGCCTTCCACGCCTCTTTCCCCTCATCCTACCTAATCCCCTCTGCCCCAAGCTGGTGAAAACAGCCGAGCTGCCCCCTGACCGGAACTATGTGCTGGGTGGCCACCCACATGGGATCATGTGCATCGGAACCTTCTGCAATTTCTCCACCGAGGCCAACAACTTCTCCAAGCAGTTCCCGGGGATTCAGGTCTCATCGGCGGCGCTGGCCTCCCTCTTCCACTTCCCAATCTATCGTGACTACATCATGTCCTATGGTGAGCCTCGAGCTGAGTGGGATGAGGCACCTGTTCCCTCCGCCCACCCTTGACTGCCTCCCACGCACCTCCCACAGGGACCTGGCCTAAACATTGGCCTGGCTCACAGTGGGCATCAGTGAATAGCTCTGGTTGCAGCAAATGTCCTGCATCCTTGCTGGGAGAGGCACTGTAGGTCACACCGACACGGGCGTGGGGATGGCAGGTTTGGAGGGAATGGGGTGTGGGGCTCACTAAAGGGTGGGTGAGGGGCTAGGCAGCCCAGAAGGGCGTGGTGACCGTTCCCCACCTCCTCACACACGCAGGAATATGTTCTGTGAACCGGTGGAGCCTGGACTTTGTTCTGTCACAGCGCCGGCTCGGGCAGGCTGTAATCATCATGGTTGGGGGTGCCCAGGAGTCCCTGTATGCCATCCCAGGAAAGCACTGCCTCATTCTCCGGAATCGCAAAGGCTTCGTGCGCCTGGCACTGAGGCATGGGTGAGTGGGGTGCAGGTGCCCAGCCCGGGGCTGCTGTTGATGGTCAGAACTTCAAATTGTGTCTGCGGCTCTACACTCTTTTGTCCCTACCCATCCAGGTCCCTGTAGCCGGGCCTCTGTGTCCCCAGAGCCCACACTGTGCTCCCCGGTGCATGTCAACACTTGAGCACTTTCTCTGTGCCAAGCACCGTGCCCACTTTTGCCAGGCTTCTGCCCTCTCTGAAAGAGCAGGATCATAGTGCAAGTAGCAGGACCTTGGGCTCAGGAGTCCTGGATTCAAAGCCCTTTCTGACACTACCTCAAAGGCGAGACCTTGGACATGTTTCTGTGAGATAGGACTAATACTTACCTTGCTACAATGCTGTAGTTGCAGAGACTTGATGAGAAAATGTATACAGTTGACCCTTGAACAACATGGGTTTGAACTGCAACAGGTCCCTTATACACGGATTTTTTTTACAATATAGTACTGTAAATGTATTTTCTCTTCCTGATGATTTTCCTTTTTTTAAGATTTGATTCATTTATTTATTTGAGAGAGAAAGTACATGCGTGAGTGGAGGGAGGAGCAGAGGGAGAGGCAGAGAACCTCAAGCGGACTCCACACTGAGTGCAGAGTCCAACTTGGGTTTCGGTTCCACAACCCTGAGATCATGACCTGAGCTGAAACCAAGAGTTAGCCGCTCAGCCAACTGAGCCACCCTGGCACCCCCTGATGATTTTTTTTTTTTTTTTAGATTTTATTTATTTGAAAGAGAGAGAGAGCGGGAGAAAGAGCATGAGTTGGGGGAGGGGCAGAGGGAGAGAGAATCTTAAGCAGGCACCCTGCTGAGTGCAGAGCCTGACACGGGGCTGGATCCCAGGACCCTGGGATCATGACCTGAGCTGAAGGCAGACGCTTAACGGACTGAGCCACCCAGGCGCCCCTAGCTTACTTTATTATAAGAATACTGTATATAGTACATATACAAAATATTTGTTAATTGACTGTTATTGGCCATGCTATTAGTAGTTAAGTTTTGGGGGAGTGTTAAGTTATATGAGGATTTTTGGGGTGGGGGTCAGTGCCCCTTACCCCATGTTGTTCAAGGGTCAAGTAGGGAGGGATTTGCGGCTCTGTCTTGGGATGCTCTGAAAGCCACTGGCCTGACCACCCTTCTTTTCTCTCCTTGTCCCTTCCCAGGGCCTCCCTAGTACCTGTGTACTCCTTTGGGGAGAACGATGTCTTTAATTTTAAGGTTTTTGCCACAAACTCCTGGCAGTATATGTGCCAGATCACCTTCAAGAAAATCATGGGCTTTGTTCCTTGCATCTTCTGGGGCCACGGGCTCTTCTCGGCCAACTCCTGGGGCCTGGTGCCCTTCGCCAGGCCCATCACCACTGTGGGTGAGTACCCATCTCCAGGCAAGAAAGCTGCTGTCGGCTGTGTGGGCAACAGAGCTCCCCCGCCAACCTCTGTCTCTCCTCTTCCTGCAGTGGGCCGCCCCATCCCAGTGCCCCAGCGCCTGGACCCCACTGAGGAGGAAGTTGACCACTATCACATGCTCTATTTGGAGGCTCTGGAGCAACTCTTCGAGGACCACAAGGAAAGCTGCGGTGTTCCAGCTTCTACTCACCTCACCTTTATCTAGCCCTTGCCGTCCCCCCCCACCCCGCCCCCAGCCCTGAGCCCCTCAGCCCAGGGCACCGAGACCCCCCACCTACTGCCTCTCTGTACTGCTCCTTCTCTCCCACCACTATGTTGTAGAATCTGATGCCTGCAGAGCTTGCACCCTGGCTCTGGGGGTAAGGGGGCCCAGGCATGATCCACCCTCATTCTCCTGTACTGCGAAGCTGCTGCTTTGGATTGGGGATCGGAATTCCCCTCCCAGCAAGCCTTAATTCTGCTGCATGACCTTGCGTACATCTCTTTCCTTTGCTGATCCCTTTCTCCCTCTGTGAATGAAGGTGTCTGCTTCCCCAAGAGATGTAGGGCCTTGGGATTAAGTTGGGGCGGGCGGCTCTAGGGAGGGGTTCGCTTTGCAGGGTGAGCTGGAGAAGATAGGATGGATGGTGGAATAGTCAGCCTGAGCAAAAGCTGAGCTTGGTTAAGGGTTCCTGGCCATATGGGAAGTGGAGTGATCTCCGATGGTAGACAAGGTAGCGTTGGTCCATAGCTTGTTACTGCACCCCTCTCCATCCTTTATGTTTCCTTGTGGCTGGGAGATGAATGAAACAGGGACCTGTTTGATCAGCACGAAGCCCAGCTGCTAGCCCAGTGTTAGGTCAACATTAACCCAGTCGCTCAGTAAGCACAGGACTCTTGTGATGATCAAAGAATTAAGATGTAAGGGCTTAGAACGGAGATTGGCAAAATATCATCATTCCTCATCACAGACAAGGTGTCAGTCCAAGGAGAGGGTAAGACCGGACAGTCTAAGGGTCCTCATGTGGTCATAGCATTCCCTGACAACATCAGTCCTGTTTGCTGACTGGCTTTGCGTCTGTATCCAGGACTTCAGAAAAACTTGCTGAAATGTAATTGGAATGCAACTGTATTAGTCTCCCACTGTCCTATAAAACACATTCAGTAGAAGAATTTTGTTGTTGTTGTTGTTCCTGGAGGAAAATCTGAGCAGCCCCGGGACTTATCTGGGTCACAGGTGGTAATTTCTTCATTCACCTTAAGTTGGTACATAGACATGTAGCGTGAGTAGTAATCCACACTTGGATCTTCATCCAAGGGTAGGAACCTTCCATCTCCAGCAAGGGCAGCAAGTGGGATACCTGCTTGACCAGAAGGGGCAGCTGGGGAAGGTGGAGTAGAAAGGGGATGGAGCTGACCTCTTTCTTCCCCCACCTCCTCCTCCCTTTCTAGCCTCTGTTACTGAACCCTAGGGACTGGAGTATGGGGCAGAGGAGGAGAAAGAGGATCCCAAACATTCTTGACGACATTGTCCTAGGATAGCTTCATATTCTCTGGGCCTCCAGACCTTCCAAGCTGATTCCTTTGCCTCGGGGCGGGGGGGGGGCTCTCCTGGGTTCTTCAGAGTATTCTCTTTTAGATTCCTCTGCCTCATCATCTGTCCCTGGTTTTGGGCCCATGGCACTCGACATAGGATTTCTCCTTAGGAATCCCATTGCTTTTCTAGGCTGGGAAGTAGAAAGAGGGATGGAAAATAAACAGCTCCAGGTTGGAACATGCTTAGCTTGGATACCATTAGAATATAGGCTGGGCTCAATGCAGCCACTTGTCCTTCCTTCTTTCCTGAATGGGAACATCCAGTCAGCTACCATCTAGCCATTAGACTTCTCTGGTGGACACGTCCCCCAAACCCTGGGGCATGCTGACCTCTTTGAGTCTTGCAACCTTTGTCACTGATCCTGTGGAGAAAAGCCTTGCCCTCCAGGGTAAGGCTCGCAGAGCTCAGAAGTCCTTCCCCCACACCTCTCTCCTTCTTGTCCAAATTCCAATCTTTGTCATGGGTCGGGGACTCAAGAGTATCTTCTCAATCATTTACTTGGAATATGTGGTCTTGCTTGGTGCATATTGTCTGGTCTGGTCACCTCTGGAATGCATCGCCTACTTGTTGGAACTTCGTGCCCCAAACTGTTTTTCTCTGGATTCTATCCCAGAGGGACAAAGGCATCAACTTCTAGTGAGAACCTGCCACCAAGAGCTGGTGGTATGAGGATTAGATCGCTGTGGGCCTTCCTCCAAGAACCCCCCTGCCCTTCTCCCCTGTGAGTGGTAGATGCCTATCTCTGGGGAGGGGAGGTTGGGCTGGGTGGTAGGTGAGGAGTGGGACCTTTGAGGACTGGGGGAGAGGGAGGAGAGGACTTCACTCCCCATCAGTCATTTCTCCTGTCTGAAATCCAAGACCAATAGAGTCAGGGGATGGGAGGGATTGGCCTGAGGCTGGAGAGAAACAGGAGAGGCCAAGAAGCACAGTAAGGACTGGGTTGGCCCTAGAGTAAAAAGGAGTAAAGTGCTCCCAGTACTTGTGAAAACAACTGGGCAAGTTTCTCAAGAAAGTGATCATGTCTGATCCCGGTGGAGAGAGGGAGAATTGAGAGGGAACATTATGTTTCATGTGGAGACATCTGGGTGAGAGGAGATGTCACAACACAAACCAGAAAGGTACAGGAAGTTCAAGATCAGGCTTCTGTCTCTGGGAGAGAGACTGGGTGCCCATATCCATATGTGTGTTTTGGGGGTGGGGTGCAGCAAGCAGAATGTGTCATCAGTGCTGAGGGCTTGGCAAGACTATGCAGGGCAGAGGGAGTTGGAAATGACACCCCTGGGGCGCCTGGGTGGCTCAGGTCATGATCCCGGCGTCCTGGGATTGAGCCCTGCATGGGGCTCCCTGCTCAGCAGGGAGTCTGCTTCTCCCTCTGCCTCTGCCCCTCCCCCTGCTTGTGCTCTCTCTCTCTCAAATAAATAAAATCTTTTAAAAAAGAAAAGAAGGTGACACCCCTGGACAATGACAATTGTCCCCTGCTGGATTGAGATACCAGGTGAGACACTCAGAATGGCTCTTTGCACATCAGTCCCCTGTTTCCCAGAAGCCGCTCCTCAGCAATCAGAGAGGTCTTGCCTCTTCTCTCCCATCCAACCCCTTCTCCTGCTGTCAAGATGCTCTTTGAAAAACACTGCTTTCTTCATGTAATTCTCCCTGCTGGATCCTCACTGTCACTGGATTCTCGTTGTTAGAAGGTGTGAAATCCTCAGCCCTGCATTCGAGGTAGCTTTCAAACAGAGCCCAGCCCGGCTTCCCAGCCATCCCTGACTCGGCCCTCCTTCCTAAGTCGAGAATGGATGGAACTCCTACCAAGGAGTCACAGCTCAGCTCCCAGGGCTCAGCCCTCACTATGTGCGGACCTTCAGGTTCACGCACTGCCTCTAATCCTCCCATCTACACCACAGTGTCCCCGCTGAGCTCGAAATGAGGTATGCATGGAAGGGCTTAGCGTGGCACCTGGCAGGGTGCTCAGCAAACATTAGTTATTGTCACTCTTATCTCGCCCACCTCTTTCCACACAATCTTTTCCTAGCCATGGCCACATCCCAAGCCTTACACTATGGGATCCGCATTATGTGCACCATCACATTATGTGGACTGGTGTTCTGTTACCCCAAACATATGGCTCATCCACGATCTTTTTTTTTTTCTGAAGATTTTATTTATTTGACAGAGAGAGAGATAGCGAGAGCAGGAACACAAGCAGGGGGAGTGGGAGAGGGAGAAGCAGGCTTCCCGCGGAGCAGGGAGCCCGATGCGGGGCTCGATCCCAGGACCCCGGGATCATGACCTGAGCCGAAGGCAGACGCTTAACGACGGAGCCACCCAGGCGCCCTCATCCACGATCTTTTATCTCATATTATTAAATGCGGATGTTAAGGGCGGGAAGTGTGTCTTGTTTGTTTTTGCATTTTGACCGTGTTCTGGTGATGGCCATGCACCAGGCATGAACAAATGAAGCGTGTCCAAGAGACCTGTGCAGAGGGAACCAGCTGCGTCATTTGTAGATTGTGCCCAGCACCAGGAAGCCCAGCTGGGGGAGGGGGGCAGGGGTGCATGGGAATTCCCTTCACAGAGCCAGAAGCCGGGGGGGGGGGGGTTGCATCCATTGTGGGAAGAGAGGAAGATATACTAGTTTCCTAACAAAGCACCACTCACTTGGTGATTTGGTTTTTTTCTAGATTTTATTTATTTATTTGACAGAGACAGAGAGAGTGAGCACAGGTGGGGGGTGGGGGGTGGGGGGGGTGGCAGGCAGAGGGAGAGGGAGAAGTAGGCACCCTGCACAGCAAGGAGCCTGATGTGGGACTCGATTCCAGGACCCTGAGATCATGACCTGAACCAAAGGCAGACATTTAACCGACTGAGCCACGCAGGCGCCCCGCACTTGGTGATTTAAAACAACAAAAATTGTCTCACAATTCTGGAGACCAGAATCGAGTGTCAGCAGGGTCTGTTCCCTCTGAAACCTGTAGAAGGGAAACCCTCCCTCCCTTCTTCCAGCCCTGGGTGGTGCCATCAATCCTTGGCCCACACCTATGTCACCCAGTCTCTGTCTCTGCTGTCACATGGCCTTCTCCCTCTGTGTCTCATCCAAATCTCCCTCTCCTTATAGAACGCCAGTTCTAGATTCGATTAGGGCCCACCCTTATTCAGTATGACCTCATCTTAATTTGATTATGTCTGCAAATAACCCATCTTCAAATAAGGTCTCTTTTGCGGGTACTAAGGGTTAGGACTTCAATATATCTTTTTGAGGTGGGGAGGGGGGCAACAATTCAGCCCTCAACAGCTGCCTTTAAAAATTCACACGGAAGTCCTCTGCTTATGCCTGGGGTCTGCACAACCCCCCAGAGATGGTCTTTTGTGCAAATTATGTTGGGTGGTGGTGAGCATTCACTACGGGATCTTTTCTTGGGGAAGTGTGCGTGGCAGGTGCATAGATACAAGAACATGGATCACTAGACCTTCCTGAAGTGTCTATTGTATTTTCAAGAGGTCTGGGGCCCACAGTACAAAACCGTTAATGAACTTCCCAGTGTCACTCCTTTTCCAATGTAGCCGAATGATAAACCCCAACACTGTGATTTCTCCTCCTGATCTGGAAGAGTCTAACTTATAAATATATGAACTGAGGAAACCTTATGAGTAACTTGATGCCTCCTCTGGCTTTTTCCTTCCCTGTCATCCTCCATGTGGCCACCAGAGGGCTGTCTCTACTCACAAGGCAAAAGTGTCACTCCTGCTTAAAACCTTCCCCCGCTGCCCACAAGATGGGTACAACCCAGAACTACTTCTTCTTGTGAAGCAGGCTGTTGCTCTGGGCTTTGCTCAGGCTGTCCCCTCCCCCTTGGCGAGACCTTGCCTTTCTTTATCCTTCTGGAGGGGATTTTTTTTTTTTTAAGATTTTATTTTTAAGTAATCTCTATACCCAACGTGGGTCTCGAACTCATAATCCTGACATCAAGAGTCTCAAGCTCTAAGGACTGATCCAGACCGGCGCTCCTGGAGGGGAATTTTTAATACCCAGTTAAGGTGGCATTTCTAGGACACCTCCCTTAACCTATCAGCCTGCCAGGTTGGTTCAGGGCATCCCACCTCTGCATCCCTAAGAGCTCCATCACAACCCTTCTGTGTCACTGTGATGCACCAGTTTATCCAAAAAGTTGGATAACTTGAGCATCTGGAAGGGACGGTAACTGTATCATATTAAACATGCTTAAAACCCATGAGTTCATAGTGGTTCTAAAAATAATAATTGATCACCATTGAAAGTTGTTGAGGCATCAACTTTTTATTTTGAAGACCAACAAATAAAAGGAAAAATTTTAAAGCATTTAAATGTCCATGGAGCCGGACGTGGGGCTCGATCTCACGACCCTGAGATCATGACCTGAGCTGAAATCAGGAGTCGGTTGCTTAAGAGACTGAGCCACCCAGGCGCCCCCAGACATTTATTTCTCATGGGTCTGGAGGCTACAAGTCCATGATCAAGGTGCTGGTAGATTCAGTTTCTGGTGAGAGCTCTCTTCCTGGCCTGTAGACAGCCACCTTCTTTCTGCCTCCTCACAAGGCCTTTTTCTGCAAATTTGAGGGTAGAGAAGGATCTCTGGTGTCTCTTCCTCTTATAATCCTATTGGATTTGGGCCCCACCTTTATGATCTCAGTTAGCATTGCTCACCTGTGTAAAGGCCCCTATCTCTGGGCGCCTGGGTGGCTCAGTCGTTAAGCGTCTGCCTTCGGCTCAGGTCATGATCCCAGGGTCCTGGGATCGAGCCCCTCATCGGGCTCCCTGCTCGGCGGGAAGGCTGCTTCTCCCTCTCCCACTCCCCCTGCTTGTGTTCCCTCTCTCACTCTGTCTCTCTCTGTCAAATAAATAAATAAATAAATAAATAAATAAATAAATAAAATCTTTAAAAAAATTTTTTTTAAAGGCCCCTGTCTCCAAATACAGTCACACCTTCAACATTTGAATTGGGGGGTGGGCACAATTCCATCCCTATCACCGTGATGAAGATTTACTGAAATACCAGAAATGATATGAGGTCTGAAACTTGTTTCAAAATATCGGCGTGCTTGCGGTGTCCAACGATATCAGCTCTGAGCTGGTAATTGTTGAAGCTGATGATAGGCTAGTGAGGCTTCATTATACTGTTCTATTTTTGGGGTGTGTTAGATAGTCTCTAGAATAAGAGTGGTGGGGTTTTTTTGATGGCTAGCTCAACTGAGCTCTTCGAGAGCAGAAATGGACCCATCAAAGCGACGTTAATGTTTGCAAATAAATGACAGACATTACAACCAATGTTGGTTCATGTGGACCGGAGAGAGGAACCTGGTGATGGGTGGGGAGAGAAGATGTGGAATTTCAGGGACTTCTAGGCACAAGCCTTCATACTGAACCTTTAGAAATGCAGCATGAGGCTGGGTTGTGCATTGGCTTGGGGTCAAGATACCAGGAGTCTGGTTTTACCTCTACCCAGTGGGTGACCTTTGATAAATGATCAAAGGTGGTTTCACCTTCCCCCACCCTAGAACTAAGTTGAAGTCATTCCTTCTTTCATAATATACTTATTAAGCACTTACTGTGTGCCAAGACCTGAATGAAGTACCAGAGGTATAAAGATAGCTTTAACAACAGGGCGCCTGGGTGGCTCAGTTGGTTAAGCGTCTGCCTTAACCCAAAACCCAAAAATCTGGAGGAGGAAGTCCTGGTCATCAGAATCCCAGGATGCGGAGGTGTTCAGAGGCCAGGGAAGAAGATCCAAGGTGGTCTGTTGAAGGGGAGCCGTGAAAGACGATGATGGGGATAGGGAGGGCCCTGCAGCTGAGGATGGGCCCAAATAAAAGGACAGGGAGTGATGATACTACCCAACTGACAGTAAGGCACACCCGTCCAGAGAGAAGACACACAATAGGCACTTCCAAATATAAAAGACCCAAATAAACAAGCCCAGCATGAGGGTCAAAGCCAGTATGGATCCCAAAGTCCGAGACAGTGTTTACCAAATTCAGAGCAACTAAGGGAAATCTCCAGCATTAACAGCACTGACGTTTATTTCGTGCTTTGCTGTTTGCAAAGCATTTTCACAAAGTACATCTGACCTTTGAGGGGTGAGTGGGCAGTGGGGTCTGCATTTGCAGCCAGAGGCCCTCATAGTGTCCCTTGCCAGCTATGGGATCTAGCCCACATTGTGGGACTTCTCAGAACCCACTTTCTTCATTTGTAAAGTGACTAAACAGCCTCACCCATCCTACAGTGTTGTGAAAATTAAACCGAAGTGCTGTGCAAACATTCTGGGTGGTTCTGTGGCTCACCACCAGAAGGGGGTGGGGGTGGGGGACCTGGAACCCAGACATGTGAAGCTAGGACTCTCATGTCTCTACCAGCAAGCAGATCACTCCACTCTTCCATCCCCACCGGTCTTAACCTGGGCGGATTTTAAAGCCCAGTAGCACAAGGTGATGGCCCCCCTCCCTGCATCCTCAAAGCACTTAAGGATGTTGAAAGCCTCTTGTTCTCTCTTGCCCAGGAGGGGTAGCCAGAAGATTAGTCATCTTCCAACCTCTTACCACCACCACCCCCTGATCTCCCAGGGGAGTTGGGACAGAAGCAGTCTGAGTGTGGTGATTCTGGAACCACATGGTTTTTGATTGGACCAATGAGTGGCGACTTCTTCATTCTGCATGACTGGGACATGAAGTGTTAGCAACTTCTTCATTCTGCATGACTGGGACATGAAGTGTTAGCAACTTCGGGAAACTTTCTATTCTCATTGGCTGAGGGAACAGAAGTGGTGAACGTTGGACCAATCCCAGAATTTCTGGTGGCAGAAGGCGAGGCTTCTAGCGAAAAGGGAGGGATTAGAGCATGGTTGCATCTCCCTCCTGCCACTCCTGACTTTGTCCTCCAACACCTATAACTTTTTGAGGAGCTATCCCACAATTGAGCATATCCCACCTTAACTGCAGCTTTGTGAGATGTGCAGTGTGTTAGCAGTTTTAAAAATCAGAAATAGGGGGAAGTCCTATTAAGAAAAAAAAAAAAAAAGGAAGAGGGATCCCTGGCTGGCTCAGTCGGTGGAGCATGCAACTCTTGATCTGGGGGTTGTGAGTTCAAGCCCCACATTGGGTGTGGAGATTACATAAATAAAAACTTTTTAAAAAGACAAGAAAAAGAAGAAGGTTAAGTGACTTGTCAGTTACTTATTGGCCTACCTGGGCCTAGAATTCCAGGGATGACTCTCATCCATTTAACCCTTGGGGTGGCCATGTGTATGGAAGCCCAGGAACGGGACACGAACCTCCACCTGATCACATTAGTACAGCCCATTGGATCAGTTTAGCAGGTAATGGAGTTATCACCTTGGAAAGTATTTTTAGAAAGTGGGAAAAGTTAGGTGGGAAATCAACTTTGGTGGGAAGGGGGAGCAGGAGAGCTGGGCAGACCCTGGAGGGAGGGCAAGGGAGAGGGGCCCCCATGCCCAGCAGACCTTAATATTCCCTGCAGCACTTTATAGTTACTATAGGACTTTCACATCCTGCACTTACCTGGTTCCTTACAGGGTAGAACAGCAGGTGGTTTCTATCTCCGGGGGGAGGGGACGTGCTCAGGAGTTAAGAGCCTGGACCACCAGCTCCTTGGGGTGGGGGCAGTGCTCCAAGTCCACACTTGGCTGTCCCTCCCACCCTTCCTCCACCCACCCGGTTTAGCAATGGGTGCAGAACCATGTATGCAGATCCTCAGGACGTGCGTGGGTGCAGAGGTCTGTGTTCATGTGCTGAGGGGGGTGGGTTCGTGGGTGTACCTGGAGTCTTTCTGCGTGCTGCCCTGCGGGGGGCCTTGTTGCCTGCCGGCCAGCGGCTGAGCGTGAGCTGAGCCCACCCGTGCACCCGCGGGACGAGGCTACTTTGTGCCCCCGGGGAGCGGTGGCCCTTCTGGCCGGTCTTGGCCTGGCTCCGCTCCCTTTAGCCTCTCTGCTTCTGTCCCCGGGTGTCTCCTTGCACCCCCATCTGCAAGGGTTTCCAATTTCCTCCATCAGTTTTTCCGACCTGGTCCCCAGGGCACTGCGTGCCCTTTCCAGTAGCTCTGACTTATCTGGCAGCGGGAGGTCAGGGGAACGGGATTAGTTTGAGGGGGCGGCCCCTGGAAGAGGGAGGTCTGCGAAAGCGGGGGAAGGAGAGGGGGGACCAGGACAGAGCGTAGAGGTGCCGGGGGCGTGGGGCGATAACTCAGCCAGCAGTCACCCCCTCCATCAAAACCCAAGGCACCTCCCACCTTTAGTCCCGCTGCCCAGCCGGGACAAGGGGCGGAGTCTCGTCGGCGGGACTTGAGGTCACCCAGCTGCGCCCGCTCCCGGGCCCGCACGCCGCCCTCCCCCCCCCGGCACCTGCTCTCCGCCCCCCCCGCCCCCAGGCCGCCCCGAGTCCACTCCAGATCCGGGCCGGGTTTCCTCCGCGCCACTAGGGTCTCCGCCCCTCGGAGCTGCGGCCCGTGCCCAGCAGAGCGTCGCTGCGGGAGGCAGCCCCCGAACCCCGAGCCTCCCGGAGCGCGCGCCCGCGTGCGGGACTGAGCCGCGACGCAGACCCCACACCCGCACTCCAACTCCGAGCTGGGACTGCTCCGGTCCCCGCGCGTCACCCGAACTCGACCCTCGGGGCTCCGAAGTGACCCCTCTCCCGGCACCGTTCGCTGTCCGCGTGGCCGGCCCGGCTCCGTGTCTCGGCATCCCGGCCCGGGCTCCGCATCCGGCGAGGTAGGGGGCCGCGGGCCTTGGGGGCTGGGGGCTGGCGTGCTCCTCCTCCACGGAATGGGGGCAGCAGAAGGCCACAGCCCCCCAGGGCAAGACAGCCGCTGCGCCCCCTACAGCCCTACCCCTCCGGGTCCGGTGACCTAGATAACTGGGACCGGGACTTTGCCTAGATGTTCAAAGGCACTTTTCCGTCCGTCATCCCTCCCCCCACCCCGTCGCCATTGCGTTCCCACCTGTCCCCAGAGCCTGGCGCCCACGGGGACCCCTGCCAAGTAGGCAGCTTCCTTCGGAAGCTCTCCGCCTGCCGCCCCCACTCCTCACTCCTGGAAAGGGGCAGAGGAAAGATTGGGGAAGACTCTCCAGGACAGCCCCCTAATCCATGGCTGTGGCCCTGGGGCATCCCCCACCGCTCGTTGGTCTATCTTCCTCATCCCCTGCATCTGCCCCATTTCATCTTGACTCCCCTGCCTCTGTTCCCGAGGTCTCTATTCTCTTCCAGACTCTTTTTCTGGCTTTCTCCTCCCCTTGACCCCTTCCCCCTTCGCCCACCGTGGGGAGAAGGAGGTGTATCGTTGCTTTCTATTTAGGTCTCCCTGGGGAGGGCGTGCAGTGCTAGGACTTTTTTGGCATCCGCTGGACCCCGAGTCACGAGGTGTCATGTCTGTGTCTGGTATCTGTGCCTCCTCCCACTCCTCTCTCCCATCCTCTCCTGCCCCACACCTCCCTGTCCGCCTTTGTCTCCTTCCTGCCTCCCTTCCTGTCCTTTTTGCTCTCTTCTTTGGGCGCTTTGTGTAGCTTTGTCTTTGTCTCCGCCTCTCCGCTCTCTGCTCCCTCTGCTCCCTCTCCTCCCTCTTCCAGCTCCGAGAAGCTGTCGACCTCAAGGGCATCAAAATTTCAGGTGTGTGGGGCGCGGTGGAGGTGGGGTGGGGGCCTCCCAGCATGCCCAGCGAGGACTGTAATCATCCCCTCCCGGAGTGATCATTCATATTTATAAGATTGAAAGAATGGATCCAAGGATGCGGGGATATGGAGGGCAAGGGAAACGCTGCCCCTCTTCCTGGAGCTGGGTCCAGGAGATGCCTGAGCTACATCTCCCA
Source organism: Mirounga angustirostris (assembly GCF_029215605.1). Taxonomy (NCBI): domain Eukaryota; kingdom Metazoa; phylum Chordata; class Mammalia; order Carnivora; family Phocidae; genus Mirounga; species Mirounga angustirostris. Next base: position 172,667,869 of record NW_026991713.1, read on the forward strand.
CAGTGCCCTGGAAGCACAGGGCTGCCTCTGTCTAGACACCTTATGGGAATGATAGTTCAAGGAGCCAGGTTGGAGGGCGCTATTCTGAGGGAATAGGTGTAGAGGAGTGCCCAGAAAGAAAATGAGAGAGATGAATTTGCAAGCTCTTCCTTCTTTCCTGTGACCCCCTTACAAACAACCTTATCCAAGATGTAGGTAGATGCACCCTTTGGAAAGAGTCTCCCCCATCTTGAAAGTGAAGGAGGGTAATGGAAGCCTAATGTCTTGAATTAGTTGGATGTGTCCTTGTCTACAAGTTTCTCACATTCTGTCCCTTTTGGGGGCAATGGGGAGTTGCTGAGCTCAGCAGAGAACTACCAGCTAGTATTTTTCAGGGACCCGTGAACAGCTGGTGAGTTTGCCTGGAAATGTAGATGGAAGCCACAAGCTAACTTGTTCATTTCCTGAGACCCATCATCCCCAGAGCCTGCCACAAGGAATCTGATGCTTGAGCTGGCCCCAGGCTTGTTGTTGGCATGGAAGTGCTGACAGTGGGGGGAGGGCACTGGGGTTTCCTCCCAGCATCCCATTTCTGGTTCTTAGCCTTTAGTACTTGGGACCTTTGACTCCTGCCAAGGAAGGACCCAGTAATTCCTATCCTTGCTCTTCAGCCTGGGCTTGGAGATCCAAATACACCAAAAAGAGGTCTCCCCCACTGGCCGGGGAGCCAGGAAAACTTAAACTTTAGCCTGGCTCGATCCAAGCTGAGTCACCTTAGGCCAGATCTTAACCTCCTTGGGTGTCCGTTTCCTCATTGTGAAAGAAGTGGGTTGAACCTGAAGGTCTCTGGTGGCTCTAGCAGGAGCTCTAAGATCCTCTGAGTCTGGCTTCCCCTCTTCTCTGATGATATTGGCCTGATGCTGTCTTACCTCATCCAGGTAAGGATTACCTGGGAGGGCCTTAGACAACAGCATCAGGCTGAAAAGAAAGAGGGAAATGGGGCTCTTGTTTTGAAGCTTTAACTGTATAGCAAGCATGCTGTGTTTATGTAAGCTATGTTTGTGACATGGAAGCTAAGACCATCCCTAAACTCCTTGGTGTCATTGTTTGTCCCCTCTCCCAAACCTAGGTCATGTTCTTGTTAACAACAACAAAACAACCAAACCAACATGATCCCCCACAAAGTAGCTGATATATGTGTCTCCTGGGATGTTGGTTAATGAGGCTTAAGGTAGGTTATGTGAAGGGACTATTATAACTGGCTGAAAGAGAGGAAGCGGATTTAATTGGTTGATCTGGTTTGTCTGGAGAAGAGAGGTCTGGAAATGAAGAGTCATTAGGACTTGGGGAGGGGGCTTTCTCTTGGCCCTGGCTCTGGCAGGGAAAACAGAAGAGCTGGAGGCCAAACGGTGACAGATCCAGAGGAGTTAACCCAAAAATGAGAATAGGAAGGACACAGAAAATCTTGAGTAGGAGGTAGGGTAAGAATTACAGGAAGAATTTAGAAAGAAGAACAGAGGGAGAGAGAAAATCAGAAGAGACTCTCTGGAGGGAAGGTAAATGGAAGAGGGGCATAGGGGATCTACGTGACATTCTGTTTGCAGGAGCTCCAACAGAGCCCTTTCCCAAATGATCATCTGGCCCTAGAGTGGAGCCAGGTCTCCCTATGGAGAAGGAGGAAGGAGGAAGGGAAAGGCGGGTTTGATAAGCCTGGGAGGAACGACTTGAAATTTTCTCATGTCCGCTCTGGTTTTTGTTTGAATATATGTGTCAGAGGTGGGAGTGGAGGGTACTGGAGTGGCAATAGGGGGAAGATCTGGAGTCTACACCCCCCTTTGCCCTGGGATTGTGACTGGCAGTGGTAGGAAGGGGGGATTGAACCCTCTGTTTTTCCCAGGGACCCCTTTTGTAGGGGGAGTGGAGATGGTGGTTTCTCATGTTCTCACAGAGGTCTTGGAGAGGTGGGGGGACCCTTTCAATTTTTGACCCCTCCAAGGGCCTTCTGCCCCTTGTCTGGGTCCCTGGGAGCAACTGGGGGCGAAGGAGATCTCGGGACAGTGTCTGAGGAGCTCATGGGGTTCCTGATTTGTGACTGCTGAGGTCCCAACCCTGGAAGGGTTGGGAGCTCTGGGAGCTGGTCGGAGCAGGAGGCCCTGTATTCCCAGGGTCTGTGTGGAGAGCAGAAGAGAAGGGGTATTTGTGGAGGAAAGGGCTGTGGGGACTGGGTGTGTAGGGGGCCCCATGTGGAACCAGGGGCTCTGACCACAATACTGGGTTGTCTTTTTTCTGCAGGGTAATGAAGTTGGAAGCTAGTTGTGCTGCCAGCTCAGAGGTCCCTAAGCCTGAAAAGGAGGCTGAGCCAGATGCGGAGCCGTACTCAGACACCCGGCCACAGGAGGCGGCTGCCAAGTCCAGATCTGGATCCGGGCCTGAGGCTGAGACCAAGACCCTGGGGGCTGAATCGGGGCCTGAGGCCAAGGCCAAGTCCTTGGGGGCCAACCCCAGGTCCGGATGGGGGCCTGAGGATAAGGCCGAGCCGTTGGACTTCGTGGTGGCACAGAACGGGAGTTTGAGGAGGTGCTGGCCATCTCTGGGGGCGTCTACGGTGGCCTCGACTACCTTCTCAGCCTCTACCACAGCCGGCTCCGGGATCCCGACGGCACCTTGGTGCTGGCCAAGCATAACGGAGTGGTGAGACCGTGGGCCCTGCTGAAAAGGGGGTGAAGCTACATTTGGGTGACTGGGATCTTAGGAAGGAGACGAGGCGAGGCTCTCGTCCGGATGCTGAAGAGTGGGTCTGCTTTGGAACCAAAGAGTAGGGCGTGCGGATCCAGGGGCCCAGCCAGTGAGCGTAGAACGGAGGATGTGTAGTACTTGGAATAGCGGAGGAACCGGAGGGCGGGACTGGGGACAGCTTCGGTCTTTGAAGATTCATTTGAGTTTCTGGGGGCAGAAGCATAAACAGAAAAGAGCAGGCAAGAGAGGGTAGACTGGAGGTGAGAGCAAGAGTGGGGTCAAGACCCCCGAGTGGACTGAACTCTCGCACAAAGAGCACCCGGAAGCGGTGAGCGGCACAGGCTCCGAGAGGGGGTCGGGGCGTAGCTAAGAAGCAGCGGGGGCGTGGCAGGGGCTAGGGGGCGTGGCAAGCTCCTGGGGGTGGAGCCAGGGAAAGGGGGTGTGGCGATCCTCAGGGACCTGGTGCGAGCCGAGCTGGAGCATCTCAGGAAGTGGACGGAAAAAAAAAAAAAAAAAGAGGTGGACGAGACCCGGACGAATGGGCGTTCTGCCGGCTCTGGAATTCGAGACCCGAGTGCTGAGGCGATCTCCCTGGGCAGGCCCGGGTCTGGCCTGGCGCCCGGGGTGGTGACGACGGAGTGCTCAGCGTGTGGGAAGAGGCGAGTCCTGTGAGCCGAGAGCCCCGGCAGGGGCGGAGGGCCCCCTAACCGCGTCAGTCCGCAGATCGCGCTGGAGTCGGTGCACGTGATCGACGCCCGGGAGACCGCGCTGGTGCGGGGGCTGCGCGTGGCGTCCTGGGAGCGCGGCAAGGGCGTGGCGCGACAGCACCCGGGGGTCAAGGTGGCACAGGTTCACCCGGGACGACCAGCTGGGCCCCCGGGAGCTGAAGAAATACCGCCTAATCACCAAGCAGGTGAGAAGGACTCGGGAGGTCAGCTAGCCAGGTGTCCTCCCCCCTCGCCCAGTCACCGGCTTGCTTTCTCTGCAGGCTCTGCCGAGGGGGGGCGCGCGTGAGCCCAGCCCCGGACTCCCAGTCCCGACCCAGACCCTTTTGCCCAGGGGCAGTCAAAAAGCTCCCGACTCCCAGCCGTCAAACCCTCAGTCCTTACTCCAGATGGCTGCGGAGCCCAGGCGTCCGGAGTTCCGTGACCCTTCCTCTCCTCTATTGATTCTGCCTCCCTTCAGGGACCCAAAGATCCTAATCTGAGGCTTTGTCCTTTCCCTCCGCTTCCCCTATCCTACCGACTGATCTATTTCCCACCCTTCCCCTCCCCTCGGAGACCCAAGGCCCCACACTGAACCCGCCCCTCCTTGGGGATCCAGGCACATACTCCGAGGCCTCGCCCCTGGTTCCTCCATGCTACCTTCGGGGGGCCGGGGGCAGGCTTTCACATACCCCACTCCACCTGGCCCGGCACGGTTGGTCCTCCCGAGGGGCCCTACTGGGATCCCGTAAGTGTGAATGTGGGAGTGAAGACGCCGAGAGGCGCTGGGCTCTCCAGGCCTCCGCGCCCACCCCGCGCTCACCCCTGAACCCCGCGGTGCTGCGGGTCTCTGGCACCTTCTCGCGGCTGCCCACCGAGGCCGTATCGTCGGAGGCTGGTGGCGACGTGGCACGCCTCCTGCTGTCGCCCTCCGTGCAGCGCGACGAGCTTCCGGGCGGGACCGTCATCCAGGACGGGCAGCCCTACCGGCCGAGGGAGAGCAACCCGCGCCTGCTGGCGGCCAAGGGCCTGGAGTGGCGCGTGCACAGCCGCGCGTGCCCGCGCGTGCTCACGCTGTGCACGCGCGCCTTCCCCATCCCGCAGGGCGGTGACTGCACGTGGCGCTACCTCAACATCAACGCCTTCGGCAGCGATGGCGTGCAGGTGCAGAGCCAGCTTCTGTGGCACCTGCAGCGCTAGGCCCCGCGCCTCGCCGGCCTCATCGTCCTGTGCCAGCTTTTCCTAGAGCCCCAGTTATGGTCACAGCTGGCTGACTTCTGCCAGGCCGGCTTGGGGCTCGAGCTGGTCAAGGGTTATACAGAGCAGTACCTGCTGGAGGCCGACAGCTAGGGCCTCTCCTGTCGGAGGGGAAAGAAGCAGCACTTTAGATCTGCCCTCGGGCGCTGATCTCCAGAGAGCCCTGCCCGCCACTGTTTGCAAGCTCCGCCCCCTCCCCCTGCGCTCCGCGGCGGGCTCTGAAGCCCAGCCTTCCTCGGAGCGCCCTCCCTAACCGTTTTACCCTTACTTCTCGGTCGTCCATCCTGCCTCTAGCGCGCCCAGAAGCTGTTGCCCACGCCTTGATCCGAACCGCCGGGTTTGGGGGAGGCCCTTGCGCTGCTATTGTCCGCCCTTTCCCCCTTTACTGGCCAAAGAATGGGTTCCTTCCCAGGCTTCAGAGCCTTTCCTTGTCCGTCGCCCTGGCCTGACAGTGAACTCTGCCCTTCCGGGCTTCTCCCTTCTGCCCCCTCGTGGGTGGAAGCGGACAGAAGGGTGTGCTATGCCCAGCTGCCCAACACGCATTACTTTTCTTGCTCCCGCCCTTTCTCAAACTCTCAGGGCTTGCCCGGCCCTGCCCTCCTTGCCTCCCTCCCAGCCTTCTGTGCTTCTGCGTCAGTGTCCTCTCCCTCCTTCTCTCTGTGCACCCATCCTCCTCCTCCCTGGGCCTCCCAGACACTTAGCTCCTCTCATGGTCCATTTGTCTGCTCCTCCATTCCTCTTCCCCGTGACCTTTTCATCACCCACCCTGTGTGCAATACGGTGAGAGAGGCTGTCAATGTCCTAGAATTATAATGCCCTGTTGACCCTCCGGTGTCGCATCTTTCCAAGCCTGCCCCCTCTGACGGGTTTCCTCCAACTTTGCACCATGTTGCTATTTCAGAGGCCCCCTTCCCATGCCCCCAACCAGTGGCCTGAACTGGGCCGTGGACCAGGGGGTTTGGGCTGGAGAGTTTGGTGTGGGGAGGGCAGATCCCTCAGCCCAGTATGGGGCTGTCTTCCGGTTCTAACCAGGCTGCCTTCTGGCGCCCCTGGAACCCCCACCTCCAGATATTTCTGGACATCCCTCCCTTCCTCGGGTTTCTTTATGCTTTTTGGACTTTGACAGTTTTCTATTTGAATGCAAGTAGTAACAGCTGCAATTGCTCAGCTGTGGATCCTCACATCTTCCACAGAGGGAGGAAACAGAGGCTCGCAAAGACCAAAGTGCCTTCCAAGTCACTCAAAGTAGCTGGGAGCCCGGCAGGGACTAGAATTCAGGTGTCCCACGCCCCGAGCATGCCTCAGAACCGCACTCCGTGTGACCGTGAATGCTTGAACTTGTCGTTGGTCGATGGACAGTCGGCGGGGATTTGTTGACAGCAAGCACAGGGGTCGCTGGGGATGGAGTCAAAGACGTGGGCAGAGGAGGGCGCCTGGAGGTGGAAGAAGGTGGGCAAAGAGGACAGCCGCTGCTTCATCACCTCCCCCAGTCCCGGAGGCTGGTGGCGACGTGGCACGGCTGTGCGGCACTGCCTTGCTTGGCTGCCTTGGGCGCCTGGCCACGCTGCCACCCTCCCTGTCGCTTCAACCGCCGCTGTATTGCAATAAAACGGACCCTTAGCCCTCCCTCTGTGTCTGTTTCACTTCTCAGTGGGGGAGGGGTGAGACGCATTATCCGCCCCCTCTCCCTTCCCCAGCAGCCTGTATTAGAGAGGATCTCTAAGCCCTGTGGCAATGGGGCTAATGACTTCCTGGAGCTGGAGAGGGCTGCTGGCCGCGGCTGCCCCCACCCCCACCCCAGCCAAGCGGCAGAAAGAAGCGGTTGCTCAGGAGCGAGGAGGGCAGCTGCGCGGCGCCCTGGCAAGCCCGGGTCTCTCTTTCCCCTGGACCTGGGAGTCCGCTGCTCCCCCAATTCTATGGGCTTCTCTCCCAAGTTCCCTTTGGCATCCAGGACCGGCCTCCCTCAGCCCCACAATCCAGGCGTCTAACTCCCGGCTCTCGGCTCTCTTGGCCAGAGCGCTCGCTTTCCGGATTCCTGGGTGGGCACCGCGCGGAAGGGGGAGGAGGTGGAGGGAGCTTGGGCGCCGCCCCCCCGGGAGCCGAGCTCCAGAGCGCCGGAGACTGCGATTCCGAAAAGTAACACGCGGGGGCGCCAGGACGCGCGGACGCAGGCGAGGCAGCGCAAGGTGGTTTCCGTCCGTGTGAGTGTGTCCATGGGCGTCTTTGTGTGTCTGCGTTTCTGTACATGTGTGTACGAGTCACAGGGTGTCCGGGTGGGATGTATTCGGGACAACGTGCCTGGTGTACCCCAGAATCAGGTACTCCAAGTGGCTTTTTGATGAGGAGGATGCTTGATATGTTACTATGTATGTGTGGATGGGGAGGTAGGCAACTGTGTATCGTCGTGTGTGCAAGGCGTAGCCTGTGAGTCCCTGAAACCGCATCTTGGATTTTTGAAGTCACATTCCTTCAGGATCCCTCCCACCATTCCATGTAAAAGGAACGAGGGCTCTCAACGCAAATCTCCATTACCCTGGTCCCATCTTCAGCATGTGTCTGAGTGACACTGCCAGGCTAGGTGTGATACTGTGTTTGTGTAAGTGGGTGTGTCTCAGAATATCAGTGTAACTCTGAATAACAACAGTATGTTTGTGTGTGACAGGTGGATGTTGGAGGAGGCTGGGTCAGAATTATGAAAATACACAATTCGCTTTCTCTGGTTAGTTTGTGGATATCACCTTCGTGGCGTGTGTGTTTTCCCTTCTCAGTCTCTCCAGAAGCTGTCTCTCTTTGTGTCTCCCCTCATCTCTGTCTCTTTCTCTCTCATTCTCTTGGTGACTCATCTCTGCGGCTTTGCCCTCCCCCGGCTTGCTGGGTCTCCCATCCCCCACTCAGGAGTGGGTGGGGGTATGAGAGAATGGGACCCTGGAACTGAAAATCAGGGTGAGCACCCCTTTCCTGTTACTCATCATTCCCAGACCCACCAGTGGCCCCCAGCCCCCTCTCAGTCCCCTCCCCAGGACTCCCCACTCTACTGAACAGGGCTGGTAAGGGGATAGGGCAATGATGCTTTTTAATGGGGCCATTTTTAGGGGGACCCTCAGCACCTTCTTTCAGTTCAGAGTGGAGACCCCTGCCCCTCTCATAAAGTGCCCCCCTCCCTGCCTGTCCCCCCATCGCTGATGCAATGAAAGGCTGCAGAGGTGAGTCACCGGTTGGGGGGAAGGGAGAGTTGGGGGGATGGTGAGCTGCGGGGTCCCCAAGCCCCTGCCCTCTTTTTCTCTTCCAAACCTTCTCAGGGAAAAGACACAGTACTCTGTCCACCCCCCTCCCCTGGCTTTCCAAATCTTCAGTTTGGATCACTACTCCATTGGACCCCATCTTCTCCTGCTGCCCTCTTGGAGAGTATGAGAGATTCAGAAACAAAGACAAAGAGAAGGATTTATACTAATAACTCAGCAAACACCAGGCATCCCCTCCAGGTCCCCATCTCAGCACTGGCTTTTCTAGCTCTGTCTCTCCATTCTCTCTCTTTCCTGCCATCTCCTTCCTCTACCGATTCCAGGCAACTGTCCCCAGTCCAGCTCTTTTCCAGAAGCCCCTAGAGGCAGCAGGGTATGAAGGGCACAGCACATCTCTGAGAGGTGGGATGTGTGTGAATGAGCAGACCCACGTAGGGAACTGAGATGAAGACAGGCAGAAACAGACCCAGAGATTCAGAGTCCATGTAGACATGATCTGGATTGTGTTATCACCAAGCCTATTGCTGTGGATGCCCTGGCTTGGTGCCCACCTCCCTACCTTGCTGCCCCCCTCCCTCCCTTACCCCATGCTGACTGAGATTCTTGGGATGTCAGGGTCTGAGAAGCTCCCCTGGGCTTCTGGGCTGAGTGGAGGAAGGAAAGGGTGAAGAGTTGGGGAAGAATGGAAGAATAGAGGAACACTCTGAAAACAAGGGGGCAAGGACCTGAACTTGCGGGCAGCAGATGAGTGGGTTTACTGTACAGAAATCTAGAGATAGTGAATGTGGGGGAGGGGCAGGCAAGATCAAAGACACAGAGACATCTACATAACTTGTAACATAAATCAAAAAGCAGGGAAGGATTCAGAGAAATGCACAAAGACGCATGGGTACACACACACACACTATTGACACAGCAAGCCAGGCTCACTTTTCAGACACCAGCAGGTGCCCAGACTGGATGCACTCAAAGTCTCCCAACTACACAGGTATACAGACACTCAGAAGGATCGGAACCCACACGCACTCAATACTTATACAATGACATCTGGAAACAGGCAAAAAAACATGGCCACACAGATTGCAAGAGAAGATTTCATATTTAAAGTGGAACACTATCATGCCCATCCACTCTATCTGATTAAATACACAATTGGTCTTCCAATTCCCTTTCTCCCCCCTCCCATATGTTTCATTAAACTCTGCACACACACAAACCCACATGCACACATATGTACATGTGCACATAGGTGTGTGTGCACATATACAAGCCCACAGGAACACAAACCGTTTCTCTAGGTGCCTGTCTCCCCTCATCTTACACTTAGTTGTTAGCCCCATCAGCCTCTCAGTCTGCCCCCCTTGGCTCCTTCCCTCCCCTCTTCCTTCTCTCTTGGATGGCTTCCCCTCCCCCCTCCAGATGTCTGAGCCATCTCTCTGATTCATCCTCCTCGGGAAGGTAACGTGACCCCCTCCCCATTCCACTGCTCACAGTAACCAGGCTGGGAAGATAAAGGGGAGAAGAAGAGGAGGAGAAAGAGGAATGAGGGGGAGCCCCCAGGTTAGGCAGTGGTCCTAGATAATACTGTGTGTAAGGGGTGGGGGGCGAGGCACAGCCTTGGGGTCTGCTGCCCCCTCCTCTCTCTGCTTTCTTTGGTATTTCCACAGTCACCTTGGTTCTCAGTGCTGTGTTGGTGGTTTTTTTTGTTTTTTTTTTTTTCTCCTTTAGCCTGTTCCTTCTACCTGTTCCAGATTCCTTCTTTCCTCCCTCCCTCTCCTGCTCCCATCTCTTCTCTCTTTCCTCTCTCTACTCCTCCCCACCTCTTTCCCTGCAGAGCTGATGGGCTTTCTTCTGGGAAAGTCGAGCCACTGATGGAACCGAGAAGCCACTGCTGGCTATAGAAGAAAGCACGTGAGTGAGTGTGTGTGTGTGTGTGTGTGTGTGTGTGACAGAAAGAGAGAGAGAGAGAGAGAGAAGGAGGGTCAGTGTTAGGAAGAGATGAGGAGGGGGTTGAGGACTGTCTCTGAAAGAGTCTCTGAGCCCCTGACAGACAGCCCTGATCTCGGTTTCCAGAGTCTTAGGGTGCGGGTGCCCTGCGTGTGCCCACAGGCACCCCTTGTGTCCGCAGTTCTTGTGTGTCTGGCATGTGTCATTGTCACTCCCCCCTTTCCCTGCCCACGCCCCCGCACAGCTCTTTGCCTGCACCGCAGCCCCCTCCAGCCTCCCTCCTCCCCTTCATTCCTGCAGTGACTGCTCCCCTTGCCTTCCTCCCTTCTCCCCTGCCCCCTCCCCATTTCCGTCCTCCCCCCACCCCCGCCCACGAGCTGGTCTCCCTTCACTGGACCCGGCTCGCTGATGGATTCTCTTTGCGCAATCTGTGCGTCATCGCCCCCCCCCAACCTCTAACTGTCCAAGCCCCCAACCCCAACGCCTCTGGCAGGAGATACGGACGAGGGGTCTGGTGGTAGAGAGGGGCTATGTCTGACGTTGCACACCCACACCCACCCCTCTGCAACGCGTTCAAACCTTCCCTTTAAGCAGTGGAGAGAGCTGGAGTTGAGTCACCCCCCCAACCTGCGCAACCCCCTCCCCACCTGGTCTGCTCTCGCCCTCCAAACGTCCTTTGGGGGGAAGCAGAGGGAGGGAAAGAAGCAGGAGGAGGGTGGGGGGGAGAGGTGGGCTGACAAGGGGCAAGCCGGGCCGCCAACATACGCTACAGAGTGAGCTGGACAGAAGGACAGACACACCTTTTTCTCCAAACACGCACCAACTGTGAACAGACACGACATAGAGGCACACACATCCTCAGTCTTTCCCCTTTCTTCCGACTCGGACCCTTTCCAACGGGATTACCAAAACCGCAAGATCCACCCATCTGCCCCGGCCCAGGGCCGGCACCCCGCACCGCAGATCCACGAACAGCGCCCGCAGGCGCGCAGATCCGTCCCTCCTCTCTCGGGTTCACGCCGTCCTTGGGTGTGTTCCCCGTGGACCGTGCGCGCGGTCCGGAGATGGGGAGTCCAGCCCCTTCCTCGGCTTTGGAATCCTTATCCTCCCCCCTCCCCAGTATGGATCTCCTACTGATGCCCAGTCAGACTCTGGGAGTGCCCCCATCCTATTCGGCTCAGCGACGCGGGCTCCCGCAGCTGCAAGTTGCTCTGTAACCCACCCTCCCGCCTTGCAGCGTCTCTGCATCCACCCTTCCATTCATTCTCCCATTCATTCATTCATCCTTTTCTCCTCGTCCCTCCTTCATTCATTCATAGCCCCCTGCCCCGCCCGCCCCGGCGATTTCATTCATTCATTCATTCATTCATTTCCCCGGTGCTCGGCTAGCGCACGCCCCTCCAGCCGAGGCTCCCGGCGCGCAGGCGCGGGCCGGGAGAAGAACACCTTCTCCAATCACTGGGCTGCCCCCCACCTCGAGGCGCCCGCCCGCTTCCCCATGAATGAACATTGACGTCAATGGGGCGGGGCGAACCCACGTGACCCCGCGCTCTCCCCTTTATAAGGCGGCAGCGGCGCGGGCGCTGTCCAGCGTGCTGAAGCCGGAGCGAGCGAGTCGCCCAGAGCCGCGCGGACCCAGCTGAGCCCAACCCACTGGACGCCAGAACTCGACCGTCGCTCCTATCCCAGCCACTGCTCGGAGCCGAGGCGGACGCGTCCCGATCTTCCCCTGTCCCCACCCCGCCCAGACCCTCCTCTCCACCTCCCGCATCGTGACACCAGCTGGTAAATACTCCGCTGTCCATCCCTCAAACCCTCGGCAGCCGTGGGCGTGAGGGAGGGTTCTCTCTCCTCCCGGATGGGGCTATTAAAAACACAGCGGGGAGCCCCCGGTAAGGGTCCCTGGTAAATGGGGGAGTCGCCGCTTTTCTCTTGCTGCTAAAGTCGCCCACGCACCATCCGGGGAGTCCTGTGGGGAGGGAGCAGAGATTTTTTTCCCCTTATCTTAGCTGCTTAGTACGTGGGCGCTGGCAGTGAGATGGCTTAGGCAAGGGGGCGAGGAGGCACTGGGGGGAGCGAGGGTTGCGGGCGTTTTCCCATTTACACGACTCCAGAGATCGGCACAACATCTTTCTCCTTTGCTCCTAAACGTCCCTCTTCTGGGTAAGGTTATTAGGGGGATGAGGGAAGCCCTGGATTTCCTGATTAAAGATGGGGGAAGGGGATATAGAATCAGAGAGCGGAAAATTCTTACAGAAACCCTCTTTCTTTGGTCCCTTCTATTTTTCACAGTCTCCGGCAGTCCTTTGGTCATGAAATCGCTCACGTTGCCGGCTTCCACCCTCTTCTGCTTCCTTCTACTGATCAAGGGGTTGGGAGCAGCGCCCCCGGGGCACCCTGAGGCGCAGCCACCTCCCCTCAGCTCTGAACATAAAGAGCCGGTAGCTGGGGACGCAGTGCCCGGGCCGAAGGATGTTAGCGCCCCAGAGGTCCGAGCCGCTCGAAATTCCGAGCCTCAGGAGGAGGGAGAGCTTTTCCAGGGCGTGGATCCCCGGGCGCTGGCCGCGGTGCTGCTGCAGGCTCTTGACCGCCCGGGCTCGCCTCCGGCGCCCGGCGGCTCCCAGCAGGGGCCAAAGGAAGAAGCAGCAGAAGCTCTGCTGACCGAGACCGTGCGCAGCCAGACCCACAGCCTCCCGGCGCCAGAGACCCAGGCACCTGCGGCCCCGCCTCGCCCTCAGACTCAGGAGAATGGTCCCGAGGCTGGCGACCCCTCCGAAGAGCTCGAGGCGCTAGCTTCACTGCTCCAGGAACTGCGAGATTTCAGTCCGAGCAACGCCAAGCGCCAGCAAGAGACAGCGGCAGCAGAGACGGAAACTCGCACGCACACGCTGACCCGAGTCAACCTGGAGAGCCCCGGGCCGGAGCGCGTGTGGCGCGCTTCCTGGGGAGAGTTCCAGGCGCGCGTCCCGGAGCGCGCGCCTCTGCCACCCCCTGCTCCCCCGCAATTCCAGGCGCGTATGCCCGAGAGTGGGCCCCTTCCTGAAGCCCACCAGTTCGGGGAAGGAGTGTCCTCCCCCAAAACACATCTAGGTGAGGCATTGGCACCCCTATCCAAAGCGTACCAAAGCCTGGGTGCCCCTTTCCCCAAGGCGCGCCGTCCGGAGAGCTCACTCCTGGGCGGCTCTGAGGCGGGGGAGCGCCTGCTACAGCAAGGTCTGGCGCAGGTAGAGGCCGGGCGGCGCCAGGCAGAGGCCACACGGCAGGCCGCGGCGCAGGAAGAGCGGCTGGCAGACCTCGCCTCCGACCTGCTGCTCCAGTATTTGCTGCAGGGCGGGGCCCGGCAGCGCGGCCTTGGGGGTCGGGGGCTGCAGGAGAAGGAGGAGGAGCGAGAGAGCGAGAGGGAGGATGCGGAGGCGGAGCAGGAGAGACGCGGCGGGGCGGAGAGGGTGGGGGAAGAGGATGAGGAGGCGGCGGAGGCGGAGGCAGAGGCGGAGGAGGCGGAGAGGGCGCGGCAGAACGCGCTGCTGTTCGCAGAGGAGGAGGACGGGGAAGCCGGAGCCGAGGACAAGCGCTCCCAGGAAGAGATGCCCGGCCACCGTCGGAAGGAGGCTGAGGGGGCAGAGGAGGGCGGGGAGGAGGAAGACGACGACGAAGAGATGGACCCTCAAACGATCGACAGCCTCATTGAGCTGTCCACCAAACTCCACCTGCCAGCGGACGACGTGGTCAGCATCATCGAGGAGGTGGAGGAGAAGCGGAAGCGGAAGAAGAACGCCCCTCCGGAGCCGGTGCCGCACCCCCGGGCCGCCCCCGCCCCCACCCACGTCCGTTCCCCGCAGCCCCCGCCCCCTGCCCCCGCCCCCGCCCGAGACGAGCTGCCCGACTGGAACGAGGTGCTCCCGCCCTGGGATCGCGAGGAGGACGAGTTGTTTCCCCCCGGGCCCTACCACCCTTTTCCCAACTACATCCGGCCGCGGACACTGCAGCCGCCCGCTGCCTCGCGCCGCCGCCACTACCACCACGCCCTGCCACCTTTGCACCACTATCCTGGCCGGGAGGCCCAGGCGCTGCGCGCGCAGGAGGAGGCAGAGGCGGAGGAGCGCCGGATGCAGGAGCAGGAGGAGCTGGAGAATTACATCGAGCACGTGCTGCTCCGGCGCCCGTGACCTGCTCTGGTCTCGCCCCCGTGCGCCGCCGGTGCGCGCTCGGCCACCCCCCTCCGTGTTGCTCCTCTCCCTTCTCGGTGTTTGCATGCACCCCAGTCCCGCCCCTGGACGCCTCCAGGCCCCGCCCCCGCCCTCGGGTCGCCCCGCCCCCGGGCTGCGCCGGGACCTGTCCGACCGCTTCCCGGATTCGAAGCCCGAACTCCCCAAACTCACTCAAGGAGGCCCCCCGGGGCCACCCCAGGCGGGCGGGCGGTTTGTGCGAATCCCCTCCCCCCACGGGCCTCTGTCCCCACCTAGTCCCTCTCGGGACGTCCCCGTCCAAAACCGGAAAAAGCTGTTCCAGTTAATTGTGTGAAGAAGTGTCTGTCTCCTGCCCTTTGGGCCTCCCAGGAGCCTCTCCACCCTCTCCAGATCGCTGTGAATTTACCTATTCTTTCCCTTCTCTGTTGTAAATACCCCTCACGGAGGAAATAGTTTTGCTAAGAAATAAAAGTGACTATTTTATTAGGACTTTGTTCTCCGTTATTCACCCGTCCCCTTGGGCCTGCGTGGTCCTTCCCAAGGGGCGGTGAGGGAAGCGCCAGCCACAACACCCATCTCCTCCTGTTCAAAAGCCAGGGTGGTGGAACCACTTTCAGCCGTATTTCAGAGTAGAATATGGCCCGTATCTATGAAGAAAGCCTAAATTCCACTTGCAGCCTAGGGGTGGGGGTGGTGGTGGTGGTGGTTAAAGTCATTGGTCCCCAGGGTGGGGCAGCTCCAGTCCACTTAGAAGGCTCTTCTATCCATGATCCTCCAGCCACTTAGGTGGCTCCTCACAGCCCCTGTTCCAACCTCACCCACCTGCCTCCCTTACCTGCCCCCTAAATTCCCTGGTCCTGTGTACTTCACAACAAACAGGGAGGAGGGGCCTCCAGCTACAGAAACACCCTGCTTTTAGCCACTCCTCAACCCTGTGGTAAGCATACAGGGTTGGCTATACCCCTGAACCCCTGATTCCTCTCTCCAAATAAAACTAAACCAGCTGAATGAAATCTTCCACAAAGAATCCTCCCAGGAGTGAAACCATGTCCCCAGGAGTTGCTCCTCCCTGGCCGAAGGCAGCTCGGGGAGCTGGAGGCACCATGTTCAGAGAGGCACTGAGCTCACAAATTCATCTGGAATAGGGGTGCCAGATAAAGTACAGGACACTCAGTTAAATTTTCACTATAGATAAACAACCAGTGTATTTCCATAGGACACGCTTATCCTAAAAATATTCATTATCATTCAAATGGCACCGGATGTCCTCTATTGTTTGTTTGTTTGTTTTTTCCCTTTAACTCTGGCAATCCTAGTCCCCTCCTGACTGATCCCAGGAGCCTTTCCTTCCTTCACAGAGCCTAAGCAGGCAAAGTCCAGAAATGCTTTTCCTTTTATTTCAGAGGAAAGGAAATAAAGTCAGACACTTCCCACACCCCACCCCTTAGCTCCTGCCTCACCCAGAACATGGAGTGAAGGAGGGACAGTCTCCCATAAGCCTGCCCTTCCCCCATCCCTCACTTCCCTCGAAGTGGCAAGGTTAGAAAAAAATTAACTATGTTCTTCCTCCCCTGGCACTGGACAGAGTCCCCACTGCAGCCAAGGAGGAAGAGGGTAGATGAGGGGAAAGGCCTTCCCTCTCAATACTCAGAAATTCCCCCCACCCCTACCCCAGGCAGAGAAGCTGCCCTGGCTGGCTACTGGGGCAGGGTGGAGGTAGGTTATGGGGCAAGGGAGAAGAGAAGAGCCCTGAAAACCTTTTCCCTTTAACCTGACGTATTTATATATTTACAGTTATAAGGAAGGGGAGCAAGTCTGGGATAACATTAGTTCTTCAAAGGCAGGGAATGAAAGCCAAATAGCACCCCCATTTTGGTCACATTTTCCTACCCCCTAGCTCCTAAAACCTTCGTTGGGGAAAGGGGAAACAGGAGATAGAGGTAAGGGAAGGAATGTTTGAGGGTCCTGAGCCCACAGCTCACTCCAGGAGAAGGTGAGGCAGCAGAGGAGGGGCAGCTGGGTTCCACCAAGAAAAGGGGTACTCATGCCCTGCCTCTCCACCAGCTCCCCATATCTCCACGGTGCCCAGGCGGGGTGGGGGCTATGCCAGACCCATCTCCTCCAGCACACTGCGAGGCGACTCATCCTCCTGAGCCAGAGACACCAGGAGAGGCAGACAGGGAATCGGGGGGGGGGGGGGGGGGCAAGACAAGGACAATCACGAGTGGGCGGAACACAGAGAGACACGGGGAGGGGGGAGAGAAAAGCCAATGTGAGCTCAAAGCTGGAAAAGTCTCCAGTCCCCAGTCTCCAGGGACCACCCCCCAGAGCCAACGGTGGCAAGGAGGGGGTCCAGGTTGAGTCCGCCACCACCCAGAGAACCCAAAACCAGAGCTTGGGGAGCAGGGGGCTCAGTCTCTGAGGGGGAAGGGAGGGAAGCTGGGACTGGGGGGTGGGAAACGCTTGCTGGAGGCTGGGGGTGCCAGATGGTTGGGTCCTTTGATTCAAAGTGGGGGCAGGGAGTAATAAGTTGGCATCAGGTCCCTGAGGGAAGGTGAACCAGACTGCAGAGAAATGAGTCATTAGGGTCTGAGCAGAGCACTAGTAACGGGGGTGGGTGTGTGTGCCAGGGCATGTGTGTGTGAGTGTGTGAGTGTGTGTGTGTGTGTGAAGGGGAAGTTGGACCAGTGAGGTGGCAAGTTCAATTCTGCCCTTACTCCTACTGCAGCGATGAGCCCCCATCTTTCCCCCTCCTCAGAGCCAGCTCAGGCCAGCTTGCTTGTCATTGCAGATTCTGGTGACTCATCTTCCTGCACCAAGTCTCAGCAGTGGCACAGCAGAGAGGGGGCAGGCAGTAATGGGGTGAGGGCGGGGGCGTCAGATAGCAGGAGAACCAACAGCCAGGCACCCTCTACCCCAACCCCCAAATCCCCACAGCCCTTTGCTTCTGAGGAGCAGAGACTTTTGAGTGTGTCTGTGTGTGTTTAAAAAAAAAAAAAGGGTGGGGGGACACATCAGGGAAAAAAGAATTATCTATCGTGTGCCCCTCTCCAATTCCCTGAACAACCCTAAATGCCAAGAGAAGTATGGGACCAAGGAGATCTGGCTTGGTCTTGGGAGAAGGAGGGAGAATGGGCACAGGCAGGCTGCCTGCCACCCCGACCTCCCACCCTGAGCAGTCAGTCAGTGCTTGAGGGCAAGCTGGCCAACCGGGCACCGTGAGGGCCAGACGCCACAGGGAGGGGGGCCCCCTTGGTGGCCGGAAGGGGACAGCTGTGGCTGGCAGGCAAAGTGTCCAGGGAAGGAAGGGCCCCCTCTGCCATGGTACTCTTCCTCCTCCTCACTGCCCCGGGCCCATACCTCCTGCAGCAGGTCGGCCTGCTCGATGGCCTTCAGCACACTCTTCTTGGAGGTGTCCTGGACATCACCGCCCATCAGAAACTCATCCAAGATGAAGTAGGCCTTCTCAAAGTTGAAGATGATGTCCAGCTCACACACCTGGGAGAACGGGGAGAAGGCAGAGTTGAATGTCAAGGGGCATTTCCACCCGACCTGCACCCCAGCCGCCCACCTCTTTTCTTCTTATGGCTCCATGGTCTTCTTCCTGACCACTGCTCCCACCTCAGGCTCCTGCCCCAGGCCTATGAGCCCCTGAACCCCGAGGTTTAGTACTCAGTTTGACTTTTCCTTCTCCTTCTCTTGCCTCTTTCTCTGTGAACATGAAATATGAGTTGCCCTAATCTACCCTTGACTGTGGTTCCTGCTGCCTTCCCCCCAAAATCTGTGCACTGTTCCCACCAGCGGCCAGGCTAGCCTCCCTCCCTGGGCGCTACTGGGCAGGGAAGGAGGAGATTCTGGATCACAGGTGGAAAGACTTGATTGCCAAGCACGGCTCTGCCACCATGCAGCTAGATGGAGAGGACATTTCATTTCTGAGTCTGGTTTCTCTTCTGAAAATTGAGATAACAACACCTACTCACAGGATAAAATGAGGAGCAGGCACAAAAGCCTGAAAGCACTTTGTAAACTGTTAAGTGGAATATCAGTGATGGAATTATTACTTTTCCCCGTCTAAGATCTGAGCTGACTGTCCATGCCTGGGCTATACCCCTGATCAGTTAATCCCGACTTGCTGGGCATGGGACCCAGGCATCACTAATTAAAAAAAAAAAAAAAAAAATCAACTCCCAGAAAATTCCAATGCAAAGTCAAGGTCAGAAGCCACTGAGAAAATCTGAATGTAGTCTCCAACCTTCTGTGGGACATCCAAACTGAGCTCTAGATGGACTGATGGAGTGGCCGATTCCGGTGCGTACCCCCTCCCCGGGGCTGATTAAGGGATATGGTTAATAGGCTTAAGGCTTAAACAGGGGAATTAATTACTGTTCTCACTGCTCCAACTTCGCCTCTCCCAGATCTTCCTGGCAGCGACGGGAAGGGTCCCAGGGTTTGGTAGAAAGAGGGGACTGCTGAGTATGGACAGGGTGGGCGGGGAGACTTACGCTGCCGAAGTACTTGTCCAGGAGTTCCACATACCGGTGGATCAGCTCCAGCGTGATGAGCTCATTGTCTTGGCCCTCGATGGCGCAGCAGAAGTAGAGGCTGGCATATCTGAGGGCAGGGGCACACGTGGGGTTGCTGGAGGGGCTGCTGGGCCTGCTTCAGGACCCAGGTGTTGTGCACCCAAACCTCCCATTTCTCCTCATTCCCAGTGCAGGGCCTGTGTCCCTACTGGACACAGGCAGGGTAGCCCCGGGGTATGCAAATAGTAACAACTCGCTCTGCCTCTTGGCAGTTCTCACAAGACAGAGGCAAACACGCAAGCTCTTTCCCTCTTGTCCTCTGACCTGTTCAGTTTGACTCAGCAAAAACCGGAGCCAACTAATCCACCTGCTCAGAGAAGGAACTGGCCGGGGTGTGTGTGTGTGTGTGTTTGGGAGAGGTGGGGTGTGTGTGTGTGTGTGTGTGTGTGCGCTTGTTTGGGGAGAAGTGGTGCCGGATCTATAACTGTTGAATGAGGCTGCAAGGGACATGTGTGATGGACAGGATAAGGCCTTGGCGACAGAGGTAGGTACGTCAAGTAGGTGTCAGGCATGAGCGAAACAAGTGGGGAACCAGAATTTCTTCCAAGTAATTTTGGAAAGTAAAGGAAGCTGGAGTTCATCACTGCCCTCCAGAGGTCCTTAGCTCCCAGTTCTCCCTGACCTTATTGTTCAGCCATTTGAACCCACTGCCAGACCCCCATCCAGCAGGATCCAGACAGCGTGAAAGTAGGTGGCGAGTCACCTCTTATAGACGACTTTGAGATCCCTCCACTCCAGGAAGCTGCACATCTTGGGCTTGCGAGCCAGAACAACCTGCATAAGCTCCCGGACCATTTTCTTTCGCTCCTTGTCTGATGTGGCCAGGTACCATTTCTGCAGCCGCAGCTTCCCCTGCCGGCTGAACAGCAGCATGAATCGCATCTAGTGGCAGGGGGCAGAGCTGAGGGTCAGAGATTTGGTTCTCTGGGTTTGTTTACTCCAGAAACACAGCCACAGAGCGTTCCACAAATGCTTCTAACGCTTCTCTACTCACAGCTCCCACTAGCTCAAAAATCAGCCCTTGCTGTCAACTCTGGGTATTCCCACCAGCAGGTGCCTTTCCCTCTGGGGCAGGTCAGAGCTTCGGAGTCTGTCATTTAGGTTCAAATCCTGGCTTGGGTAGTTGAGAAATTTGCCTCGGGCGATTATTTTATGTCTCAGGGCCTCAGTTTCCTGGTCTGTAAGATGGATGTAATAAAAGTACCTACGTGTTTGGAGGGATTAAATGAGTTGATATATGCGATTGTGCCTGTCACATGGTAAGCACTAGAACACATTCAGTGTCACTACTATTATTCCTTCACCTCCTGTTTCCTACCTCTGTCTTTCAAAGGTCAGTAAAATGCCTAGTACAGGGGCAAGCAGCTCATAGCTGAAGTCAAAGAGATGTCTGCTTTCTTCTGTGGTCCTTCTATCCACCATCATGGTGAAATGGGGTATTTTGTCTCTCTAGAAGCTACCTCAAATCTCCACCCCATCCTAGCCATACACGCTTGCTGATGTCCCCAATGCACTGCCCTCCAGTGCCAGGCGTATGCCCAGGGGTAAATTCTACCCTCTTCTCTCCTCAGCCATCCAGGCCTCTGGCCACCAGCAGTCCTCTCTTTTTGATTCCTTTTAGGGTGCCTCCTGCTGTGCACCCCTCCCCTCCAGATACCAGGTGACCAATTTCCCTTTCAGTTCCTTGGTTAGGACACGGCCATCCTGCGTGGTTCCTGGAGCTTTGTGGAACAAAGTGAATGCTGAATAGAGTGGGGAGGAGTGCAGAGCCCTCAGTACCCCGTGCACCCCCAGTTTCCCAGTTCCAGGGAGTCCAGTCTACACCCTGGAGTTAGCTCCTTCTCCCTGCAGTTCTCCTCTCCCTGGGCATTACCAAGGGCTGGAATCCGTGGGTGTTTGGAACAGTACTTGTTTAGTAGGCTAAATCAGAAATCAAGGGGGTTTGGTGGTGGGGAAGGGGACACGCTGCTTAGCGTGGCGGGAGGGCAACAGAGGGGCGCAAGGGAGCACTGCGCCTCTGAGATTGGGGGGCGGGGGAGCGGGAAGCCAGCAGGAAGACGGAAGGCCTGGGCTCCGGAAAGAGAATGGGATGTGGGGCGGAGAGCCAAGAGCACGGGAGCCGGGGATCCGAAGCCTGGGTCCTGGAGAGCAAGACCTCGAGCCCACTTGGCTTTCCCACCTCACCCCAGCCTGTAGTAGAGCAAGGCGATAAACCGAGGCAGGACGTCCACTCCTCGGACCCGGAAACTCTCCCCTCCCACACACCGCTCTCCCCGCGGGCCGCCGTTCCTCTGGGCTGCACCGGAACAGAGGGTCTTGGTGACCCGCCAACCCCGCCGCCTCCCTTCGCCGGCAGGCCCCCGCGCCCCCTCTTCCTCGGGCGACTTCCCTGCGGCAGTGATCGGGACCCCCTGGACCGCCACCCGCGCGCTCCCCACCCCCCCGGCTGGCCCACCCGCCCGGGACGGTCCCTCCGCCCCCTAGTCAGCCCCCTCTCGCCCCACATATGCGCCCCCTCCCCGCCCCTTCTCCCTAAAGCCATTTCCAGCTGTTCTTCCTTGCGAGGCCGGCTGGCCCACCGGCCCGGGTAAGTGGGGCCTCTGAGGACCGGAGGAAGAGAGGGCGGCCCTCACAGAGGGCGGCCCCCAAGGACCCCCGCAGGTGCAGCCCACGCCCCTCGGTTCCCCCTCCCCTCCCTCTCCGCACAGCCTACCATCCTGCAGCCTCCGGCTCGGCGCGTCCCTCTTCGGCCACCGTACGCGCCAGCTCCGCTCCCTTTCTTACCCTATCTCCTCCTTCCCTCCCTCTCGTTTGAAGCCCCGCCCCGTCCCGCCCAGGCTCGGAGGCCCTTCGAGTGGAGTACCGCGCAGGCGCCAGCGCTGCGGGGCGCGCGGGCGGGGCTGGAGGCGGAGAAGCGGAAGCCATGGCAACCAGGTCCTCGACTTCAGCTTTGAGTAGCTCTGTCGTCATGGTAACAAGGCCGTCTGGTGGGCCTGTTGGAGGATGGGGGAGGAGGACAATGAGGTCCTCGCGCTTCGGAACCTTGGGGGAAAAAGGCGGGAAAAGGGGTGAGAGGTGGAGGGGACGCCTATCGGAAGCAGGGAGGACTGCTGGAGGGGCGGGGGCGATGGAGAGGGCGCAGGGTGGGAACTGGATGTAGGGAAGGAGTCCTGACTTGAGGACTTGAGGAAGACTAGACAAAGCGTTGGGGGGGGGGGGGGCTGACATGAGACAAGTATGGGGCCCAAAATAGATATGTACTGAGAACCTGCTAGATGCGGCACCCGCCAGAAGTAAGGGAAATGTGTAGGTAATGAGGGAGATGTGAAACAAAAGAGAAAAGGAGGAGCTGATATGAAAGTGATGTGAGGAAAAGGGGGAGGAGCATGAATGAAGGCGAAAAGGGAAGAAATAAAGAGCATCTTAAAAGGGTAGCACGGGTCGAAACTGAAAAGGGACAGATGTAACCTGGACACAAGTGTAAAGATGAGGCTGTGAATTAGAATACGGGCTTTTCCATCCACCGCGTGCGTATGTGCGCATGCGCGCCTGTGCAGGTGTGTTTCCTCGCGGTCGAGTGACGCAACTGGGACGTTGGGATACGAGAAAACCTTCCATTTTGTCTTGTTGAAAATGATGCTATTATTTTTTGAATAGCACTTAGAGCTATTGTTGGTAAGGCCTTACCCGTCTCCATTTTATGTTCTTTTTTTCTTACTCTTGGATATGGAAGGAATATGCTGTCGTTGCAAGACAGGGGGCCTAATCCACCTGGGATAGGGTCTCGTCTCTGACCCTTACTAGATGTGTGGCTTCAGGTGAGTCATTTAGCCCTCAGTTTCCTTATTGGAAAACTGAGGATGGGCATACCTGCCTTGCAGGGCTGTTTTGAGGATGTACAGAAAGTATCTGGCACATGGTCAACACAGTCAACACTCGATATCGCTTCTCACTTTCTCCCTTTCTCAACTTCTTTCTTCTACTTTTTCTTTTTCTTTCTTTTTTTTTTTTTTTAATATTTTATTTATTTATTTGACAGAGAGAGACACAGCGAGAGAGGGAACACAAGCAGGGGGAAGTGGGAGAGGGAGAAGCAGGCTTCCCACAGACCAGGGAGCCTGATGCGGGGCTCGATCCCAGGACCCTGGGGATCTTGACCTGAGCAGAAGGCAGACGCTTAACGACTGAGCCATCCAGGTGCCCCCTTTCTTCTACTTTTTCTTTTTCCTCTTTGTCAATCCCCTTTTTCCTCCATGTACACCTTCAGCTTGCCACTGACGTAGACGTTGGTTTAACTATCTTGGGTTTTTTTATTTTGTTTTGTTTTGTTGTTAGGTCAAGCATAAGATCGATAAAGCCAGCTGTTGGAGTTAGGAAGGGTAAATCATTACGGAGTGAAAAGAAGGAAAGGAGATGTGTAGGAGGGGCAGAACGCAAAACGAATGAAAAGAAATATGCTCCTGGGAGGCTGGGGGGAAGGTTGTAGATAAGGAAGTAATGAGCCCGTGAGGCAGAGAGGTAAAGCAGAGAGCTGAGCAACAGCGGGTGGAAATTTGGAAGCTCTAGAGATGTGAACTCCTACACTCCTTGGAAAGCTGATACTTTCTAGAGTTCCTTGTCTCAAAGTGGTATGCCTCACTGAAGAAAAGAGAAGATTCATGAGAGAATTGTTAGAAATGTGGATTTTGCTCATGCCGAGTCCTTAGACTTCAGGTGGTTCAAACTAGTTTGTAGCCGGTGGACTGGATCTCTTCACTGTTAGCAAAGGACGAATGTAGCGAGTCTCTGAGTTAGTGATCCAGTTTGGCTTGTGTTTGCAGAGGAGTTCAGATTTGATGCAGTGGGCAGTTGGGAGGCATTATGGTTGCCTGAGCTGGTGGATAACTTGGTGAGAATGGTTTTAAGAATGTTAACCTTCTAGTAATACGGGGGACAATTTGAAAGGATAAATGGAAGGCTGGAGGATCATCTTTGGGAATCCAGGCACAAAGATGAAATGGAGAGGGACAAATTGGAGAGATGCCTGTAATGGGCCCATCAACTGACGTTGAGAATTCATCCAAGTGTGCTCGCTTCGGCAGCACATATACTAAAATTGGAACGAGAATTCATCCAAGTAAAGGAAAAGGAGGAAGAGTCAAAGATAAGTCTGGAGGGTTAGAGGGGAGATTCACCTTCATAGGTTCAGATGACGTTTCTATTGTCACCCTACAAACCATGCTGAAACCTCCCCAAGCCTTTCCTCTTCTGCTTGTAGGCGGTGGTTCCTGTGGTGGTTGGAGGGGTGGCCTGAAGTCTTCCATCTCTATGAGTTTATGCTCTGTGTTTCTCCCTCTTGTGATGCCCTCTGCACCCATTTTTTAAAAAAGATTTTATTTATTTATTTGAGAGAGAGAGAGAGAGCAAGCAGGGGGAGGAGCAGAGGGAGAGGAACAAACATGCTGTGCTGAGCGCCGAGCCCCATGTGGGACTCGATCCATGACCCTGAGATTATGACTGGAGCCGGAATAAGAGTCGGACGCTTAACCAACTGAGCCACCCAGGTGCCTCTGCAACCGTTTTTTGCACATTCTTTTAAATAGTCCATAGTTCCCTAATGATGTCATTTGTAGCCATCTTTGTTTTTTTGTTTTGTTTTGTTTTGTTTTGTTTAACTGAGCAGTTGGGACCTTACCATGTGCTGTTCCTAACAGTCTGGACAGTTAGAATACCTTCTGTGGTAGATGTTTGCCATTGTCTTTCATCTCCCAGGCTCTAACCCCACTTCCTAGGGCTTGGGAATCCCACCTTATGAGCCTAGGGAGAGATGGAACAGCCTCCCAGTGAAGCATGTGAAGTTTCCTGACATTCGCTTTTGCAGCCTTCTTTGGGACCACAGCATCACCATGTCGGCTGGACTTGGCCAGTCTGCGCATCTGCCCCGACTTTGGTCCGGGAAGGAATGAGGTGATGGAGGGAAGGTAAGACTCTGGCAGAGGGTCATAGGGTCGAAATTTAGGGCGCCAAGGCAGCAGCACCAATGGCGGTGTCCTGTGCCCAGTGAAGGTTCGGGCAGGGGCACCGCTGTGATTTGGGGGCACTGTCTCTAGTATGAGACCTTCCTCCGGTTCTCTGGCTCTCCTGGCAATTCCCTGAGCTCCCCAGTTTCCTGTGCTGCTTCCCTTAGCTAGAGTTGGTTTCTGTTCCTGGTAACAAAGAAGTCTGGTAAACTTGGTTAGCATGCCATATTGTCCCCTGGCTGCACATGTAAGCCGCCTTGTCTCTTCCGCTGGATTGGAAGCTCCTTCAAGGATGGTATCTTATTCCTCTTTTGTTTCTTCACAGCATCCTCCATCATAGAGCTTGCTGATTGGCATCAATTATGATTGGTATCCATGGTTATCAAATCTAGATGTTTAAATCTTCTAATCCAAAATATGCTACATTCTAATTTTGTATATAGCGGTAGCATGTCCAATGTCTATTATTTCTGCTAGAGGATAAACTGTCTTCTTTTGCTGTTTCTACTGTGCCCAGCACAATTCCTGATGTATAGCAGTAGATACCCAATATTGGTTGAATAAATGGACACTGGATCCTCCATTTGAAAATTCCATTGTTGGGGAGCCTGGGTGGCTCAGTTGGTTGAACGTCTGTCTTCAGCTCAGGTCATGATCCCAGGGTCCTGGGTTGAGCCCCCTGTCGGGCTCCCTGCCTAGCAGGAAGCCTGCTTCTCCCTGTCCTTCTGCAGCTCCCCCTGCTTGTGCTCTCTCCATCACTCTCTCGCTTTCTCCCTCAAATAAAGAAATAAAACCTTTTTTCAAAAAAGAAAATTCCATTGTCATCTCAAGCTTCACTGAGGTGCCTTCTTCCTTTGCCCTCCCCTGAAACCATCCCATCTTTTGGTTTCCCATTGTGGTAAATGTCACCACCTTTTCGTAGGCTTGCAGGCTATAATCCTGGGACATGAAGGATAACAAGAAAGCATGGCTGATTCAAGGGACATAGGCCAGACTTGCCTGACTAGATCAGGAGAGGGTGTTTCGAAGAGGGGGAGAGTTGACTGGCTGGGTTATCAGAGGAGAGAGACAGCAGTCTAAAGACCAACCTTCTCCTCAGATATGTGCCTTGAACATGACTTGCTAGTATTGTTCCTTTGTCATTTTGTCCACACTGTTTTCTGAAATGCCCTACCATGCCTGCCCCACAGACCCAAATCCACCTTATCCATCCTGTAAGTTTCCATCAAGGTCCCAGTCCTGATGAGCCTTGCACTCTAGTGTAGACCATGGCGATCATTTTGACAGTGTTCCCTTCAACCATCTTTGGGCAGTGACTCATGTAGCATTTCAGCTTTTTGGTGTCTACTCTCCTTAGGTACTTGATAGTAAGAAAGATCACTTATGCTTTTTAAAAGGGCTTCACAGTACCCAGTATCAAGTTAAGCTTTTAAATAAATACTTGTTAAATCGTATGGGGCTCAAACTTGGCCAGATTTTGGCAGAAGCTACAGCTGCTTTGCTTCAAAAAGAGCTTTCCACTGGAGTCAAAGCGACATCTGGTGGCTAGGAAATAAAGGAAAAGGCTATGTGGTGGTAGGAGGCGGGCGTGCAGGCTGAAGGCGGAGGTATAAGGGCATGCTGGTGCCTGGCACGTGGGGGCAGGGAGACCTGTGTTCACAAATGCCACAGAGCGGGGTAGGACAGTGTAACAAAGAGCACAGAGGCATCTGGGCTGTTATGTAATAATAATAATAATAATAATAATAATAATAATAATAATAATAGTGACAAGTTTCTCAACCCCTCTCTGCCTGCTTTCCTCATCTCGACATAAGTATTTGCTACTATTGCAACAAAACTTACTTGAGGAACCACCTAAAAAAAAAAAAAGAGTGGTTTGGAAAACAGATGGTGTCTCCTTGACAAGTTTCATTCTGATGGAATATTTTTACCATGGAGGGATTTACAGAATGAGTCATACTCATTGCCCACACGTGGGCAGATAAATAATTCCACTGTGTGAGGTTTATAAGAAATGTGCTGTAATGATGGCTGGAAGCAAATCTTGTTGGCTTTTCATTTCTAAAGAGATGGAGGAAGAGAGATTTGGAAGGGTGGAGGAGGCGGGCCAGGGCGAAGCCAGGCAGGGCTGGGCAGGCTTTGTACTGTGAGGCCGCATCATCATCTCTGTCCCCAAAATATCTGAGAAAAGCAGAGGGCACAGTTAAATAGGGCACCTCCCGGAGCAAACTCTCTCTGCGGGGGTGAGGCCTTCTGATGAACCCTTCTCTTCTGAGACTTCTCAGCAAGGATGGATGGGTTTTTGAACGGTACACTGTCGAACCAGGCTAACTTGCTCTGCTTTTCAAGACTCTTTCAGTTTCTAAGCAAATCTGTTACCGATGGGTAAATCCTCAACAGCTAGCCCAGTTCATGGAATTGGTCATCTTTTCAGGGGTAAGGAGGACAGATCTGTCTGGGTCCCTGTATCCCTGAATTCTTGGACCGTTACCTTCATGACTCCAGCTCCCCACTATGAGCCCAAAGGGAGAGCTATACAAGAGGAAGGAAGTATTCTTGCAGAAAGAGGAATACTTTAGTACCAGCTGAAGTTTTGGCTACCAATCTCAGTGATCTTGTGAACTGGATCAGGCCACGTCTAGTTTGGGCATCTCTGGTCTGAGCCAGCTAGAAGCAGGCCAAGTGGCCTCTATGGCCCCTTTTCTCTAGTTCTGTGACGAGTTTCTAGTTCCATCTTGGTCCCACAGAGCTTGCCAGAGAATTGGAAAGGAAAGAAGGAGCATTCACTGAGGTTGAGATCATCTTTCGAAAGCTCAGAGTAGCTTCAGTGGGCTATGCATACTGGCCTTCTTTCCTTACGCCCCATCTCCCTCCCTCCCTCCCTTCCTCCCTCCCTCCCTTCCTCCCTTCCTCCCTCCCTCCCTCCCTCCCTTCCTCCCTTCCTTCCCTCCCTTCTACCTTCCTTCCTTCTTTCCCTTCCACCTTCCTTCCTTCCTTCCAAAATTTACATTTTAATTCCAGTACAGTTAATCCATTGGCTTTCTAAGAAGAGAGGAGACCTTCCTTTCAGGTTTGATTGGGCTTTGGGGTCCCTCTTACTATATGGACCCTTAGGGGAGAAGAAAACCTAAAAAAAAAGACAAATCCAAAGAGAGGAAAACATAAGGAGAAGGTGCCAAACAACCGCATCCCCTTTGAACATCTTAGTGTACCACTTTGGAGGCATCCAAGAAGGTCTCTAACTGTCCCTCTAGAGGGAAACAGGAATGACAGGGTCAGGGAGAAGGCCTTTAGCAAATGTTGAATGATTGGGGAGTGAGTAGGTTGAATGAACGCCCTTTCTGGATTTACAGCATAATCTAAACTTGCTCCAAGGAAGTCTAACACAATTTAGAGAAAATTATAATGTGAAGGTTCCTTTAGTTCAAGGCCTAAAATCTATCTTCATTCACAGCAGTGGGCTTATTTAGGAAAGTTGTGAAGGCTTATTTAAGCTTGAGAAGAAGTAAGATTCTAACCAGGCAGAATGATCACTTTTGACTGTTTTGTGCCTTTTGAAAATGTTTGTATTACCAGAGTCACATGACTGCAGGGTTGAGAGTTTCTTGAAAGATCCTTAGTCCTGCTGCTAGGAAGTTACCCTATGGACACACAAGCACACATGTACTGGGATGAATGTGCAAAGATGTCTATCTCAGCCTTGTTGGTAACAAAAATGGCAATAAAAGGGGTGCCTGGGTGGCTAAGTTGTTAAACGTGTGCCTTCAGCTCAGGTCACGATCCCAGGGTCCTGGGATTGAGCCCCGCTTCGGGCTCCTTGCTTGGCAGGAAGCCTGCTTCTCCCTCTCCTACTCCCCCTGCTTGTGTTCCCTCTCTCGCTGTATCTCTCTCTGTCAAATAAATAAATAAAATCTAAAAAAAAAAATGGCAATAAAAAAAGGCCATGGAACCACCCAAATCCATCAACAGTGGTTAAGGAATTATAGTACATCTATACATGCAACTGGTAAAGAGAATGAGGGCAGGTGTGTAGGATATATCATTAGGTAAATAAAGCAAGTTGCCAAACACTGTGTGTGTGTGTGTATGTAGGTATGTGTATATATATATATAATTATATATATAATTAGGTATGTATAATCTTATTTGTGTGAAAGTGAAGAATATTTTAAATATGCTTATAAATGCTTAGCAAAGTTCTAAAAGAACACAGAAGAAACTGGGGACCAATTAAGTTCCCATTTTTACCTTTCTGAGTCTTACTATGAGCTTGTGTTTGGTATCACTTAAATAAGTCACCTGACATTTAAAATTAAATTTAGATTAAAATATACATTTTACATTTTAAAAAATATACCCTGACTGCAGAAGCATCGCCACCAAGAGGTTATCCTGGCTGTCCTTAAACACTTCCAGTGATGGAGAGCTCACTACCTATTAACTGTCAGACAGCATTTTGCAAGAGCCCCCAGATGGTAATTAGTTCCTATTAAGGCAAGAACTAGGGACTTGCTCAGTCTGAACTCACTCTTGATCATGAGTTCATGAATTCGAGCCCCACGTTGTGCTTAGAGATTCCTTAAAAGAAATAAAAATTAAAAAGAGAGAGAGACTTAGGTTTGCAGGGGGCTGGATCTATCAATCCTATCTTTAGGGTTCTGGAGGTGGACAGCATATAGTTTCGACAGCTAATTCTTGGTATTTTTTTCAGTTTAAAAGATGATTTTTTTGAAGATATGAACAGAAACTAATTGGGGGAGGTATGTCCCCTGGCAAGAGCCTTCATGAGACTAGAGGAAGAGAATAAAAGACTTTCCAGGATGTCGTTTTCAGGAGGATATTAAGAGAGTCTATATCACAAAAGAGCCTTGTTTTCAAAGGAACCCGATCTGTACATGGGGATGGTGAGGGTAATACACTCAAAGTTAAAGAGCACACATGAATACGAGCACTGTTTCACACCCGGAAAAAGAAATCTTGTTAAATGCCAAGTAGAGAGTGATGGTGTGGACCAGACCCATGGGGAACACCAGGTTGAAGAGCCGGACTTGGTCTGGGTTTTGAGAAGTGGGGGGTGGGGTAGGCGCAGGGGTGGGGGCATTTGACAGGGAAGGCAATGGCATGAACAGAGATGGGAACCCACAGGGACAGTGCGCATGAGCAGGTGTCAGGGCAGGTGGAAGGTGTTTGAAGGACCCCTCTTTCCTTTTTGAGGGTGACGCCCAGGGGGAGAATTTCGCCCTGCACAACATGTCCCATGGGCCTTCTTGCAGAGGCCCCATGGTCAGCCCCAGCGACTTGCCCAGGGCAAGTCTCCGTGCCTTGGGCTTGTGGGCGTAAAGATCCCCTTTAGTGGAGAAATCTATGGACTGATGGAATTCTGATTTTGTACTGTGTGAAATGTGGAAAGTAAAGACAGGGACTCTTTTGGAATATTTTAATTAATTTATTTTATTATTTTTTTTAAATATTTTACTCGTTTATATATCAAAAGTGAAAAAGCATATGATTCAACACAACTTCAAGAATGTTGGACCCCACATTTGGGTATCCTTATGGGTACTGTGTGTAGCTGTCATGTCCAGTGCATTATGAGAAACAAACAAACAAAGAACAAAGATTTTTCACTGAAGAGCACGGGGGTGGGGGAGGGAGGTTATTAGGGTCCTATTTGGATTACATTCATTCATTCGACATCTCTGTGCAATTCTTTAACAAATTGGTCTTCATACCATGGCCTCTAGCTTGCTGGTTTTCAGAAAGATTATCTAGCTAGGGTAGTTAAGTTCAAGCTCATGGTCTCTCTCATTCTCCTCTCTCTCTCAATCTCTCTCACCCTCTCTCACGTGTCCACTGCTTGCACACAGCAGCCGGAAATGACACATCGAAGTGAGTCACCAATGCGGCTGTGAATCACCCTGTAATTGGGGAAAGTTCCGTCCTGCTAGGTCGTGCAGCCCCTTGCTCTCCTGTTCCTAAATATATTGGAAAATTTTGAAACTACTCTGTCCTCGCTGTAGTCTCTCTGACCCACCACATCCTTTTGGTCCCTAAAGGTGGATAATCTTGGCGGGGGTCTTAGCCATCAAGTGGAAGGGCCAGGAAGGGAGAGGAGCCATCGGGCTCGGGAAGCCACAAGGTGGCAGTGTGGGCCCCACCACGCTTGCCGCCCAGAGGGGCAGCTAGTTAAGGGGCCAGACTCCTGAGATGCAAGACACAGACCACCAGGGAACATTACAAGCAAGTTCATATAATACGTTTTTCTTGAGCATCCTCGTTCTCTCTCACAAGCACACAAGGACGAGGATGTAATAAATACTGAAGCACATCCCTGGCATCCCATCCTCCCCACCAGGAGTTGAGAGCCAAGAGCCAGGCACACATCTCACTTTTCTTCCTCCATTCCTCCAAAATAAAGTTAGTGGGAAGCAGAAACCCGCTCCTATGAGTAAACAAGTCACCTGCACTCCAAAAGAACATACGCACACTGTTTCTTGGGAGGGAGACGGCCAAGCCAGGGCGGGTTTCCACACGGGGTGGGCAGGGGCACTGCCCATCCGCGTGACCTCTGAGCTGGGGCAGCACAGACCTCGAGCTGAAAGGGCGCCTCTCCCACTGGCCTTTGGCTCGCCGCCAGCCTCCTTAGCAGTGGAAGGCAGTGTGAGAGTGACAGCAACGTGACTGGAACACAAATCGTTTCTACCAAGCACACAAAAGCTCCCATAAGCCTTGGGGTGCCATCCTGCCAGGGTCTCAGCAGGGTCCAGGTCCGAAGACCCGGAGGGCAGAGCGCTGGGCAGAAGCAGCTGTGCTGGTGGGTTGTACAGAGTTTTACAGTCTGGTGTGGAGACCCAGCTGTGCTTCGGAGTCTCTCCTGGGGGCTCCATGAGAGAGTTTTACTGAAAGGTCCTCTTCCCCACTCCTGGGAGAGGCTGAGGTCTGGGAGGCAGATTTGAAAGATTTACCTTTTTTTTCTCTTAAAAAAAAAAAAGGCAAATGCCTTTTTTTTCTTCCAGAAAAGTTAATTAAAATATATATATATTTTTCCCCTTTGGAGTTCCTTCTTTCTCGGATACATCTCCAGTTCTGTCCCAGATGAGGGCTGCTTTTCTCACGGTCAGGGTTCCATCACTTGGCCCATGAAAAGGACCGTTCCTGAGGACGGAAGAAGCGTGGGAGATGAGAACGGGAAGAAAGGGCATAGCTCACCCAGGCCCATGTTTATGGATGAACTGAGATGTGAGAGCGTGAGTGAGCTGTCTGGAGTCCCAGCTGCTGTTGTGACTAAGCTAGGGCTGGGGTCCTGGCACGGTGCTCTGATGGTGACAGAGCATCGTCCCTGAATGGAAGAGGTGGAGCAGAGCTATGGATTCTTTGTCTGGAGTCCCATTGGGGTGGGAGGGAGTGTCTACACCTGTCTAGACTGGTGCCTGGGGCGAGAAAATGGGGCGGGGGTGGGGGAGAGGGCAGGGGAGCATCACAGCCCCGGCTCACCGGTGGGGTTATGCCGCACCACAAAGAGGAAGGGTCTGTCCATGATGATCTCCTCGGGGGCCATTCGGGCTGAGACGATGATGGCTAAGAGAGAAGGAACAATGATCTAGAACAGAGGGACTGGGCACTGGCGCCTGGACTGATCATCAGGAATCCCCTGACACCAGCCTTCTGATGGCAGCCTTGGGGGGTGACTAGGAGGCTTGGTCGTTCTGGCCGTGAACCTGAACGGTTTAGGGAAGTTCTTGGAGGCCTGGTTTCCTCCAGGAGTTTCGTAGAGATCTATCCACTCCTCACAGCCATTTAGGTGAGCCCTTTTAGAGCGTCTTGGTGAGCCAGTTCCTTAAGCTGACTAGCCACCGTGAGAAGCCAGGCTTCCTTGGGGGGGGGGGGCTTTTCACCTTCAGGGGACCTCTGGAGCCATCGGGTGAGGGACTGGGCTCCCAGGCCAAGTGGGCTCACCTTCTAGGCTGAGAAACTCTGGTGGGGTTGGGGCGATGCCCTTGGCACCGGGGGCGGGAGGGGGTGCCGCTCCATGGGGAGAGGCAAGAGGCTGGTAGAGCAGAGCCGTGGAATCCATCCCAGATGTGGGCCCCTCCTGGAAGTCCTGGGCTGAGACCCACCAGGCCTCACCTGAACCTGACTCACCTGTAGAGGAAGATGCCACCGTGCCACTCTCATTCACCTCGATCTTCACTTTTTGCAGTGCCTGGGACACATACAGTCCCTCTTGATCTGAAACACAAGTGGATCCGAGGGCAGATCAGCTGGGGTTCTCAGGGACACACTCCTTTGTCCTCTTAGGGGCCCCACAGTCCACCAGCGGAAGAAAGTGAAAGGAAAATCTCCTACCTGAAAGACTCGAGAAGTCCGCCTGGTGTGGCCTAAACATGTCGGTCATCCCCAAGTTCTCCAGGGGCCCCCGGAGGTTGACTTCGCTCTCCAGGGAGAACCTGGGAACAGGAGCAGGAAACAGCTCAAGCTCAGGCCGCCCCTTGCAGCCTCTCCCAGTCCCTGACATCGTATCCCCTCCCTGGGCTGGCTGGCTGGCCCGACAGGATGGGGACAGATGTGGAAGTGGAGGGAGGCTCGTCTTTTCAAATCTGCATGTAAGGCCTAATAGAAATGAACATTCTCTGCCATCTCCCCACCCCCTGGAACCTGATCTGTAGATTGTGTTTCTGGGAGCTAATTCTGAAGAGGACTCCAGCAGAGAGGCTTTGGGCTCCCCCTGCTTCCCATCAGGGCTCTCATTAACTTGGGTTTCACTTTCTAGGGCTGGGGGCCAGGGAGGGGCAAGAGCCCGCAAACCAGCTAAATTCTCCCCTTTCCCCAGGCCTGCCATTAAAGCATCTGGAAATTGGCTAAGTGTGGTGGGAGGCTTCCTATAATTCTGGAATGACCCAGCCTCAGCCTTCTCCACCCTCTGTGCTTCTGCAGAAGGATTTTTAAAATCTGCTTGGTTGGAAGCCAGCTAGAAAGAAGCTGCTCGGGCTCCTTTTGTCTCCATTGTTTGGATGTTGACTTGAGCCATGCGGGTGGGAGAGGGTCTTTCACAGGCCGATCTATCCCCCCCACCTCCACCATTTC
This sequence comes from Mirounga angustirostris, assembly GCF_029215605.1. Taxonomy (NCBI): domain Eukaryota; kingdom Metazoa; phylum Chordata; class Mammalia; order Carnivora; family Phocidae; genus Mirounga; species Mirounga angustirostris. The sequence continues at coordinate 172,701,590 of NW_026991713.1, forward strand.
TCCGGCTCTTCCTTTGGCTGGCTTTGGCTGGGTATTCTGAGGGTGGTAAGTGTGGGGGCATGGTCTAGAAAAATTCCCCGCCGCCCTCCACTGGAAACAGGAGGAGGGAGGATGGGAGGAATCTTAATCAAACCCAGGCCGGAGTGTTTCCCATCAGCTTCCCACACACGTCCCTGCCCTACAAATGTCACATTTGGGAAACTCGATGAGGGGGTGGTCCTTTCAGGGAGCCCTGCGGGATGGGAAGGGGGCAGGTAGAGGGGGTTGGGGTGTTGGCAAGGGTGGTGAGAGCAAGGGATGACTTACTTGGGCAGAACCAGGAGGCGGAGGCGCCTGGTCATATTCCCTTTCCACTGGCTGATGAGCTGGGCATCCAGGATGTCGGTGAGGGCAGAGAGAGGCACCTCTTTCTCATAAGGAGCAGCAATGAACATGCTGAGAGTGTCCCCGTGGTAGGGCAATTCCAGGATGTCGTAGTAACGGCCGTCGGGGGTAGAAAACTCGGCTGCGAAGACAGCAGATTGGCACACTGAAGATGACCCCTCTTGTTGGTTCTCACCCAGCACTGGGTTTGCAACGAGTTCTATCTCCTCTTTCTGGAAGCCAGCTTTCTACCTGGGCTTTGGAGGCTCCCCCAGTCAGAGTTTTTTAATCCCCATTTCCCTTCTCTTCTGCCAATTCAATGTCTTCTGGTAACTCTGTCTCCTTTGGGCCTTCTTGGCCTTCACCCCCCTCTCCCCCACACTCAGCCACTAACTCATTCCGAGTCTTCTCTCCTTCAGCTCAACTTCCACACAGGCCTGCCCCCAGCAGGATTTGTGAGCCCCCCCGCCCCCCCTGCCCTTGTAATCACACTAGAAACACTCGGGGACCAGAGACCGGGGTCACGTGGTCATAGGCGGGCTCGAGGGACTTCCTGGATGTCAGCTTCCTCTCGCATGAGCTAAAGCTACTTTCGGCTGCTCCCGTTATCCCAACAGCTTCTGCTTGGGGAGTCTTTGGCAAAGCTGGGCTACATTCGGGGTTTTCTCCTCCCCCGGAAAGGGAACCCCCCAGGGGGATGAGGTATAGTAGTGGTGGGACTTTTGGAAAGAGGTCTTGAACTTACTGTAGTTGAACTTGTTGGTTTGAGCCATCATGGGCACAGAGATGGTGCTGCCGTCGGATTTGTGGAAGAGGCGGTGGTGGGTGCCCGACTCGGGGAAGGGTGTCTTCCACTGGCCGTTGAAGTAGAGGGCATTCACCAGCATCAGGCGCGTCAGCTGATCCACGGCCCCTCTGCCCAGTAAGTCACCAATCATGCCTACGAGAAAGCCAGGTGAGCCATGAGGGGGCTAGATAGGCTTTAATCCTCTTAGCGGGTTCCCTTCGGTCCTCAGATTGGATGTGTGTGTCTCTGAGGGGATCCGGTCAGGAGGCAGACTGGGGGCGTAAGTGAGCCAGTCTAGCTGTGTTCAACCTGTTCCATCTTCCCAGGAGTCTCGGGAGGGTTTTCCGCTCAGCACATGCTCTGGCCCTGGGATCCTGCCCAAGATCAGACGCAGAGAGTGAGTCCTCCCTTACTTTGCTCCCTAAGCTGGAGACTGAGAGAGCTGTGTATTCTTCTTGTGGTCGTAACCGTTCTTATGACAACTCACAGCACTTTTTAGGGCTGCCCTTAGAGGTGGTTCGTGAGATGGCCTACTTATGAAAACAAAGATGCTCTGATTCTTAAAGCGCCTGACCCAACTACAGAGAAGAGCACGCTGCTGGGGAGAGGTTGGGATGCTGGAGATTTGTTTCCAGATCCCCTTCCTCTGCAGGCCCTCGGGCCCAGCCTCCTCTCCCTACCCGCTCACCTTTTTTTTTTTTTTAAAGATTTTATTTATTTATTTGAGACAGAGAGAATGAGAGACAGAGAGCATGAGAGGGAGGAGGGTCAGAGGGAGAAGCAGACTCCCTGCCGAGCAGGGAGCCCGATGCGGGACTCGATCCAGGGACTCCAGGATCATGACCTGAGCCGAAGGCAGTCGCTTAACCAACTGAGCCACCCAGGCGCCCCCCGCTCACCTTTTGTATGTCTCTTCACCCAGTCGTTGACGATGAACCTGGCTCTCTCCACCTCGGAGAAGTCCACCTGCTTGACCGTGGTCTGGAACAGCCTGAAGAAGTGGGGCATGAAGCCACGGACCAGCTTCAGATCCCGCTGCACGAAAATGGCATCAGCAGTGCTGATCTCATCCTTGTTCCACGGCCCCATGAGTTCCTTGTACAGTTGGCGGAGGGCAGGGGCCATGCCCTCCTCTGTGCCCGGACAGGACAGAAAGGACACATCAGCTTACGTTGAGCCAAGGGCCCCCGAGTTGGGCCAACTTCCCCCAGGGGAGGCCCCAATCCTGCCCATCTGGATGGGGCTCTTCTGCTCCCCCAGGGGTCTATGGAGGGAGATTTCCTTCCAAACCTTAATCTCTTCTGCGTCTCCCTCTTTTCCTCAAAAATCTCAGGTCCTGACCCTTTTGTGGGTTAGAATATTTTTCTCTGCTTTTAAGTTCTGAACCCTACATTTTTTTCTTATCAGAATAATAGCGATGAGAAGCATTTCACCCGCATAATTCTATTGAATCCCTACAGCAGCTCCGTGTGGGAGATAATTTTATTGTCCCCATTTTGCAGATAGGGGCATGAAGGTCATGCAGTTAATAAGTGGTAAGGCACATCTGCTTTACGCCACGTCCCCTGGCCTGTACCCCCGGTGACGGACCCAGGGCCCAGTGATGCAGGGTGTGCTGGGGAGATGTGGCGCAGGAACTGGCCCTCCCCCTGCTTCTGGTTGGTGACGCCCCTGTCCCGAGAAGACGGGGTGAGCGCCCGACCCCGGCTCTGCCCCATCTCTCACCATTAATCTGGAACTGCATGGCCTCTTGGATCTGCTGCCGGGTCTCTCCTGCTGTTGTCAGCTGCAACATGGCCAGGACTGAGGCCACCCCATACGGGGAGAAAACCATGTTGCGGTCCTTGGAGGCCAATGCCACCTGCTGAAACACCTTCACTCCGAAGTCTGTAGCCAGTTGCACTGCTCTAGTCTGGTGGGGGCGGGAGGCCGACGCTTCACCAAAGACGAGGGCCAGGCCCAGGGCTAGGCAGGCAAAGACTGGAGACGTCCGCATCCTAGAGCAAGCAGAAAGGATCTGGTGAGGGGAGAGTTCTGGAAGACGGGCAGGTGGGGTGATGCATGAACACGGGGGCGAGAGTCCTTAAGGAACCCTGATGGCCCCGATTCTGAGCCTGTCCCCTCCGTCTCAGCCCCAGGGAGTCTTAAGCGCAGTTCCACCTGTGGGACTCTCCCAAACCCCTGGCAGCACCCTACAGTGTCTCTCCCTTGGGGGTGGGGGGGCAGAACAAAAGGCCAAATTATACTAACGCCTTTGATTTGCATAATGCTTTTAATTCTCTTCTAACGCTTTCACAACCCTTCATTCATTCAAATTAGCGGGCATGAAAAGCCCCTTTCCAGAGGTGGGCAGGGTGTCCTGATGCGGAAGGCCCGAGAATCCAGGCCCTTGTTTCTGGGTGGTGGGGTTGTCGGTGGGGCCGCCCTCCATCAACTCAGGTCTGCAGGTCTCCAGCAGGGGGAGAAAAGAAGAAAAGCGGGGATCGTGGACGGAGGGCATTTCGCGGAGGGGCGTTCTTCGCCTTAACCCGAGGAAGAGATGGAGAGTTGTTGGTTTTTTTAAATTTCTCTCTTACCTGAAGTTCTCAAAGGTGCCTTGTGATAGGCGTCTGTCCTGTTGCTCCTGCTGACGGTGGCGATTCTGCGGCCCCAGAGGGGGTGTGGCTTTCTCGACGGTGCTCTTGGCCCTGCAGCCAGACGCGGCTGTGCTCCTCGGGAGCCTGCTGCCTCCCTTTATACGGCCGTGGGCAGGAAATAGATGAACTCATGGCTCAGCCCCACCCACTTTCTGGCTCTGGAAGTCTGGCCAGGCCCCCTCCGCACCTCCCTCTGCCAAACTGGCTGAGGCATGTGTGTGTTTGTGTGCGAGAGGGGTCGGGAACAACGGGGCAAACCCTGCTTGCCTTGGCCCAAGGGCCTCCCTGGACTTGCTACCCTCTGCCTGTGTCCCTCTCTTTTGGGATGATCTGCCAGGTTGACCCCGGGCAGGGCCAGCCCAAATACCCGGTGTTTGCGATGACCTTCCCCTGTTTACATTCTTCCTTTTCTTTTGGAGAAACAGGTCGCCTCCCTCCTCTTGGCCTCATCCCCGCGGCCAGAGGGCACAGAGCGTGCCATGTGATTGTCTGGGTTTTGACTGTCTAGGACATGAGCACGCAGAGGACTCCCTTCTGTTTTTCCCCTCTTCCCTGCCAAGGGCCCGCCAGCCCGTCGATGACACACAGCTGACTCTCGCACGTGTCCAGACTCTCACGGTGCCTCCGGGGCTCTCTTGGGTGCCAACAGCCGTGTCTGGAGGGGGTTTGAGTGTGCTGGGTGGGGTGATGGAGGATGAAAGGGGCCGGGGATTAACGGGGTAAAGTCTTGGCAAGGAATTAGGAGCCTGGGGAGAAGCGCACCTCATCCTTTCCTCGAGACGCAGACACCCGCAGGGCCAGAGCACCAGTGAGAGAGTCCATTTGTGGCGGGTTTGTGGGGTGTGCCTCTAGGCCATTGGGCTTGGAGGTGGAGGAGTGACCCAACAATGCTAGAAAGGTGGGAGTTGGTGTGTGGGACCGGACTCGGGCACCTGGGGGCTCGACGGGGTCAGGCCACGTGCCCAGGCTGTTGTGGGCAGAGGGGGTAGCTGGGTGGGGAGATGAAGCCCTTGATCTGCTGGTCTACACACTGTCTTGCTTGGTGTAGGTGGTGGGGTTCGACTGGGAGTATCCTTGGAGACAGCCGATAGCAGAACCACAGGAAGTTTAAGTGGGTGGAAGCGTCGGAATATTTGTTTTGGATTTTTCAGTAAGCAGATGCCAAGGGCAACAACAGCTGGCCGGCTTTTCCCACTTGTACTCTGTCTCTGCCTCCGTTTGTTTTCTCTGTTGTCCCCGGGAGTCAAGTGGGGAGGGGGCGGTAGGGAAAGAAGAGCAAACCTCAGTCGGAAAGTTAGGATCACCCACCCTTTTCCAGTACAGGACCGTTTCCATGTATCTTCTTGTTTATGTCCTTTTCCTCTGCTGGTCTGGTTTGGAGTCCCTGAGAGAGTGGTTAAGCATGAGGAGGTGGTTACCCCTGACCTCTCTCAAGTGGAGACAGAAGTGCAGCCCTCAATCCATCTCCTACCCCTGGAAACGCCCCCAGTGCCCTGCCCTCCACCCCTGGGGGCTCAAGGGGGACGAGGGGTTGGGAGAGCCAAGCCCCAAGCTAGCAGGGCAGTGGGTGGAGAAGCGGCTGAAAGGGGGTCCCTGGAGGCACCGCGCTGCCCATCCTCTGCAGCCGCTGGAGGTGAGCCTCCTTCCCTTCTTCCGTTGGCCATACTGGGAGCCGTTGTCCCTCGCCCCGCCAGGCCTTAGCTGTAAAAGCCCCTGCTGTTTTCTGTGGACAAGCTGGGTCCTGCCAGTGCAGTGACTGGTTCCATCCCTGCTCCTGGACCTGATGGATGACCCTGACACCATTCCAGAAAAGACACACTGTTCCCAGGTATGGAAGGGAGCAGCTCTATGTCCTGTTGGGGAGAGTGGAGACACGATTTATGTTGGAAACACAAAGGGCCGACTTAATAAAGGGTTTTTTCCAAACTGGAGGGAACTCATAGGTATCTGGTGGGTGTGAATTAGAAACTGAGGCAAGGCCCAGTGTCACTGGATCCCATGCTGGGGATTCTGACTCTTCCTTTGACTTTCTGAAGAGCTAGGGCCGCTAGGTGATCTAAACCCAGACTTGACCGTGGTCCCTGTCACTCCTCTGTGTGGTCAGGGCTTGCTTCCACGCTGTCTGCCCTGTGGAGACCTTCCACACATCACGGTGCAGCCAGATCTCCCGCTGCCCCTGGACGGACTTCCATGCGACGCCCTTCTCAGAATCCATCCTGACTCAAGAAGCCATCATTTTCCCTCCTTTTCCTGAACTCCAAGCGAACAGCCTTGATTCAATCACCTTGCTCAAGCCGTGGCTCTTTTGTAAGGGGTCAAACAGACAGAAAGAGAAAAGTCCCTGCTTTTGAAATTGCTCCATCTCTGATTCCCAGAGGGTCAGAGATAAGAGGGTGAGTTATAAGAGTGTGAATTTCTGGGGAAGTTTCAGTTCCAACCAGTTGGGAAAGATATTGCTATCTGTCCATCAGCGGGTGGTTCGTGACTAGACCAGAGTCACACTTTCTGTGACTGTCCCCCATCCCACGCCCACAAACCCCAGCAGCCCTGGTTCGCTTCTGGCCTCAGAGCAGCGGGTCTTCCCCGAAACCCTTCACCTCCTGGCTTCCAGCTGCCCTCTGGCCTGCTCCCCTCTCTTCCTCTTTGCTTTTCCTTTGCTCTCCCAACACCACCACCCACTGGCCTTTTCACTTTCCCTTCCTCTCCCTAGGACTCCCTCTTCTTGACTTCCCTGTTCAACCCTTGGTCAACAGGTTTCTGCCCCTAGTCTCGACCACGGGAGATCTCTCCCACTTTCCCTCTCTCTCTCTTCCGCTCTCTCTGACTCAGTCCCCCTTCCTTGGCTTCTCCTCTTGCAGAAGCCCTTTTACAGTCAAATGCTGTGTTCCAAGTCTTCCTGTGGGGAGGAAAGCGCTGCCCCCATCAGTTACACAGGCTCCCTGGAATGTTGGAGCCGACCTCCCGATTCTTGGTGATTTCACTGGGAGAGCAGGGGGTGGGAGCAAGACAGGGTCCTAGTAACTCACAGCACTATTTCTGGCCTGGTTGCTCTCCAAACAACACAACACCAAAAATAGCCTGTGTTTGGGCTGGCCTCGCTCGGCCCCTCTCCCGGGAGTGAGCTGGGGTGAGTGCCCTGTCTCCTGGCCTCTGCTTGCTTAAGATCATGCCCCTGGGACCCCGACAGAGACGGGCCACCTTGGCGTGTCCAGGGTCCCTTCTCACACTGGTGCCATGCCCGATGTCCCCTCCTCCTCCACAACCCCCTCTCCCTTCTCCGGCCACTGCAGGCCTTCTTTCCTTAAACTCCTATAAACCTATAGCCTGAAGAAGGCAGAAGGGCAAGCCCCCAACCCATCTCCTAGCCCCAGCCCTGCTTGTCCGCGGCTGCTTCTTTTCTGCAGTTCTATCCCAGTGTTTCAGAGCAGGGGGCACTGAGAACCATTTAGTCTGGTCCTCCAAATTCGCAGGCACGGGCCCTGAGGTCCACAGAGGGGGCGTGAGGTGTGTGAGACCACACGGCGCCGTCCAGTGGGGGAAAAGAGCAGTCACTGCAGTGGTCAGACCTGCCCGGGCACGCGGATCTGAAACCTTGCTGGTTGTGTGTCCTTAGGCAAAACTTAACCTTTGGATGCCTCGGTTTTCTTTTTTGTAGATAAGCATGTAGATGACAGTTTATAAAGAGGTTGAGAATGAGCCCCATCTTTCGAGGTTGTCGGTATTCAATGGAATGTTGTCTGTGAGCGTGTGGCGTGTTCTAGGCTCTCACTAAGTGGCAGCCAGCCATGCTTGGTTGGGACAGAGCCAGAACAGGAACCCAGACGGCTCGAGCTGTTAATTTTGATACAATGCGAGCTTCTTGATGTTAGATGTTCTTGTTCGCTTCCCTTGGCTTGGGGTGAGTGTTGGCATCAAATGCCAGCCCCCCTTGTCCGCTCCGGACCAGATCTTCTCACTTCCGCCCCCGGCCTGATGGGTAACTCCTGGCTGATTTTGCAGATTTTAGATCTTAGGAAGATCTTGCTGTCTGGGCTGTGGAATCACACATGGACCTCCCCGACATCCGACACTTGTCCCGATCCCCCGAACATACTGGGAAGGAGGGGAGCTTGTTTTAGTAAAAGGTAAAAACCAAACTGAGCTTGACCGACTCTTCTAGTCCTAGCCCTCTTGACCCATTCTCTGCCACCCACATCCCCGATCCCTTGTCGAGTCCCCATACGCTTCACCCCTTGCACACACTTCCCCTGTCCCGCGGTCATGTCTGTACTTGGGAGCTTACTGTGCTGTCACCACGTCTCATTGATTTTTATGTCCTGGGGGGCCCAAGGCACAGTATCCCCTTGGGGGCTCTCTCATAATGTCGCTGTTCAATGAGCACCAAAACCCCTACACCCCCCAGGCAAGAATGAGCCTCCTCTCTTGGGGGAAAGAGGCAGAGGGAGCGAATGGGGCCCAGTGTGGCCATAAGGGGAAGTTTGATGAGCAGGGAAGGGTGGGGTGTGCAATTTCTGGGGTAGCTGTGACCACCGAGTCTGCTGGGGTCAGCCAGAACAAGGCAGTGCAGGCCTGTGGGGCACCCTAGGGACACCTTCCATTTCTCTTTACTCACATATGTGGATTGTCCAGCTCTGATTCACTTCTTTCATCCTTACCAGAACTTGTTCCTCGTTCTCTGAATTCCTGAAACTCCCTTTGTAACTTTCTCTGGACACGTCCTGTTTTATTTTACCCTGGCTGTTGTGTGAATCTTGCTTCTCCAAGATGGCCAAATATTTATTGACAATGAATGCTCGTCGGTGTGATTTAGAGAAATAGACATTTCTCCCTCCCTGAAGGAACAGACACATTTACCGAAGCAGAAGATTTAATGTGCACGCGATCATTAGATTAAAATGTAAAACTGTCTCTATGCCAAGTTGTGGGCCAGGCTGTCAGGCGCAGGCTCGAATGGGGTGGGGGGGGAGGCTCCCCAGAGGCAGAGGGACTGGTGCTGGGTTATGAGGGAGAGAGATAGCATGGCCTTGGCGGAGAAGCAGGGAGGTCCGTAGGGATGGGGTGGGCCCAGGGGGCACAGAGCCACATGGGGGGAAGGGAAGAAAACACGCCCACCCTCTCTCCACGCTTTCCTCTCCAGGGAGCAATTTTTTCTCTTCTGGCTGAGGCTTCTTGTCTCTGTCTTGCCCTCCCAACGATGAGCAGGCCTCTGCTCTTTCTGTACCCGCCTTCTGGCTCCTTGAAATAGATGTTTTTGTTCTAGTCTTGTTCCTGGTCCTGGACACCACTGTTTTACTGAGCAAATGCCCAGAGAAACAGTGACCCCGGGTCAGTGGGGGACCTGTGGGTGGCAGGGGTCCCAGGGATGAAGCAGCCTACGTGATACAACACAGATGGAATTTGCCACCGGAGAATCAGGGGCCTCTCGAGTCACTGACCATTCCTCGCCCTCACTTCCTTGCCATATGGAAGCAGACTCTCTCTGCATGTCTTTCCATCTGAGTCACCCTGGGCTACTCGGTAAGCAGCTGCCTTGATGAGCAGTAAGGCATTTGGGCTGCTGGTGTCCTTGGATATACCAGGGCCCACAACCCTTCCCATCACCTTCTCAGGATTTGCAGCTGGGTCTGGGAGAATGGGCGCAGGGTGCTCTCTCTCGACACAGGATTCTCTGATGGTCATTGGTGTGACCAGACAGTCTTGGCTCTGGTTATCACACTTCCTTCCTAGAGCTTCCATCTCCCTAAGACAGACACCACGGCTCGGAACAAGACGCCTTGTGTAGAAAGAGGCAGACGTGGCCTGAGGACCAGCAGGAGCCTCCCTTGTTCCTCTAAGCCTCCATTTTCTCTTTGGCAATGTGGGGAGGATGATGCCATTTTCGTGATAGTGTCGTTAGGATTTCAAAGGATGGCGTGGGTGAAGTGATCGAGTGTATCTGTCCATACAGAGAAAGTGGTCTGTAGGTTTCAGTTGACTCTAAAATGTGCATTTCTGGGGCGCCTGGGTGGCTCAGTCAGCTAAGCGTCCGATTCTTGACCTCAGCTCAGGTCTTGATCTCAGGGTCGTGAGTTCAACCCCTGCGTTGGGCTCCACTGGGCATGGAACCTACTTAAAAATAAATAAATAAAAATAAAAACTTATATTCTCCATTTTTCTTCCTGTGTGTCCTCTCTTGAGCCCCTTGGTTCCCAAGGGGAGACTGGAACTCCTGTGCTGGTGGGGGGGTCAGCTCATCGGGCCCTCAGGTAAGGAACCCCGGAAGCTCAGCAGGTGGGGTTGGACAAGACCCCCACTGGGGCAAGGAAGGCCATCAAGGGTTCTGGCCCATGTCTGGCACTGGCAGGAGAGGACCAGGCTTCCCGTGGATGCCTGAGGAAAGCATGATCACCGTGTTAAGAACTTGGCTCTGAAGCAGGTGCTTAAGGCTGGCAATGCCTGCCGTCTTTCCTCATCCAGGACCCAGAATTATACCATGCCCTCCTCCTGAGTCCCTTGCCTAGGTGGCCTTGCTGTGCCCACCCCCCCGCCCCAAGTGTGTCAGGAAATAGCAGGACTGGGAGTAAAGGCTGATGCAGGCAGAGTGAGGAACTTATTCACATCACAGCTCTACCTTGGGGGTAGGGGTGCTGGCGGGAGAAGCCGGGGCTGCAGGGGCGAAGGGAGCTGAGGTGGCAAGGTGAAGCCGTTCAGACCTGACAAGGGCTCCGGGGCTGGCAGGGCAGGCTGACCTGGGGTGCATTTAGCACCCCAGGAATCGTACTTGGGCTCTTTCCTGGAGCCACCGTGTGGGACAGCATCTAGGGCAGCAAAGAGGAGGCAGGAACCCCCCCATCCACACCTGCCCCTTCTCCTGACCTTATGCAACCCCACGGGAAGTGCCATGGGCAGGGGAGTCGGCACAGACCGGACAGTCTTGTCTATCACCTCTACCCCCGCCCTCTGCCCTGCGACCCCTGTTGGAGACTGGCCTCAGTCTTGGCCTGTCTAGCAGGCCTCCTTGACTCCCTTAGAGCCAGGGGGCGTCTTGCACCAAATCCCAGGGGAAACCAGTTGGGGATTATGAAGTCCCAGGTTGCAGGTGTGTCCCCATCTGTGTGAAACCTCCTCATGTGTCCCCCCCCAGGCTTGCTCCCTGGGCTCACACGGCCCACTGCAGGATGGGAGGGCTTGCCCACCCACAGCGGACACACTGCAGGCCCCACAGAAGAGGCCCGAGGCCCTGACCAAGGAGGATGGTCAGCTTCCCACTTCCCGCTTCCCCCTTCGCTGTCCTCAACCCCTGTCCTCGCCACGAATGGTCGAGGTCCTGGCTGGCGGCCAGGGCTGTCTGGACAGGAGGAAACCAGGATGTGAGGCCCGGTGGTGGTGGTAGACACGGAGTAGTAACACAGAACATTGAGTCCTCAAGAGCAAAATTCCACCGGAAAGAAAACAATACACGGGAGACCGAGTCACCCTCCAGAGAGCAAGGGGGCAAGGAAAGGGACAGGGCCTTCCTGCCCCAAGCAGGTAAACAACCCCCAGCCTGGGGAAGCCCCATCATGAACTGTCTTCCAGGTAGGGATGCTGGCATGGAAAGCTAGAGGTCTGGGTCCTGCTTTGGGACGACTGGGAGAAATGGTCCCCTGCCCCCTTTCTGGCCTTCTAAGGCAGATGAGCTCTTAAAGGGGAAAAACAGGATCTCCTGTCAAGGTCAGGAAGATCAGAGGGAGGCCAAAGGCAGAACTGAAAGAGTATTTGGCAAAGAAGACCAGCCCCAAATGGCCAGTGGGCTGCCGGAAACCAAGTAAGACAACTCTAGGTTCTAGGGCAGGATTTGTGGAGATCGGAGCCTGTGGGAGCTCCATGTGGGATGAAGGAAGCCAGGCCAGTGTGGAGGCCAGCTTAGGGTCCCCCACTTTGTTCAGAGCCCAGAAGAACTGGCAGCTGAAAGAGATGGAAAGAGACATCCCAAGAGCACCGCAGTGCCCCTGGGATGCATGCCAGCATCCCACGCTGGTAAGGTTGGGATAAGAAGGATGCTGAGCGTCCGAAAACCCCTGCCAGGCTGTCTGGATACTTGGGTGCCCCTGTTGATGGGTTCAGGCAGTTTCTGACCTGCACATCCATTGATTCCTAAAGCGCTGGGGTCTGTATGCCTCTTCTTTAGAGGTTAGGGGGAAATGTCCCTTCCCCATACTGCAGTGGTACCGCTAGCTAAGTTGTGCAGAAGGGTGGCTGTCTGCCAGGCCCTGTTGTATGCTCAGTACCTGCGTTCATTCTCATCTGGCTCAGAGACCAGGAGTGGCACTGTCCTGATCCACAGGAGACCCACACACAGGGGTGCTGGATCTCTTGCTTGAGGTCACTCAGCTAACGAGAGGAGCTGGTTCCAGCACCCCTAGCTCTTAACCTGCCTCCATACTGTTTTTCAGTGCTTCAGCTGTCCCCCTGGGGTCCCCTGCACATCTGTTCCCCTAAGCCCCCATCCCAGGATGGGCCCAGGCTTCTCCCTTACTATGACCCACAGCTCCCCTTCTCACCCCTGGCTCCTTCCTTCCCCCAGAGCAGCTGCTGAGCAAGGAACTGGTTCCCACTCAAGCCGTGATGCTTTCACACTCTCCCCAGCCACACTTGCTCGGGAATGGTGACTTTCTGGTCTGGTCCAGTGGCTGTCCGCCCCAGCTTCACCTCAGGCTTACCCAGGAGCGTTTGAAAAGTCCTGAGAGCCAGGCGCACCGCTGATGATTTGAATCTTGAATCAGAATCCTGGGATGCTGGTTTGGTTTGGTTTTGTCTTCACTGGCTCCTTCCTGGGATCGAGATTACAACCTTAGACCACCCAAGCGAGTGGTGTGCAATTTCAGACCCTTGTGGCTCTGAGGTGGCCTTTGGAGGCAAGGGATCTCATTGCACTAGAAAGAATCTGCCTGACTCTTCCCCGAGGCCTTGAACCTGGGTCGCCTGGTGACAGGGAGCTGTAGCCTCTGGAGGGGGCTGGGGAGGAGGACATGCCACACTGTCCTTTGACCCATCTGCTCCATTAGCACTTTCTGGGCGCCGTTCATGTTTGTGAGCTGGTTATCTGTTGACCCTGGACTTCAGGCTCGACTTTGAGATGGGTGGAGAAGCCCGAGAGGAAATGAAAAGCTGGTCCCAGGCACGGAAGCACTGTCTTCAACTTCAGGGCCAGAGAAGCCAGAACGGGCCTCGAATGCCTTAGAAGAGGGACACATGAAATGCTCAGGAAGGCCCCTGTGAGAGCCAGCCCGCGAACTGGATCTGCAAGATGTCACTATCCTAACTGTCATCAGCAAGCTCTCACGGAGAGCTGCTTTTATTGCCCTTTCTGCCCGTGGGGCAGGTAAATGTGCTGGGGCTGGAGATAGGGCTTTGGCCCTGGAGGGATTTAGGGCCCTGTTTTGGAGAAAGGCAGTCATAAAGACAAGGATTTCAGAGAAAGGGTGTGCCAAATGCCTCTTGAGTGATACAGGAAATCAGGCATCCAGCCAAGTGAGATCTGAAGCCTGGGGCAGGCAGCGAAGGGTCCAGGGGCCTGACCTTTGCGATAAGGCAGAGGGGCCCGGTGGAAAGGACAGGGAGGTCGTGTCAGCCTGGAGAAGCAGAGTCATGTGGGGAGAAGGGCCTGGGAAGGGAGAACACCAAAGAGCAGGCCGAAGGATTTGCCCCGTGTGCAGGTTCCTGGTGGAGCCTCCCTGCTCCCTGCCCGTCACCCACCCGCCCGGACCTGCTCTCTTAGTCAGTCCCTGTGCCGGGTACTCCTGCCCCTGCAGCTCTGGGGTGGTGATGAGGCCCCCGTTATTCACGGCCTGAACCGACAACTAGCTCCCTGAGGCACACTCCCTCTTTTCCAGAGTGCAGCCCGACCTGCCAGCTCACCACCCTGGAGGGCTGGCCCCAGACCCAGACGGCCTCTGTGGGTCATGCCAGGGTCGGCGGGAGCTCGGGGCCCTGCGGCTGGAGACCTCCCCCGCCTCCTGAGCCCTCCGCCCTGCACCGGCCACCTCTGTCAAAGGATTGGGTGCTCTGGGGAAGCAGAAGGGCAACTGTCTCATTTCCAAGATCTAGCTCCTTCAGAGGGGACACCAGTGGAATTACAGAGAGACCAACAGGAGAGCTTTGGAGTCTAGGAAATTTGGGAGGCTTCTCATTCTGAGCTCCTGCTTTAGACTCGTGCTGAGGAACCCATTCTGCTCTGGATGTATCAAGTAGACTAAGCGCTCAGGACAGGCTCAGGGGACCTACGTCTTCAAGTGTTTATCCTTTCAGGAAGTGGCACCCCACACACTCTGCAGCAGTGGCCGAGGAGGGAGGCGGCAGCAGATCCCGGATGGAAAACCCCTAACACGGAAACTCCCTGTTATCACTTCTGCGAACCCCAAGGGGCTGTAGGCAAGGGGAGGAGGTCCTGTTGTATCTGGCACACTGAGCTGGTTTCCGGGCTGAATCAGGCCCCCAGTTGGGGCAGCAGGTGGAAGGCTGTCGCCTCTGGTCTGGGGCAGGGGCTCCCCTGCCCTCCCTCTGTGACAGGGCTTTCCTGCCAGTGGGTGTTAGCGCTGCAGCTGGACGGCTGGACCGGGCAGACGTGTGTGCGAGGGGGTGGGTGTGAGGGGTAGCGGTGCACTTGGGGGGATGGGCACCCGCCAGGTCTGTGTTAATTGCAGGGCCTCCCTAGGCCTGCTGGGCTTCTCCACAAACCCAGTTCCTGTTTGGGGAAGATCAGCAGGAACAGTGGGTGAAAGAAGGAAAGTGGGAAGGCATTCGTGATGGGGACAGGATCTTTTCTTTTTTTTTAAAAATTTATTCTTATGTTAATCCCCATACATTACATCATTAGCTTTAGATGAAGTGTTCCATGATTCATTGTTTGTGCATAACACCCAGTGCTCCATGCAGAATGTGCCCTCCTCAATACCCCCCACCAGGCTAACCCATCTCCCACCCCCCTCCCCTCTAGAACCCTCAGTTTGTTTTTCAGAGTCCATTGTCTCTCATGGTTCGTCTACCCCTCCGATTTCCCCCGCTTCATTCTTCCCCTCCCGCTACCTTCTTCTTCTTCTTTTTTCTTAACATATATTGCATTATTTGTTTCAGAGGTACAGACCTGAGATTCAACAGTATCGCACAATTCACAGCGCTTACCAGAGCACATACCCTCCCCAGTCTATCACCCAGTCACCCCATCCCTCCCACCCCACCCCCCACTCCAGCAACCCTCAGTTTGTTTCCTGCAATTAAGAATTCCTCATATCAGTGAGATCATATGATACATGTCTTTCTCTGTTTGACTTATTTCGCTCAACATAATACCCTCTAGTTCCATCCACGTTGTTGCAAATGGCAAGATCTCATTCCTTTTGATGGCTGCATAATATTCCATTGTATTCATATACCACATCTTCTTTATCCATTCATCTGTCAATGGACATCTTGGCTCTTTCCACAGTTTGGCTATTGTGGACATTGCTGCTATAAACATCGGGGTGCACGTACCCCTTCGGATCCCTACATTTGTATCTTTGGGGTAAATACCCAGTAGTGCAATTGCTGGGTCGTAGGGTAGCTCTATTTTCAACTTTTTGAGGAACCTCCATACTGTCTTCCAGAGTGGCTGCACCATCTTGCATTCCCACCAACAGTGTAGGGGGGTTCCCCTTTCTCCGCATCCCTGCCAACATCTGTCATTTCCTGACTTGTTAATTTTAGCCATTCTGACTGGTGTGAGGTGGTATCTCATTGAGGTTTTGATTTGGATTTCCCTGATGCCGAGCGATATTGAGCACTTTTTCATGGGGACAGGATCTTGTTCTGCCCTATCTGTCCCCTCCATCTACACCATCTGATTTCACATTTTCCCACCCATCTCCCCTGCTGTTCTTATGTAAATCAGCCCTTCACAGAGCCTCCCAAGGAAGCTTGGATCCTACCTTTCCCCCAAAGGCTTTCCAGCCTTCTCCAGGCCACCCGAAGCTGTCTCTCCTATGAACCTGAACGCTCTTACCATCAGACCCACACAGTCAGACACACCGCTCAGCACTGGATCGTTCTTCGACTGTACCACACGTGTTGATTTTGTTTTCCCTACTGGGTTTTGCGCCATTTAGAGGTAGGAACTATTTGGATCTACGCTTTCCTCCTCTGTGCCTTAATGCTGCCCCACGTGGGCAGGACTTGGGCCTGACAGCCAAGTACCTTGAAGTTAACATTGCCTTCTGAGAATTCAATTAGGAAGAAACACGGTTTAGGAGATGTTATTAGCCCTCTGTAGAAATTACCTAGGAGACTGTCTGTCTGTAAATATCCCAAATCCAATTAAGGAGACCTGGGTGAAATCTCAGAAGGACAGATAAGATTGCAAATGCATTTTAGGGACCTAACTGCATTGTCTTCTGCCCGGGTGGGGTGGGGGGGAATGCCAACAGAGGGAAGACTTCTCCCTCATTCTGAATGGAGCTTCCAGGGAGACCCAGCTTGGGGCTGGGTCTCTAGGCTGTGCAGGACAGTTGGTGCTCTGTCCCAGAAACCTCACGGGTCAGGCCATGGGGCTGGGTTGTCCTGAGGTGGCATGGATGTCTCAGCCTATCATCCAGCTGTTGAAATCATCCAATGCCTTGGCCTTGTTCTGATCCCATACTCTGTCATTTGATTCTGAAGCCGCCAGGAGAGATGTGTCCAGGTGCCTGTCAGTAAATTAATAAGTCAGCATTTGGTTCCTGGTACCGGTCTTTGTGCACCCAGTTGCCGTTTGTTGGCCCCAAGCTGGGTTTGTCCATGGTGTGCATGCATTAGTAGGGAACCAGGGGGGGCTGTGATGGGCGTCCACAATAAAGTCACTTCATTTGGTGATCCACCGCTTTCCCCAGCTGGCCATGTCTTCCCTTGACATTTTTGCACTTGCTGTTTGCATTGGTCCCTTAGAGGTAGGGCCCAGGAAATGCCTTCGGTACTTGGACTGATTGATTGGTGCCTGGGGGGTGGGAGGAAAACAGCTCAGCCCAGGACCTTTGTCCCCAGAAGGTGTGGGGAGAAGGCAAATGGTCCCAAAGGGTGAGGGGAGGAAGGAACGATGAGCTTTGACTGGACATCTCCTATGTGCCAGGCACTGGCTAGGTGCGTTTACATTCTGTATCTCATTTCTTCTTGTGGGGGCCCCATGATATCTCACTGCATCCATTATACAGATAAGGAAACAGGGTCCAGAGAGGTTAAGAAACCTATGCCGGGGTGGGGGTGGGGGTGGCGGCGCCTGGCTAGCTCAATTGGTAAGGGTGAGCTCAGGTCATGATCTCGGGATCCTGGGATCAAGCTCCATGTTGGGCTCCCTGCTTAACGGGGAATCTGCTCCTCCCTCTCCTTCTGCCCCTCCCCCAGCTTGTGTTTTCTCTCTCTCTCTCTCTCTCAAATGAATGAATGGAATCTTAAAAAAAGAAAGAAAGAAAGAAAGAAAGAAAGAAAGAAAGAAAGAAAGAAAGAAAGAAAGAAAGAAAGAAAGAAAGAAAGAAAGAAAGAAAGAAACCTATGAGGGGGTCACCCATTAGTGAGTGCCGGAGCTGGGGTAAAATGTGGCTCTCCTCATCCTGAATCCCATTCTTGGAGGAAAGGAGGAAGGACCCCAGAGGGAAGGCATATAACCTTCCGTGATAAGAGAGGGGCTTCTGGGTGGAGCTCAGAGGCACTCCTGGAGGGCTTTGCTCCTTGCCCCCCCCACCCCGCACTTGCCCTTGGGGGGCAGACTTGGCAATCGTGGTCCTCTACTAAGGATTAAATGATAGGAAATGAGCTTCAGGGAAATTCCAGTCTTGATTCTTTGATGAGGTGCAAGCTGGCATGGCTCCCTGCCTGGGAACACCCTACCAGCATGCCTCCCCCCCATGTGTTTACAACCCCCTCTCTCCTGCAAATACCATCGAGGATGCTTGGCTCCAGCCACATGCAGAAACCCATATGTGAGGCGTGCTCCTGCTTCTCCAACATCTGGACCCAGATGCTCCCTGACAGCTCCCGATCCAGCTTCTGCCTCCCCTGATGACCCACTTCCAGATGTTGCCTCTCCCGCTGCCTCCCTGAGCCCTTAGATGGTGACACAGACGCTGTGTCTTCCTGAGCATGGACGTTTGTGTCCTCAGGTCTCTTCAGGCTTCCTGCCGCTCCTGATGTTCCTGGGTCTCCATTCTTTTCTCCAGGGATCACTTGGGAGCAAGGGGCTGGGCAGAGGCCAGCACCAGCTGTGGCCTCCTGTGGTCAGTTCTCCATCACTCCCCCGGGGAGGCGCTGCCCACAGGGCCTTCCAGGGAAGCCCATCCCGCTTCCCCCATCCCTTCTGGTTGATGTTTTTTTTAATCACTCTTCTACCGACTTCCCCCATCACCCTGCCCCCCTCCCCAAAGATATCTCTGCCTTGACGCACAGCATCTCCTCAGCTTCCAGACTCTTCCTGGTGGGAGAACCACAGAGGCTTGGGGGCAGAGAAGGGGACTGGGGGGTGAAGCAGGGGGTGAGGGCCTGGATCCCCCTGCCTGGGCCCGGGAGAGCCGCGCCGGTGAAGAGACAGTGTCTGGGAGTGCAGGTGCCCCTGGGGTAGGCAGGGGCCTCCCTGCGTTCTAGCTCAGTTCCCAGCAGTAGGAAACCCATAGAAAAGCGATCTGGGGGGGTGGGTCCTGCCTCCCCTCAGCTTGGGGCTGGGAGCCTCCCACACAGTCTCGGGGAGAGCAGGAAGGGAAGTGTTAGGGAGTGGGCTACGGGAACAGCCCTGCCCCAGCTCTGCAGGGTCCGGGCTCCCTAGTCCTCTTCACTGCCCTCAGGAGGTCTCTGTGGTTCTGCCACGAAAAGTTTGGAAGCTGGGGTGCTGCGTATCAGGGCAGAAGAAATATCTTTTGTGGGGGTGACGGGGTGATGGGGGAAGTCAGTAGGAAGAGTGATAAAGAAAAACATCAACGAGAAGGGTTGGATGAACCGGGTGTGGCTTCCCTGGAAGGCCTCATGGGCAGCTCCCCCCGGGGAGGGGGGTGGTGATGGAGAGCTGGCCCCAGACAAGCCGCAGCTGGTCTTGGCCTCTATCCAGGCCCTTGCCCAGCTCCCGTAGATCTTGTCCATGTGACATCATCTCCAATCTCAACTTCCCCATCTTTAAACCAGGGATGATAGTAATCGCTACCTCCCAGAACCGTTGAGGGTACTAAATGAGATATGTGTAAAGTGCAAAGCAGGTAGGAAGGGACCTGGCTCAGAGTAAATGCTCAACAGATAGCGTTCATTCATCCATCCATCCATCCCTCCCTCCCTCCATCCATCCATTCATTCATTCAGTATCTACTATATCCCAGGCACTCTTCTACGGGCATAGGATACATCCGCACACAAAATGGGCAAAATGCCCTGTCCTTCTGGGGCTTGCGTCCTTCCCAGGGTGGCAAACGGAGAGGAAACAATCGACAATAAATAAACAGGATATACAATGAAATGAAACAGTACCGTAGAAGGTTGAAGGACTCGGGGGGGAAGGGGGGGAGAAAAAGGACAGTAGAGTGGTTACTTTTCTCTCCAGAATTTGGA
Source organism: Mirounga angustirostris (assembly GCF_029215605.1). NCBI lineage: Eukaryota > Metazoa > Chordata > Mammalia > Carnivora > Phocidae > Mirounga > Mirounga angustirostris. The sequence continues at coordinate 172,720,928 of NW_026991713.1, forward strand.
TAACTTCGCTCTTATTCATGCCTCCCTTCTAAGGAGGAGGGATAAACCTCTTTTGCCCCAGGGCCAGCCCGGCCAGGGGCTTTGCCTACTCCTGTCACTGCTGCATCCCAAGTGAGGGACGGTGACTAGGTTCCAGGACTAATTCTCTCCTTTGTTCCTTTAGCCAACAAATATTTACTGAACACCTGATCTCGGAAGGCTCCATGTGAGTCAGAACTGTCCTGGGGAGGAGGGGGCTGCGTGTGAATAATCTAGGTGAGAAAGTGACCCGGGTCGCTGGCGGGGACAAGCGGGTCTGTGTGCCCTGCATGGTGCCCTACAATCTCTGTGTCCTGCCCCACTGGATTCGGGGGGCTGTTCCCTCTCGCCTTGCTTTGGCTGTTTTCTGCCAGGAAGCTGATGGACTGTCCCTACCTTAGTGTTAAGGGGAGACAGTTCTCTGTGTCTGAGGGGGAGGAGACATTTTCTGAGTTGATCCTTGAGCAAAGTCAAGGCCAGAGAGCCCCATTCCCCTGCCCTCAGCAGTGAGGAGGGATGCTGTGACCATCTGTCCAGTCGTGTGCCCGGCCTGGGACACGTGGCCGTCTCCCCACCCCTACAGTGAGGCCTCGGCTGCCCTTACAGGGAGGTTGGCCTCACCCCGGCAGCGCAGTTCAGGGGAGAGAGGCCCCTTGTGGCTGTGACCATGGCATCCTGCTGCAGACCCCAAGGCCTTGGGGGAAAGGGAGTAGCTCCACCATCGCTGGGGCTGCCTTCTCAACCGCGGAGGAGGAGAGACCCAGGTCTGAGGGAGGAGGCTTGGCCACATGGCTAGGAACCCCAGGCCGTGTGTATCTGACCGCAGAAGCAGACGCTCCGCCTTGGGGTCTGGAGCTGGGAACAGGCCGTTCTCCCCACAATCACCGCTCACATGGACCTGCGCCCAGCCCCCTCAGCTGCTGAGTCATGCTCCCCGGGGTTCAGGGAGGCGCCGGTCCAAAGCCGGGCTGAGTCATTCGATGATGAATTGTGGAATTCTTATTCAGGCTGTCACCGCAGCAGTGGTGGGCCCTGACCCCCACCCCCTGCTTCCCCACCAAGCCACTCAAAACATTCTCTCCTCAGCTCTCTTTTCTTCTCCATCTTGCTCCCCCACCCCGGCCAGTGAGCACCAGACAGTGGGATGCTCATAAGTATCTCTGAGTTTCCCTTCCTGTGTCTAGATTCCAGACCTGTTATAGGGACAAGGGCCTGGTCTGTGAGCTTAGGAAAGAAACTCCGATCTCATTCCATTCAGCTGTCATTGATGAATGCAGGAAGAGGGACATAGGTTCGGGAGTCAGGGCTGGTTGGAGTCAGAATCCAAATCTACTTATAACAAGCAAACCTCACCATCTTCAGTGTCCCTGTCTGTCAAATCATGTTAACGATTCCTACTTTGTAGGAGTTGAGGCTTCTGGAAGCCGATGGGTAGGAAGCACAGGTAGGGGGGCGCTCTGTAACTGCTATTCTATCTGTATTCGATGGGGAGGCCAGAAGTTGTGCGGGTTAAGCTCCTTCCCCTTCTGGCTCGGCAGAGCTGGTGGCAAGGGGGCAGGAGTACCTCGAGGGGCTCTGGACACTAGGTCAGAGTGGGTGGGGTTGGCTAGTAAGCAGACAATCCTAGAGCCCCAATACCTCCCAGCCCTGTAGGGCCCACCGTGCATGCTGGAAGGTGCCCACAGATGCCTGTTTGGTTCCTCCAAACCAGAAACAAGCAGAGACTGGTGGTGGGCACAGCCACCCTGACCTGGGCCCCTCGTCCACCTCCCCCTACCCCACCCCTTCATTCAATTGTACCCCACCTGAGTGTGCCCACATGCAGGTCTGCCGAGCCAGGTCACCTGCTGGCTCCCACCAAGGGTTAGCCTGGAAGATCCACATCTCTGCCCAGAGGCCCCCTCTGTCTACAGGCAGGAGTTGGGGGGGACTGAGGGGGACAACAGATGGTGACTGTGGGTCACCCTGCTCCTGTAGTGTCCCCCAAGGACTGTGTGTTGGCATCTTTGGAGCTACAGCAGGGGAAGTCATGATATCTGGGCCCTTTGCTCTCTGGTGTTGACTGTTCCCCACGGCCACGAATCCATCTAACAGAAGGGTCACGTTTTTTCAAAAGAATTTATTAAGAAACAGGAGAAAGATAGGAAGTACACGAAAGAATGAAAGCTTCCCACGCAGATTCTTCAGCCCAAGGCAACTAAGAAAACTTTGCTGGGCTGACACCATGGGTACCGAGGTCCCGATTCTGTTTTCAACCCCGTCTCTCTTGGCTGCTAAGCCAACCAGTTCAGACTTTCTCCGGAGACAAGTCAGGTTGTCTTCCCAAATCTCCCCCAAACTCCTTCTTAATCGCCTCTTTATATAAAGACCCTTCTCTACCTGGTCCTGAAGGCTCCTCACCTGGGGCTTCAGGTGAGGTCCTGCCTTGATCCCACTGTACCTACTCCACTCTCCTATCAAAGGCCATCCGTGGTCCCTGGAAAACCTATTTTTGCTCCTGTCCTGACCCATTTAATTAAATTATATTCACGAACCAGTTGGGCAGTCTGGTTCTGCTATCTTTAGTCAAGTTACCTATTTTCCTAAGTCTGCATCTGAACTTGACTTTTCTCCTGCTAGGAACATCTTCTTGAACACACCCTGGCAGCTCTCTGCCCCAGCTAGTCCAAAACCACTCCTTCCCCACCGCCCGAAGTGGACCTCTGTGCCCTGTCCAATCTCCCATTTCATTTGCAGGATAACTATAATCGTCAGCTGCCCTGTCACAGACAGATGGTCAAACACCTTGTCCTTGGCACCCACCTATCGAATCCTGCCCAGCCCAGATCACCAACTTCACCCATTTCCTTGGAAGGTTTCTGACTTCCCTCTCAGACCTCTACCCTTCTGGAATTCTATCTCTGTAACATGTATTAGAATGACATGGCTTTACAGATACAGTAATAACAAGATTACAATGACAGGAGAGCTAGTCCCTCCCAAATTATAGTTCCTCTAAATTATCAAAAGATCGGGCCATGCTTGCCATTTTGAACTTTTCCTAAGTGTCTATGGTTATCAGTCCTTCATTGGCACAGGCTGGTTCTCACCTGGCTTTCAGAACAGCACTGAGTCTTAGCAAGCTGGCCTTTGGTCCCTTCTGCTCCTACAGTTACACATATGGCTTCTTCAAATAACTGCTACAAAGCAAAACAAAACACCTCCTCCAAAGGAGAAACAGGTAACAATGCTACCCGGACCTTCTTGAGCTTAACCTCACAATATGTGCGTATAACACCCCCACGCAGGCTTACGCCAATGGAAGAGTTTGTGTTAGGTCAGCACAGGTCAGCTAAGCTTGTTCCGAACCCATACCTCGGATTTGAGCACTTCTCCGTGCTTCTCACCCAGTACTCACAAACAACCCCGAGAGGTGGGCATGGTGCCTACTGTGATCCCCGTTTTACTGATGTACTAACTGAGGTTCAGAGAGGTTAGGAAGCTAGCCAAGATCACACAGCTATTTCGTGGAGGAGCCAGAGGTCTTTGGTACCAGGTCTCTGCTACCTCATTCCCTTCCCTTTATTAGACACAAAGACTATGGAAGAGGTTTTCTACTCCCTCTCTCTACCCGAATGGCATGCTTCTTTCACCGGTATACGCACAACTTGGAAAGTTCCAAACACAAAATGGAATGATTGATCAAGTTAACTGTCATAGTCAAATGTGGGTGTGGGTGTGTGTGGGGGGGGGTTGTATCTTTCAGGATGTTCCTGATTTCTTAACATCTGTAGTTTAACCAAGAACTTTCTCGCCGTGCTGTGTAGGATCCCTAAATCACAGTTAAGGTGCTGGAGATTTTACCCCCAAATTATGCTCAATGCTGTACTTTCCTTCTGTTTCACCTTTTGCCAGTGTTCCATGCCTTGCTACCCCTGCCCTTCAATGAGGAGAAGTTAGTACTTGGTCAATCTTCCAATGCCCGGCCTCCCAGGATCCCTACAGCTTCCTGGAAAGTCATGTGGTCCCTATAGCTCTGAAGCATCTATGGGATTCTCTTCTTGCAGCCAAGTGATATTCCCATGGTTCCCATGCAGCTCTGCAAAACTGTTTTTCTAACCCAAAGGTATAGGATCCCTTAGAGCCTATGACTCACCAGGTCCCCCTTCACACACAAGCAAGACACCCCAGTCTCATCTCTTTTGTGACTCAGCTGGGCCACCCCCTGGGAGGCATATGGTGGCCTGTGTCCACAGTGCCCCCTACCAGAGATTTCCCACAAGCCAAGGTTTTGGACAACTTGATTAGCTGGGGCTTGGACATCTGAGGTGGGAAACCTCTGGAAAGTCTTATTGCTGTCTCGTGCTTTTTCTAGATACTAATTCTTTTCACAGACGTTCATTGAGCACCTACTATGAGCCATCACTGTGCTCTCTGCAAAGAGAGCTGCAAGGAAGAGAAGACATTGTCCCCACCCCCACACAACTCACCGGATACTAGTTGGTTCCCTAGAAACACCACTTGGTCTGAATTAGTTGGTGAATTCAGCAAGACCTTCCCTTGCCTTGTGGACACTCCACAATGATCTGATCACCCCGGAGGACTCCCTGACCTCTGCATACCTCCCCAGGGCAGGGGCAGGTTCCTTGGTCAGTCACCAGGCAGGGCCCCCCCTCTGATGGCCCTTCCTCCCTGCCGGGGGCCCCGGCCAACTGGGAATTCTCCTCCAGACTCCTGCCTCTCCTTCAAACAGCCAGTCTCGTTTGCTCTAACTGACACATTCATTTGCAAATCCAATAGCTATTCTCGAATATCATTTATAGAGGTGTATGTTTTTGAAGGAAATATTCAAGCATACATGTTATTTAATGGTCAATTATAACTGAAGTAGAAATGTGCATATATGAGAAACAGCACGAAAGGACCAGAACCCAGTCTCCCAAATCACTATTTACAAATGTTGAACCTATTTCCACTCGATAACTATTCAGACATAATTTTACCTTGTGGCTATCATGATGTGATCATAATTCCAAATTCTCTCTCTCTCTCTTTTTTTTTTTTGCTATGATTGCATCACATAGCATCATATTCTTCAAAATAGTTTTCATAGTTGTCATATGTGAAGGTAATAGCTCATGGTCCTAATAGACCACAATCTACTTGGCTGTCCCCCACAGCCAAGCAGTTTCCAGTCGATGACTGTGATATAGGAGTGGCCACAAATATCTCTGTGCAAATACTTTCTTTCTTTTGAATTATTTTCCCAGAATGTATTCCCCAAAGTGAGATAACTTAGTCTTATAGTCATTTCTTTCTACCTTTGTCAAGTATTGCCAAACGGCTCTCCAAAAAGCAGCGTTCCATAGCGCTGGGAGTCTATCACCCCATGACAAAACTTTTCAATGTATTTTTGGCGAATGCAAGGGGTTGGCTTTATTTGATAGTCTCCTGGTGCTGGCCTGTTTGTGTTTCCTCCTGGGGGCCAGCCTGTTGGGTCTTTTGAACCAAGTACATCTCTTGGTCACTGTTTCTACAGGAGGCTCAGCTCTTACTCAGACCAATTCTGCATAGTTTCCTCCTCTTAACTGGTTTCCCTTTCATCTTTCATTATTTTTTGCTACACAAACGTTTGAAGTTTTTATATAATTGAATTTGTCTGCCTGACATTGACGATTTCCCCTATCACTTCAACGAACAAACAATGACCTCTTTAGAAAAGGGGTTTCTTTTCCCCACTCCGAATGCCCTGCACTTTCCCTCCGGACTTGTCCAAAATCCCTCTGGTTCCCATGAACATTCCCTTGTCCACGATCCCTACATTAAATTCCCTTTGGTCCTCATGCGACTGCTCCTGGCTCAACATGTCCATGGCCCATGCAAGAGACCTGCGGTCCCGGCTCACCTCCAGCGGAATCCTTCCCTGCGGATTTCATTCCTCCATCCAGCCCAGCCCCACTACTGACTTCTCAGGTTTTCCAGCTGCTTTGGACCCAGAGTCCCACACCTGGCCTCCACAGTTAGGGTGAGGTTGTTGTCCTCAGCAACAATGGCCTACCTGAGGGCAAATCCCTTCACCCTTTAGTTCAGCCAAATGAAGGCCAGATTTTCTCTGTACTTTGCTGGGGGACACTATGACCCGAGGAGCCTCTACTTCCCGGCTGTGGCCATGTCAAAATCTGAGGCCTCATGCGACCTGGCCTATCTCCCTGTTCCAATCTGAGGGGAAGCTGGGTTCTCAGCTCTCTTCCAGAAGGCACATGCCTGACATACCTGAGCCCTTCTTGGCTCCGGGGATTCCTTCTGCCAAAGCTCCCCGACCCCCCTCTCTCCCCCAAAACACATTCAGACTCTCCCTGGGCCATTCCATCGGGAATGGTTTCGAAGAACACTTAACGAATTTCAGAAACCTGATCTATAAGGGCAGTGGCGACGAGGCAGTCACCCACAAAAGCAGGAGGCACGGAGGCGCCCTCCTCCTCTGCTTCTGAGAGCTGGGGTCACAACACCGCCCTTGGTCCCATCCCTGCACCCCCGACGAGGGGGTTAGCAGTTTGGCACTTCACATTGAAAGGTTGCCAGGCCCTGCCCTCCGGGAAAATTGCCCTCAGCCACCACATCCCATGGCCAACTCGCCTCCCTTGTCCCTCCCTGCAGCCCTCCCCCCTCCCCTCCCCTCCCCTCCCCGAGTCCCTCCCCAGTCCTAGCCCTTTAACTATCAGGAGGGCGGACCCGAAAGACGTGGATGGTCCCATTACTGAGGGACACAACCAGGTGCCTGCCGTCCACCATGGTGGTCACCCTGGGCTTTTCCAGGCCATGATAGGCTGTCAGGAAGTCGCCGAGCAGTGACCCCTTTGGATCCAGGATCACCACCTTGTTGACCTCGCGAAGGGTCAGAAAGATGTAGCCTTTCTTATCCACAGACACAGAGCCTGGCTGGCAGCCGTGCAGGCCCGGCCCCCGGTACTCCCCGATCACCTGACCCAGCCCATCACAGACCACCACGCTATTCTGCTGCCAATCGGACCCCACAAAATTGCCTTGGGGGCTGGCGGTCAGGAACACCAGCGCCCGCAGGCCCCTGTTGGCCTTGCCCCCCGGGATGAACCGGGTGGCCAGGCTGCCTTCCATGTTGTACACCTCCACGTGGCCCGACACGCTGACGGCCACCCGGTCCCCGCTCGGCATCGCAGCCACGGCATGGCTAGCCTGGGAGAGGCTCAGGGCCCGGCGCCACTGCACCTCGCCATCGGGGCTGATGAGGTAGAGCCTCGCGCCCGCCGAGAAGGCCACAGCCCCCTGCAGGGCGGCCACGCTGCAAGGGGAGCAGCCCTCGGGGACAGGCACCGCGCCCCGGTAGTCACCACTGAGGGAGAAGCGCTTCAGTGCCCTGTTCTGCTCGTCGGCCACCAGAATCTCCCGGGGGCCGAAGGGACAGAGCCCTGTGATCCGAGGAGACCGCTTGTCTCCAGGCATCCGTGTGGGGAAACTGCAGGAAAAAATGGGCCTGGGGAGGAGGCCGGAGCCCTCCAGGTTTAGCCCAGGTGCTGGGCTGGGCTCCCGGGAAATTGACTTGAGCCTGCCTTTGAACTTCCTCTTCTTGTTGGATCTGCTGCCCCTCGGGGTCTGGGCTCCTTCGTCTTCTAGGGGTGTCTGGGCTCTGCCCTCTTTTGGGGTCTGGGCTCCATCTTCCTGGGGTGTCTGGGCTCTGTCCTCCTTCGGAGTCTGGGCTCCATCTTCCTGGGGTGTCTGGGCTCTGTCCTCCTTTGGGGTGTAAGCTCCATCCCTGCTCTGGGGCTGGATTCCACCTTGTCTCTCGGACTTCGCTCCATCCTGTGTGCGGTTCTGAGCCTCATCCCCTCCCTGGCTTCCCGCTTCATCTTTCCCACAGTCCTTCTGGAGCTGGGGCTCGTCAAAGGAGAGCCGTAGCAGGGGGCAGTTCTTGTCCAGGAGCCCAGGATGGAGCTCCAGCTGGGGCAGCAGGCAGGGGGCCGGCCCAGGCATCCGGGGGCAACCCTGCAGCTGCCGGAGCCTCTGGGCAATCGCCCCTTCCAGCGAGAGTATCTCCGCCTCGCGGCCCAGGCTGAGCACCCGACGGGCGAAGGCGGCCGCTGCCCTGGCCACCTGCTCCCGGCTCTCCAGCTCCCCCAGTCTCTCCCGGGCGGCCTCCTCGGCAGCCTCCACGTGGGCCCGTAGCTGCCCCAGCACCTCCTGCTTCTGGGCCAGGAGGGCCCGGAGGACCCCCTCAGTCACCTCCTCCACCTGGGTCCCCACTTTAGCCGCCTGCTCCCGCAGCCGGGCCAAGGCTTCCTTTTCCACCGTCCGGGCGGCCTCGAGCTCGGCCAAGCTGTTGTCCACACCAGCCAGCAGGTCCTCCAGGCCGGGCCTCCGGGCACGCACGGCCTCGGCCAGTGGCAGGCACGGGTGGTCCAGGTGGGGGTCCAGGCGGCACTCACGGCACAGCAGCTGGGAGCAGGGCTGGCACAGGAAGCGCAGGGCCTCCCCGGGGTGCTGGGGGCACTGGGCCGCCTGGCGCTCCCGGGCCTCCTCGTCGTACCAGCCCGCCCTGTAGCCCACCAGGTCCACCACCCGGTGGTTGTGGGTCTGCCGGGTACAGCGGTGGCCGTCGGCACATGCCTGGCACAGGTCATCCGCGCAGTCCAGGCACCGGGCCGTGGCCGGGCCCCCGGTGCCCGCCCCCCCGACCAGGGGACACAGCGCACAGGCGGGCTTCCCCGCGCGCAGGTCTCCGCCAGCCCGGGCCCTCACCAGATCCAGGAGCCCATTGACGAAGAAGTTGGTCTTGAAGGCGGCCACGCCCGCGGGCGGCAAGGGCACGGTCTCACGGCACTCGGGGCAGCGGAGGTGGCCGCCGTCGGCCAGCTGGGCCAGGCAGCCTTGGCAATAGGTGTGCAGGCAGGGCAACGTTTTGGGCGCGCGGAGCTGCTCCAGGCATATTTTACAGGCCAGGAAATCGCTGCTCAGGGCTTCCAGGAGGGAGGGCGAGGATCCCTGGGAAACCATGCTGCAAGCGAGCGGTCGGGGTCAGAGTGCAGAGAGGGGCCTCCCCCGCGGCCCCTCCAGCCTGCCATCCTGCCTCTCCGCCCCCCCCGCCCCCAATCCTCAAGCCCCTCCAGGTCTGGGGATCTCACCTGAATGGCCAGGAAATCTTCTTCTGGTCTCCCAGGGCCTGTGGCCGCTTGCTCTTAAACTACGTAGCCGCCCGGCTCTGTGCATACATTCAGCGAAGAGGCAAAAAGTAACCGCCTGGTGCCTAGTACTGTGAGAAAGGACCCGACCAAGAAGCCCAGGCTTAGGGAGCGGACAGGGTAATGATTAGCACCCCGGGGTTGGCGGGCCTGTAGCAAGTGTGATTTGAGGCCTGTGTGAGGAGTGCTGAGGTCCAGCCGGGGGGCAGGTGCTGGGGTGGGGGCAGGCAGAGAAGGGACGCAGGGGAGAGTCCAGGTGGGCAGAATCACCTTGACTCCTGGCAGCTTGGGCAGGAAAAGGGGGCCACAGTTCCTGCAGCCCCCCACACGGGTCTTCTTCTAGACCCTGGGAGCAGCATCAGGGGTGGTGTGGGCCCTACTTCCTGCCAGACTAACTCAGTAGGGGTTCTGGAGCAGAAGGAAGGAAGGCTGTGGGGAGGGGGCTGCCCTGCTGTCCTTCCAGCTGCTAGACCTCGGGGTCACCAGGCCCCGTGCCTCATCGCCTAGAGGCCTTTCTGCCTGTCCGGCTGCAAGGGGCCTCCGCTTTCTTAGAAGCCTCAGAGTTGTGTGCATCCATCTGTGACTCCCCCCCACCCCAGATGCCAGCATAGTGGCAAAATCCTCCAGGAAGAGACTGGCTGTGGGAGGGGGGTCCCCCCAAACTTCTGGGGAGTGGGGGCCGGAAGGAGAGGCCACAGAGTGAGAGGGGGCTCTTTCCCAGGGCAGGTCAAGCCTCTGGTCCCAGAGTGGGGCGAGGTGGGGTGCTCCCGCCCACCCTCTCCTCTCCTCCCGCCTTCCGGGTCCCTCCCCTCCCCCTCCCTCTTCCTCCCGCTTCCTTCCCCCCACTCCCTCCAGCTCAGCTCCTCCTTCATCTGCCCTCCCCGGCCCTCCTTACCAAGCCTGAGCTGACCTTGGGCTCCAGGACGGGGAGTGGGAGTCCCCCCCGAGGCCTGGACGCGGCTGAGGCTGGGTGCCTGAGAGAGAAACAAAACTGAAACTAATGGTACTTCAGCAACTTCCGTCCCCAGCCCGGGACACCGACTTGCTCGGCCTCAGGCCCCGCCTTCTTCCCTACCCCAGCCTGGACCTCTTCCTCGGGAGGGGGGGCCTCCACCCCTGGTCGCGGGGCCCCTCCTGCAGGCCCCGGGGGGGCTCGGTGGGCCTCCCCGGGTTGGCCTGCCCGGATCTACCGGATCTAGTGTCGGATCCGCTCAGCCAGCCAAGTGTGTTTGTCGCGCACACGCAGAGGAACGGCCTGAGGACACTTCCTCTGAGGGGGGACATTAGAGATCCTCCGTGATCCAGAGCCGAGTCCTGGGGCCAGGTCTCCCGGTGAAGCAGCGTAGCTCCAAAGCCAGTCCTAGGTGGGGCCCTGCATGCCACAGACCTTTGCTGAGCCTGGGGAGAGGCGTGGCAACCAGATGAGGAGCTTTGGAACTGGCTTAGGGAAGGCTTCCTGGAGGAGGCATCGCTTGAGATGAGTTTGAAGAGCACACAGGAGTTTGGGAGGAAGAACGTTCTGGGAATCGGGAACAGCAAGTCCGTGGGTATAGAGGAATGAAATACCCCAACCCTTCCCAGTGGCTCTAAGTGATTTGGGATGGTTTATGGGAAGCGGACATGTGTGAGGGGCAGCAGATGAGGTTATAGAGGGAGGCAGTGGCCAGATCGCAGGGGACCTTATGTTCTCCATGAAGGAGTCTGAGTTTTATCCAAAAAGTCAAAAGAGACCAGTGAAGGATATTTCCCCCGATATCTTATGAAAAATCTGAAGCGCAGAAAAAGTGGAAGGAATTGCCACAAACACTAATATACCTACCACTTAGGTTCTATAGTTAAGATACGATGGTTGATTTATTCGCCATCTATCCGTGTATGCACCGCTCTGTTCACAGTGACCCCGGGAGAGCTCACTGTGGCAGCAGGGTCCAGGGAGAAAGTGGAGGGGTCTGAGCTGACACGTGGCCGCAGGACAGAGAGGAGGGTGGAGGATGGGATCCTTATTTGGGAGCTATCATTGAAGGCCACGAAGCCAGCCACAGCGCTGGTGATGGGCGCTGGGGAGGGAGGCAAAGGAAGGAGCGCAGGCTTTGCAGGTCTGGAGGTCAGAAGGGAGGGTGAGGCTGGCGACACCCAGGCTTGTAACCTCTCTATACTCCTCTGTGGTTTTGATGAGTCACTCAACAGTGCCCAAAGTGAGAAGAGCAGAGCTGAGATGGCACTATGGGGGACCAGACACTTAAGGGCCATGGGGGAGGGACTGGGGCGTGAAGGAGGCTGAGCAGTAGCGGTCAGAGAAGTCGGTGGAGATCCAAGAGAGGGACGATCACAGGTGCCACGCCGGGGAATGTTGCGCGTCCAGAAGGTGGAGGTGGTCCGTGAATGCTGCAGACCAGACAGTCCAGCCAACAAAAGGACGTATTGGTACAGGGGTGTCCACAAATGTATGCACACACCTGCACATGCATATGGCCTCCGTGTGTGCTTCTTTGTGCACGCTCAGGAACCATTTGCCAGACAGCATGCCATGCGCTATGGAGCGTACGGAGATAAACAGGATATATTCCTCGCCCAAGAGGAGTTTTCAATCTAACAGCGGAGGTGAGAGTTTTACATGTTGCAATAGCAGACAGCAAGGCAAATGCCAAAATGATCATCACAGTGGCTTCTTTTTATTGGGTATTTAGCATGAGCTTGGCACAGGGTGTCGAAAACACAACCTGGTTTAATCCTCACAATCACCTGTTGGCATAGGTACGTACGGTTATCGCCTCCACTTTACAGATGAGGAAGCTGAGTTACAGAGAGAATAAGTCCATCCGCCCAAGGTCGTAGCAAGTGCTATACCAACACGAGAGAGGGAGAGTGTGATTTCTCCCGGAAGGATGGTGGTGGTGTGGGAATCCGGAGGGCTTCATGGAAGAGGCAGCATTATCATGGCCGTCCTACCCTGCCTCGGCAAACATTGAACAGTTGCTTAAAGTGCCTACGGTGTGCAGCCAAGAAGACAGTTTCTTCCCCGGAGAGCAGACTCTTAAGCTAAGGGATAACTCACCTCCAGCCAAGTGATAAACGTTACCACAGAGACACACGTGGGAGTGGGGTGTGCAGATTCTCCCTGATGCTGGGGGTTCCTCAAGATAACTCCGGGGTGGGCAGGCAGAACAAAATTAAAAATTACCTGCCTCGATTCCTAGAAGGTCTTAGGGGAACAAGTCATCATTTGTAGGATTTTCATTAAGCAAGTTTGAGCTTTGTTCTGTAGGTGCTTGGAGAGGGTGAGCTGAGCAAAGGTTTTTAATCTTATTTATGCAAATAATAAAGATCATCTAAAGTAAACTTTATTTTTTTTAAAGATTTTATTTATTTATTTGACAGAGAGAGAGAGAGACAGCGAGAAAGGGAACACAAGCAGGGCGAGTGGAAGAAGGAGAAGCAGGCTTCCCGCAGAGCAGGGAGCCCGATGTGGGGCTCAATCCTGGGACTCCAGGATCATGACCTGAGCCGAAGGCAGACGCTTAACTTCTGAGCCACTCAGGCGCCCCTAAAGTAAATTTTAAAACACTCCTAGCATCATTGTAACAAAATAACTTTTTTCCTGTGCTTATTTCCTTTGGTCTCTGTCCCTATGAATAGATTTTACCTCAATTGTATTCATAGTGTGCTTATACTTTTTGTTTACTTACATAACTTAATGTTATGTCAACATATTCTGTTGCTTTTTTTTTTTTAAAGGTTTACTTATTTATTTTGCGGGGGAGGGGCAGAGGCTGGACGCAGGGCTCTATCCCAGGACCCTGAGATCATGACCTAAGCTGAAACTGAGAGTTGGACACTTAACCGACTGAGCCATCCAGGTGCCCCAACATTTGCTGTGTTTCTATACATTCTTCATAGTTATTATTGTTAACGGCTGCATAAATTATATGCTGTAATTTACTTAACTATTTAGAAATATGCCGGTAAGCCAGCTTCCCCCCTTAGCAGATTCCATGATATAAATAATGATGTAAATATTCCCATCAGGGCTGATTTCATGCTACCAATAATTTAGCAACTGGCTGCAAAATTCCCCAAATTTAACAATGAGCTCTCAGGAGCCAGTCGTCTTTGGAAGCTTTTAGAATCTTCTCTTTGTCCCCCGTGTTCTGAATTTCACAGTGAGTACTGTCGTGCTGAGCATTTATTGGGTTCTTTCGGTCTCAAAGCACGTTTCCCTTCAGGTCTGGGAAATTCTCCTATGTTGGGGAGGATTCTCTCCCCTCCGATTTCTCTAATTTCTCCTCTGTTTCCCGCTCTGGAACTTCCACCGTTCAGATGCTGGACCTCCCAGAGGGGTCATCCAATTTTATCTTTTCTCTCATTTTCCATTTCTGTCTTTTTGACTACTTTCTGGGAGATTTCTTCAACTTAAGCCTTCTAACCATTGTGTTTTTCAAATTTGCTGTCACAGTTTTAATTCATGAGTATCCTATTTTTTTTTGTATCTGATTTTTACTGCATGGATCCAGGATCTTCTCCTACCTTTCTGAGGACATGAATGTATTGTTGTCACGTGCGTGTACGTGTGTGTGTGTGTGTGTGTTTCCTTCACTTTGGGTGGTTTCTGTTTACCCCCAAGTTACTGTTTCTTCTTTCCTTCCCTCCCCCACCTCTCCCTCCCTGCCCCTTCCCTCCCTCCCTCCCTTCCTTCCTTCCTCTCTTTCTCGGTGACTGTACTATTTATTATTTTAAATTTTATTTTATTTTATTTTTTAAAGATTTTATTTGTTTATTTGACAGAGAGACAGCAAGAGAGGGAACACAAGCAGGGGGAGTGGGAGAGGGAGAAGCAGGCTTCCTGCGGAGCAGGGAGCCCGATGCGGGGCTCGATCCCAGGATCCTGGGATCATGACCTGAGCCGAAGGCAGATGCCTTAACGACTGAGCCACCCAGGTGCCCCTATTATTTTATATTTTAAAATTAGCATTCTGAGATATAATTTACACACAGTAAAAATCACCTATTTAAGTGTATGGTTCAGTGAGTTTTGACAAATGTGTATCGTTAATAATTACCAACACAATCATATATAGTACAATAATATAAAAATAAGGAAATTGACATTGAGACAAAACCGTTAACCAGAGTGTAGACCTTATTCATTTTTCACTGTGTGTGTATGTGTGTGTGTTGTGTATAGTTATATGCAGTTTTATTACAAGTGCAGATGCATGTAACCACCAGCGTAATCAACATCCAGAACTGTCCCATCAACACAAAGAAACTCCCTTCCCCCACCCCTAACCCCTGGCAGCTGGTGAGCTGTTCCTCATCTCTATAATTTTGCCATTTCAAGAATGTAACATAAATAAAATCATAAACTATGAAACCTTTGGAGATCCACTCAAGTTTTTATACACACGTCAATAGTTCATTCCTTTTATTACAGGATAATATTCCATTGCTTGGGAGTTCCCTAGTTTGTTTATCCATTCTCTTGTTGGAAGACATTCAGATTGTTTCTCGTTTGGGTTATTACAAATATAGCTACTATAACCATTTCTCCACTGGTTTTTATGTGAACCTAACTTTTTGTGTCTCTGAAATAAATGCTTAGAAGTATGAATTCTCAGTTGAGTGATAAGCATCTGTTTAATTTTACAAGAAACTGCCCAACTATTTTCCAGTGATTGTACCATTTTACCTTCCCATCAGGAATGTATGAGAGATTCCATTTCTCCACATCATCACCAGCATTTAGTATTGTCAGATTTCTTTATTTCAGTTCTAATAGGTGTGATATTTCACCATGGTTTTAGTTTGCATTTCCCTAATTGCTAATGACGTTGACCATCTTTTCAAATGCTTATCTAACCATCCATAGATCCTCTTCAGTGAAATATGTGTTCTTTTGCCAGTTTTTTAATTTGATTTTTTTTTTTAAAGAGGGAGAGAGATGGAGGGGAGGAAGGGAGGGGCAGAGGGAGAGGGAGAGAAAGAATCTCAAGCAGGCTCCATGCCCAGCACAGAGCCTGACGTGGGGCTCAATCTCACAACCGTGAGATCATGGCCTGAGCCAAAATCAAGAGTTAGATGCTTAACTGACTCAGTAATTTCTCAGCAGATTTCTCAACAGTCTTTTCCAGTTTTCATTGTGCAGGTCTTGCACTTCTTTTGCTAAATTTGTTCTTAAGTATTTTATTCTTTTTGATGCTTTTGTGAGTGGCATTGTTTTTTAAATCTCATTTTTGACTGCTTATTGCTAGTTTATGGAACCATAACTGGTTTTTATATTTTGATCTAGGATCGAATGGCCTTGCTAAACTCACTTATTAGTTCTAATACTTTTTTTCTCTTTTTATAAGTTCCTTAGGATTTTCTCCATACAAGGCCATGCCATTTATGAATAAAGACAGTTTAATTTTTTCCTAGGGTCCATTTCTTTAAAAGTAATCTGTATGCTTTTAATTTTTTTCTTTCCTTTTTGTACTGGCTAGAATCTACAGAAAATGTTGAGTAAGGGTGGTAAGAGCAGACATTCGTGTCTTGTTCTTGGTCATAGGAGAAAAGTAGTCAGTCTTTCATCATTAGGTATGATGTTAGCTGTATGTTTTTAGCAGATGTTTTTTATCAGATTCAGGAAATCCCCTCTATTCCTGCTTTGTTGAGAGTTTTTTAAAATCATAATGAGAACTGAATTTTTCAAATTCTTTTTCTGCATCAGTTGAGATAATCATGCGTTTTTCCTTTGTTCTATTAATGTGATACATTATTTTTAGAGTTAAAGCAATGTTGCATTCCTAGAATAAACTCCATTTAGTCATAGTGTATAATCATGTTTATATGTTGCTGGATACAGTTTGAAAATATTTTGTTAAAAATTTTTGTGTCTGGGGGTGCTCTTCCAACTGGCTGGCTCAGTGGGAAGAGCATGCGGCTCTTGATCTTGGGTCATGAGTTCGAGTCCCATGTCGGGTATAGAGTTTACTAAAAATAAATAAAAACTAAAAAAAAAATTTGTGTCTATGTTCATGGGTCATATTGGTTTATTATTTTATTTTCTTGTCATGTCTTTGTCTGGCTTTGATATCAGGGTAATATGAACCTTATTAAGACAGGTTGGGAAATGTTCCTTTCTCCTGTGTTTCCTGAAAGGGTTTATATACAGTTGGTATTATTTCTTCCCTAAAAGTTTGATAGAAGGGTGCCTGGGTGGCTCAGTCGTTAAGTGTCTGCCTTCAGCTCAGGTCATGATCTCAGGGTCCTGGGATTGAGCCCCGCATCGGGTTCCCTGCTCGGCCAGGAGTCTGCTTCTCCTTCTCCCTCTGCCCCTCCCTCCACTTGTGCTCTCCCTCTCTCTCTCAAATAAATAAAATCTTTTTTTTTATGATTTTATTTATTTGACACAGACACAGCGAGAGAGGGAACACAAGCAGGGGGAGTGGGAGAGGGAGAAGCAGGCTTCCCGCCGAGCAGGGAGCCCAATGTGGGACTCCATCCCAGGACCCTGGGATCATGACCCGAGCCGAAGGCAGACGCTTAATGATTGAGCCACCCAGGCACCCCTCAAATAAATAAAATCTTAAAAAAAAATACTCCCACCATGACTGATTTCAGGCTATCGATGTGAGGCCATTGAACACAAAGTTGGGGAGGGACATGCACCATTGGACAAGCTGGCTCTAGTAACACCACTTTCTGTATCTTAGCAATTGTGATATTTGTGTTTGTCTTTTCATTCAATCCCAGATATTTTCTAATTTCCCTTGTGATATCTTCTTTGACCCGCAGGTTATTTAGAAGTGCATTGTTTAATTTCCAAATATTTGGGAATTCCCAGATGTCTTCCTTTTGTAGATTACCAATTTAGTTCTGTTGTTGGAGAAAATACTTTGTATGATTTTAATCCCTTGAAATTTACTCAGACTTGATTTATGGCCTAGCATGTGGTTTATCTCGGACAATGTTTTCTGTGTGCTTGAAAAGAATGGACACTCTATTGTTGCTGGGTGGAGTGTTGTGTATATATATTTGTTAGATCAAATTGGTTGATAGTGTTGTTCAAGTCTTCTTTTTTTTCTTTAGGTTTTTTTTTTTTTTAATTCATTTGTCAGAGAGAGAGCACAAGCAGGGGGAGCGGCAGGCAGAGGGAGAAGCAGGCTCCCCGCTGAGCAAGGAGTTCGATGCGGGACCCGATCCCAGGACCCTGGGATCATGACCTGAGCCGGAGGCCGATGCTTAACCGACTAAGCCACCCAGGCGCCCCTACGTTTACAATTTTTGTATCTTCTTCATATCATTACGAAGTGTTCTTCTTTGTCTTTATTTTTGCTTTAATTAAACAAATTTTAATAAGAAATTGATTTAAACAACAATATACTTGACTTAAAAAGAAAATTACCTGGGATCCTCTAAAAGTAATTTATCACTGTGATACACACACACACTGGACTATTACTTGGCTATAAAAAAAGAATGGGATCTTGCCATTTGCAACAACATGAAGGGACCTAGAGGGTATAATTCTAAGTGAAATAAGTCAGTCAGAGAAAGACAAATACCATATGATTTCATTCATATGTGGAATTTAAGAAACAAAACAAATGAACAAAGGAAGAAAGACATAAACAAACAAACAAACAAACAAAAATCCCAGACTCTTAAATATAGAGAACAAACTGGTGGTTACCAGAGGGAGGTAGGTGAGGGCATGGGTGAGATAAGTGAAGGGGATTAAGAGTACACGTATCCTGATGAGCACTAAGTAATGAATAGAATTGTTGAATCACTATATTGTACACCGGAAACTAGTATAACCCTGTATGTCAGTTATACTGGAATTTTTAAAAAGATTTTATTTATTTATTTGAGAGAGAGAGAGAGCATGAGCAGGGGGAGGGCAGAAGGAGAGAGAGAAGCAAATTCCACACAGAGCATGGAGCCCAGCATGGGGCTTGACCCCAGAACTCCAAGATCATGACCTGAGCCGAAGTCAGAGGCTTAACCAACTGAGACACCCAGGCATCCCAGTTATACTGAAATTTTAAAAATAAATAAATAAATAAATACATATTTTCTTTTACTGAAAAATATTTATAAATAAAAGTAATTTATCACTACTTAAAGATATTGCCATATATATAATATAGCTACGTAGAAAAAAAAGTTGTACATTTGTCTTTGATTTTATAATGACAAATGAAAACCACTGAACTTCTCCTAATAAGATATGCAGGAATTTTTTTTTTTTAAGATTGTATTTGTAAGTAATCTCTACACTCAGTGTGGGGCTCTAACTCATGACCCTGAGATGAAGAGTCACATGCTCCACCAACTGAACCAGCCAGGCGCCCCCAACATATGCAGGGATATTTTTGTTATTGTTTTTGTTAAATCAGAGAGAGCTAATAACTTATTGGAATATAAAATTAGAGCTAAATGAGCATGTTTCTAATGGAGAAAGGGGGTATTTTTACAGAAACAATACTTTTCCCTAATTCCTCTCCATCTGATGTTGATGAAAATCCATCATTGGCCAGTTAGTTAAAAACAACAACAACGGGGGCGCCTGGGTCTGTTAAGCGTCTGCCTTTGGCTCAGGTCATGATCTCGGGGTCCTGGGATCGAGCCCTGCGGCGGGCTCCCTGCTTGGTGGGGAGCCTGCTTCTCCCTCTCCCTCTGCCTGCAGCTCCCCCTGCTTGTGTGCTCTCTCTCTCTGTCTGTCAAATCAATCAATCAATCAATCTTTAAACAACAACAACAACCAAGCAAGATGCTTGTGTATTTGCCCCAGTCACTTCATGCACAATAAAGGAATGGAGGAGAGCAAATGAAAGAGCAAATGAAAGAATAGGAAAACTATTCAAGATGTAGTGGAGCCAAATTGCGGATTTCCAGTTGAGAACATGTTCTTGGCCTGTGGGAACAGAATTCTGGACTAAAGTAGCAGTTAGTAGATACTTCCCGGTCACTGTGGGAACACGCCAACTGTACCTTTGTCATTCACAATAGGTTTTCATTAGCTTACCAAGTGGCGTATGCCTCTTAATCTTCAACTGAACCACAGAACCATCCTGCCCATTGCCTGCACATTAACAACATCACTGTTCTCGGTCTGGACTCCCTTCTTGGGTTTTTCATTAGAGCTAGGACCAGATACTTCAAAGATCTCCACCAAATGGGCACCCAAGCCATGCCGGGACTGACCGAGAAAAGTCATTTTCATTTTTGAAGGATATTTTGTTTCTGCTTCTCTGTCTCTTCTCCTTCCGGGTTCCTTGTTACATGTATGTTGGTACCCTTACCGTCGTCCCTCAGTCTCTGAAGCTCTGTACATTTTTATTCAATCTTTTCCCTCTCTCTACTTTGGATTGGATCATTTTAATCCATCTATCTTCAAACTGACAGATTCTTGCTTCTGCCATCTCAAACTGGCTGTCGAAACCTTCTAATAAAATTTTTATTCCAGTTAGTTGACTTTTCAATGGTAAAATTTCCATCTGGTTCTTCTTCTTCTTCTTCTTCTTCTTCTTCTTCTTCTTCTTCTTCTTCTTCTTCTTAATAGTTTGTTTTCCTGCTGAGATTTTCTATTTTTTGAGTCACTCTCATCAGTGCAAATATTCTTAATAGCTGCTTTGAAGTATCTGATAAATGCCACATCTGGGCCCACGAAGAATCAGTTTCTGTTGACTACTCTTTTCTCCTGAATACGGGTCACACTTTCTATCCCTTTGTGCATGTTGGAGCATTCGATGCTGAGGATTGTTGCTGATGCTGCTGTTCCTTAGCATCTTTTTTTTTTTTTAAGATTTTATTTATTTGAGAGAGAAAGAGAGAAAGAGAGAGAGCCCATGCACATGAGAGGGGGGAGGGTCACAGGGAGAAGCAGACGCCCCAGTGAGCAGGGAGCCCAATGCGGGACTTGATCCCGGGACTCCAGGATCATGACCTGAGCAGAAGGCAGTCGCTTAACCGTCTGAGTCACCCAGGTGCCCCATGTTCCTTAGCATCTTAACTAGACTTAAACTGGACTTCGTGTCTCCAGATGTGTGTGGTCATTGGTGTCTCTACTTAGTTCTTTTGTTCTTATTTATTCTAGTGTAACTTTGGGATCTCCTGGTATCTGCATAGCTTAGTTATCAGTCAGTCAGTGATTTGGGCAGAGGTTGTGCTCACGTACCTGGACCCCATAAGGCTTCTACTTCCTGCCACATCACCGAAGTGTAGGCTGTACTCACGTCTCCCTCAACTTTTTTTTTTTTTTAAGATTTTATTTATTTATTTGACAGAGAGAGACACAGCGAGAGAGGGAACACAAGCAGGGGGAGTGGGAGAGGGAGAAGCAAGCTTCCCGCTGAGCAGGGAGCCCGATGCCCGATGCGGGGCTCGATCCCAGGACCCTGGGATCACGCCCAATGACTGAGCCACCCAGGCACCCCTCCCTCCACTTTTTATATTCTGCTGGGCCGCCTCAGTTTCCTGGAGGAAACCAACATGCTGGCATCACGGGATTCTTAGTAATCTTTATATCCAGTCAAGTATCATTAAAGGACCACCTGGGTGGCTCAGTCGGTTAAGCATCTGCCTTTGGCTCAGGTCATGATCCTGGTCCTCTGATGGAGCCCCGTGTTGGGCTCGCTGCTCTGCGGGGAGGCTGCTTCTCCCTCTCCCTCTGCCCCTCCCCCCTGCTCGTGCGCTCTCTCAAATAAATAAATAAAATCTTAAAAAAAAAAAGAACCATTACATTCTAAAGGTAGCTATGCTGCAAAATAGTTTAAAATGAAGTTATTGTCTAACACTCACCAAAAAGCAAAATTATAGTGTTAGACCCTGCTTGCGGCCCTGGCTTTGGTGCTCCTGCCGTCCAGTAGAGCTGACAATGTGGGTTTGATGTCTGCTTTAGGTCTGTGCGTATCCTAACCCCTTCAGGCTGGATGTGTTCCCTTCCGACGAGAAAGAAATCGTCCCTGCCTCTGGCTGTCCAAGTGAGACGTAACGGTGTCCAACTTCTGGCCCACCTTCTGGATAAGAGAGCTGGCGAGCTCAGTCCTGATATTTTTGTTGGCGTGAAGCTGGAAATCGGTCCATCTTAATAGGAACCAAAGTTGCTCTGAGTCACTCAAAAATCCATCCTGTCCCCAGCCGGCCAGCCCTCATGGCCCGATGCCAAAAGCCCCGTGATCCGATGCCCAGGGACAGAAAAACCTGCAGTGTGGCCCAGGGTTGACATTAGCTTCTTTTTACCTTCTACACTCCCCAACCTCCCTGACATTTTGTTTATTTATTTATTTATTTTTTAAGGGCCCAGCCTCACAGCGGTAAAGAAGGTCACTTCTTGATAGTCAGAACCTTAAAAGTGTCAGGAATATGCCTGAGGTGAGATTTCACTGGACTTATAGGCCCTGCGGGTGAAATTTCACAAAGGGAGTTTCTTGGCCTTGGTCCTACACTCAGGATAGAAGAACAGTAATAGAGGCTTTTAAAAGTCCAAGCCTTAACTCCTTTAGGAAATTTCCACATAGAAGATCATTTTTTCGTCTTCATTTGGAAAATATTGTGTGCTTGAAGAGGTTTACAAGTGTTGATTTGCACCTCAATAATCTGGCCAACGTTAAATGAGGCCTCTCGGACATTAGAAACCGTTGATCACTCACTTCTTTCTCAAAACCTGCTCCTTTATCGGTGGTATGGCCTCCTCTTTCTCTGGCCACTCTGGTCTGTTCTAGAGCTTCTCTTCCTCTGCCCGCTCCCGGGTCAACGGCGCCCCTGCACACCCCAGACCCCCGGCACCATCCGCTCTGAGCTGTCTTTGCCACCCAGGCCCACCAGAGGGAGCTCTGTCCCCGCTGAAGCTGACTCTCTAGTCTGGGTCGTGGTCCATTACCAAGCCGCCCACACAAACCACCTATCCTTGTTCCTGGGCTTTGGGGGATGCCTGTCAGCCTGAGGGCTGCTCCTGCCAATCCTAAGAGAGGCCCCGTGCCCTCTATTCTGATACACCCGCCGCCTCCCCACTTCCTTCTTGTACTAGGAAATGTCTCCCTAAGATTCCCCTCCACAGGGCTTCTGGTGCAAAATCTAAAAGAGCACCAAAGAACACAGTAATCAACATAAGTAATTTTAATGCAATATTTTAAAATAAAAATCAATGCAAAAAAATCCATAATGAGTAAAATATCAAAATTTTAAGTAAGGACGGAATCAGTGTTCACTGATTTTTTTCCTTTGGCCTCTGGCTTCCATATGGCTCGGCCCTGCACTGCTGGGGTTCACCCCCTACCACCTCCTCAAGGACTCCTCTTCTGTATTTGTCTCTGTCCTGCAACGTCACCTATTTCTCTCTCCTCTGGATCCTTCTTTAGCATATTTCTTGTCTTAAAACAAAAGAAAAACAGTCCCCAGCTTGACCTCACATGCCCCAACTATCATTCTCTCCTTTGTTTTCCACTTTCTCTTGAACTGACTACAATTAGGTTTTTGTTCCCAACACCCCATTGGAAGTTGTCTGGCCAAGGTCACCAACAACGTGCACCTTATTGGTGCTCCTCTCATTTGGCTGAGGATTTGGCAGAGGAGATCACCCCCTCCCTGAAACTCTTTCCTCTTGGCAACTTGGTCTCCTAGCCCTCCTGGTTCCCTTCCTACCTCCCTGCAGGCATCTCCTCTGGGTTCTCCTATCTTTCTGGATCCTAAACATCAGAGGTATTGAGACCGCTTCTCTGTCCACACTCTTTCCCAAGATGATCTCACCCAGTGCCATGGCTCCCATGGATGTTATATCCTTGATAGGATGGCAATTTCCAAACCTCAGCCCCAGACCAGACTTTTCCCCTCATTTCCAGATTCGTGCCTGACTGCCCCACGGGACATTTCCACCTGTAAGTCAAGCAGACTTCTGTTCCTGACATGCTCCCCCCATCCCAGTCTGCCACCTCCACCTCAGGCATCTCCATCTCTGTAATGGAACTCCATCTTCCAGTTGCTGAGGCCAAGCGCCTTGCCATCATCCTCGATTCCTTTTTTCTTTTCCTTTTTTTTTAAAATAGAGATACAATTGACATATAACATTGTATTAGTTTTAGGTGTTGTTAAAAGACAAAATTCGGGAGCACCTGTGTGGCTCAGTTGGTTAAGTGTCCAACTCTTGATTTCATGTATATATTATGAAATTATTACCACAATAAGTTTAGTTAATGTCCATCACTTCACATAGCTACAGTTTTTTTCTTGTGATGAGAACTTTCCAGATTTACTCTCTTAGCCACTTTCAAATATATGATACAGTACTGTTAACTAAAGTCACCATCTTGATTCTTCTTCTTCTGTTGCATTGTACATCCAGTCCATTAGCTAACTTTGTCAGCGTTACCTTCAAAGGGTACCCCGAATCCAACCTCTTCTCCCTACTTCTTGCCTGAACTACTACAAAAACCTCCTCACTAGCCTCCTGTTTTCATTCTTGCCTCCCTTTGATATCTGCAAAGATGCGTTTTATGGTCATAGGTTTTTTTATAAATGCCTCATGTGTGTTTGAGAAAAATGTATATATGTTCTTTAAATGTCTGGGACCAGAATTTTATTTTCTGTCCATTACAACAAGCTTATAACTGTCCAGCTCCTCTATATTCTTCATGTAATATTTTTTTCTGTCTGAGGTATTGGTCACCAACATCTGCTCTTGTAAATATCTCACTAAGGCTATGAAATTGTTCATTCCTTTTCATAATTCTGCCACTTTGTGATTTATACGTTTTAAGCTATATTAAATCTATACTCTTTTAGAATTGTTATGTATCTCCAGTTAATTGACCATTTTTACCATTATGCTAATATCACATGCTAACATCAATCAAGCCTTTATATTATAATGCTTTCTTTTTTTTTTTTAAAGATTTTATTTATTTATTTGAGACAGAGAGAATGAGAGAGAGAGAGAGCACATGAGGGGGGAGGGTCAGAGGGAGAAGCAGGCTCCCCGCCGAGCAGGGAGCCCGATGTGGGACTCGATCCAGGGACTCTGGGATCATGACCTGAGCCGAAGGCAGTCGCTTAACCAACTGAGCCACCCAGGCGCCCTATAATGCTTTCTGCCTTAAAGTCTTTTTGGCCTTCCAGATCTCAATTCCCCTTTCATATGTTTCTCCTAAGGAAATATCTATCTTCAGCCTAGTCCTGAAATGCAATATTTGAATAAACCATTGCTAAACATGAGCTAGTGTCAATTCGTTACATATACTAATGTATTTGAGAGCGTCTCTACTCTCAATGCCCAAGAAACAGAAACTACCCATCTTTTAAGAGCACACATGGGGCATTCACGGATATTGACCGTGCACTAAGTTACCAAGGAAGCTTAGCGGATTCCAACAGCTCTGCATGATGGAGACTGTGGTTTCTGACTATGGGTGAAAAACTTTAAAATAAGAGGAAAAGGCTAACTAACAAATCGTATTTGTCTGGGATCTAGTTTGATAAATACTGCATTAGGTATCAGGTCAATGCAGAGTAAAGGAAAGAAAGAAAAGACGAAAGGGTTTAATGTTTAGTTAAAGTAGCAAGTCTTGACCTGGCGTCTTTGATGGAAACTATATGGATGTCAGCTCCTTCCCTTCTAGTCATTGGATGCGGAGACTCTCCAGTGTCTGCATAGGACCAGGTGTCAGGAGGAGCCTTCTTCGGCTGTGAGATGTGTACCCAAGGCTTGGGTCCCTGAAGCCTGGCTGCCATCGGAGCAGTGAGGAGGACCTGGTCTGGTCCCTTCCAAGAAGATTCATGGACAGCCTTTGTTTTAACTGATCCCAAATCAGAAGGGTGGGAGAAAATTGGAAACGTTAGTTTAGAGAGTCATAGCCAGATGTTTGAGAACTAGAAGAATTCAGAATCCAGTCCAGTTAACAGGTATATTACAAAATCTCAAAGATAATTAACAAGATTAAAATCTAAACTCTACAAAGGTGCAAGCATAATTTTTCTTTCTATAATTAGCCCCATTCTTTTTTTTTTTAACCACAGATAATCACAGTAAAGCTAGTTTGTTTGCATTAAACTTGGCCTGATTGTTTATTTACATAAGTGCAGCAAGAATAGTGATTGATCATATAAACTCTTTTTTTTAAGACTGCTTAGCTGGAAGTTTTCATAAGTAATTTCCGATCGAACTCTTAAAAGCTGGAGGCCAGGAAGCTAAGCCAAGGACTCACTATGAGATTTTTACCTGAAATACTATAGTTTGGGTGAATTCCTCTTCTTGAGGTCCCTTCAAATATCCTGAGCCATTCGTGGGCCTGCCAGGGAGTGACTTTCCTTACTCACCTGGTAAGGCCGCTGGGAACCCTATAAACAAGGCACTAGGCTGACCTTTCCAAGCAGTTCCTGAAAGCTGTCTGGTCTTATATGAGTCTATACACATCTCTCTCCAATAATGCATTCCAGTCAAAGCTATATAGCCAATGTTTCAAGGAGAACAAGTTCTTATTGAACTTATGTGAATAACTAATTATATTGCCGTGAAATGAATACTCAAGAGTTTCTGAATTCTGGAGGAATCGGGCAGGGAGAGAAGGTAAATGTTTTATCTTTTTATAAAGGTATGTTTTACCAAATTGCTGTAGGTCATAGATAGCTTAAGAAAAGGTTTCTTAAATTTCGGAAAACACAGCATCCCAAAACAAGCAATTTTCAAATAAAAAGTCATAAAGAATTACAGTCATCCTCCTTAGTTCATTCAGTTCTGCGTGGTTAATAGTCTGCTTGAACCCAATTTTTTCCAGTAGTTGTAGAAATTCTTATCCAGTTCAGTTTTATGATCTTAAAGTTGTCATAAACTTGTACTCACCAAAGTCCTGTTTGTGAATCTCCTTGAAGATGACGTACTTCGGGAGGAACATTATTGCAAAAGCACCTGAGTAAAACAATAACTATCTGTGAATGACAAAAGACAAAAAAATGCCTACTACTAAAGATCTGATGAGAGTTCGTTATAGTGGAATTGACAAGGAAATTTGGTCATTTTTGTGGTACACAACATTTTAAAATGAACTGGAATTATGATGATAACATTATACCAGGAGATATCAGACTTTAGGAATTTCATATAATTTCTGGAACACTTATAACATATTCCTGTACAAATTCAACATAAGGAAGGCTTAGTATTACTTCTTATTTGACGATGCTTCCCATGTAAATTTAACTTTACACATACATCTTATTAGTTTAACATTTCTTTCTATAAGGAGAGAAAACAAATCTTTTGAGATGTTCCAGGACCCCTCCTAAAAATCTCAGAGTTAATTTGGGGTCAAAAATACTTCACTTAGAATTTGATTTGGGGAAGTTTATCAAAAATACCAAAAGGTTTAAAAACAGTCAAAAAGGATCATGGGTCACTGTGAACCAATACTTATCTATTTAACCAAAGTGACAATTGAAGACTTTACAATCAAATACTGAGAGTTAAATAGTTGGGGTTTTTTTTAAATTTTTTTAAAGATTTTATTTATTCATTTGACAGAGAGAGAGCAAGAGAGGGAACACAAGCAGGGGGAGTGGGAGAGGGAGAAGCAGGCCCCCCATGGAGCAGGGAGACTGACGTGGGACTCAAACCCAGTACTTGATCCCAGGACTCAATCCCAGAACCTGAGCCAAAGGCAGATGCTCAACGACTGACCCACACAGGCGCCCTAAATAGTTGTTTTTAAAAAAACCCTTAGCTCTTTTAATAGAGAAGACTCCGTTTTCTTAAGTAATCACAGATGTGATGAGAAAGGTAACATGGAACACAGTAAATTGTCTTGGTAAGACACAAAATTTTTGCTTTTTGTGCAGATTGCTTAAAAAGTAAAGAAACTTCACAATCTGTTGCCAAAAGTAAAGAAACTTCACAATCTGTTGCCAAAAGCAAACTGAAAGTCCAAGAAAACTTTGTTTTTTTAACAGTAAGAAATCAATTCCAATTTTGCGCTAGTGTACTTTTGATATTAAAACTCATTTTTTTATTTAAATAAATTTATTCCAATCTTAACCATCTTGACTGCACATAAAATTCCTTCTCCAAGATTTGTTTTCCAGAAACCTTCTATAATTTTCTTTTTCTTTCTTTTTTTTTAAAGATTTATTTACTTATTTGACAGAGGGAGAGAAGCGAGAGAGGGAACACAAGCAGGGGGAGTGGGAGAGGGAGAAGCAGGCTCCCCGCCGAGCAGGGAGCCCGATGCAGGGCTCGATCCCAGGACCCTGAGATCATGACCTGAGCTGAAGACAGACGCTTAACGACTGAGCCACCCAGGCGCCCCTGTAATTTTCTTTTTCACATTCAGATTCTGTCCTGTTTTTCCTCTTTCCCATTCTGAAACAACCAGCTTCACTTTAGGACAAAATTACTTCCTTTTCCCTCAACAAAAATGCATCTCCTTTCCTCATACCTTCTCTTACTGAAAACACACATCCTACTTGCCCTGCATACGGACTTATTATTTCTAGTAGCTATAATTATTTATATGAGAATTCTTAACACTTTAAAAACCTTAATTTTGAGTGAAAATAAAGAAGTAAACAACTATGGACTGACTTTTATGATGTGAGAAACTAAGGCAGAAGAAAAAAATTAAATTTTCTTACTACTTACAGCCCATGGACAAGTCCTTGAAACAGGCAGAGTGACATTCCTCTAGGGACCCAGCTGCCTCGATGTTAATACTTTGCTAAGGGCAAAGGCAATCTTAGCTCAACACCCCCAGGATCCTGTAAGTCTTCTTCTCTAACACATAAAAATTCCTTTTCCGGTGGGGGGGTGGGCAGGGTGGCTGGGTCATTCAGCCAGTTAAGCGTCCAACTCTTGGTTTTGGCTCAGGTCATGATCTCAAGGTCCTCTGATCCAGCCCTGAGTTAGGCTCCGTGCTCAGCATGGAGTCTGCTTGTCCGTCTCCCTTTGCTCCTCCCCCACTTGCTCTCTTTCTCTCTCTCTCAAATAAATAAATAAAATCTTTTAAAAAAATCCTTTGGAAACTTCCTTTATCTCTACCCCACCAACCCAGATACATGTTGGCAGTCATCCTCCAAGCATATGGCCCACTGATTAACATCTGAAGGGTCTCATGACTAAGGTTTTATTAGACAGTTAATAAATGACATTTTCCTAACAATAGCTAGCCCCCTCAAGATCCTGGAAACCTTGCTTCCAAAATTCCTTAGGGACTTACACTATCCCTAATGCCCTCCCAACTTGAAAGTATGTAATCAATCACCTGTCCCACCGCAGAGCAGCTCTTTCTGCCCATGGGTCCTGTCCCTGTATGTTAATAAAACCACCTTTTTGCACTGAAGACGTCCCAAGAATTCTTTCTTGGTTGTCGGCTCCGAACCCCACCATTTTCTACATCATCTTACACTAGCATTCTGTGGATTGGTAGACTTATAAATACTTTCTATAATTTCTAAAAGTGCATGCTTTCTCAGAGTAAAAATTTCCAGTGTGTCAGGAAACATGTGTGCTAATAAACACAAATAACCTTTAGTTCCTCTGTAAAAGGAAGCCCAAAGTGGATAAATGTGTGTTCAGTAATTAATGTTTCAGTATTTTATCTTATTTAGAAATGATCTAGATATTTAATGACTACCCATCATTTAATTTAACTTAGCAAAATTTTAAAGTTTCAGGTTACCAAAAAGATTTGGGGACACTATTTAAAAAGTTCACTTGAAATCTTTTTTTTTTTTTTTTTTTATCTGAGAGAGAGAGAATGAGAGCCAGAGAGCATGAGAGGGAGGAGGGTCAGAGGGAGAAGCAGACTCCCTGCCGAGCAGGGAGCCCGATGCGGGACTCGATCCAGGGACTCGATCCAGGGACTCCAGGATCATGACCTGAGCCGAAGGCAGTCGCTTAACCAACTGAGCCACCCAGTTGAAATCTTTTATCCTTTAATTCACTTGTTCTCAGTAATTACATTTAGATTACACACAAAAAGTTCACAAGGCATAAGACAAAGTCAGCCATCATCCCAAGCTATTTTTCTTCCTGACAAATTTTGTGACAGAGATAACGTGAACTTATTTGACTGATAAACCCAAGTCGAATAAAGTTGTGCATCTGCATTATTTTTAATGTTGGTAATTCTGAAGACATACCTATTTTAATTAATCCAACAAACTTGAACTACCTTTTATTTATCAAAGATTACCTCAGATTACATAAACTTGAAAAACATTTTGGTTAGTTTCGGTTATATTTCTGAGAAGGTTAGGAATCCTTAATTCATACAAGTGGTCAATTCTCTTTAGGCCAATTAAATAGGGTTCTCTTACAAATTAATTTTAGTAATACCATCCAGGGGTAGCAAATGTATAGGGACCCATAAACATGCAAGCAGATCCAGAGGACTTAGAGCTTCCATTTTAAAACTGTAGCCATAAATGAGTGTAGTCATAGAGAGACTGGATACAGCTTATGTTCCTGGCTGATGGAATAATTTAAGGCTACGTTCTCAAATGGCTAAAGCTTTTTATTAATATTTATGGAGAAGACATATGATTTTTCATTTGCCTAAATTTTATTTTTTTATGACTTGTTTTCTTATATTTTAATATTTTATTTTATTATTATTTTATTTATTTTTGAGAGAGAGAGAGTGCAGGCGTGCACCCTTGGGGGAGGTGGGGGGTGGGCAGAGGGAGAGGGAGGGAGAGAATCCCAAGCAGTCTCCACACTCAGTGTGGAACCCAACACAGGGCTTGATCTCACCACCCTGAGATCATGACCTGAGCTGAAATCAAGAGTTGGACACTTAACCGACTGAGCCACCCAGGGGTGCCAAGATTTTATTTTTAAGTAATCTCTACACCCAATGTGGGGCTTAAACTTACAATCCTGAGATGAGATCAAAAGAGTCGCGTGCTCCACCAACTGAGCCAGCCAGGTTCCCCACATTTGCCAGCCAGGTAAATTTTTAAATACCCCTCCCCCTCTTTTTAACTAAGAATTTCCTCCCCGGAAGCTGGTATCTTAAAGAGATGGCCTAGGTAAGAGTTCCTGCCGGGATCAAGTAGAACATTTACATTTCAAAGACATTGAGAATAAATGCAAGTTTCTCTAAGAAGGACTTTTGTTTCCTAAAGGCAAAATTTTCACAACACTTACAAGCCTCTTGAGATAAATAGAGGTTTGGGGATTGGGAAAAAAAAAATAAGTGGACTTTGAATTATTTCTGGAGCCACTTCTGGTTTTGAAAGGATTTGTAAGTTAAGGACAGTTGATTTTAATTCCTCAAGAAATTGGGTTGCAACTTAAATGACATCATAAACTGACCCACCACAAATCCTTTCACAAGGGCTTCCGAAGGTTTCCCTCCGCCCACCCTGAGTACAGTTTTATTTTAGCTTAGGTGAGAAGGTCTAAAAATAATTTCTTATCAGGTTCTGATTATCAGCTTCGGACCATAGAGATAGTAAACTCTAGCTGACGTTGAAAAATTTGCATAGGGTCTTTGAGGACGCATTTTTTTCTAGAGTCCCAATTGATTACAAATGAAGTATCAACCCTTGGGCCATTGTTTTGATGGTGGACCCCTAGGAGGGTGTGATGTGGGCGCTCAGGAGTTATTTTAGGTGCTTGAACTTGGAGCTGTGTAAGGCCAATAGCTTGGCAGACGTTTGTTTGTAATCTTATTGCAAAGTCCTTTCAAAGTGCTCAGCTAGAGTCACAAGTTTAGTCAGACTGGTGATTTCCTGTTCTATTCTCTGCCTTCTTATCAATCCACTAATCTCAGAAGATAACCAATTTACAAAAAGAACAGCTAGAGCAGGTTGGGTGACCTTATTTATTGTATGGGACCTGGAATGTCATCGGAAGAGTTTCCAGATGGGCTTTAAAGTTTGCCACAAATACATCTTTCTTATGTTCACATGTTTGAGTAATAGACCCATCAGTGCAGGCAGGGAAGACTCCAGGAATGGCTTTTAAAAGATCAGTTGCTATTTTGCTAGCTTTTTTTTTTTTTTTTTTTAATCCATAAGGGGACCATGTTGAAGGTCAACGATCTTGGATTACCTTCCTCAGGGTTATGCCATCCTGCTTCCTTGCACCATTTTTGGGCTTCGCTGGGTCCCACCAGCAGGTGCACAAGATGATGGAGATCTGGCAGCCTGGGGTCTTGGGCCCTGATAATGACTAAAGTTTTCAGAAAATTTTGGGGATCTTCCCTGGGTTTAGGAAATTCTTTAACTCTGGCCATTAGTTTGGTCTTTGACCAAGAAGGGAAAGATACCTGAGGAGGGTCTCCTGAAATTTCAGTGGTTTTATTTTATAAGGTAATTAATTGACCAACAGTCTTTTGAGAATAGGAAGGTAGTTCAGATAGAGGGTTAGTAGAATGTGAGTACTCAGGTAAATGAGGATGGAGGAGTCACGTCAGTTTTATCTATTGTTTGAGATATCTCTTGTGTCTTTAATTTTTCATTAGCCTTTGCAATGAATTGTTTAAATGAAGGAATTTTGGAATCTTGAAGGCTTTTGGAAGCTTCTGCATACCAAGTAAAATAGGTATCCCATTCTGTGTGTTGAACTTGGGAATCCTTGTTTTCACGTGCACTTCTTAAATAAATGATCTTGTCTAATTGGAACATTCCCCATAATGGCCATTATAATTCTAGGTTAACTTTTGTAAGATTTTGCCATTTTTCTAGATATGTATAACCTCCAGAACCATAGTTCTTAGACAAAAAAAAAAAAAAAAAAAGCAGGTGTGCCAAAGGTGGTGTGTGTGTTCATCTTTGGAATTTAGGGATTACTTAAGTTACTTACTTATTTAGGCTAAGCCTTCAGGTCTCTCAGAGCCAGACTGATACCTAAAAGCGATGTGCCACTGGGTTAGGGCTTGTGTGGTGTTTTACCATGTACCTCATTGCACAGAAATTTTTTTGAGGTTGGTGGGTAACCTAGTGTGGATCTAACCTACTTCATAATCAACTTATCCTAACAGGAATCTTTGGGTTAGGTGGTGGGCGCTCTAACAGCTATTAAATGCTCGACCTGTGCCCACAGATTTTGTGGCTGCTTCCGAGATTCCCATTATCAATAATAGACTTTGTCTATACAAAACAAGACAAACATGTGCACCTTAATATGTCAGCAGTAACCAAGAGATGCTACTGCATCCTGGCCAAAAGGAGGCCAAAAGGGGGCCCTGCGTGTACCACCACCAACTCCCAATGTAGAACCTGGGACTAAGGAAAGAACTGAACCAAAAGACCCCAAAGAATGGAAGGACTAAGGACTGATTCCAAACAAATAGGCAACTTCAGCGGCTACCCACAGTTCCCAATGTGGAATCTGGGGACAGAACCAACAGCTGGGGTTTTCCACTCAAAGTACTAAAAATACAAGCTATTGCAGCAAAAATACTAGCAGCTCCCAACATGGAACTGACTGGAGAGCCAATTGGATCAGGAGCCCAAAGCAAAGAGAGTGGGGCTCAGAACTGTGAGGAACTTGTCCCAGTCCTCAGAAATGGCAAGCAAAGGAGAGAACTCAAGAAGGTTCATGGGTACCATGCTTGTGTTTCTCGTTGTCCCCGAAGCCATCTGAAGTTCCCTTCCAATCCCATTGCTGCCACGAAATCTGATGAATAACAAAACTCAACTGAATAGATATAAAGATCTAATTGGCTTTACTCAACAATTCATGAACCAGGCAGCATCCCATCTAGCAATCAGAAAGTAGCTCTGAGGAGCTGAACAAAATGAAAGGCTTTTACAGGCAGAAGGGGGCAGAAAAAGGAAGTTTCTAACAAAGAGTGGATTGTTTCAACAAGGTCACCCTCCACTGGGGGAAGGCCAGGGGTCTAGGAGGCAGATGACCTCACTAGTGCTGACCAGGTAATTCCAGATTGACTGGTTAAAGTTTATATTCCCGGAAGGAGCTGAAACTGCAATTAGTTAGATATTAAGTCTCGGTTTTCTGCTGTGTGGTTAGCACAGGAGACTCCATTTTGGGCCTGTTGTCTCTTTTTTAATTTAACACCGATGACTGGGTGTTAGACTCATTTTCTCTGGGTTTGCTGCTCCACGGACTTCTCTGGGCCCCGGTTCTTGACCTCAGCAAACCCCAGCCTCTGAGCCTCCACCTTAATGCTGGCTGACCTGTCCTTCCCGCCCCCACCCTGCCCTGCCTCCCCCCGCCCTTGGCTCCCTCCAGGAGGCACCAAGCTAATCAGGCTGATTATCACCCGAGTCCAATTCCACTTTGCCTGGCTACAACACGCAGTAAATTTCCTTCGCCGCTTGGCTCCCCTGTGAGCCTGCCTCTTGTCAGGCAGCCAGACTTAGGCAGCCGCCAGCTTGCCCACCTGCTGTATCATCACAGATGAATCAGGCCTGCCCAACCTGGGGGTGTAATCTAAACACCAGAGTCACACCACCCTCAGCAGCAAAACACAACTGTCCCGTCTTCCCAATCCAGTAAAATCTCTGGGATTGTGAATGTGTTACTGTTTTCCAAAAGTCTATACTATCATCTGCCTGCAGGAGAGCTGAGTTTTAGAGGGTGCCTTGGAAAATTATTTCCCGTATCGCCACACATTTTGAGGGTGGGATAGTCGTGTTAGTCTTAGTTTCTCGTCAGAGAATGGCCCTCCAACTTCCAGCCTCATTTCACACGTGCCCCACCCCCAGGGTCTTTGGGTGACTGGAAATGACTTGGAAAGACCCACAGAAAGCCAAGGAGGGAGACCGGGATGCCATATTTACTCCCAAACCCAGGCCTTCTGCTGCCGTTCTTCCTGTCTTGATCTCTTCCAGAGATGGAAAGGCTTAGCCGTGAGAGAAAAGGAGAAAACCAGGATGTATGAGAGACTCTGGCGTGCATGGTCTAAGCTAAATTCTCTGGCTGGTTCCAGATCATGCTTTCTAGGGCGCCTGGCTGACTCAGTCCATGGGGCATGAGGCTCTTGATCCCAAGGTTGTGAGTTTGAGCCCCATGCTGGGTGTAGAGGTTGTCTTTATAAAAGGGGGCGGGGATCAAATTCTCTTAAAAAAAAAAAAAGAACGCGGTACTTTCCATAGGACCAGAAAATGTTAAAAAAAAACCACAACTGAGTAAATTTGAAGATCTAACTGGCTTACTTCAATGATTCATGAATGGGGTAGCAACCCATCTAGCAAACAGAAAGGTGCTCTAAGGAGCTATTCGAAATGGAAGGCTTTTATAGGCAGAAGGGGGCAGAAAAGGAAGTTTCTAACAAAGAGTGGATTGTTTCAGGCAAGGTCACCCCCACTTGCGGGAAGAGTAGGGGTCTATATGGCAGATCACCTCCCTAGTGCTGATCAGAGAATTCCAGATTGGCCGGTTAAAGGTCACAGTCCTGGGAGAGGCTAACACTGCAATTAGGTTAGGTGTTAAATCTTAGTTTGCTGACACCAGCTTAGCCTGAGTGACTCCATTTGGGGTTTGTTGTTTCTTTTCTTTCTTTCTTTTTTTCTTTTTTTTTAACAGACATAGGCATGCATGAGGCAACCAGAGAACAAATAAGAATTCAGTTCCGAGAAGGACAGCTTTGTGAAAATGAGTCTTGATTCAATTAAGTTTAATAGGCATTAATAGCATCTTTGATGCGCAAGGCACTGTGTTAGGCACTCTGGGGGTATGGAGGGGAACAAAGCCACATCCTCCCTATGTGGGGAGAGATATGTAGAGAAAATTATGAACATGACATAACTATACACAACTGTGTTAAGGAGTGCTATGGACTGTGTCTGTATCCCCTTAAAATTCATATGTGGAAGCCCTACCCCCCAGTGTAATAGTATTTGGATGCAGGGACTTTAGGAAGTAGGAGTTAGATGATGGGGCACTGATCTGATGGGATTAGTGCCCTTATAAGAAAAGACACCAGAGAGCTTGCTTTTTTGTGACCCGCACCCCTCCACTCTGCCCTGTGTGTGTGTGTGTGTGTGTGTACAAAAAAGCAGTCTTATGAGCACACAGAAAGAAGTAGGCAGGTCTGCAAACCAAGAAGAGAGCCCTCACCAGAACATGATCTTGCTGGTACCCTGATCTTGGGCTTCCAGCCTCTAGAATGGTGAGAAAATAAATGTCTGTTGTTTAAGCTACACAGTGTTGGTGTTTTGTTATGGCAACCCACACTGACTAAGACAAGGAGTCACAGATGAGAGAGACTGTAAAGGGTTCTATCACAGAGGGGTTCCTGGAGGAGGTGAACTTGGAGCTTCAAGATGAGTCAGGTTCTAAAGAGGAAAGTGTAAAAAGGGCATTGCAGGTTGAAGAAGCAGCTGAGGGGGGAGGGTGGCACTTCATCAGTCCATGCAGTGAGGTCGTAGAGCTCCTGGAGCCTGGGGTGGAGAGGTAAGGGAGAGATGGAGTCAACTCTAGGGATCTTGAAGACACTGAGGAGCATGGATCTTGCTTTAATAAGAGGGTGAGGACATCAGTGTTTTTGAGCAGGTGAACGGCACAATTGGGAAGGAGCCAGTGGCTGCACAGGAAGCAGTGATTGGCAGGAGGGCAGGCCACAGGAGGTCAGGCATGAGGTTGACAAGGCAATGGGCTGGGTCAGAGGTGAAGCCATAAAGACCCACAGGTAGGGCAAGAGAAGCACCCAAGGGTAGTAGTAGTACGTGGAACCACATAACTGTGGGGGTGATGCAGGTGGCCAAAGGTGAGCTTGGAGGGGTGGTTCCCAAATTCCTTTTGCCTTTAAGCCCCAACAGACTCTCCTCTTCAAACCTAGTGTTTCCACCCTCAGTCTTCTTTTGTGCATCTCCGTGCCTTTGGATTTCCCTGTTTCTGCAAAATAACACGGCCTTCGTTTCATCTTGCCCTCAGTCCAGCCCATGGCTCTTCTATGGTTGGAAGATGAGAGGAAGAAAAGAGAAGGAATACTAGGGAGAGAAATGTGAGGGAAGAAGCTGATGGAGCAGTAACTAACATTCCTTCCTTCCTTCCGAGAAATTTCTATGTGCCAGGCTTTTTTCCAAGCACTCTACATGTATTAACTCAGTTAATCCCAAGAGTGGCCCCACAGGAAGGGCACGTAACTGATGGTCAAGAACACAGGCTTGATGGCCAGACTCCCTGGTTTGTAACTCCAGCTTCACATCCACTGGCTACACCATCTCGGGCAAGTGAC
This sequence comes from Mirounga angustirostris, assembly GCF_029215605.1. Taxonomy (NCBI): domain Eukaryota; kingdom Metazoa; phylum Chordata; class Mammalia; order Carnivora; family Phocidae; genus Mirounga; species Mirounga angustirostris. Next base: position 172,757,256 of record NW_026991713.1, read on the forward strand.
TGGATGTGTCTTTACCTTGACTCCTTCATCTGTATAATGGGGATAATGATAGTTCCCACTTCATAGGGTTTTAAGGAATAAATGAGTTAAAATATACAATGGTGATTGGCACAAAGGGAGTGGTTCAGATAAGAGGTCCAGAGAGAAGTTACTTTCCCAAGTTCACTCAGGTAGTAAATAGCTGGCCAAGAATTGGACCCAGACCAACTACGTGTCTAGTTACTGTATGCTGCCTCTCCACGAAGCAGATGTGAGGAGAGAGCAGGAAGGAGTTGAGGTGGATAACGTGGTTCTAGATTGGATGTGGGGTCTGCAGTTCTTTTAAATGGCCTCTCCATGACCATTGATGCTTTGGCCTGTCTGAAGCAGGAAGCAGGTTTGAAAAGGAAGACATCTAGATTCGGCCTGGGCTATAAAATGAATGTTTGTCTCCCCTCACCCCCAAATTCATAGGTTAAAACCTAATATCCAATGTGATGATGTTAGCAGGTGGGGACTCTTGGGAGGTGATTAGGTCATGAGGATGGAGCCCTCCTGAATGGGATTAGTGCTCTTATAAAAGAGACCCCCAGAGAGCTCCCTCACCCCTTTTGCTCTGTCAGGACACCAACAAAGAGATGGCTGTCTGTGAACCAGGAACCAAATCTGTCAACACATTGATCTTGGACTTCCTGGCCTCCAGAATTGTGAGAAATAAATGTGTGCTGTTTATAAGCCACCTAGTTTATGGTATTCTGTTATGGCAGCCCAAATGGACTAAGCCCAGTTTTAAGAGCTGGGGATTTTGATGGCTTTCCAATGGGGAGGGGTGGCAAGGAGGGGATGGCCTCGAGCTGACCAGTGCTTGCAGATGCTCCAAGTGATCATGAGGGGGCAGCAGAGCCTAGGCTCTGTTTTCAGCTTAAGGTTTAAATGGGGTAGCCTGTGGGAGACACCTTCCAGAACAAAATAAATCCTGAGCTGCATGGCCGGAATTGTAATAAATCATCCTAAACGTGTTAAAAATGACAGCAATAAGGGGACTTTAGAAAGAACCTAGTCCTTAGCAAAAGACAAGTCTGAGTCCGAATTGTCAAATATGACTTTTCCCAGACTTAACACAGGGAGTGGATGAGAAAGCTGGAAATAAAACCCAAGACTCTATCTCTGCAAATCTATGGAAAGAAACATAAGCCCATTTCCAGAAGAAGAACTTGGTTCTCTCCCAGTTGGGAGTCCCAGTATCATGGGAGTATGTGTGAGTCTTGCTTTATGGCATCTTCAGTGGCCAGCAAGTGATGCTGGGGAAGATCAAGAATGGTATGCTTTCTGGCTGTAGATTTTCTTCTTTTCATCTTGAGGCCAAATTCATCAGACAGTACATCCTGAGGGAGAAGAGGTGAGAGAGCTTGGCAGGTGAGAAACAGGAACCAGTATAGGGTATCAGCTGAAGAAAGGACTGGGAACCATGAAAAATTTAATAAATTTGCTTTGTTTTTATTTATTAGAAATATATATTATATTGACTAATAAAAAATCAGAACCGATAGATAAATATTAGAACTTTAAAAATACTTATAATCCTATATACTCAAAGAAAATGCTGAATCTCTTAAAACATTTTTTTATTAAAATGAATTACAATAAATCTTACAAGAAGTTTTGTATAATGTAAAGTTCAGTCCTATGTTTAAGTGATCGCCACTGTTAATAGGCGATTCAGATGCTGTCCTTGGTGCTGAAACAAGGCAGGCAGGAGGAAGAACTTCCCTGTATGAACAAGAGCGCCTCGCCTGAGATCCTAACAAGCCCATCGGAGTTTCCATGGTTTTTCTATTTGAGTTTTCCAGCACTGTACTCTCTCCCCTCTTCCTCCTTGGTACAGGTTTTGTTTTTCATCCGGTTCCATGAATACTCTCAATGGGGAAAAGTTCCGTCAGGCTTAGACAAAGTAAGATCTCCTCACTCCCAGAGCCCACAGCTCCATGTAAAACTGCCTTAAATTGACGTCATCAACACCTGGGGCCTCTGAATTTTGATCTGGAAAGAGAGATAGAACGAGGTGAAGGCTATGTTTATAAGGAACCTGGGATTTGGAAACATAAGAGTCTTGGGACTGGGAAAGTGCTCAGTTTAGAGTCTAGTACAAATCAACTGTCTCCCCCCACTTACCCCCAACTTAAGTAGCTTTCAAAGCATTCTAGCTAGGGAGTTTATCTTTGCCCCAAGGCTTTCCCTAGGGAGTAAGGTGCATGAAGCCAATCATACTTCTTCGGAAGTGTGAATACTTTGAGAGCATTTCTTCTGCCCTGGAACATCCATCCAGTTGAAATAAAATTAAGGTAGCAATCAATGAGTGGTCACCTCTTGCCAAGTGACCAATCTTGGCCTCAATCATAGTGGGACCTCCTGACATTATGTACCTCCTGAGGTGATGCAGTAGCATTATCCATGACATATGCTTAAGAAAAATGTCTAAGCTGGGTCTAATCAAGCCTCTAGACCTAACTGCCAGTTTATAGGAAGTACAGAGGATTGAGGGACAAGGTAAAGGACACCATGAGGAAATAATTAGATATATTTAAAATGTGGGGCATTCCTTAAGACAATCATCCTAGATTCTTAAAAAAATTAATATATTTAAAAGGCAGGAATCAGTTCTAGATTAAAAAGACCAATGTGACACAACAAAAGTCAGTGAGTGAAATTTGTTCATATTTGAAAAAACTAGTAATAAGAGATGTTTTTTGGTTCATTGGAAAAATGGATATTGGATGATATTGTGGAATTATCATCAACTTACTGGGAATGCTAATGGTATTTGGGGGTGTGTACTGAAGTGTTTTATCACTTTTATCATTTTATCAAATGTCATAATGTTTGCAACTGACTTCCAAATGGTCCAGCAAAATTTGTTGGGTATGTATATCATATATATACATACTATGCCATATAATGAAAATGTGGCAACACGTTAAACATTGTTGATCTAGGCGGGGTATTTAGTGCATTACTATTTTGACTTTTATGTGGGTTTGAAAATTAAAACAACTAAATAAACTAAATAAATTGGCCATCAAGGACATACTTAAAGTGGAAAGAAATCTCTGAACCTGGAGCCTCAGGTATCTAGAGAAGGTAGATTCCACCCTGCTGCTTAGCTCCTTCTCCTCCACCTGCTGCCACCCCAAGTTATTGTTCATTTCCCAGCAATGTAGACCTAGATGTCACCTGGACTAACAACCATAAACATGACTTTGCTTTCCTGAAGATCTTACCATGGTAGGAGAGGATATGGGGTCTTAGGGCAGGGGGAGGTGAGCACTTCATCCATGACTTTCTTACCTGTGTTTCAGAATCTATTTGGTCCAGGGAGGGCTGGAAGTTACTATAAATGGAGTCCAAGTGGATGGAGTCATCTTGATCTGGAAGGGAAGAAAGCCCCATGGAAGCAGCTGGTTAGGAAGACAAGCTCCCATCTCTACCTATAATCCCACCCACTGCAGGGCTAGTATATCTCCTTTTTGTCCTTTTCCATGCTTTTGCCTTCTTCTTTGCTCTGCCTTTCATTCACAGAAAATAGCTAGATTTTTTTTTTAATTCCCTCTTTTAGCTGGAGTGTTTAATCCACTTATATTTGTTGTTGTTGTTATGGTAGATTATTTTATTTTTTTTTAAAGATTTTATTTATTTATTCATGAGAGACAGAGAGAGAGAGAGACAGAGGGAGAGGGAGAGGGAGAAGCAGGCTCCCTGCAGGGAGCCCAATGCAGGATTTGATCCCAGGATCCTTGGATCATGACCTGAGCCGAAGGCAGAGGCTTAACCAACTGGGCCACCCAGGCACCCTATTTTCTACCATCTTATTTTGTGCTTCCTATTTGTCATCTCTTTCCTTATCATCTGTTCCCCCTTTCTTGCTTTTCTGTGGATTGACTAAAATGGTTTCCTTGTTCCATTCTTCCCTTCTCTGGAATGTAAAGACTCAATTTGTAGAAATTTTAACACATACATTTAACCTGACAAAATCTGCAGTTAATCACTTGACTGAGCTATAAATCACCTATCAGTGAGCTCACCTACTCCTAAGTGCCTATCGGGGCTACATAGGCAGGTTTGTGTTCTGGAGACATCTAGACCATCAAGTAACTCGTGCCCCGCAGTGGTCTAGTTATACTGTGCCCATGTTTTTTTTTTTTAAGATTTTATTTATTTATCTGAGACAGAGAGAATGAGAGAGACAGAGAGCACATGAGAGGGGGGAGGGTCAGAGGGAGAAGCAGGCTCCCCGCTCTGCAGGGAGCCCGATGCGGGACTCGATCCCGGGACCCTAGGATCATGACCTGAGCCGAAGGCAGTCGCTTAACCAACTGAGCCACCCAGGCGCCCTGCTGTGCCCATGTTTAAACCTCATCCAGGGCCTTGCAGGAGCCAGAGGTGGAAATAGGGGTACAAATGTGGAACTCAATATTTTAGAGATGAAAATACTATTCTCTTTGCTCTTTTAAGTCCTCCCATGTGGAGGACTCCATGCCTCCATGCCTCCCATGCCTCCATGCCTCCATGCCTCCCATGTGTGTCCCCACACTTTGAGACATTTTGAGTGCACTGAGGACTTCCAATACCTTCATGGATGTCAAAGCCAATGTTTTGGAAAGTTCCAGGGGTTGGTCCTCCATCTTCTTCATGCCACTTATACAACTGAGACACTCTAGACTTTTGCCTATTGACAGAAACACCAGAGAGATTCCATGATGAGCAGGGAACCAGGATTTGGGGACTGGTTATGTCCCTCCTTTCCGCTCCCCCACTGTCCACCCTGAGGATGAATGATTGAGGGCAGAGGGATCAGAAAAGGAGGAAGAGGAGCTGGAGGCAAATGGGAGAGGTAGCAGCAGTGACTCACCTTTTCAACTTCCTCTTGGAACGGAGTATGAACATCAAGAGAACAACAAGGATGAGTAGCACTATGGCACCAGCTGCCCCCACAAGCCCATACACCAGGCTCTTTTTGGTGCTGAACTCACAGGTTTCACCACTGTACCAGACAGTGTCCGTGGTCAGGCAGCTGAGAGGGACAGAGGGGGCAGATGGAGAGAGGGAGCATTCTGAGTCAGGGGCAGCCAACACCCACAATCTCCCTGCCTCAGATCCAGCCCTGACCCCATGGGTGCTTAATGAGGAGAGGGTGAGGATGACATTGCTGGGGTGCAGAATGAGGAGCCCTGAGGGGATGGACAGAGGTAAAGTCCAGCTTCCATGGCATGGGCCTAAGAGAGGCCCAATACTAAGCCCAATAGTTTTAGGTTTTGCAGCCCAGGATCTAGAGCAGTTGGCTCACCTCTGGTGCTGCCCCGGGCTGCACCCAGGAACTTGAGACCCCAACAACAACCTTTTTATCCACATACTAACCATCACGTTCTCAGTTTCTCCTTTTCTATCAGGAAAAGCAAATCCCCATCCCCGATCCCCAGCATATACTCTGCCTCTGAAGCTCCCTCCCCTCCCTGGAGACACTCTTTCTAAGCCCTGTTCCTCTCCTCCCCACTCCAGCCTGCAAAATCCTCGCTCAGAAAACCTTCCCAGAACCAGAACATCTGCTCAGGCCTTTGCATGTGTGTGACTCCTTCCCCCTGGTCTCTCTTTGGTTTCATTTCAGTAGGCAAAGCCTGGGACTCGAGCTTTTACAGGCTTTCCACCCTCCCCGTGTGGGTGGGTCACCTTCTCATTTCACCAGTATGGTCTCCCCCTGGAAGCAAGGCTTTATCCTCCCCATCTGATTGGGAGTTTTCTGAAGCTGGGGTTTTCCTTCTGCTTCTTCAGAGCTTGGCACAGTCCTTAGTCTCAACTGCACAAACCCCGGGGAGGGGAGGAGAGCTATTGAGGTCCGTTCTGGACCTGGCCTTGGGGCTCTGGCTACACCGGTCCTTTGTGGCTGGCTGTATTCAAGAGAGGCCAGGACCCACTCCGTGACTTGGCCTTTAGGCAGGGTCTTGAAGGGTGGGGAGGAAGGACAGAGCCAGGCTGGAGAGGGACACTCACTAGCACCGAGGGCCACTGCGTTCTAGCTGGCACTTCCCGAAGTTGCAGTCCAGGGAGCTGTTGAAGCCTGGCATACAGCGGTTGATGCAGATTGGCTTCTTTTCCTTGTACTCCACGAAGAAGTAGGCAGCATAATAATTCCCAACCCTCTCCCGGCATTCCTCTGTGGGGAATGGAGGAGTTGCAGGGACCAGGCAACCAGGCACACAGTCTGTCTCCCCCGCCATCCCTGGAGCCCCCCCCCCCCCCGCCAAGTCACCTACTTTCAGGGTTGTATTCAGTAACTGCTAAGCTCTGCATCTTGGTGGCAGTCGTGTTATAACACAGTACAGCTGTGAATGGAGACACATAGAGCCCCTTAAACAGATTGCTTTAGTAGGGTTGGGGGAGTGGGGAGAGGGGCTGTGATGAGGGGTGGTGGGAAACCCATCCCTGCAGATGGGGAATGCCAGCCTCAGGCCTAGCTCTCCAGCATAATGACCCTCCAAGTGCCCTGTGCCCTCCCCATGTCTTCTCCCACATGCACCTTTGCCAAGAGTCCCACACTATTCATTACATTCAGAAGAATCTTCTCTGCATAACAAGCCATGCTTATTCTCACTTTCCCCGTAGACGGGTGCCCCACAAGATGTAGCCTGCATGTACACCTGCCTTTCCCCCCTCCCCCACCCCAAGGATGACAAAGCTTAAAGATTCCTTGAGGACCCCTTCAAGCCCCTCCCAGAAGCCTAGGAATTTACTTGTGCAGCTATTATTTCTGCTTATTTGCTCCTTGGTTACATTCTGGATTTTTTCCACCACCTCCTGGGTGACCTTAGTGAAAACTTCCTTGTATTCTGGGGTGTAGTTGGTCTTTAGGAGGACTTCATGTTCTACCACAATACTGCCAGCACTGAGGAGAGAAAAAGATATCCGTGAGCATCCTCCCAGGTCATAATAGGTGCTCACTTCTCCAACCCCTTTTCCCAGGCAGGATATGCCCTCCCCATGGGAAGGCAGAGCTGGGGTAAGATGGTTGAAGTGATGACCCGGTGTCTCCTGGGGGAAGGCTTATTCCAGGCACAGTGCTAGTCACTTCCCCACAGGACTCACACCATGACTTGCGCCTCTGACAACTGTCTCAAAGGTTAGGTTCTAGGCAGCTCTATGTGGAAGTCTCGGAAGGCTCAAGGGCAAAGATGGACAGAGGGATGGGACCATGGAAGATCATCCTCAAGGTGTCATCAGATGCATTCCAGCAGGAGACTGGGCAGCTGCCGGCAAGGTGTCCTCAAGAGGTAGGAGGACACCAGAGACTCTTACAGGATTCATGAATTGCTAGGTGGAGGGCTGCAGAAGGTCTGTGAGCCTCTTAAGAGCATGCACAGATTTGAAGCTCATATGTGCATATTTTCTACTCACATACACTTGTGTCAATTCTAAAATGAATCTCTGACACCTAAAAGGTTAAAATTCTAGCCGACAGTCTCTTCCTACTCTGTGCTTAGGAGCTAGGAAAAGCCAGGGGCAAGGCCACCAAGAAAGTGTGGTTTCAGGCACGCTAACAGCTTCCATTTGTTTCCTTTTCTCTCCCCTAGCTCCAAATCCCCAAAGCAGTACATCTTCTGTGTATGCAAAACAGGATCAGAAATACCTGGATGTCAAAGAGCTCTTATTCTAGAATGCAAGTTACTTCTCTCCCATGTGGGTGTAGGGATTATTTACACCCCAGGAATGAGCTTTCTGGGTTTAAAAATACAGCAACAAGTCCAGACTTCCCATGCTCACAATTCAGGATTCCTAAGTAATGGAAGCCCAAAGCACTCTTTTTCCCTTGCTTTCTCCTTAACACTATATTCAGAGGCTTAAACATAAATAGAAGATTGGAAGGGTGTGGTGATACTCCTGAACAACATAAAGAATAGAATAATACAGAATAATAGAGTTAAATGAGATAATAATTATACTCATAGTATATAACATATAGAATAGTGGAATTCAAATAACCTGTAGAATAACGAGTTAGAGGGGACCAGAAGATCTTGTAGCTCAAGGCCATCTTTCACAATAAGGACATGTTCTGGCATCTCCCAGAGTCCATCACTGCCCTCAGTCCCCGTTTTGAAAGCTCCCATGGAGAAAGACGGCTTTATCAAAGCCACACAGGTGTAGTGGGAGTTATGAGGTACAGGAGGAAATCCCGACACTGGCCCTGAGTAGCCGGCTGATCTTGGACCAGCAGTTGGCCCCATGGGGCCTCAGTTCCCTCTTCTGTAACATGAGGATAGATGGTTCCTAGGATTCTTCCTTCCATACTTCCGAGGTGAATGATTCTCACTTCCTATCTGCCCACTCCCAGACCTCTCTGGAGCCCTCAGAGCCCAGCTCTCTCCTCTTATCTGGCCAAAGGTGGTAACATAGAAAACCCAGCAGGAATGTAAAAATACCTGATCCACAGGGCCTGTCTTCCCTCTCTTGCCTGAGAGATAGAGGGAGACATGTAGAGAAGAAGGATGACGTCTGCACCTACAGACTGCCCCATCCCCAGGGACAAAAGAGAGCTCTATGGGGTCAGCACATGCCAAACCCAGAGAGGAAGTTTTAGGACCAGAAAGAAAAATGGTTTTCTCTTCCAGAGGAGCTGAGCTGCTGAAGAGCAGACACGGGGCACATGCTGTGCTCACAGACCACGGGGAGGGGGCGTGGCAAGCCCATATGGTCCCACCTGAGGTGGCCTCTCTTGTTTGAGAGAGAAGGTTTGGGTTCAACACAATTGAGAGAGGAAGAAAAACAGAGGCTGACGGACACATTTCCCCTCCCTGTGATTTTTGTGCAACTTCCTTCCTACTGGTTCTAAGTTCCTCTTGAAAATTATCATGATTCTGTAAACCATGGGAACGATAGCTCCCTCATGATCTGGGGGAGGCTGGGCAACTCCTGTGAACCTCATTGGCCAGCACCATTCTCAGGATTTCAAAAAGTCGAGGTTGATAACGGGGCTGAGATTCTGTGGGGGCAGAATCCTGTGAGAGGTGAGTGAGAGTGAATACCGGCCACCTGTGGACTTGGACACTTTTCCCTGGGGTTTCCCCCCAAGTTCAGTTATTGGGCTTCATCTCTGAAGACAAGTGGGGTGTCCATCACACAAACTGTAACCTGCAAGTGTTCTCGTGTGTCAGTGTCTCCAGCATAAGAGGGCTTCTGTGTGAGTCTTGGCTCTCCCACTCTGTAAGTGACCCCTCAGGCAACTCAATGCCTACCTCTAGGTATCTGTTTGTTCATCTGTGCAATGGGAACAGTCCTGCTGGCCTCACTCACAGGGTGACTAGGAGCTTCAAAATTCGAAAATATATGTGAAACCATAGTTTTGGAGGGTGTTATGGGCTGAACTGTGTTCCCCCAGAATTCATGTGTTGAGGTCCTAACCCCCAGTACCTCAGTCTTTTTTTTTTTTTTTAAGATTTTATTTATTTTTTAGAGAGTGAGCGAGAGAGAAACAGCATGAGAGGGGAGAAACAGGCTCCCCGCTGAGCGGGGAGCCCGATGTGGGACTCGATCCCAGGACCCTGGGATCATGACCTGAGCCAAAGGCAGATGCTTAACCATCTGAGCCACTCAGGAGCCCACCTCAGTCTTAATCCAATCTGAGTGGTGTCCTTATAAGAAGAAATTGGGGGGGCTCCTTGCTGGCTCAGTTGGAAAAGCATGTGACTCTTGATCTCAGGGTCATGAGTTTGAGCCCCATGTTGAGTGAGGAGATTGTTAAAAAAATAAATTAATAAGAACTTTAAAAAAAAATAAAAGAGGAAATTCAGTCACACAAAGACACACCAAGGATATGCTTGAATAGAGGAAAACTGTGTAAGGACCCAGCAAGAAGGCAGTTGTCTACAAGCCAAAGAGAGACTCAGAAGAAACCCAACCCACTGAATGCCTTGATCTTGGACTGCCAGCCTCCAGAACCGTGAGAAATAAATTTCTGTTGCTTGAGCCACCCGGTCTGGAGTATTTTGTTATGAGAGCCTTAGCCAACTAATATAGAGGCAGAGTTACAATTGTCTTTATAATTACGACTATTGCTTCCACTCCAAAGACTTTCTTCCCAGGGGCCACAGATACTTACGACAGCCTTGTGATGTTGACCCCTTGATACTCAGGGATTCCGAGATAAACTATGTTCATCTGAAAGGCAAGGAGGTCACAGTGTCATCACACAGGCCCCAACTTGGAGCCTGCCAGGTCTTTCCATAGGAACTCAGGAAGGCCGAGGGTGGACCTGCTGTGTCCCCCATTCCCGTCAGGAGTCCACACTGTCCCAATGGAGCGGTCCCTCCTCAGAGACCAGTCCCGCCCATGGGGCCCCCATTCCCCTTTCATGAAACCTTGCTTTGTCTTTCCACAAGCTCTCTGGCAAGCCCTGAGGAAAGGAATGAGCTGAGAAACTCACAAGCCTCTAACAAGAGAACAGCCCTCAGCTGCTTTCTTCACCTCTAGAGACTCCTCCCTAGGGAAAGCAGAGTGGCCCAGGGGACTTGCATTCCCAGGCTCACCTCTTTTGTGAATATGTCACTGAAGTTCTGGAATTGTACAGAATTCCGGTCTTCTAGCTCTTTGGTGTACTCCATACTGGTCACTGTCACGGTCATTTCCATCTGGGCAGAGACAGTCTCCGGCGGAGGCTCTGAGGGGGTCAGACAGGAGCACCACTTACTGAGGACAGAGCCAACCTCCCGCCCCGAGTTCCTTCCCAAGGAGACCCACAACTCCAACAATTCTTCCCTGGACAGGGGAGTGGCCTGGGCCCACCACCTATGACCCTCACTCAGGTCTCACCAGAGTGCCCCTGGAGGGTGGGGAGTACACCATACTCCTCATGGCTTTGGGATTGAGCCCAGGGGATCGCGGGTCCTACATTCTTTATGAGAATTCCACACACTTTTTGTATTCTCCTCCATCACACACTCATTTATCTTAAGTGTGTTTTATGGTAAAATTCTGTGTCAAATTTGTGTTTTGTTCCAAACCATACCTTCTTGCTTTATTCATTTTTTAATGTTTCAAATTTCTTACCATTGAGTAATATGGTTGCCCCCAGAAGAGGCCATATTCTTGTACACGCAGAGGGGCAGGAATGGAGGCCCAGTGTTGGAGAGAGCAGAGTCCTGTGGTCTTACTCACCTATCTCAATGCTGGGGACCACTTCCTCACACCTCGGCCCATGGAAGAGGCTAGGGCACACACACTTGATCCCATCCCAGTAGCCGTCATTCTTGCAGAACATGACCCTGTTCTCGCAATGGTCTCCTTGGTAGTCGTTGGGGCAAACACAGACCTGCCCGTTCCATGTCCCTCCATTTAAGCAGGTCCCTGAAACGGACAAGGCCCTGCTTTACCCACACATATTTGCACAACACTTTACAACTTGTACCACATTTTCAAAGGCACTGTCTAATTTGATACTCTCACGAGACCCTGGGGTGAGCAGGACGGTTAGTGTCATCCCCACTTTACAGATGGGACAAGTGAGGTGGAGAGAGGCTAAGAGACCTGCCCAAGGTCCATGTGGAGGCCAGACTTGACCTGGTCTTGGAGTATTCCCGTAAGATTTACTTTAAAGATTTTTTTTTTGAGAGAGAGAGAGAATGAGAGAGAGAGAGCATGGGGGGGACGGTCAGAGGGAGAAGCAGACTCCTCGCTGAGCAAGGAGCTAGATGCGGGACTCGATCCTGGGACTCCAGGATCATGACCTGAGCCGAAGGCAGTCGCCTAACCAACTGAGCCACCCAAGTGCCCCGTACGATTTACTTTAGCCCTGAAAAGAAAGGAACGGGAAACCTAGTGTTGTCAGGAGTGAGGGACCACACAGTCAAGGCTGAGGAAGAGAAAAGAGGAAACAGAAACTAGGAATATCCAGAGGAACTTGACCAATCTAGATTCCAGCAAGCCTGAGAATGAGTATGTCATTGTCTCTCCAAAACCTGCTTCAGAAGAGCTCATACTGGAAACTGTTGCCATTGTGACTATTCGTGATTCCTCTTTATTTTCTGGGATGTGGAGTTTGAGGGAGGAGTGTAACTTCCCACAACCTGCCTGGAAAAGTGATAGCTCTGTTCCCTTTGGGTTTTCTTTCTTTCTTTTTTTTTTTTCTTTTTAAGATTTTATTTATTTTATTTATTTATTTGACAGAGAGGGAGCACAAGCAGGGGGAGTGGCAGGCAGAGAGAGAAGCAGGCTCCCCACTGAGCAGAAAGCCTGATGTGGGGCTCAATCCCAGGACCCCGGGATCATGACCTGAACCTAAGGCAGATGCTTAACCAACTGAGGCACCCAGGCGCCCCCTTTTTTAAGATTTTATTTATTTGCCAGAGAGAGACAGCAAAAGCAGGGGGAGCAGCAGGCAGAGGGAGAAGCGGGTTCACCGCTGAGCAAGGAGCCTGACGCAGGACTTGATACCAGGACTCTGGGATCATGACCTGAGCTGAAGGCAGATGCTTAACTGACTGAGCCACCCGGGTGTCCCTCCCTTTGGCTTTTCTTTAAAAGAGCTGTACCTGCACAGACTAGTATTCCAGGTGTGTTTTGTCTAAGGAGGCACATGAGATATGCACATACTCTAGGAAGACCTGCCCCACCTCTGCCTCCTGGTCTACCCCTCTCCTACCAGATTCAGAGTGTGTAGACCACACCCATGGCCATCACATCACAGAGCTTCTGGTTACAGGCCTTTGGTCCAAGACATTCAGGAAGAATGAAAGAATAAAGATCCATGAATCCAAATCAGCCTCTCTCTCACTCTCTCTGTTGTGTGTTACTGAAGATGTCCAGACCTGATCTAAGTGCTGAGCACAAGCTTGTGCACAGCAGCAAAAGCAACTACTGGGGTGTGTGACTTGTTGCCCAAGGGTCTACAGGGAAAGCCAACCTACAGGGAATAAGAGGAAGATGAAGGGAGACCATCTGCCTTCAGACAGGTGGTCAACACCAGCTGAAGGCCTGGTGGTCATGCATTCACTACAAGACACCTGTGGGACTTCCTAGGGACACAAGGTCCAGTCCTCCCCTCTGAAGATGCTCAGTACCTCCATCTGAGAACCAAAGAGCTCAACAAGACAATGCCACATTGGAGAGAAACTAAAGAACAAAGCCACATAAAATAAAGGCCAGGGAAAGAACTTGCCAGAGAAAGAATTCACAGAGTGGTGAGAAGATGCAGTAGCCAAATGCTGAAGAACTTCCCTTCATCTTAACTTCAAGACAGGATTGGGCAGTGCCCCAGGGAGACACAGATCATATGTCTCTGGGCATATCTATGGTACATCTAAACCAGTAAAGTCTTCAAGTAGTGTGTTTTTCTTAATGTATGGCAAATATCCTCTCTCACTCTGATAATAAATCTCACAAGTATAAGAGTATATTTTAGGGGTGCCTGGGTGGCTCAGTCATTAAGCATCTGCCTTCGGCTCAGGTCATGATCCCAGGGTCCTGGAATCGAGCCCCACATCGGGCTCCCTGCTCCATGGGGAAGCTTGCTTCTCCCTCTCCTACCCACTCCCCTTGTGTTCCCTCTCTTGCTGTGTCTTTCTCTGTCAAATAAAGAAATAAAATCTTTTTTAAAAGTATATTGTATAATATATATTGTATATTATGTATTACATAAGGACAGTATGTTATAACGGTAGGTATGGAGTGGGGCAGGTCTCATCTTACCAGAGCAAAGAGAGCTGAGTGAGCTCTAAACACAGAGAAAAGACAGGGAGGCATAAGGATACGGAAACATTCAAGGGCATAGAGGCAGAGCTCAGAGCTGATAAAAGTGAACCTTCTTGGCTTCTATAGTGGATGAGCAGAAAATAAGAAAAAAACAAAATGATTGAATGGTAGCAGAGAGATAGTTGCCAATGGCATATGTGAGTACTCTTGGCAACACACTCTTACAAAAACAAACAAACAACAACAACAACAACAAAAAAACCTTAGCACTTAAGCATGAGCAAAATCGACAAGAAAAGCCACTAAAAAGACATGAAATCCAAATGAAAGATATGAAGTTCATGAAACTATAGGATATAAAACAGAGTCTCACAGAGTACAAAAGGAAGAAATGGAGTGTGCAGACACTTTGCTGGGGATTGAAGGGGTCCATGCAAAGAGAGGTAAAGTGTGTTTTATGATAGAGTGGACGTAGCTCTAGAACCAACGGGCAGGACGGGGAGGTCAGAGACAGGGTGACAACACTGATGACATTTGATCTCATGGGAAACAAGAAAGAGAAAAAGAAGAGTATTAAGGGTTAAAAGTTAAGAATCACATGGAAATCAGGCACCTGGGTGGCTCAGTTGGTTAAGCGACTGCCTTCGGCTCAGGTCATGATCCTGGAGTCCCAGGATCGAGTCCCGCATCGGGCTCCCTGCTCAGCGGGGAGTCTGCTTCTCCCTCTGGCCCTCCTCCCTCTCATGCTCTCTCTATCTCATTCTCTCTCTCAAATAAATAAATAAAATCTTAAGAAAAAAAAGAATCACAGGAAATAGAGTGAAAACATACTTAAGGTGCATAAGGCAAAATCAAGAACTTTCTTACGTGGTGTGGTTGCAGGCGGAGTAGAGGTTGGGTTCGGGGAGCTTCTTATTGTAACAGTGGTCGAGGTAGTAGAGACAACAGGGACTGTGGTGGATGTAGTACTGCTGGGACTGCTGGCAGTGGAAGTTGGACTGGTACAGGGTCGTGTCGAAGAATGCCCCGGGGTGCTCCTGGCGGTGGAGGTTTGAGTGGTAGAGGGTCCTGTGGAAGAATGTGCTGTGATGCTACTGGCAGTGGGAGTGGGACTGGACGTGGCTCCCGTGGAAGACGGTCCAACGGTGCTACTGGCAGTAGGAATTGGGGTAGAAGCAGGTCCTGTGGAAGTCTGTCCACTGGGGGCACTGGCGGGGGAAGTCGTCGGGGCGGAAGCAGGCGTGGTAGAGGCAGAAGTGTGCCCGCCGGGGTTACTGGTGGGGGACGTCGTCGGAGAGGAAGCAGGCGTGGTCGAGGCAGAAGTGTGCCCGCCGGGGGTGCTGGTGGGGGCCGTCGTCGGGGAGGAAGAAGGGGTGGTGGAGGCAGAAGTGTGCCCGCCGGGATTACTGGTGGGGGACGTCGGCGGAGAGGAAGCAGGCATGGTGGAGGCAGAAGTGTGCCCGTCGGGGTCACTGGTGGGGGACGTCGTCGGGGAAGAAGCAGGCGTGGTGGAGGCAGAAGTGTGCCCGCCGGGGTCACTGGTGGGGGACGTCGTGGGGTCGGAAGCAGGCGTGGTGGAGGCAGAAGTGTGCCCGCCGGGGTTACTGGTGTGGGACATCGTCGGGGAGGAAGCAGGCGTGGTCGAGGCAGAAGTGTGCCCGCCGGGGTCACTGGTGGGGGACGTCGTCGGGGAGGAAGCAGGGGTGGTGGAGGCAGAAGTGTGCCCGCCGGGGTCACAGGTGGGGGACGTAGTCGGGCCGGAACTAGGCGTGGTCGAGGCAGAAGTGTGCCCGCCGGGGGTGCTGGCCGGGGACGTCGTCGGGCCGGAAGCAGGCGTGGTGGAGGCAGAAGTGTGCCCGCCGGGGTTACAGGTAGGGGACATCGTCGGAGAAGAAGCAGGGGTGGTGGAGGCAGAAGTGTGCCCGCCGGGGTCACTGGTGTGGGACGTAGTCGGGCCGGAAGTAGGCGTGGTGGAGGCAGAAGTGTGCCCGCCGGGGTTACAGGTAGGGGACATCGTCGGAGAAGAAGCAGGGGTGGTGGAGGCAGAAGTGTGCCCGCCGGGGTCACTGGTGTGGGACGTAGTCGGGCCGGAAGCAGGGGTGGTGGAGGCAGAAGTGTGCCCGCCGGGGTTACTGGCGGGGGACGTCGTCGGGGCGGAAGCAGGCGTGGTGGAGGCAGAAGTGTGCCCGCCGGGGTCACTGGCGGGGGACGTCGTCGGGGAGGAAGCAGGGGTGGTGGAGGCAGAAGTGTGCCCGCCGGGGTCACTGGTGGGGGACGTCGTCGAGGAGGAAGCAGGCGTGGTCGAGGCAGAAGTGGGCCCTCCGGGGTTACTGGTGGGGGACGTCGTCGGGTCAGAGGCAGGCGTGGTGGAGGCAGAAGTGTGCCCGCCGGGGTTACAGGTGGGGTACGTCGTCGGGGAGGAAGCAGGGGTGGTGGAGGCAGAAGTGTGCCCGCCGGGGTTACTGGTGGGGGACGTCGTCGGGGAGGAAGCAGGCGTGGTGGAGGCAGAAGTGTGCCCGCCGGGTTTACTGGTGGGGGACGTCGTCGGGGAGGAACCAGGGGTGGTGGAGGCAGAAGTGTGCTCGCCGGGGTTACTGGTGGGGGACGTCGTCGGGGAGGAAGCAGGCGTGGTCGAGGCAGAAGTGTGCCCGCCGGGGTCACTGGTGGGGGACGTCGTCGGGGAGGAAGCAGGGGTGGTGGAGGCAGAAGTGTGCCCGCCGGGGTTACTGGTGGGGGACGTCGTCGGGGAGGAAGCAGGCGTGGTAGAGGCAGAAGTGGGCCCTCCGGGGTTACTGGTGGGGGACGTCGTTGGGTCAGAGGCAGGCGTGGTGGAGGCAAAAGTGTGCCCGCCGGGGTTACTGGTGGGGGACGTCGTCGGGGAGGAAGCAGGGGTGGTGGAGGCAGAAGTGTGCCCGCCGGGGTCACTGGTGGGGGACGTCGTCGGGGAGGAAGCAGGGGTGGTGGAGGCAGAAGTGTGCCCGCCGGGGTTACTGGTGGGGGACGTCGTCGGGGAGGAAGCAGGCGTGGTGGAGGCAGAAGTGTGCCCGCCGGGGTTACTGCAGGGGGACGTCGTCGGGGAGGAAGCAGGGGTGGTGGAGGCAGAAGTGTGCCCGCCGGGGTCACTGGTGGGGGACGTCGTCGGGGAGGAAGCAGGGGTGGTGGAGGCAGAAGTGTGCCCGCCGGGGTTACTGGTGGGGGACGTCGTCGGGGAGGAAGCAGGCGTGGTCGAGGCAGAAGTGTGCCCTCCGGGATCACTGTTGGGGGACGTCGTCGGGGAGGAAGCAGGCGTGGTGGAGGCAGAAGTGTGCCCGCCGGGGTCACTGGTGGGGGATGTCGTCGGGGAGGAAGCAGGCGTGGGCGAGGCAGAAGTGTGCCCGCCGGGGTTACTGGTGGGGGACGTCGTCAGGGAGGAACCAGGGGTGGTGGGGGCAGAAGTGTGCCCGCCGGGGGTGCTGACCGGGGACGTCGTCGGGGCGGAAGCAGGGGTGGTGGAGGCAGAAGTGTGCCTGCCGGGGTCACTGGTGGGGGACGTCGTCAGGGAGGAACCAGGGGTGGTGGAGGCAGAAGTGTGCCCGCCGGGGTTACTGGTGGGGTACGTCGTCGGGGAGGAACCAGGGGTGGCGGAGGCAGAAGTGTGCCCGCCGGGGTTACGGGTGGGGGACGTGTTCGGGGAGGAAGCAGGGGTGGTGGAGGCAGAAGTGTGCCCGCCGGGGTTACTGGAGGGGGACGTCGTCGGGGAGGAACCAGGGGTGGTGGAGGCAGAAGTGTGCCCGCCGGGGTTACTGGTGGGGGACGTCGTTGGGGAAGAACCAGGGGTGGTGGAGGCAGAAGTGTGC
The DNA here is from genome assembly GCF_029215605.1 of Mirounga angustirostris. NCBI lineage: Eukaryota > Metazoa > Chordata > Mammalia > Carnivora > Phocidae > Mirounga > Mirounga angustirostris. Next base: position 172,774,802 of record NW_026991713.1, read on the forward strand.
CCGCCTGGGTCACTGGTGGGGGACGTCGTCGGGGAGGAAGCAGGGGTGGTGGAGGCAGAAGTGTGCCCGCCGGGGTCACTGGTGGGGGACGTCGTCGGGGAGGAAGCAGGGGTGGTGGAGGCAGAAGTGTGCCCGCCGGGGTCACTGGTGGGGGATGTCGTCGGGCCGGAAGCAGGCGTGGTCGAGGCAGAAGTGTGCCCGCCGGGGTTACTGGTGGGGGACGTCGTCAGGGAGGAACCAGGGGTGGTGGAGGCAGAAGTGTGCCCGCCGGGGTTACTGGTGCGGGACGTCGTCGGGGAGGAACCAGGGGTGGTGGAGGCAGAAGTGTGCCCGCCGGGGTTACTGGTGGGGGACGTCGTCGGGGAGGAAGCAGGCGTGGTGGAGACAGAAGTGTGCCCGCTGGGGTTACTGGTTGGGGACGTCGTCGGGGAGGAAGCAGGCGTGGTCGAGGCAGAAGTGTGCCCGCCGGGGTTACTGGTGGGGGACGTCGTCGGGGAGGAAGCAGGCGTGGTCGAGGCAGAAGTGTGCCCGCCGGGGTCACTGGTGGGGGACGTCGTCGGGCCGGAAGCAGGCGTGGTCGAGGCAGAAGTGTGCCCTCCGGGGTTACTGGTGGGGGACGTCGTCGGGCGGGAGGCAGGCGTGGTGGAGGCAGAAGTGTGCCCGCCGGCGTTACTGGTGGGGGACGTCGTCGGGGAGGAAGCAGGCGTGGTGGAGGTAGAAGTGGGCCCTCCGGGGTTACTGGTGGGGGACGACGTCGGGTCAGAGGCAGGCGTGGTGGAGGCAGAAGTGTGCCCGCCGGGGTTACAGGTGGGGTACGTCGTCGGGGAGGAAGCAGGGGTGGTGGAGGCAGAAGTGTGCCCGCCGGGGTCACTGGTGGGGGACGTCGTCAGGGAGGAAGCAGGGGTTGTGGAAGCAGAAGTGAGCCCGCCGGGGTTACTGGTGGGGGACGTCGTCGGGGAGAAAGCAGGCGTGGTCGAGGCAGAAATGGGCCCTCCGGGGTTACTGGTGGGGGACATCGTCGGGGAGGAAGCAGGCGTGGTGGAGGCAGAAGTGTGCCCGCCGGGGTTACTGGTGGGGGACGTCGTAGGGGAAGAACCAGGGGTGGTGGAAGCAGAAGTGTGCCCGCCGGGGTTACTGGTGGGGGACGTCGTCGGGGAGGAAGCAGGCGTGGTCGAGGCAGAAGTGTGCCCGCCGGGGTTACTGGTGGGGGACGTCGTAGGGGAGGAAGCAGGGGTGGAGGAGGCAGAAGTGTGCCCGCCGGGGTCACTGGTGGGGGACGTAGTCGGGCCGGAAGCAGGCGTGGTCGAGGCAGAAGTGTGCCCGCCGGGGGTGCTGGCCAGGGACGTCGTCGGAGAGGAAGCAGCGGTGGTGGAGGCAGAAGTGTGCCCGCCGGGGATGCTGACCGGGGACGTCGTCGGGGCGGTAGCAGGCGTGGTGGAAGCAGAAGTGGGCCCTCCGGGGTTACTGGTGGGGGACGTCGTCGGGTCGGAGGCAGGCGTGGTGGAGGCAGAAGTGTGCCCGCCGGGGTTACTGGTGGGGGACGTCGTTGGGCCGGAAGCAGGCGTGGTCGAGGCAGAAGTGTGCCCGCTGGGGTTACTGGTGGGGGACGTCGTCGGGGAGGAAGCAGGCGTGGTCGAGGCAGAAGTGGGCCCTCCGGGGTTACTGGTGGGGGACATCGTCGGGGAGGAAGCAGGCGTGGTGGAGGCAGAAGTGTGCCCGCCGGGGTTACTGGTGGGGGACGTCGTCGGGGAGGAACCAGGGGTGGTGGAGGCAGAAGTGTGCCCGGCGGGGTTACTGGTGGGGGACGTCGTCGGGGAGGAACCAGGGGTGGTGGAGGCAGAAGTGTGCCCGCCGGAGTTACTGGTGGGGGACGTCGTCGGGGAGGAAGCAGGCGTGGTCGAGGCAGAAGTGGGCCCTCCGGGGTTACTGGTGGGGGACATCGTCGGGGAGGAAGCAGGCGTGGTGGAGGCAGAAGTGTGCCCGCCGGGGTTACTGGTGGGGGACGTCGTCGGGGAGGAACCAGGGGTGGTGGAGGCAGAAGTGTGCCCGCCGGGGTTACTGGTGGGGGACGTCGTCGGGGAGGAAGCAGGCGTGGTCGAGGCAGAAGTGGGCCCTCCGGGGTTACTGGTGGGGGACATCGTCGGAGAGGAAGCAGGCGTGGTGGAGGCAGAAGTGTGCCCGCCGGGGTTACTGGTGGGGGACGTCGTCGGGGAGGAAGCAGGCGTGGTGGAGGCAGAAGTGTGCCCGGCGGGGTTACTGGTGGGGGACGTCGTCGGGGAGGAACCAGGGGTGGTGAAGGCAGAAGTGTGCCCGCCGGGGTCACTGGTGGGGGACGTCGTCGGGCCGGAAGCAGGCGTGGTGGAGGCAGAAGTGTGCCCGCCGGGGGTGCTGGCCGGGGACGTCGTCGGGTCGGAAGCAGGCGTGGTGGAAGCAGAAGTGTGCCCGCCGGGGTTACTGGTGCGGGACGTCGTCGGGCCGGAAGCAGCGGTGGTGGAGGCAGAAGTGTGCCCGCCGGGGTCACTGGTGGGGGATGTCGTCGGGCCGGAAGCAGGCGTGGTCGAGGCAGAAGTGTGCCCGCCGGGGATGCTGACCGGGGACGTCGTCGGGGCGGTAGCAGGCGTGGTGGAAGCAGAAGTGGGTCCTCCGGGGTTACTGGTGGGGGACGTCGTCGGGTCGGAGGCAGGCGTGGTGGAGGCAGAAGTGTGTCCGCCGGGGTTACTGGTGGGGGACGTCGTTGGCCCGGAAGCAGGCGTGGTTGAGGCAGAAGTGTGCCCGCTGGGGTTACTGGTGGGGGACGTCGTCGGGCCGGAAGCAGGCGTGGTGGAGGCAGAAGTGTGCCCTCCGGGGTCACTGTTGGGGGACGTCGTCGGGGAGGAAGCAGGCGTGGTCGAGGCAGAAGTGTGCCCGCCGGGGTCACTGGTGGGGGACGTCGTCGGGGAGGAAGCAGGCGTGGTGGAGGCAGAAATGTGCCCGCCGGGGTCACTGGTGGGGGACGTCGTCGGGGAGGAAGCAGGCGTGGTGGAGGCAGAAGTGTGCCCTCCGGGGTCACTGTTTGGGGACGTCGTCGGGGAGGAAGCAGGCGTGGTGGAGGCAGAAGTGTGCCCGCCGGGGTCACCGGTGGGGGATGTCGTCGGGGAGGAAGCAGGCGTGGTCGAGGCAGAAGTGTGCCCGCCGGGGTTACTGGTGGGGGACGTCGTCAGGGAGGAACCAGGGGTGGTGGAGGCAGAAGTGTGCCCGCCGGGGGTGCTGACCGGGGACGTCGTCGGGGCGGAAGCAGGGGTGGTGGAGGCAGAAGTGTGCCCGCCGGGGTCACTGGTGGGGGACGTCGTCAGGGAGGAACCAGGGGTGGTGGAGGCAGAAGTGTGCCCGCCGGGGTTACTGGTGGGGGACGTCGTCGGGGAGGAATCAGGGGTGGTGGAGGCAGAAGTGTGCCCGCCGGGGTTACTGGTGGGGGACGTGTTCGGGGAGGAAGCAGGGGTGGTGGAGGCCGAAGTGTGCCCGCCGGGGTTACTGGTGGGGGACGTCGTCGGGGAGGAAGCAGGGGTGGTGGAGGCAGAAGTGTGCCCGCCGGGGTTACTGGTGGGGGACGTGTTCGGGGAGGAACCAGGGGTGGTGGAGGCAGAAGTGTGCCCGCCGGGGTTACTGGTGGGGGACGTCGTCGGGGAGGAACCAGGGGTGGTGGAGGCAGAAGTGTGCCCGCCGGGGTTACTGGTGGGGGACGTGTTCGGGGAGGAAGCAGGGGTGGTGGAGGCAGAAGTGTGCCCGCCGGGGTTACTGGTGGGGGACGTCGTCGGGGAGGAACCAGGGGTGGTGGAGGCAGAAGTGTGCCCGCCGGGGTTACTGGTGGGGGACGTCGTCGGGGAGGAAGCAGGCGTGGTGGAGACAGAAGTGTGCCCGCCGGGGTTACTGGTGGGGGACGTCGTCGGGCCGGAAGCAGGCGTGGTCGAGGCAGAAGTGTGCCCTCCGGGGTTACTGGTGGGGGACGTCGTCGGGTGGGAGGCAGGCGTGGTGGAGGCAGAAGTGTGCCCGCCGGCGTTACTGGTGGGGGACGTCGTCGGGGAGGAAGCAGGGGTTGTGGAAGCAGAAGTGTGCCCGCCGGGGTTACTGGTGGGGGACGTCGTCGGGGAGGAAGCAGGCGTGGTCGAGGCAGAAGTGGGCCCTCCGGGGTTTCTGGTGGGGGACATCGTCGGGGAGGAAGCAGGCGTGGTGGAGGCAGAAGTGTGCCCGCCGGGGTTACTGGTGGGGGACGTCGTCGGGGAGGAAGCAGGCGTGGTCGAGGCAGAAGTGTGCCCGCCGGGGTTACTGGTGGGGGACGTCGTCGGGGAGGAAGCAGGGGTGGTGAAGGCAGAAGTGTGCTCGCCGGGGTCACTGGTGGGGGACGTAGTCGGGCCGGAAGCAGGCGTGGTGGAGGCAGAAGTGTGCCCGCCGGGGGTGCTGGCCGGGGACGTCGTCGGGTCGGAAGCAGGCGTGGTGGAAGCAGAAGTGTGCCCGCCGGGGTTACTGGTACGGGACGTCGTCGGGCCGGAAGCAGGCGTGGTCGAGGCAGAAGTGTGCCCGCCGGGGGTGCTGGCCAGGGACGTCGTCGGGGCGGAAGCAGGCATGGTGGAGGCAGAAGTGTGCCCGCCGGGGTTACTGGTGGGGGACGTCGTCGGGGAGGAAGCAGGCGTGGTCGAGGCAGAAGTGTGCCCGCCGGGGGTGCTGGCCAGGGACGTCGTCGGGCCGGAAGCAGGCGTGGTGGAGGCAGAACTGTGCCCGCCGGGGGTGCTGACCGGGGACGTCGTCGGGGCGGAAGCAGGCGTGGTGGAAGCAGAAGTGGGCCCTCCGGGGTTACTGGTGGGGGACGTCGTTGGGCCGGAAGCAGGCGTGGTCGAGGCAGAAGTGTGCCCGCTGGGGTTACTGGTGGGGGACGTCGTCGGGGAGGAAGCAGGCGTGATGGAGGCAGAAGTGTGCCCACCGGGATTACTGGTGGGGGACGTCGTTGGTCCGGAAGCAGGCGTGGTGGAGGCAGAAGTGTGCCCTCCGCGGTCACTGTTGGGGGACGTCGTCGGGGAGGAAGCAGGCGTGGTGGAGGCAGAAGTGTGCCCGCCGGGGTCACTGGTGGGGGACGTCGTCGGGGAGGAAGCAGGCGTGGTGGAGGCAGAAGTGTGCCTGCCGGGGGTGCTGACCGGGGACGTCGTCGGGGCGGAAGCAGGGGTGGTGGAGGCAGAAGTGTGCCCGCCGGGGTCACTGGTGGGGGACGTCGTCGGGGAGGAACCAGGGGTGGTGGAGGCAGAAGTGTGCCCGCCGGGGTCACTGGTGGGGGACGTCGTCGGGGAGGAACCAGGGGTGGTGGAGGCAGAAGTGTGCCCGCCGGGGTCACTGATGGGGGACGTCGTCGGGGAGGAACCAGGGGTGGTGGAGGCAGAAGTGTGCCCGCCGGGGTCACTGGTGGGGGACGTCGTCGGGGAGGAAGCAGGGGTGGTGGAGGCAGAAGTGTGCCCGCCGGGGTCACTGGTGGGGGACGTCGTCGGGGAGGAACCAGGGGTGGTGGAGGCAGAAGTGTGCCCGCCGGGGTCACTGGTGGGGGTCGTCGTCGGGGAGGAAGCAGGGGTGGTGGAGGCAGAAGTGTGCCCGCCGGGGTCACTGGTGGGGGACGTCGTCGGGCCGGAAGCAGGGGTGGTGGAGGCAGAAGTGTGCCCGCCGGGGTCACTGGTGGGGGACGTCGTCGGCCCGGAAGCAGGCGTGGTCGAGGCAGAAGTGTGCCCACCGGGGTTACTGGTGGGGGACGTCGTCGGGCCGGAAGCAGGCGTGGTCGAGGCAGAAGTGTGCCCGCCGGGGTTACTGGTGGGGGACGTCGTCGGGGAGGAAGCAGGCGTGGTGGAGGCAGAAGTGTGCCCGCCGGGGTTACTGGTGGGGGACGTCGTCGGGGAGGAAGCAGGGGTGGTGGAGGCAGAAGTGTGCCCGCCGGGTTTACTGGTGGGGGACGTCGTCGGGGAGGAAGCAGGCGTGGTGGAGGCAGAAGTGTGCCCCCCGGGGTCACTGGTGGGGGACGTCGTCGGGGAGGAAGCAGGGGTGGTGGAGGCAGAAGTGTGCCCGCCGGCGTCACTGGTGGGGGACGTCGTCAGGGAGGAAGCAGACTTTTTGCAGGCGGAAGTGTGCCCGCTGTTGGTACTGGCGGTGGACGTATTCGGGGCGGATGCAGGCATGGTGGATGTAGAGGACGTTGGAGTGCAAATACGTGTTTCAGAATTCCTTCCATTGGGGATTCCTGCATTGGAAGTCAGAGGGCAATTAGATGTTGTGCCTGTGTGTCTATAGGTTTTACTGGCAATGGAATTTTGACTGGTAGTTTTTCCTGTGGATGACCTTCCCTTGCTGATATTTGGTGTATAATCTTGACTCTTGTTGGTTCCTTCCGAATTTTCCTCCTTTTTGCCTCTGATAGTGGGTCCTGTAACATTAATGTCCTGTGTGTGCATTTGCCTCTTGGTGCCTCTCTCTTTAGTCATTGCAGATATGTTGGTCCCTGTGGAGTCTGAAAGTGTGGATTTGTTTTCTGCCCTAGGTGTTTGGGATAGGGTTCCCTCTCTAGATGATAGTTTCATTTTGGAAGTTTTAATACTCATTATTGGTGTTTTGTAGCCTGTAGAAAAGTGTACTCTTATTCCACTGTCTGCAGGTGTTTGAGATTTGTCTTTGTCTTTCTTATTATCCACCATGGTGATTGTGTAACTGGAAATTCCTGTAGGTTCTCTGGTCTCTTTCAATCTTGTTACTCTTTTGTTACTCTTAGTTGAATTTGGTTGTTCCTCTCCATGTCCTATGAAAGTTTTCAAGTTTTTAACTTTGGTCAGTGCTGTTTAAAATTTTCTAGGACCTATAGGAATTCACGGGGTCTGTGTCAGAAATAGCTACTTTAGGGGCCCCTGGGGTGGCTCATTCCGTTAACTGTCTGACTCCTGGTGTTGGCTCAGGTCATGATCTCAGGTCATGAGATTGGCCCCAGCGTCAGGTTCATCCTCAGCAGAGAGTCTGCTTAAGATTCTCTCTTTCTCTCCTGCCTTTCCCTGCCCCCTGCTCATGAGCACTCTCTGTCTCTCTAAAATAGATTGGTAAATGGCGGTGGGGGGAGGAAAGAATGGCTACATTAAGTGGGCTCTTTCTTGTTAGTGTTGTCAGAAAAAATCTGTTGTCAGAATCCATTGTCTGAATGAACTTGAAATATTTGTTGCAGGTATATTCTGATCTCTCTTGCCATCTCCTCTAGGCTGTTTGAATTGGGATGAGCCTGAACCCCTTTCCATAGACCCTGGCTGGTTCCCATATACCTTAAGAATCTTTATAAAGCCCTAGAATCCACATCGTCATGGAATATAAAATCTAGGGGTTTGTGGACCTATGAAGGTTGTTCCAGTCGTTTTGCACGAAGGTGCTCCCTCCCAGACCTCCAGGGATGCTGTACCTCACCTGTATCATGGATGTCTTGTATCTGCTTGCACTGAGGGTCCTGGGGGTTCTCCTGCGACACACACCCTCCTCCATCCCATATGGCCCTGTCCCCTTGGAGATCTGAAAGAGAAAGGGAAGTTAGTCTCCTGGAGCTATAACTTTCTTTCCCTTTTGGGAGTCCTTCATTCTCTCAAAACCTCTCTGATTCTCTCCACCCCCAGCCCCACCTCCTCTGGAAAGGGCCACCTCACTTGTTTCAGGATCTAGAAATCAAGCGTCAGGACCTAGCTTACACAGAGGTGAGGTGAGAAGGCCGGGGTTTGGGGGATGAGGTCTTGAAGATTTTGAGACGTTGGGACAACATCAAGTTGTACAGCAGTAGGAAAGGGAGCCCCTGCCCACTTCGGGAGTCAGATATCAAGAAAGTTAAGTATTCACATGTCACTAAGTCTTTCCAATGGAACGTGAGCACAAGTGAGCATGCCACTTCCAGGCCAGCTCAGAAACTTCCCGTGGTGGTCCTCATTGCTCTGCCAACTGGAGGCAGATGGCAAGGAGGCCCAAGAGAATAGTGAAGCCTCAGGAAGGAGGAACCTAGGTCCCTGAATCACCACATGAGGGAAAGCTACCTGCCAACCAGGAACGTCTGCCTCGTATTATTACATGAGCAAGAAAATATCTTCTTTTGTGGTTGAGCGATTATACACTTGGGGCGTATTTGTTATAGCAGATACAAAAATATCCTAACTAATACGGGAGAGAGCTTCATTTAAGCTCTAGGAACAGATGCACTTACTCTAATTATCTATAAGAAATTTAAACCCTTTGTATTAAATAATCTCTTCGCACTTGGGATTTAAGATATTTGTAATGTTCAAGAGAATTTGGCCTAATGTGCCAACCTTGCAGTTTCAATTTATAATATATAATTGAGCGATTGATTTAGACTTGTCATTTTACATTAAAACATTGCTAAGTTTGTAAACAGTATGAGACCATTTAAGAGAACCTCAGATCCACCACTTGGGTACTTCTAATGTATTAGACTTGAGGGTTTGGGGGAAGTTTTTAAAAATCTGTATTTACTGTATTAGATTTATGGAGTTTCTTGACTACTTGGAAATGTCTTGTTATTAATCAAACCATTGAAGTCTGTCAATAGGAAATGTAATGTATTAATTTTATAAATGTAACTTGAAATGTTGAAAGTGATTTAATTGGCCGTGTATGTATAATAGATTACACACTAGTCAAAGGCCCTTATCAAAGCATTATAATTCTGCTTCTGGCCAAGATGGAGTGTCAAGGATCAGAATTCACCCTCCTGGGGCGCCTGGGTGGCTCAGTTGGTTAAGCGACTGCCTTCGGCTCAGGTCATGATCCTGCAGTCCCGGGATCGAGTCCCGCATCGGGCTCCCTGCTCAGCAGGGGGTCTGCTTCTCCCTCTGACCCTCCCCCCTCTCATGCTCTCTCTATCTCATTCTCTCTCTCAAATAAATAAATAAAATCTTAAAAAAAAAAAAAAGAATTCACCCTCCTATCTGAAACCACACCCAGCCCCCAGATAACCATATCACCATACAAAAGATATGAAATGGTGATTGTCAATACACTGGATGTCAGGCAACAGAGGACTGTGGTTCCTGAGAGACAAACAAGGAAACAAACAAGATGAACCGTATGATGATCCTAGCTTACTGATGTGAGAGGGCTTCCAGACAGAGTGCCAGGAGGGAGAACGCAGCTGGAGCCCCGCAGATCTCCTGGGTTGAGGAGATGCACGTCAGGGTCTTGAGAGACCAAGGCAGCTAGAGTTCATAGGACAGAATTACTGGAGAGGTGGACTTGCACAGAGGGGCCCCTGGATATCCGCCATGCACTCTACTGATCAGAGCATGCTTATGAAACAACTACCCAAGATCTGAGAAGTGCCACTGGAAAAGATTAAAAGGAAGGAGACCTGGCTTTCGTGTAGGGATGGGAACAGTGCTCTTCCCACCAGCCAAACTGGAAAAACCTGTAATTCTCAGGGCATGGGACAGAGAACTCAGGAAGATCTTGCTTCAGTCCTAGGAAATACAGCCCTCCACACCATGTGTGTCTCTTGCTCTGCCCCACCCCCACCCCCAATGGCAAGCTGATTTCCATTTTGACTTGACATCTTCAGGTGATGTTAAGTAGACGTCCCAGACTCCGTCCAAAACAGAACTCCTGAGTTCTTTGCTAGACCCCTCGGAGCAAGCAGCCTTCTACCGATTGCTGAAGCCCAGCCCCTTGGAAGACACTCTGCTTCTCTTTCCCTCTCGCCTCCCACATCTGCGCCATCAGCCAGGCCTGCTGGTATCCCAGACGTTTCCACTTCTTGCTGTGGCTCCTGAAACCACTGGATCAGCGCTGCTGTGGACTCTCACCCAGCCTCCTGCCCCATCTCCCCACTTCCCACCCGGGCCTCCAAGCTGAGCAATCCTACACACTGCAGCTAGAGGGATCCCTTCATAACACATGTGTGGGGTTACTTCTGTGCTTTAACCACCACCCCCTGGGGCCCCTGTGAGGGGTTGGATTGTGTCCCCCTCCCCAGATTCTTATGGTGAAGTCCTAACCCCTAGGACCACAGAACATGACATCTGGAAGTAGGGTTGTTGCAGATGTAATTACGTAAGATGAGGTCACCACTGGAGTAGAGTGGGCCCTGATCCAAAACAACCTGTGTCCTTCTAAGAAGGGAAGTTTGGACACAGGAACATGCCCACACGGAGAACCCCGGGGAAAGATGAAGGCAGAGATAATGTGCTTGCAAGGCAAGGAATGCCAAGCTTGGCAGCAGCTACTAGATGCCAGGGGAGAGGCCTGGACAGATCCTTCCTTCCCCACCACCTGCTGACACCTTGGTTTTGGACTTCTGGCATCCAGAACCGTGAGACAAGATTTTTCCTGTTGTTCTAAGCCACTCGGATTGTGCTAATTTATTATGGTGGTCCAGGGAGTGAGACTCTTTCCAGTCTCCTGTAGTTGCAGGCAGTGGGTTCAAGGGGAGAGAAGTCTGTGGTGACCCCCAGGAAGGCTCCTCAGAGGAGGTAGACCTTGTTGACGGAAGGTGGAGGGAAGGTAGCCTCTAGAGTGTATGTTCCTTAGACTCCCTCAGGAGGCTGACAGTAGGATGGTGATGAGGACGTGGGTGGTGAAGGCACTCAGGATGGGGAGTGGGAGAGAGGGCAGAGGGAGATGACTGAGCACCCAAGCCTGTCACATTTGTACTGGGTGTGGGAGGTGAGAGGCACTTGCCACAACTGGACAGGACCTAACTGGGCCCAGGATGTTGTGTTTCACTGATAAGCAATATAATCAGGGTGTATTGGAAGGAGGGACCGTGGCCATGGGAGGGTGTGCCTGCCAGGAAGAGCCAGGTGAAGGCCACCAGGCTCTTCCTTGCGGCCCACGCCCCACTCAGGCATCCCCAGCCCAGTAGCCTGAGAAGGGATGTGGCTCTGGGTCCCCAGAGAGGACACATGGGAGAGTCAGATGCCAAAGTCTACAGACCAGCTGACGCCAGATGCAGAAAGGGAACCACAGAATCCTAGAGAGTAGGAGCAAAGAGTCTGCAAGGCTCCATTTCACTGAGGGGGCAACCGAGGCTAGAGATGCAATGAGCCATAGCATGCAGAATGTGGGAGAGGCCAGGAGGGGACGGGGGGAGGAACGAGAGGGAGCTGGAAACATCTTCCCCAACCAAGGCACATCACGGTGCCTAAAATGACATTATTAGAGGTAAGTCACTAAGAATCTGGACAGCGTAGACAGTGCCTGGGAAGAGGGTGTCACTCTTTTTTTTTTTTTAATTCAATTAGCCAACATATAGTACAGCATTAGTTTTTGATGTTGTGTTCATTAGTTGTGTATAACACCCAGTGCTCATCACATCACGTGCCCTCCTTAATGCCCATCACCCGGTTACCCCATCCGCCCACGCCCCTCCCTTCCGCAACCCTCAGTTCGTTTCCCAAAGTCAAGAGTCTGTCATGGTTTGTCCCCTTCTCTGATTTCTTCCCATTCAATTTTCCCTTCCTTCCCCTATGATCCTCTGCGCTATTTCTTATATTCCACATATGAGTGAGATCATATGATAATTGTCTTTCTCTGATTGACTCATTTCACTTAGCATAATACCCTCCAGTTCCATCCATGTCGATGTAAATGGTAGGTATTCATCTTTCTCAGGGTGTCATTCTTATTACTAATAAGGTGACAGCTCTGGGTGCTGTCACATTGGGAGTCTGTGCCAAATCATGGTAAGGTTCAGGTCAGTGAATCAGCTCTTTAGACCAAGCCAAGCACTGCCCCACCCTGCCCCAGACTGCCGCCCCCCTACCTCCTCCCATCCTCTTCATTTGCCCCGTCAGCCGTCAGGCTGGTCCCTAGAGAAGGCCTTACCTCCTGTGGGTGGGTTTGCTCACAGGTACTTTCTCACAGGCTCCAGGATTATGCTCACAGGTACTTTCTCCACCGCTCCCACCCCATTCCCTCTTCGGAGAAGAGTTGCCCAAGGTCTGGGGCCAGGGCACCAGGAGCCCCCTTACTACTCCTGGTGTAGTGAGCTCAGGGCAAGACAAAGCCCAGGACATGGCAACTTGAATGCCATCTACAGGCTCAGCATCAGCACCCCCCACACTTTTGCCTCCAAGTCCCCTTCCCACCCCAGCCAGGCCATCCCAGGAGGACATCTCAGGGAAGGAGAACCTGAGGCTGGCAGTTTGGTTCCTGGCTTTTCCCCTCCCTCTCTCTCTGGGGACAGGCGAATGGCGGAGGGAACTCCTGAAGGGTCTGACCAGTACCCCCTGTCATCCTTTCCTGGATGGAAAGTGGCCCCTTTCCTGGTACTGGGATGCCTGACAGCCCATGGGACATCCTCGGGGCACAAGGCAGGGGTGGGGTGATGCAGAAATGGCCAGGATGAGAGTGAGAGCAGAGACTTCAAGCATTTATCTCGTCATGAAAGGAAGGCCTGGACATTTGGTGGGAGGTGACCAGGAGGTTGAGGGGCACATCCAAGGGGTAAGGACAGACCCTAACATCAGCCGAGCATCTATCTGCCATATGCCAGGGGTTGTGCGGGGAGTATTACATTGAATCCTCCGGGCCTGGCAAGTCTCACCTCTTATCTCCTTTTAGGGAGGAAGCAGGCTCAGAGAGACTAACCTGGATGCACCCCAAAACCGCATGTAGCCAGGGAGAGAAGGAGAGGGTGAGGGGCACGAGGCTGAGCTCCAGGCAGAGGGTACCCCCACCTGTGCCCCCCAGGAAGCAGCCCTCCCTCGGGCCTGGGCAGACCCAGGAGAGGAGGCGAGGCTGGGGTTCACTCACCGTGCCCAGCAGCCACAGGTCGGGATAGGAGCTGAAGGACAAGGGGCAGCAGGCAGAGCATCCTGATCACCAATCTCAACATCGGAGCTCAGAGGGCAGCGCACCTGCTGTTCACCCTTGCCAGAATGGGCAAAATGAATGTCAGCCAAGGAACCCCAGTAATAAATGGGCCCCAGAGCCCTTTGATCCCTGAGACACTGGCGAACTGGGGCCAGCCCACCTGAGTCAGTGTATGAGCTCTCATGTTGGGGGAGGGGGGGTGCGGATTTTATTTCAGGCCAAAGGGCAGAGGGAGGGGAGCCCTTCCATCTCCAGGCAGCACACAACAAGCACAGGGGCCATCAGAATTTTCACCCCGATAGAGGGGCAGGCACAGGGACCCTAGCAGCCTGGGAGAACAGAGAAGACCCCTGGAGGGACTCAGAGGGTGGAGGAGAAGCGGCTGGGCCTGAACCCCAGAGGACAAGGGCGCCTGTTGTTCAATTCCAGCCTTCGGTAAGGACACTCCCCTCCCTTCTTGTCAAGCTCTCTTTACTGGCCCTGTGTGTACCCCATCAGGATGCAAATCATGGCCACACCTGGGCCAGTGCCCAGCTCTGAGATGGCTGCTTTCTTGGATCAGTAGGCCCAGAGATCTATCTCTGAGTTCACAGGAGGGCACGAGCTTCCATGGCCATCCGGAGTGACCTTGCCCCTGCCCAAGGTCAGCAAAGTTAAGGCTGCGCTCACTCCTTAGCCTTCTGTGAGCCCCCACTCCTCACTCCCTGGGCCTGAGGCCCCCAAGGTCTGATCCCAGGCTCGTCTTCCACAGTGACCTCAGGCAGAGGTGGGCCTGATCCTGCCCCGGCCTGGAGCAGAAGAGGGGGGTCCATGTTCCTTGCTCGACATGTGGTCACAGGAAGGGGCTGAGAGTGGTGAGTGTCCCATGTCCAGATTTGGCATCTAATCCTGGGAGGAGTGCTCTCTCCAAGAAGGGCTCCCTGGAGCCCCAGGTGGGGAGCCAGGCCCCCGCAGGGAGAGAGAAAGAAACAACTCACAGCTCTCTACTTTAAACCTTGCTCTTTTATTGGGAGGCAAATTCCAGAGTGGTGAGTCACTGGAGCAAAGATGTTGGGGTGTCTGGGCAGCCCTGGGGCTCCTGGATAGAGGGTGATGGAGGAGAGGCAGGCTCACAGCAGGGGCTGGGCCAAGCCCACCAGCCTGAGCAGGACCACCTTGGGCTCTGACGTCTGTTCCCTTTTGATCAACAGGGGAGGTGGGGGAGTAGCACTGTGGTGGGCTCTCTATCTGCCGCTATCTTGTCCAAATCTGGATGAGGGGCGGAAGCCCCTGCCTCGCTCACTGAGCAGTTGTCACCACCCTGGGCCTCTGGATGTGGAGCTGGTGGGGGGGGAGTGGAGAGAGGAGGTGAGGCCAACGGGGGTCCTTCAGCAATGGCCATATCCCATGGAAGTTAGCTGTCTCTAGACCAAGGGTGTCCACCCTCCCCAGGCAGCCCCGGGGAGGGGGGGTGGCAGGGCTGAGGGGAAGGGAACAGCTCCTAGCCGGGGAGGGGCTCCCAGTCACCTCTGTGGTAGGGTCAACATTCTCTAGGGAGGGCCAAAAGTGGCTGTAGATGTTTTTAAGGCTGAATGAGTCCTCCTTCAGATTCTCACCTGCAGAAAGAGGGGCCAGGCTGAGTGAGCCTGGGGGAGGCTGGAGAGACACAGACGGGGGCCTTTTCCAGTAAAAGGGACAGGTTTGAAGAGTCAGTCCCATATTTTCCCGAAAGTATCTCCCACTGCCCATCCATCCTATGAGGTGGCTCCGGAGCGTGCCCGGGGAACTGGCCCAGTGTGACGAGAGGACAGGAGCGAACCACAGCCCCTCGTGTGCCTCGGGGTCAAAAGTCATGGCCATGGGCAGGCTTGGGGCTGACCTGGGTGAGGGTGGAACAGGAGGAAGGCACTGCTCGGGGGTCACCAGCACACACTCCCTCCAGCAACGGGAACTGTGGCAAGCAGAAACTGTACCCAGAATCTTCTCTTGTAGCTGGCGGGTTTTCAGCAGCCATTTTCCGAGTCCTGCACATTCCTCCCTCCTCAGCCTCCATGACCGTTTCTTCTCTGCCTCCTCCAAGGTCTTCCCAGGTACTCTGCCCTTCATCCTGCTCTCTCCCCTGCCTCCATGCTCTCTGACGACTCCCAGCTGCCCACTGGCCGAGACCCCTCCCCGTGCTCAGCTGTGTCCTCCACCTGCTGCCTCTGCCCCCTCCAGGTAGTGCCCCCCCCACATCCGGGCCTTCTCCCTTTCCCAGCCTGTGAGGGACAAGCCCCGCCCAGCTCCCTGGGGGCTGTCCACTCCTCCCATCCCCACTACCCCGACTCAGCCACATCCTCCTTCCCCTGCATAACTGCAGAGCCTTCTCCTTGGTCCCCCCACTTGAGGTCCCCCTCAAGTCCACCTGAGCGAGCTGCTCAAAATGCATGTCTGGCCTCCCTCTCTTAAAGCCCCTCCGGTGTGTCCCCGCCCCCATCACAGCCCACAGAGACCTCCACGACCTCACTGGGATCAGTGTTTCTGGAAGCAAGAAGCACACGGCTTACTCACCAGCTCACAGCACTCCCCCAGCCTGCAGACAGGCTCGGGTGATGTCCCCCTCTGCAGTCTTTTCTTTTCCCACCCCACCCTGGCTGGGTCGGGCATCCTTCCATGCCCCTGGAGCTCAGGGCATGATCCTGTCCTCCCACTAACTGTGTGTGCATCTGATGCTCTCACAGGGGCTGCTCTCTGGGGGCAGGATCCGGCTCTCAGCCATGCCTGTAGCCCCTCCATGGTGTTGGCCAGGAGGAACTGGTAGGGCAGTACCTGCCCCAGAGCAGGGATGGTGGGGGACAGAGATCGTTCATCTTCGTTCAGCGAGAGATCAGAGCAGATGTGACATGGAGGTTTTCCACGCCAGCTGGGAATCAGAAGAGTCCGAACACACGGGAGGCTCTAAGGAGGGGCAGTATTTGAACCAGATCTTGGAAACAGAGTGGGATTAGGACAGGCAGAGCCCCAGCAAGGGGAACCTTCCAGACAGTGGTACAGTCTGGCATGGAGGAGGGAAACGGTGAGTGTGGGCCACACGCAGACGGGCGTGATAGAGAGGAGCTGAGAAAAGAGGAGCTTGCCCCCGGGTGAGAAGTATCTTCCCAGATGCCTGTGTTCTGGAGGCTGCCAGGAACATCTTCTCCATGCCACTCTCCAGACAAATTGTATTCTTGCCTGCCAACAGAAACGCCGTGAGCAGCTGGGGGCAGGGAGGTGGAGGAGGGGGCCTAGAGGGCCCTTACCCTTGGCTCCTGGAAAGGACTGTCACGGCCAAGCCCTGGGTCAGGGAGGGGCCTGTCCCCAGGGCAGTAGCAGAAAACAAAACAACGTCACCGTGACCTGCTTGCCCTTCCCTCAGTGGGCCTCCTTCCCTTATCTATGAGATGGGAGCATTGGACCAGGGCCAGAGCAATTCCCTCTGATAGTCAGAGGTGCTGTGCCCATTGCTCCTCAACCTTCTCAGGTAGATTTTCCCCCATTTTACAGCTGGGAGAGTGACGCTGGACAGCTCATCCCCCGGTGTCCTGGAGCAACAGTGTGGCTCTATGGCAGCCAAAGGGTTAACACCAGGTGATGTCTTTACAGAATCCAACTTCAGGACCCAAGTTTTTGGATGCATTTCTCTGCCAAACAGATCAGCTCAGATCAGCAGGCTGCTTTTTGCTGTTACCCAGAGCTGAGAGGGGCTGGGTTGCCATCAGGCCTCCGAATGCTGAGCTGGAAGGAGCAGAGCCTTGGGATGTTCCAACTGTGGTCCCCCACCCCTGGGCCCGGCCCCAGAAGCTCACCTGTGCAGTTTTCTCTGGGATCGGCAGAGGAGGACAGTGAGGACCACCACCGTGACCACCAGCACTGCTCCCACAGCCCCCACACTCCCGCACCCCAGGCTCTTGCTGGTGCTCAAGGCACAAGTCTCTCCCCAGTACCAGTGGGTGTCCGAGGCCGGGCATCTGGGGACACAGGGAAGATCAGGCCAGTCCACTAGCATCCCTCACACCCAGTCTCCCAAAAGAAAAAAAGATGAATGCCAAAGCACAGGAAACTGGCTCTCCCTCCAAGAGGGCAGGCGCTGGTTAGGAGGGACCCAGGTTAGGAGGCTCCCCAGCACTTAAGGGGCAGTGAGGGGGTGGGGGCCCCCCTACTACAGAGCAGGCTTCAGAATCTGAGTGTTGGATGCCTCGTCCCAGACACTTGATGTCCACCCATCTAATCTCTAGCTGGCACCTTGACGGGCGTGTTACCAATTTTATATTTTATGCTTTAATTTGTGCTCTCCCGAACTTAGTGCCCCAGCTGTAGCTAGAGGTGATAATGGCACTGTGGCTAGGATAGCGAAAGGAAAAGGAAAGAGAGAGAGATCTATACCTATAGATTTGGAAATTGGTAACCGGAACTTTCTTGGGAAGGGGCTCGCTCAAGTCTTAGGATGCCCACGTCTGTAACCTGCACCCACTCCTCCCTCTGATGGGGGCGAGGGGTGAAGGGACACCCAGGTAGAACAAAGAAGGATGATGGGAGAGGAGGCACCTTGTGAGCTCTGCCTGACCCCCTCTGCCTCCCCCTCCTCACCCCTGTTCCATGACTGTGGTGGAGAGTGCAGTCCTACCACCAGAGAGGGCCAGTGCGTGTCCGAGGTCTGTCACCAGTTGGCTAAGGCACTGGCCTTAGGGGGGCTGGACACTCACAGGCAGCGGGGACCTCTTCATTGCAGCTGACATTCACCCTCATGACAGTTTAGTTGCAACTTTGTCCCCGAGGTGCACTTGGTCACACAGGCCAGCTTCCCATCCAGTTCATCCACATAAGAGAACTGGGCATAGTCCTTTGTGGCCTTCTGAGTGCATTGCTCTAGGGGTGAAGGGTGGGCAGCAAGCATCAGCCTGGTTAAAGCACCCCCAGCCCCCACTTTACTGCCCACACTCTGCCCCCCACCCCCACCCACCAATCTATGGAGCTGTTTACCCTGCAGGTCAAAGCCCAGCTTCACGGTCTTGCTCACAGTAGTGGCTTCCTCATCGTAACACAGAGGTGAGGAGGCTGCTAAGCATGGTGGAAAAGAAACACTGCCCTCTGCTCTACTAGGGGCTTGGCCCATCCCTAGATGCGGCTGGGCCTGTAAGCAGGCTCAGATGGGGGCATTAAGGCTGGGGACAACCTGAGCCCGAGACTGGGAGAAGCTGCTCGGGGCACTGGAGAGTCTGGGGAAGGCACCCAGGCCTGGCTTCAGGATCCCTATAGGGAGGCTTCTGGAGTTCCAGAAAAGAGGAGACATGCAGGGTGGGGAGAGGCTGAGCCCACCCTATGGGACCCCTCCCATCCTTTCCCCACCTTCGTCAAGGGGTTTTGGGTGAGCCTACCTCTGCACACTTCAGAATCACCAGATAGCCTTTTGGTCTCATTCATAATCTTGACCTTTATGATTTTAGTGAGGTTTTCAAACAGTTTCTGGTAATCTGAAGTGTAATTTGCCTCCATAACGACATCATGTTCCACCACAACACTGCCATTGCTAGAACCAGGACTCGGTGATTCATCAGTCACCCTGGGTCTCCCACCCTTCCAGAAAGTGGGGCCCACAAAGCAAGAGGGGTGATGAGAGACAATTAGCTGTGTGATACAGAGGCAGGACAGACTAGAGACTCTTCCCTCCAACAGTTAACGTCTTGGAGGGAAGCTGGCTGCAGGGCCAAACAATCTAAGATTCCAAAATATCAGTGATCACAATAAATGCCATTGGGTGAAATTCATTCCTAAAAATGGAAGGCTCTTGGGTGAAGATGTGGCGAGATCGAACCCTTGGGCACTGTTGGTGGGAATGTCAAATGGCACAACCACTGAGGAAAACAGTAAGGCAGTTCCCCAAAAAATTAAAAATAGAATTACCATATGACCAAAAGAATTGAAAGCAGGGATTTGAAGACATATTTGTACACCCATGTTCACAGCAGCATTATTCACAATAGCTAAAAGGTGGAAGCAAACTAAGTAAGTGTCCATTGATGGATGAACAGATAAAATGTGGTATACAGTACAATGCGATGTTATTCAATCTTACAAAAGAAGAAAATTTTGACACATACTACAATGTGAATGAACCTAAAGGACATTGTGTTAAGTGAAATAAGCCAGTCACAAGAGGACAAATCCTGTATGAGTATTTACGTGAGTCCTGATATAAAGTGTCTGGAGTTATCCAATTCATAGAGACAGAACGTAGAATGGGGGTTGCCCGAGGTGGTTTGAGGGGGAATTGAGAGTTATTGTTTAAAGGGTACAGAGTGGGCGCCTGGGTGGCTCAGTTGGTTAAGCAACTGCCTTTAGCTCAGGTCACCATCCTGGAGTCCCTGGATGGAGTCCCACATCGGTCTCCCTGCTCAGCGGGGGGTCTGCTTCTTCCTCTGACCCTCCCCCCCCTCATGCTCTCTCTCTCTCTCTCATTCTCTCTCTCAAATAAATAAATAAAATCTAAAAAAAAAAAGGTACAGAGTTTCAGCTTGGGAAGATGAGAAAGTTCTGGAGATGGACTGTGGTGTGGTTGCACAACACTGTGAATGTACTTAATGTCATTGAACTGTACACTTAAAATGATTCATTTGATGGTTAATGGCAAACTTTATGTTATGGGTATTTTACCACAATAAAAAATATTTTAAATTAAAAATTTTAAATAGAGTTTGTTGGATTATATTTTGAAAACCAAATAAGCATGCTTTTAGAAATGAAGAAACATGAGGTCGCTTTAGAAATACAAGATCCCAACCCAGAAGCTCCTTGTTAGATGGCCAATGGGGCACTGAGAGATCTTAAGACAAGGTCTGTCACCAGTCACAGCCATTGTGACAGAGAAGTCAGGAATAGGACACAGGAGGACAAAAACTAACAAAACCTTGTGCCAAAATGGAGATGGAAATAAGCGCTGGTACTGGGCAGGGGGTGAGGGTGGGGTAGAGGATGCTGAGGCATGGAACCCCATGGGCCCTTGACAAGATCTCTCTCTTTCCCTCGTGGGACAAGACACCCTCCAGGCTCCCTTCCCACGCTTCTGTCTACTTCTCGCCACTCTGCTTCTCCTCCCTATCCCTTAGATGCTGGTGCTTCCCATGCTTCTTTCCTGGGAAATGTTAGTCCCTGTGCTGTGACCATCCCCAGGTCATATGCTCTACTCCCAGGGCTTCCAGCAACTTCTATCCAGGGAAACCTTCTTCCATTGTCTCTGCTGCAGATACTTTCTATTACATGTTCCACCACATGCTGCTCCATTACTCAGCCATTCAGTGTGGCTGGGCCCTGGGCACTTGAGACTCCCCACAGCCCACTTATCATCTTCTTTCCCATCCCCCTCCTTCTTAACCTTCCTCATCTCAGCAAAGGGCACTCCACACCCCTAGTGGCCCAGAAATCTGGTGTCATCCCTCCTTCTCTCCAAACACCCATCAAATCCCTATGATCCATTGGTCTTGCTTCCTAAAGACCTTTCACACTGGACTATTTTTCTTCCGCATTGTTACCTCTGTGGTCCAGGTCACTATAATCTCCATCCCCTGTCCACCCATTCTCAGTCCTGCAGCCAGACTGAGCTGTCTGAAGTGCAAATCAGATACCTTCCCACGTGGGCCAAAACTACGGATGCTTAAAGATTAAGTAACTTGGTACGGGTCATCTTTCCACCTCCTCTCCCACCATGATTTCAAGCTGCCAACTGTTCTTTATGTTCCTGGAATCTACCCTCCTCTCTCTCACCTCTAGGCTCCTCATCATCAATTCCCTCCTCCTGGCTTGTTCCTCCTCCTGATTCTAGCCTCAGCTTAGCTGTCATTTCTTCTAGAAAGATTTTCCTCCACCTCACCCAGCTTGCACTCAACCTCTCCCATTGCACCCTGTGTGTCTCTTACCATTAACTCTAACTATATTGCACAGCCATTTTGCTGTGTTCTGCCACTCTTTGCTCCATGAAAACCAGGACCACTGTGTTCCCTGCACCTAGCACAGGGTAGGTAGGCTTTCAGTACAAGCTTGTTGAATGGATGAAGGATAAATGAATGAATAAATGAATGGCTCAGAACCTTCTGGTATTGCCTGTGGGCTGGGTGCCCTTCTGGTCCAGCTAGGTACTGATACTCATTCAAGATGGGAGAAGACAAGAGAGCAGAGAGAGGGGGCTTCCCACAGTCTATAAATCTGACCCCCCCACATACTCAACAACAGTCTCCTAATGATCACACCTCTGTACTGGGGAAAGTCTTTGCCCACGTAAGCTTTATCCATCTGAAATAAATGAGGTAGCTGAGCTCATACAGGCTTGGGGCATGCAACAGCCCCTGTTCCCTGTCTCAGAGGCAGCCCCAGGGCCCCCTTCCCCCGGGGAACCCATGGAATTAGCTCATAGAAAAGAAGGAAGGAAAAGTATAGATATAGGGATGCTCCCTCTCCCAGGATGTGGTTGAGGTGGTACTGAAGGAAGGGGGCTCTCAGAGGATCCCCCACCCAGGACTTGGGAAGACTGAAGGGATCCATGGGCTGAGAAACTCCAAAGTCAGTCAGAATGAGCCCCTGTATCCTCAATGACATTGGACATCCACGTTGAGGAAACTAGGATTTCCCTTCTCTTACCTGATTCTTGAATAGTTGAGTGAAGTTCCAGTATACCGAGGAGGATATGTTATTCAGGTCTTTTGTGAAATTCCTATTAGTCACTTTCACTGTCACGCCTAAAGTGGCATTGACTTTTTCCGGGATTTCTGTGGGAATAGCCATATTATGCATGAGATAACAACCTCCCAATAATGTCTTCTGGGATTGGTTAATTCTCTACCTGCTGGTCTCATGGAGGTAGAGAAAGTGGGTAGGAGGGTGGGTGGAAATCCAGGAGGCAAGTAGGAGTCACTGAAACTTCTGCCCCTTGTCTCTGAACACCATGAAGAGTTAGTGGTCAGGATCATGACCCAGAGAGAGCTAAGCAGAGGTCTCCAGAAAGGGCTGGGTTAAAAACATCTTGATCCAAGGGGCAGAGGAGCTAGTGAAAAGAGTCCTGAAGAAGGAGTCAGAAGGTCTATGTTCTACCTAAGCATTTGGGTCTAGGTAAATGTTGTATTTTCTCATCCACCTGCACAATGAGGTAGTGGTAGCAGATAATCCTTCCAGCGTTGCCTTCCTATTTAAGTGGTTAAGGAGCATAGGGACAATTTGCAGATCTCAGAAAAGTTCATTACCTAGGAGGAAGGAGTCCATAAGGGACTTGCACTGGTAACCAAAGAAGCCTTGGGCACAGACACACTCTTCTCCATTCCATATGGTCCCATTCTGACACTGCCCTGTGAAGGGGTAGAATTCACATCAGTCACCGTGGAAGACCAAGGGACAAAAATACTGGCTCCCATTCCAGTACCCATCATTCAGGCATTACACTGAAAGAGGAGGATGGGACCCTCTGCCACCACCTCAAGCCCAAGGGGGAGGGGAAGAAGGAGGGACAATGAGGAAGAAGGAAACAAAAGATGAAAGGGGATGAGTGAAGAAAGCAAAAGCCCTACAAACAAAAGAGAAAAGAAAAGAAAAAACAATAACCATTCCTGTGGATGATATTCATTGACAACTAGAAGGCAATGGAAGGGTGGAACAAGACCACAAAGAGGTCAAATCAAAGCTGACTGGTTGATGAGAGAAGATGGACAGGAGAGGCACACAGAGTGACATACAAAAAGACTTACTTGGTGTCATAGCTGAAGACTGGGTCGTCCTCACAGTTGTGTGTGTGTTAGTGAACAGGGGATGGAGGGTTGAAGAGGTAGTGAACCCAGGAACTGGAGCATGGGTAGAGCCAGGTGGAGGGGAGGACAGAGGAGGAGAAAAACCAGAAGAAGTTGTAAGGGCTGAAGAAGAGTCAGGGACTGGCCCAGAGGAGAAGCCAGGGATAGCTGAGGCTGAAGAAGAAGCACCAGGGACTAGGGTTTGGGAGCTGTTAGATGATATTGTTGCGTTTGGTATCCCTGTGCTGCTTTGAAAGATAGTAGATCCTCCACTGGTCTGGATATAAATCTAGTTGTAGAGGTGAAAGTTAGAGCTGATGGGGATGCAGGACTAGGGCTGTCCGTGGCAGGGGGGATGGAAGTAGAAATCGTTGGTTTGGCAGAAGCACTATTGGTGATGAATAAAGTGGAATTCTCATCCAAGGTGGTGGGCATTTGTCCAGAGGTGGCTGGGGGTGAAGAGGAATGGATGGGGCTTGATGAAGATAATGGACTAAGATCTTCAGTGATTTGGGGGGCATCAGATGAATCAGTTGTGTTGGAGGAATAAGTGGTAGTGGTGAAGGCACTGGATTCCTCAGTGATGGTTGGGATGGTAGTGGAAGGCAACAAGCTAGAACTTGATGAGGGTGCAGGACCCCCAGTAGGGATGGTAGAGGAGGTATCAACAGAAACTGATGAGTAACATTATGAGTAGTATAGAAAGTATCATGTGGAACTCTTGGATTTGATGAATCTGAGAGGATTGTGGAGACAGCTGATTCCACGGTAAAGGATGTGGGTGTTTCTTGATATCCACCTGTAGAGGGAAAAGTTTCACCTGAACTTGAAGTAGAAGCAGAACTTGTGCTCTCTTTGGAAAGAGTCATGTCCAAAATCACTGTAGGTGTGGACAAATCAGGGGTGCCTGTATAGACAGTAGACCCATCACTTAGACTTAAGGATGTATGTTGTGAGATACCTGTGGTGGTAGAAAGGTGGCCAAAACCTGAAGAGGATACCGAACTTCCTTCAAATTTGGTAAAAGAAGATTCAGAGGAAACAGTAGATTTGGACAAATCAGAAACACTGGTATACAATATTGACTCCTCTGTGACAATCAGTGTGGTTACTTCAGACAATAGACTTGGGTGAGTGAGCTCACTAGGGCTTGATGGGAAACCAGGACTAGTCTTGTCTGTGCTGTACGAAGAGTGGAAAGAAGATGTAGCTGTAGACACTGGTGAGATTATTGTATTCAAGGTGGATCCAGGAGGAAAAGTTTTTTGGTCATCACCAACAGAAGTGGTAAAAGGTTCAAAAGACCTTGATGTGGACACAGAACTTCTATCCTCTTTGGTAAAGGTGGTTGCAGATGAGCCTGTGGGTTGAGAAAAACCAGGCAGGATACTGTACTCAGTGGGCTTGAAGGGGACTGTACTGGAAGTTATTCCTGAGACAGCTGGGCTGGGGTATGCCTCCCCAAGGCTACACAAAGACCCAGAACTCCCAGTGCCTGGGGCATGGGAAACCGGGGATGATGCTGGGGGCTCAGATGAAACTGGCACAGTGCCGAGGATGGTTGTCTCCCCTGTGAGAGTTGAGTCTGCTTGGCCAGGACCCAGAGTGCGGATAGGGAGCTCACCGGGGCTGGATGTGGAGGCAGGACTTGCATTATCTGTGCTGTGGGAGGAGTGGGTGGGAAACTTTGGTGTGGACAACTCAGAGGGGCCAATGTAGAAAGTGGACCTTGCAGCAAAGGATGGGGTTGCTAGTCCACTATCAACATGGGTAGAAAAGGAGTCAGCAGTCCCTGATGTAAAAGATTCAGTAGGCCCTACGTTGGACCTGGCCATTCCATCCCCTTTGCTAATGGTGCTGTCTGAGGTAACTGTAAGCTTGGACAAATCAGGGGTGCCTGTATACACAGTCAATCCTTCTGTGAGGTCTGAATCTGTCTGAGCTGAGACGGTAGGGGTGGTAGATAGATGACCAGGGCTTGAGGTGAATGCAGCACTATCTTCCCAGGTAGAGGAGGTCCCAGAGGAAACAGTTGATTTGGACAACTCAGGACTGGTTGTGAAGACAGAAGTCAATTCAGTAAAAGTTTTCATGCTGTTACCAGTGTTCAAAGTTGTGGTAGAAAATCCACTGGGGCTCAAAGAACTAGAAGAACTTGTAGTATAAAATGAGACTGTAGAATTTGATGACATTGAACTGGCTGTGGTGACATTGGATTCCGTTGAAGTGGATGTGGCTGAAAGGGTAGAGGAGTTATTGGAAGTCGATGTGTATCCATAGTCGTTAGAGGTGGTTGCAGATGACCCTGTGGGTTTAAAAAAAAATCAGATGATGCTGTGGTCTGTGAATTTGTCATTGAATTTAGTGACAATCTGTCCCGGATAGCTGGTCAACCTGTGATACTGAAGCACAATTTCTCTCATCAGAGGTACTAGAAATATCAGAGGAATCTGTATATTTAGACAATTTACCAATGATGATCTAGACTTTTGTCCCTTCTGGAATATACTAGTTTGTCTAGAGGGCAAGGTGTTACTACATGAGGTTCTGGATGTTGATTATGATTTATGGCTTGGATTGTTAGTTGTATGGTTACAGATTTTTGACAAATCTGTACGGCTGCTCAGATATACATATATTCTGCCCAAAATTGCCTACACCTTCTTCCCTCAGCACTCTGGGACATGTCTATTTATTGGGCACTCTGGCATAAATTTGAAAGGACATTTGTACTCAAACAAATGCCCCATGCACATTCCTTTTGCTGCCCACATTCTGTGATTTGCAGACCACATAGTCACCTTGAGTCTTCTGGCTGTTACTTAGTCTGACAAGTCTCTCTTCCTCATGTCTTACATGTGAGACCACCCCCCACCCCCCACCCCCACACACTCTCTATCCTAGCAGTTCTCACAGACCCAGGAAGAACAGGAGAGCTAAGACACATTTCCACGGATAATTTGCCCCCTGTCTGTTCTCTCCAGACACACTTCCTCAAGAGCTAGCCACACTACCACCTCTACCTGGGCCACCCTGTGGCCCAAGTGAGCTCCTCCTACTCCTTGGCCCCATAGCCCACTCAATAGATTACAGTTGTCAGAGTATAAGAATGCTGGGAATGTATCCTGCATCTAGAGGTCTCATTCTGTCATCTCTTCACCACTTAGAACATGTGATCACATGTGTAGGACTCTATTCTCCTATGCAATATGGGACTACAATCCCGACTCCTCTTTCCTGCTTATGAGATGAAAATATGAAAAGAATCTTTGTGACAATAGTGTCATAAAGGTAGAGAGTATTAGGAATTCTACAGGATAGTATGAGGGGACTTCCTTAAAAGGGAAGTCTTCCCTCCTGTCTGTACCCCACCCCTCCCCAAAGATGTCTTGGAGCTGCGTCTTTCTCACCTCTCACGAGGATGGACCTTTGCCACTGGCAGAAAGGACCATGGAGGCCTTCAGGGCAGAGGTACTCTCTGCCATTCCAGACACCCCCATTTTCACAAGGTCCTGACAGACAGTCACAGGGAGAGACCAGGAGCTAGATAAGGACTGGAAGCCAGGGTAAGCAGGGAGTGGACAATTAGTCAAGACAGGTCATTCACATCAACAGTTCTGGATCTTTGGATTTGCAGACCACCATCAGAACATTTAGAGAACAGCACTATCAAATCACTAATCAATGAGTTCAGGTCAAAGGTGTAATAATGCCTAAGACTTTTGGAATTCTACATTTGATGAGAAAGATTGAAAAAAATTGCTTGGCTGTTTTTTAAGTCAGTAGGTACGATTGTTTTGCCGAATCCTCTCACTTCTGAATTAGGTTTTGTCTAATTTGGCATGGTGGGAATAGAGGGGCTGAGCTGGGGAGGTTGCCAAGATGGGGGGCATCCCTGAGTCGTGGGTATGAGGAGGATCAGTGAGAGGCAGCACTCAGGGGCTCTGGTCAACACAAAGCAGAGAGTGGCAGGGCTCAGAGTAAACCCAGGCCTGGCCGTAGGACCTCAGAGCTGCCTCCTCTTTCCTTTCAACCTTTCCTTGAGTGATGGGCCAATCTGCCCTCCTGGTCTCAGAGGGTGCCTCCTCCACTTATGTCTCTGAAGCTCCCTTTGTATCTCACCCAGAGGTGACCACAGTCCTCAGCCTCCCTACCTTCATGTGCCCATGGAAAAGCCACTTCTCGGCTTTGCCCTGCCCTTGTCCTTGTAACTGCTGAGACCGTGCTGGCCCCGGGCATGGCCAACCACTCAGCCCCCTGCCCTTGCTGGGACTCCTGGCCCCCCCAGTGCAAGGTGGGGGTGGTCGAGGTCCACATGAAGGGAGGTGGGAGCGACCCCAGCAGAGGGTGTGGGGAGGGAGGGAACAGCCAGAAAGTAATATCTGAGCTGCCGTTTCCCCTTCTTTAAAAAGAAGTTTGAGGGGCGCCTGGGTGGCTCAGTTGGTTAAGCGACTGCCTTCGGCTCAGATCATGATCCTGGAGTCCCGGGATCGAGTCCCGCATCGGGCTCCCTGCTTGGCGGGGAGTCTGCTTCTCCCTCTGACCCTCCTCCCTCTCATGCTCTCTGTCTCTCATTCTCTCTGTCTCAAATAAATAAATAAAAAATCTTTAAAAAAAAAAAGAAGTTTGAGGATTTAGGCAGCATAAATTTTACTGGACTTTTTAAGTTATAAAAGTAGACTGTGTTTGTTGTGACAAGTCAAACAATGAACAGATATGTAACGGCAGTTTATGGTCATGTCTCTAACTGAATCACAAAGAATGAATAGGGGTGGGGACGCCTGGCGTTTATTGGCTGCCTATCAGCGTCCCATAGTAGCCTTATCTCAATTGTAACTCAGCGGTTGTGTAGGCAACAGCCTACACAATCCGCTGATAGCCCCCTTCCCCACCCAGAGCAGAGTCTCCGTGGCTGCAGAGACCTAGACAGGTACCCAGTGAGCACTTCTGAAGTAAATGAGTGAATGAAAACTGAAAAGTCCACCAGACTCTTTCCCCTAACGTTTTAATGTTATCCTATGAGGGAGGCATTACTGTTTTTGTCTCACACATTCACTGGAGTTCCAAGGGTATATTCTCTCCAAGTTCACCAGCTAGTAGGCTAGAATTCAAGAGGGTAGAGAGGCAAGTGGGGCAGAGGGAAGGCTAGTGAAGCGGGTGTGAGGCCAGCTCTGGACTCAGCTGAGGCGCAATGAAGAACGTCCAGAAAAGGCCATGGTCCCAACTGTGCCTTAGAAGCAGAGAGCCCTAAAAAGTAGAAGGAGAAGAAGAAGGAGTTGGAGGAGGAGGAGGAGAAGAAGGAGGAGGAGAAGGAGGAGGAGGAGGAGGAGAAGGAGGAGGAGGAAGAGGAGAGGAAGGAGAGGAAGAAGAGGAAGAAGAAAGAAGAAGAAGAAGAAGAAGAAGAAGAAGAAGAAGAAGAAGAAGAAGAAGAAGAAGAAGAAGAAGAAGAAGAAGAAGAAAGAGGAGGAGGAGGAGGAGGAGGAGAAGAAAAAAAAGAAGAAGAAGAAGAAGGAGGAGGAGGAGGAGGAGAAGAAGAAGAAGAAGAAGGAGGAGGAGGAGGAAGAGGAGGAGGAGGAGGTGGCGGCCCTAGAGGGAAAGGGGTAGCAAGGGTAGAGGCAGGGAGATTGATGAAGACACCACAGGGACATGGTGGACCACCCGGGACCCCAACAAAGCTTGGGACACTCATTGGAATGGACTCTGGACATCCTGCTTTCATCCTTATTCCTGGATTCATACCATTTACTTCACTTAGTTGCCATTCAATCTGTCCTTAAAACACCCACATGCACACCTACAGTTGCTTCTCAGGGCACAGTGATGAGCTCCGAGTACCCAAATCCCTGTCCATCTCACCTAGCTGCCCTTCCACCTTCTGGAATCTCTCGTGTCCTTCAGGTTCCAAGATACCACCACACCATATCTGTCCTTGTCCTTGTCTTCCTACTCACTGTCTAAGAGGGATCCCCAAGGTAAAGGCTCTGCCACACCTCCCACCTCCCGGCAGGCAGCCCCTTCTGCGCTCAAGGCTTTCACTCACTCCTGGAAGGCACAAGGAAACAGTGCCCTGAACAGTACCCTGGGTGAAGAGCTTCAGACCCCTCCTAGACCAGGATACTAGTGAAAATGGTGTCCCCAAAGGACGTGGCAGGGCAGGTGGGGTTGTCCTTCCCAAAGTCAACCTCCAGGGTCAGGGATGCTCCCCTAGGAAGCTAGCAAAAGAAAATCACAGCCATTCTCCAAGGAAAGCAACCCAAAAGGTCAACAAGCCTACAAGAAAAGTAAAAAACAAAACAAAACAAAACAAAACAAAAGTCACCAGTAAGCAAAGAAATTCAAAACAAGCAAGATGCTATTTATTTTTACCTACCAAATTGCACCCCCTCGGTGATATTAAATGATAATGATAGCAAGTGTTGGTTGGGGCATTTGCATAGGATGCCCATGGACTACACTTGGTATCAGATTTTGAAAGGAGAATTTGAAAACACGCACCAGGGACCATCGGCAGATTCCTACCATCCTTAATAATTCCATTTCTAGATGCTGATTCTAAAATAAAGTAACCTGATGCAGATTTTTTTTAAGTTTTCATACAAGAATGTTTATTATGTCATTATTTATTATAATGAAAAATAGGCTAAAAGTGTCCAAGAATAGAAGAATAAGAGATTGGCTAGAGGACTATGCTCCATAGAATGGAATATTGATCTGCCATTAAAACATATACTAACTAGGGGTGCCTGGGTGGCTCAGTCAGTTAAGCGTCTGACTTCCGCTCAGGTTGTGATCTCAGGGTCTCAAGCCTTGAGTCAGGCTCTGCACTCAGGGGGAGTCTGCTTGAGATTCTCTCGCTCTGCTCCTCCCCTTGCTCACACGCTCTCTTTCTCTTTCTCTCTAAGATAAATAAAATTTAAAACAATACATTGCCCGTAGAATAAATCTAAACACATATTCAGAAATAGATGAAAATGCTCACAGTGTTGCTCTGAACGGTAAGGTTAAGGAAATTTTCTTCCTTCCGTTTGCCTATACTTTCTCAACGTTCTACAACAAATACGCTTTCATGTTACAATGTTTAAAACATATATGCCATAAAAATAAACGGTTAGGTGTACCCCAAACCTCAGAAAACGCAGGGGAAATCACTCATGGTTAATGATTCCGAAGCTGGGGGCGCCTGGGTGGCTCAGTCGTTAAGCCTCTGCCTTCGGCTCAGGTCATGATCCCAGGGTCCTGGGATCGAGTCCCACATTGGGCTCCCTGCTCAGCGGGGAGTCTGCTTCTTCCTCTCCCTCTGCCTGCCATTCTGCCTACTTGTGCTCTATCTCTCAGTCAAATAAATAAAATCTTTAAAAAATAAATAAATAAAAAATAAAAATAAATAAATAAAAATAAATGATTCCCAAGCTGGGATTCCCCACACCCTTCCGGTCAAGATGCTTAAGAAAAATTATCTACAGTTGACCTTGAATAACATAGGTTTGAATTGTGCGGGTCCGCTTGTACGTGGATTTTTTATAGGACAGCACTGTAAATGTATTTTCTCTTCCTTATGATTTTCTTAATCACACTTTGTTTTCTTTAGCTTACTTTATTGTAGGGATATGGTATATAATAAATATGACAGCCAAAAATATGTGTCAATTGACTGTTTATGTTCTTGGTAAGGCTCTGGTCAACAGTAAGGCTATGAGTAGATACGTTTTGGGGGAATCAAGAGTTACAGGTGGATTTTCGACAGCCGGGGGGTGGGCGCCCCTAACCCCTCTGTTGTTCAAGGATCAACTGGATTTGCCTGTGTTGTGGCCACATATTCATCATCAAAGACACCAGCTCTCCTACCAAACAAGCAAAATTTGCTACTTTCCTACCCTGTTGATAGTTTTTATTGCTTCTTCACAATATGTGCACTTAGATTTTTCTTAAAAAGATAAGCGTTGGAGTAAGGTAGCCAGTTTGCTGGACAAGTCTTGCACTTGGTGGTATCCTTGGGGAAAAGCTCTAGAAAGCAAGTCTGAAGACCACCACCGTGAGATGAAACTGTTTCCTCCAGCCACCTCCAAAACACATTTGTGCTTGTGGGGGACTCAGTCAATGGGGTCCCCAGGAGCAGCCCCAAAGGCTGGGGTGTGAGTGGGGCCCAAGAGCGCCTCCAGGCTCAGCCACCACACAACCGAAGGCTCTCGTGCGGTTAACCTCTCTGAACTTCCATTTCTCCCTGGAAAATGTGGATCAGTGATGCCTGCCCTGACCACACTGCTCACTCTAGAATATTCTATAAGAGAAGCAGCGTGGGGGCCACTGGGATGTGCTTTGGCCCCCCAGTCCCCGGTACACTTTCAGCCCCGCCTCGCATGCGCTCAGGGACTTGGGCGTGTCTCCTCTTCTGTAAGGCCATTCCAACTTGGCAGAATGGCCATAGAGCTGAGGCCAGGCCAGGCCACCTTGACTGTCTCCCCTCCCGTTGCAGACACCTATCAATATTCCAATTCTCTCCATAGTTTGGTATGGCTTTTTCGGTTCTGAATTGATCTAAGGCCTTTGAGTGTCTGTTAATAATTCCTTCTGGGGGCCCCTGGGTGGCTCAGGTGTTAAGCATCTGCCTTTGGCTCAGGTCATGATCCCGGGGTCCTGGGATTGAGCCCCGCATCTCCCTCTCTCTCTGCCTGCCACTCTCCCTGCTTGTGCGCTCTCTCTCTCTGGCAAATAAATAAATAAAATCTTAAAAAAAAAAAGAAAGAAAGAAATGCTTCCTTCTGGCCCAACTCCTCAACAGCCACCAACCTGCAATGCCACCTCCTCTCCCTGCGGTCTCCCCAAAAAGCAGGGGGATAGAAGCAGCCTCTGAGGCCCCTCCTGCACTCCTCCATCACTGGCCCTTCTTAGAGCTCTAACACCCACTTGGGTTGTGGTCCTTCCTGCGCTGTTCCCATGGTTCTACCTGATAAACTTGACTATAAACTGGCTTATTCATCATGCCTCATCTAGAGCACCTAGCACCTGCCCAGGCGGAGCTAGGCCTCCTGTGTTTGCTGAATAAGTTTATTACTCTCCATATAAAACAACACTTCCTTTACTGCTCTAAATTTATACTATGCAAATCTCAAAGGTTGTCCCTTTGTCTATTGTGAACATATCTGCCTTAATCTTCACCACACTCTTCTCAATTTTGTGCTGGAGCATTTTCCACTTCCGCTTTCCCTTGCTTGGCCCCAGAGCTCTGACCCCTCGGGCCCTGCCCCAGCCCCTTCCTGGGCAGACACTTCTACCCTGGCGCCCTGCCTTCCGGAGGAGCTCCCCTCCCCCGCCCTGCCTATGAACACTTTAGAACTTCATGCTCACAAAACAGGACACAGACTCTAGTCCTCCAGTCCAGTGTTGATCCACAGCATTGTCTGGTCTTTGTGGCCCCTGTAGCACATGGAGAATAGAGAATTCTAGACGGTGCCTTATTTGCATCCACCCCCGAGCCCCGGGCCTGCAGGACAGCTACACCCAGAAACTCCATGGTCACCTCAAATGCAACAGGTCTCCCAGAAGGCCACCATCAACCGCCGGAAGGAGGCTCCTTCCCTCCCACTCACACAGGCTCTAGGACCGTGTATCCTGGGGCCCCCATTGCCCATCTTCAAGGGAAGTGGGGCTCCCAGCTGGAGCCATGCCAGGATGGCTCTCAGGGAACACAAGGGTCTACTCTGGCAGGGCAATCCACCCCTGCTCAGTCCACAGAGGTCCTCTGCGGTCTCCAAGCCTCCACCTGGCTCTAACGCCTTGGTTGCCCAGGGGCGCTCCCTTACACGCTCCCTGACCTTGGGGGCATTCCTACAGGTCCGTTCCCCCGCACAACCCTGCCTGTGCTTTTCCTACCTTCTCACGTTGGCATCACTTCCCCCTACTATCTGCTTGTCCAAAACCTCATCAGTCCTCACAGGGAAGTGGAATACCCAGAGGAGAGTGCTGATTAGAAGGAAAACTATAGATGCTACCCAGAGTCTCTGACCTTTCATCTGAACCCCTCCCCGAAGACCCAGAATACAAGCAGGGGGTGGGGGGTGTTGCAGAGGGCTGAGGTCCTCCAGTTCAGGGATGGGGCAGTACAAACTTTCTGTCAAAGGGGGACATCATGTTAATTATTTGCTGTGTGGCCCCAGGTATGTCACTCACCCCCTCTGAGCCTCAATCTCCTGTCTGCCTACACGTCCTTACACAATGTGAGCTACCTGCTGTGAAATGAGTTTGTGAAGAGCAGAGCCCTCTGTGGGTGGGAGGTGGTGGGGGGGCCCTCTGGGTAACATCAGATCATCTGGAGTCTTCTGGAATGGCCCTACTTGCCTGACCTCTCCATTCCTGATAGATGCTTTCTGACTCTGGCACGCTAACGGGCTCACCGGCCTCAGTATTACCTTTTTCACACGATACCGAGCGCCCCAGGAATAGGGGTCTCTGGTTGTACTGGTGGCTGTCTGTAACTCACAGCAAGGCACACGGACGTAACAGCCCTGCAGCTGTGGGGCCCTTCATCCTCCTCCTCATCACCACCCCCCTCCTTCTCCCCGGACAGCCTGACTGGAGAGAGGCCCAGAGTCTGCCCCGGGGGGCAGGGACAGGCTGGACCCCTCCCAAGGCTGACCCTGCCCATAGCGTCCTCACGTCTGTGTTTGACTTTAAAGCTAATCTATCTAGAATTAATGCACTTTCTTCCCGTCCCTAGACGCGCACAGTTCACACCCGCAGCCAGCCCCTTGTCCTTTCCCACCAGCCACTCCCAGGCTGCGCTGCTGGGCTTTGAACATGCCAGGGCAGGGGAGAAGGAGGTACTCGAGGGCACGATGGTGGGCTGAGGTGGCACCTGAGGGCCCCTGTTCGTGACTGGGGTCTCAGAACTCCCTGCGTGGGTAATCTCTCTGCCGCCCTGCAGGGCGCCAAAGACTCCCTTCCCCACCACCCCCTGCCCACTCACCACCCCTCCCCGACCACCCTACGGGGCCTTCAACTCAGGGGTCCCCCCTTTCTACCTGGGGCCTTGGACTCACTCCCAGCACCCCTCACCCCAGCGACTCTCCTGCCCACCCCTTCGCTCCGGTTCTTCCTGGTCTCCAGGGTTGGGGGGGGGATCAGAAAGTCGGGAAGCCACAGGAAATCAGCTTGTAACTGGTTGCTTCCCAGGGAAATGGCCATGACAGTTTCGATAAGGACCCCAGAGCCTGAGTCTCC
Source organism: Mirounga angustirostris (assembly GCF_029215605.1). Classification (NCBI taxonomy): domain Eukaryota; kingdom Metazoa; phylum Chordata; class Mammalia; order Carnivora; family Phocidae; genus Mirounga; species Mirounga angustirostris. The sequence goes on from NW_026991713.1 coordinate 172,808,629, forward strand.
CCCTCAGCCCTTCAGCTGTTTCTAACTAGAGGCACCCCCTGAGCTCTCCCCATGCAAGAAGCTGCTGGATGCTCCGTCCTTCCCTTCCCAGCCAGGGCTGACAGCCTATGCGGTGCCTTTGAGAGGTTTGGGAAGAGCCGGCCTTCTGGGCAGATGCAGCCTGCAGACGAAGGCAGGCAGAGGCCACCATCTGGGTGAAGAAAGAGTCCCTGCTCCCCCAGGGGAGAGGGCTGGAGAGGGGGAGCTGCGGGAGGCCAGCCCCTCTCAGCCCAGGCCACACCCCTCGCCCTGCTGCCACCCGTCTCCAGGGTGACCCCTTTAGCACCCCCAAAGCAGAATGAGGTCAGAGCCCAGGTGTCCAGCTCTTTGGCAGCCCCCTCCCCTGCAAAGGGAGTGGGGGAAAAGAAGGAGGAGCCCTGCCTGAGGCTGGCACACATGGGACCCCCAGGGAGTGCCCGCCCCGATCCCACTCACCCTGAGTCACTGTAGCAGGTGCCCAGAGCCAGAGACCCAGGGTCAGGATCCAGACCACCAGCATCTCCAGATGGGGCCCTGGCTGCAGGGTCTCCCCTCATCAGGAGGGACCAAGAAATGAGAGCTCCCAGGGAAGGACCAGCTATATAAAGGACCCCAGAGACCTTTGCCTTGGGCTAGGGGTGCAGTAGTGAGACTGGGTGGATGGTGTGTGGTGACCACAGGGAGTTGGCCAAAGAGCAGCCCGTCAACTCTCCCCTCTAACTCCACGAAAGCTGACCGCCCACAGCCAGGGTCCCTACGGCGGAAGCCAGAGCCATGGGTGTGGCCGGGCAAGAGGGAGGGACAGGAGGCCGGAGATGTGAGCGTGGGTGGTGGTTAGCAAGGGGCGGGGGCCAAGAAATGCCAGGGAGAGAGTAACTATGGAGGGAGGGGGGACAGTCCTGGAGGGAGTAGCCAGCCACAGGCCAGGCTGACTGAGGGACCCTACACCTCCACCCCTGAGAAGCCCCTCTTTCTTCCAGCCTTCCTTCCCCTCATCCACCTCAGGCTGGCCCCTGGCAAATTTCCAGTGCCTTCCCCCAGGCCTGCGACCACCAGCCCTTCTGGGTGGGAGTCCCATTCACACCTGAGGCTTTATGGTCCTAACCTCCACCCCCAGCCACTGGCAGTCCCAGGGCAAAGGTCCCAGGGGCTTCTCCCAAACCTCCACCCAAAGAACCTCATTCTGTCAGCCCCGACCACCCTCAGCCCCCACAGTAGTGGGAACCGCAGGCCCAAGCCCAAGAGTTGGCAGGCCCTGGCGTGAGCGTGTCTGCCACCCAGGCTTGTGGAGGCTCGAGGCCTTTGGGGAGGCCCAGCTTTACCCATCGGCGCGAATGGCAGCTGACCCGGCCCGGGCCACCCACCCCCCTGACCCAGGCCCGAGCTCCCTATGTCAAGGGAGGAAGGGCAGAGATGACAAACCCAGCAGGCCCCCCACCCGCTGCTGACCCGGAGGCTCACCTGCCACCATCCACTCCATAACGAAATGGCCCCCAGTCTCTAGGAGAACAGTCATGGCCCTGAGGGCTTCCCACAGACCCCTTCCTCCCTTGCTGGGAGAAGCTGGTGCTCCCAGGCCCTCCCACACATCCTCTGGATGCCCCTGTCCTCCAAGTGGAGGTGCTATAAAATGAGGAAGACACAGCAACTTCTTCTACAATAAATGCTATATTGTGCTCATGGGACAATGGAAGCTGGCAGACTTTCTTCCCCAAAGGAGATGTTCCTGCAAAGAAGCCTGGGGACTTCTGGCCTCTGAGGTTACTGCGGGGATGGGGGTGAGGCCAGAGAGGAAAGGGGCCCGGTGGGGAAGTGTTGGGAGGGTGAGGTAGTAGGGGATGGGGGAGAGAGGGCAATGAAGACAAAGGGCTGAGGGAGCTTCTCCACCTCAGGGCCCTGCTTCTGCTCTTCCTTGAGGCCCCAGAAAACCGGGATCCTGGGCCTTTGGAATCGAGAAGAAGGAATGGAGCCTCAGAATGGGGGACCAGGGCCTGAGAAGCACCAGCTGGGGGGCCTGAGAGGCAGAGGACATCCATACCTGGCTGGGAATGGGGTGTGGAGGGAGGAGGGAGGATTTAAGACTGGGGCCCTGGGATGGGGGGTGCTAAGGATTTAGGGTGAGATTATAAGGGTGGGGGAGGCGACAAACTGGGGGAGACTTGGGGCTGGGCGCTGGGCTGGGAGCGATTTAAGAAGTGGGTTCCTAGGGGGAGATCTAAGGGTGGGAACCAGGGGTGCAGCAAGGAGTTACATAAGGAGCAGGTAGGAGGATGTTTACAGGTGCAGGTGGGGAACTGGTATAGGGATGCTCACAGGAGAATAGAGACTGAGGTCCGAGACCCCCAAAGGATGTGGGGATGGGGATCTGCGAGAGACCACATAAGCACGAGGGCAGACACAGGAAGGTGCATTGGGACAGAGATCTGACAGAGCGCGTCTGGTTTTCACAGTAACCGCATGGGGTATCAGGACAAGGATGCCCTACTCATCTTAACAGGGTTCAGAGAAGTGACTGACTTGGCCAAGGCCCCACAGTGCAAGAGCCTGGATTTGAACTGGGTCTCCAGGTGAGCTTCACCCAAGTCAGGAGAAGGATGAGGGTCAGGGAGATGGTCTGAGTTTGCTCAAGGAAACCAGGAGACAGAGTTGCCCAAGTCCTTGGGCCATCCCTTGGAATGGATGTGGTTCAGATGGTTTCTTCTCACTGTCTGGGGCAGGGTAGAGGGGGAGGTGCCGGGCTCACAGCAAGGATGAGGCCAACCTCAGGTCTCTGGATATGCACCTGCCACAGAATATGTACCAAAGAAGGGGTGAGAACAGGGAACCACCCTGCTCAGGCTGGCTGGAAGGTCACTGCCTCCTGGTCCTAGCCCAGCCCCCTGCCCTGGTGGGTGGAGGGAGGGCATCTGGACCTGGATCTGGGAGAGTTCCTTACCATCCCCCCTTTGTCCCCCTCACCCTCACATTGGTGTCCACAGTCTCCAAGGCCACCTGGAAGTGTTCTTCCTTGACTAGAGAGAGAAAAAGAGGAGGGGAGGAAAGAACAGGAGGAAAGAGAGGTGAGAAGGGGCAGGAAAGGTGGGGAAGGCAAGGTCTGGCAGGGGGGCTCCTGTGCCCCCGGGCCTGCCCTGCAGGGATGGCCCCGGCAGGACCTTCGCCTTCCTCTGGAGGTGCCCAGGGAAGCGGTGACTCGAGCTTCCCAACACGAGGTACGCGTCCGCCTTGGGCAAGGGAGGACGTTGGGTCCTTCCCAGGCCGCAGTGGTGCCCAGGAAAGCCCCTGTCCCCCTTCCCCAGGAGGCGGGACTCACCTGTTTGGTCGTCCTCCAAGCCCAAGTTTGAAAAAGTCCCCACAGTGTCCTCATCCCAGATCTCGAACCATTTCCTGTCGTCATCCCAGGACCTGGGTCGGGGCAACGCGCCGCCACGTCAGAGCAGGGCCGCCCCAGCTGGGACCCCTTGGCCGCCCTCACCCCCACCCCCAGCGCGCTCACCGGCCTCCACCTTGGCCACCTCGCTGGGAGCGGGAGCGCGCGACGAAGAGGCTCAGGGACGCCAGCAGCCCCAGCAGCAGCAGAGCCCAGACCCCCGCCAGGCCCCTGATCAGCGCCCTCCAGGCGACGGCCACCTGGCAGCGCGGGCCCGAGAACCAGTGCGTGTCCGTGGAGAAGCAGCTGGAGCAGGGGGTCACAGGTCACAGACCCTCACCACCTTCCCCGCCGGGTCCACTCGTGCACACGGACCCCTCGGGTGCTGGCAGGTGGGCGGGGCTCCACCGTGGGCCGAGGGGGCGGGGCCGGGGCGGCGCCGGGGTGAGCGGCCAGCTGGTAGGCCTGGCGGGCTGTGGGCGGGGCTCCCGCGGACGTGCTGAGTCTCACCGGCAAGCAGGACCGCTCCTCTCCACAAGGCACTGGCCCTGGTGACAGTCGATGGCGCCGTCCACGCCCAAAGTGCATTTGGTGACACAGCGGAGCCGGTTCTCCTCCACCAAGGGGAAGTAGAAATCCTCATAGCCTTTGGCAGTGGCGCGGCGACAGATGGCTGGGAGTGGGTAAGGGGTTGCAGAAAGACAGGGACCTCATCCGCTCTACTCAGGGGCCTGGTTATAATGGCTCTGAAAATAGATGGGGGAAACTACATTTCCGAGGGTGGGGTGTCCTGGGGTAGACCGTAGGATTAGATGAAGGGAAGGCAGATCCCCAGGACCTTCACCCTCTCCTCACCTTCTCTGCTAGTCTTCAGGTGGAAGCTACTAACAAGGGCCAGGAAGGGCAGCCCTGCCCAGGGTCACATCACTTGCCTCCATGAAAGGTCTCCTCCGCCTCCCCAGGGAGTTTCAGTGGGCAAATGTTCCTGGTGGGAGGGTCATGGCCTCCTGGGGCCACTCAGCCCTTTGCCCACCCTCACCTTCCAGAGTCAGCTCCTTCCTGGTGTTATTGTTCACCTTGATGGAGTCAGGCTTAAAACACAGGGCTGGGGGGACACAGGCACAGGTGGATTTGGGGGAGGTTAAGGGCTCAGGGACAGATAAGCAGAGCAGGGAAGCCCAGGGAGGGGCAAAGAGGGCTCTGTCCCTATGGGGGAGATGTGGAGGGGCCACAAGGGAATGCTCCTCTTGCCTCCCTCATTTCCCTCCGAATAAGCAAGGGTCCTCAGCCATCCTGAAAATTTGGAGAACTGTCAAGGGGTCTTCCCCAGTACCCAGGTTCTGGCAGGCCCCTCCTTAGTCCCATTCTTGACCCAGTTGGCTGTAAACCTACCCCTTCCTCTCCCAATCTGCTGGAAGGACCCCAGGGCTGGCACCTGAGCCCAGAGGCTCCTATCAAAGCTGGTAGCTCTGGCCCTGACCCCTCCCTGCAGCTTTGGCTCACTCTGGTTATTCTGGCAGTTGTCCCCATTATGGCTGACATTCTGGAGCTCCTCCTTCAGGACTGACTTCATCTTCTCATACTCGCTCTCCAGATGGGGGCTAAAGGGCAACTCCAGCAGGACTAGATAGTCCACCACAATGCTGCCACTCCTGAGGGGGTCGAGAGGGTCGGGGGTCTTACAGGGTGCTCAGGCCTAGGGCACATAAGTCTTTAGGAGGGCACCTCCAGGACCAACCACAAGTGCACTGGTATTGGGAGGAAGGCAGAAGCAATGAGTTGGGATTCCAGGAACATTATTTGCAGGAGCCACCAGCATCCCTGATTTAATCAGCCCAGAAGGCAGGACAAGGAATGATTAACATTCTCTTGCCTTGCATCAAGCTGTTACCAAACCAGGCCCTCTTGAGCTCTCTGCCTCACTCATGCTGACCCACTCAGTAGGCCAGGTGCCAGCCAGAGAAAAGCTAGCTACTGTCCAGACACCAGGCTTCCCACAATTCTTCATGTGCCACCTCCCTGCATGTCCCATGTAATCTCTTTCCTTCCAAATCATGTTTTAAAAGGAGGGGTGGCATCTCTCCTATAGAGAAATGACCACAGAAAATGACTGAAACAAAATCCCCCATGAAGTGATTGGCTCCCCCATCTCCTTCCTTCACCTCTCTCTTTCTAAAATCTGATGATTCCAAAAGGAAAAGATGTCTTCTCCAGCTTTTCTTTGTGCCCCTTGCCCCCACCCAATGCTGCTTCCACAGCCCCATAAGGGTCTCCTACCTCAATGACAGGATCTCCACATCCTTGAACCCCTGCACATTTTGGTAAATCTTCTGCATCTGAAATGCCAAGATCCTTGGGCTCACACCTGAACCTTGTGACCCGCGTGTACCCAGGCGCCCAAGCTCAGCTTCAGGGAAGCACCCTGGAGTTCCCTCCCTTTCCCCGTCACCTGATCCCGGAAGGTGTCACTGAAATCTTTGTAGGCCGTGGAAGTGCAGTCATTGAGGTCCGGGGAGAACGCCTGGTCAACAGACACCTCCATGCCCACTTCGGCATCCACAGTGTCTGCGCACAGCATACCCTGCTCTGGTCACTTCACCGTCCACTCCCGTCTGACATCACCACCACCACCGCGACCCGGAGGATCCTCCCATTGCCCCTCTCTGCGTTCCCTGAGGAATGACCGAACAGTAGCAAGAAGGAAGATGGGACTTTTTCCCCCCACAAGCGGAAGATAGGATTTCTAGGATTTGTTGTGTTGAGATGTAGGAAAGATTAGAGGTAAGGAGGCATAGCAGCCAGGCCTGTGGTCTCTCCCTTGTCTGGCCCAGTGTCAGGCAGAATAATGGCTCCCCAAGATGCCTGTGTCTTCATCCCCAGAACCTCCGGATATGTTATGCTACATGGCATGGGGGAATCAGGATTGCAGACAGAATTTAAATCACTAATCAGCTGACTAAAATGGGAAAATTAACGTGGATTGCTGGGTGGGCTCAACATAATCCTAAGAGTCCTTGGCAGTGGAAAAGAGAGGCAGAAGAGGTCAAAATCGGTCACAAGATGTGACTACAGAAGAAGGGCGCAGAGATGTAATGTTGCCAGCCTCAAAGATGGAAGAGGGAGCCTTGAGACAAGGAACGTGAGAGGCTTCAGAACCTCAAAAGAGCAAAGAAATGGATTCTCCCCTAAAGCCTCCAGAAAGGCACACAGGCCCGCCGACACCTTGACATTAGCCCAGTTAGCCTCACGTCAGACTCCTAGCTACAGAATTGTAAGACAATACATTTGCATTGTTTCAGCTGCTAAGTTTATGATCATTTGTTACAGCAGCATTTAGAAGCTAATACAGCTCCTAGCAGCCCAGACTGGGAAGGAGACCACAGGAAGGAGTGTGATACCAACCACCTCCTGGAGGTGAGGGTGGAAAGGAGGCATGACACGGGGTAGAGGAAAGCATGGGACAGAAGGCAGGGATGGAGGAATTAGGCAAAATGACATGAGTGCTGACAGGCGAACCACAGGACTGGACCCAGGGAGAGTCAGTGGCATCTGCCAGGAGGAAGTGCAAAAGGCAGGGCTCTGGCAACTCACCCAGATCCACCTGTCCCACCACAAACTCGCAACGGGAGCCATAGAAGGTACGAAGGCAGTGGCACGTGAGGCCATCCCATTTACCCCCATTCTGGCACCTGATCTCCTGGAGCTCACAGTGGTCCCCAGAGAACCCCAAGGGGCAGTGGCAGAGGCCCTGCATCCAGGTGCCACCATTGTCACAGGTGCCTGGACAGCACAGGAAAAAAAGGAAGTTCAGGATAGGGCTTGCCCTTGGTGACAGAGAAATTTATCAGAGGAGAGAGAAGAGGGAACAGGGAAGCAGGAGGTCCAACCTGGCGTGGTGGTCAACCTAGACTGTGTGGTCATCTGAGTAGTGGTCGAAGTGGTCCTGGGTGACTTAAGGGTGGTAGTACTCTGAGGGGTAATCGCCGGTGTTTCTGGAGTCTTGGTAGTGGTTGGGGTGGAGTGAGTCGACTTGATTGAAGTCACCATGGCAGTTGGAAAGCTATTGCTTGGTTTCGTCGTCAGTGGGAGGCTAGTGAATCCAGGCATATGTGGGATGGTTATAGAATTGGTGTTCATCCAGTTTCCACTGGTGGGTCTTGGAGCACTTGTCAAAACTGTGTAACTGGGGACAGTCCCAGTGCTGACAGAACTAGAACTAGGAGCATCTGTTATGCTGTTGGTAGGATGAGTTTCCCGAACAGCAGAAGCGTCCGTACGCATAGGAAACACAGTTGTCATACTGGTGGAACCAGGAGAGGTGGCCATCTCAGTAGTAGAAGTAAACACTGACATTGGGATGGTGGCCACAGAAGTAACTTCACTACTTGGACCCATTTCCATACATGAAGTAGTGGGAGAGGCAGGTGCTATTGTAACTGATACAGATTCTGGACATGGGGTGGTAGAAGAAATGAAACAGGTGGTGGTTGTTTCAGTAGCAAAGGTCTTTAGAGAAGATGTGACTGGAGACGTTCTTATAGTTTCAGATGAAAAAGGAGTAGTGAAAGCAGTAGCAGAAGAGCCTGTATTTTCCATTCTAGAGAGAGGTGAGGGTGTAGAAAGAGAGGTAGTGGTGGTGGTGAGCATTGAAGTTACACTGGTGGAGGATAGAGAAGAGGACGTTATTGTTGCGGATATTGAAGAAGAGATAATAGTACCAAAAGAAGTAGTTATTGCATTTGTAGATGTACTCAGACTAGGGAACGATGATGTTGGAGAAACACAGGAAGTACTGGGTGGTACTGTGGGGGTGGGTGTTGTTACCAACATCGTAGTAACAGTCATGGCTGTTTCTGGGGTAGAGGGAGTGGGCGAAGTGGCTGTGATCGGGGTAGAGCTTGAAGTGTGGGTGGGAGTGGTGATGTCAGCTGTGGCCACTGTGACTACAGGGGTGGATGCAGCCCTGGTACTAAGGAGTGTAGTAATCAAGGTGGATGAAGGGGTAGTGTTTGTGGTCGAATCGGAGACTGATTCTGTGGTTGGGGCAGGTGGAGAAGACAGATGCATGCTCACGGCTGATGTCAAGGTATTGGTGGTCACTGGAGTAGAGGAGGTAAATGTCAGAGAACCAACCGGATTCGTGGGAGTGACTGGTGATGTGGTTGCAAGAGGAGAAGTAATCTCTGTGGTGAGAGACTGCATCCAAACACCCCCAGTGGGAGTTAGTGTGGTCTTCCAGGTGGATGGGGCATGAGAAGGTGTGACGGTCATCTTGCGTGTATATGTAGTAAATGCAGTAGAGGAGGGGAGCCCAGTGGTCGGGGATGTTGTGTGTGTGGCAGTGGCAGTGGGTGCTGGGGTGGATTCAGCATGTATGTGCCACGTACCTGTGCCTGTTGCATATGAGGTGGTACTCTCTGTCTGTGTGGTCCCGGTACTGCTGGTAGACACGGGAGAGGAGCCTGCAGATGCAACCGGAGTGTCTGTAGCAAAGGTAGGAGGTCGAGTGCTGTGCGTACTTGTGGGCATGGTTGCCGTAGCAGGCATTGTGGTAGAGGTTGTGATGACACTGGATGATATGTCTTGTATTCTGGACAGTGGGGAGAGATGGGATGATGTAGGTGGGTGTTGCCACTGTGCTGGAAGCAGTGATTGTGGAGGTGAGGTCAGTAATGGTAGTCAGTGAGCCGGTGGTAGCCCTGGCTGTAGGGGTGATGGTTGTCCGTGTTGAGTTGGGCATGGCTGTACTAACAGAGGACGAGTTTATGGCAGTGGTTATCCTCGGGGTACCAGTGGTAGAGGGAGTTGGGGTTATCGCTGATGTGGTTGTGCTTCCTTTAGAAGAGATGTTTGAAGAAGTGACACCTGGGGTACTGTGTGGTATTGCAGGAGTGGGCGCTGTTACCACAATCGTGGTCGTAGTTTCTGGAGTGGAGGAAGTGGGCAAAGAGGCTGTGTTCAAGGTGGCCATGGTTGAAATGTTGGTGGGAGGGGTGATGTCCGTTGTGGCCACGGTGCCAATACTAGTGGGAGATATAGGGGTGGACGTGACATGGGTTGTAGGGAGGGTAGTAATCAAGGTGGATATCGGGGTAACGGTTGTGGTCCAGCTGGAGACTGAATCTGTGGATGGAGCAGGTGGAGAAAACAGACGCATACTCGTGGCTGATGTCAAGGTATTGGTGTTCAGTGGAATAGAAGAGGCTGATGCTGGAGAACTGACTGCGTTCCTGGGCGTGATTAAGGATGTAGTTGAGGGAGGAGAAGTAATCTCTGTCATGAGAGACACTGTGGAAATGTCTTTTGTAGGAGTAAGTGTAGTTTTCCAGGTGGTCATCTTGCCCGTGTGTGTGGCGGCTCCAGGGGGAGAGTGTGGTTCTGTGGTTGTGCATGTTGTATAAACATTGGTGGCAGTGGGTTCCAGGGTGGGTTCAGAGGTGGCAGATGTGGGGGAAACCACTGTGGTTTTTGGAGTGACTGATGATGTGATTGGAGAAGTCCAAGTAATTCCTGTTGTGAGAGTTTCTTTAGGGGTGTCACTCCCCAGAACGAGTTTTGTTTCCATAGAACTCATTGTTTTCAAAGTAATTGGTGTACTGAGTGCAGCAGTCGTTCCAGTAGAAGCAGATATACTTTGCGTTGTAGGTGTTGTTAATATATTTACTGTTGTGGGATCATGAGTGGTGGCAGTTGCTGTTCTGAATGTACTGGCGGTGTTCGGAAATGAAGCCGTGGTTGTAATCAAGGTGCTACTGGTGATGGGTGAGGAGTTGTTATCAGTTACGATTGCTGAGATGTTCGTGGCAGTTAGAGAAGTAGAAGTGATGACGGGGGTAAGAGACCTGGGTGTATGAATGCTTGCTGTGGTCTGGCTAGCCCTTTTTGTGGTACCAGTAGTAGAGGATATCGGAGTATGGGAGGTTGTGTGTGGGGTTGAGACAGAGGAAGAAGAGAGTAGGGCCATGGTTGTGGGAGTTTTCCCCAGAGTGGTGGTGGTAGTGGGAGGAGAGGTTATGGCTGAGGTGAGTCTCTCGGTGGTGGTCAGGGTCATGCAGGTGGTGGGGTAAGTGGTAGTGATTATAAAGCTCGTGGGATTGATGCACTTTGTGGTGCTCGTGTAGACAATGAGGGTGGGTGGAGTGGTTTCCACCTTGATGACAAGCTTGGACGTTGGGATTGTTGAGGTGTTGGACTTGACTGTAGTTTGGAGCAATGCCTCAGAAATAGGTTTAAAGTGAGGGGAGGTGGTGAGAGTGGTAAGTGTGTGTTCCCTACTGTTGAGAGCTGGAGGGGCCCTGCTGGGGATGCCGAGTGGCCACCGCGCTGCACCTGTGGAACGTGGGGAGTTGCTGAGAGCAGTGTGAGCTGCTTCTGTTCTGGGAAAAAGCTCAGTAGAGGTGGATGGAGCCATGGGGAACGTGCCTACATTGAGGACAGAAGAGAGGGATTCATTTGCAGATAGCGTTGACACGATAAACCCCACGTAGCTTAGTCACTACCCCATTTTCCAGATAGTATCACAGAAGGTAGGACGTTCCATTGCTTATCCCTCCATCAGAGGCAGTTTGGGGCTATGGCCTTTCAGGTTCTGAAGGGGATGCCCTCAGTCCTTTGGCCCCTCTTCTGAGTGGGGACCTTCCAGCCCTAGGGACGGCTGTGCTGAGCATGCATGTTCTGCTGAGGGTCCTCCCACCTCACCCCTTTCTCCACACATACATGTTTCCCTTACTCTGCTCCCTCCTCTTCCCCACCTGCTGCCCAAAGTCCCCGCCCTTTGGCTCTCCTCTGCCCTTCTCCCTATGACGCACTGCTGTCTCGGCTGACTCTCCTCTTCCAAGAGAACCCCACCAAGTCTGGGTTTGTGGGGGGAACACATCATGGACACTGGAGCCATTGGGTCAGAGAGGGGAAAATTGCATAGAGAACAGCAAAGGGAAAACCAGAGTTTGAGGCTCAGACTCTATTGAGTTTGAGGGACAGGGAGAGAGGACCACACTGACAGGCTGAAGGACAGGACAGAAAAGGAAACTTCCAGAAAGTGATAAGTCAGAAGGTAGGCATGGCTTCGGCTGCCTTCAGCTCAGGTCATGATCCCTGCATTGGGCTCCCTGCTCAACAGAGAGCCTGCTTCTCTCTCTCTCTCCCTCTGTGACTCCCCCTGCTTGTGGGCTCTCTCTCAAATAAATAAATAAATAAAATCTTAAAAAAAAAAAAGGTAGGCATGAATTCCAAAGACCTTAAGGTTTAGCAGTGAGTGTCAATAAAAACAGACGTATTTTCTATCACCCACTCTATTTTGGCCACTGGGTTAATTAGTTTACAAACATGAACCCCTAACTCTACAGATATCATCAACCCCACTTAAGAGTGAGGGTCAGAGGGGCGCCTGGGTGGCTCAGATGGTTAAGCATCTGCCTTCGGCTCAGGTCATGATCCCAGAGTCCTGGGATCAAGCCCCACATCGGGCTCCTGGCTCAGCGGGGAGCCTGCTTCTCCCTCTGCCTCTCTCCCTGCTCATGCTCTCTCTCTCTGTATCTCTGTGTCTCAAATGAATAAATAAAAACTTAAAAAAAAAAAAAGAGTGAGGGTCAGAGATCTCATTATGCTGGGGTGAGTGGCAGAGAGACTCCTGCAGCCACAGCATTTGCAAGCAGGAAGTGCCCAGACCTCCTGCCCACCCAGCATTAGCCTCCTCCTCACCTTGGACCGAGAACATCTTTGTTCTGAGAGCTGGGATTTCATTTCTCAGCCTAGCTGGGTATGTCAGGGAGGTGGGAGGGGGGATTATGAAGATTCCTGGGTTAGAGCCCTTAGTGCCAGGAGGTGGCCCTAGAGGTAAGTGAGAGGGTGGTCCATGGGCCTCTAGGTTGGGAAGGTGTAGGACTGAGGGTCAGGAACAGACACCAAGAGACAGAGGGAAGGGAAATACAGAGGAATTATGGGATTCCTAAGGGACAGGAAAGAGAAAGCCCTGGACCGCACGCCGGTTAGTATACACCCACCCTTTGGGAGCAATCAGGATCTCCCCAGCCCAGCCCTGCCAATGACAACTGTGCCCAGAAACATGGGCCGGGTGGGGGCAGGGAGAGATAGAGGCAGAGCTGGAGGAGGGGACTGGGAACAAAGGCAAAGATGCCCCAGAGAGAGGAGAGAACCCCAGGGGAAGAGGTGGAGCTGTCATGGAGAGAGCACCCCTGGAAGTTAAGGAAGAGTCCAGAATGGACAGAGCACCGGGCTGGTGAGGGGAGGGACAGAAGAGAAGTGAGGGCTCAGAAAACCAAATCAAAGGGAAGAGCACTTCTCTGGAAAGAGGTTATGCCCGCTCTCCCGATGCAAGCACCCACGCTCACAACCTGCTTGGTCCTGGGTGGAGAGCAGCACCAGCTGGACCCAGCTTCCTTTCTCCTCGATGCCTCCCACACCCAAAGCTCTGAGGAATCTCTCCTCAGTCTCCACTTAGGCCTCAGAGCCACTTCCCCACACACCCCTGCCCCAAAACATCAGCCCTTTCCCCACCGGCCCCCTCACCTCTGAGCACCCAGAGGAAGACGAGGAGCCTGAGCAGCCGCATGGGCCTGGCGAGGCAGGTAGAGCAGGTGCCAGCACAGGGGGTGGCTACAGGAGATGGCCACTATGTACATAGCAGCACCCAGCGGGGACTGAAAGGTGTGGCTCTCTGCCCTGCTAGACGTGGGGGCTGAGCATAGGCTCCCCGTTGCACCACCTCTTCCCCCCTTCTCCAGGTATCTGACTTCATTGCTGTTGGAAGGACACCAAGAAGGTAGGACTAGCCCAGGAGGTGTCAAACAGGGAGTGCTGCTGGTGGCCCACTCAGAGGAGTTCCTAGAACCCTGCCTTTCCCCTCCCCTGCCCCCCACCAAGAACCAGCAAAACTGGATGGAGAATACACTTGGTCAAGACCTTGGACTCTGGAGTCTGGGCTTGACTCTCACAGCCTCTCGTTAGTTTCAGTCCCAGCTTCAGGACAGGGAGGGGAAAACTTGTTCTCCTCACTCCCTCTCCCCCTTGCTCTTCCCTCTCTCCATCCTGCCCTTAGCATGACTTGGGCTGAGACCCCATAACCAAAGCCATGGGAGCAATGCGGCATTCAATCAGAAGTCATTTTAATATCTGAGGATCTGGGCCAGGTCCAGAAAAGAAGATACAGATGGCCAGTGGAAATGATCAAACAAAAGGATGTTTTGACACAGCAGATTGGCAACTATTATGAAGTTTGAGCCCCTTCAGTGTCGGCAAAGGTGTGAAGAACACACACTCTTACCCAGCTGGTGGGAGTGTAAGTGTGTTGGGCTGCTCTGAAAAGCCCATTTGGTGACATCTATTAAAATTTTAAATGCATGCTCAAGGACCTAGTAATTCGACCACTGTGTCTCCGTGTTCAAGAAGCACTTCACAAAGGTATTCACAAGGATGTTTATTGCCATCCAGCTTATTGTGATTCCAACAGAAATGGGAAACAACCCAAATCTCCCTCAATAGGAATCTAGAATGACTATGGAATCATCACACTATAGACTACCATGCTTGAATCAAAACGAAGAGTACCATAATGGAAAGACTCTCAGAATGGCTTGTTCAGTGAAACCAAGAGACACAGTTTTGTTAAAACACACACATATGTATTTCCTATGAATGCACACACAGACACAGACACACAGGTAAATGCATTCAAAATTTGAAAGAAAAAAAAAAAGCTCACCTACCCCAATAACAAGGGTAAGATTAATTCAGAGAAGCAAGAAGGAACTAGGTAGGGTTCAGAATGATAGTCAGGGAACATTAGCTCTATCTGTAGTTTCTACTTTTTACCTTGACAAAGATTTCTCTCCTTGACCAAACTCTGACAAGCCTCCCCTGAGCCCTGTTCCCAACTAATCTTCAACCCTGGCCTATAAAGGCTTGAACAATCACCAACACAGTTCTAAGAGCTCAAGGCCACATCCCTAGGCTGACCCCAACCTCCCTTAAAGTGCCTGCCTGAGAAAACTCAAGGCTTCCAAAAGAATTTACTATTTGTCCCAGCAAACACCCGAATATAAGGCCTCTGTCTCCCAGCCTCTGGGGAAAGGTAGGAGCCTAACTTTAATAAGCACCAGTTAGCAAACCCAGATGGGTCTCATACGGACCACATCCCCTACACTTCCTGTAACTATTCACTCCCCCAGTCCCCTGAGCCCCACTCCCTCCCACCCCCCTCCCTCACTCTCCCTTGACCTCTGTGCAAACCAGAGTTCAGTTCCTGCTGGACTCTTTCCTATTGTAACAGTATGTTACTGATTAAAATCTGTCCTTAACACTTTAACTAGGGTCTGGCTTTGTTTATCCTTGACAACTTGAAGATGATGTTATGCTTTTGAAGGTAATGTAAAAGAATTTAGAAGAGGATTCTGGGAGCACCTGGGTGGCTCATTTGGTTAAGTGTCCAACTCGATTTCAGCTCTGGTCATGATCTTGTGGTCATAGGATCAAGTTCCCTACTGGTTCCCTACTCAGTGGGGTTCCGCATCTGGTTCCCTACTCAGTGGGGAGTCTGCTTGAGATTCTCTGCCTCTCCCTCCCGCTTGTGTGCACTCTCTCTCTCTCTCAAACAAATAAATCTTTTAGGAGGAGGAGGAGAAGAAGAAGAGGAAGAA
Organism: Mirounga angustirostris; assembly: GCF_029215605.1. Lineage (NCBI taxonomy): Eukaryota > Metazoa > Chordata > Mammalia > Carnivora > Phocidae > Mirounga > Mirounga angustirostris. Next base: position 172,823,668 of record NW_026991713.1, read on the forward strand.
GAAGGAAGAGGAGGAGGAAAAGTGGAGGAGGTGGAAGAGGAAGATTTTGGAGAGATGGTGGAGCAGGAACCAGGAATCCATCTCCCCACCTAGATGACAATTGCAATTGCACTAGCAAAATCTGTCTGATGTAACATACTTTGGTCGCTGATTATAGCTTCTAATCACAAAGGTTCAGACAAAGAGGCAGCCATTCTTACAAGCCCTTCCCCCTCCATTTGAAATGAATTCCAGGGGATTTAAAAGACTGACCTCCTTTTTCCTCCCCTTCAGTTTTTGCTTTTTTCCCCTTTGGGAGTTGCACGTTAAAGACTAGGACATCCAAAAACAACTGTATATGTGGAAAAAATTAGAAAGTGACCAAGCATGCTCAGGGACAGAATCAGAACAAACCTCAGAAGACCTTAGTTATACCTAATGCCCATCTTCAGCACAGAGACACCCTACAATAACCAACAAAAACAATAAGCAAAAACTCTGGGGAAGGAGGAGAATCTGAGTTCCAGAGTTACAATACTATTAGACTTAAATGTTCTGTGTCCAATAAAAAAAAAATCACCAAGCATACAAAGAAACAGGAAAGTATGGTCCATTCAAAGAAAAAAGAATCTAATAGAAACTATACCTGAAGAAGACCTAATAGAAGATATACTAGGCAAAGACTTTAAAACAACTGTCTTGAGGATGTTCAAAGAACTAAAGGAAGATACGGAGAGAGTAAAAAAAATGATGCATGAACAAAATGGAAAAATCAATAAAGAGACAGAATCTAAAAAGAAATCAAAAAGAAAGAGCTGTAAAGCACAACTGAAGTGAAAAATTCATTAGAGGGATTCAAAGGCATATTTGAGCAGGCAGAAGAAAGAATCAACAAACTTGAAGATAGGACCATGGATTATTAAATTGGTGAAATGGGAAGAAAAAAGAGTGAAGAAAAGTGGATGGAGCCTAATGAACCTGTGGGACATCATCAAATGGAACAACATATGCATTCTGGGAGTCCCAGAAGGATAAGAGAGAGAAAGGGGCAGAGAGATATCTGAAAGATTACTGGCTGAAAACTTTTCGAATTTGATGAAAGACATAAATATAACCACCCAAGACGCTCAGTAAACCTCAAGTAGGATGAACTCAAAGATACCCAAACTAATACACATTATAATTTAACCTTGAAAAGACAGAGAATCTTTTTTTTTTTAAGATTTTATTTTATTTTATTTTGACAGAGAGAGACACAGCGAGGGAGGGAATACAAGCAGGGGGAGTGGGAGAGGGAGAAGCAGGCTCTCTGCAGAGCAGGGAGCCCAATGTGGGGCTCGATCCCAAGACCCTGGGATCATGACCTGAGCTGAAGGCAGACACTTAACAACTGAGCCACCCAGGCACCCCGACAAAGAGAGAATCTTGAAAGCAGCAAGAGGGAAGCAAATTGTCAAGTACAAGAGATCCTCAGTAAGTTTATCAGCAGATTTCTCATCAGAAACTTTGGAGGCCAGGGGGCGCCTGGGTGGCTCAGTTGTTAAGCATCTGCCTTCGGCTTGGGTCATGATCTCAGGGTCCTGGGATTGAGCCCCACATCGGGCTCCCTGCTTGGCAGGAAGCCTGTTTCTCCCTCTCCCACTCCCCCTGCTTGTGTTCCCTTTCTCACTGTGTCTCTCTCTGTCAAATAAATAAATAAAATCTTTAAATAAATAAATAAATAAACAAATAAATAATTTTAAAAAAAGAAAGAAAGAAACTTTGGAGGCCGGAAGACAATGGGCTGGTATATTCAAGGTGCTAAAAGAAAAAATCTGTCAGCCAAGAATCCTATATCCAGTAAACCAGTCCTTCAAAAGTGCCAATCAAGACATTCTCAGATAAACAAAAGCTGAGGGAGTTCGTGACCACTGACTTGTCCTTCAAGGAATGCTCAAGGGAGTACTTTAAAGTGAAGTTAAAGGACACTAAACATTAACTCAAATCTGTATGGAGTGATAAAGATCTCAATAAAGGTAAAAAATTGGGCAATTATAAAAGCTACCAATTTTGTAACAGTGGTTTGTAACTAACACTTTTCCACATGATTTAAGAGACTAATATATTTAGGGGCACCTGGGTGGTTCAGTCAGTTAAGCATCTGCCTTCAGCTCAGGTCATGATCCCAGGGTCCTGGGATTGAGCTGCGCGTCGGGCTCCCCACTCGGCAGGGAGTCTGCTTCTCCCGCTCCCTCTATCTCTTCCCCCTGTTTGTGCTCTCTCTCTCTTTCACTCCATCTCACTCTCTCTCTCTCTCTCTCTCGAATAAATGAAATCTTTTAAAAAGAGAGACCAATATATTTAAATTAGAAAAAACAATTATTAGTGTAAGAGCTAATATTAGTGTAACTTTTGTTTAAAACTCCAAAACTTGTTTTCTACATAATTTAAGAAACTAATGCATTTAAAAGAATTATTAGTTTGTGTTTTGGGGCACACAATGTATAAAGATGTAATTTTGTGGGCGCCTGGGTGGCTCAGATGGTTAAGCGTCTGCCTTCGGCTCAGGTCATGATCCCAGGGTCCTGGGATCGAGTCCCACATCGGGCTCCCTGCTCCTTGGGAGCCTGCTTCTCCCTCTGCCTCTCTCTCTTTCTCTGTCTCTCATGAATAAATAAATAAAAAATCTTAAAAAAAAAAAAGATGTAATTTTGTGATATCAACAACCAAAAGGGGTGGTAACATAGCTATAAAGGAACAGAGTTTTGTGTGCTATTGTAGTTAAGCTGGTATAAATTCAAATTAGAGTGTTATAACCTTAGGACATTAAATGCAATCCCTGTGGTAACCACAAGTTACAGACTATACACAAGCTATAGAAAATATACAAAAGGAAATGAGAAAGGAATTTAAATATTTCACTACCAAAAAAAAAACCCCACTAAACATAAGTAATGCAGAAAATGAAGGATCAAAAAAAGCTATAAGGCATATAGAAAACAAAGAGCAAAATGACAATAGTCCCTTCTTATCAGTAATTACTTTAGATATAAATGGATTAAACTCTCCAATCAAGAGACAGAGATTAGCAGAATGGATAAAAACTCATGGTCCAACTGCATATGTCTGCAAGAAACTTGAACTACAAAGACGCAAACAGGTTGGAAGTGGTTGCCAAAGGCTTGGGGAGGAAATGGAGAACGGTTACTGAGTGACCACAGAATTTCAATTTTACAAGATGAAAAGAGTTACAGAGATGGATGGTGGTGATGGCTGCCCAGTAATGTGAACATACACATAGGGTAATGCAGGCTGCTGCCCAGGAAAGTGGAGTCGACCATGGAAGCCCCATTCAGTCAAGAGATGGATGTCACATATGAATTCAGGCCAGAAGGTGACATCAGCACCAGCACAGGGTGACACAGTTATGTGGTGCTTCTGTTCCAGGTGAACTGAAGAGTGCAGGAGGCCCAGAAAGCTCGGAGGAGGCAGAGATAAGTGTGGGAAGGACTAGAGTCCAGGGGGGAATATTGGAAGGCAGAGGTCAAAGTGCCACTCATCACAATTGGGGGTTTCTCTTTATAGAAAAGAATAAAAGTTATGAATATAAACTTAGATATAGCAATGCGTAAGGCCTTGGAGTTTTTGCAGAGGGGAACCCCATAAATCCTCCTCTTCCTGGGAGGCCCAAGACTCAGGAGGTCTCAGGGGGGTTGCAAAGTGGAAAGGCAGTTGGCAAACTCACCTATGCCAGACCCTCTGGGAGCTCCTTGAGGCTCTGTGCCTCTCACATCTTGTGAGTGAACACATTTTTATCCAGAGTCGCTGAAGGAATTGCAGACAAGAGGCATTGTGAATACTCCCCAAGCAGTGCTGGCTAGCACCAGACATGCACCTGGACTCACCGAAATTTAGGGGACACCTTATATTGCTCTGGCCTCAGAGGGTGTGTGGTCAAGCTGGGGAAGTGAGCAAAGGAATGAAAAGATAAATCAGCAAGATGAGGTGGCACCCAGAGCTGACAGCAGCCCCACAGACGAAGCTCAGGAGAAGGAGTCCACAGGGAGCTGGGCCATTCTTGAGATCCTTCACTTTGATTTCTTAACACCTTCGACCAGTTGCACAATATTAAAGTGTTTGTTTTCAGAAAGGTTTGTTCTTGTTTTTCAGAAGAGTCTCGTTGGGACTGGAGCTATGTGGTCAAGCACCAGTGTTGGCCAAGATGCTGGAAACAAGGCACAAGATGCCAGTTACTGTGCCAAGGACACAGATGTGAATGGACCCCCATTGCAAGGGGTCACCAGGCTCCTGGGGAGATGGATCTCAATCCAACATCAGGTTCCCTGATTCCTCCCCATTCACCCTTTCAATTTCTTCTCCCTCTCCTACACAAACTTCTTTCTATTCCAGCCAGTAGGCTTCTTTGTCTCAGGTTCTCCTACCTTCCGGCCTGTGCCTGAACTGTTTCCCACACTAGGACTGCCCTGTCTACCTCCCTTTCTCTTTCTCTCGGCCTGTGAAAATCCTACCCATTTTTTAGGGCTTTGCTTCTTTCTCTCCTCCACCAGGAAGCCATGTGTGATCAGGAAGCTGACCTCTCCCACTCTTTTGTTTGTTTGTTTGTTTTTAAAGATTTTATTTATTTATTTGACAGAGAGAGACACAGCGAGAGAGGGAACACAAGCAGGGGGAGTGGGAGAGGGAGAAGCAGGCTTCCCGTGGAGCAGGGAGCCCGATGCAGGGCTCGATCCCAGGACCCTGGGATTATGACCTGAGCCAAAGGTAGACGCTCAACAACTGAGCCACCCAGGCGCCCCTGACCTCTCCCACTCTTGAAATGTAATGGTGCTTACTGCTGACATCTCTCCCGTGGCACTTAATTATCATTTAGTGGCAGGTATTAGTCATCTGAATGCCTGACCGGAAGGGGGAGGGGAAGGTGACACCTTGTGTACCCTGAGCTGGGGCAGTGTCCACTTTCCCCCCAGAGCTAGCAGAGCCCCACTTGACTAACAGAGGAGATGGTCAATCTATTAATTTATTTTTTTTATTCTTATGTTAATCCCCATACATTACATCATTAGTTTCAGATGAAGTGTTCCATGATTCATTGTTTGTGCATAACACCCAGTGCTCCATGCAGAATGTGCCCTCCTCAATACCCACCACCAGGCTAACCCATCCTCCCACCCCCCTCCCCTCTAGAACCCTGATTGTTTTTCAGAGTCCATCGTCTCTCATGGTTCGTCTACCCCTCCGATTTCCCCCGCTTCATTCTTCCCCTCCCGCTACCTTCTTCTTCTTTTTTTCTTAACATATATTGCATTATTTGTTTCAGAGGTACAGATCTGAGATTCAACAGTCTTGCACAATTCACAGCGCTTACCAGAGCACATACCCTCCCCAGTGTCTATCACCCAGTCACCCCATCCCTCCCACCCCACCCCCCACTCCAGCAACCCTGTTTGTTTCCTACAATTAAGAATTCCTCATATCAGTGAGATCATATGATACATGTCTTTCTCTGTTTGACTTATTTCACTCAACATAATACCCTCCAGTTCCATCCACGTCGTTGCAAATGGCAAGATCTCATTCCTTTTGATGGCTGCATAATATTCCATTGTATACATATACCACATCTTCTTTATCCATTCATCTGTCGATGGACATCTTGGCTCTTTCCACAGTTTGGCTATTGTGGACATTGCTGCTATAAACATCGGGGTGCACGTACCCCTTCGGATACCTACTTGAGATGGTCAATCTAAAACTGCTGGGGGATGGGGCGCCTGGGTGGCTCAGTTGGTTAAGCGACTGCCTTCAGCTCAGGTCATGATCCTGGAGTCCCGGGATCGAGTTCCGCATCGGGCTCCCTGCTCGGCAGGGAGTCTGCTTTTCCCTCTGGCCCTCCCCCCTCTCATGTGCTCTCTCTCTCAAATAAATAAATAAAATCTTAAAAAAAAAAAAAAGTAAGAGTAACATAAAATAGATACAGGGAGGGGCGCCCAGGTGGCTCAGTTGGTTAAGCAACTGCCTTCGGCTCAGGTCATGATCCTGGAGTCCCAGGATCGAGCCCCGCATCGGGCTCCCTGCTCGGCAGGGAATCTGCTTCTCCCTCTGACCCTCCCCCCTCTCATGTGCTCTCTCTCTCTCTCTCATTCTCTCTCTCAAATAAATAAATAAAAATAAATAAAATCTTTAAAAAAATAATAATAAAATAAAATAAATAAAAAAAATAAAACTGCTGGGGGGAAACGCAAACCCAGGAAAATACAAGCTGAGACCATCCTTCAAAAGCCAAGGTTTAAGGACAAAGTGTAAAGATCAGGTCAGGGGCAGGCCACTCCTCTTCTCCTCACGAGTGAGTCAAGCTTGCAGGAAAGGTTAGGACAAGTGTGCTCACCGTCCCCTCCACTGTGTCATAATCTGAATTGTGGTAGCAGTTATCATGGATGGTGTCAGGTGATAGGAGTCAGGGTGCTGACCAGAGTTGTCTCTGAAGTCATGATAGGTGGGGGAGGGGGCATCGATTTGCATGATGGCAGATGAAAAGCTGATACTTGGCTTTACAACAAGTGGGAGCCAGTGATGGTTGACATATTAGTCAGGAGAGATCAGGCAATGCTGAGATAAACAGTCCTAAAGACTCAGTGGCTGGCAACAGCAGACGTTTCTTTCTCACTCATGCTACTTGCCCATCCCAACATCTGTGCTGTTCATTCAGGGACCCAGGCTGATGGAGCAGCCCCTATCTGGGACACTGCCAGGCTCCCAGCGGTGGGAAATGACAGATGGCAAAACCATGAGCTGCCTCCTAAAGCCTCTTTCCAGACATGACGTCGCATACCTTCCGCCCATATTCTGTTGGCTAAAGCAAATCGCAGGGTTGCCCTGAGTCTGACGGACAAGAATGTAAAATCCTTCCTCGGGGACAGGCACATCTGATGCCAGGCCTGCTATCGGTGGCATGGGGAGGTCTAATCCACCCCAGGGAGGGAAAGCAAACATATTGAACAATAACACAACCTACCACAGCTAGGATCCTGGCAGTAGCTATGGTTTATGCTAATCAAGACCCATCAGCGAGGCGCCTGGGTGGCTCAGTCGGTTAAGCATCCCACTCTTGATTTCGGCTCGGGTCGTGATCTCAGGGCCATGAGACTGAGCCCTGGGTTGGGCCCTGCACTGGGCGTGGAGCCTGCTTAAGATTCTCTCTCTCCCTCTCCCTAGGCCCCTCCCCCCACCTCTGTCCTTCTCTTAAAAAAAAAAATTTTTTTTTTAAAGAGCCATCAGTGACATTGGCAGACAGGATCAAACCCCTGGCGGGTCTTTCCCTTTTTTTTTTTTTTTTTTTTTGGTAAGATGTTATTTATTCGAGAGAGAGAGAACCAGCAGGAGAGAATGAGACAGAGTACGAGTAGGGGGAGGGTAAGAGGGAGAGAGAGAAGTAGGCTCCTGCTGAGTGGAGAGGAAAGTCCTATAATAGAGAAACTAAACACTGCAGTTATGTTTGAAAAGTGGGGAGAGGGAGGGTCCTCCCAGAACTGAGGAGATTTGACAAAGTGCTCATGGAAGCACAGGAAGCGAATACTATCAATGGGAAGGAGTTACTTTCAATACTGGGTCCTGTGCCAAAACAGGAAATGGTGTGAGAAGCAGAGATGGTAGCACCTGGTGATGTTTCTGGGCATTTCGTAGAAGAGATAAGACAGCAATGGAAAGAATTTTAGTACTGGTGGGAACTCGTAGAACATTGATCTTTAAAGTGGGGTAATATTAAAGTGGGGTAATAAAGTGGGGTAATAAAAAAAATCAATTCACAGAAGAATATATACAGTTTGACTCCAAAAGGCTAATCTAAACAATATTTTGATTAGGATTCCACACATGTAGAGCAATGCTCTGAAGAAAATAAAAGTAATCATTAATATAAAATTCAGGAGCGTTATCGTGGAGGAAAGAGGTGTATGCAATCAGTGAGAATCATCTAGGGAGTTCTTAAGGGATGTGATGTTCAATTTCCTAGGCTGGCTAGTGGGTACATGGATGTTCTTTTATTATTGCTCTTTAATTGTGTGTGTGTTTTCCACACATTCATATGAATAATATATTACTCAATCAAAAATAACTTAGGGATAGGGCGCCTGGGTGGCTCAGTCGGTTAAGCGACTGCCTTCGGCTCAGGTCATGATCCCGGAGTCCCGGGATCGAGTCCCGCATCGGGCTCCCTGCTCGGCGGGGAGCCTGCTTCTCCCTCTGACCCTCCCCCCTCTCATGTGCTCTCTGTCTCTCTCATTCTCTCTGTCTCAAATAAATAAATAAAATCTTTAAAAAAAAAAAATAACTTAGGGATAGACAGTAACATAACACATTCAAAATAATCAAATAATCAAGCTATTATTACTGAAAGCAAAAACAAGACAGAGATGCTCACTATTGCCATTATTATCCCAATTATTATCCCAACATTGTTTTGAGAGTTTTAGCTAATGTAATGAGACAAAAAATAAAATAAAAAGAAATACTGGGCATAAACAATAAAAAAAGCTAAATGACCCAATCTTGGCTAATGAAATTGTTATGTAATTTCAAAATCCAAAAATGTTAGTGGGGGGTGGGGGATACTATATTAACGAGAGACCTCGGGGCACCTGGCTGGCTCAGTCAGTAAAGTGTGTGACTCTTGGTCTTGGAGTTGTGAGTTTGAGCCCCACATTGAGCACAGAGATTACTTCAAAATAAAATCTTTAAAAAAGATGAGAGACCTTGGGGCATCTGGGTGGCTCAGTTGTTAAGCGTCTGCCTTCGGCTCAGGTCATGATCCCAGGGTCCTGGGATCGAGCCCCGCGTCGGGCTCCCTGCTTGGTGGGGAGCCTGCTTCTCCCTCTCCCACTCCCCCTGCGTTCTCTCTCTCTGTCAAGTAAATAAAATAAAATCTTAAAAAAAAAAAGATAAGGGACCTTAAATAATTTTCTCCATTCTATAAAAAATCAGCTAGACATGGAAATTGGAAGACATGTTTCCATTCACAATAGAAACTCAAAACGGAAAACTATTTAGGAACAGATTTAACAATGAAGAACTCATGTAAGATTTTATTCAAAGGCATAAGGCAAGATCTAAACAAATGGAAAGGAAGTACCAAGATCGTGGGTATTAAGATTTTTATGGGGTACCTGGCTGGCTCAGTCAGTAGAACACGCAACTCTTGATCTCAGGGTTGTAGGTTCGAGCCTCATGTCGGGTGTAGAGATTACTTAAAAATAAAATAAATAAAAGATACTTACAACAAAAATCTGTCAAGTCACCCAAAATTAATGTATACCTTTAATGCAATTTTATTTTATTTTTTAAAAGATTTTATTTATTTATTTAAGAGAGAGAGCATGAGCCGGGGGGAGGGGCAGATGGAGAGGGAGAAGCACACTCCCCACTGAGCAAGGAGCCCATGCCCAACTCCATCCCATGAACGTTTTTTAAGTTTTTAAAAGCATACCATAAAATGACTGTAATCCAAACAGTATGATGTTATGATAAGAATGAGCAATAGACCCATGCATGAAACAGAATGGAAAAGCCTGAAATAAATCCAACCATTTTCACATACAACAAAGGTGGAATTTAATTCAGATAAAAAGATGGTTTATTTAGGGGCGCCTGGATGGCTCAGTCGTTAAGCATCTGCCTTCAGCTCAGATCATGATCCCAGGGTCCTGGGATCGAACCTCGCATTGGGCTCCCTGCTCAGTGGGAAGCCTGCTTCTCCCTCTCCCACTCCCCCTGCTTATGTTCCCTCTCTCACTGTCTCTCTCTGTCAAATAAATAAAATCTTAAAAAAAAAAATCTTTAAAAAAATAAAAATAAATTTTTTAAAGGTGGTTTATTTAATAATGCAACTGAATATCCACATAGCAGAAAATAGTTCGATCTTTATCTTACAACATTAAATTTTAAGGCAAACTCAATCAAAAACATAAGAAAAAAACTCCCTAGAGAAAAATCTAGGAGGCTCTTCATATAACTTGAGAGCTGAGGAAATTATTTTAATCAAAATGAGAAACCTAGCTCCTTCCTCATTAGTATAGTGGTGAGTATCCCCGCCTGTCAAAATGAGAAACCCAAAAAGTACAAAAGTAAAATTCCACGTTTCTACTACATAAAAAAAGTAACACATCAAAACAATACAAAGTAGACAAAGAATAGATTGGGAAAAATTTTGCAATGTGGATGACAGATAAGAGGTTAGTATCTGTAATATACAAAAGGCATTTACAAATTTACAAAAACACAAATTGGGGGACACCTGGGTGGCTCAGTCGGTTAAGCGTCTGCCTACACCTCGAGGCCTGATCTCAGGGTCCTGGGATCGAGCCCCACGTCGGGCTCCCTGCTCAGCTGGGAGTCTGCTTCTCCCTCTCCCTCTCCCTCTGTGACCCCAAATAAATAAATAAAATCTTATAAAAAACACAAATCGGGGGCACCTGGGTGGCTTGATCAGTTAAGCGGCGGACTCTTGATTTCAGCTCAGGTCATGATCTCAAGGTCCTGGGATGGAGCCCTCTGCTGGCCTCCATGCTCACTGGGGAGTCTGCTTCATGATTCTCTCTCTCCCTCTCCCCCCCCACCATCCCTCCTGCTCTCTCTCTCAAATAAATTAATCTTTTTAGAAAAACACACAAATTGTTCAACCCTATCCTCATAGGCACTATATATTTAATGTCTCCAAAGATGCTTTCAGTATCTTAACAGTATGCTTTTGTTGGTTATTTAACTGTTCTGTAGTATGTTTGTTTTGTTGCGTTTTGTAATTAAGACATAATTGACATACAACATTATATTAGTTTCAAGTGTTCAACATAATGATTTGGTCTATGTATATACTGATGACAGGCAGGCGACTGGGCTGGAGAAGGAGAGGTTTTGATGACTACACAGAAGGGACTGGACCCATACAAGATGCTAGCCCCAAAGGCAGCTTCGGGCACCAAGGAAGACCCTAACTCAGTCCCCATCTCTCACCAACAAGTGAAGAGTAGGCTGCATCCGTGAGGAGGATGACACTGCCATCATCCACTTCTGGCTGCACAAAAGTGAGACCCAGCGATGCCCTAGCTATGGAACCCATGACAAGCTGGGGCCCCACCAGTTGCCCCACTGAACCTTGGCACTAACTTACTCAAAACGTGCTGTTTTAAGTTTCTTCTTTCCAGTAAAGACTAGCCATTGCATTGGCTACTTCTCCCACAAAATAGATATATGGATATAGATCGTGAAATGATTACCACAATAAGTGTAGTTAAAGTCCATCCCTACACCTAGCTGAACAAATTTCGTTCTTGTGACGAGAACTCTTAAGGTCTACTCTCTTAGCCACTTTCAAATATGAAGTACAGCATTGTTAACCATAGTCACAGCTCCAGGACTTACTTATTTTGTAACCGGAAGTTTGTACCTTTTAACCCACTTTACTCATTTCACCCAGCGCCAGCCCCCACCTCTGGCAACCACCAATCTGTTCTCTGTATCAGTGAGATCAGCTTTGTTTTGATGGTTCTTTTAGATGCCACATATAAGTGAGATCATATGGTATCTGTCTTTCTCTGAGTTATTTCACTTAGCATAATGGCCAGAAGGTTCAGGCGAGTTATTGCAAATGGCAGGATTTCCTTCCTTTCTATGGCTGAACGGGGTGTGTGTGTGGGGGGGTGACATTTTCCTTATCCATTCATCCATTAATGGACACAGGTTGTTTCCATTTCTTGGCTACTGTAAATACTGCTGCAGTGAACACGGGGTACAGATACCTTTTCAAGATAATGTTTATTGTTTCCTTTGATAAATCCCCAGAAGTGGGATTGCTGGATCATATGTCAGTTCTAATTTTTATTTTTTGAGGAACCTCCATACTGTTTCCATAGTGACTGTACCAGTTTGCATTCCCACTGACAGTGCACAAGGGTTCCTTTTTCTCTACATCCTCGTCAACACTTGTTATTTCTTGTCTTTTTGAGGATCGCCATTCTAACAGGTGTGAGGTGAGATCTCATTGTGGTTTTGATTTGCATATCCCTGACGATGAGTGATGTTGAGCATGTTTTCATGTCCTTGGCGGTCAAATGTATGTCTGTAGTATGTCTATGATATAGGAACGTCATGGGAAAAATGTTTTTCAATATATTTTTTGAAATTTCTTTTTCCATGTGAAGTTTATTCCTTGTGAAATTTTTCCCATGAATCACGCTCTCTCTCTGTCTCTCTCTCTCCTTCCTTGTTTGTTTTATGCAGCAGAGTGAGTCCTAGAATAAAACCAAGTGTTTAGCTCACACTACTCGGAACCTAAGATCACAGAGTGGCATTTCTGTTCTGTTTTTAACTTTCTTATTGGCTATTTCATTTTATCACCCCTGCTTTAATATAGTTTCTACAAATTCATCACAGGCTTTATGATTTAATGCAAACACTCCGGCTTGAGAACAGGAAGCAGGGGGAGGGAGGGAGAGAGCTAGAGCCAGTTTCTACTCACAATATGACTTGATATGCTATTGTTTCTGATCCTAAAGAGGACAGAGATCCTAATAAACTTAAGCATGGGATTTATCCCCTTAGGAGAAATGCTCACATTAAGTTAGAGAAATGAATGCCACCAGTTATGGATTGATGGGGTTTAAAGAAAAAAAAAAAAAAGAACTCACAGAAAGCTTGTGCAAACATTTCTCACAGGATAATTGATTTCTAAAGGTTGAGTATAAGTCCACATCAGCTTGAGGATTCTTTTGATGATTCAACAAAGTGATATCAAATCAGGGAAATTGAAACTTACCTTTCCCTGACATTTATTTCTCTCTGATCCAGTTTTCTCCCTAGAGTCTGGTTTATCAGGAAATTCTGTTAACAAACCGACCCAACACGGTCAGCCCAGGAACAACTGTTTTCTGTAAATACAGAGGGTAGCATTAGTGTTAACAGAATACTGAATGGTAAACACTCCCCTAAATCATGATGGAAGCTCTGAACCAAACTAATGACACTGAACCATTTGCTGAGTAGCAGAGACCATAAGGAGCCACTCAGGTTTTACTTCCTAAGAGTTACAGTCTTGCTGCTTCTAAAGTCGGCTCTGGTTTGGTTTGGTTTGGTTTGGTTTCTGGCTGGAAAGGTTACTTCGGTAAAGCACATGTTTTCTCCTAGCATTGTTTGTGGGGTACCTGGCTGGCTCAGTCCGTAGAGCATGCGACTCTTGATCACGGGGTTGTGGGTCCGAGCCCCACGCTGGGTGTAGATATTACTTAAAAATAAGATCTTTTTGGGCGCCTGGGTGGCTCAGACGGTTAAGTGTCTGCTTTCGGCTCAGGTCATGATCCCAGGATCCTGGGATCGAGTCCCGCATCGGGCTCCCTGCTCCTTGGGAGCCTGCTTCTCCCTCTGCTTCTCTCTCTGTCTCTCATGAATAAATAAATAAACAAAATCTAAAAAAAAAAAGATCTTTTTTCTTCTTTTTTTAAGATTTTGTTTATTTATTTGGCAGAGAGAGAGAGCACAGGCAGAGGCAGAGGGAGAAGCAGGCTCCCCACGGAGCAGGGAGCCTGACACAAGGCTCGATCCCAGGACCCTGGGATCGTAACCTGAGCCGAAGGCAGACGCTTAACTGACTGAGCCACTCGGGGCCCCCCTTAAAAATAAGATCTTAAGAAAAAGAAGAAGAAATTAATGCACAATTCACCTTTTGCCTTTGGAGGACCTCAATTCTTGCTGAGTTTGAGGTTTGGTTTTCTTGGGGCTTTTTTTGATCCTGATACCTAGATCAACCTCCAACTCGAACCATGTTGGTAAATGCTTTTGCACCCAAATCTCTGGAATGTTTTAGAAAGCAAAACTGGTTTTTCCTTGTTGGTGATCTTAAAAAGTATGCTTAGCAGTTTTATTTATTAAAATAAAACTTAATTAAAATACTATTAAGTGGGCGCCTAGGTGGCTCAGTCAGTTAAGCGACTGCCTTCGGCTCAGGTCATAATCCCAGGGTCCTGGGATCGAGCCCCGCATCAGGCTCCCTGCTCCGTGGGAAGCCTGCTTCTCCCTCTCCCACTCCCCCTGCTTGTGTTCCCTCTCCCGCTGTGTCTCTCTGTCAAATAAATAAATGAAATCTTTAAAAAAAAAAACCATGATATTCTTTCTGTAAGTTAAAAAAATACTGTTAACTACTATTCTTTAACTGCAATCTTAAGTATCTATAGTATGTGGTCTTAGTGCATTTGTTTAACTGTGTATTTTATTTTGAAGTAAAATCTAAGATAAAATATATACTATACACATAGAGACCTAGAAAACTTAGTTTGTGGGGCACAATATTGGATCACTAACTGTTCTGGGTAACATTTATGTAACATTTTTCTTTCCTAGAAACTTTTATAATGTAGTTCTACTTTGATGATGTGAATGAATGCATATTTTTAAAAAATATTACCAGGTCCAATACTATTCTTATACTTTATACTACAGGGAATTTAGCCCAGTGGGTTTTAAATAAAACATTGTTGATCGGACTATTACAGCAAATTCTTTTTTCTCCAGCTCACATGGACCATTCACCAAGATAGACCACATGGTGGGCCATAAAACACACATTAACAAATTTAAATAGAAATCATAAATGTCTGTTCTCAGACCAAAATGCAATTAAACTAGAAATCAGTAACAGAAAGATAACTGGAAAAATCCCAACATATGTGGAGATCTAACAACATACTTCTAAACAACACACGAATCAAATAAGAAACCTCAAGAGAAACTTTAAAATATGCTTAACTAATGGAAATAAAACACAACTTATCAAAAGTTGTGGGATGCAGCAGAAAGGGTGCTTAAAGGGAAACTTATAGGGGCGCCTGGGTGGTTCATTTGGTTAAGCGACTGCCTTTGGCTCAGGTCATGATCCTGGAGTCTCTGGATCGAGTCCCGCACCGGGCTCCCTGCTCGGCAGGGAGCCTGCTTCTGCCTCTGACCCTCCCCCCTCTCATGTGCTCTCTCTCTCTCATTCTCTCTGTCTCAAATAAATAAATAAAATCTTTTAAAAAAAATTTAAAAAAAAAAGGGAAACTTATAGCATCGAATGCATGCCTTAGAAAAGAAAGTTCCAAAATCAAAAAGTTTAGAAATAAAATAATGACACATCTTACAACTTGAACATTTTAGATTCAATGGAATATGGTAGAGCAGACAACATTCTCTGATCTTAGTAAGTCTGGAAATTAATAACAAACCCATTAAAAAAAAAACCCTATCACCTGGAATTTTAAAACCCTTTCTTAAAAATGCTTGAGACAAAGCAGAGGTATAAACCCAAATTACAGAGCATCTAGAAAACAGAAATAATGAGAAGAACACACAAAAGGCTATGGGATACAGCTAAAGCAATGTTCAGAGGAAAATTCATAGCATGTAAGTAACTACATCAATAAATAAAAAATGAAATGAATTAAATATCCAACTCAGAAAAATGAGGACCCTTAAACAAATGAAAAGATGCCGAAAGCCACTCATAATAAGAGAAATACATGAACATGAGAGACTATGGACTCTGAGAAACAAACTGAGAGTGTTAGAGGGGAAGGGGGCGGGGGGATGGGTTAGCCTGGTGATGGGTATTAAGGAGGGCACGTCTTGCATGGAGCACTGGGTGTTATATGAAAACAATGATGTGTGGATCACTACATCAAAAATTAATGATGTATTGTATGGTGACTAATAACATAATAAAATAAAATTTTTAAAAAAGAGAGAGAGAGAAATACAAGTTAAAGCTATCCTGAAATACCATGTGCCTCTTAAATGAGCCACAATTTGGTGGGGCGGAAAAAAGAAGAAGGAGGAAAGAAAAAAACCTAACAGGCTGTGTTGGCAAGACTATAGGAAACCTGTAACTTTCATTGCTGGAGCAACACAAGTCTAGGAATTTATCCCAGGATCCACTTCGCATTTATGTACAAAGTTTATAATAGCAAGTAAACTGAAAGCAATTTAAGTATCCCTTAGTGGGGGGCAAATTAAATTGAGTAATGTCCATGCAATATAAAGTATGCAACTTTTCATTAAAAAGGAGGAAAACAGGAGCACCTGGGTGTCTCAGTTTGTTGAGTGTCTAACTCTTGATTTCAGCTCAGGTCTTGACCTCAGGGTCGGGAGATCAAGCCCGGCATCAGCTCTACGTTCAGCATGGAGTTAGCTTGGGATTATCTCCTTCTGCCCCTCCCCCGATATCTCCCTCTCTCTCTCTCTCTCTCTCTAATAAATAAATATTTCTTTAAAGGTGGAAAACAGGGCACATGGGTGGCTCAGTTGGCTAAGCTTCTGCCTTCAGCTCAGGGTCCTGGGATTGAGCCCCGCGTCGGGCTCCCCACTCAGTGAAAGTCTGCTTCTCCCTCTCCCTCAGCCCCCTCCACCCTGCTCGTGGTGTCTCTCTCTCTCTCTCTCAAATAAATAAATAAAATCTTTTAAAATAAAAAAGAGGAAAACAAGGAAGAATGAAGAAGTCTATGTAGCAATGTGGAGCAGAAAGAGAAGATGCTACAATTTACGTGAAAATATGGGGGCGGGGAGCAGAAGATATCTATTGCCAATAATCCCAATGCACAACCAATAGATACCCCTGCTTCTAGGGATGAGAACTGGGTGTCTGGGGCAGGGGTAAGAAGGGGGCTTTGCACTTTATACCTTTTGAATTTTATGAATTCACTAACAGTTCAAATAAATAAAATGTAACTTCAAAAGAAATCCCCAGCCAGGAAATAACTTCTTCCCCCTCTTCTGAAATCCTTCAGCTCTCACTTCTGGGCATCTCGTTGGCCAGCACTGCAGACATCGTGGGGGTGCCCAGGAAGGGAGGGGAATAGCATCACAGCTGAACTAAAGGAGGGGGACGTCTTGTCCTAAATCCAAAGAGCCCCAGATGCTTCAAGCTAATCCATCTCCCTGTCAGTGACCCAAACCCTGCCCCCCACAGTCCCAGCCCCTCCCTTGGCCTGGTACAAGTAACAGGTGCTACCCTGCCCCTGTTATTGAGACAGAGCCCAGCCTCTTGGCCCTGCCAGCCCCCCTTCCTCGCAGAGAACCAGATGCTCCCCACTTCCCCCATGGCTTCTCCAGAGTATCCCTGCTCCCCACCAAGTACAGGCTGCCAGGGAGAGAAGAGATACCCAGCAGCCCCTCTGACAATTCAAAGAAGTGCACATGTGGGGCACCTGGCTGGCTCAGTTGGTAAAGCCTGCAACTCTTGATCTTGGCATTGTAACTTTGAGCCCAACGTTGGGTGTAGAGCTTACTTTAAAAAAAAGCAAGGGTGGGGGGGAGCACCTGGGTGGCTCAGTCCTTCGGCTCAGGTCCTGATCCCAGGGTCCTGGGATCGAGCCCCACATCGGGCTCCCTGCTTGGCGGGAGGCCTGCTTCTCCCTCTCCCACTCCCCCTGCTTGTGTTGCCCTCTCGCTGTGTCTCTCTCTGTCAAATAAATAAAATCTTAATAAAAATTAATTAATTAATTAATTAAAAAAAAAAAAAGAAGTGCACCCGTGCCTGTGAATCAGGGTCTTTTGCCTCAGGCCAGGGCGGGAGAGGACAGGTGGGGTGATAGAAATGACAAAGTACCACGTAAGGGAGGCAAGGAAGGAGAGGAGGGCTAGATAAATGGGGGCATGGAAGGAACTAGAGTGTTGCCATCTCACAACAAACATGTTCCACTTTCCTCCAACCCCAAGGTCCCTGTGGATTTCATGCTCCCCACCCCCGCCAGCCCTCCAACCTACAGAGAAGGACTTAGGGGACAGGGTACCCTTCCCCTTGAGTCTTGATCATGAAGATCATGGAGCCCCAGGAAATGGAGTGGTCTGGGTGGAAGGAAGAGTTTCCAGAAGTGGCCCCGGAGATGGGAGGTGGTCAGGGAAGAGTCAGGGAGAGGGGGCCTGGGACTGAGAGGCCCCTGTACCGAGCTGTGGGTCCAGGACAGAATGGGGAGCCTAAGGAGGCACTAAGCTCCTCTGGCCACAGTGGAGGCTGAGCATTCCACACCCTCGGGCCCTGGCCTGGCTCAGGAGGGCCGTATCTCACCGTCGGGGGAAGTCTCTGGCTATGGGAGTCTAGTAGAGGTATGAGGTCCCAAATGGGGAGGAGGACGGTCCCCTGAAGACTGCGGAGACTGTCACACATCCTTCTTCTCCCCCAGAGCTGAGTGTTCTGCACCTGCTCTCTTCATTCAAAATGCTGGGGCAATGCCCAGCACCTCTGGCCCAGACCTGAGTGAGGCCCGAGAGGGTGGAGGGACAGAAGGGCAGTAGGGGAGAACGGGAGGCAGGGACAAAGCTGTCGAGGAAGCACAGAAGACCTGCCCCACACTTTTTCTTGTCTCGGACTCTAGGGGTTAATTTTCTGGAAGGCACAGAAAAAAAGGTGAGTGACTCCAAAGCTTATCAACACTATCACAGGTCAGAGTTCTCATGCAGGGCCACCACTTAGCCACTGAGGAGGAAGTAAGCAAAAACTTAACTTCTCCGTGTGTCAGTTTCGGTTTCCTGACTGTTACGTCATAAGGATGAAAGAACAGGTGCACCCATCCCACTGCAAGGCTGGAGCCAGAATTCAATAGGCTGACACTTAGCAAAGATTTCAGGCCAGCAGCTGCTAAACTACAAGCGCCCAGTAACACTACTGTGGACCTGACACTGGGTCTGGGCTCCCCGCCAACTGCACTCTGGTGTCCCCAATGGTGTGGATATTCACCTCGGGGCTCCACCTGTCCACAGGACCGCTGGCCAAACAGCCAATGTTGCAGCCAGCCTACACTGTCCCCAGGCAAGCTGGGGGATCCCAGACACACGCTCCCCACCTCTGCACCACGTGTGTGTCGAATGCTTCCTCTCACTGCAACCACGGCCAGGTTCATCTGAGGGGAACGTCTGCTTTGGGATGGCTCTCCCTGGCTGGCTGATACCTACAGGGCAGCCGGGAGCGACTGGCAATGTTTTCAGGAGCTCCCTGGGTGTCAAACATAGAGAGAACCTAGTGCGACCTCACCAGCTGCTTCCGAGAAGTCATCCAGGGTGCACTGCTAACATTTCAACCAAAGCCAGCATCAGGGTAGGCTGGTGCCTGTGTGGAAACAGGATCAGAGCAGACTGTGGGTCAGCATACCAGAGAGCCTGTCAGGTGGGCGCTGAGCTCTCCTCCAGGATCCTGAGTTCCTTTGGGGTTCTGACCCAGGGCAGATAAGTGGTAAACATGGGGCTAAACATACTCCCGGTGAATTACAGCATACATTTCACTCCTTTGGGACCATTACAGCTCCTGGGCAGAGATCAACCCGAGAATCACACTGATGTCTGTCATTAATCAATCTGAGGCACAAGGATATGATACCCCCACTCGACCCTCTCCCCAGCCAGAGATGGGGTGAGGATAAACTAAAGGATGTTTGATGAACAGCATGGGGAATACTGTAAACTGGTTACGTATTTAACAGAATTGTGAAAATAAAATGAGTCGATCCAGGGACGCCTGGGTGGCTCAGTCAGTTAAGCATTTGCTCTTGGCTCAGGTCATGATCCCAGGGTCCTGGGATCGAGTCCCACATGGAGCTCCCTGTTCAGTGGGGAGTCTGCTTCTCCCTATGCCTGCCATTACCCCTGCTTGTGCTCTCTCTCTGACAATAAATTTTATTGACAATAAATTATAATAAAATTTATTATAAATAAATATAATAAAATCTCAAAAAGGGGGGGCGCCTGGTGGCTCAGGCGTTAAGTGTCTGCCTTCGGCTCAGGTCATGATCCCAGGACCCTGGGATCGAGCCCCGCATCAGGCTCCCTGCTCAGCAGGAAGCCTGCTTCTCCCACTCCCCCTGCTTGTGTTCCCTCTCTCGCTGTGTCTCCCCTCTCTCGCTGTGTCTCTCTCGGTCAAATAAATAAATAAAATCTTAAAAAAAAAAAAAAGTCTATCCAGAGACAGGCTAAAAGTTGGGTGAAATGCTCAAAACTAGCAAAAAAGGGGGAAAAAGTACAAATAGGATGGATGGGTGATTCTGAGCAGGAATCATGCATAAATACGTAACTTGGATCGGGTGGGAATTTTAGCCCAACCTGCAGGAGGGGTCAGAGGATGGGGTGGAGAAAGGGGAGGAGAGTCTCTTGCATGGCTCATGCTCCCAACTCTAAGTCGACGACCCCGCCTGATGGGGATAGGGACAGTGGCTTCACCAGGAGCCCTCCAGCCTTAAGTGGGGAGGGAATCCCCTGAGGACATCCAGAACCAGCGTCCCTACCTTGTTCTGCACGCGGGGGCGGTGGGAGGACCCGGGTCGGGGCGTTGCGCCGCCAGAGCCGGGCCCGCCGCCCTCACGCCCACCCCAGCACGCTCACGGGTTGCCGCCTTGGCCGCCCCTCCTCTGGCAGCTCATGACGAAGACGCTCAGCGCCACCACCTGCAGCAGCACCAGCCGGAGCCGCGGCCCCGCCAGGCCTCCGCGCAGCGCCCCCCAGCGGATGGCCCGAGGAACTGCGTTTCCGTGGAGAAGCAGTTAGAGCGGGGGGGGGGGGGGGTCCACAGGTCACTAAAATCCCAGGACGTGGTGGTGTTCAAGAGAGAGAGCGCGTGGGGGGCGTCGTCCCCGAGTTGAGACACTTTAGAAGTGTGTTTCAGTCCTGCACTAAAAGAGGCAAAGGAAGGCATCTGGCAGAGGATGGCTGTTCCCCAGTACCTTCTCCCTTTCCTCCCTTAGTATTAGAACAGCCAAATTTTAGGTGAGTACACAGTCTTCCAGAACAAAAGCTACATCTCTGAACCTCGGGCATAGCCAGTTGTGACCTCGGGATTAAGTTCTGGCCAAAGCAATATAAACCGAAGTGCTGTGTGTATGATTGATTCCAAGAAATGTCCTTAAAGGGAGAAGTGATGATCTTTGTCAGTCCTTCCTCCTGCCGGCTGGCTGGAATGCAGATGTGATGATCCAAGGAACCAGCAGTCACATTACACCACGCAGTGGAAGCTACACGCTGAGGATGATTAAGTAACACAATTCTATGCAAAGTAAACTGGTCCCTGACGTTAAGGGTGCTCTGCCCATCCTGTGTGGTCTACTTCTGGATCTCTCTTTTTTTTTTTTTTTTAAGATTTTATTTATTTATTTGACAGAGAGAGCGAGAGAGCAGAAGCAGGGAGAACAGTAGAGGGAGAGAGAGAAGCAGGCTCCCCGCCAAACAGGGAGCCCGATGCGGGGCTCGATCCCAGGACCCTGAGATCATGACCTGAGCCGAAGGCAGACGCTTAACGACTGAGCCACCCAGGCGCCCCCTGGATCTCTTTTACATAAGAGAGAAATGGATTTCCATTATATTTCATTCATGCCATTATCGTTTGGTTTTCTGTCTCACATAACTGAACTGAATCCTAACCAATAAACAGAGGAGATAAAAATCCTCTTTGCTGGCAGAAGTGGGGCAAGGATGTAACAGAAGTAGTGGTCCCTTGTATTAACAAAGGTTTAGGAGAAGCTCAAGCTAAAAAGAGGACTGTTCCTGAAATTTCTATCCATTTTTAAGAAGAGGCTCAAATCCTTGACCATCTCCCTTTGTAACCAGAGGGGGTCCCTTTTAGTTCTTGTGCCTGCTGACTGCCCACAGCACCTTCTTCTGATCCACACAGTCTCAGGAGGTCAGTTTGGACTGACTGTGGGGACACCTAGTCCAGCATGGCTCCTCATGTGATCCTCAGACCACCCTCATGAGACTACCCTAACGACTTGCTAAAACTGCAGACTTTAAGGACTCCACCCAACCCTAGATGGATCAGTCCCTCCAGTGGTCCCCATGATTCTGACAGACACTCAAGTCCAATCCACCATTTTACTTGTGGGGAAACTGAGGCCCAGGGAAGGAGTGGAAATCTCCAGAAGTCTGACAGCAGAGCTCTAGGCAAGAACCCAGTAATCAGGTCCTCCAGTCCAGGGTTTACTCCAATGCCATGTGAATCCTCTGTCCTGGCTCTCTCAGGTGGTCCCTTGCTAATTTAAAGACTGTCTGAGATGGGACACGATCTGCACGGTCTCCTCCATCCTCACAATCCTGGGACAAATTGCAGGCTGAGGATACACCTGTGGCCCCTCAGCCCATCTCTCAGATTTGCTTGCAGCTGCAGAGCCCTGGCCGCATCTACTAAGCAGGAACAGGACCTGCCTGCCCTCGGACTCCATGCAGACTTGCAGATTCATCTGTCTGGACATTCAACTGACCCCTCCCTGAGCCAGGGCCTGGGGAAGCACATCAGGGGCTCTCCAAAAGCAGGACACCCTCCTGGAATCCCAACCTATGCCCTACCAGACCTGCTGCCCTTCCTCCCATTTCCCCGTGCAGCCCTGCCCTGCCCTCCCCGTGCCTGGGGGATGGGAAGGATGGTGTTTTCATAAATGGCTGCATCTCTTCCTGCCCCAGATTCTCAAGCATCCTTGGATGCCTCTTCCCCCTCCCTCTCCTGCTGGCAGAACTTCCATGGCCCACCCCCGCCCCTGGAAGGAATAAAGCTCTGACTGACTTCAGAACACTGCAAGACCTGTTTTGCCCTTACCTCCCATGGATACCCCACAGGTATGGCCCCCACTGATGCCACGCCCAAGCAGGCGGGAACTACCTTTGTCTTTGCTCTCAACTCCAGCCCCTGCACACACATCTGAGCACCTTTTCCCTTGGCAAAATCCATTTATTCCCACCCAGCTGAATATAGGGTCTTTTTCCCTGGGAGATTCCAGCCCATCCTGGATGCCCTGTCCTTGACTCAAAGGCAGGTCCAGTCTTAGGTCAGCATTGACCTCTCCAAGGAGGTCTCTGCTGGGCCAGCTCCTACAACATGCCTTGTCCTTTCACCTTCTAAGCCATGTAAGGTATCACTAGTTCATAACTACCTGGGCTATAAGCTATCTCTATCCTCCCTAGGAGCTCATGATTTAAAAAGTCAGGTGAGGCACCTGCGTGGTACAGCCCATTCGGGAAAGTGACAAGGAGACAAGGCCCCATCACTACCAGGGCCTTTTATGGGCCCCAAATCCCTACCGCTTCAGGCCCGGTGCAGGCCTCTGCTCATTCACTCACAGTTTGTTTTCATCATTCTAATAATTCATAATGACCACGCTCAGAAACCTGCCTCAGGTCCTTCTCTCCCGCAGTAACACCGACTGTCCATTTTTCTGTCCCCTACCCAAACCCACAAGCCTTATGCCTGCTCTTGAGAGAGTGGTACTGGGGAAGTGGTCTGATCAGTGGGGAGCTCTCAACCAGTGGGGCCAGGACACTGAAAGGAGGATGCAGGAAACCTCGGTGTTCACGCGGGGTAATTTGGGGTGCCTGAAGAGCGAAGGGCGGAAAGCGGAAATGGTGAGAACGGACTGTGTGAGGTTAATCTCAGCACGCCTAAACCCCATGCCAGTCTCCGAGGCCCGAAGCGGCTCCCTTTGGCGCCATCTGGCGGTCGTCGCGCGCGAGCGGATAGTGGACGCAGCGCGGGTCCCCGGGCCTGCGGGGGCCGGTTCCCGCGGGGCGGATGGGCTGGGGGGCGCCCAGCTTGGAGAACCGGGACCGCGCGGCCCGGGGCGGGGAACGTCTCTGGATTCGGACGGACCTCATGAACCCCGCCAGGCCCCGAGAAGACCCGGGGACGCCAGCCCCTAGCTGTAGCAGACCCGCGGCCGCAGGCCGGGGCGCTGCGGGGCGCTGCGGGGCGCTGGGCGCTCGAGTCAACGTGCGCGCGCCCGCGCGCCCCACGCAGCATCCCGCACCGCCGCGTGCGCGCACGCACGCCCCAACGCTTGCCCGCGCCGGCCGGTCTCCCACGCAGCGAGCGGGCCGTGGGCGCCCGAGCCCACTGCTCGGGAGTGGAAGGCCTTTCCGAGGGGCGCACTCCTGCAGGCACACCGCTGCACGCTTTTTCCACCCTCACCTCGGGCGTGGGGACGCCGCCGCGGCCGCACTGTTCCCATGGGTGATCCCCTGGAGGGGGGGTCATGGGGGTCCGTGCGGCCCAGGCCCCTCCGAGCAGCCTGGGGGCTGCCGGGCCAGGCCGCTCCCACCTGCCGGCCGCGGCGGCCAATGAAAGCTTGGTCTGGTGATGTCATGCCCCGACCGGACCCTGGTGACGAAAGTCCCAGGTCACCCGTCAGGGAACCAGTGCAAACCCACCCGCGGGGGTTCCGGAAGTTTCCACTGCGGCAGCAGAGTGCGGCCTCGCCCCGCAGCCCTGCGCGTGCCACCACGTTTTGCCTTCTGGGGTGTCCCCGAGTCACCTCTCCCTTGCCCCGGGGGTCTTCTTCCGTGGGCCCCCCCCTTCATTTCCACTCGTGATCTCATGTTCTCACCTTCATTCCCACAGGTGTGCCCTCATCCCCCAGGAGTGTCCCACGTCACCTTTTCTTCGCCAGTACCACCCGGACCCCTAAGGGGGTCCTCGGCCACACCTTCACGTGCCAGTCCTCCCATGCCACCCCTGCTGTGTCCTGGCCAAGGATGTTCAATTTATTCGGCCCCCAGTCCTGACTGAGGCCGTCAGTGTGTCCGAGTGTGTGTCGGTCCGTCTGTGAATGTCGGTCACCGTTTGTCTGGAGCTGTCACTGCCTGCGACTGTCCGTCTGCGTGTCTGTCTCCGCGGCTTCTGTCCGTCTGTCACTGGATGTCTGCTCCGCCGCTGCGGGTCTTTCGGTCGCGTCACCATGTGTCTGTCCGTCTGTCGGCGTCTGTCACTGGAGTCCGTCCGGGCCCCGGGGGTCTCTGGGTCTCGGCTCCGAGGGAGGGAGAGGGAGGGGAGGTGGCAGCCCGGGGAGGCGGGGAGGGGCGGGGGCGGAGACAGTGGGCGGGGGCGGGGGCGGGCGGGGGCGCCGTGCGGCCCGGAGGGGGTGTGTGCGGGGGGCCGGAGGCGGCGGCTGTCAGAGTCGGCTCAGCCTGCGCCGGGGAACATCGGCCGCCTCCAGCTCCCGGCGCGGCCCGGCCCGGCCCGGCTCGGCCGCCTCAGGTGAGTCTCCCGCCCCGGCCGGGACCCTCCCCCGGCCCGCGGCCCATTCCGCGTCCGGGAAAATGTGCGCTCCCGGAGGGATCCGGGCCCCCAAACGGGACGCCCACCGCGCCCCCGGGGCTGCCCAGCGACGCCCCCCGCCGCCCCACACTCATCCTTAACTCTTCCCTCGCCGCCGCATACTTACGGTCGTCCGCGCGGGAGCCGGCACCCCGCAGGGCCGGCCGCCGCCTCTGCTCTCGAATTCCTGTGGGGACCCCCGAACGCCCCTTCCCCCGCCCGCCCCCAAGTGTGGGGCCACTGGAAGACGCCCCCTGCTTGGGGCGGAACCCGAGCTGCGCAGGTTGCTGGCGCCGGGCTGACTCCCCCCCCCCCCCCCCAGATCCCGCAATCCCGGCGCCCCTGCGCAGCGGCCAGCTGAAGCCCCCTCCGAGGCCCAGGCGTCCCCCTCCCACGGGGACTCCGTCTCTATTTTGGGGAAAGGGGAGGCTCAGCGGAAGCCCCGAGTTATAATTAGCGCCACTCGGGTTTCCTAGTTAATCCCCAGCAGCACCACCACCACCCCAACCTCAGGGCGGTGGGGGTTGGCCGGGTGAGAGGTGACCGCCGCGGGAGGGGGGAGTTCCGACCCGGGGAATTTTGATCCCTTGGCTGGAGATGCCGGAACCACAGCAGCTGCTGCCCCAAAATAGCGCCCTCGCCCCTGCAGCCGGGGATCTCCGGAGCTCCGAGAACACAGGCGCTCCGCTTCGCCCTTCAGACCCCTCCGCAATGCCCGCGAGCCTCCAGACCCCCGCCCCAAGTTCCCGGCTCCCGGACTCGGGGCGGGGAGCGCCGTCCTTTTCTCGGTCTCTACTGCCCCCCACTGGCGGCAGCGTGCCCCGCAGCATCGGACTGATGGGGGACTCGAGTCCTGGGGGACCCGGGCTGGCGAGCCTGATCTCTGAGGCTAGGCGAGGTGAATGCGCAGCTGACCGGCACCCACGGGTACCAGCGCCCCGTGCCAGACAGTGGACGAGGAGGAGCAGGGTGGGGCAGGGTGTGGAGTAAGCAGGATTTGGGGTACCCCGGGACCTGTAGCTCCCACACCCTTGAATGCCCAACCCACCCCCCCAGGGCCCCCGACCCTGGCCAACTCAGGACAGGCTGCGCCTTCACACCACCCCAAGCTTCCCCAGCGGCGCCTCCCGTCAGTGAGGGCCCCGCCCCTGTCGGGTGGCCTGTGTGTGGATTGCGGCCTCTAGTGCGGGTGCCCGCACTGCTCTGGCTGGGCCCAACCCAGTCCACCCAGCTAGGGGAAGGAGGTGAGGGTGGTGGGCGCTCTGTAGGGCAGGGGAAGGGATTGCCTGGCAGGCCTCATCTCTGTTCCCTCCGTCCGTCTGTCTGGGTGTTGTGTAGTGTGCCTGATCTCTGTCCCCTCTTGCTTCTCCCTGTCTGCCTGTGTCCTTGTCTGTGCCTGTCTCCCTCCCTCCGTTTCTCTCCTCTCTACCAACCTGCCCCACCTCCTCTGCAGCTCAGTGATAACCCCTGGGCAAGAGTGTTACCTAATCTCCTCCCTCCTGGCAGCCTCAGGCCTTCACCCTCTGCCTTTCTTTCTCCCAGCAGACGCCTGCCTGCCCTGGCAGCCATGAGGCCCCCCTGGTGTCCCCTGCACACGCCCTCCCTGGCTTCCCCAATCCTTCTCCTCCTCCTCTTCCTCCTGGGAGGAGGAGCAGAGGCTGAGGACCCAGAGCTGCTGGTGACGGTGCGTGGGGGCCGGCTGCGGGGCATCCGCCTAATGGCCCCTGGGGGCCCTGTCTCCGCTTTCCTGGGCATCCCCTTCGCAGAGCCACCTGTGGGCCCCCGTCGCTTTCTGCCACCGGAGCCCAAGCGGCCCTGGCCAGGGGTGCTGGACGCCACAGCCTTCCAAAGTGTCTGCTACCAATATGTGGACACCTTGTACCCCGGCTTTGAGGGCACCGAGATGTGGAACCCGAACCGAGAGCTGAGTGAGGACTGCCTCTACCTCAATGTGTGGACACCATACCCCCGGCCTGTGTCCCCCACCCCTGTCCTCGTCTGGATCTACGGGGGTGGCTTCTACAGTGGGGCCTCCTCCCTGGACGTGTATGACGGCCGCTTCCTGGCCCAGGCTGAGGGGACCGTGCTGGTGTCCATGAACTACCGGGTAGGAGCCTTTGGCTTCTTGGCCCTGCCAGGGAGCCGTGAGGCCCCAGGCAACGTGGGTCTACTGGATCAGAGGCTGGCCCTACAGTGGGTGCAGGAGAATGTGGCAACCTTCGGGGGCGACCCAATGTCAGTGACTCTGTTTGGGGAAAGTGCCGGAGCTGCCTCAGTGGGCATGCACCTGCTGTCCCCTCCCAGCCGGGGCCTGTTCCACAGGGCTGTGCTGCAGAGCGGTGCACCCAACGGCCCCTGGGCCACAGTGGGTGTGGGAGAGGCCCGCCGCAGGGCCACACTGCTGGCCCGCCTCGTAGGCTGTCCCCCGGGGGGTGCTGGGGGCAATGACACAGAGCTGGTCGCCTGCCTGAGGACACGGCCAGCTCAGGACCTGGTGGACCACGAGTGGCACGTGCTGCCTCAAGAAAGTGTCTTCCGCTTCTCTTTCGTCCCTGTGGTGGATGGAGACTTCCTCAGTGACACACCCGAGGCCCTCATCAATGCCGGAGACTTCCACGGTCTGCAGGTGACTAGTGGCTAGAAGGGGTGGAGCTGGTTCCTCTAGGCCTGTTCTCCCGCCCGCCCCCACCCCCCACCCCCGGGGACCCAGGCATGAAGGCTCCTCGAGATCCAACTCCCAAAGGCCTGGGCTTCTGGCCCCAGGGCCGCCCCCTCCTCCCTGAGAGCTCAGACCCCAGGGTGGTCAGTGGGGCAGAGAGAAAAGGAAACATGGGTACATTTTCTCTTTCTCTCTGTCCCTTCCCCAACCTCATACTCTCTTCCTCCATGGTTCTGGGGTCTGTAACTATTGATCTCTCTGGCTCTTTGTCCATCTGTTTCTGTCTGCCTGTCTGTCTGTACCCCCCCATCCCTCCATCCTGTCCCCCCAGGTGCTGGTGGGTGTGGTGAAGGATGAGGGCTCCTATTTTCTGGTTTACGGGGCCCCAGGCTTCAGCAAAGACAACGAATCTCTCATCAGCCGGGCCCAGTTCCTGGCCGGGGTGCGGGTCGGGGTCCCCCAGGCGAGTGACCTAGCTGCCGAGGCTGTGGTCCTGCATTACACAGACTGGCTGCACCCTGAGGACCCGGCACGCCTGAGAGAGGCCATGAGTGATGTCGTGGGCGACCACAACGTCGTGTGCCCCGTGGCCCAGCTGGCTGGGCGACTGGCTGCCCAGGGTGCTCGGGTCTATGCCTACATCTTTGAACACCGCGCGTCTACGCTCTCCTGGCCCCTCTGGATGGGGGTGCCCCATGGCTACGAGATCGAGTTCATCTTTGGGCTCCCTCTGGAACCCTCGCTAAACTATACCGCCGAGGAGAGAACCTTTGCCCAGCGACTGATGAGATACTGGGCCAACTTCGCCCGCACAGGGTCAGCAGTACTGAGGGGAAGAGGGCCTCCAGGAACCAGAGAAGCAAGAGCAGGGGACAGAGAGAGGAAGACAAACAGAGACAGACAGAAAGGGCCGGAGAGGGAGGGAAAAGTTCACAAAAGGAAGGAGACAAAGACGGAGACAGAATGACAAAGGAGACTGGAGAGGAAAACAGGATGGCAGGTCCTGAAGAATCAAGGACCGAGGGGGAGGGAAGCGAAGAGGAGAGAGACAGGGAGACAAAGGAATTACCATAGTACTTAGGAGCTTGAACTGGAGAGAGCTGGATTCTATTGGGCCAGTGGTGATTTTATTAGCTGTGACATGCACACATGCATATGTACTCACACACCAGTTTACCTCTCCGAAGAAGGGGACCATAAATCCGACATCACTTGGGTGTTGTCAAAAGCAAAAACAAGATGTTTGTAGAGCTAGGGCAGCCTGCTTGCATAGTGAGGGCTCATAAATCGTAGGGATGTTTTAAATGGGAGAAACAAAGACAAAGGTGGAACAGTAAAGCCGAGGGAAAGGCAGAAAGAGGGAGGTCAGGAGGAAGGGGATGGCTCCAGATGATGGGGGATCCGGGAGACCAGAAAGAGGGGTTAAAGAGGTGGTGGGAAGGAGGGGATGTGTTCTCCAGGGAGCCGAAGAGCGCACGGGTCGGAAGCAGCCTTCCTCCTGCTCTCCATCTCCGGTCCACAGTCCCAAGGGCGGGCGGGGCAGGCTTGCCTGAGGCTGAGCCTTCCCTTTCCTTCCGAAGGGACCCCAATGACCCCCGGGACCCCAAAGTCCCGCAGTGGCCACCGTACACGGCGGGAGCGCAGCAGTACGTGAGCCTGAACCTGCGGCCGCTGGAGGTGCGGCGGGGGCTGCGCGCCCAGGCCTGCGCCTTCTGGAACCGCTTCCTACCCAAATTGCTCAGCGCCACCGGTATGCAGGGGCTGGCCAGCGGGCAGGGGCTGGGCGGAGGAGGGCAGAAAAGGGGCGCGAAGAGAGAGAGGGGAGTGGGAGCCGGCCGGGTGTAACCCCTCTCTTCTCCACCGCCCCCCACCCAGCCTCGAAGGCTCCCAGCACCTGCTCAGGCCCCGCCCACGGGGAGGCCGCCCCGAGGCCCAGGCCCGGCCTTCCCCTGCCCCTCCTTCTCCTCTTCCTCCACCTCGCCCGGCTCCTGCGGCTGTGACCACGGCCACTTACCCCTCCGGCCTCAGGGGGCCCCCCTCCTCTAATGAGTGGTCGGACAGTGGGCAAGGGCCCCACTCAGGGATCTCCGACCCAGCGCACCCTCCCTCCTCAAACTGAGAGACTCAAACTGACCAGGGCTGGGAGGGGGTGGTGACCTATGACCCGTCTCAGGGACCCACACGCCTTTGTTGTTTAAATGGAAATGAAAAAGCCAATTTTCTTTTTTTATAAAATTGTTTGGAGCCGGAGCCTGGTGTTGGGGGGAGAGGGAAGGCCGGGAGCTAGACAGCACCCCCTAGTGGGGCTGTAACAGTCAACATTTCTGTCTCTTTTCCCCACCAACCCACGGGTCCTCCCTCTTCTGATCCTTTCTGTCCCCCTGTCTAACGGTCATTTTCTCCTCCCCCCACCCCTTCCTTCCCGCCATCCTTCTCCGGCCCCGCCTCCACTCTCATCTTTCCTCTGGTCCTCCGTCTTCCGCATATTTTTCTGATCCTCTTTCCACCGTCCTGCGTGCCCTCCTGCATTCTTGTATCCTCCTGCACTCACGCTCCCCACCATGCACGTTCCCTGACCTTCCCCTTGTCCTCCTCCAACCCACTTGCCGGGCGCCCTGGCCGCAGACACGCTGGACGAGGCGGAGCGCCAGTGGAAGGCCGAGTTCCACCGCTGGAGCTCCTACATGGTGCACTGGAAGAACCAGTTTGACCATTACAGCAAGCAGGATCGCTGCTCAGACCTGTGACCCAGACGGGACCCCCACGTCTCCCCGCCCTGCTCGCCCCGCCCGGCCCCCTAGCTGTATATACTTATCTAAGGGCTGGGATATAACACGGGGGAGCCCTAGAACGTGCCCACCCACCTCCCCCCCGACTATCCCCGGAGGCTCCCCGCCCTCTGCATGTCTCGGGCCGAGCCCCTCCCCCGCGGTGCCTTCGCCCCTCTGGGCTGCCAATAAACTGTTACAGCTACAGCAGTGTGCGCGACTAGGGAGCGGGCCTCAAACACCGGGGCTGAGTAGACAGAAGGGCTGGTGCGAGAGCCCTCCCAACTTGCGGATCTCAGTAGCGGGGCGGAGCGTGCCTGTGCCCGCCCCGCCGCCCCGCCGCCCCGCCGCCCCGCCCCACCTTACGAGGCGGGGCGCGCGCCTGCGCAGTAGCAACGGCAGCCCGGTGGTGCATTGTGGGAGCTTCGCGGGTGGCGCCTTCCCCGCGGCTGCAGCTCGCTCTTCGCGGCTGCCGGAGACCAGCGAGAGAAGGTTCCCCAGAGCCCGCCCGTCGGTTCTGCCTGCGGCTAGCTCAAGATCCGGGTCCGAGAGGAAACGCTGGAGCCGGAGTTCCGTCCGCGCCGCCAGGACGCGTCTGCCCGGCCCCCCGCCGCCCGCCCTGGAGCTGCTGAAGGACGTGCACCTGGGCCTGGCCCCGCCCGGCCGCGGCCCCGCTCGCCTGGCCCTCCTCGCGGGCCACTACCTTTACTATCACTACGGCTGCGACGGCCTGGACGACCGGGGCTGGGGCTGCGGCTACCGCACTCTGCAGACGCTGTGCTCGTGGCCAGAGGGCCGGCCCGCGGGCGTGCCCGGGCTAGCCGCCGTGCAGGCGGCCCTGGAGGACATGGGCGACAAGCCCCCCGGGTTCCGGGGCTCCCGGAGCTGGATCGGTTGTGTAGAAGCCAGTCTGTGCCTCGACCACTTCGGAGGGCCCCAGGGGCGCCTGTGTCACGTACCCCGTGGAGCAGGGCTCCAGGGGGAACTGGAGAGGCTTTACTCCCACTTCGCAGGGGGCGGGGGGCCTGTAATGGTTGGGGGGGATGCAGATGCCCAGTCCAAGGCCTTGCTAGGAGTCTGCCTGGGTCCAGGCACAGAGGCCTATGTTCTGGTATTGGACCCTCACTTCTGGGGTGCTCCGAAAAATCCCAGTGAACTACAGGCAGCTGGGTGGGTAGGATGGAGAGAGGTAGGTACAGCCTTTGACCGCAACTCCTTCTACAACCTGTGCTTGACCAGCTGCAACTCCCAAAAGCAGCAACACGCCCTGGACTGAGGCTCGGGGCCCAGAATGGAGACTGTCTCTGGCCCCAAACACACCTAAACCCTTTACTCCAAGGCAAAAGCTGCCTGGGCCTTTGGAGTCAATAAAGTGGTGAGGCTCAGCTAATTATGGCCCCAGCCAATCTTTGGGAGAATGTGGGGAGGTACATGATAATCAATCACTATGGAAGTGCTTTTATTGGCAGTAGGGTTGAACGTACAAAAAAAAATTCTCAGCTGGATGGGACTAGGCAGTCACAATTACAGACGATACCAGGAGTGAGGAAAAGTAGATGGCTCAAAAGAAGTCCACATCATCTGGAGCATCCAGGTCACGGTATTCCACAATGGCCCGTGGGTCTCCTCGGACCATCCTGTGAGATATGGAAGAGGTAAGATGGGAAGACAGTTGAGAATCCCTGAAAGGGAGCTTGAAGAGGGCAAGAAAGCTTGGGACGTCTTAGCTCATTCTCACCTGTTCCGAGGCTTCCCAGGATAACCTCCTTGGCCTCGGAAGGCATCATAGTTCCCTCGGCCAGCACCATAGGGGGCATGAGGGTATGGAGGCCCTCCCGTGGGGACTGCAGGGCGGACAGCACCAGCTACACAAGAGATCAGTGTTGAGCTGAAAACCTGTGACCTCAACTATACCTTGGTTAAGCTTCCTTTCTCCCAGCCCTCACAGTCACTAAACCCTTTCAAGCTCCCCCTGTACTCACCTCCATAGCCCAAGATGGGGGGCCGGGGCTGACCATAGGGCATCAGGCCCTGGGGAGTCTGGTGTGGGTAGGGGAGTCCCGGGGTCAGGCCTGGGGGGAGTACAACACGGACAGGAACATGAATTACTGCGGGGGGGGGCAGGGGGGGCACGGGGAGGGGAGGAGGACAGGATGGGGAGTGACAACCGGCTTTTAGGAATACTGCCTGAGAGTGGGATAGAAAGTTTTCAGAGGATGACGGGATAAGAGAACCAGGAATCCTTGAATAGTCAAGGGAGAGGGAATGTGGCAGACTCTCACGGATCGTATCTTACTCTGGGCAGGGCCAGGTGGCTGAGCTGGCTTGATCTCCGGCAGAGCTGGGCGCTTGGCATCAGTGAGAAAGTTGTTAAAAAATGCCACCTCCTTCTTCACTTCCTCAATCTTCTCTGCATGCTTGTTGAAGATATGTTTGCGTACAAACTCAGGGCCCTGGGGAAAGAAAGAGAGGGTCAGACCAGAGCAAGCAATGTGGAAGGATAATCAACCTCCCCGCCCACCAATTCCAGAGCCAATTCCTCCCCAGGCCGGAGGCGGCTTCCTGGCTCAACCCCCTCGGCCCACAGTTCTAACGCACAACTCTCTAACATCCCAGACCTTGAATTTCTTGCCACTGAGAGGGCATAGCCACTTATCCTTGCCCAGTTCCTGGGTGTTAGAGGTGACAAACTTTTCCACTTCCTGCTCAGGGTCTTTGCGACCCATCTTCTGAGCCTCTTCCTCGGAAAGAGATTCCCGTACACTCAGCAGCGGAGTCAGCTTCTCCTCAAATGTCTTCTGCCACTCTAGCACTGTGGTTTGGGAACAGACAGCGGGCTGAAGAAGGGAGCCAGAAGCAAGGAATAAAAAGGAAGGGATAAGGGCACCTGGCTGGCTCAGTCAGAGCATGTGACTCTTGATCTCAGGGTCCTGATTCTGAGCCCTACGTTGGGCATAAAGATTATTTAAAAATAAAATATTTAAAGAAAAAAAGAAAAAGGAGAGGATCACAGGAGAGGGCGGGAAGGCACTGCTACCAGAACAGATCTAACACCAGAGGCAGCTGAGGAGAAAGGGAAACCAAAGGGGAATCGGGAGTGGGGGAGCTGGGAGCCCACCTTCTCCATGACTGATGCGGTTGGGTGGCATGGGCCCCCGAACATGGATGATGCCACAACGGTTGGGCATTTCGTCCTCATTGGGGTACTCGCAAGTGTTATAATAATCCAGGGAATGCACAATGCGCAAATAGAGAAGGAGTTTGTCCAGAACCTGCGGGAAATGAAAACGTGTGAGTTCACCATACTCTTCTTGCCCCTTTGCTGCCCCAAGCCAGGACCTTGGCCGCCTGCCCTTGCTGGCACCTTGATCAGTTTTTCATCCCGCTCCACGTTGATCTCTGCAGGGTTCCCTTCCTTAGGGGGCTCCTCAGGGGGAGCGCCCCCACTGCTCCCCAGCAGCTCCTCCTCCTCCGCACTCACTTCCTCAATCAGATAGTCAGTAATATTCTTCAAGATTGGGTTCTGGGAGGGCAGACTCTGGTAGGCAGGAAAAAGAAAGGCAAGTGAGATGACAAGAGAAGACCCTGAGGTAGGTAGTCCCGGAAGCTCCTCATATGAAGCAGAAGGAATCCAGGGTTCACTTGGCCTGTTACCACTGCTTCACTATTTGTCTTTTTCTTATTCTATCCTAGCCAATACATCATCACTAATGCCAGTCTATTCTACTGGAAAAGCTGGAGTGCTGCCCAAACAGAATAGGAACAAGGGGTCAATGCTACAGACAAGACCGGAGGTGCCCACAGCAGCCGACATGGTATCGGCTGCTTTTGGAAAAGTTCCATGGGGAGTCACTGACTGTTGGCAGAGGAGGTGTCCCGGGCTCAGAGGCCCAGAGCTGGGTCCTGTCATCCAGCGTATGGATCAGCTTGGCGGCCAGCTTGATGTCGTTGCGCACTATCTGCTTGTGCTGGGTAATGCCATTGATGTTGCGGACTCGGCGGGTCAGGTCTCTGTTCACACCAGGGCTCAGCTCACACTCCCGGAGCTAGAGGGAATGAACACAAAGCTCACCAACACTCGCCCAAGCAGCAGCAGCTCCAGGGACTGGCCCTACTGACAGGACCAGCAACTGGACCGTGAGCTCCCCGAGAACAGGGACCAGGAGGGTCTTATTCATGGACACCAGTATATACTTAATGTGAGCAGACTGAATGGATGGATGGGGGCGCAGAATGAGTGAATCAAAAGAACAAGGAATCGGAGGTTGTGTGCAGCACAGAGAGCCCACTCCCAGCACTTACCCGGATGTTCTGCAGGTTCCAACAGATCTCTTTGATGTTAACGCTGCGGTCAAAGGTCACCCAGCCTCGACGGAAAAACCTACAGAAGAAAAGATCAGCATAACCCTGGGGTGGAACGGATACCGGCCATTTGCCTCCCCCTGTACCCTATCCCCAGGGTTTCCAGGGTCACTCTTCTCTCCATTCCTCACCTCCTCTCAGGCTGGGGCTCTGACAGAGCCACACGCATGAAGCCTGGGTATCTTTTACAAAGCTGGAAAAACAGGAACAGAAACCCCATTGAGCGATTCAACGTTTCACTTCTTCCTCCAATCCCCATGTCCTCAGAACCCTAGGAATTGCCTTTGAATCTTTACTCAAATAAGGAAAAACCAATAAAGGGCTTAAGAATAAGAGCACTTAAAAGCAAATGGTGCAATTGGAGCCAGCCCACAAAAGGCATGGGCCCACGGGAAGGGGTCTCCCTGTTAGAGAAAGAGGGGTATATGTTAGAAGCAGAGTCACATTATCCTCTCCCCGCCTCACCAGCTCCCCCTCCCTGCCACCAAAGATGGAGCATGGGTGCCATTCCTGCCCCCAATACTCTTCCCCACTCACAGAAATGATCTCTGCCCGCGAGATGTTGGGTGCAATGTTGCGCATGAAGAGGGAGCAAGTCTTATGAAGGGGCCGAGGTTTACATTCCAACCCAGGAGTGTCCTTAGGCTTCTCCCTTTCTTCTTCTTTGGGCTTCTCCTTTTCCTTGAGTGCCTCTTCTATGCAGAAAGTGGTGGGAGTCGGTGATTTTTTTATTGTTGATTTTGGAAGGGAAGACAGAGAAGCAGTCACGCTCCCACCTCCCCACCCTCATCTCCCAAAAGGCCCACCCTTAACAATTTCACCCACTCCCACTTCCCCTACCCCTATTCAGTAGGAAGAGAATGGACTAGAAGCAGAAAATAAAACCTACCAGCCTCCTCCTTCTCTTCCTCAGCTTGGCCACTCTCCGACTCCGACTCGGACTCGGACACACTGCCTTCATCAAAGCTGTCGTCGCCACTGTGTTTTCTATTCCGCTTCTTGCTACTCTGTGAGAGCCACAGCAAGAGGAAGGGAGTCAGCTAACCAGGCCACTGGACCGGACACTGATCCCCTGGCAAAAGATACCCTACCTTTTTGGCATCTTTCTCAGAGTCGTCTTTCTTCTCTTCCTTGTCCCCATCACCCTCAGACTTCTTAGTTTTGTCATCGTTAGAACTGTCGTTTTCAGCCTGCAGGCAGAGATAATCCCCAGCACATCCATCTCCCCTTCAACCTTTATCAGAGGGCCTGGCCCTCCCTAGCCCTCCACCTCTCCTGGACCCAGCACACAACCCTCCAGCCCCGCCCCGACCACTGAAGCTGCTCCATCCTCCTCCCCAGGAGCTCATGGGCAGCAGCCAGCGGGCAGCACCCAGCGAGCCCAGCACTCTGACCTGTTTGCCATCTTCTTTCTTGTCGTCCTTATCATTGGCCTTGCGCTCTCCATCCCCCAGGCCTGGTCCAGCCCGGCCCTCGTCTTTCTTACTGGGCTCCCCAGGCTTTCCGGCCTGCTCCTCCTCCTCCTCCTGCTCCAGGATGCGCAGATCGTTCTCTGTCCCTCCTTCCATCTTAATCACAGCTACCAACAGACAGGGCAGAGGTCATTATGGCCCTGGTCTTCAGCCTCTGGATGATCAACTGTATCTATTTCCCAATCAAGACCTTGGTCACCAGACACCCTCTTCCCCTCCCAATCCACACACCTGCATCCAGCATCTTGACAATGGCATCAGCTTTGTCTATGTCCAGGAGAAGATTATCAAACCAGCCACTCTCCATGAGGGACAGGAATACCCTCAGTCGGTTTTGCAGGGCCCCCCGGGCCTCCTGCCGCCGCTTCCCCACCTCATCTGGGTGGTACTTAGACCGAAACCTGGGAAGGAAGTGGGGAAGGGAAGAGACAAAATAGTCACTGGGCGCCAGGACCGGGACATGGGGAGGGGCCCAGGCAAGTCCTCTCACACCCACAATAAACCACGAAAGCAGAAAGACTGGGGAGAGGGGTGCACCAGAACCACCCAATACCCCCAAAAGGAACCAGAGGTTATGCTCTGAGAAGATCTGGGGGAGAGCCAGGAACTAAGAGCTCTGGATTTGGGAAAAGCAATGACTATAGGGGGAGGCCAGGGTTAGAGAGGCAGAATGATGGCCCTGAGTCTCTGGGAAACACTAACTTAAAAAAGTGTAGTTTCCCAAAGCTTCCAAGAGGAAGGCTAAGGAAATAGTAGGCCCCAAAGAACCTCCCTCTCCTTGCCAACCCCAAACTAGAGTCATTAAAAGGACTGTTCCCACCAACTCCCTCCATCCCTAGGTGGAAGACAGAGGGAAACCTGAAATGCACCAGATAGGAAAAG
This sequence comes from Mirounga angustirostris, assembly GCF_029215605.1. Classification (NCBI taxonomy): domain Eukaryota; kingdom Metazoa; phylum Chordata; class Mammalia; order Carnivora; family Phocidae; genus Mirounga; species Mirounga angustirostris. Next base: position 172,860,859 of record NW_026991713.1, read on the forward strand.
TCAAAAAAGGCAGAAAAGCTTTCTCCCCCCTTGGGAAGAAAAGCAGATGGTGGAGGGACAGGGAAAGACCAAAGGGAGAAACTGAAGTGCCCTTATAACCTCAGGTACTGCCCACAGGGAAAAAGAGAGAGAGGAGAGGGGGTGGAGGATTAGGGTGGGGTGGAACATGGAAAGGGAACATTTAAAATAGGACCTTGGGAGGAGGGGGTGCAGAACAGAAGAAATGAGTATGAGAAAAAGCAGAAAGGGAAAGTGAGAAAGTCCCAGAAATCGAAAACAAAGGGAAAAACTAAAGACCAGAGAAACTGAAAAAAACCACAGGAAACAAGTGGTTAGGCAAGGAGCAAGGACAGGGACCGAGAAAGAATGAAAAGTACATGAGAGAATGAGACCAAGACACGGATAAAGAAGGAGGGGACAGCGACAGACAAAACAGAACCACAAGTTGAGCGTGAGAGGAAAGGAAAGCCGCAGGCATCACCTCCAGGATCTTTACCTTGGCCGCTTGGTCAAACAGAGCTCAAGATTTAACTAGCCGCGCCCAGGGCCCATGCTGGCAGGTGGGCCACCGGCTGGCTCCTGGCTGGGGCGTCCCGGCCCAGATGCCCCACCCCCGCGGGACTCCGCGGTGGGGGCCCTGACTGACTAGCTGCCTGAGCAATCACATTCAGCTAAACCGCTGCATTGTGCACAGCAGTGCCCTGCCTGTCTGCCTGGCCGGGGCAGCGCAGCTCAGCCCAGGGGGCTCATGTATGGGCTGGGTATGGTGGGGGTGGAGGTGGGTTTGCTCCGAGCTCCGTCGATGAGCGGGTGTAGTTCCCAGTTCTGGCTCTTTTCAAGGAGGAGGAGCAGAAAGAGGATGAGGAGGAGGAGGAGCAGGAAGGGGGGAAAAGATGGTTGATTAAAATTAAAACATCCACAAAAGGAAAAAAATTAAAATTCTTTTTCTGTCAAACGACCCTGAGATCTTTGCTTTTTCTTGTCTGGATTCACTCGTTGCTTTTGGGAGAACACCACAGCCACACAGGGTCCCGGCGATCAGGGATGACAATGACCCAATACCAGCAAGTGGGAAGCAGTCTGTCTGCTGCCCCAAGGGAACAGGTGGCTCTGGCCAGCTGCCTGGAGGTGTCCCACTCACTGAGGACAGAGGGGAAGCGAGGTGGGGTGGGAGGCTGTGGCAGATGCTGAAGTGAGGAGGAGAACCCATCAGCCAATGCTGTTGTGTTTCCCATCCCCCACCCCCAGGAAGTTCCGGATTGGGGAAAATGGGAAGAGGACAGGGCTGCAGGCTCCACTGGCGGGGCCAGGGGAAACATGCTAGGGAACAGAGAGCAGGAAAACAGGGGCACTCACCACTCCTCATCTTTATGAGCCAGAAAGAAATCTTGCATCTGCTGCCTTCGAAAATCCAGCTTATAGTCATTATAGCGCTTTACAGCCTCTGTCTCATCCACAGAGTCATCCAATGACAGGAGAAACTCCTTGAAGGTTTTCATCACCGGTGGTGGCACACCCAAGTCAATCTCTGCGATGCTGCCCAGCCTGGGGGGGGCCCGGTCAGGAAGTCTTGGTTGTAGGGGGAAGAGGGCGGGGGGGATGGGGGGGCCAAGGTAGCCAGCTGCCCCCTTCCTTTGCCCACCATGGACACCACCCCAGGCACCAACGGCTACCACCCCCACAGGCACTCCTCTCTGTACCTAACCCACTTCCTGACTCCAGCCACGGTCTTTGGCAACCCCAATCCATCCCCCAAACCTAACATCTCCCTTTTCCCAAGAACCCCAGAACCCCAGGTCTTTACCTGGCCTGGATAGGCAGAACATGGTGCTGCATGATGTGGACGTCTGGGTGGCCCCAGGGCTGAGGGGGGCCATAAGTAGGGCCCCCACCCCCCCCAGCATAGGGCATCTCATAGCCACTGTGGTATGGGTCAGAGCTGTGCTCATCCCTGAGGGTGGGGGACACAAAAGTCAGACAGAGAAGGGAATCATGTCTCCAGAGCACGAAGGAGGATGGGACAGAGGAAGGGGCATATGGAATGTGGTCTCTCACCCAAGGGTTTAAAGGGATAAAAAAAGATGGGTTTGTAACAAGTCTGAGAAAAGGAAATGACAAAGTCCTTAGCGAAAATGAAGAACACAGCCGAGGCCAGGTGGAATTGAGGCTAAGGAGAGAAGCCAGAGAAACTGTTGCCACCTCACCAGTCTCGCCTCATGCGCTTCTGTGGGGGGCTGAGCTCGTGCCTGGGAGGAGAGAAGCGCTCTCGCCGATTCCGGTCATAGTCCCGATATTCACCCCGACTGCGGCGCTCCCGGCCCCGGTCCCACTCTCTGGCGATAAGAATGAGTAACAGTAATGGGACACAGCCGGGCATGCTCCTAGACAGGCCCTTCCTATCCTGAGACAGCAGACTAAAAGCCCACAATTATAAAATTATTCTCTAAACAGAAAAAGACTTTGCCTACTGCCATCACTTCAGCCATCACCCTCAAGCAGATGGCTCTCCAACTGTTCCTCCAGACCAGCATTAACAATCCCCGACTAGACGGCCATGGCCACCTCAAATTTGACGTGTCAGAACTGAGCTGTTATTTCTACCACTTCAAGGCCATGCTTGCTTCCCTCCTCCTGTTTCCCTGAGAGCGGGGATATCAACCATCACCAGGTATCCAACTTATCAAGTGTCACCCTCACTGCTCACTCAAGCTACTGGCTTGCTAATCCTCTGCCTCAGAGCCTATCAAAGCCGTCCTCTTCCTTGCCCGTCCGTGTGCCCTGACCCTGATCATTTCCCCTGTAACTGCAGCATCCGGTGTACCGATCTCTGGTCCCTCCCACTTCTCTCCTGTCAAAGTGATCTTTCTCTTTTTTTTTTTTTAGAAGATTTTATTTATTTATTTGAGAGAGAGAGAATGAGAGACAGAGAGCATGAGAGGGAGGAGGGTCAGAGGGAGAAGCAGACTCCCTGCCGAGCAGGGAGCCTGACGCGGGACTCGATCCTGGGACTCCAGGATCATGACCTGAGCCGAAGGCAGTCGCCCAACCAACTGAGCCACCCAGGCGCCCAAAGTGATCTTTCTCAAACACAAATGCGATCATGCCATGCCCTTCCTTACTAAATGCCAGTACACAACGCTGTTCAAAACCTTGGTTCCTGCTGTCATTCCAGTCTCTCCACCAGTTACCAGCCACCTCCAACCCACCCTTAACCAAGTAACAACATCCTTTGCTCTAGCCCAGTGGTTTTCAAACTTTTGGTCTTGGAACCGCCACCCCCACCTCACAATCTAAAATTACTGCAGGGCACCTGGGTGGCTCAGTCAGTTAAGCATCTGCCTTCAGCTCAGGTCATGATCCCTGGGAGCTGGGATCTGGCTCCCTGTTCAGTGGGGAGTCTGCTTCTCCCTCTGTGTCCCACCCCCCCTCCCTGCTCATTCGCAAACATGCAAGTGTGTACCCTCTCTCTCTCAAATAAATAAAATCTTTAAAATAAGTGAATTTTTTAAAAAATAAATAAAATTATGGCAGATTAAAGACTTTTTGCTTATATGGATGACATACATACTATACTCAAAACAGAAACAATTATCTATTAATTTTGAAGTTATACATCAACATAAATTGCATTTTTATGAAAAATAGCTATTTTTGGGCACCTGGGTGGCTCAGTTGGCTCAGCGACTGCCTTTGGCTCAGGTCATGATCCTGGAGTCCCAAGATCGAGTCCCCGCATCAGGCTCCCTGCTCAGCCGGGAGTCTGCTTCTCCCTCTGACCCTCCCCCCTCTCATTCTCTCTCTCAAATAAATAAATAAAATCTTTTAAAAAAAATAGCTATTTTCAAAAAAAAATTTTTTTAATGAGAAAAGTGCCATTGGGGTGCCTGGGTGGCTCAGTCAGTTAAGTGTCTGCTTTCGGTTCAGGTCGTGATCTCAGGGTCCTGGAATCAAGCCCCACATCAGGCTCCCTGCTCAGCGGGGAAACCTGCTTCTCCCTCTGCCTGCCATTCCCCCTGCTTGTGCGCATGCTCTCTCTGACAAATAAATAAATAAAATCTTAAAAAAAAACAAAAGTGCCTTTGTTTTTGCATGTAACAGATTTTTTTTTTTTATTTATTTGACAGAGAGAGACACAGCGAGAGAGGGAACACAAGCAAGGGGAGTGGGGAGAAGCAGGCTTTCCGCTGAGCAGGGAGCCCGATGCGGGGCCCAATCCCAGGACCCTGGGATCATGACCCGAGCTGAAGGCAGACGCTTAACGACTGAGCCACCCAGGTGCCCCTAACAAATCTTTTCAAGGCCAGGCTAATCCAGACAGCTAGAGTCTCATATTTATATATACATATATAAAATATATTTATTTATTTATTTATTTATTATTTTGAGAGAGAGAAAGCACATGCGAGGCGGGGGGGGGGGGGGCGAGGAAGGGGGGACGAGCAGAGGGAGAGGGAGAAGCAGACTCCCAACTGAGCAGGGAGCCTGGCAGGGCCAGATCCCAGCACCCTGGGATCATGACCTGAGATGAAGACAGACACTTAACTGACTGAGCCACCCAGGCACCGCCTCATATTTACTGCTACGTTCAATCTGTTGTGTATGTTGTTTGGTTGAAAAATATGAAGAAAATCTAGCCTCATAGATACGTAGCGGGAAAAGGAAATACTTTAATAAATAGTCTTTTCAAGTAACTGGGGATATTCTTTGATACGACCCAAAACTTGACGAGAGAGAGTTTCTTAAAGGCAAGTGGCAGCATTGAATCTGAAACCGTATCAATAAACATTTTATACTCTGCTACATTTAAATCCATTGTTCTACCTTGCTCTTTGAGTGGATCTTGACATATCTCATCATACGATATCAAAATATCACATTCATTAGCATCACTACCTATCTCGTCAGAGAAGTCTTAGATGGGAAACTGTCAAACTCACACTAGTAGTACAAGTTTTCCAAAATTTTAGTTTTCACTGGAAAGTTCCACTTCCTCACTACCAACAAAGCTAACAACTTTCCTTGTAATAGAGTCTAGGTCTGTTTTCAAGAAAATATCAAATACCCAAGGAGGATTAACTACGGTTTGACAATCTTTCATTCAGGTAAAAATGGCATCCCACCAAAAAAAAAAAAAAAAACCTGTTAGCTCAACTCAAAACTCAATCCCACACTCTTCTTTAAGATAACCACTGTACTCCTATGTGCAATGTAAGTGCTTTATGCATACTTCCCACTCATCATGCGTATTACAAAGATGTATAGACAAGAATCCAACTTAATAAAATTTTAAAAATTTTGCTGCTTCATTAAGGATGTTAAGTGAAATTGGCTTTTTTTTTTTTTTAAACTACTTGGTGCCACTGCCTTGATTTGCACTAAGACACCAGCAGTTTTCCCACCAACGCTATAGCACCAACAATGCAAACATCAATACAGTGAAAAGGACAAGCCTACCTTAAAGTTGCTATAAGAATACTAACACCACAGATCCCTAGATCCCTAGGGTGTGTGGACCCCATTTTGAGAACCGCTACTTTATTATTGTTTTTTTAGAGGAGGGGAGGGGCAGCGGGGGAGGGAGAGAGAATCTTAAGCAGGCTCCATGCCCAGCAAGGAGCCCAGCGCAGGACAGATCTCGACACCGTGAGATCGTGACCTGAGCCGAAATCAATAGTCTGACGCTTAACCAACTGAGCCACCGAGGCACCCTGAGAACCACCACTTAAAACAAAACAAAACAAAACAACAACTAGAATATGGGCTCTTTTCTGCACACAATTTTATGTCCCCAAGTCCAAACTGTTGACTCCACCTGTGCGTCAGGAATTCCCATTCATCTTTCCAAGTCCTGCTATGTGTCACTTTCCTGTGCTCTTCTCCAACATTATCACCTCCACCACTACTACCCTACCTTAGATCATCAGCTCCTTCAACACTTCACCATCTTTATGATGATTCTCATATATACTCAACTGCAGCACACCCAAGGCCATTTTGCCCTCCACTCCAAGCCCCAGACTATAAATTACTTAATCACAGTAACTACTTCTTACCCATTTCCAGAATTCAGAACACCTTTGATTTTCTTCTTTCTTACAAAACACTAGGGGAAAAAAGCACCATATGGTCTCCCCACTGAAGAAATACACGGACTACAGACTGAAGGCTTTACTAAGCTCATTTTTCAAAATAACACTGAATGAATAAATACTATTACAGTAAGTCACCTCAAACTCCCCCCCCATAATGTTTTGTGATGTCCTTTAGATTTAAAAAAAATCGTTTCTCGGGGGGCACGTGGGTGGCTCAAGTCGTTAAGCGTCTGCCTTTGGCTCAGGTCATGATCCCAGGGTCCTGGGATCGAGCCCCGCATCGGGTTCCCTGCTCAGCGGGAGGCCTGCTTCTCCCTCTCCCACTCCCCCTGCTTGTGTTCCTGCTCTTGCTGTCTCTCTCTGTCAAATAAAAAAATCGTTTCTCTTGATTAGTTTATTGGAAACGATGTCATATTTCTCTGAATGGAAACACCTTAATGATATTTAACTCAAGAACATCCCAAAAAGCTGGGCGCCTGGGTGGCTCAGTCATTAAGCGTCTGCCTTCAGCTCAGGTCATGATCCCAGGGTCCTGGGATCGAGCCCCACATCGGGCTCCCTGCTCGGTGGGAAGCCTGCTTCTCCCTCTCCCACTCCCCCTGCTTGTGTTCCTGCTCTCGCTGTCTCTCTCTGTCAAATAAATAAATAAAATCTTAAAAAAAAAAAAAAAACCATCCCAAAAAGCTAATGACTAGCTGAGTCAAACCTAATCAATTAACCTAACCCTCGCTGTCCAAAGAACTCTTTCTGATTTTAGGGAAGACAACCACAAGAAATTTAACCATATTGTCCCAGAGAACAGGTCTGGTCTGACAAGCTCTCCAGTCGAGTCAATTCTAAAACATTACTTTCTTTGAATCAACCTTTTTCAGAAATAACTTACAAACAGTAAAACTCATGCATCTTAAAGTACATGCATAAATATTGCTTCTTCTACTCAAAACTCTCTTAGGTCTATTGCTTTGACGATGTGGCCATTTCAAAAATCGAGCCATAGCGAAAAAATCTCTGGCCAACAGCGAATCGGTTGCCCGACCAAAAACGGTCAAGTATAAGCGACTTCCTGTGGTTCACCCTATAAAACTGATAAAGGCAATGCAATGAGGGCGGAGAGCCACAGAATGAGGCAGGGGGACAAAACTGAGGAAAAGCAGTCTTACCGATCATTCCAATCGTCCCCTCGACGCCTTTCATCTCTTTCCCGGGAACGGTCATAGTCGCTGCGCTCCCTTCTGAACTTGTCCCTGCGCCTTCGGTCATACTCGTCATCGCTGTCACCCATGGCGCGGTCCGAGGGAGCCTGGAGCCCGGACAGGGGTGGCCAGGGTGCAGAACAATGACGAGGAGAGGAAAGGCTCCAGAGCTGCTTCGGAGCAGCACGCCCGCCTCCCTTCGCAAAGGCCAGCCTTCCGCTGTCCCCGCCATCCTAAGCCCTCTCCCCGCGCAGGTGGCCGGCTCCGACACTCTACGGGCCCCCGCGGGTCTCCCTGCCCACGCCCACCGGCCGCCCGAACCCGCTCCCGCCCGCCGCGGCCCCGGCTCTCCAGGCCCCGCCCCTCCCCCACCTGGGAGCGGTCGCGGCCGTTAGCCTCGCGCTCCGGCGGGCTAGTTTTCCGGGAGACCTGGGCCCGCCTCTTGCTTCGGGCGCGCGACGAGGACGGCGCGGACGATGAGGGAGACTCAGGGCTCTCAGCGAGGGGGCCAAGGAAACGAAGAGAAAGTGGAACAGCCGGGGATGGGCGGTCGGCGCGCGCCGCTCGCGCTGCGCCTGCGTCACCGACGGAACGGGGCCCCGACCGCAAAGTACTCCCCCACGGCCTGAACTGGAACTTAAAAGCACAGAGCGAGAGGCTGGGAGCCCCCGGGGATGATGGGAAGGGGCGGGGACCCGGAAGTCTCGCGCGCTTTCCGGGACGAGAACTGAGCGGACGAGAGGAACTACGGGAGCCGAGGGGGACCAAGCCAGGCCACAGCAGGGCGGTAGGGCCTTCTGGGCTTGAGGGAGAGCTTCCTCTGGCTGAGGTCGAAGGTCGCGGTCCCTCGGATGTGTCCGGGGCCTGAACCGGTTCGTGTCCAGTTGTTGACCCCCACCACCCTGCTCGGGGAGCCTCCTGCCCTCATCCAGGGCTGTTTTCCCCTGCTGGCGCAGGGCACGGAGTTGGGGAGTGCAGGCCTTTAGCAGGATAGAGCAACCATTTTAAAGCATCTCCCACCATTTTGTGCTGCACCAGAGAGGCTTTATTGCCGCCTCAGTATTTACCACCACCTGCAAACCCGCTACTGCTGTTCTTCAACAGAGGCGCCCCGTCTTGTAGGCGAAACCGGCGGATCTGTCTTATCCCCAACCAGTATTTGGTCTGGCTAAGTTACAGGTTGAGGTCTTGATCAACAGGCGGAGTCTGGCTTGTGCCGGATTAAATGCACCACCACCCCGGAGATAACACCCAAGTCCTTGTTCAGGGAGTGGGGTGTGAAGGCTTAATAGGAAACGCTGCCTCCCTGGAGCATGCTGCAGCCTTACTCCGAGCACGGAGAGGAGGGGTGTCTTTACACTAAAGTGCGTTTGCAGGAGTGTATCGTGGAGTTGCAAAAAACTAGGTCTCAGAAGACCCAGCCAGGTTCTGATCTTGGTACTGCCATTTGGGAAGCATGCAATCTGAGGAGATCACTTCTACAAAAACGCAGACGGGCGCAACAGTTGTGCTTGCGTGAGGCTGCTGTGAGAATCAGATGAGACAATACACTTGAAAGTGTTTTTGTAAACTCCTGAGGGGTTATTATTTCATGATTGGAGGAAGAGGAGACAGCATTTGGTGACAAAGTTGTAAAGGTGGCTGTCAGGGAGGGTAGCTGATGGGAAGGGGGAATGTAACAGGTGCTTCTGGGAAGACTCAGCAGTCGGTGGTGACGGTGGCTGAGAGCTCCTGGATGCGCCAGGCACTGCACGCCTTGCACAAGATGTGCCCATCCAACGGGTAGCAGCCCTGACACTCGCCCTCAGAGGACAGCAGCAGCCCACACTCCTGTTAAGACGGAAGCAACAGCTTTCTATCAGGCCCGGAGCCCTGGGTTCTACCATACCCAGCACCCCAGACCCCAAGAACCTCCCCTTCCCCTTGCCCAGGCCCCCTGACCTCGCACTTATAACAGCCAATGTGAAAACTGCGATCCAGAGCAACGATTCGTACAGTCTCCTCCTGACCTGGCTCAGGCATGATGGCCCCACCACACACTGAGCATCGTGGGGCAAACTTCCTGGGGGGGGGCGGGGGAGGGAACCAAGGAGGTTGTCAAACCCCTGAGTTGGAGGAGACTAACAATGGAGCCCAGAGAAGGTGGGATATTCGAGGGAACGGGAGAGGCCAGAGGTATGGTCTTGGATCTTAGAAGGGAGAGTGATGGGTAACAAAGAGACAAAGCCAGGGGTGGGAAACTGGAGAGGTTGGTACTGGGGCATGAAGGAGAAATGAGGAAAATGGGGAGGGTCAGACACCCTGAGACAAAGATGGGAGACTCGGCCCGACCTGTGGAAGTCCTCGATGCAGTGGATCTGGCTGGTGGCATCCACTGTGAAAGGGATACCATCGAGGCCACGGTGACACACCACACAGGTGAAGCAGCTAGGATGGTAGGCCTTCCCCATAGCCCGCAGGATCCGGTCCAGGATGGGTTGGGAGCACGTGGAGCACTTCTCCAGGGTGGCCTATTAGGAAGGAGGGTGGGAAGTTCGGGGCTGAGGCAGCCCAGGCCAGGCAGGCACCCTGCCGGCCCACCCGTCTGTTTTTGTAGCTCCCTGCAAGGGGTTCAGTGAAAAGTGGCCTTGAACAGATCTGAGTACCAGTCCCAGCACCGCAGCTTCCTAGGGAAGTGATTTAGTGTCTGAGCTTCGGTTTCCTTCAGTAGGAATAGCTGCTTCACAGGGGTGGCGTTGTGGGAATTTAACATATATCCCCTTAACTCTGAAATAAACATCTCACGTTTGTAAGGGACTATTGTCCTTTCCCTCTTGCAGCTGGTCATTTAGCTACTTTCCTCCCTTCTTTCCTATCAGTTTAGTCCCCTGGCTGTGAGCTCCGTTCCTCTCTTCGGCTTGAACATCTAGTCCCCACCTCAGCTGGAAGCCCCCTGCCTCCGGCTGCTGACTCCAGCTCCCACCGCCCCCAGCACGTCCGCTCACCACGTAACAGCTCTCACAGTACGCTCTCCTCTCCACGGCGTAGAAATGCTGGCCCCGAAGCTGGGCCCGGCACGTAGAGCACACAAAGCAGCCAACGTGAAAGACGCGGTCCAGGGCCACGACGCCAGCCCCGTCCCCAACCACGTCTTCTCCGCAGCCCCCACAGCGCCCTGGAGACAGGGAGGGACAGGGTCAATCTGCGCAGATCAGGAAGGTGGATTCGCGGTCCCACTGACTCTCCAGTCCCCTGTCCCCGCCACCTCTTCCCACCTCAGGTCAGCTCACCGAAGTACTCCCCGGTGGGAGGGTGGTTCATGTCGTGCACCAGCTTCTTGGTCAGCCTCTCAAGCTCCTCCTCAGGAGGCTGGCTCAGGGGGACCTGTGAGGGGGGATTCAGGGGGTCGGTCCTACCTCTAGCTCCCTATGCTGTCAAACTTCCTGAAGGGGTCCAGGCAGTTCCACCCGGAAAGTTCATTTGAGGAGGTCTCAGCCCAGGGCCCAGGGGCGCACCCCCAGGAGCCGACATACAGCTCCAGCACCTCCCTCTTGTATCTCCTGACACATCCCTAGGGGATCCAGAGCTCCAACACCCCAGGCCTCTGACAACCAGGACACTGAACACCACCCCTGCCCCACCAATCAGTGTCTGTGAGGACCCCCAAATCCCAGTACCCGGGCTTACCTGGGGCCCGTACCCGCGTCCTCTTCCTCCTCCTGCAGCCTCCTCTTTACCCCCTGGCCCTGGCTCACGGTGGCTCCTATAGCCAGCCCCCCAGACGTCACCTCGGCCTGGCAGAGGGAAGTGGGTGCCCGGGAGGGCCCCGGAGGCCTGAGAGGCCCCCCGCCTGGGAGGGCCGCAGCCTCTCACTGGTTGTGCCACCTTCACTTGCACAGGGAAGGCAGGGCCAGCAGGGGTGCTGGCTGTAGCATAGGAGGCCGGAGTGGGGCCCCCATAGGGGGATGCTGAGAGCTGTTGGGGAGGAATAGGAACACCCCCTCCATTCGGCTTCAGGGAGCCTGAGCCCGTGCGGTAGGCATGGGGCTGAGGGGGCTCATAAGCCTGGGGAGAAACACAGACCAGGAGTGAGCAGGCCCATTCCAGGACACACACCTGGGGGAACCCCCCATGTGTGTGACCCCAAGGTAAGCGCTGGTCTTTGACAAGGGCTCACACTCAAGAGGCTGACAACATAGTAAGCTCTGGTGGCCCAGCTTCTTCCATGCTCCTGTGTGTATCACTCACACTGGGGGTGGGGGCGGGGGGGCTAGTTTGAGAATCTAGAGAAGGGACCAGGCTGGGGAGTAGGGAGGAGAGCAGGAGACAAGGAGCAGGAGCGGGACGGGGGGGTCACCTGCCGGTCTGACCGCCGTGGGGCATGCCCACGACCTCCATCCAGCTCAGCCAGCATGCTGGTCAGCGAGTCTATCTCGGCATCCAGGCTCCCTGGACGCAAGGCCCCCCTATCTGGGGGGAGCCCCTGGGGATGAAGCAAAAACAGGGAGAATTCAAATCACTTGCCCCGGTGCCCCCACCTCCCACCCCCCCAATTCCAGTTCTCACCTGTGAGCGCTGGGGTGCGCCATGGCACCCCACCCAGGTGAGCCCCCTATCATCCGGTCCCCCGGGGGCCTGGTAACACTGCTCAGATGGGAGGGGGCAAAAATTGACCCTGGGGTGGGGCTGAAGTGCTGAGGTGAGGGAAGAGAGAGCCAAGGTGGGGATGGGGAAGGAGAGGAGGGTGGCACGTGTGGAGGCTGCCCTCTTGGGTCCCTCTTCTCCCCTCCCCCAGCACCTGGGGTCCGAGAACAGAGCAGGGGGGGCAGGAAGCCAGAAGGGCTTCAGGGAAGGGGTGGCAGGGACAGGCGGGAGGCAGGAGCCAGAAGGCAGAGGTGAGCGCGGAATGGCCAGTGGCCTCCTTGGCGGCATTGGGGCCTCCTTACCTGCTCCATGGGCTGGCGGCGGCCCCGGGGCGCCTCGAGGGAGTGCTCTCCCCTGAGGGGCTCTTGCAGGCTCCAGCTGCCTTGGGGGGAGCCAGGTGGGCCCCGACATGGCCTGGAACAGGGGACTCCAGACAGCGGTCAGGCCCCGTGTAGCCCCAAGCCTGTAGTCTTGACCCCTTCTCCCGTCCCACACCTCGTTTGGAACTCCGGGAAAGAAACTTTTTCTGGCTTTTTTTTTTCCCCTTCCTCCCCAATTTTGGGGACAGCCACGCCCCCGGTGACGTCACCGCATTCCTGGGGGAGGGTCACGTGGCCCCCTAGGCCCTAAACTGCCGTCCCTCCCCCAGTCAGCCCCCTCCTGCCGAGCAGGGAGGGCTTTCCACAGCCGCCTCCGTTTCTATCCGCCCCCCCAGACTGGCGCCCCAAGTCCTGCACATGGCCACCTCGCCGCTGGGACGCTCCAGCACCGCTCCTTCCCACACTCCCCCATACAAGATCTCTCCCTCTTCCTGCCCCACCTACCCCTCCCCCCCAGCAGTGCTCAGCCAGCCCGTAGTGTTTCGGTCTTTTATTCACGTTCAGCGGTTAGAAAAATAAAACAACAAAAACAGCACAACCTCAGGGGTCTGCGAATCTGTTGGGCGAGGGGAGACTGAGGTAGCTGACAGTCAAAGCAGAGACCCAGCCTCCATCAAGGCACCGGTGAAGGGAGGGAGGCCAGTGGGGAGGGCTGCTGGCTTCCTCCCCCAGCGTGGTGGGGACGGGACCGCTGCCCTGCGTGAGTGCCCTGAAGCCCCTCTCCCAGGGACAGATGGATGCCCAGCCCAGGATCCTCTAGTCCTTCCACCGGGCTCCACACCCCCACACGCGGCGCAGGCGGGAGGCTGCCCTTCCCTTCCACATCCACTAATCAAGGTGGGTCCCTAGACCCGAGCACCCTCTCCTTCAGGCCCCGGGCATCAGAGATCAGTGCAAGTGACGGGGGTGACGCCATGAATGAGCAGCGTGGGGCCCAGATCACGGGTCAGAGTCTCCAGAAGCGCCAGGTAGCGAGTGTAGCGGGCAGCATCGGCCGGCGGCCGAGGCAGGTACAGAAAAGTGAGGGCCGTGGCAGGCCCACCCTCGCCATCCCCACCCTCAGGCCCCCCGGGCCCTTCTCTTCGGCTGCGCCCCTGCTGGGCCCGAACCAGGGCGTTGGCACTGCTCGCCAGGGCCTCTGCCTCGGCGTCTCCCCGCCTGCCATTCACAAAGTCCCCTTCCTCCTCCTCCTCCTCCTCCTCGGGCTCCCCAGACCCAGCCCCCTCGCCCCACACCACCTCCTGCACTTCGGCCCTGATCCTCAGCTGGCTCAGCAATGCCCGGAGCCGCCCCTCAGCCGCCCCGGGGGCCTCTCGAGGCCCCAGGCACAAGAAGATCCGGAGCCGGGCGCTATGCCAAGCAGGCACCATGCCCAAGATGGTTGCCATCTGCAGCAGGAAAAGGCCACACACGTCCACGTAGCCGGGCCCACCCCGGGGCCGCAGCAGGTTGAGGGGCCACACGTCCACGTGATGTGGCGGAGAGGTGCCCCCCGACCCCCGGCTCAGCCGCTCAGGGGGCAACGCCCCACAGGCCCGAGCGAGGACCACATTCTTGTTCATCTTGAGGGCATCTGCCACTGTGGCCACATAGTCCTGGGGACTCAGAGCCCGGGGGCTCCCAGGAGCCCGGGGTGGAGGAAACAGGGAGCTCAGGGCTGGGGACCCACCCTCCTGGATGCCATCAGCAGCCTCGGAGAAAGCCGGGTCTGTCAGGAAGTGGTCCTGGGGTGCAGAATCATCGTAGAAACCCAGGACCAACGTGTTGGGCTTCATGCCACCTGGGGGCAGAGAGGGGGAGGTGGGAAGGAACCGACAGGAATCAGACTTACAGGCCAAGTTTACCCCACGCTAATATGCACCCACTCGGACACGCTGACAGCGACACACGTCAGCCATCAGGTATGGCCTTCGCACCATGCTTGGGCTCTCCCAGCAACAACGTTTCGCATGTTTGCGTAATGACTTTTAGTTTGCCCAAATGCTTTTGCATGCATTTATTTGTTGCATCTGCATGACTAATCTCCCCCCACTTAAATACAAGGCGAAAGTTCGCCTCAGGAGCAATTCTTCTTAACTAACGAGCACTTCCGGTCCACGGCAGTAGGATGCCTCTGCTCCAAGCTCCTAGCTGCACACCTTTTTCATGATGGAGATGAGGGTCTGACTCCACTGGCAGACCAGACCCCCTGAGTAGACAACAGTCAAGCTCATGGCCTCAATCCCCAGGGAAAGAGCACTCCAGCCTCTGCTGAGGGAGGATGAGAACGGGCCTGATCTGTTCCTACCACTGCAGGGCCTCCAAAGCCTGGTCCCCGGGGAAGAAACAGCTACCATCTGCACATACTAACCAAGGGCGAGGTCCTATTGAAAACACTTTGTGTTTTAACTCATCTGATTCTTGGAACAACACGATGAGGTAGGGACTCTTTACTCATCCCTTTCACAGATAAGCAACCTGAGGCACAGAGCAATGAAGTCACTTGCCCCAAGGCTCACGGTCAGAAGATACTGGGGTCCGCAGGTAAACACAAGGCACCCAGCACCAGAGCCTATTCTCTGAGCCTCTGACCCCTGTGTGTGCGCGCGTTGTGTGTAGCAAACACAATGCCCCAGGTCCCTGCTGACAGTTCCTGGTTTTTAAATTTTTGAACAATGTGAAATTGGATAGCCCCCCCGCCAACGCCCACTTTAACAGGGCTGAATTTACAGAAAGACTCTGAGATCGTGTCTAAGGCTTATTTCTCCTGAAACAGACGGGTTGCTCAAAATCCACCAGTAAATCAAGTTCTACACTCCAGGAGGACTTACTATTTAGAGGAAATCCTTTCCCTTCATTTGAATCAGTTTTCCCAGGACAAATGTGGCAGAAAATAGTGGTCTCCCGGCACGGTTTCCCCCACAGAGGGTGGGGCTGAGGAGACACCAGGCTCTCCAACAGCCCAAAACACCTGTGCGGCCGTGAACTCCAGCCGATCTTGCAAATGAAACTAGTCACCCCTTCCTGAGCATCGTCCAGAGTTCTGATTTACACCGAACAGGATATTGTCCAACACTTGAACCTTAGCCAGAGCTAAGTGGAGAAGGGAGTATGCACTCAGGGAGGGGGCTGACACCCGCCTGGGATTGAGAAAGAAGGTGGAAGCTCAGGATGGGTTTGCAGGAAGCCGGGGTGCAAGGCTGGAGGCCGCGGCACTAAGGCAGGGTAACAAAGCAGGGAATCAAACACTCGCTCAGAAAGCATCAGCCCCACACACCCTCTGCATCCTCTGCGGTCTCTGGAGGCCAATGTCACACCACCCCTTCCTTCTCTGCCCCTTCCAAGCCCCAGCTGAGATACCATCGTGTCACCGGCCACATCAGTGCATAGTGGTCTTGAAGTTGGATGGCTGGAAACCATCTGCCCTAGATTTGATGGAGCAGCCCCCCAGCCTCAAATAATTCTCCCATTGTCCCCAGACACACAACATGGTCTTCAGAACCTGTGCCCTAGTTTTGGGGTCAGGAAAAAAAAAAACAGCGTCAGTGGCACCCATCTCCAGTCCTTAAACATCTCCTCAGGACTTTCCCACCATCTGTTATCTTTGAACCTGAGCACTGCATCTTATCTGAACTGGACCCTGAGTTCCTTTCGGAGTTTGCAGTTTGTGGTTTACTTTCTGGGGGACAGTAGCAGAGATTGAAAGGGGCCACAGAGGGGGCTGAGGGGACCCAGGGAGGAGTAGCTCACCAAGGCCAGAGATCCGCAGCAGATGCTGAGCTCCCTGGCGCACAGAGGGCGAGAGGGTAAGGTCCACAAAGGCCTTCACTTGGGCTCTGTCCACCAGGCTCAGCCATGCCCCATACTGGGGCTGCACAGGGTCAGAGGGCAGGCAGTCTGCAGAGAAGGGAGGCAGCAGATGTGGGCCAAACCCATGTACTTTTCTCCTAGAATCCAAATCCCCAGTGGGCCAAAGAAAAAGGTCTGGGCAGGGTTCTGGCTGGTTGGAAGTGTCATCGGGGAAGATGCATGAGGCCTCTGGACCCAAAGAACACAAAGAGCATCTGAGGCGAGAGGGAGAAGGAAGCTGGGGAAGGAACGAGGGGGGGTGGGGGGCAGGGGGGACATGGCGGGGGCGACTCACCAAGGTCTCCCAGGGTGACGTGGCCCAGTACATAGAGGCCCCCCTTCTTGAGCTGGTTGGCCAGCCGCAGCAGAGGCAGGGCTCCCCGGGGGTTCCCCACCAGGAGCAGCAGCTGGGGCCGCCAGAACTTCACGTGATCCTTCCGGACATCCAGCCGGAGCAGGTACTTTCGCACCTGGGACCAGGGGTAAGGTGTGGAGAGGAAGGGCTCAAGCGGGCAGCCCCCACTACCACCTCTCAGACAAGAACCCCGACTTCAGCCATGGCACAAGGGGGCCTATTTGGTGGGGGGCGGGGGGTTCCCAGACTGCCTCCCCCCCTGCCCCCCCCCTCCTCGGAGCCCCCCAACCTGATGGAAAAGCAAGGCCTGGCTGACGTAGCCCCAGCTGCTGGGGCCTCCTCGAGCCGTGAGCAGGGCAGAAAGCAGGCCCATGAGAAGCAGGGAGCCGCCGGCGGCCCCGGGGCTGATGAGGAACATCATGAGCAGGCAGGAGGCCACCCCCAGCAAGCAGGTATGCCAGGAGAACAGGCTGAAGGTGGGGCTGGGGTGGGGAGAGAAGGAAGGGCACTCAGGGCCAGCCACTCCACTCCATCTCCAGCCTCAGCCCCCCCAGACTGAGTCCTTCCAACTCCTCCCTCTTTGTCTCTGGGGACACAGGCATCTTCTCTCACCGGAAGTTGGGGGCCGAGGCCCACTCCAGGCTCAGGCAGGACAGGTCCACCGCAGCATAGGCCACCAAGTAGAAGACAGTGACCACAGCGGCCAATGTATTCAGCTTCCCAGCCAAGAGCACCAGCTAGACAAGGACCCAGAGGCTGGGTGTTCATGCATCCCCCGCTAAATGCCAACACATCCTGCCTTTGTGGTTCATTCACCCAGCCCAAGCCCAAGCCCCTCCTGGTCCTGGGAGCAGAACCAGGTGGGGCTTAGGGGAAGGGGAAGGACAGCTTAAAAGGAAGGCTTACCTGCACTAGGCCCCAAGAATAGAGCACAGCTCCCCAGGGGTTCCCTGTTCGGGACACAACCTTGGCCGGCGCCAAGATCATTCCTGTGCAAACAGAAACGCGACAGACACATCAGCCTGGGCCAAGTGGAGACCGAGACAGACATGGGGGAGCAGGGAAGGTGTGTGCTCAGAACCGGGCAAGGAGCAGGGGATGGCGCACCAAAGAGGTCATCCTGAGCCAGAGCGTGGAGGATGCGGGAGGCCCCGATGAGTGAGCTCATGGAGGCTGAGAGCGCCGTGGCGTAGATACCAATCAGCACCAGTGGGGGCCACAGGCTGATGGCACGAAAGAACCCGTAGTCCTCCTGCAGCAGGGTCCTGGGGGGAGGGAGAGGAGGACGCAGATAACACACGTGCATCCTTTCCAGGGCCGCCGTGAGAAAAGTGCTCTGACTCTACGTGAGGGTGAGGAGCTGGGTAGTCCTGGGTATTCTCACTGACCCAGCCCTGATCTCAAAGCCCATTGTAATACATCATGTGTGCCCGGAGGGGTAAGACATGGTATTTGCTGGGCTGCTTTGGGTTTAATCACATGGTAGACATTCCTAACAGTATCTGCACAAGAATCCAAATATTTACAGAAATACAAATTGATTAGAAAGCCATCCCCCACCACCCCCAAACCAAGCGCTACAACAGTCCCAGGAACACAGCAAATACTGGCTACAGGCTGGCAACCGGCATTTAGCCAGCTATCCCCATTGGTGATGGCGGCACTTCCTTCTCTCTCCCAGTGGGATAAACAGTCTTCGTGTTCCCTGCATCCCGACAACAGGGGTACCTGCCCCACCAGCCTGAACGCGCTGGGTGATCAGGTGTGGCAGCCTTGTTCCATGACCCTGCTCCACCCCCTCAAGGGCCAGGCTGCCCGCCGCCCCCCTCCCCCCCGGCACCTGTCACAGGTGAAGCTGGAGAGGAAGAAAAGCAGGGTGTAGATGAAGAAGGTGTAGGTGACCGCGACAATGGTGCCCAGAGGAATGGCCCGGCTGGGGTCCTTCAGCTCCCCTGGAGGGAGAGGAGCAGAAGGGTAGAGGTCAGCCCTCCACCATCCCCTACATCCTGGAGCCCTCAGCACTCCCACAGGGGCACAGGGAACCCATCCCACACCCCAGGGGGCGGCGGGCAGAGGCTCTCACCTGACATGTTGGCCCCCGCCATGATGCCCGTGCAGCCGTTAAAAAGGACGGCAAAGACGCTGGCAAAGGTCATCATGGCCCCCGTGGTGTAGTCCTTGGCATAGCCAGCTGAGGGATGGTTCCCAGGGAGGAGAGGGCATCGGTATCCCTCAGAGGGATCCAGGCATCTTGGCCCTGCCACCCTCTCACCACATGCCCCAAACTCCCACGCCTCCCCCACTACCCTCCCCAAGACCCCAGCCCTGACCGGCCACAGGCCCCTGGCTCAGCTGGCCTCATCACCTCCTTCTCCCTACCCCCGCCCCCATTCTCCTCATTCCTCCCTCCAGGCCTTCGTCCTTGCTCCTTCCTGAGACACCTTCCCGCTGGCTCCTACCTGAAATCCCCAACCCACCTCAGGCGACCTCCAGCTCCACCTGCTTCCCCCGCCCCCAGCCCACACTCAGGCCTCCCTCCTCCCTGTCTCCCTACACACACCAGGACCGTCCCCAGACAACCCCTCGCCTGACTCTCATCCACTTGAATCATTCTTGGTCTTATTGTGCGATTTAATTGTTTTCTGAATGCCCTTTTTATCTCTCTGACTAAAAAAATTCCTCTAAGGCAGGATCGGTCTCGTGGTCATGCTGACGCCCCACTGGGCCAGACACACTGGCCAGATCCTAAATGACCTGCACTGTTCAGAGATCTGACCTCCTGACCCTAATTCTCTCTGACGTCTGTTCTTATCCAGGGATTCCAAGGGCCCGGCTCCCTCACGGGCTTGCCCCTTGCCCTGAGAACCCTGTCACCCCTGTGCCCAGCTCACCACCCAAGTTGGCCTTCAGGGTGCTGCTGTTGAAGCCAGTGAAGTGGCCGACCTGGGGCGGCAGGGAGGAGCCATTGGGGCCGGGCCGAGGGGCCAAGGTGATGCTCCTGGGCCCCACAGCCACAAAGCTGACCAGCACCGAGGCCAGGGATCCAGAGACCAGCAGGAATGTGAGGAAGGAGGCGCGGGCATAGAGGCCAGCACCCAGTGTGCAGACCCCACCCACAAGGCCCAGCAGCAGGGAGCCGTAGAGCAGGCTCCAGCCATAGCCCTGGGGCAGGACCTGAAGCCCACTGGACCGCGTGGAGTCTACAAAGAGGAAGGAAGAGAGTTAGAAGACCAGACCCCCAGGAGGGATCCCAACCATGAATCAAAGCAGGAACAAACCCCCTCTTTGGCCCCACTGTCCTCAAAGGCTATCTTGCCCACTCCCCTACTCAACTGTCCTCCAGCATCCTACCCCTCCCTGCTGGATAGCACCAATCTTGCTCTGTTGATTTTAGGGGTGCTAGCCTGGGCTTCCCCAACCAGAGGGTAAGCTGCCTGTGGGCCAGGACTATCTTTCAGATGTCCCCATGAGGCGGGAAACACAGGAGGCACTCAAGAAAGCCAAGCTAATGGACCACGCGGCCCTTCTTCTAGAGAGGGCTCTCTCCCTCATGACCCCAGAATCCCAGACCCCGCAAACCCAGAGAGCCGCCTGGAGCACAGACCGGCCCCGAAGACATCGAGCACGGCCTCCACCAGCCCCAGGAGGGAGACGGCACAGCCACAGACGTTAGCCAGGTAGAACATGAGGCCAATGCTGCCCCCAACCTCAGGCCCCAGCGTCCGGCTGATCATAACTAAAAGTGGAAGGAGGGGGTGAGTGTTAAGGGAAAAGAGAGCGAAATGGAGCAGGAAGAAGGGTCTGGGCACAAAGCACTCTGCAGCCCTGTCTCCCTGCACACACCAGGACCGTCCCCAGTGTCAAGTTGGCCCAGCGCAGCCACTCCCAAGCCACGTGGCTTTACGCAAGTCACTAATACTCTTGAGCTCCAAGTTCCTCATCTGTAAAATGAACGACCGAATTGATAAGACTGTTGGGAGAACCACAGTGACAGCTGGGAAGCACCTGGTGGAAAGGAGACTAGCACTAACATACATGTAAGGCCATGTTGGTCACCTTCCCCATATCGGCCTGCCTGCTGAACATTCATTAGAACTTGCCTCCCTCTTGCCCTGCCCCGGCCCCATCTCCTCCCTACAAGACAGAAAAGCCCAGACCCCAATCCATCAATGTTGGAGGATACAGTAGGCGCCACCCCCCCGTACAGCTCCGTTGGTGGCGATGGCACAGACAGAGAGGACGGTGAGCGCCAGGATGAAGTAGGCGACCAGGAGCATGGCCAAAGCCTGTAGCAGCCCAGCATGGCCCACCACGAACCCTGGGACAGGAGTGGCAAAGCAGGTCAGAGGGTGGCTCATGGATCCCACCACCACACTGGTCATCAGCATCAGTTACCTGCAGGGCAGAGCTAAACACAAGGCCACCGGGAGCCCTCTCCCCGAGCTCTTCATCTACCCACTTCTCCCAGGACCCTTCCCCCACCTCATCCCAGTCCCACCCCTCCCTCACCCCACTGCACCCCTGAGGAAGCCCCACACGCCACTCACCAATCCTCAAAAAGACAACTATACTGAACATGGACAGGACCGTGGGCACCACCACACCCAGGAAAGTGGAGAGCTTCCGGGCAGATGCCCCTCCAGGACCCCCGGCCCCATTGGCAGAGAAGGCAACCCCCTCATCCCCCAGGAGCCGGTAGGCCAGCAGAGGAGAGTTCTCACTGGCCATGGCAGAGAGCAGGCAGAAGCCACCAGTGGGTTATGAGGCCTGCAAAAGACAGTTTGCTTAATGGAAAGCAGCTCCATGGAGCCCCTCAAAAACATCTCTAACCAAACACCTGGAAACTTTCCCAAAAGGGAGAGCTGCAAGAACTCACCAGCAACTCAGAAAGTTCGTGAGGGGCACACTGGTCCTTGCCACTTCCCAGGACAATGGCAGACTCCACACCCTTAGCATTTGGGTACCAAGTCCCCTCCCAGCTCCTGGGGACCACCCCCCCCCCATATCCCTGAGACTAAAGATGGCAATGGCTCTGAAAAGAGTCAAAGCTACTCTCCCTTTTCAACTAGCAGTGCAAGAGGAAACAAATCCCCTAAAAAGGGAAGTGAGTTCTGGGCAGGAGGCCCTCCTCACCCCCTCCTCCGGTGTCCTGAGCTGTCCCCCTCCCAACTCCCCCAAGCAATCACCTCACCCATGGCAACGAGAAATTTCCAAATCTTCCAAAGCCCCGCCCTCCCTCAATCCTCTCTCTCAACCCATTTCAAACCAGCTCCTCTCCCCCCAGCCTCACCAGATTCCTCCCACCCACACGAGGCGCCCTGCAATCTCGACCAACCCCTCGACTACCAAAACAAAGACTCAGGCCAGCAACATAAGGTGGGTCCTCCTCCCCCCCACCCCGGTTGCTGCCCACTTTCTCCCCGGGAGGGTTGGAGGGGGCCGAGATCCGCTTCTCTCCGGCCAGGCGCATCCCCACAGCCCGGGTGTGGCAGGGCGCTCACTCACCCACCCGGAGGACGCAGCCGCCCGGGGGCGATCCCCGAGAGCCGGAGGGGGTCCGCTACGGGTCGAAGGGGCGCGGGTGCCGGAAAAGCCAGCGGCAGCTACCGGGATGCCAGGCCCGGAGCCCGCCCCCCCCAGCCCACGTGCCCCATTGGTCCCCGGGCCCAGCCCCGCCCCGTGGGCGCGCCCATGAAGCCCCGCCCCCTTCGGGCTCTGGGGGCCGGCGAAGCTCAGGCTCCCACTCCACGTGCGCCCGGGATGCTTCCGTAGGTCGCCCCTGAGGCCACGGTGTAGGCCACGGCTCCTAAGGCGCCCATCACCCCGATGCAAACAAGCGCCAGCTGTGCGGGTGGGCCCCAATCCGAGCTCGCGGAGGCGCTCGGAGGAGCCACCACTGAAAGGGGCGTGCGGTGACTGCGGAAGGCTACTGCAGGTGGGCGGGGCCGTGACACCTGGCCCAGGTGCGTCGTCAGGAACGCAGGGCCGCGTCGCTCGGCGCCTTCCGGGGTCCTCTTCCTCCAGCCTCACGAATCCCGGGAATGTCTCTAGGGTACCGGCCTCAGCCCTCACCCCCGCGGAGGTCCACCCCTCACGGCCGGTTCTTCCCACCGGCTGCGCTCTCCGCGTCCGCCATCGGAGGGAGCCATCGGCCGCTGATCCCCGGCGAGCCCCGGCTGCACAGGCCACCGTCAGTCCGCAACGTCCTCCTGCGGCTTTCATGCCTCCCTGCGCGGTGTTGTCCCCTCGAGCAGAGATGACAGGACTTGTGAGCTTCCGGAAGATGGGATTCCCCCCCCTCCTCACTCTTTACAGGTACCATCAACATGAGCACCACCTGGCACGGTTTCCTCATCTGTAAAATGGGGATTAACTAGAACCCTGCATAAGGTTGCTACGAGAGGGTTCCATGAACTAACGGGCGCTTGAAAACACTGCCTAAACGTACAGTAAGTCATTTGCATACACTATATATGCATAAGCACTCTGTGAGGTAGATGCTTCATTAGGAAACTGAAGCTGGGAGGGCTTCCTTAATCAGTTTCTAATCTTGATAAAGTCCTTTGTGGCTACACTGTCACTTGAGCCTCAGTAACCCTGCTGTTACTGCCACTGGTCTCTGGCTGTAGATTATCTGCAACATTGCCCTAAGAGAGGAACGGGCTCAAAGCAGCCCAAATGTGGCTTTGCCGGGGAGAGGTCTCATGAACAGCTGAACTGTGGCATATTCAGTGGTCATCTGTGCTGCCCACGATGGAGTTTGGTTCATGGATCTTTCCCACACCATCCTGTCATGGTTTTTGATGATTTCAATATCCATACTGATGAGACTTTCAACACCCTGGTGTGGCGGTTGCTTGAACTCCATAGATTGGCACAGATCTCACCCTCCACAATCCCCAATGGTTATGCCCAGACTTTGTCCTTGCCAGTAAATAACTGCAGCCCCTCCTCCTTTCTGTTCCCCTTTTCTGGTATGCCTGCCAAGGAAAAAATTAATCTGACACTGGTTAAAATGGTAAGGAAGACTTTATTCAGGACTCTTGTAATAGGTGTCCAAACT
Organism: Mirounga angustirostris; assembly: GCF_029215605.1. Classification (NCBI taxonomy): domain Eukaryota; kingdom Metazoa; phylum Chordata; class Mammalia; order Carnivora; family Phocidae; genus Mirounga; species Mirounga angustirostris. The sequence continues at coordinate 172,884,393 of NW_026991713.1, forward strand.
ATCACAATAGGGGAGAGTGATGGGGCTCTTCTCCAAATACAGCAAATGCAGCTGGGGATTTATAGCCAACAGCAGAATGAGGGGGTCAGTGATGAGTGATTACCGAGAGGAAACACCAAGACTAGGGGGATTCTAACTTAGGATTCTTGCTGAAGGCAGGCCAGGGTGATCAGATATCAAGGGTGGGGAAGATGCTCCCTAAACTGGGCTAGGCAGGCCCAGCAAGGATGGGGGCCAAGGCAGAGGCCAAGTCCAAAGAGGGCTCAGAGAAGGCTGACTGAAGTTTGGTCAAGGAAAGGTGCCCTGACCCCAACAACCCTCCACCTCACTGGAGTCCAATCCATTTATCCTGCCCTCGTTCTGCTGTCCCCCACTCACTTCCCATCTTACCCAGCTTAAAGTTCATGGTCAGTGAAAAGCACTCCCTTGTCCCTCTCTCACTTTATTAACCTCCTGGCAAAATCACAGCCCTGCTAGATGCAACTCCCCGTCTACCCCGAGCCTGCCCAAAGCAGCTGAATATGGCTGAAGAAAATACCCAACTATGGGAGCTCCTCTCAAATTCATGACCATGAACCTCAAGTGGGCCCTAATGCTGCCCAGCATTCCGACAAGATTTCTCTAGTCTGTTCACTCTTCTGCACTTCTAGATGACCTAAATTCTCACCCATCTGTTCAACCCTCTGTGCTTCCTATACTGCTCTCACTCTCAGCTCAGCATCTCCCAGTTCAGTGAGAATTGTGCTTCCCAATTCAGTGAGAAAAGAGAAGCCATCAGAAGAGACTAAAAGCTCCTATCTTCCCGCCACACTTTGCTGTGCCTTCCTCTTTTTATTAGAGCTGAACTAACCATGCTCCCAGCTAAGGTCAACCTGCCACTACTTCCCATTTCATCATCTTGTTTTCTTTTTGGTTGGATCACTACCATTAGTATATAAATATGCTTTTTCCCCTTCTTGTCTTAAAAAGGAAAAAAAAAGATCTTTTGAATACACTATACTCCTCCCATTATTGCTTCACTTCTTTGTTTTTGAGAGAGACAGCATGTGCGCGTGCATAAGCAAGGGCCGTGCATAAGCAAGGGCCGGGCGGAGAGAGAGAGGGAGGGAGAGAGAAAGAATCTTGCGTGGGCTCCATGTGGAGCTGCCGGGCTCGATCTCACAACCCTGAGATCATAACCTGAGCTGAATTCAAGAGTTGGATGCTTAACCAACTGAGCCACCCAGGTGCCCCTCTTTGTGGTTCTTTATAGCAAAACTTTTTTTTTTTTTTAAGATTTCATTTATTTATTTGAGAGAGAGAGTGAGTGAGAGAGAGCACGAGCGGGGGGCGGGGGGAGCAGAGGGAGAACAGACTCCCAGCTGAGCGGGGCTCCATCCCAGGACCCTGAAATCACGACCTGAGCTGAAGTCAGATGCTTAACCAACTGAGCCACCCAGGCGCCCCAGATGATTAGCATTTTTAAACAATATTTTTTTTTTAAGATCTTATTTATTTATTTGACAGACAGAGAGAGATAGCGAGAGCAGGGGGAGTGGGAGAGGGAGAAGCAGGCTTCCCACGGAGCAGGGAGCCTGATGCGGGGCTCGCTCCCAGGACCCTGGGATCATGACCTGAGCTGAAGGCAGACACTTAACGACTGAGCCACCCAGGCACCCCTAAACAATAAAGTATTTTTTTAAATTTATTTAAGAGAGAGAGAATGAGAAAGAGCACATGAGACAGGGGAGGGTCAGAGGGCAAAGCAGACTCCCTGCCAAGCAGGGAGCCCGATGCAGGACTTGATCCAGGGACTCCAGGATCATGACCTGAGCCGAAGGCAGTCGCTTAACCAACTGAGCCAGCCAGGCGCCCAATAAAGTTGTTTTTTTTTTTTAAGATTTTATTTATTTGACAGAGAGAGAAGGAACACAAGCAGGGGGCGTGGGAGAGGGAGAAGTAGGCTTCCTGCCGAGCAGGGAGCCCGATGCAGGACTCGATCCCAGGACCCCGGGACCACGACCCGAGCCGAAGGCAGACGCCCAACGACTGAGCCACCCAGGCGCCCATAAAGTATTTTTTGATGAAGGTATGTACATGGCTTTTAGACATAATGGTATCGTATACAATAGACTACAGTGCAGCATACACATGACTTTTATGTGCACTGGGAACCAAAAAATTCATTTGACAGGCTTTATTGCAATATTCACTTTATTGCGGTGATCTGGAACCAAACCTGTAATATCTCTGAGGTATGCCTGCGCTTGATTCCTACCTTCTCCTCCACCACTTTCCTCACTTATCTTCTAGACCACACTCCTGGATTTCCTCCTGCTCATTCTCTTTTGCTTCCTCATCTTAACTCTGAAACACTCCTAGGTGTCAGAGAAACAGCCAAGATGCCACTGTGGACTGGAGGCTCCACGGAAGACTGAGAGCTCAGTCCTCAGACTTCTTTTCACCATTTACACCCACTCCCTCAGTGATCTCTCCCAATCTCATAGTCTTTTTTTTTTTTAAGATTTTTTTTTTTTTTTTTGAGACAGAGAGAATGAGAGAGAGCACATGAGGGGGGAAGGGTCAGAGGCAGAAGCAGGCTCCCTGCCAAGCAGGGAGCCCGATGCGGGACTCGATCCCGGGACTCCAGGATCATGACCTGAGCCGAAGGCAGTCGCTTAACCAACTGAGCCACCCAGGCGCCCCAATCTCATAGTCTTAAACACCATCTCTGTGATGGCGCCCAAAGGGTGTATCTCCAGCCCAGATCTGAGCTCCACACTGTATGTCCAACAACATATTAACACCTCTGCTTGGACTTCAAACAGGCAGCTCAAGCTTGGTATGTCCAAAATCAATCGCCTAAACTTACTCCCACAACCTACTCCTTTTGTGGTCTTCCCACCTTTCCATTTCCTTAGGTAAAAAAACCTTGGAGTTATGCTTGAAATACCCTCTCTCACAGCCCACATCCACCCGTTAGCAATTCCTTTTGCCCCTCCTTTTAAAATATAACCAGTATCCGGGCGCCTGGGTGGCTCAGATGGTTAAGCATCTGCCTTCAGCTCAGGTCATGATCCCAGTGTCCTGGGATCGAGTCCCGCATCGGGCTCCCTGTTCTTTGGGAGCCTGCTTCTCCCTCTGCCTCTCTCTCTGTCTCTCATGAATAAATAAATAAAATCTTTAAAAAATATATATAACCAGTATCCAACCACATCTTATCACCTTATTCCAAGCCACCATCAGCTCTTACCTGCAATATGGCAACAACCCCCTAACTGGTTTCCTGCTTCTGCTCTTGCCCCTGCAGTCTCTTCTCAACAGGGCAGTTAGAAGGATGCTATTAAGGGGTGCCTGGCTGGCTCAGTCAGTAAAGCGTGTGACTCGATCTCAGGGTTGTAAGTTTGAGCCCCAACTTAGGTGTGACATTACTTAAAAATAAAACCTTGGGGCACCTGGGTGGCTCAGTCGGTTAAGCATCAGACTCGATTTCAGCTCACGTCATGATCTCAGGATTGTGGGATCGAGCCCCGCATTGGGACTCCGCAGTGGGTATGGAGCCTGCTTGGGATTCTCTCTGTATCCCTCCCCACCTCTCCCTCTCTAAAAAATAACAAAATAAAATCTTTTTTTTTAAATGATGCTATTAAAGCAAGAATCAGTTCATGATGCTTCTCTTTTCAAAACTCTCCAATAGTTTCCCATTTTCCTCAATGTAAAAGCCAAAACGCTTTAATAATTAGGATAACCACACTTACCTCATGATTCCTCAACTACAGTCCCACTACAGTAGACAGCTTACGCCTGTTGCCTGAGTTCGACTGTTAACAAATCCCTTTGCTCAGAAGTGACCCAGAGTGCTCTATATATTACATGGCCACTCTACCCTCCCCCCCCCCCCACAAGCCCTACCCAATAGGCAACCCACCCTCACCTCTCATTTCCTTGCCCCAGCCTCCAAAAACGCGCTGTGGCCCAGAAGGCATGAGCTCCCTTTGTGTTCTGGACGCAGATACTGACTTCATAGTGAAATCTCCTCCACCAAGCCCATTTAAATTGGACCACAGCCTCCGCCCCATGCCCCTTTCCTATTCTTTTTTCTCTATAGCACTAACACCATCTATGTCATGCACTTGTTTATCTCGTTCCCTGACTGCCTAGTCCCAATAGAAAGTTAAGCTCCACGAAACAGGAACTTCTGCCATAGCTCTGCAGCCTTAGCCCCGCTGCTTCTAACAGACCCGGGCTCGCGCGGGGGGCGCGGGGTGGTTGGGGGTGCTCCTCACGTGACTGCAGCGGCCCCCGACCAGCCTGCTGGGAAGGGAAGATGGCTGCGCCCAGGGTGGCCTCAGACAGCGAGGGCAACCAACGAGAGGGCGCCTGCGCGCTAGAGCGTCCACGCCTCGCCTAGGTCTGCGGTTGCGTCCTGGGAAGGCGCGAATTCTGGGGCTACGTGCTGGTCCTCCTCCCCACCATTTTTTAAGGAGAAAGGAGTTAGCTCCTTCTCTGAGACGCTTGGTGGGACCTGCCTGCTGCTTGCCCGCCGCATGGGATCCCCGGCATCCGAGGCGTGTTGGACGAGATTCTGGGATTCAATATATGGGTTTTTCTCCCCTGGTACTGCCTCCTGGATCAACCTATTAAGTGACATCAGAGTGTCAGTCCAACCTCCAGTTCTGGGCACCTCCGAACACACCCGAACCGCCCCTTGGGGACAAGGACGTCCAATCCAGCCCGCAGGTGCCCCACTCCGATTTCAGGCCCCAAATGGGAATTCCCGGGCGACCCACCCTCCCCACCCCCGCCGTGAGCTCCCCGGTATTAAGTCTGGTGAATCCGGACCCCCTCCCCCAGGCCCCAGGGGCAGATGAGCCTTGGCCACCGCCCCTGCAATTTCCTGCAGACCCAGCAAACAAAAGGCTCGGGAAGAGAGGCGAGGCTGAGCTGGGCGCCCTTCCTGCAGGAACAGCTGATGGAGCAAAATGGTCCAGGAGGGAGCGGAGGGGAGGGATGAAATTCCAGGATTCCTGGAGGACCAGAGTGGGAGGCCAGACTCCTGGATCCCGCGGAGGGAGGGATTCCAGCGAAGTGGATGTGGAGGACCCAGGCAGGACATCTGAGTTTGCTGGGCTCTGCCAGATCCCGACTGCCCTGGTGGGGTTGATGTCAACTTTTGGGAATGGAGGGGGTGGGGGGGGGGGTGACACTGGAGTTCAGGTGAGCTCTCAGGCCCACAGGCTGGAATGGTGGGGGCTGGGAAAAGCCTGAAGCCCTGCGTCATCTCCTCTGGGGCCCAGCCTACCTCCCCCTGGCCCGACCTGCTACCCTCTGTGCTGGCCCCACCCAGGTCTGGCTTCCTGCTCCTCCGGAGGCACAAAGCTTTTTCTGCTAAACCCCATGGACCAGCCCCCCGGGGTCTTCTGGTCCTTTCTGGACCCTGGTAGTCTAGCCCCCAGCCACGAATAGTCCTTATATTCCCTCCTAGAGCCAAGGCCCCTGCCCCCATTCCTGTCAAGGACACAATGGTAAGGGAAGGGCCACATCCAGTGGGTGGGGGGATGCTGGCACGGAGGGGGGGGGCTTGGCCTCATATCCTGTCAGGCTGCCAAGGGAAGAGAGGAAACAAAAGACTTCCCCCTGCTGGGACAATGAGCCTCCCATACCTCTCCTCCCCTACTCCCACTCCTCCACCTCTCCCTTTTAGCTCTGGTCTTCAGCCCCTTCACTCTCCCTTCTCTCCTTGCCCGCTGGTAGCCTTGGCTTCTGCTGTAAGCTCTGCTGGTCCCCTTCCCACCTTCCTGTTAAGCTTGCTGCCAGTCCTCGCTGTTTCAGTCCCCCTGCAATTCTCTCCCTTCTGTCTCCGCCAAGATTGGGGGCTGGGTGGGCAAAGCTCTAGTGAGAGTAAATCACAGCCTTTCAAGCTAGGGGCTACACAAGAGAAAGGGGCCAAAGCAAAGGACGGGAAATGCCCTCTGGCTGGCCTGGGTGAGAGAAGGAGAAGAAGGACGTGCAGTGTCCTACAGGTCCTTGGGGGTGGGGCTGGGAGGCCTGCCTGTGTCCTGAGTGCCACAGTGGAGTCAGCCAACCTGCTGACTACTGACTGAGTGCACTGGACCGGCCACTTAACCTGAGCCTGTCTCATCTTTAAAGTAGATGTCGGGGGCGCGTGGGTGGCTCAGTCAGTTGAGCGGCTGACTCTTGATTTCAGCCCAGGTCATGATCTCAGGGTCCTAGGATCGAGCCTAGCCTCCGGCTCCATGCTCAGCAAGGAGTCCGCTTGAGGATTCTCTCTCCCTCCCTCCGCCCCTCCCTGCCCTTGCTCACACACGCTCTCTCTCACGCATGCTCTCTCTCAAATAAATAAATCTTTAAAAATAAATAAACAAATAAATAAAGTGGAGGGGCGCCTGGGTGGCTCAGTTGTTAAGCGTCTGCCTTCGGCTCAGGTCATGATCCCAGAGTCCTGGGATCAAGCCCCATATCGGGCTCCCAGCTCAGTGGGAAGCCTGCTTCTCCCTCTCCCACTACCCCTGCTTGTGTTCCCTCTTTCGCTGTGTCTCTGTCAAATAAGTAAATAAAAAAAATCTTTAAAAAAATAAAAAAAAAAGTGGATGTCAGAATACAGCCCATCCTGCCTCCCTAACAAAGTTCTTTTTTTTCCCTAAGATTTTATTTATTTTTTATTAGAGAGAGCGAGAGCAGGAGCAGGAGAGGCAGAGGGAGAAGCAGACTCCTCGCTGAGCAGGGAGCCAGACGTGGGGCTCGATCCCAGGACCCTGAGATCGTGACCTGAGCTGAAGGCAGATGCTTAACTGACTGAGCCACACAGGTGCCCTTCTAACAAAGTTCTTATGATGAATTAAATATGATAATATTTGCTTCTAAAAATAAGTAGGGCGCCTGGGTGGCTCAGTTGGTTAAGCGACTGCCTTTGGCTCAGGTCATGATCCTGGAGTCCCGGGATCGAGTCCCGCATCGGGCTCCCTACTCGGCAGGAAGTCTGCTTCTCCCTCTGACCCTCCCCCCTCTCATGTGCTCTCTCTCATTCTCTCTCTCTCAAATAAATAAAATCTTTAAATAAATAAACAAATAAATAAAAATAAGTAAATACATAAATGAAGGTGAAGTGTAAGACTTTCCTCAGCCTTCCCAACCTATAGTCTCCTCCAGCCCCCCCCCGCCCCCACACCACGGGGCAGCCTCCATCACCACCATATACCAGTAACTCCCGAAACTTTATCTCCAGCCAAAAAGCTGCCCATGAGCTCCAGACCCGTTGAGCTCAGTTCTGGTTGCCTGCATATCTTCCTCCCCTGTGGCCCCTGGTTCCCTCGCTCCTACCTAGCTACCCAGGTCTGAAACTTGAACCATTACCATAGCTAGGCTCCAAGACCTACCTGCTCTAGCATGCCCATGAACACTTCTGTCCTTTCGAGCCCTCACTGTCGTTTGGAAAAACTATGAGGTTTCTCTGCCTTCAGTCCTGATCCCTTTCAGTCTTTTCTCCAAAGTGGTACAAGTGGGATCTTTCTATACAAATCTGATGGGGTTGCCTGAAACCCTTCAGTGGTTCCCAAGGTGTTCAGGACAAGCCTGCACTCCTGGAATGTTCTTTGATCACAGAGGCTGGCCCCTGCTCTCCTCTCTAGCTCATCCATTGTCACAGTCCTAGCAATCTACACCCTGGTGTCCCAAACTCTGGCAGCTCAGAGACAATCTCACCATATCCACACTTGTGTATTTGCTGATCCTTCTGCCTTTCTTTTTTTCTTTTTTAAGAGCGAGAGAGCACACTGGGAGGGGACGGGCAGGGGGAGAGGGAGAGGGAGAATCTTAAGCAGGCTCCATGCCAGCATGGAGCCTGACTCAAGACTCAGTCTCACGACCCTGAGTCTGAGCCAAAATCAAGAGTCAGAAGCTTAACCATCTGAGCCACCCAGGTGCCCCAACTGTTCCTTCTGCCTTTAAAACCTCTCCCACCAGTCTCCTCTAGGGCTCATTCAGACAGCGTCATCTTCAGAAAGCTTACTTTTTTTCTTTTTAAAGATTTTATTTATTTGTCAGAGAGAGAGAGAGCACAAGCAGGGAGAATGTCAGGCAGAGGGAGAAGCAGGCTCCCTGCTAAGCAGGGAGGCCTATGTGGGACTTGATCCCAGAACCCTGGGATCATAACCTGAGCTGAAGGCAGACGCTTAAACCGACTGAGCCACCCAGGCATCCCCCAGAAAGTTCACCTTGAACCTGCAGGTTGGATTAGGTGTGCTCTCTGGATGCCACCACTGATGCTCCACACATAACCTCCTGTGTTCTATTGAAGTTTCATGCCTACTTATTCCCCTGGGCTGTGAAGGATGACTTTGGGTCCCCAGTCCTGGTCCATAGCAAAACTTCAATAAAGAATTGCTGAGTGGGTGCCTGGGTGGCTCAGTTGGTTAAGCGACTGCCTTCGGCTCAGGTCATGATCCTGGAGTCCCGGGATCGAGTCCCGCATCGGGGTCCCTGCTCGGCAGGGAGTCTGCTTCTCCCTCTGACCCTCCCCCCTCTCATGTGCTCTCTCTCAAATAAATAAATAAAATCTTTAAAAAAGAAAAAAAGAATTGCTGAGTGAGGGGCGTCTGACTCATGATTTCAGCTCAGGTCATGATCTCATGGGTTGTGAGATGTAACCCTGTGTGGGGTTCTGCGCTCAGCAGGGAGTCAACTTGGGGTTCTCTGTCCCCCCACTCACTCTTTCTCCAAAATAAATAAATCCTAAAAAAAAGAATTGCCAAGTGAATTAAAAAATAATGATTTAAAGGAATAAGTAGTTAACACATTTACTGAGTATTTATTACAGGCCAGACCTACACTGGACTCAGCAGTGAGCACAACATATGTTGTACCTGCTTTCGTGAAACTTGGGGCCACAAACAATCAAAATACAATCACTAATAAATTAATGAAAGCTTTGACATGTGTAATAGACATGTGTCTATTACAACTTCATGTATGATGAGTTCAGCAAGATTTGTGGGGGGTCAGATAAGGAATGGATTCAGGTTTCGTGAGTCCTGAAGTTTATACAATTTGGGGAACCCATCCTAAGAAAATAAAAACAAAATTATGAACATGAAATTAGGTATAAGAATTTCACATTTAGGGGCGCCTGGGTGGCTCAGTCGTTAAGCGTCTGCCTTTGGCTCAGGTCATGGTCCCGGGGTCCTGGGACTGAGACCCGCATCGGGCTCCCTGCTCGGCTGGAGGCCTGCTTCTCCCTCTCCCACTCCCCCTGCTTGTGTTCCCTCTCTTACTGTGTCTCTCTCTGTCAAATAAATAAATAAAATCTTTAAAAAAAAAATGAATTTCACGTTTGTTTTTTTTTAAGATTTTTTATTTATTTATTTGACAGAGAGAGACACAGCGAGAGAGGGAACACAAGCAGAGGGAGTGGGAGAGGGAGAAGCAGGCTTCCCTCCGAGCAGGGAGCCCGATGTGGGGCTCGATCCCAGGACCCTGGGATCATGACCTGAGCCGGAGGCAGACGCTTAACGACGGAGCCACCCAGGCGCCCCTGTAATATTTCCTATTTCTCTACATCTCTGTCTCCCTGCTATTACGGCCAGTTGAAATTTTTTTCTTTCATTATTGAAAGTTTACAAAGATCTCACTGAGCTTTACAACTCATTCTTGGCAATGTGGAAAGCTCCACCGAATTCCTTTTGTGTAAGAGCCAGAAGATTTCAGGCCACTGCAAACATTCTTGTGCTGGGATTCACCTTAAAAACTGTTTAAATTGATGGCACTCATTAACCAGGGCAGTGGGAGGGGCCAGGTGGGTGAGGGGTGCAAAAGCTTCACGGGCTTCCAGTAACCTTAACTCTAGACATGACAGGGTGAAGCAGACCCACAGAGAGGGGGGCCGGGATATGGGAAAAGGAGTGACAGTTTCTGTAATTTATGGTGAACGGGGATGATTTGTTGTTTACTACATATAGGAAAAATCCTAACACCAGCGCTGCTCCAAGTAACTCATGGTGTGGAGAGCAAAAAGAAAGCCCCAGGACCCCTGGCTGGCTCAGTCGGTAGAGCATGCGACTCTTGATCTCAGGGTTGTAAGTTCAAGCCCCACATTGGGTATAGAGATAACTTAAAAATAAAAAAATCTTGGGTGCCTGAGTGTCTGAATCGGTTAAGCATCTGCCTTGGGCTCAGGTCGTGATCCTAGGGTCCTGGGATGGCGCCCCACGTCAGGCTCCCTGCTCGGCGGGGAGTCTGCTTCTCCCTCTCCCTCTGCCCCTCCACCTCCACTCATGCTTGCTCGCTCACTCTCTCAAATAAAGAAATTTTTAAAAATCTTAAAAAAAAAAAAAGCCCAACCAGCTGTTGGAGGTGGGGTGTGGATGCTCCACACAGGTACTCCCATGGCAATGAGTGATAGCAGCATACTGATCATGGGCAGGGAATGGGGTGATCGCCTAATATTGGGGTCGGAGGACAGGGAAAGTGCTCCAATAATAAGGAAAGGAGGTCCTGAGCTTTGTTTGGGTCTATGGAACAAGCATCCATCCAGGTAGTGACATGGCTGCTCACCTATGTAACATAATACTGTGGATAATGAATTAGCTTTCCTAGGAAGTGGTCCTGGGTGGACAGAGGGTGGAGGAAATGACCTCACACCCACAGGATAGACACTCCTGCGCATTGGAGTGCAACTCTCAGATATCATCTCCATGAAAAGGGGAAATAATGGGATTTCTGCCCCATTATAAGATCTTTGAGACCAGGAGCCATGCCTTAAAAATCTTCAAACTAGCAGTGATCACTTGGCACGCAGTAGATGCTTAATAAAGGTTTTGTTTTATTCATTCTTCTACTTTTTAAGAATTTTCTAAAGTTTATTTACTTATTTAAGTAATCTCTACACCCAATGTGGGGCTTGAACACATGACCCTGAGATCAAGAGTCACAGGTTCTTTATTCTTTTTCTTCATTTCTTCATTCTTTTATTGGTTGGTATACATCTACATTAGATATTGGGAATTGGATTACATGCTGGGAGGTGGGGGCTGAGGACCCATGACACGGGATCGGCTGGGTATTTTCTTACCTAACTTGTTCCCTTCCCTCTAGCGGAGGGGGCCTGGTTCTCAGAGATCTAGGGTTCGAATCTGCGGTGAGTTGTTAGACCTCTGCACCCCTCTGTCTCATCAGCCCTCATTCCCCCCCGTCTCATTTCCCTGTGCATCTGGGTGGGTCTCTCTCTACCATCCAGGTCATGCAACCCACACACACACCCGGTAAGCATGAACTGCATCCCCCACCAAATGAGACAATTCAATCAATCAAGGGCCGAGGGAGGTTGAGCACAGAGCCCAGGGGGAGATAGAGACATAATTTTTAGAGGAAAGAATCTGAGTGCATAGTGAGAACAAGGAAAAGTTGTGTGTGTTCTGAGTGAGGAGGTGGGTGGATAACCTGGAGGAGAAGCTGAATAAGAGAAGGGAGACAGGGCTTGAATCAGGGAGGGAGGAGGGAATTCCCGGCCAGGGGCTGGTCTGCCTGGCTCCAGCCAAGCCGGCTGTTTCCTGCCCTCTGTGACCCCCCACCCCGGTGCAGGACCCAGGCAGGGCGACGAGGAAGGGCAGGGGTGTGGGGAGCACCACTTGTGGCAGGGAGATAAGTGCGCTGGGACAAGAGGTCATTGCAAGTCTGGCTGTCCTCTCTGCAGGGTTAGAGGCGCTTGGCCGTCCCCCCACCACACCCGCCCGCACCCTCCCCAACCCTTCAGGGCATCAAGGATTCCTCCTTCCCTCTCTCGGCTCCTAGGGAACTTCAGACTCTGTCTCCCTTAAATTTCTGAGTCTAAACCCTTTCCTTCCAGCTCTTCACTGGAGGACTCCAGGCAGCATCCCCCATCCAAACTGCTGCCCACATTATAGGTGCCCTGACCTAGAGGGGGCTGGTGGGAGGAGCACCGCTTTCCTGGACCCTCCCCTCTAACTGATGGGATTGGGGGGGAGATGGCGGCAATGAGAGGAAGGGCCCTCCCAGACATCCCGAGGGCCCCCAGGAGCCAGACAGGAAACAGCCTCGGGAAAGACAGCAGCGGCTCCGGCCCAGCCCCAGGGGTCAGGACTGCGACGGCCAGGAGCTCTCCCAGTGAGAGTGAAGACGGTGATTTGGGAATCCATCCAGACCCTTTACTCTCTCGGTCCCACCTACCTTTTATTTACTCTGCTTCCCTTGTTTCTATACTCCTCCGCATCTCAAGCCAGTTGCCCCACTTCCCAGTTTCCTGCGCTATGTTGCGCGCACAGTAGGTCCCCAATACCTAATGTTTGTTGAAAGATTGTGTGACCGTTCGCTCCAGGGTCATCTAAGCTGGGGTCGCTGCCTCGGGGCCCAACGCGCCACCCTCCATCCTCAAAAACTTCCCCCAAACATGGTCCCCTGCGCCATCGGTGGGATGGTGGGCGCATCCAGAAGTAGAATCCGAAGTCCGCAGGAAGGCTGGAGCGGCCTTAGAGTGCGTGGCGCGGGTTTACGCGCACCTCCGGGAGGCCCTCGGTGCTGCTGGATGTGTTTCTCTGCTGCCTGCTGCGTGCTGGGTTCGGACCTGCCCCGGGGGTCGCTGGGCCCCGGCCCCGACACGCGCGGTCCCCGTCGGGGCGCACGGCCACCGTGCACGTCTGGGCGGTCCCCGGGCTCCGCGCCCGCCGCCCCTCCCCCTTCCCCAAACTTTCTCCCAACTTCCCGACCTGCTCCACTCGGCGCCCCGCTCTGCTTCCCTCATGAATTATTCAGCAGCGTGCGCTCCAATCAGCGCGCCCCGGCCCCCACGCTGAGCCCGGGCTGGGGGAGGGGGGACCTCCCCCGCCTCCCCCCCCCGCGCGCCCCTCCCTCCCCGGCCAGGCGCCGCCCGGCCCAGTCCCAGCCCGGCCCAGCCCCGGCCCGCCCGGCCCCGCGCCGCAGTCTCCCTCCCTCCCGCTCGGTTCCCGCTCCGCTCCCACCCTCCCGGCCGGCGCGGAGCGCACTCGGCCCCGCGGCGCGAGCAGCACCGCTCCAGGGAGGGGGGGAGACCGCGAGCGGCCGGCCCACCCCAGCCAGCCGGGGCGGGACCCCGAGGCCCCGGAGGGACCCCCGACTCCAGCCACGTCTCGCTCTGCGCCCGCCCGGCGCAGCCAGTGTGAAGACGCTCCCCGCCCGCCCGCGCGCGCGGCGGGGACGCGGGGCCACACCTGGGCGCCGCCGCCGGGTGCCGGTGCCGGGCGCGCCCGCATGGGCCCACGCTGAGGGCCCCGACCGAGAGACCCGCGCGGGGAGTCGGCGTCTGCCCTCTCAGGGCGGGTTCAGACCTGGGGGGGCTAGTGCCCCCCAAACTCGGATCGGATCCAACCCAAGAGAGACGGCGCCATGGAACTCCGGGCTCTGCTTTGCTGGGCTTCGCTCGCCGCCGCCTTAGAAGGTGAGTTTCCCAGGGGGCACCCTGGCACTCGAGGGGCCCCTAAAGTTGGGCCTCGGAGTGAAGGGGCCGGCCTCTCTGCCCCTAGCCCGGCACCCCAACCCCGAACACTTCGGACCAATAGTGCTAGACCGGGCGGGGGGCGGGGAGCGGGGAGGAGGCGGCCCAGCGGGGAGTGGAGTTTTCTTTTGTTTGGGAAAGAGAAGGAGTGGAGCTCCGTCCCGGGATGTGCCCCTGCTGCAGCTTCTCAGACTCTGAGCCCTGATTCGGTACGCCCTTTTGGCAGCCTTTCCTTTTCTCCCTACTCCAATCTCTCCGAAGTTTCTGTCCCTCTTCCCACCTCTGGCAAACATGAGGAAACGTTTCTGGAGGAGGAACTGCAGACAGGGCAGAACTTCGTGCTGGCCCAGAAAACTGCCCCCACCCCCCATTCCTCAACGTTCACACCTTGGTCCTGCAGTTCCCCGGGGCCTCTGGTAGGACGGCCGGCTTCTGCGCTCACTCTCCAAACGCCCAGATCTCTCCCCCAAAGCCACTGCCTCTGCTGCAGTGAGGTCCCCTCCCTGGTTGCCCCAGGCTGTCCCCCTCCCGGCCTCTTAAATGCTGTCTAGACCCCCAGCCCTGCCCGAGTTCCTTTCTCCAACCCTACAGGCCAGCAGAAACTGACCTTCACAGCCCCCTGGGACACCTGAACTTAGCCTAACTACCCATCTCTCTAAATTTCTGATTTTTCTGTGTCCCCCCCCCAAATGTTTCTTCATCCATGAGGCTCTTCCCTCCCCTCACCCCCTAGAGGGGGAGCCAAGAGCCCTATAAACCCTCCTCCTACAGCCCTAATCTCCTCTCAATGAGCTGTCTCCTTCCCCCCCTTCACTGCCTGGAATCAAAGGGGTCTCTGGGGGGTGGGTCAAGGGGGGAGCTGCTGAGGAGGAGGAATCAAAGGCAGTTAGAAACCCCTCTCCCCCAGGCTGGGCAGTGCTGCTCTGGGCCGAGGATCAAAGGCTGGGGATGGGGAGAGGAGACCCTTGCCCGGCTGGGAGGCAGAAGGGGAAATAACTGGGAGGAAGGCAGGCAAAGTGGGGAGAATCCCCCCCACCCCCAGGGCGAAGTGTGGTGAGAGGGAGGCAAAGAGGCGAAGGAGAAAGGGCCTGCCACCTAGGTGCTTTCCAAGCCCGAGGCCTGCGCTAAGCGCTTTACATTTTCACCTTCACAACAGCCCTGCAGTGGGAGGGATTGTTACCCCCATTTTACGGATGGGGAAACTGAGGCTTAAAGAGGAGTTAAGTAACCTGCCCGCGGCCTCGCGCCCCGTGAAGGCAAAAGGCAGGAGGTGGAAAATGGAGGAGAGACGGCGACAGTCTGGAAGGAAGGTGGACAGGGCTGGGGAGAGATGGGAGAGGCAGAAGAACTGACAGATCAAGGCAGGCTCTCTGAGCCCGAGATAGGAGGAGAGAAAGTGAGTCGCTCCCGAGCGTGCGGAGGACAGCCCTGAAACAGACAGTGTGTAAATTGGAGACAGGAAAACACTATCCAAGCTGGAACAATGGAGGGTGGGGACGGCAGACTCTATCCACCCCCTTCCCAGAACCCGGGCATCCTGTCCCCAGCGTGCCGGGCTGGCTCCTGCCACCCCTGGGGGGCCCAGGCCTCACCTCGGCCTGGCTGGGGTCCCACCTGACCCCTTGCCCTTGAGTGGACATCAGTTGGTCCCCGGGAGGAGGCTGCCCCACCCACCCACCTTCCCTTCCCTTCTCTCCTGTGGCCCCCACGGAGCAGGGGCGGGAGTGGGGAGGGAGGCTGGGGGAACCTGGTCCCAGGTGTGCTGCTGGCTCTCCTGGGGGCCCCCCACATGGCACTGGCCTCCCAGGGGATTCCCCTACCCTCCCTCTACCCTCCACTGCCAGGGGCTCTGATGTTTCTCCTAATCCCCCCTTCCGCCAGAGCCCCACCCCTCCCTCGACGCCCCTCCCCTGAGACCAGAGCAGAGCCAGGTGTGTTCACCCCTCCGTACACACACCCCTAAAATCTCCTCCCCTTTTCCTTCCCGTAACCAAATCCAGATGTGAGGCCTCTGCAGGCAGGGGGTGGGGCGGGAACCCAAGCGTCCTGGCCTCCAGCATTTCCTCCTCTGACAGCAGGGAGAGCTCTTGGGGGGCGGCAGGGGGCGGGGGCGGCAGGGCTGGGCCTCAGGAGCGGAGTACCACCCTCAGGGATCTGAAGGACTGGAGGGTTTGGTCTGAGAAGGGGGTGTGGGGCTGGAAGAGGGGAGTGGAGTTGGGGAGAGGGAGGCGGCGGCTTCAGATTGGGGGCAGGGACTGTGGAGTGGCGGGGAGGCAGGCCCTGTAAGGAAGGGGTAGCCCCGCACCTGCTGTTCTTTGCCCTCCTCAGGTTAGGCCAGGTCGGGGCTCTGCTTTAACCCTATCTGAGCCATTTGGTCTTCCTCCCCTCTCCTCAGGGCACAGCGGTTCTCAGCGGCCTAGATCTGGGAGCCATGGACGGGACGGGGGTGGGGGGGGGTGGGGGGTGGGGGGGGCAGCCCGGTGCCTGCCAGCCATGGGGGGTGGGGTTGGCGCTCAGAAACAGAAGGACTAGAAAGGGGACAGCAGAGGGCAGGACTTGCCCCCCTCTTCATCTGTCAGCTCAGTCGGCCCCGGTTCCACCAGCTTGGAGCTAAGAGGACCCACCTGTCTCAGTCATTTCCCAGGGACCTGGTCTTCCTGGTGTCTCCCCCAGTGCTGACCGTCTGTCTGTCTGTCTGTGTTAGAGACCCTATTGAACACAAAACTGGAAACTGCCGATCTGAAGTGGGTCACGTTCCCTCAGGTGGAAGGGCAGGTAAGAGCTGGGCCCAGGAGCCGGGGCTTGGAGGGACACCCAGGGAGGAGGGACAAGGCGTGCCACCAACCCCCCACATCCCAGCAGCTGGGGCATATGTCCTCCTAGCCCTCGCCCTCAGGGGTCCCCTCCCTCTAGCCGCTCCTTGCTCTAGGACAGACATCCTCCCCACCTTCACCCCCAAGCTGACCCCCTTCTCCCCACAGTGGGAGGAGCTGAGCGGCCTGGATGAGGAGCAGCATAGCGTCCGGACCTATGAGGTGTGCGACGTGCAGCGGGCACCGGGCTTGGCCCACTGGCTGCGCACCGGCTGGGTCCCGCGCCGAGGAGCCGTCCACGTGTACGCGACGCTCCGCTTCACCATGCTCGAGTGCCTCTCCCTGTCGCGGGCCGGGCGCTCTTGCAAGGAGACCTTCACCGTCTTCTACTTCGAGAGCGATGCTGACACGGCCACAGCCTTCACGCCAGCCTGGATGGAGAACCCCTACATCAAGGTACCCGGGCGCCCGGGGCCCCGCCACCAGCCAGCGTGGCCTAGGAGCAGTGGATGAGCTTCCAAGGCCCTGGGCAGGGGCAGTGGGCCCTAGAAGCAGGAGGCTCCGGTCCAGGGAGGGAAGAAGGTGGTCTGCTATGTGGAGCGGTCACGGCCAGGGCCGCTCTGGTCCCCGGGGGCGGTCGTCTGGGCCACCCTCTGCCACCTCCCACATTCTCTGATCTGAGTATGCCCTGCCCTTCAGAGACCCCTCCGTTGTGTCAGCTGATGCCTTACCCCGGAATGCCTTCTCTCTGGGTCTTCTACCCAATTCCTACTTGTCTTGGAAGCTGCAACTCCCCTGGGATGCCTCTGCTGAGGTGCCCACCCTGGGGTCTCACCTGTCCTAGGTCTCATCGTGCTTTGAACATACATACCTATCTCCTTCATTTCAGTTCCCTTGGCTTCAAGTCCTGGGCCTGGCACAGAGGAGGTGTTGATAAATGTCTGTAGGATGAGTGAATGAACAGAAAGGGGGTACGGGACAGAGCCTGGGCGCATGGTAGGAGCTCAGCAAGCATTAATGGGTAATGTTAGGGCCTGCAGGAAAGTGCACGCTAGGAAAGGTAGAGAGAAGGCTCTGGAACAGGAGCTGAGGTGGTCAGGGAGAGGGTGAGCTGGGAAGAAGAAAACAGTCCGCCTACCTGGTCCTTGGGGAGCGGAAGACCACGGCAACGAGTCTCTTCCCTCACCTGGCAGGTGGACACAGTGGCCGCCGAGCACCTGACCCGGAAGCGCCCTGGGGCCGAGGCAACTGGCAAGGTGAACGTCAAGACGCTGCGTCTGGGCCCACTCACCAAGGCTGGCTTCTACCTGGCCTTCCAGGACCAGGGAGCCTGCATGGCCCTGCTGTCCCTGCATCTCTTCTACAAGAAGTGCGCCCAGCTGACCGTGAACCTCACCCACTTCCCGGAGACTGTGCCTCGGGAGCTTGTGGTGCCCGTGGCAGGGAGCTGTGTGGCCGACGCTGTCCCCACCCCCGGCCCCAGCCCCAGCCTCTACTGCCGGGAGGATGGCCAGTGGGCCGAGCAGCCTGTCACAGGGTGCAGCTGTGCTCCCGGGTTTGAGGCCGCCGAGGGGAACACCCGGTGCCGAGGTGAGGGCTGGCGTCTTTTCTGGATAGCTTGGCCATCCAGGCAGGGAGAGTCCTATACCCAGCTCTTACAGCCACTTAACATTTCCATTTGGAACATTCTTGGCTCTCAGGGGCACTCGGAAGGCCTGTTTCCAAAGCCTCTGGCAAAGGTCTGAGCTCTCGCACCCTCTTTGTCCTAACTGTGCCTAACCCCTTTCTGGACGAGGGACGCAGGACTGTCCTCAGGATGGGGGGGACTTGGGCTCTGAGGACAAAGGCATCATGGTCTCTATTTCATGCTCACTTCAGGTTTCCTCTGACTCCCTGATACTGAATTCTCACTCAGCTGTTTCTCTAGAGCAGGCGTTCAAAACCCGGGTTTTGTAGATAGAACGTAAGGGATCTGTGAACTTCTGTAGAGAAAGGAAATGACATTACTGTCCCTCGTCTCTGCCTGAAATTGGCCTTGCGTGTGGAATCACAGTGACAGGGCCCAGCGGTCATTTGCACATCCTTCAAACCGTGGCTATTTTCCCAGCCCGTTACAGATGATGCAGGAACATCAAAATGCTCTTCTTGGCCCATGGTGTCTTCTGTATTACAGTGGCCGTTAGACCTGCTCCTCTATCTTGTAAATAAAGAAATGCACGCGTTCCTGTGGCACAAACTTGCTTTCTTCATGTTTTGATCATTGTATTTTTTTAAAAAAGATTTTATTTATTTAGGGGCGCCTGGGTGGCTTAGTCGTTAAGCGTCTGCCTTCGGCTCAGGTTATGATCCCTGGGTCCTGGGATCGAGCCCCATATAGGGCTCCCTGCTCTGCGGGAAGCCTGCTTCTCCCTCTCTTGTGTTCCCTCTCTCGCTGTCTCTCTCTCAAGCAGGGGGAGTGGGAGAGGGAGAGGCAGACACCCCACTGAGCAGGGAGCCCGATACGGGGCTCAATTCCAGGACCCTGGGATCATGACCTGAGCTGAAGGCAGAGACGCTTAATGACCGAGCCACCCAGGCACCCCTTGATCATTGTATTTTGATTCACTTGGTTTCCTTGGTGATCCTGTGTGTTTTGTGGTGTGCATTTATTTTTTTAATTATTTTTTAAAATGATTTATTTATATGAGAGAGAGCGAGAGCACAAGCATGGGGAGGGGCAGAGGGAGAGGGAGAAGCAGGCTCCCCCCTGAGCAGGGAGCCCGGATGCGGGGCTCGATCCCAGGACCCTGGGATCAGGACCCGAGCCGAAGGCAGACGCTTAACTACTGGGCCACCCAGGCTCCCCTGTGGTGTGCATTTAAAAACATACTTCTGAGCAGGGCTCTGTGGGTTCACCAGACCGCCACAGGGTGTTTGGTGATGGTGGGAGGGTGTGTTGAGGTTAACAAAGCTTAGAGTCCCTGATCTGAAGGGAGGGTCTCCTTCTCTTAGATGTTCGGTTTCTGAGCTCTTTCCTCCCTGCTCCCCACTTTGCACTCCATGCAACCTTGGGAGCAGCCGGATGTTTCTGATGCGTGTTCTTGAACGCGGTTTCTCTTTCAGCCTGCGCCCAAGGCACCTTCAAGCCCTTGTCTGGCGAGGGGTCCTGCCAGCCGTGTCCAGCCAACAGCCACTCCAGCACCATTGGCTCACCCATCTGCCAGTGCCGCAATGGGTACTTCCGGGCCCGCACGGACTTCCGGGGTGCGCCCTGTACCAGTAAGTGACCGGCGGCCCCTGGGGTGGTGGGCGGGCACCCACTGCAGCCCCCAGCCTCCCCGGCCTCCCTCCGCTTGGCCCTGGCCTGCTGGTGCCCAGCCGAGACAAGAAGCCAGCGAGGCTGCCTGGGTGCCCCGCTGTTCCCCCCCCCACCCCCCGATGATCAGGTCGGCCTCTGACTCCCTGGTGTCCCGCAGCCCCGCCCTCTGCTCCCAGAAGTGTGGTTCCCCGTCTGAACGGCTCCTCCCTGCGCCTGGAGTGGAGTGCCCCCCTCGAGTCCGGGGGCAGAGAGGACCTCACCTACGCCCTGCGCTGCCGGGAGTGCCGCCCTGGGGGGTCCTGCACACCCTGCGGAGGAGACCTGACCTTCGACCCTGGCCCCCGGGGCCTTGTGGAGCCCTGGGTGGCAGTTCGCGGGCTGCGTCCAGATTTCACCTATACTTTCGAGGTCACCGCCCTGAACGGGGTGTCCTCCTTAGCCAGCGGGCCGGTCCCGTTTGAGGCTGTGAATGTCACCACTGACCGTGAGGGTGAGACGGGGAGCCGGTGGCCGGCCAGGAGGGAGGCGGACAGCCTACGGGCCTGAAGGGGGAGAGGCAGCGGCGGGGCCCTGGGGTCGCCAGGAAGCATGGAAGGTCAGGACTTGCAGGGGGAGAGGCAGACAGAAGAGTGAAGGGAGGTGCAGACTTCAGCACGGGCAGAGAGGGTCAGAGGGAACTCCTGAAACAGCGGGAGGGCTGAGACAAGTGTAGACTCAGAGGCAGAGCTGGGAAAGACCGGGGCAGGCCTGCCACGTGCAAAGCCCCTAACGTGTCCTCCCCCTCGCAGTACCGCCCCCTGTGTCCGACATCCGGGTGACACGATCATCGCCCAGCAGCTTGAGCCTGGCGTGGGCTGTTCCCCGGGCACCCAGCGGGGCCGTGCTGGACTACGAGGTCAAGTACCATGAGAAGGTGAGACCAGGACACACCCCTAGGGGCTTGGGGTGGATAGGGGGATGTGTTCTGGGGGCCGGCTGAATTCCAGGCACCTGAGAGGCGTCTGAAGTCCAGCTGTGCTGAGTGCTGGCTGTGTGACCTTGGGCCAGCCCCTTGGCCTCTCTGAGTTCAATATCCCCAGTGTAGAACAGTTACAATAAGTGTACCGGCCCCACAGAATTGCGGCGAGGATTAAATGCCGTAACGAAAGCCAAACGCACAGCACAGTGCATACGTAAATGAGCACAGAGGCCCCCCCCCGCCACACCGTGGAACCAAGATGCAAGTCATGGGGGCACAGGGTGCGGGGAGAGGCGTGGGAAGAGCAGTGGAAACTGGGGGGCCCTGGCTTACGGCCAGCCTCCCCCGCACACCCCCACATCCCCCGCCGACAGGGTACAGAGGGCCCCAGCAGCGTGCGGTTCCTGAAGACGTCGGAAAACCGGGCAGAGCTGCGGGGGCTGAAACGCGGAGCCAGCTACCTGGTCCAGGTGCGGGCACGCTCCGAGGCCGGCTACGGGCCCTTCGGCCAGGAGCACCACAGCCAGACCCAGCTGGACGGTGAGCCTGGGGAGCAGTGCGTGGGCAGGGGTGCTGCCCCTCCGTCGTGCGGGAGGCCTTGCCTGTGCCCTCGAAGGACCCCTAAAGTCACATTCCCATGCTCCTCTCTCTATGAACCACAAGTCATTTTTGGCCTAGTGAGGAGAGCATAGGCTGCAGAAGCCAAAACCAACAGCTGGGAGAGAAGACCTGCCCAGTGGCTTTCCAGCTGTGTGACTCTCAGCAAAAGCCTGACCCTTAAGCCCCAACTCTCCTCCCCAAACTGGAAATATCACGAGGCCTCTCTCCCAGGGCTCCAAGGATTAACTGAGGTGACACCTGTTCATTTTTTTTAAATTCATTAGAGGGAGAGAGAGTGCAAGCATGAGCAGGGGGGAGGAGCAGAGGGAGAGGGAGAAGCAGGCTCCCCGCTGAACTGGGAGCCCGATGTGGGGCTCGATCCCAGGACCCCAGGATCATGACCTGAGCCGAAGCCAGACGCTTAACCAGCTGAACCACCCAGGCGCCTTACTCTTAAGTGTTTCTTTTTTTTTTTTTAATATATATATTTTTAAATGTTTTATTTATTTATTCATGAGAGTCAGAGAGAGAGAGAGAGGCAGAGGCAGAAGCAGGCTCCCCGCCCAGCAGGGAGCCCGATGCGGGACTCGATCCCAGGACCCCGGGATCATGACCTGAGCCAAAGCCAGACGCTTAACCAACTGAGCCACCCAGACGCCTGACATCTGTTCATTGTAATACGCTGGTTGGCCCAGTGACTTTCTAAACCTTTTAACAGTTTGAGACAGGATTCACATACCATACAATTCACCCTTTATTTTATTTATTTTTTTTTTTTTAAGATTTTATTTATTTATTTGACAGAGAGAGAGATAGCAAGAGCAGTAACACAAGCAGGGGGAGTGGGGGAGGGAGAAGCAGGCTTCCCGCTGAGCAGGGAGCCCGACGCGGGGCTCGATCCCAGGACCCTGGGATCATGACCTGAGCTGAAGGCAGACGCTTAACGACTGAGCCACCCAGGCGCCCACAATTCACCCTTTAAAGAGACTACAGTTCAGTGGCTTTTAGTATGTCCAGAGTTGTGCAACCATCACCACGATTCATTGTAGACCACTTCAGCATCCAAAAAGAGACACCCCTTCAATCACCCCCAGCCCCCGGCAAACACTACCTTACTTTCTGTCTCTGTGGATTTGCCTATTCTGGACATTCATACAAATGGAGTCCTACGTTACGTGGCCTCTTGTGACTGGCTTCTTCCTTCAGTCGGCACAATGTTCGCAAGGTTCATCCGCGTTGGGGTGTGGATCCGTGCTGTTTATAGCTGGAAGATATTCCATTGTATGGCAATAGCATGTTTTATTCATCCATTCATCTGTTGACGGACATCTGGGTTATTTCCACGTTTTGGCTAGAGACCTTTTCATTTTTAGCCCTTGGGGCCTTCTGTGGGCCATCAGTATGTATAACTGAACAAAATCAAACCTGCTCTCGCTGTAACGAGGTTGGGAACTTCCTCCCTTGCCCTGAGGGACTTCGGAGGAGCCCGCACCGGTGGAAAGCAATTTGGAAACCACTGTGCTTTCCCGCACCTGCCACACCGCCGGGGGCCTGTTCTCGGGGAGCACAGCTCATGCCTTGAGGCTGGTGTAGGGTCCCCAGGGCCCGTCGGCTTCTTCTTCTTTTTTTTTTTTTTTTTTTAAGATTTTATTTATTTATTTGAGAGAGAGAGAATGAGAGTGAGTACATGAGAGGGGGGAGGGTCAGAGGGAGAAGCAGACTCCCCGCTGAGCAGGGGGAGCCCGATGCGGGACTCGATCCCGGGACTCCAGGATCATGACCTGAGCCGAAGGCAGTCGCTTAACCAACTGAGCCACCCAGGCGCCCCCCATCGGCTTCTTCTGATCGCAGCTTTTCTCCCCCAGAGACCGAGAGCTGGCGGGAGCAACTGGCCCTGATCGCAGGCACAGCAGTCGTGGGTGTGGTGCTGGTCCTGGTGGTCATTGTCATTGCTGTTCTCTGCCTCAGGTGAGCACTCTGGGGCACCTGGAGGCCCTTGGGAGGAGGGCCTGTGTAGATGGCTACCTGCCCTCATGCTCCAGGCAAGCCTCCCTCGATGCCCCAGGATACTTGTTTCCTCTTGGAAGCTGATCCCCGCTCCTCCTCCCCCCCGGTCCTGTCCCTCTGGAAACGCAGAGATGGGTGATTCCGTTTACCTTTTCTTTCCCATCGGCCACAGGAAGCAGAGCAATGGGAGAGAAGCCGAGTACTCGGACAAACACGGACAGTATCTCATCGGGCACGGTGGGTAGGCCTATGCTGAGGGATACGGGGCTGGGGCAGGGGCGATGAGCCCAGAATCCCAGCCTCGGAGTGCAGGGGAGGTTGCCTCTCGGTTAACAGGACCCCGCACGGTTCCTCAGGTACTAAGGTCTACATTGACCCCTTCACTTACGAGGACCCTAATGAGGCTGTGAGGGAATTTGCGAAAGAGATCGATGTCTCCTACGTCAAGATTGAGGAGGTGATCGGCGCAGGTGAGAGGGAAGATGGCTCGGGGTAGGGGTGCGGGATGGGGCGGGAGTAGGGGGGAGGAGGGCCAGACAACAGGCAGAGGAGGGCTGACCCTCAGCATCCTTCCCGAAGGCGAGTTTGGTGAGGTGTGCCGGGGGCGGCTCAAGGCCCCGGGGAAGAAAGAGAGCTGCGTGGCCATCAAGACCCTGAAAGGGGGCTACACGGAGCGACAGCGGCGGGAGTTCCTAAGCGAGGCCTCCATCATGGGCCAGTTCGAGCACCCCAACATCATCCGCCTGGAAGGTGTGGTCACCAACAGCGTGCCCGTTATGATCCTCACCGAGTTCATGGAGAACGGCGCCCTGGACTCCTTCCTGCGGGTGAGCCCCCTGCCCCCCAGCCTCCCGCGGCCTCCCACCCTCCCCCGGCACAGCCAAGGAGCTCAGGACCAGGATGGTGGGGTGCACGTCCCACCCCCTATGCCCCTCGTTCTCCCTCCAGGACAGCTAGAGTTCCCAGGACTCGCCTTTCCTGCGGCCGCGAGTGGAAATGGCCCGTCTGTGGGGCCAGTGGACCCAGGATTTGGAGGGGTGGTCATTCGTCCTCTTGACAAATGCTTCCTGAGCGCCATCTGGTGCGTCAGCCACTGTCTTAGGCCCTGGGAGTAAAGCCATGAACATCTCTGCCCTTGACAGTGGAATGGAGGAGACAGTAAACAAACAAGCTTTTAAGAAACAGTTTGGAGAAGTGGCTTGAGATGCTGGGGAAGAGCTTATTTTATTTTTGTCATTTGAACAGGTTTTACTGGGTATTATTTTATTTTTCCACTTTACTATACATCCTTTTTTAAAAACCAAAACATTTTCCTACAGAGCAAAACATTGCATTGAACAGAATTGTCACATTTTCATGGGATTATCCAGTACCCGGTCACTATTCACATTTCCCTGGTTGTCCCCCTACATGTCTCTTCCTCCTGGTTTCTCCAAACCAGGATCCAGTTCAGGATCAAGCATGGCACCCGGTGGTTATTTCTTAGAGCCTCTTCAACAGCCAGGACAGTCCCTTGTTATGACACTGACATGCTGAAAAGCTGGGCCTCTTATCCCCTTGAATGTCTCTTCCCTGTGGGGTCAGTTAGCTTGTTTCTCTAGTTAAGAGAAGATAGATCTAATGTTTTGGTAAGTCCAAAAATCACTATCTGTGGCCAGCCTCCATCGGGGGTGCTGTGTACCTTGCACAGCACCCCATCCGGAGACAGGCTACCTGGCTGTCATCAGGAGAGATGCCAAGGCAGACCCCGGGTAGTGTGATGACAGCCAGACCCTCCACAGTCGACACAAGGGTCTGTTCCGGTGGTACCAGACAAAGGTCCAGTTGCCCAGGGGAAAGGGGATTTATTTTAGAAGAGATGACTTGTGGGCAGAGAAAGAGCCAACCATGAGCAGATGGAGGAGAAGCACATTGGGGGAACCAGAGTGGGCAGGAACTCGGCATGTTCAAGAAGCAGAAAGGTCTGGGGCACCTGGGTGGCTCAGTCGGTTAAGCATCTGCCTTCGGCTCAGGTCATGATCCCAGGGTCCTGGGATCAAGCCCCACGTCGGGCTCCCTGCTCAGCGGGGAGTCTGCTTCTCCCTCTGCCTCTGCCCCTCCCCTGGCTCGTGCATGCATGTGCGCGCTCTAATAAATAAATAAATAATCTTTACAAACAAAACAAAAGGCCCAAGCAGAGGAGCAGTGGTAGATCTCGATGTACGTGGTGGTCAGACGTACCACGAGATACGTACCTCGTATCCAAAGGAATTTGGATTTGATTAGAAGTTCCAGGGGAAGCCTTTGGAGGGATTTCAGCTGGAGAAGGGTGATTTTCAGAGCTCCCTTTGGTGATGCTGGGGAGTAAGAGCCAGGAGCCAGTGGGGAGACTTGCAGTCTTTTGGGGTGTGAGGGTTGTAGCAGGGTGGGGAGAAGTGGCTGGATTCGGGACATGTTTTGGAGGCAGAACCTGCTGATGGATCGTAAGTGGTGGGTGAGGGAGAAAGGAATCACAGACTCCGGGGTCTGCCCTGAGCATCTCGCCAGCAGTGTTTCCACAAGCTGACATTCCAGGCCTACCGTAGGTGCAGGCTTGGAGGATTGGTTCAGAATTCAGGTTTTGGACTCTGGCCCTGGCCCTGCTTGGCCGCCAAGGGTCCCCTGCGTGCTTGCTGAACCCAGAGTATGGGATTCTTTCACTGTGACTGGCTAGCGTATCTGGTGAGAGCAGACTCTGTCAAGATCAAGGTCAAGCTTTAGGTCTTGGTTTTGGGGCTGTGGTCATTGATCACACCCAGTTTTTCACTGCTCTCTTACAAGCTACACACAGCTGGTTCAAGAGAGCTGAACAAGATTGCCTTGGTTCAGCACGGATGCATCTGTACCTGTAGACAGGTGGCTCCGAGCCCACACCGACTAGCAGAACTCTGTGGCTGTCCCATAAAATGAACATGTTCAATCAAAAGCATTTGTTGAGTATGCCCTGGGTGTAAAGCTCTGTATTAGACTAAATAGAAGAAAACGTTAAAGTGATCTCCTTACAACCTTTTTTTTTTTTTAATTTTTAAGATTTATTTATTTGAGAGAGAGCGTGCACAGCAGGCGATGGGCAGAGGCAGAGGGAGACAGACAACCCTCAGACTCTGTGCTGAGGGCAGAGCCTGTTGCGGGGCTCGATCTCACAACCCTGAGATCATGACCTGAGCCAAAATCAAGAGGCGGACTCCTAACTGACGAAGCCAGCCAGGCGCCCCTCCTTATAATCTTAAGCATTGTGTCGGGTTAGTGCGGTGAGAGCTGAGAGGGCTCAGAGTAAGAGAAAGGAAGAGGGCTTACCTGGGGAGTCAGCAGGACTGCCTGGCAGGGGAGCATGACATGGGTCTGCGAGTGGCAGATCTGGTTCAGAGCGCGGAAGGCGGGGGCGGGGCGGGTGAGCTGTCTTAGCCTTGTCCTGTCCCTTGTCCGATCTCCAGCTGAACGATGGCCAGTTCACTGTCATCCAGCTGGTGGGCATGCTGCGGGGCATTGCTTCGGGCATGCGGTACCTTGCTGAGATGAGCTACGTCCACCGAGACCTGGCCGCCCGCAACATCCTGGTCAACAGCAACCTCGTCTGCAAGGTGTCCGACTTTGGGCTTTCCCGGTTCCTGGAGGAGAACTCTTCTGATCCCACCTACACGAGCTCTCTGGTGAGGCCAGGGGACCCGCATCTGAACTCAGTTCTTAGGGCCAGGTGGAGAGGGAAGCTTGGAAAGGTGGGAGACGGAGAGTTTGACAGTTCCGATTCAGGGACTGGATGTAAGCACAGACCATGGAGGGGGTGGTCAGCTTAGGGAACCCGACTTCCAGTGTCCAGGAAAAGAACAGAGTTGAGGAGCTGTGTGTCTGAGTCCCAGAAAGAAAGGAGGCCTGGGGGAAAGGCGGCGGGGGGGTGGGGGGGAGGGCGTTGAAATGCCTGGGTCCTGTGAGTCCCTCAGCTCACCTTTTCCTCTCCCGTCTTTAGGGTGGAAAGATTCCCATCCGATGGACAGCCCCTGAGGCCATTGCCTTCCGGAAGTTCACATCTGCTAGTGACGCCTGGAGCTACGGAATTGTGATGTGGGAGGTCATGTCATTTGGGGAACGGCCATACTGGGACATGAGCAATCAGGATGTAAGTGTCCCGTGGACCTACCAAGCTTTCCTGGAATGTTCTCTCACGGGGGATATGGAGGTGGGGGGGGAGTGGGGTCCCCAGAGAGCTCATCACTGTTGGGTCCTTGAGGGTGGCAGAAAGTAGAGATGATCTTTGTATCCAAGACTTTGATACAGCACGTCTAGTCACAGAAGGACACGGAGAAGGAGGGCAGGGTTGGGAAGTTACTCATCTAGATCTTGGCCCAGGAGCATCCAGCCACAGCCAGCTTCGGCCCCGGCCAGGAGGACCCCCCAAGTCTGCCATTCTCGAGGCCTATGGCACCTCTTCCAGCATCTGCTGAGTCACTTTCTTCTGGGGGTCCTTTGGCATCCTTGTTCTCCCGGGAGATCCTCACCCAGTGCTTCTACCTGTCATTCCAGGTGATCAATGCCATTGAACAGGACTACCGGCTGCCCCCGCCCCCAGACTGCCCCACTTCCCTGCACCAGCTCATGCTGGACTGTTGGCAGAAGGACCGGAATGCACGGCCCCGCTTCCCCCAGGTGGTCAGCGCCCTCGACAAGATGATCCGGAACCCGGCCAGTCTCAAAATCGTGGCCAGGGAGAATGGCGGGTGAGGACCCCAGAGGGTGGGCCTCCTTCCTGCACTCTGCCACCACCTGAGAATCCCCCGCTTCCCCCTCGGAAGTATCCAGCCCTCTGGTGGTATGTGGGATTGTCCATTGTCCCCGTCCGCTGCTCTAGGGCTGGGCTCAAAGTCCCCACCCTGACGTAGCCCCGGAACTCAGCGTGCCCCTCCCCATCCTTGCCTTGTCCAGGGCCTCACACCCGCTCCTGGATCAGCGGCAGCCTCACTACTCAGCTTTTGGCTCAGTGGGTGAATGGCTTCGAGCCATCAAGATGGGACGATACGAAGAAAGTTTCGCAGCCGCTGGCTTTGGCTCCTTCGAACTGGTCAGCCAGATCTCTGCTGAGTAAGTCGTGGCAGGTGCTGGAGGTGGCCGTTGAGAGCTAAACAGTGTCAGGGGCACCTGGGGACCAGAATCAGGCCCGCCAGTTTAGCAGGGACCTTTGGGGGCAACTCATGGTGCCAACTCTGTTATCTAGAGCAACCCCAAAGTAGCAGCTCCGGGGGCTGAGAGCCCAGGGAATCTTCCAGCCCCGCAGTGCCCGCCTCACCTGCCTCACTCCCGTCACCCCCTTGCGCCACCTCAGCCCTGGGCCATCTTGCTCCTTATCCTGCCATGGGTATCTGTCCTTGTGCATCTATCTACATTCCAGACCCTGCTCTCACATTAACAAAGTGTCAACTCTGGCTGCTTCCTCACCCATAAAAGGAGAAGGTTGGACTGGGTTTTGGAGATCATTTCCAGCTTTAATGTTAAATGGTTTTACGGTTTCAACGCCTCCCGAACACTGTGTTCCCCTAGCTGGCCTCTCTGGTTCTCCACCTTTCTGCCTGCCCGTTTCCCTCCCAGGCTCTCTTCACAGCCCAGGTTTGAATAACACATGGAAGGAAGAGAAATCTGGAACCAGAGGGTGGGAGGCAGCCTCCCGACCGGGCAGCTCACACACCCCGCCCCCTGCTCCCTGACTTGTTCCAGAGCCGCCCTGACACAGGTCCCTGCTCTCCATTTCCCACCTCTGCTGTTTTCCCTTATCTCAGGCTCCAGGCCTCAGGATGGGGAAGGGGGCGGGGGGGGGGCAGCTCGTTTTCGCCCCACCCCGCCCCTTCCTCCCCACCCGCTCTTTCTCTCTCAGGCCTTTTTCCTTCTGACTTCTCCTCTAGAGCAATCTGTGCAGCCCTTCCCCCACCCTCATTTTGTGCGCTTTTCTCTCTTTCATTCCTCCCCTTCGCTGATTCTCTGCCTTTTCCTAATCCTTGTCGGTGCCCCAAGCTGCAACTCCCCACCTCCCATCTCTGGCCAGCCCGGCTCCACCCTCTACTGCGGCTGCGCAGTCTGCCTCCTAAAGCCTCTGGAAACTGCCCGCAACTATTGGCAACTGTTGACGTGTACCCCTCCCCTGCTGGCCTTCCTGATTGGCTGACAGTCCAGAGGCGGGGCGTGGTCTCGAGCTAAGTGAACCTCCCGGGGAGTCCCTCTGGCCTCACCTAGCTCTCCCTTCTTCCCCAGGGACCTGCTCCGAATTGGAGTCACTCTGGCGGGACACCAGAAGAAAATCCTGGCCAGTGTCCAGCACATGAAGTCCCAGGCCAAGCCTGGAGCCCCAGGCGGTGGGTCGGGAGCACCAGCCCCCCAGTACTGACCTGCACCTGCTTGTCTGACCCCACCGCTCCGGAGCTGCAGGAACTCCCGGCTGGGGACACAGCTCCCCTTCTTCCTGGGGCAGAGTCGGATGGGGACCCAAGAGGCCGCCATACCTGAGCCCCACTGGATTGCACTTTGAACCCATGGGGGTGGGGAGCTGGCAATTTGGAGAGACAGGATTTGAGGATTCTGCCATAGGAGTGTAGAAATCATCACATGCCCCCCAGGCGGGAAGCCCTTCCCTCAGGATTGGGTGTGACCAGAGGGAAAGGAAGCGCCTCTAATCTGCCAGCTTCCCAGGGGTGGTTGGGCACGATTCCCACAGCCTCCCTCTGATCCCCAGTTAGGGCCCCACGTGCCCCTCCTCACCTCGAAGGGCCAATGCACTGCCCTGCAGACCAAAGAGAAGAGGGTGACTAGCCTGTGAGCTCGGGAGCGGAGCGCACCCGTCGTGGCGGGAGGCGGGAAGGGGCGTCGCGGCCCAGTGACAAAATCATTGGACCCAGATGTCCCCAACCTTGCTGCTGTCTTCCCGAACTCAGTTTTCCCTTGTAAATGCCCCTCCCCCATCTGCTGCCTTCATATTGAAGGTTTTTGAGTTTTATTTTTTGTTTCGGTCTTATTTTTTCTCCCCCTCCCCATTTTTTGTTGTTTCTTGTTGTTTTGTTTTTCTACTGTCCTTGTCATAACTTTCTGTGTTGGGGGGGGGGAACCTGTTTCGTTATTGACTCCTTCGCCCAGGGTAAAACAGGGACTCATCGTCGTGTCTGTTTCCGGAACAGTGCCTTGGTCGCACCACAACTCCCAGACACTTTCCTGCCCCCAAGTAGCCCCAAGCTGTGTCCGTGAGGGGGTGTGGGGGGGTGATGTGGTGGTGGAAACCAGAGACAGACACCGGTGCTTGGAGGGGTTCTTAAATTATATTTAAAACAATTTTTTTTTTATAAATAAAAGAAAATGGGAAGCGATGCAGTCCTGGGGGTGATTGGGAGTGGGGGATGGACTGGGTTTCTGCAGAGACTGGGGCCTGGGTATGGAGGAGGCGTCAGAGGTCTGGAGACAGGGTTGTGGGGGGCTGCAGGCATGCTTCCCCGTCCCAGGGTGTGTTTGAGGTGGTGGGGTGGGGGCAGTGGGAGATGAGTCATTGGCAGCTGCTTCTAACGGCTCCAGATGGCTCTGCCAAGAGCCTGGGGCACCTCCGGGGTGGGGCTGCCCCCTCCCTCCCCTGTCCTGGTTCCCCAGCCCTGGTAGGGGCCGCGGGAGGCCAGGGAGGCCTTGAGCTTATAGCCCTGCCCAGCCCCCTGACGGGGAAGAGGGGGGCATCGGCTGGGGTGGGGGTCCACTCAGATGAAGGAGACAGATGTGGGCCAGATGTTGACAGCTGGGGTTGGCTCAGAGGCGGGGGGGGGGGGGGAAGAGTCTGCATGGGCTGTGGGGGAGGGGCAGAGAGCTGGTGTGAGGGATGTGGACCCCCCACGGTATACACACACACACAGATGCTGGGCTGAGTCGTTGGGAAGACAATTCCCCCTTTCAAGATGCTGCCCAGGCAGGTTCTCCCAGCCTCTTGGGAAGGGGAGGGGAAACCACCTGAGTGTCTTCTCCCAACTTCTCCCTCCCAAACAGGAAGACAGGAATGGGGTCAAGCCCCTGCGAGTCTTTGTGGCCATCTTCTGTTCCTTCCCTCTTAGTCTGCCCGCCCCCAGGGACACCTGCAGGGACCAGCACTGTTTACCTGAGGCAGCCTTGTTGTTTCTGCCTCAGTTGCCCCCTGTTGTGCTGGGGTCTGTGCAGGACTCAAAATAACAGCTTCTGCCCTTCCCAGCCCAGGGAACCTTGGGTGGTGATCCTGTCTACAAGTTCCTACCTACCAGAGTCCCTAATACTCTGGAATCCTCTGTCCCCTCCCTTGATGACCCATCACCCATGTTTTGTACACCTGAGGGGTCTGGGAGGGACTCTATCCTGCCACAGATGGAGGGGGTCTGGATTCTGGAGGAGGAGGTCTATCCGGAGGATGCCCACCCAGGCCACCCCTTTCCCCTGCCAACCAGACATCCGGGCTAGATAAGGTGACCTTAGTTGTTGAGGGGAGGAGCTGAGGTCAAGAGGACAGGGCATAAATGAATAACCGGCAAAAGGGCAAAGATGAGGTGAAGGGAGCTGGGGGGGCAGGTGTGCAGCAGGGAGCCTCACCATGCCCAGGCTAAAGCATCAGCAGCTCATGGAATCCCCTGAGCGCTCCTGCCATTCCCAGCTCCAAAGTGGGAGCTGCTCCCTACGGCTAGCCTGGTGGGGGGCCATCCCTCCCTCCCCGGGGCCCTTCCCCACCCAGCTGGGATCTCAATTCCTTAAACGTAGGTGGCTGCTAGGGTCATGTCAGAGAATAAGTATAGGACCCAGTGTCCTGCCTGCTTGGGCACCCCCCGGTCCCTTGGGGTCTTCCATCCTGACCATTCCCATCCCAGCTGGTGGCCTTCTTTCCTTCTTGGGACCCAAACAGGATGTCCCAGCCCCCACCCCCAAGCAGGGACCTGCCTGATGGAAGACACGGGACTCTGGGGGAGGGGTCAGAATTTGCCCTTTGGCCTCAGGCTGAGGTGAGCCAGCCACTCCTGCTAGGATGGGGCTCTGAACTCCTGGGCCTCCAGACCCCACCTCAGTTGCCATAGTAACCCCTAGGCCCTTTTGGGAAATGGACAGGTGCAGAAGGTGGAGGTCCCCCCACCACCACCACCGAGGGTCACAGGAGGTTGGCCCTTTGGAAAAAGCCACATTCCCCATGCTTAGCCGGCACCCAGTGATTAATCTCATCGTTAGAAATGTCAGAGTCCTTAGGATCACCTTCCACGAGCCCTGGATTCCTGTGAAGACGGACAGTGCAGTCTTTTCTCCTGTTCCCCAGAAGCCAGAGGGCTGGACGCCCCACCCCCAAACGGCTTTGTCCAAAGAACAGCCAGACCTCCGTCCCACCTCCAGTCCCCCTCCCCTCTGGACGTTTTGCAGGGCACCCAGCCCTAGCCTCCCCCCACTGCCTGCACACCTGTGTCCCTCCCTCCTATTTCACTGCCCCCCTCCAAGACCCACCTCACAGACCCTTCCTCCACCACAATCATGTGGAAATTCACATTTCAAAAATAAATTTTATTTTCTCTCTCCTTTTTTGAGGACAACTCAAAACTGAGGGACTTGAAGGGCATGCTCCGGAAGAAAATCTGAGGAGTAAGGGAGAAAACCTGTATCAGAGGCGGACTCAGCTCCCCGTCGCCAAGGTTCTGGGGTGGGAATGGTTCTCACCAGCGTCTGCCAGCCTGTCTCTGTTCTGGCTCTGCGTTTTCTCCCTGGGGGTTGTGGGGAACAGAGGAGGGTAGGTGCCCGCTCCCCTGCTGACTCATCCCCACCCACCCCTGCTCTTCCCCTTTCCCAGAACTCACCTCCTCCTCCTCCTCCTCTTCCTCTTCCTGGAAACACATTCTCTGGTCACGATGGGCACTAGGACCAGCCCAAGCACAAGCATCCCCAACAGGACGCCCACAAAGTTGGATGCTTCTGGGGTGCAGGGGACAGAACGTAGGGACACAGGTCAGGAAGGCATGGGGGGAGGAGACACTCCCTTTGAGTCCTAAACTGCCACCCAGCAAGGATAGCGTCCCTTAACTCGCTGGGTGTGGCTAGGCCTCCC
Source organism: Mirounga angustirostris (assembly GCF_029215605.1). Taxonomy (NCBI): domain Eukaryota; kingdom Metazoa; phylum Chordata; class Mammalia; order Carnivora; family Phocidae; genus Mirounga; species Mirounga angustirostris. The sequence goes on from NW_026991713.1 coordinate 172,917,618, forward strand.
TCCAGAAGGCTGTTGCTGCAGGGCCTTGGCACCATACCCCTAGGATCCCTTTGAGTTTCTGGACACACAACTCCCATCAGCCTTGTTAGGGGGGATGTTCATCCCGCTGCTTCCCTAGAGTACTATCTAGGGGGTACCATCTTGGCCAGTGCTTCTCAAAGAGCAGCCTTGGAATCACTTCCCTCAGTCACCTGGGAGCTTGGTAAAAATGCAGATGTCTGGGCCTACTCCAGACCTACCTAATCCAAATCTCGGGGCGGGTGGGGAGGAGTCCTGAAACGAACAGGTTGAAAAAGCCACCCCTTCCCCACCCTGGCCCGATCTGAGGGGAGATAAAGTTGGTGAGAACTACTGGCCCAGAGGCTCAAGGGAAGTCTAGTTTTGGATGGGGAGAGGTACTGGAGAGGCTCAGGAGGGACACAAGATGGGCAAATAAGAGCGGGGTGAGGCAAGACCAGAGAAAGGAGCGAGGCTTCAGAGAGAGGATCCCAGACTATGGCCAGTTCCCCCCCATGGAGGGCTTGGTGTTCCACAGTTTCAGCCACCCACAGTCACCTGTGGTCCAAAAGCAGATGGTCCTCCTTCTGACGTAGCATCAGAAGATCAATAGCAGCCTAAGGTGACCTCACACGGCCTACGTCATTCCCCTCACCTCATCCCCTCCCTTAGGCACCTTATCATTGCCCAGCATCACAAGAAGGATGAGGACAGTACAACCCGACAGTTTGAGAGACAAACCACGGTCACATAACTTTGACTACAGTATATTGTTATAATTGTTCTATTTTGTTGTTGTTAATCTCTTACTGTGCCTAATTTATGAATGAAACTTCACCATTAGTATGTACATGTAGGAAGAAACACAGGATTCGGTACCGTCTGTGGTCCCAGGCATCCCCTTGGAGGGGGGTCTCGGACCACAGATTAGCGGGGGCCACTGCATGTCGGTAGGGGATGGGCACAGGGACTCAGATTCTTTGAGAGCCCTCGTTCTGCTAATCTCTAGGGCTCATATTAGATCATTATGTTTTATAGAATACACATTATATTAATAATTTGCTATCTGTTAGAGATCTATAACAGATATCTATTAAACGATAATATTAGGGGCACCTGGGTGGCTCAGTCGGTTAAGCGTCTGCCTTCAGCTCAGGTCATGATCCCAGGGTCCTGGGATCGAGTCCCACATCGGGCTCCCTGCTCAGCGGAGAGCCTGCTTCTCCCTCCCCCTTTGCCTGCCTCTCTGCCTACTTGTGCTCTCTCTCTCTCTGTCAAACAAATTAATAAAATCTTTAAAAAAAAAAACCAAAAAACAATAATATCTATGGAATAATACTAGAGCAGCCGGCGGTAGGGAAGGGGCTGCGAGGGTACAGGGCCTGGGATGGAGTTCTCACCGGGCTTTCCAGGGGGTGGCACATCGCGAGGCTCCGTGCAGAGCTGTCCCCCATAACCAAGTTCGCACTCACAGGTGAAGTGGGTTCCCTGCTCCCGGCATCGCCCATCATTCTGACAGGGGTTCTGTAGACATGGGCTTTCTGTGAGGATAAATGGGGTTATGGAAAGTTCTAGGAGGATGCCCTCAGCCAGAGAGAGGGGAGGTCATAGAGAGCTAACGCCAGGAAACTGGCTTACGCTCAGCACGGGGCCTGGCAGAGAGCAACTGTTCAGTCCCTCGGCCCCTCCTGAGAAAGGAGGAAAGAGCGGGATTAAGCGGCCCTGACTTGTGACGGCGAGCGAGCGGGAGGGTCTCAGGCACAGGACCGGGAGGGATGATCCTCCACCCAGCACCCCCACCCCGCATACGGGGGCAGCCTGAAGCCCCGGGGAGGTCTAGGCTCACCTCGGAAGCAGCCACGAGTGAGGTTCGCCAGGGTGCAGATCTCCCCAGCACGGCAGCTGAGGGGCTCACACACCAGCACCCCTGAGCGGGCACAGATGCAGCGCTGGGAGCAGTCCTCCGTCACAAAGCTGTCACCCCGCTGGAGAGGGGAGAAGGGCCGGGAGGAGGCGGTCTGGCTTTCCCCCCTCCTCGGCTCTCCTGCCCCCACAGGGCCTCCCCCTCCCAGCGCGGACCTGGTAGTAGACGCCTTGGTTGGTGCAGCCACAGTGGGCCAGGGGGAGGCTCCGGGCCCCACTGTAGACGTAGCCAGGGAGGCTGGCACAGCCCTCCACGCAGGGGCCCTCGCAGTCCCTAGGGGCCGTCGGGTGGGCACAGGAGGCCGGGCAGGGTGTCATACAGCTCTGGTAGACGGTGTTGGCCGGACACGCCAAGGCTGACGGGAAAGTCGGAGTGAGCGTGAGCGGGGGGCCGGGCAGGGGCGGGGCCAGCAGGTACGGGGACCATGGGGCTGGCAGCTGGTGGGGGAGCAAGGTCACCCACCAGAACACAGGGCTTGGAATAGGCCCCGGAGGCCGGAAGAGTGGGCCGGCCTCGGTTGCCTTCTGGTCTGACATTAAAGCGTGCTAAGGAAGCAGAGGAGAAAGCTGGGCACTGACTGGCAAGAAGGAGAAGGAGCGGGATGGGCTGACAGGGGTGCGGCGCGGCTTGCTGGGCGGGGCAGAGAGGGGGGCTGGCTGGGGAGCACGCTGACGCCGGGCGTAGGGGAGTCGAGGAGTCAAGGGCAAGGCGGGCAGCCCAAGGCGGGCAAGGGTGGGGGCTCAGAGCCGAGCAGAGGGCAAAAATGGCCGAGCGGGTCGGGGAGCAGCTGCTGGGGAAGGTCAGAGCCTCACCACAGCGGGTGCGGTCCCGCCAGCTGGTCAGGGTGGCGCCCGCCTCCTGGCAGATGATGGCGTACCCGCTGAGGACCTGGCAGCGCAACTCCTCTCGCGCTCTGGGGCTGCGGGCGGCGCACAGATCCAGCACACAGTGCCTGGGGGCAGCAGGGCGGTCAGGGGGCCGTCAGAGGTGGGGAGGCAGGGAGACCCAGCCCTGCAGAAGAGGACCTGGAAGCCCCAGCCCAAAGACATCAGGCAGGGTGTGCGTGCGTGTGTATGAGTGTGAGCACGTGGAGGGCGGGGTATCATAAGGAACTGAAGCCACAAAGAGGAAGAAGTGAGCCATATAGAGCTCGGATCCCAGAACTGGCAGCAGGACCCGGAGGAAGGCCACTCCCGTGGGGCCTGGACCCTGGACTCACTCCTGGAAGGGCTCCGGGGCCACGGTCTGGTGACAGGCGGCAAAGGGGCCCTGGGGGTCCACCAGCACCCCGCACGCCGGGGTGCTGTGGATGAGCTCCAGCTGCTCTGGGCTGCATTCCGACACAGGGAAGCCTGACTCCTCCTCCTCCTCCTCTTCCTCCTCCTCCTCCTCTTGTATGGCCCTGGGGCGGAGAGCAAGAGGGGGCCAGGTGAGGCCCCTGAGGATCGTGACCTTGGAAAGAACTGGGGAGGAGGGGAGGGGAGGCACGAGGCAACGCCTGGGACCCAGAGGGCCGGTGCCCCCGCAGTCGGTCTGAGAGGCAATGGCAGGATGAGAAGATCAGACAAATCTGTCTGGGCTCTCGCCCTCGGGAGTCCTTCTCTGCTGAGGGTACAGGGTGAGCGGGCGTGGACAGAGACCAGGCTGCTACTCGCCTCCCCAGGGGCCAGGCCTCCCTGCTCCGAGCCCCAGCCCTCTCACCTTGAGAAGCGGGCGAGGTCACCTGCCTTGATCCTCTGTACCTCCCAGCTATTGCCGAAGCCCACGAGGTTCTGGGTGACGGTGCCGTTGGGCAGCATAAAGTCATTCCTCTTGTTCCCGTCAAAATTCCCGCACAGGCCGCGCACGAGCCCCTTATACTGGTTGGGCAGCGTGATCACTGCAGGAGGAAGGGGTGCCCAGAAGTGAGGCCCCCCACCTCCTCTCCACCCCTCCTGGCTGCTCCCCTGGCGCTCGGGGCCCTGGACCCACTCAGGGCTCCTCACCGTGGCTGGCCCCCTGGCCCAGAAACGCCCCCTCTGCTCTCCCCTCCCCACTCTCAGGTACCTGCATTTTTGCCTCCATCAAAGGTGACAACCATCTCGAAGTCAGTGATCAGATACAGGCGATGGCCCCGCAGGGCAACCTGCAGACGGTCGCTGGGCTTGTAGGGGATGCCCATCTTCTGGTTGTTGACCTGGAGAAGGCAGGCAGGAGCCGCAGAGAGTCCGGGGTCGACCTGACCCTCCGCTGCCTCTGCGCATGGCCCGATATCTGGGTGCTGTCATTCCATGGAACGAGGTACCCCCGTAGGCTTTGCTGCCCCGCGTGGCAAAGGCCTCCCCGAGGTTTACACCCTTTGCAGCCATAGCCTCTTCCTTGCAAAACACTTGACAGAGAGGACGCCCCCCATACTACTCAGCCCGGCTCCCCCTTTGCACCCTATGTTCTCTCCCTCCCTCTCTCTCCCTGTCTCTCTCCAACCTTTTGCTCCATCCAACCGCTCTCCGCTGCCTCTCCCCACGACGTGAGTGTGACATCGATTCTGACCTCGATGACCTCAATGACGAGGCAGCCTGGGCCAGGAACTTCCCGGCTTCACCTGTGTTCAGTGGCCTCCCCAGCCCCTCCTGGCCTGGCCTGGCTCTTACCACCAGCTCCAGATGAGCCTTGAGCTGGACTGTGTAGCCGTAGATGATCACGATGATCTCGTGCAGGTAGATGGGGCTCCAGGACGAATACACTTTGTTGCGCCCCTCCACGACCAGAGGCACCACCCCAGCCGGGAGCATACCAATGGTCTTTATCAGAGTGTAGGTCATGCGGCCCCGGAAGAGGTAGCTGAGGCCATCAAATGTACGGTAATGGGGGTCCCCGTAAATGGAGCATTGTTCGGACTCTGCCAAGAAGGGCCGACCCTGAGAAGGGACCCTGCCCGGATATAACAACCCCCCCGAATCCCTCTACGGCCCTGATGTCTCAGGTCACCCTCTCTCTTAGCCCTGGGCTCCCTGGCTCCTTGATCTTCAACCTTCTCTCTTTCCCAGCCCCAATTACAAACCTGGTTCTATCCCCTCTTTCTGCACTTAAGAGAGTGAGTCCCAGACTCGGCCACAGAGCTGGTGAGAGCCCGAATGAGGCCCCAGGCCCACCCCGCGCCCGAGCTGGGGCCCCTTCCGTCTCCAGACCTGCCCAGCCTGAGCCCCTCTTGTCCCACCTCTTGCTCTGCCTCCCCGATGAGCCCTCTTACTGTTAATTTCGCAGCTGCCAGTGCCCCCGGGCTGGGGCTCGCAATGGGAGCCAGGGGGGCACCTGAAGGGCTGGCAGTGAACGGTTCCTGCGGTGCAGGCACAGCTCCTCCTGCAGCGAATGGAGATCCAGGTCTTACCGTCCTAGAGAAGCCACGGGGAGAATCAGGGAGTGAGGAGGGAAAGGCCGGTTCCTCTTCCTCCCACCCGGTCAGCCTAGGCCCACGGTCTGAAAGGCTTCGGTGGCCCAGGCCGGAGGCAGTTACGGGACACCTGCGCCCTGATGTCCCTGTACCACCTCCTAGAGGCATCGCGTTTGGCGTCTCACATACGTTGTTCAGGAAGTACCCATCTTACAGATGACAAAACTGAGGTAACAGACTCGGGAGTGGTACCCACAGGATTCGAGCCAAGGCCACGCTCCTTCCACTATGCCATGCCCCATCCCAGTTATGTGGATCCCTCAGGAAACCCCAAACCACCACGCACCCCCAGCCCAGGCCTGGCCAGACAGCACCCCGCCCGGTCCCCAGCCTGCATCCCCCAGGGCCAGCCACAGAGACACGGGTGCCCCAGGCTGACAGAGCCACAGGGAAGGAGAAAACGCCAACCTCGAGGTGTCCCCACCCCTATTTCCTGTCCCCACTCACGGGGAAGGAGCTGCCGTAGTCGTCCGTGCAACCACACTGAGTCCTGGGCACACACCGTTGCCCGCTGAGCATGTAGCCGGGCCGACAAAGGCAGCCCTCCTTGCAGGTGGAGGGGACTTTGGGGCCACTGCACTGGCCCGTCAGGTCCAAGCAGGAAGGTGGGCAGGAGGGAAGGCAGGTTGAGTAGCTGCTGTGGGCAGGACATTCCAGAGCTGGGGGAGGAGGGGGGAAACGGTTACTGAGCGTGGGCTCCGGGCCAGGCCCCAAGGAAAGAAAGGAGTAAGAATGGCCCTCCCAGTCCAGTGTGGGAGACCGAGGTCAGCCAGCAGCCACAGCACCCTCGATATGTATGGTCAGTGAGTGTGGGACAGGCGTGCGTGGGTCACAGGCTCACAGAGCAGAGCTGCTGGAGTTCAATAAAACCCTTTAAGCGAAGTACCTGTGATCACATGGAAATGCTCACGGATAGCAAGAGTCTGCAACATAAAGAAGTCAGTTGTCCCTTAGTTAGCATATTCGTTTCAGATGATCCCAATAAAATACACCGGCAGGATTTTGTTTGGGTTTTTAGTAGGGTGAGAAAATATTAAAGTGGAGAGGAAGATATGAACAAACCAGAAAAGCCAGGAAAATGCTAAAAAAAAAAAAAAGAAAGAAAGAAAAGAAAAGAGCAGTGAGTAGTGAACAGTGAATGTCCCTACCAGACATGAAACTCTCAACAATCACAACACTGGGTTACTGGTAAGTGAAGACAGATGGAGCAACGGAGGGGAGAGGAAGCCCACACAGGGACCCAAATACGGATGGGAACTCAGTATAGGATAAATCATGGCATCTCGGTCAGTGGGAGAAGAGACTGGTCATTTAAGACACCCAGGTGTCTGCCAGGAGGGGTGCCTGATTGGCTCAGTCGTTGGGTGTCTGCCTTCGGCTCAGGTCATGATCCCAGGGTCCTGGGATCTAGCCCCATATCAGGCTCCCCGCTCAATGGGAAGCCTGCTTCTCCCTCTCCCACTCCCCCTGCTTGTGTTCCCTCTCTCGCTGTCTCTCTGTCAAATAAATAAACAAAATCTTTAAAAAAAAAAATCTATCGCTACCTGCGATAGATAAAGGACCTCCATAAGATAGTTTGATAATTCCAAGCAGCCGGTGGAAAAAATGGTGAAGGGGAACAGAGACAGAGCTCACAGCAAAGGAGATCGGACAACTCCCAAACATATGAAAGAATGCATCACCTCACTCATAACAGGAGAAATGCAAATTAAGACTCTTTGTACTTTTCACATATCCGACTGGCAAAAATCCGAAGGTGTGACAATGCTCTGTGTCGGCGAGGCTGTGGGGAATCAGGCACTCTCTCGTGTGCTTCTGTGGCAAGCCCCCTATGGAAAGCCAACTGGCAACATTGCTCAGAAGAACGAATGCACACCGTCCTCATCCAGGAATTTATCCTACAGACAGACGTGTGCATACGAAATCATAACTGTGGAAGGCTATCCACTGCAGCACTGTTTGCAATAACAATTGGAAACAACTAGAAAGCTCACCAAAGGAGACTAGTTAAATTATGACAAACGAGGGACACCTGGCAGGCTCAGTCGGGGGAGCATGTGACTCTTGGTCTCCGGGTTCTAAGTTCGAGCCCCACGATAGGTGTAGAGATAACTTAAAAATAAAATCTTTAGGGCGCCTGGGTGGCTCAGTTGTTAAGCGTCTGCCTTCGGCTCAGGTCATGATCCCAGGGTCCTGGGATCGAGCCCCGCATCGGGCTCCCTGCTCCGAGGGAAGCCTGCTTCTCCCTCTCCCACTCCCCCTGCTTGTGTTCCCTCTCTCGCTGTGTCTCTCTCTGTGAAATAAATAAAATCTTTAAAAAACAAAACAAAATAAAAAAGTTCCTGAACCATGTGAATGCATCACACACTAAAAACACGTTAACCACTGTCTTAAAGTTTAAAAGGTTCTGGAATTACATAACGTGTGGGTTGCAGAACCTTGTAAAGATCCTACAAAACAGTGAATTGTATATACTTTTAAAGTGGTGAATATCATGGTATGTGAATTCTAATTTGGAAAAAAAAAATGTTTTAAGAGCTACAGAAGGGGGGCGCCTGGGTGGCTCAGTTGGTTAAGCGACTGCCTTCGGCTCAGGTCATGATCCTGGAGTCCCTGGATCGAGTCCCGCATCGGGCTCCCTGCTCGGCAGGGAGCCTGCTTCTGCCTCTGACCCTCCCCCCCTCTCATGTGCTCTCTCTCTCTCATTCTCTCTGTCTCAAATAAATAAATTAAAAAAAAAAAAAATCTTAAAAAAAAAAATTAAAAAAAAAAAAAAAAGAGCTACAGAAGGACGCCCAGGTGTCTGCCAGGAGACGAGAAGAAAGAACTTTCCAAGTGCAGGGAACAGCATGGATAGAGGCAGGGAGGGGTGTGGAAAAGCAAGGCCTGTGTGTGCGTGGGGGGGAACGGGGTAATCTGGCGCAGGGGGTGGGCAGGCACACAGGGAAAGGGTCGAGAGAGGACAGGCCAGGACAGCCGGCAGGGTCTCAGCTGTCTCCAAAAGGAGCTTGGACTTAACCTTGCAGGCAGGAGCCATGCAGGGGAGTAACAGTCACATTTCCTTTGGGAAAACGGCGCTGGTGAAGAAGCAGATGAGAAGCCGTCTGTGCTGTCCCAGGGGAAGGGGCCCTGGCTGACAGCGTATTGTGAACGAGCCGCGTCAGAACAACGAGGCCAGGCATAGGTCAGGAACAAGGGGAAAGGAGGACAGGGAGCTTTAAGGGGTACAGAGACAGAAACGAGGTGTGGGAGGGCCTGCGGTGACCATAGGGGACACTCACGGCAGAAGCTGCTGTTTCTCCAGATCGGGGGCTTGAGCCCCTGGGCCCGGCAGGCGGCCCCGAAGCTTTCCAAAGATTCACAGAGGGCACGGTTCAGGCCTCCAAACTGACAGAGGTTGTTGGTACAGCTGAGCAGGAAGGGCCTGAGGACCATGTGGCTGGCACACTTAGCCCAGGCTGGAGCCTGAAAGGCTGTCTGGCACCGTTCCTGGGCTCTGGCTAGGTCAGCCTTCCTGCAGTTTTTATTCGGCTTCTCCTGCGTTTCTGTTTGGACCTTCTGGTCATCTGGTCGGCATCTGCAGGAGAAAAGGATCATCAGAGGGACGGCCACTGCCCCCACCTATGAAAATGACTTGGCACTCCCAAGTGACTCAGAAGACCGCCCCCCCGCCAGGCTTGTCTTCACCAGGTAGCTGGTCTGAGACCTGGCCACTTTCCCTGCAGCCTCAGTCCCCTCCCACGTTTTGAAGCCAAAAAAGGGAAGACTTTCATGTTTCCCCAGGTAGGTCCCGGGACCCAGAGGCCCCCCAGGTAGGTTCCCGGGACCCAGAGACCATCCTCTGTCAAGGTACACACATACAGGAACGCTCTGGTCCTCCTATCCCCTGCCATATAGTCTGGGATCCCAACTCGTGTTCCTATGAAGATGAAGAGGCTTTGGGGACAATTACTTTGGGTCATTCGCCCTATCTTGCCAACTGTCCACCAATTCAGTGTCATTCTGGGCTAGTTCATCACTGGGCATCATGAGCTCATCCTCTTCCTCATCATTGAAGTTCCCACACAAGCCGCAGACCTGGGGGGGCAGGTGAAGGGGCTCTCAGCGGCGGGGGGCAGGAAGAAGAGTCTTTCTCCCGGGTGCCCGCATTTTCGCTCCTAAGAAAAAGGCGCCCTCCCGGCCCTCCTCCTTTCGGGGGAATGACCACTTGGGTCTGGAGAGGGCTCAGCGCCCTCTGGAGGTGGACTCCCCTGTAGAAGAGCTGGGGGTTTCCCCCACCTTTTGGTAATAGGCTGTAGGGAGCTGGACCTCTAAGAAGCCCTTGCCATCAAACTTGACCTGCAGCCCGATGTTAACATTGAGTACGGTGTAGATGCCGCTGGCTATGATTCTGACCCCCCGGATCTGGGTGGTCGAGGGAAGAGTGACCTGTGTGCCGTTGATCTACAGAGGCGGGCAGGGCAGGTGAGTGGGAAGAAGGACCGGAGCCCCCTCCCCAGAGCGGGGCTGGGGTCCTCCCTTCCCCACCCACACCGCCGCCCAGCTCACCAGCACGTGGTGGTCCTTTCCCAAGGTGACCCGGGTGTCCGAGATGTCGATATTGACCCGGCGGAGGTAGAAAGCAGGGGAGCGGCCTCTCGGCTCCCCATGCTTGCCACTGATCTTGAAGAAAGGCAGGTCCATGGTGGAGTGGCACACTTTCACCAGAACATAAGTGCAGGTGTCCCGGATGGTATGGCGAGTGCCATCGAACGTCACGTATGGGGAGCCGTCCGAGGTCCGGCATACTCCCATGCCTGGCAGAGAGGCAAGCGTGGCTGAAGAGCTGTCCGGCCCCCACCAGGATGAGGCTTGCAGGCCGAGTGGGGATTACTGTCCCGTCAAAGCTCATGGCCGGGAGAACCACGAGGGAACCCGAGGAGGAGCCCTTCTTGATGGCACGGGGGTCATTGTTCCCCACCAGAAGCTCTTTGGGACAGCACGGAGGGGGAGGACAGGTGGCGGGAGACCAGGAGGGGGAGTCGGGGAGAGCAGGCGCGGTGACTTCAAGGGCCTCCTACCCGCTTGGCGGCAGCGCGGCAGGCCGTCCAGGGGCCAGCACAGCCGGCCCGGCTTGCAGGTGCTCTGGCGGCAGGAGATGTTGCTGCTTGCGGAACAGGTGCAGAGCCTGGAACACGTGTTGTCTGTGTACCAGCTCTCCCCGACCTGTGGGACGGGGGCATCAGCAGAGCCCACGGCAGTTGGGAAGCCGGAGATGGACGGAACCCCCCCACCAGCGCCCCCGCCCCTGGGCTCGCTGCCCTTGACTCCTTGTCTCCATCCCGAGCCTTCCTCAACCTTTTGGCTTCTGGACTGGCTGCTCAGCCCCCTACACGGGCCTCCCCGCCTCCCCCACTACCCCTTCACAGGCTCTGAGCCCTCCTGCCCTCAGACATGGGGCGCTGCGGTCTAGCCCCTCACCGGGTGGTAGGAACCGTCCTGGTGGGTACAGCCACACTGACTGAAGGGCACACAGGAGGTTCCGCTCAGGATGTGGCCTTCCTGGCACTCACAGCCTTCGGTGCAGGGCAGCCCTGCTGGGCAGTCTTTTGGGGTGTTCAGGCTGAGGCAGGTGAGCGGGCAGGGGTTGGCACAGGGGCTGTAGCTGCTGCCGGGGGGGCACTTCAGAGCTAAGAAGAAACCAGGGTGAGGAAAAGCAGTGATTTCCAGCTCCCGGGCCTCGGGGCTTCGAGAGTTCCCAAGAATGTTCATCAGAGGAATGGACACACAAAACGAGGCCCATGCGTACAGTGGAATAATTTTCAGCCTTAAAAAAAGATACTCTGGGGGCGCCTGGGTGGCTCAGTTGGTTGGGCGACTGCCTTCGGCTCAGGTCATGATCCCGGAGTCTCAGGATCGAGTCCCGCATCGGGCTCCCTGCTCGGCAGGGAGTCTGCTTCTCCCTCTGGCCCTCCCCCGTCTCATGCTCTCTATCTCATTCTCTCTCTCAAATAAATAAAAAATCTTTAAAAAAAAAGATACTCTGGCCCACGCTCCAACATGGATGAACCTCGAAGACATGCTAGGTGAGGCAAGCGGCTCACCAAACGAGAAATACTCTATGATTTCTCTTATGTGAGGTCCCTGGAGTTGTCCAATTCATAGACACACAGCAGAACGGTGGTTGCCGAGGGCCGGGGAGGGGAGAACGGGGGGTTCGTGTTTCATGGGTGCAGAGTTTCAGTTTGGAAGATGAAAAAGTTCTAGAAACGGGTAGTGGCCCCAGGTGAACAGCAGTGTGAACATACTTTATACCGCAGAACTGGATACTTAAAAATCATTAAGATGGGAAATTTTGTGTTATGTATATTTTACCACAATTTAAAAAAAAAAAAGAGTTTCTGGAAAAGAGAGTAAGAAAGGAAGGGAACAGTGCTGGCCTAGGTCAGACGGGAAGGAGGTAGAAACCAAATGGGGGTGGAATGTCTTGGCGAGGAGGGAGTCAGATGGAGGAGGCTCCCAGGGCTAGCAGACAAGTTGAGAAGGGGAGTTGGCCTTGGAGAGACTGGAAAGAGGTCAAGGGAGGAGGGTTCCCTGTGGGGCTGAGGGCCAGGCTGTGAAGGGAGAGCGGAGAAGGAGACTTGAAGGAGAGGAAGAGAGAGGGATCTGGCGGCTTTGGGAGCAGGTGGTCGGGTCACTCACGGCAGAAGCTGCTATTTCGCCAGGTGAGGGCCTGGCCGGCGTGCGCGCACAAGGATGCATAGGCCTGCAGGGAGCGGCACAGGGTCACGGAGTCACCCGTGGTCCCACATTGGCCATACACACAGCTGGCGAAGCTGGACTGGGGGGGCACCACCCCGTGGCACTGGGAGAAGGGTCCTGGAGGATGAAACAATGTACCGAGCGTCGGCTTGGAAAGGAAAAGAACCACCTGACTCCTTGGGGGTGAATTCAACATCCAGTTCAATCAAAACCCAGTAATTATTGGCGTGCTTGGGGGGCTCAGTCGGTTAAGCACTCGACTCTTGGTTTTGGCTCAGAGCATGATCTCAGGGTTGCGAGATCGAGCCCTGCGTCAGGCCCTGTGCTCAGTGTGCAGTCTCCTTGAGATTCTCTCCCCTCCCTCTCTACCCCTCTGTTCCTCCCCTTGCTCGCACTCTCTCTCAAAATAAATAAATAAAAATTTTAAAAACCCGTAATTATTGAGAATCTACCGTCTGAAATGCAAAAAAAAAAAAAAAGTGACTGATCCATCTGAGCTCCCGAGGTGAACACCACCTCTGCCTTCCCTTTGCTTGCCTTCCTCCTGACTTTCCCTCTATTTTGTGTCTCATCCTTCCTCCCTCCCTGAACAGTCCCCCTCCTCGACCCACGGGTTGCGGGGGAGGCGGCTATCAAGGGATGTTTACCCCGAGGGTTCATTAAGATGTCACAATTCTTTTCCCACTTGTTTGCCTCTTTGTTCTCCAGGCATCTGGAGGGCTTGCCACCCTCAACGAAGCAGCTAAACAAGGAGAAGGGAAGGGATAAGAATTTAGGATTGGAGGAAACTTCCCAAACACTGATGCAAGAGTGGAAAGGGAAAATGGGAGGGGGATAAGGACAGGAGAAGAGAACAAAGTGGTCTCTCAAGTAGGAAGGTCATTAGATGCAGCAGGAAGGAACAAGGTTAGCTCTCAGGAAGGACTTCCCAAGAGGTCTCTCCAAAGACAGACTGGTAAGCACAGGAGGAAACGGGAGCAAAGGAGGTCCAGTCCAGGTTCGGAGAGATCAGGGATGCAGAGAGGAACCCCCCAGGCTGCCCACTGAGGCTCCTCCCCAGGTCCGGCTCCCCACATTCCCAGCTCACCCCGGTTCAGAGTACTCTGGTAACTTCCAGGTGGCCCCCAGGTGGACAGAGCTGGCCGCAGGCCTTTTGCTGGGGAGCAGACTATCATCCAGGCTATTGTTGTTGTAGTTGCCTGGAGGAGGGGCCAGTTAGAGGCCACTGAGGCACCCTACCAGCAGACCCAGCCCGGGACCACCACCTGTCTCCCAGAAGAGTCAAGGCTCACTCTTCACTCAACAGACCAAGGTTCCTCTCTTCTTTCTCTTCACCTTGGCTTCCCTTCATGCCTACCCTCATGCACAGCGCCCTCAAACAATGAACGGGCAGACAAGCACTTAGGACACCTAATTAAAAGTATGGATGAGCAGGACCAGGACAGACTCCTGCCCGTTGTCCCCACTTTGCCCGCAGATGCTCAGGGAACTCACCACACAACCCGCAGAGCCGGCCGGCGTAGGAAGACGGCACTGTCACTTCGACCAGGTGCTTCCCATCATAGCGAACTTGAAGCCCGAAGTCCGTGTAGAGGAGGGTAAAGGAGCCACTGGGCCTTATGCTCACCCGGCCTTGTGCAGGCCACAAAGGCAGGGCCACCCGGCGGCCATTCAGCTACAGAAGCAGGGAGGACGCGGTAGGGAAAGGCGCTTGGGACAAGGACAACGGGGGGCCAGGACCGGGGAGCAGACAGGGATGGCCATGCGTCTCCGGAATCGGGGCTGGGTCTGCTGTGAGCTACACCCAGGGTCTCTACAAGCCGGACAGGCGGGTCTGCCCCACCATGAGGACGGGGATAGAAGAACCGCTGAGCGGGCTGGGGGTGTGGGGCCCGGGGAGGTGGGCGGAGGCACGCACCATGACCTTGTGCCCTTTGATCAGTGAGATTCTCAGGTTGAAGACCTGCACGTTGACAGCTCTGACGTAAGAGGCCTCCAAGTTCCCGCCGCGAAACTCATTGGTGGTGCTCACGATGAAGTAGTTCTCTAGGGACCTAGACTGGCAAGGTCGGGTCAGGAGGTAGGTGCAGGTGCCCATGAAGTGGTGCAGGGCTCCGTCGAACGTCAGGTAGTGGGGGTCCCCTGAGACACTGCAGGTGGCGGTCCCTGGGGTGGAGGAGATGGAATTCAGAGACCCCCTCCCCCGAATGCTGAGCTGCCATCCCAGCCAGTCCACGTTGGATTGGAACCCAAGGCTCCTCGTGGGGTTGGCTTGTCCTGGAAAAGTCAGGCACGGGGACTGCCCCAACCTCACTGGGTCCATGAAGAGGCTGCTCAGGCTTGGGCCAATGCCTTCCAGCCCCCAGTCAGGCCCCAGCTCTCTGGGGTGCCTGCTTTAGGGCAGCCCCCCCTCGCCCCCAGCTCACCTTCCACCTGGCTGCTCACCTTGGGCATGGCACCCATAGGTGCCATCCTGCTGACGACAGACCTCCTGGGCCTGGCACCTCCACTGCATGCAGTGAACTTTACCATTGCCCTCGCAGACACAGAGCTGTCTGCAGCCTGGCTTGAACCACTGCTCCCCTACCTGGGGGAAGGAAGGAAGGAAGGAAGGAAGGAAGGAAGGAAGGAAGGAAGGAAGGAAGGAAGGAAGGAAGGAAGGGAAAGAGGTCATTCCCAGGTCTGACTGCCGGCCCACGGCTGCTCAGATCCCTGGTTTGCTTGCCAGGGAGCTGTTCCCATCATCCCGAAGCTCCGGGCTTAGCTGCAAAAGCCTGGGATTCACCCTTATTCAGTCATTCACTTGTTTGCTCCTTTGCTATTTCAACAGATAGTTATCTCTCTGCACTAGACAGATGTTAGGGATTCAGGAATGAACTGGATGGACGATGTCCCTGCCCTAACAGCTCACGACCCAGTCGGGGGGATGGTGGGGGCAGTAAACAAGTAAACTCACAATGAATCATGAAACACTACATCAAAAACTAATGATGTAGGGGCGCCTGGGTGGCTCAGTTGGTTAAGTGACTGCCTTTGGCTCAGGTCATGATCCTGGAGTCCCGGGATCAAGTCCCGCATCAGGCTCCCTGCTTAGCGGGGAGTCTGCTTCGCCCTCTGACCCTCCCCCCTCTCATGCTCTCTCTCTCTATCTCATTCTCTCTCTCAAATAAATAAATAAAATCTTAAAAAAAAAAATTCTTTAGGGCGCCTGGGTGGCTCAGTTGGTTAAGCGACTGCCTTCGGCTCAGGTCATGATCCTGGAGTCCCGGGATCGAGTCCCGCATCGGGCTCCCTGCTCGGCGGGGAGTCTGCTTCTCCCTCTGACCCTCCCCCCTCTCATGTGCTTGCTCTCTCTCATTCTCTCTGTCTCAAATAAATAAATAAAATCTTAAAAAAAAAAATTCTTTAGGGCGCCTGGGTGGCTCAGTTGGTTAAGCGACTGCCTTCGGCTCAGGTCATGATCCTGGAGTCCCGGGATCGAGTCCCGCATCGGGCTCCCTGCTCGGCGGGGAGTCTGCTTCTCCCTCTGACCCTCCCCCCTCTCATGTGCTTGCTCTCTCTCATTCTCTCTGTCTCAAATAAATAAATAAAATCTTAAAAAAAAAAATTCTTTAGGGCGCCTGGGTGGCTCAGTTGGTTAAGCGACTGCCTTCGGCTCAGGTCATGATCCTGGAGTCCCGGGATCGAGTCCCGCATCGGGCTCCCTGCTCGGCAGGGAGTCTGCTTCTCCCTCTGACCCTCCCCCCTCTCATGTGCTCTCTCTCTCTCATTCTCTCTGTCTCAAAAAAAAAAAAAAAAACTAATGATGTAATATGTGGTGATTAACATAACAATAAAAAATTTTAAAAAATAAATAAACAAGTAAACTAATAGATCAGGGGCTCCCACACGATGTGCACCCGGAGAAGACAATCAGGAGACCCAGCGAGAGTTTCCTGCCATCCACACAGACAGTAAGCACTTGCTACGGAAGTTTAGAGGGAAACCTTCTGACTCTGCTTATCAGGGAGGTTTCAAGGAGGAGGTGGCTTGTGAGCAGAGCCTCAGAGCAAGGTGAAGGACTCCGGCAGGCGCAGTGGCTGGGGGGCAGAGCAGAGACAAAGCGGCTGCAGAGAGGGTAAAACTGCCAGGAGAGCAAGGCAGGGATAGTGTTTGGTGGGCCAGCCCAGAGCGGGGCTGAGGGCTGTGATGGACACCATTCCCAGGGACAGGGTGAGGGACAGGCAAAGAAGAGAGAAAGCACGGCAGACGGGGGTCTGGCTGCAAACACTGCCTCGGAGGGAGTGTGCAGACAGGGGCCCAGGCTGGGGCCAAAGTCGTTCAGCAGAGAAAGGGGCCCGTGGCAGGGAGGACATGGTGTTTGGAAAGACGTCTGCGTTTGCTCAGATGACACAGAAGTGCCTGGGCCCTCAGAGGACGAGAAACTCTGGGAAAAATGATTCAGGGGCGTGGAAGGGAGAGAGGCAGGGGTCTCAGCTCTGCCGGCAGCATGGGGAAAAGCTGCTAGGGCTCCCTCCCAGAGCTGGAGAAAGAAATGGGGAAGCAGATCCGGGCCCGAACGTCCCTCCCCCCGCCATCCACGCACCGCGTGGCTTCCCGGCCTTCTGTCCCGTGCACAGGCTCGCCCAGACTTCAGAACCGGAGGCGGCAGAGCGGAGCGACCCAGTCCCAGAGGCTCACCTTGAAGTAGCCCACCGTGGGGTCGAAGCACCCACACTGGGACCGGGGGACACACTGGAGACCGCTGAGCACGAAGCCCGGGTTGCATTCACAGCCCTCCACGCATCGGTTCTGGCAGGACATCCCAGAGAAGCCGGGATGGCAGGTGGCTGGGCAGAGCCCGGCGCACAGGGTGTACCTGCTGTTGGGCGGGCAGGTCATAGCTGGGGGAGGGAGAAGCAGACGTGAGAAGAGCAGAGGGCAGGACAGGGAAAGGGAATGAAGTCCGTTCAGAGGCCAGCATTCGGAGGGCCCACAGCTAGAGGCTTCTGCCCAATCCCGAGAAGCAGAGAGTGACCAGGAGAAGCGGGACCAAAGAGAGTGACCTGCGGGGAGCTACCAAGAGGCAGGTCCGAGGGCGCAGACAGATCCAAGCGTCTCAGCTGCTGTACAGACACGCCCAAAGTGAGCAGTCAGGGTGATGGAGAGCAGGGGAGAACACCCATGGGGCCTCGATCAGGGCATGGCCTTGCCCTAAAGCAGGCTCCCTGGAGGCCGTGAGGGGGCTGTGAGCCAGTCACCGTGCACCCACTCACGCTGGGAGTCTGTGTGTTCTGTGTGCAGAGGACGACCTGGGCATGCGTCTACACAGACATGCGTTGCTCCGCATAGCCTCAAGCGGCTGGGAGGGCTCCGAGTTTGCCAGGGACTGTGATTTTTCTCGGTGGAGGTTTCTGACTGCAGCTTTCCCTGTGCACGCGTGGAAGCAAAGGGGTTCCACCAGGGGTCCCCCCAGCCCGTGCGAACACTCGGATGCCCGCCCTCTGCTCGCATCTGCCTGTGAAGGAACGGGCCCCGCCGCTCGGCACAACTCACGGCAGAACTGGGGTCCCCTCCAGGGCTTCACCGCATAGCCGGCATCCTGGCAGATCTCGGTCAAGGCTGCCATGTGAGCACACAGCACTGACTGCAGACGCTGGAATTTACACATGTCAAACACGCAGTTGTTGAGGAACAGAGAGGCCTTGAGGTGAGGCAGACATGCCCTGAGGAGAGAGGCCAGGTCAGAGGGAACGACCCCAGGTGCCAAGGGACCCCTCTCACAGCCCTACCATCCGTCCCCCTTCATACTCGAAGGCTCCGTGGGTGTTCACGAGCCGCCCACAGAACTGTAGTGCCGACAGACTGCTCAGAAAGCCCCGGTTGCAAGACGGAGGATTTGCGGGGTTCTTCTGGCACCTAGAAGGGACCCACCCCACATGCCCTGGAGGCTCGCATCCCAGCCCGGCCCGGCCCCCACCCCAGCAGCGTGGCGGCTCACGGCTGCCCCTAGTGGACAGCATCTGAACGCCAAGCCCGAAAGGAGGCAGGAAGACCTGGGGCTGAGCCAGCGGGGGAGGCTGCTCAGCGTCCCCCGAGCGCGGCAGAGGTGGGGGCGAGCGTGGTGGCCACAAGCTCGTGAACTTGGCCGCAATGGGAGCAGGGAGAAGAACGACAGATGTGCGGGGGGTTGCATGCAGGAGAGGAGAAAGAAGAAAAGGGGTGATGCCGGTCGGAGTGCGTGCTTCTCAGAAGGGCGAAGGAGCAGAGGGCCGCGGCGGGGGTGGGGGTGTCCTCACTCCTTGTCCTCGTCGTCCGCTGTCTGCCAACTTTTGCCCAGCTCCTCCACGTCCTGCGCCGGGCTGCCGTCCGGCTTCTGGTTGTCGTTGCTGCCGTCCCCGTCGTAGTTGCCACAGAAGCCACAGAGTTTTCTAGAGTAGGTGCTGGGGCCATGGGGAGGGGCGGGTGGTGTTAGCGGAGAGAAGGGGCTCCAGTCGCCCGAGGGACCAGGGCAGAGAAGGGCAGAGCGGAGGATTAGCGGAGGTGCAGACGGCGAGCCAGGGGGCGTGCCAGGCGCCAACTGCACAAGGACCTCCCACCCCTCACCCCGGAGCCATCTTTACTGCTCCCTTCCACTCACACCCCATTTCCCCACATTCCCGTTTTTTCCCTTGCGTTTGCCATTCACCACCTGCAAACGCATTCTTTCCCTGGTTGGTTCCTCTGGGGAACCACTCTCTCTGGAAGACTGGGGTCAAGGGACCACTCTTCAGAAAGCTCCCAAGGCCCATTATCGACTCCTTCTAGCGCATTCTCAAAGCATTGTGTGTATATCCAGCTATTATCACACTGCCCTGAAGCCATGTCCCCCTGTCTCCCCATCCGGAGGGAGGTCAGCCACTGGAGGTACTTCCTACACCTGGATTAAGAGTTAGTGCCTGCTGGGCGCCTGGGTGGCTCAGTTGGTTAAGCGACTGCCTTCGGCTCAGGTCATGATCCTGGAGTCCCGGGATCGAGTCCCGCATCAGGCTCCCTGCTCGGCAGGGAGTCTGCTTCTCCCTCTGACCCTCCCCCCTCTCATCCTCTCTGTCTCTCATTCTCTCTCTCAAATAAATAAATAAATAAATAATCTAAAAAAAAAAAAAGTGCCTGTGAAGGAAGGGGCGGGGGAGGGGAAGGTGCTGGGAGAGGGAGGGAGGGGCAGAGCAGGGAGACCTGGCAGCCGCCTGTGCACCCCTCACCTGGGCACACTCATATACAGCTGCTGGTCACCATCCCATCTCACCCGCAAACCAAACACCGTCTGCAGCTCCACAAATCGCCCACTTGAGGCCAGGAAAATGCCTTTCGAAGGCATGGCGGGGAGGGTGACTTGCTGACCCCCAACCTGGAAGGTGGGTCAAGGGAGAAGACGGAGACACAGACGGGGGCGTCAAGAAGAACCCCCCACCCCAGCAGACTCCCACGTCCACTCTGGAAGGCACGACAGCCCTCCACAGCAATCCTTGGTAACACACGGAATGCTCTGGAAGCTGTCCCTGAGAAGGTCAGAGGCTGCAGGCTCAGGCCAGGACCTGGCAGCCCACAGGACAAGCCACAGCGAGGCCTGGAGGCCCCGGCACGACTGAAGAGGAAAGGACACTCACCAGCACGCGCCTGCCCCCGAGCAGCGTGATGGTGACCTTGGGTAGCGTCACGTAGATTTTGCTCAGGCTGGACATGCTTTCCTGTCCTCGGCCCTCATTCTTCGCCGCCACCCTGAAGAATGGCTCTGGGTGGGGAGAGGGGTGAAGAGCACCCAGGGGCTCATTCAACAAGCATTTCTTTCTTTCTTATTTTAAAGATTTTATTTATCCATCTGAGAGAGAGCGCGCACATGTGCGAGCACTGGGGGTGAGCAGAGGCAGAGGGAGAAGCAGACTCCCTGCCGAGCAGGGAGCCCGATGCGGGACTCGATCCCAGGACCCCAGGATCAAGACCCGAGCCCAAGGCAGACGCTTAACCGACTGAGCCACCCAGGCGCCCCTCAACAAGCATTTCTGAGCGTCCACTGAGGGTGGCGCCCACACTTGGTGCTGCAGGGATAAAGACCTCCCCAGGCCCTGGCTCTGCAGTTTGAGAGGAGAGGGGGGACCGAGATGTGACTGTCGGAACGCCTGTAACTCTGTTGAGACTCTGTCTCCCCTAAGAGACTGGGACATCCTCCAGGGCAAGGCATTTGTAATAGTTCTCTCCTCCCACTATGGCCATTATTCCAGGCGGCCCCTCACTGAACACGGGCCCGGGAAATGTCTTTTTTTTTTTTTTTAAAGATTTATTTATTTATTTATTTATTTATTTGAGAGAGAGAGAGAATGAGAGACAGAGAGCATGAGAGGGAGGAGGGTCAGAGGGAGAAGGAGACTCCCTGCCGAGCAGGGAGCCCGATGCAGGACTCGATCCCAGGACCCCAGGATCAAGACCCGAGCCCAAGGCAGACGCTTAACCGACTGAGCCACCCAGGCGCCCTAAAGGGAAATGTCTTACAGTGCATTCTCCCCGGCAGTCTGGTCCTGCGGAAGTCCTGCTTCTGGGGTGGACGTGTCAACCCTTACTCTACAGAAGGCCTTGTTCCCACCTTGCGTCTCCCGCATCTGCCCCCGCCCCCCCCGGCCCTTTCCTGCCTCCCACTGTGCTCCCACGCAGCTGTTCTGACCTTAGACCCCTGGCCCAGACATCTCCAGGGCCCTACCTGTCGAGTTGCCACAGGGTTGGGCCAAGATGTAGGTGCATTTGCCCATGAAGTTGAAGTGCCTCCCATCAAAGGTGATTTGATGAGGGTCTCCATAGACGACGCAGGTGGCACTGCCTGCCGAGGGGAGGGGGTGGGGAGCACATGAAGTGGCAGGCTAGGCCCCACAGCCACCTCACCCACCCACCCACCCGGTGGCATGCCCCAGTTCCTCTGGTCAAGGGAGGGATTGGGACGTTGGCGTCATACTCCCTCGGACAGGCTGGCGGGCGGGGGTAGCACGACGGGAGGGTCTCACCGTAGGGCTGGCATCCATACTGGCCGTTCTTCAGCTGGCACACCGTGTGAGTCCCGCACTGGAAGATCTGACACTCCATCCGACTGCCCGGCTTGCAGTGGCAACGTTCTGTGCAGTTGGAGCTGAACCACTCCGCCCCAGGCTGGGAGCAGGGGGTCCAGAGTCACAACGCTCTAGCTCCCGGGGCCCTTCTCGCTTCCCCACCACACCTTGTAGACCTAACCTTGCTCATACTCTTCTTCTTCCCACATCCTACCAGATATTCCTGTCTACCACAGGACATTGGCACACGCTGCTCGCTCACCCCAGAATGCTCTTCTGTTCCTTTCCAAATCATTCTTATGCAACCAGCAAGCAGAGTTCAGCTCAAGGGTCACAACTTTCTCGGGAAGACTTCTCAGACCCCCCCCTGACTAGGTCATCCTCACAGCCCTGGGTACCTTTCTTTCCCAGGACTTACCACAATTGCACCTTCATGTTCATTTCTGTGGTTGGTTGATTGCAAGCACTCTGTGAGGGACCACATCTCTTTACTCACTATCATAGCCTCAACACAAAGCACAGTGCTTGGCAGGAGTTCTCATTCAAGAAACGCTTGCTGTATCAGAGTGACCCAAGACCCAGTGTGTCCCCCAGGGTCTGAGAGCATTAGGAGAGCAAGCACCATGCCCTATTTGTGGTGGCCCCAATTCCAGGAGGGTTGAAAGTACTCAAGAAACATTCATTGGATGCGTAAATGAATCTTTGTAAGACATGCATACATGTCTCCTGGGGCTGCCAAGAGATGCTGAATGCTGATGGTTCTTTCTGAGGCTGAAGCTAATCCTAACCCTGACACAGGGACACCCAGGAGACTGGTTAAAGGGAGGTGGGGGAGAAAGTGGTCCCCAAAGAGACAAATAGGAACTCAGATGACAGATGGGAAGAACACCTGTTCTGAGAAGAGCCACTGGACGGTAGTGAATAGCTTAATGCACTTTTAATAAATTACATGTGATATTTATCATAATTAGCTAATAGTAGTAACATTTATCAAGTACTCGGTCTGCGTCGGGATCTAATTTCATCTTCACAACAATCTTATGAGGTAAGTAGAAATTATGGGCACCTTTTGTAGACACAGAAACAGATCTGAAGAGGGAAAGAATCTTGCCCAAGGTCACACACAAGTGAATGCTGGAGCCCAGATTTAAAGCTCTGATCTGCTTGACTCTAGGGTGGCTCTGTCCCATATAGCCGCCACCAGCCCCTTGTGGCTCTTGAAATGTGGCTGGTCCAAACTGAGATATGCCCTAAGTGTAAAAATACACACTGGATTTCAAAGAATTAGTATGGGGAGAAAAAGGAATGTAAGCGATCTCATTAATAACTATTCATTGCATGTTGAAATGAGAATAGAGATCTAGTACATTACTGGAATTCATTTAACCTGTTTTCTTTTACTTTTTAAAAATGTGGCTATTAGGAAACGTAAAATAATGTGTGAGGCTTGCATGCTAGTCTTTTCGGACAGCAATGGCCCAGAGCCTGTGCCCCCTCAGAGCCTCTCCTTGCGTCGAATCTTCCCAGGGGTGGGGGGCCTACCAATTCGGGGAGACAGTAACTCCTGTGTTTTGACAGGATTTGCAAGTTCCTTTGGAAGAAGATCCTGGAATGCTGTGTTTTGCCCTGAACACGCCCGAAACTCCACTCAGCATCCAGGGCTCTCTGCATATGCAGGGACCCCCAGCTTTCCTTAAGAAGAAGATGAGGAAGGCGTTGGACCACCTGGCTGGCCCAGTGGGTCCTAGCTGGGCCAAAGTGAGTACTTAGCAAATATTTACTGCATGAACAGAGAGGACAATGAAAAGCCACATTTGCAAAGAATCACTCCACCATTGTGTAACTCCACCAGCTTGTGAGCTGGCCCCCTGGGACTGTTCCACGGATCCAAAGTCATCTGCCTTGGGGAGCAGATGGAGCCAGAACCCACTCGCCATCTCCCTTAGGGGCTCTGGCCTCCCAGTGGTCTTACCTTATAGTAATTGTTGTCGTAGAAGCAATTGCAGGAAGAGGGATGGATGCAGCGGGACTCATGAAACAAAAAGCCAGAATTGCAGACACAGCCGGGTTTGCAGAGGGGCCCACAGTTGGGCTTGGGTCTCTCGCAGGATGCTGGGCAGGCGCAGGGCTCGAAGTGGGCATTTGGGGGGCACCTTGCTAAGGGGAGAACGGCCTGCGTCAAGCCTTCACTCTAGTGCTTTTCTCAGGGAGATTTCCTGTCTCCTCTACCCCCACCCTCAAGTTCTCTAAGAAGGAGGTCCCTATGATCCAGCCATAAAAAGGAATGAAGATCTCACACGTGGATGAACTTGAAGTTCTAGCACATGGACAAACCTTTGAAACGTGATGCTGAGTGCAAGGAGCCAGTCACAAAAGAGCACATGTTACATCACTCTATGTGTGCAATGTCCAGAACAGGCAAATTGACAGAGACAGAACATAGATTAGGGGTTGCCAGAGGATGGGGTACAGTGGGGGTTGGGGAGAAGGTGGAGTGACTGCTAATGGGTAGGGGGTTTCTTTGGGGCTGATAAAAATGTTCTGGATTTAGAAACTGATGTTTGCACAATCTTGTGGATATACTAAAACCACTGAATTATACACCTTAGAAGAATGGATTTTATGGTATATGAATTATATATCTATTTAAAAATAGGATGTTGTAAGCCTAGTACTTGGCTCCCAACAACCTCCACCCCACCTACGCCGTTTCCCTCTTGGTCAGGGTGGTCCTCATTTTTTCTAAAGTTACCATGTCCCGTTCATCTCTCCTCTAAGATTGCAGTTTTCTATTAGACGCATCCATTTATCTAATTCTCATTCCTATTCACAGTCTCTTACTTTCTGCTGTTTGTCCAAGACTCCATCACCTACCTAGAGTACGTCCAGGGGTTGTAGTGGTCATGGAGGTACTTGGAGTAATTGTAGGAGGCATCACCAAGACTGTTGGCCCAATTGGTACAAGTGTTGGGCTGGGCTGGCGTGTCGTAGGAGCTGTGTGCCTTTCAGTGGGGACAGTAGATTTTTCTGTGGGGATGGTGAGTTTTTCTGTGGGGATGGTGGTCTTTTCAGTGGGGACGGTGAGTTTTTCTGTGGGGACAGTGGATTTTTCTGTGGGGATGGTGGGTTTTTCAGTGGGGACGGTGGGTTTTTCTGTGGGGATGGTGGGTTTTTCAGTGGGGACGGTGAGTTTTTCTTTGGGGACAGTGGATTTTTCTGTGGGGATGGTGGGTTTTTCAGTGGGGACGGTGGGTTTTTCTGTGGGGATGGTGGTCTTTTCAGTGGGGATGGTAGGTTTTTCTGTGGGGATGGTGGTCTTTTCAGTAAGGACAGTGGCTTTTTCTGTGGGGATGGTAGGCCTTTTAGTGAGGACAGTGGGTTTTTCTGTGGGCATGGTGGTTTTTTCAGTGGGAATGGTGGGTCTTTCTGCGAGGATGGTAGTTTTTTCTGTAGGGACAGTGGGCTTTTCTGTGGGGATGGTGGGCCTTTTAGTGGGGACAGTGGATTTTTCTGTGGGGATGGTGGGTTTTTCAGTGGGGATGGTGGGTTTTCCTGTGGGGACAGTCGGCCTTTCAGTGGGGATGGTGGGTTTTGCTGTGGGGATGGTGGGTTTTGCTGTGGGGATGGTGGGTTTTCCTGTGGGGACAGTCGGCCTTTCAGTGGGGATGGTGGGTTTTGCTGTGGGGATGGTGGGTTTTGCTGTGGGGATGGTGGGTTTTCCTGTGGGGACAGTCGGCCTTTCAGTGGGGATGGTGGGTTTTGCTGTGGGGATGGTGGGTTTTGCTGTGGGGATGGTGGGTTTTCCTGTGGGGACAGTCGGCCTTTCAGTGGGGATGGTGGGTTTTGCTGTGGGGATGGTGGGTTTTGCTGTGGGGATGGTGGGTTTTGCTGTTGGGATGGTGAGTTTTTCTGTAGGGATGGTGGGTTTTTCTGTGGGGATGGTGGGTTTTTCTGTCGGAATGGTGGTCTTTTCAGTAGGGATGGCGGGTTTTTCTGTGGGGACTATAGGTCTTTCTGTGGTAACAGTAGTCTTTTCAGTGGGGACCATGGGTTTTTCAATGTGGACAGTGGACTTTTCTGTGGGGATGGTGGGTTTTTCTATGGGGATGGTGGTTCTCTCAGTGTGGACTGTGGGTTTTTCTGCAGGGATAGTAGGCTTTTCTGTAGAGATGGTGGTCCTTTCAGTGGGCATGGTGGGTTTTTCTGTGGGAATGGTTGGCCTTTCAGTGTCGATGGTGGTCCTTCCTGTGTGGACAGTGGGCTTTTCTGTGGAGATAGTGGGCTCTTCAAGGGGTACAGCAGTCTCTTCAATCGGGACAACAGACTCTTCAGTAGAGTCAGTGGATTCTTCAGTGGGGATGGTAGACTCTTCAGTGAAGACAGTGGGCTCTTCGGGAGGGACAGTGGTCTCTTCAGTGTGGAAAGTGGGTTTTTCAGTGGGAATAGTGGGCTTTTCTGTGGGAACTTTGGGCTTTTCTGTGGGGATGGTGGGCTTTTGAGTGGGAATGGTGAGTTTTTCTGTGGGGAAGGTGGATTTTTCTGGGGGAAAGGTGGATCTTTCTGGGGAGACAGTGGACATTTCTGAGGGGACTATGAGCTTTTTTGTGGAGACAGTGGCTATTTCACTGGGGACAGTGGGTTTTTCTGTGGGGGTTATAGGTTTTTCTGTGAGAGCCATGGGTCTTTCTGTGGGGACAGTGGCTATTTCACTGGGGACAGTGTGTTTTTCTGTGGGAGCCATGGGTTTTTCTGTGGGGGCCATAGATTTTTCTGTGGGAGTCATAGGTTTTCCTGTGGAGACAGGGGTTTCAGAAGGGCCAGGGAGGGAAACTGGAGATTTGGAAGGAAGCTCTGTTGGCACTGTTCCTGCAAAGAAAAACAAAGAAACAAACAAATCCTGGAGTTCAGTCAAAATCATACCATCACCTTCACTCACTTCCAGTTGGAGTGGGTAGGCTCAAAGAGTAACTTACACCTCTCCCACTTCCAACCCCAACCTTCACTCACTTAACAAACACTCAACAAACACTGCTCCTAATACACGTCAGACATTGTGCCAGATACGGGAAACACAACATGAACAGGATGTTGGTACTCCCTTCAGGATCGCCGCCCACTAGGTAAGGGGTTGTGGATCCAGCCACAGAAATTCACAGCATCAGTCACATTCACTCAAGCAAGCATTCTGGTAAGACCGGGAAGGTAGAGGTGGGCAGAACGTGGAACACAAAGCTGCGTGAAAACTCAAGGATGACCGAGAACTGGATTTTCAGCAGTCCCAGAGATGGTCATCTCAGAACACAGCCCCCTTTCTGGGGCCCTGGATTTTGTCTTACCTCGACAAGTCCCGTGATTGATCAAGATAAAACCCACAGCAACGACAAAGGCAGTGTTGGTACCCCTGATGGCCTCCAGGATCAGCTGAAGGTAATGAGGGACAGAGAAGAGAGAAATGCAAGTGAATCCCCGGCAGCTCAGGGACTCTCCTGGTCAGTTTGTCCTCTGCCAAAAGGCCACCTTGTTCTAGCCTCGACAGTCCCACTCTGCCCCCGCTCCTTTTCAGGAGCCAGGTATCCCTCTCGGGGACACCAAGTTCACCTCTGCTCTCTTTCCAGTGGCCCATCTTCTCAGCCCTGGTTGTACCCAAACATTACGTCCCCCCGTCACCACGTTCCACACAGACGCTGACAGGGCGCTCTCTCTCTCACCTGCATGGGCTGTTGATGCCCCAAAGGGATGGTGACAGAGGTGTTCAGCCAGTCGGGACTCTGAGACCCAACGCGGTGCCAGAGAGTAGATGGGGCACTGCCCGCAGGACTCTCCAGCAGGAGATTGAGCTTAGTACCCTCTCCGAGGCCATACATGTGGTAGGGAAACTCCACACAGATCGCACCCGGGGCACAGAAGGGCCGGCTCACCAGTCTGAAAGACTGGCCCGCCTCAGAGAACTTGTCGGCCTCGATGTAAATATAGCGACCTTCCAGGCGAAAAAGAAGGGAATCGAAAGAAGGACAAGATGACAAACCTCCACAGGACAGCCCAGTGTTGTTTTCTCTCACAACACCATGCTTTCCAGAGAGGGTGTGATGCAAACACGAAAACTCCCTACATTGTAGCAGGGTTGGGTTTTTTTGTTTTGTTTTGTTTTTTTCCCTGCTTGTTTTGGACTTCTAACTGAAGAAGGCAGGATCAGAAAGAAAGGGAAAACCAAGCCAGCAGCCCAGACTCCTTTGCTGACTGCATCAGTAAATGTCTTGACTGAAAATGAGAGTGTGGATTTTGAAGCTTGGGCTCAGCGAAGTGAGATGCCTGCATTTTCTGGTGGGGGGGGGGTTCAGTGACCCCACAGCCAAGAGAATCTTCAACTCACTCTACTTCTGTCATCTCCACAGCTTTGGCCCCATGGCAGCTTCCCAGGAAACACCTGCTGGCTGATCTTCACCACCTACAATATCTTCTTCCATCAATCCAGCCAACCCCCCAGCTGGGAGAAAACCCAGTAATTTGTTGGCTTGAGGGGTCCTAAATCTCCTCACCTTCAAAAGCGCCTGCACCCTGGATATGCATGTTTTTATTTCCCCGGGTCCAGTGTCCGCCATCCCCTAATGCCTGGGCCCAGTCACAGAAGGGATGGGCATCATCTTCAAAGTCACACTGAGGAAAGCTCTCTAGGGGGTCAAAATGGGAGATGTGAGCAATGTGGGCCATGCTCTCTATTCCTCACCACGCCCCGTCCTGCCCCCAGTTCTGAGCCATCTGGTCCTCCCAGGGCCTTGTTCTCACCCCCACAGGGAGCAGTGCTGATTGCATCCACTGCCACAGCCGGCTCTGGGGTCTCTCCAAACACACCCACCAAGGTGAACTGAAGAGAGAGAGAAAGGGGGCTGGGAGTGAAAAACCAGCCCAAAAGCCCCAACCCTCCCCCCATCTAATTTTATTCTATTCAGGAACCCAGGCACCCTGCTCCCAGGGCCCAGACCCTCAATCCGTTTCAATACCAGAGGTGCCTACCATGTGCAAGGAATCCTGACCTCTTTGCTCGTCTGTACCTGAATCTGTCCCTGGCCTGTGTAATTGACAGAAACAGGCTGCCAGGTGGGTCCGGGTTGTCCTGAGAAGAGAGTGTGTTTCCGGATGCTGCCTGCGATGGAAGGAATCCGAGAGATAACTGACTTATTAAGGGGACTGAAAAATGACTTCAAACCTATACTCAGGGGCGCCTGGGTGGCTCAGTTGGTTAAGCGACTGCCTTGGGCTCAGGTCATGATCCCAGGGTCCTGGGATCAAGTCCCGCATCAGGCTCCCCCTGCTCTGCGGGGGGCCTGCTTCTCCCTCTGCCTCTGCCTTCCACTCCCCCTGCTTGTGCTCTCTCTCTCTCTGTCAAATAAATAAATAAAATCTAAAACAAAAACAAAAACACACCTATACTCAGAAGGATGAGTAGCCAAGAGAAAACTTGGGAGTGTATTCCTCTCTCCCAAATGCAAACACAACCTTCTCTCTCACTCTCCTGGCACTGGTATCTGTTGTTCCAGAAGTGGGCACTCTCCTGGCTCCCTGATTCCACTCCATGGAGTAACCTTGCATATATCCTAGATTTCCCTAGACCCTGAGGGATGCCCCATAGTTTCCTGTCAACCTAACCCTGGGAGATGAGCCTCAGGTCCGTGTAAAGCCAGTGACTGCCAATCTTACCCAAGACGGAAGCATAGACGGTGAGGGCTGCACCAGGTGACTGTCCACGGAGGATGTAGTGGAAGGACAGGCTCAGACAGCCAGAGGAATGGCTCAGGGGGCTCAGGAGGACAGATTTCTGCCCTGGTTTTGCATTTTTGGGGTCCAGGAGCATGTAGAAGCCACCTACCAAGTAAAAGGCCAGTAAGGTGGGGTGGCTGAAATTGAGGGAGTCTGGCACAGGGAAAAGGCCCTGTGCCGACAGGGGTCCTGGGCCTGGGAAGCCCCAACAGCTGCCTAGGATCAGCCAGCGCTCAGGTGGGCCTACATCTGGCCGAGGCCTTCGAGCCTTCCAGAAATGCTTGGCAAGAGCGGTAAGGACGCAGGCACTGCCTTATGAAATGCAGCATCCTCTCAGAAGCAGCAGCCAGAACCCTGCCCTTTGGGTTCTGATGCTTTAGGTCCCCGAGAGTCATGCCCTCTTCCTTTTCTTGACCCACTGGATATAGTTGATTCACACAGACTAGCGAAAGAGGGCCGGTCCAAGGCCTAGAACCCAGCATCTCTCCACCCTACCGACCCCAGCAGCTCAGGCAGCCAATCAGCTTGGACCTCGCTCCGTGACGCCACTGGTAGCCGGGGGAGGAGAATAAGGCTGCGCAGGCGTGCTGGTCCCTGATTCCCACGCGCTCCTGCTGGGTGAGCAAGCTCGCACCCGGCCTGGAAAGGCCGGCTTCGGGAAGGCAGAAAAGAGGGTTTGAGGGGAGGGAGTGGGCGGGGGGGGAGTGGGAGAGAATTGAAAAGAGAAGAAACAGCAGG
This sequence comes from Mirounga angustirostris, assembly GCF_029215605.1. Lineage (NCBI taxonomy): Eukaryota > Metazoa > Chordata > Mammalia > Carnivora > Phocidae > Mirounga > Mirounga angustirostris. The sequence goes on from NW_026991713.1 coordinate 172,947,253, forward strand.
GAAGGAGGAGGAAGGGGAAGGAAGGAAATGGTAGGTGGTGAAAGAAAACGCAAGGAGGGCGACGCTGGGATATCTGGTTGGTGGAAAGAAGCGGGAGAAAAAGAAAGGGAAGATGGAAAAATACGAAGCAAGAGGGAAAAAGCATGAGAGAGAGAATTAAAACAACAGCCAACATTTACTGGGCTTGGCCTGGGGTGCTAATGCTGCGGGGCGGGGTGATGCAGAGATGGGCTGGCCCCGCCCTGCTTTCCAGGGCGTCTGAGTGAAGGGGAGGGGTGGTTCTCCAGGTCTTTCTAGAAGGCAGACCTCAGGCAGCGGGAAAGAGCCCTGGAAGGAGAGCATGCCGTTGGAGTGAGCCGAAAGGGCTTATGAGCTGTGCGGGGGAGATGGAGGGGAAGAGAGAAGAACAGGAAAACGAAGGGGGATGATTGAGAATGGAGAAATGAGAAGGGACGGAGAACAAAGAAGTGGGAACTTAGAAAAGAAATTAGGGAGCGTGGGTTAGGGTTAGTTTGTGGGACGGTAGCGGGGGAAGCTGAGTGTGTGGAGTTTGCTTTCTGCTGAGTAACTTGAGCTGACAGAGTTTTGAGATTGCTGGGGTTCACCCCAGGCCATCTCAGGGCACTTACTGTTAGGCAAACATCGTAAAGTCCTGCAGAGGTCACTAGAAGCCCAAAAAGGCAAAGGATGGAAATATGGCCATTACTCACTACCAGGGCTAGAGAAATCATCCTCAGGCCCCGCGTTCGGCACCCCGGATGACCCGTTCTTCTGGACCCACTTGGCCCCAGAGGCTGTTGGGATCCAGCTCCAGCCGCAGAGATCATTTGGAACGTCGAAGCTGCACATCTGCATCATGCAGACTGAGGGGGAGAAGAGGGGGGCGGATTTAGCTTTTTCTAGGAGGCTGCAGCTCCAAAAAGCATGCCTCAGCCTGGGGTCAGAACTCTGCGTCCCAGTCTGTGTCCTACTGTCAGCCATGGTGGGCTTTTCAAGCAGATACAGCCCCAGCCCTTAGCAGTTCAGTCCTGGGACAGATTGTTTAAGCTGCCTGTTAGTTTCCTCATCTATAACTGGGAGCAACAGTACCCACCTGCCATAAGTTAGATCATATGTGGAGAGCAACTAGCATAATCCTGTGCTCAGTAAGTGTTAGTTCCTTGCACTCAGGTTCTGGAATTTTCCTTCACTTGAATTTGCTCCCATTGAGTCTCTAATGTCAGCTTAGAGGGCTGATCCTGGGTGAATCTGGGGCAATAACTAGGGTGACCCGACATCCAGTTTGGGCCAGGAACTGAGGGTTTCCTGAGATACAGGATTTTCAGTGCAAAACGAGGGACAGCCCAGGGCAAACTGGAATGGTTGGTCACTCTAGAAAAGGTATTACCACAACCCTGTTAAAAGAGAACCTCTCTTTAGGTGTGGCTGCTTCAGGATTCAAAGATGTGAGATGTGGAGGCAGAGGGAAGCAAGTAGCCCCAACTCTGGGAGAAAGCAGGACCATGGTCCCTGAGCTACTTCTGCCACCCTGGGTAGCTGGTGGGGGCAGAGAGGAAGAGGAAGAGGGACAGGGGCTTACTGCGATTGCAGGAGCCCCGATGGATAGAGATGGCATCCAGAGAGATGTCCAGGTAAGCCGTGCTGCCCCTCACTCCTTCAAACACCACCTGTGGGAGAAAGCAGGAGACCACCCACCCTGTAAGGTCCTTTGCCTCGGTTCCCAGTTTTCCTGCCTGAATTCAGATGGCCCAGCCCCGCACCCCCTCCTTGCTCCAGCCCCTCCTGCCCACCCCCCACACACCCAGGTTTCCCCCCATGGGGCCCAAGGCTCTGCCCTCAGCCTCACCTGCCTGGGCAGGACAAGCCCCATAGGCACGGTGACAGCAGTGGGCATCCAGGAGGGGCTCTGGGTGTTAATATGCTTCCAGAGCAGGCTGGGGTGCTTTTTCTTGGTATCCCTGAGCAGTAGCAGTCTGAGCTGGGCGCCCCACGACAGCCCAAACATGTGGTAGGCGAAGTGCACGCAGAGGGGGCCTTGCTCCCATATGGGGGGGCTGCGTAGGCAGGCCACCCCGCCCCGGTGGAAGGTGCTTGAGTTCATGTGCAGGTAGTAGCCCTCTGGGGGAGGCAGAGCCCAGGATGGCAAGGAGGCCCTGCCACCCCTGATGGCTGCCCCTCCCACCCCCGTCCAGAGTCCAGGCACCCCCTTCCAGCTGCCTCCCTTCTCCCTGCGCCCAGGTCTGCCCGAGCCCAGCTCCCAGCTGTCTCCCTAAACCTTAGGCTTCCTCACCTCCATTAGGGTACCCCCCGGGGGGACCGGTGCTGCCGGTGGGGGAAGGCCCACTGGCTCGAATCCAGTCCCCGTCATCTGTGGACACTTGGGTCCAATCACAGAGGGGTTTGGCGTCATCCTCAAAGTCACACTGGGTGAGAATAGCTGGGAAGAAAGGGCTGCTCTGAGGCCAGGATGGGGGAGAGGGCCAAACTGGGGGTTGGGGGTTGCCCGGGTTGCTAAGTGCAGAGAAGGCGGCCACTAGGAGATTTAGGGTCCAGAGCAGAGCTTCTTAAAAGAGAATCCGAGAAATAAGAATCCCTTAGAGGAAATTCAGGGTGGGGGTCAGGGCAGAATGACTTCTGGGACAGGGGTCCCAAACTGAGGTGCCAGGGGCTGGATTCAGCCGGGGGGACAGGCTTTGTCTGGGTGCATACGTTTTGTTGTCAATTTGAACGTGACTGTCCCAGGTAGGGCTTGGCCTCTACTCCTCCATGTTTCCTCCACCCTCTAACATTCGCTACATGTCTGTGCCATCACTCAGCCCCGAGGGCACTGGAGGTGGTCACCCCTGGGGGCAGGAGAGAGATCTGAACGGTGCTGGTTTCCAACTCACAGTTATCCCTAGAGCTGCGAGCAACTGCCTTCCAGTCCGGAGGCTTCTCTTTCCTTGGGGTTGGTTTGGAGAAAGAAAAAAGAAAAAGAAAAAAAAAAGGGAATACTTGTCATTATCAAGAATCATAAACCTCGATGAGCATGAGCTTTCTGAGCAGTCATTCATGGAAGACTTCCTTTTGTGTTTGCCAAATCGTACCAAAGTGTAGGCAGTGAACGTATATTTACTTGTCTTCTTTAAGGTTTTCAAAAGGCCACCCAGGCTCCTCATGTTAAATTCTCATCTATCTCCTAAAAAAAAGAAAAAGCATCTCCCCTCCGAGCTCCTCCCGTCCCCACGGGTTCCCTTGGCACCTCTGTGCCTGAGGTAGCATGAGTGGTAGAACCTCGCTCAAGGAGGAACCAGTTCCTGTGTACGGAGATTCTAGAGCGGTACGTAAGTGTTGGCGCCTGGGGAAGCTCCTTCCTTCGGGCTGAGAGTGGGGATTCTGTGGGTCCCATGCTGCCCGGTGGGTGGCAGGTGGTCCTGCCTCAGCTACAGGCCACTGAACATATAGATGAGTTACAGAGGGATGGCCCCTCCGAACCCTCCAAACCCCACAGAGAAGCCAGCTTCCCCTCCCCAGGTGGCGCGGGCCAAACCCAACAGTGCTCCCCTTTACTTGTTCAAGTTCTACTTGCTCAAATCCCCCCAAACAAGCTCCAGGACACCAAGCCATCCATCCTGTCTCGCTGCCTCTACTTGAAGTCCCCTATCTGCTGAATTTGCCCTGGGTTCGGCCCATTTTCTGAGAGCCCCACCTCTCTCTCCTCTCTGTCTCCCCAGCTCCGTGCCTCCTCCCTCTCTATCACGTCTGGGCTCTGTCCCGTTCCCGCTGAGCTGCTCACACCCCTCAGTTCCAGGCTCTGGGGCTGCAGGGTTCCCCCCACCATTCCTGTTCATCATCCTCTTCCTCCCCAGGGCTGTGCCCTTCGTGGTTACCCTGCTTGCCCCCTCCAGCTTTGCCCCTCGCTCTCCCTTGGAGGCACCCCTAATCACCCCCTGAGCCCAGCTTACCAGACAGGGGCAGGCATGTGGCCCCGGCCCCAGGCAGCCCCCACCAGCAGCACCAGAGTCCAGACTGGAGGAGCCATGCGGGACCTCAGAGGCGGCTCTCAGGGGAGAGGGGAAGGCACAGTAAGCCCAGACCACTTTATCCGCCCCTGACCCCCCTCGCTTGACAGCTTTCAGAGGATGCCATGAAAACCAGACAGAGAACACGGAAGCACTCTGAGAAATGGAAACTACAAGGGTAGAAATGTAAAATCCAACGAAGAGAAATGAAATGAGAGCAGGAGAGAAGGAAAGCAAGAAAGACAAGAGAAAGACACTCGGAGAATCCGTCCGGGAAGTCTAACATCCAACCAAAAAAGTTCAAAATAGAAAGAACCAAGGAGAAGAAATGGCTTAAGAGAAACCACACAAGAAGACTTCCCGGGACTGAGATACAAGTCTCTTGATTAGAAGGGGTCTCGTATGATGAATGCAAGGACACCCACAGAAGGCATGTCATGAGATTCGAGAGTAGCAGGGGGCAAGAGAAGACCCTAGCCACTTTCAGATAGAAAAAAGCAAGTCACATCCTAAGGATCAGGAAGCAGCATGGCGTCAGGCTTTTCAATAGCAACCATGGGTTCTAAGAGGCCGTGGAACATTGTCTGCAGAATTCCAACAGAAAATCATTTCAAACCTAAAATTCTGTAGCTGGCAACAGTGGCATAAACGACTGGCCGGTCAAATAAGGTGGGACTGGAAACTCTTAATGGCAAAGAATAGAAAAACACAAGTCCCAGAGTGCCAGACAAGCCACCAGCCAGTAAACATCAGAAAAGATGTTCTGCTTCACTTGGGCTAAGGAAAATGCTAATCACAACTACAACTGTCAGGGTGACCACCGTTTCAGAGACTGAAAGCATTGCGTGTTGGCCAGGATGTAGGTAGACACACTCAAACACACTGACGCTAAGACTGTAGGGTGGGAAAAACCTCTTGGAAGGTGATGAGACAGTGACTCTCAAACTTTCTAGCGTGCGTGGTTTTGACCCCGCCTTACCTAATTTCTAGGAATCTCCCCACGGAAATCCGTGTGTATTTGCCCAAATCTGGGCACACCTTAAAGATGATCACTGTGGCATGGGTTATAATAGGAAAAAAAAAAATCGAGATTACTTCAATGTTTACCAGCAGATAGGCAGTTGGATCATAGTCAAGGAATATTTTTCATATGAAGGAATATTATGGAGGTATTAAAAAGAATGGCGCTCGGGGCGCCTGGGTGGCTCAGTTGGTTGAGGGACTGCCTTCGGCTCAGGTCATGATCCCGGAGTCCCGGGATCGAGTCCCGCATCGGGCTCCCCCTGCTCAGCGGGGAGTCTGCTTCTCCCTCTGACCCTCCTCCCTCTCATGCTCTCTGTCTCTCATTTTCTCTGTCTCAAATAAATAAATAAAATCTTTTAAAAAAAAATTAAAAAAATAAAAAGAATGGCGCTCCTCCAAAAATTAAAAATAGGCTTACCATAGGGTCTGGCGATTCCACTTCTGGGTGTGTAGACCCAAAAGAATTGAAAGCAAAGACTTGAAGAGCTACCTGGATACCCAGGTTGATAGTGGTAGTATTCATCATTGCCAGAAGGTGAGAGCAACCCAAGAGTCCACAAAACAAACAAAATATGGTGTATTCATACAATGGGATATCATTCCGTCTTTGAAGTGAAGGAAATTCTCACACATGCTACAACCTGGAGGACACAAGCTGAGTGAAACAAGCCTGACACAGAAGGACAAATATCACAGGATTCCACCCATCCAAGGTACCTACAGCAGTCAAACTCACAGAGACGAGAAGTAGAACGGTGTTTGCCGGGAATAGGGAGTTAGCGCTTAATTGGGACAGAATTTCAGTTTGGGGAGATGAAAAGGTTCCGTGGATGGCCTGTGGTGATGGTTGCACAATGTGAATGTTTTTAATGACACTGAACGGAACACTTAAAAATGGTTAAGGGTGCCTGGGTGGCTCAGTTGGTTGAGCGACTGCCTTCGGCTCAGGTCATGATCCTGGAGTCCCGGGATCGAGTCCCGCATCGAGTCCCGCATCGGGCTCCCTGCTCGGCAGGGGGTCTGCTTCTCCCTCTGACCCTCCTCCCTCTCTTGCTCTCTGTCTCTCATTCTCTCTCTCTCAAATAAATAAATAAAATCTTTAAAAAAATGGTTAAGACGAGGGGCGCCTGGCCAGTTCAGTGGGAAGAGCACAAGACTCTTGATCTTGGGGTCGTGAGTTTGACCCCATGTTGGGGATAGAGATTACTTAAATAAGAAGATTTTAAGATTTAAAAATGGTTAAGAAGATAAATTTTATGTTATGAGTCCATTTCCACAGTTAAAAAAAATAATTTCAAAAATATCACTTGAGGGGCGCCTGGGTGGCTCAGCTGGTTAAGCATCTGCCTTCGGCTCAGGTCATGATCCCTCCACAGGAAGCCTGCTTCTCCCTCTCCCACTCCCCCTGCTCGTGTTCCCTCTCTCGCTGTGTCTCTCTGTGTCAAATAAATAAATAAAATCTTAAAAAAAAAAATATCACTTGACGTTCTAACACTGTTTGTTAAAGTTCATTCCTGACTTAAAGAAGAAAAGTATGATGGTAGATGGTAGATCAGTATGTTCTGATAGTGGAAAGAGGACCTGCATATGTGATTAAATGAAAGAGCCCAAAGAGTCCAGAACACAGACAACAGGAGGGACAAACCAGCTCTGTGAAGGGAGGGAGTGGGGAGGGGACCTCACTGAGGCATGTTTAGCGGCCTCTGTTTTTTGTTTATTTTTTTAAAGATTTTATTTATATATTTGACAGAGAGAGAGAAAGAGAGAGAGAGAAGGAATGAGCAGGGGGAGCAGCAGAGGGAGAGGGAGAAGCAGGCTCCCTGCTGAGCAGGGAGCCGGACACAGGGCCCGAACTCAGGACCTTGGGATCATGACCTGAGCCGAAGGCAGACGCTCAACCGACTGAGCCACCCAGGCACCCCTGAAGATTTTATTTTTAAGTAATCTCTACACCCAAGGTGGGACTCAAACTCATAACCCTAAGATCAAGGGTCACAGCCTCCTAAGCCAGCCAGGAGCCCATAGCAGCCTCTGTTTTGTCTGTGAAATAGGAGGGGAGTGGAGAAGGCCCTGGTGGCAAGCAGGCCACAGCAGTACCCCTCTCGGGGGGGCTCCATGCCAGTCCTGCCCACAGCCAACTCACCCCTACCTTCCAGCTTGCACTCATGCCAGCCGCCCTCCTCTGGCCCAGGCCTTCCTTCCCCCCCTTGCCCCAGCACACTTTACAATCATCAGGGCTTCTCTCCACACACAGCCCTCTGTGGGGCTGACCGGTGGCCGGGCAGATAAACACTTTGGTAGAGAGTGTGTGGAAGGGGTCCCTGCCCCAGGTCACTGGAGACAGGAAGGGAAGGCTTTTGGAAAGGGGTGACACTTGAGAGGCTTTCTAAACCACAAAGACATGGTAATGAGGCAGAGAAGTTGGGAAAGCACATCCAGGAAGAGAGAATGTTCCAGGCTTAGAGGGAGAATGACATTTTTGAAGAATGGTCTGGTGGGAGGGTAGGGGAGGGTGCCTGGGTGGCTCAGTTGGCTAAGCATCTGACTCTTGATTTCAGTTCAGGTCCTGATCTCTGCGTCTTGAGATCAAGCCCTGCATGGGGTTCAGAGCTCAATGTGGAGTCTGCTTGAGACTCTCTGTCCCTCTTCCTCTATCCCTCTTGCACCCTGCCCAGCCCATGCACACATGCACGCATGCACACACACACCCGTGCTCTCTCTAAATAAATAAATAAAATCTTAAAAAAAAAAAAAAAAAAAAGGAATGGCCTGTGTGTGTGTGTGTGTGTAACACTGGGAGGAGGCAGGGGCTCTGTCTTGGAGAACCTTTGAGGAGCCACCAAAAGTTTTTAAACAACCAGGGTGACTTGATCTGACTGGCAGCTCGGGCAGCCTGGGCAGCTGTGGACCTGGCTGGAGTTGGAGAGACAGGAGACGAGGCTGTCAAGGGTGAGAGAGGGTGGTGTAGTTGGACGCTAACATTGAGACGGCAGGAGTGCGGACATGAGTGGATCGAGAACTTTCCGGGAGCCAGAAACAGCCGTTCTTGCGGGCTAACCTCACTGAACCTCATGTCCTCCTCACTGCAAAATTGTTGTCCTCATTTTCCAGGTGTAGAAACTGAGCTCCGGAGAAATGAATCCTGTCCAGATTTCCATATCCCAGCACACCCAGGTGTTCCTAGAAACCTTCAGTTTCCCTCCCTTCACCTTGGCAGGCCCCTACTCTGTGCCATCAAATCTATGCCCAGGGCACCGGGCCTTTGCCCCTGGCAAGTGACAGTGATGCTGGGGGCAGCCATTCTAACGAGCTGTCAGGGAGGGGCCGTCAGGGAGGGGCCAGCAGGGTCGTGCACCAGCCATTGAAGACGGAAGTCCCCAACCCCCTCACAGTCCCCGGGGACTCCTGCTCAAATGAGCACCAATAGGGCCACGGAGGGGTCAGACCTGGGGAGAGAGATCCTCTGCCTCTTGACATCAGAGCGGGACATGTAAAGGATGCCCAGCCCCAACCCTGATCGACCCTTCCTCCATACCAGGTTAGGAGAGCAATCAAAAGAGGGAAAGAGCCAGGAAATGGTTAACCCAGGGAAGAGCCACCAAAGCCAATTGATCCACAGCCCCTCCTAGTTGGGCAATAAGTCCTCTGAGGGCTGCTTCCGCTGACCTCTCTTTGGCGCCATGGACAGTCCCAGCTTTCAACCTGTCTGGGGCGGGGGTTGGTGCGCAAGGCAGGACAGGACAGGATGGCGGCGTGGAAAGGCACCACTGGGCTCTGCATTCTGAGGGGTGGGGAATGTGTGAGGCCCCAGAGGGTTTGTCACTTGTGAAGCCTAGCAGCTGCAAGCATAAGTGTGAGGGACCCCGGCATGTGGAATACAAACCCCCGGAAGGGCTCCAGAGAAGTTACGCCAGTCTTGGCTTCGCTATGTTTCCTTGGACACTTCACTCACCCTCTCCGGGCCTTAGTTTGCTCTTCTGCAAAATGGAGAGACTAGCACAGCTAAGTTTTTTTTAAAAGCGGAAATTGTGTGCGGGTCATGTAATTCTTTTTACTAATCAATTTTTAAAACTCAAGAAGCGAGAGTTCATGGACATTTGGGCGTGACTCACATAAGTTGGGAAACCATACTACTGTCTGCTTTTCTGTTGCCAATTATCTTTCATAATGTCATTTTATGATGGAATTTTAGAGGAATTAGCCTCGACCAGCTGGAAAAAATGTAGTTAACATTCAGCTTAGATTCCGATGTCTGAGAGGCCCCATTTAGCTAATTCAAATCCAGCAACACTCGTCTGCTATGATGATAAGAGGATTCTGAGTAGTTCCAGGAAAATCTTAGGTGACCTGTGGGCTGGGGTCAGGCAGGTGCATTTGGTCAACCTGATGCTCAGGCCCAGGGCGGGGGTTTGGGCCAATAGGCAGCAGTCAGGGTGGGAGCTGGGGTTGCAGGAGGTGGCTGAGTTGGCCCCGAGTGCTAGGAGACTTGGGTGGTGGGGAGGATAGGAGGGAAAAAAGCAGGAGATCAAGGTAGGAGATGATGTGGGGAGGAGATTTTTTTCTTTTTAAGATTTATGTATTTATTTATTTATTTATTTGAGGAGGGGCAGAGGGAAAGAATCTCAAGCAGACTTTCTGCTGAACGAGGGTTTTGATCCCATGACCCATGAGATCATAACCTGAGCCAAAACCAAGAGTCGTACACTCAACCGACTGAGCCAGCCAGACGCCCCTTGGGGAGGAGTTGATACTGAGATGGATGGGCCTCCTTCTTCCTCCCCTCCAGCCACTCCCTCTACTCTCCTTTCCCTCTGATCCCTGCTTCTGCTAGAAGAGGGAACAGAAGTCAGAGAACCTTGCTCCCGGTCCTTATCTTCCTCAGTCTTACGGCCTGGGCAAGGCCCATAATCTCTCTGGGTCTCAGTTTCTTCCTCTGCAAAATGAAGATCCTCTACCATCTCTGCCCTCCTCATGCAGTTAGGAGAATAAATAAGAAAATGCCCAGGAAAGCACCTCAGAAATCACAAAGCACTCTACAAACAGAAGACATCTCCATTAAACAATTATGTAACCTGCTGACTCAGAACTGGGCCGCCCTGGCTCCTGTCCTGCCAGGAAGTTAGAAGAGCTGGCTCCGCCATTTACCTGGTGGAACTTAGTTGTATTTTTCCCCGTCTGGCAAATGGGGATGATACCTGATGATACCTAAGGGCCCCCTGTTTCATGGACTTGTGGTGAGAATCGCAGCAGATCATGTAGGCACCAGAGTTTAGTATGTTGTGGATCATCATAATAATAGTACAGAAGAAAGTTCACATTCCCAGCCCGCACCTGAAGACCCTCTGAAATCTGACAACACCCTCCTTGTGTATGTGTGTCTCTTTGCAGGGACGTGGGCCCTCACCAGGTCCTTCCCGTCCCGGGCCTGTCCACACTCAGTCACATACCAAGCTGGCTATACCCTTAATAAGCTCATGTCTTTTTGCCTCCAGGGGAATCCCAGGAGGACCCTGGGCTGCGAGAGGCATAGACTGTCACTTCATGTTTTCCTAGCACTTGGTGCAAAAATTGCCACATAGTAGGCACTCCGTAAATGTGGAATAAATGAGTTATGTTTTTAATGTTTTAACATACTGGCCCGGGGTCATATAGTTCAGGTTCCACTAACTTTTTTTTTTTGTAATAGAAAGCAGTAAGCAGTCTGAAGAGAAGTCAAGGAATAAGGTAGGTGGCCCTGACTTGTGGGGAAAAAAGATCCAGGTACTGGATGGGCCTGGGGATGTCTGGGTGGCACATCAGGCTAAGGTGTGCTTGGGGGTTATGAGTCCTAAACCTTGTGTTCGGGTCCTAGCTGTGGTTATTGGCAGCATGCCTTGGGTTTCAGGACAACTCTCTTAGCTTTGATGTTGCTATCGAGAAAGACAGATTCCTCCCTTCCTGATTCACAGCAGTGGGGCAAGAACCAGATGCCATCTGTGGAAAGCGCAATACAAATTTTTATTGGAATGTGCAAAGATCAGAGCCCTAAGAGTTCTTTCCCTTGTAGATTTTGCTAACATTTCCCAGTAGGGCCTGAAGAGGGCACTGTACCCCAGGAGCTGGGTTGGCCAGGATGAAAATTCTCCTGGGTGATTCCTCCCACCACGCTTCACCGCTGCTCCCAGCACACACATATACTTGGCAAATACCCTCCAATCCCCGAGCCTACCCATAATTTGCCCTGCTGCAGATTGCAAAAATTCTCTCTTTTGCATATTTTCAGGGGTGCAGGCTGACTTCTCTAAGTTTTGTGATATGAGCAGAAAGACTGATTCCCACGTATATGATGATGGTCAGGACTGGTCTCTCGGGTGGTACATTGCAGCTGAAGCATTATTTCTGGGAAGGAATTTGAGGTGGATTGTTGGAGTAATGGGTGAAATTAGAAGTAGGGATGGAGAGCAGAAGCTGAGTTAGTTTGTTCTGTGTCCCCCATCCCAGGGGAACAGGGCACACAGGTCGGGGTTATGAGGAAGGATAAGCAGAAGAGGAAAGGGGTAAGAGCTGGGGGCACTGGGAGTTCCTGCTGTCTTGGCTTTGGGCAGTTAGTTTATTTCTTCATCTGTTCCATGGGAATGACAGTGGAAACTTTCTCATAGAGTTGTGCAAGGAATAAAATGAGGTCATGTAAGCAAACCACCTAGAACAGCCCTGGGCACAGAGTGAGTGCTCAGTGAGACCGCTGTCGGGGACCGTGGCTCCTTCTGCAAGTGCCAGGGGAGAGCATTAATGGTGACCATCCCCAGGCAAGGAAGAGGGTCAGCTGGATTGAGAGGTGGCAAAGGCTGATGCAGGAATGTGGCTTTAGCCAGAGGCACCACAGAGAAGGAGAGAGAAATAATAAGGGCCCAGTGGCCAGGACTGGAAGCTACCGCCAGCCCCTCTGGGGGCTCCTGGTTCCTTGATGGCAGTTGTAGCTCATTAAAGAGGGTTACCAGCTGCCTACTGAGGAATAGCCTTGAATGGAACCACCTTATTGACCAGCGTGGGCAGAGCTTGTGGCCTCAGGCCCAGTGGGGTCAAGAGGTCAGACAGGCCATGCGAGGCAGCACGTAGGGCCCGACCCCCTCCACCTCTAGTTTCCCAGGACTGTGGCCTGCTGCCAGCATGCGAGCAGGGCCAGGGAAGTAGGGAGCTCCTGGGGAAACAGAAAAGTCAAGAGCCATGTTGTGATTTCAGTTCTTGCCAGTGAGATTGAAAAATACACAAAACTTGGACCCAGTGAGAGCCAGGGGCCAGCCCCCATCCCATCTTCACGGCTCCAACCACCCTTCGTCCAGTGGGCTCTTGCTGTCATGGGAGTATCCGTGAGACCTGGAGAATTCATGACTTGCCACCGAAATTCTCCAGTCCCTCCTGTCCCTGCCTGATAGGTGCAAAAAGAGATATTTGCCCTCCAGCTTCTCCTGGCATCACCGCTCGGCAGGGCACCGAGGTGAGTTTTGGTGTCTCCCCAGCAAGGCTCTGTCCCCAAGCTTAAGCTGATTTCCTCCGACTTCCTCCTGCTTCGGGGCCTCAGGCTGGCCCTGTGACATCCTCAGATCTGAGTTGAGCTCTGGACAGTTCCTCTGGCCCTTGAGATGTCACCCGTGGCCGTGCAGTGTCCGTGGGACAGGCTGGTGCTGAGCTGCTCACCCCTCGACAGGGGTCAGGAGTGGTGGTGCAGAGGCGTGGTACGGGCAGTGGTGGTGAGTGAGGTGGTGGACGTGCCCGGGGTGGGAGCACCTGGTCACCTGTCCCCTCTCCTGCAGGCCTCCCCCGTGTACAGCGTCAGCTTTCCCCGCAGGAAATTGGAGTAGATTCGGAAAAGTTTGCACAAAGTATCAACAGTGAATGTTTGGAGTGGAGCAACAGAGGCTTCCTCTGGAAGGGAGATGGCCTCCTTCTGCCAAGGAGAGAACAAAAAAGTTACTGCCGGGGAACCCTGGAGGGAGACGGGATTCAGGACAGAACTGGAGCGGGGATGAGCAGGGCCCTTCCAACGGAAGCGCGAGGGAGGCTCCCACCCACCTGGGCTCCCAGCGCCCGAAGCAGGGCGGTGAGGCTTCGCAGGCTGCTGATGGCTTTGTCCACATGCAGCCGGAGGGTCTCAGATGGCTGCGAGGAGTTGGCCAACAGGGCCTGGCCCCGCAGGATGGCTTCTGAGAGCAGGGCCAGGCCCTGCCAGACTTCCACAGCCTGCTGCCCAACCTAAAGGAAATGGAGACTTGGAGTTAGCGGCCCAAACCAGCCCCTCCCTCTCAGCAGCCCCAAGCACCAAGCTGAGCAAAGTGAAGGCTTAGAATCAGTTTGGTTGAATGAATGAATGAATGAATGAATGAACAAAGAACAGAGAACAAATGAACAAACATATTGCATCCAGCCCTCATCTTCTTCTGTCGTTCTCCCGAGCACCCCCTCAGGTTCCCAAAATGAGACTCCCCAAGAAGAGGGAAAAAATAAACTCACGTCCATCCTCTTCCAGGTGTAGAAGTTAACCTTGGTGTCTGGGACGGTGATATTCTCACTGAAGCTGCAGCCTTGAGCACAGCCCATCTGAAATGCACGACCCGGGGTGAGGGGGGTCAGGCTCCCCAAAAGCTCCCTCCACCTTTGCCCCTTACCTAGCTTCCAGGTATGCACTGGGGGCTACCACTTGTATTACTTTTACTGGGGGCTCTGGCTTCCCACTTCCATCCCTGAACCAAGTGCCAGTTCCTGGATCTTGGAGGAAACCCCTGGGCTCTTGAGAGTGAGTTCTGTGGAATGGCCTGAGGAGGGGGCCTCACCGTGACATTTTCGGCCTCCCTGGCCTCCAGGATGTACCTCTCCAGGACTCGGCTGTCGCAAATGAGGCGAGGGGGGGCGCCCAGGACTGGGAGGCCCAGAGGAAGCAGCAGCAAGGACAGCAGAAGCAGCGGGGCAGGACATTCTAGAAAAGAGTGCCGGGCCGAGTGTGTGGGTTTGGAGGGGCAGGTTCACACATCCCGCTCCTCTGCCCCCAGCGAGGCGCTCCCGACCCCCCACCTTCCCAGCGCTCAGGTTCTGCCTCCTCTGCCTTCATTCAATCCCGCTGCGACGCGCACCCCACCCCACCCCCAAACTACCGGCATCCACTTCTCCGGGCCAAACTTCAATCCCGGTGTGACAGAGGCTTTCCCTCTCGCAGATCCCGGTGATTGCTCCAAGACCCAGGTGTCAGCTTTCTCCCCACGCACGTAGCAGCCCCCTCTTCTCCCCGAACCCCGAAACCGCGTCCCCGTGTCCAGGTCAGATTTCACCTTTCCCAGGGGCTCCCTAAGCCCTGCCGGCACGTGGAGGCTGCCCCACCCCCCTTGCCCTTCCGGGGTCCTTGGCAAGTTGTCGGTCCTTGAACCCAGCCACCTCGGGGCCACTAGCCCCGGCGGTAAATTCCTGCTCAAACAGGGGCCCGGGCGGGCGGGGGCTCCTCCAGCCGGCGAGTACTCACCGCACGCCCCCATCTCCGCGCCTCCCCCGGCCCTCAGCGACCAGGGGCTCGGCCGGCGCCCTTGCCGGGAACCCTCATCCCGGGAAGCGCCGCGGGGCAGGGCCGTCCCCACGGCCCGAAGGAGGGGGCCGCCGAGCCGGGGTCGCACAGAGAGCGCGCAGGGCTCTTGGCCAGGGTCCGCGAGGACTGGCGCGCGGCGACCGGCCGGGGTTGGCCCGGGGACTGCGGCTCGGCCGGGGGGTCGGGGCTGTTATCAGCATGTGTGCGTGCGGGTGGGGGGGTGGGGGGCAGGCTGCGTGCGTGAGGGGTCGCCAGAGGTAAGGGCCAGAGGGGTCAGACCGGGGCAGGACGCCTGGGTCGGGGGCTCGCTGGGGCGGGAGCGGAGCGGCCGCAGGCGCGGAGCGGGGGCACCGGCCTGCCCCGCCGACCCCGGGTCCCGGGAGGCGCGGCTGGTTGCGCACCCGCGGGAGGAGTACCATTCTGGGAAAGGCTGGGGACCCGACGCTCCCTCCACCCGGTGGGGGAGGGGGGGCGCGTCCCAGTCTTGGGCGGGGGGTCAGAGCTGGGAGCACCGTTCCCGCGAGGCAGCTGGCTTTGGAAGCCGGGAAGGTGCTGGCGGGGGCAAGTTGCCTGCCTTCTCACAATCCCAGTACTTGTTCTAGAAGCCAGTATTGTTCGTGTTGAGGAATCTGATGGGTGGACACGGAGTAAGAAATTTGGGGGTCTTCTCGCCCCCACTCTTTACTTCTCTAGGACTCCGGAAACCCAGAAATTGAACTTTCAGGGCACAGGATATGTGTGCAGGACCTGCATGCACTTTGACATCCTTCTTGTTTTTTGTTGTTTCTGGTTTTGACCTGTGATACAGGTTAGCCTGCATGGCAGAATTCGTTAGAGCTCTAAAACAGAGCTATCCCCCAGACTGAGGTGGTTCAGATTTGCAGCTAAGCCTTCGGGGCTTCTAGGAAGCAGGGGGGCAAGCTCCCTAGAGCAGAAGTCTGAGGCTGGCTGGCCTCTCAAACCTTGGACAGTGGTCTCAGTCCTGAGCCTCAGTGCCCTGACCTGTCAAAGGGGGGTGATGAAGTCCCAGTTCCAAAGTCCTACAAATCCAGGTGCTTATGTATCTTCCCTCACTTTCTTCCCAGTTCCATGAGATTAAAGATATTTTATTCACACAATGATGGGTGCCTTCTTTGTGCAGGTCAGCTGACCACACACTTTGCAAGACGAAAAGATGTGTTTGAGAGTTCCTGCCTCCTGGAGTTGATAGCTTACAGCAGAGAGAAGATGGGTACACAGGGTAGTGTGTGAGGACCGGAGTGTTCAGAGCCTAGCGGGAAGAGTTTGGAAGAGGCAGAGCTCACTGTTAGCTGGGGGAATCAAGGAAGATTTGATGCAGTGACAGGAGCTCAGCCTTGAAGGGCCCGTAGGATTTTTAATAGGAAGAGATGTGAGATGGGGATGAAGCTAGTTCAGCAAGGGGAAAGGGGGGGGTCAGGTGTGTCAGGATAGGGGGTGTGGACTGCAGAGATGGAGGAGACTAGGCCGGAGGGCTGGTTAGGGAGTGGTCAGGTTGTGAAGGGCCTTGAATGACACTCAAGAATTTGGATTTGGGGCGCCCGGGTGGCTCAGTCAGTTGAGCGTCCAGCTCTTGGTTTCAGCAGGTCGTGATCTCATGGGTCATGAGCTGGAGCCCCGCATGGGCCCCACGCTCAGTGGGGAGTCTGCTGGAAAGATTTTCTCCCTCTGACCCTCCCCCCAATGTGTGCAGGTATGCTCTCTCTCTCTAAAATAAAGAAATCTTTTTAAAATTTTTTTTAAAAAGGAAAGAGTGTAAAGAGTGGGGAGCACTCATTCATTCATTCATTTGAGAAATGAATATTTATCTAAGAAATATATATGAGTACCTCATTGTGGCCGGGACCTGGGGATGGAATGAAACAGACAAGAGGGCCTGCCCTGGTGGAGCTGACATTCTAGTGGCGAGGTGGGATGACCACAAAAATGAACAATAAAAGACCACGGCAATAAAGGACCAAGGAGAACAGGCGTGGAAGGGACCAGGAGTGTTGGAGGAGGCTGCAGGTTTCGAAGGGCAGTCGGGGAAGCTGTGCCGAGGGTGACCTGAATAAAGGCGGATGGAGGTGAGGGAGGGAACCCTGAGGTGGGGAGGGCATGATTAAAGAGGGGGTCAGGAGAGGGAGAAGCAGGATGCAGAGTCTGGTGTGCTTTCTGTGGAAAGTCATGAGGGCCTGACTTGTTCCAGTACTGCTCCTCTGCCCTCTGCTCACCTCCAGGCCCTGCTCTGGGGTCCCTCCTCAACCCTGGCATACTGACTCCCAGTCTGCACACCCTGCTATGCCCCTGGTCCCAGTTTCCCTCTCAGCACCCAGGCAGCTTCCCAGCCCTGCTTGGCCTTCGGAGCCCGATTCTGCTTCCCTCCCAGATCCCAGCTGTGGGACAAGCACACACACACTCACGTCCACACACGTCCACACATGCGTTCTGTCCCGACACCCCCCCCAGCCTCTGCTCTCTGGTCCCCTGACTCCTGCGTCACTGCCCTGACCTGACCATGGAGAGGGGACCCGGGACAGATGGGGGGGTGGGTAGACACCGCCTAAGGAGACAGAGGGGAGGAGGAGCCTTTTGGGCTGTGGGACCTGCTGCTTCCCTCATAGCAACTTGGAGGCCTGCCTTCACCCCTGCCTTCAAGGAAGGAGGGGAGATGGGCCATAAGCACCAGAGCCTAGGTGCTAGGGCCTGATGGACAGGGCTGGTGCTGGCTCATCCTCTGGGACTTTTGGAGAGAGCCCTCTGGTCGTAGCTTGGGAGAGAAGGGGCAGGAGAGGACCTTGGTCCACCCCACACCCACCCGCTAAGTTGTAGTAATCCTACCAGAGGGCAGAGCCTGGTTTGGGGGCCATCTTCAACCCAGGTGCTCTTGGCTACTGCCCAGCAGGGTCCAGCTTACCTGCCCTTGATATCAGGACCCTGAAAAACAGAGAAAAAACAAGAAGCTCCTCGGGGCTCCCCCTCTAACACCTCCCACCCCTGCCAGTGCCCCCTCCATCTGCCTCCTTGTGTCCCTCTGGCATGGTGCTGGCCACTGCAGAGGGTCTCCTCCCTGACCTCTCCAGTCAATCCCCACCAGCTTTCCCATTGAATAGACTCGTTCATGTCATGCCCCTGAGCAGGAGACTGCCGTGGCTCCCAGTGGCCCCAGAACTAAGACCCTCTGTGTTCTGCCATTCACCTACCTCTCCAGCCTCTTCTCCCACTTTGCTCATTCCCAATCCTTCCATTGCATGAACTCAGTTAGATGCCTGCTGCCTTTTGCTCACTCTGTGCTTTCCACCTGCATCACCTTCTCACACTATCTCCCCCGCTCCCCGTTCTTCAAAGCCCAAACCCAAGACTTAAGCAATTCTGTGTAGCCTTCCCTGATCACCCCT
The DNA here is from genome assembly GCF_029215605.1 of Mirounga angustirostris. NCBI lineage: Eukaryota > Metazoa > Chordata > Mammalia > Carnivora > Phocidae > Mirounga > Mirounga angustirostris. The sequence goes on from NW_026991713.1 coordinate 172,965,219, forward strand.
GCAGAAAGTTCTCTCCTTCTGCACTGCCATCATTTAGGGACGTGGCTTAGGCCTCCTACTGGCTGGGCCACCACACACATCTTTCAACACGGAGCACTGCACAACTCTAGGGGGCGCCATTCACACAGACTTGCTAGGAATGGTACTCTCTGAAGTCTTGCAGCACCAGTGCCTTGTTCATCAAAAAGAGCAGAGGACAGTGTACGGCGGGCTCGTTCACCTTGCGGGGCTCGTTTACCTTGGTACCCCCCAGGGACCCAGCATGTTGCCTATTTATGGTTATGTGTGGCTGGTATTAGGTGGTCCCTCCACTCCAGGCACCTCGGCCAGAGAATGGGAGACGTAGAGTGGGGAAGCGAGCCACTCATCCTCTGAGTGCTTGCTGGAGCCAGCCTGGACAACCCAGCTCTGGGATCTCGGGGGCCTGTGAAGCCTCCATCCGCTTCCTGAGCGCAGCCACTGAGGCAGGGTCTGAAAAGGGGTGGGTGTGACAGGAGGATGGCGGGGGTGGAGCAGGCTCTGCTCCATGGAGTCTTCCTGGCAGCCAGTTCAGACTGAAAGTCCAAGGAGAAGCAAATTTACAGCTCCCCTGAGCTGCCCCAGACCCCAAGGCAGCACGAAGCCCCAGCTGCCTGGGGTCGTGTTGGGGACGAAGGGGGGCCTCTGGGCCTCCCTTCAGTGGCTCCCAGCTTGGCTGGAGAGTTCAGCCAGTGGCCCACAAGACCTTCTGTGCTGGGAAGTGAGGTGGCCAGGGACTGTGGAGGGTGTGGTGGGGGGAGGGCTTCCTGGCCCTTGGGGAATTGGGAAGGGAGCAAGAATGCTGGAGAACAGATTCCTGCTGGAGAACCAAAGAAAGTCCTGTCCAAAGGCCGATTTGGAGAAACTGAGGCAAGGGCTGCTTGCTGGGCCATAAAGTAGCCGGGAGAACCGGACCTCCAGGTGTCTTCTCTCAACAAGCATTGGCTCTGTAGCCCAGCAGCTTAAAGGGGGTTGTCCTGTAAACAGGGGAGCCCAGATTAGTGGCCTGAGCTCTGCCACTTGCTAGCAGCCGGCTTGGACGCGTGACTTGACTCCTGAGCCTACGGATGGCAGACGATAGTAACTGCTTCCCACGGCTGTCGTGGGTTATGTAACACTTGGAGGAGGGTGATCAATAAATTCTGGTTGTTATTACTGCACTCACTCTGCTTTAGTATCCCTCTTACTTGTCCTCACTTTGGAGGCCTAGAGACCAAATCTCCAGCATATTCTCCAGACTCCCTCCAGCACCCTCCCCTGTTCCCTCTGGGGAGCTGGGCACAGGCTCATGGCACCTTGTCTCTCCCGTTGTAGCAGCCCCGCCAAGCAACTCACCGGAAGACATCATGAGAATAGTGGGGTGTGAATGGAGGTATCTCTGGGCATATGCGCTGACTGCACTTTGGAGAAACTTGCCCTGGAACACCACTGCGTGAAATGGAGTCACTGTGGGAGTTGCTGGTGGGTTAAGATGCAGATATCAAGCCTATAGGCTCTTTCTACTTAGAAGAATATAGGCCAAGATCTCCTCAAGGGACGTTTATAGAGGCCTTAGACATACTCGTAAGCATCCAAATGTAGCGAATACTTTCCCAAGTGGTTCATGGTTCACTGAGAACTAACAAATACCAAGAACCTATTGCTTGACCCCATAGGCATCCCCTGATCTGTATGTAAGGGAGCTTTTCTGCTCCTGTCTTATTTCATGAACCAGCAAATGAGTTTAATACTTTCAGGAAAGTGTATTTTTCTTGCAGCGAACAAAATTCACAGACTCTGAACTGGAAAGGATCGAGGAGGTCCCTTGAAAGCGAAGGTCCACCCTCGGCTTGCAGTGGCAAGACATACGGTGTTTCTCGACAGAGCAGAGGCTTGTTATAGAGTGGACAGCAAGCTGCATCCGTCCACGCAGTGATATTTATTAGTTACTGGATTGGGCAATGAAATCACTTCTCCTTGAGATTATCTCATCAGTTTGATAAATAACTCCCCTGATCACCCCACCTAGAGAACAAAGCAAAGGAACAAGCTTTGTAAAAAATTACTGTTTGGTTTTTTTTTTAAGATTTTATTTATTTATTTGACAGAGACATAGCGAGAGAGGGAACACAAGCAGGAGGAGTAGGGGAGGGAGAAGCAGGCTTCCCCGTGGAGCAGGAGCCCGATGTGGGGCTCGATCCCAAAACCCTGGGATCACAACCTGAGCCGAGGGCAGATGCTTAATGACTGAGCCACCCAGGCGCCCCCAAAATTACTGTTTTCTTATTACAAAAATGATCTGTTATCATTGAAAACTAGGAAATATGGCTAAACCAAAACATATGAATGAAAAGCACCCATAGGGACGCCTGGGTGGCTCAGTCGTTGAGCGTCTGCCTTCGGCTCAGGTCGTGATCCCGGTCCTGGGATCGAACCCTGCATCGGGCTCCCTGCTCAGCGGGAAGCCTGCTTCTCCCTCTCCCACCCACCCCCCTGCTTGTGTTCCCTCTCTCACTGTGTCTCTCTCTCTCAAATAAATAAATCTTAAAAATACAGAAAGAAAGAAAGAAAGAAAGAAAGAAAGAAAGAAAGAAAGAAAGAAAGAAAGAAAGAAGAGAAAGAAAGAAAGAAAGAAAGAAAGAAAGAAAGAAAAGAAAAAAAAGAAAAGCACCCATAATGCCATTAGGAAGGCAGAGTCTTTTTTTAAGATTTTATTTATTTGAGAGAGTGAGAGAGAGAACACGAGTGGGGTGAGGGGCAGAGGGAGAAGCAGACTGCCCCTGAACAGGGAGCCCAAAGCGAGGCTCAATCCTGGGACCCCGGGATCACAACCCGAGCCAATGGCAGATGCCTAACTGACTGAGCCACCCAGGCACCCCAGGAAGGCAGAGTCTTAAATGGTCGTGTCCAGACATCTTTCTTGGTGGGATCACTTTCACTTCACCCCAAACCTCCATGCAGTTGGACATCTGCTCCCTGGCACACTATGTTGAGCCAGACTTTTAGTCCAACTTCTCCAGAGGTTCAAGGGTTTACGGAACATGCCATTCTTTCGCCAACTCCTGACCAAACACCAGGAACTCACCTGAGACAGAGTACAAGGACCTCCCTAGGAGGATCATCACCCCATCCAAACCAGTTCGTGTGTCCTGAGGGCCTGTCTTCTTCCCTGCTGGGCAAGCCACAAACGTAAAAGCTAACAGAGCTAGTAGCCTGGCCTTGTAAATCAAATACACACAAATCACCTTTCTTCCCCTCTCCCTATTCCCACGAAGAGGCCCGAAAGCATTTCTTTGCAAAATGGCTCATATTAACCATAGTAGCTTTTACAGCTTACGGAGCCTATACCTAATGCCAGGGACAGTTCCAAGCACTATGCCAATTACTTGTCTTTTTAAAATCTGCCATATTCCCTATTGACTTTTTTTTTTTAAGATTTTATTTATTTGACAGAGACACAGCGAGAGAGGAAACACAAGCAGGGGGAGTGGGAGAGGGAGAAGCAGGCTCCCTGTGGAGCAGGGAGCCCGATGTGGGGCTCGATCCCAGGACCCTGGGATCACGACCCAAGCCGAAGGCAGACGCTTAACGACTGAGCCACCCAGGCGCCCCTCCCTATTGACTTGTGAAGACCAGTTTATACCTTTCTGGGAAGGCCAGGTGCTTAACACAGATCCCTACAACTAACACGTGCTCAATAATGCTATGGGTGATGAGCAGGTATCTGCATCCTCCTCCACAACAAAGCATTTCAATTCTGGCCTCTGCAGATCTGGTTTTGAAGTTGGCGGTCATTTCAAACTCACTGTGGCTTCTGCCGCTGTTGAGTAAAAAGAAGGGAGGGGGTACTGCATGTGGACACACCTTCTCCCCCTATCCCCAGCCCTGATGGAAGACACTTGTCAACAGGAGGCAGGGGAACAGTGGTAGTCGGCCTCCCTACGGGAGGGATTCGGAGTTCCCTGCCCTGCCCACCATGCCTGGACTCCAGCAGATGCAGGAGCCTTCCCCACGCCCCCTACCTGCCCACACACGCAAAAGGGTGAGCTCTGGGACCCTGTCTTCCTTCAGCAGTGATGTCTAGGGGCTGTTTCCACGGACCTGCCACTGAGGGAAGCCCCACTGGCAAGCAGTGAGAGAAATGGGAGTAGAAACAACAAATAGGCTGGGAGAGATAGTTGCCAAAACAAACCAAATGCAAAAGAGCTGCTTGCCACCAGCTTGGCTGGGCCCAGGCCAGGAGCATGGAGAGACAAGAATACATACGTGCAGGGAAACATATCGTTCCAGCGAGCTCCCTGCTGGCTCCCCATGCTGCTACTGGGGGCTCTAGGGGCAAGGGGGCCCTGCAGTCAAGGCTGACAGGGGAACGAAGTGGGCAGTATGGAGAGCAGGGGGGATCTGAGAGAAATGCCTCTCATCTTGTCTCCCTTAAGTCTCCCCAGTGCCTCCTGCTTTCTAGCCACCCTGAGTGACCCTTGAGTCCCACAACACCCCCTGCCTATTCACGAACCCCCTTTGCACATGCGGACCCCTCTGCCAGATATGTCCTCTCTTCTCTTTGCCTGGCAAACTCCTATTCATCCTTCAATACCCAAGGTCAAAGGTGAAGCATTTTGGACCCCACCCGGAAGCTAGCCATCTCACTCTTCACATTTCCAAATCATGTCTACTCTTACTACTTTTTTTTTTAATTTTTATTTATTTGAGAGAGTGAGAGAGAGAGAGTACAAGAGGGGTTAGGGTCAGAGGGAGAAGCAGACTCCCCGCTGAGCAGGGAGCCCGATGCGGGACTCGATCCCAAGACTCCGGGATCATGACCTGAGCCGAAGGCAGTCGCTTAACCAACTGAGCCACCCAGGCACCCTCTATTCTTAATTCTTATATAACTCACCTCACTCACAAAAATGCGTATATCTACCTTCCCAGTGAAATGGGGAAGCTCCTTGAAGGCAGGGGCTTTTGAACTGGTTTTGTATCCCCAGGGCCCACCCTGGGCCTTGGCCCAGAGTAGGCACTCAGCATGTTTGTTTGAATGAAGCACTAGTCCTCCTGTCAGGAGTCTGCTTTCTTGAGTTGCAGGCAGTCATCATCCAGTATCCAAGTCCCTGGACAGGAATACCCAAGCCTGAGGGAGGGATTTTGGTAAATGAGAAGCCTGATTTTCAGACCCCCAAACCAAACTGCCTGCAAGCAAACTTGAGTAAAATTCTGTTACTGTTAGATCAGAGGCTTTCAAACTCTTGTGACTTGGATCAACAGTAAAAAACACAATTTATATTGTAACTAGCAAATGTGTAGTACACACAGATCTGTAACTGAAAAGCACCAACATTACCATTTCAGGTCCATTTCTGTAAGATTTTTAAAAGGCTCAGACCCAGTAAATTGATTTCGAGACCCACAAATGGATCACCACCCACTTTGATAAACATTGCTTTAGATGACTCTAGCTTGATAAACATGAGAAATCAGATCCCCTTACAAATATCTGAACAAAAAACTTATTATCTGTGTGCCTGGTAATTCAGGCAGGAGGCTCTCCCTTCCCACTAGAGCAGCCCACCCAGGAGGGTCTAAAGGGCTCTGGACCACAGTTGCTCGGAACCACTTGGGCCCAGCAGGACTGGGAATCAAATGAAGCAGTGTGTTAGTCCCTATCACAGAGCCTGACACAAAGGAGGTCCCAGTCTTTGCTCCCTTCGTCTTTAAATGCTCACCTTCCTCGTCCTGGGAACAGCCACCAAGAAGCCCGATGCTTCCTGAGTTACAACCATCCCAGCTGCGCTTTCAGCAGGCAAGAGTGTATACCTTATCCACTCGGCCTGCCTCTGAGAGTACAAAAAAATTTAAAGCAAACACTGGGATTCTCAGGCTTTTGCTTGTACTAAAGTTTGTTTTGTTACACTGTCCGTAGTACTATCTATGCTCTCTGCAAAGGCAAGAAACACCTGGGGTTCCCTCCTGTATGTAAATACTTGTAAAGGTTCCTACTTTCCCTTTCCCCGTACATACAGAATTTACACAGGGGAGAGACAGTGGCGGTGGGGCGGCTGCATACTAACACAACTTGGTAGTTTTTATTGTCTAGGACAATGGTTACAGATCACAAAGACTCGGGAAGACCCACTGCTTGGGCCCAACAAGAGACAATACTCTCCCTCGCAGTTCAGAGTCCTCTGGGCTATAAGGGGACAGGCTTTTTCTTACGTGGCTCTGGTAGGAGGTCCATGACTGTACTCAGTACAAGATGAGCCATATCTGAGCCTACTTATGTGGGGGTGGGTGGATAAGGTGGCCATCCTCATTTCCATTACTTGGGTGCAACCCTGAAGACCCGGATGTGGATGGCCGAGTTGTTGCGGATGCGGGTCAGCGGCTCTCGTGTGTCAGTCTCTGGTTCCAGCTCATCGACAAGCTCCACGGTGGAGGTATTGGCAGCCACCTGCAAGGACCCGAAGCTGCCCGCCTGAAGCTGTAGGGCAATGTTGATGGCACGGTTGATGGCCAGGCCCAAGCCGTGAATGTAGATCTCACTGCATGAATTCTGACCCCGAGCCCCTCCGTCCAGAAGCTTTTGGCAGCGGGCCAACTGGGCCTTAAAGTCAGTCTTCATGTTGACATAAATGTCATTGGGCCTCCGGGGCAGGCGGTGGGGAAGCCGCTTCCGAAGGGTATACTCCACCGGGTCCAGTTCAGCCTCGACGGCCCCGCGGGGCTCTCGGTTTTCCGCCATGCTGTGTGCTCTGACGCGGGGAAGAGAGGAGATCAAAGAGAGATGACAAGAGACTTCGCTGCCTTTCCCCCCGCGTTTCCAGCCCGAACGGTGCAGACAGGAGGGGACGCAATCAACTGCCCTCTTGCCTTCCAGCCCCAGTCCCCTCCCACTCACCTCAAGCTCCCTCACCCCCAGTTCCTATTCATTGAGGGCATCGCCCCCAACCTCAGGCCCCTCCACCCGCCCCCTTCCCCCGCGCCTACACCCTCCAGTCCCCAGTCCTCTCCCCGAGCACGCGGCCCGATCCGGGCCAAGCCACTCAAGTGCTGCGCCCACCCTCTCGGACGGAGCGTACGGCGCCGGACACGCAGGACCCAGGAAGAGAAGAAAGGCTGCGCGCTGGAGGATCGCGAGACTGCGGCCGCCCTTACGGCTCCGGGCTCCTGCGAGGGCTGCGCAGTGCGCACGCGCGCCCGTCCCCCGCGATCCACGAATCGCCTTCCCGGCCTCCGTTCTCCCCGCCCCTCTGGGCGTTCGCGCGACCGTGCGGTGTGTCTAGGTAACGCGAGAGCGCTGGGAGACCGGCTCCACCATGTGTACGCCACGCAGGCGGGGTGCGGAGGCAGGAGGCGTGTACTAAGTCAAAGCCCGGGAGGGTAAGCTTTCCTAGGCCGGTCCAAGTTCTTGGCCCACGGAGGGGTCCTGAAGGGGAGAAAGGGAGAGAGGAGACTTTTCTAGAAGCGTGGAGGATTTGAGGTAGGGGCTTACAAAGACAGCCGGGAGGGTTCAAGAAGGTGAAGGGACCTAAAGGCAAGTCTGGACTCCCGCGTCCATTGCAGTACCTCTGGTTAGAGGAGGCGTGGCAGAGTTGGCAGAGCCGATCTCCCGCCCAAGGTCCCTGCTGCCCAGAGACCGAGGGGGGGATTGAGGGGTGAGGCCGGGCGCTCGGCAGACGCCGCCGCCTCTGGTCTCCCCTGTAGGACACGGGGACCCGTCCTTCTCCCCTATCTCTCGCAAGGGCTGACCTCCCCCCCAAGTCAGCCCTTGGGGCCCCAAGCTATGAGCCGTAGGCCCTACTTTCACGGCTCCCCCCAGAGCACGCTGACCCACCCACACCCCTCAACCTGTCCCCCCCCCAGCTAGCTCATCGGCCTCTGCCCACCCCGGCAGGGACGTGCGCCCCCTGGCGGTCAGGGCGGGACGGCGCCTGGTGGTTCGTGGCTCCCAAGGGCCAGTAGGGAGGAGTTTCCTCTGGCCAGACTGGTATAGCTTCTGGAGAGTTCCCTTCAAAAATGAGTTAGATCTGGGGCGCCTGGGTGGCTCAGTCGTTAAGCGTCTGCCTTCGGCTCAGGTCATGATCCCAGGGTCCTGGGATCGAGTCCCATATCGGGCTCCCTGCTCCGCGGTTAGCCTGCTTCTCCCTCTCCTACTCCCCCTGCTTGTGTTCCTGCTCTCACTATGTCTCTCTCTGTCAAATAAATAAATAAAATCTTAAAAAAAAAAAAAAAAATGAGTTAGACCTGCACTGGGGACCTAGAACTATTCCCTGCTTGAGTTGCCCCAACACTCAAATGGGGATGATAATTCCTGTTTTGCAACTGTGAAACCCAGTATAACCTTGTGAACTGTAAGCCTACACATGGGAGTTGGCATTTTTATGGCCCCATTTGACTGGAGGTTGGAAGGGGGTCAGGTTCCTGAGAACTTTGCTCCCAGCACCATTTAAATCCTGTACTCCTTTTAGCTTCAGATTCTTTCATTAATCACAAGTTTGGGGGTTTATGTGGAGGTGAGGAGGAAAGGCTGGCCACAACCCTATTCTGCCTGAGAAGTGACATTTGAGCTGAGTTGTTTTAAGATTTTATTTATTTATTTGATATAGAGAGAGCACGCACAAGCAGGGGGAACTGCAGGGAGAGGGAGAAGCAGGCTCCCCGCAGAGCAGGGAGCTGGATGCAGGGTTCGATCCCAGGACTCTGAGATCATGACATGAGCTGAAAGCAGACGCTTAACAGACTGAGCCACCCAGGTGCCCCTGAGCTGAGTTTTGATGGATAAACAGGAGTTCTTCAGGGAACCAACGAGTATTCTGGAAACACTGAAGGGTATTTTTAAAACAACGGAAGTCTAATCTAAGCTTCCACCTCAAGGAACTAGAAAATGAAGAGCCAAATAAACCCAAAGGGAAGAGAAGTGAGGAAATAATAAAGAACGAAACCCAATAAAACTGAACACGAAAACAATAGAGAAACAATATAAAAAGTGGTTCTTTGCAAAGATCAATAAAGTTGATAAGCATCTAGCAAGACTGACAAAAAAACAAGAACAAGGGAAGGAAAACTGGAGGTGCCTGGCTGGCTCAGTCAGTAGAGCATGCAACTCTTGATAGGGGGTTATTAGTTTGAGCCCCATGTTGGGTGTAGAGATTACTTAAAAAAAAAAAAAAAAAAAGCTTAAAAAGAAGGAAGACTCAAATTATGATTACCAGAAACGAAAGCAGGGATAGCACTAAAGATCCTCATATGCAAAAGATACTTAGAGAATATTACAGGCATGCCTTAGAGATATTGTGGGTTGGGTTCCAAACCACTGCAATAAAGTGAATATCACAATAAAATGAGTCAAATTTTTTTTTGGTTTCCCAGTACATACAAAATTTATGTTTACAGGGGCGCCTGGGTGGCTCAGTTGGTTAAGCGACTGCCTTCGGCTCAGGTCATGATCCTGGAGTCCCGGGATCGAGTCCCGCATCGGGCTCCCTGCTCGGCAGGGAGTCTGCTTCTCCCTCTGACCCTCCCCCCTCTCATGTGCTCTCTGTCTCAAATAAATAAATAAAATCTTAAAAAAAAAAAATTTATGTTTACATCACACTGTAGTCTATTAAGTTTGCAATGGCATTATGTCTAAAGAAAAGTATATATCTTAATTTAAAAATACTTTATTGCTGAAAAATGCTAATCATCTGAGCTTTCAGTGAGTTGTAATTACTGATTACAGATCACCATAACAAATATAAGAAGTTTGAAATATCAAGAGAATTACCAAAATGACACACAGACACAGAAGTAGGCAAATGCAGGGCGCTTGGGTGGCTCAGTCAGTTAAGCATCTGCCTTCAGCTCAGGTCATAATCTCAGCGTCCTGGGATCATCCTTGTGGAGCTTCCCTGCTCAGGGGGGAGCCTGCTTCTCCCCTCTCGCCCTGCTTGTGCAGGCACACTCCCTCTCTCAAATACCAATTTTTTTTAAATAGACTTTATTCTTTTTTTTAAAGATTTTATTCATTCATTTGACAGAGAACACAAGCATGGAGAGCATCAGGCAGTGGGAGAAGGAGAAGCAGGTTCCTTAGCAGGGAGCCTGATGCTTGATTCCAGGACCCTGGGATCATGACCTGAACTGAAGGCAGGTGCTCAACCACTGAGCCACCCAGGTGTCCCAATAAATTAAAAAAAAAATTTTTTTTTAAAGAAGTAAACAGATGTTGTTGGAAAAAGTGGTGCTGACAGGATTGCCACAAACGTTCAATTTGTAAAAATTGCAGTACCTACAAAGTACAATAAAATAAGTTATGCCTGTACAAACAACTCTATATATACAAATTCAGCAACTTAAATGGACCAATTTCCTAAACAACCACAACCTACCGAACTTACCTGAGATGAAACAGATCATCTGAATAGTCCTGTAATTATTCAAGTAATTACATTCATAGTTAAAAAAAAAAAAAAAAACCTTTTAAAAAAGAAATATCTAGGTCCACATTTCAGTGGTGAACTCTACCAAAAAAAAAAAAAAAAAAAAAAACCACACAAATTCTACACAATCTCTTCTCTATAGAAGAGGAAGGAACATTTCCTAACTAATTTTATGAGACCAAAACCAGACAAAGATTATACAAATGAAAACTACAGACCAAAATTTCTCATGAACAAAGATGTAAAAATTCTCAACAAAATTCTAGCAAACTGCATCCAGCAGTATATAAAAAGAATTATAAATCATGACCAAGTAGAGTTTACTCCAAAGTTGCCAGACTGGTTCAATATAAGAAAACCAATTGCTCTCATTTACCATATTAATAGGCTAAACATAAAATGTATATGATCATACCAATCAATACAGAAAGAAACATTTAACATAATTTAGTATTCATTTATGAAAAAAAACTCTCAGCAAAGAATAGAAGGAACTTCCTCAACCTGTTAAAGAACATCTACAGAGGGGCGCCTGGGTGGCTCAGTCAGTTAAGTGTCTGCCTTTGGCTTAGGTCATGATCTCAGGGACCTGGGATCGAAACCAGAGCCCTATGAGCCCAAAGCCCCATAAGCCAAGAGCTCCAGGAGTCCCACTGCAGGCTCCCTGCTCAGCGGGGAGCCTGCTTCTCCCTTTCCCTCTGCTGCTCTCACTGATCGTGCTCTCTCTCTCTGTCAAATAAATAAAATCTTTAAAAAAAAATCTACAGAAACCCTACAGTTACAATCATATTTAATGGTGTAAGACTAGACAGTTTTCTCTTAAAATCAGGAACTCTCTCTCGTGGTTAAAGTCCCAGCCAGTTCAAAAAGGCAAGGAAAGGATACAGTGCAATAAGGCAAAGAAAAGATTGGAAAGGAAGATATAAAACTCTCTATTTGCAGACGGCATGACTGTATACATAAAAAGTCCCAACGACGGGCGCCTGGGTGGCTCAGTTGGTTGAGCGACTGCCTTCGGCTCAGGTCATGATCCTGGAGTCCCTGGATCGAGTCCCGCATCGGGGTCCCTGCTTGGCGAGGAGCCTGCTTCTCCCTCTAACCCTCCCCCCTCTCATGTACTCTCTCTCTCTCATTCTCTCATTCTCGCTCTCTCAAATAAATAAATCTTAAAAAAAAAAAAGTCCCAAGGAATCTACAAAGAACTTGTATAATTAATAAATGGGTTTAGCAAGTTTAACAGGATATAAGATTAACATACAAAAATCAACTGTATTTATATATACTGTCAATAAATAATTGGACACCAAAATTTAAAATACAATACTATTTACAATGGGGGGGATATATAGGGGGTGAGGAGGGAAGTAGAAGGAGGGAGAAATATTTAGGTGTAAGTCTGACAAAACATGTACAGAATCTGTATGCTAAAAACTACAAAACCCTGATGAAGAACTCAAAGAAGATCTAAATTAATGGAGAGATGTCCATATGTCCATGTATTGGAAGACTGAACATAGTAAAGATACCAGTTCTCTCCAAACTGAACTCTAGATTTAAGGCAATTCCTATGAAAATCCCAGCAAGAATCTTTGTAGTTACAGACAGCTTTATTATAAAGTTAACATGGAAGGGCAAGGGAAGTTAAAGCAATTTTGAAAAAGTTGGAATCACGCTGATTTTAAGACTTACTACTACATAAATACAATATCAAGACAGTGTGGTATCTGCCAAGGGATAGACACACAAATCGATAAATTGGAATAGAGAACCCAGAAATAGATTCACACAAACATAGCCAAAGGTGCAAAAGCAGTTGAAAGGGGAAAGAATAAGTCTTTTCAGCAAGTGGTGCTGAAACAATTTGATAAAAAGGCAAAGAATTGAACCTTAGCCCTACGCAAAAAAATTAACACAAAATGGATCATAGGTCTAAATAAAAATGTAAAATTATGAAACTCTTAGAAGAAAATATAGGAAAAAATCTTCATGAACATAGGGTCAGGTGAAGAGTTCTTTTTTTTTTTTTTTAAAGATTTTATTTATTTATTTGAGACGGAGAGAATGAGAGAGAGAGAGCACATGAGAGGGGGGAGGGTCAGAGGGAGAAGCAGACTCCCCGCCGAGCAGGGAGTCTGATGCGGGACTCGATCCAGGGACTCCAGGATCATGACCTGAGCCGAAAGCAGTCGCTTAACCAACTGAGCCACCCAGGCACCCCAGGTGAAGAGTTCTTAAGACACAACAGGAAAAGCACAATCTATTAAAGAAGAAAATTGATATTTCATCAATTATATCTCATAATGTGGCAAAAAGGGGAAAAATCAAAAACTTTCACTCTGTGAAAGACCATATTCAGAGAATGAAGAGAAGCCATAGACTGGGAGAAAATATTTGCAAATTACTTATCAGACAAAGGACTTGTATCCCGAAAAGAACTCTCTAAACTCAAGAGTTAGAGGGGCATCTGGGGGGCTCAGACGTTTAAGCGTCTGCCTTCAGCTCTGGTCCTGATCCCAGGGTCCTGGGATCGAGCCCCGCATCGGGCTCCCTGCTCAGCAGGGAACCTGCTTCTCCCTCTCCCTCTGCCTGCTTCTTCCCCTGCTTGTACACACTCTCTGTCAAAAATAAAAAATATGTTTTTTAATTTTTTTAAAGATTTTATTTATTTGACAGAGCCACAGCGAGAGAGGGAACACAAGCAGGGGGAGTGGGAGAGGGAAAAGCAGGCTTCCTGCGGAGCAGGGAGCCCCATGCGGGGCTCGATCCCACCACCCTGGGATCACGACCTGAGCCGAAGGCAGACACTTAATGACTGAGCCACCCAGGCACCCCAATAAAAAATCTTTTAAAAAAAATAAAAAATAAACTCAAGAGTTAAAAAACAAACAACCCAATTAGAAAATGGGCAAAAGTCTTGAACAAACACTTTGGCAAAGAGGGTATAAGGACGGCAAGGAAGCACATAAGATAGTCAACATTGTTAGCTGCTAAGGAAACGCAAATTAAAACCATGACAAGGTACCACCACATGCCTAGTAGAATGTCTACAAGGAAGAGTCTTGACCATACCAAGTATTGAAGAGAATGCACGGAGACCGAATGTCTCACATACTGCCAGTGGGAACGTTAAATGGTCCAGGCACTCTGGAAAATAGTTTGGCAGTTTCTTCTAAAATTAACCGGCATACATACACTCAGCATACGACCCAGCAAGAGCACTCAAAGGCATTTAAAAACCTGTTCATGAATGTCTATAGCAGTTTTGTTTGTACTAGCCCTGAACTGGAAACACCACAGGTGTCTTTCAGTGGGGGAATGGTTAAACAAAATGGCACATCCATACCATGGAAAAGTCCTCAGCAGTAAAAGGTGGATCCAGAAGACTTGATAGGCTGTTGGAAAACTAGCTACATCACAGAATACCGTGCTGAGCAACTCGTGGAAGGCAAACAAGATGAGCAAAATAGTGCGCCCAGTGCTAAATGGAGAGCATGTACGGGATTCAGTGGAGCCCCAAGGAGGAATAGTCAATATGACCTTGGGGAGATCTAAGGTTTTCCAAAAGAAGCAGTGGCTAAGATGAGATAGGAATGTCTAGCAGTGGCTCATAGTCTGTGCAGTCCCTCCTGTTACGGTGGAGAGGTCTGGAAGGACTGAGTCCTGTGAGTTAAGGAAGAAAGAAGGAATCGGCAAAGGACTCAGAAAGAGCAGCTGGTGAGGTAGGAGGGAACCCAGGGAGTATGGTGTCCTGGAAACTAGGTGAAGAAAGCATTTCCTGGAGGAGGGAGTGACCAGCTGTGACATATGCCGCTGACAGGCCACATAAGGTAATGGACCAGTGGATTCAGCAATGTATAGGTCATTGATGACTTGACAAGCTGTTACATTTGATAGACTGAAAAACTTAGCTCATGGCAGAAAGTAATTCTGAATGGAATAAATTCATTTTGAGACCCATTTTGTCTGATAATTAACAATAAACATAGTTTATGAACTATCACTCCAGGGGCATCTGTGTGACTCAGTTGGTTAAGCGTCTGCCTTTGGCTTGCTGGTCATGATCCCTGGGTCCTGGGTTTGAGCCCCGTGTGGGGCTCCCTACTCAGTGGGGAGTCTGCTTCTCCCTCTTCCTCTCCCTCTGCCCCTCTTCCTCTCCCTCTGCCCCTCTTCCCCTGCTCGTGTTCTCTGTCTCAAATAAATAAAATCTTTTTTTTTTTTTTTTTTTAAGGAGAGAGAGAGAGGGCATGAGCCAGGAGGAGAGGCAGAGGGAGAGGGAGAAGCAGACTCCTTGCTGAGCAGGGAGCCCAATGTGGGGCTCAGGTCCAGGAACCCTGTGATCATGACCTGAGCCGAAGGCAGATGCTTAACTGAGCCACCCAGGAGCCCCAATAAAATCAAATCTTTAAAAAAATTTTTTTAAAAAAGGAACTATCACTCCTTTACTCAGGATATGTGTCTTTTCATGAGATCTGAAGTATGTTTTCTAAACTTTGACATCCAGATAAATATAAAGGTTCATGATTTAGGTGGGTGAAGTCAGGCACTGCAATAAACTAAGTTGACATTAAGATGCCCCTTATCTTTTTGCATTTCGTTGAAGGCAAACACCAGAGAGGAACTGCCATTAGGAAAAAAAGGCAGAGCTTGGCTTTTTAGACTTGAGACCTCTCTTTCATCTCAACTAATCACCTCACCAAATCTTTCTTTAGTTCAAGAGTGTGCCAATTTACTTATTTATTTTAAGTGTTTATTTGAGGGAGAGAGAGAGAGAGCGAGAGAGCACAAACAGGGGGAGAGGCAGGCAGAGGGAGAGGAAGAAGCAGGCTCCCCGCCGAGCAGGGAGCTCCATGCAGGACTCCATCACAGGACCCTGGGATCATGACCTGAGCCGAAGGCAGATGCTCAACGACTGAGCCACCCAGGCGCCCCACAAAAATATTTTAGATCTAAGTGGTTTTTTTTGTAATTCTCTTTTTCATTCCGTATGGGAGACGCACAGTTCTGATTTCAATTTCCTTTCTCAAAGAGGGCGCTTAACAGATTCAATTCCACAGTATCTTCAGCAATAGGGGCAGCAGCATCTTTCCCAACTTGACAGTTGGGGGAGATTACTTGGCCAGGGTCACAAGCTGGAACACAAGGCACCCTCGGTGATCCCTCCAATCTTGTACCCTGGAGACCAGCGTGTGCTCCTTGCCAGACTACATCTAGTGGGTTCTACTCTCAGATCAAACACATTTTTATGGTGGCAGTCAAAGCCCTCAGCTGAAGTTCTGCTCCCCTTCTCATCCAACTAGCAATCCAGGTGCTCTTCTCCCATCAGCCTGGATTGCGGCTATTGTAAAGCTGACCCCCACTTTTCCTAAACCTACCCAAATGCCTTCCGTCCAGCTCAGCACAGGCCCCCACCATCCCCTACAGACAGCATTCCACAGAGCCCCCCCCCTTCCCCTATGCCATTTCTCCACCAAAATTTGCAATCTGGCATTTGCTAATTAACAATTAAAACATGCTAAGACCTTACTCATTCAGAGATTAGGCTGCTGGGAACTTGAATTGCTCAGGACACACTCTAGCAAAGTTAAAAAACAAACAAAAAGGAACAACAGATTTTCAGTAACAAAAAACTGTTGTACGTTTATGAACTTTAGGTGAAGAATTCTCACCCAAGCCTGGATTCTACTGATACATTTTTATACAGTGTTAACAATCTGAATATTGTCCACCCTGTTGGAACCAGAAGCCCCCGTCAGCTAACATTTGTGGAGTACTTGCCCTGTGCCAAGCACTATGTTAAATGCTTTACCATACATTCCAGAGACGGAAGAGATTATTTCCAAGGCCACAGGCAGTAATGAATAAAACCCGCATGGGAACCCTTGCTTTAAACAATTGCCATTTTCCAGCCTCCAAGCAAGCTGGGAGACTGGCAGCATTAGGACAGAAGTCCTGACTGCAGGAAAGTGAAAGGAACTGAAAGAACAGACCCTAAAACTACAAGTGCATAGAAGCCTGGGGAACACTCAGTGCAGGAACAAAGGGCCTTCTGGTAGCTCCTGAGGTCTGTGGCTCAAATATGGCACAACACAAGGGACTCAAGTTCTCAGTCTGACTTTACTTTTCCCTGTCCTGAGAAGGATTACATTGTGTTTGCCAACAGATGTTTTAGGAAGCTGGAAAGTGAAGTATACATTCTGGAATAACTATCCAAAAAAAAAGTGGAAATACACAGGAGGCAAAAAACCAAACTTTTCGTCCCCAAAAGTTCAGGGATTTGGAAGTCTTTCTTGAAAACCACTTTTTTTAAACAAAGGAGGTGTCAATCTACTTCTCAAATTTGCATAATAATTTCTCTTTTCACAGCCTTTCATATTCACCTTTTTTTTTTTTTCCCCACCTATTTTAATTCTTTCAGCACTCCGGGAAGGGAGAGGCGTGGGGATCGGGGTGGGGCGGAGAACAGCATTAACACCTGGCTGTGAAAGTGAAATGGAGGCCGAAAGCATCAGCTGCTTTCCCCCAGGGTCTAGAAGCTAGTCACTGGCGGAGCCAGATGGAACGGGTCTCACCAGTCAGCGCTGCCTCGGACAGTGTCCAAATCATAAGTTCCTCACTTATTTCACATACCCCAGGACGTCTGATGAACGCACCTCGGGATTATATGTTATCTCCTTCAACCCAGGCGGGCTTCCTGGAGGAAGCCGACTGGCGAGGCAAGCCCTGCGATGCCACCTGCGGCGGCCTCCGTCGCGACGGTCGCGCGTCACGTGCCGGGGAACAGCCGGGGAGCGCCCCGGGGGGGACCCCCGACACCCCCCCCGGCCCAATGCAGGCCCTGCATCACGTGACGAGCCAGGCCCCGGGTCACGTGCCAGGGGGGTCGGGGGCGGCAGGCGTCCGGGCTCCCCACTGAGGAGGCGGGGCGGGCGCGAGGCCGTGCGGGCGGCTGGGGGCCAGAGCCGTGGAGGGGGCCTGAGCGACCGCGGCGGCGACGGGGGGGGCGGCGGCGGCGGCGGCGGAGGGGGCGGCCCCGCGGCCCCGCGTCCGCGTCACGTGGTGCGAGGCGGGCAGCCATCTTGCTACAAACACAAACAGAGAGGAGCGGCCGCCGCGGGAGCGCCAGCGCCCCCTCCCCCGCCGCCGCCGCTGCCGCCGCCGCCGTCGCCGCCGCCCCCTGGCCCGCCGCGCGCGCCGCCAACGCCCCGGGACCGGAGCCTCGCGCCTCCCGCCTCCCGCCCGCCGCGGTAAGCGCTCGGCGGCCCCGCGGCCCCCGGCCCGCCGCCGGGCCCGGGGCAGGCCCGCCCCCGACGCCGAGGCGGCCGCGCCGAGCCTGCGAGAGTCAGAGCGAGAACGCGGGCCGCCGGCACGGACCCTCCCGCGTCTCTGCCCAGGCCGCCGCCGCCGCCGCCGCCGCCCGGTGCGTCCGCCCTCCCGCCGGCCCCTCCCAGGCGCGGCCCCGAGGGAGACCGGCCCCCTCCCGGTGGGCGGCCGCCCGCGCCCCTCGCCCCGCGCACCTGGCGCCCCCTCCCTGAAGGGCACGCCGTCCTCCCGGGCGGCCCGCCTCCTTCCCACCCCCGCGCTCCTAACGGTCGCTCTCCGGCCCCTCGGCAGCCCTGCCCGGCCCCCTCCGGTCCACCCGCATCCTCCGTCGGGCCCGCCCGGGGCCCCCCCGACCCTAATGCCCGGCGCTCCCCGGAGACTTCCCCAATGTGCCTCCGGGCTCTTATCGGAATTAGCGGGGCCCTGCATGTCTTAAAGTCCAGGCGTTCCATGACTTTGGCCAACGTGGAAGCCTTTCTTACCCGAAGCCCCTCCGCTGGGTCTTCACCTAAATTTCCTTTCAACGACATTAGTGCTTGGTCATTGGGGTCTTCTTTCTCCTTGTTGCCGGGCCGTTTCAACACCTTAGTTTTTCGTGTCTCCAGGCCAGGCTCTTCCCAAAGCCCAGCGCCTCTGATGCGGCAGCTCCCTGGCCTCGGCCCCTCACACTTTGCCTACTCCCCCCCCCCCCCCCCCCGCCGCCCCAAGTTAATTTGAAAGAGATCCTCATTTTGCATTTCTTACCCAGTCATTACCACAATTCCCAGTAAGCGTCCCGGTCTGGTCTTTCATAGGACTCCAGCCCTGGGAGATGCTAAGTCAATTGTCGGCCTGTTCTTTCCTCCAGCCACCCCAGTCTCACTCACCTCCTGCTTCTTATTGTTGCTTGCCCAAAACTCAGCCTGCACACCACCCCTCCACTGTTTCTCGGAGCTGACATGCCAGTTGCATCTTGGCCCCCCACCCATGGTCTCTGCATCTGAAGCCCCATGGATACCAGCAGGCTGGTCTCCTTTGCCATTCATGATGTGGGAGTTTGCCCTCAGGATCCTTCATCTGCACTTTTCCCTGTGCAGTCCCAGGCCACCAATCCCTCACCCAGCTCCAGAGGTCTGCTGTGTAATTGGGAAGGGCTGAAACAGATCTGCACTTGGCGTTGCTGCCTTGGCTTGGGGACCAAGGGCCTTAAGGGTCCCATATGGTGATTACAGTCAAGTGAGTTGTGTTCCTAGTCCTCTGGCCTGGCTTTTTTAGCCAGTGGACAAATGAGTTTTGTTGTGATTTGATGAATCCAGGGGCCCCAGTTTGCCCTTGTCTGTGGTTGGAGTTAGGGATAGAAACACTTCAGAACAGAGAAAGGGAGAAGAGGTTGCCGTGTGAAGGATTTAAAAAAATCTAAGGAGAAATTTAAAATGGTTTAAAACTCACAAAGTACTTAAGGTGGTTCCTGCTGTTTGTGCATCCTTTCTCTAGTCTCAAATAGAGTGTCTAGGAACATGGGGTCCCCTGTGGGGGCAGCTGTATCCTCCCTTCCTTGTTTTGCCTGGCTGGGTCCCAAGACTGGGCAAGTGGGCAGAAGGGATCAAATGAGGTAAAGTGTGAAAGCGCTTTGAAAACTTAACCAGTAGACATGCCAAGGGGCGTTATTTGTCATGATGGCTCAGAGAGTAGAGAGCTGCGCTAACTGACCGGGTGGGGGGAACACGGGCTTGCACCCTTCCTAAGCTTCCGAGTTATCTTTCCATCCCGAGAAGGGGCGGAGTCACCTCCCAACAGGCTTGGGACTGGGCGGTTGCTGGTTGCTCAGATGTTGGGGAATTTGGGACTCCACTTCTGTTAATAGTGGTACCTTTCTGTGCCAAGGCACATTGCTCTGGAATGGGGCTAATTTTAGGGGTGGTGGAATGAGGAAATAATGTTAACTTAGTGTGTACTAGGATTGCCTTTTCTTTGGATCTTTTTCTTCTGAGAGTTTTGAACCCCAGAGAACAGGCTTCTCTCCTGTTCTGCAAGCCTGTTGTGAGCACCCTGGACCAGTATGTGTCCTCTTCTCTCAACTCCAGCAGGGGGCGGCCTTTTAATAGCAATAATTCCAATGCCAGGGGAGGGAGAGTATACTGAGGCCTGAGAAAGAAGACCCGGCAGGCAGGGACAGAGGGAGTGCGTTGGGAGATGAGGCAGACAGATGCTGAAGGTAGGACTGTGGGGTGGCAGGTAAGCTGGAATGAGCCTGTGAGGAGAGCCTTAGATTAACAAGCCAGGAAAGGGTGTTGTGCCCAGTCCTGTCTGCTCCCTGTCCCGGCTCTTTCCTTCACTGAAAGGGACCCAAACAGTTGGCTTTGAGAGTTTGTGATACAGAAACTTAGCAGAATGTTTTAAATCTCTTCTTGAGGATTTCCCTCCTAGCAGGATTTCAGATTTCTCTCATGGGATAGTATAATTAGGAAACGATTTCCTTGCTTGCTCTTCAGAGGGGAGACTGAACTGGAATAAATTGGTTTCTCTTGTCTTTGTTCTTCCCCATGAACACCGAGTAGGCTTTACCTGCGCTTGCGATATCGAGGAAGGGTCCTCACCCGTGGCAGTGTTGACACGTTGGGCCAGCTAGTTCCTTGTTGCGGGGGGGGGCTGCCCTGTGTATCCTACCGTGTGGAGCCGCATCCCTGCCCTCCGCCCAGTAGAGGCCAGTAGCGCCTTCCAGTCATGCCCACCATAGCCGTCTGCAGATACTGCCACATGGCCCTGGGGGTGCACAGCCCCCTCCCCAGTTGAGAACCACCGGCTTGGGAGGAAACGTGGCACCAACGCCGCGGGTTTGGAGGGGTGGGCACCATGGGGCGGTGGGCACCAGCTGCTGGGACCAGGTCCCCCCGTGGCCGGGCTTGCTTGGAGACGCGACTTCTTTCTCTAGCCGCTCTTCTGCTTCCTCTGCCCTGACTGCCTTTTCCTTGCTTCTGCAGTTGCCCTGCTGCTCACACCGGGAGCCACTCCTCCTCAGTTTGCTTCTGACAACCAGGACCGAAAGCCGCAGGCCCGGAGCGGAAGCGTCCAGGAGCGTCCAAGCCTTTGCCCCTCCCTGGAAGGGAGGGAGGGTGAGTTGTCTCCTGTCCCCGAAGCCTTCCGCACCCAGAGGGCTCTTCTGTCCCCCACCTTCCCCCTGAAGATGGGGCCCTTCTGGAATGAACTGCAGGAAGCTCAGAACAGTCTTTCCTGAGGTTTGTTTGAAGGAATGTGGGGTGTTTTCCTTGGAGTGAGGAAGACTTAGGTATGCAGTAGCTATTCCTAAATGTCCTTTTGTTTCCTAAACCTTTTTTTTAATGGTGGTTAAAATACGCCATTTAACTGAGTTTTCAACTGAGTTTTTGAGTGTCCGGCTCTGTGAGGTTAAGTATGTTCATGTTGTGCAACCGTCACCACCATCCATCTCCAGAGCTGCCTCATTTGCCTCATTCGGGCTGAAACTCAGTACCACTGAACAGCTCCCCGCTCTCCTCACCCCCCAACCCTGGCCCGTTGTTCTACTCTCCATGTTTCTAAATTTGATTTTTAGGAACCTCACATAAGAGGAATTCTAGGGTATTTGTTCTTTTGTGACTGGGTGGTTTCCATCTTGTGTAACGTCTTCAAGGCTGATTCATTGGTCGAGTTAAGTAGGGATGGTAGCGTGCGTCCTGGGAGGCCTGCTCGAATCCAGTGAAAGGGAGAGCTTTTCAACAGACTTGTCTCCTGACGGCCATGTGTGCCGTGGCGTGCTCCATCACCAGCAGCGGCCAGTGGGGGCTCTTGTAGAAGAGATGCCCGTGTCGGGGGGGGGTCCACCCCGCTCGAGATGCTCTCCAAAGCTGCATTCCCTGCTAGGATGCTGGGATTCTGGGACTGGGTCCCGCCTCTGTCAGAGCATTTTGCTCCATCTTCCCATGTGCACATGTACGTGAGAGCTGCTGTCCCTTGGCCGCTCTGCCGGAAACCCTTCCTCCTTTCTCGCCAGAGTCGTGGAGTCTTGGACTTGATGGAAACTGTGGAGGCACTCGGGTCCAGCCTCCCCTCCAGCCAGTGAGGGAAGCCCCCGTGCAGCTCCCCGAGACCTTGCCCAGCTGTCCTCGCTCGGAACCGCCAGGGATGAGCCGCCTCCTGAGAGCCTCCTCTGCTGTTCCTTAGAGGAATAGATCACTGCCACTGCCCCTACTTCTGTCAGCCTCCTTTCTGCTTTATGGTGAGGGGAGCGCCGTCCTCGTCTGTAGCGTAATGACGTTCTCTTCTTGGTTCTTAGTAGTTACGGTGGGCTCTTCCTGATCCATGGAAAGGGTCTGGGTGTTGATTCCTGGTGGGTCAACCAGCCCAAGGAGGGCACTGGCAGACTTACCTGCCCGTAGCCTTCCGTGTGCCCTGCCTTTGGCCCTTAGGGCCTCCCCACCACCACTCCCCTTTTTCTGGCCCCCTCCCCCCAGTTGAATCCCTAGATTCTACCACCAAACAGGCAGCCTTGAGTTTTTTCCAGAAGGGTTCCTCCCAGACTTAGTGTGTAATTTTTTTTTTCAGAACTGATGTTTTTTTGTCTTTAGAATATCTGTGGCTCTGATGGGTTTTTTGTTTGTTTGCTTGCTTGTGTTTTATCTTTGCGTTGAGCATGCCCACATACCTCAGCCAGCCCTTTACCGAGTGCTGCACCACACTGCGAGGGGGCTGAGAGCAGTGCCTCGCTCAGCTCTGCTGAGGGAATTAAGTACTCTGAGGCCTAACGTGGGGGACAGAGATGAGGAGGAGCAGAGGGTGGGATCCTCTGCCCTGGATAACTGGAAGCGTCCAGCATCTGTAGATTACCCCATTATGCAGGACAGAGGAGGCCCAGAAGTGGGGAGGCCCATCTGGCCCATTGGTTTAACCCCAGCTTTGTTTCCTCACCTCTTGGTAAGGATCTTTCTCGGATGTGAAGCTTCCTCCTCGGGCGCCACTGCAGTCAGATCATCGTCCTGTAGCTTGGGGACCTTGGTTCATTCCAGCATAGGCCCCTGCCTGAAGAGAGCCCAGTCCCGGCCCTACTTGCTTCCTGGGGGCAAGGCTGCCAAGTGAGTCTGGGGTGGAGGGAGGCAACCCCTGCTGAAGCTGGAAGGGACTCTAGCTGCCCTGTTTCCTCCTCTCCGCCAGGTCTTCCCTCATCGTGACAGTTGGCCTCACTCATGCTGGGTGGCACGTGGCTGGCTTAGGTGAGCCCTTTCAGAGTTCCTTAGGTGGGAATCTATACCTTATTTCCTTGTGGTTCTCCGGGTGTGCTGTCTCCGAGGCCTAGCGTCCCGGTGCCTCCACAGGTGTTTGGAGAGTGAACGCCAGGTCCCCCCCTCTTCCCTTCAGCCCCTCTGACCTCGAGGACACGCCCAGCCCCATCATGGCAGCGGAGACCCTCAATTTTGGGCCTGAGTGGTGAGTTAGACATGCTCTGGATGGCCTGGAGAAGCCAGGAAGAATAGGGTTGCTCAGACTCTTGTCTCTTTCCTTCCCTGTGTCCCTTTCCTAGGCTGAGGGCCCTTTCCAGTGGTGGCAGCGTGGCCTCCCCACCCCCATCCCCTGCCATGCCCAAATACAAGCTGGCTGACTATCGCTACGGGCGAGAAGAAATGCTGGCTCTCTACGTCAAGGAGAACAAGGTGGGGGCAGGCGGGTGTGGGGTGTGTGGCCCTGTTGCCTGCTTGGTCTGAGCCAGTGGAGAGCGTCCCGGAGCAGGTGGGATCCCGGCTCTCCCGCCCCGACCGACAGGTGCCGGCTGAGCTGCAGGACAAGGAGTTTGCTGTGCTCCTGCAGGAGGAGCCCCTGCAGCCCCTGGCGCTGGAGCCTCTGACTGAGGAGGAGCAGGTGGGGCTGGGCCAGGGCGGGGCCGGGCAGGGCGCTGGGTCTTCCCCTTGCAGAGAGCGTCTGAAGCTGGGAAGATAGGGGGTGGAGGTTGTGGTTCTGGGCAGGGGTGAGGGGGGGCAGGTGCCTGGGTCCTCACTGCCACCCCTGGCTCCCTCCTCAGAGAAACTTCTCCCTGTCAGTGAACAGTGTGGCTGTGCTGAGGCTGATGGGGAAAGGGGCTGGCCCCCCCCTAGGTGGCACCTCCCGTGGCAGGGGCAGCACTCGGAGCCGAGGTAGAGGGGGTGACAGTGTGTTCTGGGGGTGGGTGGGGGGGCGGGCTGTGGTTTTGAGGGTGCAGAGAGATGCTCAGGTAGGTTTCCCACATGTATCTCATCCTTTATCCAGGCCGAGGCCGTGGTGACAGTTGCTTTTACCAAAGAAGCATTGAAGAAGGCGATGGGGCCTTTGGCCGAAACCCCCGGGAGATCCAGCGTAGCCAGAGTTGGGATGACAGGTGCGGGCAGCACGGTGGCAGAGCGGAGGGAAGCCCTGCGGCGCCGTCCCTGCACGGCGGCTCGGGTCTTTGTCCGTAGAGGGCAACAGGAGACCCACCAAATAAGCCCTGGCCACAGATCTTTCTCTTTGCCTCTGACTGACTCCCTGTGGCCCTCTTCCTTTTCCTTCTGATTCTCTTAGTACTCATTTATCCTGCGGCCTTTTCTGCGTGCCTCTCTGGGCTCCCTCCCAAGCCTGACATTTCCCTAGTACCCCGCCCCTGTGCTTTCCCTCTTCCCACCCCTCTCAGGGCAGAACGGACAGGGTGTGCAGGGATGCCGCAAGTTGGAGGGCAGGGTGGAATCCATCCTCCTTTGACCCAACACCTCTTCCTTCTGCAGAGGCGAGAGAAGGTTTGAGAAGTCGGCCAGGAGGGATGGAGGTATGGAGAGTGGCGATGGCCAGGTCCCGAAGGTCGTTGAGAGGTGGGGGGAGGACTGAAATGGGTGGTGCCATTAGGGGAGTGTGTTCCTGAGGGAGCTGGTGGGGATGGGAGGGCCTGGAGCTGGGCTCCTTTTTACTGCAAGGTCTATAGTAAGAGTCTTCCAGGGACCATGGCTGCTGTTCCGCTGACTGTGTCTTCCCCTACCCCCAAGCACGATCCGGGTTTGAGGAGGGAGGGGCTGGCCCGAGGAAGGAACATGCCCGCTCAGATAGCGAGAACTGGCGTTCTCTTCGAGAGGAGCAAGAGGAAGAGGAGGAGGGCAGCTGGAGACTTGGGGCAGGACCCCGGCGAGATGGCGACCGCTGGCGCTCAGCCAGCCCTGGTGAGGTTGGGGCCGGATGGGTGTTGTGGGGTCAGAGGGTGGCAGAAACTTCGTGTGAGGGTGGGCTCCTGCGGCCGGGTGGAAGGAACAGAAAGCTTTCTGGAGTGGAGAGGGTGGGAGGGCACACCTCCCCAGGGTGGAGGGGAGGTCCTGGTGGGCAGCAGAAAGGTGAAGGCTGGCGTGACTGGGATACCGACCTTCTTCTCTGACTTTTCCTGCCCAGATGGCGGCCCCCGCTCTGCTGGCTGGCGGGAACATGGGGACCGGCGTCGCAAGTTTGAATTTGATTTGCGAGGGGATCGAGGAGGGTGTGGTGAAGAGGAAGGGCGGGGTGGGGGAGGCAGCTCTCACCTCCGGAGGTGCCGAGGGCCTGACGGCTTTGAGGAAGACAAGGATGGGCTCCCGGAGTGGTGCCTGGATGACGAGGATGAAGAGATGGGCACCTTCGATGCCTCTGGGGCCTTCCTGCCTCTCAAGGTATCGGAGGAAACACAGGGAAGGTCTCCACTGGAGGGTGGTGGGACCTACCCTGGTGGGGGCCTCTCTCTCCCACCTGTTCATCCTCTGCCTCTCGCTCCCCACCGTGTCCCCTAACCCTGTGCAGAAGGGCCCCAAGGAGCCCATTCCTGAGGAGCAGGAGCTCGACTTCCAGGGCCTGGAGGAAGAGGAGGAAGAGCCTCCTGAAGGGCTAGTAGACGAGGGGGGGCCTGAGGCAGGTGAGCCTGCGGGGGCGGGGGGGCAGTGCCTTGAGCCAGGCCAGGCGGGCAGAGGGGCCCTCACCAGGCTGTGCCACCCGCCTTTAGGAGAAGGGGGCTTGGGCGAAGAGCAGGTGTTGCCGGGTGGGGGAGGAACGGAGCAGGGCCGCATCTGAAAGGCAGAGTGTCAGTTTAGATTCAGGCATAATCAAGATGATCTGTGCAAGTCCTTGAGAGAATCTGAAGAACACGGTGTTAAGTCTGTGGTGGTACGTGTGCAGCCCTGGGCAGTGACGTGGACACGTGCACAACGTGTACAGTGTTGCGAGGTGGGGTTCGTGGTGCTGATTTGCTGGGTGTTAGCGGAGTTGAGCAAAGTTAGGTGGGTGGATTCAAGGCCCAGAGACCTAGGTTCTGGCCAGAAATGGGAGACTTGTGTCAAGTCATTTTTAAGGTTCTCTAGCTCTTCGTTTTGAATTCTGGTAATTACCCATCTCTTTCAGGAGGGAAGGAACTGACTCCACTGCCTCCTCAGGAGGAGAAGTCCAGTTCCCCATCCCCACTGCCCACCTTGGGCCCCCTCTGGGGAGCTAATGGGGAAGGTGACGACGCTGCAGACAAGGACCTGCCGGCAGCTGAAGGTAGTGGGGGTGGGGGGGGACGCTCCTCTTTCTGTGGTGGGATGGAGGTGCCTAAGGCATCTTGGGCGGGGGGAAGAGGTAGAACTAGAGTCCACTTTTCTGGAACGAGGGTGGGTGAGGAAGCGTCTTATTCTCTTCTCTGGACCCCCATTCCACTTGCTTTCTTTGCTTCTAGACGATCTGAGGGGAATGCCGCTGAGTCCTGGAGTAGGCTCATCCTCTGGCCCGCCTGGAGATCTGGAGGATGATGAAGGCCTGAAGCACCTGCAGCAGGTGTGAGGGACCTCAGAAGGCTCTGGGGATCCTGCCCTACGGGGGACGGAGAGCCATTGTTGCTTCTGTCCCTCTGCATTGTGACTCGACCTCCTGACCCCATCCCAATCTTAGCTATAGTCCCGTCCTGATGTTGTCGTGATTGGGCTGTTGAGCCTTCCTTCTCTCCCTGGTCTCCCAGGAGGCAGAGAAGCTGGTGGCCTCCCTGCAGGACAGCTCCCTGGAGGAGGAGCAGTTCACGGCCGCCATGCAGGCCCAGGGCCTGCGCCACTCAGCAGCTGCCACTGCCCTCCCCCTGAGCCACGGTGCGGCCCGGAAATGGTTCTACAAGGATCCCCAGGGGGAGATCCAAGGTGCCCGCGGGCAGTGGGGACCGTGTCAGCGGGGCTGCTGGGGGCAGGGGGACAACACCATTCTCCTTCAGGGCTTCGCCGGCACGGCTTTCTGACCGAGGCCCCCCTTCCCTTGGTCCAGGCCCATTCACGACACAGGAGATGGCAGAGTGGTTCCAGGCGGGCTATTTCTCCATGGCGCTGCTTGTGAAGCGGGGCTGTGATGAGGGCTTCCAGCCACTGGGTGAGGTGATCAAGATGTGGGGTCGTGTGCCCTTTGCCCCGGGACCCTCGCCACCCCCACTGCTGGTGAGCCCGGCCGCCTTGGCGAGCGGGGAGGGGAGGCTGGAGCCGTGCTGGGGGCGCAGGGCTGAAGGGCAGAGCCACAGGCGCGCCGTGGGCCTCGCGCAGGGCAACATGGACCAGGAGCGGCTGAAGAAGCAGCAGGAGCTTGCCGCGGCCGCCCTGTACCAGCAGCTGCAGCACCAGCAGTTTCTGCAGCTGGTCGGCAGGTACGGGGCGCCTGGAAGGCCTTGGCGGCCAGGCGGGCTGCGGGCTGGGGGCCCCCGCCCCGCTGACGCCCGTGTCTGGGCCCACAGCCGGCAGCTCCCGCAGTGCGCGCTCCGGGAAAAGGCGGCTCTGGGGGACCTGAGCCCGCCGCCGCAGCAGCTCACCGCCTTCCTGCAGCAGCTCCAAGCTCTCAAACCGCCCAGGTTCAGGGGCTGGTGTCTTTTGGGGGCGAGGGGGGCAGACCCAAGAGGAACTCGGGGTTCTGAGAATCCCTGCTCTGCTCCTCAGAGGCGGGGACCAGAACCTGCTCCCGACCATGAACCGGTCCTTGTCAGTGCCAGATTCGGGCTCCCTCTGGGACATACATACCTCAGCCTCATCACAGTCAGGTGTGTGGCCCGCCTGTTCCCTGCCCCCGTGTTCGGAGCACCCCCCGCAAGTCCCTGGGTGGGGGGGGCTTTGTGTCTGCTCCCGCCTCCGGCCGCTCCAGCCCAGCCTGAGCCGCCTGCTGCGGCTGCCCTTGTTTCTGCAGGCGGTGAGGCCAGTCTTTGGGACATACCAATTAACTCTTCGACTCAGGGTCCAATTCTAGAACAACTCCAGCTGCAGCACAAAGTGAGTAGGCTTCCCGGGGCCGGGGTCCTCGGGCGGCGAGGGCCGGGCCAAGGCGGGGAAGGCGGGGAAGGCCGGGAAGGCCGGGGGCGCGGCGCCCAGGTCTGCCGCCTGAGCTCGTTGGCTGTGCCAGTTCCAAGAGCGCAGAGAAGCCGAGCTCAGGGCGAAGCGGGAGGAGGAGGAGCGCAAGCGGCGGGAGGAGAAGCGGCGGCAGCAGCAGCAGGAGGAGCAGAAGCGGCGGCAGGAGGAGGAGGAGCTGTTTCGGCGCAAGCAGGTGTGTGCCCGGCTGCTCCCGGCCTCGCCCGCCAGGGGCCCCCGGGCCCAGGCCGCTGGCCCTCACCGCGCTGCCCCGGCCCAGGTGCGGCAGCAGGAGCTCCTGCTGAAGCTGCTGCAGCAGCAGCAGGCGGTGGCCGCTGTCCCGGCGCCCCCTGCGCCCGCGGCGCCCAGCTCCCCGCCCCCGCTGTGGGCCGGCCTGGCCAAGCAGGGGCTCTCCATGAAGACGCTGCTCGAGCTGCAGCTGGAGGGCGAGCGGCAGCTGCACAAGCAGGCCCCGTCCCGGGAGCCGTCGCGGGCCCAGGCCCCCAACCACCGCGTGGTGAGCAGGCTGGCCCTTACCCCCCGAGCCCCGAGCCCCGAGCCCCGAGCCCCGAGCGCCAGGTTTTGAGCCTCCGGGAACCCCTTCCAGCCAGCTCCCAGAGTGACCCGTGGGGTGGGGGGGAGTTGCTGAGCCCCGACTTCGCAGCCTCAGTGCTGGTCTGTACCTGACTCTGGAGCGTTTCTCTTCTGGGCGGCCCTCACCTCGCTCCATTCAGCCACCTCCGTGAGCCTCCCCACTTAGCTGTTCTAGTGTGTGTGTGTCCGTATTGGGGCCACTCTGATTTTTGCCATCTGTACCAGCTTGGGGGCCTGGGCTCGGCCCCCCTGAACCAGTGGGTATCTGAGGCCGGGCCACTGTGGGGCGGGCCCGACAAGAGTGGGGGCGGCAGCGGCGGCCCGGGGCTCTGGGAGGACACCCTCAAGAGCGGCGGGAGCCTGGCCCGCGGCCTGGGCCTGAAGAACAGCCGGAGCAGCCCCTCTCTCAGGTGGGTGCTGGGGCCTGCAGGCTCCGTGCGGTCTCGGGCAGGGCTTGGGGGATGTAGCAGGCCTGCGCTGAACTCTTGCCTCTGATTCGTGCCCGGCCCACTCAGTGACTCGTATAGCCACCTGTCCGGTCGGCCTGTGCGCAAAAAGACCGAGGAGGAAGAGAAGCTGCTGAAGCTGCTGCAGGGCATCCCCAGGCCCCAGGACGGCTTCACCCAGTGGTGTGAGCAGATGCTGCACACGCTGAGCACCACAGGCAGCCTGGATGGTACAGGCGACAGACCCGGGGAGGCCGGGCGGGGCCGGGGCCTCCAGACCTGCATCAAGTGGGCCCTGAGCGCCCCTCCCCTCCTGCCCCTCAGTACCCATGGCTGTAGCGATCCTCAAGGAGGTGGAATCCCCCTACGATGTCCACGATTATATCCGTTCCTGCTTGGGGGACACGCTGGAAGCCAAAGAATTTGCCAAACAGTTCCTGGAGCGGAGGGCCAAACAGAAAGCCAGCCAGCAGCGGCAGCAGCAGCAGGTGAGGCTTCGAGGGCCCTTGGCAGGGGGGGTGAGGCTGCCCCTCACCCTGCTGACCCACCCTCCCTGTCTGAGCCTCACAGGAGGCATGGCTGAGCAGTGGCTCCCTACAGACAGCCTTTCAGACCAACCACAGCACCAAACTCGGCCCTGGGGAGGGCAGCAAGGCCAAGAGGCGGGCGCTCATGCTGCACTCAGATCCTAGCATCTTGGGTGAGTTTGGGGTGTGGCCATGAAGGAGGCTTTTTACTCAGCAGGGGCCAGGAGCCTGGGGAGAGCTCAAACCCAGCTTCTCCCCGGCTTCAGGGTACTCCCTGCACGGACCTTCTGGTGAGATCGAGAGCGTGGATGACTACTGACCAGCCCGTCCCACCAGCCCCTGGGCTGTAGGCCAGGGGCGGCAGCAGCGGCTTGGACCCTTGGGTCCCCAGCCTGCAGGCTCCCCACAAGGAGCATAGGAGGAAGCAGGGGCAGGGTCCCCAGCACTTGTTACAAACCACACGATGCACCTTAATTCACCCACCACGAGGCACTTTACAGATTGGGGGGGAAGGGTTTTTGTTTTGGGGGGTTTTTTTGTTTTTGTTTTGTTTTTGTTTTTTCTTTGAAAAAAAAAATTTTAAACAACCCTGAAGAAAACGTTAGGAGAGAAAAAAAAAAAATTTGTTAAAAACTAGACTCTAAGCACCCCTTCCCCCTCTAGGGACAGTGAGGGTGACAGTGGAAGGTCCACAGAGGTTTTTTGGGATTTTTGGTTTTGTTTTGTTTTGTTTTGTTTTTAAGAAAAAAAAAAATGGAAAAAAAAAAGGTTAGGAGATTGAAAGAAAAAACACACTGTTATTTTGGGGCAGTGGGGACACAGGCCCCACGGACCTGTCCTGCCTGGCCCCCGAGGCTGCACTTACCCTCCCTGCCCCGCAAGGTGGGCCATTGGGGTAACTGGAAGCTGGGGTGCCAGCAGTTTGCACAGCGAGGCCCCCTCAGCCCCGCCAGCCGGACCCGCTGTGAACGGCTCCCTTTGTTGCTGTGACTGCAGCAGGGGTGTCCGGGGTAGGGGCCAAAGTAGCCCCTTGGCTTTGCTGCTTTGGGGGAAAGTTGCACAAATGGGCCGGGCCGCCTCAGCTCTCTAGGCTGCTGTCCTGCGCTGGCTGACGAGGTAGAGGGGGAAGGGCCAGCCAGTGCCAGCCTCACCTGGCTGTCAGGGTGGAAGAACTTCCACTCTGGCCCCAGTGAGGGCTTCCCCCACTGCTGCCATTTGGGGGGGACGGCCTGGGTGTGAAGCTGAAAGCCTCAGCTCCCTGCCTTGCCACATGAATGTATTCTTTGGGCCACAAGCCCCTGCTGCGCCCTCTGCCTCAACCCTGCGCGAGGTGGGAGCGGAGCAGTTCCTCCAGGAGCTGGAGAGAGAGGCACCACTTAATGACTATTTTCTCCTGTGAAAGGGGCAAGAGGAGGGCCTAGGAGGCCAAGGGCGTGGGCAGCATGGGGCTTCAGGATGCGGTGTGGGGGCTGTTAGAAGGGAGTTCCCTGCCTGCAGCCAGCTGTGTGGAACGTGGACCACCCAGCTCTGCTCTGACCCCTCCATTGACCAAATGGGGAGGAGCAAGTGGCCTCTCCCCTTCCTGCTCCCCTGATGCGTTTTTAATGTTGGGTAAGGTGCGGGGGTCAAGAATAGAAGTGTTGTCTCTCCTGGGTCAGGGGTAGGCTGCCCTTCTGTTGCTCACCAACTTCTTATTCCCAATCACCTGCCTGGATTTGTCTCCATTTGTGGGGTTTTTTTGTTTTTTTTTTTAAAACAGTTTGTTGTATCTTTTGGGTTTCTCATTTAACTTCTCCCGTCGACCTCATTGCTCAGAGCGCAGTATTAGGGCAGGACTCTGCCACTGCCTCCCCTCCATGAATGTATTTATCCTTCCTGCCCTGGGGAAATGGGGAGTCCCCATCCATCCCCAGAGAGACCACATTTTTGTTTTGTTTTGTTTTCGTTTTGTTTTTTTTTGTTTTGCACCAAAGTGGCAACTGGGTCAGTGTTGGGGGATAAAGCTGGCCTCGGGGGTGGAGGGCTACCCTCCACCTGCTTCTCCCTGGTTTCAACAGTGTTAGCGTCCGTGAAAAGACTTTATTCTCTCTAAAGCAATAAGGGGGTGATGGGCCAGGGGGAAATGTCTTGCTGCTGCTGGCCCCCCAGCTCCCCCCTTCCTCACGCCAGTATTTGGCGGCATTAGAGGTGTCGGGGGAGTACTGTTGTGACTGAATGTAACCGCCCCCACCCCTGCCGCAGCCAATGCAGGGGAGGGGGGTGACACTCTTCCCTGTCTCTTCCTTCCCCTTCCCTCCCCCCAGCTAAAGAGACTTTGAACTTAGGGGGCCCTTGAGCCTGGAGAGGCCTTAACCCTGTGAGGAAGTGTAGGGGGAGCCCTCTCCCACCCCCATCCCCTTCTGAGAGTGGTCAATGTTTACAAGCCCCTGAGCCCCCCAGCCCAGGGACTCCACCCCCATTGCCGTCCTTTCCCACCCGTCTTCCTGGGTCCCAGCTGCTCTCCCACCCTCCCTGGGTTGGGGTGGGTGCAGGGGCTGTTCTGTATCCCCTTGTCTGCCTTGGACCCACAATCTCTCCCCTACCCCCACCCTGTGTGACTCCCCTTTCTTCTACCTGCCCCTGTAAATATTCCCCTTCCCCCAATAAAACTTGGTGTGTGTTCTCCCCTTCTGCTTCTGTGTCTTTTCTTGGGAAAAAGGGTCTTTGGGGAACAGAGACAAGGCTGAGCGCTAGGAACTGAAAGAGCTGTGGCCAGGGGCAACTGTGGTCAGCCAGGCAGAGGGCTGTGTGTGTTTGGGAGCATCCATGGCCCTGCTGGGCAGAAGGTCCTCCTGCCTGACTGTAGCTGAGAAGCTGTGGGAATTTCTCTCTGGTCCCTATTTATGAGAGGCTATATCCACCCCCCACCCCTGACACACACGCTGGTCTGCCCTGGGAACAGAGATCTGGAGTGAGAAAGACACAAGGGTAGAGACCAGGTACAGAGTTGGAATTGGTTCCTTTATGGAAAAACTGAAAATATAATAAAAATTAAAATTAAACCAGTTTTAAAAAAGCCAGCCCCTGGAGTTTCTACCTCCTGCCTCTGGCCCTCCAGAGGGACAAGGCCCTAACCCCAGGGCAGCAAAAGGATGAGGGCTTTCTGCCCCTCCTCTTCCCCCATTCTATCCCCATCTTATTATCGACAGTGGGGGCCCTCGGGAGGAACCAAACCTGGGTAGGGGAGCAGGGACCCAAGGCCCCGTGGCCCGGGGAGGGAGGCTCGGTGTTCACCCAGCCCCAAAGCTCCCGGCCTGTAGTGTGGGCATGGGCAGGGCCCCTCTTGGCCTGGGCCCAG
Source organism: Mirounga angustirostris (assembly GCF_029215605.1). Lineage (NCBI taxonomy): Eukaryota > Metazoa > Chordata > Mammalia > Carnivora > Phocidae > Mirounga > Mirounga angustirostris. The sequence goes on from NW_026991713.1 coordinate 172,998,144, forward strand.
CAGGGGGTAGCTGTTAGTTCCAGATCTTGAGGAAGGAGTCCCAGGAGCCTGTGGCCACAGCCATGCCATCATCAGTGACCCCAAGGCAGCTCACACGGTTGTCGTGGCCGGCGAGGACACCTGTGAGGAAGGACCATCAGAACCCAGGCTCCCTGGCCCCCCTCCGCCCTCCCCCCGCCCGTCCTCCCCAGCGCCCAGCACGCACCTGCGCGGTCGCCCTTCATGGCGTCCCAGATGTTGCAGTTGAAGTCGTCATAGCCGGCGAGCAGCAGCCGGCCGCTGCGGGAGAAGGCCACGGAGGTGATGCCGCAGATGATGTTGTCGTGGGAGTACATGAGCAGCTCCTGGTCAGCCCGCAGGTCGAAGAGGCGGCACGTTGCGTCGTCCGAGCCCGTGGTGAAGGCGTAGCCATTGGGGAAGAACTGCAGGACACAGGCCCCGAGCCAGATGAGGGCACAACAGAGCGGTGAGCCTGGCAGACAGGCCAGCCCGGCTCGACCCAGAACTTACCGCCACGGCATTGATGTCCGACTCGTGGCCGATGAAGGTCTGTCGGCACATGGAATCCCGCACGTCCCACAGCTTGATGGAGGCGTCACAGGCACCGGACACAAAGGTGCGGCCATCAGGGGCCAGTGACAGGGACATCACATCCCCACTGTGCCCAGCAAAACCCACTGTCTGCTGGCCTGTCTCAATGTCCCACAGGGCACTGGAGAGACGACACAAAGAAGGAAGGGATCACAGAGGGGTACAGGACGGACTCCCTGTCCTCTGCCGTCCTCTCCCCCATGTGAGCCCAGCCCTGACAGAACCTCCAAGGAAGGGGCACCCGGAGCCATTGGGTCACAGGAAAGGGAGGCGAAGTGTTCAGAAGGCCCCTGCTCGCTCAGGGCACGTGCTACAGGCTAAGCACCAAGGCAGGGGTACCCCAAGCAGGAAGTATAGGTGAGCCCCGACTCCCTAGCCCTGGCAGGGCCTCACCAGGTGGTGTCCCCGGAGCTGGTGATAATTTGGTTGTCATCCAGGAAGCGGCAGCACGACAGGTACCCTGGGGAAAGGGGCTGCTCAGCCGAGTCTCTACGGGCGGGCAGCACAGCCCCTCCCCCCGCAACAGCGCCCGAGCCCTGCCAGGTCCCTCTCACCGGTGTGGCCAGGCAGCTCCCGGCTGACCCGGACATTGCCCTCGCGGGTCTTGAGGCTGTAGATGGAGCAGATGTTGTCCAGCCCTCCACAAGCCACAAAGTTCCCTGAGGGCGCATAGGCACAGGTCATGACCCAGGAGGAGCGCAGAGGGATGGCATGGACCTGGAGAGAAGGGGGCAGTGCCCAGGGTCAGAGCCAGCCAGGGCCCGCGGCCCCACCCCATCCAGCCTCAGGCACCACCTCTACCTTGTTGGTGGTATAGCTGTCCCAAATGATGAGCTTCCCGTCCTGGGAGGCGCTGACCAGCAGCCTATTAAAAAAGTGGCGGGGGAGAGGCAGAGGGGTCAAGGTGTGAGGCTCCCTCTGGAGACAGGACACCTTTCCTCCTCTCTCAGCCGGTGGGAGGCCCTCCGAGACCACTCCCAGGAGCTGCCAGCACGGTCCTGTTTCCCACCCCCTGGGGCTCTCTGGGGGTCACTGTCTTCCCAAACACGCTCAGCAACATAGGCATCCCGTTCATCCCACCAGATCGGCGAGGCTGCGACCCCTGCCCCCCTCTGCCTGCTATAAACTCAGCCCAGGGCAAACACAAAAGCTCAGCACACAGCCCCAACCACACACACACACACACACACACACACACACACACACACCTTGAGTCTGTCCCCCAGTGCATGGCATAGATTTTTGCCAGGTGCCCACGGAGGGTCCTCCGTGTCCTCATCTGGATTCTCCCCACTGGGTCCAGCCCAGCTGTGATCTGGAGGTAGAGGCAGAATGGGCTCAGGGAGGCTCGGGCGGCATGGCCCACCAAGCACTATGCCTCAAACCCTTGCTCCTTTTCCCTAAACCCCAGGTTCGGCCCTGGATTCATCTCACCTGGGTCAGTGTTGAATCCCCACATGCTTTTCGGGCATCCTAGAAGAGATGGCAGAGCCCATCAGAAAGAGGCAGGAGGAGAGGGGGAGGAGGAGGCAGGGAAAAGAGGTGACAGAGGAGTGGAGAGGAGGAGACAGTGAGAGACTAGGGTAGCCACACACACAAAAATCCACCACCCACCAAGCCAGTACATGCAGGCCACCTGGCCCTGCCCGCTCAGCCTCCCCAGCCCAGCGGCCAGGCCCTCTCACCCGGATCTGGTTCCGGAGCTGCTCAGCCTCCTGTCTCAGTTGCTCCAGCTCACTCATGGCGCCGGGCCCGTGGGGCGGGGTTGGGGGCGGCTGGGGGCCGCGGGCCGGGGGCTGGGGGAGACAGCTCCTCGCCGCTGGCCCGAGGCCTGGGGGATGCAGGGCTGACGTCAGGCCCAAGGCCGCCGGGGAAGAAGGGGGAAAAGGCGGGGTTGAAGCGCGGCCCGGAAGGGGTAAGCGCCGGTCGGAGGAGGGGGAGGGGACAGCAGCGGTGGCCGCGGTCCCCCAGGCAGAATCGGGGTCTCTGGCACAGGAGGGATGTTGCCCAGTTACAGCTGACTTCCCTAATCTTCCTCCCGCCCCCCGGAAACGGAGCGGGAAGTGCAAGAGGAAGCGCAGGGGAAACCCCTCCCTCGGACAGCCGCCCGGGCGGGACACCCGCGGCAGGAACTGAAGGGGGGGACGGGGGGAGGGGGCGGGGAGAGTCCCTTCGAAAACAGACCTGGCGTCTGCCCTGGCCCGCACAGGCACCGCCCTCCTAGCACCTAATTTTAAAAGGGGCGGTGCCTCTTTAAATTCACCCCCACACGCCGCACACCCTCCACACACACCCCCAGCTTCGACTGGGGTGGGGGAGAGACCAGAGGGGGGAGCTGGGCTGTTCGTGGGGTTGCCTAGGCAACCGTCACCCGGACTAAGAGCACCTCATTGGTGAAGTGCCCCCACCCTAGCCCTGTTGCCAAGGCAACCGCATCCACGGCAGAGACCTGTAGGGTGGGTGACCCCACCCCCGGCCCCATTTCCCCCGCCCGACCCAGCCTCCCGCCCCGACCCAGAACCGGCCAGGGTGGCTGTTTACAGGATTTGGGAAAGCCGATTGGCACTAATAGGTTCGGGACGGCTCACCCTGGATAATCCCCGGGCCGGCTGCGCCCCATTAGCCGCCCCCCGCGGGCGGAGGGGAGGGTGGCGGGGAAGGCAGCCCAAGCCGCTGCTCCCTCCAGCGCCGAGGCCGCCCGCCCCGGCGCGCCCGCAGAAAGCCCGTGGGAGCCGCTCTCGGGTAATTAATTAGTGCTCCGAGGAGAGGTCCCCGGCCCCGAGGCGCGGAGCTGCTCTCTCCCAGACGCGGGCCAGCGGGCGGGCTGGCGGCCCCAAGCGGCCCGGCCCTGCGCCCTCGGCACCCCAGGAGCCCAGCCTCCGAGCTCCGCGCGCCGGGGCCCCAGGGGCCCGGCTGGCTCCGCTCCAGGGCCCGGAGTCCTGCCCCCCTCTCTGGACACCTGTGTGCTCTGGCCATGCTCACTGCACTCTGCCGACCCAGACGTTCCCCCACCCAGCTCCCACTTCCCCCAGGCCCTGGGCGTTCCTCTTCCCCACTGACATTTCCCCTCTGCCAGTTCAGCTTTCTACGCTAGCGCCGGGGGATGCCCCTCCAAAAAAGCGGGGAGCCGGGGCGGGGCGGGCAGAGTCTCCCACTCCATGTCCCCAGCTCCGGACAAAGCCCCTTCCTTCCAGCTGCCAGCAGCCCAGGCCGAGCGGCAACGCCAGAGGCCAGGGGCAGAAGGAAGCAGGCCGGGAGGAAGCCGCTGGGGGCGGGGGCGACGCTTCCAGCCCTCAGTCCCCATCACCCTCCAGGGCCCCCTCGGCGGCCCCCGGATTCTGGGCATACAGCATCCGAGGCCCTAAGGAGAAATGGGGGTGCCACCGCCTCCGCAGGTCTGGCGGGGCGAAGGGGAGGGGACATGGGAGGGTCCCGGATCTGGCAGCTGGAAGGCGCGGGCCGGTGCCGCGCTGCGAAGCGCAGTGGGCCTGGCCCTCCGGCCCCCACGACCTCCATTTTGCCCAAAAGAAAGCTAGGCGTGGGATGAGGGCGTCCCGGGGAGCTGGGCTTGGGGTTAGGGCTAGTAGAGGGAACAGGGTGCCGAGGTCTCCGGCCTAGGGTAAGGGGGCCAGAAAACACGGACAGAACCCAAATCGAGGGGAAGGTGGAGGCGAAGGGAAGGGTGGCCTCGCGGCCTTGCCTGCCTGTCTGAGGATTCTGGAGTTTTGCAAGACGAATGCCGGCATGGGTGCAAAATGGGAGGACACGAGGGGTGCTACCCAGGGGCAAACGGGAGGGTGGTGATGGGGGAAAGGGGGCGGGACGGGGCCTAGAGGAAGCCCGGAATTTGGCCCCCCAACTTCTCAGGGAGCAAGAGGCAGGAAAGGCTGGGATGGAGTCTGGGGTGAGGCAAAATGCCCCTGACGGTGCAGGGAGCGCGTGCATTATTGGGGACGAGGGTCCCCCCAGTTCCCCTTCCGGGTTTGGGAGCGACGGAGCCAGAGGAAGGGAGGGGAGGTCTGGGGTGCTACGTCCGCTCCCCAGAGGCCAGACCGGGGAGACAGAAGGAAGAGAGGTTCCCCCACGGGAATTTGGGGCTGGGGGAGAGGAGGACTTCTTTTGTCAGCGGAGGTACCTGTGGCGGTGGGATTCTGCGAAGGGTCGCTAGAGGGGCGCGGGAGGTCCTGTCTTCCTCCGCGGCGGAGGCGGCAGCGGCGGCGACGCGGATGGATTTCCTCAGTCACCCCAACTCAACCGTCCAGCGCTGCTCTCCCCAGAGCGGAGGGATCCCGCCCGCCAGTGACGCGGCCGTCGCCGCCGCGCCCAGGGCCCGGCCGGGCGAGACCAACTCCTTAGTGGGGGGACGCCGGAAGATAAAAGACCCCTTAAGGGGCAAGGATTGACTCCGTCACAACAAAGATAGCACACCACACGATTTCGACGCAAAAGGGACCAAAACAAATGCTTTGCTTCCCGAAAAGGAGCAAGACATCCCCCCTGAGACTGATAGAGGTGGTACCGGCATAGGGGAGGGGAGGGGGGGGGAAAAAAAAAAAAACCCCGCTCTCTGGTCACGTGACCTACCCTCCCGGATTGGGCGGCTCCAGACTGGGCCCGAGAGCTTGACGCCCCAGTTCTTGGTTCAGCACGCCCCTGTACCCGGTGAGACCACGCCCCTCCACGGGCTGGGACCGAGCTGGAGAGATCCCGGCCCGCGCGGGACGGGGCCGGCGGCCCTGGCGCGGCAGAGGGAGGGAGCTGCTCTTGCGAAAGTCCCCGAGGAATGGTGCGGGCCCCTGAACCTGGGAATGGTGAGAAGAGTCGTGCCCGGAAAGTTCCCCAGCGTTGCCCCCTGGGCTTTTGTAGAAGTCTCCCGGAGTGCGTGACACTGTAACAACAACAACTCGTATTTATTGAGTTCCGTGCTTACTTAATCCTCACGACAGTGCTGTGAATTTCGGTACTAGAGTTGTCCCCATTTTATAGTAGTGGAAACGGATTCCTAGGACTGCAGAGTTCAGATACGAACCAAGGCAGCTTTAGCGACTTAACTGTGCAGTAATATCAGTACTAGCCTCTTGAGGAACGCTCCCGTGGACCATCCCTGTAAAGGATTGAGAATGTAAGCATAGGCCTTAGTTTCCACCTCTGTAAAATGAGTGTTGACTGCTGCCTGCCCTGCGAGTCACGTTGGAGTGTTACGAGATTCTGACAGGTTGTGAAAATGCTTTGGAAGGTTCAAGTCAACGAATAGCCTTCACTGAGTCCTTATCCAATTTAAAAGTGAAAGTATCGAAACAGAGAACGTCTTGTAGCCTCCGTTAAAGGCATTATAAAAAGCGTTCAAAGCACAATATATATTTTTTAAGAAAATAAGAAACCAAAATCATATTCTTCGTTATGCGCAAATCCCATTTATGTGCACTTACCAGTTTGATGATATTTTAGCAGGAGATGATAGACGTCAGTTAGGCATTAGAATTTGGAAGGGACCTTACGGATAATTTTCTTCAATTTCCTGTCAATCTACAGATGGGCAAAGTGACTTCCGAAAAGTCACTTAGAAAACTGGCAGCCTAGGACTAGAACCCGATTTTGTTAATCTCTGTAGGGCATCTGACACTGCTTCCTCTCACTTCTGGCTTCACTTTTCCTCTCACTTTTGGCTAATATGCTTCTTTGTTTTAACTCATTCAGCAAACATTCACTTAGTCTCAGTGATGTACGAGGCAGGGTCCTAGGCACCGAGGATACAACCATGAACACGTGCACCCTTCCTCTACCTGCAGGGAGGTCACAATCTACAGAGGAGACCGATGGTAGATGATCATTGAAATGACAATTAGCGCTGGTGGCTTGGAAGTGCCATTTGCTAAGAGCAGAACATTTGGGAGGGGACACATTTGGGGAGGAAGATCAAAAGTTTTAAGTTGGGGCATGTTAGGTTTGTAGTGCCTAGGAGAAGTGCAAAGAAGAATATTCAGAAGGTGGTTGTCAAAGCAGGTCTGGGGCTCAACAGAAGAATATGAATTGGAATAGAGCCTTGAGAATGAATGGCATTTTAGAGCAGATGAAGTCATAGAGAGGTTCAGGAAAAGACAAGATGGCCTAAGACCAAGCCCTGAGGAACTCCAACATTAGAGGTCAGGCAGAGGAGAACAAGCTGCCAAAGGAGAAGCCAGAGAGCTAACAGGAAAATCAGGAGAATGTGGAGTTCTGGAACCTAGAAGAAAAGAATGTTCCAAAAAGGGAATGACAAACCATGTTGAATGCTGCAGAGGGATGAAGCAAGCCTGGACTGGAAAGTGTGCATTAGATTAAGTAATGTGGAGGTCATTGGTGACTTGTGTCAAGAGCACTTGCAGTGAATGCTTTGCTTGCAGTGGGCTGAGGGTAAGTAAAAAAAAAAAAAAAAAAAAAAGAGGCAATGGAGAAAACGAAAGTGGTCAAAGCTCTGGGAATCTTGACTTGGAGGGGGTGGGGCGTAGAAAGGTGGGGCTGCATACAGTGAGAGAATTTGAAATCAAGATATTTGCGTTTTGATAGGAGCTACTGGAACTTCTTTAGATGATAATGGGAAGGATGGGGGTTGGGGGAGGTGAAGGATACAGATGGGTAGGGGATGGCCAATGGATGACCACCTTCTCTGAGAAGGCAGGCGCCCTGGAGCAGATGTGGAGAACCTGGCTCTCACGGGGCATGGGACACTTCCTCCTTCCTCTGACTCTCCTTTCTCAGGCTTCTCCTTGGTCCTCCCCTCCTCCTCTGGGCATCTGTAAACATTGTTTCTCCCAGGATCCCAGCTTCAGCCTCCTTTTTTCACTGGTGACTTCCTCCGTTACTGTGACTATCCTTGAATTGCTTATACCTCTCAAATCTCCATCTCCAGCCCAGATGTCCCCCTGCTCCCGGTGTAGACTTGGTGTATGTCCAAAGGCAGCCTGGATATCTTCACCTGGATATCTTCACCTGGATGCTCACAGACACTGGTGTGCTGGAGTTAGCTGTGCCAGTTCACACCAGCTCACAAGAGCCCAATGTGTACCTCTCTTCCCAACTCCTTGTTCAGTGAAGTCATGTTGATAGTAGTAATTTTTAATTGTCATGGTGGGAGTATTTACAGCATGGAAATCGGCGAAGGCTTCAGATCAGGGCTCCCCTCTCCAGAAGAGCTGATTTTTAAACCATTTACTATACACCAGTGGTCACGGACATGTCACATTCAACACATTCAAAACTAAATTAATCCTCTTCTACGCCACCCCACCCTGCCCAACCCTACCCTTTCTCTGAATCTCGTGCCCAGTTAATAGTATCTCCCACCCAGGAGCTTCTCACGCCCTCATTCCGCATATCCAAAGATGGTCAGCTAGTTATGGTATAGGCCAAGCTGCTATAACAAAGAGACCCCAAAATTTGACGGCTTAAGAGACAACTTTTTTTTTTTTTTAAAGATTTTATTTATTTATTTGAGAGAGAGCACAAGCAGTGGGGAGGGGCAGAGGAAGAAGCAGACTCCCGGCTGAGCAGGAAGCCTGACGCAGGGCTGGTTCCCAGGACCCTGGGATCATGACCTGAGCCAAAGGCAGATGCTTAACCAACTGAGCCACCCAGGCACCCCAAGAGACAACTTTAAAATAGATCCTCCAGGACTGTGGGGGCATCTCTGCCATCCTCAACACCTAGCTTCCATCTCTGTGTCTAGTGTGGCCCAAGCAGCTTTCCACAATCATATCTGAATTTCATCCATTGGGAAGGGCGGTGGGGTGGAAAGCACAAGTTCTTTCCTGTTTAAGGACAACACTAACATCTGCTCAGAGGTTGGCCAGTTGCAAGGAAGGCTGGGAAATGTAGTCTTTAGCCATATACCCAGCTAAAACATTATTAATAAAGCAAGAGGGGAGATGGCCATTGATGTAAACTTGGCAATCTGTGTCATTGGTGGATACATCTTGTCCATGCTCCCTCTTGTATATTGCTTAAATCCATCCCTTCTGCCGTATGCCAAATGCTATTACCCTGGTCCTCGCCTATATCCTGGCCTCTAAGATAGTTCCTCTCTATTCATCTATCAAATAGCTGCCAGACATATCTTTCTAAAACACAAATTAGATCATATAACTTTGTTGTTCAAAACTGTGCAGTAGTTCCCTTCTCTCATGAGAAGGGCCAAACTTCATGACACACAGGCTGGGTCCTGTCCCCTCCCAGAATGCCTTCCACCCCCACTCCAATTCGACTTCCTTATCAGCTGGGAAAATGCAGTTCCATTTTCTCAGGCTTAGTTTCAATACTGCCTCCCTGACCACACTGTTATTTGTGCCCCACTGCAATGCTGGCCCCGTTCCTATTGCAGCCTTTACTGGACTGTTTATTTCTGGGCACTCACCGCCTTCACTAGGGAGAGGCTCCCTGTGAAGCCAAGATACCTGATTTATCTGGCAGAGGACTGGGGAAGAGCTCACCGAGCAAGGCAGAGACCCTCACAAGATGCCAAATCGTTTCCAAAGTGTGGGGTCTGAGAGTCCTGGCCCTACCACCTTTGACCTCATTACCAGATGTTCAGCTTTGGCCAACCTGAATGTAGGCCTGGAGGGTGCGAACCTCCAGATGATTTTGATGAATTTGTTTTGTTTTGTTTTTAAAGATTTATTTATTTGACAGAGAGAGAGCGAGCGAGAGAGGGAACACAAGCAGGGGGAGTAGGAGAGGGAGAAGCAGGCTTCCCGCAGAGCAAGGAGCCCGACGTGGGGCTCAATCCCAGGACCCTGGGACCATGACCTGAGCCGAAGGCAGACGCTCAATGACTGAGCCACCCAGGCACCCCAATGAATTAGTTATTTAACCCTCCATCTTCCAGCATAGACATTAAACCCAAGGAGAGTCACATCAAGTTATGTGAGCCATTTTATTCCTGGTGTCTATCAGGCATCTAGAGAACATCTATGAAATGAATAGAAGCAAGGCAACATTTTCCCCAGGATCAATACTTTTCACACGCCGCAGTTCAAATCTGAGTTCTGTCATTTACACCAGCTAAGTGACCTTGGGTAAGTCACTTAATCTTCCCATGCCTGTTTCCCCTACAAAGTGGGGATAATAATCAGGCCATTATAAGAGCTAAATTACTTAACATTTGTAAAGCACTTATAATGCTTTACATCCAGGCACTGGATGTTTTGTGTTTGCTAAACAAAAATTGAGTTTAGGTATGAACGAATTGGTCTTTGGCCACTCTTCCAGTCTCATTTCCCCCTGACTGTAGTCTGTGCCACCAGCTCATCAGCAACCTTCCTTCAAGACTGAGCTCCTAACTCCACATATGTTCATGTCTCTAGAACTTTGCACATGCTATTCTCTGTGTGGAAGACCTTTCCCACCTTGTTCACCAGTGAACCCCTATTCATCCTTCACAATTCAGCTCGAACTTCGCTTCCAGAAGCCTCCCTGGACTCTCAGAAACAGGTAGCCCCTCCCTCCTCTGGGGCCCCACTACCCCCCCACTTTCATGCATGTCTGAGCTCCCCACTGCACCAAAACCCCTTGAGAGCAGGGATAGAGCTTATGCATCTCGGTATTCCCATGCCTTGCACAAAGATATTTGCTGAATCAATGAATGGGTAGTGAAATATATTAATAACATTTTATCATATCCACTTACATAATACAATAGAATCGTAATACAGTACAATGACACATGAACATTGGCTACAGTTGACTGGTAGGTAAATCAAGTCCAGTCATGTAGTCAGCCAGCTATAGTTTTTCCACCAACCATTAGAGGGAAATTCAGTTCTCATTACAATACTACAGATTTCTTTTTTTTTTTTTTAAGATTTTATTTATTTATTTGACAGAGAGACAGAGAGCACAAGCAGGGGGAGCGGCAGGCAGAGGCAGAGGGAGAGGCAGGCTCCCCACTGAGCAGGGAGCCCGACACGGGGCTCGATCCCAGGACCCCGGGATCATGACCTGAGCCGAAGGCAGACGCTTAACCATCTGAGCCACCCAGGCGCCCCAATACTACAGATTTCTAACTTATGAATAATAGTAGTAAAGCCTCAAAAACTCCCAGGAACATTCTTAGGACCAGTGTTTACTGAACAGTCCTGCGTGCCCAGCTCTGGCATCAGATTGAGTCTTCACTCCCAGCTATCCTTCAGCTAGGGACAGTGAAGCTTGGACCGGGACACAGAAGTATTATGAAATAAGGTCATCTCTCAACTGGTTGATGAGAGATTTGAGTTCTAGTCCTGGCTCTGCCCCAGTCGACTGTGTGACCCAAGACAGGGCCCTGCCTCCGTCTCGGGAAACCCCTGTGAAATCCAGGGGCCGGATCCATGATCAGTAAGGTTTCTCCTGACTTGGGGCAGTCTCTGAATCTGAGACCCTGACTGGGTAAAGGGATGGGCGATGGAGAAGTGAAGTTGTGTCATTAAATGTCAACAAAAGGAAAGGTGCAGGCCACGAATAGAATCACTTTCCACTCCAGTGTCCCTGTAAGCCTCACCTCAGCAATAATAACGATAACAATAATAATTATGTAAGATAAAGAAATGCAGGTGCCAAGAGGTCAAGGGGCTCATCCAGTCATCCAGGTCTCATTTATAGAGGCCAATGACTAAGGCACTCAGGAATATTTCAGTTTCCCAATAGAGTCAGCTCTTTCCCCTACAGCTCACCTCTCCCACTTAAGCCTGGAGGCCTCCAGTCTGAGGTGCTAGGCCTGGACTCCCAACCAACCTTGGGCATGTGAAATGCCAATGGTGCCAATGGGTAATCAATGAGCCACCTTAAACCATCCGTCCTTTGGGTGGGGACAGGTGAAGTCTCTTCCAGAGTGGGCATCTAGTGAGCACACTACTGGAGCATTGGCTGTTGCAAGGTACCCTCTTCCTGTGCCATCCATGGTCTTTTTTGGGGGGGGGCTGAAACCCACCATCCATGGTCTTAATGCTCCCCCCACCCTCAGCAAGTAGGTGGGAGTGCCCTCAAAACAAACATATTCATATGCATACACACACATGCACACACACATACACACACATGCACACACATATCCTGACACGCATAAGCCCATACATACAGGCACACATCTACACACATGCTCACATAAGAGTCTCTCAGCTAAGCCAGGCTGTCAGAGATGCTTCTTCCCCTTTGCTATTAAAACTGCTGTGGAGGTGGTGGCAGGCCAGGAAAAGAGCTGGGGAGAAATAATGAGGAAAGGAAGCTAAAGATGGGTTAGCTGAGCACGGGTACACGTGTATGTATAGGACCCACGCACCGGGGATGGGAGAGGAAAAGAGGGGCCATTAGAAAGACAAGGGTGGTTGGGCGCCTGGGTGGCTCAGTCGTTAAGGGGCTGCCTTCGGCTCAGGTTATGATCCCAGTGTCCTGGGATGGAGCCCTGCGTCGGGCTCCCTGCTCGGCGGAGAGCCTGCTTCTCCCCCTACCACTCCCCCTGCTTATGTTCCCTCTCTCGCTGTCTTTCTCTCCGTCAAATAAATAAATAAAATCTTAAAAAAAAAAAAAAAAAGAAAGACAAGGGTGGAAAGAAACGGGGAGAAGATGGAGACACACCCCCTCCTGTACTTCTTCTTCCCTTCTTCCTTTCCCTCCTTCGCCCGGTGATTTCATTCAGGCTTCAGTATGGCAGAACCTCGCTCAGGAGCCTGAGCATGGACAACTCTCCAGGACTACGGTGCCCTCTCCTTGACCCCATTTTAAAAAGTAAGGGAGCAGGGGCCCCATCAGTCATCCTGCGGCGTCCTGGTCTCCAGATGGACAAGGTTTCCATCTCTTTTGTACGCCTGCTCTCTACCTGGCTATCCCTGAGGGTCAGTCTCAAAGTCCTTGCTATCCTCCCCCAAATCTTAAAGTGGCGGTGTCTGCCCCTTTAAAGCAGCAGCCCCCGGTCGGGTTATTGTCTAGCCTTGCAGCCAATCGGCGGCGCCATTGGGGGCGGGGGATCCGGCCTCCTGATTGGCCACCGCGCGCCCCGCCCCGCTCGGGATCCCCGGAGCTGTCCGGCCGTCTCGGTGCTGATCCCGCCGCCGCCCACGGGCCGTGAGCAGCGCTGAGAGGGCATTATGAGCGGGGGCGTCTACGGCGGAGGTGAGCTAGCCTCGGGCTTCAGGCTCCCCAGCCTGTAGAGGCCTCACCGGCAGCCCTGCACCCCGAACCCGCGCGACCTAAGCTCTGGGCACCCCAGGGCCTGTCACCCCGGCGCTCGAACGGGTTTGGGTCCTGCGCCACTCCTACCTTGGTCCTCCCAGGTCGGTCGGTCGCTTGCGCGCCCTGGGCTCACTCTCCACCATCCAACTCACCTCCTCCCGCCCCCACCCCCCACCGGCCCCTTCTTTCCCGGCAAGGAGAGTGGCCTGAATAAGGCCACCGGGCAAGAAGGGACGCTGGAGTCTTGATCCCCACTCCCAGGACCCCGGACTCCAGGCCGAGCTCCCACCTGCCCCGGCAAGCGTTGAAGGTGGCGAGACTGTGGCTCTGCCCTGACCTCCTCTTGGAGCTATCCAGGGGGAGAGAGTTTGGGAGAAGTCCCCTCACACACCTGTCTCCCCGCACAGATGAGGTGGGGGCGCTGGTCTTTGACATTGGCTCCTTCTCTGTCCGCGCTGGGTACGCTGGGGAGGACTGCCCCAAGGTGAGCCTTCCAGCCCTGACCCCAAGTCCTAGGGGCTCTGGACTCCTCTCAAGGCTTCCCAGTGACCCAGGGTTCTCACAACACAGAGAGCAGCTCTGCAGAGCGGGAATGTGGGAGTAAACCCAGGGGCGGGCTGAGGGCCTTGCTATGGGCCTGGACAGGGGCAGGAGGTTGATCCCTCTTCCTGCCCATGCCCCCCTCCAGGCTGACTTCCCCACCACGGTGGGGCTGCTGGCCGCGGAGGAGGGGGGCGGGCTGGAGTTGGAGGGGGAGAAAGAGAAGAAAGGGAAGATCTTCCACATCGACACCAACGCCCTGCATGTGCCTCGGGATGGAGCAGAGGTCATGTCGCCCCTCAAGAATGGCATGAGTAAGGAGCCCCCACCCACCGTCTCCCGCCACAGACCCGGAGCCCACACACCACAACCCGGGACACATCACCCCACACCCACGGAGTCTACCTTGCAGCTGCCCACAGCTGCCTGGTTCCCAGCCCAGGGTCCCGACAGATACCTAGGAAGGGGGGATTTCTGCTGGAACTGATCTCACTTCCCCTCACCCGGACTTGGCCTCCCTCCTTGCTTTGCTTCCTGTCCCTGGACCCCTGCCGGCCCACCTTCATCTCTCCATGCTGGTCTCCTGGCCCCAGTTGAGGACTGGGAATGCTTCCGTGCCATCCTGGATCACACCTACAGTAAACACGTCAAGTCCGAGCCCAACCTGCACCCAGTGCTCATGTCCGAGGCCCCGGTAAGTGCCTCACCCAAACCCTAGTCCTGCCCCAGGGGCTCCCTACCTCCTTTCTGCCATTCACTTCTCCCCCGAAAGCATCTGCCATCCATCACTCCACTTAACTTTTCAGACTTTTCTTCCAACTCCACCATCTTCAAGCACTTTTTTTTTCCTCCCTGGTTTTAGTCTCTATCCCTCTCCCTCCTCCTGTTTTATCCATTCATATCTTTTGCCCATTCAGGCTTACCCACTGCTGTTCCCCCCGCCCCCCCCCGCGCCAAAGTCCTTTTTGGACCTCTTAACTTAAAATTTTTGTCAATGTTATATAGGCACATAACCAATTTGCTTTATAAAGTATGTTAAGAAAAAAACTGCCATTCATATCCTCTTCCTTCCATTCCTCTTTTCCAGAGGAAACTGCTTTTCTTTTAGATAAGTTTTGTCATGTTCTTCCATATCTCTAAATATCACACTCAAAATGCTACTTATGGATTTTATGGGTTTAGGCATTGATTTCCCACCGTAGAAAATAAACATTGAGGGGCACCTGGGTGGCTCCATCGGTAGAATGTTGGGACTCTTGATTTCAGCTGAGGTCATGATCTCAGGGTCATGAGATGGAGCCCCACCTGGGGCTTCATGCTGAGCTGGAGCCTGCTTGGGATTCTCTCTCTCCCTTACCCTATGCTCCTCCCCTGCCTCGTGCATGTACACTCTCTGAAAGAAAGAAAGAAAGAAAGAAAGAAAGAAAGAAAGAAAGAAAGAAAGAAAGAAAGAAAGAAAGAAAGAAAACATTGATCTCTCTTTCCTCCTGCAGCTCATACCACACACTTCTCTCATTCCCCAACCTTAAATACAGTTGTATTTTAGATTTTTTTTAAAAATCATTATTCAGTATTTACACTCTTACGTTTATGTATGCTAATCAGGTCTGAGGCAGGCAATAAACTACAGTCACTTTTCTTTCCTGCACAGCTGTTTTCCCTAGAACTGAAAATTGTGCTGGTTTTTATTTTGCTTAGCTTTCTATTTATTTAATAATATGACCCTAAATTATTCATCTGTTTATTACTCATCTGCTTGTGTTATCTATATCCTTTCTCAAAACATTAACTCCATTAGGTATTCTATCAATTTCATCTTCTTGAAGAAATCTCTCCAAAAACCCACTGATTTGCTCCACTTTGGACTTTTTGCCTTCTACACAGAGGACACAGCTCTCAGCCTGACGTCTCTCTTCACCATCATCTTAAAGCATCCCTTCACCTCTCTCCTATGCTAGAAGTCCTATTTCTTGTATCTCATTACTCCTTTTCTTGATGTCCTCCCTTGTTTTCCTGGAGCACATCCTCCAGTAACTTTCTTAGAAAGGTCATGAGAAGTAAAAAATTTTAAGACCTTGCATGGCTGACCTTGATCAATAGCTTAGCTAGGTATAACATTCCAGATTGGAAATCATTTTTCTTTAAAATCTTGAAGGTACTTTTCCATTGTCTTCCAGCATCTACTGTTGCCATCTAGAAGGCAGAGCTATCTAATTCCTGATCTTTTGGTGTAATGTTTTTCTTTGTGAAAGTTTATAGAATTTTCACTTTGTCCTCAGTGTTGTATAATTTCTCAATATTGTATTGTTTAATATTCATCCATTGCTCTAGACACTCAATATGTCCCTTCAATCTAGAAACCTATGTCTTTCAATTCTGTGAAAAAATAAGTCAGTAATTATTTGATTAAATAGTTTTAATTACTTATTTGATGATTTATTTCTCTCAATATTGTCTGTTCTCTCTTTTGGAAAATATTATTTGGATTTTGCACCTCCTGAACAGGTCCTCTCATTTTCTTATTTTTTGTTTGTTTGTTTGTTTTCCTTCCTTTTCTCTTTTCCTCTAATTACCAAGATATTCCCTCAACTTTATTTTTCAACCCTTCTATTGAGTTTTTCATCTCTCCTCCTGTATTTTCAATTTCCAAGAGCTCTTTTTTGTTCCATGAATGTTACTTTTTAGGACATCCAATCCTTTCTTCATGGGTGCAATATCATCCATTATCTCACTCAGAATATTATTAATTTTGTTTCTGTTTTTGGAAGTTTTCATTTCCCTGCATGATCTCTATTCTTCCAAATTGCTTCCCCCCCCTGCCCTTTTTTGGGGGGTCTCTATCTCCTTTTTGAGGCTTTTCTCAGATTTCTGAGAAATCCTTGTTGTCTGCTCATGTTTGCAAGTGGTGGACTGAAACACTGATTGGAAGCTGTGTGGGACGGGGCACTCGTTGACTGTGGTGATAAAGGATGTTGCTATAGGATGACTTGCCTGGGATGATTGTTAGGCAGCCTCTGATAATTGGCATCTTTAGATCTCTGATGTAACCCACAGGGAAGACTTGTACCCTACAGACAGGCCTGATCACCTCCTTTCTGGGAGCCAAGTGAGGGAATAGGGCTGAGGTTCTCACCATTTAATATGTATGGAATCACTTACTTCTCCTGTTTTAAGTATAGTGTCTTCACTCCTGACAGTGTCAGGTGTCCCACCGGTCCAGAGACCCTCAGTTTTACTCTAGGGAATAAACTTCCAGTCTTCTGCAGAGGTTGGGGTGGGTAATAGCCCAGTGACATGGAACTGGGAAAAGAGTTTCAGGAGCCATCACCTGAATAGCTTTAAACAATCTTATTTTAGCTTTCCCTTGACCTTAACTGCCAGAGGTACCCAAAACTACCAATTCCTGCACTCTCTAAGGATTCTGCAGTTTGACACAGGCTGTTCCTGGCTTTTTCCACTACCAGCTTAGAAGTCAGTGTTCTTGAATCTGTTAAGTCAGTTACCACTCAACTATCTGACTTCTAACCTTCAAAACTATGTTGCTGTTTTCTCCTTCCTTATTATTCCCAAACCTTGAGGGTGTCTGTCTATCTCTCCCTCTCGCTCTTTTTTTTTTTTAATTTTTTTTTAATTTATTTATTTGACAGAGAGAGACACAGCGAAAGAGGGAACACAAGCAGGGGGAGAGGGAGAGGGAGAAGCAGGCTCCCAGCTGACAGGGAGCCTGATGCAGGGCTCGATCCCAGGACCCCGGGATCATGACCCGAGCCGAAGGCAGACGCTTAACGACTGAGCCACCCAGGCACCCCTCCCTCTCTCTCTTTTTTGAGTTAAAATTCACACAACAGGGCGCCTGGGTGGCTCAGACGGTTAAGCGTCTGCCTTCGGCTCAGGTCATGATCTCAGGGTCCTGGGATCGAGTCCCACATCGGGCTCCCTGCTCCTTGGGAGCCTGCTTCTCCCTCTGCCTCTCTCTCTCATGAATAAATAAATAAAATCTTTAAAATTAATTAATTAATTAATTAAAATTCACACAACATAAAATTTAACTTTTTTAATGTTAACAATGTGGTGGCATGTAATACATTCACAATGTTGTGTAGCCATCATCTTTATCTAGTTCCCCAACATTTTCATCACCTCAAAAGAAAGTACGTTTTCATTAACCAGTTTCTTTCTACTCTCCCTGCATTTGGCAACCATCAATCTGCTTTCTGTCTCAATGAATGTATCTATTCTGGATCTTTCTTATAAGTGGAATCATACAACATGTGACTTATGTCTGTATTTTTTCACTTAGCATATTTTCAAGGTTCATCCATGCTGTAGCATTTATCAGTATTTTATTCTGTTTCATGGCTGAGTAACATTCCATTGTATGGATATACCACAATTTGTTTTTCCAATTTATCCATTCATGGATTTTTGGGTTGTTTCCATGTTTGGCTATTGTGGATAGTGCTGTTATGAATAGTTGTGTATATGGATTTATTTCAGTACCTGTTTTCAGTTCTTTTGGATATATAACTAGGAGTGGAATTGCTGGGTCATAAGGTAATTCTATGTTTAACTTTTTGAGGAACTACTGATTGTTTTCCACAGTGGCTGAACAATTTCACCTTCCCACCAGCAATGTACAAGGGTTTCAGTTTTTCTATATCCTTTTTTTTCTTAATTTTTATCAACACTCCAGTGAGTATGAAGTGGTATCTCATTGTGCTTTCAAATTGCATATCCCTAATTGCTAACAATGTTGAGCATCTTCTCATGTGCTGGTTGGCTTTTGTGGCTTTATGTCTTTTTTTTTTTTTTTAAGATTTACTTATTTATTTTAGAGAGAGAGAGCACAAGCAGGAGGGGCAGAGAGAGAGGGAGAGAGAATCTCAAGCTGACTCTGTGCTGATTACAGAGCCTGATGAGGGGCTCAATCTCACAACCATGATATCACAACCTGTGCTGAAACCAAGAGTCAGACGCTTAACCAACTGCACCACCCTGGCGCCACCCCCTGTTTTAAAAAGTAACCTCTGTGCCCAATGTGGGGTTCGAACTCTTGACTCCAAGATCAAGAGTTGCATGCTCTTCCAACTGAGCCAGCCAGGCGCCATGGGTTTATGTCTTTTTTTGATTGCCCTCCTTTTTTTAAAGATTTTATTTATTTATTTGAGAGAGAGACAGAGAAAGAGAGAGCACGAGTGGGGGGAGAGGCAGAGGGAGAAGCAGACTCCCCACTGAGCAGGGAGCCCGATGCAGGGCTCAATCCCAGGACTCTGAGATCATGATCTGAGCTAAAGGCAGATGCTTAACCAACGGAGCCACCCAGGCGCCCCTAAATTACCCCTTTATTATACTTTTGCTGGAATCTTGGAAGAGGATAAAATTGGATGTTTGTATTCAATCCACAATTTCTACCAGAAATCCTCTTCCCAGCTTTCTTGCCTTTGAGATGATTAAAATGAGGAAGAGGGATAAACTCCTTTCAGTAGCCCGAAGTATATATTGTACAATAAAGAACAGTGGGCCAGCAGTCAAGAGACTATGACTCTACCAAGCTCTACCAAGGGCTTTGTGTGTGAACTTGGTCAAGTAACTCTCCCTCTCTGAGTTTGGATTTCCTCAGCTGGGTTTGGATTGTAATGTTTAAAGTTCTTCATAGTTCTCACATACTTAAGGTCTGTGTGGATCAAGAGACCGGACCTCTGTCCCCAGTCCAAGTTGTGTGTTTGTGTGTGTGTGTCTGTGCCTCTCCCTTTTTGAATCCTCCCCTCCTGCACTTTCTCCCCAGTGGAACACACGGGCCAAGCGGGAGAAGCTGACAGAGCTGATGTTCGAGCAGTACAACATTCCTGCCTTCTTCTTATGCAAGACAGCTGTGCTCACCGCGTATGCTCTGGCTTGAGCGGCTCTGGCTGGGTGGAGGGCCAGGGTGGGGTTTGTGGTGTGCCAAGCTGGAGGCTGGACCTGATCCTGTAGAGATCAGTGTCCTGGATGGGCAGACACACACCCTGTGCCCCATTAGTGCAGAGGGGCCCCTGTGGGCTAAGTGCTTTTGACCCTGGGGTGGCCAGATCAGCAGCTCTTTCCTATTCCTTGGATCAGGATGAACGGGGGGTGGGTGGGGAGGAGAGTTGGACCACATAGATAGCAGGGGCTGGGACTGGAGAGAACAGGGAGGAATATAGAACACTGAGGAGTTTCCTCCCCAAGCAGCCAATCAGCATTCATTTTTTAAGGATCTGCCTTGCATTGACCCCTGTGCTAGGCCCTGGGGCAATATGGCCCCTCATTTCAAGGAGCCCACAGAGCACTGAACCAAGACTAAAGAGAAACTGGGAGCTCAGAAGGAAGGAAAAAGAGGAAGAAGCTGTGATTCAGACAGGGAAGAAGAGACAGGGGTCTCAGGAACCTTTCTCCAGTGATGGGCCATAAACCAGAATGAGAGATTAGCAGACTGTGGATAGGCTGGACCAGGAGAACAGAGAGTGACCAGGCCAGATCTGAGTCCCAGTCCCCTCACTTGCTGCTGCTGTCTCTTTGACCTATCCATCCCACACCAGCTTTGCAAACGGACGTTCCACGGGCCTGGTGCTGGACAGTGGGGCCACCCACACCA
Organism: Mirounga angustirostris; assembly: GCF_029215605.1. Lineage (NCBI taxonomy): Eukaryota > Metazoa > Chordata > Mammalia > Carnivora > Phocidae > Mirounga > Mirounga angustirostris. The sequence goes on from NW_026991713.1 coordinate 173,018,065, forward strand.
CAGCCATCCCAGTACATGACGGCTACGTCCTGCAGCAAGGTGGGGCCTCGACCGGGGTCGTGGATGCCTTGGGGTGGGGGGAGGGACTGGCCCCTAACGCCCTGTCCCTTTCCAGGCATTGTCAAGTCACCCCTGGCAGGAGATTTCATCTCTATGCAGTGCCGGGAACTCTTCCAGGAAATGGCCATTGACATCATCCCGCCTTACATGATTGCAGCCAAGGTGGGGCCTCAGGGGAGTCTTGGGCACTCACCCTATGACTATTGACCCACGGACCCACTAGATATCAGAGAGGGGAGCAGCAGGGTCCCCAGAGGACCCTCGGTCCAGCTCCTTAATTTACAATCGGACAGGCTGAAGGACGTGGCCAAGGTCATATGGCCAGCTGGTAGCAGGATGTATGGGGGCCAGTGCGATAGATCCAGGTTCAAGGTCTGCCTCTGCCATGTGAGAGCTGCGTGACCTAGAGCAGGAGATCAAAGCTCCCCGCACCTCAGTTTATTCCCCTGCGAAGTGGAAAAACAGCATACAGGGTTGCTGTGAGTGTTGAGACACTGCATGCAAGGGTCCACCCTGGACCCTCACATGGAACATGGCTGCTTCTTTAAGGTTCTCGTCTCCCAGTGTATTCCCCATGCCCTCCGCTTTCTCTGGCTGGGGCCTGCTGCATGAGTGGTGGACATGGGGACAGGCTCTCCCCATTCTCTCCTTTGACAGGGAAGGAGAGACCCCTCTTGTGGGCAACAGAGCAAAGAACCCAGTGCCTGTTAGCTGCAGGAGCACAAGTGTGGTCAGGGTAGGCTGGGCAGGGGTGGAGTGGGGAAGGGTGCTCATAGGCTTTGTGCCCCACAGGAACCTGTACGGGAGGGCGCCCCTCCAAACTGGAAGAAGAAGGAGAAGCTACCCCAGGTTTCCAAGTCCTGGCATAACTACATGTGCAATGTGAGGAGAGAGTCCCCCGAAACAGCCCCGGCCCCTCCCCAGCTCCTAGTCCCCTGCCATGAGTAGAGGGGAAGGGACAGAGAGGCCCTGCAGGCGGGCGGCTTGGGGGTGCTGCGGAGGGAGCCCAGGCCCTCACCAGCTCCCTGGGTCCTCAGGAGGTAATTCAGGACTTCCAGGCCTCGGTGCTGCAGGTCTCAGACTCTCCCTACGATGAGCAGTAAGTGGAGCCCACGGCCCAGGGGTGGGAAAGAGGGCAGGCCTGGGACTCCGGGGGTACCTCTGGCCCTCTGTGAGCACCCCCAGGCAGAGTCTCTCTCTCTCCTGGGCAGGGTGGCCGCGCAAATGCCCACAGTGCACTACGAAATGCCCAACGGCTACAACACAGACTACGGGGCTGAGCGGCTCCGCATTCCCGAGGGCCTGTTTGACCCCTCCAATGTCAAGGTTGGCCCTGGTGGAGGGTAGCGAGGTGGGGGCTCGTTGGATTCCCCAGATGCCAGCGTGTGGGGGTGGGGGGCTGGGGAGGATCCCTGGGGTCTGGGGAGAGAGGGCAGAGGCCCACAATCCAGGTCACCTCTCTCGGCAGGGCCTGTCGGGGAACACTATGCTTGGTGTGGGCCACGTGGTGACCACCAGCATCGGCATGTGTGACATCGACATCCGCCCGGTGAGGCCCGAGCCTGTGTCTGGGCAAAGGGGCCCAGGAGCGGTGGGGAGATGGGCAGGGGCTGTGCCCTGACGGCGCACTCCTCTCTGCTCTCAGGGCTTGTACGGCAGTGTCATTGTCACAGGGGGGAACACGCTGCTCCAGGGCTTCACGGACAGGCTCAATCGAGAACTTTCCCAGAAGACCCCACCGGTAGGAGCCCACCCCGACCAGGGTCCTGGCTTAGCTCTTCAGGACCCAGTCCTTCCTCCTTCCCCGACGGCGAGCCTTCAGGCCACCAGAGCAGACCCCTCCCCCTGTGGCTTCCCAGTCTTCCCCACTTCCAGCCCTGTCCCTTCCCAGAACCCAGGTGTCCGCTTCCCCCAGCCCCTCTTTCCCCCCAGAGCATGCGGCTGAAGCTCATCGCCAGCAACAGCACCATGGAGCGCAAGTTCAGCCCCTGGATCGGGGGCTCCATCCTGGCCTCACTGGTGAGAGGGAAGGGGCCTTGGCCTGGCACTGACTGTGGGAAAGGGGCAGACCCACACAGCCCATCCCCTTGCCCGCCGCCTCCTTATTCATTCATTCAACAAACACTTATTTTTGAGAAAGACCAGTCAGTGCTTCCAGAAGGGTGAATAAGCCATCGGCACAAATCAGAGAGCAGAAGGACAGGAAGCTGGAGAGATTGGTTGGATGAGGCACCCACTGTACTTAGCAGAGGGGAGACACTGAAGGTTTGGGGCGAGGACGCGATGTGACAGTCCCGGGCATGTTTGGAAAGCCTATGTCAGGAATGAGTCTTTGGAGATCAGGGTGTGAGCTGGACATGGGGGGACCTTGGGAGGAGGCTCCTTCCATTGTCCCAGAGTCACAGAGTGAGTAGCAGTGAGGATGGGGTGGTGGGCAAGAGGCAGATAGAGAAGGAGACAGGCAGGCTGGTTCTGGAGCAGTAGGTGAGGAGTCCTGTCTGGGCCTGCTGCTGGGCACAGGCAAGACGCTGAGCAGGGAGCTGGAGATGCAAACTATCTCACGGGTGTAGGTCACACGGAGGGGACAGTGGGGCTATGACAGAGCAGGAAGGACATCTCCTAGAGGGGCAGCCCCCAAGGAGACAGAAACAAGGGTCAGAAATACAGGAAGCTGACGGTGTGAAGTTAGCTGGGGGCTGGGAACCTGTCAGCCATTCAGTTCCTGTGGGCCCACCTGCATGCCCGACCTAGTTCCCGCTCCAGGAGCAGGCCCAGTCCGGAGGCTGAGAGCATTAAACAGGAAGTCACCACAAAGTGTGGGGGTGTTCCTTCAAGGGAGGACCTGATCTAGTTCAAGGGTCACGAAGGGCCTCCTAAGGAGCATTCAAGCTGAGATGGAAGACTGAGTAAGAACTCTTGAGGCAAAGAGGGAGAGAGGGTGCCTGGGCCATGGAGAGAGGCAGGCGAGACCAAAGGCAATGGGCAGACGCGGGCGGACCCGAGGTCAGGAAGCTTACCGGGGCAGTAGAGTGGAGAGTGGCTTGACCGGGGCTGCTGTGGTCTCCACTGTGACTGGGGCTTGACAGAGGAGTGGGTATCAGGCTGTGGAACCGGGAGCTCATCTGGGGTCCAACGGACAGAATGTGGACAGCATTTGGATACAAGAAGTTAGCGAGAAGGCGTCCAGGACAATGCCCAGGCTGCTGGCTCCTGGCAGCTATGTCCAAGAGGAATGTAATGCGAACCATATATACAACTTTAAATTTTCTAGTAGCTGTATTTTATTATTTTTATTTTTTTATTTTTTTAAAGGTTTTATTTATTTGAGAGAGAGAGAATGAGAGACAGAGAGCACGAGAGGGAAGAGGGCAGAGGGAGAAGCAGACCCCCTGCTGAGCAGGGAGCCCGATGCGGGACTTGATCCCGGGACTCCAGGATCATGACCTGAGCCGAAGGCAGTCGCTTAACCAACTGAGCCACCCAGGCGCCCTAGTAGCTGTATTTTAAAAGAGCACCAAAAATCAGGTGAAATTAAGTTTAAAGAGTATACTTTATTTGGGGCGCCTGGCTGGCTCAGTTGGTAGGGCATGCGATTCTTGATCTAGGGGTTGTGAGTTCGAGCCCCATGTGGGTGTAGAGATTACTTAAAAACTGAGTCAGCCAGATGCCCCTACTTAAAAATAAAATCATTAAAAAAAAGAATGCACTTTAATTCAATATATCCAAAATATTATCATTTCAATGTGTGATCAATATAAAAATGAGATTTTTACATTCTCTTTCCTGGACTTAGTCTTCAGTATCCGTTGTGTGTTCTATAACTGTAGAGCACATCTCAGTTCCGACTAGCCGCACTTCAAGTGCTCTAGGACCACTATATTGGCCACGCCATATAGAAGGTAGGAAAGACCACCGAGGCAGGTTTGGGCCAGGCCTGGGGGAGCTCAGTGGTGGACATGCTGAGTTTGCGGTCCTGAGGGGCTCTGAAGGCTGTGTCCAAAAGACAGCTGAGTATTTGGGTCTAGTATTCAGCTTCAGAAACGGGAGATTGAGGGAGGAGTAGGGTTTCAGTGCATGAGCAAAAGTCCCAGGAGTGGAGGAGCTGGTTCAGGAAGGCTTGAACTGTGAGCCCAGGAGAGAAGCAGGGACAGTACCAGGGACACAGGCACTAGCTTTCAGGCAGAGATTAAGCAACCATCAGAGAAAAGGCAAAGTCTGAGATGCCCAGCACAAGAGACCCTCAAGGGCCAAGGTTCAACGTGGGGAGTGGCGTGCAGAGTGAAGAAAACTCCATCCAGAAGTTAGGTGGTACAGGAAAGGTGAGGGTGGAGGAAAGATTCTTTCTGGGAATGCGGGAGACTGGACAAGTTTGTAAGGCCTGATGGAGTGATAGGTGCAGGAGGAATTGGGGGAGGGAGGTTGGGAGGCCAGGCTGGCTGGCCTGAGACTGTAAGCTCCACTACCCAGCTCTAGCCCAGCGCCTGGCCCAGGGCAGACAGATGTGCAATAAATACTTGTTGAATGAATGAATCAACGTCGTGACTGAACGACAGGAGCAGGGGTATTCACCCTCTGAATATAAAGGAGGGCTAGGAGGCTTGGGGAGGTCGCTGCGGAAGGGATTGGGCGAGGAGGAGGTTTTCCGAGGGGCTGGGCCTGCACGGGTGGAATGTGGGGAGGCGCGACCACCCCCCTTCCTCCAGGACCATTCTGATGGCCTCTGTCGTGCCCCCGCCCCCAGGGCACTTTCCAGCAGATGTGGATCTCCAAGCAGGAATATGAGGAGGGAGGGAAGCAGTGCGTGGAGCGGAAGTGCCCCTGAGGGCGCCCCCTCAACACCCACACGCCAGCCCGCCGCGGTGGGGTAGGGGACGCCAAAAGGCAGGGAAAGGGTTTCCCGGCTCGGCCTCGGCTCGGCCTCCGCCAGCGCAGATCGAAGCCCCCACCCCCATGCCCTCGTCTCTCCCCCTCCCCTCTCGTCCGCTTAGATTGTGATGTTTCTGGGTTGAAAGGAGTAAAAATGTTTTAAGAAAAAAAAAAAGTTTGGCCTCCTTGGTGGGGGGCGGGAGTGGGGCAGGGGCCTGGGGGGAGGCGAGGGGAGGGCCACACCTACGTCCCTTGGTGATCCCACGGTGGACGCCGGGACAAAGTCTGCGGGCCAGGGCAGAGCCACAGAAGCCTCAGGTTTCAAAGGGGCGGCGACCCAGGGAGGATCACGCAGCGAGGATCCGGCAGAGGCCCGGCGAGAAGGCCCCAGCTAGGAGCGGAGTTGGGGCGGGAAGGGGGTGCTGGAGACCCGACCCCCTGGCGGGGTGGCTGGGGCCTTGGTGGGCGGGGCCTCGGGTGGGAGGCGGTGCCTAAGCCTCAGCGAAACTGCTCTCAGGTGAGCCCGGCTGCGCGGCGTCTTCCGTCTTCGGGTTCTTGGCATTGGCAAGAATGGGGCGGGGACGGGGGCACTGGTGCGCCCCAGCAGCTCTGAGTTTCTCTCCCAATTTGGGTCGGAGCTGAGGTTTCCCAAGGGAGACCCCGACATGGGACCCCTGAGCCCTTCTATTCCAGAGCTACTTGTCTGGGGGGCCTCGGTAGGGCTTGGGGACCTGCACGCCCCCGTGAAATTTTGGGTAAAACTTAGCAGTTTGTGCCTGTGATGTGTTCCTGGGGTGCCCAGACCCAACAGAGGTAGAAATCAAGTCGTCCCGTCACCAAAGAGACGCAGGTGCCCAGAGAAGACCATGAGTTGTTGAAGGTCATCCAACTCTGCCCAGGCCTTGACCGTCAATGCCTGGTGGGCCTCGACCCCGCAGCTCCAGGAGAACCCCAACATGGAGCACTCACTGGTCCCGCTTGACCATATGCTCCCACCCAATGCCCCTCCCTCCCCAGAAGTTAATAGGAGCCTGAGGCCCACTTTTCAGCCTGATTGCAATGAGAGAGGCATCTACGTGGCCAGACCACCCCCACCCCCACCCCACCCCCCAGGTCACACCACTGTGGCAACTTCAGTTTAGGATCGCTTGGGGGCAGGTGTCGGAACTGGGAACTAATGTGTTATAAGGCCTGGCTGGGCACTCACTGGTGGGCCTGCAAGCCAGACGACTTGAGGGGGAGCGAGGTTTTCGTGGTGGGGAGCTTAGGAAGGGGTCCCCGAGGACACTGGGAGGGGTGGAAGCAGGAGGGGGCATCCTTATCTTTTTGCCCTCCCCAGCCATCAGCCCCCCTCCCCCACCCATGACGGGAACTAGGAGTCCAAAGTCTGCGCCAAGGTCAAAAAATTGATTGTTTTGCAGGGAGGGGACAGGAGTGAGACTGTGGAGGGATTTGCAGAGGAGGGCACAGCCCCTCGTCCTCTAGCCTGGGCTGGGGGTTCCTATCTGGAAGGCTGGACTGAGGCCAGGACTGTGCCCCCACCCTTTCAGAGGGAGAAGAACGGCTTGGGCTCAGGCTGCCTGCCAGGGCTGATAAGGGGCCCTCTTGGGGTTCCCACAAACGGTTTATCACTGTGGGGGGAACAGCCTGCAGGGCTCAGGAGGGGGCACGAGCATGGAGCGACTTTGGGGTCTACTTCAGAGAACGGTAAGACCAAGTGGGGTTGGGGGGACCCTTTAGGCCTTCTCTCTGGGTCCTTCAGCCCCCTACCAAACCCCAAGGCTGGCGCCTCCCCTTCCCACCTCCGTCTCTCCCCTCCAGCTTGCCTCTCAGGACCCTTTCTCTTGCCTGGTGCTCCTCTGGCACTCCAGAGTCACTGTTGTGCCCAGATCCTGCCCCATCCCCCATGCCTCTTTCCCCAGTCTCATGCCCACCGTGCCCCCTGCAGCAAAGGTTGTCCCCACGACCCTCTCAGACCATCTACAAGCGTGTGGAGGGCACCCAGCAGTGGCACCTGGAGGAGGAAGAGGAAGACAGGGAGGAGGGGGCTGAGCCAGCAGCCCACTTCTGCCCCATGGAGCTGAGGGGCCCTGACCTGGGCTCTCGAGCAGGGAGGCAAAACCTCGGACTCTGGGCAACAACAGGACGAAGGGCTGCCCCCTACCTGGTCCTGACAGCCCTGCTGATCTTCACTGGGGGTGAGAGTCTTCCCGCCCCCACCAGTGAAAGGCCTGGGTTGGGGGGATTTATGGAGTCCAGAGTGGAGCACAAGGAGAATCTCCATCTTGCCATCCCTCAGCTTTCCTTCTGGGCTATGTGGCCTTCCGAGGGTCCTGCCAGGCATGTGGGGATGACGTGTTGGTGGTCAGTGAGGACATAAACTATGAGCCGGGCCCGGACTCCCACCAGGGCACATTGTACTGGAGCGACCTCCAGGCCATGTTCCTGCGGCTCCTGGGGGAGGGGCACCTGGAGGACACCATCAGGTAAGGATCAGCCTGCCCCCTTCCCGGCCCTTGCAAATCCTCATCCACTCACTTGGACTCAGAGTCCTTTCCTCTCCTCCCAGGAACCTGATGTGGGGTCCCTTCTGAGTCCTTCCACTTGCCTCCCTGGCCTCCCTGTTTGATGGTCCTGGGAAGGATGTCAGGCATTTGGAGCTGAGGGGAGGGAGGGTGTTCCAGAGATAAGACAGCAGAGGGCTTGGGGTCTGAACGTGGCACTTGGGAGATGCGGGAGCTGACTGTCTGAGTGAGAGCAGAGGGGTCCAGTATCCAGACAGGAGGCGGGATGGATCCAGAAAAGTCCTGAATGCCACATCACGGAGCTTGGATTTTGACCTGCGACTGTGGTGAGCTTGGGGGGGTGGGGAGGCACTGAGAAGGGACATTTTAAGGAATCAGAAAAAAAACAAGCAAGCAAATGCATTTGTGAGCACAGACCATCCCCCTCCATCTGCATTATGAGAGATGCCAGCCAGACACAGACCTGCAGGCCCGGAGCCTGGAGCATAGCACAAGCAGGTCGGGGTTTCTCCTGTTTTGCTGAGGTCACTTTCCCCATTGGGAAGGAGCTGCCCAGGTAGGTCCAGAGAAGAGGTGGGGCCACCAGTAGCCCTCTCTTGGGTCAGGAATAGTGTTTCAGTGGATTCTCCTGGGTTTTCTAAGTAGAAGGTCACATAAGCTATAGACAGTGAGAGATACGTAGCTTTTTTCTCAATGCTTAGACACTTTATGTCATTTTCATTGCTTTATTTTATTAGAGAGGACATGAATTTTAAAAAAATGTAAAAGGTAATGATGACAGCAGATAGGCCTATCTCCTGACTTGCATAGGAATGTTTTTATGCAGCTTTGTTATTGAATATGAACTTTGCTATAGACTGGATAGCTTTTTATAAATGAATCAAGGAAGTTTCCTTCTCCTCCACCTCCTCTTCCTCCCCTCCTCCTCCTCCTCCTCCTTCTTTTAATGATCAGGAAAGGAGGGACAGGTTTGGATTTTTTTTTTCAAATATTTTTCCAGAATATACTGAAATGATTTTTCTGCTTTAATTTGTGTCTGTATGTTTTCAGTTTATGTTTCTGTAGTAATTGGTATTGATAGATTTTCTTGTCTTCATGGGATCAATTCGAAACTTGATCGAGGCATATTATTACTCTTTGGCTACACTGCTGGGTCCACCTTGCCCAAAGACCTTACATTCATGGCATCAACAGCATGCAGCCCTTCTTATTTTCTTGAGCAACACTCGGTCGTCTGGGTACAGGCTGAGCAGGTGGATGGTTTGTCAGGTCCCACGGTGAGGTGTGGCACTGGGGATGCCATCAGAGGGCAGGGAGGCAAGAGGGTGATGGTGAAGGGGAGTGAGCAGTGAAGTGATGCACGACTCCAGGGTGGATGGAGAAGGAAGGAATGGAACTGTCTGGAGCACTCAGTGTGGTTGAAGAGCAGGCGTAGTGGGGGGTCAAGAAGCAAGCTGGAACCTGGAAAGATCTAGTCAGAGAGTGGGATATTGGGACTTTTAAGATTTATCTGATCAACTGTGTCCTATTTATCTGGATGTGTCCAGTACCTAGCACAGTGCCTGGCATTTAGCTGGTGTTCAGTAAATCCCCAGTGGATAAAGATTCCGGAGATGGAATTCTGGGTAACGCCAAGACCAGTGGGGGTGTGGTGAGGGAAGTGAGCAGCTGGACTCAGTGACACTGATGAGGTCATTCATTCATTTATCCACCAAATACCTTTGAGCACCTACTATGTGGCAGGTGCTTGGCTAAGTAGGTGGGGGCGATAGGGCAGAGAACAAAAGTCTGGGCCTTGTCCTTATGGAGCTTACAGTCTATGGGGGGAAATCAATACTGAACTAATAATCACATTCACGACACATATTTATTACTAGGATCGCTGTTTTGAAGGAAAAGTAAAGGATGTGGGGAATGAGTATAACAAGGGGGACCTGACTTAGAATGGGGGCCAGGGAAGGCTGCCTTGAGGAAGTGATGAGCTGAAGCCCTAGGGGTGAGTCATTCACCAGGCAAAGAGAAGGTGGAAAAGCATTTCAGGTCAGAGAACAGCAAGGGCAAATGGTCTGGGGTGGGAAATGGTGGCCTACTGGAGGAAGTGAAGGAAGGTCCATGTGGTTGTCTGAAGGAGAGCAGAGGGGTCCAGTATCCAGACAGGCAGTGGAACAGACCCAGAGAAGTCTTGAATGCCACATGATGGAGCTTGGATTTTGACCCATGACCCCGGGGAGCTGCAGTGACAAGGTGGATATGGCCGGGGCCATAAAAGGGCTTAATGGCTACACAAACTGCTTTGGATGTTATTCTGAGAGGGAAGAGAGAAATGAAGAATTTAAAACACTAGAGAATCATGATCAGATGTAGGGGGAGGGGTTTGTTTTGTTTTGTTTTTTAAGGTCGGTGCAAAGACCAGAGTTTATGATACTCCTGACGCAGTGGTTCAGTGTCTCAGTGAAGGGCTTTTTTTGGTTTGGTTTGGTTTTTTAAAGATTTTATTTTTAAGTTATCTCCACACCCAAAGTGGGGCTCAAACTTACAACCCTGAGATCAGGAGTCACATGCTCCACTGACTGAGCCAGCCAGGCCCCCCCCCCCAAGGGCTTTTTTATTTAATTTCCCTCCCTAGCCCTGAGCACTCTTTTCCATCCCCTCCCCCAGAAGCACCTCATCTGATGTTTGATGTGTGCCTTTAAATTCACACGTGGCTTTGCCATATATATAATGTTTTATGTGCATATGTAGATTTTTCAAAAACATTAATGTTTGTATAAAATCCTCTGTTCATTATTTTAAAAGTTAAGCCATATGGAAAATTATAAAGTGGAAAGTGTAAAAAAAAAAAAAAAAGAAATCCAAGATGTATTACTCAGATATAGCTATCTTTAGTGTGTGTTTTTAATTTTGATAAACTTTTTTTTTAACTTAACACAATGTTTTCAAGGTCTGTCTGTATTGCAGTGTGTACATCAAATTTATTGTCAGGCACAGGAATCCACAGTGTGCATCATCCATTTTACGAACACCCTGACAGATGCAGTTTCTTTTTTTTTTTTTAAGATTTTATTTATTTATTTTTAAAGATTTTATTTATTTATTTATTTGAGAGAGAGAGGGAGAGCATGAGCATGGGCATGGGCAGAGGGAGAGGGAAAAGCAGACTCCCCGCTGAGCAGGGAGCTCGAGGGGAGGCTCAATCCCAGGACCCCAGGACCCCAGGATCATGACCTGAGCCAAAGGCAGCAGCTTAACGGACTGAGCCACCCAGGCGCCCGGACAGGTGCAGTTTCAAACAAATGCTCGCTTTCCTGGATCGGGATGGGAGAGGACTGCAGGAACGGTACTGAGAAAGCCACAGCGACCATGGAGTCCTGGGGTGCAGGGGTCTTCTTGAGAGCTGAGGGGTGGAGGCTGAGACTAAGGCGCACCCTGCACGTGGATTTTGAAGTGGCAGCACAGAGTGAGGGGACCATGGTGTGGAGAGGAAAATGCTAAGCCAGATGCCAAAGTCCTTGATGAAAGTGGACAAGTGACAAACTGGCTGGAAGAGGGGTAGAGGAGGGGAGAGCTGGATGGCAAAGGCTTCAGCGGAAGCAAGGTTTACTGGAGGAGAAATGGGCAGAAATTCCAACAGTGGAGCCGGGAGCCTGCCTCGGCTCCAAGCCCAGGTAGTATGAGAACCTGAGTTCTTTCCTGAGCTCGAGACCCCATAGGAGACCCGGCCTCTCAAGGGACAGCTTGGGTTTCCGCCAAGGCAAAAGGTGGAGGGGTATTCAATGAGGCTGTGGAGGAGGGAGGAGTCTGCCTTGGAGAGGGCCCAAGTGAAGCCTATTGGCAGGGAGGTCATGTGGGGGCAGCCTGTGGCGGGGTGAGATGGAAGAACAGGGGGAGCTCAGGGTACAACAGGCTCAGTTAGGTGGTGACTATGGAAGAAGACAGGGTGAGGTCTCCAAGACAAGGGACCCCGCGATCATATCAGTAACCATAGTGTAAGATGTCTCCGTGAGGCGCAGCTGGAGGACAGGGGAGATGGGAGGGCCGCCTCTGCCCACTTAGTCCTTTGGAAGAAAAGCGTTTCCATGCGTGGGGCAGAGCACAGGCCTGTGTGCATGTGTGTGTGTGTGTGTGTGCACGGGCAGTCGATAGATTGGTGAGTTTGGCCTGGGCCAGGAAAAACCTAAGGGATGGTGGGCAGGACACCACGCTATCGGAAACTAAGGCTTTAAGCAGAAGGAGGCGGCCTTAGTGACAGCCCGGGTGGTGACTGGATGGATGGCGATGGCAGGGGTCAGGGAGAGACTTAGGAGCCCCTCACCGTCCAGGGCCCAGGGCGACCCCCCCCCCTTTCCTCCAGGCGCCCAGAAGTCCCTCTCCCCTTCCGCGCCCCAATCCCACCTCTTCCCGTTCAGGCAAACCAGCCTTCGGAAAAGGATGGCTGGCTCAGCCGGGATGGCCGCTCTGGCTCAGGACGTCCGGGGGGCGCTCTCGAGCCAAAAGCTGGACCACGTGTGGATGGACACGCACTACGTGGGGCTGCAGTTTCCGGACCCGTGAGTGCGCGGGGGGCGCGCGGGGGGCGCGCGGGGGGCGCGCGGGGGGGCGCGCGGGGGGCGCGCGGGGGGCGCGCGGGGGGCGCGCGGGGGGCGCGCGGGGGGCGCGCGGGGGGCGCTCACCACCTCTGCTCCTCAGGGCTCATCCCAATACCCTGCACTGGGTCGGTGAGGCTGGGAAGCTCGGGGAGCCCCTGCCGCTGGAGGACCACGACGTCTACTGTCCCTACAGTGCCACGGGCAATGCCACGGTGAGCGCCCCCTGTCCCACCCCCAGGACAGGGGCAGCGAGCGCCCTTTCGCGGGTGGCGGAGGAGGGACCCGGAGAGCACGCCTCACCGTCCTCCCCATCCCCAGGGAGAGCTGGTGTACGCCCACTACGGGCGGCCGGAGGACCTGCAGGACCTGCGGGCCCGGGGCGTGGAGCCGGCGGGGCGCCTCCTGCTGGTGCGCTTGGGGGAGATCAGCTTCGCCCAAAAGGTGAGGGTCCCTGGATGGGGGGGTGGCGTGGAACCGGGAGGGTGCGGGGCCGGGGAACGCGAAGATAGGATAGCGGCAGATGGGAAGCGTCTAGGAGGCTGTCGGAGAGAGAAAAGAAAGAACCAAGCGGGTCGTAAGAAAATGCTGGCGGGAAACAAAATCGGGAGGTTGGCATGGGGGACGAACACGGAGGAATGCAGAGGCCACTGGGGTTTGAGGGATGCCAAGGCACTGGGGGAAGGCGGGAAGATGCGGGTCAGGTGGTGCCCACAGCCTCACTGTGGCTCCATGAAAGCGGAGTGGAAGCAGTGCGACTTCACTTTTCCTTGCTTCTCCTGCCCTTACAAATCGGTTTTCTCTGGGAGAAGGAGTCCGTTAGCCACTTCCCTTCCCCAGGTGGCCAGTGCCCAGGACTTTGGGGCCCGAGGAGTGCTCATATACCCTGATCCAGCAGACTTCTCCCAGGATCCACACAAGCCCGGCCTGTCCAGCCACAGAGCTGTGTATGGACATGTGAGTCTGGGGGCAGCCAGCAGTAGATTCTTGGGGTCTGGACCTCTTTGTCTGGGATGGGGCCGGTAGGCTAGTCTTCGGAGCCCAGCTCACAGCTTCGGTGTGGACACCCGTTTCCTCACAGGTGCACCTGGGAACTGGGGACCCCTACACGCCTGGCTTCCCTTCCTTTAATCAAACCCAGTTCCCTCCAGTCCAGTCCTCCGGCCTCCCTAACATCCCCGCCCAGCCCATCAGTGCGGACATTGCCTCCCTCCTGCTGAGGTGAGGGGCCTGTGGGGGCCAAGAGGGGAGGAGGAAGGGAGGTGTAGCTAGCCTGTAAAGTGCTTTTGGGTGCACTAGAAAAAGATGGATCTTCTGAGTGGGCCCAGCCTCACTTTGAGGACGACACAACCTGCACAACTGTCCAAGGCAGCAGGCAGAGTGCAGAAGTAGAGCTGGAGCCAGAAGGTGGGAGGGAAAGAGCAAAGAGGGATCTCTGGGCTCTTCTATAGCCTGGGCCTCTGTGCCACTTCCGACCCTTTCTGCCCCACCTCTCTCCAGGAAGCTCCAAGGCCCTGTGGCTCCCCAGGAATGGCAGGGGCGCCTCCCAGGCTCCCCTTATCGCCTGGGCCCTGGGCCAGGCTTGCACCTCGGGGTCAACAACCACAGGGTCTCCACCCCCATCAGCAACATCTTTGGCTGCATCGAGGGCCGCTCAGAGCCAGGTGTGCCAGCTTGCCCAGCGTCACCCGCAGCCGGCAGGAGGGGAGTCGCCACTCATGAACCCTGGCTAGAGATGGGGCTGGAGCAGGAGGCCCAGGGGAGTGGGCAAGAGTGGTGCCCAGTGGAGGGGGTGGCAGGGCTGAGCAGGGAGGGAGGCTGGCAAGTTGAGGCTGATCTGGGACTGAGGGGGGATGGCAGTGAGTAGATCCCATGGTCAAATCTGTCCAGAGACAGGATGGGTAGTTTGGCACAGTAGTGAGTTCCCTAGCACTGGAGGTGAGCAAGCATGAGTTGGGTGATATAGCATGAACGGGAGTTCTGATGAGATAGATGAACCTTTCAAGCCTAAGTAGACACGGATGGCAGTGGGCAATCAAAGTGGGTTCTTGAGCCGAAGAGTGTGGTACCTACAAGCCCTGAGGGAGAGATGCAGGGGGGCCGTGATGCAGCTCAGAGGAGAATGCTGGAGAAGGGGTGGGGGTGGATTAGAGAGAAGCATGAAGGAGGAAAGCCTGTCAGGACTTGTGAGGGACATGGCTGACCAGGGAGGTGATGGAATCCAGCATGAGGCCAGGCACCCCGCTGAAGGAGCAGGCCATCCAGGCAGGGCCGAGGGGAAGGGGGCACTCTCCTGAAGGACAGCAAGGATCGCAGGGCTGGGGCTGCAGAGATGTGAGGGGCTGGAAGGTGGAGAGTGGTGGGGGCGGGGCTGGGAAATGGAGGCAAGGCCCCTCGAGCACGCAGCCTCCCAGGTAGTCTCTGGGTATTGCCAGTGTACGAACATGGACCCCAAGAGCCTCCCCTCCCGCAGATCACTATGTTGTCATCGGGGCCCAGAGGGATGCGTGGGGCCCAGGAGCGGCCAAGTCCGCTGTGGGGACGGCCATACTGCTGGAGCTGGCGCGGACCTTTTCCTCCATGGTGAGCAATGGTAAGGTCAGGGCCTGGGCCGGGCAGCTGGGGCTGTGGCCTGAGGCAGCACAGGGCAGAGAGGCAGTCAAGAGCACAGGCTAGAGGGCGGCCACGCAGACCTGGGCTCCAACACTGGCTTCCTCACGTCCCAGCCGCATGGCCCCGGGCAGGTCGCTTTACCTCTGTTTCCTCATCCAAATATGAGAGTAGAGTTGGCCCTCGAGCAGCACCAGGGTTAGGGGAGCCGACTTCTCCGCTCGGTTGAAAATCTGCATGTAGGGGGCGCCTGGGTGGCTCAGTCGGTTAAGCGACTGCCTTCGGCTCAGGTCATGATCCTGGAGTCCCGGGATCAAGTCCCGCGTCGGGCTCCCTGCTCAGTGGAGAGCCTGCTTCTGCCTCTCTCTCTGCCTGTCTCTCTGCCCACTTGTGCTTTCTCTCTGTGTGTCAAATAAATAAATAAAATCTTTAAAAAAAAAAAAAAGAAAAAAGAAAATCTGCATGTAAGTGGACCCAAGCAGTTCAAACTCATGTTCAAGGGTCAGCTGCAGTCATAGTCCTTGGTCTGAGTGAAGCATTAAGCAGGAGACTCCATGTGAAAGCAAGCTCCACACTGTGATAGTGGAGTCGGGGCAGACCGGCTGAGGCGGGCTGGGCAGGGGGCTTGGCGGGAAGGATGGAGGGAGCCCAGGGCCGCAGGACAGGAGAAGACAAAGATGGGTCTTTGCTTGGCCTCCAGAGGGGCCCGTCCTCCTGACCCGCTCTGCTTCCAGGCTTCCAGCCCCGAAGGAGTCTTCTCTTCATCAGCTGGGACGGAGGTGACTTTGGGAGTGTGGGCTCCACAGAGTGGCTGGAGGTAATGTGGGGTCCAGGGCAGGGAGTCAGGCAGTGGGAAGAGGTGGGGGGTTAAACTCCACGCCCCTCACCCCCAGGGTTACCTCAGCGTGCTGCACCTCAAAGCCGTGGTCTACGTGAGCCTGGACAATGCAGTGCTGGGTGAGTGGGGGCGGGGCCACCCACTGGGGCCCCTCTGGTGCACCTGGCCGCGGGGCCCAGCCTTGAGTCTGGCATCCCTTCTCCTCCCCCTCTGCAGGAGACGACAAGTTCCATGCCAAGACCAGCCCCCTTCTGATCAGCCTCATAGAGAACATCCTGAAGCAGGCAAGAGGCTGGCCAGGAGCCGGGGATGAAGGGAAGCTGGTGGCGGCCAGAGCCTGACCGGTGCCCCCTACCCTGCCCCCCAGGTGGACTCTCCTAACCGCAGTGGGCAGACCCTCTATGAGCAGGTGGTGTTCAACAATCACAGCTGGGATGCTGAAGTGTAAGTTGGGGCCAGGAGGGAGGGAGGGAGGGAGGGAGGACAGCTGTGGGGGGAGCCCCAACCCACAGAGCCCTCCCACCTGCCCACTCCCAGGATCCGGCCACTGCCCATGGACAGCAGTGCCTACTCCTTCACGGCCTTTGCGGGGGTCCCTGCCGTTGAGTTCTCCTTCTTGGAGGTGAGACTTCCTGGCCCTGCCCCAGAGCAGCAGCCCCTCTGCCTGTCTGCACTGTGCCCCTGCGCCAGCCCACGCCCTGTCCCGGCAGGATGGCCAGGCGTACCCGTTCCTGCACACGAAGGACGACACATACGAGAACCTACACAGGGTGCTGCGGGGCCGCCTGCCCGCCGTGGCCCAGGCTGTGGCCCAGCTCGCTGGGCAGCTCCTCATCCGGCTCAGCCACGATCACCTGCTGCCTCTGGACTTCGGCCGCTATGGGGACGTGGTCCTCAGGCACATCGGCAGCCTCAACGAGTTCTCTGGGGACCTGAAGGTCCAAGATACCAACCCTGCTCCTGGCTCCTGGGGGTGGGGGGAGCTATATCCCCTCAAAGTGTTGCCCAGTCCAGAGGTCGGGCCCCTCCTCCCCACAGTCTTTAGGGTCTAGTCCCCTCTGGCAACCTGGCCCCTCGACTCCTGCCTTAGGACCCAGCTGGTACCCTCCCAACCGCCCAGGTCTTCTCCCCTCTCCCAGCATCCCGTCCCCTTATAGCCCCTCCTCCTGCCAGCCCTGGGGTCCCAGCCTAGGCCGGGGTCCTGGCCCCTGTGTCCGGCCCCAGCCTGCATCTCCACCCCCAGGCCCGCGGGCTGACCCTCCAGTGGGTGTACTCGGCGCGGGGGGACTATATCCGGGCGGCGGAGAAGCTGCGAAAGGAGATCTACAGCTCGGAGGAGAGCGATGAGAGGCTGATGCGCATGTACAACGTGCGCATCATGCGGGTGAGGCCCCGCCCCCGCCCCGCGCCCCCGCGCCCCCTACCCCGCGTCTCCCGGTGGCTGGGTGGCTGGAGTCGACAGGCCTGTCCTGCGCGCTGTCCCCGGTCTCCGCCTTTACTTCGTCCCTGTCCTCCGGCCCCCAGTCCTGGGCTCAGCGCTCACACACCGGCCAGGCTGGAGCGATCACTGAGGCCCCGCAAAGTGATAAAACTGACAGGGAGGGCTGGCTGCTGGGCCGTCCGTTTGGCAGATCACGTGGCAGAACTGGGAACCCCCCCCCCCCCGCCCTCCAAACACACACCCAGCCCTCCACTGCCTACTCACCCATCTGGAGGGAAAAAGCATGTACACGATTGTCCACAGTACAAGAGGCCCAAGCTTATGGCCCAGGAGGGGCAAAGGCTTAAGAAATTCAGAGCAAGGAGAGCTCTCTTCCTTGTGGTAATAAGGTGGGTGAAACCCAGAGAAGCTGCCTGGGGGAGGTGTCACATAAAGTTATACAAGACCTTAGTCCTTGGCCCATTCCTCCTGCTTAGTTTTGAATACTTTGCAACCCACACTCCATCTCCTGTTCCAACACCTCCACTTCCTTCCATTTCTTTACTCCAAGAACTCAACCTGGCCACTGATTTTGGGAAATGGGATAAGTAGGGACTGTGAGCGTGGGGATAAGTCTACAGGGCGAAATTAGAAACAGGATCATCCTCTGTGAGTGTAGGGTGGACAGGGAACCCATAGTGTATGCACGACCATGGTTTTGGAACATGTCTGCCCCCTTTTTTTTCCTCTTTGAGTCCCTGCCTCTTTCCCTTGGCATGGCTCATTCCTTCCTTCTGTTCACAAACCCACCCCTCTTGCTCTTTCATCCTTGCTCCTTTCTCCTGATCCCCCTCATTCTCCTCTCTCTGCAGTTTCCTCTTCCTCCCCCACTTCCTGATCTCTCCACCTCTCCTTCCCTTTGTCCCCTCCACTGAGACATCAGTGATCCTGCAGGTGAGACAAGAGGTTGGGCCTGGTTCATTCTCATTCACATATCTTGCTTTAACCCCTGCTGTCCCAGACTCCAGGAACACAAAAATATACTCCCCTCACCCAACCCCCTAAGTTGCCACATGCCTCCCTCCCCCCCTCCCCCGCCCCCAGGGAATAAAGGGCATCTGTGCATAAGGGCTGGATTCAGACTCAGGGCTGGAGAGTAAAAGATTCCAGGCTTCAGAACCAGCCGCACAGAGCTGGGCCAGACCCAGGGAACTTTGTGGCTCTAGACCAGGGGTTGGTAAACGATTGCCAGTGGGCCAAACTTGGCCTGCTGCCTGTTTCTGCGAATGAAGTTTTATGGAAACACAGCCATGCTCATTGATTTTTATATTGTCTATGGCTGCTTTTGGGCCAGCTACGGCGGCCAAGTTGTGTTTGCAACAGAAACAATATGGCCCACAAAGACAAAAATATTTACTACTTGGCTTTTTGCAGAAAAAGTTTGCTAACCCCAGCTTTAGACTATGATGTTGGTCTTGAAGAATGGACAGAACTTGGGTTGGTGCAAAGAAAAGACATTTCAGAGTGGAGAGACCCAGATAAGGGTGTGGTGGGGAAGTAGGCCTGGCTGTCCTTGGGAGTAGGGTGTGACCAGCAGAGCCAGAGCAGAAGCCTGGGGAGAAGCAGAGGGGAGAGGGGCACCAAACAGTGGGCTAGAGATCACCTATGGGGAGCCCTGAATGCCAGGATGGGCATCAAGGAAATTAGGAAGGTGGTTGAGCAGGGTAGTGATGTGAGCGAAGTGGAGTTTTAGGAAGGATTTGGCCAGACTGTAAATGGTGAAGAGGGAATTGAAGTTAGCGAAGACCGAGCTCTGGATGAGAGTGGCAGGTGGTAGTAGAGGCCACCTGTGGGTGAGGGGACTGGAATGAAGGAAAATGGACAGAAAGGGTGTTGCGGGAAGAGGAGGAGGAAAACCATAGCAGCTGCCATTTACCAAGGGCTGTGTGTGAGGCTGGTAAGGTGCCCTCTTACCCAGTGGGGAGGTCAGAAGGGTGGAGGGCAGGATTCCAGTGGATGATTTGTCAAGTAGGCTTGGCAGTTATCCCCACGAGGTCCTGACTGCAGCCAGGGACATGGATGAACCCTTGGAGTGAAAGATGGAGAGATTCCGATGTTGCTGGGGAGGCACCCACACAACGGTCATTAAAAAGTTCCCCAAGTGATTCTAATACACAGCCAGGCTTGAAAACAACTGGAGTGTAGGTGAGGAGAACAGAGGGTGGAGGTTGAGCCTTGGGCCTGCCCAAAGGTGGGAGCAGAAGGAACCACAGGTGGGAGCAGAAGGAACCACAGAGGGTGGAAGAAAGGTGGGAGAATCGGGCTAGTAGAGTTGCCATCTCAGGAAAGATGAACAGCATCTGAGTTATGCAGGGAGGACAGAGAGTCAGGCACTTCATTAGGACTGACCGGTCCCTTTGACCTTTGACTCTGGGCTGTGGACATTGGTGGTGGTGAGGGGGAATGCGTGGGGTGTAGGAAAGTGAGGAACAGCAGGACCATAGACTGTCCTTTGAGGCTTCAGCCGAGTAAGTGACTAGGCGAAGAGGGAAGACTGGGGAGACGTGGTTGCAGGCTTGGAGGCTCAAAGCTTAGAAAGAACGGGATAGAACCCAAAACACAGCAGGAGGACGCATCCTACCCAGCTGCTGGTGACGTCAAAGAATGGCCGCTCCCGATTGGGTAGCCGAAGGGAGGTGGGGCTTAAGGCAGCTGCTCTGCAATGGACGCTAGGCGCGGACTAGGTAAGGAATTGCTGTTCCGGCCCGCGCTCCCGGCAGAGCCCCGCACCCCGACCTGATTCCCTTCTTGGTGCAGGTGGAGTTCTACTTCCTGTCCCAGTACGTGTCGCCGGCCGACTCCCCGTTCCGCCACATTTTCCTGGGCCGCGGAGACCACACGCTGGGCGCGCTGCTCGACCACGTGCGGCTGCTGCGCTCGGGCGGCTCCCGAGACCCAGGGGCCGCCTCCTCCGGGGTGGCTCCGGGCCTGGGCTTCCAGGAGAGCCGCTTCCGACGCCAGCTGGCCCTTCTCACCTGGACGCTGCAGGGGGCCGCCAACGCACTTAGCGGGGATGTCTGGAACATCGATAACAACTTCTGAGGTCCGCGGGGCGGGGGGGGGGGGGGGGGTTGGCATATGCCCGGAGCTCCTGCTCTCCCGTTAGAGTGATTTCTGGGTGATGCAGGTGCCTAGTACCAACCTGTCGTTGCTGACCGATCTCTCATAAGCCCTTCCCGTCTCTGCAAGGGGCCCAGCCAAGATGCCAGCGCAGACACCCACACCCGGGCTCTGCAGTGTAGGAGTAGGTGAGCGGTGCCTTCCACAATGGGCCCGCCAGACTGTCAGCCAATCTGAGAGCACCCGCTTCCTCATCACACAGCCCCTTCCCCGTCGGGAAAGGGGTCCCCCACACCTAGTGATGTCTCTGGAAGGTTTCCTTGGTCCTGGGACGTGGCCAGCCCCCTTGGTGGGAGAAGGGCTGGAACCACAGCCTATAGCCCCAACAGGTGGTCTGTGGCGGGAGGGGCTGGGGTTTGGACCTTAATAAACCACCTGGTGGCATCTGTTGTTTATAAACACCTTTATGCTTCTTCCTTACCCTCACTCCACCCAGTCATTCCTCCCTTGAGACGGGCAGAAGGGCCAGAGAAGATACAAGTAGGAATGCTGTCTCTCCACATCTGAGGAGGCTGCAGCCCTGGCTCTCACTCCCAGGGCAACTGCATAAATCCTAGGGCTGGGCTTTGGGCTACTCAGTCCTCTTTTGCTCCCAATATGGCATGACAGGTCCTACCCTGGTTCCAGGATGAAACTCTGCCTCTCCCCCTGCCCCCTCCTTGAGCCCCCTCTGAGCCTGACTGGGTTCTCAGGAGCCTGGACCAGGGTCAGAAACCTCCTCAACTATTTGCTTCTCTGACATACTGTTCAGAACAAATTTCCCAAAGTGGTTTCTCAGCCCTTCACTTTGTCCATTTGCTCCTTGTAGCACACAGACTAATGGTCTGGAAAAAGATGTTCACGTCCTAATCCCCGAAACCTGTGAGTGAATGTTACCTTACACAACAAAAAGGACTTTGTGGATGTGATTAAATTGAGGATCTTGAGATGGGGAGTGTTTTGAGCTGAAATATACCCCCCCCCAATCCATATGTTGAAGCCTGACCCCCAGTACCTCAGTCTGTATCTGGAGATCAGGCCTTAAGTTCAGGTGAGGCCATTAGGGTGAGCCTAATCCAATCTGATTAGTGTCCTTCTAAGAAAAATTGACACAAGGGAGTCTGGATGGCTCAGTCAGTTAGAGGCCTGTCTCTTGACCTCAGCCCAGGTCTTGATCACAGGATCGTGAGTTCAAGCCCTACGCTGGGCTCCGCACTGGGTGTGGAGCCTACTTAAAAAATAAATAAATAGGGGTGCCTGGGTGGCTCAGTTGTTAAGCGTCTGCCTTCGGCTCAGGTCATGATCTCAGGGTCCTGGGATTGAGCTTCCCGGTGGGAAGCCTGCTTCTCCCTCTCCCACTCTCCCGGCTTGTATTCTTGCTCTCACTATGTCTCTGTCAAATAAATAAATAAAATCTTTAAAAAACAAAATAAATAAATAAATAAGTAAATGGGGGCGCCTGGGTGGCTCAGTCAGTTGAGTGTCTGCCTTCAGCTTGAGTTATGATCTCCGGGTCCTAGGTTTGAGCCCCACATCAGGCTCCCTGCTCGGCAGGGGGCCTGCTTCTCTCTCTACCTGCCTCTCCCTGCTTGTGCTCTCTCTCTCAAGTAAATAAATAAAATCTTAAAAAAAAAAAGGACAGGGTGCCTGGGTGGCTCAGTTGGTTAAGCGACTGCCTTTGACTCAGGTCATGATCCTGGAGTCCCGGGATCGAGTCCCACATCAGGCTCCCTGCTCAGCAGGGAGTCTGCTTCTCCCTCTGACCCTCCTCCCTCTCATGCTCTCTGTTTCTCATTCTCTCTGTTTCTCATTCTCTCTCTCGCAAATAAATAAAGTCTTAAAAAAAAAAATTAAAAAAAAAAAAAAAAGGACACAGAGAGACACCAGGGATGTGTATGCAGAGGGGAGTCAAAGAGGCTTTAGGGGAAATCCAATCTGTTGACACCTTAATCTTGAACATCTAGCTTCTAGAACTGTGAGAAAATTAATTTTGGCCATTTAAGCCTCCCCCGCTTCTGTGCAGCCCTAGCAAACTAATAGGGAGATTATCCTGGACTGGGGGAGGGGGGACATGTAATCACTAGGGTCCTTTTAAAAGGAGGCAAGAGGAACAGAGGTGGGTAATGGAGATGTGACAGCAGAAGCAGAGAACAGACTGAGTCTTATCCTGTTGATTTTTGTCCCCAATCAACAAACTGCCAGTGTCACTGGCTGCCCCCCTTCCTTTCTTCTCCCTTGCCCTGAATCTGAAAAAGGGCTGGACACATACCTTTCGAGGATCCTATTCTTTTCCTGTGCCTTAGTTTCTCCTGCCTGGTTAAGTTGAGGTAATGTCAGGTAATGCCATTTCCCCCAGTCTTGGCAGGGGACCTTGGTGTTTCTGATCCACTGGAGCTGAAGTCTTTTTTTTTTTTTTTTTTTAAAGATTTTATTTATTTATTTGAGAGAGAGAATGAGATAGAGAGAGCATGAGATGGGGGAGGGTCAGAGGGAGAAGTAGACTCCCTGCTGAGCAAGGAGCCCGATGCGGGACTCCATCCTGGGACTCCAGGATCATGACCTGAGCCGAAGGCAGTCTCTTAACCAACTGAGCCACCCAGGCGCCCGAGCTGAAGTCTTAAAGGGAGAGACAAAATAGGGCAGATAAAGGGTCAAGAAGCAGAAAAGGATTCTGGGTATTGGAAGCATCTAGGCAACCCTGGCAAGAGGCTCTGATGGCTCAAGACTATGAGATGATGTCTGCAGTAGGCGGATCAAGCAGGATTTATACTTAAACTTTGTAGTTTAAGTATATCAGCTTAGGGATAGGACCCTATTTGGGGGGCTAAAGGGGCCCTTAAAAATCTGCTTGCCCAATTCCCTCATTTTAGAGGTGGAAATAGAACCTCAGAGAAGTTCAATGACTTGCTCAAGGTCACACGGTTTTCCCGGTGTGGCACCAGGACTAGAACCCAGGTCTTCTGTATCCTCACTGGGCCCCTTGACTGCCCCCTCATTCCTGGGTCCCCTGCAGCTGGGAGGAGGAACTGGAGGAAAGAAGTGGGAAGAAAGGGGCTGCTCCCTCCATTTCTCAGTTTAATTTTAAAAATTTATTTTATTCAATTTGGAAAATTAATAAATCCCTGGGTGCCTGGGGGAGGGCGGATGGGCAGGAAGAAGAGGAGGAGGAATTGAGGCGAGGCATGAGCATCAGAGTGGCTGTCTCATGTGCACGTCCAAGTCCCTGCCCCAGGAGGTGGGGGGAGGTTGAGCAGGGAGCTCAGGTCCGAAGGAACACCATGGTGAGGAGTCCTGGAGAGGGGAGAGAGGACAGCAAGCTGGTGGTGAGCAGCGCTGGGGCTCTGCTAGCCTTCCTCCTAGGCCCCCACGCCCCTGGCCACTACTGTGCTCACCCAAGATGTACGCTGCCACCAACTTCTGTCCCAGGGAGACGTGCAGGATTTGGGGCAGCTGGCTGCCAAGCTCGTCCTGGAGTGGGAGCAGCAGGAAGGCCACAGAGACTATGCCCGTCAGCAAGAAGAGGAGGAAGGAGCTGGTGGCCAGTTGTGGGGGGCGGTCTGGGAAACAAGGCTCATCAGGAGCTCCACCCCCCTCCTGCCCAGCCCAGGGTCCTCCAGGGAGGACGCTGAAGATGGGAGGTGTATTTTTATTGCCATCCAGGGGGCATACTGCAAGTATCCCCTCCTCCCTGGAGCCTCTGTCCCCAAGGCCACAAGAGACCCTCTCCCCTCCGGTCCCTCAGCACTTTTTCTCTTCACCCTGCCTTCAGTATTGGCTCCTATGTACATGTCCATCAGGCAAGGGACTCTCTCTCCCATATGCAGCCCACAACTTGGTATGGGTTTCTTATGGAACTGAGCTGAGCTGGCACATGATGGGAAGTACTGAAGTTAGAGCTAAGGAAGAACTTTTCCCTCTAGGTAGAAGCCAGAAACCAAGGAAACTACAAAGTCTGCTTTTTTGCCTAACCTGATATAAAATCTGAACTCCTAGGAATGCTTCTCCCAAAAAGCAAAAGACGGAACCAGAAGACCCCCTCAACTCCAACTGAGCGCATCTCTAGGGTAATGCTCAAGAACTCAAGAATTCCCATCCCCCATGGGCACCTGGGTGGCTCAGTTGGTTAAGCGACTGCCTTCGGCTCAGGTCATGATCCTGGAGTCCCGGGATCGAGTCCCGCATTGGGCTCCCTGCTCAGCGAGGAGCCTCCTTCTCCCTCTGACCCTCCCCCCTCTCATGTACTCTCTCTCTCTCTCATTCTCGCTCTCTCAAATGAATAAATAAATCTTAAAAAAAAAAAAAAAGAAAAAAAGAATTCCCATCCTCCAACTCACTCTCTGGGAAGTGTCTGGCCGTGGGTGGTGCTGTCCAGGAAGGAGGCCCTGGGTGGGGTGTTGGGTCAGGCTGTCCCTGAAGCTCAAGGGGGTAGGCTGGGGCCCTCAGAACTGAGGTGATGTCCTTGCGCCCCACCACTCGACCCTCAGCTCCCTCCTCAGACAGCTCAATGCGGAAGCGGTCCTGGATGTCATAGTGGCTGGGAATGGGGGCCACGTGGCGAATCACACTGTCCCAAAATAGGAGAGAGACCCATTGAGAGGAAGTGAGTAACAGGCAGTGATCCAAGTGGATCCAGGCCCCGCCTCCCAGGAGCCTTTCCCTTAGGGATGTAGACAGAGGTGGGGAAAAAGGTTGCCAAGAACCAGGTCTGAGCCCTATTGACTCCGGCACGGTAATTCAGACAAAGGTGGCAGCGACCCCTGGCTACCCTCCTCACTCACATGTCAATGCAGGATTGAGGTTTCACATATCCTTCTGCGTCAAACACCGTGTATTTGGCAGGTGCTGTGCACAGGACTGAGGGATAAAGGCACACACAGACCGACTATTGCTTCAGAGACAAGCTTGCCGGTGGAGGGACATTAGAGTCCCCCTTCCCTTCTACCCCAGGGCTGGACATGACTCTTCCAGTCCGCCAAGGTTGGCTGTCTGACCCCACTCATCTCACTCCTCCAGCCCACACAGCCCCGCAGTGTCCTGCCGCCAGACCCAGATCCCTGGCATGAGGCACCCATCCCTTCACCTCGGAAGCGAAGCGCAGCTCCCGTGGGGTTATAGAGGGTCAGCAGCTGCCGGGGTCCGCTCCGCTGGTCCGCCCTGAATACTAGGTCCGGGGGAAAGACGAGGACCGGGACAAGTCCCGAGGGAGGAGGGGCGCCCCGGGACCCCCGCCCAGGAGCCCCCGGGCCCACCAGCTCCTGGTCCTGGGGCGCCCCACGGCGCATGCAGGCTGTGGACGGTGGACATAAGAGGGCAGAGCTCAGGGGACAGGGCCTGGAGTCTAGAGCTGGGGGACGACAGGGGAGAAAGGGATCGGAATGAGATCGGGGGGCAGGGCCTGCTCTGATGCTGCCGCCGCCGCGTCGGAACCCCGCTAGATGAGGCTCCCGCAGACCAGGCCCAAGCCCCCCAAACCCTTCCCTTCTCCAGCTCTGCCCGGGGTCCCTTTAGGCCCCGCCCCAAGCCCGACCTCATGGTCACGCCCACCCCATAAACCCTGCCCCTAGCTGCTCCCAACCCGGGCCTTGTCTCCAGGCCCGGCTCCCGATCTCCAAAAGCCCCGCCCGCCCCACCGCAGGCCCCGCCCCTTCCGGGCGTCCCCGCTCTCCGGCCAGACCCCGCCTACCTCAGCGTCCCCCTCCGAAACCGCCCTTTCTCCAATCTCTCCAGAGACCTTTATCTGTGCCTCCGACCTCTCCCTGAGCTCGGCGAGCAGCTCCTTCGTGCCTCAGCCTCCGAACGGCCGCTCGTGCTGTGAGACTTACCTTCTGGTCACTGCACCTGCCCATCAATTTTTGGCCGGACCGAGGCTGCCATCTTCCCGAGAGACCATTTCTACACTTCCGCCGTACGGCCTCTGTCATTGGCTAGGGCGGCCTCGTTTCCGCCGTCAGTATACGCCGATTGGTGAGTTTAAAGACGTGATTGGCTTGATCCCAGTGACGTAAAACTTTACGGGCGACTCCGGCCAGAAAGCTCTGCCTTGAGTAACTCAGGGGGACCGGCGGAGGCTGGGAGCTGGGCGTTGTTCCTCCCCACTGAGACCTCCAAGTCACTAGAATCACATCCCAAAGGGAAGACCTCTCTCTCTCTTTTAATCCCAGGCTCTCCTAGAAGCAGCGATCATAGCAGTTTTCCATAGTACTAGTTGGGAGGTTGCTTCCAGTTGGACTAGGATTGAGGCAGGGAAACTGCAGGGACCCCATGAAAAAGAGCCGGGTTTTTTGTTTTGTTTTTGTTTGTTTTTAAGATTTATTAGAGAGACAGCACGAGCGGGAGGGGCAAAGGGAGAGAGACTCCTGAAGCGGACTCCCCGCTGAGCGGGGAGCCTGTTGCCGGGTGAGGCGGGGCTCTATCCCAGGACTCTGAGATCATGACCTGAGCCAAAATCAAAATCAGGCGCCCCCAAAGCCATTTTTCCCCCTTTGCTTCTTTTCCAGCTTTTATTCTTGCTAGGACCTGCACCCCCACCCCACTCTACACATGCCTCCTGATACAAAAAGCATATGTCCTCCTTGTAAGGGACAAAGAGGTAAGTAAGCCTCTTTGGAGGCTTCCAGTACAGTAGGTGATACCTAGGGAATGACCTGACAGAACCATCATGTGCCTATTCCAGACCACTGGCACTGGATATCTCCAGGCCAAGACCCCCTGGCTTCAGGGAATGAGTGACTTATGAAGGACACCTGGATCCTATCCTTGTTCTGACTATTTCCTGGATGCCTGAGAAGACACGTGCACCAGACCCCAAGAAAAGACGAGACTCATGCTCTTTTCCTTTCCAAGTCTCCGGAACGCTCAGTCCATCTCGCTCTCTCTCTCTCGTAGATATATATATATATATATATAGGCTCTCCACACCCAACCTGCCTGCATCAGGATCTCAGCCCACGGCTCCTCTCCTGAGTCTCCCTTTCCTGCATGGGACTCAGAAATCACTCACATTTGCACAAGGAAGTAGGATTTACCAACCCTGCCACTTGCATCATCCCACTGAATCTTCAACTCCTTTCACAAAAGAAGTGGCCTCGGCAAGGTGAAGGATCTCACCCAGGCCACGCGATTGATTAGCAGTAGAGCAAAAACAAAGTTCATCTTATCCCAAAGCCCCCCAGCAAATGTAGAAACCCCTTTATCCTTCTAGTCTTTTGTTTTCTTGATAGCATAGCTTCATTTTCACCGTGTTTATTTTATTATTTACCTGCTCCAGTAGAATGTACTTTCCTCCCCACAAGAGCAGAAACTTTGCTTTGTTTTCTGGTTCATTCCAAAGTGCCTGCCATTTGGAATGAACAAGTGAATGACTAGGAATGAACTTTGAGCTGAGATCCGATTGAAGTTAGGATGCAAGCCATTAAAAATCAGTGGAGAGCATCCTGGATAGAGGGGATAGCTAAGGCAAGGCAGGAGGGTACTAGAAATGTCAAGGAGCCACCGAGACTGGATGGAACGGCACTTGCATGGGAGACAACAGTGAGAGATGACATAAGGTGGGAGGGTTGGATGCAGGTCACCTAGAGCCTCAGAGTCTGCAGTAGGACTTTGGATTTTATTCTGAGACTAATGTGAAACTATGGGAGAGGTTTTCTTTATTTCTTTTTTTTAACAGCTTTATTGAGATATCTTAGACATATAAAAATTGTATATATTTAAGGTGTACAACTTGAGGGGCATCTGGGTGGCTCAGTCAGTTAAGTGTTTGACTTCAGCGCAGGTGGTGATCTCAGGGTCCTGGGATCTAGCCCTGCATCAGGGTCCCCACATGGAGGGGGGCAGGCGGTTTGCTTGTCCTTCTCCCTCTGCCCCTCCCCCTGCTTATGCTCTCTTTCTCAAAGAAAATCTTTAAAAAAACAAAAGGTGTACGATATTTGGATTTATGTACACATTGTGAAAAGATCACCACAATCAAGCTAATTAACACATCCGACACCTCTGCATAGTTCGATTGTGTGTGTGTGTGTGTGTGTGTGTGTTGAGAATAAGGGAGAGTTTTGAGCAAAGGGGTGACAAGGTCTTACATTCTTAAAAGATTGCTCTGTATACTAAACATCTGTTGAGTTTAACGAATGAATGAAATCTCCTAGATGGGCCCCCCAGACCATAGAAATGGAGATGTGACCTCTTCCTCAGTCAAGAAACATTTATTTGGATAAGAAAGGAGTCTCTAGGGCTCTGGGCTGGGAAGGTAGCCTGGGTTTCAGGCCTGGGACCCAGCAGCCCGAACAGGCTGGGAGGGGCACTTCCTCTTGCTGAGGTTGGTGAGGATCTGGTCCTGGTTGGACCGGTAGAGAACCACAAAGCTCTCTGCAGGAAGGACAGGACCTCTGTTCTCTTCCACCTGGCCCATCATCAGATAACTGGCTCCTGGGGGAGGAGAGGGAGGGAGCGAGAGCGTGTTATTGAGACCTTGGAGATGTACCTCCTTGTCAGAGTCCTTCAGATTCTATCATTTTTGTGAGGCTACGTCCTCTTCCCCATTTTGCCACATCCGTTACCTTTCTTCATGGGGGGGCACTGCTTGCAGGGCACATAAAACTTCAGGAGGGTGTCAGTGAGTGGAGAGGGCAGGTCCAGGCCTCCGGTTTTATAAGCACCAATGAGACTGACAGTGACAGTGAGGCCCTCTCCTGGGCCCCGAACCATGGACTTCACTGTTGCGGTCACCACTGTGAGAGAGTGGGGGTGAGAGGTGAGGAGACAGGAGGCCAGCTCAGGGCTGGAGCCAGGAGGGGGGACTTGGAGGACAGGAGGGGAGGTTAGAGCTGTTGGCAGGGGGGGCTTCTTACCCAGGCTGCTGGAACAGAAGTTGCTCTGCAAGGTGCCCGTCCGGCGGCATTGCTTTGGGCAGGACACAGCGGGCACATCTAGGAGGGAGAGAGGGTGCTGTTTGTGGAGGGGGACCCACCCAGCAGGTAGGAAGGGCCACTTTCCTCATAACAGCCTCACTGATTTGAATTCATTCAGAGCTCTATCCAGCGTTGGGCCCCAGCACCCAGTACCAGACCTCAGTACAGAGCACCAGTGAGTGATGTATGAATGAATGAATGAGTTTGGAAAGGAGGTCTTTGAAATGCTCTCTTCAGTCTGTGTCCCCTTCCTTCCCCTTCCCAGACTCACTTGGGGCCCCCGGAGTTGCCTGGGCCTCAGAGGAGGCCTTTGGTTTTTCCGCAGATGGGAGTCCGGGCTTGGGGAGCGCGGTACCCGACCGGGCATCCTCCCCTGGGCTCTGGGCCCGCCCTTCAGCACCTCGCGGCAGGGTCTTGTAGGAGGCGGAGAAGCCATCCGCCGTGACACTGAGGTCAGAGACGAACTGGACGAGGAGCTCGTTCCCTTCGGAGGAGATGGGACTGCGGGTGGCGGGGCACCGGGGGAAGCGTCAGGGGGGCCTTGTCATCTCCGCCCTGGCTTGGCTGCACCAGCTTCCTGACTTCGCAGGACCTACTCGCCTCTCCATCCGTGGACCCGTCCTGGTGCCAAGCCAGGTCTCTTGCCTGGTTCCCTACTAGTTCCGCCCACCCGTTTGGGGTTCACGGGTTCAGATCCCGCCTCTTCAGCTAAGCCTGGCCTCTCACCACCACCCCCACCCCCACTCCCTTCCCTAGAAAGGTGGAGACGCCCGGACCCACCAACCACCCAGGCCCGTCCCCTCACCCCGGGGCCGTGTCGCCGCAGAACTTCCCCAGCCTTTTGGCGTCATCGCTCACGGCTCCGTTGAACACGCTGACCGAGTCGTAGCGGCAGTAGGTGTCGGGCTCCAGGTCAAACTTCCCGAAGGTCAGCGAGATCACCTGTCCGCCGGGAGAGAGGAGGCTGCGCGGCGGGACCCCAGGCGGCTCCAGGGCGCAGAAGCCCTGCACCCCTGGCCTCCTCCGGAAGCCCGGAAGCTCGCGGCAGCCTCCTCTCCCCCTTCCCGTGTCCCCCGGAGCCCCCTCTTAAAGCACTCACACCACCGCTCCGAGGGTCACACACCCAAGGGAACCCTTCGGCGGCGTCTTCCATCTTGGGCAAGGTCTAGTCCAGGCTCACGCTCAAGGAACAGACCCAGCATCACCTCCAGCGCCACCACATACCACACAAAACACCGTTTATAGATCAGCATTGTGTACCTCGCTCTCGTAAGACTCGTCACAGGTGTGATTTTACATTTTTTGTTTGAGTGCAAGCAGTTCTGGGTCTGTTTTTGCTCCCTAGCGCGAGCTCAGTGGTCGGGACATAGCAGATGGTCAGTAAATCTTTGCTGGCTGCATGCTGGAGAACGCCGCCTGGGTCCCCGAGGGCGGCCCGGCAGGGGGTCGGTACCTGGTCCGGGGGCGCGATGATGTGCCAGGAACAGCTGATGCCCGGGGGGTAATCGGACTCGGGCCAGTTGGGCGTGGTCAGGGTTCCCTGGGCCTTCTCCAGCCGCCCCCCGCAAAATTGGTGCTCTGGGGAGGGGAGAAAGGAGTGGGGGTGGGAGGCGGTGGAGACCCTCGGTCAGCTCGAAGAGAGCTCTAGGCTGGAAGCCTGTGCTGGAAGCTCGGACGTCTGGGTCTCAGCATGAGGGGACGAGAAGAGGGGTAGGAAAGGGGGGTGTGGTTAGCAGAGTGGGGGCTTGGAGGAGCAGGGCTCAGGGGAGTCTTGGACCTCCGGGCGCCCAGGCAGGCGGTGGAAGGGGGAGGAGGCATTGGCTGGACACGCTCCCTTCTCGCCCCTCCCCCTGACCCGCGACCACACCGCTCCTCTTCCCCTGGGAGATCCCATCTCCCCGGTCCGGCGGAAGAGTCCCCTTTGCAGGCTGGGGAGTCCTCACGTTGTGAGGGTGCCCTCAAACTGGGGCACAGCCCCAGAGGCCTCTTTGGGGAGGTCTCTGCCTTAAACATTAAAATGTTTAATGGGGAAACTTCGGCCGCCAGGAGGGGGTGATGGGACCTCAATCGGGAGCCCCGGGCTGGGTGTAGGGGGCTCCGGGTCGGGGGAACCTAGTCCCCCAGCCCGGGGGTGCCCCCTCACGCCCGTCTGAGGGAGCCCGATTGCGGACGGGGGCGGGCAGTTACTCACCGTCCCAGTAACCCCAGGCCGCCCATTCCACCCGCGGGTCGGTGACCCATTTCCGCCTCGCGCCTGGGGGGGGGCCTGGAAGAGGGGTGGGTGGGAGCGGGAGGGGGGAGAGAAGACGGGGAGGAGGGACTGAAGGGGCAGTTAGTGAGGAAAAAGGGTAAGGGAGGTAATGGGGGCCCTAGGCTCTCGGGCGCGGGGTTTGGCTCGGGGTGGAGGTTAAGGCTGGGGGCGGGGCCTGCGCCGGGGGCGGGGCCAGGAGAGGGGGAAGGCGGAGGTGAGGGAGGTCTCACCAGTGCCTGAGGTGGCCCTCCCGCTGTACCAGAGCAGGAAGCCTCGTCCTCCCGTGCCCTCGTCCGCCGTCATTCTCAGGGTCACCTGGTTGCCGGGGGCGACTAAGGGCGCAGGCCGGAAGGTCCCGCAGAAGCGTCCAAGCCGCTGGCCCGAGGTTCCAGACCCGGCAAAGACCTCCAGGGCATCATAACGGCAGGCCGAGTGCTGCTCTAAGTCGAAGACGCGGAAGGAAAGGGACACAGTCTGGCCCTCAGGGACCTGAAGGCGGGGACAGGGAAGAGGACCTGCAAAGTCAGGCCACACAAAACCCAGGCGGAGGGTACTTCTCTTTCCCCAAGCATCTCAGAAACCGGGCCTGAACAGGAAGGGACCCCATCAGGGTGCAGAGCAGAGGGCCTGGGCCCTGCAGCAGCTTGTGGCTTGCGCAGGGGACAAGACCTGAGGGCGGGAATGGAGTTGGGAATGGACGAGCGGGCCCTGAGTTAAGGAAGGTGTGAGGACACTTTGCCACGTGTTATTGTGGGCCCTGCCGCCCTCAGTGACCAGAGGGGACGGGCTTGGACTTCCCTGGGAGAAGGGGTGGTGCAGGGACCGGAGCGGGGAGCAGGGGGTCGGCAGACTGGGGTTCCCTTAGCAGTCAGGTCTGGGAGACTTCAGCAAGGGGGTAGTGATCAGAAGGGCCTTCTCACCGTTATTGTCCAGATGCACTCCTTATTGGGGGGGTAGAGGTTGGGGAAACCCTCACTTGCCACGTAACCTGACTCCCCGGTCACATCCCCTCCACACAGGAACACGGGTCTGGAGGACAGAAGAGGGGTCAGCCATGAGTGGAGGAGAGCTTGGGAAGGATAGGGTAATGAGGATTGGGGGGGGCAGGGAGGGAAGCCAGGGGGATGGAGGAGAAAGGCCTAGGGGATCTGGGGCAGCCTCAGCCAGCCAGACCGGGATTGAGAGGATTAGGAACAAGTGGGGCCAGCAACTTGGCTGTCTCTCCAACACCCCCCAATCCCCACCCCCACCCCAACAGGAATTCCCGGAATCCTCCCCAGGCTGTTCCTCACTCTCCCTCCTCGCCCTGCCTGGCAGTCGGGGACAGGAGCCGCCTAACTACTTCCAGATGTGGACACAGCCACGAGGCCATGGGGGGGAGGGGGCGGAGAGATGAGCAGCAGCAACGATGGCCCTCACGTTGAACCTGGAGACCAGATTTCCGCAGCTCCCAACCTTTGCCCTGCTCCTGTTCCTGCTAACTAACTACTTGAGTATCTGTCTCCCAAGTCTCCCACTTTCTACCCCCCTCCCCCCCCACCTCTAATTCCCTCCTGGAATCCAGATGTCCAGCTACCAGGCAAGTTCAGGGTCTTGGTGCTCTCAGGTTCCACGGGGGGGCCAAGGGTCTGGGTGGATGGGGAGACTTAGAGGACAGGGGACAAAGGGTGGAGGAACGGGGGGGGCAGTGGTGACCCGCAGAAGACTGTGGTCTTGCAGTAGGGAGGGAGAACTTGGGGGCTAGGGAAGAGTTGGGGCTGCAGGAGATCCGGGGGGTGGTGTGTTAGTGAAGGAATCCACAGGATCCATAGGTAAAACCCCCAGGAATCAGGGCTTTTGACGCTCACTCAAGCTATCTGGAAGGTGCCAAGAGACCTACCTGGTATAGTTGGGGGTCTGGCCCTGGGCGAAAGGTAGCAGGGCCCAGGCAGTGAGGACCCCCAAGAGGGAGGCTGTGGCAGCAGGCAGCATGGCCGGGGGGAGAGGCGCTGGGGTCCTCGAGGCGGCAGCTGAGTTTAGCAGCGGCGGCAGCCGGGATAATCAGTGCCAGATGAGGCGGCCTCGGGTGTGTGGGCGTGGGGACTGGCCAGTGGGGCGGGCGGTGGGGAAGGCGGGACAGGGAGAGTTTAGTCGGGACAGTGGTGAGTCCAGGGGCCTCTCTACATCCAGGACACATAAATATTGACCTAAGGAGGGGGTGGAGCAACGAAGGGCAGAGGGAGCATCGACCCTCAGCCGTAACGCAGGCATCAAGTACTGTCATCTGGAAGCCCACTCTGCCGGGTGCCCGAACATCCTGCGAACACAGCCTCTGGTCCTTCCTCATGATCATCCCCATGCCTGCCTCCTCAGCATCCACAGGAAGTCCTTCCCTTGACCCCCGACATCCAGTCACCCCCTTCCTGACCCCCCCCCCCCCACACACCACTCCAGCTTATTTTCCACTTCAAATTTCTACTGTCTTCTCCCCATCCCTGGGCCAGACTAGGCCAAGAAGAAAATTCTTTCTGCTCACCCATTTTTCTCTCCCAATATTTGGAGGTATGGGAGTGGGCTAGGGAGACATGGTATGTGGATAAAGGGAGCCTCCCCCTCATTAAGGAAGAAGAGGATGTAGTAGAAAGTGAGGGAAAGGGACAGCACGTGAGACTGGACCTGGAAGGTAAATGGGAGGAGGGGAAGAGGGCACTGACTTCACGGGGACTGAGGGAAATGGGTAGGAAGCTCTGTGAGGTCAGAAGCAAGTGGCCTCCTCAGGATGGGAGTAAGTCTGAGGGACAGAGGATCCGAGTAAGAGAACCGAGTAGCATATGTTGACTGCATTGTTCCAGAAGGTGGGGCTTGGACTTCCAAGTCCAGAAGCCTGGGCCAGTCTTGGGAGTGGGAGGGGAAAGCAAAAAGAGATTTAGGTGGTCAGGTCCGCAGCACCTGAATGCTTGAGCCGCTTCTGCTCTGCCCATCCCTGGCCACGCTCCTGCCCTCTGTTGCCCACCAAGCCAGGCTTTGGGCCCCCGTTCCCTGCCCCATTTTCCTCCCAGGCCCCAAGGCTCCAAACCGGGCCTCACTTCAGCCTTTTATTCTATTTGTCCATCAAATCTCTTGTCCATGATAGATTGGAGTCCCCTCCTGGGCAGCCCCCCGAACATCTTACAAAACAGTTCCCGGTTCACCCTGGCATGTCTAGCAATCCCCACCACCCCCCACCATGTGCACATGCAGTATTTACTGCTACCACCCCATTTCTCCTTAGCTCCTGGCCCAGGGCCAGACTCTCCCTCCAGGGGTGAGATTAGGAGAGGGGGGTCAGCTCTCAGGGGTTGGGGGGCTTGGGCCAACCCCTGCAGCAGCCCTCTGCAGCATGTCCAAGGCCCCCCAAAAGAAATCCTTCTGTGCGGCCATCAAGGGCATCCAGCCCACGATCTCCTTCATCTTTTCCATGCGATCCTGCAATGTGGGGCAACTGTGGATCTGGCTGAGGTACTCCTCACAGGCCCGGGCCACCCCCCCAGGGTCCTGGGATGCTCCGGCCCCCAGGCTGGGCTCGGGGGTCGCCACCACCCTGCTGGCTGGAAGGTCCCGATAGGTGGGGTGCTGCTCCATGTCATGGCTGGACAGCATGTAGAGGCACTCTCTGGTAGAGCAGAGGGAACAGGCACACAAAGGGACCTTGGAGGAGAGAAGGGGCGTGGCTGAGAGGGGCCTTTACTGAGGGGCTCCCAGGAAGCCCCAGCTGTTGTGTTCTTCCCTCTCAGACCAGCCCTGAGCCAGCAAGTGAGCTCGGACTGACCAAGCCCCAAGGTTGTGTGAGGTCAGAGAGGGCCAGCAGGGTCTGCTAAGGGAGAGAGCCAGGAGCCGTGGTGTGGGGCCGGGAAGGGAGGCAGGTGATGCTGGGACGATGGGGCCCCCAGGTTCCTGCAGGAGCCCCGGCTATGTCGCTGTCCCACCTCGCTCTATTGCTCCTGCCCTCCCTGGTTGCCTGCTTGTCTGACAGTGCTCTGACCTTGACGTGGAGCTTCACGAAGGAGGCACTCCCCTTAGGCCAGCCAGGGAGGCGGCCTCCAGCCCCACAGCCGCAGCCCAGAAGCTCCTTGCTGAAGTCCGAGCCCTGGCTCAGCACCAGGGAGTGGTTGAGGCCACACCACAGGGCAATGGGGCGTTGCAGATAATGCACCTGAGGACACAGGGCCAGGATCCCTAAGGTGGGAACGCCAAGGATTTGGGGGCCCAGATAGGACAGGAAGGCTCAGGGAAGAATCTAGGAAAACGAGGAGAGGAAAGTGAAGGGACTCAGCATCCCCCCACCCCACCCGCCACCCAGCCAGGAGGCAGACCAGCAGCAATCTCTCCCTCCTTGGTTCTCCTGCAGCCCCAGTCGGACTGCACGGGGTCTAGCACTTCTGCTCGTTCCTCATCTTTGCTCCCCAGAAAACATGCTACTGGTCTGAGTCCAGGGTCGGCTATCTGCTCCCTCATTGTCACCCCAGGCCTGTGCCAGGCCAGCCTCTCATCCTGCCTTCCAGCCCCAGGAGGAGGGCTATCCTTCCTCTTCCCAAAGTTGAAAGACTCCCTCCCTGTGCAATTCCAGGTCAGCCCCCAGGAAGGACTTTCCTTCCACTTACTCCTCCCTTCTCTCTCCAGCATGTTCAACTTGTCCTATCCCTCTCTTTCAAACTGGCGACCCTATTTTGGAAAACAACATTGCCACCTGATTCCTGCGGCTTCTGACGGCTGTCTTTTAGGCAGCAGAACTGGTTACATGACCAGTCTGGGGCCGACCCCATTCTTGTTCTCACCACAGCCAGGCTTTCTCTGCTTACTAAGCTATTGACATGTTCTTTCCAAACGCACTTGACCTCCCAGCTGCCAAATCCCAAGGCCTCTCCTGCACACTTCTTCCTGAGATCATGAGGGCTTTAATTTTGAAGATACAGGTTAAGTAATTTATGGTCATTATAGAAAAATTATAAAATATTGGCGAGCAAAGATTAATTTAAAAATCACTGGCAAGGGGCACCTGGGTGGCTCAGTCGTTAAGCATCTGCCTTCGGCTCAGGTCATGATCCCAGGGTCCTGGGATTGAGCCCCGCATCGGGCTCCCTGCTCTGCAGGAAGCCTGCTTCTCCCTCTCCCACTCCCTCTGCTTGTGTTCCCTCTCTCGCTGTGTCTCTCTCTGTCAAATAAATAAATAAAATCTTTAAAAAGAAAAAAATCACTGGCAAGGGGCGCCTGGGTGGCTCAGTCGATTAAGCACCCAGACTCTTAATATTGGCTCAGGTGTTAATCTCAGGGTCGTGAGTTCGAGCCCCGTGTTGGGCTCCACACTGGGTATGGAACCTACTAAAAAAAAAAAATCACTGGGAATCCCACCACCTACTGTGAATATCTTGCTGGATATTCTTCTTCACTACTGTGTGTGTGTGTGTGTGTGTGTATGTATAAATTGTATATTTTTAAACAAAAATGGGATTGTATTATGTAAAATAATTTCACACTTTTTTTCACCGAAAAATATGGCCTGACCATCTTTCCGTGTCAGTAAGTATAGTCCTGCATTATCTGTCACCATGAGTCACCCCCTCCTGTCTGAAACCCTCTGAGTCCACGGCTTCTGGGATTGGCATCCGAGGGTGTGCCCCTCTGGTCTCAGAGACAGCCTTTTCATTCCCTCTGTCTACGGCATCTGTTCCTGCCTGGGCTTTGCTCCTCCATCCCTACTTCTGTCCGTGTCAGCCTTGTTCCGACATGGAATCTAATGGCAGAGAGACATTTCCACTTTGGAAAAAGTCCAAATTCACACTCTGCCTCTTTCCTCAAGCCAGCCTCCCTTCCCACGTTTGTAGGCATGCCGTTTTTCTTCAAGGGGTCTTGCGCCAGAGCCCCTTTTGTCCTCAGGGCCTTCTCCTCACATCTCAGCAGTTTCCAGGGCCTGTTCATTTCCTTCCAAAACATCTCCGGGATCCATTCTTTTGGGTCCTCACTGCCCCCGGCTCTTGTCTCAAGTGCTGTTGGGTCTCCACAGTCTCCCAGTGGGCTTCTCATTCCGCAGCCTCCTGTTCTCAGTTATCCGTGGGGGTTACCTTCTGCTCCCGAAACCTGCAGTGACTCTTTCCCAAGGTTATGCTTCTCCGGGCTCACCCCCACCTGCACCGCCTCATATCTACTGGTTTCCGAAACACCGTCTCTGCTTCAGGTATGTGCGAGCCGCGATGTCGTCCCCAGTATGCAGAATGCCTCTCCGTGTGCCCACCCGAATCCGATCTAAGCCGCCAGGACCTGATCACCTCTCACCTCTTCTGGTTAGGCCAGCCCACCCCTCCCCACCCCAGTCTCCGTGCTTCACTGAATTCCTAGTGCACTTACAGCAAGCACCGCACAGAACGGACCTCACAGTGCCAACCCTGGGAAAGACATGCACCAGTCCCACACAGGCATGACGCACTGATTGGCTTAACTTCCCCAGGGAGTAAGGAGTGGGTTCTAAAGAGAGTGGAGAATCGGAGAGATCCGGGGGTTAGGGAATTGGAGAAAGGGGGTCAGGAGGAGAGTAACTGAGAAACAGTCTCACCTGTGTGGGTTCCCCTCGGTCCATTTTGTCCCCTGTTCCCAGCTGCCCGTATCTGTTATTTCCCTGCATGAAGATTCGGCCAAATTCATCCACCAGGCCAAGGTGATTGTAGCCAAGAGCGCAAAATAGGATCTAGGAAGTAAGACAGAAAGAGGAGGTGGGCATTCAGTTCCCTCCAGAGGAACCCTGAGTTCTGGAATCTCCCAGCTGCTAACCTGCCATTCCCAGCTGACTTCTTTTGGCCTTGCCCGCTGGCCTTGCCCACCGCCTCGCCCCTCTCTCTGGGTCCCCTGTCCCTCCCTGAGCAATCATTTGATGCCTGCTCATATTTCAGACCTCTGGTACATTTCAAACCCTAACCCCCCTCCTCTGCCCACCCCCTGGTCTGCCCCATTCCTCCAGGATCCTACCTTGGCAGGCAGTGAGAGAGCAAGCGGCATCTGCTGGTCCAGGGGGTCAAAGGCTTGAAGGGTCCCAAAGAGATCACGATACACCCCTGGGGTATGCACCTCAAAATACACTCCCCCCTGGTCTGGGGGGTCAGGAGGCCTCAGCTCAGCAGCTCTGGGCACCTATTTCCTAGAGCTAAGGCCCCACCTGGGATAAAAGCTGCAAGATCTGGGGCATCTCACACCCACTAGCAATATACCAGCTATGATGTCTGGGGACCTAAACTCATCTTTTCATTAGGATGCCCGAGAGGGTGCACCACAGGCTGGAGTAAGTATCAGGGGGCGCTGTCCATTTCTGGAAGGTGAGTTTAAGACCAGGGTCTAGAGAAGAAGGACGGGGGTCCTTACCCGTGATGTAGAGAGTACTGCTCTGGTTGGAAGCCATGCAGGCCACACGAAGGTGAGGCAGGCAACGGGACACCTTCCTCAGGGCCAGCTGAACTGTGTAGGAGCGCGGCTGGTCCAGCTGGGTTTCATTTACTACCAAAGAGTAGATCTTTCCTTCCTCTGGGAGATGGGGAGAGGCAGATGATTATGTGAGGGCAGGGAACCCCCCCAATATCCACATTAAGTTCCCAGTAGACCCTCTAAGCCATACGGATAAAACATTTCCTGCCCTAGAGTGGGGCTGGAAGAAAAAGGGTAGAAATGGAATAAGGGAAGAGTGACCTTGAGTTGTCCAGACTCTAGCCCTTTACCACCAAAAATAAATCAGGGAAGTCCTTGGGTGTGAAAGACGAGTGGAGAGAACACCTAATAGATTTGGCAGAATCCAACTGGAGTGTTAGGAAGAATTATGCTGAGAACTGGGGCCCTGCCTGGCATGAAGAAGTCCAGAGGGTCTCAAGCTTGGGAGTGTGGTCAAATAAAGGGGACAGGGCACGAGTCTGGCTCAGTCAGAAGAGTTTGTGACTCTTGATCTCGGGGTTGTGAGTTTGAGCCCCACAATCGGTGTAGAGATTGCTTAAATAAATAAAACAAAAACTTAAAAAAAAAAAAAAAATATATATATATATATATATATATATATATATATACATGCGACAATGAGCAAGTGGGTGGGGGAAGTTTGGGGAATTAAGTGTAGTGTATAACAGGGATGTTACAAAGGTTAGAATTTTGGAAAATTGGCCTTCCACTAGAACAGTGGTTTTTAAACTATTTTTTGCAGCAGTGCCCTTTACTCATATGAGACACACAGAATCTTAGATGAGGAGACAGACAAAAAAGCGAAGCTCTTGGGTTTGAGAGCAGGATGAGCTGACTTGCAGAAACCCATGTGAGAGGCCTCCCCCTCCCCTGCAGCAGGTCCTGAAGAATCTGTAGAAAGCAGTTTGCAAACCACTGCTCTGGGCCACACCTGTGAGAAGCAACAGAGACCGCTGGGTCTCCTGACCGACCAGCATGATCTGTTTGAAGCTCATGGAGTGGTGGAAGGTCATCTTGAAGACCCGCTGCCCACTGGACTGCAGATAGACCTCGACACAGTCACAGGCCCGGCTGCCAGTTCTGCCTACCACACCTGTCTGCTCCCGAGTGGCCAGTACATAGAGGTATTTACGGTAAACTGTGTCACATCTTGGGTCCGAGGCAAACTGTAGGAAGAAATGAAGGTGTCTGGGATCTAGGCCTTGGAGTGGAATGAGGCTGGGACAATAGGATCCTGGGATGAGCGATGAGGTACTTGGGTTCAGGGCTGGGAAACGAGGACTTGTTTCTCAGTTCCTGGGACAGGAGGGCAACTGTCCCGAGGAGATTATCTCAGGGCTGGTGTGGGCCCTGGGTCCCCCCACCCACCCACTGCAGGAGGGGTGGGGTCTTCAGCTGCCAGGGCTCTGCTACTCACATCCTTGGCTCCGCGACACAACACAACATAGCGGCAGGCTCGCTTCCACTGGATCTGGCCAAGGGTAGAGGAGACCAGGGCGTTTTTGAGAAAGAAGAGGGTCCCCGCATAGTCAAGAATGAAGACGTGGTCCTTGGTGGGCAAGAAGCGGCGGTAGCCATGGGCTAGCAGAGGGGCTACACTCTTGCTGAGACAGCGGCGGCGGCCCCCAAATGCCTGGAAATACAGGCCCTTCGTGTCTGGAGAAGGGAAGGAGATGGAAGGCTCAAGGGGTCAGGATGGCACAAGGGAGAGGAATCAGAGCTTGGGCAGACTAGATTTCTTGGGTAGCGTGGTAGCGGCTCCTACACCCAAGACTGGGGAACAGACCCCTTCTAAAGGACACTGGAAAGCTCAGAGGACATCTTTAATAATCCCCTATAGAGGATATCTTTAATAATCCCCCATGCCTGAACTTGAGTTCTCTGTCCCCCTCTGCCCCTCAGCCCAGGGCACTACACATGCTTCTAAGTGAGCGCTTCTTCGGTCCAACCTTGCATCAGAGACATCAAGGGGAAAATACACAGAAAAGCAGCAAGAGGAGTGAAAAAGAACGACCGAGAAAGGCCAGTAACTGCCCTCACCCCTAGCTCTGGATCTGCTGTCTGGATCAGATCTGGATCTCCCTTTATCTCAAGTACTTGGATAGGGACTCCCTGGGAATGGTTTAGAGCATGTTTCTCAGCCTGGGGTGATTCTGTCCCTCAGGTAACACTGTCACAACTGGGGGGAGGTTTGCTCCTGGCATCTGGTGGGTGGAGGCCAGGGATGCTGCTAAATATCCTGCAATGCACAGGACAGCCCCCCGACTCCAAACAACTATTTGGCCCCAATGGCAACAGTGATGAGGTTGAGAAACCCTGGTTTAGAGGAGGAAAAACTCCAGGTTTGGGGAGTGGAGGAGGTGTCCGGGATTTGGACAGAGATTTTGAATATGGAGGGAGGTTTGTCACGGATGCTAGTAACGGGGGTCCATCAGAGGGTGGAGCTAGAAGCTTGCAGCGCTGGAGGGCGTACGTTTTGAATCTCTTCCACAGAAAGGAGCCCCAGAAGTTTGGCCGAGAATGCTGAGGCAACTCTATGGAACAGGAGGGACCCCAGAATAAGGTAGGACAGAGGCAAAGAGAACGGGAGTTTCTGGGGAGATGTACAGTTAAGAATGGCAGCTCTCTTCCAGGGCCGGACCCCAGAGCCCTGCTCTCGTAGGCGAGGACTGAGCCTGCGACAGATGCGTCTCCA
Source organism: Mirounga angustirostris (assembly GCF_029215605.1). Taxonomy (NCBI): domain Eukaryota; kingdom Metazoa; phylum Chordata; class Mammalia; order Carnivora; family Phocidae; genus Mirounga; species Mirounga angustirostris. The sequence goes on from NW_026991713.1 coordinate 173,059,421, forward strand.
CACGCCCTCGGCGTCGCACACTTCGCGGAAGTAGCGGCAGGTCTGGCCCAGAGCGACTACATCTCTGACTGGGAGGAATGAGATGATATGCTCCACCTGGGGGGCAGGAGGGAGGAAGCAGGGATCACCGGGGCCCCTCAGCGGTCTGGCCCCCCGTCCTTTATTCTTAATACCTCCCTGCGGAGGACTCACCAGCTCTGGGGGGAACAGCTGAACAGAAATAGGGTTCCCTCTCCCCTTCTTCTCTTCACCCCCAGGCTCTGGGCCACATGAAGGGCAGCTCCGCTTCACCTACCCAAGGAGAATGGGGAGCACAGGGGTTCCATGAGAATCAGGCCTCTTTTGCTCCCTTCTCTCAGCCTGTCTTTCATTAGCTACTTTCTTGGGGGCTCACAGCTCTGTCTTCCAGCTCTGTGTTCTCAAATCCTCCCATCTTTCTCTCTAGGTCCATGGGTCACCCCTCCCTGTCTGCCATGTTCCTTGGTCCACCGGCTCCAAAGAACCCTCCCCCGATCTCTGGCTGCCATCTTCTTGTCCTTCCCTTGGCTCGCTCCCCCCTCACCCGGAGCCCCTCCTCCCGTCCGCACAGCCCGGTGACTTTTTGCAGCTTTCGTCTCCGGCTTCTCCTCACCATCCTGACTGCCCCCTCCCTGCTCCTGCCCTCATCTCTCCAGGCCCCTTAGCCCCCCGTAGTCAGCTCCCTGGCCCCCGTCCCTGCTGCCTTCCCCACACCATGTCCCCCGCCTGGGCTTGGGGGACCTCTGGGGCCCCTCTGCCTCCTAAGCCCCTCCCCCATGGAGTCTGGGAAGACAAACCTCTCTGTGACCTCACTGCCCAGCCACTGTGACCTATTTTCCCCAACCTGGCCCGGGATTTTCTCTTAGACAGCTCCTGGGTTCTAGCTCAGCTCTAGCCACCCAGTGGCTCATGGGATATGCATTTTACAGGAGAGAGAAAGCGTGAACTACTGGCAGATGAGGCCTTTACTTTTGGGGAGTAGTTGTGAGGTTCCTCCAATTGAGGCCCTTTCAGCACTAACTCTGCTCCGTAGAGAAACACTGGTGAATTCTCCTATCTCAGCAGGCCAGGGCCTCCAGGGGATTTGTAGCCCACGAGTATAAACTAAAAAAAAAAAAAAGTATAAACTCATTTTGACAGATGAGGGGGATCGGTGACCCTGCTAGACTCTCCTAGAGGAGAGCATGCACCAGATTAAAGTGGAAATAATTCAGCACAAATTCTTTAGGCTCATAAAAACACACCCAAAAGCAGATTTCCTGGATAGTAACATCAATGCATGTATGAAGGACAACCTATCAAGGTGGAAGAAAGGGATACTGAACCTTGGGGTATCTCCCAGAGTCTAAGTCTTTTAATGTAGTCTTATAGGGGGAGAGGGGTGCCATGTATGAGAAACAGCAGGATTTGGGGGTGTGTCTGTCTAGGTAGGACCAAAGGATCTACACCAATAAATCCAAGGAGTAACCGGGTCTTCCAGGAACTCAAAGCTATCCAGTCCTGGACAACCAGCCCTCAGCTGCCTAGTATTACAGAATTTATTGCGCTAGCTGATCGTCAACCACCCAAACTCCCTTATTCATGGTGAGTAGTAAACAACTAGTTTGAGACACCGTGGATGGAATTTCAATCATTCAATAAATGTTTAGGAATTTCAACATTTGAGATGTGATTTTTAAGAAACTTTCAGTGGTTTGCAGTCAGGCAACTCTCACCGTATTAAATGGACTATGTTGGGCGCCTGGGTGGCTCAGTTGGTTAAGCGACTGCCTTCAGCTCAGGTCATGATCCTGGAGTCCCTGGATCGAGTCCCACATCGGGCTCCCTGCTTGGCGGAGAGTCTGCTTCTCCCTCTGACCCTAATCTCTCTCATTCTCTCTCTCTCAAATAAATAAATAAAATCTTTAAATGGACTATGTTATGCCACCTAAGAGGATGCTAAGATCTCTCAGCAGACAGAAAAAGGATCGTCGGCTTCCTCTGGTGGCTGGGTCCCCTTTGATCCACTCCATTTCATTTCGGGAGGCAAAGAAGAGGGTGCAGATAGAAAAAGCCCACCATAGAAGCTGCTGGGAAACCAGGCTTCTAGAGCGAGCGGTCAGTAACTTGCGGATTGCTCTTGCCAACCCATCAACTTCCCTCCGCCTCAGTTTCCTCATTTGTAAAACGGAGGGCTTCTTCTAGAGGACACGGTCCCTTCTGGACTAACAACCCCCCCCCCCCCCCCCCCCGGGCTCGTCATCACAGTTCCCGTCCAGGCGCGCTCTTCGGGGCGGGCTGGCCAGCCGGGCGGCAGCTCTGAAGGCTCTCCGGTCTCCCGTAACCCTTCCTCCAGGAGCTGAGCTGGGCATCTCCGGTCTCTGGGAAGCCCCCCGCCCGCCGGGGCTCCGGACACCTACGCAGGGCCTCAGCCTCCGCGGCCGGAAAGGCCTCCATGGTCCCTTCGGATGCAACGACCCGCTGCGCACTGGCCTCAGGCGTCGCCTGGCCCCCACGCCGGCCTCCCCCGCGCCCTCAAAGCGGGCTCGCTCCCTAACATTTCCAGGTCGCACGCGCCACTCCAGCCCTTGCACTGTTGCCGGCCGGCCCGGCGCGCAGCGATCACATTCTTTACCTCAGTCACAAAGTTCTAGCTCACCCGCCTCCTCCTAGGCGAAGGGACCGCCTTCTCGCCCATGCTATTGGTTGGTACAGCCGTCCCTCAGAGAAGGGCCGGGCCAGGTTCCCTCCGGAGGATCGAATTGGCCTTCTTGACAGTCACTCGCCTGTATCTGGCTTGCGATTGGCCTCCGTTGGAAGAAAACCAGGAGCCCCGGCTTGCGGTCACTCGGCCTCTATCCCTTCTAGTGGAGGGCCGGCGTCCCCGTCTCCTGGTTAGACCTGATTGGCTCCATCCCCAGCCCTAAGCATTGCGATTGGATGCGGCTGCGCGGGGCGGGTCGGCCTGGAACGTCGGCCGTTGGCGAGCGCTCCATTCTAGCCCCCTCCCTTCTGTCGCCTCACTCCGGCGCTGGAGTCTCCACCCCCCCGGCGGGTTCTGATTAGCCACTTCCGACGCGTCTCGGGGCCGCGATTGGTCCGCCGGGTCCCTGAGCCCGTTCCCCCCCCTTGAAGCGACTACGGCGGCTCCAAGGAGGGGGAGGGGGTAGGAGGGACGGCCGGTCCCGTCAGTCAGGCAGCGGGAGCCGCCGGGAGCGGATGGCGGCGGCGGTAGCGGCCCCACTCGCCGCCGGGGGTGAGGAGGCGGCGGCCACGACCTCTGTTCCAGGGTCTCCGGGTCTGCCCGGGAGCCGCAGTGCAGAGAGGGCCCTGGAGGAGGCCGTGGCCACCGGGACCCTGAACCTATCTAACCGGCGCTTGAAGCACTTCCCCCGGGGCGCGGCCCGCAGCTACGACCTGTCAGACATCACCCAGGCTGGTGAGTGCACCCGGCCCCGTACCCGGCAGGGACCCTCATTTGCATAGCCCCGCCCCTGGCTCGTTTCTCACCGGGCTCGAGAGTCTAGCCCGCCCCTTCACCTGACCGTCGGGGTTCTCGACCCCGCCGATTTGCATAAGCCTGCCACCTCCCCCTCCCCACTTTGAGAACTACCAGACAATGAACACATTTCTCGTTTGCACGGAATGCCCAGCGCCCCGGCCGAGCGTTGTGAGAATTCCCCGTCTTCTGCTTCTCTTTATTTGCGTGTCTGCGCACCTGTAGAATGGTCCCGCCCCTCACCTGGTTGACTCATTTGCATGACCTCAGTTCTGATCGTTCTTTAAAGCAGCCCCCACGATCCCCTCTGAGGACTCCTTTCTCTTCCTCCACTTCGTCTCCCAGCTCTTTCCTCCCCATTCCACCGAGATCCGAGCAGCCTTAGGCCCCCCTCTTCCCTAGGATTTGCCCCTAACAACCTGGTGTTTCTGTTTACTGTGCTTGTTGTCCCGCCCCCTAAGGTCGCTGGCCCTCTCCACTCTTCACTCAGCTAGCCTATGGGAAAGAAGCAAATCTTCCACCTCCCCTAACCCTGTTCTCCTCGAGCTCTTCCACCTATTATCCCTGACCCCCGTATCCAAGACTCTTCCTTCTTGCGTGTGTGAGGTCACTATGGAGCCTGTGACCTCATAGGGACCCAAGAATTCCCATTTGAGCTTCTGTTTTCCCTAGGGGGAGGGGCTTGAGGCAGTTGCTGAAAGGAAGGAAATCTTATCTCCTGGCTAGGAGTGTTGGGAAGCTAGAGACTGTCCCACTGCCTGTCCACTCCCCCACCCACAGATCCCTCCAATCATGCTCCCTCCTTCCTGGTGTCTCTTGCTGCCAGGGTGTGGGGGACTCTACCATGACAGGTGAGTCAGGCCTCAGCTGCTCAGGAGGCAACAACCTATGACCTTGGGCTGGCAGCTGGGGGGTGGAGATTGGGAGTGGGGAGGAGGACTGCATTCCCGAAGCCCCACCCTAGCCTAGCCCAGGGTGGGACTTGGGGCTGGGTGAGCGTCCTCCCATCCTCCGGATGACACCGCTCTGCGACAGCATGTAATTCTGCAGCAGGTGCCTCCTCACCTGCAAACACTCAAGTGGGCACAGGCACTCGCTTTCCTCCCCTGTTCTGGGGAGGACCAGTTTAAACCTCTCCACTTTTCTTGGGTTGCTGGGTAAACGCACTTGCCCACCATGCAGTGAGTGAGTTCAGGGAATGGATGAGCCCCAGGAGCCATTCCTCTCCCTCTCAGTCTCCCCCAGCCGCCTAGCCCCAAGCTCCAGATTGACCTCAGCAGCTGTGTGACACTCGCCCGTCTGTTCCCTTTCCCCTCCCCCTTGCTTGTTTTTTGACAAAGACCAAATGTTATTCTTTACTTCCTTAGGGCTCTGCCTCTGTGAGTGGACTCCTGGGGAAAACTACCAAGAACTCCCTGGCCCCTCCCAGCTCCTACCCCCTCCCACCCTCCACCGCCAGCATTCTGGCTCCGGGTGCAGGCAGTTCTGAGTGAGCTAGTGTGTTGAAGCGGGAAAATCCCAGCTTCCGGAGGACCTCTTCCTGTCCTGCTCTCCACGCAGAAATCCTGAGTCCAGGTTGTAGGCCAGGTGGAATCTGTCTCATCCAGAACATTCTCCTCTGACCCCTCTCCCCAAGCAGAATGCTTATAGTTTGGGGTGGAAAAGGGAAGTGACAGTCAGTGTTGACCATACCCTGTCCTCTATACCTCCTTTCCCTCCAACCCAGACTAAACACTTGAACACTCTGCCAAATTATTTTGAGCCCTATCCTGCTTTCCCAACTCTTTTGCCCTGCATATTTCTTATTGCACAGGTCTCTGATATCCCCTGGACTCTGTTCCTTGGGGCCCCTGAAAGTAGGATGAATCCTGAGATGGCGGGGAGGGGCGGCTCTCACAAAGGAGAAGTGCAGCTCATTCTCTTACAGACCACATCCTGTGCCTCCTGTGCCCTGCCTCCTCCAGCCTGGGCTCCCTTCCGCTCCTAGCTTTTGCCCCCACCACTGCTTAGCCCATCTTGTCCTCCACCCCCTTCATCCACAGCATGCGTGCACACACACAAGCACATTTGTAGATGCAGGGAGAGCAGGCGGGTGGAGGGCCAACGTAGGAGGACTGCATCTGGCTGTCTCACCCTCTCCGGAACTTGGTCTTCTCCCTTGACGGGTCTTCCCTCTTTGCATACCAGGGCTGTGAGCAGAGAGGGAGAAAAAGGGAGGCCTGGTACATCAGGCTGTCATCCACCCTGGTAAACATAGGGCCCACCAGAGACAGAACCTGACAGATTGTTTCTACTCCATTTCCTGTCATGAGACTCATTTCCTTTGGGGATATACCCCAGCTTCCCTCCCATCAGCTTTTGCTCACCCCTTCCTGGGGAGGGCTGCCTAAGAAGCTCACCCAAGTTCTGTTGCCAGGGACATCCCCCTGCAGGCCCTGGGCCCCTCCCAGTGCAGATGAGGAGAGAAAACAGAAACCCAGGCTTGCAGAGCTCTGAACGGTTAGTGTCCCCAGACTGGCAGAAACCCCAGTCCTGACTCCTTTCATTGGAGTAGCAAGCGACCACTTGAGATAAGGGGTGGTCATAGGCTTTACCCTCCCTACTTCCCTCCCCGTTTCTCACCCACACCAAGACACAGGCAAAAGAGCTGAGCACCTAAAGCCTGGGTCGGTAAGAGAGGAAGTAGAGGAAGGCCAGTGGGGCTGGAAGAGGGTGGGAAGGAGGCCAGTCCTGAAGAAGGTGTATCCGGATGGGAGGGGCCTGAGGACTCCAGCTTCCACCTCCAGCTTGGTCAGCTTGCCTTCCCCTCCTGGTCCTTGGGAGTCTGTTCCTTCACAGGCCCTTGGACCTGGCTTGCTGATCCCAGGGGCTGATGAAGAACCGTTGTCCAGTGTGTCAGGAGCCTTACTTATTCTCTAGAGCCAGACTCTAATGACCCTTGGCTTCTTCCCTGTGTTGAAAGAGGTTGAGGCTGGGGACAAGGCCCCCAAGGAGGGATGGAAGAGGGATGAGCTTTCTCAGTGGTCTCCCTGGGGGGCTTACCATATTCTTATCTCGAGCCTCCCGGCCCATTCCTTTGCTGTTTCTTTGGAGCACTAGCCTTCTCCATAGAACAGCAGGAACCACAAGAGTTCTAGAAGCCAGTCACCCTTTCCAGGGTAGTCCTTCGTTTGTGTATTTGAAGGTGATGGTCATGGTTTGTCCTCCTAAGTCTGAGCTTCTCCAGCCCAGTGACCCTACGGCCTTTGCTGTCCTGTTAATTCTTGGAATGTGCTCGGTTTTGCAGAAAGCTTTGTTCTCTCCAAGAGCCCAGGTTTATAGGCCTGACTCTTTAGGTCCAGTGGGGAGGCGGGTGGCTGGCAGCTGGCTCTGGGAAAGTTCCGGGCCCTCCTGTCCGGGACTGGGCCTGTCCACAGCTCTCCCCTGACACTTGCTCCTAGACCTGTCCCGGAACCGGTTCCCTGAGGTGCCGGAGGCAGCATGCCAGCTGGTGTCCCTGGAGGGCCTGAGCCTCTATCACAATTGCCTGAGATGCCTGAACCCAGCCTTGGGGAATCTCACAGCCCTTACCTACCTCAACCTCAGGTAGGGAGGCACGGCCGGCCAGGGGCAGGGAGGGGGGAGCCCCAAGTCCCAGCACACGGTACCCTGAGTGCTCCTCCCAGAGCCCTGAAAAGAGGAGTGCCCTGGGGACTGAGCCCCATGCTTTTCTCCCTTCCATAGCCGAAACCAGCTGTCATCGCTGCCACCCTACATCTGCCAGCTGCCCCTGAGGGTGCTCATCGTCAGCAACAACAAACTGGGAGCCCTGCCTCCCGACATCAGCGCCTTGGGAAGCCTGCGGCAGCTTGTGAGCACAGGGAGCAGAGCAAGAAGAGGGGCCATTGAGCCAGGCACCAGGGGCCTTTGGGGAGTTTGGGGAGGGGGGGACCAAAGCAGGTGGCCAGAGACCAGAGGCAGTTTCTGATGCCCCTGGTCTTGTGGCTCCTGCCCTACTTCTTTCCTCATTGCAGGATGTGAGCGGCAATGAGTTGCAGGCCCTCCCGGCAGAGCTATGTAGCCTCCCTTCCCTGCGGGACCTCAGTGTGCGCAGGAACCAGCTCAGCACCCTGCCCGATGGTGAGGAGAATGAAGATCTGGGCGGGGGGGGGAGGCGTGTGTATGTCTACACTGGAGAAGTCACAAAGACTCTTCACAGAACATCACTGTCTAGGTGCCCAGGGTTTTGCAGTGTATAAAGCAAACTAAATTATTTGTGCTTGACCAGCAACCCTCTGAGGCTGGCAAGTCATGGGTTATTAGCTCTATTTTCACAAATGAGGAGCAAGGCACAGAAAGGAGAGTGGGTGTGTTGGCACCCTGTAAAATCCCAAGGTTGGAAGGGGCCTTTGGGGTCACCCAGGGTCATCACTCACGCAGTGGGAGCTCTCAGGCACCTGAGTCAGATGATGCCCTGTGCCTCCTCCCCCAAAGATTCTGAGTCAGTGGAGCCATGAGCTGGAGCCCAAGCAGCCCCCAACCCCATTTTAACGAGCTAATTGTGATCCACTCTGACATTTGATAGTCTCTGCTCCAAAGTAGGCCCCCCTTCCCTTATTCAGCCAGCATTGTTGTGTGCGTCCTGTGTTTTAGGTGGGGGTCAGGTAGATGTGAATGATGTCACTCATACCTGGGGCCAACTCTGAAAATGTATGGGCTTCATGGGGAGAGACAAGTGGAGGGACGTGCTAGAACAGGACACGGCAAGAGCTGCGGGAGCTAGAGGGAGCATCTGCTCAGGGAGCTTGAGGAAGACTTCTCCCCAGAGGCGTGGCAGGAGCTGACCTGTGAAGGAAAGTTCTCCTTCCTTCTGCATCCCAGGCAGAGGAAACCCATGTGCAAAGCATGTGGGTGGGAGCCAGGGCCAGGTGGGAAGGACCGGAGCCCTGCTCATCTTGGTTTTAGAGAACAAGAGAGGGGAGTCAGGTGGTCACCCATTTTCTCTGGGCTCCCCCTAGTCCTACTCTGGCCCTTTTGCCTTTGAAGTCGGTAGCAGTGTAAACAAGCATTTAATCGGGGTGCTCTCTGGGCCATAAGAGAGACCCTAGCAAAATGCCCTGGGGACACAGAGGAAGGAGCAGTGAATTCTAACCTGAGTGTCTGGAAAGATCTCATGGAGGAGGCAACACTTGAGCTGAACTTTGAAAGATGGTCACAAAAATGAGTGTCCCAGCTGAGCAAACAGCATGTGGAAAGGTCCAGAAGCCGAGGGGTTGGAGGGTTGTCTGATGTGGTGTGAGGGTGGGTAGTGAGATGGGAAATGTGGACCAAGCCAGATCATGAACACCTTGACCATGCTGGCCAGGGAGTGGTGAGTGTTATTCTGTGTCTCTAGTCATCACTCATCCAACTGTGCATGTTTGAGAAGTAGAAAAAGGCACCCTTTCCTGTGGGTGGGCACAACCTTGCCTGGGGTGGGAGGGGCTTAGCCAGTAAAGTTCGGGTGGGATTGCAGGCCCCTCCTGCCTAGGTGCATATGTGCAGGGCACAGTCCGCTCACCCTCAGCAGCCTCGGCTGCAAGTCACGGAAGGTGTTTGAGCTGTGAAATGTCGCGGTTTGGTTTGGGTCTTGTGATGGTCCCTTGGGGATGAAGGAACGGTTGAAGTACGGAGTGGGCAGCGTGGGGCAGAGGAGAGAAGCACATGAGATGGGCAGGAGCTCAGGGAGGGGAGGCCTGGAGGTGGGCCCGATTTGAGCAGGAAGGGAAGAGGGAGGTTGTTCCTGGGGACTGCCCACAGCCAGCTAGGCCAGAGGACGTGGTGGACCCAAGGGTGGCAAGTGGGCTAGAGCAGAGGGCAGAGGAAGTGAGCACAAGGCCCCGCCCTTGGGCAGGCTCCTGACTCTTCCCTCACCCACCCCCAGAGCTGGGGGATCTTCCTCTTGTCCGCCTGGATTTCTCCTGTAACCGTGTCTCCCGCATCCCGGTCTCCTTCTGCCGCCTCAGGCACCTGCAGGTCATTCTGCTGGACAGCAACCCCCTGCAGAGCCCACCGGCTCAGGTGAGGGGTGGATTTGGGCTGGACCATGGGGACAGGGCTGAGAATGGGTAGGAGTTGGGAGGTGAGTCCCTTTAGTAGCCAAGCAGGATCGGGGGGAGCCCCCTTCGCTTCCCTTAACCCCTACCATGTGCCTCCTTATACCTAGATCTGCCTGAAGGGGAAACTTCACATCTTCAAGTACTTGTCAACAGCAGCTGGGCGGCGTGGGGCGTCTGCACTGGGGGACCTGGCCCCTTCCCGCCCCCCGAGTTTCAGTCCCTGGTAAGTCCCAAGTGGGAAGGAAGAAGCCCCTGGTTACTGACTGCCCCTTCCTGGCAGCACGGACTCCATGGTTTTCGGTGGGAAGATGAGAGGGGTTGCTGCCCGGTACTGGACTGACTAGCTCTCCCTGGCGGCCCCAGCCCTGCTGAGGACTTATTTCCGGGACGTCGGTACGATGGCGGGCTAGACTCGGGCTTCCACAGCGTTGACAGTGGCAGCAAGAGGTGGTCTGGAAATGAGGTAAGGGCCTCCTTGCCATGAGACACTGGGCGGTCTCAGCCCCCGGGGGGGAGAACCTCTGAGTCAGGACCCTTTGCTTGGTGCCCCTGAATATCAGAGTGACAGCTGGTGTCTGGAGTGGTCTTCTTCCCTTGCCCGGGTATCTCAGGGAGGGGCTGGCTCAACAGCAGACCCCAAGGGCATGAACCCCATGAACCCCCAGCACCACAGAGCAGCGCTCTCCCATTTTTGCATTTCTAGTCAACAGATGAATTTTCGGAGTTGTCCTTCCGGATCTCCGAGCTGGCCCGGGAGCCTCGGGGGCCCAGGGAGCGGAGGGAGGATGGCTCTGGTGAGTGGTGGGGTCAGGGTAAGGGGGCTGGGGTCGTGGACGAGTGCCTGGAGGCCCCCAGTGCTTGCTGACATGCCCTGGCCTCCCCAGCTGACGGAGACCCTGAGCAGATTGACTTCATTGACAGCCACGTGCCTGCGGAGGACGAGGAGCGAGGCGCTGCTGAGGTGAGGGCCCCAGGGCTGGTGCACGTGCCCTGGGGGGGGGGGCCGGCGCAGGCTGGGGGGCCGGGGGGGGGACCCTCCCTCGACCCCTCTGCTGCTCTTCCCTTAGGAGCAGCGGCCGCCAGAGTTACGACCTGCGGCAGGGGACGCCGAGAAGGCACCCAGCAGCAGGTACGCCCGAGCGCCCTGAGCCAGCCCCGCCTCCCGCTACGCCAGCCCCCTGGCGCCTCCCTCCGCCCCCTGGAGCCTCCCTCCGCCCCCTGGCGCCTCCCTCCGCCCCCTGGAGCCTCCCTCCGCCCCCTGGCGCCTCCCTCCGCCCCCTGGCGCCTCCCTCCGCCCCCTGGAGCCTCCCTCCGCCCCCTGGCGCCTCCCTCCGCCCCCTGGCGCCTCCCTCCGCCCCCTGGAGCCTCCCTCCGCCCCCTGGCGCCTCCCTCCGCCCCCTGGAGCCTCCCTCCGCCCCCTGGCGCCTCCCTCCGCCCCCTGGAGCCTCCCTCCGCCCCCTGGCGCCTCCCTCCGCCCCCTGGCGCCTCCCTCCGCCCCCTGGCGCCTCCCTCCGCCCCCTGCCCTGGCTCTGCCTCACAGCCCTGCCTCTCCCCGCAGGCGGGAGGAGCCGGCGGGGGAGGAGCGGCGGCGCCCCGACACCTTGCAGCTGTGGCAGGAGCGGGAGCGGCGGCAGCAGCAGCAGCACAGTGGGGCGTGGGGGGCCCCCAGGAAGGACAGGTGTGGGCAAGGGGCGGGGGGGCCGGCCATGAGTGGGGATGGGCCCCCGTAAGCGCCTCTGCCCCTCGGGTTGGCGGGTCCCCCGCCTGCGCTCTGGCCCCACACGCCTTCATTTTCCAGTGTTCTGAAGCTGGGGGTCAGGGCTGCTGGTGGAGGTGCTGCGTCCGTTCAGGCCGCCTACAAGTATGTGTCCCCCCAGACCCACCTCCCCGAGCGCTGTCCCCGCACCCCGTCCCTGCCCCTCCCTCTGATTCGCTCTCTGTCGCTCCTCAGCGGCATGCCTAAGTCCAGTGCCACCCAGCCGGGCGCTTCAGGAGGGCAGGGAGCCCCCGCCCCCGCCCCCCAGGAGCCCCTTCCTGCAGCTGGACCAGGTGGGACAGGACTGGGGGAAGAGGAGGGGGGAATGTGTAGGTGAGGGGGTGGCTGGGGCCTGCTGGCCTGAGGGAAGGTGGGACTCTGAGGGGTGTCTTTTCTCACCTGTCCCTGGCTCTGGCCCCCAGCAACGGTGCCTGCTTCCCGGCCACTCGGCTCCATTCAGAGACCAAACAGCTTCCTCTTCCGTTCTTCCTCTCAGAGTGGTTCAGGTGGGTTTCCCCTGTCCCCAGTGCTAACCCAGCCCTCACCCCTGGGCTGCGGACACCCCTTCTGGCCTGGGAGTTCTCCAGTCTATTGTCCCTTGTGTTGGAACTCCCATAAGCACAAAGGCAGGAGATGTGGGTGCCAGACCCTGCGGCCCAGCTAGGAAGTCGGCGGCAGGTGCTAAGAGACGGCCCACATTCCTCTTCCTTCTCCAGGCCCTTCCTCACCAGACTCTGTCTTGAGACCTCGGCGATCCCCCCAGCTTCTCGATGAGAAGGAGCTGATGGCACAGCTGCGCCCGGTAAGAGAGGTGGGATCTGGGGGGCAGGGCGGGGTGGGGGGCTGGGGGCCGCGCTCGGCCTCCTCAAGTTTCCTGGCTTCCCGCCGCACCCCGTGGGTGCTTCCACTGAGGACACAAGGGGTGGGCAGGAGTCCCCACTGACCCCTCCCCCTCCCCCCACCCTCCTGCCTCCCAGGTCCTCGAGTCAAAGCTGCAGCGGCCCCTGCCCGAGGACCTGGCAGAGGCTCTGGCCAATGGGGTCATCCTGTGTCAGCTGGCCAACCAGCTGCGGCCCCGCTCCGTGCCCTTCATCCACGTGCCGTCACCTGCTGTGGTCAGTTGGGTCCCAGGGCGGGAGGTAGGGGATGGGACAGAGGACTGCCGGGGCCTCGCCCTTACTCTCTTCTCTTTTTCCTTTCTCGCCCTCCCCCAGCCAAAACTTAGTGCTCTCAAGTCTCGGAAAAATGTGGAGAGTTTCTTAGAAGCCTGTCGAAAAATGGGGGTGCCTGAGGTATGGGGGGGTATGTTCTCGGGAGCCCAGGGCTGGTCCCTACTACAAAGAGTGGCGACGTCCTGGGCTCAGCTGAGCACTCCGCATGGGTGGCAGGGTTCCATTCACAGGGGTGTCTGCTCCCCAGAAGGAAGCATGTCCTCGAGTCCCTGTCCTGCGCGTCTCCCTGCCCTGCATGCCTCCCTTCCCTGCACTCCGCATGTTGGCGTGGCTCAGGCCCTGGCACGTGAGGGCAGGGGGTGGGCAGGATTGTCTCGCTGCTGCTGCTGACGTCTGCTCTTTGTCCTTGTCCATCTGTCCCTACTCTCCCTTCCCAGGCTGACCTGTGCTCGCCCTCAGATCTCCTCCAGGGCACCGCCCAGGGGCTGTGGACCACCCTGGAGGCTGTGAGGCGGGTGGGGGGCAGGGTCCCCCCGCCCCTCTGGCCCCCCTCTGGTCTGGGCGGCTTCATCCTCTTCTACGTGGTCCTCATGCTGCTGCTCTATGTCGTCTACACTCGGCTCCTGGGTTCCTAGGACCTGAAGTCACCCTTTCTCCCCGCCCCCATTGCCCTATTTCTATTTATGACTCCTTTGCGACCCCGGTCCCTACCAGTGGTGCCTTCAGCCCCTACCAAAGACACTAGTGAACCCCCTCCCCTCACAAACACTGACCTCAGAGGCCCCACTCTGGTGCACCCAGACCCTGGGCCCCCAGCCTCTGGCCACCCTCCTGTAGCCCCTTCCCTTCCCTCACTTCTCAGTGCTGATGGTGCCTTCGTTCCCTCCAGGCCTTGCTCCCTCGGAGGGTAGATCTCAACCTTCCTCCTTGTGCTGTCCCCCCACCGTCCCCCCACTGTTATGGGGAGCTAAATTATCTATATTTTGTAGAGAGAACTCTATATTTGTAGGGGATACAGGGGCCCAGGCTGGGTCCCTGTCTCTGTGTATAAATTGTACAGACCGTGGCCGCCTCTGTGTGTGTGTGTTGGCGTCTGCTCCTGCCGTGGCCAGGCCCAGCCCTGGCCGTGCCCCTGGGGCTCTGTTTGTCAGCCTGCCTGTTCCAGCATTTCCCTCTGGAAATGACAGGTCTCTCCTACCCTGAGCCTTGGCCCCCTGTGTCATCGCCCTTCTGTTACCTACTGGCAGCTTCCTTGCATCTCGTTTGCCCCCAAGCCGTGTCCAGGGTGCCCCTGACCTTTGCCACCTCCACCCGAAGGGCCATCCTGTCAGCCCTGTTTGCCCAGGCTTCTTCAGGGTTTCTCCCACCCTGCCCTCTGAGAAGGGCAGGGGAGCCAGAGAACAAGGTGACATGGGGAACTTAACCCGGGCCCCTCCCCCCAGGAGTCCCTGTGCCAGCCCCATCACATCTTGGAAGAGGAGGGGGCCCCGGGAAGGGGCCTCCCCTACATCGCTGCTGTCATCCACGCACTGCTGGAACGGCCATAGGGGTCGAGGTCGGGGCGCAGGGCTGCGACCCGGCCGGGAACCCAGGAGCAGAGAAGACAGCCGCGCCCGGCCTCTGCTCCCTAGCAATGACTCCGGTGAGGGCGGCCTCGGGCTTGGCCCTGTTCCTTGGGCGCCCCTCCGCCCGCCCGAGGGGTTGGAAGCCGCCGGCCCAGCGAGGCCCTGGCCGCATCTGGGTGTGGCCGAGGGTCTGGGATAGAAGACGCGCGGCGGATGTTGTGTCAAGTGCAATAAAGAAGAAGCCGGACCCTCCAGGCTGCCCCTCGGGGGGTGTGTGTGCGTGTGTGTGTCCGTCTGCGGATGAATGCGGTGCGTCGCGGGCAAGCAGGCGCCTCCACGTCCGCGCCGGGGTTCTGCGGCTGGCCGCGGCGGGGCGCCACTCTTCCGTGTGGGACGGCGGCGGCGCGCGGACGCCGCCAACCCCGCCGCCAGGGGGCGCCCGCGAGACGCCGGCGGGAGCGCGCGCCACGTGGCCCGGAAACGCGCTGGGCGCCGGCGTGGTCGCGAGGCCCTGAGAGGTGGGCCGGCGACGTGGGCTCGTGGGGCGAAGGGCGGGCCGCTGCGGGCGGTGGGGGCCGCGACGGGCCGCGACGGGCCGCGAGGGGCCGCGTGGGGCCGGGAGGGGGAGGTGGGAGGTGCGGGCGGCGCGGGCGGCGCGGACGCGGGGCACAGAGCTGCTGCCCCGCGCGGCCCTCCCCTCCCCCAGACGCGGCATGTTGCCCCGGCCGCCTCGGCTGCGGGACGCGGGCAAAGAGCAGGCGCCCGAGGAACGAGGCCCCTCGGCGGGCAGTGACCCCGGCGAGGCCTGGACCTCCGGAGAGGAAGCCCTGGGGGAGCCAGGGACTCCCCCACAGGACAGGTGAGGGGCTCCGCCGCAGGGAAGTCCGGCAGGGGGCCCAGCGTGTGAGGAGGTCTCCGTCGCCCACGTTGAGGAACGGGTGTGCCAAACTCCGGCCCCGGGCCCCCTGGGCCCTGCCTCAGAGATAGCCGGGGAGGCTGTGAGGGGTGCGCCTCAGTACCTCCCCGTCCCAGCCCGCAGCCCCGGTCCCGAAGGCCTTCCTGGAGCCGGAGAGGGCAGCTGCCGCCCCGGGCCCCCCCAGGCCTGGCTGCCGAGCGGTTCCCAGGAGCCCCAGGTAGGCACAGGCCTTGCTGCCTCTACCCGCCCCCCGCCCCCCACCTAGACACCTTCCGCCGACTCCTGAGCCTGTTTTAATCTCTTCAAGTGTTCCCCCCCAGTTGCTCTTCCCCCCCAGATGGCCTGGGAGGTGGCCCCCTCAAGGATGACTGTGCTAGCCCCATGGGACCCCCACTACAAGGCTAGAGCAGGACCTCGGCTGGTGTGGGTGAGTCGGGAGGATCTCGGGCTCTGGCCTTGGGACGGGGCAGGGGTGCCCTGGGAGGCGACCGAAGCTCCAGTGATCTTTCCTGCCCCTTCCACAGGGGCCCAGCTGTGCGTCAGGCGCCTCCTTCTCCGGCCGGACCTTGTGTCATCCCTCATTCTGGCCGCTGTATGAGGCAGCCCCAGGCCGGGACCTCAGGCCCCCGGCCCCAGCCACGGGGCATCAGAACGGAGAGCATGCGCCCAGGAATGCAGGTACTTTGCTTGGCCACCCCCCGCCTCCCCACCCCCCCACCCCCCCACCCCTCACCCCCACCCCGGCTCTGGAGGTGCCCTGCATGAGCTCGCCCGGGAACCAGTGCAGCCCTCGCTGGTGTGGGAACCGCAGCCTGCTGCCCTACCAGCTTGTCTTCTCTAGGGTTCCCAGTGATGTGCCACGAAGATGTCTTTCTGTCAGACCCGCTGCTGCCCTCTGGGCAGCGTGTCCCCCTGTACCTGTCAGAGGCCTCTCAGCAGGTGAGTGCAGCTCCTGCCCTGGCCTCACGCTAGTCCTCCTGCAGGGCTTTGGAGGAGACACTTCTCCCTTCTCTCTCCTCAGGTCATGGGCTCTCTGAAGCTGCTGCTCCCACCTCCTATCATGTCTCCCTGGGTCCTCCGCACCCCATCCCCGGGCTGCTCCACTGCCTGGCTCAGTGGGCCTGAGCTGATCGCCCTCACTGGCCTCCTGCAGATGAGCCAGGGGGCTCCGAGACCTGCCTCCCCGAGGGCTCCCACGCCCCCTGCTGGCCCCCCAGACCCTGTATCTGACCACCCAGGCCCCAGTGGCAGCCCCAGCTGTTCTCATTGCACTGACCCATCTGTCCCACGAACCCCAGATGCCCACTGAACCTAGCTCTTCTGTGGGCAGAGTGGGGTCCCCTACTCCCCCAGGCAGGTTCTGTTGACAATAAAGCAGTGTTTTGGTTTGCAAACAGGCTCCTTATAGCAAGTGAGTAGCAGAGTGGGGCATGGAGACAGGGATGGGGGTCTCTTCTTTTACATGGCTTAGGCTCTCCTCCCCTCAAATTCTCGTTACTCATTGGTCACCCCTGCAGGGGGGCAGGGGAACCCATGGACCTAAGACCTTTCCAGGCTGACCAAGCAGGACCACTTTAATAGGGCATAGGGTGGGGGTGGGGGTCCACAGTACAGTATGTGGAAGACAAGTATATGGAAGCAAGAAGTCCATCAACTCCACCAGGCTCCAGAGAAGGGAGGATTGTGTGAACACATGGCTGGCACTGGAAGAGGGAAATTAGGGAGGAAGGGAGCGGCACAGCACTTTGGGGAAGCAGTAGAGGTAAGATACCTGGTACTTCAGCCTTCTTGCTCTGGCGCCCTGGGGCGGGGGACTGGTTCTTAGGCCGCCCGGCCCTGCAGGTGCGGGCTGGGGAGGAGCAGGTCCATGTGGGACAAGTCGTTGGAGGCGGGGTCAGGGGCCAAGGCTGACCTGAGACTCTGGAGTGATGCTGCAGGAACTCTGCCGGGAAAGAAAGGATCGGGGCTTTGGCTGAGGAAGCCTGGAGTTCGTAGGGGTTTGTGGATGGGAAGGGGGGAGGGTGGTTCTAGAATTTTCTCCCTTAAAAGAATCCAGTTTCTTGGGGAGCCTTTCCTGAAGAATCTCCAGGTACCACATCTGGAAGGGGTGGAGTGGGCAGCAGGCCCTAAGGGGGCAACTCAGAGCTTCTGCAAGTTGCAGGTCCTAGGGGGCCTTCGAGCCCCTCTACTTTGGGAACAGGTCGGGGGAAGGCATTCATAACTTTGCCCTGTTTTCTCCCCTCCTCCCCATCCATCCCTCAGCTAGACAGGGCGGGGCTGCGCACATCTCCTCACCGGAGCTTCTCTGAGGTTCTGGAACTCGATGCAGGCATAGCTGTGCTGGCGGCTCCTGCTGGCCCCGGGGGCGTCGCCTCGAGCCTCCAGCGGAGGGATCAGGTCCAGGTCCACGTAGTTGAGGTGGCCGTTGGGGGGTTCTTGAATGGCGGTGCCCATTCCTAAGTAGTCCGGCGCCACGTACTTGATGCACACGTACTCCCCTGCTAGCTCGGAGGGCGGCTGCAAGGAGGAGTGAGCCCCTGCTGGTCCCCAACGTTCCCCGATGCTGCGGCGGGGGCCTTGGAAGGAAGGTCCAGGCTCCCCAGCCCCGAGCTTATAGAAACAGGGCAGGGAGCTCGAGGACAAGGACCCTGGCGGAAAGCGGCTCATGGGCACGTATTCGGTGCCCCCGCCACCTTGGCGCGGGTAGCGGGGAGCTGCGGGGGCAGAGGCCGCAAGGCGAGGGGGCGCCATCACCATGTAGCCACCTGCTTCGCCACCCCCCATGGGCTCGTAGTCGCTCCGGGCTCCCATGGCTACGTAGCCCCCTCCCCGCTCCAAGCCCTCGGGCGGCGAGGCTGCGGCCGTCCGCATCCGGAGGGCTGCTTTCCCCCTTCTCTCCGCCAGGCCCCTGCAATGGCTCTGGCCGCTTGACTGGGCTGCCGAGGCCAGGGCTGCATAAGGTTGGGAGGCGGAGGGTCTGTAAGCGCTTGCGGGGGCATTCCTTGGCGGTGGCTCAGCCCTGCCACCGGCACCGCCATCCCCGAGTCGCTTCATGGCGGCCAGTACGGTCTCATGAATGCTTTGGGCCACCTCGGCGTCGGGCGCCTGTAGCCACAGCTCCCCGGGACCCGTGGGCGCCGAGCGGCCGAGCTCCAGGAAGAAGAAAGAGTCTGCGTGGCCGCAGCGGCGCACACTGAGCAGGGGCAGGCGCAGGGCGGGCGGCGGCGGCGAAGCCTGGGTGTCCCCAGAGCCTGTGCCCTTGGGCTTCCGCAGCAGGCTCAGCACCCCCGAACCCAGGCACAGGCGGTAGCCGCCGCTGCCCAGGCCTCGTGTTCGCCCCAGTCCCTTGGGCCGCAGGGTCACGGGCCAGACGTCCTGCAATGAAGCGAGAATGCAGGCGCCGGGGTCCTCGTGGAAGCTGGGACCTGAAGAGACAGGGGGCTAGCCGGTCACAGGGGCTCCTGGGCCGGGGGGTTGGAGTCACTGTGCCGCGAGAACTAAACACGTGTAAACGCCTCGTGTTTGAACTCGATTTCGGAGACGTACGGGGAGGGACGACCCACGATAAACTAAACTCGCGATCACCCAAGCCCCGGCTCCCGCCCCCCCGCCCTTCCGCCGCCCCGGCTCCGGCTCCGCCCGCCCGGGGCTCGGGCCTCACCGGCGGCCGCGCGCGCCTCGAGCAGGGCGCTGTACCACGCCTGCTGCTCCGCCTCGCAGGCCGCCGCCACGCCCAGGCTGCGGTCGCGCGTGTACAGGACGATCAGGTGGCGCTGGCGCGCGTCCACGCGCTTGCTGATGGTGCACGCACCCGCCAGGCTCACGCTGAGCTTGGGCGGCGCTCGGCCGGCGCGGAACTTCTTCTCGCTCTCGTAGCACTCGAGGCGCGGCGGGTCGGCGCGGAGCACGAAGAAGCGGCGGCGCTGGGACTTCTGCTTCCGCAGGTGGCCGCAGAGCCGCACGTCAGCGGGACAGCCCCAGGGCCGCGGCAGAACCAGGGGCACGCCGGCCGGCTCGGAGTCCGGGGCCGCCGGGGGGCCACCGCCTCCGGGCTTCATCCCGGGCCAAAGGCAATGTAGTGGCCAGAGTAGGGGCTGAGACTCGGCAGAGGTCGGGTGGAGGTGGCGGTCTCCGGGGAGGGGGACAGCGTCCGGACAGGTTGCCACCCGTCTTGATGCCCAGCGTCTCACCCCTGCTCCGGACTTGAAGTTTGGGGCAGAGGGTCTGCGGTGGCCCCTCGCTGCGCGCAGCGTGTGCCCCAGTGACTGCCCGGTGGCCGGCGACACGCGGGGCTCCAGCGGCCTTCTCCAAGGCTCGACCCCGGCCGGCTCCCGCGCCTCTGGTCGCCTCCTGCCCCCTCCCTCCCTCTGCCTCCGCCGACTGCTCCAGAGTCCCCACCCCGCGGGGTTAACCCTCGCGCGCCCCGGGCCGCTGGACATTGGGAAAGTCTGGGAGAGGCGGCCTCCTCCCCACCCCAAACACCCCTGGGCCGGGATCGCAGGGGCGGGGAGTGTGTGGGCGTCTCCACGGATCTGAGCTGACTGCTAAGGGAGCAGCGAAGTGAGGCTAACGTGAGTGGAACTGGGTCGGGAGTGCGCAGTCCTGGCGATTAGGGGACGGCCCTTACCGCAGCGCCACTTCCCACTCTAGGCGTCCAGCCCCTGTGTTCCCAGCCTCCCCCCCCCCCTCCGCCCAGGGGTTCTATACTCTTCCTTCCCAAGCCAGCCTAGTTGCCAGGGCCACCAAGCATTGGGCTGTGCTGATTTCAGAGGAGCTGGAGGTTCAGCTTCTCTCTGGGTTGAGGGTGATAGGAGGGGTCTTCAGATAAGTTAGCCACCAGAATTCCAGTCAAGAGACCACTGAAGGAGAACCTGTGACAAAACCATCTCTCAGGGGCACTTCCCTCTCACTGCCCTCAGCCCCTTCTCACCACCACTGTCCAAAAAGGCTATTAGAGGCGCAGACTCTCTGGCGGATGTACCCCTTGCCTCTTACATCCTAAGATTTTGAGATAGGTTTGGGACTCAGACATTTTACACCCCTCTTCTGATCCTTTCAAGGACCACAGACTCCTGCTGGGGCGGGGGGGGGGGGGGATGGTGCTGGTCACCGCACACTGCAAGACACACCAGGCGTTGACGCATGGGTGGGAGCCTTAGAGGACCTTGTGCTATCAATGTCGTGGCAAGTAAGAGCTAAAGCAGGGGGAGGGGGGCAAGGGGTGAGGAGGGGAAGTGGGCAACCGAGGACCCTGTTAAAGATGATATATGGGGGAGTGGGGGGAGGAGACATAACAAGAGTACTGAAGCCAGGGAAGCCTGTTCTCTGCCTCAGACCCGTCCAAAGGCCACGACAGCCGGAGCCAGGAGGGCTGACCTTCCCACCCACGCGTCTCCATTTCCCAGGCCTGTGAGGAAGGGACTCTTCTGGCATACTGGGGAAGCCAGTGGCGTAGTGTGCGTGCAAGCTAGGGTCCTCGAACGTCTTTTCAAGGGTCATGTTGAGAGTGAGATGCATGGAACCAACCAGCATGGTGAGGATGGGCGTCTGGCTAGTAGGCAGGTGGTGCCCAGGGCCCCCAACAGGTGCATCCGGGTCAGCCATAGCTTCCCAAGGTGCAGGGGAGGTGTTGGCAGCTCATGCGTGCCCCGGGGCCAGTGGCAGCCTCTGCTCTTGGTGGGTATTGGCCAGGGAGAGGCAGGCATGCGATAGATCTATAAGCGGCCAGCAAAACAGAAGTATGTTCAAGGCCACTGCCTCCAGTGTGGTCTCGACAGGCGTACCGCGTGCAAAGCAGGGAGCAAGAGAGCCGCAGGCCCCTGCCCTTCCCAGGCTTGGTGCTGCCCCGCTGTGCTCTGGCCTGGAGGCTTCCTCTCCAGGCTTGATTTGAAGCTACGCACAGGAGGGGCTCTTCATCCTTACTCCTTCCCACTCCCCATCAACCAGGCCACCGTGCAGCACCCCAGTCCTCGTGAAATCACGGCTGCCTCAGAGAGACCGGCTCCTGCCTCAGAGACCTTGTGTCACTGAACCCCGAAGAGCTGGGTACCGACGGAGCAGGAAGGAGCCGGGATCTGAGGACCTGGGCTCTGGGCAAGCAGCAGCAGGTGATTTAGCGTGCCGGGTACCAGGAAAAAGCTGGAGCCCAACAACTGGCCTAATCAGTTGCCCTAGCAACAGCGTTGCCCTTGGCCCTACCCAGATGAGATCTATTTTAGCCTGTTGCCCTGGTAACTCCAGCTGCTCCCCAGGGACAGGAAGTGGCAGAACCTCAGCTCTGCTGGGTGAGAACACCTCCCCCAATCCGAGGGGTCTCCCTGTGCATCCCTCTGCTGGGTGCAGGGTAGCCGTGGGATGGAATCTCCACATTCTAAATCCCTATGGAAGAACCTTGTTACCAGTGACAGGAGCCTACGGGGAGGAGGCCGGGGTACTAAGGCTGTTCCTGTCAGCCCCTCCCTCCTCCATCTGCAGTTCTCCCCACTCTGTCGAGGGGGATGCAGGGACAGCCTCCATCTCTTTCCTCCACAACCCCCCCCCCCCCCCCGCCCCGCCATGGCTCCCAGGCTCCAATGTGGAGGGAATGGAGTTCTTCACAGCCATCCTGGGGACTGGCTCCTGCATTCTCACCCACGGGGGCAAGTGACCTGCTGAAGGCTGGGGCCAAGCCAGAGGACTCTCCGTCTGCAGAGCATGGCCACAGCATCGGCCGCTTGGTCGGAAGCCCAGTGGGAGCCTGGGCGAGCTCCATAGCATGCCTGTGGCCCCACGGTTTGTCTGCAGCTGGGGTTCGATGTGTAACCACCGGGCAGGGCCGTGCAAGGACATGCTGGGGGCGAGGTAAGGGGAACACAGCCCAGTCATTTAGACATTTTCTAGCAGGCCAGGGATTTTCCCATTCTTTGCTGCTCGCCTGGATACAGAAGGCCCCATGGAGGCGGCCCTTTGGCTGCTCCATGCTGGGATAGGCAGCTGCGGTCCTCGCCTTGGCCTGTGCCCAGGGAACTCGGGTTTTCTGTCCTGGAGTTGGAGGCCGACCCAGTGTAACTTCTCTGATTGGTCATCCTGCCCTGGCCAGCAAGCTGGCGGGAGTCCATGTTGGACAGAGTGCTCTGGGGCACAGGGAGGGGGACCTCACCGAGCAGTAAGGAGATCCTTGGGAAACAGCAGGAGTGTGACTGAAACTCGCAGCAAGGGCCCTTTCAATTTCACCTCCAAACCTCAGTGCTTTTGGTTAGGGAAGGGAGTTGGGGGTGGCTGGGGAAAAATAAGAAAAGGCTCCTCCTCCTCCTCCACAACAGGCCAGCTTCCTCCCCTTCCTGGTTCCAAGCAGAGAAAATGGGAAACACAGACAGGGACGGGGACAGAGAGGTAATCAAGTGTGACAGAGACAAATACTGGGAGAAGGGGACAGAATGTGAAAAACCCAGGGATGGTAGTCCACCCTAGGAGATCCACCAGGGGATGGAAGGAGGGAAGGGTCTGGGAGCATGGAAACACAGACCCAAGACAGGATGGGTTCTGAGCCTTGCAAAGGTGGGGAGGCCACGCCCGGCTGGGCAAACAGCAGCAGCTAGAAATATTTCTAGAGAAGTCCTCAAAGTAAATAAAGTGATAACACAGTCCCCACCTCTCCTTGCTGTTCTGCCGTTAAAGGTCATTGGGTGGAAAGACCCAGAGAATCCCAGGAATGAACAGCTGAAGGGCCAGAGTCCCTGCGCAATGTGGAAAAGGGAGGAACGTGTCTTGATAGCAAGGCTGAACGCTGGGCCTCTCCGCTGCCACGTGAGGTATTTAACCCACACTGGCCACCTTGTCACCACACAAACAGCCCGGACACCATGGCTGTTGACACAACATCCTCAGGTAAAAACAGTCTGGGGAGGGGCCGTGGATGCACCGGCCTGTGAGCGGTCTACTCCTGTACTCAGGTCCCACCATGTCCATCTTGGAGTGTCACTGGCACCCCCGGGGGAGTCACCCCCTCACTGCAGCCACCTAACTCCCACTGCTAACATGGCCGGCAAGGAATTCCTGTCCTTGGCCAACAGCATCATCTTCACTGACTCAGCAGTCACGCTGGGGCCCCTGGAACTAACCCAAAGTGAGACCATGAGAGCCATTTCCCTTTTCTTTCAAATGCAGTTCTTTTCCAACATTGCCTGCGACAGCTTTGGTGCAGAGATTTTGGGGGGTGGGGGAGGCACATGGGGAAAAAGAAAGGAGAAAACCAGCCAATTGCACAAAGCCTTTCCCTGGAAAAGCCCAGGCTCTGGGGGTGGTCAGGACTTGTGACTGCCCTCCCCACCACCCTCTGGAGCTCCCGCTCTGCTGGTCGAGGCACAGATGGGGATCCATTCCATTCCCCATGTGGAAGAGCTGTCTGGGAGCAGGAGAATGGCGGCATGTGTATATATATCTCTATGTGTGTGCGCGTGTGCGTATATATATATAATAGGCTATATTAGAAAATTCTCTATGTATAAATATAAAACACTGGTATCCAAACATGACACCACAGCAAACTAAAGTGCTTGACAGGAGTTGGGCATGTCTAAGTATGTAGGTAAAACTATTATTCATCCTGAGTACCCAGGATGAGGGAGAGAGCTGGGGAAGCAAAACCATGGAGGGCCTTCTGCCCTGGTAGGAGTGGGGAGAAAAGGGGGATGCTGGCCCAAGCGCCCCTCCCCAGCCCCCCTCAGCCTTCTCAGCCTGTCTGATCACTGTCCCAGGTCAACACCATGCCTTAACTCCACCTTGACCCTGCTTTTCCCACTGTGCTTCTGTCCACAAGGAGACCAGTGTTGGAAAGTTGGGGATGGGGGAAGGCTTTGCTCCCATAGGGGAATGCGGGTCAGTCTGTGCCCACAGCTTCCTCTGCCCACACGGTTGGGAGTGAAGGGACCACTATGTATGCTGAGGGCAGGAGAGGAGGATTATTGTCATTATAATTAATAATTTGAGAAATCAAACACCATCACTCCTCTAGGCCAGGCCCTGCCTTCTCTCCTCTTGGGCCTCCTGCCTGGGTAGGGGCTGGAGGGAGGATGGGAGGAAGCCTTGGGGGCAGCTGACCCGGGAAGCTGCCCTTTTATCTGCAAGCCCCAAGCAAAGCATTAGCACCTCCACCATCCCCAAGACCCCTTCCCTACAAAACAAGGCCCATTCTGGTCTCAGACCCACAGAAATGCCACAGGCAAATGGTCACCAGAGCTCCTGGGAGTAGAGGGGCCCCACAGGACAGGGAAGAGCCCCCCCCCAGGACAAAGTGCTACAAGAATGGGTTGGTGGTTGGAGGTTTGGAGGCAAACGGGCTTGATGAGGATCCAGTCTGGAAAGAAACAACAACCACAAATTAGGGGATTAGGGGAGAAGAGCTGGAGACCAGAGAAAAGATGCAGTCCAGGATTCCTTTCTCCCCCAGAATTACTGTGCTGAGGGTTGTGGGAAGGTCAGTGGGCTGAGGCAAGTAGGGGGTGGGGGAGTGTGGGAGACAACAGGGCCCACTGACTAACCCACTCACCCCTGCGTGGCCAAGGCAGGGCTTCACGAGGGAGGGGCACAGCTTCCAGCCCACACTGTCCTGTCCTCCTCGAAGGATTCTGTCCCCGACCCCCAGAGAGAGGCCATACCCGCACTCACCATGAAGGGGTTGGTAGAGGTCCCAGCTGGCTGGCTCAGTTGCCTCTGTCCCAGCTTGGCTGATCCTAAATCGCTGAAGGAAGAACCTGGGAAGCAAGAGCAGAAACTAGGCTGACATAAGCCCTGCCCCTCATGCTGATGCTGACCACTCCGCTGGGCCTCCCTGCAGGGCAGGGACCGCTCCATCCTACAGTGGCCGCAAGAACGGGCCTTTCTAAAGTCGGGGAATAAGGGTATGGAGCAGAGTCAGAGGACACAGGCAGGTCTGTGGCTTCTCTGGCCCCCCCTACTGGTCCAAAAGGGAACTAGCTCAGATGTCTGGCTCCCTAATAGTCCTAATATTCATTGCCACCCCCCTGCATTCCGGCAGGCCCTGGGGGTGGGGAATGGGGGTAAGAAAGGAGGGTGTGGTCTGAATCCCTTACCATTCTGCTGCTGAGTCATCGAGGTCTGTGGGGGGAACAGTGGTGGTGGGAAGGTGCTGACAAAGGCCCTGGTGGGTGGCACTGTCTGGGGGAAGCCAGGCCCCGCACTGCTCATCCCAAAGCTGGGCCCTGTGGAACGAGGACATGAAGTTCAGGCGAGGTTCTGGAAGGCAGGCTGGAGAACGGTTCTTCCTAGGTCTCTCCACGATAGGGACATGGGATAGAGTGTGTCCTTATCCAGAGGTACCCAGTAAAAGTACCCTGAGTGAGCCATGGAAGTCTTCAGCTTCCATGCAACCTAGCAAACCTGCCCTCTTCCTGTCCACGGTGGATTGTGGCACGGAGGGCACAGAGGTGCCGAGCAGGGGCGGGGCCCAGAACCGGGGTCAGCTGCCTGCTTCGATTAAACTGCACCAATGAAAGCAAAATATTAGCCCTCTGTGTATGTGCCTCAGTGGTCTCATCTCTTAAAAGTGGGCCGGGCCCCTTTCCTAGGGCTGCTGGGCAAAGCCAATAAGGGCTGTAAAGCTCTCAGCAGTGGGGTTTGCCACATGGGTCAGTGGTCAGTGGTGCCAGCTGCTACCAGTCTCTCTTCCCGGCCTCAAGGTTTTTAAGAACAACAACAACAAAAGGCAGGGGTGGGGGTGGGGGAGCATGCCTCTGAAGATAGAAGAGCTGAGGCTGCAGAGGAATAGGGAGCGAGGAGATCACAACACTCCAGCTGATGAGAGCAGGGACCAGGGGCAAGGCTGCAGGTGGGACACAGAAGGGGGGTGCACACTGCCGAGGGGCAAGAAGGGAGAGTCCTGCCAGTCAGTCGCAGAACCGGCTCAGGTCAGTAGCAGTCTGCTTTTCGTAATTGTGAAATTCTGATTCTGGGACTTGGGTGCTTCTACTCTTTGCCCACTAGGCGGCCCGGAAGTTCAACCTGGTCTGGCCCGGTGAAGGGTGAGAGGAGGACTGAGGCTGTCTGCCACTCCTCCTGACAGTGGGGTGTGTGTGTGTGTGTGTGTGTGTGTGAGAGAGAGAGAGAGAGAGAGAGAGAGAGACGGAGAGGGACAGAGAGAGAGAAGGGAAAGAGAGAAGGAGGCAGAGAGGAATTTGCGCCCTGGAGAGAGTCAGGGCCAGGGCAGTCTGGAGGCTTACCTGTGGCCAGGCCGTTGGGCTGGAACGGGTTGGTGGAAGGCAGCTGAGGGTGAGCGGCAGGTACTGTGAAAGGGTTGGTGAAGGCTGCTCAGGGTGGAATGGGGTAGAGGTGGGAGAAAGAGAGGGTTA
This sequence comes from Mirounga angustirostris, assembly GCF_029215605.1. NCBI lineage: Eukaryota > Metazoa > Chordata > Mammalia > Carnivora > Phocidae > Mirounga > Mirounga angustirostris. The sequence goes on from NW_026991713.1 coordinate 173,085,748, forward strand.
CTCTTTTCTCATCTGGTTAATACTCGGATGACAGCATTCCTCTCAATCTTGGTGTGCTCTTTCTCCCCCCGCCTCCCTGCAGAGTCCCCAGGTTCCTCTTGGCTTTGGATCCCCTCCCTGGGTCTCCACAGGTAAGACTCACCTCCAAAGGCAAGCCCCGTGCTGCCGCCTCCACCAGCTGTGGCCGACTGGAGCGTGGGGACCTGGCCGGCCACCCCGAAGATGCTGTGATGTGGGAAGAGAAGTCAGCATGCAGGGCACTGGGGGTCAAGGGGAGAAGCAATGCAAGGGACCAGGAGATGCCAAACCCTGTCCTGCCCGACAGGAGGAGCTGAGCAGGCTGGGAAAAGCAAGGCTCTGCAGCCCCAAGGCAGACTCCCGGACGTCTGGACGTACCTGCTAGGGATACCTCCAGGTGACGCTCCGGGCGCCAGGAGGCTGCCCATATCTGCGAGGCTGTTGGGCTGACTGGCAGGTGCGAGAGGAGAGGCCGCAAATGGAGTCACCTGGCTGCTCCCTGGGCAGTCACAGGAAACAGAACAGGGAGTGCTGGGGTGAGGCAGGAGGGAAGGGGTAGGAGAAGAGATGGAGGTGGGGGGGCAGGGAGACGGAGCAGAGTGATGGCACGAGTGCACCCACTGGGTTCTCTGAGCCCATTTCCCCCTGGGTCATCCGGTTCAGAGGGCCTTGACTGCCGCCAAGAACTCTGGGTAACATGGTACTCAGCCTTTGTCAATCTCCTTAGTGCTCAAAGCTGCCGCTGCTGAGAGAAAGCGGCCCGCCCTGGTGTCAGGTCAGTGTCCCTCCTGCTGTAGTCTGACTTAGAGTTCCCATTTTTTCCTCAAGCCGTGGACATGTCTGTCCTTTCCTCAAACCAGCATTTCTATGTATGGATAAAGCCTAGGAAGGGGCAGGTAGAGGGGATGGGGGCAGGAGCTGTGAAGGGCAGAAAGGCCCAGACACTCGGGAGCCTCTCATGGAAGGTGGAGCCCACAGCGGAGCACAGACAGCTCAGCTCCCACTCCCACCGGAGCTGCCCCCTCTCGGGAGGCCACCCTAAGCCAGGAGCTTAGATCAGGGTTCCTCTGCCCTCTCTGGTCCTCACATCTCAAAAGAAAAAGCCCCGAGGGCGAGCCCACGTGGGAGGCGTACGAAACAGCCTGAGGAGCAAGTCCAGGAAGTCCCTGTCCTTTGGAGAAAGCCTCTTTATCTGCGTGTCTCAGCCTCATCTGTACGGTGGGATCCAGTCAACCACTCTGGGCTGTTGTGAGGGTAAAATGAGGCTACAAACGGAAAAGGCTTGATTTTTATGAGTGCTGGAAGACTCGAACCGAAGGGAAACACGCTTTGCATGGTGTCTGCCACATGCTGGTGCTCAGAAATTGTTTGCTGAATGACTATGTGAGAGGTAGAGTGAGAAGGACTGGACTCCAGTCGGGGCCCTACCCCCTGCTACTGCTGTGACCTGCGCAAACCATCTTACTCTCCTGAGCCCATATTTTTGCTTGTCCTCTCATAGGATGGCTGTAGGACACCGCCCCCCTCCGCTGAGGTAAGTATTTTCAACTAAGTATTCTGCAGTCTGTAAAGCGTGCATAAATGTGAGCTATCATCATAGCCTATGATAGAAGAAACTATTTCCGCGGTCAGAGAAACAAGACAAGGTCTTGAAGGAAAGGTGATGGCTGGCTTAGGTGGTAAACACAAGTGAACGAGAGCCTCGCCTGGACTCTCAGCTCCAGTCTTCCCACGCGCTCTGCCTTGAACAGGAGCCCCCACCCACGGTCCTGCCCCCCACTTCGGGCTTTAACAGAACCACGTCTTCAGATGGGCCTGCCTTGACCTCAGTCTGCATTAGAGCCTGGTTTTCCTCTCCTAACACCTTGTTCTTCGCCCCCATGGCACTCGACATCTTTGTAGTGACATATTTTTGTTTCTCTATCAACTGTGTCCCCCTCTAGACCAACTCCCTTGCCAGGTTTCTCACAGATATCAGTTGCAAATGTGCAAAACGTGACACATGCAGGGTGATTCACAGCAGCGCTGTTTGTAGGCAAAAGACTAAATATTCATCATTCGTTCTACGTAGTCATCAACAGGGGATGGATTAAATAAATTACAGTATATACATAAGCAGGACTATTGTGCAGCCATTAAAAAACAATGAGGAAGCATTTCATGTGCTGATAAAAAAAAATCTAGCAGTACTGTTCAGTTAAAACAAATCAAGGTACAGAATAGTATGTCTATTATGCCACCAAGTGTGTTAAAAAAAAAGAGAGAGAGGGGCGCCCGGGTGGCTCAGTCGTTAAGCGTCTGCCTTCGGCTCAGGTCATGGTCCCAGGGTCCTGGGATCGAGCCCTGCCTCGGGCTCCCTGCTCGGCGGGGAGCCTGCTTCTCCCTCTCCCACTCCCCCTGCTTGTGTTCCCTCTCTTGCTGTGTCTCTGTCAAATAAATAAATAATATCTTTTTAAAAAAGAGAGAGAGAGAGAAAGAAAATAGAATGATAAAAAGTAAGTGAAGGCCACAGGCTCCTCTTCCCAGGGGCATGGCAATGGAGAGGCGGTAGGACAGCAGCTGAGCAGGGGCGGTGGGGGGGGCTGCAGAAATGTTTGGAGGCTGGATAACCTGAAGCCTGTTTGTGGGGAAGGGGGAATGTGATGGCAGAGGTGGACAGAGTGGAGGGGAGACTCAGCTAAGAAAACTGTTGGGAAAAACCCTGTAGAGAGTAGGAAGGATGAGCAGGTAACCGTCACAAGGGAAGATACCAGAGATGAGAGGAAGAAGGGCAAGGGAAAGATAAAGACACAAGGCAAGGGACGAATGGCCAAGCCAGGCTGGTTCTCAAATCTGTGTTGCTCCCTGGTCCCCTCAAACTTCAGCCTGGTTTCTCCTAAGTTTGGGGCTTTTTTTCTGAAGACCCTGGAACTATCATCTGAAACTCGATGCTCTTCCTTCCCTAAAGGGTAAGGCTGTATTGATCCAAAGCCCTTTGGTAAGGGGATCTTCCTGGTGCTAGGCATCTCGGCTCTGACTTGGAGAAGCAGAGTCCAGCAGGGAAGGCAGGTGCCCAGGGCTGGCCTGCCGGCTCCGAGCTTCCAAGGGTGGGCTGCTTCCCTTGTGCTCGCCTTGGCCACCCTCCTTCTCAGCCCCTGGCCTTTCTACAGGGACAAGTGCTAGGCTACCACGCCACTGAGCACACTTGGGCTCTGTCCTCTCCAGGCCCCAGGCGTCAGGAAGACTGGAAGCCAGCAGCCTAGTGTTGAATCTTCTGGTTCTCAGGGTCCCCTGGCCTTTCCTGGGCTATGACTCGGGGTAGGTGGAATTTCTGAGTGAACACAGCTCCCTGTCCTCACTAAGGTCAGACTCTTCAGTCCTGCTCTGGGCCTTTCCGTCAGGTCAGGGAGCTCCCAGGCTGGGGGAGGTGCTGTCCTTCTGCCCTGCTGCCGCCTGGCTGTGTGTCTCCTGGCAGACGCTAGAGGGCAGAGCCCACCCTCGCCACGGCCGGGTCGACCCCGCACTTTCCGCCCTTCTCAGGGAACCTAGGAATACCTGCGCTCTTGTTGTCTTCTTCTGCACTTCCAGAGCCCCATTCCCTGCGGCTGGATTGGTATACATACCTTCTAGCAGTTTCAGGGGAAACTGCAGTTTTAGAAACTTCCCCTCTCCAGACTCCCCCTCAGAAATATAAAAATACAGCCAGGCTTGTCAGAAAAGACACCCACCTCTCACCCAATTCTCCCTACTTCATCCCCAGTAGTTCTTTATGTCACACTCGGAGAACCACCCTCTCGTGATCCCGGTGCGGTGGGAAGTGAATGGGAGCTGCCATTCATCAGCCATTCGGGTTTGGCCAAGTCACTGGCCAAGTGAAGCCGGTTTTGTCAACTGCAAAATGAGATCTTTCCTTCTTCGTGGAGATAATATGAGGATGCTCCTAGCAGTGGCAGGAGCCTCACAAGGGCCGGTTGGCTCTGGCTGGCTGCAGAGTCTGCTTTTTGAGATGACCAGACACTGGACGCAAGTTCACCCCAGGTTTGGCCAGGGAGGGCTCCTGGCACCTTCCTTCTCTCCTTTAAAGGTTGGCCCTTTAGGCAAGGGATTGTGACAGGCATGCATTTCTTTATCATTATTATTTTTTAGATTATTTATTTGAGAGAGAGAGCGTGAGCACTAGTGAGGGGAGGAGCAGAAGGAGAGGGAAAAGCAGACTCCCCGCTGAGCAGGAAGCCCAACGGGTGGCCAGGACCATAACCTGAGCCCAAGGCAGACACTTAACTCACTGAGCCACCCAGGCCCCAACAGGCATGCATTTCTGACCGGACCAATTTATAACCACCTCGTACAAGCTGCTTCCTTTCAAGCTCTCATTCTGAGGAGCACCTCCGTCTTGCTACACTGAATAGTCCTGTGCCAACTTACATTCTTACCGATAGCATGCAAAAGGGCCAGTTTCCCCACACAGTACTGGCCATTACCAATCTTTAAAACTTTTGTGAATACAATGTGTGAAATTATTATCTTACTCTTAATTTGTGTTTTCCCTGATTAGTCAGGTTGAGAACATTTTCATCATTTTTTTTCTGGGTATTAGCTGCTTGTATCCATTGCCTGTTATCCTATTCTGTCTTATTTATAGGAGTTTTAAAAAAACACATGATGGCTATTAGCTTTTTGTCTGTTTTCCATATTGTAATTATCTTTTCCCTGTTTCAGGCCTTTAAGGACAATGAAACATTGTTATGGGACATCTTTTGGGACACCTTTTATCATATAGAATGTGACCTAAGCAATTTCTATTTGTTAGAAATTTATGTGGTGTCTTCTGGTCTGTGGTCAAATTATAAAAGGGTTCCGTGTTTGAAAATCCTGTCTTTTGATTACAAAGTTCTACTTAGATGTATTAGGTCAAACTTGTTCAAGTGTCACTCAAACGGCCTCCTTTCCTCCTTATTTGTCTATCTACTTTATCGACTATTGATCTTGCGAGTCCACTACCATCCCCCTCTCTGTTGCTGTTACATTTTCACTGTGTCTAACAGTTTCTGCTTTATGACTTTCAAGGCTACCCTGTCAGGTACTTGAAGTTGGTAACGTGAGAACTTCTTTGTGAATTTTAACTTTTATCAGTATAAAATGTCCCTCCTTGTCCCATTCAAAAGAAAAGAAAAATAAAATAAAAACAAAAGCACGCAGACAGTTCGCGGTGGCACAGTGGGAAGGCTGTGGGCAGAGCGAGAGTCAGGGAGTCTGGGCTCTGGGCCGAGCTCTGCCACGCTGTGGGTTGCACGACAGGGAAACTGCTTAACTGCTGGGAGACGGCTACATTTGAAGGGTTCCTCCCAGACCTCAAAGCTCTTGGCTCAGAGGACCTGAGATAGGCTTCTACTTTGGGTGGGCTGTGGAGTTGGAAGAATAACTCACCAAAGCTGTAACTTCCAGTTAGCATCCGACTGGCTGGCAGTGAGGGTGGAGAAGGGGAAGGGTGGGCGGGGTGGGGGGGGAGGGAGAAAGAGAGAGCGTAAGTCACCGGCTTTCCCCAGACATCGGGTCTTTAGAGCACTTGGGCTGCCCTCCCGTGTGTCCAGGACGGACAAAGGTAGAGGGCCAGCCCCAACGCTATGAAGACTTGATGTCTGGGGACTCAGGGAGGAGCCAGATGCTTTACAGCAGCGGCCTTTAGGGTCTCCTTTTTTGGGGAGAGGTTGTCTCAATTGCTAAACAACACAACACTGAGTTTACAGTGTTCTGCTCTAACAGGGGTGAGTGAGGACTTCCGGAGACTATCTTGGACTCTGACCCAGCCCTCGCTCTTTGGGCAGTGCACAACATGGACCATCAGAGCACTCCAGAGGAGAGGTCACGTCCACTCTTGAGTTTTCGAGGACTGGGGTCTCCCCAACTTTCCGGTCAGAGATCTCCTATACACACCCTGCACAACTGCTGCTGCGATTGAGCTGTTTTCCTTCCAGGACAAAATGGAGCAGGAGGGCCCCTCTTCCTGCCAAGAATCTCCTCAGACCCCTCTCCCCCTTTCCCGGGCCTGCTTCTCTTCCTTCTCTGTCTCCTTTGCCCAGCTCTCTAGGTTGGTGCAGATGCGAATGAAGGGCGATGTGTGGATGTGGAAAACTGAACGCAGTTGGAAGAGAGAAGGGCAGCAGAAGAGAGCAGGGCAGACTTTACCTGTGGGTGTTGGCTGGGCCTGGAACGGGCCTTGGCCAGCTGGAGGAATGCTTCCAAATGCAGAGGACCTGGGGCTACTGCCAAAGGCATCGAAGTTGGCAAATCCTCCATGGGAAGGTGTCTGGCCTACAGGTGGAGGGAATGTAAAGGTCAAATATATAAAATGGACATATAATCGATATAATATGCACTAATTCTGAAGGCCAAAGGCCACTGATGGGACACTGCCTTTCCACAGGGTCCTGTTCAGGGAGAGATGGCAGGGGTCTGGGCAGAGGGCCAGACACCCGCTGGGGGACATGGGGTGTCAGAGGCCTCCAAGTTCACTCCCCACCATCTTTTATCCTTTTTTTTTTTTTTTTAAAGATTTTATTTATTTGACAGAGAGAGAGACAGCGAGAGCAGGAACACAAGCAGGGGGAGTGGGAGAGGAAGAAGCAGGCTTCCCGCCGAGCAGGGAGCCCGATGTGGGACTCGATCCCAGGACCCCGGGATCATGACCTGAGCTGAAGGCAGACGCTTAACGACTGAGCCACCCAGGCGCCCCATCTTTTATCCTTACTCCACGAGGCATTCCCATTTTTGTCAGGGCCTACTTTGGGCTGAATCATGTGAAAAAAAAAAAAAAAGAAAAGTTGTTTTTGGTGGGGGAAGGGGCTTGAAAGGAAGAAAGGAAACTAGATACCATTTTATTCAACCGGCTGCTGCTGGTCTTTGGGAAGAGAGCAGGGGAAATGGAACACATGACAAGCCCCCTGCCCCCATTTTAACGGAAAAAGAAGGTAATAAAAAGGCGATTTCCAGTGTTCCGAAAGGAAGTGTGGATAGTCCCCGACTGTCATGTTTTTTAGTCAAACTTGCAGACATAATCCGGGCTGCTCTCATTTGACCCCAGCCCTTCCAACCTTGATGCTTCAGGATTATCATCACATTCATTTGTGGGAGGGGAGCTAGAGATGGCGGGGGGGGGGGGGGGGCGGTTACTGGTCACCCCAAGGGCGTGAATGGCCTTGTGTCAGGGGTAATACACTGTGGAATGTTCTCCTCCCAGGTCCCACTTACCCCCAAAGGCTGGGAATGCAGCGAAAGCTGGTGCCACCTGGGGAGCAGCAAAGGGGTCTCCACCTATGTCGGCCAGCAGGTCGGTACTGGCTTTCTTGACCGAGGAGTGGGGAGGTGGCTGAGAGCTCCGGGGCTGGGACGTCCGAGGCTGAGACTGACTGACAGACTTGAGAGGAGAAGGCATGACATAGAGCACTTGGAGGACCGGACATGTCCCGGCCCCTGCATGGCTCCCTAGGCTGCCCCCAGATAGGCAAGGGGAGAGAGAAGAGAGGGAGAAACTGCCCTCAACTGAGAGACTTCCTGGGCAGCAGCTGCCTGAGCCCCTCGCATACCTAACTTCTCTGTCTTCTCAGCACACCACCTCCTGGAAGCAGACATTTTAGAGCCTATCAGTGAAAGTAACCCTGAGCTACAGGGGATATTGCCAAGAGCCCCCCCCCCCCCCCCGCCCCCCAAGCTGTTACTTCCTCATCTTTCCCGGGTGCTGGAGGCAGTGTCCCGGCCCCTCCTGCGTTTCCTTGGAGCAAAGGTCAGGTTTGAAGTCGATACTCCGACTTCCCTAAATACCACTTCCTGTTGGGTTCTTTCTTCCAAAAGATAGGAGGCCAAGGTGAGTCCAAGACACAGGTAACAGCAGGGCCGAGAACCAACTCACACCAGCTATACTGTCGTCTGCTAAGTCCGGGGGTTGGATTTAGGAAACTGACATCCCTGTCTCCCAAATCCCCAACTAGTCTCGAAGGGCAGGTCTGAGAGTTACCTGGCTAGAGGTGGAGGCAGCAGCTGAGAGAGACGGCACGGGATCCCCCAGAGGAGTCCGCAGGGGCTTCCCTTCCGGGACGGAGCCCTGGATGGGGGTGGAGGCACTGCCTTTGGTATAAGCGGGCCCCTTGACTTGGTCTGGGGGGACATACCTTTGAGAAAGAATAGTCAGGCTGAAAGGAGGGGGTAACACCATGGGCTGTGCTCAGTGTAGGCACCTGGGAAGCACGGGTGGCAGCAGTCCGGGTCCCTCGGCCTTTGCCCTCTGATTTTTGAGCTAAAGGGAATTTCGTAACTCAGCAAAGCTCTGCCCATCTTGAGCGTCCCCTTTACTGTCAGATGCTCATTCTTTTCTGTGGGAATGTTCACGTCACTCTGCCTTGGGCCTATTTTTCTCTCCTCTCTCCTTTCTCTGACATCAACCCATTTCAAGTAATAACCCGTCAATAATGCTGCTGGACAGGTGATCCTATTTTCCAACCTCCTTTTTCTTTTCTAGGTGTTTCTGCAGTTCCTCCTTTTCAGTCCCACAGAAAGTTTCTGCCACCTCCTCTTCTAAGTGCTCACAGTCTATCCTGTTAGCTTCTGCGACTTCTGATAAAATGCCCTCCACTCCATTGTATGTATGTGGTCCCTACTCCGGAAGTATCTTCTTTTCCTGGAGGACACCCCCAGGAAGGGCCCCAAAATGCTGTTTTGTCCACATCGATCTCCTTGCTGTCTGCATTCTCTTCTCCAGCCAAAGCTACCCCCCCAACATGCACACACCCCTGAGATCAAGCCATAGAAAGTGCCACCTGGGGAGAGAAAAGGCAAGGGAGAGCAGAGATGCTGTCCTCGTCACCAGAAAAACAGAACACACATAAATCGTGGAAAAACGATGGGCTAAAAGCACAGAGCTCTAGGACATGGTGCTTCCAGCTGCCTCTCTGCATATATGGGCCCAGCTGAGCTTTAACCTGCCCCACACTCCCACAGGCCCAGCCCCTCTCCACGCAGTCTAATTTCTCTCCAAAAGAGGAGCATCAAATCTGCAGGGTTAGTGACTGGGAACAAGTTGTCCTTTCGGTAGTTTTATAATTTTGAAGTCAGAATTGAGCCCTAACTGAAGCTGGGTGGAATCCATTCAACCCAAGTCTGGCCTTTGAGAAAAGCCCCAATTCAAGTCTATACACTGGACTGTCAGATGAAGAATGTCTTGGGACATGGGTCTCCGTAGCAATCTCTTTCCTCCTCCTTACCATCTCTTTTTCTCATATTTTTCCTGGAGAAACTCCTTCACTTTCTGAGGATCCCTGGAATCTGGTATTAAAGATGTCCGAGCATCAAAAAGACCCAGCCAAATCTTCCTGCAAACCTAAAGGAATGGAATCAGGTAACAGAGGAGTTCAGGCAGAAAGCATGGGATGGGAATGATACCACTTCCAGTTTATTCATCAATACATACTTATTGAGCACAGACACAGCTGAGGGTCTGGGTATGCCTACAAAGCAGACACAATCCCTGGCTTCCCAGAGTTGACCATCTAATGGGGAGGTCGTGCCTTAGGTAAGTAAAAATAGATTTATAAGTACATATTATGATTCAACTTATAAAAGAAAAGAGAGGGCCATGAGAATTATGGGGAACTAAATCTCGATGGGGGTGGGGTCAGGGACAATTATCAGAGCTGTGTCTTCCAGAACACCCTCCAGAGGCCTTCCTTCATTGGCGCCCTCCAAGTAAGCCAATTCTTGCAAGCTAGGAGGACTGCTAACAACAAGGACAGCGTCCTTCCACCGCCTGCAGATTTAGCTGGGGAAGGGGTTTAACCCACGTTCGAGTACATGGCATGGGCTTAATCCCACAGTGCTGAGGGTCAGGTGGGTAGAGCTGGCTCCAGGAGATTTTACTCCGAGGGGCCAGCCCAGTCAACTCTGAATGCTCAGCAATGTGGAGCTCTAACTGTCAAGGGGCAGTCTTCCCTGTGAGTGCCCAGGAGTCACCCCCTGCAGAGATTTTGCTCCTTCTCCTCATTCCTCTAACAGAGGCCTAGACAAACCACAATTTGCATACATAAGATTCCGCAGATATACAAATATACCTAAGACGAGATATGCTATATACTAAAAAAATAAAAGAAACTCGACCAAAAAAGAAAGCTGTAGGGTTTTCTATAGTCTTGAGGCAAAGCTCCCCCGGCCCAAAGGGCAACTACAGCCAGTAAGCCATTCCATGGGTGGTGGCTCACCTCGTTTCCACGGGATTGCAGGAATACTACTTCAGGCTCAGTGAAAGTTGTCATGGAGATGGACTTGACGCGATGAGGGGGGTTCAGGCCTCTCCTGTGGGAGAGAAACAGGAAGAGAAGTACAATGCAGTTAGCACCGCAGGTCTGTTTATGGGAGGAGGGGGAGGGAGAAAGGATAAAACAACACAGAAATTAAGCTCAGGTAGAATTCCCTGACTGAAGCTACTTCCTAATTCAAGGAAAGAAGGGAAGCGAGAATGTTTTGGAGGCTTTTTTTTTTTTTTAAGATTTTATTTATTTATTTGACAGAGAGAGACAGCGAGAGAGGGAACACAAGCAGGGGGAGTGGGAGAGGGAGAAGCAGGCTTCCCATGGAGCAGGGAGCCCCATGCGGGGCTCAATCCCAGGACCCTGGGACCATGACCTGAGCCGAAGGCAGACACTTAACGACTGAGCCACCTAGGCGCCCATTTTGGAGGCTTTTAATGAGAGTCAAGAATGTGTCGTGTTCCCTGTCATTCTCGAGAGGAAGGCAGAGCCTGCCCATCCAGAAGCCATCTCTCCCTTGCCTCAGTTCCGTGTTCAGCCTGCAGGCTGGGGGGTACTTCCGGGAACTCAGAGATGTGCCCACTTGCCATTTCCTATTTTACCACTGTTTTACACCTGCCTGCCCCTCTTCGTCTCGACAGAAAGTGTGGTGGTAGGGATGGAGAGGGCCCCTCTCTTTCAGGAAGAGATGTCTGGGAAAAGAGATAATCCAGGTTTTCTCAGCTCTAGATCTTTCGAGGAAGCAGGAGGAAGTCAGGCTCAACAATGAATATGAGATTGGCATGAGTCAGGAACATCTATCCTGTAGTAGCGCTTTTGCGGCAGCTCTGTGTGTTCTGTTAACTCTCTGGGAGTCTAGTTGTGCCCACAGAAGCCCCGTGGAGATTACAGTAGACAAGAAGGCTTCCTTGCCCCCACTCAACTGCTCTCTGGAGTGTTCTCACAAGGGAAACTTGGCGCTAAGCCAGGTTCCCCTTTCCTTTTCCCTTAAGTTTTACTCTGGTCTAGACCAACGGCACTCATCGGATGAAAACAAAACTGGCCAAACCACAACGAATAAACCAGCCCCTGGGACCAGCACGTGAAAGAGCATATAGGCATATGCAGGAAAGACAGTCTCCGCTGATGAGGCTCTTCAGACTTTTACTCCCCTGGGAAAAAAAAAAAAAAAGGGCAAATCAAGATATGAAAATAAAAGTAACTCCAGAAGAAGAGGGTCCTGGTTGATGCCATCAGGAAAGCAAAGAGGGAAGGCAGAGATCACACAGCTTACAAATGGAAACCCTAGAGAAAATTCAGGCTTACAGGTGCACCCACAAAATGAAGGTGTCCCTGCGAGTCTAGAAGAACGGCAGTGTGTCGTGTTAGTGTACGTGTATGCCACGGCGGCGGGGGAGGGGGGACAGGTGACACAGCCCGGGGTGAACAGTGAAGAGCGGCAGCCCCTTCAGATGACAAATTACCGATTGTGGGATTCTAACAAAGGACAGGACACCGAAGGCTACAACTGAAGACATTTTCAGCAATTCTGCCACTAGACTTTTAAGTAAAGGGTCTCAAAATACTCCTTTAAAAGACAGTATCAAAGAGGACTGATGCCCCAAGGAAAGATCAGAGCAGCGAAACCCAAAAGCAAGGCTTTGTAACTACATGGCAAACAATAGCTCTTAAACCTGATCTGCCCTGAAGACTCTCTTCTAATCACATTTCAGAGATATTCCAGTTTTCTCTCCTAAAGCCTCTCTTACTAATGGCCTTGTTTTGTTTTGAAGTCCAGACAGCCTTTTATATTCTTTCCCTAGATCTTACTCACCTTAATCCCTAGGCCCTTCCCCGTCAAAAGGCCAGGCCTTCTGAGGTCTAGCCAGAGCAGACCTCTCCAACCTTATGAGCCCAGTGATCCCACTCCTTATCTTCATCTCCCACTAGCAAATATTTCCTTTACCAAAATACAAGGCATTATGGTAGGCACTTTGTGGGATACAAGAGACAGCTGCTTATCACTCTATATCATATATATATCACTTATCTTGTAGAACCTAGTGCTTGATCACCCGGTGATTTCTTACAATGACCCCAGGAGCCTGGACAAAGATCATTCCCAACACAGTTGGGTGCCATGTAGGCACACACATAGCCGGGTCAGGGAGAATGTGGCACCCGGATGCAGCAGTGGGGGAAGGAAGAGAAATGGTCATGGCAAACGTAAAATGTATTATGTTAACACTAGAAAAACAGATTCGAAGTCTATCACAAAAAGGTCATTGACATTTCCTGACAGGACAACCAGGAACTGTTAGCAAAGTGTAAACAAGGAGGTGTGCTTCTTTGTAGGGGAAGGGGGAGGGACTTGACCCATTCATCAGTCTAGAGGGGATGATTAGAACAACAGAACTTTCTACGGCTGAGCTTGGACTGGAGGGGGTTTTTTGGGGGGCGGGGGAGGGGGTGTGGAAGATAGGGTGAAGGGAAAGCAGAGAAAATAAGTGATTTAGGTGCTTTGGGCCAAATGAATCTGAGGGAACAGGATGTTTCCATAGCACAGTACAAAAAGCATTGCTCTGACCTTGATGTCTGTAGACTGGATTATGTATAACTAGAGCCACAGTTTGGGGGCAGGGAAAATTCTCTACAAGGCAACATTCTGCAGCCCAGGAAGAGGACCTAGTTACATGGCCTATGAGTCAGAGCGTTTTGTTTCTGAATCAGAGAGAGGCCATTGCTGGCTGACACGAGCAATTCAGAAACAAGAGCCCCTCTCCTCCCGGTAGCTGAAATCTAATGGTCGAGGGGTATTGGGGCTGGCTGGGGACATAGCAGGGTCATGCAAGGGGCCAGAGCTGAGTTACTGGCCTGGAATCAAACAGACCGAAGTCTCCAAGCTGCACCCAGTCTCCCCAACACGACTTGCACGTTCTCCCCCAAAGAAGTGAGAGCTAGAAGGAGACACTGCCCTTAGGTTATCACAGCAAATGTTATTTCTAACCAGGAGGTGCTGGGCAAATGCAGAGATAAATGTATTTGCCCAGAATAGGGCAAGTGTTTCCAACTGAAAGCAAGTTCATTACTAGGACTCGGGCCTCAGCCCAGTCGGGAGGGCTTCGACTTCGGTTTCTGTTTCATGGAGCACCTGACTGGCATTTGAAGTACTCTGCATCCCTCTTTGAAGTGCCCTGAATTCCTGGCAGCAAAGCGACCTGCAGGGACCCTAAAGCCCACCCGATCCTCTCTCCTTGCCTCTCTCCCCACTGCCTTTGAGGATGCTCTCAAGTGTACGACTATTTTTACAAATACCACACCTTTTGTTTTCCTGTGGTCATCACCCTCACAACGGCCCATGTTTTGCTTCTATCTTGCTTCATGAAAGTCTCAAACCTGCTCAGCTGCTCACATAAGAAAGTTCGGTCAGGTCAACAACGGAAAAAACAGTTCTACCCGGCACCCAAGTTCTTTCCTTTGTGCCAAACTTGGACTTGGGAATTCCTGACTTCTGAATATTTCGTGTTCGGATTCATACCCCCCACGTGGGGTTTCTTTGCTCCTGGGATTCCAGTCCTCTGCCTTTGAGCGGGGTTCAGCTAAGCCACGCTGGCTCTTATCTTGGATCCAAACATCACCCAAAAGAGTCCCTATTAGAGACTTTTTCTAGTCCCTAATAGGAGAGCTCCCCACTTACCCTGCTCCAGGCTCAATTTCACTAATTTTAGGAAACTTCTTCCTCATCGAAAATCCCTGCTTCAACCCATTTCCTGTAGTTCTTCCTTAGTGACAATGATAAACTGCTGTCCTTTGCCTTCCTTTTCAGGCTCATTCTCAATCCTTTTACATTTTTTCCCCCTTCTTCTCATGTCTTTGGATAAAAGGTGAGGTGGGAGGGGACGGAGGGACGGGACTAACACAGGGGCAAGGGACACATCTACCTCTCTAACCCAGATGGATGGAAAAGTACTGAATTATTGAACAACACACAAGGCCTTTTCTTCCATGGAGATAAAAGTGCTTAACGAGGAACCGCTACGAGCAAAGCCAGATGGGGAAACTAAGGCACCAGGAGGTTAGGAACTTGTCACAAAGAAAGAGCTGTCAAGCACATCTCCTGGCACCCAGCCCAGAGCTCTGTCCACCCGAATCCTGACTTAATCCCACTATTGGAATAAAGTTGTACAGAAGTAGAGGAGGCAAGTATCTGTTACTGAGTCCCAAAGGACAATGGATTAAAGATGGACCCAAACAGCCAGGTTAGGGAAGCATGACACAGATTTTACTGGAAAAAACAAAACAAAACTGGGTGTCAAAGACAGTGCCTATCCCTGTGTCAACGACATTTCAGGCCTCAAGATCTATTTTCTTACTAAAGAAACGTGGTTTATCCATTGAGGCATCCAGGCAAACCAGAAGAAGAAAAAACACTGAAGGCACTGCTTTGGAAAAAGCACTTTTTAGCAGCAATCTTTACCCTGTCCTGGCTTTGCTCTCTAGTAGGAGAGTCAGACACAGCCAAATAGACAGGCAGATGTATATGCTGGGGAAATGAGACGGACCTATATCCAGGTTAAGGAAACTAGGTATTGGACGAAAACCAAATGAATAAAACTAGGTCAAATTTGGGACCTACAATTGTGGCAGCATGTATATAAATTTAGAAACAGCCAAAACTAGCAGCTTCTCTCTCAGTCCCTCACACCAACGCTGTGGTTTTCTGCTAGAGCTGAGAAAATATTTCTCATGAAAAAAGAAAATGAGAATGAGCTCTCACATGTAGTGATGGACCCATAGTCATACCCACCCACCAGTATTAAAATCAAAAATTTTCTCCAGATCTTGGGAAATTCAACTTTGGCTGCAACAGTCAACTTTGCTGTATCAGCCTGTGCAGCCAGCTGGGAACTCTGGTAATTGTGCTCACTGCCCCCAGAACACCCCACTCCCCTGAGAGGTGGATGTATTTGTAACATCCTCAGCAGAAAGCTGGCTTTCAAAATAAAGCCAGTCTCGCTGTCTCCTTTCTCTGGCTACGGTGCTAAGTGTGGTACTTGAATTCTTGCCCCGCCTCAATACCCTCGTCCTTTTTTTTTTAAAGATAGATTTTTTTTTATTTTTAAGGATTTTATTTATTTATTTGACAGACAGAGATAGCAAGAGCAGGAGCATAAGCAGGGGGAGCAGCAAGCAGAGGGAGAAGCAGGCTTCCCGCTGAGCAGGGAGCCCGATGCGGGGCTCGATCACCCTGGGATCATGACCTGAGCCGAAGATGCTTAACCGACTGAGCCACCCAGGTGCCCCATGTCCTTTTTTTTTTTTTTTTAAGGTTTTATTTATTTATTTGAGAGAGAGAGGGAGAGCACAAGCAGAGGGGAGTGGCAGAGGGAGAGGGAGAAGCAGGCTCCCTGATGAGCAGGGAGCCCAACACGGGGTTTGGTCCCAGGACTCAGGGATCATGACCTGAGCCAAAGGCAGATGCTTAACTGACTGAGCCACCAGGCGCCCCAATACCCTCGTCCTTTAAACAAAGAATATTTCTTCTTTCATCATCATACCTTAACATGAGTTCCCATCACTCTCCAGCCCATGCTGAGCTTTATTTTACTTCTCAGCACTTATTATCACCGGCAATTATTGGCCTACCGTGATTTTCACTTCCCAGTACCACGAAATCCTAATCTGTGGGCAATCAACCATGTGGATTTAAGATGTTACTTGGTCTATGTGTCACCCTGAGCCATGCCCCTCCATTGCCTGCTGAACTGTGTGTGCTCCCCCTTTACTCTGCAGCCAGCAGTAAGCATCCCTCACCTCACACCCTGTTTACAGCCCACCACCCGCTCCCAGCCTTTCCCAAAGTCCATCAGAGGACACAGGCAATACTTTGTGAAGACCCTTTTATAAGGTTCCTATGCCTTGCCCTACTTAGCTCATGCTAATTAGAACTTCAATTAGCACATGAGAAGTACCACCAGAACTTAGGCAGACAAACACAGCCAGGGAAACTACAGCTTTCTCCTAGAGTTTCCTCTGATATTTCTCTCCTTATAATGTCAACATGCCTTCAATTCAACTTCATTTATGGCCCGGCCTTTTGATCCTTCACTAAAGACCAACAGTAATGAGCACGGGGAAAAAGTGGTCAAGTTTTGTAAACTGTGCCCTGATATTTAAGGAGTTAAGTGTTCTAGCAAAAGAAATCAGGTTTTTAATGTGTGCCAGATCCCTTGACCCTCCTTTTGTCCTGATTGAGGGATATTCATTATAGAAGGGAAATGTTATCTATGGGATACTTTAAACCAAGATCTATAAAATAATAATAATAGTGTCAGCCCTCCCATTTAGTTAGTGTTTTATCTTTGCTGTGCAGCTAACCATGGGGATGAATTAACACTGTTTCCAAACATTTTCTTCCTAGGACCTAGACTCTGACATGCCATCAGTTTTATCCCTCTGCTCCCAGACTCTATAATCAGATTTTCCTCTTCATAACAGGATCTTTAGGAATCTGTTCTTTCTCTTTCTGCTATAAATAGTCCTAAACTTTTCTCCTTTTCTCCTCAGAGTACTTGTCCCAGTCTCAGTTCTACCCTTTTGCTTTATTTAAGTCTCTACCTTTGACACATTCCTGTTTGGGTTCTAATCATTGTCCCAAGAGCCACAATAGCTTTTACTTAGACCAAAGCCATAACACACAAGTGAGGTTGATCAGAACACAGAAGTTTGGCAAAGGAGGTAAAAATCACGTAGAGAGATAATCCTACACCGTATCTTCATTTCTGGTCTGCCGTGATCATAACTAATATCCAATAACAAATGCTGAAAACAGCAAACCCCATATGGCACTGGTAAACCTCTCTTTGCTTCTGTTCTCTCATCTGTCATGTAAGAACAATACTGCTCCCTCCTTGGCTCCTAAAGGTGTAAGAAGAAACAACGAAAGCATCCCTTGTTAAATACAAAACCAACCAACCAGACAAACCAATATATTAAAACAATACTGAACAAGTCAAAATAAATCTCTTGATGAACTTATACAGAATAGAGATACAGGGTTGGTAGCCAATGTTAATCAGGCATCTAACCAAATAATTCCCTATGGGGGAAAAAGAACCTTACTCTATAACCAGAAATCTGGCCTAGAACTGTGGCTCTAAATTAGCTCAGGCATGACCAAATCCAGTACCAGTGCCAAGTGTAGCGTTGCAGATTATACAACAAAACTCCCCCAAATCTAGAAAGAGCTGCCAGATGCTACTACCAGGACCCAGCCATGGCAACAAGAAGCTTAAAGGTGTAAACTACTACACTTAAGGATGGCTCATCCAGATCCCCAAACCTTTGGAGAAGTTAAGCTCTCTAACACGGTAATCCATCAGCTCTCATCTCTTAAGATTTGTAAGAAATCTACCTCTGGGTTGCACTCCAAAGCCCTGCAACATTAGGACCTGCACCCGAACGCTGGTACAGGGCTCCTTACCTGTCACAATCTCTATGCTGTCAGCCTGGGTTAACTTACCTATTTTAAATTGGTTTCTCTATCTCACACTCCAGAATGGGCACGAGCCAGAAGTACACCTTCATCTAGAGCCCAGTTTACTCTACCCCTTTCCTATTTGCCCCTCACCTACATAGAGTTCCCTTTCAAGGTGTGTGTCATTCTCGGGCCCTTTAAATCTTAACCTCCCCCCTGTTCCCTTCAACTCTCCCCCACTTTCGGTTCGGTTCGTTTTGCCTCCCCTCCCTTCGGGAGTTTCTCCCTTCTTCTCCGATGCCCTTCCTTTCCCCTGCAACGCGACTCCAATCGTGTCTTGTCTCCTCTGCCAATTTCCCTTCCCCATGACAGCTCTGCAGCAGACGACCCTCTCAGCGCATCAGGCGCGTCCCCAGGCCTCCCCGCCGCCCCTACCTCGGCTCCGTCCCTTCGCCCCGGATCCCCGCTGTCCCCAACGCCGATACTCCGCAGCCCCTTCCCGGTCCTCCCCCCCTCTCCTACCCCGCGCCAGTCCACTCACAGGAGGCCGGAGCAGGTGGTGCAGACGAAGCTGCCCACGGTGATATCCACGTAGGTGACCCCGCGCTGGGCGCACTCGAAGCAGTGGCGGTTCCCTGCCTGGCTGCAGCCGCCCAGCTCCCGCACCCGGCGACACCACACCTCCGAGGCCGCCTCCGCCTCCGCCTTACCCCCGCTGACCCCGCCACCCGGGCCTGGACCCTTCTTCGCCGCCATCACCATGGTTGCCCGCTCCCTCGGACCTCCTCCCCGCAAGTCAGCAATTGTCCCTTCAACCACAGCCACCTTCCCGCCTCCTCTGCCTCCTCCGCACGCCCGGCTCCCCTGACAGAAGATAGGAAGCCGGCGACGTCCGCGAGAGACTTCTCTACCCCTTGCCTTGCCTATTCTGCACGCTGATTGGTTAGTCTCCTCCCACCTCCCCACTCTGATTGGCTCGACATTGGACGGCCTTGGGTTGCGGGAGCCGCCAATGCCACGCCCCACCGCCTTCACCCTCAGGCCTCTCCCATTGGCCCGCAGAGACACTGCCGCGAGAACTGTGCGTGCCCTCTCCCTGTCTCCGCCCCCTCTCGCCACTGCCTCCATGGCGGCCCGCCCCCCAGATTCGATTGGTGAGTCCTCGGAACACGGGCTCCGACGCTAACTCTGACTGGCTGTCTAGGCTGCAAAGTTAGCGCGCGAGAAAGAGTAGGTGTCTCGCGCGTGCGCAACCCTTGTCCTCCTGAATGATGACGTTAATTCCCGCCAAATTTCAAAGGCCCAGTCTTCGCTAGGCTGTGCAGAGAGGTACGAACAGCAGAAGAGAAGTGGCCATAGGAGCGACCGAGGGGAAGAGGGAAAGAAGGGAGCTCTCAGAGGAAGGGAGGGAGGAGAAGGAGTGCTTTATAAATGCTATTTCGCTTACTCCTACCCTATGCCACAGGAAATCTCATTCTACAGAGAGTTTAGGTAATTCGACTTGTGGTAGGTCACACCACTGGTACATGGCCCAGCCAGGATTCTGATATGAGTCGTCTGACTTTAGGAACCCTGCTTTTAACCACCACACTATCCGTGGAATAGTATTTGACAAACACGTATTGAATTTCTTAACCAATTTTTTTTTTAAAGATTTTATTTATTTATTTGAGAGAGAGCACATGAGAGCGGGGAGGGTCAGAGGGAGAAGCAAACTCCCTGACGAGCAGGGAGCCCGATGCGGGACTCGATCCCGGGATCCAGGATCATGACCTGAGCCGAAGGCAGTCGCTTAACCAACTGAGCCACCCAGGCGCCCCCCGTATTGAATTTCTAATCGGTTTCAGGCACTGTTCTAGAGAGTGGAAGTCCAGCAGTAAACCAAACCATCAAAATTCCTATCATGGAGCTTACAAGCTAGGAGGGGGAGGCAGACGATAAACAAATGAGAGAATCATCAGTTAGTGATAACACCTATGCAGAGAATTAAAATAAGGTATTGTAAAGGAGAGTGGCTTGTTGGGTATTTCAGGGTTGGTCAGGGTAACCATCTCTAATGATGTCTCTCAGTGATATTTAAGGTGAGACCTGAATAACTAAAAGGAGTCAGCCATGAGAAGATCTGAGGAGGAGCAACCCAAACGCAGGGAAAAGCAAGGGCCAAGTCCCTAGAGCGTGAAGAAACTCGGTGTTTTGAAGCAGGAAAAAGGAAGCCAGAGTGACTGGAGCATGGTGAGTGAGGGGAGAATGGAGGGGATTGTACTGGAGTGGGGACCGATCGTGTAGAACCTTCCAGGCTTTTGTAAGGAGTTTGGGTTTTCTTCTAAGTGTGATGGAAAGCTGTATTAGTTAGAATTAGGTCCTACTATGACAGAAAACCTCAAGTAATGGGGCTCAAACAAAATGAAGTTTATTTCTCTCTCATGTAAAAATCTAGGTAGGCGTTTCAGGGCTGGTGGGTTTCTCCACTACCTCAGGGAACCAGGCTCCTTCTATCTTGTTGCTCACAGGGCATTACCTCCGCTCCCAAGTTCACCTTGTGATCTATTCCAGCTTCAGCCATCATGCCTGTTAGAGCAGCAGGAGGAGGCTGCTCTTTTTAAAGACATGCCAGGAGACGGCACACAACCTCATTGGCTCTCTCTGGTCAGAACTCAGTCACATGACCACACCTAAGTGCAAGGAGGGACTCTGGAAAATGTGTTCTTTATTTCGGGCTTCTGTGTGCTCACCTAAACTTCAGAGGTTCTGTCATTGAGGCAGAAGGAAAGAAAGGACATAAGGGTAAAACTGCAGTCTCTGCCACAGAAGTCATTGGAAGAATAGTAGCAGAGGCAAGGCATGATCTGGTTTTCAGTTCTGAAAAACAAATTATTCTGTCTACTATAGGGGAAATGGTTATAGGTGGGGAAGATTGGAATGAGGGCAACGAAGAAGTGAGTTCAGCAGTCCAGGTGGAAGGTGATGATGGCATAGACCAGGTGGTAGGAATGGGTTGGAGAGAGATGGATTGATTCAGGGAATGTTTTGGAGGTAAAACCATAGGATTTGTTAATGGATTACATGTGGCGGTGAGGGAAAGAGGAATCACTGGCAACCTTGCTAGAGAAGCATTGTCCAACAGAACACTCTGTGATCGTGGAAATGCGCTGTATCTGTCTAATATGGTAGCTGCTGGCTATTGAGCACTTGAAATGTGACTACTAAAACTGCAAACCTGAAATTTTAATTTAATTTAATTTTAATTAACTTAAATTTAAATTTAGGGGCGCCTGGGTGGCTCAGTCATCAAGTGTCTGCCTTTGGCTCAGGTCATGATCCCAGGGTCCTGGGATCGAGTCCTGCATCAGACTCCCTGCTCAGCAGGGATCCTGCTTCTCCTCCTACTCCCCCTGCTTGTGTTCCCTCTGTCGCTGTCTCTCTCTGTCAAATAAATAAATAAAATCTTTTAAAAATACAATAAATTTAAATTAAAATAGCCACATGTGGTTAAGGGCTACCATATTGGACAAGGGTGGCTCTAGATTTTTGTTTTGAGCAACTGGGTGGTGTATGGGGCCATTTATTTTAAAAAAGGGAGACTGTAGCAGGAGCAGCTAAGTGGATGCTGATAGCCAGAAATCAGTAGTTTTGCCTCGGACATGTTGATTTGAGATCCTTATGAGGCCTCCAAAGGGCTGATCAAGGAGGCAGGTGGATATATAGTCTGGATTTGTAGGCGAGGCTCGAGCTGGACATGTCTGTTTTGGAGTCAATAGCCAGGAGTTCTTTAAAGCTATGGGACTGGATGAGGTTGCTTAGGTGCAGCACATAGACAGAAGAGGGCCCAGAATTAAGCCCTGGGCACCCCCATGTGTACTTTGTTCCACCTCTCTAGTTATCACAGCCACAGATGTACTTTGATGTCCTAAAAGGAGGCAACATTAAGTCACACCCAGATAAAACGCACGTGACATCTCAGACCACCTTAAATGTTCCCTCTAAGTTTCAGAGTTCACTGTTGCACCGTGCTGCCTGTTCCTCCTGTATTTCTCGGTCGCCCAGGGTTAGTTCTTACTATTTTGAAACCTTGAACAAATTGGTAGACTTAGCTCCCACCAAACCCTGATGTATACAATAGTAGGGGAGGAAAGTTAGTACATCTATATGGATTGTGATGGTTTTCTGTTAATTTGTGCCACTGGGTGTGGTGGTACAAGGAGGCAACCACCTCCCTCCCAGGCCCTATCAGAGAGTAACAACCCCACTTCCCCTTCATAATCAGGGTAGCAGGCTAGTACGGGAACACCCTTTCATGCCATTGCCCTAGTGGGGGGAGGAGTCCCAAATGGCCAGGTGGAACCCTTATTGGGTTCCCTGGTGGCACCTCGCCTTGGACCATTATGTCTACAGAGCGTGAGTGACTTGGGTATTTGGAAGCAACTATTTTTAAAGAGAAAAGTAATAGTGAGAGTGGCCACCCTCCACCCACCCCCCCACCCCCTGCCCCCGCCCCCAGTCCTTGGTTTCTGGACCTCTGTATTGGCCGAGGGAGAGCTGACACTGCATTTTGGTCACTGATGGGGATCACATACCACTTTCTACAAGAAAGTGTCCCAGCTTCACAGGTGCGGTCTCCTGGATACTGCTAGATCTGTTTTCAGAACACCATTTCATTGTTCTGTAAGACCAGCTGCTTCTGCTGGATGGGAAATGTGATAATGGCCCATGGCTTGCCAATTGTCTCATTTCTCTCCCCGGGAAGTGAGTTTCTTGGTTGGAGACAATTTTATCTGGACCACCCTGTGTTATGCAAAGTCAGAAATTCCAAGAATGGTAAAGCAGAGGCATAACCTGCAGGGAAAGCAAACCCAAATACAGAACAAGTGTTTCTTCCAGAGTGCGTTATTCACCACACCCTCTGTGACACAAGGGACCTGATGGAATTGACTTGCCACGAGATTCCTGACAGGTCCTCAAGAAGCTTGGTGCTCTGTTAGGGCTTCAGGACTGTATCCAGCTTCCTCCTGAACTAACTTACTGTTTATAATGCTTTATTTTTTTTTTCAGTTGCTTTTCTTCATTTTTCTAGGTAGAGATCATGTTGTCTTCAAATAATGATAGTTTTAACTTCTCTTGATTGTTTTCATCCCTTAGACAGGGACTGTTCTAGAGAGTGTCTTCTGTCTTATTAAGTTGTTTGAACTAGTTAGATAATAGTGGATATCTTTTCTCCTCCTCTAAGGAGAGAAATATCAGAAGAAACTCGACAAGAAAGCTGTAGTTTCGCTGGCTATGACCGGCTGCCTGGGTTCTGGTGGTACTTCTCATGTGCTAATGTGAGTTTTAATTAGCATGAACTAGGGCAAGGCGTAGGAGCCTTGCAAGAGGGTCTTAAAATATTACCTAGGTTCTTTGATGTACCATGGGAAAGGCTGGGAACTGGCAGGTGGCTCATAAGCAGAACATGTGAGGTGAGGGATGCTTACTGCTGGCTGCAGATTGAGGAGGGAGCACACACCGTCCAACAGGCAGCGTAGAGGCAAGGCCCATGGTGACACATACACCAGTTCACATCTTAAAATTCTTTACTGTAATGGGAGTATCTTTATTACCCTGTAAATCTTGATGTTGACTT
The DNA here is from genome assembly GCF_029215605.1 of Mirounga angustirostris. NCBI lineage: Eukaryota > Metazoa > Chordata > Mammalia > Carnivora > Phocidae > Mirounga > Mirounga angustirostris. Next base: position 173,109,110 of record NW_026991713.1, read on the forward strand.
TTTGGCTAACATAAATGTATTTTATTTTATATATATATATGTATGTATATATATATATAATGTTATATATTAACATTAATATATATATTAAAGCTTTTATTTATTTATTTGAAAGAGAGAGAAAGGCAGTGAGAGAGCATGAGCAGGTGGCAGGGGGAGCAGGGGGAGGGAAGAGCAGAAGAGCCCGTCCAGGCTCAATCCGGGACCCTAGGATCATGACCTGAGCCGAAGGCAGACGCTTAACAGACTGAGCCACCCAGGTACCCCATATTTTATCATGTTAAAGAAGCATCCAGGGGCGCCTGCCTGGCTCAGTCGGTAAAGCATAGGACTCTTGATCTCAGGATTGTAGGTTCAATGCCCATACTGGGTGTAGAGATTACTTAAAAAAAATAAAATCTTTAAAAAAAATAAAGAAGCATCCATCTTTTCCCATTTAATCTAGTAGTTTGACAGTGTTTTATTTTCTAACTTAATTTCTGATTATTTCTATTAATTTATTTTTTCTGCCCCTCTTTGGTTTATTTTGTTATTCTTTGCCTAATTTCTTGAGCTGTATGCTTACTTATTGTAATTTTTTATTAAGGACAAAAACATTTCTACATGAGTACTGTTTTAGCTGTGTCGTATAGATTCCAGTATGTTGTAGTTGTCATTGTTATGTTTAAAATATTCTGGGGGCACCTGGGTGGCTCAGTCGGTGAAGCGTCTGCCTTCGGCTCAGGTCATGATCTCAGGGTCCTGGGATTGAGCCCCAAGTCGGGCTCCCTGCTCAGCAGAGAGCCTGCTTCTCCCTCTCCCTCTGCTGCTACCCCTGCTTCTGCTCTCTGTCTCTCTCTGTCAGGTAAATAAATACAATCTTTAGAAAAAATAAAATATTCTGTATTTTTATTTGTATTTTTTATTGGCTCAAGAGTTTCTTTTATTTTTCTCTCTTCTTTAAAAAAAATTTATTTATTTATTTATTTATTTATTTATTTATTTATTTATTTATGTAGTCTCTACACCCCAATGTGGGGCTCAAACTCACGACCCTGAGATCAAGAGTCATGTGCTCCACCAACTGAGTCAGCCAGGTACCCCTCAAGAGTTTCTTTTAAAAAAGAACAATAAAAATATTCAGGTGATAGGGACAATTTCCCCCATTTGCTTTAATATTAATGTTTAGTTATATTACATAGTGATCAGAGAATGATGCATATATTCGTTCTTATTTCTAACTTAATGAGACTTTCTTTGAAGCCTAATATATTTCCACCTTCTATGAATTTTCTCATTGGGTATCTGAAACTGGGCGTGTTTAATAATATGAGATCCACCATATTAATTATGCTGTCAAGTTCATCCACCTTACTTGTGGAGTTTTTCATAGTGCAAAGTCCTTCTTTTCCCTTGCTACCAGAGAGACACTTCTCCATGCAGTGGCTTGCCTGTCCCATTGTCATTTACCCCACCTCTTGGGCTTCACAGAGCTAAGCTAGGTCCAAGAAGCTTCTGCCCCTCTGCCTACTCAGTTCCCCCATCCCAACCATCTGAGACTCATTCTGAAGGGGTTTTTGTGCTCCATGGTTTACCCCTTCACCGTTGGAGTCATATATTGCCGGCTCTTTTTGAGATCGGCAATAGTAGTGACTTGCCACGCTTCCTTCCACATACACCTCTGCTAGAAATCCTCTACTTTTGGCAGTGTTTCCACCTGAACTGTGGGTTGAGGTTTTAGCTAGTTCAGTATTGCGCTGAAATTCGAATTTCTGTTTCTGTTTCTTATTCTCCGCATTGCTCTTGGATTGTTGCAACAAGATAAAGGGGGAAATACTGCCTTTATGCTGCCGTCTTCCAAGTGGGACTTTCCTGGGCTTTTAACATAATAATGCTGAGGCAGTCCCCTTCTGGATGGTACCAGCATACCACATAGAACCATCTGTAAATTGGCCAGTGCCATTTACCCTTGCTTAATTAATCATAGAGGGTCTCCCTCGCACGGGCTAATGTTGAGGGTGAGGAACAATGGGACAAGTGAAAACCGACTTGACAGGGGAGGGGAGAAGGATATAAAGACATAAACAACATGCTCAAGTAACTTACTTAGGCCTTCAGGATCTGGAGTCGACGTAATAAAGGAAAGCCCAATTCTGGGTCGCCCAATTTTGAGGCGAGATGGAGCTCAAGTCTCATGGTAACTTTTCATCCCAGATATTTACACCAGACTTCAGAAGCAGCAAGCTAGGGGATGTTTCCTGAAAGGAGAATAAGTTATATGCTGAAATGTGGTCTTGCTTCAAAACCCCAGGGGCCCCCTCTGTGACTCTCTGTTAGGCATGCTAATGGTTTGGTCAACACCTCCAACACCATTGGCTTAGCAAGGCCACAAGGGCATCTTGCTCTGCAGCCTGGACTACTTTCAAAACTTCCTTTTTTCTTCTCCTCCTCACTCAAATGGACATATTTTCAGGGCAACCAGTCAAGAGTCAAAGAAGGTCTCCTCAGTAGGGTTGTTCTATGCATGTTGGCCATGGACCCTTCCATGCCCACAGATTCTTCCAAGGAATTCAATCAGTCTTCCCGTAGCCCACACTGAGTGGGTAACCCACTGTAGCAGTAGAGTGGTCCCTGGTCACAAGTGATTGGAGGGTAGGAAGACCCATGATCTCAAGACAGGCAAATCATACCATGGCCTGTGGCCTTTAAAGTTGTCTGATGTGAAGAGATAAGCAAGGAGATTTCAGCTTCTGCCCATGATGGAATAACAGGGACTTCATTCACCCTCCCATGTTAAACAATCTAAAAATGGACAAAATATGGGGCACCTGGCTGGCTCAGTCGGTAGAGTGCACGACTCTTAATCTTGGGGTTGTGAGTTCAAGCCCTACATGGGGTGTAGAGATTACTCAAAAATAAAATCTTAAAAAGTAAAAATGGACAAAATATACAAAATAACACTGGGCAATGGGCAGGCACAGGACAGTGATCCCTGAGGAAAGGGAAAAGAATGAGGTTAGTCCGGGGCACCTGGGTGGCTCAGTCGGTTAAGCGTCTGCCTTCGGCTCAGGTCATGATTCCAGGGTCCTGGGATCGAGCCCCGCATGGGGCTCCCTGCTCAGCGGGGAGTCTGCTTCTCCCTCTCCCTCTGCCTGCCGCTCTGCCTACTTGCGCGCTCTCTCTCTCTCTGTTAAATAAATAAATAAAATCTTTAAAAAAGAATGAGGTCAGTCCTACCATTGCTCCAGCTTGCGCCTGGAGAGAGCTCCTAGTCTCAGGACAAAGAGGGGAACCCACCCAGAACCACCTGGAATTGAGAAGACAGCTGAGGCCAAGAGAGCTTGAGTTTATAGGACAAAATATTGGAGGGAGAGGTGCAGAGACAGAGGAAGAGTTCCTACGATCTTCAGAGCATCCATCTCAAGTCTTGAGCTGAGTACTTATCATTTTATATATATATAAAGAAACTACTCAATGCTGGATAATGAACTATCAGAAAGGAACAAGTGAAATGATTTCTGGAGATCACACAAGTCTGGGAATAGTTCACATTCTTAACAGCCAGAATGGAGAAATCTCATAATACACAAGACATTCCAAGTATTCCTCAGGATACTGCCTTAGTAGGAGAGCTAAAGTAGCCCTAGACTAAATGCTGCTTTGGTCCTCACTAACAAAATTTAAAAGCAAGACTTGAAAAAAAAAGTCACAGTGGCACCTGGGTGGCTCAGTCCATTAAGCATCTGCCTTCAGCTCAGGTCATGATCTCCAGGTCCTGGGATTGAGCCCAGTGTCAGGCTTCCTGCTCAGCGGGGAGTCTGCTTCTCCCTACCCCTGCTCCTGCTCACTCTCTCTTGCTCTCTACCCTCCCCCTCAAATAAATAAATAAAATCTTAAAAAAAAGAAAAGAAAACGAAAGTCACAAACTATTTCCAAATAGCTTGGCTACATCCCAAAAGAAAGGTAAAAAATATTTAAAGGAACACAAAGAAATCCAGCACCCAAATGTAAAATTCACAATGTCTGGCATCCAAAAAAAACAAAAACAAAAACAAAACAAAACAAACAAAACCCAGAGATGCAAAGAAGCAGGAAAATATGACCCATGGTGTGGTGAGAAAATCTTGGAAATTAAAATATGAAAACCTCAGAAGAGTGGTTCAGAGATAAAGTTAAGGAAATCTCCCAAAAAGTAGTTCAAGATGAGATAGAAAGAAAATATGAGGTAATTAAAGGAACAGTCCAAGAGATCCAATATATGAATAGAAGTTATAGAAAGAGAGAAGAGAAAAAATGGAGGGAAAATATCACTGGAAAATTTTAAGAAAATTTCCCAGAATGGAAGGGCGTGAGTTTCTAGATATAAAGGACCTAGGGCACCTGGGTGGATCAGTTGATTAAGCTGATTTGATTTCTTAATTTCAGCTCAGGTCATGATCTAAGGGTTGTGAGATCTGATTCCCTGACGGCCTGTGCTGGGTGTGGAGCCTGCTTAAGACTCTCTCTCTCCCTCTCCCTCTGCCCCTCCCCTAACCCTTGTGCAAGCACACAAGTGTATACGCATGCACTCTCTCTCTCTACAAAAAAAAAAAAAAAAAAAAAAAAAAAAAAAAAAATATATATATATATATATATATATATATATATATATGTAAAGGACCTATAAAGAGTTCTGACGCAATTGAGAAAAACTAAGAACCTCACCGAGGCACATCCTTGTGAACTTTATTTATTTTTTTAAAGATTTTATTTATTTATTTGACAGCGAGATAGAGAGAGCACAAGCAGGGAGAGCAGCAGAGGGAGAGGGAGAAGCAGGCTCTCCGCTGAGCAAGGAGCCCAATGCGGGGCTTGATCCCAGGACCCTCAGATCATGACATGAGCTGAAGGCAGATGCTTAACTGACTGAGCCACGCACGCGCCCCCATCCTTGTGAACTTTAGAATAGAGGAGATAAAAAAAGAACTATGTAAGTTTCTAAAGGTACAAATGATCCAAATTAGAATTTATAATAGAAACTCTGGAAGCTAGAAGGCAAAGGAGCAATGCATTAAAATTCTGTAGGAAAATGACTTCCAACCTGCAATTTCAAACACAGCCAACCTACAATTATGATTACTCTAGAATAAAGATAGTTTCATTAAGTAAGCTTTAGATTCAAGTGACAGAAAACCTAAACAATAGTTATAATTTTTTTTTCCTGTTTCACATAAAAATCCAGGTCACTAGAGTGGCTTTGTTCCATGCAACCTAGTTTCATTCCAGTCCCCACTCGGCCATGCCCAGGTTATGGCTCTCAGCCTCATGGTCCAGGATGGCAGCATCCTCCAGATGGAAGAAGGGATGATGAAGAAGGAACAAGGGGCATTTGTCAGCTATTTCCTCAGGAAGTTTCTCAGAAGCAGCCAAGTAACACTTCTGCTTACATCCCATTGGTCAGAATTTGGTCATATGGCCACCTAGCTTCAAGGGAAGCTAGAAAACGTAGAAATACAGACTTTATTTTGGATGGTCTTGTGCCCAGCTAAAACCTTTATTACTATAGAAAAATAGAAGACAGACATGGGTGGAATAAGTAGCAATCTGTGCTACACAGTCTTGAACATTTTCTGAGCACTCTTTCTCAGAAGCTACTGGAAGAGTATACTACCAAAGTGAAGGGATTAAGTAAGAAGGAGGAAGACTTGGGATCCATGAATGAAGGTATCCAACACTGGAAAGATAAAGGGAATCCTTAGGGTACTGGTGAAAGGAGGTTCCAAGACGACAGCTGAATGGAAGCCTAGACAGCAGCCAGTTGAGAGTGGAGAAGGTCAGAAGGTTCTAGGAGGGATTTCTTTAAGAAGATGAAACTGATAGAAGACCTAATAATTTCCCTTCACCTGGCAAGCACAGCAACATACCTTTACTTCTGTGACAGTCTTCTCCATATGTTTGAAAATAATGAGAACACATTTATATGTCATTGTTTCTAGGAATATAGCTAGAAAACTATGCAAACAAAAAGACAAGGCGATTACTAACACCAAGGAAAACAAATGGAAAAACAATAACATTATAACCTATAGCTCAATCGTGAATGGCATTTATACAGTTATAAAAATATAACTCTAGGGCGCCTGGGTGGCTCAGTTGGTTAAGCGACTGCCTTCGGCTCAGGTCATGATCCTGGAGTCCCAGGATCGAGTCCCGCATCGGGTTCCCTGCTCGGCAGGGATTCTGCTTCTCCCTCTGACCCTCCCCCCTCTCATGCTCTCTGTCTCTCATTCTCTCTGTCTCAAATAAATAAATAAAATCTTTAAAAAAAATAAAAAATAAAAAAAATAAAAATAAAAATATAACTCTAAATATCTTTCTAACTACGTAACATATTTGGAGGGTGGTGGCATGAGAAGTGTGTGTGTGTGTGACTAGGAAGTGACAAAGCTAGATCTCACTGTGGATGGTGCTAAGTCAATAAATAATGACTAAAACTGAAAAATCGGGAATTCAAATTATAACCTAATTATTTGGAAATATAAGGATAAATATCAAATATCAAAATAATCAGCTACAAGAACTGAAAAGGTCCTTGCTTCAGAGGAGCTGGAAATAGAGAAGGATTGAAAGGGGGGGTCGTCTTCTTTTTTTTTTCTTTCTAACAAGACTTTGGAAGTATTTAACTCTTTAAATTATGTACATGTCAAACTATATTAAAAATAAAACAAATTTAAAAAAGAAAAGGCAGTTAGATTCTCTCAGGATTTTCAGGTGAGAAATGTGGAATCAGATGGAAGGAGATAGACAGTGGGGAAGCCACATAAATAATCTGGGATAGAAGAAAATCCATAAGAGCGTCTGGGTGGCTCAGTTGGTTGAACATCTGGTTGAGTGTCTGCCTTCGGCTTGGGTCATGGTCTCTAGGTCCTGTTTCTCCCTCTCCTTCTGCCCCTTCCCCCAACCCCCTATCACCCTGCTCATGCTCTCTCTCTCACTATTTCTCTCTCAAATAAATAAATACAATCTTTAAATTAAAAATTAAGAAAAATTCATAAATTCTTATTCCTAGAGTTTTCCTGGATCCAGAGCTTCTTTGAGTTTCAGTGTCTAAGTCTGACCCCACTATAGCCTCAGATCCAGGATAGTTGGTCTCGCTCATCGGTTCCCTTACTTGAGCTTTGTTGAACGAACTTTCGTTTCTTACAGTGGAAAAAACCCCTGTTAGAATAGAGGTATGAGCTGCTTCCAAAACTTATTAGTTGAAAGGGTATAAATGTAGCAACTTGGGCACCTGGGTGGCTCAGATGGTTAAGCGTCTGCCTTCGGCTCAGGTCATGATCCCAGAGTCCTGGGATCGAGTCCCGCATAGGGCTCCCTGCTCCTTGGGAGCCTGCTTCTCCCTCTGCCTCTCTCTCTCTGCCTCTCTCTCTCTGTCTCTCATGAATAAATAAATAAAATCTTAAAAAAAAAAAAAGTAGCAACTTGCCCTTCATTTCCTTCCCCTCCCCTTCATTTTGCAGGAGATATTCCATTATACTTTATTCCAGTGGTCTCCTAAGAACTTCACTCATGTGGCAGGTCCTCATATTTCTTCAAGTTTTACCTCACACCCCCATTACCTTCACATCTCAGCAGGACATCAAAGAGGCATGCTACTTCCTAATGTTCAAGGCCAATCAGCATGATATCACAATGTAGCTGCTTAAGGTGACATTCATGGAGGAGTAAATTAGTGTGCCCAGTCATCCCTGTTTCCCAGTGGTTTCCTGGGCTTTAGAACTTTCAGATCATCATGAGCAAACCCGATACTTAGTCACCCTAGGTCAAGTGGACTGGGTCCCTGTGAGGATATGCTGCTACCCCGGCCAGCTGCCAGATGGTGTGGGTAAGCAGAAACCAAGAATATTTTTACCATATATCAATATACCTAATTAAGCTTGAGGTAACCCTCCGTTATTTTTCAAGTCCTGTCCATCTTTTCTACCAACCAATCTAGAGACCTGAATGATTTTGAAGCAGTCTTCCTGCAAGGCTCCTGTCCTCTTCAAGGAGCTCTGGGTCAATAACTCATTCAGGGATGGTAATGGCCAGAGGGCCTCTGACTATGTAGTATGCTGGCTTGAGTTACATCTTTGTTCATTAAGCTAAGGAACTATTTTGCTGTACAAATCAAGCAGAACCCAGGCCTGCCCATCTGTTCTGTTTCTGCCAACACTTCAAGCAGAAGCCAAAACCTCAACTCAGTGTGTTGGACCATTTCTTGCGCCGAAATTACCACACCTACTTGGCTTTTGCTTTTTTGTGGCCACAGCTAGGGGTGATATTCAAAATATTTAGCAGCTGGTTACCACATGGCCCCTAGTCAGTTAGAATAGACACTGACTTTAGCACTAAGTCAAATTCCGGGAGGCCAAGAGCTGTGCTGGGTGTTAACCCTTTAGTTGCCGAATGAGCGGCGGTCTGGTGGCCTGGAGGCAGGTTGACAGGGATGAGGCATCAGGGGACTCTAGGTAGCAATTTATCAGCTGATAAGAAAGCATTTCAGTATTTCATAGGCAGAATGTCAGCTTGGCTGTAGCAAAGTACAGAGACTGAATGGTCCACCCACTTTACTTTTAAGACTTGTCTCGCCTTGGGTCTAACCACCTGGTTTCCTCCTTCCCCAATGTTATCAGTAATTTCATTTTGATTAACAACCTTTCTTCCTTGTTCCTGGCTGGGACAACTATTCCTGTGACCTGCCCCTTGCTCTGCATTCCCCATCCCCTTCCCCCAAAAGAGGTTTTGCTAATTAGTCTTTCATCAGTGGTGAATTTTTCTGAAGAAAATGAGGTGTGGGTGGGGGAAGGCAGCCATAGCAGGTCAGTGGCGACCTGCTGTCATTCCCATCTCCTTCATTCTTGGCTCTTCAGTGTCAGCTTGACAAAGTATAATCAGCCAAAATGTATTCAGGAAGAGAAGGAAAATGGGGGTGGGAGGAGGGAACAGAGACAGAGACAGACAGAGACAGGGAGAAATAAAGGAGGAAGGAAATAAAGTAACAGTCTACCCTCCTTTATCTTCCTTGATTATGAACCCACGGGATTCAAGTCTACACAGTCACTCCTGCAACAATTCCTTAGAAAACTCCTATAATTCATTTGCCTATAATTCCTCTTTTCCCTGCTCAGATTTTGCACACCATTCTTGGTTTCATGATATTTCCAAACTCCTATGACCAGATGTTCCTCATTATGAGGTGACTCATCACATTTGCTTGGTAATCGTGAATGCAGTAGAAATTATTTGGAGGGGCCCAGGAGACTGGGGAGCTCCATTCTCTCAAGATATTGCTATTCCAGCTGCCAAGATTTCAGTCTTTGATAATCAAGACCTTAATTTTAACCATAGAAAACCAGCATAGTTGTGAGCTTAACAAATGCTGTAATTTGGCAATTTACAGTATCCTTTTTTATTATAAAATATTTGGCAGAAAATTTTTGTGGTAACATATTTGAAGACATACAAAGAATACATATTAAGCATATTAACTGTTGTGCATAAAAATAAATGAACATTGGTAAACCTAACACTCAAGAAGTAGAATATAATCAGTATTCACTTTAGGGATCTAACTTTCAATGGTTTTCAACTGCTGGCTAATAGTAAAAGGTATTTCTTGTTGCAGGGCCACAGACTGGCCTTAAATACTGTTATCTACTCAGGTGCCCTGGGACTAATATTTGTTCTTTCTTGATGCAAATCACTTAATGCTATAAAAAATGTCCATTTAACCCTACAGTCTTTATACTCCTTATTCCTTTAGAATGTCTCTCAAGCAGTGATTCTCAAATGCTGACGTACTTTAGGATCAACTGGGGAGATCTGAAAAATCCTGATGCCCTAGCCCTGCCCTGGAACAATTAAATCAGATACTCCAGGGATGCAGTCCAGGCACCCATGCTTTTTAAAGCACTTCAGGTGATTTAATGTGCTCTAAAGGAATGGCAATAAAGTCCACCAAAGCTTTATTTTCAATGGATATAGAATCTGAATACCAAGACTTCATTAACAGTTTTATCAATTGATGAACTTCTAACTTCCCCTTTAGGGATGTAAAGATCATCTCTTCCTCTTTCTCCACTGTTATTATAGAAGGTTCCATACCTCTTCTGAGATTCTGTTGCTTACAACTCTGCTCCTGGAATAAAATTCAATGTTTGTTAGGGTATTTTGGTATTTCATTTGTAAGAAATGGGGCTAACTCTGAAAATTTTAGGGAAAGAAAAGGGTGTGGGCATAGTGTAAGGCTATAAGTGGGCTGGAACTGGAAATCTACTCAGAGTCTGAGGTTGGGCTGGGGACTGGTTACTGTCTCTTCTGTCTTTTATGGCCCACATACCCTCTCTCATGTCATCCTTCTTTTCTCTCTCGTCACCTCCCTAAGCAGTGGGAATCTCATTAGTTGGGCTAACTATTTTCAGACTCAGATTCTCTATTAGGCAGACCCTGGTCCAGTCACCTGTGGCCAGCATCCACTTAGGATCACTCAAAGCCCAGGGATTCAAGTAAAAGGAAATAGCATGAAAATAACAATAAGAAAGAAGAAACCATACAAATATCAGACAAAAGAGATTTTAAAAGAAAAAATGTTATTAGAGATAAAAAAGGGGGTGCCTAGGTGGCTCAGTCGGTTAAGCATTTTAAAGATTTTTAAGATTTTATTTTAAAGATTTTATTTATTTATTTGACACAGTGAGAGAGGGAACACAAGCAGGGGGAGTGGGAGAGGGAGAAGCAGGCTTCCCGCTGAGCAGGGAGCACGATGCGGGGCTCGATCCCAGGACCCTGGGATCATGACCTGAGCTGAAGGCAGATGCTTAATGACTGAGCCACCTAGGTGCCCCTAAATAAAATCTTTAAAAAAAAACAAAAAAACTTTGTTTTTTAAAAAAAGAGATAAAAAGGGACATTTTATAATGATAAAAGGGTTAATCCCATCAGGAAGATGTAACAATTACAAACACATACACAACTAACAATAGAGCCCCCAAATACATGCAGTAAAACTGACAGAATCACAGGGAGAAACAGACACTTCAGTAAAATAGTAGGAGACTTCAGTACCCCACTTTCAATAATAGGGAGCACTACTAGGTAAAAAAGATCAACAAAGAAATAGAAGCTGTGGACAACGGTAAACTAACTAGACCCAACAAACAGAGTAGAAGACTCTAGTAGACCCAACAGAGTAGAAGACTACAACCACCAACCGCAGAATATATATTCTTCTTAAGTGCACTTGGAACATTCTCTAGGCTATGTCAGGCCATAAAACAAATCTCAATAAGTTTAAAAAGATTGAAATCATGCAAAGCATGTTCTTCAACTTTAATAAAATGAAATCAAGAATCAATAACAGAAAAAATTGGGGAAATTCACAAATGTGTGGAAGTTAAACAACACAGTCCTAAATAATCCTGGGTCAAAGAAGAAATCACAAATGAAATTAGAAAGTACTTTGAGATGAATGAAAATGAACAACATACCACAACTTATGAGATGCAGCTAAAAGCAGTACTCAGAGAGGGAAATCTATAGTTGTTAATGCCTACGTTATAAAAGGAGAAAGGCTTCAAATCACTAATCAATCTTCCACCTTAAGACACTGGTATAGGAAGAGCAAACTAAACCTAAAGCAAGAAGAAGGAAGGAAATGATGAAGATTAGAGTGAAAATTAATGAAATAGGAGATAGGAAAACAGTAGAGAAAATCAATAAAACCAAAATCTTGAACTCAGAATTTACTTATTTGAAAAGATGAACAAAAGTGATAAGCCTTTAGCTAGACTGAGTAAGAAAAAAGAGGGAAGACTCAAATTACTAAAATTAGGAATGAAAGAGAGGCATTACTACTGACCTTACAGGGAAAAAAAGGGGGAGGGAATGTTATGAACAGTTATATGCCAATAAATTAAATAACTTATATGAAATAGACAGATCCCTAGAACACACAAAGCATGGAAACTGACTCAAGAAAAAAATATAAAATCTGAATAGACCTATAATAAGAGATTGAATTACAAAACAAAACAAACTATACATAAAAGCCCAGCCCATATGTCTTCACTGGTGAATTCTACCAACATTAAAGAAGAATTAATGCCAGTTCTTCACAGACTCTCTTCCAAAAAAAATAGAGTAGGAGGGAATGCTTCCCAGCTTATTCTATGAGGCCCGTATTACCCTGATACCAAAACCAGACAAAGACATCAAAGAAAAGAAAACACATAGACCAATATGCATATGGACACAAAAATCATCAACAAAATATGAGCAAAATGAATCCAGAAATATAAAAAGGGTTATATACCATGGCTAAGTGGGATTTATCTCTGGAATGCTTGATCAGCTTAACATTCAAAAGTCAATTAATGTAATGCTCCTTATCAGTAGGATAAAACCCAAAAACCATATGATCATCTCAATAGATGCAGAAAAAGCATTTGATAAAATCCAACATCCCTTCATGATAAGAATACTACACAAACTAGAACTGAAGGGAACTTCCCCAGTCTGATAAAGGGAATCTACAAAAAACCTACAGAAAAATCTACAAAAAAACCTTGATCATGCTTAACAGTGAAAGATGGAATACTTTCCCCTTCAGGAACAAGACAAGGATGTCCTCTCTCAGCACTTCTATTAACATTGTCCTATAAATAAAATCTTTAAAAAAAACCCAAAAAACAAAAACATTGTCCTAGAGGTCTAGCCAGGGAAATTAGGCAAGAAAATTAAATAAAAGGCATCTAGATTGGAAAGGAAGAAGTAAAACTATTTCTATTCACAGATGACATGGTCTTGTATATAAACACCTTAGGAATCCACTAAAAAGTTATTAAAACATGAGTTCAGCAAGGTTGCAGGATACAAGACCAACAGACAAAAATCAATTTAATTTTTATGCACTAACAATGAATAGTCTGAAAGTGAAATTAAGAAAACTCAATTTATTTATTTTTATTTTTATTTTTTTAAAGATTTTATTTATTTATTCATGAGAGACAGAGAGAGAGAGAGAGGCAGAGGGAGAAGCAGGCTCCCAAGGAGCAGGAAGCCTGATGCGGGACTCGATCCCAGGACCCTGAGATCATGACCTGAGCCGAAGGCAGACGCTTAACCATCTGAGCCACCCAGGCGCCCCAAGAAAACTCAATTTATAATAGCATCAAAAATAATAAAGTACTTAGGAATAAATTTAACAAAAGTATAAAACGTATCCTCTGAAAACTACAAAAAGCATTGTTGGAAGAAATTAAAGATGAGTGAAATAAGTGGAAAGACATCCTCTATTAATGGGTTGGAAGATTAATATTATTAAGATGGGAATACTTCCCAAATTGATCTATAGGTTCAGTGCAATTCCTATCAAAATCCCAGGTGGATTCTTTGCAGAAATTGACAAACTGATCATAAAATTCATATGGAAATTCAAGGGACTCAGAGGAGCCAAAACAATCTTGGAAAAGAACAAAGTTGGAAGACTCACACTCTCTGATTTCAAAATTTATGACAAGTCTACAACACAGTGTGATATTGGCATAAGGACAGACATACAGATCAATTGAATAGAATTGAAAGTCCAGAAATAAACCTTTATATTTATGGTAAATCAATTTTTGAAAATGATGCCAAGAAAACCAAATGGGGAAAGAATAGTCTTTTCAACAAACATTGATGGGACAACTGCATAGCTATGTGTGAAAAAATGTAGTTGGACCTCTAATTCACACCAAACACAAAAATTAATTCAAAATGGACCAAACACCTAAAAGTAAGAGTTAAAAGTATAGGGGCGCCTGGGTGGCTCAGTTGGTTAAGCGACTGCCTTCGGCTCAGGTCATGATCCTGGAGTCCCGGGATCGAGTCCCGCATCGGGCTCCCTGCTCGGCAGGGAGTCTGCTTCTCCCTCTGACCCTCCTCCCTCTCATGCTCTCTGTCTCTCATTCTCTCTCTCTCAAATAAATAAATAAAATCTTAAAAAAAAAAAAAAAGAGTTAAAAGTATAAAACACCAAGAAGGAAATGTAGGCATAAATCTTCATGACCTTGCATTTGGGAACGTTTCTTTGATATGACACCAAAAGCATAAACAAACAAAAAATAAATTAGGCTTCATCAAAATTAAAAATTTTTGTGTTTCAAAGGACATCATCAAAAAGCAAAAAGACTGGGGCACCTGGGTGGCTCAGTTGGTTAAGCGACTGCCTTCGGCTCAGGTCATGATCCTGGAGTCCCTGGATCGAGTCCCGCCTCGGGCTCCCTGCTCGGCAGGGAGTCTGCTTCTCCCTCTGACCCTCCCTCCTCTCATGTGCTCTCTGGGTCTCATTCTCTCTCTCTCAAATAAATAAATAAAATCTTAAAAAAAAAAAAAAAAAGCAAAAAGACTGGGCACCTGGGTGGCTCAGTCGTTGAGCGTCTGCCTTCGGCTCGGGTCATGATCCCAGGTCCTGGGATCAAGTCCCACATCGGGCTCCCTGCTCGGCGGGGAGTCTGCTTCTCCCTCTCCCACTCCCCCTGCTTCTGTTCCTTCTCTCGCTGTGTCTCTCTCTGTCAAATAAATAAATAAAATCTTTAAAAAAAAAAAAAGGCAAAAAACTGGAGTACCTGACTGGCTCAGTTGGTGGAGTGTGCGAATGTTGATCTTGGGGTGGTGAGTTCGAGCCCCATGTTGGTTGGAGAGATTACTTAAAATCTTCAAGAGGTGCCTGGGTGACTCAGTTGATTAAGCATCCAACTCTTGATTTTGGCTCAGGTCATGATCTTAGAGTCGTGAGATCGAGCCCCTTGCTGGACTCCGGCCTGGGCATAGAGCTTGCTTAAGATTTTCTCTGTCCCTCTCCTTCTGGCCCTCCCCACTCCCTCTTTAAAAAAAAAAACAAAAAACGCAAAAGACAGCATACAGAATGGGAATATATTTTTAAAATGAGCAAAGGATCTGAATAGACATTTCTCTAAAGAAGATATACAAACGTCCAATAAGCACATGAAAAGATGCTCAACATCATTAGTCATTAGGGAAATGCAAAACAAACCCCCAAATCAATGAGATACCCCTTCACACCCAGGAGGATAGCTTTAATACAAAAAAAATAGAGTATAAATGTTGGTGAGGATGCAGAGAAATGGAAATCTTCATATGCTGTGGGCAGGAATACAAAATGGTACAGCTGTTTTGGATAGAGTCTGGCAGTTACTCAAATAGGATGCAATTCCACTTCTAGGTGTATACTCGTGAGAACTGAAAACATATGTCCACTCAAAAACCTGTAAATGAATGTTCATAGCAGCATTATGCATAACGTTAAAAAAGTGGGTGAAATGGTTAAAGGAGATGAAGAGTACACTTAACCGTGATGAACACTGAGTAATGTATAGCATTGTTGAATCATTGGGGTGCCTGGGTGGTTCAGTCCATTAAGTGTCTGCGTTCTGCTCAGGTCATGATCCCAGGGTCCTGGGATCAAGCCCCACATCGGGCTCTCTGCTCAGTGGGGAGGCTGCTTCTCCCTCTCCCTCTGCTTGTTGCTCTGCCTACTTGTGTGCTCTCTCTCTCTCTGTGTTAAATTAAAAAAAAAAAAAAAAGAATTGTTGAATCATTGTATTGTATGCCTGAAACTAATATAACACTGTATGTTCATTGTACTTCAATTAAAAAAAAAAGTGGAAACAATCCAAATTTCCACCAACTGATGAACAGGTAAACAAAATGCAGTATATCCATACAATGGGATATTATCTGGCAGTATGGATGACCCTTGAAAACATTATGCTAAGTGAAAGAATCCAGGCCCTAAAAGACCACACATTGCATGACCTCATTTATATGAAATTTCAGAATAGACAGATCTGTGGAGGGGCACCTGGGTGGCTCAGTCATTTCTGCCTTAGGCTCAGGTCATAATCCCGGGGTCCTGGGATCGAGCCCCGCATCGGGCTCCCTACTTGGCGGGAGGCCCGCTTCTCCCTCTCCCACTCCCCCTGCTTGTGTTCCTGCCCTTGCTATCTCTCTCTCTCTGTCAAATAAATAAATCTTAAAAAAAAAAAAAAAAAGATCTGTGGAGACAGAAAGTAAATGAGTAGTTGTCTAGGACTGGGCAGAATGGCAGCATTGAGGAGTGACAGCAAAAAGGTAGGGGGTTTCTTTTGGGGATCATAAAAATGTTCTAAAACCGATTGTGGTGTAGTTGCACAACTCTGTGAATACACTGAAAACCACTGAAATGTATACTTTAAATGGGTGAATTGTAGAGTATGTGAATTATATCTTGATAAAGCTGCTATATATATATAATATGTTATAATATATATAATTATATCTTGATAAAGCTGCTATATATATTATATATATATAATATATATATATAATATATATATAACCAGGGCTGCTTTTCTTTAGCAGTGTAAGCAGTGTAAGTGGAAAGCGTGAAATTGTACAGCCTGCCCTAGACAGGAGGCCAAAATGGGGAAGACTGAGCTAAGGCAGTGGCAGTCGAGGTGTTAAAATCAATAGCAGGTGATTGATGCACATGGGGACTGAGAGAAGGGAAGGTCCAGGAAGACTCTCCCCCACTTTCCATGTTCAATTAGTCACAAGTCCTGCTGACCCCTAACCGATCTCCCTGTTGCCCATCTCTTCCCCTACTATAGATTGAATTTTGTGTCCCTCCAAAATTTATGAGTTGAAATCCTAACCCCCAGTGTGATGGTGGTTGGAGGTGAGTCCTTTGGGAAGTGGTTCCTTATGGCAGAGCCTTCACGAATGCGATAGTGCCCTTATAGAAGAGGCCCCAGAGAGCTCCCTTGTCCCTTCTGGCACGTGAGGATAATGAGAAGAGAGCTGTCTGTGAACCAGGAAGTGGGTTCTCACTAGACACCAAATTTGCCAGCCAGCACCTTGATCTTGGACTTTTTAGTTCCCAGAACTGTGAGAAATAAATGTCTGGGGGTTTTTTTGTTTTGCCTTTTTTTTTTTTTTTTTTTTTTAGATTTTATTTATTTATTTGACAGAGAGAGACACAGCGAGAGAGGGAACACAAGCCAGGGGAGTGGGAGAGGGAGAAGCAGGCTTCCCACTGAGCAGGGAGCCTGATGCAGGGCTGGATCCCAGGACCCTGGGACCATGACCTGAGCCGAAGGCAGACGCTTAACGACTGAGCCATCCAGGCACACCAATGTCTGTTGTTTTTTTGTTTTTTTGTTTTTTTTTCTTTTTACATTTTATTATGTAATAATTGATACATAAAAAATATATATGTATATATATATAGCTCTTATGCAAATTCCAAGGCACTGTAATAAAGACATTTCTGAACCCATAGCAGCCTAAGATACAGATCGAAGACTGCTCCATCAATTTATTTGTTCAACTTTTAGAAACATTAGTTTGTTGAATTACCTGTTGGAGGAAGGAGAAGCAAAAGAAAAGAAGTAATAAAAATAGCATTCACTCCAGAAGAAATCAGAGTGAAGATGTCCCAGTGTCTGGGGCGGGTGGAACAACACCGTAGATTCAGGCCAAAAGGGGTAGGGGAAGGAAACCACACTCAGAATAGTAAGACATGGCTCAGTCCATGAAGGGCACAGAGCCCTTTATTGAGTGAAGACACTCAATAAACATCTGACAAAAATATGTGAAATTCAAGGAAACAACTTCAACTCTCTGGCACACAGCTTTTTCCTACATGCAATGGGGTAAGGTTCCGTCTACATAAGCCATTCTTGGGAGGATCAAAAGAAGAATGTATCTGGAAATGCTTTATGAGCTGCAAAGAGCAACATGATTTTAAGGAATGTCGTTTTATGGGATCTTCAGATATTTTTGATTGAGAGATTTTGTGCACCAATGTCTGTTGTTTATAACCCCCCCAGTCTACTGTATTCTGCCATAGCCGTGCAACTAAGACCCCATGTTCAATCCATCTTCTAAACCACCACCATAGTTTCCTCCCTAAAACTTGGATCTGATTGTACCACTTTCTCAAGATCTTTCAAATAGTCTAAACCCAGTTTACTTCCCACAGCCCCCTCCTCCATGTGCGAGCACCTGCACATACACTCATCCTTCATCACAGCCACGGGGAACCATGTGTCTTCTTTGAATTTGCCACATCTCTCCTCTGCGCACCCTGTTCCCTCAAGCTGGAATGTCCCGCCACCTCCACATCTACCAGGGTGGAAATTATCTCCATTCTTTAAGACCTGATTATAATTCCACCGACCTCATGTAACCCTCTTTTTTCCTCCTTTTTTTATGCCCCACTACTCTTGCAGCACATGGTCTGGTAGAGAAGATAAACGAGACAATCGAGTTCTGTACTACAACGTGGTAATACTCTGGCTGCCGTGTGCGCAGTGTCCTAGGAAGGCAGGGGAGGAAGGCAGAAACTGTTCAGTCGTTTGAAAGATTGAAAATGCCACACTCAAGCTGACTTACCAGTCCGAACACTTAGAACTCTGTGAGGAGGCACTGATTTTATCATAATGGGTGCCTTTCCTCCCATCTGCTGTTTTCTTATGAGCAGAGGCTATGTTTTTGATTTCTGTACCTACAGCACCTAGGAGGGGTCCTGGCCAGAAGCGGTGACAATAAATCTTTGGAGAAGACTGAACGAATGAGAAAGGTTGTGCAACTCATGTTGGAAGAGGGGTAGGAAGTACTTCCTAGAAGAGGTAGCATGAGTTGAATGCTGGAACAAGCGTGGAGTTGAGCCAGGGAAGTTGGGGGAGGAAAGGGGCTCTCGGTAGAGAAAACTTGAACAATGGCACGGAGGTGAGAAATCTGGCCCCCTTGAGGAATTGGCAGGAAGTCAGCAGCCCTGGACTAGAGGTTTTAGAAAAAAAGGCAGAGAGAAAAAGCTGAAAAGGGCTAGATCGTGAGGGCTGTGAATGCCATGTTGATGAATTTGAAATTGGTGTACAAAGCAGTGGGGAGCTCCTCAAGGGTTTTGCAAGAGAAGATTAGATGGGTGTTAAGTGATGTTAAGGAGACAGATTCTAAATCCATAGATTCCAACCTATTTGGAGGACTCTCCCTTCTTAAAATTTTAATATAATTTGGTTTTGAAAAATAGGCAATATGGTCAAGCATTCAAAATCCAAAAGGTCGGGGCGCCTAGGTGGCTCAGTCCTTAAGTGTCTGCCTTCGGCTCAGGTCATAATCCCAGGGTCCTGGGATCGAGCCCCGCATTGGGCTCCCTGCTCCACGGGAAGACGGCTTTTCCCTCTCCCACTCCCCCTGCTTGTGTTCCCTCTCTCGCTGTGTCTCTGTCAAATAAATAAATAAAATCTTAAAAAAAAATCCAAAAGGTCTAAGGAGATATTGTGAAAAATCTCTCTTCCTAATTTCCAGACTGTGTGGCCCAGAGCCCCACCTCCAGCCCCCTTATCTGGGAGAAATCATGTGTACCAGAGGCTCCAGTCTTGTCATGGACATATACAGGTATACCTCATTTTATAGTGCTTTGCTTTATTGTGCTTTGCAGATAGTACTTTTTTCATGAATTGAAGATTTGTGGTAACCCCGTGTTGAGCAAATCTGTCGGTTCCATTTTTCTAACAGCAGATGCTCACTTTGTGTCTCTGCATCACATTTTGTTAATTCTTGCAATATTTCAAACTTTTTCATCATCATTATATTTGTTATGGTCATCTGTGATTAGTGATTATGACTCGCTGAAAGTTCCAATGTTGGTTAGCATTTTTTAGCAATAAGGTATTTTTGATTTAAGGTATATATGTTGTTTTTTAAGACATAATGCTATTGCACACTTAAGAGACTACAGTATAGTGTAAACATAACTTTTTTTTTTTTAAGATTTTTAATTTATTTATTTAACAGAGATAGAGAGCACAAGTAGGCAGAGTGGCAGACAGAGGGAGAGGGAGAAGCAGGCTCTCCGCTGAGCAGGGAGCCCGATGCGGGGCTCGATCCCAGGACCCTGGGATCAGGACATGAGCCGAAGGCAGCCGCTTAACCGACTGAGCCACCCAGGCGCCCCTTGTGTAAACAGAACTTCTATATGCATTGGGAAACCAAAAAATTCACTTCAATCACTTTATTGCAATATTTGCTTTATTGCAGTGGTCTGGAACCAAGCCCACAATATCTCTGAGGTATGACTGTATACAACTTGCAGCCCACTGCTTTTTCAACTCGCTTTTTTCATTAACTATATATCTTGGGTGCGCCTGCGTGGCTCAGTCAGTTGGACATCTGCCTTCGGCTCAGGGGCTCAGGTCATGATCCCAGGGTCCTGGGATTGAGCCCTGCATTGGGCTCCCTCCTCAGTGAAGAACCTGCTTCTCCCTCTCCTCACCGCTCATGCTCTCTCTCGCTATTTCTGTCTCTTGCGCTCAAATGAATAAATAAAATATTTAGGGACACTTGGGTGGCTCAGTCAGTTAAGCGTCTGCTTTCAGCTCGGGTCATAGCCCCAGGGTCCTGGGATGGAGCCCCTTGTCGGGCTGTCTGCTCAGCAGGGAGCCTGCTCTTCCTCTCCCTCCACCCTTACCCCCAGCTCATGCTCTCTCTCTTTCCCTCTCTCTGTCTCTCAAATAAATAAATAAAATCTTTTAAAAAAATAACAAACAAACAAACCCAATATATCTTGGAGATCTTTCTATATCAGTCCCTAAAGAGCTTCTTCATTCTTTTTCATGGCTATCTATTATTCCATTGTATGGATATTCCTTAATTTATTTACATTTTGCCTATGTACAAGTATATCTTGTGGCACTAATTTTAGAGATTTCTCTTTAACACCAAAAAGTTTCATTGGTCTCCATGAAGATAGTTGTACTGCTTGCTGGTAGAAAAAATACATATTACAAAAGCTGAATTTAGGAATACTTTTATGTGAATTTGTACTTTTACGTGTTATATAAATTTGAAACTCAGTATGTGTATATGAAATATATCATTTATCCAGTCCATAGACAATATTTGGTGTACATGTGGATCCATACACCCGCCCGCCCTAACTGGGTATTGCCCCCCGGGTTCCTGCCCCTCATTACAAGACTTAGTGTCTGAGTGGTTTCGGGGGGAAAGCAGAGGTGGAAATACAGAATGGTGCCTAGGCTTTTGATGTCCTTCACTGGAATGATGACACCAGGGGAACAGCAGATTTGGGAAAGGGACAGGCACACAATTTGGGCATGTTGAATTTACTGTGTCTCTAGAACACATATGTGGGATTTTCAGCTCTGCAACACTGTACTAATATCCCATCCTAAACCAAGCCTGACAGATTTGCTAGGAGAATGTATAGGGCATTCAGGGAGGAGAGGTTGGACGGCCTGGACCACTGCATCTGAGTTTCTTGAGCCCATTCTCAGAGGCCAGAGAAGATTCAACTGCCCCATAGTCATGGTTATTAAATTCTCCGACATCCAAGAAATAGTTAAATATTCTTTCAGCACTCCCTCAGTGCCAAGCCCTGTGTCAGACAGAGCCCTGGTATGGGGGTGCCCACAGACTAGTAGGGGATACACAGAGAAACATGTAATTAAATATTATGTAATACAAAATGGTTGTGTTGGTCCTAAAATATGTCCCCATTTCTATGATGCTCCCCCCTCCAGACAGTAGAATCTAATTCCCCTCCCCTTGAATGTATGCTTGGCTTAGGGACTCACTTCCAATAGAATGTGATGGAAGTGATAGTGCATGATTTCTGAGGAGGTTATAGAAGACATTATGCTTCTACCTTGCTCTCTCTTGGATTCCCCTTTCTGGGGGAAGCCAGCTGCATATCATAGGGCCATTCAAGCATCCTGTGGAGATACTCACGCAGAGAGGATCTGAGACTTTTGCCAATAGCCAGCACCAACTTGCCTGCTATGGGTGTGAGCCATCTGGGAAACAGATTCTCTAGGCTCAGTCAAGTCCTCCAGCCTTCTCATCTTCCAGCTGAGGCCCCAAACACTGTGGAGCTGACACAAGCCAATCGCCTCGTGTCCTGAATTTCTGACTCACGGACACTGTGAAATAATGTGATCATTGTTGTTTTAAGTCACTCTGTTTTGAGGTAATTTGGTATGCAGCAACAGCTAACTAGTATAATGGTGGCAGGTGAACACAGAGCACTAAGGGAACACAAAGAATGGATACTTAGCTCAATATGAGAGGTCTAGAAGGCTTTCTGGAGGAAAGGAAACTTGACCCGAGTCTTGAAGGGTGCATAAGAATTGTCCAGAAACGGGGTGCCTGGGTGGCTCAGTCATAAAGATCTGCCTTCAGCTCAGGTCATGATCCCAGGGTCCTGGGATCAAGTCCCGCATTGGGCTCCCTGCTCAGCAGGAAGCCTGCTTCTCCCTCTCCCACTCCCCCTCCTTGTGTTCCTTCCCTCACTGTGTCTCTCTCTGTCAAATAAATAAATAAAATCTTAAAAAAAAAAAAAAAAAAAACATTGTCCAGAAAGATTGGAAGGGTATTCCAAGCATAGGGAACAGGACAGGTTAAGGCAGGGAGGCTTAAAACAGCATGGAGTATGGGCATGAGCTATATATATAAGTTACCCCCTTTGAATAGGGGCCCAAATAAATGGGCTTGATACCCAGTTCTCTCTAGAATAACTCTGTTTGCTACATGCTTCCTATTGGCAAATATACTTAGCATACGACAAGGTGTTTGAGCTTGTTCATGTGTTGACCTTTCACAAAGAGGATTGCAGAAGTTCAAGAGTCTCAGACCACACACAGTTTGACTTTTTTTTTTTTTTTTAACCATCAGAACACTTCATTTTCTGAAAAGAGATATCCAAACTTAGATGAGCATCAGAGGCACCTGGGAACTTTAAAAAACAACAGCAGATTTCTGGAGCCCAATGCAAAGCTACGAGATCTTACCTGGATAGGGCTCAGGATTTAATCCAACCTTCTCACTTTACAGATGAGAACAAGAGACACATGGGACAGAGTTGAGACAAGAACCCCAGCTTTTTTCATTTGTTTGCGTGGTCTTTCCTCCTTCTTCCTCTACTGCCTACCAGAGCACCTTCCTTTCTTAGCATCATGGCCAATCCCAGCCATGTGATGGTTAAATATTGTGTGAGCTACAGAGGTTTGGCCTATAATGTAGATCCCAATCTTTGCATTCCGCCTCTCCACAATCCATGACTAAAAGAGAATTTGATGTACTATTGAGGTTTTATGTCCCTTACTTAAATTTTTTTGTCCTAGCTTTTAGTCCTATTCCTAACCACAAACATTAAAAAAAAAAATTGAGATATAATTCACATATCATAAAATTCACCATCTTAAAGTGTACAGTTCGGTGGTTTCTAGTATATTCACAGTGTTATGCAATCATCATCACCATCTAATTCCAGAACATTTTCACCACCAAAAAGAAATTCTGTACCCATTCACAGTCGTTCCCCATTCCGCAATTCCTTCCTATCCCCTAGCAGCCACTAATCTACTTGTCTACATTCTGTCTGTATAGATTTGCAAATTCTGGACATTTTGGATAAATGGAATCATACAATATGTGATCTCTTGTGTCCAACTTCTTTCACATAGCATGATGTTTTCAAGATTCATCTATATTATATATATATCAGTACTTCATGCATTGTTGTGGCTGTATAATATTCCATTGTATGGATATACCACATTCTCTTTTTTCAGTCATCTGCCAAAGAACATTTGAATTGTTTCTACTTTTTGGATATTATGAATAATGCTGCTATGAACACTAACGTATACATTTTGTGTGGACATATGTTTATAATTCTTTTGCCCTGGGAGTGTAGTCATTGGGTGATACGGTCAGCTTTTTGAGGAACTGCCAAACTGTTTTTCATAACCACATCTATATTTACACTAAGGAAATAGTATTTAAAAAATTGAAAGCCACTTACCTACCCACAAGGGAAAAAAAATCAGAAATCATATCACTCAGAAGTAACACAATTTACGGACTTTGAGTAAATATGGAGGTACACTCATGTTTACCTCTTCTCCCTCCTGAAACCCCACTAAAATGATAGTAAATGATTTTCTTTTAAGATATAAACCTTCAGGGACAAAAAAGATAGAAAGGAGAAAATGGCAACAAAATGTCTTGAAGTTAAAAAACAAAGGGACAATGGTAACTGATTCACAGCCGACCAGAGAAAGCTCAGTCCTAATGAGCAGGGGGGAAGGCCAATAGAAAGCTGACTGGTTGGGGCGCCTGGGTGGCTCAGTTGGTTAATCAACTGCCTTCGGCTCAGGTCATGATCCTGGAGTCCTGGGATCGAGTCCCGCATCGGGCTCCCTGCTCAGCGGGGAGTCT
Organism: Mirounga angustirostris; assembly: GCF_029215605.1. Taxonomy (NCBI): domain Eukaryota; kingdom Metazoa; phylum Chordata; class Mammalia; order Carnivora; family Phocidae; genus Mirounga; species Mirounga angustirostris. Next base: position 173,133,392 of record NW_026991713.1, read on the forward strand.
GCTTCTCCCTCTGACCCTCCCCCCTCTCAGGCTCTCTCTCTCTATCTCATTCTCTCTCTCAAATAAATAAATAAAATCTTAAAAAAAACAAAGAAAAAAGAAAGCTGACTGGCATCACAGCACCCCAGAAAGCCTCCCTTGTTAGAGATACCAGGTATCCCTGAAAGTGGGAGTGCAAATGGGGGTGAACAAAGAGATCAGATAAAAATTTATAAGAAACTTGCACACCTATGCTCATAGCAGCATTATTCAAAATAGCCAAAAATAGAAGCAACCCAAATATCCATCTGTTGATCATGGATAAACAAAATGCAGTACATACATACAATGGGATATTATCCCACCTTAAAAAGGAAGGAAGTCCTGACACCTGCTATGGCATGGATGAACCTTGAGGACATTATGCTAGTGAAATAAAACAGTCCCAAAAGAACAAATACCACAGGATTCCATTTCTGTGAGGTCCCTAGAGTAGTCAAATAGAGACAAAAAGTAAAATGGTGATTGCAGGGGCTGGGGGCAGGGGGGATGGGCAGTTACTGTTTGTTGGGTACTGTTTGGGTTTTGCAAGCTGAAATGTTCTGGAGATTGGTTGCACAACAGTGTGAATATACTTGACACCTCTAAGCTATACCCTTACAGACAGTTAACATGATAGATTTTATGTTAAGTACATTTGACCACAGTGAAAACAAAGTTGATAAAGAAACAGGTTCTTGGCTCCCCTTCACCACCCTGAGCAAGATAACAGTTTCTCCTCAAATCCAAGCTGAAGATGTGATGTTGACTTTCTGGGGAAGTTTAAACAAGAGGAACTCTGGGCCAGAGGATGTAACACAGCTGAGGGCAGGGGGCTTAACAGGGCAAGCGAGCTCTCCAGCCAGCCCCTCTCTCTTTGATCTCTTCCCCCACTTCCATGGATGATTGGTGGAGTCCTCTCTGGAGTAACCGACTTGCTCAAGAGAACGACCTTCAGATATTGATAAGTAAATAGCTAAAGGTCACACCAGCCTGTGACATGAAAGATAGAAACCAAAGCAACAAAGAAAAAAATGACCTTGGAAGAAGCAGAAGCAGAAAACCTTAAAGAAAAATTTAATATTGCTAGTTGTTGGAAAGATAAGATTAGATATTTCATCCCTGAAGCAAATACAAAAGGCCATTAAAAAAGGAACATTCAGAACCAAAAAAGGCTCTTAAAAATTTTAAATATGGTATTGAAAATGAAAAATTCAGTAGAAGGGTTTTTTAAAAAAGGTGAAAAAAATCCCCTGGATAGTAGAACAAATGACAAAGATACAAAAAATAAGAGAGAAAAAATTAAGAAAATTCAAGAATCCATTTAGGAGATTGATCCAACATCAAAAACATTAGTTTTAAAGGGAAAACTATATGGAAGAAATTATCCAAAATAACAATAATAATAACAACAACAACTAGGAAAATTGCCAGAATTGAGAAATTTAATTTCTAGGTTGAGAGACCCCATACCCCGTATGTATTAAATATAATGGATTAAAAGAAATCCATATTAAGATGAAAAATCTTGAGATTTCAGAACATAGAAGCCAAACCAAAGATCCTGAAAGTTGATAGAGAGAAATAATAGGGAATCAGAATGACTTGAGACTTCTCAACAATATTATTGAAAAGTAGAACAATTTTTTTTTAAAGTAGAAGACCAATTTTTATTTTTACTTATTTATTTTTAAAGATTTATTTATTTGACAGAGAGACACAGTGAGAGAAGGAACACAAGCAGGGGGAGTGGGAGAGGGAGAAGCAGGCTTCCTGCTGAGCAGGGAGCCTGATGCGGGACTTGATCCCAGGACCCTGGGATCATGACCTGAGCTGAAGGCAGACGCTTAACAACTGAGCCACCTAGGCACCCCAAGACCAATTTTTAAAAAGAAAGAAAAGTAGAAGACCATCAAGCAATGCCTGAGGAAATATAGATACATTAAATCATTATATTGTACACCTAAAACTCATACAATGGTTTATGTCAATTCTAGTTCAGTTCTTAAAAAGCAAACCTTCCATGGAGAAGCATAATATTAGTATTTTTTTGTTGTTTAAAGATTTTATTTATTTATTTGACAGAGAGAGACACAGCAAGAGAGGGAACACAAGCAGGGGGAGTGAGAGAGGAAGGAGGCTTCCGGCGGAGCAGAGAGCCCGAGGCGGGGCTCGATCTCAGGACCCGGGACCACGACCAGACCGGAAGGCAGATGCTTAATGACTGAGCCACCCAGGCGCCCCCACAATATCAGTATTAATATATTTTTGTTGAAACCTATTGTTGAAAGAGACTGATTACTAAATTAAAAAAAATTCTGAGGAAAGATGATTGCAAACCTAGAATTCTGTACCTACCCAAACTATCAATCCAGTTAGGGTAGGACATTTTCAGGTATGTGAAGTCTCAAAAAAAAAAAAAAAAGAAAGAAAGAAAGAAAGATCTCCTGGCATGCTTTCCCAAGGGGGGAATAGGCTCCCATGAAACAAGGGACTAATCCAAGAAAGAGGAACCGTGGAACTCAGGAACAGGAGCAGGGAGAGAGGTGAGCTGTGTCCCAGGATGACAGCTGTGTTGCAGCCGACAGTGGGCATTCTAGAGTGTGAGGGAGATGAAGAGCTACAGGACAGAGGTCTCCAAGAAAAAGCTTCGGTTGACAGATCACCTGCTGTGGTTGAATTTGTGTTAGGCACCTGGAAATGAGACAAACAAAAACTTGAGACAGTTAACTCCAGGGAAAGAAAACTCCAAGAAAGAAAATACAACCGTAGTCTATCACATGGCCGGAACTAATATGTATATAATAATAATAATATGAACACTGAATTCTGCTCTGACCAAAAACTAGGATATAACTTTTTTAAAAGAATTTTTATTTTGGGGGCACCTGGGTGGCTCAGTCAGCTGGGCGTCTGCCTTCGGCTCAGGTCATGATCTCAGGGTTCTGGAATCGAGCCCCACATCAGACTTCCTGCTCAGCAGGGAATCAGCTTCTCCCTCTGCTTCTGCCCTTCACCCTGCTCATGCTCTCTCTCTCTCAAATAAATAAATAAAATCTTTAAAAAATATTTTAAGTACTCTCTATACCTAACGTGGGGCTTGAACTCACAGCCCTGACTGAGATCAAGAGTCATGTGCTCCACAGACTGAGCCAGTCTGCCCCAGGATATAACTTTTTTTAGGGATGATGGAAGAAGGGGAAGAGTTGTGTGTGGGGATGGAGGTGTAATAGTTAAATTCTCATTTTCTGTTTTAAGAAATCATGTGGAACCAAAAAACAAAAAAACAAAAAACAAAAAATTAAGAAATAGCTGTACAAGCATGTTCCTGAGAAATAGGGAGGTACCTACCTACCAGGAGAAATGGCTGAAAGACTTGAAAATGATTCAATCTGAGAATCACGTTGAGAGTGTAATGAGGTGGGGTTGCTTTTCTTCCGGATCTGTGTTTTAGTATTTGACTTCTAAAATCACGTACAGGGGGGCGCCTGGGTGGCTCAGTCGTTAAGCGTCTGCCTTCGGCTCAGGTCATGATCCCAGGGTCCTGGGATCGAGCCCCGCATCGGGCTCCCTGCTCCGCGGGAAGCCTGCTTCTCCCTCTCCCATTCCCCCTGCTTGTGTTCCCTTTCTGTGTCTCTCTCTGTGTCAAATAAAGAAATAAAATCTTTAAAAAAAAAAAAAATCACGTACAGGTCTAACTTGATAAAAATAAAAACAAACTGATTCAATAAAAGCCAGGGGGAAGGAGCAATAAAATGCAAGAGATTTAGGTGGAAGGATGGAACATTCTGTCCCTTCGCATTTTAAGTTAGGGGCAGGGCACATCAAACTATTTTATATGTGCCATGAATAATAAAAAAGTGCACTTAGGATTTATATGAGACCAATTATAAAGGAAAGATGAGGAGAGACAGGTGATGAGAGAAAGTGTGTGAAAGAGAAAGAAAGAGGAAGAGAGGAAGGGCAGGGAGAGACAGAAAACAACACCAAGACACACAAAGACAGAGGCGCCTGGGTGGCTCAGTCGGCTGGGTGTCTGACTTCAGCTCAGGTCATGATCTCAGGGACCTGGGATAGAGTCCCGCATTGGGCCCCTTGCTCAGCAGGGAGTCTGATTCTCCCTCTGCCCCTCCCCTTGCCCATGCTCTCTCTCTCTCTCAAATAAATAAATAAAATCTTAAAAAAAAAAGACACAGAAAAACAGATGGAGATACGGAAAGACGTACCCAGACACACATACACAAAGTCAGAAACGTGGAGAGAGAAAACAGGAAGAGATCCACAGGTACGCTATGGGAGTGAATACACCTGTGTGTGTACACACGATCATGTAATGACAGAGACCCGAATCTTCATAAATAACATCTCAAGCTTTTGTAAAATAGCACAGAATGAGCTTATAACCACCGACCACCACTCCCACCACCATCATGGGACTAAGCCTCCTCTGCTTTCAAGACTCAGCTGTAATCTGCCTTCTTCTCAGGAGCCTTCTAGGCCATGCTATTCTTTTTTTTTTTTTTTTTAAGATTTTATTTATTTATTTGAGAGAGAGAGAATGAGAGACAGAGAGCACGAGAGGGAAGAGGGTCAGAGGGAAAAGCAGACCCCCTGCTGAGCAGGGAGCCCGGGACTCCAGGATCATGACCTGAGCTGAAGGCAGATGCTTAACGACTGAGCCACCCAGGCGCCCCTGTCTATAGATGCTTTTATAATCAAGAGATAACCTCCCACTTAGGTTTGGCCACTATTACTGGGTCTGTTTAAAGCACTTCAACTGATAGTCTAATGAACGAGGGGGGTGTGTGAGGGAGAACGAAGCAGGTATTTCTGTAAAGAGATTTCTGGATGTGATGGCATCGACCAAGATGGGCAGTCTAAGACATGTTGGGTGGTTTGGGGGAAAGCTAATGAGTGCAGCTGTGGACATGTTGTCTTTGAGGTGGGCCTAGGGGGAAACTGCCCTGTTCTTCTGGAGCCCGGGAGAGAAGTTGGAAATATTAGTTTGGGAACTGCACATGTATCTATGATTATTTGTAACCTTGGGAAGAATGTGATCGTCCTGGGAAGACACGTACATACAGAAAAAAAGGACTCCCTATTAGCCAAATGTATCATGAAATGGGGTGAGAACATTAATAATCATGAATGTTATGACCATTGACGATGCATTTCTCCATATGCCAGGCATGCTCTGAGCTAAATACTTCAAATGGGTCGTTCTAATCCTCAGGATAACCCCTCTGGTGGATTTTATTAGTCCAATTTACTGATGAGAAAACCAAGGTTTAGAAGGCAGAGCTGGGATTTGAACCCACATCTGATCAACTTCAAAGTCCATGTTTCTAACCGTTAAGCCATAAACCTAAACATGGCTTTTTAAAACTTGTGTTTATAGGTATAGGGAGTTGTCAAAACTCATTGTACTGTAGACTTCAGGTGGGTACATTTTATTATATATAAATTATACCTCAATAGAGCTGATTTTTAAAAACAGAAATACGATTTTAAAGCTTACATTGTGCATGCAGCCAGGGGTCAATAGCCAATTGTTAACAAGAAATAATACAAACTTAAAGTGCTAGCAAGTGATGAAGGTTGGAACTTAAAGGAAGGTTTTTTTTTTTTATGATTTTTATTTATTTATTTGACAGAGAAAGACATAGTGAGAGAGGGAACACAAGCAGGGGGAGTGGGAGCGGGAGAAGCAGGCTTCCCGCGGAGCAGGGAGCTGGATGTGGGACTGGATCCCAGGACCCTGGGATTATGACCTGAGCCAAAGGCAGACAGACGCTTAACGACTGAGCCACCCAGGCGCCCCTAAAGGAAAGTTTTGTGTATTTACCCACCCCCCACCAGTCTGAATTAGAAGTAAGAAGTCTTACTGGCATACTCAAAAACAAAAACACACAGACTTGTGGATGGAGGAAAGCTGTTAGGTTTTACAATAGGAATCTCAAGGTACCATGTTCAAGTGTATATATATTTTTTAAGTAAGCTCTATGTTCAATGTGAGGCTTGAATCCAAGACCCTAAGATGAAGAGTCTCATGCTCTGCAGACTGAGCCAGCCAGGCTCCCCCTGTCAAAGTACCATGTTCTAAGTATTAAGATACTCAAACTTTCTTGACCTCAACATTCAAGGTTTATCAACCTCAATGCTATTGACATTTCAGACCATATACTTCTTTATTGTGGGGGGGGAGGGGCTGTCCTGTGCATTGTGGGATGTTTAGCAGCCTCTCTGGCCTCTACCTGCTAGATACCAAGAGCAACCCCATCCTTAGTTGTGACAATGAATAATATTGCCAGAAGTTCCCTGGGGGGCAAAATCACTAGGTGGAGAACCATGCTCTAACTACTGATTAGCACATCACCTGAGTGGTAGAATTTTCTCTTGGGCTGCAGTACCACCAGGGTCAGGGACTCATGTCTGTTGGGCCCACCCAGGGCACCAAGCATCCCTAGATCACTTTCTAGTCACCTAGGCTCATCCCACTCACTCTTCTGGGAAGGATCACCGCTTGCTTCCTTGGTGGGGCACCTCCATCACTGCACCCTGTCCGTCCTCTCCCTGAGCCTGGTCGGTGGTTCTGTGCTGTGTCCTCATCTGCACCTCTGGGAGCAATGGCTGGCCTCTGGAGCTGCTGTCCCCCCAACCCCACACTGTAAATCCAGAGTGGTCTCTCCCTCCAAGGTATAAAGAGAGGTGGACTGTTGGTGGACAGGGCAATACCCCCTCCCTCTCCTTCAGAATGGCAAAGGAAGGGAAATCATCCACCCCAGAAAGGGTGGGCTGGGGACAGGTCTCTTTCAGAGCAATGATTGAGGGTGGCAAGTTTAGGTGGGAAGGAGGTAGATAACCCACACTCACACCCCAGGAGGGAATTCTAGAAGCTAACTGTCCCTCCCCAGGTCTGTTTTGTTGTCAGGGTCCCCTCCCACCGTGGGTGTGTGGGTTTGCCTCTGGGAAAAGTTCCTGTTAGGACCATCTTTATTCCCTTATTTTAGGGCCTCCTAGGTGGGAAAGGTAGACTGAAACATGGAGAAGGAGGGGAAAACTTTTCCCCATAGACTTCCTCACTCAGCCCCAACCTCAAAATGGGGGGGAATGTTCTCTATTTTTAGATTTCCATATCTCTAAGTAGACCAACCATGACAGTTTTATGACCCATATACAAGGATACATTTTATGTTACTAAACGAACAAAATGCCTTCAGATCTGAATGGGCAGGGAAATAAATACTACATATAATTAAAAATTTCCGTCTAGTTTCTAATTTTCCAGAAGGTTTCCCCTCATTACTCTGAAATCTCTGGAATGTGTACATCTCGCTATCCCACCCATCCCTGGGCTTTAAGGCAGGAATGTCAAACACAATAAGCATAAGGTCACCACTTGGTCAGTGGAAATTTTTTTAGATGGTGGTGACACTATTTCTGGTGCTTCCAGCCTAGGGTTTCTGACTTAAAGCCATTTTTGGTGGCAAAAGATTGCCCTGGGGTGGTGGCAGAGGCCAGTGGATGGCCTGGATGAGTCCCCAGCCAACGTGCTCCTCACTCCATCCTAGGGGCAGTTTGGAGATGGCAGAGGTGCAATGGAACTTAGACCCTCAGAATGGGCTGCCACTTTGAGGGCACATGCATCAGGGGCACCTGGGTCTGAACAGCAAGTGACAAGAGGCTCCAATCTCCCGGTACCTGTAAACTGTAGAGGTACCTTGAGGAAGCAACCAAGCATATGTGGGGAGTGTGACATTCTTTGAGACAAATGGCCCAGGCTATTCCATAAGTCAGAGTTACGGGAGCAAAAGAAGCAAAGATAATGTGCCAAATTAGAAGAGACAAGGAAAGGGTGCCTGGGTGGCTCAGAGAGTTAAGCATCTGCCTTCGGCTCAGGTCATGATCCCAGGGTCCTGGGATCGAGTCCCACATCGGGCTCCCGGCTCAGCCGGGAGCCTGCTTCTCCCTCTGACCCTCTCCCCTCGCATGCTGTTTCTCTCTCGCTCGCTCTCTAAAAAATAATAAATAAAATCTTAAAAAAAAAAAAAAGAAGAGACAAGGAACATAACAACCAGATGCAATTCCTGGTTCCGGATAGAATCTTGGTCCATAAATCACATGTTGATGCCTTAACCTCCAAAGTGATAGTATTTGGAAGTAAGACTTGGAGAGGTGATTAGGTGTAGGTGAGGTCATCAGGGTGGGGCCCTAATGATGGGATTAGTGTTCTCCTAAGAAGAGAAAGACCAGACCATCCCCCGACATCCTTCTCTTTCACTCTTTCTTGCACTTTCTCGCTCTCTGCTATGTAAGGATACAGCAAGAAGGTACCTGTCTGCAAGCCAGGAAGAGGGCTTTAACCAGGAACCAAATTGGCCAACACGCTGTTTTGGATTTCCTGGCCTCCAGAGCTGTGAGAAATAAATGCCTGTTGTTTGAGCCACCTAGTCTATGGTATTTTGTTATGGCAGCTGAGCTAAGACTCCAGAACACTTTGGGACAGATTAGGGAAATGTACATATAGCCTGGATATTAGATAAGATGAAAATCTATTGATATGGGGAGGTGTAGACCATCAATGGAGAAAAGCAGCTTTCAAAACATCATGTGCAGGATGATCTTGTTTTGTTAAAAAACATATGCATAGAAAAAGTCCTGTGATGTTATACAGTAAGTTTTTAAATGGTAACCTCTACGTGGTGGAAATGTGGTGTTTTATTTTTGCTTTTCGGTATTAGATAACTTTCTACAATGAATGTATATTGCTTCATAAAAATAAAAGGTTATTTTTAATTGGAGAGAGAGTATGTTCTGGGAGGGGTTTCCTAGAACATTTGCTCCCAACCCTCACTTTTTTCAAAGGAGGAAATTTTTTGATTCATCACATTGACTTAAAAAAAAAACAAAAAACCCCCCCACTTTTTATTGTGGAAAATTTCAAATAGACCCAAGTGCAGACAGAACATTCATCCAGCCTAACAATGATCAACACATAGCCATTCTTGTTTTGTCTTTTCTGGCATGTACTTTCTCTTTTTCTGTTTTATTTTAAAGCAAATACCAGACCTCAAATGATTTATCCCATTAATATTTCAATATTATTTCTCTAAGGACTCTAAAAATATATAACCGCAATACACTATCACATCTAAAAAGTTAATAATAATTCCGGGCGCCTGGGTGGCTCAGTTGGTTGGGCGACTGCCTTCGGCTCAGGTCATGGTCCTGGAGTCCCTGGATCAAGTCCCACGTCGGGCTCCCTGCTCGGCGGGGAGTCTGCTTCTCCCTCTGACCCTCCCCACTCTCATGTGCTCTCTCTCATTTTCTCTCTCTCAAATAAATAAATAAAATCTTTAAAAAGTTAATAATAACTCCTTAATATCCTCAAATATCCAGTCAGTGGTCATATTCCCAATTGTCTCATAAATGCAAGAAGCAAAGGTTTTTTTAAAGTTTGTTTGAGGGGCACCTGGGTGGCTCAGTTGGTTAAGCATCTGCCTTCGGCTCAGGTCATGATCCCAGGGTCCTGGGATCGAGCCCCACATTGGGCTCCCTGCTCACAGGGAGTCTGCTTCTCCCTCTCCTCCCTACTGGTGCTCCCTCTCTCTCTAAAATAAATAAATGAAATAAAAAATCTTAAAAAAAATAATCAAGATCCAAATACAGTCCATGGATTGCAATGAGCAATATGTCTTCTTTAGTTTCTTTTAATCAATAGGTTGCCTCTCCATCTCTTTATTTCCCCTAGCAATACATTTGTTGAAGAACCCAGGGAGTTTGCCCTGAGGTGTTTCCCACGGTCTTGATTTTGCTGTTCGTGTTCACTGGTGTTCAATGCATTCCTGTCTCCTCTGTATTTCCTGTAATTGGTGGCAGCATCTACAGGCTTGATGGTATCTCTAGGTTCAGTTTTGGGGGGGGGCAAGAACACTTCAAAAATGATGGTCTATTCTTTCATCAGGAGGCACATAAGGTCTGGTTGTCTCTTACAATGTGATATGGGATGTTTGTCTTTGTTGGAACTCAATACCTGGACCCATTACTTCATGGTAATATTCTAATTCTAAAATTCTGTCATCATTTACTAGCCAGAATGTTTCTTTATAGAGAAGCTTTATAATTTAAAATAATGAATTTATTCTCTAGCATCCTCCAAAGGTGAGAACATTTTTTTGTCAGTATGAAGTAATGAATTTAAGCACATTTGCTTTTCAATTCATTGTAGTTTTTACCTTGATGCTCAAATTATCCTATCCTTTGGTTATTAGGAGCCTCTTTAAGTTTGCTCCCAAGACTTTTTGATATGACTCTAGTTAACTTTGATTGAAATCTCTCTTCAGAGCTGAAATATTTCAACAGGTGATATGGGCCATGAGAAATAAGGCAGAATATTATTTCTGAAGTATTTCTTTTCTCTCCCCTGTAGTTTGAATGTGTTGCCTCCCCAATGGGGGTCTCTCCATGCAGCTCCTATCTCCCTCTTGACTTGAAGGCTTCCAGTCCCTCTCACCTCTAGCTGAACTGCCCTAGAGTCCTCTGCTGTGCTGGGGTCTAGAAAGGTAGAAAGTCAGTGTTGAAGATGCCTTTGTGACCCTAGGAGGGGACACAGGTGTAGTCCCAGGTGAGTCCAGGTGAGTTTTACCAGGTGTCAGGCAGGGAGGGCTGCGTCTGGGCAGACTTCCCCAGGGTTGCTCATCCTTCCATCCTTCATGTGTAGTTTATAAATTTCCAGCACAGCTTAAGTTCTTGAAACTGCAAACTCTTCACAGGTCTCCAATCTTAGGTAGCCTGAGGGCTCACATCAACCTCAAGCACCTGCCTAACCTGAGCCCTTCCTACCCTAACTCTGTTCGTTCCTGACTCTCACTCCATCTCTGCAGAGGTTCTGGTGTCTGTCCCTACTCCTCAAAGGAGCCATTGCGCTATCTGAAAGCGAGAAACTTGGCTTTATGTGCCGATCTGAGATTTGAACCCTCACATGCCGGCTCCTTGGTGCTGACACTTCATGCCTACCTTGCTTCTTGTCATGGAGCACAACCCTTGTCTTCATCCTTCCTGAACACAGAACTACTTATTTTTCTTTAAAAAATTTTTTTTCTGGGGTGCCTGGGTGGCTCAGTTGGTTAAGCATCTGACTTCGGCTCAGGTCATGATCTCAAGGTCCTGGGATCGAGCCCTGTGTGGGGCTCCCACTCAGTGGTGAGTCTGTTCGTCCCCTTCCCTCTGCCCCTCCCCCCACTCGTGCTTGCTTGCTTACGTGTGATCTCTCTCAAATAGATAAAATCTTAAAAAAAATTTAAAAATATATTTTCTGATCTCAGAATAAAGATCTACACATAAAAATTCAAGCAATATACATTTTAAAAAAGAAAATTAAGGGCGCCTGGGTGGCTCAGTTGGTTGGGCGACTGCCTTTGGCTCAGGTCATGATCCTGGAGTCCTGGGATCGAGTCCCGCATCGGGCTCCCTGCTCGGCAGGGAGTCTGCTTCTCCCTCTGACCCTCCTCCCTCTCATGCTCTCTGTCTCTCATTCTCTCTGTCTCAAATAAATAAATGGGGTCTTTAAAAAAAAAAAAAAAAAAAAAAAGAAAATTAAGCCCCGTCTCTTCTCAGACCTCAAATAATCACCATCAAATATTTGGTGTATTTTCTTTCAGACCTACATAAAAATTTATAAATAAATGATTTTTCTTTTTTTTTTTTTTAAGATTTTATTTATTTATTTGACAGAGAGAGACACAGCAAGAGAGGGAACACAAGCAGGGGGAGAGGGAGAAGCAGGCCTCCTGCGGAGCAGAGAGCCGGATGGGGGACTCGATCCCAGGACCCTGGGATCATGACCTGAGACGAAGGCAGATGCTTAACGACTGAGCCACCTAGGCGCCCCTATAAATAAATGATTTTTCTAAAAATGTGCTTTTTATGAATAATTTTTTCTAAAAATGTGCTTTTCCTCACATTGCTTTATTCACTTATTAATTTATTGTGAACTTTTTTGTGTTTAGAACATCGATATCTTCTGTGTTCAATTTAACAGCTTCAGTGTTCCATTGTTACTATAAATTAGTGCCATACTAATGAAGTTGGGGTGGTTTCCAATTTTTCATCATTTCAAACAGCACTGCAATTAGCACGTTTGTGCATCTAGCTTTGTATCCTTGTGTAACCATTTCCGTAGGATAAGTTCCTGGAAATGGAATTTGAGTCAAAACTATGTACATTTAAATTTTTAACAAATACTATTAAACTGACCTCCAGAAAAGGTGTATTTAGTTTTTTTTACACAATGAGTGCCTGTTTTCCACACATACTTGCCAGATTGAATTTGCACATACTTGCTATGAATTTTTTTCAGTTTTGTCAGACAGATAAAAAGAATTTATTACTTTATTTCACATCACTTGTGGTTATGGTTGAACATGTTTGTTGGTAATTTCTGTTTCTTTGGTGAATTATCTGCTCATGTCCTTCATTTGGGTTGTTTTTTCCTTTTCTTATCAACTCACGAATCTTTCTGGTATACCGTATCAATCTTTTTCATATGTTCGAAATCTTTTCCCATAGGGCGCCTAGCTGGCTCAGTCCGTGGAGCATGTGACTCTTGATCTCGGGGTCGTGAGTTTGAGCCCCACCTTGGGGTAGAGATGACTTAAAAATAAAATCTTAAAAAAAAGATTTTCCTAGTTTAATGTTCATAGTTTGAGTTTGCCATATAGAAGTTTTAGTTGAGAACATGATCAAAAAGTGTTTCAGTCTGTTTCTGGTTTTCATGTCATTTTAGAAAGGCCTTCTCCATCCCAAGGTTAGAAGAATGTTCACCCATTTTTTTATTTTAATGTTTTGTTTCTACATTTAAATCTTTTGGCATAATGAATGAAATAGAAATCCAGCTTCCCACACTCTCCCAAGTAGCTAGTTGCTCAAGGAACAACCATTGAATAATATTTTTCCCCACCCTTAAAATACTACATTTATCATATACATGCCAAATTCCCATGTGCATTTGGAACTATTTCTGGACTCTATTCTGATGGATGTGCCAGTCCTATGCCAATCCCAGTACACTGTGCTTTTGTTTCAACTTTTTTTTTTTTTAAGATTTTATTTATTTATTTGACAGAGAGATAGAGAGAGAGCACAAGTAGGCAGAGAGGCAGGCAGAGGAAAGGGAGAAGCAGACTCTCCACTGAGCAGGGAGCCCGACGCGGGGCTCGATCCCAGAACCCTGGGATCATGACCTGAGCCGAAGGCAGACGCTTAACCAACTGAGCCACCCAGGCGCCCCTGTTTCAACTTTTAATATTGGTAGGCCAGGTCCCCCCATTACTCTTCTGTTTCAGAATGTTCTGGTTTTTCTCATTATCATTCTGGATGAACTTTTGCATTATTTTGTCAAGTTTCCCAACTCATCCTTTTGGAATTTAGAGACTGCATCAAATTTATGGATTCAGGGAAAACTGACATCTTTTATATTATGGCCTTCTTATCTAAGAATAAGTTATTACTCTGCTTATGCAAATATTCCTGGTTTAAAGTAACTCAAAGGACTTTAGTTTTATTGATTGATCGAATATAAGTCCTGCACGTTTCTTATTAAAGTTACTCTGAGGGGCGCCTGGGTGGCTCAGTCATTAAGCGTCTGCCTTCAGCTCAGATCATGATCCCAGGGTCCTGGGATCAAGCCCCGCATTGGGCTCCCTGCTCTGCGGGAAGCCTGCTTCTCCCTCTCCCACTCCCCCTGCTTGTGTTCTCTCTCTCTCTGTGTTTCTCTCTGTCAAATAAATAAATAAAATCTTTAAAAAAAAAAAGTTACTCTGAGATATTTTATGGTTCTTGTTGCTCTTATAAGTAGGATACTTACTTCCATTAATTTTCTAACTAATTATTAAAAAGGTATCAGAAATTGTGCTATTTGTGACAACATTGAGGCATTATGCTAAGTGAAATAAGTCAGACAGAAAGGCAAATACTCTATGATCTCACTTAGATGTGGAATCTAAAACAACAACAAAAAATTCACAGACATAGAGAACAGATTGGTGGTTGTCAGAGATGGGGTTGGGGTGTGGGCAAAATTGGTGAAGTGGATAAAAGGTACAAACTTCCAGTTATAAGATAAATAAGTCCTAGAGTAGTAATGTATACCATAGTGATTATAGTTAACAATAACATTTGAAAGTTGCTAAGAGGGTTGATCTTTAAAGTTCTCATCACAAGGAAAGAAACTGTAACTATGTGTGGGGATGGATGTTAACTATACTTATTGTGATGATCATTTCACAATATATACATACATCAAATCATTATATTGGACACCTGAAACTAATACAATGTTATATGTTGATATATCTCAATTTAAAAAATAAATAAAAATGTAGAAAGCTGGGGCGCCTGGGTGGCTCCGTCGTTAAGCATCTGCCTTTGGCTCAGGTCATGATCCCAGGGTCCTGGGATCGAGCCCCGCATCGGGCTCCCTGCTCCGTGGGAAGCCTGCTTCTCCCTCTCCCACTCCCCCTGCTTGTGTTCTCTCTCTCACTGTCTCTCTCTCTCTGTCAAATAAATAAATAAAATCTTTAAAAAAATGTAGAAAGCTATTTCTTGTTCATATTTTGTTCTTAACTCATATCTTTATCCAATTCTCCCTTATACAACTCAGTCTAGGCCCTGAGTATTATTTCTATGTTGATGATTCCTAATGTCTACAGTCTTCTCATCTTTCCCAAGCTCTCATTTCCTCTCCAACTTGGTGTTTCCTAAATTCCAAAAATTCTCATATTGCTGTCATAATTTTCCATATTCTGTATATCACACCTGTACCATTATTTATTTAACATTTTTCTTTAAAACAACTCATTAAAAATAAATTTAGCTTTATCTTGTGCAATAATATCCATGAAATAACAAATACTTTGATGTGCTGGTTATAATTTCTCTAATAGGAATGAAAATAAATAGAAAACTACTAAAGTTTAAAAAAAAAAAACATTCTTCTTGGGGCACCTGGCTGGCTCAGTCGGTAGAGCGTGCGACTCTTGATCTCCAGGTTGTGAGTTTGAGCCCCATGTTGGGTGTAGAGATTATTTAAAAATAAAATCTTCGGGGCGCCTGGGTGGCTCAGTCATTGGGCGTCTGCCTTCGGCTCAGGTCATGATCTCAGGGTCCTGGGATCGAGCCCCTCATGGGGCTCTCTGCTCGGTGGGGAGCCTGCTTCTCCCTCTCTCACTCCCCCTGCTTGTGTTCCCTCTCCCACTGTGTCTCTCTCTGTCAAATAAATAAAATCTTTAAAAAATAAATAAATAAAAAATAAAAAAATAAAAATAAAATCTTCAAAAAAAAAAAAGGCAAAAAAAATGTTCTTCAGATTGCTTAAAAACATCTCTTGTATCATCCACCACACTTTTTGAAAGTCTGTTCTAGCTGGTAACAAACCTTTCAACCTGGATATTAACCATTGTTTCCCATTCAAAGTTCTTCCCTCAAAATCCTTCTCACCCCCTTGCTTTGCTCTGTCAAAGTGATCATTTCCCCAATCACAGGTGTTCCAAAGTTGGGCTTCGAGGATGCCCCATTCGACTCCTTCATTCCCTACCTGAGGATGTTCTTTCGGCTGCATCTTGCAAACTGTCCCTTGCCCTCCATTCTCCCAGACACTTTTTTTATCCTCCTCCCTGACTGCTTCCTAAGGATCAGAATCTTGCTTTGATGCCTATCTCTCTGAATCAGCTTCATCGTGGTTGACTCATTGCCCTTTGCGTTATTTAAACACATTTCCTGCCCCACCCCCATCTTCTGTTCTGCAGACAATCATACGGTGTGTGTGATCTTGGGACTTTCCCTCCTCCCCTTGCTCATCCAAACCTTACCTGTCCTTTTAGGCTCACTTTCTAGAAAGCCTTCTTAGATGATTCCGTACCCACCTGCACCCCACTTACTGCTGTAGAACATCTAGTGTCCCAGGTGGCTCATCACCCTGAGCAGACGATACACTGCCTGAGGGCAGGCTTTAGTCTGAATGCTCCTTCTGCATGGGTGTATTGCCAAGCACACAGAGGCTGGCTCAGTAAATGCTTGCTGAGTCAGGGCATGGTGGCATTCCCAGACTTACCTCACACTCCACCTCTCCCTGTTACTTGTCACAGCCACTCACCCCTCCCTGCACCACCTCCAACTCCCACCAACCACAGGCAAGAGGGAAAAGAAACAGGTGTAAGAAAAGCAGAGCACACTGAAATATAAGAAGCCAGTTCTAGGATCGTTAGTCTTTTAATATATTATTCTGAAAAGAAAGGAATTAAAAAAAAGTTCCTGACATCTCTTCTGATTTTTTTAAAATTTAAATAAATACCCCGCCCTCCCCCCACCCGCTAAAATTTCCCTCCTTCCCCATCATCCCGCCCATCCCTGGTGCTAGACCCTCACCCCAGAGCTAAATAAGATGCCTGTTTCACAGCAGGCCACACTCACTACCAAATTCTGGCCACTCGTAAATACTGTAAATGAGTCTGCGGCCCTCAGCTCACCGGAGTCCCTCCCTTCTCTTGCTTGGCTCCCCAGTCCAGACCAATCCCCAGTGGCAGGGTGGGCGTGGATGGTGGGGCCTTCAGGCGTTGGGGAGAGCACAAACTTGGTTCCCTTTAATTGCCCACCACTGCCTACTCCCTGCCCAGAAGTAGGTCAGAAGAGCCCAGAATTGCCCTCCCAACTAAAATAAATAACGAAATAAATACCCCCTCCCCACTCCCGGCTCTATTAAAGAGCCCCTCTACCTCACACTCCCTAGCCTCGTCCTTCACCTGACCCGCCCCCATCTTCCCTACCCTTCCCTCCTCCCCCATGCTGACCTCTGGCTCGGCCCTCTCAGGAGGAGGAGGAGTCTACCTCGCCCAGTAGGGAGAGCAGCGGAGGGCCTCACTCCGAACCTCAAACCTTCCTCCCCCAAATTTCAGGGGGTGCGGCTGGTGCCCCATGCCCGATGGGCCTGGCAGATTCCCCGTCTCCGGGGGTTAGGGTGGAAGGCAGGGGGTTCTCCCTGGCTTTCTCTCACCTGGTCCTTCAAGTGTCCCTCTTTCAAGGCAAGTCTCCCGGAGAGCCGGGCACCCCCGCCCCGCTCCCCAGTCCGGTGCCCCGGTCTCCGGGCCTCCTCAGATGGCAGTGTCCCAGAGGACAGTGTGCTGCCGGCGGCAGGGCGGGGTGCCGGACTTGCGGGGCTCGGGCCCCCGCCGCCAGCTGGGGAGGATGGGCATGCTCTCCTGCTTGCAGAGGCCTCGGTCTGGGCGGTGGCGGGCCTTGATCTCCTTGCACACGCAGCGCTTGCGCTCTATCACCTCCAGCAGCTTGCCGTCGCGCTCCCGGGAGGGCTGAGGCGGTAGGGGCAGCGGCAGGGCGGGGTGGGTCTGTGCCCCTTCCTCCCGCCGCCGGCCCGCGACGAGGGGAGAAAGGAATGAGGGGGGCGGGTCAAGGACCTCAGAGTGACCAGGCCCTGTCCCCCACTGCAAAGACCAATGTCTTCCCCCAGAAACAAGTCCTCTCTTGCCCCCCAGGCCTCTGTCCTCTCCGCCTGGCTGGGGGTGTGTGTGTGTGGGGGTGGGACAGGAACAGAAACCCAGCTCTTGCACCCTCTTCCTGGCAGGGAGCCCTGGTGCCAGGCTGGGCCCATCTCACCCTGAGGAACGGGCACCTTTAAATCATTGTCTTCCCAGTAGAACGCACTTTTCAAATTGGTACCCCCCATTTTCTAAACGCACAAAGGCACACGGTAAGCTAGAGGTGGCGCTGCCTGGCTGGCTGTCCCCACCAAATACAGCCCTTTCCCAGGATCAACGCCGCCCCCCCCACCCCTCCCACCCCCCGCCACTGGGTCCCTATTCGACCATGCCAGGCCCCGGCTTGACCTCCTACTTTTCTTTCCACACCCAGGCCTTCTTCCCCACCTGCTCCTTCACAAATAAAAGAACACCCAACTTCGACTTCCTCCTCACCTGGCTTGGGGCATCTCCAGGCTGGCTGCAGGGCCGGGGGGTATGGAGCGCGGCCTGCCGGACTCCAGAGGTGGAGGCCGAGCGCCCCAGGCGGTAGCCTCCCGTGAAGTCTGAGGTGGAGAAAAGGTAAGTGAGGAGAGTAGGGGCCTCCAGGTTCCCCTTCTGCAGTTCCCAGACGGCAGCCCCTTCCAGGCTGCCCCTGACTCAGCAGGGGAGGCAAGGGGATGGCGCTGTGGTGTTAAAAAGGAGAGCCCAGGACGTGGACCCTGAGAGATCTCCCCCCCTTCCGGCCCCATCTTTGTCCGGGCGCGGGCGGGATGTCACCTCCATTGCGGTGGCAGGCAGGAAACGTCTGGCAGGGTACGGGCAGCGCCGTGCGACTCCCTCCTCGGTCCCCTCCGTGGTGGATCCTGGCCAGCAGGCCCTCTGCCCCCTGACTCCTCACTGGGATCCCTGATGCCATAGGGCCCCTGTCCTCACGCTCCACCTTGCCTGGACCCTCAGCACTGCCATTCCAGGCCCGGGCACCATCCTCGACCTCTGCTGGGATGACAAGGAGAGCTTAGTGCTGTACATGGGAAGGGTCTTGCTGTTCCCCCCAGCTACACACACTGCGGCGTGCATGGACCAGAAGTGACTGCCCTTTTGCAAGTCACAGCAGAGAAGGGAGGGACCCTATTTCACAGTCCCCAAACACAAACACACAGGAGGGACCCCAATACTGCCACTTTCCTTTCCACCCATTGGTATCATCTCTGGCCTGAGACACAAATATTTGCTGCTGCCAAACCCTTTTCTGTGGTCATAGGGGTCTCCCCTACCCCAACTTTAGCTCCAGAACCCCTCTGGCCTGATAGGGCCACAATGACCACCCTCTGAAACATAGACCAGGAGCACTGTTCCCCCAGGAGGGGGAGATCCCAAATCCTGAGCCAGGAAGTGGAAAGGGGGGGTGTTGGGGGAAGGGCTGCAAGTGAACTAAGCTCAGCTCCGAGAGGAGGCCTGGCAGAGCATTGCGTTGCCAGGCAACGGTAGGGGCCTCCCTCTCCTCTCCCTCCTGTCTGGATGGGTTGCCATGGCAACAGCTGGGAGGCAGCTGTGTTTAGCTCCTAGTGTGCGCACACTCACAAACACACACCCCTGCAGCCTAGCAAAGGGAAGGGCAGGGAGTAGAGCAGGACAGGGCAGGAGGAGGCGACCCTTGGGGACAGATTCTAGCCCCTCCCCATCGCAGATCTTCCTGCCCGTCCAGCACACACATGGGGACCCCAGCCCACCAGCCTGCTGCATGCCCTTATTCTCCAGTCTCCTTGAAAACTTCCCACTTCAGGACAATGGGTTGTGGCTTCCAAATAACCCCTCCAACACTTCCCCGAAATCATCCCAGGCATCCCCAGTCCCCCATCCCCAAATTCCCACCCCTCACTCACTGTCCAGCTCTTTTGCCTTCCTCCCTCCATACAGGACCTTCCTCTGCAGAGCCCAGCCTGCCCCAAATGTCGTGGCGCCCATCTCCTCTTCTTCCTCCTCCGGTGTCCCTGCACTGGCGATGACATGGGCGCAGGAGATGCTAGCAAAGGCACCCCCGTCGGTCCCCTGCTCCTGCAGCTGGATCTTGACCATGGGGGATGGGGCCCCCATTCCACAGCCCTTACTCAGCACCCCCCCGGCCTTGAGGCTCTCATAGGCAGGGGGTCTCTTGAGCCCAGCTGCTGCAGCTGGGTAGGTCCAGAGGGGAGTCAGGGGGCCTGCGGTTGGGTCCGGAAGGCTGTGTGGGGAGGCCAGGCAGCCACGATGGTGGAGGACCCCAGCTGCTGCGCCCATGGCCCCGCTGTGGGAGCTGGACTTCCCAGGCACTGGGGGCCTCGAGCTGGTGCACAGCATCCCGTGGAGGACTGAGATCTCCTTCTCCGTCTTTGGCTCCCCAACACCTAGGGGCGGACCAGCTGGCAGGACGGAGTGCGTGGTCACCTTGACTGCCGAGTACACCATGGTGTAAGACACAGCCTTGTCCTTGGGGGGGCCAGGGAGCAAGGCGGCCGGGGCAGGAGGGGCTGCCGGCGCCCCTGCCACCTTGGGGCAGATCATGCTGTGGGAGTTGGGGAGCTCCCGCTCCCCCCGGGGCTGGCCAGAGCCCTGGGGTGGCAACGGTGTTGAGTGGCTCCGGGCCCGGCCCGAGGGTCCCAGCAGCAGCAGGTTGGCAGCAGGAGGCGGAGGCGGTGGGGGAGGCGTCTCCCGCTCCCGGGCAGGCACTTGGGGAGCTGGGGTGGAGCCCACTGGCTCCTTCGAGTGGCAGAGGACCGGTAGCCTCGAGACCCCATCGCCAGGGGTTCGGGAAGCAGCCTTGGCTTGGGGGAAGGCCAGGAGCGGAGGACGGTGCTGGAGGAGGTTGGGGAAGGGCGGGGGGATTTCACAAGGAGTGGTCTTGGTAGGTGTCCCATCCCTCCGGCTTGGGAGGGCTGAAGCTGGCCGACGGTGGGTGTGGGGCTGCAGGGCAGGAGGCTGGTGTGGCGAGGAGCTTGCGGTCAATGGAGGGGCCCCGTTGGCCCGGCCTTCCCCTGCCTCCTCGGGCAGCGGGTACTTCATCTCCTCATATATAGCCTCGCTCTCCTCTGAGTCCGAGTCGGCGCCAGCTGGAGGGGTTGGGCCCCTACCCCCAAGAGGGGGCCCAGTCAGGCCCCCTCCACTTTGCCCTCCTCCCCTGAAGACATCCCCCACCATCTCAATGTACACGGGCTCCTCTTCCTGGGCACCCACCTCAGGGTCCCCAGCTACGCAGGACCCCCTACTGAGGCGCTGAAGGGGCAGATTCCCCCCTCGAGGAGAGGGGGCTGGGGGACAGGACTCATCGAAGGAGACAGAGAGCTGGGTGTTTGGGCTTCTCCTGGGCTTCTGTGGAGGAACCTTCCGGCTGGACTCTCGGCCCTCTGGGGTTGGCTTCTGTGAGCCTGGGCAGAATGGGAAGGAGAAAAACAAACTGGGCTCTTAGTGCGGGAAGGAGATGGGCAGACCCCTTCTGATCTCTTAACCCATCTGCAAGGGCACATGTGCGTCTTTATTTTCCCCACATTCCCCAACTTAAAGCACAGTGGGTTCCTTTTCTACCAGCCTGCTCTCAGTCCTTCTGATGAACTCCCCAGAATCTGCAGCTCCCGCCGTAAATTCTGTCCCACCTCATGTCCCTTCAAGGCCACCCCTTTCCCAGGAATGGACTTTTCAGGGAGCTTCCCCTGCCCTTGAATGGTTCATCTCAGGCCCTTCCAAAAAGAACCCCCCACCACCACCACTCCCACTGAGAATGGAAGCTTCCATTTCCTTGGTTCTTCCCTGAATGAACCCTCCCCTGCAGGCCTCTTCTTGGCCTGGAATGGATCCTCCCAGCTCCCGGGGACGGCTGGGGGTGTCTCACCTGCTTTCTTGCTGGGGGGCATCTCTGCCCCCGACCCTGCCATGCTGAGCTTGGTGCTGGGATGTCTCCGGGGCTTGGCAGGGGGTCTTCGGGCACTGCTGTCCTCTGTGAGACCCCCACCTCCCCCCCCAGGCCCACCCCCAACACTGTCCATGCTGCCCACTGAATGGCAGGAGAGTGAGCGTGGGGCCATGGCGCTGCGGCAGGGGTGGGGGGTGTGCTCCTGGGAGGCTGGCATTGTCATGAAGCCCATCCTGAGGGAGCGGCGCAGCGAGGCGATGTCCCGCACACGGACCCCAGGCCCCGGGCCAGCCCCGGGCCCTGCGGGGCCTGCAGGAGCCACCTCCTTACTGGAGCTGGGGAGAGAAGGCCAAGATGGAACAGAGGTTGGGCCTCAGGCCTGGGCCTCCCCATCCTCTACCCTCAGAGGGGGTGTGCAACCCTGTGGCCTCCCAGGAGGAGGAGGTAGGGGCCTGGGGTGGGGATGGGAGGCTGCCTGAAGGTCTAGGGCACCGAAGTAGAAACTTCAGGCAGAATCCCTCGGTTTTAAAACAGACAAGGAAATTGGGGAGGGATGGCGAGTAGGGATGAGTGAAGGGATGAGTACGTGTGCAGGGGAGCATCCCTGGAGCTGTCTGATCCCAGCCTGGGCATATCTGGCACGCGGCGCTTGTGTGGACGGCTTCATGCGCAGGTAGAGATGCAGACAGGCAGCACAGCCCCGCCTGGCACATACACCTGCCGCCACGGCTCTGCTCCTCGCGCGCGCGCGGGCCCACACCTGTCCTCTGGCCTCTGGCTTCTGGCCTCCCAGCGTGTCCGGCTCCTGCGGCCTCCGCTCCCAGATGAGGCCTGTGCAGCCGCATTGGCAGAACAGCCTCCTCCTGCTGATCCTTTTCCTCCCTTCCCCTCGCTCTCCCTCTCCCTCGGTGCTGTCCTTTCTCTGTCACCCTCCCAGGCTCACCCCCATTCCCTCTCACTGTCCCTGAGCTTCCGTGTGAGTGAAGGGAGGGGCGGCTGGTAGGGAAGAGGGGAGAGCCACTGTGGGGTGGGCTCTCATTAAGGCCCTGTCTACTAACCCTTCATTAGGGAGAGATCACTGCAGTCATAGCTCTGATTAATCTAATTAACAACAAGAATTAAACTCCACAGTTTCGAGGAGGGAGAAGGGAGCAGGGAGGTGGCTCTGACTCAGGCTCCAAGAGGCTGTGCTGTCAATGGGGGTGAAGAGAGAGGGGAGAGGCCAGGGTCCAGGTCCCGGGGAGGGCAAGGAGAGAGGGCAAGCAGGGGGAGGTCCCCAGCCCTGGCCCCTCTGCAGGGCCCAGCCTTCACCTCTCTCACCACCACACACACACACACACACACACACACACACACACACACCCCTGTCACTTGGCCACTGACCTCCCCCAGCAGCCGTGGTGGGGAGGGGGCCAAACGGATCTTTTCGGGTACCCCGCAAATGACCCCGTCCCTGGACCAGGAGGGCAGTAGGGCCTGCCCCTTCCAAGGTCAGGTGACAGGGAAGCCTGGAGCCAACCCCACATTGACAGAAAGAAGACTATAGGCCAGAGGTGAGTCAGGAAGGAGTGACTCGGGCCTCCAGGGGTCGGGAAGAGCCAACAGGGTGCTCCTGAGCTGGAAGCCCCCCCAAGAGGCCAGGACAAGGGCTAGCGCCAGGAGCCAGGAGCAGGGTGGGGACAGGGTGTATGCAATCCCAGCAATTCTGTACTGAGCACAGACTCTAAGATCAGACTCA
This sequence comes from Mirounga angustirostris, assembly GCF_029215605.1. NCBI lineage: Eukaryota > Metazoa > Chordata > Mammalia > Carnivora > Phocidae > Mirounga > Mirounga angustirostris. Next base: position 173,156,559 of record NW_026991713.1, read on the forward strand.
TGACCAGGCTGTTGGACCCAGGAAGGGCAGAGGGATGTGGCCCCAGCCAGCGGGGAAGCAGACGTGGGACAGCCCGGAGGGCAATCTGGGACTGCAGCCTTACCTCCTCTTGGCCTCCTCCTCCTTGTGCTGCCTCCACTCCAGCTTGGTTTTTCGGTAGAGGAGGTTCATGTCGTGGGGCAGGAGGTGGGGGCTGGGGGGCCCTGCTCAGCGCCACCAGGCCCGGGGGGCGGCCCTCCCTGGGTCCCGGATCCACTTGGTGGGGGAGATGGGAAGGAAAAAAAGAAAGATGTGGGGTGGGTGGGGGCCAGGAATGAATGAGAGAGAGAGAAAGAGAGAGAGAAAGGAGCAGAGATGTGACTTGGGTCCTCAGAGAGTGGAAAACAGATGGAGGCAGAGAAAACCCAACACTACCTCTAGGATCCATAGACAGACACGGAAGGCTATGTGTACACAGAGTCACACGCCCGACAAAGGTGTTCAGAGCCACAGATACACATCCCAGAGAGATCAGCTTGACACAGATTCCCATCCTGTAAATACATCCTGATCTACCACACAGACAGGCCCCACAAACACACATTCAGACACACGAACCACCAGGCCACAGACCCCTATCTACAAACAGAGGACCAGACCCATAGATCAGCGTGGGTAAACACAACCTAGGAACAGGCAGACACACACAGACATAAACACCCCCGACACACCCACAGCACACACAGACCTCCAGATACACACACCGGCTGCAGGGAACTGGACATACCTACAGACAAGGAGTTCTGCTACGGCCTACTTGCGTACAGTGCACCCCACTGGGGAAGGGGGAGATGGTCAGAATCCCCACCCGCTCTTGGGCCCTGAGGCTGGGGGTGTCATGAGGGCAGGGTGGGGATGCTAGCGAAGGGGTGGAGGCACTCGGAGTTGGGCATCTACAATACGACCCATCCGTCTATTTCCATTCCCTGCGGGCAGTTCCCCCTTCCAGTCCTTTGCCTGGGCCCCCGGCCTCTGTCCACCCCTATTCCTGTGCCCTGGCCCCTCAGTGACTGGCTCCACCTCCCTCGATGATGGCCCAGATCCCCTTCTTCCTCCAGGATCTGAGAGGCTCCCGGCTGCCCTCTTCCAGTCCCTGCCCTCAATCCCACCCGGGGGTCTCCGGTCTGGCCCCATAGCTACCTTCTGAGCTTCGGCCTCCAGACCTGCTCTGGTTTCCCTCCCCCCCCCCCAACACACTCTCCTTTTCGCCGTCGGCCTCACCTCTCCTCCTAGGCGCCCCTCCTCCCTGCCGTCCTCTTCCTTCCCTGTTTGTTCCAAACCTGGCGGCTTCATTCCCCTCTCCATCCAAGGGCCCCAGGTTCCCAGGCACCCCTCCCCTTCCCCTTGTCCTGCTACCCTGGGTTTCTCCGTCTCTCTCGCCCCGCCAATCCTCACTACTCCCTGCCCCCCACCTCCCCGCACCAAGGCTCCCCAATTTCCACATCACCGTACCTGGCCTGCCGGGCGCCGGCCCCCCCATGCCGGGCTCCGCCCGGAGCAGGAGGAGGGAGGAGGAGAGACAGAGAGAGACCGGGGGGAGCCGAGCTGGGCCCTGCCGCAGAGACAGCCCCGCCTCCGGGTCCGCCCCCAGACCCGCCCCCGGCCCCAAACCCACCCTTCCACACCCTCCAAGGACGGAGTGGGAGCGGCCGGGCTGCGCTGCGCCGCCGGGCTCGGGTGGGAGGCGCGGGGGACGCAGAGCCCGCGGAGCTCGCGGGGGCACTCGGAGAAAGGCCGCGGGTGCGGGGGACCTGCCGCCGGCCCGCCCCCGCTTTGAGGCGTCAGTTCCTCGTCGCCCCTCGGCCTCTGCCCGGCCGGGCGGTGTTCGGTTGGGTGTCCGAGGCCCCGGCAGAGCGAAGCGGGGCGTAGCGCGTAGCGGCGCCCCCCGGTGGCAGCCCGCGACCTGCAACCCCGCGCGTACCCCGCGCGCGCCCGGCGCTCCCTGGGTGCGCACCCCGCGTCCGGCCCGGGCGAGGCTGCAGCTGCGGGGCCGAGTGCAGTGAGGCGGCGAGGCCGGCAGGGGGTGCCGCTTTGCGGGCCGAGGGGCTCGGAGAGTCGTGAGCCCTACCATCCGCGTCTCTGCCCAGCAGGGGGCGTATTCCCTTGGCTGCGCCCCATCTTCCTGCCGCCCCCTAGGTGCGGGGAGGGCACCCGGACCTCGTTTCACGGCCTGGGCTCAAAGGCTTCCGCCAGTCCCCCCCAGCGGCTCGAGTCATCCTCCCGGTAACCTCTGACTCCGCGGCGGCGCCTGCCAGGTCCTGGGTGCCCCGGGGGTCGGCCTCTGACTGGCACCACCGCGGCAACGGCCCCGGGTGCGGTCGATGCAGCCGCTCAGGGTCGCGACCTCGCGCCCCCCTTCTCAATGCCCCATCACCTTTCTCTTCAGCTCCGAGAAATCCTCCCTCGGAAATCCCTGTGCCGAACATTAGCTGCAAGAAGATCTGAGTTCTACCCTTAAGTGGCTGAAAAACGGACCTCCAAAAGATATCCATCCCTAATCCCCGGAACCTGTGCACTTTACTTTATGAGGCAAATCTTTGCAGATGCGCTGTGTGGCTTTGGGCAAATCACACCACCTCTCTGAGAGATGCCTCATCTCGTACCTACCTCCATAAAGTTGTTGGGGGCAGCAAAGGAATTAATACAAGGAGCTTCGTAAGCTGTAAAATACTTAAAGGGCTATTGTTGCCCCCAGGAGAGGGAACACATTAAAGTATAAAACAGTCCTTTCGGGGCGCCTGGGTGGCTCAGACGGTTGGGCGTCTGCCTTCGGCTCAGGTCATGATCCCGGGGTCCTGGGATCGAGTCCCGCATCGGGCTCCCTGCTCCTTGGGAGCCTGCTTCTCTCTCTCTTTCTCTGTCTCTCATGAATAAATAAATAAAATCTTTAAAAAATAAAAATAAAATAAAATAAAACAGTCCTTTCACATTTACACCTTAGTGTGAATGAATTTTTATTTATTCATTCAATAAACATTTCTGCAGAGACCAGCCATGTCCCAGGGCCTGCAGACACGGAGGAGTCCCCAGCTGGTGCTGAGTGTCTGAGTTGGTGGGAAGGGAAGGGTCCAAAGATAAATTTTGAATAGTTTGTAGCGAGTCAGCGCTGAAGGAAGGAGGATCTGGGGGCGGAGCAGCGGGGCAGTGTTCTGAATATTGCCAGAGGGGAAAGAGTTGGGTGGGGGGGAGGGAGGTTTGTGTGGGAGGCTGCTTCCTGGACCTCAGGACTTAGGAGGCCTTTAGGACCTGGCCGTGGTAGCCACTGTTACTATGAGGGGAGGAGTGCAGATGCATTTTAACAAAGAAATTCAGAATAAATACATAAACGTGGAGGCAGGAGGCATCATTTTGTTTTTCCCTAACCCTAAAGAGTGGTGAGCTAAAGCTGAAGAAGGAGGGATGTGTCAGCCCAGTCCTAGTCTCAGTGCCGTCAAATACTAGCTCTGAGGCCTCGGGCAAATAACCGAATGCCTGTGAGCCTCTGTTTCCTCAGCAGAAACACTGGAGTTTAAAACCTACCCCACCCCTGCCCTGGACTGTTTTGAGAATCTCTGAGATAACTATACAAAGCAGACGAATATGAGGAATTTTCAATGTGCTCAAGAATAGTTCCATATGACCAAAATTAATTAGAATCCATTTCCTTCTGAAGCTAGGAGTGAGGGCAGATGTGGCCTTTAGACCCTGTTTTTGCTCAGATTGTCGGTTGAGGGTGCCAAAAAAGAGAAAATGGCCGTTGGAGGTTTATTTTTTCATGCCAAGCACACAGTAGGCCCTTCATGCGTGTGTGCAGATCCTCCAATAGCAAAGGAGGGATGGGTGGGAGAGGTGGGGTGCTTTGGGCCAGCTGGGTTTGTCTTTGGGTGCATCTGTGTGGGGGACTGTGTGTACATGATGTATAAATGTGTATGTGACCGGGGTTGGAGAGAAAGCGCAAGTCAGCACATTTCTGAGCAGATCTCTTTGTTTCTCTATATGGGGGCCAGACAAGGGTGCACCTGGGTATGTAGAATGTTCCAGTTGTACCACTGACAGCCTTTCTGAACCTTCCCGGTCTCAATATCCACGTCTAAGCAGGGGGATAATACGGTGCCTGGGATGTGGTTCAAATACTCCAGCACAACACTACAAAAGGTACTGGGTGGGAGTCGAGATGAACCAAGGCTGGTTGTGAGTTGATCATTGTTGAAACTGCACGATGGGGACCTTGGGAGTCCACCATATTCTCTCTCTACTTGGGGGCCTGTTTGCAAATTGTCACCATAATCCCCCTTTTAAAAAAAAATAAGGACAGGCGAGACTAACAGCACCTTCCTCATAGAGTTACTGTGAAAACCAGGGAAGAGACGCCAATAACAGCGAAGCAGCACCCTTACGGGGACGCGCTGCTTACGGGGTGGCGGGCTCCCAGGACGGCCCCGGGTTGGTAAGTTGCTTCCCACTCTTCGCGGTCTCGGTAGGCCAATGGTAGCGAGCGCCTACAAGTAAGGGAATCCCGGGCCTCCCTGCAGACTCCTCCCCTTTCACTCCGCCCTCCACGGCCCCGCCCTCCGAGGAAGCGCGGGGCTGGGGCCCAGCAGGTGTGGGGTTAAGCCCGTGCGGGGGCCCCGGGGAGCCGCGGCGGCAGCGGCGGCGGCGGCAACTGCACCAACAGCGGTGGTGGCAGGTCTGGCCCCGGGCCAGCTGGCCGGGAGCCCCAGGAGGCAGAGAGGGCGGAGGAAGGGGAGGAAGAGGGGAAGGAGGAGGAGAGGAGCAGTCAGCAGGCCGGAGGAGGCAGGACTTCCTGGTGTGGGGGTTGTCAACAGCCCAGAAAGAGAAAGGCAGAGAGACCGAAGCGAGAGGAGCTGGGGAGCGGAGAGAGACGCAGCCCGGCCACGCGGAGGAGATCTGGGAGACCCGCTCGCCCCCACCACCCAGGCGGCTCCACCTGGAGGCTCGGGGCGGGGGGCGCAGAGCCGCCTCTTCCCGCACCAGTCCCGAGACCCTTGGGGCTTTGAGAGGCCGCGCCTGGGCTCCACCAAGGAGGCGGGGGTTTCTTCTTTTCCGGAGAGCAAACTTTTTACTGAGATGCCTTGCGGGGCGAAGTGCGGCCCCTGAAGAGAACTGGACAGCCTCTGATCGCCGCCTGCGTCCCCGCCCCCCCCCCCCCCACGCTGCTGGGGCCAGGAGGCCCCGGAGGAAGGACAGCCCGACATCTTCGGCGGCCGGGACCCCCGGCCCCAGCTCGGTGGCCGAGGCCGAGAGGTAGGGCTCTGGGCCGGACGGGGCGTCGGGACTGCCCCAGGGATGGGGGAGCTGGGGTGCGAGGGGGGTCGCCTGGACACCCAGCAGAGGCCTCTCGGCGGCGGGGCCAGGCTGAGGAGCTGCTCACCCCTGCTCAACCAAGGCCCTGGAGCCCCCCTGCGGTCGGGCGACTGGGTCTTGTGAGTCTGAATCCCAGACAAGAAATGCCCAACTTTGGGTCTGGGCCGCCCCTTCCTACTCTGTGGGACCGCTGGGATCTCCGAGTCTCTGTCGTCTCTGCCTGTCTCTTTGTCTCTGGGTCTCTGGTGGTTTCCCCTTCCTCCCCCATCCTGCTCCCCAGAGAGGAAGCCCCGGAGGTGGCCTGCCCACTGCTTTCTCACACACACACACTCTCTCTCTCTCTTTTTCCAGTTTGCAAACTCAGCTCTGGACTTGGGCAGCGCCAGCGGCAGGAAAAACCTGCCCCTGCCCCCATCTCCCGCCACCTCCCCTGCCCTGTGCCCCCTTCACCAGCTAGGCACCCCCAGTTCCCTCAAGGCCCTCCTGCCATGTCGGACCCAGATGTCCCCAGGGGCCCTGATGCCCCCGCCATGTGGCCCCCCTGTTCCAGGGGAGCCTGAGCCCTTTGGAGGAGCCCCAGCTGCACCCCCCGCCCACCTTGGCCGAGTCCTGAGCCCCAGGGACCATGAGTGGGGGCAAGAAGAAGAGTAGTTTCCAAATCACCAGCGTCACCACGGACTATGAGGGCCCAGGGAGCCCAGGGGCTTCTGAGCCCCCTGCCCTGCCAGCCCCCACTGGGCCCCCACCCCGTCTGCCTAACGGGGAGCCCAACCCCGAGCCAGGGGGCAAGAGCACCCCCCGGAATGGCTCCCCACCGCCTGGGGCCCCCGCCTCCCGTTTCCGGGTGGTAAAGCTGCCCCACGGCCTGGGAGAGCCTTATCGCCGAGGCCGTTGGACGTGTGTGGATGTTTACGAGAGAGACCTGGAGACCCCTGGCTTCAGCCGGCTCCTGGAGGGAATTCGAGGGGCCTCGGGAGGCGCCGGGGGCAGATCTTTGGATTCCAGGTTGGAGCTGGCCAGCCTGGGCCTTGGTGCCCCGACCCCGCAGCCAGGCCTGTCTCAGGGCCCCACCTCCTGGCTCCGTCCGCCCCCCACCTCCCCTGGACCTCAAGCCCGCTCCTTCACCGGGGGGCTGGGCCAGCTGGCGGTGCCTGGCAAGGCCAAGGTGGAGACACCCCCGCAGTCAGCCTCCCCACCCCAGCAGCGCCCCCCAGAGCCCAGGACTGGGGATAGCGCTGGCACGTCCCGGGCTGCCACGCCCCTGCCCTCCCTGAGGGTGGAAGCGGAGGCTGGGGGCTCAGCAGCGGGGACCCCTCCACTGTCCCGATCCAAGGATGGAGCCCTGCGGCTGAGAATGGAGTTGGCTGCTCCAGAGGAGATGGGGCAGGTAAGAGCTGGGTTCTGGGGTGGGGGAGACACCTGAGGGGTGGTGCTTGCTCATCTCAGCCGGGGCCTAACCTCCAGCCTGGGCCTTCCTGCCTCCACCTCCATACCGCCCTCGCCCCACTCCATCGACACTGGTGTCAGGTCAGGTAGCCCCTCTTTTCTCTTCCTGCCCTCTCCCTGGGAAGGCGATCCTACTCTTCACACAGCCTTGTTTTCTTTCTCAGGCTCCCCTTGCCCCTACATTCTGCACCTTCTTTCTTTCCCTTTGGCCTTCAGTTTGTTACCTTTGGCCCCCGTCTCCGTTTCCATATAGCCCCCTGCTGTCCCCCCATCACAGAGATGTGCCTTCCTCACTTTGGTCCTCACCTTCTGTCTTGGTTTCACCTCTTCTGGCTTCGGGCATTGAGGGTGGGGGTCCCAGGTGGGGCTGGGTGCTTGGGTCTCTGGGAGAGGAGCTGCCAAGGTTGGCAGGGAGGGGTAAAAAGTAGGCTTTCCATTGTCAGTCTCCCTGGCAGCGCCATTCCAAAGGTGGGGGTCTGTCTTCTCATTAGCAGCCTATCCCAGCCCCATCTGCAGCTTTGTACCAAGTCAGATTTCTCCAAGGACCTGAAGGATTGGGTGGGATAGAGGGCTTGGTGGTTTGTCCTTTCCAGCCTCGGTGTCTGTCTCTGGTCCCTTCATCTAGGCCTCTCCACGATTGATAACTGGGGGTGGCCACCAGGGAGTGGGCGAGAGGCAGGAAGCAGTGGAGAAAGAGTTAAATCCTCTGCTCTTTCTGCTTCCTGTCTCCAAAAGAGGAACAAGTCTGGGCTGGGGGGCAGGATGCCTGGGTCCCTGGGGTGGGGGTGGGCAGCCAGGGATGTGGGGGATGGATGTGTCTGTCCTGAAGGAGAAAATAACACCTTGGACCTCAGGAGGAAAGGCAGGGAATGTGAGGATGAGAACTTTTCCCCCTTCCTGGCCTTGGGCACAAACCACAGTATAAAAATAACCTGGGACTGGATGTCTGGGCCCTGTCAGGACCGGTCAGGACGGCTCCCCCCACCCCCTCCTGGCCTCAAGCTCACATCTCTCATGTTGCTCCCCCTACTTTTCTGGAGCTTTCATTCAGTTCCTACCCCAGGGGAAAAGATGCTCTTTTTTTTTTTTTTTTAAGATTTTATTTATTTGAGAGAGAATGAGATAGAAAGCATGAGAGGGGGGAGGGTCAGAGGGAGAAGCAGACTCCCTGCTGCGCAGGGAGCCCGAAGCGGGACTCGATCCCGGGACTCCAGGATCATGACCTGAGCCGAAGGCAGTCGCTTAACCAACTGAGCCACCCAGGCGCCCCAAGATGCTCTTTTCTTTGCTGGTCCCTGTCCCCATGCTCTTGCATAGCAAGCCTCCTTTGCCCCAGTCTCTCTGTGTCCCTAAGCCCTGCCTGAGCTTCCCTTGGGCCTGCAGACCTCCCTCTCTCCCCAGTGCCCCCAGACCCTCTCCCGTGTGCACACCCCGATCCCTTCCTGTGAGCATGCATCTGTGCTGTCGTTTCCTGGCCCCTAAGTCTGGCTCCCTTCCACACCCCCCCATGTCTTCTCGAGAGAGAGAGAGAGAGGCTGGGAGGAGGGCCGGGGGGACACCACCTGGGCCCCCTTCCTCCGCTGTGTCCCTCTAACCACCCCGGACTCTCTGTTCTTGGCTTTTCCGAGAAGCAGGGGCCTCCTGGGGCCTCACAGAGGCGGCTTGTTCCTGTGGCCCCCGCCCCTTTGCAGCCAGGCTGTGTGGGTCCGTGCCCAGGCTCCCCCCCCCCCCCCCCCCCCCGTCTCCACCACCCAACCGCTCTCCCCGCCCCAGGGCCCAGCACAGGAGCAGAACTTCACCTGAATCCGAGAAGTTAGAGAGAAGAGGCTAGAATGGATAGAGTGGGGTGGGGAGGGTGTTGGGGGCAGGACCAGTTTCTGAGGATTCATTCATTCTACAAATAGCTATTGAACAAACTCTAAGCTCTGCCCTCTGGAGCTTACCTTCTAGCAGCAGGGAAGCAAAAATACTTTAATTTCAGATACTATTCGGTGCGCTTAAAAAAAAAAAAAATAGAGCAGTTCAGTGGAATTCACTAGTTGAATGATGGGGAAATGCCTCTCTGAGGAAGTGACATCTGAATCGCTTTAATAAGTCAGGTGACAGAAGGCAGACACCCTCTGACTAGCCTCTGACTGGGGGTTCCTGGAGGAGCTGGTGGAAGGGTGCTGGAGTGCAGACCAGAGCCCCTCTCTGGTACTCTGATACCCCATGGACCACTTTCTGGAAGCTGCTCACCCAGTCCTCAGGATGGGCACTGTTTTCCTTGCTCCCAATACCTGCCTAGTACCTCCACCAGACCTGGGGGAGAGAGGGCCTTTGGGGCAGGACTCCTGGGTCCTCAGAAGAGAGCAGAAGTACATGGGGAGAGCTGGGGAGGCAGACTACTAGGCAAGGTTGTAAGGTGGCTGGTCCCTCTCTTGCCCTTGATGTGATGGTTCCTACCTCTCTGCCTCCAGGTGCCCCCACTCGACTCTCGGCCCGACTCCCCAGCCCTCTGCTTGTTCCCCGATGCCAGTCGGGTTCACAAGTCTCCAGACCCCTTTGGAGCAGTGGCAGCCCAGAGCCTCAGCCTGGCCCGCTCCATGCTGGCCATCAGTGGCCACCTGGACAGCGATGACGATAGGTAGGTGGGCTCCAGGTCCCCACCCAACACGTGGGATAGCCGCATGAAACTGCCCGCTAGGTGTCCTTCCCCCAAGTTAAGCTTGGAGAGGGCCTCCTCAACAGAGAAACCTGGCCTGGGCACAACCACTGGGCAAAGTTGATCCGGGACCCACTCCCTCTCTGTGGAGAGAGCTGGGTGGGACTCCCTGGCTTAGGATTGTCAAATGGTAGACTTTTTTTAGAGTTTGAAGGGAGTCATTGTTGTCAAATTCCAGAGCTCTTGCAGATTTAGCGATCATTTGGCCAACCCTGAGGATTTACTGGCAAATGCGCTGGAGAGGAGAAAAGGGAGTGGGTCTCCTCCCTGGCTCGCACCTCCCTCCCCCTACTGAGGGGAATGGAGCTCCTGCCTTTGGAGTAACATCCTTAGGGACCATACGCACTACTTTAGGCTCCTAGGACCTCTAGTACCAAGAAGGCGCGTCCCTGGGGTTCTGTTCTCCGCACCAAGCCAGAGCCGGGGCAGGATGGCTGTGGGGGACAGGGGAGGCACGGGAGAGCAGGATCGGCTGGGGTTTGCCCTCCAGGGGAGAATGGCCGTTCGGTTCGGAGGCACGGTGGGCAGAACTTCCTGTTTCAAGGGCCAGGTTTCAACATAGGAATTTCAGCAAGCTGAAAAGGGAGGAACGAAATTGCGAGGGCGATAGGCAGGCTGCTCCCTTCTGGCGGCGGACTGATAGAAGGGCTGGGGAGTCACCTCCCAGGGATTTTGGAGGGAGGAGTGGGACTTCCTGTTTGAGGCTTGGGGGAGGGACTTCCTGTTTGGAAGGAAATAAGGGGTGGGGCTTAGCCCTGAGTTTTGTGGGTGATGGGGGGCATCTGTTCCAGAAGGGAGTCTCTCCTTCCTGCCTGCCCCTCGTGTGGCACCCGCCTGCACACCCTCACCCCTCGGAGTGAGGGACTAAGTCTCACCATAGAAAAGGGCTTGTGGCCTTGTGGGGAGCCTGAGGCAGAGAGGAAAGAGAAGGGGTGGCGGGGCCAGTGGGATGGAGGGCGAGGGACCTGGTGGCAGCTGGTGGAGAGTGAGGGACACAGTGGGGCAGGGCAGTGCGGCTTCTGGGCTCCCAGCTCTCAGGAATGTGTGAGGTGTGAGGTTGGCCAGGGCCGGGCGAGTCACCTGCCCTGTTGCTATTCTCAGCGCTTCCCACCCGTACTCCCTCCTACTTGGGAGGTTCCCTGGCACGAGGGCTCCCTATCCCTCCCCACCCCTGTTGATTTCAGAGCCCAGCCTCCTGCTTCTTAGAGGGCTCTGCCCTCCAGGAGCCTCCTCAGCTCTATTCTTTGGCTCGTGCCTTCCCTCTGTCCCACCCCTGCCCACACCCCAGTCTGACCGGTCAGGCACCCAGCCTCCACTTTATCCTGCTCCACTCCAAGCCTCGGGGGCTCTACTCTAGCCCAGCGCCTCTCTTGCCCCACCCTGCTGGGCCAGTAGGAAGGATTGGGTTGGGCCACCCCCTTGGTCCCCTGGAATGAGGCATGTAGCCCCCACCTCATCTCTCTGGTATGCCCAGAGCTGGCAGAAGAACAGGGTCTGAGTGGCATGGAATCTCCCTTTCAAGAGGGAAAGTGGGCTGGGGAGTTAAGTGCCTGGATCCCAGATGGGAAATTGGGGATGCCTGCCAATCTCAGAATCTGGGGATGGGAGAACAGAGGGTGCCTGGTGAATGGTGAATGCTCACGTGATCCTGGGTGGCAAAACCTTTGTGTCCCCGACAGGACCTGGCAGTTGGAAGGTATTGAATAAGTGGATGGATGGACGAATGGATGGGTGGGTAGATGGCCAGCATGGGGGATCCAGGCATTACAGGGAATGAATCCCAGGGACTTGGGAAAGAAAAAGTACATTTATTTATCCAGTGCCTCCTTTGGGTCAGGTGCTGCCTTTTATCTCACTAAAGCAACCCCATGATCCCCACTTTCCAGATGAAGAAGCTGAAACTCAGAGGAGTTAGAAACTTGCCCAAGGTCACCGGGCTAGTAAGGCTAGTAAGTGCTAGGACTGCATGCAGAGCCTGGGTCTGACCCCAAAGCCACATTCTACATTCTCCTACTGGGATGCCTACGTCCCAAGAGGAGGAGGCAGTCATCTCTAGGATGCCGTTTTTTTCCAGGACAGGGGCAGGGACAGCTTTCCTAAGCCGGGCAAGGAGCTCCCCCCCACCAACTCTGGCCTGGCCCCACCCCAAAGGCACCACAGATCCGGGAGGGCGTAGTGCAGAGAGGACAGCCCGATGCCACTTTGTTGGTCTCAGGCCCATCCCCTGCGGGCTCCTCAGAGCATAGCTAGGGAGCGGGGCTGGCCCTTGTCCCCAGGATCAGAACCTTTCCACCTCTCCCAGGTGTCCTGCTTCTTCGTCTGATCCTCATTTTGAGGCTGTTTCATTTGACCTTCAAAAAGGAAGGCCAGCCTCTAGGGCTGTCCTTGTCCCAGGCCCCAGAGTCCTCCTGCAGGGCTAGAGTCCTCAGCTGTGCATATCCTGCAGGCCCAACCCCAGGGGGCGCCACTCACATTTGAAGTCATTGTCGTGGACACTTAAAGTCATGACAGTTTTCCAGAAGATGGCAATAAGTGTCTTGAAGGAGGGGGCATTTTGTTCTAATGCACACAGTCACCTTTTGGGCTTGTGGTGGGGGCTGATCCCACACAGCCAGCTCCAAGTTTCGGGGTCCTGACTCTGCCTGGGGAATTCCGGCACAGTGCCCTCTCTTTACTTAGTGCGGGGCGGGGGAGGTTCTCAAAGGGAGGGTTTGGGTTGCCAGCCGGAGTCCTGGTCCCTTAAAGGGTTAACGTTAGAGTGTGACAGTGGAAAGTGCTGTCAAAAACTCTCCAGCACTAGACAAACAGGAGATAGTCATCTATCAGCCAAGAAATGTTTATTGTTGTATTATTCCTTTATTTCTGGCAAGAACAAACAACTTACTTGGCATCTTTACCTGAGTGTCCGCCAAGCAAGGCCAGTGTTCCTATTCCTGTGAATCTTCCCCTCTTTGGTCTCTGTGTGTGTGTGTGTACTGGGGGAGGGGGGACAGGGTGTGTGCCCTGTGGTCGCCCAGACTCCACCCAGGTGTCTCAGATTGAAATAGCTTAAAAACTGCCCTGGCTCTCCAGCTGGCTGGCTCACCCTCCACTCTTAAATTTGTCTTGTCTCCCCCCGCCCCCGCCCCAACCCCAGGAGTCCCAGTGTCCTTTCCTCACCCTACCCTGTCCCGCTCTCTCAGGTCTGGTCACCCCCTTGGTTACTCCACCTGTCAGTGCCTTCTGCACCCAGAGCTTGGACAGGAAATGGAAAATTCCCAGCTCCCTCGTGCTCCCTTCCTGGCTGCAGGGCCTCATCCAAGGGTCACCTTGAATGGAGTGCTCATTCCCCCACAGGGAAATGAGTTGGAGCCGACAATCAGGAGAAAGGGCTCAACAAGGGAGCACAAGAGTGCAGGATGCAGCATGTTGAGACCACCCACTCTGAGAGAGGCAAAGCTGGGGGCTGGAGGACAGGATCGATCCTGCAGCACAGGGAGGCCTGGGTGTAGAGCTGGCCCCAGGGCTGACGTGGCTGAGGGAGAAGCTGGACAGGGGTGGGTCGTGAGCCTTGGGATGAGGCAGGAGCCTGAGACCTGGGTGGTGACAAGAGGGAGACTTGGGGGAGGGGGGGAGGGCAAGGCAGAAAGGCTTGTGCAGGCCCTTCGCCTCCGAGAGGCAAGACATGCTTGAGGGATCCACAGGCTGACCCTGGGACCCATTTCGCTGGGCCTGAGTCGCCCTCTGCTGGCCATTTAACAAACTGCAGCCAGACCTGCTCTCCCCTGTCATTCGCTCCCAAGGATCTTCAAAGCCCCTGCTCCAATTCCCGATGTCCCACCTCCAGCCTCACCTTCCCACCTCTCCTCAAGCCTCTGTTCCCTCTAAGACCCCAGACCCGAGACCCAGGGTCCAGATCCATAGGCTGTGCTTGCCTTTCAGGGCTGTTTTCGTTGCTTTGGTGACCTTTCCATTTCTCTTCTCCCTCACCATGGGAGGTGGGAGATCCTCTCTGGCCAGGCCCCAGGTGTCACCCATGATGTGGGCTTTGTGTCTGGGATGGCCGGGGCAGGGGGCGATGCTTACAGTCCAAGGAAGATGACAAGTTTATCAGAAACGCCCGCTATCCCAGCTGAGTGGAGCTGAGAGCTTGAGGGAGGCCAGTATTAGCCCAGAGGGGCGGACGGGGTGGGGTGGGGGTAGGTCTCCCTCACCCTTCGCAACCCCCCCGACCCAGGCCTCTGGCCTCAGAGCCCCTCCCCTGACCCAGCCCACCAGCTGCCTTCCCTCAGCCTGCCCCCTTCCCTCTGCTCTGGGATTGGTGCCAGGGTGAGAAGGGGACACTGGCACTGACCGTGTCTGGGAATTCCCGCCCACCGTGGAGTCAGTGGGAGGGGGTCCCCGTGTCCCCGAGGAGCCAATAGCAGTCAGGCTTTGCCCTGGGGGGCGGCGTATATCTTGCAGACGAGCACCCCCTGGGCACTGTCTCCTCTCTGCCTGCCTGGCACCAGCCAGACCCCGCTGTGCCCCGGGGGGCTCTGAGCCCCCCAGGCAGTCCTTCTGATACAGCCCTCTCCCTTTGGAGGGGGCCTAAAGCCCTTTCCCTTGGGGATGGCCCAGCCAGGCACCTCTGTCAAGTCCCTGGTGTCATCTTATGAGACCCGAGTGGTGGGGATGGCGCCAGGGCCTCCCCGGAAAAGGGGCTGTGTCTCCTCTCCTTGCTCCCCTCGGGGAGCATCCCCCATCCGAGGGGCATCTGCACCCCCACCCCGCCGGGGCCTGGGGGTGCCTGGGCAACGGCCCCCACCCCGCCGGGGGACGGACAGAACTCTCCTCTCCCTGATTCTCTGTCACAGGTACAGGCAGGGGTGTGGGCGGGAGGCTGCAGTGAAGGGTTTGTGGAGGCGGCCAAAGCCCGCTCTGAGAAGCACCTGGAAGGCAGCCGGCTGGGGTGTCCAGACACCTGGCTTGGCACCTACTCCTCCTCACCTCTCAACTCCCTGTGTCTCTCCAGCGGCTCCGGAAGCCTGGTTGGCATTGACAACAAGATCGAACAAGCCATGGTAAGAGAAGCCATCTTGGTCCCGGGAGGTTCCGACTCGTCCTGCTGTCCTCATCAGGGAATTCCGACTCCTGGCTCCTCAGCCCGCTCCCCCCTGGGTTCCCTCCTGTCTCCACCTGAACTCCCGATCTCCCTTGGCCCCTGGCCTGGCCCCCTTCTCTGTCCTCAAGCCCTGACCTTGTCTCTGTCGGCATCCTTGCACACCGCAAACCCCCCTCGCCTCCCCCTCCCCGGCCTCTTCCCTGCTTTGCTGCTTCTCCAGTGGTCCTTCATCATTTGGGAGCAGGCAGGGGCATCTCTCACAGCCAGGCCCTCGAGGCCCTGGGCAGGGATGAGGTTGGGTGGCCTGGGACCCCTGACTCTTTGTCTGTCCCTGGGCCCCCAGGACTTGGTGAAGTCCCACCTCATGTTTGCGGTCCGGGAGGAGGTAGAGGTGCTGAAGGAGCAGATCCGAGACCTGGCCGAGCGGAACGCCGCGCTGGAGCAGGAGAACGGACTGCTGCGTGCCCTGGCCAGCCCCGAGCAGCTAGCCCAGCTGCCCTCCTCGGGAGTCCCGCGGCTTGGGCCCCCTGCACCCAACGGGCCCTCCGTCTGAGCCTCCCTTCCCTCACAATGTGCCTTTGGGGGCTGCCATGGCTGCCTGCCCCCCTTCCTATGCAGCTTTAATGCCTCCTGATCCCTGGGGATGGGAGTTGAAGGCTCAGATGTGGCCTGTCCCCCCCATTCTTCCTCAGTCTCTCCCTAGTGCCCAGGGACTGGGCGGGGGCACCCCCAGGCCTTGAAGGAGGAGGGAGGGCTTCAGGATGGGATGTTGGATGGAGCCCCCCTCCTGCCTCCCGAGGTGTCAGTGTTCTGGGACCCCTGGCAGTCGATGGCTGGGGGACTTGGAGTCTCTCCGGCAGACACACCATCCCCACCTTGTTCCCTCAAAGTACCCCTTCTCCTCTGCCCAGGGGAGGGAGTGTGGACAGTCTGCAAGTTCTGGGATTCAGGTTGTTATTAAAATAATAATTATAATTAAAAAATCCGAAGAAACTTGAATCTGGAGGTTGGCATCTCGTTGCTTGTGTCCAGATGTGGCCTGCAGTGGTATTTCCACGTGTGGGGGAAAGACGGAGGTGTGGGCTCCCTTGGAGATCTTGTCCAGACTGGGGAGGTTGAATGTGGTTTAGACACAGTGGTCGAAAGAGTTGAGAGGGGGGTGCGCCAAGGGCCCAAAGGGGAGTCAGCGGCCTGGGTCCTGGGAAGGGGCAGGCAGGGGGGGGGGGGGGGCGTCAGCCCACGTGCTGGGGGTGGGGGCCAGGGAAACAATGAGGCCTTTGGTGATTGTGCAGGATCCACCCCCAGCTTCCCAGTGTGTCCCCTCTGTGGGCTGGATCCCCGTGGCGGCGGCTTGGGGGGCGGGGCTGGGGGCCCTGAATGGGCCCCTTGTCTCAGCGCTGGGTGTGGGCCAGGTTCCCCGGGCACACGGTGCCCTCGCCAGGCCTGGCCGGCCTCCGTGGCTTCCACCCTCCGCTGGCTGAGGACCGGCCCTGTGGGTGAGCCGGGCCCCTCCCTGACAGCCTGGGCTGGGCTCCCACCCCGGGCAGCAGAGGCAGGTAGGGAGAAGGACCCCATCTAGTGGGGAAGGGGGGAAAGCAGCAGCCTCCGCTCAGAGCACCCGGGGCCCCAGACTAAAGGGGCCCCGTGAAGAGTGGGATACTGGAGGCCGCCCCAGGTTGGACTTCCCGCCCTATAGCTCCCTAGATTTATGACAGGTTCTTTGTGTTGTCTGCACCTCAGCTTCCTCGTGGGTAAAATACCTACGGGAGGGCCGCTCCGCTGGTTACGTGACATCATACGTGGGGAATGTCCAGGGAGGACCAGGAGCTCAGGAGCCCTCCCTCCTCCATCAAGGCCTGCTTAGTTTCCCTCCCCTGGACCTGGGGGAAGGAGGGCTGAGGGCACAGGGATTGGCTCCGCGGGTCCTGGAAGGGCCTCGGGGGTTGGGGTCAGGGCCAGGCAGGCTCTCACAATGGGCTAGAACTCTGCCTTCCTCTGAGTTCTCATCCACTTTGACTCCTCTCCCTGTCTCAGGGAGGGGAGGAAAGACTTAGGATGAGTCGTCGGTGAAGGCTTTCCCCCTGGATTCTCTCTTTCTTTCTTCTTGGCTGTGCCTGAAGCTCCTGAGAGACCCCTCAGGTGGTGGCCACTGGCCTGCAGCCTGTTCCCCTCCCCCCTTTGTACCAAATGCTTGTCCTGCCCCCTGCTTGGTGTTCGTGTATTGGGAGAAATGGCTGTGGTAATGCGGTTCTTCCGATGGATTTGGCAAAAGATTACTCGCTGGGTGAGTTTCAGAGAGAGCCCCTTCCTCATGACATGCTGGGGCGGGAGGTTCTGCTCAGTGACCTCTAGGTCACACAAACCCATTTGCGGGGGGAGGCGGGGACACTCACGGCCCCTTCCCCTCTGTGATGGCCTTCTTGCCAACCATGTGCCCCTCTCTTGTCTCTCCTCTCCCTGTCTCGGTTCTCAGGTTTTCTTCTGGAAACACAAAGCTAAGTCAACCGTCTTGGAACACCATGACTCCCAGAAAAGTGTAGTGAAGGTGGAGAAGAGTCCCAAGGTGATTGAGACTTTGAAGTTGGTTGAGCCCTGCGAAGAGGCTAAGGTCTCCAAGACGGCGGAGACCCCCAAGGTGGCTGATCCCTTCACGTTGGTCAAATCAACAGATAAGGGTGAGGTGGCACAGAAACGTGTGGGCCGGTCCCTGCTGCAGCTGCCCTGGACAGCTGTCAAGTCTGTCTCCACACTCATGGTCTCGACCCTGCACAGTGGCTGGCAAATGTGCAGCTGGAAGGTGAGCACCCTATTACCTGGTTCCCAGTGGTCCTTTCACCCTCCCTGATCCCTCATGACTCCTCCCCCGCTCCAATCACTTGGCTGACATTTGTTTTGTGTGCCTCTCAGGCACTGAGGCGGGCAATCGAGGCTACACGGTGAACGAGATTTACCCAGACTAAGGGAGCTACAGACAAGATCATAGGCATTGTTGGTTCAGTGTCTTAGGGCTATGACAGGGGAGGTCAGGGGTCTGTAGGAGCCCAGAGGAGGAGCATCTCATGCAGACTTGGCGAGTCAAGGAAGGCCTTCCTAGCAGAAGAGACGGTGAAGCTGAGACCCGAAGGATTGGCCCTGCCTTGGGGTGGAGTGGGGTGCAAGGAAGTGAGGGGGGCATTCCATGAAGACAGAATAGCAAGGGGGCTGGGGTGGGGGGTTGCCGGCCCAACGTGATGGGTTTGGGCAGTCCTGGGGCCAAGGGTCAGCTTGTACAAGGCAGAGTGGTTGGCCATCTGTGCAGTTTGGGTTTGACCCTAAGAGCAATGGGAACCCTTGTAGACATTTGAGCGGAGGAGTGACACAATCAGATTTTAATTTAGAAAGCTCCCCTGCTGTCATAGGTTGTGGTGTAACCGCTCTGGAAACAGTTTGGTAGTGTCTTTCTTTCTTTTTTTTTTTTTAAGATTTTAAAATTTTTATTTCAGAGGGAGAGGGAGCAGACTCCCCGCTGAGCAGGGAACCCGATGCGGGGCTCGATCACAGGCCCCCAACACCATGACCTGAGCTGAAGGCAGATGCTTAACCAATTGAGCCACCCAGGCGCCCCAGTTTGGTAGTTTCTTATAAAACTAAACTTGTAATCATCATATGCCAAGCAGTCATACTCTTGGCATTTATCCTAGATAAATGAAACTTTATGTTCACACAAAAATCTCCACGTGAATGTTCAGAGCAGCTTTATTTGTAATAGCCAAAACCAATCCAAACGTCCTTCAGTGGGTGAATGGTTAAACTGTGATGTCTCCATACCTTGGAATACTTCTCAGCCTTAAAAAGAAACAAATTATTGATGCACCCAACAACTTAGATGAGTCTCCGGAATTATGCGGAGTGAAAACAACTAATCCCCAACCAATATTATATATATATAATATATATAATATATATATAAAATGATTCTATTTATATTATATACCACTCTTAAAATAGCAAAATTATAGAACTGGAGACTTGATTAGTGGTTTAGTGATTGCCGGGGTCTAGGGGTTGGGGGTTAGCAGGTAGGTTGTTATAAAAGGAATGAGGAATTCTTGTGATGATGGAAATGTTCTGTGTGTTGACTGTGGCAGTTGGCGACATGAACCTGCGTATGTGAGATAAAATTGGGTAGAATTTAATACACACACAACTGAGTGCAAGCAAAGGGGGACATGTGAATAAGATCAGTGAATTGTATTGGTGTCATTATTCTGACCATGATTCAATATTATAGTTTCGCAAGATTTTACTATTGGGGGAAATTGGGTAAAGAGCATACGAGGACTCTAGTATTTCTCACAACTGCATCTGACTACAATTATCTCAAAGTCAGAAACGTAATTTTAAAAAGGGAAGTGTCTAGATCGCTACCAAACCAACTTATTTTGGCCTTGAATGAAGTATTACAGCACTAATAAAAAGTTCACTTGGCACCCTGTGATGGGCGGGTCAGAAAAGGACAAGAGGAGAGGCAGGGTATTTAAGAGGTAGAATTGTTGTACCAGCTGGTTGATTGGATGACAGTGAAGGGGGAGAGAGAGACAGAAGTCAGAGCGGGCTGGAGCCATTCACTTCGTTGGAGAATGAAGGAACAAGAGCAGACTTAGGGGAGCAAGTGATGAGTTGAGGGCATTGGGACAAGATGAGTTGAGATGTTGGTGGAATATTTGCATGGAGATACCTAGGAGACAGTGAGATATACAGGCCTGGAGATGCGGAGGGAGCTCTGGACTGAAGATGGAGGTCAGGGGGCCATTCTGACCTTAATTTTTTTTTTTTTAAGATTTTATTTATTTGACAGAGACACAGTGAAGAGAGGGAACACAAGCAGGGGGAGTGGGAGAGGGAGAAGAGGCTTCCCGCCGAGCAGGGAGCCCGACGTGGGACTCAATCCCAGGACCCCGGGATCATGACCTGAGCCGAAGGCAGACGCTTAATGACTGAACCACCAGGCGCCCCATTTTTTTTTTTAAGATTATTTATTTATTTGAGAGAGAGAGAGCACAGCTGGGGTGGGGGGCAGAGGGAGAGGGACAAGCAGACTCCCCGCTGAGCAGGGAGCCCCACATGGGGCTTGATCCCAGAACCCTGGGATCATGACCTGAGCTGAAGGCTTAACGGACCGAGCCACCCAGGCACCCCAACCCTGCCCTTCATTTTAACACAATCTCCCGGAAACCCTAGTGAGGACTCAAAGATGTGTGAGACATGGTGCCTGTCTTTCAGGAGCTCGAATTCTAGTGTTGAAAACAGGTCTGCAGAACAAAGAGCAGATGTCATGCCAAATGTTGAGGCAAACACAAGGGTAGAGACAAAGAACACCTAATGCAGCCTGGGAAGGCTTCCTGAAGGAGGCGGTGCCTGAGCTAGGCCTGACTGGAGGAGTTGGCTCTAGAAAAGCCTTTGCTGTTCATCTGGCAGTGGTTGTATCCCTGATTTCTCCCTAGATGAAGCTATTTACGTGTGCACATCTTCTCTCTCTCTCTATTGTAGTCCTCTGTGAGTTCTACCTCCATTTCCTCCCAGATGAGGCCTGGGTCCCCTCTGGAGACGCCGGAGGCTGAGATGCTGCGGGAAGTGCACCTAATATTGTGGGCCATCCGGAAACAGCTACAGCAGCTTGCTCGCAGGCAGGAGAGGCGGAGGCGGCGCCACATCCGGGTCCACACTGGCCCCCAACCTGACACAGTTCAGGGCCTGAAACAGGATGCCCGGAGTCCCCTCTAGGGGGGAGCCCCACATCCTCCAAAAAGCCCCACCTCACTCTTAGGTAAGGTTGATAGGAGAGGTTAGGGCAGCAGGCCAGGAGTTGTGGGTGAGGAGAAGTTTTCATACTGTCACCTCTCATCGGGAGCCCAAGTCCAGGCCTGGGGTCCCACTTATTCCCCTTCATTCCGTTTATTCAATTTATTTAAAAAAAAAAAATATTATCCAAATGTTGGGAAATAAATATCAGATATTTCGGAGTAAATATAGTCTGTTTGTGGATAGCCAGAGGCAATGAGGGGAACTTGGGTGGGGCAGGGCGGGGCACCTCGGGCTGGCCCAAACATGTGTGGGAGTAACTTGGGGGCTTGGGGGGGATCCCCATGTCCAGGGCCCCCTGGGCCCAAACCCACTTCCAGGGACTGATTGCCTTTGGCAACTCTGCCAGGCCAGCAACTCCGGGCATCCTGTCCGCAGCAGAACCCCTTTAGTGAAGATACGTGGCGCCTCCCAGGTCCTGAGCCCATGCTCTCCCTGGCAATCCTACAAAGACGGGCGTTTTGCAGAGGTTGAGGGACTTGAACAAACGAGACCTGCTGGAACTGCCCACTGCCCCGCCCCTCTGGCCCTCTGGGGCTCCCGCATAGCGAGGTCAGTGGGTCTGAAGACCCACGCGGCGGCGGCAGCCGGACCCGCATCGGTGGGTTAGGCTCGCAGGCCCTGCTGGCCGCGCCCTCGCCGAGAGCGGCCGAAAACTACAACTCCCAGGGTTCCGGGAGGCGCCGGGGGCGGGGCTGGGGCCGCGCGGCTGCGCCCGAGAGCCGACCGTGCTGCTGCGGGTGAGGGTGTCGGCCTGGCTCCTGGGGAGTTGGAGCGGGGGGGTGCGGGTCGGGGGCAGGCTCGGCGGGAGGCCGTGGTGTTTTGGAGGAGGTTGGGGGACGGGAGGCAACACGAGGGGAGACCCCTCTCGGACTTAGTCCGCCCTCTTGCCCGGCCACACGGAGGCGCAGCGGTGGCTCCCCAAGGAAAAGCAGAGATATTTCACAAAGTCTGCAAAATTAGGGCATTTCAGTGTCCACAGGGCTTGGGGGTGCGGTGGGGAAGGAGGAAGGGATGCCAGCAGAGGCCCCGGGGAAGGGGGAGAGAGGGAGAGGGGGAGGAGGAGGAAGGGTGCGGCTCGTTGTGCTGCTGGGTCTGGCTCGGGGAGTTGGTGCGAATAGCAAGCAGGTGGTGGGCGTGAGCAAAGCTGGGGTAGTGAGCAAAGGGGACGGATTGTTGGAAGCACCCAATTCCCTAGAGAAGTCAGCAAACTACTCGCCTCCCCCCAGAACCCCCTCCTCACCCCTCACTGCTCTGGAAGAGTTTGGGCCCCCTTGCTGGGAATCCGGGTTGCCTTTCCCAAAAGTCGGGAACTGCACCAGGCTGCCCAGCCCTATAGTCCTGCTACCCTGAGCCTATTAGCTGTCCACTGCACCTCAACCTTGCCAGCCAACGGAATACCAGTCACCGCTCATTAAGCTCCTACTGTGACTACTTTTAGGTCTCCTTCTAAGTAATTCTCACAACAGCTTTGTGATGAAGTATTAACTGCTTCCGTTTCTTGGAGGAGAAAACCGAGGGACAGAAAGGTCATGTTTAATAAGATCATGTAGCTTTCATTGATCCAACTGATGAGTCTAGCTCACACTGGACATGTAACATACATGTTACACGCACACATACACGTTACACTGCAGGTGTTCAGTACATGAAATGGCTTCACTGGGAATGTGTCTTGAGTTTGGCATGAAGGCAAAGACTGTTCGGGTGGGGAGTCAAAACAGGCGGATACACAGTGGCTCATTTCTGGGGCTTTCAATCACCAATTATTCCTCACCTCTGCCTGTGTGCCGGGAACCATTCTGGGGCCCAATGGCATTGGTGCAGGGTCTGTGTCCCCGGGTGTCCAGAGGCTGGAAGGTGCTTCACTGCGTGAGCAGCCCCTCCCAAGTCCTTAGAGACAGGCTCCTCTTCCGATTGGGGACCTTAAGGTTTTCAGTGGGAGGATGGTGGGGTAGGGTTAAGGGTGGCCTGGAGGGTCACTGGTAAATAGCCTTGCAAGTAGCTACAGGCCCAGGAGCCAATCCAGGCTGGAAGCTGGGGGCTTATGGGAGGGAATACTGCCTTCATTTTTCTTTGGCTTCTTTAGCATCTTGGGAGTGGGAGGGGAGGAAAGGAAGAAGGTGAGTTCAGCCCGCAGCCAAGGGAGCTGTTGGCACCTCCCATCGCTCCCTCCCTCCCCAGACATGATGGAGTCCTGTCTGGGCTTGGCCAAGCAGGGGAATGGAGACTTGTAGGAGAGAGGGGGGTGGGATGGAAGAGAAGTCCACAGACCTTGCTTTTCCTAGATGTCTCCGTGCACCCAGGTGGCCTCCTTCCTCCCCATCCTAAGTAATCCAGCCCAGAGCCCTAGGCAAGGCCTGTGGTGGGGCCTGGGGAGGAACTTTCCAACTGGGAGGGAAGTATAAGGAATCTCCCCGGGGTAGTGATTTACAGAGAAGGATGCTTACTCACCCCAGCCCTCTCCTGGTAGAAAGAAGTAGAGGACAGAGTGACCCCTGCAGAAATCTGCCTCCTGATGACAGTCTTGTGAAAAACTCCCACCTTGGACACCCTCCCCTCCCATCCCCATCAGACCTCAGGCACCTCTCCCCCAAAGCTGCTCGACTTCATGAGGCCAAAGCAGTAGGGCTATGGGTGGGCTGAGTTGGGACCAGAGTCCTCCTTTATTTTCAAAAGAGAGGGGCCCTAGGAATGTGGGGAGCAACATGAGAGTGCTGGTCCCAGATGCCCTCGCTCTCTGCCCCATCTCCCCTTCTCCTCCACCATCATCTGATGGCCTGAAAATGTCAAATCTTTTGTCCGGCTCCACCACACAGCAAAACATGTCATACCCTTGCTGAAACCTTCCAATAGTTTTCCATCCTTCTTGGAAAAAAATCCATACTGTTCCTTTTGTCTAAAATGCCCTTCTCTCAGATCTTGGCACCGTGGGCTCCTTGCCGGTCTGGATTCTGTGCAAATGTCGCCACGTGTCTTCCCGAACCCTTTCCCTGATGGCCTGACTTAGAAATCAAGAGAGACCCACTGTCCTGGCCATCCTCTGCCTCTTGCCATGCTTTGTCTTCGTGTAGTACTTAACAGTATCTGAAATTATATTTCCTTATTGGCCAGTATACTTGGGAGGCAGTGCAGTATAGTCGTGAAGAGCATGGGAAGCGATTTGAACTAACACTTTCTGGATGTGTAACCTTGGGTAAATCGGCTAACCTCTCTGAGCCTTGGTTTCCTCATCTGTAAAATGGGGAAAGTAGTAAGTAGTACCTGTATCACTGGGTTGTCGTGAGAATGAAGGAAATGATGCTCAGCACAACACAAGGACTCAGTACATGTTAGCTGCTAGGAGTATGATGATGGTTACGACGTACGGTGTACGGTTTCTATCCCCATGGCCTAAAACAGTACTGAATAAAACAAAGTAAACGTTCACCTAGTCTGTGGGAGGCACACTCCGACCAGCTGTGTTTTGGATGCCACGCCATTTTGGAAGTGACCAGAAATGCCATGTGCAGCGAGTAGCAGGAAGAGCACTTGACAGAGAGTCCAAAAGCCCTTGGTTCTGGACTCAGTATTGCTGCTACTGGGCCTTGGGCTCTTCAAATAAAATAATGGGTTGAAGCAAATGGTTCTGCTCCCTGCCAGCTTCCGGGGGTTCTGGTTTGAGCCCTGGGCTCCCTTTATCCACCACATAGTCTTCAGGGTTGGGGACACATGGTGCCTTCAGCTCCCCTCAACCCCACCACCTAACAGCCCAAAGCTGCCGGGAAGAGGGTCGACCCAGGGAAAACATTCTTGGTTTAAGCCCTTGAACCCAGAAACAAAGTCTCAGCCCTGGACAGCGGGTCTTCTCTTGACCCGCGTCACCCCCTCCCTTTTGGCCTCATCTGCTCTCCTATCTGACCGCTGGGGGGGAGCCAGCCCTGACCGAGCCCCACCAGGGGCTGGACCCAGGCCTGAAGGCTGAAGGCTTCGGCCTCAGTTATTCTCGGACGCGCAGACAGGGCGTGTGTGCAGAAGCACGCGCCTGTGTGCACTTGCGGGTATCGGTGGCTAAATTTTGACCTGTTCCTGTCTTCCCCCTCAGGAGTGGCAAGACCGAGATTAACTAGAGGGCTGGTAATGCTGTCTGCCCCTTTGCTGGAGGCACCTATCTGCTCCTTGGGTCATTCTGGGGGTGCTGGGCAGCCAGCCTGTTAAGATCTCTGAGGGGGAAATGGACCAAGGGTAGGGATCTCCTCTTTCCTTCTCGGTCCTCTTTGTCTCAAAAGCGGAGCCCACCCACCCCACACCTGTCTGCCCACCTCACCGGGGATGCTCGGGTCTGTGTCCCTGCCATAGCTGAGTCATGGACTTCTTCCTATTTCCCTTTCCCTCAGTGCCTCCCGGGGTGAGTGGCTGTAGAGGGGCAGGTTTTGCAAGACAGGCTTGGTGTTTTGTGTTGAAGGAGGAGTGCACAACTGAGGTGTGGCCGCGGCTGGCTCAAGCTGGGGCGGAGAAGGCCCTAAGAAGGCCGGTCCCCGGGATGCAGGGGGTCCGAAGCACCCTTCGCCGGCTTTCTCTCTCCCCTCCAAGTTTAAGAGCCAGCTGTTTTTCCTTTATTGTTTATATGCTCTGACACTTTTTCAACTGGGTTATGGGTCTTTTCTAGAGGCCCACGTAGTTCAATACAGAGTTTAAGAGCCTGCCCTCTGGAGCCAGACTCCCAGGTTTTGAGTCCCGGCTCTACCACTTACTAGCTATATGGCCTTGGGCAAGTTGCTTAACCCCTCTGTGCCTCAGTCACCTCAGCAGCAAAACGGAGGTAATGCAGGGATGTTGTGAGGATTGTATGAATTAAGGCACAGAAAAAAACTTAGAACAGTCCTTGCCACGTATTATGTGCTGTAGACATGCTTGCTTTTATTATTATTTCTTATTGATATCTAGAAGCTCTGGATATAGAAAGGGTGTTAACCCTTTCTGGGATATGAGTTGCTGAGGTTTTAACACAGTCCTCTGTTTTTTCTTTTAACTTTTTATTTTGGAATAATGTGGATTGGAATGCAGTCATCAGAAATAATATCCAGTTTTCCCACGTAGAAGTGAAATCTTTACAAAAATTACTTGGCATATATACTTTGTTTTTAAAAAATTATTCATTATCGAGGTGAGATCTTATGGTATCTGCCTTTCTCTGCCTGACTTATTTTACTTAGCAGGATGCCCTTAAGGTCCATCCATGTGGTCACAAACAGCAGGATTTCCTTTTTTTATGGATGAATAATATTCCATTATACATATATATACAGTTTCTTTATTCATCCACCAATGAGCTTGTAAGTAACGCCATTATAAATAATGCTCTCTTTTCTCCACATCCTCACCAACACTTATTTCTTGTCTGATGACAGACATTCTAACAGGTGTGAGGTTTTTACCATACAGATAGAGTTTTGACGTTTTTTTTTAAAGATTTTATATATTTATTTGTCAGAGAGAGCGAGCACAAGCAGAGGGAGAAGCAGACTCCCCGCCGAGCAGGGAGCCTGATGCGGGGCTCAATCCCAGGACCCCGAGATCATGACCTGAGCCGAAGGCAGACGCTTCACCGACTGATCCACCCAGGTGTCCCGAGTTTTGAAATTTTTTATGGGGTCAGAGAGATCCTTGTGGTGTAACTCGGAGCGCAGCGTGTCTCCATGTAAGACCTTTCCGGGGTGTCTTGTAGCAGTTAGGATGAAATCCAATCTCCTTACCTCAGTTCCTGGCTGGGGTCCCTGCCCACCTGCCTGACCTCATCTCTCCAGGTTTGTCTGTGCTGTCACTTCCACGGCGCTTGGCTGGTTTCCATTTATTTCCTCTAACCCCCCTGGGCCTTTGCAAATGCTGATTCTTCAGTTTTGGAAGTAGTTCCCCCACATTCTTCGCCTGGCTTGCTCTCCATCCTCCTTCAGAGCTGCTGCTTCTCCAGCTACCTCAGAGACGCCTTCCCGGAGTCCCTGCCCACCCTGTCCCCTGGGCCGTGTCCCAGGGCTTACCTCAGCACAGAGTCTGGCATGCAGAAGTGCTCAGTGGATGTTTGGGGTAGGGAATGCACTGCTTGGTCCTGGCCTGTCCGCTCGATGAGTTCAGCATGGGCTTCAGGGTTCAGGCCTCAGGGTTCAGACTCACTCCCTTTGGGGTCCTGCCTTTGGCTCCCTGACTGGGCTCCCCTTCCCAAGAAGATCTTTAAGACCCACAGGCAAGCAGGGCGAAGCACAAAGCTGGGGGCTGTAAGGGAGAGGCAGGGGAGAATAAGGACTGTCCAGAAGGACTGGGTGTGAAATAGACACGAGTAGGAAGTCACGGGGGAGAACCCTCCTCATCCCTAAAAGCCCATCCAGACTCGTTCTTTCCCCTGCCACACACATTGTCCTCTACCTGCTCGCTTCTCCAGCCCATCCACAGCCCCTGAGGACAGGGTGCTACTCAGGCCCTGTTGAGACAACAGCTCCAGGCAGCATTGACAGGTTCCCCAGGCCCTTGTGCGACAATGTCCCCTCCTTTCTCCTCTCGGGACCCAGCAGCCCTGCCTCCATCATCCTCTGGTGTCCTTCCCTTCTCCTGTTCCCTGGTGAATGTTCTGGAAACTCTGGAGCCAACCAGGGAGAAGCCAGAGGATCGTCCACTCCCAGTATGAATGCGAGCAAAGGAAGGAGGGGTCAGCACACACCACAGGTTGGCTTCCCTGTCCCCTCTCCGTGAGCTCTCTGCGCAAAGAACCTGGCACCGAGCAGAGTCAGTCCCCTGAACCCAGGGCCGTGTGGGAGGGGGACTTCAAAGCCCCATCGAGTACCTTCTCTGGCTTCAAGGGGTGCCGGCTTGACTTCTAGAGCCAGACCAAGCCCCTGGGAGCAGGTAATTAGCAGTTCACAGGAGGCGGGGCCAGCTCAGAAACACTTGGGTTCAAATCCTGTCCTTCCTGGCTGTGTGACCTTGGACAAGTGAGTGAACCTTTCTGAACCTTACTTTCCTTATCCAGAAAATACGGTAACTATTTATTTCACGTGGCTGTAGGAATGTGAAGTGTCTTGCACAGGGCTTGGTACCTAGGGAAGTGGCAACAGGTGAATAGCTCTTCTAACTATATTGGAGAAGTGGTTCTCAGGATGCGGTCCCAGACCAGCAGCGCCCCGGAAGCTGGCAGAAATGCAGACTCTCAGACCCTACCCCAGACCCACTGAAACAGAAACTCCCAGGGCAGGGCCCAGCAAACTGTTTTAAGGAGACAGATGAAGTTTGAGAATCACTGCCACTTTGGGAATGCAGACCGTCAGGTTCTGAAGGACACGTCAAAATCACCTGGGGGCTTGTTAAAAATACAGATTCCTGGCCTCAAAGCCAGGGATTGAGGTGAGGCCTGGGAACTATATTTTAACCTGAAATGAGTTTGGGGTTGGGGGGAGGTCCGAGCACCAGAGGCTGCCCTGGGGGAAAGTCATGGAAGGCACTTCGGGTAGTCGAAGGCTCCAGCCCTGGGGGGCTGAGGACTCCCATCCGGTGGCAGAGGGGATATAAAGCTGGAAACTGAAGGAATTTGCACTTTACCCTGAAGTCGCTGAGTAAGAGGGAGGACGGGCACACAATGAGGGCAGTGCGTGCCAGACCTGGCCACCCGCCCAACCCCGTGACGTCACCCCACAAGCCCGGGGACCCTGGCCGTCCGGGGGTCTCTCCCCGGCCTCCTCCCTCGGTCCGGCGGCTGCAGGGGGCGAGAGGCCCGGCCCGAAGGCACCACGCTCGGGGTGGGACGACGGCAGGACGGCCGCCGAGCCGGGAGACCCGCGCGGCCCGTCACCTCGCGCTCCTGGGCTCCAGGTGGCGCTGCGGTGCGCGGACGCGGGTTCCGCCCGGGCCTCCCCCGGGGCCCCGGGAAGCGAGCTGGCGGCGGCGGCAGGGTCCGCGAACAGGGAGGGGACCCCGTGTGAGCCCCCCGACGGCGTTAGCCCGCGGAGGGGCCGCCCGCCGTGGCGACGTGGGCCGTGGCACCCTGGTTCCACGGGACCGGGTATTTCTAGTTAGAACGACTACTCCGCAAGCTAGTGAAACCCGTCCCCTGTCCGGGAACAGCCGACCCCTCTTTTCCTCCCGTGTGTCGGCGGCTCCTGTTCTTGTTGCCATGTCCACCATCACGGGGCCCCTTACTTCAGGCCTAGCAGAGCTTTGCATCCATAATCTCATTTCGTCCTGAAGGCAGACCATCCCTTAGGCCCGAAAGCCATCACCGCCGTTTTCCAAATCAAAAAATTACGCTGAGGAGGGGTTCATAACTCCTCTAAGAGCTCACAGTGATATTGGACGGGACACAGGTCTGCCAGGCTGGAGCCTTCTCCGTCCTTCAGGGCCACCCGTTACTGTTGTGTAGGTTGTGCACTGCACAACTCTATAATCAACAAAGATGTATGGAACCATTAAGGCAATTTTCCATCACATGGCAGTGAAGGGCTTTGCGGAAGGGGCATTTTTCTAATTTGCCCAGAATTGCTTTCTGGGCTGCCCCAGTGTCCCTGCAGCCTTCTCTCCAAGTTTGCTCCTCCTCTTCCCAGCAGGTGCATCTGGCATCCAGATTCCACGGCCGCACTTGGCTTTCTGCAGGAGCCTGGCCCAAGGTATCTAATCTCAGGTGACATGGCATGACACTACTCCTCAGTGGGATCTGTACCTATTAACAAATCCATGCTTGTGTGTGTGTGTGTGGGGGGGGGTGTTGGGGGTCACCGCATCTGCCAGGCCATAACTATGCCTTACAGGTGAGAGTGTCTCGTGAGCAAGATGGGATTTTCCTAGCAGGATTCCTTGGGGGGCACAGGCCAGGTGGATGAGCCCTATGAACCAGGCATGTTGATCCTCCAAGCTGATACTATAAGGGCTAAGAGGAGGAACCCTCCCCTTCCCAGGGCCACACTGGGCACCCTGCAGTTTTGAGGGTGGACAGAGGGGATCTGGAGAGGATAGACATGGTCTCAGGAGCACTGAGCTCATTGCATGGATGGTTCCAGCACCAGTGGGGCAGAGATGATGCTGGGAGTGGAGTGACAGAAGCTGGCCTGGGGTCTGGAGAAGAGGAGGAGAAGGATATGGAGGACCAGTCTCCTGGAAGTGGAGGAGGGGAGGGATGCCTAGGCTGCACTGGGTGAGGGGGACCACCCCGGGCTGGGACCCCTGGCCTGAGGGTGGAGAAGGAAGAGGAGAGTTTGATCGGATCGGGGGACCCTGGTCTGGGTGCCCAATGTCCCAGCGTAGCTTCAGCCGGTGGTGGAGCTCTCTCGGAATGGTGGCTTCCCATTCCAGGGCTTCCTCTGTTCCTCCCTTACACCTCGGTTCCTTGCTCAATGGATGACTCCCACAGCACAGAACCTGCTCCTCCCCTCCAGCTATCACTGCACCCACTTCATGTTTCTAGGGTTTTCTCTATTGCCAAGGAGCAGCCATGACCTCAGGCCTGACTCTTTTAAGTTGCATCAGGATACCTGCTGCTTCCTGCCATGCCTGGTGGGCCTGGCTGTTGTGGGCACATCCATACAGTCATCCTGAGCTGCTGCTTCCGGCTGGGAGTGAGGCTTGGGGGGCTGGATGGGGAAGCTGCCTTGGCCAGTGGGGTGGGGGGAATGCTGGAGTCCTGAGGAGAAGTGAGGATCCTGGGCAGGAGAGAGGAAGAGGTTGGTTGCAGGGGATGCCAAGGGGAGGGGACCAGCTCTTGGGTGGTGGCAAAAGATTGAACTCAGTGTGTGTGTGTGTGTGTGTGTGTGTGGTGTTTTGGGGGAGGGGTTGTTCTCTCTGGAACACAAGCTGCTCAGAGATCAACTAATATAGCCCTGCCATTAAAAATGAGAAGACTGAGGCTCAAAGAGGAGAGAGATGGTGTTGTTGGAGGGGGCTGGGGGGTGGGAGGGCGGTCCTTTGACTTCTGGCCCCAGGCCCATCCTCTGCGGGATGAGTCCCTCCTACTCCTCTCTCTGTCCCCAAGAACAGACTTTGGACCGGGGACTGCAAATGTGGTATCTATGTGCACATGCGCACTTCCTCGGTGGCCCCACACTGGTGTGGAAGGCCTCTTTCTCTGCCACGTTCACGTCTTGCTGGGCTACCCCGTTCCCGCTGGCAGCCCCCTCCATCCGCCCAGCCCAGCACCAATCGACTCCAGCTCTCTGCTCATCCCGTTGGCGCCAGAGCAACAAGCCTTCCCTCAGCCTAGGATGTGGATAGGAAATGCACTGGGCCTCTGGGGGTTTTCTTAGGTCGAAGGACTGACACTGTGCATGGCAGAGACGAACTTGTGAGAAGGGGTGGGACCCCTGGCCTGAGGGTGGAGAAGGAAGAGGAGAGTTTGATTGGATCGGAGGACCCTGGTCTGGGTGCCCAATGTCCCAGCGTAGCTGATTCCTAGGGCTCTGCTTGCAGCCCAGGTTTCGCTCTCCTAAAACTCAGTGCCTAAGGCCTCAGTTCCTTGAGCAGGCTTCCTGGTCACCACGGCCACCTGACACTTTGGACATGATCAGAGACCAGTTGTGGGGCCCCCCAACCCCGGGCCTTAAGATGTGGGAGGCCACTGGATGGGCATGGCTGGACACGGGCCCTCCCCATTAACTTCTTGACATGGAGCTGACGTGGCTCCCACACAGAGGGACTCCCAGTCAGTCATTCCTCTACAATGTCAACACCAGGCTCCCCTCCCCAGTGCCTCCAACACTCCGCCAGTCTCCTACCTCCCACTCTTCCTCCTCTTGCCTTCACCTGTTTCCTTTGGCAACTCTCTGGAGCCTGGGGAAGCCCTCTCAGGACAAGATGGTCCTTCAAGACTAAATCCTTCCCACTCCGGGGCCTCCAATCTCAGCTCTCCAGGGATGGGGATGCTGCTGAGGTGAGTGTGTGGGTGGGATCCTGGGGAACACGGTGGCCAGAGCCCGAGGTGCAGCCCAGACCTGTCCCCCCAGCTGTATTCGTTTTCTGGGGCTGCTGGAACAAATTGCCACAAACCCAGTGGTGTCAAACACGAGAAATTCATTCTCCCCCAGTTCTGGCGGCCAGAAGTCTGAAATCCGTTTCCCTGAGCCGAAATCAAGGTGTGAGGAGAGTTGTGCTCCCTCCCGAGGTTCCGGAGGAGAATCCTTTTTTTTTTTTTTTTTTTTTTGCTTCGTCCCGCCTCTGGGGCCACATCACTCGGATCCCTGTCACATTGTCTCCTTCTCTTCTGTGTCACGTCTCCTGCTGCCTCCCTCTTTTAAGGACACTTGGGATGGGACCTCATATCTCTGGGAGGTCATTATTCAGCAGCATCCTACACCAGCAAAACCTGGAGGGGACAACCACATTTCTCCCCAAGTTGTGCATCCCAAATAGTATTTGCCCAAAGGCCTCTTTCATGTCCCCTGCCCCACCTCCTGGTTGGGAAGCACTAGGGTTTGTGGGTAAAAACCTGGGTATTCAGACAGACCCCAGCTGTGGTTCTCAAAGTGTGGGCCACGCCAGCAGGATGAGCATCACCTAGGAGTTTATTAGAAATGCAATTTCTAGGGGCGCCTGGGTGGCACAGTCAACTCTTGGTTTTGGCTCAGGTCATGATCTCAGAGTCCTGAGATCCAGCCCTGCATTGGGCTATGTGCTCAGTGGGGAGTCTGCTTAAGATTCTCTCCCTCTCCCTGTGCCCCTCCCCTACTCACACGTGCACTCTCTCTAAAATAAATAACTAAATCTTAAAAAAAAAAAATGCAGTTTCTTGGGCCATACTACAGACCTACTGGATCAGAAACTTCATGGCGGAGCCCAGCATTCTGTGTTTTAACACGCTCTCCAGGAGATTCTAATGCAGCTGGAGTTGGGAGAAACCACTACTTTCAACTCCTCATTTAGAAAAAAGTGAATAAAGGAGCACCTGGGTAGCTCAGTTGGTTAAGCCTCCGACTCTTGATTTTGACTCAGGTCATGATCTCAGGGTTGTGAGATCGAGCCCTGCATCAGGCTCCGTGCTCAGAGCAGAATCTGCTTGTTCCTCCCCCTCTTGCTCTTGTACACGGGCTCTTTCTCTCTCTCTCAAATAAGTAAAATCATTAAAAAAAAATGTGAATAAGACTTACAGCAAACACACAGTGATTGGTAGGATTAAAAGAAGTTATGTGCACGGAGGACTTACTCCGTGCCTGGATCTTCAGAGTAGCTGCTCAATAGATATTTGTAGCATAAATGAAGGAGCTATCCAGTGAGTAATGATGGAATATGAATGGTGTTTTTCACTTACTCGACAAACATTTACTCAGTCAGTGGGTTCTGCCTGGTATGAAAGGTAATTCCCCCCGACCTTGCCAGGTCACAGTGGAGAGGGGGTAAACTGATGTTCGCAGTGCAGGGTGAGAAGGGCCCC
This sequence comes from Mirounga angustirostris, assembly GCF_029215605.1. Lineage (NCBI taxonomy): Eukaryota > Metazoa > Chordata > Mammalia > Carnivora > Phocidae > Mirounga > Mirounga angustirostris. Next base: position 173,189,352 of record NW_026991713.1, read on the forward strand.
AGCTAAGGGGTGTTTGGATGGGCTGTATGAGCCCACAGATGGAAGGAAGGAAACCATTGTTGCTTTTCGTGCTTTCACACATGCATTATTTTTTCCATCTCTGAAAAGAGCACTAGGGTATGGTCTATTTCCTATGCTGACTTGCCGTGTGCCCATGAGTGAAATGCTTGGCCTCTGTGCACGCGGATGCATTTCCTCATCTGCAAAATGGGAATGAGCACACCCCACGGGGTTTTGTTTTAAGCAGCACGCACAACGCCTGGCTTAGAGGAGGTTCTGAAAGATGTTCGATCTCTTCTTGTAATTTCCCCCAGCGATCCTGTGATGTAGGTGTTAACATTCATTTTAAGTCCAGAAGGGAGAGAAACATGTTAGAGACCTAGGCCAAGGTTAGTTATTGCAATGGGGGGTGGGGGAGCCCAAACTGAGGCATTGAGCTCCCTGGCAGCGGGGGGGCAGACGATGAAAGGGATGGTTACTATCTTGAGAGCTCCTTAATTTACATAACAAAAGAGGCAACCAAGTTCCTAGGAGGAACCCTTAGGGCAGCTACCCCCAGGCTGGCCCTCTCCCGCTCCAGCTCCCAGATAGAGGCTTGTGGGAAGCACAGTTTGTTCAGCGAAGCTGCAACCGAGTCACAAGCCTGCTTTGATTCAAGGGGAGGGGACACAGACCTCACCTCTCAAGGAAAGGAGTGTCAAAGAAATTTTGGCCATTAAAAAAAAAAAAATCATCACATCGCACAAATCCCAAATTGTCAGAATCAGGGATAGTGTTTACAATGTGCAAAGAGTAATTTTCTCTTAATTATTCTTTTTTTAAAGATTTTATTTATTTATTTGACAGAGAGAGACACAGCGAGAGAGGGAACACAAGCAGGGGGAGTGGGAGAGGGAGAAGCAGGCTTCCCGGCTGAGCAGGGAGCCCGATGTGAGGCTCGATCCCAGGACCCCGGGATCATGACCTGAGCCGAAGGCAGACGCTCAATGACTGAGCCACCCAGACACCCAAGAGTACTCTTCTCTTATTTGACATTTATTTTCTCTCTCTGTGGCGGGCCAGGGGGCTTGGAGTCAGTGTGCTGGCCTGCAGCCTGACCTGTGCTCTCCTCTCTGGATCAGGAGAAAGGAGTGGTGGGCTCAGGGCACAATACCTCAGACTTGACCTTCTGCTGGGGGAAGGGGGTCTATCCTGCCAGCCCTGGGAATCAGGCAGAATGGGAAAGGGGGGCTGGGAGCATGGGTGTATGTGTGTGGCTGAGGGTGGGTCACAGCTGATGGAAGTGCAAGGTCAGCGACCCATCCTCCATCACTCCCCATGTGACGGGGACACAGTGTGGAAATGTCTCTGGGCTGGCCCCCACCTGTAGGCAGCAGCCAGTTGGGGAATGGGAGATGGGAAGTGAGGGTCCCTGCAGGTTTGCAGAGGGTGGTGGGCGAGGGCTGTTGCCTCATTTCTTTGACTGCCTTGGCTGTACTGGAGGGTAGCTTCCTGTGGAGCCTTTGCCCTTCCCCTGCCCTCTCCTCCCTGGCAGGACTCCTCAGCTGCCCTCTGCAATGGTCCCAGCCACTCCATGGGTCACTGCATTGGAAATCTCCCCCTGCCACTCACCAGCATGGTCCCTCGAAGGACCTCTGACCCTATCCTGTCTCCAGTCCCATCTAACCCACCCATAGCATCTGGCCCAGCAGAAGCTCAGGATGACCTTGAATGACCCCTTCCAGCACTCAGACTCACCTTCCCCAAACGAGGATCCAGGTCTGGAATCACCCCTCCCAGATGACTAAAGGGAACATCATACCTGGTGGGGTCTAACCCATCAAGACAGAACCTAAGGGCCTCAAGTGTGACCTCTTCCTGGGGACCTTCTCTGTGTCTCTTTCCCTCTTCCTTCAGCCTTCCCTCTTCCCTCCTCTCCCCACCCTTCCCTGGATGGGAGATGATGCAGAGGTGGGAGCTGCCCAGCCTGTGTGGGGGGGGCGGGGAGGGGTTAGTTGATGAGAGCTTGGGCAGGGCCCCCTCACTTGGCAATCTCAAGTAGTGCGGTCAGGGAAGCTTCTCTGCTTCTCCCCTCTTTTGCTTAGAGTAGAGGGGTGGGGGCAGTTACTGGACAATATTTGAAATTTCTCTCCTAACTCCTTCCTCCAGGGTTCCCCCTTCTCACCTTCTGCTGTCCCCAGACAGGGCTTGGTTTGGTGTGGCATGTAATTGAAATCCCTCTTTGCAGAAGAGGGTCCAGCTCTAGAACATGCCACCATGAGGAGACTCTAAAGTTAAGGATAGAGAAGGAGTCACTTGTCAGTACCTTCTTAAAGGGGAGTTTTGTTGTTTATTTTTTTAAAAGGAAAAGCAATTCTAAGCCTCTCCACTGGTCCAACCAAAAAATGTCTTAGGAAGAGTGGGGGCAGGACTGAGACCCCCTCCTTCCCTCACCTCCACCCACCCATCCTCACATGCGTATTGTTTCTGTAATGTCATTTGGTGGTGAACTTTCCACTTCCTGGAGGCCACCCATAAGCTGGCAAATAGAATGGCTTGTTCTTATCTCTGTCTACACCTAGGAGGAGGTCGTGGCTAAATTTTAAGGCTGAAATTGAGCAACTGAACTTACTGAATTCATGGCTAGTGTTCCTGTAGGGCCTTTATATCCCCTAGCAGCCAAGGCCTGCGGGCTAGTTTTAAGTTTCAGCTCTAACACTTCCTGTGTGCCAAAGCTATCTCAGCCTCCTTTAAACAAACAAACACAACTCTTTTTAAAAAAAGATTTTATTTATTTATTTGACAGAGAGAGACACAGCGAGAGAGGGAACGCAAGCAGGGGGAGTGGGAGAGGGAGAAGCAGGCTTCCCGCCGAGCAGGGAGCCCGATGCGGGGCTCGATCCCAGGACCCCGGGAACATGACCTGAGCCGAAGGCAGACGCTTAACGACTGAGCCACCCAGGCACCCCCAGACACAACTTTTTATTATAGAAACGCTCATATACAGAAGTAAAGGAGGGCGCCTGGGTGGCTCAGATGGTTAAGCGTCTGCCTTTGGCTCAGGTCATGATCCCGGGGTCCTGGGATCGAGTCCCGCATCGGGCTCCCTGCTCCTTGGGAGCCTGCTTCTCTCTCTCTCTCTGTCTCTCATGAATAAATAAATAAAATCTTAAAAAAAAAAAAAAAAGAAGTAAAGGAAATATTATAATAACCCCCCACGTACCCATCATCTGTCTTCAACAATCACCCACATTTGGCCAGTCCTGTTTCCTCTTCACAACCACCCTCAGACACTGCTCCTCTTCCCCAAACCAACATTACTTTTAATTAACATTTTTATTAAGATCCTTATAGATTCACACGCAGTTGTAAGAAATAACACAGAAAGATCGCTTGTACACTTACCCCAGTTTCCCCCCATGGTAACTGCTGGAGACTGAATATTTGTGTTCCGCCTTAAATCCTTATGTTGAAACCTAATCCCCAGTGTGTTGGTCTTTGGAGGTGGGGTTTTTGGGAGGTAATCAGGCAATCAGTACTCTTATAAAAGAGACCCCAGGGAACTCCCTTGCCCTTCCAACAAATGAGAAGACAACCATCCACAAACCAGGAAACCATTCCTTCCTAGACATTGAATCTGCCAGCACCTTGAGCTTGGACCTCCCAGCCTCTAGGACTATGAAAAATAAATTTCTGTTGTTTATAGCCACCCAGTCTATAGTATTCTGTTATAGCAGCCTGAGCCGACGAAGAGAGCAACGTTTTGCAAAACTATACTATCTCAAGGATACTGACATTCGTATAATCCACCAACCTTATTTGGATTTCCTAGTTTTGTACTCATTTGTGTGTGTATATTAATTCTATACAATTTTGTCACCCGTGTAGGTTCCTGAAGCTACCACTACAGTAAAGGAAACGAACAGTTCCAACACCAAAGGATCTCTGGTATTGCCCTTTTATGACCATGCCCACCTCCCTCCCTCCATTTCATCCCTAGCACTTGGCAATCACTAAATCTGTCTTCCGTTTCTAAACTCCTATCATTTCTGAAATGTTAGATAAATGGAACCATGTGGCATGTGGTATTTTATTTTGGGATTGGCCTTTATTATTATTATTATTATTATTATTATTATTATTATTATTGCCCAGCATAACCTAGCCAATTCATCCAAGTTGTCATATATCAATAGTTTGTTCATTTTGATTGCTGAGTACTATTCTATGGAATGGATAGGCCATAGTTTAACTCTTTACCTGGCGAAGGACATTTGGGTTGTTTCCAGTTCTTGGCTATTACAAATAAAGCTACTATAAACATGTGTAGAGGGTTTGAAGTGCTCAGGGAAATGGAATTAGCTACCACATTCTGGGGACCACAGGTGCTTACTGGGTCCATCATTGTTTCTAAGGGCTTTTCAGTGGACAGAATTAGAATATACTTTTCGGGGCACTTGGTGGCTCAGTCAGGTAAGTGTTTGCCTTCGGGTCATGATCACAGGGTCCTGGGATTGAGTCCTGCATGGGGCTCCCTGCTCAGCGGGGAGCCTGCTTCTCCCTCTTCCTCTGCCTGCCACTCCCCCTGCTTGTGCTCTGTCAAATAAATAAATAAAATCTAAGAAAAAAAGAATTCGGATATACTTTTCAATTTAAACTAAAATACACCAAGAGTTTCTAAGCTACTTCCTAAATTCAAGACAACAGGGAATTTGCATAACACCATTGATTTTGTATATGTATCTCTTTTCACTATGCCAAAATTCCAGTTCTGATAATATCAGCATAATTATGTTTTATCCTACACATTTTCACAGGTTCCTAACATGACTACTGAATACAATTTAAAATTTTAAGGCAGGGTTTTTTTTTTTTTTTTTAAGGTTTTATTTATTTATTTGTCAGAGAGAGAGCACAAGCAGGGAGAGTGGCAGGCAGAGGGAGAAGCAGACTCCGCGTTGAGCAGTGACCCAGATGCTGGACTCTATCCCAGGACCCTGGGATCATGACCTGAGCTGAAGGCAGACGCCCAACCATCTGAGCCACCCAGGTGTCCCATTTTTATTTATTTTTTTTATGGGAGTTAATTTTGTTCTTAGGGTAGATCTTTGGGATGTATAGTTAAATTACTGTGTTTTCAAATCATTTAGAAGAGTTCCCTTCTGTGTAGCTACCCCAGCAACTAGATACACATTTAGGTTCATCTGTTTCATTTTACTTTCAACTTAGGGACTGATTTTTTTAAATTAAAGATTTTATTTATTTACTTAACAGAGAGAAAGAGAGAGAGGGCGGAGAGATGCAGGCAGAGGGAGGGGGAAGCAGGCTCCCCGCTGAGCAGGGAGCCCAATGTGGGGCCCGATCCCAGGACCCTGAGATCATGACCTGAGCCGAAGGCAGACACTTAACCGACTGAGCCACCCAGGCACCTAGGGACTGATTTTTTTTAAAAATATTTTATTTATTTATTTGATAGAAAGAGACACAGGGAGAGAGGGGGCATAAGCAGAGGGAGTGGGAGAGGGAGAAGCAGGCTCCCCGCCAAGCAGGGAGCCTGATGCGGGGCTCGATCCCAGGACCCTGGGACCATGACCTGAGCCGAAGGCAGACGCTTAACGACTGAGCCACCCAGGCGCCCCCGGGACTGATTTTTAAAAATTAATTTTTGTCACATAATAATGGAAAACATAGGTTTCCAAAGTCAAAGAAAACGAACTATATTCAAAGTCTAGCCTGTTTTCCTTTTATTCTGTTCTCTCCTTCTCAATGTCAGTAACCATGAAAAGTTTTTGAATTATACTTCCACGTAAAAAAAACACACACACACACACACACAAGTATTTACATTTGTATCTCTCTACTCTCACAAATGAATAGTAGAGGGAATTCTCATACTTTCTTTTTCTTCTCTTCAGCAGGAAAGCCTGCAGAGTGTTTCACCCCAGAGATCCTCGGGAGCATTTTGTGTGTGTTAAATGCGGCCAGCTATGCATTCCACCTGATCTTCCACAGCAGTTTCTGGTAAGATAAAGCATGAGAAAACTATCAAACTGCAAAGTGGTACCCAAACGTGCCTGTTGACTGAATATTAACCCCCTTTGGGGAGAGCCTCGAGAGTCATGCGCCCGACTTAGCACATTTTGCACAAGAAGAAACAGAGGCTCACAGAACTGAGAGCACCTGCCCCAAGGAACACAGGGAACGGACAAGCGATCCAGTCTCCTGCCCCGTAGTCTAGAAGTCCAGGTAAATCCACCGAGACTTTCTTTTTAAAAACTGTATATTCAACATACAGATACGTATTTTTATAGAGACGAATACTGTAGGGAGCCCTCGAAGGAGGAAAAGTCACAAAAGGCCATAAGGCGGAACGAGGCAGTTACCGCCCGGGCAACCACGAACGCCCAGAGTCCCGGGAAGGAGCCCGCAGCTGGGCTCGGCGAGCCCCGCCCTCACTCATACTGGGAAGCTCCGGTCCCAGGGCCGAGGAACGCCGGGAGATGCTGCGGAGGCGCTGACGAGGGAGGGCCAACGCGGGGCCTCCTGACCTAAAGCTGTCTATTTGGCACCCCGACAGAAGGGACTGAGACACACTCTGGACTCGAGCAGAAGTCAAGTAAAGACTGCAGGACAGAGACGCCACATCCAGGTTTCCGAAGGAGAAATGGTCCTCGTGAGGACCCGTAGGGCTTCCGCGGGCGGCGGTTCCGAAACTCCGGCTTAGGGGCGGGGCCGAGGTTTTGCGGGCGGAAGCCCGCGGGAGACAGGCAGCCGAGGAACGGAAATGACGCTTAGTAGCGCCAATGGGATGGAGCGGGGGCTGGTCTTCCCGCCCCATTGGGTAGGGGCAAGCGGTTTCCGGTAGCGGCATCCGGGAGGGGCGGCGGAGGGGGTGGGGTGGCGATTTCGTGTCCCGTGACCCCTGGCCTCCGGAGACCTTGCACCCCCGCAGCCACACCAAGATGATGGGCTGTGGGGAGGCCGAGCTGGAGTCGGCCGGAGGGGAGGAGGCATTGGCGGCCCCCGGGCCACCCCCAGAACCCCGCGCCCCGGAGCCCAGAGCCCCAACGCCCGAGCCTGGCCTGGACCTGAGCTTGAGCTCGCGGTCCGAGACCCCCGAGCGGCCGACCAGCTGCCCCGGCCGGCGGAAGGGGCGGGCGGACCGGCGGGGCGGGGCCCGCAAGGGGCGGCAGGTGAGCTGGGGGAAGGCCTGGCCGCCAGGCCGCAGACAAGCCCGCGCCCACCTATTCACCGTCCCGCTCTCTGCTCCCAGGTCCGCTTTCGCTTGGCGCCGCTCTCCCCCGTGCGGTCCGAACCGCCGCCGGCCGCCGCAGCACCTAGCGAGAAGCCCGCGGCACCGCAGGACCTGGGGGCGCCCGCGCAGCAGAGCAGCCTGGCTTTGAGCCTCGAGTTGCAGGCCGCGCGGGCTGCAGCCGGCAGCCAGTTCGATGCCGCGAAGGCCGTGGAGGAACAGCTGAGAAAGTCGTTCCAGACCCGCTGCGGCCTGGAGGAGAGCGTGGCCGAGGGTGAGAGAGAGACGGCCGGCGGGGCGCGGGAGCGGGGATGAGAGGCGCCGCTCACCCCACTCCCCACTGCGGTCTCAGGGCTGAACGTGCCGCGCTCCAAGCGGCTCTTCCGAGACCTGGTGAGCCTGCAGGTGCCGGAGGAACAGGTTCTGAACGCTGCGCTGAGGGAGAAACTGGCGCTCCTGCCGCCGCAGGCCCGAGCCCCGCCCCCAAAGGTGAGGGACCTGGGCTTGTTTCCGTGTCGTGCCCCCTTCCCCTTCCCGAGTGTAACCTTGGCTTTGGGCTCCAATTCCCAACAGGAGCCACCTGGGTCAGGGCCAGACATGACCATCCTTTGTGACCCAGAAACGTTATTTTATGAGTCTCCACACCTGACCCTGGACGGTCTGCCTCCTCTCCGTCTTCAACTCCGGCCCCGCCCTTCAGAGGATACCTTCCTCATGCACCGGACACTGAGGCGATGGGAAGTGTAGACGTGGAGGCTCCCTGGATTGCTAATTAATATTTTTGTGTTAAAACTGTTTTTCAGAATAAAGTGGTTTTTGCTAACAAATGGGACTCTTCTTGGGAGACTTAAAAGGGGGTCAAGCCTCAGGATGAAAGCTGTCTGGAAGTCAAGTTTTTGGCCTTTTTGGAATTTGGTAGTGATGGCAAGTTGAGAACACTGTCCCACCTCTTCCCCTTACTTCGGTCATAGGACCACGTTGTTACTTTGCACTTTTTTTTTTTAAATAGTGAAAGCATGCGTGAGGGGGTAGGGGGAGATGGGAGGGAGCAGAAGGAGAGCGTCGCAAACAGGTTCCACGCTCAGCGCGGAGCCGGAAGCAGGACTTCCAGGAGTCTGATGCTCAACCCACTGAGCCACTCAGGTGCCCCTGCACTACTTATTTCTGATCACTTTAACATGTGGGTGGGTCTCAGTCTGTTAAACTTCAGGGAGTCCTTCCCTAATTACCTGGCTCAAGGACCCTGCAAGACAGCAGGCTGTTTGCACCCAGTTATTGAAATTACTTCCTTGCTTTTACCTCTAGGGGCCTTGCCCATCTTGTTTACACCAGATCCAAGAGTGCTCAATATTTGTTGAATGAATATTCAAAGTTCCAGGAACACTTGAGGAGCTGCTGAAGAGTTTCATGTTAATTGCCTATTCATCCAGTTGCACATCACAAAAAAGGTGGGTGGGTGGTCTGATCAATAGTGCCTTTTCCTAGCTCCACTGTTAATTCTTCCAAAGTTAGCCTCCTGTCCAAAGCTCCCACAAAAAAATTCTTGTCAGTGGGTTTTTTGGGGAGGGGAGATGGACTCTCTGCTTCAAGTTTCACATAAAAATTCACATTATATCCCTCCTTCCTGATTAGAGTTGTTTAGTTGTGTATAGATTTGACTAGCATTTAACTCAATCCTCCCAACCACTGAAAAATCTGTCTTCTTCTTGAGACTCGTTTGGGCAGAGGAAGCACAGGTTCTAATGGGAGGCACCATCCCTTCCCCATTAGCTAGAAAGTGCCAGACACAAGTGTGGGGGCCACTGCCCTAAACATCAAATTTATTGTGCTGTTCTTACATTCCAAACCCAACTCCCTCTCCCAGTGGGGGTCAGCAGAGGGAAGGATTTTCACAGTACCTGCATGCCACCCTGCCAAACTTCCCCCTCTTAACCCTCAGTCCATTCATCTGTGGTCGCTGAAACGCAGCTAGGGACAAGGGCTGAGGAGAAATGGAAATCTCCTTTGGAGAACAGGAGGAAGAGGCTAGAGAACTTGATACCCGCCCCCCCACACCCGAGGAGAACAGAGGTCAGCAAACAGTCCATGCCATCCAGCCCAGTGAGCTGGGGGAGAGAGGAAGATGTCGGTAACTCCAGCACAGCTGGGCTTGCCGCTTAGGGTGTCAGAAGTGTAGGGAGGAGGCTGGGGCAGCAACATAGGAAAAGCGTTCTTTGCAGATCCATGAAAGGAAACTTTTTTGGAGCCAAAAAGGAAAGACCTTGGGATACTTTCCTTTCCCCTCAGGTCCTTAAGAGCAGTGGGCAGCTTCTTCACACTTTCTGTTCAGGGGGCCACTTAGTGGCTGGGGGAACGGGCCTTGTGGAACAGGTACACAGAACGCTGGAAGCCTGGGGAGAGAGTGTGCAATCAGTAGGGCTGGCAGGACTTCCAAGACTCCATGGGATCTGCATCCCCTCTGCCAAGACCCCCCTCACCATCCGCGGCCCCCCATCCTCTCCCAAGTCAGCCAACCTTACCTCTGGAGGTGTTGTGGGGTGTAGCCACAAGCTCATAGCTGGAGAAGCCCACCTCTGGGGATGTCAGGTAGGAACTGAACTGCTCTGGCCTCAGCTGGATTCGATAGTAGTTCTTATAGATTGTTTCCTAGGGAGAAGGGCAGGGGACCACTTCAGCTTGCTGGCTTCTCCCCTGGTGAATGATGCCCACCCTGGAGAACTATTCACCTTGTTCAGAAAGTACTTCTCTTTCTGTTTCCTTGAGGCCTTTCTTGCCCCAACTAAAGGAAGGATATCGCAATATCCACCCGAATCCCAACTCACCGTGAGAGTCTTTCTCTTGCCATAGGATGACCAAGGTTGGGGCTCTAGGACCAGGATGCCCCCAGGATGTAGATGCCGATAGATCCGGCGAAACATGCGCTTTAGCCCCTCATCTCCCCAGTTCAGATGCACCCACTTGGTGAGGCTGAGGCAGAGCACCACATCATACTCGGGTGTTTGGGCCTCCACCAGTTCATCTCGATCCAGCACATAGTTACCCTGAAGCAAGAATTGGGGGCAAGGTCAACAGAGGCAATAAAAAGAACCACTGCCCCCCCCCCCCCGCTCTGCAGGCTCTAAGAAAGTCCTATAGCCTTACCTTAGCCCTTGGCCACAACCTTCTCTGACACTTGTCAGACTAACTCCCAAATGGTGCCCTCTTAAGTCTCATTTTCTTGGTTTATACCCTCCTGCCCCTGCTTTCTGTTGGTAGTAAGCCAAACATAAAAAGGGAGCATGGATAATTTTAAATTGAGCAAATTACTCAAGAGGTCTCCAAAACTGGGGTGAAATTTCAAAGAACAAGGGTTCTCCCGAGACTCCATCCAGTACTTAATCCCACCCCACGAACATTAAGCTGAGTGACTCAATGTTATGCAGAGGGACCTAACCCAGGTTTGAAAGGGAACCAACCTGTGGTTCCTTCCCCGGAGTTGGGGCTGGCAAAGTTCCAGACCTATTTCCTTTCTCGGGGAGAAGAGCCCCAGCCCTTAGGAAACCTTTTCTAGATGATAAGCTCATCAACACCTTCTGCAAAGTCCATTCTTGCAGGCTTAACCCAACCTGCCACCACCAACTGTTCCTGCAGATGGTCGAACCGGAGTGTTCTATGGAGAGCTATGTGCAGTCAGGGGACAGACACTCTGAAGACACAATACCCTCCCCTCTTGCAGAGGACTCTGACTCTTACCTATCCCACTATCTAGGGTCAACATGAGGTTGACCAAGCCACTTGGGGTTCTGACCACCAACATTCTTCAACCAACTCTGGATCGAAGTCCCTATCAAAATACTAGGCACTACCCTAAATCCTGCTCCCACCCCCAGGCATTCCGTGTCCGACACCTATCCCTTCGTGCACCTCCATTCAGTGCGCTGGAAGACAACTCTCCATCTGGATCAAGTCTCCGAGTGAGCAGCAGCAGCAAGCAAGGGAAGGCGGGCTAGTCTGGATTACAGCAGGGCAAAAGGAGCCCAACCCCATCTTGGGGCCAGTAGTCATGACAAAGGAGCCCAGGTGAGAGCCCCCACCTTCCCAGGTTATAGAAAAGGAGACACTCAGCAGTCATTCACAGATTCAGACCCTTGAGGATCTGGTTCTAGCAAAGAGTGCATGCAGAAATCTCTCTGGGTCTTAACTTCCCTGGGTCTTGTTCCCATTTAATCTCATCTTCACACCTGGCCCCTATCCCAAGAGCCTTCGGACCCTCTTACCGTGACGAAGACAACATTGTTGGGGAAGACTGAGGTGTCCGCTCCATCCAAGGGCACTTGGGGTGCAGCAATGGGACCCCGGCTGGCTGTCAGTGAGGCTGGGAAGCAGCTTCTCTTTCGGACGGTTACAGTCCCTTCCTCACTCTCTGCCCCTGGGTCCCCCTCAGAAGTCTGGGATGGCAGACGCAGCTCCTCAGACAGGTAGTGTCGAATATTTTGGCGGGCCGAGTGGATGAGCCGGGAATCGATATCCAGGCCCACCATGCGGGATGGACCCCACTTACAGGCAATGCTCAGGGTCAGATGGCCCACATTGCAGCCCAGATCTAGGACGTCCCGACCCCGAAACCACTCAGGCTTCAACACTCGAAGGCGCCCATCCTCACAGGAAGGATTGCGGTAACCATAGTACTTGCAATAATTCCCATACTGGAACTTGAGCTGTTGCTTTTTGAAGCCTGCTGCAGGTAATGGGTGGTGGTGGTGATGGTGGTGGTGGTGGTGGTGGTGATGGTGGTGGTGGCGGCCTCCCCCACTCCCTCGGCCCTTTTCCTTGGGACCCTGGCCTCCACCCCTAGCCCCTGCCTCTGACTTGCTGGAAGTCCTGCGACGTTTGCGATGTCGTGAGGAGGAAGACGGGGGTGCAGAGGTAACTGAGGCAGCTGGAGGGGCTGAAAGGGAGCCTGAGGGACCCTGTAGGGCAGACGGAAGGGGAGACACGACCTCATCCCTGCAGTTGATGGCTGTGTTGAGTTCATAGGGCTGGGGGGCATCCCGGTTCTGGCCCCTATGCCGCTGCTGCTGTGTGGTGCCCTCCCCATGGAGTGAGGGAGTGAGGGGGGCTGTGGGGAGCACAGAGTGGCTATCATTCCCTCCAGTTGCCTGCTGCTGCTGCTGGTGGTGCTGTCCCCGGTGTCTATGCCGCTTCCGAGCAGTCTTGAGTGGCGATGCAAGAACTACCTGGGCCTCATCAGTGCAAGTATTGAGACTGAGCGGGTCAGTAATATCTTTGGGGATGAGGATTTCCACTGGATCTCGCCCCTTGGCCGGAAGTGGAGATGACTTAGGGGTCTCTGCATTGAGTGCGCGGCTCACTTCCTCATCCAGGAGACTATTCAGGTTCAGTGGATCAAAGATATTGCCCCCCAGGAGAAAATTGGAGGGTAACACAGAATCACAGTCCGAATTAACCCGCCTGCGCCTCTTGAAGGCCGGATGTTTGAAGCCTCCACCACCTCCCCCTACGTTACAACTATTTCTCCTCTTGCCCCCGCCTCCCCCAGGGGGCCGGTGGGGCTGATAGCCATTTCGGGGTCGAGGAGGGGCAGGGGGGCCCAGTTCTGTTCCGCCCCCTCCCCGTCGCTCCTCCCCCACGTCAGGGGGAGCGGCTCGCCCGTGGGGATCCGACAAGCGGGCCTCCCCATGCGACTGCGCCTGGGGGCCGCCCCCTCGTTGCTGCTGCGACTGGCCTCCCCGAGTGGACGTAGCCCCAGGGTTCTCCTTGCCAGCCCCAGAAGCCGGGGCCCCCGCCGACTGTGCGCGCGGGCCCAGCCCACGCTGCGTCCCGCCGCAGAGCTCCCCGGAGGCGGCCTCTCGGTGCGGTTGCACCGTGGGGCCGCCCCCTCCGCCCGACTCATCTTTGAGCGGCGGCGGCGGGGCCGGCACCAGAAACGGCTCCTTCTCCGCCGCCATCTCGATCATTTCCTCCCCTTATTCCGTCCCAGTCGAGGGCAACGAGGGGGGGGACTGGGGGCTTAACCCCCCTCCCTAGAGCCCGCTCCCTTCCCCCCTTCCCCGAGTGCGCGCGCAGCTCTGCTCTTCTCGCCTTGTCTCGCGCCCAAGCGCCTCCCCCGAAGCGCGCCCCACTCGCCCGCGACACCAAAACAAGATGCCCGCGAGAACCGAACAACTCGAGGAATCAACCGCGCGTGCGCCGAACCCTTTCTCCTCCACCACTACCGCTTCGCCGCGAGCGCGCACTGCTAGAGCGCGTTCCTCTCGCCCCTGAATCACGCATGCGCACTCCACCACCACCCTGGTTGCGCGCGCATGAGTACGAACCAACTTAACGGCTCCGGGAGTTTAAATATAGCCCACCTCAGCCCCCCCCAAAAAGCCCACCACCCCAAACTGACACCCTACTTCCCTTCGCAGCTATGTCCGTCCCTACTGATATCCTTTGTCTCTGCCGCGCGATCCCACCCACCGTAGGCGGGAGACGGGGAGCTGGTGTGAAAAGGTCTCCTTGACACCCGACCCTTGTTCCTGAGGAATGAGTCTCAGCGGTCTCCGCCCGGCTCTAAACCCAGCAACCTCCCTACCCCGCCTCCTTCCTCCCCCTAGCGGGCAGCGCCTGCGCACACCCTTTTGGGCTTGCGCGGGTAGATACAGCACGTGCTGGAGCTAACGCCCCGCCCTGCACCCTAGGGGCGGGGACTGTTACGTCGCTTCCTCAGATTTGGTACACGCAACGTGCGTCAGCACGATTTGGAGGGGGCGTGTCCAAAGAATGGGGCGGACCTCATGAATTATTCATAATTTGGTCGCCTTCCTTCCCATTACCCCCCTACTTAGAAACGCTTCCGAGGGAACGGAGGGTGAACCTAAAAGTAGAGGAAGGGAAGGAGAGGAGCGTACAGACAGTTTTCCTACGAACTGTTCTCAGTAAAATACAATAAGTCATTGTAACTCACCCCCCTGGGAAATATTCTCTGCTGAACTGAAAAAAAAAAAAAAGGCACTAAAGCAGCCGATCTTGTCCAACTTCCTCTTCCCCCGAAATGGCCGAGTCGTTCTCTCGCTCCTCCGCCTTACCCCAATCGCGATCACCTGGGGACACCACGCCCTCCTCTCCGCCTCCACACCCACAACCCTGGCACCAAAACCTCCTCCCACCACCCGACGCCTGCGCGCGAGCCCCCAGCCCGCGGACTGCGACCCGACGCCCACCACAGCCACCAATAGCAGTACATTCACTACCACCACCGCCACCTCGCACGCAGGCCTCCCCAAACACACGCTGTCTTCACGCAGCCTTATATAAAAACGAGTGTGGGCGGGGAAGAGGGTTCGGCCTGCTTTGGGCCCCCTGCCTCGGCCAATGGGGAAGAAGCTATTCGGCGCCCTTTCCACAGGGTGCTAAGGTGGTGTGTTCTCCCTGCCAACAGAGCTTGGGGAGTGGGTCCTGCGGCAGAGAAGAAGGCGGGAGAGGCGAGAGTCGGGTTGCGGATAGTCTCAACTAAAATATCAAGATAGGGCGTGAAGGAAACTAAAAGGAAGAATAGGAATCAGGAAACGAAAAGGAGAAGGAAAAGGCAGTCTGGGGTAGAGAAAAAAGTTAGTAAAAGAAAGATGTGCTTCATGAACGATCAGGCGCTGCTCCTGCCGCCTAAAAAAAGTGAGGCCACTAAGGATTATGGGATTTGTAGTTTTACGGGGCATTCGGTTGGAATATGGCGGAAGTAACAGCTGCGCAAACGCAGAAGCACCTTCAACGGGGCATGCGTCTCAGTCCTGGAAGCACGCCGCTGGGGTGGCAGCGAAGCTAGTGCGTGTCCTCCTCACGCCTTTTCTTGGTGGCGGGAAAGCTGGGTCGCGGTTGGAGGGGTTTGCAGAATTGCTGCAGTGGCTCATTTTGCTCCTTGCCTTTAGGTTCTCCTTGTTCCAGAAGGTAGCTGGCTCTTCTCTGGTTGCAGATGAAAGTGCTAGGCGCTGCCAATCCTCACACCCGTCGCCTGAGGAGTTTTCTCTTCAGGACGACAACCAACTCTCATCCCTCCTCAGAATCTCTACCGCAAACCTACCCGCAACAAACAGACAAAAGTCACCCAGTATTCTGGCGGGCAGCTACGGGCTGAGCGGGAATGAGGATGCTGGTGCCTCCACTGGGGGTGGGGATGCGGGCAGGCAGCTGAGGGGAGATTATCTCATGGCGGGGGTTCCTGAGGTGGAAGAGAGGCTAGCAAGCCATTATTCTATCCACTGAGGGGAGTCAAGGACTTTTGGTTTTGGTACCTTCGATCTTAATTGCCGTCCTTAAGAGCAAATTGGTGAGAGAAGAGAGCGGGAAAATGCGGATCCCCAGAAATTCTTCCCTCTGGTTAGAAAGGTGGAGTTAGGACTTTTACTGTTCCAGACCTTGGCATCTTGTGAGGGGAAATGGTGCAGGGATCTGGGGGTTCATAGGAATGTGCTCCTTAAAGTGAAAACACCACACAAAGTCGAGTTAGAGGTCGGTAACGGGCACCTGTGGAAGTGCTGCAGCTGGCAGATAGCAAGAGTTAGAATGAAATCAGCGCTCCCGAAAGAAAACCCGTATTTTGGTGCTGAGTGGCCATATCTTTGTGCTCCCTTGCTCTCTGAACGAATAAGCTTCAGTTCATTTATTGATAAGGTTCTGGACAAGGTTTAGTTCAGGCAGTTACCACAGTAAATGTCTTGGTAGGTGTGGGCAGTAAAGGTAGCTGGAATCTTGTTTTTCCCTTCTTTCTTGTGAAATTATGCTCGCTGAGGAAAAAAAGAAAAAAAAAACCCACTATGGTTATTAATGGGGGCATGAAAATAAGCAGGAGTCCACATGCCATTAGACATTGATGCCAAAAGGAAATCAGGCTCCAGCTTAAAGGAGATTTTAAATAAAGTTTTCCAGGCTCATGGAGCCTGTGCAGACTGTGTGTCTGAGGATCAGAACCCTGATTCTAAAGGGTTTACTTGTATTCTTTTAGACCGAGGATTCCAGGAACAATATAAAGAGGGAATAATTGGATAGTTAGGAGAGAGAAATTTGTGAACACATTCTAAATGGGGGGAGGAAGGTTAACGGTTTTTGGAAAATATTGACATGACTGAATTGTTATTTAGCTAGATCAGTTCTCAAGCTTATTGGCCTCAGAACCCTCCTATACTCTTAAAAGTTATGAAGGATTCCAAAGATTGGTTTATAGCTACATATCTTTTATATCTAGTGTTATTAACATATTAGAACTTGAAATGAGAACACAAATTATTTAATGTTAAAATAATATGTTATAATTAATAATTATGTTTATATAATATTTTTTTAAAAAGATTTTATTTATTTATTTGTTAGAGAGAGCGTGGGTGAGAGAGAGTGAGCGAGAGTACAAGCAGGGGTAGCTGCAGGCAGAGGGAGAAGCAGGCTCCCTGCTGAGCAAGGAGCCCGATGCGGGACTCGATCCCAGAGCGCTGGGATCATGACCTGAGCTGAAGGCAGCCGCTTAACTGACTGAGCCACCCAGGCGTCCCGATATAAATAATATTTTTATGAAAAACATTTTCCTAAATGAAAGAAATTTAGTGTGAAGAATGGTGGTGTTTTACATTTTTGCAAGTCTCTTTCATATCTGGCTTAATAGAAGACAGCTAGATTTTTATCCGTTTCTGAATTCAATCTGTTATGATAGCTTGTTTTGGTTGAAGTATATGAGAAAATCCAGCCTAACATGGATAAGTAGTCGGAAAAGGTAGGGGACCCCCAGGGGTCTTTGGATCACACTTTGAGAACTGCTGAAGGAGACGATTTCATCTTAAACTCACTGTGATGACCTTTAGTGTTCTAAGTGAAAGAAAACTTACTCTTTTTTGGAACACCTCATTCACCTTCCCTTAGTTCCCTTCATTCGTTATTTCCAAGTTCTTTTTCCCCTTTTCACCTTTCTTACTTAAGTTGAGTGGGTAGGATCTGATAGTGCAATTTTCCTTTACTTTCATACTTAAAGCTTTATTGGATCCCCCCCCCCAATCTGAGGTAAAAACAGGAACAAAACAAAAAACCCTTCAAATGTTATTCCTGGCTCCAGAGCCCTTGGTTATTTAGTAGCTGGTCAGATGAAAGTTGGTGGTATTTTGTGTATTTATTAACTGTCTGGTTTTAAAAAAATTTCTCTCTCTCTGCACTACATTTTAATATTTCTTATTGTGGAAGAAGAAAATTAATCTGAAACAGAGGAGCAGAGACTTGAGTTGTCAGAAAGTGACTTCTTGGCTTTCCCTTCTCTATTGATCAGGTTAGATATTTTCTTTAAAAGTAATGTTCTTCATCAAACACACTCTAGATTAAGGGGAATTATTATATAATGCTGCTTATAAATTTACTATATCTTATTATAGTGATCCACAATTTTATCCAGTTGGTTGGGGCGCCAGTAACATACTTTGGCCTAGAGAGGTCAGTATAGGTTTAGATAATGATTTGAACCTAAATGCTGGAAAATTTTCCATTTTTAGGTGGATCAAAACACTCTATTTTATTTAAAGAATTTGGAATAAAAAAAATGACTTTTGATGTGGTAATATCAGCATGTTATAAAATGCTAGAGATATGCAAGGGGGTACAGTAAAAAGCTCTCTTCCACCCCCAGCCACCCAGTTCTATTTCCTAGAGACTCACTTTTGTCAGTTTATTGTGTATTCTTGCAGAGATAGTTTATGAATAAACAACCATATTATGTAGATGCACATTTTAAAAAATCAAATATTGTCATCTCAAATACACTAATTTTCATTTTGCTTTCCCCATTTAGTATAGCTCACCTTGTAATTTATATTATCTTCATAGGGACTTCTCATGATCTTTTTTGGGATTCTGGAATCTGAGAGAAGTGTTTGTCATTTGTGGTCAAATTAATATTCATTTTGCAGCCTAATTTTATTCAGTTTCTAGCTTCTATTTAGAATTATCATAAAGAAGACCAATTTGCTGCAGTGTTTCTCCCCCAGTTACCCACTTGCCTTTTTTCCTCGAGTCAATCGACTTAGGGGTTGGTGGTGATGAGTTAAGATGGAAATAGTGAGGAAATGTGCTCCGTAATACAGAGGAAAAGTAGTTGCTGCAGAGCTGCACACCTGAATTACTCACATTTATAGAAGTAATACAAGGAACAGAAAAATACCAAAAGATAATTTGAAAATACACTTAGCCATGTTGTACACACACTAAGTCAAGCCCCCAATACCTTTTGAATTCATCTTGGGATCTAGAGGGAGGAACTCTATACCCTGAGCAACTGAATGTTCACTATAGTTTGGTCATTTGAGGGTCTAAAATTTTCACATCCTTTAAAGGGATGTGTATATATCTTATATATAAGATCCATTTTATGCTGCTTTTGGGTCTCTTTATAGTGGGAGATGACATAGTTGGAAGATTGAGTTTCAGTTCCAGGGCCTTCAAATTACTCAAAACCAACAGCCAGAAATAAGATCATTGAGCAGAATAGATGTGTTATTAGTAGAATTTAGAGGCAAAAGGCCTGGGTTTGTCTTGGCTCTACCATGTATTAACACTGAGGCTTTGGGCAAATCACTTAATTGCGTTTTGTATATTTTTTTTCATCTGTAAAAAGGGGAGCTGGCACTTTATGACCTCTGTAGACCCTCCCAGAGCTACAATGCTTGTTATAAAAATAAGAATGGCTTACATGTGTTAAGCCTAGAGAAGACTGGGTGGAAGGGTTATAAGAAGTTGAAGCTGATAAAACCAGGGCATTTTTCTTCTAATTGCTGAGTAGAAATAGTATCGATAGTGGAAAGCAAATTGGAAAAAAATGTACAAATTATTGCAACGTCACGAGATGAGTCTTGGCACTCTGCTAGGCGGTAAATGGCTTATAGCTGTGTGCAGATACTGATCTCTTCAGCCTTTGATGTGGCTGGAGGTCCCCCTACTCCCACCCCTCAGTTGTCTATGGCTGTGAAAAGCCTGATCCTTTTACTCCAGACTACCTGGAAATATAATTTTCTGTGTATTTCAGCGTGTCTTTTTAATATATGCTTTCTATGTGTGCTGTGATATTAAGATGGGTTTGAAGTACTGAATTAGACTATTGGGATATACCATGCCACAGTTAATTAGCACAGACTTTCAAAACCTGAATTGTAATCTCTCAATTACCTATTATGTTTAAATCCCTCTAAGCCTCAATTTCTCCGAGTGTAAAAAAGTACCGATCTCAAAGATTTACTGTGAGAATTAAATGAGATGACATATGTAAAGGGGAAAGAATATAGCTGGTGCTCAATAAATGTCATCTATTATTATTAGTCACAATTTTGGTAATGATGGTGAAGCACACTGAAGTGTATAGAACATCTGCGAGTAGATAGCTATAGGAGTGAAGGTATCAGATTCCTATTACTAGCTTCCCTGGGGACCTCTGCTGGTTACCAAATATTTTTGAGCCACAAATAGAGAGAGACTGCTAGAATCCAGCACATTGGAAAATTTATTGGACTAGAAGATCTAAGTAAAGGGTAGATAAAGATTATGGTGATGTTAAAAAGGGGGGGTTCTCTATGCATAGGGACCTCTGAATTAGGTCAGAGAATTGCCAGATTATTTGTATCTTAAGTGTTTAGGAGAACCTTGTGAGATGAGTTTATCCTTCTGAAGAAAACTCTTACTTTTTTTTTTTTTTTTTAAGATTTTATTTATTTATTTCACAGAGAGAGACCGCGAGAGAGGGAACACAAGCAGGGGGAGTGGGAGAGGAAGAAGCAGGCTTCCTGCTGAACAGGGAGCCCGATGCGGGGCTCGATCCCAGGACCCTGGGATCATGACCTGAGCCAAAGGCAGACGCTTAACGACTGAGCCACCCAGGCGCCCTGAAAACTCTTACTTTTTAACTCCCAGGACTGTTCCTACTACTACTATTGATGCTTCCATCTGTTAACAAGACAACAGGCCCAAAATGCAGTTGCTTCTATTAAGCCCCATGTCACCAAAATAAGACTTAAAGTTTTGGCTCTCCCAGAAATAGAATCTTAGTTTACAGCCCATCAGGAATCACCTGATCAGCACTAGTTAGGTAATCTGCCTAACAGACCCCTACCATCTCCTACAGGAAAGTAAACTTGCCATAGCTAATGCCCTTTTTGGCCTAGTCTACCTTCCTTGTTCCTGCTCCTCCTGCCAGTACAAGTCTTTCGTTTCGTACAGCTCCTCTGAGTTTCTTTGTACCCGCTAGATCAGATGCTGCCCAATTCATGAATCATTGAATAAAGCCAATAATATCTTCAAAATTTACTCAGTGAATTTTTTTTTTTTTAACTCATCGCTACCACTACCACTTCCACTATTGACTAGTGCCTGCCTTATGTAGGACAGGACTCTAGGCACTTAAAACACTGAGGATTGTTGCTTATCTTTAAAACAGTAACTCTCATTATCCCCTGGCATGTGATTGACGCTGCTGAGGAGGTAGAAGTGTAGTCCAGAAGGCCGAAAATGTAGTTCAGGAGTCCCAGGCAAAAGATCCTGAGCCCAAGAAGACAGAGAAGAAAGTTTAAAATCATGTTCAATCAGAGTTCTAGCAGTTACTTTCTTTTTTCTAACAGAGGCACAAAGAAAGTGTAGCTTCTGAGCTGAATGATGACAACATTGCAGAGTAAAGAAGGTGAGTCAAGAGTGAAGGAGGTTCACATTTTATACATTTCTCTCAGTTTTCCCTTCTTTCTCAGTCCTTGGTCGTTTCGATGCCCTTCCCACCAAAGGGAAGCTCAGTCCATATATATTTTACGTGCACTTTGTTAAAGTTACTACTTTTCTAGAAACTTTGAGTGAAATGTGTATGACTTAGAAGCAGTCCAGCTCAAGAAATGCACGAGCTCATATGGAGACAAAAGATATTTTCATATCTATAACACAAGTTTGAATGTGGTAAATGCCACCAGAGATGCATGAAGTGTTGTGGAAGCTGAGAAGAAAAAGATACTACTTATACCTGGGAGGATCAGTGTAATTTTCGTTATACTAGTTTGTTTTCTTTCCCCTCCAATTTTTCTAATTTCCCATAAAATTTTGTTTAAAGTTAAAATGAGCAAATTTTAAAAATTTCCATTCGAAATACTCATCTTCCTGCATGTTCATATTTGTCACCTTTGAACTACTCAGTAGTTCCTAAACTCGGCATCAGAATAATCTAGATGGCCTTGTAAAATGACAGATTCCTAGGCCTCACTCCCAACTATTTCATCTGAATCTCAGGGGGTGGGGTGGGGTGGGAGAGGAGAGGCCTAGTAATCAGATTTTGTTAAAAAGCTCTCTCCAGATAATTCTGATATCCCCAGTCAATGGGCAATGCAAACGCTTTCTGTGCTAGACTCTGTGTTTCATAAATTCCATTTGATAATCAAATTTCTTTCAGAATGTGGGAAGGGGCCAAAGAAAACCTTTGCCCCACCTTCACAAAAATTGCATAGCTTGATGTGCTATAGCCCTAACCCACCCAAGGAGGAGACCCTGGAGATCAGTTCCCCAAAGGCCAGGTCAGAGAAGAAGGAAGAGAAAGCAACCACAGAAAATGGTCCAAGCGGTGGCCAGGAGAATAAAGGAAAGCCTCAAGACAAGCAAGCAGTGAAGAAAGAAAAGGTATCAGTCTCATTGACGGGTTCTAGTGGGACAGTTTCTCCTAGATATCCAGTCTAAACGATCTTTTATGTAGAGGAACTTTCAGTTTTTATTCCTTTCTTGGGGCTTCTATTTTCTTCTCCAAGAGGTAAAACAAAAAATCTTGATGAAAGCCTTTAGCTGGAAATAATGGCTGGGTAGGGGTTGAGGTGGGATGGAGGTGAGAGTAGATGTGGTCGGAGACTTTAAAAATTTTCCTTTTCTTTTACTCCTTTATTCCCAGGAAATCTGGGATAGAGTGTATAGAATCCTTAGGGACATTGACTTCATGCTTGCAGCCTTGCGAGCTTACTGCCTCGTGTAAAAGAGTCTTCCCTGACTGGTCAGAGAGGAGACCCGGGGATAGACGAGTGGTTTTCCTCTTCTGCCCTTGTCTCTGTAGGAAAGAGCAAGTCTCACCAATGCAGAATTTGAGGAGATTGTCCAGATTGTGCTACGGAAGTCCCTCCAGGAGTGCTTGGGTATGGCTTATAGTGAGAGAAGAAGATTTCAGTTAGACAAACTGTTATCTGAGGGGTAGAGTAAGTTGACATCTGTTCTCCTTTCTTCTAGTTTCCTAAGTAAGGAAATACTAGATGGACTTTAAAATATTTTTAAATAGTTCATCTTCTATCAACAGGACTATAAACCACCTTAGACAGGGGGTACAGGCTGTTAGAAAAGTGAGTTACATTGACTTCAGAATAAAAATACAGTCTCAGATTGCTTTTTAAAATGTAACTTAAATTCATTTTTACATGTTTACAATCTACTTAGAAACGATAAATTGTATTTCTCGGATTCTTTCTGATTCCAGTACTGTTTTAACATTATGCTCAGGGATTTGACTTTTGGAATAAAGAAGTCTATAGTGTAGGCCCTGAGGACTTCACCGTATGTCCTGAGGAGAAGGGGAATAGTTTGATGTTTTCAGCTATTCGTAGGTGTACTTCTATTCTTAGAGAAAGTTTCAGGAACAAATGATATAAAACACGGTGGTGTAAAATTTCTGGTATGTACACAAAATAAAATTGACATTACCTGGCTATCCTGGAATAAGGCAGATCAATCTGGAAAGACTTGCCGAAAGATACAGATTTGTAGTTTTTTTCTGAGAATTTAAAGACTTAAAGTTCTGTGATAATGACAAAACTCCAAAGGTGGGCTCTTCCAGACAACAGGTGGAAGACATTTTAATGGAAGGCTGCCATTTGGAAATAATCGAGTCAGTATTTTCTTAATTGCTTCTCTGCATATAGTATTTTGTTTTGGGAGAGATGGGATCTAGCCTTGATTTTGCAGATACTTCCTATGCCCAGCCCATAAGATGCACCCAATTAGACAAGGAACCAAGAATTGCTTCTTCTACTGTTAATGACAATGCTGATGGGTAAGTTTATCCCAGTGAGGCGAGTTGATCACAGGGTGGACTTAGCATTGGTAAATGGTTATCTGTCTATCTAGTCGTTCTCATATCTCTATGAATTTCTCTCAGGAAAGATACCTGTTTGAATTGGGAAAAATAGGCAAGTAGATGGATAAAATGGCCTCAGGAAGCCTTAGAGAGCCTAGGATTCTTCTATCTTCCTGACTTTTACCCTTGGGTTTTTTTTCCAAAAGGAGGGTATGACATATTCCTCCTTCTTGCCTTTTCATTAAAGAAAAAAATATTATTTTCAGAGAGAGGGTAATGGCACCACATATTCTAGAGATTTCAGCCACTGAGGAAGCTGGAGTAACCTCTGTGATAAAGAGATCTAAGCCAGGCCAGCCGGATCCTGCACCCTCTGAGAAGAAATTCAACAGATCTTCCCTAAGCAAAGGAAAGAAGGGAGCTCGTAAGTACAGTCAGATATACTTTGACATCTGGCTCAAGTACCTATGGCACAGAATTAGGGAATGGGACAGTGGGCAGGCAGAGAATCTTCAGCCCAAGGCTTGAAACTCTTAGGCTATGATTCTTCTTCCTTCTTTCACTGGCCCTTACTATCTACATTCTCTTCATCTCCCTACCCTACAGTGTTTTGTTTTGTCTTCCCAGAAGATGAGAAAATGGAAAAGGCCCAAAGTGGACATGAGCAGAGACAGAAAGACCAACTGAAAAAACCAGTTCAAGATGATTCTCAGACCAGAAACCAACAAAAAGGAGAAGGCGGTGGTTTTGGTGAGTTCAGCATGATTTGGAAAACTTACCTGGGCTTGAAAATTGAAGATAGAGAAAGAGAGAGGCAAGGGTTGGGTTGCTGGAGGAAATTCTGCAAAGACTGTAATTTATCTCTCATAGCTACTTGTCAGGGATATGCCATGAAAGAGAAAGAATTCATTAATTCATTTATTCAGTCATATAATCCATAGTTGTTGGGTGCTTACTATATACCAGCAATTTTAGGAGGTGCTGAATAAATTCAGAAGAAATTAATATATGCCTGTTGGAAGGGAAGCGGGCTTGTGAGGAAGGCAAACAAGAAAGCTGCAAGTCGGGAGTAGATCTGGAAAAGTTTCCAAGAAAAGATACGTTTTGAGCCATATGTCAGAAGTATAATTTAGTCAGGTGAACCGAGGTGGGGATGGGGGTCAGAGTGATATTTATTGGCAAAGTTATGGAGGAGAGCTAATGGTTGTAGCTTTTGGGTGTATGGGGGTGGGTAGGAGGTTGTAGGGGGAGATAAGGCTAGAAGCATGCAAGGGCCTTACATGTCAGGCTAAGGAATTTTAATTTAATTTAATTTAATTTAATTTAATTTAATTTTTTTTTTGAATTTTATTTTAAAAGTAAAGAGGAGGGGTGCCTGGGTGGCTCAGTCGTTGGGCGTCTGCCTTTGGCTTAGGTCATGATCCCGGGGTCCTGGGATTGAGCCCCGCTTCAGGCTCCCTGCTCTGTGGGAAGCCTGCTTCTCCCTCTCCCACTCCCCCTGCTTGTGTTCCCTCTCTCGCTGTGTCTCTGTCAAATAAAAAAAAAAAAAAGGTAAAGAGGAACCACTGGCATTAAGTAGGGAAAACTTGGTAACATTTGTATTTTAGAAAGCTCACCCTGCCACTGGCATGGAAAATGAATTGGTGGGAGCACAACTAGACCCACAGAAATAGTGATCCAAGTGAGGAAGACAGTAGCAGTGAAGAAGAAGAGACAACGTTGAGATTTTTAGGAGGAAAGACCAGTATGGTATGGTTGCCAGTTAGATCTGAGAGGTGAAGGAGAGTGAGGCCTTCAGGATGATCCTGTTTTCTGACCTGAGTGGCTGAAAGAACCATCATTTGAAATGGAGAATATAGAAGAAAGAGCACATTTCAGATGGTGAATTCAGCTTTGAACAAGTTAGGGGATCTGTGATGAGCTTTAGCATCCAAGAAAGAGCTTTAGTATCCAAGAAAGAGATCCAGGAATACGGATTTGGGAATCTAGATGAAATTTTCCAAGAGGAAGACATGGAGAAGAGCAGTGAATAGAAAACCCATAATGTTTAGGGGGAACATAATGTTTAGGGTTGAGCACAGGAAGAACTGCACGGGGAGAAAACTAAGAACTAAGAGAAAACTTATGGACGTGGAAGGAGATCTAGGAGAGTATGACATCACAGATGTCAGGGTAGGAGAAAATTTCAAGAAAGAGGAAGTGTTTAGCCTTGTCCAGTGCTGCTACAGAGACATCAGAGGATAAAGATTTGAAAATGCTCAATGATGTTACAGTTAGGAAGTTACTAAGGTCTTGATTAGAGCACTCATATGGGTTGGTAAGGGTGAATGGCCAGTTTAGCTGGTTGAAGAATAAGTACTTTTTTAATTAGTTTAGATGTGAAAACCAGGATGAAGAAAATGATAAATAGAGGGGAGTGGGTGTAGAGTTGAGGGGCGGCTTTTCTTTTTTTAACTTTCTTTTAAAAGAAAGAGACTTGACCTGTGTGTTGTTAGCATATGTATATGCTGAGGGAAAATTGTTTATAAAGAAGGAAAGATTGGGGTGACTGGGTGGCTCAGTTGGTTAAACTTCCGACTCTTGATTTTAGCTCAGGTCTTGATCTCAGGGTTGTGAGTTCAGTGCCTGTGTTGGGCTCCACTCTGGGCACGGAGCCTACTTAAAAAAAAAGAACAAAAGAGGAGACATTGAAGGGAATGAGAAGAGAGCCACAGGGCTTATTCTTAGAAAGGACACTTTAGCCTTTGAGATTAGATGGAAGGAAGATAAACGTGGATATAGATTTATTTATTCTTTTAACAATAGTTATTAATGCCTTATGTTCTATTCCAGGCAGTGTGCTAGGTATTGGAAATACAGTGGTGAACAAAATAGATAATCCTTTCTTTCATAGAACTCATGGTTTTAGTGTATTGGGTAATAAACAAATATAGGTTATAACCATGATAATTTTGAGAAATTTTAGAATGAGAAATAAAAGAGATCAGATGTGTTAGTATGTTTAAAATTTTGAAAATAAATACACTTAACAATCTGGGGGGAAAACAGGCTTGCACCAAAAACAGGCTTGTAGGTACTTGAAAGAAAACTCTAAAAAAAAAAAAAAAAAGAAAGAAAAGAAAACTCTAGGCAGGAGCATCTGCGTGGCTCAGTCGTTAAGCGTCTGCCTTTGGCTCAGGTCATGATCCAGAGGTCCTGGGATCGAGCCCTGCATCGGGTTCCCTGCTCAGCTGGAAGCCTGCTTCTCCCTCTCTCACTCCCCCTGCTTGTGTTCCTGCTCTTGCTATCTCTGTCAAATAAATAAATAAAAATCTTAAAAAAAAAAGAAAACTCTAGGGTATCACACAGGATAGTCCAAGGCAATAAACTGCTTCTTGTGTTATGATGACATGGTAACATAAGGAGCCGGAGGTGTAAGTCTCATTTGGGCAATTGGATGGTCTGGGTGGCGGTGTTCCATCTCCTGCACCTCTCAGTATTAAGGCAAGGATTGGATTTTCACTGGGAAATGGAAAGTCCACTCCTTAGGCAGTGCTCATTGAGTCAAATTGTGATTGTCGTGAATATGTAAGCCTCTGGCTGTAAATGGACTGCTCTTCCTGTTTCTTCCAGTTGCCAGGGACAGGTGAGTCCTCCTGGAGTAGGAAGGAGGAAGGGCAGTATCTGATAAATACAATCCATTTGTATGAAGTGAGGGAAAAGAATGGAGTGTCATCACAGGAAATAAGGGAGACCTAATCAAGATTGGGCCAGTCAGGGAATGCAGCTGTAAGGAGATGGCTGTTAAGCTGAAATCCGAAGGAGGAGCAGGAGTAGGAGAAAGAGTTTAGGGAGAGTGCAGTTTGGCATATTCTGGGTATTAAAAGGAAGTCAGTGTGATTGGAGTTTGGAGAGCAAGGAGAAGCAAGGCAGGAAAGTGGCTCTGGATGAATGTACAAAGTGAGGATTTTATCCTCAGTGCAGTGGGAAACCACTGATGAGTCTTCACCAGGGGAGTGATGTCATCAAATTAGTATTTTAAAAGGCTCCCTTTGGTGATTAATTGGCGAATGAAGTATGTAGGGACAAGAGTAGACAAGTGAGTCCTAGGATTAGATACTTTGGTGGCTTGGAGGAGGATGATGAAAGTGGAAACAGAAGTGGATGGTTTTAAGATATGTTTTAGAGGTAAACTTGTCAAAACTTGGTAGTGAATTGGATATTGTGTGTGAGAGAGACAAGAATATGTTAAAGATGATTGGTTTCTGGCTTGAGCAGTTACATGAGAGAAGGTGGGGAAAAGTGGAGGAAGAACACATTGTGGGATAAGATCAAGCATTTGGGTTTGGGCCTGTTAGGTTTGAGATCTTTGTGAGACATCCAAATGGTGAAGTCAAAGAGCGAGGTGCCTGTAGGGATCTGAAGCTCAGAACAAAAGCTAGAAATATTATTCATCTGTCTGTGGTCAGGTGTGGAGATGGGTCTCAAACCTGTAGGAACGGGCGAGCTCGCCTCAGGAGAAAGTGTAGCATGGGAGCAAAGGCCCGTGACTGGGCTTTGGGATCCCAACATTTGGAGACTGAGTGGAGAAGGAGGAGGAAAATGCCAGAAAGAGTGGAGGCGGGGGAGAGGGCAAAACGGAAGGAGGAAGGATCACAGAACCCAAGGAAACAGGTGTCCACTGAAATGCTCTTTGTGTCTCTGTGCCATCAGTCTTCATTATCATAGAGCTGTGTCATGAGCCTCAAACAGTTTTCTGGAGCACATCATCCTCTCTTCTAAGTTGTTTGAAAGGAAACTTTAAAGAACCGTGTGTTGCTGTCATTAGAAATTTTATCCCAAGCCGCACAAATATACCTAGTTCTACATCATTAGGATGACTTTTCTCCATTCATTTGCTCACGAATATTCATTATTTTCACAACCAACCATTTATTTTATTAATCTGTGTTTACTTTTATGGTCCCTGGCCCCTTCTCCCACTCTTTTTTCTAGTCTTGGTAGGTCTCCTCTATAAACATCAAAAACTATCATTGGCAGCTCTTTTTGTTTTGTTTTGTTCTGGTTTGGCTTTTTTGGATGATACTGTTTTTATGTATACAAAGTTTCCAGATTTTATATTATCATATCAAAGACACAAGATGCCAGCACATAGTGATCAGAAGAAAACCCAGGTAGGAAGCCAACACAGAAGGTTGCAGTGGACCTGGGCTAGCCGGGCCTGTGCAGAGTCCTGATACCACCGTCCATTGGCCCAGAGGCAGGGCTGGCTTGTTGGGCACCCTCACAGGAGGCCTGTGCCTGAGCCAGGTCCACAGGGGCTCTCTGTGGATTGCCCAGTGGCATCCGCCTCTAACTCCGAATTATAGTCCTTCTGTCTTGGTCCTTGCTCAGCTTTCTCTGGTTGCTGAGGCAGAAGGTAAAGATCTGTTTGGGCTAGACATTCTCATCGTCGTGGGACGGGGGTGGTAGCAGCGATGGAGGGGCTGCCCAGGAGCGCAGCGTGGAAGAAGGCAGGCCCCAAGTGGCATGGCTGCCTGTCACTGCAAGCCTTGCCTACCAGCATTACTGGAGGCGTGGATCTCACTGACCCACAGCAGTTGCTGTGGTGTCGCCCACGCGTGTGTGTTCCAGGCTCTGCTGCTGTCTTTTCAGACTCACATATCGTTCCTGACCAGTGCTTTTTTCTTCAAATTAAATTAATTCAGAATGTGATGCATAATATGAACTACCTTGAAAGGACCCAAATAAAAGTCAATTGCTTCTCTGAGGGCCGATTTCAGGGGGATGGAGGGCATCCCTTATGTTCAGGCATGGAAGGTAAAACTTGACAGTGGGCAAATGAACTCATTGGAGAAACATACTGGTTGATATTGTTAATTGTGATGGTATGGTGTAGACTCGTGTGCCTGGTTATGTGATATTTCTCTAGCAATGCTCAGTTGAATGAATGTAGGCACAGAAAAGGTAGAATGTGTTTATTCAAGGTTGTGTTGGGCCAGCTAGGTGGGAAGAAGGACAGAGGGCAAGGGAGTTGAAGATGTCTGCAAGAGAATCTAAGGAGTCAAACCTGAGTAAGTATAGTGAAGAAAGGAGGTCGCTACTAGATTGGGAAGAAGTTAGGGGCCAGTGGATTGGTGATCTAGATAAAGTGAAAGTTCCTTAGAGGTCTTTGGGCAAGTGAGGTGGAAGGATAGGGCATTTTTTTTATCAGAGAGGGATGTTTGGATAAGTGGGTTCAAGGGTGTGTGAGGTCCCTATGGATGACTGAGTGGGGCATGCAGGAGGAGAGTGCATCACGAAAGTGAAGTGCATTACTGAGGTGGCATGGAAGAAAAGACCAAGGAACTCAGAGAATGGGGTGCTTCTTTGAGTTACCTCTTCATCTGGAATGAGGGTAGGAGATGGATAGGAGGAGGAGAAGGCTGAACCAGATGCCAGCATCTTTTCAAGGGAGACGAGAGGGTGGTGTAGTCCCATGGCATGGATCTCAAGGAAGGAAGCGTTTTTGTTTTTTTTGTTTTTTAAGATTTTATTTATTTAGGGCCCTCGGTGGCTCAGTCGTTGAGCGTCTGCCTTCGGCTCAGGTCATGATCCCGGGGTCCTGGGATTGAGTCCCGCGTCAGGCTCCCTGCTCGGCGGGAAGCCTGCTTCTCCCTCTCCCACTCCCCCTGCTTGTGTTCCTGCTCTCGCTATCTCTCTCTCTGTCAAATAAATAAATAAAATCTTTTTTTTTTTTAAAGATTTTATTTATTTATTAGAGAGAGAGAGCACACGAGCAGGGAGAGGGGCAGAGGGAGAAGCAGACTCCTGTCTGAGCGGGGAGCCCGATGCGGGACTTGATCCCAAGACCCCAAGATCATGACCCAAGCTGAAGGCAGATGCTTAACCAACTGAGCCTACCCAGGTGCCCCAGGAAGGGTTTTTATAGGAAGGAGGATAGTAATGGTCTGGAAGTGGTGATGAGTAAGGATGATGCTGACCCCACTTTCTGGCCTGGGGTGTGAGAGAGGGAACAGACTCCGCTTAGAGGGCTGTGGGTGAGGTGGGGTCGGGTAGGGACATTGTCATTAATGCATCACCAGGTTTCGAAAAGGAGATGGATGTTCAGAGAAGTTGAAGATATGTGGATTTTTTGTTGCTCTTGTCTAGAATTCTAAAGAACATAGTGGAAGGGTTTGGGACAGAGAGAGGAGAGCCTGTGAGGGGCATTGGGTCAACTTAGCAGATGTTGGGATAAAGAAAGGTGGGGATAAGGGTTTGGAAGGTAATGGATGAAAGGAATGCTTGGCCTTTGAGCAAGGCCTGAAGTAAATAGTTGGTTGAGTTGGTAGGCTTATCTCTGTCTTTTGGAAGGGGTTAAACTCAGGGCTGTTGGTCCCAAAGACTGCAACTTGGTGATTTGGTGACAGGTAAATCAGCTGGGACTCAGGAGCTCTGGATGTTGTACACAAAAGAGATGCTGGTTAGCTCTTCAAAAGAACTTTCCAGTAGTGACAGGCCAGCAGAGAACGAGGCACTAGCTGGAAAGATGCTGGCCAAACTTTTCAAGAACTGTCAATACAGGAAACACTCCTTTTCTCCTCGGGGGAAGGAGAGATTAATAGTATGGCATAGGAGGGCGCCTGGGTGGCTCAGTTGGTTAAGCGACTGCCTTCGGCTCAGGTCATGGTCCTGGAGTCCCGAGATCGAGTCCCACATCGGGCTCCCTGCTCGGCGGGGAGTCTGCTTCTCCCTCTGACCCTCTCATGCTCTCTCTGTCTCATTCTCTCTCAAATAAATAAATAAAATCTTAAAAAAAAATAGTATGGCATAGGAGAAAGACTGATATGTGAGACCTGGGGCCCGAGTTTAGCTCTGCCACCAATTTAGACTGATCTTCAGCAAGTCAATTATCTTCTCTGAGCTTAGTTTTCCCATTTATAAATCTAGGATTAGACTAGTTGATCCCTAAGGCTGTGTGATTTTGAAGGGAGTACATTGATTTTAGTTGGACTGAAGAAGGAAGGGCATATTTTTGTTTCATTTCAGTTTTTTTTTTTCTTCTTGCAGGTCAATGCCTCGTCTGGGTCCAGTGTTCCTCCCCAAACTGTGAGAAGTGGAGGCGGCTTTGTGGGAACATTGACCCCTCAGTGCTTCCTGATAATTGGTCCTGTGATCAGAATACAGGTAGATAGGACTGGAGATGGTTGGGTTTCTTTTTTGTTTTTTGTTTTTTTTTGTTTTTTAGTTTTTAATGGTTCTTCCCTTTCTTTCTCTGTATGTATCCCTTAGATTAAATATGTCATAGATGTAGTTATAATTCCAGGGGTCCTTGTAGTGTTTGGGAGAGAGGAAGGGATCATCCTGTTATATCAAGATGAATCTGGCATAATGGGCTAGAAGAAGACACCCTGAAGAGTTATGTTGTGGGAAGGGCCTGGGATCTAAATGTAGATTCTGAGTGAATTCCCCCTTCTTCAGCATTAGTCTGACCCGGTTGGTCCTGGCTAGATTGTTGGTATTGGGTTGGTGGATAAGAAGGGATATGGGATATATGGGGGGAAAGTAGGTGAGAGAGAGCCAGTGGCTTAGAATTCTAGAATGTTTGAAACTACTTGAAAGAGATTATGATGATCTAAGCCCAGCCCAATTATTTTCACAGATGAGATAACAGAGTCTCAGAAAAATGACTGTCAGTCAGTGTCAGTGTCAGATAATGTGGGATATAGGCCGAAGTTTGGAATCTCTGTAAAGTACAAGGAGGCAGCACTCCTCCTCTGCCTGTAGCTGCATATCCTCCACGGGTCTTTGTTCTTCCTCCATGCCTGTCTCCCAGGTGCCCTTTTGGTCCCACCTGCTGCGTATTCTTGTCCTCTCTCCTGCCCTTATCCAGATTTTTCTCTGATGGGGTTCTTTCCTTCCCTTCATTCCTTCTCTCTTTTGCCAGACTTGAGGTATAATCGCTGTGACATCCCTGAGGAGTCCTGGACAGGGCGTGAGAGTGATGTGGCCTATGCCTCCTACATCCCAGGATCCATCATCTGGGCCAAGCAATACGGTTACCCCTGGTAGGGCACCATGGCATAGTCAGAGCATCCTTCATGAACTTGGAGGTGGTAGATTCAAGCAGAGAGGGAAGGAAATGGAGAGTATTTATAATGGAAATGGTACCTGCCTTACAAAGAACATGGGATGAGGGAAAAGATAAAGTCCCAAGCCTGGAGGCTTTGAAAGAATGCATTTTCTAGAGGTTTCACAGGGAGGTATCTCCCTGGAAGAAAAGGTCTACCGATTCTACCCTGAGTGGATAGAAAAAGGAAGATGGCTTTAAGGCATTTTTTTTTTTTTTTAAAGATTTTATTTATTTATTTGACAGAGAGAGACACAGCGACAGAGGGAACACAAGCAGGGGGAGTGGGAGAGGGAGAAGCAGGCTTCCCGTGGAGCAGGGAGCCCGATGCAGGGCTCGATCCCAGGACCCTGGGATCATGACCTGAGCCGAAGGCAGACGCTTAACGACTGAGCCACCCAGGCGCCCGGAAGGCATTTTTTAAACATTGAGTTATGACGTATATATAAAGTAGAGAGAATGAAGATGGGTAGGATGGTTTCTTCTCTGGAGATGTCCCTAATCAGAAGATTTTTTCTCAGGGTTGATGGAAGGCCTAGAAGGGTAAGATACTCTTACTAGGAAGATTTTGAGTTTCTTTGTACACTGATAGAAGTCTCTTTAAGTCATTTGTTAGACTACTGAGGGAGATCCACAAGGAGGGGTCTGTCTTTGAGATCCTTTTTTTTTTTTTTGCAAAACCTATTTCCCCTTTCTGTACATGTGTATTGATGAGTTTGTGTTGTGTTCATCTAAACCCTTCCTCTTCTGTCCCCTAAACCTGTTTGTTTTCTCCAGGTGGCCAGGCATGGTAGAATCTGATCCTGACCTGGGGGAATATTTTCTTTTTGCTTCTCATCTTGATTCCCTGCCGGTGAGTTTTCCTGGCTCAGGCCAAAGTAATGAGCAAATCCATCCTAACAGGTGTACAGAATTAGAAACAGACATAGCCAGCAGACATCAGCAGAAACAGACACTTAACTAGAGTGACAAAGACAGAAATAACTACCCACATATAAAAATAAACTTGTATCTAATTAAATATTTAATCATTACTAGGACATTTATGGTTCTGATAAATGTGCGTTGGTTAGGATTCCTGAGGTCAGGACGGAACAACAGACTGAGGTAGGGTAGGTGGGTCAGGTTTATGGCATCAGATGAGGCCCAGCACCTCCTTCCTTTTATGAATCCTCAGTTCTTCCCCCACCTTTTCTGGCTAGAGGGCCAAAGCAAGGAGAAGGACAAGAGGCCGTAAGAAAACCATTTTTTATTTCAGTCTAAATACCACGTGACATTTTTTGGAGAAACAGTCTCTCGTGCTTGGATCCCAGTCAACATGCTAAAGAACTTCCAGGAGCTGTCCCTGGAGCTAGCTGGAGTGGTAAGCAACCCCTGGGGGTCAGTTCCCTGTGATACAGGGAACCTGAAAACTAAATCTGCCTTTTATTTAACCTGATTTTCTCCCAGGGGAAGCTGTGTTGGGAGGAAGTCCCATGTCTGACCAAGTGTGCAAAGGTGACGTTATTCATGAGGGACTCTTCTTTCTACCCAGGATTGCAGTGGGATAATGATTTTTCTTAGTCTCCTTCCTTGCCTGCAGGTAGGGGGTCTTCCTGAAGACTGCAGTTTTCTACAGTTTAGCCAAGGCAGGTGTGGCAGAAATGAGGGCACATATCAACTCAGGGTTTCTCAGTCAGGTACCATTTGGGGCCTGATAATTCTTTGTTGTGGAGGGCAGTCCTATGTATTTTAGCATGTTTAACAGCATCCCTGGCCTCTACTGACATCTAGCCAGGGGATGCTACTGCCTCTGACCTCAGTTGTGACAACCAAAAAAAATTGTCTCTAGACATTGCCAGATATCTTCTGGGAGGCAAAACCTTCCTTGGTTGAGAACCACTGAATGAAATGAACTAAATAATATTTCCTGCCGGGGTGCCTGGGTGGCTCAGTTGGTTAAGCGACTGCCTTCGGCTCAGGTCATGATCCTGGAGTCCCGGGATCGAGTCCCGCATCGGGCTCCCTGCTCAGCAAGGAGTCTGCTTCTCCCTCTGACCCTCCTTTCTCTCATGCTCTCTGTCTCTCATTCTCTCTCTCAAATAAATAAAATCTTAAAAAAAAAAATTTAAAAAATAAATAATATTTCCTGCCTATAATCACTTTGGGTTCAGCCAGCCTTAGAAATAAGCAGAGGCCCAGCAGCTCTGGGGCCTTCAAAAATTAAGCAGTATTAAACCAAGTTGCTGGATCTGAAGAAATTTGTGAGAAGCTTAAAAGTGGAATCACCTGAGCTCCTTTAATCTTGCCTCTCCAAATTTTCATGGGATTTACTGTGGAGAGGACACCAAAATGTTGGTTGACTGTATTGCTAGCAACTGGTAACAGGTTTGTTATGGGGGGATAAAGGGAGATTGTGTCTCTAAGCTCAAAAGATTAAGAATAGGAGTATCAGATCAATATCAGAAACTGGAAATAAACGTAGTTAAAGATCATGTCTGGTGAGTAGCAGTATGTTGGAGTCACTTCTTAAATATTTATCATTGACTTTAATCTTCCTCTATTTCAGAAAAAGTGCAGGAACAAGGACTGCAACCAGAAGCTGGGAGCTGCCCTGATGATGGCTCAAGAGGCAGAACAGATCAGTATACAGGTGAGTGTTCAGACCACACACCTGCTCCTCTTTGGGACTTGGGACACAAAGCAAACCATGTACTCTCTACTACAGAAAAGTGGCTTGTCCTTCCCCATCATCCTGTCTTAGTCTTAGAATTAGTCTTTTCTTTCCAGGCCAGATTCCCTTGACTTCTTAAATCATTTATTCTTGGGGCGCCTGGGTGGCTCAGTTGGTTGAGCGACTGCCTTCGGCTCAGGTCATGATCCTGGAGTCCCGGGATCAAGTCCCACATCAGGCTCCCTGCTCGGCGGGGAGTCTGCTTCTCCCTCTGACCCTCCCTCTCCTCATGCTCGCTCTCTCTCATTCTCTCTCTCTCAAATGGATAAATAAAATCTTTTAA
Organism: Mirounga angustirostris; assembly: GCF_029215605.1. NCBI lineage: Eukaryota > Metazoa > Chordata > Mammalia > Carnivora > Phocidae > Mirounga > Mirounga angustirostris. The sequence goes on from NW_026991713.1 coordinate 173,224,745, forward strand.
AAAAATCATTTATTCTTTCCCCTACCCTTGGACAAATGGGATCTTCTCTCATCCCACAGAGAGACAGTTTGTAGTAGGGGGCATCCTACCTCCCTATTTAACTTTAGATCTCAGATGTATGTGTCTTAACCTCTCTCTTATGCAGAGTCAGTGTTTACCCTCAAATTCTGCCTTTGGGGGTGCAGTGGAGAATGACAAACTGAATTATAAATAAACTGGAAAAAAGAGATTATAGTAATATAGCATATAATTATATAACAATATAAATATAAAGATAATACAATAGTTAATCTTCACAGAAATTGAGATAAACAGAACATGAAATTTCAAGTAAAAATGGTATAGAATATGAATATAAAGTCCATAACTAAAGTCTTAAAGACAGAGAGCAAAAATCATCCCTGGGAGATAGTGGATGATGCTTTTTTTCTTGGTTTCCTCAGGAACGGGTTAACTTGTTTGGTTTCCGGAGCCGATACAATGGATCTGACAGTAGTGGGGAAGGAAAAGGTAGGATCAATAGGAGGATGAGGACTAGAGAAGGAGGTGAGGAGAGGACATAGGGAGGTCCTTCATGAGGGCAGCAACTGAACCTTTATTTTATATCCAGTGTCATCCACCTAGTTCTGGATTCTCTAACAGGAGGCTCTGCATGAATGCCATTGACCAAGTGTCCAGGGTGGATGGATGGATAAATGGATGGGTGAAGAGAGGAATGGAGAAAAAAAGAGGGTAGGAAGGGAGGGTGTGTGTTGAAGAGTGGTGGGACTTTGGAAAAGGTGGTGCCGTGATAATCTAGGGCCATGTTTTATGGAGAAAATGCCACTGGGACATGAAAGGCAGAGTTAGAAGACTGCTTCTCTGGGATCAGCGCCATTAACTCATCATCTAATTTATTGGATAAATTCTTTAGCCTTTCCTTCCTATTCCTGTTCTAGACTTAAGTCTTTCTGGGGCTAACAGCCCAGATTCCTGCATGGAGGAAGAGTCAGAGTTGGAGGCGGAGGAGTTGGAAAAGGAGGAAGAGAAAAAAGTAAGATTGATCTTGGGGATTGCTTTTAGGAGATTCCTGTAGGATGTCTGGTTGGGCATGGATTTATACTTACTAGGGGACCATCCTGTGCCTGGCTTAGGGTGGCCCTGACTAGCTGGTCTTATCTCTTAGGGGTCTTCAGGGAAGGGGACTCTCCTCTTTCCTCAGTTATTCTCTCTAATATATCACATTTCTAGGAACTTATTTCTTGGTTATCATCTCAGTTCTTAATGTAGTGCTTTGGTTCTTACTAGAGCAATTTCAGCGAATAGCAGGTTGCCTCTCTTCACTCTCGGTCCTCCCTTGTGTGGACCCTTAATCTTAAGTGTCTTAATAGTCATTCACTTGCCTCCTTAGGCTCTTTTCAAGCATATGAAATATAGACTTTTAAAAAAATTTTAAAGGGGCGCCTGGGTGGCTCAGTCATTGAGCGTCTGTCTTCAGCTTAGGTCATGATCCTGGGGTCCTGGGATTGGGCCCTGCGTCAGGCTCCCTGCTCGGCGGGAGGCTTGCTTCTCCCTCTCCCACTCCCCCGGCTTATGTTCCCTCTCTCCCTGTGTCTCTCTCTGTCAAATAAATAAATAATTTTTTAAAAAGATTTATTTATTTATTTGAGAGAAAGAGAGAGAGTATGTGTGTGGGACGAAGAGGAGAACACAGGGGACGCAGAAGGAGAGGGAGAGAGAATCCCAAGCAGACTCTGTGCTGAGTGGGAGCCCAATGCAGAGCTTGATCGTATGACCCTGAGATAATGACCTGAGCCAAAACCAAGGTTGGATGCTTTAACTGAGTCACCCAGGCGCCCCAGCCTGAAATACAGATTTTAAAAAAATACTTAAGGGCGCCTGGGTGGCTCAGATGGTTAAGCGACTGCCTTCGGCTCAGGTCATGATCCTGGAGTCCTGGGATCGAGTCCCGCATCGGGCTCCTTGCTCAGCGAGGAGTCTGCTTCTTCCTCTGACCCTCCCCACCTCATGCTTTCTCTCTCTCTCAAATAAATAAATAAAATCTTTAAAAATAAAAAATAAAAAAATAAAAAATAAAAAAATACTTAAGACTTTTTTATTTTTTATTTTTATTTTATTTTTTTTATTATTATTTTTAAAGATTTTATTTATTTATTTGAGAGAGAGAGAATGAGAGAGAGAGAACACATGAGAGGGGATAGGGTCAGAGGGAGAAGCAGACTCCCTGCCGAGCAGGGAGCCCGACACGGGACTTGATCCCGGGACTCCAGGATCATGACCTGAGCCGAAGGCAGTCGCTCAACCAACTGAGCCACCCAGGCGCCCCAAGACTTTTTTAAAGAGTGGTTTTAGGTTCACAGCAAAATTGAGAGAAAAGTACAGAGAGTTCCCATATCCCTCCTGTCTCCACACGTGCATAGCCTTTCCCATTATCAACACCCCCACCAGAGTGGCGTATTTGTTTACAGTTGATGAACCTACACTGGCACATTATAATCACCCAAAGTCCATTGTTTACGGTAGGGTTCATTCTTGGAGTTGTTATATTCTATGGGTTTGTACAAATATAGAACAATATGTATACATCTTTATAGGATCATACAGAATATTTTCACAGCCCTGAAAATCCTGTGTGCTCTACCTATTCACCCCTCTCCCCGCAACCCCTGACAACCCCTAATCTTTTTATTGTCTCAATAGTTTTGCCCTCTCGAGAACATCATATAGTTGGAATCAGACTGGCTTCTGAGAAATATACATTTAAGTTTCCTTCATGTCTTTTCATGGTTTGATAGCTTGTATCTTTTTTTTTTTCATCTGAATTTTTCCGTTTTCAACTCCTTTGGGTAAATACCAAGGAGCTTGATTGCTGGATTGTATGGTAAGAGCATGTTTAGTTTTGTAAGAGAACAAACTGTCTTCCAAAGTAGCTATACCATTTTGCATTCCCATCAGCCTTGAATGAGATTTTCTGTTGTTCCACATCCCTGCTAGTATTTGGTGTTGTCAGTGTTCCAGATTTTAGCCATTCTAATAGGTGTGCAGTGGTATTTCATTGTTGTTTTAATTTGCATTTCCCTGACGACATATGATCTGGAGCATCTTTTCATATTCCTATTGGCCATCTGTACATCTTCTTTGGTGACGTGCCCATTAAAATGTTTGGTCCATTTATTTAATTGTGTTATTTTTTTTATTGTTGAGTTTTATGAGTTGTTTATATTTAGATAACAGTCCTCAATCAGATGTGTCTTTTTCCAATATTTTCTCCCAGTCTGTGGTTGGTTTTCTCATTCTCTTTTTTTTTTTTAAAGATTTTATTTATTTATTCATGACAGACAGAGAGAGAGAGAGAGAGAGAGGCAGAGGGAGAAGCAGGCTCCCCGCAGAGCAGGGAGCCCGATGCGGGACTCGATCCCGGGACCCTGGGATCATGACCCGAGCCGAAGGCAGACGCTTAACCATCTGAGCCACCCAGGCGCCCCGATTTTCTCATTCTCTTGACATTGTCTTTTGCGGAGTGGATGTTTTTAATTTTAATGAAGTCAGTCTATTAATTGTTTCTTTCATGGATCGTGCCTTTGGTGTTGTATACAAAAAGTCACTGCCATACCCAAGGTTATCTATATTTTCTCCTATGTTATCTTCTAGGAGTTTTACAGTTTTACATTTTTACATTAGATCTATAATACATTTTGAGTAAGTTTTTGTGAGGGGTGTAAGGCTGTGTCTAGGTTCATTTTTTTTGCATGTGGATGTGCAGTTGTTCCAGCATATTTGTTGAAAAGACTGTCATTGCCTTTGCTCTTTTGTCAAAGATCAGCTGACTATTTTTATGTGGGTCTATTTTGGGGCTCTCTGTTCTGTCCCATTGACCCATTTGTTCTTTTGCCAATTCTACACTGTCTTGATTACTGTAGCTTTATAATAAGTATTAAAGTTGGCTAGGGTCAGTCCTCCAGCTTTGTCCTTCTTCAGTATTGTGTTGGCTATTCTGGGTCTTTTGCCGTTCCATATAACTGTAGAATCCGTTTATTGATACCTACAAAATAACTTGCTTGGGTTTTGTTTGGAATTGCGTTGACTCTATATATCAAACTGGGAAAAACTGTTGAAATATTAAGTCTTCCTGTCCACAAACATGGAATATCTATTTATCTAATTCTTTGGTTTTATTCATCAGAGTTTTGTAATTTTACTCGTATAGATCTTGTACATATTTTGTTAGAATTATACCTAAGCATTTAAATTTTTTGGTGCTACTATAAAGGGTTTTGTGTTTTTAATACCAAATTCCATTGTTCATTGATGGTATATAAGAAAGTGATTGACTTTTATATATGAACCTGTATGCTGCAACCTTGCTATAAATGTTTATTAGTTCTGGAGTTTTTGTTGATCCTCTTGGATTTTTCTATGTAGGTGATTATGTTATCTGCAAACAGAGATAGTTTTCCGGTTGATCCTTGAACAGGTTTGAATTATGCGGGTCCGCTTATATGTGGATTTTTTTCCCCATAAATATAGTGCAGTATTGTAAATATATTTTCTCTTCCTTATCATTTTAATATCTTGTTTTCTCTACCTTTATTGTAAGAATACAGTATATAATACATATAATGTACAAAATACATGTGAATCATCTGTGTTATTGGTAAGGCTTCCAGTCAACAGTAGGCTATTAGTAGTTAAGTTTTGGGGGAGTAAAAAATTATACACAGATTTTCCACTGTGTGATGGGTCAGCTCCCCTAACCCCTGCACTGTTTAAGGGTCAACTGTATTTATTTCTTCCTAATGTCTCTATCTTTTATTTCTTTGTCTTACTGCATTAGCTAGAACTTCCAATATGATGTTGAAAAGGAGTGATGAGAGGAGACATCCTTGCTTTGTTCCTGATCTTAGGGGGAAGGCTTCTAGTTTCTCAGCATTAAGTATGATATTAGTTATAGGTTTTTTTTTTTTTTTTTTAAGATTTTATTTATTTATTTGACAGAGAGAAACACAGTGAGAGGGGGAACCCAAGCAGGGAGAGTGGGAGAGGGAGAAGCAGGCTTCCCGCAGAGCAGAAAGCCCGATGCGGGGCTCGATCCCAGGGCCCTGGGATCCTGACCCGAGCCGAAGGCAGACGCTTAACGACTGAGCCACCCAGGCCCCCAGTTATAGGTTTTTTTGTAGATGTTCTTTGTCAAGTTGAGGAAGTTACCCTCTCTTCCTAGTTTACTGAGAGTTTTGACCATGAATGGGTGTTGGATTTTGTCAAACGCTTTTTCTGTGTCTATTGATAGGATCATGTGATTTTTCTTTTTTTTTGCCCCTTGATGTGATGGATTACATTAATTGATTTTCAAATGTCAAACCAGTCTTGCATGCCTTGAATAAATCCCATTTGTTCATGGTGTATAATTCTGTTTATACATTGTTGGATTTAATTTACTAATATTTTGTTGAGGATTTTTTTATCTCTTTTCATAAGAGATACTGGTCTGTAGTTTTTTTGTAGTGTCTTTGACTGGTTTTGGTATTCAGGTAATGGTGGCCTCATAGAACGAGTTAAGAAGTATTCTCTGCTTCTTTTCTCTGAAAGAGATTATAGAGAATAGGCATAATTTCTTCCCTAGTTTGATGGAATTCACCAGTGAACCCATAGGTCTGGTGCTTTCTGTCTTGGAAGGTTGGCTACATGTTACTGATTCAATTTTGTTAATAGATATAGACCTATTTAGATTGTCTGTTTCTTCTTGTGTGAATTTGGACAGATTATATCTTTTAAGGAATCGGTCCATTTCCTCTTGGTTATCAAATTTGTTTGCATAGAATTTTTCATAGTATTCCTTTATTATCCTTTTAATGTTCATGGACTCCAGTATATTGTCTGATATCAGTAATTTGTTTCCTCTCTCTCTTTTTCTTGGTTAGCTTGGCTAGAGGCTTATCAATTTTATTGATCTTTTCAAAGAACCAGCTTTTTTGTTTCATTGGTTTTGTCTACTAATTTCCTGTTCTCATAATCCCATCAATTTCTACTCCAATTTTTATTATTTCTTTTCTTCAGCTCACCTTTTTAAAAATTTTAACTGTTAATTTATTTGATTTTTGAAGGTGAAAAACTATTTGAGGAATCAAGTCAAACACTAATTGGGAATTGTGGTGGGGAAACACAAGGCTCACTTTGCTAACAAGCAGTATTTGCTGGAAGAATTTCAGAAAACAGTGCCAAGAGGCCAGCCTAGCTGTGTGGCCCTAAGGGAAGTCACAATATCTGAAACCCCAGATCTGCTTATCTGTTAAATGAAGAGATTAGGCCAGGTGACCTCATGACCTCTAAATGTCCTTCCAGAACTTAATTTCATCCTGCTAGGCTCAACAATTAAGGGCAAAGGACCATAGGGAAAGTGCTGTCCACTCAGGAGCCACACAGAGAAATTAAGAATTTTTAGAAAAAGCTTCAGGGATCTCTGTCATCACTTCATTCAATCTTCAGCTCACTTTGGATTTAACTTGCTCTTCTTTTTCTAGTTTCCCAAGGCTGAAACTTCAACTACTGATTTTAGATCTCTCTTCTTTTCTAATATGTGTTCAATGCTAAATTTCCCTCTAAGTACTGCTTTTGCTGTATCCCACAAATTTCGATAAATTGTGTTTTCTTTTTCATTTAGTTCATATTTTAAATTTCATTTAGTTCCATATTTTAAAATTTCTCTTGAGATTTCTTCTTTGACCCATGTGTTATTTAGAAGTATGTCATTTAATCTTTATGTATTTAGGGACTTTTTAGTTACCTTTCTGTTACTGATTTCTAGTTTAACCGTGTTGTGGTCTGGGAGCAGACACTGTATGATTTCTATTATTTTAAATATGTTAAGTTTTGTTTTATGGCTCAGAATGCAATAAATTTTGGTGAATGCTCCATGTGAGCTTGAGAAGAATATGTATTCTGCTATTGAATACAATGAAGTAACTTGTAGATGTCACTTATATCCAGTTGATTGATGGTGTTGTTGAGTTCAGCTACGTCCTTCCAGATATTCTGGTGTCCATGGATCTATCCATTTTTGATAGAGTGGTGTTGAAGTCTCCAGCTATGATAGTGGATTCAACTATTTCTTTTTGCAGTTCTGTCAGTTTTTGCCTTATGTGGTTTGGTGCTCTGTTGTTAGGCTCACTTTAAGGAATGTTGAATGTTCTTGGAGAATTGACCCCTTTATCATTATGTAATGCCATTCTTTATCCCTGATAACTTTCCTTGCCTTGAAATCTGCTTTGTCTGAAATGAAATAGCTACTCCTGCTTTCTTTTGATTAGCGTTAGCATGGTGCATTTTTCTATTTACTTTTATAGTGTGTATATATATATATCTTTATGTTTAAAGTAGACTTCTTGTAGACAACATATAGTTTGGTCTGTTTTTTAATCTACTCTGACAATCTGTGTCTTTTAATTGGTGTATTTAGACCATTAACATTCAAATTAATTATTAATATAGTTAGCTTCATATCTACAATATTTGTTACTATTTTCTATTTGTTGCCCTGTTCTTTCTTCTTATTTTTGTTTTCCACTCTTTTTCGGCCCTAAGTCTGTGTGTGTGTGTGTGTGTGTTTAAGATTTTATTTTTTAAGTAATTTCTACACCCAACGTGGGGCTTGAGCTTAAAACCCCTGAGATCAAGAGTCTCATGTTCTACCAACTGAGCCAGGCAGGCACCCTCCAAGTGGTTTTTTGTTTTGTTTTGTTTTTGGAGAGAGGAAAAGTGTGTGTGCAAGTGGTGGGGAGGGGCAGAGTAAGAGGGAGAGAGAGAATCTTAAGCAGGCTGCATGCTCAGGGTGGAGTCCCACTCAGGGCTTGATCTTATGACCTTGAGATCGTGACCTGAGCCAAAACCAAGAGTTGGGTGCTTAACTGCTGAGCCACCCAGGTGCCCCTCCCCACCCTGCAAGTGTTTTTAACTGAGCATTTTACATGATTCTATTTTCTCCCCTTCCTTAGCATATCAGGTTAAGATGTTCTTTTCCTTTGGCTTTTTCTGGGCTTTTTTAAAAGTTATTAAATTCCAGGCAGTTAACATACAGTGTAATATTAGTTTCACGTGTACACTCTAGTGACTCAGCACTTCCATACATCACCCGGTGCTCATCACAATAAGTGTACTCCTTAATCCTCAGGGCTTTTCTTTATCTTTGATTTTTTATAATTTGTAGATAACATGCCTACATGTGGTTCTTTGGCATTTATCCTTCTTGGTGTTCTCTGAGCTTCCTGAATCTGTGGTTTGGTGTCTGAGAAACTTCTCAGTCATTATTGTTTTTAATTATTTCTTGGGTTTCTTTCTTTTTTTTCTTCTCCTTCTGGTATTCCCATTGTGCATATGTTACATTTTACAGTTACCCCACAATTCTTGGATATGTTAGTTTTTTGGTTTTTTTTTTTCTGTCTTTATTCCCTTTGCTTTTCAGCTTTGAAGTTTTCTGTTGAGATAACCTCAAGCTCAGGGATTCCTCCTCGTCCATGCTCAGTCTACTAATAAGCCCATCAAAGACATTTTCTGCATTTCTATTGCAATGTTTTTGATCTCTAGCACTCCCTTTTGATTCTTTCTTAGGATTTTCATCCTTTTGCTTACATTGCCCGTCTGTTCTTGCATGCTATTTTATCCATTAGAGCCTTTTGCATATTAATCATATTTGATTTCAATTTCCAATCTGATAATTTCATGCCATGTCTGGTTTTGATATTTGTTCTGTCTCTTCAAATTGTGTTTTTTGCCTTTTGATATGCCTTGTAGTTTTTTCTTGATTGCCAGACACAATGTACCAGGTAAAAGAAACAGTTGTAAATATGCTTTTTTTTTTTTAAGATTTATTTATTTATTTTAGGTGGGGAGAGGGAGGGAGTGTGTGAGTGGGGATAGGGGCAGGGGGAGAGAGAATCTTAAGCAGACTCCCTGCTGAATGTGAAGCCTGATTCAGGCTTGATCCCACAACCCTGAGATTATGACCCAAGCCAAAAATCAAGAGTCAGACGCCCAACCAACTGAGCCACTCAGGCACCCATAAATATGCCTTTAGTAATGTGGTCGTAAGGGTCAGGGGAGGGGATGTGTTCTATAGTCCTACTATTAGGTCTCATGTCTTTTTTCTTTTTTAAAAAATTTAACTTATTTAAGTAATCTCTATACTCAATGTGGGGCTCGAACTCACAATCCTGAGATCAAGAGTTGTACCCTCTTCTGACTGAACCAGCCAGGCAACCCTAGATCTCATGTCTTTAATGAACGTGTGCTCTGGACTGTGAACTTCAAAGTGTTTCTTAGTGTTTCCCCCCCATACACACACACCCCCGATTAGGTGGGACAGGATGGTTAGAGTGGGCTGGGGTTAAATATTTCTCTTCCCCCTGGACGGTCAGGCTCTGATAATATTCCGGTAGATTAGGCTGTGGTTAACTAGTTTCTCCTGAGAGCAGGCCTTTGTCAGAAGGATAGAGTGCTCTGATATATTTCAAAATGGTTCCTTTTGCACTCCTCCTGCTGGAAGCATGAAGGGATTTTTCTCTGATATTTTATGTGAGAACCTGGTCAGATTCCTGGAGGTCAAACTCACAAAAGTCTGGGAGCACCTATAAGACTGGGCACCACTGGAGTTTTTAACTCCCAGACTTGTCTGCATTGAACAATTTATTTAGTACTGTTGAGGTTTTCTTGCCCTGGAACTGGTTCTTGTGAGAAGTACTGGTTCTTCTGCTTCTGAGTCTGTGCTCTGGTAAGTTATGTCTTCCTGCATTTGCCTCTCTGTCTCTTCAGGGTTGGTGGCCCTGTGTCCTTCCCTCTTTGATCAAAACAAAAAGAGTTGTTGATTTTTCAGTCTGTTCAGCTTTTTTACTTGTTGTTAGAACAGAGTGATGACTTCCAAACCCCTTACATGTATAACTGGAAACTGGAAGTCCTGAAATACAGATTTTTTACTTTCTCTTTTAATCATTTTCTTATTGAGGAAAAATTGGCCTGTAACATTATATAGGTTTCAGGGGTACAACATTGTAATTCAATATCTACATGCACTATGAAGTGATCAACACTAAGAGTCTAGTTATTGGTTTAACTTTTAATTTAACAGTTTTTTTTAAATCATGTTCATGGCCTAACTTTATTTCTTTCTCTTGTGCATAAAGCCTTGTACTGATTAATACCAAATAGAATGGAAAGGAGAACAGTTTTATCTTTGTTGTCATTGATTTAAACAGTATCAGGCTACAGAACCCAATGTGACTCCCCTAACCACCCATCATTTCTGTAGCATCCCACTCTATTAAAAACACAATTATATGACTTCATTTGTATTTTCTTATTTTTCTCTCCCATTCTCAGGACCCGACTTTGCCCAGTCCCAAGTCAGCCAAAATTCAGACCAAAAAACCCAAGGCAAGAGGTAAGCAAGCCAGCTGGGAACAGGTATATGTGGCCATTAAGGCAGAGCAGAAGCAGACAGTGGGAGGGGTCTGCAGGTCACCGGATCTTACTGACTGTCTCAGCTCTAAACTCTGCAAAAATGGTCAAGATTCCTACTAGTGTCACCAGGGAAGCTGTAACCTCCTCGCTTCTCTGTTCTGATTATAAAATCTTAAGTTAAAGGTGGAATGAATGTCTTAAATTCTTAGCCAAGAAGGATGACTTCCTGGAGGAGCCAGGCTATGAGGAAAAACATAATAAGAAGAAGGTCCAGAACGAAAAAAGGTGGGGGTGGGGGGTGGGGGCGGGGGGTAGAGAGAGAGAGGGAGGAAGAGAGAAACAAAGAGAAATATTTGGGAAAAAGGAAGGAACTGAGAGAACTCACTAGATTGAGAATGAGCAGAGGATGCAGGGCAGAGACTAACTGTGGGGAGTCCATGGACCCTTGCCAAACTGTCATTTAGAGAGAAATAAACAAATGTCCTTCATGGTTGGGGGGTGGGGGTGATGCAGGCCTAACAGATGGACAAGATGTGACCCTGCAAAAGAAGACAATGAAGAGAGCTCTGGGAAATGAATCTGCAGCCCCTCCTGTACCCATAATAGGAAGGAAAGAAGGGCGTGGGAAATCGGAACCTGACCAGCCAGGTAAGGCTCAGGGCCTGGGCAAAACTATGGGAAATGAGGTTCAAGTCTGTGTCTCCCCTCCCTGGATCATTTCTTAACTTTATAGCTTCTCATTACTTTTAAAAAGAATAAAAATTAGGGGCATCTAGGTGGCTCAGAGGTTAAGCGTCTGCCTTCGGCTCAGGTCATGACCTCCAGGTCCTGGGATTGAGTCCCATGTTGGGTTGCCAGCTCAGTGCGGAGTCTGCTTCTCCCTCACCCTCTGCCTCTCCCCCTGCTTGTGCTCTCTCTGTCAGTCTCTCTCTCTCTCTCGAATGAATGAATGAATAAATAAAATCTTTAAGAAAAGGGGCGCCTGGGTGACTCAGTCGTTAAGCGTCTGCCTTCGGCTCGGGTCATGATCCCAGAGTCCTGGGTTCGAGCCCCGCATCGGGCTCCCTGCTCAGCGGGAAGCCTGCTTCTCCCTCTCCCACTCCCCCTGCTTGTGTTCCCTCTCTCGCTGTGTCTCTCTCTGTCAAATAAATAAATATTTTTAAAAAAAATCTTTAAAAAAAAAAAGAACAAAAATTAGGTATCTCAGATTGCAGAGTGTAGCACAAAATGGTTATTGATGTCATTTGATCCAAGGACAGGAGAATGGTGAGGAGTGGGGGAAACTGATGTTTATTGAGTATTGCTGTGAGCTGGCTAGATAGATACTCCTTGCTGGTTCCCTTTAATTCTTTCAATATCTCTATGACTAGACAGTTGCCATTTTAGAGATAAGGGGATTAAAGCCCAAAGGGTTTAAAATTTGCTCAAGACCCAGGACTAGCATATGGCTAGATCCGTGGTTTAAATCCAGTCTTTCTAACTCCAAAGCCCATTTTCTTTCTATTGAGAAAAGTCATCTTTCCCAGAGATTTTTTTGGAAATAGGAATTTAGGAGTTTGACTTGTAAAAGGGAAGGCCAGATGGCCTAATAGGACTCTCAGTTTCATCACTTTTTCATCCAGGCCCTAAGAAAAAATTTAAAGCTCCTCAAAGCAAAGCCTCAGGAACCAGCTTGTCTGCGGACAAAGAAGCTAGTATGGTGCCCAAGGGCCTGACCCCACCAGCTCATCGCAGGGTCTGTCCTGTGGGAGGGAAAGAAGGCTGGAAGTGTCCTCCAGAGGCTGGAAGTGTCCCCCCTGACGATGACACCTCCAGTGACCTGGACCTGGAGCAACTCCTAGAAGATGTTGGAAGAGAGCCGGAGCAGCTGGAGGGGCCGCGGTGTGGAGATGACCCTGGGGAGTTCACCTTGGCCTTCTTCGAGGAATAGCTGTGTGCACCTGCCTCCCTGCTGCTCTCTCACCCCCTTCCCTGCCAGCAGCAGGGAGAGCCCCTCAGAGGGTCCCTGAGAGGCTGCTAAGGGTGGGGCTTGTTCATCGGCTACAGGTCACCTGGCTGAAGTCCCAGCTGTGCAGTTTCTGTGTTAATAAAACAGGTTACGGCTTTCCGCAATTGGTCTCTAACCACATGCTTCCCTTCGGCTTCCCTCCCTCCCCTCCGCTCCGCTCCCTGTGGCACATCCCTGTTTCCATGGGAGGCTGGCACAGTATAGAGATCTGGGAAGGCGGGGACACCCGAGTCCTGGAAGAAGGCTGTCGAGAAGGGTAGGTCTGGGTTCAGACCCCTGGCTCAGCCACTTACTAGGTGCGTGGCCTGGAGAAAAGCACTAACCATTGTGGTCTCTTCACGCCTCAGGTGAGTGCATCCAGTCCCAGCTCAGCTTGTTGGAGATGCTTAATGTGGTGGTGCACTTGACACATGCTCGTTCTGATCAGAGGGGAAAGAGAATGGGTAGAGGAGGGGCAGACCCTGGGTTCTGGGCTGGCTACCAGCATTCCGGGTTTACTGTTCCCCACCCCAAGGCAGTCACCGAACTCCAGGACTGGGGGAGGGATCTCAGGTGTGAGCTCTTTATTATAGTTCATTTTTGGCGAGAAGGAAAAGACAGAAGTGGAAGGTGCCATCAGTTTTCTCCTTAGATGCCTTGGGGCAAATTCTAGGTACTTTTATTCTTGTGGGCAAGGGCTGGGAAGGCAGAGAGGGAGTTGGAGCAGATGGCTCTGTTTTTCTGCGGTCCTTGGTGGCCTTCCACACCTGCTGACTTCTGAGTCTTCTGTGTCTGGCCGGGGTTATTATCAGAAGCTGTGACCCGCTGGGCAGCTTAGTCTAAGGAGGTCGTCCTTCAGTCCCACTCATCAGGCCTTTATGAGAGAATATAGGGTCTCCTCCTGGGGGCTCTCCTTGGGAGGGATGCAGGGAGATGCTGCCAGTGATGAGGAGCTGGAGAGAGTGAGGGAGGCATAGAGGATGCCGCTGTTGTCCTGGGCTTCATTCTGGCGAGAAGGAAGGAGAAGGGGGTGAGACAGTGGAAGGGGAGCTGTCCCCACCTGAGAGCAGTTATCCGGCACCTGAGGGCTCCACCGATGCTGCGAGCAGTCCCTCTATTCCCTCCACCCCACCTTCTCCAAACTTCTCTTTAATTCCTTCAGGCCCTACTCCGAGATGCTCACCTTGGGCTCCAGCTGGGGCTCCAGCTGGGGCTCTGTTTGTTGTCCTAGAAAAAAATCAAGGTGTGCTGGGGTCAGGTGGCATGCCGGCCAGGGTAGAGAAATGGGCAGGGCCCTCCAGCAGTGAGGTCATCTGCTGCATCAGGACCAGGGTCAGGCAGGAGGGATGGGTGGGGCATGTGTGTGAGCAGGGAGTGTGTGGGGAAGGATTGGCCAAGGTGGAGAGTGGGGGAGTGATGGCCATAAGAACTTACTTTGAATCCCAATGTTCTCATATTTCTCCTCAGTGTTTTGGAAGGATCCCCTGTATAGGAAGGAAAGGGCGGAAAGTGGGTTAAAGGCTGAGCAGAAGAGAGTTCAAACCTGTGTGGGGCTGGTTCTCTGTGGGGGGGCTCTGTGACCCCGTGACACTCTGAGGTGAGCTCTCATTTGAGGCTCTCTGGAGGCCTCCTGGAAGATCGAGAGGCAGTGTGCAGTGTAGCCAGTAGAGGTCCCAAGGGCCCATTGAAGGCGGATTGTCCTGGAGAAGCAGCCTTTCCCAAGGCTCTTCCTTGGGAAGGGTGAAGTCTTGTCTGCCCTGCAGTGTTGGTACAAACTGGAGAATGAACACCAGCTCCACCCATCTCAGGTCTTCAGGAGGGTGCCCAGGTTGGAAGGGAGAGAGGGGAGGGAAGGGGCTGGAGAGAAGGAAAGAAGTTGGAAAGATGGGCTGGAGGGAAGGAGAGGTGGGAGGGTGGAGAGGAAGAGGGCTCCAGCGGGAGGGAGGGAGGCGAGGCTAGGAGCTGAGGAGGGAAGTGGCTCTGAGAAAAGAGACACCCACTGGGAAAGGACCAGGAGAGCGGAGTGATAGGTGCCCTGTGCTCTTCCCATAAGGAACTTCCTGTTTCCCAAGCAGGACAAGCACTCACCTAGTTACAGTTCTGGCTTTAGTCTGCAGGCCTGTAGGGGAACAGCATATGTCAGGGTGCCATCCATAGAGGGCGCCTCTCCTCCCTGCCTTCCTGCTCTGTGTGCTCTGGGACCAGCCCCCAGAGAGACCAGGGCAGTGGGGCAGCTCTGCTGAACACACCTGGGACTCCTGAGGCTGCCCAACCCTGTCCTGTGGTTGTCCTCAACACCAAATCAGGAGAGCTGCTCTTACCTGCACCTTCTCCCTCCCTCTCTTCCTCCCTCCCACTCTCTCTCACCTTTTCCCTTTGTTTCCTTCCCCCTTCCTTGAATTCCCTAAGCATCCCTCAACCTTGCTCCTTCCACTGCTGAGGCCCTGCCCACCCATTCCTCTCCTTCCACCCTTGCCTCAGACTCATTGCTTCCTCCTGCCCTGAAACACTGGCTTTTTGTGCTTTCCTAAGCGGTGGTTGTTTCTCTCCTGCCTTGTGAATCTCATGACGGGGACCTGGGTCTGAACTGCAGCCCGTTCCCCTCCACCCTCTGCCACTGAAACCCGCCAGTCCCCCCCCCCCCTTCCCTCCTTGTCCTCCTGAGTTTCTCTGCGGCATCTCCCAAGGATTGGCCCGTGCTTCACAGACATCCCCTCCATCACCCAACACCCCATCCGAGGAGGTCCTGTCATCCACGGAGACAACCCTCTGAAAACACGGGACTCCTATGTACCCCAGACTCCAGGGCCTTCTACTCCACCATACCCTGGACTTTTTTTTTTTTTTTTTTAATCTCTGGGACTGAGAACTCTGAAATAATAAATGCCAGCATCATTTTTATGCTACAACTTTCTTTCCTTCCAGCTTTCTCTTACCATCATCCTGCTTGCTATACCTGTGCGTTGACCCCATGAACTCTCGTGCCTTAATAATCCACTTTCTTTCGGGCTGTCCAAGCTTCCCGCTGATCCTCTACTCTCCACTCCCCTCTCACGAGCTCCTTGAACTCTCCTGTTCCCCTGTCCTTATGCCACACTTAGCTGACACATCTTTAATTCTGGCTGTGGCCTATGGTGGGGGTGCTATTTGCTTACCCAATGTCCATTCATTTCTTCTTACCCAGTTACAGAACCTTGATTTTATTTGGGGCGGCAGTGTGCTCCCCTCCTGATAGATGTGGGACATATGACTACATCCTCACCAATACGATTCAAGGGGAAGTTGTGGTCTTTTTGTCCTTTCTTCCTTCCTCCTGTTTCCTGCCTGGATTCAGAAATAATGGCTGGAGTCTGAGCAGCCATGTTGGATCATGAGGCAACCTTCAGGGTAGAAGCCAGTAGCCAGGACAGTGAGCAGGAAGATGGAAGCCTGAGTGCCTGAGGACAGTGGCCTCTGCCATCCGCCTCCTCATCCTTTTATATGAGGGGAAACAAGAAACTCTGTCTTACGTAAACCCTGTTATTTTGGTCTCTGGTGCCAGCAGGGAAACATAACTTCTAAACAACAAGTTCTAGAAGTTTCTAAACCTGCATGGTTGAATACTGCGAGGGGAAACATCATGGGCAGCGAAGCTGTTACAGAGCTCTGGCTTCTCATCTGGGTGGAATCCTGAAATACCATCTTCCATTCCCTCAGTGACTATAACGGCTCTTCATCTCTGACCCTCATCCTCACTCTAGAGACAACCGCTGTGATTTTTCCTCTGCAGAATTAGAAACAATTTGTATATCGTTGAGTTTATCAATATTTTTATTCATGGCTTTAGGTTTTATGTCATACTTAGGGAGGCCATCTCCACTCCATGGATATAAGAAGGTCTCACAAGCTTTCCTCTAGTACTAGGGTTATTTTCCCCCTCATTTAACTCTGATTGATCTCTGTGGAATTTATTTTGGTGCAATTATGAGATCACATTATTTTCTCAGATGGCTGCTCAATTGTTCCAGCACCATGTATTGAATGACTCCTTTTTCCCCATTGATTAGAAATGCTACTTATTAACCTACTAAATTCCTGAATGTATTTTGATCTGTTTCATCCTGCCTATATTCGGGCTTTTCTCTTTTCATATACTGGTTCATCTGTGTTTCAGTATGACAGCATCGAATCATTTTAATTATTACAGCTTAATACTTGCAGGTGCTAATGCTCATGTGGTCCTTATTCCGTGCCAGGATCTATTCTCAATGCGTTACATTTAATTGTCACGACAACCCCCAGGGTAAGTATTATTACTCTTCTCATTTTACTGATGAGTGAGTTGAGGCATAGAGTAATAGTATCATCGCACCAGAGTTTACTCGGCCAGGATTGGACTGCAGACAGTCCAGACTCTGTGCTCTTCACCTCTGTGCTTTAATGTCTGATGGGGCTAATCTCCTCTCACTGAAAATTTTCTTCAGAGGAATTTCAAATCAATATTGGAGCGTGTTGGGGTCTAAATAATGAATGCCTCTAGCCCTGTCCTCTTGAGCTATAAGTGCATACATCCACATTTCTGATGAACATCTCTACTCAGATGCCACACAGGCATCTCTAACATATCCCAAACTAGAGAACCATCGTTCTCCCCCAAACATGGTCTTTGACCTTCTGTGTTCTCTAATTTACTTGGTGATTCACCATGGATTCATTCACCCAAGTTCTACTACTCCCTCACCTCTACACCAGTCCAATCACCAAGTCATACTGGTTTTCCCTCTTAAACTGTTCCAGGATCAGGCTCTCTCCCTCCATCCACCACCAGCGCATTAGATTGGCCCCTCATAGCCCACTTCTGGCCCCTCCCAAAGACTGATGTATCTGTAAGGCAGAGCTGAGGTTGCCTCTGGGATCAGAGGCTCTTGGGTGTCATTTACAAACTTCTCTTCTCCCATCTCCAGCCTCCCCAACAGCACTGAGCTACTTAGAGTTCCTGCACTGATTTCCTGCACCTGCGTGGACAGTCACCTACTCACCACCCTCACCATTTGCCTGGCTAATTCTCTTATATTCTTTGAAAATTTTTGCAGGGTAACTTCCTATGGGAAGTCCTCCCTGATTCCCCTCCTTTCTTCCAACCTACCACAGCTCTTTCCAAATGAGGCAGTCACTCCGTCTCCCCTCGCTCCTTGAAAGCAGGACCTATGCTTTATTTACATTTGCAATCTCCAATGACAAGCCAGACCCTGGAAAATAGGCCCTCAACCAAAGCTTGCTGAGCTGAGCCAACTTCCTGTCCCTTCTGTTCTTGCCTTACTCTTCCCAGGGCTGACCCTCCAGTCCCCATGAACTAAAACGTGAGGATTGATGAGAAATGATTAAGTCAAAAGACAAAAACTAGAAAATGATCAAATTTGTGGAGAGGGATTGGTCTGGAGCAGTGGTTCTCAAACTTGATCACACACAGACACCACTTGATGAGACCTTTAAAAATGCAGATTCCCAAGCCCAGCCCGGATCTGCATTTTTTAACCAGTACCTGGGGTCATTCTGATGCTGGTGGTTCTGAGAAACACTCAGTTGGGAAGCCTGGTGGGGGGCGTGGCCCAGAACCACTTACCTTTTCTTCTCTTCCACCTGAGGTAGAGTATCAGTCCCAAAATTGCAATTATGAGCACAGCACCAGCCAGTGCCACCCCAACTGCAGCTCCCCCACTCAGGGGTGAGGACGCTGAGCTCCTAGGGTCTTCCAAGACACTGAGGCCAGTGGTGGTGGGGGCAGTGGTGGTGGGGCCCTCGGTGGTCCTCTTGGCAGCTGAGAAGACATGAGAATTTAGCAGATTCTCCCCTGGAGGACTGGAGGTTTCTGGATGAAACTTGTCACCTTGTTCCCTAGTTTGGGGAATATTGGGGGTGGGGAGCAACTCTCTGAAGCCATCACACAGGGAGGGGGTAATGAATCCACATCACCCAGCTTAAATGCTGCTCTACCTCCCATCAGTGTTGTGACCTCAGAACCTCATTTCATGGTCGACAAATAGGGATCACTAAATCACAGGAAGAAAAAACATTTTTTCATTGTGGTAAAATACAGGTAACATAAAATTTACTGTTTTAACCATATTTAAGTATATAATTCAGTGACATTAAGTACATTCACAGTGTTGTGCAACCATCACCACTATCCTTCTCCAGAACTTTTTCATTTTCTCAAACCGAAACTCTGTCCTCATTAAACACTCACTACGCACCCCCTTCCCCAGCCCCAGACACCCACTGTTCTGTTCTCTGTCTATGAATTTGACTGCTCTAGGGATTTCTGGTAAGTGGAACCAAACAGTATTTGTCCATTCTGGATTGTTTTAATAAGTGACAAAACATCTGTAAAGCACCTAGTATATATTAGAAATATGTTTTTAAGATTAAATTAATATATATTGAACTTTACTTCCTACAAAAAGATTGTACCTTAATGCACTGTTTAAAAACTGACAGAATGCTAAGCCACAGGAAAAAATTCAACTCCAATAAAATCTTCAGGTTAGTGTGGACCAAATTTTCTGTCAACCCTCATAAGAAAGAAATAATAAAACCATCTTTTAATTGAGATAAAAATTTTAAAGTCTTAAACAAATGTATATAACATGCTATTTAGAAAAATAAAAACCAGAGGAATACATATTAAAAAAAAAACAACAACCTCCTAGAATGTGACTAAAGCCACACTCTAAGCCAAATTCATAGTATTAAGTGCTTTTATTATTTAAAACAAGAAGAAATTTGAAAAATGAACAGAATAGTCGATTCCTTAGAAAAAGTATCAAAACCTGAAAGAAGGCAGCCCTATGAAAACATAGAGGAAAAAAGTAATGAAACCTATGTAGGAATAAATTTATTAGGAATCAGGACAACAGAAATAAATGCAGGAAGTGGTTATTTAGGGGAAAACCAAACAAAAAAAAACAAGAAACAAACAAAAAAATAGACAAGACTCTTGCAAACCTAACAAGAGTCTGCTGAAATCATTTGTGAGTATATGCTCAATTATAGGTTGATAAATTTTAAAAAATGAATTAGATGATTTTATGAAATAAAAATTTTTGAAAATAGAGTTAAGTAGTACACTTTCAGTGATAGGTAAACAAAGAAGTAAGAACTTTAGGGATGCCTGACTGGCTCAATCAAAAGACATGAGACTCTTGGTTTGGGGGTCATGAGTTTGAGCCCCACATCCGGGGTAGATTTTACTAAAAAAAAATAAACTTGAAAAAAATAGTGAGAACTCTATTAAAGAACTACCTATCATAATTAGGATTCCAAGCTCAGGAGGTTTTATGGGTAAATTCTTATAAAAATTTAAGGAACAAATAATTCCCAAATAGATTCTAGAACACAGAGAGATATGGAAAACGATGCAATTCTAATTCCTTTCATAAAATTAATGTAACCCTGACGCTACTTTCCATTCAATTTTTTTTTTAAGTGCAGGTTAAAATGATAAAGGCCTATGTTTCTTACAGATCTGAGTGGAGGAAAATACCCAGGACTGGTACATTGGGAGCGTAGGTTGACACAACCTTTGGGAATGCATTTGCAAAATGTAACATACCCAGGTATGCCCTTTGACCCAATGATTTCAGTGCTAGAAATTTATCCTGTGGAAGTGCTGAACAAATGTTCAAAGGCCTGTGTTTAGGGGTGTTCTTTGCAGCTTTGTTTGTGATGTGGTAGCAACTTAGAAGACTGAGGGGCGCCTGGGTGGCTCAGATGGTTAAGCATCTGTCTTCGGCTCAGGTCATGATTGCAGGGTCCTGGGATCGAGCCCTGCATTGGGCTCCCTGCTCAGCAGGGAGCCTGCTTCTCCCTCTCCCTCTGCCTGCCTGTCTGCCTACTTGTGATCTCTCTCTCTCTCTGTCAGATAAATAAATAAAATCTTAAAAAAAAAACAACCCCAAAACCCAGAAGACTGAGTAAGTAGATTGTGTGATACATCGCTGCGGAGGGACATCCTGCAGCCTTTTTTTTTTTTTTTTTTTAAAGGCAGAGCTGTATATGTACTGAAATGGAAAGATACTTTGTGGTACGGGGAAATGTAAACAAGTTGTAGAGCAGAATAGTACATGGCTTGATTCTATTTGTGTTATGTATCTGTATCTGTATCTATTATCTGTAAGAGAGAACATTTTGCAGAAAGAAGTAGTGGCTGGGGAGATAAAGTGCAGAGAAAAAAAATATAGTCTTCATTTGACTCCGTATGTATTGTTTGACCTTTTTTTTTTAATGATGTGCAAGTATTACCAGCACCTTTATTATTTTCAAAATTTAACATTTATCAAACTTGTATAGGCACATAATTTATTTTTTAAAAAAGATTTATTTATTTGAGAGAGAGAGTACGGGGTGGGGGGCGCAGAGGAAGAGGGAAAAAGAGAATCCCAAGCCGACTCCCCGCTGAGTGTGGAGCAGGACATGGGCTCAATCTCAGGATCCTGAGATCAGGGCCTGAGCCAAAACCAAGAGTCAGTTGCTTAACCAACTGTACCACCCAGGCGCCCCCCAACAGGCACATAATTTAAAGAGTCCACAAATTCCATACAGTTTATAAAAACAGTAGCCCCTGCGTAAACCCACCTTTAGCTATTTCTTCTGACATTAACCTTGTATTTCTAGATCACATCAATATATAGCTATTGCTTGACTTGTCTCAAGTCGTGTTTAATTACTTCCTACCATTGAAATCGAGGATTTAGATCTCTCACACCCCCATTTTCTCCATTTTACTTGACAGTCCAGCATTTGATGTTCTTTTCACGACATGGGTTCTTCACTTGGCTTCTGGAACACCATTCTCTTTGTTCTTTTCCTGCGTCCCTAGCAGCTCCTTCTATCTTCTTGTTGATTCCTCCTTTTCCTAACCTGTAACAGTCATGGGACCTCCTTAGTTCAGTCTAGGACCCCCTCTCTATCTACACTCACTTCCCAGATAATTTATCTGGGATAATTTATTAATCCCATGGCATTAATTATCAGCAACATGCCAATCCTGCCCAAATTTACATATCCAGCCACCTCTCTCCCCACTCTTCTGACTCTTGTATCTCACTGCCTACTCCCACCTCCATTTGTTTGTCTTATAATGTCTCAAATTTCAGATGTCCAGAACAGAACTCTTGATTTCCTCCCAAGCCTGTTCCTCCCCCATGTCCCCCTCTCTGTAAATAGCAACACCATCCTTCAAGATGCTCAGGCCAAAAGCCTTAGAGTCACCCTTGCTTCTCCTCTTTCTTACCCCCACATCCCATCATCTGCAAATCCTGTCTGCTCAGTCTTCAAAATATAAGCAGCATCTCCCCTGCCCTTGTTGTCACCCTATTCAATACATATCACCTCTCACTGGTGTCCCTGCTGGTGACCTTGCTCATCTTTACAGTCTGATTCTCCATACAACATCTGGAGGGACACTTGCACAATGCACATCAGAGCACAGCAGGAAACGCTCACTAGACTCATTGCGCTGAGTGAAAGTTCTTTCCCTGGCTTTCAGAGCCACACAGGACCTGCCCCCACTGCCTGTTCTGATCTCACCTCCTGCCACCATCGGCTTCTTCATCTGCTTCAGCTGTACTTGTCCCACCTCATGGCCTCTGCCCTTGCTGATCCCTCTTGACTAGAACATTCTTCTCCAGACCTCTCCCTCACTTCCTACAGATCTGTGCCTAGGCTGGTTTTCTCTGCTGGCTTCTCTTAGATCCACTCCCCAACTCTTCTCCACCTGCTTTGTGCCTTTCGAGGCTGGTTTTAGTGGACTCCATCCATGGGCTCTCTCACACACTGGTTCCTATTCAGTGGCCAGTAGGAGTCACCATCAGGAGATAGAGGGAGAGGGGCGCCTGGGTGGCTCAGTCGGTTAAACGTCTGCCTTTGGCTCAGGTCATGACCCTGGGGTCCTGAGATCGAGCCTCACATCGGGCTCCCTGCTCAGTGGGCAGTCTGTTTCTCCCTCTCCCTTTGCCCCTCCCCGCACCAACCCCCAACCCCCACTCGTGCTCTCAATCTCACTCTCTCAAATAAATAAATACAATCTTAAAAAAAAGAGAGAGAGAGGGAGAGAGGAGGGTAGGTCATGGCATAGCCCTTGGCCCCTCTCCACCAGGTCTTGTATTAATCTGGTTCTCAGAGACATAGAACCAATGGGGTATAGAAAGAGATGTAGAGTTTTGAGGAATTGGTTGATGTGACTATGATAGCTGAGAAGTTGTAGTTTGCTGTCTGCAAACAGGAGGCCCAGAAAAGCTGGGGTTTTAGTTCCAGGTCAGACCTATAGGTCTGAGAACCAAGGGGACCATTTATGTAAGTCCCAGTGTGATCCTAAAGTCCCAAGAACCAGAAGCTCCAAAGTCTGAGGGCAGGAGAAGCAGAGGTCCCTGCCCATCCTCTATTTTTTTGTTCTTTTCAGGCCCTCAAGGATTTGGATGATGCCCAACCACTGCTAAACTCTTCTGGAAATAGCGTCACAGACATATCCAGAAAGAATGTCTTACCATCTCTGTGGGCATCCCTTAGCCCATTCAAGTTGACACATAAAACTAACCATCCCAGACATGTTGACTCTATCTCCTCAGAGGCTACAGCTCCTCTCTGGTCCCAGTACCTTCTCTCTACCCTGCTCCTCAGTCATGGGGATGGTTGCAGGTGTCTCCCAGCCCTGACTGGTTTCCCTGTCCTGTGCTCTACTCAAAACTCTCCTCAGTCCCCCTGTTGCAGTGGCTGCTTCCTCCTGGCTCTGACTAATATCTCTGGGGCCTTTCTGTTCCAGCTGAATAGAGTAACACCCCTAGCAACCTTTATCCCCCAGATCCTGCTCCATTTCCCTCCTTTTCTCTTTTCACCACCATTCAACACACAGAAGTAATTTGTTGGCTTTCTCTCCCGTCTTCTTTCCACATTTATGTGCAAGTGGCATTGTTGCGAGCATGTTTTGCTTTTTTTCTTTCTTTCCTGCTGTTTCCCCAGTGTCCGTATTAGCCCCTGACACATAGTAGGTATTCAATCAATATTTGTTGAATGAATGAATGAATGAATGAATGAATGAATGAATGAATGAATGAATGAATTTTCTCTTAGGATTTCAAGGCATTCAACCATTGTCTTCCAGCTTCCTCTGTTACTATGGAGACCACCAAAGCCATTGTGATTCCCAAGTTTCCTGTGGCCTGTTTTTTCCTCCTTGGAAATTTTTTGGATCATCTTTTTTTTTTTTTTTTAAAGATTTTATTTATTTATTTGAGAGAGAGAGAATGAGAGAGCGAGCACATAAGAGGGGGGAGGGTCAGAGGGAGAAGCAGACTCCCTGCCGAGCAGGGAGCCTGACGCGGGACTCGATCCAGGGACTCCGGGATCATGACCTGAGCCGAAGGCAGTCGCTCAACCAACTGAGCCACCCAGGCGCCCTTGGATCATCTTTTTGTCCCTGACATTTTGAAATTTCATGTTGCTGTGTCCCAAGGTAGGTCTTTTTATTTTTACCCATTTCTCTGGAAGTAATGTGGTTCTGATGGACATAGTCTTATCAGCCACTGAAACATGACAAGTTACAAACCCTAGAACAGTGTGGTAGCAGCAAGATAAAAGAACAGGGAAAAGGAGTTGACAGACCAGAAGCGGGTGCTATCCTACAAGAAGGCCAGGCCTATGAGTCAATGAAGAAGAGAAAAAGGATTCCATAAATGCAGTTGGGACGATTGATTTGTTTCTTGGTATAAAGATCAAATTAGTTCTTTACCTCAAACCATACACCAAAAGAAGTCCTCACTACATTAATGAGTTTTACTGTCAAAAGAAAGCAGACAAAAATCAGGAGAAATTAAAATATTTTCAGCTCCTAGTGCAATACAGGATTTTGGGCTAAGAAATAAAAGAGGAATTTACAAAGGAGAATATAGTGAGGAAACATCTGTATGTAAAAAACATTATTAAGCCAACCACAAACAAACTTATCAGTTCTATTAGCTGCAAACATTCCTTTGGGGTGATGTTTTTGCATGGTGGTACTTATCTTGCGTAAAAACATTTCTTTTTATTACTTTCCTGTATTTTAAAAAAATATATGAGCATGAATATCCAATTAATTGCATTAATTGAAAAAATTAACTTACTGATGAAACTCATAGCAAACGTGACTGAAACTGAGAAATGAGAAAAGTCAGGAGGATTAGGGAAGGAGGAAGAGGGGTCTGAGGAGAGCCAAAATCTCCCCAAAAAGGCCATTTAAGAGAAGATGGAAGAGGTGCCCGAAATATAAATCCAAGGCTGTCTTGCCTAATTCAGGTTGTGAGCCACTGCTGTCTACTTGCTCTAAAACCAGCATGGTGGTCCTACGGGGCAGTGGTTACCAAGGGTGGGGACACAGAGAGTGTCCTTCCCACCAGGAACAGTGATGCATTGCTCAGAATTGGCAGCGCAAGTGATTGTAAAAAGGAAACCTACGATTTTTAGTTTTTAAGGAATTGTCTGCAGACAATACACCCTCCAGTCCCTGCTCCTCAGAGAGACGCTCTCCCCACACTGCTCTGGGGACAAACCTAGGTTCAAGTTCCCACGGCCTGCTGAGTAACACGGGAAGATCTATTAATGTAACACATCCCATTATTGGGTGAACAATAGGTCAAGACAACGATATGATCAGGTCAGCTGGTGAGGCTGAGCAACTACTGGTTAAGAGTGGAGACTCTGGGCTTAAACTGAGTTCAAGTCCTGCCTGCACCAGGCTGTGGCTTTGGGCAGGTCAGTGTTTAGGATCTTGGAGCCTCAGGGTCCCGCTATATCTCTAACAGGAAGACGACAGCAGTACTTACTGTTACTGTGGGGTCGTGGGGAAGGTTAACTAGGGCGATGCATACCAAGTTGTTCAACCCTACACAGTGCACAGTAAGCGGGAGCTGCCGTATTTCTGCTGCAGACGTGCCTCTCGAGGGCCAGCACGGAGCAGTGAGATCAGAGTGGACAGTGGGGACAGTACAGGCAGAGGTGGGGACTAGGGATGGGGGGAGCAAGGAGGGTAAAGAGGACAGAGGCGGGGAAGAGGGAGATGGGAAAGGAGAGGAGGGCTGGGGCTGGGGCGGGGAGCATCGTGGGCGGGGTTCCGAGGAGCAGAGCAGGAGAGGAAGTGGGGGTTTTGGGAAAACAGGTAATGGGGTGTTGCCAGGGGACCGGGGCTCTCGGTCATCATTGGGTACCTGCTGTGTGTGCTGGGCTGAGCCCATGGCTGTGGGGAGACGCAAGACTCGGGGCTAGCTGGGGCTGCACACACGGACACATGACAAAGGGAAGGCAGCCCACATCCTGAAGAAGTCAAGTCCACCTGGACGGCATGGGGGGAGGGTAGGGAGGCAGGGCTGGAGCCCCAGCTTGGGGCAAGAAGGGAGGATAACTGGGAAGCCCAGGAGGTGCTGAGGCCGGGGCCTGGGGGGGCCTGGATCCGGAGGGGGCAGTGAGGGGGATGGTCAAGGAGGGCAACCCAGGCCTGGGGAGATGGAGGAGAAAGAGTAAAGTTGGCAGAGGCCTAGGGAGGGGGTGAGTATGGGGAGAGGAGTCTGAGAGAAGGGGCGAGCAGGAAGATTGAGGCCTGGGCCAGGCCTGGAGGACAAGGGCACCGTGGTCTTTAAGAGCCTCAGCAGGGTGGGCGTGGTGGCTGCCGGGGCAGCTGGACTCACCGGGGGTGACGGTGAGTCTGGTCCCCTGGAGGGACTGCCACACCTTTGTGCCGTCTCTTAGTGTTTCCACTTGGACCCGGCAAAAGTATATATGCTCATCCTCCTTCCGCAGGTTCGATATCTGCAGGGAGCCAATCTTCTGACCCTTTGGCAAGTTCAGGAAGATGCGGTTCTTGTACTTCTCATGGATGAAAGGCTGAGTACTGTTGTAGATGGCCTCCCCATGGAAGTGTTTCCATCTCAAGGCTATACTCACTCTGGGATCGTTGGCTAACTCCCAGCAGTAATAGAAGGAGAAATTGATATGGACGGAGCCACCCATGGGGGCTGAGAGGTGAGCTGGTTGCTCGATCCCAAAGTCAGGATTTAAATCACATTCTTCTGAGCTACCTGCAGGACGGGGGAGAGGAGAGACTCTGAAGCCACTGGGAGAGATGAAGAAGATAACCCCAGACCTTCTGACACCCTCACCACGGGCAGTAGTGTGACAGATGGTAGGACCGGCTCTCTCACCTGGGTGTCCCCCTCGCCAGACTTGGGGTAGGGAGGAGGGTGAAGGGTTGGGGCTGACTAGCACTATGGGACGAGCCCGTCGCTTGCTGGGGCTGGGAGGCCTGGCCAGCGACCCCGGCAGACCCCTTCTCCAGCTGCCCAGCCTCAGCCCTTCCTGGGGACTTGCTGGGCCTCGGGGCAGAGCCAGGGCGTCCCGGACACTCACCAGCCTGCAGACATGTCGGCAACAGCAGCAGAGACAGCAGCAGGGACAGACCCATTGCCTCACTTCCCAGGGGAGGAGAAGACAAGCAGCTCTGTCAAGGCCAGGGGAGGCCCTAGGGGGCGCCTCCTTGGGGAGTCGAGAGGCACCTGGAGAGCGTGGATCAGGCCCCTTCAGAGGAGCAAGGGAGGGTGAGAGCCTTCCCCAAACTCACCAGCACCCAGAGTAACCAGCACTTCCTTTATCAATCTGGTTTCTTCTTTTCCTATATTGCAAAAGTGCTTCCTTGTTGTCAGAGCTCAGGGAGCCACAACAGAGGCCCCCAGCCTCTATCTTCATGCTGAGGACCATGGTTCTGACCTTGGCCATGTGTGGCCTCTCCTTTCTGCCTGGACTCCTGACCACTGCCAGCACCTCTACCTCCTTAGGAGTCAGTGTTTGTCTCTCTAGCTCTCCTTTTCATTGGCTCTCTGAGTGTCTCCTGGCCTCTGTCTGTCCTTCCAGGTGAAGGGGCGGCGGCAGGACCAGCTCCAGCTCTTGCAGCAAGAAGGCGGGCAGCCATGAGTCTCTGCCCAGCTACAGCCCCCTAGAGAGGAGGAGGAGGGATCCACTGGTGGTCAGATGCCCTCGACCTCCAGCCCCAGCACCAGGGACTCCTAGCTTGCTCTTGGTCCTTCTCCCTCCTGGCAGGGGCTCCCCTTCAGCAGCCCCCGGCAGTCCTGTGCAGGACCCAGGCCTTCCAGGCCCCTTCCCTGCCCTGATCAGCTCCTCTTGTGCAGTCTCACACCCTCCCTGGGGTTAAGAGGTGAGGGTGGGCCTTCTGAAGGCCACGCCTTGACCCCAAGATGCAAGACTGGATCTGCAGGTCCTTCTGTCCCCCACTCTAGATGAGGAGACCAAGGCTCAGAGAAGCCCTGCCCCAGGTCGAATGACTCTCAAGTGATAGGTCTAAGACTCAAACTCCAGCCTCACTGAGTCCACAAAGCATTCGGTTCCTTCTGGATGCTTCCGCCTGGTTGCACCACACAACCTCAGGGCCTCAGCTCCCAAGAGCAGAGTTCTGGGGGGTGACTTCCAGGAGGCCCTATTTTTATAATGCTCCTTAGATGATTCCCTCCCCAGCTGTGAGAGCCTTGGCTAATCCAGACCTTCCTTGACCAGGGGGGATATAAGGCCCAGAGCAGTAGCGTCATCCTGGTGACAGTCCCTGGACCATCTGCAATGGAGGGCACTGCCAGCCTGTGACTGGTGGTGGGTGGGGGTGAGAGAGTGGGGCTGGGACTTTTGGTGACTCCCTGGGCAGGTTGTAGGAGGCTGGGCTCCCTCCCGCCCCCGGATGAGGTTGGCATTGGCTTACTGAGTAGATGGTGAAGGTGGGAGAGCATGATTTCATCACAGGAAGTAGCCTTGTCTTCTGGACGTGGCAGCAGGCAAACTGACTTCCTTTCTCTTTTTCTGTTTCTTCCTCAAACCCCATAGTTTTCTTCCACGCCTCTCTCCAGGCCAGCCAGGCAGCCCCTGCCCTTTCCCTGTGTCTGTGTTTCTTACACTTCCTCCCAGGCTCGAGAAGAGAAGTTCTGCATTTTCATGGGATCCCCTTATCTGAGCCAGGCCTTAAACATCCATTGGGTCATTTTCAGCTTTACAACATTGTGTGGTGGACGTATTTTCACCAACAGGAAACTGAGGCGCTGTCAAGAAACTGAGCTTTAATGTCATGGACTCCTCTGGGCTGTGGAAGGTGCTTGGGCGAATGGTAACTGCTGGAAAGGTGGACAGAAGACAGAACAAGGGACCAACTGCCTTTTTGATACCTCCTCTATAGGGTAGCCTGCCCTGTCTGAGGGGTGACACCTGAGTTCCATTCTTACCTTGTCTCACTAGCTGTGGGACCTGGCTGGGCAGTCTTCTCTTTGCCAGGCCACCCAAGGAGGGGGCTGGACCCCACTAGGGGGTGTCCCAGCCCATTCCGTTGGGCAGCATGGCATGTTTACTAAATACGAATGTTTACTAGATTAACTTTGGCAGAGTACCTGCTGTCCAGGTGTTTCAGGCTCCACTGCTCCCACATATGGTCTCCCTAGATGCAAACTGCACATTTCATGTCCTGTTCAGGCCCCTGGACCCAGCTGGATCCCCATGATGTCTGGAATTGTGAAGTGTGATTTTCTGCTCACAGATGGTGTGTGGTCTATGGGTTTGCTCATCCTCACTTCTCCCAACAGCAATGAGAGGGCCCACTGATCAGCCTTGAGCTGTGGCTCTCACAGAGGGGGCTTCTGGTGGGAGAAGGGTCTGGAGTTTCATGATTCATAGATGGGCAGAGCCTAAATGCAGCTCTTTAGCCCAGAGGGTGGCCATGGGGGAGGGATCAGAAGTGCTTGCTCAGGAGCAGAGACATAATGAGGGCTATGAGCTGTGGACCACATTTTGTGAATACCACCTTAGATCTTCTCAAGTTCTCCTAAGTTTCTGTTCTCCCTTCCTCATTGGCCACATCCATCACTACCTTTCCCCCTCCACGGTACCTCACCTTGCTCCTGCTTTCCCCCCAAGACCAGGAGTAAGGCAAAGATATCTGCTCTCACTACCTCCATTTATTATGATGGCAGTTCTAGCCCATGCAATAAGGCAAGACAAAGAAATAAAAGTGTTCTGTGTTTTCTTAGATTCTGTATTTATGTATTTGGCATTCATTTATCACAGGGCAATTGTATTAACTTTTTTTTTTTTTAATTTTCTGCTTTCTTTCTTTCTTTCTTTCTTTCTTTATTTGACAGAGAGAGACACAGTGAGAGAGGGAACACAAGCAGAGGGAGTGGGAGAGGGAGAAGCAGGTTCCCCGCGGAGCAGGGAGCCTAATGCGGGGCTGAATCCCAGGATCCTGGAATTATGACCTGAGCCAAAGGCAGACGCTTAACTTAACGACTGAGCCACTCAGGCGCCCCAATTTTCTGCATTCTTGATGCTCAGGCACTTGTGGCCTGGCTGACTGGGGAGAGATGGCCCCTCCCAAGGCTAGCCTATTCTTAGATAGAGCAAAGGGCATTCCTAGGAGCATGCCTTTCCTATGCAAACTAACCAATCCAGGGCCCATACTCTAAACCACCTCCTTTATCTAACTCTCACCTACCACGCCAATATTTCCTCTGCCCTGAGTCAACCCTGTGCCAGGTGCCAGACAACGAGAGACAGTTGTAACCTGTAACCCAAAGCCCACCGGAATTAATCAAACTAGCCAATCCTAAGCTGTTTCCCTTTCCTTGCTTGTCTTGCCAGGGGAAAACACACTAAAGGTGTGGTCTGTGCCTTCCCCTTGGTCTTGCCTCTTCCTCCTCTACTGCTTCCCCAGGTGGCCGGCCCTCTACGGCACGGCATGGCCTTTTCCTTCTCTGCAGGAAACGTAAGTTACAAAAACCTTCCTTCAGTGTCATTACCCTCTCTGTGTCATCACTCAGTCACCTGTATACATTAAAACGCTGTGAGAATAAGAATTGAGCCAAAAGCCATCCAGATTGGAAAGAAAGAAAGAAAAACTCTTCGTTTACAGATGACTTGATTGTTTACACAGAAGATCCAATGGAATCGACAAAAAAAGCTGCTAGAGCTGTCCCTGATTTAAGCACGGTCACAGGATACAAGAGCAATACCTGAAAATCAGTTGTTTTTCTATATACTAACGACAAAAAATGGAAGTCAAGTGAAAATGGTACCACTTACAATAGCTTCAAAATATGAAATACTTAGAAATAAATACAACAGATGTGCAAGCTCTGAACACGAAAACTATAAAACATTACTGGGAGAAATTAAAGATTAATGAATGGCGATTTCATACGTATGTATGAATAGTGTTCAATACTGCTCAGATGTCAATTCTCCCCAAATTAACATGTAGATATAACACAATCTCAACCAAATCCCAGTAGGCTATTTTGTAGAAATTGGCAAGCCAATTCTAAAATTCCTGTAGAAATTCAAAGTCCTTAGAATGGCTAAAAACTGAAATTGAAGAACAGAGTTGGAGGATTTACACTACCTGCCTTTAAGACTTACTATAAAGCTACTGTAATCAAGATGTATTGGTGTCGGGGCGCCTGGGTGGCTCAGTTGGTTAGGTGACTGCCTTCGGCTCAGGTCATGATCCTGGAGTCCCTGGATTGAGTCCCGCATCGGGCTCCCTGCTCAGCAGGGAGTCTGCTTCTCCCTCTGGCCCTCCCCCCCTCATGCTCTCTCTCTCTATCTCATTCTCTCTCTCAAATAAATAAATAAAATCTTAAAAAAAAAAAATTCTTTAGGGCGCCTGGGTGGCTCAGTTGGTTAAGCGACTGCCTTTGGCTCAGGTCATGATCCTGGAATCCCTGGATTGAGTCCCGCATCGGGCTCCCTGCTCGGCGGGGAGCCTGCTTCTGCCTCTGACCCTCCCCCCTCTCATGTGCTTGCTCTCTCTCATTCTCTCTGTCTCAAATAAATAAATAAAATCTTTAAAAAAAAAAGATGTATTGGTGTCAAGACAGATAAATAGATCAATGGAACAGAACGGAGTACAGAAAGAGACTCACAATTACGTGGTCAATTTATTTCTAACAAAGACGCAAAGGCAATTCAGTGGAGAAATCACAGTCTTCTGAACAACTGGAAATTTCGATTAAAAAAATGAACTTGAATTCATATTTTGCACTACCTACAAAAATTAACTCAAAATGGATCATCAGCCTAAATGTAAGTCCTAAAATTAATTAAGTCAGGAAAAACAAAACAACAAAAAACCAGGGCGCCTGGGTAGCTCAGTCGTTCAGCATCTGCCTTCAGCTGAAGTCATGATTCTGGGGTCCTGGGATCGAGCCCCGCATCAGGCTCCTTACTCAGCAGGAAGCCTGCTTCTCCCTCTCCCACTCCCCCTGCTTTGTTCCCTCTCTCATTGTGTCTCTCTCTGTCAAATAAACAGATAAAACCCTAGAAGAAAAAAACAGGAGAAAACCTTTGAGACTTTGGCTTAGGCAAAGATTTCTTAGATTCAACACCAAAAGCATTAAAGAAAACATTGACAAATTGGAACCCCTCAAAATGAAATCTGTTCTTCAAAAGATACCATCAAGAAAATGAAAGGAGAAGCTACAGACTGGGAGACACTATTGGCAAATCACATAACTGACAAAGGATTTGTATCCCAAATATACAAGGAACCCTCAAAATTTGTGAAAAAAAATCCCAATTGAAAATACGAGCTAAAGATTTGAAGAGATACTTTGTCAGAGAAAGACATACAGTTCACAACCACATGAAAAGATGTGTAAGAGCATTAGTCCCTAGGGAAATGTGAATGAAAACCACAGTGAGATCACACTGTATATCTGTTAAATGGCTCAAATTGAAAGACCAGCCATTCTGACTGTTGGCAAGGAAGTGAAGCCACTGGAAATGTCCTACACTGCTGGTGGGAATGTACAGAGGGGCATTCATTTGCGCCATTCCTTAGAAAGTTAAACACGTACCTACTACAGGGATACACACACGTACCTCATATCACAGTGTGGACCAGCCGCAAGTGGGAACCTGTGAAAAGGAAAAGTCTCAGGCCCCACTCCAAGCTGTTGAAGTTTGAGAACCACGCCCTGGGCAAGGACACGGACTTTGAGGACCTGTCTTGTCTGCTACCTTTCCTTTTCAGGGCAATCCTGTGAGAAAAAGGAATTTTATTCCCAGCCAACAAAGGAAGAAACAAAGGCTCCGAGGGATCACCTCACTCACTCCAGTTCCCTCCACCAGGCAGGTCTAGAGCATGGACAATGCTCAGGTCTGTGTGCCTTGTGAGCTTGGTGCTTTCCCAAATGATTGTCCTTCTTCCCAGCTCCCCCAGCAGCCTAACTTCCCCCACCTTCTCTCTCCTCCCACGGCCTTTCCTATGAAGGCCATTTGTCAGTGCTGCTTTCATCCGGCCACTGGTCAAGTTCTGGGATGAGAGTGTGAGGAGGGGCAGGCCATGGAGGTATGGGAAGATGAGAAGGAGGGGAAACCGGGGGCCAGATCTTGGTCTCTTTTCTTCCCCATGTCTGCTTGCGGGCCATGCTGACATCAACACTCTGTTTACTTCCTCTTGTTTTCCATTGGGGGAGGGAGGACGGGCCCAGAGAGGGTTTGTCCTGCCCTGGCTGGGGGCAGGCACGCAGTGAGCCCTCCAGAAATGAGAGCCCAGCTGGGAAGGGAAGACTCCCCCATGTGAAACAAGTAGAAGGAGGCCCCAAAGTTAATGTTGGAACAGTTGGGGATGACACCTCCCACTTCCTGGGTGCTGGGTGTTTTGCTGATTTGCTGTATTCTTGATGCTTTGACATCTGGGGCCTCACTGAGCAGGGAGCGACTGCCCCTTGCAGTGTTAGCCAGCTCCTGGAGATAGGAAAGACGTGCCCAGGAGCACGCCTTTCTTTTTATTTTATTTATTTTTTAAGATTTTATTTATTTAAGAGAGAGAGAGAGAGTGAGTGAGAGCATGAGCGGGGAGAGGGAGAAGCAGGCCCCCCACCAAAAAGGGAGCCCGATGGGGGGCTCGATCTCAGGACCCTGGGATCATGACCTGAGCTGAAGGCAGATGCCCAACCGAGTCACCCAGGTGCCCCAGGAGCATGCCTTTCATATGCACACCAACCAGTCCAGAGCCCACACTCCAAACCACCTCCTCTATCTGATGCTCCAGGAGGGCAATATTCCTCTACCCCATTCCCCCCAGGGCAGCCCCTCATCCTCAGAACCTGCTGAAATTATTCCCACTGGTCAGTCCTAAGCCTGCTTATTCTGCTTTGCCTTGTCTTTTCTACAGACACTATGATAAAGTCTCCAGCCCCTGTTTTCCCTTCACTTCCTCAGCCTCCTGACCGACCTTGGTGCCTCCCGACATGGCCCCACTCAGAATTCTGTGCCTCCTCTTTCTAGAGGTCTGTGAGTATAAATTCGTATTTCACGACAGTCATTTCTGCATCTTTGTGTCTTACCATGCCCAATGCGAACAAATCCAAATGCAATTTTATTTTATTTTTAATTTTTTTTTGTTTTTATTATGCACTACATTAATACACTGCATAACCTTCTAGAAGGGATAGATGAGTATGACCGAGTTATTTTTCATCCGTCAGGAAAATGCTTCCTTAATCCATATTCTGCAAACCCTTTGACACATAGTAACGATTAACTCCAGAGACCCGCCTATCCCTTTGCATCAAACTCCACTGATACGGATAACAGGCAACCCTTTTTTCCTTGCCCCCGTTACTGAACCTGTGGATGTGCGCTGTAGCCATGTCGGGGAGGACCAAGCACACGGCCATGACGCCGATCCCGGGCAGGATCTCGAACCTCATCGCAGCGCGGTTGCCAGGGCCAAACCTGCCTTCCCAGCCCGGTAAAGGTGACCCGGCCTCGGCCCCCTTCCCTATAATTATATTTTAAAACAGTAGTTAAGTCTCCCCAAGCCCCAGGAAGTAGGCAGGGTCTGTTACGGTCCTCATTTCACAAGAGGAGACTGAGGTCCCGTGGGAGGTTATGAACATCACTTAAGGTCACATTGCCAGTAAATGTCTGCTGTGGTGTGGGGTCTGTGCTGTGCACAGTGACATTTTCCCCTCGCAGTGACAGAAGTCAACAGTCCCGTGACCCACATTACAGCCGGGGTTCCCTTTTCTGGGTTGTCTTCCTGCTACACAGGGAGATGCTTAAGGACAGAGGGGCTCATGGAGCTTTGGGTCCCTGTCACCGGCTTCATGCACAGGGCAGTCAGGGCTGACTGATGTGGATGGAGAGAAGACAGAGAGGTCTTCGTCTTTAAAGGGTGGGCGTCAGGCGATGAGGATCCATGTAGCTTTCCAGGCAGTGTGCAGTGTTTTCTGTGTTGCTCATTCTGTCCCCACTCAGACCCTCAAAGGGAGGTGGCTATTATCCCCACTTGACAGATGAGAAAATGGGCTCGGGGAAGGGAAGGCATTTGCCCAGCTGCCTGAGCCAGAGCCTGCCTTCTGTGGAGTCGGCCTCTGTCACATTCGCATGTTTCATGTGTGTCGTGTGACCGAGACTTCCTCACCTGTCAGCCTCCTCACGGCCCCTGGCTGCATTCCAGCTCCTGACCAACCTGACACGTGCAGACTGAGCTTCTAGATGAGCGCAGAGGGCAGAGACCTGGGAGGCAGGGACTGACCCCTGACCTTGCTGCGTTCCCAGCTGGGAGGAGAGAAAGGATGCTCACAGAGGAGACCGTTGTCCGCCCTTGCCCTCAGAGCAGTGGAGGGTTGTAAATGTTGAACAAACAGCTCTCCAGAAAAGAAGCCCCGATTCATAGCATTTGCCCATTTCCATGGTGTAAAAACTCCCACAGTACTGAGTTAATACTACTGTGTGGACCAAATGTTTGTGTCCCCACTCCACCCCCAAATTTACATGTTGAAGCCCTAACCCCCAGTGTGGCTGTAGTCAGAGATGGCGCCCCTCAGGAAATAATGAAGGTTAAAGGAGTCATGGGGATGGGGAGCCGATCCTATAGGATCAGGGTCCTTATCGAAAGTGACAATGCTTTTCTCTCTCTTTTTCTCTCTCTCTCTCTCCAAGGGCACAGTCTGAGGGAAGGCCTTGTGAACACATAGCAAGAGGGCACCACGTACAAGCCACAGGCCATGACCTCAGAATGCAACCTTGATCTTGGATTTCCTGGACTCCAGAACTGACAGAAATTCCTGTTGTTTAAGCCACCAGGTCTGTGGCACTTCATTATGGCAGCCCGAGGAGACTACTCCCACTCCCAATGTGAAGTCGCTGAATTTGAGTCCAGAAGAAATGCACAGCAGCAGTAGGTCTTTCCCACTGTAGGACACAATAGCATGAATAACCTCAAGAGCACAGATCATAGTAATATGTGGTAAAATTAGAGAGGGATGAGCTTCCTTCTTTTTAAATATAATTTATTGTGAGTTTATATTTTTTCTTGATTATAATTTTTTTATTGATAATGCTTACCTGACAAAATTTACCATTTTTAAGTATGCAGTTCAATGGCATTAGGCGTTGTGCACAAACTTAAATTTTAATAATGGCTGTGTTGAAAAAGGGCTCACAACATTCTCCAAAATGTAACAGTCAGCTCCAGCACACTTCCCTCTGTGGGATTGCTGGGTTGTCATAAGGTGACAGCAAATTTAGAAGAAAAAGCCATGAAATGAATTTGCTTAAATGCATTTCACAGAATTCTAACTTAAGATGAATTAGGATTGACACGTAAGTCCCCTTCCTCTTTTTTTCCTTCCTTTATTTGTAAAATGGTTTTAGTAATCTGAGCTGAGCATGGGCCCTCAAGGAAACTGGCAAGTGGATCTCAGCTGAGGTGGGGCTGCAGTTCATGTTAGCCCCAAAACTTCATGTCACCGGCCATGGTATTTATGTGGTTTGCTTTCAAACAGCAGATGTATGTTCTCTCACCATTCTGGAGGCCAGAGGTCCAAACACTCCAGGTGTCAGCAGGGTCGTGCCCCCTCTGAAGGCTCTCAGGGAGGGTCCTTCCCACCTCTCCCAGCTTCTGGAGCTCACAGGGATCTCCCGGGTCCTTGGCCGGTTGGCACCCGGCAGTCCCTCCTTCCCGTGTCTGCCTTTCAGCGTGAAGACTGGCTTCACTGTATTTCCAGTTCAGACGCAGAGTGCATCAGGGCTCTGGGCGTTCACCGGAGGGTAAAAAACTATGAGGAAGTGGTTAACAAACGTGCCTGGGGACAACACAAGCGTGTGCTGAGGGTGAGACCCAGGAGGACCGAGAGAGGGGGAGCTTGCATCTGAGATGAAGTACATGGGGGTGGCGACGGCAGCCAGGACCCCAGGAGGAAGAGGCTTCTCCAGAGTCAGGGCACGATAGCTGAAATCACCCCACCTGCAGTCCTGTCCCCAGCACACAGTCTGTCACGGGACTTGATTAACTTGTGGTCTCTGGAGAAAAGTTATTATTTGGTACAAGCAAAAGGCAATGTTCCTTCATACATATTGGTGAATGTTGTTTCTGAAGGCAGAGAAGAGGGAGCATCTCTACTTGCTGGATGGGATGCTGCTTGATTCATGAATTACACAAGAAAGCCAATTCTAAGAAAGGCGGAGAAGATACCAAAAGCACAGCGGCGTCGCTCAGAGTTGGGCTTCCTGTAGCAAAGCAGGGCACAAGTCCTCCTGTTGGACCGCAGGGCCCATTCTCCCTCCCACACCTGCCTGAGTGCTGGTCCCACCTGCTCTTCCTGGGTTGATGGGCTGATGCCCCCTTGTGCTGAGCCAATGGAAGCAGTGGCAGGATCCTGATGGGGGGGAGGGGGAGCAAGGAGAGTGCGGTCACATGGGGGCGCCTGGGGTCCCTCTGGCCAGCGGGGGTGCGCCTTGCAGGGCTGTGGTCAGGTTCACTGTGGCCTGTCACCTTCCTTTCGGATGGTGGGTTTGCCCCTATCAGTTGTGAGACCTGGGCCAGAGCCCTACCAGAGCCCCATGCCTTATGTCAAAATATTTAAGTTATCATAATCTGCCAAATAATCTCTCTCTGCCCAGAGAAGTATACCTTCCTAATACAAAATTGAGAAATGTGTTTTTACACAAATGATAGCAAAACAAAGACAACTGTATTGATTATTATTACATGAGCCTGGATGATCTGTTTTGGGGTGGCGATATTTGCAGGAGTTTTAAAGATATGTGGAATTCTTCAAGTATTACATATTTATGTTGTAAAATTTTTTTAACATCTCCCCGTAAAATCACTAAATATGTTATGATCATTATTCTCATATAATTTGTTTCGACCACCTTTCTTGGATCATTGTAGCTCTGAGGTAGTTTTGTTTATTAATTCCATCTGGAGAAACCCCTGTCGAGGCAGCAATCCGTGCAACTCTTTTTTTTTGAAGATTTTATTTATTTATTTGCCAGAGAGAGACACAGTGAGAGAGGGAACACAAGCAGGGGGAGTGGGAGAGGGAGAAGCAGGCTCCCGCTGAGGGGGCAGCCCGATGCGGGGCTCGATCCCAGGACCCCAGGATCATGACCTGAGCCAAAGGCAGACGCCTAACGACTGAGCCACCCAGGCACCCCCATCCGTACAATTCTTAAAGCAATACTTAGATTTGGAAATGTCATGCATTTTACACAATATATGCACGGGCTGTGGTGGGGTCATATAACAAGTTATCCTTGTTACAGAAAATATTACAAAATGTTTAAATTTTATGATCTAAGTTGTTACCACTTACACCACGATTTTAACCACATTGTAAAGCAGCTTTGGTAGCTTGCTTCATGCCTGATATGTCAAATTCATATATATATGTTATGTCGTTATGGATATGTAATAAGACTGGTTTAAAGTTCCGCAGTTGACTTTTGCAACTGTTAGAGCATGCTAGTCTGTATCTCTAGAATTATAAAATGGAACATGAAGAAAGAAAGTGGGTGTTTGATACAACTAGGAGACAGGTGTTACGCAAAAATCCATTGCATGCAAGTTATCTGAGGGAAAGATTTAACAAGTTAATTAGTCTTTTTGTTACTTAGGTGGCTTTTCTGCTCCTTCCCTTCATACAGGCCCATGCAAAGACAGTCTTCTGTGTCAACAGGCCACAACCCCCACCCCTGGCATTGGGTCCAATCTGGGGGCCAGGCTTCTCTGGGCCCAGAAGGGTGTTACAGGCTCCGGATTGCACTGGGCCAGCCCTGGGTGTTAGAGTCCCACATGTTCGTGTGTCTTTTATAAATTCACTTGTATGTTTAGGTTCAAGACTTTCTAGAGCCTGGAGCCAGGGTGGGATCCCTAACTCTGGACGTGGTGTTGGTCACAGCCCGGCAGGCAGCCGATCTCCCCGCCTCTCTCTGAATTCTGGTAACTTAGCTGCTCTCTCTGGAGGTACAACAGCTGACTTTGCTGGAGTGGCCGTGGGCCCCCACTCTGTCTCAATAGCGTGTTCCTATACTCTGTAAGGGTTCCTTTCCTAAGCTCTCTGTTCCAATTGCCTGCATCTGAGAGAGCCATCTCTTTCCCATCAGGGTCTGCCCTGCTTCACGAGGGGACAAAGGCATGCGGGGTGTGAATTCGTCGTTGGCAAACATGCAGTAGACACAAAGGGTGAGGTGCTCAGTGGCTATTTGTCCTATCGATTGCTGAAAACTGCTGCAGGAGAGGAGAACCACAATGTAGGTTGGAAAATGTAGACTGGAAAAACTTTTTTCATTCCTGGACCTGAGATGCACGGGATAAAGTAAATCCCACCACTGCTGTGACACAAGCAAGCTGAAAATGCTCATGGTTTAAGACAATGAACATCAGTCCTTGACTGTACAACATCCCAATGTGATGTTCCTGGTCCAAGGCACTCTGGGGCAGCTCCTCTCGTCCCTCCCGTACTCGGTGATTCAGGGACCCAGGCTCCTTCCATCTTGCAGCTTCACCTCCTCTAGTTCTGTGGGATCCTCTCCACTCACCTGGCAAATGGGGAAACAGCGTGGAAAATTGCATGACAGAGTTTTGCATTACTTCCTGTGGAGGTAATATACATCCTTTTCCCCACACTGCACAGGCCAGAGATCAGTTGTCTGACCCTGACGTGTCTGTGAGGCAGGCTAGGAAATGTGTTTAAGTGTGGGACCAGGATCAGGGTGAGACAGGTGAGGCACTCACCTCTGCTCAGAGCCTTAAGAGGACTCCAAAAAACTCAGTAGATTTTGGAAGTATTATTGATGAGTTTGCTTCCATTAAAGCCAGGAAGGTAAAATTATAACAAATTCTATTTGGGGTATAAATAAAATATTTAAACTTAAAATAGTTTTGAGAGTTTTAATGACCTACTTTTTAATGTTTCAATATTTTTTCAACTCTTGAATGTTCTGTTAAGAATTAACCATTAAGGGGCGCCTGGGTGGATCAGTTGGTTAAGTGTCTGCCTTCAGCTCAGGTCATGATCTCAGGGTCCTGG
This sequence comes from Mirounga angustirostris, assembly GCF_029215605.1. Taxonomy (NCBI): domain Eukaryota; kingdom Metazoa; phylum Chordata; class Mammalia; order Carnivora; family Phocidae; genus Mirounga; species Mirounga angustirostris. Next base: position 173,264,555 of record NW_026991713.1, read on the forward strand.
GATTGAGCCCCAAGTAGGGCTCCCTGCTCAGTGGGGAGTCTGCTTCTCCCTCTCCCTCTGCCCCTCCCCACTGCTCAAGAACTCTCTCTCAAATAAATAAATAAAATCTTTTAAAAAGGCATTAAAGATTAAAAACACATGAAACATGTACATAGGGACCCACTTTTTGTGTGTCCCATAGGAAAAGGATCTAAGTTCTGAGGAACATACAACAGTCTCAATCCTCAAACTTTATTTTTTATTTCTTTTATTTTTTTCATTTTTCTTCTTTAATACCAAATGCCTTTAAGAAGGGACACTTCTCTCATACAGCTTTCCTTGTGCCCAACGGTGCTGTTACGACAGTGTTTTCCTTCTTGTTGCCAAGTAGTTTGTTACTTCCCTTTTAATTTCTTTTTGATCCAAGATTTAAGAGTGTGTCTCTTCCTTTCCGAGGACATGTAACTAAGACTTTTTGTCCCATTTAAAAAAGGAAAGTTCTGGGGTGCCTGGGTGGCTCAGTCGTTGGGTGTCAGGGAAAGTTCTATCAAGCCATGATTCACACACCATACAATTCACTCATTTAAAGCATACAATTTGGGGTGCCTGGTGGCGGGTGTGCTGGCCGGGAAGTTTTCCTTCATTGGAGAATATCTTTCTTTCGCTTTCACTGCTAATGGGTGTTTTTGCTGGATAGAGGATTCTGGGTTGACGGCTCTTTCTTTGAACACTTGAAACGTAGTTGTACTATCTTCTGGCCTCCATGATTTCTGATGAGGAATCTGCAGTCCTTTGAATGATTGTTCTCCTGAATGCAATGCTTTGTTATTTTCTGGCTGCTGTCAAGATTTATTTCTTTATCTTTGGTTCTCAATAGTTCGATTATGATGCCTTTGAGTTGATCCTGTCAGGCATTCACGGATCTTCTTAAATCTTTAAATTTATGTTTTTCACTGCATTTGAGTTTTCAGCCATTGTTTGTTCAAATATTCCTTTCTGCATTGATCTCTGTCTCCTCTTCTTCCAGAATTTCAATGACATAGATGTTCGATCTTTTTTAGAGTCCCATGGGTTTCTAACACCTCTTCGTTTTTTTAAAATCTTATTTTCCCTGGCTGTTCAGGTTGGATAATTTCTTTTGATCTGTTTTTAAGTTTCCTGACTCTTTCCTCTCTCATCTCTATTCTGTTATTGACAGACTTCTAATTAACTTTTTGTTTCAGTTATCATATTCGTCAGCTTTAAAATTTCCATTTGACCTTTTTTTATGACTTTTATTTTCTGCTGAGAATGTCTATCTTTCCATTCATTTCAAGACTCTTTACCTTTATTTCATGGGGCATGCTGTTAAAACAGCTACATGAAAGTCTTTGTCTAATAATCCCAACATCTTGGGGTTAGTGTCTTTCATCCGTGGGCTATTGAGATTTTCCTGTTTCCTTGAATGTCAATCAATGTTGGATTATATCGTGAGCCTTTTAAGTATTATTATTCTGTGTGGTGCTGGGTCCTGTTAAAATTCTATGGAGAGGGACACCTGGGTGGCTCAGTTGGTTAAGCGTCTGCCTTTGGGCTCAGCTCATGATCCCAGGGTCCTGGGATCGAGCCCTGCATCGGGCTCCCTGCTCTGCAGAGAGCCTACTTCTCCCTCTCCCTCTGCCCGCTGCTCCCCCTGCTTATGCCCATTCTCTCTGTCTCTGTCAAATAAATAAACAAAATCTTTAAAAAAAAAAATTCTATGGAGAATGTGGATTTCTCTGTTTTGGCAGACAATTGAGCTAAGTTCAGACCACAAGTCCCAACACACCTTCTGTGGGCCGTGGTTCCAATGCCATTATCTTGGAGGTGGGCTTGGGGCTTCATGCTTCATATACAGCTGATGGATCCCTTTTTCAAACTTCCTCCTCTTAAAGATAGAAGGCCAAGGTTTTAGTTTCCTCTTGCACTTCATGTCATGCACTTCCTGTGACTGCATCTGTTCTCAGGGAAAGCGGTGAGAGAAAAGGAAGAAAAAAACCAAGGGGATTCCCACCCTCCACTCCTTCCCTTTGCCAGTTTCTATCAGGCAAAGGGCTTTTTTCTCTGTCTCCTGGTTTCTTGAGGTCAGTGTAGTCATGTCTGCTCCTGGACCTTGCCTCAGGGCAGGCTTGGGTGGGATTAAAAATAAAAACAGGGTTTCCCTCCCCTACTCTCCCGGTCCTAGTCCCCTGACCAGAAAAAGAGAGTTTCTCTTGGAGCTTTTTCTTCCTGTGCCCGCTATGTAGTTCAGGGATCCAGGGTGCCCTGAGTGGGAGCTGGAGATATGGGATGATAAAAACCAAAGAAAACCATCAGCTCACTGCCATATCTTTCCTTGAGTTTTGATTTCTCTCTCTAGTCTGTCTGTTATTACTTACTTTTCAGTCTTCCATTAGCTGCTTTTTGTGTACCCTGTCCAGGGTTTTCGTCGTAATAGTGTAAGACATGGGTTGGAGTATCACTTATTCCATCATAACCAGCACTGGGGCTCCTACCTTGATATTTTAAATCCCACGAATTAGCCATTGTTGTTGCTGTTCGATAAGCTCAATTTGTTTTGAGTTACAATTTGTTTCGAGTTACCGACAGGCTTCTTTCTTCTCCCCACCCCCTTTTGTACCTCAGAACTTACTTCTTTCTGGTAATTTTGTCTGAAAGTGTCTTTATTTTTCCAGTGTTCTTAAAAATAATTTATCTGGGTGTATAAATCGAGGCGGACGTTATTTTTTCTTCACAATTCAAAGACAACATTGCACTATCTTTTGGGTTCCACTGAGAAGTTAGCTGTATGTTTGTGGCTATGCTGTAGATACTGTTTTGTTTCTGTTTTTGCTTTTCATTTTGCCTGCTATTAACACCCTCTCTTTGTTTTTGGTATTTTGCTGTTTTACCAGACTGTTTCTGGTTGTGGACTTCTTCATATTCATTATGCTTGGAATTTATTGGGCTTCCTGAATCCATACTGGAAAATTCTTTTTTTTTTTTTTTTAAGATTTTATTTATTTATTTGACAGAGAGAGACACAGCGAGAGAGGGAACACAAGCAAGGGGAGTGGGAGAGGGAGAAGCAGGCTTCCCGCGGAGCAGGGAGCCCGATGCGGGGCTCGATCCCAGGACCCTGGGACCATGACCTGAGCCGAAGGCAGACACTTAATGACTGAGCCACCCAGGCGCCCCGACAGATCTTTTTTTTAAGATTTTATTTATTTATATAAGAGAGAGAGTGCATGAGTGAGAGCATGAGTGGGGGAGGGGGGAAGGCACAGGGAGAGGGAGAAGCAGGCCTCCCACGGAGCAGGGAGCCCAATACGGGGCTCGATCCCAGGACCCTGGGACCATGACCCGAGCCGAAGGCAGACGCTTAACGACTGAGCCACACAGGTGCCCCCATACTGGAAAATTCTTAACCATTGTCTCTTCAAATACTGCTTCTTCCCCATTTTTTCAGTCTTTCTTTCTGAAGTTCATATTATTAGACGCATCCAACTTTCTTACTTTTATGTTTGATTTTTTTCTTCATATTTTTCACCTCTGTGTTTCCATGCTGCATTCTAATCATATCTCTGGATCTGTCTTAGGCTCATCCAGTAATTTTATCTCTTGCTGTATCTAATTTGCTGTTTAATTTATCCTCTTACTTTCTTATTCTAATTTTTTAAAAAAGATTTTATTTATTTGATGGAGAGAGACACAGCAAGAGAGGGAACACAAGCAGGGGGAGTGGGAGAGGGAGAAGCAGACTCCCCAGGGAGCAGGGAGCCCAACACGGGGCTCAATCCTAGGACCCTGGGATCATGACCTGAGCCGAAGGCAGACGCTTAACCGACTGAGCCAAACATTTCTTATGGTTTGGGCCATTTTGATTTTTTCTTCTGTGGATGCCTCTTTGTATTTATTTCTTTTCTATATTTATCTATTTTTAACTTGATTTGCCGTTGAATAGATCTTTTGATACCTGATTCCTTATCAGTCATATATGTTGCAAACACTGTCTTTCTGTTTGTGGCTTATTATTTCATTTTATCGTACCTTTGAACTATAGAAAATTTTTTTTAAAGATTTATTTATTTATTTGAGAGAGAAAGAGACAGTGGGAGAGGGAGACAAGCAGACTCCCTGCTGAGCGGGAAGCCAGACGTGGGGCTCAATCCCAGGACCCCAAGATCTTGACCTGAGCTGAAATCGAGTTGGATGCTTAACTGACTGAGCCACCCAGGCACCCCTGAACTGTAGAAATTTAAACCAAATCTTCTCAGATTCATCAATATTTTTTTTGTATGCCTTATTTAAGAAATCCTGTCCTACGCTGGGGAGGGGATGTGCTATGGTGAACTCTTGTGAATTGTGTAAGACTGATGAATCACAGACCTGTCCCCCTGAAACAAATAAAACATTATATGTTAATAAAACAAAAAATCCTGTCCTACTTCTAAGGTCATAAAGATAACTTCCTGTATTTTCTGCTAAAGACCTCAAATTTGCTTTTCATTTTTGGTTTTTCATCCAGTTGGAATTGGCATTTGTATAAGGTGTGAAGTTGGAATTCATTTTTTCCAGCCAATTGTCCCACCCATCCTTCCCCAGAGAATTGTAATGCCACCTCTCTAATATTTAAAAGTTCCACATGCGCAAAGATTGATTTCCAGGCTCTCTATTATCATTGCTCTATTTATCTATCTCTGTGCCAAAGCCACATTGTCTGAATTTCAGTAACGTTGTAATTAGTACCTATGTGAGACCCTCATCTAATTTTGGCTCTTCAAAGTCTTATTTATCCTAGGCGTTTTGCTCTTCCACTTGCATTTTAGTATCTGCTTACACATTCCCATGAGAAAAACTGTTGGGATTTTTATTGGAATGGTGTGAATTTATGGACTAATTTGAGGAGCGGTGACATATTTATGATATTGAGTCTCTTATCCATGACCATGGTGTATAACTAATTGAATTTCAATAGATTAATTTATTTATTTAGAACCCTTGTGCGTGGTGGGGGGAGGGGGAGGGGGAGAGAGAGAATCCCAAGCAGGTTCCACCTGGAGCCCAATGTGGGGCTTGATCTCAGGAACCTGAGATCTTGACCTGAGCTGAAATCAAGAGTCTGTCGCTTAACTGACTGAGCCACCCAGGCGCCCCTCAATAGTTTTATATTCTTTTTCCAAAAAGATCTTATGTATGTTTTGTTAGATTTATTCATTTTATTCCTATTACCTTATTGTTTGCTGTTTTAGATAACTGTGTCTTTCTTAAAATTAAATCTGGTCTAGTGTGGTCTAGTTTACATACAGTATCCTTTTCAGGTATTGTAGTGCAGAGAGTTTTTAAAAGGTATAAGGTGGGGGGGGTGCCTGGGTGGCTCAGTTCGTGAAGTGCCCCACTCTTGATTTCAGCTCAGGTCTTCATCTCAGGGTTGTGAGTTCAAGCCCCACACAGGGCTCCACACTGGGCTTGGAGTCTACTTAAAAAAAAAGAAAAAGAGATATAACGTTGTACAGCCACCAACACAATTCAGATACAGAATATTTCCACTACCCCCAGAGCTCCCTTGCGCCCCTTTGTAGTCAATCCTCTCTCCCCAGCTCCAGTCCCTGGCGTTCAGGGCTCTGTCCCTATGATTTTGCCTTTTCTAGAATGTTGTGTTAACCTTCAAAATAAAACTGCCAGCTATTTTACCAGCAAAAATGGGTTTGTTCGGGAACAGCGGAGGATTACAATCCGTGACAAACCAGCTATAGCAAAATCAGAGGCAAGTCCACCAGACAAAAGAGAGGAACACTTTTTTTTTTTTTTTTTTTTAAACAGAGGAAAGGGGGAAGCTGGGGGAGGCTGTTATAAACAAGTCCATTGGAGTCACCTGGGAGTTACAGTGGCTTCTCATTGGCTGGGTTGTCGTGGGGGGGAGGGGATGAAAGCTGCTGGGGTATTAAAGTAGCTTCCACCTGAAAGGCCCAGCTCTTCCCGTTGGATTTGCAACTGATGACGCACCCTCCACGCTGCTCTGCTCGCTGCTCCAGGTAAAGCACGAGAGGACCCTGGGATCTTGACCTGAGCCGAAGGCAGATGCTTAACGACGGAGCCACCCAGGTGCCCCTATTTTTTATTTTCTTAATAGCGTCTTTCAAAGAGCAGAAGTTAATTTTTTTTTTTTTAAGGTTTTATTTGACAGAGAGACAGCGAGAGAGGGAACACAAGCAGAGGGAGTGGGAGAGGGAGAAGCAGGCTTCCCGTGGAGCAGGGAGCCCAATGTGAGGCTCGATCCCAGGACCCTGGGATCATGACCTGAGCCAAAGGCAGATGCTTAATGACTGAGCCACCCAGGTGCCCCAGAAGTTAATTCTGATGAAGTTGGTTTATCAATGTTTTCTTTTATGGATCATGGCTTTGGTGTTGAATCTTAGAGATTTTTGCCTAACTTATAGTCCCAAAGGTTTTCCCCTGTTTTTTCTTCTGGAAGTTTTATAGTCTTAGGTTTAACATTAGGTCTACAATCTAGTTTAAGTTTTTAGAACATGTAATGGAAAGTATGGGTCGAGGTTCATTTTTATTTTTTTGCAAATGAATATCCAATTGTTTCAGCACCAGTTGTTAAAAAGACTCTTCTTCCCTTGTTGAATTACCTTGGCACCTTTGTTAAAACCCAGTTGACTACAAAGGTAGGTAGGTAGGTAGGTAGATGTCTATTTCTGGACTCTATTCTGTTGCATTGCTCTGCTTATTCTTTCTCTACCTCACTGTCTTGATTTCTTTAGCTTTACATAAGTTTGAATCCAATAGCATGAATCCTCCAACTTTGTTCTTTTTCAAAATTGTTTTTGGCTTTTCTAGGTAATTTTGTTTTTCCACATAAAATTTAAAATCAGCTGGTCAGTGTCTACAGAGGAGCCTGCTGGAATTTCTATTAAAGTTCTGATTCTGTAGATCATTTGGGGAGACTAGACCTTTTAACAAGGAGCCTTTTGATTTATAAACATGGATATGTCTCCGTTTATTTGGGACTTTGCTTTTTCTCATCAAGATTTTGCATACAGTTCTGGCCCCTTCCTGAGACTCTGCCTGAGCTCTGAGGAGACATCGATAGGCTGTATGTACCTCATTTGTGTGTCAGCCATCTCAACCTAAGCTGTCTTTTCTCGGCCCCTTGTCACCCCTTCCCTGGAAGATGCTCCTTTCAATCTTCCATTGAAGTAAATGGCACTTCTCCTACCTAGTGGCTCACACTAGAAAACTGGGTGTAACCCTTGAGACCATCGTCATCCCCTCTTCCCACAGCCAGGCACAATTCTGCCTCCAAAACACATTTTGAATCCTCTGCTTCTTTCCATCTACATTCCACTGTCCTTGCCCCGGACACCTCATCTGCCACCTGGACCATTGCAGTAGCTCCCCAATTCTTCTTACTTCTACTCTTCCTCCCACACAAGTGCTCTCTTCCCCTCCCCAGAGTGCTCCCTTTATAATGTCCATCTGATCATTTTGCCGCACTCCGCTTATAACCCACCAGAGGTGGGCGCCTCTGTCGTTAAGTGTTTGCCTTTGGCTCAGGTCATGATCCCAGGGTCCTGGTATCGAGCCCCACATCGGGCTCCCTGCTCGGCGGGAAGCCTGCTTCTTACTCTCCCACTCCCCCTGCTTGTGTTCTTGCTTTCCCTTTGTTTCTGTCAAATAAATAAAATCTTAAAACGAAAACAAAAAACCCACCAGAGGTGATCTCTGCCCTTATAAAATCCACATCCCTTCCAGGGGCTTTGCGTACTCCCTCCCTCGCCTTGTTTCGAACGCAAGGACCTGTTCGGGGCCCCTGCAGGGCCAAGCTCCTTTTAAGACCAGGGCTCTTGGACACGTCTTTCCCTGCCTGGCGTAGTCTCTCCACAGTCGTTGCCTGAACAGCTCCCACTCAGCTTCAGGTTCTATTGTAGGTGTCATTGACTCAGAAAGGCCCCGTCATTCCTTCTCACTTGTGAAAGTGAAAAAAACCACTTTAATTTTTTTCTTTTAACATTTGTAATGTCTGTTTACTGTTTCTCCAAACAGCCCAGATTTCTGATTCATTTCACAGATGTTGCAATGACACTGTTTGAGGGCCCTGTGTGGAGGTCCCCCTCAGCAGGGTTTGCCCAGAACCCTTGGGCAGGTTGGAGAGCCTCCCCCTGCCCTTGGCTGGGCCAGCACACCTAGTATCCTGTGCCCTTGTGTGTCCCTGTGTTGGAGTGGGATCACAGCCTGGGGGTTCTTGTTGAGTAGCTACTCCCCCATAGCGCCTGGGAGAGGCCCAGAGAACAGGCCAGGGCCTTCGACCTGTGTCCCACTGGCTGAGCCCTCGGACACGCCTCGGCCCTATTTCTTCTTCCAAGGTCCCAGACCCCCACCGTGTACTGTAGAGGTCAGCGTGAGCAGGACGGACACCCCGGCTTGGCTGGGGGCGAGGCCATGTCCTCCAGCGCCCTGCAGTGAACCCAGCAAGGGTTCAAGTCTTCCTGGCCTGCAGGGGCAGAAGTCACACACCCAGCAGGAGGCCGTGGAGTCCAGGTCCCAGGACTCCTGGTGCTTGACTCTTCCCACCGGTCCCTAGAAGGGAAGCAACTGCCAAGCACTTTGACCACCCCCCCCCCACCCCTCAGGCTAGGGGTCAGTATGGAGAGGTGGCCACTGAGGGTCCAGAGCCGAGAGAGGCGGGACGGTCTGTACGGGCAGTGGGCCACACAGAGGGGAGGGGTATTAGTGATGTGGGGCTGAGACTTTTTTGGTGCAAAAAAGTTTTTATTATAGCCCAGGGACAGGACCTGTGGGCAGAAAGAGGTGCACTGGTGATTGTGAGGAGTGACTGATTACACACTTCTTACTTCGTGGGGGTTGGAGATGGCTTAGGTCTCTAAGGAATTTGGGAGCAAGGTTTCCAGGACCGTGAAGGGCTAGCTGTTGTTAAGGTTATTCTCTACTGTCAAGTAAAACCTCAACCCTTCAGATGTAAATCGATGGGCCATATGTTGACCGAAAATTGTTACCATATTTCCTGAGGTCACCACACCACTTTGGGGTGGGGCGGAGGCAAGAAGGAGCAACTGACTGTGGGTGGAGGTAGCCATGGGGTGGGGGTGTCCTGAGGGCCATTTGGGGAGGAGCGAGCTCGTGTCTTGGGTGGTCCGTTGGGCCAGGTGCGGTGGGCGAGGGCAGGGCTGAGGGACCTGTTATGGAGGGGTGGGGGTCGCTCTGTCCTTTCCCTGAGACCCCTGCGGTGCCTCCAAAGATGCTCTTCTCTATGGAGGGTCTGGCGTCCTCTGCAGAGGGACCTCCGGAAAGCACTCGCAGGCCACTGCACGGTCGGCCCCATGGTGGGTGTCAGCGGCGCCACATGGTGGTCCCCGCACGCCCAGCCTCCCGCCTGGGGCCTAGGCCCAGCTCTGGCTCCCCAGGGTCCCCACCGCCGCCGTAGCCGAGCAGACCCACGGACGTGTCCAGACTGGGCTGCTGGCACTGTGTCTCCTTTGTTCCCTGCTGAAAGCACCTCTGCCCTCCAGCTCAGTGACCCCGGGCTCGGGCAGCACATCTGTTAAATGAACTTCCTGAAATTACCTACCCCTTGAGGTTAAGTCCTAAGCAAGACAGTCCGTGCAAAGTTGCTTCGTCCTGGTTTACAATCTTCACACTCGCCTCGGCCTTATGAGCCTCCTTATGCACGCGATGAGCAAAGCGAGCCTCGGAGGAGTGAAGCTGCTGGGGGTCTCACGGCCGGGGAGTGACCCCTGGAGTTCAAACTCAGGGGGAGTCCAAAGCCCAAGCCTTAGCTCCGGTCAAGGCAGAGGGCATGTCCTGGATGCCTGGTGGGGTAAGGGGGCTGGTTCAGTTCTGTCCCCTTGGGCAAGTCCCCTCTCACTCGGGCCTCAATTGCCGCATGTGTGGAATGAACAAAGAGCAGAGCATGATCTCCAAGGTTGTGGCTTCGGAGCCACAACTCCGCTCGCCCAGCCGGGCCCTTCAGTGCTGCTGCTGGTTCCGGGATGCGGGGCTGGCCAGCCTGACTCGAAGACAGGCTCGAGTCTGGGGGGCCCTCCCGGACTCCAAGATGGGCAAGTGGCTCAGGGGTGGAGCCAGGTTCAGGCCAGGGATCCCTCAGAGCTCCCTCCTTTGTCTGACAAACATTCCCTTTCTAGAGAAGCAAGGGTTCCTGGGGGAGCCCCCCAAGGCCTCCCCTGAGACCCTGCAAGCCCCATTGCCCCCCCCACGCCTGTCCCTGACATGGTCCTAAGGCAGCTGGGCCCTGATCTACTCCCTCTCTCACGTCTCCCTGACCCTCCCCAGGGACCTCCGCACCCCCCCCCCCCCCCCCGCCCTCTCTTGAGCCCTCAGCCCTGCAGGGACCATTGAGCTGATCAGGTCAGTGCTGAGGGCTTCTGAGACGAGGAGGAGGATCACTGGCTGAGGAAGACAGGCCCTTAACCACTCCCTCACTCTGCCCGGCCCACCCTCTCCCCAGTGCTGCAGAGCTAGCGGCTGGGCGGTGCTGGGTCTTGGGAAGGCCCCATTAGGCATGCCTAGAACAGCAAACTGGGTTTCTGAAAGGTTCTGGGGTTGGACACGGCTCTGGGCAGGCCCTCCCTCAGCCGGGCAGAGGGGCTGGTTCCTGGCTTGGCAGGTGGCTCTGCCTGGGACTTCCCACAAGCAGAACCAAGGAAGGGATGGAGTGGCTGGTGTCCCCTCCCCCATGCTGGTATTCACCCTGGTTGGAGGTGCGGTCTGAGCCTGACTCCAGGACCGTTCTGCCCCCTGCCCCCCAGAATCTGCCATGTTCTATGGAGCCTTGCAGCTATCACAGCTCTCACCACGTTCTCCTGTGGCAAAGGTTCGATGAGGCCCAGGCTGCTCGCCCTGTTTACCGGAGGGCTGGCTCCGGGAGGGGAAGATTAGTGGGTAGGGGAGTGTGTGTTTGGTCCCTCTGCTGGCCGGGCCTCTACCTACCCCGCGAGCAACCAGTGGGGAATAGTGCGGGTGCCCCAGCAATGAGAGGAGCCGGAGGCGGCTACTGTGGGCTGACTTGAGGTGAGTCGGTGGAAGGCAGGCAGCAGGACCCCTCCGCAGACCACCTCAGAGAGCCTGACATGGATGCCCCAAGGATGCTTTTCTCGGGTTGAAGACCCAGGAGCCCTGGCTGCTGTCCTACGATGTGGCAAGAATTGAGGATGGATCATCCTGCCATCAGCCCCCGCCCCAGTCTTGTCTTCCCAGCCCCTGGTGTCTCAGCAAGGTCTACAGGGCCAGGACTCTCCGGGGGGGTGGGGGGGGCAGGTGGGAGACCTCCCAGGCTGAGGCCTATCCCCATCGAAGTCCAACCTGGCCCCTGCCTCCCAGGGGTTGAAACTGCCTCTAACTTCTTAACCCTTAAGGAAGAAAAGGTCCAGCCAAGGCCCCAGTCAGAAACCATTTTTTTTTCTTTTTTTTTTTTATCAACATCACCTGTGAGGACTGGGGACTTGAAAACAGGAAACAACCTGGGATGGGATTTTGTCACCTCACGTAGACACATGTGTGCCCACACGTGCACACGTGCTGACCACATCCGCAGCCAGGGGACCTTGGCCAAGTATGTGTGGAGACACTTATGCAGGCCTAGGAATAAAATAAGATGTGCAAAGATTATGCGCCCCCAGGACACAGACACCACAAGCGGGTCCCAGAGGTCTGAGAGGAGAGGAGGCCCAAGCGGACTTGGGGTCCCTCTCATCGAACTCCTAAATGCCCCTCCACGGCTCTGTGCCCCAGAGAGTCCGGGAAAGGGACGAGGTTGGGGCCGGCTTGGAAAGACCTCTCTCCCGCCTGAGCATAAAGTCCGTTCTCCATGGAGATGAAACTGTCGCGTGCGGAGGCTGGCAGGGGTGCCCAGCGGGCGGGCGGCTGAGGCGGGCAGGCTGCGGGGGCGGGCAGTGCCGCCCAGCGGGACAGTGGCCGGGGCGGGAGGACCGTGTCCAGAGTTGCCGGGCCGTAGCAGCTGGTATTGACGGTGGTGTAGGGGGCCTGCAGAGAGACCAGGGAGGCTTGAGCAGCCCCCTGCAGGCATGAGGGGGAAGGAGGCCCAAGTCAGGCTCTACTCACAGGACCCGCCCCGCCCCCAGCTGCAGCCTCCTCTGTTCCCCCCTCCCAAACAATCCCCCAGTCCTCACCCTTGCTCGCGGCTGTGTCTGGGGACTGGCGAGGCAGGGCTGGACCTTCATGACGGACCTGGCAGAGTGAGGCGGGTTAGAAGCAAAGCAAGTGGCTAGCCCACCGGTGCTGGGGTTTAGACTGGGCCCGACAGGGGTTGGGTCTCACCAGTGCCTCTGCCGATGCAGGAGGTGGAGGAGGTAAACACAGCCAAAGAGGAGGACCCCCGACACCCCAAAGATCCCGGCCAGGTCAGCCCGCAGTATGGGAGCTGGAGTAGGGGCAGGGAGCCCTGTGTATAGACAAAGAGGCGTACCAGACGGGTGGCTGGTGCCCTTCCTCCCTCCCTGCCCCCCTCTCCTGAGCCCCACCTTGGTCTGCGCTGAGGAAGAGGTTCCCACAGGCCTCCTGGGAGCCCTCAGGAAAGGAAACAAACTTGCAGCAGAAGGTGGTGTTGGGACTGGGGCTTCTCCCTGCAGATCCTTCTTTCACGGTGAGGGAGATGCTGGTTTTGGTTTCCCAGTCGGCCTGGCAGGCAGGGGGCCACTGCTGGATGCCGAATTCTGGGTGCAAAACAGCCAGCCTAGTCCCTCCGGCACCATCAGGCCCCCCAGAGCTCACGGTCACTAGGGAGACAGAGCCAGATCCGAGGAATCCACAGCGGACAGTGAAGGACGGGGACTTGGTGGCCTCCATCTGAACTTGCACCCACACTTCAGGGGTCCCTGTGGGATAGAGACATGGGAGCACCCCAGGGCTGGGACTCCACCTGACCCCCATGTCTTCCGCTTCTCTCCGCCCACTCACCAGCAGTGATGCAGAGTGTCAGCAGCGCCCAGAGCAGGACCGGGGCCCGAGGCCTGTCCATGGCTTCCCTCTGGCCCCAGCTCTGGGAGCTGTCGTGGTGGGGACAGCACCTGGCTTCCGTTCTCATCGCAGGAAGTTTTCATGTGTGAGCAGGCCCGGGGAGCAGCTGCGCTCAGTGTTCTCCACGCCCCTGCCCCACTTCCTCCTCTGTCTGCCTCGGCTTGGTGAACACAGGGCAACGGACCCCCTGTCTTGAGAGACGTAAAGCCACAGCAACCAGGTTTTCCCTGTACCGAGGCTGCGCTGCACGCGAGCGGGGCAGCGGGCTCAGGTTCCTTTCCCAGCCCTGTCTCCAAGTAACCGCCTGGGCAGGCCAGGCCCTGGGAAGCACGAGGGGGTTGAGACGGGGAACCAGGGGTCCCTGGTCTCTCCTTAGGAAGAAGCCTCTGGCCCCCGCCCCCGCCCCCCAGCTAAGGGCTGGGGAATGTACAGGAATTTGGGAAGAAGGAAGATCCTTAGCAGGAAAGCCAGCAGGGGGCTACCTGAGAGCCGCCCAGCTGGACTCATCTATGGATCCCTAGCTCAGACCTCCCTCCTGAACCACAGCTTCATCATGTCCGGCGGCCCGCTTAGCGTTGCCTCTTGGATGCCTGTCACAAACGTCCCCCAAACTGAGCTCTGTCCCATCTGCAGCCTCCCTCCAACAGTGGAGGGCATAGGGGCTTCCAGCTGTTGGGCCAGAGGCATAGTCCTCTTTGGCTCTTCTCTTTCATCTCCAGCCTGTCAGGAAACCCCAGGGGCTTCCCATCCTGACCACCCGAGCCCTTTGTCCCACTCCTTCCGCCGCCTCCCGGTCTCAAGCTGTCTCTCTCCACGAAGCATTGCTCCAAATTGCTTTCTGGCTTCTGTTCGTTTATAGAACACAGAGCAACCAGAATGCTGTGATCAGAATGATTTGCATCTTGTCCTCTCCTGTGCCAAGCTTCTGTGTGGGGTGAGAGGAGCTTGGTGAGCTCAGGGTTAGAGCCAAGGGCCTGTGCTGAGGACTTTTTGCCCAAGGTGTGGTCAGAACAGAGCTGTGGCCCTGTCCCTGCCCGTTACGGTGCGTTTAATCCTATGTTAGCCAAAAACCAAATCCGTCTCTTGGGCAGACTCTCATCCCATCCACGCCTGAAAACCTAGAAAAGCAGGGCCTCCAGGTCAATCACTTAACTGCTCCCAGCCCAGTGAGCGTCCTCTCAACCCGGTGACCTTCACTCAGATCCGATGGGCCAATCTCCAAACCTGACTCAGACCTGCTGTCACTTCTTCCACTACTGTTCCCCTGACAGGGTGGGAGCCCAGCTCAGTGTGGAGGCAGAGCACAAGGGCATATGGACCCTCAGCCTCTCCATCCTGGAAGCCCTCCTCCCACCCACTGAAATCCTCCCCACGTTGCGAGGCCCAAATCCCACCACCTCTGGGAAGTTGTCCCTGAGTGAACATTTCCCTCGAACAACCACTGCATAGACGGTGGGCCCTGGGCGGTGGCTGCCTGGGGGCCAGTCCTCCGGGGCTGACTCTAAGCCCTGGAGGGAGGGCTGGCTTTCAGAGCCCAATCACACAAGGGGAGAGCAATACTTGGTGGTCGATGGGACAAAAAGCAATGGCACAACTACTCACTATCTTCCATTTTGTCTTCTAAGCCACACTGTCCCCTCAGTTCTCATTGTAGATGATTTAAAACAGAAAACATCAAAGTTCTTTCACTTTCCCTGTCATTCCCATTCCCCTCCCCATTTTTTCAGGAGGTTCAGACTGTCCATATTTTATCATTTCTGGAAACATTGTAAGTTTTGTTTTATCCCAAACTCTAGGAAGGGTTTCCTTTTAGCCCCTAAATAATTTAATTTGGGGATGGTATAAAATAGTGTAACCTTTCAGGTGGAGAGCCAATGTCCCCAAAGTGTCTTTACCTGTTTTGAAATGCCATCTTGATCATAAATTCTTACAAATGACATACTTCTGGATTCTCTTTCCTAATCTATCTGTTGATTCATTTGCTTATTTCTGTTTCAATACCACAAGGTCCTAAGTAGAATGCTTTTGTTTTGATCTGATGACCCTTGCCCTTTCTCAAAACTTTCTTGGCTATTCCTGCACAATCTCCAGAATTCTGAGCTCCAGAGACACAGAAGGTCATTAAACCTGCCAACAAAAGCCCTGCATCATCAGGCCTGCACTGCTGGGCCTCTACCCTTTTTGGTACAGAGACACACAGTAGATGACCCAGGTCTGATAATGGCCACTTCCAGCTCTGACCTTTCTCAGTGAAGTCCCTGCAGCCACACCCAGCTCACGTCCTGCTGCAGTAATACATCCCCTGGCATCAGTCTCTAGAATCAGGCCCGTGGGGGTTGAATTGGTGCCATAATTTCATAGCTGTGCAAGCTTAGACAAAGCAACCTAACCTCCCAGAGCAGCAATATCCCAGCAGGGACGACACTTTGCTTCACAGCTCGTGGTGCTGCACTCACGCCTGGCCCCAGCCCTCAGTGAGTATTGGTGACCAGATTTTTTTTTTTTTAAAGATTTTATTTTTAAATAATCTCCACACCCAACATGGTGCTCTTGCTCACAGCCCTGAGATCACGAGTCACACGCTCCACGGACTGAGCCAGTCAGGTGCCCCTGGTGACCATCATTTTATGAGAGACCTTCCTCACCTGAGTTTGTAGAGTGAGACTCCTGATCATTTTCACAAATATCTTAAATGTCGTGAAATGGCCATTTATGTTCCCTATCAAAGTAACAATAAGAGGTAACATCCAGGTGTACACCATGTGCTAAGTTTACTCTGAGCAAGTCCCACAGATCCGTTCCATACTTACAGTGACCTTATGAGGACGTAACCTGCCCAGGGTCGCAAGGCTAGTACACATTGAAGCCAGGATTTGACAAAAATTTTTGCCCCAGAACCCACACTATTACAACTATGCGGAGTTGTCTCTCCCACATTTAAAAATGTTAAATGACAAGGTTTTGATCAAAATCCAGCAATCCTCTGCCCCATCCGTGGATAACCTGTGCTCAGTTCCGAGGCTGGGCTTGCCCCCCATCCCGATGGGAGCTGCTTCTGTGCCGAGAGGAGCTGCTTTATCCTTCAGCTCCTGCTCCCCCACTCCATCCCTTGGCTGGCTCTCTACTGCATTAAAGTTGATGTATGTTCCTTCGTCTTCCCGAGTGTCCCAGGGTTCCTCCAGCAGGTGGGCCACTCCTCTATGCTCTGCTCTCGTCTGACCCCCCTCTTTCAGTGCCTACATCTCCAGCCAGCCCAACTCCACACACAGGGCTCACAGGGAATCTGTGCTCAAGGAAGACTTGTTGTGTGGGTCCTTTCCAGGTCTTGTGTTCCACCCTACCCCAGGGAAGGAACTACAGAGCTCAGGGAACACTTCAGAATGTCTATGTGTGAAAATAAACCTTCCCCCGTCCTGTTCCCTTATCCTCTCGTGCCATCCAAGAACACTTTTCATCCTGTAACATCCCCAAGTCAGTACTGCCTGGAATTCAAAACACAGGATGACTTACCTGTTAGCCGAAGACTTTTCTCCTCAGCCATCTGAAAAAAATCTCTTCACTTTATAATTTAGGAGAGACCACCACCAACTCACCTTCTGGTGCAGCTCCTGGCCACAACAAAGGTTAAAAAAGAAAAAGCCTTAATTGAAGATGATTTAAAATAATTTAAAAGCTATTATTTGCGGGGGGCACCTGGGTGGCTCAGTCGTTAAGCGTCTGCCTTCGGCTCAGGTCATGATCCCAGGTTCTGGGATCGGGCTCCCCACTCAGCTGGGAGTCTGCTTCTCTCTGCACCCTGCCCCTAAGCTCGTGTGTGTGTGTGTGTGTGTGTGTGCATGCACTTGCTCTCTGAAATCTTAAAAAAAAAAAAAAAAAAGCTATTATTCGACAATAAGCTAACAGGCAATGCACAGCAGTGCCAGTCCCCTGAAAAGCACTGCTCGGTGTCACCTGTCAACCCAGGTAAGGTCAGCCTGTGCAGAGGCCTCCACCTCTCTTACCCAAGCAGGCCTCCACTCCAGGTCCAGCTTGGCTGGGGCCTGGCCACTCAGGGCTGTTGCTCTGAAGCCCATGGCCCCGCCTCTGTTAGCAAGACGTTTACTGGCACAACATCCCCTAGAGCTGTGGTTTTTGGGGGGGGGGGTGTTTGAACCTCAGGTGGTACACAAGGTATCAACTGCTGTCATGCAGGACAAACTGACCAACATTTCTCATTTTTAAAGATAAGAATACAATGAAGGTAACTTTTATTACCACTAAGTGACACTGGTGCTCTCATTGGGATCCCAGTGTTCACCTCCAATCAGATCAGCGTCCTAAAGTAAGACACAAACCCAAAGCTGCTGCTGGCCTGCAGTCTACATGCTCGAAGATGCAGTGGGTTTTGTAGTCCTAACCATGCATATGCCCTCTAAACACACGGTCACTGTACTGGAAATCATTTTCTGACCTGTTTAAGTCTTCCAAGTGAAAAAATTTAGGGGGTTTTGGCTCATCTATTAAAAAACAAAAACAAAAACCAGTAAATGCAGCCAAAGAAGCACCTATTCCATTTGGATTTACAAGGTTTTGAGAGGTACTCCTCTGTTATGTAGACCATAAAAAATAATTACCCAAATAAACTGAACTTTCAACAAGAACCTCAGAAAACATTAGACTATGATTTAAAAAATGTTTCTCACTTTGCTATTTTTTTAGAGCAAAAAGGTATTTTGTACTATTAATAAAATATTTCAAAACATTTATTTCATTAACTCACCCATTACTTTTGGGTTGGTTTTTTGTTTTGTTTTTTGAAAGAGCAAGAGAGAGAGCAAGAGAGTGAGCACATGCAGGGGGGTGGGTGGACGGAAGGGCAGAGGGAGAGGGAGAACCTTAAGCAGGTTCCACGCTCAGCATGGAGTCCAACTCAGGGCTCGATCTCACAACCCTGAGCTCATGACCTGAGCTGAAATAAAGAGTCGATGCTTAACTGACTGAGCTACCCAAGCACCCCACCCATTACATTTTTAATGTGTATAATAAATAAGGGCGCCTGGATGGCTCAGTTAAGCGTCTGCCTTCGGCTCAGGTCATGATCTCAAGGTCCTGGGATCGAACCCCACATCGGGCTCCCTGCTCACTGGGGAACCTGTTTCTCCCTCTCCCTCTGCATCTCCCCTTGTTTGTGCTCACTCGTGTGCACGTTCTCTCATTGTCAAGTAAAATCTTTAAAAAAAACTGGTAAATGTTTATATAATTCTTTTAACTGACAGACATGCCCAAACTTTTGGAGTCTTAGGACTCTAAGGTTCTCTTTTAATTACTAGTGCTATGTAACAAACCACCCCAAATTAAGTGTAAACATTTTATAGTGCTCATAGATTCTATGGGTCAGGAATCTGGAAAAGGCACAGAAAAGATGAGGCCTGGGGCGTTACAATCATCTGGTTCATATCTGAAGCACGTCTGGTGGTTGATACTGGACACAGGCTGGGACTTCAGCCAGGGCTGCTAGCTGGACCCCCAAACATTGCCTTTCCATGTGCCTGCTTGGGGCTGGGCTCCAAGAGTGAGCAGGTCAAGAAACAGGACGTTGGAAACTGCTAGTTTAATTCAGCGTTCAGAAACTGGCACAGCATCAGTCCACCATATTCTATTAAGCAATCACAGAGCCCATATTCCAGGGGAGAGGATCTAGACCCACCCCCTCCATAAAGAGTGTTAAACAATTTGGGGAGCATGATATAAAACTTGCAAATATTCTAGGGTTGAGGCTCAATTCACCACCCTGCACCATCTGGATGCATAAAGATCTCCATATTTACAGAGCTGCCGAGTTTTTCTTTTGATCTTGTGAAGTACCCTCAGCTTGGCTGGTATTTAAATAACTTGGGAATCTTTCTCCTCCTGGATCCTTAGTGACCTCCTATGTTCACCTTAGTCTTCCACTCCATTCCAGATCCCATAGGAAGGGCTTCTTTCCCTGGACCTGTTCCCCCTTAATACAGATTCAAGATCTCTGAGTAGGTCAGCTGCCTTTCCAAAGAGACTCCTAAATCCACCTTTAGCGTCTATCTGGGGGAGAGGGTGCTGGAGAGGAAGGGAGGAGAAGGAAGAAATGAGTTTGGCTGAGTGACCAGATCACGGGAAGTCAGGATTCCTTTTGCACAGACCACCAGCCGATTGGCTGTATCCAGCTTGGGAGACCACAGTGAGAACCCGGAGTTAAAGCAGATGCCCAGGACAGGGAGGAGGCTGAAGGGCTTAAACAGTCAAAGTAGAACGCGACGAGAGTGTCTTCACATATCCGCGTGCTTGTCAGGGGGCAAAGAGAGAGCAGAGGTGCTGTGCTCTTTTAAGAAGCAGAACGAGAACAAAAGAGT
Source organism: Mirounga angustirostris (assembly GCF_029215605.1). Taxonomy (NCBI): domain Eukaryota; kingdom Metazoa; phylum Chordata; class Mammalia; order Carnivora; family Phocidae; genus Mirounga; species Mirounga angustirostris. The sequence goes on from NW_026991713.1 coordinate 173,283,916, forward strand.
CTGAAGGAGGAAGGTTTCCAGAGGTGGCCTGAGTGAGAGATGATGGCTGCACTGAGCGAGGAGACTGACAGATGAGAGAGATTCTGCAAAATGACATGACAGGACCTGGTGAGGAACCAGCTGGGGAAGGCAGCATCGACGTCTTGGGCTTTGGGGTTGGACATTTGGAACCCCTTTGCTAAGTTTCCTCCTAACTCCGACACTGAGATTCTATCCAATTTCAAGTTATAACAGGTGTCTTGGGGATGAAGTCACGAACCTCCCCCTGGAAAGAACCCTTGGGTGAAGGCTGCCAAGGTGTATGGTCTGTTCTCGGTGTAGGTGAGAGAGGCCACGCTCCAGCCATCAGGGATTCTGCCTGCCCTCCTCGGTGCTCTCTAGAGAAACTACTGAAAGGTAGCCAGTGTCTTCCCAGTTCCTCTGCCTCACCATGTGTCCCAGTTACTGAGCAGCCTCGAGCCAATACATGAAAGCACTTGGGGGCACGTGAAAGGCCGGCATCTGTCTGTACCCTGGGCCATGGGGCGAGCGAGGCAGAGCCGCTTAAGACACCAGCAAAGAACCTGATGGGCATTAGTTTAACAATCTCAAGCCACAACCCAGGAACCAGCTGCTTGAAACATGTTTATTGAGCTAATCACTAGGGTACAAAAGAGGCTGGGAAAGCTGTTCCCAAAATACAGGAAACTGTTGGGCTCTTTCCACTCAGCACAGGGAGGCAGCGCCTCTCCCATACTGAGGTAAAGCCCCCACCCACTCCAGACACAGCAGGAAAAAGGCACTCAACACCGGGACGGAGCCGGGGAGCATTAAGAAGGACAGGGGGCCTAAGGCTTCTCTAGCCCAACATCATCAGAGAAAGGTTAGGTTAGGTTAGAAAGGCACAGCCCACCTCTCCTTCCCTTCAAAGACCAGGGTGGGGCCTGGAAGTAATGGTTCCTTCTGCTCTCTTCTCCTATTTGCCTTTTCCAAGTTGAGGTGGGGAGTGGAGGTGGGAGGGGCACAGAGTCCTGTCAGAAATCCTGTAAGGGGAAAGATGAAAACACAGAGACAAAACAGCCCAAAGAGCAAAGAGATGACAGTGAGCTCCCCCAGGTGACCATTCTAGTTCTCCTCCTACCCTCCCCCCACAGCTACTCCTAAGGTTCCAAAAACAGCGGAGAGGACCGGCCACGGGCTATGGCCTATCTTTCCGCCTACTACATCGACAGAGGTTACCTACAACACCTCCCAAGGACACAACTCCTCTAAACTGCCTTCCACAATCTTGTGTGGGGACACTCACCTCAAGGTTCAGCTCTGTAGAATCTAAGAGGTCCAGCCCGTGCTCGCTGGGAGAAGAGTGCTAGAGAGAGCGGGCAGAAGTCAGTCCGTCACATGGCAAACAATAACCAAGGGCCCTTTCCAAGCTGGGTCCCTGCAGCAGCCAGGGAGGGGAGACCAGCAAAGGGACAGTGGGCGAAGGTTCAGACCTAGAGGTGCCTCCTCTCCTGGCTTGCCAACTGAGGCCCTTAAATTTGTTCAGTTTGGAACCAGAGAATGGCATTTTTCCTGAGGGAACTTCAGGAAAGACCATTTTATGAGACTGATGCGCTGCCTACTGCGCTAAGGAGGCACCTAAGAAAGACCATTTTGATAGAGGCCTTGCTCTCTAGTCTGTTTGAAGACGTCCTTGTTTTTGTGCTTCTGAGTACAAGACCCTCCATTCCCCTGCAGTATTCTGCCCTTTCTTTCCCCCACAAAGAGCAGAGAAGGGAGGAGAGTAACAGCAGCGGACACACAACCCGTCTCAGTTTACAAGCTCCATTTGAAAGATGAAGAGGTTGAGGAGTTAAGAGAAGCTAACTTGACAAAGCGGTAGAGCTGAGGACTCAGCTCACCTCACAGCTTCCATGTGCTCCTACTGGCCTGGAGCTATTTGCTCCTGAGGAAGCAGGTGGGCCAGGGTGGGAAACGGAGTGAGTGGAGGAACTGGGGGGAGGGGGAGGAACGGTGGGACCAGGGGACCGTCCATCGTCTCTAGCTCTGGGACTCCTTTCAACTCTTAGGCTCAGAGGCAAAATACTTATATGGGGATTGAGGGAGGGAAGGTTATCCAAGTCCTTTTTGGTATTTTTGTTTTCCCTCCCTTCTTTAATAGAAGTCCAAGCAAAGTACAAAGCAACTTACAAATCTCCCTCCTTTACTCTGTGATTCTTTAAAAAAAATCCTCAGCAGCTTTCAGAGAAAGGGCATTGTCAGGACAACAGAGGAGAATCATTCTAGCTTCTCTATCATAGTTACCTCTAGTTCTAAAGGGAGAAGGGAATGTCGGGTCTACTCACCTTGTCTGTATCTTGCCATTCTTCACTTAACTCATTGTGACTTTCCAACTCTTCTTCATCCTCTTCCATAAGGCTGAGGCTGAGGGCAGGAGCAAAGGGCAGAGGCTCTTACACTGCTGCTTACGGACGAGCCCTGAGAGTCCCTGGGAGGCACCCGGGGGAGCGGGGATGGGCATGCAGGGAGCGGGCTCCAGGTTCCCGCTGCTGCTTCCATCAGAGCAGCTCTCCTCCTGTCAGTTCTACAAGCCAGGGGCACACACTATCCTGGAAGGAAGTGGTCTGTGATTTAAACATGTCCAAAAAGTATGGGCACAGAAGCAGTGGGTCACGGGAGAACCCCTCACAGTGGCCGCCAAATGTGAAGTGAGGACAGAAGACAATGAGAAGCTCACCGGGTCAGCCGGGTGCCCAAACCAGGACCTGAAGGGTTGAGCAGAGTCCGGAAATGCTGTGGACTCGAGAACCTTGACCTCTGGTTACCTGAAAGGGGCTGGCTGTTGGGAATGAAGTAGGATCAGGGATGGGGGTAAAAGTAAAGGGTAAAAAGGGGATGGTGGGCAATGTTACACGAGAAAAACGTGGAGGGAAAAAGAAAATCCCAAGCTAAGAAAATGGGAAAGGTGCAGGGATGAACCCAAGAAGGATGGAGTGCCACAGGAGGAACAAGAGAACAGAAATGGCAGGATGGAGGCAGCCAGACACCAAGACCAGATGCCCGGATGCTGCTGCCCTCGGCCCTCACCCTTGGGTAAGCTCCGGTTCTGAGCTGCCTTCTTCCTCCACTTCTTCCAACCCCCTCAGGGGCTGCGCCCTCTTCACCGCTGTGGAGGTGAGGGTGGGTGAGGGCGGGATGCTGTTCAGCTGCAGGCTTTCTTCCTGGGATGAAGAGGCATCCCCTCTCGGTTGCCTGGAGGGGCCTGAGGAGAAACAGGCACGCGTAGTCACTGGAGACCAGGGACTGCCACAGATCTTTCCTACGGTTTCAAGACCTGCCCAGGGTTTGGTTCGCAAAAGTTCAGAAGAGAATGGAAAACCTATATGGCCTCGTTATGTTAGGATAAAAACGAGTATAATCCTACTTACTAAAAAGTAAGGCTTACAGAATGGTATCTAGAGCTTGTTGAAGGAAAGCGGAAAAAAAAAAAGGCGTAAAATGGCTTTAGAGTTTGGGGACCAGAAGCCACAAGGGTGGAAGCATGAGGGCTAGCGAGAATAGAAAAATGGGAGACTGGATTTTCTAAAAGCCAGGAAAAATGAGGTGACCGCAGCACCAGCGAGCTGATCTGAAGGAGAAGTGGAACACCGGGACTCACGGCCTTAGCCTCTCCTGCAGAGACCCGAGAAGGCAGAAGAGAAGAAAGAATCCAAGGTTATCTCAGAAAACCCAGGCGACAGTATTTTCAAACCAATATGAATATTTGTCTGGGTGCCTGGGTGGTTCAGTCGGTTGAGCATCTGCCTTCAACTCGGGTCGTGGTCCCAGGGTCCTGGGATCGAGCCCCACATCGGGCTCCCTGCTCTGCCGGGAAGCCTGCTTCTCCCTCTCCCACTCCCCCTGCTTGTGTTCCTGTTCTTGCTATCTGTCAAATAAATAAATAAAATCTTTAAAAAATATATATGAATATTTGTCAACTGTAAATGTTCACACCCCCGTTACCCTCTGTCCCACAGCCATGTCTGTGTGCTGAAACCAGTCACTGGAAAGTGAGCTGCTACTGGTCTAAGCGGAGGACTAGAGAAAACAAGGAAGAGCTACACGTAGGACTTTGGGGCGCCTGGAGGCTCAGTCCGTTAAGCGTCCGACTCCTGACTTCAGCTCAGGTCATGATCTTGGGGTCGTGAGGTGGAGCCCTGCATCCGGTTCCGTGCTCAGTGGGGAGTCTGCTCGGGATTCTCTCTCCCTCTCTCTCCCTCTGCCCCTCTACCTGGGTGCGAGTGCGCATGCACTCTCTAATAAATCCTTAAAAAAAAAAAAGCCAAATTGAAAAAAAAAAAACAAAAAACCCCACACGTGTGACTTTGTATCCCCAGGGAGGACCAGGTGGGCCTTCCTCCTCTCCCCAGCCTATTCATGGTGCGATGCCCAAGGGCTCAGCCCTTCAGTCTGTCCTGTCCTCCATCTTCACTGGCTTCCTTAGCCACACAGGTTCACATTTTTAAATACCAACTCCCAAATTTATCTCAAGTGTTTGCCTCTCCCCTGAACTCCAGACTCCTGTCCCCCCGCTGTCTGTCCAGCATTTTCACCTGCAACAACATGGCTAATACTCAAGTCCTGTTCTTCTCACTCCCTACTTTACCCATCTACGTTGGTAGCCATGCCATCAATAACCGTTGTTAGGTCAAAATCTTTTTTTCAGGCCAAATCCACCTTCAGCTCCTGTCTTAGATCCCACATTGTTTGTCAGGAAATCCTATCAGTGATACCTTAGAAATATATCCAGGATCTGGCCACTTCTCCCCACCTCCACCACTCCCCCCAGTCTATCCACTCCATGGCTTCCTTGCTGGTCCCTTTGCTTCTGCCCTTGCCCCTCTACAGTCAATTCTCAACACAGCAGCCAGAAGGATCCTTTAATAACAGAAGGCAGATCTCCTCTGCTCCAAATGCTCTGTTTTCCCATTTCACTGGTTTTGTTTTTTTTTTTAAGATTTTATTTTATTTTTTTTGACGGGGAGAGACACAGCAAGAGAGGGAACACAAGCAGGGGTAGTGGGAGATGGAGAGAGAGAAGCAGGCTTCCCGCTGAGCAGGGAGCCCGATGCGGGGCTTGATCCCAGGACACCCAGGCACCCCTCCCATTTCACTGTTGAGTAAAAGCCAGAGTCTTTACTTGGCTTCATATGGTCTGGGCTCCTCCAATCTCTTCGGCCTTATATCCAACATACCCTCCATTTGCCATCTGGCCTGCCTGTTCTCAGAACATGCCAGGCACATGTCCTGTGCAGTGGCGCCCTTTCGGTACGCTCTTCTCTATACATCAGGCAACCCCTCCCCCCTTCCTTGAGGTCTGTGCCCAACACTCGGAGGCTCTGCCAGCTTCCCCCATCCCTCGCAAGGAGACTGCAGCTCCCGCCTCCCCAGTGTTTGCCAGCCCTCTTCCTGCCTTCCCACCACAGCACACAGCACACAACCTGCCACTCTCTAAAGAAAAGAGATTTGTCTTTTTTCATGCACTGCCCTATTCCCAGCACACAGCGCTCAATAAATACCTGTTGAATGAACAATGGAACCAGTCTCTTCAGTTTTCTCCTACCTTTACAAACCCTGTGTTTTAGGCAAACCGACCAATACATGTACATGCTTGGCTGACACATACCTTCCCATGTCCTGCTCGTGCTACTCCTCCTTCATCTGTTCAGCTTACATAAGATCTTACCCATTTTTCAAGCTCCACTTAAATTCCATCTTCTTGGTGAAGCCTTCATAGGCTTTAGATCAACTAAACTCAAAGTGATACCTTCCTTCCCTGAACTCTAAAACACACATCTGTCAATTCTTAAAACCCTCAGGAAGTTATTTACTGGTGACTGTTCATAATTTAAATTTTCTATAAATGCATTTTCTCTATTACACAGTAAGCTGCTTGAGGATCCTTCCCAGCCTCTAAAACACCTAACACAGTATCATGCACAGAATAGGTCCTTAACAAATATTAGTTAACTGATTAAAGGAGTTTCCTGGTGATCTAAAAATACTTTTAAGTGGTACACAAAAGACATTAAAAAAAAGTTATACTCTACCTCACACCATATACGAAGATTTACTCAAAATGGATAACAGACCGAAGTCAAAGAGCTAAGACAAGAAAACTTTTGAAGAAAACACAGGTGTAAAAGCTTCATGATCTTAGATTAGGCAATGATTTTTCAAGCTATGACACCAAAGCACAAACAACAAAAAAGAAACTAAATAACCTGGATTTCATCAAAATTAGGAACTTTTTCCTTCAAGGAAATGAAAAAACCACCCACAGAATGGGAGAAAATTTTTGTATATCCTGAACTGATACAGGACTTGTATCTGGAGTATATAAAGAACTCTTACAACTCAGCAAAAAGACAAAGAACCCAATTTAAAAATGAGCAAAGGATCTGAATAGACATTTCTCCGAAGAAGATACAAATGGTCAAATAAGCACATGAAAAGATGCTCAACATTAGTTATTAGGGAAATGCAAATTTAGGCGAGGAGATACCACCTCATGACCACTAGGAGATGGGAAAAATAGGAAAGACAATAATAAGTGTTGTAAAGAATGTGGAGAAACTGCGGCCCTCATACATTGCTGCACAAACTGTAAATGATGCAGGCACTTTAGAAAACAGTTTGGTAGTTTCTGCAAAAGATCTGGCAATTCCACTCATAGGTATATCTCAAGAAAATTAAAAACATGTACACACAAAAACCTGCACATGAATGTCCACAGCAGCATTATATATAACAGTCAAAACATGGAAGCAGCCCATCGATAGGCGAATGGATAAAGAGTATACAGTGTACACATAAAACAGAGTAATACTCCACTTGTCTTAAAGAGATCTTGCCATTTGTGACAACGTGGATGGACCCAGAGAGTATCATGCTAAGTGAAATATCAGACAAAGACAAATAAGGATACAATTTTACTTATATGTGGAATCTAAAAAACAAAACAAATGAACAAAAGCAGAAACAGACCCATAAATACAGAGAACTGGTGGTTGGCAGAGGGGTGGGGGGATGTGCAAAACGGAAGGGAGTGAGGTACAGGCTTTCCAGCTGTGAAATGAGGAAGTCACAGGGATGGAAGTCAGTGATACGTGACAGCGCTCTATGGTGATGGATGATCACTACACTTACGGTGAGCTAGCATAATGTATAAAGTTGTCATACAGTTACAGAATCACTGTGTTGTACACCTGAAACTAATGGGAAGCTGTATGTCAACTACACTCCAATTAAAAGAAAAAAATGAAGGGCGCCTGGGTGGCTCAGTCGGTTAAGCGACTGCCTTCGGCTCAGGTCATGATCCTGGAGTCCCTGGATCGAGCCCCACATCGGGCTCCCTGCTCAGCTAGGAGCCTGCTTCTCCCTCTGACCCTCCCCCCTCTCATGTACTCTCTCTCATTCTCGCTCTCTCAAATAAATAAATAAAATCTTTAAAAAAAGAAAAAAATGAAAACCACCCAGATGTCAATCGACTGGCAAATGGATATATAAAATGTGGCATAGCCATACAATAGAATATTTGGCCATAAAAAGGTATGAGGTACTGGGGTGCCTGCCTTTGGCTCAGATCATGATCCTGGAGTCCTGGGATCGAGCCCCTCGTCGGGCTCCCTGCTCAGTGGGGAGTTTGCTTCTCCCTCTGCCCCCACCCCCCCAGCTTGTGTTCTCTCACTCTCTCAAATAAATAAAATCTTTAAAAAAAAAAAAAAAGGTATGAAGTACTGATTTATGCTAAAACATGGATGGACCTTGAAAATATTCTGCTGGGTGAATGAAGGCAGCCACACAAGGCCACCTACTGTATGATTTCACCATATGAATGTCTAGAATAGGCAAATCCAGAGACAGGAAGTAGATGAGTGATTCTGACTACGGCTGAGAGATGGGGAGAATGAGTATTTTAAAATGTTCACTTGAAAACACATAACTCATCAAACTTGTGATTTCTAGGATATTATCACTTAAAATGAAACTATATTAAAAAAATTAAAGAAAAAAATCAGTGATCTGAAAGTAAAAAAAAAATCATGAAGGTTGTGTAAAAATCTTTAAAATCTGGAAAATAACAGAATACTAGATGCAAGGAGGGGCTCCCTAAATGTACAGATTTCTTCATTCAATCTTTGGTTTTATCATCAGTTTCTATTTTATTTTTCACAAAGGTTTGCTATTTTTACTTGGCAGATAAACCTTGAAGAAAATGAATACCGCTTAATGACAACAGATGCTCAGTGAAATATTTGACCAAAGACAAAAGTTTGAAGGAGGCAAAAGACCATATGCTGCTTATCTAAGAATTGGCTCTAAAGAAAGGCAGTAGTGCCGAGTACCCTGATACCCACACACACAGTACTTTACCTTCAGTGCGCCTCTTCTTGGAGCGGGGGTAGCCCTGGGAGCTGGCCTCTGCTGTGTTCTCCACAGGGCTGAGGGAGTGGCGGTAGGTGGTGACTGGACCCCAGGGACAATCAGGTGACTGGGAGACACGCTGCAGACACTTTTCCAGGTAGGACAGTCTAAGGAAGGGGTGGGACGAAGAGGCTGAGTTGCTCGCAGGGCCCTCACCATTCCCTTCTTCCCTAATCCACGTCATTATCCACCCACCCACTAACTTACAGCAGCTGCTTGTCCTGATGGAAGAGTCGGGGGGAAAACTCGGAAAGGAGCTCCAGGAATGCCAGGTTTGGGGGCTGACCGGAGGAGCCAGCTGGAGGAGGCTCAGACAAGGAGAATTTGATGCCTTCCCTTGGTTGAGCAGAATTATTTTAGGAAGATAGTCCCTCCTCACTTCCCTCCCAGGGCTGAAGCATCCTGTCCAAGTGCACCCTCCCCGCCCTCAGTTTGTCTCCCAGAGAATACCCACTGGCCAAACTGATTGCTCCTTCTCAACATGCTTATCCCTCCATCCAAAACCAGACTTCCGTTCTCCCTGTACACAGCCTCTGGCTCAGCCCTCTTAGAAAGATCCAAGTACGCTGACCTCCAACCAATACTTCCTTACTTGTGTAGCGTGACCACAAGGTCACGGTTCTGTAGCTGCTGGGGTCCAAAGCTCAAGGCAAACCTTCGGGCCAGGTCCCTCATCTCACTGAAGGCTGGAAGCTCATTCAGGCCCTGGGGCCCCTGTTCCTGCAGCAGTTCTGTGTACAACTGTGTCCAGGAAACATGGTACATTTGGGAAAGGGAGGAACAAAGTGGAAATAGAGAAGTACAGCATTCCCTTCTTGGCCAATTCTAAAGGGCTTGGGAAGCCATCTGCTACTTTTACTCTTTCCTGCCAGGACACTGTCCCTACCCCTGACCCCCTGCAGCACAGAGAGTCTTCACCCTTTCTCTAGAACAAAACAAATATCTGTAGTAACTGAAGGGACTAAGAGACAACAAACTAGAAGAAAATTAGGAATTTCTATCATCTTACTGATGGTGCTCCTATGTCCTAATATAGTTGAATTTCTATGGAGTTAGGGTGGAAACTGCCCCTCAGCTAATACTTTCCACGGACCTACTAGTTACAAAGGAGACTGTCAAGTAGAGTCAAAATAAATTAGTTCCTGTTTGTAAGGTTCTCACACCCTACATGGCTGAGGGTGAGCAGACAGTTGGTGGGCTACAGGGAGGGCATATCATAGGCCTGAGGTGCTCCAGGCAGAAGGGAGTACCTGCTTGAGGCTCAGCAGCAGGATTCGGGAACAATGACTCCGGTCAATCTGCCTTGCTCTAGTTAGTGTTTCCTTGATAATGTCACCATAGTCATTGTAGAACTGAGGGACAGGAAATGGGGAAGATAATGTTTGACCACAAGACAAGACATTCCATTCTGTTTCTTCCTTTACACTCATCGTGTGTCCTTCCTAAAGTACCTTAGGTCAGGAAACATGAATTGAAGTATAAAACAACTCAGACTGGACCTCCTCTCTAGCCAACAGGTCCGGGCCCAAAGACATCAGAGTTTAGACAAAAAAATAAGGGAAGCAACTCTGCCCTGAGCCCATTTCTTGGGGAAGGAGAGTAATAAGCTTGCCACCATCCGCTCTCTTTGCAGCACTGAAGCCTTCACTGTTTGCCTCTCCCCCACTAGAAGGGAGACTCCGTGAAGCAGGAACTTTACTCTGTGTTGCTCACCACTGTGTCCTTAGTGCCTGGAATGGTATCTGGCCCAGAGTAAGTGCTCAAAATAAACATAAATCAATACAATGGTGAGTCAAGGAAACATCTAGATATCTTGTAAGGAATGATACCTCTTCCATTCTTTTTTTTCTTCTTATATTACACCCAGTTTATGGAGACTGCATTCACAGAAAGAAAAAAAAAAGATTCTGGACAGAAAGAGTAAGATTTTCTTTCCAATGAATTTCCTCCTAACAGCTTTCTTCCCATGATTATTTACTGACTCTTCTTTGTCCCTTTATTCCAAACTCCTGTTGCCTTCTTCCTCGCACTTTCCCTTCAAGCCTGATAGCATCATCTCCCCCACCCTCCTTCCCAGAGTGCTCCAGTGTCTGAAGTTCCAGCTGTCCTCAGCCTGATGTCACTCCACTCCACCTTGTTGTAGTGTTTGAACACATCTGAGGCTGCATCCATCTCCAGGACCCCATAAAGCAAGAGTTTGCAGAACCCAGCCAGGAGGCGGCGCCGCTGGTGTAGCTGTTCTATCTGTAGATGATCCTCCTGGGAATGACCTGGCTCACATGAAATGCAGAATGGAAATATCAGAACCACCGATTTAGGACTCCTGCCCTCAAATGCCTGAGGCAGGCCCAAGCCCCAGACCCTTCCTGAGCCCCAGGTATTGAGTCCTTGTACCACTGCCCAGTTCTCCAGGCTGGATGAAGACGTGGTCCATGAGGAAGCTGGCTAGTTCAGACTGGAGAGTAGCTTCAGGAAAAAAGACAAGGGGTCTAAGGAAATCACGACCCCCTACGATCATCTGAGGGCTGAAGATGAGAAGTAGATCACTTAATAAAACAAAAGCCTGTTGGGAAAAAGAGAATGCTTAAAAAGGACAGGATATTGATCGAGACAGAAATTACGCAGCTAATCTCCCCCTTAGAACAAGGCTTCCTCGGACCACAGGGAGAGGCGTGTCTCCTTGGTCCCACCCGAGTACATGCCAACCTGCTCCTGGATGTCCGAATCCACATCTGAGAGGCAACTCTGGCAGAGTTCGCAGAAAGCCACCATCCTGCCCTTCAAACTCAACAGGTGCTTCTGTGGAGACAGTGGCTTAATGAGGAGGAATGGAGACACAGGCCTTTCCATTCCCATTGTCCCTACTCAGACTCAGACTCACCTGGGAGGCACCTGATCCAGAAAGGTGGGTTAGTGTCCAGAGAATGGAAAAATAGACAAGAGTCAAGGCTGGCAGGATCACCTGTAACAACCAAACGTTACCTAGATGGAGATCAGGAGAATGAGCAGATAGGGAGGAAGGGAGAAAGAAAGGGAAAGACAAATAGGCAACACACACCCAAAGCAGTGAAGAGAAACAAAAGCAGTGAAGAGAGAAAATGAGATTAGGGGACACCTGATTCCTTCTCTGGGGGGAAAAAAGCACTGAATCTGGAGAATCTTCAGAGAATTCTGTCTTGGCTAGGCATGCCACCTCTTCCTTATTTATCTGTCATCTCCTAGAAGCCCTCAATGTTATCCTTTACTCCCAGGAAAAGGGAGAGGGTGGCTGTTTTCAGGCACCGGAAAGTACAGTTCACCTTCTAGAGTGGAACGGAAGGCACAACGTGCACACGACTTTCCTCCTGGGTCTACTCCACACTCCCGGGACTGGGACTGCCTGGCATTGTTGGCCACCTAGAACCCAGAACCCTGAAATGTTCCTCTCAGACTCATCTCGGACTCGTCTACTTGCCTGGTGAGGAACCTCTCCTGTGTCCACAGCCTTCCGGAGGAGCCGGTAGCATGGCTCATAGAGCTCCCAGCGACTCAGATCATGAGCACTTTGGGGAGGAGAGGGAAACATTACTCAGGAATCAACGCCACAGACACTGACAGACACAGGAGAAGGAACGGAGGTGAGCTGCTCACTTGTAGAAGGCAGAGAGGCGCTTCAGAGTGGCTGCCAGACTATACACCTCATCCTCATCGAGGAAGGATGACTGAGGAAGGAAGAAGATCCACAGTGGGATTTTCCCGAGAATTCACAGATCCACGTTCCCCATCTTGTGGCCCTCTCTGACCCAAGTTTGGGGTGTCCCATCTTTCAGCTCCAGGTCCTACCTGCAGCAGCTCTTCAAGTTCCTGCTGGAAGCGGTCAGTCAGCAGATCCACCAGTTGGCTGCGGGCAAAGTCTACCCGGCCGAAGAACGTGAACTCAGGATTACAGAGCAGATAGAGGGCATGAGCACCTGCCTCAAGCACCGCGGGCTCTGCGTGCTTCACCACCACCTCCTGGAGTTGCTGTAAGAACAGCTCCAGATGCTGACAGAAAGAGGTGAGAGAAGATAGTGTTGCGGGGGAGCAAGGGAGGGGGGGCAAGTCTTCTGGAGGGGAGGAGAGCTGTGGGAGATAAAAAATACATAGTTGAAAGCATTAAACTTAAAGGATAGAATGCCTATGAAAGGGAAGACTTACTGATTTTTCTGGAACCCAGGTTCTTGAGAAGAACCAGATCTTGGCAGTAGAACCTCTGGCCCTAGCAAGGAAGCAGCACTGTATAAGAACTATATTTTCCTCTCTCCTCACCTTCTCCAAGCGCCTAGTGCAGTAGATGTTGAGGTCAAAGTAGCTGAGAAGCTGGAGCAGGGGAGCAACTTTCTCTGCATCAGCTGAGAACTGCAGGGATGAGAGGGAGAACTACTTATTAGCTCATATATGCTAAGCCCTACTCCCAGTCCTCACTGGAGGCCACTTCCATTCACTGCTCATTCCCAGATACTGAATGGTGGGGCAGCACTACCTTGGCCAGGAGCTGGGGGAGCAGGGGGATGAGGTGCTCCGTCAGCTTCACCTTGTCATCGGCTTGGATCTTCCGTTCTTTTGGGGTTAAGCCCTGGAATTAATCATTTGGGGGATGGAGGGAAAGATGTAGAAAAACAGTGGGTCCAGAGAGTGTGGATGTGTATGTATCCCTCTTCCCTACAATCTTATCTGCCCTGGAAGGAAGAGAGAATTCATTTGGCAGCTCCTTCAGATCTTTTTCTAGAAATGGGAATCTTTGAGGGGCAGAGAAGTGGCACCCTAACCCAACACCTGAGGATAAAGATGAACAATGCCTATCTGGATTTAATATTGCTAACCAACCCACCCACCCTTCATGCCGTACCTTCCTCCCAGTAATGCGCCCCACAGGTGGGTGACCCTCTGAAGCTTGCCGAACGCTGGACACAAGGATTTCTATCAGCGTGCTCTCCTGCACATCTCCCAAGTCTGGGTTGGCAGGAGGATAAAAAACACAGAATCACAAATTAGTCACCCTCCATCTCCAGGTCACTCCAAATCCCACTGCCCATGACACCTCTGCCTTTATTAAGACTCCTGGTTTCCTACTAGGAGGTGAAAGGTCCCCTCCTCCGGCTATCACAAGGCACGCACTCTGGTCCTTCTCCAGCAGCAGACTTGTGAGACTCTCCCAGTCTTTCAGCTGAGACGCTGCACAGTCCCACAGGCTGTCTACTAAGTAAGCAGCGTGGTCATGGAGCTGTGGAAAAAGGTACATTTTTTTTAATTTTTTAAATTTTATTTTATTTAAATTCAATTAGTTAACATATAGTGTATCGTTGAGTTTGAGAGACAGAATTCAGTGATTCATCAGTTGCATGTAACACCCAGTGCTCATTACATCACGTGCCCTCAATAGCCATCACCCAGCTCCCCCTTCCCCCCACCCCCTCCCCTCCAGCACCCTTCAGTTTGTTTCCTATAGTTAACAGTCTCTTACGGTTTGTCTCCCTCTCTGATTTCGTCTTATTTTTATTTTCCCTCCCTTCCCCTATGCTCCGTTTTGTTTCTTAAATTCCACATTCGAGTGAAATCATACGATATGATTTCTTTCTCTGATTGACTTACTTCGTTTAGTTAGCATTAATACCCTCTAGTTCCACCCATGTCCTTGCAAATGATAAGGTTTCATTTGAAAAAGGTGCCTGTTAAGCTATGAAGCCACGTTAGAAAATTCTGGTAAATACTGATAAACCACGTCTTTCCTTCCTGCAGTGCCAGCTCCCATCCTTCTCCACCAGCAGGTCTTACGCACAACAGCCAAATAACTCCTTCCCATACATCACCTCACTCTCCACAAAGAAGGACAGCAGAAGGTGGAAAAAAGTCCTCTGGGCGCGTGGACTTCGGCGTCGCTGTCTCCCACCCGCTGTTCTAGTCTCACACTCAGGGTAGAAGAGCCTGGTAGAACGAACATGGGGAAAGAGCCACGCACTGGAGCAAATGAGGAGTGGAATAATCACGATGGGGGAAAGAAAGAGTCCAAGGAGAGCTGTAAGGGAAAGAGGTGCAGAGCCAGGGAAAGCCTCAAGGAGTTGAGAGGGGGAAGGCAACACCAAAAGAGACTTTAACGGGTATGGTGGGTGGTCCCTGGGAAGAGCAGCAGCAGATGCAGGAGAGAAAACAGACAGCGCCATAGGAACAAATGAGAGGCCCCTACTCACTTCCAGTACAGAAACTCCCCTGCAGCAGACGCCAGGGCTCGGTTAGAGGCATACACAACAGGGTAGACGCTCTCACAGTCTGCATCTGTCAGCACCCCTTCCATGTTCCTGCCAAGACAAAAGAATAAAAAGCAGGTGGTTATGGATGTTGTCCTCTAGCACAACTAAGGCTAGAAATAAAGAGAGGCAAATGAGGATTTGGAACAATCCAGAGGAACCAAAAATTAAAAAAAAAAAAAGCAATGAAGATTAACTGACAAAGAACTTTTAAATGGCGAGTAGAAGACAGAGGAGTATAGAGAATTAGAGAAGATAGGAAATTTTCCTGGAGATCCTGCAACTCAGGAATGACCTCTGTCTTTCAACCTGTGCATAAGAAAGTGTCAACTTATGATAGGTGGAGGGAAAGGACTCTAGAAGGGCCTGTCTGATGTTGGAAAGGTCAGACTCTGAGATGCATGCCTCCCCATTCCCCAGGACTCACTTCAGGATAAGTATTAGTAACTTGACGGCCTCCACTGCCACATCATACTCTCGGTCCATGACCATAGAAACCATCCGGTCCTGTAAGGAAAGAACACATCGCTCAATACTTCATTGTACCCATCCCCAAACATCACGCTCTCATAGAATTTGAGAGATTCCTAAAGAGAAGGCATGGAGGCAGATGCTGGGATAGCCACAGACACATAAGAGCAATAGGAATGGAAAGACGAGGTGGGGAAATGGGAACCACAAGACAGAGCCAAGCACAGGAGTACTGTCCCGATTTCACCTTGAAGCGGCTGGTAAAGAGCTCCAGGCGGGCAGTCAAATCCCGGCTGCCGTACAGCCCTTTTAGAGCCTTCAGGCACTTCAGACGGACTTCTCGATGCTATCAAGGAAAATGGAAATATGACTGACTATTCCTCTACTTAACCCCCACTGGGCCTTCATAACCCCTCCGGTAGATTACTCTTTCTGGGCCTTGGTGTCCTGCATGCTGAGGACTTGGGGATGACTCAGAGATAACAAACAAGAGGATCACAGCAGAATCTAACAATCATAATGAAAAGGACCTTTTGGCTACCACCCTAGCACTTGTCTTACCAATCCATTTCTTGCTTTTCCTAGCTTTCTTACTTTTTCCTAGGGAAAGTCTTTCTCTCTGTACTCTGGTTTTGAGGTGTTCCATCTCCTGGATGTAGCCTTCTCTCTTTTGCCTTATCCTACCCAATACTGGGGAGTTTTGAGGTCCACTGTCTTCCTTGATGGGCTGACCGCTAGTGAAGCTTCCAAATGGCAGAACCAGGAAAAGCTGCAGCATCTTAGGGCAGGAAGAGGGTAAGGGGAAAAGGAGAAGAGAGACTTCAACACGCACCTTATCATGCAGGGTCCAGCCAATATATTTCAAATAGCTGTCAGTGAGGAAAGATGTGCTGTAGCTTTGCATCCAAGACCCAATCTCCTCGATGCAGATAGCACGAATCTCAGGAAGGACATCCCTAGGCACAGAGAGAGAAACTGACCCCCTATCACCTTCTTTCCAAACTCACTTTCCATCCTCCCACACATCTTCCTGCCATAGAAGAATCTATTTTCTTCACTAAATACCCTGCCCCATGCCTTTCATCTTCTCCTCCCAATGTAAATACATAAAAAATAAACATTTTCTGTCTGTAATACTGCATAAAATTATTGAGCTTATCCTCCTTGCCCCTTTTAAAACTGATTTTGGAAGTTAATTTAACCGTCGGCCAAACTTCCGCTTGAAGAAAAGATTAAATCAGCTGAAGAGTTCTGGAAAGGCAGAGGCTGAAATCTAGTTAAGAGTGAAAAAAAATATGGATGCTATTTTTAACTTAATTCCACTAGTTCTTTTAAACAGTGTAAAACTCCCGTTTTTAGCACAGTGACACGGCAGGCTGGGCTAGGAAAAGGCCTGCCAAGTTGCATATCCTTGGGAAAGCCCGCCTTTTGGCTCTTTGCTCTTGTCCTCTTGTCTTCCTGGGTCTCCAGTCCCAGGAAGATGTGGATGGGAAAGTCTTCTGCAAAGTTGGAGCAGAATAATATCAACAATGCCTTATTCTCTTATTTTCTCTCCCAAAAGAGCTTACAAGAGCCTTTGTAGTTGGGGATGAACTAAACCTTACTAATTCAAAACATCTGTTGTCAGAGTTTTTGCTCCAGCTGCATTAGTGCTAGGCTCACCAAATAACCAGGGTCAGGAGAGCGGCCTTGCTACTTTTACAGATTCTACAACCAAGGACCAGCTGCTTCAAAGAGAGGAGCCCATTGACTCACCTGTACCGATGCACAAAGACGCCCCTGAAAAGGGCATTCATCATCCCCTCAATCTCCTCTTGATGCTCTTGGAGCTGGAGGACAGGGAGGAACAGGTCAATCTTTCTTGTGCCCCACTGGCATAAGGCCACAGAAGTATAGTAAAGTATGACTTCCATCTACTTCTTCTTTTTTTTTTTTTTTAAAGATTTTCTTTATTTATTTGACAGATAGAGAGGGAGAGCACAAGTAGGCAGAGAGGCAAGCAGAGGGTGAGGGAGAAGCAGGCTCCCCGCAGAGCAGGGAGCCCAATGCGGGGCTCGATCCCAGGACCCTGGGACCACAACCCAAGCCGAAGGCAGACGCTTAACGACTGAGCCACCCAGGCGCCCCCATCTACTTCTTATTTATTCCAGGACACAATCTGAACCCCTGAAAACCTTCTAATTCTAGAAGAAGCTATATAACCAACTAATGCCTCAGAGGTCTCCCTGTGTTTTTGTAAAAAAATAATATTCCCCTCTGGGTCTGGTTATTCTGGCTATCTTTGGCTATTTACAGGAGCTAGCTGGTAGTTACATACGTTTTCGACTAACAACAGTTGAGAAAATGAATTTTTAATAAATGTAGTTTGACAGAAAAAGTAGAACTAGCAGAAAAAGAGAGGGGAGAGATTAGACCAGTGGTTCTCAACTGGGGCCCCTCGGGGGTCATTTAGCAACTTCTGAAAACAATTTTTTGGTGGTCACTCTTGGGAGGGGGCACTACTGCCATCTGGTGGATGGAGGCCAGGGATGCTGTTAAACATCCTGCAATGGCAAGACAACCTCCTGTGTCAATTGCGCCATTGTTGAAAAACCCTGGATTAGATGAATGATAGATATTAAGGAAGCAGAACGATAAGGAGAATTACAAGAACAACAAGGAAGCAGAATTATAAGAAAATGTTCTTTAAGACAACTGACCCTACCTCTTCAATAAATCAACTTACTGGGAGGAAAATGGGGGAGGCAGAAGTTCTATATAAGATTAAAAGAGGCTTAAGAAATACAACAAATACAATGCATGACCCTTAATTAAATCCTGGTTGGAAATAATCAACTATAAAAGGCATTTTGCAGACACATAGAGAAATTTAAATATGAATTGGGGCTAGAAAATATTAAGGATTATTAATATTTTTGAATGTGAAAATGGTATTGGGTTAATGTGGGGATAATTTTTTAGATGACTTTTTAAAATATTTTTGTAGAGTACACAGTTTAAGTCTTTAGGTGGAAATACCAGTATGTTTATAATTTACTGTATCAAAAAAACAGATGAGCCAAATATGGTGAAATATTAGTTGTTAAATCTACACAATTTGTATACAGTGTTCACTCTACCAGTGTCCCTATTTCTCAGAATGTTTAGAAATTTTCATATTGAAAAAAAACGAAGGGGCGCCTGGATGGCTCAGTTGGTTTAGGCTCTTGATCTGACTCAGGTCAGGATCTTAGGATCCTGGGATAGAGCCCTGTGTCCAGGCTCTGTGCTTCAGCAGGGAGTCTGCTGGAGGATTTTCTCCCCCCCCCCCCCCACTTCTTCCCGCACGCGCATGCAGGCATGCACTCTCTTTCTCAAATAAGAAAAGGGGGGAGGCTGATTGGCTCAGTCAGTTAAGCATCTGCCTTCAGCTCAGGTCATGATCCCAGGATCCTGGGATCCAGCCCCACCTCGGGCTCCCTGCTCAGTGGGGAGTCTGCTTCTCCCTCTCCCTCTGGCTGCTGCTCCCCCTGCTTGTGCGCTCACTTGATGCACTCTGTCAAATAAATAAAATATTTAAAACTAATAAATAAAAATAAAAAATGAAGAAAAGGAGAAAGAGGGATCGAAGGAAGGAGGAAAAGTGTGTCATCAGTACCAAATTCTACAGAAGTTTGGAGAAAGGAGATTGAAAAAAGGCCATTGACCACAGGGATTAGGAAGTCACTGGTTTGGAGAGAATAATTTCAAAAAAAAGCTAGATAGCAGAAAAGGATTCTGTTGGAAATTAAGGAAGTAAGGAAATACTAAAAAGAAGGACAGAGATGGAATACTTCATAGAGAAGAAGAATAAAGGATCAAGGGCCCACAGACATTTATTTATACATGAAGAGCAGAAAACAGTGGGGAGGGAGTGATTAAAAACCAAACCGAGGGTGCCTGGGCGGCTCAGTCAGTTGGGTGGCTGCCTTCAGCTCAGGTCATGATCCTGAGGGCCTGGGCTCCTTACTCATCGGGGGTCTACTTCTCCCTCTGCCCCTCCCCCTCCCCCTGCTCGTGCTCCCTCTCCTTCTCAAATAAAATCTTTAAAAAATATACAAAATAGGGGCGCCTGGGTGGCTCAGTCAGTTAAGCATCTGCCTTCGGCTCAGGTCATGATCCCAGGGTCCTGGGATCGAGTCCCACATGGGGCTCCCTGCTCAGCGGGGCATCTGCTTGTTCCTCTGCCTGCCACTCTGCCTACTAGTGCGCTCGCACTCTCCCTGTCAAATAAAATCTTTTAAAAATAAAAATAAAATAAATAAAAAATACAAAATAAATAAAAAATAAAAACCAAAAGAGAATAACCAATAAAACAAGAGCCTAGACAAGACAAATAAAAGATTCATGGTGGTAGACTCAATTTAAGGCCTGAAACAAACCTTAAGTACATAAGGTTTAAGATCATACGGACACTGAATATAGTGAGAGTGAGGAAAGAAGGTTTACCATGGAAGAGAACTTGGTGAGGGGTGGGAAAACAGTCAGTTGATGCAGTGACACATGGGGAGTCCTGCCAACCTCATGCTCGGGGAGTCTCAGACACTGCTGGAGAGTAGGGGGGAAATCAGTGTCTTGTGACAGACATAGCTGTTTGAAGGTTTAATCGATGTAAAAGATTTTATTAGGGCTATGTCATCCGGTGGTCTTTAAGTTTGAAAGGAAATAAAGCAAATACCTACTACGTGCCAGACTAGACAATTCACTCACCATCTCATTTAACCTTCATAAAATGGTAGAATTATCCCCTTTTTAAAGAAAAGGAAACGGAAGCTTAGAGGTTACATAAGGCCACGGAACTAGTACCTAATTGGAACAGAACAAACCCAGGAGTGAATGAAAGGCCTATCGCTTTCCAGTCCTTGAACAGTTGGCCTCCCTTGTCAGTGGCTGGCCTTTAATACTCCTGCGGTGACCTGCAGACTGTATACTTGACCAGGTCAAAAATTAACTGCCTGCACGAGATGCAAGCACAACACTTAAACACATTTCTGATAATGAATGTAGACAATGAAAACTAAGCCAACGTGGAATTATAAAGAACTCTGAAATTTACTCTAAATTAGAAATAATTCATTGAGCTCACATTCCAGAAACAAGATAAGCACGCAATGACCTCTGACAGGATGGGTCTATTAAGACTGTTAGACTCCACTGTTCATGGCCTGAAAGGTTCCATAGGGGCCTGTGTCTTACCAAAGAGAAGTGCTCGGACACTGCTAAGATGGCCTGCAGCAGCAGTGGATGAAAGCTGGGAGAAAGGGAAGGAAGAGGCAGGAAACACTTCTTACTTCTTTGCGTTTCTCCAACAGGCTCTCCAGCCGCTCAGGTGCTCTCTGTCCTGGCCCCTTATTTCGTTCAGCCTCATACTGTCGCTGATTATTGTCTTTGTGCAGACTCAGCTGAAGGGCAACTCCTACCAGGGAGGTCATTAGCTTCATGGCTTTGAGCCAGGAAAAACAAGAAAAGGGAATTATTACTTAGGTCAGAGGAGCGAGGATAGGTTCAAAAAAGAAAAAAAAAAGCTTCTTGTGGTTTCAGTGGGAAGAGGAGGAGGAAGCAGGAAGTGGGGCAGCTGGGGGAAAGCTACCATGGCTGCTGCCACCACTGCCACCAAAAAACAGAAGAGAAAGAAAAGAAAGGAAAAGGAAAAGGAAAGGAAAGGAAAAAGGAAGGGCAGTAAAAATAAAAAGCTAGAGCAGGGTGACCCTAACATCTGAAGACTGACTGTTCTGGAGTGGACCTTTTTTTCTCTTTTCTGGCCTTCTTTTAATCCTTAGCATATTCCCAGCAGGTGAGCTATGAGAAAAAAGTTTAGGCTGAAAATTGTCACTATAATCTACCCTTTTCTATAATACCACTAGTGAGAAACTTGATTGAAGTGTAAGAAGACTGCCCTTGAAATAAAGAGCTAAGACAGAGGTAAGAAAGAAGATCCAGGACCAAAGAACAGAGGAAATCTCCCCGAGAACATTTATAGAGTAAAAGTGAGCGCTCACCCGCCAGGGTGCTAGTGTGACGGAAGGCACGGACTTGGGAGTCTGAGAGGCCGGTGAGCAGGGAGATGAGGTCGTCCATGGGGAAGCCGTCATAGAGAAGGCTATACTGGCACTGATAGACCAAGGTCTTCACAAATTCACAGAAGCTGCCCTGGAACTTCTTCCAGGATGGACCTGGTGCTGTCAGGGGATAGTCTCCTGAGTCCTACAGAAGGATTTATGAAAAGGATGAGAAAAGTATTATCAAGTCTATGAAGCCATAGGGACTCGGGATATCAAAACCCAATAGTATAGTAAAAATGTATCTCAGGTATACCTCATTTCCTGCTATTCTCAACTCTAGAGGCATATTCAGATAACATCTATGGGTCCCTTTTGCCCCCAAGAAATTAAACTCCTTCCAAAAGCTATCCCTTATTTCCCAAAATCAGAAAGAGGGGGATAATGGGCCTTATATTCTGAAATAAGAGTGGCAAGAGAATCCTAGTTGTCTTC
Source organism: Mirounga angustirostris (assembly GCF_029215605.1). Classification (NCBI taxonomy): domain Eukaryota; kingdom Metazoa; phylum Chordata; class Mammalia; order Carnivora; family Phocidae; genus Mirounga; species Mirounga angustirostris. The sequence continues at coordinate 173,305,607 of NW_026991713.1, forward strand.
CTCCACCTCATTAAACTGTTCTGTTAGGTGCCGGATGATCTCTGAGTTGGACATCTTCTTGAACATCTCGGGGGTCACATTGCCTGAGGAATGGAGGAGATGAGGCACTTAAGAGAAAAATAACAGGACACTGTGACCATTTGCATATACACCTGAAGATGAACTACAGAATACACTGAAAAGAGCTTAGGTGGGGAATAAGAAAACCTGAATCCTAGTCATAATATCTGCTACCATCCAACTGTGTATCTGCTATAAAGCAAGCTCTCTAGAAAACCCAAGGAATCAAGCAATAGAAAGCAATGGAAAACAATGGTTTAAAATAAATCCAAATGGGCCATCTGGTTTGCTCAGTCAGTAAAGCATGTGACTCTTGATCTCAAGATAGTGAGTTCAAGCCCCATGCTGGGTGTGGAGCCTACTTTAAAAATAAATAAATAAATAAAGCAATAAAGCTACACCAATTCTGGATTCTTGTAATACAACCTGCCTGAAATTATCTTGCCCCAATAAATTAGGTCATGACCTCTGGGGATCTGGGGGCCCACAGCTTCAGTGGAGAACTATGGAAGGAAATGGCTAAGGAAATAAGGAATAATAAAAAATTATCTCATCTAGAGAAAGGAAGACTAAAAGATGTCTAATGGTCTATTTTCAAATTTATGAATATCATCTTCATCACATTAGTGTGATTAGTTATTTTTCCCCAAAGGATCTTAGCTCCAAACCAACATAGTTCCCTAACTGGATCACTTACCTATTTACCAATCTACAATGTAGTCGAATCAGTGAAACTTTTTTTATGCTTTACTTTCTCCCTTTATTTAGAAAATAACTAGTCCCGCTCATCTAAATGTAGCAAAAGTTTCCTAACATAGGAGTAAAGGGCTAGGGATTACAAAGAGGTAGGAATTTCCTCACCTTTACATCCACAAGATCGGATGAAAAAGTTAATGAGCTCCAGGAATCCTGCATCCTGGTCTTGCTTGTAGCTATCCAGCCACTCATCCACCAAAGACTAGGAAAACAAGGTGGATGATTTCTATTTCTGGCACTATGACAGACTGGAAATCCTGTATGATTGTCCCAACTGAAACAGCTAAACTTCTGATTAAAATATTAAAAACATCTTTTAAAATGTATTGCTGAACTGGAATGAAAAGCAGAATTCCATATAGGCCAAAAATCAAGTGAAGGTAGCAATCCTGGGAGATAAGAAAGCTGATTTTTGCCCTGGGGTTCTATTTAACACTGGAAATCCTGACTTTCTGTCTAGACAGCTGCATGGAATGCAGAGCATAAGATATAGAGCCTTTGGGTTTTCCATTCACTGGAATGAAAAGTAGAATTCCATATAGGCCAAAAATGAAGTGAAGGTAGCAATTCTGGGAGATAAAAAAGCTGATTTTTACCCTGGGGTTCTATTTAACACTGGAAATCCTGACTTTCTGTCCAGACAGCTGCATGGAATGCAGAGCATAAGATATAGAGCCTTTGGGTTTTCCAAGAGAGGTCCAAAGGGAGGCTCCTGCAATAAACCTAGGTGCTGAAAAAAGTCACATCATGGAAGCAGGAATAAGAAATGAACCTACAGGTCAGAAGGGGACAGCAAGAAAACTAGCCTGTTATGACTAGTGTAGGGTGAAGGGGGAAAAAAAAAAAGAATTCTCCCTTGAGAATTCATAACCATAAGCCAGCTCTCAGGTCAGGTCTAGATTTGCAGTCCAGATCCATACTTCCTATACAATCAGAATACTCTCAATCAGAGAATTTAATTCAAAGTGATTCTGGAATGTCCCCAGTCAACTACCGGAAGCAAATGCAGATTCCACTCTTAAAAACCCACCTTTAACCCAGGGCCCAAAGAATTCCAACATACAGAGCTCCAAAAAAAATGAGGAGCTCACAGTGAAACTTAGTAAAGAAATAAGGCACTGAAAATAAGACTTAGCAGAAAAAAACCAATTACATTCACAGACTTCAAACATTAAAGTTATTACAGATTATATATGATCCCATGAATAAAGAAATAAAAGATAAGTTTTAAAAAAGCAAAGAATAAATTTTGAAAAAGGGCCAAAAAAATCTATAGAAAAATATAATAAAATTTAAACTTCAATGAATGGATTAAAAGCAGATTAGACACAGTAAAACAAAAAATGAGTGAACTGGAAGATTAAATCAAAGATATTATCCAAAATTCAGCCTGGAGAGACTAATAGAAATATTGATAGAGCTATTAAGAGACATGGAGAATAGAATGACAAGTTCTAATTGATGTCTAATTGAATTGCAGAAGAAGATACTAGAATGACAAAGAGGCAATATCTGAAAAGGACTGTCCACAGTTGTTGAAAGACACCAATCTTCAGAGCCTAGATGCCAACAGATTTCAAACATGACAAATAAAAAGGAAATTTACACCTTTAAGCATTCTATAAAATATTACAACACAAAAGCAAAATAAGTCTCAAGAACAACCAAGACAAAAAGAGATCACTTAAAAAGGATTTGCATGTAACACAAACAAAACAATTTACAAATTAGATCTGCACAAATACATCAGCCCCTAGCCATCTATGGCTCTTAAAACTAAATCAAATAAAAATTAAAAATCCAGTTCCTCAGTCACACCAGTCACATTTGAAGTACTCAATAGCCACATGTGGCTAGTGAATACTATACTAAATGATGATATATAACATTTCCATCATTACAAAATGTTGTATTAGACAGTGTTTAGACTGACAGCTCACTTTCAGCAGCAATACGAAATTAGAATAATCTTTTCAATGTGCTGAGAGAGAAAAATATATCAGAATTCTATACCCTTTCAAGACCTTTCAATAACCTTTCAAGAACAAGGGTAAAAAATATTTCATACAAGCAAACAAAAAAAATTAGTTAGTAAACTCTACCTAAAGGAAATTTTAAAGGATACACTTTGAACAAGTGGGTGAATTTGTATGAAAGATTTGAGAAGCAATGATTAGCCAAATGATAAAAATATAAGTAAATACAAACATTGTATAAAACAGTAATGTCTAATTTGTTGGAAGAAGGAACATAGACCAGTGTTAACTAAAACATTACAAGACAGTATGAAAACTGGAAGGGGCAATTAGAATTAAGTGTGCTTGGGTCCTTATAGAAGACAGAAATCCAGGGGGACCTGGGTGTCTCAGTTGGTTAAGTGTCTGCCTTCAGCTCAGGTCATGATCCCGGGGTCCTGGGATAGAGCCCCCATCGGGCTCCCTGCTTGGTGGGGAGTCTGCTTCTCCCTCTCCCTCTGCCCCTCCCTGCCCACTCATGCTCACTCTCTCTCTCTTTCTCAGTAAATAAAATCTTAAAAAAAAAAAAAAAAAAAGGAAATCCAGGGGTGCCTGGGTGGCTCAGTTGGTTGGGCGACTGCCTTTGGCTCAGGTCATGATCCTGGAGTCCCGGGATCGATCCTGCATCGGGCTCCCTGCTCAGCAAGGAGTCTGCTTCTCCCTCTGACCCTCCCCCCTCTCATGCTCTATATCTCATTCTCTCTCTCAAATAAAGTAAAAAAAAAAAAAAAAAAAAGAAATCCAAAACCAAGCAAAGAGAGGAGAAAAAGAAACAAAAAAGATAATACAAAGTGGAAGCACATAAAATGATAGAAATAAATTCGTATGTATCCACAGTGATAATAAATGTAAATGAATCAAACTCTCTTGTTAAAGTAGAGATTAACAGAATGGATTAAAGAACATAATCTAGATATAAACTACACGCAGGAGATAAGACTCCAGACATACACAGAAAGATTGAAGGTAAAAAGATAAAAGGAGGGGAGCCTGGCTGACTCAGTCAATAGAGCATGGAACTCTTGATCTCAGGGTTGTGAATTTGAGCCCCAGGTGGGGTGGAGAGATTACTTAAAAATAAAGTTTTAGAAAAAAAAAAAGGTATTAGGCAAATGCTAACTAAAAATAAAGTTAATGTAGATGTAATAAGAACCAACAATTTTTTGTCTTAAAATATAAAAAATGACGATATATAACAAAAGTTCAATTTACTAAGCAACAAATGCTCAAAATACTTTAGGCAAAGATAGGCACGAATACAAAAATAGTAACTAAAAAGATCATCTTTGTGGATTTTAATACATCTCTCTGTAATTGACAGACTACACCAAAACCAAAAAACCCAAAACCTAGAGAAATATCAAAGGAGTATCACATTTAACACTTTTGATCTCACACAAGAGAACACTCTATACAACCAATGGAGAACACACACCTTCTTTGAGCACATGTGAAATAGTTTTGGAAATGAACTACATGCTAAGTCATAAAGCTAGTCTCCATAAGCTTCAAAGACCACATTTTCTGACTACAATGCAATCAAGTTAGAAAACAATAACAAAAATATAAAAACTCCTTATGTGTGAAAATCTAAAACTTTTCTAGAAACTATAAAAATCTACATTACACATCAATATGACTACATCTAAAATAATCGAAAGAAATCACAGAAAACTATATAAAAATGGTTCATTTATTTAAAGAACATATTCACTAGTGACAAAAGTATAAGGAAAGACAATGGAATGATTAACAGAAAATTTACTCTAGTGGTTATCTCTGGGTGGTGAGGGACTGTGTGGGCTGGATGGAGAGAAGATATACTATGGCACTATTAATGTTTCTTGAGCTGAAACTAGAGATCTGGGTGATTATTCAAATTTTTAAAAACTATATATGAGCCTTCTACACTTTTAGATAACAGAATTACAATAAAATTATGGAAAAAATGCAGGGAAGAGGAAAAAGAATTAGGTATAACTGTTAAAATGGAGCTAAAGAGTGACAGGGGTGAACAAGTTGCCACCCACATGCATGATTTCTCTCCAGATTATCTAATGCCACTGCTTGCCTCCTCCATCCCAACTAGTAAAAGTAAAATCTATCCTATTCTGTGATACTTTTAAGAAAGGAGGATTCTCTCACATCCAAGGTCTCCCTTACATCATTCCAAAGATTTACTCCATGGTCTTCTCTCTCTTTCCTCATATAGGTTATACTCCCTACATCGTCCACATTAAATCAATTTTGTAAACATTTGTCCTTATCTTTCTACAACAGGTAAGATATGGTATCAAGAAACAGAGGGTGAGACACTGTTTTACCTGCATGTCACTTTTGGCAGCTTTCACAGCATCAAAGAGATCACTGGGTGGTAGCTCTGAGTCTTTCTGGCCATGACCATGTACCATTTGGGACCCCTTCTTTGGATGTTTTGCTACCTAGTAAGTATAAAGAGATCAGAAATATTTTTAAAACGTCGAAGTGATATTAACAGTCTCATCACTGTCATACAAGTAGGCTTAAGCTGCCAATTTCACAGCAGAATTTGAGTTACTGAGATCTAAAATAACTGATATTTACACTGTGAACTTTATTATTTCTTACTTTTTCTCCTTTTAAAAAGTCCCTTAAGCCCATTCTTTTTCCTCTATTCTTAATACCCTTCTTTTATTCTTTTCTCTTCAAAATTTGCCTTCCTCCTACTTGTCCCTTAACACTCTAAATTTTGCCCTTTCATCAAACATATTACCTGAGCCTTTTCTATATTTTCATTTTGTTTGGGTTTTGGGGTTTTTTGTTTTTGCTGCTTCCCAGACTAGGTTCAAAAGCAAAACGAAACTGATTGACTCACTGGGGTTGTTTTGAGTGGTCGTTTTGCTGCTCTCTTCTTCACGCTGTGTCTCAGGCTATCTTCAAAGTCACTGCCTTCATCAGCTGATAAAGAATCACTATCCCTATGAGAGAGTGTGGTTCTCCTTAGATACACAACCCCAGTCCCTCCATATAAAATAGCAAATAAATTATAATTTCTTTTTCTGTAACTGTAACCCCTTCTCCGTGAGAAAAATATATTCAGATTTTTTTTTTTAAAGAAGAGGTTTACTTTAACAGGGAGTAGAGACAGAATCTTAAAGGAAAACTTTCACTTGAAGAAAGCAGTAAAGATGTAAAATGAAAACTGGAGTGGGTAAAGGACAACCCCTTCCTAATATTCTCTCTGAATAAGAAAATCAAATGAGGGTGCCTGGGTGGCTCAGTCGTTAAGCATCTGCCTTCAGCTCAGGTCATGATCTCAGGGTCCTGGGATCGAGTCCCACATCGGGCTCCCTGCTCCGCGGGAAGCCTGCTTCTCCTTCTCCCACTCACCCTGCTTGTGTTCCCTCTCTCGTTCTCTCTCTGTTGAAAAATAAATAAAATCTTTTAAAAAAAGAAAATAAAAATGATATTCACGGGGCACCTGGGTGGCTCAGTCGTTAAGCGTCTGCCTTCGGCTCAGGTCATGATCCCAGGGTCCTGGGATGGAGCCCCGCATCGGGCTCCCTGCTCTGCGGGAAGCCTGCTTCTCCCTCTCCCAACCCCCCTGCTTGTGTTCCCTCTCTCGCTGTGTCTCTGTCAAATAAATAAATAAAATCTTTAAAAAAAAAAATATTCACTTAAGCAGGGAGAGGGATCACTGCTGTGGAGAAAAATGAGCGTGGCTTGGGAAGTCACACATTACTTATACATAAACTGGAAATTAATATATGCCTAGAGTTAAATTTCACCCCTTGAAACAAGTTCACAAGTGTTATCAATCAGAGTTAAGTTTATAACATAGATAAAATCTGGTCCCAAACAGTAGCACTGAGAGAAAGGTGTCAGAGGAAGCCAATTAAAAAATAACCAGGAGAGGGGTGCCTGGGTGGCTCAGCTGGTTGAGCAGCTGCCTTCGGCTCAGGTCGTCCATCCCAGGGCCCTGGGATCAAGCCCCATGTCGGACTTTGTGCTCAGCGGGGAGCCTGCTTCTCACTCTCCCTCTGCCTGCCTGTCTGCTTACTTGTGATCTCTCTCTGTCAAATAAATGAAATCTTAAAAAAAAAAAAAAAAAAGTTAAAAAAAAATAACCAGGAGAAAAATCAGATCTTGTATGAGGTTATTTTTTTCCTGGAAAAATAAAAAAAGATATTATTATAACCTTCACAAAGTAAGCTCATAGATAAGGATAGACCAATCTGTTTATAAAATCCCTAAATAAAGGAACATCACACACCAACTAACAAGTATATACCATTTGTTAGGAAACAAAGAACTCTTTACTTCTTCCCCCATCTCCCCACTCCCGACAGAGATTATACATGCTGAATATACAAATGTATTCAAGAAAGGTTTGGATGAGCTGGATGATGGATTTAGAAGAAGATGTATTATTTTTGGTGCCTACAACATGCAGGGCAGGAAAGAGAAAAACAAACCCAAAACCAGCCAGCAGAGCTGGAAAGGGTCACTGTTCTGAACCAGTAAGCTTATGTTTTCACAGAGTCACAGGCAGACAGAGGGGAAAGCTACCCGCACTGCTGGAGAAAGCCAGACAACGCAACAAGTTCTCACCAACTCCACTCACCCCTGTGAAGCCTGGTCCGAGTCCCTTTCACCATAGGGCACACTGACCGACGAACTAGAGGATGCAGACATGCCCCTCTGTACACCACCTGCTGCTCTCTGCAGCGGGGAGGACACACTGCTTGGGGAGGAGGAGGACCGCAGAGTAGGCATGCTGGTCCAGCTGCGGAAGAAAAAGAGGAAAAGGCCTCTACCCACACATCTCCGGCCTCAGCTCCAACCATGCCCTTTCTTTACAAGGGGACTGCTCTGCAACTCGGGTCGGGGTGTGGACGCCCCCCCCCCCAAAAAAGGACAAGAGTCGTGCCCTAAGACACCACGGCCCCATGGATGTGGGTTGGGAATCGCTCTCCAGGGCCACAGCAAAACGCACCCCAGAGCCGCTTAAAGCAGGTCCTTCCCTGCAAGCGTCCAAGCGTCGATTGCATGGTGCAAGGGGACCAGCTCGCTCAGGTTACAAATAAAAACCCTCAAAACAAAAAAGGACCCACTCCTTCATTTTCAGGCTGGAGCCTGATTCCACATTGAAGAGAATGGGAAGCGCTTAATGGGGCCGCAGCCGCCATTAGAACAGGGCCAGAAACGCTGAAGAAGTAAAGACAAATTCGCGTTCTTCATTTTTCCAGAAGATGGTATCTCTGACAAAATTCTGGGGTAAGTGGGCTGAAGGGCTTCCTAACCGTTGAAAAGAGTGATTATCAGTCTCTTGGGGGCTGGGGCTTGGGGTTCCTGGCCTTTCTGGAGAAAACCACTGAGGCATGGAGGAGGGCGGTTCCTCTCTCAGGGCTGGGAGTGCGGGGAGAGGGCGTATTCTTGGGTCCAAGAGGAGCCTCACTGTCTGAAACCGGAACAGCGACGTCTGGTTGGGCAGGGATGAGGAAAGATCACTGCCTCGGGTCCCTCGGGGTTCTGCAGTCACCCCAACTCCAGGACAGGCGCCGGCTGCTTCTCTTGCGGTGGTGGAAGAATCCAGAAAAACGCGGGAAGGCACGAGGCACGTTGTGCGCAGGCGCGAGCTCAACGGCCCGTCCCGCTGCTAGTAATTGTCGCGAGGCTTGGGCGTGCGCGAGCTCGTGCTCACCACGTTCCAGTCACGCTGCTCGGGCAGCCTCGTGCGGGCACAAGCTTTCCGGCGTGCCGCCCCTTCACGTGGGCTCGGGCGCGCGGACAGCCTACTTTAGCCCTTCTCCACCCAGGTCCCGCCCCCTCTGCCCCCAATTTCTCCCTCCATTGGCCGGGCTTCGCACTAGACTAGTTGTAGCCCCTTCACTCTGGCTTCTCAACTGCCATAGGCTAGGTTCCACCCAGGCCCCGCCTTTCGAATCGGATAGCCACGCCCCCAAGAAAGGCTACGCCCCTCCCCCACCAGCCTCCTCAGTTCCGCCGAGTCCCGCCCCCCTGCCGAGCTTCCCCACTACATTGGCTTAATTTCTCCCTAGGCCCCGCCCCTGAGGCCCGCTACTTACCATCATTGGCGGGGCCCCGCCTCGGGCCCCGCCCCCTGTCCGGCTCCCGGCTCCCATTGTCTCCGCAGATGCCGCTTGGTCCAGCTATCGTGCTCGGTGTTCAGTTTTCCGAGGTCGCGCTCTTTCTCTGCCCCGCGGAGAGGTCCCGCGGCAGAGAACCGGCTTCCCGAGTTCGGGCCGTTCTTTCCTTCTTAGGACACACTTTGCTGAACCAGGGCGGCAGCAGCTATGTCCGCTCTGCGATCTCTTCTGCTTCTGCTGCTGTCTCTGTGTCCCGGTCCTGGTCCTGGACCCGGGAGCGAGGCAAAGGTCACCCGGAGTTGCGTTGAGACCCGGCAGGTGCTGGGGGCCCGGGGATATAGCTTAAGCCTACTCCCTCCCGCCCTGATCTCAGGTGAGGAGAAAGAGGAAGACTAGAGAATTGGGGGCGAGGGAGGGGGGCGGGGGCGGCTCCTCCCCAGTCCACAATAACTCTCCTCCCTTTCAGAATGACCGTTAAATAATTTTTTCATGCCATAGCCATGCCAATAATATCTCTTCTCCTGAACTTACTTACCAGGATCACAATAAGCCTCCTGTTCACATAATAGGTTTCTTACTCCACCCCCACCCTAGGAATCCTGTTCTAGTAATTAGCACCCCCTCTGTATTTAATTCTTCACAGCTCAATTTGTTCCCATCGCTATTTCTAAGAGCCCCTTCAATGATAACACTTTATTGCTTACCTAGTAACCCCACCCCTCCAAACCCCATTCTTCCCATAGATGCTGTCCTGTAAGTCCTTAGAGGCCTGGAGTGTGGGATGTTGGGGAGGGTCACCTAAGGACACTGATCACTGATTTGGCTCATTACTATTTGATCCCTTAACTAATGCCAGTGGACTCGAGATGGGTGAGGGTACAATAAGGAGGGGATAGGGTCAGGTGGGGATGAGGGAGAGACAATAGAAAAGAGAGCAGACAGGTAGAAAGAAAGGATAGCCCCCTAGACAGACGGAAAAAGGAAAGAATTTCATGATAGCATTCTCCCTCCTTCCATTCTTCTGTGTCTCCTCTGTCCAGGTGAGCACCTCCGGATCTGTCCTCAGGAATACACCTGCTGTTCCAGTGAGATAGAGCAGAGGCTGACTTGGGAGACTGAGACCACCTTCCGAGGCCTGGTGGAGGAGAGCAGCTCATTCCTGGTTCACACACTGGCTTCCTGGCACAGAAAATTTGATGGTGAGGACTGGGGTCCCCAAACCTGGCCTCACACCTCCTCTCTGTGCTCATGACCCCAGCAAACATCCTGCCTTAGCCCCCTTCCACCACCACCCCCAGATTCTCTCCAAGGTCGCCCCCCCCCCCCCAGTATTCTCAGGTCTCTAAGAGTTCCTGAGGCTCTAACTCACTTTTCTCTTGTCCCTCCATCCCCATCTCTTCCTGCCTCCCCCCTTTCAATTTTCCATTCTTCTCTGAACTCACTCCACCTCACACTCCTTTCTCCACATTTGCCACAGACCTTTTTCGGGAGATACTCTTGTCATCTGAGCGCTCTTTGGCCCTGCTCTTCCACCACTCCTTCGGCCGCCTGTATTCCCAGCACGCCCCTGTATTCAGTGGCCTGTTCTCTCGGCTGCGGGACTACTATGAGAGGTCCGGTGAGGGGTTAGATGACGCTTTGGTGGATTTCTGGGCACAGCTCCTGGAGAGATTGTTCCCCCTGCTGCATCCACAGTACACCTTCTCCCCCGACTACCTGTTTTGCCTCACTCGCCTCGCCTCCTCTGCTGATGACTCTCTGAAGCCTTTCGGGGATGCACCCCACCGCCTCCACCTGCAGGTGAGAGGCCCCAAAGCCTGAGCTTCAGCCACCTCTGACCTGGTGACCTCTGAGCTGTGCACCACTCACCCTAACTCCCCTCTCATGCCCCAGTCACCCCTGACCTGGTGATCTCCCCAATCCTGCATGGCAGCCATCTCTGACCTGGTGACCCCTATCTTGAGCCCCAGTCCCCTCTGCCTGACCCCATGCTCTTTGGCCTCCTTTAATTGGGTACCCCCTCATTCTCATTCTGCACCCTAGTTTCATACAAATTCCTGACCCACTCACCTGCTCTTGGCCCCAGACACCTTTCTGCTAATTGCTCCCTAATCCTAATATCTTGACTTCCTGTGGTTCAACTAACCATGAATTAGGCACTTAATAGTTGAGACGGACTTTCATTTACAGTATCTCATTTAACTGTTATAGTAACTTTTTGAGATAGATAGTGGTATCCCTATTTTACAGATAAGAAAACTGAGCCTCCCAGAAGTTAGGGTTTCACAGCCAGTAAGTGGTAGAGGTGTATCTTACATCCAGGTCTTCTGGCTTTAAGTTCAGTGTTTGTTCTGATATGCCATCCTTCTGTCGCCAAGCCCTATAAAACACAAACTCTCCATTTCTTCCCAAACCCAGCTCCCCTTTATCCTTCTAGACTATAACTCCTTTGAATATAGTTCAAGGAATTATATTCCTTGAACCTGCTTCCCTGTACCACCTGACACTCCTAACAACCCCACCATAACTCCACACACCTAACCCCCACTGCTTGTGCCCTTGGTGCAGTCTCTTGTCTCCAGTCTTGACTGAACCATGACTGACCCTATGGTTTCTCTCACCTTCTTTCCCCTACCCCAGATAACCCGGGCCCTGGTGGCTGCCCGGGCCTTTATCCAGGGCCTGGAGACCGGAAGAGATGTGGTCAGCGAAACACTTAAGGTTAGAGGGGGCCTGAGTGTGGGCAGGGCCCAGGGAGGGAGAGGCAGAAGTAAGAAAGGCCCTATGAGGAAGAGTCAGGTGCCAGCTGGAGAGGTCCAGGGCCTTCCCATATCAGCCCTGAGGCCCCAGTATCCAGGGTAAAGCAGGAAGGAGGGGGGCAGGAGTGAAATCTCCCTTGTGTCATGATCCATGACCTCCTCCCATTATCTGACCCTCTTTTGCTCTCTGATGCCCCTTGACCCCTGCAGCCTCTGGTGGTCTGCTCATCTCCATAGCAGCCTGAGATTGAAGTACTGCCTCCACCATCCCCCCCCCCCCCCGCCCGCCATTTCCCACAGGACCCCTCCATGGCTCCCCCTTCCCTGCTTCTGAAGGCCAGATTCCTGCCTTGGCCTTCAAAGCCCTCTCTTCACCACCCATTTTCTCCCTGACCTCCCAGCTTTACCTCCTGCATCCGCAGTCTCTTCACTTCTTAACCACGATGGCCTCTCTCTTCTTGAAACTTTTCTCAGACCGCTCTCCCCACTGCCTCTCTAATTCCATCACCAACCCCCCCCCCAAGAAGGAGGTATCTGTAGCCTGGCCCTTGGGAAACTTCCTTATCAGATCTGTGGCAGTCTTCAGGTCTTACCTGATGCCACATGGGGTCACTAACCCTAGACATTCACATCCAGCTCTCCACAGAGAGCCTGGGGAAGGTGAGGTGGAGTATTTGATTTCTCTCTGTCCAGCACCAAGCTTGGCTGAGTGCCGCCGCTGTGTTTGTGAATGACAAGTCCTGCTGTCTGCCCCCAGGTGCCCCTGTCTGAAGGCTGCAGGCGGGCTGTGATGCGTCTGACTGGCTGCCCCCTTTGTCGGGGCATCCCCTCGCTGCCACCCTGCCGGGGCTTCTGCCTCAATGTGGCCAATGGCTGTCTCCGCAGCCACGGACTGGATCCTGACTGGGGGGCCTATCTGGGTGAGGGGATTCAGGAGGGCCTGGGAGGGCTGTTGGTGTTTGGGATGCCTTGGGGTGGACTGGGGAGGGAGTTTTAAACCTTATGGAGTTGAGAGACTATTCTCATGTGAGTTTCTCCTATCCAACACCTTGTTGCTTCCCTCCAAGACCCAGGTCAGGATTTGTGGGAGCATCACAGTCCCTCATGACACCCTTTCTCTTTCTTCCCCTCCTTCAAGATGGTCTCCTGTTCCTGGCTAAGAAGCTCCAGGGCCCTTTTTCTTTTGAGCTGGCAGCTCAGTCCATTGGGGTGAGGATCTCAGAAGCTTTGATGTATCTGCAGGAAAACAGTGTGGCAGTGTCAGCCCAGGTACAGGGGCCATGAGAAGGGTGGGAGTGTCAGCCTGAGGAGGGGGAAAGACAGTGCAGGGAGGGTGTTGGGGTACAGGAGAGAGATGAGTGGAGCTGAGGGTCTGGAGTGGTGGGACAGTGTGGGGTGTCAGGGAGACTGGGGTGTTGGAGTGGGGACACTGTGTGGTTCTCATCGCAGGATGACTAGGGGGATCCTCTTCCTTGTGCCTTAGGTGTTTCAGCAATGTGGGAACCCCCAACGGGTACAAGGCCGCACCCGCCGAGCCCCAGCCCCCCGGGAAGAGGTGGGACGCCTCTGGACCTCGACAGGAGCGGTGGGGGCAGCAGGGGTGCCAGGGACGGAGGAGAGGCCCACGACGCCTGGGAGCACCAGCCTGAACCGCCTGGTGAGTGGGGGGCAGAGAGGGGGCGGCAGCGGGGGTGGGGGGGGAGGCGGAGGCGGGTAGTGGGGGGCGCGTGCTCCAGCCCAGCCGCGCTCTCTGCTCGCCCAGGTGTGGGAGCTCCGCGAGCGGCTGGGCCGGGTGAGGGGCTTCTGGGCCGGGCTGCCTCTGGCGGTGTGCGGGGACCCCCGCATGGCAGCAGACATCTCGAAGGAGGCGGCGCCCTGCTGGACCGGAGCTGGGCGGGGCCGGTGAGACCGGGCGGCGGCGGGCGGGGCGGGCACGGGGCGGGCGGGGCGGGGCCGGGCGGGAGCCTTCGGGGCTGCTCTGCCCGCAGGTACTTGTCGCCCGTGGTCGGGGTCTCCCCGTCCGAGCAGCTCGACAACCCAGAGCTGGACAAGGAAGACTCGAGCACCGACCTCCAGACGCGGAGGCGGCGGCTGCAGCTCCGGGCAGCGACGACCAGGATGAGGGTGGCCGCGCTGGGACGCGACCTGGAACTGGACGACTGGGGTGAGAACCCCGGGCGCCCCGAGCGCTTCGCCCCTCCCGGCTTTCTGCGATCCGACCCGGCCCCGCCCACTGCCTTCTGAGCCCCTCCCCTCGCATCTTTACTCATTCATTACTTTCCTCCTTTTTTGAACACGCCTTTACTGAAAGCTTACCTCAAAGTTGAGTGGAAGAAGACCCGTGGCAGGGTCTCCATCCTTGAGTTCACGGCCCAGTGGGAAGACACCAAAACACTCTTACAGAACAGTGGGAAGCCTCTTAGATCGAGCAAAAGGGTGTGGGTTGTTGGGGAGGGCTTGCAACCTGGGGGAGGTGGGGAAGCTGGGTGGGGGGCCATTGGGCTGGCTCCCAGGATAGAGTTTGCCGGAGAAGCAAGGCACAGACAGACGTTTGTTTTTTCTCATCATCTGTTTGTCCGTCTCTGTCTCGCATTGTCTCTCCTTCAACACCCCTCTTTCTGTCTGCTTGCTGCTTCTGTGTGCGTCTGTTTTGTCTTTTCCTGTGTATCCTCTCTCCCCATCTCTCTCTCTGTTCTGTCTCTGTCTCATTGTCTCTTTTCTTCTCTCATTCCTACATCTGTCTGACCTCTCCCCTCGCCTTCCTGTCACTCATTTTCTCCCTCTTCCCAATCTTCATCTATCCACCTGTGTCTCTCTCCCATCTCTTCTGTTTTTATTTTTTAAAGATATTTATTTATTTATTTGAGAGAGTGAGAGAGAGAGCAGAATGAGCGAGAGCACAGTGGGAGGGGGGAGAGGCAGAGGGAGAGGGAGAATCAGGCTCCCCGCTGAGGAGGGAGCCGATGCGGGGCTCGATGCGGGGCTCGATGTGGGGCTCGATGCGGGGCTCCATCCCAGGACCCTGAGCCGAAGGCAGACACTTAACCACCTGAGCCACCCACAGGCCCCATCTCCTTTCTGTTTTGAATCTTAAAGTCTCTTGTCTCTCTCCCCGCTCCCCCTCTCACTGTGTCTGTCTCCCACTGCCTCTCTTTCTCAACCCTGTCTCTGATCCTTTCCTTCCTGCAGATGAAGACGCCAGTGGTTCTGGAGAGGGACAGCACCATGCAGATGACTGGATGGCTGGGGCAGCAGCTGTGGCCCCCCCAGCCAGGCTGCCTCGCCCTCCTCGAAGGGATGTTAGTGGGGGCAAGGGAGGAGGTGTCCTTGTCCGCCACAACCAGGGCAGGAGCAGGACTGGGGGGACATCTGTTGGTTTTCACACCCAACCCATCCTCATTCTCTTCCTCTCAGCCCTGGCCCTGATTGGACCAAGATAACAGGGGAGGGGTGCCCTAGCATCAGAAGGGTTCATGGCCCTTCCCCTCCTCCCCCCTGCCCTTCAGCTGGGTCTGGGGAGGAGTTGAAGGGGGATGCAGAGAGGTAGAGAAAGGGACTTTTTGGGTGAATGGCTGGGGCCCCAAATCCAGGAGATTAACATTGGTGGGTTGGGGGTGGGTGGGTGGGTGTTCACAATATTTATTTTTTCATTTACAATCTGGGGAGGAGGGAGCTGGGGGTATTTATTTAGGAAGGAGGTGTACTCACCAACCAAGCCTCTACGTTGGGCCAGTTGTCAGCCCCAACAAGGAAAAAGGGAGGAGTTTTAGAGTTGCCATTGGGGGTGGGGTTTGAAAGAAGCTGGAAGTGGGGAGGGGTGGGGCACCTGGGCTCAAAGGGACAAAGCTGGGTGCCGATAGGGTGCAGGGCAGGGGACTAGGGTATATGAATAAGGTCAAGATCTGTGGGCCTGGTTTCTCTGGAGTTTTCTCAGTATCAACTTCTTAAACTAAAATACCAAAAAGAAAAAAAAGAGCTCATCTCATGATCTCTGTCATCCACATCCTTCACAAGCTTCCACACTTCATGCTTCAGTGTTGGATTCAGTGTTTATTCTACAAATAAACAGCTAACGTATTGAACCCTGTGTGTGACTCTGGACTTGTAGCATCCTTCCCTGAGCCCAGGCTCCTGGCAGAGGCTTCTAACCTCTCTTGGAACCTGCCCCCTGTCATTCTGTTTGGTCAAGTTGTCTACCCTCTGGGTCTGAGCCCCTTCATCTGTATAATGGGGAGAATTGTGGGGACCGGCAAAATTCTTCCTGAACCTGAGGCACCTTTAATATTACCACACCGCTGGCCCCTGCCTTCAGGGTGGGGACCCCTGTTCTCTGTGTGTCAGCTGGGGGCTACCTTGTCAGGTCCTTGACAATGTCTGCTTTCAACTTGTCTGTTATTTTCTCTTTCCTTCTTTCTGTTGCCTGAATGAGTCTTTTGTTTGGCAGAAAGCTAAGAGGAAAAGGTGTAATTGATTCCTAAGTGCGAAAGGAGGGTAGAAGTGCTGTGTTCCAAGGGCGGGCTGGGTGCCCTGACGAAGGAAAGATGCCGGGAGTGAGAGACCCAGAGACGCGATTAAAGCCCAAGCAGCTGCAGGGACTGGCGGGACAAAGGGAGGGAGGGGGAGGAGCCTGGGCGCGGAGCAAGTTTATGGGGAAAGTTGAGCACTGCGCGGAGCCGGGCGGTGGCTGGGGCGGGCGGGAGGGCCAGACCCCGATTTCCCTGCTGCTCCTCAGGTGGCCTGGTGAGTGGGCAAGTGAAGCCAAGGCCGCGGCCGGTGGAGGGACTCTCGAATTTATGGGAGGAGACTTGGGGGGTTCATAGAACCCCGGAGGGGGCCAACAAAGGGCTGGCCACAGACTGAGCAATCACCAAAGCTGGAGGGGCCAGAGGGCTGGAATGGGGCTAATGGGAGGAGACAGAGATGGATGAAAAAGGACTAGAAGTCTGGACACAGGAGGGAGTCCGGTGCAGGGCTGGATCCTGGGGGCTGTGTTGGGGGAGGGATTTGAGGGGTGATGCCAGAGGGGGCGGGTCTCTAGGTAGCAAGTGTGAGTTCTCCTTGCCTGGGGTCATTCCTGGCTTGTCCCAGAAAGGGGCTGTCGGGGCTTTTTGGAGGGGCTGTGGCCCATGGTTGCGGCTGTGATCTGAAGGGGTGAGTCCAGACTCCCAGTTGATTAGGAACCTGGGGCCTGGGAAGGAACTCAGAAGCTCCATGTTTGTATCTTTCGGTATCTTTACGTCGCAGAGGTTTTTTTTCTCTCTCTCCAGCTCCACCCTCTCAATCTCCTCTGGGTGCAGAGGGAGTTGGAAAGCTGGCACGGGGGAGTAGGGGGTGTCCAGGGAGCTGAGCCTCATCAGCAACCCCACGTCTCCCCCAGCTCTTCACACACTGGGGTCTGCCCTGTGCTGAGAGCACTTCGGAAGGGGCGAGAGATGCCTGAGTTTTGACTCGTACTCATGACAAAGTCGTTCCTGTAGTTGACCTCCCTGGGTTCAGTAGCCTGTGCCCTGTCTGACTCCCATTCCCTCCTTATGGATGCCCCTTGTGGCCTCAGAATGGGGCTCTTCATCCCTATCTGTCACAGGCAGAGGAGCTCATGAGGAAGCTAAGGAAGCCAGGGGCCGGCCGATGTCCACCTCAGTGGCACATGAGCGGATGGGTCCTTCTACAGGGTCTTGCCTTTCTCCCCTCCCCTTCTAAACCCCTGAGGCTCAGGTAGAAACTGCAGGTGGGGGCTGGGGAAGCTGACAGGAGTACTTGTGGACCACCAGGAAGATCTGGGTATAGAGAGCACATGCTCCCACCCCCACCCCCCACAGGCTTCCACTCCTGGAATGAGCTGCAGCAGCAGGAGAGAAGGCTCTACCCTCTCCTTAGACTCCCCTCCTTCCCCCCTCATTTCCCTTCTAGACGCTGACAGAGGCAAAAATCTGCTAACTCAGGGGGCAGACTCAACCAGGGCTGCGAGCAGGCCTGGGGGATGACCCCCCGATCTCAAACCAGCGCCTTCCACGGCTGCACGGCTGTCTCAAGCTGTCTCTGCCTCTGTGCCTGGCCCTTGCCCTGTCCCTCGCTAGCATCACCCTTACCTGTGCCACATGGGCCCTCTGTCTCCTACCAGGACCATGCGCCTCTGGGGGCCTCGGAGCCTGGGGGTGGCTCTGGGAGTCTTCATGACCATCGGATTTGCCCTCCAGCTCTGGGGGGGGCCCTTCCACAGAAGGTGAGTTCCCATCTTGTCCCAATGCCTTATAGATGCCCCCCATTTGCTCCACCCCATACCACCTAGGTCTGTGACTCTTGGGGACTCTGAGGAGGTTCCATGTCCTCTGTCCTTGCTCCACAAGATGCCCGCCCACCTGCTGGTGAGGGACAGGAAAATTGCCTTCCCATCTCTCCCCAGGCTACCGGGCCTGCAGCTCCGACAGCCCTTGGCCCCATCCTCGGGATCGGCTGTTTCATCCTGCCTGCCCCGGCAGCGACTTGTGTTCCTGAAGACGCATAAATCTGGGAGCAGCTCTGTGCTGAACCTGCTTCATCGCTACGGGGACCGACACGGGCTGCGCTTTGCCCTCCCTGCCCGCTACCAGTTCGGCTACCCAAGGCTTTTCCAGGCCTCTCAGGTCAAAGGCTACCGCACTCAGGGTAGAGGTACCAAGCCCCCCTTCCACATCCTCTGTCATCACATGAGGTTCAACCTGAAAGAGGTGAGGGGTGTAAGAGGGGATGGGTGGGATTGGAGAGACGTGGGCTTGGGCTTGTGGCCAAGACCACCAGGGGAGGAGGCCCCAGGCCTGGGGGTTCCCAGGTACCCCTTCACCCAAAAATTGGGCATGGGAGCCACAGAGATTCCTGTTCTCCTCTCCTCAGCTGTCCCTTGCCTAGTAGTTTCTGGGAGCCAAAGTCCTGCCTTCTCCCATCTAGAGCTTTCCAGTCTCTTTCCTTGACCAATTTACCCCACTGATATCAGTGCCCTGACAACTCTGATCCCCCAGACTCTCACTCTTCTTGGCCCCTTCTACTGACATTACCAGGGCCCTTGCTCAGCCACTGCCTTCTGACCATCCTCCTCTGCCAGATACGGAGAATCAGCTACATGCCAAGCCCTAGCCTGGTCCTGACCCCCTCCTCCCCGGTTCTAAAGGGGAAGATGTGTGCATGCACTCACGTACTCATCCATACACACCCAGGAACCTGAGAGCTCTTGGGCAAACAAAATCAATGTGCAAATGAAAATATACAGGGAAGGAACTTTTACTGAATACTTACTGTCTGCTGGGTACTAAGCTTACCATCACCTTGCCAGAAAGGCATTATAAATGTCTCCATTACACAGATGAGGTCAGGTTTCAGAGAGGCTAAGTGACTGGCCTCCTTAACAGAAAGCAGCAGAGCTAGGATTTGAACTCAGGTCCATCTGCTCCCAAGTCAAAGGGCCTTCCCTGGCATGTGTGCATGTGTATGTGTGTTTATATTTGGAACTGTGAGGAGAATATTCACCAAAAGAAGCAGGGCTTTCTGGTGAAGTGGCTTTTAAGGAAAGGGTGGACACAACTTTGTAGTAAGAAGAATATCAGGTATTTTAGAGGGAGCAGAATATCAGCAAAGGTGTGGTGGTCCTGGTGGTGGTGGTGGTCCTAGTGTGTGTCTGTGTGTGTATGTGTGTGTGTCCTATTAAGCTGGAGCTGGAGAAAGCAGCTGAGGGTCATGAGTATCATCTAAAGGGCAGTGAGGGGTCACTGCTAGGAGTGAGGTGATGACAATGATCTTTCAGGCAGGTGTCTCTGGTTTTTGACCTTTGACCTTCATTGTCATCACCATTCAGTGAGTACCTACCATGTTCCATGCACTTCCACATTCAAGGTAAGTGTTAACCCAGATTTATAGATGGAGGGACAATGTCTCTGAGAAGTTCAATAACTTGTCTAAAGTTACACAACTGGTAAATGGCTGAACTGGGATTTTATTGCAGGTTCACCTGACGCCACAGACTGTTCTCTGTACTGTTCTTCCCTGCCTTCAAAGAGACACTCAGTTTACAAGCTGTGCTCTGCAGGCATGCCCACATTAGCAGAGCAGATTGGAGGACAACGTGTGAGGGCGTCAGGTTTAGTGATAAGCCATATTCAGAGGCAGAAACCCTTTGGGGAGCCCAGGGACTGGGTCCTGATGTGGATCTGCTGCAGGACCATCCTAGGGTATGGCTCAGTCCAATTCCCACCATCTTTCTTGCTGAGAAGTAGAATCATATGTCCCAGGCCTCAGGGTAGCACCCTACCAAGTTTTCATAGCTCCCCAGTGCCCAGCCCAGGGGTGTCCTTTACTTTCCAAGATGCCTAAGAACCCCAGAAGTACCCTGTCCTTTGGCCATCCTGGGCTTAGCCTGCCTACCTGATACCTATACTTGAGACAGCATTATGGTTGGTCCCTCTCCTCCCTCTTTGCTGCCAGTGACCACTCCCCCCCCACACCCCCACCTGGAGGAGGCCTGAGACTAGTTCCTTTCTTGAAGCTGTGACCAAGAGTCCCAGGGTAGGCACCTAAGAGGTTTTTGTTGGAGAAGTGAAGACAAAGTTTGATTCTTAAAGATTTTACTGACCAAAGCCATACAGAGAGGCCCAAAGAAATTAATGTTCTTGAGTAGCTTCCCATGTTCCAGGTTCCTTCATACCCTTTATCTCGTGTACCTTCATAATCAGTGGGAAGCTACGGTTATCCCCTTTTCAGATGAGCAAATTGAGTCTCAGAGATGTTACGTAACTTGCCCAAGGTGTTAGTGTAGGAAGCTGGGGGTTTCCAGCAAAGCCCAGAAATTTCCAGACGGAGGTTTGAGGAGTCTAGGGGATCCACTGGCAATGGGCTTGCTTAGTTCCTTCCTGGCCCAGTTCTTTCTCCCTATGCCTGTTTTCTCTCCTCTGCAGGTACTTCAGGTCATGCCTTCTGACAGCTTCTTCTTTTCCATTGTCCGAGACCCAGCAGCTCTGGCCCGCTCTGCTTTCTCCTACTATAAATCCACCTCATCAGCCTTCCGCAAGGCGCCATCCTTGGCTGCCTTCCTGGCCAATCCTCGAGCCTTCTACCGACCTGGGGCCCGTGGGGACCACTATGCACGCAACTTGCTCTGGTTTGACTTTGGCCTCCCCTTCCCCCCAGAGATGAAGACCAAGAGAGGTAATATTCACCCACCTAGAGACCCCAGCCTCCCACAGCTGAATGTTTTGCCTTCTGGCACTGGCCCCCGAGCCCACCATCCCCTGGATCCTAATGCTGTCTTCCATCCTGCTCCCATAGTTGCTGGTGGTCACAGCCAGACATCCAGCCCTTCCTCTTTAGATTTGGGATCTTCGTCCTTCATCCAGTGGAGT
The DNA here is from genome assembly GCF_029215605.1 of Mirounga angustirostris. Taxonomy (NCBI): domain Eukaryota; kingdom Metazoa; phylum Chordata; class Mammalia; order Carnivora; family Phocidae; genus Mirounga; species Mirounga angustirostris. The sequence continues at coordinate 173,326,651 of NW_026991713.1, forward strand.
CTGGCCTGGCTGGACTCTGTCTTTGATCTGGTCTTGGTGGCCGAGTACTTTGATGAGTCATTGGTTCTACTGGCAGATGCCCTGTGCTGGGGTCTAGATGATGTGGTGGGCTTCATGCACAACGCCCAAGCTGGAGGTGAGCAGGGCAGAGGCCCTGTCAGCAATGGTGGACTGACCGCTGAGGACGGGCAGCTGACTGCACGGGCCAGAGCCTGGAACCACCTGGACTGGGCTCTCTATGTTCACTTCAACCACAGTCTGTGGGCACGAATAAATCAATATGGCCAGAGCCGACTGGAGAGTGCCGTGGCAGAGCTCCGGGCTCGCCGAGAGGCCCTGGCTAAACATTGTCTAGAGGGGGGTGAGGCTTTAGACCCCAAATATATCACTGACCGACGGTTCCGCCCTTTCCAGTTTGGGTCAGGTAAGGTTTTGGGCTATGTACTTCGGAGTGGACTGAGCCTCGCAGACCAGGAGGAGTGTGAGCGTCTGGCTACCCCTGAGCTACAGTACAAGGACAAGCTAGATTCCAAGCAGTTTCCTCCAACAGTCTCTCTGCCCCTTAAGACTTCAAGGATACTCTCCCCCTAGGCATCAAACCACTAAGTCTTAGGCTGAAGAGCAGTGAAGCTAGAGGGCACACATGATTGAGTATGGGGGGGCCAGATGCCATTTCTGCTTCCCTCTGAAAGCATGTTTGTGCCCTGGAGGTTGAATGAAACTTTGCACAGATGTGGGGACCAAGTCTTTCAGCCTGTGCAAAGCATTCCAGGCATTCAGCTCCTTGCAGTACCCCCTCCCCGCCCATTTTGCCCCTTCCCCTTTCCAACCCCCTGGCAGGTCCCTATAGCACTCTCAAAGAGCCCCCGGAGGAGCAAATCATGGAGTAAGCCAGAAAAAATTTGGAACGTGTGGGTTGGAATAATGCGTCCATTTCTCTATGAATTATTTGGTTCTGGACTATGCTCATTTCACTATGAAATGTTTGTTCAATAAAGAATTTGAACCTTTGACTTGCTTTGCATCTTCCTGGGAGAAGTGGAGTTGGAGGGGGTTCTTTTAATATTTCTTCTCTAAGAAATCTGTCTTGTAGTCTCTCCTAAACCCTTCTTACTGCAGCCTAACCCCAGCCGGACCCCGCCTCTCCCCCCGCCACAGCGGTCCGGTCACCCCCAAATTCCGGGGCCTCAGAGGCCACGCCCCTTCCTTTCCGCTTCCGGTTTCTCGCCAGTCAATCGGCCCAGCACTCGGGTTCCGGCCCTGTCGGGTCTCGGTTCCGGGTTCGTTGCCCCGGTTCCCGGCCCCGGCTGGTCTCCCGGGCCGGCCCGGCCGCGCGCAGCACCCGTTGGGTGTCGGGACTCCCGGGCCCCGCCCCAGCGGCCCCCTCGCCCTCCGCCGGCCCCGGCCCACCTCGCCCCCCGCCCGCGCCGTCCTCGCCGCCCCATGGAGTCCCAGTGTGACTACTCCATGTATTTCCCGGCGGTGCCGCTGCCGCCGCGCGCGGAGCTGGCGGGGGACCCGGGCCGGTACCGGGCGCTGCCCCGGCGCAACCATCTCTACCTGGGGGAGACTGTCCGCTTCCTGCTGGTGCTGCGTTGCCGGGGAGGCGCGGGGTCCGGCGCCGGGGGCGGCCCGGGCTTGGGCTCCCGAGGGGCCTGGGCAGAACTGGCAACGGCCCTGGCCGCCCTGGCCTCGGTCAGCGCCGGAGGCGGGGCGCCCGGGGGCGGTGGCTCCGCAGACCAGGATCCCGAACCCCCAGGGGGCGGGGATCCTGGCGGTGGGGCGTTGTTTCGAGGCTGCAGCCCCCTCCTCACCCACGGCCCGGGCCCTGCTACCTCAGGGGGAGCGACCACGGTGAGGAGCTTGGGGTGACACGTCACAGGGCGGAGGGGCGGTTTGCTGGGCTCCAGAGACAGGAGGGGATGGACGCTGGGGGCCTGAAGGAGGCAGATGACGGAGGAGAGCGGAGGCCAAGAAGAACGGAGAACATCACATCTTAAATGGAACGCCGCAGGCTGCCTCTTTGACTCTCCCGCCCTCTTACTCCTTTCACAAACCCCAGCTGCCTGTGGAGGAACCAATTGTGTCCACAGATGAGGTCATCTTCCCACTCACCGTTTCACTGGATAGGCTGCCCCCAGGGACACCTAAGGCCAAGGTAAGATTGGCAAGGGGTGGGGCTGTTGTCCTAATTCAGACTCCTTTTCTAAGGCTGGGCTGGCTCGCTCTCGTCTTGACCGAGGTCCTGTGTCCCTTGTGCTCAGATTGTAGTGACTGTGTGGAAACGCGAAGTTGAGGCACCAGAGGTCAGAGATCAAGGCTACTTGCGCTTGCTGCAGACCCGATCTCCGGGGGAGACCTTCCGGGGGGAGCAGAGCGCTTTCAAGGCCCAAGGTGGGGAAAATGCAGAGAGGAAACGCTGGAGTCTGGAATTTGGGGGACAGAGTGGAGGGGTAATACTGGCAAGTGCATGATCTGGGGAGCAGAGTAAGATTAGAACTGTGGGTTGGAGGTGAGGTCTGTGCCCAGCTCATCAGTTCTTGCCTGGGCCCTCTCCTGCAGTGAGCACCCTGCTGACTCTGCTGCCCCCTCCGGTTCTGAAATGCCGCCAGTTCACTGTGGCTGGGAAACACTTGACAGTGCTCAAGGGTGAGCAGATCTGTGGCTCAGGTCTTTGGTAGCAGCAAGGGCACTGACTGGGTGGCAGTTACTCTGGGCACACTGGTGGGGATTGGTCCAATTTTGGAGGGGTAAAGTCGGGACTTGAGGGGTCCAGGTACTCTTAGCTGAGCTGAGCTGGTTACCTCCAACAGTGCTGAACAGCTCCTCCCAGGAGGAAATTTCCATCTGGGATATCCGTATTCTCCCAAACTTCAATGCTAGTTATCTACCTGTCATGCCCGACGGCTCAGTGCTGCTGGTGGACAATGTCTGGTGAGGTCCTGAGGAGGGGGCAGGGCTGCAAAGTGGGGATGGGGGCAGGGCCAAGAGCTCTGGCATGAAAAGATCAAGCTCTGTCCCTCTTTCTGCTGAACTAGTCACCAATCTGGGGAAGTCTCCATGGGCTCCTTCTGCCGGCTCCCTGGTACCTCTGGCTGCTTCCCCTGCCCGCTTAGTGCCCTGGAGGAACACAACTTCCTGTTTCAGCTGAGAGGGGGTGAGCAACCTCCTCAAGGGGCCAAGGAGGTGAGTATAAGAGGCTGGTATGCTCGAAGAACAAGGTTAAGAAAAAGCAGTGGGAGGGAAAGGCCAGGGGGTGACAAAAGATGGAAGGGGACCTCAGATACACATGGTGTTTCCTTTTGTCTCTCCTACAGGGCCTAGAAGTTCCCCTGATTGCTGTGGTTCAGTGGTCTACCCCAAAGCTGCCCTTCACCCAGAGCATCTATACCCACTACCGGTGAGTTTGTGGGACTCCCCGCTGGGCATCGTCCTGTTCACCTATTTGGCAATACACGCCCCGCTTCCCTCTCTCACTGCTTCTAGCCTGCCCAGCATCCGCCTGGACCGCCCATGCTTTGTGATGACTGCCTCTTGTGAGTCCCCTGTTCGGACTTACGAGCGATTCACGGTCACCTACACACTGCTCAACAATCTCCAAGACTTCCTTGCTGTGAGGCTTGTGTGGACCCCAGAGCACGCACAGGCTGGTAGGTGGGCTGTCAGGCTCTGGGACCTTGTCCCAAAAGAGGAGGGGAAAGGAAGTCATGGAAGTGGGTGGCTTGTGGCAGGCTTCCTCGGCTTTGTACCATGGTGGTCTCTGCAGTGTCACCTATGGAAAGCTTACAGAAGCAGTGGGACAGTGATTTTAAGGGCACTGACCCTGGATCTGGGCTCCCCGGTATATTTGATTTCTACCTCTCCCATTCACTAGCTGTGTGACCTTAGGTAGGATACTTAATCTCTGAGCCTCACTCCGATCCCTCTTCTCTAAAATGGGGGAAATAATATCTCATGGGGTTGTTATGGTGATTTAATGGTTAACATAAGTGAAATAGTTAGAATAGACCTCAGCGGGGCGCCTGGGTGGCTCAGTCGTTAAGCGTCTGCCTTCGGCTCAGGTCATGATCCCAGGGTCCTGGGATCGAGCCCCGCATTGGGCTCCCTGCTCAGCGGGGAGCCTGCTTCTCCCTCTCCCACGCCCCCTGCTTGTGTTCCCTCTCTCACTGTGTCTCTCTCTGTCAAATAAATAAAATCTTAAAAAAAAAAAAAAAAGAATAGACCTCAGCACACAGTAAGTATTAGCTGTTGCTACTTATAAAGTTCAGTAAAAGATGACACATACTCAGTTTGCTGCACAGAGGGGCTCTGAGGAGCAAATGAGACTGTGTTCATGAAAGCCCTGTGTGAACAGAGGAGCACCGTACAGATGTGTTTAGTGGTGGCTGTTTCTGTGTCCCCCCCCCCCCCCTCCAGGAAAGCAGCTGTGTGAGGAGGAGCGCCGGGCCATGCAGGCCGCCCTGGACTCTGTTGTCTGCCACACGCCCCTCAACAACCTAGGCTTTTCCCGGAAGGGCAGCGCGCTCACCTTCAGTGTGGCCTTCCAGGCTCTGAGGACGGGGCTCTTTGAGGTGGGCTGGGGAGGGGCTGGACTGTGTGATGGGCTATGCAGAGTGTCGGGGTGGGAGGAGTCAGCCACCAGCCTCTGTGGACGAAACACCACGGGTGGTACTAAACAGCGGGGGTGGAGGGAAGGTGGAACTTCGATCCCACACTGGCAGGGCAAGTGGGGAACTTGATTGGAAAGGAAGGCTGGGGCCCGGAGGCCGAGCTGGAATGCTGACTTGTGTCTCCCTGCTCCAGCTGAGCCAGCACATGAAACTGAAGCTGCAGTTCACGGCCAGTGTGTCCCACCCTCCGCCCGAGGCCCGGCCCCTCTCTCGAAAGAGCAGCCCCAGCAGCCCTGCTGTCCGGGACCTGGTGGAGAGACACCAGGCCAGCCTGGGCCGCTCTCAGTCCTTCTCTCACCAACAGCCCTCCCGCAGCCACCTCATGAGGTATGGACACATGGGAGGGGGTGCCCCTGGACTCAGTAGAGGCCGGAGTTGGAGCGCGAGCAGGAAAGGTTCCCCGGGGTCCGACCGGAGCCCACAGCCTCTGCCTTCCCCCAGGTCGGGCAGCGTGATGGAGCGCAGGGCCATCACGCCCCCTGTGGCCTCCCCTGTGGGCCGCCCCCTCTACCTGCCCCCGGACAAGGCTGTGCTTTCTCTGGACAAGATTGCCAAGCGTGAGTGCAAGGTCCTGGTGGTGGAGCCTGTCAAGTAGCACCGTGTGGGCTCTCCTCCCTCTTACACTCCCAGAAACCGAAAGCCCCTGGAGGGGGTCCTCGCTCCAGACTGTGCCTCCCCTGGGATGCCTCCCACCGTGGATGAGGAGGCCCAACAGGGCCGCCTGTCTGTGTCTGCTGATGAGGGACGAGGAAAGAAGCTGTGAAGTGGGCGGGTATGGCTGCAGCCCTAAGCCAACAGTATTTCTCCGACTCCCTGGGGGGGCTGGCCCCACCCCGAGGCCAGGGCAGGGGCTCCAAGAGCTCCCTTGCCCCCCGCCCTGTACCCTGGTTCTAAGTTTACAAAGTGTATTCCTTGTTCCTATTAAGTTGTCCCTCCTGCCTCTGATATTCCCTCCCTGCCTCCTCCCACCCACCCGCAGGGCTGAGGTTAGAGGGTGGTGATGGTAAAGGGACCCCGACAATGACCCTCCTGTCTCCGGGGAAAGGGGAGATAGCCAGGTGGCCTCCTCCTGCCCCTCATGTTTACGTTTGCAGCCTGAAGCACTTTAAGTTGTGTGGGGTTTTCTTTTCTTTTTTCTTTCTTTTTTTTTTTTTTGATCTGTCTGTTCCTGTAACTTATTCTCCAACTACTGCTTCCAACTGAAATAAGACTATTAAATGCCTGTTCAGGAGGGAGAAGAATGACTTTCGTTTGTGTGTTGGCGGCAGGAGCAGAGGCCCCAGGGGCTCATGCACACCAAGTAGCTCCCCTCAGCTCCCTTCCTACCATACTATTCTCTGATTACCAGTTTTATATGCCCAGGTGCTTTGCCCCACCCCTCTGGGCCCACATACATGACTGTCTCCCTAGAAGACAGAAGACAGACTTAGGGTGTATCCCTCCCCTGTCACACTCTCTCATACACACATCCCTGGGCCTGGGAACATCAGACTCATGTTTATTAGGAGGGAGGGAGGGAAGAGGGAGATCCCCTTGCCCTCACTCTCCTTGACACAGTGGAAAGTTCCCAAGCCTCTGCCCTTCCAGGTAGGGGTGGGGAAGTGGGTGAGCAGAAAGCCTTAGTTCTAGCAGCAAGCCAAGAAAGAGGTGGAGGAGGTTTGCGTCTTCCTCATCACAGAGGCCCATGGACCCAATCCACCTCTGCCCCTTGCCCTCTGGCAGGCTCAGACGTCAACAGGCTCCCGGCCTCGGTTCTGCCTCTTCACCACAAATACCCTCTGTCCTGACACGGTCACCAGCAGCGTGTGTTCTCCAAAGACCACTGGAAAGGAGACACACCTTCCCCCGCCCGGGAGAGGGAAGGGAGCACAGAGTTAGTGGGGTACAACGGCCTCTACAGGGTCACACAAGCTGGTGGGATCAAAAGCCAAAGGCATTCCATAGTTCAAGGCTCAGAGATTTGAAGATAGGAGGGCTCCGTTACGTCCCCTTCCCTCTCTTGCTTTCTCATAGTTCTGATGCAGGGGTGAATCCCAAAGGCACCAGGGACCCCACGGGGAGATGGTGGGAGGTTGGCAGGAGACAGCCATTTTCTCCCCCCAGCCCTGAGAAGACAAGCTTCTGGGAGCAACCCCCACCCCCTCCCACCACCACCACCAGGGGGGCAGGGGCTGAGGCTCACCCGACAGGCGCTTGAAGGGTATGCTCGTGCTGTGGTGCAGCCGGAAACCACAGGCCGTGCTGACCAGCTCAGAGATGGCACTGGCTGCCTGCTCGTCATTCTCTAGATCCCCAGATGACTGCATGCAGAGGGAAGAGGAAGGATGGCAGAGATTAGGGAAAAGAATTGGGAAAGAATTCCAGAACAGTCACTTTGGCTCTAGCATTTGTAACCTCTCCCTCTCAACTTTCCAGTACCCCTAAGGTTACCCCCATTTTTGGAAAAATAAACCTGAAACTTTCCTATGATATTGTTGCCCCTCTTGATGCCATCTTGTTTCTCATCCTTACAAAATGGGGCTTCGCCCAGTGAGCAGTGACTCTCATTCTTTACTGACCATTCTTTCCTAATCGCCGAACTTGATTTCTCCCTCTCTCCCCACTTACTGATGTAACTACATACTCAAACATCTATGCCCGCCCACCCACCACTGACAGGTTCAGAGACCCCTCCAGAGCTCTTTTCCTCAGTCTTTCTGCTTGTTGCCCTGTCTGCAGAATCTGAAACATAAACGAACATCCTCTTTGTCCTTGGCCCCTCCCTCCTACCTAGCCCTTGGGTAATGATGTGACTGTGGCCTAGGCTTCCTCTTTTCTGCTGACTGTCTCAATTTCCTCTCCCAACCTCCTCAACATGGACCTCCCAACTAGGTCATGTTCAGGCCCTTTGCTCTCTTGGACATTCTGTACCTCTGTTTTCTCATCTGTAAATTGGGACAAGTTCCTATCCATGGGCTCGTTGTGAGGATTACACTGAGATATTGATGAGATGCTCAGAACAGCTCCTGGCAATATATACTAACTGCTATCATTCTATATCAAAATGTCTAAAGTCAAGTCATCAAAATTCTCCTTACCTCACCCCCTCCCCAATCAACTTCCTTTCTTAATTTCCTGTTTGTTAAGGCACCATCATTCTAGGCTTGGGTTCAGTCTTACTAGATGGAGAAGTATCCCCTCTATTACCTATCTCTAGTCATTACCAAGATACATTGATTCTTCCTTCAAAATTTCTCTTCTCCTTGCTCCTCCTCACTGCCACCAGACCTGTCTCATACCTAGATTTTCGCAGCAGTTCCCCCTACTTCTGAATCCCACCCCTTCCAGCTGTCTTCACACCTAATAGAATAATTTTGTTCAACTATTTCCTTAGCTCACATTTCTGTTCGAAACCCTTCAAAGCTCCCGTTACCCTCAAGATTAACCCAAATGTGTCAACCCAGCCTTGAAAGTCCTCCACAATGAGATCCTTCCTTACCATATCTTCTTCCAAACCTTTCCAAATCTTTTCAACACAAACCCACCACTCCAACCCTGAGTACTCTCCTTTTCTGCCTGTTCACAACCATCCATCCTTTAAGCCCAGCTGAATTCTTACCTCCTCCAAGAGTCTCCTTATTATAATGTAAGTTACAACACAAGGGTTGAATCCTTCATTTTCTGGTCTCCTTCACTAGTCTTTACCACTTGCATTGCTTTCAACTTTTATCCTTAAGCCTTGGCTCACCAGCTCCATTAAAAACTTCTGGAGAGCTTAACATATATTGTACTATGAAACAAAATTCAAAGCCTCTTAAATAAATACCAAATAAAGACATATTCGAGAAAACTTGGATAATATCAGTTATCAGCAATCCTGTAAGTAATTGTCTTTGTTAAAGTCATTAAACTTCTTTTAACTCAGAAGTTACCAGACTATGATTCCAGGATTTATTTGATTAGTTACTGAAAGCTTACTATCTGCCAAGCATGATAGCTAAGGCCTAGAATACAGACAGCTTAGGCTAAACCGGGCGATATTAAAAGGGATCACGGGGTCATGTGCCCTTGCCCAGAACGCACCGCCAGCACTGCACCTTCACTCAGCACCAGGTAGCCAAGCTGGTCTGGGATTCGCTCCAACCCCTGGGTCAGTGCAGAAGTCTAGTGGGTAAAGATGCAATTAGTGAGAAGCATGCCAGGATGGCCCTAGATGCCCTTCACTTGCAACCCCAAGTCTCCCTTGACAAGCCCCCCCCCACCTCTTTCCCCAGCTAGGTCTCTTCCAGACCCTCTTTCCTCTACAAAGCCTTCAACACTGATCATGCCGAGCTTCCCACCTTCTCACCCTCTGAACCTGGACTCCCTTGGCCTCCGCAGCACCACCGTTCCCTTCCCTCACCCCGCCCCATCTCCAATTCCCCCGGTGGGCCGCCCCACCCCCGCAGACTATTCCCCAGCTCCCATACACCCTCGCACGGACCCCTCTTCAACCCTCTACGTCGCCTCCCCTCCCATCTCCATTCTCTCTGCGTCCGGGGTGGATAGGAGGTAAGGGCGGAGTACAGGCCCAAGTGGGGGTAACCGAAGACATTGGGGAACAGGGATACAGAACCCCTAGCGCGTACTCCCGCGCATGCGTCCTCACTCACCATCGCAGCCTTAGGTGCTGGGGGCGCTCCCTATCAGATAGGTAGCTTCCGGCTCCAGACCCAGGTCACGTGCTTCCACCAGGCGGTCCCCTCCAGCTTTGCGCCTCAGGATTTTAGCCCCGCCCCCAAAGTGTGGATTGGAACACGAGTACATCATCAGCCTTAATCTACCAGTGCGTAGCGCCGCTTCCCGAAGACGCAAGCGGATTGGTCGCAGGCTCCTTCACAGCCCTCCCCCCGCGCGTCAGCCCCAGAGCTCGAGGGGAGGGGGCGTGTCGGCGGAGGGAGGGGCCTGGAGGGGCGGGACCGGAGGGAGGAGGGCGGGCTGAGGGTGTGCGCCTGCGCGCAGAGGGGCCGACATTCCCTTTGGGCGAAACTGCCCGCCAGTGAGACTGTGAGTGAGAGAATAAAGTGAAGTGACGTGAAATGCACGTGAAGAGCTAGTCAAAGGCTACCCTTATCCCTACGCCAGGAAACTATCCCTTTAAGACGGGGATTTGTTCCCAAAATGGCTTTTCCTCCCGGGATTCTGTGAGGAACGTTGTGACGGTGAGTCGAGTCCCCCGCCTCCTCCCCTCAGGCGAGGCAGCCGCGAAGCTGAATATTCTCTGCCAGGAAAAATTAGAAACAGTTCTCTGAAGTCGTTTCTTTAATACCTGAGTGTCACCTCGAAAACTTTTGTTTTCATTTAAATAGTTTCCAGACCCGCAATATCAGTGTGGCTGAGAAAGTGTTGGTGAGGTAAATTGAAGGTTGATTCTAGAAATAATAAGTCCTAGTTGGTGAAGGTGTGGAGGAATTGGCGTCCTTGTGCAGTGCTGATGGGGCTGTGAAATGCTGCCGCTGCTGAGGAAAGCCCATCCGCGGTTCCTGGAAAGGTTCAATTAGAGTTATTCTAGGAGCAGCTCCACTCCTAGATGGACTTGAGGGAATTGGAAGCATATCCACCCAAAACACTTGCACACCTCTGTTCATAGCAGCGTTAGTCGTAATAGCCCAAGGACGGAAACCACCCAAATATCCACAAACTCAGCAACAGGTAAATAAAACGGTGGTATATCCATACAACGGACTCTCATCCGGCTGTAAAAAGGAATGAAGTATTGATAAGTCCCACAACATGGATAAACCTTGAAAACTTTACGCCAAGTGAAAGCCATCGGATACCCAAGGCCACACAGAGTAGGATTCTATTTATGTGAGATGTCTAGACTAGGCAAATCCATAGAAACAAGAAGCAGATCAGTGGTTGCCAGGGGCTGAGGGGAGGGGGAAATGGGGAGTGACTCCTAATTGGTGATGAAAATGTTCTAGGATGATAGAGTGATGACAGTCACACAGACTGTAAATGTAGTAAAACCACTGAATTGCACACTTTAAAGCAGTGAATGTTACCGTATGTGAATTACATCTCAATAAAATAAAACTAAGTACTGTTGCTTGAGAAGTTTCATTAGAGAAGATGGATGTCTTTTTTTTTTTAATGAAGTATGTTTATTTTTTTTTAGAGAGAGAGAGTGCGCACACATGAGTGGGGGAGGAGGGGCAGAGGGAGAAAGAATCCCAAGAGGCTCCACGCTCAGCACAGAGCCCAACATGGGGCTCAATCCCACGACCCTGAGATAATGGGACCTGAGCCAAAATCAAGAGATGGATGCCTAACCAACTGAACCAACCAGATGCCCCCAAATAAGGTATGTTTATAACATAAGTTGGGAGGAGGATGTAGAGACAAAATTACGTGGAGATGCTTAATTTGCAAAGGCTCCCGTTGGCCTTAAATGCTGATGACACTTCGTAGCATCATTTTCTTTAACTTACTCTTCAGAGCATTTTTATCCATACACTTACCTATCCCTCTTATTAACCACGCTGTAATAGTATCCCCGTTTTGCGGATGAGGAAGTGCAAATTTAAGAGAGGTTGAGCCCTGCTCACAGGCACACTAGCTGGCAAGTGGCAGAGCCAGATTCCAGTCTAAGTTTGCTGGCACTGAGTCTGATGCTTTTCCCATTGCTCCATCAGCCAACTACAGTTATTATTACTTTTTAAAGCTACATTTAAGTTTACCCCAGAAATTCCCTGTTTTTATTTTACTTAATACAGAGGAGCCCTTCACAGGACACTGTTCATCAGCCATCAGAATTTTTCATTTTCACAAATCATACTACTCATGTAGTGAGCAAAGTTTCTCATTCTTTCATTCAACCAGTGTTTACTGAGCACCTTCTGTGTACCAGACACTCTTCTTGGAATTGGAGATATTATCTATCTATCTATCTATCTCAAAACGAGAAAGATCAAGGGAATGATTTTTAAAAATTGGAATAGTGGTTACTTCTGGGATTGAGAGGGGGATGGGATAGAAAGAGATACAAAGGGTTTCAAAGTATTGATAATTGCTATAGTCTGAATGCTTATGTGTCCCCGCCCCCAAATTCACATATTGACCCGGATCCCTATTTTGATGATATTTGGAGGTTGGGACTTTGGGAAGTGCCTGGAAACTACACATTCCTTTATTTTCCCCTAACTTGACCCCTCCCAACATACACACTTTGTCCCACCAGGATCTAAGGGGCTCATATCTCTAGTGTAGCACTTACTGCACTTCACTGCTACTCTTTGTTTGCCTGCATAGCTCACTTACAAGCTGAGCAGTACTGGGGTCAGGGCTGTGATGTTTTCAACATTTTATTCCCAAAGATAATGACTATTACCCTTCAAAAAGTGCTGGTTGAATGGATGTTTCAGGGTTAAGAGCCAGGAAGGGCAGAGTGGGGGTTGGGAAGTCTGTTGATGATTGTATATAATTTAGACTGTTGTTTGACCAAACCACTGGGTCCCGTAGCCTAGCCAAGTTGACACATAAAATGAACCATCACAGCCACGAAACCCAGAGAGGCTGGTGCCCCTTTGCTGTGATGGTCTCTGTGGCAGCATTCTTACCTGGGCCTGTAGTTGTGGGTAATCCTTTCCCACTGGTTTTCCCCTGCCTCCACCCAGGAGTATTATGGGATAATTGAGCAAAGGGGAAGGAATGTGCTTTGTAAGTACATATCTTGGGGGAAGCACTGGTGAGCCAGAAGGGGAGGAGGCATTTGAATGTCTGGGGCCTGGCAGCCTGTGAGTGCTAGGAGCCCATGTAATGTTGGAGAGTCCACTTCCTTGGTTCTCTGTGGCCAAGAGGCGACAAAGCCCATCTAACATACGCAGGCTCTCTCAAAGCTCAGGCCACCTCATTTCTCAAACTTAGTAGTATGTGAAAAACCAAAAAGAAGCAAAAACAGGGTTCCAAGATTGTGGCACGATTGAAATGGTTACATTTAACAGATGAATGCTTTTAACACAGAGATATTACAAAGCTTTATGATTTTGACAGTCTTACAATAATTGCCAGGTTTACAAAGTTAATCTGTGAGGCAGGATGCTGTAATGAGACACCAGTTAAGTTGTAATCTGAAAAGTCTCCTTCCTTTCTTGTGGGCATGTCTCTGACTGAATATATAACCAACCCCCTTTAGAGGGAACATTCAAAACCTACATTTGAGGCTTTCGTGAATGTGAAGCCCAGGCAAAAAGTCCCTCTCTGCCTGGGCTAGGGTCCAGATACAGCTTTAACATGCCTGAATTTCTAGTTATTTTTATGACCTTAAGGAGGGGGTCCCAAGCAGAATTAATAATGTGGTCATGAGTCACATCCTCAGCCCTGGCCTCATAGTTTTTTTCCAGTTATAGATTCACACTCAACTGAAGTTATAATTCCTTCCAGGATTTAAGTTTTTCCTCTAGGGCTAGAAGGGATGAATTCATTCATTATTGAAAGCTATGATTCTATGCCAGCCACTGTTCTAGAGGCTGTGGGTAGAACAAAGATCTCTACCCTCATGGAGCTTATACTCTAGTGGATGGGGACAGAAAACAAGCAATACATATAAAAGGAAAATTAAGTAGTGTGTTAGAAGATGGTAAGTGATATGGGGAAAAAATCATCAAGGTAAATGGGGGCCAGAGTGTGGAGGTAAGAGGGGACATGCTACGGTATTAAATAGGGTGGTCATGGTAGGTCTCTCTGAGGAGACATTGAGAAGACTCAGGCAAAGACTGAAAGGAGGTGAGGGAGTCAACCTGGAGGAAACCTGGGAGAGAGTATCCATGGCAGAGGTAACTATCACAAAGGCTCAGTGTGTGTGTGTATGAATGTGCATGACTGATATACTTGAGAATCAGCAAAAAAGCCAATGTGGCTGAAACTGAATGATCAAGGGGAGAGTAGTAGGAGAAAAGTTCAGGGAGGTAATGGAGGCCAGATGATGTACACCTGTGTAGGAATTTGGTTTTTCCTCTGAGTTAATTGTTGTCAACCTTTCACCCCCCCCATTATTATGCCCCTTAGGAGACTCTTTAGATTTTATTTCCTAATTGCTACCCTCTCATAAAAGTTTAATACCATAGACATAACTTATATTTGTTTATGTACTGCAGCCTTCGGAGGGCCACAAACCATTGTAATATCCAAAAATTTTTTTTACCCCCTGATCCCTAAGAAACAGCTTTCATCCCCTTGGAGATGATATTGCTCCTGTTGAGAATGCATACTGAGTGAAATAGGGAGTCACCAGGGAGTTTAAACAGAGAAATAACATGATCTCATTATTAAAAGGATCATTCTGGCTGTTACGTTGAGAAAAGACTGTAGGAAGGTAAGTGTGGAAGCAACAAGCAAGACCAATTAGGTAAGAGATTATGGTGACATAGACCAGGGTGGTAGTATTGGAGATATTGAGAGGTAGTAAGATTATAAATACATTTTGAAGGTAAAACCAATAAGATTTCCTGATGCACTGAATGTAGGATATGAGAAAAAAAACAAAGCAATAAGAGTGATTTTGTTTTTGCCCTGAGGCACTGGAAGGATGGCATTATCATCAACTTACATGGAAAAGCTAAGGATAGAGTAGTTTATTTAGAGGGCAGTTGCTGGTGGTGGAAATAGAGTTCATTTTTCCCCACATCTATCTGTTATGTATGCAAGTGGAGATTTTGAATAGGTAGTTACGAGTCTGGAATTCAGGAAAGAGTTCTGTGCTAGAAATATAAATTTGGGAGCTATTGGTAGATGGATGGTCCTTAAAGCCACGAGACTGGATGAGCTCAACATGGGAGTAAGTGTAAATAGAGAAGAGAATCAGGGTCTGATCCCTGGGCCATGTCAACATCAAGAGCTTGTAAGAAGAGAAGAAATCAGTGAAGAAGTCTGAGAAGGAACAATCGGTGAGGTCAGAGGAAACCAGGAAAGTGAGGTGTCCTGGAAAACAAGTGAAGAGCATGTATCAGGAAGGAGGTGACCAGCTGGTGCAGACACTGCTGATGGGTGCTGAGAACCTTCAGCAGGTGATTGATTGTTGGATTATGTACTATAAAGGTCATTGATAACTTCAAGAAGGGCAGTGTCAGTGGAATGGCCACAACAAAGTCTGATTATAACAAGATTAATAGAGAATGGGAGTGGAGAAATCAATGACACTGAGTAAAGTCATCTACTTTTAAAAGTTTTACTGCAAAGGGATCGAAGAAATGGGGCAGTAGCTGGTAGAAGGGCCGGATACATCAGTGATCAGAACAGACCTCGGTCATCAGTTGGGTCAAGGGAGGGTTTTATCAAAATGAGAGAATAAAAGCATAGCTGTATGCTGATAGGAATAACTTAGAAAAGAGGGGGGAAATGGTGATGTAAGAGAGAGCAAGGAGAATTTCTGGAGCGATAGCCTTATGAAGGTGAGGAAGGATGGAGTCTAGTGAAGGATTGTCTTTACACAAATATAGATGGTTCATCCATGGCAATTGATGGGCAGGCCAATTATATGGACACAGATTCCGATGGCTAGATAGAAATGGGGGTGGGGAAGTCTGTGAAATTTCTTCAGAAATGGGAACCACAGTCACTGCCTGAGAGAGAGGAGGAGATGACATATTTAGAGTTTGAGGACAGAGGCCCAGGTGTGAAATGGTCAGCCCAGAATGAGTGATTGAAGGAGGGTGGATGACAGTGTTATCGATGGAGAGCAGCTTACAGGAGTGAAAGGCTATATAGTGTTGACAAGTTCATCTACATGGATTTTCAAATTGCTGAGTGTTAGGACAGGTAAGAAACTGGAGAGAGTGACGCTGAGCCAGGAGCTGACATTGTTTAGGAATGAGCAGGAAGGACGTGTCAGCTGGCAGATAGCAGGAGCAACTTACAATGGGATCGGAAAGGCCCTGAACAGTTATTAGCTTGAGTCCCATTCCTGGTCGAGAAGAGCTGGGAGTGCAGCAGGTGAGGGTGGGCAAAGGTGGCCTCAGAGGAGTGGCATGCTGAACCAGAAGGCCAAGGCCCAGGGGCAGCCAGGCAGCAACAAGTGACAAAGCTGACTGGGACCTAGAGTAAGGAGGGGCTCTTCTGCTTTCATTAGAGGGCGAGTGTGTACTGGTTGGGGCAGGCATTTGTATACAAAGGATCCTGATAGTAAGGTGGAGATGTGGAGATTCCCAGAGCTGCTATGCACATGATCCCATAGGGCCTGATCGCTAGGAGTCCTGTTGGCACCACTGTGAACTTGTTAAATAACATTTTCTTGGTTTGTGGAGTAATAGCCCTGTATCACTTGTATTTGAAAATATCAACTCCTCCTCATCCTCTGTTCAGCCCCTTTAGGGGCTCAGTTCAGGGCTGTTACTAGAATTTAGCCCTTGCCTTGCAAACCAAGATCATGTTCATAAACTGGGGCCATGTTTTCTCAAAATTTAGCAAAACAAAATCAAATAAAATTCAGGCTCACAAACCCAATATCATCTTTTTTTCCCAGCTAGCCCTCCTTCTCCTTCATCCCCACATCTCTTTCCATAAAACCACCCACAAGGGATAAGGCAGCCAAATTTGGTGACCCTTTCCTCTCCTCAAATAAATGACAGTGTAGCCACTGCAAGAAGAAGAAAGACCTCGGCAAGTCTTGTCAGACAGTGGGAAGAGGGGAAGGGTGGGAGACCAGGAAGGGGCTAAGATGGGGATGGGATGGTAATGTGAACCCAGAGGGGTATATGCTGGAGCATGGGGTCTAACAAAATTCCAAATCAACGCATAGACAGAGGGGGTTGGGCCCATCAAAGAGATCTTTCCTCGGTTGGACATGGGAGAGAGTCTTTTCTGATTTTGGCTTTTCCCTCAAAAAGTCCTCCCAAGGGCACCTGGGTGGCTCAGTCTTTTAAGCATCTGCCTTCAGCTCAAGTCATGATCCCAGGGTCCTGGGATAGAGTCCCAGCTCCCTGCTCAGCTGGGGATCTGCTTCTCCCTCTCCCTCAGTCACTCCCCCTGCACAAGAACCTGACCATGCTGGCACTCTGACCTGGGACTTCCAGCCTCCAGAACTAAGTTTCTGTTGTTTATGAGCCACCCAGTCTGTGGTATTTTGTTACAGTGGCCACAACCGAGACACCCTCTTCAGTCTCTTTTTACAACATTGCATTATGATGTAACCTTTTACCCATTTTTGTTTCAAATTTATTAAAATTTTCCTTTCTACTTCCAATATCCATTGGATATTGGATACCTTCAACGTCCATTTCTACTAAATATTTTATTTTTTTAAGATTTTTTTTTTTTTTTATTTGACAGAGAGAGACAGCAAGAGAGGGAGCACAAGCAGGGGGAGTGGGAGAGGGAGAAGCAGGCTTCCCACTGAGCAGGGAGTCTGATGCGGGACTGATCCCAGGACTCTGGGATCATGACCTGAGCTGAAGGCAGATGCTTAACCTGAGCCACCCAGGTGCCCCTCTACTAAATATTTTAAGTACTTCAGATAGTTCACAGACCTCACTGTGGGATCCCAACTGCCTCATTTCCTGTACTGCCTGGATCAGTTCCTGTGTATTGTGCCAGTCCTGTCCATATTACCATTGCCTTCCATCAGGGCTGACTTCGTGGGTGCTCAAACTGTACAGTCACACAGAGCCCCATGCTCAGAGGGGCCTGTGCTGGGCTTAATGCTCTGCCATCCCCATTTTGAAATTCATAATAATCTTTGAACAAGGGCCCCATGTTTTCATGTTGCACTGCACTGAGACCACTCAATGATCCTGCCAGCCCACTCCCGAGACCACAACAAAAACAAAACCAGAAACCCCTGAGCTGGGTTGTTAAATCCAAACTCTCTAGTCAGGTTTAAAAACATCCCTGATGTGGCTGTAACCTTCCATTCTAACTGCATTTTCTGCCTCTGCCTTTCTGGGATTACCCATGTTTCTCTCTGTGCATGTGGCCCTTCTATCTGGGATGCTCTTCTCTCCCTCCTCTGCCTATCTGTGAACTATTTCATCCTTCAAGGCCCTCTTCATACCACCACTTCCTCTGTGAAGACTTCCTGTGCCCAGATTTTGTTGCAGGGTCCTCTGTGCCGTTCTAGTACTTAGACATCATACTGTAGCCACTGGTCTACGAGCCTGGTTCCCCACTTTAGCTGTGAGCTCTTCAAAGAACCCTAGCAGTGTGTCTGACCCAACTGTTGATCAATGTTTGCAGAATGAATAAATGAACAGAGGTGAGGAGGTAGAAAATGGGAAGGAGAAGGAGCAGAAAAGGAAGAAAATCTAACAAGTAGTCAAAGGAGGCAGGAGAGCAAAAGAAGAAATTAGGAAAAAAATTGCCTCCTTCAGAATTTATAAAGTATATTTTATATCTTCAGAACATTTGCAGGTTATATTTATCAACACCACTACTTTGTAATGCGAATAAGGTAGATATGATTAATTTAGTTACAGAAGAAACAGGTGAAGCAAGTTATACAAGATGCATAGTAAGTGGCTGGATAGTAACAGTAAGTATGACCTGAATCCAGGATGGTGGGGGGGGGGGGAGTGGTGGTACATTATCTATTTCTTTTCAGGGAAAAGGAGAAAAAAGATAAAAGGAGAAGCCCCCCACCACTGCCGCCAAAAACAAGAAAGGAAAAAAAATATTTGAGAAGGGGTGGGATAGGTTTTATTTCTATGCTTTTCTTTTTAAGTCCTTAGTCACATTTAGCTCCTCAACCGTGCAACACTAGAGGGTGGATTTGATGTTTGTTTTGAAGAAAGGAAGGCATAGGGGTAAAGGGGGAAGGAAACAAGTTGAATTTGCGGGTTAAAGTAGTGACATCTGATTCTCTTTTCATCTGGACTAGAGACAGCTTGGGATAATGCAGACTGGAACCCAAAAGTTTCAAAAATGGAGAGGGGATGATGGGAGCATGATAGGTTTTGTGTAAGGTCTCTAGATTATACTGTATCCCAAGGGCAAAGGGATAGAGGAGGTTTGTTGATGAAGACAGTTAACATTTCAAACTTATTTTATTTTTTTAAAGATTTTTTTTTTTTAAGTAAACTCTTCACCGAATATAGGGCTTGAACTCACAACCCTGAGATTAAGGGTCCCACAGTCCACCAACTGAGCCAGTCAGGTGCCCCTTTAAACTTATTTTTTATTTTATTTTATTTTTTTTTAAAGATTTTATTTATTTATTTGACAGAGAGAGACACAGTGAGAGAGGGAACACAAGCAGGGGGAGTGGGAGAGGGAGAAGCAGGCTTCCTGCAGAGCGGAGAGCCCGACGCGGGGCTCGATCCCAGGACCCCGGGATCATGACCTGAGCCAAAGGCAGACGCTTAACGACTGAGCCACCCAGGCGCCTCCCCTTTAAACTTATTTTAAAAACCAAAAAATACATAAGCATTATAGAAAAATTAGGAAATACACATATGCAAAAAAGAAGAAAATAAAAGTTATCCACAATCTATTATTCAGAGATACTATTAGCATTTGGAATCATTCAACTGTGTACACATATATTCAACTACCCATTTAAAATAGCTGCCTCAGGGCGCCTGGGTGGCTCAGTCGGTTAAATGTCTGCCTTCGGCTCAGGTCATGATCCCAGGGTCCTGGGATCGAGCCCCGCATCGGGCTCCCTGCTCAGTGGGAAGCCTGCTTCTCCCTCTCCCACTCGCCCTGCTTGTGTCCCCTCTCTCGCTGGGTCTCTCTCTGTCAAATAAATAAATAAAATCTTAAAAAAATAAAATAGCTACCTCTTAGGATGCCTGGATGGCTCAGTTGTTAAGCATCTGCCTTTGGCTCAGGTCATGATCCCAGGGTCCTGGGATCAAGTCCCACATCGGGCTCCTTGCTCGGTGGGAAGCCTGTTTCTCTCTCTGCCTGCTGCTCCCCCTGCTTGTGCTCTCTCTCGCTCTGACAAATAAATAAATAAAATCTTTAAAATAGCTACCTTGGGGCACCTGGGTGGCTCAGTTGTTAAGCATCTGCCTTCGGCTCAGGTCGTGATCCCAGGGTCCTGGGATCGAGCCCCACATCAGGCTCCCTGCTCCGTGGGAAGCCTGCTTCTCCCTCTCCCACTCTGCCTGCTTGTGTTCCCTCTCTCGCTGTGTCTCTCTCTGTCAAATAAATAAAATCTTTAAAAAATAATAATAAATAAAATAGCTACCTCATATTCAATCACATAATTTATGTAACTTAATAATTTCGTATTGTACACCTGGGTATTTAAATTGTTTTCAATTTTCATTTTTAAACAGCATGCACTGAAAATTCTTATGCACATCCAGGATGATTTCCTTGGGATAACTTTCCAGAAGGAACATTTTAAAGAACGGCATTTGTGGTGCTTGGGTGGCTCAGTTGGTTAAGCATCTGCCTTTGACTCAGGTCATGATCTTAGGGTCCTGGGATCGAGCCCTGCATTGGGGCTCCCTGCTCAGCAGGGAGTCTGCTTGTCCCTTTCCCTTTGCCCCTCCACCCTCTCTTGCATGCTCTCTGTGTGTCTCTCTCTCAAATAAATAAATAAATCTTTAAAAAACATAAAAATAAAATAAAAGATGGCAGTCTACAGTGTAGAGTAGTGGCTAAAGCATGGATTAAAAACACTTACTTGCTATGTTATTTAGTTACATCATTTAGTTTCTCTGTATCTCTGTTTGTACATCTGTAAAATGAGGGTGATAGCACACTGCTCCATAGGGCTGCTGTGAGGATTAAAAGAACTAATAACACACTTAGCCTAGTGTCTGAACATGATAAGAGCTCAATAAATGTGAGCTATTATTATTGCCAGACAGTTTTTTCAAAAAGTTGCACAAATTACAGAGCACCCTATACTAGGATACACTGTCACTAGAATTAATGTTGGATATTATCATTCTTTAAATTAGTGATTCTCAACTTTGTACATTGGAATCATGTGGAGAACCTTTTTTTTTTTTAAGATTTTATTTATTTTTATGTCAGAGAAAGAGAGAGAGAAAGAGAGTACAAGCAGGGGGAATGGCGGGCAGAGGGAGAAGCAGGCTCCCTGCTGAGCAAGGAGCCCGATGAGGGACTTGATCGCAGTTTCCTGGGATCGTGACCTGAGCCGAAGGCAGACGCTTAACCAGCTGAGCCACCCAGGTGTCCTCATGTGGAGAACCTTAAAAAATACTGATACCCTGGTCCCATTCCCAAAGATTCTGATTTAATTGGTCTGGGATGTGCCCTTGGGCATTGGAATTATTGAGGCTTCCCAGGTGATTCTGATGTACAGATAGGTGAATTATCACTGTTTTATTTCCTCTTTGATGGAAAAAAAAATATCGATGGTGCTAGCAGCTGGGGGAAGGGTGAGTGAGGAATAACTGCTTTTAATGGGTACTAGGTTTCCTTTTGGGGTGATGAAAATTTTTGGAACTAGATAGATGTGGTAGTTACATAACATTGTGACTGTACTAAATGCCACTGAATTGCTTACTTTAAAATGATTAATTTTGGTGTTACATGAATTTCACCCCAGTAAGAAAATTAACAGAGAAATATTATGTCTTTATTTCTTTTAATTTTAATTTCTTTATTTACAGTTATGATTCAGAATTTATATGTTTAGTAACCATTAGGGTGATTTTTCTTTCATTCTTTTTCTTAGGCTTGTCTATTGCCTACTTTTCTGCTAGGATGTTCATTTTACTGTTTGCAGGAGCTCTTAGAATGTTAACCTTTGTCTGACAAAGGTTTTAAATATTTTTCCAGTTTGTTTTTTGTCTTTTAATTTATTCATGTGTTTTTTTATGTATATAAGTTAAATGTTTTTCTTGTAATTAAGCTGTCAGGGTTTTTTTATGATTTTTATCCTTTGGTGTCAGGCTTATAAAGCACACTCTCCCCCACACACACTAGAAAAAGAGCAAACTAAACCTAAAGAGAGCAGAAGGAAGGAAATAATAAAGATTAGAGTGGAGATAACCAAAGTAGGGAATACAAAAATAATAGAGAAAATCCATTAAATCAAAAGTTGGTTCCTTGCAAAGATAAACAAAATTGACAAATCTTTAGCCAGACTATGAAAAAAAAAAGAAAGAAGACTCAAAT
Source organism: Mirounga angustirostris (assembly GCF_029215605.1). NCBI lineage: Eukaryota > Metazoa > Chordata > Mammalia > Carnivora > Phocidae > Mirounga > Mirounga angustirostris. Next base: position 173,348,373 of record NW_026991713.1, read on the forward strand.
TGATAAAATCAGAAATGAAAGTGATAACATTAATACTGACCTTACAGTAAAAAAAAAAAATTATAGAAGAATATTCTGAACAGTTGCATGACAACAAATTAAATAATCTGGATGAAATGGACAAATTCCTAAAAACACGCAATGTGTGTTTATTAGCGCTAATAAACCAATTCAGCAAAGTTGCAGGATACAAAACACACAAAAACCAGTTGTATTTATATTCATTAGCAATTAGCAATCTAAAAATGACATTTAAAAAACAATTCCATTTACAATACATAAAAAGAATAAAATACTTAGAAATAAAGTTGACCGAAGAGGTGTGAGACTTGTACACTAAAAACTACAAAAAATTGCTGAAAGAAATTAAGGAAGATCGAAATAAATGGAAATACATCCAAATTCATGGTTTGGAAGACTTAATATTGTTAGGATGACAATACTATATCTATCATACTACAAAGTGATCTACAGATTCAATGCAATCCTTATCAAAATCCCAAAGGCCTTTTTGCAGAAATGGAAATCACTCCTAAAATTCATAAATCAAGAGCATTGAAAACATAGGTCCACACAAAAACTTGTACACAAATGGTTGTAGCAGTACTATTCATAATAGCCAAAAGGTAGAAACAACCCAAATGTCCATCAACTGATGAATGACAAACAAAAAGTAGTATATCCATACAATGGAATATCATTCAGCCGTTAAAAGTAATGAAGTACTGATTCATGCTAAAACATGGCTGAGTTTGGAAATATTATGTGAAATGAGAGAAGCCAGAAACAAAAGGCACAATATATATGTTTCTATTTATATGAAATGTCTAGAATAGGCAAATCCATAGACAGAAAGTTCATGGTTGCCAGTGGGAAGGAGGGAAAAATGGAGGTTGACTGCTTAATGGATACGGGGTTTTCTTTGGGGTGATTAAAAGATCTGGAAGCAGGGCGCCTGGGTGGCTCAGTTGGTTAAGCGACTGCCTTCGGCTCAGGTCATGATCCTGGAGTCCCAGGATCGAGTCCCCCATCGGGCTCCCTGCTCAGCAGGGAGCCTGCTTCTCCCTCTGACTCTCCCCCCTCTCCTGCTCTCTCTCTCTCAAATAAATAAATAAAATCTTAAAAAAAAAAAAAAAGATCTGGAAGCAGATAGTGATGACAGTTGCACAATATTGTGAATGTACTTAATGTCACTGAATTGTACACTTTAAAATGCTAAAATAATAAATTTCATGTTATGTGTATTATACTACAATAAAAAGTCTTTTCCAATGCAAGAGTAAGTAAATCTTTACTTTCAAAAAATAATAGGTTTTTTGTTTTATCAAAATTTTAATTCTTTAATTAGAAAATTTCACCCGGGGCGCCTGGGTGGCTCAGTCGGTTAAGCATCTGCCTTTGGCTAGGTCATGATCCCAAGGTCCTGGGATCGAGCCCTGCGTCGGGCTCCCTGCTCGGTGGGGAGCCTGCTTCTCCCTCTCCCACTTCCCCTGCTTGTGTTCCCTCTCTTGCTGTGTCTCTCTCTGTCAAATAAATAAATTTTTAAAATCTTTAAGAAAAAAAAGAAAAGAAAATTTCACCCAAATTACCACAATATCATTATTGAATAATGTCTTTATTCTGTACTGGTTTGAAATGTTACTTCTGTCACATGCTAATTACTATGCTTGGTCTGAGTCTAGGTTTTCTCTCTAGCATGCAGTTGGATTTTGCAGTTTTATTAGTCTCTCTAGTCTATTTTCAGTATAATATGTTTTTTATTTACTGTCGTTTAAAGCACATTTTAGTTCAGAGCACATTTTAAGATCAAAGTACCTCTCATTACTTAAGCATTTTCTTGGTGATTTTTGAACATTTTCTCCCAGATGAACCCAATGATTATTTTGTTAGATTAAAAATACCCCCTCAGAGAAAGACAAATACCATATGATTTCACTCGTATGTGGAATTTAAAAAACAAACAAAACAGATGAAAATAGGGGAAGGGAAGGAAAAATAAAATAAGATAAAAACAGAGAGGGAGGCAAACCATAAGAGACTCTTAACTATAGGAAATAAACTGAGGGTTGCTGGAGGGGATGTGGGGAAAGGGATGGGGTAATTGGGTGATGGGCATTAAGAAAGGCACTTGATGTAATGAGCACTGGGTGTTATATGCCACTAATGAATCACTAAATTCTACCCCTGAAACTAATAATCCATTATATGTTAACTAAATTGAATTTAAATTTAAAAAATTTATTTTTATTTAATTTTTAAAAAGATTTTATTTATTTGAGAGAGAACGCGCATGTGCGCATGAGAAAGGGGGAGGGGCAGAGGGGGAGGGAGAAGCACTCCCCGCTGAGCAAGCCTGACATGGAGCTCTATCCCAGGACCCTGGGATCATGACCTGAGCCCAAGGAGGATGTTTAACCGACTGAGCCACCCAGGCGCCCCCCAAAATTTTTTAAAAATAAAATATTAAAAATTATATTTAAGAAATACCCCTTTGGAATCAGGAACACGTCAAGGATGCCCACTCTCACCACTATTGTTCAACATAGTACTAGAAGTCCTAGCAACAGCAATCAGACAACAAAAAGAAATAAAAGGTATTCAAATTGGCAAAGAAGAAGTCAAACTCTCTCTTTTCGCAGACGACATGATACCTTATGTGGAAAACCCAAAAGACTCCACCCCCAAATTACTAGAACTCATACAGCAATTCAGTAATGTGGCAGGATACAAAATCAATGCACAGAAATCAGTTGCTTTCTTACACACTAACAACGCAACTGTAGAAAGAGAAATTAGAGAAACAATTCCATTTACAATAGCGTCAAAAACCATAAGATACCTCGGAATAATCCTAACCAAAGAGGTAAAGGATCTATACTCTAGGAACTACAAAACACTCATGAAAGAAATTGAAGAAGACACAAAAATATGGAAAAATATTCCATGCTCATGGATCGGAAGAATAAACATTGTTAAAATGTCTATGCTACCCAGAGCAATCTATACTTTCAATGCCATCCCGATCAAAATTCCAATGACATTTTTCAAAGTGTTGGAACAAGCAATCCTAAAATTTATATGGAATCAGGAAAGACCCCGAAATCGCCAAGGAAGTGTTGAAATAGAAAAACAAAGCTGGGGGCATCACGTTGCCTGATTTCAAGCTATATTACAAAGCTGTGATCACCAAGACAGCATGGTACTGGCACAAAAACAGACATATAGACCAATGGAACAGAATAGAGAACCCAGGTATGGACCCTCAACTCTATGGTCAAATAATCTTTGACAAAGCAGGAAAAGACATGCAATGGAAAAAAGACAGTCTCTTCAATAAATGGTGCTGGGAAAATTGGACTGCCACATGCAGAAGAATGAAACTGGACCATTCTCTAACACCATTCACAAAGATAAACTCAAAGTGGATGAAAGACTTCAATGTGAGACAGGAATCCATCAAAATCCTAGAGGAGAACATAGGCAGTAACCTCTTTGACATCACTCACAGCAACTTCTTTCAAGATACATATCCAAAAGCTAGTGAAACAAAAGCAAAAATGAACTTTTGGGACTTGATCAAGATAAAAAGCTTCTGCACAGCAAAGGAAACAGTCAACAAAACAAAGAGGCAACCCACAGAATGGGAGAAGATATTTGCAAATGACAATACAGATAAAGGGCTGGTGTCCAAGATCTATAAAGAACTTCTCAAACTCAACACCCAAAAAACAAATAATCAAGTCAAAAAGTGGGCAGAAGATATGAAAAGACACTTCTCTGAAGAAGATATACAAATGGCTAACAGACACATGAAAAAATGTTCATCATCATTAGCCATCAGGGAAATCCAAATCAAAACCATACTGAGATACCACCTTACACCAGTTAGAATGGCAGATGTGGACAGGGAAAGAAACAACAAATGTTGGAGAGGTTGTGGAGAAAGGGGAACCCTCTTACACTGTTGGTGGGAATGCAAGTTGGTACAGCCACTTTGGAAAACAGTGTGGAGGTGCCTCAAAAATTTAAAAATAGAGCCACCCTATGACCCAGCAATTGCACTACTGGGTATTTACCCCAAAGACACAGATGTAGTGAAAAGAAGGGCCATATGCACCCCAATGTTCACAGCAGCAGTGTCCGCAATAGCCAAACTGTAGAAAGAGCCCAGATGCCCTTCAACAGATGAATGGATAAAGAAGATGTGGTCCATATATACAATGGAATATTACTCAGCCATCAGAAAAGATGAATACCCAACTTTTACATCAATATGGATGGGACTGGAGGAGATTATGCTAAGTGAAATAAGTCAAGCAGAGAAAGTCAATTATCATATGGTTTCACTTATTTGTGGAACATAAGGAATAACATGGAGGACATTAGGAGAAGGAAGGGAAAAATGGGGAGGGGGGAATTGGAGGGAGAGATGAACCATGAGAGACTATGGACTCTGAGAAACAAACAGGGTTTTAGAGGGGAGAGCGGAGGGGGGATTGGTTAGCCCGGTGATGGGTATTAGGGAGGGCACGTACTGCATGGAGCACTGGGTGTTATACAAAAACAATGGATCGTGGATCACCACATCAAAAACCAATGATGTATTGTATGGTGACTAACATAACATAATAAAATTAAAAAAAAAAAGAAAGAAATACCCCTTTGGAATTTTACTCATAATTGCATTAAGTTTATAAATTAATTTTGAGAGAATGAAGGTATTTACAATACTGTGTATTCCTGTCCAAGAACATGATACATCTCTCTATTTAACTTTTTCCATGTCATTTAGTAAAGTTTTGAAGTTAAATTCATATACATATTATACTTTTATCACTTTATTCCCAGAAAATTAAAAATTCATTTCTGTTGAAACTTTGGTGACTAATCATTGCTAGTATGTGGGAAAGTATATGGAAAAGCTATTAGTTTTTGTTTTGTTTTGTTTTCACCAACTTAAAGTGTAGGTATTTCAGCAAAGACAAGTATAAAGGAACTGGGGCAAGAAAGAGCAATTCCAAGAAATACATTTTTCCTAAGAGCTAGAGCACCATACAGGAAAACCGTAACAGGAAATGACAGGGAAAACAATTTAGTAGGAACCAGACAGTGCTTTAAACCATCTGTTTTTAAATAGTAGGCTTCAAAGGCAAGTTTTTTATCCTTAAAACACAGCTATTTAAGACAGGATACAATTACAAGAAGTCAACTTTCCCTGGGCGCCTGGGTGGCTCAGTCGGTTAAGCGACTGCCTTCGGCTCAGGTCATGATCCTGGAGTCCCGGATCAAGTCCCACATCGGGCTCCCTGCTCGGCAGGGAGTCTGCTTCTCCCTCTGACCCTCCCCCTCTCACGCTCTCTCTCTCTCTCTCTCTCTCATTCTCTCTCTCAAATAAATAAATAAAATCTTTAAAAAAAACAAAAAAACAAAAAAAACTCAACTTTCCCTGAGCTTAAATGCAATGCGACAGATAACCTTTCACATATTTTTAAAATTCTTTTTTCTTAGGGATTTGGAGGGACTATTTTCCAACTATAAATATTTTTAAAGTAGTATCTGGCAGTTTCCTAACTAATTGAGTATATTGTTCTATAATAAACCACCTCACTCTTTCAGCAAGAAAAAAGCCACTAAGTTTGAATAAGGACATCACCCAATGAATTAGGACACAAAGTTTGCTTTAAATATTTTTTGGGGGGAAAGGACACCACACTTCTACTCAATTAAGAGAAACATTTTTACAGTCTTGAGGTCTTTTATTTTCTTTACATTTATCATGCCATGAATTCATAGAGAATGGGTTCCAGCAGTTCGGGCTCCTTTCTTTCCATTGGTTCTCACAAAGTGTGCTTCTTTTGGTGGGGCAGGCTGGTGCTTCAGTTGAACCCAAGTACCTTTCTCTTTGGCTTCCTTCTTTTTCTGATCATTTTCCTTCACACGCTTCAGGAAGCTATCTCGGCTCTTTGAGTGTTTAATATGCTCAATGCGTACATTAATTCTTTTGGCAAGAATCTTGTGCTTAACTTGTTTGTTTACAACAATGCCAGCAGCATGCTGAGTAACTTTGTAGACTCTTCCAGTTTTGCCATGGTAACATTTGTGGGGCATTCCTTTTTGAACAGTGCCCCTTCCCTTTACGTCCACAATATCACCTTTCTTATAGATTCGCATGTATGTGGCCAAAGGAACAACTCCATGTTTTCTAAAAGGTCTAGAGAACATATAGTGGGTACCTCTCCTCTTTCCCTTTATGTTGATCATTTTGGCGAATTACTGAAAGATGGCCGCTCCAGCTGAAAGGAAGCTATTAGTTTTTGTTTAAATATTTTATAACCAGCTATGTTACTGAATTATAATTGATTCCAGCAATTTTTCAGGTGCTTGCCTTGGGTTTCTAGGTAACGATATCATCTGTGAATAACAGAAACTTTGTTTATGCCCTACTGTGTAACCTTGAGCATAGTTCCATCATAGGTTTGTTCTGAGGATTTAACTACTGAATGTAAAATTCTTGGAATATTGGCTGGTACTTTACTTAGTAAGCACTTTATAATTCTAGTATTATAGTAATAGTACCATGTTACTTAACAGGAAAATTTTTGGTGTTTTACATTTTATCTTTTGATATTAGCTGTTGGTTTGAGATAGATTTAAATTTTTTTCCTGATATAGAAATACTTAATCTATTCCTACTTTTCTAGAGCTTTTGTTCATTAAAATAATTATTGAATGTTTAATTTCACAGAATACTGGTTTTGTACCTATTTGAATTGTCCTTTCTCCTATTTATACAATGAACTATATTAATAGATTTCCTAATGTTTAACTAGTTCTCCTGTGATAAATCCAAATTGGGCACAGCATCATTATGATCCTTTAAAAATGTGGTTGAATCTGATTTGCTTATATTTTGTTTACAATCGTTACATCTGTACTTTTAAGTGAGATTGATAGGAGGTTTTGAATTTTTTTTTATGTTGTGTATGTTAGCCAGGAGTCGGTGTCCAGGTTTCTGTTAGTTTCATAAAATGAATTGGGAGACATTCCATTTTTCCCAGTGTTCGGCAGCATTTATACAGTATATAAATGATTTATTTCTAGAGCATTTGAAAGAATTTACCCTCAAAGCCAATTAGACATCTTTCTTGGTAGTATATTGTTGATAACCTAAAAAAAGCTCCTTTGTGATTTGTGATCAGTTAAGGATTTTAACTTCTTCTTACATCAGTTTTGAAAATTTCCTAGAAAATCACCCATTTCACCGAGATTTTTAAAATGTTTTAGCCTAGAGTTGTATATACAGTCAGTTCTGCAATAACACCACATATGCATTCCTAAAAACCACTAAATCACACAGTGAAAACCATGGGGCTTATGGGAAAAATGGGATTAGGGGCATAATCCTCAAAAACTGTCAGTGACGCATTAAAAAAAAAGATATGAACCTACTAAAACAATAGTGTGATTTCACACTTCATACCCATTTGTGAAATACATAAATACTACAACAAATATGGCACTTTATATTGAAAAAGACCTGAAATTTGCTTGTGGAAGTGGGCACTGGAAAAGTTGCAGCTTCAGAATTGTAAAGTGACCAAAGAGGAAATCTAAAATGGGACAAAGCTGCGACAGGAGATCTGGGTGGGTGGGGCTCATAACACATCCAGGGAGCTGAGGTAGCTAGAAAATGCTCTGGATGAGTGCACTGTGGGTTTCTTTCTTTCTTTTTTTTTTTTTTTAAGATTTTATTTATTTATTTGAGACAGAGAACGAGAGACAGAGAGCATGAGAGGGAGGAGGGTCAGAGGGAGAAGCAGACTCCCTGCCGAGCAGGGAGCCCGATGCGGGACTCGATCCCGGGACTCCAGGACCATGATCTGAGCCGAAGGCAGTCGCTTAACCAACTGAGCCACCCAGGCGCCCTGCACTGTGGGTTTCGTGTATTCCTAGTGACTGGGCTCGGCTGGGTGCAGTGTTTTGCATTCACCTGGTATTCCCCTTGAACATCTCTCACTAACACCTTAAAGCACTGATTTCCAGGAGGTTCCAGAAGGTAGGTTTATAGCAAGTTCCGCTGCTGTGACACCACAGTGACTTCTCTGCCATTCAGTGGGCCATGACTTGAGTCCTCTCCAAAAGGTTTGGAACTCAGCCCTAGGAGTGGTAGCTGCCTTTATATCTGTTATTCTTGCTAATCATTGTCCTCTGGAATAATCCACTCTGATGCTCTCAGATAGATACCCTTTTCCTACAGTGGGAATTTGTCATCCCAAAGTCTTCCCATTATAGAGTCATAATATATCAATAAAACAACTACAATGAACACCAAATACATTTTGTGAAAATTTAAAGTGAATGACAAAATGTAAATTCTCTCACTGATGGCTTTTGGATATGGTGAATTATTACCTAAAACAGTTGTGAAAAAAGTAAGTCCTCAGATGTGTAAGCCAGACTTCATGCAAAGGCCTGGGGTGGGGGTAGAGGGTTCTTGGCACCCCAGAATGGAATCTGCCTGCTTACAGGAAGCTGTATTGGTTCCAAAGCACAGAAAGTGAGACTCTATGATTCCAGGGGCTGAGAAGTGCGGGATGGGGGACTAGGACTTAAAAAGGTGGATTTTGAGAGACACAGGGCCTGGAAGAGTTTGCAGTACCAGGCAGAACATGCATTTATGCCACATAACAATTTCCATGCCCTTTCTTGGAAAGTTGCCAAAGTTAACTCACTCTTTAATGTTGGAAGACCTAGGAGTGCCTGGGTGGCTCAGTCCTTCAGCATCTGCCAAAGACGCTGAATGACTGAGCCACCCAGGCGCCCCTAAACCTTTATTGTTTTATGCTGTACATGGATCCGTGGTTCATACTGGATATTTAAGAGAAAAGTCTAGGCTGTCATGGATCCATTCACGGGGTACAAGATTCTGACTGTGGGATTTGTCCTTCTGGCTTGGGGGAGTAACATGCTTGCCTCTCATCATTGGCTCCTGTGTTCTCTCATTGTGCAACCTAAGGTTTGGATTGATTAATGCTTTAATCTGGGTGAGGGGACTGAGGGCAGCTCTCAATCTCCTTACCTGTGCCCCTGTGGGACTCCAGGGGCAGCCATTGCAGGGTGGGACATCATCCTTAGGAGGAGGGTGAGTGGTTGAGTATTAGAGTCTATTAGGGAATTCAAAACACAAATCCAGAAGAGATTTTTCAAGGAAAATTCTATGGAGGAAAAAAAAAGCAATGCCCATGGTTCTCCAATCTCCTCACCCTTCAAAAGTGTTTCCTTTCTGTCCCATTGTGAGAGAAAGAGATGGAAATCCATGGTGTCCAGTCCTGCTTTTTAGAAAAGAGGAAAAAAAAAAAAGGCAAGGATTCAGGGGAAAAAAAAAAAAAAATCCCTGTCTGGAAAGAGTGGGTAATTGGCTGTATCTTTTGGAAACATGGGTATGGCAAGAAGCTAAATTATCTCTGAGAGAAGGCATTTCCCTGTTTGTCCATAAGTCAGAACTGGAGTTCTGGGGCTTAATGTAGCTACAGATGCATTTTGTTTGGACCGTTTAAACTCATGTTTAAAACAGTTGAATGGGTTGTTGATAGTTAAACAGTAGGGGCTTTCAAATGAAAATATGGATTTCTGGTTCCACTTAAGTGGTTGATCTGGCAAGATTGGTCTTTATTCTAAAAGTATGAAGGAGTTTGGCAGGGAAACCCCAATTCCTTAATAATCTGGTCCAAGGAAAGTGTTGATTTCATTTCCAGAGTAACCTTTCACTATGAGAAAGAGCCAGACTTCTTGGTGTAGCAGCCAAAACTTTACACCTTTTAAAAAAGTTGAACTATAGGGCGCCTGGGTGGCTCAGATGGTTAAGCGACTGCCTTCGGCTCAGGTCATGATCCCAGAATCCTGGGATCGAGTCCCACATCGGGCTCCCCCTGCTCTGTGGGGAGCCTGCTTCTCCCTCAGCCTCTGCCTGCTGCCCCCGCCACCGCTTGTGCTCGCTCTCTCTGTCAAATAAATAAATAAAATCTTAAAAAAAAAGAAGTTGAACTATAACATGCATGAAAAAATATAAATCATAAGTGCTCAATGAAATAAAGATAACACACCTGTGTAATCATCACTCAAGTCAAGAAATAGACATTACCAGGATCCCCAGAAACTTCCTTTTACGCCTTCATCCCCATCACTACCACCCTCTCTTCTTTCCAGATATAAACATTATAGTTTATTTTTGCCTGATTTTGCATTTTATAGAAATACAAATATATTATGTACTCTTTTATGCATGTCTTCTTTTTTTTTTTAAAGATTTTTATTTATTTGACAGAGACACAGGGAGAGAGGGAACACAAGCTGGGGGAGGGAGAGGGAGAAGCAGGCTTCCCACTGAGCAGGGAGCCTGATGCGGGGCTTGATCCCAGGACCCTGGGATCATGACCTGAGCCGAAGGCAGACGCTTAACGACTGAGCCACCCAGGTGCCCCGCGTGTCTTCTTTTTTATCATTAAGAAGATGTGTCTTCTTTCATTCAATATTTTTGTGAGATTCATCTATATTGTAGTGTTCATTTTCATCTCATAGTACTCTAGTGCATGAAAATACAACAGTGTATTTATCATTTTTTTAAATTATTACTATTAGAGAGAGAATGGGAGAGAGAGCACAAGAAGGGGGAGGGTCAGAGGGAGAAGCAGACTCCCCACTGAGCAGGGAGCCTGATGCGGGACTCGATCCCAGGACTCCAGGATCATGACCCGAGCCGAAGGCAGTCGCTTAACCAACTGAGCCACCCAAGTGCCCTGAATTTATCATTTCTATGGTTGATAGACAATTGAGTTTCAGTTTTTGGCTATTTTAAATATTGCTACTATAAATCTTCTTGTCCAGTCTCTTGGTGTGCATATATATGCATGCCTTTCTGTTGGGTATACACCAAGAAGCTAAATTGCTTAGTCCCAAGGTATACTATATGTTAAACTTTGGTACTTATTGCCTAGCAGTTTTCCAAAGTGGTTTTCCCAATTTGTTCTCTTACCAAAATAATGTGAGGGATTCGGTCGCTTCACATCCTCATGAACATTGGTATCGTCTGTCTCTTAGTTTTAGCCTTCCTTTGAATATGTAGGGGTACTTCACTGTGGTTTTAATTTTCTTTCTTTTCTTACTAATTACATTGAGCATCTATTCATATATTTATTCATCATTTGAATTTCCTCTACTGTGAAATGCCTGTTATCTTCCCATTTTTAATTGGGTCATTTGTCTGTTTCTTATGAATTTGCAGGAATTCTTTATAAATTTTGGTTACAAGCCCCTTCATTTGTTGTGTATGTTGCAGATATCTTCTCCAACTCTACATCATGCCCGCCTTTCACATGAATAGTGTCTTGATGAAAATGACTTATTTTTTATTTCAAAATTTTATTGTGATAACACAGTGTGAGATCTACCTGCTTAACAATTTTTAAAATGTACAACACAGTATTATAGGAACAATGTTGTACAGCAGATCTTTAGAACTTACTCATCTTGCTTAACTAAAACTTTATGCCCATTGATTAGTAACTCTCCATTTCCTGTCTCTCTAGCTCCTGGCAAACACCATTCCACTCTTCAATTCCGTGAATTTGACTATTTTAGATACCTCCTGTAAGTAGAATCATGGAATATTTGTCTCTCTGTGACTGGCTTCTCTCACCTAGCATAATGGCCTCAAGGTTCATCCATGCTGTCTCATATTGCAGAATTTCCTTCTTTTTAAGGCTAAATAATATTCCATTGTATATACATACCATGTTTTCTTTATCCTTTCATCTGTCAGTGGATATTTCCACATCTTGAATACTGTGAATAGTGCTGCAATTATCATAGGAATGATAATATCTCTTCAAGATCTTGATTTCAGGGCGCCTGGGTGGCTCAGATGGTTAAGCGTCTGCCTTCAGCTCAGGTCATGATCCCAGGGTCCTGGGATCGAGCCCCGCATCGGGCTCCCTGCTCAGTGGGGAGCCTGCTTCTCCCTCTGCCTCTCTCTCTGTCTCTGATGAATAAATAAAATCTTAAAAAAAAAAAAAAGATCTTGATTTCAATTATTTTGGATACTCAGAAGTAGGATTTCTAGGGGACCCTGGGTGTCAGTTGGCTAAACGGCCAACTATTGATTTTGGCTCGGGTCATGATCTCAGGGTCCTGGGATCGAGCCCCCTGTGGGGCTTCATGCTCAGCAGGGAGTCTGCTTAAGGATTCTCTGTCCCTCTCCCTCGGCCCCTCCCCCTGTTCATGCTCTCTCTTTCTCGCTCTCAAATTAATAAATCTTAAAAAAATAAGTATGATTGCTAGATCATATGGTAGTTCTATTTTTAATTTTGCGGGGGGGACATCTACACTATATTCCACAGCAGCTGCACCACTTTTTCATTCTTATTAACAGTGTTGCAAGTGTTCCAATTTCCCCACATCCTTGACAACACTTTGTTTGGGGTTTGTTTGTATTTTTTTTTTGTAATAGTCATCCTGACAAGTGTGAGGTGATATTGTGGTTTTGATTTCCATTTTCCTGATGATGAGTGATGTTGAGCATCTTTTCATATACCTGTTGCCTATTTATATGTCTTCTTTGGAGAAATGTCTGCTCAAGTCCTTAGCCCATTTTCTAACTGGGTATTAGTTTTTTTGTTATTGAGTTGTTGGAGTTTCTTATATATCTTGGAGCTTAAGTCCTTACCAATGATACGGTTTGCAAATATTTTCTCCCACTCTATGGGTTGCCTTTTCACTCTGTTGGTTGTTTCCTTTGCTGTACAGAAACTTTTTTTTGCCTGTGCTTTTGGTGTCATATCCAAAAAAGTAATTGCCCAGACCAATGTTAAAAAGCTATTTCCCGGGCGCCTGGGTGGCTCAGTCGGTTGAGCGACTGCCTTTGGCTCAAGTCATGATCCCAGCGTCCTGGGATCGAGCCCCGCATCGGGCTCCCTGCTCAGCGGGAGGCCTGCTTCTCCCTCTCCTACTCCCCCTGCTTGTATTCCTGCTCTCGCTGTCTCTCTCTGTCAAATAAATAAATAAAATCTTTATAAAAAAAAAAAAGCTATTTCCCTAAGTTTTATTCTAGTAGTTTCATGATTTACGGTCTCGCATTTAAGTCTTTAATCCATTTTGCATTAATTTTGTATATGGTATGGTGTTCCTTTTTTAAATGGAAATAAGAATAGTATAGTACTTCATGGATTTTGTAAAGGAGTAAATGAAATAATACATATAAAGCACAAAAAAAGAGTGCCTGGCATTTTGTAAGTTATAAATGTTAGCTCTGTTCTGTTTTTCCTTTTTCCTTACTGCCCTGTCCGCATAGCCCCCATGCTGCCCTGGGATTCTGGGCCCAAAGCCCTCTGGCTTCTACCCCTGGGATGTGTGGTACTTGGTGTCCTGCTCTCACCACTCCTCCACTGTTGACAGCGTCCTGGGCTGCCTGGCTGGCCACGGCCACATGATGGGGGACTCCACACTTCAGCAGTCGGGGGAGTACCTGGGAGACACCATGTGCTATGAGTGGCTCTGGTGGGGGAGAGGGCAGGACACCTGGAGCCTCATGAAGGAAAAGGTGAACAAGGAGGGTTCTGAGAGACAAGGCTCCTACATTTTCAATAGAGAGGTGGGGCAGGATGCTGGGACTTTTCCAAGGGCAAGTGAGCAAAGGACTCTGAGCTAGGAGAATATAATTATTACTGTTGAGCTGCCTTTCCAGTTTAGGTAACCAGATGTTATATAATGAGCTCAAGTGACAGCATTTTAAAAAGCCTTCAAATAATACAATTTCTGATAATACAAAAAGGTCCCCCCACTTAGTTAATAAATAAAATCCCCATTTACTCTCTTAAGTAAAAGTAATGTAAACAACATGAAATTCAAACTTTTGTCCCACACTCCCCCTCAATTTCTTTTTCTCTTCTCTTTCTTTCTTTCCCTTGTTGAGCAGCAGCTGGTAGAGCAAATTGTGGTTCTCTTAGATCCTAAAACCTGAGTGACTTCTGCTCAGTGCATGCAGTTTCCTCAGCCCCTCCAAACTTAAATTCATCCAAACCCCAAATCCTCTGTGCATACCATTTTTCTAAATAGTCAAGATCAATGGAAAACAGAGAACTATCACAAGACCTGTGAGTTACCTCCCATTTAGAAAAGAAAAACAAACATTTAGCATCTCTAACAGTTATATAGAATAAAAGTATGTCCCAAGAACGCAGTACCTCATACAAAGTTATTACCAATCTCCAAGATATCTGGGGAAGAGGAAAGTAGAATGAAAAAGCTAGCCATAGTTCAGTGATCATACTCTCTGTGAACTCAGTTGTAAAGTTAGCAACAAGCTAATTGTAGCTCTTGCTTACCATGATTTTGAAGAACATCCATCTAAGCATATTAACTCCCATCTCAGATGGGAAGCTCAGATACATTCCTGTCTTCCTGAAAAGTTTAGAAATTTGCCATACTGTCATCCCTCAGTCACTAGGCTAGTTGGAGTTTCTCCTTTATTTTAAACAGTTTATTGAAGTGTAATTGACAAGCCATTAACACATATTTAAAGTGTGCTATTTCATAAGTTATAACATATACATCCACCTGGAAAACAGTCTTCACAAATAAGATCATTAACATACCCACCAACCAGGAAAGTTTCCTTGTGGCCCTTCCTAATCCTTCCCACTCCTCCATTCCCACTCCCTTCCCAGGCAACCACACATTTTCTTTCTGTCTTTTTAGCTTAGTTTGCATTTGCTAGAACTTTATACAAATGTAACCATACAATATGTACTCTTTTCTCTGTGTGGCTTCTTTTGCTCAACATAATAATTTTGACATTCATCCACATTTCTGCATGTGGCAATAGTTCATTCCCTATTTACTGCTGTGTAGTATTCCATTGTATGGATATACCATTACTTGACTATCCATTCATCTGTCGATACTTTCCAATTTAGCTATTACAAATAAAGCTGCTATGAATATTTGTGCACAAGTCTTTGTATGGATATATGTTTCATTTCTCTTGAATAAATACCTTAAAGTGGAATGGCTAGAGATCATATGGTAGGTGTATGCTTAACTTTTTAAGAAACTGCCAAAATGTTCTCCAAATTAGTTGTACCATTTTATATTGCCACCATCACTGGGTAGGACTTATCGTTGCTCTATATCCTTTTTTTTTTTTTTAAAGATTTTATTTATTTATTTGAGACAGAGAGAATGAGAGAGAGAGAGAGCACATGAGGGGGGAGGGTCAGAGGGAGAAGCAGGCTCCCCGCCGAGCAGGGAGCCCGATGCGGGACTCGATCCAGGGACTCCAGGATCATGACCTGAGCCGAAGGCAGTCGCTTAACCAACTGAGCCACCCAGGCGCCCTCGTTGCTCTATATCCTTGCCAACACTTGGAAGGGTCAATCTTTTATTTATTTATTTATTTATTTAAGAGAGAGAGAGAGCAGGGGGAGAGGGGCAGAGGGAGAGGAGAGAGAGAATCTTAAGCAGGATCCATGCCCAGAGCAGAGCCTGATGCAAGGCTTGATCTCACGACCCTGAGATCATGACCTGAGCTGAAATCAAAAGTTGGATACTTAACTGATGAGCCACCCAGGTGCCCCTGGAAGGATCAATCTTTTAAATTGTAGCTGTACTAATAGATATACAGCGTTCATAATGGCCCATTCAAGCATTTCTTATGATGGTGGCTTTAAAAATCTTTATCAGATAATTCCAACATCTGAGTACTCTTTTTTTTTAAAGATTTTATTTATTTTTTAGAGAGCAAGCCAGAGAGAAACAGCATGAGAGGGGAGAGGGTCAGAGGGAGAAGCAGGCTCCCCGCTGAGCCGGGAGCCCGATGTGGGACTCGATCCCAGGACCCTGGGATCATGACCTGAGCCGAAGGCAGACGCTTAACCATCTGAGCCACCCAGGCGCCCTGAGTACTCTTGATGTTGGCACCTGATGATGATCTTTTCTCATTCAAGTTGTGATTATCTTGGCTGTTGGTATGATGAATGACTTTCTGTCATTTACTGGACATTCTGGGTATTATGTTCTGACACTCTGGGTCTTATTTTACCTTTGTTCTCTTTAGCAGGCAATCACCTTGTTTAGGTGTGGCATGCAGATCTAGGTGGGGTGTATATTCAGTTGTCTTGGGGGCCCTACTGATGCCAGCCCGGTGACCATGGGGCATCAACTCTCACTGTCTCTTTGCCACTGGGTGAAGGTGGAAGTTCAGCTCCACACTTTGCCCTACTGACACCAGGGGCAGGGAGGCACAGTGCCAACTAGCATTTCTTCGCTTCACCTTGTCTGCCATGTTGCTTCCAGGGAGGAGTGGAAGCTCAGATCCCTCCTGGAATCAGTTTTATCTTAATCCATGTATATGTTACTTTGAATTCTTTACATACTACAAAGAACCAAGTAGATACCTTCCAAGTGGAAATATTCTTTCAAAACACGCAGTAGATGGGATAAATAGTAGAATGGATACCACTTTAGAGCAAATAGTAAGCTAAAAAATTATTGTAGAATTCAGGTTCTCTCCCTCAACTCTATAGTGTTGTTTAGAATTCTCTTTACCCTGTTATAATTAGTAATTCTTTACATTAACTTTCCCTGTTCAAATTAAATTCTGTGTGTTTCTTTCTCCTCATTGCATTCTAACTGATACACTAGTAATTCCTGATGAATCAATTTTTGACATTCCTCTTTTTTTGTGTAATAAAAAGAACACTGGAATTTCAATAGTGACTTGATACAAGTTTATTTTGAACTCATCTGAAGTACAGTCAGTTTGGGTACAGTACAGTACAGTTTCGGAGCAGCCTTCCATACAGCTGTTGTTTAAGTAGTGACTCTAGAATGAAGGTCCCTTTCAACACCCTATATGGGGTGTTTTATGTCCAGGCATGGAAGTGTCATACATTTTTGCTGCCCAAATTCCAATGTCCACAACCCACACAGGGAATTTAGGAAACAAAGTCTTCAGGAAGAGAAAATGGGGTGGTGAGCAACTAGCTAGACTCCCGTTTTTCCAATGTATTTAATTACATTAATTTTAGACATCAATGAACTGTGTTTATATTTTTGTAATCATGTCAGTTTTTTCCTTGTTTCTCTCTCCCTTCCTTTGTTTCTTATTTTTCACACCTGCTTATTTTTTGTCAATAAATAATTATTGAGAACCACTGGTGTCTAGGCACTGTTCCAGGTTCTAGGAACATAGCAGTGACCAAAACAAGAAATCAAGATTCCTGTTTTGTTGTGCATGAACTCTAGCAGAAAGACCCAGAAACACATAACAAAATAAATACATATACATACAGCTCTAGACAGTGGAAAGTTCTGTGAGAGAAAACAATGTGGAAGTGCAAGATGGTAAGGAGGAGGAAGATAGTTAGATTAAAAGGTCAGAGAAGGTGCTTCTTGAACAGTTTCATTTGAGCTGAATCCAGAATGACGAGAAGGAGCCCCCTATATGATTATTTTGGTGATAATCTCTGGCTCTGTGCAGCAGAACACACCTGGAGAAAAACGTTCCATCATGCTGACAGTTCTCACTTGAAACACTAGACCATACATCTCAAAGGGGCCTTAATGAAGCACAGTAATCACAGTGGTTCTCAAAATGTGGTCCCCACATGGGCTGCATCAGTATCACCTGGGGGCTTGCTAGAAATGCAGCTTCTCAGGCCTAGCCCCAGACCTACTGAGTCAGAAACTCTGGGGAGGAGCAAGTCTTTGTTTCAACAAGACCTCCAGGTGCTGCTGATGTGCACGGAAGCCTGAGAGTCACTGCCCTAGTTCCACTGGGCCGCTCCTAGGTGACGGCTTCCCCTGCGTCTCCTCTCTCCTGAAACCTTCCCCGACCTCACCCTCAGCAGATGACCTAACATATTCTCTTGAACAAAACAAAGCAACTGGAGGTGAATTGCAGACTCTCCCACAACCATATTTCCTCACCTCCTTCCTGGCACCTGCACTAGAATTCTCCATCTTCCCACCTGTTTTTGTTTTGTTTGTTTGTTTGTTTGTTTGTTTGTTTGTTTAAAGATTTTATTTATTTATATGACAGAGACAGCGAGAATAGGAACACAAGCAGGGGGAGTGGGAGAGGGAGAAGCAGGCTTCCCGCTGAGCAGGGAGAGCCCGATGTGGGACTCATCCCAGGACCCTGGGATCATGACCTGAGCCGAAGGCAGACGCTTAACGACTGAGCCACCCAGGCACCCTTCCCACCTGTTTTTGTATGCTCTTATCTATGACTGATCCTTCCACTTCCCCTCTGGTTCTTGTCCCCTCTTGCCTGTTCAAGGACATCACTCTACCAATTTCCCCTCCCTCCTAAATCACTTTCTCTCTCAACAGTGTTATTTCCATTACATTCCTGTGGCATATACCTGTCCCTTTCTACTTTATTTTCATATGCTTAAGTATTTAAGTCAAATGCAGAATCATCACGTCCCACTCCCAAATATTTCAGTATAAATAATTTATAAACAGAATATTGCCAAAATGAAATAATAATTCCTTAAATCTAATACACAGTTCATAATCAAATTTATTCCATTGTCCTTCAAAAGTCCATACAATTGTTTTTCAAAGTCAAGATCCATTCCAGGACCTGGTGGTTTATCCCTTGATTTCTTTCTTTATTTTTTTAAAGCTTATTTATTTCTGATCTCTATACGCAACGTGGGGCTTGAACTGATGACCCTGAGATCAAGAGTCACATGCTCCACCAACTGAGCCAGCCAGGTGCCCCAATACTTTGATTTCTTTAAATCCAGGCTAGTTCTTCCTTTTCCTTATCCTTTTTAGTGGAAAAGTTAGGGCCAGTTATCCTCTCAAATGTCCCACCTTCTGGATTATTTCTGCTTGCTTCCTGATGGTGACATTTAGTTAGTCCTTTATTTCTTGTATTCCCTATAAAAATAAATTATGAGTTAAAGACTTGATAGATTTAACTTAAGCATTTGGAAAGGGATGTTGTAAATTCTATCTGCAGCACATTTGGAGTATCAGTATCTGATTATTTACCATCAGTGACCATGACCATGAGTGACCACTGGATAAGGTTATACAAGCCTGATCCCTCCACAGCAGTTGTTTTCCCCTTGGGATCAGAAAGGAATCTAGTGGTATCATTTTGGCCTTGTATGAATTCCAGAAATCCTCATTAGGCAATGATTTTTAACACAGCTGATAATGATTTCCTGTATCAATCATTTTATAAATGTTACAAACGGGTGATTTTTGGGGTGCCTGCCTTTGTATCAGGTCGTGATCCCAGGGTCCTGGGATTGAGCCCCGCATTGGGCTCCTTGCTCAGCGGGGAGCCTGCTTCTCCCTCTCCCTCTGCCTGCCTCTCTGCCTACTTGTTCTATCTCTCTGTCAAATAAATAAATAAAATCTTAAAAATAAATAAATAAATACATAAAATCTTAAAAAAAAAAGAAAGGGTGATTTTCTTTCTTTTTAAAATTTTTGTGGGGATGGTGCACAGGGAAAGAGAGACTCTTAAGCAGGCTCCATGCCACCCAGCCAGTTCGGAGCCAGACTGGACTTGATCTCACAACTCTGAGATCATGACCTGAGCTGAAATCAAGAGTCAGACACCTAACCAACTGAGCCATCCAGGCAACCCACAAAAGAGTGATTTTCTAACTCCATTGTTCTTTCTACAGTTATCAGCTGGCCTTTTATAAAAATAATGCTTCCTCTCATTAACTGGAGCTAATAGGTTAGTTGAAAGATAACTTCTCCTGGAAAGGCAAGAAAATATTCAACTGTTTCCCTTTAATGAGCAATTTGCAAAGAAAAGAGCCGGTTTAAAATGGTAGCAAATGACCATCTTTTTTTGGTATCATTGTATGATACATAGATTTTTATCAATTTGGTGTGATTGAGCCAATCTTTTATAAAATTATCATTTTCTCTAATTATTCCCTCTCATTCTTTTCTCTAATATTCAGATTTTCACAATTGCTGCCAAATTGACTCCTGTGTCCTTTCTGACATACCTCCAACACTAGAAAGCTTCCTTGATTTCTGGCACAAGGTATCCCATCCCAGGCTCACTTTTTACTATTTTGCTCCTGACCTAGAATTTGTTGGTTCTCCAAGAATTCATGGAATTAGAAGTGAATAGAATGAAATTAGAAATGAATATCTGGTCACTGTAGTGCTCATGATTATTGGGGTAACATTGTTTCTAGGTTATTTAAAAGACAGAAGAGAATGCCGATTGATGACAGATACACAGATAGACTAAAAATCACAAATTCATATTGATATTTCAGATTAATTTTAGAGTTAGTGGTTTATTTTCTTATTTGAGTTTATATTCACATCTCATTTCTCTTACATGGAAAATCTAACAATACAAACACAATTACTTTCATGCATTGTTGGTGGGAATGCAAACTGGTGCAGCCACTGTGGAAAACAGTATGGAGGGTCCTCAAAAAGTTAAAAATAGAACTGCCCTACAATCCAGTAATCGCACTACTGAGTATTTACCCAAAGAATAGAAAAACACTAATTCAGAGTGATACATGCACTCCCATGTTTATAGCAGCATTATTTTCAATAGACAAGATATGGAAACAGCTCAAGTGTCCATGGATAGATGAATGGATAAAGATGATATGGTATTTATATATACAATGGAATATTAATCAGCCACTAAAGGAATGAAATCTTGCTATTTGGAATGACATGGATGAAGCTAGAGAGTATGAAGCTAAGCAAAATAAGTCAGAGAAAGACAAATACTATATGATTTCATTCATATGTGGAATTTAAGAAACAAAACAAATGAGCAAAGGGAAAAAAGAGAGAGAGGCAAACAAAAAGATTCTTTTTTTTTTTAAGATTATTTATTTATTTATTTATTTGACAGAGAGAGACATAGCGAGAGCAGGAACACAAGCAGGGGGAGTGGGAGAGGGAGAAGCAGGCTTCCTGCAGAGCGGGGAGCCCGATGTGGGACTTGATCCCAGGACCCTGGGATCATGACCTGAGCCAAAGGCAGACGCTTAACGACTAAGCCACCCAGGCGCCCCAGATTCTTAATTATAGAGAACAAACTGATGGTTACCAGAAGGGACAGGGGTGGGGAGGTGGGTGAAATAGGTGATGGGGATTAAGGAACACACTTGTTGTGATGCACACCAGGTGATGTATGGAATTGTTGGATCACTATATTATACACCTGAAACTAATATAACACTGTATGTTAACTAACTGGAATTAAAATAAAAACTTTTTGAAAAAACTCACAATTACTTGCTATAGTCTATCATATTAAAAAAAGTAATTTTAAAATAACAATACCACTGTTAAAAATAACAGTAAAACCACTGAATGAAGTTAAAGATCTGTTTATAGATGACCAGGGTTGTATTAAAAGGACTCAGAAGCCAACCTGAAGAAGCTTCCACTGGACCAAAAAATAAAAAATAAAAAAGGACATTTGATTATCAACAAGGAAAAAAACTGCTGCACTGGATTGAAACACAACAGACATGTTTAAATCCACAAATTTATGATAACACTTTGGAGAATTTTAGGCAATCAACTCATTATTTTAAAAACTGTTAAGTAAAGGAAAAGAATCAAGTTTTTATCCTGTCTTTCCTATATAACCAAATGATTGGCAAGGGGAAATTTCTCTCTATACCAATACTCCAGCTAATAAATAAAGAAGGAATGATAACACTAGAATATCATCATTTCATAACTCCTTGTGAATTGATAGAATTAGTCAGTAATCATCAATAGCTGCTCATATCACAAAAAGTAGAGATATCCAGACAGTGTGGTTCCTGATGGAAGCACAGTCATTACTTATGAAGCTTTGCCCCCCCCAAATGGAATCTGAATTTGATCAAGCCTCTATATCTAATTACTAATTTATAGGAAATACAGAGTTGAAAGAAAATGTTAAACAGTACTGATGTTAAAAGCCAGACCATAGGAAACTCTACAGAAAAAAACAATCTGGTTTCTTCAACAAATAATTGCAAATGGGGAGGTGGGGCACATGGAGGAAGGGGGCTGATAGACTGAAAAAGATGTGAGACATAGCCACCAGTCACGGAGTGTGAACTCTATATGATTTGAACCAACTGTAATATTCTTTTGTAAACTTTTTTTGTCCTTAGACTGCATCCCCCTAACCAAGTACAAAGAACTGAGTAAATTTGTTCTCTTGTGGTTGTTAGCAATTTGATAAATATTTCGAGTTGTTCATTATGTTCCCAATTTCAGGGACTGCACTTTTTAGATTTAAATTTTTAATAGGTATTGCATATACATAAGTCAAAAGGCAAAACTGTACAGAAAATTATGCAAAGAGAAGTCTTGTTTCCATTCCTGCCCTTCAAACTCCATTCTTCTTCCATTTATAGGCCACTATTTTGTTTATTTATGCATCAGATACTTCTTTTTACAAATGTAAGGATTTAAATGTATATGTATGGGGCGCCTGGGTGGCTCAGTTGGTTAAGTGACTGCCTTCGGCTCAGGTCATGATCCTGGAGTCCCTGGATCGAGTCCCTGGATCGAGTCCCTGGATCGAGTCCCGCATCGGGCTCCCTGCTCGGCAGGGAGTCTGCTTCTCCCTCTCCCACTCCCCGTTTGTGTTCCCTCTCTCGCTGTGTCTTTCTCTGTCAAATAAATAAATAAAATCTTTAAAAAAAAAAAAAAGAACTGTTTAAATGTATATGTATGCATGTACATATACAAATATAAGGATTTATACATATATAAGGATTTTTACAAATATAAGGATTTAAATGTATATGTATGCATGCACATATATAAAAATGGATGTAGCTAATTTTACTTAAAATTTTATTAGCAAGGGGCGCCTGGGTGGCTCAGTCGTTAAGCGTCTGCCTTCGGCTCAGGTCATGGTCCCAGGGTCCTGGGATCGAGCCCCACATCGGGCTCCCTCCTCGGTGGGAAGCCTGCTTCTCCCTCTCCCACTCCCCCTGCTTGTGTTCCCTCTCTCGCTGTGCCTCTCTCTGTCAAATAAATAAATAAAATCTTTTAAAAAAATAAAAAATAAAATAAACAAATTTTATTAGCAAATATAAAACAGAAAATGCATAAAACAGTTTAACAAATGGTTATAAAATGATCATTCATATAACTCCCACCCAAAATAAGAAAGAGAACAAGATCCTCACTCCAGAAGCCCCTGACACCTTGTTTCTCCCGAGTTGTAGCCCCTCCTTCTCTCCTGTTGTTCTAGATGTACTCATTATTCTAACTTTTATAATAGTTTTGCCCTTGTCTTTCTTAATGGTTTTTCCAACTTATAACAATACATGTGCATTTTGCCTGATTTTCAACTTCATGTAAATGAAAACATACACTGTGAATTCTGTTTTGTCTGGCTTCTTATGCTCAGTAAAGTATTTAAGATTCATCCATATTCTTGGGGCGCCTGGGTGGCTCAGTTGGTTAAGCGACTGCCCTCAGCTCAGGTCATGATCCTGGAGATCCTGGAGTCCCTGGATCGAGTCCCGCATCGGGCTCCCTGCTCAGCGGGGAGTCTGCTTCTCCCTCTGACCCTCCCCCCTCTCATGTGCTCTCTCTCATTCTCTCTCTCTCAAATAAAAAAAAAAAATCTTTAAAGATTCATCCATATTCTTCATATGATTGCAGTTGGTCCATTTCCACTGTTACATGATGTTTCATTGTATGATTATATCACACTATATTTTTACTTTCCACTGTTGATGGGCTATTATGAAAAATTGCTGTATTCTTGTGCCTGTAACTTCACAGCCTACATGGACAGATGTTTCTGTAGGATGTCCCCTGGTGGTGGTTTGCTGATCAGAGAGTAGATGTATCTTTTGACTTATTGGAGTCTGCCAATTTTTCAAAAGTGGTTTTACCTGTTTACTCTTTCACAAGCAGCTCTTGTTGTTCCACATTCTTGCCAGCATTTGATATTATCATCTTTAAAGATTTTATCATTTTTAAATATTTGGCAAAATTTGTGGGTGTGTAGTAGTGACTTATGTGGTTTTAATTTGAATTTCTCTGGATTACTTATGAAAGAACATTAAAAAAAAAAGTTTGGGATGTTTGGATACCTGATTGACCTGGCATATTAAATGAGAAGTCCATCCATTCCCCATAGCGCTGCAGTGCATCTTCCTCATAAATCAGATGTCAGTGTATCGGTTTGTTTGGGGGCTGTCTATTCTGTTCAGTGAGTCTGTCTGTCTGTACCAGCACCAATACCACCCAGTCTTCATTACTATAGTTCTGTATTAATTCTGCATTTCTGGTGGACAAGATCTACACTTTTGTTCTTCTTTAAAAGGGCCTGGGCCGGGGTGCCTGGATGGCTCAGTTGGTTAAGCAACTGCCTTCAGCTCAGGTCATGATCCTGGAGTCCCGGGATCGAGACCCGCATCGGGCTCCCTGCTCAGTGGGGACCCTGCTTCTCCCTCTGACCCTCCCCCCATCTCATGTGCTCTCTCTCTCTCTCTCAAATAAATAAATAAATAAAATCTTTAAAAAATAAAATAAAATAAAGGAGCCTGGGCAGTTTTTTTTTTTGTTTTTTTTTTTTGTTTGGCCTTTTGTGCTTCCATAGAAATCTTTTAACCAATTTATGAAATTGAAAAAAATTTCCTGTTGGATTATTTTGTGACTAGATTGAATAATTGTGATTATATTGTGATTATATTGAATAATTGTGATTATACTGAATTTGTAGTTGATTTGGTTTCAACTGAGATATAATGAACATCTTCCCATTAATACTATTTTTGTCATTGATTTCTTTTTTTTTAAAGATTTTATTTATTTATTTGAGAGGGAGAATGAGATAGAGTGAGCATGAGAGGGGGGAGGGTCAGAGGGAGAAGCAGACGCCCTGCTGAGCAGGGAGCCCGATGTGGGACTCGATCCCAGGACTCCAGGATCATGACCTGAGCCGAAGGCAATCGCTTAACCAACTGAGCCACCCAGGTGCCCTTTGTCATTGATTTCTAATGGAATCCCATTGTAACCAGAGAATGTATTTCATATAATTTAAATCTTTGGAGATTTGGTGAGCCTTGCTTTTTGGCCCAGTATACAATCAGTTTTTGTAAATGTTACACATGCGGATTCTGCAATCAATCGTTTTGGTTTTGGGTTTTTTTTTTTAAGATTTCATGTATTTATTTCACAGAGAGCGATAGTGAGAGCAGGAACACAAGCAGGGGGAGTGGGAGAGGGAGAAGCAGGCTTCCCGCTGAGCAGGGAGCCCAATTTGGGGCTCGATCCCAGGACCCTGGGATCATGACCTGAGCTGAAGGCAGACACTTAACGACTGAGCCACCCAGGCACCCCTGCAATCGATAGTTTTATTGTCTAAGTAGGACTGGTTAGTTTTTTGGGTTTTTTTAAAAAAGATTTTACTTATTTAGGTGCGCCTAAGGTGGCTCAGTTGCTTAAGCATCTGCCTTCTGCTCAGGTCATGATCTCAGGGTCCTGGGATTGAGCCCCGCATTGAGCTCCCTGCTCAGCGGGGAGTCTGCTTCTCCTCTCCCTCTGACCCTCCTCCCTGCTTGTGCTCTCTCTCTCTTAAGAGAGAGGGCGCACACACACCAGTGCAAGTGAACACTGGTCATGGGCCACTCCTTCCTTTATGAAACCCTCTTTTCTCTCGGCTTCCATAATATCCCATCCTCCAATTCAGACATGAGTGACTTGAAAAATAAGGTCCACACAGAACCCACTTTGCTGGTAAGGGTGGTATCAGAGTAACGGTGGTTGCAAGGTCAGGCTCCTGACACAAAAATGGCATCCTTGGTGTAAACAACAGTGGGAATATCTCCTACTGCTCAGTCAGGCAGCAGCAGGGATGGTGGATGCCTCAGCAGTTATGTTCAGAGCGTGGTGTAGGGTATAATTCCTAGAAGCTTAGCATTCAAGCTTGCTTTTCAAGTCTCCCAGCAATATTTGGGGTATGCAGAATCCTCCTATTAATATCTATTATTCTTTACTCAGCCAAATTATCTTCTGTCTCTGCAAAGTAAGAACTCTGATTAATCAGAGTAAGTGATTATACTGCCCCTGGTAACTGGCAATTACAGTTTCATATGGTAAGTGTTCGTGAACTATGAGAGTATACAGGATAGGCATGTGGTCCAGCTTTTGGGGCCTAGGGAAGAATTCCACAAAGGGAAGATACTTGAGCTGAGTTCTAAAACAGGATTGTGAATTAGCCAGGCACAGAGCATTCTAGGACATTCTAGATAGAAGGGCATTCCAGGCTGGGAAACAGAGATGGTCAGGGATGATATAATCACATTTTTGAGATGGGGATGGGGTGAGGGGTGAGGGAAGAGGTGAGAGAGCAAAATTAAGCAAGAAGATCCCTGAGGATTTGTATACTATGCCCAAAGTGGTGTCCTGGACTAGTAGCAGGGCTTGAGCCCTTGACTCACAATGTATACCCTGGGAAAAGGTAGATGCTTGACACTTCCTGGCTATGGTTTTAGATGAGTACTTACTTGTATTCAGCTCTTAGCCTTGCCTGAAAATTCAGGGAAGAGCTAACTGAAAGTGACCATAGCCCATGATGGAAACCCCTGACCCAGAAAGAAACCAGCATGCTGGATCCCCCACCTTGCAAACTCCTGAGCACAACTCCCCTCCCTTAGTCAACTCTGACCCAACTCAACCAAATTCCATTCCCTTAGAGACCTTGTTCTCTCAAGTTCTCCCCTAGACAACCCTCCTTCCCTTCCCATGTCTTCTATTATTTAGTTAACAGAACACTTTTCTCCAAAGCGGTATCTTACTGCTCTATATGGATAGATGTTTTCGTGATTTGTCCCGCATAGCCGGCCACCTGGACCTCCA
Organism: Mirounga angustirostris; assembly: GCF_029215605.1. Lineage (NCBI taxonomy): Eukaryota > Metazoa > Chordata > Mammalia > Carnivora > Phocidae > Mirounga > Mirounga angustirostris. The sequence continues at coordinate 173,375,277 of NW_026991713.1, forward strand.
TGTGCACAGGCAGGCTAAGGAATATTGTTTGTGAGACTTATGCTGTGTGAATGACCTTGGGACTCTTGTGGTTTGAAATATATTATCTGGCCTCCAGGTCAGAACTGGCCCTTCTGTTCTGGATGCCAAGAGCTACAAATCTTGTCCCACATCCCCTCCTGCTCCAGGCTGGGTTGGACCCCCCAAATGGAATCCAGGAGGGGAGGCAGACACACATAGCCCAAGCTCCTTGAAAATATAGAAAAATGATAACATAGAAATGCAGCTCGCTCCAAACTGCACATAGGCGAACAAATGTTTAATTTCAAACCCCGTTATTTGCCCTATAAATATGGCCCTTTTGGGGATGGTCAGTTGGAAGTCTCACCTGACGGGAGGACGCTGCACGCAGGCCTCTCAATCGGAACTCCAGCCTGGCTGTTTCCACAGGTTTTCCCCAGCTGATGAGGTTGGTTGTTGTAAGTACCTGATTTGATGTAACTTTGCCTTATTCTCATTTATTGCCTACTGTTAACTTTCATCTATATGTAGATTCCTTTCCTCTTCTGTTTCTGTTAGATTTCTATGATAATAATGCAGTTTTCTTTCCTTTTTGGAACTGAAACACAGCTGTTGTGAATCTTTTGTTCAGAACGCTTAACTTTACTGGGAAAGAAAACATTTTATATCCCTTCGTGTTGGCCTTGCTCCTAGAAAACCTAAGGCTGAGTTGATTGCTCACATGGAGCAATTTCTAAGCAACAAGTTCAATTACTGGTTTGTCTACCTCTGCCATTAGATACACAATTGTCTCTCAGCTCCAAACTTAGCCTTCTATGCTCGACTTTGTGAGTCTGGGGCTTGGACTCTGCAAACATCTCTGCTCTACCTGCTAGTTGCCTCTTAGGACCTTCTAATAGAGGATGCCAAAGGGAGAGGGCAAGGCTCCAGGAAAGAGAATGGGACTTGCTATTCCCGTTTGCTTCTTATGGGATTGCTGCTTGTGTCCTGTTCCAGTGAGCATCAGCTACCCTCCTCATGCTGACAGCACCTGGTCCTTGCAGGAGGTCCTTTCCAACACTTTCAGAATGAGTTGAGCAGTGCCCTTCCGCAGAGGTCTGAGTGTTGTCTCCATGGACTCCTACGTTTCTTAGTATTCATCATTCTAACAACTTCTCTCAGCTCCTTCAGTACCAAGGGTGGTGGCTGCTTCCTGCAGTTGGAATCTACACAACACCGTAGTGTTATCATTCTGCTTTTCCAGTTACCTTTGCACAACTCTGTATAGCCGGTTAATGATTCTTTATATTAAATTCTCTGATCTGGTGGGATTTCTGTCTCCTTACCAGACCCTGACTGGAATACTTTCCTCTCTGCTTTCTGAGGTCCTTTTTGTAAATCAATCTTTCTTATTTTGTCTGATCAAATAATTTGTATTATATATTTTGGAAATAGAATCAAAATAATATTTTCCTATATAATCTCTGGATTTCAACGTTTCTTTTTTCCCCCGACCTCTCATGTAATTCCTACAGCCACAGCATTGGGAACCCTTCTCCCAGCTTGAGCCCCTTTTCTCCTCTTAGTGCTTGAGTGGTACAAAGAAGACAATGAAAATTCAGACTCAGGGAAAAAGCACTCAGTCTTTAACCAAGGACATCATCCCCTGCACATTCCCCACATCTGCTTAGGTGTGGGATTCAAGTCTAGTTTCTCTTTAGAAAGGAGACATACATGGCCCTCTCCCCAGTATGTTGTTTTGTTCTACAGATGTCAGTAGAAAAGGCTTTCTAGTGAGTGGGAAGAGGAAGTCATTATTCTTTGTCTGGGGGTTTGGACCATAGTGTTCTACAGTGGTTAAGCTCCTCTTTCCCGCAGACTTATTTCCACATTTCTTCTTTGCTGTTGTGTTTTCAGACTCTGAGGTTATTCTGCTACAAAGCGTGGCTCTCTTTCCTACTACAGCTGTCCTCTCTCCACATTTGACTTCATCCTGGGTGCCCGACTGGCTGCATCATCCACATGTTTGGAGCTGCTGCACTTTGGCAATATTTGAAGCATTGGCAGGACGTTACCCTGTGAGTTGCTATGAAGAGAGGAAACAAGACTTTGGGGACTTTGTAGAGGAAGGAAAGAAAGAGCAAGAAGAGCTGAGAGGTATCCTGAGATGAGGTAAGCGGGCTTACGCTTCAGAAAGGAAATGTGAGCAGAGGAAGTAGACGCATGGGCAGACTCAGGTTGAGGGAACAGGGCATTTGGGCTACTTGTCAAGCAACCACTTGTCAAGCATGGATTAAAATCACAATCTGGGCAAATTACTGTCTTTAATGTCATGTGGAATACAAAGAAGGGCACAAGATATGGTGCTTGGTTTTGAGAAAGTGATACGAAAGTGATGGATAATGCCCACAGAAGGAGGTATGAGGCAGTGCCAAGTGGTCAAGAAGACAGGAGACTCCGGTAAGGCTTTAGGGTGGAGAGAGTAGTCAACAGTTTCAAATACTGCTGGGAAACTTGAGAAAGCTAAGGAGAAAGAGACCTCAGAGATGGCAATTAGCACTGGCAACCCTGTGGAAAACTGGAAGCAGGTTCATGGTTGGGGGGCAGGTGAGATGGACCTTTTATTTCTATAAGATTGGAGTATCTCTAGGATAGGATACCAGTGTCCATCCCTGAAAGCCAGTAGCCAGCATCCAACTGTGCAAAGCCAAGGATAATGGCTAAGCTATCTTGGAGTGTGGTATTACACTAGTAAGCCCATAGCTGACCCTGTGGTTCTGTAACCTACCTCATAATTTCCCTGCAGGCTCATTCTCATTCATGAACTGGGTGAAAGGGGAAAGGGAGGTGGCATTGGGTGGCACAGGACCACCATGGTTCTTATTTCCCTTTTTGCTCCTATTGACCACTGCCTGATGCATGGCAATCATCTGGATGGTCCCGAACACAGTGCTGGCTGGGAAACCATGCCTGCGGATTGCCACCCAAATTTCAAAAGTATGTTTAAGTCTATGTATGGTAGTGACTCATCCATTAGCTGAACAAGCTTCTCTGACATGACTTTGCTGGCATCCCTTTGGGGTTTGCATTATGACATCAACTTGACTTTTCCCTGGGCAGCATTTATAATTAGGTAGATTGATTTGTCTTCTTGGTCTGCTGTAGCTGAATGTGTCTGCCTAGGTCCCAGAGCTGTGTTGGGGAGAATATGGAGCCTACAACCTAGTCCCAGGAGTGAAAAGGAGCAGTTGAGTGGTAGGATGTCTGGAATTTCTAAGGGAGGATGGTGGGGATTCCTAGGTCTCCCAACAGCCCCAAGAAGTCAGTGCAGAGGAGAACATAAGCTCCTTCCTAAAGGAGGAGCTGGAGGGGGAGGAATAAAAGAGTAGGCAGCAGTTGCTTTGTGAAGCTAGGGAAGAGATACCTGGCTCTGTCCCAAGTGAAAGTCTCTTACTAGATTTGCCTTAGATTTGATAAGATGTTGAGTAAACATGATGTGGTAATAATCTGGAAGCAGATGCCTGACTGTAGGATGACTGCATTTATTAGAGCAGTGCCAGTAGCTCTTAGATTTTTTTTAATTTTTAAAAAGACTTTATTTATTTATTTATTTATTTATTTGAGAGAGAGAGAGAGAGAGCAAGCACAAGGGGGGAGAGGGGCAGAGGAGAGGGAGAAGCAGATTCCCCTGCTGAGCAGGGAGCCTGACGTGGGCCTCGATGCCAGACCACGGGATCATGACCTGAGCCGAAGGCAGACATTTAACTGGCTGAGCCACCTAGGCACCCCAGTTCTTAGATTTTTAAGGAAGTCTGTCCAACATTATAGGTACAAGAAAGCAGGACTGGAGTTTCTAGGTGCTTGATGAAGGTGAAGGAGGTGTGTGGGTGAATAGAATTGAGGGTCAAGTCCTCACATTTCAAGAAAAGAGATGGAATGGGAATGTATCTGGAGTTTGCTAATAGCCATTGGGGAACTGAATCTCTTTCATGCACTTCCCCCTGCCTCCCATCTTCATTTGGGCAGAAGCTAAAAATCTGCCAGGTGTCTTGTGTTCCTGCTATTACTGTTATTACTGTTATTATTGCTTCACATTTTTATGGGGCCTCATATTTTTTTTTCTTTTTTAGAGAGAGAGTAGAGGGGAAGGGCAGAGGGAGAGGGAGAGAGAGAGAATCCCAAGCAGGCTCCATGCTCAGTACAGAGCCTGACGTGGGACTTGATCTAATGACCCTGAGATTATGACCTGAGCCAAAATCAAGAGTCAGATGCTCAACTGACTGAGCCACCCAGGCGCCTCTGGGGCCTCATAATTTTAATTGCACTTGCATATTATATATTCACTTGGTCTCCACATGAGCACTGTTGGAGACAATAATATGGAAAATTATAATGACATTGGTAACACCACTCACTGGCTTTATTGCTTTGGCCTAGGGCTCTTTGCTGTTCTGGATTAGACAACAGGCAGAAATTAATGCAGACAGTTGAGGTGCCTGAGTGGGTCAGTCAGTGAAGCGTCCACCTCTTGATTTCAGCTCAGGTATTGATCTCAGGGTGGTGAGTTCAAGCCCCATGTTTAAATCAATCAATTAATTAATTAATTAATGCAGAAGGTCAAGAAGAATCTCAGTTTATCCTCAGCTTGATGGTCCCCCATCCTACCCAACAGCCAGGTTGCCACTGCATCTGGCAGAATGAGCTCTTTACCATTCCCAGGATTCATGCTGGACAGTGGAAGGCCTGGTTCTCAAGCTCCAGGCCAGGTTTCCAGTGGAGGTATCTCTCTCTGGCTGTAGGCAACTTGAAAGAGCCCCAAGCCCGTGTGCCCTATATAAGTAGTCCTCTGGGCCCTCCCTTGGCTTTGCTCCTGGGCCACCTGGTCCTTCTTTAGCCCCTACCTCAAGTCCTTGGTCCTCTCCGACTTAAATATGTCACCAGCCCCAAGGCAGTACTTAGGGGTATGCCTATCTTTGCCCTCACTTAATCCTGTCTTTTCTTGGGATCTAGCCTCAATGGAAGAGGAAGGGAATTCCTCCCAAAAAGTGCACTTTTTATTTCCATAGTTAAAATGTGATTGTATAGGAGCACCTGGGTGGCTCAGTCCGTTGAGCATCCAACATTGGATTTCAGCTCAGGTCATGATCTCAGGGTTATGAGATTAAGCCCTGTGTTGGGCTCCATGCTGGACGAGCCTGCTTGAGATTCTCTCTTTCCCTCTCCTGCCCCTCCCCCAATGCTCTCTCTTTCTCTTAAAAAAAAAAGATCATATAAATAACACATGCTTTTTATTTGAATTTGAGTAACACATGGAAATATAAAGAGGAAAATAAAAGACACCTGAAATCTCACTGCCTTGAGAGATAACTAACAGTTTGGTGACCATCCTTTCAAGAACCTCTTTATTCATTCAGGTATACACGTGTATAGTTTTACATGAATGGGATCATATCACATATACTTTGTGTGCATGTGTGTGTGTGCACGCCCGTGCGTTTTAAGTCATGAATTTCTTTCTCCCTATCTCTTCTTCCTAAATGAACACCCTATCCCCCTGTTTCTGTCCTACATATGATCAATATTATTATCTGCTGTGTACCCTTCTATATTCTTCATATCCAATTGCTATCATACAGATATATATGTATATTTATGTATCTGTGATTATATAATATGCATATACTTTATAAATAAATAGGTTTTTTTCTTGGTTTTGAAATGTGATATACTTTAATCCATACTTTCTTTCATCACCTTGCTTTTCTTTTTTAAGATTTATTTATTTCAGAGAGAGAGAGAGCACACAAGCTAGAGGGGCAGAGGGAGAGAACCTCAAGCAGACTCCACAGAGCACCAATCCCACAACCATGAGATCATGACCCAAGCCAAAACCAAGAGTCAGACTCTCAGCTGACTGCACCACCCAGGCTCCTGACCTTGCTTTTCTTATTTAGTAATACCTTATGTTCACACTTCCAAGTTACCCACTGTAATTCTATTCCATATCAACATTTCATTTCATAACATGGTAGAATCCCCCAAATGATACACATATGTTTGGTTTCCAGTCGGGACCACTGTGAACAATGCTGCAATAAATATCCTGTTCCTTTCAAATAAGTTCTTTTATTTCTCTAGGATAGCTATCTAAGAGCCAGAACTGCTGGTTCAAAAGTATATGCATTTTAAATATTAATAGATATGGCCAGATTGCCTTCCAAAAAGGCTTGAACACTTCAAAGTTTCACGAGCATAATTTCTTTTTCTCCTTTCATTTCCTCCACATTCCAGGCAGAAATAGAGAATTATTTCTCATTGTTGTTTTAATTTATAGTTTTCTGGCTTCAAATGAATTTAAGCATCTGTTCCTATGGCTGGCTGTTTGGCAAATTGACTATGACTTTTGCCCCTTTGTCTATGAGATTGTTCATCTTTTTCTAATCAATTTGTAAGAGTTCTTTGTATATTATAGAAGTTGTGGTGGAGAGAACACTTCTTCCCCACTTTTGATGTTTCCACCTAGGAGGGACAGACATTAGTGTAATGTTTCTGTCAGCTCTAAACTCTTCATTCATTTCCCTTCTGGGGTAGAGAGACTGAATCTGACTGGTGAGTTTGGGAGGAGAGGTTGGATGTGGTAAGCCCAGACCCTTCTTATCTGTGTTTTCTGGGAGTGAGATGTCACTCAGAGTATATGTTCTTAATTGCACTCCACTGTCTTTTAATTGGTGAGTTTAACCTATTGACATTTATTGCAATGACTGTATAAATTAGGACTTGTTTCTTCTGTTTTATTTCAAATTTCCCATTTATCATACTTTCTTTTTTTCTCCTTCCCTACTTTCCAATGGATGAATCAAATTTTTTTCCTGATGTTTTAAACATTTTTACATTCTATTTTTAGTCTTATATTCATTACTTGTACTTATGTTTACCTACCTCTATTGATGTCTTATGTTTACTTACCCCTTATTGATTTTAACATAGTACTGGAGGTAGTGAGGGAAAATAAGTAAGAAAGTGAAATAAAAAGCATGTAGATTTGAAAGGAAGAAGTAAAACTCTCTATTTTCCAGATGACATGAACTTGTATAAATAAAATTCTAAGGAATACACTAAAAACTATTAGAGCTGATAAACAAGTTCAACAAGGGTGCAAGAATCAAGATTAATACGCAAAAATAAATTATATTCCTAAACACTATGAGTGAACAATCCAAACATAAAATTTTAAAATAATTTCATTCATAATAGCATCAAAAAGAAGTATATCATTATCTGTATATTCCCCTTTGAACAATACAAATACTTTAGTATACTCTCACATCCCCTAATCTTACCCTATCCACCATCTCCACTATGTTGATATTGTGTAAAATTTAGTTATGAATTATATGGATATACATGTTTTTCTTTTCTTCTCTCTAGTCCCTATTTTTTCTCCTTTTTATTGAGGTATAGTTTGCATATGGTCAGTTGCACAGATTTGTGTATAACTAATTTGGACAAATATATGTAATATGTAAAACCATCGCCCAATTCAAGATAAAGGACATTTCCAGAATGTCCCTCATGCTCCCTTAGGGTCAGCCCCTTCCACCAGAGCCAACTGCTATTATGATTTCTATCACCATAGATTAGTTTGCCTCTTCTAGAATTTCTTACTAAGGGGTGCCTGGGTGGCTCAGTCAATCAAGTATCCAACTCTTGATTTAGGCGCAGGTCATGATCTCAAGGTCCTGGGATCAAACCCCGCATCCAGCTCCATGCTCAGCAGGGAGTCTGCTAGAGATACTCTCTCCCTCTCCTTCTGCTCCTCCCCCTGCTTGCACTGTCTCTCTAAAATAAATAAATAAATCTTAAAAAAAGAATTTAGAATTTCATGCTAAAAGAATCATGTAATATGTGCCTTTTGTGTTTTGCTTTTTTCACTCAACCTTGTATTTTTGACAGTCGTTCATGTTGTTGCATTTATCAGTAGTCATTTTCTTTTTCTTGCTAGTTGTTATTCAATTGTATGAACATACCAAAACTTGCTTATCTAATCTTCCACTGGTGGATATTTGCGTTTTCTTTTTCAGTTTGGGAATATTATGAATAAAACTGCTATGAATATTCTCATATGTTTCTTGTGGACATAAATAGAATTGCTGGATCATAATTGCTCCAAGGGTGTGCTGGAACTTCTCCACTAGACACCTGAACTTTTACAAAAGCCCTCTCATCCACAGTGACTGTCATTATTGGTCTTGATAGGGGAGACAGTAGAAAACTCTTATTTCACCATGTTTATAATGACACTCCTTCTGATTTTACACTTTTACCTATCTAGGGTCTTGATCACCTACCAGATGTCTAGTAAACAACTCCAGGCTCCCACAGACCTATTCATCAGACAGTTCAAGTGGCACATGACTGTGGTTGTGGGATCAGTCATTGCAATTTGTGTAAGTATATTTCCTTCCACTTGTCTCTGTCTGTCCATAAAGCTTGAACCAACTGCTTTCATCTAGGAGAAGGAGACTGAGGGAAGCTCTCCATTTTGTCATCCTTTTTTCCTCTTTGTAATCCAGAAACAGAAATGACAAAGAGGGACAAGCTCTTAGAAAAAGAATGAGCAAATTATATCAGGTAGGGGTAGCTGTAATGGAGTCCAAAACATTAGCCCAAAAAGCAGTTTGCTTGAGGGGAAGATGGAAACTTGAGCTATCCATGCTTTCTCTTTCCCCAGTGTGCTATATTTCTGCTCCAGCTTATGTGGCTCCTTTCTAGTTCTTAAAACTGAGATAGCCTCCATACCTTGTCTCTAAGGATACCCTGCTCTCCCTCTCTACCTCTGTGCATATGTAGAAGTTTTTTTTTCCCCTTGGTTCTGCTGAAAAAGAGTTGAATTCTTCAAAAAGAAGCTTTACCAGGAATAAACAGGGAAAAAGGTAAAAGAAACCTTAAATATATAAATCTGTGTATTTACAAAGGACAAATCATTTATGTTAAGCTAAATAACAACTGTCTTCAAACTGAGTTGCTTCTACAGCTCCTTTTTCTGGGTGTTGAAAGTTTTTGTCATTTAGCCTGGGATAAGTTCATGTTGTTGCTATGACTAGTTCTGGTGAAACTGAGAATCTCTTCTTGAGCATCCTTTCTTGTTTTGGGTTCTTTATCAGAGAACAGGAGATGATAATTCAGTAGAAAAGTGCTGTCTTAGAATAGAGTGTATATTTTAGGGATATGATCCTGACAGAGGAAAAGATTACCCCAAGAGATGGCATTTCCTCATATCACTATAAACCCTTGGTGTTTATGGAAGAGGGCAGTCAAGAGGGGTGGCAGCTGGGCAAGAGCAGGAAAAGTTTGGGAAATTGGTTTCATACAAGGAAATCAGGTAAGTAAGTAAATGCATTCAGGATAATGAGAAACCAGTTTCTCATTGTTGAAGGAGTTACAGATATGGAAAGGGGAAGACTAGAATAGACCCTGAGGTGTTGAACTGGAATTGAAGGGATAAAGGGAGTTATTTTATAATGTTAAAAAGGAGCAATTCACCAACCCATCAAGAGGACATAACAGACCTGTTTATGCACCTCATAGCAGAGTTTCAATATATATGAAACAAAAACTTGTAGAACTTCAAATAAAAATAGATTCACAATTAGAAATTTCAGTATCCCTTCATCCATAATTGAAAGCACAGGTCAACAGAAAATAAGTTAACAGAAGATTTGAACCAACTTGACCCAATTGTGTCATTTATAGAACACTCCTCACAACAGCAGAATACACATTCTTTTCAAGTGCACATGGAATGCTTACCAAAATAGATTAAATTCTGAATCATAAAACAAATCTAAATAAATTAAAAATATTTCAAATCAAGCAAAACTCTGTTATCTGACTACATTTAAAATACATTAGAAATCAGGGTGTCTGGTTGGCTCAGTCGGTTAAATATCTCAGCGCAGAGTCTGCTTCTCCCTCTCCCTTTCCCTCTGCCCCTCCCCCCACTCATGCTCTCTCTATCTCTGTCTCTCAAATAAGTAAAATCTTTAAAAATCAATCAATAACATTCAAAATCAATAACAGAGATTTCTAGAAAATCCCCCCAATATTTGGAAACTAGATAATATCTAAATAGTCCATGGGTCAAAGGAAAAATCTTAAAGGAAATTATGAAGTATTTTGAATGGATGGAAAATAAAAACAGACCTATTAATTTTGTGGGATACTCAAAGGGAAATTTATAGCACTAAACACCTTTGTCAGAAAAGAAGATCTCAAATCAATGAACTCAGTTTCTACCTTAAGAAACTGAAAAAGAAGAGCAAATTAAGCCCTATGTTAGCAGGAAAAATATATATATCAAAACAGAAATAAATAAAATAGAAAACAAAAACATTATGGAAAATAAATTGAAACCTGGTTCTGTGAGAAGATCGATAAAACTGATAAACCTCTAAAAAAAAATAAAAATAAATTTTAAAAACCCCTGATAAACCTCTAGTCTAAAATCATGAGGAAAAAAGAATAAAGACAAAAAATATCAACATTAGGAAAGCAAGGCGTATCTCAATAAGTATTCTACAGATATTAAAATAATGAGACACTATGAACAAATGTAAGCCAGTAAATTTGACAACTTTGATGTAATAGACAAATTCCTTAAAAGATACAAACAACAAAAGATGACTCAAAAAGCAATATAGGGGCACCTGGGTGGCTCAGTCGTTAAGCGTCTGCCTTGGGCTCAGATCATGATCCCGGGGTCCTGGGATCGAGCCCCACATCGGGCTCCCTGCTCGGTGGGAAGCCTGCTTCTCCCTCTCCCACTCCCCTTGCTTGTGTTCCCTCTCTCGCTGTGTCTCTCTCTGTCAAATAAATAAATAAAATCTTTTTTAAAAAAAAGATTAAAAAAAAAAGCAATATATAGCCTGAATAGCCCTATATCTATTATAGAAATTGAATTAGTGGTTAAAAAACCTTCCTGGAAGAACACGTCATTACCAAGTGGAGTTTATCCCAAGTGTGCAAGGCTGATTCAACATTCAAACATCAGTAAATATAATTTACCACTTTAAAGGCCTAAGGGAAAAAAATATATGATCATCTCAATAGATGCAGAAAAAGCATTTGATGAAATTCAACATCTATTCATTATTAAAAGTCTTAGCAAAGGAGAAATAGAAGAGAATTCACTTAACTTGGGAGAGGGAATCTACTTAATCATATGTAATGGTTAAAGACTGAATGCTTTTCCCAGGGATCTAGAATATGGCATGGATATCTGCTTTCAGCACTCCCCTTACACATTGTACTGGAAGTCTTAACCAGTGCAATAAGGCAAGGGGGAAAATGGTATACAGATTGGAAAGGAAGTAATAACTCCCTTTCTATTCACAGAAGACATTATTTCTCATTTAGAAACCCCCAAGAAATCTCCAAAAGTCTCCTAGAATTAATAAATATGTTCAGCAAGTTCACAAGGAAAAGGTCAATATACAAATCAATTGTATTTCTATATATGAACAATTAACAATTGGAAACAAAAAAATTTTTAAATACCATTTCCAGTAGCACCCCCTAAAAAAGAGAGAAATACTTAGATATAGATGTTATAAAGTATGTGCAAGATCTATACACAGAAAACTACAAAACACTGATGAAATAAATCAAAGAAGACCTAAATAAATTAAGAGATATACCATGTTAATGGAGTAGAGAGTCAACATTGCAGATATGTCACTTATGGGGGGCGGGAAATGTCATTTAAAAAGAAAACCTTAAGTAGAAAATACTAAATCACGAAGCGAATTTAGGATAGTTAAATGATATAAAACCAATATATAAAAATCAACTATTTCTATATACTAGCAGTAAACAGATGGAAGGCTTATGGGTGGGGGCTTTTCAATGTAGGGTGATTGGGCCTGCTGGTTTAATGGAGAACCCATATGTTAGTACCAATAGGTCTTTCCTCTCAGACAGGTCAGATCCTCAGAGAAATTTTCCAGGATTCTGATTTGAGGTTGGTGGCCTATGCTTAGCTGTCAGTTTTCTAGGAGTTGAGTCTGGGAAGAAGGCGGGAGGTGAGGTTTGGGAAGGTAGGGAAGAGCTAAGCATTCAATATGTAATCATGCCACTCCCTGGGAAGGGCTCCCCAGACTTCATTTTCCATGGTCCTTGGCTTCATCATCTGGGAAGTTTCTCCTTATCCATAGTCCACCTTGGTCACATCTGAAGTGGACAATGAAGAGGTGATATCTAGTTTAACAAAGGACTGTCAATTATCTGTTAAATACCTTTTTCTAAAAACAGAATCTCTAAGCCAGGACTTTTTTGTTTTTCTGGAGAGCTGGTTTACTAGCACATTACCTCAGAGATCCCTGAGTTTCAGGGAACATAGGCCCTTACCCAAATCCCAAGCCCGCCAGTTGAATTATAACTGGTCTCAACCAATCATGATAATGTCCTTCTCCTAGCTCTGGTGGCCAACTGACCGCTGATAATGACATAAGCCAAAGTGTTCTGGGTGGGGCTTTCGGGAAAATGTTTGCTTTCCTAATTTAAAGGAGAAAATCCACCAAGCAGTTTCCCATTCCCCATTTTACTTGCTGGCACATGGACATGCGCACCGGAGGTACAGCCATCTTGCACCAAGTCAACATAATAAGGACAGCAGATGGATCTGGATCCTTGCTGACATTGTTGGAGCCACTAAACAGCCCGTGATGTCCTATTCCTGGACATCTCATTACGTAAGAAAAACAAAACCATCATTCTTAAGCCATTCTGGTTGGCTCTTCTGTAACCATTCCTAGCTCCTATAAATAATGTAGTTGAGCATCTTTGTCTGATGTTTATTTTTTTTTATTTAAAGATTTTTATTTATTTATTTGACAGACAGAGACACAGTGAGAGAGGAAACACAAGCAGGGGGAGTGGGAGAGGGAGAAGCAGGCTTCCCACCGAGCAGGGAGCCCGATGTGGGGCTCGATCCCAGGACCCTGGAACCATGACCTGAGCAGAAGGCAAACGCTTAACGACTGAGCCACCCAGGCGCCCCTCTGATGTTTATTTTCTTTTATAGTTCCCCTTCTGTAACATGCCTATTCATATACTTTGCCCATTTCTCCCCTGGACTATTAATTGTATTCATGTTGATTTGTGGTCATTACTATCTTCTGGGCATTAATCCTTTGTCTGTTATATATGTTGTAAATATCATATTTTGTCAATTCCAAGATGTGCATTTTTTCATATTTGAACATCTCCAAAACTGAGACTAGTCATATAAATTATAGTCTCTCATATTGCAGTCAGTAGGGGGCAGAGTTGGCATTGCTGTTGTCATAACCTCAGGCTTGAAGTTTAGACTCTAACTTGCTCAGATCCCTACCAAGGCCATGGGCGGGGTGCTAGCAATGTCATGTGGTCTGTAAATTTTACAGTAGTAAAATATTTTAACCTCAATCTGTTAAGGTCATGTATCTTTCTATTACAACTTCCTCAACGTCAGGTGATATTGGAGTGGTTGGTCACAGGCATTTTTTTAGAGCCTGTTAAGAGAAATTTGAGCTGAGGAACATTTAGTTGTGATGTAATGTGGTTTGCAGTCATTCTTGGGTATAGCTAAGTTGTAGCTAATTGTCTTGGTATAGGAATGGCTTCCAGGAATACTCCTCCCCACACTGTGCCAACCCAGCATCACCACATAAAGAAGCAGCCAGAAATCCTATCATGATATGAATGTTCCTATGACACCCAGTACCAATAGTGGAGGTATTGGAGGAGAAACAAATCTGAAACAGCATATTGCAAGATGGCCGACACACCTCCAGACACTGAATGCACATCTCAGGTGGAAATAAAATAGAGGTGGCCCCAGCTTTATTCGTCTTTTTGTTAGGTGAGTGACAGCTGTCTCAGATTATCTCTCATCAGACCTCTCCTGGTATATTATTAGCCAGAACTGAAAAACTCTCAAGAAGACTGGGGAAGTGTGGAATGTGAATGTCACGACTGGCTCAAGCCAATAACAGTATCCTGCATGATAATTATCACATTTGGCTATATTCTGTCCCAAACAAAAATGGGATATTGGCTAGGCAACCAACAGTGTCTGTCACAAACACCCTCCCCAAGTCTAAACCTAAGGAAACCTGCTTGCAGGAGAGCCCAGATCTGCCCAAGAGACGCACTTACACAGCATCACTGTCTCACATACACAGGCCCTGAGAGTTTAGAATGAAGGAAGAACGAGAACAAGGAAGAAGAGCCTCCAGGGCCAACAGGACTCCCAAACTATCACTGCACCAGACCCACACCCACCGAAGTCAGAAAGTGATAGCAAAATCTCACCCCTCTGAGCAGTTAACCCAGGAAACAATGTTCCCAGAACCTAATACAATGCAACCTCTGGTTTTGCCAAAGAACAAAGCTGAGCTTCAGAGGTAGCTGAAGGCAAGTCAGTAGGCAAAGTAGAGAAAAGCTTCTTGGTTTTGGCCCCACCAGAGGTTGGTCTGCACTGGTTGTCTGAAGTCCGCGAGCTATGAACTTAAATTCTGTTGGGACATTTCCCCCCACTGAGGGTGATTGTGTCCTGTGCATACTCTAGCAGTAGGGAAAATCCACTTCTGCATGTTTCCTCCTCTTCCAGAGAATGGGGTGTGGGACATTCCCTTCTTTTTGAAAAATGGAAATGTGTAATAGCAAAACCTTCATCATCAGATCTTGCTTGAAGGGCCCATCTTCCCCAGATCATGTGTGTTTGAAACATCTCAATTTCCCATTCCCCTTTAAGTTCCATAGTCCTGATATCCAACTGCTGTGTAAGGTGTGGGTTCTATAAATGATACAACCTTGAGAAATACAGCAAAACCCACAGACATATGGTTTTAAACAAGAGTTGGTATCTGCATATGTGTGTGGTGGCTCTGACACCAGCTTTGGTTCAGAAGCAACATGAGGTAGGGCAGGTAGGATTCCTGCCTGAGACCTACCAGGCAGAGGAGAACTGAGTCTGGTTAACTGACAATGCCTTCCCAGAAAAAAGGTGAAGAGACACAAACCACTGGCAGGTTCCTCTTTCTCTACCCACAGATCTTGTACATCAGAGTTTCCTGGCATGACACCACCGTTCCTCTGCCCCCACAGCCCCACCCACCCCGCAAGTCTTCTGGCTCTCTCCCCCAGGAGCTCTCGGACCTGACCCATCTTCTGCACTGGCCTCCCACCCTGGGAGATGGGGGGGACCTTTTGGCCTCCACCAGTCCCCAGACCTCCACCTACCACCTGAGGGGACCTCCCCAGGCCAGCTACACCCTGGGAGGCTACCTGGAGGCCATTCTTGTCGCAAGAGACCACTGGGGCAGGCCCAAGACCCATGGTGGGGATCTGTTTCGGGCACAGCTCCTGGGTCCCTACCTGAAGGCAGGAGTCCCTGGAGATATCCAGGATCTGGAGAATGGCACCTACCTGTTGTCCTTCCCCCTGCTCTGGGCTGGACAGGCCCAGGTGCAAGTACGGCTGATCCACTCCAGCGAGGCAGTCAGAGTCCTGCGGAGAATCTGGAGAGACCAGTGGGCCACGGTCGATTTCACGGGCTATTTCCGAGGACCCACAGGATATGAAGAAATTGTGACTTGCAATGTTAACCCCCTGCTAACTGGGGAGGAAGAATCTACCTGTCACTACAGGGATGAAGATTCTGGTGAGCTCTGGTTCTGTGCTCGACCCCCCACCCTGCCCTGTGACTCACTGGTAGGGCATTCAAGTGGACATTATTGGAATGTGACCACACCACACGAGGAGGCCCTGCTGGCATGGTAAGAAACCCAGCATCATCTGGGATGTCTGCCCCCACCCCTGAACCCTGGTCCCTGTGATTTTTCTGCCTGAGCCACTACCCTTATTCATCTGTTCCCTTCTGTTAAACATGTTTCCTTCTGCACGACAGGTCTCCTACTAAGTGCTGACTACCTTTTTTTTTTTTTTTTAGATTTTATTTATTTATTCATGAGAGACAGGGAGAGAGAGAGAGAGAGGCAGAAGCAGGCTCCCTGCTGAGCAGGGAGCCCGATGCAAGACTCGATCCCAGGACACTGGGATCATGACCTGAGCCGAAAGCAGACACTTAACCATCTGAGCCACCCAGGCGCCCAAGTGCTGACTACTTTTATGTAATGGTCGGCATCCCTGCCCTCTACAAGCTTTCAGTAAGGAGACTCATGGCTTTTGAAAACACAGTGTGATGAGTACTTATGTGTGCACGGAGTGGTGTGAGGGCATGGAGAAGGGGCACCCCACCTGGCAGGTCATGCAGGTGGCAACTTAGCTAAGCTTAAAGGAGAACCATGGACCTCTGGCAAAAGAAAAGGATTCCAGGCCTTGCTGCTCTTCTGATGGCCCTTGTAAGGAGAGATGTGCTGCTGAAATTACCAGCATATGTGGTCAGGGAGTATGGAGGATGGATGTGACCTCCCTGAGTGAGAGGGGAGCAGAGCCTGCAGCCTGGAAACTGGGAATGGCTGAGAACTGTCCTCAGTCTTGGGGGAGCAAGGCTCCCTGGGGGGACAGAGAATGGGAGTTGGGGAGGGGAGACACAGCAAACAGCCTGGCTCACTGTGAGCCCTACTGTCCCTAAGATCTGAGGCGTGGTGGGAACAGAGAGACCCCAGGGAAGGGAGGCATTTTGAGAGACCCCAAGGAGGAGGGAGGCATTTTTTAAGGTGGGAGACCTGGATATCTGGTCTCCAGCAGGGAGAGTAGGGGATGGAGGCAAAAACAGGGTCCTAGAAGATGGCTGGGTGGGGGCAGAGCAGGGGTGAGAGGACACCCCTACTGAGTGGGGGGAGAGAAGAGCCAGAGGTGTTCTAGGGGAGGGCTGGCCGCTGGGATGGATGCTGCTTTGCAGCCCCAAGGAGCACGGAAGTTCTCACTGGCTGCCAGGAGGACGGGAGGGGGTGAGCCAAGCTGGAGACGCCCGAGCTGCCAGGGTGCCTGCCGGCCCCACGAGACGCTCATTTCTGGGAGGCTCTCGGTAGCTCAGTCTGGGGAATTCCACTAACATTGACTTCCTGGCATGAGAATTTAGCGCCAGGAAACCTTGGTGTTTCCAGACCAATTCTTACACTGCCTTTGGTCAGAAAAGGAGAACCACACATTCTTTTTGCATTGGTTGATTAAAAATAACTCTAATGCTAAATACAGGAGCCATCTCAAGACGTCACTCGGGGTACAGTCCTGAAGTCTCTGGAGTGAGTGTGTGGGTTCTGATCCCAGCTCCACCTGCTCCGACTTGCTGGCTCCTATCCGTGTGATCTCTGGGAAGTCACTTAACCTTTCTGTTCTCTCATCCGTAGAGGGGAATAATGATAGTACTTCCCTCATAGACTTGTGGTAAAGAACAAATACATTAATGTGTGTAAAGTGCTTAGAACAGGGACAGCATATAGTGGCTCTGTTGGCTCTTACAATCTTGTCCCAATTGTTTTGCTGCTGTTGAGTGGCCCCTGCTCTGTTGGACATTGTCCGAAGGCCTGGAGATCCTGGGGATGGGAGAGCAGGGCAGAAGCAGACCCGTCCCATGGGAGCCAACAGTGTGCTGATAGAAGACAGGTGTTAAAGAGATAACCACACATGTGGCAAATGTGTAGTGGACATGAATTTGCAGCCCCAAGGTCAGGTGTTTTCTTTACATCGACTTTAATCCCATCCGAGGACCCCTGCAGCTGGGTGGTGGCAAGAGCTCCCTCACCCAAGGTCCTGCAAAGAAACTGACACCTTGGCCATCTGGGATCCGTCCTTAGTCCTCTGTCCACACTGGTCACCCCAAAGTGCCCACTGTCCAAACTTGTGTAATCTTGGGGGCTCTGCTGGGAGGGAAGGCATCTCCACCTGGGTCCAGAGTCCGTGGGACCATCCTTCACCTGCTTCCTGAAGCTGTCACCTCTAGGGGGCGCTAGGGCCCTGACACTCAAGGAAGGCCATAAGCAGGCATTTTTCTAGATTGTAGGAATATTCTCATCCCCTCTCCCCCGAGAAGCAAATTCTCCTCTCCTCCTCAGACACAATCCCTTCAAGCAGTCCGTTCCTTCATTCAGCAAATGCATGCCGAGCACCTTCTACATGCATGCTCCCACTGGAGGCACTGGGAATCCAGCACCATTTACCCTGCTCTGGTAAAGCTTACTTAAGACAGGAGGGAGGGTCAGAAACAATAAACATGGCAATAAGTAAATAGTATATAGACTGTTAGAAGGAGATAACGTGAGGGGCGCCTGGGTGGCTCAGTTGGTTGAGCGACTGCCTTCGGCTCAGGTCATGATCCTGGAGTCCCGGGATCGAGTCCCGCATCGGGCTCCCTGTTTGCAGGGAGTCTGCTTCTCCCTCTGACCCTCCTCCCTCTCATGCTCTCTGTCTCTCATTCTCTCTCTCTCAAATAAATAAATAAAATCTTAAAAAAAAAAAAAAAGAAGGAGATAACATGCTAGGGGAAATTTAAAATACACAGGAGGTGAGGATTAGGAGTATGATGGGGATAGGTTGCAGTGTTAAATAGGGCATCAGGGTAGACCTCATTAAGAAGGTGACATCTGAGCAAAGACTTGAAGGGGATGAGAGAGTTGACCCAGGATATAACTGAGAGAAGAGGTTTAAGGCAGAGGAAATGCTGTGGTGTCCCTGGTGTGTCTGAGGAACAGCAAGGAAGTCAAATAGCTGAGATGGGGCAGAGGACAGGGAGGTGGCACATGAAGACCAGTGGCATTAAGGGAAGGACATGGCATGACCAGGAAGCGCCCTGTAAGCACGGTAATTTTTGCTGTGAGTGAAAAGGGAGTCACTGAAGGATTTTAAGCAGAAGATAGGCATCCCTGATCACATTTTTAAAGGGTCTCTCAGACCGTTGTATTGAGAATGGATTGCAGGTTAAGGGAGAATCAGGGAGACTGAAAGGTGGGAGGCCTTTGCTTCAGGTTGCAGTAGTAAAGGTGTCTAAAGTGATTCATTTCTGGGTATATTCTGAAGGCAGTACCCATAAGATGTCCTGAGAGAAAACGGAATGTGCCAAAAAGTGAGAGCCCGCAGATGAGTGTGAGGTCTGGGGCCTGCTCACATGGAAGGACAGTTGCCATCAGCTGGAGTGAGAAAGCGGCAGGTGGGGTGTGGGGAGGTGGGGGGTGGAGAGGGGGAGTTTGATCACGTGCATTAGACACCAAGTGGAGATGTTGAGCAGATGGCTAGACTCACAAACCTGGAATTTGGCAGAGAAGACTGGGTTGAAGATCTTGGCTGAGTGAGACCACCAAGGGAGGGAGTGTGATCCGGAAAGGAGGAGCAAGGGCTGAGCCTTTTTGGGAGAAGGGGGCTCACACAAGGGCTACTTACTAGGGGAGGGAAGGGTCCCAGGGATCAGGGGGTGACTGCTGGTCTGATGATGGTCAAGGAGAATCCAACAGGAGTGGGCTCAATGAGACCAAGAGGAGAGTCAGCACTTCTTGCAAAAGGCTCCAAGCCTCTTCCCATACGAATCATGGTTTTTTGTTGTTGTTGTTTGTTGTTGTTTTTAAGAGAGAGAGAGAGAGAGAGAGCATTGGTGGGGGGGAGGGAGAAAGAGAATCTTAAGCAGGCTCCACCACACTCAGTGCAGAGCCCAACTTGGGGCTCAATCTCATGACCCTGAGATCATGACCTGAGCTGAAATCGGATGCTTAACCAGTTGAGCCACCCAGGCGCCTCTGAATCATGTTTTTAATTTCCTGTATTTTTGTGATGCTTTGATGTCTTGGGGCCTTGTGAACCTAGGGAGGGGTCACCCCTCCCAGGGTTAGCTAGCTCCTAGAGATAGCAAACAATTTGCCTTGAGCACAACCACCCAATCCTGAGTGCATACCACCACCCTGCCTCCTTTTATCAGGCTCCTACAGTCTGGGCCAACACCCCCTGCCTGAAATTAGAATCTACCCATATAGCCCAGAGTCTGCTGATGTTATTCACATGATCCAATCCTAAGCCTCCTCAGCTGCTTACCCTTCCTTGCCTGTTCCTTCCTGTGAAAATCACAACAAAGGTTTTTGCCCTTTGCCCTTGCTCCCTCTGCCCCCGACTGACCCTGGTGCTTCTCCATGTGCCCCTGCCTCTCAGGAACTCTGGGTAACACCTTATCTTTCTCATGGCCATCATCTCCTGATCTGTTGGCCTCACCATACTTAAATAAAAGCAAAACCCTGGGTACATTTTAAAACAGCTCTGCTTTCTGCACTGACGGAATCCCCGAGGCAAAGAACCTGGATCCTGGATCCCTGAACATCTCCAGCTTCCAATCCCTCTCCGGCCCTCAGGCCCTCAGTACCTCCCAGGAGCCCTGACACTGGACAGATGCCCTTGACTTTGAGAACTTCCTTTCCTCCAAAAAGCCCCATCTCACCTCAGCCCAGGATTCCTTCCCATCACACATTCCCATTAAGGGCTCCCCTCTTGCCAATTGGTTTCTCTTCAGGAATGTGACAGACAAGGTCCTCCCTCAGGGTATTTCTCCAATCTGGGTGGCCAAGGAGAGCAACAAGAGTCTGGGTAAGTGACACTGGGGCTTGTAGAAAAGGCAGCACTTATTCCATGCCTGTGGCTTTAGACTCTTCTGTACCCACAGATTGCTTTGCTTACAAATGATTATTTACAGTTCTATCCCCTCAACAACCGTGCCACCCTGGGATCCCGGGCCCAAAGCCCTCTGGCTTCTATCACCGAGCTGTGTGGCACTCATTGTCCTGCTCTGGCCGCTCCTTCTCCACTGTTGACAGCATCCTGGGCTGCCTGGCTGGCCACATCGTCCACATGATAGGGGACTCCACGCTTCGGCAGTGGTGGGAGTACCTGCGTGACACCGTGCCCTGTGAGTGACCATGTGGGGAGAGGGCAGGGCTCCTAGGAGAAAGAGAGAAGATCCAGGGCTTTGAGAAGGCAGAGAACATTTCAGGAGAAGGACCTGAAGGATACCTGTGGAAGGACCGGATACCTGGGTTTGGGGCAGAAATAGGGATGGGGAACAGGGTGCCCAGATTACACATAATCTCATCAATTAGGTCGGTGATGGGAGGCTCTAACAGGAGGGGGGATGTGTTTGAAGAACGATGAGTACATAACCTTAGCTAGAAGTGAGGATTTGCCAGAGGCGGGGGGGATACTGGAGGAATAGAGTTGGAATTTAAGAAAAGTACTGTAGGGAAACCAGGGGTTTATCTTGTGACACTGGGGAGACACTGAATGTTTTCAGAGTTTTCAGTTTGTTGGATTGATTGGATCAAAAAAGGAGAGTCCACAGACCAGTTATAAGACAACTGCAGGTCAGTGTGCAGGCTGGTGAGAGACTAAACTGGCACAGCAGTGAAGGAGCTCTCCTACTGGAGGAGCTGACAGCTTATTGACTGACTGCTTCTAGAGAGAGGGGAGATGATCAGGTAACTAGGGATAACAGGAAATGAACTCAAAATGGAAGTCACTGGCGTGCCTGACTGGATGTGCGAGCAAGGGACAGCAGTGGGAGAAGATGGTGTATTTACTTTATATTCTTCATACTGGCTTGAAGAGGTGAGGAGGGGTCTTCTGGAGAGCGTGTACATGAGACTTTTGAACACACAGGATTTTGGAACTGAATTGAGATATCTGAGCTTCAGACAGTATTTCGTATTTATTCCCTGGAGGATAGAAGTCAAAAGAAGTGAGTGTCATGCAGGGTCAGTCCCATCTGAGCCTCCAGCTTCTGGGCACAGATTCTACAATATAACATAACATGGGTTAAGGAATATGCTTGATCGGGGAGTGGGGGAAATGAGAGCTCCAGTTCCAACCAATTTGATGGTTAGGCAACCTCAAGTGACCTCCTAGGGTCACTTTGGGACAGTTCTGCACATGGCAGGTGGAGTAGGTGACTTTCTTAAGCAATAGATGTTTCTGAAGATGAACAGAAGCTCATGACAGAATGTTGGGAAAACCAGATCCTCTGCTGGCTGATTTGCACCTTCCTGTGAAATAGAAAAAGGTGCCCCCTGCGCCCACAGAGCCCTGAAGCACAAAGTGGGGCAAGCAGGCAGGGACTTTGTGCAAAGAAAGGAGGGGCCTTTTCCTGCAGGTGTGTCTAGCTCTCTATCAAGGCACACAACTGAGTGGACAGACCAGATGTCAGAAGCCTCTGGCCGCCGGCTGGCCACGATGCGCAAGGACATAAACTGGACAGCCTTGACTCTCTAGCCTGGGGCAAGTCTTCATCCAGGGGTGGCCGAAGGGAGCTGATGGATGAATCCGAGTTGAAGTGCTGGGTCAGAAAGAAGACTGCAGAGGGTGACAACATACTGCTAAGAAAGGCGGGGGCATCCAAAGGAACATCAATGAGACAAAATGCTCCAGGGGGCTAGGGAGGCTCAGGACTGAGAATGGGTCTTGGGACTTGGTAACTGGGAGGTCACTGGTGATATTACAGATTAGGGAGAGCACAACCAGCTGATTGGGCCAGAGGCTACTTTTGTCCTAAGAGGAAAATGATGCTAGATCTTTTGTGTTTTTAAATGGGGAAGTACAGTCCTATATTAACCCCTGAGCCTCCTCTTGTCCTCCCCACAGCCCTGAAGCCTGTGGATCTACACGCCACATATCAGACGGGGCCCCTGATGGCAGTGGAGACCACTCGGGGCATCGTGCTGCACTGGCGGGCCCACAGCTGGCCCCTGCGCTCCCTGCGCACACCAGTGGCCTCCCTGCACTCTGTGGTCCGGGAGCTAGGGGGCCTGGCCGGGGGCCCCCACACAGTGGTGGTGCTGGGCCTGGGCTCCCACTTCACCACCTTTCCCCCATCTGTCTTTGTGCAACGACTCGCGGGGATCAGGGCAGCGGTGGCTGCGCTGCTGGCCCGGGAGCCCCGCACTCTCGTGGTCATCAAGCTGGCCAACACTGGCTACAAGTCCGTGTATGGCAGTGACTGGTTCACCCTCCAGGTGAACCGGCTTCTCCGAGCTGCCTTTGCTGACCTCCGTGTGGCCTTTGTGGACGCCTGGGAGATGACCTCCAGTCTGGCCCTGCCCGACAGGATCCACCCAGGGCGGCTTATCGTCCGCAGTGAAGTCAACTTCTTCCTGTCCTTCATTTGCCCCACTTGAGTGCTTCTGCAGGTCCTGAGCTGTCTGGATGGAGAAGCTGATGGGATGATCAAGCCTGGAAGCCCTTCCCTTCAGCTGCCCTCACCTCTTCTCTTACTTTATTAATGCCCAGGCCATATATCAACCAGCAAGAATTGGGAATGTGCGTCGTGGCAGGTGAGGGAAGCCTGGCAGTGGTCCAGCAACATCTATCACATCCGTGCATATAAGGATTGTCATTTTATGTGCCAGAGTCTCCATTTAGAGTGTCAACGAGCCTTGCAAAAATATGAGAGGGATTCTATTTCAGTTCATCAGAGCCACCCTAGTGGGGAGCCCAACAATATATATATATATATATATAAAGACTTTTATGGATTGATTTATAAAATAAAATATCTCCTGGTTATAAAAGTAATACATGCTTTTTGTAGAAAATTTTAAAAAGTACCAAAAAATTAACAATGAAAATAAAAATCACCTAGAATCCCATGGTTGGGAGATAATCACTGTTAAAATACCTATATTTTCAATAATTTCTCAATGCATAAAAAAAAGAAAATCTATCCCTCCTCCTTTTGTTTTATTTACTTGAGATATACATGATGAGTTTATTCTGAGGTTCTAATGACACTAAAGAGGATTTTGGTGTGCCCTTGGTCAGTCCAGATCCTTCGAGAGGCAAGTGTCAAGACAGGAGTAGAAGAGCAAAGTTGTTTAGAGGAAACATCTATGAGAGATAATGCAGAGGAAGCTAGGTGAGGCTGGGAGAGCTCATCAGACTGGATGTAAGGTTGACTTGGAGTAAAGAAGAGAGGAAGGAAGATCCGGTAGAAGCATGCTAGACCCCAGTGCAGGCTAAGGGAATTTTGGCACGACCAGTGGGAAGTCCTTGAATCAAAGTTGACCATCAGAGGAATCCTGCATGTCCCAGGAAGGGGCCAGCCTCAGTATCCCTGCCGTACTCCACCACTGGCTAGTAGCAGCCCATGGCAAGAGCGGCCTCCCTGTGAGGGATGTCAGAGGATAGCAGCTGGGGCCCTTGGTCAAGTATGAGCCCTATAGTCTACCACAAAGGGAACAAACATTTCAAATATGTCATAACTCAGGAAATATAGTTGATTTTCTAAAGGAATGACGAAAGTCAAACTTCAGTCAAACAAGAGATTACTGATTTGATCCAGCAATTCCACTTCTGGGTATTTATCTGAAGGAAAGGAAAACACTAGCTCAGAAATATATCTGTACCCCCACCTTCACTGAATGCAGCATTATTTACAATAGCCAAGATATGGAAGCAACCTAAGTGTCCACCAGTGGATGAATGGATAAAGAAAATGTGGTGTAGGGGCGCCTGGGTGACTCAGTTGGTTAAGCAACTGCCTTCGGCTCAGGTCATGATCTCAGGGTCCTGGGATCGAGCCCCGAATATCGGGCTCCTGGCTTGGCGGGAAGCCTGCTTCTCCCTTTCCCACTCCCCCTGCTTGTGTTCCCTCTCTCACTGTCTCTCTCTCTCTCTGTCAAATAAATAAATAAAATCTTAAAAAAAAAAAAGAAAAGAAAATGTGGTGTATATGAGACAGTCAAGGACCATGGAAACAAGGCACTCCGGTGGACTCTTACCTTTTTTCTGCAGAGCATGAACCAAGGAGCGAACCCAGACCGCTTCAAACTGATCTGAGATTGGATGGTTGCCAAAATTGACCTTTCACTGACTTCCCTCCTCATTTTAATGCTAAAAAACATGCCCAGAGGTGGAGACTTAACATGCAAATAAAAGTCCAGTGTATGAAGAAGGATGTTCTGTCAACTGCACCTGCATGCCCACTTTCCTGGGATTCCCTGCCTGGACATTCTTTTTTCATACTTTTTTTTTTTTTAAGATTTTATTTGAGAGAGAGAGACACAGCGAGAGAGGGAACACAAGCAGGGGGAGTGGGAGAGGGAGAAGCAGGCTTCCTGCTGAACAGGGAGCCCGATGTGGGGCTCGATGCAGGGCTCGATCCCAGGACCCTGGGATCATGACCTGAGCCGAAGGCAGACCCTGAACGACTGAGCCACCCAGGCGCCCCCTGCCTGGACATTCTTGAGCATCATTCCTTTTTCCCACCTCGGCCCCTTGAAAACTTTCCCTGGCTATTGTTTGGAAAACCAGTCTGATACCTTAGTCGTGACTGTGTCTCCCTCCGGTGGCAGCTGCTGTCCCAATAAAGCCTTGCCTGTACCTTTAAATTTGGGGTCCAGCCTCATTTCTACCATAGCTGGGTCCAAGGACCAGAGTCTGGTAATGAGTCTGGTAATGTATATACACAATGGAATATTAATCAGCCATAAGAAAGAAAGAAATCCTGCCATTTGCAACAATATGGTTGGATTTTGAGGGCATTATGCTTAGTGAAATGCACCAGACAGAGAAAGACAAATGCTAAATGATCTTACTTACATGTGGAATCAGAAAAAACAAACAACAACAAACAAACTCATATGGAGAACAAAGCGGTGGTTGCCAGAGGTGGGGAAGGGGGCACCATGGGTGGAGGGGGTCAAAAAGTAGAAACTTCCAGCTATAAGATAAATAAGTCCTGGGGATATAATATACATCATGGTGACTCTGGTTCATAATACTGTATTATATATATGAACACAGTTAAGAGTAGCTCTTAAAAGTTCTAACAGCAAGAAAAAATTTTTTAGCTATGTTGGAGATGGGGTCAACTAGACTTATTGTGGTGATCATTTCAAAATAATACAAATATCAGATCATTATGTTGTATACCTGAAGCTAATACAACGCTATATGTCAATTATATATATATATACATATACATATATATATATATATATATATATTTTTTTTTTTAATGAGACAGAAACAGCGAGAGCAGGAACACAAGCAGGGGGAGTGGGAGAGGGAGAAGCAGACTTCCTGCTGAGCAGGGAGCCCGATGCAGGACTCGATCCCAGGACCCTGGGATCATGACCTGAGCCGAAGGCAGCCGCTTAACGACTGAGCCACCCAGGCGCCCATATTATATTTCAATTAAAAAAATTAAAAGTTTTCTTGGGTTAGTCGTGTGATAGACTTTTCCCAATGACCTATTTGTGTTCTTAGACAAAGGAATGTTGTCTAATTCGGCATTGCCGTCAATAGAAAATAAATTACTTGGAAATATTATAACAAATACTTAGTGATTTTGCTGAAAAAAAATAAATTTTACAACATAAATATATAATACTTGAAATTCCGCATGTCTTTAAAAGTCCTGCAAATATCGCCACCCCAAAGCAGATCATCCAGGCTCATGTAATAATAATCAATACAGTTGTCTTTGTTTTGCTAACTATCATTTGTGTAAAAACACATTTCTCAATTTTGTATTAGGAAGGTATACTTCTCTGGGCAGAGAGAGATTATTTGGCAGATTATGATAACTTAAATATTTTGACATAAGGCATGGGGCTCTGGTAGGGCTCTGGCCCAGGTCTCACAACTGATAGGGGCAAACCCACCATCCGAAAGGAAGGTGACAGGCCACAGTGAACCTGACCACAGCCCTACAAGGCGCACCCCCGCTGGCCAGAGGGACCCCAGGCGCCCCCACGTGACCGCACTCTCCTTGCTCCCCCTCCCCCCCCAATCAGGATCCTGCCACTGCTTCCATTGGCTCAGCACAAGGGGGCATCAGCCCATCAACCCAGGAAGAGCAGGTGGGACCAGCACTCAGGCAGGTGTGGGAGGGAGAATGGGCCCTGCGGTCCAACAGGAGGACTTGTGCCCTGCTTTGCTACAGGAAGCCCAACTCTGAGCGACGCCGCTGTGCTTTTGGTATCTTCTCCACCTTTCTTAGAATTAGCTTTCTTGTGTAATTCATGAATCAAGCAGCATCCCATCCAGCAAGTAGAGATGCTCCCTCTTCTCTGCCTTCAGAAACAACATTCACCAATATGTATGAAGGAACATTGCCTTTTGCTTGTACCAAATAATAACTTTTCTCCAGAGACCACAAGTTAATCAAGTCCCGTGACAGACTGTGTGCTGGGGACAGGACTGCAGGTGGGGTGATTTCAGCTATCGTGCCCTGACTCTGGAGAAGCCTCTTCCTCCTGGGGTCCTGGCTGCCGTCGCCACCCCCATGTACTTCATCTCAGATGCAAGCTCCCCCTCTCTCGGTCCTCCTGGGTCTCACCCTCAGCACACGCTTGTGTTGTCCCCAGGCACGTTTGTTAACCACTTCCTCATAGTTTTTTACCCTCCGGTGAACGCCCAGAGCCCTGATGCACTCTGCGTCTGAACTGGAAATACAGTGAAGCCAGTCTTCACGCTGAAAGGCAGACACGGGAAGGAGGGACTGCCGGGTGCCAACCGGCCAAGGACCCGGGAGACCCCTGTGAGCTCCAGAAGCTGGGAGAGGTGGGAAGGACCCTCCCTGAGAGCCTTCAGAGGGGGCACGACCCTGCTGACACCTGGAGTGTTTGGACCTCTGGCCTCCAGAATGGTGAGAGAACATACATCTGCTGTTTGAAAGCAAACCACATAAATACCATGGCCAGTGACATGCAGTGACATGAAGTTTTGGGGCTAACATGAACTGCAGCCCCACCTCAGCTGAGATCCACTTGCCAGTTTCCTTGAGGGCCCATGCTCAGCTCAGATTACTAAAACCATTTTACAAATAAAGGAAGGAAAAAAAGAGGAAGGGGACTTACGTGTCAATCCTAATTCATCTTAAGTTAGAATTCTGTGAAATGCATTTAAGCAAATTCATTTCATGGCTTTTTCTTCTAAATTTGCTGTCACCTTATGACAACCCAGCAATCCCACAGAGGGAAGTGTGCTGGAGCTGACTGTTACATTTTGGAGAATGTTGTGAGCCCTTTTTCAACACAGCCATTATTAAAATTTAAGTTTGTGCACAACGCCTAATGCCATTGAACTGCATACTTAAAACTGGTAAATTTTGTCAGGTAAGCATTATCAATAAAAAAATTATAATCAAGAAAAAATATAAACTCACAATAAATTATATTTAAAAAGAAGGAAGCTCATCCCTCTCTAATTTTACCACATATTACTATGATCTGTGCTCTTGAGGTTATTCATGCTATTGTGTCCTACAGTGGGAAAGACCTACTGCTGCTGTGCATTTCTTCTGGACTCAAATTCAGCGACTTCACATTGGGAGTGGGAGTAGTCTCCTCGGGCTGCCATAATGAAGTGCCACAGACCTGGTGGCTTAAACAACAGGAATTTCTGTCAGTTCTGGAGTCCAGGAAATCCAAGATCAAGGTTGCATTCTGAGGTCATGGCCTGTGGCTTGTACGTGGTGCCCTCTTGCTATGTGTTCACAAGGCCTTCCCTCAGACTGTGCCCTTGGAGAGAGAGAGAGAGAAAAAGAGAGAGAAAAGCATTGTCACTTTCGATAAGGACCCTGATCCTATAGGATCGGCTCCCCATCCCCATGACTCCTTTAACCTTCATTATTTCCTTAGGGGCACCATCTCTGACTACAGCCACACTGGGGGTTAGGGCTTCAACATGTAAATTTGGGGGTGGAGTGGGGACACAAACATTTGGTCCACACAGTAGTATTAACTCAGTACTGTGGGAGTTTTTACACCATGGAAATGGGCAAATGCTATGAATCGGGGCTTCTTTTCTGGAGAGCTGTTTGTTCAACATTTACAACCCTCCACTGCTCTGAGGGCAAGGGCGGACAACGGTCTCCTCTGTGAGCATCCTTTCTCTCCTCCCAGCTGGGAACGCAGCAAGGTCAGGGGTCAGTCCCTGCCTCCCAGGTCTCTGCCCTCTGCGCTCATCTAGAAGCTCAGTCTGCACGTGTCAGGTTGGTCAGGAGCTGGAATGCAGCCAGGGGCCGTGAGGAGGCTGACAGGTGAGGAAGTCTCGGTCACACGACACACATGAAACATGCGAATGTGACAGAGGCCGACTCCACAGAAGGCAGGCTCTGGCTCAGGCAGCTGGGCAAATGCCTTCCCTTCCCCGAGCCCATTTTCTCATCTGTCAAGTGGGGATAATAGCCACCTCCCTTTGAGGGTCTGAGTGGGGACAGAATGAGCAACACAGAAAACACTGCACACTGCCTGGAAAGCTACATGGATCCTCATCGCCTGACGCCCACCCTTTAAAGACGAAGACCTCTCTGTCTTCTCTCCATCCACATTAGTCAGCCCTGACTGCCCTGTGCATGAAGCCGGTGACAGGGACCCAAAGCTCCATGAGCCCCTCTGTCCTTAAGCATCTCCCTGTGTAGCAGGAAGACAACCCAGAAAAGGGAACTCCGGCTGTAATGTGGGTCAGGGGACTGTTGACTTCTGTCACTGCGAGGGGAAAATGTCACTGTGCACAGCACAGACCCCACACCACAGCAGACATTTACTGGCAATGTGACCTTAAGTGATGTTCATAACCTCCCACGGGACCTCAGTCTCCTCTTGTGAAATGAGGGCCGTAACAGACCCTGCCTACCTCCTGGGGCTTGGGGAGACTTAACTACTGTTTTAAAATATAATTATAGGGAAGGGGGCCGAGGCCGGGTCACCTTTACCGGGCTGGGAAGGCAGGTTTGGCCCTGGCAACCGCACTGCGATGAGGTTCGAGATCCTGCCCGGGATCGGCATCATGGCCATGTGCCTGGTCCTCCCCGACATGGCCATAGCACACATGCACAGGTTCAGTAACGGGGGCAAGGAAAAAAGGGTTGCCTGTTATCCGTATCAGTGGAGTTTGATGCAAAGGGATAGGCGGGTCTCTGGAGTTAATCGTTACTATGTGTCAAAGGGTTTGCAGAATATGGATTAAGGAAGCATTTTCCTGACGGATGAAAAATAACTCGGTCATACTCATCTACCCCTTCTAGAAGGTTATGCAGTGTATTAATGTAGTGCATAATAAAAACAAAAAAAATTAAAAATAAAATAAAATTGCATTTGGATTTGTTCGCATTGGGCATGGTAAGACACAAAGATGCAGAAATGACTGTCGTGAAATACGAATTTATACTCACAGACCTCTAGAAAGAGGAGGCACAGAATTCTGAGTGGGGCCATGTCGGGAGGCACCAAGGTCGGTCAGGAGGCTGAGGAAGTGAAGGGAAAACAGGGGCTGGAGACTTTATCATAGTGTCTGTGGAAAAGACAAGGCAAAGCAGAATAAGCAGGCTTAGGACTGACCAGTGGGAATAATTTCAGCAGGTTCTGAGGATGAGGGGCTGCCCTGGGGGGAATGGGGTAGAGGAATATTGCCCTCCTGGAGCATCAGATAGAGGAGGTGGTTTGGAGTGTGGGCTCTGGACTGGTTGGTGTGCATATGAAAGGCATGCTCCTGGGGCACCTGGGTGACTCAGTCGGTTGGGCATCTGCCTTCAGCTCAGGTCATGATCCCAGGGTCCTGAGATCGAGCCCCCCATCGGGCTCCCTTTTTGGTGGGGGGCCTGCTTCTCCCTCTCCCCGCTCATGCTCTCACTCACTCTCTCTCTCTCTCTTAAATAAATAAAATCTTAAAAAATAAATAAAATAAAAAGAAAGGCGTGCTCCTGGGCACGTCTTTCCTATCTCCAGGAGCTGGCTAACACTGCAAGGGGCAGTCGCTCCCTGCTCAGTGAGGCCCCAGATGTCAAAGCATCAAGAATACAGCAAATCAGCAAAACACCCAGCACCCAGGAAGTGGGAGGTGTCATCCCCACCTGTTCCAACATTAACTTTGGGGCCTCCTTCTACTTGTTTCACATGGGGGAGTCTTCCCTTCCCAGCTGGGCTCTCATTTCTGGAGGGCTCACTGCGTGCCTGCCCCCAGCCAGGGCAGGAAAAACCCTCTCTGGGCCCGTCCTCCCTCCCCCAATGGAAAACAAGAGGAAGTAAACAGAGTGTTGATGTCAGCATGGCCCGCAAGCAGACATGGGGAAGAAAAGAGACCAAGATCTGGCCCCCGGTTTCCCCTCCTTCTCATCTTCCCATACCTCCATGGCCTGCCCCTCCTCACACTCTCATCCCAGAACTTGACCAGTGGCCGGATGAAAGCAGCACTGACAAATGGCCTTCATAGGAAAGGCCGTGGGAGGAGAGAGAAGGTGGGGGAAGTTAGGCTGCTGGGGGAGCTGGGAAGAAGGACAATCATTTGGGAAAGCACCAAGCTCACAAGGCACACAGACCTGAGCATTGTCCATGCTCTAGACCTGCCTGGTGGAGGGAACTGGAGTGAGTGAGGTGATCCCTCGGAGCCTTTGTTTCTTCCTTTGTTGGCTGGGAATAAAATTCCTTTTTCTCACAGGATTGCCCTGAAAAGGAAAGGTAGCAGACAAGACAGGTCCTCAAAGTCCGTGTCCTTGCCCCAGGGCGTGGTTCTCAAACTTCAACAGCTTGGAGTGGGGCCTGAGACTTTTCCTTTTCACAGGTTCCCACTTGCGGCTGGTCCACACTGTGATATGAGGTACGTGTGTGTATCCCTGTAGTAGGTACGTGTTTAACTTTCTAAGGAATGGCGCAAATGAATGCCCCTCTGTACATTCCCACCAGCAGTGTAGGACATTTCCAGTGGCTTCACTTCCTTGCCAACAGTCAGAATGGCTGGTCTTTCAATTTGAGCCATTTAACAGATATACAGTGTGATCTCACTGTGGTTTTCATTCACATTTCCCTAGGGACTAATGCTCTTACACATCTTTTCATGTGGTTGTGAACTGTATGTCTTTCTCTGACAAAGTATCTCTTCAAATCTTTAGCTCGTATTTTCAATTGGGATTTTTTTTCACAAATTTTGAGGGTTCCTTGTATATTTGGGATACAAATCCTTTGTCAGTTATGTGATTTGCCAATAGCGTCTCCCAGTCTGTAGCTTCTCCTTTCATTTTCTTGATGGTATCTTTTGAAGAACAGATTTCATTTTGAGGGGTTCCAATTTGTCAATGTTTTCTTTAATGCTTTTGGTGTTGAATCTAAGAAATCTTTGCCTAAGCCAAAGTCTCAAAGGTTTTCTCCTGTTTTTTTCTTCTAAGGTTTTATCTGTTTATTTGACAGAGAGAGACACAATGAGAGAGGGAACAAAGCAGGGGGAGTGGGAGAGGGAGAAGCAGGCTTCCTGCTGAGTAAGGAGCCTGATGCGGGGCTCGATCCCAGGACCCCGGAATCATGACTTCAGCTGAAGGCAGATGCTGAACGACTGAGCTACCCAGGCGCCCTGGTTTTTTGTTGTTTTTTTTTTTCCTGACTTAAATTAATTTTAGGACTTACATTTAGGCTGATGATCCATTTTGAGTTAATTTTTGTAGGTAGTGCAAAATATGAATTCAAGTTCATTTTTTTAATTGAAATTTCCAGTTGTTCAGAAGACTGTGATTTCTCCACTGAATTGCCTTTGCGTCTTTGTTAGAAATAAATTGACCACGTAATTGTGAGTCTCTTTCTGTACTCCGTTCTGTTCCATTGATCTATTTATCTGTCTTGACACCAATACATCTTTTTTTTTTTTTAAGATTTTATTTATTTATTTGAGACAGAGAGAATGAGAGAGAGCAAGCACATGAGAGGGGGGAGGGTCAGAGGCAGAAGCAGGCTCCCTGCCGAGCAGGGAGCCCGATGCGGGACTCGATCCAGGGACTCCAGGATCATGACCTGAGCCGAAGGCAGTCACCTAACCAAATGAGCCACCCAGGCGCCCCGACACCAATACATCTTGATTACAGTAGCTTTATAGTAAGTCTTAAAGGCAGGTAGTGTAAATCCTCCAACTCTGTTCTTCAATTTCAGTTTTTAGCCATTCTAAGGACTTTGAATTTCTACAGGAATTTTAGAATTGGCTTGCCAATTTCTACAAAATAGCCTACTGGGATTTGGTTGAGATTGTGTTATATCTACATGTTAATTTGGGGAGAATTGACATCTGAGCAGTATTGAACACTATTCATACATACGTATGAAATCTCCATTCATTAATATTTAATTTCTCCCAGTAATGTTTTATAGTTTTCGTGTTCAGAGCTTGCACATCTGTTGTATTTATTTCTAAGTATTTCATATTTTGAAGCTATTGTAAGTGGTACCATTTTCATTTGACTTCCATTTTTTGTCGTTAGTATATAGAAAAACAATTGATTTTCAGGTATTGCTCTTGTATCCTGTGACCGTGCTTAAATCAGGGACAGCTCTAGTAGCTTTTTTTGTCGATTCCATTGGATCTTCTGTGTAAACAATCAAGTCATCTGTAAACGAAGAGTTTTTCTTTCTTTCTTTCCAATCTGGATGGCTTTTGGCTCAATTCTTATTCTCACAGCGTTTTAATGTATACAGGTGACTGAGTGATGACACAGAGAGGGTAATGACACTGAAGGAAGGTTTTTGTAACTTACGTTTCCTGCAGAGAAGGAAAAGGCCATGCCGTGCCGTAGAGGGCCGGCCACCTGGGGAAGCAGTAGAGGAGGAAGAGGCAAGACCAAGGGGAAGGCACAGACCACACCTTTAGTGTGTTTTCCCCTGGCAAGACAAGCAAGGAAAGGGAAACAGCTTAGGATTGGCTAGTTTGATTAATTCCGGTGGGCTTTGGGTTACAGGTTACAACTGTCTCTCGTTGTCTGGCACCTGGCACAGGGTTGACTCAGGGCAGAGGAAATATTGGCGTGGTAGGTGAGAGTTAGATAAAGGAGGTGGTTTAGAGTATGGGCCCTGGATTGGTTAGTTTGCATAGGAAAGGCAT
This sequence comes from Mirounga angustirostris, assembly GCF_029215605.1. Classification (NCBI taxonomy): domain Eukaryota; kingdom Metazoa; phylum Chordata; class Mammalia; order Carnivora; family Phocidae; genus Mirounga; species Mirounga angustirostris. The sequence goes on from NW_026991713.1 coordinate 173,409,081, forward strand.
GCTCCTAGGAATGCCCTTTGCTCTATCTAAGAATAGGCTAGCCTTGGGAGGGGCCATCTCTCCCCAGTCAGCCAGGCCACAAGTGCCTGAGCATCAAGAATGCAGAAAATTAAAAAAAAAAATAGTTAATACAATTGCCCTGTGATAAATGAATGCCAAATACATAAATACAGTATCTAAGAAAACACAGAACACTTTTATTTCTTTGTCTTGCCTTATTGAATGGGCTAGAACTGCCATCATAATAAATGGAGGTAGTGAGAGCAGATATCTTTGCCTTACTCCTGGTCTTGGGGGGAAAGCAGGAGCAAGGTGAGGTACCGTGGAGGGGGAAAGGTAGTGATGGATGTGGCCAATGAGGAAGGGAGAACAGAAACTTAGGAGAACTTGAGAAGATCTAAGGTGGTATTCACAAAATGTGGTCCACAGCTCATAGCCCTCATTCTGTCTCTGCTCCTGAGCAAGCACTTCTGACCCCTCCCCCATGGCCACCCTCTGGGCTAAAGAGCTGCATTTAGGCTCTGCCCATCTATGAATCATGAAACTCCAGGCCCTTCTCCCACCAGAAGCCCCCTCTGTGAGAGCCACAGCTCAAGGCTGATCAGTGGGCCCTCTCATTGCTGTTGGGAGAAGTGAGGATGAGCAAACCCAGAGAATATACACCATCTGTGAGCAGAAATCACACCTCACAATTCCAGGCATCATGGGGATCCAGCTGGGTCCAGGGGCCTGAATAGGACATGAAATGTTCAGCTTGCATCTAGGAAGACCATATGTGGGAACAGTGGGGCCCAAGGTACCTGGACAGCAGGTACTCTGCCAAAGTTTATCTAGTAAATGCGTATTTAGTAAACATGCGTATTTAGTAAACATGCCATGCTGCCCAACAGAATGGGCTGGGACACCCCCTAGGGGGGTCTAGCCCACTCCTTGGGTGGCCTGGCAAAGAGGAGACTGTCCAGCCAGGTCGCACAGCTAGTGAGACAAGGTGAGAGTGGAACTCAGGTGTCACCCCTCAGAAAGGGCAGGCTACCCTCTAGAGGAACTATCAAAAAGGCAGTTGGTCCCTTGTCCTGTCTTCTGTTCACCTTTCCAACTGTTCCTGATATAAGAAAGACTTTAGGATTTGAAGCCAAGGGCCAAGAAAGAATTCTTCAGACATCTTTGGTGCAAAAAGGTGATTTTATTAAAACATGGGGACAGGACCCATGGGCAGAAAGAGCTGCACCAGGGTCATGAGGAGTGGCCCATTATATACTTTCAAGTTGGGAGGGCATTAGGGATAGTGTAAGTCTCTAAGGAGTTTTGGAAGCAAGGTTTCCAGGACCTTAAGGGGGCTAGCTATTGTTGGAAAAAGGTCATTTATTACTGTCTAATAAAACCTTAGTCATGAGACCCTTCAGATGTATATCAGTGGGCCATATGCTTGGGGGGTGATTGCCACATGCATCTTGGGGGTTTAGAAATAAAGGAAATTTCTGAAGGAATTTTTATATGTTAAAGAAGACTTAAGGGTCCTGGGTGGGGGGTGGGGGGTTTGGGGGTGGATTGCCTTTTGCCCTTAGCAAAGTATTAATATCGAGGCAATTGAGTCCCGAGAGGAATGTCACTCTGCCTGTTTCAAAGACTTGTTGATGGGCTGTAGGTAGTAAGGAAATTTAATAATTTTTCTTCTGCCTTAGTTTCCCAATCATTACCATTCGCCTAAGCACCTTCCACAGCCCAGAGGAGTCCATGACATTAAGGCTGTTTCTTGATGGTGCTTCAGTTTCCTACTGATGAAAATACATCCACCACACAATGTTGTAAAGCCGAAAATGAGGCAGTGGATGTTTAGGACCTGGTTCAGATAAGGGGATCCCATGAAAATACAGAACTTCTCTTCTTGAGCCTGGGAGGAAGTGTAAGAAACACAGACACAGGGAAAGGGCAGGGGCTGCCTGGCTGGCCCAGGGAGAGGCGTGGGAAATAACTATGAGGTTTGAGGAAGAAACAAAAGGAGAAAGGAAGTCAGTCTGCTTGCTTCCATCTCCAGAAGACAAGGTCACTTCCTATGATGAAATCATGCTCTCCCACCTTCACCATCTACTCAGTAAGCCAATGCCAACCTCATCCGGGGGCGGGAGGGAGCCCAGCCTCCTACAACCTGCCCAGGGAGTCACCAAAAGTCCCAGCCCCACTCTCTCACCCCCACCCACCACCAGTCACAGGCTGGCAGTGCCCTCCATTGCAGATGGTCCAGGGACTGTCACCAGGATGACGCTACTGCTCTGGGCCTTATATCCCCCCTGGTCAAAGAAGGTCTGGATTAGCCAAGGCTCTCACAGCTGGGGAGGGAATCATCTAAGGAGCATTATAAAAATAGAGCCTCCTGAGAGTCACCCCCCAGAACTCTGCTCTTGGGAGCTGAGGCCCTGAGTTTTGTGGTGCAACCAGGCGGAAGCATCCAGAAGGAACCGAATGCTTTGTGGACTCAGTGAGGCTGGAGTTTGAGTCTTAGACCTATCACTGGAGAGTCATTCGACCTGGGGCAGGGCTTCTCTGAGCCTTGGTCTCCTCATCTAGAGTGGGGGACAGAAGGACCTGCAGATCCAGTCTTGCATCTTGGGGGTCAAGGCATGGCCTTCAGAAGGCCCACCTTCACCTCTTAACCCCAGGGAGGGTGTGAGACCCCACAAAAGGAGCTGATCAGGGCGGGGAAGGGGCCTGGAAGGCCTGGGTCCTGCACAGGACTGCCAGGGGCTGCTGAAGGGGAGCCCCTGCGGGGAGGGAGAAGGACCAAGAGCAAGCTAGGAGTCCCTGGTGCTGGGGCTGGAGGTCGAGGGCATCTGACCACCAGTGGATCCCTCCTCCTCCTCTCTAGGGGGCTGTAGCTGGGCAGAGACTCATGGCTGCCCGCCTTCTTGCTGCAAGAGCTGGAGCTGGTCCTGCCGCCGCCCCTTCACCTGGAAGGACAGACAGAGGCCAGGAGACACTCAGAGAGCCAATGAAAAGGAGAGCTAGAGAGACAAACACTGACTCCTAAGGAGGTAGAGGTGCTGGCAGTGGTCAGGAGTCCAGGCAGAAAGCAGAGGCCACACATGGCCAAGGTCAGAATCATGGCCGGCCCTCAGCATGAAGATAGAGGCTGGGGGCCTCTGTCGTGGCTCCCTGAGCTCTGACAACAAGGAAGCACTTTTGCAATATAGGAAAAGAAGAAACCAGATTGATAAAGGAAGTGCTGGTTACTCTGGGTGCTGGTGAGTTTGGGGAAGTTCTCTCACCCTCCCTTGCTCCTCTGAAGGGGCCTGATCCACGCTCTCCAGGTGCCTCTCGACTCCCCAAGGAGGCGCCCCCTAGGGCCTCCCCTGGCCTTGACAGAGCTGCTTGTCTTCTCCTCCCCTGGGAAGTGAGGCAATGGGTCTGTCCCTGCTGCTGTCTCTGCTGCTGTTGCCGACATGTCTGCAGGCTGGTGAGTGTCCGGGACACCCTGGCTCTGCCCCGAGGCCCAGCAAGTCCCCAGGAAGGGCTGAGGCTGGGCAGCTGGAGAAGGGGTCTGCCAGGGTCGCTGGCCAGGCCTCCCAGCCCCAGCAAGCGACGGGCTCGTCCCATAGTGCTAGTCAGCCCCAACCCTTCACCCTCCTCCCTACCCCAAGTCTGGCGAGGGGGACACCCAGGTGAGAGAGCCGGTCCTACCATCTGTCACACTACTGCCCGTGGTGAGGGTGTCAGAAGGTCTGGGGTTATCTTCTTCATCTCTCCCAGTGGCTTCAGAGTCTCTCCTCTCCCCCGTCCTGCAGGTAGCTCAGAAGAATGTGATTTAAATCCTGACTTTGGGATCGAGCAACCAGCTCACCTCTCAGCCCCCATGGGTGGCTCCGTCCATATCAATTTCTCCTTCTATTACTGCTGGGAGTTAGCCAACGATCCCAGAGTGAGTATAGCCTTGAGATGGAAACACTTCCATGGGGAGGCCATCTACAACAGTACTCAGCCTTTCATCCATGAGAAGTACAAGAACCGCATCTTCCTGAACTTGCCAGAGGGTCAGAAGTTTGGCTCCCTGCAGATATCGAACCTGCGGAAGGAGGATGAGCATATATACTTTTGCCGGGTCCAAGTGGAAACACTAAGAGACGGCACAAAGTTGTGGCAGTCCCTCCAGGGGACCAGACTCACCGTCACCCCCGGTGAGTCCAGCTGCCCCGGCAGCCACCACGCCCACCCTGCTGAGGCTCTTAAAGACCACGGTGCCCTTGTCCTCCAGGCCTGGCCCAGGCCTCAATCTTCCTGCTCGCCCCTTCTCTCAGACTCCTCTCCCCATACTCACCCCCTCCCTAGGCCTCTGCCAACTTTACTCTTTCTCCTCCATCTCCCCAGGCCTGGGTTGCCCTCCTTGACCATCCCCCTCACTGCCCCCTCCGGATCCAGGCCCCCCCAGGCCCCGGCCTCAGCACCTCCTGGGCTTCCCAGTTATCCTCCCTTCTTGCCCCAAGCTGGGGCTCCAGCCCTGCCTCCCTACCCTCCCCCCATGCCGTCCAGGTGGACTTGACTTCTTCAGGATGTGGGCTGCCTTCCCTTTGTCATGTGTCCGTGTGTGCAGCCCCAGCTAGCCCCGAGTCTTGCGTCTCCCCACAGCCATGGGCTCAGCCCAGCACACACAGCAGGTACCCAATGATGACCGAGAGCCCCGGTCCCCTGGCAACACCCCATTACCTGTTTTCCCAAAACCCCCACTTCCTCTCCTGCTCTGCTCCTCGGAACCCCGCCCACGATGCTCCCCGCCCCAGCCCCAGCCCTCCTCTCCTTTCCCATCTCCCTCTTCCCCGCCTCTGTCCTCTTTACCCTCCTTGCTCCCCCCATCCCTAGTCCCCACCTCTGCCTGTACTGTCCCCACTGTCCACTCTGATCTCACTGCTCCGTGCTGGCCCTCGAGAGGCACGTCTGCAGCAGAAATACGGCAGCTCCCGCTTACTGTGCACTGTGTAGGGTTGAACAACTTGGTATGCATCGCCCTAGTTAACCTTCCCCACGACCCCACAGTAACAGTAAGTACTGCTGTCGTCTTCCTGTTAGAGATATAGCGGGACCCTGAGGCTCCAAGATCCTAAACACTGACCTGCCCAAAGCCACAGCCTGGTGCAGGCAGGACTTGAACTCAGTTTAAGCCCAGAGCCTCCACTCTTAACCAGTAGTTGCTCAGCCTCACCAGCTGACCTGATCATATCGTTGTCTTGACCTATTGTTCACCCAATAATGGGATGTGTTACATTAATAGATCTTCCCGTGTTACTCAGCAGGCCGTGGGAACTTGAACCTAGGTTTGTCCCCAGAGCAGTGTGGGGAGAGCGTCTCTCTGAGGAGCAGGGACTGGAGGGTGTATTGTCTGCAGACAATTCCTTAAAAACTAAAAATCGTAGGTTTCCTTTTTACAATCACTTGCGCTGCCAATTCTGAGCAATGCATCACTGTTCCTGGTGGGAAGGACACTCTCTGTGTCCCCACCCTTGGTAACCACTGCCCCGTAGGACCACCATGCTGGTTTTAGAGCAAGTAGACAGCAGTGGCTCACAACCTGAATTAGGCAAGACAGCCTTGGATTTATATTTCGGGCACCTCTTCCATCTTCTCTTAAATGGCCTTTTTGGGGAGATTTTGGCTCTCCTCAGACCCCTCTTCCTCCTTCCCTAATCCTCCTAACTTTTCTCATTTCTCAGTTTCAGTCACATTTACTATGAGTTTTTCATCAATAAATTAATTTTTTCAATTAATACAATTAATTGGATATTCATACTGAGATTAAAAAAAAATACAGGAAAGTAACAAAAAGAAATGTGTTTACCCAAGGTAAGTACACTATGCAAAGACATCACCCCAAAGGAATGTTTGCAGCTAATAGAACTGATAAGTTTGTGGTTGGCTTAATAATGCTTTTTACATAGAGATGTTTTCCTTTTGTAGCCAAATCTCACTATATTCTCCTTTTTAAATTCCTCTTATTTTACAGCCCCAAATCCTGTATCCCACTAGGGGCTGAAAATATTTTAATTTCTTCTGATTTTTGTATGCTTTCTTTTGACAGTAAAACTCATTAATGTAGTGAGGATTTCTTTTGGTATATCGTGTGAGGTAAAGGACTAATTTGATCTTTACACCAAGAAACAAATCAATCGTTCCAACTGCATTCATGGAATTTTTTTTCTCTTCTCCATTGACTCATAGGCCTGGCCTTTTTGTAGGATAGCACCCACTTCTGGTCTGTCAGCTCTATTTCCCTGTTCTGTCTTTTCTCTTTTTTTTTTTTTTTTTAAAGATTTTATTTATTCATTTGACAGAGAGACAGCAAGAGAGGGAACACAAGCAGGGGGAGTGGGAGAGGGAGAAGCAGGCTTCCTGCTGAGCAGGGAGCCCGATGCGGGGCTCGATCCCAGGACCCTGGGATCATGACCTGAGCCGAAGGCAGACACTTAACCGATCGAGCCACCCAGGCGCCCCTCACCTATGGGTATTTTTTAAATCAGAATTGCATTAAACCTATAAAGCAGTTGATAGAATGGAAATCAGTGTAATGTCCAATCTTCCCACCCAGGAATGGCCCCTAATTTATATACCTCAGTAACCTTGGGAGTGTTCTTCTAAAGACCATGTAAATATCTCTCAAGATGCTTTCTCTAAATCCCTTATTTTTGTTTTTAATATGCAACATTATTTTTTTAAGATGTATATATTTACCTTAGAGAGAGAGAGCTGGGGGAGAGGGACAGAAAGAGAGGGAGGGAGAATACTAAGCAGACTCCAGAGCTGAGCACGGAGCCCAAAATTGGGCTTGATGCCATGACCCCCGAGATCACGACCTGAGCCGAAACCAAAAGTTTCCTTTTTACACCTAACCGACTGTGTCACCCAGGCACCCCTGCAACATTATTTTTTGGATGTTTATTTTTTATAATTTTCACTAGAAAATATTGCATAAATTCGGGCCAAGTGGTGGGTTATGTGCACGTTTACCTCCCCTTCCTACCAAGCCCTACTAAAATGACAGCAAAGGGAATTTTTTAAGACAAAAACCATAAGGACACGGGGCGCCTGGGTGGCTCGGTTGTTAAGTGTTTGCCTTCGGCTCAGGTCATGATCCCAGGGTCCTGGGATCAAGTCCTGCATTGGGCTCCCTGCCCAGCGGGAAGCCTGCTTCTCCCTCTCCCACCCCCCTGCTTGTTCCCTCTCTTGCTGTCTCTCTCTCTGTCAAAAAATAAATAAAATCTTAAAAAAAAAAATAACACCACAAGGACAAAAAATATGTGAGTCCTGTGGTCAAATACAATTTTGGGGAAGCTGGAAACACACAGACTAATGTACCTGGCCTAGGAGACCAGGGAAGCTTAGCTCTACTGCCTAAGTAATGCGGGCTTTTCATTACTTAAGCAGTGGGGAGACCCAGAAGAAAGGTGATTTTTAAATTGCTAAACCCCTTGATGGTTCAGGAAGGGCGACCCCAGAACCCCTGACAATGGGAGTGAAAGGGGGTCAGGAGATTCTTCTCTGAGAAATCTATCTGATGGGCCCCAAAAGGATCTAGATCCTAACAGATCCTACAGCTCACTAGCTGACAAGCACTTTCTCCCAGACCACACACACAGCTTCCAGTCAGCGTGGCTTTCTGCACACTGGCCGCCAAGGGGACAAGGACATGGGGTCTCAGCCTCACACAGAATCCTCCAGCCCCAAAGATTGACCCCTCGCCTGCTGTGCCTGGGATGCCTGAGGCTAGAAATTTAGTGATCCCTATTTTTGGCGATGAAATGAGGTTCTGAGGTCACAGCACTGATGGGAGGTAGAGTCAGCATTTAAGCTGGGTGATGTGGATTCATTACCCCCTCCCTGTGTGAGAGCTTCAGAGAGTTGCTCCCCACCCCTAATATTCCCCAAACTAGGGAACAAGGTGACAAGTTTCATCCAGAAACCTCCAGTCCTCCAGGGGAGAATCTGCTAAATTCTCATGTCTTCTCAGCTGCCAAGAGGACCACCGAGGGCCCCACCACCACTGCCCCCACCACCACTGGCCTCAGTGTCTTGGAAGGCCCTGGGAGCTCAGCGTCTTCACCCGTGAGTGTGGGAGCTGTGGTCATAGTGGCAGTGCCTGGTATTGTGATCAAAACTACAATTTTGGGACTGATACTCTACCTCAGGTGGAAGAGAAGCAAAGGTAAGTGGTTCTGGGCCACACCCACCACCAAGCTTCCCAACTGTGTTTCTCAGAACCACCAGCATCAGAATGATCCCAGGTGCTGGTTAAAAAATGCAGATCCCTGCTGGGCTTGAAGTCTGGGCTTGGGAATCTGCATTTTTAAAGGTCTCATCAAGTGGTGTCTGTGTGTGATCAAGTTTGAGAACCACTGCTCCAGACCAATCCCTCTCCACAAATTTGATCGTTTTCTAGTTTTTGTCTTTTGACTTAATCATTTCTCATCAACCCTCACCTTTTGGTTCATTTGGAGGGGAGGGTCGGCCCTGGGAAGAGTAAGGCGAGAACAGAAGGGACAGGAAGTTGGCTCAGCTCAGCAAGCTTTGGTTGAGGGCCTCTTTTCCAGGTCTGGCTTGTAGTTGGAGATGACAGACGTAAATAAAGCATAGGTCCTGCTTTCAAGGAACTCAGTGGTGGAGCGAGGGGAGATGGAGTGACTGCCTCATTTGGAAAGAGCTGTGGTAGGTTGGGAGAAAGGAGGGAATCAGGGAGGACTTCCCATAGGAAGTGACCCTGCAAAAAGTCTCAAAGAATATAAGAGAATTAGCCAGGCAAATGGTGAGGGTGGTGAGTAGGTGACTGTCCACGCAGGTGCAGGAAATCAGTGCAGGAACTCTAAGTAGCTCAGTGCTGTTGGGGAGGCTGGAGATGGGAGAAGAGAAGTTTGTAAATGACACCCAAGAGCCTCTGATCCCAGAGGCAACCTCAGCTCTGCCTTACAGATACATCAGTCTGTGGTGGAGGGGCCAGAGGTGGGCCAGGCGGGGCCAGTCTAATGCGGTGGTGGTGGATGGAGGGAGAGAGCCTGATCCTGGAACAGTTTAAGAAGGAAAACCAGTATGACTTGGTGATTGGACTGGTGTAGAGGTCAGGGAGTGGAAGAACTTGGGTGAGTGAGTCCATGGTGAACCACCAAGTAAATTAGAGAACACAGAAGGTCAAAGACCATGTTTGGGGGAGAACGATGGTTCTCTAGTTTGGGATATGTTAGAGATGCCTGTGTGGCATCTGAGTAGAGATGTTCATCAGAAATGTGGATATATGCACTTATAGCTCAAGAGGACAGGGCTAGAGGCATTCATTATTTAGACCCCAACACGCTCCAATATTGATTTGAAATTCCTCTGAAGAAAATTTTCAGTGAGAGGAGATTAGCCCCATCAGACATTAAAGCACAGAGGTGAAGAGCACAGACTCTGGACTGCCTGCAGTCCAATCCTGGCCGAGTAAACTCTGGTGCGATGATACTATTACTCTGTGCCTCAACTCACTCATCAGTAAAATGAGAAGAGTAATAATACTTACCCTGGGGGTTGTCGTGACAATTAAATGTAACGCATTGAGAATAGATCCTGGCACGGAATAAGGACCACATGAGCATTAGCACCTGCAAGTATTAAGCTGTAATAATTAAAATGATTCGATGCTGGGGTGCCTGGGTGGCTCAGTCATTGGGCGTCTGCTTCTCCCTTTCCCACTCCCTCTGCTTGTGTTCGCTCTCTCACTGTGTCTCTCTCTGTCAAACAAATAAATAAAATCTTTTTAAAAAAATGATTCGATGCTGTCATATTGAAACACAGATGAACCAATATATGAAAAGAGAAAAGCCTGAATATAGGCAGGATGAAACAGATCAAAATATATTCAGGAATTTAGTAGGTTAATAAGTAGCATTTCTAATCAATGGGGAAAGAGGAGTCATTCAATACGTGGTGCTGGAACAATTGAGCAGCCATCTGAGAAAATAATGTGATCTCATAATTTGCACCAAAATAAATTCCACAGAGATCAAAGAGTTAAAAGAGGGGGAAAATAACCCTAGTACTAGAGGAAAGCTTGTGAGACCATCTTATATCCATGGAGTGGAGATGGCCCCCCTAAGTATGACATAAAACCTAAAAGCCATGAATAAAAATATTGATAATGATATACAAATTGTTTCTAATTCTGCAGAGGAAAAATCACAGCAGTTGTCTCTAGAGTGAGGATGAGGGTCGGAGATGAAGAGCTGTGATAGTCATTGAGGGAATGGAAGATGGTGTTTCAGGATTCCACCCAGATGAGAAGCCAGTGCTCTGTAAAAGCATCTCTGCCCATGATCGTGTTTCCCCCTGCAGTATTCAACCATGCAGGTTTAGAAACTTCTAGAACTTGTTGGTTAGAAGTTATGTTCCTCTGCTGGCACCAGAGACCAAAATAACAGGGTTTACATAAGAGTTTCTTGTTTCCCCTCATATAAAAGGATGAGGAGGCAGATGGCAGAGGCCACTGTCCTCAGGCACTCAGGCTTCCATCTTCCTGCTCACTGTCCTGGCTACTGGCTTCTACCCTGAAGGTTGCCTCATGATCCAACATGGCTGCTCAGACTCCAGCCATTATTTCTGAATCCAGGCAGGAAACAGGAGGAAGGAAGAAAGGACAAAAAGACCACAACTTCCCCTTGAATCGTATTGGTGAGGATGTAGTCATATGTCCCACATCTATCAGGAGGGGAGCACACTGCCACCCCAAATAAAATCAAGGTTCTGTAACTGGGTAAGAAGAAATGAATGGACATTGGGTAAGCAAATAGCACCCCCACCATAGGCCACAGCCAGAATTAAAGATGTGTCAGCTAAGTGTGGCATAAGGACAGGGGAACAGGAGAGTTCAAGGAGCTCGTGAGAGGGGAGTGGAGAGTAGAGGATCAGCGGGAAGCTTGGACAGCCCGAAAGAAAGTGGATTATTAAGGCACGAGAGTTCATGGGGTCAACGCACAGGTATAGCAAGCAGGATGATGGTAAGAGAAAGCTGGAAGGAAAGAAAGTTGTAGCATAAAAATGATGCTGGCATTTAATATTTCAGAGTTCTCAGTCCCAGAGATTTAAAAAAAAAAAAAGAAAAAAAAGTCCAGGGTATGGTGGAGTAGAGGGCCCTGCCGTTTGGGGGACATAGGAGTCCTGTGTGTTCAGAGGGTTGTCTCCGTGCATGACAGGACCTCCCAGGATGGTGTTAGGTGGTGGAGGGGATGGCTGTGAAACAGAGGCCAATCCTTGGGAAATGTCGCAGAGAAATTCAGGAGGATGAGGAGGGAAGGGGGTGGTGGGGGGACTGGCGGGTTTCAGTGGCAGAGGGTGGAGGGGAACGGGCTGCAGCTCAGACCCAGGTCCCCGCCATGAGGTTCACAAGGCAGGAGAGAAATAGCCATCACTCCCCTTGCACTGTCTCACCCCGTTCTCCTTCCTTCTTGCCAGAATGAAGCCCAGGACAACAGCGGCATCCTCTACACCTCCCTCACTCTCTCTAGCTCCTCATCACCGGCAGCATCTCCCTGCATCCCTCCCAAGGAGAGCCCCCAGGAGGAGACCCTATATTCTCTCATAAAGGCCTGATGAGTGGGACTGAAGGACGACCTCCTTAGACTAAGCTGCCCAGCGGGTCACAGCTTCTGATAATAACCCCGGCCAGACACAGAAGACTCAGAAGTCAGCAGGTGTGGAAGGCCACCAAGGACCGCAGAAAAACAGAGCCATCTGCTCCAACTCCCTCTCTGCCTTCCCAGCCCTTGCCCACAAGAATAAAAGTACCTAGAATTTGCCGCAAGGCTCTAAGGAGAAAACTGATGGCACCTTCCACTTCTCTCTTTCCCTTCTCGCCAAAAATGAACTATAATAAAGAGCTCACACCTGAGATCCCTCCCCCAGTCCTGGAGTTCGGTGACTGCCTTGGGGCGGGGAACAGTAAACCCGGAACGCTGGTAGCCAGCCCAGAACCCAGGGTCTGCCCCTCCTCTACCCATTCTCCTTCCCCTCTGATCAGAACGAGCATGTGTCAAGTGCACCACCACATTAAGCATCTCCAACAAGCTGAGCCGGGACTGGACGCACTCACCCCCCCGGACGGCCTTCTCCCAGGACTCGGGTGTCCCCGCCTTCCCAGATCCCTATACTGTGCCGGCCTTCCATGGAACAGGGACCTGCCACAGGGAGCAGACAGGAGGGAGGGAAGCTGAAGGGAAGCATGTGGTTAGAGACCAATTGCGGAAAGCCGTAACCTGTTTTATTAACACAGAAACTGCACAGCTGGGACTTCAGCCAGGTGACCTGTAGCCGATGAACAAGCCCCACCCTTAGCAGCCTCTCAGGGACCCTCTGAGGGGCTCTCCCTGCTGCTGGCAGGGAAGGGGGTGAGAGAGCAGCAGGGAGGCAGGTGCACACAGCTATTCCTCGAAGAAGGCCAAGGTGAACTCCCCAGGGTCATCTCCACACCGCGGCCCCTCCAGCTGCTCCGGCTCTCTTCCAACATCTTCTAGGAGTTGCTCCAGGTCCAGGTCACTGGAGGTGTCATCGTCAGGGGGGACACTTCCAGCCTTCTTCCCCCCCCCCCCCCCCCAGGGGACAGACCCCGCGATGAGCTGGTGGGGTCAGGCCCTTGAGCACCATTCTAGCTTCTTTGTCCTCAGACAAGCTGGTTCCTGTGGCCTTGTTTTGGGGAGCTTCTTGTTATCCAGTCTGTTATGTTTTTCTTCCTCCTACAGCTTTGACACATCAGCTCTCATCCCACCCTGGGATCCGGGCCCCAAAGCCCTCTGGCAAGACACCTGGAGCTTCCTGTAGGAAGAGGTGAACAGGGAGGGCTTTGAGTAGTACCCTTGTGTTTGCAGAGTGAACAAGATACTGGAACTTCTCCAAGGCTGGGCAGGGACTGAAGTCCTGGGGAAGGAGTCAGAGCTGGGCCACAGGTAACAGATGCCCAGAGAAATCAGGAAAATAGCATGTATTTATTACATGGCGTTCACAGACAAAATACCAAGCTCTGAAGCATTCATAGAAGCATTTTTCTTAGTTTCTGCTCTCAAGGGGCACAGTGGGGAGGGGACATTTCCAGAAATAATGACCAACACCAGTCATACCTACTGCTAAGTGAATAATACAGAGAATGCATTACAAGAGTTTAAAGTAGGGGTGGAAAATTCAGAGGAGGCTTTTCTGTAGGAGGTGAGCTGAATTGAGCCTGGATGATTGGGATGGTACAGAAGAGGGAGGACAGCAGGAGAGCAGGCCTGTGGGAGAAGAAGGCAGGTGAGTCTGGCAGGCAGCAGGCAGTCCCAGCAGAGCTGAAGCAGTTTGTCTTAGGACTGGGAAAGAAAGTTTGTGTTATTTGTAGGCAATGTGGAGCCCCTGAATATTTGTGAGTAGAAGCATCTAACCATATGGGTCAAGTTTTCCCAAGAGGTTACACAAAAGGGAAGCTGGAAGAAACTTCTAAAAGTACAATCATTCTGGGCCCCACCCTCTAAGGCTGCTTTCCCACAATTCCCGTGGCCTTTCTAACGGGTCATTTCCACCAGTGTTTGTATCCACCCAGGACTCCTCTTGTTGCGAATGAAAGCAGAAAGCAGCTTAGGCAGCAAAGTGGGGGCTTAGCCCAGGTGACTGAAGGAAGAATGCAGAGATGGGTCTGGCTTTCAGAGAGCAAACTTGTCTGTCTCAGGATGTTTCTCTTAACTGCTCATTTCTGCCCCCTACTGTTCAGCTTCAGCCTCAGCCTCCACTTGACCCCAGAGCCCATGGGCTCTTCCCACAAGGTGGCAAATAACTTCTCCTCTCACGTCCGTTTTTAAAGTTTTTATTTAAATTCCAGTTAGCTAACATAACAGGGTAGTATTGGTTTCAGGTGTGCACATCGTGATATATGTGACTATAGTGATTCAACACTTCCGTACATCTCCCATGTCAGTCTTTCAGGAAAGAACTAGACTTTTTCCCACTAGCTCCAACAAAACCCCTAAGAATGCCCATCCTGGAGACATCAGTGTGGCCAAAGAGATGGGTTGCTCTAGATGACTAGACCTGAGTCGTGGGCAGAGGACCATATTCTGGAAAGTAAGTCAGGACTGGAGTTTTTATTTGTACAAGTTGAAAGTGCATAGTTCTAAATAACCCCCATCCACTCCTTTTTCATCCTCCCTACAGCCCTGAAGCTGTTGGATCTACATTCCACATATCAGATGGGGCCCCTGATGGCCCCGGAGACCACTCAGGGCACAGTGCTGCATTGGTGGGCCCACAGCTGGCCCCTGTACTCTCTCCACACACCAGTAACCTCCCAGCACTCTGTGGTCCAGAAGCTAGAAAATCTGGCCAAGGGCCCCCACACCATGGTAGTTCTGAGGCTGGGTCCCCATATTGCCACCTTCACTCCATTTATCTTTATCTGGTGACTGGCAGGGATCTGGGCAGCTGTGGCTGAATTGTTGGCCCGGAACTCTGCACTCTGTGGTCATCAAACTGGCCAACACCAACTACAAGTCTGTGCGTGGCAGCTACTGGTTCACCCTCTAGGTGAACCGGTTCCTCTGAGCTGCCTTTGGTGGACACCAGGGAAATAACCCCCAGTCAGGCCCTGCCTCATGGCATCCACCCAGGGTGGCTCATCATCTGCAGCAAAGTGGACTTGCTCCTTTCCTTCATCTGCCACACCTGAGTGCTTCTGCGGGTTCTGGGACTGTGTGGATGGAGGGCCTGGGACACAGTTGTGAAGAGGACCAGTGCCATAATAGGATTTCTAGGAAAAGAGCAGGTGCCACTGACTTCTCTTGCCTGGAAGACCACAATAGCTTCCTAACCAGTCCAGCTGATTCTATTCTTGCCCCACTCTGACCACTTCTCCTCTCAGAACAAGAGCAGTTACTTTAAATGAGACCAAGTCATTAGCCTCCTCAGAAGCCAAAGCTTTCCATCTCAGTATAAATCCAAACCCCTAACTGTGGTCCATGATGGCCTGGCTGAACTCTGCATCCTCATTTGTTGTCACTCTCCTCTGGCACTCTGCAGTCCAACCCCATGCTCTTCTTGCTGCTCAAGCAGGTCAAACCATCCTGCCTCAGGACCTTTATACCTGCTGTTCCTGTGCCTGGAATGCACATCTGCCAGATCCTCATATGGTTGGCTTTCTTCCCATTCAGTTCCCTGATTAAAAATGATCTCCTCAGAGGCTTTCCCTGACCACCTTAAATAAAAGAGGCCATCTTCCCATCCAGGCACTCTACCCCCATCTTTCCCTCCTTTTCTTTCATATCACTAAACACAATCTGTAATTATTTGGTTTACTATTATTAGTTGTCTTTCTGTCTCTGTAGAATGTAATCTCCATAAGGAACAGGGAGTTTGTCTAGCTTGCTCACTGTTGCATCCCCTTGAGCTAGGGCAGTGCTTGAATCATTGCAGGTGTTAAATATTCCTCAAACGAACAGATGGATGAAAGTCAGATGACTAAGGTCTTACTTCTATGCCCTGCACCTTCTCTCAGCAAGCCTCCATCTTATGAGAAATAAGCAATTGGCCAAAGTACCCCCCGTGTTGCAGTTGCTAGTTACCAAATCTGCATGATTATCACTATTAAGGATTCACATTTACATTAGGGCTTTATGATTTTCTCTGCAGTTTCCTATTTTTATTTTGGACGACCCTCCCAAGAACATTCTCCCATTCTACGGGGGCCCCAAGAGGTGGCACACGGCTGAGCCAGTCCTTGGTCCTAGTCTGGTTGCAGAACCAGTGATACAGATGACTGTCCTCGCTGGAAAACCAGCCTCTTGCAAGGGCTGGAAGCGATCACCCCTGACTCCTCTGACTCGGCTGACAGGGCGGTTCCTCTGGTCTTCTGGACGTCAGTTCCCTGGCTGAGGGGCTTCCCTGACCACCCTAAAGGGGGCTCCGTGACCAGGCACGACCACGTCCGCAGTGGCTAGGACCCTCTTCCGGCTCCTCTCCTGGGCCACTGGGTCTTCGCTCAGCGCTTGCCATGAGTCTTCGTCTCCGTTGCGTTCAAACACATCGCCCACCACCACCACGGTGCCCAGGGCCGTGCCCGCCACCACCACGCTCACGTCCCGCTGGCCCCCATGGCCCGGCGTGGCCCACACCTCGAGCCCCGGGCCCAGCTGCAGGGGCCGCTCCTCACCTAGCCCGTGGGGGAGGTAGCGGCCCCCGGGGAGGCAGAAGTCGTGCGAGACCAGCAAAGCCGCCCCGGGAAAAAGCCCCAGGTTCCCGATGTGATCCGAGTGTCCGTGGGTGCCCACCACCAGAGTCACGTCTCCGGGGGCCACGCCCTGCGCCGCCAGGGCCCCCAGGAGCGCCTCCCGAGCCCAGGGGCCCCCAGTGTCCACGAGGATGGGGCCACGGGCCACCTCCTCCAGGGCGGTCTTCGCCCCGCCGCCCTCGGGCGGGGACTCCCGGGTGCCGGAGGCCGAGCTCCAGGCCTGAGGCAGCACAAGCGTCACGGAGCCGTCGGCGCGTACCGCACCGTCGACCCCCTCGGGCTCCGCGTAGCCCTGCAGCAGGACCACCACGGAGTAAGGGTCGCCGCTCACTAGCAGAGGCGGCTCCCCGGGCAGCGGCTCGGTCCGCACCAGAGCGCTCATGGCAGGATCGGGACGGCTGGGGAAGGGAAATGGGGATGTGGGCGGCTGTCCAGTCCCTTCGGGTTCCCACGTGCGCCCTGCCTCCTCCAAAGTAGCACCTTCCGAGTCTGTTCTTTGCCACCCCCTTCGCGCCCTTAAGATGGTATCGCCCCAACGCCCTTCCGCAGATGGTATCGTCCAAGCTGCCCTGAGCCTGAACCCGCCAGTCCCTCAGGGTCTTCGGCCGTCGCCACACTTCTCATGCGGTAGGTCCTCACCCATCATCCCCCAAAGGATATCCTCTTTATTTCCCTCATTCTAACCGAGACGCTCCCCGCCTTGGACCTAGTTTCACCGCTTCTCCTACTGCCGGCCCCACTCCGGAGTTAGCGCGGCCCTCGGAAAAGCGCGCGAGATTTTGTCCTCTGCGAGCTCCCGTAAGCCCAGGGTATGGTGGCCGAGCCGAACGCTGATTTTTAATTCCGGTGCATTCTCCCGCACGCGCCGAGAGGGGTTGCGCGGACCCGCGCCTAGATGTTTATCAGCCGGGCGACCCCTGCCAGCCTCCCTGGACTGCAAATTACAAAGCACCATTAGCTTCTAACAGCCGGCGACCAACGGCTCTGTTCTCTGGGCGCTGCTATATCGGCCAGGTATGATGTGTGCAGGACAGCTGTTTGAAACTACGGGCCCAGGTGATATTTAAAAAATTTTTTACTAGCGCTGTAGAAAATTTGGCACCTGTGAAATTACATGGTGGGCCCTCGGTGAAGTTAGTATGAAGCAGACTAAATATCTACCCCACCTAACTTATCAACATCGCCCCATCCTCATAGTGTCCCCTTCTTGTTCAGTTTGTTGGCTTGTAGCGTAGACTCAGGCAATGTGTATTGGTCATAGAGAATGTCCACGCTGGCTTCTTCTTGTAAGGGTCTAGAAACAGACCCCGAGGGCAGAGTGCCTTTTTCCCGAGACCCACAGCTCCAATGCCTTCACTGACCTCTGGGTCGGGTGGGGAGTAGGAGAGAGATTTAAAGGGGGAAAGTCTTCAATACTGTCACCACACACACACCTGCCAATTAAGGGGCCAGATGGCAGGCAGAGGACTCATCTGTTGGAGCAGGCCTTCCGCCTACTGCTCCCACCTTTGTCCCCACAGCCATGCCATGCTGCACCACCAGGATCCTGCCTGAGACCAGACAGGAGAGAACAGCTACAAGCTCACTCACGCATACACACACACCCTTATGTGGAGCAGGGAGAGCTCAGACTTCAGAGGGTTCTTCTCCATGACTCCTGCCCCTTCCTGGGGGCTCAAAGGCAAGAGTCAAAGGTCCTCTGGGTCATGCTTGGAGTGCCCTGGTGTGTTGATCATCTCTTCCTCCTCTTCCTCTTCTTCCTCCTCCTCCTGATCTTGCTCCTCCTCCCCTTCTGTCTTCTCTTGCCCATCCGTGATCTTCTCCTTTCCGGTCCAAGTTTCCTGTAGACACGCTAGGTTGGGTGACAGAAAACAATTTAGATATTAATCTGGGGGGTAGAGGAGGTTGGGGCCTGGCAGGAAAGGGGCCAGCCCCACACACTTACCAGTCTCAGCAGGGGGGAGCACATGACCTTCACAGAGAAAATGCTGTAGGGGCTGCTCCTGATGATGGAAGTACCAGTCTCCCACGACATCTTCAAACTCCTCCAGCATCGTCTCACACTGATCAAGTGGAAGGGTCAGAAAGGTATCTACTCTGCTGGGCTTTGGAAACGCTCCTCTCTGCTCTTCACTCCTGTCTGCCCACCCCATCCTAAAGAGCAGGTAGCCAGGAGGCTAAACTTGGCGTACGAGATGGTAATCCTCATTCATTCAACAAACATTTACTAAAACCTGTTCTGCCAAGTAGGCTATTAAACTCTTATGTCTCAACTCCTTGCCTATAAAATGGGAAATGGTAACAGTACCTACCACATGAAGTTGTTGTGAGGGTAAAATGGGGCAGCAGCTGGAAAGTATGTGGGCCTGAATCTGGCACATAGTAGGTGCTCAATATGTGGTAGTAGATATTATCAGCCTCCATTATTACTCCTTGATATGCTCCTGGGCCCACTTCAATCAATGACAGTCTTCACTCTGCCCCCTTCTCCTGCTCAGAGGCTGAATTCCCAAGTATCTAGGTCTCCCCTCAGGTTCCCTTCTCATTGCCCCAGGCAGTGCAGTATCCTGTCCTACCTGCTTCTTGAGGAACGTGACTTCCACGCTGGGCTCGTCCCATAGCTCCAGAGGGATCCCCAGATCCACCTTCACCCCCTTCTGCACCAGACCTTTCAGCGTTGCCATGGTCTGACTCTGACCCTGAGAGAGAGGAATTTGGGATCAGCCCAGCTCACTGCCCCACCTCATCCTTCCCCTTTCTGCCACAGCAGGTTTGTCAACTACCAGAGACTCCATGAGGGAGTCTAACAATGGGGAGGGGAACATTCTCCAGAGCTGGAGGGAGATGGGTCCCAGGGGATACCCGTTGTTGTTTCTGAAACGTGGGATGCTGCCCTAGGGAAGAGTCTGACCTTGGCATATCTCAGTGAGCCCTTGCGCTCGGCATGAACACTGTAATCCAGGATCCGCTCACACAAATTCTCCAAGGCCTCTTCCAGCCTTGTCTCTCTGTGGGAAGAGGGGAAACAAAGATTTCTTGGATGCTGTAGGAGCTCCCAGGGCTCCCTCAGGGGTCAGAAGGTAGATGAGCAACAAGAAGAACTCACGAAACACTGTAAGGGATGTGTTTCTTTCTCTTGCCAGTGTCTAGCACCTGCCCCAGCTCCAGCATCTCTCGAGATTGGCCAGTGCGACTCAGCTTTTCCTGTAGCTCCAGGCTCAGCAGCTTACACACTAGATGTCCACAAGGATGTGAAAGATAAACAAACATTCCAGCAACTCATTCTGTAGATGAGCAAAAGCAGCAGACTAGAGCCAGACTGGCTGGGTTAGAATCCTGACTCAGCCACTTAATAGCTATGTGGTAATTCTGCTGTGCCTTGGTTTCTGCATCTCTAAAATGGAGATAACAATATAGTTGAACCTCCTTTATAGAGGTGTGGTGAGGATTAAATAAATCAACCTCTGTAAAGCCCTTATAATAGTGCGTGGCATATAGGGAGCACTTTATAAGTGTTTGCTTTTATTCAGTTATTTATTGAGCTCCTATATGCATGAGAGCAGTAAGACCCATGATCCCTATTCACGGGACATTGCTGATGTAGTTGGGGACAGATTAAAAATGATGACAGTGTGGTGTGATGGGCCCTACACTAGAGGTTCACAAGAGATTTAATCTCTTTAGGAAATGCAAAATTCAGTCAATGGTCATTTACTGAATTGCTGCTAGCTTGTGATTTCCTTAAGGATGAGCATTGCGTATGTTCCACCACTGTCTTCCAGCAACTAGCACCTGGCCTGGCATGAGGTGGGTCCCAAGAAAGGGGGGGCCTATACGGAAATGCCAAGCAAGTTAAACACAGGGCAAGTTAACAAAAGTGCCTTAAATGTTCCAGGCACTATGCTAGGACCTCGGAGATACAGGTGCTCTTCTTCCCTCCAAGGGCTTACAATATAGCGGGAGGTGACAGAAAAGGAAGAGGGCTTCCAAAGGAATTGTCATCTAAACTGGGTCTTGAGAATCAAAAACAGAAGGGAGAGGGTTATTTCAGGCAAAGGGAAAAAGTGTGCTTAGGCACAGAGTGCAAGAGGATAAGGCAGGCTCAGTGACAGCTGAGAAGTTCAGTGTGGCTGAATCATGGGCACTTTGAGGATGGGAGTTGAGACAGAAATATAAGAGCGGTGGGGGCCATACAACAAAGAGACTTCTATGCTGTGCCAAAAATGGGTGTAGTCTGACCACAGCAGGAGGCCTGCAGAGGTGTTAGAGCAAGGAGGAGAGGTGAGGTAGGCTCAGGTCATGCGGAACACCAATACTGAAATGCAGGGTGGAGTGGGGTGAAAGGAAAAAGAATCCAGGGAAGAAATTAAAGTCAGGAAGGCAACAAACTAGGGAACCAGGGAACTCAACGGCCCAGCTCTGAAGTGTTTCCCCTCCACCCCACCCAGTCACCACCGTCATGCAGCCACATAAGATGCTGCTCACAGTAAAATCTGTAAGTACACACCCTCTGCAAAGCCTCACACGTATGGGGAACCTCCTCCATTTCTGTGGCCTCCTCTTTTTGAGCTTCAAGGCCTTATTTACTTACCCCAAACCCTCCCCAGGAGAGCATGGGACCTGTAATTTGAGAGCGTCTCTGCAAGGGTGGAGCAGAGGACGTTCATAAGGTATGAGCCTCACACCCAGCTCCTGCAGGCTCCCCAGGTTTAGGTTTAGTGTCATGGGGGAAAACACACTTTTAATGTTCAGTAGAGTGGGTGATCCTGGGCAGATAGTCTCTGAACTACAGTTCCCACAGATCACTGGGGCTACGCAAGCGAGAAAAAGAGGACTTCCTCTGGATGCCCTATGGGAATTGTAGTGCCACAGTTGTGGGGTAGCGCTATGCATTCCCTCCCTTGACCCCCTTCGAATTCAGCCAAGCTCCATCAGAATCTCCCTCAGGTCTTAAAGGACATCGAGTGACCCACCCATCACGGTCCATTTGGTCCGGTCCAGACTAAGGAGATGGGCAAAGGGATGTGAATAGGGGCCACTCCCTTTAGATACCTTCGCATTTGCTGGGCAAGCGTTCTGTGTCATCGTCCTCCTCCTTCGGCGACCCAACCCAAGCGCCATACACAGCCAAAATGAAAAGCAACATTCCCAACCGCACAGGTCCCATGACAAAGTGCTGTCCACAACCAACAAGCCCTTGCCTTCACACCAACTTCGGGAAGGCAGCGGGCCCTTTAAGTTCCGAGGGGGTCGGAGGGAATTTCCAGCCAGCCTGGCTTGGGCGGCGCACGCGCAGTCCCGGTCCGGAAGGGGGTGGAGCCTCATTGCGCTCCCAGCTATCCCGCCTCGGTTTTGTGGCGCTTCTTAGGGTCCTGGCCGCGGGGTAGTTAAAGTATAAACTGAAGTAATTGCAGCAGGAGGGTGTGCTCCTTGCACGTAGAGAGAAAAACCCGTTTTTTATACCACTTCAGGCCGTGAGCCTAGGAGACTCAGTCCGGCTCGCGGAAGGGGCAGTGACTTCCTCCCCGTCTCTGCCAGGACCTGCTCCCGTGAGGGGGCGGGGCCAAGATGGCGCCGAGCGCCGGGTGAGCGGTGCTTTGGCGGCGGTGAGAGACTTTTTCTGCGTGGGGCGTTCGGCTGACGGGGGCGGGTCTGAGTGCTAACCGGGACTAGGCCCTCTGAAGGGCCTGTGTGGGAGCCTGGAGGAGGACGTTGGGTTGTGTGTCCGCGCGCGTGGGGACTGTGTGTGCGCGTGTGTGTTTGCATTGGAGGATGTTGGGGGGATGAGGTGGGCTCTCAGCGCTTTCTTCCGCGCTGTACCCATTCCTTGGGGAGCTTCGACTCGCTTCCTTGCTGGGGAAGCCACTACCCACATCTAGTTAAAGTTAGCCCTTTTCTGTGAAGCTTTCCTGCCGACTCCACTGACCTGAAGAGCTCCTGAGGTCGTAGCGTGTTTTGCGAGCTGTTACTGGCAGTCGGTACGGAGGGTATTGAAGGCTTAGTAAGAGTTCACCAGTGACCTGGGATACAACAGCGTCTTGTATACCCGGCGCCAGGCACAGAGTCTGTGTTGAATAAATGTGTTCCCTGAACCTAAGACTTAGCGGAGGAGGAGACCAAATTCTCTTTCGCTTCCTTGCTCAGCCCTCCAGCACGCCCCCATCAACAACACCCCGCAGTCAGTCTAAACACTTTTGACAGTAGTCTTCCGAATGCCAGCTTCAAGCAAGCCACTCTCCTTTAGGCCACAAAGCAGGTTCCAAGCTTGGACCCGTATCTTGGTAATCGTGGTACCGTGAATTTATTGAGCACCTACATCTCTAAGCCTTATAATTCACTGATTTATTCAACAAATGATTTACTGAGTAGAGTGGCTCAGGCACCAGTGTGGGATCTTGTAATACATCAGTGAGCATAACACAAAGATTTTTGTCCACACAGTGGGGGGTGGAAAGGGAAGGTGTGGTGGTGATAAACAATTAGAAATGATACAGTATATGTTAGTAGATGTTAGATGCCATGAGGGGGAAAAGCAGAGTGGGATTGGAGTGTGGTGTTGAATAGGGTGAGGGGAGTAGGCAGCCAAGCTGGCATCTGGGGAAGAGCATTCAAGGCAGAAGGAAGAGAGCAAAGGCCGTAAAGCAAGAGCTTCCCTGTGAGGTTTGAACAGCAGGAGAACGCTGGGGCTGGATCAAGATGGAAGAAGGAAGGAAAGCAGATCAGAGATGTGATGGGGAGAGGGCAAATTATGAAGGGCCTTATAGACTGTAATTAGGATTTTGGATTTTACTCTGTGGTAAATGGGAACCACTACAGGCTTTTGAGCAGAGAAATGACCCAATCTGATTTATATTTTGACAGAATCACTCTGGCTGCTATGTTGGGAATAGATGTAGGGAGCAAGGGTGGAAGCAGGAAGACCTTGTCAGGAGACTGTTGAAGTTAGCCAGGTGAGAGATGATGGTGACTTGGCCATGCAGTGGGAGTGGAGGAATCAGGTTGGATCACCTGGCCGATTTGATGTGAGGGCTCACATATAGAGGGAGTGCCTGGATAGATGACATTACCATGAAGATGAAGAAAAATGGAGCAGGTAGAAAGGGAGATCAGGAGTTCAGTTCCAGAAGAGATTTTAAGTCGACAGTTTGATAAACAAATCTGGTGTTAGGAAGAACGTTCTGGGCTGAGGATATAAACTTGGCCACCATCAGCCTATAAGCACTGTTGAAAATTGAGGGTAGTTGACATCACCAAGGGAGTAAGTGTAGCTACAGAAGAAAACCAAAGACCGAGCCCAGGATGCTCCGGCATCAGGCAGATGACAAGAGGAAGAACTGGTCAAGGAAACAGGAGTGGCCAGTGAGGTGGTAGGAAAGCCAGGGGAAGGTAGTGGAGTAAAGAGTTTTCAGGAGGGAGTAGTCAACTACGGTGTGTGCTTCTGGCAGGTCAGGTATGATGAGGACGGAGAGTGGACCTTGGATTTGGCAATGTGGAGTCATCAGTGACCTTGATGAGCAGTTTCAGGGACCTGGTGGTGTCAAAAACCTGCTTGGGGTAAGTGCAAGAGAGGAGAGGAGAGGAATTAGAAAGTTAAGATAACTCTTTCAGGGAGTTTGGTTGCAAGGAGGAGCCGAAAAACGGGGTATATGTTGGAGAGAAAGTGAAATGAAGAAAATACTGTTTTATATTTCTAATTGTGAAATACACATAAGCTCACCATTCTAAACCATTTCAAGTGTACAGTATAGAGGGATTAAATATGTTCACTTCGTTATACAACCGTCACACCATCCATCCTTCCAGAACTCTTCATGTTGTAAAACAAACTCCAGTGCCATCAAACACTAACTCCCCATTCTTCCCTGCCCTAGCCCCAGCAACCCACTTCCGCTTGCAGAGTCTATGAATTTGACTCCTCTAAGAACCTCATATAAGTGGAATACATACCATTTGTCCTTTTGTGGCTGCCTTATTTCACTGAGCATCGTGTCCTCAAGGTTCATCCATGGTATAGCACATGTCCGAATCTCCTTCCTGTTTAAGGCTGCATACTATTCCATTGTATGGATAGACCACCGTTTTGTTTTCTTAAGATGGGAGGAATAACTGCATTTTGTAGGGTGGCAGGAATGACTGATTGGGTAGGTTGAAAACTTGGTGGTGATGCAGGGAGAAAGCAGTGTTGGGAGTTGGTGAGAGGCACGAGCGGCTTCTCTAACAGGTAGGGGGCGCGTGGGTGGCTAAGCGTCCAGCTTTTTTTTTTTTTTAGATTTTTATTTATTTATTTATTTGAGAGACAGAGCACAAGCAGAGGGGAGGGGCAGAGGGAGAAGCAGACTCCCTGCTGAGCAGGGATTCCCGACATGGGGCTCCATCCCAGGACCCTTGGATCATGACCTTAGCTGAAGGCAGACGCTTGACGACTGAGCCACCCAGGTACCCCAAGCATCCAACTCTTGATCTCAGCTCAGGTCTTGATCTCAGGGTCGTGAGTTCAAGCCCCATAATGGTCTCTGTGCTGGGCATGGAGCCTACTTAAAAATGAAATACTTAAAGTAACAGGTGCGAAGGCAGAGGATGTGGGTACTGGTGCTGTTAGGTTGGTGGATGTGGTGGCAATCTGTGGAGGTTCTCTTCTGATGGCCTGAAGTAAGGAAGAGAGGAGGTATCACATAGGACAGAGGGAGACTGAGTGCGTGGAGGTGTAGTATGATTGTCTGGCAGCATGAGGGGCCTGTGTGAAGTTCATGGCCATGAATTTAAAGTAAGAACTGGCTGGGATGGTTGTGTGTTTTTTCATCACATTAAATTGTACAGGTGTTTAGGCTCAGAGTGGGAGCGTTGTATTTAACCGTCACTGCTTTTGTGTCAAGCGTGAATAATGGTGCAAGAAGGGGCAGGAGAGATGAAGGTATACACAAAACCACCTCAGGAAACCAAGCCTTTTCCATGTTCCACATATGGGGAAGAAACCCAGAGGTGGGAGAATGTCAGTAATTTGCCCAAATAACCCAGCTGGGGAGTCTAGGGCTGGGATTTCAGTCGAGGCCACGTCCATTCACTGTGCCTCACTTGCACAACACTGGGTACAGAATGCGGAGCTCAGTACATTGTGTTGCACTGGATCGGATTACTCGCTGCTTCCGTTACATCCAATGCTGACTCATACTTCTTTTTTATCTCTTCTGCCCACCCCATCCCCCTGCCAGGGTCTCCGTTTCTCCACCCTGGGGTATCACTCTTTGGGGGAGGGAACAAGGGGCTCCAGAATGGCCGAGGAGAAGAAGCTGAAGCTTAGCAATACGGTGCTGCCCTCGGAGTCGATGAAGGTGGTGGCCGAGTCAATGGGGATCGCTCAGATTCAGGAGGAGACCTGCCAGCTGCTGACCGATGAGGTCAGCTACCGCATCAAGGAGATTGCCCAGGTAACCTGACCCGTCTGCCCAGCCCTGTGTCGTATCAAGGATGCTGCCCAGGCCCCCTTCTTCCTCAGGCTGTCAGGCTGATGTCTGTCTGTCTCCCACCCCCAGGATGCCTTGAAGTTCATGCACATGGGGAAGCGGCAGAAGCTCACCACGAGTGACATTGACTACGCACTGAAGCTAAAGAATGTCGAGGTGATTGGGGCACGCAGGACTGAGGTTGGGGGCGGGGGCAGGGTGGTGAGATCCATCCTCCCAGAGGCTGCATTTGCCTTCGGCCATGGCTCCTCAGGCTTCCCTCTCATCCCAGTGTCTCTCTCTCTCTCTCTCTCCTGATATAGCCGCTCTATGGCTTCCACGCTCAGGAGTTCATTCCTTTCCGTTTCGCCTCTGGTGGGGGCCGGGAGCTTTACTTCTACGAGGAGAAGGAGGTTGATCTGAGTGACATCATCAATACCCCTCTGCCCCGGGTGCCCTTGGACGTCTGCCTCAAAGGTTGGGGGTGGGGAGAGCAAGGCGGCAGGGAGGAGGGAGAGGGGGTGGGGATCACAATGGAGAAGCCCGCTGCGTGAGATCGCTGGTGAGTTGCAGGAAGTGGGAACAGGACGGAAAACACGTTCCTAGTGTGAGTGGCTCCTTAGTGTCCCTGTCCAGCAGTTCAACTTGACACCTTCTTTCCTCACAGCTCATTGGCTGAGCATTGAAGGCTGCCAGCCAGCTATCCCGGAGAATCCACCCCCAGGTAACCTTGTCCAAGCCCAGAGCCCACCCCGGTCTATCTCACCTTCCCTGTCCTTCCTTTCCGTCCCCTGCCACTCTCCTCACTCCTGCTGTGACCGCTTTGCCACCAGCTCCCAAAGAGCAGCAGAAGGCTGAGGCCACGGAACCCCTGAAGTCAGCAAAGCCAGGCCAGGAGGAAGATGGACCCTTGAAAGGCAAAGGTCAAGGGGCTGCTCCAGCCGATGGCAAAGGTCAGTACTGCTAGGCCAGGCCTCTCCTGGCTCCTGCCCCAAAGCCAGACGGCGAGCTGTGAGGAGGTCTCACTGGGCAGGGAGCAAAGGTTTGTCTGGTTCGAGGCCTCTCCTGGAGCTTTCCTTTTCAAACCTGTCTTCCCCCTTCACCCAGGGAAAGAGAAGAAGGCGCCACCCCTGCTGGAGGGCGCCCCTTTGCGGCTGAAGCCGCGAAGTATCCACGAGCTGTCTGTGGAGCAGCAGCTGTACTACAAGGAGATCACCGAAGCCTGTGTGGGCTCCTGCGAGGCCAAGAGGGCGGTGAGGCTCCCCTGACCTGCTTTTACCCCCGGTCCCTTCTCCGGAAGTCCCACGAACCCGTCCCGGTCTCTGCCTCCACGTCACTCCCTCCCTTCCTCCCCCCGCAGGAGGCACTGCAGAGCATCGCAACGGACCCGGGGCTCTATCAGATGCTGCCACGATTCAGCACTTTCATCTCGGAGGGGGTGAGAGGAGGCAGACGGCCAGCACCTAGGATGAGGTTCCGGGCAGTGAGGAGGCGGCGGGGGAGCTCCTCTGAGGGTCTCACCGCCCCGTCACCTCCTCCCACAGGTCCGTGTGAATGTGGTGCAGAACAACCTGGCCCTGCTCATCTACCTGATGCGCATGGTGAAGGCGCTGATGGACAACCCCACGCTGTATCTAGAAAAATATGTGAGCGGTCCTGCCCACCCACCTTTCCACCCAGGGTCGGGGCACCTTGCTGCCACCAATGGGAAGCCATTTGTCAGAATTAGCCAACTTGCCACTCCTTCCATAGGTGCATGAGTTGATTCCAGCTGTGATGACCTGCATCGTGAGCAGACAGCTGTGCCTGCGGCCAGATGTGGACAATCACTGGGCACTCCGGGACTTTGCTGCCCGCCTCGTGGCCCAGATCTGCAAGCATTTCAGCACGACCACGAACAACATCCAGTCCCGGATCACCAAGACCTTCACCAAGGTGAGCAAGAATGAGGAGTGTAGGGGCACCTGGGTGGCTCAGTGGGTTAGGCATCTGGCTCTTGATTTCAGCTCAGGTCATGATCTCAGGGTTGTGGAATCCAGCGCTCATGCTCCATGCTCAGCAGGGATTCTGTTTGAGATTCTCTCCCTCTGCCTACACCCACCCCCCTGCACAAATAAATAAATAAATCTTAAAGAATAAGGAGTGTAGACTATTTCACATCCCCACCCCAGGGTGGTGACCAGGACAAAGCTTCAGCCAAGCCGGAGGTGGGTCAGTGTGGCGAGAGGAAAGGACACTGAAAACACAGGGCAGAGGGACAGGGCCTCGACCTCAGGCCCTCTCTGTAACGTCTTAATGATCCACAACAAAAGCATGTTCATGAGACTTGGTCCTTAACGGTTAGTTTCTCAGGCCCCTTGACCCGGGTTTCTCTTCCCTCCCCTTACAGAGCTGGGTGGACGAGAAGACTCCGTGGACCACACGTTACGGCTCCATCGCAGGCCTGGCAGAGCTGGGACACGATGTGAGGCCCCGGCAGCAGGGGGAGTGCTGGGAGAAAGGAGGTATCCTGGGTCCTAGGGGGCAAGAGCCCCACCCGGGAGACTCCGAGGTGACCCAAGGTTCCTGGCTTCTCCCCTTCCTTTCCGATAGGTGATTAAGACTCTGATTCTGCCACGGCTGCAGCAGGAGGGGGAGCGGATCCGCAGCGTCCTGGACGGCCCTGTGCTGAGCAACATCGACCGCATCGGAGCTGACCACGTGCAGAGCCTCCTCCTGGTGACCAGAGCCCCCATCCCTGTCCTCCCCTTTCTTCTTCCCACTCTCACCCCCCCCACACACACACACATGGGTACAATGTTCAGCAAGCCATGGTTGGCTTTTATTCACTCATCCCATCTCTGCCTCATATATTCAGAGTCCAATACTGTTGTGCAGATGGAGACCAAGGCACCAAAAGGTTAAGTAAGAAATAAGAGATCTTAACTCTCAGCACGGGACATCCCCTAGAAGGGACTGCCCCTGAGGCTTCTGCATCACTGTGCTCCGTTCTGTGCAAGGCATCACCCTGTGGACCAGCCACCCCTTAGAAGTCACCAGTGTATTCAGCAAGTCACCCAGTCACACCAGTGGGTGCTGCTTGTCCTCTGAGGAAAAGCCAGCGGTTCTCACACACACGGCTCTCCCAGCAGTCCGGCCCACGCCAGAACATACTGAACTACCGGGCACTTTCTTCCTCACCCCTTCCCTGTCACACTTCCTGAGGGGCCCAGCCCTCCACCTACTGGCTTTTCTTTGCTTTCTCTGCAGAAACACTGTGCCCCTGTTCTGGCAAAGCTGCGCCTACCACCTGACAATCAAGATGCTTATCGGGCAGAATTTGGGTCCCTCGGACCCCTCCTCTGCTCCCATGTTGTCAAGGCCCGGGCCCAGGCTGCTCTGCAGGCTCAGCAGGTCAACAGGACCACTCTGACCATCACTCAGGTCCGTGATGGGGGAGGGGGGTTTGGTGAAGAAACGTGGGAGGGATGGGGGGGGGACGCAGACAAGAGCTTGCTTTTGGAAAACATGGGGCCCTCTGAGAGAGCAGTGTTAGGGGAGTCTGGGCCCCCCTAGTGGATGATTCCCCAACCCCAGGGAGACCCGCCGAGGAGCAGCAACAGGTGCCCTTTCTCTTCTTAGACCTTGACATTTTCTTCTTCCCTCTTCTTCGTGCAGCCCCGGCCCACGCTGACCCTCTCACAGGCCCCTCAGCCCGGCCCTCGAACCCCTGGCTTGCTGAAGGTCCCTGGCTCCATCGCGCTGCCCGTGCAGACCCTGGTGTCTGCCCGAGCTGCTGCCCCGCCTCAGCCTTCCCCTCCTCCAACCAAGTTTATTGTAATGTCGTCCTCCTCCAGCGCCTCATCCACCCAACAGGTACTGGGAGCCACGGGGGACCTGGGATGGTGGGGAGCATGACCAGGGCTACCTCCAAGTACCCTGGGGGCCCCAGAGTAGAGCCCAGTTCCCTCTGGGCCCAAAGACAGGAGCAGGAAGGGGCATTTCGAGGAGGCCCGCGAGGCTGTGGCTGCTCATCCTGAGCATGGCTCTCGAGCTGGCAGCAACCTCCAGGCTCCTGAGCATGTGAACTATGATCAGCTGTTTGGCTGGAGCAGGTGAATCCTCCCCCAGGCAGCGCCTTTCCTTTCTTCCCCCAGGTCCTGTCCCTCAGCACCTCAGCCCCTGGCTCAGGCTCCACCACTACCTCTCCCGTCACCACCACAGTCCCCAGCGTGCAGCCCATCGTCAAACTGGTCTCCACTGCCACCACCACACCCCCCAGCACTGCTCCCTCTGGGCCCGGCAGCGTCCAGAAGTACATCGTGGTCTCTCTTCCCCCTACAGGGGAGGGCAAAGGAGGCCCGGCCTCCCATCCTTCTCCAGCTCCTCCCCCATCCTCAGCCCCCTCCCCGCTTGGGGGCAGTGCCCTCTGTGGGGGAAAACAGGAAGCTGGGGATAGCCCCCCTCCAGCTCCAGGGACTCCAAAAGCCAATGGCTCCCAGCCTCCTGGATCTGGCTCCCCTCCGCCTGCACCTTAATGCTGTTGTATATCTGCCAATGTTCTTCTGTCCCTGGCTCTCACTCTCTCACATACACACATACACACACACACACACACACACACACTCGCGCGCAGGGTGGAAGGGAGTAATAGTTTGCTTCCTCCATGTTACTTTTTTTTTTAGATATTGTACAGCCAGTTCCTCAGAATAAAAGTTTGATTTGTAAGTTCTGATCCACCTCAGCCCTTTCTGTGTCAGGTGCCACGGGAAGGTCGAGCTTGTCGACCAGGACTTGTCTCCTGGCCTCTCAGGACTCTGGACTCTTCAGCCTGATCCATAGCCTCGGGCCAGAAGGGTGGAAAAGACAGTATCCTCCTCTCCAGCTCCACAGACAACCACCTTTGCTGCCCGTGTCCTCGTTTGGGGAGCCTCAGATCCGGATGACATAGGCATCACTATGGCTTAGGTGTCGCACCCACTTGTGGGGGTTGGCATTGCCGCAGGGTCTGAATGCCAGCCTGAGGAAGCGAACCTGGAGGCCGGAGCACGTGTGCCGGGGAAGTTCAAATGAGAGGCTGGCGGGACCCAGACCCAGAGGGGCCGAGGTGGAGGGTGCTTGACCAGGAGGCCCAGGGAGGCCCGGAACATCCATCTGTAAGGGACAGAGGCCGGGAAGGGGTACTGAGGCCCAGAGAGGATGGAGGGCAGGGAGGCCCACCACAAGAGGAGGGACAGGTTGGGGCTGACCGTGCAGGTGGAGGAGAGGGTCTCAGAGAGTCAGCAGCTTGTACCTGGAAAAGGCCTGACAGCTGGGAGCCACCCTGAACCCGAGGCAGGTCCCAGCGAAGGGCTCCCTCCCCCAGCTCTGCCTTCTGCTCGGGGCCGCTCAGCTCCTGTGACAGGCTGGAATTTGGAGAGGCGCTGCGCTCAGTCCCTGCCTTCCTGGGGCAGGCCAGTTCCACCCTTCCCGGGGCCACCCTGTTGTCCAGGGAAGCTGGTGCAACCGCCCGAGCCCCCGTGCCTCACCCACTAACCTGACCACCCCTCGTGGCAGGGGAAGGTGCAGCCTGACATTGAGAGCTTGGCTGCAAAGAAAAAAGGAACAGAGTCAGCCCCTGGAAGGCAGTGACCAGTTCCCACTCTTCATTAACATCACACTAGGGTTCAGCACGAGTGTTACCCCATCCCCTTCCCGAGCCCTCCTGCCTCTAACTGAACAGGATTCCGAAGCCAGTGGATGCATCTGAAGGCGGGAGCAATAGGTATGTGGGCCCTCTGTCCTACCCCACGTAACAGAACTAGGCTTGGCTAACCCCCGCTCATACCTCTTTGGGGGCAGGTCGCATCGTAACTTCAGGTAAACCTGGAGCCTGGGTGGAAGGGCACGGTAGTGTTACTCGCTGGCAGCTCACCATCCCCACCCGGGGCCTCTGTGCAGGGCTGCTGGGTGGGTCATGCCCCAAGCAGTGAATCCACTAAGGGCTGAGTCCACGTTGGGGGGAGGGTGTCTTTTTCTGACTTGTATCCTCTTACCGCCACTTCTCCATAATGAGTTTTGGGAACATCTTTGTATTGGCTTAGACTTCAGAGAAGTTCCAGAGCAGGGAAATGGTCTCACCTGCCCGAGCCTCGGTCCCACTGCACAGAGGGAAAGAGCCGGAACGGGAGTGGGGAGGGGAGGTCGTCTGAGAGTTGGTACCGCATCACAGTTAGCTGGGACCAGACAGGAATGGAGGTCAGTTTGGTCTCCTCACCCCTGAACTGCCTCCCTTCCCCATGGTGGATGGAACATGCTAGGCCAGCCCGGTCCTGACCTCGCCCTGAGGGGGCTGCAGGCGCAGAATTCGATGAGACTCAAACTCTTCCAGAAGCACGGAGCTGTGAAATGAGACCTCATCCACCCGGATCCCCGGTCCGTAACCTGGAAGGAGAGAAAGTCTCCTCTTGGAACCCACGTTGTGGGAGAGGAGAGCAGCAGGGGAGAGCTGGGGGAGAATCTGTCTCCGTGTTCCACACAACTTCTGGCGGGGACCTCCACATAGGAGAGAGAGACCTACTTTCTTCTCACCTCTTAGTTCTGACTTCCCCACACAAAATTCTTCTGTCAAGCCGATGCGCATCTCTGTCCGAGAAAAGAACATCAGAAAAGGCTGCCAGATACCACCATACACAGCACCGAGGAGCCTGTCCCACACCCCAGCCTGGGCCAAGCCTGCAGACTTCTCACCAGAGCCACTGGGAAGAAAGCTCTTGAGGCGGATCTCTCCCTGCACGTCTACCTTCAGCAGCGAGCCCTAAGAATGGCGGAGAGCTCAATGCTCAGAGGTGACACGCCCCCCCCATACATTTCCCAAATGCCATCTGTCCTCAGCTCCCGGGTTGGGGGCCCAACTTACATTAGATGCTATCAGCACAGACAGTCTCTCGACCACATCCAAAAATACTTCATTCTTTTGGCTCTGAAGAAGAGAGGGGATTTGGGCGCTTGGAGGCTGAACGGCCTGTGTTCTAAAGTGGACAGACAGAAAGGACAGGGCAGTGGAGGCTAGGACCCTGGGGTGGGGACACAGGGGTAAGGGAAGGGATTATCCATATCTAGCTACGCCAGGATCTCCATCTCTGGTGTCCCAGGAAAAAATGAGAGGGCCTGACTCCATCACGCCCGCCCTCACCTGGTCAGAGCGGCTGGTCAGGATGGGGCGGCTGGCTGCACTGCTGGGGGCCACTTTGCTCTGCTGCGTCTCGGCCCCAAACTGGAAAGCACCCAAAGCAACAATCTTCAGGTTTGACAGTACCTACCAGCCCTCCTCCTCCTCCTTCCCTTGACTAACCAAGCCAACACTGCTGAGGTCAAAGAGGCTGAAGGGCTTGCTGACCACAGCCTCCGTCTGGATGAAGTTCCTCAGCATCTCCATGGACGTGGTCTGTACATAGCCATAGTCCTGCAGGCAGGGAACAGCCTTTGGTCAGCGGAGGAAAGGGGTGAGAATGAACGGACTCAGCCTCCCCTTCACAGCACACATCTGCAGGGCCTGGGCGCGGTGGGGGAGATCCCTGGCCTCACCAGCACTTCATCCAGGAGTTCGTAGACAAGAGCCACGTTGCGGGAGATGGTCCCCTCACTCAGGGAGCCACAGTAATCGCCCAGGAGAGTGGCCAACCTGAGAAAACAGGACGGAGTGTGCATATCCTCCTGTGGTCGCATCCCCGCGCCTAGGTGCCCAGCCCTGCCCTCCTCACCGGGAGAGCAGCTCGAGGAGGCTGAAGGGAGAAATGTTTTCTGAAGTCGTGGCCACCAAATAGAGACCGCTGTGTCTGATGTGAATGAAATGACGGTCATCGTGGTGCTGAGGCAGAGGCGGGGAAGAGAGCTGTGATTAAGGGCCCGCGAGACTTCCTAGCGGCGGGCCTTGGGGCGAGCCAGAACCACCCCCCGGGGGCCCAGCTGCCTAATGTGTCAGAGGAGGTAGCCCCCCCCCATCTACCCCGGAGTGGCAGAGCGGCGCCCGGCATAGTGTTAGCGCTCGAGAAACGGTCGCTCCGAATATTTGGCAGAATGTACCCCCATCCCCAAGCGGAAGCTCTCAGGGAAACAGCCCCGGGAGAAAGGAGGCGCCCCCTACCCCCGGCCCGCCGGGAGCCTACCCCACGCCCCGCCACTGGTTACCATGACAACCGGGGACTCATCTCCGGGTAGTCCCGTCAGCTTCCGGTAGAAGAGCTCGGCCACATCCCGACCGCCACTGTCCCCGCGGACTGAGCGGGTGGAAGGACAGCTAAGGAGTCGGCGACACAGGCTGGCTCTGGAGCACTGCTCCCACCCAGCCCCTCCCCCTCCCGCCCTGCAGGTCAAGGATACGATCCTTGTAGATGAGCGGGTCCCCTTTGGAGGACAGAATGAAGAACTGGGAGATCATGGCGGTTCTGGAGAGTAGGCAGGGAGACAACGAAAGTTGGGCCTGCCCCGCCCTGCGGCCTGGGAACAAAAGGACGCGCGTATGCTGTCCCTTTAAGAACAATTTCTCCTCCGCCCGTGCCAGCTCGGACCGCGGGAAACCCAGCTCCGCCCGTGCCAGCGCCCCGCCCCGCCCCGCCTTTCCCTCCCCGTGCCCGCGCCGCTGCCCCGTCACTCAGCCCAGTCTCGCCCGGTGATTGGCCGAGGCTGGGACCGGCGGGCGGGTGGGAGGGGCGAAGGGCCTCCTCTCTGATAGGCCCACACGCAGCGGCGCCGGTCACGTGGGGCGCAACGTTTCGCGCCAATTTCGGTTGGTCGGCAGTAGCCCGCCGCGCGGACGCTTTCTGCTCTCCCAGGAGTGAGAGAGCCTTGAACCCGCCAACTGCTGCCTCACGGGCGATGGCAGTTAAGGACTACGTGCTCGAAAAAGGTGAGGATATGCAAACTTGAGAGGAGCGTCCTGCGCGGGAAGCCTCCCGGCCAACACCTGTTGGTGTGAGCCGGCGTCCTGGGGGGCCGGGCTCGGCGCGCGAGGCCAGAGGCAGGGTCGGGAGGTAGCGGGGCCGAGACAGATGGTGCCCTGGGAGGCGCGCGGGCCACCGAGGTCGAAGAGCCGGTCATCTTGTTTGGGGAAGGAGTGGGGGCTCGCGGGGGGGGGCGCGGACAGCCGGGCTGGGGGCTCCAGAGGGGAGGGGCGCGCCCGGGAGAGACCAAGACCTCGGGACACCCGAAGGGTCTTCCGTCCCCAGGGACGGGCATCCCGGGTCCGTTTCCCTCCGCGCTCTTAAGCATTCGGAGCGCCCACGTCCCCTGGAGGCGCCGGAGTCCCGGGGGCGGGCGGGCCCGGGCCGCTGCGCGCCGGGATTGGCCATTTTAGGCCAACCTCCAAGCGGAAGTGAAGGCGGGCGGAAGTTGCGCGACGTCGCGGGAGGGAGTGTCGTGTGTAAACAGTGTCCTTCCGCGCGGCGGCCTTGGGGAGAGCTGCGCAGGGTGGGGGCGTGCCTGGAATTGGGGGGCTTCGCGGGAGCCCGAGAGAGGAGGCGGTGGAGTGGGACGGAGTGGCCCTTGACGTGCCGGCCAATCGCCGGACGGGCTCCCGCCCTGGGCGGAGGAATCCCGGGCTGTGAGGCGGCTGCATCTGGGCCCATGTGCTTCTTTGTTTACTAAGAGCGGAAGCGGTGGCGGGAGAGGGGGTGGGGTGGAGGACGGGCCTAGTGGAGAGATTGAGGAGACCGAAAGAAAAGGGGGAATCTTACGCGCGGAAGGAAAGCGGAGAACCTTGAGTTCGGTGTGTGAGGCGGGGTGTCGGACGCCTTTGGGAAAGGGTATTGAGATTTTTAACTAAGACAAAGATTGGAATTCCCTGGAGGGGGGGCGGGTTGTTGGGTAATGCTCTTAACCGCCCGGGGCCCCTTCTCCTTCCGTAGGTAAGAACAGACTTGTTAGAAGGAGTTCTGCCCTACTTGGGGACAATTACGAAGGCTTACTTAGATGTTCATGTAAACTGATTACTTCATACATTTTGTAAGTGAAAGGGAGTTTTTTAGATTCGTATCAAGGGGGTTTGCAGCAAAGTACCTGAAAGACTGATTCTCGTGGTTTTACATTTTCCTTCCAGAAAAGGTTAAGAAATTTCTACAAGAGTTTTACCAGGATGATGAATTTGGCAAGAAGCAATTCAAGTATGGGAACCAGTTGGTGAGTCTAAGATAAAGTGGAGGGAATGGGTGCTTACTTAAGGAGTTATAAGAGGTGGCCTGGTTTATTTCAGTAAGCATACATTGTAGGTGATCCCTTTAGTGTCCTATTTAATATCTGGTAAGTGGATGTAATTGTACATGCATAACGATCAAGAGTGGTCTTGAGGAGTTAGGAGGCGGTCTTTTGGGGGCTGAGAAACGAGTATTGCTTTGTCTCACGCTGCTTTCTCCCCTGTGGGTGACGGACACTGCCGAGCCTCGTAAACAGGGCTCTGTTGCTGTCGCTTCCTTACGGCAGGTTCGACTGGCTCATCGGGAGCAAGTGGCAATGTATGTAGACCTAGACGATGTAGCTGAGGATGACCCTGAGTTGGTGGACTCGATTTGTGAGAACGCCAGGCGCTATGCAAGGCTCTTTGCTGACGCCGTACAGGAGCTGCTGCCTCAGTACAAGGAGAGGGAGGTGAGTGGTTGCAGAAAAACACAGGGCAAGGAACGGTTGCTTTCGGGAAGCTTCTCGGATACTGGTGATTTTCTGAGCTGGCAGAAAGAGGGCAGGAATATCTGCCCTCTTGGTCTTACCTTTATGGTCTTACCTTCCTGCCCTTTATGGTCTTACCTTCCTGCCACTCGTTTTTTCTGTTTTTCTTTAGGTGGTAAACAAAGATGTTTTGGATGTTTACATCGAGCACCGGCTGATGATGGAGCAGCGGAGCCGTGAGCCTGGGACAGCCCGAAGCCCGCAGAACCAGTACCCTCCTGAGCTCATGCGCAGATTGTGAGTGGTCTCAGTGGGGACGGGTGTGGGAATTTGTTCTCCAGGACCTTAATGATGACTGTTTTCTCCCCCTAGTGAGCTGTACTTTCAAGGGCCAAGCAGTAACAAGCCTCGTGTGATCCGGGAAGTACGGGCTGACTCTGTGGGGAAATTGGTCACCGTGCGTGGAATTGTCACTCGTGTCTGTGAAGTTAAACCCAGAATGGTGGTGGCCACTTACACTTGTGACCAGTGTGGGGCGGAGACCTACCAGCCGGTATGTATGGAGCAAGGGATAGGAACACACTTAATTGTTGGTGGTTTCCCCCTGAATTTGTTGTGTCAGCTGATATTTATTTGTCATTTATTATGTTCATTGTGAAATGTGACTACGTGTTCACTTGTCATTCTTTTTTTTTGGTCTATGGTGGTTTTTCCATCCATTTTGTGTTCTTGGTTCCTATCATTATTAACTCGGGACGGGTCAAGACATTCTTTGCAGTTTGTGGTGTATGCTGTGAGGAGGAAGTGTTGACTCAGGTGACTGCCTTCGTTTCCTTCTGCTTTCCTTTCTCGCATCCCAGATCCAGTCCCCTACTTTCATGCCTCTGATCATGTGCCCGAGCCAAGAGTGCCAGACCAACCGCTCAGGAGGGCGGCTGTATCTGCAGACACGTGGTTCCAAATTCATCAAATTCCAGGAGATGAAAATGCAGGAACATGTGAGTTTGGGGTATGTGGCCCAGGGAAGGTGGAGTTCAGGTGTCCGCTCAGGTTCTGCGGTCATTCACGGAGTGGAAGAAAGAAAGAACAAAAGAAGCTGAGGCAGAGAGGTCACCTAGAGCAGGAAGGAGGTTTAACTTGAGCTTCTAGTTGAGTTAGGAAGGGGCAAAGACTGTCTCGGGCTCCCTTCTCCTGTTGGCTCCTCTGAGCTGAGAAGTAGGGGGTGGGATGCCTGGGACTGGAAGATGAGGTTCTTGTAGGCTTCGTTCATGTTCTTTCCTTCCTGCCCGCGGGCCTTCTCCCCTGTAGACTGACCAAGTGCCTGTGGGAAACATCCCTCGTAGCATCACCGTGCTGGTAGAAGGTGAGAACACAAGGATCGCCCAGCCTGGGGACCACGTCAGTGTCACCGGCATCTTCTTGCCGATCCTGCGCACTGGGTTCCGACAGGTGGTACAGGTAAGGAAGGGGCTTGAAAGGGAGAGGAAAGGGGCGCCTGGGTGGCTCAGTCGTTAAGCGTCTGCCTTCGGCTCCGGTCATGGTCCCAGGGTCCTGGGATCGAGCCCTGCATCGGGCTCCCTGCTCGGCGGAGAGCCTGCTTCTCCCTCTCCCATTCCCCCTGCTTGTGTTCCCTCTCTCACTGTGTCTCCCTCTGTCAAATAAATAAATAAAATCTTTAAAAAAAAGGGGGGGGGGGAGGAAAGATTTCCCTTTGTCCTTCACTTTTGCCAGCCCCACAGAGGGAACTGGTAATGGCAATGGTAAAGTAGCACAAAGAGTTTTGGTAGGAACTGAGGGAGTCAGGTGAATGGGTAAGTGAAAGGGCCTTCATCCATACCCTGGCGTTTTCCTGCCCAAGGGTCTCCTCTCTGAAACCTACCTGGAAGCCCATCGGGTCGTGAAGATGAGCAAGAGTGAGGACGAGGAGTCTGCGGCTGGAGAGCTAAGCAGGGAGGAGCTGAGGCAGATTGCAGGTGAGGGGCCTGGGGGAGCCTTGGAATGGGAATTTCTTCCTGGCAACCCTCCCCCCATTCCACCCCCAAGTACTCTAAACTTTCCCACAGAGGACGATTTCTATGAGAAGCTGGCGGCCTCCATCGCCCCAGAGATCTACGGGCACGAAGACGTGAAAAAGGCTCTGCTGCTCCTGCTGGTGGGAGGGGTGGACCAGTCTCCTCGGGGCATGAAGATCAGGGGTAAGGGGGCGGGGAGATGAGGGGGCGGTTGGGAGGGAGCAAGGATGTCAAGGACCAGTGTCCTGTGACCGCTTTGTCACAGAGTAAAAGAGCATCTGGGCTTCGTGGGCACAGGGAGGGGATGAGAAGTAATGCTGGGTATCGGGGAGGATCTCGAGTATTTGTCGTTGGGCAACTTGCACGGAAAGAAGGGTCACTTGGGGGTTTAACTCTTCCTCCAGGCAACATCAACATCTGCCTGATGGGGGATCCCGGTGTGGCCAAGTCTCAGCTCCTGTCTTACATTGATCGCCTGGCACCCCGCAGTGAGTAACTGAACCCTGGGAGGGGTGAATGTACCAGACAATGGGGCCCCGTGCTCATCTGTTCCTTAGGGGGCGGGGAGGGGCGGTGGTTCTGGCGCCAACACTTGATTTTCAGCTGCCTCGGGAAGGCCTGGACCTGGTGGGGCGGTAGAGCGGCTCCAGTTCGGGCCTCACCTGCCTCCTATTCTTGCTTCTTCCCTTGTTCTTTTCCTCTTCCTCAGTGTGTCTGCTTCTTTCCTGTTCCCGATCCCGCCTTTAGGCCAGTACACCACGGGCCGGGGCTCTTCGGGAGTGGGGCTCACGGCGGCTGTGCTGAGAGACTCGGTGAGCGGAGAGCTGACCTTGGAGGGCGGGGCCCTCGTGCTGGCGGACCAGGGTGTGTGCTGCATCGACGAGTTTGACAAGATGGCCGAGGCCGACCGCACGGCCATCCACGAGGTCATGGAGCAGCAGACCATCTCCATTGCCAAGGCTGGCATTCTCACCACGCTCAACGCCCGCTGTTCCATCCTGGCTGCCGCCAACCCCGCCTATGGGCGCTACAACCCTCGCCGCAGCCTGGAGCAGAACATACAGCTGCCTGCCGCGCTGCTCTCCCGCTTTGACCTCCTCTGGCTGATCCAGGACCGGCCTGACCGCGACAATGACCTGCGGTGAGTGGAGCTCAGTGCTCGAGGACACCCCCCCCCACTCCCCCCCCCCCCCCCCCCCCGCTGATCTGTAGGGAGGGAGAAGGGGTTGGAAACTCCTCCAGTTCCCTGCTTACTGTGGGAGCTAGTGCACGGTTCTTTAGGGAAATGGGGGGTCAGGACTAAAATCCTGGGGAGGGGGCGCCTGGGTGGCTCAGTTGTTGAGCGTCTGCCTTCGGCTCAGGTCATGATCTCAGGGTCCTGGGATCGAGCCCAGCATCCGGCTCCATGCTCAGCAGGGAGTCCGCTTGAGGATTCTCTCTCCCTCTCTCCACCCCTCCCTGCCCTTGCTCACACACGCTCTCTCTCACGCATGCTCTCTCTCAAATAAATAAATCTTTAAAAATAAAGTGGAGGGGCACCTGGGTGGCTCAGTCGTTAAGCGTCTGCCTCCCGCTCGGGTCATGATCCCAGGGTCCTGGGATCGAGCCCCGCATCGGGCTCCCTGCTTGGCGGGAAGCCTGCTTCTCCCTCTCCCACTGCCCCTGCTTGTGTTCCCTCTCTGTTTCTCTTTCTCTGTCAAGTAAATAAAATCTTTAAAAAAAATCCTGGGGAGGATTTCCTGGGAGAGCCTCCCTGCCACGCTGTGAAGAGCTGGCAAGCTGGGGCATGGGGTACGGAGCCCCCAGGAGAAGGTGTCTACTTGCCTCCACTCTTGCAGGTTGGCCCAGCACATCACCTACGTGCACCAGCATAGCCGGCAGCCCCCAGCCCAGTTTGAGCCTTTGGACATGAAGCTGATGAGGTAGGAGAGCTGGGGCACGGCCAGTGTGCCCGACCCGTCACTCCGTGTGGCAGCCGCTTGGGCTGTGTGCGCGTCTCCTGGAACAGGGAGTTTTTCACTACCGGCCCCGCCCCCCGCGGCTTCACAAGAAGAACCCAGCATCAGAACCCTTCTGCCCAGCTGCCGATCTCAGGGTGGAGGCAGGTCCCGATTCCAGGAGTAGCTGGATGCTGCTCCCTGTCCTTGATCGCATTGTTTGCTCCAGGGGGTCCCAGGGAGCCCTCAGGTCTTCTCCCCTTGTCCTTGTTCTCTTGCACTAAACGACGTGGATCACCGCCCCCCCCCCACTGTCCTAGTTTCAGGGGGAGGGGACTTGACCGTCTTTTAGGACAGATGGATTTTACTGCTATAAAATCCTTTTTCTGAAAACTTACAAATCATCTGGAGAACTCCACCAGTGATGCTCCAGCGAATTTGTTTTTCCTACTTGAAAGTGCCCTCTCCCCATCCTCCCCGTGTGGTCTTAAATAGCAAATTTTCCGCCTTCGCCTTCCACGACCCTTCTCTCCCGCAGACGTTACATCGCCATGTGCCGGGAGAAGCAGCCCACGGTGCCGGAGTCCCTGGCCGACTACATCACGGCCGCGTACGTGGAGATGAGGCGGGAGGCCTGGGCCAGCAAGGACGCCACGTACACTTCCGCCCGGACCCTGCTGGCCATCCTGCGGCTGTCCACGGCTCTGGTGAGCGCCCGCCCCGCCACCGCCCCCCCGCCAACCCCGGGCAGCCCGCCCCGCCCCACCCCACCCCGCGCACGCGCACCGCCGCCGCCGCCGCCTCCCTCCCGCTCAGGCCCTGCCGGTGCTAAAGTGCTGACAGTGCAGATAGCGGTCCTGCGTGCTACCGCACTGTGGGTACTTGCTGCTCCGGTAGGGCACGCACGGCGTCCCCGGAGGGAGAGGCCCGCCGTCGCTTCTCCAGCCTCGCGGGGGCGGGGCAGGGCGGGGGGTCACGTCCGCGCCCTGGGCCCTGGCTCCTTGCTAGACACCTGCCCTTCCGCCCGCACTCCGTGGACCTTAGTCCCGGGGGCTCCAAAGTGCTGTTCGTGCAGGTAGTGTGATTCCCTGACCTACTGCTGAGCTAGCACTTCCCGAGCCCCAGGGACGCGACCTCTCCGCCAGCCGCCTTCGTGGCCGAGCTCCCCCTGCTCTGTCCGTCGTGCTGGGGAGCCCAGGGGAGCTCCGAAGGGTCCGGTCTCCCTCACAGGACAGCGGAACCCGGGACTGGCCAGCGTTGCGAGGCGGAGACTTGGGCAATTGCTGGACGCTGCCCGCGCATTGCACTTGTCTCGGTCTGACAGTGCCGGCCCCGCACTGCAGCTGCTGGGCGGGTGGGGGGCTCTCCGCGCGTCTTCTGGGCCGCGCTCCCGAAAGCTGGAGCTGGGGGGGGGGGGGCGGGCTGACGTGTTCCCCCCTCTCCTCCCGTGCCCATCTCGCCCTCCCTTCCCTGCAGGCGCGGCTGCGGATGGTTGATGCGGTGGAGAAGGAAGATGTGAACGAAGCCATCAGGCTCATGGAGATGTCCAAGGACTCTCTGCTGGGCGACAAGGGGCAGACGGCGAGGTGAGCGGACACGAGGCCCGACGTCCCGGCCCCGACTACTTAGCCTCATGGCTCCTGCATCCACACGTGTGTGGTGTGGGCCTTGGGCTGCTATCACGGGCCCAGGGTCCTCTGACCTCCCCCCTCTCCCCCCCGCACTGTCCCCTTCAGGACCCAGAGGCCGGCGGACGTGATATTCGCCACCATCCGGGAGCTGGTCTCCGAGGGCCGAAGTGTGCGGTTTGCGGAGGCCGAGCAGCGCTGCATATCCCGGGGCTTCACGCCCGCCCAGTTCCAGGCGGCGCTAGATGAGTACGAGGAGCTAAATGTCTGGCAGGTTAATACCGCCCGGACGCGGATCACTTTTGTCTGATTCCGTCCAGCTCGTGAGACACTGGGGTCTGCTCTGCGTTCCACGTGCTGACCATCCCCCTTTTTGAAAGAGCTCCTGATGCCTCTGAGAGGAAAGGAGAATCCCCTCCTTTCTCCTGAGCTGCATTTGTTTTATTGTTTTTGCTAATAAAGTGTTTGAATAAAGCAATCTACAAACAGGGTATTAGGAATTTTCTAGATTCTTACCTTGTTCCCTTCATGCTGGTCTTACCCCGTCCACTCCATAAATTTACCAAGTAAGGGACCCACTCTACCTGCCAGGCACTGTTACTCCTTGCTGCGTCCCCAGTAAGTGCCACCGTGCGGAGATGAGGTGCGAGACTGAGCTCCACTCCAGTCCCCTCCTCGGTCCTGCTGTGCGTCCCCCCCCCCCCCCAACTCTGGAGACCACGCCCGTAGGACCTGCAGCACCTCTGAGCCAACTGTCTTTTCTGCTGCTTGAAATGCCTCAGACCTTCCCTCGTCCCTAACTCCCACTCTAAAGCTTTACTTAGGGGTAAGGACGGGGAGTGGAAGGGTGGCACAGGGACATGGGACACCTCACACAGGGGATCCACACGCAGCAGTCCCCGCATTCACACCTGGCCCCCAGGAGGGCCACGAGAGCCTCTGCTGGGGGTGAGGTGCCCCAAGGGTCAGGTGTCGATCTCCCTGTCGTAAGCGAGTGCGAACATTCGCAGTAAGAGAAACTTCTTCGTCTTGGCAATAAACAGGGCCCAGAGGATCAGAGCTTTTGGGGTGTCCGAAAAAAATTCCCTTAGCTTGGATCATCGGTCATCGGTCAAGTGTACAGGGTTGGTCTCCGCACTGCTGTCGTAGGGAGACCTCAGAGAACAGAGCTCACTTGGGTGGAAGCGAGCAGCCTCTGGCTCAGTGTAGATGCATCCACCTGACCGGACATGGGGTCACCTCAAGTGGCAGGGAGCTCCTCCTCATCACTGCAGCCTGTCCTGCCTGAGCAAGGC
Organism: Mirounga angustirostris; assembly: GCF_029215605.1. NCBI lineage: Eukaryota > Metazoa > Chordata > Mammalia > Carnivora > Phocidae > Mirounga > Mirounga angustirostris. The sequence goes on from NW_026991713.1 coordinate 173,452,253, forward strand.
TGGAACGAGGGCCTCCTTTTAAGATCCAAGTTGAGAAGGCTGTGTGGTGCCCAACAGAGAGGACAGAGCCACTGGAAGGGGTGCTGAGGGGCTGCTCCCCTTTTATTATTGACAGGAGGTTTCTCTAACGAGTGTGACACCCCTCCCCTGTGGGGCCATTGTCCGACCTGTGCGTTGTCCCTTCAAGTACCCTCTCAGAAGAAGAGCCCCCGCATCCGCCTGCCGATGCCTTGTCGATCATAGAGGACGTTGAACTTGTTCACGAACTGGTTCATGGTGTTGCAGGTTTTGGTGATGGTGCCAAGGTAGGCCATGAGCCCCACGTCATTGCATTGCTGGAAGGAACAGACCAGTTGCCCGGGGAACAGTGGACTGTCCCAGGTCCGCCATTACGGACATGACATGACGTACAAAAGCCCCACCTCCCCAGCCTGGGTTTTATACTCACATCGTAAAAGTCTGTCTTGAACTTGTCTGTGCTGAGCACTGGGAGGCAGTGACACAGAGCATAGGCCTCCCGCAGGATCTCATGGTTGAAGGGGACCTCTCCTAAAGGCACAAAAGGACTGCATTAATGTGGATGCTGTCACCTCCCCAGGAGGGAGAGGAAAAGCGGTCCGAACGCCAGGGAGACACTCCTACCCGCTTCGGAGGCCTTGACGTACTCCAAGATGAGCTTGACCCGGCTGTGCAGCATCTTAATGGCGCTGTGCTGCGCGATCAGGTGCTCGGCCACTGCAGGGAGACAGGGACAGGCCAAGGTGGAAAACGCCCGCGGCCAGACTTCCCAGCCCCGCGGCCGAGGAAACCCTGCCGGCCTTCCTCACCAGTGGAGTTCTCCCCGCTGCCCGTGGCTGTCATTCGGGCCACGTGGTCGACGCCAATGCGTTCGGCTTCCTCCGTGGCCAGAGTGTAGGTCAGTTCGGCAAACAGCATCGTGGCCTACAGGGCACAAGGCGGAGTCAGCAGCAGGAAAGGCCAGGGGCAGGATGGCAGGGCTGAAGGGCAGGGCATTACCTCTCCATTGATTATATCGATGACAGACTCAAAAACACTGACGGGAAGCTGGAAAGAAGCAACAGAGACCACTCTTACTGAACTACTAGAGGCCAAAAGCTGGGCTGGGCTCTTCTCCACGCTAGATTTTTCCCATCTAATCTTCCCAAGGACCCACTGAAGTAAGGATAATCCCCATCTCACACGTGAGGCGAAAAGCAGTTTAGGGGTTCAATGACTAGCCCAAAGTCACACAGCTGCTGAGTGGGAGAATTCATCTCCGGTGACGATTCCACCCACCAGAGATGGGGTAAAGGACAGCAGGGGAGGAGGATAAAAAGTAGGCCCAGGGTCAGTATTACTCACATCCGTGTGCTTGGTCATAGGGTTCAATTTAAGAAAGAGCGGGCTCTCGATGATCTCGCACACCTGGAAAAGGGGATGGTGGACACGATGGTCAAGGCCCATCCTGCTCCCTCCCCCTCCCCCTCGTGCTCTGCCCCGGCACACACGTGTACCTGCTTGTGGACGTGGATGTCGGAGGGGTCAGGCGGCCCCCCGGTGGTATACCAACCCAGAAACTCCAGCTCCTTGAACACCTGTTTGACTGCAAAGGAAAGAGCCAAAGTACAGGGTATTTCTTTAAACCACCCTCCCTTAACTGGAAGCTCCCGGTGTATTTTTCATCAGCTTCTCCCCTCCCCACTCAACTCCCCGCTCAATTCACAATAATTAATCCCTTCTATCTTCTCTCATCCTTTACTGTCTTGGGGGGGAGGAATACCTAAAGTGTTCTCTTTCTGAGATCCTTTCCACTACTCTCCTCATTCCCCCACCTTGTCCCGTTCTCCTGTTTCTTCCCAACACTCTCCATCTTCCCCACTCTGCCTGCTTCTTACTCCCACTCCTCTCCCCCGCCCCAAGTCTCTTCCCCTCTCACACTGCTCCTCCTTGGTGTAGTAATACTCCTTGTCAATGATAATCTTCTCCTCCACGGTGTGGGAGAGCAGCTCAAAGGAGTTCATCACCTCGATATTTCGGCCCTCCTGTTTCCCGATCAGAGCCCCAATCACTGGGGGGAGAGAACGACATGTAAAACACGAGGGTCAGGAATCTTGTCCCTCATCATTACGGCCCAAGGGTCGAGGTCAGTGTGAACCAAACGCTGGAGACACCGTGACCTGGGGGAGGGGGAGCCGGCCTCAGGAACGGAAGGGGCAAAGACCCCTCTTTGGGGGAGGTGACCAAGGAGAGGAGGTGGGAGAATTACGCCGAAGACGCACCCTGCATAGGCCGCCCCTCCTGGGAGCGCATGCGAATCCAATGGTCTGAAATGTTGAGAATGACGAGGGGATGAAGAGCGACGGAGACGCTCCCCGTCACGCCGGAGGCCATCACGCTGGGGACCACTGAGGGTGGAGGAAAAGGAGGGCGAGTGAGAGAAGGGGCCGCACGTTCTGCCCCGGAGCTGCGAGCGGGAGACGGCAGAGCCGGAGCCATACATCCCTCCCGCAAGTTAGTCCAGGGAGCGGTATTGCCGTCCCGCCTGCTGACTCCTCCCGGGAGCCCGGGGGGCCTTGTCGCTCCCCGAGGGGCGTCACCAGAAGCCGCCCCCGCGAGGCCCGTTACCTGCGGCATCCACCTCCATCCCGCTGCTCCCTCCAGTCCCGTTCGCCGCCGCCGCCATTTTCCCCGCGCCCGCCAGCCTCGGCCCCGCCCCCTCCCTGCCGGCTTCCGTAGGCCGGCGGCGCATGCTCAGTGGGCGCGGGGTCGGGGCGGGCGGGGCGGGCGGTCCCGGAGCCGGCGGACTTTAGAAGACCCGGGTCTCGCCTGTCGCCTGCCGCTGCGGGTGAACTGGAACAAATTGCTTAACCCTGTCCCCTCCCAACCTTACCGTCCTCGTCAGTAAAATTGGGATAAAACGGCCTAGTTCTTAAGGCTGTTGCAGAAGGAATGAAAAATCACGTGTTTGCCCTCAGAATAAAATCCAAGCCCCTAACCATGGCGTGCAAGGCCCTGCAGGATCCGGCCCCTGCCTGCTAGCCGGCCCTGTCCTCTGCTTTGCCCCTTGGTCCTCATGCTTCAGCCACGCCGGCTCTCACGGCAGTTCCCCTCGCACGCTCCGCTCGCTCCCACATCCCACGATACCTGACCTACACACACCCAAATAGTTTTTAAGTGAATGGTTAATTTGAAGTGGTTCACCTGGGGTCCTCCTTGCCTCCTTCCAAATACCGTATTACCTACAGTACTAGGAACATTCCCAGCACTCTCTAACCCTTCCCAACCTCCCTCTGTCCTCCATCTCCAGCAGCCTTTCAAAACTGGCTTCGGGCAAACCTAGCCCTCTCCAGACCTCTCCACACTCCTACACTCAAGCAAGTTGTTGTACGCTGCTTTATCCCCTCTTGCTGCCCCTGCAATTTGTCTGGCTGGCTCTTTTAATATGTGTCTGCGCCACACCCAAAGTGTGTAAGTTCTCAGAAAGCAGGTGGACACGTGTGTCTTGATCCCGCAGAGCCACTCCAGTGCCCACAACCAGCAGGTACCAGGAGATGTGTTCTGGCTTATCACCTTCCTCATCTTCAAGTCCAGCCTTTTAGCAGCATCTTCAAATCTCTTTCTTTGTCCTTCTGTTCCCTTTGTCACATCGCCTTCTGTAATAAAACCCCCTCCCTGCTTCCTTCTTATAAAGATACCTGGCATTCCATGTAGTGCCCACTGGGATAACCCAGAATAATCTCCCTATGTGAAGATCCTTAACTTAGTCATAAATCCACGATAATCTCCCCACCTGAAGATCCTTAACTTAATCATAAATCCACGATAATCTCCCCATCTGAAGATCCGTAACTTAATCAGATCTGCAAAATCCCTTTTTCCCTGTACAGTAACATTCACAGGTTCCAAAGATTGGGACCTGGCTGTCTTTGGGGGCCATTGTTCAGCCCGCCACAGCACACATGGGCCACTGTCGGGGAGCTGGAGAGCAGTGCCCTCAATCGAATGGTCATTGTCTTCATGATCTAGCATTATGTCAGTCCATGAAGAGAATCCTAGTGGCTGAACCAGAATTAAGTTGGAATTCTCTAGGCTCCCTTTTGGCTGGGCTGTACCCAGAGGATTGGAATTCCCTAGGCTCCCTTTTGTTTGCAACCAGGATGGCCTGGGGTATACCAGGGAATGGTCAGGGCAGAATCTTGAATTTTCAAAACAAGTCTAGAAAACCCTCCTTTCATCCTGATCATTACCCAAGAGATGGCTGACCAGGAGGAGATGAACACTTTCAGCGAACAGCGACATTTAGCGACCAGGATGTCTTACTAAGGTCTGTGGACCAGGAGGAGGTAAGGGAAGTCGGGATGATCTGGAGGAGGCCGTTCCAGCCCTTGGCACTCAGATGCTGCGTATTGTAGGGAGTGTAGAATGTCCATCCAACACCTTGACTACTGACCCATTGTTGGGTAGCTTTTGTGAGGAAAAGCTTTGTGCACCCCAATGTCAAACTGTAGATGATCTGCAAAACCTAAAACATGACACAGTTTAGCTTCAAGGGCCATAATGATGTGGCTTAAGTCAGGGGATCAGACTGGAACAGGGACATCAGCACCAGGAGAGCCCCTAGAAGGTGTCGAAGGTTCGATGGAGTCGATTTAGGCGTGGGAGGGACCTTCTGGGCAGTGCAGGCTTGATCAGCATCTTAAAAGGGTCAGCCTCATCAGAGACCAGGTCTCCGCCATAAGCATGCACACAAGTGACTTGACTGTCAGAGCCAAGGTGTGTTCACTGCCCCCAAAGCGTGCGCCTTTCAGCTCCTCTGTCATCTTCAAGTGGTAAACCAAGCAGCCAGGCCATTGGCTGACAGCCCAAGTCAGCGAAATGTAACCAGGCTCCTGGGGGGGGCGGGGGGGGGGGCTAGCCAGATTTCCGATGAGAACAGCTTTGAGTTCTGCCCACTGATCAGAGCTGTGACATTGGCTTTCAGTTTGGGGTAGCTGGCCCTGAAGCTGGGCAGCAGCAGACAGCCAGTGCACCCCATCAGGGTTCACCTTAGCTGAGCCATCAGCGAACCAAGCCCAGGCATTCAGGGGAAACTCTGAGGCTTCCCAGTCCCTACCGATCCGCGTCTTGGTTTCAGGTTTCTTCCAAAACAGGAGTGCCACTTCATGTAAAACCCCTCTGGGGCCGGACCGACTGTGCTCTTAAACATACCACTCCTGTCTTACTAGTGAGGCCGGGTAGGCTCCTCCCACCTTGTCATTCATTAGCTTTGACTTGATGCACCCCAAGATGGGGGTACCCGGCTGCAGAGTTACCAGGCCGCCGGGGGCTGGAGTTCGGCACGGGCGGGTGCGCCGCCGGCTGCGTCCTGCAGGTGGCGCTGTTGCACCGCCACTGGCGGCACCTGAGTCCGGCCGTGATTTCCCTTTCTCCCCTCCTGCTTGGCGATCTGTGCGGCCTACTGTCACCCGCTCCATACAGCAGTCCCTGAATGGGAAAATCCCCTCTAATACTTAAGGGACTGGACAATTGCGACCATATACCCACCAGTTCCTACTTACATCTTTAGGTGTAGAAGCAGCAAGGACATCGGGCCCCACGCAAGGTCCCCTGAGCTTCGCTTCTCCACTGCAAACCTTGTCCAGACCCCGGCAGCGGAACTCAGGCACGTCCTCCCCTACAGGAACAAGGACCAAGGCATCTAACTCGTTTGTCAGGGGCTACAACGACAACCAGCAGGAGACCACACAAATCCTCGCTGCCACAACTGCACTCCAAGAATGGCTTTGGGAATAATATTGCTCATGCACTTGGCCTTTCCTCTGAGAGAGATTCGGCCGCGTTCCTCAGCTGCCTCACCTCAGGCTGCAGCCCCAACCCTACAGGACGATTCACCTGGAAGCTGCCCCATCTCTACGGCTTCAGGGCCGTCCAGCGCTGTGGATGTAGGGGGTAAAAAAAGAGATGTCACCCACTTGGTTCACTGAGTGGCACACTGTGGAGACAGCAGCTGGCCTGTTAAGAGCCGGGTCCTGAGGGCAAGACCCTCTGCTTGTCCCAGGGCCAGCCCAGGAGCCGGGGCCCTCCTCCACTCCGGCCTCGCGCAGGAACCCCCACCACTAGGCCGGTTTCTTCTCCTCGCCCGGCCCCTCCTGCCCAGCAGCCCAGTGCAGGACTCAAGAGATGCATCTGACTACTCGGGAGTCCCGGACATGTGGAGACAGAGCAGGCTGAAGCTGTGGAGAGGGACAGACAGGACATCTGGACGTCCTTCTGCTACAGCTCTATGGATGGGGGAGCATTGTGACTGGGGAACCCCCTGGATCCCGAACTGAATGAAGGCGATACTCCAGCTAGATTTTAGTTGTTATTGGAAATGGATGCATGATTCCACAGTTCTCTTTCCCCTTTAAACCAAGTGCCCCGAGACCGCAGGGATAGTCTCTGCGAGCCGTGGAATAAGAAGGGTCTCTTAATCCTTACCTTTTGGTCAGAAGCGCTGTGCTAATTCCTTTGGGTCACCCCTTTACCAGGCACTTGCTTATGGCAAGGGCAGCTCTGGGGCATCACCGTGCTGAGGGCTTCCTGCCACTAATCGGAGGTTCGGGGTCCAGGGGAGGGGTTAGTGCTGTGACCCAGTGCTTCACAGGTGCTCATCACGTAGCTGCTCCAGACTAACTCCAGTGAGAAGTGGGGAAGGGAGGGTGATGCAGGGCGCAGAGAGATCGCAGAATCCAAAGGCAGGATCCAAGTCAGAGCTGTGCTGGGCCACAGCTGCTGAGTCAACTGGCCCACTTTCTCCTCTGTGGGTCTGAGCCCGAGCCCCCTTGCTCACCCATGAGCACGCACGCGGGCCGGCAGGATACATCGGGAGGTGCAGCTAGGGGCTCGGCCGCACCTTGTGTGTACTGAAGGCTTCTCTAAGGCTAGAGGAACCGAAGAACTAGACTCTCACACCCACCAGCGGGTCCCTCTGACGGCCACAGGGCAGGGAAGCCTCAGCTGGGCTGTGGGTGCCGTGGGTGGGCTGCAGGTGAGCTCAACTCGCTTGACAGGCAGTATTTTCAGCTGTGGCAAAAATTCATGCGGGTTTTGTGCAAATGGATTTTCTTTTTTTTTTTTTTTAGAGAGGGGAGAGAATGAGCGGGGGCGGGGAGGGCGGTGCAGGGGTGGGGGGCGCAGAGGGAGAGAGAGAATCTTTAAGTAGGCTCCACGCTGGTCTCAATCTCACAACCCTGAGATCATGACCTGAGTCAAAATCAAGGGTCCGACGCTTAACCGACCTAGCCACGCAGGCGCCGCGAATTTTTCGCTAAACAGCCACAGCCCCTGTGCGGGCGTGTGGGCAGATGTGGCTGCGCTGGAGCCCAGAGCCTCGCTGCTTCTTTTCGGGGGAGGGAGTTGCCCTCCTTCTCCCACAGGTCATCTCCCAGCGGTCACACGTGGCTGTGACCCGGGCACCTGTCCCCGCCGCCGCCGCTCGTCCCCCCCAGGCATGCCTGCAGCTGCCCGCCTGGGTCCTGAGGGTGCTCTGCCGCAACCGCGGGCAAGTTTCCTCCTCTACGACCTGCGGTCAGGAGATGAGAGAGATGTGCATCCCTTGTGGGTTAGGTTACAGGTCAGGAAGCTAAGTCAGATCAGAGAGCGATTCTCTGTGAGGCCCGGTAATGGGGAGGGTCAGGGCTGGGGAGAACGGGCTTCCGGAAGGGCCCAGCGGGCTCCGCGGTTGCAGGGGGGTGGCCAGCAGTGGGAGGAGGAGGTTGGTATGGGGATCTCACAGAGCTAGAAGCAAGAGCACCTGGCAAGCGATGCCGTGCTCAGGACGAGGGAACCGGAGGATCCGAAGTCTTTTTTTTTTTTTTTTAAGATAATGGGATTGAATTTATTTTTATTTATTTTAAGATTTTATTTATTTGACAGAGAGATAGAACACAAGTAGGCAGAGCGGGGCAGGCAGAGGCAGAGGGAACAGACTCCCTGCTGAGCGGAGAGCCTGACGTGGGACTCGATCCCAGGACCCCGGGATCATGACCTGAGCCGAAGGCAGACGCTTAACGACTGAGCCAGCCAGGCGCCCGAGAGAGTCATTTTCTGACTCTCAGGGCACTGGGACCTGCTCGGTCGGCTAGTTCCTGCAGCCCCAGCACTGCCCGCTCTCGTGTTCTAGACTGTAACTCCTAGGGGGAAGGCTCCTGGGCCCATTTATCTTTGTGGCCCCACAGAGCCTTAATCAGTTAGAAAATTAACGACAGCTTCTTTATAGATGGTACTCTCTGGCCACCTCTTGGCCTTCATGAAGAGTGAGCACCTTATCCTCTCTCAGCCCATCCTCCCGGGCCGTGAGGGGAGTGTGTGTATGTGTGTGTGTGTGTATGGGTTAGTGGAATTGGGGTATACGTGTGCGTCCGTGTGCATGCGTGTGTGACGGTGCTGGAGAAAGTGCCTACAAGACGGGGACTGCGCACAGATGACTAGGTTGTGTGGATGGGAGGCCAGCGCCCGAGACCGGGATTCGGTGACCTGCAGCTGATGGGGGCGCTACCGAAAGTGACCGACTCAGGAGGCCCGTCCAGTCCCAGCCCAACAAGACCAGTCGTTTTCATTAACATGGCCCTGGAGGGGGCCGTCACGGGTGGCCCTAGGAGAGACATTGCTCCTTTGTGCCAGGCAGGGTGTCCCGACAGTCGCCTTTGGCCAGTGCCGCATAAGCCAATGGCCCAAGTGCCCTCTGGGCTTCGCTCACCCCCAGCTGCAGCACCCGGTTCCTGCTACAGCCCGGAGTGGCCGGCACTGAGGATGGGGTGCCGGGCATGGGGGTGGCCCAGCTGCCAGGGTGAAATGCAGCAACATGCAATTTAGTGGATACACTTATAATGAAGTTGGGGAAAACTGCAGAAACCAAAATTCAGTTTTTAGATTAAATAATGGATTTTCCTAATTTAAAAATATGAGCCAGATGCCTGGGTGACTCAGTTGGTTGAGCATTTGCCTTTGACTGGGGTCATGATCCCGGGGTCCTGGGATCGAGCCCCCACATCGGGCTCCCGGCTCCACAGGAAGCCTGCTTCTCCCTCTCCTACTCCCCCTGCTTGTGTTCCCTCTCTCGCTGTGTCTCTGTCAAATAAATAAATAAATAATCTTAAAAAAACAAAAAAACAGAACTGGGCCGAGAAGAACATAACTCAGGCCTTGTTCTCCTTCAGAAGGCAAGTCACTGGAAATTAACCAAGTTTTCTGCAAAAGTTAGTGGATTACCTTGATTTGTCTGAAGAAGCCTTTACAAATGTCAACAAGCCTAAGAGCTACTTACGCGCTCTGTGGAATCCAGCAGAAGATATTAAAGTACAAAGAGCAGACTCCAGAGCCTCCTTTTGCACATCAAAGGGCCACCTGTGATGTGAGCTTTCATCCCCCTCACATCCCAGCAGCATCATCCTCCTGCCAACCAGAATGTTAACCGTGGGTCGATCATCAGTCTTTACTGGACCCCTTTCCCGGTAAAGAATTTATAATCCCTATTCTGAAAGCTGAGGGTTCTTTTTAGTTCTTTGATTTCCGTTATTAGGGTGAAAATAGAGATATGTGAGAGAGGTTCGGTTGTTGGAGACCTCTGTCCCAGCTGAGCTCCTTCTACTCACCGTAATTACCTTAAGGGGATTCTCCTCCTGAGCCCACATGGTCAACAATCCTCTGGGCCTTCATTTCTTCTATGAATATCCTCCTAGTTCATGTGACAGGAGTGACACCTCAAAGGGATCAAGCACAAGAGCTCTGGGTTCATTTTCCCCACAGTTAAAAATAAAAGGCTGATCTCATCTCAAGTTCCTTAACTTAATTAGATCTATAAAGATCCTTTTTCCAAATAAAATAACATTTACAAGTTCCAGGGATTAGGGCTTGACACCTTTGTGTAGCCATTATGTAACCTACTATGGTAGAGCATCTTGAATAACGGCAAGATCTATTTTAGAGGCAGATTTAATTGGATGTAGGAGATGAGGCTTATTCTTCAATTCTCTTTCCTCATCTATCAAATTGGGCCCTTCTCCACTACTCCAAATGGGTTACTGCTTCCAATGTGTTGATGGCATCCCTCTGTCACCCAGAGACCACAGGTAGTGACAAAACGTGGGTTACAGTCTGGCTGCAGGGGCAGAGGGAAGTAGGACAGGCCGTGGCTGGAGGAAATATCTTCCTAGGGGAGATGCGGTTAGCAGAGGATGGAAGCATTAAGAACATGGAAGGGACGTTGATTCTGAGTGTGGGACACAGGGGCGTTCTTAAACTCCCCTCTTCCTCGGCAGCTGCCAGAAACCCACACTGAGCCATGTGTGAAGGAGAATGTACTTAGTAAGTGCTTTTTGTTGTTGTTGTTTTTATTTATTTTTTTTTCAGTAACCTCTCCACCCAACGTAGGGCTCGAACTCACAACCCCGAGATGAAGGGTCACACACTCCACAGACTGGACCAGCCGGGTGCCCCAGCAAGTGCTTTTGGGAGATGACACCAGCTACTGTTCACTGAATTAATATGGCAACTTAGTATGTCATGTGCAGTGCTTGAGGCTTTCTTTCACATACATTCTGTACCCAGAAGAATCTGTGAACTAGGGCGTGAGGAAACAGACTCAGGGCCTCCAAGCAATTCAGCGGTGGAGGCCGAATTCTCACTGAGGCTCTGTCTGCCTCCCATGCCCAGGCTGCCTGCCCATTTATCTCAGAGTCGTGTAAATCGTTCTGGACTTTTTGTGGAATGTTTCTTTTCTTTACCACAGAGATTGATGGCATTGGCCTTTTCTATTTTCTGTTCTTTTAGACCAAGACTTGACAACCGGGAAGAAGCTGAGCACTCCAGGAAGGGGTGACTGTGAAGCGGCGGGTATAAATGGAAGACTAGATGAGTATTCTACATCTCTGAGCTGTTTAGAAATAGCAGCAGGGGCACCTGGATGGCTCAGTCGTTAAGCGTCTGCCTTCCACTCAGGTCAGGGTCCCAGGGTCCTGGGATCGAGCCCCGCATCAGGCTCCCTGCTCAGCAGGAAGCCTGCTTCTCCCTCTCCCACTCCCCCTGCTTGTGTTCCCTCTCTTGCTGTGTCTCTCTGTCAAATAAATAAATAAAATCTTAAAAAAAAAAAAAAACAGAAATAGCAGCAGAATTCCATGAGAGAGAGAGAAAAGTATCCCCTTCCCCCAGGTCGTGTCCGAGCACAGCAACAGGCATCCCCAGGAAACCACCCCCCATTGGAGAAAAAGCCTGTCATCCTAAGAAAGCCGACAGAAATGTCAATATCCCATAAGAAGAACGATCTTATGGGATGTCTGGTTGACTCAGTTGGTAGAGCATGCCACTCTCCATCACGAGCTCATGAGTTCAAGCCCCACAATGGGCATGGAGCCTACTTTAAAAAAAAAAACCTGGGGAGTGCCTGGGTGGCTCAGTTGGTTAAGCGTCCATCCAACTCTTGGTTTCGGCTCAGGTTGTGATCTCTGGGTCATGAAATCGAGCCCCGCATCAGGCTCTGCACTCAGTGGGGAGTCTGCTTAATATTCTCTCTCCCTCTGCCCCTGCCCACCTATAAATAAACAAATATCAAAAAAAAATGTAAATTAGGTTGCTCAACCATTGGTAAGCATCAGAAAATCCCCACACTAAAGTAATTCTATTATGTAGTGATTGTGGGAAAACCTGCATCAGAAGCCCCACCTTCTGGCACCTGAGAAAACATGCTGGAGAGAAGCCCTTACTCAACACTGGAAAATCCATCATGGGGAGAACTCATTTAAGTGCAGTGACTGTGGAAAAGCCTTGAGGCAGAACACACCTCACTGACATCAGAGAATTTGTTCTAGGGAGAAACCATATAAATGTGAGTGCGGAAAAGCCTTCAGGAATTGCTCACAGCTTTCTCAACACGAGAGGTTCCACACTGGAGGGAGGCCCATGCACGTGCTCAGTGGGAGAGAAACTTCTCCGTCAAGAGGGATCTTACTGGGGCACCTGGGTGGCTCAGTTGGTTGTGCGTCCGACTCTTGATTTTAGCTCAGGTCATGATCTCAGGGTTGTGGGATGGAGCCCCTCATTGGGCTCCGTGCTCAGCGGGGAGTCTCCTTGAGATTCGTCTCTCTCACTCTCCCTCTGCCCCTCCCCACTGCGCACTCGCGCGCTCTCTCTCTCTGTAAAATAAATAAATCTTAAAAAAAAAGAAAAGAAAGACAGAAAAAAAGAAAAGAGGGACCTTACCAAGCACCTGAGAGTTCACCTAGGGAAAGGCTTGAGATAGCCTCCAGGCAGTTTGGATTCCATCTCACATACAGTCTCTCTGTTATACGAGTTAGGATCATTTAGGAACCCTGAGCCAGGGAGGGCCTGCAACTGTCCTGAAATGGGAGGAGTATTCAGTCACCCAAACTCATACTTCAGGAAAACCTGGTGAGTTTGGTGCATCAAAAAGACTCCAACACTGGGAATGTACTTCATGACACTGAACTGTACACATAAAAATGGTAAAATTCATGTTAAGTATATTTTACCACAATTTTTAAAAATTGCTCCAGGGGCACCTGGGTGGCTCAGTCAGTTAAGCGTCTGCCTTCAGCTCAGGTCATGATCCCGGGATCCTGGGACCAAGCCCTGCATCGGGCTCCCTGCTCAGTAGGGAGCCTGCTTCTGCCTCTGCCTCTGCCTACCTCTACCTCTCCCCCTGCTTGTGTCTGCTGTCAAATAAATAAATAAATCTTTTTTAAAAAACTAAAATAAAATAAAATTGCCCCCAAAAGTGTATTGTGCTTGGTGTATGCAATAAATCCCATTTTTAAAAATATTTTCTTTATTTATTTGACAGAGAGAGGCACAGCAAGAGAGGGAACACAAGCAGGGGTAGTGGGAGAGGGAGAAGCAGGCTTCCCGTGGAGCAGGGAGCCCGATGCGGGGCTCGATCCCAGGACCCCGGGATCATGACCTGAGCCTAAGGCAGACGCTTAACGACTGAGCCACCCAGGCGCCCCTAAATCCCATTTTTTTAAAAAAGATTTTATTTATCAGAGAGAGAGAGAGAATGAGCAGGGGGAGGAGCAGAGGGAGAGGAAGACGCAAACTCCCCGCTGAGCAGGGAGCCCAATGTAGGGCTCGATCCCAGGACCCTGGGATCACATGACCCAAAGGCAGACACCTAACCAACTGAGCCACCCAGGTACCCCAAATCCCTTTTTTTTTTTAACAAAAAAAGGCTAACAGATATTTGAATCATATTCTGCAACTGTGGAGTCTATCTTTTGAGGAAATTTAGAGCATGTTAAAGACAGAAGATGTCTTATGATGGCTCAAAAGTATATCAAAACTGGGAATTCCTCTTATAGCAGATGAGATTAATCTGAAAGAGTCTATAAATGGTCTTTAAAATTGACTTGAGGGACGTCCGTTCTGTCTAGAAAGACACTACAGGACCTGTCTGGTGTCTCTCTAAGCCATGAGTTGCTCCTGGTAGATCCTCCTACTGACATGAATGATTAGTAACACGTCCTGAGCACACACTTCGAGTAGCCTCTAGGCAAACACTTGGCCGCAGGTTGGCTTTTAAGCCTCACAAAACTCTTATCAAGTAACTCCTGTTCACAGAAGTGACAACTGAGGCTTAAGAGGTGAGTCATTTGCCAAAGGGTCACTTACAGCAAGTCAAGGGACACGGCTAAAAATACCTGACTCTCGAACCCATCGTATTGGTTCTGTGCAGACATGGACCATCTCTGAACAATGAGTCCCAGTGGCGGTTAGGCTGCCCATCAAAGGATCTGGTAGGTTTGTGGTAAGGTAGCATTCCGAGAACAGTCTGTGAAGTCAAGACAGTAGGAAATGGCTTGATAGGTAATGCCCATGAAGTCAAGGATCTGATTGGATAAAAGTTTGTCTCAGTTCCAGGGCGCCTCGCTGTCTCCGTCAGTAGAGCCTGTGACCCTTTATCTCAGGGTCATGAGTTTGAGCCCCACGTTGGGTGTGGAGCCTACTTAAAAAAAAAAAGTGTCTCAGTTCCACCAGGACTTGATCACATTTTGAGTTCATTATGCTATTCACTCAAAATAAACAACTCAATAAATACACCAAGTCCCTGTTGCCTTTCCAGTTACAGCTACGTAACAAAGGAACAGCCCATGTTTAGGACACATCAATTTCATTCCTAATCCTGACTTCTCTTTGCTGCTTTCCAACACGACTCCTTGGCGCCAGTGAGCCCTTGTCAATGGGGGTCAGACCACAGACCATGGTCACTCTGCTGAAGCCCTCCTGTGGCTCAGGTTCACTCAGGGAGCTGGTCAAACCTCCAACGGTGGATGCCAGCCAGTACATAACACGCCCCCCAGGTCAGTCAGGGGAGAGACACAGACAGAGAGCTTTCTTGCAACAGAGTGGCTTAGCTGATTGCAGGGGGCTGGCTAGGCAAGTCTGAAATCCACAAGGCAGGCCATCAAGAGGGGCAGGCCCAACTCCGGCTCAAGCTAAAACCGCTGCCCACAGGTGGAATTTCTTCTGTGAAAGGCGCGCTGCTCTGAGCCTTTCAATGGACTGAATCAGTCCCACCTAGATTACCAAGGACGATCGCGCTTAGAGCTCTGATCACATGGACAAACTACACATCGTGGCTACGCCTCCATCAGTGTTTGATTGAATGGAGACTGTCGCCTGGCCAAGTTGACAAGGAAGCCATTCCCTTACCTCTTGGACCTGACTTTCTCCTGCCTCACCCCATGCTCTATGCTGACCCCTTATTTCTGGCCCCATATGAACAGAGGCTCCAGGGACCGTTGGGTTCCCTGCTGTGCCCGCAGGTTTACCCCAGGGCCCAGGGAGCTGCTCAGTAAATATTAACTGAATAATGAATGTGCAACCTTTCACATGATGCTTGAGCCTCTATGATAACACCCTGCCTCTTTCTGAACATTCCAGGCCCCAGGGCCGGCAGCTCCCTCTCTGGTCAGGTCTTTACCTCCCGACAACGTGACCCTTGGCCCAAACCTGTCTCTCAGCAGCTTCGCCTCCTGGCCGCTGACCCTGTCCCGCCCTGGTCTCCTCTCCCTGGCATAGCCCTTCCCGGTTTTCCATGAGCACCCGCCAGCCTCTGCTGCCTCCCAGCCCCATGCCCTCTGAGCCTGGCGGCCAAACCAAGCGTGATTCTACCCACTTGTCCCTCCTGGGGTGGAGAGGGACTCTCACCTCCCATACTGTACCCCCACAGCCTCAGACCCCAGTGGCTTTGTGGTCAGGCCCGTTGTATCTTGGTACTCAGCTACAGCCAAGCACCCTCGTGCTTTTCACAGAATCAACTTGCTTGTAAACCTCCTTTGACTTCCTGTTACCTTGGGGGAAAGTGAGCCAGTCCTCACCTTGCCATGAAAGGCCCTTTCCCATCTGACCCTAACCGGGGTCCCCTGCTATTCTCCTGGGGGCACCCTCTCCTTGGCCACCTGCCCTCCTTCCCCTACACAGCTGGTCCGCAGACCCTCTCCAAAGGGGATCAGCCCACCCGGGTTTCTCCACCATGAAAGACGCCCCTCTCTCTGCCCTGCAGCCTGGTCTCCCCTCAGGGATGCCACATTGGCCAGCGGAGCCAGTCTTCCTGCTTTGGTGAGTTTACTTCCGTGGTTAGAGGACCGGCAAATCCTGCTGTTCACCCCAGCGGGCCTCTCAGCCTCAGCCTCTCTTCTCTGCTGCTGTGACCCCCACCTGGCCCACTGCCAGCATGTAAGCCAGCTTGTCTGGCCTAAGGTGACGGGTTGAGGGAGGGAGCTCCCAGTCTCTGGCCGCTGGGACTCAGGGGTCCAGTAACGTGTACAAAGGGGGTGCAGCGGCAGGGAAAGGACTGGATTAACAGGCCAGGAAAGCGAGCACACTGTGCTTTCCCACCTCCACGGGGGCATCCACCTTGTGGATTGCCAACTGACCGGAAAGAGGATTTAAGTCGGGGTTCCCAAACTTGGTTGTGCATCGAAATCACCCTCGGGTCGGGGTGGGGTGTGTAAGGAACCTGAGCATTGCAGGCCCCGCCCCCAATCTCCTGATCCTCCCTGGGCAGCGTCAGGGGGTCATGGCACCCAGAAAGCTGGCTGTGCTCCGGGGGAGCCGGCGTCACAGTCTGCAGCCCCGCGAGGCCGGAGGGGCCAGGGGCGCGAGTCCTGGTACTGCCCGGACGCGGGGGGGGGGGGGCGGGGGGGGCGTTGCTGGGCGGGGCATACAACACCCCGCCCCCACCGCCCCCACGCCGGGCCCCGCGGGGCTGCAGGCCGGTCTGGCAGGGGAGGGCTGGCGCACCTGTCCCCAGGTTCCCCACGCGTGCAGGCGCGCAGGGCCGGGCCGGGCAGGACGCGCGGGCTCCGCGGGTCCCCATCCCCTGCTCGGTACCCCTCTGATCAGCCCCTCCCAGGGCCTCCCAAGCCACCTCCCCGGCCTGCCAGCCCCGCCTTTCCCATGAACGTGATTCCTGGCTCACCACCACATCAGCCTGCCCGGGAACATCGGGAGCATATCAAGCGCACTCTTTCCTGCACCGCACATACATTATTTTGTCTACTCAACAATCCATGAGGTAGTTACTTTAAATTTTTAAATGTTTTAAAATGAGGG
Source organism: Mirounga angustirostris (assembly GCF_029215605.1). Lineage (NCBI taxonomy): Eukaryota > Metazoa > Chordata > Mammalia > Carnivora > Phocidae > Mirounga > Mirounga angustirostris. The sequence goes on from NW_026991713.1 coordinate 173,468,861, forward strand.
CGCCTGGGTCGCTCAGTCGGTTAAGCGTCTGCCTTCGGCTCAGGTCATGATCCCAGGCCCTGGGATCCAGCCCCGCATTGGGCTCCTTGCTCAGCGGGAAGCCTGCTTCTCCCTCTGCCTCTGCCTCTGCCTCTCTCTCTCCCTGTCTCTCATGAATAAATAAAATCTTTAAAGAAAAAAAAATTTTTTTAATGATCGCGCAGTTTTCTTTTGTTTTCCAGTTCTATTAATTTTAGCACATGTATAGATTCGTGGAACTCCTACAGAACGGCCAAACTTTCCCAGGATGGCTGTATGTTTTCCATTACCACCAGCAACGGTTTCTTAGATAGAACACCAGGATGGTTAATTTTACGTGGCAATGTGACTGGGCTAAGGGATGTTTCTGGGTGTGTCTGTGAGGGTGGTTACGGAGGGATTAGCATTCAAACAGACTGAGTAAAGAAGATCTGCCCTCACCAATGTGAGCAGGCATCATCCTGTCGGTTGAGGGCCTCAACAGAATCAAAAAGCAGAGAACAGGTGCATTGTCTCTGTCCCTTTCTTCCCTCCCTCCCTCTCATCCATCCTCTGCCCTCTGACATCGGGGCTGTCCTCGCTTCTCAGGTCTTCAGACTCCGGGAATTACACCAGCCCTTTGGACCTGGACTGAATTATTCCATGAGCGTTTCTGGTTGTAGAGCTTGCAAGTAGAATATCATGGCATAGCTCGACCTCCGGAATTGCATGAGCCATTTCCCATGATAAATCCCCTCTTCTGTATCTCTCTATATCCTATTGTTTCTTTTTTTCTGGAGAACCCTAACTAATACAGACACGCAAAGCATAAGGAACCAAAAGATAAATGGACAAACTGGACATCACCAAAATTAAAACCTTCTGGCTTCAAAGGACACCATTAAGAAAGTAAAAGGACGGGGTGCCTGGGTGGCTCAGTCGTTAAGCGTCTGCCTTCGGCTCAGGTCATGATCCCAGGGTCCTGTGATGGAGCCCCGCACTGGGCTCCCCGCTCAGCAGGGAGCCTGCTTCTCCCTCTCCCACTCCCCTGCTTGTGTTCCCTCTCTCGCTGTATTTCTCTCTGTCAAATAAATAAATAAAATCTTTTTTAAAAAAAAGTAAAAGGAGAACCTATAGAATGGTAGAAAATTTTTGTAAATCAGGCATATTTGATAAGGCTTACACCTGGAACATATCCTACAACTCAATAATAAAAAGCCAACCAATTAAAAGACAGGCAAAGGGTCTGAATAGACATTTCTCAAAAAAAGACATATAAATGGGGGCACCTGGGTGGCTCAGTCAGTTAAGCATCTGCCTTTGGCTCAGGTCATGATCTTAGGGTCCTGGGATTGAGCCCTATGTTGGGCTCCCCGCTCAGCAGGGAGTCTGCTTCTTCCTATCCCTCTGCCCCTTGCCCCCTGCCCCACTTGTGCTCTCTCTTTCAAATAAATAAATAAAATCCTTAGAAAAAAAAAGATATACAAAGCAAGTGGAAAGATGCCCACCATCACTAGCCATCAGAGAAATGCAAATCAAACCACAGTGAGACCACTTCGCGTCCAGTAGAACTGCGATAATAAAAAGGATAGTGACAAGTGTCGTTGAGGATACAGAGGAATCAGAAGCCTATAACTGCTGGCGAGCATGTGACATGGGACAACCACTTGGGAGGACCATCTGGCATTCTCTCAGAAGGTTAAATAAAGCATTTGACCCAGAAATTCCTATCCTGAGTATATATACCCAAGAGAAATTAAAACATATGTCCAGACAAAAGCTGGTACACAACGTTCATCGCATATTATTCCTAATAGCCCAAACGTGGCAACAACCCAAATGCCCCCCAATGGATGAAAAGAATGAACAGACTGGTAAATGCATACAATTGAGTGCTATTCAGCTATTAAAAAGGATGAAGTATAGATTCAAGCGGCAACATACACGAACAAAGCTTGACATCGTCCTGAGAAGCCAAAGAAGCCAGACACAACAGGCCACATATTGTGCTATGGCGATCCCATTCACGTGAAATGTCCAGGATAGGCAAATCCAGAGAGACAGACAGTAGACTGGTAGTCACCAGGGGCTGAGGGAATTAGGGGGTCGGGAGTGACTGCCGAAGGGTATGGTCTCTTTTTGGGGTGGTGAAAATGTTCTCAAATTGATTATGGTGATGCTGCACAACTCTGAATACTAAAAACCACTGAATTGTACCCTTCAAATGGGTAAACTGTGTGGTGTATGGATTATAATACAGTTGGTATTTAAAAACACATGCCCAGGGGCGCCTGGGTGGCTGGGTCAGTTAAGCGTCTGCCTTCAGCTCGGGTCATGATCCCGGGGTCCTGGGATTGAGCCCTGCATCGGGCTCCCTGCTCAGTAGGGAGCCTGCTGCTCCCCCTGGCTTGTGCTGTCAGGTAAATAAATAAATCTTTAAAAAATAATAAGAATAGGGGCGCCTGGGTGGCTCAGTCTTTAAGCGTCTGCCTTCGGCTCAGGTCATGATCCCGGGGTCCTGGGATCGAGCCCCACATCAGGCTCCCTCCTCCGTGGAAAGCCTGCTTCTCCCTCTCCCACTCCCCCTGCTTGTGTTCCCTCTCTCGCTGTGTCTCTCTCTGTCAAATAAATAAAATATTCAAAAAATAAAAATAAAAAAATAAAAATAATTAAAAATAATTAAAAATAATAAGAATAAAAGCACATGCACAAATAAACCCAAGCAAGCAAGCAATTAAGGGAGTATAAGGCATACAGAGCCTTTGCCAAGGGGCGAGCATTGGTGGAGCAGTGGAGGATTAACGCTGAGGAGAACCCTGGACCCTGGATGTCTACACGGGCTGCTTTTTTTTTTTTTTTTTTTTTTTTTCAGACACAGAGCTCAAGCAGGGAGAGGGGCAGAGGGAAAGAATCTCAAGCACACTCCACACTGAGTGCAAAGCCCAATGCAGGGCTCGATCTCACAACCCTGAGATCATGAGCTGAGCTAAAATCGAGAGCCGGTCGCTTAAGCAACTGGGCCACCCGGGCACCCCACGTGCTGCTTTTTCTTCTTCTTCTTTTTTTAAGATTTATTTATTTGAGAGAGACAGAGCACAAGTGGGCAGAGGGGCAGAGGGAGAGGGAGAAGCAGACTCCCCACTCAGCAGGGAGCCTGATGTGGGGCTCGATCCTAGGACCCCAAGATCATGACCTGAGCTGAAGGCAGATGCTTAACCGACTGAACCACCCAGGCGCCCCCCACATGCTGTTCTTAGTAGAGGCTGCCTGTGGGGGTCGGATGTGGCTTGACATGAAAAGATTCCTACCATCAGTTACCCTTGTGTGTATTAAGGGTAGCCAAATTTTCTATCAGAATTTCAACTGGATTAAGGATCAAGGATTCTGTATGAGAAAACCCCCTCACATGTTAGGACCTGACTTTCAGAATGCAGAGCCCTTCCTAAACCGCAAATGCCCTCACTGGTCCTGGAATGTGGCAAGCACATTCCTCTCCAGGAGCCCAGTGCTGCTTCTGTCCTCCCACTTAGAATGCCTTCCCCCCATATTAACATACTCGGATTTTAGCAATCAGGGAAGGAGGGAGGGACATTGCAAACAGGGAACAGCGTCAGCAAAGGCAGGACGGTGGAGAGTAAGTGGCGTGCTCATGAGAGAAGATGCTGCATGGTGGGTCCTGGTGGGGGCTGGTGAGCTCACAGGCCCTTAATGCTAGCTCCGTGGGGTAGGCGATGGAAATCCATGACAGGGCACCATGACAGTTCCTGAACATGTGTGAGACATGAAGAGTCCTATGCAGCTGCTGTGGTATGGTTTTTCTGTGGTGTAATTAGAGCAGATAAGTATTACTAAAAAAAAATTATATTTTCAATTCAGGTAAAAGACAGGTGATGTAAGTAGCTTGAAAAGCTTTTTTTTTTTTTTTTTTTGGTCACTAGTTACTGTTTATGATTCTGACAGTGCATCAGCTTCTTCCTACAAAAGAGACGATCGAAAGTTCCTTTTCACTGTACTTTTCAGCCTGGTGTCCACACCGTGATGAAGCCGAAAGGAATGAGGGGAGGGGTGCCAGGGATCGTGCATATTTCTGGCTAAATAGTTTTGTCTTAATGATTTCTACCTGCCCACACAGTCTTAAGTATCATACCACATAGAGGAATTCTAGAGGAATATGATGGCGTCTTGAGGGAAAGAGAAGTCACATGTTTGGCATGAAAAAGAAATGGTGGGCGCCTGGGTGGCTCAGTTGGTTAAGCAACTGCCTTCGGCTCAGGTCATGATCCTGGAGTCCCGGGATCAAGTCCCACGTCGGGCTCCCTGCTCAGCAGGGAGTCTGCTTCTCTCTCTGACCCTCCCCCCTCTCATGCTCTCTATCTCATTCTCTCTCTCAAATAAATAAATAAAATCTTTTAAAAAAAAAGAAAAGAGAAATGGTTATCTCTGTTTCACCTGTCCACGATTTCAATTGAGCTTTAACGCCACTTCCTCAACGAAGCCTTCTGTGGCTGCTACGTGCCTCGCATCTTCCCAGACAGAACACAAGCAAACTTTTTTTGAGTTCTCCCATTTCACTTGTAGATACTGGAGTGGTGTCATTAAGAGCCCAGGCTCCAGGGGTGCTGGGGGGCTCAGTCGTTAAGCGTCTGCCTTCAGCTCAGGTCATGGTCCCAGGGTCCTGGGATCGAGCCCGCATTGGGCTCCCTCCTCCGTGGGAAGCCTGCTTCTCCTTCTACCGCTCCCCCCGCTTGTGTTCCCTCTCTCGCTGTGTCTCTCTCTGTCAAATAAATAAAATTTAAAAAAAAAAAAAAAAAGAGCCCAGGCTCCGGAGCCAGGCTGCCTGGGTCCGAATCCCTGCTCCACTACTTATTAACTCTGTAATGTCAAGCAAGTTACTTAACCACTGTGGGCCTCGGTTTTCTCATCTGTGAAATAGGGATATTAGAAGGACTCCCAGCGTCTATGACTGCTGTGAAGACCACACATGCTAGCACGGAGGTCAGCGGTCAAGAAAGACGAGCCCTCATGATCTTGGTACCTCTGCTGGTGTCTCGTTGTCTCATATTAACCATACAGGCTTCCTGCCTCCCAGGACTTGCAGAACTGCCACTGAAGAGCATCAGGGACCGGTGGGAGGAGAGGGGTCTTGAAGGAGGGCAGGGGCGGGGGGCGGTTCCCTCTGGTGGTCTGGGGAGAGTGATAAGGAGATGAAGCCCCAGCTGGAGGCTCCTAACACCTTTGTCCCTCATTGTGCCATTTACTGCGTGCCTGGGGGGGTCCCCCTCTCTCTCTCCTTCCTTCCTTCCTTCTTTCCTGAAGAAAGGGAATAGAAATGGGGACAATAATAGTACCTACCATCATGGAATTGTGATGAGGATTGAATTAGGTAACATATAAAGTGCTTAGAACAATGCCTGATACATAGTAAGTGCTCAATGGATGTTACTTCTTGCTACTTTATTTTCTTTCTTTTTAAAGATTTATTTGGGGGGGGCAGAGGGAGAGGGAGACTCTCCAGCAGACTCCCTGCTGAGCCTTGTGGGGGGAGGGGCTCAGTCTCACAATCCTGAGATCACGACCTGAGCCGAAATCAAGTCAGTCGCTCAACCAACTGAACCACTCAGGCGCCCCTATTTTCTTTTTCTTAATATTTATTATTTTCTGATTAAGAACGCAATTCTTGTTTGTGGTAGAAAAGTGTGAAAATGTAGGGGAAAACTCACCTCAGTGAGGGAGTCCGATATATGAACAAATGAGTAAGCACAAGGACAGGACACACAAGACGCAGAGGTAGCTTGCAGGAAGGGCACGGGCACGATTCCTGGCAAGGTTCCACAGAAAAGGTGACGCTCACGAGGAGGTTGGCAAAGGTGAACAGGATTTTGTCAGGTGGACGAGGTGGGGAGGGCGTTCAGGAAGCAGGAAGAGCATATGCAAAGGTACAGAGGCATGAAACAGCATGTGTGTCCCCGTAACCCTAACCGTGGTTTTGCATGGCTCCAGGGTCAAGTATGTGGGGGGAGGTGGGGGAGGGACTTGGTGTAAGAAGTGTGCTAGGAGGGGCGCCTGGGTAGCTCAGCCAGTTAAGCATCTGCCTTCTGCTCAGGTCATGATCCTGGAGTCCCGGGATCGAGCCCCGCATCCGGCTCCCTGCTCAGCAGAGAGCCTGCTTCTCCTCCTCCCTCTGCCTGCCACTCCCCCTGCTTGTACTCTGTCAAATAAATACGATCTTTAAAACGAACAAACAAACAAACAAGTGTGCTTAGGAGGCAGGGCGAGGAAGGAGGCAGGACTAGGAAATGAGAAGCCTGCTTCTCCATAAAGAGTTTGGTTACTGGCCTAAGGAATGAGAGGGGCCACTGGAAGGTCTCGGTGACGGTGTCATATGCTTGGCATTTTAGAGGGAGAGCTCATGCAGAGGTATGAAGAATGGATTGAGGAGCAAGGCTTTGGAAGCAAAGAGACTTCTGGAAGGCTGGGGCCAGAGTCCTAGAACGAACTAAGTAAGGACAGCCCAGGCCAACGTGGGAGTCAAGGGTGTGCAACGCGGGATGCGCTGGAGATGCCTGACAAGTGGAGGTGGGGGGTCGGGTAGATGCAGAGAAACAACGCATCCAGAACAATTCCCAGGTTTCTGGCTTGGTTGACTGGGAAGTGGATGATGTCAGCAACCAAAGTAGGAAATATACAAAGAAAAATATGCTTGTGGAGAAGAAACCACTCTGGTGACCATATTTATGTAAAAAATAGTCCATGTAATTTTTTTTTTTTAAGTAAGCTCTACACCCAGGGTGGGGCTTGAACCTATGACCCCGAGATGAAGAGTTGCATGCTCTACCAACTGAGCCAGCCAGGTGCCTCTAGTCCATGTAATTTTTTATTCATTTTAAAATCTTCAGTTCTTCATTACTGGCATATTTAAAATAATACACCTGACTGGGCTTTCCTTTTTTTTTTTTTTTTTTTTTGAAGGAGATTAAAAAATTTAAGCTCCATAAACAATTTATTTTTTTTAAATATTAAGATTTTCTTCTCCACTACCACTCCGTGGTTCCTACTCCTCTCAGCTGACGTGTTCAGGTAAAACCAGGGTTTTCCCTTGCTTGGAAACTTACACATAATATGCGTTCTCAGAATAGAGCTGGATCTCAAGAACAGACAGGACTCAGAATGGGTGAGGGGCACTGGAAATGAAACTGCTTTTATGCTAGATAATATCCTTGGAAATCTTGCCCATCCTTCTCATTTCACAGATGAGAGGCAAAACCAGAAGCTAACCATGGGAGGCAGAAACTTAAGGAGGCAGAATTCAGCTCAGATGAACCTCTAGCAGTGAGAACGTTCAACAGGGGAACAGCCTGCCTTTCTACCTGGTGCAGCAAGGAGCCTCTCATCCTGAAGACAGTGCAGGAGAGAATGGATGGTCATCTGTCAGGGCTACCGCTGAGCTTCTGCATGGAACAGGAGGTTGAAGATGGTTTCTAAGGCCCTCTTGAACTCTGATTTTTATTGATTGAATGTGGGTAGCCCCAGCAGGATGTGGGAACACCGTGCGTGAACAAACTCGTGGGCATGAACGTAAGGTGTGGATGGGCCCTGTTATCATCTTGCTACTTGATGAGACAAAGCTTCTTTGCTTGACCAAACCAAACTCAGGATCCTGAACCTTCTCCTAGGCCCTTCTGTGCGTTTCCTCATAAATCTAGGTCTAGCAAGAACTCTGAGAAGTCAGTTTACCAACAGTCCTTCATCCTCCACCGTCACCCCAGGGTGGGATCTACCCACCCCGGCCCTTCTTCAAGAATCCTGTTAGGTCAGTTTAACCAAAATCCTTCTTACCCTGATGTTTTTTTTTCTCTTAGAAATTTTCCATCCACTGACCCCTACCTTGCCCCTCAGCTGTAAATCCCCACTTGACCAGCTGTATTTGGACATGAGCCAAGGTCTATACAGAGATCTCTTTTCCTCTATTGCAATAGTACTAAATAAAATATATATTTTTACCACCCTCACTACTGACCAGCACTGGTTTTCACAAATCTGGTTTTTCGATGTGTGAAGAGGAGCAGTTGTAGATACGGCTGTTCAGATAGGCAGAGACCTGCTCAAGGAAAGCCTTCACTATACGACTAAGGATTTCAAATTTTATTAAGAAGGGAGAAGCCACTGAAGGAGTGACAAGATGGGTTGTAGTGCTTTGGGGAGACTGAGAGAAAATAAAGAGAACAATCCACGAGGAGACTATTTATATAACTGAGAGGAGAAGTAATAAGGACCTGAACTCTAGGCTTAGCAGCAATAGAAGCAAAGAGGAACGACGGAGGTCGTAGAATCCTAAGGGACAGGGCAAGACGATCGCCTGGGTGAGATTCTCTTCACACACGCCTCCCCACCTCACATGGGAGCCATCTGGGCCACGGGGTCCAGCCTCCCACCAAGTAGAGCAACCCAGGGTCTTCCTCATGGTGCTTCTCTGATCCCATGGTCACGTCTCACCTGGCAAGTTCAATGGTTTCCTCCTCTGTAAGACGAGGTTAATACTAACGCCCGCCTCACACACAGGCGGTTGTGAGGATTACATGACTTAACATCTGAAAACCACTTGGAAAAGGGCCAGGCGGAGGATATGCCATGTGTCAGCTACTATCATTACCATCACTTGGAAATCCCACCTCCCCCACGACCTCAACTCTGAAACCCTCCCCTCTGCCAATAATCTCTTTCCACCCCATGCCTACTGAATTCACCTGCCTAGGACTTGACGCTGGTCAGACGCAGGATGAGTAACCAAAGAAAACTCTGACGGTCTGACCCTGAGTTTACAGAAATCTTGAGAGGGGGCAGTTTATGGGAAAGATGTTATCTGGCTTGAAACACGTTCACTTGAAACTTTTAGAGGTCCAAGTACCAATGACCAGCAGTCTGCCAGAGACCCAAGACGAACTCGGGAGAGACTCGTAGCCCAGGTGCAGACTTAAAACCTATTTGCACAGGTAAGAGTTGAGACCACAGGAGCAAGTGGCTCAAAGGTCATGGTAAGGAAAGAGACAAAGCGGTATCATGACCCAACATTCAGGAATACTCAGGGACTGAGAAAAGAGAAATCATAATGGGAAAGAGGAATAATCAGGAAAACCAGAGGAGTAAAATGTTATAGTAGCTTCAAGGATACTTAAAAATAAACATAATTTTCATGCAACAGTCCAGATCATTCCCAGGCCTCACGGAGATGCTCTGAAGGAGGGAGTCATGAGGTCTCTGCGGGGTGAGGGGAGTGCAGCGGGCGGGCAGAGAAGTGGTTGATCCGTCATGTGTGGCGACGATTCATCACCTAGCAGTTTGTTTTGTTTTGTTTTGTTTTAAAGATTTTTTATTTATTTATTTGAGACAGAGAGAATGAGATACAGAGAGCATGAGAGGGAGGAGGGTCAGAGGGAGAAGCAGACTCCCTGCCGAGCAGGGAGCCCGATGCGGGACTCGATCCTGTGACTCCAGGATCATGACCTGAGCCGAAGGCAGTCGCTTCACCAACTGAGCCACCCAGGCGCCCCCATCACCTAGCAGTTTTACCTGTCTTTCCCAGAGCTCCACAACCTGAATCTCCACGTAAGTGGCCATGCTCGGGCCTCACCCACCCCCAAACGGTCCTGCCTGGAACCTCTTCTCCTCTGTGTTTTAGAGGAGGTTTAAAAGACCTTGCTCATCTCCCTCCAGAAATATTCTCTACTCCGTTACTAGTTCTTGCTTTTCAGTGTAAATTTTTAGGCTCTAACCTCAGAAATAATTTGATAGGTCTGATTTGGGGGTTCAGAAATCTGCATTACTAACAAGCAGCCTAATGATTTTTTTTTTTTTTTAAGATTTTATTTATTTGACAGAGAGAGAGAGACAGCGAGAGAGGGAACACAAGCAGGGGGAGTGGGAGAGGGAGAAGCAGGCTTCCTGCCGAGCAGGGAGCCCGATGCAGGGCTCGATCCCAGGACCCTGAGATAATGACCTGAGCCAAAGGCAGTCGCTTAACCAACTGAGCCACCCAGGCGCCCCTAGCCTAGTGATTCTAATATGGGTTGTTCATGGCCTACACTTCGAGACACAAAGTCAGTCTGTAAGTATGTGGGGAATCTCAAAGAAGAGCCAAAAGAATGTTTCATTATAACTTTAAGAAATCAAAAACATATTAGGTGGTCAATCACAATATATGCTCTAAGATTTTCCAGAGGCCAGTTCCAGACATTTCCCCATCTTCTCCGTAAGACTTTCATCTCCACCTTCTCCATGACTGGAACCTCCTCCCATCAAGGGCCCAAACAAGAAATCTATATATGCCCACTGCGACCCAAAACCCAAGTACTCGCTTGTCAGGGCCCCTACACCCAGGAACACCTTTCTAGTTTGGGTTGCTGGTCTTAAGTATCGTACCACACAGAATGATATGCCGCACACGAAATCCAACGTGTACATGACTGAGAGTCTGTGGCAGTATCTAGAGGAATGCGACAGAGTCTTGACAGCGAGAGGTCATATGTGTGTGAAAGAAAAAGTTGTCTGTAAAAAAAAAATCTAAAAGATTAAATTTTAAGGATTCCAGTTATAGTCACGGTTTCCTATTTTAACTGAAATAAATTTGGCTCCTGCACAAAAACACACTCAATCTCTCCTTCTAAAAAAACTATTCTGTTTAATAGTGCACTTCATTTATGCTACAGGATGAGCAGGATTGGAAAAAGATAACGAAAGATCATCCCTTCAGCTGGGAAAACTCGAGCTCCATCCTAACCCAGCAAGGAGCCCGGCAGCCGCGTCAGGCCAGAGACTCCCTTCTCTGGGCTTTGCTCTTTCTTTGCATTCACACTTGGCTGCTGAAGTCAGAGGTGAGGTCATGAGAGGTCCAGCTGCTGGGGCCAGAGGGCATAGGTCGTAGGTGTCAGAGGGCACGGCAAGCTGGCTGAGCAAGCTCCTTAAAAGCATTCTATTCTTAGCAACTGGGGGTTTGGATTAAATCACTTTGCAACGCAGGAGTGGGGAGAGGAACAGGGAGAGAGGAGGACGGGAAGCAGGCCAATGCTAAATGCTTTTGATCCTCTCCCTGTGAGCCTTACCGATTATCGGATGGATTTCCCAATCAGACCTATCACAATAGGGAAAGACAAGTTCTCCAACAAAACTGCCTCACTGCTCTTGGAAACGGGCTTGCAGCTCCAAGAGCCCCCCAAAATACAGAGAGCACAGAAAACCTCGTGGGGTCCCCCCAATAAAATAACTAATCCCTCAGCCCCAAATTTCCATAATTAATGAAGTCATGGAACAACGACAACAACAAACAGCACATTCCTTATCAAAATTTAAAGCTGGATTAGGAACAGGGGCTTTGAAAGAGAGCCTCCATGTGCCCTTCTTAGCAAATAGCAGGACTCAGAACATTCCTTCCACTGCCTTCTGTGCTGAGTATACTGACTCCAACGGAGGAATCCTTGGAATTTTATTCCTACTGTGCTTCCATTCCCCACCTTGGAAAGAAAGGCTCCTCTGGTGTGAGAGAAATGGTCTAGTGCAAACTCCCTTCCAAAATGGAAGGTGACTGGTCCCAGAGCTTCCCTCGTATTCCCAGCACTTAACCTGCTGCTTGCTTCCTGGTGTGATTCCTGGGGAAACTGACCTGGTGGCTCACCATGAGGATGCGCCAGCATGATTTCCCCGATCTGCCCCGTTCTCTAAAGTGAAAGGTTTGAGTCGGAAGGGACACATTCTAAGATGTTCATACTTAGATAGTAAGGCAGGAACTCTTTAGACGCAGAGGAAGTGAGGAAAACAGGTGTGTGGCGCTCTCTCATGTAGACTCTCTGATATTTAATTCAGCAGTGACTCTGAGAGAACTTTTGCTCATTCCCATTACATTCAAAGGCTTCTCTCCAGTGTGAATTCTCTGGTGGCGAACAAGAGCTGAGCTATACCTAAAGGCCTTCCCACACTCACTACATTCATAGGGATTCTCCCCCGTGTGGATTCTTTGATGCTGAATAAGGCCTGAACTGTAAGTAAACTTTCCTCCACATTCCATACATTCATAGGGCTTCTCTCCAGTGTGGATTCTCTGGTGCTGATAGAGGTGGGAGCTCTGGCTGAAGGCCTTCCCACACTCGTTACATTCATAGGGCTTCTCTCCAGTGTGGATTCTCTGGTGATGGATAAGGGTGGAGCTCCTGCTGAAGGCCTTCCCACATTCATTACAAGCATATGGTTTCTCTCCAGTGTGGATTCTCTGATGATGAGTAAGGGTGGAGCTCCAGCTGAAGGTTTTCCCACATTCACTACATTCATAGGGCTTCTCCCCAGTGTGGATCCTCCGATGTAGAATGAGGGCAGAGCTACAACTGAAGGTCTTCCCACAATCGTTACATTCGTAAGGTTTCTCTCCAGTGTGGATTCTCTGATGCTGAATAAGATGTGAGCTCTGACTGAAGGCCTTCCCACACTCACTACATTCATAGGGTTTCTCCCCAGTGTGGATTCTCTGATGTTGAATAAGGTCTGAAGTTCGATTAAAGCTCTTGCTACATTCATCACACTTATGGGGTCTGTCTCCCACAGGAAGTCTCTGATGCGAAATAAGGTTAGAACTCACAGTGAAGCTGTTCCCAAAATCATTGTATTTCTCACTTCTCTCTCCCACAGGGGTTAGCTTTTCCTCATCTGTCACTTGACCAAAATCTTGTATCTTCCTATTCAATCTTTCTCCAGAGGAGTTCCCCAGTTGCCTCTTGAGACTGACTTCTTGTTCATAGGCTTCTTCAAATTTAAGACCCTGAGAAATATCCTTTTGGAATCTTCCCAATAGCACCCCATGTGAACCGGTATCTTCGGAAATTTCTTGATCATGCTCAGTTCTGGTCTCACCATCTGGCACAATACAAAATACAAACATCACTTGTTCCTTGTGGAAGAAAGGATCAAAACCAGAGGACAGGATAATTACGAGAAGGACGTTCACGAGGCTAAAAGCACAAGCCTCTCATCTGCGTGCAGACCTGCCCAGGCTGGGAGCAGCTGATGCACAATGAGAAATCTGCATCGAGAAAATAAGGAAGAAGAAAGGCAAGAAGCAAAATCAAAGTGAAAAGATCTGGAAGTACAGAGAAGGCTGGAGATGGGAGGAGAGGAAGACAGACCAGGCAGGGGTGTGGAAACAAAAACAGAAGAGAAAGGACACACTGTTTAATGAAGTGACAAAATCCTCACAGAGGTCAGAGACTGGAAATGCAAGTGGGGAGACAGTGGCTTCCAGAAGATAGGGAAGAAGAAACATAAGCAAGCCCAGAAGGGTGATGGGAAACAGTCGCAGAGCAGGAAGAAGCGACAAGGGGGAGGCCACAGTGACCGCCACAGCCTCAGGTGAAAAGAACAATCACGTCTGTAGGCCACACACGCCAAACCCACGGAAACAGGCAAAAGACGGAGCTCAGTCCGCCTCTGGGCCCTAGGCATCGAAGGCTGGGCTAAGGTGTGAAGATGCATAAACCATCTTCTTGTTTGACTTATTTCCACTGCTTTGGGATTTTCAAAGGGAGCTTTGGGCAAAGAGGATGAGTGAAAAGGGTCTAGACAGTTAGCATTTTTAGTCCGTCAATATATTAAGAAGTAAAGACCAGGAATGAGTGTTAGAGAACAGAAACAGCTGTTTCTCCCTCACCTGAACAGGCACCTCTCAGGACCTCTCTGTTCTCAGTTCCCTTCAAACCCAGGACCCTCGGCTCTTCGTCTCAATGCAGCCCAAAGATTGTGTCAAAATTCAGAAATGGAAATCCTGCCCACGGGACAAGGTTTATCCTGCTCAGAGCAAGTGCTCCCAGAGCTTGAGTCCGCACCCAGGATTCGCAGGGCCAGCAAGGAAATGTGCAGGGAGTCTCCAATGGGAGGGAGGGAGACGCCCTGCACCGCCCAGAAAATGTTCTCACTGACTGCGTGACTGACAAGTCACAGATTAACCGTCCACAGAGTAAAGGTTAAAGACGCCAGTTGCAAATTTCTCCAGGAGCCGCAGCCACTCTAGTCCTGAACAAAGCAATGGACCCCTCGAGGGGGTACAACAGAGAAGGGAAGGAGGAGTTCCAGAATGCGCACATGGGCGCCCAGCAGTACCTCACGTGTTTAGGGATCCCGAGATGCTCATCTTTTGGAAAAGGCTCTGAATTACACATTACGAATCACATGGAAAAAAAAGCAGCAGATCTGGAGCTGAAAGACCAGGGCCCGAGTCCTGCTACTTGATAGCTATAGGACCACCGTGAAGCACTGAAGGCCTCTGACATCTCTTTCGTCACCGAGAACACAAGAAGAACCCCAGCAACCGCTGTTACTGTGTTACTGTGAGGTTTCCATGAGAGAATGTATAGGAAAGCTCTTTATAAACTGCCAATTACTGTACAAGCAGGAGTTACTATTATTGTTAGAATTTTCTGAGACTACGTCAATCTTTAGCTGATCATTTTGCGACTCAAGTGTCACTAGCCAACAAGGAAACAAAGAAATGCCAAGGGAGTTTTACTGAGAAAGCGTTATCTCCTTACCCAGCGAGAACACATTCCCATAATTCTCCAGCATCACATCCCTGTAGAGGTCCCTCTGAGCAGGCTCCAAACGCTTCCACTCCTTCCGGATGAAGTACACAGCTACATCCTCAAACGTTACCAACTCCTGAAACAACACGGTCTTGCGTGCAATTTCAGGGGGAGGGAGGGGACCAGCAGCACCAAAAATAATAACTGGGAATGAGGATGAACAATGAGTATCTAAGAGGTGGGGGAAAGGAGGTTATGGCAGAGGAAGAGAGGGGTCTGTTATTCAGCAGGAAAGAACCACGTTCCTGATGGGGGGAATCACGGTTTGGGGCACTGAATGGATGTCACGGCATAAACGTTTCCATGAGATGGGAAGGAAGAAGGATAAAGGGAATCACAGCTCACCTGGGACTTGGCCTTTAGGAGTGCAGCTGCCAACATCTCATCCCCTAGGCTGTCCTTGTCGGAAAATGCAGGAACTGTCGAGGAAGGAAGAGCTGAAGGACAATAAGAGGCTCCGTGAATGAACCCATCTGCTCTCTGGTCTCCCAACCCACAGAAAACTCACTGGGTCCTGGAACCTAGGACCCAAGCCCTCTTGAGGTGAGGTGTCCAAAGCCCTGCTGATCCTGCTCTCCATCTGCCCCAGGTACCTTCCTTTCTGTTCAGTCACTGCTCTCTCCCAGAAACCGGCCCAGTCCTCCCATTAGTGATCAGCACCTTCTTGTTTGTCCTTTCTCCCAACCTTGGCCAGCAACGCAGACATTCCTGCTCACCCCTTCCATCCCTCTCCACATCTCTGAACTCAAGACTCGTGCACAAAGGTCTCTTACACCAGAGGAAACCAGCAGCCTCACCCAACCCCAACTGAACAACACAATGCCCATTCTCCTTCTTTCTCTTCACCCCAGGTCAAATCTAAACACTACAAAATGTTTCCTGGTTCTGGGCTTGATCACATCTCTTCTTCTGTAATTCTTAACATATTTGTCCCTTAGAGATTCTAAACCCCTAGAGACACAAGACTGTGTGCAATCACCGGGACAAAGAGATCCTTAAATGCTTTTTCCTGATAAGCATACCCTTTCAACAGCAATTGCCTCCGAAGTCAGTGGCACAGTCTATGACAGCAAAATACAAATACCTTAGTGGCTTCTGCTCATTTCATCCTTTTGCCTGTGACCTACAAAGTGATTTCCCAAGAGCCTCCCCTAAGTGCATGCTCCTAAAGAACACAAAGTAGGACCAAGCACCTGGAATTCTGTGATTGTCAGTTTTCTTAATCCTGCATGAGGTCCCAACGGCCCTTCACAAATGCCTCAGCTGTAAAGGCTACCAAGCTGTACATTCATTGTTGGCTTCAGTTAGCTTTTCCACTGGGCTGTAAGCTACCAAATGGGAAAGACTGTGTCTTAGCCACATCTGGATTCTAGTGGTTAGCCCGATTCCTGGTGAATAAGACATGCAGCATGACTGCTGAATGCCTGAATAAAAGAATAAATGAATCTCTATTCCTTACCACTCTCAAGCAGGGCCTGAGGTTCCTGAGATACGCAATCAGCCTGAGTTTCCATGGGTAGGGCCAGAAGCTCTGGGTCTCTGGTCCACTATCTGCAGACTCAGCAGGAAGCCGGTTTTGAATGAGAACGAGGAAGCACTGCAGAAGCAAAGTTCAAGGTTCAATGATTAAAACCAAACCAAACCAAACCAAAAAAAACCACCTCCCTTGAGCTAGCATTTCAGCTCATACCCACGATTAGCAGGAGGAATTGTAGCAACCAGGACCAGTCTTCTAGATGCCGGTAAATACCCTGTGGAGAGATTCCATGAGCACCACAGAAAGACAATCTGGAGCTGAAAGACCAGGGCCCGAGTCCTGCTACAGTTGTCTAGGACAATTGTCCTAGACAATATCCCACCTTTGGCTCCCACAACATACTGAGTGATATTTATAACAACAGAAAACGTGGAACACTGGTGCCAAATAATGATACTAACAGAATTGAATACTAAGAACGATTGAAATTAAAAAAAAAACCAAAAAAACGAAAAAGTATGTACACATAGATCTGCAAAATGTGTATGTATTGTATGAACTTTTAAGAATGTTTGGGATAGTGCATAAAGCTAACTGTTTACAGATTTTTTATTTACTTATTTAAAGTAGACTCCATGCGGGGCTTGAACTCACGACCCTTAGATCAAGACCTGAGCTGAGATTGAGAGTCAGAGGCTTAGCCGACTGAGCCACCCAGGTGCTCCTATTTACAGATTTTTTTTTAAAAAACCTCATAAACATTAGAGCTGGTAGAAGGAAAAAATTACTTTATTAGATTTCTAGCTGTTACATTACATTTAGGTGTTATCCTTTGAGGAAAAGGGGTCACAAAACAGCACCCAATGGCAGCAATCAGAGAAACTTTCCGTTGAGTTCTCGGTCTCTCATTTAGAAAACCCTGGGGAAATAACAGCTGACACCCAGAACTACGGCAAATAGCTCAGATCTATTAATTAAATTAGAGAAATCCTTCCTCCCCTTTCTAAGACAGCTGTCTGCTTCCAGTTTCAGCCAAAGGCAGGATGTTACTGAGGGACGGGGGCCCCTTCTGTGGTCCCCATGCAGTGTCATCGCAGGGAGCAGGTGTACGTACTCGCCAGATTTAGAGGCTGGGCCCGTCACCGAGAAGGTAGCAGCCGGCCTTCTTTCTACCTCCCTTTTCTCCTAATACATTTCCTTGGGTCAGAATATAAGTCCCTGCCGCATGGACCAACACTTTTTTAAAAAAATACATAAGATTACTTATTACTCCATTTTCATCCCTCCTGACGTCCCCATTCCCCAGTTGCTATGACAATCAAGAGAGGTCTGTTCTCTGTGGCTCTAGTGAATAAAACAGAACGTGAGTATCTAGACTAAGGTTTGGATCTCAAGCAGAAGCTTCTACTTCACACTTGAATGCCGTGACAGGAGTCAACAGACCAAGAACAGCCACCAGAGCTTTCTTACACTCGGGCAAGAGCAAAGTAAAAAACCCCTGGACTTTGTCTACTTCCCTCTTTATTTATCTACTCATGTAACAAACAACTGCTGAGTGTCACTACATTGCAAGACACTACTGAAAGGAATGTGAACAATATTTGCTTTACCATTATAGACAGCTGCGTTCACATAAAGCATAAAAAGGGGAGGGGCCCTGAGAGTCAGAGTTCACAGAACTCTAGTGTTTGGGCAACAAGGGGGTACAGAATGCCCACCACCAATGCCTTTACACAGAGAAAGACATTGAATGAGGCATGAGCTAGGCCCAGTGGCAATCAAGGTGACACACCCTACTGCCACCAAGGCTCCCTCCTCACTGGGTCCCTTCAACTCTGTCTCAGAGCCAGCCATCTTTTGTCCCTATCAACCAACTTTATGATTTCCAGGACTGTTTATAAGCAGACACCTCCAACGAATCAGCTCTTGGTCCAAACTCTCTTTAGAAAGGGAACTCAGAGGCTCTGACTCCAGAAGAAAAAAAACAAGCCTCCCTCCTCAAAGCTGGTAACAACCAAAGCTGGAACTCAAAGGCATATTGTTGAGAACAAGTCCCCAGTGTCTGCATCAGTACACAATGTTTCTCACAGAAAGAAGAATCTCCATTGTGCCCCCACAGCTTCAGGTCCAGGCAGGGCCCTTCCCTGCTCTGGGGCCAGCGCCTCTCCCTGAAGCTGCTCCTGCGGACTGACAAAGACGACCTGGCAGTGAGAACGAGTCATGAAAAGCTTTACCTGCTGGAATCTTTCCTTCCTTCTTTGGAGTTAGGTCCTAGAAGACCAGAGTAGCAATTATCGGGACTTTGGAAGCCTTTGTGCAAGTTCCTGGAAATTCTAACTTAAGCTGACGCCAGCGCTGTACGATTAAGGGGGGAAAAAAGGAATTAAAAACTATTCATGTAAACTTCATTTCTACTCAGATATAAGGGGGAAAAAAGACCATACACTAATCAACACAATTAAGACACAAGTGGTTATTTGTGTTGTACCCCTGGAGAGCTGAAAGGCAACTGAAGGTTCTCCAGGTCAACCTCCCACCCAAGTGGGAGGAATGCCTTCTCAAGGTCCCAATGTTCTGACAGCTAAGCTTGCAGGAAACTCTCAACCTCAGCACGGAGTCTGGTCCATTGCTGCAAAGCTTCACCAACAGAGAGGTCTTCGGTAGGTAAGGTGGGAAAATCTATCCCCCTTGGACCTTCACCTCACAGAGGCCTAGCACCCTGCCCTAAGGTGCTTGAAGAACAGAATCTTCTCCTTCCACACAACTGTTCCTCAAACACTTGTAAGCCAAATGACGCTCACTGTCCACAAACTTCCCTTCTTGGGGATAAATACCTTTAGCTCCTCTCACTGTTCCCTATATTTCGGGTTCATCATCCTGCCTATCCTCTCCTGGAGTTTACGAATGCCATTCAGAGCGTAAACATCCATCATCTGCGTTCAATCCCACTTCAAAAGCGGATCAAATCAGGGACCTAACACAATTGAAAGCGGGAGCCAGACACAGCTGCACCAACCCGCGTGAGGGACTCGATTTACTGAGCGCCAGGGGATTATTCTCGGGAACTAAGTTTGCACTCTCCCCCACCCCCCATTCCAGAGCTACTTCTAACTGCGAACGCTTCGTTGAACTCCTTCTCAGATCTCAGACCCGGCTAAGTACAGAGACTTCTCCTGCCACTGGCGCGAATAACTGTGTTAACACCAAATAAAAGCGTCTGAGAGGATTACCAAGTTAGGGAAGCTGTCATCAGCTGTTCTAAAGAGAGGGGCCCGTTTACAGCCGTACTGGAACTTTTAAGTGCTCGTGCTGGGCTAAGTCACAAGCCCAGAACCGCAGCCCCTTTCCTCCCCTCCTGGCAAGGCCCCGTTTGGAGGAGGGAGGTCCCCGGGGAAGCGGAGTCGGGGACCGGCTGCGGGGGAGGGAGCGGCGCCTCCCGGCAGCTCCGGGCGGGCCTGGGGCCCCGGGGGCCGCAGCGGCGCGGACACCACCCCTTTCCCCGGCGGCCACAGCCTCCGTCTCACCGCGAGCCCCGGGGGCGGCCGGACTCACCCTGGGGGCAGGGACGGGAGATTTGGGGGGCCAAACACCGACCAGGCCCCGTTGGACCCTGTCACAGACCCACACACCCGGACAGAACAAAGAACGGAAGTTCTATTTCGCTTCCGGGTCGATCCTTTTCATTACCCACCCTATCCCCGTAGCCTCCACGCCCACTTGTTCTCTCTAGGAACTTTGGAGGTGTTCCCCTCTCGGTGGTTCGCTGACTCCCGGCCTAGGCCGCGCGGCGGCCGCCAACGCCGGCCCTGGCGCTCCCGCCCGCCGCCGCGCCCCCTGATGGCCGGGCGGGGCGAAGCGCCGCGTCCCTCGGCCTCAGGGCGCATGCTTGGGCGCCCCAGAACCCGCGGGGCGGCGGGGGTTCCCCCGCGGATCGTCGAGGGCGGAGGAGAGTGCACCTGGGCAGAGCGACCCGGGTCCCGAGCCGACCCGCAGCAAAAAAGACTTCTGAAGGGTTCATCGGTAGAAAAAAATTCACCTTTCTTTGAAATTTCCAAATAAACCAAGTTTTGTGTTTGTTTCATGTAAAAATGCCCCCTTTATTTTTATTTTATTTTTTTTTAAGATTTTATTTATTTATTTGACGGAGAGAGACAGCGAGAGAGGGAACACAAGCAGGGGGAGTGGGAGAGGGAGAAGCAGGCTCCCCGCAGAGCAGGGAGCCTGATGTGGGGCTCGATCCCAGGACCCTGGGATCACGACCTGAGCCGAAGGCAGACGCTTAACGACTGAGCCACCCAGGCGCCCCAAAATGCCTCCCTTAAATTAAAATCCGAAGAGAACATTCCTGCCCATCAGAGAGCCCCGTGAGGACAAAACCTGTACAAGCGATGAGAGAGGAAAGTCGGGGAAGTTACTAAAATCTATCCGGTGCATCCGAAGAAGACAAGAAGACTGGCGGGCGAGGCCCCCCAGGAGCTGACTGTGTGAGATCCTTGAGGAGAGGAGGGGAAGGTTTCCGTGGTTCGCTCACTTTATGCCCTCACAGGAGGAACCCTGTAAGTGTAGGAATCAAATCCTTCCAGGTCACATACAGAATGAAATCTTGTGATATCCTGAGTAACGAGGGGGCCCTCCTGGCTCCCCTTCCAGCCCTGCCTCCCATTTGATCCCAGTTTCCACTGCATCCCATATTTATGGCGCCCACAGTCAGCTCTGAGAACGCAACAGACTTCACTTTCCAGTGACGGCAGGCTAAGGACAGCAATTTAAATGACCCAATTCCAGTAAAATATGAAAAGTGCTAGGAAAGGAGAATTTGCAGAAGTGTTGCAGGCCCTGGAAGAGAAGGGGATGCTAGGGCAGAGGAAATAGTCAGGACTAAGGCCTGGAGGCAGAACAGAAGTCACTAATAACACCTTGAGGGTGGCCTGAGATGGGTGGGTGCCTGACCCATCTCCAGTCCTTCCAGACCATAATGAGAATTTGAGCAAGTACTTGGCATAATCAAGTCGCTCAGTAAACTCAATACCCACCCTCATCCCCACCAAAACAACACACACACACACACACACACACAAAAGTCCCTGGGCTTTTTTTTTAAATCTCTCCTCCATTCCTTTTTCTTCCACTTCTACTTTAGGATAAGAAGGACAGAGATGAGGAAGGAGGCAGGGGCAAGGAGAGCAGGGCAGGGTGGAAATGGTCTCCTCAAAGTGGGATTGTTTGTTCTGTAAAAGGTTCCCTAATGACCATCCGAAGGGAACAGCTCTTAGACACCCAGCACCTTCAATGCTATCAACTTTATTACTCTGGGGCTGAGAAGTCAATTTGTAGCTTATGGTTAGTGTTTGCCCCAGAACCAAGCCAGCTGGCTAATTCCCAGCAAGTTCTCAAAAGCCGTGCGTGCTCTTAATGATTATTCTTCTGAGTCCATGGTCTCCGGAGTGTCATGAGTCACCTAGGGGATGCTCAAGGCAATCCACCAAGGTGGGAAAGGAAGTGTTGGAACTTCTGTAAAGCTTTTATCTAAAAGAAAGGAAGAAAATAAGAGTAAAAAAGTAAGCCTTACCGAAAGTCAATAGAAAGGAGGGCACTGGTAGCCTCACTGGGGTCTTCATAGCAGTCTTCAGACAAGGATATGAGCAACCTGGCAGGTAGGAATGGGGGATGGAGAACACAAATATTCTCAGAGCGTCTGTGTAGACAGCTAGTTTTGAGAGAATCAGTTGCCAGAGTCTTATATTTTCTCTCTGTACACCTTTAAGATTGCTCCCTTGGCCAGGGTGCCCTCCTTCACGGCCATCTTCCCTCCTGATGGAAGATAGGTTTCTCACCCCCAATACTGCTATGTATTGCCCTGGGGCATCAAAACTTTTGGGGTACCAAACAAAAGGACTCATTTGAAATATCGCTGCCAATAAGGATTAGGTGGACAAATCCTTTGTGATTCCAGTGATTTCCCAGTACTTCCCTCCACCAGTAAAAGCAAAGGAGGACAAAACCATTTCTGTTGATAGATCACAGTGTGATTTTGGTATGTAAAATCAACATTGCTATAACTATATTCCTTCTACCACTCATCTTCTCAACTTACGTGAGCAGGAATTTTCAACATTTACGTCTATAAAAGCAAAAGTAGAGGGGTGCCTGGCTGGTTCAGTCGCTAGAGGATGCAACTCTTGATCTCAGGGTCTTAGATGTAAGCCCCACATTGGGCATAAACCTTACTTAAAAAAAGTTTTTTTAAAAGGAAGGAAATTTTAAAAAGCAAAAGCAAAAATAGCAATAGATTTAATACTTTAGTAATAAGTAATGCCCACTTATTGAGAAAAGCCTCTCAAATCTGCACCCAGAAAACACTTGAAAATACGATTTTCTAACCTTTTAAAAAATACTCCAAAATTACGTGTGTCTGGGTGGCTCAGTCGGTTGAGCATCGACTCTTGGTTTTGGCTCAGTCATGATCTCAGGGTCATGAGATTGAGCCCCATGTCAGGCTCCGTGCTCAGTGTGGAGTCTGGTGGGATTCTCTCTCCTCTTTCTCTCTCTGCACCCTCCCCACACTCTTTCTCTCCAAAATAAATAAAAATAAATCTTAAAAAAAGGAAATATTTAGACTTTTTAAAAAATTCCAATATTAGTGGCTGGAATTATTTTGTGTATCTGTCTACTTCTCATCGTCAGTATTCTCTCTCCTCCAGCCCCTACTAGAGTCTCTGAGAGCAGGGACACTGACTGTCTTATTTAGCAATGTAATCCTCCAAAATCCAGAACACTGCCTGATAATAACAACTCTGCAATGACTGATAAATAAGCAAGTAAATATTTATGGACTTGTTCGTTTACCTCCAGTATATCCTCAAATATATACAAACCATGCCCCAGATATTGCATGAGACATTTTATTAAAAATTATTCGTTGTTCACCTGAAATTGAAATTTAACAGGTCATCCTGCATTTAATCTGGCAACCCTATCTCCACTGAAATTGTCCTTGTTGAAATTAAGGGGAATGATATTTTAGCTCACTTCCCTCATTTCAAGCCATATATGTGTTCAAATTCTTTTTTCTGCTGATAGAATTCTGCAGTTCCCACCTGAGGGGATAAACTTTATGCTAGGTACACTTCTTTCTCCTGCTAATTCTTTGATTTGACAGGATCCTAAGAAATGTAATTTTAATGACTTTGGGACCTATGGGATCTTCCATTCTTTCATGTTAGGAAAACCATAAAGTTCTCAAGGAGACTTAAATTTGTATGTGGGTATTTTACCTGGCTTTGTCTAACTCAAGATCAAAACTTAGAGTCTTTTTACTGCTATTTCCTTTGAGTCAGAAAATACTTCCTCATTGATGTATTTATATTATTCTTTCCTCATCAATATTGTAAAGTAGTCCATAATACCAATGTGTTTGAATAACAAGATTCAATAGAATTACTTCTCATTCTGAAAGAGCTTCCAATGGCCATTCTTTTAGAATACTTTACTTTGTTAATCATTGTAGACTCTGGCTTTTTAGACTAAATATATGACAATCAACCTCAGCCAATATTCTCTTTGATGCTCAAATTGTCACGACTCTGGCAAACATGAGCTCATTTTTTAAATTTTCTTTTAATTTTAAAAAAGATTTTATTTCTCAGAGAGAGAGCACAAGCAGGGGTAGCGGCAGGCAGAGCGAGAAGCAGGCTCCCCGATGAACAAGGAGCCCGATGTCGGACTTGATCCCAGGACCCTGGGATCATGACCTGAGCTGAAGGCAGACCCTTAACTGACTGAGCCACCCAGGCATCCCAACATGAGCTCATTTTAGATTGGTCCCTGTGTCATTTCAATAAAACCTCATCAAATTTGAGAGCCTTTTGGCACAACAAAACTGCCAGGCTCACCTTACATTTTTTCTGAATATAGAATTACCTATTTCTCCAAGGAACACTGAGGACACAGAGGGAGAAATATATGCATATTGGGGTTCACATTATTTCTGGGCAATTGCTCTTGGACAGAAATAAAAAAAGATAGGTATTTTATTGTGAAGAAATGAGTTAATATTGCTACTGCCAATCCAGTTTTACTTAAATTCTTAATTCTACAATTATACTCCTTTATCTTCTATGGGTAAATCTTCATTAAAAAATAATTTTTTTTTAAAGTAAACTCTACCCCCAACATGGGGCTCAGCCTCAGGACCCTGAGATCAAGAGTCACATGCTCTGCTGACTGAGCCAGCTAGGCACCCCCTTCATTTCAAACTAAATAAATATAATGGTTTATTTTTTTCTGACATTTCAAGTATAGTTCTCAAACAATTCAGTAGCCACACAAATGATACAATTACTGAATAAAGTGTAAAATCTTTTAGTCTTTTTTTTTTTTTTCTCCCATCACTGTCTTTAATGCTGCCTCCCCTTTTTAAAAATTTTATTTCCAGGGGTGTCTGGGTGGCTCAGTTGGTTGAGCATCCAACTCCTGATTTGGGCTCAGGTCATGATCTCAGGGTTGTGGGACTGAGCCCTGCATTGGGCTCCATGCTGAGGGCAGAGTCTTCTTGTCTCTCTCCCTCTGCTATCCCTGCTACCCCGGCTCTCTCTTAAATAAATAAAATCTTTCAAAAAACTTAACTATTTTCTTTTTTAAAAGATTTCATTTGGGGCGCCTGGGAGGCTCAGTCGGTTAAGCACCTGCCTTTGGCTCAGGTCGTGATTTCAGGGTCCTGGGATCGAGCCCTGCGTCTGGCTCCCTGCCTGAAGGGAGCCCGCTTCTCCCTCTTACTGTTTGTGCTTGCTCTGTCAAATAAATAAAATCTTAAAAATATTTTCATTTATTTGAGAGAGTGAGCGAGAGTGTACGAGGGGGGTGGGGGAGTGAAGAGCAGAAGGTGAAGCAGACTCCCCACTGAGCAGGGAGCCCGATGACACAGGGTTCGATCCCAGGACCCTGGGATCATGACCTGAGCCGAAGGTAGACACCCAACCGACTTGAGCCACCCAGGTGCCCCTAAAATGAGGTATTTCCTATTAGCTTGGTATAAAGTTTCTATGTCTTTAATAAGTTATATATTTTTAAGGCGTATAACATGGTAAATTTTGTTGTGTATTTTACAATTTAAAAAGTTGGGAAAAAATGATTGAAATGTGAACATATATTGGCTCTGACATTACTAGAAATGTAGTAATAAGAGTCAAAATTGGCTTATTCACCTAGAATCGTATTTTCGAATCATATACTTGGACTATATGTAAGTCACTGTAGATAAGACTAGATGGGGTGAAATTAAGCCATTACCTAGAAATGTGGATACAGCTGTTATTTCCCACCTCAAGACAGATCAGACACTTCTGTCTCCTCATAGCAGACAATCTCCACCAAAGAGAATTCTGGAGGTGGGTTGCAAGAGAAGAGCTGCTGCCCTGATTTCCAGGCTAGCACTTTGAGGTTATTCTAGAATTTATAAAGTCACAACGTATTTCCGGGGATGCACAAAGCTGTCACTTCATCCACAAATATACATGTTACTGGTGTGAGTCCCCTCAATTCATCAGATCACCACATTTGGGGAGACAAAGGGGTAGAAGCACTGCTGCCCCCAAGTGCCAGGGGTAGAATTGCAAGATACAGGATGCCCCGTTAAATTTGAATTGCAGAGAAGCACTGAATAATTTTTTTAGTGTTAAGTATGCCCCCAATATTATCTAGAATCCAGATTAAGTCCTGTACATCTGTCTGCGTATGTGTGTAAACATGCGTATCTGCGTGATATGGGGGGGGGGTGCTCGCAAGCATCTTCAGACCAAGACAGCCTGAAAGCCCCCTGGGGACAGTTTCTTCCCAGTCTACCAGGGGTTCTCAGCCACTCTCCTGGAGCCAAGGAGGCACTGCCTCCTAACCACAGCTGGACACTGGGACTGGAGCAGAGCTCAGGTATACCAGTTTCTCCCATTTGTTATGTTGTGTGAAGGTCCCCACACAGAAGCCACAGATCAACAGTGCACCCACTATTGGCTTTTTTTCTCCCCTCCTTTCCCGCTCCCTCACACCTGGCTTCCTGGAGCCATCTCCCTAAGCAACCTATCTGCCCCCAAGCCCTTGTTGCAGGCTGTCCTAGGGGAAACCCAAACTGTAACAGTCGGTACTGGAAGTGGCCCTAGAAACTGAGCCCTCAGGATGGGATTCTGGAATAGGTCACTCGCTGGTCAGATGGTTAGTAAGAGGAGCCTGGTAATGAGCGTGGTAGTCATGACTCCTGGCATGCTCTACCTGGCCATTATGAAGATTTCTACCAGGCACGGCAGGATATGAGGTTCTGCTAGAAGGGGAAGCATGAGTTTCTGAAACAGTCCTAGAACTTGAAACCTTATTGGGATAGTGGCAATTACAAGGACTGCAGGTTCTCTCTCAAGCTTTGAAGAAAGAAAATTATAGGCTTAGTTCAGCCAACTATCATTTCAGGGCATGTTGTGAAAGCCAAAGTCGCCCACAGGAGGGATTAAAGAGATCCCCATCTTCTGTAGCAAGAGCAGACTGGCCTGAAAACTAGCACAGGGTTGTGAGGGGGGCAGAACTGCAGAGACAGCTAAATACAAAGCCTTGCCAAGTCATTTATACCAAAATTCTGGGTCCTGATTGGGATCCTGATGCATCAGAAATCTGGGGAGGCGTGCTTGAGCACCTCAAGCCCCAAATTCTCCAGAACCCTCTGGTCTAACAAACGCATCTCCCTCCCCCCCTTGCTGTAGGAGAGTAAACTTGCTTGGAGACCATGCAAAGATCTCACCTGACTACAGTCAGGGAACAGACAGGATAGACTTAAAGGAATCATGCTGGATATTACTGAGTTGTGGAGTTTAGAAGGAAGTTTCAGAGTCAGATTTTCAGACTGTGGCAGAGACAGAATATACACAACCAAAATGCACACGAGGCTGACGAATGTTCTCCATGATGAAATAAATGTGTTCAGTATGCAGAAAAAAAAAAAGGCACAACATAGACCAAGATGCAGTTACTCTATACACTCTACCCCAATTTCCCAATATGCACCTTCACGAGTACGAGAAGTTCTAATTACCCCAAATCCAAATTTCCCCAAAACTAAAACCGGCAGGAATAGTTTCTTCTCTTGCGAAATGGTCAGTAACCAACATACCATTTAACAGTCCTGAGGCACCATTACAAGATGTTGTAAGTTTATTCCGAATCAGATTAAATTGTGTTCAATGTGGCTCAATTCTTTACAAATCTTATACTTCTCGAATATATGTTAAAACAGTTAAACAGTTTCAGTGTTCCTTCCTTAATTATACTGGATATACTCAGTTTAACTATAAAAAAGGCAGTGCCGGCCTGGCTTGGGACCCAAGACAAGGCGAGGGGACTGCGCCCTGGAGGGCTGGCCAGTGAGGAATGCTCCGCCGCCCTCCAGCCCCTCCGTGCCGCCATGCTACCACTGAGCACCCACTCCCCAGGCACCCCTTGATGTGTTATGAGTGAAACAAAATCTACGACTAGAGTTTATATCGCAATTACTGGGCTTCTCCCTAGCATCCATGGGCTAAAGTTTAATAAAAACAAAACCCACCCAGAGAGCATTACTTGACGGTTAAAGCACCTCTCCCTCTCCAGGGTGGACTCTCTGATGTTTGGAAAGATTTGACTTACTACAGAAGGTTTTTCCACAGTGATTACACCAGTAGGGCTTCTCCCCGGTATGGATTCTATGGTGTTTATTAAAATTTGAGCTGTGGTTGAAGGCTTTCCCACACTCCTTACATTTATATGGCTTCTCTCCAGTGTGGAGCCTCTGGTGAGAACTAAGACCTGCGTGCTGACTAAAGCTCTTCCCACACTCGTTACACTGGTAAGGTTTCTCCCCAGTGTGTATCCGATAGTGTCGGATGAGGCTGCCTTTACCACTGAAAGCTTTTCCACAATCTTTACACTGATACGGCGCCTCTTCGGTGTGCATTCGCTGATGTTTAAGGAGGTCTGAGCTCTGACCAAAGGCTTTCCCACACTTACAGTCATAGGGACGATCCACCAAGTGTGTTCTGTAATGAAGGGTGAGGTTTGAACTGTGGCTGAAAGCCTTCCCACATTTGGTGCATACATACGGTTTCTCCCCAGTGTGTGTTCGCCGGTGTTTGGTGAGATTTGAGCTATTACTAAAGGCTTTTCCACACTCGGCACATATGTACCGCCTCTCTCCTGGGGCAGGTTTAGCGGGAATCAATTCTCTGCCTTTCTTGGAACCTTTGTCTAGGAGAGGAGTTTTTGTTCCTCTTTCCTTTTCAAGGTTTACCCACTGCCTTTCTAACCTGGCCTCACATTTACTGGCAATAATCATGGGAATAACATCCCTTTTGAGTTCTTGAGATTCTTCAGAACTTTTCTGCTTGTCTGTTGATTCCTCATTCTGGGTGTTCGAGTTACAGTCTGAAACAAGAAGTAGAATAAGAACAGGTCAGTTGTTTTGTGTTCTGAGAAGAAACTGTTGAAGGAGAAATAAAACGTCAGCTGACATGGATGGTGACCAAGTATCGCTCAGTGAGAGGTCACAACAGGACAATGACACAAATAAGTCACCACCAGATCTAGTTTACAGCACAAGGCTTTCACACCAGCCCCCAGCAGCAGCTATGACGATATGAAGAGGACATAGCCTTCTTTGCCAGAAGAAGAACTTCATATAAAGAGGGCACGGAAGCAAAACCAAGCCTACTGGGACAGAAACAAAGGAGCTGGCGGATGCTCAGGCAGAAAGAAACGAGTAAGAAATATTACCAAATGGTCAAAGTTGATTAAGGAAAATAAAAAGGGTAATTAAGGGAGAGGAGGCTAGTGGCAAACTCATGAAATCCACATTGTCACAGAAGTGGAATATAAAAGCAACAAAAGACATGGAACACTACATCAAAAACTAATGATGTAATGTATGGTGATTAACATAACATAATAAAATTAAAAAAAAAAAAAATCAAACCAAACCAAACAAAAAAAAAGGCAACAAAAGAGGACATTCAGTCCACGTATGACCAGGCTAGTCCCAGCTCATTATTAGTTTAAATCAAAGTGCCCACCTCCCAGGAGGGTTTGATTCCCAGCACATACCCTACAGTGGCTGTCTCACCATCTTTTAGTTCTAAAGTTAATACTGCTAAACCAGACTGAAGCCATCTATCTTTTTTAGAGCACTGCACTAGGCAGCCACACTTACAAGTCCGTCTAACCCGTCCACATACACGGAAAAGGGGAGTAAGAGAAATCCACACTGAACCAGGGGCTCCCTGACACCTGTCGGCCCCCGAGGAGTACAGAAGCCTCTGCCAATGAGGTACCTTCCTCTCAGCCCCTTCCCTGGCCCCTGGCGTCCTCTCTCCACTCGACCATCTCTTTCCTCCGGCCGCCAGCAGCAACTGTCCAGCCGCGTGCACTCTCACCCCCTGCCCCCTGGGACCACAGCCGCGGCAGATAAAAGTCCCCTCCACTCTCGGTGATGAGCAATCACTTGGCTACATATACAGACTTTCCTTCAAGTTGCCGTGTACTCTGTGTGGGAAATAAGTAACTCAATAAATAAGCAAAACATTTTAAATAACCTTATGAGGCAGAAGCTGAAAAGATTTTACCTGGGACCATTTCTGCATAATCCAATGCTGATTTTAACAGGTTCTTCGCTCAGTCATTAACAAATGAACAAGCCTCATCTCTCACTGGTTCCTTCAACCTGTCACACCTCTGTGAATAGTCCCTTTTTTTTTTTTTTTTTTTTTTTTTATTTTTATTTATTCATGAGAGACAGAGAGAGAGAGGCAGAGGGAGAAGCAGGCTCCCAAGGAGCAGAGAGCCCGATGCGGGACTCGATCCCAGGACCCTGGGATCATGACCTGAGCCGAAGGCAGACGCTTAACCATCTGAGCCACCCAGGCGCCCAATAGTCCCTTTTTTAAACTTACTTCGACCAACCCTTTTAAGAGTGTGTCATGTTCCCCCCCACCCCCCCCCAAGCTAGGACTCTAGCTGAGATGCACGCACTTGGGAGGAAAGGCACTCAGGTACTCATCATCCTGCCCAGGCAGCCAGACCAGGCAAGTCAGTCTAGGGGGACTGCCTCACAACCAGTAATGAGAATTATTCTGTTTCTTCCACCACAAAGGCCTGGGGCACCAAGCACGCAGCACGACAGTCCCTACCTTGACTCTTTCTCAGCTCTGGAGTGAAATCCTGCTCTTCCCCAGTCTCCTGGATGTATAAGGGCTCCCAACCTTCGCATTTGTGACTGGTCTCCACAGACTGCGGCTGCGTGTTGCCTGGAAACTTTGCTGTTCCTGAAGAGGACCTCTTCTCCCAAACCTGTTGCTGTTCATTTGGAGGAGGTGAGACCTAGAGACAACCACGAATGGCGGGGTTTGTGCACAGCTCACCTCAGAACTACAGGTGACCCCTGAACACGGGTCTGAACTATGCAGGTCCACTTATACACATATATAATTTTTTGATACATCCAGTACAGTAAATGTATTTTCTCTTCCTTATGGTTTTCTTAATGTTTTCCTTTCTGTAGCTTACTTTATTATAAGAACATGGTATATAACACACATAACATACAAAGTAAGTGTTGACTGACTGTTATTGGTAAAGCTTCCGGTCAACATTAGGCTATTTATTTAGAAGTTAAGCTCTGGGGAATCAAAAGTTGTATTGGGATTTTCAAATGCACGTGCGCTGAGGGGAGGGGGGTGACAACCCTAACCCCTGGGTTGTTCAGACTTTTCAACTGCAGAACGAAAGAAAGCCTCAGGAGAGCTAAGGTACAACTGCTAGGAAAAAGAAAAGAAACACATCCATCTCATTCCATTCCCACGGCTAAAGATCAATACTGGACAGAAGAAGAACAGGAGGAAACATGATCTAAGTCAGCAGAAGCTTCCATTCAGCCCCTCCCATTGGATGGATAAACCCAGTCCTGCCCAGAGTGCTCTATTCCCAGCCTCACAGCATGTAAGTTCTCCCCAGCCCACCTGTTGTCCTGGCTCGTCCAGTTCCTGCTCCAGGTCTTCTAGGAGAGTGACGGCCTCTTCGGCGCTCTCCGGGCAGTGCTCCTGCACCCAAGCCTGGAGCTCCTGGGGCAGGATGGTCAGGAACTGCTCCAGCACCAGCAGCTCCAGGATCTGCTCCTTGGTGTGGATCTCGGGCCTCAGCCACTCGCAGCAGAGCACCCGGAGCTGGCTCAGGGCCTCCCGGGGGCCAGGCGTGTCATGGTAGCCAAACTGCCGGAAGCGCTGGCGGAACACCTCCAGGCTAGGAAGGCTCTGCCCTTCCTCTTCATCCTCATCTTTAACCACCACAGGTCCCCTCTCCCGTGGAGGCCGAGGGCCCCGAACTGCAGCCATGCCCAAAACCTTGGTCATCACACAGATTCCAGAAACAGTCTCACTAGAGATGGGACTCTGTGGAGCAGGAAATATTGGTTCCTCTGGGTTTCTGGTTCTTTAGGGCTCCGCGTTAAACCTGAGAAAATACGGTTACCATAAATTACAAAAAGAAAAAAAGGATGCTTTTTAGGTCTTGACAGCCACACCTTTAGCACAAGAAATTGTGGAAATTACAGCTACCATAAAACTATCATACAAAAATTACTGTTCAAAATCATTCGGGAGTCAGTTCAGGATATCCTAATCTTGCATTGTCTCCACTCAAAAAAAAGGGCACAATGGCATACTTTTAAAATTAAATTTAAATTAACTTTGCTCCAAAAACTGTTTCAGAATCTTACAACTCCAAGATTTCAACAGGATATCTACAGGCCAAATGCAGCCTTCCAAATCTAAGACTTTGAGCTTCAATATTAAAAATTTGCTAGCCAAGGATGCATGACTGGCTCAGTCAGTAGAACATGCGACTCTTGATCTTAGGGTCGTGAGTTCAAGCCCCACATCAAACTCCCTACTTCACTAAATAAATAAACAAACAAATAAATAAATAAATAAATTGCTAGTCAAACGATGGAGCTAGTCAGCATAACCAGGAATCATGTTAGAGGGTTGGAATTAACTAGAGTATTTTAAAATAATAATAATTTAGAGTATAATTAATGATGTAATTTAAAAAATCTGTTTTTCAAAGATCCCATTTATTTATTTGAGAGACTGCAAGGATGTGGGGGGTTGGGGGGAGACAAGCAGACTCTGCACTGAGCTCAGAGCCCCACGATCCCATGACCCTGAGATCAAACACTGAGCCGAAACCAAGAGTCGGACGCTTAACTGACTGAGCCACCCAGGTGCCCCAATGATATAATTCTGAGCTTCACTTGACCCACTTTTAAGTAGGGCATATGCAAGTTTTTAAATGTCCTTTACCTTTAGGTTTCACAGAAAGACAAGTGGAATGACAGAGATTAAACTAACAGTAACCTATATTCTTACAGAGGTATTTATTTCGATGAGATATATATTGCTGAGAAGGAACTGAGGGGAAAAAAATTAAACCAGAGATGATACAAATGCAAAGTGCTTAAAAGTATTTTTCTTTTAAATATCAAATATTATAAACATATCGGTCAGTTCATACATTAGAACACCCAAAACATCTGTAATAAATATAATTACTTCTATTTTCCTCATTTGCCAAAAGTGAAGTCCATCTAGTCAACATTTACTTGAACGCCATGGGCTTGGAGCTGGGAGTGCAGTGATGAGCAAGCCAGATGCACTCCCACCCCCACGGAGCTTTCAAGTTTGTGGGAGAGATGGAAAATAAATGAGTAGAGACATCTGAATCAGACTACAATTATCAGCATTCATTAAACATATTCTGAAAGACACCTTCATAAATCAGCCTTCCATGCTTGTGACTGGCTTTCCTGAGCATGTTTCCAACTGTTAAGCAGCACTTGTCATGTGTCACATAGATGTCCCACTCTGGGTGTGGATAATTGAGAGCAGGAAAACTCCAGCAAAGTCTCAACAAAGAGCCAAACAGATAAAAACCTACGTGGGTTTTTGTTATGTGAAACTATGCTGATAACAAGGGTAGAGACCATAAAAATGAGGCACAAATGACTTACAGAAGATGAGGAAACAGGAGTCACAAATAATCTAAATCTAAGGCATTTAAAAACTTGAGTATGAAAAAAATAAAAATGAAAATAAAAACTCGAGTATACTCCTGGCTCACACGCACGTCGTTTTCCATGGATCTGGCTTGTATAACCTGAATATCAAGTCTCACATATGGCCCCATAATCACAGCAAAGGAAAAAGGATAAAACACGAACAGTGATCTTGCTGGGTTGTAGATGACTTCAGTTTTTTAAATTCTTTTTTTCATTTCCCAAATTTTCTTTTTTCTTTTTTAAAGATTTTACTTATTTATTTGACGGAGAGAGACACAGCGAGAACAGGAACACAAGCAGGGGGAGTGGGAGAGGGAGAAGCAGGCTTCCCGCTGAGCAGGGAGCCCAATGTGGGGCCTGATCCCAGGACCCCGGGATCATGACCTGAGCCGAAGGCAGACGCTTAACGACTGAGCCACCCACGCGCCCCTGTACCCCCATTCAGAAGCATCCTATGAGATGTCAACAGGTGTCCTGACAGGGTGGACCAGAATCAGCACCACCCACTCCCTCATGCTGCCCTGCACACCCAATATACTGCTGGAGCGCCCAAGTTCAGGATAACTTGAAACTGAGCTGGGACAGAAGCACACCATCTCGTTTCCTAAAATAAAGGCATTAGCACTCAAGGCTAAAATAACCTTAAAATAACAGATGTAGTAGTGCCGGGAGCATTCATATGAAATGCTTTGAAGTAGGTCTCCGCAGTGCTGAAATACTTGTTTGTAACTGGTTACAAAATTTCACACTCCACCCAGAGAAGGGCATCCCTACAACAGGAAAGACACTGGAATCTGTTTGGGCTGCTCAGCTTCTGGGATCAAGCCTGGGAGACTCAGCAAGACACGAGGAGTTATGTAACACAGGTGGCATTAAACAGAGAGTGACCTATCATTCATGCGGATCTGCTCCCAGAGGGGCATATCCAAACCCACAGATCACATAACTGCCTCGGCAAAACATGTACACGGTGACAATCAAAAGCTGGGTCTCGTGGCCGCCTCCCCTGGTAGAGTGTGTGACTCTTGATCTCGGGGTTACTAAGTTTGAGCCCCATGCTGGATGTAGAGATTACTCTAAAACAAACAAAAAAATCTTAAGTAAAAGCTTCCCTTAGACGCTGCCCACATTCAAATTCATGTCTTTGCCAAGACCACAAATGAGTGGAGGGCCTGGCACTTGGACCCCTTTGTTCTTGCTGCATTCATTCTCCTTGGAGATTTCATCTGGTCACACGGCTTGAATCACCATCTATATACTCCCAACTGCCAATTTACCTCCAGCCTGGACCTCTCTTCTGAACTCTAGACTCATACAACCAACTACTACTTGACGTCGCCACCAGCATGACCGATGGCACCTCAAGTTCAAGATGTCCAAAACTGCAGTCCCCATTATCTCCCCCCCCCACCGCCCCCGGCTATTCATCTCAGTTAATGGCAACTCCATCATTCTGTTTTCTTGGACCAAAAAACTTGGTTATCTCAGACTCCCCCTTCACATTCTACATATAATTCATAAGCAAATCCTGTGAGCTCTACATCCAAAAGACCCACTGTTCAACCATTTCTCACTACCTCCAACACTGCCATCCCAGCCCATCACCTCTTGACCAGTGTACTGCAAGAGCCTAAGTGCTTCCTCTTTTGGCCCTTGGTCTATTGCCAACAAGCAGCCAGAGTGATCCCGTTAAAATACAAAAGAAGTGATCCCTCTCCCTCTGCGCCTCCCCCTGTGTGTGTGCTCTCTCTAAAATAAATAACTAAATCTTTAAAAAATAAAATCTCTAAAAAATAATAAAATAAAATAGAATAAAACATTTAAATTGAAAAATATGGGGGAGTGGGGGGAAAGCAGCTTTGACAAATGCTATTCTATTCTGGAGTGGTAGTAAAGAGAAATATGTTAGCTGTTAACTTCAAAACTTAGTTGAAGCAGACCATTTTTAGAGTTCATTAGGTATTTTTAAAAAGTTATGAAGCGTTTTTCTTTTACGATTATTTTTTAATTTTAATTTTTTTTTAAGATTTTATTTGTTTGTCAGAGAGAGAGAGCACAAGCAGGGGCAGAGGCAGAGGGAGAAGCAGATCCCAATGAGCAGGGAGCCCGATGTGGGACTTGATCCCAGGACCCTGGGATCATGACCTGAGCTAAAGGCAGACGCTTAACCGACTGAGCCACCCAGGCGTCCCACAATTATTTTTTAAAAAAGGTGCCTGCTTTGTCTCTAGGACAATATAATTAATTTCTGACTCTCATCCAACAATTATCAGAATATTGATCTGATGAAATAAAGTTTCTATTGGGGCAAGATGGAATTTTGAGAATTTTAATGTTAATTAAAAGGGAGACATATGGGGACGTGTGGGTGGCTCAGCTGATTAAGCTTCAGCCTTCGGCTCAGGTCATGATCCTGGGGTCCTGGGATCGAGTCCCGCACTGGGCTCCTTGCTCAGCGGGGAAGCCTACTTCTCCCTCTCTGCCATTCCCCCTGCTTGTGCTCTCTCTGACAAATAAATAAATAAAACCTTCAAAAAAAAGGGGGAGACATATGTTCCCAAAGATTGAAAAACACTGTTTCTGTAAGAGAACTCTAAGTATCAAAAGTCTTCTTGGCAGGAATCTTCAGTTGAATGTTTTTAAGTTCTATGAATTTTGGTGTGGTGTTCCCCACTTAGCTATTTCTGAGTAAGAGCTGACAAGATTGAGGGATGATTGAGGGATGACAGACCTCATCAGTAATCTGGGGATGTTTTGGCTGTAAAAGACTGATTATTCAGTATTTTGTTGAAACAAAAGATACCATCACTGGTCCATTCCAATGAGACATGATGTGACTAATTTCACACCACCTATAAAGACGCCACTGTTGCTCAGAACATTCGGGGGGGGGGGGGGGCGGGAAGGGAGTTCCCTTTCTAACCTGCCTTCAGAGGCTTTTGTCTGCTACACAGTATTTCAACCATCCTCTAAGGTATTAAAAAAATTTTTTTGACCTTGAAACTGATTATGGAACCAGCATCATTTCAGATGCTATTTCTTTGTTTCAAAAATTACTTAATATTCTAGATTTGTCATATGTGAAATGTAAGAAATGAAACAAGCGAACAAAGAAAGAAAACAAACCAAAACATACTCTTAGCTACAGAGAATAAACTGGTGGTGACCTGGGGGTGGGGTGGCTGGGTGTGGGGTGGGGTGGGGGGGAGATGGGTGAAACAGGTGATGGGGATGAAGGAGGGCACTTGTCTTGATGAGCGCTGAGTAATGTATTAAATTGTTGGATCGCTATATTGCACACCTGAGACCAATATAACAATACCTTTTTGAAGGTTTTATTTGATACTCTAAATACCAAAAAAAAAAAAAAGTTTCTAACAGATCTACTGCAAACATACACAATGCTTACTTTTACTTTTATCAAACAATTGTAACTAGCTGACAACATTATGACAATCTTGTCCTCCTTTGAAATCACACAAGCCATTTTCCAGTTTGGCAACTCTAACTCCGAGGCTCAAAGGCTAGCAGCAGAGGTTTATTGATTTATTTTTTATTTAAAAAAAAAAAAATAGGGGGCACCTGGCTGGCTTAGTCAGAAGAGCATGTGACTCTTGATCTCGGGGTTGTGAGTTTGAGCCCCACATTCAGCATAGAGCTTATTTAAAAAAAATTTCAACAGGAGAAAATCAAATTTAGCTTGGTATGTACAGGGAGCCAAACAGACATGAAATTCCAAAGGCAGTCTGGCAACATGGAGGCTTATATAACAGCCTGAGCTAAGGAGAGGGGTCTGAGGATACTAAGATGAGGAAGATCATTAGCAGGAAGGTGAGAGGAGATATTTGCAAAACAGAAGGTGCCCTATTATGCAGGTTTTTTAGGTAAAGAAGAATCTCCTTGATAGCTCTCTTTCTGGTATAGGCAGGCACTTGAGGGGAAAGGTGAAGAGCCTTTCCTGAATCTGCTGGGTTTCAATTGCTTTTAACTCAAAATACTATTCATGTAAACTGCCCCATCTTGGGGCAGCCTGCCCTTGGCTCCTGAAGTTCCCTCCTCTGAAAAATCGAAGTTTCACACATTTTAAGTCTAGTACCAGCAGAGGTTTAGCATACAAATCTGCACATAACACCCAGCTGTTGACAACCATTTTATTAATTTCTCTGGCACACAAAAGTCACAGCCTGGTCTCTGCCTCCTCATACTGTCTCATCACTCCCCTCCTCATTCCCTATGACCCATTAATGCTCAATTTTCAGGGCAGATTTCTATTTGTCGTTCAAATCTCAACTTAATAATAAATACACAAAAAGACACTTAACCTTAGTTATAATAAAAGACATGAGAATTAAAGCTACAATGAAACGCTTCCATCTATCAGACTGGCAAAGATTTCTTTAAAAATCCAATAATGCTCTGTATTGATTCCCGAGAAAGCCAGTTATTTCACATTTGGTCATGTTGAGTTTGCCTAAAGGTTCACTCAGGGATGCCCTCCAGGTCTTGGCTTCTGAATTTTTCTTTCTTCTTCTTTTTTTTTTAATTTATGATTGATTGATTGTAAGCTCTATGCCCAACGTGGGGCTTGAACTTAATGACCTTGAGATCAAGAGTCACATGTTCTACTGACTGAGCCAGCCAGGCGCCCAGGCTTCTGAAGCTTTCTTAACAAAGTATTTATAAAATCAAAAGCATGTGGATAGAAAACAAGAGGCTTGGGGCGCCTGGGTGGCTCAGCCTGTTGAGCGTCTGCCTTCGGCTCCGGTCGTGGTCCTGGGGTTCTGGGTTTGAGCCCTGCGTCGGGCTCCCTGCTCAGTGGGGAGTCTGCCTCTCCCTCTCCCTGCAGCTCCCCGTTTGTACTCTCTCTCTGTCAAATAAATAAATAAAATCTTAAAAAAAAAAATTTAAAAAAAAAGAAAACAAGAGGCTTCATTACTAAGTCACATTGTCTTCAACCACAGTGAACTACTTTCTTTAGGCTACCTAGAATGTTTAGCACAAGAGGCTCATACGTTCACAGTCTACTATAACCAGAAGAGAATCGTTCCTATTTCCAGGGGTTTTTTTTTTTTTCTTTCTTTTCCTCTCTTTTTTTTTTTTTTTTTTAAGATTTTATTTATTTATTTGACAGAGATACAGCGAGAGAAAGAGCACAAGCAGGGGTAGTGCGAGAGGGAGAAGCAGACTCCCCGCTGAGCAGGGAGCCCGATGCGGGGCTCAATCCCAGAACCCTGGGATCATGACCTGAGCCGAAGGCAGACGCTTAACCACTGAGCCACCCAGGCGCTCCTCTTTTCCCCTCTTTTATGACAATTTCCCCAAATGTATACTTTTATAAAAGGGCCCCAAATCCATTACGGAACAAGATGAGGCATAAATAAACCAAATTATCACAGATTCTAACAACTGATTGGTACTTACCAACTAATGCTAGAACGTCTTTAACACACTCATTGTGTACCCGAAAACGCGTAGGCAGGCAAATTTGGTAACTGAGGCACAGAATTCCACTGTACAGTATTTACTTTCTGCATAGCAGCCTTCCAATCCCTGAGAACAACTGCTTTTCGCCTCTCATCTCTCTTCTTCACAGTTCCTTCAACTGTTCCTTATAATAACATAGGTTTCCAAGGTCCTCACCCACCAGATCACCTTTCCCTCCACAACCTATTTATAAATGGTAAAATAAAAATGCGTTTCCAAACTCGAGCAGATGCCCGTTGTGTGTGTGCTTTCTATCTGAACAAAGCTCAACGGTACTATTCCCTTTCTTGGATCCCCCGCGACCCGGGACTTCTAATGAGGCTCGGTTCCCACAGCAGGTCTCCGAGACCCTCAGGCGTGTTCTCATCAATTAGCCCTGAGTTGGGACTTCCTGTTGAGAGCCAGGGGAAAAAAGGGAAGGCAACCCGGGTCCGACTGACGGCTCGGCTCAGGAAGAGCACAGAAAAACTGCTCTGGAACGAGAATGAGGCAGTTTCATTTGTGAAACCCCCGGGGCGGGGCGGAAAAGGCTTTCCCGTGAGCAAGAGCCTCCGCTACCTGGGGCTGGGTAGAAGCGCGGGCTCCTCCCTGAAGACCTCCCAGGGCGGGTCAGCCAGGGTTCTCCAGAGGCCACAGCTGCTCAACCTACTCCTCCCTCCCCGAACCCTTTCGGCCAAGGCTCGCTCTCTCGCCCGCCACGCGAACCAGGAACCGAGAGACTCACCGCATTTGAATCCGCTCGAAGCGCCCGTACACCTCGACGCACCCCGCGGCCGGCGCAGCCGGAAGTGCGTAAGGGCCGCGCCCCCGCTGGAGTCTAACTGGGCCGTAGCGGCCCCTCTAGGAACTGGGAAAGTCGTCTCTGCGTCTCGGTGTCTCGGGTTCGTGGGGGTCGAGGCGCTTTGGGGACAGGCGGAGTCGCTCCACTACGGGAACACGGACCTAGTTCCACCCACCTCCCTTTTTTTTAACCAAGGAAGTGCCACCCGGGTGAAGGCTTTGGCCGTTCTCCCACCCCATCCCCGACGTCCCGGTCCAGGGAGAGGGTCCCCTCGTGGACTTCAGAGCCCTGTTCACCCGTGACCTGGGCCCGTCGCTTCGTGAGAACTTGATCCACGTTTATGGACACGGAGCCCCACGTTTGGCCCAGGAAGCCAGAGATTGAGTGATCACTGTCCGACTTGAGTCACGGTGGCATCAATTTGAACAGAATTCTGGGCAGAAATCTCAGAGGCTGCCTTCTAAGGTGCTCCTGATGCTGTGGGGCTTGTTGAAGTCTCTGCCTTTTCTCCCGCTGCTTCTGCTAAGCTGCAGGTTTCAGACTAGATTCTCAGTGTTTCTTTCTGCACCACCCTCTCCCAGCCCCCACTGAGTTTGCTTTTGCCTGATCCCTCCTCAAAAGGCACACTTGCTGAAGGACAGCAGCATGCCTGCACATGAAATTCCCTGCCTAAATGCACCCTGACTTTATAGAAACATGGTATCATTTCCCCCTTTTTTGGGGGGCGGGTCATTAATTTTTTTTTTTTTTTAATTTTCAAAGATAAACGTAGAGAGGATGACAGTGAGCCTCCATGTAGCAACTGGCCAGTTCCAACAGTCGTCACATGGTCAGTCTTGTTTCATTCATTCATTCCCCCCATGCATGGTCAGACATCTAAGATGGGTGGGTTCTGGCTGCCACCTGTTAAGAGGCACCAAAAAGCCAATGGTGGCCCAGAAATGAGCAAATTGGAGGGTGTGAGGTCTGAACACCATACCATTGCACTGGAGAGAATCTGGAGAATTCTTCCTTACTTTAGTTAGGAAAAGAGGGGAGAATGAGGGACAAAGTAGTCACAGTTTTCAAATATGTAAAGAGCTGTCATTTCCAAAAGAAATGTGTTTTATAGGACCCCAGAATTCAGAACTAAGACCAATGAATGGAAACGCTAGAAAAGTTCAATGTAAGGAATGACTTCCTAATAAAGTTGCTCAAAATAGCCACTTCCTGTATCATCTGGTGCTGTCTTGGATAGGTGGGAGAGCCCTGGGGATGGGGAGGACAGGAGTATTGCAGAGCGCATTTTTGGGCTTCATACAGCTTGCCTGCCCCATACCCCTGTTAGTTTTTCCTTGACTTCCAACCCTTTCACAACACTCCTTCACTGTTACCATTCCCTCCATATACCTCCTTAGAGCACTTACTATGGGCAAGGTACTGTTAAGCACTTGGTTTCACTTCCTTATTGCTCCATTAAAAACCTCAAAACTGAGTGACTTAATGCAATAATCATTTCTCATGTGATCTCACAAATCTGTGAATTGGCTGAGTGCTCCTGCTTCCTGTGGTGTCATCTAAGGAGCTGGGATGTGGGCCTTGGGGTTCAGTGCTCCTCCGTGTGAGCGTCTCCCCATGGCTGCTTGGGCTTCCTCATGATATGAGTCGCTTCCTTAAGAGGTCAAGGCAGAATTTGCGGATGTTCAGGGCCCAGCCTTGGATCTTTGCCTAGCCATGCAACCAGTGAGCTGTGACGTTGAGGCTTGAAGGAAATCCTTCCAACTCCAAGCTTGTTGCTCTTTCTAAAGCAAAGGAGGGGTGCCTGGGTGGCTCAGTCGGTTAAGTGTCTGACTCTTAATTTCGGCTCAGGTCATGATCTCAGGGTCGTGAGATTGAGCCCTGTGTCGGGCTCTGCACTCAGCCGGGAGTCTGCTTGTGATTCTCTCTCTCCTTTTCCCTCTGCCCTTCCCCCTGCTTGTGCGCTCGCTCACGCTCTCTCTCAAATAAATTAATTTTAAAAATCTTTAAAAAAAGCAAAGGAGCCCAGAGTTCGAAAATATTAATGCCAAAATAGACCTTAAGGATGATCTGGTTAAGCTCTTGTTTTCAGATGAAGCGACCGATGCCTGGGGAAGTCAGATCCAAGGCACACTAGTGAGCTAGTTAGTAGTGGACCTGAGATAGATCAAGATTCTCTAATTCCATCCTGTGTCCTTACTATATCTCAACAGATTTTTTTTTTTTTCTTTTTGAGAGAGAGAGAATGAGAGACAGAGAGCATGAGAGGGAGGAGGGTCAGAGGGAGAAGCAGACTCCCTGCCGAGCAGGGAGCCCGATGCGGGACTCGATCCAGGGACTCCAGGATCATGACCTGAGCCGAAGGCAGTCGCTTAACCAACTGAGCCACCCAGGCGCCCCTCAACAGATTTTTA
Source organism: Mirounga angustirostris (assembly GCF_029215605.1). Classification (NCBI taxonomy): domain Eukaryota; kingdom Metazoa; phylum Chordata; class Mammalia; order Carnivora; family Phocidae; genus Mirounga; species Mirounga angustirostris. Next base: position 173,510,736 of record NW_026991713.1, read on the forward strand.
AAAATAGCATTAGGAAGATCAATATGCTATCCATCCAAATCATCCTATATTACAGCAAGTTAACTTAGGATGAGTATTTATTTTCTTCCATTAATATAACTATGACCACATGGCACAACCGTAAGAGAGCAAAGGAAAAGTCAGCTACCGTGCCTGGTGGCTCACTGTGATGAGTCACCTGCATTTCCTCTTCAGAGCAGTTTTGATTTCCAAGAACCTCATACTTTTTCCAGTGAATTCATTCAACAAACACCAAGAATGTGTCAGGCATTGTGTTAAAAGCACAAGGAAAGGGGCACCTGGGTGGCTCAGTTGTTAAGTGTCTGCCTTCGGCTCGGGTCATGATCCCGGGGTCCTGGGATCGAGCCCTGCATCGGGCTCCCTGCTCCGAGGGAAGCCCGCTTCTCCCTCTCCCACTCCCGCTGCTTGTGTTCCCTCTCTCCCTGTGTCTCTGTCAAATAAATAAAAAAAATTTTTTTTAATTTTTTTTTTAGATTTTATTTGAGAGAGACAGAGATAGTGAGATAGAGAGCACAAGTGGGGAGGAGAGGGAGAAGCAGGCTCCCCACAGAGCAGGGAGCCCGATGCGGGACTTGATCCCAGGACCCTGGGATCATGACCTGAGCCGGAGGCAGACGCTTAACCGACTGAGCCACCCAGGCGCCCCATAAATAAAAAATCTTTTTTTTTTTTTAAGATTTTTATTTATTTATTTATTTCAGACAGAGAGAATGAGAGAGAGAGAGCACACGAGAGGGGGGAGGGTCAGAGGGAGAAGCAGACTCCCTGCCGAGCAGGGAGCCCGATGCGGGACTCGATCCAGGGACTCCAGGATCATGACCTGAGCCGAAGGCAGTCGCTTAACCAACTGAGCCACCCAGGCGCCCCATAAATAAAAAATCTTAAAAAAAAAAAAAAAAAAGCACAAGGAAAGGGGGAGCCTGGGTGGCTCAGTCGGTTGAGCGTCCAAATCTTGATTTCAGCTCAGGTCATGATCTCAGGGTGGTGAGGTGGAGGCGTCAGGCTCCATGCTGAGCGTGGAGAATGCTTAAGATTCTCTCTCTCCCTCTCCCCCACCCCGCTCACACTCTCTCTAAATAAATAAAAGCAGAAGGAAAAAATGAAAAATACACACAGTTCTTGGCAGATATGTAAACAAATAATTGCAGATGTGGTCAATGAGAATAGAGTGGAGACCGGTAAACAGTGCCTGAATGTGTCATCTTGCGTGACCACAGTCTAACCTCTTGTAACATGCAAACATTCCTTCTGACAGCCCTCTGCTTCTAACCATTTACATGGCAGGGAGCTTACTAATTTAGAGAACAGTTCCCTCCTTTCAGAGAGTTCTCATTGCTGTAAGTTTTTTAAATTAAAGCAAAAATCTGGGGCACCTGGCTGGCTCAGTGGGAGGAGCATGCAACTCAATCTCAGAGTTGTAGGTTCGAGCCTCATGTTGGGTGTAGAGATTACTTAAAAATAAAAAGTAACAGGGACCCCTGGGTGGTACAGTCGGTTAAGAGTCTGACTCTTGGTTTAGCCTCAGGTCATGATTTCAGGGTTGTGAAATCCGCCCTGTGCGGCTCTGTGCTCAGCACAGAGTCTACTATAAAGTTTCTCTCTCTTCCTCTGCCCCTCCCCTTGCTCACTGGCTCTGTCTCTAAAATAAATAAATCTTAAAAAAAAAAAAACAACAGTAATAAATTAAAGCCAAAATCTGCATTCCTATAATTTCAACTCAGTGACCCTGGTCTTGCTTAGTCCTTTTCTCTCACAAAATGCAGTCGTTCTTGTCAGCCCTTCGAAATACTTGAACACTCTCATGTCCCAGCGATCACCTACACAGTTCCATGATCTTATCTGAAGGTTGCTTCTGAATCTTGGACTGTAAGTGCTCGCGTCGGCGGCACATACACTGAATCTTGGACTGTGAAATGTTTGAACTGACCGAGGGCCCTTGGAGGGTCCACAGTTCCTAAATGACCTCCACACTCTCCCATCTCTCTTTCTCTACGCTGCTCAGTTGTCTTTTGTCTTGAAAGAGAAAAAGCGTTGACCTCTCCTTTGTGGCAGAAATCTGGAAGGGAAAAGCTACCAGTGGTTACTGTAGGCTCTGGCTTCCTCCTTCCCCTTCCAGCAGCATGGTGGTCATGTTTCTCCCTCAAATGGTGGCTTTCTAGACCTTGCTTGCTCATTCTCGCCTTGCTTATTTTTGTTGCTGTCACTATGCTTGGCCAGTAGAGGGTGATCATACCTTGATTTCTCCTAGAACAGGGCTGGACAAACTTCTCACGCAATACAACTGTGAAAACTTGCCTTTTTATTTTCCAGAAGGAGTCCGCATGTATATAGCATGTTGGGGAGCTGCAAAGACATTCATTCAGCTAAAGAAAACGAAAGCAGGGGTGCCTGGCTGGCTCAGTTGGAAGAGCATGCAATGCCTAATCTTGGGATTTTGAGGTCGAGCCCCACGTTGGGTGTAGAGATTACTTAAAAAAATAAAATATTACAGGGGCGCCTGGGTGGCTCAGTTGGTTAAGCGACTGCCTTCGGCTCAGGTCATGATCCTGGAGTCCCGGGATCGAGTCCCACATCAGGCTCCCTGCTCAGCGGGGAGTCTGCTTCTCCCTCTGACCCTCCTCCCTCTCATGTGCTCTCTCTCTCAGTCTCTCTCTCTCAAATAAATAAATAAATAAAATCTTTTTAAAAAATAAATAAATAAAATATTACAAAGAAAGAAAGAAAATGAGAGGAAAAGAGAATACAAGCAGAGTGATGTAGTTAAGACAACCCGAAGCTTAGAGCTGGAGCCCCGTGGCTATTGAGCCTTGGGAGTTTAGATCTGTAATTTGATTATCTGGAAAATGGGCAAAACATTACCTTTTCTGACAACTTTAAGAAATCTCTATACCCAGTGTGTGGCTCAAACTCACAACCCTGAGATCAATAGTTGCATGCTCTACTGACTGAGCCAGCCAGGTGCCCCACCTTCTCTGACAACTTTAAAGCATTTGGATCACATGAAAGTGAACTAGCTCTGTAACTGACTATACCAACAGTAAGAGATTTGTAATCTTCAACATTCTTGGCTACAATATTATTTCTGATCTCCTCCCTGGTTTAATGTTACCCCCCATGCCTCCTTCCCCAGGGATAGATGTGGCTCCACCTATCACAGATCCTTTTTTCCAATTCTGCCCTTTCTGGAGAGAACCACCTGCCTTCTCCTTATTAAGAGAGGGTAGGGGTGCCTGGGTGGCTTGGTCGGTTAAGCATCTGACTCTTGACTTCAGCTCACGTCATGATCTTAGGTTGGTGAGATTGAGCCCCACCTCGAGCCCCTAGACCCCTAGACGGGGTCATGCTCAGCAGGGAGTGTGCTTGAGATTCTCTCCCCCATTCCCTCTGCCCCTCCCCCACCTCGAGCCTGTGCACTCTCAAATAAATAAATCTTTAAAAAAAAGAGAGAGAGGGTAAAGTTTCCTGCCAAGACTTTTACAAGAGCAGGTTGCAAGTTGTTCCCCTGGTTTCTGGAAGAACCCAGAAAAATTCGCATACTCTCAGAACAGAAGGGGATCACAAAGGGCATCTGGCCCAGCCCTCCCCCATGCAAAATCCCTTCCTGCGCAGGCCCCCCGAGGTCCCCCAGCCGTACCTGAATGAACTGATGCAGCTCTGGCTGGCTCCTCAACAAGCTTCTTTCTTCTGCCCGTGGCTTCCACAAAGCCCACTCCTGGTTGTGCAGCTGGTGCCCAGCACCACCCCAAGGGCCACCATTCACCTTCTTATCAGGGAGTGATCAATGATCTGTATGGTTATCACAACTTGCCAACAGAAGGCAGCCGAGTGTGTGTCTCGAGGAAGGGGTGCCTTTTTCTAATTTGTCTGAGTCCTGGTAGTAGCGAGGCAGAACTGCTTCGCTTATCTGCCTTACTTGTTGCTGTATCGCTTTCTTTTTCTTATTCCTAGTACGTGGCCTGACAATAATGTTTGCTGAAAAGGATTTTTGTTTCTATGTCTTGGGACTCATGCAGAACAAACTGAATCCCTCTCGCAACCCTCTTTAGATATTTGAGGGCAAAGACCAAGTTCCCAGTGAGTTTTCTCATCAAGGAAAACCCTTTACTGGACATATGAGGTGGTTTTGCTTTTGTTATCCTGCACTTGGACCGCTTCTCTTTTAAAACGTGGAATCCGGAACCAAATGTAGGGCAAATGATAAAGATAATCCAGGTAGGGTAGAGTGAGACTACCACCTCCTAGGCTCAAGAATCCGGTGTGGAGGCCATGCTTTAGACTTGGCAGCAGTGGTGACCACTTGCAGAGGCACACGGGTAGTTTGGGACAAGCAAGGCCCCTTAAGCCTGTATAGTAATTTCCATTATTCCAGAGGTAATCTGGCTCCTTGGAGGATTTGGGATTGCAAAGGGATGCGCATCAGCTGAGGAAAGGGGATCAGCAGCTCCACTAGATGCCTGTGGACGGTTAACCATTGCACTTAGGCTGCTCCATAAATGTAGTTGTGGGATCGCGTGACTCACAAAGGGAGAATTGAGCTCATAAAGGAGAACAAGGGACAATGAAGTAGTGGAGAGAACCTGGTTGCTTGAGTCACACACTTGGTTTGAAAATCCAGCTCTAGGGGCGCCCGGCTGACTCAGTCAGTGGAGCATGCGACTCCTGATCTCGGGGTTGTGAATTCAAGCCCCGCGCTGGGTGTAGAGATTACTTAAAAATGAGTAAGTAAACTTAAAACAAACACTAAAATCCAGCTCTGCCATTTATTTGGTGAGCCGCTTCACTTCCTGGGCCTGTTTCTGCACTTGTAAAACCAGGCAACTGTCTTTGCAAAGCTGATGTGTGGATTAGAGAAAACTCTTGGTTATTATTCCTGAGTGAAGGAGAGAGAGGGGCTGAAGGTCAGCCTAATACAAGCCACTGACAAGAGTTTCAAGGAAATGGCCAAACATTCTAGAAAAGGGAGAACGAAGACAAGAGAAAATGCTGTTAAGAACACCAGTGATCTTTTTGCGGTGCGATTTAAGTGCTTGGGGAAGAGCTGAATTCCAGGAGCTTTAAGAGGGGGATCGGCGGCAGAGATGAGAAGTGGTCACGGTCCACTTGGTAGAGGAATTTGGCAGCCAAAAGGAGAGGACGAAATCAGACAAAAGATTGTCTTGCTCCTTAAAGCTACAGGCAGGTGCTTATTTAAACGCAGAACAGGTGCTGCGGGGTGAGGAGGAGCATGGAGGCACCAGAGAGCAAGGCCAGGGGCTCCAGGGAGCAGGAAGGACCAGACAGTGAAGCGCGTCCCAGTGGCCTCAGGCCCCTGGGAAGGAACGCTGAGGTGCCAGCATCTGCTGAGAGTGACGTGAAGCCGTGACCAGCATAGGGGTTTGGAGAGCAGGAAACACCTGCACTGGGAACCTAAAAGCAGGCAGTGAACAGGATTATCCAGGACGGTTAAGGGTAGAAGATAGGTGGGCACGTCTGCATGTTTCCCTCGGGCTGCTGTGACAAAGGCTCAGGAATGGAGGCAGGGCAGGCAGCCACCAGGTTTGACGGGGACTGCACAGAGTGAAAAGTTGAGGCGGGAAGCTCCTGGAAGGAACCCTGACCCTTGACTCTTGTGTGCCCTTCGGGCTGCTGTAAGGTTCTAGTCCTCTCTGTGCCCAAGGCTGATTTTAGCAGCTCAGGGCTGGAATCTGCCACAGGGCCCATCCTCCACAGCAGTGACCAGGTTCAAGAATGTACTGGATTCCTCCCCATTTCTGCTTACCCTGTCCCTCACTTTGGTTCTCTGGAATCACTTCCTAAAGTAATCACCGGCACACAAGCCCTCACCTTAGGTTCTGCTCTCTGGGCGGCCCAGGCCAGGCCAGTGGCCCAGGAAAGGTGAACTTCCCTTGAGCTGGGATTTCATTGTGAAGATCAATGCAGAAAAATACATTACCCCCCGACATGTGCCACCTTTTACTTACTTCTTTAAAAAAAATTGCTTATTCCACTGTTGCCCTGGAAAGCAAGCAGGGCAGGAGTCAGTATTCCGTAAGGACCCTGAAACCAAAGCAGATAGAACACTTTGTGCCTTGATTCTGGTCTCTAAAAAGGGTGAATAAATGAATTATTTAAATGAGACCAAAAAAAAATCGAATGGAGTGTGTTTCACTATTATTATGCAATAGCAAAACCAGGTTATCGGGTGAGAGGTCACAGTGTGAAGGTCTGAACTACCAGATCACATGCTGACCATTAGGATGTTTAGTTTTTTCTGAGTTTTATAAATCGGTCAAAGGTTGTACTTTAATGGTTCCACCTTTTGAGAAAATCGTGTTTGGAGGAATCACTGAAAGCTACTTTACTCCATGATTTTTTATCTGGTTCTCCTCCTTCCGAGAAGCTACCTAGAACTCGAAGCTCCCGTGAAGGAGGGCCTGCGGGTCGCGGTTCCAGTTTTTACCTTTAGAATTATGCTTTTTTGCCTCATCTGAAATGTGTGCATTTATGCAACCAAGAGTGAGAAAAAACAAATGCCAACCTTGCGACCTAGAGGTGATAATTTATTGTTTTACCATGACCCAGAAGAGAAACGACATAAAGAGATATTTATTACAATTCCCCATAATTTCCTTCCCCATCTGCTCTAACATTTGTCAGATACCACCGGCCTCCCAAAATGGACCACTGACTATAAATGCATTCAGTGGTACTTTGCTGCCATTTCTCATGATGGAAACTTTAGTCCTCCATCAAGTTTTCAAACTATTTTCAATAGAGGAGTTCCCTAGCTTTTTAAAAAACAAACCACTTTTCCTCTAAGATTCCATTATTTATTCAAAGAAGTCTTCCTAGAAAGGTTAATGAGGATTCTAAATGAACAAATTCAGTTTAAAAATCACTTACTGAACATCTACCAAGCATCTGGACTCTTCTAAGACTAGTGAAATGAAAGGCCAGGTTTCAACAGCAATAACTTAATTCTGCGGGTATACAAAGACAAGTTTCTTCTTTTGGTCTAATTTATTCTAAACTAAGAAACTAGGGACTGACAAAAACAGGAAAGGTTTGTCTTATCCAGTCTACAGAAAAACAAGACAATGCCTGAGTTAGCTCTCTATATAGATTTAGGCTTATGATGTTGACCTGGTTGTAATAATCTATATTTAACTACAAGTTAATAAAAATACGTATGTTCTTTTTAAAATAATCGCTGATTTTGCTTACAACGCCCCCCCTTAACCTTAAACTCACATTATTTTTAGACCAAGATTTTCCGGCACAATCACCGTCTGTTGCCCTCCCCCCCCCCCCCCCCCCATCTATTTGTTCTCACGGAAGAAGTCCGGCTACTAGCAGAAGCAGCTCTAAGCCTAACATGCTTTGTCCTTGCTAGGGCAGAAAGAAACCTTACCTAAACTGTTTAGAGGTTGAGGTGAGGGGAAAGGCAAGCGAGCACTGTCCAACGCACCTGAGTTGGGGCGACTGCAGCTGCCTAGTCCCTTCCCTGGACCCAAGGAACTTAAAACCCAAATCTGAAACTGGAATGAAATCCGAGTTTTAACACCACCTTTCACTCACAGGTCTCATTTTTTCTTCTTAGTATCTTAAAACACTTAGCCTCACTGCTTAATGAGTGCTTGTGGAAGGGAGAAAGTTTGACTTTAAGACCAATTAGCTTTGCTGACTACTGTGTAACTCTTAACTGAGCCATGATTCTTTAAGTAAATGGAGGGCAGAAATCTTAAAGACTTTTTTTTTTCTTACTGTTAAAATAACATTGCTTAGAAGTCAACCTAATGCCTCTCCTCACCTTCCACTGTTTTAGGATAAAGAGAAAAACATGAGGTTTGTGGTATCCACTGTTAAACAGACCGGACAATATGAAAACTATGTTCTCATGTTAGGACACTCTGTCAAATGAGATGTCCAAAGTGTTTCTCCAACTTTTGTGTGACCTGCAGAATTGGAGATGGCTTAGCCTCCCTATAACTTCAAGTTTGCTTTACAAAGCTTTGAAAAGTAAAACAGATAAGTTCATCTTCAGATAGAATAAAAAATTAATTTGAGTAGCAAAATAAGTAACTGCTTTTAAATGTACAGTAGTGTGTCCATTCTAAAAACAAAACCTAAACCTATGTTAGGAAAACTTTTCAAATAATGCTTCTTATTGAATTCTCCAGTAGTAGTTGAAATAAAAATCTACTCTAACTTCTACGAAAAGATCTATTTATACCATTTAATTTTCTCTTCTCTGATTCTACGTTTCACTTTGCAACCTGCAGACCTTCATGGTTTCCCAAATGGGGAACCCAGCCCCCTCATAAATATTTCTGAGAAGTTGCTCAGAGTGGGACACACAAAAAATATGGCTCCTCTGGCAAGTATTGCTGTCACCGTCTGACTATGTTTTAATACTGTTACTCCAATTCGTGTAACCAAATCTTCCATGAGGATGGTAGGATGAACCTGGTTAGCTAGCTTCTGATGAGGACTTCAGGGTGACCAGACCCTGGAATGAAAGGTGATCAACTCTAGGGTAAAAGGGAGGAAAAAATTCCTTCATAGCTACAAATCTTCACAAGCCTTCCAACAGTCATGGGGAAGGAACAATCCGAGGAAGTGAGCGGGGGGCAGGGAAGGTACACAGGAGTACAGCCAAAGGGAATACTACAAAATGCTTCTCCAGCCTTGTTAGAAAAACTTCCTGCCATGCCAGGAACTAGATGCATCTGTGTCTATTTTCTAGGAAAGGGCCCATCTTGGTGCTTTGCTATCCCAAATTTCCTAAGCATGAAGATTAGTTAGTGGGGGAAGCGGGACTATGGTTTCCACAATCTGGTCAGGTTAAGTGGTCCACTGGCCTTCCCAGGGCACTCCCCGCTCTCAATTCACGGAGAAGGCCCCCCCCCCCCCCCCCCCCGCAAGCTCAGAGAATCCATTCTCTTTGCCTGGAATGGTGAGCTGGCAGCTAAGGGGTCCACTTCCTGGCTTTGAAGAGAAAACGCCCAGGAAGCTGCAGATGTTTCTAGGAACCATTCCATTCTAGAGCCCTATTAACCTGTCTCTCCTAAGGAATCTCTGAATCTCCTCTCCTGATTTGGTAAGCACTAAATTATGAAGGTTTTCTCTCATTTCCCCCCTCCTCAGGTCTGTAAACTGACTTTTTATCTATACCCACATCACCTCCTTCACTACTCACTCCAAAACTTTGCTCTTTTGGAGTGACGTGTTCTGTCAAATAGATTAAAATAAAGTACATTATCTGTTTACAGGGAATACAGAGTAGAACCGGGTCAGAGGTACAAAACATGGACACTGACATTGCGGTCATACAAAATATATATAGAAGTACCCAGCATGAACAGTTTTTGCCTTCTTTTTAGCATTTCCCCACATTTTTTCTTCTTCTGTGGATCCTCTGGAGTTAAGATCGAGCTTCCTCTGCAGTGTTTCTGAAATTCATTACATGATTGGAACATACTGACAGAATTCATTTTCTGTCCAAAGCAACGAGTGGTATACATGAAAGTTCGCCTCACGTACAATATTAATAAAGTTTATTAACAGCTAAGCTTTCTGATGCTAAGGGCTGAGATAGGATGGAAGGCTTTGCCATACGTATCGCATTCATGAGGTTCCCTTCTGGAATGAATTCTCTGATGTATGTGAGATGTCAATGGTCACACACGGCAAACACGGCAAACTCTCTGTACAAAGTTAGCACAGTCTCACTTTTATGCCTTGAATAAAATACTAAGTGTCTTAGCCTATCAAGATGCCTCATATTCTGAGATCTATATTCTCAGGCTGTAGCTTTGTCTGCCAGGCTGGAGTAAAAACAAATTCCCCACAATCTGAAGGATTTCACTTCTCTTCCTGGCAGGTTTATTTAATAAGGTATTTTCTTAAAAACCCTTCAAAAACTTCCATTAGGTCAACTAGCATGCTAATGGTTAACTACGGAGTACTTCAAGCCCGTCAAGAACTTCTGAACGTCCCAACGCTAATGAGCTGTGGTAAGCCCTTCTGACCATGACCCAGTTACACTTCGCACTGGGCAGCTGATAAATGGACATGACGTGAATGGTTTTAATAAACAGCCCAAGCCTGGCTTCTTCAGAAAATGCGTTTTCAAATGGCTGCTTGAAGGACTGCGTCTGCCGAAGACCTAAGGCAACCACGGTGACTACCCCATGGTTGGCACAGGACAGAAACGCGAGGCGCAGGTTGCACTGAAGTTTCAAAACACAAACGACGACTGCGTGATGGCAGCATGTAGTTGCGGCCCAAGAAAGGCCCATGTGGAACCAACCAAAGTTCACTGCCTCTCCAGAACAGTCGGCGCTTTGATTGGGGCCCGGGCTGAAGCGCCTCGGTGCTCTCAGGGCTTCCCGGGGGCAAGTCTCCGCTGACGAGCACCAGCAGGTTTGTGTGAAGCCTCCACTGTGGCTCACTTTTTGAAGAAAACCTTAAAAGCACTTCTTCCGCCTTCATTTACTATAAAAAGCCATTAGGTATACTCTTCTGGAGCATCTCCTGTTGTTCTTAAACTGGATGGGTGGAATTCTCCCGGTCACCAGGGGACTTCCTTGAAGTTTCCGCAGGCGACACTGATGGAACTGCTTAGAAGCTCCAGGTGGTTGGTCCCAGTTATGAAGAGAGGCCAAAGAATCACTGCTGCGCAGAATTTTAGTTTGGTCTGGAACTGAGGCCACAGCTGCCCCCACCTCACTGGTTCCCCATAAAGCCAGGGCGTCTGGTGGGCTTGAGTTGTCGGTCAGGGAACAACTGGTGAAGGATGACAGTTTTAGTCGTTTCTTGAGGGAAAAACTCAAACTCTATGTGGGGTTCTCCCATTAGGCAGAGAGTCTTCAGGTCTGCTCTTAGTCTGTTTCTAAGTTCCTGCAGGGCTGTGCACCATCATTTGCACACTCTCACGAGCAGAGACCTTTCTCCCCGAGTCCCTGAGGACTGCCTATGACGCCCAGGATACCTGGCTCTCCCGCGTGTGTATCTGAAAACCATCTATAACTAGCTTCTAGGCAGCCGATTGCTTCCTCCTGCACAGACGACGGAAAAGACCAGTTTCCTAGCCTCCCCTCAGTCTTCAGGGATGAGAAACAGAAAAGACTCCATGCAGTTCAACTATCATACGACCAACCACATCTCAGCTTGTCGATGAACTTCCCAGAGCAACACACACATTGGGGAATTGCCAGCTGATGGTATCAAATGCCTTTGCAAACATTCTGGAAAGTGTGGGGGGGAAATGCACTCTACACCTTTCCTTGTTCTGAAAAGCAACAAAAACCATGTCTTCTGCACTGTATTATTCAGTCACAAATGACTGAGAAAGTGCCTAAATGATCATGCTGTTCATCAGCTGACTGAAGAGAATTCTGGCTAAGATCTTTTGCCCCAGAAAGATGTTAAGATACGGCCTTAGTAAAAGTTCCTATTTTTCTGAAGATGATGACGAGAGTTGTTTCTGGCATTCCGTGGTTATTTACTCACAGATCTGTGTTTAGAAAAGTTTATGCAGGCAGCTACCCAGCGGCTTTCTTTTATACTCAGGATAAAAGGAACATCAGACCCTGGAGCTGTAGCATGCTCGGACTCCGAAGGTCCTCTTCCAAAGCTGGGCCAGGCGACCCTACTTCAGGTACTCCTGATTCACACAGACTTCACCGTAAGCGTAGAAGTCCTGGTAGAAGTCAAGTACTACGAGTACCTCTTCCGTGTTCAGCACTGTATCCAGTGCTGTCGGGATACAGAGCGATCCCTTGATGTTCGAAGCATCTCTTTGGGGAGGGGGCATGATGAAAACTTTCATACACGAAACAACGTAGGATTAAAAGACAGTCTACAATCAATCAAGTGCTAACTTGTGGAGAAATGCATTTTGGAGTGCAATAGTGCTTTTGGGATTTCGAGAAGGGAGAGAAGGGTTTTGAATCATTGTTGCCATTTCAGTAGAATTTATCTCAGCGATGAGGATAGAACCATCTACATTTGTTGGAATCCTTTGGAACTGTAGACTGGTGCACATACCCTCTTTCAGGAAGAGCTAGAAATCTTTGGTTTGATACCGATCAGCACAGTCCTAGATTTCTATAGCTTTGGCAGGCTACCAGTGATCGTATATAACTTATCGTATATATAACTAGTTTGAGCAGCATGTCGCAATGCAGTTTGTTTTAACGGTTTCTTGTTTTTGAGAAATAAGGTAGAGCAAGATGTTGGCCAAGTAGGGCTTGTTTGCAGCAAGCAGCTTTAAAACCCCAGTATTGCCTTCACGGAGCCAATCTTGATCTTTCAATTCTATGTTGTGGTTGCTGAGTCTGAGAGCGCCTTAAAGGTATCCTCATTACTGAAAAGCTTGACATTTGACTGTATGTGTGCTTTTATCTTGTATGGAAATATCGTGTGGATTCTCCATAGGACTAGCTTTTCCCTGCAGGGGCCGTATGGAAGGATTACATGCCCACAGATGATGCAAAGGCGGAACACTGCTGATGGAACTACAAGGATCCTGACGTGTGATTTTTTTTTTCCTTTTAATCTGTTGAGGCCGCCTTTTCTTCCCCTCTGTGGGCACACATCTCTGAAGTAATTCTGGAAACAAAAGGGGGAAATGGCTTGTTGACGAATTCTCACTTTACACACAGCTTTTCAGGAATGCGCCAAACGCATCGAGGGAGGCGGGGCTGTACTCGGAGGCTCGCTCCCTGGTGTGGATCCTGTGATGCAGAGTGAGGGTCGAGCTCCGGGTGAAGGCCTTGCCGCACTTAGTGCACTTATAGGGCTTTTCTCGGGTGTGAATCCTCCGATGCAAAATAAGGTACGAGTTTCGGTTGAAAGCTTTTCCGCATTCACTACATTCATAGGGTTTCTCCCCTGTGTGGATCCTCTGATGTTTAGTAAGGTCTGAGCTCTGGCTGAAGGCCTTCCCACACTCGTTACATTCATAGGGTTTCTCTCCAGAGTGGATCCGCTGATGGAGAATGAGATTTGAACTGTGACTGAAGGCTTTGCCACACTCGTTACATTCATGAGGTTTCTCTCCTGTGTGGATTCTCTGATGCAGGACCAGGTTTGAGTTAAGACTGAAGGCTTTCCCACACTCACTACATTCATAGGGCTTTTCTCCAGTGTGGATTATTTTATGGCGAATAAGGCTTGAACTCCTCGTGAAGCATTTCCCACATTCATCACATCTGTGGGACTTTGCTCCCGTTGGAGCTTCTTCAGAGGCGTTAAAGTTTGAACTCAGACTGAAGCTTCTTCCCAAACCTTTACCCTTCTCCCTTGGACCTCTCTCTCCCGTGGTGGGTTTTTTTTCCTTGACTGTAGCTGGCCCCGAATCTCTTTTTTCTCTTCCTGTTTTTTCCTCAGGGTTTCTCTGCTGCCTTTCTACTGTTCTGCCCTGCTGTTCACGTTTTTCTCCAAAATCTTTCTGGAATCTTCCTGTTGTCTCCCCACGTGACGCTGAGTCTTCTGCGATTTCAGCCTTTGAGGCTGACTCCTCATTCTCATTCCTGTTTTCACAACCTGACACAACAGAAAATATAAATGGCACCATTTTCTTTTGAATATGTGGGTTAATCAACTGACACTGTTTTCCTGGAAGCTTCTACATGCCTGCAAAATGACCTCACAGTATTAACCGGGGATAAAATATAAGAAAAGCAGGGGGAAAGAATCGGGACAACATGGAGTAGAGTTGGGGAAGGAGAGGGCGGCCTGAGTGGGAGGAGAGCAGAGGGAGCGCAGGGAGAGGATGGGAGCGCACATGGGGGTGGGGGAGTGAAGAGCAGAGGGAGCAGAACCAGTTAGGGAAGGAAGGGAGGAGGAAAGAAGGAACGTAAGAGGTCACAATTCACAGTTCTAGGATTTGGTTACCCAATTATTAATATGAAGGAATATATGTTAAAAAAAATCATGTTCTGCTTCTAATATTAAGTAGGAGTTTGAACAAAGAGAATGGACAGGTCCCTCCTAGAAACGGTAAGCGGTACTAGCCCACAAAGGAAGGCATATATATAGTTAATAAAGGAAAAGCGAATACTCCGATTCTGGGAGATTTTTAACAAGGCCACGGTTAGCGGACAACACAGGAGCTCTCGACTTGGCAGGTCACTTGGGTCTTCAGACACAGGAGTCTCCCTCCTCCAGCGAGAGCAGCATAGTTGACAGTGCTCAATTATCAGAGTGGAGAGTGAGGAAGTTGATTGGGGCATTAGTAAACGTGACTAAAAACCTTCACTGACAGACCACTGAGAGTACCTGAGAACAGAAAAGAAACTGAGAACAATTCTGGATATGGCCCCTGAAGGAGACGATGTAAAAAACCAAAATCTTACAAACGCGAAGCTGATCCTGTCTTTTGGCAACCAGCACATTAAAACATTGGAATACATCTTTATTGTAGTCTGCTAGAGTCTGTGTGTCATTATTTTTAAATTGAGAGTGAAAATTGTTCAATGAACATGCACGTTTTATACTTGTCTAGATTTATCTAAGAAAAAACCCAAGTTATCGCAACTCTACTATTCTTTATTTAGTTGGCTTTAAGAGCCCTTTCCAAGTGGGTCTGCACTATCCCAAAGAGGCTCCCGGATGCAACCACGGAAACCTGATTAGTATCTAAGCCCTGACTTTAGTGATGAAATCGCCGTAAATACCGAACCAACCGTAAGAAGAGGAAATCGGTCCACTTCTTTTGAATTCCAAGCCAAGGTCCTTGGTTATTGGGATAATTCCCAGACTGTCTCCAACTACTGTTTGCTTTTTGAAGTTATCACGGGGTAGGTAATACCCAGCTAAGAAACACAGATCAGTTCTTTGGCTTAATGTTCAGAATCTGGTCCAAAGTACCAAGAAACTACCACCTGGTTAGGTCTATGGTTCAAAACAAAACCTGAGGCTTCTTTAGTAACTCTGTGTCTTCAGTTCCCTTCACTCACCCTCCCTCTGTCCTCGTAGGCAGAAATCTCTCTGTGGACATCCCATGACACAACTTATTAGAGAGCTGCTTTGCAGTACTGTCTTCCAGGGATTGAGGGAAGGGGACAAATGGGAATGTTTGTCAACCGGGTCACCTTGTCTTATCTGGTTGATGCCTCTGAGAGCTTGTTTTTGTTCTTACTACGTGTCCAGGAGCAGAACTGTCTGTACAAGATTACCGTTAGGTTTGGAAACGGGGAGTCCTGATCGTAAGGGAGGTCACAGGCACAAGTCATGAGTAATTACACAAAGCTGTTGTGGAGCAGCGCTCACAGGATGGAAGAAGAAAGCAAGCCCATGGAAGGATGCCTGTTAAGTCCAGGAATGTGGTCCTAGGTTAGGATTAGACTGATGATGATCAGGTCTCACCCGGACCTCTATAATAGGAAATACAGATTCTATCCCCTCGACAGAGGCACCTACATTACAACCGATGGGGACTGGAGACAAATCCTAGCTATCAGAGTGGTAGAAGAGGCGAGAACTCAGAACATAAGAGTATTTCTGATTTCAAACAGCAAAAACTACCTAAAAGTAAAAAAATCCACTTGGAATCAGGGAATCACGGTATCAGGCTTTGGGGTTTAAATGAACACAAACGTGCTCCTTCTCTATCTGGCCTGAAGAAAAGGGGCTCAGCAGTCTCTCAATCCTTGTCAACTCTCAACTGAACACATCAGAGATCCCGCAACTAACAAAAAAAAGACGCAAAACAATCTTAGACAATAATCCTGCATCAGTCTTACCCTGGGAAAACACGTTCCCATAATTCTCCTGCCTGTTGTCCCTATTGAGATTCCTCCGAGCCAGGTTCTGACATCCCCATTCCTCCAGGATGAGGGACACGGCCATGTCCTCGATCTTCACCATTGCCTGAAATAATATGAGATCCCCACACTCAGTTCTCCCACAGCTCAGGGACAATCCCATCACCCAAACTTGGGAGTCAGGGACAGAGTTGACTGCAAGCCTGCAGGATGCTGGGAAAGAAAAGGGGATCATGCCAGGCTCTGGTGGATGGGGAGGGTGGGAGTGGGGCTAGTCTGTGGGAAGGGGCATCAAGACTGTGTCCGGGGTGGAGAGAGCTAAAAGAGCTCCAGAAAGAAAGGCGGACACGAGGGTCTCAGGAAGGCAGAGGGGCCCACCGCTCACCTGGGAATCTGCCGTGAATAGTGCAGATGCCATCGCCTGGTCTCTGGGACTCCCCTCGTGATGAGGGGCAGGAACATGGGTGGCAGGGAGAGCTGAGGGAGGAGAAAGGAGCTGTGAGTAAGACCAGCTCTGCTCTGGTCCTCCCCTCCAAGAAGGGCCCGGGGCACTCTCTTTCCTGCCCAAGCATGTTTGATGTTCAGTGTTCAACTACAGAGACTCTAACGAAGAAAAAATATGACCTCTGCTTTTCCAAGTCACAAAAGGGTCCTTAAAATCACCTGATCCAAACCCTTTAGTTTAAAGAGGGGGAAACCAAACACCGAGAAAGTAAATGACTTGCCTAATGTCACACGGCTAAGAATGGCAGAGCCAGAATTACAACCTGGCTTCCTATTCTTCCTTACCTACAGAAGTGGGTAACTTCTGGTTCATGATTCAAGTTGGGCTCACAATTTAATTTTCTCCAGTCCAAGGAACAGTACCAGAGCATCACAACCTCACTCAGTTGCAGAAAATATAACACGAGCATTAACAATCTTTAGTAGTAATATCTTGAAACACAGGGCACAAAGGTGGTCTTTTCTGGCCATTTTTGGTCCTCCTACTTTTCTCCCTCACTTAGCCACAGTTTTTTGATTAAACATATGCGTGGTTCAAATGTCGATGAGACACTAGTACGCAGAAGTGTGGGTCGACCCTGATCTGATACAAGACAGTCTATCAGACGATCACACAAACTGCAGTGTGTAACAACAACTATACAAATTTTTAAACCACAAAATTAAGATCTTCCCTTGCCAAGTAGTATTAGATTTGGTAATGTTACTGGATAAACAGAGAATGTTACTGAGCTGCAAAGACATAAGAGAAATGAATCTGAAACTGAATTACTAAACCTTGTAACTATTTCAGACCACAGAGTTATAAAACAAGCTAAAGCAAAATGTGCAGAAAGACCGAGTATCTAGCATCTAGCATCTTAACCTTCCGAGAATTAGGAAAGACTCTGGAAGAGGAGTAGTGCTGGGAGGGAATTAAGGATAAATGCATATGGCTGAATTCCCTGAAGAACTATTTACTAAGTATCAAATGTATGTGCCAGGGGCTCTAAACCTGCTATTCTGGTGCCAGGAGGTGCTAATCGAGCACTGAAAACTACAAATATTCTCCTCAATGTTGATTCCCCCCTGTGGAGTGTGGAGAGACCTCACAAGCCCTGTACAGGACATGACTGGGACTGGATGGTCAGTGGTGGATCAGTCAGCACAACGCACTGATTTAGATTCCTCCAGAATGCACAGAAGAGAATGTTTTCTGAAGCTCTAATATTCCTGCCTTAAATGTCAGCACAAATGAACACACTGGTTAAGGAACGTACCTTTAGCAATGCTTACTGAACAACAGGACTTTTAATATGGTCTTGTTTTTACTGATATTCTATGCACCTACTTTGATTTTTAAATTGAATAAAGACATAGTTAATATTTTCCTCAAAGGAAAAAAAAATTTAAACTGATTTTTATGTATAACCCTGAAATGACATTTCTCCTATTCCTCAAACAAAAACAAAGTATTTTCTTCCATCCTTTTCCCACTGTTTGAAATTTCTGAAAGCTAGAAAAAGAGGTTATATGACATTTTTATACATTTTAAATTAAATGAATTTTAAAAATGATCCTTTTCAAGGTAACTTATGAGATTGGACCAGAGTGTTTCAAAACCCAGGCTGGTAAATATATAACCTCTTCCCAGCAATTTCTTGTAAAAAAAAAAAAAAAAAAAAATCTGCTGGACGTTCAAAATGCTAAAAATTCCAAGAATAATGTAATGTCCATCCAAGTTCATGATGTACATTTCATTTACCTTCTCAGTAACATTAACTCCTTAGGCTGCTCTCTAAGTTAGATTTCCCCCAATATTTAGTAATAATGACAATAATGTGTAATGATAAAAAGACAAGCATGCTTTTTTAAAAAAATTACAGGCCCTCAGCAACACAGAGAGGGCACCCCCATCCCGAATAGTTTGCTTTTCCCCACATGAAACCTTGCTAAGTTCTTACTGCGTGACTGTAAGAGGCGAGGTTTCCGAGATGAATGCTTAAAATGGGACTGGGTGGCCTCATGATGAAGGTCAAAGCTCGAGGACTCCTGCACTGGATCCAGAGGCACCATCCCCCTTGCGAGCATTTCAGGTCCGTGAACTTGACCTGGGACCTGAGGACAAACAGGGTGGGCTTGTGGGTAAATCACTTTTTAAATGGGAATTTAAACAAACAAAAAGATGGTAAGCAGACCAGTGGATGCAGGAGAAGGAGGCCAGCACACCTTTCAGTACCCAAGCAGAGCATAAAGAGTAACCACAAGGACAACTACAGCCCACTTTAAATTGTAACTTGCTCTTTGTTCCAGGCTTAAAACCCATGCACTGCTTACACACAATCGGTTTCACCTCTTCTTACCTGCTGTCCTGATAGATCAAGCTCTAAATCTTCCAGAAGGGTCACGGCCTCCTCCCCACTATCGGGACGGTATTCCTGCAGCCAGACCTGGAGCTCCTTAGGCAGGATGGAAAGGAACTGCTCCAGCACCAGCAGCTCCAGGATCTGCTCCTTGGTGTTGATCTCCGGTCGTAGCCACTGATGACAAAGTTCTTTCAGTCGACTCAGAGCCTCTCGAGGTCCAAACGTGTTCTGGTAACAGAAGTGCCTGAACCGTTGGCGGAAAATCTCTGGGTCGGGAGGAGGCGTCTCCTGCAGGCTGGAATCCTGCCCCCACATATGGTCTTCTTCATCTTCCTCTTCTACCTTCACTATTACGATCCCATCCTTCTCCTGGGCAGCCTGTGGGGACAGACCTGTGGCTTCCCTGGACTCTGCAGTCATCATTCAGGCTCAGGGGGCGGACTTGATCCAAATAGGGTCTGGGCTCTTCTTCCTGGCTTAGGAGATGTTTGCTGAAATGTTTCGGTGCTGTTCCTGACACAGTAAACAGAATTATTAGTGCCTTTATGAAAAGTGACTTGTATTAGCACTTCACACAAGGCTGCACATCGAAGCACTGAAAACACCTCTGAAGAGCAAAAGAAAAAGCCTCCAGAGGCACGCTGTTTTCACTGTCACTTTATATATTAAGGTTTGCAGAGGGGTTCCTGGCTGCCTTTGGTCGGTAGAGCAAGTGACACTCTTGATCTTGGGGTTGTGAGTTCGAGCTCCACATCGGGTGTAGAGATTACTTAAAAATAAAATCTTAGGGCGCCTGCGTGGCTCAGTCAGTTGAGCATCTGCCTTCGGCTCAGATCATGATCCCAGGATCCTGGGATCGAGTCCCACATAGGGCTCCCTGCTCAGCAGGGAGTCTGCCTCTCCCTCTGCCTGTCGCTCCCCCTGCTTGTGCTCGCTCTCGCTCTGACAAATAAATAAATAAAATCTTTAAAAAAAAGTTATTAAAGGGGCGCCTGGGTGGCTCAGTTGGTTAAGCGACTGCCTTCGGCTCAGGTCATGATCCTGGAGTTCCGGGATCGAGTCCCACATCGGGCTCCCTGCTCAGCAGGGGGTCTGCTTCTCTCTCTGACCCTCCTCTCTCTCATGCTCTCTCTCTCTCTCAATAAAAAAAAAAAAAAGTTATTAAAAATAAAATCTTAAAGGGGCACCTGGGTGGCTCAGTCGGTTAAGCATCTGACTTAGGCTCAGGTCATGATCTCAGGGTTTTGGGATCGAGCCGTGTTGGGCTCCCAGCTCAGCAGGGAGTCTGCTTGTCCCTGTCCCTCTGCCTGCCTCTCCCCTCGCCTGTGCTGTCTCTCTCTCAGATAAATAAAATCTTAAAAAAAAAAATTTTTTTTTCAGAGAGAAACCTCCAATAGGCCAATTCCACCCTCGGGGTGTCTGCCTGAGTCCAAACACCTCACCTCCAGGGGCGGCAGGTTATGACACCAGGCTTTTACGGCACTCAGCCCAGCGAGAGCCGAGTGTCAGCAGGGTGCCAGGCACCAAGCTTCAAGCAGTACACGCATCATCTCATTTCCTCCCACAACGGCCCTAGCAAGGAGGCACAACCGCTGGTGCCCTTTTTTTTTTTTTTTTTTTTTGAGAGAGACAGCGAGAGAGGGAACACAAGCAGGGGGAGTGGGAGAGGGAGAAGCAGGCTTCCCGCTGAGCAGGGAGCCCGATGCGGGGCTCGATCCCAGGACCCCGGGATCATGACCCGAGCCGAAGGCAGACGCGTAACGACTGAGCCACCCAGGCGCCCCCGCTAGTGCCACTTTACAGATGGCGTGTTGCGACTGACACCAACACTCTCCCTTGGTTCAATGCCGAACTGTCCCATGTCACCGAGTGTGTCCCAAGGAAAAAGTGGGAGCCTCCCTCCCCCACACAGAGCTGCCAAAGTGCCCTCATTTCACTTGCGCAATTTTAGGTATTGTGATATTTCCCAGTTTATCTGAGACGAGGTATGTGGAATAGTGGATTATTTTATCTAGCTTGAATGAATCCTGCCTTCATAAAAGAGACAAGTACGGGGGCCGGGCAAACTGGGTGAAGGGGGTCAAATGATAGATTCCCAGGTCTAAGATAAATAAGCCATAGGAATACGATGTCCAACGCGGTGACTAGAGTTAATAATACTGTGCTGCATGTTTCAAAGTTGCTAAGTGATCTTAAAAACTCTCATCACAAGAAAAAACATTCTGGGTGCCTGGGTGGCTCAGTCGGTTAAGCGTCTGCCTTCAGCTCAGGTCATGATTCTGGAGTCCCAGGATCGAGCCCCACATCGGGCTCCCTGCTCAGCGGGGTGTCTGTTTCTACCTCTGACCCTCCCCACTCTTGTGCTCTCTCTCTCTCACTCTCTCTCAAATAAGTAAATAAAAATCTTTAACTAAAAAAAAAGCAAAAAAAATTTGTAACTGTGGTGACAGATGTTAACTAGATTTACTGTGGTGATCATTTTGCCCAAATATCAAATCATTATGGTGTATACCTGCAACTAATATATTGTTATATGTCAATTATAGCTCAAAAGAAAAGAAAAAAGACAAGCAGCTTAAAGACTCTGGAAGAGAAACTACAATTTGAAGAAGTACTAATGGTACAAACACACGTGAAGAAACAAATGGCTCAGATGAAGCTTCTATCTACAGAAAGGTTTTACTCACCCAGATAAGGAGATAAAAACCAATGTCAATCCAAATCAAACAAGATGTCAACCAATAAGTGGCAAAGCTACTTTAGAAAAAAAAAGTGCAAGGAAAGACTATTAGGAGAATAGTTGTATGCTGGGAAATAGTCTCCATCGTTCTGTAATTTTAACTGCCAAAAATGATATTAAGTATCCTGGAAAAACCGCAGCATCTATACATTTGAAAAACTTGTAAATATTTTCTACTGTTTAAAATCTTCCAAATGAAGAATTTTATAGACCTTAAAAATCTGTTTTTTAAAAACATAAAACACCTTTTGATTAGCTTTTTTTAAAGTAGGCTCTACGCCCAATGTGGGGCTTGAACTCACGACCCGCAAGATCATGCCCTATTGACTGAGCCACCCAGGCACCTCACCTTTTGATTATCAGTTTTTAAGAACAGGTGATTTGGGGCGCCTGGGTGGCTCAGTTGTTAAGCGTCTGCCTTCGGCTCGGGTCATGATCCCGGGGTCCTGGGATCGAGCCCCGCATCGGGCTCCTTGCTCTGTGGGAAGCCTGCTTCTCCCTCTCCCACTCTCCCT
Source organism: Mirounga angustirostris (assembly GCF_029215605.1). Taxonomy (NCBI): domain Eukaryota; kingdom Metazoa; phylum Chordata; class Mammalia; order Carnivora; family Phocidae; genus Mirounga; species Mirounga angustirostris. The sequence continues at coordinate 173,532,613 of NW_026991713.1, forward strand.
GCTTGTGTTCCCTCTCTCTCTGTGTCTCTCTCTGTCAAATAAATAAATAAAATCTTAAAAAAAAAAAAAAAGAACAGGTGATTTAAAGGTATGGAAAATGGAAATGAACTAGCTGAATTTCAACAACCAAAATTTAGCATGGTGGACAGGACCAATCATGAGTTACTAAGCCGAGCTGACAATGTGTTTCTTCCACCTGAATTGACAAATCTTTGTGAGGTATCTTTTCAATTCAACAGCACCAAATTCAAGCTTTAGAGACAGAGCATCCATTGCTGTACCATCCAAAGCCAGAAATTTTATTTATCTTTTTAATTTTTTTGAGGGGTTGAGCTTTTTAATATCATAAATCAGTGTCCAGCCTGGCCTCTCACTGCCAGGCCTATTTATCTTTTTAAATTAATTAATTTATTTTATTTGAGAGAGAGAGCGAGAAAAGAGTGAGCACGAGCTAGGGGGAGGGGCAGAGGGAGAGGGAGAAGCAGGCTCCTCACCGAGCAGGGAGCCAGACATGGGGCCAGGACCCTGAGATCACGACCTGAGCGGAAGGCAGACGCTTAATGGAGGGAGCCACCCAGGTGCCCCTAAAGTCATGAATTTTATTTTATTTTATTTTTTAAAGATTTTATTTATTTATTTGAGAGAGAATGAGATAGAGAGAGAGCATGAGTAGGGGGGAGGGTCAGAGGGAGAAGCAGACTCCCTGCTGAGCAGGGAGCCCGATGTGGGACTCGATCCCAGGACTCCAGGATCATGACCTGAGCCGAAGGCAGTCGCTTAACCAACTGAGCCACCCAGGTGCCCATGAATTTTAAACTAGCAAAGCATTTCTAATTACATGGCTCTCATTAAAAAAGATTATTAGTAATTTTGGGTGGAAAAGGGATCACATGCATTTAAAGGACAAAAATTATTTTTCAATAGCACAATTTAATGTATTTTTTGTTTTATTATACAAAATGCTGGGAAAATAATACATGTATACAATTTTTACAAATAATTTTTACAGATAGGAATGTGTGTCCGAAAAAAGATTCGGCGATGACTGTTTTTTGGTTTGTTTGGAGCAGAACGCTTCATGAATTTGCATGTCATCCCCGTGCAGAGGCCATGCTAATTTCTGTATCATTCTAATCTTAGTGCATGTGCTGCCGAAGCAAGCACTGGAGATGAATGTTTTAGTGGCAAAGACTATGATTTTAATCTGACATTTATCACAGGATTAGTTTTTCTATCTTACTTTTTTTGTCCTTAAAAAAATTAAAATCCTTATTAAAGTAGCAGACTGTGAGAACAATAAAAAACGCTACATCCAAAAAGGCTTTCTATATAAACTGAGAGAATGTGGGAATTCAGTCATTTTTTTCAATGATTTTAAGCTGGTAAAGCCCAGTGCAAACCATCCTCCAGCCCTTCCCGCTGACTTCCTTCAGACCCCTTCTGCACCCACCCTCCTTGCTGCAGTAAGTATGTTTTTCAACTTCAGAGCAGCTTTAATCAAGTCCTTCCAGCTACAATCATTCAATTTCCTAAACATCTCTCCAGATCTACAATATGCAAAGTGTCCTCCTAGACTGAGGGGAACACAAAGATGAGAAGCCTGATTCCTATTTTTACACAAGTAACTATAGTACAAAGCAGAATGTACCAACCGTTCTATGGAGGTTTCAATACCAGTGCTAGAGAAGCCAGAGAAGTAACTGATGTGTCAACAAGGCAGCTTCTAGCAAGAGGCACCCTGGAGCTTGGGGCATCAGAATAGCCAAGACCTCCCTAGGAGCGCTTCCTCCATCGGAAGAGGCGGTGAGTTGGCAGTCCACGACATCACTCCTTTGGCTAGCTAGCTTCTTCCCAACTGGAGGCTAAATAATTCCTATGAACCTTAGTTTCTCTAATTTCATTCTGAAAAGTCAAAAGAAAGACTACCTTTTCCTGCTACGCCTCCCACAATTACTTTCCATCACCCTAGTTCAGGTTCCAGATCTCCTGCCTAAATTGGTGACAGGGTCCCAGTTTCCCCAGCTGCAATCTCTGCCCAGTTGAAACGAACAACAAACTGAGGAGGTCAGTGCAGTTTTGCCGAAGAATGCTTCTGGTCATTCCCTCCTTCCCTAAATTAGTGTCAGTGAATCCTTGGTATCTACCAATTTCGTGTTCAAAGAACACACCCTACTCTACTTTTCCAGTCTTATCCCCAAGTACTGATCCCCCCAAATTTCAGCCTATCTGACCATTCATGTTCCTGACGCACAGGGTGTGATGTTCCATCTTCACGTCTCTGCTGTGCACAATTTCCCACCATTACAACTTTGTTGGTCAAATTTTTACTTGTCAAGATGTAAAATCTCTTCTGACACTCCAAATTAAATAAGGTACCTTCCTCTTTTGAACACCCTCAATCTTGCTTTGTTCCTATTTATGCCATCTATATTCTCCTTATATTATCATTATTTGGACTGCAGTTCCTATCACCCCCCAACTAAATTCTAAGCCCCTCAAAGACAGAGAGTCTTCTTTGTACTTATCTGTTACAAGACCTGGCAGTTTAATTCCATTAAATTGAGTAGAAGAAATAAGAACTACTCAAAATATCACCGCTCCCCCTGCCACTTTTTATTTCCCTTTAGTGGCAATTAGCGATCAGATACTCTACTAATAATTCAATCACTAAAGCCCAGAATCTCACCTTCCTGGATTCCTCTCCTTACATGGATTCAGTCTCCAAGCACCAGGGAGAATGATCTAATTCCATCAAGTCAGGCTTCCTCTCTCTGCTTCCCTGCCTTCAGTCATGTCCTACCTTACTATGATGATTCTTACAAAAACTCTATGGCCTTCCAAGAGCCACCCTCCAGTACCTGGTCCCAGTTTCCCCTCACGCTTCACTGTCCATCATCGATTTCTGCCCCTCTCGTGCGTGAGCCTTTTCCATCCACAAAATGAGTATCTCCTAAATAGGCCTTGGATTCTGATCACCTTCCTTTACTCACATCACAAAGTCTGGGATTTCCTCTCCCAGTCTTCTCTGCCTTTTCAAATCCTTCGTATCCTTCGGCACTTAGCTAAAATGCCACTCACCCCTCACTGCTGTTCAATTCAAGAACATTCACTCCTAGAGGCATAACAGTAAGAGCGGATGTTCACTGAGCGCTTTCCATGGAGCAGATATTAAGTCTTTCACGTAACAATCTTAGCAGGTAGTAGCTACAATTATTATCGCACTTTACACAGACAAAACTAAGGTTTACTGATGTTAAATAACACACCCAAGGTCATACAGCAATTAAATGGTAGAGCCAGGATTTGAAATTCCGTCTGTGGGACCCCTCAGTTCAAGCTCTAACCATCATTCCGTCCCAACACCTGGGGTAAGGAAGAGCTTCTGTGTAGACACAGATTCTTTTTAAGAGGGGGGCCTATGAGGATGACCACCCAGGAATGGGCCTCATCTGCCATCTGCAGTTTTCACCAGAGAGCGGTGTGGCTAAGGAGACACAGCAGGAGATGCAAGTAGGAATCACCTCAAATCTAACCAGGGGGGACCATCCAACAGGATAACTGAGCAGGACTGGTGCGGAAACTAGCCTAGCATCAGAGCTCTATTTTTATGAAGATTTTATCCTGTCTCGGCTATACAAAGGAGGATAAAGGAAAGGAATCTTTTTTCTTTTTTAAGATTTTTATTTATTTATTTGACAGAGAGACAGAGACAGCGAGAGAGGGAACACAAGCAGGGGGAGAGGGAGAGGGAGAAGCAGGCTCCCTGCTGAGCAGGGAGCCCGAAGTGGGATTTGATTCCAGGACCCTGGGATCACGACCTGCGCCAGAAGCAGACACTTAACGACGGAGCCACCCAGGTGCCCCGAGGAAAGGAATCTTGATTTGTGTCCCACCTAGGCCAGAGTTTTAAAGAGTGGGTTACTTTTTGGGGCGGCTGGCTGACTCAGTTGGTGGAGCATGCAACTCTTGATACTAGGGTTGTGAATTCAAGCCCCACGATGGACGCAGAGCTTGCTTAAAAAAAAAAAAAAGTGGGATACTTCTCGAGTCAATGGAACTCAATAGGAAGAGACTGAAGAGGAAGTGAGACACAAAGGGACAGAGATGAGGGCACGGGCACATTCCCTCTTCCCCAGTTATGACAGGTCCTCTCCCCCATGCGTCAACATTTCTGTTCCTACTCTGAGAAAGAGAAAAGTCACAACAGCAGTGGAAGGGCTGGATTTTATTTTAGGTTTCTCAGATGATCTCAGCAAACAATCTTTTCTCCTCTCACTAAACTTCTGGCCCAAATGCTCTCTGCCAAGCATCTGCCATGGAAGTCCTTATCTTTCTCTGCAATTTAATTTTTCGTAACTTCCTCCTCAACTGGACCACTGCTAAGGGTATGTTTCTTTGTTTCCTTTTTCTTTTTTTTAAAGCAAGCTCTACTCTATGCCCAAAGTGGGGCTCAAACCTACCAACCTGAGAACAAGAGTCATCCGCTCCACCAACTGAGCCAGCCAGGAGCCCTAGGGTAGGTTTCTTTGTACCTCTTAGACCACTTAGTACGATTCCTTGCAAACATTAGTTTTTAAGAAGTAATTGATTGAATTTACGGTGTTACTATTTTTGTGCCCACTCATACAGCACTCAATACTGCCCTCAAATCAGCCCCAGGGGCTACCTGGAAGAGTCTCAATAAGCTGTACCACCACTCACCAGCCGATAATTTTAGGCAGATTAATTTCTCTCTCTGAATTTGTGCAATGGGGATAAAAATCGTTATTTTCCTCACAGAGTTGTTGTGAGGATTACATGAATTAATGCATGTAAAGCACTTAAAACAGTGTCCGGCATTTGGTAGGCACTAGATAGGTGCTTTAATTTCTTTTCAATAAACAGAAAGAGATGTAAGTATGCTCTACAATTTTCAGCCCGCTTAAAAGACTAAGCAACAGGACAATTCCTGTAATACTGAGGGCAGCACAGCTTGGAATACCTACATTCTAGTCTCCCACAAATAAGTTACATATCCCCCAGTGAGTTATTTAACGTCTCTGGCACTTAGTATCCTTATCTAAGGATAAGGGGGAGGGGAGCAGAAAACTACCTCTGGGGTCCCTCTGTGCTGAAAAACATTCTGACACCCTATCTGATTGAGATAAGATTACCCCCAGCAACTGGTTCTCATTGAGGATAAATATCAACGATTTTCTTACAAAAAGGGCTTGGAGTTACAAGCTCAGTTTATTCCGAAGGCTATTTTCTCAACAGGCCAGTACCTTTTCCAGGGCATAGTCTTGAAAGTTTAAACAAACTGCACCACCCCTCCCGATTTTTTAACAGAGGTTTACTTGAGAGGGAGAATGCGAGAGAGCACAAGCAGGGGGAGCAGCAGAGGGAGAGGGAAAAGCAGGCTCCCCACCGAGCAGGGAGCCCGACACCAGGAGCCCAGGAGCCCGACACCAGGACCCCGACACCAGGACCCAGGAATCATGACCTGAGCCGAAGGCAGACACTTAACCGACAGAGCCACCCAGGCACCCCCAATTTTTTTTTTTAAATATGAAAAACCTCCCTTTAAAAGACAGCTACCTACACAAAGAATACCGAGACTACCTGAGAACGAAAAGGTAAAATTTAACATAACCACTCACCTATACTTAGATGCAATAGAAAGTTAAAAAAAATTAAATGTTTAGATCAAGTAGAGAATCAGTAAAAGACTATGTGTATTTAAGTAGCTAGTTTCCCTGTTGATACTTTAATACCGGTGAAAACTGCCTGAAATAACTAACAGGCATCTTGCACAGTAATTCAGAGACAACACAAACTTGGGAGATACATTCTGGGGCAAATTATCATAATGGGTCACTATGTAATGTAAGCTATTTCTCCACATTTGGCCAGCATATATACTAACAGTGCTTCGTTGATCTGGTTACAATGAATTCTCCACAATCCCATTCAACAAGTATTTACTGACCACCTCCAATCCGCCTAGCACCGGCCTGTACAATAAATGCTTTCTTTGGTCCCTGGCCATGTAACAGCCACTCTCTATAATGAAAAGTATCTTATTGTGTACTGGAGGCACTGCAGGAAAGGGACGGGAGGGGCGCCGTGTCAGGCTAAACTGTAGCTGAATCTTTCAATTACACTGACCAAATCAAATAATTTCAAAGTTGGAAGGGCCTTTTGAGAAAATCGAGTTCATTTTATTTAAAGATGAGAAAACTGAGAGCTGGAGAAGAGTCCTGCATCACCCAAGGTCACTCAGGCAATCAGTCTCCTAAGCGCTGGTGCAATTTCCACAAACTCCCTTCACTCTTCACCCACTCCAAGACAAGCAGATTAATTACCCAGAACTGGAAAAAAAAAAAAAAAATCCACCTAGTCTTCCGGAGAGATCATTTCTAAAGGTTTTCAAAATATTCCGCAAGGCGGAACGAGAGAGTGAGATGTATAAAACCCGAATCAAGTCTTTATCCCCTCTAAGCTTCAAATACTCTTTAATCACCGCTTGGGGGTGGGGGGTGGGGTGAGAAGCAGGTGATTTGGAAACACGTCAGCGGCACCTCGGAACGTGTCCACTGCTCGGCCTTCCCCGTTTTTCACCTCGAGGTCCTGAAGGACCCCGAAATAAACCAAAAAACCCTCTCCCTGGAATCAAAGCAAATGGCGACGAAGGGAAGGCAGTCAAATCAGACAGGGGTCGGCTCGCTCGCGAACCGGGTTCTCAGAAACGTCAAACGACGATGACGACACTGCGGGCGCGGGGCCCGGCTTCTCCCCAGGTCTCCGTGCACCCCCGGCCCCTAGACCCTCGCCCCCTCCCCGCCTGGGCCCGGGGGCCGGCGCTTCCAACCGCCCGGCCTGGGGACGAACAGGGGCTTGGGCTTTGTCCACACTCCGCCCGGGCCGCCTGGAGGGGACCCCGGGGCCGCGGCTGCAGAGCCCACCCTCACGCACACACCCGGCGGCGGCGCCCGCCCTCCCCAGAGGCCGGCCCCAAGTCTCACCGTGAGCCCCGGGAGCGGCCTGGGGGCGCTGGGCGAGAAAGGGGAGCTGACTCTGGGGCTCAGGCCGGCCGAAGGGCGCTGCACACGGACCTAGGCCCTCCCGACGCCTCGACACAGACACAATGAGTCACAAAGGCCGGAAGTGTGTCAGCACCTCGCCTTCCGGGACTGCGCTGCGCTTCCGGGTTCTCTCTAGGAGCGCAGGAGGATTTTGCATCTCGGTGCCCGAGTCGCTGGACCGCGCTCCTGCCCTGGGTGCTCCGCTCAAGCCTCCAGCCGCGAGGATCCCCCGCGCCCGGCTCTTGCGCCGGGAGTTAGCGCCGGGGACGGACGGGAGGCGGGGTTCAGCTGACCGGCTCCCGCACCAGTCCATATGATAATTCGATTTCTGCTGTCCTTTCCATCCAGTAATTATAGTTATTGTCAAGCAATAATAATTCTTAGTAATTGCTTGTCTGTGGCAGAGCAACTGAAACCAGGCTGTGTCAACAGAGGAAGATCAAAATGAAGCCAGGGGTGGCTGGTTTCACAAAACTGCCGTGGTAGCTTCTCTCTGGCCCTGGAGCTGTCGGCCAATCGAATGCATGGTGTTTTCCAATATTTGGCCTGTGGACAAAGGACATATTTCCACAACCAACGTAGCTGTAAGAGCCTGTGTTTTGCCCATATGGCATATGCTATTATAGCACTCTGAAAACTTTTGCCCTCAGGGTGCTTTCACAACCTTCACCTCTGGCTTTCACTTTCACCTGACAAAGTCAACCTTGCTTCATTTTCTGTGCAAGGGTGACCCGGCTTTAATGGTTGTAACTTTGCTCTATGTTCCAAGTCAAGTTCACGAAAGAGACTGAACTTAGTAGTGGGTGCATGACTGCTATTGCTTGGGAGAGATTACTTAAAAAAAAAAAAAAAAAAAAGTTGAAAACTAAAAAACAATTACAGTATCATTAAATGAAAATTGCGAAGTGGAGAAACATAATCACTCCTAATCCCTCCCCCCTAACCAGTCTGTGACGGCTTTCACTCCTCCCTTTCCTCCCTGCTTTCATATATATGTCAAATCTTTATTATTATTATTTTTTAAAGATTTTATTTATTTATTTGACACACAGAGAGAGAGCACAAACAGGGGGAGCTGCAGGCAGAGGGAGAGGAAGAAGCAGGCTCCCCGCGGAGCAGGTAGCTCAACATGACACGGGGCTGGATCCCAGAACCCCGGGATCATGACCTGAGCCGAAGGCAGACGCTTAATGGACTGAGCCACCCAGGTACCCCATATCTTTTTTATTTATCATTTGAAACATAGTTCAAAACTACAGTTGTATTGGATAGATGGCTGGTATGCGTTAAGTAGGTGCCACATTCGTGTTGTGTGACCACTTTTCAGACCAGAGCAGAATGGGTCAGGTTTGGGCATCTGACGGAAAAACAGCTTACATATATCCTGACTGGTGGAACTATGGAGGTGGCCTGGCCTGAGAGCTTTAATGGAACAGTAGGGAACTACACCATTAGATACCCTTTCCTGGGGAGTTTCAGTGGGAGATACACATGTAAACAATCAGAAAGCAGGGCAAGGGGAGCCTGGCTGGCTCTGTGGGGAGAGCACGCCACTCTTGATCTCAGGGTCATGAGTTCGAGCCCCACGTTGGGTGTACAGATTACTAAAAAAAAATAAATAAACTTAAAAAAAAATGCTGTGAGGGTAACACACTGTTCACCTTAAAAAAAAAAAAAACAGGGCAAGCAGAAATCAGTAATTGGAAGCCAATAGGTGATAGAAGCATGAAAAGTCATGAGTAGACAGAGGTTTGAGGAGAGAGAGAACTGAACTATGGAAACAAAGGCAATAAGGGAATGGTCACCACATGGCAGAGCTCACAGACGGGAGCCAGCTAGTAGTGAGGGCCCACAGCAGAAAAAGGTGATAACCTGAGTCACCTTCAGGCCCCGAATAACATTCTGTGATGTCAGTGCATCCTGTGGCCCTATCTCCCCGTGCGTCCTTACGTACAATAAATCCCTTGCCAACAAAAGAGCCTAACTTTGTTTCTTGCCACCTGGAAAAGCCCAATCTGATTGATGTGACATCATGTGCACTGTTGTTGTTGTTTTTTTTAATCTTTTTTCTTGGTCAACTATCCAACATGGGAGTGGAGGTTGATAAGCTGGAGTGGACGACTGGAATATGAAATCAAGACTAATCATCCGGATGCAGCAAGCAAGAAAAATCCAGTTACGCTCTTAAAGGAATTGTCAGCGATAAAGTCTTGGTATCAAACTTCGCATGCATAGTCAATAAGACTGTGAGCATGATACAAGAACGACAAAAGCAAACAGACCTGGAGCTGTCACCACTGACTAAAGAGAAAACCGGCAGAGCAATTACAATCTTTCATGTCAGGGGCGCCTGGGTGGCTCAGTCAGTTAAGCGTCTGCCTTCGGCTCAGGTCATGATCCCAGGGTCCTGGGATCCGGTCCTGCATCAGGATCCCTGCTCAGAGGGGAGTCTGCTTCTCCCTCTCCCTCTGTCACTCCCCCTGCTTGTACTCTCTCTCTAATAAATAATCTTTCATGTCAGACTTATGAAGAAATGGACTTGCAAAAGGGAATTCTAATGGAGAAGAGATCCATTCCAGAAAGATTTAAGATGCCTTGTTAGCATTTGATGACTAGAAGTGGGGCAGGGGGGATGGAGAAGAAGAAGATTTGGCTGGGGGGACTGGATAATGATGACTTTCACAAGAGAAGGGACTTTAAGAAGGGCAGATATTATAGGAATAAAGTTAGGCAAAAGGATGGAATGGGAATAAAGAGATTTAAAAATAGATATGCACACACACTTAGTCTTACACTTTCAGGCAAAGAAGTCACGTAACACTGTTTTGCATCTGTTTTTCTGTAATTGGGATAACACGGGTGTCCTAGCCTATCAAAAGGATATTTATGTACGATCAGTCAGTCAGAGGTGAATGAGCATGCTTTGGAAATTAAAGGATAGAAAAAATATTTGTATTACATTACGTATATGTATATAATTTTATATTTGAAAATTTTGATTACAGGTAATGGTCACATTATTGATGAGACTGCTAATCTGTGACCTATAGTCCTCCACAAAAGCTAACCTTAGTAATAATTGGCTTTTCTGTGATAAAAAAAAAAAAAAAAAATCTTTTTTATCAAGTAATCTCTATGCCCAACGTGGGGCTTGAACTCACAACCACAAGATCAAGAGCTGCATGTTCTACCGACTGAGCCAGCCAGGCACCCCTCGTGTGCTATTTAAAAACACTTAATATCATATCATTAACATTCAATTTTGCTTCACTGAATGGATAATTGTCATTTTAATAGCTATGTAGTATTCTATCGAGCAGCTGTACCATTAATTGTTTCAGAATTCCTCTATTTCCAGGGGCTGCTCCAGGGTCTCAAGCCTGCTCCGAGGTCAGCGGTGTTGCCACTTTTCCTTCTGCCCCGAAGTACCACTGCCTGCCACTGTCTTGTCTGGGCTCCCTGGCTTGGAACAGCCTCTTCTTCAGCTTCCAGACCTATGAAAAAAGTCCATGACACAGAAAATCGTTGTGCACAATAAATTTAATCCCTCAGTTTCTGAATAAATGAGGGATATTCTAACTGTGCAGCCTGGAATCACTCAAGGTGAATATTTAACATTTTCAGCCATCTCAGCCATCAGGAATTTATCCCGGGCCAGCTCTCCAGTGCTTATCCCCACGTGAAGTCCTCTGCTTTGTCTAGAACCTTCCTCACACCCCCTTTCTTCTAGGATCCTAACAATCTCTTGGAGTTTTTATTCCATTGAGTGTTGACTACTCTTTATGTATGTCCAATCTGCCCCACCCCCACCCCACCTCCAAATGCCCACAGGTGCTTCTGCTAAATGCTACTCAAATATTGGTTTGGGCTGTGGGAATGCAGATTTCACTGAGAGAAACCTTCCAGAAGCACCTGTCATGTCAGGTGTGTGTGAAGAGGGGCAGGGTGGAGACAGGTTGGGGAATAAGACAAAAACCTTCCTCTTTCCCCAAAGATACGGAAAACATTTTCCAGAAACTGCACAGAATTGAGACATAAAGGATGCAAAGGAGACTGGGCTGTCTTTGGTCTTGTGTGCCCTTTTAAGAGCAAGGAAAATCTCATAATTCGGCCCCCATCCCCATTCCCAGCAGGCTTTCACGACTCTTCAGCTTGAAAAGCATGACATACCCATGCCAAGAACCATCAGAGCATAGGGGATGGGATTACCATGATTGGCTAAAATTTATGAAGATTCACAACCTGGGATATAGAATCTGTGAGCTGGCTGGAAGGTGAGAACCTGAGCAAAAGCAGCCAGCAGGGAAAAACAGGACAGCTGAGTTCCTTGGGGCAGAAGGGGCAGAGGTTTGAGTCCTGACAAACAGGTTCTTCCCCACTGGACAAGAAACCGAAACATCTAGGATGCTCTTCTCTGAGATACTGCCGGTTCCGTGGGATGGCTTCAGAAACTGGTGAAGTCCTCTTCAGCGTCACCAGGTACCAGGCACAGTGTACTTATTTAGGCATAAAAAATAGAGTAAAAAAGAGTGGAGTTCAAGTCTCAACTCCACCATTAACAGGTTATATGTTTGGGGCTTTAAAAAAAAAAGATTGATTTATTTATTCATTTTTAGGGAGAGAGCGAGAGAGAAAGAGAGCTCGAGCAGAGGGAGGAACAGAGGGAGAGAGAGAATCTCAAGCCGACTCCCCAACATGGGGCTTGATCGCATCACCCTGAGATCAAACCAAGAGCTGGATGCTCAACTGATTGAGCCACCCAGGTGCCCCATGTTTGGGGCTTTTTAATAACCTCTCTCTCTAAGCTTTCAGTTTTTTCATCTGTAAAACGATGATAGTTAATAACTGATAATTATAATATTTGATAATTATTGATAATACCTGGTAGCTGATAATGGTGATGCTAACCTTACAACGTCTCTGTGGGAATTAAATGACTGAATGTGTAAAAAGTTCATAGCAAAGCGCTTGGCACGCAGTGAACACTCCGTGCACGTTACTTATCACAATTATTGCTATTTTTATCATAATCTTGACTGGAAGAGGAAATAATGGCACTGACGTCAGGATGGGGGAAAAGAGACAATAACCAAAGAAGATACTTTGGTGGCAGCACTACGGGAAAAGCAGAACATCTTTGTCCATGATCATTAAAGACATCTCCGATTACCTCCTAAGGATAGATTCCGAGAAATGAGATTGCTGGCCCCACAAATAGTCAGAGGGTCTACATGAAATCGTGCTGGTGACCCCAAGGTTCTGTACCTATTGGTGAACAAGCTCTGCTAATGAGATCAGGTGACGTCCACACAAGAGTTTCGAAAGAACTCAAAGTATCACTAAATGTAATGATTTACTATTACAAAGAAACACTGTACTTTAGGCCTGGCAGGTTGCCCCAAACAAATAAAAGTTTCTGAAGGGCACTCCAGAAACTGTGGGCTCCCAAGGTTGACTTCTGTGCTGTGAAAACAGGTGGGGTTAATACCGAAGGGATGCATTCCCCAAATGTGCTGCTGACACCAGGCACTAGGGTTCTTGGGGGTGTTTTCTCTGGTGTCTAGTGATTTCCTGTTGCGAGCTCCTCAGGGTTCTCCTGTGAGAACCCTCTAGTGAGAATCTGTTTGATTCAGTCTTGTACCCAGAGACATGAATATGTTGGGGTCACTATAAACTAAATTTAGCTAGTGGGATGCCTGGCTGCCTCATTGGTGGAGAGTGCGACTCTGGATCTCAGGGTTGTGAGTTCGAGCCCCATGTTGGGTGTGTAGATTACTTAAAAATAAACTCTTTTTAAAAAAGATTTTATTTATTTGGGAGAGAGCACGAGCAGCGAGGAGGGGCAGAGGGAGAGGGAGAGGGACAAGCTGACTCCCCGCTGAGCATGAAGCCTGACATGGGGCTTAATCCCAGGACCCTGAGGAATTTTCCAAGACCCAAATAGCCACATATTCCCATGGTCTTCTTTGGTGTGGATTTTACTCATATTCACCTTTCAGGGTGTTGTCCTTTGAGGTTCCTAGCTTTAGGCAGAGGGCTCAGTCCCTGGCTTTATCTCCTATCCCCCTCACATGTGGCCCGTTAAAACCCATATTCTGGGCACCAGAGATGAGCGGACACTCCAGGGAAAAGTCTCTCTGGGGATGTGCTTATCCTTCTGGATTACTGCTTTCTTGTCATTTCTGGCCTCCAGGGAATTCCCTTACTTTCTCACCAGCTCATTCATGAGTAAGTAGAAGATGCTTTTTGCATGGAACCCATCACTTTTCAGTGTGCTATATAGGGAGGGTTTCTCTGCTCATCTTGGCTGCCATATGGCCAGAAGTGAAGTCTAGGAGGATATATATTTAAGACTTGCAAATCTGAAAAATTATAGATGGCGTGGCTGGAGTAAAACAGGCTTGATCATGATCTTGGAACACTAGAATGAAGAGGCTCAAGCAGAGTACAAAGGACAAATACCAGGATACAAACCATAAGAGACTCTTAATCATAGGAAACAAACTGAGGGTTGCTGGAGAGGATGGGGGTGGAGGTATGGGGTACCTGAGTGATGGACATTAAGGAGGGCACTTGATGTAATGAGCACTGGGTGTTATATGCAACTGATGAATCACAGACCTGTACCTCTGAAACTGGTAATACATTATATGTTAATTAATTGAATTAAAACAAACAAAAGACAAAACAAAAAACAAAGGACAATTACCTGGAGATACTACTTTATAGAGAAGATAGTGTGTTTATGGATCTTATTCCGGAGAGGGGGGCGGACAAGCCCTCAACAACTGCTTGCTAATTGGATGGAAGGCAGGTAAGGGCAGAGTTGGATGGACTTTTTAGTTGGTTGAATTACCAGACCCAAATTATATTAATAAATTCACAGCAACTTTGAATGCACTCTCCAGAGCCAGCTACTACTGGGTTCTCTCCCATTTCCTGTTCAATAGGATCCTTTTATATGTGCTTTATGCAAACTGTTTCCTGTTTTATCAGCGTTACATATGGGAATGTTGGTGACAGAAAGTTAGATTTGTGTATGACCCTAAGCTAACAGTGCTAACTTGTACATCGAGGGAGGAAAAGCAACCCTTTTCCCTATACCCATGCCCCAAACAAGGAATGGGTGAGTTAAAATGTAATAGGGCCAAATGTTCTGCATGCAGATGGAAAAGTCCGCAACACATCCTTGTGGACACCATCCAAGATGGAACATCAATCTGGAAAAAATAAGTAGGGAAGGACTGGATGTGGAAGATGTGGCCTTTTTGACAGCAATAGCAGTGAGCAGGGCCCTGGGGCTCCTCATGGGCTGTAAACTCCGAGTGAGCCAAGAGCCTGGTTCAATAGCAGTTGAACAAATCTTGGGCTCCATGGACAGCAGTACAGAAACGACCAGGCCACCTGGGCACAGGGCTTTGCTTTCTGGGCACCTGGACAAGCCAGCGTGCAGGGAGAAGGAGATTAGCAACACAGGGAAGGAGCACTGGAAGCTTCTCCTCTAGGGTTCTGCAAAAAGAGCAAGGTTGGGGGCGCCTGGGTGGCTCAGTCATTGAGCGTCTGCCTTCGGCTCAGGTCATGATCCCAGGGTCCTGGGATGGAGTCCTGCATCTGGCTCCCTGCTCCATGGGAAGCCTGCTTCTCCCACTCCCCCTGCTTGTGTTCCCTCTCTTGCTGTGTCTCTCTCTATCAAATAAATAAATAAAATCTTAAAAAAAAAAAAAAAGAAGAGCAAGGTCGGCTTAGGTTGAACTGGGGGCTCCAGAGGGAGACTGTGTTAGTCGTCTAGGGCTGCCATAACAAGGTGCCACGGACTGAGTAGCTTCAGCAACCGGTATGCATCGTCTTAGGTCTGGAGGCTAGAAGTCCAAACTCAAGGTGTCAGCAGGGCTGGTTCATTCTGAAGCCTCTTTCCTTGGCTTGTAAATGGCTGTCTTCTCTTTCCTGTCCATGTGCCTTCACGTGGCCCTCCCTCTGTGTGTGTGTGTGTCCTAATCTCTTCTTTTAAGGACCCCAGACCTATTGGATTAGGGCCCACCCAGTGACCTCATTTTTTTTTTTTTTAGATTTTATTTTTAAATAATCTCTACACCCAAGGTGGGGCTCAAACTTATAATCCAGAGACCAAGAGTCGCGTGCTCTCCCAACTGGGCTGGCCAGGCACCCCATCCTTAAATAAAATTGAGATATAACTGACATATAACATTATATTAGTTTCAGGTGTGCAACATAATGATTCGATATAGGGATATATTGCAAAACGATCACATCAATAAGCCCAGCTAACATCTGTCACCATAGTTCCAAAATTTTTTTCTTGTGATGAGAACTTTTAAGATCGACTCTCTTGGCTGTACATCATGGCCCCATAACTTATTTATTTTTTAATTAATTAATTTATTTGAGAGATTGTGTGTGCGCAATTGGGGGGAGAGGCAGAGAGAGAGAGAGAGAGAATCCCAAATAGACTCTATGCAGAATGTGGATCCTGACATCAATCCCACGACCCTGAGATCATGACCTGAGCCAACATCGAGAGTCAGTTGCTCAACGACTGAACCATCCAGATGCCCTCCTCCACATGACTTATCAACCTCCTACCTCACCCCCTCTGGCAACCACCAATCTGTTCTCTGTATTTAGGAACTTTTCCCCCCCTAGATGCCACACATAAGTGAGATCATACATATGCTATTTGTCTTTCTCTGTCTGACTTATTTCACTTAGCATAATACCCTCAAGGTTCATCCATATTGTCCCAAATGGCAAGATTTCATTTTTTTATGGCTGAATAGTATTCCATTGTGTGAGTATATTTATCTGTATTTATAAATATATATACATACATACATTCTATATATTGCATTTATATATACATAAATAATATATACATATATTATATACACATAAATGTAATATATACATAAATGTATATTATATATACATAAATAAATTAGGTTATTTCCATGTCTTGGTAATTGCAAATAATGCTGCAATGAACATGGGGGAGCAGGTATCTTTTGGAGTTAGTTTTAAATTTTAAACATAGGGATTCTTGTCCTTTTTTTTTTTTTTTTTTAGATTTTATTTATTTATTCATGAGAGACAGGGAGAGAGAGAGAGAGAGAGAGGCAGAAGCAGGCTCCCTGCTGAGCAGGGAGCCCGACGCGGGACTCGATCCCAGGACCCTGGGATCATGACCTGAGCCGAAGGCAGACGCTTAACCATCTGAGCCACCCAGGTGCCCGGATTCTTATCCTTATGCTTAAAAAAAGTGGTGGGACTGCAACAAGGTGACCCAGAGGGAGGAAGAAGTCAAGTCCAGCTTGGTTCTGCTCAGCTGGGACCACTGGCGATTCTCTTGCAGGTGAGCTGCCCCCTCGTTGACGGGCCCATTCGTATCAGGGAAGGATGTAAGGGGACCCAGCTGACCAGGGGGTCCCAGTAGAAGGTCACTGTAGGGTTCACACTGGCCTTGGTTCTAATTTTATCTGTACTATGTTCTCTTAGCCTAGTTACGTAACCTCTTGGATCCTCAGTTTCTCTGCAGAACTGGGATTATAACAGCATCTACCCCATCAGGCTGGGATGAGGCTCCAGTTGAACTGATTCATGTCAAGTCATTGGCAGAGTGACTGCCACACTGAACTATGTGGCTAGTAACACCACGGTTATCATGATTATAGTTTCGGACTCACATGGGACACGAGATGAGTTTAGGGCTCTGGACTGTTGAATGAGCCTTGGGCTTAGGCTGCCTGTGTAGGCCCATCTACCAGCTCAGAGGTGGCAGGGATATAGGAGAGCTCACTACAACTCCAGTGGTTCCGGCAGGCAGCCGAACGGGACGGGGTGGCCTTCCTCCCCTTTAAAAACCAAAGTAAGGGGCGCCTGGGTGGCTCAGTTGGTTAAGCGACTGCCTTCGGCTCAGGTCATGATCTTGGAGTCCCAGGATCGAGTCCCGCGTCGGGCTCCCCGCTCAGCAGGGAGTCTGCTTCTCCCTCTGACCCTCCCCCCTCTCATGTGCTTTCTCTCATTCTCTCTCTCTCTCAAATAAATAAATAAAATCTTTAAAAAAAAAAAAACAAAAAAAAAACCCAAAGTAAAAGAAGACAGTGATACCACTCAGCTGGGTTCCCGGGTCTGGCCTTTCATTTGCCCAAGTCGTATGCAAATTTTGCACGACCCTCTTTGAAATTCTGGGACTCAACCTGAGGACATAATACTAAGGCTTCTCTGATCATCAGAGTATCAATCACAGGCAAACTGAGAATCATTTGTAACAGTGCCTCCCCCAGGGCTGCCCAGGTGGCTCAGTCGGTTAAGCGTCTGCCTTTGGCTCAGGTCACGATCCCAGGGTCCTGGGACCAAGTCCCGCATCCGGCTCCCTGCTCAGTGGGGAACCTGCTTCTCCCTCTCCCTCTGCACCCCCCCCGACTCATGTATCTCTCTCTCAAATAAATAAATAATCTTTAAAAAAAATAACAGGGCCTCCCCCAAATTGCCTTTGGTATAGGGCAAATGGCAGAGGAGAGCGATTCATGGCATGGGGATGCATTTCAGAGTTGGGCCAGAGTCTGGAGAGCCGCTGAACTAACCCCAGAGCTTCTTCTAAACTTCAGAGAAGTCTGCAAAGAAAGAGGATCCTCACCATTCCAGGGAGCTTGCGGTGTAAAGAAGCACACTGTGGATGTACAGACACGTCCGGGCAGCACGGGGTGGCTGGCCATGGGGTAAACTGCCATTCGCGGCCACGTGATCCCTAAAGCTTCCTGTTCCGGGAGTCACAGTCTGATTTTAACAATCGGTGACAGGCACTGAATGTCAAGAAAGAATAAGGAAGGACACAGAAGAGGGCTGATTAGAATTTTTGGAGGAAGGGAAGTGAGGACTTTGCATTAGGAAGAATACTTGAAAGCTTATCAATAGCATTTTATGGGGAAAGTAATGAAAGGCAGGTTGGTTGGAGGAATGATGGCAGGCCAAGTTAGATGCATTGAACGCAAAGATAAAAAGAAAACCGTCCGGGGCACCTGGGTGGCTCAGTCGTTAAGCGTCTGCCTTCGGCTCAGGTCATGGTCCCAGGGTCCTGGGATAGAGCCACGTCAGGCTCCCTGCCCGGCGGGAAGCCTGCTTCTCTCTCTCCTGTTCCCCCTGCTTGTGTTCCCTCTTTGGCTGTGTCTCCCTCTCTGTCAAATAAATAAAGAAAGAAAACCGACCAGGTTCGGTAGATTAGGCAGGAGATGAACGGAGATCCTTTGGGGAGGAGGAGCTAACTTCGGAACAGGACTCCGTGTGAATGTCTGTGTGTCTGTATGCAAATGCGCTTGCAAGCTGCAAAACTCAGGAACACGTTAGTCGTTCTAGAAAGGTGGCCACTGACGGATAGATTGGCAAGTAGAGAGAGGGCCAGGATTTGACAGTGGCGGGAAAGAAGAGACCAGGAGGCGAGGCTGGTGGCCGAGTCAGGTGCCGGGGCTGGGCTAAGGGTGGCGGGGCCGAGCTGAGGAGTATTAATCAGTCACACAGGTCACAGCAATTTGGCTTGAGCTGGACTTAAGGGACAGAGATGAAGAGAGAAAGGGAAGAGGCTGGCATGACTCCCACTTGGGTGGTTTGGTGTCTGGGGTTATCAAAGAGAGGATAAAGGACTGGGAAGAAGTAGCGAGGATGGTAGGTGGAACCTAGGTAGTGGCTTCAGATGGACACACGCAGGTTTGAATGCAGGGAGCCCCAGCCCAAGAGGAGATGGGGGAAGGAAGGTGGAGGCAAGTTTCAGGGATTCTGTAACTTGCATCCTCGCCTCCCTGATTTCCCTGGTGGAGCGGTACGGTGGGTATGTTACACACGGTTTTACGCGTTGGTCCCCAGGCTTTCCATTCATCTGGCGCCCAGGGAATGCTCCATTGGGGTACCCCGGGACAGACCCATGGCCTCATGTCGCCATGTTGTGCAAGCAACTTGACCCCTCCAAGTGTCCACTCCTTATCCGTAAAATACGGATGATTTTGGCCACCGCTTGGCTGTCTTGAGGATCATGTGGAATGGTGGATAGGACCGTCCTTTATTTTTTTAAAAAGATTTTATTTATTTATTTGACAGAGAGAGATAGCGAGAGCAGGAACACACGCCGGGGGAGTGGGAGAGGGAGAAGCAGGCTCCCCGCTGAGGAAGGAGCCTGATGCGGGGCTCGATCCCAGGACCCTGGGATCATGACCTGAGCCGAAGGCAGACGCTTAACGACTGAGCCACCCAGGTGCCCCAGGACCGTCCTTTATAAATTATTTTTTCAACTCATTTTTTTCAAGTAATCTCTACACCCAGTGTGGGGCTCAAACTCTCGACCCCAAGATTAGGAGTTGCACGCTCTACCGACTGAGCCCAGCCAGGCACCCGTGGCAAAGCTTTTCAAACCACAAAGTACCTCACCGGTGACAAACATCACCATTCTTTAAGTGTGGAAAACTGCCTTTCTCCCAGCCTTGCAAAATACAACTGTGGGGAGAAAGATCCTGGACAATTTATCTGATGTGGGTCTGGATTAAAGGAAAACAAAAACAAAAACAAAAAACCAGTACCATTTTTACAATTTTTTCCCAAATTGTCCACATTCACTCTCAAAGGAGAGACACACATCTCAGAAAGCCTGTTGTCAGGGGGCTGCCTCCCCAGAGGCCCTGGAACCGAGAGGGTGCCTGACCTGCAAATGCTCCCCGCTCCGCCAGAGAAGAGCCAGATGGCTACCTCCCTCCCTGTGTAAACATCTCTCACTCAGCCGAGCTGAGTAAACAGGCCTCCCTGGGTAAAGAGGCGCCTCCATGCCCAGAAACAAGGAAGCTGAGCCAGGGGCTCTGCACTTGGGTTATGTCTGCAATCCGGGCCCCCAAACCACAGGTCATCTGTCTTGGCTCCTTCTCTGTGGTTTGAGGACAGCCAGGCCCTGCTCTCCCTCCTCCCCAGGCAAACACATTACAAAGAATCTTTGCAACTGTTCAGCGGAGTGGCCCAGCCCAGAAGAAGGCAGCCTGCATCTGGGAGGGGGTGAGGGGAGACAGGGGTGCTGGGGGTGGCAAGGGGAGGTGGCCAAGGGGTGGTGCCCTGCAATACCCCCATACCGTATGATGTGGAGGTGGGACCCGCTTTGCTGTGTCTAACCACCAGAGGAGAGTGTCTGTCACCTGAAACCAGGGCGGGGGGGTGGGGGGGGCACTGAGAGAAAGAGAGGGAACGGGGCAATATCCTGTAGTCCCAACACCTTCCCTCCCGTAGCATTTCAGGTGTGGTTAAAAAAAAGGACTAAGCCCAGAGCACCTGGGGGGCTCAGTCGAATTGTCTGCCTTCAGCTCAGGTCATGATCCCAGGGTCCTGCGTCAGGCTCCCTGCTCAGTGGGGAGCCTGCTTCTCCATCTCCCTCTGCTGCTCCCCCTGCTTGTGCTCTCTCTCTCTCTGTCAAATAAATAAAATCTTAAAAAAAAAAAAAAAAAAAAGGACTAAGCTCTCCTCTCCAAGCAGCTCAGGATAGAAGAAAGAATATTAGTTGAAGGGTTGAGAAAACAAATTATGTTCCTGCCTCCACCCCCTAATGAGCTGTGTGCCCTTTGGATGGTGCCTTAACCTCTCTGAGTTTCCTCGTCTGGATAAATTAGAATCATACTCTCTGCCATTCGTTGAGCCCCCTCGATGTGACAGGGACTTTAGGTATGTTAATTTATTAATCCACACCACTACCCAATGAGGTCGGAGTGCCTATCCCCACTTTAGAGATAAAGAAAGTGAGACTGGGCAAGCAGAATGGACTTGCACGGAAATACACACCTAGTGGCAGAAGGAGCTCTTCTCTCTGCCAAACCCCTATCCTGCCCCTGCAACTACGAAAGGTGGGACTTCTTTCCCTCGTGTGAAAGTTGAGACTAGACAGGTCCCGGCCTACTTAGAACGGTCTTTATGGCTGGAAACCGAGGCGCTGACTCAGATGAGCCTGTGGCCTGGGAGTCAGGGCTTTGGCTGCGAGCCCCCACCTTTCCCAGAGATCTCCTCCTCCGGCCCTCATTTATCACCTTGGTTAAAATCCAGGGAAAGAGAACAATCAACAACTTGTTCCACCCCGGGCAGAACTTGGCAGCAAGTCTTGGAGGCCCTGTTACCACGGCTTCCATCCCAAGGCAATTCATAAACGTCTAAATTTCCATGGCCCATCTTGGAGGCTGCGCGGGGGAGGGAGAAAACCTGTAACCCTTATACCTACAGACAAAAATGAGCGCTGGGAGGCTTTGCTAAGGGGAAGAGGAAGACAGCTTCCGAAGATTTTTTTTTTTAAGACTTATGTATTTATTTGAGAGAGAGAGAGAGAAAGAGAGAAAGCACAAGCGGGAGGGAGAGAGAATCTCAAGCAGACTCCATGCACTGCAGAGTCCGACGGGGGGTCTCGATCTCACGACCCTGAGATGAAGACCTGAGCCAAAACCAAGAGTCAGATGCTCAACCGACTGAGCCCCCCAGGCGCCCCCAGGTTCAGAGGATTTTGATGATAATCTCTAAACGATGATATTCCAGGAAGGAGATCCATAAATTCCTGCCGCTGGGCCAAATGCAGCTCGCCACTTGTTTGTGTAGTCAGAAATCTAAGAATTTTATGTTTTTAAATTGTTGAAAAAAGGGGTACCTGGAGGGTTCTGTCGGTTAAGCGTCTGCCTTCGGCGCAAGTCATGATCCCAGAGTCCTGGGATCGAGCCCCGCATCGGGCTCCCTGCTTGGCGGGAAGCCTGCTTCTCCCTCTCCCACTCCCCCTGCTTGTGTTCCCTCTCGCTGTCTCTCTCTCTCTGTCAAATAAATAAAAAAATCTTTAAAAAAATTGTTGAAAAAAATAAAAAGAATTGTGACACGTGAAAATTATATTAAATTCAAATTTCAGTGTCCATAAATAAAGTGATTCTGGAACGCAGCCATGCTCTTTCATTTACATAGTGTCTGTGGTGGTTTCTGCGCTACGGTGGCAGAGTTGAGTAGTTGTGACATCAACCATGTGGCCCGAAAAGCCTAAAATATTTACCATCTGGCCCTTTCCAAAAAAAAGTTTGCTGTCTCCTGTTCTAGGAAAAAGCACGTGCCTAGGGGGAGGGTGTCACCATCCTGGAGGTAGGTATTTATTGAATCCCTTTTTTTCTTTTTTTTTTTAAAGATTTTATTTATTCATTTGAGACACAGAGATACAGAGAGAGAGAGAGCATGAGCAGCGGGAGAGGCAGAGGGAGAGGAAGAAGCAGACTCCCCACTGAGTCAGGAGCCCGATGTGGGACTCGATCCCAGGCCCCGGGATCATGACCTGAGCCGAAGGCAGACGCTTAACCATCTGAGCCACCCAGGCGCCCCAAGAATCCCTTTTTTTCGGTATAGCACCCACACCTCAACTGGGCCTAGGTGGTAGCCTGAGGGGTGTGGCCTCTCAGACCCATGGTCGGGGGTCCTGCTCTCCCCGGTCCCACCCTTCAAAGGTCAAGCCCTTTCCTCCCCTGCATCCAGGGTGCTGGCAGCCAGCCAGGCTTGGGCTCCTCAGGAGGGAGACTGGAGGGTTTTCCCCTGGAGAGACTGACCAAGAGACAAGACTAAGACACTGACAGTTGGGAGGCTAGTTCCCACCAGATCCTCTAAGGGAAGCTCATAGTGGACAGAACTTGCCCACAAGCAGAGCCTTGCAGGGAGCTTCCCAGAGTTCCACGCTGACATGTGTGAATGGACAGCCAAGATGTTTGAGAAAAGCCCTTATTTTAAGGATAGGTGTGGTGAGGGCCAGGTTTGGGGCTGATCAAGGAAGACAGGCCACCACGTTGTGGGAAACAGAATGCCACAAGAACCACTGGTGCATGTTCGTTCAGACTCCGAGATCTCTGAGAAAACTCGAGATTGCAGGGTTAAAAATAACCCGAAAGGATCAGAGTGAAATGCCCTTGGGACGTGTGTGGTCTGTTCTAAAGTAGGCAGCAGAAGATGTTTTGTAGATAGGAAGCCAGCTGTAAACAGCGCACCATGCACTCCCCTCTTTGTTCCTTTGTCCTGCTTTAAAGATTCTTATCATGCACTAATCCTGTGTACATGGAAGAATGTGCCTTACCAAGCCCCTGCTGTAAATCATTATAGATCTACATCACTGTAGAAGGTATATAAGATTATGGAAAATAAACCTCGGGACCTTGGGCTGATTGCTCAGGGTCCCTGTGCCTTGCTCTACTGTCGTCTCTTTTCCTCAGTTCCTTCGCCGTCCCAGGTCCACGACACTCCGAGGTTGACAACACGTGACAGTGCTGTCCGATGTGTTTTACTGGGTGGAGTGTGCACCGGATTGCATGAAAAGGGCCTTGCAGAGACAGCTGGAACATGGGGGCGGGGGAAGTAGGGCAAAAGAACACTCAGAGGAGAGGGGACTAGGAGAGAGGACTTGCCTGTCTAGGTGATGTCACTCAGCAGCCAGTGGGGAGCTTCTGGGTCAGGAAACCCTAAGAGCAGCATTGGTTTGGGGGCTTTTATAGCCCTGGGGTTGGTCTTATCTAGAGCTAACTGATGTGTGCAGTTTTGCAAGCAGGCAGGCTCTACGTGGCTAAAAATCTGCTTGGGTGGCTATATTTAAAGCAATAAGATGTGTAAGAATTTGAGTTTAGTGCTGGTGGGCTTTGAGCCTGCTGCAAAGTAAACAACACAGGGGCCATCTTTAGCCGTTTCTGTACCAGCAGGCCACAGCAAGAGAAAGACGGAAACCACGACAATGTGGGAGCAGAAGGAAACATTTAACCAAACCTCTGCAGTTAATGTCCGCAGAGATATGAGAAGAAATTGCAGGATGCTCTATAAAAGGAACATTCAGAAAACAGAAGGAGTATCTTGGAAATAATATTAGTGCAAAGATGAAAAATTAATTAGGAGAGAAGGTTAAGGAAATAATGCCAGAAAATAGAACAAAAAGATCAAGAGATTGGAAATATGAGTGAAAAACATATGAAAATTGGGGCGCGTGGGTGGCTCAGTTGGTTAAGCGACTGCCTTCGGCTCAGGTCATGATCCTGGAGTCCCAGGATCGAGTCCCGCATCAGGCTCCCTGCTCAGCAGGGGGTCTGCTTCTCCCTCTGACCCTCTTCCCTCTCGTGCTCTCTGTCTCTCATTCTCTCTCTCTCAAATAAATAAATAAAATCTTTAAAAAAAACCCAACAACATATGAAAATTGGAGAAGCCAACCCAGGAGCTCCCACAGCTGAATTTCAGGAATTTTGAAAAGAGAATGGAGAAAGTGAAGTGGGGGGAAATCCTCAACAAAAGAATTTAGGAAAATGTCGCAGAAATCCAGAACATGTACAGCCCGCTGCATGCTCAGCAAAAATGAATTTGGGACGGGTGCCTGGGTGGCTCAGTAGGTTAAGCTTCTGCCTTCGGCTCAGGTCAAGATCCGGGAGTCCCCAGCTGCATCGGGCTCTCTGCTCAGCGGGGAGTCTGCTTCTCCCTCTCCCTCTGCTCCTCCCCCTGCTCATGCTCTCTCGCTTGCTCTCTCTCTCTCTCAATTAAATAAATGAAATATTTAAAAAAGTGAATTTGGGAAAGAAAGAAATAACACCTACCCATCGACGTGAAATTTACTACCCAAAGGTTTCCAGAAACAAAAAAAAGAGGTCTCATATAGAGGACTAAGAATCAGAATGCTCCTGGATTTCTTAACAGCAGCACTGGAAGTTAGAAGACAAAATTCCAAGGAAAAATAATGTCCAAATCAGAATTTTACACCCAAACTGGGAAAAGGGTGATGAGGAGAGCAAAAGGACATTTTCAGATATGCAAGGTCTCAAAATATTTACTCGGCGGGCACTCTATCTCAGGAAGATTATGGAAGGATGTGCGTCACCCAAAGAAAGTGTACTCAGGAGAGATATGGGATTCGGCAGCAGGAGACCCAACAGGGGGTGGGGTTGGGGCTGAGGGTGGGTCTCGGGCTCCCTGAGTGCTGCTGACAGGAGACAGGTGTCCTGAGGTGACAGGTGTGCACAGTTGGGTAGCAGACTGGCCATCTTGGAGCAGGAAGAAAGAACTCTAGGATTTTTCTTTTTCCCCTTCTTCCTCCTCCTCTCCCGCTCCCCCCCCCTCTTCCTCCTTTTGTTCCTTTAAAGATTTCATTTTTTAAAAAGATTTATTTATTTATTTGAGGCAGGGAGAGGGGCAGGAGAGGGAGAGAGAGAATCTCAGGCCGACTCCAAGCCCAGTGTGAAGCTGGAGTCTCATGACTCCGAGATCACGACCTGAGCCAAAATCAAGAGTCGGACACTCAACCGACTGAGCCACCCAGGCGCCCCGAAAAGATTTTATTTTTAAGGAATCTCTACATCCAACATGGGGCTTGAACTTACAACCCTGAGATCAAAAGTCACACGCTCTTCCGACCGAGCCAGCCCCCAAGAGAGTGCCAGGATTTTTCTGAAGAGTAAAATACATGTCTGTGTTGAGGTTATAGATCAAATTGTTCTCAAAACCTAAAAAAGACATTGTACTCCTATGGAAAAAGACTTTTTTGCATTTCTTAAACCACCGCCCCCCCCCCCGCCATTTTTTGTTTTGTTGTTGTCTGGCAATTTTTTTTTTTTTTTAAACAGGAGAAAATCAAATTTAATAGACGTAGGTTTGGGGAACCTATACAGACAGGAAATTCTGGAGGCAGTGAGCCAACATGAAGCTTATATAAACTAAGGAAAAAGGTAAGGGCCTGAGGACACAGAGGGGAGAAAAGTCAACATCAAGGTAAAAGGAGATGTTTGGCCCAAACTAGATTGTCCTATTGTGCACATTGATAAAGAGTGGGGACTCTGTTAATACTTCTCTGCCTGTCACAGGCTCTCCTTTCCAATGTAAATTTAGGCAGTCATGAGGGAGGTGGAGCACCTTTCCTGCATCTGCTGGGTTTTTATTCCTTTTAATTCAAAATAATCTTTCTTTTTTTTTAAGTTGGCTCCACGCCCATTGTGAAGCCCAACATGGGACTTGAACTCACAACACTGAAATCAAGACCTGGACTGAGATCAAGAGTCCAATGCTTAACCAACTGTGCCACCCAGGTGCCCCTTAACTCGAAATAATTTTATGCCAAAGTGGCACATTTTGGGTGTCTCTCCTGCACCCCTTCACTCCTCTTGTCTGGAACTTCCCTGGAAGTTCCACATGTTACAAGTTGAGCTGGTAAATAGTTGGTCTCATTGAGTCAGTCTTAGTCCTGATGATAGGCCAGTTTAGTTGAACTCACTTTAAGAGGTGGTGATCATTCAGCAATTTTCAAAAAGCAATCAAGTCCTTCGGGTTTTCCACGTCATTTGTCATTTGTGCATCTACTCGGTTAAGAGGAAGAAGACAGAGCTTCCTGGAAGGAATATTCTGTCATCTCTGGTTATCTCCGAATGCAAGATCATACTACGCTTTGTCTGAAACACCTTTTTCCTCTTTTACATTATATAGCAACCCCCACCCTGAAATGCACAAAGGTCACAGGCTTTCCAGACAGCCTGGAGCCTGTTCTAAAATGCATGCCCAGGTCTGGGAGACTTGCTGTGCTTCTCAGCCAGCCCTGCTGAGGCCTGCTGAGTCCTGTCATCCCCTCCGCTTGTGGTTAAGAACTTGAAAGACAGCTCTTGTCTTCCTTCTGGGTAGAGAGGAAAATAAGAGCCTCTATCCGGAAAAGGATTTTAGTGAAAAGAGCCTGAGCCTTTAACTTGAGCTGACTTGGCCCCCTGGCAGAGCCGCTGAGCATGAGCAACTGTCTGCCCCTCTGTTTCCTCATTAAGGTTCCGGGCATGATAATGCCAACCTTGCAGGACCTTGCAGGGTTGTCCTAAATTTTAAAAGTGACTGCGTCATAGATACAAAGTATCTAGTAGCACTCCTGGTTCCCAGCAGGTGCTTGACTCTTTGTGGTTGTTACCCGTGTTCCTGCTACACAGTTTCCACAGGGCTTTCCTCTGTCCTATCTCACTGATCTTCAAGTATTAGGTCCTATTTAAAAACAGACAAACCAAGGCTCAGCAACAGGCTGGTAGTATGGGATCGCTCCTCTGGGGCACAGCATGACTGGGCAATGTTCTAACACAGACAGAGCCCTTGGGAAGGGAACTTCCTTGAAAGAGCAATCATTCGCCCTTAGTTTTACCTCCAGTCCCTTTACAGCAGCAGAACCATGTGGTTGAGAACAGACTGGGATTATAGACCTGCTCCCAGAAAGAGGGCATTTTAATGTTCCAGGTGGGACCAGGGGAATAAGTGATGACAGGGGACAGAGTGGATTCACAAAATAATGTTTTTATAACCATTGCCCAAAAGGAAATTAGAAAACAAGTGTGTATGAGTCACTTCACTCTTGTAAATACACTGGCTACATAAATGGGGTCAGAGATACCAGGGAAGTTTGCAATAGGGTTTGAAAAATAAGCACTACGTCCCAAGCAAAGGACAGAGTTTGTTTGTCTTATTTTTAAAGAGGCTCAGGGTTCGTCTGTGAACATTACAAGGTAAATATTTGTGTCAGACCATGTTTTTTAAAATGGCGTATGGAAAGGGTTGTGCCACGGATTGAATTTTAACCAAATTCAGACTTCTTGAGTCACTTAGAAATAACTTTTAAAAACCTGAGAGACTATTGTAATAACTGAGATGAAAGCAGGATTCCTGTTTAATTGAGCAAATTATCTGCATATATGAGGCTTCGGTTTACTTTTTCTTTGAAAAGACATCTACAGAGAAACTAAGAAAGTTATGTAGGTAGGATCATTTCATGTAGGGCAAAGAACCCACGATGTCCCTGAGGACATCATTGTGTAAAAGATGTGTGTAATGTTGACTGAGGCAAGAAAAATGAGTTAAACCATGTCCCCACAGGAAAGCATCATAAATTTTAGCAAGATTTCCATGCAGAGTGATTAAAAGTGTTATTTCTCGGGGCGCCTGGGTGGCTCAGTTGGTTAAGCGACTGCCTTCAGCTCGGGTCATGATCCTGGAGTCCCAGGATCGAGTCCCACATCGGGCTCCCTACTCGGCAGGGAGCCTGCTTCTCCCTCTGACCCTCCCCCCTCTCATGTGCTCTCTGTCTCTTTCATTCTCTCTGTCTCAAATAAATAAATAAATAAATCTTTAAAAAAAAAAAGTGTTATTTCTCAAAACATTAGCAAGAAGCCAATAAATGTGGGTTAGGGGCAGAAAAAAATTATGTACAACAGTAAAGTATTACAAGACTAAAATACTAACATATAAATGGTTATTTCTAATAAACAACAGAAATATATTCCAATAGCCCATTTATAGATTGGCTCTTGGGAGTTTAGAGCTAATTTTCCCAACTAAACAGCGCTGTAGACATCACTTACGCCCTCACAAGAACTTAGCTAAAACATAATGTGGCCCAAACGCTATAGACCTGCAGTGAAAAATAGTAGGAAATATCACTGCAGTTCTAGCATCTAAATACAAAAGGAAAACAATGCAGCTGGGTTAGAAACACTATTCCTTTGGGGGAGCTAGTAGTGGAGGATTCCAGCAAGAGATTACTTCTGTGGAGGTTCTGAGTGAGATACTTGGGCTTTTAAATGATTGAGGGGCTCGTAGCCCCCATGTCATTTCACGTGGGTATTTGCGGTCTTCTCTCTTCTTAATACGCTTGTATCTCTGAATAATCATTGGTCAAATCAGCCATGATTAGTGTTGTATTGAAATTCACAAGTGGGGTAAAGAGCGTGAGATGGAAAAGGCCAGTACATTTTCTAAGGTAAAGACAGGTGATGGAAAATGTCCCTACTGCAGGGACACAAAGAGGGAGCTTATGTGCCTGGGTGGAAGGCTGCCTGATGTGGCATAATAGTGAGCAGTGACGGGCAGGGAAGGGTGGCGCTGAGGACACGGTTTCCCTGAGGTGGTGAGGAAGAGGTGCCAGATTAGATGTGTCTTGCTTAGCTCCTGCTTCCTGGTCAGAGCCTTCAGGGGTAGTGGATGGGGAGGTGGGGCTGGGGCTGGGGTGGAGGAGGGTGGGAGAGGAGGAGGCAGGTGCATCTGGCTACTGTACTCACAACGTTTGTCAGTTAGGCGCTTGTAACTTGCAGACTCCCTGTATCCTGTATACTTCAATCTCATCCACCCACGCCACTTCTCCCCACATGTTTTCCCAGTTTCTGATCACTGCACATCTCTGCTCTTAGAAGCAAAAATTATTATCCATCATACTGTCTCCTGAGAAATTTAGGAAAAAAAGAAGTAGCTTGAGAGGTTATGAAAGGACCAGAAGAAAGCGATGACCAGATAGTTTGCTTAGCTAGAATATGTTCCTGGGGGTGTGATTAGCACAGAGACGCTTGGTAAACGGGGAGAACGATATTAGTAAAATGTGAAGTCCTGTTGTTTCGTGTGCAAGTTTTCTTAGCGTGTTAACGTCTTGTGCACCCGAAAGCAAAGCACAGCAGAAAAGCTGAATTCAGCAAGCTGTGGGGAACTTGAGTTCAGTACACACCCTTCTTTCCTCTTGCTAGCTCAGGTAGCTACAAGCTTTATTTTGGAAAGGCTTATTGCACAGTTGGCCCGAATCTCTGTGTATGTGCCCGTGTCTCCCTAACTCAGGCCTCAACCTCTCCTCTCAGCCTCTTCATCAAGTTACCTGCTCCTTTTATATTACACAACTTTTTTCTTTTTAAGTAGGCTCCGTGCCCAACATGGGGCTTGAACTCATCACCCCAAGATCTGAGTTGCATGCTTTACTGACTAAGCCAGGCAGGCACCCCTTACCCACTCCTTTTATAAAAAATTTATTTATTTTAGTGGGGGGAGGGGCAGAGGGAGAGGGAGAGAGAGAATCCCAAGCCAACTCCTCACTGAGCACACGGAGCCCAACTTGGGGCTCGATCCCACGATTGAGATCATGACATGAGCCGAAATCAAGAGTTGGACGCTTAACCGACTGAGCCCCCCAGGCCCCCCAGCTCCTTTTATTTTATTTTAAAGATTTTATTTATTTGAAAGAGAGAATGAGATAGAGAGAGCATGAGAGGGGGGAGGGTCAGAGGGAGAAGCAGACTCCCTGCTGAGCAGGGAGCCCGATGTGGGACTCGATCCCAGGACTCCAGGATCATGACCTGAGCCGAAGGCAGTCGCTTAACCAACTGAGCCACCCAGGTGCCCCAGCTCCTTTTATTTTAAATGATCTTCCCAGTTCTATTGGAATATAATTGACATATTCCATCAGTTTAAGGTGTACAACATAATGATTTGACATATGTATATATTGCAAAATAGTCACCACAATAAGTTAACATTCACCACCATACATAGTTGCAAAATTTTTTTTCTCGTGATGAGAACTTTTAAGATTGACTCCCTCGGCAACTTTCAAATATACAATACAGTATTGCTAATTATAGGCACCATACTGAACATTACACTCCCAGAAATTGCCTTATAACTGGAAGTTCGTGCCTTTTGACCACCTTTACCCATTTTCCTCAACTCCCAAGCCTCTGGCGATCACCAATCTGTTCTGTTCTGTTTCTAGTTCTTTTTTTAGATTTTACATATAAGTAAGATCATAAATATCTTTCTGTGTATGTGTCCCCAACTCTATTAGCCTTGGTCTTATTTTGAGTTATTTTGGGGGGACATGAAGATTTGCAGAGTATCAAGTTCTCAGGAATAGATCACAATTCAGCAAAAAGGTCTGTAAATAAGCCCGAAGAAGAAAAAGAATACACTTGATTTCAAGCCTGAAAAATAAATGAAAGGAAAAAGTATACTCAAAGAAACAAAAATCTTAAAACGCAGAATAGAAACAGAAAGACACCAAGAAAAGTGCCAGATGTCTGGGCTGATACAAGAAAAAAAAAAAAAAAAAAGGAGTGACATCACTTCAGATCAAGTGCAGAAAGCTACAGGAGGACCATCCTATCCTACACTCTCCTACCCTACCCTATCTTATCCTAGGAGGACCTTGAGTACCTGCCACACATTTGAGGCAGGTGTTTATACACATTACCTCATTCATTGGTCCCTATTAACTACTACTATTATTATCCCTCCTTTAGAAACAAAGAATCTGGGGCGCCTAGGTGGCTCAGTTGGTTAAGCGACTGCCTTCAGCTCAGGTCTGGAGTCCTGGGGTCAAGTCCCCGAGTGGGGTTCCCTGCTCAGGTCTGCTTCTCCCTTTTACCCTACCCCTCTCATGTGCTCTCGCTCTCTCTCTCATCCTCTCTCTCAAATAAATAAAAATCTTAAAAAAAAAAAAAAAAATAGAGGGGCGCCTGGGTGGCTCAGTCGTTAAGCGTCTGCCTTCGGCTCCGGTCATGATCCCAGGGTCCTGGGATCGAGTTCCGCATAGGGCTCCCTGCTCCTTGGGAGCCTGCTTCTCCCTCTGCCTCTCTCTCTCTGTCTCTCATGAATAAATAAATAAAATCTTAAAAAAAAAAAAAATAGAGGGGCGCCTGGGTGGCTCAGTCGTTAAGCGTCTGCCTTCGGCTCAGGTCATGATCCCAGGGTCCTGGGATCGAGCCCCGCATCGGGCTCCCTGCTCCGCGGGAAGCCTGCTTCTCCCTCTCTCACTCCCCCTGCTTGTGTTCCTTCTCTCGCTGTGTCTCTGTCAAATAAATAAAATCTTTAAAAACTAAAAAATTAAAAAAAAAAAAAGAAAGAAACAAAGAATCTGAGGGTCAGAAAGATTAAGAAAATTGCCCAAGGTCACATAGCCAGTAAGCGGCATTCAGGTATCATTTTGCCATACTATCTCTCGATAACAAAGCCAGGTGTTTTATTTGTTTACTTATCTTTTTATTTATTTTTTTTGAGTCTTGGCTATTTCCAGCAGAAGGGACTCAACAATCTCTACGGCGGGGCCTTGTGGTCACGCACAGTCTTTAATCTCCACAACCCAGCACAGAATAAACATTTATCAGGATGGCGTTGAAATAGTCACCCTCTCCGGCAGCGCCCCCCACCTCCCCTTTTCACCTTTGTACTCCCGCTCCAGCTCTAACAGGCACGTTCCGGGCTGCCTGGCATTTCCACAGCCCCGACTCCCACCCCTCCCCGCACCAGCAGCCACCCCGAAGTTTCCCCGTCCGGATCCCCGTCCGCAGTGGCACGTCCACACCAGCTCTCGTGTGCATCTCACACCGCGTCGGGGACACACTCGTCTGTTCCCTTGTTGGGTGTCCCCAGGCTGGCACAGACAAGGACCTAGTGAGTCCGCACTTCCCCTCCTCCTAGCCCAGCGCTCGGGGTGCTCAGTGTGCGCTGAACCACGAAAACGGAAAGCCGAGGGATCCAGAGCCCGTTTCGCAGTTCGACAACCACCTCATTTTCCCAAAGGACCCGCCACGTACGGCAACACGGATCAGGGAGGGAGCGCGTTGGGCCCGAATTCTGCAGCCGGGCGGAACGAGGGGTCAAACCGCGGACCCCGCCCCCACCGCACCCCTAGTCTTTGAAGGGTCCTCGCCGGCCGGGGGCACAAAGGGAAGGCGAGACCCGAGTGCGGGGACAGGTCGAGTCGCGGCCCCCGCAGTGGGCAGCCGGGCCTCTCCTAGGGGCCCCCTGGGGAGGCCGAGCCCGGCGCTGCGCGGCAGGGGAAGCCCCGCCTCGGCCCAGGGGGTGGGGAACGCCGAGGCGCGCGTCCGCACGGACCCCGGGGGCCGAAGCGCAGCGCAGCGACCCCCACGGGCCGCCGTCAGCCGCAGACGCACAAAGGCCGGAAGTGCCCCCGCGTCGGCCTCTCGAGGCGCCCTCTCTAGGACCTGGGAGGCCCCGCCTCTCGGTGGTCCCCCAGGCTCGCTGGACGCGCGGACCCGACTACGCCAGGTCCCCGGACGGTACTCCCAGGGCGGCGTGTACCCACGTCCAGGGGCAGCAAAAGGAGTCAAAAGGAAAACAAACACATGGAAATCGAGTCCGGCAGCTCACTTGTGAGAGAGAATGTCCACTTCAAATGCATCCAGGCCTGAGTTTCAGCTGAGGGGTCGGAGCACGGTGTATTGTTTGTCATGCTCGCGTCCCCCGGAGGAGGATCAAACAGGCCTGGAGGAACTTCTGTCGCGCCCAGGGTCTCCCAGGGACACACTTGAATCAGAACCCAGGACTTGTGCCACCACGGCCTGTGCACTTGCCACTGCCTGGGGCTGCCTCTCATCTGAAATGAACACCATGAAAATGAAAACCTAATTGTTCAAAAAAAACCCCCAAAAAACAAAACAAAAAAAACCTAATTGTTCAAACGGCAGGAACCATCTAACAGTTTCACAATTGACCAAATGGGGGGAAAAAAAACCCCACAAAAATTAAAAAAAGCTAAGAACAAAACACCCAAATCGACCAAATGGAGCGTGCAAGAATGCAGAAAAGACCATCTCATACCCATTAGGATTGGCTACTAGTGAAAACACCAAATAGCAAGTGTTGGAAATAGAAAGTGGAGAAATTCGGGAGCCTGGGTGGCTCAGTTGGTTAAGCGACTGCCTTCGGCTCAGGTCATGATCCTGGAGTCCCTGGATCGAGTCCCGCATCGGGCTCCCTGCTCGGCGGGGAGTCTGCTTCTCCCTCTGACCCTCCCGCCTCTCATGTGCTCTCTCTCATTCTCTCTCTCTCTCAAATAAATAAATAAAATCTTTAAAAAAAAAAAAAAAGAAAGTGGAGAAATTGGAGCCCTTGTACATGGCTGGTGGGGATGTAGAAGCTGTCCAGCCACTGTGGAAAACAAGCATGGCAGCTCCTCAAAGCATCCAAAACAAAATTACCATGTGATCCAGCAATTCCACTGCTGGGTATATGCCCCAGAGAATTTAAACCAAGGGCGTGAAGAGATATTGTTCACAGCAACATGATTTACAGTAGTCCCAAAGTAGAAGCAAACCAGTGTCTATTGATGAATGGATAAACAAAAGGTGGTCTACACACACAATAGAATATTATTCAGCCTTAAGAAGGAAGGAAATTCTGACACCGATCCTACTGTGGTAATCATTTTGCAATATATAATTGTATCAAATCATCACATTTTACACCTTCAACTTACACTATGTTATATGTCAATCATACCTCAACAGAGGTGGGGGCATCTATCTATTCTCTTTAAAAAAATCAAACAAATGGGGTGCCTGACTGGCTGAGTCAGTAGAGCATGCAACTCTTGATCTCAGGGTTCTGAGTTCAAGCCCCATGTTGGGTGTAAAGCCTACTTAAAAAAAAAAAATCAGGGGCCCCTGGGTGGCTCAGTCGGTTAAGTGGCTGCCTTCGGCTCAGGTCATGATCCCGGGGTCCTGGGATCGAGCCCCGCATCGGGCTCCCTGCTCAGCGGGAAGCCTGCTTCTCCCTCTCCCACTCCCCCGGCTTGTGTTCCCTCTCTCGCTGTCTCTCTCTGTCAAAAAAAAAAAAAAAAAAAAAAAAAATCACATTAGAGGAAAATCCAGTGAGCCACTCAAGTCAGGACCCTCCTGAAAATATAAATGTGGCCAAAGTCCCAGGCATTTATCAGGACTTCTTACACATCTGAGAAATTTTACATTGGTCAGAAATTCTAGCATATGGGGTGATGCTGCCAGTTGTAACTCAAGCCTAGAGAAACATTAGAAAAGCTACCCTGGAGAAAAACACCTTAAAGAAGGTTCAAGACTTCTTTGGGGGAGGGGCACCTGGGTGGCTCAGTTGGCTAAGTGTCGGACCCTTGGTTTCAGCTCAGGTCACGATCTCGGGGTCCTGGGATGGAGCCCCCTGTTGGGCTCCACACTCAGTGTGGAGTCTGCTTGGGATTCTCTCTCCCTCTCTGTCTGCCCCTCCTGCTCATGCTCTCTCTCTCTCTCAAATAAATAAATAAACCTTAAAAAAAAAGGACTTCATTTGGCTTTAAACAATTTACAGCAGAGGAAAATGGTCACCCAAATATGTGAGAAAGTCTTCCCTCCTACCTCAGCTCTTACCACAGTAGAACTAGAAATGCAGCTTTGTGAAAAATCATTGCATTCTGTTTGATCAGCAGGGGTTTGGATTTGCCAATGTTCTGCCTTAAGTATCTTCTTTGGCTTAAGATTCTAGTCCTGCTTTTTCCAGTAGGGTAGGCATTAGCCACAGGTGGCTACTGAACACTTGACATGTGTCTAATCCCAATTGAGATGTCCTTTGATGTAAAATACATACTGGATTTCAAAGACTTCATATGAAAAAAAGGAATGTAAATGTAAGATATATATCAATAACATTTAAAATTAATAATTTAAATATTTTAATTAATTTTGTAAAGTGTAAACTTTATCATTTAATAGCTTAAAAATAATTTTAAATGTATATGTGGAAGTGATATTTTGGACAGATCAGGTTAAATTAAAAATAGCATTAAAGTTAATTCCACCTGCTTCTTTCTGCTTGTCAAAATGTGGCTACTAGAAAATTTAACATTTTGTATGTGCTTGCATTATATCTACATCAGAAAGCACTATTTTAATTCTTTTGGTCCTGATGGGCTAATCACACTGATGACAACAACAACAGCAAAACTGCAAGCTTGTTGATGGCCGACGTTTATTTTATTTTAAAGATTTATATATTTATTTGAGAGAGAGAGCATGCTCAAGCACACACAAGTGAGGGGGGGGGGCAGAGAGAGGAAAGGGGAGAGAATCTCAAGCAAACTCCCTGCTGAGTGCGGAGCCTGATGCTGGGCTTGATTCCAGGACCCTGAGATCATGACTTGAGCCGATCATGACCCTGCTCGTGCTCTCTCTCAAATAAATAAATAAAATCTTTAAACAACAACAAAACCCAAGAGCATAAATAAGTTGCCTAGAGTGCTCACATAGGAACTGGAAGATCCAGGAGTGGCTCTGGAGCCGACTAACTCTCGGCTGGTGTGTCCTCTTAGAAGCACGAAGCGACTTCAGACAGATTTGCAGTAACCAAAGCCAAAAAGCCTTATTTGGAAAGCTGAATGCCAGCTTTATTACTTTTTAGGCAAAGCTACTCCCAGGTAGAGAATGAAGATTGAGAACTTCCCTTTCTTTCAGTAGGAAGATCTACTCAGAAAAGTAAATTCAACCCAGAAATTTCCCTTATTTAAAAATGGACATGGGCGCCTGGGTGGCGCATCGGGCTCCCTGCTTGGCAGGGAGCCTGCTTCTGCCTCTGACCCTCCCCCCTCTCATGTGCTCTCTCTCTCTCATTCTGTCTCAAATAAATAAATAAAATCTTAAAAAAAAAAAAAAGGACATTAGAGACCAAGGAAGTAACTGATTTAAAGGTTTTCTTCAAATCGGCGTATGTTTGAAGTAGATCCCTCTGTCACATCCTTTGCCATGTGTTGGGACTGTTGTCTCAAAAGCCTGGCCTATTGATAAAACTATCTGGGTCCAACAGTCAGTTCTGGATGAATCCAAGCCCTGCTGTCCCTTAGCATGATGTCCTCAAGGTTCATCCCTGTTGGAGCATGTGTCAGAATTTCCTTTTTTTTTTTTTAAAGATTTTATTTATTTATTTGAGAGAGAGAGAGTGCGAGAGAACACAAGCAGTGGGAGCAGCAGACGGAGAGGGAGAAGCAGGCTCCCCGCTGAGCAGGGAGTCTGTCGTGGGGCTCGATCCCAGGACCGAGATCATGACTTCAGCTGAAGGCAGACGCTTAACTGACTGAGCCACCCAGGCGCCCCTGAAATTTCCTACTTTTTAAGGTTGAATAATATTCCATTGAATGGCTAGACCACATTCACTCTTCGATGGACACTCTGGTCGTTTCCACCTTTCTTGGCCTTTAAAAAAGGAAATGACATGATCTCACCTGTGTTGTCAGAGCGTCAAGGATGATGGGAAAGGCCGGCGACTGGGGAGGACTGTGCACTGCCCGAGGGAGGCACAGTCAGACAGGAGCAATCTGGGTGGACAAAAGGACCTGAGTGAGAGCCTGTTTTGGTTTTGGTGACATCTAGGCTGTCTGGGGTGAAAGGGAGGGGTAGGAACCAAAGGTCTTAGTTTGGGTGGTTAGGAGGGTAAAGATGCCCTTAACTGAGATGGAGGAATCAGGAGGAGGGAGAGGGAAGAGGAGGGAGGGGGAGAGAGGAGGGGGAGAAGGTAAAGGGGGAAGAGGGGGAGAGAGGAGGGGGAGAAGGTAAAGGGGGAGGAGGGGGAGAGAGGAGGGGGGAGGAGAGAAATTGTTCTGGTTTCCTCTGGGGATGGGGTGGAGGGGGAAGATCGTGCTGGTATTTGAACTTGGGATTCTGAGGGGTCTTCAGGACATTCAGGTGGAAATGCTGGGGGACAGGTGTGAAAACGAAGTGAGATGACCTCATGAAAGGGATCAGCAAACCAGGGTTCCCGCCAGCCCTACACGTTCTTAAAGCGGCTGAGCCTCTCCCAATCCGTTAGCATGGGTACATAGCGCCCTCTCGTGGCAGTATGGTGCAACTGCAGTTGAGCCTACCACCTAGCGAGGAAATGTCTTTCGGAATCCTGAAAGGGGCCCCTTTAGCCTGAGAAGGAAATCTGACACTGACACGCCCAATGTGTTTTAAGATCCTTATGTAAGGATTGGGTGCTCAAGGGTCCAGGGAAGCCGACTGCTCCCTCAGCAGGTGTTGTGAGCCTAGGAGGCACCTGTGGGACCGGATGGCTGAGAGAAGGCAAGGCAAAGTTAATGGGGCATAGTGAAAAGAGAACAGTGTGTATATTGAAATTATTTTGGGGTCACCCTCATGCTCCCAAATTTCCTTTTAACTATTAATGTACAGCTATTAATATTTAATTTTCCAGCCAGGCAGCTTTAGTTTAACGAAAATTGTCTGCCTAGGTGGTCCCTAAGCAACATTACTACCTGGGAAACATTTTGCTTTGAGCTTCTTTCTTCTTTTTAAAAAGCTTATTTATTTGTTTAAAGTAGGCTCCACACCCAACGTGGGGCTCGAACTCACAACCCTGAGACCAAGAGCCGCATGCTCCACCGACCGACCGAGCCAGCTAGGTGCCCCTTGCTTTGGGCTTCTTATCTCCTTCTAATTGGCCCTGTCTCAGTTTAAGGAAAGGGCATTTCAGAAGGCCGAGCTTTTATTTCAATACTACACCCAGGAATGTCTCAAATGGCAGAAACTGCCTGGTGGCAGGCTGTTATCAGTTAGGACACAGGTTTGATGGCTGTGAATGAGACTCCAAATGTGAGCGGCTGAAACAAGACAGAGGATTGTTTTTCTCACATTTGTAAAGTCTGGATTTAGGCGGTTTGGGGCTGGGCTGGGGGCTCCACCGGCAGGCACCTGGCACTCTGGTTGCTTCCAGCTTTCTGCTCCACTGTCCCCAGGGTGTGGTTCTCAATGTCACAGTTGAAGATGGAGCTCCAGGCACCACACCCAATCCCAAGGAGCAGGATGAGGAAGACCAAGGGGGAAGGAGGGCTCACCCCTTCCCTGTAAGGGCCTCACCTGGGAGTTGCATGGAAAACATTTCTGTTGTCTTGAGGAATAAATGAATTAATGAGTTTTGAACAGTACCTGGCTTAAGAAGGCCTTTCTCTCAGTAGCAATAACCATGATAGAATACTTAATATAGCTAATTATTTTTTTAAAAATTTATTTATTTGAGAGAGAGCGTGCAAGTGAGTGGGGGGTGGGCAGAAGGAGAGGGAGAGAAAGAATCCCAAGCAGGCTCCACCTGGAGCCCAATGTAGGGCTTGATCTCACGACCCTGAGATCATGACCTGAGCTGAAATCAAGAGCTGGATGCTTGGGGCGCCTGGGTGGCTCAGTGGTTGGGGGTCTGCCTTCGGCTCAGGTCGTGATCCCAGGGTCCTGGGATAGAGCCCCGTGTTGGGCTCCCTCCTCGGCGGGGAGCCTGCTTCTCCCTCTCCCACTCCCCCTGCTTGTGTTCCCTCTCTCGCTGTGTCTCTCTCTGTCAAATAAATAAATAAATCTTAAAAAAAAAAAAAAAAGAGTTGGATGCTTAACCGACTGAGCCACCCAGACACCCCTGTAGCTAATAATTTTTGAATGTTTATTACATACCTGCCACTAAAGAGTGTTACCTGTGTTGGCTCACTTAACCCTCATCCCATTCTGGGGTATACACTACTGTTATTTTACAGACAAGAAAACTGAGGTAGAGAGATCACACAGTTATAAACCGCAGAGCTTCCAGTCAAAACCATTCAATCTTATTCCAGAGACTGCTTACTTAGCCAGTAACCCATACTAACTCCCATGTGCACTATTTTGTATATATATATATTTTTTGGAGGGGGTTTAGTATTATATTAAGAATTTATTCCCATATCGAAGACACATTGTTCTCAGGCCACTGCAACCTGACCTGTGTTTGGTTCTCCAGACCCCTTACATAGCTTGGGTAGAGAGGAAGTCTGAGTAGGAGACAGGATATGCCTGAAGGCTTGAGCCAGGAGGCCTGGGAGAGCCCTTCATTGGGTTCCTAAAGAGAAGGGGCAAATACCAGATTCAAGGCCAAAGGTGCGGAACTCCATTGCAAACAATAACCTGTATAAATCAGGGCGCCCTGATCAATCCCGAGGAAAACATCCAGTCATTCCTGGGTATTCTATTTTTATTCCTTTTTTTTTTTTTTTAAAGATTTTATTTATTTATTTGAGACAGAGAGAATGAGAGAGAGAGAGCACATGAGAGGGGGGAGGGTCAGAGGGAGAAGCAGGCTCCCTGCCGAGCAGGGAGCCCGATGCGGGACTCGATCCCGGGACTCCGGGATCATGACCTGAGCCGAAGGCAGCCGCTTAACCAACTGACCCACCCAGGCGCCCTATTTTTATTCCTTTTAAAGCAATTGTGATTGGGTTTCCTTTTTTCTTTAATATTTCCCAACTATTTGTTGTTGGTATATAGGCAATCTATTGATCTTGTATATTTGCTTGTCACCCACATTTCTGAACTCTTTGACTTATTTCAGGGAATTGGCCATTGATTTTCTTGAGTTTTCTAGGTAGGAAGGCAGAGCATCTGCTAATAAGTGTCAATTCATTTCATGATTGTTAGTATTTGAACTCATTTCCTCTTGTCTTAAGGAATTAACTTAGAAGTGCCAGAAAAATATTGAATAATTGTGGAAATAGAGATTCTGGTTTTATTCCTGACCTTAATGGGAATGTGCTCATGTTTCATTAAGTGAGGTAACTGTTTTTCTTTTAACATTATATCATATTTTTTTCAAATGTAACAAACTGTTGGCTGCTTACCCCGAAATAATCTCCCTCCTTCTTGTGTGCTAAAAAATGCGCTCTGATTTTGACAAGAATTGACAGAAAACTCTTAATCTCACGAAAGGGACCCAGCCTGTGACATGTACTTGGAAACTGGCTTTGGGCAGTGAGATGTAAATTGAAGTCGGAAGGGGTGGGTGGGTGTGTCTTCCTAGGAAGGTTTCCCTCCGTGAACAAAGGCAGGAACTGTGGTGGGGTGAGTAGCGGGGGTGGGTGGTGGGTGGGGAGAGGTTTTGGTCATTATCTTAGGGCCATGCTTCCGGGCTTTGAGCTGAAATTGTTGAGGACGCCTTCCTGACACCTGCTGCAATTATTTTTGTGACCAGTAGGGGGAGACAAAAAAACCCCATAGAGACGTAATCCCGGAGCTGAGAAAAATCCCTCGTTTGTTGTATGAACCATCTGCAGTCAAGTATGCTATTCCTTGCAGCTGAGGGGCATTCCTAAATGCCACATTGGTTAAGGAGGTCTCCTTCTGTCACTAGTTTACTGTTTTGCCTGAAGTAGGCACTGGGATTTGAAGTTCAAAGCCGAACGCAAGCCCTTGAACCAGAGCAGGTGAGAGCGAGGAGCATCGGGTCAGGACTGAAGAAGGGAGCAAATAAACTCTGGGGCAGCCACGGGCTGGAGGAGCCGGTCCAAGGGGGGCTTCACGGAAGCGTTTCGGTTGGATCTTTTCCTCTCTCTGCCAGCTCTTAGTTTAGAATGATCGATAACAGTTTTTCACCTCCCAGGTAGAAAGCACTTCTGCTTCCCGGAGCTCTGCTGTGGTCGGGGATATAAATCCAGCCACCTTGGCTTCCTGGGTTCCAGGGGTGCGTGGGCATTTCCTGGCACTCTGGCGGGAGGAGACCCCGCCCCCGTGAGCACGACCAGCCTGCACCTTTGCCTTTCGACCACGAGGGGGCGCGTAGGACACGCTGAAGCTGCGTCTGGAGGGCTAGGGAGGGGTTTCTGGAAGGACAAGCTCATCCGAGGGTGTGCAGGCAGGCCAGGTAAGGGGAGGATGCGAGCGTGGGGCGTAATTGGGACCTTAGCTTGCAGCTCCGGCTAGTGGGGGAGAAGACAGAGGTCTGAGCGGTAAGAGCGAGGAAGGACGCAGAAAGGAATAGCACGGATTGCTTTGGAGGCTGGTTCTGGGGGGTGGGGGGGAGCTACACTGGGAACCAGAGCAGGGACTGGGAGTACTGGAAATACTATTCTACTATTCCAGGTGGGTCATCTTGAAAATGTTTCCTCCGATGAGAAGCAGGAAGCTTGCAAGTGCTCCAGCAGTAGGGATCAGGTGGGTGAGAGCCATCAAAGGGGCTGAGGCTGGAGGCTGTGTGTGACATAGCCTGTGGGGGAGGGTGCTGCCAGAAGTGACTCCGATCCAAGGCTTGGGATCCGAATTTGAGTCACCACTCTCCCCCACAGCTCCTATCTAACCCGTCAGCAAACTCAAGGCTCATCGGTCCATCTGCAAGTCCTGTAGGCTTGATGTCCAGAATATATCCTAAACTCTGGCTGCTTGCTCCCTTCACAGCTGCTAGGATTCCAGTCCAGAGTCCTTCCGGGGACTTGTTTCTGGTCTCCTTGTTTCCACCCTTGTGTCACCATTGTCCCTTCCTCACACAGCAGCCAAAGTGATGTTTTAGAAACCTAAAGCAGGGGCGCCTGGGTGGCTCAGTCGGTTAAGTCTCTGACCTCAGCTCAGGACATGATCTTGGGGTCCTGGGATTAAGCCCCGCACCACTGGGCTCCCTGCTCAGAGGGGAGCCTGCTTCTCCCCCTCCCTCTGCCCCTGCTCTCGCTCTCTCAAATAAATAGATAAGATCTTAAAAAAAACAAAAAACCTAAAGCAAATCCTACTGCCATCTTGGTTAGAACCTACCAGGTGTTGCCGTTTGCAGTAGAAACTCCTTCCCAAGGCAAACGATGCCTTGCACAATCTGACTGCTACCTGCCTTTTCAACATCCTCTCTTATGACACTCCAGCCCACTGGTCATTATTCTGCCTTTCAAATACCACGATTGTTCCTGCCCTGGGGACTTGGCATTCGCTATCCCCTCTGCCCCAAATGCTCTTCCCCCAGATATTCCCATCGTTGATTCCTTTCCTTTCACTTGGAAAGGAACAAAAAGGAGAATGGTCTGGGATGACGCTGAGATAGAGTGGACATTGGCTTCACTCAATGTCTTTCTGGAAATCTTCCCTGATATTTCTGAGAGACATCTCAGCATGGACGAGTAAAAGTTGGAATTACTGATCGTGGTAGTGGTCATGGGAGGAGGTAAGATGTGGGCTGAACCTTGACAGAGGGTATTGTTTCAATAAGCAGAATAAGTTCTAGTGACAAGCCAGATTGGAGAAGCAGCATTCAACCAAAATTGGAGAGGACCTTAACAGCAACTACATTAAGTCCCATATCCTGTTGGCATCTCCTGCCTAAATCCGAGCCCTCCATCCCTGCAGTCTAGCTGGTGAACTATCCCCAGAGGAATTTTCGAGAGAGACAAAATACTACTAAGTGACTGAGGAATTGCCAAGGAGACAGTTTGTGGCAATGAGGTCCTCCTGGGGTGGGGTATTCTCAGAGTGCACTTGAACTTGGTCCTGCCTGAAGGAGAACCTCCTGGTTCTCTGTTGGGTGGGCAGGAGGTGCTCGTGGAAGGACCCACGGTGTGGGTCCCTGGTGTGCCCGGTGATGCCCACAGCTCAGCCCCACCCTCAGTCATGTCCCTTGTCAGGCCCCTGTGGCCCTCCCCTCAGCCATCTCACGCCCACCTGGTCAGGAACAATCTTTCATCTCTTCTTGGCCAGCTGTCTTGCCCTTCACTTCCTCCTCTGAAATCTCAATCTCTCCGGGAAGTTTCTCTGGATGTCTGAGTGGCTCTGTGTCCCTCTCCCCTTCCCCCACAGCTGGCCAGTCCTGGGGTCTCCTGAGGTTCCCTCCCCCTGCCCACCCCCAACCCATCTCTCCTGCCGTGGTGGGG
This sequence comes from Mirounga angustirostris, assembly GCF_029215605.1. Classification (NCBI taxonomy): domain Eukaryota; kingdom Metazoa; phylum Chordata; class Mammalia; order Carnivora; family Phocidae; genus Mirounga; species Mirounga angustirostris. Next base: position 173,575,873 of record NW_026991713.1, read on the forward strand.
CGGGGTCTCACATTCCAATCTGCCTTAGCCTGCCTGTTCCTGTGGACTTTGGGTTTCCTTATTGATCTGAAATCCTTCTCCTGTCACGTGGTTTTCTTTATTTGTTCATGGCCATATTTTTCCATCGTGACTATTTGGATTGTTTTCCTCTGCGGCCTGTACCGTTCAAACAGGACTTTTTTTTTTTTTTTTTGGTTCTAGAGGAGAGGAATGTGGATTTCACATAGACTGAGGAAGCTATTTCTCAGCTTTGATTTCCAAACTGGGTCAAAGTATCAAAAATGACAAGCAGAACCTTCAAATTTAGGCTTTCAAGAAAGACTAAGGGTCAGCTCAGCATACTGAATGTGGGGGATGATTTCCTTAAGGAGCCCAACTCGGAGGCCCGGGGCTGGGAAGGGAAGGAAGTGTGCGTCACGCAGATGAGCTTCATAGAAAGGTCAGGGGTGAGAGGTCTGTTCTGTCTTTTGGGGTTTTCAAACCTGTGGACGGTGGTGGGTAACTGGGTTAAAAAAAAAAAAACAAACTCAAGTGAATTTGGAGGGAGTCCAAGAACATCTGATTCCTGTTTTCCTGGGAGTGCGTCCTGGAGGGAGGAAGCCTCTCAGATGAGCTAGGGTCTCTGGCGACTCCAAGACCAGAAGGTGTGGGAACCTGGAATGGAGGGGGGCTGCTCACTGGGAGGAGGCAGGTCTGGGCAACTGAGGCACAGAAGAGGCGTGGGTTGTATTAAAGAGGTTCTACGACCTCGCAACAGAGGGGACATCCACAGTGGGCTCCTGAACAAGGCGCAAGGGACCAGACGGTCCACGCCCTGCTACAGTGGACCCCCCAGGGCAGGATGCCCTGTAAACGTTGCTTTAAGTCGATACCAAGAATTTCAAATGAATCGAAGGCTGAGAAGCACAGGATGAAGGGTAACATCTACTCCCATTTTTGTATCATCTCTGTTTAAAAAAATACTTTTCTACATTGTGTGCTAGGCAAGGTGATTACTGTTGATTTGATCCACAGATTAGATTAATGGGGTTTTGCAAGACAACTGAGCCGTGAGTCAGCTCCGTGGCCGGCATTCTCGGCTTCTATGTCCCTCAATCCACCACCTGACCCCTGGCCTCTAGAGCTCGTCTCTCCTGTCCCGCAGGAGGGGTGGCTACTGCCCCCGGGTGCCCTCGGAGCCTTCAGCCCTCGCTCCCGCCCACAGCACAGTGAGGGGCTGGGCCAGGCTGCTGTGCTTCACCCGGCAGGAGTAGGAGCCAGAGCCGGAGCGGGAGGCTCTGTCCTGCGGGGAAACTGACATCACCACCCAGGACTGGTAAGTGCTGTTTCCGCTGGGAACAACGTCTCCCCCCTCAGCCTCCTGTGTATCGTCCCCCTGAATCCAGTGCAGCTCAATTTCTCGTGGGTAGAAGCCATCGGCTCGGCACTTGAGTGTCTGAGTTTCTGCTGGGGTCCAGTGGCTGGTGATGGACACGGTGGGGGGATCTGCGAAGGGACAGAGCGTGGACATTGAGGGTCTGCCCTCGGTGGCTCCCGCTCACGTCCCTTCCCTCCCGCTCTCTGGGCGTCAGTGATGAGCAGAACTCCAAGCTCTGTGTCTGCCTCCCCAGGGAAACTTTGCGAAGATCAGGCAAGGCCGAGGGTTCCCAGGAGCCTCCCCGTTGGATCGTGGAATGACCACAACAGCCCACGGGCTCCCCTGTCCCTCCACCGTGTATTGACATCTGATGGCAAGAAATTGTGACTACCCCCCCATACATTTTTCTATTTTTTCCCAAACTTCTGAGTGAGCTTTGGGGCTCCCTCCTCCCCCATTCTCAGCTCGGTGTCTTAATTCTGCCTGTGGCTCTCTCCGTCAGACCCATGCCTGCTCTGTCCCACAGGACCCTCGTTCTCACTGTTTCCCAAACCGAAGTCTCAGCTTGGGACAACCAGGCTCTGACAGGCAGGCATTTCCCACACCTGCCTTCAGCCACTGCCCAGCCGGGAGGCATCATCCGAGAGACACCACCTGGGCCTGAGATGCTCCCCAGGCTCCCAGCCTGAGATCACCTTGGTCTTTCTCAGCTCAGCACGGGGGGAGCAGGACCTAGGAAGCGGGGGGTACCTTGTCGGTCCAGGTGGATCTTGCTGAACTGCAGGTAACTCCGCAGCATCGCTGGGCACTCCTCCTCCAGATAGGCCTTGGCCCGCAGCACGTAGACCTTTTCCGCCTCCCACTTCTGCTTGGTGTTCAGAGCGGCTGGGTCCTGGGGGACCCAGGCTGGGATTTCTTTGTTGAACTCGATGAAGTTCCTTCCATCGTAGGCGTACCTCCAGAATGCTCCACTGCTTTTGTTATTCCGGAGCTCACAGCCAAACATTCCCTGAAAGGTGTGAGCCCCTGCACCCGCCCCGGGCCCCCCAGGGAAGTCAGTCAGCCTGGCATTGACTCCGTTTTAATAACTTCGACTCCTACCCAGTTTGCAGAAACAACAGGAAGCGAGGTTTTGGAAATCTCAGCATGTGGTCCCTTTATCTTGGCAAATGGGTTATGAGTCACACATACAGCAGAAGAGGGAAAGGTGCTTTGGTTTGGTGTTTTAGGCCCGTCTGAGCTGCGATGTATCCTTCCCGGCTGGGGAGGGTCAGGGATTGCAGACCATGCACCGCGCTCCCAGCTTCCTGCCCCCCACCGTCCGGCATCATCTCATCTAGTGAACGTCGAATACACTGGGAGTTCTTAGGAACCTGACAGAACCACACTGAAGTGCCATCTCCAAGTTAAATAGAAATTATTCGGAGTTTTATACAGATTACCAAATCTCTCCTTTTTCTCGCTGTTCTAAGTGGAGCTCATGTTACCGCTTGAGTAAACATGATGTGATCACGGCTCCCCTCTATTCTGGGGCCTAAGATCTTCATTACGAATCTCTGAAGCCCCCTCTCAGCCCAGTGAGCAACAAGTCTTGGAAACTGGCCTCCTCTGGGAGGGGGACACAACTGGCGGGGACCCGATACTGATTAGCGCTGTGGGCCCAGGCTCTGATCCCAAGCTCCCTGGGCGCAAACGGCAGATCTCTCTCCGCCCCGACCTGGCGTGAACTTGAGCGTTTACCCTCCCTGTGCTTTGGTCTTCTCGGCTTGGAAACAGCGACGGCCACAGTGCTGCTTTAGAGCGTTGCTGTGAGCGTTCCCAGTGTTGACGGCTGTGCCTGGCCCATAGTAGGTGCTCAGGAAATGTTATTCTCACACCCTCCATTCCTCTCTTTACCCTCTTTACTCATAATTACTTGCTTCAGCATTTTTATTCCAGCCCATCAGATGTCTGCTGGGTCCTTCCCGGGCACCCGGGTACCTCACCCTCTCCTACTTCTGATGCACAGTGCGGGCCCTTTTCCTTACCAGGGCTTCCCCTTCCTTATCCTTCAGATGTCTGCGTACCTCTGGCCTCCTGTAGGAAACTCTCAGATTCTACGTAGCTTCTTAGGCATTTTTGTGCTCAGAAACCCATCTTTCGACACTCACCCTATGATGATTTAGCATCAACAGTTCACCAGCCTGTGACTGGCTGACTTGGGACATAGGGTTGGGGATGGGGGGTTGGGGGGTGGGGAGGTCCCGGCTCCTCCTCCTCCTCCTAACACAATTCCAGATGAGCCCTCCCAAGTCCGCTCCTTATGGACAGGAGGGTCTTTAGGATTCCATGTAACTCTAACAGTGTGTGGCTTTGAATTCAGTCCCTACTAAGCTCCCAGTATGGGCCACAGTTTGTGTGAGGCAGTTTCTCTCAATCATTCAACATATTTCATTTGAGCAGGTTATTAGTGGCTGTCCCAGGTGATGGGACGATTGGGGAGATCAAGACCGACGATGTTCTAGCTTTCATGGAATTTGCATAGGTAAGTTTTGTGGAATCTTTTGAAGGCTCCAATTTCACAGATTCAGACCAGATAATTAAGAACATGTTCATTGTCAAACAGCTAGTGACTGGCCGGGCCACCATGTGAACCCAGGTCTGACGGACCCCAGGGTTAGCTCACTCTTCCCAACATCCCTGGGCAAGGGAGCCTGATGCCTTCTAAAGTAGGATCAGCCTCAGACAGGTTGGGCTGTGCAGTTGAGAGGTGACGCATGCCGGGATGAGAGCTGACTCTGACATCACTTCCTGTCAGAGCTGAGGCCTGGGAGTGAGGATGGGATGGGATGGGGCAGGAGGAGAGCGGATGCGCTGTGGGGTTGGGGGGATGCAGAGTGTCTGCGTATTTCTACCCTGCTCTCTGTTCCTCCTTCGGGATGGGGATTACTTCCATCCTGCTGACCCCTTTCCACTCACCCCTGCAGGGCTGCCTCTTGAGCTAAGACCCTCCACCCCAGCAGTCCACGGTCCACTGACCTTCTGTATCCTTGTAATAGTCCATGATGTCCTTCAGGGTCACCATGAAGATGTCCTCCCTGGCCTTCTGAAGTTCACTCTCGTTCTCCCAGTCCTCTATTCCTTCCATCTGGCTCCAGGGGTACGAGGGTATGGCCTTCCTATCTTCACTGTCATAGTGAAAGAAATCCTGGTCATTGAGGTAGGCCGTGGCCTGGAAGCTGAGGAAGCCGTCCCTGGGCTTGGACAGCCCAGTGTAGAAGAAGCTCAGAGAGTAAGGCCCTGAAAAAGAGGAGGACTTTGAGGTGTGGGGTCCATGCAAGGGATGCCCAATGTGGGGCAGCAGAGGGCCAGGAAGGGGGCTGTGGCCACTGGTCCTCGTCCTCCCCAGCCCTCAGCCTCACCACTCTGGAGGCTCACCCAAGTGCAAAGGGCCCTACCTCTATCCTGGGTATGGTACTTCAGACACCATTGTGTTTTCACTTCATTGTTTCTTCTTGACACATAAGAAGGTAATATTTCTCAGCCTCCTTGTATGTATTTTGGGATCATGCGACTGCATTCTGGGGATGTGAGTGGGAGTGATGTCTTTCTTCTGGTCTGAGGCCCTATTAACTGGTTTGTTCTGTCTTTCTTTTATTTATGTGATGACTGTGGAGACCTCAGGATGAAACCAGGAGTCCGAAGATGCAAATACCCCAGATTCCTGAGTCACCCCAGGGAAGACAGGAACGTTGCCTTATCTGTATTCACTTTACACAAGCAAGAAATAAACCACTTGTTGGGTTAAGCCACTAAAAACTTTGTTACTGGAGCACGACTTAATCTAAGACATAGAATTCGAATGTGTAGGAAGAATTTACCAGAAAACTCAGGAGATGACCTAGAATGGATTGGCACAGGGTAAGGTCAGGATCTGGATCTCAGAATTCCCAGGGTTGTACCTTGCGTTTTGGTGTGAGGCAGGGGCTTGGAGAAGGGGGACATTTCCAATTAATTCAGGATATAACTCACATCGGGGTTAATAATGTTGGAGGTTCTATGGATGATTCCTAGTTCAAGTACTGAAATTATTCTTGCTAATTAGTTTCTCAATGTGATTAACTTTAGACCTCGTGTAAAGCAGATTACCCTTCACAGTGGGTGGGCCTCATCCAATCAGTTGAAGGCCACAAGAAAGAAGCCCAGTCCCCCAAAGAAGAAGGAATTCTGCCTCCACACTGCCTTTGGACTCAAGATGGTAACACTGACTCTTCTCCGGGTCTCCGGCCTGCAGATTTCAATTGTGCCATCCAGTTCCTTAAAATCAATCTCTTTTCCTGTATTTATATCTTGTCTGTTCTGTTTCTCTGGAGAACCCTGACTAATACAGATTTTGGTGTAGGGTGTGATTAACATTTTAAAATAAAACATGCATCCTCATAGTTTTTAAATGTAACGAATTTCAGACATGCACAGTTTAGCTTACATTTCTTCATGTAATTGGTGGCCAGGAAACAGCCTCATTTTCCTATCCTAGTGTGGACTCTGGAGCTTCCCAGATTCCAGCTGGCTTCTTTCCCCCTAACTTGCCCTCAGGGCTAATGGTAGCACTGTGGTCTGACTGTGGGGGGAGGGGATCATTTTCCTTGTACAACCGTCCAGTTAACCTGCCTTCACATCTGCCCCTTAGGGTTGTTCCCTCTTTCTCTGAGAACCAGACAGATTCACCCAGCCACTGGAAGAAAGCAAGGGACAGAAAGTTCTACCTGTGTGGCTCCTGCTTTGTGTGTGACCCTCGCCAGGTCACTTCACCTCTTTGGTCTCAGTTTTGCTCATTTGTAAACTAAGGGTTTTAGCTTCTGATTCTTAAGGCCTCACTGAGCATGAGTTCAGAGGCTCCCTCAAGGCTTCTCGACGTTTGTGAGCTGAGTTGGGTGACAGCCTTGGACACTCACTCCCACGGTATATCTGGGAATCCCAGCTGCATTAGAGGCCCTTCTCCAGCCCATCTGTCCCCCAGAGCCACCCTGGCTTCCTCACTCACCAGCTTGGGTCTCCTGAGGGACTGCAGGACCCAGAAGGAGTAGCAGGGACAGCAGGACAGACACCACTGTAACCATTTTGCCTGACCGGAAGATTCTGGACTGCCCTGGATCATGGAGCTCAGAGCAGACTACTTGGAAATAAAGCCAGGTGTAGTTCTGGGAATGATTGGGCTGTGAGCCCAGCCTGGGAAAGGTGACTCCACAGCCAATAAGCACTCAGGACAGGCTCCTCCTCTGACAGTGACAGCGAAGGATGCACAAGCCACCCCGGGCAGAGGTTGCACTCAGCCAGCTCACAGACCGTGTGCAGACTGAGAGCCAAGCCGGGCTGGGACTGTGTATCCCCCAGGTGACAGAATGCCAGGGCACGAGGGAGGAGGGAAGCGGGAGTGTTAAGTGGCAGGTGCCTGGGGTGTGTGTAGCCTTTCCAGTCTATCACCCTAGGCTCACTGCGGGGGGGTTGGGGTGTTGTCAGACCGCCTCTGGAAAAGTTCTGCACATGGCAGACCCCAGCTAGGGTGGGACCCTCTCTCTCTCTCTCTCACCCAGCACACTGGAGTTCTGCGTGGAGGACATTCACATCTCTGCCTCCCTCCCTTTCTTTTTTCTTTTAAAGATTTTATTTTTTTATTTGAGAGAGAGAATGAGATAGAGAGAGCATGAGAAGGGGGAGGGTCAGAGGGAGAAGCAGACTCCCTGCTGAGCAGGGAGCCCGATGCGGGACTCGATCCCGGGACTCCAGGATCATGACCTGAGCCGAAGGCAGTCGCTTAACCAACTGAGCCACCCAGGCGCCCCGTCTTTTTTTTTTTTTTTTTAAGATTGATTTATTTATTTGAGAGCGAGCGCGCGCGCACTTACGTGAGTGGGGGAGGGGCGGAGGGAGAGGAAGGAGCCGGACCCTGAGATCGCGACCCGAGCTGAAACCACGAGTTGGACGCTCACCCGACGGAGCCGCCCAGGCGCCCCTTCCTATGCTTGGGGAATCCAGGCCTTTCCACCCTGGGGGCAGAAGTAGCCCGATGCCCCTTTGGGCTGCCTCCTCGCAACGGAACGGGGGCGCCCGGCTTGGGCTCGGTCAACGGACGCCGCGCCCTGGCCGCGGGGGCAGGTGTCGCGGAAGCGCAGACGGCGACAGAGCGGGCGGCCCCTCCTGGGAGCAGCGGGTCTGCAAGCGGGGGGCGTGCCCCGCGTCCGGGGAGGTGGTGTCGTTGGTCCCTCCTCCCGGCCGCGGTGTGTGTTTGCAGGACTTGTTCAGTGGTGTGATTTTTGCCCTGGGCTTCTCCCACCTAATTCCGAGGCGGGGTCTTCCAGTCTCTCCGTTGATCCCGACGGCTAACCGATAAACCTGTTTGTTTTCTGCTTCAGGTGGGAGTTCGATTCTGTTTCAGCAACTGAAGATTCTGCTGATAATGAAATTGGGACAGGGAAATGCAGGGAGGGTAACCGGGCTTGATCGCAGGGCCGGACGGACTGGGGCTGAATGCAGAGACGATACACACGTTTTGGGAACCTTCTTGCAGGCTGTGGTTTTACTCCGTGGAGAGTTACCCACCTGACTGAGTTCTCTCTGGCGGTCCGCCAGAATGAAATGCTCATCGAAGGCAAAATTTTAGGTCCTAAGCAGCTGCTACCATAGGACGGCGTGAAGGGCTTAAGGAAATCAGGGACCCAAGTCTGGGAATGTGGAGTCCAGAAGTGTTGCAGAGCCTAAAGAAAAAGAGTGTAAACACAAAAGCAAGGAATTACCGACTTCAAGCACAGCCTGAAAAATTAGGCAATTTCTGTGACAGTGTGGAAAGAATCTTTTGTCTTTTGCAATTGCCAGGATGAAACAGATGAAAACCTAATACTGATTAATGATTAGAACCTAACAACAGAAAATTAGGTTGTGTAACCTAATTATGAAAACCTAAGAAATCTAAAAACCAAGTGTGGTCAGGAGTTTCCTGCCCATCTCCTATGATGGATGCCAACAAGGAATTATCGGAGAAGGAACTCAAATCTGGAATGGTGTCAGCATGGGACATACTGTGGTTGAACAGGACATGGAACAGAGATAGAAATGCCAATTTCTGGGTGCCTGGGTGGCTCAGTTGGTCAAGTGACTGCCTTCAGCTCAGGTCACCATTCTGGAGTCCTGGGATCGAGTCCCACATCGGGCTCCCTGCTCAGCAGGGAGTCTGCCTCTCCCTCTGACCTTCCCCCTCTCATGCTGTCTCTCTGTCTCATTCTTTCTCTCTCAAATAAATAAATAAAATCTTAAAAAAAAAAAGTTTAAAAAAATGCCAATTTCTTTATATACATATATTTATATATGTATATAATATATGTATATATATATTATATATATATATTTTTAATTTTATTTTTAGGGATGCCTGGGTGGCTCAGTCAGTTAAGTGTCTGACTCTTGGTCTCTGCTCAGGTCTTGATCTTGGGGTTGTGAGCTCAAGACCCACGTTGGGCTCCATGCTGGGTGTGGAGACTACTTAAAAAAATTTATTTTTAAGTAATCTCTACACCCAACATGGGGCTTGAACTCACAACCCCGAAATCAAGAGTTGCATGCTTCATTGACTGAGCCAGCCAGGTGCCCCAGAAATGCCAATTTCTGTTGGCAGATAAAGGACAAATTTTGTAAGGACAGGGATGGTATCTGTCATGTTCATTTTTCTGTCCCTAGTGCTTAGTCCAGTGCTTGACAGAGAGAAGACAGTAAAATAACACTTACATAAATACATCAACGGATACATGAGCAAAGACAAAAAGAGATGGTGCCAGACCTATGTGAGGGTCATTAAGGCCAATTTGGTGGAAACTGGGTTCGTGAAGATTGAGGGGATGGGCAGGTGGGATGATAAATTTAAAAGGCAGGTTGGAATCAGGTTCTGAAGGGCTCCAATCCAATGAGTATCCAATATCATCCAACGAATGAGGCACATCCCACTGCTGCAGCTTGTCCCTCACAGCCTCTGGTCTCTGCATACCCCATCCCTCTTGGTCAGTGGTTCTTGGCCTTTTGTGCCATCGCCTCCCTTGCTGGTTATCCTCAAGATAATTTTTATTTTTTTAATTTTAAAATTTATTTATTTTCTTTCAAGATAATTTTTTCTTGTTTTAAGTAGGCTCCACACCCAGCATGGAGTCCAACACAGGACTTGAACTAAGACCCTGAGATCAAGACCTGAGCCGAAATCAAGAGTCAGACGTTTAACCGACCGAGCCACCCAGGCTCCCCTCAAGATAATTTTTGATGCATAAAATAAAATACGGAGGATACAGAGGAAGCCAATTACATGGAAACACAGGTCTTCCCATGTACCCTTGGGGCTGGTGGGCTGTTTGCAGAGTGGTCCCCCGATATAGAGCAATATGCAATTCCAAAGTGACTGAGGAATTGCCAAGAAGGAGACAGTTTGTAGCAATGAGGTCCTCCTGGGGTGGGGCATTCTCAGAGTGCACTTGAACTTGATCCTGCCTGAAGGAGAATCTGCTGCTGGTTCTCTGTTGGGCGGGCAGGAGGTGCTCGTGGAAGGATCCACATTTGGTCCTCTGGGCCCTCTATCCTCCCTGGTGTGCCCGGTGATGCCCACAGCCCAGCCTCACCCTCAGTCATGTCCCTTGTCAGGCCCCTGTGGCCCTCCCCTCAGCCATCTCACACCCACCTGGTCAGGAACAATCTTTCATCTCTTCTTGGCCAGCTGTCTTGGCCTTCACTTCCTCCTCTGAAATCTCAATCTCTCCGGGAAGTTTCCTCTGGATGTCTGAGTGGCTCAGTGTCCCTCTTCTCTTCCCCCACAGCTGGCCAGTCCTGGGGTCTTCTGAGGTTCCCTCCCCCTGCCCACCCCCAACCCATCTCTCCTGCCATGGTGGGGTGGGGTCTCACATTCCAGTCTGCCTTAGCCTGGCTTGTTCCTGTGGACTTTGGGTTTCCTTATTGATCTGAAATCCTTCTCCTGTCACGTGGTTTTTCAAATTTGTTCAAGGGGCCAGAAGTTTCTTTGAAATATCACTGGCTGAATTATTTCCTTCTGAGTTATTTGGGTTTTCTTCCATGACCAAGTATCAAAGACAGTATTTTCACATATTGTGCACCCAATTCGGCATGAGAAAAACTACGAATGAGAGAGAGAAGCAAAGGTCCATGGGGCTTACCCAGGCCAGTTTCTCCCTAGGAAGCTCAAGATAAGGAAAGAATCTGAACTTAGGCACCTTCCTTGAGGCTCAGGAGTGAGCCGGCAATGTCCCTCCCTGTTCTTATTCTCATCCTGAACTCAGAGCTTTTGAGAATTATTTTTAGTGGGTTAAGTAGGATTCTGAGGAACACCATTCCATACTTCTAAGCCCTCTTTCTCTTCCACTGGGTCTTCAACCTACCATGTCTCCTCTTCTCAAGGTTCCTTGGCCCTTCTCTTGCTCATTGCTGGTGAGTAGAACATAGGAAGCACTGGACTTAGTCCAGGTAGTAGGTGATCCCTCTGAGCATGTCAGGACACTCCTCCTCCAGGCAGGCCCCAGCCACTTCACTGGGATGTTCTCTGATTCCCACTTCTGATTGGTGCCCAGGGCTACAGGGTCCAGGAGCACTCAGGCTGGGATTTCTTTGTTGAATTTGATGAATATGTCCATTGTGGTAGGCATATCTCCAGAACACCACCCTGCTTTTTTTCTTTGTTTTTACTCTAGAGCTCTCAACCCAACATTCCCCAGAAGGTGCAAGACCCTGAATGTAGGGCCCCCACACACAGCCAGCTAGTCTGGCCTCATTTCCTGCTTTGTTCACGGCATTCATTTCCACCTCTGTTGTGTTTCTAAAAATTTTTTATTATTGATTTTATCCTATAAAGCCATAAAAGCAGTTGAGGGTTCAGTCAATTTTTTTGTTTAAAATAAATTTCCAGGGGCGCCTGGATGGTTCAGTCAGTTGAGCATCCAACTCTTGGTTTTGGCTCAGATCATGATCTCAGGGTTGTGAGATTGAGTCCTGCGTTGGGCTCTGCGCTTTAGCTCAAGTCTGATTCAGATTCTCTCTCTCCCTCCCTCCCTCTCTTAAATCAATCAATCCATCTTTAAAAAGTAATAAAACAAAATAAATTTCCAGGGGCACCTGGCTGGCTCAGTCAGTAGAGCATGCGACTCTTGATCTCAGGGTTGTAAGTTTGAGCTCCACATTGGGTGTAGAGATGACTTAGAAATAAAATCTTTAAAAAGATTTTTTCTACACTGTTACTTCCAATTACAGGATCTTTCTGCAGTTCCTCCCTTTTTCCCTTAACCATTTTCCAGTGAGACAGGAAGTTTCTTTCTTTCTTTCTTTCTTTCTTTTTCTTTCTTTCTTTCTTTCTTTCTTTCTTTCTTTCTTTCTTTCTTTCTTTCTTTCTTTCTTTCTTTCTTTCTCTTTCTTTCTTTCTTTCTTTCTTTCTTTCTTTCTTTCTTTCTTTCTTTCTTTCTTTCTTTCTTTCTTTCTTTCTCTTCCTTCCTTCCTTGTCCTTCCTTCGTTCCTTCCTTTTTAGAAAGGGAGGGGGAGGAGCAGAAGGAGAGGGAGAGAGAGAATCTTAAGCAGACTCTATGCCCATTGCAGACCCTAACATGAGGATGGATCTCACAACACTGAGATTGTGACCTGAACGAAAATCAAGAGTTGGACACTTAATAAGATGACTGACTTACCCAGGTGCCCCAAGATAAGTATTTTTTCAATGCCTAATTTATGAAAAGTAATATGGTTTCCAAAATATTTTTCTTCATTTTTTATGCAGTGATTTGCTTAAACTTTGGCTGGTTATTTTGGAGATGTTTACCTCCGTGTCTCTGAATAAAATGCTTGATATTTCAGTGTTAGGCGTTATATAGATATCCTGGAAGAGAGGATTTATTTTCTTCCCTTTGCCAGCCTCCATCACACACTTCCATCTCCCATCACCCATCCTCCTAATATAAATATTATATATGAGAACTTAGGTCAGATCTATTTTCATTGTTTCCATTATTATGACTATGTAATAACTTTACAGCTCTGCTATGCAGTCAACTATAATTATTTTACTTTTCCACACAAACTTTTGTTTCCAATGGAGTTAAATTCATTACCTTTCTATGTTCTTATTCAGTGGCAAACTCCTCACAAATCATATTAATCTTGTCTCAACCCATGCAGAGAGTCACCAAAGATCAGTGTGTTAGCACCTTTTGGATTCAATCCTGCCTCACCAGTAGGAGCAATCGTCTTGTGAGTTGCAGAGCTCACACAGACAACTGGTTAACCCAGCACAGAGGTAGGGGAGTGGTCAGGGGTGCTGTTGGGCAGGGCAATCTGCCATGGGCCTTGAGCTTCTTGAGCTTCCTGCATGTTCTTACTGGACATGGCAAGAATGCCAAGCCTTATGTGATCTTTACCCGGGCCATTTCTCAGGATAGTGTTTGCAGTGAGCAACCTTAAGAGATGACCTTTGGAAAAAGATCAGACTCATGACTGCTCACTAGAAAAACATGCATTCCTCAAGGTCAGCGTTCCTTGACTGTACCACAAGCCTACTGCTTATAGAACATCTACTTGGATCCTTTAGAGTTACTGTCTGGGATTTAGGGGCACGGGGTAACCCTGGCCAACATGATGCTCATGCTGCTTGCTGTGCCATGACCAACAGTCCTTTGTCTGTGTCCCAGAGCTCTCCTGTCTTCTGTCAGCATCCACGAAACAGTAACAGGTTAACCTGTGGGCTCAAGTAGGGTTAAATTCCAAACTCTGCCAAGCAACTGCCTCAAGGGATGGTCCCATGCCCCTCCCGTCTGCATTTTGGATCCCCACTGGCAGAGGGGATTTTGTGTGCCAAGGTGATCAACCCACCTGTGTGCTCCAGTCTTGGTGGAGGGGCGTTGAGCACGGAAGGCCCCTCTTGCATTAATATGCTGGCGCAATTTTGGGAAAGCCGGTCTTCCACTGCAGGGCAAACAGGATGGTCCAGCCCTCACTGCTGGCCTCCTGGAGTTGTGGCGGACCCATACACCTAATGCCCTCACTTCGGTAAGGTCCAAGCCAGACATTTCCCCTTGGATGGGTGTTTCTTGAGTCTTAGAGTTAATATCCCATTTGCCACAAGAGGGAGCTTATCGGTAGGCTGGGAGAGAGAAGTCAGATCTGCAGACACTCCTGAGTCAGTTGAACAGACTTCATTTCCTTGGATATCTTGTGAATATTGAGGGAACCAGACGCAACAACGTTTGTAGGTATTCCAAAACCAAATAAACATTATTTTTAATCTTTATGTTATTTGCAATTTTTCTTTCCATTCAACTTAAGAATTCGACTGTCCAGTTGTGGGTTGTAGAGTGATTGTCTGCTCCTTTATTCTTTTACTATCCCTCCTTAAATTCCAGAGGTCCTCATCACCCCTACCCATTTTCAGTAATGCTCCATTATTCTATCCTCCCTGAACAGCCACTCTCTGGGGTCAATATAATCCCTACCTAGGGCTGTCTCTCCGCTCCTTCTGATTATTCAGAAGTAACTCCTAATATGGTGAAAGTTTTGGTTAATGACCCAGGTTTCACAGACAGCATGTATAGGTTTGACCTCCAACTCCATCACCACCTGCCGAATTTGTGACCTTCAGCAAATCTGCGCTTCAATTTCCTCATTGCTAAAATGGATATTATAGTAATAGCTTTATCACAGAGGTGTTTTTTGATGAGAATTAAAAAAGATCACAGGTACCTGGTACATAGTACTTGCTTGATAAATGCCATCTGTTATAATCACCCAGTGTCCCCGCCATCCCTTGGCCACATGCACCTTACATAAGCTAGTTTTTAAAATTGGAATTCTCACAATAACCATGAGAGGAGTTGTTGATGCAAAGTAGCCCAGATGATTAAGTCACTTGATTAAGCCACTGTGAAATATCTAGTGACTAGCGGAGCCCCCACATGAACCCTGGTCAGAATGACCCCAAAGTCAGCTCATTTTCTACCCACTAATCCTGGGCAGGGGTTAGTCTGATGCTTTCTAAAGTGGGATCAGCCTCAGATGGGTAAGGCGTGTGGCCAGATGTAGCTGGATAAGTGCTGACTCTGACATCACTTCCCGTGTGAGAGCTGAGGCCTGGAGGTGAGGATGGGAATAAGATAGGGAAGGAGGAAAGGAGATGCATTGTGGGGTGAGGGGCGCAGAGTGTCTGCACGTTTCTACTTGTGTCTCTTGTCAATCATCGGGGCTCTGATATTTCTTTCCCGCTAAGTCCCGTTTTCATGCCTACTAGGGATTGCCCCTTGAGCTTGTGAAAACAGCAGAGCACTCAGTCTACTAGCACTCTCTGTTCTTGGAATAGGCCATGATGGCTTTCAAAGATGTCCCTTCTGGTCTTACGAACTTGGCTTTCCTCCCATCCTCCATCCCCACTACCTGGCTCTAGGGCCCCAGGGGCTTTCTGCCTTTATAATCATGGATAAAGGTCTGATTGTTGGGGGGCGGGCAGTGACCTAAAACCTGGGGAAGACTTCACTAGATCTGGAATACCTTGTGCAAAGAAAGTCACAGTGTAAGGACCTGTCAAAGTGGAGAGGACTTTGAGGTATGGGTCAACTGTGAGTCCCACTGTTCGGCAGCAGCAGGTCAAGAAGGAAAAACTTGGTCTTTGGGATCAACAGCTGCTCATGGGCTCTGGTCTCCAGGCTTTCCTTACTGTCAGCCTCCCAGCACTGCATGCTTGCATGGGCAAGAGCTTGCCTTTATATGGTACAAAGTGCAGGAAGGAGAATTTTCTAGAAATGCTAGTGATGAGCCAGATGGGATCAGCATGGAATAAAAACCAGGATGCTGCCTCTGTATCACCAGTTCTTTGAGTATACTTGCTGCTAAGTTGAATTCTTGCCATACTGGTGAGAAATGCATTTGTTGACTATTTGTAAATGTTACAGATTTTTAATCTTAAGAAATTATTAGTTTATATTTTTGTTTCCTCCAGATTTTCATGTGATGGTGGGTGCCGGACTGGCTTAGCTCTCTTTTCTCCAGGTCGGGCAGTATCCCAGGTGCAGTCCTGCTGTATTCAATTCTCTGGGCAGATGTTTTCCTTCTGTTCTGATGCTTTCCATCTGCTGACCCCTCCTCAACCCTTGTCCCTAGTGATCTCTCACTCTCCTCAAAACCAGATAGATACATCCAGCGGTGGAAAAGGAGGGAGGGAGAGAAGAAAGGTTTCTTCTCCCATCACAGTGGATACAGAGATGCCGGGCCTCCACGCTTCTTTCTACTCCTTACCCTTGGGTGATCTCTGCACATTGCTGCTCCAGGTCATGACACATTCCATCAACATGTAACTGTGGGAGGATGCTTGTCTCATTTGGTGGGAAGAGGAGAGACAAAGAGGGCACTGTTTGGTGGAATAAAGGAGTGGGATGAGAGTTCTCTTTACCCTCAGGGGCTTCTTTCCTGGCACCAACCCTCAGAAACTTATTGTGAAAGAGAAGCTTGTCTGGGTACTTTAGGGTCTTGTCAGAAGCTTAGAAATAACTAGGCAAAAACCCCCTCTCCCCAACCCCTGGCACCAAACTTAGCCTCCTCCCCTGATACCCACACTGACCCAGGCACTGAGGACATTTATAAATGGAGCCATTGAGGAATCTGGAGAAAGTCATCCAACTTTGAAAAGTCTCCCTATTCCCCGGGCTCTGTGCACCTCCCCACTTTCCACCCCCACTTCAGACATTTAGACAAGGACTTTGGTCACTCTGGCTGGACCATTTGCATAGCCCTGAATGTGGGGTCATAGCTCTTGGTTTCCAAGGAGATGATCACATGCCGTGAGCAAAGATGTGCTAAAGGCACCGAACTCAGTGGCTCCTCCTTGAGAAGCGGTTTGGCAGAGGGGGGAAGAGTCAGACCCTAGAGCCACCTTTAGTTCCCATCCTGCCTCTTCCAGAGCAGAAGTAAATGAAATAGAGACCAGAAACACAATAGAAAAGATTAATGAAACTAAGAGCCATTTTTTTTTGAAAAGCTAAACCATATTAACAACCTTTAGCTAGGCTTACCAAGAAAAAGAGAGAGGACTCAAATAAAATTACGAATGAAAGAGGAGATATTATGACTGATACCACAAAAATACAAAGGAGCATAAGAGACTATTATGAACAATTATACATCAACAAACTGGACAACCTAGGAGAAATGCATAAATTCCTAGAAACATACAACCTACCAAATCTGAATCATGAATAGAAAATCTGAACAGACCAATGGTAAGTAAGGAGATTGAATTAGTGACCAAAAAACCCCCAATGATAGAGTCTAGGACCAAATGGCTTCACGGGTGAATTCTACCAAAAATGAAAAAAATTAATGCCAGTCCTTCTCAACCTCTTCCAAAAAACAGAAAAGGAGGAAATACTTCCAAACTCATTCGACAAGGTTAGCTTTACCTTGATACCAAAACCAGATAAGGATATTACAAGAAAAGAAACTATAGACCCACATCCCTAATGAATATAAATGCAAAAATTCTCAACAAAATACTAGCAAACCAAATTCAACAGCAAATTATGAAGGATTATACACCATGACCAAATGGGATTTATCCCTGGGATGCAAGGTTGGTGCAACATATACAAACCAATAAATGTGATACAATTGCATTAATAGAATGGAAGACAAAAATCATATCATCTTAATAGATACAGAAAAAAACATTAGACAAAATTCAAGGTCCTTGCATGACAAAAACTCTCAACAAATTGGGTATAGAAGGAACACATCTCAACATAATAAAGGCCATATATGATAAACTCTTGGCTAACATCATACTCAACAGTGATAGGGTTAAATGCTTTCCCTCTAAGACTGGAAACAAGAAAAAGATGCCCATATCACCACTCCTATTCAGCACAGTAGTGGAAATCCTAGTCAGAGAAATTAGGCAAGAAAAAGAAATAAAAGGCATCCAAACGGAAAGGTGGAAGTAAAACTGTTTCTATTTCCTGATGACATGATCCTGTGTATAGAAAAGCCTAAAGACTTCACCAAAAACCTGTTAGAACTAATCAACAAGTTCAGTAAAGTTGTAGGATACAAAATCAACATACAAAAATTAGTTGTGTTTCTATACATTAACAATGAACTAGATGAAAAAGAAATAAACAATTCCATTTATAACAGCATAAAAAACAATAAGATACTTATGAGTAAATTTAACCAAGGAACTGAAAGATCTATATATAAAAAACTATAAGACTTCGATAAGTGAAACCGAAAACATGAATAACTGGAAATATACTCCATGTTCATGGATTGGGAGAGTTAATATTGTTAAAATGCCCATACTACCCCAAATCATCTATAGATTCAATGTAATCCCTATCAAAATTCTGACAGCATTTTTCTTAGAAATAGAAAAAGCAAAGCTATGATTTGTATGGAACCACAAAAGACCTCCAAACAGCCAAAGCAATCTTGAGAAAGAACAAAGCTTGAGGCCTCACACTTCCTGATTTCACACCATATTACAATGCTTATAGTAATCAAAAGAGTATAGAACTGGCATTAAAAACACACACATCGATCAATGGAACAGAATCAAGAGTCCAGGAATAAACCCATGCATATATCGCTAACTAATATTTGACAAGAAAACCAAGCATACTCAATGAGGAAAGGATAGTCTCTTTAATAAATGGTGTTGGAAAAACTGAATATGCACTTGCAAAAGAATGAAACTGGACCTCTATCTTACTACACTGCCCATAAAAATTAACTGAAAATGAATTAAGGACCTAAACATAAGACCTGAAATTATAGAACTCCCAGGAGAAAACATAGGGAAAAATCTCCTTGACATTTATCCTGGCGATGATTTTTTGGATGTGACACCAAAAGCACAAGCAACAAAAGCAAAACAAGTAAGTGGGAACATCAAAGTAAAAGGGTCTGCACAGCAAAAGAAACAATCAGCAAAATGAAAACGTAACCTATGGAATGGGAGAAAATATTTGCAAATTCTATCTAATAATGGGTTAATATCCAAAATATATAAGCAACTCATATAACTTACTAGCAAAAATAGCCCCCAAACAATCCAACTTAAAAATGTGCAAAGGGAGGCACCTGGCTGGCTCAGTCAGAAGAGTGTGTGACTCTTAATCTCAGGGTTATGAGTTAAAGCCTATGTTGGGTGTAGAGATTACTAAAAAAAACCAAAACAAAACACTACAATGTGCAGAGGACTTGAATAGACTTTTTTTTCCAGAGAAGATAATACAAATGGTCAACAAATATACCAAAAGGTGCTCAACATTACTAATCATCAGGGAAATGCTCATAAAAACCACAGTGAGATATCACCCCACACCTGTTAGGATGGCTGTTATGAAAAAGACAAGAGATAATAAATGTTGGTTTAGATGCAGAGAAAGAGAACCCTGGTGCACTGTTGGTGGGAATTTAAATTGGTACAGCCACTATGGAAAAGAGTATGGTGGTTTCTCAAAAAAATGAAAAACAGAAGTACATTATTATTTAGCAATTCCACATCAGGTATATATCCAAAGAAAATGAAATCAGGATTTCGAAGAGGTATCTGAACTCCCATGTTCACTGCAGCATTATTTACAATAGCCACAGTGTGGAAACAACTTAAATGTCCATCTATGGAGGAACGAATAAAGAAGATGTGACACACAAACACAAACACAAACACACACACTGAAATATTATTCAGCCATAAAAAGGAAGGACATCCTGCTGTTTGTGACGACATGGATGGACTTTGAGGGCATTATGCTCAGTGAAATGAGCCAGACAGAAAAAGACATAAATATTGCATGCTTTCACATATATGTGGAATCTAAAAACATTGAACTCATAGAAACAGAGAGTAGAATGGTGGCTGCCAGGGGCTGAGGGGTGAGGGACATGGGGATATGTTGGTCAAAGGGTACCATCAGTTATATGATGAGTAAGTGACTATAGTTAACAATATTGTATTGTATACTTGGAAGTTGCTGTGAGGAGAACTTTAATGTTCTTGCCATAAATCAACAACAAAAATGGTAATTATTAATTGTGAGGTAAAGGATGTGTTGGCTAATCTTACTGCGGTAAACATTCTGTAATATGTATATGTATTAAATCATCACATTGTATACCTTAAAGTTGTACACTATTATATGTCAATTAGACCCCAACACTTGGGGGGAAAAAAGTGCTGGCAAGTATATGGAGAAAATGGAACCATCTACATTGTCATTGGGAATATAAAATGTTGCCACCAC
The DNA here is from genome assembly GCF_029215605.1 of Mirounga angustirostris. Taxonomy (NCBI): domain Eukaryota; kingdom Metazoa; phylum Chordata; class Mammalia; order Carnivora; family Phocidae; genus Mirounga; species Mirounga angustirostris. The sequence continues at coordinate 173,595,520 of NW_026991713.1, forward strand.
TTTGGAAAACAATCTGGCAATTCTTCAAAAAGTTAAACATCGATTTTCTATAAATGAAGACATATGCCCACACAAAAGCTTGTACACAAATATTCACAGTGGTATTATCCAGAAAGGGGCACAACCAAAATGTCCACTAACTGATGAATGAATAAATAAAAATGGTATATCCATGCAATAGAATATTATTTAGCAAGAAAAAGGAATGAAGTCCCAATACATACTACACCCTGGTTGAACCTTGAAAACATTATCCTAAGTGAAAAGGGCTAATCACAAAAGGCCACATATAATTCCATTCATGTTGTAAAGCCTAGAATAGGAAAATCTATAGAGAGGGAAAGTAGGTTAATGGTTGCCTTTGGATGGGGGTAAGGGATAGGAGATAGGGAGTTACTATCAGTGGGTACAGGGTTTCTTTTTGGTGTGATGAAATTTTCTAAGATTACATAGTGGTGATGCACAACACTTTGAATATACTCCACCCACTGAACTGTAGACTTAAAGGGTGGATTTTATGGCATGTGAATCATATCTCAATAAAGCTGTTATTAAAAAGGTAGATGGACAGCCTACTTTTGGGCATGGTATAATAAATACAATCAAAAGAGATCAAGAAAAGCCACCTTAATGCCAATCCATAAGCTCTCAACAGGTATCTGAGCCAAGTGAGTTCTGAGCACTGTTAGTTTTAAGTAAGTCAGACTGAGAGCCTACCGAATGAAGATGCAGTTGGATCTCCATGTGGAAGGAGTCTGCAACACAATGTCAGGTGTATGTAGTAGGGATTCCCTGAGTTCTTCCCCATAGTAACCTACAGCCATTTACTCAAAGAAGCCACACAACAGGGAAGGGGAATACTGAAAGGACAGTTGGATACATGATTTGACTTGACACTGACAAGCTGAGGATACTCCATCATAATGCATATGGAAATTTGGCAATAAGTGGAGCCCTGGTCCAGTTTTCTCTCCCAGTACATCTTACAGTCACTGCTCTACAAACCCATCTGGTAGTCATTTCCCATGTTCCAGAATGTATAATTAGAATGGATAAGCTTAGCATGTGGCTAAATCCAACATAGATTCCTTGACCAATGGAGTAATACTATTACAGTTGAGCCTTCAAGCCTATGTTGTTTGGGTTTGAACCGCGCGGGTCCACTTATATGAGGATTTTTTCTTTTCTTTCTTTAATTGCAATATTTTTTATTTTTTAAAATTTAAATTAAATTAATTAACATACAATGTATTATTAGTTTCAGAGGTGGAGGTCAGCAATTCATCAATCTTATATAATACCCAGTGCTCATTACATCACCTGCCTTCCTTAATGTCTATCACCCAGTTACCCTATCCCCCCACAGAAATGGAATGTTTTTCCCATTTCTTTGCCTCTATGATTAAGAGTCTCTTACAGTTTGTCTCCTTCTCTGATTTCGTCTTGTTTTATTTGTTCCTCTCTTTCCCTATGATCCTCTGTGATCATCTTGATGAAGTCCCAATAGTTCATGTTTGCCTTTGTTTGCATCTATTTCTTCCAGATTGTCTAATTTGTTGGCATATAGTTGCTCATAATATGTTCTTGTAATTGTTTGTATTTCTTTTTTTTTTTTTTAAGATTTTATTTATTTATTTGAGACAGAGAGAATGAGAGACAGAGAGCATGAGAGGGAGGAGGGTCAGAGGGAGAAGCAGACTCCCTGCCGAGCAGGGAGCCCGATGCGGGACTCGATCCCAGGACTCCAGGATCATGACCTGAGCCGAAGGCAGTCGCTTAACCAACTGAGCCACCCAGGCGCCCTGTTTGTATTTCTTTGGAGTTGGTTGTGATCTGTCCTCTTCCATTCATGATTTTATTTATTTGGCTCCTTTCTTTTTTCTTTTTGATAAGTCTGGCCAGGGGTTTATTAATCTTATTAATTCTTTCAAAGAACCAGTTCCTAGTTTCGTTGATCTGTCCTACTGTTCTTTCAGTTTCTATTTCATTGATCTCTGCTCTAATCTTCATCAATTCTCTTCTCCTGCTGGGTTTAGGCTTTATTTGCTTTTCTTTCTCCAGCTCCTTTAGGTGTAAGGTTAGGTTGTGTATGAGACCTTTCTTTTTTCTTGAGAAAGGCTTGTATTGCTATATACTTCCTCCTTAGGACTGCCTTTGTTGCATCCCAAAAGTTTTGAACACTTGTGTTTTCATTTTCATTTGTTTCCATGAATTTTTAAAATTCTTCTTTAATTTCCTGGTTGACCCATTCGTCCTTTAGTAGGATGCTCTTTAGTCTTATATGAAGATTTTTAAAAAATATATTGGAAAAATTTTTGGGAGATTTGCAACAATTTAAAAAAAGTCACAGATGAACCATGTAGCCTAGAAATATTGAAAAAAATAAGTAAAAGGCATGTCATATGTAGATACAATCTCTTTTATCAATTACTACCATAAAAATCATGAATCTATTTTATTTTTTATTATTTTTTAAAGACTTTATTTATTAGAGGGAGAGAGAGAGCACATGAGAGGGGGAGGGTCAGAGGGAGAAGCAGACTCCCTGCTGAGCAGGGAGCCTGATGCGGGACTCGATCCCGGGACTCGATCCCGGGACTCCAGGATCATGACCTGAGCCGAAGGCAGTCGCTTAACCAACTGAGCCACCCAGGTGCCCTATTTTATTGTTTTTTAAAAGATTTTATATTTAAGTGATCTCTGCACCCAACATGGGGCTTGAGTTCACAACCCTGAGATCAAGAGTCACACACTCCACCTAGTGAGCCAGCCAGGTGTCCCCACAAATCTTATTTTAAAAAGTTAAAATTTATCAGAACTTATGCTCACACTTACAGACTGTACATGGTGCTATTTACAGTCGAGAGAAATGTAAACAAATGTAAAGATGCAATATTAAATCTTAACTGCATAAAATTAATTGTAGTACATGATTTCATAACCACTTCCTGTCGGTACTGAGGCATCTGCTTAAAACATGGGATGCTAATCATCTCCCAGTGAGCAGCTCCTCTCTCCAATAAACTGCGTATTGCAATAAAAAGTGATCTCTTGGGGCGCCTGGGTGGCTCAGTTGGTTGGGCGACTGCTTTCAGCTCAGGTCATGATCCTGGAGTCCCGGGATCGAGTCCCACATTGGGCTCCCTGCTGGGCGGGGGGTCTGCTTCTCCCTCTGATCCTCTTCCCTCTTGTGCTGTCTCTCATTCTCTCTCTCTCAAATAAATAAATAAATAAATCTTAAAAAAAAAGTGATCTCTTGCAGTTCTATTAGTGGTTAAGTTTTTGGAGAGTCAAAAGTTGTACATGGATTTTCAACTGCACAGGGGTCAATGTTCCTAAGCCTTGCATTGTTCAAGGGTCAAATGTGTGTCGCAAAGGCCAAATGGACCCTCTTCCCCACAAACTCACACTAGGGCAAGATAGTAAATGGAAAACAATGTTACATTGGAGAAACAGCAGAGATCAGTGGCATCTTCAAATAATTACGAAATGCATGGGGGTGGTCTCGATCATATTCCCACTGAATTCACTAGTCTGGGCCCTAGATAATGGATAACAGAACAGATAATGGCAGATGACGGTGGACCACTGAAGAATTAACCAAGTAGGAGCCCCAAATTTAACCACTGGGTCAGATGTAGTATATTTAGCAGAGCAAAATAACACAGTTTAGTTATGTGGTAAAGTAGCTATTGATCTGATTAGTGTACATACTGATTCAATGTTAGAAAAATGTGTAAAATCCTTATCATAATGAGCACTGAATAATGTATAGAACTGTCAAATCACTATATTATACACCTGAAACTAAAACTATATGTTAACTCTCCTGGAGTTAAAATTTTGTATATATTTATATGTATCAAGCATATACATATAATGTTTAAAATCATTATTATTGATTTGTGTTTCAAAAAGTTCAAATTTCTTTTTTTTTTTTAAGATTTTATTTATTTATTTGACAGAGAGAGAGCACAAGCGGGGGGGGGGCAGCAGGCAGAGGGAGAGGGAGAAGCAGGCTCCCTGCTGAGCTAGGAACCCAGACACAGGGCTCAATCCCAATCCCGGGACCCTGGGATCACAACCTAAACTGAAGGCAAATGCTTAACCATTCAGTCACCCCCCAAAAGTTAAAATTTCAACATAGATTCATCTCTGGCTATTTTACATTTTTTTTTTTTTAAGGTAGGCTCCACACCCAGTGTGGGGTTTGAACTCACAACCCTGAGATCATGACCTGGGCTGAAACCAAGAGTCAGATGCTTAGCCAACTGTGCTACCCAGGCTCCCCATGAGGAAATTTCTTTCTTTCTTTCTTTCTTTTTTTTTTTAAAGATTTTATCTATTTATTTGACAGAGAGAGAGAGAGCGAGAGCAGGAACACAAGCAGGGGGAGTGAGAGAGGGAGAACCAGGCTTCCTGCTGAGCAGGGAGCCCGATGCGGGGCTTGATCCCAGGACTCTGGGATCATGACCTGAGCCGAAGGCAGATGCTTAACGACTGAGCCACCCAGGCGCTTGCCCATGAGGAAATTTCTTACCAAATTCACTATTTGCTGAAAGTGTCTCTTAATATAGTCAACTCTATTACCTTAATTTCTTTATTAGAACAAACAGCTTTTAAATTTTGCTTCACCTCAGGGAATTCTAGCTGCCAATAATTGTAAAACTGAGACATACGTTTTTCCGGTCTCTTTTTCTCCTTTTCTGGTCACAATGCTAGTTTTTTTTACTCTTTTTTTTTTTTGGCTTTATTTAAATTCCAGTTAATTAACATACAGTGTTATGTTAGTTGCAGGTGTACAATATAGTGATTCAACACTTCCATACAACACTTGGTGCCCATCCCCATAGACAAGTGCACTCCTTCATCCCCATCACCTGTTTCGCCCATCCCCCGCTCTGGTAAACATCAGTTGGTTCCCTATATTTACGTACAGTGCTAGCTATGTTCTTTATCTCCACTTGTTTCTGTATTAGTAGTGTGCCTTCATTTTAAATTTAAAAATTTATCCCTATTTTCATTGATTGATTTTATTTTTAGGTAATCCCTACACCCAACATGGGGCTCAAACTCACAACCCCAAGATCATGCTCCATTGACTGAGCCAGTCAGGCATCTCCCTATTTAATTTTTTTTAAACTAGTAAAATAATTTAATTATGTTATAATTAAAATAAAAAAGTACTTCAATTAATTACCACTGTAATTTACATAGGTATCACTGTAACTTATGCCGTCTGCATAAAATATTTAATAAATGCATTGTAATGTTACATTGGTAAGTAGGAAATTAAATCATTGAACTGAATCAATCTACTGGCATTAACCAGATCAGTAATAGGTTTAGGTGAATTACCAGGAACAATGCACATGCTTGAGCTTGATACTTACATTAAAATGTAACAATAACATCTTACGCAATGCATGGTTAAAGGCAATGTTGTTCTACTGAAAGAACAAAGTTGTCAGGACGCCTGGGTGGCTCAGTCAGTTAGATGTCTGATTTTTGATTGTGGCTTGGGTTATGCCTTTGGGTTAGTGAGATTGAGCCCCACATCAGGCTCTGCTCAGTGGGGAGTCTGCTTGAGATTTCTCTCTCCCTCTGCCCTCCCCTTGCTCTCTCTCTCTCTAAAATAAATAAATAAATCTTAAAAAAAAACCCAAAGTTGTATTTAACAGAAAAATATTTTATGGGGTTTCAGTTTTTAAATTTAAATAAAAATTAATTATACTTAGGTAAATTTAAAAATCGATTTCTTCAATTGTCCCAGCCACATTTCAGATGCTTAATAGCCCCATGTGGCTTATGGTTACCATACTGGATAGTATAGACATAGAGCAAAATACAAGACTAGTCTAATGATCTTACAGAGGACACTGTACTCAGTAATCAAAGGTAAGCATTATTTTCAAGCGTAAATATGGCGTATTTTAAAAAACGGAGCATGTTAGACCACAGAATAACAAAATTAAAGGGCTGGAACTACAGAAATTATGTTCTTTCAGACCATGATGCAATTAACATAAAGAAGATAAGCAGATAAGTCCCATACATTTAGAAATGTAAAAATGTACTTTTAAACATTTTATGCAATCGAGATGAAATGATGGAAAATAAAAAAATTAAAGCTGAATGATAAAAATTTTACACCTCAAAACTATCATGTCTGGATAGGGAAGAATATCTTAAGACAAAAAGGACACATTATTTAAGAAAAGAATTGGAAGATTTGACTGCGTGAAGAACATTTGTTATCGAAAGCCTCCATGACAAGAGTGAAAAATCAAATCACTACCTGGGATAAGATATTTGCAAAATATATAACTGACCAAAAAATAACATATACAAAACAGAAAAGCCTCCTACAAATCCTTAAGAAGAAGAAAAGCAACCCAATACAAATGTGGGCAAAAGTGAAGAATAGCCATTGTACTGGTTTCCGATCACTGCTATAACAAATTACCACAGACTTAGTGACTTACAACAACACAAATACATTCTCTTACGGTTCTGGAGGTCGGAAGTCTAAAATCAAGGTTTTGGCTGCATTTCTTGTGAAAGCTTCAGGGAGAAGTGGTTTTCTTGCCCTTCCCATCCATTTGCATTCTTTGGCTCGTGGCCTCTTCCAAATATCACTCCAGACTCTTGCCTCTGTCCTCACATCTTCTACTGTGTACCCTCTGACCTTCTGCCTCCTTCTTATAAGGACCCTGTGATGTCATCAGGCCCACTCAGACAACCGAGTGTCCCCATCTCAGGACCCTTAACTCATCACATCTGCAGAGTCCCATTTCCAACATAAGGCAACATTCACAGGTTCTGGGGATTACGATGTGGATATCATGGGAGGCATTATGTGGTCTGCTGTAGGCATTTTACAAAAAAGACTTATAAAGCCCACTAGATAGGAGAAGGCAGTTAAATAATATCTTTAAAGTTCTGAAAGAAAATAACCATCAATCAAGAATTCTCTAGCCAACTAAATAACAATTCAAGATTGAGGAGAAAATGAAAGCACTTTAAGACCAAAGAGGATGAAAAGAGTTTACCCCCGACAGTTCCCAGGTAGAAAAATTACAGAAGGTTGTGTTTCCAGAAGAAAACCTGGCACACCCATGTTCACAGCAGCACTATTCACAATCACCAAGAGGTGAAATCAATCCAGATGTCCATCAGTGGATGAATGAATGAACAGAATTTGGTATATACATATATACATATACAATGACTATTAGTTGACCTTAAAAAGTAATAAAGTTCTACGGGATAACTACAATTTGGATGATCCCTGAAGGCATTAAACTAAGCCAGTCACAAAAAGACAAATGCTGCATTTAGACATGAGGTATCTAAAGCAGTGGAATTCGTGGTAACAGAAGGTAAAATAATGTGGACAGGGGCTGAGGGGAGGGAGAAATGGTTACAAGGTTTCAGTTTTGCAAGATGAAAGAGTTCTAGGGATCTGTTGCACAACAATGTGAGTACACTTAACACTACTAAACTGCACACTTAAAATGATTAAGATGGTTTAAAAAAAGAAGAAGAGGAAAAATGAACCCAAATGGAAGGTATGGGATTCAAGGAGCAACACTGAGCAAAGAAACTGGTAAATGTTGGTAAGTCTAAGAATTGAGTTAAGTATTCTGTTTGCAATGCACAGAATGAATTAGAGGGGGACAAATCTAGGAGTGGGGACATAGGATGGTGTTGCAGTAATTCACTCTTGAAGTAAACCACCTTCTTAATTCAGAAGTAGTACCACTGGTCGGTTGAGAAGATGTTGGTCCATGAAGGAGAGGTTGTCAGTGATGATGCCCAAGCTTTTCGCTGGGATCAGGGTGGATGGTGAAGTTAGTCACTGAGGTGTAGAACATGTAAGCAAAGGATTTAATTTTCACGAGGGTATGAAATTACAATGGGTTTACAATCAGAAGCTCTTTCAAAGGTGCTGATTTGGATAATGGGGAAGCTAGCCCTACTGTAGTGTTTAAGGGTTTGCCGCCTGCAACCACACTGCCTATTCAAATCCCAACTTCTCCCACTCACTAGCTGGTCAACCTTGAATAAATTACATAACCTCTCTGTTCTTCACCTCTTTCCTCTGTAAAAGAGGATGATAATAGACTTACATCATGAGGTTGTCATGGGGGAAGTAAATTAGTAGCCATCTAGCACTTAGAATATTCATCATTTACTTAAGTACTGAATAAATGTTAGTGTAACAGGATTTAAGTTGGAAAACATGGCATTTCAAGTGTTTTAGAGAATACAACACGTATGACATTCTGAAGTGATTCGCTAGTCTGAGATGAAATATTTCAAGGGGAAAAAGAACCCCAAATAAATAAACAAATAAATAAATAACGGTCATGTCATTCTCAAGCCCTGTGCTCACATCAGAGTTGTTGGAAATTAGAGAGAGGGTATCTTTGGAAAGAGATATGCTGTTAGTTCTCCTCAAGGGCAAGGGGTGAGGGTGCTACCTCTGCATGTCAAGCCTTGAGAGGGGGACTCAAACATGTTTACTGACTCCTGCCTGAAAAATCAAAGAGGCAAGAGATAGGCTCTCTGGCAAATGAATGGAAGGAGATGTGGCTGCACTGGAACTGGCCTGCATGCCCAGAGTTTTTTGGCCCTAAGGATGCGTACATATATCCTGTGGACCAGATGTGAACACGCCAAGGAGAGCCAGTGCCAACTTATGTCTTATTAATGGAATCCCTTGGAGGAGTGAACGAGCCCCAAGGGTTAAAAAAAATCCATCTGGCAAACTGTCAAGATCACAAATCACTTAAAATATGAAGACTACCAAATTGGACTTAAACTTCACCATAACAATGTTAAATGCTAGAAGATGGTGGAACGATGCCCCAAAGGCCCACAGGGGCAGCATTTGGAACTGAGGGGCCCTCCAACTCTCTTCCTTGAAGAGTGCAGGGTTGGCTCTGGTCAAGGGTTACTCTCTCACCCACCACCTGCTGACCCAGCCTTGCCCCTTCCTTCCTCTGGAGGGGCTCCTGGCTCTAGCAATGGGGACAGAAATGGGTGCAGGCAGGGTCACAGTTGTCGCTGGGCCTGGTGGAGAGCGGTTGGGCTCCCTGAGTTGCTGAGGAACATGGAGCAGATGCCCGTCACGCTGCGGGGAAGCCTGTGGTATTCCTCCCAGCCAAGAACACACACAAACACACGTTCTTTTGTGGGTAAACTTGTGTTTTGGGTACTTTGCCCAGCAGAGTGGGGGGGCTTCATAGAGATTTAAACCTATAGAAATTCTGTTGTTGCCGATGAGCACTGCCCCTCACCCCCCAACATGCTGATGCCATTGCTCTCCCTTCAGATGATTTCCAAAATCTCTGTTTCAGTGCACTTAGAAGAGGTCCCCCTCACCCCCAACAACAGAAGGTTATTCTCCAGAGCCCATTCTTTACTAGCAGGGCTGCCCTCTCCTCCAGCTGCCCTTCTCGTACCCTTCACTAAGGCTGCCAGGAATGAAGAGGGGAGGGGGGGGATGTGGGTGGTGGCGGGAGGCAGGGCCTGGGGGAGAGCTGGGACCCTGCTGGCTCCAGCCTGAGGACTCTGCCCTGCCTCTTTCCCCGGCGTTGGTGCTCCCGCTCGGTGCTGCCAGGTGAGTGCTGGGCAGAGAGCAGCTGGGCTGGTGCAGGGCCCTGGGGGTAGTGGGGGTGGGGGCTGCCTGGGTGCTAGACTGGGTTTCTCTAACTCAAATGCCAGGGACCTGGGGGATATTATTACAATTTAGATTTGATTTGTTAAGCCTGGGATGCTGCCTGGGATTCTGCATTCCTGGTGATGCCAGTGCATCCAGGGATCACATTTTGGGTAAAAGAATCTAGAACATTTTCCAGGCCAGATGGGGTGACATGGGAGCAGCGAGCCAGGTCCAGCACGGCCCTTGGGGGACATCCCTTCCTCATGCAGTACTTGGCTGAGAGGGCTTCTGACACCAATGGAATCCTGAAATTTTTCTCCCAAAGAATAGAGATGCTTAGAAAAATTCTTAGCAAAATCATGATGGAATTAAAAAAAAAAAATCTATTTACATATTTGAAAATCCCCTCACACTCTGGGCTTTCTACCCTCCCCCAAATCTTGAGCTCACGGGTATTGCTTCATCAACTAAAATCTCAACGGGGTTCAGATCCTGCCATCTCCTTCCCCAAAGATTTATTTTCAAACTATTTCTCCACTCCTAGAAACAGAGTGGTGTCCCTTGAGCTGAGCTTTGAAAACAATGCTGGGCCCTCAGCTCGCCTGGTCCGACTCGAGCTTGGGGCCCTGGCCCCGTGGGCAAAGCTGCAGATATGTTTGTGGGAGGCGGATGTGGGTCTCAGAGAATGAAACAAGAGCACTGGGGATGGCTGAAACAGATGGGGGAGACCACAGGCTCCCAAGAAAGCAGGGGATGAGGGAGGAGGAAGGCCTGTGTTTAGGCCCTGTTTTTTTTTTTTTTAAGAAATTGCCTTTGGTCTGAAGATTTTGGGAGATGGAGCATGATTTTGTGTGAACCTTATAGGAGGTCCTGGAATTTGTGTTGTTTTGGTGGTAACAGCTACAGGGCAGAGGATCAGATGGGTGCTCAGCATTAGATATGGGATCTCCAAACCAAGTCCTTTTGTCCTGCTTTTTCCTCTCTCTCCCTCCCAAATCTCTAAAGCTCTCTGGTGAGCTCTGGAGACCCCAGTTCAGTTCCTAGAGTCTCTCAGAGGACGTTAGGTGCCTGGCTACAGGTCTGGGGTGGGCACAGGAGAGAGAGAAGAACCAGAGATAGGGCCTCCAGGTATTATTCAAATTCCCGGGGTGCCTGGGTGGCTCAGGTCATGATCCCAGGGTCCTGGAATCGAGCCCCACGTTGGGCTCCCTGCTCAGCGGGGGGCCTGCTTCTTCCTCTCCCTCTGCCCCTCTGCCTCCCCCTGCTTGTGCTCTCTCTCTCAAATAAATAAAACCTTAAAAAAAAAAAAAGGAATTACTCAAATTCCCAACATTGGAATATGCCAAGCCTGCTGTGTTAAATCCCAGGCCTACTGGGAATGTGCTGGAAACGCGTTTAGAGCGTGCTGGGCCTGCACTTTGAAATGAGGTTGAGGCTGAGAGCCAGACTTGAGAATTTACCAAATTAGTCTTTAGGCTGGCAACGCTCCAGGAGAACCAGGGCAGAAGCCCCCAGAGCCCGGGGCTGCCTCTCCTAAGTGCAAGGACCCCACAGACTCATCAGGCAGGGAGGGGCTGCAGGCTTCCTCACAGACAGGGTTTGTGGAGGGAGGATGTGCAAGCAGCCTGGAAAAGGGCCGATCATCATGTCCCATCAAATAAAAACCCTCTGAGATGCTCCAGTACAGATGTCTTGCTTTACAGAGCTGGAGTGGTGATGGGCCGCTGTCCTCCTAAGGCGGTGGTTCTCAACCAGGGGGGAATCTGACCCCAGGGGACATTTAGCAGTGTCTGGAGACATCTGGGGGTTGGAGGGGAGAAGTGTGCTTCTGGCATCCAGTGGACCGAGGACAGGAATGCTGCTAAACATCTCACCCCAACAAAATGATCAGGCCCCAGATATCACTGGTGCCAAGGCTGAGACCAAGGGCCAACACTGGAAGCTGACCTTCCTTCTGGTCCTCTGGAACTCAGGATCTCTCCAAACAAAACTCAGTTAAACATTTATGGAGAAACTGCTCTTTTTCCCAGGCACGTCACCAAGTGTTTTCTCACCCAATAAATAAGCTAGCGATTTTGCTTTATTGTGGTCATGATTTTTCAAATTAGGAAACAGATTTCCCTTATCTATTTACCTTTTCTTATTTTTTCCTTTTTATTTATTTATTTATTTATTTATTTATTTATTTATTTATTTATTTATTTATTTATTTGACAGAGAGAGACACAGCGAGAGAGGGAACACAAGCAGGGGGAGTGGGAGAGGGAGAAGCAGGCTTCCTGCCGAGCAGGGAGCCCGATGTGGGGCTCGATCCCAGGACCCTGGGATCACGACCTGAGCCAAAGGCAGACGCTTAACAGCTGAGCCACCCAGGCACCCCTACCTTTTCTTATTTTCAATGATTTGTTTTCTTCCTCTGAATTCTGGAATCACCCAGTGTGCTGGCCAGTACACAATCTGATTTGCCTTCAAAGTGGGTTTTCGTTGTGCTACTGGTAATCTTTCTCCTCCATTTGTAGTGGGTTTAAACACTTAAAGATCCATCTACTCTCGTTTTCGAGGAGTCTTGGGAATGAGAGGGGATTGACCTCTATCTTCAATCTGCCATCTTTAATCATGAGGCCAATTTTGCCTCTTTCTAAGGACTGAAAATAGATTTCTTCTAAAAATTTTAACCCAATTTTATGGAGAAGAATTTTCAGTGGCCTGATGTACTTCTGATTCTTCATAGTCTATGATGGAGGTAGAAACATAGGGCCTGAGAGGCAGGTAGAAGAGGTTCAAACTCTGATTGCTACTTGCCGCAAATATAGTTTCTCACAGTTGGTGGATGGTGATGTGGTTCTCTGCCCAAGGTCTGGCATACTGGCCTGTTCTTATCTACATAGGTGACCCTTGAACAACATGGATTTGAGCCCTGCTGGTCCATTTTTTTTTTTTTTTAAGTAATCTCTACGCCCAATATGGGGCTCAAACTCATGACGCTGAGATCAAGAGTAGCATGCTCCACGGACCTAACCAGCCAGGTGCCCCAGGGGATTTTTTTTTTTTTTTAAAGGAGTTGACAGCAAAAGCCACAAGGCATTTATTTACAACTGCCCATTCCATCTTCACGGGATTGAATGGAAGGCTACTGGGGCAGGAGTTGAGCCTGCTGCCGAGTTCCCCAGGGAGGACTGCCAAGGACGTTGGCAGCCCCCTGGGGGCCCTGGGACAGGCAGGGCTGCAGATCGTCCCGTGTGTTGTTGGTCAGGTCGGACACCTGGGTTTTGGGACTGCGCCAGGGCAGCTGTGGGCCTTGGGCTCCTCCCTGCCGGGCACAGACCCCTCCTCAAGGCCGCTTCTTGGAGGCGGGCACCTTCACGAGTGGCCGCATCTGCTGATGGCCACTGGCTGGTGGTGCACCGCCAGGCAGATGGGGCATCTGTTCCTGCCTGAGGAGCCACTTGGCAGTTGCCTCTGTTGAGCCAAGGCCACCATGCCGTGGAATGTCACTGTCCTGGGGCGAGGCCAGGGGCTGCAGCTGCCCCCGGCCCTACCCTCCTGCCTATACGTGTTTTTTTTTTTCAATATACATACACTACTGTGAACGCATTTTCTCTTCCTTATGATTTTCTCAGTAACATTTTCTTCTCTGTGGCTAACTTTTCCTGTAAGAATGCAGTATATAGTACCCATGACATACAAAACATGTGTGAATTGATTATTTATGTTGTTGGCAAGGCTTTTGCTCAATGGAAGGCATAAGTAGTTCAGTTTTGGGGAGGAGCCAAAAGTTACATGCGGAGTTTTGACTGCGGAGGGGTCAGCGCCCCTAACCCCCATGCTGTTCAAGGGTCAACTGCAGTTTATAACTTGAGTGCCCATTTGAATGGCCTTGTGCGTCTTTCTGGGTATTTTAATCGGGAAGCTGATACGAGGCAAGATAGGCATGTCTCATTTGCTGCCATGTCATAAAGTTAGAAATCCAGATTATTATTACCAGAGTTGAAAGGGAGACGCCTCGGGATACCTGGGTGGCTCAGTCGGTTAAGCGTCTGCCTTTGGCTCAGGCCATGATCCCAGGTCCAGGGATCGAGTCCCGAAATGGGCTCCTCGCTCAGTGGGGAGCCTGCTTCTCCTTCTGCCTGCTTCTCCTCCTGCTTGTGCTCGCTCTGTCTCTCTGACTAATGAATAAATAAAATCTAAAAAAAAAAAAAGAAGGAAAGGGCGACGCCTAAGCAAGTGCAGAGAGGAAACAAGGGTGGATAAGTCCTTGATGCAACTGGAGGGGCCCAAGGACGCAGGTCTGGGAGGGACAGTGGCCTTGGGCAAGTGCAGAGCTACTTCTCTACGATGCTACAGAAGGGAGCCGCACAAGAGGGGAGCCGCCTGGTTCCCTGTCAAAGAGTCTCTATTTTCCCTGTGGAATAAAGTTTGGGCTGAACAGGGATGGTGAGACACAGCGGCTGGGCATTGAGGAGCGCTCCGTGTTGTGACAAAGATAAAGATGGTGCATGGGCTTGCAGCAGGATGCTCTTCTGTCCGGAGGAGTAAGGGATTTCTGAAGTCTGCTCCTGACCATGGTGACCTCTCGCCACGCAGGAGAGATGAGCCCAAGGAACAATGTACAAAGCAGGGTGGAATTTCGAATTTTTATCCAGTCAGCTCTGGCTTTGGCCCCACACCTTATTACATTCACTTAGTAGATTCTGCTGGGTTTTCTTTAAAATGTTCTCCTTTTCCAAAGCTGGTTGGGCCTAAAGAACACCAGACTCAAGAGGGCCTTGACACTCTGTTCACTTGATCCACAGCAAGCCCCCTACCCTAACCACATCTCAATCTTACCACCGCACTGGGAGCGGAGGCCAGACCCTCACACCTGTGAGCAGCTGAGGGTTGGCACCAGAGAAAAGCAGAGGGCACGAGAATGCATGTTTCCCCCAGGGTCAGCCCTGATTGTGTTCAGGTGCCCCTGGGGGTAGCCCCAGGCCTGGTGGCCATCAACTGGGGAAGAAACCGCTTTCAGAGGGCTCTGGACTCTGACTAGCCTTTGGGAAAGGGACAGAGGGAGGGAGGGAAAGAGAGAGACACAGACAGGGCCTGGTCTTCTACCACACAGTACAGAACGGGGCAGAACAGAGAGCCATTCCCACATCCACTCACTAATTTACAGAGATGACTCCATTACCTAGAATTAGGAGCCATCAGCCTTGGTAATAAATCAACCAGAACCCTGGAGAGGAGCAAGAAGGTTTGCTTTATCCATCTTTGGATTCACAGTGAAGGGGTGGCCTTGCCCTCCTCCCGAAGGACAGGGAGCAACACACCCACCCTCATTCCTGTCCTCTGCTCCCTAGCAGGATGTGCGGCAGGTTCGTGAGGCAGCTGTTGGCTGAAGAGAGCAGGCATTCCACCTTCGTGGGGCACCTCCTGCTCCCCGTGCTCCTGGGATTCCGCCTCGTGCTGCTGGCTGCCAGTGGGACCGGGATCTATGGCGATGAGCAGAGTGAATTCGTGTGTCACACTCAGCAGGCGGGCTGCAAGGCCGCCTGCTACGATACCTTCCATCCCTTCTCCCCCCTGCGCTTCTGGGCCTTCCAGGTCATCTTGGTGGCTGTGCCCAGTGCCCTCTACATGGGTTTTACTCTGTATCATCTGATCTGGCACCGGGAAGAATCAGGAAAGGTGACGGAGGAGACTCTGCTCCACCAAGGGGAGAACAGCAGAGATGGCTCAGGGCCGGGGAGCCCCAGGCTGCTCTGGGCCTATGTGGCACAGCTGGGGGTGCGGCTGGTCCTTGAGGGGGCCGCCTTGGGGGTGCAGTACCATCTGTACGGCTTCAAGATGCCTAGCTCCTTTGCATGTCGTCGGGAGCCTTGCCTCGGTAGTATAACCTGTTACCTGTCCCGCCCTTCTGAGAAGACCATCTTCCTGAAGACCATGTTTGGGGTCAGTGGGCTCTGTCTCCTGTTTACTCTTTTGGAGCTTGTACTCCTGGGCCTGGTGAGATGGTGGAGGACCTGGAAGCACAAATCTCCTCCTCCTAACTACTCCCCAGCTGCAGAGAGCACCAAAAAACACAAGGAACCGACTGATAGCTTCCCAGCGGTGGAAGCCAAAGAGCAGTTCCGAGAAGCAGGTGAGAAGGCACTGATGTCCCTCCTTCTTCATGCTTCTGATGTCTCTGTCCTCATGCTCTCCCACGGCAGGTCCCTCCCATGTGTTACAAAACAGAAAACCAGGTTCTAGGCAGATGTCTTCTGACCCCTGCTCCCAGCCACCCCCCCAACCCCATCCCCATGACTTTGACGATTCCTTCCAGTGAACCAGGACCAGGGCGCTCAGTCAGTACCTCCTGCCTTTCCACTTAGGCCTCTTCCTACTTAGAAAAAGTCTCAGCTCCCGCTTGATTCTCTACTTTGCAGAGTTATGAAGCCACCTGCCTCACCTCTGAAGGGAACCCTATGACTGGATCTTCTTCCGCGCATCCAGTGAGTGGGGATTTACTTCCGTGACAGATTAGAGGCTGTTGAAGCATCTCCCAGGGCCATGGCGGGCCACGCTGCCCGAGGCATTTCCCGGGAGAACTCCTGCTCGAGCCTTCCCTCCAGAATCGCCTGGTATCAGAGGCACCATTTTCACGGGCTTGGTTCCAGAGTCAGCCGGCAGAAGCCTCCATAAAACTGTGCTTCTCCCCTGTCCTGCGCAATAAATGCTGCTGCTGTTGGCATTCCTGTTGCTGAATGCAATCTTCCTGCCACGGTGACTCTACTTACCTCTCCTCTGTGGTTCCACGGTCTCTGCTCCCCCCAGCTTCAAAGTCCCGTAACCTCTGGATGTCCCCAGCCCCGCGGTGTCGGTCATATTCAGACTGGCCCTCCATGCATCTATAACCCAGTGTCCTTCAACATTCAGATTTGGTTTAGTCAAACACCCAGCCACATCCTGTAGGGCCGATTACTGGCAGCTCGGAGGCTTACGGACCTGGGGCCACTGCCAGCTCCAACTTCTGCTCATTCTTGTTTTCCACTTGGTGCACAGCAGCTGTCCCCTCGTCTCCAGCCCAGCAGCAACTCACACGAAGGGCCAAATTCCTCCTTTTTAAACCCATACCCCTCGTTTCCACCCAGAAAAGACAGGAGAGTTTTGCTGCTCATTCAGGGGTAACAGGAAGGGAGTATGATTACATCACAGTATGATTCGGCAGGTAATTTAAAGCTAAATATCAAGCTTCTCTTTTCTGAGTCTCTCCATCCCATCTGCCTGAGGGTATTCCAGCCCCCCACCTTCCTGCAGAAACATCTTCCCCCCTCAGTTCTTCCTTGCCCTCAAATTCTCAACAAAGAGCAACTACCTGGTTTTGTTTTCTCCTTCTGAATCCCAAATTATACCAGGGTAAGTCAGGAAAGCTCACTCCTAAGGGAAGACATTTGGTCCCCCAAGGGACCAACAACTAGAAAATTAATAATTTTTCTTTCTGCTATGCAAGTGTTTTTATAAAGAATCTCTCATCTACTGTAACCAGAGTCCAGCCAAGTGACCAAGAATGGAAAAAAAAGGAAATGTCATCATTCGGAATTCCCTCTTGATAATCCTTTTTAAACAGCTTTATTGAGCTAGAGTTCACATATCACATAATTCACCCACTGAAAGCATACAATTCAATGGCTTTTAGTATAATCACAGAGTTGTGCATTTATTAATACAATTTTAGGACATTTTCATCAACTCAAAAAGAAACCCAACACTTAGTTTTTACCCCCAAACCTCCATGCCCCTCTCCAAACATAAGCAGCCACTGATATACTTTCTCTCTCTCTCTCTACATATATGTATTTCTCTCTTATAGATTTTTCTATTCTGGACCTTTCATACAAATGGAATCAATCATACAATATGTGGTCTTTGCGACTGACTTCTTTCACTTAGCGTGTTTTTGAAGTCTATCTATGTTATAGCACGTATCAGTACTTCATTCCTGTTTATGGTTTAATGATTTCATTGTATGGCTTACTACACATTTTGGTCCATTTTTCAGTTGATGGACATTTGAACTGTTTCTACTTGTTGGCTATTATGAATAATGGTGCTATGAACACTCATGTACTAGTTTTTGTGTGGATGTATGTCTTCAACTCTCTTGGGTAAATACCTAGGAGTGGAATTGCTGGGGCATATGCTAACTCTTTTTTAACTGTTTTCCACAGCAGCTGTACTATTTACATGCCCAGCAGCAATGTATAAATGGGTTCCAAATGTATCCACATCCTCGCCAACACTTGGTTATCTCCTTCCTACCTTCCTTCTTTTCTCTTTTCTTTCCTTCCTCCCTTCCTTCTTTCTTCTCTTCCTTTTTTTTTTTTTTTAAATTGTAGCCATCCTAGGGGTGTGAAGTGGTATCTCATGGAATGATTCACATTTCCCTAATGATGTTGAGTATCTTTTCGTGTGCTTATTGACTATTAGTATATTTTCTTTGGAGAAATGTCTACTCAGATCCTTTGCCCATTTTTTAATTGGGTTGTTTGTACCTCTGTTGTTGAGTTCTTTATATATTCTGGATACTAGGTCCTTATCCAATATAAGATTTCCAAATATTTTCACCCATTCAGTGGGTTGTCTTTCACTTCACTGATCATGTCCTTTGATGTGCAAGTTTTTAATTTTGAGGAAATTCAATTAATCAATTTTTCTTTTGCTGCTTGTGAGTTTGGTGTTATATTTAAGAAATGGATGCCTAATCCATGGCAGTGAAGACTGACACCTAAGTTTCCTTCCAGGAGTTTTACAGTTTCAGCTTTACATTTAGGTCTGATTGATTTTGAATTAATTTTTATATATGGTATAAGGGTTCAACTTCATTCTTTTGCATGTGGATATCTAGTCCCAACACCATTTGCTGAAAAGCCCATTTTTCTTCCATATAATGATTTTCGGCATCCTTGTTGCAGATCCATTGCTTGTCAATGTATAGCACTATTTCTGGACTCTCAATTCTATTCCATTGATCTATATGTTTATCCCTATCCCGGTACCACATGTTTTGATTGCTGTAGCTTTGTACTAAGGTTTGAAATTGAGAAGTGTGAATCCTTTGACTTTGTTCTTCTTTCTCAAGGTTGTTCAGCTATTTGGGGTCTCTTGAAACTCCATATGAGTAAAATTGTGACTTAGCAGTCCTCGATATTTTCAGTAAAGAAGGAAGTTCATCTCAGGAGTATGGCAGGATAGAAGCCATAAGGACCTTAAGGTGTCATGGGACCTTATGTTTGCCACTCAATACATAGGCAGACATATAGACACATACACGCTTACATCACATTCATGGCAAAAATCAGTAACTGAGGAGAGCACTTCTTCCTGCTTGGTCCATATTAAGACTCAGATTCCTTCTCAATACAGCATTCCAAGTTTCAAAGAAAGTGCATTTGTTAGTTGTATAAACATCTAAAAAAGTAGATATTCTGTCGGACTTCTGTCAAAAACCCCAACACAGAGTTCACAGGAACCCCCCCTTTCAAGTCATTTAATCGGACATTCAGTAACTACGTACTGAGCATATTATAGGAAAGGCAGTATCTGATATTGGGGCACAAGAAGAATTTAAAATTTTCATTCGTAAGCAAAGGAACAGAGTGAGAAGAATAAAATAAAAAACCCAATGAAGGGAAACAGACAATTCCCTGAAATAGGCAAGCATACTGTTTGTTGAAAGTCTCAATGGATGTTTCTTGAGATAGCAAAATGGTTGCTGTTCAAGTTGGGTACCGAAAAAGGATGTATCCACACTTCCGAATCTTAACCACTCCCACTTAAAAAAATTGATTTCCTTTCCACCCACTCTCTGGTCCCATCAGATTATTCATAATGTGCTCCTTCTGACAGTTACAGCTCCACTTCCAGGCTTTGTTCTGGCACTCTGGTCTGGACCGCTTCAGGTAGGAGGGTCGGGAACTGCTCCAGCAGCTGCGGCTGCAGCTACAGGATCTGCTCCTTTCTAGCATCTTAGATCACCCCAAGCTGGCTTGGAGCATCCCATACCCACAGACCTCCCGCGAGCTGAACCACCTAAGACACGGGTGGGAAGTCTCCTATCCCGGTAAGATCATCTAACCCTAGACTCTTTACCCTGACTTAATTGCTAGAAAGCCCTATCTGCGCTGGGTGAGTGTGTCCCATGCTCTAAGAATGAGCTTCTCTTACCTGGGGTTTGTCTCCTGTGCTTGGAAAGAAAGAGCGGGAAATCAAGGTGGCAGGGTGAACAGCCATCCCCCTCTAGCTCGTGCGGGCTAACCACTCCCTTTTCCTGCTCGCCTCTCTGAACACTGGCTCTTCAGTTCACCCGACTCCTCCAACACAAGGAGAATAGGTGGGCTTCGCGGGGGCAGGAGAAAATCCAGCCTTTCCAAGAACTCAACTAGCCCTTGGGGTTGGAGACCGAGAACGAAGGCTGAATGAAAAGAACGGACTTCAGGGAGAGCGAGCTTAACGGGCCCAGCGCCTTCTTTGGCACCCACTTTGGCCCTGCTGCACAGATCCCTCTGGTCTTCGTGGCCCTCCAGGCCCTGGGGCTGCAGCACGCCCAGAACGCCCGCCCGGGGGGCAGCTCGCCGAGGACGCCAGAACAGAAGTCGCCCCGAGCTGCTGCGAGCGAACGCGGACCTCACCTCCTCCGCGGGAAGGACAGGCCAGACTCGTTAGCGCCTCCCCGCTTTGCTCCTCCAGCGGCCGCACGCGAGGGCTCCTCGCGTCCTCTCTAGGCGTTCCGGAGCAGCTTCCGCATCTCTATTGTCGGCCCGAGGGGCAGCCCACGTCCCATCGTGCCCCGCGGCCAGGCCCGGGCCGCCTCGCCCCGCCCCCGCGTCGCCCTCGCGTCGCGGAAGTCCTGCGGCCGCCGGGCTCGCGCTCAGGCCCCGCAGCGCGCGCACGAGCGGGGGTCGCTGCTCCGCCGGCGCGCGCCCAGACGGGGTCCCGAGCCCCCGAGGGAGGGGCCGCACTTTCCCCTCCCGGCCGCCGGCCGCGCCAGCGCCCGCGTCGGACCCGAACCCGGGGCAGAGAAGCGGCATGGAAGCCGAGGACCTGCAGGAGGACCTGACCTGCTCCATCTGCCTGGACTATTTCGAGGACCCGGTGTCCATCGAGTGCGGCCACAACTTCTGCCGCGGCTGCCTGCAGCGCAGCTGGGGGCCGGGCGGCGGCTCGTTCCCCTGCCCCGAGTGCCGGCAGCCTTCGCTGCCCGCCGCGCTGCGGCCCAACTGGGCCCTGGCCCGGCTGACGGAGAGGACGCGGCGCCGGCCCCAGGGCCCCGTGCCCCCCGGCCAGTGCGGCCGCCACCGGGAAGCGCTGCGGCTCTTCTGCGAGGAGGACCAGCGGCCCGTGTGCTTGGTGTGCAGGGAGTCCCGGGAGCACCAGGCGCACACGATGGCGCCCATCGACGAGGCCTTCTGCAGCTACCGGGTGAGCGGGCCGTAGCGGGGCTGCCGCTGTTCCCGGGAACGTGTACTGTTTACCTCATTCTCATGGAAGTACCCAGCAAAGAAGTTAAGCGTCACGCACATCTCAGGGCTGGGCTTAAAACTGGGATGGGGAGGGTCTGCATAGAATTTTCATGGTACTGGCCCTGGGAGCTCCTAGTTTAAGACCGTCAAACCGAGAGCGTCTGTCCCAGTGCTGTCCACTAGAAACAGGATGCGAACCACGTATATAATAAAACTTTCCTAGTGGTAAAAAGAAACGGGTGATGCTACCTTTAATACTGTATTTTACTGAACCCAGTTATCCAAACTGTGATCATTCAACAGTAAATCCCCATGAAAAGTTATCAGTGAGATATTTTCCTCTTGTTTTTCATAATGGGCCTTTGAAATCTGTGTTTACGTTTACAGCACGTGTCAGGTGGGACCATCCACATTTTAGGTGCTCACCTGGCTAATGGTGCTGTATTGGACAGCGCAGGTACATACCTACAGGTGTAACAGACAACTGAGGATTTGGGAAAAGCCGGGCTTGGAGTGACGAGGCTGGGGTTTGTTACCAGCTTCCTTCAGCAGTTGGGAAAAACCACTTAATGTTTGAATTTGGAGATTATCTGTCCTGCCTATTTTATGGGTTAAGGAGTTTCAGTTGAATAAATCAGTTTATCTTACTCTGCTCCAGGCACACTGCTTTCTTGCTTTTGTTTCAAGCCTGTTTTCTTTCTCTATCCCCACCTTCCATCCTTTACATCTTTTTGGCTTTTAGCTTGAAGACCTTCCTTGATCATCCTTTCCAGAGTAGTCCTACCCCCTTCTATGGTGTAACTCCAGTGGCTTCCGACAGAATTGGTTTCTAGTAAGTACTGGTTGAATATACGAGTTTAATGATACAAGTTAAAGTGTTTTGTAAACTATAAAATGCTGTACAGTTTTATCAATTGATCACAAACAGGAGATATGCAAAGTGGCACTACAAAGTATACATCCCCTCAGTAACTCACTACTGTCTGCCAGGCATTGTTCTAGGGTCTGGACGTAAACGGATAAGAAAGACATAGGTCTTATCTTGTAGGAGACATAAGCATGTAGGCCAAAAATTTCAGTGTGTGAGTGAATTATCCAAGTTTGTATGGAGTACATAGCAGGTCTGAGGTTGATCTGTGAGGAGTGAGAAATGGTTTCACAGAGTTGAATGTGAACTCACTCTTGAAGGGTGAGTGCAATAGGTAGGGAGAGGATATTCGGGTCAAGGGAACAGCACATTCTGCAGTGTGGTGGCTTGGAATGACATGTGATAAATGTTAGAGGACTGGAAGTTGCTCAATACTTCCGGAGTGTAGAGGGAGGAAGAGCATGGGAATTAGGGTTGAAGAACTGCTTGGTGTTGCCCTCCTGCCATCTCGTGGCAGTTTCTGTTATTGCAGGGAATGAGTTTTCTAATGTCCCCAGAATTCCCATTTTTATTCGGGGTCCTATTCAGATTCCAATTGTGGCAGGATTCTAGAAGTCTTAGGTAGAGTCAATACAGGATATTTCATGCATACTGGAATTTTTTTTTTCCATACTGGAATTGTTAAGGGCTTTTTTTTTTTTTTGAAGATTTCATTTATTTATCTGACAGAGAGAGACACAGTGAGAGAGGGAACACAAGAAGGGGGAGCGGGAGAGAGAGAATCAGGCTTCCCGCGGAGCAGGGAGCCCGATGCGGGGCTCGATCCCAGGACCCTGGGACCATGACCTGAGCCGAAGGCAGATAGATGCCCAACGACTGAGCCACCCAGGCGCCCCAGTTAAGGGCTTTTAAAAAATTGAAAAATTCTATTTAAAAGATTATTATCTTTTCATTATTATTATTATTTTTAAAGATTTTATTTATTTATTTGACAGAGAGAGAGAGCACAAGTAGGCAGAGTGGCAGGCAGATGGAGAGGGAGAAGCAGGCTCTCCGCTGAGCAGGGAGCTGGATGTGGGGCTCAATCCCAAGACCCCAGGATCATGACCTGAGCCGAAGGCAGCCGCTTAACGGACTGAGCCACCCAGGTGCTCCGGTTATCTTTTCATTATTAAGTAAAAGTGAAAACTTTAAAAGAAATCTTGGTCACGTTCAAAACAGCTATCTGATTACAGGCCTCCCATATACGTCAAATTTGACAGTGATCACAAAGTAGCAGTTATATCAGTGATAAAGGAATAAAATTACTTGAAATAGCTTCCCAAGTAGCAGGATTATATACCTATTTAAGTTAACAATTAGGGGTAATAAGTAGATTACATAATGTTAGACAACATTGTATTAGAAAGAAAATAGCACGGGGGTTTTGTGATGTACAACCTAATTTCATCCCCCCGCCCAACATTTTAATATGCAGCTTCCAAGCAAACATGAAAATTGGAAGAATTTTATTAACACCAGTAGACCCTCATCTAGATTCTGCCATTTGCATTTTACTCTATTTATCACCTACCTATGTGCCTTTTCTCATCAATTCTTACTTCCTTTTGAGGCATTGAAAGTTAATTGCAGACTTCCTCCTATACTTTAGCATGCACACCATCAATCACACTTAACATTTGTGATATTTTCTGAAGTAACATTTAATACAATTAAATATACACATCTTTAGTGTACATTTGCTGAGCTTTAGCAAATGCATACACCTGGGCGCCCTAAGTCCTTCTCAAGATAAACAACATTACCTGGGTGCCTGACTGGCTCAGTCGGTGGAGCACGTGACTCTTGATCTCGGAGTTGCAAGTTCAAGCCCCACATTGGGTGTGGAGATTACTTAAAATCTTAAAAAAAAAAAAAAAAAAAAAATTATCATCACCCCAGAAAGTTCCTCCACCCTCTTTTTCTCAGTTAATCTCTGCTCCCTCCCCGCACCCGACCACTGTTCTAATTTTTTTCCACTGAAGATTAGTTTTGCCTGTTCTGGAACTTCATATAAATGGAATCATTTAGTCTGTACTCGTCTATACAGGTTCCTTTTGCTCAGCATATTTTGAGATTGACCCATTTTTTGATGCGTATCAGTAGTCTGTTGCTTTTCGCTGCTGTGTCATATTCCATTCTATGACTGTACCACAGTTTATCCCTCTTTCCATCACTGTGTACCTGGGCTGTGTCCAGTTTTTGGCTCTTAGGAACAAAACTGATGTCTTCTCATACAGGTCTTTTTGTGGATGCACATCTGGGCGTAGAACCACTGGGGCTGGGATTGACGTAGGTTTAGTTTGATGCCAGACCTTTACCCAGAGTGGTGGTTGCCCCTCACACAGCCACCGGCATCGTATTCGAGCCCTACTGCTGCACACCCTCGCCAGCTTTGGAGCTTTCACTCTTTTCGGTGATCTCGCTTTGTTTTAGCCACTGTCATTTGTAAACGATCAGAAGAAAAATGATACCTACTAGTGTTCATTATTCTCCTAGGGAAGAATTAAAAAAAAAAGTCATGCTTATTTCTTAGTTCTGTTCATTTCTGTCTGTCTTTCAGCTTTTTATTTTGACATACATTCATACTTCAGAAAGCTGCCCTCGGCCACTCTGCAGCATTTGACAGTCTTCACCAGTTTTTTTTTTTTTTTTTAAAGATTTTTTATTTATTTATTTGAGAGAGAGCACATGAGAGGGGGGAGGGTCAGAGGGAGAAGCAGACTCCCCGCCGAGCAGGGACTCGATCCAGGGACTCCAGGATCATGACCTGAGCCGAAGGCAGTCGCTTAACCAACTGAGCCACCCAGGCGCCCTTCCCCAGTTTTTATTTAAATTTTCTCTTGCTTTGGTGTAGAAGAAACCATCCTTTCTCGGTTTTTCACCAGCCACTACTCATCTTAGCTTCTTGGCAGGATGTTCATCCTCTGCACCCCCCTTAAATGCAGTTGTTCCCAGTTCCAGCCTGGATCCCCTTCTTGATAGACTCTTACTGGGGGATTTTACTCCTACCCTGGCTTCACTTGCTGCCGGTGCTCTAACCCTCCAGTCTGCTTCTGCAGCTCAGATCTCTTTCTTTCTTTCTTTCTTTCTTTTTTTTTTTTAAGATTTTATTTGAGAGAGAGAGAGAGCGCACATGAGGGTGGGGGGAGAGGCAGAGGGAGAGGGAGAAGCAGACTCCCCCGCTGAGCAGGGAGCCTGACGTGGGCTCAGTCTCAGGACCTTGAGATCATGACCTGAGCCAAAGGCAGACGCTTCACCAACTGAGCCACCCAGGCGCCCCTTAGATCTCTTTCTTGACCCTTAACTGCTAACTGTACCCATTGGGATGTCCCCAACACAGCTCAAACTTAATTTATTCAAGTCGAATATAATTTCCCACCTTCCATTTCCATACCGCTCATTTCCCTGTATTTCCTAACTTGGTAAATAGCCCACAGTCCTTCTAGTTGTCAAGCCAGAACCCAGGGGCTAAATCTGGACTCCTTCCTCCTGCAGCCATTTGGTTACCAGTTCCTGCTCGTTTTCCTTTTTTTTTTTTTTTTTTTAAGATTTTATTTATTTATTTGAGAGAGAGAGTGAGAGCATGATCAGGGTGGGGGTTGGGCAGCAGAGGGAGAAGCAGACTCCCCACTGAGCAGGGAGCCCAATGCGCAGGGCTCCATCCCGGGACTCCGGGATCATGACCTGAGCTGAAGGCAGACGCCAAACCCACTGAGCCACCCAGGCGCCCCACCTGCTGGTTTTCCTCTTGTGTGTGTGCCTCTAACCTGCCTGATACGTCTGAGGTCACGTCTGACCTTCTGCTACCAGGTGCTGCCCCTCCACAGCCCACGTTGTTAACGCTGATTGACTCCTTTTATTATTTAATAGCTCATTCAGGTATGTATGTATATATTTATAAAGATTTTATTTATTTGTCAGAGAGAGCGAGAGAGAGCACAAGCAGGGGGAGTGGGAGAGGGCGAAGCAGGCTCCCCAGTGAGCAGGGAGCCCGATGTGGGGCTCGATCCCAGGAACCTGGGATCATGACCTGAGCCGAAGGCAGATGCTTACCTGACTGAGCCACCCAGGCGCCCCATCATTCAGGTTTTTATTTTATTTTTTTAATTTTATTTTTTAAAGATTTTGTTTATTTATTTGACAGAGACACAGCGAGAGGGGAACACAAGCAGGGGGAGTGGGAGAGGGAGAAGCAGGCTTCCGGCGGAGCAGGGAGCCTGATGCGGGGCTCGATCCCAGGACCCTGGGATCATGACCTGAGCCGAAGGCAGATGCTTAACGACTGAGTCACCCAGGCGCCACCCATTCAGGTTTTTAAATTACACAATGGTATATATGCCTCTTGTAGAAAATCAAACAAAACAGAAATTTATAAAATTTTTAGTCCCTCCTGCCCCAACTTCTAAGACATTTCTATTCCCCAGAAATAACCAGTGTTAATACTATTTAGGTATATATTCTTCCAGATTTTTCGATTTAAATACAAACACATACCCAGGGGCACCTGGGTGGCTCAGTTGGTTGAGCGTCCGGCTCTTGATTTCATTTCAAGTCATGGTCTTGGGGTGGAGGGATTGAGCCTGGTGGAGGGCTGTGCGCTCAGCGGGGTGTCTGCTCGCTCTTCTTTCCCTCTGCTCCTCTCCCTGCTCACGTGTGCCCACTCTCTCTCTCTCTTTCTCTCTAAAATAAATAAACCTTAAAAAAAATACAAACACACACAAGTACGTATGTATTTATTCTTTTCAAAACAGAATTATGCAATATTATTGTCTAACAGCTTAGTTTTTTTACTTAATATAACATGTCAGTATATTGAGAGCTACCTGAGATTGGTATAGAGTGGCAATACACCATAATTTATTTCATAATTCCCCATTGATGGATAGTGAATCATGCTGCAGTGACCATTACTATACATATTATTTTTGCCAGTGTTTCTTTGCACAGATTATTGGAAGTAGGATTATGTACATTTTAAATGGTTCTAAATCCTTTCAGTTGCCCTTCAGAAAGATGGCACCTTTCTTTTGTTTCTTGTCTTTTTCTTGTATGAGAATTTATTTATTTAATTTATTATTTTTTTTATTACTAATGTACTATATGTTGCCTAACTGAAGATGGCACCTCTTTACAAAAATCTCTTACTGTTGCGTCAGAGGCCTCCCTTGCCAATATTAGGTATTTATTACTCCTTTAACAGTTTTCATTTTTTGCCAACTTAATAGGCAGACTCTATATAGTGTTATGAAATTTCAGACCAGAATACTTTTTATGCCTAGGTCTGTAACTGTTTTCAACATTTTCTCAATCTTGTTCCCTGTTTGGATTAGGTGACTTAGCTCTTGAACAAGTAGGATGCTGGGGAAGAGGGTTTCTCTGATATGTATTTCTCCCGGCAGGAAAAGCTTCTTAAGGCTCAGTCTAGTCTGAAGGACAAGATGAAGAAAGCCATATATTTTCAGGACATGGAAATGAAGAATGCTACCAAGTGGAAGGTAACAGCAGAAGCCGTTGGGCATTTCTTGCCCCTGGGACCCTTTGGTGTTGTTGGGAATAGTTGTCAGGCTCCTTGCAGATAAGGTGATAGAACAGGAAGTGTCTCTTTTAAGAGACCTGTGGTTTTGGGGGATGGGAGTTTCACATACTTTATCCCCATGTCTGTAAGGTAGTGCCCATCTCCTTCTTACTTTTTCCTAAATATACTCCCTACATTGTTGTTGGTTTGGGTCCACGGCATTGTGGAAAGTAAATGGGCTTTGCTTTCAGAGAGACGAGTTTAGTTGGGAGGCACGATGCGCACGCGTGCACATCTAAAGGTTTAACGAAACTAAACTGTAGGTGTTCTGGAGGCTAAACTAAATAATAAATGTGAAAGTGTATTTTAGTTTAAAAAACATACAAACGAGGCATTGCCGTCAGTAGTAGAGACTGAAACGTTACAAAGAATGAACTAATACTATACAGGCTGATACAAAGAGATGAGCAGAAATCTGGGGAGGGTAGGCAGGACCTTTCTGGGGGAGGGGATTAGGGTGGAAGCCCCATGGGTTGCTGGGGAGTCTCGTGCACAGCACTGAGGAGCAAGAACAAGGCAGAACGAAGGCTGAGCAAATCTCCTGTGGCTCTAGGAGAAGATGAAGAATCAGCGAATGACGATCAGCGCAGAGTTTGCAAAGCTGCACCACTTCTTGGCGGAAGAAGAGCAGCTGTTTCTTCAGAGACTGAGCAAAGAGGAAGAAGAGACGAAGAAGAAACAGAATGAGAACACGTTAAAGCTCCATCAGAAAGTCACGTCCTTGAAGCGGCTCATCGTAGAGGTCAAGGAGAAGAGCGAGAGCTCCACCCTGGAGCTGCTTCAGGTGAGACAAGCTGGGGAGGGGTGGCTTAGCACCGCTCACTAAACTCCGCGTGCCCTTAGAGCTGCACGTCCTTCCTGGTGAGGGGGTTTCAGAGAAGAAATGTTTTCTCTCTGTTGATAATTATGACACTACTGTCATTAAAGAATCAAAGATCCACCTTTCAAAGGAAATTAATGGGAAAGTTAGGTATGCTGAGCTCAGGTATTAGGAGATACCTCGGTTCACTTGGGCTAGTCGTTTGCGTAGGATCCGAAGCACATCTGAGACTTTTCCGTTCATCTTATTTGTACATTTATAATTTGTTAAAATAGTAACACAAAGCAACCTAAAATCACAAAGTAGATAAGTGTATCAGTAGTTTTTAAGATAAATTTATCTGTCTTACTAATTTATTTATTATTTTTTAAAGATTTTACTTTATTTTATTAAAGATTTGATTTATTTGAGAGAGAGAGACAGAGAGAAGATGAGCAGGGAGAGGTACAGAGGCAGAGGGAGAAGCAGACTCATGGTGAGCAGGGAGCCCGACATGGGACTCGATCCCAGGACTCCGGGATCATGATCTGAGCTGAAGGCAGACGCTTAACTGACTGAGCCACCCAGGCGCCCTCTTACTAATTTTTAATCATTGCAATCATACCTTGATAATAACTTTGCTCTTAGCCCCAGATTTTGATTGGTATATTCATTTAAATAATTTCTAATATCCAGCAGCCTTTAAAAGGTTGTAATTCTAATTCATTAGCACTTAGGAGTGTCTGGCTGACTCATTCAGTAGAGCATGTGACTCTTGATCTTAGGGTTGAGAGTTCAAGCCTCACATTGGGCGTGGAGCCTACTAAAAAAAAAAAAAAAAAAAAAAAGTAATTCATTAGCACTTAGATTTGGGGCTTTTAAGCCAATTTATTATCCTTCCTTGGAGTTAATCTTTACCTTTATATGCTCAGCAGGTAAGTGTCTTTATAGCTATTTCAGTTTTTGGATAGAATCCAACATTTGTGACCATCTTCTTTTTTTTCTGCTGAGATAATCCCTTTGGTCTTAGATTCCTCAGAACCTCTCTTTCTTCCATATGATTTGACTGGAGAGGAAAGAACCATTGAAGGGGCCCTTCAATCTATGATTTTTTTTTTTTTTTTCCTTATCAGGAGACAATATTCTCTTCTACCTTTAAGGAAGAGAGACACAGGAACCCACTCACCAGTTATTTTCAGCAGGAAATTTCTAGCAGGGTGTTACATGCCATTGAAGTGTAATGATTTCCAAGAATTGTCTAGAACTTTCACAACTTGCTTGAGCCATGAAGTTCCAGTTACATATCCAAATGTAAACTCTTGCAGAATCTTTGAAATAACACATTTAAACAGTTTTGTTCAATATAGGTTTAATATCTGCTTAGAATTTCAAACTTCAAGGAGACACATGAACTAGCAGAATGCTTACAAAAAAGTCTATCAGCCAATATAAGGGCAAAGGTAGGTAAATGTTTAAAGAAGATAGAACTGGATCATAGAGTCTCAGGGTCTAAGAGAACTTATTTTACTGATCTGTTCCCCTGTTCATCTATTTTTTCCTTTATGCCTTCATTTTTAGTCTGTAAGTCACTTCCATTCTTGGAACTATAGACACATCCAAAAAAAAAAAAAAGGAACATAAAAAAAATACTGTTATTCCTAATTTTTATCTTTTTATTTGAATGTGTTCTTGCACAATACAAAGTATTGCTTTGGTTTATGTATTTTTAATTTATGTAGTGATTTCATCATGTTGCATTCCGTCTCTCGCCTTTTTCCTTAGGCACTCACTGTGTTTTTAAGATCCATTCCTGTTGCCATATATGTTGGACCCATGTGTCCATCCACAACGTTTTGCCAGTTCCTTCTTCCAGTGATGGAAATCCAGGTTGCCCTAATACCATTACCACTAGAAGTAGTGCTGCAGTGACATCATTGATATTTGCTCTTCTTGTTTTTATTACTGTTATTTTTTTATTAGCTCGTGGGTTTGCTCTGTAGCTCTCGCTCTTTCTCGGCCTCTGGAGCTGGCATGCTTAGCTCGTCTACATTGACCCTTTTTTTTTGCTGGTAAATGTTTTTAAGCTATACTTTCTCCTTTAAATATTATTTGTGTCCACGGATTCAGACAGCATCACTTTTATTGTCATAATACAATAAACATGTTTAAAAACATTTTAAGTGTAACGTCCATAGAGAAAAATGTATAAATCATAAACCTGACAGATTATCCCCAAGGGACCCATCCATGAAACCACCGGCCAAGTCAAGTAATAGAACATGTGTAGCCTGCCAGACACCCTCCGCGTGGCCCAGTCAACACCCCTTCCCTTTTCTGCGAGGCTGCTCTCCCTCCAGACTTTTCACACAGTTCCATCTTGCCTGTTTTTGAGTAAGAGTCTTGCAGTATGTGCTGCTTTTGCTCAACATTATGTTGTGAGATTAGCCCATGTCGTAGATGGCAGTTTGTTCCAATCACTGAGTAGCACGTCCCAACCTGGAGCGATTTTGCTCCCCCAGGGGGCAGTGTTGGAGACCTTTTTGGTTGTCACAACTTGGGGGTGGCTTCTACCAGCATCTAGTGGGTGGAGGCCGTGGACGCTGCTAAACATCCTATAATGCGCAGACACACCTCACCTCCAGCTCCCAGCAAAGACCTATCCAGCCCGAAATGTTAATATAGCCGAGGTTGAAAAACCCCAATGTAGAGTATTCCACTGTATTACTATTACCAAAACATACTATTTACTCTACTGGTAGCAAAATGTGGGTTGTTTCTACTTTTTACTGTTACAAAAAAAGCAGTTATGAACATGTCTTTTTTGGTGCACTTATGTCCACCTTTCTGTCAGTTGTGTATCTGCAAAAGCATTTCCTAGTCACAGGGTGTACGTTGGGTCAGCTTTAGTAGAAGATTCCAAACTATTTTCCAAAGTGGTTGCATCAGTTGCCGCTGTTACTTGCAGTGTGTGAGAGATCCAGTCGCTCTGTATGCTCAGTCATACTCATGGTCAGTTCTGTGGCTGCAGCCGTCCCGGATGGTATGGAATGTTCTCTCAGGCCCTCAGTCGGCACCCCTGCCCTCCTCCCAAAAGGTGGATTCTTTCCCTAATGACTAATGAGGTTGAGTACTGTTTCATGTGGCAATGAACCATTTTGATATTTTTTTTTTTAAGCTTTCTTGAGGTATAATGCACATATCTTATAATTCACCCATTTTAAGGGTACTTTTTTTATAACTAAATAAGCGATTTTACCAAGTTGCGGAAACCTTACCAAAGTCCAGTTTTAGAGTATTTCCATCACCCCAGTAAGATCACTTGGTGCTTGTTTATATAGTTAATCTCTGTTGCTGCTTCCAGCCCCAGACAACCTACTTTCTGACTCCATAGATTTCCTTTTCTAAATATATCTATAAACAGAGTCATAGAGTACGTGATCTTTTGTGCATGGAATCTTTCATTTATGATGTTTCTGAGGCTCATTCATGTTGTAGCATTCATTAGTATTGTATTTATATTCCTTTTTTTATTCCTAAAGAGTATTTTATTATAGAATATGTCACATTTTGTTTATCAGTTCACCAACTGATGGACATTTGGGTTATCTCCACCTTTTGGCTCTTATGAATGATGATGCTGATGCGAACATTCGCCTGCCATTCTTTGTCTGGACATACACTTTCATTTCTCTCGGGTAGATAGTAGGAGCAGAATTGCTGGGCTTTATCGTATATTTGTATTTAGTTTTTTTAGAAACTGCCAAACTGTTTTCCAAAGTGGCCGAACCATTTTGTATTCCCACCACATCCTCACCAACACTTGTTATTGTCTGTGGGTGAAAGACAACAGATGGAGAAGTAGGCAAAAAGCCAGGAGAGAGTTATGTCAGAGTGCCAAAGGAGAAAGAGTAGGGTTTCAAGAAAGGGATTGGTTACCATTGTCAAACAGTGCAGAGGGGTCATGTGGAGAAAAAGACACCGTGTGTTCAATCCATTGGCTTTGGCAGCATGAGATCATACGTGACATTAACAAAAGCGATCGACAGAGAAATACCTGCTCACAAAGTTGAGTACCAGATCTCGGGAGGAGGGGACGTAACTCGCTTATGTTTTTCTTCTCTTCACAGAATCCAAAAGATGTGTTGACCAGGTATGAGCTGCTGCTTTTTCATGGGGGCCTGAGTGGAGGGGAAACAGGCCTGGGCTCCAGAGAACAGTCTGGGCACACCTGAGAGTCAGTGGGGAAGGAATTCCACCGCTCACTTTCGCAAGGGGGAATGGGCAAGCGGTGGTCTGGGCTTTGGGCTTGGAACCTTCAGTGGGAGTTGGGGGCCTTGGCTGCCTGAGTTGTCTCCTAAGAGCAGCCTTCTGTACTTTCCTTAGGAGTGAGAACCAGGATGTGAGCTATTCCCTTGAAGTTCTACCGGTGAAGACTGTGTGCCAGATACCAATGATGAAGGAAATGCTGAAGCGATTCCAAGGTAAGCAAGAAATCTTTAAGAGAATAAGCACTGAGAAAACTTTAGAAAGGAAAGAGGAAACAGAACATGCAGCTAGTGGGAGGGTCAGGAAAAATGGTGATAACTAGAATACATGGATATATGCTTTATTCAAGAAGCATTTACTTAACACACACTGTGTGTATAAGGTGCTAGTTATACAGAAAGAAAAAGACCTATTTCTAAGAATTCAAGTAAACTGGAGAGACAGACTCCGATCACTTACTGTAACATAGTGGGATCTACTGTTTATCAATGTATGAGTAAAATATTATGGAATGTCAGAGAAAGAGCTCTGTTGGGGGTGAAGTGGGGAAGTTTCCACACAGAGGTGACATTGTTCTGGGATTTGATGGATGAATAGGAGTTTGCCAAGTGGAAAATGGAGGTGTACTCGTGTAAGCAGAAGGAGCAGCATGAGCTAAGCTGTGGAGAAAATGGAGGAGTAGGTATCCAATGTAACTAAACCATAAGGTACTTTGTGGGAAAGACAGGAGCTGAGGTTGAGATGGTGAATATAGGAAGGTCTGAAGATAAATTTACTGGATCTCCAGGGAATTGCCAAGGCATGTAGGTGTTGTAAATGCTACACAGGCAATTCTCTCGTGCACACACCTGATGAAGAACCATGTGGTGGATGAAGTATTGGGGACTGGATTTACTCTTCAGCCTGAAACTTAGCTAACTAAAAAAACTAAAATAAAACGGACACGGTACATGAAATAACTGTTTTCCCAACCCTGGATATCAGGCAGTACAGGACAAGGAAATGTGAAACAATGAGGTGAGCTCTATGATGGCTCCAGCCTCCAGCCTGAAAAGAGCTTCCAGGCCATCGTGGGGGGTGGGGAGGGTAGTGGAGGTGGAGCCAGGTTGAGGAATGGAGCGGAGTCCAGGGAGGACTAAGCAGTGAGAGCTTGCAGAGTACTGGCGAGGAGAGAGCCATCCAGAGGGCAATGATCTACAGAGGTGCCCCCTGAGTATTTAGCAGAGTACTGACCAGCAAATGCTTGTGAAAAACTACCTTAGACTGAGGAAGGGCGTTTCCAAAATGATTAGAAAGAACAGTTCCTGGTGCTCCCACAGGGCCCAAACAATGCCTGTTCCTAGCAGCCAGACTAGAAAACTCTCAATTCCTGGGAAAATCTTGCCTCATTAGTGGGGAATAATTAACCCTACACTGAGCACTGCTTTGGACCCACCTTATAAATCATGAACACCAGATCCAAAAGGATCAAATTATTTCCAAGTAACTGCATCCCAGGGCAAAGCTTAAGATTTTAAAAAATGAGTACCTAACCATGTAAATTCACAATGTCTGGCACCAGTCAAAGATAACTAGGCATGCAAAGAGGTAGGAAAGCATGACCCATAATGAGAATAATTGATTGGTACTGACCCAGGATTGACCAGATGTTAGAATAAGCACAGAAGGACTTTAATACAACTATCCTATAAAGAAGTATTTGGAGACATGGAAGATCTAAAAAAAGTCCCAGGTCAAACCTCTGGAGATAAAACTACAGTGATTGAGAGGAATACACTGGTTGGGATTAATAGATGATTAGATGTTGCAGGAAAAAAGATTATCGAATTTGAAGATGCAGCAGCGGAAACTACAAAAATGAAACACACAGGAAAAAACCTTAAACCATGAAAAGAGCCTTGGTGAGCTGGGGGACAATCTCATGCAGTCTTATGTGTGGTATGTGGGATCCCTGAGGAGATGAGTAGGGTGCGGATGAGACAGGAAAAACATCTGAAGGAATAATGGCCCCAGGGCGCAAGGGTGGCTCATTGGGTTAAGCGTCTGCCTTCGGCTCAGGTCTTCATCTCAGGGCCGGTCCTGGGTTCAAGCCCTGTGTTGGGCTCCCTCCTCAGCAGGAAGTCTGCTTTTCCCTCCCCCGCTCATTTTTTTTTCTCTCTCTTTCAAATAAATAAAATCTTAAAAAAAATAAAAAAAAGAATGTCCCCAAATTTTCCACATTTGGTGAAGACCATTAGTCCACAGATCCAATAAGCTTGACAAGCCCTAAGCACAAGAAATATGAGAGGAACTACACCAAACACCAGTGTAAAGAGGACATTTTTGATGCAAGAAGAGACAAAGGACATATTACTTAAGATGGAAAAAAAAGATGATGTCCCGTTTCTCTGAATTTACCAAACTTTTCAGAAATAAATCTCCATTCTACATGAACTCTTAACAAAAAACTAAAGAGGGAACAATGCCCAATTCAGTCTAACGCAGCCTGCATTATCATGATACCCAAATCAGACAAAGACATTACAAGAGAAAAGGGCTATAGACCATGTCCTTCATGGACACAGAAGAATTCTGAAGATAATTTTAGCAAATTGAACCAAACATATTTATAGATAATGCGTCACAGCCAAATGGGTTTTATTCTAGAAAAGCAGGGTTGGTTTAACATTTGAAAAATCAGTGTAATTCACATTAGCAAACTAAAAAAAGGAAAACTATATGATCACTTCAGTAGATGCAGAAAAAGCATTCGTCGGCACCTAACATCCATTCCCAATTAAAAAAATAGGGCTCAACAAACTAGAGAGACATGGAGAGTCTGGGAGGAAGAGGATTGGGAGGCAGGGAGGCCGCGGAGGAAGTCAGACAGTTAAAGTGGGGGATGCCAGAGGTCTGAGTGAAGATGGTGGCAGTGGGACGGAGAAGAGGCAGAGAACCTGAGTGGTATTTCAGAGGTGGGATTGACAGGACTTGGTGACAAATAACCCATCCAGGGTCAGAGGGAAAGAGGAGTCAGGTAACCTTAAGATGTCAAGGTGTGCATGTTCAGGTGGAGTTAATGCTCTTACAGATCAGAGAACGCAGAAGACAAGAAGACGTCTGCATGGGAAGGGGTAGGAGTCCCAAGAGGATGCAAGGGGACTTAGGATAGTGAGTTGAATTTTGAGTGATCTGTCAGGGGCCTGTGGAGATGCCCAGTGAACAACTGGAACCAGTGAAGAGAAAACTTGTTAACAGTGTTACCTCCGTGTCCCAGTGCAAAGCACCATCCTGTCCGCCGTCCTGGTCTGGTCCTGATTGAACAAGTCAGAATCTGGTAATGTTTCTTCCAATTTGATGCTGATTGTGAAGACTTGGGGCCATGAAACAATGAGCTCCCTGTTTTTAGGTCTTAGTCGTTTAGAGCAGAAGGGAAATGAAGATTGCACTGTGCTTGAGGCCGCAGTATGGCCTGCCAGGCCCAGCCGAGGGTCAGTCGAGAGGCAGTGGGGAGTCTCATCCCTGACAGTTCTTATTAGGAGACACACGGAACTAAAGCTGGAAAAGAGGGGCGTTTCTGGAGGAGGGTTGGTGGTAAGCTGTCACATTATAAATCGCCACTCTCATTTTCTCTGCAGTGGCTGTAAGTGTAGCTGAAGACACGGCTCATCCCAAGCTTGTCTTCTCCCAGGATGGGAGATACGTGAAAAATGGAGCATCGGCCAGTTCTTGGCCGTTGTTTTCTTCAGCATGGAGCTACATCAGCGGATGGAGGAACCCTCGGAAGATCGCACAGTTTGTGGGAAGATTTCAGCACTTACCCTGTGTTTTGGGAAAAAATGTTTTCACTTCAGGGAAACATTACTGGGAAGTTGAGACCCGGGATAACCTGGAGATTGCTGTCGGGGTGTGTCGGGAGGACGTCATGGGGCTTGCTAATGCTTCAGAAATGGGCCCCCGTGTGGGCATCTGGGCTATCTGTTGGGGTTCCGCTGGCTATCGGCCCCTGAAAAGCTCTTCTGTAAGTCCTACCAAGCAAGAGCCTGCTCTTAACCGGGTGGGAGTTTTCCTCGATTCTGGGGCTGGGAACATCTCCTTCTATAGCGCTGTGGATGGCACGCATCTACACACCTTCTCTTGTCCTGTCTCCCACCTCCGCCCATTTTTTTGGTTGAGTCCATTAGCATCTTTAGTCATCCCGGCAGTGACTGGTGGGAAATGAGGCTGTTCCTCCCCTGCCCGAGAACCTCTCCCTGTACCCCGGCGCAGGGACGTGCATCCCTCGGCCCTCTTCTCTCTTCATACATACTGGTCCAGGCGGCACGTCTGTACCGTCCATTCGCTCAGCTCCCTGCGTGTGCCGTGCGCACACAGGGATGGCGGACCCATTGGTTGCCTTTCCGGCAGCCACTTGCTGCATTTCCCTCCTCCTCTTCTGGTTCTTCTGACGGAACTGTCGGGGGAGCACCATCCTTGGGCTTCAGGAGAAGCAGCCCCACGTGAGGCAGTGCTGGCCAGTGAGCTGGGAGGAGACATTTTCTAAGGCGCTTCTGGGGAAAGATTCTGTAGCTTTAAGAAAGAGGTGTTTGAGGAGACACAGCCCCTCTTCTGATGTCAGCAGCTGAGGGGAGCACAGTGACAGGGCACAGGAAGAAGAAACATGGTCTTCACTGGCATCGCTGGGCTCTTGGAATTTCCTTAATCTGACATTCCTTATTATAGGAGATGACCGCTCCCTTATTGTATAAGGCAGTTCAGGTTGCCTTTGGGTATAGGATTGCCTCACTTTCCCTGAAATTGGACCGCTTTGTAGACTGTTTCTGTGCAGTCATGTAATTCCTCTTCTCTCCAGGAAGTACTGAGACCTCTCACTTTTCTGGATCAGAAAGTTAAGGAAATCTTCCCTTACTCTGCACTGTGACTCTTCTTCACCTGACCAGGTCTGTGCCCTCCAGTGTGCATTTTGTTACCCATCTGTCCGATTCTTACGTTGTTTATGCAGGCTGTTAACATCACACCTAAAACGTTGGGACACACTTGCTAAGTATTCAGACTGTGCTGCTGGCCTTTTGGTAACGCTCTTTGACTCCTGCAGAAGGTTGGTGTGGGAGAGGGAAATCAAAATCCTCTTTCTACAAGGAAGACAATAAACTGTGAGACAATAAACTTCTGTTATGTCAAGCCACCCAGTTTGTGGTTTGTTATGGAGTCTTAGGAAACCAGTACACTTGCCCATCAGGACTTCCTCCAGTATCTGCCTTATTCATTTCCAGTCCTTGGGAAACTCATCACTGTCTTTCCTCCATCCTCCTCTGGGGCTGTTGAGCCAGGTTGACTGGTTCTATTACAGAGTCTTGCTCTCTGACTTCAGGTGGGTTCTTTGAGCTGCTTGGTGAACAACTTCATTTTTTCATCCCTTGACTTCCTTTTACATCTCTGGTGGCAGTGATTCCAAACCATTTCCTCCTTTCTCAAGGCTTCATGAGCCCACCTGCATACTGTGGGGAAGGCAAACTTTACCTCTACCAGTCTTAGGTTTTCAGCTGGGATCTAGCAAGAGGTCGGATTAATAAGAGAAAAACAGTTTATTAACACATGCAGCATGCACCAAGCAGGAAAAACCTAAAATGAAGAGTAACTCAAAGTGGAGGCTTAGAATTGTGGCTTACATAGTATCTTTAAAAGAACAATACATTTGTGGAGAAATGGCAGGAAAAACAGTCAACCTGCAAAGAGTGGCAGACCGTGGGAAGGTAAATGCATGTGAGGAAACTAATGGAGTAAACGTTTTTTGCAGATTCCTTGTTGGTGCGGTCTCCAGTAAAAGGGGAATTTATATCCTTCCATTTGGCAGGAAAGGGGAGCTTTTTCTGGGTTTGCTGCTCTTAATTGCCTTCAGCTCAAAATGATTTTTGTGCCAAAGAGACCTATTTTGGGCTCACACATTGTGGTTTCCTTCATCATTATTAAAGAACTTGCATCTTTTACTGAGAAAAATATTATTCTCTTGCTCTATTAACATTTTTTTTGCCTCTTTTAAGTCTTGATATTGGCCCCTCTCAAGTAGGGGATGGGACACAGGTATATTTACTAAAAATGAAATAAACTCTTATGATGCCTCTGATATACAAACAGAATTGAAAATGAACTTGTAATAGTTTTCAATGTTCCTTAGGGATTTCTCTGAGTCTTTACTATGTTAATACATTATGACTTACTTGGAGAGGTATTTATTACACAGGACTTCTCAAGCTTATTTCACCACAGAAACTAGCTCAGGAAGCAGCAACTAAGACTTCCCAGAAGACAGTTTGGCAACGACTGTTTATCCTACACTTTCTCCAGATGATCTTGACTATCTCTGATTTCAGCCTATACTTGCACTATATAAAGTTGGTGGGTACACTGTGTGACCATGGATAAGGCTCTGCTAAAATCTCCCCTGGAGACTAGGCTCTTGTTACGAATATATGCTCTCCACCCCTCCAACACTGCAGCTCCCAGAAGTTTCTCACCCTTAAGCTAGCCCACAGTCAACCTCCAGTAATTCATCAAAATTACTATTTAAGTATTCCTACAAGTTTATGGCTCCGGTGGATTTTGCTTCAGGGAAGGAGATCTCAGCTTTGACTCTCTGGATTTGCCTGTCTATCCAGATCTTGGGGTGGCAATTTGTCATGCAACCTTAGTTCTCCCACAGGTCCAAGAAAAGCCATTGGTTTTCAGTTTTCTCATCTTTTTCTTGTAAGGATATGAGTTATGACTTCCAAAATCTTTACATGTAGGAGCTGAAGCTGCAAGTCTATCAGAATAGGCTTCTTGTAGACCTCTGTAATGGTTGTGTCCACTTCACTAAGGGGTGCCTAGACAGCCGGTAAAACATTTCTGGGTATGTCTGTGAAAGTGTTTCCAGGAGAGATTAGCATTTGAACTGATAGACTGAGTAAAAAAGATCATTTTCACCAAAGTGGGTAGACATCATCCAAACAACTGTGAGCCTAAATAGAAAAAGAGGCAGCAGAAGGGGGAGTTTCTCCTCTGCTTGAGCTGGGACATCCATCTTCTGCCCTGGGACATTGGTACCCCTGGTTCTTGGACCTTCAGACTTGGACTGGGACTTAGACCATTGCCACCCGATTTTTGAGCCTTTGGACCCGAACTGGAACTTACACCATTAGTTCCTCTAGTTTTCAGGTCTTTGGACTCAGACTGAATTACATACACACCAGCTTCCCTGGATCTCCAGCTTGCAGACAGCACCATGGAACTTTTTGGCCTCCATGGTCACGTGAGCCAATGGCCACTGATCCATCCTATTGGTTCTATTTTTCTGGAGACCCACTTGCTTTTTTTTTTTTTTTCCCTTTAAATCATCTAGTCTTTCCGTTCTTAACTGTTGAACTATTCACCTTTAAAGTTACCGTTTTTGGGGTACATGCACCCTGATCTTTATAGTAGCATTATCAACAATAGGCAAACTATGGAGAGAGCCCAAATGTCCATCATCTGATGAATGGATAAAGATGTGGTGTTGTGTGTGTGTATGTATCTATATATCTGTATTACGAATATTCAGCCATCAAAAAGAATGAGATCATGCCAGTTGCAACAATATGGATGGAACTAGAGAGTATAATGCTAAGAGAAATAAGTCAGAGAAAGACAGACACCATTTGATCTCACTCATATGAGGAATTTAAGAAAGAAAACAGATGAACATTTGGGAAGGGGGTAAGGAAAAAGAGGAGAGAGGGAAACAAGCCATAAATAACTCTTAATGATAGAGAACATATCCAGGGTTGATGGAGGGGGTGGGTGGGGGATGGGCTAGATGGGTGATGGGTATTAAAGCGCATTTGCTGTGATGAGAAAAAAGAAGAAAGTTACTGTTTCTTTCCAACCTGGGCCCGGCAGAATGACTCTCTCAAAGAAGGGTGGTGAGAAGAAGGGCTGTTCTGTCATCAACATTCACAAGCATCCACGGCGTGGGTTTCGAGAAGCGAGCCCCTTGGGCACGCAAATCTGGGAATTTTCCATGAAGGAGATGGGAACTCAAGATGTGCCCATTGACACCAGGCTCAACAAAGCTGTCTGGACCAAAGGAATAAGGAATGTTCCATACCATGTCCATGTGTGGTTGTCCAAAAAAAACAGGATGAAGATTCACCAACAAGCTCTATGTTGTTTACCTATGTACTTGTCACCACTTTCAAAAATCTACAGATAATGTGTATGAGAACTAACCGCTGATTGTCAAATAAAGGTATAAAACTGCAAAAAAAAGTTACTGTTTGATATAGTTGGATAAAAAATATCGTTCTGTTAGTTATTAGTTTCTTCCTTTTTCTGCCTCTAGTTTTATTATGTATTTAAAAAATAAAATTCATTTTATTTCCTCTACTTATTTATACTTCTTTTAAAAACATTTTTAGTCATTGCTATAGGGTTTACAGTGTACATTTTTGAAAAATCTGAATCTACCCTCAAGCTTTGTTCTGGAACGCAATTAGGGTATTGGGAACTGAATCCTTTTGGATCTTTTTTTAGGATTTGTTGGGCAGAACCTTAGCAGGGTGTAGTCTACGTCTAATTGTTCCTCAAGACCCTTCTGCATATTACACCCATACTCTGAAAATGGTTTTCTGGTTTGGTGGTGGGAACAGGCACTACTCCTGGCCTGGTCCAGGTCCAAGTACTGTTCCAAGTCTTGGGTAGTTGCATCAAGCACATATGCTGGTCAATACTCTGCTAAATACCCAAGGGAAAGCTCCTGCACATCTCTGGGTTTCACGCTCTATGCAGTTTTCCTCTCTAGCATACTCTGCTCTACAAATTCCAGTAAGCTTGGAATTTTCAGACTATCTACTCATCTCCTCAAATCAGGGAGTTGGTTTGGTTCCACCTGGTTTCTTCCAGCACTGAAGCCTGAAACTCTTAAGGCAGGGATCACTGTCCTTTTTTAAAAAATCTGATGTCCAATGTCTTAAATTGTGGTTTCATACATTTTGTGGGGTTTTTTTGTTACTTCAGGCAGAAGGGAAAATCTCACGCATGTTACTCCATCTTCAGAAGCAGATGTCCCTACAAGTATGTTTTAAGCAATTAGAAAAGGATTTTTCTCATGCTTGAACCCTCTTTCCCTCTTGTTCTGATTCTATTTTCACTAGACAACAGATTTTACTTAATTGGAATTCTTGAGTACCTTAAAACTTGTCATATTCTAAATTGTGTAACTTAAATGTGTAATATACATTATCATAAAGTAACGTGGTTGTATGAGCAGAGAAATTCAAACAGATAGTTAAATTTTGGCTTTTTTCCTAACCACTCTTGGTAATGTGGTTATATAAAATTATGTGTGGTCATAAAACTCAAATTCTGTTTTAGGTACTGAGAATACATCAATGAAGGAAACAGACAAATCACTGTCCTCATAGAGCTTACATTCATTATTCTCGTGGATATAATAGCTCACAATCACATAGCACTTATTATGTAACAGGCACCATGACACCATTCTGTATGTTTTAGACATACTAACTTATGGAATTCTCATAAAATTCTGTGAAGTATGTATTATTTTTACCATCATTTTTCAAGAGGAAATAAGCACAGTTGTTGAAGTAACTTGCCTGAGACCACACAGCCAGTAAGTAGTAGAATTGGGATTTGAACTCAGGGTCCATGACCCTATAATCCTCTGCTTAATCACTGCACCACCCAGGTTCGAGCTATCTTCTTATGTTGGTTAAGTATCTTTCTTTTCTCTAGTCTTGACTTATGTCTTTGTCCCCCTAATCTTAGACTGAGAGGTGGATTAAAGTTTTCTTCCTCCAGTGACTCTCTATCTCATTCTAGTTCCTATAATTTGCTTTATTAAGTGTTGTTGCTTACATTTCATAACTGCTCATATTTTCATTATAGATTGCACCCACTTTTACAGTCTCTTACAGATTAAAATTTTGATGTTATATACACTTCAGAGAATACCCTTTAACATTACAGTGTTTTGTCTTTTCATGCCTTTGGAATTGAATTCCAGTTT
This sequence comes from Mirounga angustirostris, assembly GCF_029215605.1. Classification (NCBI taxonomy): domain Eukaryota; kingdom Metazoa; phylum Chordata; class Mammalia; order Carnivora; family Phocidae; genus Mirounga; species Mirounga angustirostris. Next base: position 173,638,244 of record NW_026991713.1, read on the forward strand.
TTCAGATGGTAAGATCAGAATCCTTAGTTTTTAAAATTTTCATTTAGCTCTGCCCTCCTTTTATTTTTAGCTTTATGAACTGCTTTTTTTAGAGTTACAGTAAAAAATAAATATATTGCATAGAGTTCAATTTTGCTTTATGACCTAATTTGAAAAATCCTCTTCTGTGAATAACTGGGGAAGTCTGTTTACATTTATTAATAGCCCAGCTATCTTTGTTCTGAATTCTGTCACATTGTATTCATATGTTTTCTGCTCTTATTTTTTAAATCTTTATACATCTATCTACTTTTTAAATCTGAAATTTAAGAAAGTTGTGTATATATGTATATATATATTTTAAAGATTTTATTTATTTGACAGAGAGAGACACAGTGAGAGAGGGAACACAAGTAGGGGGAGTGGGAGAGGGAGAAGCAGGCTTCCCGCGGAGCAGGGAGCCCGATGCGGGGCTCGATCCCAGGACCCTGGGATCATGACCTGAGCCGAAGGCAGACGCTTAACAACTGAGCCACCCAGGCGCCCCAAAAGTTGTATATTTTTGTCCTAATAGTTTCTCTCATTAATAATTTCACATGATATCCTTAAACCTGTTTTAAAAAGCAGTTTTATTAGTCTTCCGTCATGGGAGTCCCTTATGCTCAACTCCCACATTAAACAAATCATCAGCTTATGTTAATGGCATCCTCCTAAAATATCTTGAAATTATTCCCTGCTAAAATCTTAGTCCAAAGCACTATTGCTTCTCCTTGGAATAGAGCAAGAGCCTCATAAATGGCCACCCTGCCTCTGTCTTTATCCACTGGTATATGTCCACCTTTAAAACAGGTAAGTTTTATCTTGTTAAGAAGCTTTCTGAAAACTCTGAATAAAATCTTCTAGGTCTTGCTTTTTCTCTTTTTGGACTCATGTTTACTTCCCTGATGTCATTTCCTACCTCTCTCCTCACTGTAGCTCCTGTCACTTTGGCTTCCTTTCAGCTCTTCAGGTACACCATGAATTGTCTCAACTCATGGATTTTGCATGTCTTTGCCTTTATCTGGACCTCTTTTTGCTTTTGATTACCTGGGTAACCCTTACCCTGATTCAGAGATCTTAGCTTAGGGGCCACTTTTTTTTTTTTTTTTTAAAGATTTATGTATTTGAGAAAGAGACACAGAGTGAGTGTGCATGCGTGGGGGGAGGGGCAGAGGGAGAGAGAGAATCTCAAGCAGACTCCCCGCTGAGTGCGGAGCCCCACATGGGGCTGGATCTTATGAGCCATGAGATCACAACCAGAGTCGAAATCACAAGTTGGATGCTTAACTGACTGAGCCACCCAAGCTGCCCTGATGCCACTTCTTTAAAGAGGCTTTCCCTTATGACCCAGTCTGATATAGTGGCCTCCCTGCTTTACTCTAGCATAGTGAATTCTTCTTTATCACACTTCAGTAGGGGGCATGCACTGTTTTGTCCTTTATGGCCTCTTTCCCTACTTCTGTTAAAGTCACACCTTCACAACCACAGTTTCTTTGTGATACCACTTTGCGCCAGATCCATGTGATTCTGGTGGTTTCATTACCGCCCTACTTCTCCAACCCCTGCAAGAGGTGGGCACCTGTCCCAGGCAAGTCCATTATTTTACTTCAGGCTCTGGCACACAGTGATTGCTCCCAGGGGTGGCCACCAGGCTAAACCGTTGAACAGATTTTTCCCTGGAGTTTTCTGACTTGGAGGTAGTGGGGCATTGGATGTGAAGCTGTAAGGATGGCATCAGGGCTTCCAGCTGTATGTATACCCTCTATATACAAATGCCTGAGAGAATATCAACACGGAGAGCCAAGCCAAGATGAAAGATGGGGAAAGAAGACACTCACAGTATTCATGTTCCTGAATCTAGCTGATTCTGAGATCAGTTCTATCCCATTCATTGCTATGATTCCATACCCTTCCCTTAAGATAGTATAAGTTTTGTTTTATGTCACTTGAGTATTGTCACAAGAGTATTGATTAGTGCAAACTCTTAGTCCAACATGATATATTTATTTATTTGCTTTATCTGTAAGTCCCATGGGGAAAGGGACTATGCTTGCATGTTAATCACTGTACACATGCTTCCCAGTACAGTGCTTGGGACAGAGCAGATGCTCATCAAATATTCTTCAAATAAATTATGAAGTATATAAATGGTATAGCTGCTTTACTTAGAGAGAGATTACGTTCTGGTGAGTGAGAGTACCAGGTAAAAGTATTGGACAGTAGGTTGTTTTTTTTTTTTAAAAAGATTTTATTTATTTATTTGAGACAGAACGAGAGAGAGAGAGCACATGAGAGGGGGGAGGGTCAGAGGGAGAAGCAGGTTCCCTGCTGAGTAGGGAGCCCGATGCGGGACTCGATCCAGGGACTCCAGGATCATGACCTGAGCCGAAGGCAGTCGCTTAACCAACTGAGCCACCCAGGCGCCCCGTTTTTTTGTTTTTGTTTTTTTAATTATTTTTAAGTAATCTCTACACCCAATGTCGGGCTCAAACTTACAACCCTGAGGTCAAGAGTCACATGTTCTAGTGACTGAGCCAGCCAGGTTCCCCGACAGTATGTTTTGAAGAAAGTAATGATATACTGAATCTACTCAAAGAATAAACAACAAGCTAAGCTCAGTGAAGTAAGACATGTTAGTGTCTGAGTTGAGATAGAGAAACAAAGAATAGCTCAACATATCCCTGTAATGGAGAGGAAGAGCAGGGTATGAGAGTGAGATGGTAGTAAATGAAAAAGAAGATGTACAGATATGTCACTTTCTTTTTTAACTTCTGCATCTGAAATCTCTTCACATATTAATGTAGTCTGTAAAATTGGAGTTTGGCCGATAGTCAGGGTGGACAAGACTAGCGGTAACTGCCTGCCTCCATTCCTTGACTTCTTTTCTATGATACGGCACATGGGGAAACCTTCTAAAGTGTGTTGTGGGCAAATAGGGACTGGACCTTTCCCAGACTCTGCTCTCAAAAGGGTTGGATGGAAAGGGGCTAGAGAGATCCGGGTTCTAAGATGAAAAACAAGCCAGGACTCTAAGGATTATTTGACTCCATGGTTAATTGGCCCTTGGAGAAGATATTCCCATGTTATCTTCAGACTAACACTCCTCAAAAGAGCTCATTTCCCTGACCCCTTCACGCAAACTTCAAGCAAAGCCCTTTGGGAATGCTAATCTCGATGCATATAACAAGTCTAATTGGCATCTTGAGTAATGGTTTCCAGAAGAGATTCACGATGTGTCTTCTGGGTTGGGATCCCTGATGCCATATATTTAGTGTCCTCAGTTTGCCTCAGCTGACATCATAGGTCCCCTGGGTTAGGGGGATGTTCTATTTCTCACAGATGGTGCTCCTCTGTCCTCAAGATTGGTCCATGTCAGGTCAAGTTTATCCTTTTTTTTTTTTTTTTTAAAGATTTTATTTATTTATTTGAGACAGAGAGAATGAGAGACAGAGAGCATGAGAGGGAGGAGGGTCAGAGGGAGAAGCAGACTCCCTGCTGAGCAGGGAGCCCGATGTGGGACTCGATCCAGGGACTCCGGGATCATGACCTGAGCCGAAGGCAGTCGCTTAACCAACTGAGCCACCCAGGCGCCCCAGGTCAAGTTTATCCTTATTCTAACCCCTATGATTCCTGCTGAAGAATCATTCATGCAGTTAAGAAGGGGCTTATTCTAAAAATGCCAGTGCTAGAAAAAGTTCTTATTTTATTAATCAGGAAAGAAGGTATAAAGCTAAGAAGAGCGTGCCTTAAGTGATTAAAAATAGGAGAAAATCCAAAGCAGATTTTATTTCAACTCTGGACTCATTGATGATTAAACTAGTATTTAATGTAGCTTTTTTTTTTTTTTTTAAAGATTTTATTTATTTATTTGACAGAGACAGCGAGAGCAGGAACACAAGCAGGGGGAGTGGGAGAGGGAGAAGCAAGCTTCCCACTGAGCAGGGAGCCCAATGTGGGACTCGATCCCAGGACTCTGGGATCATGACCTGAGCCGAAGGGAGCCGCTTAACAACTGAGCCACCCAGGAGCCCTTAATGTAGCTTCTTAATCAGGTCACATTAATGCAAATTCTTATTGCCCAAGCTTGCATTGCCATTTTGGGATGAGCAGTGGCTCAGATATATGTTTAGAGGCAGAGGAAGCATATGCATGATTCAAAGGCCCACTGGTAGAGGTTAAAGAAGTTTAATTACTTAATCTGTCCTGATGTGTACTACTGGAGTTCAAAATCTGAGCACAGATTGCAAAAGCATTACAGAATTACAGTTACTATTGCTCCTGGTGATACTCAGTCACTAGGATAATTAGTGTCAACAATGGTGACTGTGTAAGAAAGTATCTTCTATGCCATTCCACCAGTAAATGGAGATTTTCAGAATCAGAGAAGGAAGTCTGATGAGCACCTCAGGAAAGACCTGTCTGAATGATCAGTGGCCTGTGTGTGAGTCAGTGTGGACCTATTCAGCCCTCTCCATTCCACTTCTATACTTGTTCTGCCCACAAGTCTCTGCAGAGGGAACGCCAGGTAAGCTAATACTGGGGCTTGAGGTGTCTAGGAAACCTTTATTAGAAACTAGGGCATCCTCTGGCATTGTCAGCTTATTTCCTCATCTCTTTAGTCACGGGGTGATATTCAGTCAGTCCATGAAGAAAGTTGCCAGAGAAGGCAGAAGAAAAAGTCACGAGAGGGCTACAAATCAGAATGGGAAATTATCAGGAAATTTGCCTAAGAGAGGAAGAGAGACATGAATCAGGTGATGGAAAAGCTTACACTATGGAGCCTTACAGAGAAAGCTGGAAACTGAGGAGGAAGGAGATGGATAGGGGAGAGTATGGACACCTAAGTAAAAGCAAAATATGGGTGTTTTGACTGGGTTGGAATGATTGGAGGGAGCATGGAGAAAGTTGGGCTCTTAGTCCACAAGAGGCTAAGTTTGCAATAGCAATAGGAGGTGGTGGCCAAAAAGATAATCCTAGGCTGCATTAATATGGAGAGAGAGAATAATAAATGGGACCTCTTTCTTACTGGTCAAATTATACTCTGAAGAACACACTGAGTTCTGAGTTATCTGCTTTAAAATTTAAGTAGATAATCTGGAATGCATGAAAATCTAGGGAAATGTTCAGGAGGAAAAACACAAAGAGGGATAGTGTGGATATTCTAGGGATCAATTTGGACTATTATTGAGTTGGGCTTCACCATGGAGACCAAGCTATCATTATGATCAGTATTCACATAAGAATTAGATAAAGGGCTGACTGGAAAATCTGGCGGATTAAATGTTATAATCCTAGTTTTATCATTCTGATTTGAAGGCTCTCAAGTCTACGCAGGAAGTATCTCTTATTTGTGTTCAGGTATATAAATATGGTGGCTTTGTTACGTGTCCACTTGGCACGTTTACACAACTCTTTAAATCATATTTAATCTCCAAATAAAGGCAATACCAAGTTACTCTTCCACCTAACATGATACACCTAACCCATGTACAACCAAAAACATATTAACTTTTTCCTAAGAAGAGGATATAAAACACACCAAGCATTTCCCCATAAGAGGACACAAAATTCCATTTTTACCTTTATATGAAATTCATTCTATCTCATTTATACTACTCCTTTTATATCCTATAATTTAAATACTGAGATTGAAGTTAACTCTATTAATATATCTGATGTTAGAAAAAGGGATGACCAAGGGGAAGAAAACCAAAACATATGGGTAATATAACATATACAAAATGTTCATATCAAAATAAGGAAGAAATGCCTATAACTATTACACTTTTTGTTTCTGCAGCTGCTCTCATGGTCGTGGCAGGTGTTTATAACTGTCTTCTTTTACTTTTCATCCCATATTCCCTTTGTCCACAGTTGGTCCTGGTTCCTTGACTGTGGAGTGACCCAAACCTTCATTCCTGAAGAATCTGGGCCATTAGCAGTCCTGTCTGAATTGGGTTGTTGTAGCTTTCTGCTGACTTTTATCACAGGACATTTGAGTCCAGAGAGGTACCCTAGAAAATATCCTGCATTCCTGACATGCTCATCCTTATCCCCATGGTATAGTAGAAACTCAGTTTCTCCTTACCAGTCAGGATCAATCACACCAAACCAGTAGAACGACCTCCTTTTCTTGTTGATTCAGTGATATGAGGAGCCCAAAGTGGCAGGGTGGCAGTCGCAACTCTCAGTAAATGGAATCATTGTCGTGTTACCTGGTGGAAGAACTCCCTTTGGGCCTAAGACCTCTAAACCAGCAAAGGCTAAAAGTGCAGGGACAGGAAGCAAAAATTTTGCTGGTGGATCATAGTTATAGACATTATAGTGAGAGGACTCACTCCCATTTCCACCTCTTGATTCCTGGTCCTGTGAACCCTTGTGATGGGAGAAACAGCACCATAGCTACAGATTTAGAGCATATAGCACATTCTGGAAGACATTGCTCCAGCAATGGGAGGTATTGTCAACCAGCTGTTGCTGTAACTGAGTCTTCAAAAGGCTGTTCTACCATTCTATCAAGCCAGTTGTTTCAGGATGATGGAGAATGTGGTCAGACTATTAGATTCCATGAGCATGGGCCCAATCCCACACTTCATGTATTGTGAAGTAAGTTCTAGTCAGAAGCAATGCTTCTTGGAATACCATTATGCCGAATAAAGCATCCTGTAAGCTGTGGCAGTGGCACTGCAGGAAAGGAAAGCAAAACCATATCCAGAGTAAGTGTCTATTCCAGTAAGAACAAAGTAATGTCTCTCCCACAATGGAAGCAGTCCATCAAAACCAGTCTGCCACCAAGTAGTTGGCTGATTCCCCTGGTGAATGCTGCCATATCAGGGACTCTGTGTTGGTCTCTGTTGTTGGCTGACTTGAGCACCCAGTAGTGGCTGTAGCTAGACTGGTCTTGTTGAGTGGAGGTCCATGTTGCTGAGCTCATGTGTAGCCTCCATCCCTGCTGCTCTGGCCACTTTGCTTGTGAGTCCATTGGCATGAACAGGAGTGACTGAAAGAGTGCTAACTGATGTCCACAGGATGGGTTGGCACTTAGATAGGATGACTTACTTTGTGTAATGGGTATTGTTTTATATGAATATTATATTTTATACAAATATGTATACGATTATATTTTATATGAATATTATATGAATATTTCGCACATTTTTGGTTGTATGCAGGATAGTTATGTTAGGCAGAAGGATGACACTTTTGTGTTTGTTGGCTTAAGGAGATGTGTATGAATGTCAAACCAACAGGGGATGGGCTCTGGTGGTCTTGTAATGTGTCAGCTTGGCTAGAGTGAACTACATTTCTCAGAATTTCCATTTTTGTGCATTTTTGGAGAAAGTAGGCCATAGGAGAGATTCCAAGGGAGATTAAGAGGGCAGAAGGGAAGCAGCCATTCTGTAGTTTACATATGTTGTTGCTGATCTGCTGACTTATCTCATTGGTGTGAAGTAGCAACTGGGCCTGTGGTTGCTCTACCTCCCCCCTGGATCCTCCTTTAGCTTCTCTGACTTCTGGGTCAGGTGTGCGTGGTTAGCTTCACTAGGAAGGACCCCAGTTTCTGCAAAATAACCATACCACCAATTCCAGAGTCAACAAGAACTAACATGGGTTTCAGTCTGCCTTTGTGGGGTTATTATAGCTCATGCTTGTGGGTTCCAGCCTGCCCATGACCTAACGCACTTTATATCCATTTTCCCTTCCTTACCACTTGCCCTATGGACTTCAAGTTCCACTATCAGACACAAAGGTGAGAGCCTTATATAGACTGCTTAACCAGCCTTCACAATTGTGTAAGGCCAAATTTCTGAACAATCCATTAAGTGTATATGGTATATACATTTGTACTTATAAAATTATACACATATATACTTATACAGTAGTATATATCTAATATATATAAAATTTAGTGTATTTATATATATATTTCTTCCTTAATGAGAGAGACTCTTGTTTCTTGTTTTGAAGTTTGGCACTTAATAGAATCTAGATAATCTGGAATTTCAGAGTTATGTTTGTGCAGAGAGATTTGAAGATCTTTTTTTTTTAAGTTATTTCAATAATTAGCACTGTTGAAGAATCAGAAATAGAAAAAAACTCTCTTCACAAATTCTTTGGTAGATCAAAAGGTACTTACTGTCAGGTGTGCCAAACTCCGTTTTTTCTGAAATCACACTTCATCTCTACTTCCTCTTTCCCCAGACACTGAGAAAGGGGAGATGTGGCAGAGGAATCAGACTTCTCTGGCAGACTTCATCCTTGAAGGCCTCTTTGATGACTCTCTCATCCACCTTTTCCTTTTCTCCTTAACCAGAGTGGTCTTCCTTATTGCAGTGAGTGGCAACATGCTCACTATTCTCCTCATCTGTGCTGATGCCTAGCTTCATACACCCATGTACTTCCTGCTCAGCCAGCTCTCCCTCATGGATCTGATGCATGTCTCCACAACCATCCCGAAGATGGCTACTAACTACCTATCTGGCAAGAAGACCATCTCCTTTGTGGGCTGTGCCACCCAGCACTTCCTCTATTTGTCTCTGGGTGGTGCTGTCTTCTCTTAGCTCTCATGTCCTACGACTGCTATGTTGCCATTTGTCATCCACTTCGTTATACTGTTCTCATGAACAGAAAGGTGGGACTGATGATGGCCGTCATGTGGTTGGGAGCATCCACAAACTCTCTAATTCACACAATGATCTTGATGCACTTGTTGGTTCTGTGTTCTATAGCATCATTACACCCACGCTGAATCCTTTGATTTATACTCTACGGAATAAGGATGTAGTTAAGGCTCTGAGAAGAGTGCTGGGGAGAGATCTTCTCACTCAGCAATTGCTGTTGCCCTGAATATAAGAGTGGAATGGGATAAGCTCCTTAAGTTGATCAGCATAAACCTCTGACTTTTCAAGGGTCCAGATCCCTGATGACTACTGCAAAAATGAAGTAGTTAACACACAATGCCAGTATTCTAACTTGCTCTCAGGCACCTGAGTACTGTAGAATATTATCTTAGTCCATTTGGGCTGCTATAACAAAAATACCATGGACTAGGTGGCTTAAACAACAAACATTTTATTTTCTCACAGTTCTGGAGGCTGAAAAGTCCAAGACCAATCCTTGAAATTGCTAGACACTCTCTCATTTCCTTTTGATTTCTTTAAAAATGTAACCCTGCCAAAACATGCTTCCCTAAGTGAAATAAGTCAGGTAGAGAAAGACAAATACCATATGATTTCACTCATATGTGGAATTTAAGAAACAAAACAGATGAACATATGGGAGGGGGGAAATAAATAGAAGGAAGCAAATCATAAGAGACTTAACGATAGAGAACAAACTCAGGGTTGATGGAGGGTAGTGGGTGGGGATGGGCTAGATGGGTGATGAGCATTAAGGAGGCACTTGTTGTAATGAGCACCAGGTGTTGTATGTAAGTGATGAATCACTGAATTCTACTCCTGAAACTAATATTGCACTGTATACTAACTAGAATTTAAATAAAAATTTGAAAAAAGAAAAAAAAATGGAATCATTTCTCTAATTTCTCTTTCTACAGTTGCATTGTTAGTGTATAAGAAAGTAACTGATTTCTGTGCATTGATTTTGTATCCTGCCACATTACTGAATTGCTATATGAGTTCTAGTAATTTGGGGGTGGAGTCTTTTGGATTTTCACATAAAGTATCATGTCATCTGTATAGAGAGAGAGTGTGACTTCTTCTTTGCCAATTTGAATACCTTTTATTTCTTTTTGTTGTCTGATTGCTGTTGCTAGGACTTCTAGTACTATGTTGAACAATAGTGGCGAGAGTGGGCATCCTTGTCGTGTTCCTGATCTTAAGGGAAAAGCTCTCAGCTTTTCTCCATTGAGAATGATATTTGCTGTGGGTTTTTCATAGATGGATTTTATGAACTTGAGGAATGTTCCCTCTATCCCTATACTCTAAAGAGTTTTAATCAGGAAAGGATGCTGTATTTTGTCAAATGCTTTTTCCGCATCAGTTGAGAGGACCATATGGTTCTTCTCTCTCCTCTTATGTGTTCTATCACATTGATTGATTTGCAAATGTTGAACCACCCTTGCATCCTGGGGATAAATCCCACTTGGTGGTGATGGATGAGCCTTTTAATGTACAGTTGGATCCTATTAGCTAGGATTTCGTTGAGAATTTTGGAAACCATATTTATCAGGGATATCGATCTGAAATTCTCCTTTTTGATGGGGACTTTGCCTGGTTTGGAGATTAAGGTAATGCTGGCCTCATAGAATGAGTCTGGAAGCTTTCCTCCTGTTTATATTTTTTGAAACAGCTTCAGAAGAATAGGTATTATTTCTTCTTGAATGTTTGGTAGAATTCCCCAGGGAATCCGTTAGGCCCTGGACTCTTGTTTTTTGGGAGGCTTTTGATCACTGCTTCAATCTCATTACTGGTTATTGGCCTATTCAGGTTGTCAATTTCTTCCCGTTTCAGTCTTGGTAGTTTATAGGTTTCCAGGAAGGCATCCATTTCATCCAGGTTGCTCAATTTATTGGCATATAGTTGTTGATAATAATTTCTAATAATTGTTTCTATTTCCTTGGTGTTAGTCGTGATCTCTCTCTTTTCATTCATAATTTTATTAATTTGGGTCCTTTCTCTTTTCTTTTGGATAAGTCTGGCCAGTGGTTTATTGATCTTTTTTTTAAAATTTTGGTTTATTGATCTTATTAATTCTTTCAAAGAACCAGCTTCTAGTTTCGTTGCTCTGATCTACTCTGTTTCTGGTTTCTAATTCATTGATCTCTGCTCTAATCTTAATTATTTCTCTTCTAATGTGTGACTTAGGTATCATTTGTTGCTTTTTCTCTAGTTCTTTAAGGTGTAGTTAGTTGGTGAATTCAGGATTTTTCTACCCTTTTTTTTTTAAAGATTTATTTATTTATTTATTTGAGAGAGAGAGAATGAGAGAGAACACATGAGAGGGGATAGGGTCAGAGGGCAAAGCAGACTCCCTGCCTAGCAGGGAGCCTGATGTGGGACTCGATCCAGGGACTCCAGGATCATGACCTGAGCCGAAGGCAGTCGCTTAACCAACTGAGCCACCCAGGCGCCCTTTTTCTACTTTTTTGAGTGAGGCTTGGATGGCTATGTATTTCCCCCTTAGGACCACCTTTGCAGTATCCTATAGGTTTTGAACCGATATGTTTTCATTCTCATTGGTTTCCATGAATTGTTTAAGTTCTTCTTTGATTTCCTGGTTGACCCAAACATTCTTTTTTTTTTTTTTTTAAAGATTTTATTTATTTGGCAGAGAGAGACACAGCGAGAGAGGGAACACAAGCAGGGGGAGTGGGAGAGGGAGAAGCAGGCTTCCCACGGAGCAGGGAGCCTGATGCAGGGCTCGATCCCAGGACCCTGGGATCATGACCTGAGCCAAAGGCAGATGCTTAACGACTGAGCCACCCAGGCACCCTGACCCAAACATTCTTGAGCAGAGTGGTCTTTAGCTTCCAAGTGTTTGAATTTCTTCCAAATTTTTTCTTGTGATTGAGTTCCAGTTTTAAAGCATTATGGTCTGAGAATATGCAGGGAATAATCTCAATCTTTTGGTATCAGTTGAGACCTCATTTGTGACCCAGTATGTGGTCTATTCTGGAGAAAGTTCCATGTAAACTTGAGAAGAATGAGAATTCTGTTGTTTTAGGGTGGAATGTTCTGTATATATCTATGAGGCCCATCTGGTCCAGTGTGTCATTCAAAGCTCTGTTTTCTTTGTTGATTTTCCGCTTAGATGATCTGTCTATTGCTGAGAGTAGAGTATTGAGGTCTCCTACAATTAATGTATTGTTATCAATATGACTATTTTGGTTAACAGTTGGCTTATGTAGATGGCTGCTCCCATGTTGGGGGCATCGATATTTACAATTGTTAGATCTTCTTGTTGGAGAGACCCTTTAAGAATGATATAGTGTCCTTCTGCGTTTCTAACTACAGTCTTTAGTTTAAAATCTAATTTGTCTGATATAAGAATTGCTACCCCAGCTTTCTTTTGAGGTCCGTTGGCATGGAAGATGGATCTCCCTCCCTTCACTTTCAGTCTGGATGTATCTTTAGGCTCAAAATTAGTCTCTTGTAGACAGCATATGGAAGGGTCCTGTCTTTTTATCCAATCTGCAACCCTTGCTGTTTTATGGGAGCATTTAGGCCGTTCACATTGAGAGTGATTATTGAAAGATATGAATTTATTGTCATCATGCTGCCTGTGAAGACCTTGTTTTTATAGATTGTCCCTGTAAATTTCTGTTCTATATCACTCTTGGGGTCTTTCTCTTTTTATAGAAGCCCCCTTAATATTTCTTGCAGGGCTGGCTTAGTGGTCACATATTCTTTCAGTTTCTGCTGGTCTTGGAAACTCTACATCTCTCCATCCATTCTAGATGAAAGCCTTGCCAGATAAAGTATTCTTGGCTGCATGTTCTTCTTGTTTAGTACTCTGAATATGTCTTGCCAGCCCTTTCTGGCTTGCCAGGTCTCTGTGGATAGGTCTGACGTTATTCTGTTGTTCCTCCCTCTGTACATAAGGAATCTCTTCCCTCTAACTGCCCTTAAGATGGTTTTCTTGGTTCTAAGAATTGCGAGTTTTACTATTACATGCCGGGGCGTTGGCCTGTTTTCCTTGATCTTGGGAGGGGTCCTTTCTGCCTCTAGGACATGAATGTTTGTTTCATTCCCCAGATTAGGGCAGTTCTCAGCTACGATTTGCTCAAATATATCTTCGTCTTCTCTCTCTCTCCACCCCCTCAGAGATCCCAATAATTCTGACATTGGAACGTTTCATGGTGTCACTTATTTCTCTGGTTCTATTTTCATGTATTTTGAGTTGTTTTTCCTTGGCCTCCTCTTTTTCCTTCTTGTCTATTAAGATACCTCGGAATAAACCTAACCAAAGAGGTAAAGGATCTATACTCTAGGAACTACAGAACACTCATGAAAGAAATTGAAGAAGACACAAAAAGATGGAAAAACATCCCATGCTCACGGATCGGAAGATTAAACATTGTTAAAATGTCTATGTTACCCAGAGCAATCTATACCTTCAACACCATCCCGATCAAAATACCAATGGCATTTTTCAAAGAGCTGGAACAAACAATCCTAAAATTTGTATGGAATCAGAAAAGACCCCGAATCACCAAGGAAATGTTGAAAAAGAAAAACAAAGCTGGGGGCATCACGCTGCCTGATTTCAAGCTATACTACAAAGCTGTGATCACCAAGACAGCATGGTACTGGCACAAAAACAGACATATAAACCAATGGAACAGACTAGAGAGCCCAGATATGGACCCTCAACTCTATGGTCAAATAATCTTCAACAAAGCAGGAAAAAATATGCAATGGAAAAGAGACAGTCTCTTCAATAAATGGTGCTGGGAAAATTGGACAGCTATATACAGAAAAATGAAACTCGACCATTCTTTAACAGTATACACAAAGATAAACTCAAAATGGATGAAAGACCTCAATGTGAGACAGGAATCCATCAAAATCCTAGAGAAGAACATAGACAGTAACCTCTTTGGCATCGGCCACAGCAACTTCTTTCAAGATTCATCTCCAAAGGCTAGTGAAACAAAAGCAAAAATGAACTTTTGGGACTTGATCAAGATAAAAAGCTTCTGCACAGCAAAGGAAACAGTCAACAAAATGAAGAGGCAACCCACAGAATGGGAGAAGATATTTGCAAATGACACTACAGATAAAGGGCTGGTATCCAAGATCTATAAAGAACTTCTCAAACTCAACACCCAAAAAACAAATAAGTCAAAAAATGGGCAGAAGACATGAACAGACACTTCTCCAAAGAAGACATACAAATGGCTAACAGACACATGAAAAAATGTTCATCATCATTAGCCATCAGGGAAATTCAAATCAAAACCACGTTGAGATACCACCTTACACCAGAGAGAATGGCAAAAATTGACAAGGCAAGAAACAACAAATGTTGGAGAGTTTGTGGAGAAAGGGGAACCCTCTTACACTGTTGGTGGGAATGGAAGTTGGTACAGCCACTTTGGAAAACAGTGTGGAGGTTCCTCAAAAAATTAAAAATAGAGCTACCCTATGACCCAGCAATTGCACTACTGGGTATTTACCCCAAAGACACAGATGTAGTGAAAAGAAGGGCCATATGCACCCCAATGTTCATAGCAGCAATGTCTGCAATAGCCAAACTGTGGAAAGAGCCGAGATGCCCTTCAACAGATGAATGGATAAAGAAGATGTGGTCCATATATACAATGGAATATTACTCAGCCATCAGAAAGGATGAATACCCAACTTTTCCATCAACATGGATGGGACTGAGGAGATTATGCTAAGTGAAATAAGTCAAGCAGAGAAAGTCACTTATCACATGGTTTCACTTATATGTGGAACATATGGAATAGCATGGAGGACATTAGGAGAAGGAAGGGAAAAAGGAAGGGGGGGGGAATCGGAGGGAGAGACGAACCATGAGAGACTATTGACTCCAAGAAACAAACTGAGGGTTTTAGAGGGGAGGGGGATGGGGGGATGGGTTAGCCCGGTGATGGATATTAAGGAGGGCATGTACTGCATGGAGCACTGGGTGTTATATGAAAACAATGAATCGTGGATCACTACATAAAAAACTAATGATGTATTGTATGGTGACTAACATAATAAAATAAAATAAAAAATAAAACTGCACTCTGCATCTTCTGTCCCCTGCTTCTGTTTTATAATACTACTTTGCATGATGTTGCATATTATATTATATTATATTATATTATATTATGTTATATTATGTCTGTCTCACTAGAATGTGAGCTACCGAGGGCAAAGACTTTACTTTGTTTACTATTATCTCATGAGAGCCAAGAGCCTGACATGAAATAAGTACTCAGCAGCTATTTGTTGCATAGATCAATAAATGAAAGGAACCTAGATTGTTTTAACAATGCCACATGACATTAATGATATTTAACTCAGAAAGGGGAAGAGATTAGAAAAATGAATAATATAGTAAATGCCTTGGCAGACATCCTTGGTCTCAAGACAGCCAGATGTTAATCCCATGCAAATGCAGAGAGGCCCAACATCTCAGTGAACTTTTCTGGGGTCTAATGGTCTGAGGGATTCCAAAGTGAGGACAAATTTCTGTATCTTGCTTCCCTATTAGTTAAAAAAAAAATCATGAAGCCCTGGGACCATCTTCAGAAGAATAGGACTATTAGTTTGAGAGCCAAGTTATGCCCCTTTTCACAAGAAAGTATTTCCCTTTTGAGAAATAGCTTTTTGGCGTTCTATAAGATGAGCCACCAGTTGGGTGCCATCTTACCCATGTAGCCCTAAGGTAGATTTACCATGTAACACTCCAATATCAAGTAGAATTGATTTTTATAGAAACTGTGCCTGGGTTGTTTCCAAAGGCGCAAGGGCTTTGCACAAACAGCGAGCTCACAGTCCAAAATAGATAGAGATGGTTCTTCTGCTAACCCTCTTTCTATACATACAACTATGGCCTTGTCAGGAATGCTTTAAGATTATTTGAGAATGAAACAGTCTAAGCCAAATTTATGGATGGTTATTCATATAATGCTAGCATCTGCCAAAAAAAAAAAATAATATAGTGTTATATGAGCTCCCCCTGAAAAGAGATATAACACTAATTATAATCATTCTTTATATATTCTAGATATTAATCCCTTATCAGATATATGGTTTATAAATATTTTCTCTCATTCCATATGTTGCCTTTTCACTTTGTTGATTGTGTCCTTTGATGAATACAAGTATTTTTTAAGATTTATTTATTTATTTGAGGGGGGTGGGGCAGAAGGAGAGAGAATCCTGAAGCAGACTCCCTTGCTGAGCATGGAGCCCAAGCCAATGACCTGAGCTGAAATCAAGGGTCAGTCACTCAATGGACTGAGCCACCCAGGTGCCCCTTGATGAATAGAAGTTTTAAATTTTGATGTAGCCCAACTTACCTATTTTTACTTTTGTTGCGTGTGCTTTTTGCATCATATCCGAGAAATAATTGGCAAATCCAACATCATGAGGATTTCCCCTTATGTTTATAGTTTTAATTCTTACATAAGGTTTTTGATACATTTTCAGTTAAATTTTGTATATGGGGTAAGGTAAGGGTCCAACTTCATTCTTTTGCAGGTGGATATCCAGTTTTCCCAGCATCACTTATTGAAGACTATCCTTTCCCCATTAAATGATCTTGGTACCCTTATTGAAAATCATTTGACCATATATGTGAGGGTTTCTTTCTGGGCTCTGTATTCTGTCCCATTGGCCTATATGTCTGTCTTTATGCCAGTACCACACTATTTTGATTACTGTAACTTTATAATAAACTTTTGAAATCAGGAAGTCTGATTCCTCCAGTTTTATTCCTTTTCAAGATTGTTTTGGCTATTTGGAGTCTCTTGATTTCATATGAATTTTAGGATAAGTTTTTCTATTTCTGAAAAAAAATGCCATTGGAATTTTGATAGGGATTGCATTGACTCTGTAGATCACTTTGGGTCATATGGATGTCTTCAAATATTGCCTTCCAATCCATGAACACAAGCTATCTTTTCATTTATTTATGTCTCTTTAATGTCTTTCAGCAGTGTTTTGTAGTTTTCAGTATATAAATCTTTCATTTTCTTGTTTAATTCCTAGGTATTCTTTTTGATTACTATTGTAAACAGAATGAAGTTGGAGCCTTAAGTTACACCATATGCAAAAGTTAGCTAAAAATGTATCAAAAACCTAACATGAGAGTTAAAACTATAAAACTCTTAGAATAAACATAGGAAGAAAGCTTCATGGCATTGGATTTGCCAATGATATTTTGGATATGACACAAAAAGCACAGTCAACAAAAGTAAACATATGTAAGTGGGCTACATCAAAATTTAAAACTTCCTTTTTTAAGACTTCAAAAATATATTTATTTGAGAGAGGGAGAGAGAGAGTACAAGCGGTGGGGAGGGGCCGAGGGGGAGGCAGACTCCCCACTGAGCAGGGAGCCTGATGCAGGGCTCTAACCTAGGATCCTGGGATCATGACCTGAGCCGAAGGCAGACGCTTAACTGACTGAGCCACCAAGGTGTCCCAAAATTTAAAACGTCTATTCATCAAAGGACACAATCAACACAGTGAAAAGGCAACCTATGGAATGAGAGAAAGTATTTATCAACCCTATCTGATAAGGGGTTAATATCCAGGGCATATAAAGAATGACTACAACACAATAATAACAATAAAATAACCAGATTTAAAAATAAGCAAAGGGCTCGAATAGACATTTCTCCAAACAAGTTATACAAATGGCCAACAAGCACATGAAAAGATGCTCATGATCACTAATCATTAGGGATATGATTAGGAAAAAATCAACATTGGATTAAAGACCTGAAAGTAAGACCTGAAACCATAAAACTACTAGAAGAAACCGTAGGGTGTTCTCCTTGACATCAGTCTTGGCAATGAGTTTTTGGATTTGGATACTAAAAGCCAAGGCAGTAAAAGCAAAGACAAACAAGTGGGACTATATCAAATCATAAAGCTTCTGCACAAAGAAAATTATCAACCAAATGAAAAGGCAACCTACAGAATGGGAGAAATTACTTGGAAATCATATATCTGATAAGGGGTTAATATCCAAAATGTATAAGGAACTCATCTAACTCATTAGCAAAAAACCAATCTGATTTAAAAATGGGCAGAGGAACTAAACAGTTTCCAAAGAAGACATGCAAATGGCCAACAGGTATATGAAAAGGTGCTCAACATCCTTAAGCATCAGGGAAATGCAAATCAAAACCACAATGAGATACTCCCTCACATCTGTTTGAATGGCTGTTACCAAAAAGACAAGAGATAAATGCTGGCAAGGATGTGGAGAAAAGGAGCAAAGGGAACCCTTGTGCACTGTTGGTGGGAGTGTAAAGTGGTACAGCTACTACTGAAAACAGTATGGAGGTTTCTCAAAAAATTAAAAATAGAACTACAATATGATCCAGCAATTCCAGTTCTGGGTATATATCCAAAGGAAGTGAAATCATATCACAAAAAGATATCTACACCCCACGTTCATTGCAGCATTATTTATAATTGTCAAGACATGGAAACGACCTAAATGTTCATCTATGGATGGATTAATGGATAAAGAAAATGTACACACACACACACACACACACAGGAGTATCATTCAGCCATAAAAAGAAGGAAATCCTGCCATTTGCAGCAACACAGATGGACCTGGAGATCATTATGTCTATTCATTATAGAGATTGGTTGCCCACAGGGTGAAGATCTTTAACACTACTGAACACTTAAAAATAGTTAAGATAGTAAATTTTGTTATGTGTATTTCATAATTTTAAAAAATTATGTAAAAAAATTAGGTTGGGTTGAATACAGAGCACTTTCATCATTAGTGAACTATTCGTTTGGATTTAAAAAAGGTATGCTCCCCAAACCTACCAAAACATAAATTTTAATGGAAAAAAATACCAGAAACATTCCTCCTAAAGCCAAGAACAATACAAAGCCCACAATTACTACTACTATACTACTACTATTAAGCATTATATAATCTTGTCAATACAATTTGAAGGATAAAACTTAAGCAGAAACATTTTATTATATTAATTTTTGTACCTTACATGTCCGAGAGAATCAACTTACAATTAATTGGAACCAACGAGTAAGCTCAAGAAATGTACAAGAAACAATACATTACTTAACAACCCAAATAACTGATCAGAAAATATAACAAAACATTAATAAGTAAAATGAAAATGAAAATGGAGATAAAGTGTATTCCCAAGTGGGAAACTTCATTGCAAAGGGGTCAGTTCTTCCACAACTTAATCTTTAAATTTAAAATGATTGTAATCCAAATCTCTTAGTATGTATTATGGAATTTGCCAAGACAATTCAAAAAGTCAAATCAAAGAGAAAATCTGTAAGAATAAGCACAAAATAACTGAAAAAGGAGCAACAACGAAGAGCAGGTGCTATCAGCTGTCGGAACATGCTATGTAATCCAGGAAATTAACGTAGTGCAGTTTTCATTCAGGGAAAGAATCAATGAAAGAACAGTGAATCCAGAACGCAAATTTATATATAGGAATTCAGTTTATAATAACCATGACATTTCAATTTGGGGAAAATAATGTTAGAACATTTATGTATCCATTGGCAACGTGTGGGGAGAGAATGCCCAAGTATTGCTTAATTTTCAGCCTTTCTAAATATTTTACGAAACCCTTAAGTACAGCCTTAGCATATTTACATTCCTCTAGAGTTTTTTTAAAAAAGATTTTATTTACTTATTTTAGAGCGTGAGTGCAAGTTGGGGGAGGGGCAGGAGAGGAAGAATCTCAAGTAGACTTCATGCTGAGCACAGAGCCCCTACTTCAGCCAAAATCAAGAGTCAGCTGATTAACTGACTGAACCACCCAGGTGCCCCTACCCTAGAGTTTGTTTTACCACTTAATCCTGGCAAGGTATTCTTATCTGGCTTTGGGAGACTATTCCAGCACTTTGAGGCAAAGATGGATCCTAGTAACCCAGCACTGGAAGCCAAGATGGAAAAGATCTCTACAGCTGCCATGACCTTCCCTTAGGTGCTATTATACACAGGGAGGAATGTGATCCAGGCACTAGAGAACACCAACATGCTGAATGTCAGGAGCTTGGCTTCAGTCAAAGTGTCAGGCAGGCCAAGAAAGCCAAGGTGAAGCTTGCAAAAGCCAAGGAACCCAAATATCCTAAGGAAAGATAGAACGTAATGACAGAGCTCTTACTGCACACAGTGATAAGGAAGACACGCTTGAATGTGCATCTAGGTCGACTAAAGGAGGAGAAGATCCCAACCAGACTACACAGAAAGTCACCTGAATCAGTGAGCAGATGGGGATGACAGAATTAGGTGCCCCTAGTAGTAACCACTGCCTCACCTTTCTCCCTGGTGTTGTGATTTTGAAAGCCAGAACTACAGTGATAGTTTTTTGCCAAAATGGTGGAAACAGCCACAGTGAATATGACTCCAAATGTCATTTGTTGGAGGATGCAGGTGGCAGTGTTGGGATGGCCAATGAAGAGTAAGGAGCAAAGGAAGCACAGGATAGGGGAGATGAACAGGATGTAGCTGAGAGCTCAGTTATTAGCTTTGACATGGGAGTTTCCCTATATTTCACAAAAATCTCAAGAACCACAGCTGTAAGGACAGACAGACCAAGGGCTGCAAAGGCAAGCACCATCCCCAAAGATCTTCATAGCCCAAGAAAGTCACAACCTTTAAGAGGCAATGATCTTAATCACTATTTGCGTATTGATTGTCTGGACACTTCATACATTGGGCTTTGTATCTGGCAATAAAAACAAAGGGCCATTATCTTGGATTCAGTGAATCTCATGAACTCCCCAAATACTCACATTTGGCCAAATTGCTATAATTAGACACCAAATAAAGGAATGTTACAGAGAGAAAAAATTCAAGTTAATGATGTCTATTTTTTCTTGGCATATCAAGGGCCAAGCAGCCATAATCACCTCTTTTGTTCAACCTCCATAGGCAAGGAAATAAGTTTTTTTTCCTATAAGCAAAAATTACACCCAACCATATCACTTAAATATACGTAGAGTAGGACATATCCTGGATTCAGTCACTTAAAAGCAAGCATTTATTGATAACCTGCAGTGACAGATAATATCCTAAGTTCTGCAGATAGAGATGACAAGACAAAAACTCTCACTTAAGAAGCTTCAAATTTATATTATTTCTGCTATCCAAGTAATTGCAAACCTATCTCCTATTCATCATTTCCACTAATTTGTTCAGATTTGAATAACTTCTATTTTAACAAAATAAGTCCCTAATGAATCTCCCTGTCTTCTGTCTTGTATATGTCTCATCTCTCACCCATTCAATCACACCTATTAATATGTCTTTCATATTACTTTTTTTGCTTAAAATCCCACAATCATTCCTGCTCGGCTAGAGCAGCGATTCTCAAACATTAAGTGAGCATTAGAATCATCTGGAGGACTCGTTAAAGCAGTTTGCTAGAACTTACCACCAGAGTTCCTGATTCAGAAACTTGAAATTCACATTTCTTTTTCCTAGTAAAGATTTTATTTATCTGAGAGAGAGAAAGCGAGAGAGAGAGAAAGAGAGAGCATGAGCAGGGGGAGGGCAGAGGGAAAGAGAGAAGCAGGCTCCCCGCTGAGCAGGGAGCCTGATGTGGGGCTGGATCCCAGGACCCTGGGATCATGACCTGAGCCGAAGGCAGACGCTAAACTGACTGAGCCACCCAGGCGCCCCGAAATTTACATTTCTAATAAATTCCCAAGTAATGCTGATGCTGTTGGTACAAGTTTGAGAGCCACTGTTCTAGACAGAGTCTCAACTGCTAGCAATGCACACAAGGTTCATTATTATCCAGGTTCTGCCTACTTCCCCTGCAGCGCGTTTTTTGAGGTGGTAAGGTAGAGAGGACAAAGAAACTAAATTGAATGTACACCTGCGATATTCCAGACACTCTGCTTGATATGTCTTATATCTCACTTCTACAATCTTGTGAGGCAGGTAGACTGTATCAATCCATTTTGCAGAAATAATTGAGGCTTGAAGAGCTCAAGTAACTCACCTAAGATCTTGGAGGTAGTGAAGTCAGGGCTAAGATCCAGGCAGACTCAAGACCAGGGGGCTAGACTAGGGTGAAGCAAATGAGACACAAGGGGGCAAAATTTAAGGAAGCACTCACTTTCAGGCGCTACCTGTGGCCTTGTGGGACCCAGAGAGTGAGTGCCTCCTTAAATTTTGTATCCCAGGCACCTCACCTTACCCTAGTCCTGGCCCTATTCAGGACTATCTGACTCCAAAGGCTGCCATTTTTCCATTGCACACCTTTTGTTAACTTTAATATTCACAATGCTTTCTCTTAAAAAGCTGTGATTTTCTTAGAGGGCTTAGAGAAGTCTCTGCATTTTTTTTTCTCAAGAGGAATTTCTCAAGATTTAATTTCATAGATTTATCATTAAAAGGAAAACTGCAGGCCAATCTCATTTATAAAATGCTATAAATTAATTTTAAATATTAGAAAAATCTCATCAAGTACATTAAAGAAATAGCCCACCACAGCCAACTGGGGCTTTTTAAATGTTTTTAAATGCCAGAACTTGAAAGAACATTTAACTCAGAGCCAGGCAGGAGTTCAAAGTAGTTCAAATATTGGCATCAATTTTATTTTTTATTTTTAAAACAGGGTTTTTTTTATTATTCTTTTTAGTAATCGCTACACACAAGGTGGGGCTCGAACTCACGACCCCAAGATCAAGAATCACATGCTCTACTGAGCCAGCCAGGCGCCCCAGCATCAGTTTTATATTGAATTATAATAAACAAAAACAATAAAATTCCTGAAGCTTTCTTTCAATTTTGGAATATCATTCAAATTGAGTGAAAATTACGTTTCCTGGAGGTTTGATGGAATTCCCATGTGAACATGTCTGGACCTAGCGCATTTTGGGGTGGGTAGCCCCTCAATATCTTTCTTAAGTTTTAGTATAGTTAACATGCAGTGTTATATTAGTTTCAGGTGTACAATGTAGTGATTCAACACTTCCATTCATCACCCAGTGCTCATCACAACAAGTGCACTCCTTAATCCTCATCACCTATTTCCCCCATCTCCCCATCTCCTCCCCTCTGGGAACCATCAGTTTGTTCTCTATAGTTAAGAGTCTGTGTCTTTCAGTGCTATATCAAAATCTTAGAAGAAATCTATCTTTAAATCTCAAAACGCTCTGGGACGCCTGGGTGGCTCGGTCAGTTAAGCATCTGCCTTTGGCTCAGGTCATGATCCCAGGGTCCTGGGATCGAGTCCTGCATCTGGCTCCCTGCTCGGCAGGGAGCCTGCTTCTCCCTCTGCCCCTCCCCCTGCTCGTGCTCTCTCTCTTTGTCAAATAAATAAATAAAATTTTCAAAAAATTACTTAAATTAAAAAAAATAAATCTCAAAATGCTCCAGTATCCTCTTATCTGTGCATATAACCATGCTTTCTCTTCTTCCTGGGACACCATTTCTTCCCTTGTGTACCAGACTAACTAACTATAAACACCTGTCTCTAACTGAGCTTGAATTATTTCACCTGGGAAGCATGCCTTGCCCATTTAAGGATTATTAACTCCTTATTTCCCCCAAACACATCTTATTTATGGCATTTTCTTTTTTTAAAAAAGTTTATTTATTTATTTCAATAATCTCTATACCCATCGTGGGGCTTGAACTCATGAGATCAAGCGCCGCATGCTCCTCCAGCTGAGCCAGTCAGACAGCCCTTCCTATTTATATTTCTAGAATTACTTTTTACACTCTATTGCACTTTTTCATTTCTTCCTTGCTTATATCACTAAACTGGAGATGTTCAATGGCAGTGTGGCTTATGTGGAAGAGAAACAGTTTAGTAGTTAAAACAGTATTCAAATTTGGGCTTGTCTATTTACTAGGGGTCTGATCTTACTAATCAATTTTGTTAATAAAAAACTATTCAAAACTTGGAAATAACCTAAGAGGATGGCTGAATACACTTTTTTAATGGCATACTGCAGCATTTCTTAACAAGCCAACCCATGGCTTATTTATTTATCTAGTAGAAAGTACCTGTTTGACTTTGTGATTTACTATTTGACTAGAGCCATTGTGCAATCACCTGTTAGCCTGATTTCTGTCTGGGAGAAAGACAAACCCGAAGATTATGGTTTTATTGCCCTGTAGGACATTATCCATTTTTCTATCTGACCTAGAAATCTTATTCTCACATTCTTTGTTGATGTGTTGTCAAAATGCCTTTACTGATGAACTCTTATAAACCTTTGTTTTACAAAAGCCCTTGGAAGCAGTTTTCTCTTATTGATCTCCATATTACTTAACAGCTGAATAAAATCTTTGATACATGTTTACTCTCTATTTTTGAAAGTCATGGGCTTAACTTTTAAAAACTTATACTCACAGTAAACTCACTCGTAGTAAAATGGTAATGATGATAACACCAACCCCCATAGGTTTTTATGAAAAAAAAAAAAAAAAAAGAGTATGTCTGTATGTACCTGTAACAGTCTTTCAATAAATGGTATTTGTAGTTAACACTACTTCCTCTTATATAGGTATACTTTATATTATATATGTATATTGTATAGGTCTATCACACCTAATAGGCACTCAATATATATTTGTTGAATCCATGTATTGTTGAATACAAATACAGTTATTTGTTGAGTGGATGACTGGATTATCAACAATGACATGAGACAAAACAGCAGTGCATCCATCTTCAATAAGCACAAATTTCTAGGTGTTAATTGACACTAAAAACGCTATTTCCATCAGCCTTCCTAAATCTGAGCTGTGTAGTTTTTTAATTTTTAAATTTTGAGAGAACTGTAGATTCACATGCAGTTGTGAGAAATAATACAGGGAGATTTTGGATGCCCTTTAGCTAGCTTCCTCCAATGGTAACATTGCACAAAACCATAGTACAATATCACAACCAGAATATTGATATTAATATTCATTCATTGCTGAAGCTTTCTATTTCTTTGCTAAGGCTTTCTATTTTTTTGTTTGTCTCAAGCGTGTTCATAATTGCTCACTGGAGCATTTTTATGATAGTTCTGACATCTCTGTGATTTCACAAATTAACTCTCTGTTGGTGTTCTTTATTCATTCAGTTTGGGATCTTCCTGGTGCTTGTTATGATGAATAATTTTTGATGGAAACCAGAACATTTCGGGTATTGTGATATGAGGCTCTGGATTTTATTTCAACCTTCTGTTTTATCTGGCTTCCTCTGACATTACTGTGGCTGGGAAAGGCTGGGGGAGATGGTCTTTTTACTGCCAGGGTGGGCAGAAGTCCAAGTTTTACACTTAGCCTCCGCTGACATATGATGAGGGGAGATCTCCTCACTGCTGGGTGGGGGTAGGTGTTCTGACTCCCCACAAGGCCTCCACTGAATCCTCTTCATTGGAAGGAGTAGGAGTGCCTCCTTACTTCTTCCCATGAGGCCCCCAGCATACTGTGGGGGAAGGGGTGGCGTCCTGTAACCATGGGCCATGATGAAAGCCCCGATTCACCACCTGGCCTCCTTTAAGACTAGTAGGGAACAGGAGGGGCACCTCATCACGGCCAAGTGGGGATGGAAGTCTGGGCACTGTACTTTGCAGGAGGGGGCCTGGTTACTGCTCAGTGATGTTGAATATCCTGCCTCCCCACTTGACCTTCTCTGATACCACTCTGGCTAGAGATGGGGGGTGGAGGGTGGGGTGCCTTGTAACCCAAAGAGGGTGCAAATGTAGACTCCTCACTTGGCCCTTCCTGGTGGGGATGGGCCATAGTATTTTTTCTGTGATGTGTCGCTAGAGTAGAGTAGTTACTGTCTTAAAGATTTCTGTCTTGCCAGGGTGTCCTTTTCCTGGTCCTTTGGCTAGACAGAGCAGGCTTTTGTTGGGGCTTTTTAATGCTGTAAATGCCCACCGGCCTCTCTGGTTGTTGGTTCCTTCAGGTTCAAGTCTAGGACATACGAAGCAAAAGAAAACCCAGGAAACCCACCCCATTATGTTGTTCTACAAGTCTGCTTTCTTCTCCCCACCTTTCTGAGTCGTCTTAGGTTGGTTGTATACATATGCCCTGCTGTTTAGTTGTACTTAGGGGAGATATAGGGAAAAGTATGTTTATTCCATCTTCCCAGAGGTGGAAGTCTGCTAAGGAAGCACTAAGGGTTATGCTCATTCTGAGCATGAGAAAGCTCAGGAAAATCTATTGTGTTTCATTTTTTGTTTCCACTAACCTCTTATGTAATCCTGTTCCTTGAGATATATTTTTTTTCTTTTTGAGAGAGAGAGAGAGAGAGAGCAGGAAGGGAGGGGAAGAAAGAGAATCCCAAGCAGACTCCACACCCATGCGGGGCTTGATCTAACAACCCTGAGATCATGACCTGATCCGAGACCAAGAGTTGGATGCTTAACCAACTGAGCCACCCAGGTGCCCCAGAAAAAAATGAAAATTGGGCTATGGAAGAAAAAAACAGAAAAATGTAGTTGATAGTGTTGTTGAAGTTTGGTCTCATAAGATTTAATTAGTCAAGGAGACAGCATACTGCATTGGCTAAATGCATGGATGGTGGAGCCAGATGATCAGGTTTACACTTTGGTTTCACAGTTACTAGCAGTGTGACTTTGGGTGAGTTTCTATGCCAGTGTATTCTCATCTTTAAATGGGGATGTTCTGGGGCGCCTGGGTGGCTCAGTCGTTAAGCATCTGCCTTCGGCTCAGGTCATGGTCCCAGGGCCCTGGGATCGAGCCCCGCGTCGGGCTCCCTGCTCAGCGGGAAGCCTGCTTCTCCCTCTCCCACTCCCCCTGCTTGTGTTCCCACTCTGGCTGTCTTTCTCTGTCAAATAAATAAAATCTTAAAATAAATAAATAAGTAAATGGGGATGTTATTGGGATGAGCACTGGGTGTTATATGCAACTAATGAATCGTTGAACACTACAACAAAAACTTACTTTTCTGTATGTTGGCTAACTGAACATAATGAAAGAAAAAATAAATGGGGATGTTACCAGTACCTACTTTATAAGATTGTTGTTAAGTGATTTAATATATGAAAAGCATTTGGAACTATGCCTACCACCTAATAATTATGATAAAAATGTTTGATATTATTAGTCACTTGCCTATAGATTTATTATTAGACATAATTCTCAACTATATGGCCCATTCCATATTAAATGTGTATTTTTGTGTGGTATCTCATTTCTCTATTATTAGAGTTTCATTATTTATTTATTTATTTGAGAGAGAAAGCGAGAGACAGAGCATCAGCGGTGGTGGTGGGGAGCGGTAGAAGGCAGAGGGGGAGAGAGAAGCAGACTCCCTGCTGAGCAGGGAGCCCGACACAGGACTAGATCCCAGGACCCTGGGATCATGACCTGAGCCAAAGGCAGACACTTAACTGACTGAGCCACCCAGGCACCCCTTTATTGTTAGAGTTTTAAAACACGTTTTAATATCTGGCAATAAAAGTCTCCCATCTGTCAAAATTCTCTTCCAATATTTTTTCCAAATTATTGTCTATTTCAACATTATAATATATTATGCAAAGGTCTGCATTTTCAATGAAATTTCAATATGAAATGTATTCAACTTGCAAATTAATTTAGTTTTGATATCTTTCCAATTGAGTTTTCCTATTGATAATGTGAGCCCTTTGTTTATTCAAAAACTGCTTTATATTCATAATCAAATTTTTGAATTTTTCTTTATATTAGATTTGCACACTTCTTGTGGTTTATTCATAAATATTTTAAACGTGTTGTTACATTATTGGAATATTTTTATGCTATATATTTAATATGGTTATTACCTGTGCATAGAAAAGCTACTGTATTGTGTACGTATTTGGAGACTGACCTTCTTACCAAATTATGGCAAAAATGGTCATTTTTGTCTTGTTCTTGTTTTTAAATAAGAGTGCTAGAACCACACTGAAAAAAGTTTACCTTTTTGATAATCGTTAATATCTTAAATGGGGTTTTCTCCGTAATTACTTTCCTATATAATTATTTTCTTTGAATTGACTTTTCTTATAGATTGAAATTTAGGATAATTTTGCCTGGTTTCAAAATACGGGTTCTGGCATTGTTATTTATAATTTCTTTAAGACTACCAATTAATTCTGAGTAGATTAAGATGTTTACAATATCCCCAATTCTTATTCTGTAAAATAAGCATATATCATATGGACAATTGGAGGAATCTATTATATAGGAAAAAGGAAGTTCATCGAATATAGCAGATAGAAATAAGAGGACTTAATTAGTGAATTCAGGAGATATTATACTTCAGAGTCAGATTCGTGCATACAGAGAGAAACCTGGTGGAACTTTGCAGAGGTCTGTGCACCTTTGATGCCAAAGATGGGAGGCCAAGAACAGCAAAAACAGACGATCAAGAAAAATAAAGGTTCACTCTCAGGGCACATGATATACTGCAAGCTGCCTGGCAATGAGACCCCAACTGATGACAAGGAGATCCCAATGAGAAAAAACATGCACCTAAAGCCAACACTAATTCAAAATGAGCTATTCAGCAGCCAGCTTTGCAATGGTTTTATGGTGACAGGGATAAGGGAAGGAAAAATTTGAGTTTACCTAGAGGATGAACTTAAAAGCCTTGTATGCTCCTGAGAGACCCTGTAACAGTCAGCTACCCTAATAATAAATCACACCCATGGGCATTCTCTATTTTATACTGTCATCATGGCCTGCAAACTAACTCCAAGGTGCATGGACTGGGACAATGAGGAATTCTGCATAAATCTGCCAGAATGGAGGAAGCTAGGCCACCTGCTGCTTTTATTTTATTTTTTAAAGATTTTATTTATTTATTTGACAGAGAGAGACAGCAAGAGAGGGAACACAAGCAGAGGAAGTGGGAGAGGGAGAAGCAGGCTTCCTGCCGAGCGGGGAGCCCGATGCAGGACCCTGGGATCATGACCTGAGTCGAAGGCAGACGCTTAACGACTGAGCCACCCAGGTGACCCTTACTTTATTTAAAAAAAAAAAATTATTTAAATTTAATTTAGTTAACATATGGTGGATTATTCGTTTCAGGGGGATATTCATCAGTTGCATATAACACCCTGTGCTCATTCCATCATGTGCCCTCCTCAATGCCCATCACCCAGTTACCCCAACCTCCCACCCTCCTTCCCTCCAGCAAACCTCAGTTTGTTTGCTAGAGTTAAGAGTCTCTTATGGTTTGTCTCCCTCTCTGTTTTTATCTTATTTTTTCTTCCCTTCCCCTATGTTTTACTTCACAATTTATACTGTTTCAGTTGATTTTTTGGAGCATTTTTGGTATAAAATGATATATTTTAATCTCTTGTGTCTTCCTTTTCCATTAATATGACCCTGTTTGTTTCATGAATTGCTGTACTGCTCAAAACTTCAGAGCAACGTTAAATAATAGGAATGAAAGTGGACATTTTGTCTTGTCTACAAATTTAATTGCTGGAGGGTGTTTCCAGTTTTCCGTTGTCTGTTGGCAATCCCAAATGTTAGCTATGGTGTGAAAAGTCTTACCAGCCAGTCTATTGTCACTTCTCATCATGGGGTCTCACCATCCCATCCTAGACTTGCTGTTTTCTAGACACTTTTTCTAGACTTTTTTTTTTTTTTTGCCGGTCCCTGAATAGTGGGGGGAGGGGGGAATGGAAATGTGCCATTTTAATTATCTCTGACAAGAAATTTTTTTCTCCCTTTATTCAGCCAATATAATCCTATTCATCTTTTAGAACTCAAACAAAACAAAACAAAACAAAACAAAACAAAACTGCATCCTTTGTGGAAAATTCCCTGACGTTCCAAAGTAAGGTTAGATTACCCCCTACTCCCCACGTCTTTGTCCTTACTGCACATGCTCCTTATGATGACTCATCACGCTCATCTCCTCTCCCTGCCTCTGAACTGGAGCACAGACATGGTAGAACATGCACAGTGCACAGTGGCTGGCTCAGAGCAGTATTAGAGGATACTTTTAATCATGAAACTTATTTCTGAACACTTACTTT
The DNA here is from genome assembly GCF_029215605.1 of Mirounga angustirostris. Taxonomy (NCBI): domain Eukaryota; kingdom Metazoa; phylum Chordata; class Mammalia; order Carnivora; family Phocidae; genus Mirounga; species Mirounga angustirostris. The sequence goes on from NW_026991713.1 coordinate 173,667,919, forward strand.
GTGTCATCAATGGTGCTAGGCACTTGGGAAATCAAGCTTATGCAAACTTCAATATGGTCAGGGTTTGGTTGAAAGAAACACATATGATTAAACCAAGATACCCACAATACCATGTATCAAGTTCCATGGAAGAAACTAACAGAAGATTCTGGGATGGCCCATAAAAATATCTCCTTGAGTAGGTAAGGCTAACGGTCAAAAAGATGAGTAGGAATAAATCAGGTCAAATAGAAAAGTATCTTTTCATAGGAAGGATTACTAACTTCAAGAGTGAATTACTGAATAAATGAAAAAGACCAACTTTGAGATTCCAGTCCTATTCTAGATCCTTCGAATTTGGGGGGACAAGTGGGGATATAAATGAAACGACGAGAAGGAGAAATCCTTCCAGGTCTATATCTATGTCATTGGAAATCTCCTTCCCAGTCAAAGCAGTAGGCAGCCTTTTCCCATTGTGGAATTTGCCTGGATCCATGGCAACACCTCTCGCTTACTGTACACAGAGTGAGTAGGCTGAAGAAATCAGAGGGAAGTCTTGTTAAAATCTGCAAATATGATCTAGTCCTGTGTAACCAGAGCACTTCAAGGAAAATCAGCAAGTTTTATTATTTTATTTTATTTTATTTTTATTCTAGTGGAACTTCTTTAATCCAGATTTTTAAGTCAAATTCTTAGGTTTGAACATCTCCACTCTGGAGTTTCTGGAGAGGATGTTTTTGAAGAGTCTTAGGAGCAAGTGAGCCATGTAAAGCCAACCCAACTCTGCTAATTCTAATTAAAAATGAGGAGCTGCCACATCCCAATGAGCGAGGACAGCTAATTAGCAGGTCAGAAAAGACAATTAAAATCTATCAGAACAAACCCACAGTGAGGTGTTCTGGTGGGTGGGCTAACCACACTCTGATGATCTGTTACTAAGTGTGGTCAGGAGTTTATATTCCAATGAACACAGAGGTCAGAGGGCTTTGTGGTAAGTTCTCCTTGGGCATGCTTTAAGCTTTAACATTCTTCCTTTTTAAAACTTAAATTCAATTAATTAACATATAATGTATTATTGGTTTCAGAGGTAGAGGTGAGTGACTCATCAGTCTTACATAATACCCAGTGCTCATTACATCATGTGCCCTCCTTATTCAAGGTTGTGCCCCTTCCTGGGGTAGTCCATGTTCATTAAAAGACTGAAGTAAGAATATAAAAGCTTGGCCACATCAGCCCAACATGACATTTCTGAAGGGACATCCCAGCTCCAGAGCTCCCTGTGGTGTTGGTCCAAACTGTCATTAGTTGTGCATTACAGCTCAACTTATTCCTCTGTCCACTCTTGGTTTTTCCTCTTCACTTCTACATGTACTTCTTTAAGTAAACATCCTGCATGATAAACCCTGTCTTGGAGTTTGCTTTCCACGAAACTCAATATGTAATGTTTGGCATTAGGGGGTAATCCAAAAACGAAACAAAACCCCCGAACAAAAACAAACCAAAAAATGAAAACAGCCATTAATACGGGGTTTCAAAATGGAATCATTCTCTACTTTCTGGTCAGATGGCAAAGAAGACCCCATCATTAGTGGTGAACACAGATAATCTCTGGCACAAGATGGAGATCCAACTGTTAAACCTTCAAACAGTGATGAAGTATGATGGTAAAATGATGGAAGGGGATTCTCATGCTTATGGGAAGTATTAGGCATTTGAGAAACATATGAGAAATAGTAACTATGAGTACAATGGAATTGGTAACTAGATTGATGGTGTGGAAAAAAAATAATGAAAAGGTGAGAGTGGTTAGTTGGCAATTGTAAAATAAGTATGAAAGGAAAAGGTCGTCTACAAGGTAGTATACAGTGATACTCTAATCTCCTGCAGACAACCAGGAGATAGCAAAGAGTTCAGCGAGGAGCATACCCCATCCAGAGCCATACCTCCTCTATCTGCTGGTACACCCCAGGAAGCAACATTCCTCTCTTTTAAGCATCCCAGGGCCAGGTACCAGGCAGCTGGGGACCACCCTTATCATTTAGAGCCCCCTAAAATTATTCAAACTAGCCAATCATAAATTTTTTACCCTGCCCTGCCTTGCCTTTTCCTAGGAAACTCCAATAAAGGCCATGGCTTAGTCTCTCCCTTTGTTCATGACCCTTCTGCCTCCTGTAATCCACCAGTGCTTTGTCATGTGTCTCTGGGCAGTGTGCTGTCTCTCCTGTCTCTAGGACCTGTGAATATAATAAACTTTGTTTTCCTGAACCTTTCTGGTATCTCCACTTCTGGTAGCACCTGACTAATGATAACATAAAAGAACACAGAACAATACACATTGGGGACCTTGGTAAAACACATGACTCCAAAGGATGGCAGATAAACCCTACTAAGTTTCAGGGGCCTGTTTGATTTTCAATAAAGTTATTTATGTCTACTTGTTCGGATCATGTTGCGACATCACATCCAAAGTAAAAGATAAATCATTACATCTTACATCTCCCACAATAAATAAGAAAGTACAGTGCCAAGTAAGGCTCTTTCTGTTTTATCAGCAACATATTCCACATCTGGGATTCAGCTTCAAACCATATACAAGGTGACATAAATGCCTGCTAGTTTAGGAAGGTAGTCTGTGGCTGCCTTGCCCAAGATCACACCTTTTACCATGGGAGCCCAATTCAAGGACTGACTGATGAAGGAGAACAAAGGCCTGGCCATTTTGGCCCAACTCAACATGATGCTAAAGGGCCATTCTAGCTTCCAGGCATCAAAGGGGTCAGCTGAGGCTGCCATTCAGTCTGCATTGCAGCCTGGCTTCCACTCCTCCCTCTTTCCACTCCTGCTTCCTATTTCTCCCTCCTAACAAACATCCTACATGCTAAACTCCATCTCAGAATCTGTTTCTCTGGAAACCCAACTTGTGATACAGCATTTCTAGATGAAAGTACCCATCAATTTCTTAATGACTGCTTCGACTAGCTGAAGTATAATAAATGTTGGTGTATCCACCAGTATCTAATACTCAAGGAAAAAATGACATTGAGTGGTAGATAAAAGGATTCCTCCAGCAGAAGTCCCATAAATTTCCCTATGTTATAGCAGCAAATTCTGTGGACAAAACTGGTAGGCAAGAGTTGTGGAAAAAAATCAAAAGAATATAAAAATAAAAGAAAGAAGTAGTATATACTTTCTAAAAACAGTATATTCTTCCTAAAAACAATCACTGAAAATAGTACTCTTGCTTGAGCCAAAATGAAGAACACATATGACATATGAGAAAGTCATGACTTCAAAGAAACAATTTTTCACATAGAAAGGAATAAAACTTAGATTTAATGCTGAAATAATTTCGTTGGCATGGTTAGGAAAAAATACAAATGACAAATCATTTTCTGTAAGTAAGACACAAAAATTTAGAATTATAATCTAGATCAAAACTCCCATATTTAACACGAATCTTAAATAAATATATCCAGAAAACTAAATAAGAGGGAAAACTTCAGGATGCCTGGGTGGCTCAGTCCCTCCCCACCTTCACTTGTGCTCGCTCTCTCTCAAATAAATAAAATCTTAAAAAAAAAGAAGAGGGAAAACTTCTCAACTGCTTTATAAGACCTACAAAATCTTTTTTTTTTTTTGAAGATTTTATTTATTTATTTGACAGAGAGAGACACAACACAGCGAGAGAGGGAACACAACGAGGCGCCCCAGGCCTACAAAATCTTGATATTAAAACTTTCCAAGGACATGGGGCACCTGGGTGGCTCAGTTGTTAAACGTCTGCCTTCGGCTCAGGTCATGATCCTTGGGTCCTGGGATCAAGCCCCACATTGGGCTCCCCGCTCGGCGGGAGGCCTGCTTCTCCCTCTCCCACTCCCCCTGCTTGTGTTCCCTCTCTTGCTGTCTCCCTCTCTGTCAAATAAATAAATAAAATCTTTAAAAAAAATAAAAATAAAACTTTACAAGGACAATATAAAAAACGGAAATAATAAACAAATAGAAAATAAAACTTTATGAATTGTGCCTTTAATTATAGCACCCAAAGCTTCAAATAACAAAGATTAAATTTAATGAAATATGTGCAGGGGGCGGAGCAAGATGGCGGAGGAGTAGGAGACCTGGATTCCGTCTCCTCTCAGGAATTCAGCTGGAGAGGGATCAAACCATTCTGAACACCTACAAACTCAACAGGAGATCAAAGAAAAGAATAGCAACAACTCTCTCATCAGAAAAGCGACCACTTTCTGGAAGGTAGGACGTGAGGAGAAGTGAATCCAAGGCGATATTCGGGAGGATAGATGGCGGGGGAGGGGCCTCCGTCCGCCGCTTCTGGCAAGTGATAGAGCCACGGAGCACAAAATCGGAACTTTTAGAGTCTGCTCCGCTGAGGGACGTCACCCTGGTGGCTAAGCGGGGGGTGGAACCCTCCGGGACAGTGGGGTCTCAGGACCCTCGGGGTCACAGGAAGACCAGGGGTGCCTGAGTGTGGCAGAGCTCCCAGGTAACGGAGCAGGGAAGGCGGCTGCAGAGGCGGAGCCGAGGCGCGGGCTCTCAGCTCGGGGTGGCCATAAACCGTGATCCGGGGCACAGTCGGGCCACTGCTCCTCCGGCAGGGACCCAACAAGCGGCAGATCCGGGGAGACTCACCTTCTTCCTCCGGGAGGAGCCGCGCGGGAGTGCACCGCAGGGATCTGCTGGGTTTGGAGACTCCACCCAGGGTTGGGTGCCAGAGATAGAAACGCGCAGTCACAGGCTGGGTGGGCACGGAGTGTGGCCGGAGACCGGGGAGACGGGAGTGACTGACGGCTTTTCTCTGGGGGCTCACTGAGGAGCAGGACCCCGAGTTCTCGGCTCCTCCGGGGCAGAGACTGGGAGGCCGCCATTTTCACTCTCCGCCTCCAAAGCTGTACGGGAAGCTCGCAGGGAACAAAAGCCCCGAGAGCAACCCCGAGCAGGTGACTTAGCCTGGACCCGGCAAGGGCGGGGCACTTCCGCCTCCGGCAGAGACATTTGGGAACCACGGCAACAGGCCCCTCCCCAGAAGATCAGCGAGAACAGCCAGCCAGGACCAAGTTTACCGATCAACGGGAACGGCAGAACTCCAGCGCTAGGGGAATACTGCACATAGAATTCATGGCTTTTTGGGGCGCCTGGGTGGCTCAGTTGGTTAAGCGACTGCCTTCGGCTCAGGTCATGGTCCTGGAGTCCCTGGATCGAGTCCCGCATCAGGCTCCCTGCTCGGCGGGGAGTCTGCTTCTCCCTCTGACCCTCCTCCCTCTCATGCTCTCTGTCTCTCATTCTCTCTCTCAAATAAATAAATAAAATCTTAAAAAAAAAAAAAAAAAAAGAATTCATGGCTTTTTTACCATGATTCTTTAGTCTTTCAAAGTTAATTTTTTTAACTGTCTTTTTTTCTCTCCTTGAATTTTTCTTTTTCCCCTTTTCAACCAACATCTTATCAATCCCTTTTTTTAAAAAAAAAAAAAAACATTTTTATTTTTCATTTTTAGAGTCATATTCTATCCCTTCATAGTAGTTACCCATATTTTTGGCTTATATATATAAGTTGTTCTCTCTTTAAAATTTTGAGATAGTTTCTTCTAACAGATTAAAATATACCCTAAATCTCTAGTATATGGTGTTTTCTATTCCCCTGCCTGATCACATCCTCTCCCTTTTTTTTCTCTTTTTCTTTTTTTAAATCCTCTTCTTTCTTTTTTCAAACAACTTCTTATCAATTCCTTTTATAAAATTTTTTATAATTTCCATCTTTACAGTCATAATTCCATCCCTTCATCATATCAACCCTTATTTTTGTACATATATAAGTTTTTCTTTCTTTAAAATTTTGGGAGGCACTTTCTTCTAAAAGACCAAAATACACCCCAAATCTAGTGTGTGGCACTGATCTATATACCAGCCTGATCATATTTGATCACATTCTGTTTTTTTTTTGTTGTTGTTGTTGTTGTTTTGTTTTGTTTGTTTTTGTTTTTATCTTTATCTTTATCTTTTTCTTTTTTTTCTTTTTCTTTTTTCTCTCTTTCCCTTTCTATTCCCACTGCTTCAGGTCTTTTCTGATTTGTTTAGAGTATATTTTCTGGGGACGTTGTTACTCTGCTAGCATTTTGTTCTCTCATTAATCTATTCTCCTCTGCACAAAATGACAAGATGGAAAAAATCACCTCAACAAAAAGAACAAGAGGTAGTACCGACTGCCAGGGACCTACTCAATACGGACATTAGTACGATGTCAGATCTAGAGTTCAGAATCATCACTTTAAAGATACTAGCTGGGCTTGAAAAAAATATGGAAGTTATTAGAGAAACCCTTTCTGGAGAAGTAAAAGAGCTAAAATCCAACCAAGTAGAAATCAAAAAGGCTATTAATGAGGTGCAATCAAAAATGGGGGCGCTAACTGCTAGGATAAATGAGGCAGAAGAGAGAATCAGTAATATAGAAGATGAAATGATGGAAAATAAAGAAGCTGAGAAAAAGAGAGATAAACAACTACTGGATCACAACTACAGAATTCGAGAGATAAGCGATACCATAAGACAAAACAACATTAGAATAATTGGGATCCCAGAAGAAGAAGAAAGAGAGAGAGGGGCAGAAGGTATAATGGAGCAAATTATAGCAGAGAACTTCCCTAATTTGGGGAAGGAAACAGGCATGAAAATCCAGGAAGCACAGAGAACCCCTCTCAAAATCAATAAAAATAGGTCAACACCCCGACATCTAATAGTAAAACTTACGAGTCTCATAGAAAAAGAGAAAATCCTGAAAGCAGCTCCGGAGAAGAGATATGTAACCTACAAGGGTAGAAACATTAGATTGGCAACAGACCTATCCACAGAGACCTGGCAGGCCAGAAAGGACTGGCAGGATATATTCAGAGCACTAAACGAGAAAAATATGCAGCCAAGAATACTATATCCAGCTAGGCTGTCGTTGAAAATTGAAGGAGAGATAAAAAGCTTCCAGGACAAACAAAAACTAAAGGAATTTGCAAACACAAAACCAGCCCTACAGGATATCTTGAAAGGGGTCCTCTAAGCAAAGAGAGAGCCTAAAAGCAACATAGACCAGAAAGGAACACAGACAATATACGGTAACACTCACCTTACAGGCAATACAATGGCACTAAATTCCTATCTTTCAATAGTTACCCTGAATGTAAATGGGCCAAATGTCCCAATCAAAAGACACAGGGTATCAGACTGGATTAAAAAACAAGACCCATCGATATGCTGTCTGCAAGAGACTCATTTTAGAACCAAAGACACCCCCAGATTGAAAGTGAGGGGGTGGAAAACCATTTACCATGCTAATGGACACCAAAAGAAAGCTGAGGTGGCAATCCTTATATCAGACAAATTAGATTTTAAACCAAAGACTGTAATAAGAGATGAGGAAGGACACTATATCATACTTAAAGGATCTATCCAACAAGAAGATCTAACAATTGTAAATATCTATGCCCCTAACATGGGAGCAGCCAATTATATAAGGCAATTAATAACAAAAGCAAAGAAACACATCGACAACAATACAATAATAGTGGGGGACTTTAACACCCCCCTCACTGAAATGGACAGATCGTCTAAGCAAAAGATCAACAAGGAAATAAAGACTTTAAATGACACACTGGACCAAATGGACTTTACAGACATATTCAGAACATTCCACCCCAAAGCAATGGAATACACATTCTTCTCTAGTGCCCATGGAACATTCTCCAGAATAGATCACATCCTAGGTCATAAATCAGGTCTCAACCGGTACCAAAAGATTGGGATCATTCCCTGCCTATTTTCAGACCACAATGCTTTGAAACTAGAACTCAATCACAAGAGGAAAGTCAGAAAGAACTCAAATACATGGAGGCTAAAGAGCATCCTACTGAAGAATGAATGGGTCAACCAGGAAATTAAAGAAGAATTAAAAAAATACATGGAAACCAATGAAAATGAAAACACAACTATTCAAAATCTTTGGGATGCAGCAAAGGCAGTCCTAAGAGGAAAGTATATAGCAATACAAGCCTTTCTCAAGAAGCAAGAAAGGTCTCAAGTACACAACCTAACCCTACACCTAAAGGAGCTGGAGAAAGAACAGCAAATAAAGCCTAAACCCAGCAGGAGAAGAGAAATCATAAAGATCAGAGCAGAAATCAATGAAATAGAAACTAAAAGAACAGTAGAACAGATCAACGAAACTAGGAGCTGGTTCTTTGAAAGAATTAACAAGATTGATAAACCCCTGGCCAGACTTATCAAAAAGAGAAGAGAAATGACCCAAATCAACAAAATCATGAACGAAAGGGGAGAGATCACAACCAACACCAAAGAAATACAAACAATTATAAGAACATATTATGAGCAACTCTATGCCAGCAAATTAGATAACCTGGAAGAAATGGATGCATTCCTAGAGATATATCAACTACCAAAACTGAACCAGGATGAAACAGAAAACCTGAACAGACCTATAACCACTAAGGAAATTGAAGCAGTCATCAAAAATCTCCCAAAAAACAAAAGCCCAGGGCCAGATGGCTTCCCAGGGGAATTCTACCAAACATTTAAAGAAGAATTAATACCTATTCTTCTGAAACTGTTCCAAAAAATAGAAATGGAAGGAAAACTTCCAAACTCATTTTATGAGGCCAGCATTACCTTGATCCCAAAACCAGACAAAGACCCCATCAAAAAGGAGAATTATAGACCAATATCCCTGATGAACATGGATGCAAAAATTCTCACCAAAATACTAGCCAATAGGATCCAACAGTACATTAAAAGGATTATTCACCACGACCAAGTGGGATTTATCCCTGGGCTGCAAGGTTGGTTCAACATCCGCAAATCAATCAATGTGATACAATACATTAACAAAAGAAAGAACAAGAATCATATGATCCTCTCAATAGATGCAGAAAAAGCTTTTGACAAAGTACAGCATCCTTTCTTGATCAAAACTCTTCAGAGTATAGGGATCGAGGGTACATACCTCAATATCATAAAAGCCATCTATGAAAAACCTACAGTGAATATCATTCTCAATGGGGAAAAACTGAGAGCTTTCCCCCTAAGGTCAGGAACACGGCAGGGATGTCCACTATCACCACTGCTATTCAACATAGTATTGGAAGTCCTAGCCACAGCAATCAGACAACAAAAAGAAATCAAAGGCATCCAAATTGGCAAAGAAGAAGTCAAACTCTCACTCTTTGCAGATGATATGATACTTTATGTGGAAAACCCCAAAGACTCCACCCCAAAACTGCTAGAACTCATACAGGAATTCAGTAAAGTGGCAGGATATAAAATCAATGCACAGAAGTCAGTGGCATTCCTATACACCAACAACAAGACAGAAGAAAGAGAAATTAAGGAGTCGATCCCATTTACAATTGCACCCAAAACCATAAGATACCTAGGAATAAATCTAACCAAAGAGACAAAGGATCTGTACTCAGAAAACTATAAAATACTCATGAAAGAAATTGAGGAAGACACAAAGAAATGGAAAAACGTTCCATGCTCATGGATTGGAAGAACAAATATTGTGAAGATGTCAATGCTACCTAGAGCAATCTACACATTCAATGCAATCCCCATCAAAATACCATCCACTTTTTTCAAAGAAATGGAACAAATAATCCTAAAATTTGTATGGAACCAGAAAAGACCCCGCATAGCCAGAGGAATGTTGAAAAAGAAAAGCAAAGCCGGCGGCATCACAATTCCGGACTTCCAGCTCTATTACAAAGCTGTCATCATCAAGACAGTATGGTATTGGCACAAAAACAGACCCATAGATCAATGGAACAGAATAGAGAGCCCAGAAATGGACCCTCAACTCTATGGTCAACTCATCTTTGACAAAGCAGGAAAGAATGTCCAATGGAACAAAGACAGTCTCTTCAACAAATGGTGTTGGGAAAATTGGACAGCCACATGCAGAAGAATGAAACTGGACCATTTCCTTACACCACACACAAAAATAGACTCCAAATGGTTGAAAGACCTCAATGTGAGACAGGAGTCCATCAAAATCCTAAAGGAGAACACAGGCAGCAACCTCTTTGACCTCAGCCGAAGCAACTTCTTCCTAGAAACATCGCCAAAGGCAAGGGAAGCAAGGGCAAAAATGAACTATTGGGACTTCATCAAGATAAAAAGCTTTTGCAAAGCAAAGGAAACAGTCAACAAAACCAAAAGACAACCGACAGAATGGGAGAAGATATTTGCAAATGACCTATCAGATAAAGGGCTAGTATCCAAAATCTATAAAGAACTCATCAAACTCAACACCCAAAGAACAAAGAATCCAATCAAGAAATGGGCAGAAGACATGAACAGACATTTTTCCAAAGAAGACATCCAAATTGCCAACAGACACATGAAAAAGTGCTCAATATCGCTCAGCATCAGGGAAATCCAAATCAAAACCTCAATGAGATACCACCTCACACCAGTCAGAATGGCTAAAATTAACAAGTCAGGAAACGACAGATGTTGGCGGGGATGCGGAGAAAGGGGAACCCTCCTACACTGTTGGTGGGAATGCAAGCTGGTGCAGCCACTCTGGAAAACTGTATGGAGGTTCCTCAAAAAGTTGAAAATAGAGCTACCATATGATCCAGCAATTGCACTACTGGGTATTTACCCCAAAGATACAAAAGTAGGGATCCGAAGGGGTACGTGCACCCCGATGTTTATAGCAGCAATGTCCACAATAGCCAAACTGTGGAAAGAGCCAAGATATCCATCGACAGATGAATGGATAAAGAAGATGTGGTATATATATATACAATGGAATATTATGCAGCCATCAAAAGGAATGAGATCTTGCCATTTGCAATGACGTGGATGGAACTGGAGGGTATTATGCTGAGTGAAATAAGTCAAAAAGAGAAAGACATGTATCATATGATCTCACTGATATGAGGAATTCTTAATTGCAGGAAACAAACTGAGGGTTGCTGGAGTTGGGGGTGGGGTGGGAGGGATGGGGTGACTGGGTGATAGACACTGGGGAGGGTATGTGCTCTGGTAAGCGCTGTGAATTGTGCAAGACTGTTGAATCTCAGATCTGTACCTCTGAAACAAATAATGCAATATATGTTAAGAAAAAAAAAAGAAGAAGAAGGTAGCAGGAGGGGAAGAATGAAGCGGGGGAAATTGGAGGGGTAGAGGAACCATGAGAGACGATGGACTCTGAAAAACAAACAGGGTTCTAGAGGGGAGGGGTGGGAGGATGGGTTAGCCTGGTGGTGGGTATTGAGGAGGGCACATTCTGCATGGAGCACTGGGTGTTATGCACAAACAATGAATCATGGAACAATTCATCTAAAACTAATGATGTAATGTATGGGGATTAACATAAGAATTAAAAAAAAAAAAGAAATATGTGCAAGACCTGTACATTTACAAGCAACGGAATATTTTTAAGAAAAATGTAAAAGATTTAAATAAAAGAAGGAATATAACATGTTCATGGATTGGAAGACTCTGTATTTAATGATGTCAATTTTCTCCTAATTTATCTATAGATAGAGACAGAACAATCTATAGAGTAAGTGCAATGCTAATCAAAATAAAAGCAGTTTGGGGGGGGCTTACATAATGAACTAAAATAGTTAAGATAATCTTGAAGAAGACAAATAAAACAGGTGGAGCTATACTACTAGGTATCAAGACTTAAGTCATAATAATTCAGTGTGCTATTGGCGCAAGGTAATATAAATGGACCAATGGAACATAATAGTCCAGAAACATATCTACACATATGACAAAATGACATTACAATGCAGAGGGGAAAGGATGGCCTTTTCAATAAATAATGCTGGGCAAATTAGGTATCAGTTTCAACTGGGAAAGAGTACATTTTGATCCCAGTCTCACACAACATACAAACGTCATTTAAATATGAAAGGTAGGGGCACCTGGGTGGCTCAGTCAGTTAAGGGTCTGCCTTCGGCTCAGGTCATGATCCCAGGGTTGTAGGTTCGAGCCCCGCATCAGAGAGCCTGCTTCTCCCTCCCTCTCAGCCTGCCACTTCCCCTGCTTGAGCTCTCTCTCTCTCTCTCCCCCTCTTTCTCTCTGTCAAATAAATAAATAAAATCTTAAAAAAAAATAAATATGAAAGGTTAAACAATAAAGAATCCTTTAGAAGAAAAAATAGGAAAATATTGATAACTTCAGATTTCTTAAACAGAACATAAAAACACTATACAGGATAGAAATGGAAAAACTGGACTATATTAAGATTACGAACTTCCAGTTATCAAAAGTCACCATCAAAAGAATAAAAAGGCAAATTACAGAGTATAAAGAGAATATCACTTATGTTGAACAAAGAACTCATAACGAGAATATATTAAAAAAACCCTTACAAAATCACCAAAGAAAAGGCAGACAGTTCAAGAGAAAACAGGCAAAGATTTGAACAGGCACTCACAACAGAGAACATCCAAATGGCTGATAAACATAGTAAAAGTTTTTTTTAAGGATTTTATTTATTTATGTGACAGAGAGAGAGACAGTGAGAGAGGGAACACAAACAGGGGGAGTGGGAGAGGGAGAAGCAGGCTTCCCGCCGAGCAGGGAGCCCGATACGGGGCTTGACCCCAGGACCCTGGGATCATGACCTGCGCCTAAAGCAAACGCTTAATGACTGAGCCACCCAGGCGCCCCAGGAAAAGTTTTTTTTTAAATATGATTAGTCACCAGGAAAATGAAAATTGAACCTATGTTTTAAAATCTTATTTATTGATTTATTTTTGCAACAGAGTGAGAGAGAGAAAGAGAGAGAGAGAGAAGGCGGGAGAGAGAGAGGATGAGCAGAAAGTGAAGGAGACTCCCTGCTGAACAGGGAACCAGATGTGGGACTTGATCCCAGGACCCTGGGATCATGACCTGAGCCGAAGGCAGACGCTTAACCAACTGAGCCACCCAGGTGCCCCTGAACCCATGTTTTAAATATAGCTACCTATGTCCTATGATGGCTAAAATGAAAAATACAGGCACACCAAATGTTGGTGAAGATGTAGAACAGGAACAAATGGAATTCTCATACACTGCAAGTTAGAGTTGATTAGTACAACAGCCACTTTGGAAGACTTGTTGGTACCCACTAAAGCTGAGCATGAGTTCTTGAGTATGTAGTCAACAGGAATGCTAACATATGCTATATTACAAAGCTGTGATCACCAAGACAGCATGGTACTGGCACAAAAACAGACACATAGATCAGTGGTACAGAACAGAGAGCCCGTGACTCCTCTATTGGGGAGGAACATGGCTAAGGGATAAAACCACCAAGAAGCCCTCTTTGTTTGATGTCTAGTCTTAACAATATCCTAATTACGAGGAATCACTGACAAGTGGGAGAGGATTTATCTGGGAATATGGGCATCCCCAAGTGTATCATCCAATCCAAACATAAGAAAAGTGGGGTCATCCATTATCTCTACAAGTCCATAGTTAACCCCATGGAGTGGGGTACACTCTGGCTTTTAAGGAACAATTTTGTCATCCCAGCCACAGAGAACTGGTCAAGGTGCTAGTTAACTTATACAGATGTTGGAGAACCCATTCCATTTTCCAGCTGTTCAAATAATCTTATGTCCAGGGGTCCTGTTATTATCCCCACAGGATAACAAGCACAAAGAGTATCTATACATGTGCTATTGTGGCAATTTTTCAGAACTTTACCTCAAGTTGTCTAGCTTAGGAAAACAACAAATATTCAAAGACAATCAGAACTAGAACTTAACATCCACAAATGTGTATTACTGAAACATAATTTTTCTCTAACTTCACCCTTATTTCTAGAGATAGCCAAATCAAGACTAATTCATTTGCAATACAAGACCAATTCAATAAACTTGGCTGAATTATTTTCATTAGCTCAGCAAGAATAGTGATTGACCCTATAGATCTAAAATCTGCTTTGATAGAACTATTCAAAAGGAATCTCAATTGAACTTTCAGTAGCCTCTCTAGGGCCAAAGCCAAGCCAAATACTTGCCATCAAACATGCCTGCAATACCTGTAGATTTGGGCAAATTCCTCTTCTTGAGGTCCCCAACATACCCCGAGGTTCCTGCACCTGCCAGGAAGTGACATTGTTTACTCACCTGGTAAGGCTGCTGGGAACTCTGGAAGTAAGGTATCAGGTCAACAAAGAGTTCTAAGGGGGCTTCATTGGCTCCATAAAGTCAACCTTAGTTCCTTAAAGCTGTCTGGGCATATCTGAGTCTATGCATGTCTCTCAACTATGACATTCCAGTCAAAGCCTTGCTAAAATAACCAGTGTTCTCAGTGGTGTCCTGCTACAAGGAGAACAGATTCTTACTGAACTTATGCAAACAACTATGATTGTCATGAAAGAAGGAGTACTCACTGAAAAGTTTTGAATAGAGAGAAAAGTTAAATGCTTCCATTTGTTCACAAATGAATATTTTATCACATTTCTGTAAATCCTAGATATATCTTTTTTAAAAAAATGTTTATTTATTTATTTATTCATGAGCGTCAGAGAGAGAGAGAGAGAGAGAGAGAGAGAGGCAGAGGCAGAGGGAGAAGCAGGCTCCCCGCCCAGCAGGGAGCCCGACGTGGGACTCGATCCCAGGATCCTAGGATCATGACCTGAGCCGAAGGCAGACGCTCAACCATCTGAGCCACCCAGGCGCCCTAATCCTAGATATATCTTAGGAGAAAGTTTCCTTAATCTGGAAGAGCAAACATTAGAGAACCAGCAATGTTTCAAACAAGTCACAAAACCATAATCATCTTCTTCAGTTCATTTAGTTCCATGTTATTAATTCTTACTCCATTTGAATGGAGCTTTTTAGTGGGTTCTGGAAATTCTTCCCCATTTGTTTTCTGATTCTTAGAGATATCAAATATGTGTTTTGTCAAAAGTCCATTTTATGAATCTCCTGGAAGATGAAACACGTTTTGCAAGAGCATCTGAACAGTAAGTATAAATGACTAAAAAAATCACAAATGGACATTGTTAATGATCTGAGAGTTCATTGTGATGTAGCTGATAAGGAAATTCAGTTATTTCTGTGACACATAACACACAACACTTTAATAATCATAATATAGTGTGATGACCTTATACCAGAACATACCATACCAAATCAACATTCCTAATTCGTCAAAAAGACCTCATTTGCGATTTTAACTCTTGGCAAAGTTTGTTAAAAACCTTAGAAAGTTTTAAAGCATATTAAGGAGGGTACGTGTTGTAATGAGCACTGGGAGTTATATGCAAATAATGAATCATGGAACACTACATCAAAAACTAATGATGTACTGTATGGTGACTAACATAATAAAAAAATAAAATAAAGAACATGCCTAAATAGGATTACAGATAATCAAAAAGACCTGATAAAGACCAAACATAGAAACTGGTTTTTCTGGGCAGACAAAGAAAAAGCAACTTTGTTTACATTTTCTTACCAAGAGCAGCAATTAATAATCCAAGAAAATCTTGTCTCTTTAACAGACAGAAAGCAGAATTTCAATCTTACACCAGCATATTTTACCTATTCATTTCAATCTTAGTCCAGTCCATCCTGACCACACAAAAAATTCCTTTCCAAAGATTTCCCTTCACAACCTTCTACAATTTTCTTTTGCATTCATATTTTGTCCCAAACCATTTCTCTCCAAACAACTGGTCTCATTTTAGGACAAAGTTACTTTCTTTTTCCTGCAACAAAAATGTATTCCCACACCTTATACCTTTCTTACACATCTCCTATTTCCCCACATACAGAGTTGCTTCCCTTACTTCCATCAGTCTTAATTACATTTAGCAGAATTTTAACCCTTAGAAACCTTAGTCTTCCACTCAAAACTCAGTAGTAATCAATTGTGAATTGTTACACCAGAATTCTTATTTTATTTTTTTAATTTAAAATCAATTAGCCAACATATAGTACATCATTAGTTTCAGATGTAATGTTCAATAATTCATCAGTTGCATATAACACCCAGTGGTCATTACATCAAGTGCCCTCTTTAATGCCCATCACCCAGTTACCCCATCAGCCTACCCACCTCCCCTCCAGCAATCCTGTTTGTTTCCTATAGATAAGAGTCTCTCACGGTTTTTCTCCCTCTCTGAGGACTTCCCATTCAGTTTTCCCTCCCTTCCCCTATGATCCTCTGTTTTGTTTGTTAAATTTCACATATGAGTGAAACCATATGATAATTATCTTTCTCTGATTGACTTATTTCACTCAGCATAATACCCTCCAGTTCCATCCACGTCAATATAAATGGTAAGTATTCATCCTTTTTGATGGCTAGGTAATATTCCATTGTATGTATACCCCACATCTTCTTTATCCATTCATCTGTCGATGGACATCTCGGCCCTTTCCATAGTTTGGCTATTGTGGACATCGCTGCTATAAACATTGGGGTGCATGTACCCCTTCAGATCACTACATTTGTATCTTTGGGGTAAATACCCAGTAGTGCAATTGCTGGGTCATAGGGTAGCTCTATTTTCAACTTCTTGAGGACCCTCCATACTGTTTTCCAGAGTGGCTGCACCAGCTTGCATTCCCACCAACAGTGTAGGAGGGTTCCCCTTTCTCTGCATCCTCGCCAATATCTGTTGTTTCCTGTCTTGTTAATTTTAGCCATTCTGACTATACACTGGAATTCTTTAGATGGCAGATTTATGAATCAATTAAACACAAAGCAGGTTTACCAAGAGACTCAAATATCCTTGGCTTGTGTGCAGTAAGAAGCCAAAAGACAAACCTAAGTTAAGTAATCAACGCTTTAGTATCTTACCTCATTTGGAAAAGATTTAGATGTCTAATGAATTCAAGCCAATTTATCACTCAAGCAAAACTTCAAAGTTTCAGGTTACCAAACACTTTGAAAGCTATGGTAACAATTACTCTGGAAAACATTAAGATGGACAAAACTAACCATTATTTTTAAGTCATCTTTTTGTGAATAACTTGCAAGCTTATTTGACCTTGAGTAAACCTTGGTAGAATAAAAGTTTCAACTAGTTTAAATACCAAATTATGTTCCACTTGGGTCCACTTAAAAGTCAATCAATTTGTTCCCCTTTGTCAAATTTTACCTGGGGACAATGGCACGGAAATCTGAAGTGGCTGTGTTAAGTTCAATGGGTGCTCCTAGCTACTTCACAGAAAAGGTAGGAAGAGGAACCAATGGTGCCAGAGGCACCCAGGATGGTATAGGAGGGGAAGGGGGAGGCCGAAGAGGTGAAGTGCTGCCAGAGGGCAGAGAAAGAGGATTCCCGGTTCTAAAGCTCATCAACTCGGACAAATGAGCAGGTGCCATGTTTTCTTTCCACCATCAAGTGGAAATAAGTCCATGTCGGGTGGGAGAAGACAGGGAACTTCCCTGAAACAAAAGGAGTTTCGGCAGCTGCTTGGGAATCTCCTTTTTTTAAAAAAAGATTTTATGTATTTATTTATGTATTTATCTATCTATCTATCTATCTATCATCTATCTATCTATCTGTTTGTTTGACAGAGAGAGAGAGAGACCGCGAGCGCACAAGTAGACAGAGTGGCAGGCAGAAGCAGGCTCCCTGCTGAGCAGAGAGTCGAATCAGAGCTGGAGCCCAAAACCCTGGGATCATGACCTGAGCTGAAGGCAGACGCTTAACCTGAGCCACCCAGGCACCCCTGCTTGGGAATATTCCTTCAAGTCCCATCCTGAGGTAGACTAAGCAGAGACAGTTGGTTCCAATGATTATAGCCATTAACCCTGGAAATGAATGAGGGAGAAGCCCCTGTATCTATTTGGAGGTGGAACAGCAAGAGAGTCCCCATCCAGTACCTCTGGAGGCAGCTGGTTAGCCTGGTTAGCAGCCAAAGACATTCTGTAAAAGGCTCTTAGGTCAGTGTCCCGATTTAGGGCCAGGACACTGAGCAAGACACATATGGGACTTATGATCATGGGGAGGAATTCCAGCAAAGCTGAACAAGCTGGAAAACAGTATCTTAAGAGAGAGTTCCATGGATGGGCCATATGTCTTCATCTGGGAGTTTGTAGGGAGGCCAGGAAACATAAAAAGATATGTTTTTCCTCAGGCCTCGGGGGGTCAGATTGTTCTAGCTTTTAAGAATACAGCCTAAAGGGGCGTCTGGGTAGCTCAGTCGTTAAGGATCTACCTTCGGCTCAGGTCATGATCCCAGGGTTCTGGGATCGAGACCCGCATCAGGCTCCCCGCTCAGCGGGAAGCCTGCTTCTCCCTCTCCCACTCCCCCTGCTTGTGTTCCCTCTCTGGCTGTGTCTCTCTGTCAAATAAATAAACAAAATCTTGAAAAAAAAATTACAGCCTAAGGGTGAGTCCAAAGGAGGAGACAGGCTCCCATAGGTGGGAAAGACCAGCTGCTGATTCCCAAGGGGCATCCCGTCAAAGGGAATGATGAGGGAACAGAAGGCAAGCTGAGGACAAAGCAGAAGCTGGTAACCTCCAACGACCCCCCCCCCCCCCATATATGTGACATTCCTCAGGCACTCCTGGCTGCCCCAAAGGAAAAACAAATGGTTAACTGATAGAGATCACAGTCCTGCAGGACAGGAGTCTCCCTTAGTTTACAAATGTCCTAGTGATTTACAAGGAAGAAGCTTTCTTATCAATAACCTAACTTCCAGAGACCCACAACTCAGTTTGCTGAAGCCCTAACATCACCCTCCCCTACATGAAATTGAGGGAGGCTGAGGCAGAAGGAAATGTAAATAAAACTGAATTTCTTTTGAACCTGAAGCCCATTGACAAGGAGGTGTGAGAGGAAGAATGTAACATCCCTCCAGGAAACTCCCAACTGTCTTCATGTTAGTGTCTCATTAGAGGGGAAAACGACCTTGGCTTGACAATAACCAGGCCTCCAGTATCCGGAGAGTCTTTAGCCATGACAGTCCTTCTGGACACCCCCTTTGTCCTCTCCTCCCCAACTCCTGAGTATATATAATCAGCCACTGCTCAAGACCACAGCTCTTTCTGCCCACGGGGCCTGTCCCCGTGCTTTGATAAACCACCATTTTGCACCAAAGACGCCTCAAGAATTCTTTCTTGGTCCTCGGCTCCGGACTCCACGCCACCGAACCTCACCTATATTCCAAAACTGCATCAGGAATGGAGCTCCGGCTGGAGGTCGCGATTTCACTCAGGGTGACCCGCGGACCTGAAAAAGGACAGGACCCACAGGAGGCGGCAGGCTGTTCTGGTGGCGGCGTCCCGGTGGCCACGGAGGACACCACGGAGGGGTCACGGCAGCTGGCCTGGCACTTCCTGCGGGGACGTGCCCTGGCAACAGGGAGAGCCGCACCCCAGTTTGGCGGGGACAAGGCGGGGAGAACTCCCCGCTCACAGGAGCGCGCTCCGCTGTGCCCGCAGATAAGACGGCGGCCGGAGGCGCGGGGCCGAGAGAGGGAAGGGGCGGAGGCCGCAAGAAGCGGGGCGGCCCAGACGCCACAGAGTCCGCAAGGGATCCCACCCGAGCCCGGGACGTGCGCGGATTCGCCCTGGGCCAGCGGCCAGTTGCGCGGGACGCTGGGAACACCCCTCCCGGGTGCAGTGAGAAAGCAGAGGGCAGGGGTCCTGCGCCCTCACGGGTGCGGGCAGTCCGACCTGCTCGCCCTCAGACCCTCAGACCGCGCGGGAGAGCCGCCCCGGCAGGGGGCCTTCCGTGTCTGAGAAGCGCTGGGCTTAGGCTGCGCAAGGGCCGCAAAGAGAGAGAGAGAGGGAGGGAAGGGCCTCCCCGAAGGGCAGAAGGGAAAACCCCTCACCCTTCTGGGCAGTGGCGTCGGCCTGGTTCCCCCTGGGGCTTGGGACCCCCCGCAAGGAGTCACCTCCGCGGAGGTTGTCGGCTCCCCGAGGAGTACTGGACTGGGCGCACTGAGGGAAAGTCCCCAGAAATTCCTGGAGAATCCGGGGAGCGTCCCGGGACTGATAAAGGCCCTCATCAGTGGCCACCAAATGTGTGTGTGTGGGGGGGGCAGGCTCCCCATGTGAGGCTACCACATGTGGTATCTAAATGGAGTGTCTGGGGCGCCTGGGTGGCTCAGTTGGTTGAGCGACTGCCTTCGGCTCAGGTCATGATCCTGGAGTCCCGGGATCGAGCCCCGCATTGGGCTCCCTGCTCGGCAGGGAGTCTGCTTCTCCCTCTCCCACTCCCCGTTTGTGTTTCCTCTCTCGCTGTGTCTTTCTCTGTCAAATAAATAAATAAAATCTTAAATAAAAAAATAAATGGAGTGTCTGTCCCAATCGGATGGGGCCCCCCAAATATGGGGCGACGATCCAGTGGAAGCCTGCGCACAGGCTGTGAAAGAATTCACCTGAGGCAGAACAAAGGAGATAGAAGTTTATTGGATACACTGCAAGGCCACAGTGGGTGGGGACTGTTTGGGGAAGATGAGGTGTGGTGACAAAGGGCATTTTCTCCTTTTTGGCAACGGTGCCCGGTTGTAAGTAGCCCATTGGTAGGTTTGGGTCTATGGATATTTTGAGATGGGTCACCTGATGGGCCTGTCTGTATCCAGCCAGGGGGTCGCTGTGGGCCCTTTCTACAATCCATCACTCAAGCCTGTTTGCCTGAAAGTGGCTTCTATGGTATGCTCTTTTCAGGAGAAAAAGAGAAACTGGGAAGGCTGTTATAAACTGAAGTCCATTGGAGTGACCCTGGAGTTAGAAGTGTGGTGGCTTCTCATTGGCTGAGCTCTTCTGAGGCAGAAGGGGTGGTGGGTTGTACAAGGAGAGCCCTTCTTCCTCCAGTTGGGAGAGTAGGGTAGAGCAAGGTCAAGTCTATCTCTTCCTGTTGCGTCTGTGTGGTAGGGCGTGAGGGCGCCCCCTGCTGACACCTCCCCACTCCAACTCCGTGAGGTTCACATTATTCTCACTTCACAAAGGCACTTCTAGAAGGGGGATGTTTATATTGTTTTTTGGAAAATTCCTGAAGAACATCAGCTGAGACATCAATACCTTCATAGTTAAACCTCCATGAAAGATGTATGCAATTACTTTCTCAAATGGCAGATGGAAGCTGGACTTGACTAGGCTGGAGCCCAAATGTCCAAACCAACATGGCTTCCTGAGGACTGAGGATAATACAGCTATGAAAGTAATAGCTGACATTGATTATGTGCTCACTGCGTGCTCCGAAGTCTGTGTCCTAAACACCTCACACACATCATCTAGTTTAATTGTCCTGTCACATAGGCCCTGGCATCATCCCCTTATTTTAACAATCTGAGGCACTAAATCCTGAGCAATGAGGTATTAAGGAATTTGTTCAAGGTCCCATGTCTGTAGTGGAGGGTGGCCCAAGCCCTGTGGGTCCAGCTAAAGGTGCAAAAGGGGCACCTTTTCTTCTTTTACCCAAAACCACTGATTGGTCTAGACTCAGCCCTGGACTGAGCTGGCATTCAATGCCCAGGGGTTCCAGGCTCAGAGATCCCCATCTCTCATCACTGTGTGGTCCTGCCTTGTTGCATTAAATAATACAAGTCAGACTAAGGTAGGGACATGGAGAGCTGTGTAGGCTCGAGCTGCTTCTGTGACCCACTTCTCCTGGGAACAGACACAAGCTTCCAGAAGAGTCTCTTCCATGAATTATGTTCCCGATCCATCTCAGAGTAAATTGCTGACCTGATGTTTCATAAGCTCCTGTAATTCCTACAAAGACATTCTCCCTCAAAGTCAGGAAGTGGACGCTGACACATTACTGCCAAGTAACCATCAGAGCCTGTTTCCCCAATGTCCTTTATAGCAGAAGGACTTCACTCGGTCACTGATTTTACATTTCACCCCTCTTTAGTCTCTTTACTTCAGTCTGGAACACTTACTTAGTCTAAGTTGAGCCTTTTGTTAAAGAACAGAATTCCAACAATCAAGTTGAAGAGCTAATTGGCTTTATTAAGGGATTAATGAATCAGCACCATCACACCTGGCAAGTAGACAGATGCTCCCAGGAGGTGTACAAAATGCAGGGTTTTCTAGGAAGGAGGGTGGAGCAAAAAGTGCATAGAGGGAAAAGAAAGGATTGTTTCAGGCCAAGACACCTTCTTTCTGGGGGATGGACTTGCAGGGTTTCTATCCTGAAGATAATTCACTAGTGCCCATCAGGAAATTTCAGATGGACTGTTAAAAGGTCACCTTCCTGGGATAAGTTGAAACTGTGATTAGTCTTAGTTTGCTGTGAGGTGGGGTTGGGGGGCAAATGGCTCCAATCTGGGCTTGTTTTTTCTTTTTTCTTTTTTTAATCACTTTCAGGACCTTGACTTTATTGAAGATGACACACCAGTTACAGATTAGGAGTAGATATTCCTTTATTTGGTTTTGTCTGATTTTTTTAGGATTTCTTGAAGGTTTGCCTCCCTGGTAAGAATATTCCAGAGATGATGTTGAGATTTTACCCTGTCCTATTGTGGACTCTCGCCAGACCATCCCTCTGTGTGGACATCTTTCTCACCTAGCTTGGGCTCCCACACCCATGCCCGGCTGCTCTTCCACGTGGACACCCTCCCCACCCTACTCAGTTTCTAACTTGGAGTCACTGTGACTCCTTCTCTGCCCCTGACCCTCAGTGTGGGGCTGCCCACCTGGCTGTGCCCCACCTATGGTTTTAGGACTGAATGATCCAGGAAGGAAGGCAAAGGAAGAGAAGAGAGGAGAAGGGAAAGAAGGAGTGGGGAGGGGAAGGAAAAGGAAGAATCCTGTGCAGCTTCTGATACCAACTGAAACGGACAAATGCTTTTAGCCTTGCTGTCCAATCAACCACCTCTGATTCCATGTTCATTGTGTCGGGACAGTTGGGAGCTGAGGCTGGAACACAAAGAGAAAGTACGTTCCCTGCCTCCCGGAACAGCCGGGCAGATGAGATGAAAACTTTAAATCAAAACTCATCATATAATACTAAGTGCCTCGGTCGAGTTATAAAAAACATGCGCTCCAAAACCTGTAGAGTTAAACTATGAATATACTTTCTGAGCAATGGGCAAAGTCACAGTGGGTTAACTCTCACCTATCTTAACATACCACATTGGAGTTCTGAACAAGCTCCAGCCACCCAGTGACTGTGATGGTCAAACCATTCAGTCGCTGGCTCTCACTCATCAGTTCTACGGATTCCCCCTTAATTGCACAAAACCATCAGTTAATACTTTTGTAAAGAGGTGTTGATTGACTGGCTCAGTGTGATAGTTAATGTAAAATATTCAAAGTAAGGCATATGATATAAATGTCTCTAGCACAGTCATGACACTAATTCTTGTTTTCATTAAAGTTTGTTGATAAAATTGTTGAGAAAGTTTTATTCTTGATCGGTGCTCAGGGGAGTAGCTGGCACTAACTGGGGGTAGTCTGTGTGAACCAGACAGGCTGAGTCTACATCTCCGGCAATTATTACCACCTCCTTCACTCTCCACAATCTATAATGCTCCACACAGACACTGGGAAAGCTAAATGAATGTACAGAATCCCTAGTCATCCATCATGGGCAGTACATGAAGGCCATCTTCATTTCTGGGTTTTACTCACAAAGAAAATTGAGGTCTCTGGTGATCTGGGACACAGCTTCTTGAAGAACAAAGGGGAAGTCCTTAGAGAAAGTCAGGCTCTGTCCACACTCCCATCTCTTGGCTCAACCTTGAGAATAATGGGTTTTTCTGTTTTAATAATCCCTTGAGTGCTCATTCTCAGGTGGATCTGCAACAGTTACACAAGCATATGAGAACCAGGAATGAAGCCTTACTGACAACAAAAACAAAGGAGACAAGAAACATGAAGGACAATAATGATTTACAAACACATAAATACTACTTTTAGATGCATATATCTGGGATCTTACTCTTACTCTGTAAGCTGTCAAGACTGGAGGGTGGGAGTATAAATTAATGGACATTAGGAGAAGGAAGGGAAAAATGAGGTGGGGGGGAATTGGAGGAGAGATGAACCATAAGAGACTATGGACTCTGAGAAACAAACAGGGTTTTAGAGGGGGGGAGGGGGGATTGGTTAGCCCGGTGATGGGTATTAAGGAGGGCACGTACTGCATGGAGCACTGGGTGTTGTACAAAAACAATGGATCGTGGATCACCACATCAAAAACTAATAACATAACATAATAAAATTTAAAAAATAAAATAAATTAATGGCATTTGGTATATCTGTTGACTTTGCCCAGCCAGATAACTGACCCTCACAGGCCCTTTACAAATGTTTACTGAATATGAACTCAATAACAGTTCAACTGGTGGCTGAAAGAGGACAAGAGTTATAGAGTAACCCCAAATGATGCAATGTAGTTTCTTTTAGCAGGAGAAGGAGAGGTGAGTTCAAGTTTTAAATGAAACATAATTTAAAAGGTGAGAGTTTGCTGGATGTGGACTATTGACCTTTTTCCTTCTTATTGATTATGTGTAAATGGCTCTTTTCACCATCTGCTGTGTGAGGAGCCACTGAGGACATAAATGTTTAGAGACTTTATTTCCTGGATTCTAACTGGAGCCTGCAGTGTCTGTCCAGCTGTGTAAACACAGAGCAGACAGAGAGCAGGACCAACACACTTCACTTTTTCCCCACCTCTGTAGGATCTAAAGAAACTCTAGGATGAGAACCCACTTGTCCTCCTTTCCTAGTGGGCAGAATTTGTCTCTAAACAATTCCCTGAGTGGAGTGCCTTGTAGGTCAAGAAAAGTTAAACTCCAAAAGAACCAAACAGCAGGAGTAAGGAGAACTCATTCTCTCTTTACCAACACAGTGTTTTAGAAAATTCAGTTGGGACTTCCAAGCAGGCCTGGGACCAGCGAAGAGAGTGAGGTATTCCACCTAAGGGCAAAATTGCCAAATTCTTAATAATCATATAAATAACACACTTTATTTGAACACAATATTTAAAAAAATCAATATTAATACAAAGAAATCAATGAGGGAAATGGTTAGATTTCATCCTTTTGATGGCTGAGTAATATTCCATTGTGTATATATACCACATCTCCTTTATCCATTCATCATCAGATGTCAATGGACATCTGAGCTTCAATGGAACTGGAGGGTATAGTTATGCTAAGAAAAATAAATCAATCAGAGAAAGGCAATTATCATATGGTTTCACTTATATGTGGAACTTAAGAAACAAAACAGAGGATCATAGGGGAAGGGAAGGAAAAATAAAATAAGATGAAATCAGAGAGGGAGACAAACCATAAGAGACTCTTAACTATAGGAAACAAACAGGGTTGTTGGAGGGGAGGTGGGTGAGGGATGGGGTAACTAGATGATGGACATTAAGGAGGGCACTTGATGTAATGAGCAATGGGTGTTATATGCAATTAACAAATAACTGAACTCTACATATGAAACTAAAATAAATAAAAATAAGTCAATCAGAAAAAAATAAATGAGGGGTAAAATATCAAAATTTTAAATAAAGATATGTTTACTAAGTTAATTTTATGTAAGTAATTCACTCCAAAAAATGGGAGGGAAAAAAATAGGAAAACTAGAGAATAATTCAAGGAGTTCCATTATCTGACTATAGCGGTTGCTGAACAAAGAAAAGATAAAATGAAAGAAATAATTCAAGAAAATTTCCCAGGACTGAAGAGCAAGTCTCCAGAATGAAAGGCCAATACACTGCACTGTCCAATACACAGCCTCTGGACACATGTGGCAAGTTACAATTAGATACACATTTATTAAAAATAGATAAAATCAGGGCGCCTGGGTGGCTCAGTTGGTTAAGCGACTGCCTTCGGCTCAGGTCATGATCCCGGGGTCCTGGGATTGAGTCCCGCATCAGGCTCCCTGCTCTGCGGGGAGCCTGCTTCTCCCTCTCCCACTCCCCCTGCTTGTGTTCCCTCTCTCGTTGTGTCTCTCTCTGTCAAATAAATAAATAAAATCTTTAAAAAAAAAAAAAATTAAAATAAAATAAAAAATAAATAAAAATAGATAAAATCAGAAATGCAGTTCCTCCGCCATACCGGCCACATTTCAACTGTGCAATAGTCTCATGTGGCTGAAGGCAACCATGTTGGACAACACAGATACAGAACATTTGCATCACTGCAGAAAGGCCTCTTAGACACTCCTGCCTAGCATAATGGATGATAGCAGATCCACGAAGGCACACTGTTATCTACTTTCAGAACAGCAGGGACAAAAAGAAGATCCCAAATGCTTGCACAGAGAGTGAGGGGAGCAAGACACAGGTCACATACAAGGAATCAGAAACCAGAAGGCCACTAATCTTCTCAACAGTGATAGAGACAAGTCTCTAGGTCTTCAAGTTCACAGAGAAAATTCTAGCCCACCTAGAAGTCTATGCTCAAATCAGCCATCAAGTAAGACAGTAGAGTAGAGATATATTCAGACACACACATTCTTAAGAAAAATTTACTCCTCTGCATCACTATTCTGAAAGCTATAAGGAGATGGCCTCTGCCAAAATGAGAGAGAAAACCAAGAAAGAGATCAGGTGGAGTAGGTGTCACTAGCTTTGTTATAACTACTGTAGTACTGTTTAACTTTCTAAAGCATGTACATCTATACATTCGTTCTTAAAGATAGATTCTTAGAAGCCTCAGACCAGGTATCAGCTCTTCCCAGCCCCCTCTGGAGACAAGTGTTCATTCTCTGTGCTCTCAAAGCACCGCAGCTGGCCTTCTGCCATATTGAATCTATCTATGGGTCTGACTTTTCCCTATCTACAGGGCACATTTGGACCTGATCCAGAGTGGTAACTAGGAAATGTTTGTGGATCTAAACAAAAACCAGAACAAGAACCTTCCTGCTGACCTCTAGGTATTTTTGAGGTTCAGATGAACCTCAGATAGCAGGTGTTGGGAAATGCCCAAGTGACAAAACAATAGAAGTACTGGTGGAGTTCATGTGCTGTTTCCAAGACGTGTTTCACAAAGAGCCACAATATTTTACTGAAGGCCTACTGTGCGTTCAGTAGTATGTAGGCTCTGAGAGGACAGCTGTGGGGTCAACATTAGCCACAAAGCCATCCCTGTCCTTTGGGGGCCAGTGGGCTCCAGCCCAGCACTGGGACTAATGAGCTTGTCTGGAAGCAGCTCAGCATAATGAGCAAGGCCACAGGTCAGAGGGCTCTACCTTTTCTACTCTCTCACCATGAGCAAGTCATTAACCTCTCTGTGCCTCAGTTTCTTCAGAGGGTTGTTAGGAGGATTAAATGTGAAATCTGTAAAATGAAAGCCTCGATTCAAACAGTGAGACTCTTTCCAGCTCTCTGATTGTTCCATTTCTTCTTTGTTAATCAATCAACTGTGTTATGGTCCCAACTGCAGAAATGAGAGACACACTACTTTTGAAAACAGATGCCTAAAGAAAATGTTGCTTTTTAACTTTTCATCCTTGACATCGTCATCCCCATGAGACCCTCTCTGGGGTGACATTGGGGAGGGAGAATTCCTTGCTACCATAAAACAACTTCCTGGTCTCACTTAGGTAATGAGCTTTTCTTAGTTCAGTCTTTCTGATCCCATCCCCCACTGCCCTTTCCCTGCTCCTCCCAGAATGAGCTCAGGATGTTTGGGAGGGTGACTTCTGGGCTGGGAAAAGTGGGCCTGAGACCTTCTCTCTGCCCTGGACCTTACAAGTGACACCTGCTCTCTGGCCTGGTTCCACAGAAGGTCCTTGATGGTCTGTGGCTGTGTCCATGGCTCTATAAGGACTGGGAGTTGCCCCTGCGGACCTGGGCCTTTCTTACTGGCACCCAGGACCCAGCCCCACCCTCCACCCAGTTTTGCTGAGAGTGCACGGTCACTGCTGTGGATCCCCTAGCCCTCCTGTGGCAACCATGTGCATGCTCATGGGTTCTCTTCACAGATCCTGGCATAGGCTGAATTGTGTCCCCTCCAAATCTGTATGTTGATGTCCTAACTCCCATCAATTCAAAGTGTGACTGCAGTTGGAGATGTGACCTTTAAGAAGGAAAGGAAAGTTAAATGAGGTCACTAGCATGGGCCCGAATCCAACACGACTGGTGCCCTTATGAGAAGAGGAGATCAGGACACAGACATCCACAAAGGGAAGACCATATGAAGACACAGGGAGGGGATGGCCGTCTGCAAGCCATGAAGAGAGACCTCAGAAGGAACCAACCTTGCTGACCCCATGATCTTGGACTTCCAGCCTCCAGAAATCTGAGAGAATATATTTCAGTTGTTGAAGCTCCCCTATCAGTGGTTCTTTGTTACGGGCGCCCAGCAAACTAATACTGATCCATTCTTCTCTCATGGGTTGGAGCAGGAGGCCTGGGGCTCACTGGCTGTACAATACTTATGTTTCTGTCTCTCAAATTAATTCAGGAGATCCTCCTGGGTAGGAGCCACAACTTCCTCCTTTCTATATTCTTGGGTCTAAGAGTGCCATAATGTATGGTGATTTGAAGGCATACAGGAATGATGGAATAATCTCCTTTTTGCACAACCACCTTCAAATATCAGTAAGATGGAGAGTGCAGAAGTCACATACTCTGTAAATAGACCAGTTAATTAATCATCAGTACCAGTCCTGGTTGCATAACAGAAAGGTCATGAGGCTTAAAGATGTAAGCCCTTGCAAGTCACTGGAATAGGGCAGGTCAAGCTTTGGCCAATGTGACCACGGCCATGACAACATTGACACCAGAGGGTAGATTGCTCCAAGCCAGTACTTCCTTCTCGCTCTTAATTCAAGATGAGTGAATTCACCAAAACAGAGGCGTAACTCCATAAAAACTGAGAAAACCACAAAGTGGGCTTATGGGAAAGCCCGCCAAAGCATCAGTTGTGCCCACAGAACGGGGGCAGTGGGGTGGGCCAAAGAAAGGGCAGTGCAGGGGTTTGTCAGGTGTCAAGGCAGGACATAAGACCTCATATAAAACAGTAAAGTGTACTTACAGAAAAATACTTCATATCACAAAGGTAAGAGGTAGGGGAAGAACTGAAACCTCAGAACGTATACTCAGGAATCCAGTGACTGAGTCATTCTGGCTCTTCAGCAAATTGATCTGTGCTAAACTGGGTGACTTCTCTCCCTTCTGTAGCTCATGAGAGCCTGCTCAGGAAGTATGAATCTCAGTGATCACAGCCAGCAGTGTTGGGGGCTTGCCTCATGCCTGAAATCCTATCAGAACATCATCTGTATTAACACCCTCAATCCTCACAAAATCCCCCAGTAGATGCTAGTATTATCCCTGCATCATGGATGGGGAAACTGAGGCTTTTGGGTTGAATAACTAGATCCCCCAGCAGTTTTTGGCAGAGCTGGCTAATGAATCCAGGGAGAGTCTGCCCCTCAACCACCACAGCCAACTGGTGGCAGTAATCTTCATCCTCCCACAGAATAACTACTAGGACCCTAATCCTTTACATGTGTGTACAAAACCCCCATACATATACACACACACAAACACACACATACACCCAACACACTCCCCTGAACACACACCCCTGTACACACAGACATGCACATCTTGTACACACAAATACATACACACCTCTGTACATACACACCCCCCTGTACACAGACACACAAATCTATACAAACACACCCCTGTACATGAACACTCACCTGAACACACACACACACACACACACCACCACCACCACCACCGCCACCACCTCCCTCCCTGCCTGGCAAGCCCAGCTGACAGTCAACCTCCGGACAGTCTGCTGAGTTCCCTGCTGTGGCATCCAAGATAGCCCAGCTCCTCTGTCTCTGGATTAGTTATTACTCTGTAACAAATTATCCTAGAACACAGTGGCATAAAACAATGATTTTATTATCTCAGAATCTGTGGGTGCGCAATTCAGAAGTGACTCAGCTGAGTGGCTCTGACCTTACTCTCATGAGGCTGTGGCCAAGCTACTGGCTGGGGCTGCCATCATCTGCACGCTGGACTGAACTGGAAGCTACATCACAGGTAGCTCACTCGTGGACCTGGCAGGTCAGCACCAACTGTAGCAGGAGGTCTCAGGTGCATGCCAAGTAGCCACTTAACTGTCCTCACAACATAGCAGCCGACTTCCCCCAGTCAAGTAACCAAGAGGCGCAAGGTGGAGACATCTTTTTCTCTTATGACTCGGCTGAGAGTCACACACCGACATGTCCACAATATCCTCCTGGCTTCCCACGTCAGCCCTGTTCATGGGGCAGAGACTACACACCAGGAGGAGAGACACCGGGGTGCTCTTCAAAGCTGGCTACCCCTATAGCCACAATGTTGCCCTACTGAGAGGCATGCTAGGGGCACAAAGCCTTGGTGTCAAGGAGGCCCAGCATGTGACATGTGCTCAATAAAATCAGTCCTCTCCCTTCTTCCCCTTTGTCCTGATCCATGGGACTCCAAGAACTACCTGTGCTTAGACACCAACACTCCTTTCTCTGAGCTCACCCACAACCACACTGCTGCCTCCTTGATTCACAGGAACTGAAAGCTGATGGCTTCCTCCAGTTTATCCCAATTGTCATCTCTCTTCTGGATCCTATACATCTGACTCCACTGATTTAATGTGGCATGACAGACCACCCAAAAGGTTTGGACAATCTTTTATTTTACCCATGAAATAATGGACTGGACTCAGATGGCCAGCCCTTGCTTGGAGTCTCATGTGGTTGCAGACAGGCTGGGGCTGGGGTCATCCTGAAGGCTCTCTTCATATGTCTGGGTTGGAGACACTCAAACAGCTGGGCTTGGAATGCCTGGGGCTCCTGAGGCACTTCTGCCTTTGTAGATACATACCACGATGATAGATAGATAGAATGATAGTAGATAGATACATAGATAGATAGATACATAGACAGAGAGATAGAGATAGATATAGATGACAGGTAGGTAAATAGGTAAATATGATTAGATGATAAAGAGACAGAGACAGGTAAGTAGATGATAAATAGAATCCTATACACTTACATACAAACTTACAGTACAACACTTACAAACAAGAATTTGCATCTTGAAACAAGATTCCACGGAGAGGGCAATTCTTGGCCAAAAGAAGTGAATATGGAAGTTCACATACCCAACAGGGCCTTCCAGCCCCATGGACAGTCACCTACTCTGCAGAAGCCAGTCTGTCACAGGAGAGGAAACAAACCCCTGAGTTAGCTAGTTTTGACTCAACATTTCTCTGGTCCTGCCTATGTTTGACCCCCAAAGATTTAAGCAGCTCTCATCGAGCATTTCATGCATCCTGGACACTGCACAGCCTGGACATGACCAGACACACTGAGCAGAACTCTGGCACCAGAAAAACAATTCTAAGTCAGGGCTGGAGAGAGCCCATCTGAACACAGTGGAGCTTTTACTGCAGTGCATCCCTGCCCCCAAAACTGCCCACTCCTAGTTGTGATGACTATGAACCATAAAACTAAAAACTGCCCGTTGTTTTACCAGCCAAAAGGGGGTTAATCAGGAATAAATGAGAATTGCAATCCAGAACAAACAGGCTGCAGCAACCACAGCCAAGTCTAAAGAACAAAGGGGAGGTATGTTTTTCAGGAGAAAAGGGGAAGCTGGGAAGGCTGTTACAAACTGGAGTCCATTGGAGAACACGGGAGTGAGAAGTGTGGTGGCTTCTCATTGGCAGAGCTCTTCTTGGGGAGAAGAGGGGGTGAATTGTGTTGACAAGGAGAGCCCTTCTTCCTCCAGCTGGGATAGTAAGGTAGAGCCAGGTCAAATCCCTGTAAGGTCAAGTCCATCACTTCCTGTTGGGTCTGGCTGGTAGGGCGTGAGGGCGCCCCCTGCTGAAACCTCCCCACTCCATCTCAGTGAGGTTCACATATTGATTATCATCTGACAAAGGCCCTTCTAAAAGGGGGATGTTTATATTGTTCTTGGAAAATTCCTGGACAACATCAGCTGAGACATTCATATCTTCATAGTTAAACCTTTGTGAAAGATGTCTGCAATTACTTTCTCAAATGGCAGATTGAAGCTGGACTCGACAGGGATGGAACCCAAATGTCCAAACGAACATGGCCTCCTGAGGACAGAGGATAATACAGCTATGAAAGTAATAGCTGACATTGATTACGTGCTCGCCGCATGCTCCGAGGTCTGTGTCCTAAACACCTCACACATACATCATCTGGTTTCATTGTCATGTCAGATAGGCACTGGCATTATGCCCCTATTTTACACAACCTGAGGCACTAAGTACCAAGGCGGGAAGTGTTAACTAATTAGCTCGAGGTCCCACGTAGAGGAGGAAGGTACCAGACTCCTGTCGCTGGGCAGCATACTCATCCCCAGTTGCTGGCAGTATTCACTCTTACGAGTTCACAGCTGCCCCACTCTCTGGAGAATCACTCTTAGCCAAACTGAATCCACTTCACCTAGGAGTTTGTGCCTCCTGGGGTTGGGAGGGCAGTCTATGATGATCCACTGATGGGGTACAAAATGCCAGCCCCTGCCTCACAGTCATATCCACTCTGTAATACAATTCTGGCTCCAGAGCTCCCCATGAGATCGGGCTACCCTGACCACAGCTTTGCTCAGCTTGTCCTCTTGCCCTACCCAGCTCCCCTCAATCCTTTCTCCTGAGAGCACTCTCGCAGTAGACCATTTGCTCCAGAGCCCCCACCTCAGGCTCTACTTTTAGGGACCTGACCTGAGACAATGACAAAGCCCAAGCTAATTTGTGCACAGTGGCATTCAGCTAAGGGGCATACAGGTGCTGAAATGTGGCCCAAGTTCTGTGGGTCCAGCTATGCAAAGGGGACACCTTTTCCTCATTTACCCAAAGCTACTGATTGATCTAGACTCAGCCCTGGACTGAGCTGGGATTCAAACCACAGGAGCTTCAGCTTCAGAGCACCCCATCTCTCAATCACTGTGTGGTGCTGCCTTGTTGTATTAAATAATACAAGTCAGACTAAGGCAAGGGACGGGAAGATCTGTGTAGGCTCAAGCTGCTTTTGTGACCCACTTCTCCCAAAAACAATCACAACCTTCTAGAAGGGTCTCTTCCAAGAACTATGTTACTGACACATCCCAGAGTAAATGCTGACCTGCTATTTTTCATAATCCCCTGTAACTCCTACAAAGACATTCTCCCACAAACTCCGGAAGTGGACACTGACACATTACTCCAAGTAACAATCAGAGCCCTCAATTCCCCCACCTGTCCCCACAATGTCCTTTATAGCAGAAGGACCCTGCTCACACATTGAGGTTACATGTCACCCCTCCTTTGTCTCTTTACTTCAATCTGGACCGCTTCCTTAGTTTGTCTCTGCCTTTTGTTAAAAAACAAAATTCCAGCAACTCAAGTTGAACATCTAATTGGTTTTATTAAGCGATTCATGAATCGGCACCATCCCACCTGCCAGCTAGACAGATGCTCCCAGGAGGTGTACAAAATGCAGGGTTTTCTAGGGAGGAGGGTGGGGCAGAAAGAGCACAGAGGGAAAAGAAAGCATTGCTTCAGGCCAGGACACCTTCATTCTGGGGGATGGACTTGCAGGGTTTCTATCCTGCAGATGACTCGTTAGTGCCAACAGGAAATTTCAGACGACCTTTAAATTATCATCTTCCTGGGATATTCTATCGAGGTAATTAGGCATTGTTTGCTGTGTGGTGGGGTTGGGGGGGCAAGTGACTCCAATCCTGGCTTGTTTTTTTCTTTTTTATCATTTTCAGGACTGTGACTTTGTAGAAGATTACACACCAGTTAGAGATTAGGAGTAGATAGTCCTTTATTTTGGTTTATCTGACAATTCTTGGGATTTCTTTTCAGGTTTGCCTCCTTGGCAAGAATATCCCCGAGGTGACGCTGGGTTCCTTTCACCACATCCTTCAGGTGATGCTCCATCACTTCCTCCTGTTCCTGATGAGGCTCACTGGTCTGCCAGGTCTCCGCTCTGTGAGCTGCTCTTTCCTCAGTAACTCATGGCTGTCTCAGCTGTAGTACTTTGAAACTGTGTGAGTGTCCTCTTCAATTGTAATCTATCCCTGTATTTCTTTCTACATGTATGTACTCGATTTTCCAGTTTTATTCAATGGGTTACAATCTCTTCCTATCGTTAGTGACCATGATGCCCAAATCGTGCCTGATGGGTGGGTGAAACCCCTCACATTAGCTCTGTGTCCTGTGGATGTGTCCCCATCACTGTGTAGCACAAGATGCTTCAGGCTCATCATGTGCTCTCCCAGCCTGGAATCAGCCATTTCTCTGAAAAGCCCTAGTTCCTTGCAGTCGAAAATGACATTTATAAGCCAAAAATGGGCACAAGGTATGCTCATTGCTCTTACAATGTCATGTTTCTAAGAACTGTCTGTGGAGAGAGGTAGGGGATATGTGTTTTTACACAAAGACAAACACACGCATTTCTATCTCTCTTTACCAATCTATCATGTATCCATAGGAAAGCATGACACTTCTCCAACATCGAGAAACCCCTGAAACCATGTAGCTTTAATATATTTACTTATTTGATCAATCCCCTTTCATGTAACTAACCCTCACTCTATCTCTTCACACTCATGTATGCCCCCACCATGCTACTTGGGTTTTCCACACTGTAGTTAGGGTCCGGGGGTTCTTGCCAGACCAACCCTCTGTGTGGGGACCCTTCTCACTAAGCTTGGGCTCCCACCCATGCCAGGCTGCTCTTTCATGTGGACACCCTCTCCACTCTACTCAGTCTCTAATTTGGAGTCACTGTGACTCCCTTCTCTGCCCCTGACCCTCAATGTGGGGCTGCCCACCTGGCTGTGCCCCACCTATGGCTTTAGGACTGAATGATCCAGGAAGGAAGGCAAAGGAAGAGAAGAGAGGAGAAGGGAAAGAAGCGGTGGGGAGGGGAGGGAAGGAAAAGGAAGAATCCTGTGCAGCTTCTGATACCAGCTGAAATGGACAAATGCTTTTAGTCTTTCTGTCCAATCAACTGGCCAATCAACCACCTCTGATTCCATGTTCATTGTGTCGGGACAGTTGGGAGCTGAGGCTGGAACACAAAGAGAAAGCATGTTCCCTGCCTCCTGGAACAGCAGGGCAGATGAGATGAAAATGAATCATATAATACTAAGTGTCTCAATAGAGAGTTATAAAAAACATGCGCTCCAAAACCTGTAGAGTTAAACTCTGAATATACTTTCTGAGCAATGGGCAAAGTCACAGTGGGTTAACTCTCACCTATCTTAACATACCACATTGGAGTTCTGAACAAGCTCCAGCCACCCAGTGACTGTGATGGTCGCTGGCTCTCACTCATCAGTTCTACGGATTCCCCCTTAATGTGCACAAAACCATCAGTTAATACTTTTGTAAAGAGGTGTTGATTGACTGGCTCAGTGTGATAGTTAATGTAAAATATTTAAAGTAAGGCATATGATATAAATGTCTCTAGCACAGTCATGACACTAATTCTTGTTTTCATTAAAGTTTGTTGATAAAATTGTTGAGAAAATTTTATTCTTGATCGGTGCTCAGGGGAGTAGCTGGCACTAACTGAGGGTAGTCTGTGTGAACCAGACAGGCTGAGTCTACATCTCCGGCAATTATTACCACCTCCTTCACTCTCCACAATCTATAATGCTCCACACAGACACCAAAAAAGCCAAATGAATGTATGGAATCCCTAGTCATCCATCACGGGCAGTACATGAAGGCCATCTTCGTTTCTGGGTTTTACTCACAAAGGAAATTGAGGTCTCTGGTGATCTGGGACACAGCTTCTTGAAGAACGAAGGGAAAGTCTTTAGAGAAAGTCAGGCTCCACTCATACTCCCATCTCTTGGCTCAACCTTGAGAACAATGGGTTTTTCTGGGCGAAGTAACCGTTGTGAATTTAATTTCAGGGGGATCTGCAACAGTTAAGTATATGAGAACCAACAAATGAAACCCTGCCAACAACAGAAGCAAAGCAAGCAAGATACATGAAGGACAATAATGCATTACAAACATATAAATACTATTTTTAGATTCATCTATCTCTGATTCTTTAAAATTACTCTGTAAGCTGTCAAGACTGGAGCATGGAAGCATTCATCCATCACTCTTTCAACAGAATATCTATTGAATACTTTGTACCAGGCTGGAGACACACTCATATTGGCTTGTGTTCTTTTTTTATTTTAATTTTAAGGAAAAAGGATGAGTGTTTAAAATTTAAAACAGATTCTTAGCCATTATGGCAAACAATTTTGAAAAGTGCCAGAGTTAATTTTCTTTCTTTTTTTTAAATTTTATTTTATTATGTTAATTTTGATATGTTGAATACTGAGTGTTTATTACACATTTTATTGTGTGGACATCCACACTGCTAAACATCCTGTCACCTCTGCCATGGAAACATCCATTCATGATGACAGATTGGGATGGGATGGAAGCACAGCCTGACCGGAGCCAGGCTTGTGGAAGGTAGAGCCAAGTAGCCAGGATGGCCTGGACCCTGGGAGTCCTTCACATCAGGCAGACATGCTTCACACCATTGAGTCTCAACCTTGCTTGCCCTTGAGAATCATGGGGGCACTTTTAAAGCCACACTCTGGGAGAATTACATTAGAGTTTCTGAGATGACCTGGGCATCCAGATTTTTAACAAACCCACTGATTCCCATGTACAATGAGGGTTTGAGAACCTCGGTCACCAGAGTATCTGTAAGTTATGGTGGAGAAGAGAATCCTTCAA
This sequence comes from Mirounga angustirostris, assembly GCF_029215605.1. Classification (NCBI taxonomy): domain Eukaryota; kingdom Metazoa; phylum Chordata; class Mammalia; order Carnivora; family Phocidae; genus Mirounga; species Mirounga angustirostris. The sequence continues at coordinate 173,704,576 of NW_026991713.1, forward strand.
AAGTCACATCGTGGTTATCACTGCACGTCATGACTATGCACAACATGTTCCCTTCCTTTCAGTGGACTTGAAAGAAATTTAAAATACTGCTCAGGATCATAGGTCTGTGCATAATGATGTCACATGAATGGTACTGACTACATGACCCTTATGACTGGGTGGTCATAAACCACAGATGTGGCACTCAAGAGCTGAACTAACTTTCAAGGTCACAGATGACTCCAGATAGATTCTCTGGCTGATAGAACAAATTACTAAGGATAAATGAGCCCCCCCCCCCCAGACCTTTATTCCATATCTCTTAGTTTAAAAAAAAAACCAAAAAACATTCTTTTTGCAGAAAGTTCTCTCTCTGACCTGTGTTTCTTTACAAGGTTTGAAGGAGAAGTTCTGCAGAACTCTGACCAGGGCAAGTTTCATGTTCATGATCGCAAACCTCATCCCAAGGCAGCTTCGGGGTCCAGTTCCAAAAGGCAGGTGTGTATAAGGATTTATGTTGTCCTTGTTCTTCTTACTGAACCTGGCTCCACAATACAAGTTGGAAACAAGTCATTGAAACATAAAAACCATGAGACCTACATATTCAGGGTTCTCAACCGGCGTACATAGGAAATTTTGATGGGCTGGTTACTGAAACCCTGGTATGCTTATCTGCTGTGACAATTATAAGCTACAGGTCATTGGATACCCCTTCCCCTATGAGAGCATTCAGTCTTGTTGAAGAGATGAGAGATGAATGCTTTTGAAAAGATTTATCTTAAACACTAGAATTATATTCAGGGTGATGAGATGTTCACACTCTGAAAGGCAAGCAAGAAATGAGCCTGACTGAAGGTAGGATCCTGCCTCCACTGACTGATACTGGTCATCTATCCATGGAAAAGGGAAGCAGGAGAAATGCCTCCCATGATTTACATTGTTATTTTTTCCCTTGACTTCCCTACCCTCCCTGCTAGGACCACCCCCAACCACTTAAACAGATCAGATTTTCAGATGATTTACATAGGCACGTGATGCTATTCCACTATAATCACACTCACGGATATGAATAATCACTGAGTTTTTGTCTATCTGTTCCACAAAGCTATAAATTCCTTGAAGGTTAGACTTACACTTTATTCCAAATTCATTCTTCCATATTTATATCAAGGAAACATGTGTATTTGGGGAAAGTGATAATGGCATTGTGGTGAGGTATTATTTAAAACTCGTTATATTTGATTCCATACAAATTTTAGGATTGTTTGTTCCAGCTCTTTGAAAAATGCCATTGGTGTTTTGATCGGGATGGCACTGAAGGTATAGATTGCTCTGGGCAGCATAGACATTTTAACAATGTTTAATCTTCCGATGTATGAGCTTGGAATGTTTTTCCATCTTTTTGTGTCTTCTTCAATTTCTTTCATGAGTGTTCTGTAGTTCCTTAGGTATAGATCCTTTACCTCTTTGGTTAGGTTTATTCCAAGGTATCTTATGGATGGGTTTTGGTGCTTTGTAAATGGAATCGATCTCTAATTTCTCTTTCTACAGTTGCATTGTTAGTGTATAAGAAAGCAACTGATTTCTGTGCATTGATTTTGTATCCTGCCACATTTACTGAATTGCTGTATGAGTTCAAGTAATTTGGGGGTGGAGTCTTTTGGGTTTTCCACATAAAGTATCATGTCATCTGTGAAGAGAGAGAGTTTGACTTCTTCTTTGCCAATTTGAATACCTTTTATTTCTTTTTGTAGTCTGATTGCTGTTGCTAGGACTTCTAGTACTATGTTGAACAATAGTGGCGAGAGTGGGCATCCTTGACATGTTTCTAATCTTAAGGGAAAGGCTCTCAGCTTTTCCCCATTGAGGATGATATTCGCTGTGGGTTTTTCATAGATGGATTTTATGAACTTGAGGAATGTTTCCTCTGTCCCTACACTCTAAAGAGTTTTAATCAGGAAAGGATGCTGTGTTTTGTCAAATGCTTTTTCCGCATCAATTCAGAGGACCATATGGTTCTCTCTCCTCTTATAAATGTGTTCTATCACATTGATTGATTTGCAAATGTTGAACCACCCTTGCATCCTGGGGATAAATCCCACTTGGTCATGGTGGATGAGCCTTTTAATGTACAGTTGGATCCTATTAGCTAGGATTTTGTTGAGAATTTTGGAAACCATATTTATCAGGGATATCGGTCTGAAATTCTCCTTTTTGATGGGGTTTTTGCCTGATTTGGGGATCAATGTAATGCTGGCCTCTTAGAATGAGTCTGGAAGCTTTCCTTCTGTTTCTATTTTTGAAACAGCTTCAGAAGAATAGGTATTATTTCTTCTTGAATGTTTGGTAGAATTCCCCAGGGAATCCATCAGGCCCTGGACTCTTGTTTTTTGGGAGGTTTTTGAACACAGCTTCAATTTTATTACTGAATTATTGGCCTATTCAGGTTGTCAATTTCTTCCTGTTTCAGTCTTGGTAGTTTATAGGTTTCCAGGAAGGCATCCATTTCTTTCAGGTTGCTTAATTTATTGGCATATAGTTGTTGATAATAATTTCTAATAATTGTTTCTATTTCTTTGGTGTTAGTTGTGATCTCTCCCTTTCATCATAATTTTATTAATTTGGGTCCTTTCTCTTTTCTTTTGGATAAGTCTGGCCAGTGGGTTTATCGATCTTATTAATTCTTTCAAAGAACAAGCTTCTAGTTTTGTTGATCTGCTTTACTGTATTTCTGGTTTCTAATTCATTGATCTCTCCTCTAATCTTAATTATTTTTTTTTAATAGTAGGGCTTTTTTTTTCTAAGATTTTATTTATTTATTTGACAGAGAGAGAGAGAGACAGCGAGAGAGGGAACACAAGTAGGGGGAGAGGGAGAGGGAGAAGCAGGCTTCCCGCTGAGCAGGGAGCCTGATGCGGGGCTTGATCCCAGGACCCTGGGATCATGACCTGAGCCGAAGGCAGACGCTTAATGACTGAGCCACCCAGGTGCCCCTAATCTTAACTATTTCTTTTCTAATGCATGGCTTAGGCATCATTTGTTGTTTTTTCTCCAGTTCTTTAAGGTGTAAAGATAGTTGGTGAATTCGGGACTTTTCTATTTTATTTGAGTGAGGCTTGGATGGCTATGTATTTCCCCCTTAGGACTGCCTTTGCAGTATCCCATAGGTTGTGGACCGATGTGTTTTCATTCTCATTGGTTTCCATGAAATGTTTAAGTTCATCTTTGATTTCCTCGTTGACCCAAACATTCTTAAGCAGAGTGGTCTTTAGCTTCCAAGTGTTTGAATTTCTTCCAAATTTTCTCTTATGATTGAGTTCCAGTTTTAAAGCATTATAGTCTGAGAATATGCAGGGAATAATCTCAATCTGTTGGTATCAGTTGAGACCTGATTTGTGACCCAGTATGTGGTCTATTCTCAAAACCACATTGAGATGCCACCTTACACCAGTTAGAATGGCAAAAATTGACAAGGCAAGAAACAACAAATGTTGGAGAGCTTGTGGAGAAAGGGGAACCCTCTTACACTGTTGGTAGGAATGCAAGTTGGTACAGCCACTTTGGAAAACAGTGTAGCGGTTCCTCAAAAAATTAAAAATAGAGCTACCCTATGACCCAGCAATTGCACTCCTGGGTATTTACCCCAAAGACACAGATGTGGTGAAAAGAAGGGCCATATGCACTCCAATGTTCATAGCAGCAATGTCTGCAATAGCCAAACTGTAGAAAGAGCTGAGATGCCTTTCAATAGACGAATGGATAAAGATGTGGTCCATATATACAATGGAATATTGCTCAGCCATCAGATAGAATGAATACCCAACTTTTGCATCGACATGGATGGGAGTGGAGGAGATTATGCTAAGTGAAATAAGTCAAGCAGAGAAAGTCAATTATCATATGGATTCACTTATTTGTGGAACATAAGAAATAGCATGGAGGACATTAGGAGAAGGAAGGGGAAAATGAAGGGGGGGGGAATTGGAGGGGGAAATGAACCATGAGAGACTATGGACTCTGGGAAACAAACCGAGGGTTTTAGAGGGGAGGGGAGTGGGGGGATGGGTTAGCCTGGTGATGGGTATTAAGGTGGGCAAGTATTGCACAGAGCACTGGCTGTTATATGCAAACAATGAATCATGGAACACATCAAAAACTAATGATGTACTGTATGATGACTAACATAATAAAAATTTTTTTAAAAAAGGAGATGAATGAAAAGAAAAAAAACCTTGTTATATTATGGAGAAGATACTGAAATGTTTACAGATGATATGGCTTAAAGTAATACGGAAAACAGATAAGGAATTATAATGGTGTGTGGATGGGGCAGCTGATATGGGTTAGTGGTTGTTGGGCAGGTGATGGGCACATAGAGATTCATTAAAAGTATTTCATAGACTTGTCTCTATAGAATATGCTTGTGCATATGTCAAAAATTCTCCACAGTAGGGGCACCTGGGTGGCTTAGTTGGTTAAGGGTCTGCCTTTGGCTCAGGTCATGATCTTAGGGTCTTGGGATCAAGCCCCACCTTGAGCTCCCCACTCAGTGGGGAGTCTGCTTCTCTCTGGTCCTCGGCCCCTCCCCCTACTTGTGCTCTTTCTACCTCTCCCCCGTCTCTCTCTCTCTCTGTTTCTCTCTCTCAAATAAATAAAATCTTTAATAAAATTATCCATAATAGGCACTTTTAATACATGGATTTCATACGCCTGGCACAGTCCCTGACACACATAGGTAAGCACTTCCTCTCGTGGCTGAATCAATCACAGACAAGTACCAGGAGTGCTCTCTGGTTTCCATTCGAGAAGCTACAGGAGAGGGAACTCCTGAGCTTATGGGAACCATCAGGTCTCCTGGTCTAGAAAACGGATGACTTGGTCATTCTTGAGTTCTTTCAGCAAGTACTATGTGTAGATGTATTGCTAGCACTAGGGACACCATGCAACAGGAGAAGGGCTCTGCCAGCAGGGAGTTAGGGGTAGGGGCTAAACGTCTAGATCCCTAAAAAGTTCATCCAAATTTTGCTCACCAATACAATAAACAGGAAAGCACGGACTTTAGCAGAATTCAAGCTGCACCCAAAGCCACACTCTGCTCTGAATGATCAGAACAGAAAGCTCAAGAACCCTCCAAGGAGGATGTCTCAGACAGCTAGAGAGCAGATGAGCTTGCTTTGGATGAACCCCTGATCCTGACAGAGGTGGGAGCTGACACAGGACTGCAGCCACAGACAGCACAGGACCTTTGCACACCTCCGTCCTCAGGAGGTTGTTCCTCCTGCCGGCGATGTGAACTCAGCTCAACAGCCTCTGCTCTCACACTACAGCTATCAGAATCTGTGGTCCAGGGTTACAAAAATGGAATGTGAGAATGTGAGGAGTAAATTCAGAGAGCTAGACAGAGCAGAAAAACTTAAAGGGAAAAAAAGCCCCATTTTCTTAAATGAGATAATGGTGAAGTATATTATGGTATATGCATATAATCACAAACACAAATATAGTATGTTTTTATAGCTTACTGTTACATTAAGTAAGTAGTTCAAAAAATATATAATGCCATCCTAACTTTTAGTAATCTATGTATGCACAGAAAAATATCCACAAGGACATATATCACATGATTAATAATGATGTATGTGACTGGTGATGACATTAATTTTCTTTTTTCTCAACTACAGTTTGCAAAATTTTGACAACAATGATCATTTTGTAATAAGAAAAATACTTCTAAAAACAAAAAGATGTACAAATAAATAATTGTACAACCACATGCTTGTCATCTATACTAAGGAAATATCAGAATATCCTTCAACATGAGGGTGGGTTCCCCTTTCCAGGGTTCCCTGTACCTTTCAGGACGGAACTCCTCAGGCTCTGGCCAGAGATCCAGGTCTCGGTGAAGAGTAAAGACCGGCACCATCACCACTGTCCCTTTGGGAATGAATACACCACTGATTTCCACATCTTTCTTACAGACCCTCTCAAGTCTACCACTGATTGGGTATAATCTGAGACTTTCATTCAACACCATGTCCAGATACTCCATCTGTAGAAGGGCATCATAAGTGGGCAATGCCTGGAAGGAAAGAAACAGATTTTGATACATTGAGATTTGGGATCAACGTTCAACTCACTCTACACACTGCTACTGAAGAGTTAGGAACACCTAAGAATAATTTGCTTTGATAAAGGGCATTTATGGACATTTTAATGTCTACCATGTCCTTTGACCTGCTCAATGGCCCACTGACATGTGTGCAATAGTAATGACAAGGGGAGACTGCAGGGACAACCCCCTAAACAGGACCTGAATCCTTCCCAATACCAGGTATGGTTTTTCTTCCTCATGTGAACTAAAGTGACTAATAGATTGTGAACCTTAATCTTTTTAAAAAATTTTTAAAAATTCAATTTAGTTAACATAGAGTGTATTATGAATTTCAGGGGTAGAATTCAGTGATTCATTGGTTGCATATAACACCCAGTGTTCATTACATCCGGTGCCCTCCTTAATGCCCATCATCTAGTTACCCCATCCCCCCATTCCCTCTCTTCCTCTCCAGCAACCCTCAATTTGTTTCCTATACTTAAGAGTCTTTTATGGTTTGCCTCCCTCTCTGTTTTTCTCTTATTTTATTTGTCCTTCCCTATGACCCTTAGTCTTAAGTGAAATATGTTGAAGTCACTGTTCCCTTTCAAAACAGGGGTCACACATCTGCACTATGGAAGAAGAACATGCAACACAAAATATCCCCTCTTTCACATAAATTCTTCTAGCGGAAATATCCTGCTTCCTAGCTTTTCAATTATATTTACAGTATTTAGAGAGAAACACTCTATTATATAAAAAGTATAAATAATTGGGGGAGACACTACTTCCTTTCAACCCAAGTAGGGCAAAAGAAGGGTAAGATTGGATGCTACCAAATGTGGACACACAATTTCAGTTCTATGGAACGTTATATAGAGGATCAGAACCCTACTCTCAGTCCACCCTCTGTTGCTGGAAGGGTCTCCTTGTTGTTGCTTCAGGGTTTCACTGTTTGCCAAATAAGCCACTCCAGCCCGAGAGGCCAGGTCTCTTCCTAAGTAGGGAACTCCAGGTTGGGCAGGGATTGGTAAACAGTGTGGTCAATATGTGCCTATCACTTGGTGATATAAAATATATATATATATATATATTTTTTTTTTTTTTATTTACTTGAGAGAGGGAGAGAGTGAGAGAGAGAGATCACAAGCAGGGGCGGGGGGCAGAGGGAGGGTAGACTCCCCACTACGCAGGGAGCCCGATGTGGAACTTGATCCCAGGACCCTGGGACCATGATCCAACCCGAAGGAAGACCCTTAACCGACAGAGCCACCCAGGTGTGGTGTTATATTTAAGAGCCAACACTGTAGAGGTTAGAGGTCGATCAGGATCTAGGCACCCTGGCTCCTAGCTTGGCTTCTTCACCACTAGTTATATGATAATTTAAAACGTTATGATGTCTCTCTGTAGCCCAGTTTCCTGAATTGTTACATGGAAATAATAGGGTTGCCATTTCATAGGGTGTGTGGCAGAGACACTCACTGTCCACCCAATAACCATGAAGACCCCCATAGTTCCCAGCCCATGGGAACTTAAGGGAAACTATGCAAATCGGCTGTGAACTGATGAGATGGATGTCAGTTCAGGGCCAAACATTTGAAAAGCAAGAGAGCAACACTAGTTCCTTGTTCCCCAGCCAACAATTAGTCCCCAAGTTCCAGATAATGCAGGTATAAGAAAGTGGAGCCTCTTTCCCCAGTATCACTGAATAACTATATGAAGCAGACTCACCCCCATGCTGGACATGCTAATGAGTTAGAAGTAAACCTTTCTATGAAAACCCACTTGGTTTGAGGGCTAGTGTGTCACTGAGACATAACCAAGCCTATCCTGACTCCCTCTTCAGGTAGGTACCGCTCACCTTATTGGGGAAAGTCGCATCAATCTCCTCCCGCAGTTTCTGCTGGACATCAGGGTGAGTGGCCAATTCATATACAAGGAAGGAAAGAGAAGTGCTAGTGGTCTCATAGCCAGCAATAATAAAGATAATAGATTGGGCCACGAGCTCCAGATCAGAGAGAGCTAAAAGAAGCAAAGACATTTTAGCTAGAGCAGGTGAATATAAAACATCACAGTTTAGATGATGAGAAATCTATTGGAAACTCCCAATTCCCTTGGGGAAAAATGTAAAAGCAATTCAGAATCAAACTCACAGTGATTTTCACTCTGATGTCTACCTTTCAGAGCCAGAAAAGCTAGAAGTTGTCTTGATCTGGTTATTCCCATGGTCTATACTATTCTTGGCCATCTGCTCCTGCTTATGCCACCCTCCCCAGCAACACAGATAGGTAATTTCAGGAGCTGGCATTTCTGTCTAATGTACACAGAGTTTTCAGTATCCAGAATCCTAAAAGGACTTCAGTCCTAAGTCACATGGGATAACATTCTCCCCCAGGAAAATTTAAATCCTTCCAGCTTAAACAGAACTTAAATCTCATTAGAGAGTTTGCAATGCTAAGGCTTAATTGTCAGGAAAAATGAATGATCTTTCATCTAAACATATTTGCAGGAACTTAAGAGAACACAATTGAGCTACAGATAAACTCTTGCTGCTCAAAGTGTGGGATCTGCAGCATCTGGGATTATTAGAAATGCAGAGTCTCAAACTTCACCCTAAAAGTATCAAATCAAAATCTGACCTTTCATGAGATGTGGTGATTTGTGTGCACAACCTACCTTGAGAAGCACAGATTATACCTTTCTGAGGTCTCAGCTAATAGAAGACCTGGCACACAACTTCTCAAGTGGATGATCTCCAAGGTGTACAGAAACTATGACACAGACAAAGTGAGAAGAGTGGGACAGAACTAGGATAATCCATGCCATTAAAGGAGCAGAAGAAAGAATGTGTCAATAGCAGGGTACTGGCAGACAAGAAATATAGACAAGCTGAATGCAGTGAATGGAATTAGCAATGCCTATTCAATCATGGCCTGAATCAGTGACCTTCCTTAGTGAACGGCCCCACTCTGAATATAAGTTGGCATCTCCTTTGATTTTCTCCTGGCAGAAACACAGCATGGTCATGCTCTGATCTCTTTGATCAGAACTGTATCAGGACATTTAGATATGTAGAGCACTGAAATGAACTTGGCACTTGCCACAAACACATAATTCACAACTAAAAACCATAAAAAAGTGTAAGAAAGGTCTATAGAGTTCTGATTTCCCAGTCATACTTTCTGTGATGCTGCTGTAGATAAATTCAACTATCAAATTCTTGCTCTCGATTACCATGAACCCCATGATAATCAAACTTTAGAGCTGTGCTGTGCAATAAGGTAGCCACTTGCCAGATGTGGCTATTTATATTTAAGTTTTACTTAATTATATTAAATAGAATATAAGATTCAGATCTTCAGTGACACTAGCCACATGTCAAGTGCTCAATAACCACATGTGTGTAGTGGTTCATAGAACCAAGCATATATAGAATATTTCCTTCATCACAGAAAGTAGTAGAACTAGATAGATAGAGAGATGGTTAGATAGAATAAAAGTAGACATAGTTATATATATCTATATCTATCTATCTATCTATCTCTCTCTATATATATTATATACTAGTGGTGTGATAGAGTAACCCCATCATTTTTCTCTAGAATCAACTGTTATATATTCAAGAATTTTGTGAGATGGTTGTCAAACCATAGATAGCTTAAAATTGACCACAATGGGAATATTTCGGTCATAGAAACAACTATAAATCAAGACTCCTTTTTTCTTTCAGATGCAGAGACCATAATTACATCACTGGTTATGGATATAGAAATATTTATCTTCATCAGTCCTGTGTAAATATATTTGATGTTCTTTGCTTGGCCCACTGAGAGGAAATAGAAACAAAGAAACCCTTGTAGCAATGAGCACTCCTAGATCCCAGATTTTGCTTTCTAAATACCACTTCTCACTAAAAGGAAACAGAGCTTCTTGGAGAAATGGCTGATTCCAGGGCTCATCAGGGGAAACAGAAGAGAAACCTGGAATGTCTCACACCAGAATGCAAGGAAATGCTCAGAAAATAAATGGGCAAAGGATACAGAATACTCTATGTGCTGTAATGGTGGATATACATCATTATAAGTATGTCTAAACCCACAGCATGTACAACACCAAGGGTGAACTGTAATTTAAACTATGGATTTTGGGTGGTAATAATCTGTCATTGTAGGGGCATTGATTGTAACAAAATTACCACAACGTGAGGGATTTTGATAGTGGGAGATGCTATAGGTAGGTGGGGCAGAAGGAATATGGGATAAATCTCTGTGTCTTTCACTCAATTTTGCAGCGAACATAAAACTGCTATAAAAAAACAAAGTCTATAGAAAACATAAAAAAAAGAAGAACGAAAAAAATGGGTATAGGAGCCCACTTAAATGGCTTCTAGAGGACAAATCTGAAAGAATTGACAATCTAAATTTAAAAAAATGATGTAAGAGACTAAGTTATTAATATTAAGATCATACTGGCATATATAAATAAATATAATAATGATGATGAATGGAAAGCTCACCCTAACAATGAACTATCACTCCAAATGTAGAAGAAATGGTGGAAGTAGAAAGTCATCATTTTGCAACCATCATAGTAATAATGGTTTTAGTCAAATACCATCCATGGATGGTAAAAGTAGTAGGTGATGGTTTAAAGACAAACACCGTTATGTGCACAATCACAAAGGCATCCTGCACAAGTTACTTCTTAATTACAAAAGGAAAAAAAAATTGGAATAGATTAAGCCAGTGAACACATGTTTAACCAAGTGTTCCAAGTGAAGGTCACCAACACTGGGGTCAGGTACCTCCTGATGTGATGAGCCTTGATGTGAATTTTCAGGCTGAGGGTCTGATTCAGTGGATCTGGATTAGGCTGGAGGACTGACATTGGAAACAAGCTCCCATGTGGCAGAGCACTGACAGCTTTGTCTATCATTGCTCTTCAAGCTATGAACAAACTGTGGCTGTGTTCTTCTGAAAAATGCTCTGGCTACCATTTGTATCTGAACATGTGTCTTTCTTTGATATTCTGATATTCCATCTGCTGAAAATCTTCCATATACCTCAGAACCACCCCCTTTCTCTGAATCGCCCCATCAAGAGCCATCTGAACCTCTTTTTACTTACCTTTATAGGTGTCTATTTCTTTGGAATTCTGGGAGTTAATCATCAGCTGAAGAAAATCTACTCGGTGCTAGAAACAGAAAGAGATATTTCAATGACAAAAAGTCACTTGTGAAGTCAAAAATAAAACAGGGGTGCAGTACCTAAATTCTTTCCTGAGAATATGGCCCCTTTACATCCAGAAGTTACTAGTGTTCAGAGGCATCAATGAACAAAAATGTCCAGCTACAAATCTTTTTTTAAAATTTTTTATTAACATACAATGTATTATTTGTTTCAGAGGTACAGGTCTGTGATTCATCAGTCTTACACAATTCACAACGCTCACCATAGTACATCCCCCCCGCAATGTCCAGCACCCAACCACCCCATCCCTCCCACCCCCCTCCCCTCCAGCAACCCTCAGTTTGTTTCCTGAGATTAAGAGTCTCTTATGGTTTGTCTCCCTCTCTGGTTTCATCTTGTTTCACTTTTCCCTCCCTTCCCCTATGATCCTCTTTCTTGTTTCTCAAAATCCTCATATCAGTGAGATCATATGATACTTTCTCTTTCTCTGATTGACTTACTTCACTTAGCATAATACCCTCTAATTCCATCCATGTCATTGTAAATGGCAAGATTTCATTTTTTGATGGCTGCATAATATTTCATTGTATATATATACCACATCTTCTTTATCCATTCATCTGTTGATGGACATCTTGGCTCTTTCCATAGTTTGGCTATTGTGGACATTGCTGCTATAAACATTGGGGTGCATGTGCCCCTTCGGATCACTACATTTGTATCTTTGGGGTAAATACCCAGTAGTGCAATTGCTGGGTCATATGGTAGCTCTATTTTCAACTTTTTGAGGAACCTCCATACTGTCTTCCAGAGTGGCTGCACCAGCTTGTATTCCCACCAACAGTGTAGGAGGGTTCCCCTTTCTCTGCATCCTCACCAACATCTGTCGTTTCCTGACTTGTTAATTTTAGCCATTCTGACTGGTGTGAGGTGGTATCTCACTGAGGTTCTGATTTGGATTTCCCTGATGCTGAGCGATATTGAGCACTTTTTCATGTGTCTGTTGGCCATTTGGATGTCTTCTTTGGAAAAATGTCTGTTCATGCCTTCTGCCCATTTCTTGATTGGGTCATTTGTTCTTTGGGTGTTGAGTTTGATAAGTTCTTTATAGATTTTGGATACTAGCCCTTTATCTGATATGTCATTTGTAAATATCTTCTCCCATCCTGTCGGTTGTCTTTTGGTTTTGTTGACTGTTTCCTTTGCTGTGCAAAAGCTTTTTATCTTGATGAAGTCCCAATAGTTCATTTTTGCCCTTGCTTCCCTTGCCTTTGGCTCTGTGTCTAGGAAGAAGTTGCTGCAGCTGAGGTCAAAGAGGTTGCTGCCTGTGTTCTCCTCAAGGATTTTGATGGATTCCTGTTTCACATTTAGGTCTTTCATCCATTTGGAGTCTATTTTTGTGTGTGGTGTAAGGAAATGGTCCAGTTTCATTCTTCTGCATGTGGCTGTCCAATTTTCCCAACACCATTTGTTGAAGAGACTGTCTTTGTTCCATTGGACATTCTTTCCTGCTTTGTCAAAGATGAGTTGACCATAGAGTTGAGGGTCCATTTCTGGGCTCTCTATTCTGTTCCATTGATCTATGTGTCTGTTTTTGTGCCAGTGCCATACTGTCTTGATGATTACATCCAGCTACAAATCTTGGAGAGCACAATATTTCTTTTACAGGAATCCAGCCATTATGTCCCATTGCTTTTTGGTTCTTGCTCTCTCTGATCTTCAGCTTCTCTGGCTTTTGAACACAGCTGACTGGCCCAAGAGTTGCCTGCTCCCTCTCCTGTCATACCTACTAGCTTAGGAGAAAGTGCCCGACTTCAGTCCTTTTGTTTTTCCAGCCTCAATTCTTAATGAATGCCCACATAGACCAATCCCCTGACCTCTGCAGAGTCCACGGGCAGCTTCCATGTCAACATCTTCCAATGCCCCACCCTCCCAGAACTCTGTACAATCTTCAGAGACATGCTGGAGTACCAACCCTGTCTTCCTGTCCTACATCCATCCTAGTGCTGGCCGCCAGGCCTCAGGAAGGCAAAGCCTACTTGGCCAGCTTGCAGCCTCAGGGTCCAAAGAAGACACCTGCTCACTCCACACTATGATATCCTCAAATTTAACATAACTAGGTGCCTGAGGGGAACTTCCACTAGAGAATGTGTAAGAAACGAGGCTTAGAATTGAAGGGATCCTTTGCCAATGTAAGATCTGGCAAAATCATACTACCAGGAAAATGATTGTACACAGTAATTTTTATGCTTTGACAATTTACCACTTAAGGTAAGTGGTAGTTTTTCTCTCACCAAAGTTTATGCAGTGACATACTCGTTGGCATGCTTATTCTTAAATTTTAAACATTATTCTTAAATTTTAAACATTGTCTCTCTGACTCATCTTCTTATCTCCTTCCCTGACCGCTACCTTCTTCATTCTCTCTAAAATGTTAGAAGTCTCCTGCTCTAAACCCTATAGTTCTCTACCTACAATAAAAACATACTTAGTAGTGTGCACATCAGATGAATACAGCTCAATAAAAGATCAAAAGTGAACATGCACATGTAACCACCACCAGATTTACCTTTTGTTTATCTTTGAGGCGACTTTCCTTCATCCTTTTTACAGATTTCATGAAAAAATCAGTAACACTTTTTGGAAATAGTGAGATATTTAATTTTTCAAAAACTGGGATAAGGAATGGAAACAGTACTATAAGGGAAAAAAAAAAAACAATGGAAATATCAGTGAAAATGCAAAATTGCCCTGGAGCAATTATAATTTGGTCTACTAACCTGAGGATTAAAAAACATCAGGATTCATTCATATCGGAGTTATTCCCTCTATGACCTTTACTTGAACTTTCAAGCCAATGTCTGAGCCAGAGCAAGTCACACATATGGGCCACCACTAGAACAGTCAGATCAGTGTCTCCTGCCACATCTTTGGAGTGACCAAGGGAACAGGATTACATTCCTGGATCTCTTAGCCTTTTATTTTTGGACTAGAGCCTCTTTGGAAACACCAGACCATAATAAGCTACTTTAATTAATCACTCTTTTTAAGAAATTGTGTCAGGATGGAAATAATACATAGTATGCCCTTCAACTACAATGGAATAAAATTAGAAAACAAGAACACAAACAACATGGAAACTCATGAATCTGTGGAAATTACATCATACACTCCTATTACAGCCACTTGGCAAAGAAGAAATCAAAAGGGCACTTTAGAGTTACTTGGAGAATACAAAAAATGAAGAATCCACATACCAAAACTCATGGTTGTAGCAAAAGCAATGACCAGGAAGAAATTTATTACTATATATGCCTACCTTTAAAAAGAACCAAGATTTCAAATCAATGACCCAGCTTTCTTTCAAAAACATGCCGAAAATAGAAGAGCACACTAAACCAAAAGCAAGCAGAATGAAGCACATCATACAGACAAGAGCAGAAACTTAGGAAATAGAGAATAAAAACAAGAGAAAATTCAAACAAAGAAAAGCTGATTCTTTCAAAAGACCTTTAGCTAGACTGACCAAGCAAAAAGGAGAAGAGATTCCAATTACTATCATCAGAAGTGAAAGAGGACATTACAAAAATAAAAAAGACTACAGGGAATACTATGAACAATTGAATGCCAATAAATTAGATGAAATGGAAGAATTCCTAGAAAAAGATGAATTAGAAAATGACATACAAAAAACACAGGCAATCTGAAAGACAAAAAGACTAAGTTAGTAGTGAAGACACTACTGACAAAAAGAAGCTCAGCTCCAGATGGTTTCACAGGTGAGTTCTAGCAAATATTTAAAGTGCAGTCAATACCGATTTTGCACAAGTTCTTCCAAAAAATAGAAGAGGTAGGAACACTTCCAAACTCATTCTACCTGGCCAGTGTTACCTTGATACTAAAACCAGGCAATGATAACACAGAACAAGAAAACTACAGACCAATGTGTCTTATGACACGGATGCACAAATCCTCAACAAAATACTGGCAAACTGAACCCAGCAACATATCAAAAGAAGGTTATACCATAACCAAGAGGGGTTTATCCCAGCAACTCCAGGTCATATAATACAATAAAACAACAAAATTTTTTAAAAACCACAAGGTAATCTCAATACAGGCAGAGAAAGTATTTGACAAAAATCCAACAGCATTTAACAATAGAAGCACTCAACAAACTAGGAACAGAAAGGAATATCCTCAACCTGATAAAGGGCATCTATGAAAAACTCAGAGCTAACACCACACTTCATGGATATAGACTGGACAATTTCCCCTAAGATTAAACAAAACAAGGATGTCTCTATCACCACTTCTATTCAACATTGTACTAGAAGTTCTAGCCAGGAAATGTGTGAAAAAAAAAAAAAAGGTAAGAAAGAAAGAAGAAACAAAAGTTATTCATAGAGGAAATAAAGAAGTAAAAGCATCTCTATTACTAGAGAACATAATGTTGTACATAGAAAATCTAAAGGAATGCAATAGAAGTCTATTGGAACTAATAAACCAGTTTAGCAGGGTTTCAGGATACAAGATCAACATACAAAATCAATTGCATTTCACACACTGCAATAAAAAATCCAAAAGTGAAATTAGGAATATACTCCTTTACAAAGCATCAAGAAGAACAGAATACTTAGGAGTAGCTTTTTCTTATAACAAGGAAATGTATTTATTGGTATCTCTCCATAAATATAAGCTGAGAGCCAAATGGTTTAATTGGGAAATTTGGAATAGCTTTAACAAAAGAAGTGCTGTACTCTGAAAACCACAAATATTGTTGAAATAAATTAACAAAGATCTATGTAAATGGAAAAACATCTAATGGTCATGGATTAGAACTTAATATTATCAAGATGGCAATACTCCTCAAGCTGATCTACAGATTAATGCATTCCCTATCTGAATCCTAGCAGGCTTCTTTGTAGAAATTGACATACTGAATTTAAAATTCATATGGAATCGTAAGGGACCCAGAATGGCCAAACAATCTTGAAAGAAAAAAGAATAAAATTGTAGAACTCCAACTTCCAGTTTCAAAACTTACCACAAAGCTATAATGATCAAGACGTTGTGGTCCAGGCATAAGGAGGGACATAAAGATCAATGGAATTGAATTTGGAGTCCAAAATTACACCCATGTGTTTACAGTCAACTGAATTTTGAGAAGGCTTCCAATACCATTCAATGGAATAAAAATGGTCTTGTCAATAAATGGTGCTGGGACAAGTCAATGACCTCAGATTTTACAATAAATTCTTAAATATGACACTAAAGTCACAGACAATAAAAGGAAAAATACGTACATTGTACATCATCAAAATTAAAAATTTCATGCTACAAAGAACACTATGAAGAAAGTGAAAAGATGCCTACAGAATGGGGGGAAAATTTGCAAGTCATATATCTGATAAGGGACTTTTATCTAGAAGATACAGAGAACTCTTACAACCCAAAACCAAACAGAGCAATGACTGAACTATAAATGAGCAAGAATTTGAACACACATCTATCTGAAGAAGTTATGAAATAGACAAGAAGCATATAAAAACTTGCTGGGGTGGGGAGGAGGAAGAGGGCGGAGGAGTAGGAAACCTAAATTTGGTCTGGTCCCAGGAATTCAGCTAGATAGGGATCAAACCTTTCTGAACACCTATGAACTCAACAGGAGATTGAAGAAAAGAATAGCAGCAACTATCTGAACAGAAAAGCGACCACTTTCTGGAATGTAGGATGTGTGGAGAAGTGAATCTGAGGTGATATTCAGGAAGATAGACTGCGGGGGGAGGGAGCCTCCATCACCGGCTACTGGCAAGTGATAGAGCCGCGGAGCACAAAATCAGAACTTTTAGAAGTCTGCTCTGCTGAGGGATTTCACTCCAGTGGCTAAGCAGTGGGTGGAACCCTCTCTGGGACACTCTGGTCTCGGGACCCTCGGAGTCACAGGAAGACCGGGGGTGCCTGAGTGCAGCAGAGCTCCCAGGTATCGGAGCGGGGAAGCCAGCAGCAGAGACGGAGGCGAGGAGCGGGCTTTCAGCCCGGGGTTGCCATAAACCAGGATCCGCAGCACAGTTGGGCCACTGCTCTTCCAGCAGGGACCCAACAAGCGACAGATCCAGGGAGACTCCCCTTCCTCCCCCAGGAGAAGTGGTGTGAGAGCTCACCACAGGAATCTGCTGGTTTGGAGACTCCACACGGGGTTGGGGGCCAGAGATAGAAACGCTCAGTCACAGGCCAGGTGAGCATGGAGTGTGGCCGGAGACCCGGGAGACGGGAGTGACTGACTGCTTTTCTCTGGGGGCACACTGAGGAGCGAGGCCCCGAGTTCTCGGCTCCTCCGGGGCAGAGATTGGGAGGCCACCATTTTGACTCACGTCCTCCAAAGCTGTACGGAAAGCTTGCAGGGAACAAGAGCTCCCAAGAGCAAACCCGAACAGATTACTTAGTCCGGCCCGGCAATTGCCTCCGGCAAAGATATTTGGGAACCATGGCAACAGGCCCCTCCCCCCAGAAGATCAGCAAGAACAGCCAGCCAAGACCAAGTTTACTGATCAATGAGAATGGCAGAACTCCAGCACTAGGGGAATACAGCACATAGAATTCATGGCTTTTTCCCCCATTATTCTTTAGTATTTCAAAGTTAATTTTTAAAATTTTCTTTCTTTTTTCTTTTTCTGAATTTTTCTTTTTCCCTTTTTCAACCAACATCTTATCAATCCCTTTTTTAAAAATCTTTTTTATTTTTCATTTTTAGAGTCATATTCTATCCCTTCATAGTAGTTACCCTTATTTTTGGTGTATATATATATAAGTTGTTCTCTCTTTAAAATTTTGGGATACAGTTTCTTCTAACAGACCAAAATATACCCTGAATCTCTAGTGTGGCTTTGTTCTAGTCTCCTGCCTGATCACGTTCTCTCCCCCCCCCCCTTTTTTTTAATTCCTCTTCTCTTTTTCAACCAACTTCTTATCTTATCAATTCCTTTTATAAAATCTTTTATAATTTTCATCTTTACAGTCATAGTCCATCCCTTCATTGTATTTACCCTTATTTTTGTACATATATAAGTTTTTCTTTCTTTAAAATTTTGGGAGGCACTTTCTTCTAACAGACCAAAATATGACCAAAATCTAGTGTGTGGCACTGATCTATGCACCAGCCTGATCATATTTGATCATATTCCTTTTTTTTCTTTTTTCTTTCTTTCCCTTTCTTTTCCCCTGGTTTCATGTCTCTTCTGATTTGTTTAGTGTATATTTTTCTGGGGTCATTGTTACCCTGTTAGCATTTTGTTCTCTCATTCACCTATTGTCCTCTGGACAAAATGACAAGACGGAAAAAATCACCTCAAAAAAAAGAACAAGAGGCAGTACCGACTGCCAGGGACCTAATCAATATGGACATTAGGAAGATGTTGGAACTACAGTTCAGAATGACGATTTTAAAGATACTAGCTGGGCTTGAAAAAAGTATGGAAGATATTAGAGAAACCCTTTCTGGAGAAATAAAAGAATTAAAATCTAACCAAGTTGAAATCAAAAAGGATATTAATGAGGTGCAATCAAAAATGGAGGCTCTAGGGGCACCTAGGTGGCTCAGTTATTAAGCGTCTGCCTTCGGCTCAGGTCATGATCCCATGGATCAAGTCCTGGGATCCTGGGATCAAGTCCCACATTGGGCTCCCTGCTCTGCAGGAGGCCTGCTTCTCCCTCTCCCCCTGCTTGTGTTCCTTCTCTCATTGTGTTTCTCTCTGTCAAATAAAAAAATAAAATCTTAAAAAAAAAAATGGAGGCTCTAACTGCTAGGATAAATGAGGCAGAAGAGAGAATTAGTGATATAGAAGACCAAATGATGGAAAATAAAGAAGCTGAGAAAAAGAGAGATAAACAACTACTGGATCATGAGGGCAGAATTTGAGAGATAAGTGATACCATAAGGCAAAACAATATTAGAATAATTGGGATCCCAGAAGAAGAAAGAGAGAGAGGGGCAGAAGGTATAATGGAGCAAATTATAGCAGAGAACTTCCCTAATTTGGGGAAGGAAACAGGCATCACAATCCAGGAGGCACAGAGAACCCCCCTCAAAATCAGTAAAAATAGGTCAACACCCCAACATCTAATTGTAAAACTTATGAGTCTCAGAGACAAAGAGCAAATCCTGAAAGCAGCTCAGGAGAAGAGATATGTAACCTACAATGGTAGAAACATTAGATTGGCAACAGACCTATCCACAGAGACCTGGCAGGCCAGAAAGGACGGGCATGATATATTCAGAGCACTAAATGAGAAAAATATGCAGCCAAGAATACTATATTCAGCTAGGCTGTCATTGGAAATAGAAGGAGAGATAAAAAGTTTCCAGGACAAACAAAAACTAAAGGAATTTGCAAACAGGAAACCAGCCCTACAAGAAAAATTGAAAGGGGTCTTCTAAGCAAAGAGAGAGCCTAAAAGTAACACAGACCAGAAAGGAACACAGACAATATACAGTAACAGTCACCTTACAGGCAATACAATGGCACTAAATTCCTATCTTTCAATAGTTACCCTGAATGTAAATGGGCCAAATGCCCCAATCAAAAGACACAGGCTATCAGATAGGATAAAAAAAACAAGACCCATCGATATGCTATCTGCAAGAGACTCATTTTAGACCCAAAGGCACCTCCAGATTGAAAGTGAGGGGGTGGAAAACCATTTACCATACTAATGGACACCAAAAGAAAGTTGGGGTGGCAATCCTTATATCAGACAAATTAGATTTTAAGCCAAAGACTATAATAAGAGATGAGGAAGGACACTATATCATACTTAAAGGGTCTATCCAGCAAGAAGATCTAACAGTTGTAAATATCTATGCCCCTAATGTGGGAGCAGCCAATTATATAAGCCAATTAATAACAAAGAAAAGAAACACATGGACAACAATACAATAATAATAGGGGACTTTAACACCCCCCTCACTGAAATGGACAGATCATCTAAGCAAAAGATCAACAAGGAAATAAAGACTTTAAATGACACACTGGACCAAATGGACTTCACAGATATATTCAGAACATTCCATCCCAAAGCAACAGAATATACATTCTTCTCTAGTGCCCATGGAACATTCTCCAGAATAGATCACATCCTAGGTCACAAATCAGGTCTCAACCGGTACCAAAAGATTGGGATCATTCCCTACATATTTTCAGACCACAGTGCTTTGAAACTAGAACTCAATCACAAGAGGAAAGTCGGAAAGAACTCAAACACATGGAGGCTAAAGAGCATCCTACTAAAGAATGAATGGGTCAACCAGGAAATTAAAGAAGAATTTAAAAAATTCATAGAAACAAATGAAAATGAGAACACAACTGTTTAAAATCTTTGGGATGCAGCAAAGGCAGTCCTAAGAGGAAAGTATATAGCAATACAAGCCTTTCTCAAGAAACAAGAAAGGTCTCAAATACACAACCTAACCCTACACCTAAAGGAGCTGGAGAAAGAACAGCAAATAAAGCCTAAACCCAGCAGGAGAAGAGAAATAATAGAGATCAGAGCAGAAATCAATGAAATAGAAACTAAAAGAACAGTAGAACAGATCAACAAAACTAGGAGCTGGTTCTTTGAAAGAATTAATAAGATTGATAAACCCCTGGCCAGACTTATCAAAAAGAAAAGAGAAATGACCCAAATAAATAAAATCATGAATGAAAGAGGAGAGATCACAACCAACACCAAAGAAATACAAACAATTATAAGAACATATTATGAGCAACTATATGCCAGCAAATTAGATAATCTGGAAGAAATGGATGCATTCCTAGAGATGTATAAACTACCAAAGCTGAACAAGGAAGAAATAGAAAACCTGAACAGATCTATAACCACTAAGGAAATTGAAGCAGTCATCAAAAATCTCCCAAGAAACAAAAGCCCAGGGCCAGATGGCTTCCCAGGGGAATTCTACCAAACATTTAAAGAAGAATTAATACCTATTCTTCTGAAACTGTTCCAAAAAATAGAAATGGAAGGAAAACTTCCAAACTCATTTTATGAGGCCACCATTACCTTGATCCCAAAACCAGACAAAGACCCCATCAAAAGGAATTACAGACCAATATTGCTGATGAACATGGATGCAAAAATTCTCACCAAAATACTAGCCAATAGGATCCAACAGTATATTAAAAGGATTATTCACCACGACCAAGTGGGATTTATCCCTGGGCTGCAAGGTTGGTTCAACATCCGCAAATCAATCAATGTGATACAATACATTAATAAAAGAAAGAAGAAGAACCACATGATCCTCTCAATAGATGCAGAAAAAGCATTTGACAAAGTACAGCATCCTTTCTTGATCAAAACTCTTCAGAGTATAGGGATAGAGGGTACATACCTCAATATCATAAAAGCCATCTATGAGAAACCCACAGCGAATATCATTCTCAATGGGGAAAAACTGAGAGCTTTCCCCCTAAGGTCAGGAACACGGCAGGGTTGTTCACTATCACCACTGCTATTCAACATAGTATTGGAAGTCCTAGCCACAGCAATCAGGCAACAAAAAGAAATAAAAGGCATCTGAATTGGCAAAGAAGAAGTCAAACTCTCACTCTTTGCAGATGATATGATACTTTATGTGGAAAACCCCAGAGACTCCACCCCAAAACTGCTAGAACTCATACAGGAATTCAGTGAAGTGGGAGGATATAAAATCAATGCACAGAAGTCAGTGGCATTCCTATACACCAACAACAAGACAGAAGAACGAGAAATTCAGGAGTCATTCCTATTTACAATTGCACCCAAAACCATAAGATACCTAGGAATAAATCTAACCAAAGAGACATAGAATCTGTACTCAGAAAACTATAATACTTATGAAAGAAATTGAGGAAGACACAAAGAAATGGAAAAACATTCCATGCTCATGGATTGGAAGAACAAATATTGTGATGATGTCAATGCTACCTAGAGCAATCTACAGATTTAATGCAATCTTATCAAAATACCATCAACTTTTTTCAAAGAAATGGAACAAATAATCCTAAAATTTGTATGGAACCAGAAAAGACCCCGAATAGCCAGAGGAATGTTGAAAAAGAAAAGCAAAGCTGGTGGCATTACAATTCCGGACTTCAAGCTCTATTACAAAGCTGTCATCATCAAGACAGCATGGTACTGGTACAAAAACAGACACATAGATCAATGGAACAGAATAGAGAGCCCAGAAATGGACCCTCAACTCTATGGTCAACTCATCTTTGACAAAGCAGGAAAGAATGTCCAATGGAACAAAGACAGTCTCTTCAACAAATGGTGTTGGGAAAATTGGACAGCCACATGCAGAAGAATGAAACTGGACCATTTCCTTACACCACACACAAAAATAGACTCCAAATGGATGAAAGACCTAAATGTGAAACAGGAATCCATCAAAATCCTTGAGGAGAACACAGGCAGCAACCTCTTTGACCTCAGCTGCAGCAACTTCTTCCTAGACACAGAGCCAAAGGCAAGGGAAACAAGGGCAAAAATGAACTATTGGGACTTCGTCAAGATAAAAAGCTTTTGCACAGCAAAGGAAACAGTCAACAAAACCAAAAGACAACCGACAGGATGGGAGAAGATATTTACAAATGACATATCAGATAAAGGGCTAGTATCCAAAATCTATAAAGAACTTATCAAACTCAACACCCAAAGAACAAATGACCCAATCAAGAAATGGGCAGAAGGCATGAACAGACATTTTTCCAAAGAAGACATCCAAATGGCCAACAGACACATGAAAAAGTGCTCAACATTGCTCAGCATCAGGGAAATCCAAATCAAAACCTCAATGAGATACCACCTCACACCAGTCAGAATGGCTAAAATTAACAAGTCAGGAAACGACAGATGTTGGTGAGGATGCAGAGAAAGGGGAACCCTCCTACACTGTTGGTGGGAATACAAACTGGTGCAGCCACTCTGGAAGACAGTATGGAGGTTCCTCAAAAAGTTGAAAATAGAGCTACCATATGACCCAGCAATTGCACTACTGGGTATTTACCCCAAAGATACAAATGTAGGGATCCGAAGGAGTACATGCACCCCAGTATTTATAGCAGCAATGTCCACAATAGCCAAACTATGGAAAGAGCCAAGATGTCCATCGACAGATAAATGGATAAAGAAGATGTGGTATATATATACAATGGAATATTATGCAGCCATCAAAACGAATGAGATCTTGCCATTTGCAATGATGTGGATGGAACTGGAGGGTGTTATGCTGAGCGAAATAAGTCAATCAGAGAAAGACATGTATCATATGACCTCACTGATATGAGGAATTTTTAATCTCAGGAAACAAACTGAGGGTTGCTGGAGTTGGGGGAGGGTGGGAGGGATGGGGTGGCTGGGTGATAGACATTGGGGAGGGTATGTGCTATGGTGAGTGCTGTGAATTGTGCAAGACTGTTGAATCACAGATCTGTACCTCTGAAACAAATAATGCAATATATGTTAAGAAAAAAAAAAGGAAGAAGAAGATAGCAGGAGGGGAAGAATGAAGGGGGGGAAATCGGAGGGGGAGACGAACCATGAGAGACGATGGACTCTGAAAAACAAACTGAGGGTTCTAGAGGGGAGGGGGGTGGGAGGATGGGTTAGCCTGGTGATGGGTATTAAAGAGGGCACGTTCTGCATGGAGCACTGGGTGTTATGCACAACAATGAATCAGGGAACACTACATCTAAAACTAATGATGTAATGTATGGGGATTAACATAACAATAAAAATTTTTTTTAAAAAACCTTGTGCATGAATGTGGATAGTAGCACTATTCACAGTAGCCAAGAGTTGGAAACAGCCCAAATGTCCATCAAATGATGGAAGGATAAACAAAATGCAATATGTCCATATAATGGAGTATTAATTGACCATAAAAAGAGAATTCTGATGCATAGTGCAACATGGATGAAACTTGAAAACATCATGCTAATGAAGGGAGGCAGCCACAAAGATCACACGTTACATGATTTTATCTGTATGAAGAGTCCAGAAGAGACAAATCTATTAAGACAGAAAGAGGATTGGTGGCTGCTTAGGGCTAAAGAAAGTGGGAAGTGATAGTAAAAAAGTACAGGATTTCTGTGTTGATAACAATATTCCAACAGTTGACTGAACTAAATGTTACACATATCTTTGAATGCACCAAGCAGAGTTCAGTTTCATTGAGTTATAACTGACATACAGTAATACAGTATTGTGTAAGATAAGGTGTACTGCATGTACTTGACATACATATATAAAAAATGATTACTAACATAACATAATAAAATAAAAAGAATTTCTCCCACTGACAGCAATGAGAAAAAAAAATGATTACCACAATAAGATTAGTTATCCATCATCTCATATAGTCATAAAAACAAAATTTTCTGCCATTATGATGAGAACTTCTACAATCTACTCTCTTAGCAACTTATGAATACATCATACAGCGGTGTTAACTATAGTCATCATGTTGTATTTACCAGTCCAGGACTCATCTATCTTGTAATTGAAAGTGTGTACCTTTGGTCACCTTCATTCAAGTCCCACCCCACAACCCCTGCCTCTGATAACCACAAATCTGATCTCCTTTTTGTATGACTTGGTTTCTTATATTGTTTTTTTTTTTATTCCACATGTAATTGAGGTCATACAATATGTGTCTTTCCCTGTCTGACTCATTTCATTTATCATAATGCCCTCAGGATCCATCCATGTTGCCCAAATACAGAATTTCCTTCCATTTTTATGGTTGAATAAGATTTCATGGTATATACATACCACATTTTCATTATCCATTCCTTGGATGATGAACACTCAGACTGTAAAATTTGAACTGTACATTTTAAAAGGGGGACATAGTCTTTCATGGTTCATCTCCCTGATTTCCCTCCCTTCATTTTTCCCTTCCTTCTCCTAATGTCCTCCATGTTATTCCTTATGTTCCGCAAATAAGTGAAACCATATGATAAGTGACTTTCTCTGCTTGACTTATTTCACATGATGGGTATTAAAGAGGGCACGTATTGCATGGAGCACTGGGTGTTATATACAAACAATGAATCATGGAACACTACATCAAAACCCAGTGATGTACTGTATGGTGACTAACATAAATAAATAAATAAATAAATAAATAAATAAATGGGGGACATATATGTTATATGAAGTTATAGCTCAGTAAAATTGTTGTAGATAGGTAGGAAGGGAAGACGTGAGGGAGGAAGGAAGGAAGGGAAAAAAAGGGATGGGACGATAAAAAGAAAAATGGTACTGTACGTACACACTGAGAAGAATAATGGATCAAGGAAATCAAATTTTAAGAAATTCTTAATATTTTCCACGAAGGGATCTTGTGGGTTGTTGAGGGAATCAATGTTCACTCCAAATGATGTGCTGGTAATCACATCCATGCTGTAGGCCCCAAAGATGCTGTGAGAGAAACAAAGACATGGATAATTAAGATCAACACCTCTTTACTATCCTTATCCAACACATGCAGCAAGAAGTGCATGTAGATACCCATGCCCAGGCAAGACAAGAGCCACACTTTCAGAACCACCTACTGCATCATCTGAAAAGTCTATATGCCATCACACTCACTCATGTGGTGTTCATGAGGTGGCAGTGATAGAGCTGGCCTTGTGCTAGGGTGATGGGGACACTAGAGCAAATCAGACACATTTCTGAGCTCAAGGAGCTCAGTCATGGAGTGATAGAGACCCAAAGTGTGACAAATTACAGTAATGTCTTTTGTGTATGGGCAGTAGAAGGTGGGTAAGCACTGTGTCTGAGCAGGACCAAGGGTGGAATAATTAACGTTTCCTCAGGGAGTCAAGAAAGGTGAAACTGATCTGGATCTTCTTTCACCACAGTATCTACGCTCAGAGCTGATTCCTCTTCAGCACATGACAGAACACCAACACCCTGTTCTGTAATGCCAGGAACACCATCCCTTCTTCTCTACACCCCTGCTAAGTCTCCTGAAAGACCCACTCTGTCTCAATTCCAGCGATCTTAGCTCGCTCTGAGGGCTCACTCATTTCTAGAAAATGTAAGAACCTAAAACATTCCTACTTTAAAAATATACATTAAATAAATCAATCCAAAATTGATTTAGGGGATGACATATGTGATCACATGCCACTAGTTTTCCCAGGAGAGTACCAACATACATCTCTTCATTTAGTAAAATTAAAAAATATCTCAGTTTACACAAAAAAATATGGTCACCCTACCCATCCCATGGGCAGGACTTTCTCTCTTTTGAGATTGAAAGAAGGACAAGTGGTCATAAAAGTTAATATTTAGTATTTTGCTAATACCCTCAACAAAACTGAGAAGGGGTTTACATCATTCCAAGTTCCACATGTTAATGTTCCTGCCCCACCCAGTGCCCACCAATATGTACCAAGTGCCTTCCCCTTCCACCATTCCATACCCTCTACACTCAAAGATTTGATACAATCATGTGTCTTCTTTTCAACCACGTATTTTTATCTTCCAGAATATCCTAGGTGACAGCTAAGCAGATAAATGAATCCTGCCTCGTGTGTACAAAAGAAGACCCTTTCTTTTCTGGTGGCCCTACCTTTTTAGGTGAACTACCTCTTCTTGGATGACCTACTGGCATTGTGATACCACATGTTTCTTTGCTGGAGTAACTCAACAGTGGGGATTTGGCTCTGAGGCAACAGCTAGAAAGTGTTGTGACAGAGTTGGAATCCCAGCAGCTGTACTCCTACTTACTCTTTCAAGGTGATGGACTTGCTTTTCTCTGTCTCCTTCCTCAGGTTCCTCACCAACACATCTCCATAGTGGCCAATTATGGAGAACATCTACACACAAAATATACCACCACCTGAAGTTAAATTGGAAAATGAAGTCCAAGAATGATGTGGCTTTCATAAGCACGTGGCAGTAAGGGACATTTAATAACAAACCTTATCATGTCTTTCCTAGGACATGAAGATAAAGACCATTTTTAGGAAGCCCAAATTTAGCATACTACCCCTTAAAGATGGAATATGATCTTATTTCCTACCAGCCCCCAGATGTATTCCTTAACTTTCTCATTGAAAGTCCTCTTCTTTTCTTACCTCCTTGAGCTTTCCACTAGTGAAGGTTGGAGACAGCAATGTTCGCATTCTCTTCCATTCTTCATCATCAGACAAAGAAACTGAACTTTTCATAAATCCCACTGGACCAAAACACTAGAGTCAAAGAAAAACACAATTTGCCCTACATAAGTTTTGGAGGTCTCTAAGGTTGTGGAAAATTTGTTAAACAGGCAGAAATTACTCAACAAATATTTAGTGATTATCAACTTAATAGTAGGTCCTGTGGTAGGTGAGCAACAGATATTTATCCCCAATGCCTAGCCTTCTGCAAGACTGAGGACACATCCAGCCACCTGATGTGTTTTCCAGCCTTTATAGTCCACCTCCTTTTCAATGTAAATGTGGTATGGGAAAATTTGGCAGGGAAACTACTCCTCCAGGGGAATACAGAGGATTAACACCTAGTATAGTCTCCTCAGCTGTGCAGAGTAGAATTGGATTGTTGGAAGACAGCCAGATAGCCTGGAAAACTGCATGTTGCCTCAGACCAGTTCTGACTTTGCATATATCCACAGCATGAGAAACTCGAAAAATGGATATCTTGATATGATGATTTTTTTAAAAAAAACATCATAGTTAACACTAAAAAGATTAGGAATCTATTTGCTCTTGTGAAGAAATGGTGCAGTAACATGGAAATCTCTTCCCTCTATATTTTCCCCAAAGGAAAAATATATACATAAGGAAATAATAAGGAAAAAGAGAGAAATAATTCTATTTCCCATCTTGGGATTGGCCTAGCAAGCCAACCAGTTTGAATATTTCTTCCATTTTCCAAAACTATATTTTGTTTTAAAATGGATATCTTCATGGCTAAGATTAACAACTCAGGCAACAACAGATGTTGGTAAGGATGCTGAGAAATGGAAACTCTTGGTGGAAATGCAAACTGGTGCAGCCACTCTGGAAAACAGTATGGAGGTTCTTCAAAAACTTAAAAATAGAGCTGCCCTACAACCCAGAAACTGGACTACTAGGTATTTATCAGAAGGATACAAACATAGTGATTTGAAGGGGCACATCCACCCCAATGTTTATAGCAGCAATGTCCACAATTGTCGAAATACAGAAAGAATCCAGATGTCCATGACAGATGAATGGATAACGAAGACTTGGTATATATAAAGTCTTATATTATATACAATATAAAATCTTAAATATATATTTATATAATATAATAATATTACACAATTATTATATTGTATATTTATATTATATATAATATTTATATAATATAATATAAAATCTTAAAAAAAAGAAACACTATATCAAAAACTAATGATGTACTGTATGGTGACTAACATAACATAATAAAATTAAATTAAATTAAAAAAAGAAACAAAACAGATGAACATAGGAGAAGGGAAGGAAAAATAAAATAAGAGGGAAACACAGAGGCAAACCCTCACACACTCTTAACTATAGGGAACAAAGTTTCTGGTGGGGAGGGGGGTGGGGGAATGGGCTAACTGGATGATGGGCATTAAGGAGGGCACTTGATGTAATGAGCACTGGATGTTGTATGCAACTGATGAATCACTGAATTCTACCTCTGAAACGAATAATACAATATATATCAATCAAATTGAATTTAAATTTTAAAAAGTTTTTAAGATGTAATTTGTTTGTTTTTTTAAAATTTATTTAATTGACAGAGAGAGAGAGAGACAGTGAGAGAGGGAACATAAGTGGGAGAGGGAAAAGCAGGCTTCCTGCCGAGCAGGGAGCCCGATGTGGGGCTCGATCCCAGGACCCTGGGATCATGACCTGAGCTGAAGGCAGTCGCTTAACCAACTGAGCCACCCAGGCGACCCAAGATTTTATTTATTTATTTGTCAGAGAGAGAGAGCAAAAGTAGGGGGAGTGGCAGGCAGAAGGAAAGGCAGCCTCCACACGGAGCAAGGAGCCCAACGCAGAACTGGATCCCAGGACTCCAGGATCATGATGTGAGCCCAAGGCAGATGCTCAACTGACTGAGCCACCCAGGCATCCATCCCCCCAAAATTTTAATTACAATAAAATGGATATCTCCCACACCATTTCATGATAAAAACTCACAAACTAGGAAGAGAGGAAAAATTTCTCAACTTAATAATGAGCATCTAAAAACCTTACAGCTAACATCACCTCAGTGAGGAAAGACTGATATTATGTCACTAAGATGATGGAACAGGACACTCCAGCCTCTGTCACCCCACAAAGAACAACAATTAGACAGCTATCCACAAACAAAAATAGGCCCAAGAGCTTAGGAGTCCATTTAAGAAGTTTCAACAACAGAGTGGAGAAAACTCCTGAGAATAACTGTGCAAGGAAAATAACTTCATTTTGCCCGCATCACCCCATGACCCAGGCCAGCACTGCTCAGCACCAAGAGGACACTCCCTGACTGAGACAGTTCCCCTTCCTGGGGAACAGCAGAAGGGTGAACGACTATTAGCCCCAGCCCTTCAGGGCACAGCACAAATGACCTGTTTTGGTTTCAAACCTCCCAGAGACTGGCATGGCTGACATCTAGACACAGCTAGGAACAAAGAAGGGCAGGACTACCGGCCACCGGGCATGAGTGACCATGTTTCTCTGTGTCCTGCTCTGCAGAAGACCCTAGCAGCCTCAGCGGCTGAGGAACCAATAGCCAGCCGAGCACTGTGCACCCTCTAAGATTTTGCTGCTGATAGTCCCCCAGGTTTTCACATTTGCAGACTCCAGCTGCCTCAGTCCTGCTGTGTCCCATCTGTACTCACTGGAGTTGCCTCAGCCGTGCCACCACCAACACTGTGAGCCCCAGAATCTACACCACCAGCCAGTCTGGCCTCTGTAACTCAGCACACGTACAACACCAGCCCAGGCCCCAGCAGCTTTCAGGTGCCTGAGGCCAGGCCTGACTCCTGCCACTGCACTGCCACATGAGACCACAGCTAAACCCTGAAGCTGTGCACCTTCACACGGCCGGCCTGAACTCCACTCATAAGCCCCCAGCTGCTGCGCATGCACTGGCTAGCCCTGAAGCCATGTGAGTGCACACAGACAGCCCAGACACTCAAGGCTCCCTGTGTGCCCACAGGCGGACAGTCCCCACCACTGGCACTAGCTCTGTTTTGGGCGTGAGCCTGCTTTCAGCCATGACAGATGGGTGTGTGCATAGCACCAACTCTTGCCACCATTCTCCTTCCCCAGCCTCCTGGCGCTGGATCTGGTGGTGCTGCTGAAGACCCCAACAGCCACTGCAGCCACAAAGAACCCTCCACGGCTCTTGCTGCCAAGGATCATGCAGCTGCTGAAGTTGTGGCCCCCAACTGCCTGAACCAATCACGCCCTCCTGATTATTTTAAATTGTCCAGTCAGAGTGAGGTACAAAAATGAAAAGAACTGGGGGACAAAGCCTACAGGACTTAGGGGATACCAACAAGTGAAACAATATTCATATGATGGGAGTCCCAGTAGGTGAAGAGAGAAGTGGACAGAATGCTTACTGAAAGAAACAATGGCTGAAAACTTCTCAAACCTAGCGAAATGTATGGAAATCTTGGGACATGAAGCTTAAAGTCCCCAATAACACTGAATCTGAAAAAGACTTCTCCAAGAGACATTATAATAAAACTCAAAAATTAAACCCAAAGAAAAAGTCTTGAAAGCAGCAAGAGAAAAGGAGCTCATCACATACAAGGGAACATCGTGGGCTGTCAGTGGATTCCTCAGCAGAAATCGTGAAAGGCAGAAGACAGTGGGTGATTTATTTAATGTGCTGAAAAAAAAATACCAACGAAGAATACCTTACCCAGAAAAACAAGGCTTTCAGAAATGAGAGAGAGATAAAGACATTTCCGGACAAACAAAAGTGGACAGAATTCCACAATAGCCAAACTGTGGAAAGAGCCAAGATGTCCATCAACAGATGAATGGATAAAGAAGATGTGGTATATATATACAATGGAATATTATGCAGCCATCAAAAGGAATGAGATCTTGCCATTTGCAACGACATGGATGGAACTGGAGGGTATTATGCTGAGTGAAATAAGTCAAACAGAGAAAGACATGTATCATATGACCTCACTGATATGAGGAATTCTTAATCTCAGGAAACAAACAGCATTGCTGGAGTGGGGGGGGGTGGGAGGAATGGGGTGACTGGGTGATAGACACTGGGGAGGGTATGTGCTCTGGTAAGTGCGGTGAATTGTGCAAGACTGTTGAATCTCAGATCTGTACCTCTGAAACAAATAATGCAATATATGTTAAGAAAAAAAAAAAAGAAGAAGATAGCAGGAGGGGAAGGATGAAGGGGGCGAAATCGGAGGAGTAGACGAACTATGAGAGATGATGGACTCTGAAAAACAAACTGAGGGTTCTAGAGGGGAGGGGGGTGGGAGGATGGGTTAGCCTGGTGGTGGGTATTAAAGAGGGCACGTTCTGCATGGAGCACTGGGTGTTATGCACAAACAATGAATCATGGAACACTACATCTAAAACTAATGATGTAATGTATGGGGATTAACATAACAATAAAAAATAAAATAAAATCTCAAAAAAAAAAAAGTGGACAGAATTCATTACCACTAAGCCTGCCTTACAAGAAATACTAAAGGGAGTCCTTCAAGCTGAAAAACAAAAAGGGCACTCACTAGGAACATGAAATCACATGAAAGTATAAATCTCACTGGTAAATATAAATGTATAAATTCAGAACACAGTGATATTATAAACTGGTGATGTACAAATTACTTATAACTCTAGTGAAAGCTTAAAACAAATAATTTTAAAAACTATAGCTAAGTTCTTTATAGACCTTGGAGACCAGTCCTTTATCTGTAATGTCATTTGCAAATATCTTCCCCCATTTTGTGGATTGCCTCTGACTAACATAACACAATAAAAAAAAATGAAAAGGGGGGCAAATATTATGTAAACACAGAGAAGGTAATTCTAAATTTGTATGGAAAAGCAAAGGAGCTAAAAGACCTAAAATAATTCCAACAAAAAATAAAATGGGAGGAATCACTGTTCATGATGCTGAGACTTACGATATGGCTACAGTAATCAAGAGAGCCTGGCATTGGTGGAGGGAGAGATACAGAGATCAATGAACAGAACAGAGAATGAGAAACAGACATACACACATATAAGCCCAACTCAATTTTGATACTGCTACAAAAGCAATTCAATGGAGGACGCATAGCCTTTTCACAAATGGTGCTGGAGCAATTAGACATCCATAGGCCAAAAACAAAGATCTTTTTTTTTAGATTTTATTTATTTATTTGACAGAGACATAGCCAGAGAGGGAACACAAGCAGGGGGAGTGGGAAAGGGAGAAGCAGGCTTCCCCGCGGAGCAGGGAGCCCGATGTGGGGCTCGATCCCAGGGTCCTGGGATCACGACCTGAGCCGAAGGCAGCCGCTTAATGACTGAGCCACCCAGGCGCCCCAAACAAAGATCTTTGACCTACACTTCACACCTCACAATTAACACTAAAAATTGACACAAAATGGATCACAGACTTAAATGCGAAACATAAAACCATATAGGATTTACATCATAAATATAAAACATAAAACTATATAGTTAAATGTAAAACAAAAAAGTAAATACTTGGAGAAAATCCTAGGGACTTAGGGCTAGGTGAAGATTTTTCAAACTTGATGCCAAAGTCACAACCCATAAAAGGATAAAAGGATAAATTGACCTTGTCAAAAACAAAACAAAACTGTGTGCTCTGCTGAAAACCCTGAGATAATAAGAGACAAGCTCACACTGTGCCTATAAAAGAATAGTAAGAGGGAGACTTTTTGGTGATGGAACAGCCCTGTAACGTCACTGGGGTGGTGGATACACAAATCTACATGTAAGATAAATATTCAGAGAGCAACACACACACACAAATGAGTGCACATAAAACTTGAAATCTGAATAAGCTCTGTGGCTAGAACCAGTATCAGTTTCCATTTCCATACTATATTATAGTTATGCAGGATATTACCTAAGGGGAAATAGCCTGAAGGCCACAGGACATGGAACCTCCCGAGACACCTTCCTATGAATCTAAAAATATTTCAAAATAAAAGCTATATAAATCAATCCATCAATCAGTCAGTCTGTGAATTAAGACTAAACCAATGCCTACCCGCCGGTTTGTGAAGACAGAATAACATTCTTTCACTAGTACTGTTTTGATCATGTCCGGGTCCATGATAGCCAACACAGGCTGTCGCCCATCATAAAACCTGTGTGGGGAAAATAGACCTGATTACACTTAACATGACAGTTTCTGCAGCTGCAGCCATGCCTGGAAGTCTAGACTTTTATCCTGATGGTACCTAATCCATTCTCTGAGATCATGGTTAGAAAAAACATTAGAACATTTATTAAGTCTAGGTGTGCACATGGGTATTTCCTGGACCATTCTCCATAATTTTTTATATGTTTAAAATGCTTCAAATATTTTAGAAGTAGGTCAAACATTTCAAATAATTTATCTATATTAACAAAAAGGAAGTTAGGGTGGTAAATAACTGAAGGCAAGTAAATTATCTAGGAACAAAAAAAATAATGAAGGAGAGTCTGTCTACCCAGTCACTAAAAATTATAATTTTGAAGATATATCAAACACATGAAAGGCATAGGAGAGAATATTAGATGAAAATTGTGCATACACTGATCACATATATGTAAGATGTGTCTGCAAATGAAAAGACTTGGAATGCTCAAAAAGTGATGGCAAAATTATGAATTATTTCTTTACCCTATTTACTAAATTATGCTTCCCAGTTACATGTGAAAGGAAATATTATTTTTAATATCGAGAGAAGTCCTTGATAGCATTAAGTCAGAAAATTTTGAAACAAAAGAAAAGAGAAAAAAGAAATACAGAAAAAAATATATAACTCTTTAGATATATTTCCTTTTTATTACTTATATTTATTCTTATATGTGGGTCCCAGGTGTGAGTTCCTTGGGCTTTGTGTGACATCCCTAAGCAGCGGGGCAAGCCCACTTTTGCACATGTCTCACACAAAGCTGACTCTTTATATGTGATCCATCCCTATCCAGCCTGACTTGACTGCCCCTATGGCCTTTAATGGGAATCTGTCCCCAGCATGAGGTTTACTTTAAGCTTAATTATACCATAAATAAATAAAATTTATTTTGTTTCCACTATACATCATTTGCATTTACGAGAAAAAAATGAAAGATTTTCCACAAGTCCCCTATTCTTTCTTTTCTTTCTTTTTTTTTATTATGTTATGTTAGTCACCATACAGTACATCATTAGTTTTTGATGTAGTGTTCCATGATTCATTGTTTGCTTAAAACACCCAGTGCTCCATGCAATACGTGCCCTCCTAAATACCCATCACCTGGCTAACCCATCCCCCCACCCCCCTCCCCTCTAAAACCCTCAGTTTGTTTCTTGGAGTCAATAGTCTCTCATGGTTCATCTCTCCCTCTGATTTCCCCTCTTCATTTTTCCCTTCCTTCTCCTAATGTCCTCCATGCTATTCCTTATGTTCCACAAATAAGTGAAACCATATGATAAGTGACTTTCTCTGCTTGACTTATTTCACATAATTAGCACAATCTCCTCCAGTCCCATCCATGTTGATGTAAAAGTTGTGTATTCATCCTTTCTGGTGGCTGAGTAATATTCCATTGTATATATGGACCACATCTTCTTTATCCATTCATCTGTTGAAGGGCATCTCGGCTCTTTCCACAGTTTGGCTATTGCGGACATTGCTGCTATGAACATAGGGGTGCATATGGCCCTTCTTTTCACTACATCTGTGTCTTTGGGGTAAATACCCAGTAGTGCAATTGCTGGGTCATAGGGTAGTTTATTTTTAATTTTTTGAGGAACCTCCACACTGTTTTCCAAAGTGGCTGTACCAACTTGCGTTCCAACCGACAGTGTAAGAGGGTTCCCCTTTCTCCACAACCTCTCCAATGTTTGTTGTTTCTTGCCTTGTCAATTTTTGCCATTCTAACTGGTGTAAGGTGATATCTCAATGTGGTTTTGACTTGAATTCCCTGATGGCTAATGACCTTATTCTTTCTTTGATGTCATAGGGGAATTTTAAATGGTTTAATGATCACATCAAAAAATGGATGAGACCACTACACTAAATACTACCCATCTCCAAAAAGTATTCTAAAACTCAGAAGGTTTTAGTGGGGGTCGAGTAGATTTAGTATTGAAGTGGTGATAGAAATTACTGAGGTGGCACTTAGGTCTGCTTTCCCAGCAGCCTGATCATATTTATTGGAGGATTCCCCTTGTCCCATTATGTTTGTTCAAAAACATGTGGGTGGACAAGGGACAGTGCTTTAGGGTAACCCCCTTTTTTTAGGACATCTTTTACCTTAGCTTTGTTTTCTTTAAATTCAATTAGCCAACATATAGTACATCATTAGTTTTTGATGTAGTATTCAATGATTCATTAGTTGCATATAACACCCAGTACTCATCACATCACGTGCCCTCCTTAATGCCTATCATCCAGTTACCCCATCCCTCCACCCACCTCCCTTTCCACAACTCTGTTTGTTTCCTGGAGTCAAGAGTCTCATGGTTTGGCTCCCCCTCTGATTTCTTCCCACTCAGTTTTCCCTCCCCTCCCCTATGATCCTCTGCACTAACCCTTTATATTCATGATCTCACACAGCCCTAATATTGCTTCCACTACCAGTTAAATTCAGATTCTTGGGACCCACCCCATATCCTCCACATTCAGCATTCCGGGGGATGGAAACCAAGAATCTACATTTTTAACAAGCTCTCCCAGGTGATTCTTACCCACAGCCAAGCATGAGAACCATGTACTAAGGACAGAACTGGGGCCCACGATGTAAGACTGGCTTTATCCAGAGCTGACCAGTACTGAATGTGGGAAGGGGCAGTGGAGCTGAATCAGTGGTGATCCAGAGATCTGGGTTCTTTCTATGCCATCATATTGCTTATAGCCAATGCCACTCAGAGACGATGGTTTCTGAGGACATGACCAGAGAAAAGAAAGAGGTATGGAGAGGTACAACACTGGCTGTGAGCAGCCCAGCACCACACTATACCTCTCCAGGCCTGATTCACACTTAGACCTGCACACCTGGTGACACCTATGGGATCCCAGGAAGCAGAGGTTCCAGAAGCTTTACTACAGCAGGCTTCAACCCAAGGGGCTCTCGATTGAGACTGTTCACACCACAGGGGCTTCATCATAATAAGTTTATCCAATGGAAGTTTCCAGAATACTCACCCCCAAAATCTTCCATACTTTCTAAAACATTTCTCGTCAAAACCAGAAAAACCCTGCAAGAAGAAACAAAACATATTACTAATCTAAATAATCTGAGCCCTACCTCCTACAGGGACGAAAAGGACTCAGATCACATGAAATGCAGCTTACTACCTCTCACTGGCAGTCAGAGGGAAGCTCTTATTCACAGGTGTCTTACTGGAAAGGAGAGAAAACAAGAGGATATTGAAATGGAGAAATTCAAGTCCCTCTTGAATCCTCTCCAAGTATTGCAGATACTGAACAACTTACCCTGTCTGTGAGGACTACAGAACATCTGTATTTCTGCCCTATTTGGCTTGTGCCTGTGTTTTCTCTAAATCTCAGAATCCTCTGAATTATTACCTCAGGGCCACTTGGGAAAACTGGAGCTGAGGGAAAGTCCGTGTGGCCTGCACTCTCTGAACCCCCAGTCAGCATCCTGTTCATTGATCTCAGGAGCCCTACTAGAATTCCAGGGGATTTAGGAAATTAAGACACCAGTGACCTCTTTTAGTCTAGCAGATTTACAGAAGTCTAAGACATGTTTGTTGAGTGAGTAAGTGAGAGATGAGTGAATGAATGACAAGTTGGACTTGACTTCCAATCATCCAGCAAACACAGAAGAGGGGACCATGCCACCACTCCACAAAGGGCAGAACAAATTAAAATACTTGATACGAGTTTTCACTTAAGAAAAAAACAACAAAACTTCCTGTCCCTAAGTTTTAGCTGTGATTTTGATGTTCTAACCATGCAAAACAGGGTCTCAGAAATGTGGATCTTGGGGTGCTGGTACTAAGGACTTGATCTGGGAAAAGAGGAAAGAAAATTATTGCTTTTTTGGAAAGAAAAAGTCCAGGAAGTTCTTAGGTGGTAATTGGACACCGAGGGTCTCAGCAGGGAGAAGTGGGATCTGAGAAACAAGCCTCAGGTCTGGGGGAAAGGACGCCACAGCAGAGAGCAGCCTGCACGTGAGACTCTGTCTGCTGGCCTTCTGATGTGAGCTCCTAACCTTCTGTCCAGGGGCGGCTAGGCCTCAGACAAGCCATCAGAGCTGGATGAGCCACAATGGCTCCACCATCAGTCTATGTGTCCGCTAATACATTCCACTCAGTACATTAAATTCTTAATAATTTTGTCAATAGGGATATTGCATTAGCAGTTGTACCTCATGTGAAAAACAACACACATATACACAAAACTCGATCAAAGGTTAAAATCTGAAGTCAATAGAGAAGCACCACTTCCCCTCAGCAAAACTTCCTCCCTGCTCAACTCACCCAGAAGGTGCCTACAATGAAGGTAGAGAAGTAAAGCAGAGAGCTCTGGGTCAACCTCTCAAATCCCAAGAGATGTCACCATTAGCAAAGGGTGAGTTAGAGCTTGGAAATAAATGCAGGGGGTTGGCAATTCTTGAGAGAATTCAAGTATGTGCAAATTCCCCAAAGGTGAATTTGAGTTGCCCAATAAACTGAAGTTCCAGAGCTATCCAGCCAAACAAAAGGCTACCCAGAGCTTGTACTATGAACAGAAAAGTCTGACTCTAGCATACACAGCCTAATGGACCACTAGCGTGGACCCCCTTGATGCTCTTCTCCTCATACCAAGTATGATTATGCCTTCCTGGGAATCTGCACCTGCCAGAAACAAAAGCCTCTTCTCGATGCTCACAAGCTAGAACATCAGGTCCTGGGTTGAAGCAGCCAGAGAGCTGGGCTGCCCACTGAGGCAAACCCTGAGGCTCCCAACAGCAGACAATAGAGCCCTGGGGTAGACCTGGCCATGTGCTGGGTGGGGCCTGTGACACCACTTCTGGGAAGTCTGAAACCTAAGCACTTCCTCCTGAGGACGAGCATATTTACAATGAAACTAAGCTGGGATTGACAATCATAAGAAGCAAAAGAGGGAGCTCAAGCAACTCACCTTACGGTAGGCCAGAGCAGTTCCCACAAAAGGCAGAGGTGTTGGCCCAGGAATTCCCAACTTCTTAAAAAGTCCATGTGTGGAGGTCCCATATCTATAAAGTGAAAGAGAAAGCCAGGTCACAGGGATGGTGGAATAAGTGCTGAGGCTGGCAGTCACTGACACAGAACTGGACAGGCAAGGGAGGGAGGTAACATGTAGGCCAGAAATAATAAGAGCAATTCCAACGACAATAATTACATTCATTCATCATCTCCTTTCCCACCTCCACTGTGAGACCCACAAAACATAATGATGATTAGCTAAGGGCAGCTGAAATCTTCACAGTCCCAATCCTAAAGTGAAGACTTGGTAAGTGTTTCCACACTTGAGTGCTCCTAAAAGGGTCATGCTGATCTCTTCCAGGAAATCCACTCATGCCCATTTAGTAAATGACTCTTCTGTAACTTTCTCTAGGGAGAAAGAGAAAAAATTTCTTTCTGCTCCAATGATGAGATTTTGCTTAATTATATCCACTCAATAATAGAGGGTTTGTGAGAGCCTACCATGAAAGTGTGTTGCAGTTTGCTCAGAGACTTTTGTGTTTTTTCTTCCTTGTAGGACCTATCGCTGTGTGAGATCTGGTCCTTCTTAAATCTATGTTCATTGAGACTCTTTGAGCAACGACAGTATTCTCATTTCTGTACAATGAAAACTGTGTCCAAGTCTCCACTGGCCTCACTGAAAAGTGAGATGCTTTCAGCTCCACCCAAGTCTCTGTTGTCAGGTACTCTGGTTCTCCTGAGCTGCAGAGAAGGGGGACTGACCCATATGTGCCCTAAATGATACCATATAAAAGAATCAGTAAGGGAACAATCCATTTCCAGACCATTCTTCCCCTCATGGCATCTGGTCCCTCAACCTGTGATACTCACCTGCTCAGCATGCCAGGTACACTTTTTTTTTTTTTCCAAGATGGTCACTCACAAAGCAGTTAGTTTATCAACTCTGTGCATCAACTGTCTCAGAAGTCCATTACAGATGGTGCTCCCTATGGCAGGCTTGTCTACAATCATCTTTCATGGGTCATGTGCGGAATCCCACAACTGGGTTTCTGCATCCTTGCAAGCCTTCCACTTAGGTGTTGCTGAGAGATGGCAGAGTGGAGGAAGAAGACAGGCTGAAGGAAGAAGCTGCCAGAAACCATTTTACCCATGAACTTGCTAGGCCTACAAGGCTAACCCCATAGAGGTAAATTAGGAAAGTATGGTGGGAAAGGATGCTAAGTAGAAATGGCTCAACAAGCCCTGTAGGTGTTTTCAGCTAACTGATAGGGGACCTTCCAAAGTCCAGATACCTCCAGTCAACAGCAGAATACATGTTATGCAACATAAAATGAGTAATGATAAAATGTTCCAAGACTGGGATTAAGACCTTGTCTCCTCTTCTCTGGAGGTGAGCCTTTAAGATAGTACAGGTTCCAGATATTCTGTACAAATCCAGCAAATTGTATATTATGTAATCAAATAATCCCCCAAAATTGCATAAAAGGACCTGGGTTTGAGGGACCAACAGAGGCACCTCAGCCTGGCCCAGCTGGGTGTTTGGATCCTTTTTCCAGAACAGTGGACGCAGGAGCACCTACTGCCAGAAGCTGGTGGCCTAGTCCCACCTCCATTCCTTCCTTGCCATCACCAGCACAACATATCAATTCCTGTTTCTGAACATTCGACATGCTCCATGAACTCCCAAGTGAGGCCAAGCAACTAGTGATGTGACCCAAGGAAAGATCTGGTCTAAACTCACATGGCTCCATAAGAAGGCAGAGGATGGGTGGGTGAATTTTTCTGATTCTTTCCAGCTTCCCTCTTCTTGGTAGAGTCATGTTGCTTTTGGTACAAATGAAGGGGTTAAAATAAAGCCACTCATTCTTCTTGCCTTTATATTGCACTGGCATGCAGAGGGCACTGTCTACAGGCAATGACACCTGGCTACACCAGTGTCTTCTAAGTCTACAGGGTTGTTTGCCTGGTGGTGACAATATCCAGTGACAGCCCCACTGCGAGACAGACTACACACAGTGTGGCTTATATGGTGGTCCTGCCCCCTGGCTTCTAGCAGATGAGATGCTAACCCTGCAGTCCCATGACAACCTTCTGTAGGAAAAGGATCAAGGAGTATCTCTCAGAGGTCTGCTCTGAGGGAGGAATATTCTCCCACTCCAGCCCCGAGTCCTACCTGGATGCCTCTCACATCAGTACGAGCTCACAGTCTCACTACTCACCTGTGCTGAGAGGTTAAAATAATCTGCTGGGCCCATGTATTTAAAAAATAGACAATCTGTGTCATAAAAGTATGTATGGGTATACCAAATTTATATTGCCAACATCACTCTAGAAGGCTGAGGTTATCTATGTACCTTTATAGTCACAAAAGCTGAACCAACAGCCTTGTTGTATCGTTCAGAAAGAACATGCTGGAAATAGTCTTATCCCAGTAGAAAACCTATTATTAAATAGAATGAAATTAAACCATATCAATTCATCTTAAATGTCATCACACAGAAAACGTGTTGCCACAATACTTGGCATTCCTAACCTTTTTCTCAGAAAATGAAAATGAGGTCTCTATGTTTATGCTCATGTCCTCATGATTTCCTACACTTAAAGAAAGTGAAATTGAGACAGAGGTTAAATGTGACATGGAGGGTCTGTCCCTACCCACACTGTGAAACTAAGTCTTTCCCAACCTGTTCCATGATGCCGGAAATCTCACCACTGAAAGGAATTCCTCTGCTAGATGGGTTGAGTCTTCCTATTGTACTGTAACATAAAGGCAAAAACATATTTAAAATCCAAATTGGCTTTCAGGGCTCTGTCTTTGTGGCTGCTGGAAGATTTCATATCATGGGTAAAGAAATCTCCATACTGATGCTAACCCACCTAGAGACTGGAAAGAAAAGGTGAAACGAATAAAATTTTAAGCAATCTGCAAAGTCTCCTCAGCTCTAAAGATGCTCATTTAGGGGTAAAGTGTTCTGTATATTATGGGGGGCAGGGTGGTAATGGCCAGGAGAAGGGCAGAAAAGAGGGAAGAGCCCAGTCAGGAGAGGAAGGCAAGGCATCTCCAACTCCCCTGGAAGTCTGGGTGCACCAGGTGCCCTGTGTACATGATGCCTGGTGGTGGAGAGAGGGGAGTAAGAGCCACCTGAGTGACACAGGCCCAGTCCTTCTACACGTCTCCTGCAGCAGACAGAGAGGAGAAGGTGAAGATAATGAGACAAAGACCCAAGCCATTCCCTCTGCCTCCAGAATCCCCACAGCTTGGAAGAGGGTGAGGACCCCAGAGCACCGAGGCCTGTTTATTTTACTCTGCCTCTGCTGAATTCTGCTTGATTAGTCTAGGTCCCAGCTGGTAGTCAATCAGATCATCCCTAGGAGCAAATAATGTCACTCTACCTCCTAGCTACAGAAATTGGAGTTGGGGTGTGGGGCCTTCAGCAGATCAGCAGATCTGGTGAGGTCAATAATAACCCTTTATGTGTTCCTAGCATATCTGAAGCACCCAACACTTAAGCAACTTCCCCTTTGTTAACTTTTTTGATCCTCAAAACAGACAAGGAAAAGGGGGTGGATGCTGATCAGCAACCCAAGTCCAGGGTTCCAGAGGCAATGAGCCTGGACGGTTACTCACAGGTAGAGGAACACCAGGCTGATAGCCAGGAGAAGCCAGGTTTCCATGGAAAAGCTTGGGATCAGGTCCATGGCCACTTTTCCTCTATGAATTCTCTCTACTGTCGTTCAGCAGTGTGTGCTAGTCTTTGCTTGCCTGTGTGTGTGGAGCTTCCCTTCCCACCAGGGGTGATTCAGTGAGCCTGGAATGTATATACTGAAAAGGGGGCGGGGCTGGAGCTACAGCCAGTAGCAGCCCCCCCCCCCCCCCGCCCCGAGCTCCACCCGCAGGTGCCCCCCAGTCATGTGTGCTGGCAAGGCATCCTGCATACTCCCAGTTTGACCTCCAATGAGTTCATACTCTGTGGGAAATCAATAAATAACTCAGTGTTATCAGTAATCTCAAAGGTTACAGAAACTCATTAAAGTCACTGTCCTTAAATCTCTAACCCATCCTTGTCAGCATGGCTCCCTGCACCCCTAAATACTTGAAACTCTTCAAACAAGAATGTGTAGATCTACACATCTTTACCCATGTAGTTTCCTCTGCCTAAAAATGTCCCTGTGCCCCCTACAAGGATCCTACTCATCGTTCAGACCCAGCTCCGACAGAATCCCCTCTGTTAGAGTCTTCCCTCACCAACCTCCTTGAACAGATATAACCACTTCATCCTCTGGGAAACTTCTGTCCCCCCAGCCCCAGTTCTATTATTACCCTTTCTACCCTCCAGCCCTGGACACCTATCAGCCTTAGATAGAGAGCTTCTCAAGGGCACAGTCTGTGTACTCATCAACATTATGAACCTAGTCCCTCACAAAGCACTATATGCTCAGGGGGCATCCAGAAAGGTTGGTGGAGTTGAGTTGGTATAGGTGAAATTGTGTCTGCATGGCCTGAGAAACTGTAGATTATATAGCATACCTATGGAATCCATGGGACAATGGAGCCCTGCAAATAGATAATTAATGCCTCCTGGGTGGCTCAGCTGGATAAGTATCTGCCTTTGACTCAGGTCGTGGCCCTGGCGTCCTGGGATCAAGCCCCATGTCAAGTTCCCTGCTCAGCAGGGTGTCTGCTTCTCTCTCTTCCTCTGCCGCTCCACCTACCTGTACTCTTGTGTGTGCTCTCTCTCTCTCAAATAAATAAGTAAAATCTTTTAAAAAATAGATAATTAAGAAAGAAGTGGCTGCAATCTTGGATAGCAACAATGGACAGACATAGGAAGCAGGAAGATGACCCCCAGGTAAAGTAGGAGAGAGAGACCAGGAATTCTGAAATATTTCTGCCCCCTTTTGGTGCCTTCACTGGGCACCATTCAGTGGGGTCATGCTATTATCCCTGTTTACAGATGTGGAAACTGATACTCAGTGACTGCATTGGGTTTCCAACAGCCACTGATCACAAGAACAAATTGTAAATAAGCAAACATGAAGAGAGACTGAAAAGTCTGTGCTCGACAACACCAGTATTCAATGCTTGCCCTTCCCTGATAAGGGTCCCTACAGGAAATAGTGAGACCCAAGCTGCAACAGCAAACTGGTTAAAATTCTGTCCCTAACTCCATGGCGATCTGCACAGCAGCTTCCCTGTGGGTCTTCCAGAACAAAGACTCCACCTCATCTCAGCAGGGAAGACAGATGCTAGTCAAGATGATAGTAAGGGTATTGTATGGGATTGCCTCCCTATGTTTCCCAGCAGAGAAGTACACAGAATACAAACAAACAAGGAAGATTCCTGTCATCTGATAATCTGGACAATTTTATTCTCTCACCTAAACACAAAGCTTTTCTTATTTTACTTGGAAATCAGGCCTCTGTGGGAACTAATGTGGTTTCATCCTTCTCCAAAATGCTTGCTCAGCTATGATGATTTCATAACTAAGTCTAATATGAGCATCCACCTGCCCTATTCACCTGAGGATCTACTCCAGCTGGTTAGAATCTATTCTAACAGTGACAGGCTAGTCATTGCTGGGGACTAAAATGCAGCTGGCACCAGACCAATACAGATGGCCTTGTCTGCAAGGGGAAGTAATAGAGGCATGAACTTTGCTCCCCATCCTTCCCCAGAAGGAACACCTGACACAAGGAGACTCACATCCTCAGAGTTGTACAGAAGGTGTGAAGGAAGATACTGTGTCAAACACCCCATGGCTCTCATCTACTCCTTCCTGTACTAACATGCTCATCATGTACTTTCCATACTCTACTCTAAATATGTGG
Organism: Mirounga angustirostris; assembly: GCF_029215605.1. Classification (NCBI taxonomy): domain Eukaryota; kingdom Metazoa; phylum Chordata; class Mammalia; order Carnivora; family Phocidae; genus Mirounga; species Mirounga angustirostris. The sequence goes on from NW_026991713.1 coordinate 173,749,054, forward strand.
GATAAAAATATAACTAAGACCCAGACATCATTCCGGTTGAAGATAGAGGAATCTAACATAATTATAGCACAGCCAAGGAAAAGTAACTGCTTCCTCCTCAACAGTGAAGGATTTATCTGCTTTCTCAGTCTCCCTAGCTACCGGTCAAAACTGAATCTCAAATACCATTCAGGGAAGCCTTAGGCTCAGATATCAGTGTAGGTGGACAGGTTGGCCAAAACTCAGTGATGCAAGGAGCCCTGGCTGTCTAATAGTTCCATCTCTTTGTATCGTGAGCCCACATGGCACCCCTTCTCAGAAGCTGGGCCTGATTTCTACTGGCCAAGAGAACTGCTCACAGTAGGAGAGCCAGTGTTGTTCTGGAATGATTTGTGCATCTCATTCAACTTTCACAGGTCACAATCTCAAGTGTGCAAAAATGAAAGGAAGATTATGTGTCTGTTCCTAAGCTGTCAAGCTCCTATTCTTCTCAGTAAGGCCAAACTTAATCTTGCCAATTCTGGATAACCAGGTGGTATCTAAGTGTTGGTGGCTGGGTCCTGTGGTTGGTGTGGCAGTGGTGAGGTAAGTGACATTCCTGCCATTGGAGAAGGTGGGCCCCTCTCCCATTGTCATTCGGTATTGTTTGGTCTCTCTACCTCCTGCATTCAGTCCATGGGCCAAGCACTAAATATTAAAAAGTCAAAATCCTTGTGTTATGAACCTGACACTCTAAAGGGATGAGAGACACTAAACAAATAACCACACAACTATGGAGCTATAAATCAAGACCTGCTATAGGGGCGCCTGGGTGGCTCAGTCGGCTAAGCCTCTGCCTTTGGCTCAGGTCATGATTCCAGAATCCCGGGATTGAGTCCTGGGATGGAGCCCTGCATCAGGCTCCCTGCTCAGCAGGGAGTCTGCTTCTCCCTCTGCCCTCACCCACTTGTGCTCTCTCTCAAATAAAATCTTTAAAAAAAAATCTATAAAGTAATGGTTTTGGTATATCTGGTGACTTTGCCCAGCCAGATAGCTGACCCTTACAAGCCTTTTAGAAATGTTCACTCAATATGAACTCATAAACAGTTCAACTGGTGGCTAAGAGAGGACAAGAGTTATAGAGTAACCCCAAATGATGCAATGTAGTTTCTTTTAGCAGGGGGAGGAGACATAAATTCAAGTTTTAGTTCAAACACATGTAAATGTTTGGAGTTTGCTGGATGTGGACTGCTTACTTTTTTTCTTCTTATGGATTATGTTTAAATGGCTCTTTCTACCTCTTGCTCTATGAGGAGGCACTAAGGTTATACATGATCAGAGACTTCATCGTGGATTCTAATTGGAGCCTGCCATGTCTGTCCAGCAGCGTAAATACATGGTGGGGAGCAGGACCATGACACCTCACTTCTCCCCACTCCCCTAGGACTTAAACCACCTATAGGATGAGAATGCACTTCTCCTCCTCCTCCTAGTGGGCAGAATTTGTCTCTAAACAGTTCCCCAAGTAGAGTACCTTGTGGGTCAATAATAGCTAAAACCCAAAAGAACCAACCACAGGAGTAAGGAGAGCTCATTCTCTCTTTACCAATACAGTGTTTTTATAAAATTCAATTAGGATTTCTAGGCAGAGCTGGGACCAGAGAGGAGAGTGAAACATTTCACTTGAGGGCAAAATTGCCAAAATCTCAGTAATCATATAAATGATATACTTTATTTGAATATAATATTTTTAAAAGTCAATATTAAAACAATAAGGGATAAAATATCAAAATTTTAAATAAAAAACCCTCTTACACTTTTGGTGGGAATGCAAGTTGGTACAGCCACTCTGGAAAACAGTATGGAGGTTCCTCAAGCTGTTAAAAATAGAGCTACCCTACAACACAGAAATTACACTACTAGGAATTTACCCCAAAGATACAGATGTAGTGAAAAGAAGGGGCACATGCACCCCAATGTTCATAGCAGCAATGTCCACAATAGCCAAACTGTGAAAGAAACCAAGATGCCCTTCAACAGATGAATGGATACAGAAGATGTGGTCCTTATATACAATGGAATATTACTCGGCCATCAGAAAGGATGAATACCCATCATTTGCTTTGACGTGGATGGAACTAGAGGTGATTATGCTAAGTGAAATAAGTGAAGCAGAGAAATACATTTATCATATGGTTTCACTCATATGTGGAACATTACCAATAGCATGGAGGACCACAGGGGAAGGGAGGGAAAACTGAATGGGAAGAAGTCAGAGAGCAAGACAAACCATGAGAGACTCTGGACTCCAGGAAACAAAATGAGGGTTACAGAGGGAGGGGAGTGGGGAATGGGATAACCGGGTGATGGGTATTAAGGAGGGCATGTGTTATGATGAGCAGTGGGTGTTATATGCAACTAATGAATCACTGAACACTACATCAAAAACTTATGATGTACTATATGCTGGCTAACTAAACATAATTAAAAAAACTAAATAAATAAACTAAAAAATAAATAAATAAAGACACAAAGTCTCTGACCATTTACAACCTCTCTCTCTCTTTCTCTCCCTCTCTCTATATATCTATATCTGTATCTATATAGATATAGATATATGTATCGCTACAAAAAACAATGGGAAGGAGAAAACTAGAGAATAATTCCAGGAGTTCCATCATTTGACTAACAGGGGTTTCCAAAGAAAGAATAGAAAAAAAATGAGACACATGGGGCACCTGGGTGACTTGGTTGGTTAACTGTCAGACTCGATTTTGGCTTAGGTCATGATCTCAGGGTTGTGAGATCGAGCCCTGCATCAGGCTCCACACTGGGCATGGACCCTGCTTGGGATTATCTTTCTCCCTCCCTCTGGCCCTCCCCCCACCATTCATATGTGCGCTCTCTCTCTCTCTCAAAAAAAAAACAAAAAAAAAATTAAAACTAAGAGAAATAATACAAAAAAATTTCCCAGGACTGAAGAACCACGGTCTCCAGAGTGAAAAGCCAATACACTGCACCGTCCAATATACAGCCCCTGGACACACATGTGGCAAGTTACATTTAAATATACATTTATTAAAAATAGATAAAATTAGAAATGGAATTCCTCAGCCACACCAGCCACATTTCAAGTGTGTGATAGTTTCATGTGGCTGGAGGCAACCATATTGCACAACACAGATACAGAACATTTGCATCACAGCAGAAAGGTCTCTTACGGGCACCTGGGTGGCAGAGTCAGTTGACTGTCTGACTCTTGGTTTCAGCTCAGTCATGATCTCAGGGTCATGATCTCAGGGTCAAGCTCTGCACTCAGCAGACTTCTGCTATGAATGAGATGCCGTCTAAACTGGATACCCTGACAGCCAGGGTAAATGAGGCAGAAGAATGAATTAGTGAGCTAGAAGATAAGATGTGAGAAAAGAAGGAAGCTGAGGAGGCCTGGGATAAACAGCTAAAAGCCCATGAGATCAGACTAAGAGAGATCGATGATGCCATGAAACATTCCAATGTCAGAATTATTGGGATCCCTAAGGGGGTGGAGAGAGAGAGAGGACTAGAAGGTATATTTGAGCAAATCGTAGCTGAGAACTACACTAATCTGGGGAAGGAAACAAGCGTTCATGTCCAAGAGGCAGAGAGGACCCCTCCCAAGATCAATGAGAATAGACCAATGCCCCAGCATATAATAGTAAAACTTGCAAATCTAAGAGCCAAGGAAGCTATCCTGAGAGCTGCTGGGGGAAGAGATTTACATACAGAGGGAGGAACATCAGAATAACGTCAGACCTGTCCACAGAGACCTGGCAAGCCAGAAAGGACTGGCAAGACATATTCAGGGTACTAAATGAGAAGAACATGCAGCCAAGGATACTTTATCCAGCAAGGCTGTCACTCAGAATTGACAGAGAGACAAGGAGCTTCCAGGACTGGCAGAAACTGAAAATATATGTGACCACCAAGCTGGCCATGCAAGAAATATTGAGGGAGATTCTATAAAAGAAGAAAGACCCCAAGAGTAATATAGACCAGAAATTTACAGAGACAATCTATAGAAAGAGGGACTTCACAGGCAACATGGTAGCACTAAAATCATATCTTTCAATAGTCACTCTCAATATGAATGGCCTAAATGCTCCCACGAAATGGCACAGGGTTGCAGATTGGAGAGGAAGACATGACCCATCCATATGCTGTCTACAAGAGACTCACACACAAGAGAACCTAAAGATGCACCCAGACTGAAAGTGAGGGGATGGAGAACATTTTTCATGCCAACAGACCTCAAAAGAAAGCTGGGGTAGCAATTCTCACATCAGACAAATTAGATTTTAAACTAAAGACTGTAGTAAGAGGTACAGAGGGACACTATATCATTCTTAAAGGGTCTATCCAACAAGAAGATCTAACAATTGTAAATATCGATGCCCTCAACATGGGGGCAGACCACTACGTAAGCCAACTGTTAGCCAAAATAGACATATTGATAATAATACTTTAATAGTAGGAGACCTCAACACTCTACTCTCAGCAATAGACAGATCATCTAAGCAGAAGATCAACAAAGAAACAAGAGCTTTGAATGACACACTGGACCAGATGGACTTTGTAGATATATACAGAACATTCCACCCTAAAACAACAGAATACTCATTCTTCTCGAACGCACCTGGAACTTTCTCCAGAATAGACCACATACTGGGCTATAAATCAGGTCTCAGCAGATACCAAAAGATTGAGATTATCCCCTGAATAATCTCAGACCACAATGCTTTGAAAGTAGAACTCAATCACAAGAAAAAATTTGGAAGGAATTCAAACACTTGGAAGCTAAAGACCATCCTGCTTAAAAATGTTTGGGTCAACCAGGAAATTAAAGAAGAACTTAAACAATTCATGGAAACCAAGGAGAATGAAAACACATTGGTCCAAAACCTATGGGATACTGCAAAGGCGGTCCTAAGGGGGAAATACATAGCCATCCAAGCCTCACTCAAAAAAATAGAAAAACCTTGAAAACACAAGCTAACTTTACACCTTAAAGAACTGGAGAAAGAACGACAAATAAAGCCTAAGCCAAGCAGGAGAAGAGAAATCATAAAGATTAGAGCAGATATCAGTGAATTAGAAACAAGAAATACAGTAGAGCAGGTCAATGAAACTAGAAGCTGGTTCTTTGTAAGAATTAATAAGATCGATAAACCATTGGCCAGACTTATCCAAAAGAAAAGAGAAAGGACCCAAATTAATAAAATTATGAGTGAAAGGGGAGAGATCACAACTAACACCAAGGAAATAGAAACAATTATTAGAAATTATTATCAACAACTATATGCCAACAAATTAAGCAACCTGGAAGAAATGGATGCCTTCCTGGAAACCTATAAACTTCCAAGACTGAAACAAGAAGTAATTGACAATCTGAATAGACCAATAACCAGTAACAAGAGTGAAGCAGTGATCAAAAACCTCCCAAAAAACAGGAGTCCAGGGCCTCACAGATTCCCAGGGGAATTTTCCAAACATTCAAAGAAGAAATAATACCTTTTCTTCTGAAGCAGTTTCAAAAAACAGAAACAGAAGGGAAACTTCTAAACTCCTTCTATGAGGCCAGCACTATCTTGATCCCAAAACCAGGCAAAGATCCCATCAAAAAGGAGAATTACAGACCAATATCCCTGATGAATATGGATGCCAAAATAGTCAACAAGATCCCAGCCAAGAGGATCCAACAGTACATTAAATAAAAGGATTATCCATCACGACCAGGTGGGATTTATTCCTGGGATGCAAGGGTGGTTCAACATTTGCAAATCAATCAATGTGATAGAACACATTAATGAGAGAAGAGACAAGAACCATATGATCCTCTCAATTGATGCAGAAAAAGCATTTGACAAAATACTGCATTCTTTCCTGATTAAAACTCTTCAGAGTGTAGGGATAAAAGGAACATTCTTCAAAATCATAAAAACCATCTATGAAAAGCCCACAGCAAATATCATTCTGAATGGGGAAAAGATCAGGAACACGACGAGGATTTCTTTTTTTTTTTTTTAATTATGTTATGTTAGTCACCATACATTACATCATTAGTTTGGGGTTTTTTTTTTTAAAGATTTTATTTATTTGACGGAGAGAGACAGAGCGAGAGAGGGAACATGAGCAGGTGGAGTGGGAGAGGGAGAAGCAGGCTTCCTGCGGAGCAGGGAGCCTGATGTGGGGCTCGATCCCAGGACCCTGGGATCATGACCTGAGCTGAAGGCAGCCACCCAACCGACTGAGCCACCCAGGTGCCCCTCATCATTAGTTTTTGATGTAGTGTTCCATGATTCCTTGTTTACGTATAACACCCAGTACTCCATGCAATATGTGCCCTGCTTAATATCCATCACCAGGCTAACCCATCCCCCCACCCCCTCCCCTCTAAAACCCTCAGTTTGTTTCTCAGAGTCCATAGTCTCTCATGGTTTTTCTCCCCCTCCGATTTCCCCCACTTCATTTTTCCCTTCCTACTATCCTCCTCTCCTTTTTTTTTTTTTAAAGATTTTTTTATTTATTTGACAGAGAGAGACACATTGAGAGAGGAGCACAGGCAGGGGGAGTGGAGGGGGGAGAGGCAGGCTTCCCGCTGAGTGGGGAGCCCGATGCGGGGCTCGATCCCAGGACCCTGGGACCATGACCTGAGCCGAAGGCAGACGCTTAACAACTGAGCCACCCAGGCGCCCCACCTCCTCCTCTCCTTCTTCTTCCTCCTCCTCCTCCTCCTCCTCCTCTTCCTCTGCTTCTTCTTCTTCTTTCTGCTTCTTCTTCTTCTGCTTCTCCTTCCCCTCCTCCTCCTCCTCCTTCTTCTTCTTCTTTTTGACATATAATGTATTATTTGTTTCAGAGGTACAGATCTGTGATTCACCAGTCTTACACAATTCACAGCGCTCACCATAGCACCTACCCTTCCCAATGTCCATCACGCAGCCACCCGATCCCTCCCACCCCCCACTACTCCAGCAACCCTCAATTTGTTTCCTGAGATTAAGAATCTCTTATGGTTTGTCTCCCTCTCTGGTTTCCTCTTGTTTCATTTATTCCTCCCTTCCCCTATGATCCTCTGCCTTGTTTCTCAAATTCCTCATATCAGTGAGATCATATGATACTTGTCTTTCTCTGATTGACTTATTTCACTTAGCATAATACCCTCTAGTTCCATTCACGTCATTGCAAATGGCAAGATTTCATTTTTTTGATGGCTGCATAATATTCTATTGTACATATATACCACATCTTCTTTATCCATTCATCTGTTGATGGACATCTTGGCTCTTTCCATAGTTTGGCCATTGTGAACATTGCTGCTATAAACATTGGGGTGCATGTACCCCTTCAGATCACTACATTTGTATCTTTGGGGAAATACCCAGTAGTACAATTCCTGGGTCGTATGGTAGCTCTATTTTCAACTTTTTGAGGAACCTCCATACTGTTTTCCAGAGTGGCTGCACCAGCTTGCATTCCCACCAACAGTGTAGGAGGGTTCCCCTTTCTCCGCATCCCTGCCAACATCTGTCATTTCCTGACTTGTTAATTTTAGCCATTCTGACTGGTGTGAGGTGGTATCTCATTGAGGTTTTGGATTTCCCTGATGCCGAGTGATGTTGAGCACTTTTTCATGTGTCTGTTGGCCATTTGGATGTCTCCTTTGCAGAAATGTCTGTTCATGTCTTCTGCCCATTTCTTGATGGATTAGTTGTTCTTTGGGGTGTTGAGTTTGATAAGTTCTTTATAGATTTTGGATACTAGCCCTTTATCTGATATGTCATTTGTAAATATCTTCTACCATTCTGTCAGTTGTCTTTTGGTTTTGTTGACTGTTTCCTTTGCTGTGCAAAAGCTTTTTATCTTGATGAAGTCCCAATAGTTCATTTTTGCCCTTGCTTCCCTTGCCTTTGGCAATGTGTCTAGGAAGAAGTTGTGTGGCTGAGGTTGAAGAGGTTGCTGCCTGTGTTCTCCTCAAGGATTTTGATGGATTCCTGTTTCACATTTAGGTCTTTCATCCATTTGGAGTCTGTTTTTGTTTGTGGTGTAAGGAAATGGTCCAGTTTCATTCTTCTGCATGTGGCTGTCAATTTTCCCAACACCATTTGTTGAAGCGACTGTCTTTTTTCCACTGGACATTTTTTGCTTTGTTGAAGATTAGTTGACCATAGAGTTGAGGGTCCATTTCTGGGCTCTCTATTCTGTTTCATTGATCTATGCGTCTGTTTTTGTGCCATTACCATACTGTCTTGATGATACAGCTTTGTAATAGAGCTGGAAGTCTGGAATTGTGATGCCACCAGCTTTGCTTTTCTTTTTCAACATTCCTCTGGCTATTCGGGGTCTTTTCTGGTTCCATCAAATTTTAGGATTATTTGTTCCATTTCATTGAGAAAAGTTGATGGTATTTTGATAGGGATTGCTTTAAATGTGTAGATTGCTCTAGGTAGCATAGACATTTTTACAATATTTGTTCTTCCAATCCATGAGCATGGAACATTTTTCCATTTCTTTGTATGACGAGGATTTCTTATTATCATAAAACAACTTCTTGGTCTCACTTAGGTAACAAGCATCTCTGAGTTCAGTCTCTCTGATCCTCACCTGCCATTTCTCTTTCCCTGCTCCTCCCAGAATGAGCTCAGGATGTCTGGGGATGTGACTTCTGGGCTGGGGAAGTGGGCCTCAGACCCTCTCTCTGCCCTGGACCTTACAAGTGACACCTGCTCTCTGCCCTGGTTCTACAGAGGCCCTTGATGGTCTGTGGCTGTGTTCATGGCTCTATAAGGACTGGGAATTGCCCCTACTGACCTGGGCCTTTCTCACTGGTCTCCGGGTCCCAGCCTCACCGTCCCCCCACTTTGCTGAGAGTGTAAGGTCACTGCTGTGTGTTCTCCAGCCCACCTCTGACAGGCATGTGCAGGCCCACTATTATCATCCCTGCATCACAGATGGGGAAACTGAGGCCCTTAGGGTTGAATAACTAGATCCCCCATCTCTTTTTGGCACAGGGGGTTTGGGATCCAGGCAAAGTCCACCCCTCAATCAGCACAGCCTAGTGGTGGCAGTAATATTCAGCCTTCTAACAGAGCAATTGCTGGGACCCTACCTCTCTACATATGTGTATACCTACCCCACACACACACTCCCTTGTACCCAAACCCCTACACACAAACACACATGCCCCCATGTACACACATCCTGTACACACAAACACACAACTTCTAGACACACACACTCCCCTGTACATTCAAACACATATCTAAACACACACACCCTTGTACAGAAACAGACACACACACACACACACACACACACACACCCCTAGACACACACACCCCTGGACACAGACACACCACCACCACCACCACCACCACTTCCCTCCCTACCTGGCAAGCCCAGCTGACAGTCAACCCCTGGACAGTCTGCTGAGTTCCCTGCTGTAGCATCCAAGATAGCCCAGCTCCTCTGTCTCTGGATTAGTTATTACTCTGTAACAAATTACCCTAGAACACAGTGGCATAAAACAATGATTTTATTATCTCAGAATCTGTGGGTGAGCAATTCAGAAGTGACTCAGCTGAGTGGCTCTGACCTTACTCTCATGAGGCTGTGGCCAAGCTACTGGCTGGGGCTGCCATCATCTGCATGCTGGACTGAGCTGGAAGCTACATCACAGGTAGCTCACTCGTGGACCTGGCAGGTCAGCACCAACTGTAGCAGGAGGTCTCAGGTGCATGCCACGTGGCCACTTAACTGTCTTCACAACATAGCAGCCGACTTTCCCCAGTCAAGTGACCAAGAGGGGCAAGGTGGAGGCATGTTTTTCTCTTATGACTCGGCTGAGAGTCACACACCGACATGTCCACAATATCCTTCTGGCTTCCCAGGCCAGCCCTGTTCATGGGGTGGAGACTACATACCAGGAGGAGAGACACTGGGGTGCTCTTCAAAGTTGGCTACCCCTCCAGCTACAGCATGCTAGGGGCACAAAGCCTTGGTGTCAAGGAGGCCCGGCATGTGACAGGTTTCAATAAAATCAGTCCTCTCCCTTCTTCCATTTTGTCCTGATCCATGGGACTCCAAGACACCTACTTGGACACCAACTTCTTAGACACCAACACTCCTTTCTCTGCGCTCACCCACAACCACACTGCTGCCTCCTTGATTCACAGGAACTGAAAGCTGATGGCTTCCTCCAGTTTACCCCAATTACCACCTCTCTTCTGGATCCTATACATCTGACTCCACTGATTTAATGTGGCATGACAGACCACCCAAAAGGTTTGGACAATCTTTTATTTTACCCATGAAATAATGGACTGGACTCAGATGGCCAGCCCTTGTTTGGAGTCTCATGTGGTTGCAGACAGGGGTCATCCTGAAGGCTCTCTTCATATGTCGGGGTTGGAGACACTCAAACAGCTGGGCTTGGAATGCCTGGGGCTCCTGAGGCACTTCTGCCTTTGTAGATACATACCATGATGATAGATAGATAGATAGAATGATAGTAGATAGAAACATAGATAGATAGATACATAGACAGAGAGATAGAGATAGATATAGATGACAGGTAGGTAAATAGGTAAATATGATTAGATGATAAAGAGACAGAGACAGGTAAGTAGATGATAAATAGAATCCTATACACTTACATACAAACTTACAGTACAACACTTACAAACAAGAATTTGCATCTTCAAACAAGATTCCACGGAGAGGGCAATTCTTGGCCAAAAGAAGTGAATATGGAAGTTCACATACCCAACAGGGCCTTCCAGCCCCATGGACAGTCACCTACTCTGCAGAAGCCAGTCTGTCACAGGAGAGGAAACAAACCCCTGGGTTAGCTAATTTTGACTCGACATTTCTCTGGTCCTGCCTATGTTTGACCCCCAAAGATTTAAGCAGCTTTCATCGAGCATTTCATGCATCCTGGACACTGCGCAGCCTGGACATGACCAGACACACTGAGCAGAACTCTGGCACCAGAAAAACAATTCTAAGTCAGGGCTGGAGAGAGCCCATCTGAACACAGCGGAGCTTTTACTGCAGTGCATCCCTGCCCCCAAGACTGCCCACTCCTAGTTGTGATGACTATGAACCATAAAACTAAAAACTGCCCGTTGTTTTACCAGCCAAAAGGGGGTTAATCAGGAATAAATGAGAATTGCAATCCAGAACAAACAGGCTGCAGCAACCACAGCCAAGTCTAAAGAACAAAGGGGAGGTATGTTTTTCAGGAGAAAAGGGGAAGCTGGGAAGGCTGTTACAAACTGGAGTCCATTGGAGAACACGGGAGTGAGAAGTGTGGTGGCTTCTCATTGGCAGAGTTCTTCTTGGGGAGAAGAGGGGGTGGATTGTGCTGACAAGGAGAGCCCTTCTTCCTCCAGCTGGGATAGTAAGGTAGAGCCAGGTCAAATCCCTGTGAGGTCAAGTCCATCACTTCCTGTTGGGTCTGGCTGGTAGGGCGTGAGGGCGCCCCCTGCTGAAACCTCCCCACTCCATCTCAGTGAGGTTCACATATTGATTATCATCTGACAAAGGCCCTTCTAAAAGGGGGATGTTTATATTGTTCTTGGAAAACTCCTGGACAACATCAGCTGAGACATTCATATCTTCATAGTTAAACCTTTGTGAAAGATGTCTGCAATTACTTTCTCAAATGGCAGATTGAAGCTGGACTCGACAGGGATGGAACCCAAATGTCCAAACGAACATGGCCTCCTGAGGACAGAGGATAATACAGCTATGAAAGTAATAGCTGACATTGATTACGTGCTCGCCGCATGCTCCGAGGTCTGTGTCCTAAACACCTCACACATACATCATCTGGTTTCATTGTCATGTCAGATAGGCACTGGCATTATGCCCCTATTTTACACAACCTGAGGCACTAAGTACCAAGGCGGGAAGTGTTAACTAATTAGCTCGAGGTCCCACGTAGAGGAGGAAGGTACCAGACTCCTGTCGCTGGGCAGCATACTCATCCCCAGTTGCTGGCAGTATTCACTCTTACGAGTTCACAGCTGCCCCACTCTCTGGAGAATCACTCTTAGCCAAACTGAATCCACTTCACCTAGGAGTTTGTGCCTCCTGGGGTTGGGAGGGCAGTCTATGATGATCCACTGATGGGGTACAAAATGCCAGCCCCTGCCTCACAGTCATATCCACTCTGTAATACAATTCTGGCTCCAGAGCTCCCCATGAGATCGGGCTACCCTGACCACAGCTTTGCTCAGCTTGTCCTCTTGCCCTACCCAGCTCCCCTCAATCCTTTCTCCTGAGAGCACTCTCGCAGTAGACCATTTGCTCCAGAGCCCCCACCTCAGGCTCTACTTTTAGGGACCTGACCTGAGACAATGACAAAGCCCAAGCTAATTTGTGCACAGTGGCATTCAGCTAAGGGGCATACAGGTGCTGAAATGTGGCCCAAGTTCTGTGGGTCCAGCTATGCAAAGGGGACACCTTTTCCTCATTTACCCAAAGCTACTGATTGATCTAGACTCAGCCCTGGACTGAGCTGGGATTCAAACCACAGGAGCTTCAGCTTCAGAGCACCCCATCTCTCAATCACTGTGTGGTGCTGCCTTGTTGTATTAAATAATACAAGTCAGACTAAGGCAAGGGACGGGAAGATCTGTGTAGGCTCAAGCTGCTTTTGTGACCCACTTCTCCCAAAAACAATCACAACCTTCTAGAAGGGTCTCTTCCAAGAACTATGTTACTGACACATCCCAGAGTAAATGCTGACCTGCTATTTTTCATAATCCCCTGTAACTCCTACAAAGACATTCTCCCACAAAGTCAGGAAGTGGACACTGACACATTACTCCAAGTAACAATCGGAGCGCTCAATTCCCCCATCTGTCCCCACAATGTCCTTTATAGCAGAAGGACCCCACTCACACATTGAGGTTACATGTCACCCCTCCTTTGTCTCTTTACTTCAATCTGGACCGCTTCCTTAGTTTGTCTCTGCCTTTTGTTAAAAAACAAAATTCCAGCAACTCAAGTTGAACATCTAATTGGTTTTATTAAGTGATTCATGAATCGGCACCATCCCACCTGCCAGCTAGACAGATGCTCCCAGGAGGTGTACAAAATGCAGGGTTTTCTAGGGAGGAGGGTGGGGCAGAAAGAGCACAGAGAGAAAAGAAAGCATTGCTTCAGGCCAGGACACCTTCATTCTGGGGGATGGACTTGCAGGGTTTCTATCCTGCAGATAACGCATTAGTGCCAACAGGGAATTTCAAACGACCTTTAAATGGTCATCTTGGGGAGGGGGCGGGGAGGTGGAGCAAGATGGCGGAGGAGTAGGAGACCTGGATTTCGTCTCCTCTCAGGAATTCAGCTGGATAGGGATCAAACCATTCTGAACACCTACAAACTCAACAGGAGATCGAAGAAAAGAAGAGCAACAACTCTCTCATCAGAAAAGCGACCACTTTCTGGAAGGTAGGACGTGTGGAAAAGTGAATCCGAGGCGATATTCGGGAGGATAGATGGCGGGGGAGGGGCCTCCGTCGGCCACTTCTGGCAAGTGATAGAACGACGGAGCACAAAATCGGAACTTTTAAAAGTCTGCTCCGCTGAGCGACGTCACTCTGGTGGCTAAGCGGGGGTGGAACCCTCCGGGACAGTGTGGTCTCAGGACCCTCGGGGTCACAGAAAGACCGGGGGTGCCTGAGTGTGGCAGAGCTCCCAGGTAACGGAGCAGGGAAGCCGGCTGCAGAGGCGGAGCCGAGGCGCGGGCTCTCAGCTCGGGGTTGCCATAAACCGTGATCCACGGCCCAGTCGGGCCCCTGCTCCTCCAGCAGGGACCCAACAAGCGGCAGATCCGGGGAGACTCACCTTCTTCCCCCGGGAGGAGAGGTGCGGGAGCGCACCGCAGGGATCTGCTGGGTTTGGAGACTCCACCCGGGGTCGGGGGCCAGAGATAGAAACGCGCGGTCACAGGCCGGGCGAGCATGGAGTGCGGCCGGAGACCGGGGAGACGGGAGTGACTGACGGCTTTTCTCTGGGGGCTCACTGAGGAGCGGGGCCCTGAGTTCTTGGCTCCTCCGGGGTGGAGATTGGGAGGCCGCCATTTTCACTCTCTGCCTCCAAAGCTGTACGGAAAGCTCACAGGGAACAAAAGCCCCGGAGAGCAAACCTGAGCAGATGACTTAGCCGGGAGGGGGCAAGGGCGGGGCAATTCCGCCTCCAGCAGAGACATTTGGAAACCACGGCAACAGGCCCCTCCCCAGAAGATCAGCGAGAACAGCCAGCCAAGACCAAGTTTACCGATCAACGGGAATGGCAGAACTCCAGCGCTAGGGGAATACTGCACATAGAATTCATGGCTTTTTTACCATGATTCTTTAGTCTTTCAAAGTTAATTTTTTTTAACTGTCTTTTTTTCTTTTTGAATTTTTCCTTTTCCCTTTTTCAACCAACATCTTATCAATCCCTTTTTTTAAAAGACATTTTTATTTTTCATTTTTAAAGTCATATTCTATCCCTTCATAGTAGTTACCCGTATTTTTGGCATATATATATAAGTTGTTCTCTCTTTAAAATTTTGAGATAGTTTCTTCTAACAGATTAAAATATACCCTAAATCTCTAGTATATGGTTTTTTTCTACTCCCCTGCCTGATCACATTCTCTCCTTTTTTTTTTCTTTTTTCTCTTTTTTTAAATCCTCTTCTTTCTTCTTTCAAACAACTTCTTATCAATTCCTTTTATAAAATTTTTTATAATTTCCATCTTTACAGTCATATTCCATCCCTTCATCATATCAACCCTTATTTTTGTACATATATAAGTTTTTCTTTCTTTAAAATTTTGGGAGGCACTTTCTTCTAAAAGACCAAAATACACCCCAAATCTAGTGTGTGGCACTGATCTATATACCAGCCTGATCATATTTGATCACATTCTGGTTTTTTTTTGTTGTTGTTGTTTTGTTTTGCTTGTTTTTGTTTGTTTTTATCTTTATCTTTATCTTTTTCTTTTTCTTTTTTCTCTCTTTCCATTTCTTTTTCCACTGCTTCAGGTCTTTCCTGATTTGTTTAGAGTATATTTTCTGGGGACGTTGTTACTCTGCTAGCATTTTGTTCTCGCATTAATCTATTCTCCTCTGCACAAAATGACAAGACGGAAAAAATCACCTCAACAAAAAGAACAAGAGGTAGTTCCGACTGCCAGGGACCTACTCAATACGGACATTAGTATGATGTCAGATCTAGAGTTCAGAATCATCACTTTAAAGATACTAGCTGGGCTTGAAAAAAATATGGAAGTTATTAGAGAAACCCTTTCTGGAGAAGTAAAAGAACTAAAATCCAACCAAGTAGAAATCAAAAAGGCTATTAATGAGGTGCAATAAAAAATGGGGGCGCTAACTGCTAGGATAAATGAGGCAGAAGAGAGAATCAGTGATATAGAAGACCAAATGATGAAAAATAAAGAAGCTGAGAAAAAGATAAACAACTACTGGATCACGAGGGCAGAATTCGAGAGATAAGCGATACCATAAGATGAAACAACATTAGAATAATTGGGATCCCAGAAGAAGAAGAAAGAGAGAGAGGGGCAGAAGGTATAATGGAGCAAATTATAGCAGAGAACTTCCCTAATTTGGGGAAGGAAATAGGCATGAAAATCCAGGAAGCACAGAGAACCCCTCTCAAAATCAATAAAAATAGGTCAACACCCTGACATCTAATAGTAAAATTTACGAGTCTCATAGACAAAGAGAAAATCCTGAAAGCAGCTTGGGAGAAGAGATATGTAACCTACAATGGTAGAAACATTAGATTGCCAACAGACCTATCCACAAACACCTGGCAGGCCAGAAAGGACTGGCAGGATATATTCAGAGCACTAAATGAGAAAAATATGCAGCCAAGAATACTATATCCAGCTAGGCTGTCATTGAAAATTGAAGGAGAGATAAAAAGCTTCCAGGACAAACAAAAACTAAAGGAATTTGCAAACAGGAAACCAGCCGTACAAGAAATCTTGAAAGGGGTCCTCTAAGCAAAGAGAGAGACCCTAAAAGCAACAAAGACCAGAAAGGAACACAGACAATATATGGTAACAGTCACCTTACAGGCAATACAATGGCACTAAATTCCTATCTTTCAATAGTTACCCTGAATGTAAATGGGCTAAATGCCCCAATCAAAAGACACAGGCTATCAGATTGGATTAAAAAACAAGACCCATCAATATGCTGTCTGCAAGAGATTCATTTTAGAACCAAAGACACCCCCAGATTGAAAGTGAGGGGGTGGAAAACCATTTACCATGCTAATGGATACCAAAAGAAAGCTGGGGTAGCAATCCTTATATCAGACAAATTAGATTTTAAACCAAAGACTGTAATAAGAGATGAGGAAGGACATTATATCCTACTTAAAGAGCCTATCCAACAAGAAGATCTAACAATTTAAATATCTATGCCCCTAACATGGGACCAGCCAATTATATAAGGCAATTAATAACAAAAGCAAAGAAACACATCGACAACAATACAATAATAGTGGGGGACTTTAACACCCCCCTCACTGAAATGGACAGATTGTCTAAGCAAAAGATCAACAAGGAAATAAAGACTTTAAATGACACACTGGACCAAATGGACTTCACAGATACATTCAGAACATTCCATCCCAAAGCAACAGAATACACATTCTTCTCTAGTGCCCATGGAACATTCTCCAGAATAGATCACATCCTAGGTCATAAATCAGGTCTCAACCGGTACCAAAAGATTGGGATCATTCCCTGCCTATTTTCAGACCACAATGCTTTGAAACTAGAACTCAATCACAAGAGGAAAGTCGGAAAGAACTCAAATACATGGAGGCTAAAGAGCATCCTACTGAAGAATGAATGGGTCAACCAGGAAATTAAAGAAGAATTAAAAAAATACATGGAAACCAATGAAAATGAAAACACAACTATTCAAAATCTTTGGGATGCAGCAAAGGCAGTCCTAAGAGGAAAGTATATAGCAATACAAGCCTTTCTCAAGAAGCAAGAAAGGTCTCAAGTACACAACCTAACCCTACACCTAAAGGAGCTGGAGAAAGAACAGCAAATAAAGCCTAAACCCAGCAGGAGAAGAGAAATCATAAAGATCAGAGCAGAAATCAATGAAATAGAAACTAAAAGAACAGTAGAACAGATCAACGAAACTAGGAGCTGGTTCTTTGAAAGAATTAACAAGATTGATAAACCCCTGGCCAGACTTATCAAAAAGAAAAGAGAAATGACCCAAATCAACAAAATCATGAATGAAAGAGGAGAGATCACAACCAACACCAAAGAAATACAAACAATTATAAGAACATATTATGAGCAACTCTATGCCAGCAAATTAGATAACCTGGAAGAAATGGATGCATTCCTAGAGATATATCAACTACCAAAACTGAACCAGGAAGAAATAGAAAACCTGAACAGACCTGTAACCACTAAGGAAATTGAAGCAGTCATCAAAAATCTCCCAAAAAACAAAAGCCCAGGGCCAGATGGCTTCCCAGGGGAATTCCACCAAACATTTAAAGAAGAACTAATACCTATTCTTCTGAAACTGTTCCAAAAAATAGAAATGGAAGGAAAACTTCCAAACTCGTTTTATGAGGCCACCATTACCTTGATCCCAAAACCAGACAAAGACCCCATCAAAAAGGAGAATTACAGACCAATATCCCTGATGAACATGGATGCAAAAATTCTCACCAAAATACTAGCCAATAGGATCCAACAGTATATTAAAAGGATTATTCACCACGACCAAGTGGGATTTATCCCTGCGCTGCAAGGTTGGTTCAACATCCACAAATCAATCAATGTGATACAATACATTAACAAAAGAACGAACAAGAATCATATGATCCTCTCAATAGATGCAGAGAAAGCTTTTGACAAAGTACAGCATCCTTTCTTGATCAAAACTCTTCAGAGTATAGGGATCGAGGGTACATACCTCAATATCATAAAAGCCATCTATGAAAAACCTACAGTGAATATCATTCTCAATGGGGAAAAACTGAGAGCTTTCCCCCTAAGGTCAGGAACGCGGCAGGGATGTCCACTATCACCACTGCTATTCAACATAGTATTGGAAGTCCTAGCCACAGCAATCAGACAACAAAAAGAAATAAGGCATCCAAATCAGCAAAGAAGAATTCAAACTCTCACTCTTTGCAGATGATATGATACTTTATGTGGAAAACCCCAAAGACTCCACCCCCAAACTGCTAGAACTCATATAGGAATTCAGTAAAGTGGCAGGATATAAAATCAATGCACAGAAATCAGTGGCATTCCTATACACCAACAACAAGACAGAAGAAAGAGAAATTAAGGAGTCGATCCCATTTACAATTGCACCCAAAACCATAAGATACCTAGGCATAAATCTAACCAAAGAGACAAAGGATCTGTACTCAGAAAACTATAAAATACTCATGAAAGAAATTGAGGAAGACACAAAGAAATGGAAAAACGTTCCATGCTCATGGATTGGAAGAACAAATATTGTGAAGATGTCAATGCTACCTAGAGCAATCTACACATTCAATGCAACCCCCATCAAAATACCATCCACTTTTTTTCAAAGAAATGGAACAAATAATCCTAAAATTTGTATGGAACCAGAAAAGACCCCGCATAGCCAGAGGAATGTTGAAAAAGAAAAGCAAAGCTGGCGGCATCACAATTCCGGACTTCCAGCTCTATTACAAAGCTGTCATCATCAAGACAGCATGGTACTGGCACAAAAACAGACACATAGATCAATGGAACAGAATAGAGAGCCCAGAAATGGACCCTCAACTCTATGGTCAACTCATCTTTGACAAAGCAGGAAAGAATGTCCAATGGAAAAAAGACAGTCTCTTCAACAAATGGTGTTGGGAAAATTGACAGCCACATGCAAAAGAATGAAACTGGACCATTTCCTTACACCACACACAAAAATAGACTCCAAATGGTTGAAAGACCTCAATGTGAGACAGGAGTCCCTCATAATCCTAAAGGAGAACACAGGCCGCAGCCTCTTCGACCTCAGCCACACAACTTCTTCCTAGAAACATCGCCAAAGGCAAGGGAAGCAAGGGCAAAAATGAACTATTGGGACTTCATCAAGATAAAAAGCTTTTGTAAAGCAAACGAAACAGTCAACAAAACCAAAAGAACCGACAGAATGGGAGAAGATATTTGCAAATGACCTATCAGATAAAGGGCTAGTATCCAAAATCTATAAAGAACTCATCAAACTCAACACCCAAAGAACAAAGAATCCAATCAAGAAATGGGCAGAAGACATGAACAGACATTTTTCCAAAGAAGACATCCAAATGGCCAACAGACACATGAAAAAGTGCTCAACATCGTTCGGCTTCAGGGAAATCCAAATCAAAACCTCAATGAGATACCACCTCACACCAGTCAGAATGGCTAAAATTAACAGGTCAGGAAACGACAGATGTTGGTGGGGATGCGGAGAAAGGGGAACCCTCCTACACTGTTGGTGGGAATACAAGCTGGTGCAGCCACTCTGGAAAACAGTATGGAGGTTCCTCAAAAAGTTGAAAATAGAGCTACCATATGACCCAGCAATTGCACTACTGGGTATTTACCCCAAAGATACAAATGTAGGGATCCAAAAGGGTACGTGCACCCCGATGTTTATAGCAGCAATGTCCACAATAGCCAAACTGTGGAAAGAGCCAAGATGTCCATCGACAGATGAATGGATAAAGAAGATGTGGTATATATATACAATGGAATATTATGCAGCCATCAAAAGGAATGAGATCTTGCCATTTGCAACGACGTGGATGGAACTAGAGGGTATTATGTTGAGCGAAATAAGTCAAACAGAGAAAGACATGTATCATATGACCTCACTGATATGAGGAATTCTTAATCTCAGGAAACAAACTGAGGGTTGCTGGAGTTGGGGGGTGGGGTGGGAGGGATGGGGTGACTGGGTGATAGACACTGGGGAGGGTATGTGCTCTGGTAAGCGCTGTGAATTGTGCAAGACTGTTGAATCTCAGATCTGTACCTCTGAAACAAATAATGCAATATATGTTAAGAAAAAAAAAAGAAGAAGAAGGTAGCAGGAGGGGAAGAATGAAGCGGGGGAAATCGAAGGGGTAGACAAACCATGAGAGACGATGGACTCTGAAAAACAAACTGAGGGTTCTAGAGGGGAGGGGGGTGGGAGGATGGGTTAGCCAGGTGGTGGGTATTGAGGAGGGCACATTCTGCATGGAGCACTGGGTGTTATGCACAAACAATGAATCATGGAACACTACATCTAAAACTAATGATGTAATGTATGGGGATTAACATAAGAATAAAAAAAATGGTCATCTTCTTGGGATACTTTCTTTTTATTTTTTATTTTTGTAGACTTTAATTATACATATATTATAAACACCCAAAAGACACTGTTACTGTCTTAATCACTTAACATTCATTGGATTTACCTACACAGTACCTCTTTTCATCATTTCAATCTTTCCATCTAGGTTTTTCTTCTACCTGAACAATTCTCTCCAGTATTTCACTTAGATCTGGCAATAAATACTTTTTGTTTGCTTAATTTATTTTGGGTTTTTTCTATTTTTTATAATCATTTATTTTATTTTATTATGTTATGTTAATCACCATACATTACATCATTAGTTTTTGATGTAGTATTCCATGATTCCTGGGATATTCAATCGAGGTAATTAGGCATTGTTTGCTGTGTGGTGGGGTTGGGGGGGCAAGTGACTCCAATCCTGGCTTGTTTTTTTCTTTTTTATCATTTTCAGGACTGTGACTTTGTAGAAGATTACACACCAGTTACAGATTGGGAGTAGATAGTCCTTTATTTTGGTTTATCTGACAATTCTTGGGATTTCTTTTCAGGTTTGCCTCCTTGGCAAGAATATCCCCGAGGTGACGCTGGGTTCTTTTCACCACATCCTTCAGGTGATGCTCCATCACTTCCTCCTGTTCCTGATGAGGCTCATTGGTTTGCCAGGTCTCCGCTCTGTGAGCTGCTCTTTCCTCAGTAACTCATGGCTGTCTCAGCTGTAGTACTTTAAAACTGTGTGAGTGTCCTCTTCAATTGTAATCTATCCCTGTATTTCTTTCTACATGTATGTACTCGATTTTCCAGTTTTATTCAATGGGTTACAATCTCTTCCTATCATTAGTGACCGTGATGCCCAAATCGTGCCTGATGGGTGGGTGAAACCCCTCACGTTAGCTCTGTGTCCTGTGGATGTGTCCCCATCCCCTGTGTAGCACAAGATGCTTCAGGCTCATCATGTGCTCTCCCAGCCTGGAATCAGCCATTTCTCTGAAAAGCCCTAGTTCCTTGCAGTCGAAAATGACATTTATAAGCCAAAAATGGGCACAAGGTATGCTCATTGCTCTTACAATGTCATGTTTCTAAGAACTGTCTGTGGAGAGAGGTAGGGGATATGTGTTTTTACACAAAGACAAACACACACATTTCTATCTCTCTCTACCAATCTTATCATGTATTCATAGGAAAGCATGACACTTCTCCAACATTGAGAAACTCCTGAAACCATGTAGCTTTAATATATTTACTTACTTGATCAATCCCCTTTCATGTAACTAACCCTCACTCCATCCCTTCACACTCATGTATGCCCCCACCATGCTACTTGGGTTCTTCACATTGTAGTTAGGCTTCAGGAGCTCTCGCCAGACCAACCCTCTGTGTGGGCACCCTTCTCACCGACCTTGGGCTCCCACACCCATGCCAGGCTGCTCTTCCATGTGGACACCCTCTTCACCCTACTCATTTTCTAACCTGGAGTCACTGTGACTCCCTTCTCTACCTCTGACCCCCACTGTGGGGCTGTCTACCTGGTTATGCCCCACCTATGGCTTTAGGACTGAATTATCTAGGAAGAAAGCAAAGCAAGAGAAGAGAGAAGGGAAAGAAGGAATGGGGAGGGGAGGGAAGGAAAAGGAAGAATCCTGTGCAGCTTCTGATACCAGCTGAAATGAGCAAATGCTTTTAGCCTTTCTGTCCAATCAACTGGCCAATCAACTATCTCTGAAACCATGTTCACTGTGTTAGGACAATTGGGAGCTGAGGCTGGAACACAAAGAGAAAGCATGTTCCCTGCCTACCAGAACATAAGGGCAGATGAGATGAAAATGAATCATATAATACTAAGTGTCTCAATAGAGAGTTATAAAAAATATATGCTCCAAAACCTGTAGAGTTAAACTCTGAATATACTTTCTGAGCCATGGGCAAAGTCACAGTGGATTAACTTTCACCTATCTTTTTTTTTTTTTTTAATTTATTTGAGAGAGAGAGCATGAGCAGGAGGAGGCACAGAGGGAGAGGAAGAAGCAGACTCCCTGCTGAGCACAGAGCCCGACGTGGAACTCCATCCCAGGACCTTGGGATCATGACCTGAGCTGAAGGCAGATGCTCAACTGACTGAGCTACCCAGGTGCCCCAACTCTCACCTATCTTAACA
Source organism: Mirounga angustirostris (assembly GCF_029215605.1). Taxonomy (NCBI): domain Eukaryota; kingdom Metazoa; phylum Chordata; class Mammalia; order Carnivora; family Phocidae; genus Mirounga; species Mirounga angustirostris. Next base: position 173,771,573 of record NW_026991713.1, read on the forward strand.
TACCACATTGGAGTTCTGAACAAGCTCCAGCCACCCAGTGACTGTGATGGTCAAACCATTCAGTCGCTGGCTCTCACTCATCAGTTCTACGGATTCCCCCTTAATGTGCACAAAACCATCAGTTAATACTTTTGTAAAGAGGTGTTGATTGACTGGCTCAGTGTGATAGTTAACGTAAAATATTCAAAGTAAGGCATATGATATAAATGTCTCTAGCACAGTCATGACACTAATTCTTGTTTTCATTAAAGTTTGTTGATAAAATTGTTGAGAAAGTTTTATTCTTGATCTGTGCTCAGGGGAGAAGTTGGTACTAACTGGGGGTAGTCTGTGTGAACCAGACAGGCTGAGTCTACATCTCTGGCAATTATTACCACCTCCTTCACTCTCCACAATCTATAATGCTCCACACAGACACCAAAAAAGCCAAATGAATGTATGGAATCCCTAGTCACCCATCATGGGCAGTACATGAAGGCCATCTTCATTTCTGGGTTTTACTCACAAAGAAAATTGAGGTCTCTGGTGATCTGGGACACAGCTTCTTGAAGAACAAAGGGGAAGTCCTTAGAGAAAGTCAGGCTCTGTCCACACTCCCATCTCTTGGCTCAACCTTGAGAACAATGGGTTTTTCTGGTTGAATCAACCCTTGAGTACTTAATTTCAGGGGGATCTGCAACAGTTAAGCATAAGAGAACCAACAAATGAAACCCTGCCAACAACAGAAGCAAAGCAGGCAAGATACATGAAGGACAATAATGCATTACAAACATATAAATACTATTTTTAGATTCATCTATCTCTGATTCTTTAAAATTACTCTGTAAGCTGTCAAGACTGGAGCATGGAAGCATTCATCCATCACTCTTTCAACAGAATATCTATTGAATACTTACTCTGTACCAGGCTGGAGACACACTCATATTGGCTGGTGTTCTTTAGTGATTTTAATTTTAAGAAAAAAGGGTAAGTGTTTAAAATTTACAACAGGTTCTTAGCCATTGTGGCAAACAATTCTGAAAATTGCCAGAGTTAATTTTCATATGTTGAATCTTGAGTGTTTATTACACATTTTATTGTGTGGACATCCACACTGCTAAACATCCTGTCACCTCTGCCATGGAAACATCCATTCATGATGACAGATTGGGATGGGATGGGAGCACAGCCTGACCAGAGCCAGGCTTGTGGAAGGTGGAGCCAAGTGGCCAGGATGGCCTGGACCCTGGGAGTCCTTCACATCAGGCAGACATGCTTCACACCATTGAGTCTCAACCTTGCTTGCCCTTGAGAATCATGGGGGCACTTTTAAAGCCACACTCTGGGAGAATTACATTAGAGTTTCTGAGATGACCTGGGCATCCAGATTTTTAACAAACCCACTGATTCCCATGTACAATGAGGGTTTGAGAACCTCGGTCACCAGAGTATCGGTAAGTTATGGTGAAGAAGAGAATCCTTCAAAAGTCACATCGTGGTTATCATTGCACGTCATGACTATGCACAACATGTTCCCCTCCTTTCAGTGGACTTGAAAGAAATTTAAAATACTGCTCAGGATCATAGGTCTGTGCATAATGATGTCACATGAATGGTACTGACTACATGACCCTTATGACTGGGTGGTCATAAACCACAGATGTGGCACTCAAGAGCTGAAGTTCCCTTCAAGGTCACAGATAGAACAAATTACTAAGGATAAACGAGCCCCACCCCCACCACACACACACGACACCTATTCCATATCTGTTAGTTTTTAAAAAAATAAAATATTCTTTTTGAAGAAAATTCTCTCTCTGACCTGTGTCTCTTTACAAGGTTTGAAGGAGAAGTTCTGCAGGACTCTGACCAGGGCAAGTTTCATGTTCATGATCGCAAACCTCATCCCAAGGCAGTTTCGAGGTCCAGTTCCAAAAGGCAGGTATGTATAAGGATTTATGTTGTCCTTGTTCTTCTTACTGAACCTGGCTCCACATTACAAGTTGGAAACAAGTTAGTGAAACATAAAAATCACAAGAGCTACATATTCAGGGTTCTCAACCAGGGGTACATAGGAAACTTTGATAGGCTGGATACTGAAGTTCTGCTATGCTTATCTGCTGTGACAATTATAAGCTGCAGGTCGTTGGATACCCCTTCCCCTATGGGAGCATTCAATCTTGTTGAAGAGATGAGAGATGAATGCTTTTGAAAAGATTTATCTTAAACACTAGAATTATATTTAGGGTGGTGAGATGTTCACACTCTGAAAGGCAAGCAAGAAATGAGCCTGACTGAAGGAGAGGTAGGATTCTGCCTACACTGACTGACATTGGTCATCTATCCATGGAAAAAGGAAGCAGGAGAAATGCCTCCCATGATTTACATTGTTATTTTTTCCCTTGGCTTCCCTACCCTCCCTGCTAGGACCACCCCTAACCACTTAAACAGATCAGATTTTCAGATGATTTACATAGGCACGTGATGCTATTCCACTATAATCACACTCACAGATATGAATAATCACTATAAATCCTGAGTTTTTGTCTATCTGTTCCACAAAACTATAAATTCCTTGAAGGTTAGACTTACACTTTATTCCAAATTCATTCCTCCATATTTATATCAAGGAAACATGTGTTTTTGGGGAAAGTGATAATGGCATTGTGGTGAGGTATTATTTAAAACTCGTTATATTATGGAGAAGATACTGAAATGTTTACAGATGATATGCCTTAAAGTAATATGGAAAACAGATAAGGAATTATAATGGTGTGTGGATGGGGCAGCTGATAATGGGTTAGTGGTTGTTGGGCAGGTGATGGGCACATAGAGTTCATTAAAAGTATTTCATAGACTTGTCTCTATAGAATATGCTTGTGCATATGTCAAAAATTCTCCACAGTAGGGGCACCTGGGTGGCTTAGTTGGTTAAAGGTCTGCCTTTGGCTCAGGTCATGATCTTAGGGTCTTGGGATCAAGTCCCACATTGAGCTCCCCGCTCAGCGGGGAGTCTGCTTCTTTCTGGTCCTCGGCCCCTCCCCCTACTTGTGCTCTTTATACCCCTCCCCCGTCTCTCTCTCTCTCTGTTTCTCTCTCTCAAATAAATAAAATCTTTAATAAAATTATCCATAATAGGCACTTTTAATACATGGATTTCATACGCCTGGCACAGTCCCTGACACACATAGGTAAGCACTTCCTCTCGTGGCTGAATCAATCACAGACAAGTACCAGGAGTGCTCTCTGGTTTCCATTCGAGAAGCTACAGGAGAGGGAACTCCTGAGCTTATGGGAACCATCAGGTCTCCTGGTCTAGAAAACGGATGACTTGGTCATTCTTGAGTTCTTTCAGCAAGTACTATGTGTAGATGCATTGCTAGCACTAGGGACACCATGCAACAGGAGAAGGGCTCTGCCAGCAGGGAGTTAGGGGTAGGGGCTAAACGTCTAGATCCCTAAAAAGTTCATCCAAATTTTGCTCACCAATACAATAAACAGGAAAGCACGGACTTTAGCAGAATTCAAGCTGCACCCAAAGCCACACTCTGCTCTGAATGATCAGAACAGAAAGCTCAAGAACCCTCCAAGGAGGATGTCTCAGACAGCTAGAGAGCAGATGAGCTTGCTTTGGATGAACCCCTGATCCTGACAGAGGTGGGAGCTGACACAGGACTGCAGCCACAGACAGCACAGGACCTTTGCACACCTCCGTCCTCAGGAGGTTGTTCCTCCTGCCGGCGATGTGAACTCAGCTCAACAGCCTCTGCTCTCACACTACAGCTATCAGAATCTGTGGTCCAGGGTTACAAAAATGGAATGTGAGAATGTGAGGAGTAAATTCAGAGAGCTAGACAGAGCAGAAAAACTTTTTTTTTTTTTAAAGATTTTATTTATCTATTTGAGACAGAGAGAATGAGAGAGACAGAGAGCACATGAGAGGCGGGAGGGTCAGAGGGAGAAGCAGGCTCCCTGCTGAGTAGGGAGCCCGATGCGGGACTCGATCCCGGGACTCCAGGATCATGACCTGAGCCGAAGGCAGTCGCCCAACCAACTGAGCCACCCAGGCGCCTGAGAGCAGAAAAACTTAAAGGGAAAAAAAAGCCCCATTTTCTTAAATGAGATAATGGTGAAGTATATTATGGTATATGCATATAATCACAAACACAAATACAGTATGTTTTTATAGCTTACTGTTACATTAAGTAAGTAGTTCAAAAATATATAATGCCATCCTAACTCTTAGTAATCTATGTATGCATAGAAAAATATCCACAAGGACATATATCACATGATTAATAATGATGTATGTGACTGGTGATGACATTAATTTTCTTTTTTCTCAACTACAGTTTGCAAAATTTTGACAACAATGATCATTTTGTAATAAGAAAAATACTTCTAAAAATAAAAAGATGTACAAATAAATAATTGTACAACCACATGCTTGTCATCTATACTAAGGAAATATCAGAATATCCTTCAACATGAGGGTGGGTTCCCCTTTCCAGGGTTCCCTGTACCTTTCAGGACGGAACTCCTCAGGCTCTGGCCAGAGATCCAGGTCTCGGTGAAGAGTAAAGACCGGCACCATCACCACTATCCCTTCGGGAATGAATACACCACTGATTTCCACATCTTTCTTACAGACCCTCTCAAGTCTACCACCGATTGGGTATAATCTGAGAGTCTCATTCAACACCATGTCCAGATACTCCATCTGTAGAAGGGCATCATAAGTGGGCAATGCCTGGAAGGAAAGAAACAGATTTTGATACATTGAGATTTGGGATCAACGTTCAACTCACTCTACACACTGCTACTGAAGAGTTAGGAACACCTAAGAATAATTTGCTTTGATAAAGGGCATTTATGGACATTTTAATGTCTACCATGTCCTTTGACCTGCTCAATGGCCCACTGACATGTATGCAATAGTAATGACAAGGGGAGACTGCAGGGACAACCCCCTAAACAGGACCTGAATCCTTCCCAATACCAGGTATGGTTTTTCTTCCTCATGTGAACTAAAGTGACTAATAGATTGTGAACCTTAATCTTTTTAAAAATTTTTTTAAAATTCAATTTAGTTAACATAGAGTGTATTATGAATTTCAGGGGTAGAATTTAGTGATTCATTGGTTGCATATAACACCCAGTGTTCATTACATCCGGTGCCCTCCTTAATGCCCATCATCCAGTTACCTCATCCCCCCACCCCCTCCCCTCCAGCAACCCTCAGTTTGTTTCCTATACTTAAGAGTCTTTTATGGTTTGCCTCCCTCTCTGTTTTTCTCTTATTTTATTTTCCCTTCCCTATGACCCTTAGTCTTAAGTGAAGTTGAAGTCACCATTCCCTTTCAAAACAGGGGTCACACATCTGCACCATGGAAGAAGAATGTGCAACAGAAAATATTCCCTCTTCCACATAAACTCTTCTAGTGGAAATATCCTGCTCCCTACATTTTCAATTATATTTACAGTATTTAGAGAGAAACACTCTATTATATAAAAAGTATAAATAATTGGGGGAGACACTACTTCCTTTCAACCCAAGTAGGGCAAGAGAAGGGTAGGATTGGATGCTACCAAATGTGGACACACAATGTCAGTTCTATGGAACGTTATATAGAGGATCAGAACCCTACTCTCAGTCCACCCTCTGTTGCTGGAAGGGTCTCCTTGTTGTTGCTTCAGGGTTTCACTGTTTGCCAAATAAGGCACTCCATCCCCAGAGGCCAGGTCTCTTCATAAGTAGGGAACTCCAAGTTGGGCAGGGATCAGTAAACAGTGTGGTCAATATGTGCCTATCACTTGGTGTTATGTACATATTTTTTATTTATTTGAGAGAGGGAGAGGGAGAGAGAGAGAGAGAGAGATCACGAGCAGGGGTGGGGGCAGGGGGGGCAGACTCCCCACTAATCAGGGAGCCCGATGTGGAACTCGATCCCAGGACCCTGGGACCATGATCCAACCCGAAGGAAGACCCTTAACCGACAGAGCCACCCAGGAGCCCTGCTGTTATATTTAAGAGCCAACACTGTAGAGGTTAGAGGTCGATCAGGATCTAGGCACCCTGGCTCCTAGCTTGGCTTCTTCACCACTAGTTATATGATAATTTAAAACGTTATGATGTCTCTCTGTAGCCCAGTTTCCTGAGTTGTTACATGGAGATAATAGGGTTGCCATTTCATAGGGTGTGTGGCAGAGACACTCACTGTCCACCCAATAACCATGAAGACCCCCATAGTTCCCAGCCCATGGGAACTTAAGGGAAACTACTTTGCAAATCGGCTGTGAACTGATGAGATGGATGTCAGTTCAGGGCCAAACATTTGAAAAGCAAGAAAGCAACACTCTAGTTCCTTGTTCCCCAGCCAACAATTAGTCCCCAAGTTCCAGATAATGCAGGTATAAAAAAGTGGAGCCTCTTTCCCCAGTATCACCGAATAACTATATGAAGCAGAGACTCATCCCCATGTTGGACATGCTAATGAGTTAGAAGTAAACCTTTCTATGAAAACCCACTTGGTTTGAGGGCTAATGTGTTACTGAGACATAACCAAGCGTATCCTGACTCCCTCTTCAGGTAGGTATCACTCACCTTATTGGGGAAAGTTGCATCAATCTCCTCCTGCAATTTCTGCTGGACATCAGGGTGAGTGGCCAATTCATACACAAGGAAGGAAAGAGAAGTGCTAGTGGTCTCGTAGCCAGCAAAAATAAAGATAATAGATTGGGCCACGAGCTCCAGATCAGAGAGAGCTAAAAGAAGCAAAGACATTTTAGCTAGAGCAGCTGAATATAAAACATCACAGTTTAGATGATGAGAAATCTATTGGAAACTCCCAATTCCCTTGGGGGGAAATGTAAAAGCAATTCAGAATCAAACTCACAGTGGTTTGCACTCTGTCTACCTACAGAGCCAGAAAAGCAAGAAATTGTCTTGATGTGCTTATTCCCATGGTCTATACTATTCTTGGCCATCTGCTCCTGCTCATGCCACCCTCCCCACCAATTTCAGGAGCTGGCATTTCTGTCTAATGCACACAGAGTTTTCTGTATGTCCTTTGGAGAATCTGAAAAGGACTTCAGTCCTAAGTCACATGGGATAGCATTCTCCCCCAGGAAAATTTAAATCCTTCCAGCTAAAACAGAACTTAAATTTCTTTAGAGAGTTTGCAATGCTAAGGCTTAATTATCAGGAAAAAATGAATGATCTTTCATCTAAACATATTTGCAGGAACTTAAGAGAACACAATTGAGCTACAGATAAACTCTTGCTGCTCAAAGTGTGGGATCTGCAGCATCTGGGAACTTATTAGAAATGCAGAATCTCAAACTTCACCCTAAAAGTATCAAATCAAAATCTGACCTTTCATGAGATGTGGTGATTTGTGTGCACAACCTACCTTGAGAAGCACAGATTATACCTTTCTGAGGTCTCAGCTAATAGAAGACCTGGCACACAACTTCTCAAGTGGATGATCTCCAAGGTGTACAGAAACTATGACACAGACAAAGTGAGAAGAGTCGATAGAACTAGGATAATCCATGCCATTAAAGGAGCAGAAGAAAGAATGTGTCAATAGCAGGGTACTGGCTGGCAAGAAATATAGACAAACTGAATGCAGTGAATGGAATTAGCAATGCCTATTCAATCATGGCCTGAATCAGTGACCTTCCTTAGTGAACGGCCCCACTCTGAATATAAGTTGGCATCTCCTTTGATTTTCTCCTGGCAGAAAGACAGCATGGTCATGCTCTGATCTCTTTGATCAGAACTGTATCAGGACATTTGGATACGTAGAGCACTGAAATGAACTTGGCACTTGCCACAAACACATAACTCACAACTAAAAACCATAAAAAAGTGTAAGAAAGGTCTATAGAGTTCTGATTTCCCAGTCATACTTTCTGTGATGCTGCTGTGGAAAATTCAACTATCAAATTCTTGCTCTTGATTACCATGAACCCCATGATAATCAAACTTTAGAGCTGTGCTGTCCAATAAGGTAGCCACTTGCCAGATGTGGCTATTTATATTTAAGTTTTACTTAATTATATTAAATAGAATATAAGATTCAGATCTTCAGTGACACTAGCCACATGTCAAGTGCTCAATAACCACATGTGTGTAGTGGTTCATAGAACCAAGCATATATAGAATATTTCCTTTATCACAGAAAGTAGTAGAACTAGATAGATAGAGATAAATAGATAGATGATAGATAGAAAAAAATAGAAGTAGTCATAGTTATAGATATATAGATATATATGGAGAGAGTGAGTGGTGTCATAGAGTAAGCCCATCGTTTTTCTCTAGAATCAACTGTTATATATTCAAGAATTTTGTGCGATGGTTGTCAAACCATAGATAGCTTGAAATTAACCACAATGGGAATATTTCAGTCATAGAAACAACAATTAAGTCAAGACTCCTTTTTTCTTTCAGATGCAGAGACCATAATTACATCACTGGTTATGGATATAGAAATATTTATCTTCATCAGTCCTGTGTAAATATATTTGATGTTCTTTGCTTGGCCCACTGAGAGGAAATAGAAACAAAGAAACCCTTGTAGCAATGAGCACTCCTAGATCCCAGATTTTGCTTTCTAAATACCATTTCTCACTAAAAGGAAACAGAGCTTCTTGGAGAAGTGGATGATTCCAGGGCTCATCAGGGGAAACAGAAGAGAAACCTGGAATGTCTCATACCAGAATGCAAGGAAATGCTCAGAAAATAAATGGGAAAAAGACACAGAATACTCTATGTGCTATAATGGTGGATATACATCATTATACATACGTCTAAACCCATAGCATGTACAACACCAAGGCTGAACTGTAATGTAAACTATTGATTTGGGGTGGTAATAATCTGTCATTGTAGGGGCACTGATTGTAACAAAATTACCACATCGTGAGGGATTTTGATAGTGGGAGATGCAGTATGTAGGTGGGGCAGAAGGGATATGGGATAAGTCTCTGTGTCTTTCAATTTTGCAGCGAACATAAAACTGCTATAAAAAATAAAGTCTAGGGGCACCTGGGTGGCTCAGTTGTTAAGCACCTGTCTTCAGCTCAGGTCATGATCCAGGGGTCCTGGGATCGAGCCCCGCATCGGGCTCCCTGCTCAGCGGGAGGCCTGCTTCTCCCTCTCCTACTCCCCCTGTTTGTGTTTCCTCTCTCATGTGTCTCTCTGTCAAATAAATAAATAAAATCTTTTAAAAAAATAAAGTCTATAGAACCCATAAAGAAGAAGAAAGAGAAAAAAAAGGACACAGGAGCCCACTTAAAATGGCTTCTAGAGGACAAATCTGAAAGAATTGACAATCTAAATTTAAAAAAATGTAAGAGACTAAGTAATATTAAGATCATACTGACATATATAAATAAACTAATACAATAATGATGATGAATGGAAAGCCCACCCTAACAATGGACCATCACTCTAAATGTAGAAGAAATGGTAGAAGTAGAAAGCCATCATTTTGCAACCATCATAGTAATAATAGTTTTAGTCAAATACCATCCACGGATGGTAAAAGTAGTAGGTGATGGTTTAAAGACAAACACCACATGTACACAGTCGCAAAGTCATCCTGCACTAGTTACTTCTTAATTACAAAAGGAAAAAAAACTTGGGAGTAGATTAAGCCAGTGAACACAAGTTTAACCAAGTGTTCCAAAAGAAGGTTGCCAATACTGGGGCCAGGTGCCTCCTGACGTGATGAGCCTTGATGTGAATTTCCAGGCCAAGGGTCTGATTAAATGGGTCTGGATTAGGCTGGAGGACTGACATTGGAAACACGCTCCCATGTGGCAGACCACTGACTGCTTTGTCTAACATTGCCCTTCAAGCTTTGAAAAAACTGTGGCTGTGTTCTTCTGGAAAATGCTCTGGCTACCATTTGTATCTGAACATGTGTCTTTCTTTGATTTTCTGATATTCCATCTGCTAAAAATCTTCCTCCATATCTCAGAACCACCCCCTGTCTCTGAGCCACCCCATCAAGAGTCATCTGGAGCTCTCCTTGCTTACCTTTATGGGTGTCTATTTCTTTGGAATTCTGGGAGTTAATCATCAGCTGAAGAAAATCCACTCGGTGCTGGAAACAGAAAGAGACATTTCAATGACAAAAAGTCACTTGTGAAGTCAGAAATAAAACAGGGATGGAGTATCTAACTTCTTTCCTGAGAATATGGCCCCTTTACATCCAGAAGGTTTTTTATTGTTATGTTAATCACCATACATTACATCATTAGTTTTTGATGTAGTGTTCCATGATTCACTGTTTGTGCATAACGCCTAGTGCTCCATGCAGAACGTGCCCTCTTTAATACCCATCACCAGGCTAACCCATCCTCCCACCCCCCTCTAGAACCCTCAGTCTGTTTTTTAGAGTCCATCGTCTCTCATGGTTCGTCTCCCCCTCCGATTTCCCCCCCTTCATTCTTCCCCTCCTGCTATCATCTTTTTTTTTTTTCTTAACATATATTGCATTATTTGTTTCAGAGGTACAGATCTGAGATTCAACAGTCTTGCACAATTCACAGCGCTTACCAGAGCACATACCCTCCCCAGTGTCTATCACCCAGTCACCCCATTCCTCCCATCCCACCCCCCACTCCAGCAATGCTGTTTGTTTCCTGAGATTAAGAATTCCTCATATCAGTGAGGTCATATGATACATGTCTTTCTCTGTTTGACTTATTTCGCTCAGCATAATACCCTCCAGTTCCATCCACGTCATTGCAAATGGCAAGATCTCATTCCTTTTGTACATCCAGAAGTTTAACTAGTGTTTCCAGAGTCATCAGTGAACAAAAATGTCCAGCTACAAATCTTGGAGAGCATGATATTTCCCTGACAGGAATCCAGCCATTATGTCCCATTGCTTTTTGGTTCTTGCCCTCTCTGATCCTCAGCTTCTCTGGCTTTTGAACACAGCTTCCTGGCCCAAGTATTTCCTGCTCCCTTTCCTGTCATACCTACTAGCTGGGGAGAGAGTCCCTGACTTCAGTCCTTTTGTTTTTCCAGCCTTAATTCTTTTTTTTTTTTAAGATTTTATTTATTTATTTGAGAGAGAGAGAATGAGAGACAGCATGAGAGGGAGGACGGTCAGAGGGAGAAGCAAACTCCCTGTCGAGCAGGGAGCCCTATGCGGGACTCGATCCCGGGACTCCAGGATCATGACCTGAGCCGAAGGCAGTCGCTCAACCAACTGAGCCACCCAGGCGCCCCCAGCCTTAATTCTTAATGAATGGTCACATAGACCAATTCCCTGACCTCTGCAGAGTCCACGGGCAGCTTCTGCGTCAGCATCTTCCAATGCCCCACCCTCCCAGAACTCTGCACAATCTTCAGAGACATCCTGGGGAACCAGCCCTGTCTCCTTGTCCTACACACATCTTAGTGCTGGCCGCCAAGTCTCAGGAAGGCAAAGCCTACTCGGCCAGCTTGCAGCCTCAGTGTCCAAAGAAGACACTTGCCCACTCCACATTATGATATTATTATTATTATTATGTTATTAACATAACCAGGTGCCTGAGGGGAACTTCCACTGGAGACTGTAAGAAAAGAGGCTTAGAATTGAAGGGATTCTTTGTCACTGTAAGATCTGGCAAAATCATACTACCAGGAAAAATATTTTACACAGTAATTTTTAAGTTTTGACAATTTATTGAAAGGAAGTGGTAGTTTTTCCTCTCACTGAAGATTATGCAGTGACATACTCGTTGGCAAGCTTATTCTTAAATTTTAAACATTGTCTCTCTGACTCATCTTCTTATCTCCTTCCCTGACCTCCACCTTCTTCATTCTCTCTAAAATGTTAGAAGTCTCCTGCTCTAAACCCTATAGTTCTCTACCTACCATAAAAACCTATTTAGAAGTGTGTACATCAGATGTATACAGTTCAATAACAGATCAAAAGTGAACATGCACATGTAACCACCACCAGATTTACCTTTTGTTTATCTTTGAGGCGACTTTCCTTCATCCTTTTTACAGATTTCATGAAAAAATCAGTAACACGTTTTGGAAATAGCCAGATATTTAATATTTCAAAAACTGGGATAAGGAATGGAAACAGTGCTATAAGGAAAAAAAGCAATGGAAATATCAGTGAAAATGCAAAATTGCCCTGGAGCAATTATAATTTGGTCTACCAACCTGAGGATTAAAAGACACCAGGATTCATTCATATCGGAGTTATTCCCTCTATGACCTTTACTTGAACTTTCAAGCCAATGGCTGAGCCAGAGCAAGTCACACATATGGGCCACCACTAGAACAGTCAGATCAGTGTCTCCTGCCACATCTTTGGAGTGACCAAAGGAACAGGATTACATTCCTGGATCTCTTAGCCTTTTATTTTGGACTAGAGCCTCAATAAAATCAATTACATTTCATACATTGTGATAAAAAATCCAAAAGTGAAATTAGGACTATAAACTCCTTTACAATAACATCAAGAAGAACAGAATACTTAGGAATAGCTTTAACAAAAGAAGTGCTTATGCTCTGAAAACCACAAATATTGTTGAAATAAATTAAAGAAGATCTATGTAAACGGAAAAACATCCAATGATCATGGATTAGAACTTAATATTGCCAAGATGGCAATACTCCTCAAACTGATCTACAGATGAATGTACTCCCTATAAGAATCCTAGCTGGCTTCTGTGTAGAAATTGACACACTGAAATTAAAATTCATATGGAGGGGCGCCTGGGTGGCTCAGTCATTAAGCACCTGCTTTGGCTCAGGTCCTGATCCCAGGGTCCTGGGATTGAGCCCCGCATTGGGCTCCCTGCTCAGTGGGAAGCCTGCTTCTCCCTCTCCCACTCCCCCTGCTTGTGTTCCCTCTCTCACTGTGTCTCTCTGTCAAATAAGTAAATAAAATCTTTAAAAATAAATAAATAAATAAAATAAAATTCATATGGAATGTAAGGAACCCAGAATGACCAAAACAATCTTGGAGGGAAAAAAAAAAAAGAATAAAACTGTAGAACTCCAACTTCCAGTTTCAAAACTTACCACAAAGCTATAATGATCAAGACAGTGTGGTTCAGGCATAAGGAGAGACATATAGATCAATGGAATTGAATTTGGAGTTCAAAATTATACCCATGTGTTTATGGTCAACTGAATTTTGAGAAGGTTTCCAATACCATTCAATGGAATAAGATAGTCTTTTCAATAAATGTTACTGGGACAAGTCACATGACCTCAGAAATTACAATAAATTCTTAAATATGACACTAAAATCACAGATAAAAATGGAAAAATGCATAAATTGTACATCATCAAAATTAAAAATTTTTTGCTACAAAGAACACTTTGAAGAAAGTGAAAAGACACCTACAGAATGGGAGAAAAAATTTTCAAATCATATATCTTAAGAGTCTTTTATCTAGAAGATGCAGACAACTCTTACAACTCAAAATCAGACAAACAACTGAACCAGAAATGGGCAAGAATTTGAATACACATTTAGCTAAAGAAGTTGTGCACCCCAATGCTCAAAGCAGCAATGTCCACAACAGCCAAACTGTGGAAGGAGCCAAGATGTCCTTCAACAGATGAATGGATAAAGAAGATGTGGTTCATATATACAATGGAATATTACTCAGCCATCAGAAAGGATGAATATCTACCATTTACATTGACATGGATGCAAGTGGAGGGTATTATGCTAAGTGAAATAAGTCAATCAGAGAAATACAATTATCATATGGTTTCACTCAAATGTGGAACATAAGAAATAGTACAGAGAACAATAAGGGTGTCGGTGGGGGGGAACTGAATGGAAATAAATCAGAGAAGGAGACAAACCATATGAGACTCTTCATTCCAGGAAACAAACTGAGGTTTGTGGAAAGGAATGTGGGTGGGGGGATGGGGTAACTGGGTGATGGGCATTAAAGAGGGCACCTGATATGACGAGAATTGGGTGATATACTCAACTAATGAATCACTGAATATTATATCAAAAACAAATGATGCATGGGCGCCTGGGTGGCTCAGATGGTTAAGCGTCTGCCTTCGGCTCAGGTCATGATCCCAGGGTCCTGGGATCGAGTCCCACATCGGGCTCCCGGCTCGGCGGGGAGCCTGCTTCTCCCTCTGACCCTCTCCCCTCTCATGCTGTTTCTCTCTCGCTCGCTCTCTAAAAAAAAATAAATAAAATATTTAAAAAAACAAAAACAAAAAAAAACAAATGATGCACTATACCTTGGATAACTGAATTTAAATAAAAAATTAAATTTAAAAAAGAAGTTATGAAATAGGCAACAAGCATATAAAAAGTTGCTCAACCTCACTAGTCATTGGAAATGCAAAACAAAACCACAATGGGATACCTTTCACACTCATTAAGATGGCCATCATCAAAAAGATAGACAAATGTAGACCAACTGTTGGCAAGGATGAGCAGAAACCAGAACCCTCATGTTTAACTGGTGGGAATGTAAAATGATGTCATTATTGTGGAAAACAGTTTGGCAGTTCCTTATTAAATTAAACACACTTTACCTTAGCAACATAGCAAGTTACAATACAAAGCATTGTACAAACAGCAAAGTTGCTTCACAATTCCATCTCAGAATACACACCCAAAAGAATTAAAAACGGGTATTCAAACAAAAACTTGTGCATGAATGTGGATAGCAGTACTATTCTTCACAATAGCCAAGAGTTGGAAACAACCCAAATGTCCCTCAAAAGATGGAAGGATAAACAAAATGCAGTATGCCCATACAATGGAATATTGTTCTGCCATAAAAAGAAAGTTCTGATGCATGCTGCAACATGGATGAACCTTGAAAACATTATGCTAATGAAGGAAGGCAGCCACAAAAATCACATGTTATATGATTCTATCTGTATGAAGAGTCCAGAAGAGGCAAATCTATCAGACAGAAAGCAGATTAGTGGTTGCTTAAGGCTAAGGAAAGTAGGTAGTGATAGTAAAAAAGTACAGGATTTCTGTGTTGACAACAATATTCCAACAATTAACTGCAGTAAACGTTACACATATCTTTGAATGCACCAAGAAGAGTTTTCAGTTTCCTTGAGTTATAACAGACATACAGTATTATATAAGATAAGGTGTACTGCATATATTTGACATACATATATAAAAATGATTACCACAATAAGATTAGTTAACATGCATCATCCCATATAGTTATAAAAACAAAATTTTCTGCCATTATGATGACAATTTACAAATACATCATACAGTAGTGTTAACTATAGTCATCATGTTGTATTTACCAGTCCAGGACTCATATATCTTATAACTGTAAGTGTGTACCTTTGGTCACCTTCATTCAAGTCCCACCCCCCAATCCCTGCCTCTGAGAACTACATCTGATCTCCTTTTTGTATGACTTCATTTCTTGTATTGTTTTTTTATTCCACGTGTAATTGAAGTCATACAATATGTGTCTTTCCCTGCCTGACTCATTTCATTTAATAGTGCCCTCAGGATCCATCCATGTTGTCCAAATACAGAATTTCCTTCCATTTTTATGGCTGAATAAGATTCCATGGTATATACATATCACATTTTCATTATCCATTCCTTGGACGACGAACACTCAGACTGTAAAAATTAAATTGTACATTTTAAAGGAGGACATAGTCTCTCATGGTTTGTCTCTCCCTTTGATTTCCCCCTCTTCATTTTTCCCTTCCTTCTCCTAATGTCTTCCGTGCTATTCCTTATGTTCCACAAATAAGTGAAAACATATGATAATTGACTTTCTCTGCTTGACTTATTTCACGTGATGGGTATTAAGGAGGGCATGTATTGCATGGGGCACTGGGTCCTATACACAAACAATGAATCATGGAACACTACCTCAAAAACTAATGATGTACTGTATGGTGACTAACATAAGAAAAAATAAATTTTTAAAAAGGGGGACATATATGTTATATGAAGTTATATCTCAGTAAAATTGTTGTAGAAAGGTAGTAAGGGAAGAAGTGAGAGAGGAAGGAAGGAAGGGGAGAAAAGGGGAAGGAAGGAAAAAGAGAAAACTAGTACTGTACTTACATATTGAGAAGAAAAATGGATCAAGTAAATCAAATTTTAAGAGCTTCTTAGTATTTTCCACAAAGGGATCCTGTGGGTTGTTGAGGGAATCAATGTTCACTCCAAACGATGTGCTGGTAATCACATCCATGCTGTAGGCCCCAAAGATGCTTAGTAGAGAAAGAAAGATGTAGATAATTAAAAGCGATACCTTTTTACTGTTCTTATCAAACACATGAAACAGGAAGTACGTGTAGATTCCAATGACCAGGCAAGACAAGAGCCACACTTCCAGAACCACCTGCTACATCATCTGAAGAGTCTCTATGACATCACACTCACTCACGAGGTGCTCAGGAGGTGCCACTGATGCAGCTGGTCTTGTGCTAGGGGTCATGGGGACACTGTAACATGTTAGACACACCTCTGAGCGCAAGGAGCTCAGTCATGGAGGGTTAGAGACCAAGAGCTGGACATATTACAGTAGTGTGTTTTGAGTATGGGCAGTAGAAGGTGGATTAGCACTGTGTCTGAGAAGGACAAATGGTGGAATAATTAACCCTTCCTCAGGGCCAAGTAGGTGAAATTGATCAGGATCTCCTCTCACCACAGTATCTACACTCAGAGCTGATTCCTCTTCAGCACATGATAGAACACCAACACCCTGTTCTGTGCTGCCAAGAACACCATCCCTTCTTCTCTACACCCCTGCTAAGGCTCCTGAAAGACCCACTCTGTCTCATCTCCATCAATCTGAGATTATCCTTCGGACTCACTCATTTCTGGAAAATGTAAGAACAAGAATGTTCCTAGTGTAAAAATATATATTAAATTACACCAAAATTGACTTAGGGGATGCCATAGCTAAGATATCATATGCCACTAGTTTCCTAGGACAGTCCCAATGTACATCTGTTCATCCTACATTATTAAAATATATTCCAGGTAGGGGAAAAAAATGGTCACCTTACCCATCCCATGAGCAGGGCCTTCTCTCTTTTGAGATTGAAAGAAGGACAGCTGGTCATAAGAATTAATATTTAGTGTTTTGCTAATATCCTCAACAAAATCAGGAAGGGGGTTAAGTTGTTCCAAGTTCCACGTGTTAATGTTCCTTCCCCCCGCACAACACGTACCAAGTGCCTTTCCCTCCCACCATTCCATACTCTCTACATTCAAAGATTTGGTACAATCATGTGTCTTCTTTTCAAATAATGTATTTTTGTCTTCCAGAATATCCAAGGTGACAACTAAGCAGATAAATTAATCCTCCCTCATGTACACAAAAGAAGACCCTTTCTCTCCTGGCTGCTCTGCCTTTTTAGGTGAGCTACCTCTTCTTGGCTGGCTCACTGGGGTTGTAACATCATACACCTACCTCAGCTTGTTCACTGAGTAACTCAACAGTGGGAATTTGGCTCTGTGGCAGCAGCAGCTGGAAAATGTTGTGACAGAGTCAGAATCCCAGCAGCTGTACTCCTACTTACTCTTTCAAGATGATGGTCTTGCCTTTCTCTGCCTCCTTCCTCAGGTTCCTCACCAACACATCTCCATACTGGCCAATGATGGAGAACATCTACACACAAAATACAACACCACCTGAAGTTAAATCTGAGAATCAAGTCCTAGGATGACATGGCTTTCACAAGCATGGAGCAGTGATTTGTAATAACAAATCTTATCATGTCTCTTGTAGGACATGAAAAGACCATTTTTAGGAAGCCCAAATTCAGCAGACTACCCTTTAGAGATGGACTGTGATTTTATTTCCTACCTGCCCCCAGATGCATTCCTTAACTTTCTCACTGAAAGTCCTCTTCTTTTCTTACCTCCTTGAGCTTTCCGCTAGTGAAGGTTGGAGACAGCAATGTTCGCATTCTCTTCCATTCTTCATCCTCAGACAAAGAGATTGCACTTTTCATAAATCCCACTGGACCAAAACACTAGAGTCAAAGAAAAACACAATTTGCCCTACATAAGTTTTGGAGGTCTCAAAGGTTGTGGAAATTTTGTTAAACAGGCAGAAATTATTCAACAAATATTTAGTGATTATCAACTTAGTAGTAGGCCCTATGGTAGGTTATTAACAGATACTTACCCCAAATGCCTAGCCTCCCACAAGGTTGAGGACACATCCAGCCACCTGATGTGGTATGGGAAAATTTGGCAGGGAAACTACTCCTCCAGGGGAATACAGAGGATTAACACCTAGTACATTCTCCTAAGCTGTGCAGAGTAGAATTGGATTGGTAGAAGGCAGCCAGATAGCCTGGAAAACTGCATGTTGCCTCAGACCAGTTCTGCCTTTACATATATCCACAGCATGAGAAATGGATGTCTTGATACGGTGATTTTTTTTTTAAAAAAAAATTGTAATTAACACTAAAAAGATGAGGAATCTATTTGCTCTTGTGAAGAAATGATACAGTAATATGGAAATCTCTTGTCCCTGTATTTTCCCCAAAGGGACATAAGGAAAAAGAGAGAAATAATTCTCTCTTCAATATATCATCTTGGGACTGGCCTAGCAAGTCAACCAGTTTGAGTATTTCTTCCATTTTCCAAAATTATAGTTTGTTTTAAAATGGATATCTCCAAGGCTAAAGTTAACAACTCAGGGAACAACAGATGTTGACCAGGATGCAGAGAAAGGGAACCCTCATACACTGTTGGTGGAAGTGCAAACTGGTGCAGCCACTCTGGAAAACAGTATGGAGGTTCCTCAAAAACTTAAAAACAGAGCTACCCTACAATCCAGCAATTGGACTACTAGGTATTTATCAGAAGGATACAAACATAGTGATTTTAAGGGGCACATACACCCCAATGATTATAGCAGCAATGTCCACAATTGCCAAAATATGGAAAGAGCCCAGATGTCCATTGACAGATGAATGGATAATTAAGACATGGTATATATATAATGGAATATTACTTAGCCATCAAAAAGAATGATATCTTGCCATTTGCAACAACATGGTTGGAACTAGAGGGTATCATGCTAAGCGAAATAAGTTAATCAAAGAAATCCAATTATCATATGATTTCACTCATATGTGGAATTTAAGAAACAAAACAGATGAACATAGGAGAAGGGAAGGAAAAATAAAATAAGATAAAAACAGAGAGGGAGGCAGACCATAAGACATGCTTAACTGTAGGGAACAAACTGAAAATTGCTCCCAGGGAGGTGGCTGGAGGAATGGGGTAACCAGATGATGGGCATATAGTAATGAAGTAATGAGCACTGGATGTTGTATGTAACTGATGAATCACTGAATTCTACCTGTGAAACTAATAATACAGAACATGTTAATTAAATTAAATTTAAATTTAAAAAATTTTTTTGTCATATGTGTGTTTTGTTTTTATTTTTTCCCACATAGCTTTTTACTTTTTTTATTACGTTCAGTTAGCCACGGTATAGTACATAATTAGTCCTTGATGCAGTGTTCAGTGATTCATTAGTTAACTATAACACCCAGTGCTCACCACAGCACATGCCCTCTTCAAAACAAAAAATAAAATGGATACCTCCAACACCATTTCATGATAAAAACTCACAAACTAGGAAGAGAAGGAAAGTTCCTCAACTTAATAATGAGCATCTAAATACCCTACAGCTAACATCACCTCAGTGAGGAAAGACTGATATTATGTCACTAAGATGATGGAACAGGACACTCCAGCCTCTGTCACCCCACAAAGAACAACAATTAGACAGCTATCCACAAACAAAAATAGGCCCAAGAGCTTAGGAGTCCATTTAAGAAGTTTCAACAACAGAGTGGAGAAAACTCCTGAGAATAACTGTGCAAGGAAAATAACTTCATTTTGCCCGCATCACCCCATGACCCAGGCCAGCACTGCTCAGCACCAAGAGGACACTCCCTGACTGAGACAGTTCCCCTTCCTGGGGAACAGCAGAAGGGTGAACGACTATTAGCCCCAGCCCTTCAGGGCACAGCACAAATGACCTGTTTTGGTTTCAAACCTCCCAGAGACTGGCATGGCTGACATCTAGACACAGCTAGGAACAAAGAAGGGCAGGACTACCGGCCACCGGGCATGAGTGACCATGTTTCTCTGTGTCCTGCTCTGCAGAAGACCCTAGCAGCCTCAGCGGCTGAGGAACCAATAGCCAGCCGAGCACTGTGCATCCTCTAAGATTTTGCTGCTGATAGTCCCCCAGGTTTTCACATTTGCAGACTCCAGCTGCCTCAGTCCTGCTGTGTCCCATCTGTACTCACTGGAGTTGCCTCAGCCGTGCCACCACCAACACTGTGAGCCCCAGAATCTACACCACCAGCCAGTCTGGCCTCTGTAACTCAGCACACGTACAACACCAGCCCAGGCCCCAGCAGCTTTCAGGTGCCTGAGGCCAGGCCTGACTCCTGCCACTGCACTGCCACATGAGACCACAGCTAAACCCTGAAGCTGTGCACCTTCACACGGCCGGCCTGAACTCCACTCACAAGCCCCCAGCTGCTGCGCATGCACTGGCTAGCCCTGAAGCCATGTGAGTGCACACAGACAGCCCAGACACTCAAGGCTCCCTGTGTGCCCACAGGCGGACAGTCCCCACCACTGGCACTAGCTCTGTTTTGGGCGTGAGCCTGCTTTCAGCCACGACAGATGGGTGTGTGCATAGCACCAACTCTTGCCACCATTCTCCTTCCCCAGCCTCCTGGCGCTGGATCTGGTGGTGCTGCTGAAGACCCCAACAGCCACTGCAGCCACAAAGAACCCTCCACGGCTCTTGCTGCCAAGGATCATGCAGCTGCTGAAGTTGTGGCCCCCAACTGCCTGAACCAATCACGCCCTCCTGATTATTTTAAATTGTCCAGTCAGAGTGAGGTACAAAAATGAAAAGAACTGGGGGACAAAGCCTACAGGACTTAGGGGATACCAACAAGTGAAACAATATTCATATGATGGGAGTCCCAGTAGGTGAAGAGAGAAGTGGACAGAATGCTTACTGAAAGAAACAATGGCTGAAAACTTCTCAAACCTAGCGAAATGTATGGAAATCTTGGGACATGAAGCTTAAAGTCCCCAATAACACTGAATCTGAAAAAGACTTCTCCAAGAGACATTATAATAAAACTCAAAAATTAAACCCAAAGAAAAAGTCTTGAAAGCAGCAAGAGAAAAGGAGCTCATCACATACAAGGGAACATCGTGGGCTGTCAGTGGATTCCTCAGCAGAAATCGTGAAAGGCAGAAGACAGTGGGTGATTTATTTGACGTGCTGAAAAAAAAATACCAACGAAGAATACCTTACCCAGAAAAACAAGGCTTTCAGAAATGAGAGAGAGATAAAGACATTTCCGGACAAACAAAAGCGGACAGAATTCATTACCACTAAGCCTGCCTTACAAGAAATACTAAAGGGAGTCCTTCAAGCTGAAAAACAAAAAGGGCACTCACTAGGAACATGAAATCACATGAAAGTATAAATCTCACTGGTAAATACAAATGTATAAATTCAGACACAGTGATATTGTAAACTGGTGATGTACAAATTACTTACAACTCTAGTTAAAGCTTAAAACACAAATAATTTTAAAAACTACAGCTAAAATAATTTGTTAAATATACAATATACAAATATGTAAATTGTGACATCAAAAACATAAAATTGGTGGAGAAGGAATAAAAGCATTGAGTTTGGATGTAAACAAAGTTAAGTTCTTATCAGCTTAAAGCAGACTGCTATATCTAGGAGATACGTTATGTAAGCCTCCTGGTAACTGCAAAGCAAAAACATAGAGTAGATACAGAAAAGATAAAGAGAAAAAAAATCAAAGCATAGCACTGTAAAAAAAAACAAAAACAAAAAAAACAAACCAACCCATGAAATCAAAAGAAAGATGAGAAGGAGGAAAAATTGACCTATGAAACACCTGGACTAACAAAATGACAATAGTAAATCCTTATCAATAATTACTTCAAATGTAAAGGGAAAGATGAATGGATAGAGAAAATGAAATATTACTAAGCCTTAAAAAGGAAGGAAATCTTGCCATTTTAAGCATGGATGAACCTGGACAACATGGACAACACTCTAAGGGGACTAAACCAGACACAGAAGGACAGGATTTGCATGATCTCAATTATAAGTGGAATCTAGAAAAATTAAGTCAAGCTCAGGAACAAATGCTAGAATGGTAGAGGCAAATGGCAGAAATCAAATGGTACAAAATTTCAGTAATGAGATGAAAAAGTTCTGGAGACTGAATATACTGCATGGTGATTATAATTATTTTTTTAAAAGATTTTATTTATTTATTTGACAGAGAAAGACACAGCGAGAGAGGGAATGCAAGCAGGGGGAGTGGGAGAGGGAGAAGCCGGCTTCCCGCTGAGCAGGGAGCCCGATGTGGGGCTCAATCCAAGGAGCCTAGGATCATGACCTGAACCGAAGGCAGACGCTTAACGACTGAGCCACCCAGGTGCCCCTGGTGATAATAATTATTAATAATGTACTATATATTTGAAATTTAAAAGTAGATTTTACATGTTTTAATACACACACACATCGGGGCGCCTAGGTGGCTGTCATTAAGCTCTGCGTTTGGCTCAGGTCATGATCCCAGTGTCCTAGAATCAAGCCCAGCATCGGGCTCCCTGCTCAGCAGGAAGCCTGCTTCTCCCTCTCCCACTCCCCCTGCTTGTGATCCCTCTCTTGCTCTCTCTCTCTCTATCAAATAAATAAATAAATACCTAAAAAAAAAAAAATACACACATATACAAAGAAACTCTGGATGGTGATAGATATGTTAATTCATTTGTCATAATCACTTCACAATGTATACACAAATCAAAACATCACAGTTAAATATATACAGTTTTCACTATATATATATATATAAATATTTAAATGGTAAAAGACTGAATGCTTGCCCTTAACATCAGGAACAAGACTAAATGTGTACTCTCACCACTCTTATTTAACATCTTACTAGAAATCCTAGCTAGTGGAATAAGACAAAACAAAGAAATAAAGGCATAAGATTGGAAAAATAAAAATAGGAGTGTCCCTATTTCTAGTTCAGGTGACATAATTGTGAATGTAGAAAATCTTAAGGAATATAAAAAAGAACACCTCTGATTCTAATAAACAAGCTAAGCTAGGTTGTAGGAAACAAGATCAACAGAAAAATCAACCCCGTTTCTATATAGTAACGAGAATATGTCAAAGCACAGTAAAAACACAATAACAACTATAATCACACAAAGAAAGTGAAATACTTTAGATGTATATTTAACAAAACATATATGGCTTTCCTGTGCTGAGAACTAAATGTTGGTGAAAAGAATAAAAGAAAACCTAAATAAGCACACATTGCATTCATAGATTGAAAGACATGACAGGAAAAATACAGATTTTCCATATATCGATGGATAGGTTTAAGTCATGTATTACAAAATCCCAGCAAATATTATGCAAACATAGATAAGCTAATTCTAAATTTGTATGGAAAGGCAAAGGAGCTAGAATACCTAAAACAATTTCAACAACAATAACAACAACAAAGGGGAGGAATCACTGTTCATGATGCTGAGACTTACGATATGGCTACAGTAATCAAGAGAGCCTGGCATTGGTGGAGGGAGAGATACAGAGATCAATGAACAGAACAGAGAATGAGAAACAGACATACACACATATAAGCCCAACTCAATTTTGATACTGCTACAAAAGCAATTCAATGGAGGACGCATAGCCTTTTCACAAATGGTGCTGGAGCAATTAGACATCCATAGGCCAAAAACAAAGATCTTTGACCTACACTTCACACCTCACAATTAACACTAAAAATTGACACAAAATGGATCACAGACTTAAATGCGAAACATAAAACCATATAGGATTTACATCATAAATATAAAACATAAAACTATATAGTTAAATGTAAAACAAAAAAGTAAATACTTGGAGAAAATCCTAGGGACTTAGGGCTAGGTGAAGATTTTTCAAACTTGATGCCAAAGTCACAACCCATAAAAGGATAAAAGGATAAATTGACCTTGTCAAAAACAAAACAAAACTGTGTGCTCTGCTGAAAACCCTGAGATAATAAGAGACAAGCTCACACTGTGCCTATAAAAGAATAGTAAGAGGGAGACTTTTTGGTGATGGAACAGCCCTGTAACGTCACTGGGGTGGTGGATACACAAATCTACATGTAAGATAAATATTCAGAGAGCAACACACACACACAAATGAGTGCACATAAAACTTGAAATCTGAATAAGCTCTGTGGCTAGAACCAGTATCAGTTTCCATTTCCATACTATATTATAGTTATGCAGGATATTACCTAAGGGGAAATAGCCTGAAGGCCACAGGACATGGAACCTCCCGAGACACCTTCCTATGAATCTAAAAATATTTCAAAATAAAAGCTATATAAATCAATCCATCAATCAGTCAGTCTGTGAATTAAGACTAAACCAATGCCTACCCGCCGGTTTGTGAAGACAGAATAACATTCTTTCACTAGTACTGTTTTGATCATGTCCGGATCCGTGATAGCCAACACAGGCTGTCGCCCATCATAAAACCTGTGTGGGGAAAATAGACCTGATTACACTTAACATGACAGTTTCTGCAGTTGCAGCCATGCCTGGAAGTCTAGACTTTTATCCTGATGGTACCTAATCCATTCTCTGAGATCATGGTTAGAAAAAACATTAGAACATTTATTAAGTCTAGGTGTGCACATGGGTATTTCCTGGACCATTCTCCATAATTTTTTATATGTTTAAAATACTTAAATATTTTAGAAGTATTTCTTTTTTTTTTTTTTTAGAGTTTTTTTATTTATTTTTTTGACAGAGAGAGCGAGAGAGGGAACACAAGCAGGGGGAGTGGGAGAGGGAGAAGCAGGCTTCCTGTAGAGCAGGGAGCCCAATGCTGGGCTCCATCCCAGGACCCTGGGATCATGACCTGAGCTGAAGGCAGACGCTTAACGACGGAGTCACCCAGGCATCCCTTTTAGAAGTATTTCAAACATTGCAAACAATTTATGTATATTATCAAAAAGGAAGTTAGGGTGGTAAATAACTGAAGGCAAGTAACTTATCTAAGAACAAAACAATAATGGAGAGTCCGCCTACTTAGTCACTAAAAATTATAATTTTAAAAATACCTCAAACACATTAAATGCATTGGAGAGAATATTAGACAAAATTATAGACACAGTAATCAGAAATATGTAAGAGGTGCCTACAAATAAAAAGACTTGGAATGCTCAAAAATGATGGCAAAATTATGAATTATTTCTTTGCCCTATTTACTAAAATAAACATCCTAGTTACATTCTAAAAGAAATATTATTTTAAATATTATAGAGGTCCTTGATAGCATTAGGTCAGAAAAATTTGAAACAAAAAAACCAAAGAGAATAAAGAAATACAGAGGAACATGTATAATTCATTTTGGACATATTTTCTTTCCATTACATATATTTATTCTTATATGTGGGTCCCAGGTGTGAGTTCCTTGGACTTCCTGTAGGTGACATCCCCTAGCAGCAGGGCATGCCGACTTTTGCACGTCTCACACAAAGTTGACTCTTCATGTGTGATTCATTCCTCTCCAGCCATTCCTATCCATTCCTATCCTATCCTATCTTCATGTGTGATTCATTCCTATTCTTGACTGACAATATGGCCTGTTAATGGGAATCTGTCACCAGCATGAGGTTTACTCTAAGCTTAATCACACCACCCTTTGGCATTTTGTTTTCCACAATAAATCATTTGCATTTACTAGAACAAAATGAAAGATTTCCCACAAGTCCTCTATTCCTCCTTTGATCTCATAGAGGAATTTCAAATGGTTTCCATCACATCTAAAAATGGATGAGACCACTACACTAAATGCTACCCATCTCCAAAAAGTATTCTAACACTCAGAAGTTTTTAGTGGGAAATGAGTACATTTAGTGTTGACGCAGTGATAGAAGTTACTGAGGTGGCACCTTAGGTCTGCTCTCCCAGCAGCCTGGTCAAATTTCTTGGATGATTCCCCTCATCCCATCATGTTTGTTCAAAAACATGTGGGTGGACAAAGGACAGTGCTTTGGGGTTACCATACATATTCACGATCTCACACAGTCCTAATATTGCTTCCACTACCAGTTAAATTCAGATTCTTGGGACCCACCCCATATCCTCCACATTCAGCATTCTGGGGGATGGAAACCAAGAATCTGCATTTTTAACAAGCTCTCCCAGGTGATTCTTACCCACAGCCAAGCATGAGAACCATGTACTAAGGACAGAACTGGGGCCCACGATGTAAGACTGGCTTTATCCAGAGCTGACCAGTACTGAATGTGGGAAGGGGCAGTGGAGCTGAATCAGTGGTGATCCAGAGATCTGGGTTCTTTCTATGCCATCATATAGCTTATGGCCAATGCCACTCAGAGACGATGGTTTCTGAGGACGTGACCAGAGAAAAGAAAGGTATGGAGAGGTACAACACTGGCTGTGAGCAGCCCAGCACCACACTATACCTCTCCAGGCCTGATTCACACTTAGACCTGCACACCTGGTGACACCTATGGGATCCCAGGAAGCAGAGGTTCCAGAAGCTTTACGACAGCAGGCTTCAACCCAAGGAGATCTCGACTGAGACTGTTCACACCACGGGGGCTTCATCATAATAAGTCTATCCAATGGAAGTTTCCAGAATACTCACCCCCAAAATCTTCCATACTTTCTAAAACATTTCTCGTCAAAACCAGAAAAACCCTGCAAGAAGAAACAAAACATATTACTAATCTAAATTTCCTGAGCCCTACCTCCTACAGGGACGAAAAGGACTCAGATCACATGAAATGCAGCTTACTACCTCTCACTGGCAGTCAGAGGGAAGCTCTTATCACAGGTGTCTTACTAGAAAGAAGAGAAAACAGAGGATATTGAAATGGAAAAATTCAAGTCCCTCTTGAATCCTCTCCAAGTATTGCAGATACTGAACAACTTACCCTGTCTGTGAGGACTACAGAACCTCTGAATTTCTGGCCTGTTTGGCTTGTGTCTGTGTTTTCTCTAAATCTCAGAATCCTCTGAATTATTACCTCAGGGCCACTTGGGAAAACTGGAGCTGAGGGAAAGTCAGTGTGGCCTGCACTCTCTGAACCCCCAGTCAGCATCCTGTTCATTGATCTCAGGAGCCCTACTAGAATTCCAGGGGATTTAGGAAATTAAGACACCAGTGACCTCTTTTAGTCTAGCAGATTTACAGAAGTCTAAGACATGTTTGTTGAGTGAGTAAGTGAGAGATGAGTGAATGAATGACAAGTTGGACTTGACTTCCAATCATCCAGCAAACACAGAAGAGGGGACCATGCCACCACTCCACAAAGGGCAGAACAAATTAAAATACTTGATACGAGTTTTCACTTAAGAAAAAAACAACAAAACTTCCTGTCCCTAAGTTTTAGCTGTGATTTTGATGTTCTAACCATGCAAAACAGGGTCTCAGAAATGTGGATCTTGGGGTGCCGGTACTAAGGACTTGATCTGGGAAAAGAGGAAAGGAAATTATTGCTTTTTTGGAAAGAAAAAGTCCAGGAAGTTCTTAGGTGGTAATTGGGCACCAAGAGTCTCAGGAGGGAGAAGTGGGATCTGAGAAACAAGCCTCAGGTCTGGGGGAAAGGAACTCCACAGCAGAGAGCAGCCTGCACGTGAGACTCTGTCTGCTGGCCTTCTGATGTGAGCTCCTAACCTTCTGTCCAGGGGCGGCTGGGCCTCAGACAAGCCATCAGAGCTGGATGAGCCACAATGGCTCTACCATCAGTCTGTGTGTCCGCTAAAACATTCCACTCAGTACATTTTCTTTTTTTTTTTAAGATTTTATTTATTTGACAAAGAGAGACACAGCAAGAGAGGGAATACAAGCAGGAGGTGAGCAGAGGGAGAAGCAGGCTTCCTGCGGAGCAGGGATCCTGATGTGGGGCTCGATCCCAGGACCCTGGGATCATGACCCAAGCCAAAGGCAGACACCTAACAACTGAGCTAGCGATGTGCCCCAGTACATTAATTTCTTCTTTATTTTTTTAAAGATTTTATTTTTATTTATTTGAGAGAGAGAGTGAGAGAGAGAGAGAGAGCACAAGAGGGGCGAGCAGGAGAGGGAGAAGCAGACTCCCTGCTGAGCAGGGACCCCCGATGCGGGACTCGATCCCAGGACTCCAGGATCATGACCTGAGCCGAAGGCAGTCGCTTAACCAACTGAGCACCCAGGCGCCCAGTACATTATTTCTTAATAATTTTGTCAAAGTATCTCTTTTCTAGTGATTTTGTATGAGCAGTTCTACCTTTGTGTGAAAAACAACACACACATACACACAACTCGTTCAAAGATTAAAATCTGAAGTTAATAGACAAGCACCATCTCCCCTCAGCAAAACTCCCTCCCTGCTCACCCAGAAGGTGCCTACAACGAAGGTAGAGAAGTAAAGCAGAGAGCTCTGGGTCAACCTCTCAAATCCCAAGAGATGTCACCATTAGCAAAGGGTGAGTTAGAGCTTGGAAATAAATGCAGGGGGTTGGCAATTCTTGAGAGAATTCAAGTATGTGCAAATTCCCCAAAGGTGAATTTGAGCTGCCCAATAAACTGAAGTTCCAGAGCTATCCAGCCAAACAAAAGGCTACCCAGAGCTTGTACTATGAACAGAAAAGTCTGACTCTAGCATACACAGCCTAATGGACCACTAGCGTGGACCCCCTTGATGCTCTTCTCCTCATACCAAGTATGATTATGCCTTCCTGGGAATCTGCACCTGCCAGAAACAAAAGCCTCTTCTCGATGCTCACAAGCTAGAACATCAGGTCCTGGGTTGAAGCAGCCAGAGAGCTGGGCTGCCCACTGAGGCAAACCCTGAGGCTCCTAACAGCAGACAATAGAGCCCTGGGGTAGACCTGGCCATGTGCTGGGTGGGGCCTGTGACACCACTTCTGGGAAGTCTGAAACCTAAGCACTTCCTCCTGAGGACGAGCATATTTACAATGAAACTAAGCTGGGATTGACAATCATAAGAAGCAAAAGAGGGAGCTCAAGCAACTCACCTTACGGTAGGCCAGAGCAGTTCCCACAAAAGGCAGAGGTGTTGGCCCAGGAATTCCCAGCTTCTTAAAAAGTCCATGTGTGGAGGTCCCATATCTATAAAGTGAAAGAGAAAGCCGGGTCACAGGGATGGTGGAATAAGTGCTGAGGCTGGCAGTCACTGACACAAAACTGGAACAGGTAAGAAGGGAGGTAACATGTAGGCAAGAAATAGTAAGAGCAATTCCAACGGCAATAATTACATTCACTCATTATCCGCTTTTCCACCTCCACTAGGACTCACAAAAAGTAAGGATGATTAGTTAAGAGCAGCTGAAATCCTCATGGTCCCAATCCTAAAGTGAAGACTCGTGAGTGTTTCTACACTTGAGAGCTCCTGAAAGGTTCATGCTGATTTCTTCCAGGAAATTCACTCATGCCTATTTAGTAAATGACTCTTCCATGATTTTGGAGATTCTCATTCTAGATGGAAAGATGAAAGATTGTTTCTCTCCTATGATGAAGAGATTTTGCTTAATTGCATCCACTCAAGAGCTGAGGGTTATGGATAACTTAGAATGAAAATGTTCATACGGTTTGCTCAGAGACTTCTGTGTTTTTCCTTCCTTGTAGACCCTGTTCATTGTAGGATATGGTCCTTCTTATATCTATCTTCATTGGGAGGGTTTGAGCAAGACCGTATTCTCATTGCTATACAATGAAAACTGTGTTCAAGGCTCCACTGGCCTCACTGAAAAGTGAGATGTTTTCAGCTCCACCCAAGTCTCTGTTGTCAGGCACTCTGGTTCTCTTAAGCTGAAGAGGAAGGGGACTGAATCATATGTGCCCTAAATGATACCATATAAAAGAATCAGTAAGGAACCATCCATTTCCAGACCATTCTTCCCCTCATGGCATCTGATCCTTCAACCTGAGATACTCACCTGCTCAGCACACCACCAAGTACACTTATTTTCTTCAAGATGGTCACTCACAAAGCAGTTAGTTTACCAACTCTGTGCATCAACTTTCTCAGAAACCCATTATGGATGGTGCTCCCTATGGTAGGCCTGCCTTCACTCATCTTTCATGTGTCATGTATGGAAACCCACAACTGCATCCTTGCAAGACTTCCATTTAGGTGTTGCTGGGAGATGGCAGAGTGGAGTGAAAAGAGAGGATGAGGAAAGAGGCTGCCAGCAACCATTTTAACCATAACTTGTTAGGCCTACAGGGCTAACCCCATAGAGGCAGATTAGGAAAGTATGGTAGGAAAGGATGCTAGGTAGAAATGGTTACATGCCCCAAAAGTCTTTCAGCTAACAGATAGGGGGCCTTCCAAAGTCCAGATATCTCCAATTGACAGCAGAATACATATTATGCAACATAAAATGAGTCATGATAAAATGTTCCATAGAATGGAATGAAAACCTTGTCTCCTCATCTCTGGAGACTAGCCTTCAAGACAGTACAGTTTCCAAATATTCTGTGCAAATCCAGCAAATTTTGTATTATTATATAGTTAAATAAACCCACAAAATTGCATGAAAGGACACGTATTGAGGGACCAGCAGAGGGCCCTAGCAAGGCCCAGCTGAGTGTCTGGATCCATCCTCCAGAACAGTTGGACATATGAGTACCAACTGCCAGAAGCCAGGCTGGCCTCGGTTAGTCCCACCTCCATTCCTTCCTTGCCATCACCACCACAACAAATCAATTCCTGTTTCTGAACATTCAACGTGCTACATGAACTCCCAAGTGAAGCCAAGCAAGTGAGTGAATGTGTCGGCAACCCTGGTCCCGTGGAAAGATCTGGTCTAGTGTCTAAACTCACATGGCTCCATAACAAGGCAGGGGGTGGGCTGGGTGAATTTTTCTGATTCTTTCCAGCTTCCCTCTTCTTGGTAGAGTCATGCTGCTTTTGGTACACATGAAGAGGCTAACAATAAAGCCACTCATTTTTATTGCCATTACATTGCATTGCATGCAGAGGGCACTGTCTACATGACTCTTGGCTACGCCAGTGTCTTCTAAGTCTACAGAGCTGTTTGCCTGGTGGTGACAATATCCAGTGACAGTCCCACTACCAGACAAACTACACACAGTGTGGCTTACATGGTGGTCCTGTCCCCTCACTTCTGCAGATGAGATGCTAACCCTGTGGTCCCGTGATGACCTTCTGTAGGACCAGGATCAAGGAGTAACCCTGGAGGTCTGCTCTGAGGGAGGAATATTCTCCCACTCCAGCCCCGAGTCCTACCTGGATGCCTCTCACATCAGTATGAGCTCACAGTCTCACTACTCACCTGTGCTGAGGGGTTAAAATAACCTGCTGGGCACATGTATTTAAAAACATATACAACATGTATCATAGAAGCATGTATGTGTACACTAAATTCATACTGCCAACATTATTCTAGAAGGCTGAGGTTTTTTATGCACCTTTATAGTCACAAAGGCTGAGCCAACAGCCCTGTTGTATCGTTCAGAAAGAACATATTGGAAATAGTCTTATCTCAGCAAAAAACCTATTATTAAATAGAATGAAATTAAACCACATCAACTACTCTTAACTGTCATCACACAGAAAATGTGTTGCCACAATACTTGGCATTCCTAACCTTTCTCTCAGAAAATGAAAATGAGGTTTCCATGTTCTATATTTATATCCTCATGATTTCCCACTCTTAAAGAAAGTGATATATTTTTTAAAGATTTTATTTATTTATTTGACAGAGAGAGACACAGCGAGAGAGAGGGAACACAAGCAGGGGGAGTGGGAGAGGGAGAAGCA
The DNA here is from genome assembly GCF_029215605.1 of Mirounga angustirostris. NCBI lineage: Eukaryota > Metazoa > Chordata > Mammalia > Carnivora > Phocidae > Mirounga > Mirounga angustirostris. Next base: position 173,803,467 of record NW_026991713.1, read on the forward strand.
GGCTTCCCGCCGAGCAGGGAGCCCGATGCGGGGCTCGATGCGGGGCTCGATGCGGGGCTCAATCCCAGGACCCTGAGATCATGACCTGAGCCGAAGGCAGACGCTTAACGACTGAGCCACCCAGGCGCCCCTAAAGAAACTGATATTGAGACAGAGGTCAAATGTGACATGGAAGGTCTGTCCCTACCCACACTGTGAAACTAAGTCCTTTCCCAACCTCCTCCATGATGCTGGGAATCTCACAACTGAAAGGAATTCCTCTGCTAGATGTTTTGATTGCTTCTCCTGTACTGTAAGGTAAAGGCAAAAAAAATATTTAAAATCCAAACTGGGGGGCACCTGGGTAGCTCAGTCAGTTAAGCATCTGCCTTCAGCTCAGGTCATGATCCCAGGGTCCAGGGATCAAGCCCCGCACCGGGCTCCCTCTCCTGCCACTCCCCCGCTTGTGCTCTCTCTCTCTCTGACAAATAAATAAGTAAAATCTTTTTAAAAATTAAAAATAAAATAAAATAAAATCCAAATTGGCTTTCAGGATCTGTCTTTGTGGCTGCTGGAAGATTTCATATGGGGGAGGGGGGGCGGGCGGGGAATCTCTATACTGATACTAACCCTCCCAGAGACTGGAAGGAAAAGGTGATATGAATAAAATTTTAAGAAATCTGCAAAGTCTCCTCAGCTCTAATGATGCTCATTTAGAGTTCAAGAGCTCTGCATATTACAGGGTCAGGGATGGCTAGGAGAGGGGCACAGAAAAGAGGGAAGAGCCCAGTCAGAAGAGGAAGATGAGGTATCTCCAGCTCCCCTGGAAGTCTGGGTGCACCAGGTGCCTTGTGTACATGGTGCCTGGCAGTGGAGGGAGGGGAACAGGACCACCTGAGTGACGTCTACATGTCTCCTGCAGCGGACACAGACCAGGGAGGTCAAGATAATGAGATAAAAACCCAAGCTACTCCCTCTGCCTCCAGAATCTCCACAGCTTGGAAAGCAGTGAGGACCCCAGAGCACCAGACCTGTTGATTTTACTCTGCTTCTGCTGAATTCTGCTTGATTAGTCTAGGTCCCAGCTGGTAGTCAATCAGATCATCCCTAGGAGCAAATAATGTCACTCTACCTCCTAGCTACAGAAATTGGAGTTGGGGTGTGGGGGCTTCAGCAGATCAGCTGATCTGGTGAGGTCAATAATAACCCTTTATGTGTTCCTAGCATATCTGAAGCATCCAACACTTAAGCAGCTTCCCCTCTGTTAACTTTTTTGATCCTCAAAACAGACAAGGAAAAGGGGGTGGATGCTGATCAGCAACCCAAGTCCAGGGTTCCAGAGGCAATGAGCCTGGACGGTTACTCACAGGTAGAGGAACACCAGGCTGATAGCCAGAAGAAGCCAGGTTTCCATGGAAAAGCTTGGGATCAGGTCCATGGCCACTTTTCCTCTATGAATTCTCTCTACTGTCGTTCAGCAGTGTGTGCTAGTCTTTGCTTGCCTGTGTGTGCGGAGCTTCCCTTCCCACCAGCGGTGATTCAGTGAGCCTGGAATGTATATACTGAAAAGGGGGCGGGGCTGGAGCTACAGCCAGTAGCAGCCCCCCCCCCCCCCCCGCCCCGAGCTCCACCCGCAGGTGCCCCCCAGTCATGTGTGCTGGCAAGGCATCCTGCATACTCCCAGTTTGACCTCCAATGAGTTCATACTCTGTGGGAAATCAATAAACAACTCAGTGTTATCAGTAATCTCAAAAGTTAGAGAAACTCATGTAAAACCATCTCCTTAAATCTCTAACCTGTCCTGGTCACCATGGCTCCCTGTACCCTAAATACTTGAAATCCTTCAAACAAGCTAGGTCTGCACATCTTTACCCATGTAGTTTCCTCTGCCTAGAAATACCCCTGTGCCGCCTACAAGGATCCTACTCATGCTTCAAACCCAGCTCCAAGAGGATCTCCTCTGTTAGAGTCTTTCCTCCTCAACCTCCTTGAACAAATATAACCACTTCATCCTCTGGGAAATTTCTGTCCCCCCAGCCCCAGTTCTATTATCATCCTTTCTACGCTCCAGTCCCATAGTTGGCCTACACACCTATTTGCCTTACAGATAGAGAGCTTCTCAAGGGTGCCATCTGAGTACTTGTCAATATTATGTCCCTAGTCCCCAGCCAAGAGCTATATGCTCAGAGGGGCATCCAGAAAGGTTGGTGGAGTTGAGTTGGTAGTGGTGAAATTGCTGGCCTTCCTGTGTGTCTATTCTGGGTGGATCGTTGGTGATCCAGTCATATACCTGCTGGGAGAGATCTAAGCACATACTGTCTGGAAATTACACTGCTCATTATCATCATTCTGACCCATGTTCTGTGTCTGCATACCCTAAAGCTGTGGATTATGTGGCTACCGCTGGAATCTCTGGAACAATGGAGCCCTGCAAAGAGATAATTAAGAAAGAAGTAGCTGCAAGTTTGAATAGCAACAATGGACAGACATAGGAAGCTGGAAGATGATCCCCAGGTAATAGGGGAAAAAGACCCAGGAATTCTGAAATATTTCTGCCCCCTTTTGGTGCCTTCACTGGACACCATTCATGCTATTATCCCTGTTTACAGATGTAGAAACTGAGACTCAGTGACTGCATTGGGCTTTCCAACAGCCATTGATCACAAGAACATATTTTAAATAAGTGAACATGAAGAGAGACTGAAAGTCTGTGCTCTGCAACATCAGTATTCAATGCTTGCCGTTCCCTGATAAGGGTCACTATAGGAAATAGTGAGATCCAGGCTGCAACAACAAAGTGGTTAAAATTCTGTTCCTAACTCCATGGTGACCTACACAGCAGCTTCCTTGTGGGTCTTCCAGAACAAAGGACTCCACCACATCTCAGCAGGGAAGACAGATACTGGTCAAGATGGTAGTAAGGGTATTGTTAGGGGGGGCACCTGGGTGGCTCAGTCATTAGGTGCCTGCCTAATGGTCTCGGGGTCCTGGGATCTAGCCCCGCATTGGGCTCCCTGCTCCGCAGGAAGCCTGCTTCTCCCTCTCCCACTCCCCCTGCTGTGTTCCCTCTCTCGCTGTCTCTCTCTCTCTGTCAATTAAATAAATAAAATCTTTTTTAAAAAGGGGGGTATTGTTAGGTAGGATCTCCCTCCCTATGTTCCCCAGCAGAGAGATACACAGAATACACACAAACAAGGAAGAATCCTGTCATCTGATAATCTGGACAATTTAATTCTCTCACCTAAACACAAAGCCTTTCTTATTTTACTTAGAAACCAGTCCCTGTGGAAACTAATATGCTTTCATACTTCTCCAAATCTCATGCTTGGCTACGATGACTCGTAACTAAGCCTAATGTGAGCATCCACCTGCCCTATTCACCTCAGGGCCTGCTCCAGCTGGTTGGAATCTATCCCAACAATGACAGGCTAGTCATTGCTGGGGCCTGAAATGCAGCCAGCACTGACCCAGTGCAAATGGCCTTGTCTGCAAAGGGAAATAATAGAGGCATGAGCTTTGTGCCCCACCCTTCCTCAGAAGGGAACACCTGACATGAGGAGATTCACATCCTCAGAGTTGTACAGAAGGTGTGAAGAAAGACACTGTGTGTTGGAAGAATACCCCACACACCCCGTGGCTCTCATCTACTCCTTCCTGTACTATGTTCATCATGTACTTTCCAAACTCTAAATGCCTGAGGTAAAAATATAACTAAGACCCAGACATCATTCAGCTGTAGCTACTGAAAACTAACAGACAATTATAGTACAGCCAAGGAAAAGTAACTATGCATTCTCTTCAACAGGGAACAGCTTATCTGCTTTCTGTTTCCTTAGATACTGGTCAAGTTGAATCTCAAATAACATTCAAGGAAGCTTGAGTTCACAACCTACTCAGGTGTAATCTGAAACTAGTTCCTATATGCAGAAGGCAGGAAGAGATCCAAGTAATAGAATACCACCCCAGATCAGCAGTTTTAATAAGCAAAGGGAATTTACTCACAAGTCTTGTATTGGGCAGCTGTAAGACAAGTAGATCTCCACATCCAACTGCCACATCTTAAAAGTTTATAGAGAGGCCTTAACTCGGCTCAGTCACATGTACTACCCAGATAGTCTCAATACCACATCACTATGTCGAAGCTGTGCCTGTGGGACAATTTCTGGGATGGAGAAGGCAGCAAAACACACGTTCCAAGGATGAGGAGAGGGTGAGTACCCTCCAATTGCCTGGGCCAGTTCATGGGTCAAAAAGAAGTTATCCTTAGTGTTGACCTCCTAGTGTGTTTTGCCTGACCCTCGCCTGGCAAACCTAATACACCTGTGATAATACACCCTGGCCATGTTGGATTTGACTCTGGAACTCAAGGTGGTTAGCAAGAAAAATAGAAATATCAGTTATCACATTAACCAATTAAGAAAAGCCCTATCATCAAAATACTTTAAGAAAAAGCATTTGATAATATTCAATTCCCATTTATGACATAAAAAAAAGTCTTAAAGTACTAATAGGGAATTTTCTTAACGTGATAAAAGTAGCTACCAAAAAACCTACAGGAAGTATCATTCTTCATAGTATAAAAGTACTTTCCTCTTATACCACTTTAATGTTTTGCCTTATGTACATAGAGCCTTCTCAAAAATAGTAACTTTTTTTAAATAATAAAATCTCATCAATTAACTTTTTGCTGTACATGGGAAGAACATCATTACTTGTTTTTGTCAGGAACCCAGCCTGGGGATCCTAGGGTGAAAAGTTCAAAAATCACTGAAAAAACTACATATTTTTCTACCTTGAAAGACTTCCTGAACTGTTCAGCAAGGGGCAGAGGGGAAAGGAAAAGGCCAGAGGGTTCATTTGGCCAAAATTATCTAGGTTCACAAGCTTGAGTTCTTGACCTTTAGTCAGAACACAGGCTTCTTTGATAATCAGACAAAAGTAATGTAATCTCTCCCTAGAAAACACACAAACACCCCTCAAACATTTTTTGCACGCAGTTCCAAGGGATCCCCAAAGAGACAGGGCACAATGGTAGCTGCCAAGCCCACTGATTTTTTCCAGACACCCTGCCTTGCCAACTGGGGCCTACTCCCAAGCTCCAGCAGGAGATTCTGTTGGTGACATGGTTATTTCCAGGACCAGGGGGACCTCTCTATCCATCTGAATCAGTCTTCACTGTGCCCCGTGCTAGGACGCACCCTGGAGGCAAAGTGTGAACAAGACTATTACCAAGGGAGGGGCACATGGGTGGCTGAGTCAGTGAAGCATCAGGCTCTGGATCTCAGTTCAGGTCTTGCTCTCAGAGACATAAGTTCAAGCCCCATGTTGGGTTCCAAGCTGGATGTGGAGCCTACTTATAAAAAGAAAAAAGAAAAAAAAAAAAAAGACTATTACAAAGGGCACTTACACAGAGGACCTGGTGGGGTGCTCTGCTGCACGCAGACACCTCCAAAGGTATCAGGAGCTTAGGGAAGGCAGAGAAATGTGGGATGTGGAGCCACCCTACATTGGGTGGGGGGAGGGTATTTCCCATAGGAGGGTGACATGAGTTGTACCATGGACAGAGGGGTGTTTGGCCAGAAGAAGAGGAGAAAGGGCATTTTGGGCTGTGAGAATGGCCAGTTTACCATCATTATCATTGCTGAGTATGTTTATCATTTCTTGGTTGCAAAGTACAGTGTCTAAGTCAAGCTGATTTTTACTGCTGCTAATAAAGAAGTAATCAGATCACAGCCCCAGATAAGGATCCTCTGCTTCTAGGCTAAGGTTAAGGCCTACACTGGTCAGCAGGGGGCTGGAGACTGGGCAGGGCCTCTAGAAAAAATGACCATAGCAACCTGTCTTAACACTTGTCAGGGTAATTTCTGGATTTTAAGACATTTATTGAGGTAAAATTCACATAACATAAAATTAACCATTTAAAAATTTTTTTATTTTAAATTCAATTAATTAACATACAGTATATTATTAGTTTCAGAGGTAGAGGTCAGTGATTCATCAGTCTTATTTAACACCCAGTGCTCCTTAATGCCCATCACCCAGTTACCCCATTTCCCCACCCATCTCCCCTCCAGCAACCCTCAGTTTGTTTCCTATGATTAAGAGTCTCTTATGGTTTATCTTCCTTTCTGATTTCATCTTGTTTTATTTTTCCCTCCCTTCCCCTATGATCCTGTTTTGTTTCTTAGATTCCACATATGAGTGAAATCATATGATAATTGGTTTTCTCTGATGGACTTATTTTGCTGAGCATAATATCCTCTAGTTCCATCCACGTTGTTGCAAATGGCAAGATTTCATTTTTGATGGCTGTGTAATATTCCATTGTACATAGATACCACAGCCTCTTTATCCATTCATTTGTCGATGGACATCTGGGCTCTTTCCATAGTTTGACTATTGTGGACATTGCTGCTATAAACAACAATGTTTACAGCAGCAAAACTAACCATATTAAAGTGAATAATTCAGTGTCACTTAGTACTGTTCAAGGGAAAAACCACAATCCCAAAAAAGAAGTCACCAAACCAGGGCTTAGTACCTAATCTAATTGCAATTTCAACCTCTCCCAGAAATGTTGTCTTAACCAGTCAGTCAGGAATCTTCCGGTCAGCGCCAATGAGGTAACCTATCACATGGACCCTTCTCCAACCTCCAAAGGAAAAGGAGGTAATCCACCTAATAAGATCCCTGCCCTTCTCCCTACGGAGGATGATCTTGCTGAAACAATCTTTCTTTGTCAATAACTTCCTTGCCCCACCCTCCTGCCTATAAAAATCTTCCATTTTGTACAACTCTTCAAAGCATCTCACTTGCTACAGAGGATGTAGCCTGAAGATTCATGAACTGCTTCATAAAGACAATGAGATCGGGGCGCCTGGGTGGCTCAGTTGGTTAAGCGACTGCCTTCGGCTCAGGTCATGATCCTGGAGTCCCGGGATCGAGTCCCACATCGGGCTCCCTGCTCAGCAGGGGGTCTGCTTCTCCCTCTGCCCTCTTCCCTCTCGTGCTCTCTGTCTCTCATTCTCTCTCTCTCAAATAAATAAATAAAATCTTTAAAAAAAAAAAAGACAATGAGATCTTCAAATTTACTCAGTTGAATTTCATTTTTTAACAATACAGTCACAAGGGGCGCCTGGGTGGCTCAGTTGGTTAAGCGACTGCCTTCGGCTCAGGTCATGATCCTGGAGTCCCGGGATCGAGTCCCGCATCGGGCTCCCTGCTCAGCAAGGAGCCTACTTCTCCCTCTGACCCTCCCCCCTCTCATGTGCTCTCTCTCATTCTCTGTCTCACATAAATAAATAAAATCTTTAAAAAAAACAAAAAAAAAAAAACAATACAGTCACAATGTTGTGCAACCACTACCTCTATCTAGTTCCAAAACATTTCCATTACTCCAAAATAAAATCCTGTACCTGTTAAGCAGGTTCTCCCCACTCTCTCCTTTCCCCGGCCCCTGGAAATCGCCAATCTGCATTCTGTCTTTAGGGATTTACCCACTCTAGATGTTTCATGTAAATGGAGTCATGTAATATATGAGCTCTTGTGTCTGGCCCCTATTAATTTAAATTTGAAGATTTAAATGGTTTTATCCAACAATTCATGAATCAGCAGCATCCCACCTAGTAAATAGAAGTGAGTTCCCAGGAACTATATGAAATGGAAGGATTTTACAGATAGAAGGAAGTGGGACAGGAATTTAAGAGTGTATTATTTCAGGGAAAAAAAAGAATGTATTATTTCAGGCAAAATTACCTTCCCTTTAAGGAAGGCAAGGGGTTTTATCATGCAGATATATTCTCACTGGTGCTGATCAGGAAATTCCTGACTGACTGGTGTAAAACTGCAATCCTGGGAGAGGCAGAAACTGCAATTGGGTTAGGTGTTAAGTGTTGGTGGGGCTTAACGTAAGTGACTCCATTTGGGGCTTATTTCTTTTGAACACTTCCTTCACTTAGGATAATGTTTTTGAGGTTCATTCCTGCTCTGGCATGTATCAGTACTTCATTCTTTTCATGGCCGAATAACATCCTATGATCTGTACTGTCAACCTGAAAATAAAAAGCCATAAAGAGAGGCAAACCAGTGCTTATTTGGGATCAAATAACACAACAGCCAACCTATGGAAAGAGCCAAGATGTCCATCAACAGATGAATGGATGAAGAAGATGTGGTATAGATATACAATGGAATATTATGCAGCCATCAAAAGGAATGAAATCTTGCCATTTGCAATGACGTGGATGGAACTGGAGGGTATTTATGCTGAGCGAAATAAGCCAATCAGAGAAAGACATGTATCATATGACTTCACTGATATGAGGAATTCTTAATCTCAGGAAAAACTGAGGGTTGCTGGAGTGGTGGGGGGTAGGAGGGATGGGGTGGCTGGGTGATAGACAGTGGGGAGGGTATGTGCTATGGTGAGTGCTGTGAATTGTGTAAGACTTTTGAATCATAGAACTGTACCTCTGAAACAACTAATACATTATATGTTAAAAAAAAAAAAGAAGAAGATAGCAGGAAGGGAAAAAGGAAGGGGGTGGGAATCAGAGGGGGAGACGAACCATGAGAGACTATGGACTCTGAGAAACAAATTGAGGGTTCTAGAGGGGAGGGGGGTGGGGGGATGGGATAGCCTGGTGATGGGTATTAAAGAGGGCACGTACTGCATGGAGCACTGGGTGTTATATGCAAACAATGAATCATGGAACACTACATCAAAAACTAATGATGTAATGTATGGTGATTAACATAACATAATTTTAAAAAATAATAACTGTAACCCAAGGGGTGCAGATTCAGGTAGAAACCCAAACACGGTTCCATTCTAGTACGAAAGCAGGGGGTTTATGAGACAAGGGGAGGGGGCAATGACATGCATTGAAGAAAAGAAAAACAGGGCTTTCTATGGAGGTTTTTACAAGCTAAGCTACTCTGACTGCTAGTTTTATTTTCAGAAAGTTTGTAACTGTCAGTCTTATGATTCCCCTGACTTCTCAAGCAATTGCTTAAAGCAACTGCCATTTTGCCTGGTCCAAAGCTTTTGCCCCAGTTCAAACTAGGCTGGTAAGACAGTTTCTCCATAGTGCCTGCTCTAGCTCTATTTTCTTTCCCTTTTTTTTTTTTAATTTTTTAAAAGATAAACTCAAAATGGATGAAAGACCTCAATGTGAGACAGGAATCCATCAAAACCCTAGAGGAGAACATAGGCAGTAACCTCTTTGACATCGGCCACAGCAACTTCTTTCAAGATACATCTCCAAAAGCTAGTGAAACAAAAGCAAAAATGAACTTTTGGGACTTGATCAAGATAAAAAGCTTCTGCACAGCAAAGGAAACAGTCAACAAAACAAAGAGGCAACCCACAGAATGGGAGAAGATATTTGCAAATGACACTACAGATAAAGGGCTGGTATCCAAGATCTATAAAGAACTTCTCAAACTCAACACCCAAAAAACAAATAATCAAGTAAAAAATGTGCAGAAGACATGAAAAGACACTTCTCTGAAGAAGACATACAAATGGCTAACAGACACATGAAAAAATGTTCATCATCATTAGCCATCAGGGAAATTCAAATCAAAACCACGTTGAGATACCACCTTACACCAGTTAGAATGGCAAAAATGGACAGGGAAAGAAACAACAAATGTTGGAGAGGTGGAGAAAGGAGAACCCTCTTACACTGTTGGTTGGAATGCAAGTTGGTACAGCCACTTTGGAAAACAGTGTGGAGGTTCCTCAAAAAATTAAAAATAGAGCTACCTTATGACCCAACAATTGCACTACTGGGTATTTACCCCAACGACACAGATGTAGTGAAAAGAAGGGCCATATGCACTCCAATGCTCATAGCAGCAATGTCCGCAATAGCCAAACTGTGGAAAGAGCTGAGATGCCCTTTAACAGATGAATGGATGAAGAAGATGTGGTCCAGGGATGCCTGGGTGGCTCAGTTGTTAAGCGTCTGCCTTCGGCTCAGGTCATGATCCCGGGGTCCTGGGATCGAGTCCCACATCGGGCTCCTTGCTCAGCAGGGAGCCTGCTTCTCCCTCTCTCGCCCTCTGCTTGTGCTCTCTCTGTCAAATAAATAAAAATCTAAAAAAAAAAAGAAGATGTGGTCCATATATACAATGGAATATTACTCAGCCATCAGAAAGGATGAATACCCAACTTTTACATCAACATGGATGGGACTGGAGGAGATTATGCTAAGTAAAATAAGTCAAGAGAAAGAAAATCACTTATATGGTTTCACTTATTTGTGGAACAGAAGGAATAGCATGGAGGACATTAGGAGAAGGAAGGGAAAAATGAAGGGGGGGAAATTGGAGGGAGAGATGAACCATGAGAGACTATGGACTCTGAGAAACAAACAGGATTTTAGAGGGGAAGGGGGTGGGGGGATGGGTTAGCCCGGTGATGGGTATGAAGGAGGGCACGTACTGCATGGAGCACTGGGTGTTATACGAAAACAATGGATCGTGGATCACCACATCAAAAACTAATGATGTATTTTATGGTGACTAACATAACATAATAAAATAAATAAATAAATAAATAAATAAATAAATAATAAAATTTTATTTAAATTCAATTAACATATAGTACATTATTAGTTTCAGAGTTAGGGTTCAGTGATTCATCAGTTGCATATAACAACCAGTGCTCATTATATATCACGTGCCCTCCTTACTGCCCATCACCCCACCCCTCATCCCCTCCCCTCCAGCAACCCTCAGTTTGTTTCCTATAGTTAAGTGTCTCTTAGGGTTTGTCTCCCTCTCTGATTTCAACTTATTTTATTTATTTATTTTTAAAGATTTTATTTATTTGACAGAGAGAGCACAATCAGGGGGAGCAGCAGGCAGAGGGAGAGAGAGAGGGAGAAGCAGGCTTACTGCTGAGCAGGGAGCCCGACGCAGGGTTCGATCCCAGGACCCCGAGATCATGACCTGAGCCGAAGGCAGACGCTCAACTGACTGAGCCACCTAGGCGCCCCTGATTTCCTCTTATTTTATTTTTCCCTCCCTTCCCCGATGATCCTCTGTTTTGTTTCTTGAATTCCACATATGAGTGAAATCATATGATAATTGGCTTTCTCTGCTTAACTTATTTTGCTTAGCATAATAACCTCTAGTCCCATCCACATTGCTGCAAATGGTAAGATTTCATTTTTTCATGGCTGAGTAATATTCCATTGTGTATATATATCACATCTTCTTTATCCATTCATCTGTCAATGGACATCTGGGCTCTTTCCATAGTTTGGCTATTGTGGAGATTGCTGCTATAAACATTGTGGTGCAGGTGCCCCTTCGGATCACTACATTTGTATCTTCTGGGTAAATACCTAGTAGCACAAAATCTATAAAGAACTTATGAAACTCAACACTCAAAAAAACAAATAATCCAGTCAAGAAATGGGCAGAAGGCATGAACAGACATTTCTCCAAAGAAGACACACAAATAAATGGCTTGTAGACACATGAAAAAATGCTCCAGCTCTATTTTCAAACAACTCCAGTCACATCAATTTTTTACCATATATACCACAATTGTTTATCCATTTGAGACAGGGAAACTAAAGGGACTCCATGAAAAACTGCTTCTTAGCCCCTTTTCCTGCTTCTGTTCTCACTAGCACTGACACCACATCTTACATATGCCTTATAGAACAGATAATGTCTGTTCTCCTTGTAAAGGTCAAGGAGTTAATGATTCCTTTGGAGTCTTCCAGCACAATAGATAACACCTAAGGAATGACTGGGCAGGTCATCATGAATGTTTTCCAAGACCACTAACTCATCAAGACCCCTGGTTCCAGGGCATAAGTGACTTATGGAGAACACCTAAACACTCATCTTTGCTCCTGGATTACTGAGAAGACACTGTGCACCAAACCATCAGCCTCAATAAAAACCCCAGGCCCCCAGCAACAATGAGACTCACTCTTCTTTCCTTTCTGAGTCTCCCAGACACTCTGTCCATACCTACACTCTCTCTATATCTTTAATAAACTTTGCTCTCATTTCCTGTTGGCTTGTGTTTTATTTCTATCCTGTGCAAAGCCAAGGACCCTCCTGGTTTGTCTTGCGGGACTCCCCCCCCCACCCTGCCCCTGGTCCTCAGACCCAACCAGCCTGCATCACATCCATCCATTAATTTCCATTGTTTCCACGTTTTGGCTATTGTGAATGCTGCTGCTATGAACATGCAGGTAGATGTGTTTCTTTGGGAAACTTGTCAGTTTTCTTAGGTATTTAACTAGGAATGGAACTGGTGGGTCATATGGTAGTTCTATGATTAACTTTTTGAGGAACTGCCAAACTGTTTTCCACAGTGGTTGCACCATTTTACATTGCCACCAAAAATGTATGGGGGTTCCAATTTCTCCACAATCCCACCAATACTTGTTATTTTCTTTTTTTATTTTTTATAGCTATCCGAGTGGTTATGAAGTAATAAGATTTCTGGGCCTTTTGATTTTGTGCAACCAAAATGGTTAAGAATCTGAAAGAACATATATCCAAAATCTATAAAGAACTTATAAAACTCAACACCCAAAAAACAAATAATGCTATTAAAAATTGGGCAGAAGAGGGGCACCTGGGTGGCTCAGTCATTAAGCATCTGCCTTCAGCTCAGGTCACGATCCCAGGGTCCTGGGATCGAGCCCCGTGTCGGGCTCCCTGCTCAGCAGGAAGCCTGCTTCTCCTTCTCCCGCTCCCTCTGCTTGTGTTCCCTCTCTCGCTGTGTCTCTCTTGGTCAAATAAATAAATAAATTCTTTAAAAAAAAAAAGAATCTGAGAGAATATGCCAGAGATAGAGAGGGACAAGGAAGGGTATAATTGGGAACCTGGCCCAGGTGCCCCCTGAGCTTTCTGTAGATTCAGGAACATCCATGCTCTCTATTGTGTAGACAGTCAGCAAATAGGGATCTGCAGAACTGACTGATACGCAGGCCGTGTTTGAGTTATTTTATTTATTTATTTATTTATTTATAGATTTTATTTATTTGTCAGAGACAGAGAGAGCACAAGCAGGGGGAGTGGGAGAGGGAGAAGCAGCCTCCCCGCTGAGCAAGGAGCCCGATGCGGGACTCGATCCCAGGACACCGGGACCACAACCCAAGCCGAAGGCAGACGCTCAACCAACTGAGCCACCCAAGTGTTCCCGTGTGTGAGTTATTTAAACACCCTCAGGCCTCAGCTGCCTAGCCTGTTAACAATTAAGTCTTTCCCTTCCAAAAGGAAGACCAGACCAGATCCTGGGCGCAACCTGCAGGGACATAGGGCCTGACTGAATCTGCAAGTCTGGCCCATGGTGGCTTAGACTTAAGACAACATGTGGCCAGCTAGATACCTGACCCTTGGGCAAACGTTCACTCAATATGAACTCATAAACCGTTCAACTCGTGGCTGAGAGAGGACAAGAGTTATAGAGTAAACTCAAATTGGGTAACATATTTTCTTTGAACAAGAGGAGGAAATGTGAGTTTAAGATTTAACTGACAAAATGATTAAAAAGTTGGGAGTTTACTGGATGCGGACTGTTTATCTTCTTCCTTCTTATCAATTATGTTTAAATGGCTCTTTTTACCTCCTGGTCTGTGCGGAGCCACTGAGATCATAAATGTTTAGAGACTTCATTTCCTGGGTTCTAATTGGAGCCTGCAGTGTCTGTCCAGTTGTTTAAACACAGGGTGGAGAGCAGGACCACCACACCTCACTTTTCCCCACCCCTATAGGATCTAAAGACCCACTTGATTGAGATCCTTCTCATCCTCCTTCTCCTAGTCTAGGCAGAATTTGTCTCTGAACAATCTCCTAAGTTGAGTGCACAGTAGGTCAAGAAAAGGTAAATCCCAAAGAAACTGAAAACATGAGTAAGGAGAGCTCATTCTCTCCTTACCAACACAGTGTGTTTATAAAATTCAGTCCGGATTTGTAGGCAGGGCTGGGACCAGGGTGAGGGGAGTGAGGCATTCCAATGAGCCCAAAATTGCCAAAAATCTTAGTAATCAGATAAATATTATAATGCAGTCAGATTATATTCTAATGTAATATTTTTAAAAATCAGGGGCACCTGGGTGGCTCAGTCAGTTAAGTGTCTGACTCTTGATCTCAGCTCAGGTCTTGATCTCAGGGTTGTGAGTTCAAGCCCCGCATTGGGCTCCACTCTGGGTGTGGTGCCTATTTAAAAAAATCAATATTAATGCTATCTTCTTTTTTTTTTAACATATAATGTATTATTTGTTTCAGAGGTACAGGTCTGTGATTCATCAGTCTTATACAACTCACAGCGCTCACCATAGCACACTAATGCAAAAAAATCAATGAGGGAAAAAAATATCAAAATTTTAAATAAAGACAGGATCAGTGGGTTAATTTTATCTACACACTAGGGTCCATCTGCAGTGTTTAGGGGTGAAGTGTCCTCATTCTGCAACTTACACCAAATGCATCAAAAAGTAAAATGCTTTGATGGATGTATAGAGGGATAGACTGACAGATGATAAAGCAAATAAAGCAAAATGTTAATTGTTCTATCCAGGTGGTGAGGACACAAGTGTTTACTATACAATTTTTTCCATCTTTCTGTTCAAATTTTCTATATTTGAAATTGTCATTATAAAAATTGGTAAAGAAATTATTAGCAGTATTTCCTCACTCCCCAGCCCTAGCCAGACCCTCGTCTCTCCCTGACAATAACTACAGCCTCCTGGCTGATCTCCTTACAGAAGGTGACCTTTGCACATCTAATCAGGGCTTCCAATTAGACGCCCCTGCAGTCAGGTGCTGCCTGTGCCTGATCTAGGTGAGAGGTGACTTCTGCATTCCCAGGACCCCCCTTCAGACTCCATGTGTCACACTGGAGTCTTTGCAGGGCCCCGCACACCCTGCACGGCTTCTACACCCCTGTGCCTTTGCTCATGCTGTGCCAACTGCCTTATTCTCCCCTGATTGCCTCCTCATCTTTAAGATTCCTCCCAGAACTCAAATATGGTGGGTCGAACACAGTATTTACCTCTGAAGCCTCCTGAAGCCCCAGTAAAATGCATTAAAAGGCTTTCTTAAAAGACATAAATTTACAAGGGCCAAGACAATCAGACAGGAGACAAGAGCCACCAAACGTTTGAAACTAGCAAGTACATGTAGCCAAGAGTCATCATGAGCTCTTTGCACCAGGTATCTTCCTCAGCACTCTTAGTCTTCAGAAAAACCATATGCAGTAGGCACTTTATCATCAACTGCCTTTTATAGGCACAGAAAAGTTAAGTCACTTGGGTAAGGTCACACAGCCACAGAGCCAGGATGTAAACCCAGGTGGTCTGGCTGCCCACAGTCTATGCAAAGACCGTTGTACATCTGGCATGACAGGTCACTTGGCACAGCAGACAAAGCTGGGGCCTGCAGCACTAGGGAGACCAGAAGCAAACAGAACCAGGAAGACTCAGGAACTGAATGTACCTGGTATCTCTGAAATTGGGAGGTGTGAGTGAGGCTGGAAAGAGTCTGTACAATAAAGAGTCAGGCTTCCAGAGTCCCTGCTGTACTGGGTTGGATAGTGTTCCCCTGAAAAGTCATGTCTGCCAGCAAACTTAGAATGTGGCGTTATTTGGAATGTGGTGTTATTTGGATGTAGGGTCTTTGCAGATGTAATTAGTTAAGAGGAGGTCACAGTGGAGTAGAGTGGCCCTAATGCAACAACAGGTATCCTTATAAGAAGAAACTAGGAAGGGACATGGAGGAGACTCTCCCCCAGAGCCTCCAGGAAGAACCAACCCTGCCCACACTCTGATCTCAGACTTTCAGCCTCCAGAACTGTGAGAGAATCCATTTCTGTTGTTTTAAGCCACCCAGTTTGTGGTGCTTTGTTACAGCTACCTAGTCTACCTTGCAGAAGACCGAGGGACTATTCTCTGCACAGGCTGATATACTCTGGACTTGAGACCCCAGGCAGAGAGGAGGACAGACCGCAGGACTGAAAGGAAGAGGATCCAGAAGATTTCCATCTCCCTCTGCCACCCAGCAAGCCTCCCAGGCAGAAGACCAGAGAACTCCTTCTTGGGAAACAGAGTAGCCCTACGGATCTACTGATCCTGATATTTAGGGAGTCTTCAGCCAGATGGCTCTTCACTGAAATCTGTCACCGGCAAATCCCAGACACGTCCAGATATGAGCAAGACAGGCAGGGACAGACTGGCATTCAAGGCCAAAACCAACACAAACAGGGAAAGGAGCTCTAAGGAACAGAAGCAAAGAAGGGAAGGAAGGGAGCTTTGGAAAACAGCCACTGTAGCCTGAAAGCTGTGATCAGATGAAATCAGAGCAGAGAGTTTAAAAGAACTCTTGTAAATAAAAAGTGTAATGGAAGATGTAACATTCCGTAGAAAGGTAGGAAGGTAAAGTTAGGAAATTCACTTGGAAAGAAAATTAAGACAAAGAGATGGAAAATGGGAGAGAAAATATAAGAAAACTAAAGAATCACTGCATGAGTTCTATCATGAAACAAACTGGGGTTTCAGAGCAGAGAATAGAAAAAATGAAAGAAATAATTCAAGACAACTCCCCAGAAATGAAACGGAAGAGTATCCAGATTGAAAGGCCAATACACAGTATGGTCTAATACGGTAGCCCCTGGACACATGTGGTTAGTGACATTGTAATATAAATTTATTAAAAATAGATAAAATCAGAAATGCAGTTCCTCAGCCATACTGGCCACATTTCAAGTGTGCAATAGCCTCATGTGGCTGGAGGCAACCATATGGAACAACACAGACACAGAACATTTGCATCACTGCAGAAAGTTCTCTTGGACACCTCTGCCTAGCATAATGGATGAAGGCACATCTTCATGAACGTTCAGAACACCAGGGACAAAAAGAAGTTTCCCTCAAGCTTCCAGAAACGGGGTGGGGCTGGGGTGGTGCAAAAAACAGGGGGTTACATACAAAGGCTCAGACATCAGAGGGCATTAAAGTTCTCAAAGCAATACGAGAAGCAACACCCTGTGTCTTCAAGCGCAAGGGCAAGTGGTCAGGAATGGGAGAAGAAACAACAACAACAACACTCTGTGTCTTGAAATTCAGAGAGAACATTCTAGCCTGCCTAGAATTCTATGTCCAAACCGTCAATCAAGCATCAATCAAGCAATCAAGCATGAGAAAAGAGGTATATTCAGACATGCACATTCTTTAAAAAGAACAAACAAATAAACAAACAAAAACTTACTCCTCTGCATCATTCTAATGAAAGCTACAAAATGAGGGAGAAAACCAAGAAAGAGGAGCAACAGGACCAGGAGAGGGGAGGGAAATGCCCAGCATAATGGCCCTGCACAAGCTGCAGGGAGTAAGTAGACTAGGCCAAAGCATGGAGAGAGCCTCAGAAGGGTCTGGCCATGCAGAGAGGTGAGTGATGCTTCTAGCAGAAAATGGATGATGGGGCATAGAAAAATCAAATTTTACAAAAAGGAAATATTGATTCCAAGTAAAAGTAAAAAGTTGTCGAGAGAACAGAAACAGGAGCATAGATATGCATGTGGCTCAACTGTGAATAGTAAGTACTTAAATCATATTGACGTAGCACTGAATAGGAATCAAATTCCCACCCCTGCTTTGGGAGGGTGGGAAGTTGGTGTGAGGCAAGAGGAATTAGCAACCTAAACTCTCAGCGTCCAAGTAATCAAGAAGTAGCAGTAGGAGCATGTCATTTAATGACATGGTAGTAAACGCCAGAAGAAACTACTAAACTGGTTGAAAATGGACCCTGGAAAGGAAAATGGGAATGGAGATCAGGTGGAGCAAGGCACCACTAGCTTTGTTATAACCACTGTAGTACTGTCCAACTTTTTAAAGCATGTCCATCTATTCATTTGATTTTTGAAAATAAATTTTTAGAAGCCTCAGACTGGGTATCAGCTCCTCCTAACCCCCTTTGGAGACAAGTGTGCCTTCTGTGTGATCTCAAAGTGTCGAGGCTGGCCTTCCACCATACTGAATCAGTTTGTTCGTGGGTCTGACTTTTCCCCACCAAAGGCATCTCTTGCCTGATCCAGAGTGGTGCTCAGGAAATGTTTGTGGACCCAAAGAAAATCCAGGACAAGAACCTTCTGGCTGACTGTCTAGGCATGTTCGAGGTTCTGATGAAACTCCTGATAGCAGGTGTTGGAAAATGCCCAAATGACAAAACCATGAGTGGTACTGGTGGAAGTCCGCATGCTGTTTCCAATATGTTCCACAAACAGCCACAAAACACACACAAAAAAAGATGTTTTTACTGAAGGCCTAGTGTGTGCTCAGCAGTGTGATAGGCTCTGAGAATACATCAGCGGGGCCAACATTAGCCTCAAAGTCATCTCTGTCCCCTGGGGGCCCTTGGGCTCCAGCCCAGCACTGGGACTTACAAGCTTATCTGGAAATAGGTCAGCACAATGAGTGAGGCCACAGGTCTGGAAGGCTCTGCCTTTTCTACTTTCTCACCATGAGCAAGTCATTAACCTCTCTGTGCCTCAGTTTCCTTAGAGGGCTGTTAGGAGGATTAAATGAAAAATGTGTGACATTTAAGCCTTGGACTCAAACAGTGAGACTCTTTCCAGCTCTCTGATTCTTTCATCTGTATTGATCAATCAACCGTGTTATGGTACCATTTGCAGAAATAAGAGACACAATGCTGCTGAAAACACACAAATACTCGAAGAAAATAGGGCTTTTTAACTTTTCAAAATGAGATCATCATTGCTCCCCACTGTTCTGTCCCTGCTCCTCCCAGAATGAGCTCAGGATATTTGGGGGTGTGACTTCCTGGCTGAGACAGTGGGCCTCAGACCTCTCTAGGTGACACCTGCTCTCTGCCCTGGTTCCACAGAGGGTCCTTGATGGTCTGTGGCTGTGTCCATGGCTCTGTAAGGACTGGGAGTTGTCTCTGCTGACCTGGGGCCTTCTCACTAGCACCCGGGACCCAGCCCCACCTTCCACCCAGCTTTGCTGAAAGTGTACGGTCACTGCTGTGGGTTCCCTAGCCCTCCTGTGCATGTGGTCCACTAGCCCAGCCATGTGCAGGCCCACATGCTCTCTCCACAGACCCTGGTATAGACTAAATTTGTCCCCTCCAAATCTGTATGTTGATGTCCTAACTCCCAGCAATTCAAAGTGTGACTGCAGTTGGAGATGTGGCCTTTAAGAAGGAAATGAAAGTTAAATGAGATCACTAGCATGGGCCCTAATCCAACATGACTGGTGTCCTTATGAGAAGAGGAGATCAGGACACAGACATCCACAGAGGGAAGACCATATGAAGACACAGGGAGGGGATGGCCATCTGCAAGCCATGGAGAGAGGCCTCAGAAGGAACCAACCTTGCTGATCCCTTGACCTTGGACCTCCAGCCTCCAGAACTGTGAGAGAATAAATTTCTGTTATTGAAGCTCCACAGTCGGTGGTACTTTGTTACAGGAGCCCAGCAAAGTAATACAGATCCATTCTCTCATGGAGAGGGACATCTGGGTCCCAGTCACCACACTTGGAGCAGGGGTGCCTAGGGACAAGTAGGGAAGCCACAGTTTCTGCAAACCATGCTCTGCTTTCAGGGACACACTTCGGACATCCCCGTGCAGCCCTGGCCTCACCCGGTACAGCAGCCTCTTCCCACACCTTGACCCTAAATGATGGGAGTCAACATCCTGCCTTCCCCTCAGCCTGGATGATCCTCCCTCTAGGATGAAGCCACAGGGTGGAGCCAGCTCTCTGACCACAGAGATCTCAAGGCCCAAAGCAAAACATAAGTCTGAGGCCCACCTTCCAATTCCCATAAGTCCCAACCCCAACATCATCTTGGAGGGTAAGAGAAAGGGGGAGGAAATCACTAAGACTGAACTCAAAAAACCCAGGTTACCCAAGCAAGCCTGAGAAGCTGCTAAATAAACACATTGAAGTGTGAAGTGGACAATCCAATTCCCACATCTGACCTCTAGTTCAGCTTTTCTGGGATTTTACCTCTCATAACGAGCCCCTGGGGCACCCAAAGAGGTCAGATCTGAATCTCCCAAAGCACAACAGGTATGTATGGATCAGGCCGGAAGAAAAATCATGGTGAGTGATATCAAAGTGCTCAAGCTGGAATTCCTTGATCTCTCTTTCGCATTCTCTCTCTCTCTTTCCCCCACACCTCCATACATCCTCAAGGCCTGTCCATTTCTCCCACAGAATGCATCTCCTAACCACCGCCACTGCTGTCATCCTGGCCATGCTGTCATCATCTTTCTCCCAAATACCTAGCATGGCTCCCAACCAGCCCCCAACCTCCACTCTGCCCACTCCCGGCCAGTCTCCACGTTGCCACTGCAGGGAAAGCCCATTGTCTCACTCTCCCGCTAAAGACCCTCCAGTGGGTTCCCCATGCACTTAAGAAAAGTCAGACTCCTGCCACTGGCCCCCGAGGTCCCTGCCCACCCCTCTAGCCCTCTCTCCTTCCACCACCGGCCTCACTTGCTGCCCTCCAACCACATCATTGTCAGATGAAGCCAAGCCCTTTCCTGCCTCAGGGCCTTTGTATACCTTGTTTCCACCACCTGGAATGCTCTTCCCCTGGCCCTTCATGGGGCCTAATTCTTATGTTTCAGCTTAAAATACCATCTCCGCAGAGAGGCCCTCCCTGGCCCTCCAGGCTAATCAGATCCCCAAGCCGCAGTCTCAGCACCAGTTCATTTCCTTCTTGGCTCTTCAGCAATATCTAGTTGCTATATTTGCCTTCTTATTGGCTGTCTCTCTCCTCACTAGGATGTGACCCCATGACGAGGGCAGAAACCCTGACTACAGTTCGCCCTCGTATCCTCAACACTGAAATAATGCTTGGCACAGAGCAGGAGTTCAACAGGTACTGGTTGAATAAATCAAAATTCTGGAATGCTATGGAACGTAATGCAAGATATTCCAGATGGTTCCAAGCTCCTTTCACAGAACTACTGTTTCTGAGACTGATACCCAGCATCACCAGTTCCCCTGTGAGGGCATTTCCTCTCTTCACTCCAAATGAGTGGGCTATTCAGCTGTCCCCAGAGTTTTGTGTCTTTGCAGGAAATGGAACCATTTTCCTGCTGATTTGATACCCATCACTCCCTTAGGAGGACAACTTAACAGGAGGTGAAAAGTTCGGAGCCTTCAAAAACAGAACCTCTGGGCCTGAAACGAATGTGACCTTCCCTGTGACCTTCCCCTCCCCACACAACAAAGGAGGTGCCTGCCCCACATTACACAGCTGGCCTGTGTTGGAGTGCGGTTTAAACCCAGGCTGTTGAACTCCAGGGCAAGTGCTCGAATCTGCATGGAGATGTTCCTCATGACAGTCCTTACCATGGCAAAAATCTGGACTCAAGGCTCTTTCTCAACTTGGCTTCAACTGTTGCACAAAAAACCCTTGAAATTAAGTCTGGGGGGGCCTATTGATCCCCTGACCGTTACTTTTCTTTTCCCAATTCTTGACCTCTTCCAGGCTTCTTTTCCTTCCCCAGGCAAACTGTCCAATACAGCAGCCACTGGGTTATTGGGCACTTAAAATGCGGCTGCCCTGGATCGAGATTTGCTATAAAGCATTATATGAATTTACTGGATTTTGAAGATTTAGTATAAAAAAAGTAACATATTTAATTTTTAAGTTGCATGTTGGTCACATGTTGAAAACGATAGTCTTTGGGATATATATTGCATTAAATAATATATACTATTAAAATCAAGTTCATCTCTTCCTTTTGATGTTTTCAATATGGTTATCAGAAAATTTAAAATGCATATGTGAATCTCATCATATTCCTGTCAGACACTGTTGTAGACTCTCCTGCTTCCTCAGGGCATCACTGTGATTTGCACAAACAGCCAGGTTTAAACTGTCATAGCCAAAGTATCCTTTATAAGGAAAAGAAGGGGTAGCTATGTGGCCAGAGACAAAATTACCCTCACCAAACCAGAGGATGAAATGCTGGGCCAAGTCTGCAAACCCTTTTGATGTAATATCTTTTTTTGTAAACCTGAAACACTAACATAATCCAGCAGGGAGAAAGAATGGGGGCTCCTAGGACACAGACAAGGGAAAAATAAGACATTACGTGTCAGAGAGCCCTCTTTCTTTTATAAGTAAGAAAAACCCAATGTAAATGTATATAAATGGAAAAAAGAATTCTCTGGCTCTAGTAACCATGTGGGCTTCCCTCCCCAACATTTTCCCCCTGACGGCGCAAGGTGGCCAGCAGCAGCTCCAAGCTCACATCCTCATAGTTCAGTAATCCAAAAATAGACAAAAACAAAACAAAACAAACAAACAAACAAAAAAACACACATGTCTCTTACCTCAATTGTTCTAGCAAAAGTTGCAAGTCTAACTCTCATTGGTCTGAATCAGGCACATGCTCACCCGTAAACCAATTGCTCTGACTCTGATTGGCCAGGCCTGGATCACCTGCCCAACCCCAGCACAGAAGAATAGAGTCAATCTATTGATAAGAAATGAACTTGGAGTAGGAGAGGGGTGTTTCCCAAAAAGGGGAGAAGAGAAGCTGGAAGGCAAGAGCAATAGATGTGGCCACACACAACCTCTCCCTTTCAATCCTATGAAAGGACGTGAATATGCAAGCATGGTCTCCAGCACACAAAGAGAAAAATAGGTGGTAGTTTCTTTCAAATTGCAAAAAACAGAGATATGTTTAGGTGGTCCTAGGTAATGGTAGTTTATTTCAAGGATACATGGACATGTGAAGAGACACAGAATATCAACTATATTGGAAAGGAGGCATCTGGCTTCAAGTAATAGACAAATAATAGTGACAAAGACAGTTATCTCCCATAAAAAGGATTCTGGAGGTAGGTAATGCCAGGATTGGTGCAATGGGGTCATTCAAAACAAAACTCCTTTAATCTTTCAACTCTGTCATCCTCAGAGTACCCACCTTCCCCCTCATGGCTGCAAAATGGCTGCTGCAGTTCTGAGCATCACATCTTCACATAAATATGGGAAAACATAGGAAGGGAAGGTAGGGGTAAAAGGAGTTCTCTCTTCACACACTTCTCTTTTATCATGGAGGAAGATGTTTCCCAGAAGCCCCTAGAAAATTTCCTTTATGTCTCACTGGCTAGAATGGCAAACATACATCCACTCCTAGACCAATTACTGGCACAGGGGATGATGGCCACATTTAGCTTTGATGACCCATCCCCTATTGACTTTGGCACTCCAGTAAAATTTCTGGATTTTAAGCCACTAGCTTATGGTAAATTTGCTATGGCAACCTAGGGCACTAATACTAGTGTCATCCCTAGCCTGCTGTGGCAAAAACAAAAAACAAAAAAACAAAAAAAAACCCTCAAGGCTCGCTTCCAGTGGGCATCTTCTGAACTTTCTGGTAGAATTAGGTCATCAGACAGCCATAGTTCTTAAAAGAGAGGTACACTTGTCATCTCAGGAAGTGCCTGCTCACTACAAAAGAGCTCCAGAAAATGGGAGAAACCAACATGGGGTAAGCAGCATGATTCACAAATCATAATAGCAAAACAGGAAAAGAGGGAAGGCAGGGGAAAAGAAAGTCCCAGGAAAGCATGAGAGGTGTGGTTCATTCAAGGAAAGGAGAAGTGATGCATGAACAAGCATTCCTCAGGCACCTGCTCTTGCCCAACACAGACGTGGGAACTTTCAGGTAACCTAATCATAGGAAAAATAGTCTTTCCTTATAAGAACTCAAAATCTAGCTAGAAAAATATAAATCGGGGCACCTGAGTGGCTCAGTCGGTTAAGCGTCTGCCTTCGGTTCAGGTCATGATCTCAGGGTCCTGGGATTGAGCCCCGCACTGGGCTCCCTGCTCCGTGGGAAGCCTGCTTCTCCCTCTCCCATTGCCCTTGCTTGTGTTTCCTCTTTCACTGTGTCTCTCTCTGTCAAATAAATACATAAAATCTTTTAAAAAAAAGAAAAATATAAATCAATTCACTTGATTAATGGTAGTTTAAAGCTAGGAAAAAATATTAGAAATCAGTCCATTGTCCAGATTCCTTCATTTGTCAAAAAGTGTTTATTAAGTGCCTATTTTTTGCCATTCTCTGTTCTTGGCATTTGAGCTTCTGATGACTGTGCAGAATAAAATAAAGTCCTTACTCTTGAGTAATTTGCATTCTAGAAGGAGGAGGTAGATGATAAGCAAGGAAATATATGGTGTTCAGAAGAGCAATGATGAAAACAAACAGGCAAAATGATAGGAAGTGATAGAGGGTAGTTCAGGATGGTTGGTTGACAAAAGCCTCTCTGAGGAAATCATGTTTAAGTCTTGAGTGACAAGAAAAAGCAACAAGAGCGTATAGTAAAGGGCTAACTCAGCAGGCCTGAGTTGTCCAAACCCTACATATTCCAAAGAAAGGACTGATCCTGGGCTCCTGGGTGGCTCAGTTGGTTAAGCGACTGCCTTCGGCTCAGGTCATGATCCTGGAGTCCCTGGATCGAGTCCCACATTGGGCTCCCTGCTCGGCAGGGAGTCTGCTTCTCCCTCTGACCCTCCCCCCTCTCATGTGCTCTCTCTCATTCTCTCTCTCTCAAATAAATAAATAAAATCTTTAAAAAAAAAAGAAAAAGAAAAAAAGAAAGGACTGATCCTGACCAGCTCCAGGGAAAAAATGCTTAAGCCCTTGGAATATGCTGCCTACTATGAGTCTTTGCATACCTGGGCCCTGGGGCATACCAGATAGTTTATGCCAGCAGTGTGAATTATGGTAGGGGTCTTGGGCCATGCTGTATTAGTTTGACCTTTGGAAGTGCTAGAAACGGAATAACTAAGGTTAGTCACATGAGCACTCCCTGCTTATGTGACCAACCCTCAACAAAAACCCTGGGCAGCAAGGCTCGGGTGAGCTTCACTTGTTGGCAACACATCATACATTTTGTCACACATCATTGCTGGGGGGATTCAGGGCTATCTGTACAATTTCATTGGGGGGGGGAAACTGAAAGTTTAGATCCTGTGTGCCTTTTACCTTTGCCAATTTTAATTTATACCCTTTTGCTGTAGCAACTCATAACCATGAGTATAAAAGCTTTACTGAGTTCTATGTATCCTTCTCGCAAATCACTGAACTTGGGTATGGTCCTCAGGACCCCTAACATAGAGATAAACGAGAGGAAGACATCTCATACAACGAGAACAGCTTGTGCAAAAGCCCTGAGGTAGGAATGCAAATGAGCTTAAGACCAAGAACAACCAAGGGGTCTGCCCAAGGTCACACGTTGATGTGGAGAAAGAATTGAATCCAGAGCTTAGATCTGCTGACCCTCACTCATGGGCTTTCCCCCGAAGCATCCTGGGATGGCAGAAATGGGACAAGCTTAGGAGTCACACAGACATAGTTTCAAATCCTGGTTCTACCTGAATTAGCTGTGTGACCTTGAGGAATCTGTTCAACCTCTCTGAACCTCAGCATCCTCATCTCTAAAAAGGATTTGGTGCATATTTCATGGCTTGTGCAAAAAGTAAGTGAGACGATGCATGTAAAACCCCTGGTACATAAGAGGGCTCTTAGTTTGAATTTTCCCCAGAGGCAGACCCTGAGACAAATATTTGTATGTAGTTAATTTAGGGGGTGATCCCAGGAAGCACTCTAAAAGGATGGAGACATGGCTAAAGGAAGGTAGGAATGTGAATACAGTGTATGTTCATGAGCAGGTCACTGCTGTGGAAAACTGGAGCCCCATCCCACAGGGGACCTTCTGATGACTGTGCAGAATGTGCCTCAGAACCATATTGAGGGAAAGGGAAGCTAGGGTGTTTTCCCACCTCTTATTTGTGGAAGATCGCTGCTTTGGGCATTAACTGCCTGGCACTTCCTGCTTGTTGCTCAGTGAGCCAAACACATGCCAGTGAGCAGAGAGCACACCCAGTCCCTGAGGCACAGGAAGCCCTCAGCATGCAAACTGTCTTCAGGGATATGAATGCACACCCAAAGCACATACTCTAATACGCATATAATTGAATGTTAGTCTTCCTTCTCCTTTCCCTTTTTGCCTGGAGCATATACCCTCAAAGTTTTCAGAAGAATGGAATTAATAGCTAATGAGTTGGAAATCTTTTTTTTTTTTTTAAGATTTTATTTATTTATTTGAGAGAGAGAGACTGAGAGAGCGAGCACATGAGAGGGGGGAGGGTCAGAGGGAGAAGCAGACTCCCCGCTGAGCAGGGAGCCCGATGCAGGACTCGATCCAGGGACTCCAGGATCATGACCTGAGCCGAAGGTAGCCGCTTAACCAACTGAGCCACCCAGGCGCCCCATGAGTTGGAAATCTTGATAGAAGTAAAACTGTTTTGGGCGCCTGGGTGGCTCAGTCACTTAAGCATCTGATTCCGGCTCAGGTCACGAACTTTGTGTCTTGGGATTGAGCCCCACGTTGGGCTCCCTGCTCAGCGGGGCGTCTGCTTCTCCCTCACTCTCTGCCCTTTCCCCGACTCATTCTCTCTCTCTCTCTCTCTCTCATAAATAAATAAAATCTTTTTTAAAAAAAGTAAAATTGTTGGGGCGCCTGGGTGGCTCAGACGGTTAAGCGTCTGCCTTCGGCTCAGGTCATGATCCCGGGGTCCTGGGATCGAGCCCCGCATCGGGCTCCCTGCTCCTTGGGAGCCTGCTTCTCCCTCTGCTTCTCTCTCTCTCTGTCTCTCATGAATAAATAAATAAAATCTTTAAAAAAAAAAAAGTAAAATTGTTTTTATTTCTCCATCATCGAGTACCATGCCTGGCAAGAGAGCTTAGGGAAGACATGCTTATCCATGGATGACAGTGAGAGCCTTTTTATGCTCAGCCATTCTCTCCTGGCCTGTCAACTGCTAATGCTGTCTCACCTCCTGTTCCAGAGCCTCTACAGGCCACTCCCATGGACTTGCAGCTCTCTCCATCGAGTCTAGCATAGTCCCGGAAAGCAAAGTCCCCACAGGGAGACAACACACAGAATTGCTGAGTTGGAACAGAGTATATGTCTAAAGGATGAGAAGAGGATGGAAAGGAAGGAACTGGGCAGCAGCTTGAGTGAGCACTCCAAAATCAGCCAAAGGGTCAAGTCTGACCTCCTGGAACAGCTTTTTTCAAATGGGGGCTACCTATGGAGGTGGAAAACAGATGTCAGAAGACAATGATGCCAAGTGGACAAGGCCCAGGCCTCCCATCAGCTTCACCCAGATCAACTTTGTAAATTGTGGCTTAGCATTCCTTCCAAGAATGTAGTCAAGGTCTCTGGGTCACAAAGTGACCTACAAACAGGGCACTGAAGAAGGCAAAGAGTGGAAAGCGGGAAACAGCCAGATTAGACCAGATATGACATTATAAAGGAAATGAAGGGACAATTGGAATGTATTGTTGGGGAGAAGTCACAGGAGTCTAGATCTGAGGGTCCCACTCCAATCTGTTATTCATTCACTTGACCATGGGCAAGACCCTTTCACTCTCAACTCCTTGTCCATCATGTAAGGAGGTTGTACTATATGTTCTCAGTGCCCAGGTACTAGGATTCTATAAACTAAGTCTTAAACTTCCAAGGTTGCAGACCTAGAAGACAGAGATAGAAGGCAGGAGTGGTGGCTGAGATCAATAACCAGATAGAATATGTTGCAACTCAAATCAAATCACCAATTACAACACATATCTGATGTTTTCCCACAGCACTGCTTTGCTGGCATAATCCTTGTTGAATATTAAACAATGACCTCAACTTGGCACATGAACCTTAGGAAATTCAGATTATAATCGGACTAGTACAAGCAGGTTGAGAATATGAACTCAGCTCACCAAAGAAACACACTATTAGGAAACAGCTCTAATGCCTGCCACTCAAAGTCAAGATTTCTTTGACAGTTTCAATTCTCTCAGAATATATACATTAAAGTAGAACCTAAAGGCTATTATGTGCATGCCCAGGAATTATATTCACCAAAGAAAAAGCCCTATGGAAGTTGACTGAAATATAACAGGTCCATACCCATTAAATTATCTGGGGGACTGGGGGGCTTAAATCAACAAACCCCAATGCTGATGAAGTTACTCTAGCAAAGACAGAAGCCAGAATTTTTCAAATACTTCTCAAGAGGGAAACCGGAAGTATGTAATGTTCCCTTAGTATTCTGACAGGCTGGTAGAAATGGATTCTTCTTTTTTTTTTTTTTTGCTACACAGTAACTCAAAAACCGTACAAACTATATAGTTCTCCAGTAAAGATAAATATATGAACAAATATAAAAACATGTATTATACATGTATTATGGTAATTTTGGCTTTAACTCCACTTTTTATTGTACTATAGGATTTAAAAGACAAAAGCATAAAAAAGAACTATAAATCATATTAATGGGTACACAATATATAAAGATATAATTTATGACATCAATAACATAAAATGGGGGGGCGGAGTGCAGAGCTATAAAGGAGTAGAGTCCTTTTTATGTGATTGAGGTTAAGTTTAAAATAGATTGTTATAACTTCAGGATGTTTTATATAATCTACAGGGTAACCACAAAGAAAATATCTGTAGAATATACACAATAGCAAATGAGAAGAGAATCAAAACATGTCATTACAAAAAGCTAACCAAACACAAAGGATGGTAGTAAGGTAGGAAATGAGGGACAAAAAGGGTATATGACATACAGAAAATAAATATCAAAATGATAATAGCAAGTCCTTCCCTATCAGTAATTAATTTAAATACAAATATAAATTAAACTACCCAATCAAAAGACAGAGATTGTCAGAAATAGAATCCAGCTATACTGTGTCTATAAAAGATTCACTTTAGGGGTGCCTGGGTGGCTCAGTCAGTTAATTGTTCAACTCTTGATTTCGGCTCAGGACATGATCTCAGGGTTGTGAGATGGGCGTGGAGCCTGCTTAAGATTCTCTCTCTCCCTTTCCCACTGCCCCTACCCCCTCTTCTCTCCCCTTCTCTTAAAAAAAGAGATTCATTTTATTTATGTGAAGTTTATTTTTTAAAATAATTTCTACAACGAACCTGGGGCTTGAACTCATGACCCCGAGATCAAGAGTCACATCCTCCACCAACTGAGCTAGCCAGCTGCCCCAAGACATTCACTTTATTTTTTTTAAGGAGGCTCCACACCCAGCATGGAATCCAACATGGGGCTTGAACTCACAACCCTAAGATCAACACCTGAGCTGAGTAAGATCAAGAGTCAGGCACTTAACTGACTGTGCCACCCAGGTGACCCCAAGAGATTCGCTTTAGATCTAATGGCATGCATAGATTAAAAGTTAAGGGATGTAAAAGATATTCCATGAAAATGACAGCCAAAAGAGAACACAAGTGGCTATACTAATATCAGACAAAATAGCCTTTAATTCAAAAACTGCAGACTCCCCACAGCTTTCTTAGTGGAAGATTCCGTAGTGTTCATTGGTACAGACCCCAGTGACCTGCTTTGCAGGAGACAGAGGAAGCTTTTGACACTGTGGTAACTAATGGCCCTTGCAACAGAAGACCCCCCCCAAAAAAAGGGATATGCTGCTGCACATCCCCCAGAAGGGAGCTGCTCTTATGCCACCTTAGGACCAGGGCAGGGCTGCCAGCCTCCCTTAACCTCGTGCATGCCCCCAGACTCCAGAGCCCTGGCTGCTCTTCCTGTGCCCACACTTCAGACCCTGATTCCATAGCCACTCTGCATGTGCTCTCACTCCAAATCCCAGATCCATGGCTGCTCCACATACATCCCTATCTCAGGCACCAAAGACACCACTGCTATGGGCTAGCTAGCACCCCAGACCCTAGAGCCACCACTGCTCCACACGCACCCATGCTCTAGACCCTGCCCCTGTGGCCACTTGGTATGCACTCACATCTCCTGCAACAGAGCCTTTGCCACTGTGGGCTAGCCAATGCCAGGACTCCACGGCCACGGTCATTCTGTAAGCACCTGCACTCCAGACTCTGGCTCTGTTGCTGCTCTGCAAGTGCCAGCATCTGGGCAACAGAGCCATCCCCATGTGGACTATCCAGTGTCCCTGAACCTGGAGCCACTGTCCTCATGCATTCCAGTCCCCTGTTCCATGGTGGCCACATGGTCATCCACACATTAAACACAATCTCACCACTACCGCAAGGGCACCCACAAGCTGAATACAGTGCCAAAAGGGGTCCTCCCAGCCATGATAACACCTATAAGAGAAAAAGAGATCAGGAGGTTCCCAGTAGCGAAAGATCCCCAATAGCTGCTGCAGATATTTACAGCCTTGACTGTTGAGAACCCCTTGCTATCTTCACCAACCCTCACCTCAGCTAATGGAGCTGCACAAAGACTATGCTGCTGGGCCTTCTCTGGAGCTGAAATTGCCACATCCTGCCCAGCAAACACCCTCACGCCTACCCACAGATAAAGGTATTCCCCATCGAAACCAGTCTGTAAAATCTGTTAAGAGGTAATTGCTCTATCAAATGCACAGATATCAGGGCACCTGGGTGGCTCAGTCGGTTAAGCATCTGCCTTCAGCTCAGGTCATGATCTCAGGGTTCTGGGATTGAGCCCCACATCAGGCTCCCTGCTCACTGGGGAGTCTGATTCTCTCTCTCCCCCTGCCCCTCAACCCTGCTTGTGCTCTCTCTCTCAAATAAATAAATAAATAAAATCTTTTTTAAAAATGCAGAGATATCAATGCAAGGCTACAAGAAACAAACAAACAAAAAAAAAAAATCAAGGAAACATGATAGCACCAAAGGAACACAATAATCTCCCAGTAACTGACCCCAAAGAAATTGGTATCTATGAATTGCTATACAAAGAATTTAAAATAATTACTAACCATCTACAAGAGAACACAAGTAAACAATTTGATGAAACCTCTTAAAGAGTACATGATCAAAATGAGACAAATCAACAGAGATTAATCATTTTTTAAAGAACCAAATGGAAATGTTCGGGATGAAGAATACAATGACTGAAATGAAAACTGAAGAGGTGAGCATCAACAGAAGACACGAGCAAGCAGAAGAAAGAATCTGTGAGGGTTGCTAGAGGGGAGAGGAATGGGGGGATGGGGTAATGGGGTGATGGGCATTAAGGAGGGCACCTGATGTAATGAGCACTGAGTGTTTTATACAACTGATGAATCACTGAATTCTACCTCTGAAACTAATAATGCACTATATGTTATTTAATTGAATTTAAATAAAATAAAATAAAAATTTTTTAAAAAGAAGAGTCTGTGAACTCAAAAACAAACCATTTTAAATTATCCAGAGGATAAAAAAGAAAAAAAGAATGAAAAAGAGTGAAGATGGACGCCTGGGTGGCTCACTTGTTTAAGTGTCTGTCTTTGGCTCAGGTCATGATCCCAGGGTCCTGGGACTGGGTCCCATATCAGGCTCCTGGCTCATCGGGGAATCTGCTTCTCCCTCTACCCTTTCTCCCTGCTCACTCTCTCTCTCTCACTCTCTCTCTCTCAAATAAATAAATAAAAATCTTTAAAAAGAATACCTCACATGGCAAAGCTGTCCTTCAGAAAAGAAGAAAATATAAAGACTTTCCCAAACAAAAGCTGAGGGAATTCATCACCACTAGACCTGCCTTAGGGAAATCTAAAGAGAGTTCTTTAAGCGAAAATGAAAGGATGCTAATTAGTAACAGGAAAACATACAAAGGTTTAAACAGATTGTTAAAGGAAATTATACAGTCAAATTCAGAATACATTAATACTGGGGGCACCTGGGTGGCTCAGTCAGTTAAGCATCCAACTCTTGATTTCAGCTCAGGTCATGATCTCGGGGTCATGAGATCAAGCCCCAACTCAGACTCCACACCCAGTAGAGCTTAAGATTCTCTTTCAGGGTGCCTGGATGGCTCAGTTGGTTGGGTGTCTGACTCTTGGTTTCAGATCAGGTCATAATCTTGGGGTTATGGGATTGAGCCCTGCTCAGCTTGGTGTCGCTTGAGATTCTCTCTCCCTCTCCTTCTCCCTCCCCGTCTGCCCCTCCCCCTGCTCATGTGCTCTCTAAAATAAATTTAAAAATAAAATCTTAAAAAAAAAAAAAGATTCTTTCTCTCCCTCTCCCTCTGCCCCTCCCCCCGTGTGTGTGCTCTCTCTCAAAAAAAAAAAAACTAATACTGGAATAGTGTGTGTAAATCACTTCACTCTAGCATAAATGTTAAAAGACAAAAGTATTAGGTCACCTGGGTGGCTCAGTTGGATAAGCATCCAACTCTTGATTTTAGCTCAGGTCATGATCTCAGGGTCATGAGATCAAGCCCCATGTTGGGCTCCAGGCTGGGCATGGAGCCTGCTTAAGATTCTCTCTCTCGGGCACCTGGGTGGCTCAGTTGTTAAGCGTCTGCCTTCGGCTCAGGTCATGATCCCAGGGTCCTGGGATCGAGTCCCACATCGGGCTCCCTGCTCAGCTGGAAGCCTGCTTCTCCCTCTCCCACTCCCCCTGCTTGTGTTCCTGCTCTCGCTATCTCTCTCTCTGTCAAATAAATAAATAAAAATCTTTAAAAAAAAAAAAAAGATTCTCTCTCTCTCTTTCCCTCTGCCCCTCCCCCACCTCGCTCATGGTCATACTCTCTCTCTAAAATAAAAAAAGTCAAAAGTATTTTTTAAAAAAGTATAGCTACAATAATTGGTTGATGGATACACAATATAATACAGAAATCGTGATATAAAAACATAAAATGTAGGGGAGAGGGGAGTAAAAGAGTACAGTTTTTGTATGCAATAGAAGCTGAGTTATTAGCCCCTTAAAATAGACCCTTATAACTATAAGATGGTTTATGCAAGCCTCATGGTAACTACAAAGAAAAAACCTACAGTAGATACACAAAAGATAAAGAAAAAGAAATCAAAACACACCACTATAGAAAATCATCAAATCACAAAGGAAAACAGCAAGAGAGGAAGAAAGGAACAAAGGATCTATGAAATACCCAGGTAATAGTCAACAAAATGACAAAAGTAAATCCTTACCTATTAATAATTAAAGCGTAAATGGATTATGTTCTCAAATCAAAAGATACAGAGGTTGAATGGAATAAAAAATAAGACATCCCCACACATACCAAAAAGATAAGACCCAATATATGCTGCTTATAAGAGACTCCTTTCACCTTTAAGGACACTCATGAAAAGTGAAGGAATGGAAAAAGATATTCCATGCAAATGGAACCATAAGCTATACTTAGACAATACAGACTTTAAGTCAAAAACAGTAATAATAGACAAAGACAGTCATTATATAATGATAAAGGATCAATTCATCAAGAGGATATACAATTGTAACTACACGTGCACCCAACATCAGAGCACCTAAATGTATTAAGTAAATATTAACAACTCTGAAAGCATAAACAACAATAAATAATAGTAGGGGACTTCAATACCCGACTTTCAACAATGGGTAGGTCATCCAAGCAGAAAATCAAAAGGAAATATTGCACATGAATTAGATTTTAGACCAAATGGACCAAATAGATATATACAGAACATTCCATTCAACAGTAGTAGAATAAACATTCCTCTCAAGTGCACACAGAACATTCTCCAGAACAGATCATATGTTAGATCACAAAATAAATCTTAACCAATCTAAGACTACTGAAGTCATATCAAGCATTTTTACAACCACAATGATATGAAAGTAGAAATAAATAATAGAAGGAAACTAGAAACTTCATATTTTTTGGAAATTAAAGAACATATTTCTATACAATCAATGGGTCAAAGAAGAAATCATGAGGGAAATCAAAAAGTATCTTGAGACAAATATAAACAGAAAACACAATATACCAAAACTTATGGGATGCTGCAAAAGCAGTAATAAGCAGGATGTTTACAGCAATAACTGTCTGCGTTAAGAAAGTAAATCACAAGTAAACAACCTAACTTTATTCCTCAAGGAAACAGAAAAACAACAAACTAAGCACAATGTTTTGCAGAATGAAGGAAATAACAAAGATCAGAGCAAAAATAAATGAAATGGAGCCTGAAAGGACGATAGAAGAGAAATCAACAAACTAAGAACTGGCTTTTTTTGAAGAGATAAACAAAATTGACAAATCTTTAGCAAGACTAAGAGAAAAGAAAAATATCTCAAAAAAACAAAATCATAAATGAAAGAGGAGACATCACAAATGATACCACAGAAATGCAAAGGTTCATAAAAGACTACTGTGAACAATTATATACCAACAAATTGGAAAACCTAGAAAAAAATGAATAAATTCCTGCATATATACAATATACCAAGACTGAATCATGAAGAAACAGAAAATGTGAATAGACCTATAACTAATAAAGAGATTGAATCAGTAATCAAAAATCTCTCAGCAAAGAAAAGTCCAGGACGAGATGGCTTCCCTGGTGAACTCTACCAAATGTTTAAGGAGAAATTAATGTCAATCCTCCTAAAACTCTCCTCCCAAAAAATGAAGAGGAGGGAACACTTCAAAACTCACTTTATGAGGCCAGCATTACCCCCAACATCAAAGCCAGACACTACAAGAAAATTACAAGCCAATAGTCCTGATGAACATAGATATAAAAATTCTCAACAAAATACTAGCAAACTGAATTCAAGAGCATATTGAAAGGATTATATGACATGATCAAGTGGATTTAATCCCTGGGATGCAAGAATGGTTCAACATATGCAAATTAATCAATGTGATACATAACATCAACAGAATGATGAGGAAAATAATCGCTTGATCATCTCAATAGATGCAGAAAAAGCATTTGACAAAATTCAACATCTTTTCATGATAATAACTCTCAACAGTTTAGGTACAGAAAGAATATACCTCGACATATTGAAAACCATATATGACAAGTTCACAGCTAACACTATACTTAACAGTGAAAAGCTAAAAGCTTTTCCTCTAAGATTGGGAACAAGGCAAGGATGTCCACTTTCACAACTTTTATTCAACTTAATAGTGGAAGTCCTACATTTCTGCAAAGAAGACATCCAAATGGCCAACAGACACATGAAAAAGTGCTGAACGTCGCTCGGCATCAGGGAAATCCAAATCAAAACCTCAATGAGATACCACCTCACACCAGTCAGAATGGCTAAAATTAACAAGTCAGGAAACGACGGATGTTGGCGGGGATGCGGAGAAAGGGGAACCCCCCTACACTGTTGGTGGGAATGCAAGATGGTGCAGCCACTCTGGAAGACAGTATGGAGGTTCCTGAAAAAGTTGAAAATAGAGCTACCATACGATCCAGCAATTGCACTACTGGGTATTTACCCCAAAGATACAAATGTAGGGATCTGAAGGGGTACATGCACCCTGATGTCTATAGCAGCAATGTCCACAATAGCCAAACTGTGGAAAGAGCCAAGATGTCCATCGACAGATGAATGGATAAAGAAGATGTGGTATATATATATATACACAATGGAATATTATGCAGCCATCAAAAGGAATGAGATCTTGCCATTTGCAATGACGTGGATGGAACTGGAGGGTGTTATGCTGAGCGAAATAAGTCAATCAGAGAAAGACATGTATCATATGACCTCACTGATATGAGGAATTCTTAATCTCAGGAAACAAACTGAGGGTTGCTGGAGTGGGGGGAGGGTGGGAGGGATGGGGTGGCTGGGTGATAGACACTGGGGAGGGTATGTGCTATGGTGAGTGCTGTGAATTGTGCAAGACTATTGAATCACAGATCTGTACCTCTGAAACAAATAATGCAATATATGTTAAGAAAAAAAAAAGGAAGAAGAAGATAGCAGGAGGGGAAGAATGAAGGGGGGAAACCTGAGGGGGACATGAACCATGAGAGACGATGGACTCTGAAAAACAAACTGAGGGTTCTAGAGGGGAGGGGGTTGGGGGATGGGTTAGCCTGGTGATGGGTATTAAAGAGGGCACGTTCTGCATGGAGCACTGGGTGTTGTGCACAAACAATGAATCATGGAACACTACATCAAAAACTAATGATGTAATGTATGGTGATTAACATAACAATAAAAAATTTAAAAAAACATAGTGGAAGTCCTAGCCAGAGCAATTAGGCAAGAAAAATAAAAGGCATCCAAACAGGAAAGAAAGAAATAAAACTATCTTTCTTTACAGACAAAAGGATCTTATATGTTGCAAACCCTAAAGATAACACACACAAAATATAAGAACTAATAAATTCAGCAAAATTGAAAGATATAAAAATCAACATACAAAAATCATCTGTGTTTGTGCTCATTAACAAAGAATAGCCCAAAAAGGAAATTAAGAATTAAGAAAACAATTTCATTTATAATAGCATCAAAAAGAATAAAATAGGGCTGCCTGGGTGGCTCAGTTGGTTAAGCATCTGACTCTTGATTTCTGCTCAGGTTGTGATTTCAGGGTCATGATATAGCCCCGAGTCAGGCTCCACACTCAGTGGGGAGTCTGCTTGAGATTCTCTCTTTCTTCTCCCCCTCTGCCCCTCCCCCCCAAGATAGATAAATAAATCCTTAAAAACAAAAGAATAGGTGCACCTGGGTGGCTCAGTTGGTTAAGCGTCTGCCTTCGGCTCAGGTCATGATCCCAGGGTCCTGGGATTGAGCCCCACATCAGGCTCCCTGCTCAGCAGGAAGCCTGCTTCTCCCTCTCCCACTCCCCCTGCTTGTGTTCCCTCTCTTGCTGTCTCTCTCTGTCAAATAAATAAATAAAATCTTAAAAAAAAAAAAGAATAAAATACTAGGAATAGAACCAACTAAGTAGGCAAAAAATTTATACACTGAAAACCACAAAAAGTTGCTAAAAGAAATTAAAGACACCAATAGAAAGATACCCCATATTCATGGATTAGAAAACTTGTTAAGATGTCAATACTATCCAAAGCAATCTATATATTTAATGTAATTTCTATCAAATTTCAAATGGCATTTTTTTTTCAGAAATAGAAAAATCTATCCTAAAACTTGTATGGAATCTCAAGAGACCTTGAATAGCCAAAACAATCCTGAAAAAGAACAAAGTTAAGGTCTCAGACTTTTTTATTTCAAAACTTAGTACGAAGCTACGATAATCAAAATAGTGTGGTACTGGTATAAAGACAGACATATAGACCAATGGAACAGAATAAAAAGCCCTGAAATAAACCCTCATATGTATGGTCAAATGATTTTTGACAACGGTCCAAAACCATTCAATGGGGAAAGAACAGTCCTTTCAACAAATGGTGCTAGGAAAATGCAATATCCACATGCAAAAGAATAAAGTTGGATCCTCACTTTACCACATATAAAAATTCACTGAAAATGGATCAAAGACCTAAATGTAAGAGCTAAAGCTATAAAACTCTTAGAAGAAGGGGCACCTGGGTGGCTCAGTTGGTTGGGCGGCCAGCTCTTGATTTCAGCTCAGGTCATGATCTCAGGGCTGTGGGATCAAGCTGTGCTGGGCTCTGTACTCAGGGCAGAATCTGCTTGTCCCTCTCCTTCCCCCTTTACCTCTCCCCCCACTCTAAAATAAATAAATTTTTTAAATAATTAAAAAATAAAACTCTTAGAAGAAAACATAGGGTAAAACCTTCACACTATTGGATTTGGCAGTGATTTCTTATATATGACACCAAGAGCAAATGAAACAAAGGAAAAAATAGATAACATGAATACCAAAATTTAAAACTTTTCTATATCAAATGACACAATGAACAGAGTGAAAAGCAATTTATGGAATGGGACAAAATATTTATATATCATATAACTGATAAGGACTTAATATCCAGAATATATAAAGAACTCCTATAACTTAATAATTAAAAAAAGATCTCATCAAAAAATTGGCAAAGGATGGGCGCTTGGGTGGCTCAGTTGTTGGGCATCTGCCTTCGGCTCAGGTCATGGTCCCAGGGTCCTGGGATTGAGCCCCGCATCGGGCTCCCTGCTCGGCGGGAAGCCTTCTTCTCCCTCTCCCACTCCCCCTGCTTGTGTTCCCTCTCTCGCTGTGTCTCTCTCTGTCAAATAAATAAATAAAATCTTTAAAAAAAAATTGGCAAAGGAACTCTGGAAAACAGTATGGAGGTTCCTCAAGACGTTAAAAATAGAACTACCCTACAACCCAGCAATTGCACTACTAGGTATTTATCCCAAAGATACAGATGTAGTGAAAAGAAGGACCACACGCACCCCAATGTTCATAGCAGCAATGTCCGCAATAGCCAAACTGTGGAAAGAACCAAGATACCCTTTAACAGATGAATGGATAAAGAAGATGTGGTCCAGGGGCGCCTGGGTGGCTCAGTAGTTAAGCGTCTGCCTTCGGCTCAGGTCATGATCCCAGGGTCCTGGGATCAAGCCCCGCATCAGGCTCCCTGCTCAGCCAGGAGCCTTCTTCTCTCTCTCCCACTCCCCCTGCTTATGTTCCCTCTCTAGCTGTCTCTCTCTGTGTCAAATACATAAAATTAAAAAAAAAAAAAAAGTAAAAAGAAAAAAGAAAAGAAGATGTGGTCCATATATACAATGGAATATTACTCAGCCATCAGAAAGGATGAATACCCACCATTTGCATCGACATGGATGGAACTGGAGGGTATTATGCTAAGTGAAATAAGTCAAGCAGAGAAAGACAATTATCATATGGTTTCACTCAAAGTGGAACATAAGCAATAGCACGGAGGACCACAGGCGAAGGGAGGTAAAACTGAATGGGAAGAAGTCAGAGAGGAAGGCAAACCATGAGAGACTCCGGACTCCGGGAAACAAACTGAGGGTTACAGAAGGGGGGCGGTTGGGGTAACCGGGTGATGGGTATTAAGGAGGGCACGTGTGGTGATGAGCACTGGGTGTTATACACAAATAATGAATTGTTGAACACGACATCAAAAACTAACGATGTACTATATGCTGGCTAACTGAACATAATAAAAAAAATTGGCAAAGGATGTGAATATACATTTCTCCAAAGATATACAAATGACCAACAATCACATGTAAAAATGTTCAAAGCACTAATCATTCAGGAAATGCAAACCAAAACCTCATATCCATTAGAATGTCTACTATTATATATACGGACACATATATACATACATACATATGTAACATATATATGTACATATACATGTGTATATATGTTGTGTGTATATATATAAAACAGTATCCACTCTACCTCCCTCCCACTTGTACAAAATAATTACAAAAGTTTCAATTATCATTGTTAAGAAAGCCCTTAGAAGACAACAGCAATTCCACCTTGTGCTGGTGCCTGAGTTCCCTCTGGCAAGACAAAGTTTTAGCCCCTTGACCATAAATTCATATGTAGAAGTGTCCAAGTCACAGTGCCCTCCCATGCTTGCATATACTTGCTGACACCGTTGTGTGTGATTCCCTAAATGTTTCACACGTATTTTATATTTATTGATGTTCCCTCTGTAGATTCTTCTTTGTTCCTAATAAACTTTAGTAAGTAAAAACAGAAAATAAGTGTTGATGAGGATGTGAAGAAAGTGGAACCTTTGTGCACTGTTGGGAATGTGAAATGGTGCATCCGCTGTGGAGAACAGTATTGGAGATTCCTAAAAAAAAATTAAGAATTGAACTACCACATGATCCAGAAATTCCATTTCTGGGAATCTACCCAAAAGAACTGAAAGCAGAATCTCAAGGAGATATTTGTACACCCATGTTCATAGCAGTATTATTCACAATAACCAAAAGGTAGAAGCAACCCAAGTGTCTCATCAACAGATAAAGGAAAATGGACTATATCTATATGGTGGAATATTATTCAGCCTTAAAAAGGAAGGAAATCCTGACAGCTGCAACACTGATGAACCTTGAGGAGATTATGCTAAGTAAAATAGGCCAGTCACAAAAGGACACATACTATATGATTCTGCTTATATGAGGTGTCTAGAGTAGGCAAACTCATAGAGACAGAAAGGACAGTGGTGGTAGCCAGGGAGCTGGTGGGAGGGAGGAATGGGAGGTTGTTTCATGGGTACAGGGTTTCAGTTTGGGAAGATGAAAAGAATTCTGGAGATTAGTTACACACCATATGAATATACTTTTTTTTTTTTAAGATTTTATTTATTTATTTGAGAGAGAGAGAATGAGAGAGAGCAAGCACACGAGAGGGGGGAGGGTCAGAGGGAGAAGCAGACTCCCTGCCGAGCAGGGAGCCCGATGCGGGACTTGATCCAGGGACTCCAGGATCATGACCTGAGCCGAAGGCAGTCGCTTAACCAACTGAGCCACCCAGGCGCCCACCATATGAATATACTTAACACTACTGAAATGTACACTAAACAATGGTTAAGAAGGTAAACTTGATATTATATGCATTTCATCACAATTTTTTTAAATGACCATCAACATAAACACTGAGTTCTAATCTGATTGAATAAACAACATGAATTCCCTGCACGGCAAATAAAAAGTAAGAAAATGTTAAGGCTTTCCCTGTAGACAAAAGTAACAAATTAAACCCCTGGAAGTAGTAACTTTCCAGTAGAAAAACCCTAAGGAGATGATGTGTCTGGAGTCCAGGAGAATTGGGCCCAGCCAGACCCAAGGCAATTACTGCACATTTATTTTTAACAATGCCCACTGAGTATTGTTCCCTAGAGGCCAAGGGCAACCCTGCAAATAATTCAAGTGTGAGCCCCACGCATCTCTCCTTGGCCCAAGAATCAGGGCTGCTCTCTCAGCCTCCTTGCTCACCCTGCCTTCCACCCACACACTTGCTCTGCATCTTGCTTCCAGTGGGGCCCAGGCTTGAGTCTCTGGCTCTAGGAAGCTTATGAGCCATCTGCCTCTCCTTAGCGAGGAGGAGCAACTCAGGAGGAGGCAGCTTCCTTGGGTGGGCTTGGCAGAAATCAAACCAACTGAACATGTCAGTGATAATGTAAGGGCAGAAGAAGACACTCTTCTCTCAATGCCCCAAAATGTGTAAGCCTAAGACACTCCACTTCTCAAAGACAAGCAGAATCAGAGACCTGTAGGGGACCTTGGAAACCAGGCAGGGATCCAACCCCATCACTTTACAAACTTCCTGAACTCATGTAGGATTAGATTTCGGGACAATCTCTCTCAGCCCTGCCCTCATTCCCGACTATGAGGGCCTATCCAGTAATTCCAACACCTTCTAATGCTTATCCTTGGAAGAGACATCTGAAAATATTTGCTGGCGCTCAGACACGCTCAGAAGGAGAGGAGGTGACTGCCTACAATGGCCTAATTCCTATAGCTTGTTTAATGGAAGCAACTTAGCAAGGAAAACACTAGCAGAAATTAAACCTCAAAGTGTTCCCATTACCCTCCAAATTAACATTTTTTTTAAAGATTTTATTTATTTATTTGACAGAGAGACACAGCAAGAGAGGGAACACAAGCAGGGGGAGTGGGAGAGGGAGAAGCAGGCTCTCCGCCGAGCAGGGAGCCTGATGCAGGGCTCGATCCCAGGACCCTGGGACCATGACCTGAGCCGAAGGCAGCCGCTTAACGACTGAGCCACCCAGGCGCCCCCAAATTAACATATTTTTGTTGTCAGATGTACATAGGTGTCATCTGTATGTACCTGCTACTTTATGTTCAGCTTTTAAAGTCTATGTCATAGACAAATATCCAGAAATCAACACATTTTTTTCATTTTTAGTATCTGTATAATATTCCATTGCATTGATACATCATAGTTGCAAAGATATAGACTCTGGGGTAGAATTTAAAAACTAATGTTTAAGGCGCCTGGGTGGCTCAGTTGGTTTACTGTTGATCTCTTAGTAAGGAATTTACTAATTTTTGTGTAACATTACACTCTACAACTCTGCTCAGCTAACTTTATTTTTAGCAGTGACTTCATTTCTTTTAATAGCTTAGCTATAAGGTATTTTGCAAAAAGTTATGTTTTTATTTCTTTTTTCTTTTCAGATAGCCATCACCAGCATTTCTAGCAAGATATTAAATAAGGAATGAAAACAGAGAATACCCATATTTTGTTCTTCTTTTTAGGGAAAAAGTATAAGTCTTCAAAAAACATGATGTTGACCTTTGTTTTTAAATACTCCGCTTATCATATTAAGAAAAAAAGCATTACTACTGTTTTCAGAGTTCTAATCTATAAGGTTTTGACAAATTTGTCTGGATCTCATTACAGTAGTTGGTATTTTGTTTGTGTTAAACTAGGTAATGGGTTTCCTTGAATCTGACGGATAATTCCTTTAATGCATTGTTTTCTTGGCTTGCACATTTTTTTTACTTGGGGCATTTGCATCTGTGTCTGTAAACAAAATTGGTCTAAAATATTCCTTTCATTATCTTGTTTAGCTCGAGTTTAAAATCATATTTGCCTCTAAAGATGAATTGAAGAATAATAACAGAATAACAATAGCCAAGTTAAGTGGGCACCAACTATGTGCAAACACTGCTGTTCTATGCACATTATGGGTATTTCCTCATTTAATGTTCATAACAACCCCTGTATGCAGATATTATTAATCCATTTTACAGATTATTACTATGTCATAATTTTGTGTTTTTATACTTTTATTATTGAACTAATTGGTCCTTAGAGGGTTGGAATATTTTCTTCATTGGAGTCAGACTGTTTAATAAGTTTGTATTTCTTTCTCCATTAGTGTTATATTCATGCTAATTCTTTTTGCATTTTGGGGGCTATTGAGCATATTTGTGAGTAGTCATCTGTTTTATTTGATAAGATGTGTTAGCCTCTAGGGTGCCTGGGTGGCTCAGTCGGTTAAGCGACTGCCTTCAGCTCAGGTCATGATCCCGGGGGTCCTGGGATCGAGCCCCACATCAGGCTCCCGGCTCACTGGAGAGTCTGCTTCTCTCTCTCCCCCTGCCCCTCAACCCTACTTGTGCTCTCTCTCTCAAATAAATAAATAAAATCTAAAAAGAAAAAAGAATTTAAAAAAATGTATTAGCCTCTAATTGAAAATAATAGTCAACTTAAATATAAATCTTTTGTACTAGCTATTAAATTTTCCAAATCCTGACCTCATTCTCATTTTCATTCTCATTTATCAAAACTGATATTGCTCATTAACTCTTTTTCAAAGAATCAATTATCAGATTTCTGCTTAAATAACTTTTCTTTTTCTGGGTCATTTGATTTTAGTTTTATTATCTACATTTTAACTTGTTTCCCCTTCTAAATTATTTAAGCAGAGCTAATTATGGCTCAATCACTGGGTAAAATTAAACGTGAGGACTCCAAAGTCAATGACAAGCATTTTCTCCACCCCTTGGGCTCTCACAGAACAGGTCCCGTATTCAAGCCAACACAAACCCCAGAGTTGTGGTGGTCACAAGAGAGAGAGATGCAGGACTGCTGCTGAAGCAGAACACAAGGCCAGTCTGTGCGCTGGCTGGCTAAGGATCAGATCTCAACAAATAGGTGTCTGAGTCCAGGTATGTATGGGTTAGTGCAGTGTAGAGCCTGTACCTACGGGGGTCTGAGTAGTGGCATTAGGTGGTTTACAAGGATGGAGACAAGTAGCATCAAATCACTTGGTGAGAAAGTGATTCCTTTTTGAGTTCTCCCTCAACCCTTCTGACTCCCTCTCAGAGAAGTCCTCAGGTGCTATTTCCCAACTCCTCCCTGGGACTTTACATTCTCCTTTTTTAACCAAGGAAAAGTAGGTTTCAGACTGAGAACTCTCTGCAGGTAATGGTGTCTAGCTAAAATTCAGTAAGTGATACTGTTTTCTTATGTATCATGGAGCATAAATTTTCATTTTAATAAATGAATTTCAATTAACAAAAATCAGTGAGTTATATAAGAGTATTAACGAAACAATAATACAGGTGATAAGTAAACGTGAGTGACATTTGGGAGACACGAAGTTGATATCAGGTGAAGAAGGACTATATTTAAGGTCTCACCCAATCTCAAAGATGTATGGTCACGAAAGGGAACATTAAGAACAGTTATCCCTTCATTCAACAACAGCATAAAATCATTGAGTGTCTCCTTTAGTCCAGGTATGGTTCTAGAAACTGGGGATATAGCAATACATAAAAATAAAGCTCCTGCCCTCATGAGCTTATGATATGATTGGTCAGAAAATGAGGAGGGCCGAGGGCAAGAAACCAGTGAGGCAGGAAAGGTGCCTCTGAACAAAACTGCGCTCTGAACCCAGTGGGGAATGTGTTTCCAGAAGGTGGATGTGCCAACTGCGGCTTGTTGGTT
Source organism: Mirounga angustirostris (assembly GCF_029215605.1). Taxonomy (NCBI): domain Eukaryota; kingdom Metazoa; phylum Chordata; class Mammalia; order Carnivora; family Phocidae; genus Mirounga; species Mirounga angustirostris. Next base: position 173,847,608 of record NW_026991713.1, read on the forward strand.
TTAGTAAGATGGAGCCTGAGAACCAACCACAGATGTGGCAATGGTGGCTTTGACCAGGTAAGTTTCATGGATTGTGGGGAAGCCTCAGAAGGCGGCTTCATGAGCAAACAGGAAGAAGGGAACTATGGTTTGCATACTGGACATAGTTTGAGGACTTTTCTGGAAAGGGGGAGTAGAGAAGTGAGCTGACAGCCAGAGGGGAATGTGGGCCAAGGGTGGATTTTCAAAACTGGGTGATGTCTGGATGTTGACAGGAATGATCCAGAAGCCAGGAGAAAAATCCTTTTTGTCTCAAGTTAGACTCTCTTAGCTTGGGTTTTCTTCAAATAGGCAGTACTTGGGAAGAGTACTTTTCTAACAAGTGGGAAGTAGTAACAAGAAATTTTTCTTCTCCCACATCTCCAGGAAGTGGAGGATTGGAAGGAAAAGAGGATGGTGTCACCCTGGTTGGAAAGGAGTACTGGTCAAGGAAGGGACAGAGCTTTTGCCACTACACATGCCGCAGCTCCCCGTCTCAAAATGTATCTCTCCCAGTACAGGCGATCCTCTCCCCCCACGTCCCTGCCCCATCCCACGTGCTCCACATGCCCCTTCTCCTGCCCCAGCGCTGGCCACTCCAGGAAGCCCTGACCCATTTACACAGAAGCCCCAAGGCTAAGTTCACCTGGTAGCACTTTTTTTTGGTCTTTTGGAGAAAATCAAAGCAGTGAAATTGAAGGAACACGTTTATCTTCCACACTAAGGAACAGGCCGAGAACTCAACTGGGATCTGCAGCATAGCCAAAATCTCCATCCCTCCTTTACCCTCCCCACCTGCACTGGTAAGTTTCTTTGCTCCAAGCAGGCTCCACCTCAGCAAAATGGTAGGGTGGACAAAGGCAACCGCCCAAGACGGTTTTACCGTTGTCACTCCCTGCCCAGTTCCTGGTGGGTCATAACCCTGCCCCCATGGCTTTTCAGACTGATTTCCCCCGTCAGCTCTTCCCCCATCCCTGCTCAGCACACTGACTCAAGTTCTTCCTTCCCCCCCTCCCTCTTTGTGATTTACATTCTCACAGGACCCAAATCCCAACTATGTCTTGTGAAGCAGTGGAAAATAATTGATATTATATCTAATGGAACTTCAGCTGAGCTCACACTGAACTATCAGGAACTCCAGTTTCTGGAGTCCAGTTTCTGCGGTCCTATTGTTTTCTTTTCCCCCATTCCATTCCTTTGGGCAATGTTACACTTGTAGTTTCTCTTTGTCACCTGCAGGGACAACTCTTACCCTCCAGAGGCAAGTCCTTTCCTGGATAAGCCCAGACAGAAGGGCTGGCTGAGCTGTCCCAGTCAGCAGGCTCTTCTGTCCAGGTTTGTCCTGACGTACTCCACCCACATCATTATCACAAGGACCAAGGTAACCCAGAGCCCGTGATAAGCGGCAGCTGGACCACCCTAAGTCCTGGGCCATATGTGACTGGGGGGACAAAGGAAGACAAAGTATTTGAGGGGAAGGAGGGTATGTACAAATAATACCCCCTGGTTCTATATATGTGCCATTGTGGTTCCAGAATTCTGTAGAGAAAGGGGCTTCAGGTGGCAATCTTTTTGGGAGTAAGAAGAAACTATAGTTCTTTACTTAATAGTGAAACAACATCAGTTGCTCAAATCAAAGAATGAGAGTACAACAGAAGTCTGGGGGGCAAAACACCCTAAGCACTCCTTGTTTGTTAGCACCACTGAGTCCCTGGCCATATGTCACAAGGATTCTCCTTAGAGGGATGGCAGATGGGGCTTTGCAGGTTTGGGATCAGAGCATTTTGGTAGTGAAATAATTAAAACTCTGACTTTGGGGTTTGTTGGGGCCAGAAGACTCCCTGGTTGAAGCTTTTCCTTTGGTAGATAGAGAGCCTTCTTTGGATTTCATACCAAATGAACAGAGAGATGTCAGTTAGCCGGATGTGAGTTGAGGGGTTGTATGAGGGAAGAAGGGGGGCATGGGTGCCACCCCCTATTCCCTATAGCCTGTGCCTGCTCTGGATCTCTCAGCAGGACCAGCCAATCATGGAGGGAGAAAACCAGACAAGCGCCTCTGAGTCCATCCTCCTAGGGCTCTCCAGCCAGCCTGAAAGGCAGGAGCTGATCTTTGGGCTCTTCCTTGTCATGTACCTGGCCGGGGCAGCAGGGAACTTGCTCATCATCCTGGCCATTGGCTCAGACTCCCACCTCCTCACGGCCATGTACTTCTTCCTCAGCAACCGTTCCCTGGTGGATTTCTGCTTCATCTCTGCCACAGTCCCCAAGATGCTTGTGAACATCCAGATGCAGACTTGGTCCATTTCCTATGGTGGCTGCTTAGCCCAGATCTACTTCTGCATTTTGCTTGCCAACATGGACAACTTTCTCCTGACAGCAATGGCTTATGACCGCTACATGGCCATCTGTCACCCGCTGCACTACTCCACCATGGTGAGTCTGCAAATCTGTGCCCTGATGCTGGGGAGCTCCTGGCTCATTGCCAGCCTCCACTCCCTGCTACACACTGTCCTCATGGCTCGGCTGGAGGTCTGTGCCAGCAACGTCATCCCTTACTTCTTTTGTGACCTTATTCCCCTGCTCCAGCTCTCCTGTTCTAACACCCAGCTCAACCAGCTCATGATTCTGCTGGTGGGGGGCTTGATTGTTCTCATCCCCTTTCTCGGCATTCTTGTGTCCTACACCCACATTGTGTCTGCTGTGCTCAAGGTCCCATCTGCCAGGGGCAAACAAAAGGCCTTTTCCACCTGTGGCTCTTACCTCACTGTAGTCCTTCTCTTCTATGGGACCATCACAGGGGTCTACCTGAATCCCTCATCCTCCCACTCAGCTGACAAGGAATCACTGGCTTCAGTGATGTATATGGTGGTCACACCCATGCTGAACCCCTTCATCTACTGCCTGAGGAACAAGGACATGAAGGGAGCTCTAAGAAAACTATTGGAGGGAAGGCTTTATCCTGTGGGCGATGACAGCCCCTCTCAGGGCCTTTGTGCTGGGAATGGGATGAACCAGGGACAGGCTCCACATATAGAAGGCTGGAAAAACACAGACCTCTTTGTCTTGGGTCACCATGGCCAGGGAGTCCTCTCATTACTCCATAAGTAATTTGCAAGTCCCTTCTTGGCCCCCCGCACAGACTGCTGAGGGACATAAACTCTCCCCTAAAGACAGAACCACATAAACAAATGCAAATTAGCTTTATCTACAGACCTTCTGGAGAGGGTTCATGTGAAAAAGGTGAACTCATAGGAATCTATGGCCTGTGCTGATAGCCTATGCCAAAGGAATGCCCTCTGAGAGCCCCAGACACCCCCAGGTCCTCAAAATCCTTAACCCTCATGCATCGCAATTTCTAAACTCCTCTGCTATATCCCCACTTCCTCAACCACCATCCCCACATTCTGGGTTGAATCTAGCTCTGGGGACAGACTTGATTGTCCTCAAAGCCATCCCACTCGTGGCCTTGGATGCTGCTGGGTGGGGTTCCATACTCTAGGTACTTGCATCAGGAATGCCTGCAGCAATATCTCAGCTGAACACCTAAGCAGGTGGCAAGGGGTATGGTAGAGCTTGAAAGAACATTACACAGAAAGTCCAACCCACTGGGGCCGCTAGTCCTGGCACCATAGTTACTGGCCATTTGACTCCAGTCCATTTGAAATTCACCATTCTACCAAACACTGTGCTTTTTTAGTCTCTACTCTGTGGTTCCAGCAGGCCCAACTTGCCCATTTCTATCAAAATTCCAGGCGTCCTTCAAGCTTAGATAAAATACCATGCCCTTCATGAAGCCACCTCACATCTCCCCGACCAAGAGACAGTATTTTCTCTCCCCTGGAACGCCATATAATTCTAATTCTGTCAATCCTTTTCATACCTGGCTTTGCACGATTCATGTTCACCATAACTCCACTCCAAACAGGATGGCTGGGTCCTTTTTAAATTTTATAAAAGGTCCTATTCATCTTAAGAAACATCCTCAGAAGACTCTATCATAGTGCTGGGTTTAAAATAATGACTCAATAAAAGTACGCTGGTGATAGATGTTGATGGCGACCATGACAATGGCAGCACACACTGCAGAAAGAACACTTATGTCCTCTCCCCCCATAATTTAGTCTTAACCAATACCTTTTCTATCTCCCCCTCCCCCTCCAAGAAAAAAGAGCTACCAATCCAACTGGTCAGAACCTAAAGAGTTCACTGGTGCATATTTTATGAAGGGCAGTGTGCCCTAAAGGGTTAGCATCCAGGGATGAAGCCCCCTTCCTTCCAGCCTGCCCCTGGTTATTCCTCTTCTATTCACGGTCTCCTTGGAGTCCCCATTTTGGGACGAGTCACCCCTCTTTCTATATATACACCATGGCTAAGCACGCAGATCCTCAATTCAGACTTGGGACTAAGAGTGGGAGGGGGTAGGCCTAGACCATTTTCCAGCTAACCTTTGACCAGTGAGTCCACGATGGAGGTTACTGGGTGTAACTCAGATACTAACAAAGTGGCACTCTGGCTCAAAGTTTGCTATTGTTCTTTGAGCATATTGTTTCCTTAGGAGCCCTCAGGAGCTGGGATAATTGGCAGGGCAGGATAGGCTTTCCTGGGACTCTGACCATAAAACCACAACAATACCAACAAAATCTCACCACAAACCTGTAAAAATGATGTGAAGAAATGTTGACGTCAACCACCCTCACAGACTTGGCAGCATAAACCCAATCCCATGAACGTACCAGAACATTAATTTTAATTTTTAAAAATATTCAAGAAGAAAGGAAGAAAAATAGTTCCATTATCTACATTTTTAAAATAGCATTATTAAGTACCACTAGTAATAAAGTGGAAGTATCTTCAAGAATAATGAGAATAGGGTGCCTGGGCGGCTCAGATGGTTAAGCGACTGCCTTCGGCTCAGGTCATGGTCGTGGAGTCCTGGGATCGAGTCCCACATCGGGCTCCCGGCTCAGAGGGGAGCCTGCTTTTCCCTCTGATCCTCTCCCCTCTCATGCTGTTTCTCTCTCTCTCTCAAATAAATAAATAAAATCTTAAAAAAAAAAAAGAATAATGAGAATAATAAATATCACCTATATGGCATTTTCCAAGTCACATAAAATCTTTTCACGCCAACACCTTCTCATTCACACTGTATGCCTTTTCCACACCAAAGGGCCACAGCTACATCCACTTAACACATACAATTTGAGCTCAAGTGACAATTCTGTACCAGGTACTACATTCTAGGCACTGGGGATATATCAGCAAACAAAACAAAGGTCCTACTTTCATGCAGCTGGTGTTCCAGGGCAATGGAGGAGAACAGAAAAAAAAAGAGAGAGAGAGAAAGAGAACAGGTATACATAAAATATGTCAGAAAGCTCTAAGTGCCATAAAGAAAAACTTATCAAGGTCGGGGACTAGCAATTGATAAGGAGAGTAATTGTGGCAGGGCGGTGCTTCAAGCGTCCATTGCGGAGAAACAAACCACCCAAACTTAGTGGCTTAAAATAACAGCAATCATTTATTTTCTCTCTCATCTTTCTGGGAGTGGCTGTGTTGAGCTAGGCAACGCTCCTTCGGGGTCTGTCATGTGGTTGCAGACAAACAGGCTTGGGCTGGAGTTATCCTGAAGGATTCCCCACTCACGTATCGAAGGGTTGATGTTGGCTGTCAGCAAGGACCACAGTTAGGGCTATTGTTGGGGGAGTATCTATGTGTGGCCTGTCTGTGACGCGGGCTTCCTCACAGCATGATGGCTCGGTCCCAAGGGCAAGCATCCCAAGCACTGTTTTTCATGACCCAGCCTGAGGAGTAACAGCATCACTGCCTTCATATTTTATTTGTTAAAAGTGAGTCACTATGGCCAGACAATATTCAAGGGGAAAGGAATTAGACTGTAACTCTTGATGGGAAGAATGTCAAAGAATTCGCAGACATGTTTTTAAAATATCACAAGTACTTAGGGAAGATCTCTCAAGACAGAAATTCACGTGAAGAGAGAGATAAAGTCGTAAAAGGTCTTGAGGAAATGGGTTCCAGGCACAGGGAACAAGAGCACAGCCCCTAAGATTAGGGAGCATTCTTGGCATGTTGGCCAACATGCTCCAGAAAGAACTGTTAGCTAAGTAAGGTCTTTGACTTTTACTCCGAGAAGAGAAGCCTTTGGAAAGTTCTGAACAGAGAAGTGAAATAATCTTATTTATATTTTCTAAAGTTCTTTTTTTTTTTTAAGATTTTATTTATTTATTTGAGAGAGAGAGAATGAGAGACAGAGAGCATGAGAGGGAGGAGGGTCAGAGGGAGAAGCAGACTCCCCGCCGAGCAGGGAGCCCGATGCGGGACTCGATCCTGGGACTCCAGGATCATGACCTGAGCCGAAGGCAGTCGCTTAACCAACTGAGCCACCCAGGTGCCCTAAAGTTCTTTTATGATGAAGAGACTATAGAATGGAAAGAAAAGAAGCAGCTCCCTGCTAAAGTCATCCAAGAGAGAAGATGGTGGCTCAGACCTGAAAGTGCTGGAGGTAGTAAGAAGCTGCTAGACTGTGTGTGGTTTGAAATAGAACCGACAGAATTTACTGATGGTTTGGATTCGGGGTATGAGAAAGCGGGCTCTAGGCTTTTTGGCCTGAGCAACTGAGGGGATGTAAGATCTATCCACTAAGATGAGAAAAAAAAAAAGAGGTTTGGATGGTGGAGAGAAAACAAGGAGTTTGAGATGCCTATTTGATCTTCAAGTGGGTAGCTGTATCTGTGAGAACTCACAGCGGAATTCAAAGCCCCCTGGGATCTGGCTTTGCCCTCCCCACCCCGTCCACCCCCCGGCTATGCCACCGAAATAGATCTCACCAATATCACAAATGATTCTCTAACTTGATAAGGCCAGTAGCATTAAACACATTCACACTGTTGTGCAGCCACACCACCATCCACCCATAGAACTCTTCCTTTTCCAAAACTGAAATTTTGCCCCCATCTAACACTAACTCCCCATTCCTTCTGTTCCCGGCACTTGGCAACTACCCTTCTACTTTCTGTCTCTATGAATCTGACTACTCTAGGTACCTCATGTGAGTGGGATCATATAGCACTTGTCCTTTTATTTCACTTAGCACAATGTCTTCAGGTTTCATCTGTGTTGTAGCATGTCAGAATTCCCTCCCTTTTTAAGGCTGAATAACCCATTGTATGAATAAACCACATTTTATCAACTGATCCATTGATGGACACCTGGGTTGCCTCCACCTTTTGACTATTGTGAATAACACTGCTATGAACATGGGTGTACAAATATCTCTTTGAGTCTCAGCTTTCAATTCTTTAGGGTCTATACCCAGAAGTGGAATTGCTGTGTCATAATGGTAACTCTAGTTCTCATTTTTTGAAGAGCCACCAAACTGTCTTGCAAAGCACTTTTTGCTTTTTTTTTTTTTTTTACTTTTTGCATTTTACATTCCCACCAAAAGTGTACAAGTTTTCCAATTTCTCCACATCCAAACTAAGAGATAAAAAAAATTGAGGGGTGCCTGGGTGGCTCAGATGGTTCAGCATCTGCCTTCGGCTCAGGTCATGATCCTAGGAATCTGGGATCGAGCCCCACGTCGGGCACATTGCTCAGTGCAGAGCCTGCTTCTCCCTCTCCTCTGCCATTCCCTCCACTTGTGCTCTCTGGCTCTGGCTCTCTGTCAAATAAATAAATAAAATCTTTAAAAAAAAATTGAAATCTCTGTTAAACATCTTCAGTGAAAAGTTGCATGTCTTTGCTATCTGTCTCTAGTTGGGGTTAATCTAATTCTTTTTTTCTTTCTTGCTGCTACACTTAGTAAATTAGGAAAGGAAAATGAAACGCAAGAACATAATACATATTGAGTAAAGATCCAATGTTGAGATAAGGTGTCAGTATGTTCTGTATGAACGGAGTTATTCTGACAATGATATGATCTATACAAGTGGTGGTCTAGGAATGGATCTCCCCTTAGTTGGCACTTAGAGTCAACTCCATATAAACATTAAGTTGGGTGGGACAATGGAACAGTTTGGATAAAAGTGTGGAAAGGAAATAGATACTAAAACTGAGAAGAGTGCTCACTTTGACAGCACTTATACTAAAACTGGAGCAATACAGAGATTAGCATGGCCCCTGTGCAAGGATGACATGCACATTCGTGAAGCGTTCTATATTTTTGTATGGAATCACTGAATCACTAGATTATACAACTGAAACTCATATAACACTGTACGCTAACTCACTGGAATTAAAATTAAATTAAATACTGAGAAAAGATCCAGTGGGGGGAGAAGGATAAGAATTATTATTTTTGCTATCTTTGCGTAATAATGGCGCAAGCCAAGCTATTCATGCTGTTTGACAAGGTCCAAGTATGGGGGACGATCCTGAAAACAGGAGACTCCACAGCTGGCTCCTGCTATTCTCTTTCATTTTGTTTATGGCAATCTTTATAATTGTGGGAATATTTCTGGGGTTTCATGATAAAGTGACTACTCATCTTAGTTACGCCTATCTAAGCAATCATAATGAAACTAATTCCACGAAGAATTAGTTTCTATAAAACAAAATAAGACGGTCACACTCTGTCTAGCACCTTTCTTTTTGCGTACTGTTTTTTAGTTTTAGCGAAAGCCAATAAGCAGAAATCAATAAAGGTCATGTTAATCATTACAAAGGAAAAATGAAAGAAGGCTATGGCTGTAATCCAGAAAATGATCTAAGATTTGGAAAAACAAAAATATCCTAACATATAAATAGAGTTCCTCCGAGGCTGTCAGGAGGAGACACTTGCAACCTGATCCTGTGTCTGTGTCTCCTCATTGGCCGATGCCGTCCTTTCCTACGAGAGACCCACCCTGGCTGGAGCTGGACTCCGGCATAATAAAGCATACATGCCCTTTGTGATGGCTTCTCCCAACAAAGTGATAGCCAAATCTACAAATGGCCTTGCACTCACTCTTCCCCTCCCTTATCTTCCTCCCCCTTACCTTCTTTTTCCTTCAACAAATCAAGACATCCCTTTACTTTAGTCAGGCACAAAAGAATGACATCTTAAGATATTTTACTAAGAATCCAAGGTAAAATAAGAGGAAACAACACCTCATTCAAAAGAAGGCAAAAGGAAAGGGGTTTTTTCTTGAATAGAGATCTGAACTATCTAGAATCCAGTCTACTGTTGAACTCGACTTCTGGACTGGGACTGATTCCCAGTTGCAAAAGCTGTGCTCTTTCCCAAATTCTCCTATATCATTTCAGTGGTCTCCCCATCAATGCCCTTGATACCCTCCAAGTCCTCTTCTATAGTTATGTAGAACAAAGATCTACCAGTTTACATAAAAGGATACTGTTAAAGATCTTTCACAGATACAGATCTCAGAACTTACAGATATGGTTCCATTGAAGAGTTCCTAACAAACCCTCTGTGACACTCAGACTCTCCCAGCTACATCACACCTACTTTGCTATGCTGTCCACATCCAGCCCAGCACCTAGTCAGGGATAAGCACAACCTCATCTACATCAGAATTCAAGCATTTTTCCATTGAGCTGCACCCTTGGGACACCCAAAAGAAAGTGCTTCACCCTCCTCACCCATTATGGGGACATTAAAGTGGAGTAAAGCAATGGCAACCAAGAAAACTGGGGAGGGACGGCCACCACGGATTCACTGAAGAAATCTTTCTTAAGCACATTTATTAAGCTGGGCATTACAGTGAGCCCTGAGACAGAGTGAATGGATTTCTGACAAATAAAAAAAAAAAATCAAAATCAAAGTATTTTTCTTGGGGGAGATCAGGATGTAAGCATCCTGTGTTGTTGAAGAGATTCACATGTTATGGCTACAACCTGAAAGGAGTAAAATAACACTTTGCTGTGGAAAGTCATGCCTTGCTGTTCCTTCTTAGGGCCATACCTGCTTTGGGCTGGTGGGGATAAACTTCAGGATCTGTTCCAATGTTTGAATGGGTGTTCTGGTGAAGCCGCATGTTTCCCACAATGGAGCTATCATTCCTGAGATTTATGTGATTATCATCTGAGGGGCTGCGTAAAATGAAGATTCCCTGTGGACATCTACAAATATATTTTAAACAAGTTCCCCAGGTGATTTTGATGTTAAGTGATACTGTGTTAAATAATACTGTGAGAATCTCTGTTGAAAAGCATTATTAAAAGACAAACTGAGGCGTATTAAAAATGTAAAGAGTTTGAGCAAAAATCAATTCCCATCAGACAGTACCAAACCAGAAGTGGCTAGCAGCCCTCCACCCACAGTAGGTAGTGGCCAGACACTTATAAACATAGGAAGCAAAGCAAAGAAAGTATTTCATTGGCTATAGCTTAAAGTTGCCTTATGGGGAAAGCCAATGGATATTTGTGGTTGTTTGCCCTTATGTTTCAATTCCTTAACTTTGAGGCATTGACAGACTTAGGTTTGGGGTTGTTTATGTAGGCTGCCAAGGCATTAGTACTACCTGTTTAATGGCCTCCTTGTTTAAGTAATTTAATAGCATGAAGGACAAAATCTCAATCTGGAATATCCTAAAGATAGTTTTCACCTTAAGTATTAAGTATGTCAGGGACTTGCCAACTCCACTACCAGCAAAGGTGTGAATACGGCTCATGGCTCAGCAAGCTGACAGAGCTGGTTTTACTGAGTGCTGACTACCACCCAGAGGCAGCAATTTTCTCTGCAGGATCACGGAAAGCAAGGGAAAGGTCCTAAGACAGTGGAGCTGCATCGCTCGCTTCTAGATCTGATACATTGGATCTTTTGAGTCAGATGCCATTATTCCATGAGCAAATGATCTTCTAGAGTCCAACCCCACATGATCTAGTTACCTCTCCTACTGCTCCCCTGAGCCTACTGAAGTATAAAGTACTTCAATGTAGAGGTATGATAAGCGCCAGGTGGGATTTACCAGAGAGGCATTTGGGTCATTTTTGGAGTCAGGGAGGGCAGAGAAACTAGGGAACAGTAAGGACACTGGAATGTTTTGGGTCTCTAGGGGTAGCAGCTCCTGCTGATTTAATAGTGCATGAAGACACTGGATGTGGGCTGGAGCTGAGGTCCTCTGAGGTTTGCTAGGGCCTGGGGTTAGGGGAGCTTTCAGATGTATACCTATAGTCACTGGGTGGTACATAAACTCTATCACACACTAGAGGTGTCAAGCGAATGTCTTTTGGGTACCTAATTCCCAGCATATCAGCTAAATCTAAAAAACAAAACAAAAAAACACAAAAAAACTAGGCTTTCTGAAGACCAGTCCCCAACATCTAACAGCCCTTCTGTTATTTCATATTCAACAATTCTAAAATTAGACTAATTTTTCCCTTTTAATTCATTGCTGCTCAAACCAGTTAACCCAGTTAACCCTCCAGATTTCATTTATTTGACCATCAATTTTGCCCTGCTATAGAGGTCTGTCATAAGCACCCAGGAAGATACAAATTGTGAAATAATTCCAAAACACTGTGAGACTAAATGCCACCGGGATACCTGTACATTTGTATTAACCAGAACATGCATTAATTACAAAGATGCTCCCTGAAGCAATGGGCTAAAACCAGCAGATTTGGGGAAAATGATCCCTCATTTGGAGCAGAAGGTATACGCCTACACAAAACCAAGCCCAGGGATGAAGACACTGAAAACAGGACTTTCCATAAAGGAAGCTGCCACACGAAAGGTCTTCCTTCAGTCACTGCAGGAAGGAGCCTTGGTCAACCACACGCATAGTGAAAAAAGCATGGGAATGAATCTGCAGCTCTTGTGCAAGATGAGGTACGATCAATTCAGCGCATCTCATTAGCTATACGCTGTGTCACCCTCCTGCTCCCACCTCAGGGCCATTATCACTGGACAAGGACTTGCTTCCCTTTTCTTCCCACATTCATAACTAGTAAATCCCATCGGTTTTTTTTTTTTAATTTTAAATTCTTATAATAAAATAATTTAAAGCTTACAGGAAAAGTTGCAAAAACAATAGTGCAAAATACCCATATATCCTTTACCCAGGTTCATTTATCATTAACATTTTTACCTTCTTTTCTTCCCTCCTCCTCTGCCCTGCTTCCACCTCCCCTCTGTATATATATATGTGTGTATGTATATATTTGTGTATGTACACACGACAGTCCACATATGTATATATTTGTGTATGTACACACGACAGTCCTTTATCCTTAAATACTTCAGTGTGTATTTCCTAAGAATAGAGATATTCTCTTACATCACAACATAGTTATCCATGCTAGTACTTTTAACATCAATACAATAATTTTATCTAATCTAGATCCATATTCCAATTGTGAAAACTGAACCAATAATGTTTTTTAAAGCTGCACACTACATTGTGTGGACATGCCATAGTTTTTTCAATTGCCTATTCTGGATATTTATGCAGCTTCCAACACTTCTGCGGTTAGTAAGAAGGCTGTAATGAATAATGTTCTGCCTATGTATTTTCATATTATTAGAGATCCCTCTTTAAACCCACCCATAATTTTGTAAGATACTGCTAAATTCTCCTCCGCATGAGGTTGCACTGCTTTGCATGCCATCAGCAACACATAGGAATTCCAGTTTCCCCACAAACTCATTGACAGCACGTACTGTCAAGCTTTGGAATTTTGGCCAATCGGATGGGAAAAAAAATCTCTCAGTATAGATTTATTGGAATTTAAGTGAAGGTCAACATCTTTGAATATGCTTACTAGCCATTTTCATATCTTTTTTATGAAGTCAAGTTTGTCAGTTTTTCAATGGGATTGTTTCATTTGGGTTTTTTTTTTTTCTTTTTTAAAAAAGTTCTCCAGGTATTAGAAATATTAGAATTTTGTTATGTTGCAATTTCTTTCTCCCAACCTGTCATTTGTCTTTATTGTTTTTGCCATTCAGAAGTTCTTAAAATTTTTTTTTTAAGATTTTTATTTATTTATTCATGAGAGACAGAGAGAGAGAGGCAGAGGGAGAAGCAGGTTTCCCGCTGAGCAGGGAGTCCGATGCGGGACTTGATCCCAGGACCCTGGGACCATGACCTGAGCCGAAGGCAGATGCTTAACCATCTGAGCCACCCAGGCGCCCCAGAAGTTCTTAAAATTTTTATGTAGGAATGCATCAATCTTTTTTTTATGCCTCTGGATCCTCAGTCCTAGATTTAAAATCTTTCCCTGAACCTGCGTTTTAGAGGAATTCACATCCACGATGTTTTCTGGTACTTGGATTCTTTCATTTTTCACATTTGGATTCCTGATTCATTTGGAGTTTTTTTTTTTTTTAAAGATTTTATTTATTTGACAGAGAGAGACACAGCGAGAGAGGGAACACAAGCAGAGGGAGTGGGAGAGGGAGAAGCAGGTTTCCTATGGAGCAGGGAGCCTGATGTGGGGCTCGATCTCAGGACCTTGGGATCATGACCTGAGCTGAAGGCAGATGCTTAACAACTGAGCCACCCAGGTGCCCCTGGAGTTTATTCTTGAATGTGATGTGAGAAATAGGTCATTTTTATCTTTCTCCAAATCATTGTCCAATTATCCCAATGAGACTTCTTAAAAAAGGGAGGCTCAGTCCATTCAGCATCTGTCATCGGCTCGGGTCATAATCTCATGGTCCTGGGATGGAGCACCAGCTTTGGGGCTCCCTGCTCAGCAGGGAGACTTCTCCCTCTCCCTCTGCCCCTCCCCCTGCTCCTTCTCTCTCTCTCTCAAATAAATAAAATCATTAGCCATCAGGGAAATTCAAATCAAAACCACACTGAGATACCACCTTACACCAGTTAGAACAGCAAAAATTGACAAGGCAAGAAACAAGTGTTGGAGAGGTTGTGGAGAAAGGGGAACCCTCTTACACTATTGGTGGGAATGCAAGTTGGTATAGACACTTCGGAAAACAGTGTGGAGTTCCTCAAAAGTTAAAAATAGAGCTACCCTATGACCAAGCAATTGCACTATTGGGTATTTACCCCAAAGATACAGATGTAGTGAAAAGAAGGGCCACATGCACCCCAATGTTCATAGCAGCAATGTCCACAATAGCCAAACTGTGGAAAGAGCCAAGATGTCCTTCAACAGACGAATGGATAAAGATGTGGTCCATATATACAATGGAATATTACTCAGCCATCAGAAAGGATGAATACACAACTTTTACATCAACATGGATGGGACTGGAGGAGATTATGCTAAGTGAAATAGGTCAAGAGAAAGAAAGTCACTTATCATATGGTTTCACTTATTTGTGGAACATAAGGAATAGCACGGAGGACATTAGGAGAAGGAAGGGGAAAATGAAGGGGGAAAAATCAGAGGGGGAGATGAACCATGAGAGACTATGGACTCCGGGAAACAAACTGAGGGGAGGGGTGTGAGGGGAGGGGTGAGCCCAGCGATGGGTATTAAGGAGGGCACATACTGCATGGAGCACTGGGTGTTATACACAATGAATCATGGAACACATCAAAAACTAATGATGGGGGTGCCTGGGTGGCTCAGCTGGTTAAGCCACTGCCTTCAGTTCAGGTCATGATTCCAGAGTCCTGGGATCAAGCCCCGCATCGAGCTCCTTGCTCTGCGGGGAGCCTGCTTCTCCCTCTCCCTCTGCCTGCAGCTCCCCCTGCTTGTGATCTCTCTCTCTCTCACTACCTCTCTCTCTGTATCAAATAAATAAATAAAATCTTTAAAAAAAAAAAAACTAATGATGTACTGTACGGTGACGAACATAAATCAATCAATCAATCAATCATCTTTTTTAAAAATAAAATAAGTAAATAATAAATAAATAAATCTCTGCCCAGAGATTTGAGATTCCATCTTTAATACACACTAGATTTCTGTACAGAGCCGGGGCTATTCTCAACGTTTTCTGTTATCCCATTGGTCTATTCATGCGCAAGTCCCACACCGTTTTACCTGCGGGGGTTTTTCCCCAACACTTATTTCCCATTCCTTCCATCAGTGCCTCAATCCAGCAGCAGGAACCCTTCGAAATAAAGGCTGGAAAAACCTCGTGAGTATTGAAGTACAGTTAATCAGGCTGCAAGTAAGATTCATGCCATACCTTTTGAAAAGCAAATGTTAAAGTAATAACTCCCCAGGACAGACCTTGGGCAGAAAGTTATCTGGTTTTATCACCACCCAAAGGATAAGGAGGGGTTTCTCTTACAAAGGTCATACCCCCTTGGCACTCTTCATTATCACATGCAGCCAGCCCTGAAAGTGCACATTATAGTTGGGTGAAGAAACTGCAGACACCAAATCACACACGATGAAGGCTATAAACAAAGTGACCAAATATCCCCGTTTGTCCTGGAGTCCCACTTTACAATACTGTCCTGGCATAATTAATAGCACTTCCCTTCACTGTCAAAGGAGCAGGAAATGTATGAGATGAGCTTGCAACATCTTGTCATACCAGAAAGCAAAGAAGCTACCAAAGATAATTTACGGTTATGTCAAAAGGAATCAGGAGCCAAGTTGAAAAGGTACTGACCAAAGGTGAAATGATCTGAGCATCAATAAGAACTGCAGCAGACTGGTTTAAATTCATGAATGCACTTTGATTGAAAAAATAATTGATCAGTTACAGGAAGCAAAGCAACCAGATCATTACTGTGAAAACAGGCAAAAGGAAGAACCAAGCATTTTCTTTTCTGTATGAACTGTATCTAAAAGTAATCTATTAGTTAATGAGGGGAAATTTCTGATACAAGAATCCCAGTTAATAAACGAAGAATCATTTATAGAATTAATGAAATAAATAGATCTAGGCTCCTAACATCATATATAAACCAGACATGCCACCATCTCTAATGTGTTCTTGCCAAAATATGAGAAGTGAATCTTGTTACACCTCTAGACTTGTAAGTTTTTAGTTAATACAGAGGGCAGAGAACTATATTAAATAATATCATAGGTATGCAAACAGCAAAATTCAAAGACAAGAAATTCTACAGGATAAATAATGCAGTTGTTTCAATGAATGAATTTCAAGAGAAAAAATAGGAACTATAGATTATAAGACTTAGAAGACAAAGCAACGAATTGCAACTTATGGATCTTATTTGGACCACAACTCAAATAAGCTTTTAAAAAAATACGTGGTTGGGGCACCTGGGTGGCTCAGTCGTTAAGCGTCTGCCTTATGATCCCAGGTTATGATCCCAGGGTCCTGGGATCGAGCCCCGCGTCGGGCTCCCTCCTCGGTGGGGAGCCTGCTTCTCCCTCTCCACTCGCCCTGCTTGTGTTCCCTCTCACTGTGTCTCTCTGTGTCAAATAAAATATTTAAATTAATTAAATAAATTAATTAATTAAAAGTATGTGGTTTTTAAGAAAACATTAATTACAAATTAAGGAATTATTCATTTTTATTGGTATGATAATAGTATTGTGGGTTTTCTTTTTCAAAGAGTTCTTACCTTTCAGAGGTACACACTTAAATATTTATAGACAACATTTGGGAGTCGTTTCAAAATACTTCAGTAGGGATGGAAGACAGGGAAGACGGGGTAGAAAAAAAACAAGATTGGCTATGAGTTTATGACGGGTAAAGCCAAATAATACAGGGGGATTCATCATATATGTTTGAAATTTTCTATTAAAAAAAATTTCTAAATAGAAAAACATAGAAAACAAAATACTTAACATTTGAATAAGTAACAAAAATATTACTAAAACTCCATGGAAATATTTTTTCTTTTGAGGCTTTTTCGAGGCATCATCCATAAATTTTGGTCTCAAAGCAGACAGGGGAACCTAAAAGAAAAAGCCAACAAGGCCTAGCTCCTACCAAAGCTTCTCTGAAGAGATTCCAACTGGCTGAAAACCCGAAGTCCTATTTGGCTAAGGATATGATCAAAGAGAATCTATAAATTTAATTCAGGTAAACAAAAAGACCATTGATGAGCTACTCCCAGCCTGTAGCAGGCCCAGACTCCTTGACTAGTTTTGGAATATGGACCTCCTAGAGAAGGCCAAACTCAAGCCACATCAGCCCCAGGTCCTACAGACCACAAGTCAGAGACTTAGGGAAAGCCTTCCCCTGGGTTTGGCTGCAAGGTGGCTGTAAGCTTAGCCAAGCTTGTCTGGGAAGTGGGAAAGAAGAGCTGATTTTACATCTGGACCTCAACATTGCTAAGTAGTAGCAGCCTAGTGTCTCAGACAGTGCATGACATCTCAGATACACTTATGCCCTGGCTACTGCAGGCTCATAGGGACAGCTGAGAGGCCAGGAAGTCACCTGCTAAATTAAAATGAAACATCATGGCTATCTACCATGGCTATCTAAGAAACATGTGATAAAATAATGTGTTTCAAAGTAGACTGAGTAATGAAACTCTCTGTGTTGAAGTCATCATTTATCTTATTTACAATGAAAAAATGGGGAGAAAAATACTCAGGAAAAGAATCTAATATTAAAAGGCACCATTAAGGACACCTGGATGGCTCAGTCAGGCATCTACCTTCGGCTCAGGTCATGATCCCGGGATTCTGGGATCAGCCACCACCGGGCTCCCCCTGCTCAGCAGGAAGTCTGTTTCTGCTTCTCCCTCTCCCTCTGACCTTCCCCCTTGCTCGTGCTCCCGTGCGTGCGCTCTTTCTCTCACAAATAAACTTTTTTAAAAATACATCAATAAAAATAAAAACAAAAGGCACCACAAGACAAATCACATCTTGTAATTATAGTACTCAGACTCTCTCACTCAGCAGCCAGCATTCGAAGGCACAGCACTACAACAATACTGCTGTGTGGTCCACATTCATTACACAGAATTTTAAGCAGAAAGGAAACTCTTTAGTGATGGCAAAATAAGAAAGCATGAACAGTTACAAATACTATACCTTCTCATTATTATGTATTTTTAAATGCCTACAAACATCTTTATTTTTCCTGAATTGGCACTCATGCAAAACAGATCACTACTACCTCATCATCCATAGTTGGCGACCAAGATCCTCTCAGATAACAAGGCTCTAGATGTATCAACAGAGACTATTTAGTAACAAGGGGTAGGTGGCGAATGCATTTCAAGGCAAGACACTGACAGGACCAAGAACAAAGGTGCAGATCCCAGATCCAATGTTTATGGGAGTATCCATGGGTTCCACCTTAGGTGGTTCTGAAGATCAAATATATTCACTAAAATGTAAGCTCTACAAGGTCAAGGATCTTTTCCCCCTATTTTATTCACTGATGTATGGCGAACACCTAGCTGAGTTCCTGTTGGGCCTCAACAAATATGTGTGGAATGAATAAAGAATAGAAAAAAAGGCATCTTATATACTGTAAAATGCCATCAAATATAAGGTATTAATACCAGTTCATCTTTTGGATTCATTTAATCAGATCTTTATATAGAACTGAATGTTTTTTAAAATACTTTCATGTTTATTCAGTGATCAATAACAAAATATTAATTTCCTAATGGATGGGTGAACAGTTGTTACAGTACAAGGAATAATGGGGAAATTTTACAGATGAGGGTACAATGTTACAGAGACAAAGGGGGTTACAAATAAAGTAAAATCAACAAAGCTGCCTGAGAGATCCCAACTGGGGAGGGAAAGATCCAGGCACCTGAGCAGCAGGGCAGAACGAGTGAGCACCAGAAGACTATCCTCTCACACAGCACTTAGCACAAACATAACATAGAACGCCTGGAGTTATTAATGGTTCTGTGTGTTTCCATTGCTAAATCACAAGCTCCGGGAGGCTCAGATCTCACGTGTCTTGTTCACCACTGTGTTCCCAGCACCAGGCACAGAGTAGCTGTTCAATAAATATTTGTTAAATGGAAAAGAAGAAAGGCAAAGTCTGAACTAATGATCTTGCAGGTAGATACAGCCCTCATAAAAATGAGGTTTAAGCTTCCAACACGGGAGAAAATTTTGCTTTAACTACCAGACTTGCTCAAGAGGCGGATATGAACGTTCCACCAAAGGAGGCTCTGAAATTCAGGATAGCCTTTCCCCAAAAGACGGTGAGAAACTGTTCACATCACTTGGATAAAAGACATGAGGAGCTGTGCTCTCTGGAAACTCAAAATAAATCAGGCCTTTCCCTGGTTCTGTTTTCAACAAATGGAAAGAAAATGGGTCAAAGTGCCTTTCTGCACCCATCACTCTTCAGCCCCCACTTCAAAGCCCTTCAGTGAGTAAAGACGAATACATCCTCCAATGAGGTCTCCCTCCATTTGTGGTCCTGAAAGGTCCTGCACCTTCCAGGACCTTCCATTTACAAAAAAGGTGCCTTTCAGCATGGCACCCTTACTGCACCAGGGTCTCCTGGCGATGCTGAGTTTTCTGGTGCCGATTGAGGATGGACCTCTGGTTGAAGCTCCTCCCGCAGGCAGGACAGTGGTAGGGCTTTTCCCCAGTATGGATCCTCTGGTGTCGGACCAGCCGCTCCCCTTTACTGAACCGCTTCCCACACACCTGGCACCCATACGGCTTCTCGCCCGTGTGGGCTCGCCGGTGCACAGCCAGGTTTGCGTTCCTGCTGAAGCTCTTGCCGCACTCACAGGTGTAGGGCTTTTCCCCCGTGTGAGTTCTCCGATGCACCTGCAGATGCTGCCTCCGAGTGAAGCTTTTCCAGCAGTCACCACACTTGAAGGGCTTCTCCCCCGTGTGACTCCTCTGGTGGACCTCAAGGTGGTGCCTCTGGCTGAAGGTTTTCCAGCACTCACTGCACACATAGGGTCTCTTTCCCAGGTGTGTTCTCTGGTGCTTCATGAGGTACTCTCTCAAGGTGAACCCCTTCCCACACTCAACGCACCCATAGGATTTCTCTTCTTCATGAGTTCTCTGGTGTCTGACAAGATTTGAGCTCCGACTAAAGCCTTTTCCGCACTCGGGGCACTGAAAGGGCTTCCAGAAGGAGCTGTGGGTCTTGAGGTCATCCGGCAGGGGTATGACGCCATGCTGAGGAGGCGACGGCCCTGGCATGTTTCCCACAGAACTACTGGGCTCCTGCTCACAGCTTCTTCCAAGCTCAGGGCTCTGAAGTGTGGCTTCCCCAAACCTCTCTGACGTCACCCGAGCAAGCGCCCCCTTGAGGTCTGCCTGACGGGTTTTAGACTCCTTTTCCTTGCTCCCAATGCCTACAGGACAAAGGAGATACAGACTGATTCTACAGCAACGATGAAAGTAAATTTATACGTTAGAATCTGGCTCCTAAGGTATCCCCCTAACAATTCCTTCTTTTTCCCTTTGACTGACAACCTCAATACAGTTTCCTTTCACTGACTCTAAAACCAGACTTTGCTCTACTTCTCTCCATCTCTGTTATTGACTGAATGTTTGTGTCCCCAACCCCCCCAAATTCATAGGTTGAAGCCCTATGCCCTAATGTGATGCTATCAGGAGATGGGGTGTATGAGAAGTAATAAGGTACAGTCATAAGGGTGGAGCCCCCCAAATGGGATTAGTGTCCTTATAAGAAAAGGAAGAGAAACCAGAGCGCTTTGCACACACAGGTCATGTGAGCATGATTCCTCATGATAGGATTACTGCCCTTGTGAAGAGGCAGAGACACAAGATGGATCCCTCCATTGTCTGCCATGTGAAGACACAGTGAGGTGGCAGCCAGGTGCAAGCAAGGAAGAGGGCGTTCTCTAGACACTGAATCTACAGGAACCTTCATCTTGAACTTCCAGAACTCTGAGAAATAAATGTCTGTTGTTTAATCCACACAGTCTATAATATTCTATTATAGCAACCCGAGCTAAGACAATCTCTGTACCTTTTTACAGAATAGTCTGCCAAGTTTTAACCACCACTCACTTAACGTTCTACTAACTCGGACTTTCATTTCCTTCTAAATCTAACTCAATGATTTCCTTGAAGAAACCAACCCTGCTTGCTCTCTTCAGCGAATATATACTGAATTAGCACTTTGCTTATCCTGCACTTATTTACACACAATCTTGTTGAAAATGCTATTTTACATTCATCAAGGTGTTCTGCCTTCCCTAGAGATTACAAACCTATTCCAGGGATGGTGAACTACTTGGAGTTCTCCATATCCTCCCTACACTTGCTCAGCAAGTGGTCCCTGCTCACGCTGCTCCCTCCGCCTAACCAGGTTTTATCAATCTGGGTCTCCTGGGAGCCTGGCATAGGCTTACTGGCTGCTGGATGAATGAACAAACCCACTCTGTCACTGACTTCTACCAGACTGAAATGCCCGTGAATGCTACTGAAATGCCTCAAGCTATCTAGATGTCCTTCCTCTGATCCCTCTTTCATTCTCTCTAAATTAACACAATTATTCACAGAAGAACAGGAGGAAGGCGAAAAAAAGGGAAGGCTCTAGGGAGCAAAACAGCCAAGACAGAAAAAAAGAGAAACAAGAGGCACCTCGCTGGCTCAGTCCGCGGAGCATGCGACTCTTAATCTCAGATTGTAAATTCGCACCCCAGATTGGGTATATAGATTACTTAAAAATAAAATTTAAAAAAAAGAAAGAGAGACAGACAACAAGCAGCACTTGAGGATGGAAAGGGTCCTTTCAGGTGACGCTGTTAAAATGAAAAAAGAAAAACATCACATGCCTCCTGACCTAAACAAAGATGAAGGACTCTCACCTCTGACGGATTCTTTTGTAAATTTCCCAGGAAAGTAAAACTGCACAAAACATTAACTATAGAGTTCAAAGAATTTTCATAATGAACACAACCATGTAAACAGCATCCAGCTCAAGAAACATTACCAGCATCCAGAAAGCCCTCTCCCATGCCCTCCAGTGACTATATCCTGCCCCCCTAGGCAAACATGCTATCCAGACTTTTATCACCATAAAGTGCTTTTGCCTGGTCTTGAACTTTATGCATTGGATTCACACATTGTTTGTGGCTGCTTCTGCTCATTATTATGCTTTTAAGATTCACCCACATTGTGGAACATAGCTATAATTACACTATGTTCTTTTTTGTTAGTGTATGGTATTACACTGTAAGGATATATTGGAACCTATTTGTTAACTTGGCTGATGTTCATTTGGGTAGTTTCCAGTTTTGAGGTGTTATGAATAGTAAAACTGAAACTAAATGTAAAGCACAAGCCTTACCTAGACCCTGAGGAGATATGAGTATGTGCTAGGTATTACATATCATGGAATTCTGGTCTCTCAGGCCCAATCCTACACAGCTGTCAATGCCGGAGCCACACATTCATGGGACTAAACCCCAGGATGATCTGAAGGTTGAGACAGCCATTAGACAGTATGCGTGGGAAACGGACCTCGCCCACCAAGACAGCATAAACACTTAGGGAAGTGCTTAGGTTTTTTCAAACAATGGGAAGAGGACAAACATACAGCCAGACTCTCTAACAGTCAGAATGGCCAAGGGCATGTAAAAACCCTCTAGCAATAGGAGGGCAGAATCTTCCAGCACACAGCAGCGTTGGTGGCAGAATTTTGTCCCTGAGGGGAACCAAGGTGCTGAAATGCTAATACCACCATCTGGGGCACACTGCAGGAGCTCCTGCGCTGCACAGTTATGTCTGAGGGTTTCCACGTCCTCTGCCATTACACAAGTCTTACATCTCTTTGTAACATATGTTGGCAGCCTTTGGCCACTCACATCACTGCCCTGGCGTGACAACCCTGCCTAGACCCAGTTCTCCTAAGTCCCTCCTCTAGTGTCCCTTACACTACTCCATAACTACCATTATTACATACACTTGGGCTCTTCATCCAAGCTGCTAAGATCGTAGAGGCAAGGACCTTTAAGACTTCATAGTCACCGGCAGAATGTTGGTCACATAGCAAGTGCCAAATAAATATTTTGGGGTGATAAATAAATGAATGTTGACTGACTCATAAAGAAATAATATTTGTAGAGCTAATAAAAATATCTAACACTATTATATTCGCCAAACATCAATCCTCACAATGCCATGATATTTCCCATTTTGCAACTGAGAAACCAGAGCCCTAAAAAGGTCACCTGTGGTGTACAAGGTCACAATCAGTAAGTGATGGAGCCAGGATGGATTCTCATGTGCTAAAGGCAGTATAGTGATACTCTCACTCATCCCTCAACATGTTTCAAGATGAAAATCGGCCAGATGGGGTGGGGTCAGTAGATGAGCAGTCAGTATATAACTTAGAAAGTTATGAAAGGAAAAGAAGCAGAGGGAACAAAGGAGAGGGCCATTCCCAAGCACGTTTCTTTTCCTCCCTCCCTCCAACCCGCAGAGATTCCTCTCCACTCTGGCAGTCCCTAGCCCCCTCCTCCCCGGCTTTCCCACCAGGGCCTCTCCTTGTACTTCCCTGGGCTCGCTCTTCCCTCCTCTCTTGCTGCTCCTCCTCCTGTGGGCTTTTCATTTGCATCGTGGTCTCGCCCTTCCAGCTCCAACCCCAGGTAAAACCTGGCCACCATCTGAGACAGGCCCAGCCCAGGCTCTGCTCGCTCTGTGACATGGGAGCACATGGACCTCTCCGGTTTCTAACATCCTTCTGTCCATCCTCCTGCCATCCTCTGTACACACACCTCATGCTCCGAACGTTCCCTGCCATTAGTTCTGCCCCAACACAAAACTGCTAAGGTGGGGCCAGCACCCAGAGGGCACTCAATAAATCCCTACTGAATGAACAAGATCAGAGGATCATTTTTTGCCGCTCTTTTGCTCTCGAGCCTGGGTACTCTTCAATCACAGACAGAGTAGGTGCTCCAGGAATCCTAATGACCGACCTGTCTCATCACAGCCTGGTGTTTTCTTGCCCCCTTGTCCACTCCTCTCCTGAAAGGAAAGCACATGGCCAGCTCCTTAAACCTGGATCCACGCTCTTTCCTTGGACCCATTTACTCATCTTCTTTTGTCAGTAGTACCAGGTTCTGAAATCTGGAGCAAGGGCAAGAACCCTGACCTGGTCTAGCTAAAACTTTGGGCAAGGTTTATGCCTATGTCATTTCCTATTTCTGTTTTCAAAATTCCAAAATTTCAAAATTCCTCAGTTTCTTACCTTTGGGATGAAAACAGTCTTACCTGGAGCTGAGACCCCACAGTCCCGGGGTTCCACGTATTCCCCAAAGCAGTCTATCTGGGCTGGGGTCACATGCCTCCACTCCTCCTCGGGGAAGGCCAGGGCCATATCTTTAAATGGCCCCAATCCCTGAAACAATAGGAAATTGCTTTAGATAGAAAAATAATCCTAACGTAGGAAGAGTCTAAAAGCAGAAGACAACAGGGGACAACACTCTAGGGAAGCATGGAGCAAGAAAACAGAAGGAACTGAGTCATTAGTGGTCTTGGGGGCAGAAAGGCCTACCTCTCGACAGTTAATGACAGGGGAGTAATGGATTCATCTGAGCCACTGTATTTCCGAGACTTTGCTGCAGCCACCGAGCTTATACCCTCACAACCACAGAACCCAATTCCCATTTTTCAAGTGCCTCCATTCAAGCCTCAGAGCAGATCCACTCATCTAAAACTGATTTTCCGGGCACCTGGGTGGCTCAGTCGTTAAGCATCTGCCTTCGGCTCAGGTCATGATCCCAGGGTCCTGGGATCGAGTCCCACATCGGGCTCCCTGCTCGGCAGGAAGCCTGCTTCTCCCCTCCCACTCCCCCTGCTTGTGTTCCTGTTCTCGCTGTCTCTCTCTCTGTCAAATAAATAAATAAAAATCTTTAAATAAAAAATTAAAAAAAAAAAAAAAACTGATTTTCCCTCAGAGGTAAGTAAATATTTGGGCAGGCCTTGTCTTTTTTTTTTTTTTTTAAGATTTTTTTATTTCTTTGACAGAGAGAGACACAGCAAGAGAGGGAACACAAGCAGGGGGAGTGGGAGAGGAAGAAGCAGGCTTCCCACTGAGCAGGGAGCCCAACGCGGGGCTTGAACCTAGGACCCTGGGATCATGACCTGAGCCGAAGGCAGACACTTAACGACTGAGCCACCCAGGCGCCCCCGGGCAGGCCTTGTCTTAAGAACAATGTTGTGTTAAAATAAATTCAGTATCATTCAACACCATGAAGAACTATTACAGGAGAAGGGGAGGGTCTGGCAAAATTAAAACATGTTGTCATCCTTTATCTCCATCCTGGAAAAACAGGAATAGGAAATGACACAGGCATAAACCTTGCCCAAAGTTTTAGCTAGACCAGCCTTGATTCTTTTTTTTTTTTCCTGCCAAATGACAGCTTTCCTTCTACAAGAACTCTTCACTTTAAAACCACTGTCCCCTTCAGAAAGGTGCCATGCTGGAAATCCCCCACCTCCCTGGTAACAGCACCCAGTGGACATGGCAAGAGTGCCCCATCTGTGCTCTTTACCCCCATCTGTGGCAGGCAAAGAAGTGCAAACAAGGCCAAAACTCCTGGTGTAGCCAGGATAGGGGCCAGTGGAAACACTCTGCTCAGTGCTCCAGGGAGTCCCGAACCCTGAGTCAGCTACATTCTTGCTGACGTGGGAGAAGGAGGGTTCAGAGGAAGAGTAGCAGCAGAAGTATCCATAAAGGCTGTCTGCAAAGGGTTACTGACCAACTGCCACAGCCTAGATCAAGCCTAGGGGGTTTCTATCAATAAGGTCTTCTTCTTCCTCACAATTAAAAGAGTAATCCTGAGTCACGCAAAAAAAAAAAAAAATCACAGAGCAATAAAAATGACTGTATTGAGCCTTATTGACCCTAAGGGTCCAGGCATAAGGCTCAACTCAAGTTAACTGAGGATGATAAAGTGGAGAAAACAAAGCTGTCATATCCATCAGAACAAGAAAGGTGGAATAATTCAACCTGTGGATGGCACTTAGTTGTGCAGAGAAACCTTAGGGAAAGTGAACTCATTCAAAACAATGTCATGGTCCCCAGAAGGGCAGAGGTACAGCTCACCTGGGATCCAGCTGTAAGGAATCCAGCTGCCATCTCTTGGTCCCTGGTGTTCACTGGAGGGAGGCCAGGACCAGCCTGAAGAACTGGCAGAGCTAAGCAAAGGAAAAAAAGCATGAGAAAGATTAGCACTGTCTTGCAGTTAGCTTGTTCAAAGGTGTCCACTGCCTGACAAATAGAACCCTAAGAACCTTAAGGAGACTCCATACAGATGGGGTTTGGGTACAGCCTACCCTGTTCTCAACCAAGAAGACAATCCCAACCCAATATGCCCTGCCCCTTGAAGACCAGCCATGCTCCCTGGTCACACTCTGGAAATAACCCCCTTTGAGATTCAGTAACACAATGAAGTCACATATTACTTTTAGGGATATGGTTTGTCTGCCCACTTAAAAAATATCTCTACATGTCACCTGCATATTCCAGGAGGTTTCTAGAAAGGGATGTGAGGGAAAAGAGAAGAAAAGAAATGGTAAGAGAGCATAATCCCAGGTATCCCCTACAGAAATCAGAGAGTCAAGATACAGAAAACAATTTCACTTCATCTGTTTCCTACTGAAGTCAAGGAAGTAACCAGGAAAACTCGTAATTACAGCCCACAGGTCACTTAATTTATCAATTGCTGGGCTTGTAAAAGACAGAGTCACAAAGCACAGTTTTCTGTGTCCTTACTTCTTTACTGTTTGCATCTTACCCTGCTCCTGGAAGGCTTGGGTCCCAGCTCCAGGATCCTGACTGAGTTGCTCCTCAGTGCCTTGGTCTAGGCCTTGAACTCCTTCCCCATGGGGCATCCCCCACTCGGGCTTGATCTCCACTGGCCCCAGGTGGACACCTGGTTCCCAAGGGCCTCTTCCAAGTGCTGTCTCCTGTTGTTCTCCCTGCATGTGGCATGGAACCTAAGGACAGTCCCCAACACCTATTAGAATGAGGCCTGGGTGAGGGATTTGAATTAAAACCTAAAAAGAGAACCAAGAAAACAACTATTCCAGCTGCAAAGGAGGGTAAGAAAAAGCTGGCTAGGTTCTTCCCCAGGATGTCAGTGGGAAGGTGAAAAAGAGGCTAACTAACCTCTCTTTATCAGGCTCTATGCAACTGTTATGTGTCTATGCCATTTTGTAAGGGTCCCTTTGGCCTGACCGAATTCCACCATGAATAGTATCACAGAGAGGCTAAATATTGTTTGGTTGAGAACTTTAGCCCAAAACACTCCCTACTAGGAAAAAAATCCCCCAATTATAAATGCTAAAAGTAAAAAATACAAACCTTGATTCCGTAGTGAACTAGCTAGTGAGAAAAACTTGGCTCTAAAAATAGCAAGAAAAATCAGGACAACTCACATTGAGACACAGTCACAAAAACAGGCCCTTTTTGGTCTACTTTAAAGCTCCTGGGTTGGGAGTAAATAAAACAATTCTTAGGATTATGGAGGAAGTCAGGGGTAACTACAGTAGGAAAAGGAAGAATGAAGTGAAGAAAGATGGTTATTTGCAAGCAAAACAGTTATGTTAAGTCCTGCTCTCTTCCTTCTCAGCCAACAATCAGGTGACTGTACCAAAGAGTCACAGACACGTTGCCAAAGTCCCAAGAAAGCATCTGAGATGCAACTGCCTGGTATCACCAGAACACCACCACAGAATCCCTAATGTGAGCCACCTGAGCACTGTGCAGACCATGCTTCTTAGTAAGAATATTCACCCAAGTGGAATTCTCTGTATTCCCACATGTATCTCTACCCAAAGAGGAATGAGTCTATGAGGGACCTTAAAACTGGTCACAACTGCCTTCTTTAGGCCTGAGGCTCACAAGGGAAATATGGCCAGGCCTCTGTCCTGATGACCAAAAAGGAAGCTAACAGCCCTTCTACAGGCCCTGCAGCTTCCCTGAGAATGACTTTTCTTCCTGAAAACTCCACTGCCCTCCAAACAGTACCTCAGGGAGTCTGGGAGCAGATGAAGGAGACTGTATACCTCATCTACTCCCACTGCTTCCTCAAACTTTTCAGTTCTTTAAATCTCCCCTTCCCACACCAATGAAACAAGACCCAGATACCCCCTTCTCACCCACCGCCTTGGCCTCCAATGTTCTCTCTGTGAAGTCCTCCACCATGGCCACAAGAGCCTTGCCACTCTCCAGGCCATGCTCCCGAATCCAGGCATAGAACTCCCGTGGCAGGATGGTCAGGAACTGCTCCAGCACCAGCAACTCCATGATCTGCTCCTTGGTGTGCAGCTCAGGCCTCAGCCACTGGCGACAGAGTTCCTGGAGTTCCCTGAGGGCTTCCTGAGGACCAGCTGCCTCCTGGTAGCGGAACTGCCGAAACCTCAGACGAAAAGTCTCCGGACTAGGGTCCTCCCTTCCCCTGCCCCATGGCAACTCTTTCTCTAGCTTTACCACAGGAACACCCATCTGCTGCTGAGGGTCTTCTGCCATCCTTGGACGCTCCTTAAGCATCTTCACACCCCTCCCAGAAGACTGAAGGTCTGTTGGGAAGACCAGACAAACAAAAATGGCAGCAAAAATGAGACAAAGGAAAAGCCAGTCCATCCCAGTTCTGTGTCTACATCAATGGATATTCTGCTAGAGAACATGACAATTACTTTCAAAAGACTGAACATATATCCTGAAAATCACGTCAATTCAATTCAGTAAATATATGTTAACAAGCTAGTATGTGCAAAAAAATGTATAGGGTTTACTTTATACCCACAAACACTGCAGGATCTCATTAGGAAGGTAACACTAAAATCAGAGAATATAAAATAGATTATAATTAGATCAGTCACACGGGCCTACTCTTCCAAAGGTATAATACACCTTCAATAAATATATATGCCAGACCTGCAGAAACTAGAAATATAACACAGATTGGGTGCCTGGGTGGCTCAGTCGGTTGAGCATCTGCTTTTGGCTTGGGTCATGATCTTGAGCCCTGGGATCAAGCCCCACATCTGGCTCTCTGCTCAGCGGGGAGTCTGCTTCTCCCTCTCCCTCTGTGCTCTCTCTCTCTCTTGCTCTCTCTCAAATAAAGAAATAAAATCCTTAAAAAAAAAAAAAAAGGAAATATAATACAGAACAAAACAAACAAGGCACTTACCCTTTGATACTTATATACTAGTGCAGCAGACAAAAAATATATAAGCAAATAAATTAAAATTATAAATGGAGATAAGTTCTAGAAAGCAAATAGGTAGGGTGCTCTATTAATGGAGGATGAACAACTTGAAGAACCACTTTCTGAAAAGATGACATGGAGGCTGAAACCCAAAGAATGAGAATGAGCCAGTCATTCAGATTTTTCCAGGCACAAGGACTGAGGCCAGAAATTACTCTGTGTATCTGAGAACAAGCCAAAGTGCAGTATGGCTTCTGCAGAGTTAAGTGAGGGACAGAGCTGCACGAGAAGAGGTGGCAGAAGCAGGCAGAACCAGATTATCCAGGAACTGGGACACACTAAAAATTACGGCTTACCCTTACTTTGGCGGGAAGCCACCTGTTTTACAAAGGTCATTTTGCCTGTGTTGTGTCAATGGACTATAGATTAGAGGGGATAAGAAGGGAAGCAGCACTTACAGTGGTCCAAGCAGGAGAGGCTCGGGATGGTGGCAAAGCAGACAGAGTCAAGACATATTTTGGAGGTAAAACCAAGAGACTTGCCAGTGGCCTGGATGTGACCGTGTGCTCAGCCTAAAGAAAACAACAGAGTGACACATATGTCATTATAATTGATCAAAAGATTTTTAACTTGTGGGGTGCCTGGATGGCTCGGTCGGTTAAGGGCAGACTCTTGATTTCCCTCAGGTCATGATCTCAGGGTCCTGGGATCCAGCCCTGCTTTGTGTTCCGCGCTCAGTATGGAGTCCGCTTCAGGATTCTCTCCTTCTCCCTCTGCCCCTCCGCCCCCTGCTCTTTCTCTCAAATAAAAAAAAAATTTTGGGGCGCCTGGGTGGCTCAGTTGGTTAAGCGACTGCCTTCGGCTCAGGTCATGATCCTGGAGTCCCTGGATCGAGTCCCGCATCGGGCTCCCTGCTCGGCGGGGAGTCTGCTTCTCCCTCTGACCCTCCTCCCTCTCATGCTCTCTGTCTCTCATTCTCTCTCTCTCAAATAAATAAATAAAATCTTTAAAAAAAAAAATTTTTTTTTTACAGATTTTTAACTTGTGTAGGCTCTACCAGTTAGAAAGCCTTTGAACACACACGCTCATTTAATACTTAATAACCATTCTGTATAAGGAGTATTACACCCCCCCCCCCTTTCAAAACGAAGAAACTGGAGATGGAAGAGATTAGTGGCCAAGGTCCGCAGCCCAAAGGATATGGCACAGATAAGCCACAGGGGGAGCCAAAATGAGAGAAAGGTGAGTGTCCTTCACGTACTCATGAAAAAAGAAGGGGCTTACACTAGACTGGAGGATGAGTACTATTTAATTTCATGCCGGGTTCAGGTTGGGGGTGCAGGGTAGGCTGGGGAGACAGACCCGGGAGTCCAAAGTGGGGAAGGGGCTCAGTTTTTAGAGGAGGGAAAGATCAATCTTAATGCCACAGAGAATAAACTGGCAGGAGGTACTTCCGAAGCTCCTACTTAATAATTTTCTATTGGGTGGGGGCGCCTGGGTGGCTCAGTCGGTTAAGCGACTGCCTTCGGCTCAGGTCATGATCCTGGAGTCCCTGGATCGAGTCCCGCATCAGGCTCCCTGCTCAGCGGGGAGTCTGCTTCTCCCTCTGACCCTCCCCCCTCTCATGCTATCTCATTCTCTCTCTCAAATAAATAAATAAAACCTTTGAAAAAAAACAATATTCTATCGGGTGTTCGTGTACTTATATACCCTGCTTAGACCTATTTTACATTTCCAGTCGATTCATTTTCTCCGCTGCACCAACTGAGATTTCTCTTCCACGACTTCCCAGCTGCTGCATTTATTCACTCCCCTGTTGCCCTGAGGGCGCTACAGCGCAGACGTTTACCAATGTGTCTCCGACCACCAGATTCCCTGAAGGCGCGAAAGGTCCTCACTCATCTTTCATCCCCGGCACTTGACGAAGAGAAGGCTTAAAGAGAAGCCATTCTTCACCTGAGTGTCCCACGTCTTGCTCTAAAATGGCTACTTTCAGTTTTGTGAGAGATCCGCGCTCTTCCAGGTCTCGAGTCCGGGGACGCCCCCGACGCTGAGGCAACCCTGGCCGGGCCGGCCCAACCCCGCTCCCACCTGAGCCCCCGCGTCCCGCCCCGCCATGGCCTCCGTGCCGCGGAAGGCAGCTCTGGGGAGACGCGCCGCCCGCTACCTCAGCCCCGCCGCCGCCACCGCCACCCCCGCCACCGCAGCGGCCCGCAGCGGCCCCGAAGCCCGGCCCGCCGCCGCCTCCGCCTCGACCCAGCCACCCCAACCCGCCTCTCACCGCGGTCCCTCAGCAGCGCCGGCCTGGCCCGAGCCCTCAGCGGACCGGAAGTGGGCCGCGGACGCTGTCAGACAGGTGCGTGAGGAAAGAGCCCCTTCCGCTTCCTCTCTAGGACTCCCGGAGGTCGGTGTGTCTCTATGGTCGCTGGTCCCCTGGGCCTGTTCCAGGAGACCGGGCGCCTCTTCCCAGGCTAACTCGTCCCCTAGAGGCTCGCGGTCCTCGCGATCGTCAGGCCCTTTGGCGCCTCTGTGTTTTTGCATCTGCTTTCCCTCCGTGAGAAGGTCCCTCCAGACATACTCCTGGACGCGAAGCCTGTGTCAATGGGCTTTAGAGTCCAGTCGGTCAACACGTGCTTATTCCGCGCTTCTTGTACTTTGTGCAAGGCGCAGGGGCCGAGGGTGACAGAGGGAAGCACCGAATGCTATAGGTTCGCATAAGAGGGGCCTCCACCCGAGTAGTTGGGAGGAGGGAGTCAGGGAAGGCTTCCTGGAGGAGCCGGACCTCAGCTCAGATTTGAAGGGTGGACCTTTTAAAAAGTGAGGTGAGTGTCCCTAGCGAGTGTGGAGGGATTGACCTCATTCCCACACCACGCAGGCCACTCTAGCAGACGGTTAAACTAAGAATTTCGGTTGATAAGCTCAAGCCAATAGGAAGCCATGGAAAGGTTTAAAGGCGGGAAGGGACACATTTTGGAAAGATGTTGCTGAGAACCCGTGGAGAAAGACTGAGCAAGAAGAGGGGGAGGTGGAGAAATGAGACGGCTGACTGTCGCATAAAAAGAGGCTTAAAAAGGCAGTCCAGGAGAGAGAGGGTGAGACAGACCTGGGGCATTCGGTGAGAACAGAGATTGCAAGGAGTGATTCAATAGGAAACTTACTGAGGAAGTAAAATTGCCAAGGTTTGAGGATTGATTGGGTCTGGAGGATGAGAGAGAAGGTGGAATAATTTAGTAAATGACCAAGGCCACATTTATCAATAAGAATGAACATTTAAAAAGCAGACAACTGGCTGGTCATCTGGAAAGAGATAATGTTGGGTCCATACCTTATACCGCATCCAGGACCAAGTCCAGCTGGGCTCATGGGATCTCAGATTCTTTTATATTACAAATTACATGATCAATCCACCTTGGGAATAGTGTCAGATAGCCTCCATCCACTAACGTGCACTCACATCTGAGAGGTATGAGACAACCTTGTCATCCGGGGCCAAATGAAACAGCCCGATTGGCTCAATCTGTCTGGGAAAACTGAACTATTCCTAGTGATATCAAAAACCTTCCTTCAGCTTATCATGGAGAAGACACAGGGAAGAGAGCATTCTGGCAAAGGCAGGAGGAGATTGGATCAGATCACAGGTTTCCAGGGCAGCTTTGGAGAGGAAAGGGGACTCTGAATTGGGAAGAAAAGATTCAAAGATGAGTGATGGTCTAGGTTGGGGCTCAGCAAACTTTTTCTATGAAAGGCCAGAAAGTAACTATCCTAGGTTTTGCTGGACACATTTTCACATACTCATTTTTGCAATCCTGTAAAAATGTCAAAGCCATGTTTAGCTCACAGCCAGCACTAGATTTGACACAAGGGCTGTAGTTGGCTGACCTCTGAAGTAGATGGTTTTAAAATCATACTATGGAGGCGTTTGAGGAGTTCTTTCTTTCTTGGCCTCCTGCCCCAGTGATATTACCTGCTGAGAATGCATGGGACAGTGATAGGCTTAAATAATGGAGTAAAAACTGAAATATCTATTGTGAGGAATGATGTAAGAAAAAATTATATGGGCGCCTGGGTGGCTCAGTCGGTTAAGCATCTGCCTTCCACTCAGGTCATGATCTCAGGGTACTGGGATCAAGCCCCAAGTTGCGTTCCCTGCTCAGCGGGGAGCCTGTTTGTCCCTCTCCCTCTGCCTTCCCCCCCACACACACTCGTGCTCTCTCTCTCCCTCTCTCTCAAATAAATAAAATTTTTTACTTTTTTTTTTAAAGATTTTATTTATTTATTTGACAGAGCGAGAGACAGCGAGAGAGGGAACACAAGCAGGGGGAGTGGGAGAGACTCCCACTGAACACAGAACCCAACTCGAGACTCAATCCCAGGACCCTGAGATCATGACCTGAGCTGAAACCAAGAGCCAGACGCTTAACCAACTGTGCCACCCAGGCGCCCCCTATTGGTCTTTCTTAAGGAACTTCATGCACGGCAAAAGATTGTATGTTTTATGTATTCAAATTCAGTCAACCTTTTTTATTTTTTTTTAAGATTTTATTTATTTATTTGAGAGAGAGAGCGTGCGCGCACACACACACACACACAAGCCCAGAGCAGGGCGGTTGGGGAGGAAGGGGCAGAGGG
The DNA here is from genome assembly GCF_029215605.1 of Mirounga angustirostris. Taxonomy (NCBI): domain Eukaryota; kingdom Metazoa; phylum Chordata; class Mammalia; order Carnivora; family Phocidae; genus Mirounga; species Mirounga angustirostris. The sequence continues at coordinate 173,881,192 of NW_026991713.1, forward strand.
AGAGGGAGAAGCAGACTCCCCGCTGAGCAGGGACCTCAATGCGGGGCTCAATCCCAGGACCCTGAGATCATGACCTGAGCGGAAGGCAGATGCTTAAGCAACTGAGCCACCCAGGCACCCTTCATTCATTCTTTTTTTAAAATCTCTGTGCCTTCCAGGGGCTCCTGAGTGGCTCAGTCCGTTAAGAGTCTGCCTTCGGTTCAGGTTATGATCTCAGGGTCCTGGGATCGAGCCCCGCATCAGGCTCCCTGCTCAGTGGGGAACCTGTTTCTCCCTCTCCCTCTGCTCTTCCCCCTGCTCATGCTCTCTCTCTCAAATAAATAAAATCTTTATAAAAAAAATATCTCTGCCTTCCATATTCCCAATGGCTAACAAGTTTTCCTCAATACCATTTGTTGAAGGCTCTATTTTTCCTTGTATAAAGTTGCCTCTGTATTTGGATTCCTATTCTGTAATCTACCTGGATCCTATGTCAGGACCTGCCAAATTGTTTAATAACCGCAGTTTTATACTTATCTTTTATATTTGGAAGAGCTTTTCTACATCACTGGCCCTTCTTTCCCATGATATAAAGAGAAGATTTTTGAAGAAAAATTAACAACAGTAGTCTAAAAACTGCAAAGGAAACCAGACAAATTCCAACCTCATGCTCCTGGCCCTGAGAGATCAGAATATAACCAAAGGATTGCTAGGGAAATGGCAATGTCAAAAAGAAGACAGATTTTCAGGGATGCTGAGCAAATGAAGGCACTTTTTCCTAGCAAGGAACATGGTACTGAATGAGTCGAGAGCATTGTGAGGTCCTGAGAGAAAAGAAGGGGAAAAGGGAGGAGGGAAAGAGGGAAAGAGACAAAGGGGCAGATGGAAAGAGGAAGAAAATTATCTGATAGAAGACATCACCTCTCTGGTTCTTTAAAGAAAAATGGGTAGAATTATACCTGGCCTATCTTTAGCAGGACAAAGTAAAATGGCAGATGTAAGAGTTGCTTTAGCATTAACCGTAGAAATGAAGGTTATAGGGGGCACCTAGTCGCTCAGCCAGTTGAGCGACTGACTCTTGATTTCAGCTCAGGACCTGAGATCGGGCTCCCCATACCTGTTTCTGAAGTTGCACTGCTTAAGTTATAAGAGCTTCCCCCCTCCCCCATGTGTTCCTTGCAGAGCAAAGTGGGGAAGCATTGCTGATGGGTATTGTTCAGATGAAGGGTGGATATGAAGTCTGCAGAGGGCTTGGATCACTGTTCTAGCCAGCCCCCCAAGCATTCCTACTTCCCAGCCATACCCATCCTAGCTGGGGGGCTGAGAGCTCCCCAGTCCGTAAGCACCGTCAGGACACATTAGAGATGCCCCTGGCTTTAGTGAGAGGATGTGCACCCATATGTTAGTTGGCTAACTTGCCTCTGCTTGCTCCCGGGGGGTTACAGACCCATTAGGCTCAGACTTCCAGACCTGGGGGCTTAATCCTGAGAAGCATTGACCTTTAACCACTCCCAACCCTTCCCTCCAACACATACTTAGGTTTACTGTACTGAGTCACACCTTTGTCTGGGGACATCACTTTTTCTTTTTTTTTTAAGATCTTATTTATTTGAGAGAGAGAGAGACACAGTGAGAGGGAGAACACAAGCAAGGGGAGTGGGAGAGGGAGAAGCAGGCTTCCCACAGAGCAGGGAGCCCGAACCAGGGCTCAATCCCAGGACCCTGGGACCACGACCTAAGCTGAAGGCAGACGCTCAACCAACTGAGCCACGCAGGCAACCCCATCACTTTTTCTTTTTAATGTCACTAACTCAAACACCCTCTGTTGTGGTTATATTCTGTTCGGTTTTTGTTTTACAAAAGCTCACTTTACTTGATCATTTTGTCATATTCCTTCCTCCCCTCCTGTCCTCCAGGCTGGTTTTCTTGAGGTTTGGATTAACATTCAGTAGTCATTTTATTGAAAACAGCTGCAAAACAAAACAAAACACACACACACACACACACACACACACACCCCACTCAGGAAACAGAATAATTCAAAAAACTTTTAATAAATTGCAAAGACAAGCAAGACAGAATCACTGTGAGTACGGGGAAGGGGAGCACTGATCTGACTCAGGAAGCTCATCAGAAGCTGCAGAGACTGGCTGCCCCTTAGGCCCCCACGCAGGCACTCATGCAGCTGACGGGTGGAGGACATTCTCCTGGACTAGATAATCGTTTCTTCCTTCAGCAGTGTCTCCTTTTGTATTGAGCTCAGGTCTCCTCCCAAACTCTCCAGATTCTCCAGGTGGGGGACCCCTTGGGTTTCCTCGATACTCCGGGAGTTGGGCAACCGATGGCGGCTAAGGCAGGTTGTTTCTTGAAAGAGGCAGATGGCACCTGGGTAACAGCGAAAGTTTGGGTCAGGCTGGAGAGTGAGGTCAGGAACTCCCTCCTCGAATGTGACCCCCTCTGGTCTGCACCCACGCTTCCTAGTTCTCCCCTCCAATATAGAGTATTACAGAGACAGACAGAAAATAGAATGCATCACAAGACAAGGCATACAAAAAGATGGATAAAACTCACAAAACCATAGCCAGTGCTGGAAGGCATCTTAGCAACCGGCTAACTATTAATAGGTAAGAAAACAAGGTTTAAGAGGAAGGTCAAACACAAAACCCAGGCCTCTTAATGCCCAACTCAAGACCCCCAGTAAAGTAAAAGAAAGGAAAAAGAGAATTGTTGTCATAAAACAAATGGAGACATCTTGAGTGAATAATAAATGTTGTATTAAGGTTAAGGCTAAGAGAAAGAACAACTTCTATGTTCAGCATGATAGGAGACTACATACTCTCCCAATAAAAACAACAAAAATTCTATATAAGATATTTCTTCAAACACCTATTTGTAAATACATCATCAAACTGGCATCAGGGTAAGGCATTCTTAGGAACAAAACCCTAGTGAAAACAGAAACCTAGAGAGTTTAAGCAAGCACACAATTAGCCTTCACGTTGGAGACATACACTCAACCCAGGTAACCCTGAGTTTTCGTTCTGTTGGCCATTTGGGACACAAAATGAGAGGAAAAGCTCAGGGCCTGCTCAAGATGAGCAATCTAAGAAGGGTCTGCCATATGAAGCTAGAACTGTATTGACTGAGAATTCATAAACAGAGGCTAGCTGTTCTGTGGGTCTGTAACTAAAATTCACAATACCTGTTGTGATCCTTGGCTAGCTGTGCACCCAAGCATCAAGCAGAAGCAAATGCAAATCCCTTTCTGAAAAAACGCTTTAAATACAGGCCTCAAAGAATTTCTACCCAAAAAAAAAAAAAAATTTCCAAGGAAAATGAATTCACAAACATACCAAGAAACAAGACACCATAAGCAAGAGCCTGCAAAAACAGCAGCCAATGGACTCAGACCAGCATATCATATCATTCAGTTGTTAAACTTATAGGACACAGAATGCAAAGTATGCTTAACATGTATAATAAAAATATGTTTAGAGAACAGATTAAAAATGTAAGTGAGGGGGCGCCTGGGTGGCTCAGTCGTTAAGCGTCTGCCCTCGGCTCAGGTCATGATTCCAGGGTCCTGGGATTGGGCCCCGCATCGGGCTCCTTGTTCAGCAGGGGAGTCTGCTTCTCCCTCTCTCACTCCCCTTGCTTGTGTTCCCTCTCTCGCTGTGTCTCTCTCTGTCAAATAAATGAATAAAATCTTTAAAAATTATATATGTGAGGAAAAAGAGTATAAAAATAACATGAATTAAGGGAAAATATAATTTCCAGTTATAAAAACAGATTGACTGAAATAAAAATTTAATAGGTGAAGCAGCCAACCAGACACAGCTGAGAAGTGAATGGATGAAACTGAAGATACATCTATATGAGTTATTCAGAATGCAGCCCAGAAAGACAAAGAGATGGAAAGCATGAAAAGAGAGAGAGAGACATACGATAGAGTGACAAAGTCTAACAGATGTCTTCCTGGAGTTCCACAAAGAAAAGAAAAGAGAAGGAAAGAACATAGAGATAAAAAAAAGATTAAAATGATAGAGAAATTTTGAAAGACATCATTCCTCAGACAGTTCATACCACGAGTCATGATACAAATATCCACACCCTGTAAAGTACCAAAGAAAGTCTGAGAAAAAACAAAGATTGCTTCAAAAAGAATGATATTTTTACAGTCAACAACAATGGAAGTGGTAAAATAATAATAATAATAATAGAATAATATCTTGAATGCTTGGGGATACTGTCAACTTAAAAATGTAAGTTCAGCAAAACTAATTTTCATGAACAAAAATGAAAGGAAGATAATTTCATACAAACAAAATATGAGAGAGTGTATCTCTAACTGACCCTAATAAAACCCATTATAAAGGATGTATTTCAGGCAGAAGGACAGAAGGTCTGAGAAGGTTTGATAAGCAACTAAATTGGTAAATATGTGGGTAAATTTAAACCAACAAATATTGAACGCATAAAATAACAGTACAATCAAATATATAGAATTAAAAAGAAAACAGAAGAAACTAAAACGTGCGAAATAGCATATAAATTGGGAAGGCATTACCTTGTATTATTTATAAAGAAAATAAATATGTTGATGAACTTTCACCTTTGTTTAGTAAGCATGTTAAAATGTCAAGAGTGGCTACTACAAGAATACAAATAGACTACATAACTTCCAAACTAAAGAGGGGGAAAATATAATGAGAACTGTATCGATAAAAGTCAATCAATTCAAAGCAAGGCAAGAGAGGTTGGGGGGTGGGGAGCAGAAAAAACTGAAAACAAAAAGTAAGGTGGTAGGAAAAAATAGAAACATATCAGTAGTCACAATAAATGTAAATCAATAATAAATGCTCCAGTTAAAAGACAATGATTATAAAACTGGATGAAAAAAATACAATCATCAGCTATATGATTACATATAAGTAAAAGATTAGAAAGATATATAACAGGCAAATACTAACCTAAAGAATGTAGAAGTAGCTAGAGTAATATCAGATAAAACAGACTTTAGCAAAAGGGACTACTAGAAATAAAAAGGATCACAGCATGCATAATGATTAAAAGTTCAATTCACCAGTAAAACAGAACAATTCTTTTTTTTTTTGCCTTTAAGATCATTTTATACACAATTTTCCCAACTTGTCCCCCACCCCCAAGTTAATAGAGCATGAATGGCTCTCCACATCAATACATAAAGACTTATTATACTTTTTAACAGCTACATAGTACTTCATTACATGAATGTAACATAATTTTATATATTTCCCTTCCTTAGATAATGCTGCTGAGAACATTCTTATATTTTCCCATACTTGTGCTAGTATTTCCATTTCGTTGGGTTTTGAAAGGCTTGTTCTATAGTTGAACTGAAATCTGTCAACCTGTGAATTTCTCTGCGGCTGCCACTCCTTTGATGTGGTTTTCTACTTCGCTGTGAGCACGAGTCGGCTTATAAAAAATTGTGAATACAGTTTCATTATACATATATTTGTCTCTTTTACTGGTAAAGTTGAACACATGTGTTTTCTTGCTTTATCCTTGAAGCAAGTATGATGCAATTAAAACGTGAGTTAACTTTGTTAATAACTGAATTTCTGTACAGGTATGCTTTTATAGGAGACTGTGATTTTGTGGATCTTTCCACGTTGCTTCAACTCTGTTTCTTGGCCTGAGTGATGCCAACCACATCTGTGCATTCTGTGGTAGAGCAAGGTCAATTGTCAGGTTGTCATTAAGCTGCTTATGAGGACAGTTTAGAGGAGTTTTGCAGGCAAAAATCAAGAGAAAAGCATATTTTTGAAAAACAAATTCATTATTTTCAGATATTGTTTCAATTTTTTTACTGTGGTAAGAATACTTAACATGAGATCTACCTACGTAACAAATTTGTAAGTGTACAGTACGGTATTGTTAACTATAGGCATTACATTGTGCAGCACATCTTTAGAACTTACTTATCTTGAATAACTAAGACATTATATCCATCAAACAACATTTCATTTCACCCTCCTAGGCCCTGGCAACTACCATGCTACTCTGCTTCTACAACTTTGACTATTTTGGTCATCTCATATTGTGCAATCATGCGGTATTTGTCCTTCTGTGACTAGCTTAAAATAGGACAATTCTAAATCAAGATTAGAACAATATAATAAATAAGCTTGATCTAATGTTTATAAAAGTTGCACTCAACATAAAACATGAAAATGGACCTCAAACTAGGCTATAAAACAAGTCTCAATAAATCTGAACACATTAGGATTATATAGACCATGATCTCTCATCACATTGAAATTAAGTCAAAATCATTTAACACAAAGATACAATAAAAAATTATATGCTTGGAAATGTAAAAGTATAGTTTAAAATAATTCATGGATCAAAAAAATCATACGGGGAACTAGAAAATATTTGAAATAGAACAGTAACATAAAATACTGCATATGAAAATGGGAGCTGCAAATGAAGCAATTCCTACAGGGAAATTGAAGCTTTAATTGCCTACTTAGAAAAGAAGAAGTAGGGGTGCCTGGGTGGCTCAGTCGGTTAAGCGTCTGCCTTCAGCTCAGGTCATGATCCTGGAGTCCCAGAATAGAGCCTGCATTGGGCTCCCTGCTCAGCGGGGAGTCTACTTCTCCCTCTGCCCCTCACCCTTCTCATGCTCTCTCTTTCTCTCTCTCTCAAATAAATAAATAAAATCTTTAAAAAAAAAAAAAGGAAAAGAAAAGAAGTAAGCAATGAGTTTAGATCCTGACTTAAGAAGCTGGAAAAGGAATAGCAGAATAAATGCAAAAAAGTAGCAGTGACGGAGGTTCAAAATAAGAAGGAAAAATTAATTAAATAGAAAACAAACATAAAATATGAAGGTTCAAGAAAGCTAAACGCTGGGGGCACCTGGGTGGCTCAGTCGTTAAGCGGCTGCCTTCGGCTCAGGTCATGATCCCAGGGTCCTGGGATCGAGCCCCGCATCGGGCTCCCTGCTCTGCGGGAAGCCTGCTTCTCCCTCTCCCACTCCCCCTGCTTATGTTCCCTCTCTCGCTGTCTCTCTCTGTCAAATAAATAAATAAAATCTTTAAAAAAAAAAAAAAAAGAAAGAAAGAAAGAAAGCTAAACGCTGGTTCTTTGGAAAGACTAAAAATGTGGTAAACCTCTGACAAACCTGGCAATGAAAAAAGAGAAAATTCATGTGAAAAATGAAGCACGTAACTACAGATGCATCACAAAATAAAGTTAAAAAAGAAAACATTTCGAGTAACTTTATGTCAATAAATTTCAAAATTTAGACAAAATATATAAACTTCAGAAATATATATAAATTACCAAAACTAACTCAAGGAGAAAGCAAATACCTCAATAGTCCTATAGTCATTAAAAGAAACTGAATCATGAGCTTAAAATTCTCCCACAGAGAAATACCATGCTCCTACAAACAAGCTTAGTTGTACAATTAAACACTTAAGATGGTAAAAATGAATGAACCTTAGAGTTCCTTGTATTAACATGGAGGTTATACTGTTGTATAAACACAGTATGATTATACAAAGTTTTAAAACAAGTAAAACAAAGTAATAAAGTGTTTAAGGATAAATACACATGTAGTAAATATGATGATCACAAACTTCAGAATAATCGGTTCCTGAGGGGAGACAAGAGGACGAGATCAGGAAGAGCCACATGGTTGAGCGGGGGAAGACTTCAAAGATACTTAATATTCTACCATATTTCATCAATGTTGACAAGCCCATTTTTTTCACATTTCTGAAGTGAGGATGTGCCTTACAAGCTACAACACCTTATAATTAATTATTCTTGGCATCCTTTTTTCTTTCTCGGTGATACATAAACAAGAATGTAACTTACAAACAGTGGATTCCATGAAAATATGGCTAGTTCTTAAACTAAATGGTGGAAATGGGCATACAGTTTATTTTTAATTACCTAGCTCATATATTATAAATATTTTTATATATTCAATGTATAATAAAATCAAGTTAAAATAGATTATATTATGGGTCAGGTTAATATAGCAGGAAATTAGGAAAAAGGACAAAATTAGATAGTATTGAGGGCTTAGATGGTGATGGTATATAAAGATAAGACAGTAAGGTGAAGGTGAGGTGAATAGATAGAGATAGGCATAGAAACCTGTAGGAGTCAGGACAGAATAAGATAGAATATGAAATCTGGAGGTTGGTTCTAAAGTCAAGGAGGACAAGGATGAGAGATAGGGCTGAGCTCTAGAGCAGTGCTGTTCAGTAGAGCTTTCTGCAATGATGGAAATTTCTACGTCTGCACCACTAAATATGGCAGCTACTAGATACATCATAATGTTACCAAACACCTGAAATGTGGCTAGCAATGACTGAAGAACTGAATTTCTATTTACTTCACTTTAATTAATTAAATAGCCACAAGTAGCTAGTGACTGCAGTTTTGGACAGCACCACTCTAGAGCGTCCATGGCTCTTGAATCCAGACAGAGGACAGGGAGAAGGGCACCAGCCCCAGGACACTCACCAGCCACTACGAACAGAACGATGGCAAAGCCAAGGACGTAGTAAGGCCACTGCACGGAGATCTGGGGGGGGATGGGCTTCATCCTCAGATTCTGGATCTCCAGGGCATGCAGCAACAGGGCCAGGAAGGCACAGACCCCTGCAGGGTCACAGGGAGGCCCTCTTGCTCTCCTCCCATGGCTCCCACCTTTGCTCTTAATCAGACAGAGTCTCGTGGCCCACAACCAGTGCAGCTCCTGTGTGGAGGCCCTTTTCCCCAGCCCACACCTGGGCCCTCTCAGAGCCCGCAACCTCTACCCCACATGCCTGTCTTTCCCTCCATCCCAGCTCATTTCAAAGCCCATGTGCCTCACCTCCCAGGGCCCCATAACCAGAAAGCCCTTTCCCGGGTCCCCTCTGTGGCCGTGCCATTGGCTGACTCCAGATGGGGCCCCCTGGGTGTGATGCTTTGGGTACAACTCAACCTGATCTTCCCACTGTGAGCGTTCCACCTCCTTCATGTGATGGGAGCCTCCCAGGGTAGGGCCATGGCCAGCCTTTTAAAGTCAAAAGGTTCCAAAGGGCAGAGATGGTGTCTTCCATCCATTCGTCCAAGAAACGCTTATATTTCACTTATATTATATATTTCACTTCCATATTATCATTCTGTGCCAGATTCTATGACAGTTGCTAGGATAGAGATTATGGTAAAAAGACCCCCAGACAAATGGCCCCAAGCCAACGCGTGAGTGCTGTGCTACTTGGAAGTGCAGGGTGCCCAGCGACCCCCGGGAAGAGCGACTGTCATCCTGGGGGGCAGGCTGCCTCAGAGAAGGCAGCAGGAGAGAGGGGCCCTAAAAATTCCCTCTCTCCTGACATCACAGAAACCAACCATCTCCCTGCCTTTGGGTGCCCCCCTCAAACCCTCCCCAAAGCTGAGGCTTGCCTGGGGACAAGGCTTGCCTGCCTGTTCCACACCTGTGAGGAAGCTGATGAAGGCTGACACCAAATTGTGCTTCCGGGTCCTCGGAAACAGCTGAGATGCAAAGGACACCAGGATGAAGGTGGTGAGGAAAGACAGGATGACTGCAGACAGCAGGAAAACGCGGCCGAGAATGATGTGCACTGCGGGGGAGGGAGGCTGGGCTGCAGCTGGGCACCCTGACCCGTGACAGGGGACAGAGCCCCGCAGAACCTGCGCAGAGAAGGCCCCTGGAGCTCACCACCCTCAGTCCCACAGTGCGGCCAGGGACCACGGCTCCAACCCCACCACTTTGCCTCCAAGAGTGCTCTGGTCCCAACATTTTGTTCCCTGTGACATGGAAGTGTACGGGGAAAAAAAATTAGATGGGCAAACGGTCATTTTAATAAACAATAAAAATGGGCGCCTGGGTGACTCAGTTGGTTAAGCGACTGCCTTCGGCTCAGGTCATGATCCCGGAGTCCCTGGATCGAGTCCCGCATCGGGCTCCCTGCTCGGCAGGGAGTCTGCTTCTCCCTCTGACCCTCCTCCCTCTCATGCTCTCTGTTTCTCATTCTCTCTCAAATAAATAAATTAAAAAAAAAATCTTTAAAAAAAAATAAATAAATAAACAATAAAAATTATAAAATTTGCATGTGAAAACGTGAAGAATTGCATCAGTACTGGTTCACACTGAAATAAGCCACCGGTGGAAAATCAGAACTTGTGAGGTTAAGATGTTCTGAACTCTGGGGGAAATGCTTATTTAAGTATCCTGGTTAACAGAAGTAATGAAACAGACCCAAAATAGCAGAGCCAGGGTCTTGATGATCCCCTACTGGCGTGACTCAGACCCATGTGAAAACAAGTTTATATACCCTCCTAAGCATGCAGAGATGGACAGCTGGTGGTGGGACAAAAAGACAAAGGTGTTGCTAAAGACCCAAAGGTTCTAGATTCTACTCTTGGGTTAAACCAATGGTTCTCAATTGGGGGCAGTTTTACACCCCCACCAGGGATATTTGGCAGTGCTAAGAGGTAATTTTGGTTGTCGAAACTGAGGGCATCAATCGGGTAATAGAGGGTAAGGGTGCTGTTAACTGTCCTGCAAGAAACAGGAAAACCCCCACAACAAAGGTTAGCCAGCCAAAGTGTCAGTAGCACCAAGGCTGAGGAACTCCAGATCAAAGAGCGCACACAGTGTGGCCCATCTTCCCCAAAGAGGTTCCTCCTCTTCTATTACCAGGAGAGAGCCCCTAAGGGCTCTTCCCCAAAGAGGCTCACCTCTTTTCCAAGACAGACATCCTCCTGACCTTCCCAAGTCCCTTGTAAAACACGGCCTCAGGTGCGTCCACAGTCCACTGAGCTCATATTCGTGCGCATTCCCTTGAAAACGCGGTACTCGGGCCTAAGTACCTTATCTGCAGAGCTGCCACCCAGAGTTGGACAGGTGTTTGGCAGAGGGGACAAGTGGGGGCTGAAATCCAGCCTGCACTCTACTAACAAGGCTGTTCCCCAGCTGGGAGCTGTGCCCACACAAAAAGGTCCCATGTCGGGGAGCTAACAGCAGCCCTGAGAGGTGGCAGAGCCTCACACAGTAGGGCAGGACCCCCACCCCTCCATCCTAGGTGGAGCCACTCCTACCCCAGAAAGAAACTTTGTTGCGGACACATTTGCTGCTGACCCTGGTGGTCAACTTGATACTATTAACCTTTTGCTAGCCACATACATTCCGCTAACCTCAGAGCAGAGACACAGAAAATGCCCTTATGGGCTTATTAAATTCTGTCCTCTCTGACTCCATCCAGTCCTCTGTCACCCAAGCCCCTACGCAGGCCCCATCTACCCCTGTCCTGTCCCTGCCTCCATCCCTTCTTACCTGATAAGGGTCGAGGCTTCCAGCATTTGATATGGAAGCAGTTCTCAAACAGGCCACTGAAAAACACCTCGTGGGACTCCTCGTTTACAAGCCGTACCCAGAAGGGAAAGATGGAGACCAGCAGTATGAGCAGGTAGCCCAAGGAGGTCAAGGCGGGGGCTATGGCCCACGTGAATCCCTTCACGTCCTTGTCCTCTAAAGTCAGCATCACCTGTTCAAGGGAAAAGGGAGGGGCAAGGAGATGACGCCTGCAGAAATGTTAGCACATACGTGAGCCTCAGGAAATGTTGATTTCTCTGCGTGGATAAACTTTACAACCTTACAGACCTCTTCAGCAGACCTAAAAAATGCATGACATTTTCTGCTGCTAAGTCACCGGGGGATCTTGGGCAAAGTAGGGTCCCTTCTCTGAGCCCAATTTCAGCCTCAATAAAATGAGGTTTAGGTTGGACTAGGCCATCCATCCCCAAACCTCCGCCAACCCTAAAGTTCTCACCGCTGGATTCTGTCAACAATCACCCCACCTACAAAGACCCTCCGCACTGTGCTCCACAGGCAGCTAACAGCCAATAGCCCTGGGGATTTCAGGATGACCCGGGGGTGGTAATTAGGCCAGAGTCTGAAGTGTAGAAGACAAGGCCCTCAGAGGGAGTGGGCTGCTCTCTCTGGTCCACACCCTGTGCAAACATCTGTGCTCATGCCTAGGCATTGTGGCCTCTCTCGGTCCCGAGGCAGACCCCCTCACTGCAGCCGGGGCAGGGAGTGCCTCTGAGGTTGTGGGACCCGCAGAGGGCAGAGTGTGGGTGCACTCTTGCAACCCCCCTCCCAGATCCACTGTTTATAAACACGTTAACAGCTATTCCTCTCCGAGGGCTGTCAGACTGGTTTGCAAACATCCTCATGGGCTTTCACCTCCTTCCTGTCACTAGCTTCCCTTCTTCCCACCTGAATAATCCTTCCCTCTGTCTAAGGCTCCCCTTAGATCTTCCCTCCACCCTCCAGGCCACACTGATGAGTCACCTCAACTGCCAGGCCTCAGTTTCCTTTGCTCTAAAATGATGGAGTCAGTCGGCCCCAAGAGCAGTCCTAGCTCTAAAATTCTCTGGTAGGAGTCATGGCTCCATCCTGACCCCCATGCTCCGGATGGGACGGAGTTCGCTAGACACTGTCAGCGGATGGTCTGCGCCCCTGTTTGTCCTCCCACAACCTCAACTTGTCTAAAACTGGCTTTCGTGTTTTCCCCCATTTTGGCCATGATCCGTCACCATATACTGGCCTGGAGCTCGCACTGGCCTCTCTCTCTCTCTCACCACACCTCCATCTCATCGGCCTTCCTCCTGGGAAGTCCCCAAGCCCCCACCCTTCCTGCCTGATGCCCACAGGTCTCCTTTCCAAGCACGTCCGGCCTCCACGCGGGCCTTCCTTCCCTGGGGGTGCATTCTCTGCCTTCCCTGTAAAGCTCAGCTTGGCCCTGTAAACCACATGCAGCCCTCCCAGCCACCAGCCACTGTCCGTCATTCCCTCCACACTTACTGGACGCCCCATGCCCAGCTCAGGCCAGCAGCAGCGATTCAGGGATAAAAAAAGACAGGAACTCGCAGGCTCTTGGTAACTATGGGGGAGAAAGACATATAAACAGGTCACTGGGTACAATGCTTTCCTCCCCCCTGCCTGGGTGACTTCAGGGCCAGGTGCACCCCAGCGCACCACCTCCTGTCTGTCGCTATCCCCCTCCTCCGCCCCTCCCCACCCCGCGGCTCTCCAGCGAGGAGGACCTCACCAGCCTTTTGGAACAGCCCTTAGCATGGGGATTGGATGACTGTGCCCCATGGATATACAACTTGGGGGATGCACTGATCTAGGCCAGACTCAAAGGACCCTAGCCATGTTAATACAATAGGGAATCTGCAGATCCCTTTGTACTGCTGAAATGGAGAACAGGAGACAAAAGACCCACCACTGGTCCAGGATCCCATAGTCGGTCAGCACTGGGGCAAGGACCCGAATCCCACATGGTTACCCTCCCTCTCACTTCAGGCCTCAGGCCAGGAGTTCAGTTTGGTGACTCTCAAGTCAGGAATTTAGTGGAACCTGTGAATTCTTCCTACTAGGTATGCTCATTTGCATGTGTGAGAAAGGGAGAGTGAATGGGGGGGGAGGGGTAGAACTGACAAAACTTTATTTTGCCAAAAGCATTCAAAACAGGGACGCCTGGGTGCTCAGTCAGTTAATCCTCTGATCCCGAGGTCCTGGGATAGAGTCGTGCATGGGGCTCCCTGCTTAGCAGGGAGTCTGCTTCTCCCCCAGCCTGCCTCTCCCCCTGCTTGTGCTCGCTCGTTCTCTCTCTGACAAATAAATAAAATCTTTAAAAAAAAAAAAAGCATTCAAAACAAAACAAAAACAACTGTCAGCAACTATCACACTGTCTTAATTATTATTTAAAAAGACCCAGGAAAGTAAAAGAGTTGCTCGCTCGCTCGTGGAGCCTGGACCACCGGGAGCCACCACGGGCCTGGGGGAGCTTCCTCAGTCTGGGTTCCCCTGGAAGAGTCCCTGAGCCACCCTGCAGCAGCCTGGATGCAGCCCTGTCCCCTCCCAAGGCCCCGCGCAGCCCCCGGGTCAGCAGGGAACTGTACTGGGGGTTGAAAGAGGTGGGCGACAGAAAGTACATCTGGGTTGGAATGGTGGGAGTACCTGTCAGGGCCGCAGGGAGCCTCATTCCCTTTCCCACCAGTGATTCGGGGCAACTTGGGCAGCAAACTGACCCCGGTTTGGTCAGAGGATCCTTCCTGCTGACAAGCCTCCTCGGCCCTTCTCTGGCCCCAAAACCACGGGGACATTTTCCAGACCCCAAAATGGACCCAGATCTAACGATCCGCCCCCACCCCGCAGTGAGTCCCAACAGCCCGTAGGGTTCTGTGTGGCCTGGAGGTGGGGGGTTGGGGGCCCTCTCCACGCCCCCCTCTCCGTGTAGCCACCCCACCCCTCCCTCCCCGGTGGCCTCCCCTCCCTCCTTGGGCACCGTTGGGGTCTCCTGGGCAGGACTTCCCCTCAGGAGGGCCCTCATGCGGCGGGGCAGCCCCTCACCCGCCCAGCCCCTCGCCCGCGCCTTGGACCCACGGCCCTGAGCTTCCGTTGGCCCTGGAGGCCCGCAGCGAGAGGATGCGCCGTCTGCCCACGGAGCCCGCGGGGCCCTGCGGAGGCTGGCAGGGACTCACCCGCCCTCTGGCCACGCCCTCCGCTCACCTGGCCCTTGGCCCAGGGGCACCTGGCCTCCGGGGCTGTTCGCGGGGCGGGCCTTGCTCACCTGTGCACTGAAGGGGGTGGGGGTGGGAGCGATCGGGAGCCGGGCGGAACTGAATTCGAATTCCAGCTCTGCCATTACCAGCAGGGTGACCTTGGGTAAGTTACTTCTCCTTCCTGGGTGTCAGTTTTCTCATCTGTGAAACGGGAATAATAATAGTAACTCCTCCGGTTGGATGGCTGAAAGGGTCTAATGATAAGCACCTGGAAGAAGCCCCCTGACTTCTCAGGAGCCTGCCAGGTCACTCCCCTTCTCCAAGACCCTCACCACCACCACCCCCCACCCCCCACCCCCCCCCCCCCCCCCCCCCCCGCCTCGGCCCCACTCCTGCGGCCTCCGGAGCTCCTGTCCTGCGCATGGCCCGATCACCCTCAGGCCTCCCTCATCGTCCGTCCCTCTCCCCTTCTCTGCGCTTCCCTAAGACTGCTGGCGGCACCTCTGACCACGCGGGCTGGTTTTAAACTGCGGGAAGAATCTTCAAAGAGAGGGCACTGGGTGGAGGTAGGACTGGTCTCCAGCTTAGGGAGACTGGTAGGGGCCAGAGTGGCCATACTTGGAGCTGGATAAGCCACCAGTCCCCACCCAACCCTAACCCTAACCCCACACACGCACCCCACCCGGCTTTGAGTCTGCCCTCACCAAGGAAATGCATCTGTAACTCAAGATTTTAAAAAGCCAGTACCATCTCTGGCACTTCCTCCCACCTTTCCACTAGCCCTGGACATAGTGAAAAACAACAGGAAGGGATGAGGTGGGAGGGACCACTGATTTACCCAATCACCTGGGAGAGGCATGTGACAGGCCCCTGTACTGTCCGAGATTCTGTCATCAGGTTCAGGGCCCAATTTGTAGAAGCTCGCCAGGGAGGGCCTCTACTGGCTGAGCCGGCAGGACCAGAGCTAGGCCAGGAAGATGCCCCTGGAACACTTTCTGCCTTGATCTGGGGCAGATAACTTTAATCTCCTCCACCCAGTTGGCTTTCGTTCTCCAGGGGATGGGGGAAACAGTCCGTTTCCAGACTCACATCCCTATATTTAGCCGCCTTGGAGAAAAAGAATATTTTCCTCACCCTATTCTCACTCCTACTTGGTCCATGATTTCCCAGGGAAGCATTCTAATAAGCTCAGCTCGGGTCACATGCTCATTCCACTCTGGTCAGAAAAGGTTAAGTCAGCTGTTGGGTTAGGGTTTAGGGGGTTAGGATTAGGTCATTGAGAAGCTAGCAATTTGGATCACCTATCTGGACCAACATAAGAACTTTCTTAAAGGAAAAGGGATGGTGTTCTCAGAAGAAGGGAAAATTACAGCCGACCCTGACAGCATTTTCATATGCACTGTTATATAATACTTTAGATATCATTACATAGTAAATCCAAATGACAGGCATTATCATCCTCATATTGCAGATGAAAAAACTGAGTGTCAGGTTAAGAACTTGCCCAAAAGATCATGGATGGTTGCTAAAAACATTAGCCTGTAGAGGAAAAGATTATTTGCACGGTGCTAGAGTTGATCATCCCTAAAAATTACTAATTCACTAATTGCAAAGGGAAAACACCTTTATATAGGAGAGATCTGGCAGTCGCTACCTTTAACAGGTGAACAAACAGCATTGCTTAGGGTAGAATAATTTGACGTCAGTTGCTTACTGAGATGATACAGTATGGAGACAGGACATGTGAGGTATTCTTGCTAAAAATGATTAATTAAGCCACTAAACCTTGTTCCAGTTTAGAGGAAATGCAGGGGTTGGGAAGGAAGTTAAATACCACCACAGGAAAACAGACAAATCAGTTTTGTGGAAAATACTAAAGGATAACTGTTCTTAACTCCTCCAAAAGTCAAGGTCATTAAAAAAAAAAAAAGTAGAGGAACTACTCTAGATTAAAAGAAACTAAAGGGACCAAAAAAAAAAAAAAAGAAAGAAAGAAAGAAACTAAAGGGACATAAAGCCAAATGTAATGTGACCCTTGATTATTTTCCCCCCGATTCAAAATAAAATAGCTATAAAAGTCTGAATATGGACTGCATTTTAGATGGTATTAGGGAATTGAATTCTTTTTCTTAGATATGTTAATAGTGTTGCAATTATGTAGGAAAACAACCTTACTCTTAGAGAAGCTCACTTTCAAATAATTCAGAAAAAAAGTATATGGCTAGAATGCAGATATGGGAAAACAATAGTAATTATTGATCTGAGTAGGGGATATATAGGGTGTTCATTTATACTATTTTTCAACTTTTTGGTATATTGAAATCTCTCAGATAAAATTATTGTTTAAGAACATATAGGGGCACCTGGGTGGCTCAGACGGTTAAGCATCTGCCTTTGGCTCAGGTCATGATCTCAGGGTCCTGGGATCAAGCCCCACATCGCCTCCTTGCTCAGCCGGGAGTCTGCTTCTCTCTTCCCACTCCTGTTCTCTCACTTTCACTCTCTCCTCAAATAAATAAGTAAACTTTAAAATATATATATATATATATATATATACACACACACACACATACAGCTGGACCCTAAACTCAGGTGTATCATTCAGCTACACAGTATCTGAGTGCTTTCTCGAATGTCAGATACGGTGTTTGCTGCATACAGTCCTTGCCCTCATGGAGCTTGCAATCTAGCACAGAGACAGGTAACTGAATAAATCTTTTTTTTTTTTAACGTGATCAGTGCACAAAAGAAGCATATCATGCTACAAGGATTGCAGAGTACGATTCAGTTCAAAGGAAGACCTGCAAGGAAGCAGGATTTAGACGGAATCTTATCCCCGAAAGGGGGACTGCATTGTGCAAAAGTTTTTACTCTCTCTACAGCAAGAACTACTATACATGACACACACGTGTGCACATGCACACGGAAAAGTCCCATTTACCTCTGCTATGTGCAATGCACATAAATAATGCCTATCCCACTCTGGTCCTGCCTATTTTTTTCTTTTACCCTCAGTGCTGGTTGCAACTCACTATGATAAATTCATCTTTTTTTTTTTTTTAAAGATTTTATTTATTTATTTGACAGAGAGAGACACAGCGAGAGAGGGAACACAAGCAGGGGGAGTGGGAGAGGGAGAAGCAGGCCCCCCGCTGAGCAGGGAGCCCGATGCGGGGCTCGATCCCAGGACCCTGGGATCATGACCTAAGCCAAAGGCAGACGCTTAAGGACTGAGCCACCCAGGCACCCCTATGATAAATTAATCTCATGACCCACTAGTTGTTTTTACCTACATTTGAAAAATACTTTGTTCAAGGACACAATGAATTTTAAAATGATTGGAAGGAGTAGCCCCAAGAGGACTGAAGAAATCAATGGGCAGAGCAGGGACGTGAAGGGTCTTGTAGAATTTTATTCTATGAGAGGTGAGATTAAAGCAGTCACGTTTGGGTGCCAATGCCCAAATTCCTCTTCCTCCTCCTATCATCCCTTTGCGCAAAGACTCCTACCTCTTTAAGCAGAGCACAGGAAATGCCTCTCACTCAGGGGTCCCAAGGCTGTGTACACAGTGTGGCTAGGGACTACCAGGCCAGCCCCGACTAGGACTGCAAATTTTAGAATGTGTGCACAGGTTTAGGTTATAGCCTCCTCTGGAAGCATTTTCATATTTTCCCAGGTCCAGGGTAGAGGCAGGCAAGGGAAGAGTAACTGCCTGCTGGAAAATGGGGTGGAGTCCCCATGAGCTGGGGCTCTGACTTCCCCTAGGCTCTGTGCTTCCTTGGGCCAGAGCTCCAAAGGGAAAATCCAAGTCACCCAAACTGTAGTTTTACCAGGTAACAGAACTGGGAAGTGAGCAGGTGCCTGCTCCCCACCTACCCCGAGACCGAGCTTACCCGCAGGGAATCCAATAGCTGGCCCCCTCCCACAGCTCCTTCCACCTGGGACACCCTCTCTCCACTTTCGCATAGGGCCCCTGATGCAATCCCCACTCCCAGCGCCTTCCTCTTGCTAGCCCTTAGTGACTATGCCACAGATCCTATGCGGGCTTTTTGTGTCTTTCTCTCAGCACCTGTATATTTTATAGGTTCTCAACCTTGGGTGCACATTAGAATTACCTGGGAACTTGCAAAATCCCAATATCCAGGCCAGACTCCACACCATAAAATCTCTGAGATTGGGACTGAGGCATTAGTACTTTGAAAGCTCCCCAGGTGATTCCAGTATGCAACCTAAGTTAGGAATTCCTGCACTACTGGGTCCTGTTGCAGCTAGGAGCCATGAGGGGGCAGGGAGGTGGGGTTACTATGGGGTCAGGTGACCAGCCATCCTGGTTTGCACAGGACTGAGTATTTCCTGACGTGGGACTTTCAGTACTAAGACTGAGAAAGGCCTGGCCAACAGCTGGGCTGAGTGGTTGCCCTTGTGTTTACCTGAGATCTAAGAGCTTGGTCAATTGTCTGGCCACTAGTAATACTTGTGCCCAAAGAACCAGAGCCCCACTTCAGTGGGTTGTTTTATTTTTAAACATTTTATTTCTTTACTTAATCTCTATACCCAACACAGGGCTCGAACTTACAACCCCGAGATCAAGAGTCACATGCTCTACTGACTGAGCCAGCCAGGCATCTCCCCAAATCCAACACACCCCAGCTTCGGTGCCTTTGATGCTGCTAGACAAACTCTTTTCTCCCCTTTCCTGGTCTCCACAGACACCTCTGCCTTTGGAGCCTGGCATGTGACCTCACACACTTGCCTTCTCCGCACACAGGCCCCTCCCTGCTATTCTCTGCCAATCAGAATCCCGCCTAGCCTTCAACCCCAACTCGTCAAGCCTGCCTCATCTCTGAAGCCTCTCAAGACCCCACAGAAGGAAAGGGCCCTTTCTGTGGTGAAGGGAGTGGAGAGGGACTCAAGGAGGGTTGTGTGTCGAGTGGAGTAAGCAGGCACGCTGGCTCAGAGCTCAGACCCGACCTCACAGAGTGCGAGTCCATACTTGGGACGTCCAGATGGTAAGGCGGTCCTTAGAGCAAGGTGACCCTCAGTGAGTGCTGATAATCACCTATCGATTACAGAGGGAGAAAAGTAGAGGAGTGCAGACAGGAGATCTGAGACAAGATTTTCGTGTCTAGTAAACAGATTCATTCCAGGGCCATCCACTCAATACCTACTGTGTGCACAGCACCAGACCAGGCTTGGGGGCTACGGGACAGGCAATTTTCAACTTTAAGAGTCCACATTGTAAGTATAATTTTCACTGATATTTTAGATAATCATTAACCCAAACTAACTGGAGGAAAAATAATCTTTTTTTTTTGTAACCAAAAATAACCCTTTACTTGGGGAGCCTTGGTAGCTCAGTCAGTTAAGCATCCGACTCTTGATCTCAGCTCAGGTCTTGATCTCAGGGTCATGAGTTTGACCCCTGCGTTTAAAAAAAAAAAAAAAAGGCAAAAAAAGTGCATTTACAACAAAGTAGGAATTTCTCTCAGATACCTGATCTAACAATATACTACCCAGTAGAGGTACTTTTGGAATGTCTTTTAATGATTAAAATATTCATAGTAAATGGGTGCTCAAAAGTTTGGTGTTTTTCTTTTTTTTAATTTTATGGGGGTGCCTATCTGGCTCAGCTAGCTGGTGGAGCGTGTGATTCTTGATCTTGGAGTCGTGAGTTTGAACCCCACACTGGGTGTAGAGATTTCTTAAAAATAAAAAAATCTTTTTTTTTTTTTTAAAGATTTTATTTATTTATTTATTTGAGAGAATGAGATAGAGACCATGAGAGGGGGGAGGGTCAGAGGGAGAAGCAGACTCCCCGCCGAGCAGGGAGCCCGATGTGGGACTCGATCCCGGGACTCCAGGATCATGACCTGAGCCGAAGGCAGTCGCTTAACCGACTGAGCCACCCAGGCGCCCCCAAAATAAAAAATCTTTTAAAAAGTTTTATCCATCATGTAGCACACTATTCAACTGCTTTGCTATTCAACGTTTTCCTCGACAATTACACAGTAATGAAGCTCTGCCTCGGGTGATGATGTAATTTTTCTTATAAAGGAGTTTGAACCGTGGCTTTTTCTCAAAGGAAATCTTAAAAATCATTGAGGTTTTTTTTTTTTTTCCAAAAACAGCCAGAAATTAACCATTTCTCTCTATCTCAACTTAAAATAACTGTGTACTTGTTACAAGAAGAGTAAGCATGCGTTTGACTAGGATTCAATCAGAGAAGTAAAACTACGAGGACACACACACACACACACACACAGCCCAGCAAAGGCAAAGGAGGATCCAGGGGAAGGTAGACCAGTTGCAGGCCCAGCTGCTGTGTCTCCCTAGTGAGCAGAGTGAGCAGATTAGCAACAACATGAATGAGCCACAAAATACAGTAACTGCTGCTCTTCTTCCGCCCTCCTGGTCTCCTAAGAATCTCCCTCTAGGCCACAAGAACCAAAAAATACAGGAAAGGGAATTACGGCAAATGCAGTTCAGCCGAGTTGACACATAACAAAGCCCGTAACATGTCATACTGAGAAACTGTTTGGTCTAGAAAATCTGCCCGTTTATTAAGTTCATTTATGTCATATAAAACAAAAAGATTCAATAGTCTGCAGAACACTGAGGGGCGAAATGCTGGTCTAAGACCCAAGAGCCACTTCCATTAATAGTTACAACAAATGGAATAGATGAGATAGAAGCAGAGTTACTGGGTTCAAAGGTCACCCTGATGCTTTCTTGACCTACAAGTCTGAATCCAGAATTCCCTGATTCTTTCTTCCCTGGGATGGACTTAACTCATTCCATTTTCAGAGGACAACTATGAAGATTTGGAAAGCAAACCACAGAATCTCCCTCTGATGCAGATCTTCAACATCAAATAAGCAATAGTGCTAACTGAAGGTTCCGCTTAGCCATCACCTTGGTCATGCTGCATTCTGTCCCTTTCATGCCCCTCTCTGACACACTCTCCTCCAAAGTGAATCTGCTGATGCTGAAACTCCATCTAAAGGTTTTTTTTTTTTTTTTAAGATTTTATTTATTTATTCACGAGAGAGAGAGAGCGAGAGAGAGAGAAGCAGAGGGAGAAACAGGCTCCCAAGGAGCAGGGAGCCCGATGTGGGACTCGATCCCAGGACCCTGGGATCATGACCTGAGCCGAAGGCAGACGCTTAACCATCTGAGCCACCCAGGCGCCCCATCTAAAGGTTTTTGTGCATTGAACACACCGATGAGATTTGTCTACTATCTGGATTTTCAGGTTTTAATAAGAGTTGAACCAGCACTGAAGGCCGTCCACCCTCACAAAACCCAAAGGGTTTCTCCCCAATTGCAAGCTCTCTGACATTCAATCAGAGCTGAACTCTGACCAAAGGCTCTACCACCTTCATTTCATTCAGTTTCTCTCTTGTGTGGATTCCCAGATGATTGGAAAGGTATGAACTGTACTTGAAGGTTTTCCCACATTATTTGTATTCAGAAGCCTTTACTCCAGTGTGAGTTTTCTGGTGCTGAATAAGGTGAGAGTTCCGACTGAAGGCCTTCCCACATTCACAACATTCACAGGGTCTCTCTCCAGTGTGAATCCTGTGGTGTTTAATAAGAAGTGAACTCCTACTAAAAGATTTCCCACACTCGCTGCAATCATAAGGAGTCTCCCCTGTGTGGGCTCTCTGGTGTTCAATGAGGTGCGAGTTACGACTCTAAGTTTCCCCACAGTCATTGCCCTCATATGGTCTCTCTTTGGTGTGAACTCGCTGGTGTTCTCTTAGATTTGAGCTCTGGCTGAAGGCCTTCCCACACTCGCTACACGCATAGAGTTTCTCCCTCATGTGGATTCTCTGGTGTCGAACAAGACTTGAGCTCCGACCAAAAGCTTTCCCACATTCATTACACATATAAGGCAGCTCTCCTGTATGAATTATCTGATGCTGGATAAGATGTGAGCTGTGCTGGAAGGTTTTCCCACAGTGACTACATTCATAGCGTTTCTCTTCAGTATGTATTCTTTGATGCTGAATAAGGTTCGAACTATGGCCAAAAGCTTTTCCACATTCATGACACTCATAAGGTTTCTCTTGTGTATAGATCCTTTCATGCTGAATAAGGTATGAGTTCCATCTGAGTAATTTTCCACAAATATTACACATTTGGGATTTCTCTTTAATTAAGAATTTGTGGCTGTTGGATAGAGTTTGTGCTGTTATGAAAGCTTTGTCCATATTCAGAGCCCCTTTTGTTTTGTTCACATTCATCTCCTTCGTGTAGTCGCAGCCCTACTTCAAGAGTTTTCTGCTTTATAATTAATTGATCCTCAGTCCAGGTCTCACCATCTGACAGAAAATATAAAAAAGGTAAAATGTAACAAGAAAAACTCCTGGTGGGGAACAGGATGATCAGAGTATCCCGGAAGTATGTGGTTCAAAAAAGTATGAAAAATGGCCTTGCAATATAGGGAAAAGACGGATACAAGTTGAACAGATTTGGAGAAAGTGGTGGGGAAACTAAAATTCAGGTTTATATATGAAGTGGCTAACCAGACAGACATACTGGGATTAGCAGAAAAGGGAAGCAGAGTTTGAGGGAAGTGGAGTCATCTCAGAACTTTAGAAGGGAGATGCTGGGGGCTATGTGTGGGGAGGGGCAGGGACTGAATAAAGAGGAGAACCTTCCCCCAGAGGTTCTGCCCACATAGCACCCTGGCCACATGACCATCCCTGAGGTAACAGAGAAGATTCCCTTCATGTAATCAGAGACCAACACCTTCCTCACCAGAGTATCTCTCTCTACACTCAGATGTTCACATGCTCACTCGTGACCACAGACACACTCACACCTCATATGCATCTTTTGGAAATACTGCAAGTGGGGAAGATTTGATAAAGGAAGAGGGGGGAGGAGGAAAAGTTATTTACAATATGAAGCACAGGGTACAGAGAAATATTCCCAAGTCGATTTTGACTCTAACAGAATATACAAAAACAAATCCTGTACCCTGCATTCAAGGGAGACAGGATAGAAAACATCTCCTGTTTAATATATTTCTCCTCTTAACTGAAATACGGCTTACTAATGCTAGAGAGATTGTTTTGCAATGATATTATTAGAGAAAGTAGGCCCTCTGCTAAGAGGGATCTTTATGAAAGGAGGGGCTGCTGAGAAATAGCCAATGCAGCATTTCTAGCAGCAGTGAAAGCCTAACACAATAAACAGCCTTGATTTTATTTGTCAATGGTCATTTTCTTTAAGGAATTTAATAATCGTCTGTGATATCTTATCACAGAACCATATTTACACCTATTCTCCACCTCTAAATATGTCCTCATCCTCTGTATGTTCAGTTTAGATATTGTGTTTTTAATAATTTTTTCCTTGTGATAAGAATTTTTAAGATCTTCTCTCTTTCAAACACACAATACGGCATTATCAGCTAAAATCGCCAGGTTGTACATTATTTATCTTATAACTGGAAGTTTCTACATTTTGACCCCCTTCATCCAATTCCCCCACTCCCAACCCCCCATGTCTGGCAACCACCAGTCTGTTTTCTGTGCCTGAGTTGCCTTTTTTTTTTTTTTTTGATTCCACATATAAGTGAGATCACACAGTATTTGTCTTTGTCTGATTTATTTCACTTAGTGTAATGCCCTCAAGGTCCATCCGTGTTGTCGAAAATGGCAGGATTTCCTTCTTTTTACAGCTGTACAACATTCCACTGTGTATATTCACGTATATTTGTATGTACACCACATCTGCTTTATCCACTCATCCATCGATGGACACTTAGGCTGTTTCCATGTCTTGGCTACAGTACATAATGCTGCAATGAACACAGGGGTGCAGATATCTTTTGAGACAGTGCTTTCATTTCCTTCAGATAAATACTCAGAAGTGGAATTGACAGATCTTACGTAGTTCTATTGGTAGTTCACCAGTTTACATTTTTGCCAACATGTGTTACTTCTTGTCTTTTAGGCGACAACCATTCTATCAGGTGTGAGTGATTACTGGCTTAGTGTTTTACATCCGCTTGCACATGTGTTTAACTGTTTCTCTTATATGTCACACAAATTGCAAACAGTTGGAGAACACCAACTAGGTCTAAAAAGTTAGGTACCTAAAAAAAAAAGTGATAAAGGCATCAATCAAGTCTAAATATTAGCTAGGCAGCCAATTCTTTTTAGCAAGATACCACAATGAACTGGTACTATAAATTCGAGTCACTCACTATGCACAGTCCGACAGTACTTTCTGTGGTTATACAGCTGGTCCACATCTGCACTATCCAATACAGTAGCCAATGACCACATGTGGCTACTGAGCACTGGAAATGTGGCCAGTGTAACTGAGCAGCTGAACTTTTAATTGTATTTAATTAATTTCAATTTAATTAATGCATGTGGCTGGTGCTACCCTACTGGACAGCACAACTCAAGAGCTTCCTAAATCTGCCACATCTGTCCCCCAAGCCTGGGGGCACCTAAACTTAGAAGCCCTTCAGAAAGTAAAAGATCAGGGGCACCTGGGTGGCACAGTCAGTTAAGCTTCCAACTCTTGGTTTCAGTTCAGGTCATGATCTCGGGGTCGTGAGACTGAGCCCTCCGTCGGGTTCTACACTCAGCTTGGAGTCTGCTATTCTCTCTCTCCCTCTGCCCCTCCCCCTGCTCTCTCTTCTCTAAAATAAATAAAATCTTTAAAAAAAATTGAAAGATCCATAGCCTGGGAATGCCTCCATTTGGACTTGGATTTGGAATAATTTATGAAGCAGGAGACATGTCTTCTGTGGTTGGCTTGAGCAAATACTAAAACGAAGGTTTCTTCTACATTTTTCTGACCTGGCCCGTCTTTCCAGCCTCATTCCCATCTCCTCCCTTACATGAAGCCTCTTCTCCTTTCTGTTGGACCATGCTATTTGTTCTCTCCCAACTTCTGAAGGCTTAAGTGTTCTAGAGGACGAGCCTTTTATAGGCCCACTGACAGAGAACTGACAGCCTGCCTGACATCTTCAAGAATGTAAATCCTACCGCTCTCAGGCCCTGTTCAGTATCACTTTCTCCATTAAGCTTAAGGTGATCCTTCTCCTGTAACTCTTGAATCCTTCTCTTTACCAGTCCTGTGACACTTGACTCATTCACATTTATCTTACTGAGCACCAACAACATGCCAGATACAGTTCCAGGTGCTGAGATACATCAGGGGGTAAACAGGCAAAAACTCCACCCTCTAAGATCTTCCATTATAGTAAGGGAGCTGGACAGGAAACCTCGTAAATTACATTCTACTAGCTGACACAGTGGTACAGAGACAAAGGCAAGGAAGAAGCATAGAGTGTCAGAGGGAGGGGGTGGGCAGAAGGGTTGTGATTTTACACCCCATGGTCAAAGAAGGACTAAGAAAATGACACTGAAGCAAAGACTTGAAGGAGATAAGGTTTCTGGGAAAGAGCATTACACACAGAAGAATTAGCAAGTGCAAAGGCCCTAGGTGTTCAAAGAGGCAAGTATGACTGGAACGCAATGAGCAAGGGGAAGAATAGTAAGAAATGAGGTCAGAGACCTCATTTTCAGAGAACACAGGACCCGATAGGCTACTGTAAGAGGTATGCTTTTACTGAGTGAGATAGGAAGCTATGGGAGGCTTATGACCAGAGGAAGACAAAACCTGACATTTTAACAGGATCATGCTGCCGGCTATGTTGGGAAGAGACAATAGGGAGACAATGGCAGAGGCAGGACAACCAGCCAGGAGGCTACTGCAATAATCCAGGTGAGGGATGATAGCACCCTGGACCAAGATGGTGGCAGAGGTGGTAAGAAGTACTGGGATTCTGGAAAAAAATGTTGATGGTCGTGTGGATAAGATTACTGATTGATGGGTATGAATATGAGAGAATAAAGTTTTCTCTCTGGGTTGAGTAGCTGGAGGGATTGTGTCCCCATCTCCTGAAATGGGCGATATTTATAACAGGCTACAGCATCTTCAGTAATCTAAAAAGACATTTCTACATGGCTCTCATACCAGTCTCTTGAGATCAGTATGTCTCAAACGTGCTCCTCCTTCTGGCATATGAGTATTTGTTATACTGTTCTTGCAACTCTCCGGTAGCTTTAGCATTTTTCAAAATAAAAAAGGAAGGGGTGACAACGAGCAGTGACTCCTTTCTCTGCCCCCACATCCACCCAGTAAACAAGTACTATTGCTTCTACCTACAACACACTTCTTGGTTTTTTGTCCCTACCTTCCTATTATCACTAGGAACGTCCTAAAGTCAGATCCTAATCACCTCACCTCCCATACCACACTCAACAAATCAGATTCTCTCCCTTGATATACAACGCTCACCGGCTAGCCGCCTATTAAGAAAAGCTAACATAACATACTTCAATATCTGCCAAACAAAAGCTAAGCTCTTTGCCTGGCATTCCTTTCGCACAGTCTTACTCCACTCTGCCTCACAGACTCATCTTCTATCACATCTTCTCTATACTCCAGTCAATGTGAACAGTTTCCTGAACATGTATATCCCCACACATGTACTTCTCTTCCACCTATCAAAATCCTATTCAACCTTCCAGACCCAGCTCAAGGCAGCCTCCTTCCTGAAACCTAACCCCACTCTAATCCCAGCTGGAAGTAAGCTCTCCTTTAAATCTCTAAAGCATTCGCTTCCTGTCTCCTTCATGGCATTTAACCACATTGTCTTTGGGCCTCTCCTCAAAAGTATTTTTAGTTGTGTGTGTGTTCCCTTCAATTTATGCTGAAAGCATCTCTATTTTAAAAGATGTCTTCCATTTCTTTGTCTCCAAGCCCAGTGCTATGTAAAGAACCCTGCGCACATTCAGTACTTCAAAATACTCCTGATTATTTCCCAGCAATCAAGAGAAGAATCTGTAAGTCACTGAGGGTCCCAAATAGACCATTTATAAAAAGTCTTCAGGACTGAGGCTCAAATAGAATTCAGAGAGGTATATCTCCTCATGGGTCAGAGCCACTTAGAGAAAAAATACCAAAAACGTGGATTCAAACTCTGGTAGAGAGCAGGACCCTCTGGAATGCCTCAGCAGACAGTGGCTGCTCTGAGACAGAGCTCGAGCAGCCCAAGAAGAGAGCAGTTGCCCCCTGAAATAAGCAAAGCAAATGTGTTCCCGTGGACAAAGGTTTAAAAAAAAAGTTTCCTCGCTGATCTGCTTCTAATTTAAAGGGAAGGGGTAAAAAAATCTATGCAGTTCTTCAAGTTTGTTTAACTACAAAGCCGTGGGATCCCAAGTATATTTACTTCTAACAGCAGAAGAAATGAGCAATACTTATTGTACTGGGTCCAACGGTGTCGTTTCCCTGCCCCACCCCCACTAATTCATGTCCACCTGGAACCTCAGAATATGACCTCGTTTGGAAGCAGAGTCTTCGCAGAGTTAAGACGAGGTCATAATGGATTAGGGTGGGTCCTAAATCCAATGACTGCCATCTATATAAGAGAAAGGAGAGGAAGATTCAGACATGGAAACACACAGGAAAGAAGGCCACGTGACAATGGAGACACTGACTAAGTGATGCAGCCTTAAGCCAAGGAGCACCAAGGATTGCTGGGGACCACCAGAAGCTGGCAACAGCCAAGGAGGGATTCTTCCCTAGAGGTTTCAGAGGTAGCACAGCCCTCGTGGACTTCTAGCTTCCAAAACCGAGAGAATACAGTTCCGCTGTATTAAGCTATGAAGCTGTGCTAATTCGTTACAGAAGCCCTAGGAGACAAATACACTCCCTGTTTGATTTAACCAATCAGGAAACGTACATACCACCTACTACGTGCCAGATACCGGTGGAGGGATTATAATGGTGCTTCAAAGCGCAATTAGGAAGGACAACCCCTACCTAGGTGACTGGAGATGGTAGCCTCAGAGAATGATGTTGAGCTGGATCTTGAACTATGATCAGGATCAACAAAGTGAAGAGTATTCCGGACAAAAGTAATCACATCTGCTAAGGCTCAGCAACATAGAAGGGAACACTAAGTTCAAGGAATAGGAAACAAACAAACAAACACACACAAAAACAAAAACTCCATGTGAGTGAAATGTATGCCCCATGTGGGCAGGCAGCAGGAGATATAGCAGAAAAAAATAAGAGTACAGCCAGACGGGGCACCTGGGTGGCTAAATCAGTCGAGTGTCCGACTCTCGATTTCGGCTCAGGTCATGATCTTGGGGTCCTGAGATTGAGCCCCACATCGGGCTCTTCGCTGAGCATGGAGTCTGCTTCGGATTCTCTCCCTCTGCCCCTGCCTCTGCTCACGCTTTCTAGTTCTCTCAAAAAAAAAAGAAAGAAAAAGAAAAATAGAGCAGAGCCAGATATGAAGAGGCATATATACCACACCCAGGGCTTTGGACAGAGACTGACATGATCAAATTTGTTCCTAGGGAAATTCATTCTGGCAGCAGAATGGAGGATAGCCTAGAGTAGGGTACATGACCAATAGCATAGGGATGTGTCAACAACCCAAGAAAACTAGAATGGGTCTAAAATGAGGAAATGGCAATCACAGGCAACAGAATCAGGCCTCTCTGAAGAGAAACTGACAGATTTGGTGGCTGACTGAATACGGAGGGAAGGAGAATAGTACAGTACAAATCCAAGTTTTCTAGCTTGGGAAAATCAGTCACTAAAATTAACCAAGGCAGGGGCACCTGGGTGGCTCAGTCATTAAGTGTCTGCCTTCGGCTCAGGTCATGATTCCAGAGTCCTGGGATCGAGCCCCGCATCGGGCTCCCTGCTCTGCGGGGAAGCCTGCTTCTCCCACTCCTACTCCCCCTGCTTGTGTTCCCTCTCTCGCTGTGTCTCTCTCTGTCAAATAAATAAATAAAATCTTTTAAAAAAATAAAAATTAAAAAAATAAAATTAACCAAGGCAGTCACTGGAAGGTAGGGAGGTGTGGGCCTGACAGAAAACAAGGAGCTCCGAGGTACACCCATGAACATCTAGTTTTCAGGACCCAGAAGGCAGCAAGAGCAGCAGATAGCGGTTAAGAGAAGTCCTGGAAGGGGATAGGATCACCCACAGGAGTGAAAAAAAGAGGGTTAAGAACGGTCTTGCGGAAAAATTAATGTTTAAAAACAGATGGAGAAACAGGAGTGGGGAAGGCCCAGAGAAGGCAAGAGGAAGACCAGAAGAAAACGGTGCTTCCAAAACCAAAGAACAAGAGGTGCGAGGAAGAGTGATCACATCGACAAAAAATAGGAAGGGGTCAAAAAATTAAAGCTGAAAAAAATGTGTCCAGTGGCTTCATTAGCTAAGCCATTGGCAACTTGGATATCATCAGTTCTGATGGAGCAGAAGCGGTGCCCTGCGTTACAAAAGCAATAGCAACTAGTGATTTTTTTTTTAAGAGGTATGACAGTGAAGGGAACAAGGGCGATCGTACCCAATTTCCCCCTAATGCTCAATCAACCACCAAGTCCTCAGGTTTTCGTGTAAATGTCTCTTGCATCTGTTTGTTTCCTTCCTCACAGTCCAAGTCTGTTTCAGAAATTTCACCTAGGAGACTGCCCTGTGCAGGATGCTGGGATGTGTAGTGTTTGGATAGGCAGAGAATATAGGGGACAGTAATGTATGAGAAAAAGGACACAAAGACACAACGGTGGAGAGTGCAGGGTCTTTGGCATTACTTTGTGCAGACACACCAGTCTTGCTGGTTTGTTTTGGGGCACACGAAGGAACGACTTTCAAGGTGGGTTGAGGCCACACTGCTGAGGACCCTGGATGCCAGGTTATGGAGTCTGGGCTGAATGCAGTGGGCACTGTGAACCAACATGAGTGAGTGAGTGTTTTAGGAAGGTGAGTACAGGCACTTGGCCTTTTAGAAAGACTAGCAACTGGGAGCCTATGGTAAGCATCTATCCCCTCTCATTTAAAACTTGACTCCTTTCTTTTTTTTTTTTTTTTAGATTTTTATTTATTTATTTGACAGAGACAGCGAGAGCAGGAACACAAGCAGGGGGAGTGGGAGAGGGAGAAGCAGGCTTCCTGCTGAGCCGAGAGCCCGATGTGGGACTCGATCCCAGGACCCTGGGATCATGACCCGAGCCGAAGGCAGTCGCTTAACCAACTGAGCCACCCAGGCGCCCAAAACTTGACTCCTTTCTGGGGCACCTGGGTGGCTTGGTCAGATAAGCGTCTGACTCTTGATTTCAGCTCAGGTCATGATCTCAGGGTCATGAGATCGAGCCCCATGCCGGGTTCCTTGCTGGGCAGGGAGCCTGCTTAGGATTCTCTCCCTCTCCCTCTGCCCCTCCACTGGCTCACTCGCTCTCTCTAAATAAATATAACAATAGTATTGTTGAAAGAAAGAAAGGCCAACTTGATTCCTTTCTTACTCTAAATTCTTTCAAGGCCAAACTTGTGACTTTCTAAGACTTCCTGGGCCAAAACCCAGTTCACAGGGATCTCCTCTTGTAAACTTCTACATAGTTTACTGTCCATAGCCTCTCACAGGTAACTATTCCAACTCAACTCTTAAGTTTTGGGTGAGTAGGGGTTAGGTTTTCTTTCAACTTAGTCTCAACACCTCATACTAACAGCTCAATAAATACCTGTCAAGTCAAAAATTAGTCTGAAAACATGGTTTTTACACATAAATGTGTAAAAGAAAATCTCCCCAAATAGAAGCCATCTCAGAGTCCATGATGTGGATTATCTAAGCCTTTGTCACCCAATTAAATAAGCCAAGTCCATTTTTTTAGGGGCCAGACATACATAATGGTGGGATGGCAGACTGAAACAAAAATGCTGATATCTAAGGAAAAAACGTTGATACTAATAGTTTAACCTCATTTTCCATCAGCAGGTGGCTGGCTTATCTACTGTACTTCACAGGCAAGGCACCAGCTTGGAGTTTATACCTGGGGTGGTAAATGTATCCTCCCTAAGGATGAAGGAGAGCTTGGGCAGGATGAGTGGAGGAGCCCGCTCTTTTCCTGGCACTTGAGGTACGGGACATTCTTGGCTGAGTTCATTCATTCATTTATTCACACATTCACTGAGCTTCTCCAAAGGCCAAGCAAGTTGGCAGGTGCTGGAATGACAGATCCTCCTAGACTTAGTGCTAGGATACTACCGTGCTGCAGGTCTGCTCCACACAGTCGAGAGGAAACGTTGGTTACAGGCTTTATTTACATGTAAGAGAGCCT
Organism: Mirounga angustirostris; assembly: GCF_029215605.1. Classification (NCBI taxonomy): domain Eukaryota; kingdom Metazoa; phylum Chordata; class Mammalia; order Carnivora; family Phocidae; genus Mirounga; species Mirounga angustirostris. Next base: position 173,912,925 of record NW_026991713.1, read on the forward strand.
TGGGACAAAAAAAAAAAAAAAAAAAAGTAGTTTTTCACCAGGACAATTCTAAGTGTAAAGTTAGTCGTGTCCATCTGATCCGAGGCCGCGCGGCTGGAAGGACAAAGTTTAGACAAAGAAAGCCAGCTAGGTCAGCTCCTCACCCTTGCTCTTTCGGGGCTCCTGCTTGGAGGATGGGGACAGGGACTCCGGGGTTATCTGCTCAGGCGGCTTCTCCATGGGCTGGATCCAACCCCCAGGGCTGGGGCTCCCAAAGACAAGACCTCCTCTAAAACTTCTTCAGAGCGCGGCACCACGGACGGGCAGTCGCTGCGGGAGAGGGAGGGAGAGGAGGGCAGATGTGGGGGAAACGGCAAGGGAAGCTTTTCCAGGAGAGGCTCCCACTCACTGTCCCCGGGCTGGGTGGGCCCCGGCGCGGGGGCGCGGTCAGGCCTGCGGCGCCAGCCCCACGCCCCGGCGCCCCCTCGGCCCGAGCCCCCCACCGCCCACCCCCGTCTCAGCCCGCGCTTCTCTCCGCCGCGGAGGGCGGACCCGCAGCCCCCAGTCCGGGGCCCTGATACTCACTCGCGCAGCCGCCCCGCAGCGGCGGCGCCCTCGGTCCCCGGGCCCGACTGGAAACTCGGGCTCCCCGGCGCGCACTTCCGGGTCCCGTCTAGGCAGCTCGGAGGTCTCCTCTCGATCGCGGGTTCTGCAGGGCGGCTGGGGAGCTGGGCCCAGAACCGCGTTGGGATGGCGCCCCCTTTGGCGTTCGTCCTTACCCAAGGAGGCATTGAGGGAGGATGGGGCTAGATTTCTCTATCTGCCCTTCATCGCCCACGTGGACCTGGGATCTAAATTGGTTGTTCCCTTCTTTCTCACCCGCACTGTCCCCTGTGCACCTCATTTGCCGCCTCCCTTGACCCCTGCCGTTTTACCACCCATCCCCACCTCCCTCCTTGCAAACCACAAAGCGGGGATGACTCTGCTGGACCCGAATCCCTTATCTATGCCTACAGTCCAGCCTGTCCTCTCCCTAGGTTGCTTCAACCCGACTGGTGTTTCCGCTCCATTACTCCATTGCCTCCCAATTGTGCCTGAGTATGTAAGTAAGCAGGAGTCACATTGGTACCAATGGGCTAAAAGAGGAAGAAAAGCCTTAGAAATAGGGTCAAGATTTCAAACACTCTACTGTGCCTGGATGAGTTTGCCAGAGATAGCTTTGATACGTTGAAGCAGGAAAAATGTTAGGGAAATGAGTTGTTCGTGATGGGGGGGTGGGAGGGGTTCCTGCTAAACTCAGAAACAGTTACCAGTTTTGGAGTAAACTGGCATTATCTCATTAATTTTCACAACAATCTCATTAAGTTCATTCTTTTTCAAAATTGTAGGTGCCAAAAACTGCAGACTCAGTGAGCAAGTAAAGGCAGCCTTTAGAACGCTGGCCAGTTCAAACCAGAGCTTGGAGTCAAACTGCACCTGGGGGGAGGACAAAGGTTAGACCAGGTGGAGATTTGTAATAGGATCAAGTGTGGGAAAGAAAAAGACAGATACTGTCATTATGCCCAAGTTGTAAATTTATAAACATGAATGGGATACAAATATGAGGTTAACTATTTTCTAAAAGTGAAGGGTGTGAATGGGATGCATCAGCAAAATGAAAAATTCCAGTATTTATTTTCTCATTGACTTGTACAGTACGCTGTTTGAAATTATCCTCCCAGTCTCAGATTAAAGATTCGTTCATGTGCCCGTATTTTGAAGGGAGTGTCAGATGTGATGCCATAGGATACAAATGTTAGCAAGAAAAGACAGATGTCAAGGCTTGCTGACTCCAGTAAGGAGTGCCTATGGGGAGGCAGTTCCTACCACAGTCTAGGATTCCTGATGACCTCTCAATTCATATTTAAGTTCTCCAAAACCAGAATATTCCTCCCTGGACAATGCTAGTCCTGCACTGCTAAATGCTTGCTCAATTCCCTCTTTTTTAGATTTTATGCTAAACACATTCTCACTGGTTTTTATATTGGTGTTTATGTTCGTAACTTTTTGGCACTTAAGATATAACCAGTACCTTTTACATTACCTCATTTAATTTTCATGCTATTATTAACCATCATATAGACAAGGAAACTAGAGAGGCTAACATGCCCAAAGTCACACAGCTAGTAAATAGCAAAGTTCAAACAGGTATGTCCAATTCCAGTCATTGCTGTGACAACTACTCTAATCTGTTTGTCTTCATCACTTAATATTGATGGTTTATGTTAACTGTGCCCACAGGCTAGCACTGAACATCATCACATCTGGCAACTGTACTACTGAATGAATGAATGGATGAGGTCACATTTTCAGAGGTGGGAATTCCATTGTGCTTTGCCGTTATGACACCTGAGGGGCCTCCTTTCAACTTCATTCTTACTTCCTCAGTTGCCCACATACTACTTCCTAGGGTAATGCATTCCTCCAGAGAGCTTCTTACCTTGAAGATGCCAAACTCTTTCATCTGAAGGCCTTCTGATATGCTCTTTTGCTTGAAATACTCTCCCTGCTCCTCTTCCAGTGGTCCCCATCTCTCCAGTCTACATCTATCCACACTTTTGCTCGTCAAAAACCTAGCAATCAAACTTGATTTTCCCATTACCCACCTTGCTCCAATGCTGTAATTCAGTCAGAAGTGACAGGAAATCTAATACATGTCCATCAATCAGCAAGTTCCAGTTAGCAGGGAAAAAGAGCACATTCTGGGCATTGAGAAATGGAAATGTAAATCTAGTAATGGGAGCTGGGATAGCTTGACAAGAGTTAAGAATTTGGGAGCTCTGACCTGTGGCCTGTCATTGTCAAAATCATCTAAGCCTGTTTCAGGGAGCAGGATCTCTGATCAGCTCCCAAAAGATACTGGGATATTTTCTCCTAGTACCCCAGACAGCTCTGGGAGCATTCAGATTAATTGTAAACTGGTAATAGTCAACCACTGAGGATGTAACAGGGAGTGAAGAGCTATCAAAGAAAACTTCTCTGGGTTCTGGGATGTGTCTAATATCAACATCATGATGATGGAAAGCCTGGGAGTCAGGCCGGACTTGAGCCATTAACTTGCTGAGTGACCCTAACAGATTCTTCAACCTCTCTACACCTCAGTTCCTTTGTAAAACAGAGCTAGTTCCCTTGCAGAGGTGTGAGGATTAAGTTTGAATATGAACATACATATGCATGTAGGTAGGTGGATATTTGGTGTACCTCAACTATTAGATTTCTTCTCTTCCCTCCCCTTTAATCTTCAAGATTAAAACACTAAAAACACAAACTCACATTACATTGGACTGATTAAATATTGCAAGTTTAAAGAGACATTGTCCTCCAGGATTATTTTGGTTTCTCATTTTTTAAAATGTGTTTTACTTATTAAAAAAAAAAACACCACACATTCTGCCTAGTCCTACTGAAACCTCAAACTATTTATGTGCCAACAACATCCCAATTGAATAATCCTTAAAACCCTAAACATTCAGACTTTGTTCCCCAAGTCTGTGGAAGAGCAAGCTTTGTATCAGTGTGAAGGAGACTGATCCACTCCTGTTGTGAAGCAGGTTTCTGGAAGGAACTGAGTCGCAGCCAGGAAGGTGATTCCAAGATTTCCAAATGCTTCTGATTGAGGCCTTTAGATATTTTTTGAAACAGATTCTGAGTATCAAACACACCTTTATTCAAGTGGAAGTACAAAAGCACATTCCTAAACCAAATGCATACATGTGATTTTTACATATTCTGCTATTTAGGGATTAATCTGTTTCATAATCACCAGAAGTGACCATTGGTCTCTGTACATAAGGGCATACACATTCATAAACAATGGAAAAAAAACATGCATTTTTCATTTGCTTTTACATTTAAATCAATTCATTTAGATCTCTACTTTGCCCTGATAAGATCCTATGCTTGCTGATGGCTAAGAGGCAAAATACGGTGGTAGAACGATCTTAGAGCTTAGCCATAAGAGGATTACAGAATAAGCAGTAAATTGTTATATATTTGTTGAGAATCCCTAGTGAATATTATAACATCTGAACTATGAAGGCCTCACTTGCTGGAATGACAATAAGAATTTTAAGTTAACACCTGTCTTATTCACAAAATATTATGAAACTTAAGATGGAAAAATATAATAAAATGCTTTGACAACATCTAAAGAATCATGAATTCTTGGCTAGGTGTTTACAGTGACCCTGAACTCTGGACATCCTGACATCTGTGATCACTTTTATCAATCAAAAAACCAAGTTCTTTTATATGGCCTGTAGACTCTTGTAAAATACAGAAAATGCGATGACGAATAAACAATTATACACAAAGCCCCCACACTTCAAATACTGTCCTGGATTGATGGGGGGGGGGGCGCAAAAATCCAAACAAATAAAGAAGCAATCATAGTAGTTAAAATTTTACCAGGAAGACCTGCCACTCTCTTAAAATACTCTCTCCAGAGAGATTACAGAAGAACAGCAGTATCTTTTTTGAAAAGCTGCATTCCCTTATGAAGTTCTCTGACTTTTCTGTGTATGTTCTTTATATTTTGCCCTATCAAAAGCAGACCTGAGCATTTTGCTGTCCTTCAACAGGAAGTATATAAAATAATTCTAAACTCTGACATGCAGAACAGGCGCTGAATGAATGTAGTTAGACCATCAGGAGTCTTGTTGGCTCCCTGACGTCCTTATCTCTTTTAGAGGGCTGTGGGATGCAGACAAGACAGCTATTGGGTGGGGTGTCATTTGAAAATGTTTAGCTGCCTGCCGCAAACGCAGTAGAGATGGAATCCTTCAAACTCATGGATGGACAGGATGTGGAAATCCAATTCTTTTTAAAGGTAGATGCTTCACTTTAGGAAAGAAGACACCAGAACACGAACATCAAGTAGGGATGGCAAACCTGCTGGTGAGAAGCTTAAAACTAGAAAACCATCATTTGAAGGTACTAAGAAAATGGAGAAATTAACAGGAATCCAAGTGTTGTGGCTGGAAAGCAACAGGAAAGTAGGATGCTCAGAAAACAGCAGACCTAAGAGTCTGTTTTGGAGAGAACTTGGGCTGAGAACAGCAGAAAAATCTAAATGAGCTACTTTCCAGAAGTTAATTATGTTTTTACATGGGTGTATTAACAATATCTTAGAGAAGCTGTAACAGGAACCAAATTTCAGGAAAAATAAAAATGTTCATAGGCCATATTTTAAAAAATAGTTTAAATGAGCTCCATAAATAAAGTTTATATACCTACCTACACCACCTATTAAATAAAAGAATACCATGAGGAAACAGCATTGCATTCACCAAATCACTCCTCAGACTATCTTCTTCTGCAATGAAAAAATCAGGGCTAACAATTTTATATAAAAATTTCTCTCCAGTATTTTGATGTTGAGTAAAGCCTGAAATGTAGAGGTACATTTTTTCCATTTGCATTGTATCAGATTCTGGTCTGGTGTGGAGATTCTAATGATGAAAAAGACTTGAACTCCCACTGAAAGATTTGTCACCTTTGCTACACTTGAATGGCTTCTCCTGGGCACGGATTCTTTGACGTTGAATAAGGGGTGGAATATGACTGAATCCTCCCATGCGCATACATGCTTATTACATTCACAGGCTTTCTGCATGGAATGAATTTGATGCTGAACAAGGTAGTTTCTTTGACTGAAGGCTATTTCACATTTATTACAGTGATGGAATTTTATTCCAGTAAGAATTCTCCAATGGTGACTAAGGTATGAAAATAGCATGAAGCATTTACCACATTCAATGTATTCATAGATTTTCTCATTGGTATGGGTTCGCAAATGTCGATGAAGTTTAACACTGACAAATAGTTTTCCTACATTCATCACATTCAGAGAGTTTCTCTCTGGTGTAGATTCTCTGATGCTGAATAAGGTTGAGCTATGACTGAAGGCTTCACCACCTTCAGTACATATATAATTTCTCCCTGGTGTGAACTCTCAGATGTTGAATGAGGCCTGAATTTGACTAAACGTCTCCCCACGTTCGTCACATTCATAAGGTTTCTCTTTGGTATGAATTCTTTGATGTTGACCAAGGTGTGCTGTCTGACTGAGGTTCTTTTCCCATGCATCACAGTCAAAGGCTTTTTCTCTGGTGAGGACTTCTTGCTGAAGAACAAGATCTGAGCTATGATTGAAACTTTCCTCATAATCATTACACTCATAGGACTTCTCTTTCCCATGAACTTTGTGATGCTGAATAAGGCATGACGTTTGACCAAAAGCTTTTCCACAGTCATTACATTCATGTGGTTTCTCTCCTGTGTGAATTCTTTGATGCTGAATAAGATGGGAATTCAATCTGAAGTCCTTTCCACATTCATTACACGTATAGGGCTTTTCTCTGAGATGAATTCCTTGATGTTTCATAAAGGTCAACCCACAATCATTGTATTCATAGGCTTTCTCTTCACAGTGGACTTTCTGATGTTCGGCAAGGTGTGAGGTATGATGGAAGTCACTGCCACATACAGTACACTTACAGGGCATCTCTCTGTGAATCTTCTGATGTTGAGTAAGATGTACACTGCGACTGAAAACCCTTTCACAATTACTACATTTGTAAGACTTTGCTCTAGTGTGAATCCTCTTATGTGGAGTTATGTCTGAGCTCTGACTACAGGATTTATCAGATGCTTCACAGGATTTATCAGATGCTTCACATTTATAGGGTTTTTCTCTAGTGTGTATTCTTTTATGTCGACTAAGACTTGAACTCTGACTGAAAGATTTTTCACATTCTTTACATTTGTAGGGTTTCTCTCTAGTATGAATTCTCTGATGTCTAGAAAGGGCAGAGCTCTGATGGAAGACTTTCTCACATGCATCACATTTATAGGATTTCTCTGTGGCAGGAATGCTGTCACATTTACTAAGGTGGGAGAGATCCATTAAGCTTTCCTTATATTCACTACTCTGAACATCCTGTATGAGATTTATTTGTTCTTGTTTACCAGCAGCTGAATTCTGGTTCACACCCATGTCATACTTATCAGTATCATCAATATTCTGTATTCTAAGAACTCTCTGATCTGTATCAAGGGTAGAGTCCGGACTGAAGCTTTTTTCAGGTTCATTACATTCACTGTCACTGGTGAAGGCTTTCTTGCTGATTGTTATCTGCCTAAACTCTCTCTCCAGGAAGAGAAATTTCCTTAGGATTTCCTGAAGCCTTTCTAATCTGTCCTCAGGTTTAGACACTTCTCTAGTCCCAGGAACTTGGGCAATATCCTTTTTGAGTCTTCCTACTCTCACTTTGTATGAATGTACTTCTTCCAAAATTTCCTGCTTAGGAATCAACAGCTTGTTCTCTTCTCTCGTCTCTCCATCTGATTCAATATATAAATAGAAAATGCAAATGTAATCTGTACCCTGTGCTTAGGGGGAAAAAAAAAAAACCTCAGAGAGGAGAAAACTAATCTAGAATCTACTAAAATGAGAGTTTATTTACTCTGAAGCACACGCACAAAATCTCGACAGCAGATGCAAGGGCATGAATAGGAGCAGTGAGGTAATATACAAATGGTTCAGGGTGTGGTAGAAACAGAGGATGTTTTTGGCAAAGAAGATAACCAATTAAGGTGTTTCAAAGCAGGTAATAGGGAAGTAGTTCAAAAGAATTATAGATAAGCAACTTGAACAGGGACCCAGTACAACTTGTGGATAAGGGATAAAGTAAATGCAAAGAATTCATCAAAACTGAAGGGAAAAGGAAGGAGCTCGCCATCTAGTATATAGACCGAGCTCTTCATTCTGACTGCCAAAGCAGCTACAATTTGGCTCAACAACTTGACTCTACTTCCCTACTAATTCCATCTGATTGATTCTACCTTACTCACCTGAGCAGTCATCTCTTAAGACTTCTCTATTCTTAGTTTCCAGATCAAAGACCTGTAGATCTTGTTCCCGCTGGGAGATCCCATCAGGCTTGGAAATTGGAAATCCTGCTCACAGAGAAGGAAATGGGATGTGGAGATTTATCCCCAGACACTACACAAAGACACTTTTTCTCTTAACTAACAGTTAATGGAGAGAGAAAGTAAATTCTTAGAAGACATTAGGGAAGGCCTGGAGAGTAAGAAGGGCAAAGATCTTCTACAGGGAGCTCCTACTTGTGCTCCAGGAAGAGCTGTGTTACGGGGCAAGTTGATGACTTTGGGAGAAGTATTCATTTAAACATTACTCAGACAAGGGAATTGGTGCATGAGTGTGTACCTGTCTTCACAGAAGTGATCATTTTCACTCTTCAGCTGTTGCCTATAGATCAATCTTTGTATTAGACCTGGTCTACAAGTACTAGACCAGGTCAAAAGGGAAGTCATCAAAATATAACTTCGCTGGACTGGAGGAAGGTGAATACTCAAGCACCTGTTGTGTGGTGAGCTAAACTGCAGCAACAGAATCAGGGAGGACTGATTTTCCAAGAACCAATCTCAAGAAACTTCACCAATCTCAATTCGCTTCAGTGAACATGAGGAAACAAAAATAACACATTCTTACCCATTAGGAGCTTACACTCTTGTTTATTCAACAAACATCTACGGGGTGCCTCCCATATGGAAACTATGTAGAGACAGATATAAACAACTAACTATAATACGATAGAGAGAGCCAAGTTCAATGAAAGTGCACCTTCACATAAAAATGGTCTTTCTTGGCTTACATAATGGACTGCTAGAATCTAATCTCTTTTAAAGCAAAAGCAAGAAGCAGTCTGATCCTGAGGGGGGCAGAACTATTATAGTATCAAAGGGGAAGTTTTTATACGTCTTCAGACCAGAAATCTTCTAGTAGCACACATACAAGGGCTAGCTCAAGCCCGTCAACTCCAAAAGCCTTTTCCTCCACTTACTGAATGTCTACACAATTTATTATTTGTTCCTCTTATCCTGACATGTCACTATATAATGGAGTTTATAGATTTTTATTTAACTGGCTTCAGGAATTATCATCCCTACTTCATTTATAAACTCTTACTAGCAGGGACCATGTATCTTATATCTTGTACTTCTTTTAATTTATTTACTTAAGAGCTACTTAATGAGTGCCAATTTTGTGTCCTAGCGTCAACATATAACACATAACCAGTTTATTAAAGGGCACTAGGCCTGTAAAATATGACAAACCAACAGCTGTCCTCTTGGGATTCCATGTGAGAACCTATGAACAGGAAGATACAGAACAGATAAAAGAAAGGCATTTACTGTGTTCCTGAATTCCTGCTGGGCATTAATAGTCTATTCCCCTCCTTTGGACGCTTATTTAGTTGAGGTCCTCCATATCAAATGAAATAGTTTTCAAGTTTAAAAAAAAAAAAGCATGGCATGAAGCAGCAAATATTCTGCTCAGAATTCTGATAACAGAATCTGTAACTTTTAGCTCAGATATCAAAGTGTTTCTAAGTATTTGATAACTGAAGCAAATGTTGCTTATTTATTCTGTATCTATACCCACATCACCTATACACAACAAAAAAGACCATCTCCATGTGGAAAGAAGGGTTTGATTTTAGATTGTGTTTAAGTTAATGCAGTCAGGAATAAGAGAAAATGTCTAGTAGGCAGTTAGAGATAAAATACTACAGTTCTGGGGGCACCTGGGTGGCTCAGTCGGTTAAGCGTCTGCCTTCGTCTCAGGTCATGATCCCGGGGTCCTGGGATCGAGTCCTACATCAGACTCCTTGCTCAGTGGGGAGCCTGCTTCTCCCTCTGCCCACCATTCCCCCTGCTTGTGCTCTCTTTGACAAATAAATAAATCTTTAAAAAAAAAAAAAAGACTAGTTTTGATGAGAGAACAGGGTTCAAAATATAGACTTAAAAGCCATCTATATCATCAGTACCATTAAAATATTAAGCTAAGGTTTACTGCACATTTGGTAGGTGCAAAGTACCACACCAAGAACTTTACAAATTTTCACTAATTTAATACTCATCATAACTTTATGAAGTAGAAACTACCGCTGTACCCATTTTACAAATAAGAAAACTAAGACTGACAGTTTAAATAACTCGCCCAAGTTCACAATAACTAGCAAAGCCAGGGCTCAAACCCAGTCTTTCAGAACCTGGCTTTCACATAATCTGCTAGTAAAAAATAATGATTGTGTTGAAATCTGTCCCTTCCTCCAACATATGTACAGAAAGACAACAGGAGATCAACATACCGACAATGGAGTAAAAGGTGAAAATAAATAAAAAAGAACAGAGAAGGGAGCCTGGGTGGCTCAGTTGGTTAAGCGTCTGCCTTCAGGTCAGGTCATGATCCTGGAGTCCTGAGATTGAGCCCCACCTCGGATTCCCTGCTCAGTGGGGAGTCTGTTTCTCCCTCTGTTCCCCCCCCCACCAACTCCGCTCGTGTTCTCTCTCGGAAAAAAAAAAAAAAGAACAGAGAAATAGTGATTATAGAGTAATACATGGATAGCCAGGATCCAACATATTTGGAGTCATGGATGTTCTAGTTAAAAGCAAACTAAAAGATCACTTAAGTGTCAAAGAAATGAAAGCCTCTTTAAAATAAAAATCCAAACTCTCACTGTGTTGGGCTCCATGCTGAGTGTGGAGCCTACTTAAAAAATTAAAAAAAAAAAAAATTTTTTTTTTAATCTGATCTATAGCTCTTATCACCTGCAGTCCTTTCCAAAAAAGCATTTAAGTAACTACCATGAGCCAGGTACTTACACTCACAACATAATTTAATCTAATTTAATCCTTGGCATAAACCCAGAAAAGGCAGACATTATTTTTCATGTTTTATAGTTGAAGAAAATAAGTATCAGTTTAAATAATCTGCTCAATGTAGACAGTTGGTAAAATGAACCCAAGTCTGATTCCCCAGTTTATATTCTTTCTAGTCTAACATTCTAAGGGTCACAGGAAGCATTAAGGCAGGTTTTCTTGCCATTGGCCTGAATGCCTTTTTCCTAAATTTTATTTATTTATTTATTTATTTATTTATTTATTTATTTATTTATTTATTTATTTTTTAAAGATTTTATTTATTTATTTGACAGAGACAGAGATACCGAGAGCAGGAACACAAGCAGGGGGAGTGGGAGAGAGAGAAACAGGCCTCCCGCCGGGCAGGGAGCCGGATGTGGGACTCGATCCCAGGACCCTGGGATCATGACCTGAGCCAAAGGCAGACGCTTAACGACTGAGCCACCCAGGCGCCCCTTTCCTAAATTTTAAAGTCAGAACTCTGTGCTTTCAAAATATGCATTTGCAATTAATTTTTCCTATCTAAAATTATTTAATCTTTTATTAAAACCTTTTAATTTATTTTATTATTTTTTTTAAGATTTTATTTATTTGACAGAGAGATAACGAGAGCAGGAACACAAGCAGGGGGAATGAAAGAGGGAGAAGCAGGCTTCCTGCTGAGCAGGGAGCCCAACACGGGGCTTGATTCCAGGACCCTGGGATCATGACCTGAGCCGAAGGCAGATGCTTAACAACTGAGCCACCCAGGCGCCCCAAAACCTTTTAATTTTTTAAATTTAAACCTTGACAGTTCTCCAATTAGCTTTATTATTTATTTAAAATAATTTTATTTATTTAAAATTCACCTCATTATTTGTTTTTTTGCTTATACCAGTTATGCTAAGATTTTAGCCACCTGGAAGCTTTATGCCCTTCTTCTTGGTCCTTAATAGACAAAAGAAAGCTCTCCTTAGTAATATTGTTCTTATGTAGATACCTATTTTTTTTTTTTTTTTATTTGAGAGAGATAGTGAGAGAGAGCAGAGCAGGAGGGAGGGGCAGAGAGAGAAGCAGGCTTCCTACTGCGCAGGGAGCATGACACAGGGCTCGATCCTATGACCCTGGAATCATGACCTGAGCCAAAAACAGCTGTTTAACCGACTGAGCCACCCAGGTGCCCCTAGATACCTATTTTAATGGACTGTATTCCTACACAATTTTATTTCTTCTTGAACGCATGTTCCTTCTGCTCCCAAACTGTACAACCTAATGCCCATCTGTCCAATTTTTCATGGCTTTTTCTGATTGTCATCAGAGTATAAAGCCGTAAGAATATAAAACAACCACATGTGAGGTCCCTGGGTGGCACAGTTGGTTGAGCATCTGACTCAGTTTTGTCTCAGATTGTGATCTCAGGGTGGTGACCTTAGGGTCGTGAGATCAAGCCCATGTCGGGCTCTGCACTCAGCACGGAGGCCGCTTGGGACCTTCTCTCCCTCTGCTCCTCCCCACCACTCTCTCTCTCTAAAGAATTAGATGGATAAATCTTTAAAAAACAAAAACAAAAGCTCAAAACACCATATGTGGTTGGACTAATTGTCCTAAGGGGCAAAACAATGAAAAAGAACATGAGCTTCAGATTCAGATCTGAGTCCTATGCCTAGTTCTGACCCTGAGTGGATCACTTAACTTTTGAGCCTGTTTCCTCAGGTATAAAATAAAGTAACATTTGCTCACAGGGTTATGGCAAGTACTAAATGAGATATGTATAGTACCTCGTAACACACTGGCTCCTCAAAAAATAGTAAATAGCCATGGTAGTAAAAGACATTCTATACAAAATAATTTTTGTCCTCATGACATCAATTTCAAAAACCAAAGGGTATGTGCCAAACATTTCCTGATTTATCAACTTACTTAACAACCAGAATTCCGATAGACATGTTTCTAATGATGTCATCTAATAGGACACCTGCCACACTGACCCTGTATAAAATGCAATCCAGACCACTTTCCTGGTCTTAATCTCCGGCACTAAGCCAGATAACTTCCCTTTGGGTATGACCCTCCAGCCAGTAATTCACTCGCTGTCAACAGAACATGCTTCTTTTTAGATATGTTAATGAAAAATATGACTTTTTACTTACTTTTTTATTCTTTTATTCAGCTGTTCATACTCTGTATGTTTACTACTATATAGTAAAAGCACTTACCCAAAGGAACAAAGTTTTGATGTCTGTGACAACTGAGCTACTGCTGTGGGGAAAAGATGTGAACTTGATAGTGGGGCTGCTAAGTTCATATTTTACAACACCAAACATTAAGCTAATTAGGTGTATAAGCTTACATTTCAGGTGGAGTCTGCTGAGCCCACAAATATGAGAATGATTTCCTGAGAACTGTAAAAAATAATTAACTAAAAATGCTGCTGACGTGGTCACAAAAACAAGGTGAACAGGAGGGTCTGTTGTATGCATCTGTAGCCAGTATGTGTGCGTGTGCATGAGTGTCCTGTACTTGTGCAGAGATGACACAGGAAATGGGATAAAATTCAGTCTCATGGCACGCTGTGCTACTAGGCTGACTCAAGTGCTAAGAAGTTTGTTTACTCCAAAAAGTAGACAGGTTAACTGTTGGAAATTATGTAATTATTAGATAAAATTAACAGCAGTTTACAATTACATCACTTTACAGTTTACAAAGTTGTTAAATATACATTCAATTTGATACCCTGAAATAAAGAAATTAAACTCTTGCCCTCCCATTTCCCATCCATCAAGGACAGAGCTAAGGAACACTTGATCAGGAAAAGTCATTTAAATGCATCAATCTGTATAGCACCACAAAGAATAAAGGGGACAAAGTCAGGGCCTTGGAGGGGGCCATGGGGACTTAAAGGAGAAGACTAGAGTGTTAAACATGAGGAAAGCCCAGGGGTCACAGAAAAGTCAGACAACAGAAGGGGCTGGTCATATTCACTACAGAAAAGAGAGGTGCACAGCATATGTTCCACATTCTAAAATAACATGAAAAGATCATAACTGAGGAGCTGGAGTTGAACTTTGTGGTTTGTCAGAACACAAGTAGATGACCACCAACCGTGGCTTATGAATGAACTCAGAACTCAGGTTCAAAATTCATCTGGCTGCAATGGAGGGCCTCCTTGGCCCTTCCGAAATTTAACAAAGGTCATCTGAGGAGCTGCAATTTTACACAGTGGTGGCATCCTGAGAGCATCAATCAAGTGTAATATCTTACAATCGTGGAAAAGGAGTTTCCGAGCGGGGACGAGCAATATCGATGGGAAGCCGATACTTGGGCCATCTCTTGGAGATTCCTGCTGAAAGAACTGCAAGTGTTTCTCCAGAGAAAGCACTTGCCTGGGTATGACTCAGGGCCGGGCAGGAATTCACACTATGAATCCGGGTGGTAGGAAGACGGAGAAGTATGCCTACAAAGATCAAAGAGCCAGGAATGGGAAACACACTAAAAACCTTCCCAGTGGGCAGGCTGCCTCCCCACAGGTAAAAAGCCTTCTTTAATCCTGAGCATAATCAAGGAGACAAAGGAACACCCTGGATGCCACCAGCATAGGCAAAGCCAAAAAAAAAAGAGAAAAAAAAAGTGTGATTAAATACATACATACAAAAGATTAAAAACAAAACAAAAAAAAGCAGAAGTAGAGACTGGCAAAAGAAAGAGGAGAAGGAGCAATGCTCACATCAAGGGGGCTGCCAACAGCCCCGTTGATGCTGCTCTAGAGCACTACCGGGTGCCTAATCCCGGCAGCCCGCTGTACCACCCAAACAACAAAGGAGAGACTCGGTTTAAAGCTGAAACTTCTGCTGCTCTGGGTGAGGTTACTTAGGACTACCATCTGGATGACTCACTGAAATAGACTTGCAGTGAGTCATGTCTTTAAATGAAGCCTCTCGAACTCTGCCTCTTGGAGATGAATTTAGGAATGTTAAGAGGTGAGGGATCATTCAACAAGGATTTCAGCCTATCTTTAAAAAAAGGATTTCTTCTTCCAAGAAAAATGGAAAACTTTCAGATACAGGGGCACTGAATTACCAGGAAGGAACTGTCTGGTTGTGGATTGGGAGGCTCTAAAGTCCCTCTCATAAAAAAGGAAAAGATAGAGAAGGTGAGAACTTAGGCAAAGCACAAGCAAGTTTCCCTTTTCTAACAGGAAACAGATGCCCCACGAAAGCAGGAATCGTTAATTAAAGATAAGGAGTAAAATGTCTCCTCTTGAACTCACCCTCCCCCCAAGAAAACCCACTCCCAGAGGAAATGACCTTGAAGATGGAGGATTCAGAGGTTCTAAGACCTGGAATCTGAACCAATCTCTGCTTTCTCAGAGACCTCGCACCTCCTCAGAAACAAGGAAGTAAAGAAATCCTAATACGTAAACTGAATAATAAGAAAGTCCTTACCCAGTGAGACCACGTTCCCATAATTCTCTAACATCACTTCTCTGTAGAGATCCCTCTGAACAGGGTCCAGGCATCCCCATTCCTCTCGAGTAAGGTGCACAGCCACATCCTCGAATGTCACAAACTCCTGAAATAACACAGCCTGGCTGCTCTGGGGAATGAGGCCACTATAGCATCGTGGCCAGAAAAAAGGAGATGACACAGAGAGGGTGTCGAGGGTGTCCAGTGTGTAGCAGCTGGGGAGGAGGGAAAACAGACTAGAAACTAGGGAATAAGTTCCATAACCTTTAACATCTAATAAACGCCCATCACAGCACCAGGGATAAAGAAGGAACAGTGTTTACTGGTGGAGGTGGGGAAATGGGAAGGTGGTTTCTGTGAAGTCCAGGTCTCTGAAGAGGATCAATTCCCAAACTGGGGTCTGCTATTGAAAAAAATTCGCGGCAGGGTTTACGGATGGGATGAGGGAAGGGCCACACTCGATCAGTAGCAACAGTCCCTGAGGAAAAACAGAGGGTTCCTCAGCTCACCTGATACCTGGCTGTCAGGAGCGTAGCTGCCTGGTCTCCTGGGCTTCCCTCATGGGGAAGAGCAGGCACCTGGGGAACAGGTGGAGCTGAGGGAGGAGAGAGGAGCCAAGAGTGAGAGCAACCCTTCCCCAGGGCTCCCTGACAGAAGAGGGAGTCAGTGGGACCCTTCTTCACATCAACATTCTAGTAAAACCAATGAACGTTTATCAGGTACTGAGTGCATCTACTCTGCTCCTTCTCAGCATCAGCATGCCCTCTTTACCCATGTTTAGACCCGTGATTCAGGATTTTCTTATAAAATCTCGTATTTCACTTTGTTCTCATGACAGGACATTCCTCTAACAGGAGGGTAAGCACTACACCTGTTTTGCAGATGGGCAAAGCAAAGCATAAAGACTTGCAGTGACTTGTCCAGGGCAATGACTATTTGGTTGACTTCTGATGCTTTTCCAGACACTGTTCTGTAAATCTCAGTAAGCCTTCATGTGAAAGGGCACTGTCTCTGCAACCATTGTGTAAGGCTCCCAAGAATAAGGAATGGTCATCTGTTTCCTCACAACCTTTTCCACACTCCCACAACACCCCACAGCACTCTACACACCATGGCACTCAACTGGTGTTGCTGACACATAAGTTATTTCAGGCACTGCAGTTGGCCACAGCAATTTAAAACAAGGTTCTTACAAAACAAAAAAAGTACAAGACATGTCAACCTATCTATACGATACATAAAGATGTTACTGCTGAGTCAATATGTGATATGTATACGCTCGTACAGGCGTTGTGCTCGACCAAGGAACTAAATGGTTGCTTTTTTGGCCAAAATTAGATTAGTCACAAACACTGCAGCTGCAACAGAACGGCAGGTGGCAGAGCTCGCAAAGTCATCAAGGAGGGAAGACACTAAGTGAAGGGAACAGGGGGAGAGAAGGGCCCTAAATCTAAGAGGAAGTAAGAGCGAGGCAAGGATTGTGAGATGCAGCAAAAGCAGCGTATCTTAGAAATTGTTCTGGATGTGAAACCAGGATAAAGTGAAGGTTGTATGAATGAAAAGAAGCCAAAGCAGAGTGAATGACCACCACTCTGCCTATTAAAGAAAGATGGGCTGTCCTTAACAGAGAGCCCAAGACCAGGACTGAACTGAGTCACATCTGACCCTCCCTTCCAGACCTCCCCTAGGGGCCATCTTCTTATCGACGTTCCCGGCCTCTCTCATACCAGGCCCAGGAGCCCCACTGCACCCCCGTTCTCTTGGATTTAAGTGCTCCCTTGGCCTTACCCCCACTGAGCTCCTGTTCCATGTCGGTGTCCTGCACGAACGGAGGCTCTGGGGACAGACCCTCAGACAGGCTCTCCAAAGACTGAAACTGGACAGCTGGTGATCCTGCTGCTTCCTGGGCGGATAGTTCCTCCATCCCTGTTCTGGAGGACAAGGACCATCACTGCCGGGTGAGATTGCGAGAATTTATTGCACTAAGTTAAGCCAGCCCATTATTTTACGTCCTCAGGACTTAGCAAAGTATCTTACACGCTGCAGGTACTCGATAAAAACAGTTAATAATAACCAACCGCCTTAATAAAACAACAGAAAGAAAAATGGAAATTATTCAGTTTCAAATATTTAAGAACCAAATCATATGGTCCAAGTGTGCAGCTTTAAACTCCACTAATTCAGAATTCGTGGTATTTCAAGAAAAACAAAAATCAAGAAAGCACAACTTAAAGATTTCTGAGGAAAGTTTAAAATATTTGAAATGTATAGGGGCGCCTGGGGGGCTGAGTCGTTAAGCGTCTGCCTTCAGCTCAGGTCATGATCCCAGGGTCCTGGGATTGAGCCCCGCATCGAGCCCCGCATCGGGCTCCCCGCTCCACGGGAAGCCTGCTTCTCCCTCTCCCACTCCCCCTGCTCGTGTTCCCTCTCTCGCTGTGTCTCTCTCTGTCACATAAATAAATAAAATCTTAAAAAAATATATTTGAAATATACAGACTTCTTTCAAGGGTCAAGTTTGTACCCAGAGAAACATGCTAGTTATGATTACTTTTTTTTTTTTTTTTTAAGGCAGGCTCCCGAGGAATTACTTGGCAAACACTCTGCCCACTTTGAATTCCTAAACAGGCTTGCCTAATGACAAAATTCCCACCTGGTGGGGGGAGAGGGTGGGGGTCAGACCCTTCACCAACGCAGACGAGGTGGGCAGGCCGCTTCCCACGGCCCTGACAGTGACCCAGGGAAGAGCTGAGACTCAAACAGGTTTGGCTCGTGTCCTTCAAACCCAAGGACGCCACAGGGCTCCGTCCCGTTTCCACAGCCCCAGAAACGGCCCTGGCGCCCTGCCCTCGGAAGGCCTCGCCCGGCGCTGCCCTCCTCCCACTTCCCTGTTAGGTGAACACGCGCTCCCCGAAGAGCAAGGCGGGCCACAGAGACCCAGCTCGCACCAGGGCACGGTCACCGGGCCCCGGCGGCGAGGCCCTCAGCCCGCCGGGCGTCAGGGTGAACCCTGACTGAGGAGAAACAGGCCCTCGCACCCCGGCCCCTGAGCGCTCCTGGGGACGAAATCGCCGTCGGCCGGAACCGGGCGCCTCCCCCTCCTTCCCGGGAGCCTAAACTAACGGCGACGCCCGCCGCGACCCCAGAACGGCTGCCAGGCACTCACCCGAGCGGAGGAGCAGGCCCAGCGGCCGTCCCGTCGCGGACACCCTCGCTCTAGGAGCAGCCCCCGGGTTTCCGGGGTCGCTCTAGCCCGCTCGGAGGCCGGCGCTTCTCAGTGGCACTTCCGGAGGCGGAGTCCGACGGCCGTGGGCAAAAGGCAGGCCCCGGATGAGGGTCCCGGGTGAGGGCCCCGTACCGCGAGGGTCTCGTGCTTGTTTTTTTTTATTTTTCCGTGTACTTCTCTGGGTCTGACCTCCCTCGGTGCTGACCCCTCTGGCACCCTCTGTAGCCAGTATACCGGTAATGACCGCGACAGCCCCGGATTCGGGAAAGCGGCCCCGCTGGCCCTTCCGTGGTTCCAGCCAACCCTCGAACCCCCGCTGGGTGGTGGCCAGCCCACGTGGTGCGTGTCGGGGTGAGGAGGCGTGGCGGACCTCAGGGTCCCACTTCCTTAAGTCAGCGGGGGGTGGGGGGGGGGAACAGCACAGGGGTGCAAAGTACACTGTTTTTTTAAAATTTATTTATTTTAGGGCGCATGGGTGGCTCGGTCGGTTGGGCATCTGCCTTCGGCTCAGGTCATGATCCCAGCATCCTGGGATCGAGTCCCGCATCGGGCTCCCTGCTCTGTGGGGAGCCTGCTTCTCCCTCTCCTCCCCATTTGTGCTCTCTCTCACTATCTCTTTCTCTCTCTCTCTCAAATAAATAAAATCTAAAAAAAAAATTTTTTTTTAAATAAAAAAAGATTTATTTATTTGAGAGAGAGAGAGATGGGGGGCGTAGGGGCAGAGGGAGAGAGAGAGAATCTCAAGCAGGCTCTGCACTGAGCAGAGTCTCCTGCTGTGGGGCTCGATCCCATGACCCTGACATCAGACCTGAGTTGAAACCAAGAGCCCCTCCCTTAACTGTGCCACCCCAGGCACCCCCAAAACACATTGATTAAAGCGAGGGTGGAAGGCGTTTGGGTGGTAGGAGGACCACAGAAAATCGTGGGATCAGAAACCATTAATGTTTTGGAGGAAGGGACAGGGCATTGAGGAAGTTGGAGTTGGTCAGAGAAATTGATCGTGGAAGACAGCTGCGTTCCTGGTGGAAAGACTGGACTCTACAGAAACGGATAGGTAAAGCAGGGAGCCTGAAGACAGGCGCTAGAACAGAAGCCCTGAGGGCATTGTGACCTCCCAGATCCTTCCAGAATGGGATGTCTAGTGGTGGAACTGGATTTGCAAGGGGCTTTCGATATTAGTCCTTTAAGTTTACAAATCAAGTATGATCCTTTAATGACATTTAACATTTCAAATTAAATATAAGAAAAATCAGAAGTATAGTATTCTACATGCTTTTTCAAATTCCATCAGCCTCTCAGAGATTCTAATATGCCTTCCCTTTCTTTCCTTCTTGAGTGTCATTGATCTAATGCAACTTTCTACTATGACACAATCTCTAGTCTACAGTATCGACACAATGGAGTCAGCATCACAGAAGATGCACTGCTTAGTCAGTTGCTTGCTGTACAGCTCCAGTTAGAACCTTTTTCTTGTGTTGAACAAAAATATACCCCCTGGTGATGTTTGTTGTTCCTGTTGAGATCCCTGGGACAGTAGATGGCACATTACTTCCTCCTCTTCATTAATAGCTCTTCTAATATTCTAGGATCGCTCTGAGTTTGGGGTTTTTTCCTGAGTTGCCATTTCCCCACAAGTCGTACCGATTAGACTGCTGCATTTCTGCAGCAGAGGTGAGCAAACTGCGGCAGTGGTGCATTTGTGTCTTAAGTTTTAGCTGACTCAGGCAGTTTGCTCCAGTCAGAGTACCTTAGGAGCACTCATTTAAGAGTCCACTTCTCGGGGCGCCTATGTGGCTCAGTCAGTTGAGCATCCGACTCTTGGTTTCAGCTCTGGTCATGATCTTGGGGTTGTGGGCTCCAACTCTGCACGTTGAAGAGTCTGCTTGTCCCTCTCCCTCTGCTCCTCCCTCCGTGCTCTCTCTTCTCTCTCTTTAAATAAACAAAATCTTTTTTTTAAGATTTTATTTATTTATTTGAGAGAGAGAATGAGAGAGAGAGACAGAGAGCACATGAGAGGGGGGAGGGTCAGAGGGAGAAGCAGACTCCCCGCCGAGCAGGGAGCCCGATGCGGGACTCGATCCTGGGACTCCAGGATCATGACCTGAGCCGAAGGCAGTCGCTCAACCAACTGAGCCACCCAGGCGCCCCTAAATAAATAAAATCTTAAAAAAAAAAATAAAACTTCTCTTCAGTAGGCATCAATCCCTAACAAAAAGTAGTTAGAAACTAATTTTGCTTTTGAGCAAAATTTTCAACAGTTCTTCAGATGACATAGGTGGCAACAGTTAGCCAACTCATAAAGTTTGTCATTTTTATCTTATACTCTATTGCTTCAAAGAAAAAAATATATGAACAACTATTCCTAAGGGATTGAGGACTTCCTTCGTCTTTCCCATATGCCCACCATTGCACTAGGCATGGATAGTTACAAAAGAAAGAAAATATTACACCAGAATTGACACAGGCTCTAAACAAGGGTTTGTTTTCCCTGACTGCTTTATCTCCACCGGCACCATCATCTGAGGGTTTATAGGATGCCTTATCCATTAGACATACCTTAAATCAAGGAACCCACTTTATGGTCAAGGAGGTCTGACAATGAACTTGTAACTGCAGAATTCACGGTGCTTACTCATCACCCAGAAGCAGCTATCCGATAGAACTGTGGAATGGCAGGGGCACCTGGGTGGCTTAATTGGTTAGGTCTACCTTTGGCTCATGTCATGATCCCAGGGTTCTGGGATCGAGCCCCGTGTCGGGCTCCCTGCTCAGTGGGGAGCCTGCTTCTCTCTCTCCCTCTGCAGGTCCCCCTGCTGTGCTCTCCTGCTCTCTCTCTGTCAAATAAATAAATAAAATCTTAAAACAACAACAACAACAACAACTGTGGAATGGCATATTGAAGACTCAGCTCAATTACAACCTGCAAAGTTGGGGAGCTGTCCTCTAGTATACAGTATTTGCACTGATACTCATTGAACCGATAACATATATATGATATTTTGTCTCCAGTAGAAAGACTAAGTGGGTACAGGAACCAAGGGGTTGAAACAGGAGCAGCCCCTATTACTATCATACGCAGTAACTCACTTGTGGAATTTGTGCTTCTTATCTCCAAGCCCAGAGTCTTCTGGGTTGTGGTTCTGATTTGCAGGAAGAACATTTCTTCTAGGAGCTACATTAAATGTTCCAGTGAACTGGAAAGTGAGAATATCACCAGGCCACTTCAGGTTCCTTGTGCCGGTAGATCAACAGGCAAAGAATGGAGTTATAAAGGCCCCCCACAGTCTCTGCCACACACGCTACATAAATACAAAAACATACCGGCCATCTGCATTCAATAACCTACCTTCCTGAACCTTTTAGGCACTTTAGTTTAGGAATGAAGGGGGGCGGGTGGTAGGGATGAAAAGGAGAGGGCAGGGTTTAGACAAGAAAAACAACGCATAACAATGTAATGGCTCTTGGAGATGACTTGGAACACTGGAAGGAAATTTGAGGAAGTATGTAGAGGAAGAAGT
Organism: Mirounga angustirostris; assembly: GCF_029215605.1. NCBI lineage: Eukaryota > Metazoa > Chordata > Mammalia > Carnivora > Phocidae > Mirounga > Mirounga angustirostris. The sequence continues at coordinate 173,934,857 of NW_026991713.1, forward strand.
TCTGGGACTACAAGGTCTTCAAGGAGGACCATAGTTTAGTGAGTCAGCCAGTGATTAAGAAGGAAAGATCTACTCAAGTGGTTTATTGAGTCAATGGGGAAGTAGAAAGAAAACAGCGACAACCACAGCAAGGTCAAACCTCACAGGGGATGGGATATTATTTAGGGCTTGGAGGGTTACTCAGACTATCACCTGGTCATTGGTTGCCTCTGTAGCATGTGGCTCTAACTCTGGTGGGCTTTCCATTGTGCTCAGACTTGTCTTGGAATTTCGAGTGTGTGTGTGTCAGTCTTTCAAGGTCTTGGTTATGGTTTTATAAAAGGTGAGGTTTCTTGATCTTCTCCTCAAGTAATGGTAAAAGCCGTAACTACTGTGCTAACATTTTGACAGCAAAATTGGACTTACTGTAGTAATTACATTATTATGAGGCCGAAAACTCCCTGGTAACTTTCGCCAAGCTCAGAATCTCACCACTATCTAGTACTAAAGAAGTTTATTGCCCATAGAAGAAATTTTTGAAAATACTGCCCATTCAAATGGCAGTACGTAATCAGGGTCCCTAGAGCAGCCGCCACTTGGGTTTTGTGAAACCATTCATTCTTGCCTTTGATATTCCTCAGTCTGCATTTTTGTTACGGTTCCTCTTACACAGACACAGCATCACTAGTGTTGTTTGATAAGAACTAGAATTCTTATGATTACTGCCATGAATAAACGTGTAAGTATTTGAGCGGGATGGTATCAAAGGAAACTTAAGCCTCCTTTTCCGAGGCGGGAAAAGCTGAGCTGAGGTGAGAGATCCCCAAAGCCAGACTGGCGACTGGAGAACAAGGCTGCAGTCCTCCCGCGTTCCTAGAGAGAACCTCGAAGGGCAGCCCGGCCCCGAAAGGCTGGTGTTGACGCACTTCCGGCTTCTGTGAGCCGGACAGACGTGCGCGCGCACTGAGGGTAGTGGCGAGCGAAGGACTGCGTGCTGCTTTTCGGCCGTCCCAGTCACCTCCCTTTTCTGTCCCAGCACCCCCAGACTTCTCCAGGGTTCACGGTGAGACGTGGGTCCGGCTAGGGAGGATGGGCGGGAAAGAGGTGGATGTGGAGAGCCGAGTTCCGCGACTTCCCTCGCCACGACAGCCCCCGACGGGAGGAGGAGGGTCCACGTTCCCGTCCTGCATCCCAGCCTCGGCCGGAGGACGCGCGGTCTCCCGGCGGAGAACAGCCCCGGATCCAAGCGGAGAGGGAACGGCGTTTTGTTTTCCGGCTAGGATGAGGTGCCTCTGGGACCGGGAAGAGGCAGTCCACTGCGTGCCCCGCCTAGGCTCTCTTGTCCTCGGTTTTCACCCCGGGGGTAGCGGACAAAAGGACCCTGGGCTAATGTCTGTGTTACCCAGTTGTCCGCGTTTGCTTTCCTTCTGGTGAGGGCTTTTTTACCTGAGTTCTTAAGGACCCAAAAATGTAAAATGAGGAAGACCCACCAAGCTCCACGGGCTTTTTTTTTTTTTTTTTTTTTTTTAAGGGGACAAGTTTGCTAAGCCTCATGAATGTTTGCAGATCATGTGCTCACCCCCCAAGCCCATCACCAATAATGGTGGTGATTAGTGTTCAAAAACTAGGGAATAAAGTGATTTTGGACGCAGTAGGAAAAGATTACATACACTTCACTCTTTTCTTTGCAGTTTCTGAACTTTCTGACTTTTAAATGTCTGATTTCAGACATCAGGTGGATTTTTCAGTTGTGCAAGGTAATTGTGCTTGACCTCAAGCGGTGAGTGGTGAAGGGGATTTGTGAGGATGCAGTGGAAAGTGTGTTGGGCTAATAGGAGGCCATTTCCAGTGCGCTCTCTGCCACTGATTAGCAGGATGATTTTGGATGGAACATCACCGGGTCTCAATTTTGTCCTAAGTAAAATTAACTAGATTATCTCAAAGGGTCCTTCCAACTTGGAAATTCATTGATAAGTGAATTTAACTGAAAAATCCACCTGGGCCAAACCTAATGTCCCATCTCCATTTCCTGCAGTGCCACCAGAAAGATACTTCTGTTATTGAAAGTGGCAAAGGACCAAACAAACACGAAAACACAACACAGATCAGTGCTGAAGAGATTGTATGCAATTAATCAATCAGTTGCAGAGAATTCATTGAAAGCATACCAATGAAATCTATTTGCTGGAGAAGTAGGTTGGTTACACAGTGCAGTGGGAGATAAGTAACTTACCCATGGACACATAATTTATTTCTGTACTTTAAATCTGTGCTATTATAATATTCCTCCCATCCTTATTCAGATGTTTTACAAATAACTTTATAGTTTAATTTATAAATGGCATGCCCTTCCAAATGTTGAAATACCAGACTTATAACAAATTTGTTGATCTTTCTAAAAATGGGCAGCAAATACTGACCTTGTATTCAAACCAGTGTTTTTTAAATGTCTATGAGTTGCAAGGAACTACATAAAAATGACTTACAGGAAACGATAAGAGCAAAAGCACAATGGAACAGTCTAGTTGAGATAAGGCATGAAACTATTACAAATGAAATTTCAGGGTAAAAGCCATAAAAATATTACATATATCAAACTAGGAATGGAAACAGTGAGTCTAAAGTTGAAAGAGGACTGGGTTCTGGGATCATTCAAGTAATATAAAGTAAAACCCTGTCTTTCTGCTGCCCTTGCCCAGAATATTAGCACCACCACTCCTTGCAGGCCTACAGGTCAGGGAGGAGTGACTGTGCCCCTGACCTCAGCCCTGTATCTTTTGAGTTTCACTTCCTCCGTGTCCCTTCATTTTGATTCATACTCCCACTATGAGGGAACATCTAGGAACATGTGATCGATTCCCCCTTCCCCACCTTTAAAACTTTGACCCAGATGTCAAAGACTGAGATGCCTTTTCCTTCATCTTAAAAGACCACAGACAGATGGGATTTTCAGAAGATCTATCACTAAACATGGAGAGAAATGAGCAAAGAAAATTTAATAGTTGTAAGGTGAAGTTCAGCAATACAAATGGTGACAGAATTTAAGTGCTGTGAGATGGGGACTGAAGCAGGGGGGCTATCAGGAAAGGTTAAGTGGGTTTCAGTATTTTTAAAATACAAATACAGGTTTTATTTTTTTTCCCTGTGCCCCAGTGGGTCATCCTGTACACCCTACTCAGATGGTCATTTTAAGAATGACTAGATCACTCTTTTATAGTGACTAGATTAACAGTGTGGCAGCACAGCTAGGACCTTGGACTTAAGACTTGGGTTTGAGTAGTGGATCTACTACACTGTAGTGTTAGACACATTATTTAATCTTTCTGAGCTTTTTATTTTTTTTTAAAGATTTTTTATTCATTCGAGACACAAGAGATACAGAGAGAGAGAGAGCATGAGCAGGGGGAGCAGCAGAGCGGGGGAGAAGCAGGTTCCCGGCTGAGCAGGGAGCCCGATGAGGGGCTCGATCCCAGGACCCCAGGATCATGCCTGAGCCGAAGGCAGATGCTTAACCATCTGAGCCATCCAGGTGCCTCTCTGAGCTTTTTAAAATCGGAGTAATCATGTACTGCATAAGGTTTCCAAGGGTATTAAATGAGCTATATACAAAAACATAATGTAATCAACTGAATCTGTCTGCACATAGATACCAAGACATTGGATTTAGTGAATTCTCTTCATGACTACTCACATGAGGTGTTAGCACTGCACTACAATGTTACTTTTTCATACTGCTATTAAATTTTTCTACTCTGCAGGATAGCAAAAACTGGTCTCCTAAAACATCTAGGACAAAAAGGACAGTCCTGCAGACAGACCCTGTTTGGATCAAGTGAGCCAGTTCTTTGAACCTGAACACTGCTGAGTCAAGGCATACTGCAGATTGGTCTCCCCAGGCCACCCAGGAGATGGAAGGCGTAGTGATCGTGAAAGTGGAGGAGGAAGATGAAGATGAGGAAGACCATTTCCAAAGGGAAAGAAACAGCACAGAATTATGCCCACCATTTCTTAGTCGGTCTACAACCATGAATGAGAGGGCCTTGTTATCATCATACTTGGTTGCGTATCGAGTAGCAAAAGAAAAAATGGCTCACACAGCTGCTGAAAAAATTATTCTTCCAGCGTGTATGGATATGGTACGGACAGTTTTTGATGATAAATCAGCTGATAAATTAAAAACCATACCCCTTAGTGACAATACGATATCTCGTCGAATCTGTACGATCGCAAAACATTTAGAGGCGATGCTTATTGCGCGGCTACAGTCTGGGATAGATTTTGCAATCCAACTTGACGAGAGCACCGATATTGCAAGTTGTCCAACTCTCCTGGTTTACATCAGGTATGTGTGGCAAGATGATTTTATAGAGGATCTGTTGTGTTGTTTAAGTTTAAATTCACACATAACTGGATTAGCTTTATTTACTGAATTAGAAAAGTGCATTGTTGGTCAATATAAATTAAACTGGAAAAATTGTAAAGGAATTTCAAGTGATGGAGCAGCAAATATGACTGGAAAACATAGCAGGGTTATTGAAAAACTGTTAGAAGTAACATGTAATAGGGCTCTTTGGAATCACTGTTTTATTCATCGAGAAGCTTTGGTGTCCAAGGAAATTCCACCAAGTCTAATGGATGTATTGAAAAATGCAGTGAAAATTGTTAATTTTATTAAAGGAAGCTCACTGAACAGTCGACTTCTTGAAATATTTTGTTCAGAGATTGGAGTTAACCATACCCACTTACTGTTTCATACAGAAGTTCGTTGGTTGTCTCAAGGAAAGGTACTGAGCAGAGTATATGAACTCAGGAATGAGATTTACATTGTTCTCATTGAAAAGCAATCTCATTTGGCAAATGTTTTTGAAGATGACATTTGGGTAACAAAACTGGCATATTTAAGTGATGTTTTTGGCATTCTTAATGAGTTAAATTTGAAAGTACAGGGGAAAAACGATGTATTTCAGTATCTTGAACATATTCTAGGATTCCAAAGGACATTATTGTTGTGGCAAGCAAGACTTAAAAGTAATCGCCCTAGCTACTATATGTTCCCAACTTTGTTGCAACACATTGAAGAGAACATTATAAATGAAGACTGCTTAAAAGAAATAAAATTAGAGATACTGATGCATCTCACTTCTTTGTCTCAAACCTTTCATCATTACTTTCCAGAAGAGAAATTTGAATCATTAAAGGAAAATATTTGGATAAAAGATCCATTTGTTTTTCAAACCCCAGAATCAATCCTTGAGTTAAACTTGGAGCCTGAAGAAGAGAATGAATTACTGCAGCTCAGTTCATCATTCACACTAAAGAATTATTACAAGACGTTAAGTCTATCAGCATTTTGGATTAAGATTAAAGATGAATTTCCATTGCTAAGTAGAAAGAGTATATTGTTGTTACTACCATTCACAACTACCTATTTGTGTGAACTAGGATTTTCAATCTTAACACGATTAAAAACAAAGAAAAGAAATAGGCTCAACAGTGCACCTGACATGCGTGTAGCCTTATCCTCCTGTGTTCCTGACTGGAATGAACTTATGAACAGGCAAGCACACCCCTCACATTAAATCCAATCTCCATGAAATTTTGGTTTTGTACTTTTTAAGGGCTTTTTTTTTTTAGTAGATTGTATTTAAATATTAATAAAATTATATTTTGAATTTACTGTGTTTCATTTTCCTATGTAGTATCATTTCAGGAAACTTGTTCCACTTACACGAATTGGATGTATGTGTATCCAGAATAATGATGTGAAAATACATTTCTGCATATTACTGTCAGTTTTGAAAAATAGTATTTTTTTTTTTTTAAGATTTTATTTATTTGACAGAGACACAGCGAGAGAAGGAACACAAGCAGGGGGAGTGGGAGAGGGAGAAGCAGGCTTCCCTCGGAGCAGGAAGCCCAATGCAGGGCTCGATCCCAGGACCCTGGGACCATGACCTGAGCCGAAGGCAGACGCTTAACAACTGAGCCACACAGGCACCCCAGAAAAATAGTACTCTTAATACGTAGTCTTATACTCAGATCTGTCCCCATCTTCACCGCTGCTGCCTTGCTTCTCCCTTTCAGGCAGAGCCCCACTCAGGTTCAATTTCTCACCATCTATGTACTTATGTGTTCTTCCTTTTTTCTTCTCATTCCAGGAAGTGAATCTTGATGCTAATCATGGTTTAACACCATCCTCACACTGGGTTTATTTAAGCATGGGCACGTGTTATAATTCTTGCTAATGAGATGCATATGTAGGACACTCTGTCAGGATATTTTTGTGAAGGGGTCCCTTGCTCTCAAAGGGACACGAGAGAAGGCAGTGATAGGGGCATAGTTTTTGAATCTCCCCAAGTCCCTCCCTAAAAACAGAGCAACCAGGATAGCCAAACGGAAACTCATGGATATCATCTACAGCAAAATCAGGTACTACCAACAGTTAAAAACTAACATGGTCTCAAGCCATTGTGTAAAAGGAAGCAGAAGAAACAAGCATCTGATAGATTTGAAAGCTGCAAAATAATCAAAAGGTACTCATGCAAGATTTCAGTGAGCTATATTGAGACCAGCAGTTTAAACCAGGAACAGCTTGCCCACTTCAGTAGAGTTTTAGGGATTGGTGATAAACTCTGGGAGCAGGATAGACCCTGTGAAATAGAATCCAAATTTACTGGGCGCCTGGGTGGCTCAGTCGTTAAGCGTCTGCCTTTGGCTCAGGTCATGATCTCAGGGTCCTGGAATCGAGCCCCACATCGGGCTCCCTGCTCCGTGGGAAGCCTGCTTCTCCCTCTCCCACTCCCCTGCTTGTGTTCCCTCTCTCGCTGTGGGTCTCTCTCTGTCAAATAAGTAAAATCTTAAAAAAAAAAAAAGAATCCAAATTGGCTAAGACAGGGACAGGAGAGACCAAGTCTTATCTCTGTGTCCTTGAGGATTGATTGCTTTGTTTGGTTTCCTCTGCCCACAATCAAGATCTTTTTGTCTCCTGATTAGTGACAGGTGACCTTCGGCCAAATTCCAAGATACAGGTTTGCCCGAGCACCATCCCCATGGGCTGTGGCAGTTTACATGGGTCTTTTCTACTAAAATCCTGCCCCTTCTGGATCAAATACCTGCTTCCTTTGTGTTTTCTCATGATGACATAACTAGTACACATAACTCACCAGCACCATTCAACCAGGGACAATTTGGAATTGCATTGACCCCTTTGGGAGAACACATATGCACATCCTAGTCACCCATCTTTATCTGGGAAGATACTGGAATGAGGAGTGAAGCTCACACAATTTGCTGCCAGAAAGAATTAGAAAGCTGTGAAGACATCAGATACAGGCCTTTTCTCTCACTGTAGTGTGGAGCACTGTCTAGGTTAGGACTGAGGAGACCTGAGGCTCCAGGCTCCATTTCAGAGATAAGTTATGGTCAAGTCCTATCTCTGTGCCTCCATCTCTTCATCTGTAAAATGAGGACTGAACTGCTTGCTTTCCCTGCAGAGCTTTTGAAGACCATATTAAATATTATAGAACTTAAAGCACTATATAAACACGGTGTAAATACTCACAGAGGGGTGCCTGGGTGGCTCAGTCATGAAGTGTCTGCTTTCAGCTCAGGTCATGACCCCAGGGTCCTGAGATCGAGCCCTGCATTGGGCTCCCTGCTCAGCGGAGAGCCTGCTTCTCCCTCTCCCACTCCCCCAGCTTGTGTTCCCTCTCTCGCTGTGTCTCTCTGTCAAATAAATAAAATCTTAAAAAAAAAAAAATACAGAAATACATAAGAAAAAAGATATGCCACATGCTGCTGAGAAAGAATTCAGGCTTCAGAACTGGACAGACGAATTCTGTCTCCGATCCTTACTACCTATCTGACCGTGGAAAATTTACTAATTTTCTGAAGCTCAGATTGCCCAACTCTAAAATTGGGACACACATGGGACGCCTGGGTGGCTCAGTCGTTGAGCCTCTGCCTTCAGCTCAGGTCATGATCCCAGGGTCTTGGGGTCGAGTCCCAGGTCGGGCTCCCTGTTCAGTGGGGAGCCTGCTTCTCTCTCCCTCTCCCACTACCCCTGCCGTGTTCCCTCTCTAGCTATCTCTCTCTGTCCAATAAATAAATAAATAAAATCTTAAAAAAAAATAAAATTGGGACACACTACTAAGTAGTTATTATAACTATATTGTATTATAAATCTACATGTATTGGAAATACACTGGAAGCCAGTGCGTTGTAAATACACTCCTAAGGAGGACTGAATTGTGTCTCCCAAAATTCATACGTTGAAGCCCTAACCCCCAATGTGACTGCATTTGGAGACAAGGGGGTAAAGTTAGATGAGGTCATAGGGTTGGCCTCATCTATAGGACTGATGTCCTCATAAGAGGAGGAAGAGCTACCAGGAGTGCACACACACAGAGGAAAGGCCATATGAGGGCACAGCAAGGCAGCGGTCAGCAAGCCAAGCAGAGGGCTCAGTAGAAACCAACTCCGCTGTCATCCGGATCTCTGATTTCCAGCCTCCAGAACTGCACGAAAATAAACTTCTGTTGCTTAAGCCACCCCGTCTGCAGCATTTTGTTACAGCATTAGGAGCACATTGATATACCAGGTAAAGTACTCAACACAGAAATAAACACATCATCAAATGCACAACAAATGTAACTCTTCTTTTCTCTTAGAAACAAGATTATAACCCCAAAGGTTTAAGGCTGCTTATCTAGACTGACTGATGGCTTTGTGCTGACACAGTCCTGTTTTCTCCTGGTCGCACTCACAACCAGTGATATATACTGTACTTGTAATATTTCTGGCCAAGGATAAAACAAACCAGTTGCTATACTGCACCAAACTCATGATCTATTATGCTCAGAGGTACCAAGAGACAGATGTAAAGAGGTAAAACTGTCCCTGACATCAAGTCCAAAACACGTTAGTTTCTCCATTTTGGTCTTCATCCTTGAATATCCCTAATTTTTTTATCTGCTGCATTTTCTCTATCTCCGTAGGTACCTCCTTACTCTCCTACCCTTACTTTTTCTCCCTGTGTCATTCTGATTTCAAATAGTGTCTCTTAGTTCTACTACATGGGATCTGACAGGTTCAAATCTGTGGTCACTCTGATTTGTGTAATCTCCTTTTTCTGGACCTTCTCTGGGTTATGTCCTTTCTCCTTAGGTCCAAGCCACCAGAACTGCACTTACTGGTGAAGTCATTCTACGATTCTGTACAAGGCAGAAAAACGCTACTGTCGTACGTTTTGCCTCCCATGCCTCTCCTAATGGGTCCCGTCATTAGGTTTAAGCCAAAGCACAAAGCAGGGCTGGACAGGGGCCGAGGGCACCGAGAGCGAGGCGCTTCCCTCCACTTCCGGCTGGGGCCGGACGCCGCGGTGCTGACGGTGCATCTCGTGACGCCTCCGCCACCCGCACACCGGAACTGAGAGCCGCGGGGTCGACCCGGAAGAGGGAAGACGAGCAGAACACCAGACCTTCAGGACAAATACAAGCCCCAGAGAGCCCACCGGAAGCGCCTCAAATCCCGCCCCCGCCCCCCCCCACCTCATTGGTGTTCTCCAGGAATCCGGGAGGTTTCGCCGTCTCGGTGGCTCCTTGAGCCTCCTTAGTCTGGGAGAAAGACCGAGTTAGAAGCATTTCCTCCCCAATGAGAAAGAAGTAAGGGAACTATGGAGAAAGGTGCAGGTCACAAGTTCCTTCTGCAGGGAAAGTAAATGCACCACAGTTCCCCCTACCCCCCACTGAGACAGACCTAGTGAATCAGCCTTTTGTACCCCCCATTTCAACCAGACACTGGCTGCGGGGTGTGGAGGACAGCTCCCACCCCAGCTGTGAGGCAGCTCCCATCATCTGAGGACAACTGTCCAGAGTCTCTGGAGAGGGGGGAGAGTTATGAGCACTCAACAGCCAAAACTCAGAGTAGCTGGGGGATGGGCATGCCAGCTTGATAAAGGGGATCTGAGCAGGGCACCAATGTACAACACATACAGTCAACAAGTATTTATTGTTTATTGTAAGCCCAGCAATCAGTAGTAGTTCCCAGAAGCACTCTTTCCCTGTCTCTAGAAAAGACGCTCAAATTAACCCTCTCATCCATGTCATCTTTCCCTCCGACCTTCCCACAAGACAGCGCTAACCAGAACACGAACCTTTCTGCTCCTGGTTACGGTTTACTTTCAAATCCAACTGCAATCCAAACTGACACTTACTCTATACACCATTATCCTATGGAGGAGGTCTATCTCCAGGGCCACTGGGAATTGCTATACATTCTCCTTGGACCAAGATTCTTAATTCAACTTGGTCTAAGTCCTTCCACGAACACAGCTGCCCTCATTCTTGTGGGTGACGGACTGAAAACCAGCCCACAGTCTGGCCTATTTTCTCTTCACTATTCCCAAGGTCCCTCTCTCTTCTCCTTAAGATGTGACTGACCAACAGTTTCTCTCCTGGATTTACACACTTAACTCCTCTTGGTACTAGCCAACTTTGATGCTAACAGAATCAAAACAAAAACAAGGTAGAGAATGCTTCATGGAGAAATTAGAGACTGTATAATGCAATGGGAACACATACCATCCAGTCTCTGAACCCCAATTTTGACAGGATATAAATACCTTAAGTCGATTTCTTTTCAAAGGCTTTAATACTCAAGATGGGAACAATAGCTGGAGCATTCTAGTGGCTGGGATCAACGCTTCTAGAAAAGGTTCGTTGCTGAGGTACCAAAACAGATATCATGCTGAAGAGTTCTCTCTTCCTTTCACTGTGCTCTTCCCTGAATAAGCTGTCCAACAAGGCAGAAACTACAAATAAAGCTTATTTCTACTGCATTAGTGAGGCTTTTCTCAGTGTCAACGTTCTGAAATTTAACCAAAAAATGAGTGCCACCTGAAGGCTCTTCTTCATCCACCATATCCACAGGTGCTCTCTTGTCTAGATTCTTAAGCATGAAGATGCTAACAAAAGCACTTCTCGATGGGGAAAGCAAACATATCTATTCACTGTGGATTCTCCAGTGTTCCTAAGTTCTAACTGAAGGATTTCAACATATCTGTAGGTTTGATGGTTACGTTGGAGAGAATGCTGAAAGTTGTTATTACATTCATTACAGGAAGAGGGTTTCTCTTAGGAAAGCTTCTCTAAAATTGAGTAACAGCTGTTCTACAACAGAAACATCTATACACTTAAGGTATTTATGGGATCTGTCCTCTCGTGACTTCTCAGATGTTTGAAGAGGCTACAACTCCAACTGAAACTCATTCCACATTCTTTACATTGAAAGGGTTTCTCACCAGTATGGATTCGCTGATGCTGATTAAGATGTGACTTCAGAGTGAAGCCTCTGCCACACTCATTACATTGATGGGACTTCATGTTGGAGTAGGTTTTTTGGTGTTGTTTTACGTGGGAACACTGGCCAACACTTTCTCTACATATATCACATTTATTGGTTTTCTCTGCAGTGTGAGTTCTGTAATGCTGAATAAGGTCTGAACTATAACTAAAGGCTTTGCCACAGATATCACACTTATAAGGCTGCTCTTGTAACTCCATCTTCTTATCTTCAATCACTGTCAGGTTCCAACCGTAAGCTTCCTCGCAAATGCCATTTTTTTCATTTCTCTGACCCATATGGAGCACCTGATGTTCAATGAGGCTAACATACTGAAAAAAGATCTCTCCACACTCATGACACTGATGGGATTTCTCTCTAGAGTGGAGTCTCAGATGCCCCGCAAGGTGGGACCGCCTCCCAAAGCCTTTCCCACACTCATTACACTTAAAGGGTCTCTCCCCACTGTGCACACTCTGATGCTGAACAAGATGGGACCGCACTCTAAATGCTTTCCCACACAAGTGACAGGTATAGGGTTTCTCACCAGTGTGGACTCGCTGGTGCTGAGTCAGATGCACCCGCTGATTGTAGCTTTTCCCACATTCGTCACACCGAAAGGGCTTCTCCCCTGTGTGGATTCGCTGATGTTGAATCAGATGTGCACTCTGAATAAAGCTTTTTCCACATTCATTACATTTATGTGGTCTCTCTCCTGTGGCTGATTTTTTGTGCACATACGTGACTTCGTTAAAATTTATCCTCTTTGAAGAGGGCTGTCCTAATATCTCTTTCATGGGAACTCCCTGCTTTCTATCCAACTTGCCTGGGTGCTCATGGCCTTCTCCAAAATCTTGACCTTGAGAAACATTTCTTTGGATTCTTCCTGAGAGTTCCACATCGGCTTCTGAAAATTCTGAAATTTTCTTCTTAACATTCAATTTTGTATTCTTACTTCTTTTGTCACTGCCTGAAATAAAGAGGAAATGCAAATGTCACCAGTTTTTTGTGGTGTTTTTTTTTTAAGATTTTATTTATTTGAGAGAGAGCATGAGCAAGCAGGGGGAGGGTCAGGCAGAGGGAGAAGCAGGCTCCCCACTGAGCAGGGAACCTGACACAGGGCTCGATCCCAGGACCCTGGGATCATGACCTAAGCCGAAGGCAGACGCTAAATCAATGAGCCACCCAGGCGCCCCTGTCACCAGTTCTTTTACAGTAGAAATATGAACTGTCAGGAGAAAGAGGATAATCAGGTGAAACCACGATGTGAAGGCAGTAACAAAGGGACGGGGGAGGATGCCTGGATGTGCCTGACGCCAGTGGGAGTCAAAAGAATTTGTCTCATGAAAAGAATGAGATGAAGAGGCTCGCTAAGCAGGATGGTGAGAGTGACTGAGGTGAGGCAATTGCTAGGGAGGAGCACCACGATTCTAACATCCAGGAAGGAGAGAGAGGATTCTGAAATGCAAACAGGACTGAGGCAGACAGACTGAGTCAGAACAAAAACACAGCTGGATGGAGAGAGCAGATAAGAACTGAAGAATGGGAAGCAAAGGACTATGAGGGGGATAGAGCTGGAAGAATACCTGATTAGGATCCAGGACAAAAGAGCAATGAGCCAATAAAAACTATCGTCAAGAGGGTGGGTAATGATAGGGTGCCTCGGTGGCTCAGTTGGTTAAGCGACTGCCTTCGGCTCGGGTCATGATCCTGGAGTCCCGGGATCGAGTCCCGCATCGGGCTCCCTGCTCAGCGGGGAGTCTGCTTCTCCCTCTCCCGCTCCCCCCTCTTGTGCTCTCTCACTCTCTCTCTCTCAAATAAATAAATAAAATCTTTAAAAAAAAAAAAAAAAGAGGGTGGGTGATAGGTGAATCTCTGCTCTCTTCACTCTTAGCCGTCACCTGAGCTTGTTTCCCCACCAGGGCATCGAACCTGTGAATGCTCACCACCTTTCCTATCTGCTCCTCGGCCCAGACCATCAGCGCCACAAGGGCACAAACTGTGTGATTCTGTTTACTACTCTACCCCAAGCACCTAGCACCACAGGCTCACGATAATGAGGGCTGGATGAGCGCACAAAAGATCCCTCTCTTGATCCAAAAAAAAAAAACAAAAAACGGCAGGGGGGAGTAGGTGAGTGTTAACCAGGAAACTAGTCATAAGAACAACTGTCGAGGAGATAGGAAAGAATAAAGACTACTTTAAAGTAATTGCTTCCCAGGTCCGGAGTGCTATTGGATGCGTTTCCCCAAGGAGGTGGCCACCAAGCAGAAGGGACAAAACTGGCAGAGGAGAAAGCTCTGCTCCACCCAGACTCTAAAGGCCTTGAGAACTTCATAATCTTCTATTCCATGATAGAGAAGGTGGTGGTCACTGTTAATGCGAATGACAAGTAGCTGGGCTTGGGGACGTCAAAGGCAGAATTTAAAAATAAATACTTTAAAGCCAGTCTTAAGAGTTATGTGGAAAATATTAATAAGAGCCTTTAAGTTCACAGCATGTTTTTTTTTTTTAAGATTTTATTTATTTATTTGACAGAGAGAGACACAGCGAGAAAGGGAATACAAGCAGGGGGAGTGGGAGAGGGAGAAGCAGGCTTCCCAAGGAGCAGGGAGCCCGATGCGGGGCTCGATCCCAGGACCTGGAATCATGACCTGAGCCGAAGGCAGACGCTTAATGACTGAGCCACCCAGGCACCCCACAGCATGATTGACTGTGATCTCTTCCATATATAAATTTAATGTCACTTGAACAGCTATGAAAAAATAAGTAAACGAACAGGGAAAATTGTTCAACCTTACTGATAACCAAACTAATGAAAATGAATACAGAAAAGACGTCTCTTCTGCTTACCCCATTTGTGGAAAAAAAAATGTCCGGGGTGCCTGGGTGGCTCAGTCGTTAAGCGTCTGCCTTCGGCTCAGGTCACAATCCCAGGGTCCTGGGATCCAGCCCTGCATTGGGCTCCCTGCTCAGCGGGAAGCCTGCTTCTCCCTCTCCCACTCCCCCTGCTTGTGTTCCCTCTCGCTGTGTCTCTCTCTGTCAAATAAATAAATAAAATCTTAAAAAAAAAAAAAAGTCTGATCACCCTGGGAGAAATATAGTAAAACTAATATGTGGTGACTGGAAAAGCAATTTGGCAGTATGTATCAAGACCCATCAAAATGTTTTTGGCCTTTCATCCACTAATCCCACTTCTGGGCATCTATTATAAGGAAATAATCCTATTTTTTTTAAGGCATAGTTGTTGTTTTTTTTTAAGGCACAGCTATCAGAACAAAAGAGAAAAAATTAGAAGTTCAACTGAGCAACAATTAAGTGTTGATGTCTCCACACAACGGCAGGTTGTCAGAAATAACAAACAGGAGAGCCAAGCCACACTGGACAAAGTGTGTCTAATATTTAACTGTACCCTCTGAATACACCTACATAAAAATAAGCTTATAAAAAAAAGATAGAAGGAATATGCTAAATAATAACAGTTCTATTAGGATGGTGGGATTGTGGGTCATTTTTTTCCTCCTGCTTTCTTTCCTCCAAACTTCCTGCTCTAGTATTATTTTATCATTTTAAAGTAAAATGTGAGTTAACAAAATTGAGAAAAGGGGAAAGAGGGAGGGAAGCATGAGAGAGCGAGCCAAAATCCTCATTTACTACAAAAGAAAGGCAAGAGATAATGTTTAAAATCAGTTAAGTCGGGCAACAGACATATTATTGACAAATAGGGAATTAACAGGGATGCCTGGGTGGCTCAGTTGGTTAAGCGTCTGCCTTTGGCTCAGGTCATGATCCTGGAGTCCTGGGATCAAGTCCCACATCGGGCTCCCTGCTCAGCGGGGAACCTGCTTCTCCCTCTCCGCACCCCTTGCCCGTGCTCTCTCTCTCAAATAAATAAAATCTTTTTAAAAAAAGGGGGGGGATTTATCAGAAGAAACATGTAAGAGAGCTGAAAGCAGGTGCCTCTGCCAAGAGGGAAGCTGTGGGGAGGGTGGAGAGGGCATAGGTTTGCCTACTCACTGGACCAATTAAAGTATAAAACAACAAAATGGACTGTGATTTCTGCCCCTTAGCTACTGCTCCCAGTCAGCACAACCCATCTGTCCTACCGCTTTAAGCTCATAAAACCATTTTCGCCTCCATCTATTCTCTGAACACAAACTCCCAATACCTACATCTTTGGGATTTCTCTCTGAAGTGGCGTTTCAGGTGCTCGATCAGATGGGAGTGCCGACCGAAGTTTTTCCCGCACTCGGTACACCCGTACGGCCTCTCTCCGCTGTGCACGCTGTGATGTTGGACGAGGTGTGAGCTCACGCGGAAGGTTTTTCCGCACACCTGACACTTGTAGGGTTTCTCACCAGTGTGAACTCGCTGGTGCTGAGTCAGATGGACCCGCTGATTGTAGCTTTTCCCACATTCACCACACTTAAACGGTTTCTCTCCAGTGTGGATTCGCCGATGTTGAATGAAGTTTGAGGCTTGAAGGAAAAATTTACCACAATCGTTACATTTGTGACCTCTCTCGCCACTTGGGTTGTGCTTACGGTTAACATCCGCGATGGTACCAAGATCTTTTTTCTGGGAAGGGTTCTGCCTTGATCTCCCCACTGCGGGGTTTACCTGCCACCTCTCTACCATGCCATGAAGGTCACTAACTTCTCCAAACCCTTGACTCTGGGGAACATTTCTTTCAGGGCTTCCTGAAGTCATCCAGTGGGGTTCAGCGTCATTGGAAATCTGCTTTACGGCGAGTTCCACATTGTCATGCCCAGATTCGTAATCTGAAATAAGAGAAGGAAAACGGATTAGCTATTCCCCATACTGGAAGAAACAAAACGACTGAGGACATGGGTAATTATGACGCCGACGTGTGCTAGCACCGCAGGACTTGGCAAAGGCGGCTTTATGCTACTGGGAGGGGACAAAGAATCCTCCAGCAGAAACAGGCCGCGGACAGAAGAGCTGGCAAGAATGTGTCCAACGGATGAAACTGGGAGAGCAGTCCTTCTATTTAGTGAAGGTGATATCCTCTTGGTGGGGTACTTAACAGTACCTGTTTGTGCACACCTGTGCAATATCAAATTCTTCACAAAATGTGATATTGGGGGGCGCCTGGGTGGCTCAGTTGGTTAAGCGACTGCCTTCGGCTCAGGTCGTGATCCTGGAGTCCCAGGATCGAGTCCCGCATCGGGCTCCCTGCTCAGCAGGGAGTCTGCTTCTCCCTCTGACCCTCACCCCTCTCATGCTCTCTCTCTCATTCTCTCTCAAATAAATAAATAAAATCTTTAAAAAACAAAAACAAAAAAAAACAAAAACAAAATGTGATATTGGGTTGTGCAGCTAACCCAGTTTTCACCTTCTTCTTCCTGTTCATTCATACCCTGAAGAAGGAAGATGATCTTTCCAGCTTTTTTAATCCCCTAAGAATCTCAGTTTGGTATGAATAAGTCTAAAGGAAAAAAAGTATTCTTTCTATACCCAGAGAAGAATCTAGTACTGACAAGAGCTAGCTTAACGGGGCGCCTGGGTGGCTCAGTTGGTTAAGCGACTGCCTTCGGCT
This sequence comes from Mirounga angustirostris, assembly GCF_029215605.1. Lineage (NCBI taxonomy): Eukaryota > Metazoa > Chordata > Mammalia > Carnivora > Phocidae > Mirounga > Mirounga angustirostris. The sequence goes on from NW_026991713.1 coordinate 173,951,736, forward strand.
CAGGTCATGATCCTGGAGTCCCTGGATCGAGTCCCGCATCGGGCTCCCTGCTCGGCAGGGAGTCTGCTTCTCCCTCTGACCCTCCTCCCTCTCATGCTCTCTGTCTCTCATTCTCTCTCTCTCAAATAAATAAATAAAATCTTTAAAAAAAAAAAAAAGAGCTAGCTTAACACCCAAGAGTCACTGATGAATACAGACGCCGGACAAACTGCAATCATCTCCCTATGTAACTGGATCAACAACCTATATTTCACTTGAAGCATGGACATTCAATATGCTTTGCAGAGACAAATCTTCGGTAATTAAAAAACAGGGAATATTATTTTTTATATGCTAGAGAGAGAGACACCAGGGTCTATTGAGAACTTTCTAATAAGATTTTTTGGGGGGGGCACCTGGGTGGCTCAGTCGTTAAGCATCTGCCTTCGGCTCAAGTCATGATCCCAGGGTCCTGGGATCGAACCCCGCGTCGGGCTCCCTGCTTCGCGGGAAGCCTGCTTCTCCCTCTCCCACACCCCTGCTTGTGTTCCTTCTCTTGCTTTGTCTCTCTCTGTCAAATAAATAAAATCTTAAAAAAAAAAAAAAAAGGGCGCCTGGGTGGCTCAGTTGGTTAAGCGACTGCCTTCGGCTCAGGTCATGATCCTGGAGTCCCGGGATCGAGTTCCGCAGTGGGCTCCCTGCTCAGCAGGGAGTCTGCTTCTCCCTCTGACCCTCCCCTCTCTCATGCTCTCTCTATCTCATTCTCTATCTCAAATAAATAAATAAAATCTTTAAAAAAAAAAAAAACAACAACAAAAACCCAGCAAGGTTGTTTTCAAATATTTCAGAATAATGGTAATGAAAGCTAACATTTGCTGAGTGCTACAATGGACCAGGACTATAAGGGTTTTACGATTTTATGGCATATAATCCTAACAATGACCTTTTGAGGTAGATATTATTACTAATCTTTTTTTTTTTTTACAGAGTGAGAAGTTATAATTCTTATTCCATCAAGAAAACTTGAATTTTAATTTATTTTTTATATATTTTTTTAAGATTTATTTGTTTACTTGACAGAGAGAGAGAGAGAGAGACAGTGAGAGAGGGAACACAAGCAGGGGGAGTGGGAGAGGGAGAAGCAGGCTTCCCGCTGAGCAGGGAGCCTGATGTGGGGCTCGATCCCAGGACCCTGGCTCAACCAACTAAGCCACCCAGGCGCCCCGAATTTTAATTTCTTAAAACTCTTTTACCTTAATTTTCTTCCTAAAAAGACATCTTAATAGTAGAAACAAACATATAATAAAAAAGAATCGTTTTTTCCTCCCCCATTTAAGTAGGCAGGTAATCTCTGTCATCACAGGATTTCTTTTTCTCTTTTACTCACATCTGCTTATGCCCACACATTTTATTCTTACTAAAATTCTCTCCCAACCAACAAGTCAAAAAAGCACATGGTTTTCTTTTTCCAGGAGTGAATTTGAAAATAAATAAATAAATAAATAAATAAGATTAGCCCAATGAACCTCTTTAGTTCTATTAACAATTGCCCTTTTCCTGATATGGCGATTACATAGGTTGTCACACCAATGGGTTTACAGATTTGCTTTTTCCCTCTTTCCCCACCTCCTTCCCATGTACATGACAAGCTTTCTGTTGATTCTCTTGGGTTATTTGTGTATCTGACAGAAGACCATGCTTTTTGCTCAATGCTCTGCCCAGCTGGTTAGTAATACAATGGTGGGGGGCAGGGGAGACAAAAACAAATCAGGCAGATTTGGTGCTTTAAAGATTCAGGCTCTTCAACCTCACTGCTGCCCTGTTGGCATTCTATGTTCCTACAGCTGGCTCCTTTCCCCACTCATTTTTCTCATCAGCTATGTCAAAATATCTCCACTATGGCTTCCAAGATATATCACTGTTATTTTAAAATTCCACTAGTGTATGGCATGTTATCATGTTTTGCAAAAACGTGTGTATACAGAATATGCCTAGAGATACAATCCAGAAATTGGTAATAGTAAACAGAAGATTGAGAAGCAGGGTAGGTGACTCAGTTTTCACTTTATACCCCTTTATACTATTTGAATATGTTTCACTATGTGCATGTACAAGGTTCTCCAATGTATTCGAACCTCTTCTCTGCCACCTACTTCATCACCTGCTCATTCTCAACAGGTGACTGTCTCCTATTTGAAGGAAAGGCAAAGCTCCTTGAACATCCTACAGACCAACCAAAAACTTGTTGGCAGCCTTCCTCTGTCATCCTCCCCTCGCCTCATGGTGGAAGAGCTGTCTCTCTGACCAAGGCCAAGCCTCCCTCCCGGACCCCCGACCTCCCCATGCCATCCTGTTTTTGAGGGATCACCCTCATCAATGATCTCCTCTTCCTTGCCCCAACATTTCAAACTCACTCTTTACTAGTTCTTTTCCAGTAGCATTTAAGTATGCTTAAAACTCTCCCACTGAAAAGGAGAATGTACAGAGGTGCCTGGGTGGCTCAGTCGGTTAAGCATCCGACTCTTAATTTTGGCTCAGGTCATGATCTCAGGGTTGTGAGATCAAGCCCCATGTCAGACGCCATGCTCAGGGGGAAGTCAGCTGGAGATTCTCTCTCTCCCTCTCCCTTTGCCCGCCCCCCAATAAAAAAGAATAGAAAGAAAAAGAGAACATACAAAACCCCAATCTATCCATCTAAGCTATGTACCCTTATAGTGATAAGCCCCCTTTCTCATTTCCTTCACAATGTTCTTGAAAGTGTATCTGCGATAGCTTTCTCAAATTCCTCTCCTTTGCAATCTTCAAAGAAACTGTCTCTTGTTCCCCAACGTCCCGGACACTCCACTGAAATGGCTGTCTCCAGGATACATCTGTTTTTTTAAAATCTCATTTCTGAATCTGATGGATACTTTTAAAATACTGACCTTCTCTCTCTCTTTTTTTAAATGATTTTATTTATTTAAGAGAGAGAGCATGAGCAGGGGGAGGGGCAGAGGGATAGGGAGAGGGAGAGGGAGAGGGAGAAGCCCCACTGAGCAGGGAACCTGACAAAGGGCTCAATCCCAGGACCCCGGGATCATGTCCCAAAGGCAGGAACAAAGGCAGACATTTAACCAACTGAGCCACCCAGATGCCCCAAATCCTGACCTACTCAATGCTATTAGGAACACACAGGCATACAAATACCTAATGTGGCCTTCCCAGAGAAGTTAAGGGGCAGAAATCATCAAATGTGTTCTTAATGTAGGAGTACACTAGAGTTGTAAAGAGATTGTAATGAACAGATGGATTTTTTTAAAAATTGGAAAGGACAAATTTAAAACTGCTTGGAAAACAGTATAAAAAAGAACTGTGCCAAGTTCTGAAAGCCTGAAACCCATTAAATGCCTGCAAAGTAATTGAAAAAAAGAAAATACTACCAGGCTCAAATTAGACAAGTGAGGTATTTGAAATTCATTTAAAAAAAGAATGAAATGTTTGCTACGGTGCTGAGATTTTTATAATTTGCTCTAGGCACATAATCGAGTATGTGTTCCCAGGATAATTTAGAAACAGGTTCAAAATCTCATTTGGGGCACAAAATTCAAGAAGGGATGAGGACATGTAAAATGGAGATAGCAAGGCGAACGTCATGAAATAAGCACCCATGATCTGAGAATGGAGATGGAGTGAACAACCAGCCACCCACGCACTGGGGAAAAGGCAGATCCTCTGATAACACAGTTGCCCCTTGAATAACATGAGTTTGAACTGCGCAGGTCCACTGACACACCGATTTCTTTCGATACATACAGCCCTGAAAATGCAGTTCTTCTTCCTTACTATTTTATTTTATTTTATTTTATTTTTTTAAGATTTTATTTATTTATTTGAGAGAGAGAGAAAGCATGAGGTGGGGAGGGTCAGAGGGAGAAGCAGACTCCTCGCTGAGCAAGGAGCCCGATGCGGAACTCGATCCCGGGACTCCAGGATCATGACCTGAGCCGAAGGCAGTCGCTTAACCAACTGAGCCACCCAGGTGCCCTTCCTTACTATTTTAATAGCACTTCCTTTTCTCTAGCTTACTTTCATGTAGGAACACAGTACAGGACACATATACAAACTATGTGTTAATCGGCTTTATGATTTTTCTAAATTTTTTAATTTATTATTTATTTATTTTTTTTTTTAATTAAAAAAATTTGGGGGGGGGCTCTATGTTACTGGAAGGCTTCAGGTCAACAGCAGGCTAGGAGTAGTTAAGTTTTGGGGGAGTCAAAAGTTATACACAGAATTTCGACTGCGTGGGGGGGTCGGCACCTCTGGCCCCATGTTGTTCGAGGGTCAAATGTACTCTAATAAACAGTTATTCAGTGGAGGTCTGAGATGCTTTCACAAGTGAGAATTATTCAGTTAAGAAGTATTCAATTTGTCAGGGCGCCTGGGTGGCTCAGTTGTTAAGCGTCTGCCTTTGGCTCAGGTCATGGTCCCAGGGTCCTGGGATTGAGCCCCACATCGGGCTCCCTGCTCCGCAGGAAGCCTGCTTCTCCCTCTCCTACTCCCCCTGCTTGTGTTCCTCTCTCGCTATGTCTCTATCTGTCAAATACATAAATAAAATCTTTAAAAAAAAATAATTATTCGGGAGCCTGGGTGGCTCAGTCGGTCAGGCGACTGCCTTTGGCTCAGGTCGTGATCCCAGGGTCCTGGGATCAAGTCCCGCATCGGGCTCCCTGCTCTGCGGGGAGCCTGCTTCTCCCTCTCTCACTCCCCCTGCTTGTGTTCCCTCTCTCGCTGTGTCTCTCTCTGTCAAATAAATAAATAAAATCTTTGAAAAAAAAAAATTATTCAACTTGTCAAGGAACAGAATCCAATAACTACTACAAATCTGTTAAAACCCAAGCCTTTTAGTTCTGAGCTCTTTTATCTTAAAGCACTAAAACGAGAGCATTTGCTGGATTGCAAATACTATCCCCCAAGTATTATCAAGACATCAAACATACCCTGATGATGACGGAAATTATCAGAATAAGCTGAATAAGAAAAAAAAAAAGGAATGTCAAGGAATGTCAGTTTACTCTTTCACAGAAAAAAAAATAAGCAGTCACAGTAATTAAGTCACATACATGCTTTTATCCGATGTGCCAGAAATATTTTTTATAACAAAATTAAGATGTCCTAATCCAAGCACAGATGAAATCATTCTTACCCATGGAAGTAATACTCCCATAATTCTCCTTCCTGTCATCCCTATAGAGGGACTTCTGGGACTGGTCCAAATGTCCCCATTCCTCCAGGATGAAGGATACAGCCACATCAGCCACATCTTCAATTTTCACCAACTTCTGAAACACGAGATCGCCACTAAATTTCCATTCCCTAGGTTCAAATTTGGAGTGAGGGGAAGAATTGGGAGCACGAAGGGAAAAAACAGAGGGAGGGTCTGTGCTGCAAAGAGGAGAGGGGAGCACTGGGTAGAAGGGAAAGCGACATTCAAGTAGGAACCCCAGGAGGGCCCAGGCTGCAGCGAGAGACAGAACTCCTAATGGAGATTCAGGATCAGGGCAGCTACTTGTCCAAGAACAGACGTGGGTCCTCACTGCAGGCATGGGACGCTGGCTCACCTGGGACCCAGCCGAGAGAAGTGAGGCTGTCAGCTCCTGGCTGTCCTTCAGGGGAAGGGAAGGAACTTGGAGAGCAGGTAGGGCTGAGGGGGGAGAAAAAGAGGTGTCAGTGAGAATCTCTGCCCAGTTCCGATTGCCATCATGTTCTACTTTCACTCAAGAATCCACGATGGCGCCTTGCTATGGCAAGGCCAAATTTTTCTGCTCGGCTCTCAAGGCCCTTCACGTTGTGACTCCTCCCCCACCTAACTACACTCACTCTTCCCCCCGAAAAACTAGACTCCCTGCTTTGGTCAGGCTAATCCCTGCCAGTAATCTCAAGACTGTGCCAGTCCCCTGTAAAGGATGCAATCTGCTCCGCCAAGATCAAATCTAGTCATCTCAAAGATTAACCAGTCCCATAGCTTCCATGAAGCTGAAGCGCTACCAAGAGCCCAGGGCTTCTCAAACTTTAATGCGCACACAGATCACGTGGAGGGCTTGGTTCAGGGCAGATATGGCTCAGCAGGTCTGTGGTGGCCCCCATATTCTGCACCTCTAACAAAGCCAGGTGATTCTGGTGCTGCTCCTTGAGCCACCCTTTGACTAGCAAGGTCTTAGTCCACATTCTCTTCCTTCTAGAAGCTAGTATGGTTGATGGAGAGTCAGGCAATTAGTAATGCACTAAGTCTACATTGTGTGTTATAAGAACAGGCAGATAAAGCAATTCTTGCCTTCCAAAAACTTCACTGTCTAGTGGGGAGAGCAGACATGTGAGCCTCACTTACTTCCAGCACAGGGTAAGGGCAATATACTTGAAATTCACCCAAGTTCCCACAAGAGCATGGAAACAGGGGAACCTCCAGGCCAGAGAGGGGGAAGGTGGGAGCATCAGGAAAGCCTTTCCACAGGAAGTGACTCTGGTCAGTAGGGTTGGGGTGGGTTGGGGGGATGAGGGTGCTCTCTGGGCAGAGTGAATTGCATGTGCAACGCCTGCAGGGTCTGATCTCTAGATGTTGGTGACCTTCTGACCCCTGCTGTGTCACCTCTGCTTGTTCTTTGTGCGAGACTGGTGGTGCATACGATCTCATTGTCTATATATGCCCTGATCTGGACAGATCCACCTGGTATTAATCTTTAACCTGACAGTTTAGGATGTTGCTATGGTTTCCCTGGTCCTAAAGATGTATGTTGTTATGCAGCTTGCTTCTGTCCAAGGACTAGCATGTAATCAGCAATGACACAAAAAGAAAGAGATCATGGTTAGAGACGAAAGCCAGAAACAGAGATGGCAGCTGAAACCAGGAGTGTGGCTACAGAGTCAAAACAGGACTCAAAGAAAGGGACGAATGTAGTCTGTACTTAAACAGTGATTTTGATTTTGAGTATAGACTACATTCCAATTACAACTGGAATAATTATAATAATTACACTCCAAACAATACCACTTATTTTATGACGTTCCTGTAAAACCTTTTGTTTCTTTAGCTTTTCAGCAAATGACTTCACCCTTCTCACGCTGGAATTAGTCCCAGAGACAGAAAACCAGCCTTCGGTGCTATCAAAGGCAGGAGGAATGCAGCCTTCCCCAGTGCACAGAAATCAAAAACTGAAACAAACACAAAACAAACCTCGTAATTTTGCTGGAAGAAAGAAACTGGCTGGGTCTAGCTAACAGGGCAGAGAAGAGAAGCAGCACCTAGGGACAGAAGGAAGAGCAGCCTGGCATGATGAGACTCTGGCAGTGGCGGGAAGAGGACAGGAGTCTGCACTTGGGGGGGCCTGCAGGAAAGGCAAAAGCAGCACAGCTCGGACTGGGGTAAAAGGATGAATGCAGAGCTGGATTGCTGGGGTTAGAATCCCAGCTCAGTCACTGACAGCTCCGTGACCTTGAATGAATTACCTAACCTGACTAGGCCTCAGCTTCTTAATTTCTAACATGAGGATAACAGTAGTACCTATTCTATTGGGTCTGTGTGGACATTAACCCTTGCTATGCCAACTAAGTATATTAGACACAATTTGGGGTTTGGCGTTTCTTTTTTAAACAGTGTTAACTCGGGGCACCTGGCCCCAAGTCATTAAGTGTCTGCCTTTGGCTTGGGTCGTGATCCCGGGGTCCTGGGATCGAGCCCCACGTCGGGCTCCCTGCTCCGTGGGAAGCCTGCTTCTCCCTCTCCCACTCCCCCTGCTTATGTTCCTGCTCTCGCTATATCTCTCTCTGTCAAATAAATAAATAAAAATTTTAAAAACAAAAAATAAATAAACAGTGTTAGCTATTTTTTTTTTAGTGTTAACTATTTTTAAAGGCTGGAATTACATGACTTTTATCCCTTTAGAGGTCTTCTGAAGAAGAAAATTTATTTTAGTATTATTAAAAAATAGAATACGACTCATTCTGTCTTGTAATTTCTATATGGATCCACTGGCCTCTTCTACACATGTAGGGTACATTTTGAGATCTGAGTGATCTTATTTTTCCTGTATCATAAAACATTTTCCTAATTCATCATCCTAGGAATTACCACATATTTACCAATCATTACTCATTAATTATTCCCAATGATAGCAGAAAAAACTAAAATAGTAAGAAAACAGGAGAATAAAGGAAATACTTAGGATGATGATGTAAGAGTGAAATAATCATCATTCTTCACTAGTCTCCAAGTATTAAATTCATTGCCCAGAGTTCTGCAGCATCTTCAAGAAGGTATAAGACTATTGATACCTGCTTTTAGCTTTCATTGAGCATAGCTGTGAATTCAGAATTTTTCATTTTCCACCCCTATCAGCAAAGAGAAAAAAATTTGCAGCAAAAGACACTTCACTATTACTAGATGAGTAAGAAGATGACATGAAGAGACAGAGCAGTGTATTCTACACGATAATGATGAAACTGAAGCCAAAGGGCAAATCTTTGAAGGAGTCTACAAACAATATCAGAGGTAAATTTTCTCAAACATAAGAATCAACGATAAACACTCTATTTCTAATTTCAAAAAGGAAATACGACATTCTCATCCACTGAATTATTCAACAGGAAGGACTTCATGCGGCAAGATTTTGCAACAAGATTCTGGACCATCCCATTTTGTGAAAGGGACAGTATTCATTTTTCTAAAGGGAACAGGGACAGTACTGTGTAACGGTATTCTTTAATTTTTTTACAATGTTTCTATTATCAAAATGTACTTGATATAAAGAGGTTCTTATTAAAATTTCCTTGAGAATTATTTTTTATTATCCTTTGTTTCTTCTGTAAATTATTCATAAATAACATATACATGATAATATATATAAAATAAAATAATAAATAATATAATAAATTAAATAAAATAGTAAATATATATACATAGAATAAAGGATCCCTTGGCCCCGGGTGATAAACAGCAAAGACTATTTTTTCTGGTACACTGAGGGTTTAATGAATTCCTACAAATAAAGCACTTGGGACACTTGCCGACACCCAGTAAACTCTACCTAAGTAACACTTCTGTTATTATTACCACTGTGAAAGGAAAGCTGGAGAAGGTCAGAGCCGTGGGGCATGTGAAATGGAAGGCCTGACCCCTAAGGGGAGAACAGAAGCAAGCCTGGGGCCGAACCTGGAACACGGGTTCTCCACACTCTGAAATCCCCAAGCTCTCAATACCAAAGGCCTTCCTCTCATTAAGTTACACATTGAACTAATTTGACAGCAAAACCTGACCAGAACCGATGGGAAGCTCTTTAAAGTTTTTATTTAATCCACTCACCGTAAAGCTGCATACATTTCACTAATGTGTGTCACTGTGGAGTCCCACCTCAAATCCTGCTGGTACTGTACTATATGGTATATAAATCATATTCCCTTAATAAATCTGAAAATTTCAGGGCGCCTGGGTGGCTCAATTGGTTAAGCGACTGCCTTCGGCTCAGGTCATGATCTTGGAGTCCCTGGATCGAGTCCCACATCGGGCTCCCTGCTCGGCAGGGAGCCTGCTTCTGCCTCTGACCCTCCCCCCTTTCATGTGCTCTCTCTCTCGTTCTCTGTCTCAAAAAATAAATAAATAAATAATCTTTAAAAAAAATAAATAAATAAATCAATCAATCAATCAATCAATCAATCAATCAATCTGAAAATTTCTGAATCCTAAGATATATCTGATAGCGAGAGTTTCTGATTAGGGTTAAAGACCTGGGGACATGTGCGTCATAAATAAGATACACAGCAGCTCACTTTCACCCTTCATGTGTCTAATACACGTTAATAAGGTTGAGAGGGGGGTGGGGGAGGAGAGAGAGAGAGAACAGTTGCTCTAAAGGTCACTGCGAGGCACTGCTTGAAATAAGATTTCAAGGTGAACGACTGGCAGCCCGAAATGAGTGCAATCGGGAACTGGAGAGCTGCTCTTGCACAAGCGTAAGACAACAAAATCGACGAGGTGGAGCCGGAAAGCGGTCATAAAACAAGTGCGACACTTGCGTAAAGGACTCCTGTAGATCTTCTGACAGTCCCTGCACTGAGAGCTGTCGTCGTCACGACAGCTTTCCCATGGAACTACAGTGCACAGCCTAGCCATCCTACAAGCTGACCTCTCTCTGAATGCCAGGGACTGGATGCCAGGTCCCAGCCCTTCCCAAGCTCCCGATCCTGCTGACTGCAGAGTGGCTGCCCAGCCTGAAGTCTCTCTCACACAGATACCGCTTACCCACGTGGCCAGGGCGCCCACTTCTAGCCACATCTGTTCCACCGAATCACACGTCCTCACCATTTTCCTCCAGGAGATGAGGCTTCTGTGGCTCCTGTACAGACTGGGGGTCCACGGACGGGAGCTGGTGGCTGAGGGACTCCTGCACAACTCCAGGTGGCACCATCTTCTGAGGAAGCACTTCAGGACACACCACGATCTAACAAGCACAACCACACCGATCAGCACGTTGCAGGGAGGGCTATGGAAGAATCCAGTAAATTTCCATTCTTCTTCCATTCACTCTTTTGCCAAATATTTAATGTGCATCTACAATGAGCCAAGCAAACTGACTACACAGTGGCTTAATAAACACAGTTTCTTTCTAGGTGAAGAGGACTCCCATTAAACATATCCACGCACAAATACATAATTACAGACTGTTATACCTTAGAAAGGAGAAGAAAGCAGTGCCTTAAGACAGAACAGATGAAACTACTTGAGAGAGGGTGGCCAAGGCAGGCTTTTCTGAGGATCTGTCGCTTTAAGTAAACACCTAAAGGGCAAAAGAAGCCCGCCAGGAAAAAAGTCAGAAGTGTCCAGGGCAGAGAGAACGACATAAGCAAAGACTCTCAGGCAGAAACAGGTATCTGGTACCGTCGAGAAACCATAAGAAAGCCAGGGTAGGCCAAGTTTAGTGAAGGGGGAGAAAAGTGAGAAGGGAGGTTGCAAAGGTCAATATAGGACACAGGAAGCCATACTCAGTTCCTTAGCGTACCCCGTTCAAGTAGGACAGACCAACACCAAGACCAGAGCTAGTTCCTGTCTGACCTGCTAAGTACTCCATCTTTCTGTTCTGGGCTCTCACTCAATCCTAGGGGACACACAGTTACTCTGCCACAACCGGTCTCCACAATCTGTCTTTTCTGGAAGGTACTAGCTCAGCAGCATCCTAGCAGATACTAAGATCCTGCACTGAGAGAGAATTGCCATCCCCCTCTTCCCCTCCCTTATGTTTCAAAGCACTTTAAATTTTAACCCTCTTAGCACTGGCAGAACGTGGCACAGGAGTTACATCAACAGGTGGCTACAAAACAGTTGCGGCAAAGATCATTCTGCATGGAAATTTGTGTGTCCTTGTGGACCCGCTCAAGATAAGAGTTAAGATGATGCCAAGTATGTCAAAGGGCACATCGGCACCGAAAAGCAAAGCAGCCCTTGAGGTCCCCTGACAATAGGACAGAGAAACCAAGGAGGAGGGGTAAAGGATAAAGCCTGGGAAAAGGCCTGCCAGAGACAAAAACCACCTGGAGATAAAGCTGAGGAACAATGTCGGGGATATAGACGACAGGCAGAAAGGAAGGCAAACAAAGTGAGCTGTGAAGGCCCTTAAGAAAATCCCCTCTATGGGCCTCAAATCCCTGACTACCACTAAGAAATTATTATTTTCTGTGTCCCTTCCAAAGACGGGCTGCATATCACAATGAGAGAGGTACATGTACATAGCGGCTGTAAATCCTCTGTTTCAAAAACCCTTTCTGTTTTTAACTGTACTTTTGAATATTTATTACTATAAAAAAAGGAGGGACAAGTTTGTTTGTTAATGTCCCAAATTAGGCTTAAAAAAGGAATAACGAGATGTCACCATGAACCTTTACTTTCTGTCCTGATGGAGGCAATAGAAAGGTTCAGACATTCCCATCTGGAGGACAATCATTCAGTATAGCCAAGGGTCTGGCTGAGGGTCAGCAGCAATTCCCTCTGCTGCCCCCTTGCCTCATGGAGTGAATTAAACCTCCTGAAGTTTAACCTCAGCTGAAGAGCCTGAGGATGTTCTGGAAGGCTGAAGTACCCCTTACCCAGAGATGAAGAATAATTGGACTGCGACCTTACAATGAAGTGCAATGGCTCTCAAGAATGAGGGACGGGCACCTGGGTGGCTCAGTCGGTTAAGCGTCTGACTCTGGCTCAGGTCATGATCCCAGGGTCCTGGGATCGAGCCCCATGTCAGGTTCCCCGCTCAGCGGGGAGTCGGCTTGTCCCTCCTCTTCCCCCTGCTCACGCTCTCTCGCTCAAATAAATAGAATCTTAAAAAAAAAAAAAAAAAGAATGAGGGAAATTCTCCAACTAGCTTCAAACTCTTGTGACCCAAGGTCTCATGATTTTTGTTTCTTTGCTCAAAAAAAAAAAAAAAAAAAAAGGGTTAAGAGAGTGTGACCCTAGCAACAAGAAGGTAGAGGGTCAGGTTATAAATGAGAAGAAAAGACAAGAAGATATAACAACATAAAGGTATCGGTCCTCTTTAAATTAATACATGATTTACTGGATCCGCCCCCTACAAAAAAAAAAACTAACAGGATTTTTGGAGTGGTGAAAACTTTAAGCAATTCTAAAGTTCATAAGGAAAAAAGAAAATATTGAAAAAAATTTGGAAGGGGGAGGGGTAGCCCTATCAATACCAAAACCCTTTACAGAGCTCAAGTAATTCAGATACTGATACATTAGCAGGTAATAAGGTCAATAAAACAGAATAAAAAGACCATAAATAGACCCAAATACATGCAGAAATTTGGTATGTAATAAAGATGGCGTTTTAATCAGAGAGGGAAAAAAGGGACTACTATAAGTTCCTGGGGAAACTGGATAGACATCTGGGGAAAGAAAGTTATAACCATATCAAACACCATGCACCAAAAAAATAAATAAAAATAAAAAACTAAGAAGAGACTATTAGAAAATTTTCTTATAATATTGTAGTGGAGAAGGCCTTTCTAAGTATAGCACAAAACCCAGAAACCATAAATTAAAAAATAAATGGACTACATAAAAATTAAAAACCCTGCAAAACAAAAATCTGCATAAGCAAAGACAAACAACAAAGTGGAAAAATAAACTTGCAACTCAGATGACAGACACACTGCTTATTTTTTTCAAATAGGTAAATACTGTAAACAGGTAATTCACAAAAAAAGGTAGACACATAGGGCGCCTGGCTGGCTCACTCAGTGGAGCATATGACTCTTGATCTCAGGGTTGTGAGTTCAAGCCCCACACTGGGTGTGGAGCTTACTTTAAAAAAAAAAACCACAACAACAAAGGGTACACACATAGACCTTTAAAATACACACTGAGGTCAAACTCACTCATAATATGAGAAATGCATACTAAAATTGCACAGAAATGGAATATTGCATCTTTCAGATTAGCACTAACAAAAAGTTGGATAACATCACATTATCAGGCTGTGAGCAAAAAATTTCTCTCATACCCTGCAGTAGGGAGTAAAAACCGGTATAAGCTCTACAGAGGGCAAGCTGTCAACAGCTGTCAAAATTACAAATGCATATGGCCCCTGAGCCAACAATCTGACTTCTTCTAAGCACTTATTCTATAATTAATAACATATGTAAAAGACAATCATTGCAGCTTGTTATAGTAAAAGTTCAGAAACATCCTAAAGGAATGACTTAAATGGCTTTCAATGGGAGTTAAATTATGGTATATCCATCCACACAATGGAATATAACACAGTTTCAGAGAGTGAGGCAGCGTTGTTTGCACGGACATGGAACAAACCAAGATATGAGAAAAAAGCAAGAGGCAGAAGCGCACAGTGATTTAAAAACATTTGTGTTTTCTTAAAGCATGTCATCTACACGTATGCTTATATATAGAGAAGAAAGTCTATCTCTGTAAGGATATACAGGTATCAGGTAACAGTGGCTGCGTCTGAAGAGAACTAGGCAGCCGGGGAATTAGGGGCGGGAGGAAACTTACTTTTCATAACAACCTTATGCACCTTTTGAATTTTGTATCATGTCATTCAAAAAATAGAAACAGTAATTTTAAAAATAAATAAAATCGCTGACTGTCTTCTCCAGATTAACACACTGGATACTGCTTCTTTGCTGGAATGGCAGGAAATCTCCACAGTGTACCTAATCCCAGGAGAACAAAAGAATATGGATGAAGCACCAGAGCTCAAAGGATCTCACCCCTGCTCAGCAGCACCTAACTCTCTTCCTCTCCTTCCTCATTGCTCCAATGTGTCCCCTTTCGCTCACCTGTTGTCTGCGTTCCTCTAGTTCTCTCTGTATATTTTCTACCACAGCCACAGCCTCTTCTCCACTTTCTGGGTGATGTTCTCTCACCCAGGTCTGGAACTCTTCAGGGAGGATGGTCAGGAACTGCTCCAGCACCAGCAGCTCCAGGATCTGCTCCTTGGTGTGCAGCTCAGGCCTCAGCCACTCACAGCAGAGCACCCGGAGCTGGCTCAGGGCCTCCCGGGGGCCTGAGGCCTCATGGTACTGGAAGTGCCTGAAGCGCTGGTAAAAAGTCTCAAACACTGGAGGATTGTACTCCTGCATCCACGTGCAGTCTTCTTCTTCCACCTTCACAATTAGAAGGTCTTCTTGCTCCTGTGAAGTCTCAGCTGGAGGGTCTAAGTCTATAACTTCCCCAGACTCTGTCATTATCATTCCAACTCAGAGGGATGTCTCTCCAGGTTAGCTGTCACACAGATCAGATCTGTTTTCTGCTCTTTAAGATCTTCTGAAGGGCACTTCCATTAGTGTGCAACCTACTGATATATTGGAAATCATTATTAGCAAAGAGATGACAAAGAGGTCATCGGTACTAAAGACCACTCAACAGTGCAACTTACTTTAAAATACAGACTACAAGACAGCCGTCACTCCACCCATAAAATTACTAATAGAGAACATTTCCAACATTTAAAAAATGTAAAGAAGAGCAATAAAAATCTGACATCAGGCCTAACCGAATACAGTTTTAATGGTGAAGAACATTACATTTCATATAAGTAATAGGACAAGACTTACTAACTGGTCCAGACGCAGTCTCTGCTTTTCTCTACCACAAGCCAAACTTAAGTCAAAACAGGGGTTAAAAACATTACAATGGCCAAAACGGGTCCTGTCCTTCATGCCACAAGAGCATGACAGACCAAGAAGAGACTTCATTGGTCCCGAAGAGAAGCACAGTTATAAGTACAGATTTGGACCCAGATTCTTCAGAAGCGCCCCCGACCCCATAGTCACGGAAACCGGGCCGGTCAAGGTTAGACACAGGACCCCCGTCTGGACACAAAGCCCATCCTCTTTCCTCCAGGCACCAGTCCCGGGGAGCTCTCCTGGAGACCAAGCTCTCGCAGCCACGCTTGGGAAGACAGGTTTCTTCCACAAACGGAGAGAAAACCGAAGCCGACACTTCGCAACACTTCCTCGCCGGAAGTAAGCGAGTCCGAGCTCTCCCCGTCCAACGGGGTCGAGCCATCAATCCCACCGCCAAGAGCACTTCCGAGTCCTCTCTAGGAATCCCGGAGGTCCTCGCCTCGCAGCGGGCGGGAACCTGCCCGCCCCAGACCCCGCCCCCGAGGAATTGTGGGCCAATCGGCGGGGAGTTGGCGTGCCTCCGGGACGCGGCTGTTCCCCGCCCACCGAGCCGCAGGTTCCCAGCCACCAGAGCGGGGAAGGAAACGGCACCGGCTTCTCTCCACCCGAGCCCAAAGCCATTTAAACAGCCCGGGCTCCTCCCCTTCCCTTGGAGTGGGGGCAAGGGACCGGGCCTTAGCTGTCCGGAGTGGTTGCTAAGGCAAGAATTGCTAATGTCTGATTGGCCGTAGAACTTGCGCTCCCCCACCCCAACGCTCTGTGCCCCACTTCC
The DNA here is from genome assembly GCF_029215605.1 of Mirounga angustirostris. Taxonomy (NCBI): domain Eukaryota; kingdom Metazoa; phylum Chordata; class Mammalia; order Carnivora; family Phocidae; genus Mirounga; species Mirounga angustirostris. The sequence continues at coordinate 173,967,649 of NW_026991713.1, forward strand.
AAGTAGGTTCGCCCCTTCCTGAGGGCCCGCAACCCTAATTTCTTTTTAATTTTAAATCCTTCGTTTTTTTCACCTGCATCCTCGCCCCTCCCCGCACCCCGTCTCCAGACACACCCACCTCTTCACCACCGCAGTGCTCACGGGGCCGAAATCACCGACGTCAGACGCGGAGTCGCAGGAGCCTACAACTCCCATGAAGCCCCGCGCAGGCCGCGCCCACTAGCCAATAGGGCCGTGGGTCTCTTTGCAGCCTCGGTCTCGAGAGCCTATCAGAATGCGGGAAGGCAAGGAGGCGTTTCCTCGAGCGCCTCCGCGGGCAAGGCCGATAGTGGCGGAGTGGGTTGCTCTCCAGGCTGGGGAGAGTGGAGTTGAGAGCAATGAGTTCCTGCGAAGTAGAGGACTCGTCTATGCAGGGCTTCTCTAGCCACAGGGATGCCCTTCTTAATAACCTCTCGTTTGTGTATGTGTTTACAAACGCCTAAATTGACACTGCGGTATGTCTGCTGTGGTTTCACTTTTTACATTTACTTTGCGTATGCTCACTTTTAAACACTGAGCCTTTGGTCCATTCAAAATTATCTTGGTGTACGGTGTGAAGTATAGCTCTAACTCTGTCTTTTTCCAAATCGCTACCCAGTTGTCTCATCATTTATGACAAAGTGTCTTTACCTCCCATTGATTTGTGATGCTGCCTTTTTCATACACTAAATCCTCGTGTTTTGGGGTCTATTTCTACATTTTCTATTCTGGTGCGATGTTCTATCCCTGTGATAATATGATGTTTTCATTTATTGAGGATCAGTCATTGTTTTTTTTTTTTTTTTTTTAAGATTTTATTTATTTATTCATGAGAGACAGAGAGAGAGAGAGAGAGGCAGAGGGAGAAGCAGGCTCCCAAGGAGCAGGGAGCCCGATGTGGGACTCGATCCCAGGACTCTGGGATCATGACCTGAGCCGAAGGCAGACACTTAACCATCTGAGCCACCCAGGCGCCCCAGTCATTGGTTTTAATCTCTCTCTTTTTTTTTAAGATTTTATTTATTTGACACAGAGAAAGAGCACAATTAGGGGGAGCGGCCGGCAGGGGGAGAGGGAGAAGCAGGCTCCCCACTGAGCAAGGAAGCAGATGCGGGGCTAGATTTCAGGACCCTGGGATCATGACCTGAGCCAAGGCAGATGCTTAACCGATTCAGCCACCCAGGCGCCCTTGGTTTTAGTATCTCTTAGGGCAAATGTCCCCCCAGTTCTATTTCTTCTTCAAGGTATTTTTGCTTCTTTAGTTCTTTTCCAAATTTAACTTTAGATTCAGTTTTTCTAGTTCCAGAGAGAAGTCTCTATTGGGATCATTTTTAATTTATATTCACTTAGGGAGAATTGACATTCTTATAAAGTTGATTTTCCTATCCAAGAACATGGTATGTTTTTCCATTTGTGGGAGAAGAAAGCCTAATTTTGGATCCTTCAGGAGTGTTTTAGTTTTCTTCATATATTTTGCACATAGCTTGTTACGTTCATTCCTAAGTATTTTATCTTTTTTGTTAAAATTGTGCATTGAGTTACTCTGGTGTTTAAAAGTATGTCTGTTAGTTTTTGTTGCATAATAAACCACACGAAACTTAGTGACCTAAAAGAGCAACCACTTATTTTACTTATGACTCTGTGGGCTGGTGATTTGGTCCACGCTTAGCTGGGTGACTTTTCTGCTGGGCTCCTTTTGTCTGTGGTCAGCTGTGGGTGAGATAAGCACTTCTCCTTCTGGGGATTGGCTGATTGTCAGTTGGAGTGCTAGGAGGCATGTGGGCCACACATTTTCCATCACCTGGCAGCCTAGCTCAGACTTGTTCACTTGGTGGTGGCAGATTACAAAAGCAAGAGACCAGAAGTTGCAAAGGTTCTTGATCCTGAGGCTTGAAACTCAGTGTCACTTCTGCCACATTCTGTTGGTCAGATCAAGCCACAAGACCAGCCCAAATTCAAAGGGTGGGGAAATACTCTCCACTTCTATTCAACAGAAATAGACTCCAGTTCCTCAGAGAGGAACTGCAAAGTGTATTTCTATACTTTTTGTTTTACTTTTTTGGCCATTTTTGCAATATACCACAATAAGATACTGTCAAGAGGAGAGAAAAGGGTGATGATCCAGTTAGTACTGGAAATGGACTTCTCACATAACCATCAGCCTGTATGGCAGGGTAAAAGGTCTGGAAAGAGCTGCACTTTGAATTTTGTCTTTATATTAAACCAGACCTTCAGAGAGCTGAATCTTAAACGACACTCTTTTATTTCCTTCACAGAATTAGCTCTTTTGAATTGTGCTTTAGTACTTGCCGTCAGCTAACATTGAAAGGGCATTAAAATCCATTAATTTTATTTATTACAGAGATCTTAAGATACTGTCCACGATGTCACACAGTGTCCTTTTCCTGGGCAGTCATGGGAAATTTCTCTTCCCACTTGGTATCAAGAATAGCTGCATTTCTCCTAAGCTACCATTAATAGTTTGCTTTTACCCAAGGCATGCTGCATATCATGTAACTGATCTTGTTTTCCTCTTACACTGGCAGCTGAGGCTTTTCGGAGCCAAATTGTGAGCTATTTTTTGCCAGTACATAGGAGTTTACAGTAGGCAACTTGTAATCTCATTTTATCCCTGGCCCCATTTATCCTTGCCCTATTTTTAAATTCTTTTCCTAATTATTTTTTTAAAGGTGAGACAGTATGTCATGATTAGAGCCCATAGTCACACAACCCAGAGGCAGGAGCTGGTAGAACCTGACTGGTAATCAGCTGGTGAGCAGACCACCTTGATGGGAGGGGATGAAAAATGCTTGTATTGCCCTCACAGTACTTGCTATTCACTTCCAGATTCCATAATTAGTTATATAAATGGATATTTTCTGAAGCTAGGTTTGCCTGTACTTAGGAATTTGCATTCTGTCCTTAATTCCTTTGCCCATCCTTGGCCACATGGCCCTACTGGAAGCCTTGTCCCGCAATACTGGGAAAAGAACTTTTGACTTCCTGCCAGATTGTGATAACATTCCCACAGAGATGAATAAGTAGACTTATACAAAGTTTCTGCCTTCCAGGGGCTTTCAGACCATTTGGAGAGATCAGATATAAATGTGGGACCAGTTATGTCATTAAATTATTATATATTGCTCCAAATTTCTAGAATGACAAACCTGAGCCTTGAGAATAATGAAGTTGTTTCTCTAGAAATGGATTTGTCATAAAGATAAATCCTAAAAAATCTGCCTTCGCCTCTTTCATGCCCTGTTAATGTCTAACCAAAACAGATCCCAAACAGACTAGTACAGCCACTTACCTGCTAAAGCATAAAGTAGGGGTTGACTCCGTGCTTTTGCACAACTTTTGGGTAAGTCATTAGCTTGTAATTTAAACTTTAGTCCATAGAGATGTCTTACGGAATTCTGACCTTGCTTGGGACTTTGCATTCATAAATCAGGATATTAATTGTACTCATTTAAATAGATAAATTTTTAAAATGAATTTACCTACAACATATAATTTGGATAATTCTTCCCTTGTTAAATAAATAATGCAGATGATTTAATGTAAATGTTAAACCAATGCACAGTATTTTTCATTTCAATTGCATGATTTCTTTTCTGAACATTGTTAAAGTATAAATGGATATGAAACATGTAAAACATGACTATTGTATTTTTATTATATATTGTTTCTTTTTTTTTTATTGTTTCTTGAAGCAAGAAAAAAACTACTAGAAAAATCTTTCTCTATTAAATAGCTAGATTGTGGGGCACCTGGGTGGCTCAGTCGTTAAGCGTCTGCCTTCGGTGCGGGTCATGATCCCAGGATCCTGGGATTGAGCCCCACATTGGGTTCCCTGCTCGGTGGGAAGCCTGCTTCTCCCTCTCCCGCTCCCCCTGCTTGTGTTCCCTCTCTTGCTGTCTCTCTCTCTGTCAAACAAATAAAATCTTTAAAAAAAAAAAATAGCTAGATTGTTTTCTGCTTCTGACTTTTCTGACTACATGGAATCCAAAGGTTAAGCTATTTCCACGATACTTAAATAAGTCTTTGGTATTTATATTTTCAAACACACTATAATGAGCTGCAGTCACATAATAGAATCCTGGGGTCAAAATCATATCATCATAAAATATTTTTAAATGAAGTTTAAAAATGACCAAAATTCCTGTTGCAAACTGAATTAAAGTTTAGTTTCAAATGCTTGGAGGCAAGATACCTGTGGTGGAGCTCCATTCCTTCCACAGTTTCCCCTGAAATACAACTCTGCTTCACATTGTCACACAAAATATTTATGTGTCCCGATAAGGACAAAGGTAATCTATTTACACACAATATTTAAATTTTGTACTGGTCAGAAAGGTTCATCTGATCACTGCTTCTCAATTCATGTGTATACAAATCACCTGGGGATATTTTTAAAATACAGATTCTGAGGTGCCTGGGTGGCTCAGTCCGTTAAGCCTCTGCCTTCGGATCGGGTCTTGATCCCAGGGTTCTGGGATTGAGCCCAGCGTCAAGCTCCCTGCTCAGCAAGGAGCCTGCTTTTCCCTCTCCCGCTCCCCCTGCTTGTGTTCCCTCTCTCGCTGCCTCTCTGTCAAATTACATAAATAAAATCTTAAAGAAAATAATAAAATAAAATATGTCTTCAGCCCACATGGACATTTTAAGCTTTAATCTCCTGGGTGAAGTCTTTCACCGTACCCTCCCCATCAGCCATGACTGATTATTTTCACCCCGGTCATACAAATGTACTGTTCATACATGCCAAAGTATTGCATTTACCACCCTGTCCTGTAACGATCTAAGTGTCTGACTCTTTTAGGAGACTGAGGATAGAGACTATGTTTACTCAGTTTTGTAATTATAGTGTCAAGCAGTATGCCTGGGCGTGTAGCAGTTACTCTACAAAGCTTTCTTGTATAAATACCATATGGATGGATGATTGTTTACCACTCACTGTACAGAGTTTTATCTTTTCCTGCAACAAAATTTACAAAACTTTATTCACGGACAATGTGTTTAAAAATGACATTTAAGGGTGCCTGGGTGGCTCAGTTGGTTAAGCGACTGCCTTCAGCTCAGGTCATGATCCTGGAGTCCCGGGATCGAGTCCCGCATCGGGCTCCCTGCTCGGCAGGGAGTCTGCTTCTCCCTCTGACCCTCCTCCCTCTCATGCTCTCTCTCATTCTCTCTGTCTCAAATAAATAAATAAAATCTTTTAAAAAAATGACATTTAAGTTGTAAATAAGAGTATCATTTAGTTCTGTTGAGCTAAACGACTGTAAGCGCCTCCAGGGGGGTACCCACACAGTGTCTCTGGAAGGGGCGGGACGGCAAACCACCGAGATGGACCTCACTCCTCCGGGGCGCCTAGAGAGGCCCCGGAAATGCCCGGGAGGGGAGGGCACTGCAGGGAGTCGGTGACGCACTTCCGGCCTGGTTTTTTAGTACTTTTTGTCACTGGGCGTCGCGGGTTGTGGGTGGAATACCTGCGGGTGGGAGGAGTATCGGAGGGGTCGGGCAGGGTAGGGCCCTGCTGGGGACGGGATAGTCGGGAGCCGCTGCTCTGGGGAAGTCTGATGAGTTGTGGGGCTTTTTGCAGGGTTTGCTGTCTTGTCCCCTGAAGGCAGAACTCCGGGAAAGTCAGCCCGCGCGGGAGGAAGATGAGTTCGAGCTTGACCGCGAGTCAAGTCCCTGATGCTGAGGCAGGAGCCTGGATGGCAGCTGCGAGGTCCAGGGTCGCCGCGCCGTCTCTGCGTGATGGACTTTTGATAGTGAAAGTGGAGGAAGACTCACCCGGAGGTCAGGAGCCCGACGCGCCTGGGGACTGTCAGGATCCGGAAAAGTCGCGACAGCGTTTTAGGCGGTTCCGTTACCAGGAGGTGGCTGGACCCGAAGAGGCGCTAAGCCGGCTCAGGGAACTTTGTCGCCGGTGGCTGAGGCCCGAGATGCACTCGAAGGAGCAGATCCTGGAACTGCTGGTGCTGGAGCAGTTCCTGAGCATCCTGCCCCAAGAGCTACAGGCTTGGGTGCGGAGGCACTGCCCGCAGAGCGGGGAGAAGGCTGCGGCCGCGGTGCGCGTTTTTCAGAGAGCGCTTGATGGGGCCTCACCCCAGGTGAGGAGTGAAAGTGTTCTGGTGGCGGGGGTGTAGGGAACAGAGGTATACGGGATGCTGTGAGTTTCAGACCTTCTTTCCTTACTACATTTTGTCCTAACTTCAGGGTGTGCGTGAAACTTTCTTTTCGTAGGAAACAGTGACAAGTAAATCTATCCGGGAAATGATCCTTGAGTTACAGACCTCTGAGCACAAAACCAACGTGGGAGCATTGTTTACCCATTGTAAGACACCCTGTTGTCTTAACTAGATTATTTGAGGAAGAAAGGTGACAGGTGGAACGTGGCTTCATGTCGTTAACTACTTAGGCTAGAACAGCAATTCTCTACCACTTTGTTTTACTTTTTAGAAGTTTAGCGACCCCCGTCCTCCTACGGTTGATAACGGTATTCCAGAGATGCGAGAGGGGCTCTAATGGAGTTTACTGATCATGCCTATGTGGTGAAGCCTCCATAAAAATCCCAATAGTGTGAGATTCAGAGGGCTTCCAACTGGTGAACACCTCCTTATACCCAGAGGGTGAAAAACCCCAACTCTTTGGGGACAGAAGCTCCTGTGCTCCTGACCACCCAGATCTCACTATGTATTTTTTCTTTTTTTTTTAATGGTACAACCAACCATCTTTGGAAGACAATTTGGGAGGGTTTTGTTTGTTTGTTTGTTTTTATTTATTTATTCATGAGAGAGAGAGAGAGGCAGAGGGAGAAGCAGGCTCCCAAGGAGCAGGGAGCCCGATGCGGGACTCGATCCCAGGACCCTGGGACCATGACCTGAGCCGAAGGCAGAGGCTTAACCATCTGAGCCACCCAGGCGCCCCTCACTATGTATTTTTTCGTTTGGCTGTTCATCTGTATCCTTTATCATATCTTTTTGTAATAAACTGGTAAATCTAAGTGTTTGCCTATGTACCGTGAGCTCTTCAAGCAAAGAGTCGAATTGGTAGGGGGAGGTCATGATTTGTGGCCAAGTCAGACAGGAATTGTGTGTAACCTGGAGACCTACTACTTGCGGTTGGCTTCCAAAGTTGGGAGGGGAGGATAGTCTTGGGGGACCGGGCCCTTAACCTGTGGGATCTGACTCTATATCCAGGTAGATAGTATCAGAATTGAGTTAAACTTTAGGACACCCAGCTGGTATTACAGAATTGCCTGATATGTGAAAACCCCTACATCTGGTGTCAGAAGTGAAGTATTGTAGTGAAAATATTCAGAGTATTGAAAGTAGAAGAGACACACAGAAGTGTGATTTTCCTTTACAAGGAAGCAGAGGCAAGGCTCAGGAAAAAACAAATTTTATTATACTCAGATCTTAGAAACAGGAGGCACAGCATGACACTCAGAGCTTCCTGGGAAGGACACTTGGGGTGGTCAGGAGGCAGAAAACTGGAGGAAAGGGAAAGGTTTAGGCCAGAGCCTGTACTGAGGTTTCCCAGGGAAAGACAAGGCAGGGCAGGGGGAACAGTTTAGAATTGGTTGGTTTGAATAATTTCAGCAGTCTCTAACCTGTAGGGCTGGTCCCTAGTTGGTTTGACAACTGGTTCTAGAATGAAGAAGATAGAGTATACAGGCAGGTAGAGGAGGTATGGCTTGAGATTAAGTAGTCTTGGCTGAGCCTTTTGCTCTCTCTAAGAATTGACTAGCTGTGGGAAGGGCAGTCTCCCTAGCCAGAAAGATTTTTTTTTTTTTTAAGATGTCAAAACTTAACATATAGAAAATTTAAAAATATATTTCCCTTTCCTGTCGTTTAGTGAGAGATCCTTAGAGTCCATTTGTGACCCATCACTGAAACCTAGACTGACATCTCTCCACACCAGTGTTAGAACCTTCCCTTTCCAAGAACTGTGGCTTTACCTTCTGTGAATGGTCAATTTACATTTAAATAAGCTACCTCAAAAGATCATCTTGCTGGATAATTATCTTATTGTGCAATGGTCAAGGGAAGGGAAAGTAAATTTTAATGAACACCTGCTGTCAGTGAGCTACCTTCATCTTCTTAAATTATTTGTATGCATTTCACACATGAGGTAACCAAGTCTCAGAGCCAGCACTGCAATTGGGGACTTCCTGCTTACCTGTATATTTTTAATCTATATCAGATTTCCTATTTGATAAATCACAGTGATATAACTCAAAGATTTTGCTCTTTCCCCACATTAGTATGGACAGTCCACAGAAAAGCTTTTCAGGATTGCAAGAGAATTTCAGCCTCTGTCTTTGTTCCTTTGAAACTCCAGTCAGTACAAGACTCACTGGAAAAGATTCAACAGCCATGGTTGTTAACTTGATTCCCAGGGCTTTCTGCTCAGTGTTTGCAGACTCCTCTGGAGTCTGGTTTCATCCTGAGATGAGTGGTCACTTATGCTGTCCTGGGACAGCAGGCACTGAGTAGAGGTCTCATGTTGTTTCAGGAGTTGGTGACGGTTGAGAATATGGCTGTGTCTCTAACCTGGAAGGAGTGGGACCGTCTGGACCCAGCTCAGAGGGACTTCTGCCCGGAGAGCGCACTGAAGGACTGTAGAAACACGGTCTCGCTGGTCTCGCTGAGTAAGTGCTGACTTTGTTTCAAGCTGTGTGTGATTTGTGGAGGGCCAGTCACACACCCAGGTTGAGATCTGTTAGCATCTCTTTTGTGACCCAACAGGTCCTTGCTGTTCTGTATTGTTAGATGATAGATTCAGCTTTTTATTTTGGTTCATTTTAAATAAAATACATACAGAAAAATATAAAAAATATAATGGGCACCTGTGTATCTACCACCCGGGTTTATCAAATTCTAATATTTCAGTATTTTAATATATTCCTGTATGATTCTTTTGCACCTTGCCTTTTTTTTTTTCCAGCGTTACATTTTTGGGATTTATCCATGTCGACACATGTAGCTCTCGTTCATTCATTTTAACACTTGTCTATTTCACTGTATGAATAGTCCAGAATTCATTTATCCACTGTCCTATCAATGGACATCAAAGCTTCTAGTTTTTCACTGTTACAAATAGCATCACATCAAAGATTCTTGAATCATTCTGTGTTCATTTATAGGAACTCCTAAAGAGAATAGACTTAGGCATGTTTGCCCATCTTGCTGTTCAGAAGGACTGTAACCAGTTTGGGCTCCTACCAGCAATGTGTGAGAATTCTTTCTCTGCATCCTTGTCAACATTTGCTGTTCAGCTGATGGCGTGATGTCGTAACACAGTAGCTCACATGTTCCTTTTGAAATATTACATCACACATCTGCTCAGAACCTGTTTCACGCAGAGTAAAAGCCTAATGTGACAAGGCCCCGTCACCCTGCCCACTCCTCTCCTACTCTGCCCCTCACTCACCGTGCTTCAGCCCCACTGACCTTGCTGCTCCTTGAACATGGTGGGCATCCTGCCTCCTGTTCTTTCTCTATTTGATCCCTCTGCCTGGAATAATCTTCCTCCAGATCTCCACTAAGCAAACTCCCTGACTTGTTTCAAGTCTTTGCTCAGATTTCAGTCTTCAGTGAGGCCTGACCTGACCATCATGTTTAATACTGCAGTTTGCCTTCACTGTCTCCTTCTCCCACACTGCTGACTGATCCCTTAACTTCCTCGACTTGGTCCATAGCATTTGTCACCCTCTGACTTCTTATATAATTTATGTTGTTTATTTTATTGTCTGACCGCCCCTTCTAGAATGTAAACTCCACAAGGTTGGGGGGATTTTGTCTGCTTGGTTCTAATATATCCCAAGCCCTTGGAATACTGCTTGGCACACAGTAGGCGCCTAATAAATACTAGGTGGATTAACGAATGAATGGTATCTTATTGTTTTAACTTGCATTTCCCTGATTCCCTACTGGGTTAAAGATCTTTTCAGATTTTTGTTTTGAACATTCTATGAATTGCCTGTTGATATCCTATCTCCCTTCCTTTCCTGTGTTATTTTTTTAATTGCTTTGTGGCAGTTCTTTGTTTTTTTTTTTTTTTTTTAAGATTTTATTTATTTATTTGACAGAGAGAGACAGAGAGAGAGAGGGAACGCAAGCAGGGGGAGTGGGAGAGGGAGAAGCAGGCTTCCCGTGGAGCAGGGAGCCCGACGTGGGGCTCGATCCCAGGACCTTGGGATCATAACCTGAGCCGAAGGCAGACGCTTAACGACTGAGCCACCCAGGCGCCGTCTTTGTATTTTTGATATTAACTCTTTGTTGTTTTACTGGTTATATAAGTGGCTTTTCTTTTCACAATGACATCTTTAGTTATGTAGAATTTAAAATTTTTAATATACGGTTGACTCGTACATGCAGGGGTTAGGGGTACCAGCCCCTTCCCCCCACGGTCAAAACTCCACATATAACTTTTAACTCCCCAAAAACTTAATTACTCATAGCCTACCATTGACTGGAAGCCTTATGGATAACATAAACAGTCGATTAACATGTATTTTGTATGTTACATGTATTACCTACGATGTTCTTAAGAAAATCATAACGGGGGCACCTGGGTGGCTCAGTCGTTAAGCGTCTGCCTTCAGCTCAGGTCATGATCCAGGGTCCTGAGATCGAGCCCCACATCGGGCTCCTTGCGCAGTGGAAGCCTGCTTCTCCCTCTCCCACTCCCCCTGCTTGTGTTTCCTCTCTCACTGTCTCTCTCTCTGTCAAAAAATAAATTAAAAATCTTAAAAAAAAAATGCATTCAACATGCACAAAAAAAAATCCTTCTTAAAGAAAATCATAAGGAAGAGAAAATACTCTTACGGTATTGTACTGTCTTTACCAAAAAAATCCGTACATGAGTGGGCCTGCACAGTTTAAACACTTGTTCGAGGGTCAGCTATGCTCAGATTTTTCAATCTTTTATTTGGTGGTTTGTGTTTTTCCAATCTTAGGAAAATACCAGGCCCTTCTCAGTCCTGATTCCAACTTTGCAGAGACAACAGCTTTAAAATCTTTTATTTGTTTTTCACTAGTATTTATTTTCATAGTTCTAAATAGAACTCTTATTGGGCTATTTTTTCCCCGATTTCAGGCAGTATCTCTTGACTGTCTCCTGAGGAAGACAGGAATTATGCCTCCCAACACACACACACGCACATTTAGCCGTCTGTAATTCTCTCATTATAGTTAAATCAGTCCTTTTGTATATCGATGTATAATGTTTCAGTGTTCCACTTGTGAAAATATTATCTGTATTCACTCACGTAGCTTATATGATTATATGTCTTATTTTACAACTTTTAGTTTTGCTTTTCTTTTCTTTTTTTTTTTTAGTTTTGCTTTTCTAACTATTGAACATGAGATCACTCACAGGCTCCCTGTTAGAAACGTAAAACTCGGGCGCCTGGGTGGCTCAGTTGGTTAAGCGACTGCCTTCAGCTCAGGTCATGATCCTGGAGTCCCTGGATCGAGTCCCACATCGGGCTTCCTGCTCGGCAGGGAGTCTGCTTCGTCCTCTGACCCTATCCCCTCTCAGGTGTTCTCTCTCTCTCATTCTCTCTCTCTCAAATAAATAAAAAAAAAAAAAAAAAAGAAACGTAAAACTCTATGTTCAGATGTATCAGATACACCATCAGTTTCATACTCCCCTTGGAGGAATCCTCCAGAAGCTTCTTCTGCTCCAGTGTGAATGGGCTTCTCTCCAGGCTTGTTACACAACTGTTGTCCCCAAAACCTTCTTTCACTATCACCCTGGAATTCCTTTTCTCTTTCCTGGACTCCATACCATTTTTGTCCTTGGTTTACCTACCTCAATTTGATGGAGGACATCTTCCAGTATCTTCTAGAGAACATATACTCTGGAGCTTAATTTTTTTGAAAGTTTGCGTGTCTGAAAATGTCTCTATTCCTCTCACACATCCGGATCATAGTATGGCTGGATTCCCCATTAGAAATGATTTTACCGACAGGGTTAATGGGTGGCTCAGTTGGTTAAGCATCAGACTCGACTTCGGTTCAGATCATGATCTTGTGGTCATGAGATTGAGCCCCACGTCAGGCTCTGGGCTCAGCATGGAGTCTGCTTGGATTCTCTCTCTGCCCCAACCCCTGTGCACACTCCCCTCACCCTCTCTCAAATGAATGAATGAATGAATGAATGATTTTACATTTTGAAAACTGAATATTCTGGCTAGCTTGCCATGTTGCTAGAAGAAACTGGATGCCATTGTGATATTTTATCCTTGGTGTGTGATGTTTGTTCTGCATAGAAGCCTTTAGAATCTCTTCTTTATTCCTGCTAGCATAAAGTTTCAGAATGAAGTGACTTAGTGTAAGGGTTTTTTTTTTTTCATTCATTTTCCTTGTAACATAGACACCCATGTCTTTGAGTTGCGAGAAAATTTTTATAGTATTTTTTTTTTTTATTCATTTGAGACAGAGAGAGAGAGAGAGAGTAGGAGCAGTGGGGAGAGGCAGAGGAGAGGGAGAAGCAGACTCCCCACTGAGCAGGGAGCCTGATGTGGGGCTCGATCCCAGGACCTGGAGATCATGACCTGAGCCGAAGGCAGACGCTTAACGACTGAGCCACCCAGGCGCCCCTTTATAGTATTTTTTTTTATATACTTACCTACCTGTTTATTTTTATGTCATTTTTTTCCTGTTTTCTTTCTGGGATTTCTTTTATTTGGATGTTGGAACTTGTGGACTGATTGCATCAGCTTCTTCCCTGTCCCTTCTTATTTCTTTTTTTTAAGGTTTTATTTTTAAGTGATCTGTACACCCAACCTGGGGCTTGAACCCACAACCCTGAGATCAAGAGTCACATGCTCCACCAAATAAGCGAGCTAGGTGCCCTCTGCAAAAGCTTTTTTTTATTTTGATATAATCCCAGTTGCTTATTTTTGCTTTTGTTTCCCTTGCCTCAGGAGACATATGTAGAAAACAGCCAATTCAGAGAAATTACTACCTGTGCTCTCTTCTAGGATTTTTATGGTGTCAGGTCTCACATTTAGGTCTTTAATTCATTTTGTGTTTATTTTTGTGTACAGTGTTAGAAAGTGGTCCAGTTTCATTCTTTTACATGTAGCTGTCCGGTTTTCCCAGCACGGTTTATTAGAGAGACTGTCTTTTCCCCCATTGTATACTCATGCTTCGTTTGTCATCGAGTAACTAACCACACAAGTGTGGGTCCATTGCTGGGCTCTCTATTCTGTCCCATTGATCTATGTGTCTGTTTTTGTGCCAGTACCATACTATTTTGATTGCTACAGATTTGTAGTGTATCTTGAAATCTGATGTTGTGATACCTCCAGCTTCGTTCTTTCTCAGCACTGCTTTGGCTATCAGGTGCTGTTTTATTTGGGAATTCCCATATGTTAGGCCTGGGCTGGCAAGTTTTACCTCAGAGAGATTTATTCAACAAATATTTTGAGCATCAGCGGTAAGCCAGGTGCTGTTCTAGGTGTTGGGGACATAATAGGGAATAAAACCTATGAAATCCCTGCCATAAAAATCCCTTCCCTTTCTGCCTGGAGGATGTCGGCTTCGGAGCTCACAGTTTGGGGCATGAGCAGGGAACAGTGCACTGAGCTTCTCCCAGCTGTGTGTCCATTTTCACTTGATTGTCCTGAGAGGAAAGTGGTCCCTGTCCCCTGTTCTCAGCTGTGCCTGACATCCCCAACCCAGAACTTACCTGGCTCAGTCTCCCTGGAGGGTAAGCTGCAAAAATTCTGGATTGGGGTGGAATCTGGTGGCTTGACTGCTCCTCTGTAGACTCTCAGTCAGTCTGAGATTTGTCTCCCACCCAGACCCTGCCTCCAGACATTGAGGGCACGTGGTGTATCTGTTACGATAACTCATCACGTGACTAGAAGGTCTCTTGTTAAACCGTCCTTCATTCATGGGGTACAGGCTGTCCTGCCCTTCTTTTTTTTTAAGATTTTAGTTATTCATTTGACAGAAAGAGAGCACAAGCAGGGGGAGAGGCAGAGGGAAAAGCAGGCTCCCGATGAGCAGGGAGCCCAATGCGACTCGATCCCAGGACCCTGGGAACACGACCCGAGCCAAAGGCAGACGCTTAACGACTAAGCCACCCGGGCGCCCCTGTTCTGCCCTTCTTGACACCCCTTCCAGATATGCCTCTGTCATGACATTGTGCCTCCTACAACGGTGGAGTGGAGCACAGGGAAAAGAGATGGGTTTGTGTGTGTAGGCACAAGCATAAAAGGAAAGAAACGGGGTTCATACTGGTAAATATGAGCACATCTGGCAGGTTGATTAAAATAATTTAACTTGGGGAGTGGTTCATGGAGAATATTTTGGGGGGTTATTTTACTGCAGGCACTTGCTTGTTTCGGTCTTGCAAAGGGATGAAATGTCAGCCATTTTATTTTTCTTTTTAATGTTTCAGGTTTGGAAACCAGAACCGAGAACAAAGAATTTATTCCAAAGCAAGAGGTTTTAGAAGAAGTAGACCCGCAGGGGCAGCTACAAGAAGGGTCCCACAGGAAGGTTCCCCCATTTTCTGGGTGTGATGATACCCACAAGAACAGGGTAGAAAAGCAGTCAGAAAATCCCTCACCGCTGAAACTTGAAAATTCTCCTGAAGAGGAAGGACTCTCCAGCACCACAGATCTCAAGAATGGTCCCACGGAAGAGGGAGACTCCAAAAATAATGAATTTGGGAACAGTGCCCCCAGTTCAAACTTTGTTCCTTATCAGCACATCCAGACAGTGGAGAGGCCCGTTAACAGGAACCAACAGGGGGACAGTTGTAAACAGAGTCGAGACCCGGTAAAACGTCAGAGGGTGAAACCTCACAGCTCTGTTGACAGTGAAGAACATTCCCGCAGGGCAGGTCTTTCTGAGACCCAGCGGCAGTTCTGTGAAGAAAGGCCTTATAGATGTGACCACTGTGAGAAGAGTTTCAAGCAGCGTTCTGACCTTTTTAAACACCAGCGAATCCACACGGGAGAGAAGCCCTATGAATGCCAAGAATGTGGGAAGAGCTTCAGTCAGAGTGCCGCCCTGATTAAACACCAGAGGACACACACGGGCGAGAAGCCCTACACCTGTCCCAAATGTGGGGATAGCTTCAGACAGAGCTCCCACCTCAACCGGCACCAGAGAATCCACGTGGGAGAGAAACACTTCAAGTGTAACGAATGTGGGGAAACCTGCCGCACTTCCAACCGCTTCAGACACCAGAGGATACATAAAGGGGAGAGACCCTATACGTGTGAAGAATGTGAGAAGAGCTTCAAACGGTGCTCAGACCTCTCTAAACATCAGAGAGTCCACACCGGTGAGAAGCCATATGGGTGTTCTGTGTGTGGGAAGCGCTTCAGTCAGAGCGCAACCCTCATTACACACCAGAGGACCCACACTGGGGAAAAGCCTTATAAATGTCTTGAATGTGGGGAAAGCTTTAGACAGAGTCCACACCTTATCCGACACCAAAGGATCCACAGAAATAAAGTCCCACTGTTCTGACATGGCTGCTGTCTGGCTGTTTTGGTTGGTTGGTTAGTTGGTTGGTTGGTTAGTTTTTTCCATTGTCCAGAAACTACATTCTTTGGCATTTGGAGTATTTCAGTCAATTGTGGATCGTATTTCCATGGGCATCCCACCCAAGACAGATCAGTCAGTCTGACTTGAGTCTCAGTACCTACTCAGATAGAGCATCGAAGTGAAGTAGGAATGTGTAAATGGGGAGCCCTTCCAAAGGATGGTTGCATGGAAGGGCCTTCCGACATGTGACAGTTCTGTCCTTGTCTCTTCCCTCTTCTTACCTCCACTTTCAGACCCAAGCCTTGCCCACTCCACTTACTTCCCTGAGAAATATTTTAGTCACTTAGAGTTGTCTTTCCTTTTTTTTTTTTTAAATTATCTTTCTACCTCAATGGTGGACAGGATTTCAAATACACGATAATCCAAAACACCGTGTAAAGTTTGGTGCATGCAAGAGGCATTCTGTATTTTTTACTTTCTAAACATTAATTTTGCAGAGTTTCTCTTCCCCATTCTAGGAGTTCAGTTTTATAACTCCTGTTGATTTCCTTTTAAATGAGAAGCAAAGGAAGGCCCCACCCAAACACACCCACTAATTCCTGTCACTGTATCGTTTTCGAAGCTAGTTAAATTTAAGGGCCTCTATTTGAAAACTTTTGGTTTTTGATGAAAGTCCTCCCTAAACCTTTCGTAAGCTTTGGGTGTTGGCGGGGAGAGGAGGGAGGCTCTTGTGATATCAAATAGCCTAAAACACGTTTTTTTCTGTCAAGGCTTCTTAATGTATGGGACATAAGGAAGTGCTCTGGAGCGTGTTCCGCAAAAGGTCACCAAAGGCAGAAGCTCCTTCAGCTCTTGCTTGTTTTGCGACCAGTATTCACTGACATAATACTCTGTTCATAAAATGCACCCATAGACATTTTTCCATTTGACTCCTAGCAACCCTATGAGGTAAGTAGGGACTTATGTCATTCCCAGGTAGAGAGGAAGAAGTGAAGGCACACAGTTGATGCTTCAGAACTTAGGTGAGCAGGGGCACCTGGGTGGCTCAGTCAGTTAAGCACCCGACTCTTGATCTCAGCCCAGGTTTTGATCTCAGGGTTGTGAGTTGAAGTCCAGTGCTCCATGCTGGGTGTGGAGCCTACTTAAAAAAGGAAAAAAAAAAAAGAACTCAGGTGATCTGACTGCTTGTCCAGTAACGTGAGTTTCTTCTTTGCAGTTAGCACTGGGCTCCCACCCCACCATGGCTTGCCTCTTCTCCCCGTCCCGTCCCGCCTCCCCTCTGCCCAGCTGGAGCACCTCCGTGGTAGTAATGGTGGAGGGCCATTGGCTTGTGCACATGCATCATGACGAGAAACACCAGCTCTCAAAGGGTTTCAAATTTGATCATTCTTTAACTTCCCCAGAGCCATCTTTCCACCCATGTGACTGGTGAAGGAAGGATATGGGGTTGGCTTTATTGTCTCTGGTGGATTAAACGAGGCATGCCACGAAGCCTAAGCCGATCTTACCTTTCCACTTTTTTTTTTTTTTTAAGATTTTATTTATTTACTTGAGAGAGCACAAGCAGGGGGAGCAGCAGGCAGAGGGAGAGGAAGAAGTAGGCTCCCCGCCCAATGTGGGACTCGATCCCAGCACCCTGGGGTCATGACCTGAGTCAAAGGCAGATGCTTAACCGAGTGAACCACCCAGGCTGCCCCCTCCCTTTTTTTCAAGATTTATTTATTTGTGAGAGAGAGCACAAGCAGAGGGAAGAGGGAGAGGGGGAAGCAGATTCCCTGCTGAGCAGGGATCCCGACTCAGGACTCAATTCCAGGATCCTGAGATCATGACCTGAGCCGAAGGCAGACAGTTAACCGACTGAGCCACCCAGGCGTCCCTTACCTTTCCACTTCTACACACGAGCCTGTATTGTATCTAAGTTCTTTTTGAACCTGTTTGGGGGTTTTTGTTTTTGTGTTTTTTATTGTTTTTTTTAAAGATTTTACTTATTTGACAGAGCACACAGGGAGGGGGAGCCGCAGAGGGAGAGGGAGAAGCAGGCTCCTCGCTGAATAGGGAGCCTGATGTGGGGCTTGATCCCAGGACCCTGGGATCATGCCCCGAGCCGAAGGCAGTCACTTAACTGAGCCACCCAGGCGCCCTTTGTTTTTGATCAAGGGAATATAAGGACATTATTGGATATTTGGGAAAATAACAGGAAATTACCCATAATCCTACCACACTGATCACCCGTTACTGGCATTTTGTCATATTTCCTTCTGAATTTTTTCTCTGCATACTTCTCATATAATGAAAATCATAGTGTTTATATTTTACATCTTTTTAATATTATGTCTTAAGGATTTTACATGGTTTTCATAACCTTTACGCTTAATGGCTGCATCATTTTCCATCAAGTGGACATAATGATGGAGCCATTTTCCTTTTATTGGATAGTTCAGGCATTTCTCCTCATTGTTGCAAGCAGTGCTATAGTGAATGTCAGTATAATTTGGATTGTTCTTTAGAATCTAAGGCTAGATTCCCAGAAGTAGAATTCCTTGGTCAGTATGTGAGCTAATACACTTTCCTAGTTTCTCTCCCCCAAAGCGAGTACCAAATTATTCTATTCTGAGTGTCCTACTCTAGCCTTGTCACCTTACCTCATCTTAATTTTCATTCCCTAAATGTTCAAAAACCAAAACTAAATTATTTGCCTTCCAGAGCTCACTTCCTTGATCCTGGATGTGATGGAACAGTAGTGCACGTCTTCTCCTTGGACCCTCCTTGAAACCAGCAGGAGGGACGGTGAGAGGGCTGGGCTGGGTGCCCTTAGGCTTTGGGGTGTAGACGGCCCTCTCACTAACCCCACCAGAGAGTGAGGGACCAGAGGGTCGTGAGGCATCTGAGGTTCCTTTAAGGGACGTGGGGCAGGGCCATCTTCTAGGCACACGCAGTGGGGTGGGGCTGAGCAGGTGAGCCCACTTCCCATTGTGCTAACCTGGCAGGATTCTGAACAGTCTTTGGCAACCAGTGGTGCCCCAGCAGGTGTCACAATGGACTGTGGGGTCTTATGACACAACATGGCTTGGGAGCCTCCGTGGCCACTCATCGTGGATGCCCACATATCCACATTGCCCACTTCAAGTGGTTCGCCTAGAACGTCTGTTATCTTCAGAATCCACCCTGATTATTCTGGTGGGCAAAGGGCTTATCATAATTGGGCTCCCCACTTTGATGATTATTTTTAATTGTCCAAGGCCCACTTGCCAGACTGTATGGCTTAGTTTAGCTCTTGGCCACAGCCCAAGAATAGCCTTTAGGGCATGCCTCTAGTTCTCCCATAGCTGAGTGTATGCCTGTAACAGACTCCCCAGACCAGATTGCGGATTTCCAAATCAGTTCTCATCCATGCAATGGAGAGCTGCCATCAGGAAACCAAAGTGCCATTTTTTTAAATGTATGTATGTATTTCTTTTTAAAGATTTTAAGTAATCTCTATACCCAACATGGGCCTCGGACTTGCAACCCTAAGATCAAGAGTCAGATGCTCCACCAATTGAGCCTACCAGGCACTTGATTGATTGATTGCTTGCTTTATTAGGGAGCTTTATGGCTTCCACTTAGCAGTGGAGGGAAGCACTTTTCATAGGTCCCCATCTCCCTAGGTTGTTTTAAGTGGGACTTATCTCTCACTGGCTTATTTCCCCCTCAGTCAGAAGTCAACTTTGTTTAGGTTCTTCTAGCCAATTCATGCCGACCAGTACAAAATTACTGCTTTTTGAACCCAATATACAGTCTATTACTATTTTCCTCCTGCAAGGCTCAAGATTCCTTAATTTTCTGAGGTGCCACTTCCTTTTTCTCAATAGATCTTTGTTTTTATATGTTGGGTGAGAAGTCATGGAATTGGTAGGAGCAAGAAAATAAAACCAAGAAGAAACTAGAGGGGATTTATAGGAGAGCGTCCAAATAGTTTATATTGCAGACCTAGGATGATGCTTAGGATATTAGAATTTCAAATGGGTTTCTTGTATTGGTGAGCTGTAGGGAAGAGTCATATGGTCAGCTCAACCTATGTAACCTAGGGCTCCTCGAGGACTACAGTCGACACTTTCTGAACGCAAGCAACTCACTTGTGGGGAGAAGTGTTGAAACACTGGGAGGGGAGTATAGAAGAGACAGAGCAGGGAAGACCGCTAATAAAGCAGCTGCCAAGGTGAGTGAATGCATAATCCCATGGCAAAACCGAAAACAAGTGTAAAATACATGTTTCAGAGATATTCCACCCAAGGGGAGAGGATCCTATTTGTGAAATTCCCATCAAGCATTAGCTGAGGCCTGCTCACACAATGTAGTTACCCTACAGAGCAGTGGCCTTTTGTGGTTTTAGAAAAAGCCTGCAGGCCAAGAGACACACGGTGCAACTCAGATGAAGCCCAAAAGAGGGAGTAAGCAGAGGGCAGGCAGGCCAACTATTAACAGTTGACTTAGAACTCTGAATAGAAATCTAGTAGCACGCTAATTTTAGTTTCTGGGTACATTTTAGTAATTTTTTTAAAGCAGGCTCCACACCCAAAGTGGGGCTTGAACTCACAACGCCTCAGCCAGGTGCCCAAATTTTAGTGATTCTTAATATCTCACGAGTTACTTGTGAGTAGCCCTTATTTTACTTTTAAAAAGTCAATGTAGTATCAGGTAATTTTTCTACATAAAACCAAGAAAAGTATCTTTTTACACCTTTCTTTGACTTAAAAACGTTTTCCCCCCAGTTATACAGGAAATAAGAAAAGTATTCCTACATCGTTCATAATCCATCAAATGGTCTCCAGCCTAGGGAACCACAAAGTTTTTATGCCTCCCTTCCGCCTGGACTTGGGACAATGAAGGTATGAGGAGCTCAACGGAGACTGAACATGACAGACTATTACATGTTCTATTAATTCTTGACTCCAGCAAGAAGGTTAGCTACAAAAAGAGGGTCCCCACAGCAAAACCATTTCAATTCCTGTTTATTAATTTTTATAAAACAATGAAGTTACACATAATTACAAGAGTGGTAAGTTCTGGTCTTTAAATGGTCTTTTTCCAGTTAGTATCACATTGATATCCGTTCTCTGTGAGTACCCTGATGCTTAATAAAGCTTGTGCGCCAGATGAAAGATTTTCCACATTTGTCACATCTGTAGGGTCTCTCTCCAGTATGAATGACCTCATGGCGATGAAGATTTGCCTTAAAACTAAAAGTTTTTCCACATTCTCTACATTCAAAGAATTCCTCCTTGGTATGGGTTCTTTGATGCTGAATGAGATCCACATTCCGGCTAAAGGACTCTCCACATTCGCTGCATTTGTGAGTGTTTTGTTTAGTATGAATCTGTTGATG
The DNA here is from genome assembly GCF_029215605.1 of Mirounga angustirostris. NCBI lineage: Eukaryota > Metazoa > Chordata > Mammalia > Carnivora > Phocidae > Mirounga > Mirounga angustirostris. The sequence continues at coordinate 173,988,556 of NW_026991713.1, forward strand.
GCTCAGAAGGGTCGAATGCCGACCAAAGGCCTTTCCACATTCGTGACATTTATGGGGTTTTTCTCCACTGTGGGTTAACTGATGTCGAATAAGGGTTGAATTCTGACTAAACGTTCTTTCGCACTCACTACATTTATAGGGCTTTTCTTTGGTATGGATCCTTTTATGTTCAATAAGATATGCCATCTGACGGAAAAATTTTCCACAGTCATGACACTTATATGGCTTTTTTTGAGGGTGACACTGTTTATGGACAAGAAGAGTAGACTTATGTTTGAAGGCTTGCCCGCATATGTCGCATTCAAAGGGATCCTCTGATGTGTGAATTCTTTGATGTCGAATGAAATTTGCCTGACGCCTGAAGACTCTTCCACATTCACTGCATTCATGAGATTTTGCGTTTGTAAGAATTTGCTTATGCCGCAAAAGCAACGATCTCTGATTGAAAGGTTTTCCATACTCCTCACATTTGCCCTGCTTCTTCCTTATTTGGGCACTCCGATCTTGAGTAAGGTGGAGGTTTTGAAGGAAGTCCTTGTGGCATTCATCACCAAGAGTGGGGAATGCAAGTCTGTAAACGTCCACCAATTCATTACATTTATGTGACCTTTCTGCAGATCTCTTGGCCGTTGTCTGCTTTACCACTGACAACTCTAAATCTTCAGAAATTTTCTGCTTTGGAGTTGGCTTTTTCGTCTTGCATCTGGCTTCAGAGCCTAACCAAATAAAAAGAAAACACAGAAATGACCTGTGCACCACAGAAGGAAAAAAAAAAGCAGCCAGCTGTGTGTGCTACCAGACACTCAAATGAAGCTAAGAAGTGCCCGCTTCGTTACGTCATCAGGCTAAAGAGGCCAAAACTCTGATTTTCACAGGGCTCCCAGCTTCAATAGCAGAAAAAGTTCTGGACATCAACTAGCTGACAGAAAAATGCACAAGTGTGTGCCAGAGAAGGGAGAATCGAACAAACCCATCACGACTACTGGAAAAATAACTTACTCTGGGTACTCAGTAGTGTGACGTAATGTAGGAGAGGGAACATCTTCTACTTTGTCGATAAGCAGGTTTTCAATAGTTCTGGGAGAAACAACTCCTTAAAATGGGGAGTGTAAGATAGAATAGGAAAGGAACCAGATAGAAGTAGGTAAAAAAGCCAAGGGAATACAGCAGTGGTTCTCAACCAGGGGTGATTCTGCCTCCTGGGGGACAGTTGGCAATGTCTGGAGACATCTTTGGTGGTCACAACTGGGGTGGTGCTACTCAAATCTAGTGGGTAGAGCTAAACATCCTACAATACACAGGACAGCTCCCCACAGTGAAGAATTATCCAGCCCAGAATGTCAATAGAGCAGAGGTTGATAAACTCTGGAGCAGAGGATATGGAATAAGGTAGAAGCAGCGATCAGGACATAGCAGGAAAAAGCAGGTACATCAAGAAACACTGTGGGACTATGAAAAACAAAATGAAAGCAAAGGAACAAGAGAAAATAGAGAGGAAGGATAAGTAACGAGGGTAAAATAAGGAATATCTAGTTTGACATAAGAACTGTCAGACCGGCTGCTTCAGAGAAGCATTCTACTGCAATGGAATGAGGCTGAGCTTTGCAGACTTGAAATCGAATCCCAACTATTAATCTGTGTGACAGATACCTGAATCTTTTCAAAGTTTATTTATTCATTTTTAAGTAATCTACACCCAACGTGGGGCTCAAACTCATGACCCCAAGATCAAGATTCGCACACTCCACCAACCGAGCCAGCCAGGCGCCCCTGAATCTTTTAGTTTCTTCATCTGGAAAATGGGGCTAATGGTCACACATACTACCTTCAGAGGGCAGCAGGGATGAAAAAGTGGGAGGAGATACACCAAACCCCTGGCTCAGTCTCTGGGGCAACACAAGGGGCTTCATTAATGTGGCTTTCCTGCCTCCTCAGGATTTCCACTCAACTGGGCCTTCTCCTCACCCACCTGGGCAAGCACTACTGGAAGCCTTCCTAGTCCCGGCTCTTGGTAGATCCAGGATCCATGGTTCTTCCCACTGCTCCAGCAGGCAGATCACCTCAGGTTTGGGAAACTGAAATCCTACTCATGGAGAAGTAAATGGGATGTGGTTAGTGAGTTATGGAGAGATGTCCTAGACCTCAGCTTAACCCCCTTGGGTCTACAGTGGCAAACAGATAAGGACAATAATCAAAAGGGCTGGTGGGAATAGAATTTGGCACAATCTGACAATCTTTATGGAAAGCTTCAACAATCATCACAGCCTTAGATGTGGTAATTTCACTCTTAGAGTCTATGGAACAATTAGGACCAAGATGAATGGACCAGAGCCGTTCAGCAGAGTTGTACCAGTGCACAGCTGGAAATAAAGTAAACATCAACAGGGCAATGTCTACAGCATAGCATTTGAATGCAGTGAAGGCAAAAGTATTCGGCAGATACTAAAAATCCATGTGTTCAAGAATATTAAAATGGGAAAATGTTCCCTATGTATTATTATAAAGCCGAATGCAAAACTCATGTGAAGTACGATCCAAATTTTGTTCTTAAAAACTATGCATGTGGGTGTAAATGTACAGAAGTATACATATATATGAAAAGACGAATAAAAAGTCCAAGAAAACATTAACGGGGATCATTTCTGGGCAGTGGGCCTGCAGAGGATTTTTATTTCCTACTCTGTTATTGAAAAGTCATTGGGTAATACAAAGAGACTTGAAAGTACCCATACCCTTTAACACCAAAATTCTGTATCTTGGGGAATAGTCAGAAATTTATATAAGGATTTATGGTCAGAAACATCCATTAAAACATTAGAATATAGAAAATGATAAATCCATAAGCAAGCCAACAACAACAAAAAAAGCCAAACTAAATATCCCCAAATGGGAAAATGATTAAATATTATAGATCATACAATAGAATTACATTATGGTCATTTACTATATTTATGGGGGCTTTTAATAGCATAGGGAAAATGCTGATATTGTAATGTTAAGATTTAAAGGAATTACAGAATTATATGAAGAATATGTTCAGCCACATTTTTTAAGGGGGAGAAAAACTAGAAGGAACTACTCCAAAATATGAAGTGTTATCCCTGAATGTTCTCCCCTCCCTGTCATAATTTCCTGTACCTTCTATGTATTCAAGGCTGCTCTTGTAATGCTTTCATAAGGAAAACAGACATCAGAAACTCCAGAGGTGGGCGGACAATCCCAAAAGAGGTGGTCAAGGCTGTGGCAAGACTGTCAATGTGGGGGTCAAAGCTGTGGCCCCAGAAAGCAAGCTATCTGTGGAAGAAACACCCACAGGAGAAGACTCTGCACTGGAATAAGACAAAGGCAGGCTCCCCGAGGAGAGAAGCAGTGAAGGTTCAGAAATGAAGTCAGTTAAGAGTCGTTTCCTGGATACCTGGTGATGCTGCCAACAAGGAAGGAACCCATTTCCAGAGAGAAGACAGAGAAAAAGAAGCTAACCTTTGGAATCCAAATCAGCCATAATCTTTTCAGCTCATACAGGTCTTACAGATGTGGAGGATGTGGATCGGGGTGGGGAGTTTTAGCATCTCTGACCTCTAAAACAAAAGGAAACTATTCTTTGTGCACAATCCCTTATTTGAAAACCTTGAGGCCAGACGTGTTTCAGGATTCAGAATTTTTTCCAGATTTTAGAAAGGCAACTTGGTGTGTATATTTTCTATTACGTCCCGCCCCCAGCAGGGGTTGGAGATGTACCCTTATTCAAACACACTGATATTTCTGATGCTAAATAGATAGATACAAAGACCAAGTGGGAAAAACAAAAACAAAGACCAACTGGGAAAAATAGGGATGAGACATAGCTTCTTGTAGGAAGAGATCAGGTTTTACCACCTGAGGACTTCACAAGTTGGGTCTTGCCGCTAAATGAATTATGGGGAAAAAACTAGTTTTCGGAGTTTCTCTGATTTTGAAATTGCACGTAAGGGACTGAGGACTTGTGTAGACACTCAGAGCCAAATCTTCAAGCCACGTCATTACCCAACAAGATCATGTTTCTGTAATTCTCCAGCATCACATCTCTGTAGAGGTCCTTCTGAGCCCGCTCAAGTTTGTTCCACTCTTCTCTGGTGAAGTACATAGCCACATCCTCAAAGGACAGCAACTCCTGAAAACAGAGACTGATTATAGGCTCAGTTCTTACAGTAACTTTGTGAGCTATCACTATTATTCTACAGGTGAGGTTTGAGGTGGTCAAGTGACTCGGCCAAGTTCATTCTTTCTTCTCTACTACAGAGTAGACAAACTTTTTCTGTAAAGGGCCAGATGGTAAATATTTCAGGCTTCCCAGGCGATTTGGTCTCTGCTATGATTATTCTGCACAAAAGCAGCCAGGAACAACGGGTAAGTGAATGGGCACGGCTGTGTTCCAGTAAAACTTGATTACCAGGTCCAGGTCAGTTTGCTGACCCCACTCTTATACAATACTACCTTTAACACGGAATATGTTTCTGCCCCGGGTCTCCTAGGAAAGAGATGGCGCATTCAAGGAGGTCACTGAAGATAAGTTAGCACACAGGCTATTCACAAAGGAAGGTGCTTCATGGAAACCAACAAGGCTGGCTCTCATGGGGAACAATCACCCACCATGTCTGAAGGGGGGAAGAAGGTAGGGGAGGGGTTATTGGAATCCAGAAAGTTGTTGGAGAGGAAGCAAGACTGGGGCCATGTGGTCACTGTCATCCCATGGCCCGGCAGGTAGGGAGCCGTGGGAATAAAACCCAATACTGCTTTCCTCCAGGTTTCTGGTCCCCTGACCCTCTCCACCCCATTGCCAAAAGCCAACTGGAAGCCAGAGGGCAAGAGAACCCACTGATGGCGTATGAAGGTCAGCCTCTGAGGGCACAGACCAAAGTGAGGGAGGGTGAAGCATACATCAAAGGTGGGCAAACAGAGACTGTTCAGTACAATACATACAGCAGAAGTTTCCATTTGCAATTGTGTTCAGCTCAAGTGGGCAGAGAATAGAGTACTGCAGCCCTTGGAGCAGAGGCCCGCTGTCTGCCCACCACACTCCCTTCCCTTAGGAGAAACTGTGTGGCCTGAGGGGCTATCTGAGCAGGGAAAAGGCGATCAGTAATAGGAAATGCCACCACCACCCCTCAGGAAACAGATACCAGAATTCCCAAATTACAGGGCGCTTCTTTCCTCCCTACCGAGCCTGACTTCCAGAGTTACCATTTCGAGCTCCCTCCTACCACCATCCCAAACGTCCCTCCTTTTTTTTTTTTTTTTTTTTAAAGATTTTATTTATTTATTTGAGAGAGAATGAGAGAGAGTGAGCACATGAGAGGGGGGAGGGTCAGAGGGAGAAGCAGACTCCCTGCCGAGCAGGGAGCCTGATGCGAGACTTGATCCAGGACTCCAGGATCATGACCTGAGCCGAAGGCAGTCGCTTAACCAACTGAGCCACCCAGGCGCCCCCCAAACGTCCCTCCTTTTACCAGAGCTGTCCTGTGGGTCTCCTCAGCTGACATTCTCAGATGCTACGTGAGCGTAAGCAAGCGCTGGGGAATAAAATGGCTTAATCTCCCACAGAGTAATCTCTATACATTCAATCATATGGCCTTTAATGTTGCCCCAAACTCTCACCCTCCCATTCCTCCCCAGGGTCTTCTGTACCTTTACCACCCTCATTCTTTCAAGAAACACTGGGCACCAATAGTTGCTAGCTTTCAAGCCATAGGCCAGCAACAAGGGGTCCAGCTCCTGCTGAGGCCACAGGATATAACCGTTCAGGCTGTGCACTGCTCAGACCTACAGGACACCATTTACATCACAGCTGTGTGAATGGGTCCCCTGGAGTTGCTACCTGCACAATCTGTATGATTCTATAGCAGGCCTGGTCCCACTTGGGGAACCGACCGTCCAGGGGGAAAGTTGGAGTCAACACGGTAACGATCCAGTGGGAGGTACTCAGAGGGGCTAGGAGGGCATGTGTTTCACCTCACCACTCCCTTCCAGAAGTCACTGCCGGTTATGTCCCAGGAAAGAGCCCACAGAGCACATGCTCCCTAATTCCTCTCACTTCCCCACCATCCCCGCCAGGCATTACCTATGTTCTCACTCATCCCTCTCTCTTTTCCCTCAGGGAAAGAAGCTGTCCTTCTAGCAATCCCTCCCCCTCTGCCTCTGCTTCCATTCCCTTGTGTCTCCCCCCCAGGGTCTTAATCCAATGACAAGGACTCTTCCATATCTTTACTCTCTTTCCCCTGTGATACCGTGATATATCCTTAGGGGCACCCAGGTGGCTCAGTCGGTTAACCGGTTAACCGTCTGCCTTCGGCTCAGGTCATGACCTTAGGATCCTGGGATAGAGCCAGGCTCCCTGCTGAGCGGGGAGTATGCTTCTCACCCTCTTCCTCTCCCCCTGCCTCTCCTCTCCCCTCGTGTGCATGCTCTAATAAATAAAATCTTTAAAATATATATATATATTTAATCTTCATCCTCATTTCCAGCACAGAGCTCCTAAAACTCTTGGAATTCCTAAGGGATAAGAGCAGGAGCATCTCTTCATATTTGGCCTTCTGTCCTTGGTTTCTGAAATAGCTCGAGTCATGAAAGAGAAAGGAGTGTCTCCTTACTCATCACAAATTCCTTTCACCACACCTGAGTTTATGTTAATGAGGTGATCTTTGGAAAGGCCCCAAGGATGGCAGGCTGGTTGCCAAGGGAACCAACCATGTGATTAGAGGGTTTGAACCCCCCAATTCGGAGGAGGGAGAGGGGCTGGAGGTTGAATCAGTCACGAAAGGGCAATGATTTACTCAATCAAGCCCATGTAATGAGCCTCTATAAAAGCCCAAAAGGATAGGGTTCGGACAGCTTCAGGGCTAACGACTGTGTGGAGGGCCGGGAGCATGGCACACTCAGAACACAGAAGCTCTGAACCCCTCTTCTGTCTGGCTGTTCCTGAGTTATAGCCTTTTATAATAAACCTAGTAAAATCTAGTAAGAGTAAACTGTGTTCTTGAGTTCTCTGAGCCACTCTAAGCAAATTAATCGAACCCGCAGAGGGGGTCATGGGAACCTCCAAATATATAGCCAGTCAAGGCACAAGTGACAACATGGACTCGCAATTGGCTGGTGGCAGAAGTGGGGGAGGGGCAGTCTTGGGGGACTGAGCCCTTACCCTGTGGGGTCTGATGCTAACTCCAGGTAGAAAGTGTCAAAACTGAGTTAAATTGCAGCCCCACCCCACCCCACTGGTGTCACAGAATTCCCTGATGTGTGGGACAAACCCCAACATGTTTGGTGCCCGAAGTGAAGTGTGGCATGAAAGTAGAAAGCAGAGGGACGCCTGGGTGGCTCAGTTGGTTAAGCGTCTGCCTTCGGCTCAGGTCATGATCCCAGGGTCCTGGGATCGAGTCCCGCATCGGGCTCCCTGCTCCACGGGGAGCCTGCTTCTCCCTCTGCCTGTCTGTCTCTCATGAATAAATAAATAAAATCTTTAAAAAAAAAAAAAAGAAAGAAAGTAGAAAGCAGAGAAACATGGAGTGTTTTTCCTAAACACTCACTTCTCCCCTCCCTCCTTCCCCTTCATCAGCAAAAATGCCAAAACCTCTCCTTTTTTTTTTTTTTTTTTTACGAATTTATTTATTTGAGATAGAGCACGAGCCAGGGGAAGTGGCAGAGGCAGAGGGAGAAGCAGGCTCTCTACTGCACAGGGAGACTGATGCAGGACTTGATCCCAGAACTCGATCCCAGGACCCTGGGATCATGATGTGAGCCGAAGGCAGAAGCTCAACCAACTGAGCCACCCAGGTGCCCCAAAACCTCTCCTATCTTTAAAAAGACATTCCTGTGCCTGCCTTCCCCTCTGGTTTCTGTTCTCTATCCTTCCCTTACGGGACCAGCTCCCAGGAGAAAACTACACACACTTCCAGTCGCTGCGTAAGCCACTGTCTGGTTTAAGCCTCATCACACCTCTGCAACTGCTCTAGGGCATCCCTGCTCCCACCTACTTGGCAGAGCTTCGGGACTCCGCAGAAAGTGAAGACATGCTGGAGCAAGGCAGTCAAACTGCAGTAACTCAACTTGCCTCCCTCCTGTCCCACCTTTCTTTCAAAATTGTTAGGATGGCTTCCTAACTTGTCTCCTTACTTTTAAATGCAACTTTTTAGAATCAACCTCCATAATGTTGCAAATTCAATAACTAAGCTTCCCTTATACCCTTTAGTACTCCCAGAGCAGAATTTATCCCTGTAATGCAAGAGTCTGTTTACATATCTACTTAAAAAAAAAACAAAACAAAAAACCAACAACCCTGTAAACTCCTTTAGAGAGAGTTTATCTCCCCCGCACAAAGGATAGTATCTGGTACATAGTAACACTCACTGACAGAAATAATGAACAACTATGGTAACAATATCTAAAATTGGAGAGTGCTTAAAATAGAACTAGATACTATGTAAAGTATTATTTACCTATTTCACCAAGTGCCTCACTTAATTCACAACTCTTTACCATAGGTGGTATCATCCCCTTTACAGATAAGTAAACTGAGGCCCAGGGACCTTATGTAACTTGCTGAAGGTAAAACATCTACAACAAAGCCTGGATTTGAACCTGTCTGATCCCAGAGTTCAAGCTCTTTAACAGCACACTTTCCAAGAAGGAAAAAAATCCCCAAATTAATAAAGATGGCTCAACCTGAACAAAGGAGTCAAAGCCATTGCCTGGCTGCAGGACTACCCTGAGGAAGGGGAGGAGGAGCCCAGCTCACCTTCCACCCAGCTGTCAGGAATACAGCTTCCAAGTCCTGGTCTCCGAGATGGGGCAGGATTGCCGCCATGAGGCTTGACTGAAGGAGGAAAAAAGATAATGAGTAAAGGCCAGTCCCAATTTAAGCCTCTCTCACCAGGCAGCCCTCGGACAGGGAATTCCAACAGGGCCAACACACCTGAGCTAATATACAGTCACGGTGTTCGGTGCTGAAATGGGAAAAAATGAAAGCAGCTGCTAGAATAGTCTTTTTTAGGGGCGCCTGGGTGGCTCAGTCGTTAAGTGTCTGCCTTCGGCTCAGGTCATGATCCCAGGGTCCTGGGATCAAGCCCCGCATGGCGCTCCCTGCTCCGTGGGGAGCCTGCTTCTCCCTCTTCCACTCCCCCTGCTTGTGTTCCCTCTCTCGCTGTGTCCTCTCTGTCAAATAAATAAATAAAATCTTAAAAAAAAAAAAAAAAGAATAGTCTTTTTTAGGAACTTCTGAAGTTGGCTCAATTTCCAAAGCTTTATCCCAGGGCCCTGCCCTCCCCTTCTCCCTAGAATATGTTCTGTAGCACCTCATTGAAAGACTGCATACACAAAGGGACAAGACCATAGATAAGAATAGAACTCTGGCCCACAACCTGCAGCAACCAGCCCAGAATCCAAATCACACCCCATTCGGCAATCAGCCCCAAACCAATATCGGGTCAATAACGGCCAACTTATACTTAATTCTGACTTCCTTCCTACAATTTAGGACCAGCAGAGAAAGCCAAATACACTCCCCTACCCAACCACATAGGATGTTCTGCTTCTATTTATTTAACCTCCAAACTGGGCACATCTGAGCTTCCTTTTTCTCCCCACCATAAGGCTTACCCCTGCCTGCCTTTGGGTCTCTGCCAAACAAGCAATGGTGACTCACACCCTTGCTATATAGCAGGATCTGAATGAAGAGCCTTTGTTTGTTCTCGTTTGGGGGTGGGGTGGGGTGGTGGTCATGTATTTCTACATCCTACAGGATCAGCTCAGAGAGTATAAAAATGACTTTAGGGCAGTTAAAGATTTCAGGCTACCTATTATAGACACAGAAGCAATCGTTGTCAAAAGACTGTTCAGAGAGCTTGACTTGATATGCATATTTATTGAGAAACACAGCAAACAAGACTTCAAAACCAAAAGCATGAAGAGGCTGAGCTCTCAGCAGCCACAGCTTAGTTCATAAGGCGTGAGGGGTAGCAGAATATGCCACCCCATGATCAGTTTGAGCTGTGGGCACTTGAAAAGTGGCAAACACAGAGAAAGGCTTTCTCTGAGCTCCCCTTATCTGCCTAAAGACCGATCATTGAAAAGGAACTCAATTGTCATAAATTCCCCTCCCAGGAGATGAGACTAGATGTTGACACCACACCCAAACTATCCTAAACCATCGGACCTCCTGTCTGCTCTTCTAAGGACCCAGTTATCTTTCCTAAAACTCATTTACTCTCCTCTAAGAGGCCTACATCCTCTCTCCCCTTTCCCTATTAAGAGGGTATTTAAGCCCGAATTCTAAGCCACTCCAGGAGTTATTCATTTTTCCGTGGGTATTTCCCACCTATACATGTTAATAAATTTGTTTTTCTCTTAATCTTTTATTGCCGGGATCTCAGCTAAGAACGGAGAAAGAAAGTTATTTCTCCGCCACTACACACGAAATGAGGAAATACCTTGTTTTCTACTGTGACTGTTTACTAGAAACTTACAACCCTTTTAGAATAGAAGCACTGCACAAGTTTACTTGTTTTTAGCTGATTGGCCAGGAAGCTACAAGGTCACCATGACATGAAGACAGCTTAAGTTTCCCAGAAGAAGAGTCAGCATTTTGGGAAATTAGGACAGTTCAAGTTTTGATTCCACAGCTAAGGGTGGTTGGCCTAAGGGTGTACCCAAACTGTGGTCTCCACTTTGGTTTTTCTGGATCATTATAAACTCAACATCGTTACTCTCGGGAAGTACACAAGTGATGGGATACAGGTGATTTTCATTTTTTTCTTGTGCTTTTTCTGGCCACAGGCGAACCTTGCTTTCTGTGAGTGCGTTTGTAAGAAAGTCTCTCGAACCATTCACGTTCCCTAAAAACATTATTTGGAAGATGCTCTGTCTTTTAAGCAAGGAGGCACTCCAAAAAATGTCCTGACCAAGGGCTTCGAGATTGGGGAAGGGACCTCAACGCTTTCATTATCTAAACTCTACTGTCTACCGTGAGCACGGTGCATTTGGAAGTCAGAATCTAAAACGCCCCTCCACTATAACCTGAACTCCTGCAACGTTCAATCACATCTCCTTTTCCCCTACAACCAAACCAAACCACAGTATTCACCAGCTATTCATTCATCGGACTTGTTCTTCCTTCCTGCTGAAGACCTGACACCACGGAAAATAGTCACAAGTTGACATCTTCGGGAAGACGCCCCGTAAATGCCCGACGACCTCCCCTGAGGGTCTCTCGAACCCGGACACCTGCCGCGGCGGGGCCGCCGGGGCTTCGCCCGCGCCAGCCACCCCTCCCATCACACTAGCTCCTCTCTCCCCACACCCGCTCCGCACCTCCAACCCTCCGCCGCGCCACCTCCTCCAGGAAGTCCTCAGTGTCCACCTGCTGCGGCCCTAGGGGCCGGGCTCCCCTCTCGAGGCTCCCAGCCCGACCCGCGCTGCGGTCCGCGCCCCTCCAATGACCACCCGCTACCCGAGGGCGCGAACGCGGAAGAAATCCCCGCCACTCGCCGGCCCTCACTGGCGCGCGCGGAGCCCAGCGTCTCCGCCCGCGTACCTTCTAGGAAGCGCGGAGGCTTCGGAACTCTTTGGTCGGGTTAGGAGGGCGGCAGCCTCCCGTCCCACGCCCCCGCCGCTCAGGTCGGGGCCAATCAACGGCCGCAGAGGGCGCCGCCTGGGCCACGTGACTCCCAGGCCCCGCCCCGGCCGGTTCCCGCCCAGCCGAGCAGGGCGGAATCTCCAGTAAAAATCACCTGAAGGCTTTAAAAACTGTGCCACCCAGGCGCTCGTTTTCCACACCAGTTGGATCAGAATTTCTAGGAGGGGGCCCTCGTGCAACTGGGTATTTTTCAAAAGCTCCTCTTTTGAGTGTGGAGTGACCAACTTTTTAGAGAGCTAACCCGGGACGCAGTCCTACCAGACGAGTAACATAATACGTTGAATATAATGAATGATTACACATATCTGTGTTACTTAACATAAAAATATGAAAAATAGGTATTTATCTGAAGCTATGTTATTCAGAAATTACATGAATGCTATTTAAACAAAGCAACATAGGACTAGTTATCAGTGGCAATTAGTTGTAATTGATAGGAGGATTTGTTTGTTTGTTTTAAGATTTTATTTATTTGACAGAGAGAGACAGCGAGAGAGGGAACACAAGCAGGGGGAGTGGGAGAGGGAGAAGCAGGCTTCCCGCCGAGCAGGGAGCCCGATGCGGGGCTCGATCCCAGGACCCTGGGATCATGACCTGAGCCGAAGGCAGACGCTGAACGACTGAGCCACCCAGGCGCCCCCCGATAGGAGGATTTGATGGGATTCCATGTTTAGCAAAGAAAAAAAAAGTAACAGGTTAAGAAAAACACTTACGTGAAATCTCCCTTTAAGTCTTGATTTCCATGGGCCAAAACACTAGAAACAGAGAAAGAAGGAGAGGCAGAGAGAGGGATAGGGTGTTTGTTTTACCAGTATCATACTAGTTGTTTGACCTGGGACGAACTAGTTCACTCTTCTGTATGTTAGTTTCCATACATGTAAAATGAGGAGACTAGGACTATGAATTTTATAGGGTTGTTCTGAGGTGTAGCACCCCCTTATCCTCTGTTTTGCCTTCCACAGTTTCAGTTACCCAAGGTCAGTCATGGTCCAGAAGCAGATGATCCTCCTGCTGACATATCCTGAGAAGGTCAATAGTAGCCGGAGGCTACCTCACAATGCCTCCATTATTCATCTCACTTCATCTCATCGCATAGGCATTTTATCATCTCACATCATCACAAGAAGAAGGGTGAGTACAGTACAATAAGCTATTTTGAAAGAGAGACCACATTCACATAACTTTTATTACAGTGTATTGTTATAATTGTTCTATTTTATTATTGTTGTTAATCTCTTACCGTACCTAATTTATAAGTGAAACTCTATCGTAAATGTGTAAGTATAGGAAAAAGTATAGTATATGTAAGGTTTGGTACTATCCACAGTTTCAGGCATCAACTGAGGGTCTTGGAATATATCCCTCCACAGGTAAGGGGGAAATACAGAGAAGAGGGGCCACTTTCTGCTCGTTTTCTACTGTATTAAATGAGTTAATATATGTAAAATGCTTAGAACAATGCCAGGCCACAGTAAATGTTCCTAAAGCATTAGGGAGAAAATCTTCAGTTTTCTAAACATTGTTAGATGAACGCAGATATTCATTGACTCAGTGTTGCAGCAGTTTGAACTTCCGAAAGACAATTAAGAGAATCAGGAAATAAAATGAAATTCATTCAATTAATACTTATTGAGGGTCGGGGCGCCTGGGTGGCGCACTCGGTTAAGCGTCTGCCTTCAGCTCAGGTCATGATCCCAGGGTCCTGGCATCCAGCCCTGTGTCGGGCTCCCTGCTCAGCAGGGAGTCTGTCTCTCTCCCCACTCCTGCTCTTCTTCTCAAATAAATAAATAAAATCTTTAAAAGAAAATTTATTGAGGGCCTACAATGTTCCAGGCACTGTTAAATTTCAAATATTACACGTTTAAATGTTACTCAAAGTATTTAGGGCTTGGGGGCGCCTGGGTGGCTCAGTCGTTGGGCATCTGCCTTTGGCTCAGGTCATGATCCTGGGGTCCTGGGATCGAGCCCCACTTCGGGCTCACTGCTCAGCGGGAAGCCTGCTTCTCCCTCTCACACTCTCCCTGCTTGTGTTCCCTCTCTCGCTGTCTCTCTCTCTGTCAAATAAATAAAAATCTTTAAAAAAAAAAAAGCATTTAGGGCTTGGTTCAGGCAAAGGGCTGCTGATCTCATACAGGAAAAACCAGTTGAACTTTTGAAAAATTATACTGTGCCATGATAACATTGGAAACTTGGGGGCCTCAAATTCAGAGGTAGTTTCCTTCTCAGGATATTTACTGGTAGCTGAAGCTACACGGAGCAGGAGGCTAAAGAGCTGTACTAAAACACTGGGAAAGGAAAAGAAGAATCTTCAATCTCCCAGTGCTTGAGATAAGGACCACTACAGGGAGGAGATCACTAACTGTAAATCTGATAAGCCATAGTTTCCACTGCTACTCTTGAAGCTGACTGATCCTTTCTGATATTTGGTTTGGGGTTTTTTTTAGATTTTCTTTAAAGATTTTATTTATTTATTTGACACAGAGAGAGAGATCACAAGTGGGGGGGGGGGTGGCAGAGGGAGAGGGAGAAGCAGGCTCCTGGCTGAGCAGGGAGCCTAATGCAGGGCTTGATCCCAGGACTCTGGGATCATGACCTGAGCCGAAGGCAGTCGCTTAACCCACTGAGCCACCCAGGTGCCCCTGTGTGTGGGGTGTGTGTGTGTGTTTTAATCTCTAGAAGTTCTATTTTTATTACCTTGTATTTCATTATATTTGTTTCTTGTTTTATGTTTGTTTCTTTTGTTCTGTTTTTTATTTTTATTTTTTTGGTTTTTTTTTTTAAGAGAGAGAGTGTGAGCAGGAAGGGGCAGAGGGAGAGGGAGAGAGAGAATATTAAGCAGGCTCCACACTCAACTCGGGGCTCAATCTCAAGTTGTAAGCTGAAATCAAGAGTCAGACACTTAACTGAATGAGCCACCCAGGCATCCGTTATGTTTGTTTCTTTTAAGTCCTTGAGCATAATTATTTTATTTTAAAAGATTTTATTTATTTGAGAGAGAGAGCACAAGCAGAGGGGAGGGGCAGAGAGGGAGAGGGAGAAGCAGGATCCCAGGTGAGCAGGGAGCCCCATGTGGGGCTCAATCCCAGGACCCTGGGATCATGACCCGAGCCAAAGACAGATGCTTAACCGACTGAGCCACCCAGGCATCCCAAGCATAATTATTTTAAAGTCCAAGTCTCCTGGGGCACCTGGGTGGCTCAGTCAGTTAAGCATCCAATTCCCGACTCTTGATCTCAGCCCAGGTCATGATCTCAGGGTCATGAGATCCCCGCACTCCACTCTACTTAAAGCTTGTCTCCCGACTCCATAATGTCTGTCATTTTTTGGATCTGTTTCTATTGACTGATTATTTTCCTGGTTTTGGATTACATTTTCCTGCTACTTTACATACCTATTGATTTTTGATTGAGTGCTAGACATTAATGAATTTTGCGTTGAGTGTCAGAGTTTGTTGTTTTCCTTTAAAAGCATTAGAACCCATATGATCCAGAAATCCCTCCTCTGGGTTAATACCCCAAAGAAATGAAAGCAGTGTGACTCAAACAGATATTTGTACACCCATGTTCATAATAGCCTATTCACAACAGCCAAAAGGCAGAAGCAAGCCAAATGTCCTGGACAAATGAATCGATAAACAAATTGTGGTATATCCATAGAATGGAATATTTTTCAGCTTTAAATAGGAAGGAAATTCTGACAAATGCTACAACATGAATGAACCTTGAGTAGATGATGCTAAGTGAAATAGGCCTGACAGACAAGGACAAATATTGTATGATTCCACTTATGTGAGAGACCTAGAGTAGTCAAATTCATAGAGACAGAGAGTACAAGGGTGGTTGCCAGGGTTGAGGGGAGGGGGAAATGGAGAGTTGATGTTTAATGGGGACAGAGTTTCAGCTTGGAAAGATGAAAAAAGTTCTGGAGATGGATTGTGGTGATCATTGCACACAATATGAATGTCCTAATGCCACTGAACTGTCTGCTCGCAAATGATTAAAAAGTTAAATTTTATGTTATATATATTTTACCAGAATAAATTTTTTTTTTCTTTAAGACAGTTCAAATTACTTTCAGATCAGCTTAACTCAAGGCTTATTTTGAAGCTTTGTAAAGATGAGTTCACCCCAAGAAGAGCTGACCTTGGCTTGAAAGCTTGAGCAAATCTTGACGTCCTCTAGGGCTAGTTTAATACTTTCACTAATTATGGCAGTCAGGACATGAGCATCTCCCAGCTCTGTGTGACCTCTGAGAATTATTCAGCTTACAGTTTCCTGTTCGTTCTTTGCCTGGCATGATTCTACTAGGAACGACTCAAGAGGACCCGTTATAGAAATTTCTAGAGATTTTCTCTGTGTAGCTTCTGGCTCCCTAGGATTCTGCTACCCAAATCCCAGCTACCTCTGCCTCCTTGAATTCAAATCTCTGTGTCCTCATCTTAGAGAGCCTGCTATGGTCTGTTTTGACTCTTCCTCCCCTGAGCTGTGGCACAGAAGGTGCGTTTTTTCAGGGATCACAGGTCTGAACTGCCTGGTGTCCCCAGTCGGAAACATTTTTTCATATGTTCTGTCTAGTTTTATAGTTTTTTACAATGAGTTCAGCCAGTCTAGTCTTAGTAACTGCATCATGGCCAGAAGAGGAAACTCAGTATAGTTGTAATATGCATTTCCTTTATTACAAATGCACTTAAAATTTTCATATACTTAAATTCTATTAAAAAGAAGCAACAGAGGGGCACCTGGGTGGCTCAGTCAGTTAAGCAGCTGCCTTCGGCTCAGGTCATGATCTCAGGGTCCTGGGATCGAGTCCCACGTCGGGCTCCCTGCTCAGTGGGGACCCTGCTTCTCCCTCTGCCTGCTCTGTCTGCTGCTCCTCACTGGCTTGTGCTCTCTCTGACATAAATAAAATCTTTAAAAAAAATTTTTTTTTAATTTAAAAAAATAAAAAATTAAAAGAAGCAACAGAGGCACCTGGATGGCTCAGTTGGTTGAATGACTGACTCTTGATTTTGGCTCAGGTCATGATCTCAGGGTCATGAGATCGAGCCCTACATCGGGCTCTGTGTTTAGCTCGGGGTCTACTTGAGATTCTCTCCCTTTCCCTCTGCCCCTCCCCCTGCTTGCTCTCTTTCTCTCTCTAAAATAAAGAAAATTTAAAAAAAGAAGAAGAAGAAACAACAGGCCCAAAACGGAGTGAGTCACTTGGGTTAAACCTGATGCCAGCAGGCCAGGTCTGGGGACTCAGAGGGGGTCCTGCAGGACCAGCCATGGGGGCCCCTGGCTGCATGTAGGATAGAAATGAAATGCAAGCCAGCAGGAAGTGAAAGCAGAGTTTACTGAAGGTGTAGAGAGAGTGCAGATACAGTGTGTCCAGGAGAGTCAGAAAGGAAAGGAGGGAGACTCATTTTTGTTCGGGGCCTGGGGGTTTTTACTGAGTACAGAGGTCTGGTGAACGTGTCCCCTCGGGCATCTAGGAACTGATCAGAACAAAGACGGAGGCCCAGGTGTTATTCCCTGGAGCCAGGGGGCCTTGGCGTCCACATGTCTCGTGCCATGGTCTGGAATGTGCATATAATGGCTATGGTGTCTAATGAGGTGTCTGTCCGATCAGAAGGGGGACCCCAAATGTGGGTCGAAGATCAGGTGGAAGCCGGTCGTGGGGCCATGGAAGAACTCACCTGAGGCAGAACAAAGGATACAGAAGTTTATGAATACACCCCAAGGGAACAATGGGCAGGACAGCAAAGCAGAGACTGTCTGCAAGGAGGCAGTGGGTGAGGGCTGTTTTTAAAGGGGAAAGGTGAGGAGGTAATGGCCACATAGGGCACTTTCCCTTTTTTGGTAACTGTGCCTAGTTGTAAGTAGCCCACTGGAAAGTTAGGGCCTATGGATATTATGAGGTGGGTCACCTGAGGGGCCTGTTTGTATTCAGCCAGGGGCTGCTGTGGGCCCTTTCAACATTCCATCGCTCAAACCTGTCTGCCTAAAAGCAGCCTCTACAGCGGCTTCCTCTGGTCATTCTCTCCTGGGCCTTCCTTAGATGTTATCAATTCCAAAGAAATCATTAGCTCTTTGTCCCTTACAAGGAGGACATTCTGAGGCCTGTGTAGAGGGGGGTGGGGGGGTGAGGGTGCAGGTCCGAGCAAGAATAGAAGCTGGAAAAGGAACAAAGAAAGCAGATTTTTATGGAGTCCTTCAGTTTCTCTATCTTAAACCCATGACACCATACCAAGATTTAATACCTGACTTAATTACTTTTGACCTTCCCTAGGAATGTAATCCTAACCTGTCAGTCTGGAATTTTCTGGTCAGCGCCAATGAAGCCATGCTCCTAATAAGTTCTCTTGTCTCCCAAAGGAAGGTTACCTTGCCAGAAGATTTTTTTTTCATTTATGACTTCCTTGTTCCACACCCTTTTTGCTTTTCAAAACCTTTCCTTCTGTAGCTCTCTGAGGCTCCATTCTATTGGATGGGATGCTGCTGATTTGTGAATCATTCAATAAAGCCAATTCAATCTTTAAATTTACTCCACTGCATTTTTTTTTCTTTTTTTTTTACAATTTCATTTGTATTTTGTGAGTGAACTGTCCATAATTGTACTTGAATGTTTTCCTCTTGGGGTATAGATTTTGGATTTTGGATTTCGGATTTTGAGACATCATTAGAAATATTTCTCTATGCCCAGATTAGAAATGAATTCAGCAGTTTTTTGGTTTCTTCTTCTTCCTCCCTCCACCCTCCTCATCCTTCCTCTCCTCACTATTCTCCTCTTCTGTTGCTGCTTCTGCTTCTACTTCCTTAATACGTAAATCTCTGATCTATTTGGAATTTAACTTGGTATGTGGTAGAAGTTATGGATTTAAATTTAACCTTTTTCCAAAACAGTTATCCGGTAGCATTTGTTTAAAACAAATGTCTTTCCCCGTTGATATAAAATGCTGCTTTTATTGTACACTAAATCTTTACATATTCTTGGATCCATATCTGGACTTTCTGTTCTGTTCCATTTGCCTATCTATTCATATGCCAATATTACACTGTTTTAATTAGAAAGGCTCTATGGTATGTGTTTATAAACGACAGAAAAATGTATTTGCTCTTTTTTCAGAGCTTTTTTTTTTTTTTTTTTTTTTTTATTTATTTGAGAGAGAATGAGAGAGAGCACATGAGAAGGGGGAGGGTCAGAGGGAGAAGCAGACTCCCTGCCAAGCAGGGAGCCTGATGCGGGACTTGATCCAGGGACTCCAGGATCATGACCTGAGCCGAAGGCAGTCGCCCAACCAACTGAGCCACCCAGGCGCCCCCAGAGCTTTTTTTTTATTATCGTTGTTATGTTTGCTTATTTATTTTTGTACATGAGTTCTAGAATTCATGAATATAGCTGCAGGGGAAAAAGACTACTTATACTCGTATCATGGGGAGGTTATAAATTAACTTAGGGATGTTTATATCCTCTTCCTCTTCCTCCATTCGGTCCTTGAATGAGTCTTAGGATCTCAGTTTTCTGGCCTGTCTCTCACCTTGGTAGGACTTGTGTCCCTGTTGCTGCTTTTTGCTTCTACTCTAATTCATCTCTAAGACTAGGCAGAGCACATTGTGTCTAGCTTTAAACCAAGTTTTCTGGGGTTCTGACTCCCTTATGTGGTTCCTGTCAGCCACTTCCTGTCTATGCTGGGCTATACATTATGTTATTTCTCTTGTGTAATCTGGAAGAATCTCATTCCATCATGTGCAGCTTTAACAAAAGCCTCATCCAGACTCTCTGCCAACCCACAGACTAGACATTCCTGGTGTGAGATAATAGAAAACATATGCATTGATCTCTGCCCCCAGTTCCCAGCACAGAGCTTCTAAAACCCTTGTAAATTCTTAAGTGATAATAGCACTAGGAGCATCTCTTGTTCTAATATTTTTTTTTTACTTCATCCCTGACACAGGACTCTTAAAACTCTTGTAAATTCCTAATGGTAAGAGCACCAGGAGCATCTTTTTTTCTATTGAGGTGACTCTGGGTGGGCTCCTAGATGGCTCCTGGTTGGGACATGGTCACCAGGAAGACCAAGGCCATGATGAGAAGCTAGGAATTTTCAGTCGTGCCCCTCACTTCTCCAGAGAGGGGAGAGGGGCTGGAAATGGAGTTAATAATTGGTCATACCTATATGAGGAAGCCTCCATAAAACCCCAATAGTGGGGTGCCTGGGTGGCTCGCTCGGTTGAGCATCCAGCTCTTGGTTTCAGCTCCGGTCATGATCTCAGGGTCATGGATTGATCCCCGCATTGGGCTCCATGTTCAGTGGGGAGTCTGCTTGAGATGCTCTCCCTCTCCCTCTGCCCCTCCCCCCAGTGCAATCTTGTGCTCTCTCTCTCTCATTCTGGAATAAATAAACCATTAAAAAAAAAAACCAAATAGTATGAGTTTGGGAGCTTCCAGGCTGATGAACACATCCACACCAGCAGCAGGGTGAACATATCCCAACTCCACAGGGACCGAAGCTCCTGTGCTCTGGACCCTCCCAGACCTCACCCTGGGTATCTCTTCATCTCGCTATTTATCTGTATCCTTTATCATATTTTTTTAATAAACTGGTAAATGTATTTCCCAGAATCCTGTAAGCTGCTCTAGCAAATTAAATAAACCTGAGGAGGAAGTTGTGGGAACTTCCAAATTGTAGCCAAATTGGACAGAAGTTGTGGGTAACCTAGGGACCTACTCCTTGCGACTGGCATCTGAAGTAGGGTGGGGGCCGTCTTATGGGACTGAGCCCTTAACCTGTAGGCTCTAGGTAGATAGTGTCAGAATTGAGTTAAAATTATAGGACACCCAGCTGGTGTTGCAGAATTGCTTGGTGTGTGGGGGGGAACCTCCATACATTTAATGATCAGAAGTGAAGTGTTTTGTGTGAGCATTAAAGGAGACACAATGGGGCACTTGGATGTCTGGCTTTTGATTTCAGCTCAGGTCACGATCTCAGGGTCATGGGATTAAGCCCTAAGACAGGCTCCGCGCTCAGCAGGGAGTCTGCTTGAGATTCTGTCTTTCCCTCTCCCCTCCCCCTGCTCTCTCTCTCAGATAAATAATCTTAAAAAAAAAAAAAAAAAAAAAAAGGAGACACACAGGAGGGGCACCTGGCTGGCTCAGTCAGTAGAGCATGTGACTCTTGAGCTTGGGGTTGTGAGTTCGAGCCCTATGTTGGGTGTGGAGATTACATAAAAATAAAATCTTTAAAAAAAAAAAAAAGAAACACACAGGAGAAAGACTCGTAGGAGGGAAAGCCTGGGTTTTTCCTTGTACCCCTAGATCCTACTAGAATTTGACCCACTTCCTTGAACTTGGTGATTTATTTATTTTTATCTTTTTTTTTTTTTAAAGATTTTATTTATTTATTTGAGAGAGAGAGAATGAGAGACAGAGAGCATGAGAAGGAGGAAGGTCAGAGGGAGAAGCAGACTCCCTGCTGAGCAGGGAGCGTGACGCGGGACTCGATCCCGGGACTCCAGGATCATGACCTGGGCTGAAGGCAGTCGCTTAACCAACTGAGTTACCCAGGTGCCCAGTTTTATTCTTTTTTAAAAGTAGGCTCCCACACCCAACGTGGGGCTCGAACTCATGACTCTGAGATCAAGAGTCACACGCTCCACTAACTGAGCCAGCCAGGCGCCCCTCAGTTTTACTCCTAACTACTGACTACTTTGGCCTTACCCACAGGCTCTGTCCCTTTGGTCCCTCGTTGGCTCCACATGTACGAAACCCTTGCAGCCCATGTCCCAAGTCAGCTGTGAGCCTCTGCCTATCCCAGCCTTCAAACGCCCAGTCTTTTCCATAAGGATTGTTCAGAAATTTGCTTCCTGAATCCCTGGACCGTTTTGCTTATCCTTACCCCTAAAAGCCATTCTCAAACATCGGCCTCAGTGCGCCATGTTTCTTTCTGGGGCTTGTGTAACCATGAGCCCTGGCTTTCCAGCTCAGAGAGAATTCCCCAAGTTTTGATCATGCCCCCTTTGACCCCAGCCTCCGATGCCCACTAGTATGTTTTTAGGCCTGAAGTGGCTGCAGATGAACTTGGGAGTCCGTGTCCGACAGAGTGCCTCGCCCCAGGCTTGATACCGTTCCCCACGGTGGCCTTCAGCTCTAGGCGTTCAGAGCGCAGCTCCCAGGACTGCCACTCAAGATGTGTGCCAGCATGCCAAGTGTCATAAACATCACTGTGGTCCTAGGACGTGCTGCTGCAGAAGAGATTTACTGGCGAGACTGAGACCCTGATCCTCTTTTCCCTTCAGATGCAGTTGGACAGGACAAGCTGAAAGTCATGGTCACTTGCAGGTTGGAGGTGGGAGGGGGATTGGAGTTTAGGAGATTCCCCAGAGGTCAATACTCTCCCTCCTGTCCAGTAGTCCTCTTTCTGAGGACCGCCATGCATATACCTCTATGGTCAGCCTGCTGGCACAACTAGCAAACTGGTGGGAATCCTTGTGTTCCTGCTTCTGGACCTCCCACCGTGGAGAGCAGAACTGTCAGCAGACTCCTGGGGTAGCCTAGAGTCCTAATCTGCAGAATTATTATGTCACTTGCTACTAAGGGCCGTGATGGCAAGAATTATGTTCCTCCTTCTTACCATTCATAACCCCACTGCCCTCACTCATTCCTGGAATTAGAGAGCAAGAATGGAGTTTAACTGGGATAAGTAGAGATTATGTATTTTCTCTAAAACATATGACATCAAACACACTGAAGACATGCCTGGATCCAAAACACAGTTCTGCCAAGTTGCAGTGTGATTTTAAGGAAAATACATCATTTGAGGAAAGTCATCTAGAATTGCATGAGATAGGCCAATAATTCTATACCATGAAGCCTTCTTAGCAATGAAAATCCAACATGGCCTAGAGGCTATAGCCTTACCTAAATTGATAGTCATTTGTCCTACGTATTTTTCCACACACTCTGTCATCATATTTTAACAAATTAATGCTCTTTTTTAAAGTTTATTTACTTAAGTAATCTCTCCACCCAATGTGGGGCTCGAACTTACAACCCTGAGATCAAGAGTTGCACACTCTACCAACTGAGCCAGCCAGGTGCCCCACAAACTAATACTCTTAAGTCTCCATTGGGATATTCTCTTAAGCCTCACGTAGTGGCCATGAGGATGGCCTTATGAGCCTTTGCTGCAGAAACAACTGGCTCGAGGTCCTAACTGCCTCACCACATGCCTCCTAGGTGCTGCTCCCAGGCACTGACTGAGTGCAGGTGGATGCTAAGGCAGACCAGCCCTGGAAGGTATGAGACTCTTTGTCACCTGCTATTGGCTCGAGATTCCCCTAGGACTTTGCTGATTTTTCCTTAAACTGCAGGGCCACATAATGCTTCCAGTGACCTTCTCTCCCCTGTCCTTCACGTGTGGTCGTCTTGCATCTTGGGCTCGCCCCAGCTTTGAGACTACCCCCACCCCATTTCCTTTCTCACAGGCATGCCTCCTGATAAAATGTTTGCATGTTTCATCCCATCTTGGCATGTGCTTCTTGGAAGACCTGGACTAACATCACAGAAAGAGCAATTTTCCAAAAGCCTCCATTCTCCAAAGCAAAAGGCCGAGCTATTTCATGTACCCCTAGCTTGTTCTCTACAGGAGATTGAAAGCTGAATCATGTATATTTCTATCCAATAAGAGGACCTCTTGGTCCTGGATGATGGGATTATTCTCCTAGTTTCACCCCCATTCACCTCTGGCACCATCAACAAGTGCCTGGCAGGGAAGACTATTTACTGACTCCTATCCATCCAGGAGTGGTGTATCGTTGAACTTGACAGACCAGAAGAGGGAACTGACTTACTTGCTACCATCTTGTGAGGATTCAGGCTAATTTTGCTATTACAGTTCTATAATAACAGCCTTTCAAACCAGCGGATAACAGCAGCATCCCACAGGCATGCTGGAAGGAGAACAGATACCTTCTCTTACTATTGAGTAATCTCTTGGAAGCCTAATTGTTTACTTTCTCACCTGCCAGGGTTGGATGTCTCCATCCTGCGCACATGCCTCATTTTTTTTTTCCATGTGCCCCATGTTTAGAGGGCCTACTTCCTTATCCCAAGAACTTAGGTCTTTTTTTTTTTTTTTTTTAAGATTTTATTTATTTTACAGACAGAGAGAACAAGTAGGGGGAGCAGCAGAGGGAAAGGGAGAAGCAGGCTCCCCGCTGAGCAGGAAACCCGATTTGGGGCTCGATCCCAGGATCATGACCTGAGCCGAAGGCAGATGTCCATGTTACATAGTTTCTGATCTCTCCTGCTAGAACCTTGACTGAAGTCTGTTAGAGTGTCATTTATATGCTCAGAAATCAGAAATGAATTCTGACAGAAGCATATAGAAGGAATACTGAAGCCTATCCTTACAGTTAGAGTTTCTGACATCAATGATGATTTTTCTATATCAAATCATAACAGACGTGTAAATTGTTTTCTCCAGTTTACTTACTTTTTAAATAAAGGTGGGGCAATTCTCAGCCCTTGGAAATAATTTCTCCCTGAACTTCTCTGAGGAGGGGGCAGTGTAATCTAGGTTCAACTAGAATACACCTCCTAGAGTTTAATTCCCAAGCGTAAAGGCAAACGTTGAGGGACAACCAGTTTAGAAGATAGGGCCTAAGAACTCTAAGGACGGGTGGAAATAGAGCTTCAGAATCCTAGCTTCTCTATACAAATGGTCTTGAGATGTGAGATGATTTTGCATTGGAAAACCATTTCTTTTCTTTTGTGTTCACACGTTTGTAGACTTTTCAACAGTGTTTTACAAGTTGTAGTCAGTTACCTGCATCAGAATTATCAGAGACACATGTTACAATGCAGATCCACCAATCCCAAGCTAAATCTGCTGGATCAGAATCTCTGGAGGAGAGGCCCGGGAGAGTGAATTTTTTCAAACACTGGGGTGATCCATATGCCTGCTAAAATGTGAGGACCTCTGCTCTTTGCAGTACATTCAGGAGGCTCTTAGGATGTAAATTGATTGAGGTGATAGAAATAGAATAGGTTTCTGAGTTAGAACTGGGGGTTGAACCTTCCTTGGAGTCTAAAGACAACCACCGAATAGGAGAGTTTGACTTGCAGTAGTGGTATCCCAAGTTAACCATCTAGTTTCCTGCTTTGTTGTGGGGTCACAGATTCCCTACTCTTTATCCCACAGTGCTTGTCAAGACTTTTCCATTTATTTGTCTAGCCGTTCAAAGTTGACGTCCTAACCTAACTTCCCTGTTTGCCTCAATGGTACCTTGTGTGCCTAAGATTAGAACATCAAAGTTATCTTGAATCTTCTATCTCTAAGCTTCCACAAGTTCTGCCCATAATTCATGTGTAATTTATTTCATACTTGTTCCGTCAACTATGTTACTGTGGTAACTCTGACTTTAGTTGCCCCTGATGTATTACAGTTGCTTCTTTATTTATCTGCTGGCTTCTTCGTTTTCACTCACACGTTTTACCCTAAATCCTGGTGCCACGTTAATCTTTTAAATACAGCTAAGTCTTGGTTAAAGAGGGTAATAGATTTGGAGGTGGCACAAAGTCAGGGATAGCCTCAAATTACAGTTAAATTTAAACCAGTCAAAACATGATTCAAATTAGACGTCATGCAAATATTTGATTTGAATGCTTGATTGAAGCTTCATTTATTATTTAGGAACACATTTATGAATTGACAACATAATAATGTAAAATTGGTACAAGTCTAAGGGCCTAGGCACACGCAACTCCACATAAGTTGACAAAAGTAGTCAAAAAGTTGATAACCTATTAAGTCATTATTGTTTGTTTCCTAAGTGACCTTTCTTCTGGTAGAAAATCAGAACATGGTGTGAAGCGGCCCAAACCCAACAACATGCTCACTTCTTCTGCCCTCCATACACCCGCCCTCACTGTTTTAGATCTTGTGAGAAACCGGAACAGCCCTGGAAACATCCTCCCTCTCCACTCGCGATTAGGACCACCACATTCCTCTTGGGCAGGTCTGTGGGAGGAAGGGATAGGACACATTAGCTACATGTCCAGTTGTCAAGGAGGGAGAGATTGCTTTGGCACAGTAGAAACAATGTGGAATCAGTTGTTTCCAAACAACAGATGATGTTTTTTAAGATTTTATTTATTTGACAGAGAGAGCACAAGCAGAGGGAGAGAGAGGGAGAAGCAGGCTCCTTGCTGAGCAAGGAGCCCAATGTGGGACTCGATCCCAGGACTCTGGGATCATGACCTGGGCCGAAGGCAGCCGCTTAACCGACTGAGCCACCCAGGCGTCCCAGCAGATGACTTTTAGTGCATAGCTGTGTTAGCTGCCTGGAGCACTTTCATTCATTGCATAAATGCTCTGTTTTTTTCTTAAACTGCAATTTCTCTGTAAATTGGTCAGTCCATCCCTGGACTATCAAGAATACAAAAGATTTTGGGGCGCCTGGATGGCTCAGTCGTTAAGCGGCTGCCTTCGGCTCAGGTCATGATCCCAGGGTGCTGGGATCGAGTCCCACATCGGGCTCCGTGCTCAGAGGGGAGCCTGCTTCTCCCTCTCCCACTCCCCCTGCTTGTGTTCCTGCTCTCGCTCTTGCTGTCTCTGTCTCTGTCAAATAAATAAATAAAATCTTTAAAAAAAAAAAAAAGAATACAAAAGATTTAGAGGCACCTGAGTGGTTCAATCAGTTAAGCGTCCAACTCTTGATCTCAGCTCAGGTCTTGATCTCAGGATTATGAGTTCAAGCCCTGTGTTGAGCTCCATGCTGAACATGGATCCTACTTAAAAGGAAAAAGAAATACAGAAGATTTATTTACTTTAAATGTGGGAATTTAATTACAGAAAGCAGCCAAATAAAAGTATTTTTCTAAAAGGATATTTTTCGGGGCGCCTGGGTGGCTCAGTCATTAGTGTCTGCCTTCTGCTCAGGTCATGATCCCAGAGTCCGGGGATCAAGCCCCGCATCGGGCTCTCTGCTCAGCGGGAAGCTTGCTTCTCCCTCTTCCGCTCCCCCTGCTTGTGTTCCCTCTCTCGCTGTCTCTCTTTCTCTGTCAAAAAAATAAATAAAATCTTTAAAAAAAATAAATAAATAAATAAAAGGATTTTTTTCAGGGTGCCCGGCTGGCTTAGTCAGAGGAGCGTGTGACTCTTCATCTTGGGGCCGTGAGTTCAAGCCCCATGTTGAATGTAGAGATGAGTTAAATAAGTGAATAAAGAAACTTAATTTTAAAAAATATAAAAGGATTTTTTAATAATCACCCATTAAAGAATATCATGTGATTGAAATAATTTAAGAAAGATTTCCTATGGCATATGGAGCAAGGAGATAGTAAATCTGAAAGTCGAACAGATAATGTCACAATGGCTCTGTCCACACGATATGGACAAGATAGGGTATATCACAATGAACAATTGCAATAACCTCATAGCTGGCCTGCTCAGTAATGCATATGTTCTGATCATTTGGGCCATTTTATTTTTTGGCAAATTACCACCATTTCGAGATGGTCAATTGCAATATTGTATCATTAATTCACATACTGGAAAAAAAGGCAAAAAATGCACCAGAAGGGGCGCCTGGGTGGCTCAGTCGTTAAGCGTCTGCCTTCGGCTCAGGTCATGATCCCGGGGTCCTGGAATCGAGCCCCGCATCGGGCTCCCTGCTCAGCGGGAAGCCTGCTTCTCGCTCTCCCACTCCCCCTGCTTGTGTTCCCTCTCTTGCTGTGTCTCTCTCTGTCAAATAAATAAATCTTTAAAAAAAAAATTTTTTTTTTCATTTCTTCCTTGAAACTATGAACAAAGTTATCACCAACCACTTGTCTGGTTATCTGAATGATGCATTTTATTTCTCTGTCAATGGTGGCACTCCCTTAAAATTATTCATATATTTTTATTAAAAGTGTATTTAGTGACCAAAACTAATAGATAATATCTTGAAATTTATTGAGCATCTCCCTGTGTGCCAGGGACTATTCCATGTGCTTTACATGAATTAATTGATAGCATCCACATAACAACTCTGTGAAGTCCGCGCTCTTGTTTTCCTCAGTGTACAGATGAGGAAAGTGGATCACAGGAAAATGTTTGCCAAATTCAGGAGGCATGCCTGTGTGCTCGTTTACATTTTGAGTGGGACTGCACTGTGACTTAGGGTTGAACCTGCAAGGCGGTTAGTCAAGTTGTGGGTAAAGGGTGATAACATGAAAATGAGCTTTCAAATCACTCACCTGGGGCTATGTATCTAGTCCCAGCAATCTCACCACCGGCTTGGACAGCACCGACTGAGATCCCCAATCAGAGCAGGGAGAGAAGGGTGAGCTCGGCAGCTGTAGTTGGATACAGGGTTTTCAGGCCCTGTCAGGAGGCATATGGTTCCCTGAAGGGCCCCTGAGATGAAGCTTCCAGACCCCCAAATGGAAAATCCTAGAGTGAAATTGGTAACAAACGGATGTCTCTGTTGATTTCCTGTCACGAAGATGATGACCCAAACTGGCCAGTAACTCCAGGTTGTGAGTCTGAGTTTAAAAAGTGCAAATGAAGTTTTAGAATTTCCTAAAAGCTACCAATATCTTTACAGTTTTTTAAATGAGTTTTTAAATAAATATGTCCACACAGAGTCTTTGATTTCCTTGGGCATGATGAAAATCACTGAATCTCCTCCATTCCAGCTTTCCCACCTCCAGATGATCCCATATAATGTGCTCAGGGCAGGGATGAGGGTGAGGCAAGTGACGCATTCACCTTGGGTGCAAAACTTAAGAGGGCACCAAAAAATTCAGTAATCAAGAGAAATGTTTTTGGGTTTTTTTTTAAAGATTATTTATTTATTTATTTGACAGAGAGAGAGACAGCGAGTGAGGGAACACAAGCAGGGAGAGTGGGAGAGGGAGAAGCAGACTTCCCGTGGAACAGGGAGCCCGACACAGAGCTGGATCCCAGGACCCCAGGACCATGACCCGAGCCAAAGGCAGACGCTTAACAACTGAGCCACCCAGGCGCCCCTAAAGAGAAAGGTTTTAAGGCAATATTTTCTAAATCAAAATTAATGCAGGGGCTCCTGGCTGGCTCAGTCAGTAGGGCATGTGACTCTTGATCTCAGGGTTGTGAGTTCAGGCCCCACGTTGGGTGTAGAGATTACTTTAAAAATCTTTAAAAAGGGGGCGCCTGGGTGTCACAGTCTGTTGAATGTCGGACTCTTGGTTTTCGGCTCAGGTCATGATCTCGGGATTGACCACACCCACACCCACCTCGTCAGGCTCCACACTGAGCCCAGAGTCTGCTTGGGACTCTCTCTGCCCCTCCTCTCTCTCAAATAAATAAATAAATAAATCTTTAAAAAAAATCTTTAAAACAATTAATGCAAAAAATCAATGAAAAATAAAATATCAAGATTTTAAATAAGATAAGCTGTGGTTTGCTTGTTTTATAACCCAGGGTTTTTGTGCACTTGGGTGTTATTTCCAATCAGCTCATGGTTCCTGGGCCATGAAGCCATCACATCCCAGTTTCTACAGGTTGACAGTGGTGTGCAAACAGACTGGGCAATGTGGACTTGGTATGTAGTCATTTTTTTAATTTTTATTTTTTTAAGTAAATCTTATGCCCAACAAGGGGCTTGAACTTACAAAACCAGAAATCAAGAGTCACATGCTCTACTGACTGAGCCAGCCAGGTGCCTGCCCCATAGTCATTCTTTTGAATTATGGAGCTTGCATTAAATTTTCCAATCTGGTTCAAAACATGGTAAAATATTTTGGTAAGTGTATATAGGGGTACATATGTTTCTTTTTGCCTCAGTATCCGATATGGCTTGGAATAGCACTGGATGGGTATTAAAATTTTTGGAGGGGGGCCTGAGTGGCTCAGTCGCTTTGGCGTCTGACTCTTGGTTTCAGCTCAGGTCGTGATCTCAGGGTCCTGGGATCAAGCCCCGCGTGGCTCTGCACTCCGTGTGGAATCTGTTTGAGACTTATTCCCCCTCCCTCTCCCTCTTCCTCTGGTCCTCCCCACTGCTCATGCTCTCTCTCCAAAGTAAATAAATAAAATCTTCAAAAAAATTTTTTTTGAGTGGCTCAAAAGTCAAAACAAAATACAGTGAAGGGCGGCACTCTACCCTGCTCCATTCACTTCATTCCCTCCAACCCCCACATGTAATTTTCCTGCATGTTCTTTCAGTTTTGTTTTGTTTTGCCTTGTTTTGTAAAAGCCGCCATACGCAAAGTACCAATCTTTGCCTTTGTTGATGCTCTATATTGTGTATCTGCTTTGTATTTTAAAATTTCTCCTCTTTATTTTTTTTAAGATTTTATTTATTTGAGAGAAAGAGAAAGAGTGCGAGTGGTGAGGGAGGGGCAGAGGTAGAGGCAGACTCCCCGCTGAGCAGGGAGCCTGACTCAGGGCCCCATCCCAGGACCTTGGGATCAGGACCTGAGTTGAAGGCAGATGCTTAATGGACTGAGCCACCCAGGCGCCCACTTTCTGCTCTTTCTTATGTATTTCCTTTTACTTTGTGTTTAATTTGCTTCCACTTTTAGTCTTTCAATGGAAATTGGAATGATGGATTTTCAACCTTCTTTTCTAATGTTAGGTAGTTTAATGCGGGAGATTTCTCTCTATACATTGCTTTAGTTGTATCCCACAAGTTTGGATATGTTGCATCTTCATTATTATTCAGTCGAAAAATGTTTTTCGATGTCTATTTTATTTCTTCTTTTCTCTTTGGTTATTTAATGGTGTTTTCCCTTAATTTCTTGGAAGTTGAGGCTTCTTCCCCCATTACCTGTTAGTGGTATCTAGATTAATCCCACTAGTCAAAGAGTATTATATATTATTTCAACCCATTTTCCTTTAAAATTTTTTACTTGGATTAATTAGAGGTATGGCATTTAATTTCCAAATATTTGGGGATTTCCTATCTTATTTTATTGATCTGTACTTTCATTAAATGTAATAGAGAATATTCTCAGTCCTTTGAATTTATTGAGCCTTGCTTTAAGGGCCAGCGTATAACCTAACTTGGTGAACATCCATGTGCACTTGAAGGGAATGTGCACTCTGAAGTTGTGTGTTCCATGTGCATACTATATTCTATATATGCCAATCAATTCAAGGTGGTAGTGCTGTTCAGCTTTTCTAGATCTTTAATATTTTTTTGTGTACATGTTCTAGCATCTGCTGAGAATGGGTTATTAAATTTTTTTAAAAGACTCATCCATTTATTTTAGAAAGAGAGCACGTGAGAGCGCAAGCATGGTGTGGGGGGCAGAGGGAGAGAATGCTCAAGCAGATTTCCCGCTGAACACGGAGCCTGATGCAGGGCTCAATCTCATGACCCATGAGATCATGACCTGAGCCAAAACCAAGAGTCAGATGCTCAATCAACTGAGCCAGCCAGGTGCCCCTGGAGTGTTAAAATTTCTAATTATAAAATTGTGGATTGTTCTTTTTAAAACTTTAGTTCTGTCAGTTTTTACCTTATGATTTTGGAAGCCCTGATGTGAGGCACATAATATATTAATAACTTAAAATTATAAATCTTACTTATAATATTAACATGTCATATTTGTAACCCAGTTACACATTATAAGAATTCCTAACCTTAATGAATTGACCATTTTAACATTACAAAAGGTCTTTCTGTATCTATGATGATACCTTTTTTTTTGATACCCTTCTTGAATTGTTTGATCTGATATGAATATGTCCACTCCAGCTTTCTTATGATTAGTGTTTTCACTGTCTCTCTCTTTTTTTTAAATGTTTTATTTATTTATTCATGAGAGTCAGAGAGAGAGAGAGAGAGAGAGGCAGAGGCAGAGGGAGAAGCAGGCTCCCCGCCTAGCAGGGAGCCCAATGTGGGACTCGATCCCAGGACCCTGGGATCATGACCTGAGCCGAAGGCAGACGCTTAACCATCTGAGCCACCCAGGCGCCCTTCACTGTGTCTCTTTATCTTTTGTTCTTTTTTTTTTTATCTTTTGAACTTTCAACCTATGTTTCTATATTTAACATGTGCCTCTTTTACATATAGTTGGGTCATGTTTCTTTTTTTTTTTAAATATTTTATTTATTTATTTGACAGAGAGAGACATAGTGAGAGTAGGAACACAAGGCAGGGGGAGTGGGAGAGGGGAGAAGCAGGCTTCCTGCTGAGCAGGGAGCCCAATGTGGGACTCGATCCCAGGACCCTGGGATCATGACCTGAGCCGAAGGCAGACGCTTAATGACAGCCACCCAGGCACCCCGTGGGTCATGCTTCTTTATTCAGTCTTGTAATCTTTGAGTTTTATTTGGTGTGTTTCTTTTACATTTAATGTAATTACTGGTATGGTTGAACTTAGGTCTACCATTTTGCTACCTATTTAGAATTTGTCCCATCCATGCCTTTCTTTCTCCTTTCCTGCCTTCTTTTGGATTAAACATTTTTTAACATGTAATTTAGTTCCTCTATTTGCATTATCATTTAATGGATATTCTATATGGATTACATTATCATCTGTAATTTCTCATAATCTCCTTAGCATTATTATTCTTTTTCATATTAAATGTAGAAACTTTTTTTTAAAAGATTTTATTTATTTGAGAGAGAGAATGAGATAGAGAGAGGGAGCATGAGAGGGGGGAGGGTCAGAAGGAGAAGCAGACTCCCCGCCGAGCAGGGAGCCTGATGCGGGGCTTGATCCCGGGACTCCAGGATCATGACCTGAGCTGAAGGCAGTCGCCCAACCAACTGAGCCACCAGGTGCCCCTAAATGTAGAAACATTTTTTATTTACCCTTCCTCCCACCTATATCCCTTGAAGTTCAGTATTAATTTGTGCACACAACTGAATTTTATTATAATTTCAGGAAATTCTAAGATACCAACAATACAGTTGGAGTCAAAAGTTTAACTGTATGGGGGTGCCTGGGTGGCTCAGGCGGTTGAGCATCTGTCTTTGGCTCAGGTCATGATCCCAGGGTGGGATCAAACCCCGAGTAGGGCTCCTTGCTCAGCTAGGAGTCTGCTTTCCCGCTCCCTCTGCTCCTCCCCCCGCTAGTGTTAGCTCCCTCTCACTCTCTCTCAAATAAATAAAATCTTAAAAAAAATTTTTTAACTCTTTCAAGTTCCCTTCTAGTCACTCTGTCTCTCCTGATTTCTGGTCTGTAGGTCCTCCTCTTGTTCCTCACAGTAAATATTTGCCACCATTGGGCCATGGGTAGCAAGCACAATATATGATCCTCATAGGCAGAAGCGATTGAGAAAGCTGTAACCAGGCTTAAAGGAGCACATTTAGCAAGGGTGAGGGCCAGAGCAGAAGTTAGTACCAGGCAGCTCAATTCACACAAAGTCAGAGAAAACAAAAAACGTCCAAACAAAAGGATCCAAAGTCAGGTTAAAAAAAAAAAAAGACATATAATTAGCAACAGAAAGAAAAGGGAGAGACAAGACACAAAGAGCTCTTGAGAGCCGATGTAAATTGTTATTATCCTTTCAGCTGCCTGTACTTCTCCTACCTTATTGAGTTGATCCTTGTGCAGAAAGAGCCTAAATCAGTAGTTCTTAATCTTGGCTGCATATCGGAACTACCTGAGGAGTTTTTAAATTCTTGATGCCCAGGCTACACCCTAGTCCAAATTTAATCTGAATTCTCTGGGGCTGGGAGCTAGGTATTTTTTTTTTTAAAGCTCCTCAGATGATTTCAGTGTACATCCAGGGTTAACAAGCACTAGTGTAAATGTTTGCAAGTGTGCAAGTGAACACATGGAGTGTAGGGACAGAGAAAAAGGAGGATTTCCTGGGCTTAGTTTTTTTTTTTTTTCTCTAGAGAAACTTTCTGGTGATTTTCCTCTTTGGGATCCTGATCCTCCCCACTTGGCTTCAGATTAAAACTACTATTTAGACAGCCATCAGCCTCAAGTACTGTTCAGTCTGCTCCTCTGATTAGTTTTTCTGTAATAGCAGATGCTTAGCTTCTGAGTCTGTTTTTCTGACTAAACCAGACTTTCTCCTTCTGTGTTTCTCTAGGATTTTTCCTCATTACTTCAGCTTTTTGAGGTTTGTGACTGTACCTCTTGTCCTCTTCCCATACTTAATAACCTTTCAAGGGAGAGAGCTATTTTTTACATGACACAGCCTCGTGTTTTTGTAGTATACCCTGTAATACTTAGAACAGGTCTACACTATCAGGAGAGAATACTTTTTTTTTTTTTTTTAAGTAAACTCTGTGCCCAACATGGGGCTTGAACTCACAACCCCAGATCAAGAGTTGCATGCTCTACCAATTGAGCCACCTGGGTGCCCCAAGACTACATAATTATTTCATGAATTTACTGCATTCTATCCATCATGAATTTCTTTGTGTTGATGAAAGGCTGAACGCACACTAAACATTTTCTCACATTTCTTACACTTGTAGTGTTTTCCTCCCATATGGGTTTTCTGGTGTTGAATAAGAGATGAACTCTGGCTGAAGGCTTTGTCACAATCATTGCATTTATACGGTTTCTCTCCAGTATGAGTTCTCAGATGCTTTGTAAGAGATGAGCTCTGGCTGAAGGCTTTCTTGCATTCTTTACATTTGTAAGGTTTCTCTCCAGTATGAATTCTCTGATGTCTTACAAGAGCTGAGCGGTCACTGAAGGCTTTCCCACATTCGTTACATTTGTAAGGTTTCTCCCCAGTATGAGTTCCTTGATGTTGTATAAGAGCTGAACAGTAACTGAAAGCTTTCCCACATTCACTGCATTCATATGGCTTTTCCCCTGTATGAGTTCTCTGATGTTGGGTCAGGCCAGACCTATCACTAAAGGCTTTCCCACACTCTGTACATCCATAGGGTTTTTCTCCAGTATGAACCCTTTGATGTTTAATAAGGGATGAGGTGTCATTGAAAGCTTTCCCACATTCCTTGCATTTATAGGGTTTCTCTCCAGTATGGATTCTGTGATGTTGAATAAGGTACGTGCTTTGGTTGAAGGCCTTCCCACATTCACTGCACTCATAGGGCTTTTCTCCAGTATGAATGATGTGATGTTGGATGAGGGCTGACCGATGACTGAAAGCCTTCCCACATTCATTACACTCATAGGGTTTCTCTCCAGTGTGAATCCTCTGATGCTGAATAAGTGATGAGCTCCGACTGAAGGCCTTTCCACACTCATTACATACATAAGGCTTCTCTCCAGTATGAATTCTCTGATGTAAGATAAAGGCTGAGTAGTAACTGAAGGATTTCCCACATTCATTGCACTTCCAAGGCTTTTTCACTGAGTAAATGTTGCGATGTCGAATTGGGTTTGAACTCTCCCCAGTTTCACTACAATCCTCCACAGGGTTTTTCTTGCGTTTAATTATGACTTGCCTTAAATCTTTCTTCTGATTTCCTTGCTGCCTTTCTAATGTGCCTTCACATTGCCAGGCTTCTATCAATCTGGAGTCCCAGGACTCATCCTTTTTAAGTCTCTCCATTATCAGCTCTCTTTCAGGAGACACTTCTTCATAAAGTCCCTGCTTTGAAAAGGATTCTTTAGTTTCAGGTATAGATTCGGAATCTGAAATAAATAAAAAGTACAAGCGTTTGTGTTCTCTGTGTTGAGAGAAAAAAACAGCTGAGTTGGCAAGAAGAAAAGAAAAGAAAAATGATGCTTCTTAAACATGTTTTTAGAATGTTTTCAGAAAGCGCTTCCTGGCAATGGCAGAGGAAGTTTCAGGGACTAACAGAGATGGGAGAATGGCTAATACAAGGCACAATAAGAGGACGAAGAGGAGGCTCTACCTAAGAGAATGGAAAACTGAGCAGACAAGTCAGGAAGGAGGATAAGCTAGCAGGATGAGAATAAATGTTAATATAAAATATCTGAGGAAGGGTAGAAAGATGAAAACACAAGTTGAGATTGGGCAGTTTTGAGAAAGTACAAGACAAAAAAAATCACTTCTAATAATCACCTGGGAATAATCACTTTTTGACTTTTTAAATAGTTCCCTCTGGTCCCCCCCCCCTTTTTTGAGAGAGAGCAGGGGCAGGGGGTGGATGGGGCAGAGGGAGAGGGAGAATCTTAAGCAGGCTCCATGCATGGAGCCTAATGAGGGGGCTCAGTCTCACGACCCTGAGATCATGATCTGAGCTGAAATCAAGAGTCGGATGCTTAACCAACTGAACCACCCAGGTGCCCCGCTCCAGTCCCTTTTTAAAAGCACAGACTTTTTTCATGTTCACCATACACTTTATTTATTTATTAAAGATTTTATTTATTTATTTGACAGAGAGAGAGACAGCGAGAGAGGGAACACAAGCAGGGGGAGCGGGAGAGGGAGAAGCAGGCTTCCTGTGGAGCAGGGAGCCTGATGTGGGGCTCGATCCCAGGACCCTGGGATCATGACCTGAGCTGAAGGCAGACGCTTAACTGACTGAGCTACCCAGGTGCCCCCACTTTATTTTTTTTTAAAAGACACTTTATTTATTTATTTATTTATTTACTTATTTATTTATTTATTTTAAGATTTTATTTATTTATTTGAGAGAGAGAATGAGAGACAGAGAGCACGAGAGGGAGGAAGGTCAGAGGGAGAAGCAGACTCCCTACCGAGCAGGGAGCCCAATGAGGGACTTGATCCCGGGACTCCAGGATCATGACCTGAGCCGAAGGCAGTCGCCCAACCAACTGAGCCACCCAGGCGCCCTTAACAGACACTTTAAATAGGATTTTGTGTTTCCACTAACCACTGCCCCCTCCTTTCCTTCCTTCTCTCCTTCTTCCCTTCCTTCTTCTCTTCCATTCTTCCTCCTCCCCTTCCTCCCTTCCTTCTCTTTCTCCCTCCTTCCTTTCTTCCTTATTTTTTGGTCATACCCAAATTTCTCAAAAAGGTCTTGTACATTTTCTCATCACATCCTTGCTCCTGTACTCGCTGTAGTCTGGCTTCTCTCCCTACTACTCAGTTGCAACTGCTCTCACTGAAGTTACTAACCATTTATATGTCACCCAAATCCAGTGGATTCTTTTCATTCTTTAACTTGGCCTCTCAACAGCACTTGACAGTGGTGACCATGCCTCCCCCCCAACCACATCCCCCCCTCATTTTTTCCCCCAACTTTATTCGGATATAATTCTGTGATTGTAAGCTGTCCAAGTTTTACTCCTGATCTCTATTTACTTGGGACTTCTTCTGTTTCTCCTTCTTAAATGTTGATGCTTCTTGGTATTCAGTCTAAGCTCTCCTTTTTTGCCCCTCCCCATCCCCCACAACATTGTCTCCATTAAAGACCTCATCCAGGCCACGGTATTAATTGCTTTTTTAGAAAAATTAAAATATATTTCACATATAACACTGTGTAAATTTAAGGTACACAACACGGTATTTTGATGTATTCATATAATATGATTACTGACGTAGTGATAGCATCTCAATTACGTCACATAATTTCACCTGATTATCCTCTTTCTCCTGACAGTTTATCTTTGTTCTGTAAAAGAACTGGTGATAGGCGCAACTGGGTGGCTCAATCAGTTAGGCATCTGCCTTCAGCTCAGGTTGTGATCCCAAGGTCCTGGGATCGATTCCCATGTCGGACTCTGTGCTCAGCAGAGAGTCTGCTTTTCCCTCTCCCTCTGCCCCTCCCCCTGCTCATTCTCTCTCTCAAATAAATTAATTTAAAAAAATAGACCCAAGGGCGCCTAGGTGGCTCAGTTGGTTAAGCGACTGCCTTCAGCTCAGGTCATGATCCTGGAGTCCCTGGATCGAATCCCACATCAGGCTCCCTGCTCGGCAGGGAGTCTGCTTCTCCCTCTGACCCTCCCCCCTCTCATGTGCTCTTTCTCTCATTCTCGCTTTCTCAAATAAATAAATAAATAAATAAATAAAATCTTAAAAAAATAGACCCAATTATATACTGTCCACAAGAAACTCTAAATAGATTTTTAAAAATGGAAAAAAACATACTATGCAAACAGGAAGTGAGAATGGCTATATTACTATCCTACAAAATAAAATTCGAAACAAGAAATATTACCAAGGTTAAAGAGGGACATTATAAAATGATAAAGGGGTCAGTTCACCAAAAGATAATTTGTTATGTGTATGCATCTAACAAAAGAGTTTCAGGTACATTAAGCAAAATACAATAAGCAAAAACTGATAAAACTAAAAGGAGAAATAGACAATACCACAATTATAATTGGAAAATTCAACACTCCTCTGTCAGTAATCAGTAGAAGCCAGTAGACAGAAAATCAGTAAGGATATAGAAGACCTAAACACTCTCAACCAACCTGACCTAATTAAATTTATTTTCAAGTTCACATGGAACATTCATCAAGACTATATTATGGGTAATACAACAAATATCAGAAATTTAAAAGAACTGAAATCATACAAAGTATCTCTGACCACACAGAACCAAACCACAAAATTGAAAACAACTTTTATTGAAAACCATCTAAAATTTGGAAATCTGCGGTGCCTGGGTGGCTCAGTTGGTTAAGCGACTGCCTTCGGCTCAGGTCATGATCCCGGAGTCCCCAGATCGAGTCCCGCATCGGGCTCCCTGCTCGGCGGGGAGTCTGCTTCATCCTCTGACCCTATCCCCTCTCATGTGTTCTCTCTCTCTCATTCTCTCTCTGTCAAATAAATAAATAAAATCTTTAAAAATAAATAAATAAATAAAAATAAATAAAATAAAATTTGGAAATCTGTAAATAACCCATGAGTCAAGGAGGAAGTCACAAGTGAAAATATAAGTTATTTTGGGCGCCTGGGTGGCTCAGTTGGTTAAGCGACTGCCTTCGGCTCAGGTCATGATCCGGGAGTCCCAGGATCAAGTCCCACATCGGGCTCCCTGCTCGGCAGGGAGTCTGCTTCTCCCTCTGACCCTCCTCCTTCTCATGCTCTCTGTCTCTCATTCTCTCTGTCTCAAATAAATAAATAAAATCTTAAAAAAAAAAAAAAGAAAAAGAAAATAGAAGTTATTTTGAACCACGGAAATGAAAACACCACATATTAAAATTGTGGAATGCAGCGAAAGCAGTCCTTAGAAGAAATTTTATAGCATTAAATGTTCATACTAAGAGAGAAGAAAGATCGTATACCAGTGATTAGTCTTTTACCTTCAGAAACTAAAGGAAGGAGAGAAAATTAGACCTAAAGTTAGCAAAGGGGAAAAATAATAAAAATAAGAGCATCAATGAATAAAAATGAAAACAGAAAACAGTAGAAGGAATCAATGAAATCAAAAGCCAGTTCTTTGAAAAGATCAATAAAACTATTAAAATTCTTAAGAAGACCAATAAAATTAAAACAGAGAAGATACAGATTACCAATATCAGGAATGAAAGATGATAAATCATTACCAGAGTGCACTCAAGAAGAAACAGATCATAGGTATGGTCCTACATCTAGCAAGAGACCAGGATTCAAGGTTAAAAACCTTCCAATAAAGCAAACCCAAGACCCAGATGGCTTTACTGGATTGAGCTTTTGATATCATATCTAATAAAATTTTGCCTTACAAAAGGTCGCAAAGACTGTCTTTAATGGTCCCTCTAGGTTTTATACTTAGTTCTGTGATCCATTGAAAGTAACTGTGTATGGTGGGAGGTATGGATTTTCTTTTGGCATATGGATGTCCAATTGTTCCATTACCATTTATTGAAAAGATTCTCCTTTTTAGCATTGAACTGATCTTTGCATCTTTGTCAGAAATTAATTGACCATATATCTGTGGGTCTATTTCTGGACCATCTGTTCTGTTCCATTGATTTACATCTTCCTTTCACTAGTACCACACTGTTTTGATTACTATAGCTTTAGAAATCTTAAAACCAATGTATGAAGGGCGCCTGGGTGGCTTAGTTGGTTAAGCGACTGCCTTCGGCTCAGGTCATGGTCCTGGAGTCCCAGGATCGAGTCCCGCATCGGGCTCCCTGCTCGGCAGGGAGTCTGCTTCTCCCTCTGACCCTAACCCCTCTCATGTGCTCTCTCTCATTCTCTCTCTCTCAAATAAATAAATAAAATCTTTAAAAAAAAAAAAAAACAACAACAATGTATGAAGCTGTCCTTTTTCAATACCAGAGACAGTGAACTTTTACTTGCCAAAAGAGAAAAGAAGCCAATTCTGAGTCCAGAGTGATCAGGGATCTCCTAGGGGATTAACGCTCTGTGGATCTGAAGCAAAACTATGCCATTTTAGATGCCATTAGTTATAGAGGAAACTTATGTCCCAGTAAGCAGTTTGCATTACAAAATAACTTCCTTACCCCAAAATACCAGGCTCCCACAATTCTCCACTTTCATATCCATGCCCATGTACCTTTGGGCAGAACTCAGCTGTTCTTCTTCCACATGAGCGAAATCCATTTCCTCATCCTTGACTGTCACCAATTCCTGAAAGAAAAAGCACATTCTTACAGGACTTAGGGACGAGAACAATCTAGAAGAGGAAGTATTTTTTAATCTGAAGGTTAAACCTTTATTTTAATGGAACAGTCTAAAATTTCTAAGTATTAGTCCATGTTAAGGAAAATAATAATAGCTAACATTTATAATATATTTTCTATGTGCTAAGTCCTTTGAACTACCTCTTGCAATGATAACTATATGAAGTAAGTACTATTATTAACATTATTTACAGACGTGAGGATCAGATCTGAGATTTGGACCCAGGCAGTCTGACTCCAAAGCTATACTCTTTTTCTTTTAATTGAAGGATAGTTGACATAAAATATATCAGTTTCAGGAGTACAACATAGTGATCTGACATCAAAGCTATACTCTTAACTATATTTTTCTGTCTCTTACATAGTTTACTAAGTAAATCTAATTTAAATTAACCACTGAATGACAACTAAATGTTAATTACTAATTATACTTAGTTGTAGGTGGGGTAAGTCTCAGACATGTAATTTATACTGATTCCTGGAATATTCGGAGAGTTTATAGAAATTCTGCTTGATATCCTGATTGCATATACACAGCCATCCTGTTCTAACAGAAGCTTCTTCTTTCTCTCTACTTAGGGCTATGACTTTTAGATTTATTTAGTTATCCTTTAATAACTACGGTTGTTCTGAACGAATGGATTTACTGATTATAAACTGAAAATAATCAACTGTTCTTCATATTCTATGTTATATTGACATTCATGTGGGTGTAATTAACTGGAGAATACTTTGTGAGAAAGTCAGTCAATAGAATACAGTGGTTAAGGGGCACCTGGGTGGCACAGTCAGTTAAGCATCTGACTCTTGGTTTCAGCTCAAGTCGTGATCTCAGGGTCTTGAGATCAAGCCCCACGTTGGGTTCCGCACTTGGCATGAAGTCTGCTTGAGATTCTCTCTCTCCCTCTCCCCCTGCCCCTCCCCCCACTCATGCTCTCTCTCTCTCTCTAAAATAAATTAATTAATTAAAAAAAAAAAAGACTACAGTGGTTAAGAGGCATAGGATTTAGGATCAGACATACCTGGGTTCTGATTAGGGTTCAACCAAGTTATGATTCTGAGCAAGTTACTGTGAGCCTCAGTTTTTGGTTTGGGTTTTTTTTTTTTATGATTTTATTTTTAAGTAATCTCTGCACCCAATGTGGAACTTGAACTTAACAACCCTGAGATCAAGAGTCGCATGCTCCACTGACTGAGCCAGCCAGGTGCCCCTGTGAGCCTCAGTTTTGCTGTGAAATAGGCATCATCCCTAACATGATTTTTTGTTTAAAATAAATAATGTCTGAAAAGTGGCTCTAAATGATAGAGTTCCCCTGAACTCAGTCATTAGACCTCTTCTCCATCCATTCTTACATACCTATAAGCAATTTGTTATTTCACCCATATTAAAAAAAAAAAAAAATCCTCAAAAAAACCCCACAAAAACAACCCAAAAAACAAACCTTCTTTTGTCTTCCTTCTCACTATCACCCTATTTCTGTCCTCTCCTTTAGCATAAAACTCTTCAAAATAGTTGTCCGTAGTCCCTGCCTCCAATTTGTTTCCTATTCTTTCCTGAATCCTTTCTAATCAAGTTTTCATTCCTACCGTTCCATGCAGTTGCTCTTGTCAGTCACCAATGATCTTCATATTTTTAAATCCAGTGGTTAATTCTCAGCCCTTATCTTACTTGACTTAGCAGCAGCGTTTTGCACAGCTGATCACTCCCTGCTCCTTGAAATACTTTCTCCAGTTGGTTACCAGGATGCCACACTTTTGATTTTCCCCTACCTCACTGGCCACACATCTTCTCAGTCTCCTTTGCTGGTTCCTCTTCATCTCCCTGACCATTAAGAGTTGAAGAGCTATAGGATTCAGTAATAAAATTTCATCTCTTTTCTGTTCCCTTAGTGATCACAGTTTCGTGGCTTAAAATACCATTCACACAGATTACTCCCAAATTCAAGGCTTGAGCCTGAGCTTTCCCCAGACTTTCAAGTCTTCAAGGAAAAATTACTTTGGTTCAGTTCTCTAGTTGGGGTTGCTGTAGACCTCTGAAGCAAGATGAAAAAAGGAAACAACACACCGTGAACGCCAAGCTAAGATTTCAGAGGAGGGAACTTAACCTCAAACTTGCCTGGAACTCAACAGGAAGGAGCTCAACAGTAGGTTCCATTTCTTCTGTGTTCTGTTTTTGGGGCAGAGAAGCATCCTCACTAGTAATGGCTGGAAGGACTGGGGAGGAAAAAAGCCATGAAGGAGGTACACTCTATTCACTGAGACGAAAACTATCACAAGCCAGCTAAATTATATACTCAAGGCCTACTCAACTTAACTCAAAAAGGTGGGATGAGGATAGAGTAAGATGATGAAGTGAAAGTGCATCGCCCAAAAATCTAAACTTGTAGACCCACAATTCATCAACCTTTTGGAATAGTCTAACAGGGAGTGGAAAAGCGTGACCTTTTATCAGAAAAGCAAGCAAAATGGAATATTCTCTCTTCCACGGCTATTTCTGTAATTCTTACCTTCTTCCTCAGCTTCAATGGTCAGATAATCCATGATCAGCTTCTCTTTCTTTGTCCTGTTATTGCTATGACTTCCTTCTTCTTTACAGTTTCAGAAGAGATAAATATGAACTTTTCAGCAATACATAATCTGCTTCTTTGTGTAAATCATTCAACTCTACTCTGAAGCTCTGGAGAGAGATTTTTGAGGTTAGGCTCACCATCCTCTGGAATTGGTTCCTGCTCCCTGGGGCATCCCGCTCTCTCTATCTCTACTCCTAGGAGGCTTATTCTTCTGCATTTAAGTCCTAGGGCCTCAGAAGTAATTCTTCTTTGCTTGAAACCTTTATTATTTAGGCTAAATTAATCTCCACAGCTGGAAGACCATTCTCTAGAGTACTGAGATCAGTCACTACATGCCACACCAGGACAAAACCAGGAGAGAATCAGGGCAGGGAACTGGGAGCCTCACACTTGGTTCCAGACTGTGCAAAACTCCCATAAGACCCTAAAGCATACAACTGGCCATATGATTATGTGGCCTGTGATTATGGCAGCAGTAACTATAAACAAGGCTTCCACCCTTGGTTCATCCTTACTATTCATAAAGACAGGCAGTTGACAGATGGGGCCCTTATACAGTTGATTCCCCACCTGCTCTTTTTTAAAGACCCTGAAAATGTACAGACAGGGATTCCCTTGCATGGTCAGAGTGAGAACAAAAGACTTCAGTAATTAGACAGTAATAACTGACAGACAAAATGGCTTCCCACCTGTCAAGGGAGAAAAACTAAACTTTTCATCAGGCTGAATGACCATGAGGAACAAAACCAGTCAGTACAGCCTAAGGTGACAAGCTGGCACAAAATTCAACAAAATTTGCAAGAAAAAAAAAAAAAGATGCCTGCAGCACATCCTGTTGAATGGCTGCCACATCCTGAACTGCCACCAGAAATTAACTTATTAACTGTATCCTGCTTGTCACTAGGCACCTGAAACTTGTGGTTTGTGCCTATTTAACCCGGAGCCTAATCCTTCCCCTTGGGAGTGTACTCTTGGTTTGTAGCCGAAGGCTGCATTTCCCAGGTTTGCAAACTGCATGGCAACAAAGCTTCTCCCTGCCTCTGACCCAATCCTGGCATTCCAGGCTGTGTGTGTGAGAGAGAGAAAAGATTCAACCCCTTGCATTGGCTGCAAAATACAGGCAGGCCCCCAAACTCTGATAGAGCAAATCACAGAAGAGTAATGAGTGAGACACGGACACCATTTTCTTCTTTGTGTCCCCCACGTTCAGAACCTTAAGGCTCTTGGTAGCGTGGCAAGACTTAAGGTCCAAACGGACGGGAGGCGCTCAAGCTCTCCGGCCTCCGCACTGCCGCTCCCAAGACCCCCCCTGTCGGCCACGCCTCCTTCAAGCTCCCGGACTCCACTTCCC
This sequence comes from Mirounga angustirostris, assembly GCF_029215605.1. Taxonomy (NCBI): domain Eukaryota; kingdom Metazoa; phylum Chordata; class Mammalia; order Carnivora; family Phocidae; genus Mirounga; species Mirounga angustirostris. Next base: position 174,032,543 of record NW_026991713.1, read on the forward strand.
AGAGGGCTTAGCGGCAACCGCGCATCCGGGACACCTCCTCGCTCAGCGCTAAACCCACAAACCCGGCTCGCCTCCCGCTCAGGGAAGCGGGAGGAGTACGCAGAGCGCGGGGGACTGGGCCCGGGACGCGCGGGCAGGGCCCAGCCCTTCCCCCCAGCCCCGGGGCCGCAACCTGAGAGCCTGGCTCGGGCACTGGAGCCGCGCGCTTGGACCGGCGGGTCGGAGAGACCCGCGCCCCGGGCCCAGCTTTCTCTTACCCCTAGACGCGCCGCGGTCTCGGCTCCGGCCACGGGGCGGGTCCCCGCAGGGCTGCGCTCTGGGAAAGACGGGACGGGCGCACGGAGTCGCTCTCCGGACTCCCTGAGCTGCGGGGAAACAAAAGGCTCGAGCCCGAGGCTCCGTCTGGAGTCGCATCTGCGCACTTGGAGGCGACCGCGCCAGGTCGGGGGTCCCGGCGGAAGGACTCCACTTCCCAGAGGGCTCGGGGACATCGGTGCCCGTCCTGGGCGGGGGGAGGGGGCAGAGCCAGGGGAGAGAACTGCAGGCCTTCGGTACCAGCCTTAAGATGGAGATCATACCTCATCCGATAGGTCTCCTTTCTGAGTAAGATGAGAAGCTGTCCTGTAAAAGCTGGGTGACTCCGTTGCTTATGGATCTGCCTTCGGCGCAGGTCCTAATCCCAGCGTCCTGGGTTAGAGCCCCACATCAGGCTCCCGCCCCAGCAGGGGAGTCTGCTTCTCCCTCTCCCTCGGCCCCTCCCTCCCCGCTCGTGCTCGGTCGCTGTCTCATTTCTCTCTCTCAAATCAGTAAAATCTTAAAATAATAATAATAAAAATAACAAAAAATTTAAAGCTCCACATATTTTCAGTGTCTGATTATTGATTGGTGGTGGTTGGGGGTCTGTTACACAAAGTCTTTTCCTTAGCCTTTCTCATTCTTACAATAAAGCCGCAAATCTGTAAACTGAGTGCTAGTGATTTTGTTGAAAGCATTCTGGCTGATAAAAACCATAGGCACGGTTGCGAAGCCATTGTCCTGAACCACGAGATACAAAGAAAAAACATGATATAGGAATGAGTTCACAAGGAAAAGTTAGATGTGAGAAAGAGGCAAGAACGAAGATTGGCTTTGAAGTGGAAAATTGTGCGGACCTGGAGTTTATGAACATTGGTACTAGAAGGGCCGCTCTCCTTGAGCCAAAGAGCGACCAGATGAAAGATACTCCTTTCCTCTGTGCAGAAACACTCCAGTTCTTCACTTCAGAAACCAGAAGAAATCAATTGTCATTCCAGTCCAGATGACCATAGTCACCTGAATAGTCTCTCCACATCTAATCTTGCCTTTCTTAATCCATGCTATTCAAGACAGCCAAGATGAACGTTGAAAAATTAAATCTGTTTATGTCCCTCTCCTCAGAACCCTTCAGTGACTTCCCTCTGCCCTGGAATAAGACATAAACTCCTTAGCACGGTTTATAAAACCCTGCATAGGGGCACCTGGGTGGCTCGGTTGAGCATCTGGATCTCAGCCCAGGTCTTGATCTCAGGGTCCTGAGTTCAAGCTCAGCATTGGGCTCCAGCCTGGGCATGGAGCCTACTTAAAAAAAAAATTTGGGGGGGGGGGGCGCCTGGGTGGCTCAGTTGGTTAGGCGACTGCCTTCGGCTCAGGTCATGATCCTGGAGTCCCAGGATCGAGTCCTGCATCAGGCTCCCTGCTCGGCAGGGAGTCTGCTTCTCCCTCTGACCCTCCCCCCTCTCATGCTCTCTCTCTCTCTCATTCTCTCTCTCAAATAAATAAATAAAATCTAAAAAAATAATAAAATCTTTCAAAAAAAAATTTTTAATTAAAGAAATAAAAGAATAAAATAAAATATACATACTAGCTAAACTGCAAAATTCTAATAAGGATGACGAAATTAACACATCTTTCTGTTGTGTGCTGTGTAGATACCCACAATACTACTACTACTCATAAAGACTTACAAAGATAGTCAATAGACTATGACTGAAGGCACTTCTCAGCTTGAATCTGAAAATCACAGGCAGGGGACACACAATTTACCAGCTGCTCAGAAACCAGGCATGGTTGTTGCTGTATTATGAAAAGCAGACTTTGCTGTTTCCCGTGATTCTAACTTTTTGGAATCAGGGTTTTTTTTTGCATTTTCATATCTCTGGTTTCCAGAAGTACCTTCCAATTGTTGTTGGCCAGGTGCCTCTAGTGTGTAGTCATCATACCTGTGGCAGGACACAGGCCAGAATGGGTATCAACAGAAGAAAACCCAAGTGACAATAGTGGAGCATACTTAAGAGTTGCCATAATTTCTATTCATGTTTTCTGTTATTACTAAAATGGTAACTTTATTTTTTTTAAAGATTTTATTTATTTATTAGAGAGAGAGATAGCGAGAGAAGGAACACAAGCAGGGGGAGTGGGAGAGGGAGAAGCAGGCTTCCCACTGAGCAGGGAGCCCCATGTGGGGCTCGATCCCAGGACCCTGAGATCATGACCTGAGATGAAGGCAGACGCTCAATGACTGAGCCACCCAGGCACCCCTAAAATGGTAACTTTAAATTTCTCAGTAGTTGAGGTCTTAATTTTTCTGTATATAAGTTGACATATTATTATTGCAAATTTCATTGATTTATAATCATAAAATAGACCTATACATTTTCCTTCTTTTCACTTATTTGCATTATTAGAACAAGCCAATTATAACTTTAAAATAAGTGTTCAGGGCACCTGGGTGGCTCAGTTGGTTAAGTGACTGCCTTCGGCTCAGGTCATGATCCTGGAGTCCCTGGATCGAGTCCCGCATCAGGCTCCCTGCCTGCTTCTCCCTCTGACCCTCCCCCCTCTCATGTGCTCTCTGTCTCTCTCATTCTCTCTGTCTCAAATAAATAAATAAAATCTTTAAAAAAAAAATAAGTGTTCAATCTTTTTATGGTAAACTTGACTCGATATTTATTTATTTTTAAAGATTTTATTTATTTATCTGACAGAGAGACACAGTGAGAGAGGGAACACAGGCTGGGGGAGTGGGAGAGGGAGAAGCAGGCTCCCCGTGGAGCAGGGAGCCCGATGTGGGGCTCGATCCCAGGACCCTGGGATTATGACTTGAGCCGAAGGCAGACGCTTAACGACTGAGCCACCCAGGCGCCCCTTGACTTGATATTTAGAGTGTAGCATTGTTTATGTTGTTAAAGTAAGTTTCAGTGTTTACATATTCTAGATTCAGACTTCTTTTTGGTCATTTTGCTCATAAAATGAATAGATCTTAGGAATGTATTTCTATTTGATAATTTTAAAATATGAGACTACCATATCAACACTCATGAAGAAAAGACCAAAGAAATGTTCAGGGAAAAGTAATATCACTTTAAATATTTTCATTATTAGAAAAGAAAGTGAAAAAATAAAGAAACTGACTAAATATTTTAGACTTTGGGGAAACAAAACAAAAAATTTAAGGAATCTAAGAGGACGAAAATAATGAAAGCACAATCCATTCAAAAATAAACAAGAGCAAATAATACTTGAAATAAGCTAGATAAATTCTGGAAACTGTGTGGGTTGGGTTTTTATTTATTTATTTATTTATTTATTTATTTATTTATTTGACAGAGAGAGACACAGCAAGAGAGGGAACACAAGCAGGGGGAGTGGGAGAGGGAGAAGCAGGCTTCCCGCGGAGCAGGGAGCCCAATGTGAGGCTCGATCCCAGGACCCTGGATCACGACCTGAGCTGAAGGCAGCCGCTTAATTGACTGAGCCACCCAGGAACCCCTGGAAATTGTGTTTTAAAAAGCAGTTAGTGACACCCAGAGCCAGTGTGGTGAGGACCATGTTGCTTCCAAACATCCTGCTCACTGGTACACCAGGGGTTGGAAAAACCACGCTAGGCAAAGAACTTGCATCAAGATCAGGACTGAAATACATTAATGTGGGTGATATAGCTCAAGAAGGGCAGTTATATGATGGCTATGATGAAGAGTATGAATGCCCCATTTTAGATGAAGACAGAGTAGTTGATGAATTAGAAAACCAAATGAGCGAAGGTGGAGTTGTTGTTGATTACCATGGTTGTAATTTCTTCCCTGAACGCTGGTTTTATATAGTTTTTGTGCTGCAAGCAGATGACAGTGTATTGTACAAAAGACTTGAAACAAGGGGTTATAATGAAAAGAAACTAAAAGACAATATTCACTGTGAAATTTTTCAAGTTCTTTATGAAGAAGCATTAGCACCCTACAAGGAAGAAGTAGTACCTCAACTGCCCAGCAGTAAATCAGAAGATCTAGAGGAGAATATCAATCAGATATTGAAGTGGATTGAGCAGTGGATCAAGGATCATAGCTCCTGGCTTACAAGACTGGCCACTTTACAACCACTCTTGTTATATCCCTGCCATAATGAATAAATTGTCCAGTTATCAGTAAAACTTTCTTATTAAGATTGTGCTGCAGGACTAGTAGATGGATAATCTAAAGGTTTATGTTTGGGCTTTTTTTCTCCATGAGAAAGGAGAACATTCTCAAGTATAGTATATATAATATCATTAAGGATTTAGAGTAAAAACTGTCATCTTAAATGCTTCAACTGCTGAAGAATAAATAAATCTGACCAAATGGGTGGCTATCTTCTAAGCTGGTTACAAGAAAATGAAGATGATCCCTTAAAATAAAACTTAAGACTAAGGATAAAGGGGTGCCTGGGTGGCTCAGTCGGTTAGGCAGCTGCCTTCGGCTCAGGTTATGATCCCAGGGTCCTAGGATTGAGGCCCGCATCAGGCTCCCTGCTCAGTGGAGAGCCTGCTTCTCCCTCTCCCTCTGCCTGCCTCTTTGCCTACTTGTGCTCTCTCTCTCTGTCAAATAAATAAATAAAATCTTAAAAAAAAAAAAAAAGACTAAGGATAAAAAAAGCAGTTAATAAGTGAAATTATATATGGGAAAACATGAACTATGTGGAAAAATTAAAATATCACTGAAGACACCATACCCAGTGATAGTCAATAAATCAGAAATTTAAAATGAAATGGTAAAAATAAGGTAATGAGAAACAGGCAATCAGGGTTTAAGCTGGACTTCCATCCTGGAGCTGTCTGGTCTATTTCTAATTCACCCAGTTATGCTCCAGCCCCTCAGTGCTCCTAGTGGAAGCATGTGGTGTTCATCAGGGCTCCTCCTCCGTGGTGGGCCTTGGACTCTGATTGTTGTCCCCCCACCCAGAGAGCTTGCATCTTTTCAGTGTTTTCAGCCTCTTAACTACCACGTTTGCTTTTGTAATCAGCAATTATCTTAGTGAGAAGGGTGGACTCAAATGTAGAGCTCACCTCTTTTGCCTCGTCTTGATCTGGTCTCTGCAAATTTTCATTGCCTGGGTAGCTCCATCTGTTTGTTTTACTTTATTTAGCTTCTCTAGTTGTTCTTCATGGGAGGGCTGGTCCAAACTCCTAGTCGAGCATAAGAAGAACTCAATTTAGTCATCTTTGAAGATAAACAGATCTTCCAGGGCCTACTCTTTATACAAAATACTTGCTTTGATGGATTCTCTTTGACTCATCTTTTTTATCTGAGCACTATTTATATGGTGACAGAATTCTCCCCTTAATGAGAGCTGAGGTCGTCATATTTGTTCTTATTAACTGTTGAGTCTTTTAGCTACCTGAGCAGGTTGGGAATGATGTATGGCCTTGAGCATGAAGAAGTCTTTCTCTGCTGCTTTACAACCTCTAATTTTGTTGAAGCTCCAAACCCTTGGATCAGCTTTGTTGAATCAAGTTCATATACTGTACCCTAGGAGCTGAATTTGAGCCTGACTTTCTTCTCCCATGTGAGGTTTGAGTTGGTGATTTTTGTCAGCAGTTCTCCTGTTTACTTTTTATATATATATATATATATTCAAACTTTCCCCAGATGATCATTTTCTTCCTCCAACTGGGTCCCAACCAAGGTCATGATTTCTGTGACATTTTTTTTTTTTTACCATACCTCTTCTGCCTTCTCAGTAAAGTGCTATTAGTCTTTCAGAGACAGGTGTGCAATAATGGTTAAGCCCTCAGTTGTTAAGTCTGATCCATGGTTTAAATTCCAGTTCCAAAACTTATTGGTGTGTGCCCCTGGATGAGTGATTTAGCCTTTCTGAGTTACAGTTTTATCTGTGAAATGGACATAATAATTGTACCTACCTTATGGATTATCGTGAAGACTAAATAGAACAAGAAGCATTTAGGGGTGCCTGGCTGGCTCAGTCTGTAAAGCATGTGGTTCTTATCTTGGAGTCGTGAGTTCAAGCCTCACGTTGGCCCAGTCATGAGTTCAAGCCCCACATTGGCCCTAGAGATTACTTTTTTAAAAAGCATTTATTTATTTATTTTTAAAGATTTTATTTATTTATTTGACAGAGAGAGATACAGCGAAAGAGGGAATACAAGCAGGGGGAATGGGAGAGGGAGAAGCAGGCCTCCCGCGGAGCAGGGAGCCCGATGCGGGGCTTGATCCCAGGACCCTGGGATCATGACCTGAGCCGAAGGCAGACGCTTAATGACTGAGCCACCCAGGCGCCCCTAAAAAAGCATTTAATAAATATTGACTGTTATTAGTTGTTATTATATTGGGAGGATCAAGTGCTTCCATTTTATTCTCCTGTTGTACAAACCCCTTAACGTCTTTTTCTCCAAATGCCAATGCTTTAGAATTTCCTTAGAAGAACACATCATGTCTGTATATTCTTGCAAAAAAAAAAAAAAAAGTATAACCTAAGTCTTATCATGAAGAAACAATCAGATCAATCCAACTGAGGATTATTCTAAAATCAATGGGCCTCTGTTCTTCAAAAACATCAATGTCAGGGGGCACGTGGGTGGCTCATTCAGTTAAGTGTGTGACTCTTGATTTCGGCTCAGGTTATGATCTCAAGGTCATGGGATCGAGCCCCATATCAGGCTCCATGTTCAGTGTGGAGTCTGCTTGTCCCTCTTCCTCTGCTCCTCCCCCGCTCATGTTCTCTCTCTCTCAAATAAATAAATAAAATATTAAAACAAAAACAAAAACAGATCAATGTCAGGAACACAAAGGCAGGCTGAGAAACGTACCAGGTCAAAAGAAATTAAAAACACATGACAATTAAATGTTATGCATAATCTTGGATTGGATGATGAATTTAAAAAATTTTGTATAAAATACATTACTGGGACAATTTGTAAAATCTAAGTATGTTGTATATATTAGATATTCTTATTGTATTAATGTTAAATTTGCAAGATTTGGTAATTTTACAGTGGTTATATAAGAGAATGCCTCTGTTCTTTAGCATAATACATGCTAAAATTTAGTGTGATGCATGTGAAAATATTTCGAAGTTATGGGTCAGGATGTTGCAACTTACTCTCAAATGATCTAGAAAATGATAATAATAGCACAAACAATATGTATACATGTGTTTGGATTTATATACCTATATAAAAAATGTGACAGAATGTTTAAAAAACAGTAAATCTAGGTGGGGAGAATATGAGAATTCATAGACTATTCTTGCAACTTTTCTCTAGGCTTGAATTACATTTATTTATTTACTTATTTTGGCTTGAATTACATTTAAAAAGTTGGAAATTCTGGCATGCTTATATTCCTATAATTATAGAGTAAAATAAAACTTCTATACTTGAGATTACCAAGAATTTCTATTAACTTCTGTGAATGGGCCATCTTATTTCTTTGCACGCCTCACAATATTTGCTTGAAAATGAACATTCTGAGGGGCACCTGGGTGGCTCAGTCGGTTGGGCATCTGACCCTTGATTTCGGCTCAGGTCATAATCTCAGGGTCATGATCACAGGGCCATGAGATCAAGCCCTGTGTCAGGCTCCATGCTCAGTGGGGAGTCTGCTTGAGATTCTCTCTTTCCCTCTGGCCCTCCCCAGCCCTGCTCTCTCTTAAAATAAATAAATAAATCTTTAAGGAAAAAGAAAATGAATATGATCTCACCGATATGAGGAATTCTTAATCCCAGGAACAAACTTAGAGTTGCTGGAGTGGTGGGGGGTGGGAGGTTTGGGGTGACTGGGTGATAAACATTGGGGAGGGTATGTGCTATGGTGAGCGCTGTGAATTGTGTAAGACTGATGAATCACAGATTTCCTCTAAACCAGTTCTACAGACATTTAAAAGAAATACATTGGGCTCTCCACTGGGGTAGCCAAGTTTTGCAAACTTTTTCTTGCTTGCTTGAAGTTCCTTCCTCCTCTCCTTCTTTCCTTCCATAAAGCTGTTTTTAAAATACACATTAAGGGTGCCTGGCTGGCTCAGCGGGTAGAGCTCATGACCCTTCATGTCAGGGTTGTTAGTTCAAGCCCCACCTTGTGGATAGAGCTTACATAAAATAAATAAATAAAATTTAAAAAAAACCAAGTTTATAGGTAATACCTGCCAGTATAGTATTACTGAGGAAATTCTTTTACAAAAAGAATTTTACAAAAGAAAGACATTTAAGGATAGACAGACATAGAAAAATACCAGGGAAAGTTGCAAATCATCACAACAGCCTTGATTTTCCCTGAGATGTTTGATTATGGGCAATTTTGTTTTCTCATCAGAATTCCCTGTATTTGGCAAATTTTCTTTTACAAAACATATTTTAGGGGCACCTGGCTGGCTTAGTCAGTAGAGCATGGGACTCCTGATCTCAGAGTCACGAGTTCAAGCCCAGCATTGGGCATGGAGCCTACTTTAAAAATCAATAAATAATATATTTTACTCTTTAAGAGAAAAAAAGTAGCAATTGTCCTTTTTTTAAAAATAGAGCAAACAAACCACAACGTCATGCTCATAAGTGTAATTCAAGGACTCTCTTGTGTTAAGGGCTGGAAGGAAGAGACTCCCCATTCCCACCATGTGACCTCCTCATCGCTGTGTCCCTTTGTGTTGTGCCTGTCACCTGTCCAAATCTCTTCAGATATTCGAAGAGGCTGGTACCTCCCTGAAAGCCGGGTCTGTTTTGTTCTCTGGCCTGTCCCAAGCCCCTAGGACTTCCACAGCAGCACGCAAGGGGGGCAGGTGAGGGCCAGGCACATGAACTTAGGGAAAGGAGAGGTGGTCAAGCTTGCCCAGTCGGTCTCTGGGAGGATGACTTGGGGAGTCAGTCCTGCAGGTCCCTTCCAAGAATGTGAACATAGGGAGGGAGAGACACGACAGGTCGGGTCCCCAGGCCACGTTTGTATCCTCCAGGTAGGACCCCGGCTCCTGCTAAGATCCCGGGAGGCTCCCAAACACGCTCCTGGGAGGACGACTGACCTTCACCAGCGTTTCCTTCTGTCTGCTCCCCCCCAGCATTCCCTGGGTGGGTAGAGTTTCCCCTGGCGCCAGCCAGTTCTGAGGACACTCCTGTATCAAAGGAACTCTCCCCCACCCACCTCACATTTCTTCTGAGTAAAATTTGTTCTTGTAGCTGCTGGAACCTGAAGTCCTGCAGAAGAGGCGGGACCAGCATCACTGTGGGGAAGGGCTGGTGCCTCAAAACTTCCTGGGGTGCAGGGGGGAGAAGGATGTTTCTGAATGGTCAAGGCAAGTATTCCCTGAGGCACCCTCCCCTCCTGTTTACTGACTTTTCACCTTACTTGGTACATCTCCTAATCAAAGGACCAGAAGCCCACAGAATTCCCAAACCCAGAGAATCCCAAACCGTCTGGATGCCTGGATCGCAAACATTGAACTGTGCAACTGAGAAGTGAGGAAATGACCCTATGTTAATTACACAAAAGGGATCTGGTGCTTGTGACCATGTCCCCACAGTAACACATCTGACTGGTGCAGAAGGTTGCACGTTCACATCACTTTGGCTTCAAAGCAAGTGCTATGCTGTCGATTCCAAGATTTCATCAATCATTCAGATCTTTAAAAAGCATGCCTACAGGGGCGCCTGGCTGGCTGGGTGGATAGGGCTCAGGACTCTTGATCTCTGGATCCTGAGATCGAGCCCCACGTTGGGTGTAGAGATTGCTCTTTAAAAAAAGAAAAATACATCTGTAAAGGATGCTTGTTTTGTTTGTTTGTTTTTTTAAGCTCAGCAAAGGACAGACGTTTAAACTGAAGGGAGAGTGAGGCTGGTGCAATGAAAACTTAATCCTGGTAAGTCCATCACGATCTCCATTTCTGTTCTCCTGTGTTTCTCCTCCATCTCAGGTCAGGGCAAGTGGTTTGTGTCTGAAACTCCATTGTTTCAAATCCCTATTAGAGGGATGCATTTATTTTCTTTCTTTCTTTCTTTCTTTCTTTCTTTCTTTCTTTCTTTCTTTCTTTCTTTCTTTCTTTCTTTCTTTTTTTTTTTTTTAAGATTTTATTTATTTATTTGACAGAGAGAGCAAGAGAGCACAAGCTGGGGGAACAGTAGGAGGGTGAGGGAGAAGCAGGCTCCCTGCAGGGAGCCTGATGTGGGACTCCATCCCAGGACCCTGGGATCATGACCTGAGCCGAAGGCAGACTCTTAACCATCTGAGCCACCCAGGCGCCCCTGGAGGGATGCATTTAAATGAATCCTAAATTGGAGCACGTGGCTGGCTCAGTCCCTGCACATGCGACTCTTGATCTCAGGGTCGTGAGTTCAAGCCCCACGTTGGGCAGGGAGAATACTTAAAAACAAACAAACAAACAAAAACAAAACAAAAAAACACACCTAAATTAAAAGGTGGTAAATTTTAGGGTAATTTCTGCTTTCAGAAAGTTCAAGAACTGCATCCTCGGCATAATAAATTTTGAATCAAGCTCACAGTATTTTCTCTTTAACCACAATGTTCAGGGGCCTTTTTTTTTTTTTTTTTTTAAGATTTTACTTATTTTAGAGAGAGAGACAGCAGGAGCAGGAGGGGCAGGGAGAGAGAGAATGACCCCACACTGAGCTCAGAGCCCTGCGTGGGACTCGATCCTAGGACCCTGAGATCATGACCTGAGCTGAAACCGACTGCGCCACCCAGGCGCCCCTGTTCAGGGGCTTCTGACAGGAAGCTCAAACCATGAAAATTCCGGGGGTGGGGATTGGGGATTATTGGGAAACCGACGTCTTCATCAAGGTCACACAAATATCGACCAGGGGCATTGTGCCATGCCCGGCTAGCGACCCAATTAAAAAAAAAAAAGCTACTTTTCACACCAGAGTGACTTCATTAGCAAAGTCTCCTCGTGTCCTCTTTTAATGTCCTTTCGGAAGCATAATCCTGCTAAGGATAGGAACAGAACGACCTCCAGGTCGGCTCCTGGGGGTTTTTTTCCCCCTTCCAGGTCATCCACACCCTTCAGCTTATGTGCCTGTGCGTTGCTGAGTTGTTCACAAGAAGTCCCTTTGGACTAAAGAAAAGGTAAGAGAAAGCCCAAGGCTGGGAGGTAGCGGACAGACGCTTAGGCTGTTTCGTTTGACTCGGGCGGCTAAACAGAAAAAGCCACAGCCGTGACCCCGACGTGATTCGAACACGCAACCTTCTGATCTGGAGTCAGACGCGCTACCGTTGCGCCACGAGGTCCTGGAGGCTGCCCCGTTTTTTGTTGTTTAGAGCGACGTCCGTTGCAGCAGGTGTCAGGTGCAGCGTTTGGTATTTTTTTTACACCGCCCATATTTTGGCTTGGAATTGACTCTGAGCCCTTTGTCCCTTCTAAAACGGGGCTATTCAAAGCAAAATATAAATATGAATGAAGCAAGCAAGCGAGGAGCTCAGGGCTCCGAGGGTACTCGCGCTCGGGATTCGGGAAACCCACCTCCCCAGGGCTTTTAAGGAGCGAGGTCTGGGAAGCGTCTGGAAAATGTCAGTCGCAGCTCCCAGGGAAGGCAGGAGTGGGGGCGTCTGGGATCCGGGTTCTCTTCGGTCCCAGCCCTTCAGCACGCCGAGCGACGTGAGGATTTGCACCCCATTCACGCCTACGGGGGAAGACTGTTTCCACTTCCCAAAAGCAGCACTTAGTTTCTTTTTTACTTTTTGCTTTAAAAAAAAATAGCACATTCATTGTAGAAACCTCATCAGATACGAAAGCAAACAAAAACAAAACTACAGTAAGTAGTGTTGAGCACCTGCAGACAACCAGGCTCTGTACATCTTGCCACCTGATGTGATCTTTCCGGTTAAAAGAACAATGGGTTGGGGAGGGGGAGAGTAATGCTTTGTGGTTGGGATGTGGAGCAGACCATGGATAATAGGATTTCGGTAGCAGCGCTCTGTTCACTGATGGCGCTTAATGAATGGAGAGGACCTGGCATCAGGGAGATTCTGGATGTAGGAGCCATGTGACAGCCAGGTGTCCCCAACTTGGGCATCATACATACAGGCTTCCTGGGTGAAATACCAAGACTGATCTCGCCACATCCTTGCTGGTGTAACGGGAAACCTTCCACTTCTGACTTTTAGGACATGCGGAACACAATGATGATTTTGAGTTGGGAACAACGAACAGATAATTTCCTCATTCCTGAATCCCAGGCATACCCAGTCAAGACTAGCACTGTTGGGGATGCTTTAGATTGAAGATTTGAGGTTCAATATTGCCTTTCTCGTGCCATTCATGAAAGAGCACCCACAGTAAAGCTTCTGCTGAAGATGCTGCAGTGAATTTGCTGCAGGGACAGAAGAACCACCCTTCACTCTGCCGGCATTTCTCAGAGCTTGAACTGAGCCACTAACAGTTGCATCAAGAAGAAGGAGCCTTTTTATTGTTTCAATAATGTATTTTATTTTTCAAATACAGCAAGTGATACTAGTTTTAAATTGCGGATATAGAGTTATGGGATGTAAATACCTGTAGATCTATGTCCTTTAAATGGGAGTTGATTTTAAAGTAACAGAACAGTAGGGGCGCCTGGCTGGCTCAGTGGGTAGAGCGTGCGACTCTTGATCTCAAGATTGTTAAGTTCGAACCCCACTTTGGGTGCAGAGAGTACTTAAAAATAAAATCGTTAAAAAAAATTAAAGTAACAGAACAGTAAAGTGAACACCTCCAAGACACAGACCTGGAGATCATTTCTATATCTAAAATGAAGGATTCTCCCAAAGCTCCAACCTGAGTGTATGGATGTCTGTTTCTCCCAGGGAGACCCCAAACACCGAATGCCCTCCTAGGAAGGGATCGACTGGTGGGCGTGAAGCTGCCAACGACCTTGACAGCTCACCTTGACAGCTCTTTGTGGCCTCAGACAATTCAGGGTTATCAGTTGCAGAGATGCATTACTCTTCCTTTCATTCCCCCATAGTCTTACATTAAAAGAAGAGGGAAAAGGGTAAATATGTTAAAACAAAAAATTCTCTTTTACTCAACAATCACAATGGAAAACTGCTACCATTGGTTTCTCAAAAACTGCATTTTTATTCAAACAAACCCACAGTACTTCCCTGGGCATGTCCTGGGGAGGCTGGGCTCTGCCATTCACCAAGCAGCTTGGTGCCTGCACCTATGGGTAAGTTTTCAGGAGGCTTTTTAGGACAGAAATGAAGCAACTTGGATATTGCTCAGATTTAAAATGTACACTCTGCCCTATAAGGTCGTTGAAGTAGGGACCTCCAGACACATAACCCAACCCTTGCTGCCCGCCCCCACCCCCCCAAGAACTTAGATTTGACCTCGATGCTCACATGGCAGGATCAGACATCTTGCCTGGTGTCTGATTTTATGGAGAAAGTATCCAGTCTTTCACTTTCATGTGTGATGTGGCTATAGGTTTTTCATAGTTTACATGAGAAACTACATATGCAGTGTCTATGGATCCTGAAGACTTTGGGATCAGTTTTCAGGAATTTTCTGGGAATTTAATACATCCTTACTTTAAAAAGCAAGGTGTGATTCCTCCAGGGGCTTCTGCCTGATGCTTCCCATAGAGCCAAGAGTGAGGGCCAATGGGAACCAGCTGAAACTCAGTAGAGCTCCATGATCCACTCACTGTAAGACCCTCTCCCTGGGACGCCTGGGTGGCTCAGATGGTTAAGCGTCTGCCTTCGGCTCAGGTCATGATCCCAGGGTTCTGGGATCGAGTCCCGCATCGGGCTCCCTGCTAGGCGGGGAGCCTGCTTCTCCCTCTGCCTCTACCTCTCTCTATCTGACTTTCATGAATAAATAAAACATTAAAAAAAAAAAAAAAGACCCTCTCCCCAACTGAAGGAGATTCCGATCATTAAGGTGAACCTTGTTCTCCCTAATGTAGGAACAAGACAGGGGGTGCTGCTTTCACCCCTCACATGCCTAATCACTGCTTAACATCGCCCATGATGGACCCCCAGAGAGTCGCACAGAACACTGACCCCATTCAACCTGGATCACTGATCCTGGATGTGACCTCACATCACAGATTGCATTGATCCGCAGTCCCCAACCATATCAGACACCACCCCAAAACCCTCATACCTCCACCTCTCATCCCCCAATTAATCTCAGCAGAAGGCCTCAAGCAGTCTCTTACACCAACCCAGTCACTGATGCCTGCAGGCCCAATCTTCAGACCCTAAATTCCTGTTGCTCTCACTGGCCAGGATCCAAGATTCTCCCATCTGCCTACTCGCAGCATATCCTGCAGGTCAGAATCCACTGCTCCTTCCTCCTTCCCTCAAGACTCTCTAAGACCCCTTTGAGCCTTTACTGGACTCAGGGGTGAGTCAGAGGTGAGGAGTGTTGAACAAGATTGATGATCACAGCAACAGGCACCTTAGTAGTAAATGTTCCCCCAAATGAACTGAGTGAAAGAGCTTCTCGGAAAGAGGAGCTTCATTTATCTGTAAAACTGTGATTCTAAGATCTTCTGTAAAGGTGTTTTAAGAATTAAAGAAGATAATGTGATGTACAGCGTGGTGACTATTGTTACTAATACTGTATTGTATTTGTGAAAGATGCTGAGAGAGCAGATCCTAAAAGTTCTCATCACAAGAAAAAAATTGTGTGTGTGTGGTGATGGATGTTAACTAGATTTATTGTGGTGATCATTTTGTGACATATCGTATATCAAATCATTTTGTTGTACACCTAAAACTGATATAATGCTATATGTCAAATATATTTCAATAACAAAGAAGATAATTGTAATACATAACATTTAAGTGGAATGCTTGCTATGAGCCTCTTGCCCATTCTAAGTATGTTATGTTATTAATCTTCTTACATCCTCTCTGTGGTAGACATTGTTATTACGAATCCCACTTTTCTGGAGAGGAAACAGAGAGACAGAGGCAAATTGCCCAAATCAATTCATCTACGAAGCGACAGCCCCGGGAAGAACCTTCCCAGCTTTTCCTTTATTGCCCAGTTAGGCAGGGTCTTTTTTTTTTTTTTAAGTTTTTTTTTTTTTTTTTTTTTTAAGATTTTACTTATTTATTTGAAAGAGAGACAAAGACAGTGAGCGAGAGCAGGAGCGGGGAGGAGAGGGAGAAGCAGGCTCCCCGCTGAGCAGGGAGCCCGATGTGGGGCTCGATCCCCGGACCCTGAGATCATGACCTGAGCCGAAGGCAGATGCTTAGCAACTAAACCACCCAGGTGCCCCTAGGCAGGGTCTTGAGTGAACAAGGTCCCCCCACAACTTGGATGGGTCCCGTTATCCTGGGTTACTCTTGGAGGTGAAAGCTTCAGACCCCTCCCTTACATCGATGGGGATTATCTCTAAGAGGACGCCTTGTCTTAGGGCAGAGGTGTTTGTACAAAGAGTGCACAGAACAGGTGATTCGCTCTTTTTTTCCTGCCCATGTATTATTTCTGATTGACCTATAACATTGAATTAGTTTAAGATATACGATATAATGATTTGATACATGTATATATCGTGGAAAGATGGTCCACCCTTTTATAGATACACATTTTCATCAATTCCCCACACAGCTGCTCAGTGCCAACTCCGCCGATGATCTGTGATGAGGTATGAAGTGTAACTGTCAGGAACAATCCTGAGACTTCCCACGCTGAAAAGCACAGAGCTTTGAGATAAAAATGCAGTTCTTACCTCATAGCTAGTTTTCCTTCACGGTCGCTCGGTTCTGAAAATGTATTCATAATGTCTGCACGGGGGGCGCCTGGGTGGCTCAGTTGGTTAAGCAACTGCCTTCAGCTCAGGTCATGATCCTGGAGTCCTGGGATCGAGTCCCACATCGGGCTCCCTGCTCAGCAGGGAGTCTGCTTCTCCCTCTGATCCTCCCCCTCTCATGCTCTCTGTCTCCCATTCTCTCTCTCAGATAAATAAATAAAAAATCTTTTAAAAAAAAATAATGTCTGCACGGGAACGCACTTGCAGCTGGTCCTGTCGTGGGGAGTACAAGTATCTCGGGAATAAGTTGCATCCCCCCCCCACCCGCCCATACACACCCCGTTCATTAACTGAAACCTTGGCGTTTGTATGTATAAAATCCTAGCTTCTGGCCCTAACCCCTCCACCGAGGGAGTGGTCATCACGGCGCTCCCCTCCGGCCTCTCTCTGGGGCCTCCTAGGAGGGGTGCACGCTGGGCTCGGGCGACGCCTGCGTCCCCCACGCGTGCTAGGGGGGGGCATGGAGGAAGGGAAGAGGAGGAGGGGACGCAGGGGCCACCGGCCGCTCCTTTCCTTCCGCTGGTGAGCCCCGTGGGCAGCGCTCTCCAGCCCTTGCGTTCCCATTCACGCGAGGCAGCAGCTACAGAGCCTCCCCAGAAGACGAGCGCTGCTCGCCCCCAGGCTCTCGCCTCCAAGCTGCGACCTCGGATCAGACGCTCGGACCTGACGCGGCACCCGTTGAGTTCAAGCCAATCAGCTCCGTGCAAGAGACGAGGACTCCCCCGGCAAATTTAGCGGGAGAGGTGGGAGGACGCCACGCCGCGCCCTGCGTTGGGTCGGGAAGCTCTGTCCGGTCCCTGCGCCACTGGGGGGGGGGGGGGGGGGGGGCTCAGATCCCACCAAGGAAGGCCCATCCCCGGAGGCTGGGAGTTATAGACCTAGGTGCAAGGGCAGGGTCTCCTTCGACTCCGATTGCTTGGGACCAGCAGCCTAAAACTAGAGGTAAGCTCCGTCTAAGGCTCAGTTATACCCCCAGACACCGTCCATGGTCAACAAGCGCCCTAAGGAAAAATTGTAATGAACTTGGAAGAGAGTTCAAGGACGCGTGAAACCATTTCGATGCAGAAGAGGAAGGGATCCAGGCAATTCGCCTGGAGGGCTCAACCCAGCGTTCCTCCTCGCGCCCCCAAGTGTGCCGGCTCGGGTTGCCAGGGATGGAGGGAGCCTGGGGGGAGCCGAGCGCTGAGCGGGAAGCGGCTGCGGGTGGGGCCAGCGCCTGGCTGGGGGCGCGCTCCCACCTGAGGACTGCAGGGATCTGCTCCCGGGAGGCTGGGATGGGGGTGGGGGGGGTGGCGCAAAGGAGGGAAGGGTGGAGGAGAACTTAGCTGCCCCCCTCAGCCTGGGGGAGAGTGTTACAGCCCTGAGCTTGGGTGTTCGCCACATCCGGATGACTGTCGTCGGGGAGCTCTCTTCCCACTTTGCGCATCAACTCCCCTTCTCAACCCAGACGCTGGCGCCCACAAGTCTGGGAGGTGGAGCAGCCCCTCCCAAGGCGCAGCCGCTTACCTATCTCCCTTTCCCCCAATGCAGGGCGGAGAGGGGAGCAGACGTCACCGTTGGCCCAAATCACCCCTGTTAAGGATGGGAAGTAGGTTCCGCTGCGAAGAGAGCAAGCGCACAAGGCCAACAGTTCCCTCTGCACCTGGCTGGTCTTGAAATCTTTTTTATTTATCTGTTTGTATGTTTGTAATCTCTACACCGAAGTGGGGCTGGAACTCACGATCCCCGAGATCAAGGGTCTCATGCTCCTCTGAGCTGGCCAGGCGCCCCTGGTCTTGGAATCTTGAAGGGTGCATTAGGAGGGGCAGTGCACGAAAACCGCCAAGGAGCAAGGAAGGTGAAGGCCAGTGCACCGGCAGGCGGAGGCAGGACCCCGAGGCCCCTCCAGTTTCCCCCTGGCACAGTGCTGCCCCCCATCGTCTTCTGGGCGGGGAAGGCGGAGAAGGAGCGCGGGGGTTAGGACTGGAAAGAGGGAGAAGCGGGGAGAACTCGGATGGAGATGGAGAGAGTCCTGGAGTGCGAATCGGCTGTCTAGCCCCGATATTCCGGCCAAGGATGACTTCTCTGTGGGAGTCAGGTGGGGATGGGGACTAACACCAAGTCCCATTGTGACCCGCCCCGAGCCTCAGCTGATGATTGGGGCGTTGGGGGAGGATGGACGATGACGTGGGGTGGGGATAAAAGCCCAGGTCACCAGAGCCTGTACTAGACACATTCTTGTTGCCCAGGGAGGCCCTCCAGCTTCTATCCTGCTGGTCCCTTCTTTTCTGGAGCCCTTTAAAGCTGACTCTACAGAGGTGACCACTCTGGCCCGCTGCTCTTCTTCTGAGTCTCAGGCATAGACTCCGGGTGCCCACTTCTCTCCCCTGTCTACTTCCTCTACCCTTGAGGAAGCCAAAGAAAAATCTGGGAAACACCACGCTGAGCTCCATTGGCTTTGGAAGGAAATACCAGCTGGTGGAGTAGTGACAACAGGAAGGGCACCACCAGAATGAAGGACAATATGAGCCAATGACTCCAGTATTATGTGAAATCTCAGAAAACTTGGCTGGAGAGGGAAATTGAAGAGAGGTTATGAAAGTGCTGTCAGCAGTAAAATCTGTTTGCAGAACACCAGAGTGAGAAAGAGCCTCAGAAAGAACAGATGCCAGGTATTTCTCGTAGCACGTTTTTTTGGGAAACAACGCAGACCTCTTCCCAATCCAGAGGAGATTAGAGGGGTCAGGTGGGCAAGAGGCTGGATGGACCTTGAGGAGGCTGAATCGTGACAAGTCCTCACTGCATGTGGCACAAACCAGAGAGGAAAATGTAGGTAGAATTTTAGAACAACAACAACAACAAAAAATCAGAGCCCTAATGAGCACCATGGTTAGAGGTTCTAGGTCTGCAAGAGGAGGAGAAATAAAAAAAAAAGGGAATGCTACATACTCAGGCTCATGCAGCGTCTTTTCTTCTCCATCAGAGCTGATGAATGAACATGCGAGTGCACACTAATGATTTCTTCATAGAAGAGTTGCTAGCGCAAAGGTCATCCCACCTGTGATAGTCACACTTACCCCACCAGGCACACTGAGGAAGCAGTGTGTCCTTCAGGGGGTCCTATCCATGCTCCCTGTGCTCCTTGGCTCCCCCCTGAGCTGTGTAAGGCCTCCCTCCACCCCTCTGGTATCAAAAGTGAAACTAGGATAGGTTTCCTAAAGGAATCTGTAATGACCCATTATTGTGTTCTTGCCTTGAATAAGCTTATTCCCCATTGACTTGGCATCCCAACAGATCCAGCTACTCTGAAACCTCATATCTCTTTGCGTGGGGACCTCCACACAACATCAAAGTAGGAAGGACTTGTTTTTTTTCCCCCAGCATTTATTTATGAAAATTTGGAAACATTATGGGAGACAAATAATTTTCCAGATAACACCTGTATCCCCACAACATTAATTCTGTCATTAACATTGAAATGTACTTGCTTTATCACATACCCCCAACCCATCAACCCATAACATTATTTGTATCCATTTCAAAGAAAATTGCAGACACCAAGTTTTTCCTTAAATAATCCAGAATGCCTATTAACTCGAGTTCAATATTTTTGCAGTATTCATTTTCGTTAAAATCTGCTTACAATGAAATGCACATCCTAAGTGATGAGTTTTGACATCTATGTAACGCAAACCTCTATGAAGTTATAGAACATTAGCCTTTGTCCCACAAAATTATCTTATGTCCCTTCTTTGTCTATCCCCACCTTCACACGCCCCCCCAAAAAAAGCTGTTCTCATTTTTTTCAATGTGAATGAGTTTTGCCTCATGAACTTCATATGAATTGAGCTTAGTGATCACCAATGCCCAATCGTTAAGCATCTGCCTTCGGCTCAGGTCATGGTCCCAGGGTCCTGGGATCAAGCCCCGCATCGGGCTCCCTACTCAGCGGGAAGCCTGCTTCTCCCTCTCCCACTCCCCCTGCTTGTGTTCCCTCTCTCGCTATGTCTCTCTCTGTCAAATAAGTAAAATCTTTAAAAAATATATTAAAAAAAAAGAATGCCCATGTAATGAAGCCTCCATCAAAACCCAAAAGGATGGGGTTCAGGAAACTTCTAGGTTGGTGGACACATGAAGGTGCAAGGACAGTGACATGCTCAGAGACAGCATGGAAGCTCCTCACCTCTTCCCCATACCTTGTCCTGTGCATCTCTTCCATCTGGCTGTTCCTGAGTAATGCCCTTTCATAATAAACCAGTGAGCTAGTAAGTAAAATGTTTCTCTGAATTCTGTGAGCCACTCTTGCAAATGAATTGAACCCAAGCAGGGGGCGGCATTGGAACCTCCTCTCTATAGCTGGTGAGTCAGAAGCTATTTGTCTCAAGTGGGGGTAGGGGCAGACTTGTAGGACTGAGCCCTTAGCCTGTGGGATCTGACGCTATCTTCAGGTAGATATGTTAGAACTGAGTTGAATTGGGGATGCCTGGGTGGCTCAGCTGTTAAGCGTCTGCCTTCGGCTCCGGTCATGATCCCAGGGTCCTGGGATCAAGCCCCACATGGGGCTCCCTGCTCTGCGGGAAGCCTGCTTCTCCCTCTCCCACTCCCCCTGCTTGTGTTCCCGCTCTCGCTAACTCTCTCTCTCTGTCAAATAAATAAATAAAATCTTAAAAAAAAAAAAAAAAGAATTGAGTTGAATTGTAGGACACCCAGCTGATGTCAGAGAAATGCTTGGTGGTGTGGAGGGAAACCTACAAGTTGGAATTGGTGTCAGAATCAGAATTATGTATTGGGAATCTAAGACCAGAGGGGGAAACTTGCCCTTGGCCACACAAGCCCCAGCATATTCAGGAAAGCAGCCGCCATCAGGATCCATGGCCCTGCTGTGATCTCCTCGTGGCTTTGGCTCAGAGGGAGCCAGCCCTATTGGGACTTCCTTATGCCATCTTCTCAGGTTCCCTGTATCCATTTTATATCACAGAGAGTAGCACCCAAGCTCCAGGGGTGGAGAAAGGGGACTGATTTTCCCCTTTCACGGTTGGCTTGGGCTTGGGCTGTGAGCAGGTGCGAGACAGGAACCTGAACAAATTTCTGACTCTCAGGATGAACATGGCACAGCCCTTCATTTTCCCCAAGTGTCAGTGACAGGATTAACTCCATTGTCTGGGACTCACTGTGGGCCCGACACTGTGTGGGAGCAGGAATGGTCCCAGTGAATTAGATGTAATGGTTGAAGTGAACCAGCTTCCCCTCCACCCTCTGTTCTCTCCAGTGGAGACTGTTGGAGCGCCCCCAGAGTCATCCCTTGTGCAGGCTCCAGATGGGATCCTACACACTCCTTCCCCCCGTGTCTAGCTCCAAAGAACGCACTGTGGTCAAGGGGACAGGCTGCCCGAGAAAGGAGGTCATTTGCACAGTGGCCTCCTGGGGATACTCCTCTGACTTGCTCCATCTCACCAGCTTTTGGACAGAAA
The DNA here is from genome assembly GCF_029215605.1 of Mirounga angustirostris. NCBI lineage: Eukaryota > Metazoa > Chordata > Mammalia > Carnivora > Phocidae > Mirounga > Mirounga angustirostris. The sequence goes on from NW_026991713.1 coordinate 174,054,023, forward strand.
TGGCTCCTGGAACAAACTCCGTGCTGGGTTCCTGCCACAGGGTTATCCCTTGGGCTCCAGAGAGAAAGTGTTGTGTGTGTCTGTGTGTATAAATGATTCTGTGCATGTGTGCATTCCCATCCAGTAGCTTTCATGTATTAAGTGCCTACAGTGTTCCAGGCATTCTGATGGGCCTCTTCATGCAGCATAGCTTTCATAATGACACCAGCTGTCACACCATATTTTCTGATTAGACCCAGGAAGCCCAGGGCGCCCCTTCCATCTGGCTGCCTCTACCCTACTCCTCACTTATGTGGAGAAGCTGAAGGAAGCTCCCAGGTTAGGGAAGCCCAGAGAAGCCACCTTCAGGCAGGTTGTATTGCTGGGACAACAAAAAAAAAGTCTCTCTTGGGTTAAGGGCAATGGCAGCGGAGAGCCAAGAGGATTTCACTTCCAACTGGGAGACAAGACAATGATTTTCTTTTTAAGATTTTGTTTATTTATGACAGAGAGAGTGTGGGGTCAGGGGAGGGGAGCAGAGGGAGAGGGACAAGCAGACTCCGTGGGACCCAGGGATCCATGTCGTGGGACTCGATCTCACAACCCTGAGATCATGACCTGAGCCGAAATTAAGAATCAGACAGTTAACTGACTGAACCACCCAGACGCCCCAACAAGTCAATGATTTTGAGTGAAAGACCTGCAAAGACCAGTCTTGAACTGTTTGCAACTTTCTAGAAAATAGTCATCTGATGAGACTTCCCTGGGAGGTGGGTTGCAGGGTCTGGAGAACATGACAATGACACATTTCTTCTGCCCAAAGAGGCATTTCTTAATGTCTCAATTCTACTTTTTAAAATTTTATTTTTGAGTAATCTCTGCACCCAACATGGGGCTCGAACAGTCCTGAAGAGGTTCGCATGCTCCATCAACTGAGCCAGCCAGGTGCCCCTAGTGGGTCTCAATTCTTGAAAATAAAAGCTGCTGTCCTGAAGTGAGTCAATCTCTGTACTGCACCTCTAAGGCTGGGGTGCTTTGCCAGAAATGATGCCCCCAGTGGGAGGGGCTGACTGGTCAGGGTGGGCACCAGCGCAGGATATAGGGCAGAGCTGCTTACCCACGGACCATGGGTGGTGTCAGAATCCAGTGAATGCCCTCAGGTGGTTGCAGATCATGAGCCTGGCAATGCATGGAGAGAGGGCTCATTGTGTTTATCTGATTCCCCCAATCTTTAAGATCCAGAAAAATGAATGCACTTCTATGACAGGTTCCCTGCACCAAGCGTTACCCCCAGCAATTCTGCCCCAGATGTGACCTTGCATACTTACCACCTATTCCAAAATTCCATCCTCACGTGGAAAACCTATGACCAAATGAACCATTGTCTAGGATCACAGCGCAATTCAGGACTTGGGAGTAGACACAAAAGCATGAATGGAAGCTGGGTGACCATCACCTTAATGTTCACAAAATTAAGAAATCTGTCAGCATATAATCTTTCCTACTCTTTTTTAATATATTTTATTTATTTGACCGAGAGAGCACGAGTGGGGGCGCATGGGGGAGTGGCAGGCTGAGGGAGAAGCAGACATCCCGCTGAGCAGGGAGCCTGACATGGGGCTTGATCCCAGGACCCTGAGATCATGACCTGAACCAAAGGCAGACGCTCAACCAACCAAGCCACCCAGGCACCCCTTTCCTACTCTACTTTCACAAAAAAAGCAAGTATGTTTTGCCGTGGTTTCCTTGCTTGTGCTCCCAAGGGAAATGCCAGAAACTGCAGGCATTCCCCATTTTAGGGTCTGGCTGTTGTAATCAAATTGTGTGATATCACTTTAGTGTCTCGAGGGGAAGAAATGAACAATCAGCCAACGGATTTTTTTCTGTGCCTATAGTGATAAGGGAAATCTGTGTCCTAAGATGGCCCACCGAGCCAGCAAGAGAGTCCCAGCCCCCGCCCCGGGGCGCTTCCGGGCAAGCGCCAGAAAGTGTCAGGTATGCGGAAGTAGAAGTGTATAAATAGCCCCGTTTGTGCTCGGGGCTCAGACCTTTGGAGCTTACTCTGCCTCTGAGCCCGCCAGCATTAAATAAACCTCCTGTCCTCCAAGATCTCCTGGTGCCGCTTGGTTCTTCCATCAGGCGATCCAGTCCAGGTTCCGTAATATTTGGTTCCTTGACCGGGAAACCCAACCGCGCTGGCCCATTGTTGCCACCAGTTTGGGGGCAGTGGTGGGGCAGTGATGGAACGAGGGATCATAACGGAGAAGGCGCGCCCTGCCTAGTTTTCGGCAGTCTCCTGCCCCGGTCGCCTCGGGCCGGTCCCACTCCGCTATTCCCGCCAGACTCGAGGAGACTTGGCAGGTGAGGACCTGGTCTTGACGTCGGATTCCGGTAAGGCCTGGGGCCCCAGGACCCAGACAGGCCCACCCCCATTGGGGTGGAGGGGAGCCTGATCACCTCCCAGAGACCTCTTAGGGGTCTCACAGGTAGGGATTCCCAGGGAGGGAATGTAATAACTTCTGTATCGTGAATGTGTGAGTGAATGTGCAGTCCGACCTGGCTTGCTCAAGCGGACTGATTCTGTGACTCCACGGGCGGGCACCCTTAAGGTCCCCAGAAGCCTGCGGAGTCTGAGTGGGCCCCTCTGCGATTCCGTGGTGAACGGCATACAGTCTATGGCGGCATCGGAATAGTTTACGATCGTAAGTCACAACGCTGAGACCGCTACGGCTAAGCCTCACCTAAGCTCCTTCAGGACACGGCCAGATGGGCATCTGATTGGTCTCCTCATCTCAGGAGGCACCCCCCACCTTTGTCGGTCTCTGTGCCACCGCACACGGGGACATCACCATGGGGTCAGGGCAGAGTAAACCTATGGTTCTAGAGACCATGATCAAAGGTCTGGCCAAATTGTCTAAGCCCAGTTGTGTGTGAAATGCTTCAGAACACTTGATGGAGACAAAGCGGAGCAACTAAAATTGAGATAATGAGACAGGCCTGGGGGTCTGGAATTTGCAGAGGTCGGGGGACCTGGGAGTCTAGTCGGCCTTCTCTAACAAGGCAAGATCTCCAGCTGTTTAGGTTCTTCAGCTTCACAGAGCACCTTTTCTTGTCATTTCTGGGTGGTGGGAGGTTGGGGTGAGCATTCCCTCAGGGTTGGGACAGGTCTCAGGTAGGGAGAGGCAGGGGACACCGGCTCTTCTGGAGAGGACTGGGGCAAGGAAGTCGGGGGAGGAACCCTACTAAAATGAAAACAGAATAGAAGAGGTCAGATCAAAAGCCTGTAGCTTACTACACTGTTCAAAGGCAGATTCCGGTTGTCTGTCCAGGGTAGGGCTGACATTGGCGATTTAAACAAGATACCCCAGGCGATACAGATCCTGCTGGTCCACTGGCCGCACTCTGAACAGCAAGGCTTAGACACTGTTTCCAAATCTCCTTTATAAGAGTCACCTGGGAGAACCTTGTTAAAAAGGCAACTATTTGGGGGATGGGGTAGCCAGGCGATGGGTACGGAGGGCACGTGTTGTGATGAGCACTGGGTGTAATACTATCCGGCCCACGCAAACCCACTGGATCAAAATGGGTGGGATGGGGGGAATATCCCAGAAGCTGTGTGTTTAAAAAGCAACCCCCAGGGGCACCTAAGTGGCTCAGAAAAAAACTGTCAGACTTGGGATACCAAGCCTCATGGAAGAAGGCACAAATCTGCCAACAACAGGTCCGATACCTTGGTTTCCTCCTCACCCAAGGGAAAAGAGAACTAGGGCCGGAGAGGAAAAGGATCATCATCTCCCTGCCACAGCCCCAGACAAAAAGGGGCCTACGAGAATTCCTGGGGGCTGCAGGATTCTGCCGCATCTGGATCCCTGGGCTCTCAGCAAGAGCAAGACCCCTTTATGATCTCTTAGGGGGACCAGATTGAGAACCCCCTGCCTGGACTGAAAAGGAAAAAATAGCACTTGAGTTACTCACCCAGACTGTTGGACCCTAGCAACGGCCAGTTGCTTACCTGTCAAAGAAGCTCGACCCCCTGGCAGTGGGATGGCCACCATGCCTCAGGGCGCTGGCAGCCACAGCCCTACTCATCAAGGAGACAAACTTACCCTGGGGCAAGAACTTAACGTCAAGGTCCCTCATGCAGTTGTGTCCCTCATGAACGCACAGGGACACCGCTTCCTTTCCAGCTCTCGGCTAGCACAATACCAAGGGCTCCTCTGTGGAAACCCACGGGTCACCCTCGAAACAGTAAGGACATTAAATCCAGCAACCCTTCTCCCCACGGAAGAGGGGGAAGCAGACCATGACTGCTCCGAGGTGACTGATGAAGTCTACGTGAGCCGTCCAGATCTGTGGGATCAAACCATAAAGAATCCAGAGCTCACGCTGTTCAGCGATGGCAGCAGTTATCTACAAGAGGGTGCCCGGAAAGCGGGTTGTGCAGTAACCACAACCACTGATGTCCTAGAAGCTAAGGCATTACCAGCTGGATGGTCAGCTCAATGGGATGAATTATATGCTTTAGTCCGAGCCCTCACCCTTGGTGAGGGCAAGCGAGTCAACATCTACACTGACTCTCAGTACATCTTCGCTACTGTACATATACATGGAGCCATCTACAAGGAAAGGGGCCTCCTAACTGCAGCAGGAAAAGCTGTCAAGAACAAGGAGGAGAGGGGCGCCTGGGTGGCTCAGTCGTTAACCATCTGCCTTAGGCTCAGGTCATGGTCCCAGGGTCCTGGGATCGAGCCCCGCATCAGGCTCCCTGCTCAGCGGGAAGCCTGCTTCTCCCTCTCCCTCTCCCCCTGCTTGTGTTCCCTCTCTCGCTGTGTCTCTCTGTGTCAAATAAATAAATAAAATCTTAAAAAAAAAAAAAAGAACAAGGAGGAGATACTGAGACTCCTCGAAGCCATCTGGCTTCCAAAGGAAGTAGCAATCCTGCACTGTAAGGGACACCAGAAAGGAGATGACCCCATAGTGTGGGGAAATCATCTGGCAGATGACGCAGCCAAGACCGCAGCCAGTGAGGACATGGACAGAGCCCCTCCCCTCACCATGGCCCTGGCACCCTCGGAAGAAGTCCCTCCACCCAGTTACACTATAAAGGAAAAGGAATGGGCCATGGCTGAGGGAGCCACCCTGACTGAAAAGGGATGGTGGATGATGCCAGACGGGCGCATCTTTGTTCCAACAGCAACTGGAGGGCATCTAGCCCAGGAACACCACCGACTCACTCATCGGGGAAAACTGCATTAGAGACCCTTCTCAAGAAGCACCACTACCTCGGTCAGCTGCCAACACTGTGCTGAGCAACGAGTGAATGATGCATGACATGTGCTAAAAATAATGCTCGGTCTGCACTGCGGCCCCCGTCAGGTGTCCAGAGGATGGGAGCAACCCCCTTCGAAGATCTAGAGGTAGACTTCACAGACGTGCAGCCGAGCAGGGGGTTCAAATACCTCCTAGTAATAGTATGCACATACTCTGGGTGGGTCGAAGCCTTCCCGACCAGGATGGAGCAAAGCCGGGAAGTAGCTAAAGTTGTCTTGCAGGAGATTGTCCCCCCGGTTCGGCCCGCCATTAACAATCCATAGTGACAATGGACCTGCATTTGTGGCAGACATTGTGCAGGTCTTGACCAAATCTCTCAACATCATCTGGAGACTCCACACTGCTTACTGGCCCCAAAGTTCAGGGAAAGGGGTTTTCGGGAGACTATGGAGTCAGGATGAACCTCAGCAAATTGAGAACCCTATGTGAATTGGAACGGCCTACTTTTGATGTCAGGTAGCCTTCAGAAGGGACATTGGATGTCCCAATGATTCATCGAGTATTCTGAGTCATAACAGGAGAACCAGGACACCCTGACCAGTTTCCGTACATTGACTCCTGGCTAGGAATTGCTCAGACCCTTCCCCCCTGGGTGTGATTCACTTGCAATAGGCAGGGACAGGCCAGGGTCTTAATCACCTCATCCAAGCGACCTAAAGAAAATCAGCAAAAGCCCCACTCTCCACAGATCCTAGCCAGAGATCCTGAGGACAAACCGAACCTGCCCCCACCGTACATACCCCCAAGACCGTCTATACCTGGCCCTTCAGGTCCAGACACTCTGCTGCCATCGGTTTCACCGGCGCCCCCAGGCCCAAAGGATCCACTTTCTCCAGGACCAGCAGCCAGGCTGCCCGGCGCAAGCGCCCTCCAAATGCCTGTATGAGAGACGCGGGAACCCGAGAGGCATGATGAAGACGGGACGGTCCAACCAGGCCGTTCCATGATGTATTATCAGTGCTTCTCCACCACCGACCTCCTCAACTGGAAACATAACACCCCATCCTACTCTGAGAAACCACAGGCCATGGTAGACCTCATAGAATCCCTCTTCCAGCCTCATTGGCCAACCTGGGAAGACTGCCAACAGTTACTCCACATCCTGTTTAACACAGAGGAAAAGAAGAGAATAATGAAAGGTGCACGGCTGTACCTGGAAGAGCACGCACCAGCGGGAGTCATTGACCCTGCTTCCTGGGCTAATACAGCCACACCCAAAGAGCGCCCAGCATGGTATTTCACCACAACCGAGGGACAGGCCCACATCTGTCAGTACCAGGAGGCCCTCCTCTGGGGAATCCGGGCAGAAGCTAAGAAACCCATGAACATGATTAAGGTATCCTCCGTCACTCAACAACCAAGGGAGTCCTCCGGGGACTACTACGAAAGACTATGTGAAGCCTACAGGATATACACTCCATTTGACCCCGAGGCACAGGAAAGCCAACAGATGGTAAACACCTTCATGGCTCAGGCTGCCCCAGACATCAGAAAAAAACTTCAGAAACTAGAGGATTTTGCCGGGATGAACATCACCCAACTAAGAGAGATCGCCAATAAGGTCTATATGAACAGGGAGGTCACAGCCGAACGGGAAGCTGACAAAAAGGTGAAAAAGAAAGAGCCTCCTCGCTGCCACCCTGAAAGAAAAGGACAACACAAAGACAGGGAGACCCCAACCACCGAAAGGGGGGAAGCCCAGAACCCCCTTGGCAAGGGATCAATGTGCCTACTGTAAAGAGAAAGGGCATTGGAAACTGAATGTCCCAACTGGGGAAAGGCTCAAAAGTCCAGCCGCTACAAGGAAGAACCCCCGAGAGGAGGACCTCATAGGCCTTGTGGTAATGGACTCAGACTGAGGGGGACTGGGCTCTTTCCTCCTTGGCCCCCAGGAGCCCAAGGTCAGAATGAAGGTGGGGGGCCAACCAGTGACTTTTATGGTTGATACTGGGGTCGAGCACTCTGTTGTCACCTCCCCAGTGGCCCCTTTCAGCAAAAGGATTGCGACCATCCTTGGGGCCACTGGCATGCGGGCGATATAACAGCCCTTTTGCCAGGCTCGCCAGTGTGAATTCAGGGGGCCCCAGGGTCCAACATGAATTCCTTTATCTGCCTGATTGCCCCATCCCTCTCCTGGGCTGAGACATACTCTCCAAGCTTAGGGCTCAGATAACCTTTGAGCCCACTGGACACACTAGCCTCCGATTGAACCCAAGGCAAGAGGAGACAGGGTCTCTGAACAGTAGAGTGAATGATTCACACCCTCAAGGGAACCTTAGCAAAGTTTTGTCAGGAGACTAACTTCCATGGCTGGATCTGCTACCCCTAGCTCTCCTGTGTGCTCGCTGCACGCCCGGGACATCAGGTTTCTCCCCATTCGAATTAATATATGGATGGCCTCCCCCATGCTTGGGAAGCCTTCCAGGAAACTTGCATCAGGTTGGAGATAAAGGGATAAAGGAGCAACTTCAGGCCCTGGGGGCCACCCTAAATAAATTACAAAAGTACACCTTTGAGAGGGCCCCAAACTCTTCAGGGTCTCAGGTACACTTCTTCCAGACAGGGGACTCAGTTTGGGTCAAAGATTGGAAGAAAGAAGAAAGCTCATCATTTGGATGAGGATCCGCACCAGTGGAGAGTCCAGCCAGACTTCACGAACTCACTCCGGCTTCGGCGTGATTTCCCTCATCTTGCGAGTCAGATTCTACACTATTGCCCCTCCTGACTAGACTTTCCCCTAGAGGCTCCTACCTAAGGTCATAGATCCCACTTTTACTGGCCCTCTGCTGTCTACTCCTGAGCGCATTTCACCATGGTTTTCCTGGCCCCAGCCAGTCCTGGTCTTCTGCTACCTGGTGTGTTGTTTATGATTAAGTCCATGTTCGCCCCAAGCCTTGCAGTCCACCCTCAGAGTCAAACAGAATGATGCCCTCTAAACTAGGTGTTTAAAGGGGCATCAAAGCGGGGGATGATAAGGACAATTTGTGTCCTAAGATGGCCAACTGAGCCAATGAGAGTCCCAGTCCTTGCCCCGGCGCTCTTTCTGGTTCTTCTCCCTGCCCCGCTCCGCACATGCACCAAAAGTGCCAAGTGTGCGGAAGTAGAAGTGTACAAATTGCCCCCTTTGTGCTCGGGGCTCAGACCTTCGGAGACCACGCTCCTCTGAGCCCGCTGGTGTTAAATAAACCTCCTGTCCTCCAAGATCTCTGGGTGCCGCTTGGATCTTCCGTCGGGCGATCCATTCCGTAACGGTAGTGCCCCTGGTGGGTAACTGGATAACAACCCATTCTCTGAATGTAAGATGTGGTGTCATGAAGATTTTAGGGTGAGACAAGGCACCTCTTGGGGAACTTCTCCATTAGAACACACCCGGGGTGGGGGTGGGGAATCCGCAAGTGCACACAATCAGAAAACTAATACATAACTGCAGTGTAAGTTCCCTGGGGATGAACGTTTTTGTCTCTTTTGTTCAGGGCTGTGCTCCCAGTACCCATGCACATGGGTCACATGGTCAGTACGTAGTAACCGAATGGCTGAGTGATTCAAATGCCCTATTCTGCACCTAGTGCTGTTTCTCCTAATGAATTTTTGAGGTCATTCAACCAGTGAACATTTATTAATGACTTCCTGTGTGTAATACACCATGCTGAGAGACATGGGGATTAATTTTTTTTTAAAGATACTGTTCTTGTCCTAATGGAATTGCTATTTATTGCATGTGACAGACCACAACTGACTGCCTGTAACTGAGACAGCCTGTGAAGGACAAGAAAGAGGTGTTAAAGAAAGACGTGGGGTGGCGGGGTGGGGCCGAGGTAGGGGGACTGGATGTCAGCCATGCAACTCAGGGAGCCTTCCTGGTGGAGGCGCCATTTGAGCTGAAGTTGAAGGAGAAATAGAATTTCAGTAGTGGAGGAGAGAGGAAAGGGTACTGCAGGGGAAGGAAGGGAGTGTGAAGCCAATACCTTTCCTTGATATTCTTTCTCATCCTTGCTGAGGGCCATGTTTCTTATCCTGCTTTTGCTCACCACGTGGTGATTCTGTAACTCCTGATTCCCTAACATTCACCTCTCCTGGAGAACTCATCAGCTGGACCTGCCTGCCTCTCTGGATGTTTCCTTTCTTCTCTGGCCATATCCACGTCTTGGATGTTTCGTCGACCCAACAACCTTTATTACCCCAGCCCTGCTACTGAACACTGAGTGGTGTTCCCGAATCCTACAGTAACCTGCCCAAAAGTTTGACTCCGTAAGCTGAGACATCAGCAGAAGGCGATCCAAAGAAACATAGCCCTGCCAGTGACTGAGAAATCAAATTCATATGAAGGAGAGGGGCAATTAGATTTCCCTCAGGACCAAATCTGTTCATACAGAGTTATTCTAGGGGCGCCTGGGTGGCTCAGTCGTTAAGCGTCTGCCTTCGCCTCAGGTCATGATCCCAGGGTCCTGGGATCGAGCCCTGCATCAGGCTCCCTGCTCCGCGGGAAGCCTGCTTCTCCCTCTCCCACTCCCCCTGCTTGTGTTCCCTCTCTCGCTGTGTCTCTCTCTGTCAAACAAATAATAAATAAATCTTTAAAAAAAAATTGCTTAATTCACATTTAAACTTAGGGGTGCCTGGGTAGCTCAGTTGGTTACCTGGCGAACTCTTGATTTCATCTCACGTCATGATCTCACGGTGCTGATATGGAGCCCTGCGGGGCTCCTCGCTGGAGGTGGGGCCTGCTTAAGATTCTCTCTCTCCCCCCCCCTTTGCCCCTCCCCTTCCCCCTCCCCCTGCTGGCACATGCGCTCTCTCTCTAAAAAAAAAAAAAAATTTCAGGGGCACCTGGGTGGCACAGTTGGTTAAGTGTCAGACTCTTGGTTTCAGTGTGGGTCATGGTCTCAGCGATGCGGGATGGAGCCCCTCCTGGGCCTCTGTGCTCAGTGGGGAGTCTGCTTGGGTTTCTCGCTCTCTTTCCCTCTGCCCCCTACCTGCACCATGCTCGCTATCTCAAATAAATCCTTAAAAAAGGTTTAAAAATTCATATTTTTAAAAAGATATTTATTTATTTGAGAGAGTGCCAGCCCCAGTTGGGGGAGGAGCAAAGGGGGAGGAAGAAGCAGAATCTCAAGCAGATTCGTACCCAGCTCAGAGCAGATGCAGGGGGCTGGATCCCAAGACCCTGAAACCATGACCTAGAAATCAAGAGTTGGAAGCCCAACCAACTGAGCCACCCAGGTGCCCCTGAAAAAAATTCATATTTAAATGTAAAAGCAACTCATGGTTACCATACTGAACAACACAGTGTTATGGTGTCAGATAACTTACTTTTTCTCCAGATAGGGATAAGATAACTATCTCCTACAAAGAAACTGTTTCAAGAGAAGTCGTCTGATACAAAGAATTATTTTGAAGAAAGCAAACAATTGTTTAAAAAGGAAAGAAAGAAAAAAGACAAAAGTTTACCTAAAAATACTCTCAGAGCACAACACATCAGGAGGACTGGTAACAGAATAAAAATGGGCAGCACGTTCCAAACTTAAGAAAGCCATCATTCCTAGAACAGGAGACAGATGTAGAGATCGCAGGGCCCCAAAGAGGGCGAGAGGACAGTAAGTGAAATACGCGTAGCAGTGCTGGGGGGAGGGGGGGCAATAATCAAGTGGCAGGTTGGACACGCGTGTTCTGTAGGAAACGAAATGGAACGAAGGATACAAAAGTGCTGTTTTTAAAAAAAAACAAGAATTCTAAAAGATTGAACCCTTTAAATGATGTGTGTACTCTGATTTCAAAGTACAGATTTATCAGTGAAACAGCAGACCCTCCAATGCTCGAGTCCCACTCACCGTGCTCCTCCTCCTTCTCAGCCCCTGCTCCCATTCAGGACAACGCTAGGACCAGGAGGTCTTGCCTGGCAAGCGGCCCCCCCACCCCCACCCCCACCCCGCACCTTCCCCAGTTCTGCCGGGTGGGGCCACGTACACATCGGGGCTCCATCGACTTCCCTGGGAGCTGGATTCCTGGTTCTCCCGGGAGCTGTTGCCCCTTCCTGAGGACTGTAGCCCCTCCCCGCGGAGCCCAGGTCCGGGTGTCCCGAGCCCCAAGTCGCCAAGGCCAGGGCTTCGCCCCCACGTGGGCTCCCTTTCGCGAAGGGCCGGTTCCTCCCATCCGGGTTTGTGCGTTGTCGTTCTGGGTTACAGGGCGGAGCCGAGGCTTGTTTACTGTCACCATGGAGACCGCCCGCTCACCGTGGGCGGAGCTCAGGAAGGGGCGGAGTCGGGTTCGTGGGCCCCGGAGAGAGGACCGGGTCTCCAGGAGGCTCCTCCACTTGCCTTAACCCCGGGCTTGACCTTGATCCCCCAAGCAGGCGGCCCAGGGAGGAAGCGCTGCCATGCGGACCCCGGACTTAGGGGATTTCCTCTAACCCACCCGACGTCTTGATCATTGCAAGTCCTGGCTCCGAGCCGCTGCGATTTCTCTGGGGAATGTGGGACATCTTCTGGTTCTCCACGGGACGGAGAGCAGGCAGGACCAGGGAGACGGAGGCAGAGCTGGAAGGGGAAGAATGCGGCGGAATAGGTCGTTCAGCGCAGGGAGAAGAAGGGGGCAGCTTAGAGGGTCCTCAACGGATTGAGTCAAGAGGGTCCCATTGTGACGCTCCCAGAGCCTCGATCTCCAACTGGCCAGGCTTATGAAGGGCAACGATAAAAGCCCAGGTGGGGCGCCTGGGTGGCTCAGTTGGTTAAGCGACTGCCTTCGGCTCAGGTCATGATCCTGGAGTCCCGGGATCGAGTCCCGCATCGGGCTCCCTGCTCAGTGGAGAGCCTGCTTCTGCCTCTCTCTCTGCCCACTTGTGCTTTCTCTCTGTGTGTCAAATAAATAAATAAAATCTTAAAAAAAAAAAAAAAAAAAAAAAGCCCAGGTGGCCGGCCGGATACTGGACAGAGAGGGTCTGGGCGCGGAGAGAGGGGTCTCCAGCTCTGGGCCTTCTGCTGATCTCTTCCTTCCAGAAGCCCTTTAAAGCTGACTCTGCTGAGGAATCTGCCCTTAGGCCAGCCCCCTAGTCCGTTTCACAGGCAGAGACTCAGGTGTTGGATTTCCCGCGCCCACCTTCCCCTCCGACACCGCGTCCCCCATCTCTGACCAGGGCTGGGGCTGCTGCTCCCCGCGCTCGTGTCTCCGGGGTCCAGCCCTCAGTGCCAGGCTTCCCGCCCCGCTAATACCCACAGCTCCGGTTCCCTGTGCCTATCCGTCTGGAGCCACCAGGGGAGCTACTGAGTCCTGCTTTCCTGAGTGCCGGGAACGCGGGACGCCGCTCACTGTAGAGATGAAAAATTGGGGGTGTCAGTGCCTCGATGTTTAGCTCTGCAGGTAAGGGACAGTCCCCGTTTCGGGAGAGGAAAATATCCCAATGGCAACTTCTGAACCACTGGAGAATACCCAGTGTCTGAGATTAAATGAACAAAAAAAAACTGAGCTCAAAAGCCATTCAGGATTGACAATCATACTCTTTGTTTTTATAGTTTTTGCAAATGTGTATTGTTTCATGCGATCATTTTAATGTTAAATTATACTGTGTCATGTCAAGAAAGCCCTCTAGTATTATAGATAACTGAGTGAAGTAACTGAGGGTCATGCTGTGCAGAGGGAGACTAGAACAGATTTTGACAGCTAGTTTTGACAGGTGCAGAGAGGCAGCCTTTTGGATCCAGTGTGGACTATTAATCATCAGGACTTCAGGGTATGGTTTAGAAGAGTCCCAGGCATTCTTTAATGGGTGGAGTGTACAGATTTTTGCTAAGGAAACCTGGTAAGATGGATGGGATATTAGGAACTTTTATCTCCATAAAAAGGTATCAATTGAACATGGGAGCCAGCAGTTAGTTGTTCAAAATACCTCTATTAACAGGCAAGAAGTGCTTACAACATCAGAATATTAATGGAAGTCAAAGCAGAAAAATCTTTAAAGAAACATGCAAAAGATTCTCCTAAGGAAGTTATTCCAAATAATAAAGAATGGGAGGAAAATGAGCAAAGACAATCAAAGGAGGTGAAGTTATTAAAAGAAATAATTCAAGGGCCACGTGGGTGGCTCAGTCGGAAAGCATCTGCCTTTGGCTTAGGTTGTGATCCCAGGGTCCTTGGATGGAGCCCCCACATTGGGTTCCCTGCTCAGCAGGGGACTCTGCCCCTGCTTATGTTCTCTCCCTCTCTCTCACTCTCTCAGTTAAATAAATAAAATATTTTTTTAAAAAAAGAAAGAATTCAAGAAGCAGAGGAAAAAAATACAGAAAACAGAGCACTCCTACAAAACCCAGACAGGTAACTCGGTAAGAAAACCATGCCCAATACTTTGCAGCTCAAGTTTTTTCTGGAGAGATACCACCAGTAACCTGTGGTTGGCACTTGATGAATTTTTTTAAAATCATTTTTTAGAGCAGTTTGGGGTTTACAACAGAATTTAGAAAGAGGTGCAGAGACTTCCCATATACCCCTTGTCTCCATACATTCATAGCCTTCCCCATTATCAAAATCACTCGCTGGAATGATGAAATTTTTTTTGCTGAGAATAAACCTACATTGACACATCATAGTCATCTAAAGTCTGTAGTTTACCTTAGAATTAACCCTTGCTGTATATTTTATGGGTTTGGGCAAATGCATAATGGCATATATCCATTATAATAATATGCAGAGTATTTTCAGTGCCCTTAAAATCATCTGTGCTCTTCCTTTTCATCTCTCCCTGCCTCCACCTCTGGCAACCACTCTTCTTTTCATAATGTTGCCTTTTCCAGAATGTCATATGGTTGGAATTATACAGTATGAAGCCTTCTCACGTTGGCTTCTTTCACTTAGTAATATGCACCATATCTTTCTATGGCTTGAAAGCTCATTTCTTTTTAATGCTGAATAATATTCCATTGTCTGGGATGGACCATTTGAGCTATCCATTCACCTACGTAAGGACATCTTGGTTGCTTCCAAGTTTGGGCAATTATGAATACACCTGCTATAAACATTCATATGCAGGTTTTTGTGTAGATATGTTTTCACCTCCTTTGGGTTAACATCAAGGAGCATGATTTTGTTACCCAACTTTCTTCCTAGCCATCCTGTAGAATCAGTTTGTCCACATCCACAAAATAAGTTGCCGAGTTTTGATTGCGATTGAATCTATAGATCAAGCTGGGAAGAACTGACATCTTGACAATATTGTCTTCCTATCCATGATCATGAAATATCTCTCCATGTATTTAGTTCTTGGATTGTTTCATCAGAGTTTTATAGTTTTCCTCGCATAGATCTTGTACATATTTTGCTAGATGTATACCTAGGTATTTCATAGTTTTTGGTGCTAATGTAAATGATACTGTGTTTTTAATTTCAAGTTCCATCTGTTCATTCTTGGTATATAGGAAAGCAGTTGACCTTTGTATATTAACCTTGTACCTGCAACCTTGCTATTAATCACTTACTAGTCCCAGGAGTGTTCTTAATTTCTACATAGATGATCATGTCATCTGTGAATAATGACAGTTTTACATCTTTCTTTGAAATTTGTATACCTTGCCTTATTGCATTAGCAGGGACTTCCAGTGCCATGTTGAAAAGGAGTGGTGGGAGGGGACATCCTCACCTTGTTCCTAATCTTAGTGGGAAAGGTTCTAGTTTCTTCATTGAATATGATGTTGGCTGGAGGTTTTTTATACATAGTCTTTATCAAGTTGAGAAAGTTCCACCTTGTTCCTAGTTTACCAAGAGTTTTTATCATGAATGGGTGTTGGATTTTGTCCAATGCTCTACAGTGTTTTTTGGATTTGTCCTGCATGTGCACCATGCACAGGTAGGTCTGGGACCTGGGTAGTTGTTTACTCTAGTTCAGTTCTCAAAACCTTTGATTTGCAGTTTAGGGTCAGAGCCATACATTTTCAGCTTGTTGGGGAGCCCAGAGTTTGTACAGAACTGTAGGGGATCCTAAAAATACAACCTTACTAAAAGAAAATTTTATATGAACAAAACACCAAAGCCCCATCATTTTTTTTTAAAGATTTTTATTTATTTATTTGAGACAGAGAGAATGAGAGAGAGAGAGAGAGCACCTGAGAGCGGGGAGGGTCAGAGGGAGAAGCAGGCTCCCTGCTGAGCAGGGAGCCCGATGCGGGACTCGATCCAGGGACTCTAGGATCATG
Organism: Mirounga angustirostris; assembly: GCF_029215605.1. Lineage (NCBI taxonomy): Eukaryota > Metazoa > Chordata > Mammalia > Carnivora > Phocidae > Mirounga > Mirounga angustirostris. The sequence continues at coordinate 174,069,505 of NW_026991713.1, forward strand.
ACCTGAGCCGAAGGCGGTCGCTTAACCAACTGAGCCACCCAGGCACCCAAAAGCCCCATCATTTAACAAGGATATTTTAATGTTCCCTTCAGATATTATCTACTTGTAAGAATTTTGTCTTAAATAATTATTTAAAAAATCATAAATACCATTTCGGGGCACCTGCCTGGGTCAATTGGTGGAGCATGGGACTCTAGATCCCAGGGTTGTGACTTCAAGCCCCATGTCGGGTGTGGAGCCTACTTTTTAAATAAATAAATAAATATCATAAATACCATTTCAGAATCTATTTTACTTAAGTATTTCATTTTTGCCTAATCTTTTCAATCATAACTTTAAATATTGCGTTGTGTTCGTATCGAAGATACTATGCCAGTATCTTAATTATCTCAATTATTACATAATTATTGCTTCCCCAGTACAGAATTAAAGTTAACAGTACCCAGAGCGCCTGGGTGGCTCAGTCAGTTAAGCGTCTGCCTTCGGCTCAGGTCATGACCCCAGAGTTCTGGGATCCAGCCCCACGTCCAGCTTCCTGCTCAGTGGGGAGACTGCTTCCCTCTCCCTCTCCCTCTGCCTGCCACTTCCCCTGCTTGTGCTGTCTCTTCCTCTCTCTCTGTCAAATAAATTAATAAAATATTTAAAAAAATAAGACTCTCTCTCCTTTTCCCTCTACCCCTCCCCCCTGTAAGCTCTCTCTAGAAATAAATAAATAATCTTTAAAAAAATTCATATGTTGAAACCCTAATCCTTAATGCGATGGTACTGGGAGGAGTTGTCTTTGGGAGATAAATAAGTCATGAGGATGGAGCCTTCATGATGGAATCAGCACCTTTGTAAGAGACACAGGAAAGAGGCTCTCTGCCATGTAAAGATACAATGAGAAGGCAGCCAGGAAAGAGGCTCTCTGCCATGTGAAGATAACAATGAGAAGGCAGCCATCTGCAAGCCAGGAAGAGAGCCCTCACCAAGAATCGAATCTGCAGGCACCTTGATCTTGAGATATTTTGTACTATTTTTTTTGCTTTTCAGTTGTGTTTTCAACATCATTCCTTGTCTACAGCCCTGTCTCTTGAATTCTCTTCATAATGTGCTATATGTTTGTTGATTCCCATTTTTAATTTTTTCAACCACCTTTTACAATTTATTTTTATGTTGCCTCATTTCTCATTTTGTCTTCATGATTTATGGTATAAATTTCATTTCTAATCTTTGTGCCTTTTAAAAGAGGGGCGCCTGGGTGGCTCAGTCAGTTGTCTGACTCTTGATCTCAGGGTCATGAGTTCAAGCCTGGTGTTAGGTTCCATGCTGAGCCTGGAGCCTACTTAAAGAAAATAAAAATAAAAATAACAGAAATTTATTTCTCCTAATTCTGGAAACCTGAAGTTCAAGATCAAGGCTTCTTGATATTTGATAATCTCATTTCTTGTTTTCTGTGTTCTTTTAACTTGCTCTCTCCCTTGTCACCATCCTTCTGTCCTATTTCCCTTTCATTGCATATAAATCAGATCCTCCAGGATTTCTCTGTTCACTCTTCAACTCCTCTCACCTCATACTGGTGGCCACCTCTGTGTACCAGGTGAATCCTCACTTCACTCCCCCTTTATGCCTCCTTGCCATTAGAACTCTGCTCCTCCCCCACTCCATGATTTTTTTTTTTTTTTTACACCTTCTGATTGTACTAGAAATGCATTTGGGGCCTTATTCCCACCTGGTGTGCTAAGATGCCATGCCGTGGTGCTCCTTGCATTTCTGACGTACTGAGCATAGGGACTTCTTCAATTGCTTTCTATCTCTGTGATTCTTTCATTTATTGTTCTGCTCATTTACCTCTCTTTTCTCACACAATAATTTAACAAACACCTATTGAACATCTTGAATGCGACAGCCAGACTTTGAGTTCAGAAACAGCTTTATTTTTAGGAGCTCAATTTATTTATTTATTTATTTATTTATTTATTTATTTATTTAAAAGATCTGCATTTATTTATTTATTTTTAAATTTTATTTGAGAGAGAATGAGAGAGAGAGAGAGAGCATGAGAGAGGGGAGGGTCAGAGGGAGAAGCAGACTCCCCGCTGAGCAGGGAGCTGGATGCGGGACTCGATCCCGGGACTCCAGGATCATGACCTGAGCCGAAGGCAGTCGCTTAGCCAACTGAGCCACCCAGGCACCCAAGGAGCTCAATTTATAGTGGAAGAAGCAGAAAAGTAAGCTGACCACTGATGGTTAGTGTCCATCAGTGTACTTGACGATATGAAAAGGACCACAAGGAATCTTGTTTGATAAGTGAAGTTAATGATCCCTACCCCCCAGCACCACGGAGGATGAGACAATGATCACAATAGCCTTTGTCAAGGAGCTCCCTGTTATGGGGTGGTTCTCCCTGGTGAGAGGCACCCTTATTATTTCCGAAGAAAGGTCATTCAAGGACACCAAAGCTGAAATGGCCACAGCGTTTTGTCTAACAGAAAGTTGCCCCATCCCCTCTGGAAACCAGATCCCAATGTCACTCCCAGAAATGCAAATCCCTTTAGAACAAATCTTAATGGGGGGCGCCTGGGTGGGTCTGTTGGTTAAGTGTCTGACTCTTGATTTCAGCTCAGGTCATGATCTCAGCATTGTGTGATCCAGCCCCACGTCAGGCTCCACGCTGGGCATGGAGCCTGCTCAAGATTCTCTCTTTCCCTTTCCCTCTGCCCTTCCCTCTCTCTCTCCCTCTCTAAAAAACCCAAAAAAACCAGAAAGAAAAAAAAAAAGAACCATGTTAATGGGTATGATGCCTCCTACTCCCACACCCCCATGCATTGCTGGTGACAACTTGTTGAACTTATCAGGACTGGAGAAGAAATTTTCCAGAAACACATGAACATGCCATCTAAAGCCACCTCAGAGAGCATGGGTTTTTTTGTTTGTTTTGGTTCTAAGAGAAAGAAAGAAAAAGTATTTCAAATGAATTAAACTGCTATGAGGAGACAAATATCAAGAAAATGGATCTCTGCCCCAGCGAGGAGTCCAGTTTCTTGATGGACCTATGAAGGGAGTAAATTACAACCCTCTTGCTGAGGGCATGGATCCTGGCACTGAGCCTCTAGCCCAGAGGGTTTACGTGGTGCTCCAGGGACAGCAAGATCCTGGGGATTCACCCCTTCTTTGTCCCTGTTTTCTTCTGAAGATGAATGGCTAAGGCTTAGAAATCATGGGTCTTGGGGAACACTGTGCATGGTGACTCCAGAGTTTGTTTGCATTCCTGGTTTTTCATATAACCACAAACCCTTATTTATTTATTTCCACAAATCCTTCTGTTTTTTACACTTAGACTCTTTCTTGAATAGGGAAGAAAACTGGAATCCTAAAGTTCCCTGAGGCAGGCCACTCCCCTGCCGCTGTCTGCTGGTGCCTGCTGTATTGCATCCCACTTTAGAGAAGGAAGTGCAGTTCAGGGAATCGAAGCGTCCTGCCCAAGTCAGAATTCCTGAACCAGGAATGGTTATCGTGGCCTTTTCAAGGCGACAAAGTAAGAAAGCCAGGATGCTCTTTTCTCCTTGCTTCCCATTTTTTGGTCCCTGCCAGCCTCCTCTCTCCTAGGTTGGGAAGCCCAAGCTGAGCCCTACCATCACCATCCCGTCCGCCATCTCCCTATCCCTCCGCCCCCAGCCCCTCTCCCTACTGCGGAATCCCGGGGCTTTGCCCTCCAGAGACTTTGCCCTTCACCCCATGGTGCACTTGCAGCTCCAGACACGTACAAACCGCGACCTGCTTCCCATGAACCTCTGCTCCCCTCGCCAGCAGGGGCGCGCGCTCCCTACCCAGGAGTCCTTGCGCGGCCTGGCAGAGCGGACACCCAGGACTCCAAGATGGCGTCAGTCGGTGAGTACCTGTAACCGGTTAAGGTTGCAAGGTTGAGGGCAGGACCCGTGGTCCGGGGTTCGGGGCTCAGAGCTGCACTGGGACGGGAGGGGGCTGCGGAGCCGCCTGCCCTTCGCTCAGGGCCTTCCCTATGGCCTCACCGGAGGGGCACCGAGCCCTTTGCCCAGGGCCCTGCACCGTTCTACCCTGCGCTCGCTCAGCGCGCAGCCCGCCTGCCCCAGGGCCCGCGTCTCTCGGCTGCAGTTGCGGGGGTGACGGCAGCCGGGGGACGCGTCTGCGAGCTTGGGAATGCACCACCTCCGGCCATCCTTCCTCCTCGTTGAAGAATATTGACCCCGTTGCAGCCCAAGCGCTTTGCATTTGAACCCTAGGCGCAGTTTCTGCCCTTTCCAAAGCTGAAGCTCAAATTAAGCTCCAGGAGGAGCGAACGCCTGGGACAGTGCCTGATACCATGTCAGGTTGGACGCATATATGTGGAATACGCGTTGAATAGGCTGAGAGAGGTGACGTGATTTATTCAAGGTCACAACTAGTGAGAGGGCTGAGCAGGATGCAAACCTAGGGGTCTGAGGCCTCGTGGTAAACTGAGCTTTAATCTCAAGGATGGCCTTATGATCTGCAGGCTTTTCAGTGACATGCGTGTATAAATCTACACGTCTCAGACTGTGCACACTGATTTTTTTTTTAAAGGTTTTATTTATTTATTTATTTTTAAGATTTTATTTATTTATTTGAAAGAGAGAGACACAGCGAGAGGGAACACAAGCAGGGGGAATGGGAGATGGAGAAGCAGGCTTCCCGCGGAGCAGGGAGCCGGATGTGGGGCTCGATCCCAGGACCCTGAGATCGTGACTTGAGCCGAAGGCAGACACTTAACGACAGAGCCACCCAGGCTCCCTTGTGCACACTGATTTTATTTATTTATTTATTTTTAGTACGGAAACCATGTTTTAGCTCTAGAGCCTCTCACATTAGCCTTGTCATTAAGTCCCTGTCTGGAACGTTGATCCCATTTTAAAGATGAAAATAAGGGTCAGAGATGTGGTGTGGCCTGCCTGAGGCAGAATTTTGATTAACCTGTTTTACCCAGTTTCTTTCTTTTTTTTTTTAATATTTATTCGACAGAGAGAGTGAGAGAGTACAAGCAGGGAGGAGGAGTAGAGGGAGAGAGAGAAGCAGACTTCCAGCTGAGTAGGGAACCTGACGGGGGGCTCGATCCCAGGACCCTGAGATCATGACCTGAGCCGAAGGCAGACACTTAACCATCTGAGCCACCCAGGCGCCCCTGTTTTACCCAGTTTCTATATTCTTTTTTTTCTTTAAAGATTTTATTTATTTGACAGAGAGGGACATAGCGAAAGAGGGAGCACAAGTAGGGGGAGTGGGAGAGGGAGAAGCAGGCTTTCCGCAGAGCAGGGAGCCGGATGTGGGGCTTGATCCCAGGACCCCTGGATCATGACCCCAGCTGAAGGCAGACGCTTAACGACTGAGCCCCCCAGACGCTCCCCCCCCCCCCCGCCCCGCAGTTTCTATATTCTTAATATCAGCCTGGAGAAATGAAGAGGGGATCAGAAAAGATGAGAATGATGCTGTTTTTCCCATCTGTAAAAAACAGGTATGAGAATATTTATCAGCGGTGGTTGTATTGTTTAAACAAGAGGACATGTGAAAAGGAAGCATTGAGACTTGGCATCTTATTTAAGTAGAGCGAAGTGATGAGCATTGTGGACTAAGGATTAAACAATTTAGTACGTGTAAGGTACTTGAAACACTGCCTGACCTGCTGTTGAGTACTGGTCATCTCAGCTTCCACTCTGTGACCTTTGAGCAGGGTCACATCTGGCCCATTCAGCATCACCCTAGGTGAAGGAGTTGAAGTCCAAGTCTTTTAAGTACTGACTATCTTTTAGCTGGTGTCTGTCGTCAGAACATAAAGCCACTAGTTCATTAGCAAATAAAGTGATGGAAATATGAATTAACAGCAATAGATGAGATCGGGTCAGCAAACTGTGGCCAATGGGCTAGATTTCCTGTGATCTGTTTTTGTAGGGCCTGTGAGCTAAGAATGGTTTTTAAAAATTAAAAAAAAAAAAAGTGTTCTGAAATCTGCTACTCTGTGGCCAGCCCTAGGCTGGATTTAGCACCCAGAAGACATTTAGCATTTTATGCCACTCCGTATAGGTGGACAGTATGCTTTGAAGTCATAAAATCAGGCCAGGGAGCCACCTACCCTCCCAAGAACATGTGGTCCTTTCTCAGCCTTCACTGAAAGTCTGTTATGACCACGAACTGTATGTGGGGTTGCTCCCACCTTCACATAGCTCATAGGCAGAAAGACAGATAATTTCCATTTACATAGTACCTACAGCCAATTACCAAGGTGGCTGCTGTTCTTTTTTTTTTTTTTTAAGATTTTTATTTATTTATTTGACAGCGAGCAGGAGAGCACAGGCAGGGGGAGCAGCAGAGGGAGAAGCAGGGAGCCCGACGAGGAGCTCGATCCCAGGACCCTGGGATCATGGCCTGAACCGAAGGCAGTCACTTAACCGACTGAGCCACCCAGGCGCCCTGGTGGCCACTGTTCTTAACCTTCTTTTACGAAGGAGGAAACTGAGGCACAGAAGGCAGGAACTTGTCCAAGGGTGCACGGCCACAAAGTGGCACTAAGCCCAGAATACGGGAGTCCCAAGTCTGCTGTGTTCTCTCTCATTGCCCTCTACCAGTGTAAGCCAGTGAATGCAGCGGGGTGTGCAGCACTGCAGGAAGTGCTGGGGGAGGGCTCCAGTGTGGCTGCCTAAGGACCAAAGTCTTCGTCTTCCATTGAGAGAGACACACAGTCTTGGAGAAAGTGTAGATGCATCTCTGATGAATCTGTTGATCTCTTGGAGTTTTATGGTGGTGCTGTTTTTGGCTCTCCTTAGGCCTAATGTGAAATTTTTCCCCCTGTCTTTATAAATTTCTTAGTTTTTGTTAAGGAAACCCTCTTTATAGGTCTGAATATATAGAAAAATGAATTTTAAATTGTTGGCTGTTTTCTCCCGTGATGTGCCAAGGCACCATGCCAGCCTCTGAATGTGGTCGTGAGAATGCAGAGTGTGTTTTCATAGTTTGTGGGATCAGAAGTGACCTGATTTTTTTTTTTTTTGAGTTACCAGCCTTATACCAGTCTCAAATACTTCGACTTAAAATACTGTTTCTTTTGTACACCTCCCCCAACATAGTACTATGATTAAGAGCATTTTTAAACCTTTTATTATGGAAGATTTCAAAGATGAAGGAAACAATAATGTAATGAACACTTCAGACTCATTACCCAGTGCCAACAGTTCGCAACATTCGGCCCTTCTAGTTCCATTTATAAATTAGTCATGCACTCCCCACTGTGTGGCCATATTTAAAGCCAGTTGGTTTTAGCATGACATGTTTGCGCTCCTCACTGCATGCAAGAAGGCTTCGAGTCTGTAGCAAAGGTGTTGACTATGTTCTTATTCAAGAATAGTTATTCTTGGACTGCGGCCTTCTGAACCAAGTGAAGACAAAACTGGCATGTAAAAATGTGTACTTGTTAAACTTTTCTCGGAATAGCATGGACAGGGTGGCAGAAAGATACAGGTCATTCTCGAATGACATTATTGTGTGGTATTACTATCATTGACACTAAACTCTCCAACAGAGATTTGGAACGTATCCCGAAATTCATTTGAGACTATCTCATATTCAAAAATATTACCGAACTACTCACATCAGTTTTCTGTTTGGAAAAGAACTAAAGGGTGCGAGTAATCCCTGAAGTCCTGTTACTTAAGACGTCCTTAAGTTTGGTTTGTATGCCATTTCTTTCTCTACTTTTGTCTTTTTTCTTTGTTTCACATAGACCTTAATGACATTTCAACAAGAATAATGTTAACACTTCACAGTTCTGAGTACTGTTCCAAATGCTTTTACATAGATTCTCATTCAGTGCTTGGAATAAGCCATTTTACAGACAAGGAAACTGGAGCTCAGAGCTCATATAGAAAGGTAGTGCTAGTGCTTGAGATAAGATGGACAGGGAAGGAGGCCTTTTAGGGAATAACATTTATGTTGAGCTGGCCGAGTGATGATGATCCAGGAGCGCGGCACATACAAAGGCCCTCAGGTGAAGAAGCAGAAAGGGGTCTGGCGGAAGTATGGTGAGCCTGCTAAGATGAGTGGGTGAGATGGTTGTCTGGCGATAGAAGGTTGGCTCCTGAGAGCAGGGCTCTCGTCTGCAGTCAGTGCTGTGTCCATAGTGTGTAGGACGCTGCCAGGCATACAGTAGGTGCTCCGTGTTTGTTGGATTGAGTCTAGATGGAAGGTTCGGGCCAGTTTGTTTGGGACAGGCAGCCTAAATCATAACCCTCAAGCTATGTATGCAAGTCTTAGGCTTATGCCTCCACCTGTCACTTGTGGCCTCTCTTTTTTTTTAAGATTTATTTGACAGAGAGAGACACAGCGAGAGAGGGAACACAAGCAGGGGGAGTGGGAGAGGGAGAAGCAGGCCTCCCACTGAGTGGAGCCTGATGCGGGGCTCGATCCCAGGACCCTGGGATCATGACCTGCGCCTTAGGCAGACGCCTAACGACTGAGCCAGCCAGGTGCCCCTCACTTGTAGCCTCTTGACAAACACTGAAACACTGGATCTGGTTCATTCGGACCCAGTGTCTCGTTCTCCAGATGACCGTAGCAGATGAGAAGCTGCCATTAAACCTTGTATTTCTGTACGGCCCAACAACCCTTGCCCTTGTTAAGTGTTGGGAAATGTCAGGAGATCTCTGGGATTCCCCTCAGTGGACTCTTGAGGCTGGTCCTTACAAAGCCTTAGTCTTTTCCTTGGATCCCCAAAATGGAGAAGAAACCTTTCTTTGAGTGATTTGGTCTGGCTCCTTCTGTGGTTGATAATCTTTAAGAAAGGACAGTAGCCTTTAACTCCTTGCCTTGAAGAGGATACCTGCCCAGCAGCTTTTTAAAGGTGATCTCTGTGGGGAGGATGAGAAAGGAGACCATTCTCTCCTTATGAGCATCTGAACATTCACAGTTCTACCCTGCTCTGGCCAGGAGCCTTTCCTGTTCTGTCCCCAGACTCTCATTGGAATATTATCTGGGGCCCATTGGATCATTTGGAGTGGTTTTTATTAAGTCATTTAACATTTGTGGCCCCAGGTAGGATGCTTGAGGCAAATATCAGATTGTCTTGAGGAGCATGGGAGCCAGACCTAAGGTTGAGCCCTGCCCTACTGCCTGCATGCTGTGTGACCTTGGCCAAGTTGCCCAACTTCTCTGAGTCAGTCTCCTCCACTCCTCATAAAATAAAGGCTTCAGCTACTTGGTGTGAAGATTAAATGAGCTAGTACATGTAAATATTAGTTTTGCAATCATTTTTCTATTCTGTCCTCCACCTGATTATTTAATTCCTCACGGTGCTTACGTTCTCTTTACAGTTATTCCCAGTAAGCTGTTATTCAAATCTTGATCATTAGTGGAACTGTTGCTTTAGGGGCGCCTGGGTGGCTCAGTCATTAGGCGTCTGCCTTCAGCTCAGGTCATGATCCCAGGGTCCTGGGATCGAGCCCCACATCGGGCTCCCTGCTCCGCAAGAAGCCTGCTTCTCCCTCTCCCACTCCCCCTGCTTGTGTTCCTTCTCTCGCTATCTCTCTCTGTCAAATAAATAAATCTTTAAAAAAAAAAAACTGTTGGGCGCCTGGGTGGCTCAGTTGGTTAAGCGACTGCCTTCGGCTCAGGTCATGATCCTGGGGTCCCTGGATCGAGTCCCGCATCGGGCTCCCTGCTCGGCAGGGAGTCTGCTTCTCCCTCTGACCCTCCCCCCTCTCATGTGCTTGCTCTCTCTCATTCTCTCTCTCAAATAAATAAATAAAATCTTTAAAAAAAAAAAAAAAAAAACTGTTGCTTTATATACACTGTGGCTTAAAATAGTGAATTTGGTGTGATATATTTATTCATAATATTCTTCGTGTGCAGCCTCTGTGTAGTGACTTTATTGAATGGTTGAAGTAAGTGACATAAAAGGATGCTATTTGTCTTACTGGAGGGTTTTCAGTGCGTGTTTTTTGCTCTTCCTTTTCAGTACCAGTGAAGGAGAAGAAGCTCATGGATGTGAAACTGGGAGAGCTGCCCAGCTGGATACTGATGCGGGATTTCACCCCTAAGGGCATTGCTGGAGCATTTCAAAGAGGTCAGAGCCTACAGCCATGTGTAAAAAAAAAAAAAAAGCAGATGCCTAGGTCTTCTGGTCTCTCTTTGCTCTGAATTAATTTGAGCAGTCAAGGCCTTGTCTCAGACCAATAAGTTATGTAGAGAAGGACAGGGACAGATTCTTAGCCCCTGAAGCTCTGTGTTTGATTGGTGATTGGTCCTATCAGAGGCTGGCTCTAAGATACTTCAGCCAAGAAAATGTTTTCTGCTGCTTGGAATTGGTACCACTGCCTTCGTCTTAAATGTCTACAAGCATTTTTACATCATAAGACTTTTTAAAGAGGAAAGAGTTTGAAGCATAGTGGACATCAGTCCATAAGGTAGCGCTCGTCCCCCTGCCAGGCAAAACTTCCAGGGTGGATGTTTGAAATGATCTACCCTTCAAGTCTGTGCACAGTCACATCAGTCCCGTGGGGCCCCTGTCCTCATTCCAGGAACCAGAGACCCATATCAACCCACGGATGCCTGTGTAGTCTCTGGCTTCGAGCCCCGCCCTCCCCCATTTTTCTTTCCAGTCCTGGCCGCCCTGTAACTCTTGTGTGGCATGTTTTCCTTCTGCCCTGAGGGGCCCTTCCTTAGCTCAGATCAGAATTCTCTGCCTTTTCCCCATACTTAGTGACAACAGTCCCTGACTTCCTATCTTCTCTCACTATTATAAACCAGGGCCTTCTAGAATCATTTCGTTGATTTTTTTGTCAACCAAGCTACAAGCCCCAAAGAGGGCAGAAACCGTTTCCTCACTGGCGGGGGTACCCAGCAAAGAGATGATCGCACAAAGCCTTCTTTCCCAACAGGCAGACCTAGCCGGCCTCAGCTAAGTGGCCTTTACTTGGGGTTGGATTTTTGGTCAAATTAGGGTAAGGGGATCCGTAGGGCTGGAGGTGAGGGTGAGGTAGGATCAAAGGCTAACAGGCTGAGTGCATTGGTGCTTTTCCCTTCATCAGCCAGTGAATTTAGGGTGAGTGGCTTTCAAGAGTCAGAACGGAAGTGGGTCCCTGAATTTAAGCCAGACTCGACTTTGCAGTGTGTGAAGCATTCACCGCAAAAGCAAACAGTGGCCTCCTCTCTCGTTTGCAGGTTACTACCGGTATTACAACAAGTATGTCAATGTGAAGAAAGGGGGCGTTGCTGGGATTTCTATGGTGCTGGCAGCTTATGTGCTTTTCAACTACTGTCGTTGTTACAAGGAACTCAGTGAGTGTCTCTCTGGTCGCCTTGCCCTCTGGGGTTGCTCATTGCTGGGTGGGACTGGTTCACTGTCAGGTTTACAAGTCCCTCATTCTATGGCAGCTGAAAAATTGGGAGGGACTTATGAGAATGTAGTACAGAGGATGCTATTTGAAGTGAGAAAATTGTGGCAAAGAGAAAATAAAGACAGGAAAACTGACATGAATCCCTGATAAAAGTAGTACTTAGGAAGCATTCTGTAAGATGCTGCAGGCTCCGCTGAGGGTTGGTGGAAAATTTTGGCTTCATCTTCCTAGCAGCCAGTGCGAAGAGAGAAAGAGGAGTGGTACCATCCAGTGTCTGTGCGGTGTTCTGGAAAGGCGTAGCTTGTCCTGGGTCTGAAGGCCGAGAGGAGCTTGTGGGGTGGGAGAGGGTAGCAGGGTGCCCGCGGTAGCCCCCGCCAGTCTGAAAGCCGGGGTGATGCTGGCTCTGAAGGCCAGGCTCTCGGGGACTGTGTCCGAGTGTGCATGTGTCCTGGGAAGGATGAGGCTGGCCAGGCTGCAGATTAGCTCGACGTGCCTTTGTACCCCCACGTCTGCTCATTCTGCTGAGACCCTGGCAGGCAGGTTCTGGGTTGTATCCTGAAAGGAATTCTTAGCATGGCTTTACCCCCCCGCCGTTGTCTTGTGCTTTCACTACACCTTTAAAGAAACTTACCATCTTGCCTTTCTAACTTCAGAACATGAGCGGCTACGCAAGTACCACTGAAGAGGGCCCAGTGTGGGGGCACATTCGGCATTCCTGACCATGACCTTTGCCTGGCACCCTTGAATCCTTTCATATTCTAATTCAGAATTAACATCCAATAAAAGATGACTGGTACTCGGACTGCTTTCCTGGTGTAGCCATCTCCCTGCCCTCTCGGAGCTCTTGCTGTACCAGTGGGGATGAGACTGCTCTGCAGTTCCCAAAGGGCGATTCTTGTCCGTGGCCCAGGGCTTTGAACCAGTGGGCTGCCCACCGTGGCTTTGGGACCTCATCCCAGCTCACTGGAGGTGGGGTGTCATCTGGTTGAGCCTGTCAAGTGCCCAGAGGGGTTTCCCTGCTCTTTGCACCTGAAGTATTCTAAGCACTTCTGGCTTTTTGTCAGCTGATGCTTTTACATCAGAACTTGGGCCAAGTGCCGAGAATGCCTTCTCCTCCCCCATCTTGCTGCATTATGCAGGCTACACTAGTGTGGGCCCTCCTGGTAAGGAAGCTTCTTCGCCTGTGGGAGGATTCAGGGGAGCAAGGGAAAACACAGGCCCTGACGAGAGCTCACAACTGCCCCCGTATCCAGCCCCCTCCTTCTTACCCTTCATCAGAGATCTTCGGTAAAGGGACATGAAGGCCAGAAGTGGTTTCTTGAGGGGTGTATGGTTAGAACATACTGCATGGAGTGTAAGGGCTGAGATGCTGTGACTAATTATCTCGTAGAAGATCCGCATCTGAGTAAGTGTTATCATTCCAACATCTGAGATGGAGTAAGGAGACCTGCCACGTGGCTGTTCAAAGGCCAAGCTTCCAGACTTTACCAGCTGCCAGGACAGAGGCCCTTTCTTCCCCTGGCAGCCTCCCTCCCCTCCGGGAGATTCACATGTGTCAAAAGGGGACAAGCAAACACCGACACCGAAGCTTCGTGCTGAGCATCTCGTGCGGCCAGCAGCAGGAGTCCTCTCCTTGGCGTGGGGTCCCTGAAGTAATGAGACGCAGCTTAAAAAACAAGCTTTAATCAACCTCGTAAAAAGTGTTCTCGTAATAGAACTTGGATAGGCCCACTTGCCCTGCGGGTTGCAGGTGATGGTTTCACATTTCCAGGTTCGGGGGCAGGATGGTCTCCGGAGGCCAGAGGTGAGTGCCTGTACAGATGCTTGGCGGGGCAGGAGGTAGGTGCACAGATGGACCAGGTCCTCCATTTAACGGGTGCTCTGCAGCTCCAGCTGGCGGTGTACCCTTGAGATATACCACTGGCAAGCAGGTGCTCCAAGGAAGTCAGCCCAGAGGAAAGATCCTCACACCCGAGAGCCCTGCGCCCTTCCGCTCAACCACTGCTGCCTTCGAGCAGGACCAGGTCGAGGCAACAGGTGCACTTAAGTCTGCCCTGAAGGGCTGCCTCGTTCAAATCACATCGATAGGCACAGCTTCTGAATTCGGCAGGACATGGAGGAGGCAGGCATGACCTGGCTGAAGCTTTAAATGATCCACCAGCCCCTGCAGTCACCAAGAACTGGTGTTTAATGATGAGGCCTCGAGGGGAAGGGCTGCCTTCCATACAGCCTGCTTAGCACAAGCCCTTCGCCCCGACCTCCTCCCCTCCCCAGACTGGTGGTGTGCAGGGAGATCCGGACAGGAGGTGGGATGCTAGACAAACATGATGCTGACTTGGAAGGACCAAACTAGAGCACCTGTCCCTTTTTAAGAAAAGATTACAGCAAAATGACAGGGAAACTGACAGACGTAGCCCCTCAGAACGATAACCCCAGCGTGCCTGCCTGCCAGCCCCGGCCAGTGCGGCACCAACACGCGTGAAACAGTTCAGTGCACGCTCCCAACGAGGGCCCAGAGCGCTTCCCAACAGTGGGCCCTCTGGGCTGCTCTGAGCTGGCTCCAGCTCCAGCTGCCGTCACTGTCCACTGAGAAAGGCCAAGTGCCCTTTGGTGCATCTGTTGGCGTAGTGTCCTTTCTCGCCACACTGGGAACAGCAGGGAGGGAGGGAGGAGACAGAAAAAACCACCGTTTTCAAATGCAATTTTCAAGTAAGGTCACACCCACCAAATACCAGGCTAGGGATGGGACTCTGCAATTCTCAGTGGTACAGACTTTCGTTCAAACATGAAGGAAAAGGAGCCCCAAAGTACAGTGGCTCAGAAACTCCAGCAACTCGGCAGATGGAAGAGCAGCTGCAGAGCCAGAGGACGATCTGCGAGCACAGCAGGGAGAGCTCCTGCACGCCTGTCCACAGAAGGTCTCATGGTGGGTGGCAGGACGATGAGAATCCCGTGGCACCAGAGCTCCCCCACCTGCCTGGGGACCAAGCTCCTCTGTATGGCTGGCCAGTCACTTACCTTTCTGAGGCACTCTTCTGGAGACAGGAGGCAACAACGTGAGAGAAGCCACCAGGCTCCTCCCCGCAACCCGGGGACTCATTGCCGTGGACACAGGGTGAGCTGCACCCAGTTTTCCCTCCTGGCTCTTGCATACTTGCCTAAGCTACCCCAGGGACAGGTTTGTTACAGGATCAGAGAGATGGGACAATGGTTAGACTTGGGCGAACAGACCCAGAGCATCACTTCAAAAATCTAGCGCTGACTCTGACTTATCTTGGCTCCGATTCTCCAGGCCCTTCCTTAGCTTCTCTTCATTCTTGTCACTCAGAAAGCAGAGGGGATTTAAAATGTTAAACAGCAGCCTCAAGCACTGACCAGGGGGTTGGGAGAAGACAGGAGGGGGCACCCACCCAGGGCCCTCGCAGTCCCGACCTCCTCGGCCTCGGGCCCAGATCTCCAGCCTGCTCTGTCTTCTGACCCTGCAGGCCCCATGTTCTCAAGTCGGCCTGATCTGTAGGTGTGACTACGTGGATGAGTGGCCCGTGTAGCTGCCAGCTGGCCCTAACACCGAAGAGATGAGCAGAGGGAAGCGCTGACCGGGCCCCTGCTCACAGCACCTGGCATGTCCATCGGCCTCCACAGCTGATCCTGGAGAACCCAGGATTCCCACAAGGTGCCTATAATGTCGACTATGAAGTGCGCGTGGTGAGAAGAGGTGGTTAGGTCCCGGCTCCACCTAAGTTCAGGACGCAGGAGAGCTTGCTGCTGAGGGCGGGGGCCAGGACGCCAGCCACACTGCCTCCGAACACCTGCGTTTCCTCGGACTTGTGAAGTGACTGGTCAGAGGCACAGCCCCCTCTCCGTACTCTCCTCACCTGGTGGGGCTCATGCTCAGAAACCTGAGGCCTTTAGTGGTTTGGGGCACCTGCCGTCCCCTCCCTGCAGAACACAAACCTCTCCTGGGAAAGAGTGCGAGCACTCTGTGTTTCACCCTGCTCTGTGTCTGACGGCTCAGCGTTTCCTGAGGGAAAGTTCTGGGAACAATTGAAGCTAAGCATACACCTCCTGACTTGAATCTTCTACTTGGAGGCATGGATGCTGCTGTCGGGCGAGAGCTCACAGATGTCTAAGTGTCAGATTCAGCACTGTTTTTAGCAGCAAAAACTAAACTGCTACCAACAGAGAACTGGTAAAGTAAACTGCAGTTCTGTACACACCCAGTGAAACAGATTTACGTTTACCGGCACAGAATGATCCACAACATGTTATCGAGAAAAAAAAGACTATACAGGACATTATACATCCCAGGGCCCTATTTGTATTAAAATATATGTTCCTTGTGCTCGTGTGAATAAAAGTTTGGCACCGCAGTTCTCTGTGTGGGGTCCCCTGTGGGGTGTGAAGGAGCACCAAAACCAAAAATCGTGACAACACAGCACATTCCGTGACAACACACGGAATCAAGTGGCTGTTTTAGGGAAGGTGGGAATAGGGACAACACTCTGCACCCAAAACATTTGTGTGTCATCTAAATGTTTTTACCAAAAGGGTGTACTAACTTTGTATTTTGTCTCATAATCCCCAAATCTGAAGTTTTTGTGGCGGAGTTCTATTATCAGTTATTTCTGTTGACTTCCCTCAGTGGTGGTGGTTTCCTTCTAGGTTTTGTGATTTTTAATTACAACTCATTCTTCAGAACTCTAGCTGTGGGAATTAGATGTGGTCGGGTTGAGAATAAATTCCTTGTAGAGCCAGGCACCAGGGACCCACATCTGGGGCTGTTTCAGATCGTAAAACCCAGTTTACAGCTTTCCAGAATATGTGCGAACTCATGAAGGGTCCCCTGGTGACTATAAACTCTCAAGGCACTTACCTCCTCGCCTTTCCATCCAGAGCCAAGAATGAGACAGGTTTTCTAGTAGGTTTTTAAAAAGTTTACCCTTTCCCTCAGGGGTGTGTGTGTGTGTGTGTGTGTGTGTGCTGGGGAAGAGGGTGAGTTCTAATCTGTTTTCTTCCTGGGTGGGCTTAAAGCTTTGTCCCCCTTCCCTTGGGGATGCCCTTGCAGGATGTGAGGACATCCAGAGGCTTCAGGGCCTACTCCCTTCCCTGGGACTTGTGCTTCTACTTTATTACCAGCCTCTCTTTCCCACAAGCTCCGTCCTTTCATTCAACAGCATGTGTGATCATTCACTTGGCCTTGGTGTGTTGTGGAAGGAAGCAGGATGGTCTCCAGCCCACCAGGGTAGCCCATTTTCACTCTTACAGTCCAGAAACAAAGATACTACCATTTTTCAAAATGAACTACACAGGGAATGAGGGCACAGCCCCACCCCACCCCCCAGCCCTGGGACTCACCTTGTAACAGGTGACCTGCTCCAGCGGCCGGGGTCCCCGGTTGCCTGCGCTGCTGTTTTGACTCTGCATGACCCCGATGACCTGCGGGGCTCTCTGCTGATTGGGAGAAGAGTTCTGACTCGTTAACTGGATCAAGGAGGACGACCTTTGTAATGGCGGATTGTTACTTTGCTGGAAAGAGTTACACAACACGGTTTTACTGCGGAAAACACGTGCACGCAGACTACCAATGGGGACAGGAGAAAAGAGGGCGGGACTGCTCCCGCACGACCAGCAGGAAGAAGGGCTTCCGTGGTGGCCCTGCTCAGGAGAGCAGGCAGGAAAGAAACATCTGGTGATGATGGCAGGAGCCGCTGCCCGAAAAACACCATGCAGACACACAAGAACGAAAAATAAAAGTAGAAAACAAAACACCAAAGAGACGAGGAGGTCTCTGGGGCAGCAGGGCGAGGGCATGAGCAGGCCTTACTTTTGTTTCTGAGGTTCTAGCTTCAGGTCAGGATGAACGCTTGGTTCAGCCAGATGTTTAGCAGCCTACACGGCGAGCAACAGTCACAGAAAAACAGTTGGGAGGCTGACATGCTGACCCGCGGTCTAGGGGCTGAGAGGGCCCTCCACTAGGGAGTCATGTGAGCAAGGGGGACGGGGGCTCCTGGCGTGGGGACTGGACAGCTAGGCCACCTCCCAACCAAGAGGCTTCCTGGCTCTGGCCCCCGTAAACAGGAGCAGTGAGCTAGAAACCCCCAGGTTGTCACGGCTGCTCCTGCACCCAGGAATTCTGGCTTTGCAATGAGGTCTGAGTTACCCCACAGCCACCTGAGGGTGGGGCTCAGTGCAACACGCCCTCCTGGCTCAGCCTGTAGCACTCAAGGATGGACAGGGCTCTGGCAGTGGGCTCAGAGTTCAACCAAGTAAAAGGTAAGGATGCAAGATCAGTAGGCGGGGGTACTCAGCCTGTTGAGACCCTGCTTAGTGCACCCAGCCAGCCTTTCTTCTGGGCCCCCAACCCTCCACTCCCATAACCAAAGCCAGGGTGCCCTTGGTTTGTGGGGGGTGGGGGGCTGCATGTGTCTCTGGCATCTCTCCCTCTCAAGCTTGAGACGATCAGCCCATTGCTGGGTTGTGGGACCCCTTGTCTAGGAAGGTGGAGCCAGCGGTCCTTCAGCGCTGTTGCCAGCCCACCCTCCCTGCCAGGAACCTCCACACGGGGCAGCAAGGGCACTGACACAGGCCGGAGACCCGGTCAGCCCCAGGCCTGCCCCCAGGCTGCTCCTGCCCAGCTGGGGGACTTCCGACGAGGCCCGCCCTGAGGACTCGGTTTCCCTGTTTATAAAGGGACGGGCTGGAACCAGAAGCGCGAGCAGCAGGCCTGCGGCGCCCATGCCGCCCTCCACTCCGGCTCCCGAGGGGGCGCACTGAGCACTCGCCAGGCCGGAAGGGAAGAGAAGCCACACGGGCGCTGGGCTCTAGCAGACAGCCCTCCACCTCTCGAGGGAGATGCAAACGGGAACTCAGGGTGACTCCCCTCCTGTCCCACCCCCTCCCCTGCCTCTCACACGTCGCCAGCCGGGTCTGGCCGACTGCGCACCGGGGACGGGGAGCTGGGGCACGGTACCTTTGTCGGAGGCTGCGTCTGCTGTGGCAGTGGGGGCTGCTCGGTGGTTCCCATTGGCAGTTCAAATCGAGGGCTGGTCACCCCGCAGCCAGAGGGGAGGACAACAAGGGGAGGGGAAGAGGGGATGAGAGAGGGGCCAGGCCAGGCAGTGTTCTCAAACTCTGGCCCTGGGAGATCACAGGCAGCCTCTGCCCAGGCACAGAGCAACACGCCTGGACGTGGGGTGGGCGCTGGCGCTCAGCCCTGCCCCAAAGCCTCGCGAAAGAGAGGCGAGAAGAACGGACTCATCTGGACTCAGACCCAGCTCTGCTCCCACCTAGCTGTGGGACCTGCAAGTGCTGCTTCCCCCCAACACACACCCTTTCCTGAGGGTCTAGCGCAGCTGCCGGACCACCTCCAACAAGACACACTCCCTGGCTCTCACCTAGGGAGTGGGACCAAGTCCGTAGCACCCGTCACCTGCCCACTGTGCAGCAGTGACCGGGATCCTGTGCTTCTGTGCAGGTGTCACTGGGGTGGATGGAAGCAGCCTGGGGACTGGGGACGACACTACTCTGCAGTCCCAGAAGTCTGACTCCACAACCACCCAAAGTGACATATGTGCACCAAGGCCTAGGAAAGGAGCTCTGAGCCCTGCCGGGCAAGGAAAACCCAGCTTCGGGGGCCACGGACCTGCCCTTGACCAGCTGCCACCCCTGCTACCATATGACCCTGGCCAGTGGCTGAGCTCTGAGCCTCAGTGTTCTCGTGTGAAATGGGGACATTCTCCATTCTCTCTCTTTCTCTCTCTCTCTCTCACACACACACACACGAAGAGCTATGTGGACTAGTGTGTGTGGAATCTCAAGGTCATTGCCTCCACAGAGGACGCCCCCAAACCGAAGTCTCCTTCCTTCAGGGCACAGGTTCTTAACCAGAGGTCCCTGAGTGACATGCCAAGACGTGAGGTTTCCTGGAGCACGGAGGCCAGCTTTTCTCAGATCTATGACCCAGGAAAGCTTAAGTGCTGGGCTCGGCAGAGCCACCTTTGAGCTCAGGGAGCAGCGGCAGCCCCTGCCCCAGGCCCTGTGGTGACACCATGCAGTGATCAAGGCCCAGGTGGACCCGGGGAAGATCTAGAGGGCAGCAGGGCCTGGGGCAGGAGCAGGGTGGGGGAGTAGGGTCTGGCTACTCACTGCATGAATTTACAGGAGGGCCCCTCCGGGCAGAATCCCACGAGGTAATTCACACAGATGACTCTCCGCGTGTGCCGGTGCCTGCAGAGGGGACCTGCGGAGCCAAGCGTCCGGGACACTCAGACGCCCTGCTTCGGGGGAGGCCCTCGTGCCCCTGGGCCAGTTGGAGCCCTGCCCACACCACTGCCGGGGACGAAGAGAGCAAGAGCAGGGCTCCAGATGCGGGCTCTGCCTCGTATCCATTCAGGGGGGACACAGGCATGGCCCACGACCCCTTCAATGGTAGTTTCCTTATGGAAAATATGGGAGAGAAGGCAGTCCACGCGGGAGGTCTGGGAGGCTCAGGTGAGCTGAGGGTGTAAAAAAGCCTCACTAGCCCCAGATGCCTAACCCCGGTCTTACTGGAACAGGTGGGACAGGTAGAGAGGGTCGTGTGGGCAGAGGAAGAGAGAACTGGCCTCTTGCTGGGGGGGCCCAGCCACCCCGACACCTACCATGCTTGCAGAAGCCACGGTCGTACCAAGGGCAGTCCTTGATCTTGGACTCGGGGTCGATGTGCAGGAAGGGGCACTCCTTGTTGCTGCATTCCCCTGCAGGGAAAGCCCAACACGCATCCACCTGGGGCAGCTCGGGGAGAGCTGGACTCAGACCGCCTCAGCTTTCCTCAAGGCTGGGGCCTGCTGTGTGGCAGAGGGCCAGGTGCTTCTGGTGTCCCTCCTGGCCTGGAGAGTCCTGAGCCCCAGGGCAGTGTCGCGGAGCCTCAGTCTCCTGACCTGTACGTGGGCTGTGTTCATGACCTGTACATGGTGCTTCCCTCTCACATGTCCATGCTGCCTTGAAGGGCAATGACCCAGAGCCAGGCACAGGGTACACACTCATCAAATAACTCATGGCTCTACCCCTTACCTAAACGGGGTGCCCTGGGCACTGTGGGGGGCCCAAATGTGCAAAGGCACCAACTGAGTCCAGGAAATGACTGGTCTACTCTGATCAGCCCTTCACATCTACGAGCTGGGATGGGGGGAAAGGTCTGAGGATTCTGCCTTTCAGGACAAAAGTAGGGAAGACTTGGGAACTCGAGGCTGGATCCCTGTGGTCAAGTGCGATGGAGCCTTTGTGATGACAGCTCCTCTCGGGAGCAACCAGCCCAGCCGGCCGGCAGCATCTGTCACCCAACTAAGGGACCGTTCGCCCAGCTGGGCGGTGGCGCCACCTCCACGCTTGCCCTCCCCGACTCACGTTACACACGAAAGGCCAGTCTGATCGCTGCTGGTCAGAGAAAATGCAAACTCCTTCCCAGACGCACCAGAAGTCCCTGTGGGGTTGAGCCCACCCCTCCCCAGGCTCCTCCTCCCCCAGCCATGCTGGGACCCCAGCTGTGCCCCCAGTGACTGGCCCCTTCTCAGCCTTCCGATCCCAGCTCCACTCTCACCTCCTTAGAGAGGCCTTCCCTGACCATTCAGCCTAAAGGACACTGTGGTCCTCGTGTGGTCCCATCGCTGTCTGTCTCCTTCAGAGCACTTCCTGCACGTCATTCCCATCTTTGTCTCACTAGTGTCAGCGGCCTCCTCCCCTGGGCCGCTAGGGCAAAAGCACCATGGGCCAAGGACTGGGTCTGTCCTGTTTACTAGGACCCTGACTTGTTTCACAGGTGACAGGAGCTGCAGACCGTGCATGCGCACCAGGCCAGGCTCTGTCGGGAAAGGGCAGGCGGGGCGCATCAGAGCATCAGGGGGCTGCGGGCCCAGCAGGAACGAAGGAACCCAGGCCAGCCTGCAGAGGTGCCCTTAAGAGTCTGCCCAGGAGGGCTGGCTCCCACCTTTGGTCCAGATGGGAGATGGCTCCCATGGAAAGGGGATGCCCCCTTCTGGTGCTGGTTCCAGTGCTGGTATGGGTGGGGCGGGGCTGGGAAGCCTGGGTCCTATTTCTGACCCTCTGTGCTTTGACTTCACAGCTTACGCTACCTCTACAAAAAAAAAAAAAAAAGCTACAACTACTGTTAATAAACTGGCGGGCCACACCTGTTGGGCTGCTGGGATAATTACCGTCTCCCGATGACAGTGCTGCACGCCCAGCCCTGCCCAGCCCCCCACAGAGAGTAGAGCTGGGGTCCAGAGCCCACCCCCATCCTGACCAACAGGGCCAGCTGAGGTTGCTGGGCACGGCCTAAGGTTGTGAAGCTGGAGAGCTGGGAGAGGGCAGAAAGCGCGGGCACACCAGCAGCTGCTTCTCCCCTCTGGGTCTCAGGTCTGGGTGAAGCCTCCCCGGGGCTCCCGAGGCCGGGCGTCTGCTTACCGAACTTGGAGTAGAAGTAGCACTCGGGCATCTTGGTCATGTCGTACTCGTGCAGGAACTCGCACTGGTCCCCCTTCTTGCACAGCCCCCGCAGCCAGTGTTTGCACACAACGGTCTTCTCGCCACTGATGTGGCGGAATGGACACATGCCCCCTGCCGAGGAAGGGGGGGCTGTGAGGAGGGCAGGGGGGCCTTCACCCCACACGTCCCTCGAGTACCCGAGAGCGACATGTCCTGGAAGTGGGGTCTGCCTCGGGCAGAAGGCCATGTGATTTCAGGTAGTACAGAGCCACACATCTTAACTCTGAGTACTTATTTTATGTCAACGCGTTCTGGAAAAACCTAAAACATGGAATCATGGTATCACAGACATCACCGTTAAATGGAAGCTTAACAAGCCTAAGGGTGGTGGGAGAATGAGCTTCTTTCTTTTTTTTTTTTAAGATTTTATTTATTTATCTGACAGAGACACAGCGGGAGAGGGAACACAAGCCGGGGAAGTGGGAGAGGGAGAAGCAGGCTTCCCACTGAGCAGGGGGCCTGATGCGGGGCTCGATCCCAGGACCCTGAGATCATGACCTGAGCCGAAGGCAGACGCTTAATGACTGAGCCACCCACGAGCCCCAAATGAGCTTATTTCTTAATTGAATTATAGCTCTAGTGATACATAGACATGACAAAAAACTGTAGCGGTAGTAAAGGAAAGACTGGGGTTTGGGAAACATAACCCTTTATAAAAAAACAGAAGGTAGAGAGGCCCACCAGCAGAAGCCTGGACTCCAAGTGGGTTCCACTTCTAGTTATGAGTGCCCACTTAGCAACCAGGAATTTAGAAAGAAAATCAACTTCGGAACTGAAGAAACACATTGTATATAAACTGGGGGAGGTCTCCTTTCTGTAGCAGGACCTGAGCGATCAGCCACCAGATGGGACAGAGCCATACCCTCAGAAACTCCTATTTCTAACTTGTGACCTGGCGGGACCACTGGGAAGGCCCAACCACAATGAGGTTGTGACGGAAAGACCTAGACCAGCCCTTTCTAACAGAACTTTCCAATGATGTTCTATATCTCTCCCATCCAATATGGCAGTCACTGGCCGCATGTGTTAACTAACTAGTAGCCACATGTGGCCAGTGGCTACTAGTTAGTTAACATAGACACAGCCACAGTGCCCTGTGTTAAGGCCAGCTGTCTGACAGATGGTGGTGGGTCAGAAGGCCAGATTTACTGAGCACAGACATGGGAAGAAGACCAGGAGCCCAGTGGGAGATGATATTGCAACCAGACAGCCCCAGGTCAACCTGGTCGGTCTACCTGGCAGGTCTATCGTTTCCGTGGGAAGTGACTGGGTTATAGAACCAAACTTGCCAAAATCATCCATTAAAACCACCCCCTTGCTCTTAATTCTGTGCTCCCTACTCACTGATTAAAATTTAGTTTCCAAATAAATTTGCTTGCAGGAAGAAAAATGCCCAGACCTATACCTGGCATCTCAGCTCCCACCCAGCAGTCTGTCTCATCAATTAGTGGATAGTCTGGTTCCAGCAGCCTCTGTTGGAGCCTGGTTAGTATGAACAAGGCTCCACAGGACAGACTACTATATGGGTTTTTGATGACATGATACAGAGGACAGTGAGCCTGTGTAGACTGTAGAAGCAGAAAGGCTTGGGTTCAGACACTGGCTCAGCCACTCGCTAACTCTGTGATCTTGAAAAAGCTCCTGAACACCTCAGTGCTTGGCCTCCTTTTTTTTTTTTTTTAAAGATTTTATTTATTTATCTGAGAGAGAGAATGGGAGACAGAGAGCATGAGGGGAAGGGTCAGAGGGAGAAGCAGACCCCCCACCAAGCAGGGAGCCCGATGTGGGACTCGATCCCGGGACTCCAGAATCATGACCTGAGCTGAAGGCAGTTGCTTAACCAACTGAGCCATCCAGGCGCCCAGTGCTTGGCCCTTCTGTCCATGTCACAGGTCAGCTCGTGGCCACAGGCAAAGTGAGGTGAGGAGGCAGACTCAGAGTAGGGTTCCATCCCGTGTTGTAGGTTTCGGGCAGAATACCCACTCATGTTCCTAGCCTGTCCAAGGCACAGTAATTTCATCTAGGGACACTGCTAGTCTGCAGAAAGCAATGCAAGCCAGAGGCCTGATGGCCTACGAGTCTGCTGGGGGGCAGGGTGATGGAAAGCACCTCAGGAGGAATGTCGGGGAGCCAGGGATTTCTTACCTTTACCACAGGCAGCTTTCAAAAAGAATTCACAGACAGCAGCCCCCGACTCTGCAGGAAGGAAAGGAGAGGCATCAAAGTGAGGTGTGCCTGGGGACAGCTGAAGACATGGGGAGGGGACCCAGTTTGCCTTTGACCCATGAAGGGTTCAGGGTACAGGAAACAGACTGGCAAAAAAATGCAAGGCCTGGCAAATACAAAAAAAGCTGCTCATTTTGGTCACTCCCTGCAAAATGAGACACCTATGTTGAGACCAGTCATTCTGAGAGCCTCCTGTAAGCGAGATGCTTTCAAGGAGTTAGGAGTGGGTGTGGGAAGGATGGGGTACAAGATCACAGAAGTTAATTACCCCCAGTTCGGACTCGGACCTTCCAGAGGGCTAATTCATGGGTCTTTGAACATGAGGCAGAGGGAGGGAATGAGCTCACAGGAAACACAAACAATCGAATGGGGACTCTGAGGAAGGGACAAGCGCCTCAGAGGTGCTATTCCGGAAGGAAGAGCATAATGGAAGACACAGAGGCAGAACTCTGCCTGTCCAAGATCTAGTTCATGGTGGCGCAACACCAACACACAATTATTAAAGGTGCAGTCTTCCGCTTCTGCAGAGGCAGCCCGTGCAGGTGAGGTGAGCGATGGAACAAAGGCTGAGTGTGGTATCAGTGACTCCAGGGGGCAAGGCTTTGCAATGAGCCCAGGAATTCACTCGCCATGGCTGCTAGAATAAATGGTCCGTGGCTTCACAGACAGTTTCCTCTATCAGCAGGCATGTTAGAGTTGCTGAAAATCCACCAACAGCATCTTGGAAAGCCAGTTTCATACCTCTCTTCGCTAACTTGCAGGAGATTCCTTGGATTCTCGGAAGCAGGCAGATTTTGCTAGGATAAACTTAAGGCTGTCAAGAGGGTATCACTCATTTGCATCTCAAAAAGCTTAGAAAGCCAAAAAGTTGTCACTCATTTGCATTTCAAAAAGTTGAAAAAGCCTTATAGTAAGGAAAGCATCATAGAAGAGTATTTCTGGGCTCTTCTCAGAGGTTTGCTTCGTTCCTTGAAGCCAGAAGTCCATAATCCTGGGGCCTGGGTCTCAGGCAGATAGGTTAAGAGTATGCCTTTAGGGGAGAACTGAAAATTCTTCCCAAAACAAGATGACAGTGAAGTGCCAGGACAAAGGAGAAAGGGTTGTGGCCTCCCAGGGCTTTAACACACTGAACTAGCTCATGGGCTGGCAGAGTGCTGAGGGTGCCTACCAAGTCTGAGGCCCAAGCCAGGGCAGCACCCGTGGCCAGGCATGTCCCACAGGTATGTGGGCCCCTTGCTACTGCACCTGCCTTCACAGACTCAAGTCTGTGCGGTCCCATGCTGGAGAAAGGTGGGTGGGAAGGAGCTGCCCTGCATGGATGGTTCCATGGCCTCAGGCTAATGCCATCAACACAGGGAAAGGCCACATGTGCAAAGGTGGATGTGCATGCACAAGCAGGAAGTGATCACGTGTGTCGAGGGGTCAGCAGCTGCTTATGCGTATCATAGAGATGCAGGTGGTGTGTGTATAAGATAAGGTTGCCAGAGGTATGTCACGTGGGTAGAAGCAATATCTCACAGAGAAGCGTCAGCATGAGTGGGACAACTCTGGTCACGTGTGCATGAGAAGTGTGGCCGCTTGACGGGAATGAAGCTGCAGGGAGGCTCTGCCAAGCCACCGACCGGTGGGAGAACGGGGGGCCTCTGGCAGTTATGGGACATGGCACAGGGAACTGCGGACTGAGCCAGTCAAGAACACTGGAGAGCTCACCTGGCTCCACCATGTACCAAGTCGCCAGGGACCAAGTGGTCTTCGGCAAGTCCCTTCCCCCACCCAGGCCTCAGATGCCCCATCTGTGGATTGAACACAAGGACCTCTGAGCTTTAATGGTACAACGTTAGACTTCAAGTGTGTCCAGAAAGGAGAGAAGAGAACTGCTAGTTTCTTTTAAAGTGCTAGACACCCACCTAAGTTGGCTGGAGGAGCTATCATCTGAAGGTGGAGAATGAAGGGAGCTCAAGCAGCTGCCCAGGTAGGATGAATGGCCCAGAATTGGGGTCCAGAGGAAAAGTGAGGGATAGGCTCCCAGGAGTGCACATCCTAGAATGGAGCTTGAGAATCTACCTGGGAATCTCCTACAGAGAGGAACAGGTGGGTCTTCCTCCAGCAAAACTCCTTCAACCGCCCAGTTTTGATGAAAGCAAGGAGAGGGTGCTCAAAGTGGGGGGCTGGAGATGAAAAGGGGGAATATCTATTTTCTTTTAGTTAGGGGAGGGAAGTAATTTCCAATCCGAGACACCCGCGTTCATTCAAGACCTATTTGAACAGCCAGACACGGTCCTGCCCTCCTGAAGACTGTATTAGAATAGTCCCAGGGGTTCAAAGACTGGAGAAAGGGGGGCTCCCGACTCTGAATGGAGGAAGGGGGTCCCAGGATGGGTGGGGGAAGGGGTTCCACCACCGATGGGGAGAAGGTCCGGGACCCAGGGAGAGGGCGTCCCGAACCGAGGGGGAGGGGTCCCGGGGCTGAGTCGGTCGCGCCCCTCGCCCGCAGCCCCGGCCCCGCGCTCACTGTCCATGCCGGGGAAGGGCAGCGGCTGTGCCCCGAGCTGCTGCTCCACTGCGATCTCCAAGTCGAACTTGATGTGGTCCACGCTGGCGATGATTTCCTGCATGGCGGCGGCGGCGGCCACACCGGCCCGACTACCCCTCAGGTCCCTCGCCGCCCTCACACCTCTACCCGCCACCCGCCCCGCCGCACACGGTCCTCCGCCTCGTCTTGCCTCGCCGCCGCCGCCGCCGCCGCCCGAGGGATGCCGGGAGCTCCCGGAGCCCGCGCCGGCCTTTCGCCTGTCCAGACCCGGCCAATAGAGCGGGGAGTACGGGACGCTCCGCTAGGCCAGGCTAGCCGCCAGCCGAACTCCCGTCTCTCCTCGCGGCCCGGGGTAACCCGCCTCCGCGCGTACGGGGCGGGGAGTTCGCGTCGCGGAGTGCGCCTGCGTGAAGCCGGCGCCGGCGTGCGCGTCAGAGAAGGTCTCTGGGAACGAGACCCTGGTCCGCGGCGCGGTGAGGCGGGCGCGGTGACGCGGAGGGGTGACGCGGAGCCGGACTGGGGGTGACTTGGGGCGGGAGTCCGGGCTGCATTTGCTGGGCCGGACTTTTTGAGTGAGTTCCTGTTTGACCTTTACTGGAGCCCCGTTCCCGGGCGGGGACAGGACGGAGGGGCAGCGAGTGTCGCAGCCGGGGTCAGGGCCGGGGACGTCTAGTGAGACGACGGAGGCTCCAAAGGCCAGTGTGGAGGGGGTCGGGCCGGCCAGAGGGCCCCGGGGAGCGTCTGGGGAGGGGCCGGTCCCCCAGAGAGGACAGCGGCAGCGCGTCTCCAATTCAGGGGATATTAGCTTGGGCAGGTGAATGAACTTGGGTAGAAAGAAAATTGCCCCTTTAGTTTTCTCTGTGTGAAATGAGCATTTCCTTCCGTGACTGACGGAGTAGCGTTAACAGGGCCCTAAACTAAGTCGTGATTTCTAATGGAGATGAGTGTAAATGATGGCTGGAGACACAGTATCTGCAGCTAATACAGGCTATCAGGTACACCGATCCCCACTGTGACAGGATGGCAGGATCTTGGTATTAATGCGTCGAAAAAGCACTAGTATAGGAGGAGTTTTTAAAAAACGTCTTGATACCTATTTCGGTATCATTGGGGTTTTTCTTGCAGTGCGGTGCATTTCATTTAATGCATGTAAGCACTTTATCTAATGTGGCTACTTGAAAATGTAAAATTAGACCTCGGAAGTGATTGCAGATTGATTAATAACCGAGGCTCAGGAAGGGGAGTGACTTGCTGGGGGTCTTGGAGCAGTGCAGCCGAATGCAAAGGTGAGACTGGCTGGCTGTGGAGCTGGGCTGCCTGTGAACCCAGGTCTGGGTACCGTATTAGCCAGCCTCTCTTGACCAGCACCCTCGTGACACTAGTACAGAGGGCCCTTAGCATCCCCTGTCTGGTGAGACCTGCCGCTCTAACAGAAATGTAACTTGAGCACATATGTAATTTTACATTTTCTTTCTTTTTTTTTTTTTTTTTTAAGATTTTATTAATTTATTTGACAGAGAGAGCAGGGGAGGGAGAAGCAGACTTCCCCGTTGAGGAGGGAGCCCGATGCTAGACTCCATCCCAAGACCCTGGGATCATGACCTGAGCGGAAGGCAGATGCTTAACCGACTGAGTCACGCCGGCGCCCCCTGGTATTTTTTTATTGAAGAGTTTGAAGTGTGCAGACCAGGATCTCTAGCCTAGCACTGTCCAGTAGAAATATAATGCAAGCACATATATGATTTAAAATTTTTAAGTAGCCACCTTAAATAAAGCTTACAAATCGTGAAAACTAAGTTACATTTTTTTTAGCCCAATATATCCAAAATTATCATTTCGACATGTCAAAAGATTATTGTGTGTAATTTACCTTCTTTTTTTGGTATGAAATCTTTGAAATCTGGTGTGTGATTTGTTCTTAAAGTGTGTCTTCATTTAGACTGGACACATTTTAAGTGGTCAGTAGCCCCATGTGGCCAGTGGCTACTATATTGAACAGGACAACTCTGGCCCATTTATCCATAAATTTTGCAGAAAAGGCATGCTTGAGTTAACTTCCTTGTGCAGAGGCCCAGAATGCTGTTTTTTTTCTAATAGTACATTATAATAGCTACAATTTTTAAAGCATCTATTAAATGAGATGTACTAGAAACATCTCATTGAATGTTTATAACCTTGTGGTGAGGTCGGTAGGATCATCCTCATCTTGCAGCTGAAGAAATCTAGGCACAGGAAGGTCAAGGGATGGGCCTGGTCCTAGAGCTCTAGCCAGGACTCAGACTCGGGTCTAACTTCCGTGCCCGGTCTCTTAGGTCACGGCTTGATAATACCACTAGCTTATGTCTGTTGAGTGCTTACTGTGCCGGCGCTGTGCTGCATGCCGTGTATCAGAGGCCTCGTTCAATTGTTGCTATGGTGCTTTGTGGGCGATGGTTCTAGTTAACCCCAGTTCACAGGGCAGGAGACTGAGACCAGAGCGGCGAGTGCCCAGGGACTCATGGGTGGTTCTTTGGCAAAACTGAAATCTGAACCTAGGCGTTCTAATCTCAGCACTCGTGCTTGTCACCACTTCTCTGTCTTCTCTCTGCCTTTTGTGACTACAGACCCAAGTAGTCTTCATTATGTTTCTGACCTGTGCCAGGCCCTGGAGGAGAAAGCCAGACATGGACCTCGCAAGATTGGCCCGGCTTTTCTCTGGACTCCGCCCTGTGGGACTGTCCACCCTCCAGCACCTTGGCCCTCTCGGAGCCAAATGGGCAGGAGGCAGGGAGGGGCCTGCATGGCTGAGGGCTGTGGGGCTGACTCGAGCCTGCAGCAGCTCCCCCTCACAGCTGCCCCTTGGCCAAGGGAACCCGAAGAACATGAGCAGCCTCAGCTCTGACCTGAGCCAGCCTGGCCCCACGTCCGCTCAGGAGGAAGAGGAGAGCTTTGGGACCCTCTCCAACAAGTACTCCTCGAGGAGAATGTTCCGAAAATCGACAGCCCAGTTGTATAACTTACGTCTCAGGGAACAGAATGCTGAAGACGAGGAAAGGGGGCTGGAGCCAGAGATAAGGCGGGGCCGGAAAAACACGCCTTACTGGTACTTCTTTCAGTGCAAACACCTGATCAAAGAAGGGAAGGTGAGGGAACCTTTGGATTCTGTTGCTCCCGGTTCTACTTCCCTGGAAGCCCAGTATTTTGGAGGGGCCACCTTACCTTCCCGATCTCTAAATATTTGGATGCTTAGGGCTCTTCTGTCTTCACTCACCCTGGGTGCTGCATTGGGCAATCCACCAGCCCCCTGGCTTTCACAACCCCCCCCCCCAATTGCAGTTCTCATGTTCGTATCTCCAGCCCAGCCTTCCCAGTCTGCATATCCAGCTACCTCACCAGCTCCCTTACGCTCACCTACATGGGCCTGAAAGTTTGGTTTCCAGCCTTGGTTTCCCTACACTGTCGTCATCTCACTAAATGGCAATTGCATTGTTGCATCCGCCCAGGCCGGAAGCCTTTGGGCCGTCCCTGACTCTTCTCTTTCTCTCACCAGCTGGATCTTCAAAATGTTGCCAATCCTCACACTTCGCACAGTGCTACCCCTGGAAGCCCAGGCCTCGCCTTATCCTCACCCCCTCAGCTATCACGACACTTGTCACTGAGCTCCCTGCCGCCCTCACCACCTCCTTCTCCCACGTCTGCGCGCAGCACAGAGCCACCCTGTTAAAGCAGATTATGTTACTCTTCCTTCCAGGACCCTCAGTGTGTTCGATGACACTGATGTTCATTTTCTTAGGTGTTGATAATGACATTGCATTTATGTTAAAAATCTCTTAGAGGTGTGTGTTGAAGATCTGGGGAATGAAATGATGTAATGTCTAGAAATGTGCTTTAAAAAATTCATTTTGGGGGTGCCCGGGGGGCTCAGTTGGTGAAGCATCCAACTCTTGATCTCCGCTCAGGTCTTGATCTCAGGGTCGTGAGTTCAAACCCCACACTGGGCTCCAATTTAGGTGTGGAGCCTACTTAAAAAAAAAAAAAAAATCAGTTTGGAGCAGGAGTACAGAGTATGGATGAACAAGATTGGCCAAATTTAATAACCATTGTAGTTATACTACTCTCTTTACTTTTGTGTATATTTGAGCTGTTCCGTAACAAAAAGTTGAGAAATAAAGAGAAGCCAAAGCCCTCAGAATAGCTTATGAAGCCTGCAGGGTCTTCCTTCCACCCCCCCCCTTACCTCTCTACTCTTATCTCTTCCGCACGGTGCTGCAGCCATCCCGGCCTCCTCTCTGCTCCTCCAGCTCCAACTCCCAGGCACACTCCTGCCTCAGGGCCTTTGCACTGGCTGTTTTTCTTAGACAGTGTTGTTCCTTCCCTCACCTCTTTCAGATCATTGTTCTGTCACCTTCTGGGTGAAGTCCTGCTTGGCTGTCATATCTAAAACTGAATCTCCCATCCCCTTCTTCAGGCGCTTCTTGCTTTATTTTTGTTTTAAAACCTAACATCATTTGACACAGTATATATTTTTCTTAGTTATCTCACTCGGCGTAGGTCTTCCACACTAGAAGACACGTTCCGTGAAGGAGTCCCCTCTTGTTCACAGCTGTATCCCCAGGAAATAGACCTTGCCTGGTACATAGCAGGATTCAGTCATTACTGGTTGAACCACTGGATGAAAAAGAAAATTAAGTTGTAAAGGAGTGAACTGAGGATTTAAAGGGGATGGTGTAAGGAGTAGGTGGGGTAGAGATGACTGTGGGCCACGGGGCTTTGCAGCCAGAGGAAGCCGGTCACTCGGGGCTGCTGTGTTGCGCCATCACAGGAGTGTTGCTATGAACGGCCCCCTGCGATCGTGCAGCACAGTGGCCCTGAGTGTGCAGAACCCGGTCTCCCATTCCCACTTAGACCCAGGGGGCTGGCGCTGCGGATGGGGTCACCCAGGAAGCAAGGGCAGGACAGATCCCAGGATTTGCAGAATGAACATTTTCTGAGGACTTACTGAGGGCCAGGCCCTGGCTCTACTGTAGGCCCACAAAGAGGCAAAGACATGGGCGGCCCTCCTTTCAAGGAGTTCGTCGTCTGGCTGGAGGGAAGGCAGCCATAGCAGTGGGCCAAGAGCCTTCATAGGTGGTGGGAGTTCAGTGGGCTTTTCCTCCTGGCCACCACAAAGCTCTCTTGCTGCAGAGCACAGGGACCAAGAGGCTGGTGGCAGAGGCCCAGAGCGGCTGTGTAGCTCCTGGGCAGGCCTGGGAGGGTCCCTCATTCTCAGTCTCCTTCCCTCTGCTAAGGGTCTCTAAGGCCGCCCTGAGCCCCCTCCCGTGTTCCCTCCCAGCTGGCCGAGGCCCTGGACCTGTTTGAGCGGCAGATGCTGAAGGAGGAGCGACTCCAGCCCCTCGAGTGCAACTACACGGTGCTGATTGGGGGCTGCGGGCGGGCTGGATACCTGAAGAAGGCCTTCCGCCTCTACAACGATGTGAGTGGGGGGCCCAGGGCTGGGGGCAGGGGGCGAGGCTCCAGAGAGCCTGGGCTTTAGAGGCAGAGAGAGCCAGGCACGCATGGTGGGATGTCACCTGCGGCCAGACTAACCTCCCAGCCTCTGTTTCATCCTCTGTAAAGTGGAGGTGATCTTGGATGATGACATGAGATGCGCTGGAAGGTCCTCCAGCACCTGCCTTGACCGCGGCAGGGCCCACGTGCCCCCTTCCTTCTCCACCGTTGCCCCAGGTGTGTTCACGTCCCCTCACCCCTACTTACTCCCCACACCGGACACACATGCGCACTTGGTTTCCAAAGCTGGTCCTCTGAAAAGGGCTTTCATTCCTCTTGGAAGATGGTTTCGCTTTATATTCATCCACTTCCTGTGTTGTATTTATTGTTCTCACAGCCAGGAAGCTGTTTCCTCTGTG
The DNA here is from genome assembly GCF_029215605.1 of Mirounga angustirostris. Classification (NCBI taxonomy): domain Eukaryota; kingdom Metazoa; phylum Chordata; class Mammalia; order Carnivora; family Phocidae; genus Mirounga; species Mirounga angustirostris. The sequence goes on from NW_026991713.1 coordinate 174,102,024, forward strand.
AGCCGAGAAAGAGCTTTGCCTAGGAGGTTAGTAGGCTCTAGGAGGAGTGATCCCACCCTATCTCGCCGCCAGAAGCAAGACTTATTGTCATCTGGGATGTGCCTGCCCGAGGCCGGGTCATCTCTAGCTGGAAGCAAGGGGGAGGAATTGTGGTTACAAACAATAAAGTGACATATCCTCTAATAGACCTAATGAAATATCATGGTGGGGAATGACGGGAGGCTTCCCTGACCAGCAGAAAAGCGTTCAGGTGCTAAGTGAGGGGTGGCTGGTGCCAGGGGGGTGTTTCCTATGGTTCTTGGTTCACAGTCCGGTAACAGCCCTTCCTCACATGCGCAGGATCCTTAAGTGACTTACAACCTGTCACCTCAGAGAAGTGCAGTTCCCTCTTTCTTGCCTTAAGTTACTCTCCATCAATTTGCTGCTTATTTTTTTTTAATTTTTTATTTTGGAACACTTTCAGGTTTATGGTAAAGCTGCAAAGACAGTAGAAAAAGTTCCCAAATACCTGTCACCCAGCTAATCCCCATATTAGCATCTCACGTAGTGACGATGCATTTGTCAGAACTAAGAAACCACTGCTGGTACATGACTGTGGATGAACTCCAGATTTTACTTGGATCTCACCACATTTTTCCACCAAGATACTCTTTCTATTCCTGTATCCAGTCTGGGTTCTCCATTTTGTGACATTTTTGGAGTTTCCTTTTTTTCCCCCTGACATTGACAGATTTAGGGAGTATTGGTCAAGGATTTTGTAGAATGTCTCTATATTTATACTTTTCTTTTTTAAAGATTTTATTTATTTATCAGAGAGCACAAGCGAGGGGTGGGCAGAGGGAGAAGCAGACTCCCTGCTGAGCAGAGGCTTAACCGATGGAGCCACCCAGGAGTCCCTCCATTTGTACTTTCTTGTGACGAGGCTGGGGTTATGGGCTCGGGGAAGGGCTATCACAAAGGTAAAGTGCCCTTTTCCTGTCAGGGGACTTATCAGAGAGGACACGTACCTTGGTCACTTGGCGAAAGTGGTGTTTGCCAGCTTTCTCCACCTCTGCTATTTTTCCTTTGCCGTTTTCTGTGCATGTCCTTTGCAGCCCTTATTACTGTTGTTGATTACTTATTTGTCTGTTATGTTTCCTCCTGTCCTGGAGTGGAAGCTCGATGAAAACAGGCTGTGTATGTCCTGTAACCACTGGTGGCCAGTGCCCAGCCTGTAGTAAGTCCTCAGGACACATTTGTCATGTATGTGAGGATGCACACAGCATACATCATCCTCAAAGTCGGGATCATGATCCTCATTTTTCAGATGAGGAAACAGAGGCCCAGAGAGATGAAGGGCCATGTCCAAGGTCACCCTGCTTGAGAGCATTGGGGCTGGGATTTGAGCCCCAAATGGCCTGACTCTGAGAACAAGGCTCTTTACACTCTGCAAGCAGCTTGTCACCTGTGCTCGGTCAGATGGCCCTTCTCTGGGAAAGAGCACTGGGTTTACCAGGAGCTTCTCAAACTCCAGCTTGCTCAGTCACCTGGAGGGCTTGATAAGCAGAGTGGCAGCCTCACCCCCGGGTTTGTGACTCTGCAGGGCAGTGGGGGGTGGGGGGTGGGGAGGAGGTCCTGAGATGCTGCAGTGACATGCTCCTGGCTGCTGCTGGTCTGGGGGCCACTCTCCTAGCTGACCCTCACAACAGCCTTTAAAGGTAATGGTATCATCCCCGTTTTTCCGACAAGGAGCTAACTTGCCCATGACCCCTCAGTTAGTAAATGCTGGAGCTGGGGTTTGATTGTCCCCTCCTTCCTTTTCCCAGACCAGCTCCACCACATGGGTCTTAACAGGGTGACCTGGGAGCATCAGGAGGATCCTGCTATACGCATCTCAGGCCCAGAGTGGGCTGACGGCCATGGGGAGGATGACTTTTTGCTTGGTGCGTCTGGATGCAGGGTCCATTTTCAGAGCCCTCTGGCCGAGTCAGGGTTTTGGAGGAGGAGGCTCTGACATGTCACTCAGTTCCGCCTTAGCACAGGCCCTGCTAGCGGATCTGTTTAATGCAGGAACAGGGTCCTCTCTAGCTTTCCCTCAGGGTGGATGTCACCTGTGTGTCCAGCTGACCCCAGAGCCACCTCCAGATGTCTTCCCATCTCCACAGATGAAAAAACGGGACCTGGAGCCCTCAGATGCCACATATACAGCCCTGTTCAACGTCTGCGCCGAGTCCCCCTGGAAGGACTCTGCACTGCAGAGTGCCCTGAAGCTCCGGCAGCAGCTCCAGGCCCGGAACTTCCAGCTCAACTTGAAAACGTACCATGCCCTGCTGAAGATGGCGGCCATGTGTGCAGACCTCAGGATGTGCCTCGATGTGTTCAAGGTGAGGTTGCCCCTTCCTTCCTTCTCCCCACTGCGCGGCCGGTCCCACGTGGCAGATGTGAGGCTGTGGCTCACTGTCCCTCACGGGAGGGTTCGGGCTGATGAGTCGGGCTCGGGTTCACCAACTCTCAGAAGCCTCAGTCTGACAGCTAAAGAGGTCCCACCCCTAGGAGGGCGGTGGGCTGCGTGTGCTGTGACTCCGTGTGTGGGACCCCTTGGTGCCGCAGCGGGGGGCGGGGCTTCAGAGCGCCAGGGATGAATCCGTGCTACCCAGGGAAGGCCTCCTGCTTAGAACAGTGAACAAAAGTCCCCGGTTTCCAGGAGGTGCCAGGTTCGAGGGAAGCAGGGGAGTGGGGGCCTGGGAGTGCGGAGCAGGGGCCTGTCTGTGTCAGGGCTTTGGCCCAAAGCCTCTTTTTCCTTTTTTTTTAAAGTGTGCTCCATGCTGGAGCTTGGAGCCCATGTGGGGCTTGAACTCTTGACTCTGAGATCAAGACCTGAGCTGAGATCAAGATCAAATGGGCCACCCAGGTGCCCCCTGTAGCCTCTTATTCCCCGGCTGTAAGGAGGGTTTTTATTCCCAGTTCCAGAGAAGGAGACAGTGAGGGGGTTTAAGCAGGGAGGAGCACGAGCAGGGTGGTGGTTCTGCCCGCTCAGGTTGGGAAGGGAGACAAACATGAGTTAACACCTAAAGGAAGGCTCTAGGTCCCCACGACCAAACCTCAGGAGAACCTCGGCACACCCTTGGCAGCCTCGTCTTCCCTCAGGCCCATGGGCAGGGCACGCTTGCTCTCTGCTCTTAGGTTTGGTCTCGCTTTTTCCATCGCTGACTGACGCTTTTCCTCACTGCACGTTGTGAGGTCGCTCCTGCCACCCGCAGGACAGACGACCTGATGGGCTGTCCAGGCACCACGTGGTGCAGAGCAGCCTTTGACCAGACCGTGGGTTGGCTGCCTTGAGCTGGCCTGCCCTGCAGGAGAGGCAGGATCATGGGGTCTCAAGCCTGGAGACCTTGAGAGTAACGCAACCCTCCGAAGGGTGCTGTGTGAGAGGCAGGTAGGTGAAGCTTCCAGAAGAGGGCAGTGTGGCTGCTAGGCCCCTGACCTGTGCAGAGATGCCATTGATATTTTATGCAGGTCACTCTAGCTGGTGGGGGAGAGGGACCAGTTAAGAGACAGCTGTGATTGTCCAGGAAGAGGGAGCACAAACTAAAACCTCCCTGAGAGGGGCGCCTGGGTGGCTCAGTCGTTAAGCATCTGCCTTCGGCTCAGGTCATGATCTCAGGGTCCTGGGATTGAGCCCCGCATCGGGCTCCCTGCTTGGCGGGGAGCCCGCTTCTCCCTCTCCCTATGCCCCTCCCCCCTGTTCATTCTCTCTCTCAAATAAATAACTAAAATCTTTAAAAAAAAATTGGGATGCCTGGGTGGCTCAGTCGTTAAGCGTCTGCCTTCGGCTCAGGTCATGATCCCAGGGTCCTGGGATCGAGGTCCGCATCGGGCTCCTTGCTCAGTGGGAAGCCTGCTTCTCCCTCTGCCTGCCACTCCCGCTGCTTGTGCTTTCTCTTTCTCTCTAATAAATAAATGAAATCTTTAATAAATAAATAAATAAATAAATAAATAAATAAATAAATAAATAAATAAATAAAAATAAAACCTCACTGAGGTGGAAGGTTTGGTGACAGAGGTGGGGATGGGAGAGCGGCAGTGGTGGGGTAGGGTGGGGGCAGCCATGCTCACAAGAGGGACAGAGGAAGACAGGCTCGAGGAGGAGCCCCTGAGGGGCCGAGAGGTGGAAGAACGTTTCAAGAAGGCAGTGGCCAACCCCGACAGGCCCGAGGGAGGCCAGGGGTAGCAAGCGCCACGAGCACGTGCCGTGGGCAGGCACCACCCTCTGTGGTGAGGTTGTTCCAGACACCCTCTGGGGGGTCCTGCCTGTGACCCCGCTCTAGGGATGAGGAGGCTGGGGCCGGGGAGCTTCCTGCCGTGCCACACTCACAGGTGGCCAGTGGCAAAGCTGGGACTGGAAGCCAGCTCTGTGCAGTTCCAGTGCCTAAAGCACAGGGGCTAAAAGTGGCTGCTGGCGTGGTCTTTGCAGAGGGGCTGCCCAGAAGTGATCGCGCCAGCCAGGGAGAGCAGCCTGGAAGGAGAGGAGGAGGGAGTGCAGAGAGGAGCTGGTTCTGAGCCACCCTCGAGCCACATTCACGTCGCGCCTCTTCAAGGTGCACGGCCCGGGGCCTGCCCCAGGAGTGTCTGCCCTGAGTCAGAGCCCTCGGGCCCCGGCCCGGGCTCTGCCACCAGTTCTCACCACGGCCTCCACTCCCTCCTCCAGGAAATCGTCCAGAAAGGGCATGCAGTCACAGAGGAGACCTTCAGTTACCTGCTCATGGGCTGCATCCAGGACAAGAAGACAGGTTTCCGATACGCCCTGCAGGTCTGTCCCTCACAGCTCTGCCTTCCTGCCTCTCATGCAGTCCCCCTTCTCCTGTGCACCTGTATCGGGCACAAATGATGATCACATGTGCATTTGAGCTCCTGCGACTGCCCCATGCTGGGTGTTTTTACGTTTGCAATATTTTGGCCTTCGCAAAGCACACTGCTCCCCACCGTTTTACAGATGGCAGGGGGAGGAGGCCCGAGGAGGCCGCATGGCTGCCCTCCAAGTGAGGGCACAGCCAGCCCGTGCTCTTTCACTTGCTGAGTGGCCTTTTGGGCAGCTAGCTCATATCAGCAAAGCTTACAGTCTTGCCCAGAGTGCTTGTTCAGCCCACCTCCCACAGGCCCCCACTCAGCATTTCTGCATGTAGTCCTGAGAGATTCTCACAGACATCAGGGTTGAGATACACTGCTCTGATTCTACCTTAGATCCCCAGAGAGAACCTCCCCCACCCCCAGTCCAGTGGTAGCAATGGTACCACAGGTGGGAATGACCCAGAGCTCACCTAGAGCCCTCCAGCTTAAGGTGGGGCCTGCAGACCGGCAGCATCAGCCTCACCTGGGAGCTTGTCAGAAAAGCAGGGTCTCAGCCCCACCGTGGGCCTACTGTGTCCAGATCGGCATATCAGCAAGCTCCCTAGGTGGCTTCTCACCATGGCCTCCCTATGTGGAGGCTGAGCCCCAGGGACCTGGGACAGCCCTGGACCAGATGCTTGCCTTCCCTCTGGAAGCAGTAGCTTTCTAGTGAAAATCAGCCAAGATCTAGTTCCTCCCTTTCTTTGTTCTAGATCTGTTCTAGTTAGAAACGGTCTGTAGTGCTAATAGCTGGTTTGTGTTGTGCATTTATTAAACTGCTCAAGCTAGGTACCATCAGCCCCATTTTACGGATAAGGAAAGTGAGTCTGACAGAGGTTAAGTAACTGGCTTAAGGTCTCACGGCTATGAAGCAGAGCTGGGATTTGAACCGAGGTCCATCCCAACTCCTAGAGCCCGAATCCCTGCTAAACCTCAGTTCTGTCAATGCTTCCCCATGGAGGTGCCTGCTGAGACCCTTGCCCTCCTTAAGACCCTCTCAGGTGTGCAGCGGACCTCTTGCAGGCCGTCCGCACCTGGGCCTGAACGGTCCCTGCCTTGTCTGTACACTTATCCCTGATGAGGACAGGAAGTCAGATGTGAGCTCTCGTCCCACTGAATGTGGCCATTCTTTGAGCCTGCAGACAAAGAATCCAGTGTGACCAGTGAGCCCTGTGTGGCATTTTAGGAATGGCGTGGTCTGGGTGTCAGAGTGACCCAGACATGACCAGAGCGGTCCTTTGTGGAGAACACACTGAGTGTGCTAGGCGCTGTGCTGTGGGATGAAAATGATCTCATCTCAAGAGGAGATAGGGCTGCCTGGATCCCCAGCTTGGGAGGCGCTCTTCCTGGCTGAGCCCCCTTCCACCGTGCCCGCCCTGTGCTCTCATACTTCCTGGAGGCTGCATGGGACAGGGCACACAGTGGGCACTCGAAGTGCCGCTAAATCCATTTCTTAAGTCAGCCTAGACTCTTCCAGAACCTAGCCTCTGAGATCGTCCCTCCCCAGAGAAGTACAGAGAAGGTGGGCAGAGACCCAGGGCAAAGTCTGTTCCCAGTACAGGGGCCCTGGGAGGAGGCAGAGAGGTGAAAGTGGAGAACAGTTTTGGGGTGAGCTAGAGAGAGGAAAGGAGTAGCGCCCCCATGAAGTCTCCGCGAGTCCTCAGATTCTTAGGATTCTTAGTTGTCTAGAGCCTGGCATCGGGTTAGGTGCTCTCCAGCTCCTTCCTGGCCCCTTGCACTTGCTGAATGGTTGTTGACTGCTCGCGTCAGCTCACTGACAGCTCTTCTGAGAAGGAGCACAGAGCTGAGCTTGTCTCTGCCGGCAGGTGTGGAGGCAGATGCTGAGTCTGGGGCTCCAGCCGAGCCAGCATGGCTACAACCTGCTCCTGGGGGCAGCTCGAGACTGCGGCTTGGGGGACCCGGAGGTGGCCTCAGCACTGCTCCTGAGGCCCAGGGAGGAGACGGTCACGCTCCAGCCCCTGGCACGTGAGTTTTGGGCAAAGAGGAGAGCCCGGGCCCGGCTGGGTGATGGCATGTCAGTTAAGCTGCACGTGGAGGCCCTGGAGAGGCAGCTGTTTCTGGAACCTTCTCAGGTGCTTGAGGGCCTTCCAGAGCCTCACAAAGCCAGAGCCCCCAGCAAGGCCCAGCCTGAGGTGGAAACTAAGACGGAGCCTGACCGCATGGTGGCCCTCACTTCCTTGGCCCCAGAACCTTCTCGCTGGGGGCTGGAGGCCAACCTCCTGACCTTGGGAGCAGTCCCCCCAGCTGTGGTCTCCTTTGGGACTGTGACCACCCCAGCCGACAGGCTGGCTTTGATGGGGGGCCTAGAGGGCTTCTTGGGTAAGATGGCAGAGCATGGGCTCCGGCCCAACATCAAAACCCTCACGCTGCTGGCTGAGGTGGTGGAGCCCGGGAGTCCCGCAGAGTCCTCACTGCTGACCGTCCTGGACACGTACCAGGTGGAAGCTGACATGACGTTCTTCAACACACTGATGAGGAAGAAGAGCAAGCTTGGCGATCTGGAGGGGGCGAAGGTGAGGGGCTCGGAGGCGGGCACGAGGTTCAAGGCTGGGGCCCCTCCTTCCCGTTCCCTCTCACCTTCCGACAGCAGGACCTGGCTCCCCTGCAGGGGGCGTCACCTGATCCTGAGGTAGGTGGGCAGACTGACTAGAGCTTCCGTTCTGGGCCTGGGCTTGGGCCAAGCTGAGAATGGAGGGGTGACCGGCTGGCCGCCCTGCCCATCCCCATTGAGGAGCTCATAGGTGGGTGTAGGCAGACGTCCTCACGCTGCCCGAGGGGCACGTGGCCTAAGAGCCTGGTGGCTGCTGAGTGTCCCCACACTTCGGCCACACCCCCCGACCCACACACACTGATCCAGCCGTCTGTGTTAGATGCTGTTCGAAGAGCTCCCCATCCGTTCCTCTCTTCGCTGACCACACCACAGGGCTCTGCCAGTACGAGGCTTCCCCCGTTGCACAGATGGGGACACCAGAGCCCTCGTGCGATTTTGTCCACGTGTCTGTGTGACAGAGCACTGACCCGGGCTCTTGTGGGCATCAAAGGTGACAGGGACGCAGCCTCTGCCTTCAGGCCCTCAGTGCAGAGCACGCCGCCCTCTAGACAAGCTGAACAGGACAGGGCCCCTCCCTGAGCCGGCTGGGCTGCGAGGGCGTCCTCTTCCTCAGCCGCCGGCCCCCGCAGCCTCAGCTTCACTTCCCACACTGTTGTCGTCCCGCCCTGGACTGTGGGGCCAGGGCCCTCGGAGACCACTGGTGCTCACCTGATGTTGAAGGCCTGAGTGCTGGGATGGACGGCCAGCAGAGGAGCAGAGAGGCATGGGAGTACGCAGGGCTTCGGGGAGGGGGGCAGGGCGCGGTGGAGACGGGCCGGAAGGCCGGGGCTCCTCGCAGAGCCGCCCAACTCCGGGGAGCTGGGTGCTTGCGAGCCGGGCTGAGACCCACACCCAGTGTGGTCACAGAGGGAGCGGGGAGGCCTCTGAGCAGAGCTGTGCCCCTGAGGTCTCCAGCCAGCCACGGGCTTCAGCTGAGAAGGCTCCTGCCAGGCCTGGTGGGTCACAGCTTACGGTAGTGCCGTCCCCGTCCCCACAGGCGCTGCTGCCACTCCTGGCAGAAAGGGGCCTCACCCCCAACCTGCAGACCTTCTGTGGCCTGGCCACTGGGTGCCACAGGCCAGCAGACGGTCTGCAGCTGCTTGCGGACATGAAGGTGAGTGGGTCCAGGCCTGGTGGGCGGACCCATGGTGCTAACTTGGGGTGTTCGGGGAGAGAGCTGGGCCCTCCTGAACCCCCAGGCCTCTGCACCCGGACAGCACAGTGTGCATGGGGGCAGGGAGAGTGCGGTCGCTCTAGCTTGAGAGAAAGTGGACCCTGGTGATTTGCTGCAGGAACTGGCTTTGAAAACGTTAGAGTCTTGAAGGTGGTTACAGTGGGGAGAGATGGGGGGGTGGCAACAGGTCTTGGCCCCAACTCCGGAGGTAAGGGAGGCATGACAAGAGCAGGGATGTATCCGAATTCCGGGGGCAGGGGTTGCAGTAAACCCGCAACCAGGAGCCAAGGAGGTGGTCTCCTGTGCGTGGTTTACTGCCTGAGGCCATCGATCTCTGAGCGAGCTCTTCAGGCGGGGGAAGGTAGGCTGGGTGGGATGGACCGACAGTGCGGGGCACACGTGCTTTCCTTTGGAGCGGGGCATACAGCCCGTCGTTGGCACCAGGTTCGGACCGTCTTGGCCTGGTGGCTGGTCGGCCTAATGGCCATCTGACACGCACAATGGGCTGCTTTGTCCCAACGACTGCCATCACCTCGCTGATCGAATGTCTGTGATGTTCCAGAAATCCCACGTGACCCCCAACACCCACATCTACAGCACCCTCATCAACGCGGCCCTCAAGAAGCTGGACTACACCTATCTCATTAACATCCTGAAGCACATGAGGTGCAGCAGTGTCCCGGTGAACGAGGTGGTCATCCGCCAGCTGGAGTTTGCAGCCCAGTACCCGCCCTCCTTTGACCGGGTGTGTGCGCCAACCTCTCACTCGCCTGTCCTCTCTTTAACCATCCCGCCTCCCCGCGCCCCCACTCTGGGTCTGGCCTTCGGAACTGGAATTCCCTTGCGTTAAACTGTCAGTGGCTTCCCTTAGGAAAAATCCCAAATTCCTTAAACCACAGCCCATGAGTCCTTGTGGCCCACTTCATCTCTGGCCGCTCTTCCCTGGATTCAGTCAGTCCCACTGGCTTTCCGCCTCCTTCCCTTCTCGGGGTTTTTGTATTCCTTCTGCCTTGAGTAGGTTCCCCCTGTGCTTCCTGTAACTGGCTCCTCACCCTGTGGGTCTCATCGCCGACGGCTCTTTCTCAGGGGTGCCCTGCTGCTCCCTCCTGCCCACCACGTCCAGCCCTGTTGCTTGTCACTGTGTTTCACAACCTGTGATTACGCCTGCACAGGTGACTGTCACCTTCACAAAACCATAAGCCCCGCTCACCTGGCTCCCCAGTACCTGCCCATTGCCTGGTGCCCGATATAGACTGTTATTTGTCCAGTGAACGGGGATGGCAGCCGGGCTGCGACAGAATCTGCTTTGTAATGTCCACTTCTCTCTCTGCTGTACTGAGGATAGCAGGTTGTGGGGGTTCGGATTCAGGGCCCACGGGAGTCAGACCCCATGTTGAGTGCCTCCAGAGCAGTTGTGGCCTGGAGGAGCACCATCCCAGTGGGGAGGGAGGGAGACGGGCAGGGACACACCAGGCATGGGGTCAGGGACCGCTGTGCAGGCGCAACACTTGAGGGCCATTTTGAGGGCTCAGTAAGAATCCGGGAGACAGCAGTAGAGCGTATGCCAGGCAGAGGGCATAACTGGGCATCTGTGGACAGTTGGCTGTTAGTCTTGTCTGATTCTCCAGAGTTCTTTATGTGTTCTGGATACTCCTCTCTTGTCCCACGTTGCAGGTATTTCCAGGTAGTGAATTTGTCTCTCTACTCCGTGGTGTACAGTCCTCAAGGGATCTTCTCAGGTTCAGTCCAGATACCAGACTACCACAGGCCTGGATCTTACTGGATTAAATCACATTCCTAGTCCCTTACGACCGTGTCTTATTCTGTCTGTGCCTGTCAAGATTTGTTTTCTGTACTTTCAGGCTGGATTAGGTACCTACAAGTTTGGAATTGTTAAATCTTTGGAAGCCAGCTGTGTGTCATCGTTATCTTCGAATATATATTTTTGGCTGGTTTTTTTCCTACGTTATTTCTTTACCAGCTTTCTTTTGGCATCTGCCGGGCGCATCTTGTTTCCTCCCTTTCCTTCCCCTTCTCCAGAGACACTGCAGCAGTGCTGAGAGGACACAGGGGAGGCTCTCAGGCTGTGGGGGCAGAGGTAGCACCCAGGGATTCTAGCTTGGGGGGCGGGGGGGGCTGTCCCTGGGTGTAACACAGCAGCACAAACTTCGAGGGACTGTTAGCAGATGGGAAGCTGGCCTGCCCCACAGCAGCTGTGTTTCTCGACAGTAAGCAACTCGAGTATCGAACAGTTTTCCCGCCCTCTTCCCTTAAGCACCTAGAAGCAAGAACAGCTTCCCTGAGGCCTGAGCCAGCGGCCATGGTCTGGCATGAGCCGTGTGTAGCGTGCGGTGCCTAACGGCTCCTCTGACCCCGTGCTTTTCCACTTACAGTACAAAGAGAAAAACACCTACTTGGAGAAGATTGATGGCTTCCGAGCTTATTATAAGCAGTGGCTGAAAGTGATGCCAGCGGAGGAAACCCCCCACCCGTGGCAGAAGTTCCGGACCAAGCACCAGGGGGACCGAGACCCCATCACAGAGGCGGATGTGGACGGAGGCCTCGGAGGCAGGTGATGGGAGGCGCTGGGGGCCGCGAGCAGAGCTGGGACAAAGGGCAGTGTTTCCAGAGCTCTGCGGGAGCCCAGGGGCCACTCCGCATCGGGCCTGTGCATGTGCTCGTGTGGCCTCAACCCCAAGGAAGGGTCCGACCCAGAGGGAGGGAAGTAGCGTTTTGCAGGCATTGGCATGAGGACAAACACTGGGTCCAGGATGCCTGACAAGTTCGTGGCAGGTCCAGGAGCAGCCTGACCCACCTTGGCACGCCATCTCTGGTCATCCTTGTCTGGGAGGTGGTCGTCCCCATCCCGGATGAGGAAAGTGAACTTGCTCAGTCACACAGCACCTACAAGGTGGAGTCAGGACGGAGGCCCAAGGGCGACCGGTTTCTAGGGCCTGGCACTCGCCCACTGGGGTCCACAGTCCGCTGGCTCTCAGAAAGAATGAATGCAGGACCCAGAAGGTTTAAAAATTTTATTCCTACAAATCACAGCTGAGAAACACCAAAGCCTTTACATATAGAGACCATGCTCCAACTCAGGCCGGGAGCACTGCTCCGCGAGAAGAGCTGCTCCCAGGAAAGGGGGTGGCGCGACAGGCAGAAACCCGTAAGTCCCAAGTTCAGGGTGAAGACGGGTCAGGTCCTCAGGGCCTCAGCCGGAGCAGCCCCGGCAGCCGCAGTGTGTGCACTCGATGATCCGGCCCTGCAACAGAGGACAGCTGAGATGCTGCGCTCCTGCCACACCCCCCTCGTCCCCCGCAACGGGGGGGGGGGGCAACTGGACATTCACTGTCTACAGGACGCTCCTCAGAAAATCTTCGTGACAGATACAATCATGCTGCTGACACTGAAGCTATACCTCTGTGTGCTGAATTTATGCACACTGTACGTACTTGACCCCCAAAAAGTAAAAAAAAATCTGTGAATGATTCTTGTTTCCTGAATTGAGCATGACCTACCCTGCAGTCAGCTGGAAGTGGGTCTGCTACTGCTCAGGGGGCTCAGGGGGCTCAGGGCCTCTGGGCTGGGGAACATTCTAGTGGGGGCACAGGGGCAGAGGATGTGCACCGGAATCTGAATGGCAGCAGAAGGGTCTTGTCTCTTGGGCCAGGTGTGCCCGGATGTCTGGCTGAGGGCCTGCCCAACAGACAGAAGGCCCTACAGCAGTGGTCTGTGTATACTTTCCTTTATTCTCTTTTTTGGAGGAGTAAGACCCTTACCTAAACGAACAAGATTAGATGGTGAAACTCAACTAAATCAAAAACAGGATCTACTCTGGCCACAGGGCTGGGGCAGTACCCCCAACCAAATGCCACCACAGAATCTGGGGGGGGTGCGGTGGCTTCCGCCATTCCACCACCTCTCCATGCCATCAGAAAACTGGCACCCAGATTCTTCCCTTAAGGAAGAATTTGATGTCCTTGGGCCCTCATTCGATGTCCACTGCTCCCTGACTTTACAGATGATTCAGGGAGACAGAGCTGCCTGCTGAGCTAAAGCCCTTGGTCCAGAGTTTTATAAACCAGAACTGGTCTGCAACATCAAGGGACTGGTGATGAGGCACCTGTGTGACAGGTGGCCCCCTGGGAGGTGGGCAGTCTGGCCTGCCCGCCCAGCTGGGCCCACCATGGTCAGCCAAGGGGCCGCACTCAAAGGCGACCATGGCCTATGTCCCAGGAACCACCTCCCTCCCTCTGCAGTTCCATTTCAGAGAGGCTGACACTGTCAGCTCAGCAACTGCATGTGCAGCACTGTTCCTGAGCTGCCCAGTGAGTTTTAGAACAAAGTTCTGACAGAAGAAATACAACGGAACACATCTGAGGAGAAGGCCTGGAGAAAAGGGTACCTGGGGTGAGCATGCTCCCCTGACTCAGCCCTCCCCACCACCTTGGGGGTGGGTGTTCTCACCCCCACTTCCTATGTGGGGAAGGAATTCAATAACTTGCCCAAGGGTGCAGTTGGCCCCCAGACCTAACACACGACTGTTGCCACACTGCCCAGCATGGACTGCTCAGGAGAGGGACTCACTCCCTGGGGCATGGCCAGCAGGACAGTCAGCAAAATCATGTTCGATCCCTTGCGGTCAACTAGGGCGGACTTCCGAACTGAAAAAGTGACCTCAAACTCGATCATCAGACATTACAGGGGTAGAGATGTTACCACTTCCAGCTTGCTTTTGGGGACCCGGCAAATGCAGTTTGTTCCAAAATTGGTGTCCCGTGTCTGAATGCAGCGCAGGCAGCATAAGTTCTCATAGCCCTGCTTTTTCCACTTTGCTATCAGATTTTTATCTGCATAGCCTTCTTTAATACAGTATTCATATAGTTCTGTCAAAAAGAAGGGAAAGGGCATCAGACCATGGTATCACAAAGCTTCCCCAGCCCCGGCCCATCACTACTCTTCACTAGAAAGAATATTTAGCCAACGCCGACCCCTCCCCGCTTTTTTTTTTTTTTACCAGTAAGAAAACTTGACACTTGCTGAGGTTGCAAGAACAAGAACCATGAAATAAATGTGAAAGCTACTCAAGTTGGGGAGGCCGAGAGAATTTAGTTCATTACCTCTGCTTATGGCTTTCCTCTTGTAAAAGAGGTCAAAAATATACCGGGTTTTTTGGTGGTGGATCCTGAAGATAGGCCACAGAGATTCCACTTTCCTCTTTCCCTCATGAGGTTCTGTTTCAGCTGCAGAGAAAAAGGTGTCTTTGTTTTCTTGTGGCAGGTAGTGTTCATTGCACAGGATGCAGTGTTGTTGTTTTTTTTTAATTTTTATTTTTTTAAAGATTTTATTTATTTGACACAGAAAGACACAGTGAGAGAGGGAACACCAAGCAGGGGGAGCGGGAGAGGGAGAAGCAGGCTCCCCGCAGAGCAGGGAGCCCGATGTGGGGCTCCATCCCAGGACCCTGGGATCATGACCTGAGCCGAAGGTAGACGCTTAACAACTGAGCCACCCAGGCACCCCCCTTTTTTTTAATAACCAGGAATAAAGAATAAATCCTACTTCATACCCTCTAGGTTGGCTATCATCAAAAAGACCATCACAAGTGTTGAGGATGTAGGAAAATTGGATCACAGGCCGCTGGTGGAAGTGTAACATGGTGCAGCCTCTCTGGAGAATAGGCTCTTGACTTTAGAGATGGCTCTTCCCCAGGAAGTTAAAGTTACCATAAGCCCTAGCGGTTCTCCTGCTGGGTATATAGCCCAGAGAACTGAAAACACACATGCCCACAAAAACTCTCATGAATGTGCAAGCAGCAGTATTCACAACAGCCAAGAAGTAGAAACAATCCTGGTATCCATCAGCTGATGAATAGATCAACAAAACCTACCCACACCATGAAGAATCATTTAGCCAGAACAAGAAATGACCTGCTACAACACGGATGAACCTTGAAAACATGATGCCAAGTGAAAGAAACTAGTCCCCAAAGCCCCCCTACTAGATGATGATGTACAGAGAAAGTAGACGAGTGGTTGCTCAAACTGGGAGAGCTGGGGAGAAGGGGGTAACTACCAAAGGGTGCAGGGTTTCTTCAGGAGGTAAGGGTTGCCCAACTCCGAATACACTGAACACTGTATAAGGGCAAATTTTACAAAATAGGACTTCAACCTCAATAGAGCTGTTATTTTAAAAGATAAAAAAATAAGCCACATGACTTAAACAGGATTGTTTCAAGTGGCAAGTCTCTTTCTGTTAGCAGTTACAAGTTGATCCTTGTCTACCACCTCCACTCAGTTTTTAGAGCAGAGGAGAAAGATAAGGAGTGGTCAAGAAAACTGTACCTCCATTTCTCAAACTTTGGGGCCATGCTATTACTTAAGATGTAGAGTTCAGCTCCACACACAGGATTCTGTGATCCGAGCAAAAGGCAGGTGTTGCGGACTGAGCAAGTGGACACCGTGCCTGCTGCGGCCGAGGCCCTGCTCTGGGTGCTGAAGACACAGCAGTGGGGCAGGCAGAGCAGCTCTGGGGTGGCATTCCCGGGGAGGGAGGCGGATCGGCACGCGGGGCTAAGTGGTAAAGGCCACAAAAAAGAAGAGAAAACAGAAGGGGAAGTGGGGACTGACATTTTATACAGGTGATCAAAGAAGGCACAAAGGGACATCTGATCAGAGTCCTCAAGAAACAAGGGGGGTGCTGGGTGAAATGGGGGAAGGGGGTCACAGGTGCAAGCTTCCAGTTATAAATAAATCCTGGAGAATGGTGACTACAATTTACAATACTGTATTGTGTATTTATAAGTTGCTAAAAGAGAGAGACCTTAAAAGTTCTCACAAGAAAAAGAAAAAACTGTGAGGTAATGGATCTTAAATTATTGTCAATCATTTCATAATATATACATACATCAAATCACATAGAGCTAAAACATAAAATGTTTTATGTCAGTTAGATCTCAATTAAAAAGGTGGCGGGCAAACATGCTTATAAGGCATCTGGAAGCAGAGCCTTCCTCCCTGTGCTTTTGTCATTTCTCAATCTTTTAATCAAAGCAGCGCTCCCATTTTTAAAAAATCCCTTTTGGACCCATTTTCACAAGACCATGTGAACATTCTTGGACGTTGTTTTATACAGGTTCACACACAAAGTGGAAAGCGCCTTTCAGTGGGTGATGTGGAGTCCTGCCCCAGTGAGTGTAGGAAGAGAGGCCAGAGATATGGGCATCACAGCATAGACTAGATCTAGATTCCTGCCACTTGGTGAATGCCAAAAACTTTGAAAGAAATGTTCGATTAACTTCAAAACCTCAGCAACAATTCTTTTAAAATGTTAATTCTTTAAAAAACTAAATGTCCGTTATTTGTTTATGCTTGATTTTCAAATAGTTTAAAATCCTTACAAAAGCAGTTATTTAGGGGTGCTGGGGTGGCTTAGTCGGTTGAGTGTCCCACTCTTGATTTCGGCTCAGGTCATGATCTCAGGGTTGTGAGATGGAGCCATGTATCGGGCTCTGTGCTGGATGTGGAACTTGCTTAAGATTCTCTCTCCCCTGCCATGACCCCCCAGGCCCCGCACTCTCTCTCTCTCTCAAAACATTAAAAAAAAAAAAAGCAATTGAGTAAGGGATCATACTGAGATCCTATAAGGCCAACAGATGCTCGTGGCTTCAGGTAAGATTTCTAAAAAGACACTACACTGATTAATCAAGTTCAAGATCATACAGCATTTTGAGGAAACTGAACATGGTACATTCTGGAAAACTAGCAGATAATGCAAAAACAAAGTGGTGAAAACCGTGTCAGAGACCAGCAAGAAAAGTCTGGATAAAACTCTTAACGGAAAATGTGAACATGAAAAAGGACAGGATTTTCCAAGTAAACATTTTGTAAGACTCTAAATAGGTACTTAACCAGAACAGTAAGTAATTAGAGGTAGACTATCCAATCTTTATTCTCTAAGACTTTTATATCAAAGTTGGCCCCAAAATGTCTTTGAGGACCTTTTCATTAGTGCCATCTTATTTTCCAGAACTCCTAATATTCTGAGTTAATAAGCAAACAAAACAGGTCAGTGTCTGGAGGCCACAGTGGGGCTGTCTATGCCCATGTGATACCCGCATTTCTGCCTGGCCCCTGGAGACATCGAAGCCTGTGACTCTTAGACACAGCTCACCCAGTTAGAAACTCCCCCACTTACTTACCTTCTCTCATCTTTTGATCCAATTCATCCAGTGTTGGTTCGATCAACTCCCAACCATCTGGGGGAGCTTTCCGGCTCCTTTTCACTTTGGGCATTTTTTCTACAAGATAATTTGCAAAGATCTGGAGAAGGGGGAGAAATTAAATGGATTGGTTTCTGAACCTGAGCTCCCCAAAGGCCTTCACCAGCTACCCTTTTGGTGCACATTCCCTTCCCTAAATTTGTTTCCTCATCTGTAAAATGGGAACACTAGAATCTAGAAGATTTCATTATAATTACATGGAACATGCCTGCATTAAATGTGTTTAGTAGATTTTTCCCGTTATCCTTAACATCACCTATGAGCCTGGCCCTGTACTGGATGTTGGGAACAAAGAACAAGCAGTAAGACACAACTTCTGTCATCGGGAAGGTGACATTCTAGCAAGGAAACAGTGAGAAGGTAATTACAATACAGTGTGAGAAGGCCTGTAGTTGGGAGAGCTGAGAAAACGAGGGTTTAAAAGGGAAAAAGATGGTATAGAGCCAAAGCACCTTACCGTCTGCGTCCCAAGAAGTGTAACAGAAAGACCTCTGGTCTCTTCAGTTACAGGCTTAGGTTCTTGTCCAACTCTACCAATTACTCTGTGACTTTTGGGAGGTCACCTTCCCCTTCAGGTCCTCAGTCTTGTCTGTAAAATGAGGGCAGTGAATTAGCTGGACTGCAAAGAGTCTCTGAAACCCAACAAAGACATTACATAAAGGCAAAGTCATTATAAAGCCTGTACAATAGGCCAGTACAAATCCAGAGAAAACATTTTTCAAGCCACGTAGCATTTCCTAGCTGGCAAAGAGGATTCCGGTTAATTATCTCCTATTTTGAAGCACAGCAGACTCCTCTCTCCCAAACTCAACCAGTCCCTCCCTTTTGTGGGGTGCCTGACAGTTTACAAAGTACCCCAGCACCGGGCGCGCGCGCACACACACCCCCAGGCTCCTTTTCATGAATTCTCCATTGGCGACCTTACAGGTGAGGAATGAAACTTCTAGAGGTAAAGTCCGGGTCACAACAGCTGAGAACTGGCAGAGTATGATTCTGATTGGGAGGCTCCTGATTCCCAAATCTGTGGTCTTTGCACGTGTCTCCCCTGCGCTGCAGCTACAGATGGCCAGAACCTGGACCCTACCCCAGCGCGCACGGGCCGAGAAGACAAAAATACGGGATGACCACTTTGCTATGAGTCAGGGAAATTCGAGAGCCCTGGTCCATGTGTTACCAGGGGAGGTAACAGGTAGGAGGCACCTGGATCAAGAGGTGGCAGCGCTCGGGAGAAGAAACGAGTGGAAAGGCGTTCGGAGCTTGGGAGGGACAACCTGAGGGTCGGGATAGTAGGAAAGGCTCCTAGAGACCACGGCATCTGAACCGGGCTTACAAGAACAAACAGTATTTAGACAGAAAACGTTCTCGGCAGAGAAAAGAGAGGGAGGAGGGGGTGCCTAGAAACAAGAAAATCCCCAAATCTCCTATTCTCTGGGCAGAACGAGCGAGGCGCCACCTCCTCTCGGGAACTCACTCTGACCTCCCGCTCCAGAGGCCCGAACCCATCCCTGTCCAGCCGCTCCGATCGCTTCTGGGCCAGTGCAGACCTCCGATTCCTGGTCCTAGCCGTTACCAAAGTACTGGAGAATACAGAAAAGGGCTCACCTGAAAACCCGTCACCGTCAGCCGCCGCTTCTCTCCCGACGGCTTCCGCTTCCCAGGTGATAGCTTCCGGCTGGGGTCCTCGCGGAGCCCCTCCCTACCTCGCGCGGAGATTGCGTCACCTTAGGTGTCCGCAGTTTTGCCTGTATATAATTTTACAGCCGCTGTTGCCTTTTGCCCTCAAATTCCGCGGGGAGACCGGCAGGCTCACGCGTCTCCCCGGGGCGGGGGGGCCGGAGGCACTGTTGCCGGGGTAGCGTGCAGGCGAGCTTAGACTCAGGCGACGCGCGGGACAGTCTCCGTGCGCCGGCTTCCCTGAGGTCCCCGGCCCTCGCGGCGGCGGCGGCGGAGCGCTGAGGAAAACTGAGCCGGTCGGAAGAAGTCGAGCCCGAGGTGTTTCCGGTTCCGGTGTCAGTTCGAGGCGCCGCCGCCGCCGCCGCCGCCGCCGCTGGAGCCGCGATGCCTAAAGGAGGTGAGGGGCGAACGCGCGTGGCCCGCGGGCCTCGAGGGGCTGCCCGAGTCCGGCAGCCGCTGTTCATTCAGCCCGCGGGCGTCTCGGAGAGTGGCGCAGAGGGAGGGCGTCCGCGCCGGCTGAGGGCCAGGTGTGGGCCTCGACGCCCAATTGTCCGAATGGAGAAACTGAGGACCGGAGTGGCCACGAGCCCCTCCTTCGTGGGTCTGGGGAGACTCCGAGGCTCCGGGTCTTCGCCGACACGGAAGGCCGGATCTAGGGCGCACTGCTCCTGGCCTGGGGGAGCGGGAGTTTCCTCCCGCTTCTAGCCGGGGACTGAGTCACCGCGTCCCGCGCCTGTGCCGGGCCCTCTGCCTTGCGCGCAAAACGTGGGCCCTCTCGAGCTCTGGGCGAGCTGGGCCTGCCGAATGAGACCTAACTTGATGCTCTCGAGCCTGGCCGACTTGGCTTTGACCGCGCCTATTCGTCAGCGGCTCCATGTGTGCTTTTGAGCCAGTTGCTTCATCTCTCTGTGTTTGGGTTTTCTCATTTGCAAACCGGGCTTATGATTGTACCTACCTCATAGTACAGGTGGGAGGCTTAAACTGGGTAATCCACGTGGAGGGCGCATCACAGTTAAGCGCCCATTAAGCATTATTTGCAGGGTTTTGTCAGTTTCTTGGCCAAGAAAATAGAGGATCCACGGTAGACCAGTCCTTCATTGTCTTTTCCCTAAGAGTCAGAAGTTCTGGAAGTCTAGCTGTGTCACTTGGAAGAAATCACTTAATTCCAGCCTGTTTTTCTCATCTGGAGCACCTGGCTAATAACCCTTAGCTTGGAGAGCTGGAGGTAGAGGTCGTAACAAAATAGAGCACTCAAAGTGCCCGGCGAACTCCTGGCACAGAACAGATGTTCGGTTAATAGCGGTAGCTCATGTGTCATGTTGGTTAAGATGCTTCAGCCCACAGGAAATCTACTTGGAGTTCTTTCAAACCTAAATGACTTCCTGATTTTACTTGCAGAGATATTGGGGGTTACAGAGCCGAATC
Organism: Mirounga angustirostris; assembly: GCF_029215605.1. Lineage (NCBI taxonomy): Eukaryota > Metazoa > Chordata > Mammalia > Carnivora > Phocidae > Mirounga > Mirounga angustirostris. The sequence goes on from NW_026991713.1 coordinate 174,122,055, forward strand.
CATTCAAACCTACCTCCCTACCGATTTCATCTGTGGTAGGAAGAGCCCTGTCTCTTCCATTTTTCTCAGTCTTGTGTTCTGCAAAAGGAGGGTGCTAATTGAACCCTTTCGGTTCCAGAATTCTGGCTCTAAGGGTCCTATTTCATAGATACTTTGAGCCAAGGTTGGAGGTTAGAATTAGAAAATCCTAAATATCTTGGTTAAGTGACTTGATCTTTGGCTTGTGAAAAGCTTCATGGGCAGATACGATTTACATTTCTTGCTTGTGTTGATTTGCTTGAAAAGCAAAACAAAAGACTTCTTTTATTTTAAAGTATAAAGTTCTCTGAGAGAAAAGGATGCCCTCTTGTTTCCGCTGTATAAATGTGAAACACTTTTAAAGGCAGGAGCAGTTTTTGATAAAAGTTATGGTAGGCCAAGCTAAGGTCAGTCTCCCCTAGCCAGGTGTGCTGGATGAGAGCCTATAGTAGCCAGTTTTGAGTTTTGACTACTGCCTGGAATCTTAAGAGGGCAAGAAAGGGTGTTGGTTTTTGTTTTTGTTTTTTTTTAAGCGGCAGGCTTGATCTCTCAAAATAGGACTTTCATGAGCATAGACTGAGACACCCCTGGGAACCCAGGTAGTCATTAAAAATGGGTGGTGTGGTCTGTAGCAGCCCAATTACAGCTTTGCAGCTGCTGTCTAGGAAATAAGAGGAGGTTGGTTTCTCTGCTCCTGGCTCTGGAGTCCAGAGGAGCCCTGGCCGTCTAATTACAGATTCTCTACCCTCAGTGAGACACTCTGGAAGTCAGCTGGGCCGAAGCTTCCAGAAGAGGTGGGGATGGATTGAGGCCACAACCCCCAGCATCCTCCAGGACCAGCAGAGCAGGTGCCATCCTGCTATAAAACTGGCTGATGGCTTTCGCAGGGGTCAGTCTTTTGTCTTCGCTCAAGAGGGTCAGACTGTAAAACTGATACTCTTAGATGAGCTTTAATTTACAGTCACATTTTTAACTGTTAGAAGGTAGTCGGCTTCATTCTCAGCTTTAACTTTGCCGGCTATGCTGCTTACTCCAAGCAGAAGAAAGTTTTCAGTAGGTTTTAGGTTTTTTCTTTCTACCATACCACTTAGGTGAACGTGAAGTATTTTATTATATCTCTGACATTTACAGTAAATCACTGATGTGGTCAGTGGCTTTGTTTTTTTCCTCCTGCCAAAATACTCTATTAGAAAAATAACAAATGTAGCGTATGTTTCTGTAGTGCTTATTCAATGCCAGGCACCGTTCCAAGAGCTTTACACATGTTAAGTTCGTTCGCCTGAAAACTCTAGGAGATAAGAACACAGATGGAGAAACGGAGACTCAGAGGTTAAGTACCTGCCAAAAGCTAGCAAGTGGTAGAGCTGAGATTTGAATCTTAAGTGTCTTGTCCGCAGAGCAGGACCAGCTGTGACTCCTCATAGGTTTATTCTGAGGATCAGATGAGTGGATGACTGTGACAGAACATTTAAAAACCACTGTAGTCACAGCAGGATGTGAGTGTTACATGTTCTGACTGCATTTGGGTGCACTGTGTGTGGTTTCTAAGGGACCGTGGGATTTGGCCAGTTACTGTGTGTGCTGTGCCCTCCCCCATATCCTCCCCTTGGGTCTCATTTGTAGGAAGCTACATGCAGCACACAGTTGGGGCTGCCTCAGGTGGTCACATGTTGCTCCTTTGGTCCCTTTGAACATGTGAAGGTAGGAGAGTATAGGTTTGGGTGGTGCTGGGTGAGGGGTGGGGGAGGACTCTGCAGCCTCTGATGAGAGCACCTCAGGCAGGACACAGCCCCCTGGGGCTCAGGGCAATCAAGGAAGCCAATTCCCTCCCACCATCCTAAACTGCCAATCTTTGTGCAGGGAGAAAGGGAGGCCACAAAGGCCGGGCAAGGCAGTACACAAGCCCTGAGGAGATCGACGCACAGCTCCAGGCTGAGAAGCAGAAGGCCAGGGTGAGTACGTGCCTGTCCAGGCCACTGGAGTGGCCCAGGGTGGTTTCCTGCCTCTTTGGCATCCAGAGAGGCCAGGCAAAGACCACCTATTTCCTAGGAAGAAGCCAGCACCTGAGGTTCGGGGTGGGGGTGGGGCATGGACAGCAGGCAGGTGTCCCAGAATAACCGACAGTGAAGAGGAGAGCCATCTTTGATTGAATCAATTAGAACTTTGTTCTTTTAGCGGTGATTGCCTTAGTGGGTCTCTGTTCTTGGCCCTGTGTTCCTGCTTTCTGGGAGCTGTCCTTCCGCCAGGCTCAGCCCATCCGCGGCTCAAGCTCCCAGCAGTCCCCATTTGTTTGCTATAGCCATGCCAGACCTCTTGCCAGACCCAGCATGACATGATGCCCTGCCTTCCCACACCCCCAGCAGGCAAAGTACTGTTCGTTTTTCCAGGCCTTGCCAAACGTCATCTTCTCTGTGACTCTCACTGAAGCTGTTCACCTTTCGCCTCTAGTCTGAGCTTAGTAGTTCACTATACTCTGTTCCTGCAGTGTTTTTTCCAGCCTGTTGTCAGGAAATAGAATGTTTCCATCATCGTTGATGTCCACATCCCTGACTACACCATTAGATCTGCCCCTGGATAAGGGCCGAGAAGAGCATAGTCAGGCCCGATGAGTGACACAGCTGTGAAGTGCCTGGGAGCCCCTAGAAGGGAGGGGCCACATGTTCTGGGAGAGAGGGGAAGAGGGCCTGACGGAGGGGCGGGCAGCTAAACAGGACCTTGGAGAATGTGTGGGCAAGTGCTAAGGGGGAAGGACCTACTGTTTTTGTTAGGAATAGTTTTGGTGGGAAGCAAGAAAAGTGGAAGAAAGCGGCATGTTGGGTGTTGTCTTAGGAAGCCAATGCAGCAAGGCCTCTGCATGGGCAGGTTGGAGTGGCTGGCCTGCCATTAACTGTGGGAGTGGAAAGCAGAGGAGGACTGGCTCAGGATTTGGCAGCTGCGTGTGGCAGCTGGGGAAGCAGGAGGGGAGCTGCGCAGGACTGTGGTTTCCAGCCCCACAGCTGAGTTTTTCTGACCCTGGGAGATGAACTTCTCCCCCAGGTTGGACTGTGGGAATGGCTTTCAGGCTGTGGAGCCGAGTAGATAGGCTGCCTCTGACCCAGATCCCCTACTAGGAGCCAGGGTCTCAGAGTAGGACCCTTCTCCTACTTGGTCCCAGCCTTCTGGGGCTTAATTTCTCTGGGTCCACAGTCTGGAGGTGATGGGAGCAGGGGTCACAGTCTAGGGGGTTTGTGCATTTTTGATTTTGCAGGTTGTCCATTTCTGAAACAGGAAGAAGAGGAACAAGGAGAAGAAGGTGGAGATGGGGCTGCAGGTGACCCCAAAAAGGAGAAGAAATCCTTAGACTCAGATGAGAGTGAAGATGAAGACGACGATTACCAGGTACTCCGTTTGGTAGAGGCCTGGGACTTGGACTCATTCAGTCAGCAAACGTTGATCGAGTGCCTTTTGATTACCATTTCCAATGGTAGATGCGGACAGAGTCCTTGCTCAGAAGGAGTTATGTTCTAATAGGGAGTTACAATAAGGAAGTAAACGCACAGCATAATTTCAAGTAGTGGCAGGTATTATGAACAAGGTGGACTGTGATCATGAGGACGTGGCTTTCAAACTGAGATCTGAACAAAAGGGCTGGAGCCAGGTGTGTGAAAATAACCGTGCAGAGCAGTCCGGGCGGCTGGGTTAGCACACTCGGGGGCCCTGGGGTGGGAACAGGAGCAGCAGGAGGCTGCTGGGGCATGTGCCTTGGTGGATGCAGAGAGGAGTGGCTAGGGAGGAGAGAAGAGGGGTTCGCAAGGGCAGCTCCTGTGTGGCACTTGAAGGGGTTTGGGTTTCACTGTTGTGGGTGGGGGGCAGCTGGTGGAGGCCTTGAAGTGGGAGGGAGAGATGACCAGATTTGCTTTTGAAAGGTGGTTTTGGCTTCTCTGCAAAGAGTAAATCCTAGGGTGTTGAGGTTATAAGCAGGGAAATGGCAACAGGTCTCCAGACAAGAAACTGACTTGTGTTGGGATGGAGGCAGTGGCTGTGGAGACGAGTGGGCAGATTCACACCACGTTTTAAGAGATGGGCTCATTGGGGTTTGCCGAGGAGTGGCTGCAGGGGCTGAGGGAAGGAGGCATAAGGCTATGGCCTAAGGATGGTTGGAAGGAGCAGAGTGCGTGAGGCACGTTCACTTTGCGATGTCAGTGGAGGCGTTTACAGGTAGCTGGATTGGCTGTTGGTGTCTGGAGCTCTGTGTCAGATTCACTGCTGTTTGGAAGCTGTCTCCTTGGTCACTTAAAGAGAAAAGCTGGGCTCAACATGACATGAAACTTGGACCCAGCCTGTTACGTTGAGGACTTGTGCTCTTGCTGAACTTCCCCCAGGGGAGGTGGGAGGTGCAGCTTACTAGAACTGATTGTGATCTCGTGGCTCATTCTCAAGTCATTTCCGTCCCCTCAGCTGAGATGGCTGGGAGTTGGAATTGGTCCTGAGAACATCCTTGGCCCGGCCTGCCCCGGGGATCCAGCAGTGCTGTTGCCGTCATCTGTGAGATTCCATGGAAAACTGCTTGCAGGGGCCGGGCTTGCAGTGGGGGCATAGTGCTCTGTGTTGAGAGCTTGTGAGTTGGGCTTGGGTTCTCAGCTCACCTGCTGTCTACTTCCTGGTTGGCCTTAGGCAAGTTAGTTAGTCCTGTGTCTGTTCTTTCACCTCCGAAACAGAGAATAATCCCTGGTTGCTGGGACTCGGCATAGATTGGGCTCTAGTCGTGTGCATTCACCGTCCTTGTACCTCCCAGGCTGGTGAAGACTCTCCTGAGTGCTATTCCCACTGTGAGGCTCAGACCGAGCATCATGTTGGGCCGGGGGGTGGAGCAGGAGTTTGTCCCCGTCCAGGTGGGCTGTTGGGAGACGGTGGGAGTGGCCCTCAGGGGCTCTGCAGGACTAAACTTCTCCAACAGCCAGCTTCTTGTCCCATCTTAGCAAAAGCGCAAAGGCGTGGAGGGGCTCATCGACATCGAGAACCCTAACCGGGTGGCACAGACAACCAAAAAGGTCACACAATTGGACCTGGATGGGCCCAAGGAACTTTCAAGGAGAGAACGGTAATCACTGCTGCTGGGCTTGGGACCTGGGCATGTGGGCAGGGGGCTGGCCTGCGGGCCGGGGCAGAGTGGGGGCGTGGCTGAGGCGCTCAGATCCCCTGCCCTTGCCTCCTGGGCTCTGAGGTTCCCAGTGACTGGGTCGGGGCTCCAACTACAGCATTTATTTTTGTTTCATCTTATTCCCCAAAGGCTCTATAGAAGCTTCTCCAAAAACACAAAACAAAAATAATTTTTTTCTACCCAGCAGGGAAAAATAGAACAACAGATTCGGACCTGAGCGTTGCATTTGAAGTAATGCCCAAGGATACGGACGGTTATTCTATAGTCCCTTCCTTCAGGGCACCCCGTTCCAGGGACACTTCCCTTCTCCGGCCTGATCTGACCATTGCTGGCCTGCATTCTTCTGGTGTCACTGCCATGGGTTGTGGGAGAAGGCAGCACAGTGCAGAGAGGTGTACTGGCTGCCTGAGGGCTCCCCAAGTCCCAGGTGGAAATGGAGCTGCGGACAGCCTCCTCTGGGTTGTGTGAGGGTCTCAGTCCAGTACTGGAGTGCTCTGCACATGGCCATTGCTTGACAAGTAGTGCCCTGACTCTGGATGGCTGCCGGCTGATACCAGGGGCCTTACAAGAGGTTGAAGTTCTCTAGGGAAAACTGCCCTATTTTTTTTTTTTCCTTCCTGGGCTGCTAGGATTTTTTTTTTTAAAGAAGTTTAGTCTTTTTTTTTTTTTTAAGATTTTATTTATTTATTTGACAGAGAAAGACACAGCGAGAGAGGGAACACAAACGGGGAGTGGGAGAGGGAGAAGCAAACTCCCTGTCGAGCAGGGAGCCCGATGCGGGACTCGATCCCGGGACTCCAGGATCATGACCTGAGCCGAAGGCAGTCGCTTAACCAACTGAGCCACCCAGGCGCCCGCTGCTAGGATTTAAATCTGCCTTCCTGTGCTAACATGGCTGAGGGGTCTAGAAAACCCCACAGGGAAGGCTCATGAGCTCAGGGTGTGATTAGAGGCCGCTAAGGATTCTAGCCTTCTGGTAGTTTCCCTCTCAACAGTAAAAAGGGGATCCTGTTGTTACCCCTGCTTTTTGAGGTTGCAGAGTGAAAGCCATAAGGTCCAGCATCCTGCCTGGCACTTAGCCTTCACTGAGGGGGCTTTGCAGAGCCTTTGGGTAGCCTTGCTCATCATTCCGGATGCCTCCAGGGCATACACCCCTCTCCCCCCCCGGGTTTGGATCTCTCCTGCTTAGCTTAGAGGCTCCTGGCTCTGCACCTACCTCCCAGGGTAGGATCTGCTGAGCTGAGAGGTATGCTAGTCTCATCTCTGTAGCACGTTTCTTATCCAGAGTCTCCTGACTTTCGGTGGCTGGCCTTCTCTCCTTCTGTCGGGCCTGTCCCCATGTTTTGTTTCTTATTACTCAGTGCTGTGTGCTGTGAAGACCTCCGGGAGGCCAGGTCCTTCCCCCAGGCTCCTGCTAGGCAGGGCTTCCCTGCCCCCTCCTCCAGTACTTGGCTCTTCCAGGAACCTGGTATAAGTGGGACCATCCAATAGCACAGTGAAAAGTGTGCCCACTCCAGTTCAAAATCTCAGGCCTGGGAGGAAGATCCTCCATCACCTCTTTCTCTATCTAGTGGGTTGGTGACTGACACCTTTGTCCTGTGGGAGCCTAGCTCTCATTCCCACACCCTCTTCAGTGGGGGTTCATGCCCTGGAGGGCAGTCTCTTCTTACACATCTGAGCTGCCCTGATTGAGAATGTGCTGTGTTCTGTTGACCTGAGATTGGGTGGGTGTGGTTCCCATCCGGGGCTACTTGGTCCACTCCCTTCTCTACCCCTCACAGAATGTGGTTTCCAGTGCCTTCCTCCTCCTGCTCATCTTTGGATACACTGTTCACTTGGTTTTTGAGCCTCCTTTCTCGCTGTGGACATGAGACCCTAGTTAGCACCCCCTTACCCCCCAGCGCAGACATTGTTCACTCTGTGCTAAGCTCACCCCCATCCTCTGCTGTCTGGGGAAGCTGCTGCACCACTTGAACTTCCTCCAGCCCCTTAAGTCTGTCCGTCAGAGGTCCGGGCCCGTGCCTCTGCTTGTTTGGTGAGTGTCCATCATGAAGAGGGTATGCGGAGCCAGGGTGCCCTCCTCCACTTGGGCCCCAGGCCCGAGGACTTGGCTTCTATCCTGGCTTCCACATTCAGCTCAGCTGATAATGGTTGTGAAGATGTCCCCTGTGACACCATTTTATCCAAACAGAGAAGAAATCGAGAAGCAGAAAGCAAAGGAGCGTTACATGAAAATGCATTTAGCTGGGAAGACAGAGCAAGCCAAAGCTGACCTTGCCCGGCTGGCGATCATCCGGAAACAGCGGGAAGAGGCTGCCAGGAAGAAAGAAGAAGAGAGGAAAGGTAAGTGGTGAGCTCGTCTGGCTGCCTGACTCTGGTTCTGGGCAAGCCACCAAACCCTGCGCTTCAGTGTCCTCGTTGTGTGGTGGGATGGGGTTGGGTTGTTGGCTGGAGACGCAGCCTGTGGGTACATGCGTGTGCCTTTCTCGTCACGTGGAGGTGGGCGTTCCTGCCCACCACATCCCGGGGTGCGGGGAGTGTCCAGCAGCAGCCCGGAGTCAGACTAGGGTTTGAGTCTAAGCAGAGCACCGTGCACAGCAGCCGACGGAAGCCGCAGGGATGCGGCTAGGGCATACCTTCAAGGTTGGACGGTCCTGCTAAGGCATCTGGTACCTTGTGTAGCGGGGAGAGCCACCTCGGGTAACCGCTGTCCATCTGAGGGGCTTGAGAGGGTAGGGCAGGCGTGGGCTGGACCTCACACGCACCCCGGATGAAATCTGGCCCAGCTCTCCCTCTTCCGTGCTCTCCCTCCAGTGGGGTCAGAGGTTGGTGGCGGGAGCCGTGGGGAGTTGGTCTGGTTTATAGGAGCATTTGACTCAGGACTTTGCGCCTCCTGGTCTCACGCACCCCTCTGTACACGTGGGGCCACAAGAGCCCTTAGGGATCTGCTGTCCTGCCTCCTCACCAAATCATGAGGAAACAGGCCTAGAAGGGGGAGATCAGCTGCCCCAGGGTTGTCACACTACACTGGAGGTAGCCTGCTGTCCCAGCTCCCCACTGGTAGCTCTTTCCTCCCAGACCACAAGCAGGAAAGACCTTGGAATGTTGTTGCTGGTCGGAGGCTGCAGCGCCCACGGGGAGAGGGTGTGATTGTGGGGTTTCGCCTGGGGGTGGTTAGAGGTTCCTCTTTGCCCAGTAGATTGTGTGGTGGGCTTGTGTCAGGGGGCAGCCCCCCAAATGTGACGGGAATGTCTGGACACCAGGGCGCAGTGGCTTCCACAGGAACCCTCTTCCCCCCGGGCCTGTTCCTCTGCCGGCTGAGCCCGTTGCCCCGAATGTTTTCTGTGGTCTTCGAGCCCTCAGTGCCGTGCTCCCGGGGTGTGCGGGCGCATGTGTGTCGGGGGGGTGGTGTCACGTTAACACCTGCCCTTCCCTTCCCGCCCTCAGCAAAGGATGACGCGACTTTGTCGGGAAAACGGATGCAGTCGCTGTCCCTGAATAAGTAGCATGGCCTGCGGGAGGAGGCGCCAGGGGTCCGGCCGCGCCGCCAGGCCCTCTGCCGAGTCTCGCCTGCCCCGTCCTGGCGCCGCCGCAGCAGCAGCCCCTCACGGCAAGGAGCCCCCGCAGCCTGGGGCCTCCTTCTCATCTTGGCACAGAAATTGTTTGGGGGGATGGTGGGGAGGGCTGGGGGGAGGGAGCGGCTGCTATCTTTGAGACAGAAAGATGCGGGACAGCATTTCATATGTAACCATTCGAATGTTTTGCCGTTTTTAGAATTCAGAACTCTTGTTGGGGGTGCCTGGGAAGTGGGGTAAGAAGAGCTTCCATTTGTCCAGTAGGTTGCCTGGTAGGGGCTGATTGTGTGTGTGTGGGGGGGCAGCTGCTGACAAGTTTGCAACAACCGGCCCCGGTCTGTGTTGCCTGGGTGCTCACTCAGAGGGGCTGTCGTCTGGGAGCCCGTGCCCCTGGGTCCATGAGGGTCATGGCTCGTCCCCAGCCAGTCCCCTCTGCCCTTCCCCGCCCCATCCCCACCCTTCTGGCCAGCACTAGGGCCCATTCTTAACCCTCCCCGTTGATCATTTCAAGAAGCCTCTGTTTACTGTGCAGCACCCAGGCAAAACATACTCCACAAGTCCAACTTGTATATTTGGCAGATTAAACTTGACATTATCATAATCTTTGTTCTGTGATCCATTTTTGGGCCCTTGTGCCTGGGGGCCCTTTTCCCCAGCAGGGCATGGTGTTGCTCTCAGGCAGGCCTGCCCCACGAGGTTCGGGCAGCACCCAGGCGGGTGTGGGGACTGGTCCCTGGGCATTTGAGCTAGGAGAGACCTCGGGATAGAGTTCGTCCCTCCCCTCCTTTAACCCAAGTGTGGTAGACCCTAAGCCAGAGTGACCAGGGACCGGTCCACGGTCCATAGCACCAGCAGCGTGCCTCCCTGTGATGCCCTCCACGTGCCCCTGGTGTTCACAGTGTCAGAATTTCAGTGCTGGGAGGAGCATCCCAATACCTGGCATGACTGCCGGGCCTGACCTCATGCCATCCTTACCACCCTGGTGGGGATGGCAGCAGGGAAACTGAGGCTTAGCACCATCACGTGAGCTGCCTGCAGACTCGGCCACTGTGCCTGTTCCTGCTCCCGCACCCCTTCATCAGGGGCGCTCCGCCTTGTGAACACCAGCATCCTTTGCATACGGTCCTGAGAGGTCAGTAACTGGTGCCAAGCAGGGGTCTGGCCTGAGGTCAGAAAGGAGGATTTAGTGGCAGAGATGGAGTTGGGCCCCTGACTTCCAGGGATCCTGCCACGCCCCCTGGGCTTGACCATGCTGGAGGTCAACAGCCCCAGGAGCCCCGGAAGGGTTACCACAGCTGCCAGCATCTGCAGCTCCCCCTGGGCTGTGGAAAATCCCTGACCCTGGACCTGAGAAGCGGGACTGAACCTCAGAGGTTGGCCAGAGCCCCCCACCCCTTGGAGGTCGTGCAGAGCTGGTTCAGGTCTGTGCCGTGAAAATGAGTTCTCTGAGAAGACGAACAAGAAGGTGGTGGTTGTCTGGAAGGTTCACAGACAGAGTACCCTGTCTTTGGCTCCGGGGGCTGCCAGCCGGCCGAACTAGAGCCACACGGGGTGGTGAGGAGGTGGCCTCTAACGTGCTGGCAGCCGGGGGTTTGCAGGAACGGCTGGGCCAGCAGGGCTCCCTGTGTGCCCGGGACTTGTCCTTGTCTGGTTGTACCTTGGTGTGAGACTAGAAGCCAGGATGTCCCTGGTGTGTACGGGCCTCCGAGTGGTCGCACAGATCTCACCTGTGTACCTGGGTGACGTGTCGGCAAGACTTCTGGCTCGAAGCATTTCCTTCCTGGCTCAGCTAGCGATCCGGACCCACATCCAGTACGTTTCAGCAGGTGCCCCTCCAGTGGGGCTCGGAAGTCAGACCTGAGTTTGGATCCTGGCTCTGCTACCTCCTGGCTGTGAGATTCTGAGGAGGTAACTTCTTTCTCTGGCATTCAGTTTTCTCTTAAAAGGGGGTGACAAGGCCGCCCCCCCTTTTTAAGATTTGAGTGCATGCGTGCACATGGGGGGGTGGGGTAGAGGGAGGGGAGAGAAAGAATCCCAAGCAGACTCTACACTCAGCCCAACACAGAGCTCGATCTCATGACCCTGAGATCATGACCTGAGCCGAAAATCGAGGACACTTAACCAACTGAGCCACCCAGGCGCCCCAAAACCTTCCCACACTGGGGACATAATGACTCGCGTTAGGATATTCCCAGTTGTGTTCTCCTCCACTCACCCAGGTCATCCCAGCTCCTCCCTGTCCCTCATCCCCTGCATCCCGCTGGTCCCCAGGGCCTGTGTTATTCCCAGGTCACCTCACACCCACACAACTGCACCAGCAGCCTCATGTGTCTTCCCATTTTAGTGGCCTGGTTCCCCAGAATGCCAAGGACCTCCAGAAGCTGGTCTCTGGGGACCTTCCCAGTCTCACCACCCACCTCATCCCTGTCCTGCACATCAATCCTCTGGCTCCTAGAAAGGTCAGACCCTTGCTTACAGCCCTCTTGCACGTTATGACTTGCGTGGAATCTTCCCTCAGTCCCAATCCCTCCTTTTCTTGCTCCACCAGCTCCCTCCCCAACACTGGGTTGTCATCATTAACTGCCCCCACCAGACTGTGAGCTACTTGTTCCCTCCACTGTCCTCAACATCCAGTGGGGCAGGGTGTAGAAAGCCTGGCCAGTGGCCCTAGTGTCCACCACAGAACAGGGTCCAATCCCCTCCTTCCCTGATGTACTTCCCACCTGCCACAGAAGCCCAGCCCTATCCGACCTAGTCCTCTAATGCCTTTTCCTCCTTCTGAGAAGCAAAACATTGAGCCTGTCAGTTTTCAGCCAAGTACTGTGTCTCTAACGAGGGCAGACAGTTCACATCTATGAGGCCCCTGCAGCCAAAGAGCATGCTTCCTGCTCATCCTTCTCAGAGTGAGGGGAGCCTGTTTGTCAGGGTCTCAGAAGAACACTGATATTCTGGGGCCACTTTTCAGCCCTGAGGTGAGCTATAAAAAAAAGATATGTGGACACCTCCCTGGCCTTCCAGGGCCTGACAACAGTCCCGTCAGCTCTGGGACCAGAAGCTCACCTTACAGCGGGCTGGTACAGGCTGGGAGGGCCTTGGCAAGCAATTAGAATAAGAGGAGTTGTGAGGCCTGTCTCCTGGGATCTTAGAATTTCTATCTTGTGATTTAAAAGAAAGAGTCAGCGGGCCTTTTCTGACTGGGGGATATCCTGATGGATAGGCCCTAGAACAGTCTGGGATAAGGTATGTTTAGGTATCTTCCATCCTGCAAACGTAAGGCCATTCACAGTTAGGATCTGTGGATGTAACTCATTACCTGGTTGTGACTGAATAATTAGGTAACAGAAGCATGTGTTACACAGGAAAGGCCTTCTGTGAAATAGGAATGGGGGGGAAATGGTCTTAGGAAATGATGCGCATTTATCAGAAACCAGCTGCAAATGTCAAGTTGAGAAATCAGTTTCCATTAAAGCCCAGCAACAGGCTGGAACATGCAAGCACTGGTCTGGGAATCCGACTACCGAGTGACAGGGAAGCCACCAGGGTCCAGCCTTGCTCTGGCCGGACTGCGAGGGAAAGGGGAGCAGGGAGGAGAAGGCCCTTGGGCTTCGGGATCAATTTTTCTGGTAGAGCAGAAGGGACCTGTGTCCGTGAGAACACACGCTCCTCCCAAACACGGGAGACCAGCTCTAAGATTGCTTTTTTATTACATCCACGTTGTTGCAGTTCATGACCAGCACAGTACTTTGAGAACATTTTTGTTTTTAACAATAAATGAAAGCAGCTCTTTATAAGAAAAAGGCACCTGTTCCTTCAATAGGTCAGAAAAGCTTCCCATCCCTCCCTCCCTCCCCTCCAGCTGGAGCAGTCCCCAGGGGGACCCAAACTGCTACCCTAGAAACATTCAGCAAAGCAATCCTTAGCCTCCCTGACCCCCTCCCCCAGCAGCTGGGATGAGGGCAACCTATGCCTCATGGGTCATTTGATCTTGAGGTCCTTCAGGGCTGATTCCAAGCTCTGGAAGGAGACAGAACAGACAGGCTGGTTTTTGGTTGTCCCCCACACACCCACCCCCCAGGGACCTGACCTCTAGCCAGCCCAGCCCCTGGCAGAGGACAGAGAACCTGGTCTTTGGAGTTGGGCAGACCTGGGTTTGAACCCAGCCCTAAAGGGAGGTGCCCCAGGGGTGCCCATCTCCCCCTGCCTTCATCCCAAAGAAGTGCCTTCCTCCTAGAGAAATAAAAGGGGCTATCCATCGAGGAGGGCCAGGGGGAGGAGGGGCCAAGGTGGGCTAGGACTCACCTTCACGTCCCAGATGCTCATGCCGCCATCCATTCCTGTGGTGCAGAACTGGGAGCACTTGGCCTTCCCCCCGCTGAGCACCGAGATCTGGCTGCAAAGAGGAGGAGGGCTTCATGGGTCCTAGCCGTGGCCCTTTGCTGGACTCACGCCCGTCCGCCTTCCAGGAGCTCCCACCCGACTCCGGTGAGAAGTGCTGGGCTGTGCGGGTGGGGTGCGCCTCGCAGAGAGCCGGGGAAGTGGGCCGGGAGGGGATGCAGAGGAGGGGCTCGCGCGTCTGCTTGGAGGAGAGGTAGGAAAGCCCAGGCAAATGGAAGCGGATGTGCAGAGGCCGGGCACGGATCCCATGTGTGTGGGCGATGTCCAGAGTGATGGGAGTGTAGCAGGATGGGGGGAAAGCAAAACCGGGGGCTGGGAGGACCTGGGGGTCGTGCTGACGAGCCCTGAAAGCCGGGCTCAGGAGTTGGGTCTGAAAATGACACTGGACCTGACGGCCGCGGGGGGGTTACGCAGCTGGGGTCGGAGGCAGTCAGGAAGGGTCAGGAAGTCCCACCGTACTTCTCCCCACTTGGCTGCGGGGTGGGCACCTGGGGCTGGCAGGCCTGGGGCGTCGTGGACAGTTTCTCACGCCTCATCCTGCCTCACTGCTCAGGGAGGCGGCGGCAGGACCGTTTCAGCCACGGCCCTGCCCACAGGGCTGGTGGCTCTCTGGTCGTCCCAGAGAACCGCGACGGTCCCCACAGCACCTGCGCTGCCCTCACCTGATGCTGTTGTGCCACCTAGAGGTCGCCCGCTTCCTAAGTCAGGGCCCCCCACTTTTGACACTGCTGGGAGGGGAGTCAGGGTCGGTCCCGCCCTCACCTCACACTGTTCTTATGCAGCGAGTCCAGGCCAGTGCCCGAGGCCACACTGCCCTCTGAGCTCGCCTTCTTGTCCAGGTTCTGGAAGCGCTCTCGGGCCGTCAGGCCGCGCTGTGAGCTCTGCTTGGGCACGTCCAGCCGCCCGCCGAAGCTCAGCGTCCCTGTGGTGCCGTCGTAGGTAAACAGCACCGGGAAACAGTCGTGGCCCTGCGACAGGGCAACAGGGCGAGGAGGTCACAGGAGTGTGGCCGAGGGCGGGCACAGCGCCACTATCTTATGCATGGGGAAACAGAGGCTGGAGACAAGGCACGACACCAAGGGAGTCTGGTGACGGGACTTGGGTGGAGCCCCAGGGAAGCCCACACCAGCCTGGAGACACAGCCGGGCCCACCCTGGGTATACGGACAGGGACCGGGTGCTGGGGGGTGGTGGGAGCATCTAGGGGTGGCCGCCTTCCCTGGAAGCTCGGGGACCTTGTGCCCTGCCCAACCGGAGAATACCCCACAGCTGGATGCTTCTGTAGGCAAAGCAGGCCTGAGTCCGCCCTCACCCTCCGGGACCCGAGGGTGTTTGCTGGGGGGGGATGTGGGGGAAAGAGGGGAGACAGATTGGTGGGCAGGAGAAGAGCAGCGCCCTTCTGGATGCGGGGGAGAACTGTGCTGCCCCCACATACCCACTGGCCTGTAAGACGTAAGCAGAGACCTCAGGGTCCAGGGCACAATTCTCCGCCTCCCCCTTCTCCCTGCATGGCAGCTGGGGCGCATGTTGGAGACGCAGCCCCCCCGCCCCCCAAACACCTGCACTGGGGCCTTGTTACAGCAGCATAAGCCAGCCCGTTCCGACCAAGGAGGAAGAGAAGGTGGGGGGAGACCAGTGGAGAGCCGCTCTAACTAACACCGCTCCCCTCCCTGCCCCTCCCTGCCTCACCGCTGCCACCAGACTGTTGTCCGTGATGAAGGTCAGGGCCAGCAGCGGCAGCGTTTCAGAGGCCAGAGTCGCGACGCTGAGAGAGACAGCGGGGGGCGGGGGGTCAGCCGCTCCGGCCGCTCCCCGTCTGTGCCTTGGTTGCCCAACCCCCCTCCGCCACCCCTGTGGCCTGTACTCACGCCATTTTCTTGTCGGCATCGGCCAGGCACACGGTGCTGTCGTGGCTGACCCAGGCCACACGGCTGCCACTGGCCGAAAAGCAGACGCCGTGCACCCAGCCGCAGCTACTGCTGGACTCAAACATCAGCTCCCCAAAGGGCATCTTGGAGCCCCACGGGGTGGGTGCTGGCCGCTCCTCCACCTCCTTGATGTAGGCCGAGAAGATCCTGCCAGGAGAGACCAAGGGAGACAAACCGCAATGGCCGAGGGGGTCCGGGAGGCGCCTGGCAAGGGACTTCTCTCCCAGACTGGCCTGGTGAGGCCAGAGTGCCCAGCCGGGGGCTCGTGGCTACAGAGCCGGCTTTTCGTGACCTGCATCTTCATGCTGGGACGAGTCTGGGCCTCAGGGCCAGCACGGGGTCCCTGGACAGATCAGGTGCCCACAAACCAGCTTCCCCACCCACCCACAGAACCTCAGCAGGACGTTACCCCTCTCCACGTCCAGGGGCCGCCCCGGAGCCTGCTGGAGCCTTGTTTCCTGGGCGGCGCTTCAGAGACCCAGGCCATCTGTCTGGAGCTGGGAGCCCCAGGCCTTGGGAAGCTCACGGGGGCCAGGCCCAGAAGTAGAAACAGCCAGTGGGGGCTGAGGACACTACCTTCCAGGCCCGAGATAATGAGGCAGGTCTGTCTAAGCTTCTCAGTCATTTATGCCTTAGTGTGAGAAGCATACCCACTTGTTGTCCTTCAGGTGGAAGACAAGGAAACTGAAGGAGAGGAGGACATAGGAAAGAGGCCTTGCCGACATGAAGAGGTAGCAAAGGGTGCATCCTGCCGAGACTCTCCATGGGCTGGAGACAGGACCCAATGGCGACCCCTCCAAAAGCAAAACCTCACAGATGCTGGACTGAGGCCCTGGGTCATCCTGCTGGTGGCAGAGCTGGTCTGGAAGGCAGGGTGTGGGGCTCCCTCCACCCTGGTTCCCCTGATTTCAGGCCCCCCCCCCTCACCTGCACTTGAAGTCACAGGAGCCGGCAGCCAGGAGCACGTTGTTGGGGTGCCAGTCCAGGCTGAGGACAGTGGAACGAATGGGCTTCTTGATGTGCTTGCACACCCACCTGGACACACGGACAGGGAGAGGGGAGGGGGACCGGCACTCTCAGCACCCAAGGCCTCAGTGCCCCAGGGACTCTACCTTCCCATGGAGCCCTGCAGACCCCCTAGGGTCCCCAAAGGGAGGGGCCTGGGCACTGCTGGCCCACGGGCCTCTCAGGGCCTGGATCAGGCCAGTGGGGAGCAGGGTCCCTTCCAGCTGGGAACTCTATCCCTGGTGGCCTTTATTTTTTATTTTTTTCCTTTTTTTTTATTCTTATGTTAATCCCCATACATTACATCATTAGTTTTAGAATAAGTGTTCCATGATTCATTGTTTGTGCGTAACACCCAGTGCTCCATGCAGAATGTGCCCTCTTCAATACCCACCACCAGGCTAACCCATCCTCCCACCCCCCTCCCCTCTAGAACCCTCAGTTTGTTTTTCAGAGTCCATCGTCTCTCATGGTTCGTCTACCCCTCCGATTCCCCCCCCTTCATTCTTCCCCTCCCGCTACCACCTTCTTCTTTTTTTTCTTAACATATATTGCATTATTTGTTTCAGAGGTACAGATCTGTGATTCAACAGTCTCACACAATTCACAGCGCTCACCAGAGCACATACCCTCCCCAGTGTCTATCACCCAGTCACCCCATCCCTCCCACCCCACCCCCCACTCCAGCAACCCTCAGTTTGTTTCTTGCAATTAAGAATTCCTCATATCAGTGAGATCATATGATACATGTCTTTCTCTGTTTGACTTATTTCGCTCAACATAATACCCTCCAGTTCCATCCACGTTGTTGCAAATGGCAAGATCTCATTCCTTTTGATGGCTGCATAATATTCCGGTGTGTGTGTGTGTGTGTGTGTGTGTGTACACACATATACCACATCTTCTTTATCCATTCATCTGTCAATGGACATCTTAGCTCTTTCCACAGTTTGCCTATCGTGGACATTGCTGCTATAAACATCAGGGCGCACGTACCCCTTCGGATCCCTACATTTGTATCTTTGGGGTAAATACCCAGTAGTGCAATTGCTGGGTCGTATGGTAGCTCTATTTTCAACTTTTTGAGGAACCTCCATACTGTTTTCCAGAGTGGTTGCACCAGCTTGCATTCCCACCAACAGTGTAGGAGGGTTCCCCTTTCTCCGTATCCCCGCCAACATCTGTCGTTTCCTGACTTGTTAATTTTAGCCATTCTGACTGGTGTGAGGTGGTGTATCATTGAGGTTTTGATTTGGATTTCCCTGATCCTGGCGGCCTTTAAACCTCACGACAAACCTGGGGCAGGCTGTCCCATAGCAGCTAACTGGCCAGGGCTGAATTCATTCTCAAGTCCCCCAGACTCCAGCCTAGCCTCTGCCCTCAGGGACGCAGGGGAGGAAAGCATGACAGGCTGGACATTTCGGACAAGTGACCTGACCTCAGGGTGACTTACTTTGCTCATCTGAAAAGTGGGGACAACAGACGCCCAGTCCAGAGGGCTGTCGGGGTCCATGTGTGTGCGTGTGCAGGGCTTTAGGCAACGCTCACAGAGGTGGTCCTGGGGTGATCTGTGCCCTTAGTTCCGAGACAGGGCTATGGGAGTGCCTGGCACGTCACCTACAAGGTCCAGAGAGGACATACTTCCCCAGGGTCTTGTGAACAGGGCTCCTGACACCCTGTCCAGTGCTCTCTGGGACACTAGTCCCACCACCTTTTGGTCTGCAGCCCCAGGGTCCCTCCCAGCCCACCCTGACCCTGCCCAGGCACCCACCAGTCATTTTCCTGCTCAAAATAGCAGATGGAGATGACGCGGGAGCCACTACCCACAGCGAACTTGTTCTCCTGGGGAGCCCAGCGCACACAGCGAGCAGCCCGGTTGATCCTCAGGATGACAAGGGTGGGTTTCCACGTGCGGCCCTTCAGCGTCCACACGTAGGCATTGCGGTCTGTGCCACAGGTCACGATTCGGTTACTCTCGGGGGCCCAATCGATGCCTGTGGGATGGGGAGGAAACAGGCTGAAGCCATCCAAGCAGAAAGGCCCTCTGGCATCCACGTAGGAGGGGCTTGAGGCCACAATTTGGATGCAAGCTGCTCCAGGGTGTGCCACTTAGAACTGAGAGTGTTACGTCTCTCCAAAATATCACATGCTGGAAAGCCAAGAGACAGAAAAGAAATGGGTCCTTGGTAATGCTGAACTGAGCTGCTGGATCAAGCCTTTCCTGAAGCCCAAAACCTCTTCAGGTTTTCAGTAACATGAGTCAACATGATCCCTTTGTAACTTGAGCCAGTTTGAATTAGGGTTGTGTTACTTGCAACCCAAACTATCCTACCTAACACAGTGATTGGGTGGCCCTGCGCCATCCCGTCTCCTTTCCGGAGAGTGATCCCAGTCAGCCTGACGTACCTGTCACCTGCCCATTGTGCTCCTTGAGCTCGTGCACCTTGACCCACTTGGCCCCACTCTTCTCATAGATGTGCACCTCATGGTTGTTGGGGCAGATGGCAATCTCTGCAGGAGAGAAGGGTAGGGGTAGGGAGTGGGAGGAGGTGTGTGTGCCCAGGCTCCCCCTTCTCTCAAGTCCCCTCTCCCAGGAGTGCCCTTCACCCCTCTGCCTTGGCACGGGGCTCCCTGAAGCACCTTGCGACCCCTCGCCTGGGACTAGCCATCCTTCACCTGCACCCATAGGCACCCCCACAGCAGTCTCCTGCCCTCTGCTCCCAACTCCAGCCCTGGGCTCCTTGCTGCTCTGGGCAGTGCCAGGATCTCCTGCCGCCAGGCCTTGGCATGGCCGGCTCCCTCACCTCCTCCAAAACACCTCCCTGGCCACCCTTTCTAAACCAGTGCCTCTGCCTCCAATGATTTCCCTCCTCCTGCGTGTTTCTCTCCCCAGCGGCACCTGCAGCAGGGCCCCCTGGCCGGCTGCCCCTGCGTGTGCCCAGAGCTCGTCCATCCCCTCTTCCACACTGGCGACTGGAGGTGAAGGAGGGGGACAGCCAGCCCCAGAGCCCACGGTCCAGGGCGCCTGGCCGGTTTACCACCCGCATGTACTCCGGGAGCTCCCGCACCCCCCCCATCCTGTGGCAGTGGCACTCACGGGTGCGGTCCTTGTTCCAGGCGTGGCAGCTGATGGGTTCCACCAGGAAGCTGTGGTAGGCCATGGCCGCTGAGCTCCTGTGCCCGAGAGGGGAAGGGACCTCCAGTCAGCCCCGCCTCTGATCCCAGAAGAGGCCCCAGCTGACTTGTGGGAGGGCAGCAGGGGCCAGCCTGGCCTTCCCGTGAGTGGGGTGTGCTGAGCTTGTGTCGCTCATCATCTGTGCCTCAGTTTCCTCAAGGGTAGAGGGCCCCCTCCCCTGCAGAAGGATGGGGTGAGGGGCGTCTGGGTGGCTCAGTCGGTGAAGCATCTGCCTTCGGCTCGGGTCGTGATCCCGGGGTCCTGGGATCGAGCCCCGTGTCGGGCTCCCTGCTCAGTGGGAAGCCTGCTTCTGCCTCTCCCTCTGCCCCTTCCCCCCACTCGTGCTCGCTCTCAAATAAAGAAAATCTTTAAAAAAAAAGAAAAAAGGACGGGGTGAGGATGAGATGAACGCTGTACCCAGCACACAGCAGGCAGCCTTCCAGGAGATGGAGGGAGGAAGCCGGTCTGCAGGGGCCTGCGGGCAGGGGCACGGACCGACACACAGACACATCCCATCCTCAGCCAGAAAAGCCACTTGCTGTCCCTTCCACAGGAAGGGCAGGACGGGGCCCCGAATGGCTGGCTGGACTGTGGGGGTGAAGGCGGGTACAGAGGGCAGCTGGGTGCACCCCCAGGACTGGGCCCAGCCCGGACTGCAGCTCCCCAGCCTCCCCCGCTGCCACCCACTGAGCCTGAGGCAGGTGGGCTACACACCACAGTGGGTGACGGGCAGTCCCTTCGCCCCCTCGCCTCCCTGCCCAGCTCTGCCCACCCCTGTTCCTTTCGGCAGAGTCCTCCTCATCTGGAAAGACCCAAAGTGAACAGCACTTTCTCAAACCCATGCTCTCCCCACTTCCCCACTCAGCCGCAGGGCCTGTGGCGGAGCCGGGCTGCACGCTTGCCCGTGGTGACTGACCCTGGGCACATGGCTCACCCCTCCGAACCTCAGTGTCCAACCTGCACAATGGGAACAGGAGTCCTGCCCCCAGAGGCGTTGAGAGGGTAAAATAAGACATTAAGCCACACCTGGCACATAGTAGGTGTTCAGGAGACGCAGCTCCCGCGGGGTAACATCCAGCCATGACCCACCGAGTGGGAATGCATCTCCCCGGGTAGCCCCGCGGCTGATCCCAGGGCCCACGGGCCTCAGGCCTTTGCACTGGCTGTTCCCCCGGCCCCCAGAGCTCTCCCCCTGGGGGGCCTGCATGGCGAGCCCATGCTGCTGCCCTTCAAGTCCATGTTCCAAGGCCACCTTACCCTCTCTGACCGCCGTTTGCAGCTTCAGCCACTGGCCCCTACCCCAGCGCTCCCTATTCCCGATGGAAGTTTCCCCGCAGAGAATCATCACTGAGCATTCGTTACGCGGTTCTCATTCACAGCACCTGCAGTCTCCCCCAGCTGGGACTCACGGAGCTGGATGCACACAGTTCTCACGGGTCTTGTCCACACTGCTTTCCCCAGTGCCTGGGTGCTTGGCATGTAGTCGGTGCTACCTAAGTACGTGAGGAAGCCAGCTGTATACTGTCACTAGTACCCAGCAGAGGAAGTTCTTTATTAAAAATTAAAACAGGGGCCACCTGGTGGCTCAGCTGGTTAAGCGTCTGCCTTCGGCTCAAATGATCCCAGGGTCCTGGGATTGAGGTCCGCATCAAGCTCCTTGCTCGGCGGGGAGCCTGCTTCTCCCTCTGCCTCTGTCCCTCCCTCTGCTTGTGCTCACTCTCTGATTTAAAAAGAAAAAAAAATTAAAAACTACTGGGACGCCTGGCTGGCTCAGTCGGTAGAGCATGCAACTCTTGAACTTGGGGTTGCGAGTCAAACCCCATGTTGGGTGTAGAGAGGACTTAAAATCTTAAAAAATCCCAAAAAACAAAAAACAACCACCACCCAACATTTCCTGAATGCTCCTTACTTGCTAGCTCTAAGCAGTCCAGGCATTTTTTTAATTCCAGTAGCGTTCCCACAGTGTTCTTAGTTTCAGGTGTAGAGCATAGTGACTCAATTCTATACGTTACTCAGCGCTCATCAAGATAAGTGTGCTCTTAGTCCCCTTCGCCTGTTTCACCCATCCCCCCACCCCAGGTGTTCTTGACTTTAGTGCTCAGAGGCCACAGCCCCAGATGACAGACAGAGAGGCTGAGGTTCAGCGAGGGGAAGCTACCTACCCAGTCACACCTGGCAGGTGTCACCAGGAACCCGTTGGCAGGTCTGCAGCCCATGGACTGGGCTAAAGGCAGGCTTCTCCCCAGCTCTGGGTCTGAGCCCTGAACACCCCAGGAAACTAGTGGGCACCTATCCGGCCCCTCCGGAGAATGGCCACCTGTTCAGGCTCAGCTTACCCACATGGCTGACCCAGAGGCCCTGCTGGAAGGCACAGCATGGAGTTGGGGCCCAGCCGCTAGAGATGGGCTGCATGTAGCCCACTGTCCCCCAAGAAATCCAGGGCTCAGTGATGGGCCTGCCCCAGGTGGCACCACAAATCCTGCCGGGCCTGGCTTCCTGACCCCCAGCTCACCGCCCTGTGGCCCCTGCTCCTCCTGCCCACCCCAGATGCAAAACCTGTTTTTATTTACAGCAGGAAGCTCTGGGAGGTTCCTGGGGCAGCCCAGGTCTCATGGACACACAGACACACATGCAGGGACAAGGTAGGGACATGCCTGGAGCAGGGCACCAAGTGGGTCCTCAATCCACTGCTGAGGAAGAGAAAGCTGATACACCTGCTCAGGCCACACACGCTCATGCATGTTCAGCCTTGCACGTGCACACACAAGCACACTGCTACCATATGCTCCCACGTGTCCAGCCTTGCACGTGCACACGTGTCCAGTCTTGCACATGAACAGACAAGCACACTGCTCCCACATGCTCACAAGTGTCCAGCCGTGCATGCTCACACGCATCTAGCCTTGCACGCTCATACCTGTCCAGTCTTGCACGCACACACACAAGCACACTGCTCCCACATGCTCACAAGTGTCCAGCTGTGCACGCTCACACGCATCTAGCCTTGCACGCTCATACCTGTTCAGCCTTGCATGCACACACACAAGCATACTGCTCCCACATGCTCACACGTGTTCGGCCTTGCACGCTCACACGTGTCCAGTCTTGCACACGCACACTGCTCCCACATGCTCACAACTGTCCAGCTGTGCACACTCACACGAATCTAGCCTTGCACGCTCATACCTGTTCAGCCTTGCATGCACACACACAAGCATACTGCTCCCACATGCTCACGCGTGTTCGGCCTTGCACGCTCACACGTGTCCAGTCTTGCACACGCACACTGCTCCCACATGCTCACAAGTGTCCAGCCCTGCACGCTCACACATGTTCAGCCTTGCACGCACACACACAGCACACTG
The DNA here is from genome assembly GCF_029215605.1 of Mirounga angustirostris. NCBI lineage: Eukaryota > Metazoa > Chordata > Mammalia > Carnivora > Phocidae > Mirounga > Mirounga angustirostris. The sequence continues at coordinate 174,144,655 of NW_026991713.1, forward strand.
CTCCCACATGGCTGCTTCCCCAGCCTCTCCTTATAAGGCCTCTCTGTGTAAGGCAAAGGCCCCGGAAGTGGCACTTCGGGGCCCTCAGCTCAGGTCAGCAGGTCTGATGGGGACTTCCCCCAGCACTTCCGGTGCCGCTGGGTGGGGTCAGCATGGGCATCCAGCTTGGTGGGAGCACTTCACCATCCACACCGCAGACGACAAGCAGTGGGAGGACCAGGCCTATCTGTGCTGATCTGCCCACCCCCATTTTCCAAGGTCGCCAGCGGGGCCCAGCCGAAAGCGCTTGTTGGCCGCTGTGGAGGCCAATTCCCCCACCACCCTTTCAGCCCCTGGTGGCCCAGAAGGAAGAAGCCCTGGGGCGACAGCCCTGAGGGTCTCTGGGCCCACCGCTCACCTACAGAATGCAACTTCCCAGCTCCAACTGTCCCAGACCGTGTGCCTGGGCGTCTCTGCCTCTTGCAGGGTCTTGGCAAGAGTATCTAGACCCAGGGCCAGGCTGCAAAAGCCTGTCGAGCGTGATGTTCCAGAGTTCCAGGCTGTGAGGACTGCTGAAGACAGCAGCTCCCTTTCTAGTCACACAGCCAAGAGGACTGGGGGAGCCCTGACCATTGTTCCTTGGGACCCAAACAAAGGTCCTCAAGTGGGAGAGGAAGGGGTTGATAAAGATGACCACAGGCACAGTGGGACAGGCTGGGGGGAGGCTCAGACCACATCTATCAGCCAATCACACTTTAGCATGAATTCAGACAGAAATACTCATAGTACACTGCATTAACGAACACCTTAAAGGGGCTGGGGGGTAGATCCGGGGGAAGGGGGTGGGAGGGAAGAGGTGCATTTTCCCGTTTTCATAACTTCTGCAAAGCAACTAAAACCAGCAGGGCCTCAGCAAGGACTCCCAACCCCCAAGTTAGCAATGAGGAAGTGGTAACCCAGAGAGGGGAGTAGCTTCTCTGGCCACTGTCGCCTCAGGGCTACATCCTCCTAGAGGAGAATCACTGGATTGTTCCAGGAGGTCAGACTGGCCACCCTGCCATGGGAACTGACGTCATCGTTCCCAGGAAAACCTCCATGGGACCTGAGCAAGCACCCACCGCCAACCAGTCAGTCACCCTAAAGAATACCAACTAGAGTTGCTTTGCCCAAGGGTGTCGACAATACAGTGCCTCAGCAATGGCTCCCGGGGGGGAGACAAAGTCAGGCTGAGGCCATGGCCTCGGGAACACCCACCCACTTGTCACTGTGCCTCTGTGAGTCAGCACCATGGGACCACTGGATGATTGGGGGTCAGAGGGAAGGAGAAAGGGGCTCTGGGGACGGTGTTGGGACTAGGAGTCCATGTGCAGTGCTCTGTGCCTCATTACCCCAGAAACAGAGGCTGGGGGAGTGTGGGCCAAACGCCGAGCCTCCCCTGGCTGGCTCCCCTCTGCCAGCCTAAAGCCAGGATCTGCGCGTTCCCAGTAGCCCTTCCCCTGCATCCTTCCAGCACACAATGAACACTCAGTATGAATGGGCTGGAGATCATCCAGGGCTGGGGCTGGGAGAGCACAGGGAAGGGTGGCCTGAGGTCTGGGAGGGAGGTCGTGTCTCCAAAGTAGGAAGTGGGTTTCCCTCCAGGGGGTGCCAGAGACCCCGCACTGGGATATGGAGGAGGTAAGCTCCCTAGGGGCAGGGTATGTGCTTTGTCCACCCAGGTATCTCCCCACCAACTAGAGTGCCTGGCACATAATAGGTGCTCAATAATATTTCTTAAATGTGGTTGCAGGAATCTCATCCTTTTCTTTAGGGGATGGGCTACAAGAAATGAATATGTTTTATTATCTCAGTGGCCTACGTATGCAATTTGTAAATATTTACTGGGGAGTACGTGCTCAGTTTTTTTTTTTTTTTTTTTCCTTCCTGGTTAGGGTCAATGATTAGCAAAGGTTGGAAACCTGAAATCTAGAAGGTCCTCTCTGAGCATTTGGGAAGACTCAGCTCCCCTCCAAAGCAGAGCAAGCCAGGTGAAGGCTGGCTCAGCGCTCCTTCCTTACAGTGCTGGGGTCAAATTCTGACTCTCCATACTGGCTGGATGCCCTCAGCCAATGCTTCCTTCACATCTCGATCAGAAAAGGTTGGGGCTGAACAAGGTACCGGCTGTAGGTTCCTTATTGCTTTCAGAGAAGCTTGGCCAAGTTCCTCTGAAGCCAGAGATTTGGCTGTATCTGAGACGAAGCCAGGCAGGAGCAGTCTGGAGCAAGATCCTAGCCCTACAGGCACTCAGGGAAGTCCCCACCCAGCTCAGAAGCTCCAGGGAGCTGCCAGCAAGCCATTTTGCACACGTGCTAAGCAGTTACTCAACTTCCTGTTGTGGATGGAACAGCCCTTGCCACCCCAGACAGACCAGCTAATACCTCCTCCCCAGGTCTGCTCCCGAAGTCTTCTAAACCAGGCAAAAATCAAGTCAAGAAACATAAATGAAAACAATCATACAAAGGCACCATTAAAGCTTACTACTAAAGCAATCCAAACAAAACAAACTCCAAAAACACATAAAACTCAGTGTTGGCAGGGTTGTGGAGAAACTCTCATTTGCTGCTAATTTGTTCAGCCTTTCTGAAGAGCAACGCAATAACAATTCAACAACTGGGTCAGAACAAGCAGAATAACACCAGCAGGAACTTAAAAATTAACACTCTTTGGTGGCATAAATTCATTCTGGTGCTAAGAAAATACCCCCCCCCCCTTTTTTTTTAAGCAAACATGTTCTTAATAACCCCCTTTAGAATGGTGGAAGGGTGGAAAAATCCAGAGGACTATAAATATGGCAAGAGTAAATTGTGACACTAACATGTTGGGATACCATTTAACTAACTGAGAGGATGTATGCACAGAGACACACCTTTACCGGCATCTTTAAATGCCGAGTAGTTTTACCCAAGACTTTGACATACATTCTCTTTGAAAGCAAGCCTAAAAAGTTTTGTGGGTTTTTTTTTTTTCTTTTTTAAACCTTCATTTTGTACAAAAAGAAACAGACTCAGACAAAAAGCCAAGATTTGCTCAAAGCCACACAGCTCCTACATGGCCCAGTTTGGGATTCAGACCCCAAATCGCAGAGGTTAGCATCATCCACACACTTTGATAAATGTGGGCAGGCCTTATAATGGTGGCAAGAGTAGGAGCACATCTGTACCCTGTGTGTGCCTGGCACTTCCACACATTATCCCATGGAAGCCTCAGGACGTCCCCATTCTACAGATAAGATAGGTTGAGGTCCAGGGAAGTTAGGTGACTTGCTAAGGTCATCGGCCAGTGATGGAAGCTGGCACTCTTACCCTGGTCCCGGGGGACGGGTGTCCTTAACCACTGGGCAGCGCCGCCTGCCAGGCGCGGGGAGTCCGGGGACAGCCTGGAAGCACCCCGGGAGAGCCTCCGGCTCCGTCCCCGCGCTAGGCTGGCTACGGGGCTTCTTAGTGTTACTGTCACCGCCCTGGGCGGGCCCCGCTGCTCTCCCACCGCCGGCCAAGGAGGGGCCACTCAGTCCGGCGTCCGGACCCCCTCCCGGTGAGGACCGCGGACCCGGGCCCCAGGGGCAGGGGGGTGGGCGGGGGGGGGGGGTCGGCAGTGGCGGGGGGGGGGGAGGGAGGGGCAAGGTGGGCGGGGGCGCCAGCTCATTTCCCGGCCGGAGCAACCCGGAAGGCTGGAGGATGGAGGGGAAGTGACTGGGCGTGGGGCCCTCGCGGCCCGAAATAGCGGGGGACACCGATCGCGGGGCAGGGTCAGGAAGAGGTAGGCGGGGGCGGCGGGGGCGGCGGGGGCGGCGGGGGCGACGGGGGCGACGGGGGCGGGGGGGAGGCCGGGGCCGCCCCGAGGGCGCCGGAGGCAGGGAGCCCTGCATTTCCCTCGCCCGGAGGGGGCCTACCACCCCGGGCCCGGCCCGCCATCCCCTGGTCCCCTCCCCTCCAGGCGACCCCACACACCTGGCAAGCCCCCAGCCCTGTGCCCCTTCACGCAGGCACCCTCTCCCCGCGCCCCCACGTCTGCGGGCGTCCCGCACCCTCCTCACCTGCATGCGACTCTCCGCCCCCTCCCCTCCGGGCGCCCCCTCCCCTCCGGAGGGTCCCCCAGCCCCCTCACCTCGGGGCGCCCCGGCCGCGGACTCTGGGCAGTCGACGCGCCGAACCGGCTCTGGGCCCCGCGCGGCGCCGCAGCCACTTCCTCGTGGGCGGGGGGCGGGGCCTCCCAGCCTCAGCCCCGCGGGGACGGGGGCGGCGACCAGGGTGGCGGCGGCCGCGAGATCCCAGGCCCCGCCCACCCAGCCGGGGTGGGGGCTGCGCGGAGCCCGGGCGCCCAGAAATCGGCCGCGACCGCCCCTCGTAACTTTACGCGTGGGGAAACTGAGGCTCCGAGAGGCGCCCAGGCGGAGCAGCCGCCGGGCGGGGCGCGCACGTCCCCGCCGCCCGGAAAGCGCCCTCTCCATCCTTCCTCCGCGAGTTGATACCCTCAGGGCGCAAAAACAGTGCAGGCCCGGAACCGGCTGCGGGCAGGAAGGCGAGGCGAGGCTGCCCTCCCGCCCTCGCTGCAAACGCGCCCGGCGCAGGGCTGCCCGCTGGCCTCTCGCAGCGCCTCTTGGCTGGCCCAGCTCGTTCTCTCCATGAGGACTCCTTGCCCTTTGATTCCGCTGCGGTCCCCTTCTCGCCTTTAAGTTGCCTGGTGGCCCTGCAGCCACGTGAATTTGGATCCTGGGCCAAGTGGTCCCCAGGGGTCTTTCTGTCCTTAGCCTCTGCCTCATCAGTGGAGATGTGGCCAGATGGCGGGGCAGATGGGGAAGACCCTGGTGAAGACCCTGCTGTGCCCACTCAGCCGGTCAGACCCCTCCCCAGGAGTCCTCTCTCCCAGGGTCAGCCAGGCCACCGGCAGCAGATGGGGTGCGGGGTCCTCCCGGACTCAGGAGGTCTGGGGCCAGACTCCCACCCTTTACCGGTCTCGGGGCTGTGACACATGCTGTTCTTTCTGCCTGGAACACTTTTCCCACCCTGTCCCCACCTGGCCAACTTCGGTTTATCCTGCAGGATGTGTCTCTTAGCTCACTGTCTACAACCCCCACTGGAGGTGCCCGCTGGGCTCCCAGCAGGACCCTGCGCTCACCCATCCCAGCTCCTGTTACACTGAGCTCTTCCTCTGCGGGACGGTGGGGAGGAGGACATGTGAACATGGCAGCTCCTCCAGGAGCGAGCAAGCTTCAGCTGCGGCTTGTGGGACTACCAGCCCTCCTGGCTCCAGGAGACACTGCGGAGCTGTCACCAGCCCTCCCATCTAGCCGTGGAGAAAATCTCAGAGACATGACCAGCGCCCTGGTCAAACTCTAACTGGTCAGCTCCAGCCCTACCTGATTCCAGAGGTTTCCGGACCAGTGAGCCAAGGACTTGACTTCTTCAGCTGGCTTGAGTTGAAACTTTGTTACCCATCGCTCTAAGCACCCTGACAAATAGGACCGCCAGAGGATTCCTCCTCCCCAGGCCCCAGGGTGAAGATGTTGCACTTCGCCCTTCTCAGGTTTCCAAGAAAAGCAGCTACACACCCAGGCTGACTCTTCCGGGTTGGCTGACTTGCAGGAGGGATTCGTTTGGGGGCTGGTGCATTATCCTCAGGGCCTCAAGATTCTTTCCGGCTTTCTGTTCCTACCTCCTGGCTGCACTGGCCTTGCTGCCTCCTGGTCACAAGAGGGCAGCCAAGCTCCAGACATCTAGACTCCGGGCATGGTGGGCTGGCCCCGGCAGTGGCGAGGGAGACCAGGGAGGAAAACCTTTCCCGAAACGCCCAGTCTGATCTCCTTGTGTCTCAGCGTGTGCCCACCCCGACATGGGGACCATGGGTTGCTCTCCCTGAAATCAAGGGATTGCCACCTGATCCCTGTGAGGAGGAGGAGGAGAAACCCCTGTGTCTCCTTTCCTAGGCCACACCTGCATGTGAGGTGGACGAAGCCCAGGAGGCCCAGAACATGCTTAGCATCTCATATCCCGGGGCCGGGATGGGGGCGACACCTATTACACACCCCCTTCCAAGCCACGTGGTTTTGTAGCAGTGTGATTGGACACTACAACGGAACCCCCCAAGGTATAGTTGGAAGGGTCCCCTCCTGTCCGTTTCCGTGACCTCACCCTGGCCCCCGAGCCTGGCCTGACTCACCTGGGCTTGCTCACCAGGCATCTCCACTCCCGGCCCTCGCCCAGCAGGGGGCGCTCTCCACCTTGCGTGGGGACTCCAACGCACGATCCCAAAATCAAGAGTCGCTTGCTCCACGGACTGAGCCAGCCAGCCAGCCCCCCACCCCCGCCCTGGACTTGTTTTGTCATCTTTAAAATGTGACAGTAGGTTTCAACCCTGTAGGGTTGTTGTGAGTAGTTAACGCCTCTCAGTCGCGTTCCTTGTGCCGGGTCCAGGAGCTATTCTCAGGTAGCGCATCAAAGGTGTGGTTATAGCACCTTTCCTGGGATCCCCCAGGTGAATGAAGTAATGGTGGTGGCTTTCCAGCTTTCTTTTTTTGTCCGAGAGAGAGCACAAGCAGGGGGAGCGGCAGAGGGAGAAGCAGGCTTCCCGCTGAGCAGGGAGCCCGATGCGGGGCTCGATCCCAGGACCCCGGGATCATGACCTGAGCCGAAGGCAGACACTTAACTGGCTGAGCCACCCGGCGCCCCTTTCAAGCTGCTTCTGGTCATGACCCACAGTGATGTGTATTGTGACCCCGTACACCCCCCCACGTATATCCGAACCCTAGGTATCATGACGCACTCTTACTGCCATGCCAAGTGTTCTTTTCTTGTTTCAGTTTTTCAAATGCCAATCATGACCTACGAAATTGATTTTCACAACCACGAATGGGCTCTGACCCGCAATTTGGGAAGAACTGTTCTAGACCCTGTATCTCTTCCTTTTTCTGAATCGACAGCATATGTATTAGTTTTCTATTGAGCTGTAGCAACTTGCCACAAACAGCGCGGCTGAAAAAAACACAAACGTGTTCTCTTACATTTCCGGAGGTCAAAGTCCCCGGTCTCGGTGCGCAGTGTGGCGTTCCTTCCAGAGGCTCCAGGGGAGACCTTGTTTCCTTGTCTTTTCCAGCGTCCAGAGGCCACCTGTGTTCCTTGGCTCCGAGGCCCAGCGACACTCCCACCCACGGCCCCATCTCTGACTCACCTGCCTGCCTCCCTCATAAGGATCCCTGGGTTTACAGTGGGCCCACCTGGATAATCCAGAATCCTCTTCCTCTTTAACTTAATTACGTCAGCAAAGTTCACGGTTCTGGGGATTAGGACATGGACATCTTTGGGGGGGGCATTATTCTACCTACTGCACCCAGTATTTAAATTATACATGTATAAATAAATAACCTAACCTTATAATACATATACTGATCTACACGGGACCCGAGTCCACACGGGGTAGCTCACGTCTTGGCCACACTGCAGGTGCTGAGGGAAACCCTGACCCTCCACATCATTGCCTCCAGAGCTGGGCACACGTGGGAGCTAAACCACTTGGGTGATGGCCGTTGGGCCAAACCGAGAGTCGCCTACGCAATCAATCTGGGTTCTGAGGCTGAATATTCTCAGAATATTCTGGAAAGAACTATTGGATTTTTCTTTGGTTAGTAAGACCCTTTATACACTGCTTCCCACTCTACCAGTTATAAGGGTCTCCGGGGCCTATTATAATAGGGCCAGTGCCAAGCCTAAAAGTGAACCTCGGTTTTCCTGAGTATCTAACAGGAATTAGTTTTTTTTTTTAAAGATTTTATTTATTTCAGAGAGAGAGAGAGGGTGAGAGAGAAAGCACAAGCCGGGGGGAGGGACAGAGGGAGAGGGAGAAGCAGACTCCCCACTGAGCAGGGAGCCCGATGCGGGGCTGGATATCAGGACCCGGGGATCATGACCTGAGCTGAAGGCAGACGCTTAACCCACTGAGCCACCCAGGTGCCCCTACTAATCCTGTTTTTACTGCCATTTTACAGCTGAGGATACGGAGGCTCAGCGATGTTAACTAGATTGCTCAGGGTCACACAACTTGGCAGAACTATAACCTGACATTAAAGCCCAAAGCCTTGAATCAAAGGGCTCTGGCAGTCACCCAGAGGCCCCCCAGATTGGCAGTTATTGTGGCCCCGGGCCCGGCAGCACCGTTGGTTTCCAGCTGGACGGGTGAGAAAAAAGACAATTCTGGCTAAGTTCTTGGAGGCAAAGTTAGAAATTTTTGTTCTTTGTTGCCATTGTTTCTCTCATGGAATACGGTGTTTCTCTAAAAACCTCTGGGCTTGCTGGCCAAACCATGTGATTTAATGATACGAAAAGGGAATTTTTAGCTGATTCCTCTTTAGGGCCTACTTTTGTCCCGTGACAATGGCCTTGCGGATGCACAGGTGCAAACACGTATAACAGAAAGGGGCTCCTGCCATCCGGGGTCCCGAGAGGTGGCTACCGCAACAGGGACGAGGCAGGCCCACCAGGCCAGCCCCTCGGCTGCTGAGATTCTCTCCTGGAGGAAAGTGATGCTCCCCATGAGACACCAAAAGGGCAAAATTACTCTTCAGAATGTACCACGATATAAAGCACTGTTACCAGTGTCCTAAAACCAGGGTTGTCTTTGAATCACTGTGAGGCAGGAGGCAAGGGAGGCTCGGGGGGCAAGTTGATCAAAGTCAAGTCATTTTGGATTTAGGCTGACCCCTAACCTAAAAGTCAGCAGGTCATAAAAAGAGTCGTGAGACCCCTCTCCCTCTGGCAGTAAAAGCCACAAAGTTTGGACACTCTTACCACTGCTCCCCGTGGGTAGTTCTGCAACCTAAGCAATGGAAAAACTGCCCGATGGAAATGCTAAACCCGAAGTTAAAGAGTAAGCCCCTCCCTGTACAGCTAGCTAATTTTTAAAAACGCGTAAAACCCCTTGTTGGAGGCAAAACAGCGGTGGCGGGCAGGGGTGGGGTCCACTTCCCCATACTCTGTAAAGCAGCTCCTTTCTTACTTCTACACTTATCTTTGTCCCTTTCTATAAATGGCTTGCTCTTGAATTCTCTCTCGTGCAAAGCCAAGAACTCTTTTGGTGAGGGGCCTCAACCCATCAGACCTCAACTGCTCCCCTTCTCCTGGGCCAGGGAGAGCAGGAATATGGCTGTGCCCAAGGCTACTCTGTATTTACTTCCTTTGCTAATTATTTATATTTGCACCTCTCAAGATTCTCAGTATTGGGACGTCAAACTTCCCGTCTGATCATGAGGAGAACTCAGTTTGGGCCCAGTAATGTCTAGCGGAAACTGTTAAGGTAACGTGTCCCTTTCCTGTCCCCACGGCACCCTCCCCCGCAGCACGTCCCCGCAGCGTGCTATGAGGGGGGGCTGCCCCTGCCCCGGGCACAGAGCGGCCCCACAGAGTGGCGCCTCAGAGCAGGCTCAGCAGCTGGGCATCTCTGCGGCCTCGTGTGCAGCTCTCCGAGGCTGGAAGACAGCAATCAGTAAATGCTGCTTTTCTCAGAGGTGGGGTAGGGTGGCTCGATTTCAGAATCCAAGATTTTACCCTAAAAACGAACTAGTCTAATGAAGCGTTTGTCCCTATTTTTCTAATGGAAACGGCAGAAGGAAACAAAACCAAAAACACATCCAGTATTTTTATTTGTTTAGCGGACAATGGACATGTCTCCCACCCTTTCCTTTAAGTTAGTGTGACAATTTTCCATAATAAACTACTTAAAGAGAAGCTTTGGTCAAGAATGGAATGAAATAGCAAAAACAAAAAAACAGAAAAACCCAAATCACGGCTGCTTTTAAAAAACCAACACTGTCACCAGTTATATTCAAACAAAAACACACAAACGATATTTGCGCGAAACGGGTCTTCAGTGTCTCCGTGCGGCTGGCTCTCCTCACCACCATGCACACGGCGGGGCTGCGTCAGCGCGTTTGTCAGTCTGTGAGTCTGTCCGTTTGTCATGCTGGATCTGGGAGGCTCACTCAGCTTCACATTATCCGGAGGCCCTGGATGGAAGACTCTAAGGTCTTGAAAACGGCAGGAAGAACACTGAGAGTTACTGAGGACGTCGTGGCGTCTTCCCCCAGCCCCCCTGCACCACACGACTGCCCCCTCCCCCCGCCGCCTGATGTGCAAGCCCCGTACCCCCCAAATCTGGCTTAGCCCAGCTCTGACACCCGCTCTCCCAGGCCTGGGCCCCCTGCTGGCCCTTCCAAGCCCTGCGCTCCCCAGTCACCATGGCTCTGAGCCACAGGATCTGGGCCAGCCGCACTTACTGGTGAGGGCTGCCTGCGTGCATGTCCCGTCCCTCTCGCCACACCCGAGAGGCCCTCACGGCGGGCACTCCGTTTTCACAGGCCACACAGTGGCGGGCCCGGGGCACAACACACAGCAGGTGCTCAAAGGCGGACGGACCACAGGAAACTGCCCTGCGACCTCCTAGCGTACAGCACACACAGGAGAGGGAAGGCTGTGGCCCGAGGGATCGGAGAATAAAGTGCCGAGTGTAACTGAGCAGGGAGCTAATTTCATGGGGGCCGCAATGCCCAGGATGGAAAGCACGGGAAGGTAAAAAGGGTGGGGGGTGGGGTGGGGACTTTTAGAGGAAGACAGTTTGCTTCTCCAGAGTATTCTGAAGGCTTTTTTCCATATTAGGTATTTCACCCAAGGAGGGGGAAAAAAATCAAACATCATGGAAATGCACGGGCAGGAGCAAAATTCTGTAAACATCTACCTGTTTCGGGGGTAACAACCAGGAGAAATTAAATTCACAGGGCTGCACATGGCAGCCTTCCTCTCTTACCCCTGCTGCTCCCCTCTGGTTCCTTATCTCACCCACCATCCACCCAATCCCCAAGCTAGTGTGTGCAGAGTCCCGCTGCATTTGCTCCTCACGATGCCCCTCCACTTGACCTCCTAAATCTCCTCCCAGTCCAGAAACTTGGGGCCACACCCCTGCCAGCACTGGAGGTCACCTCCTCCTCACTTGTTCGCCGGGCTCAACAGCCTCTGCCCAGAGCCCACGGCTGTCCACGTCTTACAGCCTGGTGCTTCTCTATTCAGCTCTGGAGCAGGTCCTAGCTATCTGCACACAAAGCCCAGCGCCCTTCCCTGACCACGCCGTGGCCCGCTTCCTAGTGGAACTAGGAAGGACCCACACCACAGCCCAAACCGCTGGCGGTGCTCCGAGCTCGGCCGGTCCGCATCTGCTGCTCTCGTGACTCAGACGGCTCACCCCCACCTGCGCGTGCACCCAAAATCCCACTGCATCTGGAGATGCAGCTCAGGCCCATCTCTTCCCTGCAGTGCTGGCAATCTTCCCCCCCCCCCCACCCCCCGCCCAATTCCTCTGTAGAAACAGAGGCACTGGCCTCTCTTCTGGAGCTCCACGGAACACCGCCACTTCTCTACCAGACAAGCCGCTTGAGGGCTCTTTCACCTCAATATCCTCGGGGCCCAGTACCAGGCCTGGCACCCAACAGGCATCTCGTGAATGTTTATTAGACTGATTCGTGTAAACCATGGAAAGAGATCTAGGTCGTCGAACAGTCTGGTGGCTCAACACAGGGCCTGCTACAAAAATGCCACTCAAGGTTCCCTCCGCCAAGTGGACATCTAGATCGGTGTATCCCACCTCACTGCGAAAGTCTGCTCTTCTCCTCATGGCTTTCAGGTTTTAATTTTTTTTTAAGTAAGCTGTACAGCCAACGTGGAGCTTGAACTCACGACCCCGAGATCAACAGTCGCATGCTCTGCCGACTCAGCCAGCCAGGGGCCCAGACTGCCAGGTTTTCAAGACAACTACAAGCTAATGTTCTCCGTTTCTGATGTGCACTGGATCTGACGTTTTGTTCCAAGAAACGAGGAACATTCTTGCCAGAGAAAGAGTTTTAACGCAAACGTTTCTTCTGAAAAGGGGAAAATACCTTGAAATCCCAAATTGTCATGGCTCCATCGATGCCAGTAGTGCAGAACTTGCGACAGTCTTGCTTGTCCACCTCGTAAATAGACACCTGACTAAAAGAAAGCAAACACGAGAGACTGTCAAGTGTGTGGTGGGCGCGGGCCCCAACCTTCCCAACAGTGTAAGGGCGTTTGAAGGCAACAAATTCCCAATTCCTAAGTATCAGCTTGTCCGTCAACATTAGGCTGCAGCAGTCGGACACAGAAAATACTCAAATGCATCTTACTACCGGATGTCCGGAAAAGCCAAGACTGGAAAGGTAGGAAGCTGCAGTCGTTACCGGGACGCCAAGAGGCAGGACAAGCCAGGCCACGCAGCACGCAGACTGCCCGGGAGCAGAGTGTGGGCAGGACCACAGCAATGACGAAAATGGAAACAATTAAAAACAAACACTGGAGGCAGGATGAAGCATGACTGAAATCCAACTGGCTGCCAACAAAGACTCCCAAATCGCCTCCCAAGACAAGCAGGGCCTGCAAGTCAAGAGCTTGCCCTGCATTTGAAATGAATCATCGTAAATGTGAGCAACACTCAGACACACAAGAGTCCAAGCAAGCAATGCAGAGAATGGATGAATGAAACAACTTGTCTTAGCCTAATTAGCCGAAAAGCTTTCAAGAAAATTCCATAGCTTAGACAATAATTTTTCTTTCTCCTCTGAAACGTCTAGAACATTCCCTCTAGGGAAGGAGATGGCAAAACTACGGCACATGTAGCCTGTTAACCAAGAACAGCTTTAATGACTTCAAATGGTTACCAAAAAAAAGGTATAAAAAAATTAAGCCTATTATTTTGTGACGAGGAAATTCAAATTTCAGTGTCCGTAAAGTTTTACCGAAACACATCCACGCGCACGTATATATGTACTGCCACTGGCTGCGTGGCCGCCATCACAGATGTCAGCAGGCGTGATGACAGAGACCGGCTACCTCCTCAGCCTAAAATATTTACTCTGGTCCCTTACAGGGAAGGTGTGCCGACCCTTTGCTTAAGGGCAAAGAGGACTGGGGCGCCTGGGTGGCTCAGTTGGTTAGGCGACTGCCTTCGGCTCAGGTCATGATCCTGGAGTCCCGGGATCGAGTCCCACATCGGGCTCCCTGCTCGGCGGGGGGTCTGCTTCTCTCTCTGACCCTCCCCCCTCTCATGTGCGCTCTCTCTCTCTCTCTCTCATTCTCTCTGTCTCAAATAAATAAATAAAAAATCTAAAAAAAAAAAAAAGGGCAAAGAGGACTTAATAGCGGCAAATAAAAGCAAACGTGCCCATCTGCAAGGGTCTTTTTTTAACGCAACGAGAGCTGTTACCTTCCTGATACACGGTCTGCAGAGAAGCTTCAGAGAAATCCACAAGAAATAGTTTTGAAAGTCATTCAAGACAAATGAGAAGCACAGGGAAGACCTGCTGTGCCTTCAAGCTACGACTGTCCAGCAGAGCACAGACATTTCGGCCTATTTTAAACCCAGCGGCCCTTTCCACCGAACATGATGACAAGCACAACCTGCATTTAATAGTTCTCCCAAAGAGAAAGTCGAGAGGTTTCCATTCTTGTTCTCACCATCATCAGCACAATGCAAATCTCTCAACACAAAAGGTCTAGTCAAAAAGAGAAAATGTTATGGTACCTAACTGACCACAATCACTGAAAGTATCAAGAACAGATGACATTTCTCCTCTAGATTTAGAAAAAACCAGGCTGTCTGGTTAAAACACAGTTCACACACGCCTGATGAAAACCTGAAGTCAAGAAACTCCTTGGTTTTGCCTGAGGTCATCAAAGAATTCCGTTTCTTTAGTTAAGTGATCTTCTTACTGGTATACATCACTTGAAATCCATGGTTGAAATGACAGCTAGAATTACCTTTTCTTTTTTTTTTTTTTAAAAGATTTTATTTATTTATTCATGAGAGATAAAGAGAGGCAGAGGCAGAGGGAGAAGCAGGCTCCCCGCGGAGCGGGGAGCCCAATGTGGGACTCGATCCCAGGACCCTGGGATCATGACCTGAGCTGAAGGCAGACGCTTAACCGACTGAGCCACCCAGGCGTCCCTAGAATTACCTTTTCAACCAGGGTATAACTAGTCTTCCCATCACGTGTTCACTACCAGAGGACCATAACGTTCAGGAAGGTCTCCTTCTGTTCTCAGTCAGGGTTTGAGAAAGCAAGCCCCAGGAAGAGGCCACCCTGGCAGGCACAGCTCACGTCTGCCGTAGGATCAGCGCTCCTCACAGGGGATGCTGCGTACCAGCCGCACCTCGAAGGACAGAATGCCTAGGTGGGGGCGGCTCACTCTGTCACAAGCTGAAAATAAGAGCCCATAGTCGGGAAGCTACAGACTTCTCTCTGCTCCTGTTCCTAAAGGGATGTCTGGGCACACAGTACACGCAACTTGCAAAGGGACCCAGTCAGGAAACAAGGAGAGGAAGAAAGGCATCGTCGTCACCCAACACTTCTCCAGCGATGGGTCAGGGCCCTGGCTACAGGTGGCTTCCCGGGGGCCCCAGGTAGCTGGGGGGCACGTACGTGATGCTATTCTGGTGCAGCGTCTCCAGGGCTGTGTTGCGGTCCTCAGTCGTGGCCCTCTTGTCCATGTTGCGGAAGCGCTCCATGGCAGACATGTTGCGCTGGATGCTCTGTTTGGGAATGTCTAGTTTGGAGACGAAGGTCAAGCAGCCACGGTCATCATAGTTGAAGAGCATTGGGCAGCAGTCATGGCCCTGAAATAAGAGCTCAGTCAGGCGCCGAGGGTGTGCCGCCCACCCACCGACCCCTCCGCAGAACGCGCACACCACGGGCATCTCTTCGTCTTCAAGGCTCGCTATTCTTTTTTTTTGAAGATTTTATTTATTTGAGAGAGAGAATGAGATACAGAGAGCATGAGAGGGGGGAGGGTCAGAGGAGAAGCAGACTCCCTGCTGAGCAGGAAGCCCGATGCGGGACTCGATCCCGGGACTCCAGGATCATGACCTGAGCCGAAGGCAGTCGCTCAACCAACTGAGCCGCCCAGGTGCCCAAGGCTCGCTACTCTAAAAGGCTGTTCTGGTCTGTGCCAGGGCACCAAGTCACAGAGTGCACGCTGCTCCTGTTCTGGAGAATTAAACACAGTGTACTACGAGGGAGAACGGAGAGCATTACTTACCGCGGCTACAACGCTGTTCTCGGAGACAAACGACACACTCAGGAGGGGCAGGAACTCTGTTTTCAGAGTTGAGACCCTGAACACAAGAACAGCTGTTAAACTGAGATGGCACAGACCACGCAGCTTCTTTATAGACACGGCAAATGAGAAGGACCCATTTTCACAGGGGCTTGTGCAGCGCAAACGAACACATATGCTTAAAAGGAGCCCCATGACCTGTACTTTCAGGAATCCCAAGCATGATGCAGCCCTGGGGTCACCTGTAGAAACAGAGGCCTCTGGCCCTCTCTGGCCCACCTGCTTCTTAGGCCCCCCCACTCGTAACAAACTGGCCCCCAGCAAGTCCTTCTTCTTTCCCATCTCTGCCTTTGCTCCCACACCCTTTACCCACATGCTGTCTCTTGCTTGTCCACCAAAGTCCACCCTGGTCTCTGAAGCTCAGCTCTCATCTGATCACCTCCATGAAGCTTTCCTGGACCTCTTCAGCCTGAAGTGGCTTCTCCTCTGACCACCTACCGCTCTGTGTGTCACTCACTGGTGACTGAATGCCTTGTCCTTCCATCCTGTCCTTGCCCATGTCACCGTGGGCTCCCAGAGGGTGGGCACAAACATCTAGGAGAGTCTATTCTCTTTTCTCTGCCAGGCATTGGGGGAGGAGCTGGGGACAAGTCTTGGCCAGCCAGGAGCTCGCGCACAAAAGGGCTGGGGGAGGTGTGTGTGTACCCACATACTTAGTAGTTACCTGCTGCAGCCAAGAGGTCACACAGACATGGCGGGCAAACACAGGGCTTGATGAATTAGGATCAACTTCATGTAAAAGATGATGCATTTTGAAAACTGTCTCAGGAGACCCCACTGGAATTGGACTGAAGTCCTAACACTTCATCTTAAGGCCTTACTGTGGCACACTTGGCTCCTACTACAGGAAATATTTATGTTCGAGAAGGGGAAGGGTAGAGGATATAATCGGACTTGCAGGACTAGAAAAGCCCAATCATAAATCAATATGAGGGCAAACGGGGGACCTTAATAAGCATATGCTAAGAGCTTATTACACATTACGATAAACTGTACACCAATCAAATAACCATGACATCAAAACTAAATGACAAAAAACAAATTACTGTATAAAACGTACAGCATAATCCCATTTGTGTTCAAAATGAAAAGATATGTAAGTGCCTATACATGTACAGAAATCTGGAACACTACACCATTTATTATGGTGTTAAAAAAAGTAAACAAAATAAACCCAATTCAATCCAGTTGGTGAAAAAACATCCTCTCTGAAATGTCACTTCGTTGTCACTGTGCAGCAGAGGGGGGCAGAGACCCCTGAGGTGACCGGTTCTCAGCACACAGGTTGACGAGTTAGGAGACCTTTTGGGGGGGTAACCTTTAGCTGCCAATGGAAAAGGATTCACCAGGAAGAACAAAGATTCGTAAGGGGAAGAATTCCAATCATCATCTCTCTTCCTCCAGCGTATCACGAGCAGATATAAATTCTGATGTGGGGGGCGCCTGGGTGGCTCAGTTGGTTGAGCGTCTGCCTTCGGCTCAGGTCATAATCCCAGGGTCCTGGGATGGAGCCCCACGTCCAGCTTCCTGCTCAATGGGGAGCCTGCTTCTCCCTCTTCCTCCACCCCTCCCCCTCCCCTTGTGCTTGCTTGCACTCTCTAAAATCTTAATAAATTCTGACGTATGACAAGATGCCTGGTGCTCTCCCTAAGGCTGGGCAGGTGCCTCCCTCACAAATGAGTCACTGCAATTCAAGTTCTTCCGGCATACTCCTGAGAAACTGGTGTCAGGGTTTTAAGTATTACTGAATGAAATTCCAAATTAATGGAGTCACTGTTCACTGACTACACAGAGTAAGAACCTTATCTCCTACTTAAGACTGCTGGATGACGTGTACCTGTTGTGAGGAATTCCCACGAACAGGCTAAGTCGGCTATCTGCAGGAACTCTTAGCGGCAGCAAACCAGGAGGGTCCTGCAAAGGAATCACCATCACTGCCCCCATTAAGAAGCGTTTCGGGGAGTGAGACCTAACTCTTTAAACTTTCCCCAAATGGACCATCTAAACGTGTGTCTGTGACTTTAAAGGCAGCCTTGCGGCTCCGGGTCAGATTTTTACGCCCACATCGGGAACTGCCCCCAGGGAAGAAGAGCCTTAGCCCAGCCGGTGAGAGATCCCAAACCACTCCCTAACTCCACGCAAAAGGCAAATACTCACTGCACACTTTTTGAGGCATCGGCAACGGACACGGTGCTGTCGTGGCTGACCCAGGCCAGGCGGCTCCCACTGGCCGAGAAGCTGACCCCGTGCACCCAGCCACCAGCGCCACTGCCACCAAACTCTGACATCAGCTGACCAAACGGCATCTTGCTGCCCCAGGGCGTACTGGCCGGCTTTTCATCCACTTCCTTAATGTAGGCAGAAAATACTCTGCAGTTTAAGGGGCAGGAAAGAAGGAAAAAGTAAATGAAAATGTATGTATACAGAGACAGGCCATGGGTAGCTGCTGTAGGGTGTCTCAGAATGCAAAGGGACTGAGCCTTGAAAAGCGAAACATGACAGAGTCACAGCCACAAGTCTCTTAAGGCTTGGTTCTATGGGCTGCCTACAGGCCCGTAGGAGTCTGGCAAAACGCACTCAATCCAAGGGTATACACGGAGACCTACGATGTGTCTGGCCCTGCTCTAGGGGTGCACTTCTAGAAGCAATGAGCACAAAGCCCTTCCCTCCCAGAGGGGGAGGATCATGCTGCCCCGCCCCTCCCCCCTTGCACATGGCTGACCTTGCTAAGTGAGCATGGCATTCTTTCCTGTCTACTTCACTATCATTTTCAACACGGTATTCCAGGAAGCCCACACAGCCAAACGGTAGGAGAGGAAACTATGTGCCATGCTGCAATAAACCAATGGCATTAACCCATTTAAAGAAAGGGACATCCAAAGAGGAAGCCAAGGGAGGCCAGTGAGGGAGTAGGCAGGCTCTCCCTCAGGCCATCACGCTATCAGGGCTCCCTGTCCAGTCTTTGTGACAGGTTATTGTCTGGGGTGAAGGAGGGTCTCCTTCACAGTCGGCTGTCAGCAGTCTCTCCCTCTTGAATTCCAGGAAGCTGTGTGTGAGGAGGTTTGGATGCTGAGTCAGGAAAAGGGAGGGAGAAAGAGCAGCTGGGAATCCACCCCCTTCCAACGCTATTTCTACTTTGTAGAGCTTCTCTTCAAGAACCTCTGGACCTAAAGACTCCCTAACATGATCTGAGATACTTGCCCTGAAATGACAAGGACAGCAGCAGCTCTGGAAGAGGCAGAGCCCCTCTGGAGAGGTGAAGGGCACAGTGAGTTCTCTCTGAGTTAGAGGACATGACCTTGGAATTCCTGGCCCTTACTTTTTTTTTACTTGAATACAGCTGACACACAGTATTACATTAGCTTCATAGTGATTCAACTTCTCTATACCTTATGCCACGCTCACTGCAAGTGTAGCTACCATCTGTCACCGTACGACACTCTTGCAGTGTCCCTGTGTTCCCTGTCACCGTCGAGACTCACTCCGTAACTGGAAGCCTTACCTCCCACTCCCCTTCACCCATTTTGCCCATCCCCTCACCCTCCTTCCTTCTGGCACATCAGTTTGTCCTCCATATTTATGAGTCTGAGAATCGCTGGGCCTTAAGTCAGCAAGTGCTCTCGTCATCAGAGGCTACGCCAGGACCGGTGGTCTCTCAGTCGCCAACTGCAGACTGTGAACTGGACAGACTCTTCCCCACAGGACCACAATTCAAAGCTAAGTTTGCTTCTGGAAATTAGTATTATCGAAGAAATTGGCAACCCATTTTCATGACCAGATTCTTTTAGACATAACCTGAGAATTCAGGTGGTATGGATCATTCAGTTCCATCCTTCAAGGGAGCTAGAATGACTCTGGGTAACACATGAGACAACAAAACTCCTGAATTCTCCTAGAGAATTACACTGGTTCTTAAGTAGAAGAAGCAGTCTTTTTGCAGAGTGCCTCGACGCTGCTGTATCCCCATTCCACAAATCCCCACACACATCTTAAAAAAACCAAAACCAAAACCAAACCATTGGATATTCTTGGATATAAATTACTAGCCAGGTTTTCTGGAAATTCTTCAAACAGCCTACTAAAGAAAGATGCATACCATCTCCCAACCCACCATATTGTCAATGTGAAGTAACATTTATTTGCTTTTCTTTGGGCCAAGGGAAAAAAAGCCTTCTTGGTAAAGAGTAACTGTAAAAAGCAATTACACTGTATGATCCTTAAAGCTCTTAGCAAAGTGGCTGTGTTTCTTCTGGCCTCACGCTAACAACAAATGAAAAGGAAGAACACAGTAATAGCTCAGCAGAGCACTGTTTAGCTATGTTTTGTTCATCTTAGCTTCAGCCTGGAATTTGCCGAGTCCCTGCCTGGGTTATGAAATGAGAAATAATACCGCAGTCTGAGGGCCACTATACCTCTGCTCCAAACATGATGTTCTGCCCAAGGAAAATGTCCCTGGCCCCACCCACGCAGCTCCCTCCTCCTGCACCTCCCAAGTCTACTTCTTACCCCCTCTGTGACTTCTGTGCTTGCTTTCCTAGATCACAAGCTCCTTCTACCTCTGAGTCCCTCATGGTACCTAGCATTGTACCTTGCAAACACAAGGTTAACCTGAGAAATACTTGAAAGATGAACAAGGAACAGATCAATTCTGTCTACCAGTTCTTATTTGTTCCCACCTGCATTTGAAATCACATGATCCTGCTGCCAGCAAAACATTGTTGGGATGCCAATCCAAGCTGAGGACCGTGGAGCGAATTGGCTTTTTAATGTGCTTGCTTACCCACCTACAAAAGGAGAAAATCCATTTCAGTTTATCCGCACATCGAGCAACAGTTCCCAAAGGGCCTAACAAAGGTGTGTCAGGTGATACCCATGTGGCGACCCGCTCCTCTGCCACAGAGAGGAACGGAGAGAGGAAGAAGAGCCATAATAGTCCTTTCTGTTCTTTCAGGGTTTGACGTTCTTACCACTGAATCTTCCTGGCAACCAGGGGATCCCTGTGAGTAACTGTATTTATAGATTAACTCTGGATACTGGTCATGGAGTTTCAGATTACATGTGACTTTAACCTTTAAAATAAAAGGTGGGGTTGGAATTACTTAAATTTTTATGACAAATACTCAGTAATCTATTATTTTATTTTGGGTTAAGTTTGGCTTGTAAAATAGCTCAATTTCCTTTCTACGTCTCTGTGAAGCTGCAAATTATTATTATTATTATTTTTATTTTTTCAGAGAAATCACAACCAAGAAAATAGCAACCTCTTGTTGGAGGTTCTAACTAATTCTCCTCCACTCGAAAAGTTTATTTATGTCTGAGATCAGTCTTTATTCTGGCTTCACTAATTCAATTTCTGCCTCTAAACTGCTGCTTAAAAACCAATCATGTTCTGCTGTTTAAGAGCCGAGAGACTTAATATCGAGCCGAATGCCCATCCTTGAATGCCAAATTACTTTTCCACAAAATCTTTCTCTTAGGAACCTATCTAAAAAATTTCCTTCTGAAAAACAGACAAGTGTTCTGACTTGCTTGTAATGCAGTTATAGGCTTTTAGAGAGTGTTGTATTCACATCACTCCAGTGAAATGTTGTTCTATAGCTGAGAAACTCCCCTGAAAACACAGCTTGTTCAAATGACAACCCTGTACTATAGAAAGCCCAATTTACCTATATTTGAGACTATTTTTCAGTGAATAAAAATGTGAACAATCTCTGAGGTTGAACGTTACCTAGGAAGGAAAGTTTTTATCTATTCATTACAGTGAGTCTCCTAAAATGATTTCTGGCAGGCAACGTTTTGTTAGGCTTATTTTTACACATACTTGAAAGAAAAATGCAGGTCTTAAATTCGTAATTTAATCTTGTTGCAAATTCAGACTTTCTTTCCAAAGAATCAGAATTTGTGAGATTTCACTAAATTTCACAAAACATAATATAATCTGTTCCTTCCACTGTTTCAGCAGAAAGCAACCAGTAACAGTGACACAAAGAGTAATGTGTACTCTGCTATTTTTAGGACAAATACAAACACTGCCAGATTCTTACTGAATGACAATTCCATGTTGAAGGCTATTTACCACCCTTTGTGAATGTGTGCCACCTAGAGCAGAGTCATTTTCTTATCAAAGTAGGCGAGAAGGGTTAGTTACAATAAGTTACTTGGCCATAAAATCAGTCTCTGTATCTTGAGTGGCTCAGCTGTAAGTGATTTATGCAGAAGGTACAACAGCCTGACGATACTGCCAAGATCCCAGTCAGGTTTTACTCCCAGCAGCTTAAGTGAAAAAAATATTATACCAAGACAGATTTGGTTAGCCAATAAATTTTAAAGGAGTACACTGTTATCTGCAGGAATCTTATTTTAAGTAGACAGAGTTGTGAGGAAAAAAATTACTTCTCAGGTCATGCATGGGAATCTCTCAAGTTTATGAGTTACCTGTAAGAGTAAGAAAACAATTTGGACAGCACAGAATGAGAAGAACAGTAGCATCTTACAGAAACTACCAGTTAGGAAATCAGAACATGGGGCCACAGGTCTGCATCAACATGAGAAAGATGTGGTATCTGACTCAACGTGCATATAAGAAGGAAAATGGCTCAGAGGGAACAGAGATCTTCAGAGGAAAAAAAAAATCTCCAGACGAGGAAACACTGAAGTTACAGTTAAGCCTTCACCCAGTGCTTTAAGAGGTCACCAGGAACAGCGGTCCAAATGTGTAATTCCACAGAGAGAAATAAGAAATACTCAGAGATTGCTCACCAGTCATTTTCAGACTCAAAGTAACAAACAGAAATGAGTCGTGCTCCACTTCCCACAGCAAATTTGTTCTCTAGCGGGGACCACTTGACGAAAGTCGCTGCACGATTAATTCTCAGGATCACCAGGGTTGGCTTCCAGACACCATCTTTCTGACTCCAGACATAGGCATTGCGGTCTGCCCCACAGGTGACGATGCGGTCACTCTTGGGAGCCCAGTCGATACCTGCAAGTGAGACGTGGTGTCATCTGCTTTGCCTGGCCAATGACAAGAGACGTCAGCCAGGTGGGCACTGCCATGGCAGGGCTAGAAGTGGGCTTGGTATCTTCCTCCCCAGCCCCAACCTTCCCCTCATCTATGGTCCTGATCATCACCTCACACGCAAAGGCAAGGTTTCTCTGCGAAGTTCTGTAACTCGGGATCCTCCACGAGGCCAGGCAGAACAGAGTTGTTTTATGATTGTGGAGGTTACAAAATTAAACAGGGGCATTCTACCACCCATTCACAGGTTTCTAAAGTGATCTGGTGTAAAGACCTTTTTCTTTTCTCGTTATTAGATTTTGGGGGGTTTAAAACTACCTTTATTCATTCATTAACAGACCTCACTCCATGATATCAACTGAAAATCTGCTACGTCACATCTAAATAAAACATCAGGGTAAATTAAAATAATCTTTAGTAGTGGGCGCCTGGGTGGCTCAGTTGGTTGGGCGACTGCCTTCGGCTCAGGTCATGATCCCAGGGTCCTGGGACCGAGCCCCACATCGGGCTCTCTGCTCAGCAGGAAGCCTGCTTCTCCCTCTCCCCCTGCTTGTGTTCCCTCTCTCTCTCTCTCTGTCAATTAAATTAAAAAAAAAATCTTTAGTAAACAGAGGCAAAATATAAATTGTGACTCATTATATATTCTTCTGAGGGTCACTGTCATTTAAACTAACCTAAATACCTTTTCTATATGCTACAGGTTCTAGAAAGGGACCCTGAGTATCTTTGCATCTAAACTAGGAAGAAATCTAAATATGTATGGATTATTTTTCATATTTGGCCAGACTTTTACTTATTTGATGGCTCCGTGAAGGATCAATACAAATATAATTCCACATTGAACATATAGAAATGTTACTAATAAATTCTTTTTTTTTTTAAGTAGGCTCCACGCCCAACATGGAGCCCAACATGGGGCTTGAACTCAAACCCTGAGGTCAAGACCTGAGCTGAGATCAAGAGTCGGACACTTAACTGACTAAGCCACACAGGTGTCCCAACTAATAAATTCTTACGATAGATATCTTCCTAAAAATTAATCATTATCATTCTTAACATAGGGAAAAAAGTAAAATGAATATAAATCAAAGTTTCCATTGGTCGTAACTCACAGTGACTTTAGTTGTATGAAGAGTTCATTCATTCTTTCACCTACAGGAATAGTCTGCTCAATTATTTGCACCACTGAGGGGGAAAAAGATATGGGGGAGTGCATTCTAAGTGATGTGTATTTTGACTGCAAGTCCATTCATTATAGGATAGTTTTGCAGCCCTCTTTATTAGATTTTAGGTTTTATTTATTTATTATTTTAAAAAGATTTTATTTATTTATTCGACAGAGACAGAGAGAGCACAAGCCAGCAGAGCGGCAGGCAGAAGGAGAGGGAGAAGCAGGCTCCCTGCCGAGCAGGGAGACCGACTTGGGGCTCGATCCCAGGACCCTGGGATCATGACCAGAGCCAAAGGCAGATGCTTAACCGACTGAGCCACCCAGGTGCCCCAGATTTTAAGTTTTATTTTTAACTACAAAAGCAAAACCTGCAAGAAACAAACACCACAAAGGAAGTAGACAAAGCCCTGCCCCCATTCTTATGTCCATACACATTTCTCCCCCAAAATGATATTAATACTATGGCAAACATTTTCTTCTCCTTTTTATAAATTAGTACTGGTTATGCATTATTTCAGAACATTGATCTTATCATAATAATTTCCCAAAACATCCCATTGTTGAATGCTTTGTTAGTCTCCAATCATTTATTTATTTATTTATTTATTTTTAAAGATTTTATTTATTTGACAGAGACAGAGACAGCGAGAGCAGGAACACAAGCAGGGGGAGTGGGAGAGGGAGAAGCAGGCCTCCCGCCGAGCAGGGAGCCCGATGTGGGACTCGATCCCAGGACCCTGGGATCATGACCTGAGCCGAAGGCAGTCGCTTAACCAACTGAGCCACCCAGGCACCCTTCAATCATTTATTAAAATAGGTAACATTGGAATAAACATTCAGGAACATACCTTTTTGTTCTGGTTAAAATGATCTATGATAAATTCCCCAAAGTGTGATGCAAAATATTGTTATTTTTATGAATGTCTTGTTCTCTTAACTTGATTACAAGCTTCTTGAAAATAAGAAGTCTTTGAAACTATTGTGGTGGGCAGACCCTAGGGAAGTCCCCTCCCTATAGGTGTGGGCAGGACCTGTGACTTGCTTCTCATCAATGGAATGGTGGAAAGGTGATTAGATGTACATGATTAGTGGACAAGATTACATTACATGAATCTTACAGCTGCTAGGAAATTCTACTCCCAACAACCCGAAGGAGTTTGGAAGTGGATTCTTCCCTGGTCAAGCCTCTGATGAGAACTCGTCCCTGGCTGACACCTTGATTACAACTTTCGAGACCCTAGGCAGGGGTTCCAGATAAGCCATGCCCGGACTCTTGACCCACAAAAACTGTGAGATAATAAATGTGCTTTGGTTAAGCTGCTAAGTTTGCAGTATTTGTTACACAGCAATAGAAAACAAATGTGTCCCCTAACATCCAGAATATTGCCTTATAATGAGAAAGCTCAGTGATTTTGTGATGATTTTGACAATCTAAAATTTCACCCCTTATTCCATATGATCACCACTCTGATTAAACACATAATGTTGTAAGAATTCCTGAGGTGCTTAAGCATGAGGCACTTTTAAAAATCAACAGATCCATACTCTCCAAAAAAAACACAAGGGACCGTATTCTGCTTTGTTTTATGCTTCTAGTCTAGCTACATCTTTCATTTGAGTATGGAAGCTGTAAAAACAGTCACAGCTTCAAAGTATTTTAGATGACATTAGCTTTTAACTCTTTTTTATTTACTTTTTTTATTCTCTTATTTTAAAATTTTAAGTTTATTCAAAAAAACCTTTTAAATACTATTTTAATTCCATCAGAAGGCTTTAAAGGCAAAGGAAGAGACTCAAGCATCTACCCTGTTTTTTCCATACTAACTATATATCCAGGTAGCCAAACAGTAGATGAAGGGAAGTGTCTCTTATAAATGTAACCAACTAACAGAAAGGAAATGACAGATTTAAAATACCACCACACTGCAGCCACTATTAAATGAATGGATATGGCCACTGATCATTGATAGTTGCTAGCATCATAGAACAATGACTAGACACCATGTGCATCCTTGACGAAAGAACTTCCTAACTCCCTACCTTCAACTAGCAATTTACAAGAAATATGAGGACAGAAAAATATGTAAAATACCACGGGCTTGCAATCAGTAAAATCCAAGTTCTAGAAAACACTACAGGACAAACAACCTGATTTCTCAGTTTTCTTCACAAATAAATTACAAAGTTAAAGAGAAGAAAGGGAACCTATAGACAAAAGACTTAAGAGATATATCAACTAATCACAACCATGTGTGCACCTTATTAAGGTCCCCATTAAAATTACTGTATCAGTTATTATTGAAAAGAAGAGTCCTTCTCTTTAAGAGACACAAACTGAAATATGAAACGATACAGTTTCTGGCATGTACTTCCAAACTATACAAGGAGGAAATGAGTTGAAAACAAGGTTGGCTGTGAGGTGGTAACTGCTGAATCTGGGTGATGATGGGTATACAGGGGCTCACTACATTATTCTTCCTTTTTTATGTTATCTGTTTAAAACTGTCCACAGTAAATTTTTCTTTTAAAGAGAGTGATCACTTTTAACACAAAAAAAGAAACTCACAGAAACAAACACCAGGACTTTGATTTCTCTTTGATGTTAACCATACTCTTTTTCTCTGTAGTAATGACTGGTCTTTTCTTCTAGAAAACTTCAGATTTCTTTCTTTTTTTTCTGTAGTTACTATCTTTATGAGAAAATATGTATGATCCTTGGTCTCTTGCCACAGAGTTATATTTAGATTTTTCCAACAAAAGTTTTTTCAGATCTAAAAAAAAATGTCATTTGAACCTTTGGATGAAAACAGGCCCAAGTTCAAAGGATTCCAAAAGAGAAGCAGATGAGAAGAAGAACATAACTATTTCATTTTTTTGGCTATTTCTTTGGTCTTTCACCTTAGCCCTTTCTCACTTAGAAGTATTTCCTAATGCTAAAATTCCAATTTAAAGTATGAATGTTCTTATTTTTAGGCCACAAGGCCACTGGCAAAGGAATGTAAAGAAAATGGGCCAAACCTAATAGAAATAAGGTCATGGGAAAGCAATAGCAACAAAAATAGAAATTATAAATTATGTCTTTCGTGCTAGCTCAGTAATATGGTCAGTTGGCTCTGATGCTCACTAGCATCACATACAAATCATTGGCAAAAACAAGAAGGGATGGTCATGAGTTTTTGCTGGGGAATACAATGGAAAGGGGGCAGAAGGTCAAAACATGCTGTTTTTCTCTGGTTGGGGGGAAGGATATCTTTAAGCTAATCAGTATGTTGGAGGACTAGAGGCAATTTCAGGGTCACAATTAAAAAAAAAATTCATTATCAGTCACTTTGCTGCCCAC
The DNA here is from genome assembly GCF_029215605.1 of Mirounga angustirostris. Lineage (NCBI taxonomy): Eukaryota > Metazoa > Chordata > Mammalia > Carnivora > Phocidae > Mirounga > Mirounga angustirostris. The sequence continues at coordinate 174,171,363 of NW_026991713.1, forward strand.
GTAAGAGCAAATGTCATTGTGAAGAGAGGGACAATCCAAGACTGCAGTGAAAAGTTTGTAATTGAAAAGTTATGGAGAGGGGCGCCTGGGTGGCTCAGTCATTAAACGTCTGCCTTCGGCTCAGGTCATGATCCCAGAGTCCTGGGATCGAGCCCCACATCGGGCTCCCTGCTCAGAGGGAAGCCTGCTTCTCCCTCTCCCACTCCCCCTGCTTGTGTTCCCTCTCTCGCTGTGTCTCTCTCTGTCAAATAAATAAAATCTTAAAAAAAAATAAAAAGAAAAGTTATGGAGAATAAGTTCTGACATGCTTGACCAAACTGTTCAAAGCAAGAGGCTGAATCAACGCTGCCAGAAAATGGATAAAGAAGAAATTACAGTAGTAAGGATCAAGGAACAAGAATTCTTTCTGAACACAGCAGTAAGTGAGTATGTTCTTTTAAAAATAGCCAGATACCACCTCACAAAAAAGCAATTCATTCTCTTGAAATCTGGTATCAGGATTTGGTTCACTGAATTCTGAAAACCATTAGAGAAATTCTCCATTTTTATCTTACTCCTCCTCCTCCCTTATTTGATACCTGCTTAATGAAACTCAGCACTACTCTGCTTGCCGCCTTTATCCATCTATTCATCGAGAGTTTTTGTCAAAGATGAAAGCTAATGTACACTCAGGAAACTGCCTCAGAGCCAATGCTTTAAGATCCTGTCTTCCATGAATCAACAAGAAAAGGATAAAAACTCAATGGAAAAATGATCAGGAGTAATGAACAATAAAGTCTGAGAAAGAAATCCAGCATGGCTAATAAACATCAGAAAATATGCTCAACCTTTTTATTAATCAGGAAAATGCAATTTCTAGAGACACAGCCTTTCACTCATCAGACCCTCTGATCGTATCAAGTACGTGTGGGATGGGGGAAGATAAGCACTCCCATACCAGGGGGCCAGGATGAAGGCAGTATGACCATGCCTAGCAAAGCTGAGCATGTGCACACCCCAGCAGTACAAGTTTGCCATAAACAAACATTCACGCATGTACAAAGAGACCTGCACGGGGATGATCGATTTAGCACCTCACTATCAGGAAAAACTGCAAACAACCTAAACATCCTTCAGTGGAGAGAAGAGTAAATAAACAAGGTATGAATTGTTAAACAGTGGTTAAAAGGAATAAACCTGATCAACACAGAACTCAGGAACAACGTGAAATACAAAAGCAAGCTGGAGATGCACAACATGACGCCATTTATGTAGCGCTTGAACATACCAGCCCAGAGTACTGACGACTGCTTACGAATACATATACGTGTACGCGCAAGTATTAGTAGTAGTATTGTTATTATTTTTATTTATTTGACAGAGACACAACACAGCGAAGAGAGGGAACACAAGCAGGGGGAGTGGGAGAGGGAGAAGCAGGCTCCTGGCGGAGCAGGGAGCCCGATGCAGGGCTCGACCCCAGGACCCCGGCATCATGACCCGAGCCGAAGGCAGACGATTAATGACTGAGCCACCCAGGCGCCCCATGTACAAGTATTAAAAATGAACTGGGACAATGTCATACCAAATTACAGACTGCTTCTGGGGGATGGGAACAGGACTGGCGGTGGGAGGGGACTGTACTGTTACCTTGAATAATACTCCTTATTATTAAAGCTCTGTTTTGGGGGCGCCTGGGTGGCTCAGTTGTTAAGCGTCTGCCTTTAGCTCGGGTCATGATCCCAGGATCCTGGGATCGAGCCCCACATTGGGCTCCCTGCTCATCGGGAAGCCTGCTTCTCCCTCTCCCTCCCCCGCTGCTTGTGTTCCCTCTCTCGCTGTCTCTCTCTATCTCTGTCAAATAAATAAAAATTTAAAAATCTTAAAAAAATCAAAAATAAAAAAAATAAAGCTCTGTTTTCTCAGTACCCTGGCACGGTTGTTAATTCTAGGTGGTGGCAATGTGGGTGTTTGTTACGTTACTCTTTGTCCTTTTCAGTATTTTGGAATGTCTTCCTCACCCCACAAACAACATACAGAAAGCGTTTGGAAGACACTGTGTCCCCTCACTTGGGAACACAGTCTGGCTTATGTTTTCCCACAGCTGACACACTAAATGTCTAGTTTTCACATTCTCATCTTGTCACCTCATCTAAGCTCTTCACTCCTCAGAGTAGGATCAGTGTTTTCCATACACTAGTGGAGTGCTGTGAACCAGCTGGGCTAAAAGAAGCACTTAAAAACTGAGATCACGGGACGCCTGGGTGGCTCAGTCGGTTAAGCGGCTGCCTTCGGCCCAGGTCATGATCCCAGGGTCCTGGGATCAAGTCCCACGTCGGGCTCCTTGCTCAGCAGGGAACCTGCTTCTCCCTCTCTCTCCCTCTGCTTGTGCTCTGTCAAATAAATAAAATCTTTAAAAAAAAAACACAAAAAAACCCCTGAGATCACTATGATGATTATTTTCTCAAGTTTTCTAAAGAAAACTCAGTAAATGCTGCATGACTTTAAATATTAAGGCAGACTTACTTTATCAGGCTCTTTATTTAATAGAAGAGTGCTCAATTTGCAAGTATCATCTTCCTTTACCTGTAATGTGTCCGTTGTGCTCCTTGAGTTCATGAGCTTTCACCCACTGGCTCCCGTTCTTCTTATAGATGTGGACTTCGTGATTATTGGGGCTAAGAGCAATCTCTGGAGGAAAAAAGTCAACAGTTAACACCTAAACTTGAAATTGTCACCAAAAAAGAGATATGTTACAGTTGTTTTTTTTTTTTCTTCTTCAAAGATTTTATTTATTTGTCAGAGAGAGAGCTGGCGTGCAGAAACGGGGAGTGGCAGGCAGAGGGAGAAGCAGGCTCCCTGCTGAGCAAGGAGCCGGATGCAGGACTCAATCCCAGGACAGGGGATCATGACCTGAGCCGAAGGCAGAGGCTTAACCGACTGAGCCACCCAGATGTCCCTGTTTTTTGTTTTTAGATTTTATTTATTTAAGTAATCTCTACACCCAACATCGAACTCACAACCCCAAAGTCAAGAGTCACATGCTCCACCAAAATGAGCCAGCAAGGCATGCCAAGAGTCGGCATTTTAAAAATAGTTTCAAGGAAGGAGTAAGAAATCTGTTTTAAAAAAATGGGTCCCGGGTGCCTGGGTGGCTCAGTTGGTTAAGCGACTGCCTCTGACCCTCCCCCCTCTCATGTGCTTGCTCTCTCTCATTCTTGCTCTCTCAAATAAATAAATAAAATCTTTAAAAAAAAAAGGGTTCCCAAGATTTACCCCTGAAAAATTCCTCTTATTATTTTTACCTCTACTTGGATCCCATATTTTAAAATGTTTTGTAGAAAAACTGAATTTAAAAATTCATTTTAGGGTGCCTGGGTAGCTAAGTTGGTTAAGGGTCTGCCTTCGGCTCGGGTCATGATCCCAGAGTCCTGGGATCGAGTCCCACATCAGGCTCCCTGCTCAGTGAGGAGTCTGCCTCTCCCTCTATCTCTGCCCCCTGCTCATGATATCTCTCTCTCTCAAATAAGTAAATAAAACCTTAAAAAAAATATTCACTTTACTTACTACAAAGCTACAGTAACCAAGACAGTGTGGTCCTGGAATTAGGACAGACATAAAGATCAATGAACAGAATTGAGAGTCCAATATCCTTCACATTTACAGTCAGCTGGTTATTGACAAGGGTACCAAAACAGTTCATTAAGGAGAGAATAGTCTTCAACAAATGGTGTTGGGACAACTGGAGAGCCACATGCAAAAGGATGAAGTTGGGCTCTCTACCTCACACCTTATACAAAAAATTAATTCGAAATGGATGCAAGATGTAAATATAAGAGCTAAAACTGTAAGACTCTTAGAAGAAAACATAGGTATACATCTTTGTGACCTTGAATTAAATGGTTTCTTAGATACAACAGCAAATGCATAGCAGCAAAAGAAAAAAACAAACTGGACTTTTTCAAAACTAAAAACTTTTGTGCTTCAGAGGACATCATCAAGAAAGTGAAAAGACACTCCACAGAATGGGAGATTTTATAAATTATGTATTGTGTAAGGGACTTATATCCAGAATATAGAAAGAACTCTTATCACTCAACAATAAAGACAACCTAATTTTAAAAATAGGCAAAGGAGGGCGCCTGGGTGGCTCAGTTGGTTAAGCGACTGCCTTTGGCTCAGGTCATGATCCTGGAGTCCCAGGATCGAGTCCCACATCGGGCTCCCTGCTCAGCGGGGAGTCTGCTTCTCCCTCTGACCCTCCCCCCTCTCATGCTCTTTCTCTGTCATTCTCTCTCTCTCAATAAATAAAAATCTTAAAAAAAAAAAAATAAATAAATAAAAATAGGCAAAGGATCTGAATAGACACTTTTCCGAAGAAGGTATACAAATAGCCAATAAACATGTGAAAAGATGCTCAACATCATTAGTCATTGACAGGGAAATGCAAATCAAAACTACAACAAGATACTACTTTATACCTACGAGAATATAGTGGGTACAGGGCTATAATAAAAAAAGACAGGTAATGGTAAGTGTTGACAAGGACACAGAGAAACTGGAACCTTCATACACTACTAGTGAGAAAGTAAAACGGCATAGCCATTTTGGAAAACAGTCTGGCAGCTCCCCAAAACGTTCAACATAGTTACCATATGACCCAGAAATTCAACTGCTAGGTATAAACTCAGGGAACTGAAAACATATGTCCACATAAAAACTGGTATGTGAATGTTCACAGCAGCGTTATTCGTAATAGCCAAAAAGTGGCTACAACCCAAATGGCCACCAACTGATGAATAAACTGATGAAAATATGGTATGTCTAGGGGGAGCCTGGGTGGCTCAGCAGGTTGGACATCTGGCTCTTGATTTCAGCTCACGTCATGATCTCGGGGTTGTGAGGAAGGAAGAGGGAGAAGCAGGCTCCCCACTGAGCAGGGAGCCCAACTCGGGGCTCGATCCCAGGACCCTGGGATCGTGACCCGAGCCAAAGGCAGATGCTTAACTGACTGAGCCACCCAGGCACCCCAATAAAGCTTTATTTTAAAGAAGACAGTGAATATAATTTAATTTTTAAAAATAACTCATGGGCACACTACTACACTTCTGTCTGTTCTTAGGGGTTTTTTTGGCCTCCCTCTTACATACTCTGTCACTTCGCTTGTTGTACTGTGCCTACTTCTAAGAGTCTTTTCCATCCCTTTCTAGTTGGTTGGAGCTAGAAAACTAGAAACTCAAGCTTATTAAAATAATATAGTAAATAGTAGCTAATACTGCTCTTAGCACATCAGGAGTAAACTATATGTCTCTGTAATAGCTTATTTTTAGGTCTTAGTATTCTGACTAAATATTGGAGGACTGTGACATCACTACACAACCATTCCAGACGCTGGGCTCTTAAGGCAATGAAAGATGCCTCTGATATAAACCATTCTCCAACTGGTACTGTAGAAAAAGATATGGACACAGAGCCAGAAGGCTTAGGTGCTAGCAATCGCTCTAACATTAACCACTGGAAAGTCCTTCCACTGGCAACTCTAGGCCTTGGTTTCTCTTATCTATAAACTAAACTGACCTAGTTTCCTTTCGAATCCATGGCCATGCCCTTTTCACATGTGACACAAGTATGGGATCCCTAAAAAAGTGCTTACATATAAAAATATCAAAGGCACCAAAATAAAGGAGTAAAATTAATAGCATACTTACGGGTACGATCCCTGTTCCAGGCATGACAGGTGATTGGCTCTAGTAAAAACTGATGCAGGGACATTATTCTTAGTGTTTTCAAAGGATAGAAAGCTGTAATAAGCAACAGAAAAAAGCATTTAAAATGGCAGGCAACACATATTTAAGTTGTCTGGGGATCCCAAAGTGTTTGGGGATAAATAAAACAGTACTGTCCCATTAAAAAATCAATCTCAATGTCAAAACTTAATCATTTAAATACAACAAGCATTGTAACCACCAAGGTATACTTTATTCTGTCAAGGGTCATCAAGGGACTCTAAAACCATGGGTTAAAGATTGTCGGGGTACACGATATTCACACAGTCTCAAATTATCATCCCACAGATTATTTACTAATTTCAAAGAGAGAAAAATGAGCCTTAACAACAAAAAAAATCTGGCAGTCACCATCTTAACCAAGGGATCAAACTTATTATTGAAAAGACTGGAACAATCTAATCTGATGGGAGGAAACACAAAGTACACATCATCACTTAAAAATAGTGACCACTTGGGGCGCCTAGGTGGCTCAGTCATTAAGCGTCTGCCTTCAGCTCAGGTCATGATCCCAGAGTCCTGGGATCAAGCCCTACATCGGGCTCCCTGCTCCACGGGAAGCCTGCTTCTCCCTCTCCCACTCCCCCTGCTTGTGTTCCCTCTCTTGCTGTGTCTGTCAAATAAATACATAAAATTAAAAAAAAAAAAAAAAAAAAACAGTGACCACTTATCATCCAGACCAGAAATGTTTAAGAAAGCAAAAAGGGGCATTATTAATTATGTTATGACAACAGGTCACAGGACTATCCTGGAGAAACCTGGTAATATGGCCAACCCACCTATCAAGTATTTCTGCCAAACATATTTGCTCTAAATCCAATCAAGACCCAGACATACTTTCCAGTTTAGAGGAAATAAAGGGAGGTGGAATTAGTCAAATAACACAAAGGGGGAATAAACAGTTCAAACCAGAATATATGCTATCCTATAAAACAACTGGCCTGTACTATTCATAAGAGGCAATGGGTGTGAAGTGGACTGTTCTAATTCAACAAATGAAACTCGATTGTAATCTATATTTTTAAAATAGCCATAGAAGACATATTTTGTACAATAAACAACATATGAATTTATACTACATAACAATATGAAGTTATTTTCAATGTCTTAACTATAACTGTTTGCCATTAGATAGGAGCACGTTCTAACCCTTAGGATATAAAGATGATGAAGCGTTTAGGGATGAAGTGTCATGATGTCTTCTGTAATTTACTTTCAATAGTTCAGGACAAGTAGATATATAAAGAGCAAATTTGGCAAAATGTTAACAACTGGTAAATCTACAAAAAAAGTATACTATACAGGTGTTTGTTACATTGCTCTTTAAACTTTCTACTGAAAATGAAAAGCAGGAATCTGTGACACACCATTACGCTCAAAGTCAAATAAAATTCTCTATTTCATAGATACCCAAATCTGGATCCACCAAAGAGGCAACCATTACCTGAAATAAGAGAAATTTTTTTCAAAAGCAGCCAGATCCTCCTCCCTTTTATCATTTCTAAGAGGCACTCCCACAACACTCTGAAGTTTCAATACACTTCAGTACAAGTCTTTAACCTAGGGTGGAGACTGAAATGTAAGACAGGAATTCTGATGTAAATAGAAAATGAATGGAAAGGACAGCAGAAGGTTATGAAGTGAACAATCGAAGTTCAGCAGACAAAGGAGAAATCAATCTCAGTGGAAAGCAGAAGAAATGTCTCTGCTAACTGTTGTAAAGGAATCCAAAGGTCAAAAAGAGATTAAGCACACCCTTAAATAAAACATAGGATATCTTGAACTGGCAGAGAAATGTCAGTGTTTCATATTCACTATTCTAAAGTGAAGATATTTATTTAGGTCACTGGGTTTTTATTTTTACATATTCCAGAAAGCAAACTGCAACTTTCATGTAAAGAAAAAGCCTCTAACTGGAAATTAAAAAAAAAAAAAAATGTTTACATGAATTCAAATGAGGCTGCTTAATGTGTTTTTTAAAACAAACATCCAGATGCTCACTGCATGATTCTCTCTTATATCTGATATCAGATGCTTACCCGCCACAACAGGTTTTACTCATAAGTTACTCAAAATAACACACTGTGTCACAAATATCTCCTTAATTAAAAGCAATTTAGTTCGAAAGCTGTATTTTATAAGCTCATTTGTTAATTAAAACAAAACTGGCCTACAAATAATTCAATGTGACTACATGCAATAAAAGCACATATTTCGTGTATAGTTAAAAAAGAACAGTTGCAAAGACTTTCTCATTCTTTAACTCAGTTTTTAAAAAAGGCTTAATTTATTTTTAAGTAATCTCTACACCCATAGTGGGGCTTGAACTTACAATGCCGAGATCAAGAACTGCATGCTCCACTGACTGAGCCAGCCATGCATCCCTCAACTCAGTTTTTTAAGCAAAGTTGCAAAGCTTTCAAAAGAGGTAAACATTTACATAATGGCATAATTACTCCTAAAATTGCATTTCTAAATTTGTTATATCATTCAAGTTCCATATTTGGACATACACTCAGACCTGTACTTCATTTATAATCATGTGGATATTGTAAGTCTGTAGAGTAAGACAACACTCATGTTTGTCAAATTTATAAGGCACCCAGTAAACACAGTCTGTTTTCATCAAACTCAGTGAGTGCAGGAGAGCAATAGCTGGAATCTGTACCAAGAAAAAGATACCTCCTGACACAGCATGATAATTCTAATTCTAAACTGTGATTAGTATTTAAGTGAAACCTGAAAACTTTTGTCTTAATGAGAGTAGATAGGAGAAAAAGGGACAGACAAAAAAGGCGGTGATACAAAATTGGACAAGCTTCTATTGCTAGGCTTTTACTATACGGAGCTGAAAGGAAAAATGACTTATAATGATTTATAGTATGATTCCAAGCACTCCCCCTACAACCCAACTCCTTTTTTTTACCTACCGCTTTGAATACAGTCAGTCTGATGTTTGGCTGCCATGGTCTCCGGAGCCAAGGGGACCTGGGTTTGAACCTTGGCTTGGTCACATACTAGCTATGAGACCCAGGGCAGGTCACTTAACAATACAAAATCTCATTTTTTAAAAATATGTAAAATGGACATGTCACTGACATCCCAAGGCTGTAGGTATGAGGATTAAATGAGGTAACATGTGAAAACATGTAGTACAAAGCCTAGCCCAAAAGAGATGCTGAATTAGTTCCCTTTCTTCCTTTGACCCAAGGCTTTTGAACCATCTCTAAAAGCACACACTGGTTATTATCCTCTGAACTTGGAAACGTCTACATATATTTTGAATTCTTGGCCCTGAAGCCTGAAAGTATTTGTAAAGATTTCAGCTCCCTGTTTAGGGTCAGTTTCCAACACTGTGATTCATCCAGTTTCTAATTGCTCTCATTACCCAACCCAGCAATCCCAGGTACTCCAACAAGGTCACCACACCCTCCACAAGGTTCAGAGACAAGGTTTCAATGCCAGGCACCAGCCTTACCAGCAGATCATTTTAAACTTCTTTATGCAGAATTTGTTTCAGCACAGGATTAGTTAACTAGATCAAAATACCGCCACTCTTCCTCCAAGCAAGTGTTTTATTTTTCCAAGATAATCCCCTCCTCTAATTGTGATAAGTAGATGAATTAACCTTGGAAGGTTTCCGAATACTCTCTTGGTAGGAAGCAGCCAGTTACACCCACTCCCTAACAGGGCAAAAACACCCTCCAGACTGATATCCTCTCCTTTTTTCCTTAGATACCTGAAAAACCCAGGACACACCTGAAACAAAAAGGTGAGATAAAACTGATTTAAAAAAGAAAACAGCAGAACTTGGATAACTTCGGTAATTTAGGAAATGAAGGGAAGTAGATAAAAAGTAGGTTAGCATTTCCTTCAAGTTCCAGAGCTGCGTATGAGAACAGATGGCTTTCTAATCAGATCCTAAGCTACAATTTATTAAGTGTCTACCATGTTCCCAGAAGTGTAGTTAAGCACAGGGATAGGGCCAGAAACATAAATACATCTGACACTTTCCTGGTCCTCAAGTCTGGGCGGAGGTGGGGGGGGGTGGGTGGGAAAGGAACGGAAGACGATATGCACAGAAAGCCCAAACAGTAGGAATAACGAGTATTTATTTATTTATTTATTTAGTTAGTTAGTTAGTTTTAAAAGATTTTATTTATTTATTTGAGAGAGAGAATGAGATAGAGAGAGAGCCTGAGAGGGGGGAGGGTCAGAGGGAGAAGCAGGCTCCCCGCCGAGCAGGGAGCCCGATGCGGGACTCGATCCTGGGACTCCAGGATCATGACCTGAGCCGAAGGCAGACCCTTAATGACTGAGCTATCCAGGCGCCCCTCACCCCTATTTTAAAAGTGAGATCGGGGCACCTGGGTGGCTCAGTCGTTGGGCGTCCGCCTTCGACTCGGGTTGTGATGCTGGCGTCCTGGGATTGAGCGGGAAGCCTGCTTCTCCCTCTCCCACTCCCCCTGCTTGTGTTCCCTCTCTCTCTCTCTCTTTTTTTTAAAGATTTTATTTATTTATTTGAGAGACAGAGAATGAGAGACAGAGAGCATGAGAGGGGGGAGGGTCAGAGGGAGAAGCAGACTCCCCGCCGAGCAGGGAGCCCGATGCGGGACTCGATCCCGGGACTCCAGGATCATGACCTGAGCCGAAGGCAGTCGCTTCACCAACTGAGCCACCCAGGCGCGCGGAATAACGAGTATTTATTAAGCACCTACTCTGGGCCAGGTACTAGTCTAGGCAATTAATGCAAATAAACTAACTTGATCCAAATACATAAGTAAATAATAATAATAAAAAATAATAATAATAATGATAGCCCTAAGAACATTCCTACTGCGGACGAGCAAACAGGGACTCAGAGAAGCAATCTTCCCAACGAAGTGGTGGTGCCGGGACTGGAATATGGGCAGTCCTACTGGAGGGGCCGGAACGTCAAAGGGGCCACATAAAAGGCTCCACGGAGCGAGCAGGGCCGGGTGTGTGCAATACTGACTTAAGAGAAGGCGGCACTCGCGCGGAGGAAGCTTCAAGAACTCGGGGGAGGGTCTTTCTGCAGTTCGGGAGGGCCCCCCAAGAGCTGAAAGACCGAGGGCTGCCCTACACAGGGGCGGGACATTCCAGGGTCGCCCACCGCGCGCAGTACCTATTCTAGATGCTAAAGAAAGGAACCTTCCGTCGTGACGCTCGACTAGGAGGAAGGTCATCTCATTACTACGATTTTACACATTGTGATAAATGCCCATCATAGAGGAGCGAACAGGGCTACGGAAGCGCAGGTAAAGGAGCGCTAATCCCGGCACCGAAGGAGGCTCGGAGCTGGAAAATCCCGAGAGAAGCGATCTGTGTGTGGGCACCCCAGAGGCTCGGCGGACCCCACGGAGAATGGGGATCCCCGCCCCTCCGGAGGCCGGGCCAGCAGACCCGGCCCGCCCCTCAGCCCCTGGGCGCCGCGGCCTAAGCCCCCGCCTCACCGCCCCCGCCTCACCGCCCCCGCGGGTTCAAGTCTGGTGCGAGGCCGGGCCAGTGCAGGCCGACAGGGCCAGGAGCTCGCCCTGCTGTCCCTTACCTGGGATCGGGGCAGTGCGGACCGCTCGGAGCGGAGAATTCGCGGACTCTGGTCAGTCGACGCGAACAGGCTCCGGCGGACGCGGGCGGAGGACCGAGGCCCAGAGGGAGCGGCTGACAGATTCCGGAAATGGCCTCGGCGCCTGCGCGGGGCGGCCGCGCGGTGGTCTGCGCACGCGCTGAGCTTGGGCGCGCGGCCGGGGTCCGCGCAGTTGCGGCGGGGGAGGGGCCGGCGTGTGAGGGGCCCCTTGCGAGCGGCGTCGTCCGCCGCCTCGAAGGTGGTGGCGAGGGTGGCGAGGGGCGTGGAGGGTTCATTTTTTTCTTCGTAAAGTTTTCTCAGACTCGCGGACCGACGTGTGGAGCCTTAACGCTTTCACAAGTGCTTTTGTCAGGAAATGAATTAGCGAGGGCTGAGGCCTTTTAGAGCGAGCCAGGGACCCGACGAGCGACTACGTTTTTCTCCCTTCAGAGAGAAGTTTCCCTCTTAGGAGCCAGTTTCTCTGTGGAAAGCCTCTGAGGCCCTCCCCGAGGAAGCTTCTCGACCTTTCTTCGGTCGGAATCACTTGTTCCCTGCTCCCCAAATGGCGCCACATTCATCACCCCCCCAAACACGTGGAGACAGTGCTTGCTCTGCAGATGCGGCTTCTACGAAATGCCCTGAACCCCACTTCCAGCTACACTTGGTGCCCTTGAACCCATAGACATCCTGGAGCAGCGCTCCTTTGGCCGGGGCTACTGGAGGTCACCAACAGAGTGCTTGGGGGGGGGGTTATGAGTTTGACCCCAAAATCCTGATTTCAGAGCCACACCGTTTTGTAGGGTTAGTTAATCCAGCTGTCCAAGGAGCACTAATGCACTGGAAGGAAATTGGTTTTGTTTTGCCCCATGGCTACAAAGTCTTTGGTCCCAGGGAGATGGAGGACAGACTGAGAGAGCAGAACGATCATTTTAAATTAATTACCCCCCTCCCAACATCTTGGCCTAGGAAGGACAGCACACATGGAAGCGAGGATTCCTCGTGTGTCTGCAAGTTACATGAACTAATCCAGAAGCATGTAGAGTTGGTATCCAGAGTCAAAATACCAACTGTTTTATTTAGATCCCACCTCTTTGCAAAAGACGGTTCCTTCTTTGAAGGAGTTTATAATCCGGATAGATGAGAATAACACGCAAATCAATAGACCTTGGGGAAGGGGTTGATAGAAGTTGGTGCCAGGGCTGGACTCCTGATACCTGGTCCAGAGCATTTCCCATTATCACGTCACGCCCTGGGTATACGAGCTGTTGGAGTTCCAAGGAGGGTGAGTTATTTTTAGTGTTTGTTTTTTAACATGCATAATCACACTGATCTAGTATGCCAAATGAGGATTCTCTTTTAAAAAATTAGTACCAGGGGCGCCTGGGTGGCTCAGTTGGTTAAGCGACTGCCTTCGGCTCAGGTCATGATCCTGGAGTCCCGGGATCGAGTCCCGCATCGGGCTCCCTGCTCAGAAGCAGGGAGTCTGCTTCTCCCTCTGACCCTCCCCCTCTCATGAGCTCTCTCTCTCTCAAATAAATAAATAAAATCTTAAAAAAAAAAAAAAAAATTAGTACCAGGAAAGGTGGTGCTTAGAAATGGGAGGAAGTGAAGGGTTGGATAATATCATGGAATGATTTTGTTTGCTTTATTGATTCAATTGGAATAAGAAGAGGATTGAATTGGAAATTGGTCAAACTTCAAGTCATCAAGTATTTAATGAGTACTCACCAAGTGCCAAGATTTGTGCTAAGAATTTCAATAGATGTATGGAAGAGTTGGGTAAGATCTTTCTGTCCTCAAGGAGCCCAGAAGCTAGGATAAGATCAGTTCACACATAATTTTAAATACAAGGAAATACACAATGCCTTAAACCTGGAAGATCCTACTTAATATTTGTTGGATGAAAGTACGAATGAATGAAATAAACAGTCTGAGATTTCAAAAAACACAAAGGTTACTACCAGTTGTGAGTGGGAGGAAGGGCTTATATCAGGAAAGTACCCAATCATAGGTCAGGAAGATTACATGTTTGCAAAGGCCTAAGGATTTCCATCTGCTCAGGAGGGCCTTGATTTAGTAGTATCCTGAATGTGGTTTGAAGGGTAAGAAGATTGGTTCTCCCTTGAACCCCAGCTGAGCAACAGTGAACACTACTGCCATTTGGCCTCCATTTTGTTGTTTTTTCTTTTTAAAAACATTTTTAAAGTAATCTCTACACCCGATGTGGGGTTCAAACGGGCGACCCCTGAGATCGAGAGTCACATGCTCTACCAATTGAGCCAGCCAGATTCCCCTCTGCTTCTATTTTGTATTTTCCATGGGTTAATGCCTACCACCTACTCACCACGAAGACTCTTGGAAATATTTATTGAATCAATGCCTATAAAAGCTATAAGCAAAGGACAAAAACATAAATGCGTACTCTGTTAATGCTTAATTATGCTTATTGCCCACTCCTTTAGATATTGTCCTATATGGTTCCAAGGAGGGAAGGTTTCCTATGGATAGGATCTTGTACAATTCAGTACAGAGGACTAAAAACTGCGTGCAAATTTTTGCACTCTAGGCTGCTTACCCAGTTCGTTTCCATAGCACAGGGATGGAACCACTTAGTTTGTGGGGTGTCTAGAGGCATAAGGTAGTCTCAGATGGTATATAAATACCCTACTATCACAGATACCATTCTTATAAGACAAACACATGAGCAAACTTATGAATACCACGTATTGTTTTCCTAATTTGGTAAGTAAAATCTGTAGTTCACCAACCTGTAAATCTGGAGGCCACGGCCACTTAACACATTTTGCTTCTGACGCCTTTTCCATGTTAGGCAAACTTAGGTTATTTTAATAGAAAGATAGTATGATGGAGTACTTAAGAGAGTTCATTGACATTGGAAATAAATAGAACTGGGTTCAAATTTTGGCTCTGCAGCTTACTATCTATATGACTTTGGAGAAGTCAATTTCTCTTATGTTCATCTGTCAAATGAGGATAATAGTTTCCACCTCTATAGTATCCACCTCTTAGGGTTGGTCTTAGGATTAAAATAGAGAATGTCTATAAAATGCTTGTCGGTTCTTGGCTTATTAAAAGTATTCAATAAATTGTGGCAGTTATTATTTGAACATAATGTACCAAGTTGATTGTCACAGTTTATTGTTTCCTAATTGTTTTCTTCCAGTCTGTGGCTTCTCTTCATTTATTATCTTAATATCTTTCAAAGAGCAGAAGTTCTTAATTTTGAGGAAGTCCATTTATCTGGTGTCACGTCTAAGAAATCTTTGACTAATCCAAGGTTATATAGATTTTTTTCCTGTTTTTTTCCTAGATTTTATATATTGATTGATAAACTTGCATTGTTGGGAAAAGTCCTACTTAGTCTTTTTTTTTTTGGTGGGCAGCAAAACAAAGTTTATTGGGTGATAGTAAAGTGATAGTACAAAGCTCCCGAAGAGGGAGGGGACCTGAGAGGGTTGACCAGTCCTACTTAGTCTTGACATTATTTTTATACGTTATTGTATTCCTTTGCTAAAATTTTTCTTAAGAATTGAGCAATTTAGGGGTACCTGGCTGGCTCAGTTGAAGGAGCATGCAACTCTTGATCTTGGGGTGGTGAGTTCGAGCCCCACATTCGGTGTAGAGATTACTTAAATAAATAAAACTTAAAAAAAGAATTTAACAATTTAAGGGGTGCCTGGCTGGATTAGTCGGTAGAGCATGTGACTCTTATCTTGGGGTAGTGAGTTTGAGCCCCACATTGGGGGTGGAGATTACATTAAAAAAAGTCTTTAGAGGCTGTAAGCAACTTGCTCAAAGACATACTAGCAAAAGTAATAACAAAAAAAAAAAAGTCAAAGCAAATACTTAAAAGAAAAAAGGAATCTTGGCTTATGAAGGATATTGTTTTGAAGTTTACTTTTCTTGTAATTCTTTTGTTTTTTTGGTTTTGGTATTTGAGTAATTCTGGCTTCATAATGAGTTCAGAAGTATTCTTTCTCTTAAGTTTTCTGGAAGAGTTTGTGTAGAATTGGCATTTCTTAATTTTTAAACATGGGAGTTTTAAGTTATATTTTTGTTATTGATTTCTGCCTTAATTGCATAATTTCTAGCTTAATTACTAATTTGTTTTTGCTTGCTTGTTTTGATTACTAAGAAAGGTGTGTTAATATCTCCCAAGTGTTGTGGAGTTGTCTATTTCCACTCTCTGTTATTTTTTTCTTTGTATATTTTGAGGCTATATTCTAGGTGCTTCTATGTTATGGAATCGTTATGTCTTGTGAGTTGGATGTTGTATCATTATGAAATATTCCTTTTTAAAAAAAATATTTGAGAGAGAGAGTGCAGGCACACCGGTGAAGGGAGGAGCAGAGAGAGGGGTAGAGAAGCAGATTCCATGCTGAGCAGGGAGCCTGACTCCAAGCTCCATCTCACCACCCTGAGACATGATACCTGAGCCGAAATGAAGAGTCACATGCTTAACTGACTGAGCCATCCCGGCACTCCCCCCATTTTTTTAAAGTGAGCTGTACACCCAATGTGGGGCTTGAACTTACAACCCTGAGATCAAGAGTCCCATGGGCTACCAACTGAGCCAGCCAGGTGCCCCAGAATATTCCTTTCTAATAGTGCTTTTGCTCCTCTGATATACCAGCTTTTTTTGGGTTAGGGTTTGCCTAGTATATCTTTTTTTTTCTTTTTTCCTTTCAACTTTTCTATTACCTTATGCTTTTAGATGTGTTGCTCATAAACAACATGCAGTTGCAATTTATGATTATGGTATATTTATCTTTTAACTGAAATATCGATTCATTTACACTTAATTACTGATATATTTGAATTTAACTCGATCATCTTATTATATGCTTTATTTTTGTCCTGACTTTTCTGTTTTTTTCCTCTCTCCTTTTTTGCCGTCTTTTGGATTTTCTTTTTTTAAGATTTTATTTATTTATTTGAGAGAGAGAATGAGAGAGAGAGAGAGAGCATGAGAGGGGGGAGGGTCAGAGGGAGAAGCAGACTCCCCGCTGAGCAGGGACCCCGATGTGGGACTCGATCCTGGGACTCCAGGATCATGACCTGAGCCCAAGGCAGTCGCTTAACCAACTGAGCTACCTAGGCGCCCTGGATTGTTTTTTATTATTCCATTTTCAAGAACTAATTTAGAGGTGTGCTGGAGCAGGCGCACACTGGCTCGGGAGAACAGTTTGTGCTCTCTTTTCCCAAATTCATGTTCAGTAACCTCTTATTGGTAGCTTGAAATTGGCCACCATGGGAGCATTTATACCATAGAGAGTAGCAAAGGCTGCAGATCAGGGCTTTCGTCCTACAGAGCACACCAATGATTAGTACTCTCTCTTCCTGGATAATGCAAAGGTCTTAGATTACCTTAACTCCATTATTATTCTTCTGCATAGTTATATACTATCCTTGTCATACATTTTAATTCTATTGTAAATACCGTGTATTTGCCATTTTCTGAAGTTCCTGTGGGATTGTTTCTATTACCAGCTTGTTGTTTTGACTGGTTCTCCTTTGTATTCTTGTCCTCTTATATGGTTGGTTATCAATGTTGTGTCTAACATTTTAATTTTTACATTATGTAGGAATAATTTGAGACCTAAAATGATTTTATCTTTGCCCAGATAAGATTTTCATTTTAATTTTGCCAAGTGCCTGAGGATGTCAGCAATCTGGGATCACCTTAATCTAATTTTAGGATTTGAGATTTTTCTGGGTCATTCAGATGATCAAAGCTGGGCTCCAATCCTTGAGAAGAATGTTCATCTTCTAATTCACATTCTTCTCAAGGATTGGATCCTAGTGTCCCATCCCAAAGCACAGATGTGATGGCTAATTTTGTCAACTTAACTGAGCCATGGGATACCCAGATATTTGGTCAAATATTATTCTAGGTGTTTCTGTGAGGGTGGTTTTGGATGAGATTAACCTTTTAGATTGGTAGACTGAATAGAGCAGATTGCCCTCCATAATGTGGGTGAGCATCATCCAATAGTAGCATCTATTTACCGCTCAATAGAACAAAAGGCTGACCTCCTCCTAGTAAGAGAGAATTCCTTCCTCTTGACGGCCTTTGAACTGGAACATTGGCTCTTTCTGGTTGTCCAGCAGTTCTGGCCTTCAACCTTGAACAGGAATATCAACTGTGCAGATTTTTTGCTTGCTAGCCTCCATAATCATGTAAGGCAATTCCTTTTACTAAGTCTTTTTTATATCTGGGTATCTACTGATATAACTGTGTATCTATATCTGTATCTGTCTTTCTGTCTATTTCCCATTGGTTTTGTTTCTCTGGGGATCCCTGACGACTATAACAGACGTTTGCCGGGACCCTTGTCCTTGGAGGGTCCTGAGCTGCATCTTTTGTCTCTATAGTATGATAGACTTTTAAAAGTACTGGTAGGCTCTCAACCACCTGGTCTAGAATCAACAAATAGTCCTTGGGGTGAAGCAGTCCTAAAATGCTAGGCTCACTCTCTGATATTCTCTTTTCTCTTGGATATTGACCTGGTATTTACTACCTTATTAGCTCTCTCTTATCTCTTATCTTTGTATATTTTTTCCACCTTTCTAGTTATCGCTAGTGGGAGAGTTGTCTGTCACCCTAGTCCTCCATTACCAGAATCACTTGGTAAGTAATTATTTTTAAAAATGGCTCTATTTGTGTTTTATTTTGCTAAATTCTATTGCATTAATTATATATCTTTTACACATTATCACATTGTTCATTTGCTTTGCAGTACATTTGTTGCAGGTTATAGGGAATATTTAATTCTCATCTAATATAGTGTATATCATCACATACTGCTGGCAAATGTAATCACTATGGAGTTTGTTAAGTGTTAAATAATTAGGTAGTGATACATGTAAGCATATAAAACGTTTATATTATGTGGAAATGTTTGGAGAATTGTTTTATTGGTGTTTAAGAGGGTTTTTAGTGATATTTAGAGAAACTGGTTAGAATTTTTGGGCAGGCAGTGCATGCATTCTTATTTCTCATTTAAAATAATCTAATATAGGCTCCTTTGATCTTAGACTTGTTTTCAGAAATGGGTTAACCTGGGACGACTGTAGTTCTAATTTGTATTATATAGTGTACTTTTGCTTTTCTGTGCTTATATCTCAGATACGTTGTGGGCTTCTTCTGTTGTCACAGTCCCAAATGAAACTGTTGGCGAAAAGTTGAGTAATTCTACACCTGGAGGGAAGCTAACCAACACAAAGAGTGCTTCTCCAGGAACAAATTTAAAGTGGTAGAAAATTGCAAGTCTGATGAATATTTTTGTCAGAGCACTGAATGAAATGACTGGTTTGCTTATGAGCATAACTGTTCTTGTTTGGTTCCTAGCAATTTTTTTTCTTTAAAGATGAAACAAAAATTTTTTTAAAGATTTTATTTATTTATTTGACAGAGAGAGACACAGTGAGAGAGGGAACACAAGCAGGGGAAGTGGGAGAGGGAGAAGCAGGCTTCCCTCTGAGCAGGGAGCCCAATGTGGGGCTCGATCCCAGGACTCTGGGATCATGACCCGAGCCGAAGGCAGACACTTAACGACTGAGCCACCCAGGCACCCCAAGATTTTAAAATTTTTTTCAAGTAATCTCTACACACCCAACATGGGGCTCGAACCCACAACCCTGAGATCAAGAGTCACACACACTACTCACTGAGCCAGCCAGGCACCCCTCAATTTCTTTTTCTTGATCCCAGGGCCAATCCAAGATCATTTGCTGCATTTAATTGTCATGTTTCTGTAGTCTAATATGATAGCTCCTTAGCCATTTTTTTCCTTTTCTTTCTTTCTCTTTCTTCCTCTCTTTCTTTTCTTTCCTTTTTTCTTTTCTTTTCTTTTCCTTCCTTCCTTCCTTCCTTCCTTCCTTCCTTCCTTCCTTCCTTCCTTCCTTCCTTCCTTCCTTCCTGCCTTTCACAACATTGACAATCTTAAAGAGTCCACACCAGTTATTTTATAGAATGTTCTTTAGTTGGGGTGGACACCACCTTCATCAAGTGTCAAACTCAACATCACAAACAGTGGCACAAATTGACGTCACGTGTCTTCTGGTGTGATGCAGTGGGTGGGACACAACTTTGCTTATATTGTATTCCCTGCCCAAAATGCATAATGTGAATTGAATTATGACAAACCTCTCTTGCCCTCCGAATAAAGTCCATACTCCATAACAAGTCATCAAGGTCTCCTATGTTCTGTCACCTTCATCTCTCACCATGTCCTCTGTGTGACCAGACACTCTGGCTCTCCACACGTCATCACCTTTACCCTCTTGGCTCCACTACTTTTGTTCAGGTGGTTCCCTGGGAATGAGCCACAGATGTTCCTTGCCTTACATGGCAACCACATTGCCACTTGCTGCTAATTGGCTTAGGGAAGGGTTTGTGACCCATTTCTGCCAATCAGGACTCAAGAAGTCTCTTAGGGAGCTTCTGGGAATAAATATGCTCCCTGAGAAAAAGGATGGTGAGGAAGTCTTTATTTTTGCCCTGTCTTAAACATGGTTGTGGGAAGATAGGATGGTTAGAGCTGTGGCAGCTGTCTTGATAGACCCAAGAGAAGAGTAGTGTGGAAAGGTGGAGACCTGGTTGCTCACACTGCACTAATTCCAAAACTGTCTGTGCCTGCAGGGGTTGGCGTGTAAGGTCACCGAATGTCAATTGCTTGCGCCACTGTAGCTCACGTGCTGCTACCTGGACCAAGCGCGCTCCAGCTGGTCCTCCCCACTCCCACTTTCCATTCCCACATGCTCTCCCTCCCCTTTGAGGGAGAGCCACTCCTACTCATACTTCGGCTTCAGCGAAGACATGATTTCCTCCAGGATGCCTTCCTTTATCTTCCAAGACTGGGCTGAGGGCCTCTCCTGTACCTATTCCCACAGTAGTCTTCCTAATTGCTAAACCTAATGCTCATAATACACTTTTCCCCTTGGTCTAAATGCCTGGTTACTGTTTTGCTGCCTATATTTAAAAGTCATGTGTGTGTTTGTGTGTTTTTTTTAATGTGCATAGAGAAAAGTTTTATGGAATCAGTGCTCCAAAGCTGCAAGATACTTTTTTTTCTTCTTCTTTTTTTTTTTAAAGATTTTATTTATTTGAGAGAGAGAATGAGAGAGAGAGAGCACATGAGAGGGGGGAGGGTCAGAGGGAGAAGCAGACCCCCTGCTGAGCAAGGAGCCCGATATGGGACTCGATCCCGGGACTCCAGGATCATGACCTGAGCCGAAGGCAGTCGCTTAACCAACTGAGCCACCCAGGCGCCCTCTTCTTTTTTTTATTGTTATGTTAATCCCCATACATTACATCATTAGTTTTAGATGTAGTGTTCCATGATTCATTGTTTGTGCATAACACCCAGTGCTCCATGCAGAACATGCCCTCTTTAATACCCATCACCAGGCTAACCCATCCTCCCACCCGCCTCCCCTCTAGAACCCTCAGTTTATTTTTCAGAGTCCATCATCTCTCATGGTTCGTCTACCCCTCCGAATTCCCCCCCTTCATTCTTCCCCTCCTGCTATCTTCTTCTTCCTCTTCTTTTTTTTCTTGACATATATTGCATTATTTGTTTCAGAGGTACAGATCTGAGATTCAACAGTCTTGCACAATTCACAGCGCTTACCAGAGCACATACCCTCCCCAATGTCTATCACCCAGTCACCCCATCCCTCCCACCCCACCCCCCACTCCAGCAACCCTCAGTTTGTTTCCTGAGATTAAGAATTCCTCATATCAGTGAGGTCATATGATACATGTCTTTCCTGACTGACTTATTTCACTCAGCATAACACCTTCCAGTTCCATCCACGTCATTGCAAATGGCAAGATCTCATTCCTTTTGATGGCTGCATAATATTCCATTGTATATATATACCACATCTTCTTTATCCATTCATCTGTTGATGGACATCTTGGCTCTTTCCACAGTTTGGCTATTGCGGACATTGCTGCTATAAACATCAGGGTTCACGTACCCTTTCGGATCCCTACTTTTGTATCTTTGGGGTAAATACCCAGTAGTGCAATTGCTGGATCATATGGTAGCTCTATTTTCAACTTTTTGAGGAACCTCCATACTGTTTTCCAGAGTGGCTGCACCAGCTTGCATTCCCACCAACAGTGTAGGAGGGTTCCCCTTTCTCCGCATCCCCGCCAACATCTGTCATTTCCTGACTTGTTAATTTTAGCCATTCTGACTGGTGTGAGGTGGTATCTCATTGAGGTTTTGATTTGGATTTCCCTGATGCCGAGTGATGTTGAGCTCTTTTTCATGTGTCTGTTGGCCATTTGGATGTCTTCTTTGGAAAAATGTCTGTTCACGTCTTCTGCCCATTTCTTGATTGGATTCTTTGTTCTTTGGGTGTTGAGTTTGCTAAGTTCTTTATAGATTTTGGATACTAGCCCTTTATCTGATATGTCATTTGCAAATATCTTCTCCCAGTCTGTCGGGTGTCTTTTGGTTTTGTTGACTGTTTCCTTTGCTTTGCAAAAGCTTTTTATCTTAATGAAGTCCCAATAGTTCATTTTTGCCCTTGCTTCCCTTGCCTTTGGCGATGTTTCTAGGAAGAAGTTGCTGCGGCTGAGGTCGAAGAGGTTGCTGCCTGTGTTCTCCTTTAGGATTTTGATGGACTCCTGTCTCACATTGAGGTCTTTCAACCATTTGGAGTCTATTTTTGTGTGTGGTGTAAGGAAATGGTCCAGTTTCATTCTTCTGCATGTGGCTATCCAATTTTCCCAACACCATTTGTTGAAGAGACTGTCTTTTTTCCATTGACATTCTTTCCTGCTTTGTCAAAGATTAGTTGACCATAGAGTTGAGGGTCCTTTCTGGGCTCTCTATTCTGTTCCATTGATCTATGTGTCTGTTTTTGTGCCAGTACCATGCTGTCTTGATGATGACAGCTTTGTAATAGAGCTGGAAGTCCGGAATTGTGATGCTGCCAGCTTTGCTTTTCTTTTTCAACATTCCTCTGGCTATTCGGGGTCTTTTCTGGTTCCATACAAATTTTAGGATTATTTGTTCCATTTCTTTGAAAAAAGATGGTGTTTTGATGGGGATTGCATTGAATGTGTAGATTGCTCTAGGTAGCATTGACATCTTCACAATATTTGTTCTTCCAATCCATGAGCATGGAACGTTTTTCCATTTCTTTGTGTCTTCCTCAATTTCTTTCATGAGTATTTTATAGTTTTCTGAGTACAGATCCTTTGCCTCTTTGGTTAGATTTATGCCTAGGTATCTTATGGTTTTGGGTGCAATTGTAAATGGGATCGACTCCTTAATTTCTCTTTCTTCTGTCTTGTTGGTGTATAGGAATGCCACTGACTTCTGTGCATTGATTTTATATCCTGCCACTTTACTGAATTCCTGTATGAGTTCTAGCAGTTTTGGAGTGGAGGCTCTGGGGTTTTCCACATAAAGTATCATAGCATCTGCAAAGAGTGAGAGTTTGACTTCTTTTTTGCTGATTTGGATGCCTTTTATTTCTTTTTGTTGTCTGATTGCTGTGGCTAGGACTTCTAATACTATGTTGAATAGCAGTGATAGTGGACAACCCTGCCGTGTTCCTGACCTTAGGGGGAAAGCTCTCAGTTTTTCCCCATTGAGAATGGTATTCGCTGTAGGTTTTTCATAGATGGCTTTTATGATATTGAGGTATGTACCCTCTATGCCTATACTCTGAAGAGTTTTGATCAAGAAAGGATGCTGTACTTTGTCAAATGCTTTTTCTGCATCTATTGAGAGGATCATATGATTCTTGTTCTTTCTTTTGTTAATGTATTGTATCACGTTGATTGATTTGCGGATGTCGAACCAACCTTGCAGCCCAGGGATAAATCCCACTTGGTCGTGGTGAATAATCCTTTTAATGTACTGTTGGATCCTATTGGCTAGTATTTTGGTGAGAATTTTTGCATCCATGTTCATCAGGGATATTGGTCTGTAATTCTCCTTTTTGATGGGGTCTTTTTCTGGTTTTGGGATCAAGGTAATGCTGGCCTCATAAAATGAGTTTGGAAGTTTTCCTTCCATTTCTATTTTTTGGAACAGTTTCAGAAGAATAGGTATTAATTCTTCTTTAGATGTTTGGTAGAATTCCCCTGGGAAGCCATCTGGCCCTGGGCTTTTGTTTTTTGGGATGCAAGATACGTTTTTTGTTAGTCTAAGCCAGGGTTCAGGAAGTAGAGGGAAGAATAGTCCCTTATAATAGCCAGCAGGTTTCCTTCCAGTCTTGTGATTTTACTGTAATAGGTTGGCCTTTTCACAACAGATCTCCAGCCCCACTTCCTGGTAGCTTATAGGTGGAAGGATCAAGGGGTCTTTGTGATGATTTTGTGATTTCTGGAAGCCCCAAAGGTATGCTCCTTGGGATAATCCAGACTTCCTGGCTTCCCAACAGGACTCCAGGATTGGTTCACATGTGAAAGGAGGAGGAAGATAATTGGTATTTTTTAATATACCCGGGATCTGTTTAAATCAGATGTAGTAAGACATACAGATATGAAATGATTGTCATGAGGGAAGTTTTAATATATTTTTTAAGATTTTATTTATTTATTTATTTGAGAGAGAGAGAGAGAGAAACAGCATGAGAGGGGATAGGGTCAGAGGGAGAAGCAGGCTCCCTGCTGAGCAGGGAGCCCAGTGCGGGACTCGATCCCGGGACTCCAAGATCATGACCTGAACCGAAGGCAGTCGCTTAACCAACTGAGCCACCCAGGCGCCCCATGAGGGAAGTTTTTACACTCACAGACCCATCCCTAGAAATAGGAGGCATGGCATGTCATGCCACCCAGGGCCATGTGGGAAGTGCTGGTGTAGACCAGGAGGCAGAAAGCATGCACACGTCTTTATTGTGGTTTCTGTGGGAGGGAATGGGTGAGGCAAGGTGAGCAGGCTTAGGATTGGCTAGTTTGAATAATTTCAGTAGATTCTGGATCATAGGAGCTGTCCTTAGTTGTCTCATATGTGGTCCTGGGATGATTAGGGCAGAGGAATAATGCCTCCTAGAATATAAGAACAAAAGAGAGGAGGTGATTTGGAGTATGGGCTCTGGATTGGTTAGTCTGTATGAAAGCCATTTGCTATCTGTAATGGGAGAGGCAGTGTCTCTTCAGTCAGGGAGGCCCCAGGTGGCAGAGGATCAAGAATACAGAAAAAAAAAGAAAATACAGTTAATATAATCAGTGATACAAAATTTAGCAGCCTTGAAAGCTAGCCCAGAACGTTTAGCAAAACCATTTAAATAGTCTTTGCTCCATTTATTCTGCAGAACCTGGTGCCAGTGCCCTGATTTTGGTCTTCATAGATACTAATTAATGCTATTATTCCGCGAGGCCACAGAGTATATCCTTTTAGACCTTCAGGCCATTCTGAAATTACACGTCCTTAGGCAAAAACAGCATATGTGGCTAAATGAAATCCAAATTCTTATAAATACTGGATCAGAAACCTTTCCTCATTCCTCCCAATGATGAATTTTTAGCTCTGCTGTTAACTGGTCTTGGGCAAGTCACTAAGCCCGTCTATATCTTCTCCCCCCAACCCTTCCAGCGAAGTGAGGGGCTGCTCTGAAATTCTTCACATGTGGGGAGATCCACAGGTAGACTATCCACCAGGAAATGATGGTGAGGTCTTAAAACTTCATGGAATTCCCCTTGCATTTCTCCAGTAAGAGGCTTGTTGCTGTCAGCTGCCAGGCTGACAGGCCAGGCCAAGCCTCCTTTGGGAGATCAAGTGTTAAGTCCTACAGAATGCTAGAAGAAACTTGGCAAGTGTCTGAGTGTTGTGAATAATAGGCTCTGTGCCAGGTTATCTTATTTAAACTTCACATTCCTCAGAAGCAGATACTGTTATT
The DNA here is from genome assembly GCF_029215605.1 of Mirounga angustirostris. NCBI lineage: Eukaryota > Metazoa > Chordata > Mammalia > Carnivora > Phocidae > Mirounga > Mirounga angustirostris. The sequence continues at coordinate 174,196,608 of NW_026991713.1, forward strand.
ATTCCTCATTTAACAGTTGAGAAAACAGGAGGTGAGATAGGTTAAGTTGCCCATGGTCTCACTGCTGAGAAAGTGGAACCCATATTTGTCTGACTTCAAAGTATAAGAATTAGACTTATTTTATGTAATTACAGAGGTGAAGAGTAGATCAAAATGAGGGCAAAATGCAGGGAGACATATTCTGGCTCAATGTTATTTTGAACCATGATTGTCAGTCAAAACTGTAATGGGCTTTTCTCACTGGAAGGATTCAGGTCCAAGTTGGATTACCATTTTTTCAGGGATGTTATTAAGGGGAATCTCCAGTTGATTGAGAGATGGACTATACACCCTCTGAATATCCCTTTGAGCCCTAAAATTGCAATATATGTAATTCTACAGTTGTGTGATTCACACAAATCAGTTGGAGACCCCACCGCCAGAGGGCAGTGTCTTCACATTTGATCCATTTGTACAGGAGGAATCAAGTGGTTCCCTCTGGAACTGTCTAGAGTGTGCCTGGTGTAGAACTATCACAGGGGTAAAATGGGCCAGTGTGAAGAGAGAAAGAGGGAGTCACCACCGGAATGTTAATATCCCTTCCTTTACCAGCTGAACAATGATTTCTGCCTGCCAGCGCATTCAAAAGAGGTGAGAGTGCTTAAAGTCAAAGGGAAGACACCATTTCCAGGGAGTGGGGTGGGGGCGGAGGTGCTGTTTGAGGGCTGTGCACTGGCAGGGAGCCCTCATGGTGCTGTCTCCTCCAGTCCTGCACTTTAAAGACTAGGACAGTGAGGGGAGGAACAAGGTCCAGGATGTTAAAGGTGACAGCGGAAACCCTTTCACACTTGGGAAGGTTGAAGGACCCAGGAATATTCAGCCTTGGAGAAGAGAAATCTTGGAGGGACATGAGCACAGTCTGCCATTGAGGTCGTTCTGCAGGGTATCAAAATGGTTAAAAAGTAGATGCCATCAGGGGGCAGGTCTCAACTTGACTTAAGGAAGAACTTAAATCTTGATTTAAGGAGAACTTGCCCGTGTCTGAACATCCTGGGAGATGCCGAGGTGGAGCATGTGGGGGCCTTGTGGGTCTTTAGCCTGGATAGATCCTATAACATCCATTCAGGGATTCTGTAGATTTCTCAGCTTTACGAAACCTGGTTAGTCTTCATATCTCTGGTCTACCCTTTCAAAATTTGCAGTGAACCTCACCAAGACGGCGTAGTTCTCATGGTTTCCAATAGAAATAAGCCTGGGGCGCCTGGGTGGCTCAGTCGGTTAAGCGACTGCCTTTGGCTCAGGTCATGATCCCAGGTCCTGGGATCAGCCCCACATCGGGCTCCCTGCTCTGCGGGGAAGCCTGCTTCTCCCTCTCCCACTCCCCCTGCTTGTGTTCCCTCTCTCGCTCTGTCTCTCTCTGTCAAATAAATAAATAAAATCTTTGAAAAAAAAAAAAGAAAGAAGCCTGTGAATGAGGATATAGGGATAAAACAGAATTCTGACATATTGTAAAAATTGCCTTTGGATTTGGAAGCCGTAGAAAAATAAAATTTCTTCACTTACAATCTCCAGGCTATTTTTCATGTTTCTTTTATTTAAGCTGCATTGGGACAGGGCATTAAAATTGTCCACACGAGGAATTACTTCTAGAAAACAGCCGAGGCACACAGACATTACATATTCCGTCTTTGACATGAACATGTAGGATCTCAACTAAAACAGACCCACTGTTACTGTTATCCAAGTGCTTACACAGCTCGATGCAGTCTCAGAGAAGCCACACTAATTTTAGTTCCTCTAATGGCTGGGTATTTACATCCTCAAACCCTTTACCCCCACAGCTATCTTTATTCTGTAGCACCTGTCTCTTTCTGGCTTGCACTTTCTTTTGCATAGTAAACATTCTCAGGATATCTCGTTTTCTATTTTCATATGTTTTTCCTCTCAGTGGTCTGCTGTTGAGATCTGTGTCACCCTGGAAGAAAAAAAAGAGAGAGGGTGAGAAAATCCTTGTGGCCCAGAGCTGGGAGTTCTGACATCTTTGCCTCCTTCTTGCTAGAGAGACAGTGTCCCCGAGATGCCTGGGTTGCAGCTGCGCAGGCTTCTTTCCTCATAATGGACACCATTATTGGGTCATAGCTGGTTCATTTTCTGTGAGGTTGTGAAGGTTAGAGACACCTTTGGGCCTGGGGTGCCTAACTGGGCCTGGACACCATACAGGCCATTGAGAGAGTTGGAGTGCAGTCCCCTGGGATACAGTGCTCACCACGAGCCTGCCTGTGGTGTCTCATGAGGGACCCACAGCCTTGTTTTGCCATTGTGCTATGTCTTCCCAAGAAAGAAAAGCTACTGCTCATCACATCCCACACATGGATTTAAAAATTTAGCAAGATTTCCTTAGGGAAATTATGGAATACTTGTACCCAGTGGGGCCCTTCACAGCCTCCCGCATGCCTGTCCTGCTAGCTTCGTCTCCTTCCACATCCAGCACTCTCCCCTCTTCTGAGCTCTTCTCCCCTAGTCACACTGTTCCCTTGTATGCATCTGACCTCTGCGCTTTGGCATATGTTGGGTCTTCTATCTGGAATTCCTTTCTTCTCTATCTGGTGAGGGATCAATTTTACTTACTCTTTTTAATTTCCATTAAAAATTTTACTTAATATCAGAAACAAATACTTTTATAAAATACTTTAATCATGCATTTGGATGTCATGACAGTATGAACTGCTGTAAAAATGTCTATAAACTTCCTCTCAGTTTCTGTACTTTTGTTGTCTCAGGCAGGTAACAAACGGGCTGCTCATTGAGTGGCACTGCCTTAGACTTTTCTTAGACTTTTTCCTCCGTGGACTGCTCTACCCAGCCACCTCAGTTTAAACCAGTCACTTCTCCCCTGTGATCCTCCCAGGTGAGATGCAAACATAGCATCACAGAATGTTCACTCACAGCCTTGTGGTGACATGTGCTGCTATCTCTTCACCAGTTTCTGAGCTCCACTAGGGAAGATGTTCTTTCTTACTCATTATTCATCTCTGCATCTCAGAGTCCAGGCCTAGTCCATATTCGGAGCTTGGTCAATATTTGTGGGGCTGAATATAAAGCCACTTTGGAAAACTAAACTCTTGTGGGGTCTTGGATCAGATGCTTAAGACATCTCATGGCTACTCATGGCATACCTAGCCTTGTGACCAGCAAGGGGAAATGGGATAAAAGAGCTTCATCACCTCTGGTGCTGTTGGCAGGACGGTGGCCTTGTGGTGTGGAGACAGAGCTGTTGGACCAAGAACAGCACCCCAGGAATAAACAGTCACCAAGCCAGGGCAGAGGATCTATTTCACAAGATGGCTAATCCTGGAGGCTGAGATTTAGTAGGTGGAAGGACTGAAATACCTCCCGAGTCTGGGTGGTGCAGGGAACCTGCTGACTAACCCCTGCCAAGATGAGAGTTCAACAGAAGAGACCCCTTGCAGGTTTTTGCTCCAAGAGGAGATGGTTATATATTAATTGTAGTATTCATCCAAAGGCAAGCCTCTGGTTTCCTTAACTTCTTGAGCTAACCATTATTTAAGAATTAGAGAATAAAGAAAAAGATTATCTCCTATCTTTTGTTTCCTCCCTAAGCAAATGGTAAGAAAAGGCTCAGCTTGAATTCAAAGGTCAGTGGGGTTATCACTTTGGACTAAAACCCAAACTGACCCAGTACTGAAAGAGAGCTGTGAGTGGGGAACCTTACCCTCACTGGGGGGGCTGATCCATCAGGATGTTTGAACACAAGGCCAGAAGAAAATTCCCATAATCCATGGAGGTTGGACCATCGGTACACTGAGACTTCAGCCCCATCCCCTCCCAACCTAAACCAAGTCCTTGATCTTGAGTTGTCCTGCTTAATCCTAAACAGAGGGCAGCCTTATTCATCTCTGCAGTAATTAAAATAAAAGACAGTTTGCCTTTCCATAGCACAAGGTTTGTATGACCATGAGCAAGTCACTGAACTTCTCTGAGCTCATTTTCCTCACCGGACAAATGGAGATATTTATATATCTCCTTACCATAGGATAAAGAAGATAGTGAAAGACATTACCATGTGCCTAGTTCTGGTAAAAGTAGGAGGAACCTCTGTTCCCTGGCTCTGCCTTTCTGTAAGGGGAGATTTCTGCTACAGCGTTGGTTCTAACACACCTGATCGTACATCTGGTCACCATAGGGCTGGTCAAACCACAGATGCTGGACCCACCTCTGATTCAGTAGGTCTGGAGTGAAACATAAGAATTTGCATTTCTAACAATTTCCCAAGTGATGCTGATATTGCTGCTGGTCAAAAAGACCGCATTTTGGGGTAACCACTGCTCTGGAATAATGTTCTTCACCTCTCTCCTGATCTTTCCCTTGCTCCACTCACGGGAAGAAGAGTGGTTTATCCTGTGTTTGGAAGCAGGAACCAGTAAGGAAGGGATGAACCCCATCTGGTCTCTCCTTTTGGATCTGCCTGTAGGTTTGATGAGTTCTGGTCATCCCTCCCCTTGGAGTAGGGGTTGCTCCTTATGATGCAGGGCTGTGGTGGTTCAGTTCTGCAGGTCCCTTAAATTGTGGGGTGAAATACAAGGATGACCAGGTTTGATACCCACTAAATTCTTAATCTAGAATTATAACAAAACTAGCATTTTGACTTTTATATATTTGTTTCCTCTATTTTTTTTCTCAGTTGATTCTGAATTAAAGAAAATAGGAAAGGACTATTTTATATTGTCCCCTATGGGACAGTGCTCAGAAAAGTTAGCTGCAAATAATTATTATTAATGTAAGAAGTCTAAATTCAACCAGTATTGATGAAATCCTCAGGAATGGGGATGTGGGGATGTGAAAGATGAATACACACCGGCTGTAAGCTTGCAAATGTCCCGTGGTTCTCCAGTGAGAACAAGCATTAGCACCTGTCTGTCAGGCCTAATGTCAAGTGGCATCAGGCTTGGAACCTGCCTTCAGAAAGCTTCCACCCAGATGGGGGAGCATCATGACCCCTAGCATCTGTGTTACAGGTGGACAGCACCATGCCCGAGGGCTTCGGGAATGCAGAGAGGGAGTGTTGCTGCTGAAGGGACCGGGGAGCTTTGGAATTCCCACTGCATGAGATCAGGGCACGGCACACAGGAAGCATTGAAGTCAGAAGGAGCAAAGCAGGAGCAGGGAAGGGAAACATGGAGCATGGGCATGGAGAGTGGAGTCCATACCTACTACTGGCTGTGGGCTGGAACGTGGAGAACCTCACTCCTCAGAAAGGGTTTTGGTGGAGCCTGTCTTGGACACCTGGATGATCTCCACAGAGGTGATGCCTTTGCCAGCCACGCGGTGTCTGGTGCGCAGCTTGTTCAGGGCGGTCTCTGCCATGCCGGCCCGCTCCTCAGCGTCATCCAGCTCGTGCACCGTCTTTCTGTAGCGAGCCAAGGTCTGGTTGGCTTGCTCCTCCTGTGACAAAGGCATGGTGGAAAACAGGGTGTAAACCTGGCTGCTTCGGCTTAAATGTGCATCATTATCAGTTCTACACAGACACGTAAGAGTCCAGCCTTTCAATACTTTCAACTGATTCTTTTTTGTCCTTGACATCCGTAACTCTAAATAAAATGTGCTCTGTTTCTGCTTCTGTCATTTGTGGTTTCAGGCCTCAGCTAGTGGTGCCCCACTATGAAAGATGTGGGTTCAGCACTTTCCCTAGCCCCCACCACACATCTCCCATCCCCTTGTCTCCCCAAGAGAGTCAGAGTGCTGCTTTGGTTAGAACCATATTCACTGTCAGCCTGGTCTTTATCGAACCTTTTGGGAAAGGCATTGGTTGCGTGGGTGGCTGATGGATTCGATGGGGTAGCCCCAGCATTGGCAGTGAACAATGGCAGGACCAAATATCTATGTCGGGGTGAGGGTGGAGGGGCGGTTGGTGCCGGTAGGTGGACGTGTGGTGTAGGGTTGAGACGTGAAGCCATCCTTTGCTACCCATTTGACTTGGATGTTAACATTTACTAACATAACATAAATATCCCACTCTGGGCTGTTTCCTCACCCGTGAAATAGACTAAGAATATCAGTTTTCCTGCCTTGTGTTGGGAGGATCAAATAAGGGAAGGGTCTTGTGTGTAATAGTATGAGCAGGAAAGAGAAGTTATGCTGGCAGAGGCTGCAAGGGGCGGCAGAAGTAGGATATAAGGCAGCCAAGACCTCCCAGTTTTAGAGCACACCTTGCAGTGGGCACCTTAGTTAGCATGAGTGTTCTTAGGGGATCTTTTCATTTTCTACACGTTCTTATCTTCAGTGCGTAGTGTCCAGTCTGCTTCCAACATGATAGCGAGAATGAAGTGCCATGGACACGAAGCTCTCGGGTTGTCTTTTGGCCAATACCCGATTCCTTCCCTGTGGTTAATTCTAACCAAGTCTTGAGACCTGGGCTGGGAAGGGAGGGCATATTAGGGACACGCAGTGGGCACCTACCGCTTCTTCGATCTGCCGCTTGTAGACCTTCAGCTTGTTCTGCAGCTTCTCCACCAGCTCCTGCATGCGCTGGTTGGTCTTGTGGTCCTCCTCCGTCTGGAAGACCAGCTCTTTGAGGCGGCGCTCATTCTTCCGCAGTGTCTTGACCGTCTCCACGTGCTGTTTCTGCTCACCATCCAACTCTGTCTCTAGTTCCTTGATCTGAGGGGAGAAGAGAGGGACATGGCTGAGGAAATGCAGTTTTTGAACTTGAGAGCTCAGTGGCCTTGGGTGGGGTTGTCATGGCTGCCATGTCCACTTCCTCCCCAGAGGAGAGCAGGCAAGCCCTGGCCAGGAGGGTCAGGTGGGTTCTGCCTTCCATGTACCTGCTGTGGTTGTCAGATGGGTCCCTTTCCCTGAGCCTCAAGTTTACTCCTCTGGGAAGTGGGGGAGGCAGAGGCTGGACAAGGTGACTGAACCTCCTGGCCCCTCTAGCTCTGACACCCCACAGGTGAAGACTAACGCTTCTTTTAAGTAAGTAACAAGGGAGGAACAATGTTGGAAACAGACCTCCGTCTCTTCTTGGTGGTGAATCACGTTCTGGGGGAAAGGTGGCAGGAGGAGAAGGAGAGGAGACCTTTGTATAAATAAATTGCAGCTCTTGTCTCAACTTCCTTTTCCTTCCTAGCATCTGAGTAACCCAGTTCCTCATCAAGCGCTGGGCATGGTATTTTTGGGAAAAGGCCCCTGCCCAGCCACGTCTCCCCTGTCTCTCTCCTGGCTTAGCTCAGGGGCGCCCTCACCCTGGCTTCCAGTTTCATGATCGTGCGCTTCCCTCCTTTCAGAGCCAACTGCTCAGCCTCCTCCATCTTGGCCTGCAAGTCTTTGATGGTGATCTCGTAGTTCTTCTTGATTTTCTCCAGGTGCATGCAGTGGTCTTGCTCTTGCCGGAGTTCTTCCGCCATGCGGGCAGCCTGTGGGAGGGGAGAAGAGTGAGGGGCTGGAGCTGGGTTCCTGTGCAGCCTCACAGTGCTTGTGAGAGATGAGGGACCTTGTCTTCTGGTCTCTGGGAGACCAAGTGGTGGATGAGTGCTGCTGGGTTTTGGTAGAGGGCATGCCCCATGCTCCTGGGTCCCTCTGAGTGAAAGGGGAGGAGGCAGGCACATGCACTCACAATCAGGCCTCTCAGTCCATAGACTCCACCAGCCTGGGGCTCTCCAGCCCATCTTTGCTGTCTCCTCCATGAGGCACACAGCACAGAGGGTAGGAAGAGCACAGATCTGGAGGAAGAAGATGAAGGTCTGTGTCCAGCTCCTGTGTGGCCTTCAGCAAGTCATTTTACCGTCTCATTCTTGCATTCCTTCCACAAATATTCATAGAAGATCTGCATACTGTGTATGGGTCTGGGCTCTCTGGACATAGCACCAAATAAGACTAGCAATATTCCTGAGCTCCTGGCATTTCAATCAAGTGCAAGGAGCCTGGCAATAAAATCTGTATTCCCTCATCTTTAAAGTGGGGTACATGGTTTATGCCACTCAAGGTTGTGTGTGTCCCCAGAGGAACACTGGGCAAAACCACTGGCAGCACGTCCTGCTGAATCTGCCTCTGAGCCCCTGGACATGGCATCCATCTTCCTTTCACGAACGCCCTCCTCAAGGCTGGTTTAACACTCCTCCTTGCCAAAAGGCCTGCCCAGAAAAGCCCACTTTCAATGGCTCCTTTGACCCATTTCCCAGGCCTCAAGCACTGATCTCTCACATGGTCATGCGTAGCTTGTAATTACTCCTTATTTTTATCTCTTTGGCTTTTCAGAAAGGCCTCCAGACTCCCCAGAGCAAGGACCACAATCCTAATTGGCAGGGCCCTATGCACAGTGACCCTTGAGGGGTGGGGGTGGCCTTCCCTGCCGAGTGTGGCCTGGTCCTCAGCAGGCAGCTTGGCCTGGGGCACCCAGGCCTTTTCCACCAGCACCAGGCAGCATGCACACTTACATCAGTCATGGCTTTCTTGGCCCTCTCGTCGGCCGAGCGGAATTCACTGATGAGCTCCTCGTGCTCATTGGAGATGCGCTGGACATCTGACTCCAGCTTACGCTTGACCACAAGGAGGCTTTGGTTCTGGAGGAGAAAATGAAGACATCGCCGTGACCTGGAAGTGGGCATAGCCCTTCCCGTGTCCAGGAAAGAAAAACAACCCTCTTCCGGACACATTTGCCAGGCCCCTCAACAGGCTCCCTGCTTGGGGTAGGGTCTCTCCCTGCATTTTTCTCTGGGTTTTAGAGCAGAACTCATGTCACAAGAAATCCAAGAATAATGTCATTTAGGCCTGGGGTGGGTGGCAGCTCTAGAACAATCCTGAACTCAGAGCTGGGAAAACCCAGGTTCAAGCGGCAGTACTTCCACCTGTGGATAAATTCTTTACCTCTAGGTGGTCCCCACTGTTGACCACGGATAAGCCACGGAACTCTCTGGGTCACGGTTTTTCATTTGAAAAGTGAATGTCAGACTTTGGAATATTCTAGATCCCTTCCAGTTCTGAAGTTCTGTCCTCAGCTACACTGAAGATAAGGTGATCCTTAAAATTGGCTAAATCATCAGAATCTCCTGAGGAGTTTGAATTTAAAAGTTTAGATTTCTGAGTCCCACCAGAGACCCACTGGATCAGAATCTCCAAGGGAGAGTCTGGGAGTCTGTCTTTGAAAGCTCTGCACAACAGTGTGCGTGCACTGGAAATGGTTAAGATCATCTTATGTTATGGGCTTCTTGCCATAACAAGTAATATCTGAGGTGAGGTGAGTTCTGAGGATTTCCCAAGTGGGGACACTGTCTGCCTCTAAGTTCTGAAGGGAGCCCACAGGATTTGGGCACCATCCTGGCCTTGTCCCAGTGCCCCAAGTGTGAGTCTGCATAGCACCCCCCAGGAAGCCACCATCCTACCTGGATGTTGACCTCGTTGTGCCGCTCGGTGATCTCCACCACCTCCTGTTCCAGCAGCTTGCGGGAGCGCTCGCTGCCCTCCAGGCCTGAGCGCACCTCCTCCAGCTCCGTCTGCAGCAGGCTCAGGCGCCGCTCCTGCAGGTTGTACTGCTCCCGCAGCTCCTCGTGCTGCCGAGCGTCCTCATCCATCTGGACCTGCAGGTCCTGGGGGGCAAGAGGACCCGGCCTGAGCCAACCTTTTGGGCCCTGGCATGGTGTGGGGCTGGCCAGGCCTGAGGGTGTCCTGACCTTTATGGACTGGGCTCAGCAGGGAGCTGGGGCAGGGCTGGGGAGGTGGAGGCCATAGAGGAAGAGAGTGCAAGGTGTAGACCTGCCCTTGGGGAGTTCACGGTCTGGTTGAGGCCTATCTGGCCAGGGCCCAGGTGTCCAGAGGATTTGTCCAGTGGGCAGTTAGCATGAGGTCAAGGCTTTTCTGATGATAGAGCACCTGGTGTTTCCATCAGGGCCTTCTCACGGAGGCCTTCCTCCATGACCTTGACCATCACACCCCTGCTGGCTAATCCACATCTCCCTTCTCCTGGTCCTATTATCGCTCTAGAGCACTTATCATATTTTTTTGTACTACAATTTTATTTATTTGTTGTTTGTTGCCTATCTGCAGGGCTGTCTGTTTGTTGTGTCCATTCTTGTATCCCCTAAACCTAATACAGTGCCTAGACCGGGCAGGTCTCTTAATAACCATGTGTTGAATGCATGGATCCAGCTACAGGTGCTTGAAAGACCAGCCTGACAGGGATAAAGGAAGATTTCAACTCTATGTTTATTTCTTAAGGTGAGTGGTGGGTATAGGGGTGTGTATTATGTTCTTTATTTTTCTGTGCCTGAATTCACTTTTAATAAGTCAAAAATGACTTTAAAAACCAAGACAGGCGCAACTCTCTGTTTTCCTGTTTTCTTCCCTCTTTTCGGTGGTGGTTGGGGCCTCTCATGTATGTAGTCCCCAGGTCTCCTGCTCCCTGGACTGCCAGACCCCCCACGTTGTCACTTTCATGCCTCTATCCTAGCTGCAGACATGCATACATTTAGCTTCCTGGAAGCCTGCAGGCTTGGGGATGGCTTACTTTGTGATTATTCTTCCTTCTCCCAGATTGCTACCTTGATTTGCTGTTGCAGCCTTTTCAGTGTCTTTACAAGTTCACTGTTGTTCTTGTTGGCATGGTCCAGCTGGATTTCCATCTCATTCAGGTCCGTTTCCATCTTCTTCTTGAGCCGAAGCGCCTCTGCCCGGCCCTTGGCCTCCGCTTCCAGGCTGGCCTGCAATGACTCAATTGCCCGCTGGTGGTTCTTCCTGCAAGTCCAAACAGAGAAGGCCTTGGCATGCTGGGCCCGCTGGTCAGGCTGTGCTAAACCTCCCTAGATAAGAGGTCTGAGAGCTTCAACATGGATATGGCCACCATATTTGAAATTAGACCGTATCTCCCCTTAAACATGTAAGTGGGGGAGTATTGTGCTTTGGGAAAAGAAACGAAGGTCAATGTTTACCACCTATCTTTTGGGATCTCAATTCATTTAACATGCAAAACAGCCTTGCTAGGAAACTGAGGCTCCACGATGACGAAAAACATGGCAGAGGTTTAGCCCACCATGGAGTCAGGATTGAAACCCAAATGCTAGCCTGTTTTTTAAATTACAAAATGTGAGCCTTGGCCATACAGGTCAGATTTATGTCTCTCTTTAAAACAGCAGTCATCGCTTGATTGTATATACTATATTTAATTTTATTGTAGTCAATGTAATGAACATTTTCATAAAGCCCTCATATAAGCTGTGCTAATCTCCTTTCACAGAAGGGGACCAGAGGAGGTAATTTAGATGTCCAAAAAATAGTTGTTCCATTGAGGGAGATAAATGGGTAGCACATAAAGATCCTGTCACCTGCCCCACGCTGTGTTCACCTCTGCTCCACCCGGAACACCTTTTGTGTGCTTGCACATTACTGGATTTGCAGCACTTTGAGATGTATTTAATTTCTAGACATGGGAGAAGGTATCCTAACATTCTCAGAAGGGAACAAAATTTTGATTCACTTTGATTTAAAAATAAATTCAAGAAGAACTATAAAACAGGTTGAAAAAAATTAAAGAAGATCTAAATTAATGGAAAGACATATGTCTTCATGGATAAAAAGACCTAATATTGTTAAGGTGGGATTCACTGCAATCCTTGTCAAAATCCTAGCTGACTTCTTTGCAGAAGTTGACAGGCTGATCCTAAAATTTATATAGAAATGCAAGGGACCCAGAATAACCAAAACAATCTTGAAAAAGAAGAACAAAGTAGAGGACCCACACTTCCAAATTTCAAAGCTTACTACGAAGCTACAGTAATCGCAACATTGTGGGGGTGCCTGGGTGGCACCATTGGACATCAGGACTCTTGGTTTCATCTCAGGTCATGGTCTCAGGGTTGTGGGATTGAGCCCTGTGTTGGATTCCAAGCTAGGCATGGAGTCTGCTTGAGATTCTCTCTCCCTCTCCCTCTGCCCCTTACACTTTTGCTCTCTCTCTCTCTCAAATAAAAACCTTAAAAAAAAAAAAAAAGACATTTTGGTCCTGGCATAAGGACAGACTTATAGATCAGTGAATCCAGAAATAAACCCTAGTCAATTCATTTTCAACAAGGTTGCTAAGACCATTCAATAGGGAGAGAACAGTCTTTTCAGAAAGTGATTCTGGGACAGCTGGATATCCACATGCAAAAGAATGAAGTTGGACCCCTACTTCACATCTTCTACAAAAATTAACTCACAATGGATCAAAGACCTAAATGTAAGAGCTAAAACTATAAAACTCTTAACTAATCTGGGAAACATAGGCAGAAATTTTTGTGACTAGATTAGGCAATGGGTTTTTAGATATGACACCTAAAATACAAGCTACCAAAGGGGGGAAAAAAACCAGATACATTGGACTTCATCAAAATTAAAAACATTTGTGCTTCAGAGGATATCATTAAGAAAGTGATAAGGGGGGGTGCCTGGGTGGCTCAGTCAGTTAGGCGTCCGAGTCTTGATTTTGACTCAGGTCATGATCTCAGGGTCCTGGGATGGAGCCCTGCATTGGGCTCCCTGCTCAGGAGGGACTCTGCCTGAGATTCTCTCCCTCTCCCTCTGTCCCTTCCCCAGCTCGTGCACTCAGTCTCTCTCTCTGGAATAAATAAATCTTTAAATAAAATTAAGAAAGTTAAAAGGCAACCCACAGAATGGGAGAAAATATTTGCAAATTAAATATCTGATAAAGGAAGGGTCTAGCATTCAGAATATATAAAGAACTCCTACAACTCAACAATAAAAAGACAGCCTGGTTTTTAAAATGGGCTGAGGACTAGAATAGACATTTCTCCAAACAAGATATGTAAGTGGCCAATAAGCACATAAAAGATGCTCAGCATCATTAGCTATAATGGAAATGCAATTCTAAACCATGGTGAGATACTACCTCATCCACTAGGATGGCTATGATAAAAAAGATAATGATAAATGTTAGAGAAGATCTGGAGATACTGCAGTCCTTAACACAGGGGATGTAAAATGGTGCAACTGCTTCGGAAAAGGATCTGACAGTTCTGGAAAAAGTTAAACATAGAGTTAATGTACGACCAGAACTAGGTATATATCCAAGAGAAATGTAAACCTAGATCCACACAAAAACTTGTATATGAATGTTCATAGTGGCATTATCCATAGTAGCCAAAAGGTGAAAACAACTTGAATGGCCATCAGCTGATGAAAAAATAAAATGTGACCTGCCGAAACAATGGAATATTATTCAGGAATGAAAAGGAATGAAATACTTCCTGACACATGCTCCAACATGGACGAAGCTTGAGAACATTCTGCTGAAAGAAGCCAGTCACAAAGAACCACATATTGTATGATTCCACTTATGTGGAATATCCAGAATGGGCAAGTCCAAAGAAAGTCGTTGGCTAGATTAGTTGTTGCCTCAGGCTGGGAGTGGAGGTGGTGGGGAGATATGGGGGCATGACTGCTAAGGGATATGGGGTTTATCTTGGGGGAGGGTGATGAAATGTTCTAAAATTGTAGTGATGATTGCACAACTTAAAACCATTCAATTTTTCCCTTGCCATGGGCAAACTATATGTAAATTATATCTCAAATCTGTTGCAAACTCTCTCTCTCTCACACACACATGCATGCACCACATAGTGGCATAGCTAGATATTTAGGGTGGGGGTCAGATTTAGCCTGATGGCTGCAGAGTCATGGGGCTTCTCTCCCCAGTGGCTCTCCTACAGCCTGTAGGAGTGATTGTGGGGGATGTTGTAAACTCAGGAAACCGCAGTGCAGGGAGATTTCAGACAGGCAGTTTAGGAAGGGTGCCAATGTGGACAGTTGCAACTGTGTTGATCTTCCCAGAATCATAACAAATCATATTTCTGTAAACCAAAACCTAGTGCTGGGTCCAAAAGTTTCTTAGAACCTCAAACAGCAACAGAGGACACTGGATTAAAAAATCTCTAAATCCAGCACTCCTTGGCACCCCAGCAAATCAATTCTTTTCTGTGATGTGGTGGATGTTCTCTGAGGGTTCATGAATGTTAGTGGTGACATAGTTATGTGGTTTTGCAGGTTACAATGTACTTTGATATCTACCATCTCATTTAATCCTCCCCATACCCCAGAGCCGGGATAAGGAAGCTATCATTCACATCTGTTAGATGGGACAATTGCACCTATCTCACGGGGGGGGGGGGTTCCTAATTTTTTTATTGTGGAAAAATGCTTGTTAAATGAAATTTCCTATGTTAACCATTTTTAGGTGCACAGTCCAGTGGTATTAAATATATAATGCTGTGCTGCCCTTGCCACCATCCATCCCCAGAACTCGTTTCATCTTATAAACCTGAAATCATGTCCCCATTAAACACTAACTCCCCCCTATCCTTCTTTCCCCCAGGCCCTGGCAAATACCATTCCACTTTCTGTTTCTATGACCGTGACTGCTCTAAGTACTTCCTGTAAGTGGAATCATACAGTATCTTTTTGTGACTGACTTCTTTCACTTAGTATAATGTCCTTAAGGTTCATCTATGTTATAGCAGGTGTCAGAATTTCCTTCCTTTTTAAGGCTGAATAAAATTCCATTGTATGGGGGTGCCTGGGTGGCTCAGCCGGTTGGGCGTCCAACTCTTGATTTGGGATCAGGTCATGAGCTTGGGGTCGTGAGATCGAGCCCTGCATTGGGCTCCACACTCAGCAAGGAGTCTTGCTTCTCTCCCTCTCCTTCTGCCCCTCCCCTAGCTCGTGCGTGTGCACACGCTCTCTCTCAAATAAATCTTTAAAAAAATTCCATTGTATGTACAGACCACATTTTGTTTATCCATTCGTCAGTGGACATTTGGGTTGCTTTCATGCTGTAGCCCTTCTGAATAATTCTATGAACACAGGTGTATAAATCTCTCTTCAAGACCCTGCTTTCAATTCTTTTGGGTAGATACCCAGAAGTAGAATTGCTGGATCATATGTTAATTCTATTTTAAATTTCATGAGGAGCCTCTATACTGTTTTTCACTCCATTTTACATTCCCGCCAGTGACACACAATGGTTCCAGTTTCTCTACATCCTCGCCAATGCTTGTCATCTTCTTTGTTTTGGATAGTAGCCATCCTACTGGGTCTGAGGTGGTATCTTATTGTAGTTTTGATTTGTGTTTCCGTAATGACAAGTGATAGTGAGCATCTTTCCATGTGCTTATTGGCCATTTGTATATCTTCTTTGGAGGAATGTCTAGTTAAGTCCTTTGTCCATATTTGAATTATTTCAGGTTATTATCTCATGGGGTTTTGTGATCACTTAAGTACTGTATTTCAAAGTATTCACCTAAATTGCCTAAGGTCACATGACTAGTGGGTGGCGGAGGCCCAGGTTTCTGGACTCTACTCCATCATGCTACCTCAAGTCAGCCTCCCATTGCCTTAGCCCCATACCTCGTAGCTTCAAATTCCTCTTCTTTCTCATGGATTCTCCGGTCGATGTCAGCTTTCACCTGAGCCAGTTCCAGCTGAATTCGAATCACCTTGCTCTCTTCAACCTGTCGGGAATATAAACATCAGTCTTTCTGGCCAAGTAGGTGCGTGGTCCCTGGCCAAGGGTCCAGCCTCGAAGGTGATGGCCACGTGGTTACCTCCAGGGAAGACTCAGCTTCCTCCAAGGCCACCTGGAGTTCTTCCTTCTCAATCTCCAATTTTTTCTTCAACTTCTGCAGCTCATGCACACTCCGTCCTCCCTCACCCAGTTGATCAATCAGTTCCTTTATCTCCTCTGAGGAAGGAATATTCTCATTAGTAAGGCACATTCAGCTTCCCAGGGTAGCAGTGTGGCATGTGGCTACATTGCTACGTCAGGGCAGAAGCAGGCACTGCCAGCTTCACTGTATCTAAAGAGAAGCAATATACTCCCAAGTCATAGACTCAAGGCGCATCAGGGCTCGGACATTGGAGAACAGTGGGTTCAAGCTCCTCATTTTATGGATGAGAAGCTGCGGCCCAGAGGAGTGAGCAAGCACAGAGCAGCTTTGGGGCCAGTGCCCAGGACTGCCCGGGCCTGTGAGGCCTTCAGTCAGGGCCTTCTTTTCTCAGAGAGCCCCTTCTCCTCTCTGCCTCCCTGCCACCAGGTCTGAAAACCCACCTCACAAGAAAAGAGCCTTTCTGATCTCCTTCCTCATTTGGGAGACCTCTCTGTTGCCCACCCCAAGGAACCCCCAGGGGCCTACAGCACTTTGGAGCGGTCACAAATCCCAGTCCACCACCAGAGGTGTCCAGGAAATGTAAGTGTCCTGATCAATCCGTGACCCAACTCCATTTCTACATCAAGCCTCCTTGAATTCAGAGACATCTCATTTAAGCCAGGGTCTCCCTGCCTGGGTTTCTAAGTTCCAGAATGCTCTCTATGGAGAGCATTAGGGGCATCATCTAAGTCTCAGCTGTTGGTGTCCATCTGTGCTGGCGTCACAGACACACCTGCAGCCGACATGGCTTCCTGTCACCTGTCCCTGAACGTGGCGGCTGTTTCCAGAGCATTCCCCACTGCACTGCTCTGGGACCATGAGGAACGCTGTGGTGCTGCTTTACACCCTCTCAGCCCAGGCAGGCTGTTCGGCACTCTCCCCCATGGCTCCCACCAGGCTGGGGCTACTTTACAACTTCTTTTCCTCACCTCACCTCTTAACCCCTGGGTTACCGGAGAGTTTTATCATCTGCACCAGGAGCTGGCGGGAGGGTGTGGGTGGGGAACAGAGGTGGGTAGGGGAGGAGGCAGGGCTCTGGGCCACTGGTAGGGACCCTCAGCAGTGCCTCATCATCACCTCCCTCCTATTTTCTGTCCTCTCCTAGTCCAGACAGCCTTGATCTGGGTGTTCTGGCTGTTCCTCCCCAATCTTAATTCGTGTATTTATGTTCAAGTCCTTTAGTACTTAGACTTTTGGGGTTATAAAAGCAGGGCCTTCATACCTCAAATGCCGGGCTCTCACAATTCTCCCCTGTAAGCTGACAGCTCCCCAGGGAGTGACTGCTAGGACCTTGGGCAGATTTGGGGACGATCAGGGACCCTCTGCTTCTACCCTCCATTGCAGTGACCCTACATCAGGCATCTAACCTGAACTGAGGAAACCCTGTATGGACTGAGATTTCGTTTGCTGCTCAGCACAACAGGGATCCCAAAACAGTTCTTGAAAATAAAAATACTGACATCTCTTACACAACTGATTTTGTGATTAGAAATGTGCACCTGCCAGCAAACAATGCAGTCAGATCTCTGAATGGCACGATGATCTTCAACAGATAGGCAGCATTCTTCAAATAGTATCCAAGAGAATGAAATTCCAGCCCATACTAGGAACTCTTACACGTGTATGTATATTATGTACATATGATAGATCTAAGGGCTCAAATACACAAAATCGACCGAGCCCGTATTTGTTTCAGCCACTCTACTGAGTGAAGATTTCACACATCTTGTTTCATTGTCACACCAACCTTACAAGCACCCAGATCAAGGTTGTCTGGACTAGGAGAGGACAGAAAATAGGAGGGAGGTGATGATGAGGCACTGCTGAGGGTCCCTACCAGTGGCCCAGAGCCCTGCCTCCTCCCCTACCCACCTCTGTTCCCCACCCACACCCTCCCACCAGGGTATCCTGTAAGGCAGGATCTCCCTGACTTATAGGTGAGGAAACTGAGGCACGGAAAGGTTAAGTGACTCACCTGCTTGAAGTCCTGCTGCTGAATGCCCGAGTGCTTCTGCACAGTGTTGGTAGTATGTATTTATTGGTTGCTTACGATGTGCTAGGTGCTCAAACCCATGACGCACTCAGGAGGAAGGAGGCCCTGTGTCTTTGTCCCTGCCCTCCGACTCACCCTGCAGAGTCTTGTTCTCCTTCTTCACCGACTCCAGGTGCTCCAGGGACTCCTCATAGGCAGTCTTGATCTTGAAGCTCTCTGTCATGTACATGCGGCACTCCTTCTGCGAACTGTCTACCTCCATCTGCAGCTCTTCGCACTTCTGCTGCCACTCGGCCAGCATCTTGTCAAAGACCCGCTGCTTCTTGTCCAAGGCGGCGGCTGCAGCGTTCGCCTAGGGAGAGACGGGGCTGGTCTCCGCGGGTCTGACTCTCCAGCCCCTTCCCCTCCTCTGCTCTCCTCCCTGCCTTCCCCACCCCTCCCCAGTAACTCTGGGGACTGAGAAATAATTCCACAGGTATGGCACAAGCACGGGGCAGGGAGTCTGGGAAGAGCCTCGTCCCACTCCTTAAGCTTCTACTACTAGATGTGCGAGCTTGGGCAGTCCGTCTTATCGTCCCAGGCTCAGACTTTCTTAGGTGTAGAATGAGGGCTCTGGGCCACGGCAGCCTTCCCGGATTTAAACATTCACCCAACTCTCCATAGCCTATTTCTCTGTAATTTACTAATATGTGTTATACGTCGTTGCCCAACTCAGAGATGGGTTTGGTGTTATTTTTCTTGTGAATCAAAGCTGACTTTTCTCAGACCTTATTTTTCATAGACCATTCACTTTTTTCATAACTGGCAATTATGTATTTGCTGTGGTGCAATGTTGGGTTTTGTAAATTTCTGCTTAATTTCTTACTTGGGCGGGGGGAGCAAACGGTTTTCAGGTTTTGGGACTATTTTCCTGAAGCCTCTCACGTGGCTGTGACCCTCTGCCTACATGCCCGTCACCACTGGCATGAAGTGGTTGCCCTCTCTAGACCAAGATCAGGTTGCTGTGTGCCAGGGGAAAGCTTATTTAATTCGGCCTAGAGACTTGCAGATCAATCTGCACCAGGGATGCAAACAAGAATATTTAGCCACACAAAGTGTGTGGGATGTGGTTTGCATGAGGAAAAGGAGAAGAGAGACAGTAGTTGCATGACTTCCTGGGACTAAGTTTTGTCCTCATCACAGACCTATTTGAACAGTGGCTTGTTGAGTATTAAGATCAGGCAGGAGCCTGTGTCCAGGAAGCTTGAATACAGACGCTGTGCTCCATCTTGTCGGGCCAACTCTTTCTTCTTGCTAAGCCCAGACATGTGATAGTTTCAACCAGCTCCCTGGGGTCCCTTGGACCCAGCAAGCATTTAACCCCCTGACCTTCTCCAGATCGATGGTGAGGTCCTCGACTTCTGCCTGGAGTCGCTGTTTATTTTTCTCGAGGGAGGCAGCCCGGGCTTGGGCGGCTTCAGCTGTCTCTTCTGCTTCCTGGAGCCTGGCGGCCAGTTTCCTCCTGTGGGCGAGGGCAAGAGAGGCCGTCAGGGAAACACAAGAGCCCGTGGGCTGGGGGCTGGGTTTGTGGTGCCACAGTGGAGAAGATGCAGACAAAATAGAGAGTGTTTAGAGGAAAGCAGTCACTGTCCGTCTGTCTGTTCATCCGTCCATCCATCCATCCAACAACTATTTATTGTTTCTACTCTGGGTCAGGTATCATTCTAGGTATTAGAGAAACAGACCAAGACCCCTGCCCTCATGAAACTTCTGCTCTAGTCGGGGGATAGACACAGAGACATAAGCACCATGGAGAAAATAAGGCAAGGAAGGGGACACATGAGCAGAGGAAGAGGAAGAGGAGGGCGAGGATCCTGCGTGTGTCTGGGGAAGAAGGTCCGGGCAGAGAGAGGTGAGGGGTTGAGATTCAGCCTGAGCTTTGGAGTGGGATTAGGTAGGCAGCTCCTGGACATTCTCAAGAGAAAATAGAAAAGGGCTGGAGGGCAGGAGGTGGGGAGTGGCAGGATGTAGATTTAGGCTCAATGTATAAAGAGCTTTTGATAAGAGATTTATGTCAGCTGGAGGCCACTGTGCGTATTGCTGTCTTGTCGCCACAAATGCCAGTGGGCAGGAGGCACCAGCAAGCAGGCTGGGGTCCCCTCCCTGCCCGCCTCAGGATGGCTCACACACAGGGCTTCCCGTGGGCAACCGAGCCAGCCTGTTCCTATACCTGGAAGGCGGCTCAGCGCCACATTCACGTCTCCACTCTTATTTCCTCAGGCCTGTCAAGCAGAGTATCCACTTTCCTAGTTTGCAAATGAAGAAGAAAGCTCACAAGATTTGAGGGCGTTTAGCACAGAGCAGGAGAACTGCCAGTGTGAGGGCCCTTGCTGCTGAGTGTGGTCCACATACACTCAGCATCACCCAGAGGCCTTGCTCCAGACCCACCAGACCTGTGGACGCTTCCCAAGCACTTTAGGGGCAGAGACACCCTGCCTGGAGGTGGAGACCCTGCTCCTGACCTCCCTGCTGGGAGCCTGAGCACTTTAGGGCAGAGGACGCAGAGAGCCTTGAAGAGGGAACCCGAAGGCTGGGTATTCTGCCAAGGGCACAAAGTGGGCTTCGCTGTCCAGACACACATCCCCCCCTTCAAGAAGAGCTGGTGAACTGCCTTCTCCTGGCTGTGGTCCTGGCCTCCACAGTGGCTGACATGGTCAGACCCCTGCCCACCCACCCCCCCAGCGCCACCCCCACCCCAGCCTTCCTGCTCTCCAGTGCAGGGTGACACTCACTTGGTCTCCTCCAGCTCCTCGGTCCTCTGGATGGCATCGGTCTCATACTTGGTCCTCCAGGTGGTCACCTCAGTGTTGAGCTTGGACACGAGGCGCTGCAGCTCTGACTTTCCTCCCTGCTCCTCCTCCAGCTGCTCCTTCACCAGGTCTAGGTCATGCTTGGTGTTGGCGAGACTCACCATGGCCGTGCTGCGAGACTGCGGGGACCAGCCGAGCCTGTCAGAGGCCCTACTGGTCCCTATGGCCCGGGGACTTAGATACACACAATGTTGAATCAACATTGCAGCAAGTAAAGGGGGAAAAGGACACCTGACTCTACAACCCAAACCATTAGGGTTTATTTTCCTTGTTTTGTTCCAGTTACTGGCCACAAGGATATGGAATTTTGTGTTTTCATTTCTTTGTACACATGGCATAATACCACAGTCTTGTAGTTAACTTTTTAACTTTTTATTGAATCATATTTTTCATGTTCCTTCTACATCTTTATAAGCTGTAACTTTCTTCAGAAAGACAGCTCCCTCACCCCCACCCCAGCCCCAAACAAACCTTGGATTCCTCATCCAGCTGCCTCTTGTAATCGTCCACCTGCGATGTCAGTGATGTCTTTATCCGCAGGATTTGATTGAGCCGGCTCTGGGATTCTTCGTATTCCCGGCTCAGCTCCCCATTCTCAGCTGAGTGAGAAGGGAATGGAAGAAATACTGGATGGAAAACTGGCTCCCCAGCCAGATCCTAAACTCCCCCAGTGCAGCGTTCCCAAAGTACCCAATAAATATGGTGACTTGGCCAACTGAGCTGGGAAGGGGAGCATGGTGAACCATTACAAGCCACCCAAATTTAAGTAAGCCCAGGAGAGGAGCAATTGTCCAAGCATTGCCAACATCCAGGTGTCTTGCATGGGGTACAGGGCTTCCGATCATGAAGTCCCAGCCCCTGGCATGAGATACAGCAAAGAAGTTTGAAGGAAATAGTGAGGCAGAGAGTGTTTACTTTGAAAAATTAACTGTCACGGTCCCCGAACCTACACTCTAGTCGTCTGTGAACTGATTCTCG
Organism: Mirounga angustirostris; assembly: GCF_029215605.1. Lineage (NCBI taxonomy): Eukaryota > Metazoa > Chordata > Mammalia > Carnivora > Phocidae > Mirounga > Mirounga angustirostris. The sequence goes on from NW_026991713.1 coordinate 174,218,111, forward strand.
GGGCCAGAGGCCAGGAAGACATGCACGAGCCAGAGAGGATGAGCGAGGGTTTCTGGTTCTGCTCTGGAAGTCATTAGTTTTGTGGCAAGTTACCTCATCTCACTGAGCTTCCCTTTTCTTATTTATCAAATGGGGATGTTGATTTTCGAAAGTATTCAGGGTGTGGGAAATAAGGCCAAAGAATGCCAGCAGCTTCTCTGGTGTCACAGTGGAACGTTATCTAACTGGCCTGTCTAGGGAGTATTTACTTCCCTCAGGAAATAGCATGGTTGCTTGCTGTTTACCGCAGGTAAGAGCCCAGCCTCTGCAAAGTTAGATGTTAAGTGAATAGTGATAAGTTGCAAATTATTTTTGCCCTAGAGATGCAAAGGATCTCTTCTGGTAAAACAACAACAACAACAACAACAACAAAACCAAATCCAGAGGTTCAGTATTATTGTGTTGTAAGACATTAACTGGCTTTGCGTCTAACTTAGCAAAGTTATATATAGGCATCCCTTCCCCAACCGACTGTGTAAATCTCTGCCCCTCAAATGCACTTTGAAGGCAGGTTTGCCATTTTCTGGCTCCTTCATTAGTGACACATGTTCACTGTTTGTTAGTATGAAGGTCATGTTTTAAAATGTTTAAAAATTGTGTTTTGTCTGCTGCCCCTCCTGCTGATCTCATAGGGTGGTTGACAGAACTGGGAGGGAAATGCTTTGAATAGTGTTCCCTGTTAGACACTGTAAAGATGATACTTGGAATGCTCAGTGGGTGGAATCAAATCTCCTGTCTCATCACAGGGGATGTGAATTTTCCAAGGCCAAGAAAGCTCTGGGAAGAGGACCCAGCTACTCCTTCAGTTTCCTTGAGGATCTCGGTTGTGTTCCATGCACGGTTCCTCAGGAAGCTGCAGGGAGGGGCCAGCTCACCTTGCAGGCGGGTCCTGATGGCATTGATTTCTGCCTGGTTTCGCTCCAGCTCAGCCACCTTGGCGTTGGCTTCTGCTAAGCTGTCTTCCAGCTTTCGGATGTGGGCCTCAGCATTCATCTGCTCAGGAAGAATGAACCCCATGGGGAAATGGAGAACAGGCCCTCCCTGCTTCCCACCTGGGTTCCCCTAGTGCAGCCTCCCAGACTGCCTGCCTAGTCCTTCTAGAACGTCCCTGTCTCAGAACCATCTTCCCCCCACCCCAGCTCACCATTTCTACCAACATAAACCTGGAGCCTTTGGGTTGGCACACAGACCCTCACTGTCTGGCTCATCTCCCTTTTATGGCCACTCCGGACCCCTGCAGACCTCACCCAATAAGAAAATGCAACAGGTCCGTTTAAGAAAAAATACTAGCCTTAGTGCAGGGTTCTGCAGATAAACTAGGGGCTGTGAAGATGCCTCGTGAGTGTCTAAAGTGTGAAATAGTAGTTGGCTGTGACAGGGACCCCAAAGCATCCTCCCTGCTCACCTTTGGGGCCCCCCTTTCTCTCATGTCACAAGAAGGTTCTTCACATGGCAGATGCTTGGTAAACGCATGTTGAATGGCTTACTTGATTTTCCCTATGGCCATTTATCCCTTTTTCATTGTGGTGATATATGCATTTATCCCACTAGTCTCCCAGCTCCTTGAGGATGTAGTTCTCCTAATGTAACGGTCATCTTAATAGCTCACATTTATCGAACTTTTCTTATATGCCAGGGACGGTTGTAGCCCTCACAACAGTGCTATGGAGTAGGGATTATTAACGTCTCCATTTTACAGATGAGGAAACTGAGGCACAGTTAGGTTATGAGCTTGGGATCTGGGATGGGCTCATCTCGGTTCCCTTCACAACATCCAGAACATGCCTCAGGCTTGCCGGGGGGCTTGGGAAATATTTGCGAAGTGGCCGGACGCTGGGACACTTCCCTGTGGCTCTGCAGGGGTCTTCCCTCACCTTAGACTTCTGCACAGTCTCCATGCTGGCATTGAGGTCGTCGATCTCAGCCTTCATGACCTGCTTGTCCTTCTCCAGCTTGGACTTGACCCTCTGCAGGTTCTCCACGTGCTCGGTCAGCTCAGCCATGGAGTCCGTGTGCTTCTTGCGCAGTGTGGAGGCCGCTGCCTCGCTCTGCAGGGCTGCCTCCTCCAGCTCCCTCCTCAGCTTTAGCAGCTCTGCCTCCCGCTTGCGGTTCTGCTCAATCTGGGAGAGAGGAGAACCATTGCTTAGCGGAACTGAACGGCACTGGCCTCCTGAGGTCTGACACTGCCCACCTGCTCAGCAGTCCCCCGCTATTTCTGCACCCCACTGATGGGATGTCTTGATGGAAATATCCGTCCTGAGCCTCTAGGAGGGTTGCCCACCAGATTCATTTAGATAGCGTTGTGCCTTGAATTGTGCCTCCTAAAAAGATATGCTCAATTCGTAACCCCCATACCTGCGAATGTGACCTTATTTGGATACAGGGTCTTTGCAGATATAAACAAGTTAAAATGCCATAACTGGATTAGGGAGGGCCCTAACCCAATGGCTGGTTGTCCTTCTAAGAGGCGAGATGTTTGGATCCAGGGAGACACACAAGAAGAAGGCCATGTGACCACGGAGGCAGGGATTGGAGGGATGCAGCTATAAGCAAGGAACACCAAAGTTTGCCAGCAACCTACCAGCAGCCAGGAGAGAGCCCTGGGACACACTCCCCCTGAGCCTCCAGAAGGAGCCCACCAGGCAGCCCCTGCTCCGTGGCTCCCCATATCACACAGCCCCATGATCCCGCTTCTTCCCATCCCCCTGGTGCCCTGAATCCTGTTGTTCCCTTAACTTGCCCTGCATCGCTAGACATCGTCCCTTCGTAATGCCTGCTCTCCCGGGACCTTGACCGCAGCTGGACACCAGCTCAGTAGGCCCCTCCACAGCGAGCAGACTGTGGCCAGAATGGTGGGGGGTGGGACGTGGAGTCCAGGGAGCCTTCCAGTGCTAAGGGACACCATCCACATTCCTGCTGTCAGCTCTGACCCAGGGTCCACATTTATAAGAAACCTGACTACACGGAATTAGAAGGAGAGTTTCAAGTGTCTCCTGCCAGTCTCCACGATGCCTTTATTTGAACTGAAGGAAGTTGAATTCCACACCAGAGGCTCAGCTTGGACTCCAGCCCTGGGAGTGTGGGGTCACCCCATGTATTAACCATGTCTTTATTTTCTGTATTCTGATGCTTTGACATCTGGGGCTTTGCTGACCCTGGAAGGATGGCCCCTCCCAGGGTTAGCTAACTCCTAGAGATAGCAAACAACTGGATTTCCAATGCAAAGCAACCAATCTGGAGCCCACACCTCCAACCCCTCCTCTGTGGGGTTCTCACACTCTCAGCCACTCTAACCTGCCCTCAGTACCCCCATGGCCAGGTACCAGACAACTAGGGACAGCCCCTGTGCCCTAGAGCCTGCTGAAATTATCCAAACTAGCCCATCCTAAGCCTGCTCACTCTGCCTCCCTTGTTCCTTCCTCAGAAACCACAGTAAAGGCTCTTGCCTACAATTTCCCCCTGCCCTGGCCTCCTCCTGACCTTGCTGCCTCCCCGTGTAGCCCTGCATGGCATGCCCCTCTTCTTGGGAACTGTCACAGACTCTCTTTAGTGGCAATCTTCTCTTGATCTGCTGGTCTTACTGCAGCTCACATTTTCTATAGACACGAATCATACAACGCCTGCCCTCTGCCTTCAGTCCGGTGCTGCTTCTATCAACACCACTGAGCTAAGAAGACCATACCAGCTCCTCACTTGCCTCTTCTTTATTATTGTTTTCTCCTCATGTCAGCCCCAGAAATTCAGCAAGAAACTAACCGGTCTTTTCCCCACTGCTCATCATCCAGTAATTTTTTTTTCTCCCTGCAGGCAGGCAGGAATTGGAGTTCTTGGGTCCCCTGAGGATGGTACCTGAGCAGACGTGGCTCCCCCAGCCTCTTCCAGCCTGTCACTGAGGTCTTCGAGGTCCCGGGACAGGTCACTGCGTTGTTTCTCCACCTGGGGAAGATCAATGAGCATGACGGGAGCCGTGCAGGAGCCCCCCCTTCTCTGGTAAAGACTACAGTGACCACATGGTGTCTGTGAAGCTAGGGGCCTGCACTTGGGGAGTTCTGCCCACTGCCTGCCACCCCGCACACTCAGTGAAGGATGCCTGTGTCCTTCTGCACTGGGTGGGTTTACTTGCCCTTCCTACCCCCGGCCCGGTTGGGCTGAATCTGGAGTTTAGGTGTGTGAGGATTTCGTCTCCCACCAGCTTTCTGGCCTCATCCTCTGCAGGATCCCCACCCTAAAGCCTCCTTCCATTCTTTTCTTTTCTCTTCACATCTTTGTCACTGTGCAGAGAGGTGCTATTTCTTCTCTTTGCCTAGAAATGCTTCCTGGCGTCAGTCTGTTGAATTCAGTCTCAGAGTCCCCAGGCTAATGTTGCCTCCTCTACCTGCCCCAGGCAGAACTAGCCTCTTCTCCTTGGACTCACATCAGAAATAGTATCTTAGCATCTTACATCATAATTAATATTGCACATGTAGCACTGGGCCTTGTGCACAGCTCGAGAAATCAGCGAGGCCTGTTCAATTGGAAACCTGTCCTCTTGCCTTCCTGAGTGGAGTGTCTGTCTGCTTACAGTTGGATTGTGACTGGTGCTGGGTCTTTAGACTCAAAAAGTGCAGAAGTATTTCATTTACCTTGGCTCTCATTGCCCGCTCAGCTTCCAGTTCTTCCTCCAGCTCCTCAATTCGGGCCTAGCAGACAAACAAGCAAAGGGAGGTGATCTCTTCTGGGTGAAGTTACAAACTTAACCATTTGGCCTTTTAATATGGAAATGATGGCAAGTTGCTGAGCATATGATGGACACCGTCAACAGCAGAAGGAAACTGGGCACAGAGAGTGTGTGCAATAGCCCTGAGGCAGGAGGGAGGCTGGGGAGTGGTGGGGGAAGGCTGGGTGACAAGGTCAGGGAGGGAATAGGGGCAGATTGTGGAGGGCCTTGTAATCATTGTAGGGGCTTTGACTCTAAGCCTGTGTGAGGTGAACATGGATCAGTCTCAAGGACTCTGGGGCAGTCTTGCTCCTCAGGAAACCCAGGTAGCCAAGCACCTGATGGGAGCAAAGGTGCCTGGAAGTGCATTTCAAAAGGGGAGCTCTGTCCTCTCGGTCCTGGACACACCTGGTGTTCCTTTAGTTTTCGCTGGAGTGTGGAATTCAGAGACTGCTCATCCTCATATTTAGAGTTGACAGAATTGATTTCCATATCCCTCCTGCAAGAGAAGGTTTGATCTCCTTAGGGAAAAGCTCTGAGGGGAGATCAGCCAGCTGGCAAGGGAACAGAACCTGGGCTGCTGGAGGAGGCCTTGAACCTGCTGAAACCCACTCATCCCTCAGCATCTGGCTTTCTGGGGTGGCTGCCCAGAAGGTCTCACCCTGCAGAACCCCAGAATCTGCTGCACATGCTTTCCATCTGCTTATTCATTCACTCATGCGCATCTTAATTTGGTACAAGTTTGTTGAGTAGATCTACTATGTGCCAGACGTTGTTTGGGGTTCTGGGGACACATCAGTGAACAAACCAGACAGAAATCACTGCTCTGGCGCAGTTTACATTCTAGGGGCTCCAGAATCACTTGGATGCTTTGCCTTTTTAGGGAAAATTTTCTTCTAAAAACTTTCCACCAAAGGGTGTCTCCTTCTGACATGTGGGTTCCATGTGCCAAGGAGCCATGTGTGAGAACTAAGGTGCCAGAGACCAAGTGGATGAGCAGGATGGTCAAGGTCACGCGCACCTCCTGGCATGCCACAGAGGAAATGTGCTGAGATGCAGAGCCAGCTGCACACCCTCCTAGCAGTCCATGGTGCTGTGAAACTGCCTTAGCAAAATGCACCTCAAAGATGCATTGTCCAAATTCCACTCCCTGAGAGCTTTCCTTGTCTGACTCCTCCTCATCTCCATCCCTCAGCCTCTTACTTAGTTCAGGTTTACACCCAGGCTGTTGCAGTAGCCTTCCCATTGCTTTCCTGCTTCCAGTGTTTCTCCACTCCACCTGTCTCCCATGTTATTTCCAGAGCAATACTGTGAAAATACCCCCTCAACTCCTTGTGATCTTTGAAAGCTCAGCTTATGGGTTTCTACAAAGACTCCTTGCCTTTTGGGGCGGATGCCTTGCTTAATACTTGTCTCCTTTCCAGCGCCCAACAGGCCCTGTGTGAGGCTGGGAGCTCCCTGTCCACGAGCAGCACCTACTCGCCGTCTCCCTGTATCCTCTGTGCTGGGCACGGTGCCTGCAGCCAGCAGGTGCTGGGGACGTGCATTAATGCATGTGAAGCCCCCAGCACAGTGCCCAGCACCTGGCGCCACCCAGGAAGTGCTAGATACTGCTAACGTTGTCATGGGCAGAATGAACACCTGCATGGGCATACTTTTTCACCACCTCCTCGAGGTCTAGTTTGGACCGTTCCATCTCATTGAGATTGTCAATGGTCATCTTCAGGTCACTCTCAGCTTTGCGACGAGCCTTTTCCACCTCTGCCCGGATTTTCTTTTCTTGTTCCCAGTTATCCTCCAGCTGCAGAAAGAAGAAAAACAAGAGAAAGCGGGGGTGGGGGGTGAGTCTGAGGCCGGAATGTGATGAGGAACCGGACTGGGCCTGGTTCCTTCACTGTAGCTTCAAGAGAGGCTCTCACTGTCCCAGGGCATGGGTCAGTCCAGTTCCCCAAATGCATCTGAGGACCCTGTGCCCCAGCATGGGCCTGGCCCTTGAGCTATAGCATTGGCCCCAGCAACAGGGCATTACCTCATGGATCTGGGTGCTGAGCTTGCTGTTGGTCTTGGTCAGGTGGTTCACCTTGTCCTCCTCAGCTTGCAGGTCGTCGAGGGTTTTCTGGAGGGAAAGATATACATATACGTGTGTCCCACGAGCCATGTGGGGACAGCTGAATAGACCTGGTTCTCCGCCATCACTTCTGAGCTCAGTGGACAGCTACTGAACACCTGCCCCTGGTGCCAGGTGAGGTGGGGGCAGACCCAAGCACCTGTTAGCTCAGGTGGGCCCTCACTGGTCAGTGGGGCTCTGGTTCTCCATGGGGTATGTTGGAAATCTGTGGGGGGCTTTTGGTTGTCACCACAATTGGGGGCCCCACTGGAACTTAGTGGGTGTTTCCAGGGATGCTGGGCATCTTGCCTTGCTCTGGACAATCCAGCACCTTGAAGAATCCTGCAGTCCACACACCTGATGCCCCACCCAGGCATTCACATAAGCAAAACAACAGACTCTTCTGAACCAATCACGCAGCACCACTTTCCATATAATGCAGCTATTTTTTTTTTTCATTTAGCATAGACTACATTTTTAAAAGAATGATCTACCATGAAAACTGAGAGATTTGTTATTGTCAAAATCTCCCTGAGAGTTCTTCACCATGTTGTAAACTCGCATCACAGACAGCAGCTGCACTTCGCTATCTGCGTCCCTAACACACCGTCCGTGCCCATCTGCAGCCACCTAGGCAGGCTCGGGTGGACGGCCTACTGCTCACGACATCTTCTAGGGGATCTGTCTGAGCTTTGACACGCTGACAGCACCAGAATTTATTATAAATTACATTCCATTCACTTCCTCCTTAAAAAAGAAGGGGTACACTACTGATTTTTTGAAGTTATGAATGAGTTATAATAATTTTTATTTTAGAACAGTAGAGGCTTCCAAAATACACTCTGTGCCCATTATTTGCAGATTATCTATTTGCCTTTTTACCTACTAGCTAAAATTTATTTGTAATCCCAAACCAATACTTGCAGTGCTTTCACGGTCATTTACAGACATGCGCAGAGCATTGAAAAATTTGAGCCTCCTGGGGTGCACATTTCCAGCTGTGGTCAGATAAGATGGTGCCTTGCCTTCTTGTTTCGCTCATACTGCAAACAAGTGTCTTTTTTCAGAGTCTGTTCAGTGCCATGGTTTCTACAGTTTGGTGCTTTTGTTTTGGTGATTTTGCTTTATAAAATGGCCCCACTCACATTCTGCCATCCTGTCTAGTGTTCCCAAGCACAATAAGGCTGTGATGTGCCTCACAGAGGAAATCTGTGTGTCAGATAAGCTTTGTTCAGGCATGAGATATAGGGCTGTTGACTGTGAGCTCAATGTTCAGGAACCCACAGTATGGACCAAATAGTGTCTTTCAACAGAAACATACATAAAACAAGGCAATGTATCGATTGTAATCAATACATATGATGTATTGAGTGGCCGATGAAAATGTGACCAGAGGCTTGCGGGAACCTAACCCTGTATTTCCCCTTAAAACTGAGGTTCAGGGGGCGCCTGGGTGGCTCAGTTGGTTAAGCGACTGCCTTCGGCTCAGGTCATGATCCTGGAGTCCCTGGATCGAGTCCCGCACCTGCTTCTCCCTCTGACCCTCCCCCCTCTCATGTGCTCTCTCTCGTTCTCTCTGTCTCAAATAAATAAATAATCTTTAAAAAAAAAACCCAAAAAACTGAGGTTCAGTGTTTGCTAATTCGGTGTTTGTGGTGACTTTATAGACCATGACTATCTCGAATAATGAGAATTGACTGTATTTATTGTAAAAGGGGGCTCTGAGTTTGAAGTGGTTGAGAGTCACAGCCTAGGGGGAGGTATTTCTGGAGGCAACAGAGAGAGGTCCTTGGGGGACTTGTTGTGTAATCATGGTGTCAGCAAACATGGCGATGGGGGTCCACTGTCCGGCCCTGGGCCTCAGCTTGCTCTTTGTACCTGTGTCTCTAGACCGAGGAAGTGGTCTGTGCCACGGTCAGCACCGGTGGCTGGTTGGAGCTGGCTCTGCGTTCAGGACCCTGAGCCCATAACACTTGAGTGGGTCTCCCCATGACAAGAGCTCATGCCCTTTGTTGCTGAGCTATATCAGGGTTCACTGTTGTGTCACTCATAGGGCACGTCTGTGCACCTCACTTCATCCTGGTGAGTCTGGGAACCATGCCTTCCCGCGCACCCGGGACTCTCAAACTGTCCTAGTTTGGGTGATAAATTACAGGGTCACCCCACTTACAACAAACCTGGGAGGACAGCAGCAAAACATGACAACACCCACTTCACTGATGAGGAAACTGAGATTTTGGGAGACTCTGTGCCTTCCCTACGGGCCCCAGCTGAGGGGCAGCAAGGCCAAGATTTGAACCCGGGTCCTCAGTCTCCGAGCTCCACCTGCTCTGCCAAGGGCAAACTGGTGATGCCTACCTGGTGTAGCTCCTCCAAGGCCCTCTTCTCCTTCTGGAGCTTGGCGATGGAGTCTTCCCGCAGCGAGAGGTCCCCAGTCAGGGTGCGGACCTTGTGATCCAGGGCCTGGAAATGGGGGTGGGAGAGAGAGACAGGCCCTTAAGTCTGGGAACACCCTTGGGGAGGCACTTGCTCTGAGAGAGGGGCCCTGCAGCTTGGCTATGGTCCAGAGTCACCTGGGAGCCTGAGAAATGCCAAGGCCCAGGGCACACTCCAGCCAACCACATCAGAATCTTAGGGTGAGGGCAGCAGTGAGAGCTACCAGTTCAGGCCTTTGCTATTCAAGCCCAGTCCTCAGATGTCAGCAGTGTCTTAAGAGACTAGACCCTCGGGCCCCACCAGACTTGCCCATCCGACGTGGTAACGCCAGCTACGTGTGCCTACTGAGCACTCAGAATGCAGCTAGCTCAACAGCAGAACCACATTTTAAATTGCATGGAGCTAAGTTAATAGCCCCATGTGGCTGATGGCAAGGGTCTTGGGCAGTCCTACAGTGGGGACTCTAGGTGTGACCCCTGTAGGCTTCCCAGTTCTGGTGAGGAGTGTGGTCAGGCTCCAGGGCCTCCTCACCTGCTTCTCTTTCTCTGTCTTGGCCAGTGTGGTCTCAAGGCCCTCCAGGTCCCGCTTGAGGTCGCTCATCTCCCCCTCCAGCTTGCGCTTGGTGGCACTCAGGGAGGCCGTCGTGCCTTCCTCTTCCTCCAGCCGCTCCCGCATGTCGGAAATCTGGCTCTCCAGCTCCATTTTGGTCTTCATCATCTGGGTCAGGCGCTCCTCAGCATCTATCAGGTTCTCTTGCTCCTGGGGGAAGAGCGAGCTCCCGTCAAAGGGGTCCCAAAGGGGTCCAGGCATGAGCTCCGAGCCCCACGCGATGTGTGCGACAAAACATCGTCTAGCAGTGCCGTCCCCAGACTGCCAGCGGCATCACCTGTAAGCTGGTTAGGATGCCAAGTCTCAGGCCTCACACCTGTTGCATTTAAATCTGCATTTCCATGAGATCCCAGTTAAGGTGTTGTTAGCAGAGGTGGTCCAGGAGAAGGGGAGGACACTCAGGCTGCACCACACTGGTAGTGCAGGCTCTGCCATCCCATCTGCTGAGCCCAGATGTGCCTGTGCCTCCATCTGTCAGTGGGGCCTGGGCCATCTGCCCAAATGGCTCCCAGCGCTGAGTGGGAACTTTTGTGTTCACAAGCCATTTCCCATCTGCAGTTCCTCCTTATAACAACCCTGAGGGGCAAGCCAGGCAGATGTTACCATAAGCTACAGTTTAGGGATGAGGGAACTGATATTCAGAGGAGGGTGGGGTTGTTAAAGGTCAAGTGGACAGGAAGGGGCAGAAGAGGGACAACCTGGGTGTCCACTGGGGTCTCCCCGAGATGGGGTCAGTGGTGTAGGACGACAACTGGCCACAGAGTCGAGCCAGACCAGCTGTGTGACTTATGGTTCACGGCATAACATTATTGAAATTCAGTTTTTTGTCTGCACAATGCAGGAAATCATCATTGTGAGGCATAAAGGGGTAGAGCCCATGAAGGTGCTTCTGTCAGTGGGTGGTTTTTTATCGCTGTGATCGCACTCGTACACGGCTTCTCAGAAGGCTCTCCAGCCCTCCCTCCCTCCCTGGGTCTGACTCTCAGTGACCCTGGGGATCCTGGTAGTTGCCAGGGCCCCCAGCTCCTGCTCCCTCCCTCCACTCCGCTCCAGGGCCCCACATACAGCCTGTAGCTGGATGGTGAGGTCGTTCTTCTCCTGGCTGAGCGTGGCCATCTTCTCCTCCAGCTCCTTCACCCTGTTTATCAGCTCCTGTGTCTTGGACATGGCGTTCCTCAGCTCCTCCTCCTTGGCCTTCATCTCCTCCTCTTGCCGAGCCACGTTCAGGAGTGGCTTGACCTGAGTGGTGAGCAACACCATACTGTGTCAGGGGCATGGGCTTTGCCGGGGGCTCAGTGGTGGGCTGTGGGGGCTCTGCCTCAGATGGGACCTCACACCCCCACTGGGGTGGAAAGCAGCTCTTACAGCCGTGAGGTGGAACCCCTCCACAGATCCCCAAAAGCATCCCTAGCCTCCACAGAGAAGGCCCATCCTTGCTTAGGACCAATCCTCAGGGTGCTCTTTGACCCTACGAGACACCGAGTGAGGTGTTCCTTGGCATCTAGCCACGCCCAGTGCTTACATCTGTTCTGTAAATTGTGTGTGCTTGGGAGCCCTGGCTGAATTCAAGCTCTGGTTTCCCTTGCCTTTCTCCCTTACTGATTCCTCCCTCTCTGTGTCTATCTCTGCTTATGTATATTCTCAGTGTCTCTGTCTCTATCTCTCTGTCATGTGTAGATTCTTAGTGTCTCTCTCTGTCTCTCTCACTTACTTCTTTCATCTGTTCCCCTATGTGATCTTCCAGGCCTCCCACAACCAAGCCTCGCTCACCCTGCTCCAGCTCAGCTGGTACGTCCTGCCTCGTGGCCACTGCCCCCCTTGCTCTCGGCTCTGTAGGGCTGGGCCTGCTTTGTCCCTCTGCCAGCCGGGAGCACCTGCTCCTCGGCAGCACCCACTGCACCCATCCGGACCTCTCTTCGCATTTGGCCCTTCTTACCCTGCATCAGTGCCTGGGTCCATCAGCTCGCTCCACTCGTACTCCTCTGCCCTGCTAGACCTTGAGCCCTTCAAAATTCTCCCTCGTGCCTTCTGTGTCCCTACAGCTCCGAGTGGAGCTGGCAGGACAGGCTCTCAGGGTATTTCCTGACCAATGGTTGCATTTCTCCAGAGGGCAAACTCCCCGTGGAGATGGATTTGGGAGAAGGCATCACCTCTCTTGGAAGATGACAGGGACGCCTCATTGCCAGCCTGGGCTGTAGGGACCTGGGATGGCACGGTGGCAGGTCCATGTAAACACACAACTACATAATCCTTTTTATTCCGTGAAAGCCTCCCACAATGTGTATTTTTTTCCCCATCGATTCATCCTATCTGGCTTAAATAAGATTAGAACCTAATTAAAAACTAAGAGTAAAGGATTTTTATTTTATTTTACTCTTTTACTCATTGGAACAGGACCTTGCTCCACCGTGTTTAATTAGTGGTTTTACTTTCTAGTAAAGAACGGGAGGTTTTCAGGCTTTGTCTCCTCATCTGTGACCACTGGTGTCCCGCCTGAAAGAATCTTAAAGGCTGTTGGTCTGGAGCTTCCCAGGGGGCAACGCCAATACCAAGAGGGCAGATGAGATAGATTTGGCATTGCATAGAAACCTTTGATATTCATCATTACATAGTTACTTTAAAAATTACTTTTAAGAATAAGAAACTGAATGAATCATTTTTTTAAATAATTTTTAAAAACGGAAAAGAACTCGTCAAACCCACCATTTTGTGGATAACGCTTGCTTAGGACGAGATTAAAGCAGATAAGGATACAAGTTTCCTTTTAAAATAAAAATTTCAAAATAAAAAAGTGAGTTGACATAAGGAAAGAAGGTCCGTCATAGAACAGGTGGGGAAATGAGCGGTGATGACTGAACTCTGAGAAATGCTCATCTGGACTCCTCTGCCATCTCAGGCCCTTGAGGGGGCTGGCCTGTGTGGGTGCCTTTGGAGATGCAGACCTTACTCTCCCTCCTTTGAACCTGTGGCCAGCACTGTGTTAGAAAGCGCTTTCCCACGGGGAGGGGAAAGAAGCTTCTGCACAAGTCGTGGGGGCCGCAGGGCCAGAGAGAGGGCCCACGCCTGCACACGGCCCCTGAGACATCACCATCCGCCATCCACCCGGGTCCTAAATGTGGCAGCCCTGCGTCCAGCCACGGCACGAGGAGTGTGCCCCCTGAACGGGGGCTTGAGGCGGGGACGCCATCACCCACTATAATTCCACCTGCATCAGGAGGATGGTTCATGGCCTCCTGCATTGGTTAAGGACAGGCTGGTTGCTTGGGGGTCCCGCAGCCCCACCACCTGGCTGACTCACTGCCTTCTCTGCTGTCTCAGAAGAACCTGAGAACTGGGAGGTCAGACCCCATGATTTCCTGAGGTCACTCCAGCTCTAAAGCTGAGCACTTCACTAAAGAAGTTGAAGATGCCTCAACATGCCCAGGGAGAGGTGCTGATAACCAAGCCCACTTTTTGTAGTGTGTGTCGGGGGGAGGCTCTCCATCCTAACAGGATGTTACTTTGAGGGATGAGATAAGGTGGGAAGACACACTGTGATTGTTCCTCAGGGAGGAATTCGCCCCTGTCTGGAAGGAGGCTAGATTCCTCCTTGGACTCATTTTTGGACCTTGCCTGCAGAATCCTGTGGCCTCCCACCCAGGCCCAAGGCCCCCCGTCCCCCCACAGCAGCAGGCTGGCCTGGCCCCAGAACCCTACCTTATTGTAGAGCTTCCACCAGCCCCAGAAACGCAGCTCCAGGAATTTGCGTGTGTTCCGCTGGATGACTTTCAGGCCGATTCTGCAAAAGGGAAGCCGGCGTCTCATGGATTAAAGCTTAGGTGTTGGGGCTTGGCTTCCCTGATGGAACGGTTCCTCCCAGACAGCACAAGGCCAAGACAGACCACTCATTTCTTCTTACGCTTCCCTTCCCTCTGCTCCCTCGCAGGAAATCACCCATTATTCTCTTCATCCTATCCATCTGCACTCTCTGGAATCCACCTCCTTGTCCCTGGCACCTTGAACAGACTGTGATTTACTGAGGCCCCGGGTTGGGCTGGGCTGCTGTCCTACCCTCAGCCACTAACTGGAGTCCCTGCCTTCAGTCAGGGTCGAAGAGGGCCTGGTGGATATCAGGAGCTCATTATTGCTGTTATTTGCTCATTACTGTTATTATTACTAATGCTATGACTAATACTACAACAAAGAGCCAGAGTCGACCAGAGGCCGGCCAGGCGAGCCTGAGCTATTTTCTGAGAGAGACCGCTGGGAAACATGATTCCAGGGGCAAGGACTTGGAGCGAGGGCTTCTGGGTTCTAGTCTTGACTCTTTCCGCATGAACCGGGGCCAGGCCCTTCACCCTTCTGGCCTCAGTTTCCAGGGGGTGCTGGCCCTACCACATCCCTGTCATAGTATCATCACACGGATAAATAAGGGGCAGTGACCGGTAGGCTGTAGGAGAAGAATTTATGTTAGGTGGTCCCTGTTAGGGGTTGAATTGTGTCCCTTTCCAAAAGAAATGCTGAAGTCCTAACCCCTAGTACCTGTGAGTGTGACCTTGTTTTGGAAATAGGGTCTTTGCAGATGTCATTACTTAGGTTAAGAGGTCATACTAGAGAAAGGGGGGCCCCTAACCCAAGATGCCCGGTGTCCATATAAAAAGAAGGAAGCCAGTGTGGAGACGCAGACACAGAGGGGAGGCCTTGCAAAAACAGAGGCAGAGATCGGAAGGATGTGGCCACGAGCCAAGAAACGCCTGGGGCCACTGGGACTGGAAGAAGCAAGAAAGGATCCTCCTCTAGAGCTTCGGGGGGAGTGTGGCCTGCAACAACTTGATTTCAGATGGCCGACCTCCAGAACCGTGAGAAAATACACTTCCACTGTTTTAAGGCAGCCAGGCTGTGGTGCTTTGTTACGGCAACCCTAGAAAACTAATACAGACCCCCAACAGGGTTCTTTGAGCCGGCAAAGACGCTAGCATCATCTCACTGCCCAGTGTCGCTAATGGAGCTGAGGCCTGTGTGTGTGGCGGGGTCCCTGGTCATCCCCTGTGGGTGAGCGTGGCCTCCGTGGTCCTGCCCCATTGGTGCTTGTGAGCGTGCTACCTTCGTTCCAGCATCTTCTTGAACTCGATCCTCATAAGGAAACCCCGGAGGCGACACTGTAACATTGTCATGATCTTGGCCAGCCGCTCGTCCCGCATGTCCTCAAGCTTAGCCAGGATGCCAGCTCGGAAGAATACCTAGGGGAAAGACACACTCACCTGAAAATAGCCCAGCTATCACCGGTGGCAGCCACTTGGCGGGGAGTTTTAAATTCAAGCACCAGAGGTTCGGAAAGGTCCTTAAAAGTTAAGAGGGCCAGTCTGGTGCTGGTGGTTTGAGGCCCCTCGGGAACAGCTGGCCCCAGCCTGGACACCGCCAATAGCAGGACCACTGCTGGCCCCAGCGTCGGTTTCCCCCTGCCCTTGGCTCCTCCTGTGGGCCTTGCACTTCCTAGCTGGGTTACCCTGGACATGTCTCCTCACATCTCAGGGCCTCAATTCCTCATCTGTGAAATGGGGATGTTGATCCCTCCCTGAGGGTTGCTATAAGAATTAGATAGAGATATTGGGTAGAAAAGTCTTGTATAAACTGCGAAGCTGTAAGTGAAAGGTGATATTCATGATCCTTGCTGCTATGGTGACTGCCCAGCAGCCAGGGTGGCAAGGGGCCTGCCTTCTTTTACCACCATGCAAAACAGCCTTTGCACCATCCCGGTCCCCCAGGGACCGGGGAGTGGGAAGAGGGGCTAGTGAGGGTGGGGGTGGGGTCGACTTTGTAGAAAGGATACAGGGTTTTACCAATGCTGCACAATTTCAGGCACCCAGCTCTGATGTGTGAATGGGACACATCCCCAGGAAAACAGGGCCAGCTTTGCAATGTGTTCGAAAGATCAGGAAAGACCCAACCTCAGGGAAATGCAAATTAAGATCGCAAGGTACCAATCCCTCCTCCCTCCACCTGTAACTTTTAAGACTTCCGAAAAGGCAAGTGTTGGCAAGGTTGTGGATCAAGGTGAGTTGGTACAATAGTTTTGGAAAGTGGTTTGGCATTCCCTTGTCAAGTTAGATGTTTGCACACTCCGAAACAGGCAGCTAGCCTCCTCAGCATTAACATACCGATCTCTGCCCTGGCTGCACATCGTTTCTGCCTGGAGGGCCTTGGAAAGATGCTGACACCTGGACATAGGTGATTTCAAACAATTTCTGGGGTGAGGCTCTGGCATTGGTATTTTTACCTCTCTCCAAAAGGATTCTAATGTACAGCCAAGGCTGAGAATTTCGTTCTAGAGAAACCCCTATGTAGGACCATGTGCAAAGATATTCAAAGTAGCATTGTTAATAACTGCAGGGGGGAAAAAATCAATTTCCAGGGCACCTGGGTGGCTTAGTTGGTTAAGCGTCTGCCTTCGCTCAGGTCATGATCCCAGGGTCCTGGGATCGAGTCCCACATCGGGCTCCCTGCTCAGTGGGGAGTCTGCTTCTCTACCCCTCCCCTGACTGGTGCTTTCTCTCTCTCTCTCAAATAAATGAATAAAATCCTAAAAAAAAAAAACTGAAAAAAATCAATTTCCAAGGAGAGAAGAAAGGGTAATTGTGGCTTGGCTGTCTGAGGCAGCCTCATATGACAATGACGATGAATGAATGTCATGTTCCAAACAACAAGGATGAATCTTGGACATACAATGAAGTGTTAGAAGCATGTTACAGAAGGGTATATCAAGTATGAATCTTCCATGAAGCTCAAAACCAGGCAAAACCCGGGGCCAGATGCATATATGATAAAACTATTTTTTTAAAAGGCAGGAGGATGGTTAACATTCAGGACAAAGGTTACTCCTGGGGGTGGGGAGGGAAGAGAGGAAAGAGATGCAAAGATTAAGTTCTGGATTTTTAAGTGGGCTCATGGGTGGTTTTATTATTAGTATGTTTCATAATGTAACATCTTTTTGTAGGACATGATAGAAACTTCTAGAAGGATAGAAGGAGCCAGGAGACCTGTACCTGGTGTCAGCCTGCCTTGGATGTGCTATGTGACTTTAGCCAAGCCACTCTCCTTGGGGAGGCCTCGATCTCCCCTCCTGTTCAGTGGGAGTGCAGGACCCTGACTCCTCCTAGCCCCGAGAGTCTGCGATTCCACACGTTGGGGCAGGGAGCAGAGCCCCCGGCTAATCTTTTATGTGGATGCTATGGATACCAACCGGAAAAGAATGGAAAAGAATGCTCCCTCTCCTTGCCTTCCTCCCCCACAAAAACCCAAAGAGCTAGCCACCATGGGGTTGAGACATTGGGCTTGATTTCATGAAATGTTTCTTGATATTTCACAATGGCTGCTCATTGAGGTGTGTCCTTTTAGGAGCAGTGAGGTGAGCATGTGGCTGGGGCTGGGGCCCACACACGCCAGCGATGGGGATAAGGGACACAGCTGACAGGCAGAATCATCCCGTTCTCTGTTCTGCCTCTGCCACCAGAACCTGCCTGGTCCTTGGGGAGCTAAGCTGTCCCCAGCATCCCCAGGCCTTTATCTGGACTCGAGGTTCCCAGTGCAACCCTTGCACAACCACGAACTGCAGTCCGTTTGCCCAGCCAATACCAGTGTCACATGCTGGCAACGGCAGCCCCAGCTCCCCTTCCCGTGAGCGGCGTCATGGGGCCCGAGGCCTGCTCCATCCCGCCTAGTTCTGTGGAACTGGGCACATCAGCTCCATGCCCCTGTCCCCGCTTCCTCAAGTTTCCCATCCTTCAAAGGTGGGGGTGGGGGAAACAGCTGGTATCCAGTGATTCTGACAAAACCTCAAGTGTTCCTCTAAGTCAGTTTAGCTGTGCACAGCATCTCTTAATTGTGAAGGAGGCCAAAGCTAATAGTTCTGGCAGATTCTACAGCAGCGTGAACAATTCTGCCAGCACTGACTACCAGAAGCAAGCTCCAGGGAGCTGGGGACTCTGTTCTGTTCACTGGTGTATCCCTAGAGCCTTGAACCGCACCTGGCACGGGAGGTGCTCTGCAAGCTCTGCTAAGCGGCCAGATGTGTGGGATGCACACACAGCCTGGAGCATCCACGTGCTCCAGCAGGCCTGTGGGCTACACAGAGGCAGGCTTTGAGCCTGATGCTCCCGAATGCAAAGCTGGGACCCCTCCTGGATCACCCTGGTTGTCATGCTGGGGTGCAGTCTGCTTGGGCAGCTGTAAATGGACACCTCGCACCATTAACCCGGCTGGCCCTGCTGATCCCAACTGGACTCTGCAGGGCCAGGAAGTGGGACAGACACAGGGCAGCCCACGCCCTGTGAGTTAGGATCAGGCAGACTCTCTGAGTCAGCACCGACTCACCTGCCAGCTCAGGCCTGGAGCTTTCGGTGTGGGTGGGCTGGGATTATGGTGCTTCACTCTCAGACCTCACCCCCCACCACACACAGCTTCATGCCCCAGTCAAACCTAGGACCTTGATTCTGACTGGGGCTCATACAGGTCTAGGAAATAATCTACCATTTATTAAGTACCTGTCTGAGCTGGGTCCTCACCCACATTATTGCTAATCACCTCCCAAATCCCATGAGATCAGCTGTATCAGCTCTCCTTTTTCAGAGGAGGAAACTGAGGCTCTCAGCAGCTGTGGGAGGGCTTCCCCAAGGCAGGTAGCTGGTCAGCGGCCGAGCTGGAATTCACCCCCTGAAGCCCACCTTCTGGGGACAAGGCTGGGTGGCATAGGGAGGGAGTGCCACCGGAAGACCATACCTTGGTGTGCCCAATTTTGTACTCATTCGCATCCAGGTCGATGGACCCGAGCAGCAGCTCTGAGGCCTTCTTGTTGTCTACGAATCCCTGAGGAATCACGGTGGGGTTGAGCACTTGGTACCTGGTGGGAGAGAGACAATGACAGTCATCATCATGCCCAAGCTGGTAGCTCAGGAAGCACATCCACGCAGCTGATCTTTGCGATGGCCTTGGAGTCGAGGGTTAGACCTGTTTTACAGATGGCCACAGCAGGCCGTGGGGTGGGACTGACAGGAGGCCTTGGAGAGCGAACGTTGGTGTGGGTCAGGAGTTCAGGAGGAGGCAGGTGCTCCTAGAAATGAAGACACCAGAATCTTTCCTTCCTGATCTTTCCTTCCAGGCATAGGAGAAGCACTGTTTTTCCTGACCTGCCAGCAGGTCCTTCCCTGTTTAGAGCCTTCAGAGGGCTTGGACAAGATGACCTCTAGTGACTTGTCCTGCTCCGTCCATCTGCGGTCATTTGTTCTAGCAGGTGGGGAGGGGGTAGAAGGAAAACAATGCCTAAGGTGGAGGTCTTAGTTTGGGTTCCACCAGAAGCAGACCTTGAGACGAGGATCCAAGTGCAAATAGTTTATGGGGGGGGGGGGAGCTGCAGGGTTGGGAAGGGGGTCAGGGAAGTCAATAAGAGGCATGTTATCAGATCAGTTATCACAATGGGCAGCTGGGGCTTAATGCTGCTGGGGGACACTGGGAACAGTGGTGTGCTGGAACCTGCAAGAGCCAACTGTGTGCATCTCTTCCCAACCCCACATTCAGTCATTCAGTGACGTCACACTGATGGCTCGAAATCAGCCATGGGAGTGTTTATCCCATGGAAATCCAAAGACACTACAAATCAGGGCTTTTAAATTTTTATTATTTTTAAAAATTTAACCTGGAGAGCGTATTGTTAGATCCTTATCTGGAAGCCAGTATAGAACATGCCTCATAGTTAGCCCACCAAGAAGGGTGAGGGAGTTGAAGTATTTCTACGCCAGTTGTCCTCAGTCACTGGTTGAGGGCTGCTCCCTGGGGAGGCATTACTTCCTGAGACTTTCAGCCTGCCAAGTAGCAAAGCAGGCTCCAGAGCCAGAGAAGGCCCTCAGGCAAAGAAATGTAGGTTCTAGCAGTTGTAAGTCAGGCCAGAGCATACTAACGTAATGGCAGTGAGGTGGTATCTGCTCTGAGGTGTAGCGTCTGCGGCAACAGGACCATATTTCTCAATTAGTCCCTGGAAACTGAGAACTGTAGACTCACGGTATCAGGGAGACACCACTCACCTCTGTTTGAACTCTGGGTACTGCATCCTGTTTGGGAAGCCCTTCCTGCAAATACGGATGCCTTCCAGGACTCCATTACAAGCCAGCTGGTGCATGATCAGGTGGGCGTCCACCACGCCTGCCAAGGGGGAGGGCACAGGATGCCGTCAGGACTCTCTGGTGGGGCAGGCTACTCCTTGCCACTGCAGAAAGCTAACTGAGCATCTGTGTCGCCAACCCCAGTCTCCTGCCATCACTGCCAGGGGGCCCCACAATTCAGCCGAGACCCAAAGGCGCCCCTGAATGTGGCTTCCACCTGGTGCCCACTCAGCCCGAACACGATTTTTGCTTTACAAAGCAGCTAGAACATGATTTTTGGATGATCCATTTTTTAAAAGATTTTATTTATTTGAGAGAGAGAGAGAGTGTGTGAGCAAGGGAAGGAGCAGAGGGGGAGAAAGAGAGACAAGCAGACTCTGTGCTGAATACAGAGCCCAATGCAGGGCTCAATCCCAGGACCCTAAGATCATGACCTGAGCCAAAACCAAGAGTCGGATGCTCCACCAACCAAGCAGCCTAGGCACCCCTGGATGATCCATTTTTGGGGGGATCCTTTGGTGCCCTGCTTTGCCCCAATCATCCCTGGCAATTAAAAGTAGACTTAATTCATACCTGGCTCACAGTTTGTGCTCAACAAATGTTAGCTATTTTTATTAATTGTTACTGTGTTGGTGGGTCAAAATTGTCCAAGTTTGAAAAAATTGGTGGGAGGAGGAGGAGGCAAAAAAAGAGAGACGGTACTTCATACTTCAAAAGTAATTAAACTTCTCTAAAGCGGTGGGGGGGGACTTCATTTGAGCAAACACTAACTTCACAGAGCCCCATGATGTACCTGATTGCTTGAACTCGTTGGGCACAATACAGCGGACAAAATGGGGAGCAGTGCTGTGGAGGGTGGTCATCAGCTTATTCAACTGCTCCTGGGATGGAGGAAACAGAAACAGAAGGACTGAGTAGAGCTCAGTATTGGTGTTGCAGGACACCCATGCTCAGCAGAGGTGTTTATTTAGAGTTCAATTAATTAAATTAAAATTTAAATTCAAATTGAGTTCTTCTGCCACACCAGCCTCTTTTCCAGTACCCACTCGCCACCTAGGGCTATGGGCTATTGTAATGGATAGCATCTTGGGCAGTGGCTGTCCTCTCAGAGGGACTTGCCTAAGGTGACATAGTTTTCAGTAAGCAGGGCCCTTCCTGACTAAGTGCTGGCTCATCATAGAGTCTCAGTACTAGAAGGAATCGTATGCCTGTGAGGACAAACCCCTACCCATTGTTACCCTCCCCACTGGATGGTCCCTCCTCCTCTGCTTGGATACCTCTAATGAGGTAGCCCCCTCTGCCTTAGGGCAGCTAGATCCTTGGGAAATACTGAAGTCTTTCTTCGTGCAACATCTCCCTATTGGCTGCCCTTCTGCACTTTGGAATGTGTCCCCATTCATGCCCCAAATCTGTAGAAGTTGTGATCAGCCCAGATCTGCCAGCCAACTCTAGGGCTCAAGATCTTAGGCACTGATATGTCCATTGATACCACTCTCTGGATTTCAGTCTGAAATAACATGGTTGGACTACACCATCTCTGTGGATCTTTTCTGCCCTGAGGTCCTGTGGTTCTGTGACCCCTTCAGAAGGAAGCAAACTCCTCGAATGAAAGAAGCAGCCATAGGCATAGAAATGAAATCATCCTGTCCTGGGCTGGGAGGTGGCAGGCACATCACCACACCATTAGAAGGGAGGGTTTGATGGAGGGGAGGGTTCACTGGATGTAAAGTGGCCTGTGGGGCAGCCCCATACTCACCCTATAGAAGTTGGAGACTGTCATGAAGGAAGACCCTCTCTTCTGCTTCTTGCTTCCAGCTGAGGAAGAAAGACAAGCATGTTTCATGTCAGAACACAGAATGGGGACAGTCAGCCCTATTAAGTGTTCTGTGTCAAGGAGATGCATTCTCTGGTTTAAAAAGGCTTTTCTTGGGGGGCGCCTGGTTGGCATCTGACTCTTGGTTTCGGCTCAGGTCATGATCTCAGGGTCCTGGGATCGAGCCCTGTGTTGGGCTCCATGCTCAGTGGGGAGTCTACTTGAGATTCTCTTTCCCTCTGCCCCTCCCTGCACTCTCAATCTCTCTCTCAAAAAAAAAAAAAAAAAAAAAAAAGTCGTTTCTTGGGACAAGCTTAGGTGGGGCCCTCACACCAGGAAAGGGAGATCTACCAGGAAATGGGTGAATCGGATGACTGTGGCCTAATTGTCAAAAGGGGTGTTATGCTCTCGGAAGAGTGTGTATTCTTTTGTGATTTAGGGCTACACAAGAGGGCTACACTGTTCCCATTGTCTGGGAAGGAAGAGGAGCCCACAGACCATCTGGAGGAATTGCATATTGATGGTGAAAACATCTCTGAATTTGAGGAAATTTGTAGTTCTTGCCCCTCTGAGTGGCGGCCACATTGGACAGCTCCCACCCTGGGGTGTTTCCCAGGGCTGGGCTTGGCCTTTGCCTCAGACAGAGAACAGGGAGCAGAAAATAAGGACACAGCATTTGGGCCTCAACTCTTCCAAAGCAGTATCGCTCCACCTACAGGGGATACGGGCCCAGCGATCAATTCAGTTGATGGAATTTCCCAGAATGCATCTGCATCTCTCCATTGCACCATCGTCCATGGCCTACCTCAAGCAAGTTGTCATTCATTCATCCATTTAGCAAGAGTTGAATGAGAGAGTTTTGTTTCCTTATTTCCATTTTGGTCACTAAAAGGCATCAGTCCAGGGAGACTGTACACAACAAGGGGTCAGCTGTACCTGGAGCCTCCTCTTCTTTGAAGAGAATGGCCAGGAGTCCCAGGGATGATTTCTGGAACAAGCCCACCACTGTTTCATTCAGGGGGTCTTTGTTCTTCTCCAGCCATCCTGTGATGTTGTAACCCACCTGGAGGGGGGCAAGTGCCAGTGGTTACCTTCAGGTCCAGACTCCACCTTCCAGGTCCCACAGCCAGAACCTCTATCTACAGCTCAGCTTGCTCGGGGCTCCTAGGAGCAACCTTCAACCCCATCTCCGGGGGCTTCCATTCTTGACCTTTTCTGGAGTCCTGGGATGTCCCTGAACCACAGTATGAGGTAGAGTCCCTATTATCTGCTTTCTTGGGCATTCACAGTTTGCCTGTTTAGGCCACCCTGTCTCCGAGCTTTTCTGACAAATCAGGACTCTCTAGCTACTTTCTGTCAGGCTGTGACCTCCTCTTGCATGTCTTGCTCTGCTGGCTACTCTGAGCCTGCCTAACCTCTGGCTCTTTTTCTACCCACATGGATTGATCTTTCAGGCTCAGCCCTTGCTGTGAGTGACTGGCCTTGACCAGCAAAATCCCAAGCTACATGAAGAGCGCCCTACAAGGGTGTCTGATCTCTCCTTGCTCAAGGGCACGTATCCCCTGGCCAATGCCTAGTGGAAGGGGGGGCTCCATCCATCTAGAACTGGGGGCTCCCTGTGCTCAGGTAATTGGATATCCATTAATTTCTGCTTCCCATTTTGCCACATGACCTGAGCTGCAGAGGCAAAGAGGAACCGCTTTTCAGATTCTCCCACTGAGCATAAGGAACTGAGGGAAGCAGATAAGAAGCCAAAACCTTTGGGTTTGGGCTTTCCTTCTCTTATATAGCGTATAGACATTTATCACTACCGGGCCTTACTTTAGAGGCTTCTTAGTGGTGCAGAGGCCCCATTAGACTTTGAATATTCCATTGCTACAAATACGGAGCTCTTCTCATTTCATTGAGGGAGGTGAGGTAGAGCACTTCAATCAGGCTCCCAAACCACTGTTTGCTCTAGGCATTGGCACAATTCATTTTCCAAGTGATTGGCATTGTTATGGTTGATGAGATCATCAACTCCTGGCCCCAGTGCCCAACCCAACAGCAGCTTTCCTGACAGCTCTGTTCTAAGGCTGCTGTTTGCCTGCAGTTAAACCCACAGAGGCTCAACAGACGCCGGTGGTAACAGGAGCCTTGGCATTTACGGCAATACTGCAATCCCAAGGAAACCAAACTCATTCTTAAAGGCTGGCTGAACAAACCTTGTCTCCCCTATCCATTATTCATATAGAACCCGAGTCCTGGCAGCACTTAACTCCCTCTTCCCCAAGGACTAAGTTTGTCATGAGTGAAAAAGCCACTCCAGAGATGTCATTTTTTTGGTTTGGTGGCCACGAGCTGCCAGAGCAAGAAGTTAATCAATTGGGGGATAATTGGTGGGCTCGTGGCATTTCTTTTCTCTTTTTGCAAGTGTTGGAAATTCTGTCCAAGATCTCAGTTCAGCCGTCAAACCAAGGGCCGTGGACAATGGTGTGGCCCTGGTGGGTCTGAGGGCGTCAACTGCGGTCTGCTCCCTGGATTGCGTTGGAAGTCTCAGAGGGAGAAGTGATGAGGAAGTATGAGTCAGAGGTCATTTCACTGAGCCCATCACCCTGTTATATGGCGGCCGTGCTAGTTGGAAGCAGGAAGCATCAGGAAGGGCAGGGCAGGAAGGACCTACAGTAGCCAGAGTCGAATGCAGCAGGAAGGTGGCCACAGGGGGCGCCGAGGGGGTACTCACGGTGCCTGCATAGTGGATGAGCTCGAAGTGGGCCTCAGGCCCCTTGCCTTTGCCCCCCTTGGGCTTGAGGAAGTTGCTAGACTTGCCCAGGTGGTTGTCATACAGGGCCGCCTTGAAAGTGGCATCGGTGGCCTTGGGGAAGACGCACTGTTCCTCCAAGATGGAGAAGATACCCATGGGCTAGAAGGGAAGAGCGGTGGATGGCGTTACAGGAGGCCACAGGACCCCAAGGGGGCCACTCAGGTGTTGGCCTGGGGGCGGTGGGAGGGGTTCCCCAGACACCCAGGTGGCTGGCCAGGAAGCAGAACTCTGGGCAAGGAGCCCTGGTAATGGTGCCGTAACTCCACAGTCTGGTTTTCAAATGCCAAGGCCATTCAGACTTAAAAGAGGCTAGAATTCATTGACTCTAACGGAAGATGGAGGTCAGAAGGGGCTACATAGCTCCCCAAATGCTAATCCCTCCCAAACAGTGGTGCCAGGCAGTCTTGGCCCTCCGGAAAATGGTAAAGTCAATGGCCCCTGTTCTCTTTGCACTTAACTCGCTTATCCGCTCTTGCCCTCAAGGACATTCCTGGCTACCAGGGGCCACAGATGGTTCTAGGTCTCTTCTCACAGAACAAGGGAGCTCATAAATGCTGTGTCCCCCCCCACCCCAAACTATGGAGGGTCTGGATTTCTAAGGAAGATTTCTGGAAGAGGGCAGTGCTTAACCCCAAAGTTCAAACATGAGGACATTTCAGGTTCTGTGACAGCTGGACAGGGAGGTGTTTGTAGGTGTTAGGGGACAGGTGGATTGCACACGCAGCCTGTTTTTGGAGACTTTTTTTCCTGAGAAGTTAAGGCTGGTCTCACATTAGAAACCCCTGGCCGCCTTGCTGATAGCTTCTTTATGACGGCCCCAAGGCTGAGCCTCAGAGACAACATATTATTATTTCTTTCCTTTATTTTTTAAGTTTTTACTTCACAGTAATTTTAGACTTGCAAAAGAGTGCAACGCATTCCTACGTGTCTTTCATCGGACTTCTGGAAATGTTAACTCAACTTTGGTAACAATAATGAAAACCAGGAAATTAACATTGTTACAATACTATGAGCAGACTTTTCAGATTCTGTCATCTGTCCTGTTAATGTCCTTTTTCTATCATTTTCTGCATTTGATCAAACCATATATATTCTTGAAGTAGGCCCTTTGCTAAAACGCTCCCTATGGTGTGATTACAGGGGTGGCCAGTAGACTGCCTGGGTTAGAACCTGACTCTGCCATTCACAGGTTGTGTGACCTTGGACAAGTTACTTCCCTTCTCTGTGCCTCAATGTTCCCATCTGTGAAATGGGTGTAATACATCACCCCTCCCCCCCCCATGCACATATGGTAGCTTAGGATGAGCCAGTGACTTGAGGCATCCAATAGCCCAACTAACAATGGTCATGGCAACACTATCATACCCATTTTGCAGAGAGGAAGCTAGAGGCCAGACCAACCAAGGTCATTAGCAATGTTGCTAGTGCCACCTCCCCACAGGCCCCAGTGAAATCCCCATCTGAGGCACAGCCTGGACAGAGTCCTGGCCTCTCTCTCAGCCCCACCTTTGAGCAGTAGGTTACCTTTTCCAGGAGGTCAATGCAGGCCTGTAGGTCAAGGCCAAAGTCGATGAAGACCCATTCAATGCCCTCCCTCTTGTACTCCTCCTGCTCCAGCACGAACATGTGGTGGTTGAAGAACTGTTGCAGCTTCTCATTGGTGAAGTTGATGCACAGCTGTTCAAAGCTGTTGAACTGGAGTGGGAGGGCAGAGAGTGGGGCGTCAGCCAGGACCCAGACAGAGCTTCCCTGGAACCAGGACTGAGGGTTAGGCACAAGCCGAGCTCAAATTTGCTGAGGGCCAACTCTTGTCAGGTGCTGCCCCAGAGGCCTGAATGCTGACCACCGGGCAGTCCTCCATCAGCCCTGCAAGAAGCCCTTCTTGGTCACCCTCCCCTGCAAAGGCCCAGAGCAGCTTAGCACCTGCAGAGCAGGGTTGTTGGGGAGCGGGGCCCAAACCTCAAATCCCACCTTGTGTGGCTAATGACAATCATTGTGGAAAGAATCATTTTCTTTCCAGGATAGAAATCATTTGAGAGGCTTTATGCTTCTGATCCCCTGTGTGCCTTTGGACAGTTCTCTCTCTGTGTGCAGTTTTTTTTTTTATCCTCATCTGTAGGATAAAAGGGTTTGAGGAGTTTACAAGCCTTTAAAAAAAAAATCAGAGAGTGCTTTCTCTTAATGAAATCCCATGCTACAGCCGCATGAAAAATAGGTTAAAGCAGAGGTGCCGTTGTAATCACAGAGCCCGCCCCTGTGTCAGACCCTGAGTGAGCTGTACCTGCTCAAAACCTTACAAGGCAAGAATGAGTAGTGTCCCCATTAACAGGTGGAGAAAGAGAGGCACACAGCTTGGAAGTGGCCAAGCTGGGATTCGAACCCTGTTTGTTTATTGCACACACTCTGTTGTTGGTGCAGAGTATCCTCCTTTCCCCTGCTGGCCATCAGTGGCTTCCCAGGATGCCAGGGAGCACAGTTTGGAAACTCTAAGCCTCCTTCTGCCTATGAAATTAAATGATCCTATTGTAGACAGCAGTCAAATTAGCCTTTTAGAGCCTGAAAGAAATTGGGCTAAGTTGTGTGTGTGTGTGTGTGTGTGTGTGTGTGTGTTTAAAGTAGGCTCCGTGTCCAGCATGGAGCCCTTGGGGCCTGAACTCACAACTCTGAGATCAAGACCTGAGCCAAGATCAAGAGTCAGATGCTCAACCAACTGAGCCACCCAGGTGCCTCTGGGCCAAGCTGTTTTTTTTTTTTTTTAATCCATCTGTGGCCAGTAGAAATCTTAAAATAATAGGATAGTGGAGTGAAATGAACTTTATAGATCATCTCTTCCAGCCTGTTCATTTTAGAGTTGAGAAAACTGAGGCTCTGAAAGGAGTAGCTACTTTCCTAAGGCCATACAGCTGGTTGAGGGCCAACCTGAGTCCAGAACCAGATCTACTGACTCCTAGTCATGCTGCCTCCAATTACAAAGGTAAAATATTCCTGACCCACAACACCAGTCTGTGAGGAGCCTTGAGTCGCTCTTGTGTAGGAAAGAAATGGGAGGCTACCAGTGTTGTGCTGGTAAATCAGCTTGCTCTCTCTCTCAAAAACGAAAGAAAGAAGGAAAGAAAGGAAGGAAGGAAGGAAGGAAGGAAGAGCCTGATTTGACGTGTTGGCCGATTTCCATGGTGTAAATGAATCAACATGATGTCATGTATCAACATGATGTCAACTGAATCACAAAATTCCCGAAAACTCAACAATTGGCCCTTGTGAGCCAGTACAGGCTGGCTCTAGCATGCCACCCATTCTACCCAGTATGTTCACCCCGTTCTTTATGATTTGGTGCCATACAAATGAAGATGGAACTTTCTGGATGCCAAAAATCAGAGACCCAAGAGCAAACAACTGAGATTGGCCCATCCCAGGTCCAAGATGAGAAACAAGAGAACCATGGTGAAAAGTAGCTTTTAAAAGGAAAATGGTCACCCCAAAGCAGAAACAGAATGCCAGGGCAGGCACACCTCAAAGATCTCGAAGCCAGCGATGTCCAACACCCCGATGAAGAATTGCCTCTGCATCTTGGTGTCCAAGGTCTTGTTGATCCTGACCACCAGCCACTTGAACATCTTGTCATAGACGGCCTTGCCCAGAGCCCCAATGGAGTTGTTGCACTGTTCCATGTTCTGGCCCTTTTGCACAAACTCATTGCCTACTTTGACCCGGGGCCTGGTGATGCCCTTCTGGAGCTCCCCGGAATTGAGACCCATGAGATGGGCGACTTTGTCGGCCACTGAGTAGGGACAGAAAAAGCAGGTGAATGAGAGAAACATGACGCCTTGCCCCAGAGAAACCCAGCACCATCTATTGTGGTTAGGGAAGGGAGGGAGGAGAAGGTAGCAGAGACGCCGTGTTGCCCATGAGAAAAGAGACATCTGAGATGGTTTCCACACTTGCTCAAGGTCACGTGGCAAAGCAGAGCATAGAAACCAAAATCATGGCTCTGTCACATCTCTCTGAGATTATCAATGTCTGGATGTCGAAGGAATATTCTTGGTTTACAGCATGTCTCTGAGATGCACATGAAGCCTCAGAGAGCCGTGAGCCCCTGCCACGGGCTGCCGCCTCCGTCAACAGCCCCAGCCAAACACCTACCCTCCGTGGTGTCCACTTCAGCTTGCTCCTCTCTGGGCTTCTGCTTGAACTTCATGTTCCCAAAATGCATGATGCCCCCTGTCAGCTTATAAACACTGACCTTCTCCTCTGGGCTGAAGCCCAGCACGTCAAAGGCAACCTGCAGGGAAGAGAAAGGCAAGGCATCCCTGGCTTCTCATTCCACAGAATAGAACCGTGGCCCTGCAGTTGTGGGGGTGGCACCTGTGGGCCACGGTGGCCACGGTGGTAAGGGTGTGGGCTCTGGAGATCAGACACACCCTGGCCTGGAGTCAGGTCAGTTTTCCTCCAAGGAGCTCAGACCAGATGCTCTGCAATGTAGTCATTGTATTTATTTACCCTCCCTGGTCTCTGTTTAGTCATCTGCAAAAGGGGGATCATAGGTGGTCGTAAGAATAAACCAGAATGATGTGTCAATGTTTAGTCCAATGCTTGACACATAGCACTTGATACATAATAACAAATGGGAAGTCGCGTTATCATCACCATCATTATTACTGCTAAGGCTTCATGCTAGGTACCAGGAGAGGGAAAGGCAAAGGTGCATCAGGAATCAATTCTATTGTCAGACCCTAACGGAAGTTACAGGTGCTCAGTGTCGTAAGAGGAGAGAGGGGATGTAGTGGAAACTGAGGAGACAAGAGGGTCGCTTCTAGCCAGGCTGGAGTACATGGCCCCTTTGGTTCCATGGAATCCTAGTTCGGTTCCGCTTGCTATGACAGGCTGGAGAGAAGTTCCAGCTGCAGCATCAGAGATCTCCAGGGGAGGATCTGGGCTGTTGCCCAGCCACTCGGAGTGGCCCCCACCCCAATTCTGGTGGCAGTGCATGCAGGGACCCCACAGTCTCTGTCTTGGCTCTCCCTGCCATGTGCCAGCCACACTGCTCCACTCACATCTGTGATCTGCAGCTCCTCCCCGTCGTCCATGTTCTCCACCACCGTGACGCCCTGGTTCACCCAGTGGTACTCCTTAGGGTTGGGGACCAGCAGCAAAGTCTCTGCCAGGAGCAGGAAAGCAGGTTGGCAGCTGAGTGACATGTGGTTTTCTTCTCTTTCCATTTTAAGCTGGATCCCTAAATGCCTCCCCTGTGCCCGGCATGATGGTGGGCATCGTGGGGTTACAGAGCTGGATAAGACAGGGTCCCTCTGGGATTACCCAGAGTCATGGAGGGACTTGAATGGGACACACAATGAGCTTTGGGGTGGCAAGAGGGTCTCAGCAACTTGGTTGTGTCCTTCAGTACTTGGCCCAGTACCTGGAGCCTACTGGGCCCCCTGTAGATACTTTTGGAATAAATCAATTCATATCTTTCTCCTTCCTCTGTCCTATAAAGAGCAGTTTATACTCTAAGTCAGGAGGTAACACAATGTCTGCAATGGGCAGTAACAATCATTTGCACATAATATGCATTGATATTGTTGCTTTTACATAGAGATGTACTCACTTCTATTTTCTTCATGTGCCTCTCTTGGTCTATCTTTGTTTTTCTACTTTGGGAAGAGACATGGGTGCAAGAAATATGTTCATGTTCCTTCATCTCTACTGTTGAGAAAAACTAGAGCCCAAGAAGGAAGATAAAGGTTGGCTGTCACCCTGTTCTAGGGTCTGGGAGGTAATAAGGCCTGGTGGGGAGTATGGTAGACAAGAGAGCTTGTGCTCCATCCAAAGGGGACACCACCACTCAGCTGCCTTGATTAGTGTCATGTGGGAGGGCAGGCCCATGGCTACCGGATCTTTTGCTACTCCAGAGAAACCAAGAAGTTGATGGTGTTTTGCTTTGCTTTTTATGTGAAGTCTTCCAATTTCAAAATGCCATCCATTAATCAAAAAGGACAGTGTGTCTGACGCAAATAAAGCCCAGTTGTGAGTGGGGAATGGTACCTAGTCTCTGGTAGGGTTAGGAGGTGTGTATGTGGAAGATTGAGTCTTCACCTCCCCCACTGACTTTATACCCTGAGCAGGTCTGCCATGAACAATTGAGCAGGTTGGTGCCTGCACAAGAACATCTAGGTGAGTGAGTGAGAATACTCTGTTCATTAGAGTATGTGCTCAGTGTGGGCTGTGTCCACCCAGAGGGGAATCTCTTGTTATCACACATGTGATGGTCCTGGGCTGACCTCTCTGCTCCTGTCTGAGCATTGGGCCCAGAGGCAGCAGGTCCAAGCCCCATACTCCAGGTCTGTGTCTCAGCCATGAGTTGCAGGCATTCCAAAGCCCCATCTGTGGTATGGGCCAACAGTGGTGTTAAGTCTCATGAGGCCATTGTGAAGGTGGGATGTGAGTAGAACTTTGAGAAAGTTCCTTGTAACCTATGCATGTAACTCAAAGGGATTCCTGCAGAACCACTGGGGGTGGGGAGAGGTCACTGGACCTTCTGTCCTCAGGAAACTTTTTGTTACTGAAACAGGCAAAGCAAGTTAAGGGGCAGGCAGACAGACAATAAGATCTTTACCAATAAGTTCAGGCTTCTTGTTAGAGAGAATCTGGTAGAAAATGTGGTAGCCCCTCTCAGTGGCTTGCTGTGAGATAACACGAGATTTCTCTAAGAGATCTGGAAAGGAAGATGCAAACATGTCCATAAATACAGTCCCATTCTGTCTGGAGTGCAGCGTGCCATGGCCAATGGGCTCCCCTCTCCATACAGCCCCACGCAATAGCCAGTCTGGGGGCCATACCTTTTGCCCTGGACACAGCTTCTGGGGGACTGACTGCCCACGGAGGGGAGCCCTGGGGCAGGGCCAGTCCCCTGGGCATGAGACAACACTGGACCCCACACCCTGTGTAGCTGGTCCCGCCCCAGAAGAACCCTCCAAAAGGGGCCAGACTCACAGCTCTCAATGTCAGCTCCAGCCAGCTTGCCTGTCGTTCCGAAGTGGATTCGGATGAACTTGCCCTGAGCAGGGAGGAGAGGGTCGTGAGGGAGGATACAGGTAGTTCTAGACCAACACAGTCCCTCGTTGGCAGCCCCCCTGAATTCCAACGGCGCTCGTTGTTTGGACCGTAACTGGGCCAGATGTCACTGTACGTGGAGCTGCGGATTACCCACGCAGAGGGGTAGAGAAGATGAACAGGGCTTAGAGCAAAATTTAGGTTCTGTGGGGTAGCTCCACAGGACATTTGTGGGGAGAGGAGCACCGTCAGGAGGGCCTGGGACCACTGGGAAGTCTGCTCAGAGGCAGACATGGTGGGAATTTGGCCAGAGAGTGTAGGGGGCACACTACTGAGTCTCCCTACTGAGACACCGCATGCCTCTCCCTGACCTTTGGTAGAACCATCGGTAAATTCTCCTGGCAATAGGTGTCTCTGTGTCTCCATCTCTGCTGCTCCTGGCCCCTCTGCCCCTCCCCTCTCTTCTCACCTGCCTTCACTTCCTCCCTGCCCAGCTCTGTTTACGGACAGCCCACTGGCTCCCTGCCAGCCCACTGGCTCAGACAATGAGGGACCTGAGCCGAAGACTGGGAATCAGGAGGGAAGCCCGGGCATTTCTCCTCTCTGGACAGCCCTCAGGTAATGGGAAGGTGGAGCTCCCACAAGAGGGCTGAGCTAGCTCCAGAATCCACCAGGGCCCTTGGGGATAGCACATTTCCTGCATCCCTCCCAACAGGGATGAGGTGGAGGGGAGGCATGAGGGGAGTTGTCTGCAGCTTCCAGCAGATGTGAATCTCTGGCTCCCCCGTCTGACTTCTCAGCCTCTCCATCACCCTGTTACCAAGTCTCTGCTTTCAAGCTCCTGGATTTAAATATTGACGTGGGCTCTGTTTGATATAGACCCCGACAGATAAGACCTTAAAAATCTCTGGGAAGGAGATGCCACCTCATTCCATTTGCATGTTTAAATCAGCCCCAATTTCCTTACCTGGAACGAGGTGATGACACTTCCCCCTCCCCCTGCACCCCCACCCCTCCACCCCCCGGGCTGTCGTTGCCACTGCTCATACTTACAAAGCGAGAGGAGTTGTTGTTTCTGATGGTCTTGGCATTCCCGAAAGCCTCCAGCACAGGGTTTGCCTGGATGATTTGATCCTCCAGGGACCCCTAACCCAGAGAGAAACACAAGGTTGGGTGCTGCCTGGGGATTCAGGGCTTTCAAAGGACTGTGGCTTTTGAGCCAGGAGCCAGGAGGGGAAGGGCCCTGGGAAGCCTGGAAATCAGGGCAGGAAGGAACCTGGGAAGAGGGCCACCACCTGATGACTGTCCGTCTGCGGCCCTGACATGGGAGGGGCACCTGGCAGATGACAGGCCTTGCTTCTTAGCTATTGTTCCGTACTTTGCTATTGCTGGAGAGACTCCTGAGTGAGCTGAAAACCCTTTCTCGGGCATCCCTGATCTTCCTCACAAACTCTTCTCTGCTTTGTGGGCTTTTATAGATGCCACTGGCCCAGCTATTGCTCCTTGTGCCCCCGGGCTGCCAGGGTCTGCAGAAGCAGCTGAAGGAGGAGCTGGTGTTCCCCATTCTCCCCTGCCAAGCACCAGCGGCTCTGCCATCTGCCCTTCTGGGGACGGACGTGACCTGGGGCAGTAGAATACATACTGTGGGAGGAGCCCCAGGTCTGTGGCCCCCTTCTCCTTATGTGGTTTCACCCTTCTCTCCAAGCCTGTCTACTCCTCTGTAAAATGGCCCAAACCCACAGGACAGCTGCAAGGGTCTCATGGGCTCTGCTGTGTGTGCCTTCCCGTGTGTGCCCTCCTGTGTGTGGCCCCTGTATGTGCCTTCCCGTGTGTGCCCACCTGTGTGTGCCCTCCCGTGTGTGCCTGAAGACAGGGTGGGCTGGGGTGACAGACTGAGTGTGCCCATCAGCCCTACCTTTCCATCTGAGGACTGTTTGCCAGTTCCTCCGACGTTGGCAAAGTACTGGATGACCTTCTTCGTGTTCTCAGTCTTGCCAGCACCAGATTCTCCACTGCAAGTGGAAAATAGGAGCAGACTAGTGAAACACGAAGAGGGGATTGGCCACAGAGAAGCAAAGCAATAAAAGGTGCAGGCTGAGTGTTGCCATGATTCATCCCTCAGCCAGGACAGGGACAGACAGTTGGGGGGTGGGGTTGGGGACACAGAGGCCCCCACCCCAGTTTCACAGGTGCAGCCTCGATGTCCTGCTAAGCCCATTCACAGCCTGCAGATTTCCATACAAAGTCCCACCAATTAATTCTAAGAAGGCTTAATTACATGTGTAAGACACAAACCTAATTATATGTATATAGACAGAGACAGAAGGGACACTTACGTGATTAGCATAGACTGATTTTCACGATCTGCAGGGAAGAAAACAGCAACAGGAAGATGTAATTAGGAAACACTTAGAAACTAGACATTTGACATCGCCCTGGTGAATCAGTTTGCATCTCCCTGCATCCCACCCAGCTTGGAGGTGGGCTGAAGTAACCAGCAGAGGCCCAAACCCCTGGGTCCTGGGGGGTCCACGGCCACATGCCTGCTGCTGCAGCGTGCACCTTTGCAGAAGGGCCCAGAGTTTACCATCCCCATCCTATATAGCTACCCAGTCGTAAGCAACACGATAAAAATCATTTCATGGGCCACCATGCCATACAGCAGAGATCATACAGGGAACGTGGGCAAGTTACTTAGCCTGGTATCCCGTGTTTCTGTGAAGCTCAGATGAAATGCGGCGTGAGGTAGGGCTGGTACTTAGCAAGTGCCCTGCGCCCTCCCTGAGCCCTGGTACCCGGCGTTATCATCACATGCTGCTGCTTCTTAGCACGTAGCAGAGAGCTTCAATGAGTGGTATGGAGTCAGGGTTGGGATTGGGTAGCGTGTGGTTCTAAAGCGTCTGGAGTCAATGGCAAAAAGAGTTTTTGTGGCCCACCTCGAGAGCCCCAGCAGGCCCCACCGCACTCACTCATGAGCATGTCGTGGTAGGCGTTGTCAGAGATGGAGAAGAGGTGTGGTGGCATCTCCGTACGCTTTTTGCCTTTGTACATGTTGGCCACACGGGCTCCGTAGATGGGCAGCCACTTGTAGGGGTTGACTGTCACACAGAACAAGCCCGAGTAGGTCTGGTGGGAGGTGAGGAAGACAGTTAGCCGGCCTTTCCTCCTGGTGTCCTCTTCCCTCCAAGCGCTAGCCTGCCCTAGAGGGGCCTGGCTGGAGGGCACTGCCAGCCTGGAGACATACAGTGGCCTCCCCTCCGGGAGGCAAAATCTGTATCCGAGCATCTAGTCAGCGAGCAAAACAATCCTTCACTTTCATCTATATATTGACTCATTTTCCTTTGGCTTAATTATTTGCATAGATAACACAGTCACTGTATGGGCAAATACTCGGGGGAAAAAGTCCCCCCAGCTGCTCGGTGCCCGCCTTCTCCTCCCCCCGACCCCCTTCCATGGTTTTTGATGCATATACATACAAATCCAGGCATGCATTCTTATCCCCCCCTTCTTGTTTTTATTTTTTATTTTTTTTAAATTTTTTTTTAAAGATTTTTTTTTAATTTATTTATTCATGAGAGAGAGAGAGAGAGAGGCAGAGGAAGAAGCAGGCTCCCAAGGAGCAGGGAGCCCGATGCGGGACTCGATCCCAGGACCCTGAGATCATGACCCGAGCCGAAGGCAGACGCTTAACCATCTGAGCCACCCAGGCGCCCCCCCCTTCTTGTTTTTAAAGCAAAAGATAGCTTTCTATAATACTGTTCTATATCTTGCCTTTTCCGTTTAATCTATCTGGGAGATTTTCCATGAGTTCACAGAGAGACTTCTGGGGTGTTTTAACAGCTGCAGACCCTCCCTGTGTGGGCACAACCCCTCCTGGTGGGCAGCTGGGTTTGATCTACTTTTAAGAAGGGACACCGATTTCTCTTTTCATCACAAGGCAATTTTGTAAGGAAATTGTCCCATTAAAAAGAAAAAAAAAATCGGAAAAGCCAATGAGGTAGCAGAAGAAATTATCTGAGGGGGAATAAGGGAGGGCAGAAAATGGCCACATCTGTGGGTCCCCATTCATGAGTCCCAAACTGTCCTCCTCCTCGCTGGATGTTCACACCCACCTGATACCCCTGCCCCCCACCACATGCCTCTTTTCAGTTCAACTTTAAAACCTTCCCCTTTGGCCCAAATGGGAATAAACACCTCCCCACCCTGCCCCAGCTTCTTCTCAGCATAGCTGCCATATACAAATCGAGTTTTTAAAAGTAATCATATTAAATAGAAAGTGATCCAAAGAAAGAGAAACAAAGATGAGATAGAGCTCACTTAAGGAGTTGAGAGTATGACACACAGTGTATCACCCTGGGACTCCTGCCACTGAGTCACTCTTTCCCACCAGTCCTATCTGAGGGTGGTGGTGGGGTGGACAGCAGATGGATGGATGGATGAATGGATGGATGGATGGATAGTTAGATGGACAGGGGGTGACATCTAACAAGGCCGTATGAAGTCACCAGGGGGAAAATGATGTCTTGATGGGAGAGTTTCCAGGGGTGTGGTGGGGAGGAAGACTTCCAGATGCCAACCTCAGCAAAAGGTGTTATCAGCTGCCCGTGGAGGTGGCGTCACCGCTGAGACATTGAAGGCTTGGAGTGGAAGTTCTTTTTTTTTTTTTTTTTTAAAGATTTCATTTATTTGACAGAGAGAAACACAGCGAAAGAGGGAACACAAGCAGGGGGCGTGGGAGAGGGAGAAGCAGGCTTCCCGCCGAGCAGAGAGCCTGATGCGGGGCTCGATCCCAGGACCCTGGGATCATGACCTGAGCTGAAGGCAGACGCTTAATGACTGAGCCACCCAGGCGCCCCTGGAGTGGAAGTTCTAACGTGTCAGAAACATGGTCCCTGTGCTTGCCTGAGCCATACCATGTGATGGTTGCTGGGAAGGTAGAGTAGCAGCTGTACCCTTCCCATCAGGAGAGGGGTTCAGAAGATCTGCAGCCATCCCTCATCCCCACTGCCGGCCCTGGGCACTCACATAGATCCTCATGTTGGTGTAGCGTTGGCGCAGATTGTTCAGGACGCTGGCCTCATTCAAGAACGTCATGTCCGCCATGTCACTGGCTTGATAGAATTTTGGTGGGTTCATCTGCTGGACATCATCCTTCTTCAAAGTGACAGTCTGGGTGGGGGAGTGTCAAGACACAACAGGAATTAGGAAATAGTACAGTCAACAGCCATATCAGCCTCTGGCACAAGGTACCACACAGTGATATCTTGGAAGGAGCTGGAGTCAGGTGACCAGTCGGCCCAACTCCTGGTCCAGCCATGTCCCACTGTGCAGCCTGGGCTGAGGAGGGACTCCAAGGCCATCTGAGTCCTGACTGCCTCCCCTCTGAAGTAGGGATGACAGGAGCTTCCTTGGCTGGCTGCTGGGAGAACTATATTAACTTAAGCAGGATCCCATAAAATACCTTATAAGCTATTAAATTCCATCCCTACATTCAGAGCACCTCTGGGCCCTGCTTCTCTTCCTGCCAAGTCCATTCTGATAGCTGAGCAGAACTTGCTCTTCAATCCTAGGGACACTTTGCAGAGATGTGACTCTTGGCTCTCTGCCTTGAGAATTAGTGGTGGTTTCTAAATAGCAGTGAACTTTTTCATTGAAAAAAAAAGGGGGGGGCACCTGGGTA
Source organism: Mirounga angustirostris (assembly GCF_029215605.1). Classification (NCBI taxonomy): domain Eukaryota; kingdom Metazoa; phylum Chordata; class Mammalia; order Carnivora; family Phocidae; genus Mirounga; species Mirounga angustirostris. Next base: position 174,255,471 of record NW_026991713.1, read on the forward strand.
GCTCAGTTGGTTGAGAGTCTTTTTTTTTTAAGATTGTATTTATTTGAGAGAAAGAGAGCATGAGTGGGAGGAGGGGCAGAGTGAGAGGGAGAAGCAGACTCCCCACTGGGTGCCAAGCCTGACACGGGGCTCCATCCCAGGACCCCGAGGTTATGACCTGAGCCAAAGTCAGACGCTTAACCAACTGAACCACCAAGGCGCCCTTGAGCGTCCGACTCTTGATTTCAGCTCGGGTCATGATCCTGGGGTCGTGGGATCAAGTCCCTCGTTGGGTTCCATGCTCAGCATGGAGTCTACTTGTCTCTCTCCCTCTACTCTTTCTCTAACTCTAAAATAAATAAGGGGTTGCTTGAGTGGCTGTCAGTATAACAATAGTAATATATATAATATACTAATATAATAATAATAATAAAATAAAGTAAATAAAATCTTTAAAAAAAGACATTTCCCTGCTCCCCCCAAGTCACCTTGAAGAATAAAATTGAAAGCAAGCAAGCAAACAAGACAATAATAATAATAATAATAATAATAATAATATAATGAGTACTGAGCAGTAAATGTGTCAGGGTGAAAGTAGCACCGGGTTAGGAGTCTGGAGCGCCTGTGCACGGCAGGTAAACCCCATCCACCCTCTGTGCCCCCCTCCAATTTCTTCATCTGTAAATGAAAACTAGCACCAGCTCTTAAGTTCCAGCATCTGGGACCAAAGCTCAAGACATGTGATCCAGAAAACAAACATCTTTGAGCTGCCTGCAGCCTGAGATGGGAGGCTTGAACACATGCTGGGATTTCTGGGACTTTTAATAATTTATGAGTTCACTAGGCAGATAATTTGAAACCTTGACAGTTCTGGAAAATCTACCCACTAATGGTCACCACACCCCTGGTAAATCAAGCTGGGTTTTATTCAGAGTCCATTTCCGGGAGTTCCCAGATCTCTGGACCTCACCCTCAGGCAAACCTTCTCTCTCGGCTCAGGCAGAGGACAGGGCCCTTTGCCTTTATCTTAGAATTCTGTCAGGTGAGTCAGTCTTTCTGTCCCAAACCGGCAGTGCTCACAGAAGTTACGTGCTGTCCTTAACGTGTATCCAAACCAGGGCCCTGGGGCTCCACGATCTCATACATCACTCCTTACAACACTGCAGTGCTCTGCCCTTCTGAAAAGTAGGTTCTCTGGAGAAGTAAACTTGACTTTTGTGTTCCAACCCCCTGGAACCCAGGGATAGCCTCATCTCCCTGCTGCCACTCCCCTCGAAGTGAAGCAAAGCACAAAGCTCAGCTCAGCAGCTGCAGGTTCTGATCCCAGAAGGCCTCTGGCCTCTTGTCTTCCTGACATTGACCGAGGATGCCCTCACACTCCTGCTGCTCTGCCCACCACGGGGAGATGGTGTGGTGACGTGGGGGCATGTGGGCGTTTGAGCCCAATACAGCTAGGTTTGAATATGAGCTCATCATTTACTGTCTTTGTGACCACAGGCAAGTTACGTAGTGCCTCCTTGATCCTTTACAAAATAGGAACTCCTAAAATCCTACTACATAAGATTATTGAAAGATTAAACAAAACATCCAGCGCCTCACCAGGAGTCTGCTGCGGTGTAGGGGTTTAATGAGCCAAACTTACTACCCCCTCTCTCAAGTCACCCTCACAGTCAGACACAGTGTAGACCAGTAGAGAGAGTGGTGTGCTGGTAAACCAGCTATATGGGGGAGGGGGGAATCCCTGATTTATAACATTTGCCAAGACATCAAGCTGCCAGAAGTTTAATACTTGGCTGCAAAGCCCCTGGTTGTTTAGCGTTGGGTGTTGGGTCCTTGCAAGCCAGTTCAAGCCAGCTCCAGCACGCTGCCGCCGTGCAGCAAGGGGCTCTGAGCCTCCTTCTGTGGGCATGCAGGTGGAGAGCTCCCCAGGTCAGCCAGGGTGTTCTGGGCCCTGCCTCACATTCCTCGTGCTGTTGTGGGCACACAGTGCAACTGCTGACATCTGGGATGCTCACTGTCACGCCACATGAAAGCTCTTTGGGACTTCAAAGATAAGTAATTCCCACGACAATCTCGTGCACACGTGTGCTATTTCAGAGCATACAAAGGACTTCCGTGTGTCCTACCATGTTGGAATCTCTACTGGGAGGGAGTCAAAGCTCAGAGAGGGCAAGTGTCTTGCCTAGGGCCACAGTTTGAGTGTAGCCAAATCTGAACTTGAACCCAGCACACAGGACTCAGAGGCATCAGCTCCTCTTACCATCCTGCCTCTTGAGTGTGGACAGCAGAGCCTGGGTGTCTGCCACTCCCTACTCTCAGTTTCATCCTGGAGATTACTCCCCACTCACCTGGTTGTTGATTGTCTTCACGGTGACCTGCTCGCCCTGTTCAGACTGGATCTCCCCAGCAATGAAGCCCTCTTTCTCGTCTTTGACCCAGCAGGACTTCTTGATGTCATAGGGCTTGTTCATGGCTTCGATCCTCTCCTTTTCCAGAGGCGCCAGGAAGGGCATTGGGTCCACATTGTCCCCACATTCTCCTTTGTATCCACCAGGCATCGTGGCTTGGCTGAGGGAGGAGCAGGAAGGAACCAAGGGAGGGAACCAGGGCTTCCCTGGGTGCTGTAGGGAAGAGGAAGGCCAGTTTGCCAAGACTGATGGGTAGGCTGGGACAAATGCCCCGAGAGAGAGGGGGTTGCTTCTCTCATGTCACTTTGGGTGTCTTGGTGCCATTAGGTCTTAATAATCAAGAATTAGAAACTAGGTAATAGCTCCTCAGAGTTGTGTACCCACTCCCACCAACCACAAAACACTTTTGCTTCTGCCCTCTCATATGACCCTACACTGAGGCTGTGAGGTGGGGATCAGGAAGCTCATTTTATGGAGGAGAAGACGAGAGCCTGGGGCGGTTAAAGCAAGGATTTTAACCATGAAATTGGGACAGCAAAACAATTACTACTTGGTTTTCGCTTTCCCTTAAGGTTTGAACAGAGGCCACAAGACCCAGTAGCACCCCAGTAACACAGTCCCCAACAGAAACCACAGCTAGTCTCCTTTCATTTTCGCACGGTTGCAGAAATCTCAAAATATTATTTACCCTCATCTCAACTTTGCAATCATGGTCTTATTAGATCCTCAGTTAGCTGTTATTTAAATCTACTCACGAAGAAGTAGACTTTTAATTACTATATCACAGGTTAACTTTTAAATATTTTGATAATATATTTTAATACAATTGGTTTCCTTTGTAACCCTATGTAGTTTTTTGTTTTGTTTTGTTTTTTTAATGCATTTAAAAACGCTAATCTGAGCTGAGGTCTACGGGCTTTGCCAAATGCTAAGGAAGTGCTTGGTACAGAATAATTGCTCGGATTCAATGATTACCTTTCTTAGGATGAGGTTAGCCTGGGGTCAAGCCTGGGCCTCTTGGTCTCCAAACTCAGACAATTTCACCAAACCACCAGGAAGAAGAACTGGGGACTCATGGTAGCAAAGAGAGAAGTGAGGGGCATCCCAGTTTGTCTTAGGGGTGAAGAACCTTCTCAGAAGTTTGGGGAGGGTGTGGTTGTGAGCCTTTTTGTCAGCAGTGCTGTTCTGGAGGCCAAGTACAGCCTCCAGCTCTATATAAGCCAGCTGGGGATGGAGGGTCTCAGACTGTGCCTCCCAGGATTCCCACTGCCCCAAGCTATCCTCAGGAGGGCTCCAGCTTTTCCTGTCAAGGGCTCTGGTGTTTCCAGAAGAGGCTGACCCAGGACAGGCAAGATGTGGCAGCAAAGCCAGACACTTTCTCCTGGTCTTCTCTCTCTGTGGGGTCCATCTCTCTGTGGGTTCCCCAACCCCAAAGCTGGTCTATTTCACAGGAAATAAGAACGAGAGGAAAGGGGTGGGCGTCCTGTGCCATCTGGTGATGCCTGTGTTCCCATTGGACAAAATGAACGTTTTAAATTCAGGTAGTAAAATGCATAGGATCACCAAGGAAACAAATGGTATTAAAATATAATTAACAAAATAGTAAGTAAGCCTGCGTGATACAGTAATATGCGTACTTCCTCACTAATGCATTAAATGACACGATCTGACCTCAGGTCTAACAACCCAACATCGTTCTGAAGCCATGATGGGAACTGATAATCTTTCGAGCTCTCTGCCACATCGTCCAGTGATATGAAAATCGCGGTGATTTCCATTGCTGACAAAGACACAGGTGTTGGGGACTGTGATTTGTTGCCTGTGATATAAAGGGGAGGGAATGATACATTTCTGTTAAAGGATGGAATTGTTTCCCCGCTGAAGACCCCGGAACCTAGGGCGAGAACCCTGCCTAACTCATCCTGAGTCCTGTCCCCGGGGAGCACTGGGCTAGGAGTCCTCGGTATCCCGAGAGCTTCCAGCAGTCCGTCCAGCACCCAGGAGACTTGGCTCTCCCTTGACTCTGCCAAAGGTCACCTTGGGCAGTGCTGAGGCTGCATTGGGCCTCCCCCCTACCCCTTCCTGGAAGAGAGAATTGCTCAACATAAACTTCCTTTTGTCATTTGTTGTCCCCAGTGGCTCAGTTGCATTGTCTTTTTGCTGCCTCATTTTCCTGCTTCTGTTTAACACAGATGGAAGTCACCGGGGAAATGAGACCAAAATCCACATGAAAAAGAAACGCAAGTATCAGCAAAGTCAGATTAAAATTCATTAGACTTGTCTTTAATGCAAAGCAACTGCTCGTGTCTGAGGGCTAGGTACCTTTTTAAATTGTTCTAATGTGGGAGGAGAGGCCAGAAATTCTCCTTTGTTTAGTCCAATTAGGCTGCTTCTGTGTTTTGTTTTGTTTCGTTTTTATGATGGTTTTGCCAGGACCCATAAGCTAAGGTGTTATTGCTATTGTCCTGGCCTAGGGGCCTGGGGCGCAGACCCCTGGGACCAGGCCTGCACCCCAGGGCTGTACAGGCCTCTGACACCAGGTCCCACCCCTCTCAGTGGCCACAGCCCCTTGCTCAGTAGTGAGCCCTCCTTCCAGGCCCCCCTACATATTCAAGCTACTCCTGTCCCTCCAGACAACAGCTCTCTCCAGGCATCTTTGATAACTAAGACCCACTTTTTCTTTCTTTTTTTTATTAAAAAAATTTTTTAAAGTTTATTGTTTTTAGGAATTTCTACACCCAACATGGGGCTCGAACTCCCAACCTTGAGATCAAGAGTTAGGTGCTCTTCCAACTAAGCTAGCCAGATACCACTCAGACCCCATTTTTAAAATCATAAACCACAAAACATAGAAAACATTCAGCTCAAGGGATGCAAAAGCTGCAAGGGTCCTGGGGGTGAGGCGGGGCGGGGGAACAGAGATGCATTATGGTGTGGGAAGGACAGGGCTGGGATTGAGCCCTGGGGGAACCCAGCACCTCCCCCCCTCACCCCCAACCAGGGAAGGCAAGTGGTGCAGTGAAGTGGGGCTGATCCGGGTTCGAATCCCAACTGCTCCTGTCTCACTGTGGAATGCAGCACGAGCCCCACCAGCTATCTCCTCACCTGCAGGTCCAGGTCCCTTGGAACACTGAATGATATGCTCCCTCTGCAGCCCCTGGGGCAGGCAGGTGCTCAAGAAATGCTCACCTCCTGCTCCACCTTGCTAATCTCCCATCATTACACCCACTTTCCTCAGGTGGCTCCTCCAGAGCACCCACCTCCCTGTTTCCCATCTCCCCCGGCAGCCCCTATGGTACCCACCTGAGACCACACTGGAAGAGACTGGGTGCCCAGCCGAGGCTGGCCATTCCCTTTTATACCTGCCCAACAGGTCTGAGCCAGCAAAACCTTAAAAAAGAAAAGAACCCCTCAGGGCTCTGGTGGCTCAGCTGGCTTCACCTTCCAGAGTTTGGATGCTCCCAGGTCCCTCAGGGGGGATCAGTGAATGCTGTAATTTTAGGACATTCTCCTTCCTCCCATTGCCCTTGTGGGGAAACTGATGACCTCAGCCCAGGGGTGCAAGCTGTGGGCAGAAATAGAACAGCAGGCAAATGAGTTTTCTGCTTAAAGCTAGGACTCTGCCCATGGAGGGGGCCGACGGTCAAGGAGGAAGACCCGAGTTGACTCATCCAAAGCCTTTGGCATGGATGAGCCCAGATAACCAACTGGTCGATGACTTCGTCAGTCTGGAAGGCCAGTGTGAGCTTGGTCTTCACTCATTTGATCACGGCCACGGGCCCCCTCCAGGCCACCATGGCCAGTGGAGGCATCATGATGCAGTGCCAGCTTTGGGTCCTAAAGCCCTGCCTCCAATTCCTTTACGGATTCCCACACATTCTGTGACCTTGTGCAAGTCCTTGCCCTCGCTGGGCATGCCTTTCCCATCTGTACCCTTCTTGAGCTCAGAGATGTCCTCTGGGTCTGAAAGGACAAACTGCCAGGGGGACCTTCTTCCTAGCTCTGCCTTCACCCTTATCTCCACCCCACCCACTGTTTTGTTTTTTTTTAATTGAGACAAATTAACAGAAAATTAACCACTGTGTGAGTGACTCAAAGGCATTTAGTACGTTCACAGTGTTGTGCAACCACCATCCCTACCTAGTTTCAAAACGTCATCAGCCCAAAAGGAAACCTGGTCCCCCTTATTTTTTTTTAAGATTTTATTTGTTTTTGAGAGAGAGAGCACGTGAGAGAGAGCAAGCATGCTCACGAGTGGGCGGGGGAGGGACAGAGGGAAAAGCAGGCTCCCCGCTGAGCAGGGAGCCAAACACGGGACTCGATTCCAGGACCCTGTGATCATGACCTGAGCCCAAGACAGACGCTTAGCTGAGTGAGACACCCAGGCGCCCAACCTGGTACCGCTTAAACAGCTTCTCCTGAGCCCGGGCAACCACCAATCTGCTTTCTATCTTTATGGTTTTATCTATTCTAAGTATTTCGTATGAATGGAATTGTATGACATGTCACCTTTTTGTGCCTAGCTTCTTTCATTTAGCATCATGTTTTCAAAGTTCATTCAAGTTCTAGCAGGTGTCAGGACTTCATTCTGTTTATGGCTGAACAGTATTCCATTGTATGAATCTGCAGCATTTTATCCACTCACCCACTGATGGACATTTGGGTTGTTCCCACCTTTTGGCTACTGTGAGTTGTGCTGCTATGGACATATGGTTACATTTACTTGAGTTCCGGTTTTCAATTTTTTTTTTTTTATACTTACCGAGGAATAGAATTGCTGGGTCAGTTGGTAATTCTATGTTCTTTTTTTTTTTTTAAGATTTTATTTATTTTGAGAGAGAGCGAGAGAGTACGCCTGCGTGCATGGGAGTGGGGGAGGGGCAGAGGGAGAGAGATTCTCAAGCAGACTCCCTGCTGAGCGCAGAGCCAGAGCGGGGCTTGATTCCACAGCCCTGAGAACACGACCTGAGCCGAAACCAAGAGTCAGATGCTTAACTGAATGAGTCACCCAGGCGCCCCTATGTTCAGGTTTTTGAGGAACCACCTGTTTTCACAGTGACTGAATCATTTTACCTTCCTGCCAGTGATTCACAATATCTCCAGATCCTCACCAGCACTTGTTACTTTCCTTTTCGTTTTGTTTTGTTGTTGTTTTTTAAATTATGGTCATTCTAGTGGGTGTGAAATGGTATCTCATTGTGGTTTTTATCTATATTTCCCTAATGACTGATGATGTTGAGCATCTTTTCATGTGCTTGTTGGTCATTTGTATATCTTTGGGAAAATGTCTATCCACAGGGCACCTGGGTGGCTCAGTCGTTAGGCGTCTGCCTTCGGCTCAGGTCATGATCCCAGGGTCCTGGGATCGAGCCCCGCATCGGGCTCCCTGCTCAGCAGGAAGCCTGCTTCTCCCTCTCTCACTCCCCCTGCTTGTGTTCCCTCTCTCGCTGTCTCTCTCTCTGTCAAATAAATAAATATAATCTAAAAAAAAATGTCTATCCAAGCCCTTTGCCCATATTTTAATTGGGTTGTTTATCTTTCTGTTGTGGAGTCATAAGAGTTCTTTATATATTTTAGATACTAGATCCTTTTTTTTAGAGAGAGCGAGTGAGAGAACGTGTTTGCGGGGGTGGGGGGAGGAAGGGAGGGGCAGAGGGAAAGGTAGAGGGAGAATATTAAGCAGGCTCCACACTTGGCCCAGAGCCTGATGGGGGGGCTCGATCTCATGACCCTGAGATCATGACCTGAGCCAAAATCAAGAGTCAGACGCTTAACCGATTGAGCCACCCAGGCGCCCCTACATACTAGATCTTTATCAAATATATGATATTTGATATTTTCTCCCATTCTGTAGGCTTTTTCAATTTCTTGATAATGCCCTTTAATGCACAAAAGTTAATTTTTTAAAAAGATTTTGTTTTTTTATTTGGGGGGACCCCAAAGTGAAAGTGAGAGCCCGATGCGGGGCTCGATCCCAGGACCCTGAGATCATAACCTGAGCTGAAGGCAGCCGCTTAACCGACTGAGCCACCCAGGCGCCCCCACAAAAGTTTAACAAAGTCCAGTCTATTTCTTTCTTCTGTTGCCCGTGCTTTCGGCATCATATTTAAGAAACTACTGCCAAATTCAAGGTTATGAAGATCTGCCCCTGCATTTTCTTCTAAGAGTTGTACGGTTTTAGATTTTGTATTTAGGGTGTAGATGCCTTAATTCACTCTTTTTTTTTTTTAAGTTTTATTTATTTATTTGAGAGAGAGAGAATGAGAGACAGAGAGCACGAGAGGGAAGAGGGTCAGAGGGAGAAGCAGACCCCCCCGCTGAGCAGAGAGCCCGATGCGGGACTCGATCCCGGGACTCCAGGATCATGACCTGAGCCGAAGGCAGTCGCTCAACCAACTGAGCCACCCAGGCGCCCTGCCTTAATTCACTCTTAAATGAAAAAGGAACCCACCTGAGCACAGAGCTGATTTCCTTTTTTGCCCCTCTGGGTTTGGGCCTGGGAAGCAGCTACTTTACCGAGGTAACCAAAGAACTTTTAATATACATTAATGTTTTGCAGACGTTTCCTTTTATCAGCTGATCCCTGCAGCATCATTATTGTATTCTGAAAACTGGGATCTGTCGATGAAGAATTGGATTAATAAGCAATTACGACACGGAACCTTTCCTAGCACCTGCTCTGCCTGAATACTTCACGCCTGAGGATGGACCACACTTCTTCCGTGCTGGGCCTCAGTTTCCCCAAAGGTAAAATGAGAGTTTGGCTGAGATGCCCCCAAGCATGGCTATTGTCAATGCCGCGGTGGTGCCGTTCCCGCCAATCAGCTTCTCCCCAAATTCTGATCACCTGATAGGGTCGCTTTCAATTTCTTTAGCAACAGAACTTTTAGCAGGCAGAGCTTTGTGCAGAAGGGGAAGGGGCAGAGAGAGAGAGAGAATCAACAGAGATAGGTGGAGCTTCTCTGGGGAGAGCAGGGGAGGTCTCACCACACCTCTGCACCCTCCCAGGGGGTCTTTGAAGACAGTTATCCAGGAGAGGCTGCAGGGGGCGCCGGGGCTTGGAGTCCATCCTCAGCATGCCCCACCCAAAGCCCGCTTGCTTCCAGTTTATTCCCACATGATCTTCATCTTCTGGCTGATGAGAGCAGGGGTCAGAGAGAAGAAATGGGGCCCCACTCACAGTGATTCTGGGAAGGAATGTTCCCTGGCAGGAGGTTTTCAGTCCGGGACCCAGCAGGAGAGAGCACACTCCAATGGGGTCACAGCCTGGAGTTTAAGGGAGAGGCTACTGAATAAGGTGGGACAGGGTTTAGGGGAAACGGCAGGGGGTGGAGAAGCAATGGGAAGGCCACCACACCCCGGAAAAGTGTAGGAAAAGGGGGAAAAGTGTAGTCCTCAGGGGGACGGCCCAGCTACTGCCCAACCAGACCCAGCAGGGCCAGGGGCTTGCTCAAATCTCCCCACCTGCTCACCCATCTCTTCCCCTCATCTCCTCTGGCCACACCCAACCAGAAGCTGGAGAGCAGGGACCTGGGGAGGCAGCCGGTGGAGGTCAGCCTCCTGGGACGCAGGACAAGTGGAGGAAACATAAGATATGGACGTGGAGCAAACAAGATATCTAGAACCTGCCCCTCTGTCTCTCCTAAGCTTCTCACCAGGGAGTTTTTAGTGGCCAGTGTTCCAGAAAGTTCCATTTCAGTAAGAGTGCTTGGTCGGGAGAAGGCCCTCAAACTGTCAGGTGAGTACTACCTCCCAAGAGTAGGTGGGTACACGCAATGCTCTCTGCTTTTAAAAATGCGGTAAGAATAGCACTGGGCTTGAAATTATCTGGCTCATAAAGATATCTGGGGGAAGTTTAGTTATGCCTCTCTATAGAAAGCAGGATGACTTAGATCCCCCAGGAGAAAAAAAATTCCCTGGAGTCATGGCTTGGTAGTGATACAGCAATAAAAACAAAGCGCTCCTGTGTCCATTAGCTCATTTGGATCTTTCCAGCGACCTGGGCAGGTGGGTGGGGCAGATGAGTAATGACCTGCTTTTAGCGGATGAGAAAAGAGGCTCAGAGAGGTGAAGTAATTTGCCCAAAGACACAGAGGGAGTCAGCATCTAAGATGTGGCTCTATTTTTCTTTCTAGTGCTTATCACTCTCAACGGTACATTATGGATCTATTAGATGGTTTCTGGGCTCTTTCCCTCGTCGAATGTAAGCATGGCGAGGACAGGGGTTGGCCTGGGAGGCAGTAGAGGGTGTTGATCAAAAACTGGACTCTGAAACCAAATTTTCTGAGTTTGCTCTTTACTAGCTCTGTGACCTCGCCATGCCTCAGTTTTCTTGTCTGTAAAATGGGGATGGTAGAGGTACTTTCCAAATAGGTTTGTTCTAAGAATGAAGGGAGTTCATGTATGTAAAGTGCCTGGCATCTATTAGATGATCAATAAATATGTGTTGAATGAATGAAAGCTGGAACTGTATGGTGGGAACAGTACTCTAAGCATGATACTCTGTTCGGGTGGTACTCGAGATGGGGATTTTTCTTGGCATCTACATCCAGAAACCCTTGGACTTAGATACACGGGGAGCTGGGCCCTGCCCCCAGATGGCTGGCTTAGGAAATAGGGTTGCTGGCCCTCATGTGCCTTCCTTCCTTCTCCCAGTTCTGTGAGCTCTGCGCTAAGTTCTTTGCTAGACCCTAGCAATGATAGACAATCAACTAGACACTTCTCTGCCTTGGAGGGCCTCTGAGGGGAAAACTGGGGAGGGCAGAGGAGATACAGCAGATAAAAGTGGAGGAGTGGCACCTGATCAATCCTGTGCCAGCCTGAGAGCCCCACACTCAGTACCCCAGGAGGGCCCCCCACTGCCAGGACCAGGGCCCAGAACCTCAGTTACAACAGAGTTCTCAGTCATGGGGTATTGAAGAAAATCAGACTTCTGTCCAGATCCAGGGCCAGGAAGCCAAAGTTACAGCTTTCAGGCTGTGTGTGCCAGCCCTTGGGCTGGGAACTAGCGCCTCCTGGAACAGCTCTCCTCTTATGAAGCAAAGGGCCAGCTGTGGAAGGTCCACAGGGGGTGGTTTCCAGCCTGTGAGAGACCCTGCTATTGGACATTCAACAGTCACTCGCTCAGTGCTTTTCCTGGCACCCAGAAGGACAGGCCCTACTGGAGGTCCAACTGCTTACGAGAGAGGCCTGTCCATCCGTGATGGTGGTGGGGGGTGGGCAGGTAATGTGGGTGGGGCATGGCCTTCTCTCCTTGCTTGAAATGAGAAGTGTGGCCTTGTCCAGTCGGATACTAAGTGCTTGCTTCTAGAACATTCTTAGAACACAGAAACCTCCCAAGTGGAAAGAGTTCCATGGCTTTGAGTCTCAGTTCTGCCCTTGGGCAAGTGATTTAACCTCCATGAGCCTCCATTTCTTCCCTGTGAAATGGGAATAATAATAATAATAATAATAATAATAATAATAATAATAATAATAATGATAAATGACTACTGACCTCCCAGAATTGATAGATCAAATGGGATTATGGACTTGAAAATGCTTTCTTAAACTTTTCACTAACAACCACCAACTCATGATGTCGAGCATCTTTTCACTTGCTTATTTGCCACCCACGTGTCTTCCTTGGTGAGGTGTCCATTCAGATCTTTTGCCTGTGTTTTGTCATCAGGTAGTTGTGTGTTTTTAGATTGAATTTTTAAAAAGATTTTATTTATTTTTGAGAGAGAGAGAGAAAACAGGCGGGGGAAGGGGCAGAGGGAGAAGCAGGCTCCCCGCTGAGCGGGGAGCCTGATGCAGGACTCGATCCCGGGACCCCAGGATCATGACCTGAGCCGAAGGCAGACACTTAACCAACTGAGCCACCCAGGCACCCTTTTATATTGAATTTTAAGAGTTGTTCATATGTCCTAGATACAAAACCACTGTTGGATATGTATTTTGTAAATATTTTCTCTTAGTCTGTGGCTTGTCTTGAAAATGCTTTTAAGCAGGAATATGCTGCCTACCTGTTAAGGGTCTCCCCAAATGACACAGAATGGAGACCCCAAGAAATTCCACCTCCATCTACAGATGCTTATCTCCTAGGGTGCTTCCATGGAGCACGTTGGGCTCCTCTGTGCAAGGTCAAGAGTTGGAGCTGGGAGTTCTGATAAATTGGTTTGGGGCTGGAGGTGGGAGGGGAGGGAACAGAATTGGAATGTATTTAATATGCCTCCATGTTCCTCAGCCGGTTTCTGCAGGTGTCTGCAGGGTTATGTCCTTAGCAGCCTGATCCCTGCCCCCGAAGGGGGCATCTCATTGCCACCTCTCTGTCCCAGCTCCACATTCCACGCAGTTTCAGTGTGTGGGTTATTGTTAGGCTGGTGGGGCAGGGTCCGCCCAGACCCACAGCCCTAGGGTATAGTTCAGGCTCCAGAACCCTCTGATCTGGAAAAGCCACTGAGACAAGCCTGAGGCTTCTGGCACCTACTTCCAGCCTTGGGCCCAGAGCTGCCCCTGACCAGGCACTGCCCAGCCCCAGGCTCCTGCCTCAGCCCCTTGGATGACCTCTTTAGAAGCCCAAGGGTCATCCTTCCTACTTTCCTCCCCCCTTTCTCAGGCAGCTCTGAGCTGGCTTTCCACAAAATGTTGGAAACAACTTAAATGTCCATCTATAGGGGATTAGTTAATAAAATGAATATAAAGAATAACAAATAATATAAATAATATAAATGTAAAGTTAAATAAAGTACGATGAATATTTTTTAAACCGACAACGTAAATTCATATTCACTGGCATTCAACAAAGCCCACTGCATAATGTTGGGTTGTTTTTTTCTAAAGAAAGTTTATGGAATAGCTTGAAGCCATTTTTGCAAAACATGGCACATCTGTATGAACAGATGTGCCAAGAGCTTGTCTGAAAGGATGCTCAGCCAGATGATCACACCCATTAGCTCTGGGTGGTAGAATTTCAGGTGATTTTTTGTTAAACCTTCTTTAAAGATTTTATTTATTTATTTGAAAATGAGAGAGAGAGAGAGAGAGACAACACAAGTGGGGGGTGGGCAGAGGGAGAGGGAGAAACAGACTCCCCGCTGAGCAGGGAGCCCGATGCGGGGCTCCATCCCAGGACCCTGGAATCATGACCTGAGCCGAAGGCAGACGCTTAACCAACTGAGCCACCTAGGCGTCCCAAGTTAAACCTTCTTTAAACGTTATCAGTGTTGCCTGAAGTTTTTTCAATGAGGACTGTTTTTAGGATCTGGAATTATTTTTTAGGGGGAAGAAAAAGGAAACAAACGTCAATAAGAGGCTCCCTTCATTGCTGTGCCCCAGGGTGGTGGTTGCAGGGTCCTTCCTGATAAGGTCCAGAAGCTACATTCTCAGCTGTTGTTTGCCATCTTGGAGGAAAGGGGATCAGTGTCTTCCCAGGAGGGCTGCAGGAAGAAGCCTTGGCAGGTGGAGGAAAGTTCACAATGCGCTCCTTGAAGACCAAACATGGACACAGAGCCTGAGGCCCAGAAATAGCCTCTTGCCCCAGAGACCCTTGGAATCCTGTAGGGTCATCTCAGGGAAGGGTGAGCCCCAGCAGGCCACTGCTGGAATCTTCCTCACAGGCTCTGAAATCAGAGGGCTTAAGACAGGCTCTTCTGAACACAGTGCTCTGCAGCTGGGACAGAAAGAACCTAGGACCTGGACAAGGAGTTCTCCGAAGTCAGCTCACCTTGAAAAGTCTCTGATTCCAAGTCAGCTGGAGATTTCCTCATTCATGGTGAATTTTATGGGATCCCAGAAATATGGTGTCAAGGCTGCTGGAGATAAATTTCTCCAGCTGTGTTTCTTTCTTTTTCATACTGCGCTTAGACTTATATCTCAATTTGATTTTATTTGGCACTGAAGTACCATTTTTATTTTATTATTTCAAAAATATCTAAAAATCTTTCCAACTTTTCATCTTCTTGGCATCATGCCTTTTTGCCAAGAAGTATTTATTCTTATTTTTCCAAAGGAGAGAGTCTCTTTATTTTCTGTGAGTCTCCCAAGGTTGAATCAAGCCCAGTGTCTGAAAAACCCAGGTGGACTCAAACCCCAACTCAGCTGGGTAATCTCTCATCCATCCATCCATCCATCCATCCATCATCCACTCATTCATCTATCCATCATCCATCCATCTAGCATCCATCCAGCATTATCCATTCATCCATCCATTCATCATCCATCCATCCATCACCCATCCATCATCCACCCATCATCCACTTATTCATCCAAACATTACCCATCCATCATCCACCCATCATCCACTCATTCATCCATCCATCTGTCCATCATCCATTTATCCATCTGTCATCCATCATCCACTCATCCATCCACCCATCATCCATCATCCATCACTCCTCCATCTATCTATCCATTCACGCATCCATCTGTCCATTCAGCAGGTCCTCCCTCTGGAGTCAGGGACTGGGTTGGAGTGAACCTTTGCCTTATTTTCCTGCACTCTCTGAGGAGAACATGTTCTCCATGGAGCCATTACAGGGAGTGAGAGCATTGTGCTAGACACACAGTGCTGTCTTTGAATACCTAACTCACTTCCCTATCTGGGATTATAATAATATCCATCTCACCAAGTTGTTACAAGGTGAGGTGCGAATGGCAGAAAGACCTTGTGTGATTATTAGAGCCCAGGTGCTCAAGTGCTGACAGGTGAGTTCTAAGTTCCTTGGTGGTAGGGACCCTGTCTGATTCACTCCTGCACCTTGCAGAACCAGCAGAGTGGGTGCCCAGTCCCTGGTCCCTACAGAGCCTTGTCCACGGCCCAGCTCCTGGGTCACATAGCATCAGATGAAAGCCACACAGGACCCAGGGCTCTGGGTGTGATCTGTGCCTCTGATATTCAGAGGCCCCAGAGGGGAGAAATGTCTGTAGACTGCCCCCACACTCCTGGAAAAGAAAATGCTTAGGGTAATCAGGCAGATGAGGAGACTTGGGAGCAGTGGGGCTGGGTCAGGCCATTAAACAGAACACGCTTTTAGGAAATAACTACAGTACTGAGGAATTCAGGTTCTCATTTTATCAGAGAGTCCTCAGACCTGATGAATAATCGGTCTTTGGTTTTCTTTTGCTGTCTTCCCACCCTGCCTTTTCCTTTCCTTAATATCCCCTTTTCTCATCTCCTACTTCTGGGCCAAATAGCATCTACCAAGAATCTAAAATTAGCTCCTTAAGGGGCATCATCCTGGGAAGTTAAAGTCTCCCTAGACCCCAGGGACTCTCTGACACATTTGTGTGTGCACGCACACACACACTCACACACAAGCTCTCCCATGCAGAGGCCAAGCATCTTGACGGCTGCATTTGTCAGGAGCCAGTGGATTCCCAGAGACTGACCTCAATCACGGAACTTTTCCTAACCCCCCCCAAGGAATTGTTACATCAGCTTTCTAATTCTGGGGTTCTTTTTCTTAAACTCCTTTTATATCATAATATGATGAATAGACATCTATAAATAATCAGTGATGGACCAAGTTGGGAGGGTTGTGAGAGCAGTTGGCCAGGAATATGGGGAACAAGGGGGTGCATTGACTGTAGAGGATTTGAAACAAGAATGAAAACTGACTAGAAATCAGCCTGCTTTTATTACCACCCTGCGCTGGCCATTATAAGCGAAGTTAATGATAAGTACTCCTCCCTGCCTGGGAGAACGTCTGCCCTGCACCCTGCACTTGGGATGTCACCGTAAACAACAATATTAACTACAACAACATAAAAAAATGTGTTCCTGTTTCAAAGAAAGAAGTCAGAAGGAAGGACATCCTGACACCTGCTGCAACATAGATGGGCCTTGAGGACTTTACGCTCAGTGGAATTAAGCCAGTCACAAAATGACAGGCATTGTATGATTCCACTTACATGAGGTCCTTAGAGGAGTCGAACTCGCAGAGACCCAAAGTAGAAGGTTGGGTGTCCAGGGCTGGGAGAGGGCCTTGTGGAATTAGTGTCTGATGGGGACAGACTTTCAGTTTGGGAAGTGGAAAAGATTCTGGAGATGGATGGTGGTGACAGCTGCCCAGCAGTGTGAATGTACTTCATACACTGAACTGTATACTCAAAAGTGGTTAAAATGGTCAGTTTTATGTTATGTGTATGTTACCACCATAAAAGACAGAAGGGAGGAAGGGAGGAAGGGAGTCAGGCACCATCCCAGCACAGGTCCAAGCACCGAGGCAAAGATGGGGCACACAGACCTGGCCTTCCCCTATCATGTAAGCTCGGGCAAGTCATGTCAATGTCAGCAGCCTCAGTTTCCCGCTCTGTGAAACAGGATTGGTAATTCCTACTACATCAGAGGAGTCAAGGCAGGTTAAACAAACCAGGGAAATAAACCCATCCTGGTAATTCATTCTTGAAAATTTAATATAAGAGTGTGTTGGATGGGTGTTCTAGGACAGTGTCGCCAGACCAGTGGGCAAATGGCCTGCCACAGTCAGCAGAACAGAGGTTGGGAGGGCCGAGGAGCAGGGCTCAGCAGAGGGTGGGGCTGATGGAAGGAGGCGGGGAGTGGGAGGCCGATGTGGGGGTCCTTGCGGTCAGATGGTGTGGCTGATACTCATGATTGGGGCTTAGGCATAGGGGAGGATGAAGTGACTTCCATCTGAGGACTCAGGTTCCATCCAAAGCACTTTTCCTCCCACTTCTGAGTCCTTTATGTAGCACCTGTGGGCCCTGCTGTGTGCACTGATTAGGTTTATTCAAAGAACGCTGGCTCAGCTCGATGCTTGACTTGGGAAGGTTACTGAGCATGCCCCGTGTACACCCTGGGTACATTCTGGGTGACGGGGGAGGGACATCTATAACACAGTGGGGGTAGAGGGGAGAGCCTGGCTTTGGGGCGGGGTGCCCACTTATGCATTCGAAAAATATAATGAGCAATGACTCTTTCTGGCATTGGGGATAAAGCAGCGAGTAAAACAGATAACACCCCTACCCTCAGAGCTTACAAGTTCCGTGGGGGTTGGTGGCAAAGCAGGAGATGGAAAACAAGCAAACAAGTAACTGTTCTGCATTTCAGATATTAACAAGTGCTGCTAGGGAGTTGGACAGGAATTTGAGGTTTGCTTTTAGACAGGGTGATCAGGAATGGTCTCCAAAAACTAAGACCTGAAGGGAGTGAGGGAGGCATAGGGAACAGCGGGTGCAAAGGCCCTGAGGCCAGCACGGGCCTGATGAATTTGAGGGGCAGAGAGGAGACTGGGGTGGCTGGAGCGGGACCGTGGTGGGAGTGAGGCCAAAAGGAACAACAAGGGGGGCAAGGAAGTGCACAGAGGGCCTCATACACGATTGTAGGTATGTTGGTCAGCACTGAAGTGTTTGAGGGGCAAAGTGGTATAACCAGAGCTCCATCTTCAAGGGATCCCTCTAGCTGTGTGTGTGTGGAAAAGCCTGAGGGGGAAGGGACACAGCCAAAGCAGGGATAGGGATGATGAGGGGAGGGGGACTCAGGTGCAGGGGGACCAGTGGGTGGTCTCAAATGCCTTGTGCAGAGCAGGGGGCCTGGGCCAGTCCCTCTGATAGCCTTGGATCCCACAAGTTCAGGCCTCCTGTATGTCATCCTGAATGCCCCCTCTTCTGACACCACACCAGCCACCTCGGTTTGAAACTATGCACCAGCTTACGTGGTCTCTGTCATTGTTACCCACCACCATGTCCAGTGGGTCACCGAGTCCTGCCCAGCACTGAACCGACTGGCCTTTGCTGCATCCCCACCTTGGTGTCCTCCAGGCATCTGGGTGTGAGGGTCCAACCCTGAAGCTCCATGCTTTACTCACTCAGAGCCCGGCTTCTCCCCATCCCTCCCCTCCAGGAACCAGGCTGTCTTGGGGTCCGACCCTCCTCTCTCCTCTCCCACTGCCACCACCACCGACCACCCCCACCCCCTGTCTGCCCCTGCCCTGGAAAGAATCTGCCTCTCACCTCCCCAAGGCTAGCCTAGACATTCTAAAGTGACACAGTAAGAAGGGTGGTGGATATCGTGAGGAGGAATCATGGTATTTTGGCTTTAGTTTTTCATCTTTATGTGCGAGAGATTCATTCTGAATATTTATGGGTGAAGTAATATAATTCTATTTCCTTTAAAACCCACAACGAATAGGGACGCCTGGGTGGCTCAGTCGGTTAAGTGGGTGACTTCGCTCAGGTCATGATCCCAGGGTCCTGGGATGGAGCCCCACATCAGGCTCCCTGCTCAGCAGGGAGTCTGCTTCTCCCTCCCCCTCTGCCCATCCCCCTGCCTCTGCCTTCCCCCCTGCTCCTGCACACACACTCTCTCAAATAAATAAATAAAATCTTAAAATACACCCCCCCCAACAAATACTAATAAATTCAAAGTTTAGAAGGTGGTGGAAGAAGAATTAAGATGGTGTTGGTAATTATGGAACCTGGGTGACCAGTACTTGAGGATTTGTTTGTATTTTTCTCTCAACTTTTACAGATTTGGAACTTTCCATAATAAAAAAGCAAATACAATGCAAATAGAGACCTTGGGGTGGGGTCTCTCCTGTTCTCTGGACCAACTCCAAACACTTTCAGAGTGAGTAACAGGTGGGGTGCAACTCACTGACACTGTGCAGAATTCCAGGCTCATGACGATAAAAAGCACCAGACTTGTAGTTAGGTTTTATCATTGGTTTCAAATCCCCTACAGACAGTGCAACCCCTCAGTGCCTGGACCAGGGTGGACAGCTCCCACTGCCCCCTCCCCTGTATATCAGGTCACCTTTGCTCTTCACCTGACACTGTCATCCCTCTGACAATCTCTTTTTTTAGGATTTTGTTTATTTATTTGATAGAGCACAAGCAGGGGGAGCATGACAGGGAGAAACTCGTTCCCCACTGAGCAAGGAGCCCAATGTGGGACTCGATCCCAAGACCCAGAGATCATAACCTGAGCCGAAGGCAGACGCTTAACCAACTGAGCCACCTAGGTGCCCAACCCTCTGGCAATCCTGAACGACCTTTGTTCCCAGGAGAACCATGGCCATTTTTCTCGCTTCAGTGCCTTTCCCTATGCTGTTCCTTCAGCCTGGAGCATTTTTTCTCACAGTTTTTCACCTGCTAATTTCTGCTTTTCCTGAGGACTTGGTTCTGACATCACCTCCTCCCGGAAACCCTCCCTGACCTCCCTTGCCTTGTGTTGTCCCAATTGTGGTCCTGCTCCCACTCATCATATTCACTGTTGCATGTCCGGGCCTGGCACACAGTGAGGACTCGGTAAATATTTGGATTTTTTTTAAAAGATTTTATTTTAAAATAATCTCTACATTTAATGTGGAGCTCAAACCTGCAAGCCTGAGATCAAGAGTCACATTCTCCACTGACTGAGCCAGCCACGCACCCCAAAATTTCTAGAAGCATATGCCCTTTAACATTTTTTTTTAAACTAGGCTCCATACCCAATGTAGGACTTGAACTCACAACCCTGAGATCAAGAGTTGGATGCTCGGCCGCCTGAGCCACCGAGGCACCCCAGTTGAATAACATGTGAAAGCTTGTTCCAATTTCCAATTTGATACGAAGCCAACCCATTCTCACCAGCACCCAATCTCCCTGCCTGCCTTGGGAATAAACACTTGCTAACTATTCCACGGCAGCATCAACCCTAATACTCCAATTTTAGGGGGAGGCCAATCTAGCCAGATCCCAGAAACCTTAAACTCCCAGCATGCAAACCCCTTCCCGGAGGGAGGCTGCAGCTGCAGAGGCTGAAGGTCCATGGCAGCTCTGAGGCTGTCTCTGCCTCATCCGGACATGAGAAGCACCTGGAGATCAGGGCCTCCCCCTAGACCAACTCAATCAGCCTCAGGGCTGGGGCCCAGGTGGCCGGCTGCTCAGAGCTCCCCAGGTGCTTCCAATGTGCACCCAGAGCTAAGATCCATTGACTTCGGTCAGAGACCAACCCTGGGGGGAGGGGTCAAATGCCCAAAACACCTGCTGCCTTCTGAGGGCATTTAAGGCCGGCCAGGGGGCTGGAGGCTGTGGCTGTCTTCCAGGTGAGTGGTGAGAGGGTGGGTGCCGGGAGCTCCCAATGTGGCCGTGCCCTCCCGGATTCCTCTGTCTGGGTATAGACGAGACACCTAGCTCTTGCCTGGGGATTGGGTGAGGCTGCTGCAGTCTTGGCAACACCCCCCCTGGCAAAAGCCAGTGGCCTCCTCAGAGGGACGGCTTCCAGCCCAGGCTGGGTCTCTCCTTGTTGAACTCGGTCTCGGTTTAACGAAACTGCGCGAAGTGGCACTTGGCTTGTTTTCTGGGTGGGTAAGGAGGATGTGGCGATTGCTGCATGTCTGTTTACTCAGCAGAGCCCAGATGGGGGCTGGCAGGGTATGGGGAGCCTGACCATACAGCAGCCTATAAATCTGTGTGTCTGCGCCTTTACCTGTCTTTCCTTTCCCTGAAATATCCCCCAGGACATGTTCACCCGTGGGAATCGTCCCCGGCTGATTCTGCCCCCTCCCAGAGCATTCCCAAGCCCTGAGGTAGGATCCCTGGGAAGAGGGCCTGGGGTCCTGCGTCCTTTCTTGCTGTGACCTCTGCCTCCCCTCTGGGCCAATGTGAGCCTTGGAGGGACGCCTGACTGTATGTCTCCCTCCATCAAACTTCGGGTCTGGACACGTCTTGTCCATGTTGGTAAAGCCCCGTGAATACCAAGGTGGGGTCCCTGCCCTCATGGCACCCCCGCCCCCCCAGGCCTGCACACTCCCATGACTGTTGCTTCATCCCTGTACTCATGCCTGCTTGCTGACCCGTCACTGGGGCTGAGGTCAGTGGGTCTTCCCAGGGAATGACCCTCACTCCAACCCCATGTGTAGTTTTAACTTATATCCCACTTGGTTTGAAGAAGTGGCTGTTAGTGCTGTAGATCTGAGCATTCTTTTTTTTTTAAGATTTTATTTATTTGACAGAGAGACACAGCAAGAAAGGGAACACAAGCAGGGGGAGAGGCAGAGGAAGAAGCAGGCTTCCCGCTGAGCAGGGAGCCCAACGTGGGGCTTGATCCCAGGACCCTGGGATCATTACCTGAGCCGAAAGGCAGATGCTTAATGACTGAGCCACCTAGGTACCCCAGATCTGAGCATTCTGACATCAAAAGATGTCCCAAGTTGGGGCACCTGGCTAGCTCAGTGGGTAGAGCATGTGACTCTGATCTCCTGATCGTGAGTTTGAGCCCCATATTGGGCGTAGAGATTACTTAAATAAATCTTAAAAAAAAAAAAAAATCCACAGTACAGGCAAGTGGAGAAATGTGTGGCCAAACCGTGTCTATGAAACTCCTCTTCCAGAATTAGCCCCCCAGGGTGGGTGTGAGTTTTTAAAGGCTAACTTGGAGGAGGGTAGGTTATGGGAGTTAATGCTCAATACATTTCTGAGGTATTAAATTGTCTATACCATGAGTGTTAATGTAAAATCAGAGAAATGCGCCTTTCTAGAAGCCAACTCTTGGATGATCTCGATCTTAATTTAAAATAGTTCTCAGTTCTTGAAAGATGCTAACACTCAAAGCTTGGCTAGATCTAGAAGAAGTATTTTAAAAATGGCCTGTAATGCTCCAACCAGAGAAAGTGACTCAGTGCCATGAACAAGACTTAGGAGTCCCTAGTTTCTCTTCAGTCAAAAAGAATGAAAGGTCAGGAGCCGCTTGGGAGCCTGGAAGACCATGAGCATGGCCAGGGACCCTTGGTGGGGCCTCTGCCACCTGACTCTCCCAGGGTAGAGTCTCCTAGTGTGCGGGGAGCTGCAGAGCTGCTTGAGCCGGGGGTGCGTGTAAATAATGCCCCTAAGTTGGTGCTCTTTGCCCAAATAACCAGTTTGGCTTTCTTTGGATCTCAGACTCTGGGAACTGATGACGAAAGGTTCTGACTTTGATCTTGTACCTAACTCAAAGCCTCCAGCTTGGCTCTTGATGTCACTGGTGAAGGGTGGCAGGGTGGTGGTTCTCCTGGATGCTGCAAACAGCAATGTGAGGGAAGGAAGCACACTCTGAGCTGTGACTAGAGAAACCTGTGAAAGCCAGAAGAATTCGTTCTTCAGATTGTCCCCAAATGAATGGTTTGGCTACATCTGTGACTTTCAAACTGTTCCTTCAAGATGCCCCCCAGGGGGGTGGGTGGGGAGAGGAGGAGGACACTGTTCCCTCTGAAGTTGAGCTTTTTCTGCTTGTGCCATACTGGCCTTCCCCTTGATATTTGAAGGAAGGTAGCGCTCATCTGAACCTCTGGACCTACTTCCAAGGTTCCTTAATGGCCATTTGTTCTGGGCTGTGGCTGAAAGATGAATGGTTCTCATGGAATAGTCCTGGAGCCAGGCACTGTCTTGGGTCTCGCCAGAAACCAAAGCATTTCATCCCCTTGTACCAAACTGGCCTCGTTCTGAGGCACATTCAGAGGGTCTTGTGGACCGAGCTGGTGGGGCCGCGAACAGTGAGTGAGACAGCAGTGAAGTGGCAATGCATTAGCGGAGTATTTCAGAGGTGGCCTCCCTTGCCGGAGACCTGTGCTTTCCTATTTCCAACATCTCCTCCATGTGTTAAGCGCCACCCATGAGGGTGACTTGTTTTCCTCATCAGAACTACTTACAGACTGTTGGCTGCAAAGCTTAGTGATCCAAAGCATGGACGCAGGAGTCCGATCTAGGCTGTAGTCCTGATGCTGATGCCTGACAGCTGTGGGCACTCTGGGCTTCCGAGGGAAGCGACCTCTGAGATGGTTTCCCCATCTGCAAAATGGGGCTATCTCTACCTTACTATTTTTTTTTTTAATTTTATTTATTTTGGAGAGCGCACGCCTGAGAGTGTGTGCAAGTGGGGGGAGGGAGAGAGTCCTAAACAGACTCCCCACTGAGCACAAAGCCCAAAGCGGGGCTTGATACCATGACCTCAATATCATGACCTGAGCTGAAATCAAGAGTCAGGCGCCCCATCTCTACCTTACTATTAACATTGCTTCATTTAATCCCAAGTGTGCAGCATTCCTGGCATGTGATAAATGTGTTTTGCCCGTTACTCCCTGAACCGGGCCCTTAATACTACTCAACTCCAGATTTAGAAAATGCCATGAGCCTTATCTCTTGGAGATGTAGGGTATAGCTCCTCGCTCCAAACTAAATCTCCGTTTCCAGCTGATAACTCTCTTGACCCTGGTTATTATAGCAACTAGAAAACTCTTTTGAGCTGGTGTTTTAAAGGATGGCCTGGGGACAGCTGGCTGGCTCATTCAGTAGAGCGTGTGACCCTTGATCTCAGGGTTGTGAGTTCAAGCCTGATGTTGGGTGCGGTGCGGAGCCTACTTTAAAAAAAAAAATTTTTAAGGAGTGTTCTGATTTACTTTTTGGTCCCCCAAAGCTACTCTTCTTCCTTATAGAGCAGATTTTGAGGTTACTTAAAGGTAGATGAAAGTATAGGACATGGTTACTCTCAGTCCTGAGCTGCTTATGCCTCTGCTCTGAGGCTCAGCCCATTGGCTCTATCCAGCTGTGGGTGGCTGGTGGCACTTTGTTTAGGGACTTGTGCCCGGCCCGTTAGCTGCTGTTACCAACAGTGCCTTGGACACTATCCTTCTTTTGTTCTGACTCAAATTCCCTTCTTTTTCCTTGTCCCTTGCTGGTTCTTTGTTCTTTTGGGCCCTAGTAGGGAACATCACCAAGATTGAGTTCTTGTTCAGTCATCTCACAGAGTTCATCTCTCTTCTCAAGACCTCAGTCTTGGCTCTCTGCTTCTGGAATTCTCCTACTTGTCTACACTGTCCCATCCAAATTGATGTGTCTAAATTAGTCTTTCCTCCCGAAATTAATCCCAGCTGTTCTACATTCAAGAATAGAGTCAATAGACTCTGGTCATCTTTATCCAGTTTTCTTTTCTCTGCAGTGTAGTTTGGCTCATCCCGTGTACTTGGAAACAGATGGATACTCATTGCACCCTTGTAAGAAACGTCATTCCCCACTGCCTTGTAGAAAGTTAAAATGTGGCCTGATTTGAATAACCTCCTCTAATTAGGGACCAGCTCCCTTTGTGACCTATTACCTACCATCCTCATCCAACAAATACTTGAGTGCCTACTTACTCTATGTCATGCATCGTGAAAGGGCTGAGGAATTATACATAAGACACACATGACCCCATTGTCATTGGGGCAAAGGGAAGGAAGATGCACAAACAAGATTTTAGGTGGTGGTAAAAGCTCTGGAGAATATAAAAACCGACTGGGATGATACTTAGATTCTTAGATGGAAATTCAAAGTGTTGCTCTTGGTGAAGCAGGCTGGGGCCAGCTCACACAGGGTGGGCATCATAGAGAGTCTGAGTTTTCTTCTGAACTCAGCAGGCAGCCACTAGAGAGTTTAAAGCAGAGAAAATTATCTTTAAGAGATCACGTGGCCTCTGTGTGGAGAACAGATTGGAATACAGCAATGGTAGAAGCGGGGAGAACAGGTGGAAGGCGGTTGCCATAGAGTAGCTGGAAGATGATGGTGGCCTGGTCCGGGGTCGAGGTAATCAACCACAGAATTAGAAGGAGCGTATCATGCTTGAGACCATCGTGACCCGAGGGTTGGTGGACTGGGTGTGGGAGAAGAGGCCATCTTCCTGTCCTGGTTGGGCGCCACCATCCTGCGCATACGCTTTGTACAGAACTCCTAGGATACAGCCACATGAGAGGGTTCTGGGCTTTCCTTCCAACCTACCCTAGCCATTAAAGGCCCAGTTCAAGCGGAACTGACTCCAAGAGGTATCCCTCCCTCCTGCAGCCCAGGGCTAGCCTCTGGTTCCCATGGTGCTCGTTCCCTGTTGAGCCAGCGTGGGAATGCCTATGGAAGCTGCTCTCCCATCCACTGTGAGCCCTTCCAGGGCTTAGAGCAAGGATGGCTGTGGCATAGGAACCCGCACACTGAGCACTGACTCTCTTGATAACTGTCTTACCGGCAGGTGGTTTACTGCTTCCAGTCAATATGCCGACTTTAGATGCTCCCGAAGAGAGGCTGAGAAAATTTAAGTACCGAGGCAAAGATGCGTCTGTGAGTACCCAGCCACCACTTCACTCTATGGAGGAGCAGTGTAGTGAAAATCTCATGGTTGAAATGCATAAAAAATGGGGTGGAGCAGGGGTGGCTGGGTGGTGCAGTTGGTTTAGCATCCAACTCTTGATTTCGGCTCAGGACGTGATCTCAGGGTGGAGAGATTGAGCCCTGGTGGCTCCACACTGGGGCTGGGGCCTGCTTAAGATTCTCTCTCTCCCTACCCTTCTGCCCTTCCCCTGCTCACGTGCATGCATGCTCACGCACATGAGCACTCCTTGTCTAAAAAAAAAAAAAAATGGAGTGGAGGATCAGAAGATGGGGATGACAAAGCAAATATAGCAAAATAGAGATCTAATCTAAAGAATAGATCATTTCCCCCAGGATTCTCGATGCTACTAAAGTCTATGAGTTTCTTTTGATCCAAGAAAAAAAGGGTATGTTTTGTTTTGTTTTTAATTTTAATCTCCCTCAGTCTGGCATCCAAGTAAGACTCCTGGGACGGGATCAAGGCTTGAATGACCTGTAGACTGATCCCTAATGGTGGAAATGGTCAGGGTCATGTGGAGCATGTCTTCATGGACTTCATAGTCCCCAGCCGTGCCTGGATCCCCAAAGTTGGGAAGCCCTGACCTGCTCTTCAGGGACCAATCAGCACTGAGGAAGATGGGCTCAGACTCGGGGCAATGGGATGCTTTGCTCAGATGGCTCTGCAGCTGAGAGACTCCTGGCCTGCCAAGACTGTAGATAGGCTTCCTTCACTTTGGGAAGAAGTTTGACTATTTTCGTGGATGTGGTATAGTAGGAGAAAGCAGAAGAAGTAAACCATGCTGAGACTATTTGCTGTGTGATCTTAACTCTTCCAGCCTGTTGCATCTGTAAGAGTGAAATCTGATGCTTTGATGAGTGTTCTAAAAGCTAAATGTGGTGAAAACCTGACTTCCCTGCTCTAAGGGCTCCAATTCTTTCTTTTCCTCACCAGATGAGGCGGCAACAGCGGATGGCAGTCAGCCTGGAGCTCCGGAAGGCCAAGAAAGATGAGCAGGCCTTAAAGAGAAGAAATATCACCAATTTCTCCCCTGACCCAGCTTCTGGACAACTAACCAAAGGGGTACATTGGCAATGTGGTGTTCAGGAGAGTTGTGTGTGTGAGAAACACGTCCTTAGCAAGTTTCTCTGGCTTGAAAATGTTTTAATAGATTCAGAACTTGCAAGTTCTAATTGAGAGTCTTTGAGGAAAGGGGTGGAGAGATCATGGTTAGAGCTGAGCTGGTGGTTTCGGAAAGCTAAAGGGCATTAGGTTTGTGGCTGTGAGTTTGGGATCTGTTTTCTGAGCAGGGTGGGGTACACAAGATGCTGCTTCTAATGGAAATTCACTTACCACCACTCGGCCAGAAACAGGAAATGAGGGGTTACGAATGTTCTCTCTCTGTTAGAAGCATCCAGTCACTCAACATACAAAGTCTTGCCTGGGACCCGAATGCTGTCCTCTATCTTCCATTCCCCATCCACCCCAACTTCCCTAAGTGCAAGTTCTGGGTTGATTTGCAGGCCAACACTGTTTTTGCAAATCCTTTCTGGAATGACCTGATAGGGGAGTTTCTCTTCTTTGACTCCAATAGACTTGTATCTACATGCCTTTTATGATCTGTCACCATCTATGTCCCACCTTAGCCATCCACGTGCATCATTGCACCCTGCTGGGATTAGGACTCTTATGGGGCAGAGATGAGTTCAATCTGGGCAAGTGGGCCTGATGACACAGTAGGGGTCCTCAAACAGAATAGCTGTACACGTTCTCCAAGTTGCCTTGTGTGGTTTATTTTTTTTCTCAGTATAATGTTTTCAAGGTTTGTCCATGTTGTAACATGTGTTGGTACTTCATTCCTTTTATAGCTGATTAATACTTCATTGTATGGGGGCACCCGAGTGGCTCAGTTGGTTAAGCGACTGCCTTCGGCTCAGGTCGTGATTCTGGAATCCCAAGATCGAGTCTCACATCGGACTCCCTGCTCACTGGGGAGTCTGCTTCTCCCTCTGACCCTCCCCCTCTCGTGTTCTCTCTCTCTCTCAAATAAATAAATAAAATCTTAAAAAAATACTTCATTGTATGGATATACCACATTTTGTTTATCCATTCATTAGTTGGTGGACTTGTGTTTCCACTTTTTGGCTATTATGAATAATGCTGCTTTGTGCCCAAGTATTTGTGTGGACATATTTTCAATTCTCTTGAGCATACCTAGGAGTAGAATTGCTGGGTCCTATGATTATCCCATTTAACTCTTTGAGGAACTGCTTGTGGTAAACTGAATAGTGCCCCTTCCCCCCAAATAGCTCCATCTCCCAACCCCCAGAGCCTGTAAATGTTACCTTGTATGACAAAGGGGACTTTGTAGGTGTGATTAAGTTAAGGATCTTGAGATGGGGAGATTATTCTGGATTAGCTGGATGGGTCTGGTGTAATCACATTGGTCCTTATAATAAGGATGAAGGACAAGTTAGAGCAGAAGGTGATAGGGCCACAGAAGCAGAGATTAGCATGTTGTGCTTTGAAGATGGAGGGAGGGGATCACAAGCCAAGGAAGGCAGGTGGCCCCACTAGAAGCTGAACAAGGGAAGGAGACAGATTCTTCCTTAAGAGCCTCCAGGAGGGGCCAGCCCTGCCGTTAGTCCAGTGAAGCTGATGATGAATTTCTGACCTCCAGAACTGTGAAAGAATGTGTTGTTGGAAGCCACTAAATTTGTGGTGATTTTTACAGTAACAATAGGAAACAAATAGGTAGCCAAACTATTTCCCAAAGTAGCTGCACCATTGTACATTCTGACATTCTTGCCAACACTTGTCTGTTTTCGGATTGTAGCTATCCAGTGGGTACAAAGGGCCATATTGTTACAATTCTGACATGTTTTCCTAACAACTGATGATGATCACTTTTTGATGTGCTTATTGGCTATTTGTAGATCTTTTTGGAGAAATGTCTATTCAAACCCTTTGCTCATTTTTAAACTTGAGTAATTTGTCCTTCTACCATTGAGTTGTAAGAGTTCTTTATTCTGTCTATTCTGGAGACGAGACCCTTACCAGATATGATTTGCAGATATTTCTTCTTCTTCTGTGGATTGTCTTCTTACTTTCTTGGTGGAATCCTTGGAGAACAGAAGTTTTAAATTTTGAAACTGTTCAATTTGTCCACTTTTGTCTTTGGTTGCTTGTGATTTAGACATCATATTTAAGAATCCATTGACTGCTCAAGGTCACAAAGATTTATGTCTGTTTCCTTCTAAGAGTTTTATGGTTTTAGCTCTCATGTCTAGACCTTTGATCCATTTTGAGTAAATTTTTGTAAATGGTGTGAGTAGGGTGTGACAACTTCATTGTCCTGCATGTGGATACCTTGTTGTCCCAGCATCATAAGGCCATCCTCTCCCCATTGAATAGCCTTAAAACCCTTGTCTAACATCAATTGATCGTAAATGTGAGAGTTTGTGGACTCTGGATTCTCTTCCATTGATCAATATGTGTATCCTATGTTAGCACAACACAGACTTGATTGCTGTAGCTTTGTAGTAGGTTTTGAAATTGGGAAGTGCTTTCCAACTTAGTTCTTTTTTTTTTTTCTTTCCAAGATTATTTTGGCTATTTGGGATCTCTTACATTTCCATATAAAATTTAGAACCAACTCGTCAGTTTCTTCTATAAAGACAGCTCAGATTTTAATGGAGATTACACTGTATCTATAGATCAATTTATAAGAGTATTGCCATCTTGACAACGTTAAGTCTTCCAATTCATGATCATGGGAATTTTTTAAATTTATTAGATCCCCTCTAATTTCTTTTATAGTTTCAGCATATAAGTCATGTACTTTTGTTAAATTTATTCCCAAGTATTTTATTCTTTTTGATGTCATCGAAAATAAAATTGTTTTCTTAATTTCAACTTTGGATTGTTTATTGCTAGTATATAGAAATACAAGTGATTTTCATATGTTAATCCTGAAGCCTAGCTGAGCCTCTATTTGTGTGTGGGGGGGGATTCCTTAGGATCTCCCATATACAAGTTATTGAATTTTGCAAATAGAAATAACTTTCTTTTTCCAATCTGGATGACTTTTTTTTCTTCTTACCTAATTAGTCTGTCTAGAACTTCCAATACAATGTTGAATAAAAGCAACAAGAGTGGACGTCCTTGTCTTGTTCCTGACCTTAGGGGGGAAACTTTCCATCTTTTACTGTTAAGTATGGTGCTAGCTGTGTGGGGTTTTATTAGATGGCTTTATCAGGTTGAGGAAGGTGGCTTTTATTTCCAGATTGCTGAATGTTTATTATCATGGAAGTGTGCCTGAATTTTGCATTTTCTGAGATGATTGTCTCCTTTTCCCCCTATATCCTATTAATATGACCTACTATGCTGATGTTCATATGTTGAACTGCCCTTGCCTTCCTGGATTAAATCCCAGTTGGTCATGATGTATAATCCTGTTCATACATTGATGCATTTTGTTTCCTAGAATTCTTCTTCCTGAGATTAGGTGTTTTTCCTGAACAATCTCTTTTTGGCTCAAAGAAAACAAATTGCTACAAGCCTTTGGTCAATTTCTAGAGTTCGGAAGGTTGATCTACTTGTGTTGGTTTTCTTGTTTTTATGGAGGAGAGAATTTTTGGAGGTCCTTACTCTGCCATTTTTGCTGGTCATCACTAACATGTTCTTATTGCAGGGGTTGAAAAGGTGGTGGGGATCCAAGTGATGATAGGAATTACCCCTTCCCCAGAGCATGGGGAGTGTCCCACAGATTCATGAGACCTATAAGACCACCAAGTATTCTTCTCTCCCCTAAGGTAGACCAATGTGCAGATTAGGACATATTGTCCAAGCCAGCCTGTTCTAATCAGATAGATGGCTGGACTAGATGACCTTTATGGTTCCTGTGGGCAGAGACTCTGACTTAAATGTGTCTCTCTTTGCAGGTCAGCCTCACCCTGCAAGAAATAATCAATGGCGTGAATGCCTCAGATCCAGACCTATGTTTCCAGGCCACCCAGGAAGCCAGGTACCGCCAAACAGACTTCTGCGGTTTATAGGTTCCTAGCTAGAAATGAGCTCCAGTGGCCTATTTGGTTTTGTAGCAATGGCAAAATGCCCACACAATATAAGAGGCAAGTCCATTCAAAAGTGAGACTAAATCGTTCCTCTACATCATCCTTGAGAACAACTTAAGATATGCAAGTGTTGTCAGAGATGAATTGCTTAATTTAAATTGGCCTCTATAGGAATCTCAACTCATAGATAATACCTAAAGGGAAAAATGTTGCTTTGTCACTGCAAAGTGCTATAGACTGGATTTTAGGATATTAAGTAGCTCTGGCCCACATGTTAGTCTCATCTGATAGCTAGGAATGCCAAGAACATTTATAAAGAAGGTTCTTAATATCAGCTTCACATGACTTGTGTATGTGTGTGTGTGTTTATAATTTTTTTCCCTCTTTCATTGCAAAGGAAAATGCTGTCCCAGGAAAGGAACCCTCCTCTAAAACTGATTGTTGAAGCAGGGCTCATTCCCAGGCTGGTGGAGTTCCTGAAGTTGTCACCTCACCCCTGCTTGCAGTTCGAGGCAGCTTGGGCTCTGACCAACATTGCTTCCGGGACTTCAGAGCAGACTCAAGCCGTTGTGGAAGGTGGGGCCATCCCACCTTTGGTTGAGCTCCTGTCTTCCCCCCACATGACTGTGTGTGAACAGGCAGTGTGGGCTCTTGGTAATATAGCAGGTGAGACTCTCCCCTGGGGTGGAGGTGGCGGGGGCGCTGAAACCAGTGGGTCAGGTGTCTGGCATGCTATGCGAGTTCTTTGGGTAGATAAAGATTCAATATTCTCAGTATAAATATCTAGAAACACTGGGAAGAGTACGCCAGGCTTTTCCAAAATCCAGAGTCAATTTCAGAGGCCAATAATGAAAGTGGCGGCCAGATGATGCAGTGTGTCCCGAAGCTACAGGCTGCCTGGTGACATCTGTCAATACCAGGGTCCTGCAGCCTCAGGTCTTAATGGCTTTGGGAACAAAAGACAAGTCTTTGACTCGTGCAGTATTTAGGACAGACCCTTGCATCACCCAGGAGCCTGAAAGAATTCTACCTCCAGTGAAAGTCGCCAAGGGAACATACCAGAAAAGTGTGTGCTCAGTGTGGGGTAAAGGTCTCCCCTGTAAACGCAGTCCCAAAATGGCCTTGTGAATTCGGGGCTTGATGCTGTATTCCCTGCATGGTCCAGGAAAGCATAAATGAGGAGTTAATGCTGCAGGGTTGGAAGCTCCAGGATTCCTGGCTGAATATAAATACGATGCTCTTGGGGGGATATGAACTCAATTGGGCCCCTCAGGATTTTGACAAAGTAAGATCAGCCAAATATTAGCAGTTTCAAGTTCAGAGAATCAACAACCCACCATGACTGAGTCAGCAGAAACAAACAGTATGATTAGGCCTCCAAGGACTTCAGATACTGGGATTAGCAAACACAGAATATAAAATAAGTCTGCTTGTTAAATGCTTCCAGTAAAGGAAGCGCCTATTATATAGACTTTGTCTCTCATTTTGCTTGGTTCAGTAAGGAACAGGCAAAATTGGGTGGTGTAAAGTAACCTACGCCTTGCCTTCATGGTTGAAGAATTATAAACGTAGACTGCTAAGGTCTCAAATCGGTATTTTCGCCTGAGAAGCAGATAGCAGGTGGCTAGCATTGACTCATCTCCCAGGCTAGATTCTGAGTTGCATTTGGAAGTTTCCACCCCATGCCAGAGTCTCCTGGAAAGACCATTTGGCCTGCAATAGCCAAATTCATCTTCCCGAGAACTGTGTTGTGAAGTGCCACCAGCATCTCGAGTCTTGAGGGCACTTTCCGGGCCCATTGGCTAGCTCCTTTAGGTGTCCACAGATTGCTTATAATGGTCTCTGCTCCTTTAGGTGTCCACAGATTGCTTATAATGGCCTCTGCTCCTTTAGGTGTCCACAGATTGCTTATAATGGTCTCTGCTATGTGGTGTCTGCCTTTCATGTTTGATCTATCTACCCAACTGACATCATGGAGACCCAGGATCTAGTTCATGGCTATACTATGTACTTGTCCAGCCCAGGAATGTGTTTTGGCTTCTCACCCCTTGCACAGGGTTTTAAAAAATTAGTCACTTAGTCCAGGATTCTCTTTGCTCCCTGTTCGAATCTCACATTCTTTTTTTTTTTTTTAATTTTTAAAGACTTTATTTATTTGAGAGAAAGGGAGCGAGCGAGAGAACATGAGTGGGGTGAAGGGCAGAGGGAGAAGCAGACTCCCTGCTGATCTGGGAGCCCGATGCGGGGCTCCATCCCAGGACTCTGGGATCATGACCTGAGCCGAAGGCAGACACTTAACTGACTGAGCCACCCAGGTGTCCCCCGAATGTCACATTCTTAACTATTTGTAGGTGATGGCCCAGAATTCAGAGACCTCGTTATCTCGAGCAATGCCATTCCACATCTGGTGGCCCTCGTTTCATCAACCGTACCAGTAAGTATTTTTAAAGTAGAAGAACTAGCTAGGTAACAAGTTTCTGAAATTGGGGGAGTACGTTCAAGTTAATGCTAGGTCATACAGTTGCTGCCTTGCCCCTTAGGACAGCAATTATAAGCAAGGCCTAGGACTGAATATCACATTGGGCAGAGATGGATCCTCATTTGGCCCCAAGGGCAACAGTGCTAGTTTTTCTTCAGGGGGCATTGGAAGAGGTCCATTAAAGTTTTTCTAAGCTTACAATCCTGCAAAAGTAGGTGGGGCACAGACAGTTAATGGGTCACCAGTTCTGTTCCTAGGTACCAGGTCTAGGTTCGAAGCTTAGAGTCAAAGTTGATTGATGTGGCAACAACAGGGAACCCCCTTGGGAAAATGTTGGTTCTATATTTGCCCCAAACAAAAATGAAGGGAAGGTAGCCCTTCAAAAAGCCCAGGGAATACCCATCCCTCAAGGTGGGAGAAGACCTGACATGGTGGGACCAGTAAGAGGCTGGCATGATTGAGGAGTTTGCAAGGAGAGAGCAGAGCGAGATGACAAGTAGGATGAAGGACTTAGACATCCACCTGCTGGCAGAGGCAAGCAGGAGGTGAAGTGATCTGATCTTTTGGGAAGACCCTTCTGGCTGCTTGTACAGTGAGAGCGGAGCGAGCTGGGATGCTGCCATGCTGGACACGGGGGAGTGGAAGAAGCAAGAATGCCCTTGGTTTCCGGTTAGGTTGTTTAGATGACTGTCCTCCTAGAGAAATGGGGAAGATGGAGGGAAGAAGGAATCTGAGCGCTGGTTATACATGTTAAGTTGAAGCAAGTAAGAGGCACCATTGCAGCAACGTCAGGTGGATGGATAATGCAGTCCAGATGATTGATTGTGCGTGCATTCGTCATCCAGCTAGGCAGGATCAACTAGAGCAGGGGCCAGCTGCTTGCTTTTGTAAATAAAGTTTTACTGGAGCACAGCCATCACCATTTCTTTATACCCATGCTGTCTGTGGCTTTTGTAATGTTACAAGGGCAGAGAGGACTAGTTGCAACAGAGACCCTATGGCCCATAAAGCTGGACGTGTTTATTCTCTGGCCTTCTGCAGAAAAAGTCTGCCAACCCCTGACCTAGAGTAGAGCCTGGGACCAAGTCTCGAGGGCTCTGACAATCAGAACTCAGGCAGAGTCTGCCCAAAAGACTGAGAAGAAACAGCCCGTTTGGCAAGAGAAATGCAGGTTTGGTGTCATAGGTGCCAAGAAGAGCTTTTCCAAGGGGGGTACTAAAGACTGCCAAGAGGGGCAGTAACTTTAGGACTGAAAAGGCAGCTGTTGGATTTGGTGGCTTGGAAGAAGCCGATTTCATCACTCAATGCAAAGAAGTAGGGGCAGAAATCAGACTAGAAGGAGTGGAAGAACAAATGCAAAGCTGCAAGGTAGACAGTGAATAGAGATGCATCCTTGAGGGTGGACTCTGGAAAAATAGAAGCAGGATGATGGCTAGAGAGGTGGAGGGTCCCAGAGTGTGGGAGGGATCGGGGGGAGAGGTGATCGTGGGGATAGAATCTTCAAAGGCAAAAATGGGGTCCAGATGCGGGGTAGGAGGACTGACCCTGCAACAAAGATCAGGAATGTGGTTACCACATGTTGGTAGGGTGACTGGCTGGTGGGCAGACCAAGTAACTCCTGCTTGACATTTGTTTTGTCAGTGAAAAATGAATTGGTCATCAGCTGAGTCAAGGGGCGGGGGTGGATTTTTGAAGAATACAAGGAAACCTCCACCTAACATTTGGTCTGCCTAGTATGCATCACTATCGAGAACAGATTCTGCATGAAGCTCAAACGCTTTGCTTCATGCTGGTTAATAATATTGATCAGGGATGGCAAAGACACAGGCCATTGGCATTTTTCCTCCTTTGCACCCGTTGCTGGAAGCAGTCTCATTACAGATCACGTTTCTGCGGAACATCACGTGGACCTTGTCCAACTTGTGCCGAAACAAGAACCCTTACCCTTCTGTGAAAGCCGTGAAGCAGATGTTGCCCGTCCTATCCCACCTCCTGCAGCACCAAGACAGCGAGGTTCTCTCGGACACCTGCTGGGCCCTGTCCTACCTCACTGATGGCTCCAATGAGCGCATCGGCCAAGTGGTCAACACAGGGGTCCTGCCCAGGCTGGTCCAGCTCATGAGCAGCTCGGAGCTCAATGTCTTGGTAAACGTCCCTGGTCCTGTCTGTCTCTGTCTGGGCCTTCAGACGAGAATGTGTGAGTCATACTTCCTTGAACAAGACCTCTCCCAGTCCCGGTCTTCCACAGTTGGGTCTCATACTTTATCTAGAACAAAGCTTGTCATCTACATTTCCCTGGTCTCTGCTACTCTCTAGCTAAAGACTTGAATCTATTTTGATCTGAAGTCCTAGTGGATGTTAAATAACTCACTTGTCTTAATCTGATAACTAGAAAAACTAGACAAGCACCAAATTAAAATAATCCCTCCACTCAGTAAACTATTCTTTTGTGGCCTTTCCTTCTAGGGGTCTGTGCATGTGGATGTTAACAAGTTGGCTAATACAGTGTGTGTGTGCGCGCGCGCACATTTGTGTATAAACATAAAGCTTGTTGTAACATTTGAATTTCTTACTCAAGGATAAAAAAAATCCCTCTTATCCTCTCCCCAGTTTGTTATTAGACCACTTCAGCATAGGTAAAATGAAAACAAAACAAAACAAAACATCAAATACTTTGCTATGATATGAAACGTGTCCCTTACATAATACGCTTCTTGAAGATATGCCTTGAAACGTGGGCGGCCCTTTTGATTTCTGTGGCTAATGTTGTATATTTATGCAACCTTAGTGATCATCTATGCCTAGATTAGCATAGTATTCCTCAGACGTCAAGGTTAGTTTGGGGATAGTATTGGGGAGAGGGAGGGTACAAGAAGAATATAAGAAGCTGCTTGTCCTGAGGGGTCTAGGGCCCATTTGGAGTCGTCCTGCCAAGGCTGTGATGGGCCTACAGCACTGTTTCACCTCTCGCTTGAGTAGCAAATAAACCCAGCATAAAAGGCTAGGAAAACTCTCGAACTGTCGATGGTCTGTGTGGGGGTGGTCACTGCGGTGCAGAGAAACCAAAATAAATGCACAGTCAGCCCTCAGAGGATGGTTGTCTTGAGCCCAATTGCAGATCCATCCTGGGGACCTTCAGAGTAGAGAGGGAGTTTGTGAATACAACAACAACAAAAAATGCCGTTGGGCTCTCATTAGCTCCAATTAAATATACAACAGAAACTTGCTAAATACAAATTCAGTAGAAGTTATTACATTATAAACCCTATAATCAACTTAGGGATATTCCCAGTGTAAGGATACAAAAAGGACAGCATTATTTCTTAATAAAGGCATCCCTGGACCTCTATCTTACGTGAGCCGGAACTATTGAGAGGCTAGCAAGTACCTTTAAACTATGCAAATGGCCATGGATGTGCTGAATTAATAGGGATCATGGATTTAGTCGTTATTCACGGGTTTCCTGAGCGCCATCAACATAGCGTGACGAACATGGGGGAATGTGCAGAGCTTGGTGATGGTTCCCTTCTGTTACGGTAAGTTTGCAATGCTTGGTTACATGTATAGCCTTGCTCTTCCAGACCCCCTCCCTCCGCACCGTGGGGAACATCGTCACGGGAACGGATCACCAGACCCAGGTGGCCATCGACGCGGGCATGCTGCACGTGTTGCCCCAGCTCCTGATGCACCCCAGGTCCTCCATCCAGAAGGAAGCAGCTTGGGCCTTGAGCAACGTGGCTGCAGGGCCTCGCCAGCACATCCAGCGGCTGATAGCTTGCGGCATGCTGCCTCCTTTGGTGGCTCTGCTGAAAAACGTAAGTGGTGCGCTCCGTGTCCGTGACAAGAGGCTATTTTCCGATTGGCCCTGTGTTGAACTCCTTCAGTAATTCAGAAACAGGCTAAGAAGCAAATTGAGATCACAACAGAGCTGTGAAACCGTGGTTTCCTCACTCGCCCTGGAAACAGGAAGAGGCATCCCGTTTGGGACAAACCGTTAAAGATTTGGGAGACTTAACAGGCATTGTTCAGTGAAAAGGTGATCCCCCACAGCTCCAATATTCAGCAAAAATATTGAGCTGGTAAATACTGGCTTATCTTTAGTGTTAAAAGAATGTACCATCCACTCTACGTGCTAAAAGGGGGAGGGGTTTGTTTTGTTTTAGGAGGAAAAACCTATCAGGTTATGGTGATATTATACACTGAAGAAAGTGGCCTTTTCAGTGTAAAAATCACATCAATTAGAGTGGTAATATACACTGAAAATCCAGATGTAAAAGTGGAAATACAATAAAGCTTCCTTCTTCCTCCTGATTCCCACTTCCCTTGCCTGGGACAACTACTATCTGTCGGCGTTTCTTTTTGTCACCTTTGAATGGATGAGCTCTGTTTAAATCATTTACATGTGACACAAGCCAGGAGTGGGGCAGTCTTCCTGGGGGCGGGGAGGCAAATGGAGTAGGATGGGAAAAAGAAGCTGCTGGTGGGGTGCCTGCCCTCAGGTTAGATGGTGGGTTCCCAGGTGTGCCACCCAAATCAAGGTTCAACCCAATCCATCAGACACTTCCTATCCTGTGTGCGTCCATGAGTCTGTACATATTCTAAGCAGAACGTCCAGTCTCGAGTCAAGGAGTAATCTTATTTCAAGCTGCCTTTTGAACTACAACTGGCTTGGACCCATATGTTGTTTTGGTTCTCGGTATGTTTTTGTTTTTTTTTTAAGTTGAGGTCACAGTTCTTCCCCAGCCATAAAATGGGAATAATTCCTTCTGCCCGGGGATAGAAGGATCTACAATAAATGACTCCCATATCTCTGGGCGAAGTGTTTCTTATAAATGCAAGGGATACATTGAGTGAGGTTTCAGTGGCCTTCCTCCGTCACCTCCGGGCTGGCTCAGTCCCTGAGATCACTTCTGTGTGCTCAGCTTTGTAGTGGGGAGCTTCTTGCCCATAGTTTTCCTGTGACAGAAAGACCAGAAATGTTGACCTAGGTCACTATAACCTAAAATTCCAAGCATAATGCCTATTTTCCCCATAACCTGACCTAAGGAAATGAGTCTACTTCAAACTTAAAACCTCCCTCTAAGGCCCCACAGAAGTCTGTCTGCCTACGTCTGGGCTTCTCAAAGATGCTGTCTTCTGCTCAAGAACTAGAAGCAGGATGCCAAGGTGTTCCATGTAAATTGCACAGACCATCCTGGCTGTCCCTAGCCTACCTAGGAATTGAACTAAGGGGCACCTGGGTGGCTCAGTCGTTAAGCGTCTGCCTTCGGCTCAGGTCATGATCCCAGGGTCCTGGGATCGAGTCCCACATCGGGCTCCCTACTCAGTGGGAAGCCTACTTCTCCCTCTTCCCCTCCCCCTGATTGTGTTCCTTCTCTCACTGTGTCTCTCTCTGTCAAATTAATAAATAAATAAAATCTTAAAAAAAAAAAAAAAGAAATTGAACTAAGCATCACTGTATTTAAGTTCCTCAGGATCTATAAAGAATGTATATGTTCTCTTTCTGCAGGGAGAATTTAAAGTCCAGAAAGAGGCCGTTTGGACCGTGGCTAACTTCACAACTGGAGGCACCATAGACCAGTTGATCCAGCTTGTCCACTCTGGCGTCCTGGAGCCACTGGTGAATCTGCTTACCATCCAAGACACCAAAATTGTTATCATCATCCTTGATGTTATCTCTTTTATCCTCCAGGTGAGCTGTTCTAAGCAGGTTGGTTTTTAAATAGCAGTCTCCAAATTTGAGGCATTTAATTTGGTTCTTAAAACTCACATGTGGATTCTCTTTCCACTCCTTCACCCCTCCTCCTGGTATCCTATGGGTAACAAAAACAAGAGGACTTTCAAAGAAGGTCCCTCTTCATTTTTCAAACGAGTGACTGTGTGCCCAGCATTGTTTCAGATGCTCAGGATACAACAGAACAACGTCCTTGCTCTGATTGAACTTACGTATTAATGGAGAGGGAAACAGACACAACAGCTGAGAGTTTATCTGCTAAAAGGACCGTCACTGATGGCTCAGAGTGGGGAGAGCATGGTGATCCCTTGTTTGTAGTCATCAGGAGAAACTTGTCTCAGGAAGAACATTTATGCAAAGCCCTGAGAGGAGTGAAGTGAATGAGTCTTGTGGATATCTGGGGAAGAGCACTCAGGATGAGCGGGAGCAAATGGATAGAAGGTGGTAGTCAGGCTCAGAGCATCCAGATCACATGAGGTGTGGGAGAACTTCAGCTAACTCTGAGTGAGATGGAGAAACCAATCAAAGGTTCAAAGCAGGGGAAAGAGTCCATGAACCACATGGCTGGCTCTTCTAGAAGGCTAAAACATAGGATACACTCGAAAGAGCAGCAGCAGGAATAGATCTTGAAACTGACTCCAGAGACTTGAATTAGAGATCTAGAAAGCCTTATTTCTGGAAGAAAGCCAGTGTTCATAAACCATTTGTGTCAGTTCTGTATTGCTGCATAATTGGTTACTGCCTAGTGGTCTAGAACAAACATTTATTATGTCACCTAGTTTCTGGGGTTAGGAATCTGGGGGCAGCTCAGCTGGATGGTTCTGGCTCAGGGTTTCTTGGGAGGTTTGAGGTGTCAACTGGGGCTGGTCTCATCTGAAGGCTTGATGGAGGTTGGAGGATCAGCTTCCAAGAAGGCTCACTCACATGCCTGGAAAGTTATTCTCACTACATGGACCTCTTCATAGGACCATATGTGTGTCTTCACATCATGGCGACTGGCTTCCTCTGGAACAAGTGATCTAGGAAAGCAAGATGGGAGCCCCGATGGCTTTTATAATCTACCCTTGGAAGTCATTTCAACAACATTCAATTGGTTACACAGATCAACCCCACTCAAAATGGGAGGAAACTATACAAGGGTGTTGAATACCAGGAGGTAGGGATCATCTGAGGCCATCTTGAAGGCTGGCTATATTCATTTGGTTCAGGTCCTTTTATATGCAACTAAGCTGTTTGAAAAATTTCAAAGTAACACCAGGGGACTCCTTTTAAAAGCTCACTTTAAGCATCCTTTTCATGTAACGGTCTTGGAAAGAACTGACCTGAGTCAGGAACAGATCTGAAAGAGCACCCAATTAGACACTAAGATTGAGCAAATCACACAGATGAAGAATACAGACTTGGCCACCCGTAGACAAGGTTGCATAAAATGACATAACACTTCTGTGAAAGTACACTTGTGGGCATTAGAAATTTAACTTCATCTGTTTCATTTGAACTAAACATTTGGGATTTTTTTTTTCCTTGGGGGGAGTCTGGGAAAACCACATCTGATAGACCAGAGAGAAGCACTGGAATAGCAGGTTAGGAGGACGAGGCAGGAGAGAGCCTCAAATGGGCAGCAGAGTGTAGCTGAAGTTCTTTGAAGTGACTTTGGAGCCATTTGCTGTGGTGTCGACATCCAGAATCCTTCTCCAGAGCTCTGACTGCCCTTGGTCATCCCACACTCCCCAGTGTTCTTTCTGAGGCTAACCTAGCACATTGGTCCTGCCTCGGTTTCTTTGCTCAAAGCCAAAAAACTCATTTTGGACTTGCGGATAGGACTAGAGTGTGTCAGGGTTTAGACACACAGTGCACACTCTGATCAGGTAGACAGTGTGGCCTAAATCATGCTTAATTTGAACCACAGGAGGTTTTCTTATTACTGCTCACGAAATAGAGAGCAGAGCCCTTCAGGAGTTGACACCAAAGCCTTTTCTTTATTTCTCTTCACTTCCCCCAGATAGACTGTTTAGCTGAATTACTCCCTCTTCTCCTAATATGCAACATGTATTCCTTCACATCTTTGTCCTTGCCCCTCCTTGTTTTGGGAATGCCATGATTATCCTATGGTTGACCCTGGCACAGCATTGTTCATCAAGAACATGTGCTAGTTTCCAAGTCTTTTATGCACATCTTCTATAACTTAAACCACCGATCATCTATATTCTGCTTTCTTAAATTATTTACCTGTCTGCCCTAAGAACGTGAGTTACAAAAAGGCCTTTTCTAAATCCTATCTTGATCTCTAGTTTTGTAGGCCTTGCCACGGTATATGTACAAAGGTTTGAGTGAAGGAATAGCCCTAGATGATAAATCCAACGATCCGCATTGGATTAAATCCACTCATGTTACTTGTTTCCAGGGACCTGGTTATTTGCCGTGGTGTTACTAAGGGTCCCCTTAGTCTTACCTCTTAAGGCTTTTCCAGTGAGGGCAGGGCCAGAACACCTGCATTTAAATAGCATTACTTGAACATTCTTTCAAACTGTATTTTAAACAATTTCCATTAATTATAAGGGAGGTAACTATTAAACAGTAATAGCAATGTATTTATGGAGGGCAGCATACTTGGCAAAAATTGTATTTTGTGCAATTGATATAAACCTAAATATATGTACTATAAATATCTAAAAGGGGAGGAAGATCCTGAAATCTTTTTTTTTTTTTTTTTTTTTTTTTTTTTTAAGAGGAGAGCGAGAAGAGGGGGTGGGGAGAGGGAGAGAAAGAATCTCAAGCAGGCTCCATGCCCAGCATGGAGCCCAACACGGGCTCGATCTCACAACCCTGAGATCATGACCTGAGCTAAAATCCAGAGTTGGACCTTTAACTGACTGAGCCACCCAGGTGTCCCTGATCCTGCAGTCTTAATGAGGGAAGAACTGTGGCTGCCATTCTGGAACAGGAGCCTTTGGTCTGACTCCACGGTGGTGAAGCTCTACCTCCGAAGGGCTTTTGCCCAGAGTCTTGCTTTTCCTTTATGCCCACAGGCAGCAGAGAAGCTTTCAGAGAAGGAAAACCTGTGTCTTCTGATAGAGGAAATGGGTGGCATTGATAAAATTGAGGCTTTGCAACTTCATGAGAACCCTCAGGTTGCCCTGACTGCTTTGAACATTATCGAGAACCATTTTTCTGAGGTAAGTGACTTCAGAGTGGAAAGGAGTGCCCACACCTCCTGGTGTGCTACCTTAGCAGGTGATCATTGGGCAGGTGCCCATGCTTCTCCTGTGAGCTGGGCTTCTCTCTATGACTTAGCTCTGAGTTTCTCCCCCATCCATGCTGACTGGGCCGCCTTTGAGTGGCAGCTTCCTGGCTCCTGGAGACCATTCTAGTCCCATAAAAGCTTGTCCTGCTACCTCTGGTTTAGAATTTTTTTGTTTTTTTTGTCCCCCCCCCCCCCCGACTTCTTTTGATGGGGATGGACAGATGGATGGATGGATGGACAGGATATGATGCTGAAGTGATTATTATTTTCTTTTTTCTTTTCTTTTCTTTTTTTTTTTTTACCAAGAAACACAAACAACTAAGGCAGGCCCAGCTTTTGAAAAACATTTTGGTACTTTTTTTTTTTTTAAAGATTTTATTTATTTATTTGACAGAGAGACACAGCGAGAGAGGGAACACAAGCAGGGGGAGCGGGAGAGGGAGAAGCAGGCTTCGATGCAGGGCTCGATCCCAGGACCCTGGGATCATGACCTGAGCTGAAGGCAGATGCTTAATGACTGAGCCACCCAGGCGCCCCAACATTTTGGTACTTAACACATTTTGTCTCTTCCCAGAAGATGGGGTTTGGGATAAACTGTACACAGGGCTTTTAACTTCTCTGTGGGAGCAGGGAATAGTGATCAGACAGCATTAGACACTTCTTTAAACCATTTTTTATTATAATGTGTAACATAAAAGTTTACCGTTTTAACCACTTTTGAGTGTACAGCTCAGGGTCCTCAAGTACCTTCACATTGCTATGTAGCCATCACCAGCATCCTCTCTAGAACTTTCCCATCTTTGCAAAATGAAGCTCTGTCCCCATTAAACATTAACTCCCCATCCTTCTTCCCTACACCGCCCCCAACCCTGGCAACCACCATTTAGCTTTTCATCTCTGTGAATTTGACTACTCTAAGTACCTCATATAAGTAGAATCCTACAGTATTTTTTCTTTTATGACTGGTTCATTTTACTCAGCATAATGCCCACAAGGTTCATCCATGTTGCAGCAGGTGCCAGAATTTCCTTTATATTTTAGGTTGAGTAATATTCCACTGTGTGGATAGATGTTTTGTTTATCCATTAATCATAGATATTCACTTGGACTGTTCTTTTGACTCTTGTGAATAATGTTGCTATGAAAATGGAAGTACAAATATCTGTTCAAATTCCTGCTTTCGGTTCTTCTGAGTGTATATACAGAAGTGGAATTGTTGGGTCATACAGTAGTTCTATTTTTAATTTTTGAGGAACCACTATACTGTTATCCATAGTGAATGCGCCATTTTACATTCTCACCAGCAATGCATGAGGGTTCCCATTTTTCAACATCCTTGCCAATACTTGTCTGTTTTTTTGATCACAGCCATGCTAATGGGTGTGAAGTGGTATCTCATTGTGGTTTTGTGTGGCATTTGCATTAGGTATTTTTCATAGGAAGAAGGTGAGCTCAAAGTTCTTAAGTGGCCAGGAGGCTAGGGGTTTATAGAGTGAGTGACAC
This sequence comes from Mirounga angustirostris, assembly GCF_029215605.1. Lineage (NCBI taxonomy): Eukaryota > Metazoa > Chordata > Mammalia > Carnivora > Phocidae > Mirounga > Mirounga angustirostris. Next base: position 174,298,961 of record NW_026991713.1, read on the forward strand.
CCCATTAGGCATCAAACTTGAATCAGCAAAATGCAGAGCCGTACAATAAATATGACCAGGTTGGTGGTGTCTTGCTACCTGAGGGTAGCCAATACTGGTTTGGGACCAAGAGGATGCTCTCAAAGCAGAGAGGACCCAGAACAGCAATCAGCATCTTCTGGGTTAAGGCTCCTACGAACACCTTGTAATTTAGGAAACCCATCTCTTAAAGGAGGTTCAGAGCTCTAGGACTCATCCAAGGGCTCCAGGCTAAAGACTTCTGATTTGGAAGTAACAGCTACATATGCTGTGTCCTTACTCACCGTAAGGGCACTGTTCTGTGCATCAAAACTGCACTTAAAAATAAGCTAGACATAAGAACACAAATACTGTGTGCTTTCACTTACATCAGGGACCTAGAAGAGTCAAATTCAGACATGCAGTAGAATGGTGAGTGCCAGGAGCTGGGGGAGAGAAGGAAATAGGGAGCTAATGTTTAGTAGGTACAGAGCTTCAGTTTGAAATGACAAAGTTCTACAGATGGATGGTAGTGGTTGCACAGAAATGTGAACATAATGCCTCTGAGCAAATGGTTAAAAATGGCAAATTTTATGGTATGTATGTTTTACCACACACACAAACTGCATTTAAGATCCAGCCTGAGAAATATTTCCGTGCTCCTCTTCTCTGGGGGAGACTTGAGGCTGATTTTAGAGCAAATTGCTAATCCACAGAAGATGTTAAGGAGTCAGCTGTGCGGCAATAATGTGCTGAGAGCCTCCAGGTAAAATAGTGTCTCTTCTTCCCTGAAGGGAGAAGAAAGTGGCACAGTATTACCAGCCCTGGACCAAGATCATGAATTCTTAAACCGCTTAACAAAGCAATACCAAGGCCCCACGACTCCTAAACCAAGGAGCAAACCCTAATGGGTAACTTCTTTAAGAACCTTCTATGTCTTGGCATGGCACAGGTGTAAAGCTTTTTAAACTAAATGTTAATAAAATTTTCGACACCTTCACCTCCATCTATCAAAAATGCCGTTAAGCTGCTTATGTCTTGAAGTCCTGTGGAAGTCATCTCCTAAGAATGTATGGTTTAGTGGTTACCTTTAAGTATCTTGAAGACCCTGAGAACAGAGTAGAATGGTCTATAGCTATCTAGACAAATTTTGACTTGTAGACTTGGTTTAACCAGCAATTCTTACAGTTCTTTCCCCTTCCCTTTTCATTGTCATGGAATGCCTGTTAATAGAGAACATTCTTCAGGGAAAGCTGTGTGGACGATAGTTAAAAGGAGAGTGAGAGTAGGATGGGAAGGACCTAGGAACACGATACTAGGCAGCGTTGTGATGGATGTGGGATACACTTTAAGGAGGACTGGACTTGATTTGTATTAATTTGAGTGTAGAGGTGGATCAAGTTCTACTGGGCTCTAAAGCATCACACCAAAAGGTCATGCCCAAAGCAGGTCTTCGCTGGTCCTTGACAAGTGAGGAGGAAAACTGTGTGGGAGTCCATCTAAAATACTGCTGGAAGACCATTCACGTTCTCACAAACATCTCATTGAGTGGTGAGAACAAATCTGCGATTTAGTGGACACTAGATATTACAATAAGTATCCTCATCAACTTCTGGAGTGACCATGCTCGCTGCTGAGAGCTGTGTTGGTGGGATGGGATCCTCAGTGTTTTGCTCTCCACATGGAAATCCTTTTCAACTCCCTCTTTCATTCATCAGCTCAGGACATCCTAGCTTGGTACATCCCTGACCAAGCAGAATCCCACTCAACAAGGACTTTGCATCTTAGACCCAGGGACTGAGTGCAGAAGAAACAAATAATTGGCAAGTGTTCATTTACTCCAGCAACAGGACCTTACACTCAGTGGAGTAGACCTGAGAAGGTTACCTGCCTTTGCTTCTCCAAGGCTTCCCTTTGGTCCTGTCTGCTCCCCCATACTCATTTTTTAAAATATTTTATTTATCCACTTACTTATTAGAGAGCACGAGCATGAGTGCAGCAGGAGGAGCAGAGGCAGAGGGACAAGCAGACTCTGCACTCAGCAGAGCCTGATGTAGGGCTCAATCCCATGACCCTGAGATCACAACACGAATGAAAATCCAAAGCTGGTCACTCAACTGACTGAGCCACCCAGGTGCCCCTGCTCTCCCATATTCTTACAACAGATTCTCTTTTTTAAGTAGCCAGAATTAGTTTCTGTTGCTTGCAACTGAAGAATCTTAACTGACACACATGGGGTGGAAAAAGTAAACTGTAACTAGTTATTTAAATCCAAAAGATCTATTAAATCCCATTTTGTCAAGATAGACATTGTATCAAGTTTGAACTTTAAAAACACAAGTAACATATATAACAAATTGTATATATTGCTATATAGTATATATAATTATTATATATTCTATATAAATGTTTTTTAAAATTAAAAACAAAACTAAGAATGGAAAAAAAATGATCCTACCACTTCAACACAACTATTCTGGATTGATTATTTTTAAGTAATCTCAATGCCCAATGTGGAGTTTGAACTCATGACCCTGAGATCAAGAGTCACATGTCCTACAGACTGAGCCAGCCAGGTGTTCCCATCAACACAACTGTTTTTATGTTTGTGTTTTCCCTTCCAGTTTGAGTCCACATATACCTTTTTTTTCTTTTATCTTTTTCCACATTTTAAAATGCCACCTTTCCCCCCCATGGCTTAGGTGCAAAGAGGTGGTGTTGGTCACCTTCTGGCTGGGTGCCCATGTGCTTGGATGCAGTGTGTTGGGATGACTGACAGAGCAACAGAAAGAAGGAAGGAGTAACTGTCCCTAGGTCAGCTTTATGATGTAAAGGCTGAATTGGAACAACTGACTCTCTTGCATTTACCCCAAGTTTGTCATGTACCATGGAAGAAATGCAATTCTCCCGTCTACCCTACAATCCATAATTTACCTGCTCTCTGTTTTCCTGAAACATGGAGTGACCATGTTTAATGATAATAGCACATGATATTTTAGGCATAGTAGCAAAAATAACCAGACGTGGAGTTGTGGGTTGTGGGTTCTGGTCCCGGCTCTTTTTCTAAATAGTTGAAGCCTGGACAAGTCCTATAATTTCTCTGTTCCTTAATGCTTCATCTGTCAATTCTCATTTCTTTGGGCTTTCAGTTTTTACCTGCAAAATAGGGAGGTTGTGTTTGGTAAATTACTAGTTGTATAATGTTTTCATATATTATGTGCAACTCATAACCTTGAAAAGTTAAGTGTGGCAAAAATGGTCATCAGTCTCCAATGAAAGAAAGTGGAGCGTAGAAGGTTACTCAATATGTCCTGCATCTTTTAGTAAGTGGTAGAGCAGAGACTCAGGTACAAACCCTGATGTATTACCTGCTATATAACAAATTTCCCTAAAACTTAACAGCTTAAAAAAAAACCCTATTAATGCACACATTTTTTGTGGGTCAAGGATCTGGAGACCGCTTGGCTGGTGGGTCTGGTTCAAAGTCTTATGAGATTACATTCAAGCTTCTGCTAGAACTGCATTTTCATCTGAAGGCTTAACTGGGGGAAGATGTGCCTCAAAATTCACTTACATGGTAGGTGGTAGGTTTCAGTTTGTCTATGGCTGTTGGCTGGAGACTTCAGTTCTCCATCACATGGGTCTCTCCATAGACTACCTGAATCTCCTGACTATAGGAGGGCTAGCTTCTCTCAGAGCAAATGATCTAAGAGTGTGTACATGGGAAAGAAAGAGTGCTAAAGACAGAAGCCACAGTCCTTTATAATCTAATCTCAGAAGTTAATATACTATCATATCCACCATATGCTATTAGTTACACAGACTAACCCTGATAGAATGTGGGAGGGGCTACACAAGAATATGAAGACTAGGAAACAGGGATCATTGGGAGCCACCTTGGAGGCTGACTACCCCGCTCTGCCACTCTACCATGTGTTCACATTTTAAAAGACATCATTCAGATGAGAGCCTAGGGTCAGCAAAGAAAAAGAAGAGTTGAAGAACCAAATGGAAATTTTAAAACTAAAAAATATAATAATGGAAATTAATACTAGATGGGCTCAACAGCAGAATGGAGCAGACAGGAAAGAATTAATGAACTTGAAGATAGACCAATAGAAGCAATTAAACCTCTAGATCCAACTACCAACCTACAGGAAATACAGAAGACAGAGAAAATGTTAAACTACACCTCAGAGATGCAATCAGCAAAATCCAAACCCTAAGAAACTCTGCAAGACTATTCTGTTTCCTCATTGAATAAATTCTGTGAAAAAAATTGCACATGAGGGAAACTTAGAGACTTAACCAGCCAGAATGTGTGGATTATTAGTTCTATCCTGATTGTAACAAACAAATGTAAAATAAATAAAACACATGACATTTATGAGACAACTAGAAGTTTGAACATTGTATGGAGGTTTGATATTAAAGAAGTTAATTTTTTAAGGTTGAATAATCATGTTAAGGTTATGTTCATTAAAAAGTCCTTTCAGCAGTATGTACTGGATGATTTCAGATGGAATGATGTTTGAAATTTGTTTCAAAGTAATATGGGATAAGGGAAGTGGAAGAGGGAGAGATACATAGGGTAGAACCTGCACTGTGATAATGGCTGGTGGATCTGGTGATGGGACCATGGGGAGCGGGTATTACACCTTTCTGGATTTTTTTTCCTGTGAACATAGGAATTTCCAATAATTAAAAAAAAATTTTTTAAAGCCATTATATCCTTTTACTCCACAAAGCTGATTATCTGACCCTTCCCTCCCCTGATAGTAAACTGGAAGTTTGTTTCCTCAATTGGGTAAAAAAGTCTCTGTACTAGAATACACTGGGCAAGGTTAAAAGCAGATTCATGCTGAGGGGGGATTAAGTAAATTGCTTGGGAATGGTGAGCCCCCACTTACCTCACACCGTACTGGGTAAATGGAATGCTACCAGACAGGTGTATATCTTCTACACAGGAGCCTAGAAGATCTTTCTGTGGGAAATATGACCTTCCCAAGAGGAAAGACCTAAAGACACTGAAATTGTGAGTTCCACAAGGAAACAACCCATCTAGATTACCCCAAGGTGCCCACTTCTGATCAGCTTTTTAGTACCTCACTTAAATAAATAGATTAAGAACCACCAGACATTTGAGGAAGACTTCTGACATAATAGAGACAAAAACAAATAGTGCTAGTAGGGGATTTGAAAGAAAAGCCAAGCAAAGGAAAGAGAATTAAACAAAAAACAATACTAGCATACTCAAGAGATAAGATATTGCTTCCATGAAGCAAAAATAAGATGCTATTTTTAAAAGTCCAAGATCAAAAAGGACTTTTGGAAATTAAAAATGATAGTAGAAATGAACAATTCAACAGGGTTGGATGATGAAGTTGAGGAAATCTCCCATACAGTAGAGCAAGATGACAAAGATAAAAATATAGAAAAGATGAGGTTATATAAATCTGGAAGTCTAGGAGATCCAAAATCTGAATAGAGGCATTCCAGAAGTAGAGAATGAAAAAAAAAAAAAAAAAGGATAGAAAATTATCAGAGAAATAATTCGAGTATTTTCCAAAGCAGAAGTAGACATTTCCGAATTTAAAGGTTCCAGTGAGTAGCCCAGAAAAATGGATTAAAATTAACCTTTGCCAAAGCACATCATTGTAAAATTTCAAAACTCTGGGAAAAGAAAAGATCTTACAAATTTCCAGAGAGTAAAAAGAAGTCATGTACAAAAGGTCAAGAATCAGAATGCATTTTTTCTCACCCACCTAGTTAAATCTTTTATCACTCTGTAGGGCACCCAGTTAGCTAATCTATTCATGGGAGAATCCTAATGGGAACACATAGATGTGTATATATAAGAAATCTGAACCATTTGTCCAGAAAAAATAACCTAGGCTCCCATTCTTAAGTATGCATGATCAGGCACAAGAAGAAAACCAACCTGATAAAAGAGAAAGGCCAAGGTGAATGAAACAACTGTCCCCAGGAGAAACAGACATAACTCAGAGAAACTAGGGAAATTACTCTCTATATTTTCAACAGATTTGAGAAGATAGGGACTGCAGGCATTAAAAAAGAAGATGCTATGAAACAGGAACCATCTCAGAGATTAAATAAATATCAGGACAAAATTCAAGGGAAGGGTTTGAAGATAAACAGAAGAAAAGATTTCAGACTATAGAAAGGAACAGAGATGAAAAAGTTGGGAGAAAAATGAGAGAGGATCAATTTGGGAGGCCCCCCATCTGAATAACTGGAGTTCCAAAAAAAAAAAAAAAAGCAAAAAATTGAGAAAACACAGGGAAAGATATTATCAAAGAAATCATAAAAGAAAATTTATCAGAATTGAAGGAATCTCTAGGTTGAAGGAATCTCTAAGTTGAAGACTCACTTGGAATGCAAAGCTGAATAAATAGAAAAAGATGAATATCTACATTCAATGTTGTAAAATTTCAGATGACCAAGAATAAATAGAAGATCCAAAAAATTTCCAGAGAGAAACAATGTTATGTACAAAAGAATGAGATTAACATCAGATTTCTCTCTGGGGGCACTGAATGGTAGACTATAATGGGACAAAACCCAGAAAGTTTTTTTTTTTTTTTTTTACGATTTTATTTATTTGAGAGAGCAAGAGCTGGGAGAAGCAGGATCCCTGCTAAGCAGGGACCCCAATGTGGGGCTCGATCCCAGAACCCTGGGATCATGACCTGAGCCAAAGGCAAATGCTTAACTGATTGAGCCACCCTGGCACCCCAAAGCCTTGAAAGTTCTGAGGGAAAATTACAACTGAGAATTCTATAGTCATATAAAGTACAATGGTATTTTCAGATATAAACTCAGGAGGGTTACCTTTCAAATACATTCTAAGTAAGCTACTTGAGAATGTACACCATCAAAAAAGGGTGGAAACAATCTTACCCACACCCCCCATCATCACCAAAAAGAAAAACATAATATACAAGAAATAGTGGAATCAACTCAGAAGTCCATTGAAATGCAATCCCAGGATAACAGTTGTACAGTGAAGCTGGAAAGCTGTTTGCTCCTTATTAGAACAGAAAGGCAGCTCCAGATAGAATGTTTTCAATGAGAGAAATGAAATAGACCAAAGTAACAGAATGACTAAGAAGCCAGATTATGTTAATGACTTGATGAAGAAAACATAAATCTCTTCCATCAATAAGAAGAAAGTGAGGCAACTAGAAATAACAGGTAAAAAATTATGTAAGAAACTCATGACCAAACAGGAAGCAAACCAAAATGTGGTGTGATTTTAATTTTGATCCTGCAACAATCAACTCATGGAACCAGCAGACAAAACAGGGAAGTCAACTCTGCTTGCAGAAGAGAATGTGAATGTTGTCATCCTTGACATTGTCAGGGTTCAGCTGATAAATATGGAGGTGGGAGTATAGAGGACAACTATAAGAGAAGGTAAGGTATTGATATCTTCATCTAATGTGGAGGGCATCATGAGTTATGTGCTGATGGAAGAGCAAACACTAGCTCAAAAAAATTTTAAAGTACAAATAGAAGAAGCAAAAATACAAAGCAAGTACCAAAATGGAGTCAGGAGGAGGGAATTCCTTATCTTCCATAATGGGGAGCCAGATAATGTCTTAAATGAAGAAATGCCAGTGTATATATATTATTATTTGTGAGAATATTATATATCTGGTAATATATGTATAGAAAAAACATTCTGGGAGACTATTCACCAAGTTGATAACCTCTGGCTAGAAGAGAGGGAGAGTCCCAATTCTGTCATTGGTAGTGTTTTAATAATAATTAAAAATAGAAAACCTCAAAGACATTAGAATTTTGTAATCTCATGGTGTATTGCACGAATGTGAATTTGAGTCCTAAATTCCTGAAGCATAACTCCACACAATGAAAGTCTGGTGAATGACTTGGGAGTTACAGGTAATAAAAAGGTGTTTTTCAGTGTGTGAGTTTCTCTTCTCTAAAGTAAACACCCTTTCACTCGGTTTGGGTGAATCATAAATGGGAAAAGATTCCATATCTCTGATTTGCTTGTTTTTGAGAAATGTGATTGTTTAGAAAGCTTTTAAAGTGTTTTTTTTTTTTTTTCAGGGTCAGAGGGGGGAGTGGGAGAATCATAACACTTAACAATTATTAAAACTTATGGGAACTTGTATTACTTATAAAGTTCTGGTTCCTACCTACACATTCAGTTGAGTAAATTTATAAAGGAAAGTCTTCTCTGGAAGGCTGCAGGTTTAGATACAAGCACCCCTAGATTAAGAATTATTTAAATGACACTTTTACAAAGGGTTTTCACAGATAACATCTTCCATACCAGTAATTCTTATAAAAGTGGCATGATGTTGGTATTATATCTATTTTATAGAAGAAGAAATTGAAGCTCAGAGATGTAAGGGAATCACCCATGATCACATAGCCAGCAAATAGAGTATTTAAGCTCACTCTGCTGATGCCAAATCCACTCCCAGTTGTATCCCTAATGGGAGGATTGCTAGGGAATTAATTGTTCTGGGTTTACCCTGGTTCTTATGTGCCTTGGGTTCTTAGTTCTGTGTGTATTTTAAGGAAAGGAAACTCTGGTGATTGTTAAAGAGTTTGTGACATGTCTCTAGTCTTAAGGAAAGGGAGGGAAGGTAACGTCTGGGTCATCAAGATATCGGGATCCAAAGGAGGCTTGAAAGTGATTTTTTTGATGGGGGGGACCCTCCACCATCACTGTTGGGAAGGTGAAGACACAGGTGCAGATGTGGGAGGCTTCAAAGTGATTTTTATAGGACTTCTCTAAGGATTTCCAAGGAGTATACCTACCATAATAACCAGGTATGCTGTAGACACGGGCTTGCTTTCTCTTTGCCTGCGGCCATAAATCTAGCTTCCTAACTATAGGTACTCTTCTCTCAAAACCCCAGGAATGTTCTAAGCTGAGTGACTGAGGGTCAAGTTGGCAACTCTTTCTTTTGAACCTGCAGTCCAATTCTTCCCAATAAGAAGAGAAATAGCTCTTTGTCAAAAAAGACCCTAGTGCTACCCAATACTGTATTTCAGGCACTGGCAAGTTCATAGCTTGCCTAAGTCATTCATTGTTGATACCAGTCCCCCACCCCCTTTCCCCTCCTGCTTAAATAGGAATTATTCTGCAAAGGATTGCATTCAGAGTATGGAAACTCCTTTAGGCGAAGGATGCATTAGCTGATGGGTTCCATGAAACATCTCTAATGATTCTTAGCTCTACCTTTTTTCGAAGGAAGGCATTCTCCTAAGACCAGCCCTTTATTATCAAAATATTCCATTCAGATGCAATATAGTTTATTTGGGATAACAATATTCAAGATTTTTAATTTTCATCAATGAGTAGAGAATCCAACCATAATCCACAAATGCAACTGTAGAAAGTACAGTTTTTCTCCTTTGTAGCTAGTACTTTCCTTAGAAGAAAACTGTATTCCCATTTGATTTCAAAGACTCTCACTTATTAGAGAGAGGCATGGCAGTCCTGTCCTGTGCTTAGTTAAGACATCACAGACTTTGCTTGCTGAGCAAACTGCAATGTCTACATTGATTATACCTCTAAGTGACAACCTAAGATAAAAACTCACAGCAGAAATAGATATGGCTTGTTGAGAAAGCTGCTCAAATCTTTTAAAAAGCAAAGGTTTTGGGGCTGCCTTATGAGAAATAAAGTTACCAACCATACATCCTGAGTATCAAATTTAAATTGGTGATGTTTCTGAATGGATCACAGCTCATTTTTGAAACTCTTTAGAAACTTGCTGCTTAAGGCACGTGCAAGTTCTTTTTTTTTTTTTTCTACATGCATCCAGGTGAAGCAGCCAAACCCTTCCCCTTGCCTATGGACACCAATAGTGTATTGATGTCCATAAGAAAGGGAAGACTTCAGTGTGGCTCTTCTGCCTTATTTATATGTTATTTGCTTATGTGATGGTTTCCACTACCAGACATGAGCCACAAAAATGCAGGGACCATACCTCATCAACCTTTTAAAATTCTTTGCCAAACAGCCTGATTCAATAATGGACAAAGGACTTGAATAGACATTTTTCCAGAGACCTACAGATGGCCAACACGCACATGAAAAGATGATAAACGTCAGTCATCAGGGAAATGCATTATCAAAGCCACAATGAGATACCGCTTCACGGACACTAGGATGGCTATTATCAAAAACCAGAAAACACAAGTGATGGTGAGGATGTGGAGAAATTGGAACCCTTTTACACTGTTGGTAGGAATGTAAAATGGTATGGCCATTATGGAAACCAGTGGTGATTCCTCAAAAAATAAAAATAGAATTACCATATGATCCAGCAATTCCACTTTTGGGTATCTACCCAAAAGAATCGAAAGCAGGGTCTTGAAGAGAGATTTGTATACCTGTGTTCACAACAGCATTATTTACAATAGCTAAAACATGGAAGCAACCCAGATGTCCATCAACAGAGGAATGGATTAGCAAAGTATGGTCTCTCCATACAATGGAATATCATTCAGCCTTAAAAGGGGAGAAAATTCTGATACCTGCTGCAATGTGGATTAATCTTAAGGATATTATGTTAAGCGAAACAGGCCAGTTACAAAAAGACAAATATTGTTTGATTCCACTTATATGAGGTCTCTGGAATAGTCAAATTCGCAGAGACAGAAAGCAGAACGGTGATTGCCAGGGGCTGGGGGAAGGAGACAATGGGGAGTTGTTGAATGGGTACAGAGTTTGTTTTACATGATGAAATGAGTTCTGGAGATGGATGATGGTGGTGAAGCATAACATTATGAATGTATTTAATACCACTGACTTTACACTTAACGGTGGTTAAGACGGTAAATTTTATATTATGCATATTTTGCCACAATAAAAAAATTGGGAAAAAAACCTGAGAGCTCATATCCAAACTACGTAATGAATGCCTATAAATCAGTAAGAAAGACAGAAAATCCCATAGAAAAATGGAGAAAGAAACCCAAAACATTGCATATGCACTTCGCTAAAGGGATTCCAAATAGCCAAAGTAATACCCTATTAGTAATCAGAAAATGCAGTTTAATATAATGCTCATATTAGTCAAAATGCAGTTTAACATAATGTTTATATTAGCCCCAAAGTGGAACATTCAAATGTCTATGAATGGATAAATTGAAGTATAGTCATATAAAGAATACTACGCAAACAATAAAAATAAATGAACTATAGCCACAACACAATAATGTGGATAAATCTCAGAAACATAATGTTGAGTTAGAAAAAACTCAGATGCAAAATAGTACATACTATATAGTTCCACTTAAAGTTCAAAAACAGGCAAAAGAGAACCGTATACTTAAGGATTCACACTTCATTAATAAAACTATGAATAAAAGCAAAGAAATGATTACAATAAGAGGAGAGTGGTTACCCCGGGAGGAGGCTGGGAAAGATTGTGATTGGGAGGATGAATGTAGGGGTCTTTTGGGGTCTGGTGATGTTCTATTTCTTTACCTCCTGGTGACTCCATAGGAGTTTCACCTTTCCTTACATGTGTTATATTTCACAACAAAAAAGGTTTATAATAGCAAAAAAAAAAAAAAAAAAATTCCTTGCACATTAGCACGTTGCCTGGCACATTGAAGTTTCCTAATAAATGTTTGCTTATCTTCTACTGTACAATAAAGAGGAAAAGTGAACTTATATTATAAATTGGTGCATACAAATGACAAAACCGTATTCCTGGAAAGAAAAAATGGGCATCTATTCTGTGGCCTAAGCCCCATCCTCCCCTATCCTTCCAGGGGGATCCTGGGCAGACAGAGGATTGATGCAGTCTAGAGAGATGGACAGATGGACAAAGGGTCTACTTGCAGCACATGGACAGTGCTATGGAGAGGCACCGAAGAAAGGATGAACTTGGATTGGAAATAGCTATCCCTGAAAATCTTTATCATGTTCACTTAGCAGGAGTGGAAGCTAATAATTATATAAGCATCCTTCCCTCACACACAACAGAACCCCAAATTAACTCAATTTGTTTATATGAATGCCTTTAAATAATGAGGTACGCAGCTCCCGCCCCTTTCTTGGTACTAGGAGAATCTTTATCACATTCATCTGCACTTGTTTCTATTTTTGCACAATCAGGGTAAGATTAGAGCCTTGCTGGATCTCCGCAGAAAGATGAGTGATTCAAACACTGTGCAGAATGCAGAGAGCAATGATTTGGTGACTGGTTCAGCGCATCTGCAGGACTGGGAAATTGGGTCACCTCCTTGCCAGCACAAGCCCTGGTTAATATTTGTCACAGATGGGCACTTACTACAAGTCTTTTTTTTTTATAATTAGTGCAAGAGTGTGTGATTCATAAATTTTCCAGTGAATTCCTTCAGCCTTTCCTCTTGTCAGGATTCCTCTGTCTTCGCATGAGAATCAGCACGTGCTTGGGGAATCAAATACTGAACTCTAAATTCCTGGTTATCGGTTTATTCCAATCACAGCAAATGTTAGTCTGCTGCACTCCCTCCCCCATCACATTCCTGGGGCAGACATTAGCCATGTGGGAGTTGTTCAGTTCTCTTCCTATTAGGGAGAAAGCCCTACTGTGTGTAGTTTGGGCAGGAGGCAGTGGCCCAGTTCCCACTACAAAAGTCAAAGTGGCTTTATCTTCCCCTCTTGTCCCCTGGCAGCCAGGGCATGGGGCCTGGTCTAGACTCAGCCAATTGGGAACTCCTTCTGGTGCTTACAATCTTGAGATGTACGGACAGATGGCGTTAAGTCCTAGGGGAGCAGGGGTGGCGTCCTGGCCATACTGTTTCTCATTAAGAGAAAGATCTCCTTGGCTGTCCGGATGTTTTGATCACTTCCCATATTCTATCATGAAACCTAGCAAGGATTCTGTGACCTACCCCCTCACCCCCCCGCACCTGAAACTCTTCTAATATATCCCATTTTTGATTAAGTTACCTATAGTTGTTTTTGACATTCTGGCCAAAGTATCTTTGTTTTGGATTTTGCACATCACTGCTCAGTTAGGACAATAGGAAAGTAACTACGTGCCTTTCACATTGGCTCTCAAATGCAAGCCTGTATCAGAATCACCCGGAGGGTTTGTTCGACTGTGAATTGTTGGGTCTACCTTCTGAGTTTCTGATGCAGTCAGTCTGGGATGCTGCCTGAGAATTTGCATTTCTAACAGTCCCCTGGTGATGCTCCTTTTCCAGCGACCATACTTTCTAGAACCATTAGCCTAGAATACAGGAGCGCTTCCTCTAGCCTTGTCCAAAAACTAGCAACAGTTTTTAGCCAATAAACAATGATTCAGGGTCTTACTTGGGATTTCCTTTGGTTTGTTGATTTCCCTGGTTATTGTTGCTTATATATTACAGATGAGATACAATAAACGTAGAGAATACTTATCTTATTTTTCTAGACCAATAGAAATCATGAGATTCTGAGGGAGTAGTAGACCAGAAGCCTGGGCATTGCCTTTGTTTATTTACAGTAAAAATGTGATGTCTGAATTTTTAAAAATGAGCTTATTATATTCTTAGCAGTATCTTAATTACTTTTATTAGGATAGTCAATTTAATTGTTTAAAACACTGCTCATCTAAGTGGGGACTACTCTACAGACAAAACTACTTTTTTTTTTTTTTAAAGATTTTATTTATTTATTTGAGAGACAGCGAGAGAGGGAACACAAGCAGGGGGGAGCGGGAGAGGGAGAAGCAGGCTCCCCGCTGAGCAGGGAGCCCGACGTGGGGCTTGATCCCAGGACCCCGGGATCATGACCCGAGCCGAAGGCAGAAGCTCAACGACTGAGCCACCCAGGTGCCCCCAAAACTACATTTTTAAATGTATAATAGCAGTTTAATCATTTTCTCATTTTCACTATGACCTTATCTGTTTCTGAATATAGACTGTGGGGTTCAACTAGGATCTTTTTTTTTTTTTAAGATTTCATTTATTTGAGAGAGAGCAGGAGCAAGGTTGAGGGGGAGGGACAGAGGGAGAGGGAGAAGCAGACTCCCCACTGAGCAGGAAGCCTGATGTGGGGCTCTATCCCAGGACTCAATCCCAGGATCTGATCCCAGGACCCTGGGATCACGACCTGAGCCAAAGGCAGATGCTTAACGGACTGAGCCACCCAGGCGCCCCACATCTAGGATCTTTAAAGAAATTATTTTTTCTAGAATTGTCCCTAATTACTTGGCTGCATATATTTGAAGAAATAATCTAAATCTCAAATAATTCCACAGCCATAAAACACAACCACATACCTATTAGGATGGCCAAAAGGGAAGACAGTGACAATACCAAATGCTGGCAAGGATGCTGAGAAACATTGCTCGTGGAAAAGTAAAATGCTGGGGTGCCTCTGTGGCTCAGTGTGTTAAGCGTCTGCCTTCGGCTCAGGTCATGATCCCAAGGTCCTGGGATCGAGCCCCACATTGGGCTCCCTGCTTAGCGGGGAGTCTGCTTCTGCCCCTCCCCCTGCTTGGTCGTGCTCTCTCTCTGTCAAACAAACAAATAAAATCTTTTAAAAAAGGTAAAGGAAAATGCTATAGCCACTCGAAAAAAGTTTGGCAGTTTCTTAGAACACTAAACTTCCATATGACTCAGCAATTGTACTCTAGAGCTGTTATTCCAGAGAAGCTAAAACTTATTATGTTCACATAAATGCCTGCACATGAATGTTCATAGTAGTTTATTAATAGTAACCAAAAACTGGAGTTAGCCCAGGTATCCTCCAATGGGTGAATGGTTAAACAAAAGGTGATACATCCAAGTCATGGAATACTACTTAGTAATAAAAAGGAACAAACTAGGGCACCTGGGTGGTTCAGATGGTTAAGCGTCTGCCTTCGGCTCAGGTCATGATCCCAGAGTCCTGGGATCGAGTCCCGCATCAGGCTCCCTGCTCCTTGGGAGCCTGCTTCTCCCTCTGCCTCTCTCTCTCTGTCTCTCATGAATAAATAAATAAAATCTTTAAAAAATAATAAAAAGGAACAAACTATTGAAACAGGTTACAATTTGGATGAGTCTCCTGGGGGATTAGGCTGTGTGAGAAAAACCCATTCTAAAAGACTATATTGTATATGATTCCATCTGTGTAACATTTTTGAATTGGCCACATTTTAGAAATAGAGGATAGATTAGTTGCCAGGTGTTGGTGGTGGGACAAAAGGACATGAGGATGAGGAGGGCATTGTGTTGGTGTGTTCAGTAGTTTGTGGTGGTGGATACTTGAACACACACTTGTATGTATATATAGCTTAATATACATACACATAAGTCCAAGTAAAATGGGGAAAATCTGAATATTATTGGATTGTATCAATGTCAGTATCCTGGTTGTGATATTATACTATAGTTTTGTAAAATGTTACCATTGGGAAAACTGGGCACAGTGCACAAGGGATCTCTCTGTATTATTTCTTATAACTACATGTGAGTCTACAACGATGTCAATAAAAGTTTTAATTAAAAAAGATCCTACCGACGTGCCTGAGTGGCTCAGTAGGTTAAGCATCCAACTCTTAATTTCAGCTCAGGTTATGATCTCAGGGTTGTGAGATAGAGCCCCATGTGGGCTCTGTGCTGAGTGTGGCGTCTGCTTAAGATTTTCTCTCTCCCGGGGCACCTGGGTGGCTCAGTCGTTAGGCATCTGCCTTCGGCTCAGGTCATGATCCCAGGGTCCTGGGATCGAGCCCCGCATGGGGCTCCCTGCTCAGCGGGGAGCCTGCCTCTCCCTCTCCCACTCCCACTCCCCCTGCTTGTGTTCCCTCTCTCGCTGTGTCTCTCTCTGTCAAATAAATAAAATCTTAAAAAAAAAAAATTTTTTCTCTCTCCCTCTCCCTTTGTGCCTTTCTCCTGCTCATGAATGTGCTCTCTCAAATAAATAAATAAATAAAACAAAAAGATCTTATCAAAGATAATAAACCCTATCAATGATAATAATAGAGTAAGACTTGCATATTGGTAATATTAAGCTTAGGGTGTAATTAAAGGCTTCCAGGCATAGAAGGATAAATGAACATGCTAATTAATCACAATTTTGTATATCTGATTTAAAAACTTAATGTTTGGGTGAAAAGCAGAAGAGGCCCAGATCCTAGACCTAGGAAAGATCTTAAAGGCTAGAACAGACTGGTCACAGAGGCTCATGTACAGCAGTGTACTCCCAAGAGGTATTTGGTGTAGCCACCAGGGACCCTCTGCACAATATCCCCGATTTCCCTTGGGTAATAGCACTAGTAGGTTTGGGGGAAAGACTAGCATATGTATTTTACATGTACTTATAAGAACTACCATTTACCAAGGGCCTGCTCTGGTAGACTGCTAAATCTACATCTATTTAAACCTCACGATGACTTTGGGTGAGAGGCATTATTATCTCCATTGTATGGATGAGGAAACTGAGGCTTGGCGACTTCAATTAACTTGCTCTGGCACCAGTTGGTAATGTGCGGGAGCCAGAGAAGAGTGTGGGTGTGTGTGGACCACAGCTGCCCTCTTTTCAGGATGCAGAGCCACTGCCTTCCAAAGGGGTTTCTGCTGTGTTGGTTCCTGAACATTACACATACGGGATATTCCCAGTGTGATTTGCTTGATCATTTCCTTCAGATTAGGAGTTCTTAATCTAGGGGCTATGGGACCTTACAGGATCCACAAATTGGTTTCGGGAGATCATGAGCCCACTGAAATTGGATGTAAATTTGGTGCATATTTGCACATATGAATTTTTCTGGGCAAAGGATCCATTGTTTCCATCAGATTCCCTGAAGAGATTTGGGAATCAAAAGATAGGTTAAGAACCACTGCAGTTAGATCCAAAGAGAGATTTGTTTTTTTTTACCCCCACTGGAAAGTGTTTCAAATGCCCAATAACACCGACAAGGGCAAGTGATACATTTGGGAGAAATAAAATAAGCTGCCAAATCCTACATAGAAAGCAGGGTCAAAACTGCTCTTTTGTAAAGTCATTGCAAAGAGGATACTTGAAGACACTCACCAAATTTCATCTCTGTCTCAGCAGAATTGTTAAACACTTCCCATCTACTTGTTCAGGTATCTTTAAAAGATAGCATTTTTGACAAATTTGATATATAATGAAAGGATATCAAAGTACCTTAAGTTCAGGATAAGAGCTGGTCCGCAGGTTTCGCACAAAATTGTGGCTGATGAATTTCATGTGGGCCAATACCTTTTATCATCTTTATCAACTTTTTAAAAAGATTTATTTGAGAGAGAGCTCGCGAGAGCGCACGTGTGCATGCCTGCACAGGGCAGGGCGGGGGAGGGGTAGAGGGAGGGAGGGAGGGAGAGAACTTCAAGCAGACTCCCTGTGGAGCACAGAGCCTGATGCAGGGCTTGATCTCACAACCATGAGATCAGGGTGTGGGCCTAAATCAAGAGTCAGATGCTTAACCAACTAAGCCACCCAGGCACTCCTCATCTTCATCAACTTTTTGATAGAGTCAGGTGTGCAGATAGAAGATCCAGCAGCTACAACATTACTGCACTTGAACTGAAATCTGTGCTGGAAAATACATTCATTTTCCTGCCTCTGCACAAGCCCTTCCCTCTGCCTGCGATGCCCTTGTCCAGTGAACTTGAATGCTGCATTTAAGTCCTGGATCGAGGTCTTCTGTGACTCTCCCCCTGTGATCTTCCCATCTTTCTCCTCCCAGGCAGAACGGTCCTGTCGTCCATGTTCTGTCCCTCAGTACACACCTCTGTCAGTGTGTCCTTGTCAGTGGTTCCTGTGTCTGTTTCATCCGGGCCACTGAGCCTCTGAAATGCCATACCTGTGACTTATTTTGTATTCCTTGTCCCTAGCCACATAGTAGGTGGCTGGAGTTTGCCAATGATTAAAACACTAGCTTCCATTTAGGAAGGCCCTCCTTGTGCAGGCTGTGTTGAAAGACATCGTTAGGTGTATCTGGTTAAATGACAGCGGCAATTACTTGTTAATGAGTAAATGAAATGCCTTTCAGTGACCTCCAGACTCACCTGTTGAGGAAACAATCAGGAAAAGGAAGGCCCAGACATCTAGGCAGGTAAGAAAACAATGAGGTTAAGAAATGGAAGGATTTTAGGTCAGGAACAGC
Organism: Mirounga angustirostris; assembly: GCF_029215605.1. NCBI lineage: Eukaryota > Metazoa > Chordata > Mammalia > Carnivora > Phocidae > Mirounga > Mirounga angustirostris. Next base: position 174,317,062 of record NW_026991713.1, read on the forward strand.
TAGGGATCGGAAATGGGGGCCAGCACTCGGCTAAGCAGAGAGGGAGAAGTTTAGTCTGGTTGAGAGAGAAGAGACTTCTTGAATATGAGAAGGAAGAGAAGGGAGAGATACTGGGTGGACTGAAAGAAGAATGGGGATCACTTGGGGGCAGGGGTTAGAGACTCTAAATGGATTTATGCAGACCCCAGGGACTCTTAGTGACAGTCGCCTACAGAGTAACATCTAGATTCTGGGTCTACTGCTCTGTTGCTTAAACATAGCTTGTATTCTTGGATATTTCACTAGAATTACTGAAAGTCTGAGCTGCAAGGGGCTATAGAAATGATCTGGGCCTGTCTTTTTTTTTTTTTTTTAAAGATATATTTATTTATTTGAGAGAGAGAGAGTGAGAACAGGGAGGAGCAGAGGGAGAGAGAGAATCTCAAGCAGGCTCCATGCCCAGTGCAGAGCCCCAGCGCGGGGCTTGAGATCAGGACCTAAGCTGAAATCAAGAGTCAGCCACCCAAGGGCATGTCTCTTTATTTGACTGAGCCTCCAAGAGGCAGCTTTGAATCCAGCCCAGGAGACACTCCGCTCTCATTGGGTTCAGCCTGAGGCAGGGAGGCAGGTCTAGCAGCCCTAGGGAGAGGGCTCTATTCTGAAGACTGTGACCCCAGGAAAGGTCCCTGACTGCAGGGGATGGCTGCAAAGGCTCAGAGCCTGGTTTCCTTAAGATACAAATCAAAGTTTCGAAGAATTAGGTAGTTGGTTAAAAACAGCTTTGGTAAACAAGCCCAGCTTTTCCTCTTTATTAACATAGTATTTCCTCTCCATTACAGGTTAACAAAGAGAGGAGTTGGTTTGCTGGAGAAAGCCTAAGGAGCTTTTAGTTCTACCCTGCAACTCTGGGAGGAGGGGAAATGTTAGCTTTTAGTTAAACTCTGCAAATCTGGGAGGGTGAGTGTTAGCAGAAAGCGGGGAAACGAGGCCGTAAAGCTGCCTTTTTGTTGGTTTGAATTGTGTGCAGATTGGGTAATAACAGACATCTACCTCTCAACTTTATCCCTCTCTACCAGCTTGTTTACCTTGTCCGTATATGGCACTTCCAGCCATTCTGGCAACTCTGTCACGGGTCAATAGAGCGCACTAGTTGCACAGAACACACCTAGGGGACTTTGTGTCTTTGAGGTGTCTCCACTGAAATTGCATTCTCTAAGGAAAAAAAAAAGTGTTGCATGACTATTTGTGCAAGGTGCTTGGTGTGTAGTAGCAGGCCTAAACCTCTCTTCAATAGCTGTCGGGGGCCCGGGGGCTTGAGGGAGACCTGGAAAATCAGTTCCGTCCGCATCTGCAGACCCGTTTCCTTGGGGAAAGTGGAGAAGACCCAAGGCGACGGTTCGCGGGCCCAAACGGGGCCCCGCACCCTCGCTTCCCCTTCCGCGGGCCTCCAGGGCGTGCTCCGTTTCCAAGCTGGGATCTCCTGCGCCCCGCACCCGGCGGGAGGACGCGGAAAGCCCCGGCCACAGGTTCCAATCCCCGCGCGCCCCAAGCCGGGCCGGCAACGTAGCCCCGCGGCGCGCCCCGCCCCGCCGTGTCCGCGGGCGCGCGCACGCACGCACGGCGCGGGGGCGCACGGCGCGAGCGCGCGCAGGGCCGGGCCGGCACGGCGGCGGGCGCGCGCGCGGCTCCGGGAGGCGGCGGTGGCGGCGGCGGAAGCGGTGAGGGCGGCGGGCGTCCGGCTCTGAGGAGGTGGTGGCGGTGGCGGCGGAGGCGGCGGCGGCGGCGGCTCCGGACTGGGCTCGGCTGGGAGCGGGCGAGGGTCGGGGACGCCGGGTCGAGCGCCGATCCCCCGGCTCGACCATCCTCCCGCCGCCCGGACGCCTGGGCCGCGGAGTTTGTGTCCCGGCTCGGACCCCGGCGCCCAGCCCGGAGCCGTAACCTTGAGGCGGCGGCGGCGGGGCCGGGCCGGGCCGGGCCGGGGGGCGGCGGCGCTGGATCCGCGGCTGCCTGATCGTTGGCGGGAGATGTCGAACCCCGGGACGCGCAGGAACGGCTCCAGCATCAAGATCCGTCTGACAGGTACGGCCGGCGGGAGGCCCACCCGCCTTCCCCCCCAACCCCCCACGGCCCTGCGCCCGCTGGCGCCCCGCACGGCCCCCCAGCAGCCCCGGAATTTCCCGCGGAGCGCCCCGATGGAGTGGCCCTCCCCCACGCCGGCCGTTGTCCCAGGACCTCGTCACCCCCCTCGGCGAGTGCCCCTCGCTCCTCGCTCCCGACCCCGCCCCCTCGCTGCTCCCGGCCCCGCCCCCTCGCTTCTCACCCCCCCCCCCACCCCACGGCCCTCTGGCTTCCCTCCTTCTTCCCCCACCTGACCCGTCGCGTCCCCCCTCCCGGCCCCCTCCCGTTTTCAGCCCCTCCGTCCTGGTCGCTCCCCTCCCTCTCCCCGCCTCGTCCCCTGGTTTCTCCCCTCGTGGCCCCGCCCCCCGCTGCTCAGCCCCCTTCCTCCCCCTCGCTTTCTTCCCTCGCCCCTCACCTGCCTCCTCGCTCTCCCTCCTGGCCCCGCCCCTTGGTCTCGGTCCCGCCCCTCGCTTCTCACCACCTTCCCACCCTCTCTCGCCTTCGGGTCTCTCCTCCGACGTGCCCCCGCGCTTCTCCCTCCTGCCCTCCGCTTCTTACCCCCTCCCCCATACTCTCTCCCTTCCTCTCTCTACCCACCCCCAACTTGCCCCCTGGCTTCTCCCCTCCCGGCCCCGCCCCTTTATTCTCCCTTGGCCGGCCTCCCTCCCTTTCCCCCTAAGCCCCGCCCCTCATTTTCCACCTAGTCCCGCCCTCGCTTATCTCGCAGCCCCGCCCCCTTGCTTCGGTCTCGCTGCCTCCACCCTTTCCTTCAGCCTCGAATTCCTCAGTCCTGTCGTGTCGCTTCTCCCGGTCCTGTTCTCACTTCCCCGCTGGTCCAGACCTCTTCAGTCTAGTCCACTTCCTTTCTGCCTCCGGCCGGGCCACGATCTCCTCCTGACTGTGCTTCTTCAGTTCTTTTCTGCATTGCACTTTTCCAGCCCCGCCCCCCCGCAACATCCTTGAGCCCTGAGCAGGGCTGAGGGGCCCCGCCCCCCGCTGGAGGCTTTGGCAGCTGCACCGACGCAGGCTCCTTGATTCACCCGCACGGAGTCTTCAGTGAAGTGCCCGCGTCCCCTAGGGCGCTGTGTAGTGCCACCTTCGAGGGGGAGCGCGCAGCTCTGCTGCGGGCCGGCGACGCGGTGGTTTGGCCGAGTGTGGGTGCCAGCTGTCTGCTGGAGGCGCCCCTCGCTAGCGGGCCCCGGAGATCGGCCCCTTCGCGGGCTCGCCTCCAGCTTGAATCTTCCCTGAGGCCCGATTGGAGGGCTGCAGATTCGGTCCTGCCGGGGGACTTTCCGACCTCGAGTATTTCCAGCTCTGGAGGGGAAATAAAAAGTTCAGGCTGATTCCTGTCAGGGGGCTTTCCCTTGGATTTTTCTGTTCAGTGGCCAGTCTGGTGAGGACCCAAAGTCAGATCCTTTCAAAGAGCGAATGAGCATTGTGGACACCTGATGGCAGAGGCATAGCCCTAAGTCGTCGGTAAAATCCAGGAAAATAACAATAGGTGATTGCTTTCAAACTAAAGTTTCCTTTGAAAGTACGTAGTTGTTGCACGATTTATTATTTTTTTCAAGAAAAGGGGCATATATATTTTTTTTCTTTCTTTTTTTTTCTTTTTGGTATAAAGATGTCAGATTAGGTAACGATAAGATAATATGATCAGAGAATGATTTGGACCCAAATCCAGACCCTGGTTTTGTGAAGTAACCGCTATGTATCCCAGGGATCTTTGCTTCTGGCGGAACATAATCCTTTATTCCAGGGCTAGTAGGAAACGCTTCTCACTGTGTAGATACAGTATATAACATTGTTATTTTTATGGTTACATGAAAGCCATGTTTTTGACTTTGTAATGCTTGTAAAACTTTAATTACTGACAACTTTAATTTGATTCTCATTTACAATGTAATCTGTAATTGACATCAGATTGGTTTCATTTTTCTTGTTAAAAGCAGAAGTAACTGATTCATGAGTGTTGGTAGAAATGTGATTAATGTTTCAGAAGGAATAGGTTCTAATTACAATGTTTGTGTCAGGTGTGTATATATATTAATCAAACGTAGTTGGCAGGTGTGGGCTTTTCCCTTGTCAAAGGGAGGACTTGGTCTGTCCTCCCAAATTATTTTTGGATTTAGAAATTTAGATGCCAAAGATACAGAAATGCTTTGAAGAGTTTTGGATGGCATTTGCTATTGAAGGATCAGGTGATGAGTGTTATTTCCAAAGCCCCTTTTCCCTTCACCCCTGTTGGTGTTAGTGAGGGTCTGGGATGAGCTGTGAGTGTGGTCATCCCTGCAGCAGGATTGAGTTTAGCGGTGATTGCAGACCCATGTGACCCACGTGTGTTGTCTGTTGAATGTTAATTGATGTTGAGACGCTGGAACCAGACATTTTGTTGTAGATAGAGTAGGTTTTGGCCTCATCTTTAAGGTTGTCAGGAGTTTGAAATCTCTTCATTTCTGGTATGTTGGGTAGCCATCTTTCAAAAGTTGTATACTCTTGTTACAGGTTTCAGAGTTTATTACTATGCGTGATATTTGAAAAAAAAATTTTTTTTTAAACCGAGTAGTATCACACAGGGCATAGTTCAAGACAACATCTGAAGACATTGGAGTATAAAAGAGCCTTTAGAACTTTGGGGTCCACAGTTGTATTTGGTGGTGAGTAGAGCATTGGATTTAAAATTAAGAGACGTGATTAAGAGACCTGCCCTACTGCATGATATGGAACAAATTATGTAACCTTGCTGGGTCTCTGTTTCCCCGTATAAAATGAGATTTCACCTTTAGTGTAACATTCTTTGATTCTTTCTCATTTTGGCTACCTACTTATTCCAGAATTCGTTGGGTACTTACGCTTTCTGTTAATGAGTCTCAATGCTGATTTTCAGAAATTTGTGTTAAAACACAGCACTTGTGTTTGATTTATGCAAAGCGTTCATTTTGTGTATTGGTTAGGATATATTTCTTTCTTCCTGTGGAACCCTTTCTGTTTTTGGAAACTATTGGGTGGTATATGGAACTGCTTTGGAAGACTGGCCTATGCAGTAAAATGAATATTTGAGTCTTTATATTTAAAAGAATTTAACTTTAATGAATGTCTTTGTGGTATTTTAACAGGAAAATAGTTTTTAAATAGTTTCAGTAGGTTTGGGGCATAAAATGTGCAAAATCAGGTTTTAAAGAACATTATCTTGCAGACATTTAGAGTTCACTAGCAATCAAACACTTTGGAAACGTTTTTATTTTAAATTCAAGCAGGATTTGCAAAAACTTTGTTCTTATGTGGTACGCAAATGAATCCCAGATACATTATTTAGGCCACTTTGGGTAAAAGAATGGGATTTTGAGCTCTAAGGGTTCCACAGTGCTCTTCAAGCAAATTAAATTTTATTCTCATGTTAACCAGTTAGTTGAAATGGCAAATGCCCATAAACTTTTTTGCGTTTTTATGCCTTGAAATACTCTCAGACCTTGTGTTTTTATAGCTTTTGGAGCGTGACTGTGTGTTGTGAAGAGAGAAACATTCTAATTCCAAGTAGAGGGGGGGAAGAGACCTTCCTTGATAGCATGTGGAAATGGAGGCTATTTTTAAAGTTGTAGCACATGGGAAGTAAGGCAGACTTGGGGGGTTTGGCCATCCAGATGATGCAACTTGGAGAGAAATAGCTGTATTTTTTTTTTTTAAAGATTTTATTTACTTATTTGAGAGAGAGAGAATGAGAGACAGAGAGCATGAGAGGGAGGAGGGTCAGAGGGAGAAGCAGACTCCCTGCCGAGCAGGGAGCCCGATGCGGGACTCGATCCAGGGACTCCAGGATCATGACCTGAGCCGAAGGCAGTTGCCTAACCAACTGAGCCACCCAGGCGCCCCAGAAATAGTTGTATTAATAGCTGTTAATAACTCTAATTTATCAATAACAGGTGGCCTAATTGATTTGGACTAGTTTGGTTTCTCTGAAAGGTTAAGAAAGCTGTTAAGAGTGTTGCCTTTGTCAGGTTATTCCAGCAGGGAACCTCGCTTATGTAAGGCAGGCAGAACTTTTGGTTTTAACAACTGTAACCGGGATAGGATGGAATAAGTCATTGGTGTTTAGCCATGAGCTGCTCCTGAGTTTCTGTAACATTTTCCTCAGGGTCAGCCTCAAGTTTCTGAAGGTACAGTCAAGGCATTTCTTCAAGCTGAATTAACTAAGGGTGTGGGATGAGCTAAATCAAGTAACTATTGAAATAAAAACTTCAGTTTTACTCGAAAAGAAATCACATTCTGCCAAACAGAGGTTGTATTACTGATTTTATTTGTGATTTGATCACATTAAGGTTGTCTTAAGGGACAACGTTTTTTCCCTCAAATCCATTTTTTTAAAGCTTCTTGACCCACCTAACCTGAGCAATGAAATACTTTATACACTTTATTATTATTTTTTTAAAGACTTTATTTATTTGACAGCGAGAGACAGCGAGAGAGGGAACACAAGCAGGGGGAGTGGGAGAGGGAGAAGCAGGCTTCCCACCAAGCAGGGTGCCCGATACGGGGCTCGATCCCAGGACCCTGGGATCATGACCTGAGCGGAAGGCAGACGCTTAACGACAGAGCCACCCAGGCACCCCTATACACTTTATTTTTATCTGTATCTTTATAGCAGTTGTAGTGAAATCCAACTAGAATTTTTGCCTACAAGTCTAACCATTTGAGGTCAAAACTCTGGTTTTTGCAACCATGAAAGTGGTGTCTGAACTTTGAGTTGTTCCTTCTCATCTACAAATTTTCATTTTCTCTGTTTGGTCACGTTGTTGGGTCCTAGTGTGGAACGCTGGGTGTAAGGGGAGGTTCTGGGGGCTGAGTCACTCGGGAAGAAGTCTTTCCTCATGAATAAGAAAAGAAAGACCCATAATATTTCAACATCAGCTCAATGATCCACTTAACTAGACTGGTTCTTTTGTAACATGTTTGTGCGCACTGGTTAAAAGTTAAAATAGCTGAATTGTGCATTTTAATTGAGTGCCAAGAGCAAAAGGGAAGTTCAAGAACCTTCCGAAATAGATGAAATAATTTAGTATCTTGGCAATGCTCTGATTTTCTGGTTGAGAAACCCTAACTTTTAGAATTCTTATTTGGATCACATTTTTGTAATTTCAAAACTGTTTTAGAGGTTAAATATTTTTAAACAAATAGAGAATTAAAAATATGTGGCTATTTACTTATTTTTGTCTCTGGACAACTTAAATGACTGGTTTGCTTGTTGTTCTGTAAGTAAATTTTATTGAGAGAGAGCCCCTAATTTAAATTGGCTTATTGTCCACTGCATGCTCATCCTAACTGACCACAGTCCCTAAGGCATGCTACTTAGAGATGAGCTGGAGAGCTCTGTTGAAAAACAAAAGCACCTAGCCATGTGGATCAGGCATATCTTCTTTTTAAAATGTTAGAATTTCTGTTGTGTCTACAGATGCAGTTTAATCCATTTGGATCTTTAAACTAAGTGGAATGTTGTTTCCATACTTCTGGATTAAAGGAAAAGAAAAAACCCTTTTATTGTTTTAAAACAAGGCGTAAATAATGTACAATCAATGCGTCTGGCAATGCGCCCCACCTAATTCCAGCTGTGTTCACCTCCATCGCAGCTGAAAGGAATTCTAATTGGCTGAGGAATGTCGGCAACGTTGTGTATCACTGAGCATGAACCTATTATGCTGGCTGCTGGATGATGCATTTCAGATGTTTTAAGCTCCTAGTTCAACTTGGAGGTTGGTTTCAGGAGTCTGGAAGAGAACGTTGTGAAGCTGCGGGTTGTAGACGGCAGCCTGCTTTTTTCTTTGTATGTTGGGCATTCACTAAATTCTCTAAAGGCCATGGTGCTTTCTTGTGGCTTAAATCCTGGGTTGGGAGTCAGAAGGTCTGAATTTGACTTCTAGCTCACAGAAGTGCCACAATGGGGAAAGGGGTGGGTGGAATTATAATCTTTTAGAGACTCAGTTTGCCTTTCTGTGATGCGAGATACCTGCCTTTTCACGTCGCACAAGGACTAGATGTGGATTAAATATTTTGATGAGTAGTTACGAATTATTTATAGAGTAGCATGCTGTAAATACAGTCATAGGTTCCTGTTATTTCTTATTCCTAAATAATTATGTAAATGCTAAAGCTAATGGTATACTTTGACACTGAAGAAAATCTATAAAACCTATTGATGAACATGAAAAATGTACTCAAGAACAAACTGTTAAATTCTCTATGCACTCAGAAAGTTCCTTAGAGAAATAGTGTCAGAAGCCAAAGCCAGCATCATCTTTAATTGTGAATCCTTGGAAGCATTCCCATTAAAATCAGGAACAATACAGGGATGTACACTGTCAAAATTGTTATTAGAGAAAGACATCAGGAAGCAAAATTGCTATTATTTGCAAATGATAAAATTTTATAGTTTTAGAAATCTAAAAGAATCAGCTGATAAAGAATTATAAACAATTTAAAGTAGTTGGATAGGAAATTTCTCCATGGAAAAAGAAAATGGATAAAAATTAATATGCAAAGACAAACTAGGAAAGACAATTTGCAATCTATGTCAAAATGAAAGTCTAGCTTCCTTAATATATAAAGAGCTTTCAAAATCAATTAGGAGTAGGCCAATAACCTGTTTGCAAAGAATACATTTCACAGAAAAGAAAAAAAAATGGATTTCAAACATGCGAAAGGATACCCCGCCCTACATAGCAAACAAAATACCAGTTAAAACTAGGAGTGCAACCGTTTTTTCATTTAGCGGACTGGCAGAGACCAAAGAGTTTGAAAATATGTTAGGGATGACAAAGGTGTGGAAAAGCAGAAACTCAATCACATTGTTGGCTGAGAAATGTTAAGTTGACACAGTAGGGTAAGGATGGCAGTTTGGTACTATCAGATAATAAATGTATATGCCCTTTGATCAAACAATTCTGCCTCTAGGAATTTTTTTTTCCAGCTCCATTCACACATTTGTGTAAAGTCTTACATGCTGCTGGTGCCTGCGTGGCTGAGTCGGAAGAGCATGAGACTTTTGATCTTGGGGTTGTAAGTTTGAGCCCCACCCACTTTGGGTGGAGAGATTACTTAAAAATGAATAAGTAAATAAACTTAAAAAAAGTCTTATATGCAAAATTATTGCAGCATTGTTTGAGATTACGAAAGACTGAAAACAACCTAAATGTGCATCAATAGAGCACTAGTTAAAGAAATTACGTCATATCCCCAGGAATGTGTAGCTGTTTAACAGAATAAGACAGTGCTTTATATTCTTTAAAAAAAAACAATTTTTTAAAAAAATTTATTTCAGAGAGAGTGAGAGAGAGAGAATGAACAGGGCAGAGGGAGAGGGAGAAGCCGACTCTCCACTGAGCAGGGAGCCTGACATGGGACTCGATTCCAGGACCTTGGGATCATGACCTGAGCCAAAGGCAGACGTTCAACTGACTGAGCCACCCAGGCGCCCCAGTAGTGCTTTATATTCTGATATGGAACATTTTCTAAGATATATTGTTGAGTGGGGGAAAAGATTCAAAAGAGTGAATATTGTACATACTGTGTGAGTAATAAAAAAATAAAAGGGGATATTTATATAGATCTATTCATATGGAACATTACTACAGGGATACCTCTGAAAATATGGATTGTGATTTTCTCTGGGAAGGAGAACCAGGGCCTGAGGATCCAAGTGAGAGGGACATCTTTTCCCTGTATTCCTCTTTGTATTTTTGATCTGTCTCCCTCTTCCTCCTTGAGAATAGATTGCTTTTCAACAATTATAGATGTTAAAAACAAAGAAGAATCTACAGTTCTTAAGAATTTCTTAGGGCAACAAGTACGTTAATTGCCAATAGTAATTGTTTTTATATGTAGGTGTTCTGAAAATTCATCATAATGGTGCCAAATATATTTTAAAAGACTTAAATGGCATCTAAAGGCATATATCCATGTTTATGTGCATTTATTCACAGGAAGACTCCTGGATTCTGGAGAGTAAAAAATACTCTGCATACTTTGTAGATCTCAACAAACTTATTTTCCCAGAGGATATGTTTGTTCTGATACTTAACTCCCCACCCCCCCCAAATTGTTCCAGCATTATTCTAAGTAAGCCCAAATGATTCTTTCCACATTCAGAAATCAGGTCCTCCTGAAGCCTACTTATTCTTTTTTTTTTTTTTTTTTTAAGATTTCATTTATTTATTTGAGAGAGAGAGAAAGCACATGAGAGGGGGGAGGGTCAGAGGGAGAAGCAGACTCCCTGCCGAGCAGGGAGCCCGATGCGGGACTCGATCCAGGGACTCCAGGATCATGACCTGAGCCGAAGGCAGTCGCTTAACCAACTGAGCCACCCAGGCGCCCAAGCCTACTTATTCTATAGTGTGTCCTTTGAAAGACTGGGGTGTCTTAATTCTTTTTTTTTTTAAAGATTTTATTTATTTATTTGAGAGAGAGAATGAGACAGAGAGAGAGAGCATGAGAGGGGGGAGGATCAGAGGGAGAAGCAGACTCCCTGCTGAGCAGGGAGTCCAATGCGGGACTCGATCCCGGGACTCCAGGATCATGACCTGAGCCGAAGGCAGTCGCCCAACCAACTGAGCCACCCAGGTGCCCGGGGTGTCTTAATTCTGAATAGTAGTGCTGGTTTATATCCTTTATTTGGAATGTCATTTGGCGTTATCTCTGACCTAATTTTAGAAAATAACCTCATCCCTAAAGTGGGGGTAAAAATGCTAACTTGCATAAGGCAGTAACAATAACTTGGTATTTTCCCTAAGTATTTATAATCAGTATGTTTGCTTTAAACTTTTTTTTTAATTAATTAATTTATTTGAGAGAGAGAGAGAGAAACAGCATGAGAGGGGATAGGGTCAGAGGGAGAAGCAGGCTCCCCGCTGAGCCGGGAGCCCAATGTGGGACTCGATCCCAGGACTCCGGGATCATGACCTGAGCCGAAGGCAGTCGCTTAACCAACTGAGCCACCCAAGCGCCCTGCTTTAAACTTTTTAAAAGGGATTGTTTATTAATTTTAGCTGTGCCTAAAAAAAGAAATACCTGACTCTATAAAAGTAGAAAAAGTTGTAATCACCTGTGATTTATTGCCTTTTTGTTCTCCTAAATCTTTGGGATAAAAATTCTAAGTTCTACTGAATTGCATTTCTACGTATATTACCTACAAATGGTGGGTTTGAGGATTGCTCAATGTCTGCTCATACACAGCAGCGACAGTAATGCCTTCTGTCGGTGTGTCATTGTTCTCCTCCTGTCTGTCTCCTCACTGGGGCCAAGCTATCGAACCAAGCTCCAAGAGGGTTGTGTGTTGTGTTTTGTTTTGTATGTGTTTTTATTTCCAGGTTAAAAAAATAGCATGCAATTTGTTTTAGTCTTTAGAAGCATATTTTACAGGACAGAAAAGGGTAGTTTCTCTTGTCCTAAATGGATAATCATACCATGTGCAGTTACAGAAATCCTCGGAAGCACACTTAATCCAACTATAATGAATTCATATCTTCACAATAATCAATATTATTGTAGGATTGTATTATTGATTGTCATGTGTAGGAGAAGGCCCACATGTCCTCAGGGGACATTGATTTAACTTTTCTTAGCCTTTTTTTCCTCCTTGATTGTGTGAGGTTGAAAAGTTGGCATTCCTCTTCCCAAACACGCCTAGTAGACACCTTAAGCTTAATGTGTTCCAGACAGTCTTCCTGATTTCCCTCCCCACCAGAAACCTTCCTCGCTTCATTAAGTCCACTCGGTTGCTCAAACCAAAAACCAAGACCTGTTGTCGTTCTTCATACCTAACTTCTAATCCTCCGGCCCTCTGGACTCTGCAGCCACAGTTGATCTGGAGTGTATCTGCTCTTCATGCTCGTTGCCTCCATCCTAGGTAAGCTGTGACCAACTCTTGGACAGCTGCTTTGTGCCCTTTTTGATTTAAATGTCACTTGCAACCACAACCCTCCTGCTGCTACAGTATCCGTTATTTCTCTCTTTCAAAGATGCTAAAAGATTAATTCCGAAAGTCCTCATTCTGGCTTATTCTAAAGGGGGAGCTGGAGAGAGATTTGCTAGCATTGCCCTTTCTCCTAGCTAGTGCAGCTCCTTCACCCTCCACTTCTGTGTTCACTGCCTCTAGCTTCAGTTCCGGGAGCACTGGTGAGGATGGCCAGTTGTCTTTGTCAGGGTACGTGGAGCTTCTCATGGTCTGATGATTTAGGGATGGTTGATGACAGGTTTAATTGTGTGCAACCATAGAGGGAAGTCAGGAAGCCAAACTGAAGACTACTATTTGAAAGAGTTGAGAATGGGAAATACATAGTCTTCATGGATCAGAACACCTTCTTGTACAGGAACAACACAGTGGTTGCCTCTGGATAACTCATGGTTTTTTATCCTCCTCACCCTCTACCTCCCCAGTCATTCCCCCAAGATGCTCTGATCCTTGTCTGCCCCATTTCAGTAAGTGACATCATCGACCAGGTAGGGTGTTCATTGAATTTTACCCTGCCTCCTTTCTTCAGCCAATTTCACATTTTTACTTCCGTCTTGTATTTACAATACCATACTTCATGATACTGATTTTTTTTATTAGTTAAAAAAAACCAAACAAACCAGGATGCTTTCAGGTGTAAGTAGCAGAAAACCTAGCTTAAATTGGTTCAATAGGAAGCATTTTATTCAGTAAGTTAACTGAAAAGGCCAGAAGTAGTTAATAGCGTGACAAGGACCCAGTTTCTTTTTGGCACTCAGTGCTGGGACCTCAGAGCCATTCGGGGCTATCTCTTTTTTTCTTCTGATCAAAAGATGGCTATTAGAAGCTCCCATGGCTATTTGCTTCTAGCTTTAACCAGCAGAATGTTAAAAGTCCACTTTACCAACAGCTCATTGATGGAGTAGAAGTCCTGGAGTTGAATCCTGTTGTTGGGTTGGCGTGATTTGGATCATGTGTCCATTTCTGAACCAACCATTGTGGCAAGATGATGGGATGTGCTGATTGGACAAGTAGGATCCATCTTGGAATCTAGTAATGCTGTTAGTCCCACCCAACATATAGAACTGGGACATTTTGAGGGAACAGAAAAATGGATGCTAGGAAGGCAACCAACAAATAACTAGACAATACCATTAAAAAAATTTTTAATGCTAGCTTTGTGTATGCTGAGTGTGAGGATGATAAAACTATCATTTACTGAACTTATGAAAAAGAAGTATGCCTTCTTTATAGCAGTGTGAAGCAAAAGATGTATTTTTATAAAGATGCCAAATATTTTTCCTGAGAGTTAGGATTGGTAGCTTTATATGTAAACTTACCCCAACAAATATCATTGTTGATTTGTATTATAGAATGTTTCTGGATTGTTGTGTAGTGTTGTTTTATTTGGGACTATTTCAAGACTAGGGTTTTAAACAAAATTCAGGTACGGAATCTAGAGATTCTTACGTCATTTCTCTAGAAATGATAGGGTGTTTTTGAGAGGGGAAGAATGCATGTTAATTGTAAATTGAACTTAGGATGAATAGAAAGAAAAAAATTGTTTTTTATGAGAGTGTATAATTTTTTTGATAAGATAGGTGATTACCAACTCTTCTTTATAGTAAAAGCTTTGGATTAATACCCATTCTTGATACTTGGAGCTCTGTATTTTCTTTGCTATTTTCCCAAAAAAAAACAGCGAGGGGGGGCTTGTAAGATGGTTGGCTGAGCTTTGAACCCATGTTCCAAGGAGAATGGTTGGCTCTCTCAGACGTCCAGGTTCTTGCCTCTGGAGTCAGGCAGGTGGGGTGGTTAGGAGCCGGGCTGGAGCCAGCCTGTGCCTTAAGACGAGTGACCTCATCTCTTAGTTTTCTCAGCGGAAAAAAAAAAAAAAAAGGAAAGAAAGAAAAAGGGGTGGGAACTAGTTGGACCCACTTTAGAGTTTGTGGGTATTAAATGAAACAGTCCACATGCAGTGTCTGGTCCATAGTAAGTGTTCAGTATATGTTAGCTAATATTAACGTTGTCCTATTTCAGTGAATCTGAGATGACTTTGGTTGAAAGTCACACCATTGTTTTATGTACCACTAAAAAAGAAACGCCAGTAATTACACTACAGTGTGATTCATTTGAAGATTTCAGAGATGTTAAAATCAGAAAAAATGTCTTAGAATCAATGATACATGGTATTATGGCCGCCTTTGACTTGCAAGTCCTGGAAATTGTTTGCATACCCGCAAATTAATGCTATCTGTCTTCAGTTTAAATATAATGCAGTGTGACCTGCAGTTTCTTTCTTTTTTTTTTTTTTTGTCCTAAACTTACGTTGGTGTTGGTCTCCTGTATTGCAATATTGGCAATTTAATAATTGCTAGTCATTCTGTAGGTTTAATAATACAAGACCCATGGTGGGCTTGGGAACTTTGATAATTTGCTTTTCTTCAGCGATTTAGAAAAAAAAAATTGAGACACATTTTTGGAGATCCTTAATATCGGTTGGATAAAGCTATTTGAGGTGAAAGGTAGGTGAAGTGATAGCACCCAGAACCTTTTACAACACCCAGGTTGTTGGCAGAAAGCCAGCTTAGGGAAATGTCTTTTTTACACCCAAACACATTCAGTTTAGAAGGCATAATATTGGTACTTAAAAGCAATACATGGTATTTGATTTTCCACTAAAATTTAAATGTGAAAGTATATTGTAGAGCTTAAGTGATAGTCACAGGCTAATTAAGTACCAACTTAGTGCAGTAAAAAGTCGCCATGTAATATGCTAAGCTGGAATTTAGAGTAAAATCCATAAGGAATAGCACATAGCCTTGATAGCATTCTGTTTCTCTTGGAGCCTGGTATTTCAGGTGTTGTGATGGGAGTAGTATAAGCCTGCTTTGGCTCTTTTTTTTTTTTAGACCTATTTTTGATTTTAAGATTGAAATGAATTATGGAAGTCTTTGTGGAGACTTGACCTACCTGTTTACTTATTGCATTATTTATGGCTTGCTTCATCAGCTGAATGTCAGCGGGATTCCACTTTTGTTTAAGACAACTACAGGAGAGGAGCAGATGTGCCCTTGGGTTACCTTGTCATAAGCCCCAGAGGCTGTCCCCTGGCACATCTGGCACATGAAGCATTTAAATATTATTTAAGCGTGTTGTTTATGATTTTTTGAAAAAGACTGTCTCTCTGCATTTCATATTTTAATGCATTCTGAGATAGCAGTGCTGTTTTCTTTTTGGAAACCCAGGTTTGGTTGCTGTATTTTGCATAATGTTCAGCCTAGCAGTAGAAAAAAAAAATACATTTTTATTTCAGAAAAGGAGTTTTACTTTAGGAAATGGTACCTATATTGAAATAAATATTTCCAAAAGGAAACCGTTTATCAACGTAAGCACTTTTCTTATCACCTGCCCAGTAGCATTGTTTGTTTAGAATAGACAGAAGCCAGTCAAGATCTCTCAGCAAGGCTTTACAAAATGATACGATGATGTCAGTGTTACTCCAGGTGTTTAATTTCAGGCAGTATGAGTCAAGGAACTGGTGTTTCTTATATTAGAATAGATGGAACTTTATTCAGAAAAAACAACCCAACTCAATTTGAAGTGTATACATCACAGCCTAAAAATTTCAGTGAGAGTTTTTAAATAGATTATGTATGCATATGATATAAAAGGGTATTCATTAAAAATAAGTCTCCTACCCTCCCTGTCCCTTGTCAACCAGCTTGCCTCTAGAGAAGTAACTATTATTATCATGGCATTACTAGTTTCTCTTGTATTCCAAAGGTTCTCTGTTCCCTTCCTTATCTCCTTCTCTTTAGTACAGATGATAGGATATGTGCAGCATCTTGCTTTTTCACATAATATAGAGATTGCTCCATTTTCATACACCCACAGCTGCCTCTGTAGCAGAAACTTCTCTGCTCTTGAGAAGCCTTGTGGTTAGGTGGGCCCACGTGACTAGTTCTGGCTAGTGAGCTGTGAGAAGTGATTTGTCCCACCGTGGGGCTGAAGCAGTAAGAGCCTCCAGCTCTTCTGTGGAGCCCTGGGAACCGTGTGGCATATGGTGGAGACTTTATCAGCCTGGGTCCCTGAATGATTGTGTGGAGCAGAGAGTCCCCTTCTGCCCTGGCCCACACACCACCCCCTACCACTGCCCCGACGATGACCCAGCCTAAGGTGGATATGTAGTGATAGCAGGGTAAAAACCTGTTATGTTAATTTGTTTCTGCATCATATCAACATTTCCTGATTGATGTTGCCCATTTCTTTTTAACAGCTATGAAATGCTGTTAAACATAACACCAAATAAACCCAGTTCAGATTATCTGATAGCTTAAGGACAAAAGGGCATCTCACTAAAGAAGAATCATTTTAAAGAAATATCAGAGAAATACATTGTCCCCCAATGTGTTACTACTCAAATGTAGCCTATCTATTTTTTTAAAGGAACATATATCTGTTGAAAAATATAAAGGAGAAATAAGCACTGTATTATTTTAGTGACACTTCATTCGTTAACATTATAGTTCATAATTTTTGCATTTGAATTTGATCTTAATTTTCTAGTCAGATTATTTCTAAAGGAGAATAAGCACCAAAGCCAATATGCTGCCTTACTCAGGATTGAGCACAATACTTAAGAGTGTTAAGGATGAGAGGAATGTTACAAAAATAGTCTCTACCGGGAACTTAACAGTACAGTAGGGAGTGAGACTGTCACTAGAAACAGTTGAGCATTAAAAAAAAAAATTTTTTTTTAAAGGTGCCAGATTGAAAAGAGAACTCTTTGTGGGCTACAGAGGTCTAGCTGCTGGGGAGGCCTAATTTGTAGTAGCTCTGGAAAGATCTGCGTGGGGAGAGGGACCATGGGGTAATAGCGTGGGCAAAGATGGAATGGGGCAAGAGTGTGGCCAGACGGGCACCAGAGGACCCAGGCTTCAGTGACAGGCTGGAGGGGTCTGGGTAGCAGTAGAGAGATTCGATAGGGAATTCTGATTTTAGAGGCCTGCCATGTACGAAGGGGCTCTTTTGTGCCCAGAGGGCAGCACAGGATCCAGTAAATGGAGTTGTATAGTGGCGAAGAGCCAGCTACGCTGCAGGCCTGTGTTCCAGTTCTAGTTTTGCCACTTTCTAGCTGTGGAAAGTGCTAGAAAAAGGGTACACAGGGTAAGTGCTTAGAGGAGGTCAGTTGTTATGCCTCCGGTTGTGGCTGCTATGGGAGGGGAACTTGGTAACAGCGAGAAGGAACTAGGGACTAAATTTGGCCCCTTCATGAAGTAGTAAGTGTTGAGTGTGACTGTGTTTATGCAAACGCTGGATGATCGACTTTCTAGGGGCTTTACAAGGAATCCTTTGTTGGGGCCAAGTTTAGACTACATGGTCTACAAAGTTTCTTTTAACAAACATTGATTGAAAAACTACTAAGTGCTAGGTTGCCTGTCAAGTAACATACTGGGCATCAGGAAGGGGATAGAGACCAGATGAAGGAAAGTACTTGTTATTTACCCAGTCTGTGCATTGTTACAAAGTTAACATCAGATTCCTTATTTGGCCCTAGAAAAACCCTTCCAATTAGAAGGGATAAGAAATTTCTGTAAAGCAAGTTAAGTGATGTCACGTACTAAATGGCATTGGACATCCTGAGAAAATGCAGCGGGAAAGCTGCCTTAGCCCTTCCTCCGATGTACTCTAGTATCTTGCTGGTTTATTGCAACATGCTTTCTTAAGACCGTCTTAGAAGTTCTAAGTGGAGCCCAGCTATGGCTCCTCCAGTATGAATGATAAGTTGGTGTTTGTGTAGTGATTCCCCCCCACCCCCCGCAACCCCTTTTTCTGGACACTGGGACTACTTCCATTAGTGTTGGGACGTTACTCTTTGGAGTGCCCCTTCTGCCCTTTGGCTCTTTTTATGGAAACTAGGTCAGGTGTACAAACTACCTACTGTAGAATTCTAGGGTGAATTCTGTGGTTGACTGTGAGTTTTAGGACACGCCTGAGCTGGGTTTTCCTGGTATGAGGCAGTATGAGTCAAGGAATTGGTGCTCAGGATTGGGGTCACTGTAGGCAATAATAATGAAGATATTTGTCAATTCTCGAGGCTTTTATTACTCACCAGGCAGGCACTATGCTAGGCACGTTTCATGAATTATCCTCTCAATAAACTTACTAAGTAGGCACTATTCTTGTCCCTGTTTTGGAGACCGTGGAGTCAGTCCACCCAGTTCCACCACATACCAGTGTCTGGGCAAATCACGCATTTTGACTTTAAGCCTCAGACAATAACCTCATAAGGTTATTGTAAGGAATACATGGAGTAATTCGGCACCCAGCTGTTTCCCAGCATTTGGTAGGATTTACATTGCTGGAGGCTTCCCCGAGTATCTTGTAAGTGGTATACTTTGCTTCTTACTTTATCAGTTGGTGTAAACATTGTTTCTGAATCTAGTTCTTTTTTTTGTCTCCAAATTAGAATCGTCATTAAACGTCATTCAGTTAGGAGCTCTCTTTTTCAATTGACCTTTCCACTTCAAAGGTTGTTTATGGAGGGGGAAAATGGCCCTAGCATTATTGTGACAAAGATAAGTAACAATATAAAAAGGAAAGTGAATATTCTCAAATTTCCACCTCCTCTTACCAATTTGATACTTATTTTTTATTGCTATTTCTGACTTGGCCTACATTTCTATTGATTATTTACTAAAAATCAGAATAAACTGTCTTATTATTATGTATCACACATAGATCACTGAAACATTACTCTGTAATTACAGTTCCTCTAAAAAATAAATACAGTTAATCCTTGAACAACATGGGTTTAAACCGCATGGGTCCACTTACAAAATTTTTTTTTTAATAAATACAGTGCAGTACTGTAAATGTATTTTCTCTTATGATTTTAATTTTTCTCTAGCTTACTTTATTGCAAGAATATAGTATATAATACATAGAACATTACAAAATATGGGCGCCTGGGTGGCTCAGTTGGTTAAGCGACTGCCTTCGGCTCAGGTCATGATCCTGGAGTCCCAGGATCGAGTCCCACATCAGGCTCCCTGCTCAGCAGGGAGTCTGCTTCTCCCTCTGATCCTCCTCCCTCTCATGCTCTCTGTCTCTCATTCTCTCTCTCGCAAATAAATAAAATCTTAAAAAAAAAAAAAAGAACATTATAAAATACGTGTTAATTGACAGTTTATGTTATCAGTAAGCCTTCCAGTCAATAGTAGGCTGTTAGTAGTTATGTTTTGGGGGGAGTCAGAAGTTATACACAGATTTTCAACTGCACAGGGATAGAGGGGTGGGTCAATGCCCCTACCCCCCAAGCTCCCTGTTGTTCAAGGTGTCAACTATAAAATTTTGGGGTGACTTCTGAAAATTTAAACTTTTTTTTTAATGAAGTATAATTGACACACAGTATTACATTAGTTTCAGGTGTACAACAGTGATTCGACAACTCTCTCCATTATGCTCTGCTCCCCACAATTGTAGCTACCATCTGTCCCTATGCAATGCTATCACAGTACCATCGACTGTATTCCCTCGACTCTACTTTCGTCCCCATGACTCACTCATTCCGGTACCTCCCACTCCCTTTCACACATTTTTCCCCACCCTCACCCCCCTCCCTCTGGTACCCATCAGTTTGTAAAAGTTTGAACATTGTTTAGGCTATCCCGGTGATACCTTTCTATTTGGTTTGGTCCCCAGGCCTCCTCACCACCCACTCTCTGTGAAAGAATTTTATATTCTATTTAATAGTGTCATGAAGCTGGTTGTCACTTTGAGATAGAGCATCCTGTGGTTCCATTTAATCCAGCATGTGAACTCATGAACCAGGTTGAGGAGAGAATTTGCTAGTATGGATAATTGTTGGCTCTTGGAGACATTTTGAACAGTACCCAACTCTAACACCAGTGGTTGTCCTGAAGACTCAAGAGAAATGATGGGAAATTATGATTATGTAAAAAGAAATACAGTTGATATCTGTGTGACTGAGTCCTTCTTTTTGGTAGTGCAGGGCTAAGGACATTAACACTTCAAAAATACTAAAGAACGAGTCAGTGTAGCTGTTTCTTTCTGTCCTGATGGCATCAGGCAGCTACCAAGATGGCACCTCGTCAGAAACATGCTCAGTCAGTGGAGGCTGTTCTTCTCCTGGCTCCCTGATCTCCACAGGGACTAAGTGCTGTGGGGAGCCCACTGGAACAATAGTTTCCCCTGAAGTCTGAGGAGCTTGTTCTTGGGTGTGGTGCTTCCCTCCACAACTGTTTAGTTGTCAGACTGCAATGATTTTATCTCTCAGCAATGTTCCAGGAGGTTTTAGTGAAAATATAAAACTGCCTGCCCGCCTCTCAAACAGAGTTTGAAAAGAGGTCTCTTGGGGGAGGACAGACCGAGTCTTCTAAGTGGTCTGTGATCCAAAGCATTTCCTGGGCTACGTGTTTATCAAGGCTGAGTTTTACTTCCAAACTAAGCTTGAGAAGAATCTGGGAATGTTTCCCAGCTGATTGGGGGTAGGGAGAAGAGGAGGATGCAAGCCTGAAAGAACAGAGAAATTTCACTCTCGTTTTTATCTTCTTACCACAGATATCTGCTGAAATCTGTCTATGGATATGGCTTGTAAAATAGAAACTTTCTGGAGTACGAAGCAGTATAGGATGTTGAATGTTAATTTTTATTTTACTTTATTTTTGAGAGAGAGAGAAAGAAAGGGGCAGAGGGAGAAGGAGAGAGAGAATCCTCAAGTGGACTCCCAGCTAAGTGTGGAGCCCGACACGGGGCTCGATCCCAGGACCCTGAGATCATAACCTGAGTGGAAATCAGGAGTCAGATGCTTAACTGACTAAGCCACCCACGCGCCCCTGTTGAATGTTAATTTGAAAATTATATATCATATTTTTATTTGAGGAATGGAACATTGAGAAGATTAGCTTTTATTTATTTATTTTAAAAGATTTTTATTTATTTGTCAGAGAGAGAGAGCACAAGCTGGGGGAGAGTCAGAGGAAGAGGGAGAAGCTGACTCCCCAACAAACAGGTTGCCCGATGCAGAGCTCGATGCCAGGACCCTGCGATTATGATGTGAGCTGAAGACAGACGCTTAACCGACTGAGCCACCCAGGCGTCCTGGAAGATCAGCTTTTAAATGGATCAGATTTACTCTTCAAGGTGAAAAAAAAATGCAGACAAAAGAGCATTATCTCCCTGTTAATTGCCATTAATCTCGAGTCACCCCAGTGTTTTTGCTGTGACCCTTATCTCACAGTTCAAGGTCTCAGTTGACATATTTGGGAAGAGTGAGGTGTTGGGGAAATAGTGCTAAGTAGATGGTTTTTCCTTCCTGTCTGACTCAGTGTTCGAGAACTTCTTTTAGACAATATGTTGATTTTAATACTTCGATGCTGGGTTTATGTCGTTACAGACATTCTGGTATATAGAGTGTTTCTTTGCTCTCTTAGTAGAAATCTTCTAAAGAAAACGTGTCTCCCTTATGTCACTGTTTCTTTCCCTATAAGTTTTTGTAGTCACTACTCCTTTTTCGAGAATTCAGATGTCGATGGTACCAGAAGAAAATTTCTTTGGCCTGAATAATGCCAACTTCACTTCCCTCAGTGATGACACATTCACATGGATTTTAAATTTGTTGTTTTCTCCTCACTGCGCTGCTGTGTGTGTGGGTTCCCTAGCTGGAGAGTCTGGTATTGGTGGTGAAAGACTTCAATCTAAATTTAGATTCTTTTCAGAGGTTTCATAGAATACTTCCTTAAATTAAGTCACAGACCGCAAAAGCAGCTGCTGTGTGGGGCTTCCAGGTTTGGTGGTGGTGGTTTTTTTTTTTTTTTTCCCTGCTCTCTAAATAAAGAAGATGGGGCAGGAAGGGACTGGCTGTCACTCCCAGCTGCTTGAGGCGGGTCGGGAGAGGTGGTTCTGCCATTGTAGCCAGAATCACTAGCAGCTTCTGTAAGGAATTGAAGGATAAGGGGACAAGGTTTGATGGTAATCTGACAAAAATGGAAAACAGTCCCCAGTCCGAGGAAGTATGGCTAAAACAAGCACTTTGTTTTGGGTTGTATTGTAGGTGGCAGGCAGTAATGGGTAATGATAGGACTTCCTTTTGTCTGACACCTGTAAATTGACTTGGAAACTTAGAAACCGTGAATTAAACCAGTACAGTTAATTTTTAGGGAGAGTGATACAGTTGGAAGATCTTCAGAGTCCAGAGAAAGAGTTGAAAGTAGGGTGTTGAGGACAATCATGGTGTGTTACACAATCTCCCTCTCTTTCCTGGAATACATGTTTTCACATCCTTTCAGTATGAACTCCCTTACCTGTCAGTGTCCACAGGCCCCAGACTAGAGAGCTAGATTCTCAAGTGGGAGGCGGGAGGGGCCGGGGAGCCTGAGCACTGCCTGCTGGGCAACATACTTAGCCTTCCAGTTTCTGCTGTGGCACCGTCACACTATTCATATGCCCTTATGTTTGCGAATGGTGTGATTATATTCTACAGCAGTATTCCAGTACCTTTCATTGTTAGACACAAACATGTAAATCTCATTCCCACCCAGTGTTTCTCCCCCCGCATGCATCAGCAGTCTTCCCATGAGCATATTTTCATTATATAACCACCCCTTGATTTCAGTATTTCCTCTTTTACAAAGGTCAATTTGTTTTTTTTTTTGGCGTGGGGGGTGGGGATGTGGGGGTGGGGGAAAGTATCTGTACGTGGCGTAACATGTCGACTGTGTAAGGTGACTTCTTTTAAAAAGGAAGTCTTTTCACACCTGCCCCTAACCTTGAAATTCTCTTCCCCAGAGACATTCTGGTGGTAACACTTTCTTGTTTATTTTTGCAAAGATGTGTTAGATGAAAATGCTTATATATTCTTCCTTTCCCTACCCCTCTTTTTGAAGAAAAACATAGACTCAGTTCTGTACCTTGCTTTTTTCACCCAATGATGTATCTTTGGAAAGCTTCCATATATATCAGTATATATAGAATTGCCTCCTCTTTTTTCCCCTAAGATTTTATTTATTTATTTAGAGCGAGCGAGCGTGTGTGCATGAGCAGGGGGTAGGGATGGGGGTAGGAGGGGCAGAGGGCAGGGGAGAGAGAATCCCAAGCAGACTCTGCGCTGAGCGAGGAGCCGGACGTGGGGCTCAGTCTCACGACCCTGAGATCATGACCTGAGCTGAAATCAAGAATTGGGTGCTTAACCAACTGAGCCACCCAGGTGCCCCCTTCTTCTTCTCTTTTTAAAAATTGAAGTAGAAGTTGGAGCACCTGGTTGGTGCAGTCGGTTAAGCATCTGCCTTCGGCTTAGGTCATGATTCTGGGGTCCTGGGATCGAGCCCCATATAAGATCTATCTCCCTCTCCCTCTGCTGCTCCCCCTGCTCTTGTGCTCCCTCTTTGGCGCTCTCTTTCTCTCTCTCTCTCTTTCAAATAAATAAAATCTTAGGGGCACCTGGGTGGCTCAGTCATTAAGCACCTGCCTTCGGCTCAGGTCATGATGCCAGCGTCCTGGGATCAAGCCCCGCATCAGGCTCCCTGCTCGGCGGGAAGCCTGCTTCTCCCTCTTTCACTCCCCCTGCTTGTGTTCCTCTCTCACTGTGTCTCTCTCTGTCAAATGGATAAATAAAATCTTTAAAAAAAAAAAAATAGAGGTAAAAGTTAACTGTGTATAATTCAGTGGCTTTATTATATTCCCAATGTTGTGTAACCATCATCACTGTTGAATTCCAGAATGTTTTCATTATCCCAAAAAGAAATCCAATACCCACTTGGCCATCACTCTCCATCTCCCCAACCCTAGCCCTGGCAACCGTTAATCTGCTTTCCATTTCAATGAATTTGCCTATTCTGGGCATTTCATAAAAATGCAACCCTACAATATGTGGCCGTTTTTGTCTGGCTTCTTTCACTTCACATAATGTTTTCAAGGTTCATTCATGTTGTAACGTGTATCACTACTTCACTCCTTTTTATGGCTGGATAATATTCCATTGTGTGGATGGACCACATTTATCCATCAGTTGATGGACACCTGGGTTGTTCCCACTTTTTGGCTATTATGAATAATGCTATGTGCAGATTTTTGTGTGAACATGTTTTCGGTGCTCTTGGATATATACCTGAGAGTAGAAATGCTAGGTCATATGGAATTCTATGTTTTTTTGTTTTTTTGTTTTTTTTTCATGAGAGACAGGGAGAGAGAGAGGCAGAGGGAGAGGGAGAAGCAGGCTCCCTGCTCAGGACCCTGGGATCATGACCTGAGCCGAAAGCAGACGCTTAACCATCTGAGCCACCCAGGCGCCCTGGAATTCTATGTTTAAATATTAAGGAACTGCTAAACTGTTTTTCATAGTGGCTGCACACTTTTACCATCCCACCAGCGGTGAATGAGAGTTCCATTTTCTCCACATCCTAGCCAATGCTTATTTTTTTCTTTCCTTTTCCTTTCTTTTCCTTTCTTTTTTAGAGTTACTATTATAGCCGTCCTAATGGATATGAGGTGTTATCTTATTGTGGTTTTGATTTGTATTTCCCTAATGGCTAAAGATTGTTGAGGATCTTTTCGTGTGCTTATTGGCCATTTTTCTATCTTCCTTAGAGAAATGTCTACCAATTGGGTTATTTGTCTTTTTGTTTTGAATTCTAAGAGTTTTTAAAATATATTCTGGGTACTAGACCCTTATTAGGTATATGATTTCCAAATATCTTCTTCCAGTCTATAGGTTGTCTTTTCACTCTCCTATAGTGTCGTTTGATGCACAATTTTTTTAAATTTTGGTAAAGTCATTTATTTTTTATTGTTGTTGTTAGTGCTTTTGGTGTCATATTTAAGAAACCACTCTACTCCAAAATAATGAAAAATTTACCCTTATGTTTTCTCAAGAGTTTTATAGTTTCTGCTCTTACAAATAAGTCCTTCATTCATTTTGAATTAATTTTTGTATATGTTGTGAGATAGGGGTCCAAATGTATCCTTTTGCAAGGATATCTAGTTGTTCCAGCACCATTTGTTGAAAGGACTATTTGTTGAAAATGCCTGTTGATTGGACTTGGCACCTTGTCAAAAATCATTTGACCATAAATATATTGCTTTATTTCTGGACTCTCAGTTGTATTCTGTTGATCTAGAATGTGTCTTTCTTTTTCTTTTAATATTTTATTTTATTAAATATTTTATTTATTTGACAGAGAGAGACACAGTGAGAGAGGGAACACAAGCAGGGGGAGTGGGAGAGGGAGAAGCAGGCTTCCTGCAGAGCAGGAAGCCCGATGCGGGGCTCGATCCCAGGACTCTGGGATCATGACCTGAGCCGAAGGCAGACGCTTAATGACTGAGCCACCTCGGTGCCCCTAAAATGTCTCTCTCTTTTTTTTTTTTAAAGATTTTATTTATTTATTTGACAGAGAGAGACACAGCGAGAGAGGGAACACAAGCAGGGGGAGTGGGAGAGGGAGAAGCAGGCTCCCCGCAGAGCAGGGAGCCCAATGCAGGACTTGATCCCAGGACCCAGGGATCATGACCTGAGCTGAAGGCAGTCGCTTAACCAACTGAGCCACCCAGGCGCCCTAGAATGTCTCTCTTAATGCCAGTTCTGCACTATATTGATAACTATTGCTTCATAGTAAGTTGAAATGGGAAGTGTAAGTCTTCTGACTTTGCTCTTTTTAAAATTTTTTTGAAATTTTGTTTTGTTATGTTAGTCACCATACAGTACATCATTAGTTTTTGATGTAGCGATCCATGATTCATTGTTTTCGTATAACACCCAGTGCTCCATGTAGTACATGCCCTCCTTAATACCCATCACCAGGCTAACCCATCCCCCCACTCCCCTCCCCTCTAAAACTCTCGGTTTGTTTCTCGGAGTTCATAGTCTGTCATGGTTCATCTCCCCCTCTGATTCCCCCCCTTCATTTTCAAGATTGTTTTGACTATTCAGCATTCTTTGCAATTCCATATGAATTTTAGGATGAGCTTGTTCATTTCTATCAAAAGGCACTTGGGATTTTAATAGGAATTGCTTTGGGTCTATAGATCACTTTGGGGATTGTTGCCATCTTAACGTTATTTAATATTACAATCCATGAACAGGGATACTATTTAAGTCTTTTATAGTTTCTTGTAACAACCTATTATAATTTTCAGTGTATAAGTCTTGTACTTCTTTGGTTAAATTTATTTGTAAGCATTTTGTTCTCTTTGATAGTGTAAAATGGAATTATCTCCTTAACTTTATTTTTGGATTGTTCATTGCTAGTGTAGAGAAATATAACTGATTTTAGTATGCTGATCTTGTATTCTGCAATTTGGCAAAACCCATTTATTAACTTCCATAGTTTTTGTGTGGATTCTTTGGGGTTTTCTGTAGATAAGATTATGTTGTGTGTGTGTGTTTTTTTTCATTTCCAGTGTGGATGCTTTTTATCTGGCAAGACAGACATTCTAATCTTAGTCCCATTATTAGGGGGAAACCATTTAGTCTTTCATCAATATGATGTTAGCTGTGGGTTTTTCACAGATGCCCTTTATCCAGCTGAAGGAGTTCCCTTCTGTTCCTAGTTTGTTGAGTGGTTTTTGTTTTTCGTTTATCATGAACCAGTATTGGAATTTGTCAAATGCCTTTTCTGCATTAATTCAAGTGATATTGCAGTTTTAAGAATTCTATTAATATATTACATTAAATGATTTTTTTAATTGTAGAGCTACCCTTGCATTTCTGGGATATAAAACCCACTTGGTCCTGTATAGAATCCTTTTAATATGGTATTGTATTCAATTTGCTGGTATTTCATTGAGGATTATTTGCATTTATAGTCATAAGAGATACTGGTCTGTGATGTCTTTGTCTGACTTTGGTATAAGGGTGATATAGGCCTCACAGAATGAGTTAGGAAGTAGTCCCCTGTCTTCTATTTTTGAAAGAATTTATGAAGGCATGGGTTAATTTTTATTTAAATGTTTAGTGGAACTCACCAGTGAAGCCATCTGGTCCTGGGACTTTTCTTTTTGGGATGTATTTTGATTACAGAATCTTTACATGTTCTAGGTTTATTCAGATTTGCTGTTTCTTTTCTAGTCCTTTTTGGTGGTTTCTGTGTTTTTAAGATTTTCTGCATTTCATCTAGGTTACCTAATTTGCTGGCGTACAGCAGTTCATAGTATTCTCTTATCCTTTTCATTTCTGAAGATCAGTAGGAATGACCTCACTTTAATTTCTTATTTTAATTATTTGAACAGTCTTTTCCCTTGGTCAGTTTGTCTAAACATTTGTTGCTTTGTTGATCTCTTCAAAGAACCAACTTTTGGTTTTGAGGATTTTTTGTTTTGTTTTCTACTTCACTTATCTGTGCTCTGATCTTTATTGTTTCATTCTACCTGCTTTGGGTTTAGTTTGCTCTTCTTTTTCTAGTTCCTTTAGGTGGATGGTTAGGTTATTAATTTGAGATCCTCTTCTTTCAATGTAGGCATTTACAGCTGTCAGTTTCCCTCTTTGCACTGCTTTTGCTGCATCTCATACATTTTGATATGTGGTATTTTTATTTTCACTTACCTCAAAAGTATTTTCTATTTGTAATGTTTTCTTGATCCACTAAGTTTGGTTTTTTTTTTTTTTTTTTTTTTTTTTTTGAGAGAGAGCACACGCATGCGTGTGAGTGTAGGGTTGGGGAGGGGCAGAGGGAGAGAGAGAGTCTCAAGCAGGCTCCATGCCCAGCATGGAGCTCCATTTGGGGCTCGATCTCATGATCCTAAGACCCAGACCTGAGCCAAAATCAGATGCTTAACTGAATGAACCACCCAGGCACCCCAGTGACTTACTAGTTTTTAAAAGTACGTTGTTTAGCTTCAACCGATTTGTGAATTCTGGATTTCCTTCTGTTATTGATTTTCAATTTCATTCCACTGTGGTTGGAGGAGATACTTTGAATTATTGCAGTCTCTTAAAATTTATTAAGACTTTTTTATGGCCTAATGTATGGTTAATACTGGAGAACATTTCACATACATTTGGGAAGAATGTGTTTTCTGTTTGTGATTGTTCTGTGTGTCTGTTAGGTCTAGTTGGTTTATAGTGTTAAGTCTTCTGTTTCCTTTTTAATCTTCTGGCTAATT
The DNA here is from genome assembly GCF_029215605.1 of Mirounga angustirostris. Classification (NCBI taxonomy): domain Eukaryota; kingdom Metazoa; phylum Chordata; class Mammalia; order Carnivora; family Phocidae; genus Mirounga; species Mirounga angustirostris. The sequence continues at coordinate 174,345,257 of NW_026991713.1, forward strand.
TTTCTATCCATTATTGAAAGTGGGGTGTTGATGCCTCCAACTATTATTGTGGAACTTTCTATTTCTCCCTTCAATTTTGTCAGTTTTACCTTTATATATTTGGGGCTCCATTGTTAGGTGCATATATATCTGTAATCATTATAGCTTCCTTGTGAATTGACTCTTTTATCATTATATAAGGTCTGTCTTTGTCCCTTGTAACAATTTTTGTCCTAAAGTCTGTTTTGTCTCATGTTAATATAGCCACTCCAGTTGTTGTCTTTGGTCACTGTTAGTGTGGAGTATCTTTTTCTATCTGTTCATTTTCAACCTGTTTGTGTATTTGAATCTAAAATGAATCATTTATAGACAGCATATAGTTGGATCATGTTTTGTTATCCATTTTGTTCATCTCTACCTTTTAGTTGAAGAGTTTAACATTTAAATTTATGTATTTGTTGATAAAGACATCTACCAGTATTCCTGGAGCTTTTACATTTGTGTTACATAAGCATTTATACTAAGGAGTCTATAACCAGATGCAGCTTAGGTGCTATTGTTGGGTCCATTGTGAAGAAAATAAAATGCTAATTATTGTCACTAGCAGGAAAAAAAAAAAAGACTTCTGCCATTTTGATATTTGTTTTCTGTATGCCTTCTGTCCGTTTTTTGGTTACTGTGTTCCTCCATTATCCCTTATCTATGTTAAATCACCTGGCCCTCTTTGATGGACATGTAGGGTGTCTATAGTCTTGCACTTTTACACATGATGCTGCAGTGAATATCCTTGAATGTGTGTCATTTTACACATCTGTAAGCATGACTGTGGATGAATTTCTACATGGAAATTCAGCTGCTGCTGGAATGATGCTGACAGAAATTGGGAAACAGGCAAGAAGTCACTTTTTCTTCCTCATCTCTCACCCTCTCTCTAGGACTTTCCATTGGCAGCTCTGAACAGGGAGCCAGTTGGCTTGGTGTCTGGGAGCCCAGCCCCAGTATCACAGGGTAGAGTATAGCAGAGTGGGGAAGAGGAGAGAAGATGGGCAAATAATTGCATATGAGAAATCATCATATTCTCTTAATATCTTATTTCCAGAAGTGCAAACTGATTTTCAACTTCTTAAAATTAAGTGAAATTAACTTCTTAATATCAATTAGGAGAAATTAATCTCTTCACATCACAAATTTGTTAATCTTGTAGATTCTGAATTCCATCCATGGTTCTTACTAACCCTCTCTCTTGACGAGCTGTGCATATTACTTTAGGCTTACAGCTATGTCTTTAGTGACTGACTTGAAAAAATGGCTCTGCAAAGTGATACCCATCTAATGGACGATTCTACTGTGTCCTTTTCAAATCTTGGATGAGCAGGAGTATTGTCCGTTTCTGCATTAGTTTATTGGACAGCGTATTTCAAGTCTTTGCCAAATCTTACCTTCCTTTTCCACATGGTTCCTATTGTTCTGCCATTATCAAATAACATGCCTAAAAGGAGGTAACTTGTTGCATGTTTTGGCATCTATAGAACAGTAGAAATATCTCTTGGAAGTGGAAAAAAAAGTTTCATTTGGTGGGCATAGTCTAGAGTGACCATATTTTTTGTTTCTGCTTGGAACAGTTCTGTTTTAAACCTGTTGTCCTGGCATAATCAATAATAGTGTCCTTTCTTTTTCTAAAACGTGCCCTGGTTTGGTTGATGTGGTCACTGGATGTGAAACTTACCCATCTGACTGATGTTTAACCATATTCTCTGGTCTAGTTCTATTCTTAGAAATTCTAAAACTTAACTTCTGAGATGTTAGCTGTGTCACCTCGTGGGCAAGTCATACAGAGAGAGGCTAAAGTCTGGAGTTGAGGTTAACAGAAGGGCCTGTGACTGAAGGCATATGTAGCTCTGTAGACAACACATGAGGATCTTCATTCAACATGTGTGCTGTCACATGATGTGCATGCATCTTTCCAGACATGTGTATATCTCTGAAAAGATATGTTTCTCTATTTGGTGGTGTTATACTTTATTAAAGGAATGATTCTTTTCAAGAAGAGAGATCCTATTAATCTTTTAAAAATTGAAAGTCTTGAGTGCAAGGGCGTAACAGGGAATGCCTGGTATGGACCAGTTGTTGAGACTCTACAAAGCAACAATGGCCAAGTGTTTTTTAGTTTGCGACCGGGGTGAGTTTCACTGTAGTTTGGTTAATTCTGTTCTGTTAGTGCCTTTCACATACTTTAAAGGGATAGTCTTAAAACGTTTGAGTTTGGAGATGTCTGTTATGAATGATTTTTTTTTTTCTTTTTAAGAAGAATGACTTTTTTTTTTTTTTAAAGATTTTATTTATTTATTTGACAGAGACAAAGACCGCGAGAGCAGGAACACAAGCAGGGGGAGTGGGAGAGGGAGAAGCAGGCTTCCTGCCGAGCCGGGAGCCCGATGTGGGACTCGATCCCAGGACCCTGGGATCATGACCTGAGCCGAAGGCAGTCGCTTAACCAGCTGAGCCACCCAGGCGCCCAAGAAGAATGACTTTTGAAAGTGTTCTCGGATAGACAAATTAGATTAATGACCTCACTTTTCCTCCTTGTCACACTTTTGGTATATTTGTCATGTATTTTCTGGGCCAGGTGTAGATAAGTGCAAATAAGTTTGCTGTTGAGGTGGACATTCAAATGTCTCACTACCCTGATGTTGTTACTAATACTCAAAAGAATGAGTGAGATTTCGTTAAGAGTAACCTCTTTTCAGGAATGTTGAAAAAGAAAAGCAAAGCTGGCGGCATCACAATTCCGGACTTCCAGCTCTATTACAAAGCTGTCATCATCAAGACAGTATGGTACTGGCACAAAAACAGACACATAGATCAATGGAACAGAATAGAGAGTCCAGAAATGGACCCTCAACTCTGTGGTCAACTAATCTTCGACAAAGCAGGAAAGAATGTCCAATGGAAAAAAGACAGTCTCTTCGACAAATGGTGTTGGGAAAATTGGACAGCCACATGCAGAAGAATGACACTGGACCATTTCCTGACACTACACGCAAAAATAGACTCCAAATGGATGAAAGACCTCAATGTGAGACAGGAGTCCATCTAAATCCTAGAGGAGAACATAGGCAGCCTCTTCGACCTCAGCCGCAGCTACTTCTTTCTAGAAATTGCCAAAGGCAAGGGAAGCAAGGGCAAAATGAACTATTGGGACTTCATCAAAATAAAAAGGTTTTGCACAGCAAAGGAGATAGTCAACAAAACCAAAAGACAACCGACAGAGTGGGAGAAGGTATTTGCAAATGACACATCAGATAAAGGGCTAGTATCCAAAATCTATAAAGAACTTAGCAAACTCAACACCCAAAGAACAACTAATCCAATCAAGAAATGGGCAGAAGACATGAACACACATTTTTCCAGAGAAGACATCCAAATGGCCAACAGATACATGAAAAAGTGCTCAACATCGCTCGGCATCAGGGAAATCCAAATCAAAACCTCAATGAGATACCACCTCACACCAGTCAGAATGGCTAAAGTTAACAACTCAGGAAACGACAGATGTTGGTGGGGATGCGGAGAAAGGGGAACCCTCCTACAGTGTTGGGAATGCAAGCTGGTGCAGGCACTCTGGAAAACAGTATGGAGCTTCCTCAAAAAGTTGAAAATAGAGCTACCCTACGACCCAGCAATTGCACTACTGGGTATTTACCCCAAAGATACAAACATAGTGATCCGAAGGGGTACGTGCACCCCAATGTTTATAGCAGCAATGTCCACAAGAGCCAAACTATGGAAAGAGCCAAGATGTCCATCAACAGATGAATGGATAAAGAAAATGTGGTATACATATATACAATGGATATATATATTTATGCAGCCGTAAAAAAACTGAAATCTTGCCATTCGCAACGACATGGATGGAACTAGAGGGTATTATGCTAAGCAAAATAAATCAATCAGAGAAAGACCTGTATCATATGATCTCACTGATATGAGGAAGTCTTAATCTCAGGAAATAAACTGAGGGTTGCTGGAGTGGTGGGGGGTGGGAGGGATGGGGTGGCTGGGTGATAGACATTGGGGAGGGTATGTGGTATGGTGAGCACTGTGAATTGTGCAAGACTGATGAATCACAGACCTGTACCTCTGAAACAAATAATATATGTTAAAAAAAAGAAAGGAAGGGAAAAATGAAGGGGGGCGATCAGAGGGGGAGACGAACCATGAGAAACTATAGACTCTGAGAGACAAACTGAGGGTTCTAGAGGGGAGGAGGGTGGGGGGATGGGTTAGCCTGGTGGTGGGTATTAAAGAGGGCACATATTGAATGGAGCACGGGGTGTTATGCACAATGAATCATGGAACACTACATCAAAAACTAATGATGTGGGCGCCTGGGTGGCTCAGTCGTTAAGCGTCTGCCTTCGGCTCAGGTCATGGTCCCAGGGTCCTGGGATCGAGCCCTACATCGGGCTCCCTGCTCCGCGGGAAGCCTGCTTCTCCCTCTCCCCCTCCCCCTGCTTGTGTTCCCTCTCCTGCTGTGTCTCTCTCTGTCAAATAAATAAATAAAAAAATCTTAAAAAAAAAAAAAACTAATGATGTATGTTGATTAACATAACATAGCAAAATAAAATTTAGAAAGGCAACCTTCTTTCTTTGGGACTGCCATTTGGTGCCACTTTGGAATTGGCTTTGGGAGGGCTGGAACCAGCTTAATATTGCTCGCTTCCTATAACTATGCTATTTGGCACAAGCAGCCCTGCAAATGGAACAGAAGATCATTCCCAGTAGGGACTGTTGGAGGTCGTGTGTACCCAGATTTCTCTGTATCCGAGAAGAGTTGTTTCCCTGTTGTTGTGTTAGGTGCAAAGGATTTCCAGGAACTCTTAATGAGTGTGGATTATGAGGAATCAGTCAGAAAGATCTCAATGTAGGTTTTATATTTTTAAAAGCGAGGGGTGCCTGGCTGGCTCAGTCAGTAGAACATGCGACTCTAGATCTCGGGGTTGTCAGTTTGAGCCCCACATTGGGTGGAGAGATTACTTAAAAATAAAATCTTAAAAAAAACAAAGGTGAGGCTTTAGTTTTCTGAAAAGAAAGCGTTCTTGGAGATGTTCCCGCTGGTGAGGGTTCCTCATGGTGGCAGAGGAGTTAATGTGTCAGGTGGTAAGGGTGGATCTCAATCCTCTTCCTACAGATGGCATGGGAGAGCTCCTTCTGGGTTTGATCCGCAGGTGGTGTGGGCAGTGAGTTGCCTTTTTTGTCTTATTTCTTTTGGTGACGCAGGAATATACCTTACCCCCAAACTCATCATAGAATCTACAGTTTATTAATTCCATTTGGTTAATAACTATAAGTATGTGGATTTCTTCCTACTGTTTTCCACACTTACTTATCCAATATAGGAAAAACACAAGGGGAATATTTCATCTTCACTGTGGCAATGAGCAGGTAACTCAAAAAATGCAAAGAGCTTCTTAACTTTGATTTAGTCCATAAATCACTTGAGGAAAACCAATAGAAGGAAGACAAGAGCTGCAGAAGGCAATGGAATTCTTAGAGTGAGAGTTGGCCACCTGTCTGATTTACCTGCAGTTAGTCCCCTCACTGCTTGCTATAGGGGCGGCCAGAGTTTAGGCTTTTTCTTTGTGGTTTATGTGGCCTTGTGTTCCCAGTATTTACCAAATATTTTAAATAGTTTTCCAAAAAATTTCCTTGTTCATTTCCACAGTGTGCACATTCAGACCATAAAAGGACCTATTGAGATACATGTTAAAATTCCACAAATGGGGGTGCCTGGGTGGCTCAGTCATTGGGCGTCTGCCTTCGGCTCAGGTCATGATCCAGGGTCCTGGGATCGAGCCCCGCATCGGGCTCCCTGCTCGGCGGGAAGCCTGCTTCTCCCTCTCCCACTCCCCCTGCTTGTGTTCCTGCTCTCACTATCTCTTTCTCTGTCAAATAATAAAGTCTTTAAAAAAATAAAATTAAAATTCCACAAATGATAGTGTCTCTTAACGATGGGTTTTTAGATTTCGATTACAGGGATTTAGAGTAGTTTAATATAGGCTGAATTTTTCTAGATCTTTGATATTTTCCAGTTTGCTTCCTCGGGATAGTCTATCTTGATAGACTTCAACGCCCTGATTCCCTTCACTTCAGTACTCATTAATGGAGCAACTAAACTATTTGTGACAACTTTTTTTCTGTACCGTGGAGGATACTAAATAAAAGAAGGGAATTTATCAGATGTAGTCTCTGCTTTCTAGAATCTTACATTGGGAAGAGAAGGATTGGGAGGAAAACTAGCAGATTGCAATACATGCTCCATTAAAGGCAAACAGAATCACAGGAACATGGGGGCAGGCAGAGTCCATCGTTCATCTAGATGGGCTTGAGGAAAGTTGGTGGAGGATGTAGTATTTGAGCTTGCCATTGCATTGCTGGATGGAAATAGGCAGATGGGTGATGGGTTTGGAGGGCATTTTAAATAATGGCTTGAGTGAAGGCTTAGGAGGGGAACAGCACATGGCATTTGTTGGAGGAGGAAGGGGGATGATATGGGGTTCTGGGTACTGGGATCATAGTCTTAGTGGGAGAAGCTATAGTAGAAGATGAAGTATTTATTGGAGCCCATCTGTTTGGTAAATATCCTTTTGCCATTTACATATCAATTTTTATATCAATATCATAAAAATGTAATATAGGATCATAATTTAAAAATCTGTCATGAGACAAAAATCAAGAAGCAGTATATATGGTGGTTGAGAACATAGATTTTGATGTGGATGGCCTGGGTTCAGATCCCTGAATAGCTGTGTGATCTCGGGCAAGTTACTCAGTCTCTCTGATGCCTCACTTTCCTTGCATATCACATGCAGATAATAATAGTACTTACACATTTATTGTAATGATGAAATAGCTAATAGGTAAATTAGTGCCTGGCATATAGTAGCATGGCATATGAGTATTAGTAATTATTATTAGTAGTAATAACAGTATTAGTTAATACTGAGAAAGATTGGATCGGTGTTTCTGTAGATTATATACTTGGCGTAATTTTGCATGATTGAAATTGTAGCATCCCAGGCCTATAAATGCATACAGAGTCTCATAGCAGAATTTTCATTGGAATGGAAAATTCTTTTGGAGAACTTTTGTGCTTTGCATTATAGCTGTCTGGTTTTACTGACTGCTTCCTGGGATATAGCTGACCTGGGAAGGTTGGTTGGCTCTGTACTTATTTGTGTGTGTGTGTAAAATGGAATATTATGGGAGAGAATGAGGTCTTCTAGGGCGCCTGGATGGCTCAGTTGGTTAAGCGACTGCCTTCGGCTCAGGTCATGATCCTGGAGTCCTGGGATCGAGTCCCACATCGGGCTCCCTGCTCAGCAGGGAGTCTGCTTCTCCCTCTGACCCTTCCCCCTCTCATGCTCTCTCTATCTCATTCTCTTTCTCAAATAAATAAAATCTTTTTTTAAAAAATGAGGTCTTCTATATCAGTAAAGTGTTTTGGTTACAAGTAACAGAAACGGACTTCAGCTAACATAGCATAAGGGAATTTATGGAAGGTTGTTGGGAACTCGTAGAATGGCTAGAAGGCTGGGCACCAAACTTGAGAAGCGACAAAAACTAAGGTATCTTGGGTGGCCAGGAGGCACAACAGCCGTCTCCTAGGCTAGTGGCCTGGTCTTGGTGTATGTAGTGTTGCCGTCACTGAGATTTGGGACACCTGCCTCCCAACTGTTCCTGGTCTCCTTGTGTAAATGCCTTGCTGGAATAGCAGAAAGATTGGTGATGGTTACAGTGCCTGGCTGTAGGGATCAGAACGCCTTGTGGCACAGCCGTGTAATGGGATGCCTTGTGGCCCTTAAACATTTTATAGAAGGATATTTAATGACATGGAAACCGTTCACACGTTCTATTAAGCGGAAAAAGGCAGGTAGCAAAGCTGTATGGGTTGGATCATTATATTTAAGAATTGGATGAAGACAGGCATGGAACTATTGCCTGGTTTGACCACAGTTACTCAACCAGTAAGTAGAAGAGGCAGGACTTGAAGCTGCGAGTTAGGCTCTAGAATTGGGCCCTTAGCCACTTCGTGGACAGACAGGCATGGAACTATTGCCTGGTTTGCCCACAGTTACTCAACCAGTAAGTAGAAGAGGCAGGACTTGAAGCTGCGAGTTAGGCTCTAGAATTGGGCCCTTAGCCACTTCGTGGCTCACTCTCTGACATACACAGAAAGGCTCCACATGAAAACAGTAGGAGAGATTATAGCTAGGTGGTGAGATTAGGGGTGCTTCTAGTACTTACTCGGATAGCTCTGATGAGCATATGTTGCTTCTATAGTGACCAAACTGATGAAGTTATTGTAAAAATGGAAAGGTTTGGAATACATTTCTTCCAATAGAAAAGTTGTGTCCAGAGGTATCCACTGCAGATTTTTTTTTTTATGTAACAAGAAATCCCAATAATCACCTCCATTAATAGATGAATTTCCTCTGAACTTGTACGTGTCATGCAGTGTATATTTACCATTAATTGGACAAGTGATTACCTTCATCAAAACCAGAAAATGTTATGGGGATTTGAAACTCTGTGGTTGCTGCATTTTCGGGATTACATCAAAGCATTGATAAAATAGTTTGTGTTTTAAATGGAAGATTTAAATCTGTGAAGCTTTTTAAGATTTGTGTTTGTCACGTCTTGGCATGAGTTTCTCGTTTGTAGTCTAGTTATGAAAAGATTCTGGTTTCCATATGTATATTTAAAATGCTCTGAGTCATGGATCCAAATGAGTAATAGACCTTATATCTGTATTAGATTTCTGCTTTGTCATATCTTCACATGAAGCCAGTACATTTCTTTTAGTACTTGCAATGGCAAACACATTGAATGGGCAAAATGGCATTCATTTTAGATATTCTTCCCAGTGTTTTTTAATTAATTTTCAGAAATGACTGTATTGGACTGCAAATGTATGTTTGATTTCACAGGATGCTTAGGAAAAGGGTCCACGTGTGTATGCACACGGGCATGCCTGTATATGGTGCTGTGAGTGGTGTATGCACATTGATTGTGAGATGCACCGTTATGGTCACCCTTAGAAGGGACGAAATGCTGTAAATTAAACAATGACAGAGGTTTCTTTTTTTTTTTAATTTTTAAATATTTATTTATTTTAAATATTTTATTTATTTATTTGACAGAGACATAGTGAGAGAGGGAACACAAGCAGGGGGAGCGGGAGAGGGAGAAGCAGGCTTCTCCCGCGGAGCAGGGAGCCCGATGCGGGCTCGATCCCAGGACCCTGGGACCATGACCTGAGCCGAAGGCAGACGCTTAATGACTGAGCCACCCAGGTGCCCCACCCCCCCCTTTTTTTTTTTATTTTTAAGTAGGTTGCATGCCTAGCATGGAGCCCAACACAGGGCTTGAACTCACAATCCTGAGATTAAGACCTGAGTTGAAATCAAGTCAGATGCCTAACTGGCTGAGGCACCCAGGTGCCCTAGCAGAGCTTTCTCATTATCTTTCATTTTTATTTATACTCTTGCATATACTAAGGGTAACTTATTTAAGTATAGATTTTTATCATGTACTATTCTTGTGCATTATAATGAAAAAGTAAAAGCAAAACAGATGAAAGAATTCTTAAAGTATCTTCATATTCAGTGCCCATCTCTCATGAATTAGCTGTTAGACTAAAATCAAAAAATATTTGTGTATTTCCACATACTGTGTCATAAATAATGTTGACAGTGCACCTTTTTTAGAAGAGTGGGCCATTCTTGGGGCGCCTTGGTGGCTCAGTCGTTAAGAGTCTGCCTTCGGCTCAGGTCATGATCCCAGGGTCCTGGGATCGAGCCCCGCATCGGGCTCCCTGCTCATCGGGAAGCCGGCTTCTCCCTCTCCCACTCCCCCTGCTTGTGCTCTCTCTCTCTCGCTGTGTCTCTCTCTGTCAAATAAATAAATAAAATCTTAAAAAAAAAAAAAGAGTGGGCCATTCTTAGCTCTGTAAGTTTTTAAAAACCACTGTATTCAGACAGTCTACACACCATGCAATTCACCCATTTAAGTGTAAAATTCAGTGTTTTTTGGTATATTACATTATTAATTTTTAAAAATTGTAAAATATATAACAATTTACCATTTTAATCATTTTTTAAAAAGATTTTATTTATTTATTTATTTGAGAAAGAGAGAGAGAGAAACAGCATGAGAGGGGAGAGGGTCAGAGGGAGAAGCAGGCTCCCCGCCGAGCCAGGAACCCGATGTGGGACTCGATCCTAGGACTCCGGGACCATGACCTGAGCCGAAGGCAGTCGCTTAACCAACTGAGCCACCCAAGCGCCCCATTTTAATCATTTTTAAGTATACAATTCAGTGGCATTAATTCTATTCATAATGCTGTTGTAACTGTCACCACTGTGTATCTCCAGAATTTTTTTTTAATCCTCCCAAACAGAAGTTCTGTAGCCATTAAGTAATAACTGCTCATTTCCCCCTTCCCCAATCTCCTGGTAGCCTCTCATCTACTTTTTGAATGAATTTGCCTGGTTTAGATAGGTCATAAAAGTGGAATCATACAATATCTGTCTTTTTGTGTCTGGCTTCTTTCAACTTAGCTTAATGTTTTCGAGGTTCGTTCATGTTGTGGCATGTGTCAGTTTCTTTCCGTGTTATGACTGAATACTACTTCATTGCATGGATATACTATAATCTGTTTATCCATTAATCAGTTGACGGACACCTGGGCTCTTTCCACCTTCTGGCTATTATGAATAATGCTGCGATGAACATTTATGCACAAGTATGTATTTGAGCCCCCACTTTCAGTTCCTTTGGGTGTATACCTAGGAGTGGAATTGCTGGGTCATATGGTCATTCTGTGCTTACCTTTTGTCCTCTCTGTTTTAATGCTGTTACTTTTGATGTCCACACAGGTACAGGCAATGACAGCTAAATCCCACCTGTCACTGGCTGATTGTAAGATGCATCTTGATTTCAGAGAGTTTAAGACACAGACCTTAGAATTGATTAAGTATTGTATTTTGGTATTTCATAAAGCTGGATACCTTTAAGGAAGTGGTGGGTCAACATGCCTCTCTTAGAAGATCTTCATCTGAATATATTCTTAAAAATCATTTGTAAAAATACAGGTTTTCTGTTATACAGGAATACATCTTGTTTGTACAATATTTGGGGCAAAAACCATGAAAATATGAAGGAAAAAAATAACCTGCCCATTCTCTCTTTCTCTTAGAAATACTGCTATTAATCTTTACTCTGATTTTGTTTCTCAGTTACTTTTCCAGTCATACATGTTTTAGTTTAATTCTTCATCTTTAGGATCCCTGACAAAAGTCATATATATTCAATTTTGAAGTTACAGTAATATTTGCTATAGAAAGCCAAAGCTGTCTGCTTGTTGCGCCCCTCCCTTGTGCTCTTGCCCCATTAACCCATAAGATAACTTGGTCTATGAGTTAGAAATAGGAGCCTACAGATTTTGTTCTATGCCTGTATCAACATTTATTACTCTCCTTTTATTGTCATATTCCATTGTCATGGGGTCATACTAACATTTTCTAATTTGTTTCTCAAATCAGAAACAGATCTGTATACATAAAGCGAGCTAACAATGTCATTTTATTTTATCCTTAATTAAAATTTTTGTTCTTAAAAATTGAGTAGCTGCATATGGTAATAAATAAAATAGTAAAGCAGTACAGAAGAGAGTCAGGTGAAAAATTGACAATACCTTTTCCTGCCTTTCTTCAGGCCCCTGAGTTTCTATCCTTAGTTCCTTTGGTAACTCCAGATGATACAAATATGCTTCTCAGTGTTTACTTAATTTTGCAGAACAGCGTGACTCTGCTGTGAGAACTTTCAGGTTTGCCTAGATTCTGTTAGAAGGTAGCTGGCATCTGAGTTCTTATTTTCCACCACTGTCCCCTACCTGCTTTTGTTTATACATATCATGTCTGCTCGTCAGACCAGCACATAGTCCCTGCTCCATTACTGAATTTCTGCCAGACCTGTTTTTCCCTGTTCCTTGGTTTCTTTCACCAGTGAATCCAGGAATTTACCCACCCCACCCCCTGCCACCATATAGCATGCCTTTGTTATAATATTGATATGGACCGTAGTAGGTAAATTCTCTTTCAAAACTCCTCTAAGAGACAGATGTATGGGATGTTAGTACTATGTGCAAAGAATAGAAAAATATTGAGATGATTCCATTAAAATGTTAGTGCAATTTTAGAATAAGATCTAAAAATGTCAAGTTCCTGTTTATAGAAAATCATATTTTGCCTGTATTTTGTGCAGAGTATAGATTTAAATGGGATCAAAATTCATAATCCTAATATGTTCCTATAAAAGGAGCTAACTTATGATTCCCTGTCTTTTTTTATTTCAAGTACACACCATGAGATATGTAATTTTTATTCCCCTCCACCCTCCCCAGTATCATATTAAAATAGTCCTTAAGATTGTCTAGACATGGGAATGCAAACTAAGAAAAACGAAGTTACTGTATATTTTTGTATATATTATTTTCCCCCTTTAATGTGAGATTAAAATGTTTGGATCTTTAGATGTTGAATTCCCATTTGTATTACAAAAATTGATTGCACATCATACAATAAATATATCTATTGTGGGGGCATCTACCTTCGGCTCAGGTCATGATCCCAGGGTCCTGGGATGGAGTCCCACATCGGGCTCCCTGCTCGGCGGGCAGCCTACTTCTCCCTCTCCCTCTGCCTGCCACTCTGCCTGCTGCTTCTCTCACTCTCTCTCTGTCAAATAAATAAATAAAAATCTAAAAAAAAAAAAAAAAAAATGTATCTATTGTGTTTCAGCTTGAGATTTAAGTGTGCATGTCTCCTGTAGTGTATTCATTTGAATGTTTAAACCTCCACTCAAATATGAGCCAGGAACACCGTATCTCAGCTTTTAAATTAGTGGAAACGGCATATTAGCATTGCTGGAACATTCTTACCACTACTTCCCTCCCTGCCTCCCTGACAGTTTCTTCAGGACATAATAATAGCATTGCTCCTTAGGCAGCTGACTCTTGATTTCGGCTCAGGTCATGATCTCAGGGTCCTGGGATCAAGCCCCATGTTGGGTTCCATGCTTAGTAGAGAGTCTGCTTGAGGATTCTCTCTCACCCCCACCCCCTTCCTCTACCCCTCCCCCTGCTCATGCTCACGCTCTCTCTCCTCTCTCAAATAAATAAGTAAATCTTAAAAAAAAGAATCAGGTTCATAGGTAACTTCTCAGGAGATTGAACTGAGTTCTAAAATGAAAATAGATGGCAGGAAAATTTGAGCACGTTTAAAAATTGGATACCTCTTCATCTAATTATTAAAAAGGTCTAAAAAAATCACTTTACTAAGTAAAGGGTTCTTTTGCCTGCCAGATTTATCTCTAGCCTTTGTTTCTTGGATTTGGGTTTAAGATTTGATGAGTATTATCTTGTATCTCTCTTTAACTCTGAATATTCTTTAAAAGAATTTTTTTTTAAGATTTTATTTGAGAGAAGGAGTGGGTGAGAGAGAGAGAGAGAGCACATGAGCACGGGGAGAGGGAGAAACAGGCTCCCCACTGAGCAGGGAGCCTGATGTGGGGCTAGATCCCAGGACCCTGAGATCATGATCTGAGCCGAAGGTAGACACTTAACCGACTGAGCCACCCAGTCGCCCTGACTCTGGATATTCTTGTTGCTTTATGAGTCTGTCTACATTTCTTCTCCACTCCACATCCTGTGGTCTTCCTTGTCTACGAGTTCAGTTTCAGTTTGATCATTGATAGAATGTGTCTGGTAGTAACTTATCAACTATTACTGGGGGCTAATGATTGTCATTCTAACAAAGATACAAACCTTATTCAAATAAATGTGCTTCTTTTCTTTTCTTTTTTTTTTTTTTTTTAAAGATTTTTATTTATTTATTGAGAGAGATAGTGATAGAGAGAGAGCATGAGAGGGGGAGAGTCAGAGGGAGAAGCAGACTCCCCGCCGAGCAGGGAGCCCGATGCGGGACTCGATCCTGGGACTCCAGGATCATGACCTGAGCCGAAGGCAGTCGCTTAACCAACTGAGCCACCCAGGCGCCCTAAATGTGCTTCTTTTCACACATCACCTGGGAAGGCTGGATATATATTTCTATAATGTTTGGCTCAGAACTTGCAACTGCATTTTTAAATTGAAGTGCTGGTTGCTCTCTTCCTTTCTTACTAGATAAAGTACAACATCTTTCCAGCACTAAATTCATAGATTCCCTGCCATCTGGCCTGTTGTTAACCTCAGTGTTTTTAAGTGAACATTTGAGTACGTTAACCTTAAAAATAAAACAGTCATTTGTTTTACCAGCAAAAATAGTTTTATTTGGTAATAACAGAATTGCAGTTCAGGACAAGAAAGCAATGATAAAACCATAGGCAAGTCCAACAAAGGACAAGAATGTTATTTTATGGAGAAGAATGAGGAAGTTGAGAGGGGTTGTTTTGGACAAAAGTCCAATGGAGAAAAGCAGGAGTCCAGAGTGATGACAGTTTCTCATTGGCTGAGTTGCCGGGAGGATCCATTTCTTGCAGGGGATGCAATATCCATTTCAGTGTCAGGGCCTGTAACTGAGGACTGTTTCCTGTTAAGGTTTCTTCTGTTAAGGGTCTGTGATTGACATTGAGTGGTATGTCTCTACCTTCCAGCCTCCCCTCCTGGCATCCTGAGTCCACTTTAGCCGGGTTTCCCTTTAGTAATTTTCACAAGTATTTATAAACTTCAGTTATTAATAATGATCCTAGACTAGCTGTTTAAAATACAAGGCAGAGACTCTTTTAGTTTCAAGCATTGTTTACTTCAGTTCCTCAGAAACCATTCTGGTTCAGTTGTTAAAGCTCACGTTTTCACCATGTACTTTTTCCCCTTTGGTGTTAGTTAGCCCACATGCCCAAATAGCTCTACACTTCATAAAAACAAGAGTCTGTTGATCACATTGAAGAGATTAACCTGACGGTTTTAAGATCAAATCGATCTTACTGTGTATATTTAGAAAGAGCATAACATGTTGGCATATTTAAGGGTAAAAATCTTCATAGAGTGGTATCTCTATGCTGTTCATCCCACCCTTGTGACGATGTTTTGATTCAGTATTTTTCTAAATAATTTTTAAGCTGATTGTTAATAGAAGAAAAAATAACCTATTGATGCAGATGTCAATCAAATTGATAAACAACAGGTAGGTACAGTCTCAAACATATGTACGGGTGGAACAGCTTTATTAATATCCCATAAAATTTACCCTATAAAAGTATACAGTGCAGTGGCTTTTAGTGTATTCACAGTGTTGTGCAACCATCACCACTATCTTATTTTAGAACAACTTTTTCTTAAGTTTTTATTTTAATCACCCATGGCTCGTCACGACAAGTGCGCTCCTTAATCCCCATCCCCTATTTCACCCATCTCCCCACCCCCTCCCCTCTGGTAACCATCAGTTCTTTATAGTATAGAGTCTGTTTCTTGGTTTGTCTTTTTTCCCCCCTTTGCTCGTTTGTTTCTTAAATTCCACGTATGAGTGAAATCATATGGTATTTGTCTTTCTCTAACTTACTTCACAGAGCGTTATACTCTCTAGGTCCATCTACATTGTTGCAAATGGCAAGAAAAAATACAGAATGTTTCACAAATGTGTGTGTCATCCTTGTGCAGGGTCGTTCCAGTTATTCATTCATTCATTCATTCATTCATTCATTTTTTAGAGAGAGTGAAGGTGCATGGTGGGGGAGAGGGAGAGAGCAAATTTTAAGCAGGCTCCACGGGCAGTGCGAGCCCCACTTGGGGCTTGATCTCACGACCCTGAGATCATGACCTGAGCTGAAATCAAGAGTTGGCTGCTTAACTGATTGAGCCACCCAGGTACCCCAGTATCATTCTGATTGTAGTATATATGCTGCTGAAGTGAGCCCGAACATTTTCATTACTCTGAAAAGAAACCATGTACCCATTAGCAGGCATTCCCCATGCCCCTCTCCTGAGCCCCTGTAATCACTAATCTAATATTCTGTCTTTACGGACATCATCTGTTCTGGACATTTCATAGCAATGAAATCATAGAATATGTGGGTTTTTCTTTCACTTAGCATAATGTTTTTAAGGGTCATCCATGTTGTAGTATGTATTAGCACTCCATTCCTTTTTATTGCTGAATAATATTCCATTGTATGGGTACACCCTATTTTGTTCATTCATCAGTTGATGGACATTTGAATGGTTTCACTTTGGGGCTGTTGTAAATAATGCCACTGATAAAAATTCATGTACCAGTTTTTATGTAGACCTGTGTTTTCAGATCTCTTGGGAATATACCTAAGTGGGGGAATTGCTGGGTCATATGCTACTCTGTGTTCAACATTTTGATGAACTGCCAAACTACTTTCCAAAGTGGCTGAACCATTTTATAGTCCTACCAGTAAAGCCTAAGTGTTCTGATTTCTCCACATCCTTACCAGTACTTGATATTGTCATATTTATTTTAATTATCCTAATGGGTGAGAAGTAGCATCTAACTGTGGTTTTGATCTGCGTTTCTCTGATGACTAATGATGCTGAGCATCTTTTCATGTACTTCCCATTTGTATGTTTTCTCTTGAGAAAAATCTCTTCAAATCCTTTGCCCCTTTTTTAATTGATTGCCTTTTATTACTGACTTTTAGGAGTTTTAAAAACATTTTTATTGAGGGGCGCCTGGGCGGCTGCCTTCGGCTCAGGTCATGATCCCAGGGTCCTGGGATCGAGCCCCACATCGGGCTCCCTGCTCCGTGGGAAGCCTGCTTCTCCCTCTCCCTCTCCCTCTGCCTGCCTCTCTGCCTACTTGTTCTCTCTCTCTCTATCTCTCTGTCAAATAAATAAATAAAATCTTTAAAACAAAAACATTTTTATTGAAGTATACAATGTTATAGTAGCTTCCGCTGTACAGTAATTCAGTAATTCTGTTCGTTACTCATTGCTCACCACGATAAGTGTAGTCACCAGCTGTCACCAAACAGCATAATTATAATAATATTGACTGTATTCTCTCCTGTGCCTTCCATCTCTGTGACTTACTTATTTTATAACTAGAAGTTCATACCTCATAATCCCCTTTATCTTTTTAAAAAAATTCTCTTTTTTACTGTAAATAGAGATAACGATATCTGTATCTTGTATCTCTCTAGATAAAAGGGATTGTAGGACTTAATATATTCTGTATACAAGTCCCTTATTAGATATTTTCCAGTAATTTTGAAGTATTCTGTAGATTGTCTTTTTACTTGATAGTATCCTCTGAAACACAAAACTTTTTAGTTTTGATGAAGTACAATTTATATATTCTTTTTTGTCCCTTATGCTTTTGGAATCATATCTAAGTAACCAGTACCAAACCCAAGATCAGAAGGACTCACGCCTATATATTCTTTCTGTCAGAGTTCTGTAGTTTTAACTCTTGCATTAACTTTGCATGATCTATTTTGAATTAACTGTTATGTACAGTGTGAGGTAAGGCTCCAAGTTCATTCTTTTGCAGGTGGATATTCAATTGACCCGGCACCATTTGTTGAAAAGACTATTCTCTCATTAAATTATTGTGCACTCTTGTCCACAACCAAGTGACATAAATGTAAGGGTTCATTTGTGGACTTCCAATTGTATTTCATTGACCTATGGATGTCCAGCCTTATGCCAGTCCCACATCATCTTGATTACCTTAGCTTGGTTGTAAGTTTTGAAATTGGTAAGTGTGAATCTCCATCTTTGTTCTTTTTCTCTCAAGATTGTTTTGGCTTCTGGGTCCATTGAATTTCCATACAAATTTTAGGATCAGCTTGTCAATTTGGGCAAACAAAACAAAAAACAACAAAACCCCCCTCACCACCAACCCCAAACCCCAAAAAAACCCAAACCCAAAAAAAACCCCAAAACCCAGCTGGAATTTTGAAAGGGAATGCATTGGGTAGATGCCATCTTATTTTAAGTAGTCTATCAAGTCTTTACTATTGATTGCATTCAACTTCTGGAACAGGTCGCAGTTATTGGGAGTATGCGTTGAAGATTTTATCTTGGTGGATAAATCAGTGCACTTCCAAAATTAGATTATTTGGAGAAACACTGAACTGGCACAATCTATATATTGAAGCCCTTCCTTGGTTTCATTATTAAAAATGTATATGTGGCATCCTCTGGTCAGCATATTGGCTTTGCAGGTTTTTTCAAAACTCTTTCCGCCAGTGTTTTGAGATCAGTGAAAATGTGATAACACGAAGACAAGGAGAATCTGTGAGAACCCGGGTTCTTCAGGATCTTAGCTGTATATTAGAATGGTGTGAAAGGCCCTGGTAGTTTTAGCAGAGGTAACTGGTGTTGTGGCGGCCACTGCCCCCGTCTTGAGGATGGAATTGTCTTCGAACGCAGGAAAGCCCTTTGTAAGAAATTTAGGTGTTTTCCTGTCAGGTCAGTGCAACATTGTTCTCTTGCTATGCATAAGGCACTGAGCTAGCTGCCGCGGGGTTGGAAATGAGAGGAAGACCTCCTTGGACTATTTCAGCAGCCTCCAGATAGATCAGTCTTCCTGCCTCCTTCCTGCCTCTTCCCATTCCTTCTCACTTTCTACTCCAGTGCCAGAGTTTATAGCTTCCTAAAAAAAGCCAGTCTGATCCTGTTTGGCTCCTCATTGCCCACAGGGCAAAGTCTGAATTCCTGAGCAATTGCAGGTGAGACTTTTTCTAGTCTGGCCCTATCTCTTTCTCTTCCTCCTAAACCAAACATCCCTTAGAAGCACACTCTTGGCCCTGAATGCATCATGCCTCTCCAGCATGTCCTTGTCCACGTTCCTCGTCCACATAGAGTGACCTCCCCCAGAGCCTCCTGCTTGGCAGGGGCTAGTCCCCCTTTCCCATCTTCCTATATAGCAGGGTCCGCACAACCTTATTTGTATTCTACACGTCCTTGTCTTTGCTGCTGCCGAAGGTGAGAGGCAGAGACTCAATCCCCTCTCTCTCCAGTGGCCCAGGGCCTGGCCAAAGCAATTCTTAAATGTAATTTTAAACGAATGAGGTAGAATACCTGCTCAAAGGACCTGATAATCTAATGAGCTGGGAAGATGTTCAAAGGACTGAAAATCCCTAATACATGGCTGGATGGAAAACCGTGTATTATGCAGCTAAACTGCAGTTTCTCTGGACCGGGTATGGTACAAATATAAATCTGTCCGGTTTTACTCAGCTGCAGAGCTTAGTGTTCCATGCACTTTCTAGGCACACTGTGTTGTTTTCTGTGGCTATCCTTTGTTCAGTAAAGCTCCCAGCAGAGTATCTGTGTGACTAGGTGGCTGATGTGTGGTGACACAGGACAGAAATATGCATCAATTGGTGGTGAAAACAAGAAAGTAGACTGTTCTGCATTACAGGCCCGGTCATGTTCTATCAGATTTTTAGGAACTGTTCCGTCTATGTTGTGAGACCACCCGACACCCTGTGTTTGCTTATTATCTAGTTTTGGTGCACATGTTTATAAACAGGGGTCCTTCTAATGCAATTGCCCTTTGTAATGACCAAAAGATGTTCATTTGGGACTGAACTAGTATAGTTTCCCTGGCCCCACCTCAGTTTCTTTACCTTACCAAAAATAAGGTAATTATCTGTTACAGTTCAGATTTGACGATCAGCTTTAACTCCTGAATAGAAGAGGAAGAGGGTAGATTCTTTTCTTTATTCTTATAGTAAATTTAGCTTTATTGTATAATGACATTATAAAATTTCACTGGTTGGAAACTTTTTTGTGTTTTGGTCCATGTATGTTTCAGATAGAGGCGTCTTGTGATGGTAACAATGAAAATCGTACTGGTGGCTAACTCAGGTTTTGTCTGAAGAGACCTTCACCTTCATCTCGCTGCTTAAAAGGTGCTTTTTGCTGGGTAGAGAGTTCTAGGTTAGCAGTTATTTTCTTGAAGATGTTCTGTCTTCTGACTTCCCCCATTGCTTTTGAGAAGTCCATTGTCAGTGCTTGGAAATGAGTAATCATTCCTTTTTTGTGGCCCCGCGTAAGATTTTTCTTTTTGTTTTTCGTTTTCTGCGGTGTCACCGTGATATACCCCCATGTGTGTTCCTTTTATTTATTCTGCCTGGGCGTTCTGAATTTATGGGTTGATGTTTCTCATCACTTCTTGAAAATTTCCCAGCCAGAATATCTCTCACTGTTGCCCTGTCCTCTCTAAACACTCCTCTCTCTGAGACTCCAGGTAAACTTAACATCGAGTTTCTCACTCTGTTTATTTTGCCCTTTTTCTAATTGCTTAAGGTATAAAGTTGGATTTTTCATGTGCATCTTTTCTAATAAAAATTGTTTTTTCTAATAATTTCTAAAAATTTTCTAATAAAAATAAAAAATGTAACATTTTATGGATAACTATTGTGACCTCTGGTTATTTATTTTAAAAGGTGCAAATTTGTTTTTTGTGTATTTAATCACAAGAAGCTAGCTAATGGAGATTTGTTTTTTTCAGAATTCCTATTTTATTCTATTTTATTCAGTCTGATTGGAAACATAGCCTATTAAATAGCTTAAGTTGAAAATTTCAAGCCAGATTGGTTAGGACACTCTTTGGACATTGAGACACACAACAGAAGGTACTTCAAACATTCTGTTACAGTTTTTCTTAGTGACTTAGGTTTGTTAGTGATGTTTGAGAAATTGTAAAAGTGCAGCTTAAATTAGAGTTAGTGGGTATTGATTTCTTAATCTTAACGTGTTTACCTAGTGGTGGGTCCTTTGCCCACTTTTACAGTATGGGGTATCAAGTCCCAGAAAGTGACTAAATTTCAGTTTTCAGATATGACCCCACTGTGCCCTTTACTTTAGAAAAATAGAGAAAAAATTCCTAAATATCCTTCTAAGTACTGCTTTAGCTGAATTCCACAGATTTTGATATGTTAATTTAAAATTTTTCTTTCAGTTCTAAATGGTCTTTAATCTCCCTTAAGACGTTCCCTTTCGGGGCGCCTGGGTGGCTCAGTCGTTAAGCGTCTGCCTTTGGCTCGGGTCGTGATCCCGGGGTCCTGGGATCGAGCCCCGCGTCTGGCTTCCTGCTCCGCGGGAAGCCTGCTTCTCTTCTCCCTCCCCCACTGCCCCTGCTTGTGTTCCCTCTCTCGCTGTGTCTCTCTGTCAAATAAATAAATAAAATCTTAACAACAAAAAAAGATGTTCCCTTTCACCCATGAATTATTTACAAGTGTGGTGTTGACTCTTCACCTGTTTAGCGATTTTCCTGTTATCTTTTTGTATTGCTTTGTAGTTGAATTCCGTTATGATCAGAGAACATAATTATACAATTTCAATTCTTTTACATCTGTTATAATTTTCTTATGAAGGTTCCATATGTGTTGAGAAGGATGAGTCTACTGCTGTGCTCGTGTGGAGTGTTGGAGAAATGTCAGTTTGATAGTTAGTTGATGGCACTCGGTCCTTTCTGTCTACCAGTTCTGTGGCTTACTGGGAGAAGTGCTGAAGTCTCCAGCTGTAATTTTGGATTTTTCTATTTTTCTTTTCAGTTCTGTCAGTTTTTGCTCCCATGTGTTTTTGAAGCTCTGTTGTGAGATGCATACATATTGAGGATTGTTATGTCTTCTTGGCAAATTAACCCTTTTATCATTATGGAATGTCCCTCTTTATCCCCTCTGGTTTTCTTTGTTCTGAAGTCCACTTTGTCGACTATTAATGGAGCCATGCCAGCTTTTTTACGATTGGTGTTTGCATGGTGAGTGTTTGCATGGTGTATCTATCTTTTCCCCCAGGTGAGTGGCAATTTTCCTCGTCCTCTGTATGCTGAGTAATTTTGGATTATATCCTGAACATTTTGAATGTTCTGTTATGAGGCTCTGCATCTTGTTCAAATCCTGTGGTGAATGTTGATGTGCTTGTTTAGCAGGCATTGACCTAGTTGGGTTCAGGGTATGTGTTCCAAACGGCCTTCTGTGGCTTGTGGTTTCAGTGTCAGTTCTGTGTTCATAACCTTTGCAGTGTTGTTTGTCTCTGACCCGTGTGCCGGTGGCGGCCACCTGGAGCTTGGCCAGTGGTCTACCCTGTAGTTAGGTGTACTGGATGTGTGTATTTGAAAGTTATCACTAGTGGTCCAGAATCAAGGCTTGCGATTTTCTTGGTCACCCAGCTCACACAAAGCTGGGCTCTGTCTCAATTCCTACCCCCAGCCTGCTGCCTTTCGAGGGCTAGCCCAAACTGAGATACCCTTCGCCAGGACCCCATCCTTGGTAGTTAACAGATCCCAGCCCTCATCCCCCAACGTCCTAAAAGGACACCTCTTAGCAAATGACTGCAGGGCAGAAAGCAGCTGGACTTCTTCCTTCTCTCTAGGGCTAGTACTGACTTGAATCTGGGTTCAGTACATCCTCACTACCGTGTTAGCTATTTGGGGCTTTTAGGAAGACACTTTTCGTATTTCCCTCAGCTTTTATGGTTTCCAGCAGACCTACTGACCTCATCGGCCGTTACCAGGGGCTGGAAATACTGACAGTGTTTAGTATTCTCCACTTTGTGAATCAGAGGTTGTTATGGATTGCATTTTGACCCTCCCATATTCATGTGTGAAAGTCTCAGCCCCCCTGTACCTCAGAACGTGGTTTCCCATTTAGAAATAGGGTCATTGCAGATGCAGTTAGTTGAGATGAAGAGGGTGGGCCCCTAATCCAGTTATGGCTGGTATCCTTATCAAATGGGGAAATTTGGATGCAGATGAGCAGAAAGGGAGGATGCCATGTTTACATGAAGGCAGAGGTTACGAGATGCATCGGCAGTCCTCCAAGGACACTGGAGAGTGCCAGCAAACCACCAGAAGCTAGGAGAGATTCTCCTTCACAACCCTCAGAAGGGACCAACCCTGCCGGCACCTTGATCTCGGATTTCTAGTCTCCAGAAACGTGAGACACATTTTCTGTGGTATGAGGCCACCCAGTACCTGGTACTTTGTTATGGCAGCTCCAGCAAACTGATGAAGAGATGTTCGTTTCTCTGAAGTTGAGATCTTTAAGAAAATTCTTTTTAGGTCCTGAAGTTTAAGTACCTGGCCCATTGCCTGTACATAGTAGGTAGGCGCTTGGGAAATATTTATCGTTCTTTCTATAATGGAATATTTATGTTCCTGAAAAATCTTGCATTCTGCAAATCATGTACTAAAAATAGTGTCTTATAAGAGAAAAATAAGGCGGTGGGAGATCTCTCAAAATCTACGCAGCTTGGTAGCTACTAGCAAAAGCAATAATTGGTACCTCAGGCGATTACTTGGACCATATAGGTGAATATCTCAGTGTGGCTGGACGTTACTAAAATGGGTCCTAAAAGTGGACAAGCACAGCAAAGTGGAAATTCTAGCAATGCTTGCATTGGTGCATGGATAGTGTTTTAAATGAGGAAAATGTCTTCAAGAGCAACCCTTTAGGTGAGGAGAAAAGAAATCAAACTCTTTTTTTTTTTAATTTTTTAATTTTTTTTTAATTTATTTGACAGAGACCGTGAGAGAGGGAACACAAGCAGGGGGAGTGGGAGAGGGAGAAGCAGGCCTGATGCGGGGCTTGATCCCAGGACCCTGGGATCATGACCTGAGCCAAAGGCAGACGCTTAACGACTGAGCCACCCAGGCGCCCCAAGAAATCAAACTCTTTAGCATGCAAAATGATTTTTGCTTGAGAATTCTAGGAACGAAATTGCAGAAACTCAAAATTTGGGTGCCTTTTCTGCAGGGCTCTGGCAATTTGGTAATAATCTAATGTCATTATAGGCAGTTTGCTTTGTTGTATTTTATTGAATTTTGGGGAAGTAAATTCCAGGGCAGTCTTTGTTTTCGAAACACAATACATCTTTGTGGTGGTAGTACTGTCCGTATTCTCTCCTAATTGCTGTAGTTAGAGCTGAAAACAGAAAGGAGATTGGCTTTGCAAGGAGAGGAAAGGAAATTTGACAGTTATTGAGAATGCCAGGACTGAAGGCAGCTTTAAATTTGATTAATTCATAATTCATTTTTGGAAATGTTTTCTGAATATAGGGATTTCCAGGATTCCCAAAGCTTATAACTCTGGAAGTAGGAAGGAGCAGAGAGTAACAAGCTTATGTTTTTAGTGTGTAGCTTAGATTCCTTCCTCACCTTTTTTGAGCAGTAGATTATTGGAACACCATGTTTGGTCTACCTGTTCTTCGTTCTCCTCTTGTTCTTTCCAATGCCCGTGGCCCCCCGCCCCGCCCCCAGCCTCCCACCACTATGTCTGATGGGCGGTGTGCTAGTGGCCATGGGAGTGAAACCGTCCAGGGAGGGTGTGTGGATAATATCTGAGGTGCGGATAATTCCAGCCCTGACAGTAGGACGAGGCCTATACAGTTGATTCCCGTTATTCATGGTAGCTGCGTTCTGGGGAGTCTCCAGGAACACTGAGTTAGTGACCCCTGGCCCTTTGCGCCTAAGGAATACAGAATTTGTTTCCTGTGAACTTCCAGTCACATTTTTGTCAACTGAAGAATAGCATGTTTCACGTGTGCTCCTGTTTAAAGGCACTGAATTTGGTATGTATTAATAATTAATACTGATAATAATGCTGATTCATTAGCATTTAACTTGTGGCTAACAGTGCTGTATGTCATGCCTGAATGAAGCCGGTCTAATTACATGTATTTTTTCTGCGAGCCACATCATAGCCTTCTTGAGCTTAGGAACACTAGGTAGCACTTCAACACTAGGGGCTATTTTAAATAGCAAAATCACCAACAGAAAGCACAGAAATGTGGAAAAGGAGTCACTAAAATAGACTGCAAAAAGGATACTCATTTGTAGCATGAGCGTTGAAACAAGAAGGCAAAAGGTGTGTGTACATTGGGATACTCAAGTTTTTTGTTGCTTTGCACATGTCTGTGAATGACTGGGAAAGTGCCAGGAGTATTGATTTTAGGGTTACAAGTAAATTTTTAGAAAAGATTTTATTTAGTTATTTATTTGAGCACGAGAGAAGGAGTGAGCACGGCGGAGTGGGAGGAGGGTAGGAGCAGAGGGAGAAGGAGAGAGAATCTCAAGCAGACTCCATGCTTAGTGTGGAGCCTGACTCGGAGCTGGATCTTAGGACCCTGAGATCATGACCTGAGCCAGAAATCAAGAGTCAGACACCCAACTGACTGAGCCACCCAGGCACCCCACAGGTAAATTTTTTAAAAAGTAAACGCTACTCCCAACGTGGGGCTCGAACTCAACGACCCTGAGATGGAGAGTCACATGCTCTACTGACTGAACCAGCCAGGCACCCCCGTGAATTTTACCAAGGAGGCAAATTCACAAATACAGAATTCATGACTAATGAGGATCAACTGTACTTGCACGACTAGGATTGGGTCCTGACCCCACCATGCAATACAAGTATTGTTATCTTAAGCAAGTTAACCTCTCTGTGTCTGTTTTCATATTTGTTAATTGGGGATAAATATTACCTATATCAGAAGTTAGTGAATTTAAATGAGTAAAGTTGCTCTCATCTTGCCGCATATACAGTAAGTCCTTGATAATTAGTCGTGTTAGTAGTAATTAGTAAGATAAGTTAATACTGATAGCATCTATCTTTATTGAGTACCTATTCTGATGCTCACGATAACCCTAGAAAATAGGAACTATTATCTCTGTGATACCGATGAGAAAAATGGGGGCCCAGAGAGGCTGAGTAGTTTGCTCCATGTTATCCATCTGCTAAGTAGTTGAGCTGCAATTTGAGCCCAGAGCATGATCATTTTAAGTGAAGAAAGATTATATATGGCATCAGGCCCCTAGTGATCCAGCTGGGATCTGTACATCCAGGTGAAGGGCAGAGGGCGTCAGGCAAAGAGGACTGTGTTGGGAGGGCTGGGGCTCATGCTTCCTGCCCAGAGTGGGAGAAATCAGAGCAAGACAGAGCCTAGAGTGATCCACGTAACGGGTCTTGGGCTGCAGAGGCATGGAATTATAACATAGATTGGGGTGGAGGCCAAGGGACGCTCCAAAGAATAGAGGCCTTAGCTAGGGTTCAGCTGGCACGACGAGGACCTGGGCAGGGAACACTTATATCGCAGGGAGGTGATGAATCTGAGACTCTTTGGTCACCTTCGTAGCTGTCCAGAACTGGACTTGTAAAGAATAGCACTTATAATTGCTTCTCTGTACGTCTTGCTGACCTTCCTAGGTCCTCATATCTGTAGGAAAGTGAGCACTTGCGGAAAGCACTTTGTTTCTTAAGTACTCCAAATGACCGGCTTAAGAGGTGTTTTCCTCAGTCTTCTTCCAGAGATGGGTCCTTTTTTTGGATGGTTCTGGAGAAGGGCTTCCCATATTCACACAGTTCGTGTTTGTAGGTGGAGTGAACTGGGAACCGTCCCAGTTCTCAGAGCCTAAGGGTCTGGCGCTTTGGTAAGTAAAGGCCTCCCAAAGGCAGTTTCCACTCCCCCATCCAACAGTGACAGAGAGATTTTTCTGAGCCAAGGCTGAGCAGAGTGTTGTGAATGCCCAGACTCTGAGAGACACATGGAAATTTTCTATCATTTTCTACTTGTAGTCTGCAAATGTTTTTCAGTAGACGACAACATGGCAATTTGAGAGGAATGTTTCATGGTGTTCTTGTGGAATGCTTATTTCTTACATCTGGTTCAAGTTTGGTGGATATGCATTGCATAAATTTTGAGTTGTGTTTGTATATAGCATCCATATAAATAAATGAATAAGCCGTCAAAAGCCAGGGTGGTATTTTGGGGATATGTTTCTCTTCATGGATCCCCAAGAAGCTTGTCCACTGAGGTTATTATGTATATACGGGTCAGTACTGTTATATATTTGGAGCAGGGGCAGCAAACTTCTTCCGAAAAGGCCCAGAGAGTAAATATTTTATGCTTCGGGGCCATATGGTCTTTGTCACAACTCTTCAGCTCTGCCATTGTAGCCACAGACACTGGGTGAACAGATAAGCATGGCTGTGTTCCATGTAAACTTTATTTACAAAAACAGGCAGGAGGCCCATTTACAAAATTTGGCCCAGGGGCCATCGTTAGCCAATCACTGGTCCACAGCAAAGCTCTTACTTTAAGACCTCTGTAATTCCTTTGTAGGGTTAAACCCTAGCAGAATTTTGTGTGTGCAGCATTTTATTTATCTATTTTTATTTTTATTTTCTGTGTGTGCACAGCATTTTAAAATTTGCATTGTAACCTTGGGCAGTGAAAGTAACATTATATAGAAAACCTGTCATCGCTTATGAATTTTGCTCTAAGAAAAAGTTTGATACCAAGATACTAAGTGTTTTTTTTTTTTTTTTGTATTCTATTTTTTAAAAATTGTATTTATTTATTTCTAGAGAGAGCGAGTGTCCAAGCAGGGGGGAGCAGCAGGCTCCCTGCTGAGCAAGGTGTTTGATGCGGGACTTGATCCCAGGACGCTGGGATTATGACCTGAGCCAAAGGCAGATGCTTAAGTGACTGAGCCACCCAGGCATCCCTGTTGTTTTTTTAAGTAGGCTCCATACTAGTGTGGAGCCCAATGCAGGGCTCGAACTCACAACTGTGAGATCAAGACCTGAGGTGATATCAAGAGTTGGACGCTTAATCCACTGAGCCATCCAGGTGCCCCACCAAGATATTAGGTTTTTTTGTTTTTGATAGGAAAGGAAAATTGAAATTAAACACCAGAAACTGTAACAGCTTACTCACATTTCACTAGTTTTTCATCTGTTACGAATTGTGCATTTAATGATAAACTTTGAGGGTGTTTAATATCTCAGGACAGAAGGCAGAGGTTACTAATTAATTTTTCCCCTAAAATGCAGTGTATTCTCTCTCCCCTTTTCCATCTTTCCTTTCCTACCTGTCCCACATGTTGGGTTAGAGAAGTTGACCGTAAGAGGCTTGGAGTTATGTGGGAAGACAAGATGGTGGGGGGGGGGGTTGGTCCTGACAGCAAGCTGGGGTAGCTAGCTGTAAGCTGCAGGAAAGGGGGGCAAGCTGAGCGCTCTCAAGCCCTGAGCAACATGTTTGACCCCGATGGTTGGTTCATCATGATGAGCGAGTAGAAGATCCATTTTGTAAGAGCTTTGTTTTAATGCCCCCTTCTCAAAACATCTGAGATTACACCCAGAACCCCACACCACCTGCTCTTAGCCCCAGAGGGGTCACATGTTTGTCTGCTGGGAAAAATAGTACACATTCAAGAAACATCAACTATTATCCACCTGGTTTCTACCACCCCTTTCTAAACTGACTGTAATTTATGTTCACAAAAGTCTTTTTTTATAGTTGCCAGTCTTCATAAATTCATGGTTTTTTTTTTTTTTTCCTTCTCAGGAAGTAAGCTCTTTTAAGAAGGCCAGTGTCCTTTAAGCATTTGTGATAATATAATATGAAGAATGAGCCCCTTCCTACCACACACACATGATCTATTTGGAG
The DNA here is from genome assembly GCF_029215605.1 of Mirounga angustirostris. NCBI lineage: Eukaryota > Metazoa > Chordata > Mammalia > Carnivora > Phocidae > Mirounga > Mirounga angustirostris. The sequence goes on from NW_026991713.1 coordinate 174,373,722, forward strand.
ATTTAAATTGGGCAGAAAATAGTAGTGTGATAAAAAGATCCATTTGGGTGGGTTTACAAAAACGTTAACCCAAAATCTTATTACAGGTGAGTAACAGGCTGAAAACGTAGACTTCTGTGTCAGCGCAAGTGTTAAGTTGTTCAGATCAATGCTGGTTTACTTTCCAGTGTGATTTTCACGAATAGTGTAGAATTTTGGAAGGTTTTGAAGACAAAAAACCCCAACTAATTGTATTTTAAAGATTCACTGTGTTATCAGTGTCTAGATCCTCCCTGCGAAATGTGTTTGGCACATGGATCCTGGGATATGCCTCCCCCACCCCCTACCCTCCCCAACTGAGTTCTGACACGACTTCCTCTTCATAAAGCAACAGCCCACCCACCCTGTGAAATTCAGCTTGTCTCACCCCCACAAAAACAAGCAAACACAGCCTAAGCCTTCCCACAATAATATTGTTTCTCTGAATTCTGGTAATCTGTCTGTAGAGTTTGATTCCATATGGCAGTGTTTGTGGGGCAAGATGTTAGTCTTAGATTTACCTCTGCGGTGGGTCTACTTTCCGTGAGTTTAAAGTCTGTTTGGAGACTTATATAAGTAACTAATAAAAAATGTGACTTCAGGGGCGCCTGGGTGGCTCAGTCGGTTAAGTGTCTGCCTTTGGCTCAGGTCAAGGTCATGATCTCTGGGTCCTGGGATTGGCCCCTGCTCAGTGGGGAGTCTGCTTCTCCCTTCTCTGCACCATTTCCCAACTCCCACTCCGCTTTCTCTCTCTGTCTCAAATAAATGCATTAAATCTAAAAAAACTATGACTTCACAGGGCAATACAGGATAGGGGATGGCTGATAGAGGAAGGGAGTCTTGAACTAGGCTGAGAAGCACAGATCTGGATGATGAGGAGGAGAAGGCGGCGCTGGGGGGTGGGACCTCAGCAAAGGAGTTGGGGGGTGGGGTGGGAATGCAGGAGCCAAATCTAGGAGTGACCAGAGAGGAAGGGTTGGTGGTGATAAGACCAGAAAGTGAGTGGGACAGGATTCTGGAAAGTTTTAAGTGCTAGCTGCTAGGAGTTTATACTTCTCCCTCTTTCTTTGTTTTTGGGCAGAGTGGTGTGGGGCAGGGAGAAATTTATATTTCACTTTGGAAGTGGGATTAAACTCAGAGGTTTATGTGTAGGGCAGTTTACATAATGAGTGTTCTATTCACTTATCCAACAAATAATTATTTCATGATTAAAATGAATTAGGGAAAAGAGATACCAGAGCCTATTGTAATAATCTAGACATGAGACAAGAGTTGCCTGCATTTGAGCAGTGGCGCTGGGACTGCAAAGAATGGATTTAAGATACTACAAAAGACGAATTGATATGACTTGATGAGTAATTGAATGTGGGTTGGCAAAAGTGAGAGGCTTTGCACTATTGTTTGGTTTCTTGTTGATGCGTTTTGTTTCTGGAGTTAAACTATAAACTCTTTTGGAACGGACTCTACATCTTCTACTCTTTTTGTCATAGGTGGCCATTATCTTTTTATTCCTGTTAAAGAATTTATGTAACACGTATTGTTCTCCACAGCATGCATGACATTTTAAACAATGGCCTGGAACTCACTAACAAGATAAAGCTAAGGCCAAAGGGTTTGTCTTATGAAAAACCAGTATTGCTTAGTCTTCAAACTACTATTGTATTTTATATTTTAATTGGGATATAATGATCATACCACAAATTTTACCCTTTAAAGTGTACAATTCAGTGTTTTTAGGATGCTCACAGAGTTGCATGATCATAACCAGCTAATTTCAGGGTATTTTCATCATCCCCAAAGCAAACTTTTGGCAATCAGGCCCTATTCACTTTACCCTCAGCCCCTTAGAGCCACTAAACACTTATTTATCACAGTTCTAAATGCTGGAAAGTCCAAGATCAAGGTGTTGGCAGACTCATTGCTTGGTGAGAACGGCTTCCTGGTTCATAGATGGCATCTTCTTGCTATGTCCTCATGGCTAAAGGGGTGCGGGAGCTCTCTGGGATCCCTTTTTTAAATTTATTTATTTAAGAGAGAGAGCGGGAGGAGGAACAGAGGGAGAGGAACAAGCAGACTCTGCACTGAGCACGGAGCTGGACCCGGGGCTCGATCCCATGACCCTCAGATCATGACCTGAGCTGAAATCAGGAGTTGGCCACTAAACCTGCATAGTTGCCAGTGTGCCGCCTGTCACCCACCTGGTAACTGATGCCTGCCACAAAAGAGAAAGGCTACCCATGCTCTTTTATGTGGCAGATAAGAATTTCCATTAAAGTTACTTAAAATATTAGGTGGTGTTACTTCCCAAGATGAGGAGCTATTTGGCTACTACAAATAACTTTGATATATTTATAGCCCAGGGGCACCTGGGTGACTCAGTGGGAAGAGCATGCGACTTTTGATTTTGGGGTCGTGAGTTCAAGCCCCACATTGGGCATAGAGATTATTTTTTTAAGATTTTATTTATTTGAGAGAGAAAGCGAGAAAGTACAAGTGGAGGGAAGGGGGAGAGGGAGAGGGAGAAGTAGACTCCCCAATGAGTAGGGAGCCTGATGCGGGGCTTGATGCCAGGACCCCGGGATCATGACCTGAGCCAAAGGCAGACGCTTAACCGACTGAGCCACCCAGGTGCCCCAGTAGATTGCTTTAAAAAAAAGAAGTAAAAAATATTTAAGCCCAATTTTGTAAGACATAAAAATGTGAAAAATAAAAAATAATGCAAGAGCCACAGACAGGGAGAAAATATTTTCGAAAGATATATTTGATAAAGGACTGTTAATCCAAAATATACAAAGAAATATTAAAACTCAATAATAAAACAACCCAATTAAAAAATGGGCAAAAGACCTGAACGGACATCTCCCCAAAGATATACAGATGGCAAATAGGCATATGAAATGATGCTCCACATCATATGTCACCAGGGAAATGCAAATTAAAACAGCAGTGAAATACTATCCCACACCTATTAAAATGGCCACAATCCAAAACACTGAAAACACCAAGGGCAGGCAAGGATGTGGAGCAATAAGAATTTTCATTCATTGCTGGTGGGAGTGTAAAATGGTAGGTACATCTACCTTGGAAGATTGCTTAGCAGTTTCTTTTAACACCAAACACTCTTACCATATGATCCAGTCATCCTGCTCCTTGATATTGTCCACACAAAAACTTGCCACACCGTAGCAGCTCTCTTCCTAATCGCTAAAGCTTAGAAGTGACTGTGATACATCCAGACAATGGAATATTATTCACTACTAAAAAGAAATGAGCTATGAAATCATGAAAAGACATGGAGGAAATGTATATGCTTGTTACTCAATGAAAGACGTCGATCTGAAAAAGCTACATACTGTAGATTCCAACTATATGACATTCTGAAAAAGGCAGGAAAAAAGATCAGTGGTGGCCGGGAGTTGGCAGGGAGGGAGGAATGAATAGGCAACACACAGGAATTTTAGGACAGTGAAGCTATTCTGTATGCCACGACAATGGTGGATACATGTCATTATACATTTGTCAAAACCCACAGAATGTACAGCACTAAGAATGAACCGTGATATATGAAATGTGGACTTCGGGCGATAGTGATGTGTCAGTGTAGGTTCATCAATTGTAACCAATACAGCACTCTGGTGGGGGATGTTGATGGGGGGGGGGGGAGAGGATGTGGGAAATCTCTGTACTTTCCACTCAGTTTTGCTGTGAACCTAAAACTGTTCTAAAAAATAAAGTCTCCTTCCAAAATACAGTTCAAGGTAGTATAGCTTTATGTGTCAAAGGCAGGAAGTACTTCAGAAGTTCAGAGAAAGGAGAAATTACTGTCAGCTTAACAGGGAAAGGATAGGATTTCAGCTATAACCCAAGAATGAATAGAATTTCAGTCACCGGACAGTGGTTCAGTGTGTGTAGCCTTGGGCAAGTAGTTCCTTGGACCCTTCATTTCTTCACGGGTTTGTGGAAGGATTATAGGAGATAACATAGGTGAAGTGAAATGCTTGGGACAGAGGCCAGCATAAAATAGGAAGTAGGGTTCTTCAACAAGTACTGTTTTTTTTTTAAAGATCTTATTCATTTATTTGACAGAGAGAGAGAGAGAGAGAGAGAGAGAGCACAAGCAGGGGGAGAAGGAGAGGGAGAAGCAGACTCCCCGCTGAGCAGGGAGCCCGATGCGGGGCTCGATCCCAGGACCCTGGGATCATGACCTGAGCTGAAGTCAGACTCTTAACCGACTGAGCCACACACGTGCCTAGGGACTGATTTTTTTTTTTTTAATTTATTTGTTTGACAGAAAGAGACACAGCGAGAGAGGGAACAGAAGCAGGGGGAGTCGGAGGGAGAAGCAGGCTTCCCGCAGAGCAGGGAGCCTGATGCGGGGCTTGATCCCAGGACCCTGGGATCATGACCTGAGCCGAAGGCAGACTCTTAATCGACTGAGCCACCCAGGCGCCCCAGCGAGTACTGACTGAGCACCGACTGTGTGCGTGCACTATACTTGAGCCCACATTCTAGCTTAGGAAACATTGGTTAGATATCATAGAGGACAGCATGCGGCATGAAGAAAGACCGAGAGGTGAAAAAAATTGCTATGTTGTCTAGAAACAGTTAAATGAACCATAGTTGGGTGGGAAAGTTGGCAAAGTAGATCAAGAGAAACTGTATCTTGTGTTTTGAACTCCAAAGAAAGCAGTTTGTAGGTGGCATAGACCCTTCAGGCATTATCAATCAAAAAGGATTCTGATAATGCTTTAAGAATAATTGGGCTTGAATCAACAGAGGAAGCAGGAATTTTAATAGAGAGGCTGTTCCAACAATTTTGAAATCATCACAGCAGTCATTAGGTGGTTTGCTTAGTGGGCAGGTTACTTACTTGTCACTCTAAAATGTACCTTACCAACATTAGAAAAGTAAACAGCGGAAGTTTTCTTTCCCCTTTCCCCTAGTTTAATATTATGGCCATCATGCTTTGTTTGAGACCCATTTCATAGGAGTTAATGTTTCCAAGCAAACCACCAGTGTGTTAATGTCTTTGACATTGGCCTAGGGAAGCGGAACATCTTTCCTTTTGATATAAATGGAAAAGTACAACATGCTAAGAATTTGTTCATCTACCTGATAGGGTTTGTTCTCTCTCTCATCTTAATTGAGGTTTAATTCACATACTATAAAATCCACCCATTTAAGTATATCATTCAGTGTTTTTTAGTATATTCACAGAGTTGTGCAACCATCACAACAGTCCATTGTAGAACATTCTCACCACCCCGAAAAGAAACCCTAGTAGCCCTTGGCTGTCATCCCCACCTTTCCTATGCAACCACGGATCTATGGGAAAAGAAATTTAAAAACCATTCCCTTTAAAGTAGCATAAACAAGCAAGAAATTCAACAATGGAAATGCAAGACTTCTATGCTGAAAACTACAAGACATTGTTGAAAGGAACTGAAGAAGACCTAAGTAAATGGAAAGATGTCCTATGTTTATAAACCAGAAGACCTAAGATGGCAGTGCTCCCCAGATTCCTCGACAGATGCCACACAGGACCCGTCTTGCCAAATCCCAAGAGGCTTTATTTGCGGAATTTGACAAGCTGATTGTAAAATTCATATGGAAATGCAAGGGATCCAGAATAACCAAAACAGTCTTGAAAAACTAGGACAGAGTTGGAAACACTTCCCAACTTCAAAACGTTCTACTGAGTGATGGTAATCAAGATTTCGGAATGTTACCCATGATAAGGACAGACATATGTAGGTCAACGGAATGAGACTGAGTCTGGAAATCCACACATTTATAGTGAACTGATAATGACGGTGATGTCAAGACCATTAGATGGGATGAAAGAAGGGTCTTTTCAGCAAATGGTGCTGGGACAGATAATGAGAGTGGTAAGGAGGTGGAGAAATCGGAACCTTTATGCACGGCTGGTGGGCATATAAAATCGTGCGGCCACTTTGGAAAACAATTTGGCAGTTCCTCAAAACATTGAACATAGAGTTACTCTGTGACCCCACAAGTCTCCCCCTATGTAGAGACCCAAGAAAATTGAACACGTAGGTCTGCATAAAACCTTGTTAGACGAATGTGCATTAGCAGCATCGTTCACGGCAGCCCAAACAACTCCTGAAATGTGGTAATAACTGAAATGTTGGTTATCTGATGACCAGATAAGCAGAAGATGCTATATCCATATAGCTGAATGTGACCTGACCACAAAAAAGAGTGAATTACTGATGCTTGCTGCAACATGAACGACCTTTCAGGATGAAATGTTGAACATGATGCTGAATGAAAGAGACCAGTCAGAAAACATCACATATAGGGCTCCTGGGTGGCTCACTAGGTGGAGCATGCGACTCTTGATCTCGGGGTTGTGAGTTTGAGCCCCACGTTGAGTGTGGAGCCTACTTTAAAAAAAAAATGTTACATATGTATGACTCCATTTATACAACATGTCTGGAATAGGCAAATCCATAGAGACAGCAGATCAGTGGTTGCTGGTGGCTGGGGAAAAGGGGAATGGGGAGTGACCACTCATGGGTGGGGGGCTTCTTTGGGGGATGATTAAAATGTGAAATTTGGGGCACCTGGGTGGCTCAGTCGTTAAGCGTCTGCCTTCGGCTCAGGTCATGATCCCAGGGTCCTGGGATCGAGCCCCTCATCAGGCTCCCCGCTCAGCAGGGAGTCTGCTTCTCCCTCTCCCACTCCCCCTGCTTGTGTTCCTGCTCTCTCTCTATGTCAAATAAATAAAATCTTTAAAAAAAAAAAAATGTTGTGAAATTAAATGGTCGTGGTTGTACAACTGAATATACTAAAACCCACTGAATTGTATTCACACTTTAAAAGTACGCGTTTCGTGGTTTGCGAAGTCTATCTTAACAGGATGGTGTGTATTTTAAAACGTGCGCTCAATGAGATACCACTACTTTACAATTTTTTTCCACCCTCTAGTTAGAAGCAAGAGTTCCCTTATTTTAAGTCATGTTTGTTTGCTTTTTTTTTTTTTTTTAAATACAGGTTTCTCTAGAGTATTCTGGCTTCCTTGTGTTGTATGTCAATTTGTCACCATAATTATACCTTTTTAAAACAGGCTGTATCAGAGTCTGGTGCCGTGTAGAGCTGGGCCTTCAGGGGCAGACAGACTCCATATTTTCCTCTTACAGGCTCTGTGGTCTTGGGTAAATAACTGAAGCTCACCTAACCTTGGTTTCCTTATCTTCTGTGAATACTAGGTAAAGTATAATCTGTAAAGTGCTATTAAGAGTGTTTGGCACAGAGTAAGCTCACTAAATATCAGAAATTGTTGTTAGTTTTATAGTTAATAATTATTAAATCTACCCCTAGATGTGTGTCCGTACCGTGGTCATGACTTCCTACAAAATCAAACCTAGAAATTTAAAAATTTTTTTTAAACTTGGAAACGTTTTTGAAAAATTAATCTTATCATGTTTATTTCCCCCCTGGTTTAAAAAGAAAATAAATGGAGGGCGGGGGGGAAGCACCAATAGTAGTTTAGATGGTCCCCTATCTGTTAAAAGGGTGGTCTCAAAAGTTCTTCTAATCCAAGATTCTACATATACTATGAGATTATTCTCCAGATGTTAAATGAATTTCTGGTCTCTCTCACATTTTCCTCCTTCCCTCTCCCGTGTCTATTGCCTTTTCTTTTTTCTCTGGGACCTATGAGATTTATTTTTTTTAAAGCAATCTGTAAATAAATATATTCTTCTTCTGAAAGAATGCAGATGGCAGGCTGAAGGCCCCCTAGTCCGCCCTTTCCAAGCCTGGAGTTCTCCCAGTACCAACCTCAGGTCACCATGATTTACTTTTTGTTCATGTTCATTGTGAGTTGGTGGGGGCTGTCGTCCACATGGTCGGTCAGCGATCCAGGCAGATGGGGGTTCTGCTGGTCCGCTGTCTCATGGAGGCATGGAGATCTCTTAGCAGCTCTTCTGTACTTTGGCCCCGAAGTGACACACACCACAGTCACATGGTCCTGGCCAACTCGAGGGAGCGGAGAAGTGTGGTCTTTCCTCTGTCATAAGGGAGAGGAGGACTAGATGTGATGAGCATTAGGGATGTCTACCACAGTCTGTCATTTTCTTTGCTCATAGTTTCTGGTTTTGATGTCAGCCTCGTGAACTCAGTTGGAGTGGCTTCCCTTGTTATTTTAAGGTGGGAATTATCTGTACCTTGAAATCTTGATAGAATTCTCCCGTAAAACCGTCTGGGCTTGATGTCTTGTTTTTGTGGGTAGATTTCTTTTTTCTTTTCTTTTTTAAGATTTTATTTATTTGAGGGAGAGAGAGAGGGTGAGCAAGCAGGAGCGGGGAGGGGGGAGGTTGGAGAAGGGCAGAGGCAGAGGGTGAAGCAGGCTTCCCGTTGAGCAGGGAGCCCCATGTGGGGCTCGATCCCAGGACCCTGGGATCATGACCTGAGCCGAAGGCAGTTGCTTAATGACTGAGCCACCCAGGCGTCCCTTGTGGGTAGATTTTCAATGACTGTTTCAACTAACTATGGTTAATGGTCAGGGTTTTACTACTTTGGGGCCCAATTTTGGCAACTTACATGTTCCTAGAAAAGTTTTCATTTTAGCCATTGGTTTAAAGTTATTCCTGTGGTGTACCGTTGTGATTTGTAAGATTTATTCTCCTGGCTTTATCTCCTCCTTTTGTCTTTGCTGGAGTTATGTATGCCGCCTTTCTTTTTTCTTGAGTTTACTTAAAAAAGATCTGTTCATTTAAAAAAAAAAAAATTAGAAGAACTGGATTCTGGTTTGTTGGCAACTGTCCTGTTTTTTTATTAATGTGTGCTGTTATCTTTATTAATTTCTTCTTTTTTCTGCCTTTGGATTATTTATCTTTTTTGAGTTGAAGGCTTAGTTCATATATTTTCCATCTTTCTGGGTTTTTAGTGAATGAAGTTAAGCCTATGCATTTTAATATATAGTATTTTTTGTTTTCATTCAATTGTAAATAGGTTCTCATTTCCACTTTGATCACAAGGGCTATTTAAAACTAGGTTTTAAATTTTCCAAATGTGCAGGGCCGCCTGGTTGGCTCAATTAAGCGTCTGCCTTCGGCTCAGGTCATCCCAGGATCGAGTCCCACATCAGGCTCCCTGCTCAGTGGGCAGTCTGCTTCTCCCTCTGACCCTCACCCCTCTCATGCTCTCTCTCTCTCATTCTCTCTCAAATAAATAAAATCTTTTAAAAAAATTTTCCAGATGTGCAGATTTGTTTAGGCTATATATTTGGTATGGATGTTTTATTACATTTAGTGAATGAATGTGGACTGTTTATCAACTTGAGAAATTTAAGTTTCCTTTGTAGCTTAGAACACAGTCTGCTTTTCTAAATTCCATGTGTGTTTGAAAAGAATGTGCGTTCTCTGTTTTAGGAGGGAAACAATTTTAGTGAGTTTATTTTCTCTTTTGTGATGTGACTTCCTGTAAATGTTTAGTGATTCTTAGTTATATATTTTTGCAGCTGGGGTTTCCTGCTTCTCAGTCAAGGTGCGAGAGGGAGGGAGGGATGAGCGGGAGATGAGCTGCAGGAGAGGCTGTTATTCTGTGCACTGGATGAGCTCTGAGCTTGAGTCACCCGTTCTCTGCTGACACACCGTCCTGTGTCCCAGAGCCACGCGCTGCAGTCACTCTTGCAGCTGGAGGCAGAGCCTGGCCCTGGGTCACTGGCTCCCAGTGGACAGTGTGCACGCCTGACGAGGAGCCGAGCTGCACCCACCGCAGGGGCTCATATCCCAGCTCCCACGCTCGTGGCCTCTCCTGAAATGCCACAGTGTTGGTGCCACCTTCTGTGGTCACAGTTACCCGCATGTGGCTGTGTCCTCTGTTGACAGCTAAGGTTTCCCTCTTTCTTGTTTGTTCTCCATCGTTCAGAGGCTCCTTTAATTTGTGAGCAGAGCTATGGGTGTATGTGTCTTAACTATCTATTTCATCTTTCCTGTTGGTTTCGGAGGAAGGGGCAGACACCATGTGTTCCGTCTGTCAGTCTGGAAACCTAATAACGTGTCACTTTTATTCAAGTTAGAAGTGCGGTGGGGTTCTTTCACTTTCCTTTTTTTTTTTTTGAGCATTTTCTTACTTCTGTCACTACAAGATACCTTGTATATTACGTGTCCTGGTCCTAGAAGCATATATTTCTCCATGGAGCACTGTTTTCTTTTAATGGATAATGATATTAGAAATGTGACTTTTTTCCAATTAAATATACTACTGATTATCTTCTCATGTCATTGTATATTCTTGTATAGCACTATGATTTTGTTTTTTACTTTTTAAAATAGCCTTTATTGAAATATAATTTACCTATAGTAAAGTGCTCTCATTTTAAGTGTATAGTTCAGTGAGTTCTAACAAATGTATGGCACTCATATAACCACCATGCAAGTCAGGATCTATAACCTTTCCATCATTCCAGAAAGTTCCTGATGACCTTTTGCAGCTAGTTTCCCTATCTAGCTCCTGGACCCACTACTCACCCAGTGCTTTGCTTTTTATATTGATCAATTGTGCCTATTCCAAAGTTTCATATACATGCAGTCATATAGCATGTACTCTTAAGTGTTTCCTTTTTTAAAGATTTTATTTATTTATTTATTTGAGAGAGAGTGAGCAAGAGAGAGCACGAGCAACAGCAGAGGGAGAGGGATTCAAGTGGGACTTGATCCCAGGAGCCTGGGATCATGACCTGAGCTGAAGGCAGATGCTTAACCAGCTGAACCACCCAGGCGCCTTACTCTTAAGTGTTTCTTTTTTTTTTTAATATATATATATTTAAATGTTTTATTTATTTATTCATGAGAGTCAGAGAGAGAGAGAGAGAGGCAGAGGCAGAGGGAGAAGCAGGCTTCCTGCGGAGCAGGGAGCCCGATGCGGGACTTGATCCCAGGACCCAGGGATCATGACCTGAGCCGAAGGCAGGCGCTTAACCATCTGAGCCACCCAGGCGCCCCACTCTTAAGTGTGTCTTAATACTTCTAAGATTTATCAATGTTTTGCTTGTATCAGTAATTCGTTCTTTTTAATGAATATACCACCATCTGTCCATTCACTTGTTGATGGATGTTGGGTTATCATTTTTAGCTATTATGAGTAAAGTTGTCAGCTTTCATGCACACATCTTTTTGTGGCTGTCATGTTTTCCATTCGGATAAGAATCTAGGCGTGGAATTGCCAGGTCATAGGGTACATGTCTACTGACCAGTTCTCCAAAGTGGCTGTTCTGACTTCTACTTCCAGCAGCAACATATGAGAGTTTTTTCTCCATGTCCTCACCAACACGTAGTATTGTCCATCTTTTTAATTTTAGCTGTTATAGTGGGTGTGTAGTGACACCTTATTGTAGTTTTCATGTGCGTTTCACTGATCATTAGTGATGTTGACCATGTTTCATTGTGTTTACCGGCCATTTGATATCTTCTTCAGTGAAGTGTCGTAGTTTTCTTTGCCCAGTTTTAAGTTGGGCTGTTCTTCTATTATGGCATTGTAAGAGTTCTTTATATATTCTGCATACAAATCTTTTGTCAGATATATATATTATGAAGGTTTTTTCCCGACTGGGGGAGAATGCCTTTTATTTTTTTATGGTACCTCATATTTAAGTCTGTGCTCCATTTCAAGTCAGTTTTTGTGTATAATGTGAGACAAGAGTTGAAGCTTGTTTATTTTTACCCTAAGGATATCCCATTATTCCAACTGGATATCCCATTTTCCAGGTGGGAAAAGACGATCCTTTTTTTTTTCCCCCTTTGTTGAATTATCTTGGCACCTTTGATGCAGATCAACTGATCGCATACCTATGGGTCTATATTTGGACTTTTTATTCTGTTCCATTGATTTTCATGATTGATTTATAAATATTTAAGTGTATAGTTCACTGAATTCTCACAAACCAAACATACCGGTGTCATCAGCACCCAGATCAGGAGACAGAGTCTGGCCAGTTCCCCAGACGTCTTCTTCATAATCCCTTCCAGTCCCTACCTTGTCCCTGCTAAAGGTTAATCACACTTGACTTCAGTATATATTAGTTCTGTCTGGTTTTGTGCTTTGTATAAATGGCGTCGTATAACATATGTTATATATGTTATGTAACATATATTGTATCTTTTATTCAATATCATCTCAATTTATGAGATTCCTTCCTAATTTTGTGTGTGGTTGTGGTTGGTTTCTCTTACTGCTATATAATATTCCATTTTGTGAATACTACAACTTCTTTATTCACTGTACTGTTGATGGGTGTCTCATTGGTTCTCGGCCTTTGGCTATTGCTAACTGCAGCTATAACCATTCTATGTGGTGAACATATGTATATGTGTGCATTTCTGTTGATCATGTACCTAAGGGTGGACTTGGTGGGTCATGACTTTTTTTTTTTTTTTGAGAGTAAGAGTGGGGTGGGGAGAAGGGCAGAGGGAGAGAGAGAATCTTAAGCAGGTTCCATGCTCAGTGTGGAGCCTGACGTGGGGCTTGATCTCACAACCCTGAGATCATGACCTGAGCCAAAAGCAAGAGTCAGACACTTAACTGACTGAGCCACCCAGGTGTCCCTGGTTGTTGTTGTTGTTGTTGTTGTTTTTAATTTAAATGATCTTATGAATCCAGTGTTGGCCACATTGTTTTGAAATTTTTAATGTTGTAGCAGATTGTTTCCTTCTTCACACTTAGTTATCTTAATGAAGGAGCATAATTCAGTGAACTGTGTGGTTTTCATTCATGACTGGCTCAAGTTCTTGTCTCCATCACTAACTTTGCTGGGTCACCTTGAGCAAGTTGTTCAATCTCCTGAGCTTTTATTTTTCTCAACTAAATTGAGCATAATGATTTTGCCCTGACTTACACTGTGATGTGAATAATGATTAGCTAAGTAATTATAAAAGATTTTATGATAAAATCATGCAAAATAATACCTTTAAATACTTCAGTGTTAGAGAACTTGGTGCTGTAAAATGATAAATGGGAAAGAAATTATAAGGGACTTCGTTCTAGAAGATTATGGGTTTTTATAACCAGGCATGGGGTATTTGCAATGTGTTACCTTGCTTTTTGGTTTGCTGTTGACCTTTCTATCAAATTAATAAAGCCTCATTTGTCAGCTTAGTAACTGGAGGAGAGAAAATGCTCAGAGAACTTCCTCCTGCTATTATTTGTTATCACTTCCCCCCCCCCCCCCCGCCTGTTTGTTTTATGTCTGGTCCAGTGATCAGGTTGTAGACTAATTTGCTTACTTCTAGCTTTCTTTCCCCTAAATCCCTCAATTTCCCTCACTCTCAGTGGTTATCACCTTGTTTAAAATGACTTAATCAGAAGGACACAGCTCAGGTAGGTGAGGATGTTTGGAACCGTGCAGGGTTCTCCTCCCCATTAACCCTGGATTATCTCCTATTAACAGAGTTCATTCCTTTCCTTCGTCCTTAGGGTGACGATCAGATATAGTTTACTTAGTGACAGGCTTTTTGGGGTTAAAATTCATTTCCTTCCTGACAAAGTTGAGTTTTATTTTATACTGTATAACCTTAGGAAGATAGTCCATGCTTGAGAAGTTGGTTTTAAGCAATTGCTATTTCAAAAAAAAAAGTTTATCTTAATTTACTTTTCTTAAACGTCAACCCCTGAGGAAGTAACCTGACGGCAAGCACTGGCGGTTTTTTTTTTTTGTGCTTCATGGAATATTCTGGGTTAGAACAGGGCTCCACCTGCTGTGGGTGATCACCAAACATTTGTTAAGAGGATAAATGGATTCCCTGCTCAGAAGCCGCAGCTTTTATGTACTAGCCTGACCGCGGTGGGGGGGGTGTGCGTGTCAAGTTAGATGATCTTGTAAAGCCTTAGCTTTCTCATCAGGAAAATGAGTATAATGACAGTAACTACCTCATGGAATTGTGGTGTTGAGTAAATGCAGTCGTGCATGTCATACTTCAGATAGTGCCGGATTACCAGGTGAGCATTCAATAAATTTTAGCTGCCGTCTTTACACTAAAGGGACTTAGATTGTATTTTTAAAGTTTCACAAAGCAACGACAAAGTTTCCAAATCTTCCAAACTGTCCCCCTTGATTCCATGGATAGGTTTCATCGGATGTTTTTGGTCAGATGGTTGCCTGGGAGATAGTCTGCCTGCCAGGGTGGTTTTGGAAGCTCATGTTGCAAAGTGCTCCTTAATTCCTGGTTGTTAAAACCACCACGCGCTTTGCAGGAGCTGAGACATTAGACGCTTGGGGGCTCAAGTGCTGGAGTTAATAAATGTCATTGCGTATGGCATTTGAGTGAGGACATTTGAAAGGAAAAACAAACATGTTTAGAGAGACAACACTGATAATTACCGATCTAGGAACTGATTACTTTTGGAATAGAACCTTAAATATTGAGATGAAACTGTATCTAAAACCAACCTGGGTTTTCCTGTGTTCTAAGGCAAGGAGATACGCTTCCACCTGTATAGTCACCCTGACCCTTGATGCCTTGGGTCCACTCTCATGGTTGAAAAACATTCCATTTGGTTGATTTTAAGACAGAAACATGATCTGGAAGTAAAAGAGACTTTAAATGAGATGCAGTTGCCTGGCCTGTGATGCCTGCGAAGAACTCAAACAGAAGCCAACAGTAGCTTTGGAAATTGCTTCCCGTGAGCCTGGCTTTGTTCATTCTTCCCACGGGAAGGAGTCCTCCTCCTGTCCATTCCGCGGGGGCGAATCCAGGGTGTCAAGAAAAGCAACACTTTAAGATTAAAATTTAAAAATTAAATATGTTTTACATCTTCTTGGAATGCAGTGGCCTAAGCAATCCCTGAAAACCATCCCTTACTATGTAAAAATGACTTTGTTCGTTAATGAGGGCTTTGTTCAAAGGAAATTTCCAGATGCCCTTTCGATTTTTATTACTGTTTTTTTGACAAATACTTTATTTCTCCCTCATTGAAATATTACCTCTGGCTTGAAACTGCAGGGGAACATTTTTTTCCCTTGGTGTCAATCAGAGGTCGTTAATGATACCTTAAGAAATAGCATGAACTTGTTCCAAAGAGCAGGACCTGCCGGGTGGCAGTGTGCACGCGAAACTGCCAGGCATGGGGCTCCCGGGATCGCAGGCAGACACAGCGCAGCCGGGTCTCCGGCAAAATGATCTCCTTCATTCATCCGTTCCTTCAAGCACGGACTCCTTTATCTCAGCAAACATTTCCTGAGCGTTTCACTTATGCCAGGCCCTGGGCTCCACGGCAGGAATGTATGTCATGGTTCAGGAGGATCATCTGTGCCTTCTTGGTGTTTATGTGCTAGTGATTAGTTAAAAAAAAAAAAAAAAAGGTTATTACAAGGGGCGCCGGGGTGGTGCAGTCGGTTAAGCGTCTGACTCGATTTCAGCTCATGTCGTGATTTCAGGGTTTTGAGATTGAGTCCCACGTTGGGCTCAGTGTGGAGCCCACTTAAGATTTTCTCCCTCCGTCCGTCTGTCCCTCCCCCTTACATTCTCTCTCTCTCTCAAAAAAAAAAAAAAAAAAAAGAAAAAGAAAAAGGTTATTACCCAATTCATTTATTCAGCAAACATTTTAAAAGTAACCTCCGTGTGCCAGGCACTGTACCAAGCTCTGGAGACAGTGGTGAATATAAAAGACACAGTTCCTTGTTCCAGTGGACACTTTTGTAAGGGAGAAACAGAGACGAAGCAGAATACAAGTAGAGGATTTAATTTTAAAGTGGTAACGGCTATGGATGCCGCTGTAATAGCGTAATGTGGGATGGGCTAAAAGTGGAGGTGGCTACTGAATCTTTCTGAATCTTAATAATTTCACCAAGAAAGTGGGGAAAAAAATGACACCTGCCCTGTATATCTGCTTGCTGTATCCTGTAAGGAAGAGGTAGAGAATAACAGAGCTTCTGAGCCTCTGAAGTCACAAGAATGGTGTTAGTGTTGCTGCTGGTGGGGACCCAGGGTGGCAGACAGAGGAGGAGGCAAATCCCCTAGTCCCTGGAGCCAAGCTCTGCTGGGGCTGTTGTGTGTGTGCGTTTGGGGGGGGGGGGCTTGTGGGTTGGGGGCAGGGGAGGCGTGTCACACAGAGTTTCTGTCATGGCAGCCCTGCCTCACCCTTCAGGATATGGGGGGGTACAAGCCAACTTTGCTACACTTCCGAGTTCAAATAGGTCACACAATTTTGTCGTTTAGCTCTTAATTTAACACATTTGTAGAAGGCAAAGCTGCAATGCTCGGATTTTAAGCAAGGAGGTGCTTGGAAAACCCGTCTAAGGATTGTAGTTTATCAGAGTCACCCCGCCTCCAAAGCCAGTAGGGACGGCTGGTGGCTGCTAAAATGTATTTGGGTCACTTGGACAATTTTCCCTGCAAAGAAGAAATCATTTTATCATCTGATGGTGTGTGAATAGTGGAAACGTGTGTGTGTGTGTGTCTGTAAGCTTACTGAGAAGGATCGGAAAAAGTTGTTTATTCCATGAAGCAAATAATGGCACAGAGTTCAGTTCTATATGGATTTAAAGGTTTGGGCATTTTGAGTCTGTTGATGTAACTGAAATGTGGTTCCCCCACCCCCGCCCCCCCATGCAAATTTGAAGATTTCTTAAACTGGTATGAGAGTTGACAGGTGAGTGACTCTGGCTCAGGGCCTCCAAAGTGACCTGCTGGTGACACTGTCCAGGAAACCTTCTGCTTTACCTTGAGCAGGGATTCTGTTTTTCCTCTTTTTTGTACAAGCTTAAAGGATTTTCCCCTAAGTTGATAAAAAACCGTGCATTTTGGAGTTAGATGAGGTAGACTGCTGAGAGTATACATTACGTGCATCTCGTGTGCTAGAGGTATCCCACGTGGCAGATGATATTTTCTAATAGATGAACATTTTACCTAGATGTTCTAAATTATTGAAATGCCTTAATGTTCTACGTTTGTATCCCTGTTACTCTCGGGCCTTTTGTTTCTTGTGCATCAGGGTCTGTGTCGCGTGGCTGTCGAGGGGCCTGCTCCACACGAAACCCCTGTCTAGAGGGAACTTCACTTACCTGGAGGGGCAAAGCCCACCTGTGTGAAAAGTAACAACTGCTCAGCCATTTGGTTCTTAAAGTAAATAGGAACACAGGAGGGGACAGATTGCTGGTGGTGAGAGCAGCGATGCTCAGATCAGTCAAAACGTTTCTGTAAACATGGCCTTCAACACAAAATTTCCAGCTTTTTGTTTTGCCAAGTCATTGGTGAAACTGTCACTGTTTTACCTCATTTCATTGTAGACAGGATATTGTAACGTGAAAAAATATAGAAAAGGCCTAACACCAGGACAAAGGACAGGCATTTGAGATAATTTCGTTCCATTTTTACAAAATCCCCACCATTTTGGCCTCACTTTTCCCATCTTGGCATGAGTGGAAATGTTATCATGGAGTGACTTTCCAGAAACACTGGCCTGAATGGGGCCTCACTGAGAAAAGAGCCTTGGCCTGGACTGTGGAGATGGAGCACAGCGAAAAGAGAGGACTGTCGAGTGGGTTGAGAAGCAAGAATAATTGCCTGGGGTGGGAGAAGAGGGTGACAAACCAAGCTGTGCTCTGAAGAATGGTGGGAAATACGGGTGATACTAGGGGATGGCACACTTTAGAACCCAGGGAGAAATTCATATTTGCAGTAAAACATAACACAGAGCCGTTGGTGGAGCTTTTTGGGCCTCAGAACATGAAAATAGCGTTTCAGAAGATTGATGTGGTGTCTGGACATCGTGTGGCCTGGGGAGGCTTGAGGAGGGAGGGTGCCATTGCTCTTTGATTAAGCTGTGAGTCATTGAAGCTAAGAATGGGAGAATGGGTCCCAAAGGAGGGGAAAGGGCAAATTCAAGAGAAATTTAGAAGAAGGAAAAGATAGGACTCAGTGACACATGTAAGTATAGGAAAGAGGGAGGGATCAAAGTGACAGAGGCTCTAGCCTTGGAGAACAGAAAAATAGTGGACGTAATGACACAAATTAGAACTTTTCTTCAGTTGAATATTATAATAAAGTACTAAATTTGTGCCACTGTGGCTTGTCCCGGGGGGTGGGGGAAACCACAAGTAGTGTTTTCGGGAAACTGCTTTTGTCGAGGACCTGGTAAAGAGGTTGTCTTACTAACTGAATCTACCTCAAGTTAGCGCTTCCCTCCCATGTATTTTCAGATGCAAAGTGAGCATTATGTAATTTGCTCTTACTTATCCCCAACATTAGGAAATTCTGGCATGTGATTATGAAATCATGGGATGTAAGAGACATGATGTGTCCAAAGTGGAGGGGCACCTGAAAGTTGGAGTCGAAGCAACCAGGCAGTGGTCTACGCTGAGAGAAATAGGCTTCATTTTCTGTTAATTGTTGTATCCTCAGAAGCTCACTCAGAATTGGTGTCTCTGGATAGAGTGGGATTTTACCCTGTGATAAATTACACTTTATCATTTTATCTCCTAGAGTGGACAAGATTACAGAATTACTCTAGTAGGAGAAATCATAATTCCCTTAACCAAACCAGATTCAGTATGGCCCTAAATGATCTTAGCACAAAATGGAGGCAAGGTTATCTTTGCTGACACTATTGATGTCCACATTGTCCACTTTATGATGTAATCAAATTCCACTGAATGAGCCTTAAATTAAAGCATTGTGTCTTGTAAATATGAACATAGATTCATCTTTTTGGGATGTGAGCAGAATTCTTCCAGTCAAAAGCAGCCCAGCACCAGCACCTTAGAAAAACGAGGGCCGGGAGCTAGTGGATAATGTTTGAGGCTGAAGAGATGAGGTAGGTCGGGGTTAGAGCATGACGGGGCTGGAGTTTTGCAGTGGGAAGCCAGTGTGGAAGGAGGCAGGAGATTTAAATTTTGGAAAGGTTACTAGGTGACGGCTGATGTTGGGGACTTGAACAAGGGTGGAGATGGTGAGGAGTCAAGACATTTGAGAGAGATTGAGAAGTAAAAGCATGACACATAGATTTCTGGCTTGTGCAGCTGATGGGTGTAGCTGATGATCTCTGAAGTAATGGATCCTGGGAGAGGACCAGGTTTTTAGGCAGAGTGGGAAGATTTCAGCTTTAGTTTTGGACATTTGAGCTTGATGTGAGAGCCTTTGAGATATTCACACTGGGGGAAAGAAAAGAGAAGTTGAAGGAAACAACATCGCAAGTCCATTTGAAGAGAGTTGAAAAAGATGGCTGATTTTAAATTAATGTAAGAAAATTAATAGCTTGCCTATATCCAAGTAACAGAAAATGCAGTGAAAGGAACATTCCCATTCACAATATTACCAAAAATCACTTAAGCATAAACCCAGTTAAAATTGTGGGAAACTTTTATGAAATACTTTAAAACCTCACTTAAGAGCATTAAAGAAGAATTGATCAATGTACTACATTCAAGAATGTGAATACTCAGTATTGTAAAGAGATAAATTCCCTCCAATTTATTTATTAAGTAATTTTTTTAAACTTCTCAAAGTGATTCTAAAGTTCAGTGGGAATACTAAGCATGTGAAAGTAGCCAGGAGAATCTTAAGCAAAGAATTAATGACGAGATTTCAGGGTCATAAATTTTCTACTTACACATTTCCAAGTTTTCATTTTTTGTAAGTATTACTTTTGTAATTACAGAAACAAAACAGTAGCAGGAGCTGTAATAAATTATGATCTATCCATGAAAGAGACTAAAGAGAGAGAAAGTGTGTGTGTCCATCCCTTGGGAAAGAAAGACATAAATATTATAATGAAGGGAAGATATTACTACTGATTATATAGAAATAAAAAGGATTATCAGGGGATACTGTAAACACCTGTATGCCAACAAATTGATAACCGAAGTGAAATTGACAAGTTTCTAGAAAGACACAAACTACCAAAGGTGATTCAAGAAGAAATGAAAAAAATCTGAGTAGACCTATAAAAAGTAAAGAGATTGGATTAGTAATTGAAAACACTTTCCACAAGGTAAAGCTCAGGCCTAGGTGGCTTACTGGCAACTTCTACAAATGTTAAAGGAAAATAAATACCATTTCTTCACTTAAAAAAAAACAAACAAAACAAGAGTGAACACTTCTCAACCCATTTTATGAAGTCAATATCACCCCGATTAAAAAAAAATCTGTAGACCAATATCCATTATGAATATAGACAAAAATTTTTTGACATATTACTAGCAAACTGAATACAGCAGGACATAAAAAGATTATGCACCATAACCAAGTAGAATTTATCTCAGAATGCAGGGTTGGTTTACCATCTGAAAATCAATGTGCTCTATCATACCAATGGATTCAGGACAAACACTAAGTGATCATCTTAGTAGATGCAGAAAAAGTATTTGGCAGAATCTAACAGTGCTTCATGATGAAAACACTCAAGAAACTAGGAACAGAAGGAAACTTCCCAAGCCAAGTATAGGGCATCTATGGACCCCTCCCCCCCCCACCGCTAACATCATACTCAGTGGTTGAAAGTCTGAGATCACGACCAAGATTAAATGCCCACCCCTGCCATTCAGGATTGTATTGGAGGTAGTGGGCATGAGAAATTAGTTAGGCATGAGAAATTAAAAGAAACCAAACAAACCCAAAAACATCCAGATTGGAAAGGAAGAAGTAAAACTGTATCTTCAGGTGGTATGATCTTTATACAGAAAATTCAAAATAATAAAAGTATTAGAGCTAATAAATGAGTTCAACAAAGTTTCAAGATACAAGTTGAATATACAAAAATCGTATTTCTGTACACTAGAAATGAATAATCTGAAAATATAATTAAGGAAACAGTTCCATTTGCAATAGCATCCAAAAGATTAAAGTACTTAGGGGGGCACCTGGTGGCTCAGTCGGTTAAGCATCTGCCTTCCACTCAGGTCATGATCTCAGGGTCTTGGGATCAAGCCCCACATCAGGCTCCCTGCTCAGTGGGGAGTCTGCTTCTCCCTCTCTCTGCCTCTTCCCCTCCCGTCATGCTCGCTCTCTCTCTCTCAAACAAATAAATTAAAAAATTTTTTAAATGATTAAAATACTTAGAAATATGTTTAATAAAAGAAATACAGAACTTATATTCTGAAAATTACAGAACAAAGTTAAAGAACTTTGACTTAAATGAATGGGGGGGTGGCATCCCATCTTCATGGAGTAGAATATTTAAGATTGTTAGGATGACACTACTCTCCACGTTTCCTGCAGATTCAGTGAAATCCTTATTAAACTCCAGGCTGGCTCTCCCCTTCTCCCCCAAATTAACAAGCTGATCGTAAAAGTCATGACAATTTGACAGATCCAGAATAGCTAAAACAATCTTGAAAAAGAACAAAGTTGGAGGACTCATGCTTCCTAATTTCTAAATTTACTACAAAGCTATGGTAATTACTATGGTCTGAATTTTGTGCCCCTCCCCCCAAAAGGAGGCAGTATTAGTAGGTGGGGCCTTTGGGGGAACTTAAGTCATGAGGTGGAACCTTGATGAATGGATTTAGGATCTTATAATAGAGATTCCAGAGAGATCCCTAGCCCCTTCTGCTGAGGATTTATAAGAAGTCTGCCTACCCACCAAACTGTGCTGGCATCCTGATCTCAAACTCAAAACTGTGAGAAGTAAATGTTTGCTGTTTATAAGCTACCTGATTATTGTATTTTGTTATAGTAGCCTGAACAGACTAAGACAGTAATCAAGACAGTGTGATCATGGCATGAGGAGAGACATACAGATCAGTGGAATAGATTGAAGGACCACAAATGAGCTCTCACATTTACAGGGAATTAATTTTTAGCAAGGGTCTAGGCAAGTCAATGGGGAAAGAATAGTCTTTTTTTTTAAAGATTTTATTTATTTATTTGACAGAGAGAGAGAGCAAGCGAGCGAGAGCAGGAACACAAGCAGGGGGAGTGGGAGAGGGAGAAGCAGGCTTCCTGCCGAGGCGGGAGCCCGATGTGGGACTCGATCCCAGGACCGTGGGATCATGACCTGAGCCGAAGGCAGACGCTTAACGACTGAGCCACCCAGGCGCCCTTTTTTTTTTTTTTTTAAAGATTTTATTTATTTATTTGAGAGAGAGAGCGAGAGCACATGGGAGGGGGGAGGGTCAGAGGGAGAAGCAGACTCCCCGCCGAGCAGGGAGCCCGATGCGGGACTCGATCCCGGGACTCCAGGATCATGACCTGAGCCGAAGGCAGTCGCTTAACCAACTGAGCCACCCAGGCCCCCGGGAAAGAATAGTCTTGTCAACAGATTGTGCTGGTACAACTGGATATCCACCTGCCAAGGACTGAACTTGGACCCCTTCTTCACATCACACTCAAAATAGATCATAGGCTAAATGTCTAGTTAAAAGTGTAAAAAAGCTAAAAGTATTAAAGCCATTAGAAGAAAATATAGGAGTAAATCTCTAACACCATTGGTTAGGCAAAGCCTTCTTCAACATGACACCAGAAGCACAAGCAACCAAAGAAAATAGATGCACTGGACTTTCCTCAAAATTAAAAACTTTGCTGCCTCAAAGAACACCGTCAAGAAAGTGAAAACCCACAGAGTGGGAGAATATTTGCAAGTCCTGTATCTGATGAGAATGTCTTACCTATAGATATCTATATATTTAGAATAAAGAATTCTCACAGAAAGGGGCAAATCACCCAATTAAAGGGCAAAAATTTTTTATTTATTTATTTTTAAAGATTTTATTTATTTATTTGACAGAGAGAGACACACAGCAAGAGGGGGAAAACAAGCAGGGGGAGTGGGAGAGGGAGAAGCAGGCTCCCCGCTGAGCAAGGAGCCCGATGCGGGACTCGATCCCGGGACTCTGGGATTATGACCTGAGCCGAAGGCAGACGCTTAACCATCTGAGCCACCCAGGCGCCCCAGGCAAAAAATTTTAAATAGAAATTTCTCCAAAGACGATTTACCAATAGCTAATAAGCACATGAAAAGATGCTCCACGTCATTAGTCATCGGAGAAATGCAAATTAAAACCACAGAGACCGACATTAACAAGTACTAGGGTGTGGAGAAATCGGAGCCCTCAGACGCTGCTGGTGGGACAATGAAATAGTGCAGATGCTGTGGAAAACTGTCCGGCACTTGCTCAAAATGTTAGATGTAATGCCTCAGAGGTTCCCAACAAGAGAAAGAAAATCGAGGTCTGCACCACAGCCTGTACGGCATCATTCATAATAGCCAAAAACTGGAAACAGTCCAGATGTCTCTGAGCTGATGAATGGATCAAGAAAATGCGGTCTATGCGTACGATGGGGTATCCGTTACGAAAAGGAACGAGGTACTGATTCATGCTACAACATGGGTGAACTTTAAAAACATGCACAGCAGAAGAAACCAGTCACAAAATGCCACATACGGTATGATTCCATTGATACGAACTGTCCAGAAGGCAAATCCACAGAGACGTAAAGGAGATTAGTGGTTGCCTAGGAGTAGGGTGAGGGGTAGTTGAGTAACAGCTAATGGGTATGGAATCTCTTCTGGGGGATGAGGAAAATGTTTTAAAAATGATTGCAGTGGTTGTGCAACCCTGTGAATATACTAAAAGCCATTGAATTGTATGCTTTAAATAGATGAATTGTTTATGAATTATATCTGATAAGGATGTTGTATAAAAATATACTGAGTGAAAAGTTTGCAGAACAATATACATGAATATACATAAAATAATATGGTTTGTCATAAAACACTATATTCTTAAAAATTGGCAAAATTTGTGAAGTGCTGGAAAAGTGACATTGGTGTATTTTCCCTTGTGATGGTAGCTTTAATCATGTAACAGAGCTGGTGACAAAATTTCTTCACAGTACCTGGTGCCACCTCGTTATTAAAGTAATAATAACATTTATTCTTTCTATATGCCAACATTGTGCTAAATTATTATTTTTTTTTAAGATTGATTTACTTATTTTAGAGAGCGAGCAAGAGAGCATGATCGGGAGGGGCAGAGGGAGAGGGAGAGAGAATCTCTACTCTTAGCATGGAGCCCAGCGGTGGGCTCTGTCTCATGACCTTGAGATCATAACCTGAGCTGAAACCAAGGACGCTTAACTGACTGAGCCACCCAGGTGCCCCTGTGCTAAATTCTTAATATGCATTTTTTCATTTATGTTTCACAACACTTGATGGTGGCCCCATCTTTTCTATCTTCTCCCTTGCTTTCTGTTATCTAGCATTTGCAAAATTGTGTTATTTATCTGAATGTCCAAAGTGCAGTTCCTTTCGTTGCTGTTAGCAGTAGCTATAAGGTAAATATTGTAGGTCTTTTTTTTTTTTTTTTAAAGATTTTATTTATTTATTTATTTGACAGAGACACAGTGAGAGAGGGAACACAAGCAGGGGAAGTGGGAGAGGGAGAAGCAGGCTTCCTGCTGAGCAGGGAGCCCGATGCGGGGCTCGATCCCAGGACTCTGGGATTATGACCTGAGCCGAAGGCAGACGCTTAATGACTGAGCCACCCAGGTGCCCCAAATATTGTAGGTCTTAATTTGAATTGGCATTCGTGTGATCCTGTGCAGTCGTAAGAGCATATTGATAAATTTATCTCTGTATGTTTAACATTTAAAGTTTAAATTAAAACATATTTGTTACAGTTGATTCCCAATTGGAGGAGAAGATACTTTCTAGTTGTCAGGTTTTTTGTTTAGTGTAGTACTAAACTTGAAAGATAATCATTGGCAGAGATAATTTCTAGATTTTTTTTTTCCCCATTGCAAATATAGACTTGTGTCTCAGTTGTTTGTGCTGCTGTAACAAAATACCATAGGCTACATGGCTTAAATAACATCTATTTCTCACAGTTCTGGAGGCTGGAAAAGCCTAAGATCAAGGCGCTGGCAGATGTGGTCTTGGTGAGGGCCCTCTTGTGGCATAGAGATGGCCACCATCTTGCTGTGTCCTCTCATGGAGAGCAGAACGAGAGCAAGCTTTAGGGTCTCTTCTTGTCAGGGCACTAATCCCACCACGAGGGCCCCACCCTGATGACCTCATCCAAACCTGAGCACTTCCTAAAGGTCCCACCTCCAAATGCCATCACATTGGGGTTAGGGCTTTGACATTAATTGGGGGCCAGTTAGGGGAGGGGGCAACACAGTCCAGTCCATAGCAACTAGTTGTGCTGAACATCTTCTCCATAAATGCTAACCCTAGATTTCTGTTTGTTTTCAGTATTATGTGCCAAGAACCTTGCAAAGAAAGACTTCTTCAGTAAGTACACACCCGCTTTTGCTCTCTTACAATATTAATATTCCTCACATGTCTTTTGCAATGTAAACTTTTTAAAAACCCCTGGGTATATTCCCTGGAAGAGTTCTGCCCTTTGCCGAATAGATCCATGCTTTGACCAGCTTCATTTCCAAATTGACTACAATGCAGAGGCTCCTTAGCTGCTAGGCACGGAGTTTATAACTCATACAAGAACACGGTCTCTCTCATTCCCTGTTCCGGCCACACCCTGTTTTCTGTCTTTCCGCCCATGAATACATTGCTTTCTGCTGGATGAAGTGCTCTCAGCTCAAATACACACAAGACATTTCTTCTATAAAATAGCTGGGTTTGAGTCAAATTGTTAGTCAAATTTTAGAAATTAAATCACATTTTGAAAGCCTCATAATGAAAGGAAGTGTAAAAAAAAAAAGTGGAAAAGATAGAATGAGAGGATCCTTCTCTGCAGGAAGAAATCACCCCTTAACTCAAAAAAATTCACTTACTATAAAGTAGGTGTCTGTAGCATGAATTTTTCACTTTTTCTGATCCTCACAAGAGTGCTGCTCAGTTCTTAAGTGGTATTATTCACACTTTAAACTTAGGCTTACAGGCTTTATTCAAGTAGCTAGGAAGCTCGGGAGTAGTGGCCCCCATCCAGGTGTATCTTTAAAGCCCTAACGTTGCCACCTCTCGGATTGTATAAATCCGTGTGATTCATAACGCCAGCCTTTAGGAACCTACCTGATTAAGACTTGGTGAACACTCGTGTCCGTAGATAAACTAGACAAAGATCAGTAAACAAGATTTCTAGGTATTATTTTTTAGAAAGTTTAAATACAATTAATTATAGACCCCTTTTCTTCCATTTAGTTAGCACACTTAGTGATCATCAGAAAGGAAATTTTGAACTTAAACCTATTTTTTATCATTTTCTAGCCTCTAAAAATCTGAGAGTGCTGTCATACTGGGTTGCCTCTCTTAGGAAGCTAACTAGCAATAACTTATTTTGCTGATCAAACTAACCCTAAATTAGAGAGTAAAATGCACCAGGGTAATCTTCACTAAATTAGATGATCTTGAAGCTCTCTGTAGCCTGTAAGACCATGTTCTGTGTCCCACGGATGGATCTGTAGTCTCATCCAGGTGTGGCTGTCCCCTCTCCTCTAGGACTCCCTGATCCCTTTGCAAAGATTGTGGTGGACGGATCTGGGCAGTGCCACTCAACGGACACTGTGAAAAACACGTTGGACCCCAAATGGAACCAGCACTACGATCTGTGAGTCGAATATTCTATAAGCCATTTGGGGAGCCCCAGGAAAGTAGGGTATCTAGCTTTTAAGAGAAGCATTTAATAATAAAGATAAAAATGATTTACTAATTTCTTATTGATAACAGAAGTGGATGGCCAAATGGATACATACTGCCTAATTTTAGAATCCGTATACTTGGAAGTTCTTATGTTTGACATTTTCATGGATTTTTATGGTTTGCTTCCATTACTGTGGTTTTCAAATTTTTCTATCTCCTGGCCATGCTAACAGGAAAAAAGGGGCCATGGTTCAGGTCCTCTATATGCTACTCTTTTTTGTTTTTTGTCTTTTCCAGTGAAACTCTAAACCTGGTTGTAGGGCTTTATTTTTTTTTTAAGATTTTATTTATTTGAGAGAGGGAGAATGAGAGAGATCATGAGTGGGGGAGAAGAGTAAAGGGAGAAGCAGGCTCCCTCTGAGCAGGGAGCCTAATGTGGGACTTGATCCCAGGACCCCAGGATCATGACCTGAGCTGAAGGCAGACATTAATTAATTAATTAATGCATTATTTTGGGGGCATCTGACTGGCTCAGTCGGTGGAGCATGAGACTCTTGACCTCGGGGTTGTGAGTTCGAGCCCCATGTTCGGTGTAGAGATTACTTGCGAATAAAATCTTTTATTATGCAAATAAATAAATAATAAAATTTATTATGCAAATATGTGTTCTATATATTTCCATCTTTTAAAATGCCACTTTTTAGTACAAGTAGATCTTCTACAAGAGTAAATATAGTTTGGTATGGTTGAATCTCTTTCAGCCTATGCAACCATCAGACAATTTCTTACCTTCATTCCTAAAATGGATTGCAGCTTGAAAACCACTGTTTTATATCCACCTACATTTTCGTGTCCCTGCTGAGAAATTTTCATTGAAGGAAACTGGAGTGATTCTTGGTTTTGTATGATACAGATTGCACGGAGTTTGGGTGGGATTTTTAGTAACTGGATTCCAAGACTCATTGCAGTTACCCTCAAGAATCCCAAGTGACTTGGAAGGTGGTGGTCACTCCTCATCCGGAAAGCTGCCCTCTGGTTGATTTGCATGGAGAGTAGGTGGGGGTGTGATGTCTGAGTTAGTGCTCTGTAGGGTGCTTTGGGTGGATCTGAGGGTTTCTAAGTAGCCCTTGGTGCAAACTGGTATTCTACATTAAAGCCTGATTAGTGGGAATTTAGGTCTCCTCTCATTGTTCTTTGGAACTGTGCAAATATAGCAAATCTCTGTTCTTATATTATCATCACGATATAGTTAGGTCCATTTGCGTCTTCCATAACTGGCTGTAGTCCTCCCAGACCATTGAAGTGAGTCAATGTGTATTTATTGAGTGCCTGTTAGATGCGGACTAGAGAGCCCCCATTACGTGAAAAGGACTCTTTTGTACTAACAAGTCAATCAGATTAAATCTCAGCGGGCTATCCTAATTCAGAAAGACAATTAAAAAGGAGTTTGCCTGTTTTCAGGTATGTTGGGAAAACGGATTCTATAACCATCAGCGTGTGGAACCACAAGAAGATCCACAAGAAGCAGGGGGCTGGCTTTCTGGGCTGCGTGAGGCTGCTCTCCAACGCCATCAGCAGATTAAAAGATACCGGATGTAAGAACCAAATGCTTTCCTGCCTCTCAATACAACTGAAGAAGGCTTATGAGGCATCTTTTTTTTTTTTTTTTCCCTTTTGAATACTGAAATAGACAATTCCTGCCTTCCTCCCTAGTTACCATTTCCCTGGGTTAAGTTTTGAATTGTTTGTTTGCAGACCAGCGTTTGGATCTATGCAAACTAAATCCCTCAGATACTGATGCAGTTCGTGGCCAAATAGTGGGTAAGAACTTTCTCATCTGTATAAAGAGATGCTTTTACAGACTTTAACATTCAGCGCTTCATCAGCGAGAAAGCACACACAGGCACGACAGTGGTGACAGATTTCAAAGGACAAGCCACATCCAGGGCCATCTTTTCAGCACTAAAAATGCTCATCTTGTGTGGTCTTATTATTTTATCGAATTCCCTTCATCCCGCCATCCCAAGTTGAGTTACAACGACTAGGCTCCGAAAACATTTCGGGTTATAATTTCAAATATAATTTTAAGCACCTCATTCATGGACGATTAATTTGTCATTGTCTCCTCCAAGCGTTTATGATAAGAGTGGTGGCCACACATGCGAAGCTAAGAACTAGTTTCTCTGGGCAGACCTATCGTGTATGAATGTACAAAGCAAGGATGACTTCAGAAGACTTCCGTGTAATAGGGATTTTATAGAGTTAGGATTGAAGTATGGAGGAGGAAAAAAAAAATCAAATGTGCTAAAGTTACAAGCCTTGACTGGAGGTATCCCATTGGAAGCGCTCTGTCAAGTGGCTTGTTCTGTTATCCATCCCATCTTATTAGCATTTTAGGGTAATTCCAATGTTGACTATATGCATTGCAAGGAGGCGGAGAAAACCTAGTATTTCAGCAGCATACCAGAGTGAGTTAGGACACCAGATCTTTCGGGCATTGTCTTGAAGAGACTTGACTCAAATGAACAGTGGGTATGCATCATGAAAACCGTCATAATGAGAAAGTTCTCACTTAATGCTTTTCTGTTTGTGATTTCTTTTTCTCTGGGTGCCGGGGGAAAACGAATAACTAGAAGCAACTTTAGAAATGTCTTTGTTGTTCACAGTAGGGATAGAGGATAAATATTTAAATTCATCTAGACTTCGCAGATACTGGAAGTGCTCTCTGTGTCCTTATTAAAGATCTTCTTTAAAAATGAGGTAACTTAGAGGAAGCGACTATTGTGAATCTGTTATTTTTATGGTGTGGGTGAAAACACAGCACCCCCTTCTCCATATTTACCAGGAATGTTCCAAGCAGTATGCGGGGGCATGCAGCTCATGGAGTAAATGCTTCATACTTGAGAGCCTAGGAGTAGATATGTTTCTGTATATATATGTGCCTTGCTTTGTATAATAATATTCTACATAAGTTACTCGCAATGGCTCGCTGTATGACAATTGTATGAAATGCCACTGGATTTTAACGCAAGACGTTCTTTTCTGTTTTAGTCAGTTTACAGACACGAGACAGGATAGGCACTGGAGGCTCTGTGGTAGACTGCAGAGGACTTTTAGAGAACGAAGGGTACGTATCCCCCTGGTGGTGCCCGCTCACGTCTCTGCTGCCTTGGGCTCTCGTGCTTCCTGAAAGTAGCCCTCACACCTTTGTGCTGACGGCTTGACATGCAGGGAAAGACTTTGGGATACAGGCGGGGTCCGGTTTCCCTGTTTATAAAGGAGGCTGTACAGATTAGTGGGGTCGCGCCCACAAGACCCGGGATCCAATTGAAAGAGATTTTCACTGGCCAAAGAGTTTGAGCGTCATTAAGAGTTATAACTACAATGGATGAAAACACATCAAATATATCAAAAATTCTTGAGTTTATCATAACACTGAGCAAAAAAAAGCCCTAAAACACTTAAAAAAAAAAACAAAAAAAACAAACCTTAAGAACTCATTGGTCGCGGTCACAGTTTTGCAATCCCCATGCCTTAATGGAGCTGGGCAGTAATCATTAATAGTTGCTTAAAGACCACAAAAGAGAGGTAATCTGACATTAACACACCTCTTGGAAATCCAGAGGATGGAGGAATGTGCTGCCCAGCCCGCCAGGAAGGCCCTAAGCAGCATTCAAAAGGGGGCGCTCTGCAGAGTACGGAAGACAACTCCATCTTCGACAACTATGTCGCAAGAGAAATAAAAAGGAGGGGAATCTACAAATTAATAATAACAGAGACTTAAGAGACATACCTACTAAATGCAGTGTGGGGACCTTGTTTAGATCCCGATAAATGAGACTACTGACTGGAGAAATTTGGACACTGGTATTTGATGATATTAAAAAAATCAATGTCCCTTTTTTTTTAGTTGTGATTATGGAAGAAGTCCTTATCTTCTTGAGATATATGCTGAAATATTTAAGGATGAAATCAGTCACTCTGGGATTGGTTTCAAAATAATCCAGTGGAGGGGGGAGAGTGGAGGAGTAGCTGGGAGCTGGTCATTGTTGGGGGGGGGGTGGTTATGGAGATAGTCTCTCAATTTGTATATGTTTGAAAGTTTTCAGTGTAAGATGTTTTTAAAAAATACTTGTGAAGGGAATAGCCTATTAAGGTAAATTGTCTTCAGAATTGTTCAGGAGGTAGAGACGTATGTTAGAGAGTACTTAAAGTCATTGCAGTACTTTATATAACCAGGAGTTCTATACCAGAGTAAGGTAACAAGGAAAATGGAGTATTTGGATTTGATTTTAAACGAGAAAAATGAAATCTCATTTCACGAGCTTCTTAGGGTGCAGGGTTGGGCTTTTCAGTCATTCAGCTCTCCCCGAGGATGGCTTCCTGCACGTGGCCTTGGGGGCACTTGACATATGGCTCCTTTGACTGCTTGTGCCTCATGAAGAGGTCTGTCTTTCTGTTTGAATAAGACAGATCAAAATTTGTACAAGTAGGCACTGGGGGCATCTCGATTGAGGGAAAGCCCAGTAAGCGGGTGTGGGGGCACCGCGGTCGGTTTTTAGGCGCTTGTCTCGGACTGGGGTCCCCATGTGCACTGTGCCCCTCTCCCTTCCAGAACCGTGTATGAAGACTCAGGGCCTGGAAGGCCACTCAGCTGCTTCATGGAGGAGCCGGCCCCTTACACAGACAGAACTGCTGCTGCTGTGGGGGGAGGGGACTGCAGGTTCGTGGAGTCCCCAAGTCAAGATCAAAGACTCCAGGCGCAGCGACTCCGAAATCCCGAGGTCCGGGGGTCACTCCAGACGCCTCCGAACCGACCCCACGGCCACCAGTCACCAGAACTGCCCGAAGGCTATGGTGAGAGAATCCGCCCCGCTGTCCCACGTGGCAACTGCCGTGGCTCCCCGTTGAAGCCGATTTTAGGGACTCGTCCGTGCCCTAACTGCTGACGTTGGCAAAGCCGTGCCGTAGGACGGCTGTGTCAGAATAAGGACAAGTAAAGAAGGTGGTGGTAGCTCATGGATTTGTCAGCAATTGCTCCACTCTCCCAGTTTGGCAATCGTGTGAGAATTTTAGGCAAATGAAATGCAAGACGATGTGTGGGCTGGATGAGGGTGCTTGTGGCGCTCCGTGATGTGAATGTGGGAAGGACCGCGCAGGGTACGAGGGAAACGGGAGCGTCTGACGGCCCCGGGGAAGGAGGAATGTCACGGAGAGGTGCAGATGATAGCAGACCTGAGAGCGGCCAGAGGTGCCTGGGGTCAGGGCGAGGTCAGTACCCAGGTGGACACACATCCAGCGCCTCACGGGCTGTGGCCGGGGAAGGGGAGCACCGCTCTGCAGGGGGGAGCAGGGCGAGCCGCCCAAATACGCGCACAGGGCTTGTCAAGTGGGCTGGTCCGGCAGAAGCTCACCGCTGTCCTCTCGTCTCCGTGATTCAAAAGAAAACCCAGAGGAAGCTTAGGCTCTGTGCGGAGAAGATTCTCGGACAACTCTTCTTGGAGTTGACCCTAACTAACCACCGCCTCTGGTTTCTCACGCAGAACAAAGAACAACGGTGCAGGGCCAGGTTTACTTCTTGCACACGCAGACTGGAGTTAGCACATGGCACGACCCCAGGATACCAAGGTGAGTTTTCTAGACTGGGCACAGTCAGAGCCCTTTCTCCAGCAGTTTCAGGGGGGCTTCCTCCCCCCACCCCCGCTGCTGCCCCTCTGCTGATTGATAGCACCCCTTGGGCTGGAGGAAGCTTGGCAGCGCAGCGAGGATGAGTCACAGGGCCTTGGACTCAGGCTCTCTGGGTTGGAGTCCCAGCTCTGCTGCCCCCTTGAGACCCCTTTTGGCACCTGGGCACCGGCTGTTGGCACACAAGTGGGTCCTTGAGAGAGCAGGCCTGATCTTGAAATCAGTTCACGTAACTGGAAAGACCCTTGGCCCTAGATGAAATCAGATGTGCTCTGGCTCGAAAACCCAATGAGCCCCTCAAGGTGTGTTGCTGTCAGTTTCATCTGGAAAGAAGCAATGGATGAAATGATGGGATGGCTGGGGTTTGCGTCAAATAACCGGGGCTGGCGGTGGGAGCGAGTGGGGCGTGTTTGAAGTAGGTGGACAGTGAGTTGGTGATGGTCGGAGTGGGTTATTAATGGTCTCTCTCTACTTCTGTATGTGCTGAAAATTTTCCATCAGAAAACGTTACAAAGGAAATATAAAGACTCTATTACCCTTTCTCTCTTCTACTTTACTGTCCCTATTGCCTCAGTCCCTTGGGGACCATTCCTGGGGGAGATGAAGCTTTTCTATACGAATTCCTTCTACAAGGCCATACATCTGAGCCCAGGTCAGAGAGACCCCCACCCCTCCCCCATCCCATAATGGAGTTGTTTCTTTCCTTTTTTCTTTGTTTTGCTTTCCTTTTCAAAATCTGTTTTTTGTTTTAGAATAGCATTACTACCTAATAACATTTTTAGTAATGCTCATTTCCTTTCTATTCATAATTTGTTTCATCTGAGAACAAGCTTCCTGTCGCTGACTTTCCGAGTCTCTGTTGAATTTCAGATTCATTATCTATAATTAGAATGGAAATGTTACCTGCAAACGAATGAGGTGTCTCTTTAGTCCCCACGGTAAGAAATGTCAGGTTTTGTGCTAATTAGACAAGCGACCTGGTCAGTGATGTTGTGTTCCCACGTGACTGGACTGTATTGAAATCACTAAGTGCGAGGCTAGGATCAGAGCCCCCTAAAGCGTGAGGTTGCCGCTTCCCGGCGCACCTGCTCAGAACGGAGAGATTTCGAAGGCATGTTGCTCTGTCCCCTGGAGCTTTACACTCGGGCTTCTGGGAGCTTTTCAGTGAAGACACCTCTGTGACCTTGGAGCATTTAATTTAGCTCGTAAATTCGGAGAGTTTTCCGGCAGCAGGCAGCCGCTTCCTGCTACTTGGCCCTCTTCCGTGTAAGAAATGCTCTTCCCGGGGCGGACCAGGTTCCGCATCGCGGCCATAGGCTCCGAGGGCTCTGTTTTTCTCTCTCGGGGTTGCTGCCACTTCCGGCACAGAGGGCTGGACTCGGTGGGAGTTCGGCGTAAGTAGCACCCTGACTGTCCCTCTTAGGGAAACTGGGCCATGGCCGCATTGAGCAGGGACTCCTGTGGCTCCTCTCGCTGAAGTTTTGGTCTTATGCCTCCACACGCAGATGGACAAACCTCTCTGTTGTCTTCCATTTTGGTAGAGACCTTAACAGTGTGAATTGTGATGAACTTGGACCACTGCCACCAGGCTGGGAAGTCAGAAGTACAGTTTCGGGGAGAATATATTTTGTAGATCATAATAACCGAACCACTCAGTTTACAGACCCAAGATTACATCACATCATGAAGTAAGACTTTCATAAAATCTTTGTTGACCTCTTACATTTATAATGTAATATTTTCTACTAATATTTCTCTTAATTTATCTACTGCCTTGTGTGTTAGTGGAGAATAAGTTAAGTAAAATATGATAAACAATTGGTGGACAGGTGCATATCTCAAGCTCTCAAGTAAGCTGTGAGCTGTTCTGAGCTGTATCGTTGCCCCCTTTTCTTGCTTGCAGCCTCAATGAAATTCACCCAAAGGGCAGTCTTAGCTCCATTCTCGAAGCTTCCACACGTGGCTCTCTGAGGAGTGCATGGCCCTTAGAGCGAGGGGCAGTGAAATGAGGCTTTTCCTTAGTGCCTGCTCGTCACCACCCAGGAGGGCTGCCGTAGTCGGCAGTGCTCCTCACCGGAGCCTTTTCCTGTGCCCGTCATTCCCGGACAACTTGGAACTGGGAGTTACCTTGGATCCCACGTTCAGTGTCCCGGGCTTGTCGTGTTCTCTAGAATGTAAGAGCCCACGTAGCCCTTTTCATTGACAGCCGACCTTAGGGGCAGAAGTGCCACTTCATCCCTCTGCTCCTCCTAGTCCTTGATTTTACTGGAATTTTGTGAGTGGGCTTAGAAATGTCTTGGTTGTGAAACTGAGGAATGGTTCCCAGTAGACTGCTCTCGCGTTGTTTGCCCCCTTTATGATAATCAGCTTGTGAAATTTTTCGTGTCAGCTCCATGCAATTCTAGCCACCGAGGCACATCTCCTAGTGCATCAGTCAGTCTCTCAGAGACATACTAGATGCATGATAAATGATCACAATTTCTGCTTTTATTTACAGCAGTGAGGATGTGTGGGATAAGCAGTGGCTTGGAATTGGGGTATCTTCGTGACTTAGGACATATCTAGACTTCTCTATTTAGGCCAGTGGTGGACACTGTCAGTGTTTACGTATCTTTGTACGTGGTTATGTCAGCAGAGAGAACATTTCTTCTTGAAGTTCTGTGTAATGAACTCTCAGTTGCTTGGTATGGGGGGGCCCTTGCTTGCAGCTCCCTTGGCCGCTGCTTTTGGAGTGACCTTGATGCTTGTCTTCTCCTCAAGTCACCAGTGCCAACTAAAGGAGCCCAGCCAGCCGCTGCCATTGCCCAGCGAGGGCTCTGTGGAAGACGAGGAGCTTCCTGCCCAGAGATATGAAAGAGATTTAGTCCAGAAGCTGAAGGTCCTCAGACACGAACTTTCACTTCAGCAACCCCAAGCCGGTCATTGCCGCATCGAAGTATCCAGAGAAGAAATATTTGAGGTATGGGATTCAGTGCAACCAGCAGTGAGGCATAGACTGTTCAACCCTGTTAACAGACAGTGAGTTCTTTCTGTTTGGTGTTTCAGGTCTTGATTTTTTTTTTTTTTTAAAGATTTTATTTATTTGAGAGAGAGACAAAGACAGCGAGAGAGAGCAGGAGCGGGGAGGACAGGGAGAAGCAGGCTCCCCGCTGAGCAGGGAGCCCGATATGGGACTTGATCCCAGGATCCTGGGATCATGACCTGAGCTGAAGGCAGACGCTTCACCGACTGAGCCACCCAGGTGCCCCTTCAGGTCTTGATTTTTTTTTTTTTAATTTTGCGAGAGAGAGAATGAGAGAGAGCATGAGAGGGAGGAGGGTCAGAGGGAGAAGCAGACTCCCTGCTGAGCAGGGAGCCCGATGTGGGACTCGATCCCGGGACTCCAGGATCAAGGTCTTGATTTTATTACTCAGCAAATTGTAGGTCTCTTTCAGGACGAATGGCCACAGAGAGACTATTTTCTCCTTAGGTAGGAGTTTAAAAGCTCAAGAACTTCTGAAGTGAAAATAAAGAGATTTATATGGAAACTAGTACTAAATAATACTGTCAATCCTCTTATCTGCTCTGTGCAGATTATATATTCCCGCAATCTGCATGGTTTCTTTAGAACCAATCATTCCTTACATTGTCTTACACAGAGTTTCACCCAATGGCTTTGCCTCCTCCGAGAAGCTTAGTGACCAACTGGCCACCATATTTTTAATGTGTTTTCTGGAAATAGGAAGATCAGGTGGTTCCTGAAAATCAGGGTTCTGTCCTTCATACAGCTCCCCGGTGGGATCAAGACCACTAAACAGGCGACCCCTCTGATCAGAAGGTAAAATCTCAGTGATGTTTGGGCCATATCCTGCCTGCCTTTGTGGAACCACTGGCAGAAGTGATCAAAGGCGACTGGATAAGAACTGAACTCAGATCCCCACTGGGCTGCAGTGGCTGGGGGAGGGGCACGGAGGGCGAGGCCGGGGGCTGTAGGGAGCCCAGTGAGATCTTCCCGGTGATGGGCACTGAGTAAGTGCCCAGGGCCAGGCTCGACACCCGAGCTCAGCCAGTGTTGGGTGATACGGACAGATCGGCCAAAATGGCCATTGAGCAGTCTTAAATGGTTGCTGGGGAGAGGAAAGTGCTGAATTATTGACATGTTGCTGCCAGATCATTTCCACTCAGTGTCCTCTTTCCCTCTTGGGTGCTAAAGCTTGAATTACATTTAAAGCATGAAAAGATTCTTAAGTGCCTTATCATTGAAAATATCTACAAACATTTAGCGAGTTCCACTCAAAAGACTGAATCTGAGGGAAGGCTGGGCTGGCCACCTGTTCTGTGTTTTGGGTAAGCTACTCTATGTCTTACTTAAACCCTTTTTTTTTGCTTTTTTGACTCCGTGCAAATCATGTGACTCTTCACCTCAGATATAAAAACAGGCTCAGAATTCTTTTACTCTTCAGATCCTCTAGGGATGTCTTCATTTTGGTTAAAATATGTAAGTTGGGATGCCTGGGTGGCTCAGTTGGTTGAGCGTCTGCCTTCGGCTCAGGTCATGATCTCAGGGTCCTGAGGTTGAGCCCCGCATCGGGCTCCCTGCATAGCAGGGAGCCTCCCTCACTCTCTCCCTCTGCCTGCTGCCCCCCCCGCCCTTGTGGGTTCTCTCTTTCTCTCTGGCAAATAAATAAATAAAATCTTAAAAAAAAAAACCTAAAATATATAAGCTATTCTTAGTATGGCACATTAAAATTAAATTGTGTGGAGAACATGGGCTGTAGTGAGGATGTTTGCTCTTAAGCCTTTAGTGATTGTGCTGACAATGGGGGTGTGTGTGTCCTTTCGGTGTGGTTTCGCCC
Organism: Mirounga angustirostris; assembly: GCF_029215605.1. Lineage (NCBI taxonomy): Eukaryota > Metazoa > Chordata > Mammalia > Carnivora > Phocidae > Mirounga > Mirounga angustirostris. Next base: position 174,410,762 of record NW_026991713.1, read on the forward strand.
GGCACGGGCTGCCTTGTCGTTTCTGAGGGAGACCTGGGGAGATCAGGTGACGAACTGCTGCATACGGGACACCGAATCAGCACTCTGAATGGGAACCAGATCAGACTCGGATTTAAATGAATGTGCATCCTGATTCGGGCTCCATCACCGACACCTTTCACCTTTCTAGAACTCTTAAGAATGCCACCTGTTCTTCTGACACTGTCATTTTGCTGAGCAGGAGTCTTACCGCCAGATCATGAAGATGCGGCCGAAGGATCTGAAGAAGCGGCTGATGGTGAAGTTCCGGGGAGAAGAAGGTTTGGATTATGGCGGAGTGGCGAGGTGAGGAGCTGGGGTGGCCCCACTTGCTACTGCGCGGGGCTCTGGGCCGCCAGGACGGGAGGTTTTCGAGGGCGCTTGTCCTGGGGCAGTCAGGACCCCCGCATGGCCTTCCGTGCTCCTGGGAACAAGGCTGTGTCACAGCCACCAGAAGGCACATCTCCTTCATTGGGAATTTACTTCTTGGAAAGATAGGTTTCAACTTTTCAACCACCCTCCCCATCCCCCACTTCATCTAGCAGCTCTGAACCTGAAACACGAGGGACCTGCTCCTGAAATCAATCTGGGAGCGAAGCAGCCTTGCTTTTCCTAGGAGAGGACTTTCGGGCCACTGGTGTCAAAGGAATTTTGCAAAGTGCCTCGGTCAAAATCATTCATGCAAATCATCTTAAAAATAGAAGAATGAAAAACGGTTATTTCCCATCTTACCTCTTTACACCTTTGAGACAACTGCCTTTTTTGCTCTTTTAACTCTCTCTTCTAATAGGTAACGTTATGTCACTAAATTGGCCAAGTTCAGACATTATGCGTTGACTTCAGGATGTATAGTCATAGACACAGACTGGGTAATGCTTGTGGTGAGGATCTAATTTAATACTCTCACTTCTGAGGTTGGTGCTGTCGCCATTTGTAGATCTTCTGTCATTGTCTTTGTAACTCTACATACTGTGTTTTCACCATTATTTTTGGTTTGTCAACTAGAGACATGATCTCTTGACCTCTCTTTTCAAAAGCAAAAAGGACATAAGTCCTCCTGACTTCCCCTTCAGGAATCCTTCCCCCTTTACCTCCTACATCCTGGCATCTGGCATGCTTTTGCATCGTCAAGGTTGAGGGTTCATAGTCTGTTCTGTAGCCTGTGCTTGTCTACCTATTATTTTTAAGAGTTGAAAATCAGTACATTGTTTATATTATCATGACCATGTAAATATTGTTCTCTGAGGTGTTAAGTGGTATTCTAGAGTTTATTTTAGCCTTTTGAACAAATTTTAATTTTTCCAAGAATTTCTTCATATTTGTCTTTTTTTTTTTAAAACCAGGCTTTGTCTTTATTGCCCCATTAAGCTTCATCTTTTGCCACCCCCCACTTGCCCGCTTCTTCTGTGTGTCTCTCAGAACTGTCCGGTTCTCTGGGCCTTCTGCACCATCATCGTCATGGGCCTTTGCTGCTTTCCTAGGTCAGAGCGTTGATTTGTGGATCCCATAGCTTCCTCTTCCTTGGTTTACTCCCTCATGTTACCGGAGTATATCCTGAAGTAGCTTTCTTAGAAAGGGCCTGTGGGAGGTGAATCTTCCAAGGTCTGTTAATTTGCACTTTAATAGTTTGCTTTTTTTTATAGGCTTCTAGGAAGAAAGTAATTGTCCTTTCTTTCTTTCTTTCTTTTTTTTTTTTTTTTAAGATTTTATTTATTTATTTGACAGAGAGAGACACAGCGAGAGAGGGAACACAAGCAGGGGGAGTGGGAGAGGGAGAAGCAGGCCTCCCGCAGAGCAGGGAGCCCGATGCGGGGCTCGATCCCAGGACCCCTGGGATCATGACCTGAGCCGAAGGCAGAAGCTTAACGACTGAGCCACCCAGGCGCCCCAAGAAAGTAATTTTCATTCATACCTTCGAAAACATTGCTGTCCTGTCTTCCCGCACCTAGTGTCACTGAGCGGGTGGTCTGATGACAACCTGATTTTAGTCCTTCCTTCACCAGAAGTAATTTAGCCCCATTCAGGACCACCCATCATCCAGAGTCTACTGCCTCTTTTCTATTTTTCTCCCCCCTTCCCTTCCTTACTTCCTGCTGAGATGTAACCCACCACCATCATCACTCCCTTGCTCCTCTTTCCATTTGTTGCACTTGTCCAGCAAAACCTCCAATAGTCCCATCCCGGGGCTGCCGAGCCTCGGCTGAGCGGCGGCGGGTAGCTGGAGGAAGATGGGCGCCACACTGCTGGCCTCTCTCCCCCTTAGGGACGCCAGCCTCCGGGAGGCCTCAGCGGCCTCTGCAGCCATGCTCTGCTTCTCTCGATGCTTCTCTCGCCTCCCCGCTGTACGCGTCCTCAGACCTCTCCCTCGCTCCCGCCCAGCTTCCCTCTCAGCTGCTGACTTCGCTTCACTTTAACTGAGGACCCAGAAGCAAAGTAGCGAGTATTTCCTCACTGCCACCAAATATCCAGTCTGCCAGCATCTAGACCCATGGGGCCCCATATGCCCTGTGTGGCCCTGAATGGCCCAGGTGTGTGCCCATAGAAGAGCGGCCCTGCCCCTCGCACAACGCAGCCAGGTCCTCGTGCTCCTACTGTTGTTCGCATCTGTCTCACTTCCTCAGAATGTTCCTTTCTCTCGGATCAGTCTCATCTCCATATGCATGCGCTACAACTACTCCCTTCTTAAACAAACACGCCCCCCAGACCTTCGCTGGACACTGTATCCCCTCCCTGTCTACGCTTTAAGGAGGCACTAAAGGCAAATAGAGCAAAGTAAAAAGAAAAGCAATGAGAAGTTCCAGGAAAAACACAAATTTTTTCAACACTACTCCCTCAGCCACTGACCTGTTTCTCTGTTCTCCTTGGAGCAGAACCCCTCGCGAGAGTTGTGCGCCTCCCCAGCCCTGCTTCCGCATCCTTCGCTCCTCTCCACACCCCCTCCCACTCTCCCCAGCAAACCTTTCTGCCCTCTGAAGCTCCTTGGTCGAGGTTCCCCCCCGACCCCACGATGACTCTGCGGCCTTCATCTGTCCTGCTCTGTCAGCAGCACCTGACATCGTTGGTCACTCCCTATTCTCCAAGCACTTTTGCCACTTGGTTCTGGGACACCACCCTCTCTCTGTTTGCCTCCTGCCAGTCCCCTTTGCGGGTGCTCCTCACCCCGGAGCATCAGCAGCCCCTGGCTCAGTCCCGGGGTTGCCTGAGTGCGCCCTGGGTTCCGTCTCTGCGCCTGGACCCCGCCCCTCGCTCCCCTCAACACCTGTTTGTCCTGGGCTCTTCTTAGGGACTTGTAAAGCCTCCTAAACCTAATGGTCCCGAATCTCTGATGGCCCCCTCATACTAGCTTCTTGTTTCTCCTTCCTCGGTGCCCAGCCCGCCCTCGCCTCCTCCCTTGTCACCTCCCAGAGATCCATCCGTGGTCCTCAGCAGAGAGCCCTGCCCAGACCACCTGTGGCCCCTCTGCCGCCCCCCCCTTACCCCCCTGCTTCTCACGGTCCTGCATAGGCCACCGCCAGCTTTCTGGAGACTCTGACGGTCCTCCCCTGAGCCCAAGCTCCTAGCTAACACCCCACAGGTGCACCCAGGCCTGGCCCATGGCCTCTGCCCTCCGGCCGCTGCACTCGCCGTGGCCTGCCTCGGGCCTTTGCCTTCATGTCCCCTCTGCCTAGAGTGTCCTGAGATTGTCACGTAGCTTATTCCCTCTGTTCTCTGGGGTCTGCTCACACGTTCCCCCCAGGGTCCTTCCCTGCCCCCGAGTTCCCTGCGTCCCCTGTGGCCCCGGCCTGCATGGCCTGTGCACTCGGGAGCAGTCCTGTCCTCGCCAAGTCCCCAGTTCCCAGAAGAGCCCCTCTCGACAAGGGTCCACTGAAGTAGCGGCTTTTTCCTGCTCACGGGATCTCCTCCCCTCCGTTTCCCTGCTTTGCTCTTGCTGAAGTGCCTGTTACTCCGAGCTGGACTCCCTGGTTGGACGGTTCCGGTCTCTCCTCTTTTTCTTTTATTTCCCGTCTTGGCTTGTTTTCCCCCTGCTTCTGGGAGATTCCGACTTCCAGTGCGTCAGCATGTTTTCTTAATGTGAACAGAAGTGGTGGTTCTGAGCAGTCTAGTTATTTATTTTCACTTGCTCATCCCCGAGTTGTTTTATTGCAGTATACTTGACACACGTGTGACTCAGTTTCAGGTGTGCAACACAGGGTTTCATAAACGCTTACGCTCTGCTCACAGGTGTGGCCGCCACCTGTCACCGTGCAGCGAGCGCTGCCGCCCAGCCGCCGACCGTGACCCTCTGCTGTGCCTTTCCTCCCCGTGACTCTGCCTCGTTCCTGCACCTCCCACCCCCCTTCACCCATTTCGTGGCCCCTTCCCCAGGCCCCTTACCTCCGGCAACCATCCGTTCTCTGTCTTTACGAGTCTGTTTCTGCTTTGTTCGTTTGGTTTGTTGTATTTTTTAGATTCCACGTGTAAGTGAAATCATATGGTATTTGTGTCTCTCTATCTGACTTAGTTCACTCAGCATCATACCCTCTGGGTCCATCCATGTGGTCACGAATGGCAAGATCTCATCATCTTTTATGATTCACATTCCCTGGTGTGTGTACATCCCATCTTTACCCGTTCGTCTGTCTATGGACACTGAGGTTGCTTCCATATCTTGGCTGTTGTAAATAATGCTGCAGTAAGCATAGGAGCGCTTAAGACTTTTTGAATTAGTGTCTTCATTTTCTTTGGGTAAATACCCAGTAGTGGAATTACTGGATTACACGGTATTTCTGTTTTTAATTTTTGGAGGAACCTCCATACTGTTGTTCATAGTGGCCGCATTGCTCTGGCACTTTTTTATCTTTTTATGTAATCGTAACATACTCATTTATTGATTCCATGGTAACAAAATATAAAATGAGAAAATTAAATTATCTGTCATCTATGACGGAGTCTTCACATGACTGAATCTTCTTCAAGAACACCCCTATAATTTGTATGCTCTTGTAAGAATTGTGTTTATTCATTAACCATTAAATGTCAAGACTCCACCATGTACTAGGCACTAGGGATACAATAGTGAACAAAGTAACGTGTTCTCTGCCCCCTTCACCCCTCCAAAGTCCCCATCCAAATGTGTTCTCAATCTCATGAGGTACAGACATTAATGAAAGAATTACACAAGTAATTCTAAAACCCCAGCTCTGGTAGAGGCTACCAAGGAGGCCCCTGTGTCTTGGGAAGTCAGGGGACAGGACAAAGTCACACGCTCTCCATTTAGGGCAAATTCTCAGCCCTACAGCAGCTACCCCAAGAAAAATTATGTTCTGACAAGCATTATAAATAGTGGCCTCATTTGGTTTCTGGGTAGAGCTGGGACTTTTTTTCAGCAGCCAAAAGAATTAAAAAGCAAGAAGTCACGATCTGCCCTTTGGCCCTGGATAGAATCATTCTTCCACCTTTTTCCCACTGCCTGTCTCTGCCCTCCTCCCACCCTCCTGCCAAGTCCACCGGGGATAAAGGGTGCAGAAAGGCATGCGTTTGCCTAGCAGTGAGCTCACATCAGCGCCAGCTCTCCATGGGAAACATTTTTCCTTTCAAGACTATCCCAGGGTTCTTCCTTGAAATTCTCAATCTTGATGCTAGAAACCATCTTTCTTTTGGCAAACGTAACTTCTGTTTGCCCTTGATAACACAAATTCTGTCTCTGGGCAAGAGGATTAGGTTTTCTGTCCCTCTTTGTAGCTGAGAATCTTCCTAGTTATATATTCATATTTGCCCCAACAGTTCAAATCAGACTACTTGCATTTTCTCTTCTATGCTATTTCCTGTATAGTCTGAGAAATTCAGTATCCTGAACTGTTCCAACCTACCATTGTTCCTTTGCATGGCTGGTATCACATATTCCTAGGCACGCATGTGAATAGCTTGGTTTCGCGTGGTAGGAGTTCTGTTCCTTCCGCATATCCCGTTTTTATCAAGTCTTCCACGTGGAGAGGTCTTCGGGGAGCTCCCTTGGTTGACACGGTGCTCTAGTGGAAAGAGCTGTGAGTCCTGGCTTTCCTGCCTCCAGTTGGGTCTTGCACCGTTTCACCCCTCGGATCCTTCCTCACGTCTACAGGGGATCAGACCTATCTCGGAGAGCTATGGAGAGATTTAAATCCCGTGTGTGTGCCTGCATTCATTATCTGGTCGATGAAAATCAGTCTACACTCACTTCCGCAGTGTTTGGTTCTGAACCATTTCCTGTATTGTTAAAAAACCATTTTGCCTGTATAGGTAGCTCTCCCCTTACCACTTCCTTTAACATACCCAATATGCCTCCCTACCTCGTGCGTGACGCGGTCAGAATGTTTGCTTGTGTTTTAATCATTTCCTGTCTAGACAGTTGCAGGTCCTTGGCTTTTGAAAATGACTCTTCTCAAACCCAAACTCTAAAACTTGGGGATGAATCCAGGTCTTACAGCTGGGGAATTCTGCCTTTCTAGTAAAGAATTTTGTAACATTTGGAGTCTCATTGCTTCCAGCACTTCCTTTCTGTTCTTTTGAGTTTGATACATAATTTTGTTGTGGTCTGATCTTTTTTTGTGTATTCTCACAGTGTTCTTGGATTATTTGCACATGTGCTTATCCTTTCATAATGTTTCTCAATTCTCTGCCTTTTCTATTTGACAGAGTAAGAAATTCCAGAATAGAACTTGGGGCTGTTTATCTTAATGAAATTTATCCATTTGAAAGGAATTTTGAATAGAAAGAAGAAAAGAGTCTTTTTAAGAAGTGCCGCAGGTGCTTGTGTATGGTTTTCCCCATGTTTTCCCCAGATTCCTACAGATTCTATTGAGAATGCTTGTTTTGTTTGATGGTTTCTGATTTGGGGCTTTTTTTTTTTTTATATAATGAAATGATTGGAATATACAGGAATTCTGAAAATAATTTATTCTTAGATTTCCCATCCAGATTTTAGAACCATTAGAATTAATCTTAGTAAGTATTAAGCTTGTTTTTTAAATTATAAAAGCAATGAATGTCAGGGCGCCTGGGGGGCTCAGTCGGTTGAGTGTCCGACTCCTAATTTTGGCCCAGGTCACAACCTCAGGGTGGTGAGATCGAGCCCCACGTTGGGCTCTCTGCTGGGCGTGGAGCCTGCTTAGGATTCTCTCTCTGCCTCTCCCTCTGCCCCTTCCATGCTTCTGTGCTCGCTCTCTCAAAAGAAAAAAAAAGCAATAAATGTTTATGGCAAAAGATAAGAATTCGACAAGATAGAAGATTATGAAGGGCAAAAATCGTTCTTAATCCATGTTCCCACACTGTGAAATATCTTCTCCTCACTTAAGTGTTGATAACATGTTACAACTGGAAATTTAAAAACTTTCTAGAAAGAAGCAAAAGAAAACTGCAAATGCCCCAGAATGCTAATTCTCGTTAATTACTGTCAGTGTATCAGTGTAAATCCTCCTCCTCTTTCTCTTTGCGTAGATATCTTTCCTGTTTTGTGTATATGTGCGCGCATGCACACTCTTTTAAAAATAAAAGTAGGATCTCTTGTACTTTTGTCCGTTATTACCTCATCATGAACATCATCACCTGAGATGTGGACCTTTGCACAGTAGCAGAGAAAATCTTAGCTGAGGTGACAAGGTAACTGTTGAGAACACTGCCCTTGGGAGGCGGTCCTGACTCTAGTCCACCATGGGTCTTCCTCAGCTTCAGAGCTGTGGGGGATCTGGGCCAGGAAAGCCATCTCTCGTTCGACCAGAAGCAAGTTGTTACTTCCCAGTCTGTGCAAGTCACCTTCTCTCAGAGCAGGGTATCCTGCCAGTGGGGCCTTCCAGGGCTCAGGGAATCAGTCCTTTTGGTAAGACAGAAGACCGGACACTTCCGCACGTATAAAATGACTTTCATTGTTTTTGTTCCTAGGGAGTGGCTTTATTTATTGTGCCATGAAATGTTGAATCCGTACTATGGACTCTTCCAGTATTCTACGGACAACATTTACATGTTGCAGATCAACCCAGACTCTTCAATCAACCCCGTAAGTATTCACGAATAAAGAGGGAGCATATTGGAGCATTTTTTTAAATAGATTTTCAGGTTTGGTCTCTATCCTTGGTCTACTCGTTGTAGACTTACTCAGAGTCTCTGGTAAATAGACACTGAAAAGGAGAGTGGAACTGGATTAAGATGGATGATTTCTCTCCTGTGTGTTTTGTGCCTGGGAATCACTGGTTATGTTATTTTCAAAGACAGCAAGAGTGAAACTGAGCTGCTTAGAATACTCAAAGCCCTGTATTGCCAGTTGGGGGATCCGAGGTATGAGGACTGTATTTGTTGACCGTGTCATTCTGAGACGTGGGCTATGAAGTCCATCCTCCTCCCAGTCAAAATTGGAATTTTCCATGATTGGCCTTTTTGGCCACGAGTGCTCGTGGAGGACTCTCCCCGTGGGGCTGTGTCCCGTGGTCACCGCTGCTGGGCCCACGGCCCCTGAGGCAAAGTCTGGGACCAGCTCTCCTCTACAGGCATTCAGATGTGACAGAACAGAGTGTTTTACCAAGATGGCAATGAGGTTTTGATGAACTCTGATTCTAATTCCGACTGAAAGCAGAGATGTGTGTTTCCCCGTTAAAAACCAGAACAGCTCTGGTTTTTCTGCTTCATGTGCAGAGAATTTTCCTCTATGTTCCTTTTTTGTTTTTTCTTCCTTCTTTGGGTTTTTTCTCTTCCACTTTCTCCAGGGACTCGGGAGGGATGGTAGAAGGAGGGGAATTGCCCTCCACTCTCTTTCTCGGTAATGCAGTGGACTTGGGCGCCCTGCACTTAGAAGGGCCTGTGCTTGGTTTGAGTCTGCAGCTGCCCTTTGAATTCTTAATTTTTGAGTAAGGGGTTCTGCATTTTCCTTTTACACTGAGTGCCACGGATGATGTAGCAATCCCGAGGAGGTGTTTGCATTAGGGGCCTATCACATACTCAGATGATCTATAAAGACGTGCTCTGGGTTTTGACTGCCTGACCAGCCTTCTTTCCTCCATCCGTGAGCACAACCTGTGAGTAACCAACCGAGTTAGATGGGACAGTTCGTTCTCCCAAGAAGCTTGGAGAAAGCACAAAGGTATCCACTTCGGCTGGGCCTTTTCCTACTGAATTCGTGTTCTCTGGTGCCCCCTACAGGACCATCTGTCTTACTTCCATTTTGTGGGCCGGATCATGGGTCTCGCCGTGTTCCACGGCCACTACATAAATGGGGGCTTCACGGTTCCCTTCTATAAGCAGCTACTGGGGAAACCCATCCAGCTCTCGGACTTGGAATCGGTGGACCCAGAATTACATAAGAGCTTAGTATGGATTCTGTAAGTACAGCCTCGCTGTTCAGTTAATGCACGGCCACCGCCTTGTACACCGGATAGAATTGTCTGTATGCGTGTGTGCGTGCATGTGAATGTTTTTGAGGGGTGGGTGTGAAGTTGGAGAAGAGAAAGAAAATGCTGTTTTACAACCAGAAACGTAAAAGTAGATTGAATAAGAAATACTCAGTTGACTTAATGTTCATGTTTGGCCAGTTTCACTTCATAGACTGATTTCTTTTGTTGTCCCCTCAAATTATTAAGGAAGGATCACAAGTGTTAGTCCCCCGAGTGTCATAGGTGGGTGGTTTGCTTTTGACTCTCTAGGGGGTCTCCAGTTAATCTCTGGAGGGAAAGTATCAAAAACAAAATTAGTATCGAGGTACCTTATGTCAAAACATTTGATACGAGAAAAGGATCAGGAAAAATTCTAGTCACCTTTGTTTTAGAATTCTCCTAAAATGCTCTTGAAAGCAGCTGGCCCCGTTCCACGGTGACCGTGGGTGTCGCAGGTCCTTGTCAGTGGGCTGATTCCATGGGAGCGAGAGACACAGGCTGTGGCAGAGGGAGGACGTGCCGAGGACCTGAACTCAGTTGCGTCCTGCGCTGTTGGCCCGCGGTCCCGGCTGGGAACGGGTAGCCTGCGAGGGGTAGGGCCTCCGCCCATAGGAGATCTTTCACTCTGTTTCAAGAAGCACGGCAGGCGGAGAGTCCGTCTGAACTCTCGAGTGCTCCTGTGTGAATGGCTGCCTTACAAAGGGGACCGTATCGTCTAGGTGTGTCTCCCTGCAGGTTGCTTTTCCTTTGACTCAGCTGACTCTTCGTGAACCCCTCCCTTCCGTTCAGAGACTCAGTTGACAAAGCAATCAGGTCACTGTGTCTCGTAAGATCACAGAATGGTAGAGCTTCCGTCACCATCCTGCGAAGGGGGAAGCCGAGAGTCAAGGGCCCATCTGGATGTGGAGCTGGGGTCCCCCGGCTCCTCCCAGGGCCTGCCCCCCTGCCCGGGCACAGGCTCTGTGACTGCCTGAGGCTCCTCTCTTCTCCCTCCTGCAGTTCCGGGGTGTTAGTCAGTAAATGCCATCTGTCTGTCTGTCTGTGCCCCGGATTGTTCCCGCTCCTGTTCTGTTCCCTGCTGCCTTGCGGCAAAGATCTGACGTCCATCTTCTGTCCTAACTTCGACAGAGAGAACGATATCACCCCTGTGCTGGACCACACTTTTTGTGTGGAACACAATGCTTTCGGGAGGATTCTTCAGCATGAATTGAAACCCAATGGCCGAAACGTTCCTGTCACAGAGGAGAACAAGAAAGAATATGTCCGGTAATGTTCCAGGGAACCTTGGTGGCCGCTGATGGGGCCTCCGGGTGCCCGGGACCGTCCTGGGCATGGCTGGGTCCACATTTAGATGGTCAAGACTCCTTCACTGTTAGAGGCTTCCCTGTCCCCACCAGCATGTGTGACCAGAATCACATAACTGAACTGTCGGGTTCAGCAGTGGGAGCTCTGCATGGAGGAGGCCCGATGCCACCAGGCCTGACCTGTTGAAGGGACAATAATGACCCCCGAGCCCAAGTGGCGGAAGGGATTGCCAAGTGGCCTCCTGATTCTGGGTGTGAAGGTGGTGAGTGCAGGAGAGAAGTGGAGCCTAGAAGTTTCCTTGAGCTCAGGCTCAAGGAAGTCTCCTCCATTGTGGTCCCACCTCTGACGGCAGAGAAATGACATGTCACTTACACTGGAAATCCGGAAGCATATGGGTGCGTTGGAGTGCTTGGGCGGCCAGACTGGTGTGTGGCTCTCCCAGCAGCCTCGTATCTTATTTTTAAGTCTACTTTTTTTTTTAAGATTTTATTTATTTATTTGACAGTGACATAGCGAGAGAGGGAACACAAGCAGGGGGAGTGGGAGAGGGAGAAGCAGGCTTCCCGCGGAGCAGGGAGCCCGATGCGGGGCTCGATCCCAGGGCCCTGGGATCATGACCCGAGCCGAAGGCAGACGCTTAACGACTGAGCCACCCAGGCGCCCCTAAATCTACTTTTTTAAATGATGGCACCTGCTGTAATACGTCAGGTTAATTCCTAGTCCTATTTTTAGTAAAGCATCAGAATGTGTCAAGCCTGTGCTGACTTATTTTTAACCCGGTCTTACCAGCTGTTGGGGGTTTTGCCAACCCCCCCCCCCCCCCCCCGAGGCCTGGCGGCAGGGCGTTAGGTTCAGCAGATGATGGCAGAACCCACTACGGAGGAAAAGTTGTTCCCGTGAACCATTTGTATTGCCTCCAACTTGCGAATTTGTCTTTCAGGTTGTATGTAAACTGGAGGTTCATGAGAGGGATCGAAGCCCAGTTCTTAGCTCTTCAGAAGGGGTTTAATGAACTCATTCCTCAACACTTGCTGAAGCCTTTTGACCAGAAGGAACTAGAGGTACGTGCTCACTGGGCCGAGCCAAGTCCACATTCAAGGTCGTGAATGTGATGAGTGTTTTCTTGTTTTACGCACGGCAGCAGAGTGAGGCTCACCTGTTCCCCAGCAAGGCCAGGGGTTTTGGGGGCTCCAGGATAACAGGGCTAGAGCGAGCGGGGCGTCGAGGACATCTGAGCCTGTTGAGGATCAGGCCAGGTGTCTCTCTGCTTGGCGGCAGCCAGCAGGGTGCAGGGTGTTCTGTGGCTTATCCTATTTTTCAGAATCTCTAGCAGTGGAGGTTCCTAACCCCCTCCTGTGTAGTCACCTCGGGTCGAGGAAATTATCTCGCATATAACCAGATTCTCCCAGAACGTCAGCTTTCTGTTTTTGTTCTGGCTATTATTAGCCTTGGAACAAAGTGTTATTATGTCCTTTAATCACACTGCATGTGCTTGAACATAGCGGTTCATTCATCTCTTACCCACCGCCGATGCCAAATGGCTCAGGGCGGCGAAATCCTTCTGTCTTTCTGTCCCCGGTGAGGCGCCTCCCGCCCCGGGCAGACACATGCACACAACTCCCGCCACGGTCCCTCCGCTCAGCCTTCGAGCTCCGCCTGTCCCAGCCCTCGAAGTCCCTGGGATGTGGCCCCGTTTTATAGTCCGCCCCTTTGGTCTTGCCAGTTGCTTCTTTCATACCGACTCCTCGCTGATGCGGTGCAACACCGCGAACGCAGACGTGCTTGTAAGAAAACCCCCGGGCTGGGGGGTCGGAAAGCAGCCTGGGGTGGCAGCATTGGGCACACTGCTGATCTCCCTGCTTATCCACGTCTGGGGCTTGTTTCTTCGGGCACGATAAATTCCCTCCTGTCGTGTCCTGGGAACTACCGGGTGGGGCGGGTCATGACCCTGGTTCGTACGTTTGAGAACTAACTCGCTGCTGCACGCCTTCCCAGCTGATCATTGGTGGCCTGGATAAGATCGACGTGAGCGACTGGAAGTCCAACACTCGGCTGAAGCACTGTGTGGCCGACAGCAACATCGTCCGGTGGTTCTGGCAGGCTGTGGAGACCTTCGACGAGGAGAGGAGGGCCAGACTCCTGCAGTTCGTGACCGGGTCCACTCGGGTCCCTCTCCAAGGCTTCAAGGCTTTGCAAGGTGACTGACATGGAGGCGGGGCTCCTGGCCCCACGCATCTCCCCTAGGCGCGTCCCGCTGGCAAGGCTTTGGGAAAGAAGTCAAGAGTTTTTAGATGCACTGTGGATTCGTTTCTCACTGCGTCCTGAGTGAGGGAGAGAGTGGCCTGGCCTGGGCATCAGGAGATGGAGTCTCTGGCTACCGTGTTGGTCATTAGTGCCAGGGGTCCTCCCTGGGCCTCAGTTTCGTCCTCTGTGTAAATGCACTGCCTGATGGGCTCCACTGATGGGTATGCATCCTGTCTCTCGTCCCTTCCAACTGTGATAAAAAAAAATCTGATACCCAGATTTTTGATAACCCTGAGAGCCGGAAGGAAAAAGTTGAATGATAATAGTATATTAAGACTTAGTAAATGGAATTTTGCATATTAATAGTGATAGCAGATATATTTCACATAGAGAATATTCCCGGTAGACTTTTCCGTATTCCAAGGACTTCTTATAAGGAGTGACAGAAGTTCCTTCCATCCCCTTGGGCTTTTGTCCCAGGTGTTTATGTCTTTTCCTCTTCCCATCGTACCTCTGCCTGGGGAGATTTCGTGACCCTGTATCTTGCTCTTGTTAGAACTCTGCTGCCTCTGCCAGGAGTGGGTCTGCTTGCTAAAAATTTCTGTTTAAAAAAAATAAAAACACAACAACAAAAAACGCATCACTGGTAGTTTTAAGGATTTTACCCTTCAGATACCCCCACCTGCGTGGGGGAGGAGACAGGAGGAGCATTCTCACCAGTCTTCGCTCTGCCCCTGTGGTTCTCTAGAACGTCTTGTACAGGTCCCTGGATGGCACACGCTAAGCCAGGTGGAGGCTCATGCTACCTCGCGAAGTCTGTGTGTGACCCTCCGGCAGGACGGCCCGCCTGGGCACGGGGCTGAGGGTGTGGCTGGCAGTGGGGCCTGGGCCCTGCCTCTGACGTGCATTAACTAGAATGTTTTCTCGTAAGGTTCTACAGGCGCAGCAGGGCCCCGGCTCTTCACCATCCACCTGATCGACGCCAACACAGACAACCTTCCGAAGGCCCACACCTGGTAAGGCCCGTCCCCTGGGAGCCTGTCTCCACGACGTGCCGCCCTTCGCGGGGCTTGTCTAAGCTCTTTTCTTCTGTGGAGCACTCTGCTTCCCTTATCAGCATCCCAGGACCACTGGCGATGGCCCCGGTGGCCGATGGAACAAGCACTCGGCGTGGGTCACAGGAGGGTTATCAGACGTCTCTGTTGTGAAACCACTTGTGTTGTGAGATGGGATTCTTGTTGGCTGGCGCTCCAGCAGCTCCAGTCTTACCTTCACTGGGTCTTGCATGTGCGTGCGTGAGCACACGTCCCTCTCAGTAGGAAGACTAGTTTTTAAATTTTTTTATTTTATTTTTTAGAGAGCGCATGTGTGTATGCACGAGGGGTGGGGAGGGGCAGAGGGAGAATCTTAAGCAGGCTCCATGGTCAGTGTGACATGGGGCTCGGTCTCATGACCCTGAGATCGTGGCCTGAGCTGAAATCAAGAGTTGGATGCTCAACCAACCAAGCCACCCAGGCACCCCAAAAACTATAGTTTTTATTTATTTATTTTATTTTAAAGACTTATTTAGAGAGAGCATGCGTGAGAGCAGCGGGAGAGAAAGAGGGAGAGAGAAACCCAAGCAGACTCTGCAGTGAGCTCACAGTCGGACACGGGGCTTGATCCCATGACCCTGAGATCACGATCTGAGCCGAAACCAAGAGTCAGACGCTTAACCAACTGTGCCACCCAGATGCCCCAAAACTGTAGGTTTTAATCTGGAGTTACTAGTTCACTTCCTAAGACTCCATTTTCCTTCTTGGAACTTAGTCTATGATGATGCATCTTGTGTACTGAAAAATATTTCTTCCCCAAATTTTAACTTAATCTGCTATGGTTATTATTTATTTGTGGTTTAAAAATCAAGTTAGTTACGTACACTTTGTCTCAGAAACCGTGTATCGAAAGACCAGCATGTATAGTTCAGCAGAGCCAGGTCCTGGTCATCCAGCTGCATCGGGGTGTAACGGAAGGCTCCTGATTGAGAGCCCAGGGGTGTGGCTTCACACGTTTGCACGGTCCCAAGGCCACGGGGAGGCTACAGCGCCTCGCCCAGCGTGGCCGTCACAGAAACCACGCCGTGTTGATGCTGGGCAGCTGCTTTCCTCCCCAGAAGACTCTGTCCTTTCATAGTTTGGTGTCTAGAGTAAAACAGATGTGAGAGGTGCCCTCTGATGCTAAAGCCCCCCGCCAAGACTATCACACCATTCAGCCCAATTCTTTCTTGAGAAAAACCATCCTTAATTGCTCAACCCTTTGTAATTTAGTAAGTCACTCTATGGCCTCTCTGTCAGAATTCTATATTTTTTTGTTAGTAGAGAATACCCTTCTTAAAGGGTATTTTTTTTTTAAATACAACAGTAGAAATGAATTTCCCCAGGGAAATGTTGATTCATTTCATCACTCATTTCATCTATTGATTTCATTTCAGTGTCAGGGATTTGACATTTTATTAGTTTTGAGATACAGCTTGTTTTTGCAAGAAATATTCCAGACTGCCCTGTTTGGTCTCAGATCAAGTCACGGTGGATCAGCTAGACATGCCGTATAAATTGTTAGTGGTGATCTGACTGCCGGCCAGTCTGGATTACAGTGCTCTCTGCAAAGGGGGGGTATTCCTCGTACCGAGAAGTAATTTCTCCCAAAGACAACAAACAAAACAAGCTGAGAGCTTTGTCCTCATATAACCAGGAAATAGTAATTGGTTTAATTTTGGTTTTCAAGATCTTAGGGTCTATGTTGCTGTGTGTTCGATGAAAAAAATCTCTGCTTTCAAAGCAGACGAGGACTAGGGGTGGGGGGAGAGTAGAAAACTTACCTCCACCTCTTTATCCCAACAAGGCGATGAGATGCTTTCCCGTCTCGGCTCCGTCCTGCCTATCTACGTGTGTGTGTGGGTGTGCGCTCTCTCTCTCTCTCTGCTGGCTCGGGGCCACAAATA
Organism: Mirounga angustirostris; assembly: GCF_029215605.1. Classification (NCBI taxonomy): domain Eukaryota; kingdom Metazoa; phylum Chordata; class Mammalia; order Carnivora; family Phocidae; genus Mirounga; species Mirounga angustirostris. Next base: position 174,426,683 of record NW_026991713.1, read on the forward strand.
CACTGCTCCCGCCTGTCCTTGTCCTTGTCCTTGAAGCAGGTCCTACATCCGGATCACCCCCGGCAGTGACTCTCTCGCTCTTTTGTCCTGTTCCAGCTTTAATCGGATTGACATTCCGCCTTATGAATCGTATGAGAAGCTCTATGAGAAGCTGCTGACGGCTGTGGAGGAGACTTGTGGCTTTGCTGTGGAGTGAAGAGCAACCAAAGGCAACAGATTCTAGCTCATGACCACCAGACCCAAAGCAAGCTTTCTGTGTGCCTCCTCGCAGCTGGCTGAGGCCTGGGAACCCCAGATCACCGGAGGGAAAGAGCTGTCTCCCCTCCTTTTGGGGAGGGGGGTAGGGGGACTTTGGTTGGTGGCTCCCACCCATACTTTCCTCCTTTATGACAGTACTCCCACCCCCTTCCATCACCCATCCAATAAAATGCAGCCAGGTTTAGCATTTGGCTTCGGTCACACAGGATATTCCGCTCTGACTGGAACCCATATGGTGATCGGCTCACTGCCCTGTGGTCTTTATAGGGGGATCAGCCCACAAGTTCTGGAACCGAGCTTGGCTTACTGAGGCTTTGTAACTGGTAGCTCTCCTAGCTATTCTGTGTCAGAACGGTCCCGAGGCCCCTTTTCAAGTTCAGCAGCTCAAATTCCAGTCTCATCCTAGCAGCCTGTTCCAGGTAGCAGATGAATTTCTAACTGAAAAATAACCATATTGTCTAGGGGAAGTCCGCCGCAGCGGGAAGCCCGCATCAAAAGCGTGCTTCCCTTTTGGAAGAGTAAAGCGACCGGGGCCCGGGGTATGTTTCAGGGTATCCTGGCTGAAAAACTTGTTCTGCGTAGAGAAAACTGATCTTTCCTTTTAAGAGTCCCTTTGCCACGTTATCTATCTAATTCGAGATATTTTTCCAGTGAAAATACCACATAACAGAGCTTATAAAAGAACAGACCAAACCAGCCTCAGATCCACGCAGCCAGTCCCGGGTCGGGGCTCCCGCACCACCTCTGTGTCGGCTGGGTCACTGGATACTAACAAAGTGTCGTGTGGAACTTGCTGAGAGCTGAACTAACAAAAGAAGAGCCTGTTCTAGCTGCTGGCCTGGTGCGGACTCGCCTCGAAGGGAGAGGGGGAGCGGATAACCTCGTTGACTCAACCCCCCCTTTTTACTGTTAGATGCAAACCTGACTGGGGGGGGGCAGGGACACAGTTCCACTCTGGCGCACGCTGGTCATCTTCCGAGTGTCAGAGGGCGACCCTAACCGTCCCCGCTCGCTTCACTCACCCAAACATCTTCACGTGCTGAGCGAGGCCAAAGCCGGCCTGGACCCCGCGTTCCCGTTTGCCCGCGATGTTCAGGCAGCATCTTAACGAGGTGGTTTGAGTGCAGGTCGACTTCCGTGAAGGGCGGCGGCAGCAAACTGTCCCGTTGGGGTTTGTTGTTTCTGGTTTGGGGGGCAAGTGTGGGGCAACTCCTCAGCAAGACACTCACTGTTGAAACTCTGCTGTTGGTTTCGGAGTCAGGCGTTGGCATCCAGCTGTGGGCCTGAGCGGGGTTTGGAAGGAGCCTTTGGGACGACTCGCTTTTTGTCACTAACGCCTGTGGACTGGGGGGGTTGGCGGCCTGCGTACCCTTCTCGTCGTGCTGTGGTTCTTCGGTCGGCCCTGAAGCGGTCTGTGGCTTACGTGAGCAGCTCCGGGAGCTCTTGGGGGATAGACCCCCTTGGAACAAGAGGCCCGCCTGGTTTGGGGGGCCTGGGTTGCTGGCCGGGGGCTCCAAGAGCTGCGAGAGCGCCACTTGTGGGCTACGTATGGAGGTTCCAGGATAGAGGGGATGTCCGGTGTGACTAGCTGCACAAGGAGAATTAAATCCAATCAGGAAGTCCAGGCTGCATCGTGGGCTTGGTCTTTCAGAAGTTCTGCCTTGCCCCAGTTGGGCTGATCTTGTGTCTCGTTTACCATGATCCTTGTGAGGGCATTCTAGAAGCTGGCTCCCCCTGACTCTCTAGTCCTCCCTCGTAATCTTCCTCTGGAAGAGTGAGGAAATGTCAACTACAGCCCTGCCCCCAGATCGGCCTCCTCTCGAAGGCGAACCTCAACAGCGTGAGGAGGAGACCTCCACGGGAGAGCTGAGAACGCCTCCAGGCTGAGGTGGGAAGGAGCACTAATTCTTCTGTGGGGCTGGCCACAATCTGCAGGAGTTAGTGAGGAGACGAGGGCCTAGCGGGAGTGTTGAGTTGGGCTCCGTTAAGACGATCTTCCTGCTGTTGGGAGAAACGGGAGCAATCCTTAGAAAGCGTACCTGCCGGCCCCAGGCTGCTCGCGCGTGTCCGGGGTCAGCTCCGCAAGTCTTTCCTGTCTTGTAAGGCTGGGGTCTCTGCTTTTCTCCTCACACTTGCATGTGGGCCCCCTCATCAGCTGTGTGTCACAGTGGAGCCTGAAAGAGCAGAACGTTCCAGAGCCCGGGCTGACTCTCACCAAATGGGCCTGTCAGTGGCATTGCACTTCTAGAACCTTCACCATTAACAGTGGATTGGGCCGCCCAAAGAGGAGTGTGGCAGACAATTGGTAAAAGCTCCTGATCGCGCCACTTTGGGTCCGTGTGGACCCCGTTTCCCACGAGCTCTCGTTCGTCGCCCTCTGCGGTAGTCCCCGACCGCCCACCTGTCCCCCTCCCCTCACCTCTTTGCCCAGAAGCTTCAGGGGCCCAACTTCCAGGCTTGCCCTCACCAGTGGTCATCAGCCGACCCTCAGGGATGTAGCAAACCACCACTCTGCCAATGCTGTAGGTAGGAAAAACAAAGGGGCTGCTTGGGGGACAGGAGGGACAGGTCTCTTTGAGGGGAGTCTGCCCACCAGGTGGATTGTGTTCCCTAAGCTCGCTCGGCTGCATGGTCCCAATTCAGGTGAGGTGGTCCTCAAACCTGAGCTGCCGGGAATGGCCTTCTGCAGAGAAAACACCCTGCCCCCCAGCCCCGTCTGCAGCCAGGTGTGGGCCGCACGGCAGCCTTCCCGAAACATAGTATGAATTTTTAAAATTTGTTTATTTTTGTTTCTCAACCACTTTATAATGTATTTTTTAATTTATTTTGTAATGTCTTGTTTTTAAGTATTGCTGCTATCCTTGTTATTCTTCCCACTGTTTTTATTCCTGATTTATTTTGTGAAAATTGTACACTAATGTTCTGTTTTATGTCAAAATCAAAAGTATTTAAAGAAATACTAGTTCTATTTAATGTGGTTATGGAACCAGCTGGAAACACACAACAAACAGTGATTGTACAGCAGGCTGGACCCGGGAGGTCAGGTTCATTTTGTTACATATGCAATAAACTCACGACTTTACATTTTTTTGGCGTCTGATATTTTGGTGTGGAAATGAGAAAGGCAATGGTTTGAAATACTGGCAAGGGGCCTTCTAAGGAAAAAGGACAAACTTTAGAACTGTAGAAGGGACTAATAAAAACACGGCAGTTGAAAGTGCTCTGTATCAAGCAAAAACTTGTGGGACTGAGAAAGTTTTGAATCTCTTATTTTTTCCTTCCTAATTTGGATGCTTTTTCTTTCTTTTTCTCGTATAATTGCTCCGGCTACGACTTTCAGTACTATGTTCAATACACGTAGTGAAGGTGGACATGCGGTCTTGTTCCTGATCTTAGAGGACAAACTGTCAGTCTTTTACCTTTGAGTATGATGTTAGTTGTGGGGTATTTCATGTGTGCCTTTCACTGTGTTGAGGTATTTTCCTACTATTGCTGGTTTGTTGAGTGTTTTTATCATGAAAAAGTATTGAATTTTGTCAAAATGATTTTGCTGTGTCAACTGAGAGAATCATTTATTTTCCCTTTCATTCTGTTAATATGGCGAATTACATCGACTGATTTTTATGTACTGAGTGGTCCTTGCATTTCGGGAATCCAACTTTGTCGTGATGTGTATAATCCTTTTTCTTACTGTGTTGTTGGATTCAATCTGCTAATGTTTGTTGGCGGTTTTTGCATCGGTGTTCATGAGGGATATTGATTGATAGTTTTCTTGTAGTGTCTTTGTCTAGCTTTGGTATCAGGGTGGTGCTGGCCTCCTAAGAATGAGTTAGGAAACATTCCCTCTTCTTTCTTCTCGAAGTCTGAGGAGGAGATGTTAATTCTTTAAATGTTTGGTAGAATTTACTGATGAAGCCATTGGGTCCTGGGCTTTTCTTTGTTGGGAGGAATTTGATTACTAATTCAATCTCCTTACTAGCTATAGGTCCATCCAGACTTTCTATTTCCTCATGATTCAGTCTCGGTAGGTTGTGTGTTTCTAGAAATTTGTCCGTTTCATCTAGGTTATCCATTTTGTTGGCATACAATTATTCATAGAACACTTATAATCCTTCTTATTTTTGTATATTTGCAGTAAGGTGCCTCTCTTGTGTGGTTGAGTCCTCGTCCTCTTTCCCCCGCCATAGGCATTTAGCTAAAGGTTTGCCATTTTGTTGAAATTTTTTTTTTTGGAAGAACCAACTCTTGACTTCATTGGCTTTCTCTGTTGTTTTCTGTTCTCTTTCTCTGCTGTAATATTGTTTCCTTCCTACTGCTAGCTTTCAGCTTAGTTTTTCTTCTTTTCCTAATTCCTTAAGGTATAAAGTAGGTTTTTGTTTTCAGACCTTTTTTCTTTTTTAATGTAAGCATCTACAGCTATGAGTTTCCTTCTCAGCACTGCTTTCAGTTTCGACATGCCATGTTTTCATGGTCATTTGTCTCTTTCAAGAAAGGTTCTAATTTCCCTTGTGATACATTGCTTAACTTCCATGTATTTATGAGTTCTCCTTTCTGTTACTGATTTCTAGCTTCATTCCATTGTGGGAAAGAGCAAATGTTTTGTATGCTTTCAGTCTTTTTAAATTTTTTGAGACTTGATTCATGGCCTTACAGAATGTGGTCTATTATGGAGAATGTTCTCTGTGCACTTGAGGAAAACGTATATTCTGCTGTTGTTGGTAGGGATATTGTTTAGGTCCCAATGGTCTGTAGTGTTGTTCAAGTTCTCGCTTTCCCTACTGATCTTCTACCTGGTTGCTCTAGCTTACTGAGAGTGAGGTACTGAAGAATCTTATTATCGTAGAGCTGTCCATTTTGCCCTTCAGTTTTTCAGTGTTTGCTGTGGGTGTCTCTGGATTTATTTTTGTTGAATGTGTTGAGTTTCTTAAAATTGTATGTCCATTTCTTTACTCAAATTAGATTTTTGTCCATCACTTCCAAGTTCTCTGCCCCTTTCTCTTTCTCCATCTGGGGCCCCAATAATGCATATATTTGTTTGATGGTATCCCATAAGTCCCTTAGGCCCGCTTCACTTTTCAATGAATGTATTTCCTTTTGTTCCTCTGTTTCAAGGATTTCAAATGACCTGTCTTCAAGTTCACAGATTCTTTTGACAGCTCAGGTCTGCTGTTAAATCCCTTTATTGTATTTTTTAGCTCCAGAATTTGTTTTTTTAAATCCTATACGTACATGACTTTCTGATATTCTCGTTTTGTTCATATATGTTTCTTGATTTCCTTTAGTTCTTTAAGCATGTTTAATAGTTATTTTAAGTTTTTTTCTAGTAAGTTTCTTTAGGGACGGTTTCTTTGGTTTCCGAAGATATATTTTGTTCCTTTGGCTGTGCCCCATTTTCCTGTCTCTGTGTATGCCTTGAAATCTTTTGTTGAAAACTCGTCATTTGAAAAAACAGCCATGTCTTCCCATTCTTTGCAGAATGGCAGGAAGACCCTCACTAATTAGCAGGGTGTGTTCTAAGACTTGTGATCAACCCAGGCTGATGGCTTAAGTCTCAGGTCTTGTTTTGGACTGTGTCCTCCCTGGGCCTGTACCTCCCCCCAAGGCCCCTCTTCTTTTTCCCCATACACACGGCTGCTTTTAGAAAGTCCCAATTTTCCAGAGTCTCACTCCAGCTTCTTCTCGGGACCTTAGATGTGTTACTGTATTTTTCTGCCCCAGGCATCTGCAGGTCTGCACTCCCCCTGCAGCTTTTACACATTGTGTTGCTTGCTGCTGCCCTCCGGGGCTCTGGCCAGCCTGCAGTCTCAACTCTGGCATCTTCCCCTGCCTGAGCTCCAGGCCAGGCAAGCAGAAACCAGTCCCTCAGGAGTCCAGACAGCTCAGAACATTGCAGATGATTTCTGCTCCCCTTCTTTCAACACAAGGGAGAACATCAGGAACTGGGCTGGTTCCTCCCAACCACACCTTGTTGTGCTAGGAAGGGTCGAGGCAAAGGCAAGCAAAGTTGCCACAAAGTTCTCTGCCATTTTGACTGGCCTTTTCTTGATTGGGCATTCACCTGGTTGCTGTAGATTTTTGACTGATTTCCAGAGTCTGGAGTTGTTTTTACGTATGTATTTTCAGTGTTTCCATGGGGGTAGCACAGGCCTGGAGCTTCCTAGTTGGACATCTTTAATCTCTGCCTTTTGATTAGAGAGTGAGTTTAATACACTCACATATAGTTACTTATAAGAAAGGATTTGTTTCTTCCATTTTCTTATTAGTTTTCTATGTGCCTGACAGCTTTTTTCCCCCTCACTTCATTCCTGGCTTTTGTAGTTGATTTTTTTTTTATAGTGACATGTTTTGAATCTTTTCTCATTTCCTTTTGTATATATTCTATAGATGTTTTCTTCGTGGTTGCCACAGGGATTATACTTAACATCCTGAGGTTACAACAACCTAAGTTCTACCACTTTGAATAGCATATACAGATCCCTGCTCCTGTACAGCTCCATCTCCCCCTCGTTGTTGTTGTCACAAATTGCATCTTTATATATTGTGTGCCCAATAATGTAGTTTTTTATGCATTTGCCTTTTAAATCCTGTAGAAAATAAAAAGTAAACTTACAACCAAACTTACAATAATTCTAGCTTTTATAACAGTCCATGTATTTACTTTTGCTGGAGATTTTGATTTCTGCTTACAGCTTTGAGTTACTGTCTAAGCAAGCATCCTTTCATTTCTAAGGGAAGGACTTCCTTTAGCATTTTTTGTAAAGCAATTCTGGTGGTAGCAAACTCCCTCACTTTTGAAGAGGAATTTTTCTGGATATAGAATTCTGAGTTTCATCAATTTGCATAAATCAACCCTCTGCTTTCTGACCTTCAAAATTTGATGAGAAATCTGGTCATCTTATTGAGGATCCCTTAGGGTCCATGACAAGTCACTGCTCTTGCTGCTTCCAAGATTCTCCGTCCTTGTGTGTCCTTGAGTTTATTCCATCTGGAGTTTTGTCTGGCTTCTATGTGTAGATTCTTATCTTTCATCAAATTGAGAAATTTTTGGTCATTGTTTCTTCAAATATTCTGTCTCCCCTCTCTGTCTCTTCTCCTGGGATTCCCACAGTGCTTGTCTGCTTAATGGTCTCCCATGGGACTCTTTGGTTATGTGCACTTTTCTTTTTTCTCCATTCCAGTTGTCCAATCTTTAAGTTCATTGATTCTTCCTTCTTATTTAAATGTGCTTTTTAACTCTCCTAGGGAATTTTCCATTTCGGTATTGCACTTTTCAGCTCCAGAATTTTCTTTTGGTTCTTTTGATAGTATTTTTGGTCACATATTGTTTTCCTGTCTTTGTCCATGTCCTCCTCTAGCCCTTTGAGCAGCTTTCAGACCGTTAAAGCCTTTGGCCTAGAAAGTTTGCGGTCTGCTGCCTTCCTCAGTGATGATTTCTGTTCTTTCTTTGTTTCTTTGAATGGGTCATACTTTGCATGCCTTGTGACTTTTTGTTGAAAACTGGACATTTGAATTTTATAATGTAAATCTGGAAATGAGATTATCCTCTTTCCCCGGGGTGTTTTTTTTTCTTTTCAATTTTTGAGGGTATTGCTGATCAGCCTGAGGTGAAAGCTTGAGGTTTTCTCTGGTCTTTCTTGAACCTGTGTCTTTCCATGAACTTGAGCATGGCTTTCTAAATTTCCTGTTTACATGGTTGCTTTTTTCTTTTTCTTTCTTTTTGAAACAACTCCCATTTTTCATGGATCAGAACTCCTACCACAACTTAAGTTGGTCCTCTGCTCAGGGTCCCACAGGCTCCAATGTGTCAGTCATACGGCATTCTCCTCTCGAGGCCCAAGCAGGGACGAATCCTCAGTCAAGCTCCTTTGGGTTGCTGGCAAAATTCATGTCTTGTGGCTTTGTCACTGAGAATCCTGGCTTCTTACTAGTTTTTGGCTACACACCAGGCTGGGACCATAGTTACCGTCCAAGCAGTTGCTTCTGAATATACTTTTCTTTAAATATTTGGTTCCCAAAATAGGAAACGGGAGAGAAAGGAATAGCCCCAGTTGTTTTGTTATTTAAGGCCCCTGAAAGCCACATCAGCCAGTGGGGGATACAGCAATGGCTGCCCACCTCTGTATCCATACTCCTGCGGTCAAAAGCAGCAATCAGTGATCAGAACACAGAATCTCACAGTTGGAGGACAAGGTCCTTGTTGCCTACCCTGCCTCTGGCAAGTTGCACCAAGAACCCAGGCTGCCATGTGCTCGGATGAGGGGGTGGGCAGCCATTACCACACTAAATGCTGAAATAGACTGGAATTTACCCGCCAAGCTTTCCCCTGGGAGTTGCAAGCATTCAGATGGACGCTAGAGTTCCAGAATTGGTGGCGTCTTTGCGTGGAGATGGATTCCTGGTGCTTCCGATTCTGCCAGCTTCCCTGACATCACTGGTCATATTTGCCCTTAACTCCCACCCATCAGTCACTGGGACACAGCGTGTCCGTGGGCTCAGCAGACACAGGCCGTCCCGCATTCTGCTGTCTGTGAGGGGGCCATGCTCCGGTTGGGAATGTCTGGCTCACTGGGGCTCTTTCTCTGTTCACAGTTACTGCTAAGTCATGGGGGCTTTAAACAATCTGTGTACCTCTGTCCCCACACCAGCCCTGCCTACTATCTCAACAACTTCCTAAGTCTGCTCTTTTGAGACTTTCTAGTTTGTTCCTTTACCCTCCCCTCAACCAAGTGTAACACTGGCCTTCCCTCGGGCAGCCACACTGACCGCTCACTTACCTGATGGTCAGAAACACAGCGACGGATCGATATTATACAGAAGGCCCTCAAGGGGCAAGATGGCATCGTCGACAGTCAGGACCTGGAGTTGAATCCTGGCTTTGTAACTTGCCCTTGAACATGTTACCTCCCCTGTGCCTCAGTTTACTCATTTGTAAAGTGGGGAAAACAGCATCTTCCCCCCAGGGGCACTGCACCGTTTAAGTACGTTCCACGCGGATGTGCAAGTGCTCCATCCTGCTGGCTCATACTGCGCTGTTGTAAGTCCGCGGAAACCGTGCTTTCCACACGAGGGTCTCACCTTTCTGCGTCCTTGGCCACAGGGTGTTGGGCTGTTGCTGCTTCTCCCCAGCCAGCCGGGAGCTGTCCTGAGAAGCCGGGGGCAGCCTCTGCCAGAAGGCAGAAGCGCCGGGCACTCGGGCGAAGGCGTGGGTGGGCACTTTTCAGAACCAGAGAACCAGAGTCTCCAACCATCTTTTGGGGCCCTGGTTGTGACCTCCTGGGAGACGGCAGGATTAGGAGGGCTTGGCAGAGTCTTGAGTTTGAATCCGGCTCCAGTTCATAACTGTGACTTTGGGGGGCGTACTTAACTCTTGAGCCTTGGATGCAGCGACACAGAAGATGCTCAAAAATGTGGAAGGAAGAACCGGACGGAGTGATGACGGTCATGTCCAGAAGGGGCCCAAAGGAGGAGCCTGGGCCCCTGGACATGCGTGGTCCCTTGGTCAGGGCAGTGGCAAGTGAGCGAAAACAGATAGAAAAATCAGCAAGTTGTTCGCTTATGAAATAGAGGGGTAGCCCGACCTGCAGACCCCGAGGGACGTCTGCCCTATTCCTCCCCGGCTCCGCACAAGGCCTGGGTACCTGGATCCGAACCGCCTCCTGCCCTGGACAGAGGGGCAGTGCTGGGTGACCGTGGAAGCCTTTGTGCCCGCAGATTATCTTGAAGTCTCTCCCTGCCTCCCCCCATTCTTGATACGAAGACTTTCGATTTCTGTGCAGGGCCATGCAAGCTCCTTAGCTATCACTCACCTGTCAGCTGCCCCCCCGGGTCCTCCTGCCCCACCGCCCGCACTCCCTCGGCTCTCCGGCACCAGGTGTCCTCTGAGCGGGGCGGGAGGGGGGTGCCTGGATGGAGGGGTGGGTCAGACACAGGCCTGTGCAAGCCCCGCATGGGCCCCTCTAACTGGGCTCCACCCCCGCGTCCCCTTCTTTTCACTCACCACAGCATCCGCAGAGGGGCTGGTGAAAATGCCACCGCAGGGCACCCGCTCCGTCCCCACAGGAAGCGGGGGGATGTGAGGCTGATTCCATCCCGCGTGGGGGCCGCTCACGATGGCCAGTCTCGCCTCTCGGCCCCGGGGAGGCTCAGCTGACCCTCCGGGGACCTGCGGAGTCCTGTGGCCCGCGTGGAGCTGCCCTGGGAGCCGGCCAGGGGTCAGCCTCCTGTGGGCCCAGGCGCCCCCCCCGCCGCCCTCCGACCCCCAGGGGGTGCGCTTGGCTCCCCCGGGATCCCCGTTGTGACAGCAGCGTCCTGAGGGGCTTCCACCTCAAGCATTTCACCGCTTGCAGGATGGGCTCGAAATCCTTGCTCCCAGCCAGACCTCAGATCCCTGAACCGTGAACACTGGACGTTCCACGGGCTTCTAGGGAGGTGATTCGGGTACCTTGGGTGGGACCTTCCAGAAGCCCTCCCACAGCCCTCCCAGTTATTCAAAGCCGGCCAGACCCAAACCAGGAGGGGCCTGCGAGGAGGGACTTTTCTGAGCCCTGCAGGGCGGAGGCGGCCTCTGGCCACAGAAGGATGCCGGGAAGGAAGAGTGTTGGCCACGGCTCGCTCGCTGCGTACCAGTCCCCACGGCCCATGGGCCATCAGGCAGGGCCGGGGCAGCTCAAGCTCCAGGAACCACTTCTGGCCCAGGGGCCCTGTCGGTCATGGGATGGGATCCCTGCCCAGGGGGCGCCCTGGAGCAGGATGGACGAGAGCACCTCTGACTGTCCTTGTGCCCTGGGTGCCTGGGGAGCGCCCACCAACCTGCTTGCTGATGGCTGTCGTGCTTTACGTCGTGCTGGTCGTGGGGCCAAGTGGTGACATTGCTGCAGGGGACCTGAGCTGGGGACCAGCCACAGAGTGCTGTGGGAGATGGTGACAGGGTCAGACTTGACTGTTCATCACGAAAAACCTGCTTTGTGCAGACAAGACAAGGAGCCCTCCTGGAGGAAAGGCAGCACCTGTGAGCAGCTTAGCTTCACACACAGTTTGGAGACCTTGAAACGACACGAATGGAAGCCAGACTGGAAGAAAAATCAAGAAAAATAAATCTGGAGGCTACTAATAATGATCCAGGAGATGCCCTGCATCAGAATTCTCCTCTCCAGGGAAGCACAGAGCTGTTTTCAGAAGTAGGAGGAGGCTGGGGGAGAAAAGGGGGTCAGCGCATGGAACAGAGCAAAGCGACAGACAAGCCTGGAGGGCACGTGGGGCGGGGAGTCGGAGTCAGACTTGCCGCAGGGGACACTGGCCGCCCCCCGCTGGTTCCGCAGCTCAGCCCCAGGACGGTGGACATGAAGGGGGGCCGTGGACTTGGGTGGGAAGGCTCCGTCAGGAAGTGGAAAGCCCACAGAAGGCATGTCACAGGGAGTTTTGAAGACACTCACTGATGTGGCTCAGATACTTGAAAAAGTCTTGAGAAAAGACAAAAGCAAATATGTGCTAGAACAGCAGGGAAAGAAAGCCTCCCTTCATCCCTCCGCCGGCTTGTGGGGCTGACTGAGTGGCAGGTCCTGGGTGCGGGTGTTTGGAGGCCTCTCCTGCAGACCGAGCTTTCGTACATCAGCTCTTGGCTCCGTTGTTCCACACGTTGAGATTTCTCTTCGCTTGTTCACTCGTGAAACTCTTGCCATGAAGCCCAAGTGAAGAATGGGAGCTTTCCGGATCATTTAAAATCCCCAGAGGAGGCTTCACTGCAGAGTAAAACAGCGATAGGTGCGTCCATCAGATCGTTATGTTGTACACCTTGAACTGATACAATGTCATATGTCAATTGTAGCTCAATAAAACTGGACAAAAAATAAAATTCATAAACTTCCATAAAAAATTAAGTTTGGGGCGCCTGGGTGGCTCAGTTGGTTAAGCATCTGACTCTTGATTTCGGCTCAGGTCACGATCTCGGGGTCGTGAGACTGAATCCCATGTCGGGCTCTGTGCGGAGCATGGAGCCTGCTTGAGATTCTCTCTCTCCCTCTCCCTCTGCCCTTCACCCATTTTGCCCATTCCTCCACCCCCGGCGTTTGGAAAAAAGTATTTAAAACAGGCTTGGCGTTCACCTGATGGGGTTGGTGTGTCTCATTCTCGCAGCTCTGTAGGAATCAAGTTCTGATCCCTGAGTCCGAGAACTCCTTTACTCTGAGGGAAAAAAGTCAACTTACATTAACTCATGATCACATGAAGAAAGCTTGTGCTGGGCACAGAACCTGGATATTAAACATTTCCCATTTTCTTTTATGATTCTCTTAAAAAAAAAAAAGTCACAGAAAGTGAAAGGTAGGAGTTCCAGCAGAAACTGCATAAAGATGAAGAAATGAATCTCTACTGACATTCAGTCAAGAATTAATTCCCTGTGTAAAGAGAAAGGGGAATCTTCCTGAAGCAACTTAGAAGGTCAGACACATCTGGGAACAGCTGTAACCTGGTCAAGAGACAAAAATTCTTCCAGAAACAGCAGAAATCCTCAGCAGCCTTTCCCGAGGCCAGCTCATTTCCCATGAGAGAAACACAGTAATTTAGGAAAAGAAAATGCAGACTTCAGACAAAAGTTACTCAGAAGGAATTAAAAGCTTAATGTAGGTCCCTAATACCTTAGGTGAAGCATCTGGCAGAGGCCCAAGAGGCCCAGCAGGGAATCCTCTGGAGCCAGACTCCTGAGGAAGAAGGAACGTGGAGCTGTGATGATACAGGGACCCAGGGTGCGACCACGTCCCCCAGAGACTCAGGCCCTCTGGAGAGGGGACCCTCCACCGAGTGTGTCCATCGTCCTGATGGACGGGCAGACCCCGATGCTCGGACACTCACCTACCCGGAACCACGGGCCGAGATGCTGGTCTTCCCCTCGGACTCAGATGTTACCCAGGCCCAAGAGGTCCCAGGGACCGAGCCTAAGAGCACCTGTCCTTCCCTACATTCAGGAAAACAAGGACGCTGCCCTCCAGGAACTCTCTCCTCCAGTGATCTTTGTTGGCCCAACACATACTCCACTGACAACAGAAATGTCTACACCAGATGCTGGCTTCCACCTCCGTCCACAGTCTGAGGTAGTGACTTGCCTTCTGATGCGGCAGCTGGACGATCCCGAACCTTACCTAGATAGCTTTATCTCTGCACTAAAGTAACTGAGTTTTTTTCTCCTTTAGCTTTATTGCGTTTAGTTCAGAGATTATACAGTGGTTCAAATTAGAATCTTGATGAAATTATTCTTAAAATAATGATTAAATAACTGAAGAATATTTGAATGTGAATCTTATAACTTAAATGATTCCACTTCATCCTATTTGTGGGTAGTGTTAATACATAATTTTTGTTGTTACTAAGTCTGTTAAAATAATCCATTAATAAAGCAATAATTTCTACGACAATTTTGACAACTTTTCTCTTGGTTTTATTGCCGCTATTTACAATCCTTTGGGGCTTCCTTTACAGTTATATTTGACGTAAAAGTGAATCTTGGGGCACCTGGGCAGCTCAGTCGGTTAAGCCTGCCTTCGACTCAGGTCATGATCCCAGGGTCCTGGGATCAAGCCCCATGTCGGACTCCCTGCTCAGCAGGGGGCCTGCTTCTCCCTCTCCCTCTGCCCCTCCCCCTGCTCGTCTCTCTCTTTCACTCTCAAATGAATAAATAAAATCTTTTAAAAAAGAGAGTGAGGGGCGCCTGGGTGGCTCAGTCGTTAAGCGTCTGCCTTCGGCTCAGGTCATGGTCCCAGGGTCCTGGGATCGAGCCCCACATCGGGCTCCCCGCTCTGCAGGGAGTCTGCTTCTCCCTCTCCCACTCCCCCTGCTTGTGTTCCTGCTCTCTATGTCAAATAAATAAAATCTTTAAAAAAAAAAAAAGTGAATCTGTTTCCTTTTTTCTGGGTCTAGAGAATGTGAGGGTGGAAGACAGATTTTGGTTGGTGCCAGGTCACTCACTAGGGGACCTGTGCTGAGAGTACTTGAGGATTTCAGAGTTCATTTCTGTAAATCAAGGGCTGGATTTCGTCTAGTTTTTAAGACTAATGTATTTGTATAAATGAGTTTTCATTTAAAAAAATTTTAAGATTTTATTTATTTGACAGAGAGAGACACAGTGAGAGAGGGAACACAAGCAGGGGGAGTGGGAGAGGGAGAAGCAGGCTCCCCGCGGAGCAGGGAGCCCGATGCGGGGCTCGATCCCAGGACCCCTGGATCATGACCTGAGCCAAAGGCAGTTGCTCAACGACGAGCCATCCAGGTGCCCCTCATTTAAAAAATTTTTAATTTACACTTTTGTCAACTATAACTCAATAAAATATAACATTTAAATGAAAGGCCTAGACAGTGACATCAGCCAAGATGGAGGACTAGGAAGCTCCGGGCCCCCACCCCCCCCAGACGCAGTAGACAACTCCAGACTGGCTGAAATACCATCTACAAACATCTACAGCAAGCAAGCAAATGCCCAGTCAAGAAAAAGCCACATTCGCAATGATAGGAAATTTCAGTGTTTTCACTCACCCTTGCCCCCGCCCCACTCCCTCCCTGGTGTGGCATGGCATGGTTTGGGGGAAGGGCAGCCAGGTCCCCTTAAGCCTCCAAACGGGGCCACCCAGCGAAAGTCTTCCTCTGCACAGAAATGGTCTACAAGACCTGGGACATTTTTCAAATGCCCAATATTCAACAAAAGATCACAAGGCAGAAACAAGAAAACATGGTAACCACAAATAAAATACCTGTAGGATATACACAAAAGCAAATGAGAAAGGAACCAAAATGTCCCTACAGAAAAAAAAAATCACCTGAACACAAAGGAAGGCAGTAATGGAGGAAAGGAGAAGGGAGAAGGCTGTAAGACACAGAAAACAAATAAAATGGCAAAAGTAAGTCTTCTCCAATCAGTACTTAGTTTAAATGTAAACGAATTAGGGGCGCCTGACTGGCTCAGTTGGAAGAGCATGCAACTCTTCACCTTGGGGTCATGAGTTTGAGCCCCACGTTGGGCGTAGAGATTACTTAATAAAATTAAAAAGAAAATGTAAATGAATTTAAACTCCATAATCAAAAGACACAGATTGGCAGAATGGATAGAAAAGCAGGGTCCATCCGGATGCCGTCCACACAAGACTCACTTTAGATATAAGGACGCACGTGGCTTGAAAGTAAAAGGATGGAGGAAGGTATTCTGTGCAAGCGTAATGACAGGAGGACAGGGGTAGCTAGACTGATGTAAGACAAAATAAACTTCAGGACAGAAACTACTCAAGAGACAGAGAACAGCATCATATAACCAAAAGGTCAGTTCGCCAAAAAGATCGGAGAGTTACAAACATATATGCATCAGACGTCAGAGCTCCGAAACATCTTAAGCAAACACTGACAGTAATCGTGGGAGAGTCTAATACTCCGCTCTCAGTAATACACAGAAGCAGCAGCCTGAAGTTCAGGAATGAAAAGGGGACTTGAACGACACTGTAAACCAATCGCACCTAACGGACACATACAGAACACCATCCGACATAATCTCATATATAGAAAAACCTAAGAAAATACATAGCAAAAAACTGTTAGGACTAAAAAACAAATACATACCACCTTCCTAAGGAGCCTTTTAGGCATTTTTATCAAATCAGTCCCCCAAACAAGGGAACCATACTACTTCAGTTAAGAGAGTGTGGTCCAGGGGCGCCTGGCTGGCTCAGTCGATGGAGCGTGCAACTCTTGATCTTGGGGTCATGAGTTCGAGCCCCACGTTGGGTGTGGAGGTTACTTGCTTTCATACATACATAAGAAAGAAAATATGGTCTAGTGTAAAAGTAATACTGTGTTGTGAAGTTAGCATATACAGAAGTAAAAAGTATGATGTCTACAGCACAGAGGAAGGGAGGGGAGAAATGGAAGTTACCGCTGTAGGCCTCTGAGGTAGGTGATGTGTGTTTGAACACAGACTCTGATACGTCCGAGAGGAATATGGTAACTCTTGATAATTCACTAAAAACAATGCATGTTATCCAGAAACACACAAAAAATTTTATCACTACTTTCATGAGGTGTAGCAGTCAAAATAGTCCTGAATTATATTTGGTAGAGTTTTAAGATTTTTCATCTATTATCTATGCACGATGTAGGTCCACTTTTTTTTTTTTGGACTCATCATTAACTTTTGGAATTAAAAATAAGCTAAAGGTAAGAACTATCTTACACGATTATACAGAATCCCATATAATTATGGCTTGTTTAGTATTTCCCAAACTCTTCTGTCTTACAGACCAGGAGAACATACCAACCAGAACTGAGACTGGTATATAGTAATTAATTTTTTAGTTTGTCAAAGATAACATTAAAAAAATTAATAACCTATCACTAGGATTTCAAGGACATTTTAATAGCAAAACTTTTCATGATAAGACTCATTGATTGTCCTTTATGAACCTCACTTTGGTGCATCGATTTTTCTCATCTTTCTACTGATGGGCAAGAATTTCTGCACCAGCTCACGGTGGGTTCATAATCCAGTGTTTGTTATCCCTGGTTTTCCCCCTACTCTCCCATCCCTCATTAGCTGGTTCATTAACCAGGGGTGGCCCATGTGTCCATCAAAATACTCGTTTCCCCTCCCAAAGTACCCCCACCACCTTTGCAAGCTGTCTTCCTCCACACTTCCTCCCCTATCTTCCTCCAGGCTTCTTGAGCTCCACCATTTCCTTGAGACCCAACTCACATCTTTTACCTCCCACGATCTTTTTTAAAGTGAAGCCTTTCAGAGAACCTTTAGTCAGTTCTTATTTTCAAGAAACTAAACTAAAGCCTCCTAGCTTGTCAGGCTTTTTACCATGTTTGTCCACCTAAGAAAATTTATGCCAACACTATCTTAAATGTCTTTTCTTCCTGATAAAAACAAACAAAAAGACCGTCTGAACTAAAAAACGAATTCAGGGAAGCTGCGGGATACGATATAAACACGCAGAAATCAGTTGTGTTTCTGTAGGTGAACAACGAGCAACCCAAAGATGAAGTTAAGAAATGGTTCCATTTGTAGCAGCATGAAGAAGAACAGGAATAAACTTCACCAGCAAAATGAAACACTTGTACGCTCAAAACTGTAAAATTACAAAACGAAAAATTGAAGAAGACACAAAAGAAATGGAAAGACATTCTGGGTTCACGGATTGGGACACAATATTGCTAAGACGTCTTTACTGTCCAATAGGATCTCCAGATTCAATGCAACCCCTGCAAAAATCTAACAACACTTTGGCAAAACCAGAAAAATCCCCCTGAAAATTCATAGGGAATCTCAGGGACCAGGCCCCCAACCAGCCAGAACAATCTTGAAAAAGAACAATGTTGGAGACCTCACACTTCCTGATTTCAAAACACACACCAAAGCTATAGTCATAAACGTAGCTTGGTACTGACATAAAGACAGACATGTGTAGGGGGCACCTGGCCGGCTCAGTTGGAAGAGCATACGACTCTTGATCTCAGGGTCTTAAGTTAAAGCCCACATTGGGTGTGGACATTACTAGAATGAATGAATGAATGAATGCTTAAAAAATAAATAAGATGGACGTGTAGACCAATGGAAAAGAATGGAGAACCCATAAACCCCTCATGTATGGTCAAATCGACCATTCCGCGGAGGATGGCACTTGGGGACAAATGGCACTTGAAAAACTGGTATCCACATGCCAAAGAATGAGTTTGAACCTCCCTACCTTATGGACCAAAGATTTAAACAGAACAAAACTATAATAGTCTTAGAGAAAACCTAGGGGAAAAGCTTCGTGACACTGGGTTTGGCAATGATTCCTTGGACATGGCAACGAAAGAAAACTAGATAAACTGGGCTACATCAAAGTGTAGAACTTATGCGTGAAAGGAGCACTATCAAGAGTATGAAAGGCCTGCCCACAAAATGGGAGAAAGTGTGTGTAAATCCCAGAAGTAGGTGTGAATCCTGTAAGAGGCTAGTATCCAGAATATATAACATCTTTCTACTGATGGGCAAGAATTTCTGCACCAGCTCACGGTGGGTTCATAATCCAGTTCGTAACTTAAAAAAATCCAACAACCCAGTTAAGAAATGGACAGAAGATCTGAATAGATGTTTCTCCAAATGGTCAGTAAGCTCATGGAAAGATCGTCAAAATCACTAATCACAAGGAAAATGCAAACCCAAACCTCAATGAGACGGACGCCACCCTGCCCCCATTCGGATGGTTGTTACAACAAAGAAAGGAAACAAGCGTTGACGAGGATGTGGAGAAATTGGAACCTGTTTACACCACTGGCCGGGGTGTAAAATGGTGCAGTTGCTGGGGGAAACTGCATGGCAGTCCTTCAAAAAATTCAACACAGAATGACCACATGATGCAGCAACTCCACTTCTGTGCCTGTTCCCGAAGAACCGAGCGCTCGAGTCCAACAGATGCTGGCAGGCCCGTGCTCACGTAGCATCATCCACAATAACCAAAAGCGCTCCGTCGATGGGTGAGAAGATGAACAAGATGCCTCATGTAGATGCAACACAGAAAGGAAGGAAACGCTCTCACATGCTGTAACACAGACGCACCCTGAGGATGGATGCTGGGGGAAGCACGCCAAG
Organism: Mirounga angustirostris; assembly: GCF_029215605.1. Taxonomy (NCBI): domain Eukaryota; kingdom Metazoa; phylum Chordata; class Mammalia; order Carnivora; family Phocidae; genus Mirounga; species Mirounga angustirostris. Next base: position 174,445,548 of record NW_026991713.1, read on the forward strand.
CACCACCAGACAAGTACCATACGGCACTACTTACAGGAAACTCCCAGAGTAGACACATCCACGGGACACAAAGTAGAAGCAGAAACTCAGAAACTGCCGGCGGCGGGGGGTGGGGGTGGGGGGGGTAGGCTTGTGTTTAATGGAGGCAGAGTTGTCCTTTTGGGAAGATGAAAAAAAGTTCTGGAGAACGGAGGGTGGTGGGGGTTACACGAGCATGTGAATGCTGGACGCTTAGAAATGGTTAAAATGGTGAATTTTATGTATGTTTTCCCATAATAAAAGTGTCTAATAACAGTACTTACCTTGCAACATGCTTGGGGAACCTGGGGCACACGCCATGGAGGGCCCCCATAAACAGACCCGGTCTCTGGCCTCCCCGCTCCAGGTGCCCGACCTTCCACTTACGGATGGAGCGCAGAAGGGGCAGGAGCTCCACTGAGGAACACTCTTCTGCCCTCGCTGTTCCAAGGCTGGTTTTCCTAGAAAGCGGGGCAGTGCCGAGGGCGTGGTGTGAGCGAGCCTGGCCCAGAGCCCGGGGCCCTCAGTACGCCAGCCTCCCTCCAAACACTGACCACACGAGTCTGCCACCCCCGGGTTCTGCAGCTGACTCCCCCCTCTGAGCTGGGAACCCCTTCTCTGTGGAGAGCCCCCCCTTCAGGGCTCAGGGACCACCTACCTCCCAGGACCGGTGACCCGGCAGCAGCCCCGAGGTGGGGAAACCAAGCCCAAGGGACCAGATTCGAGGGCATGTTTCCTACCGTCAGAGTCGGGACCAGCCTTCCTCGTCACCATTGCAGAAGTTGCAAGCTGAGACCCCTCCCAGGTGTCATCTGCTCGTCACCAGAGAACCACCGAGTGTGGCTCCTGCCGGGCCCGGGGCTCGGTCCCCGAGGGGCTGAGGGAACACCTCACAGAAACAAGCATTTCCACACACATTAAGGGATGGCACGTCCTTTTATAAAATATTTATTCTAAAAAAATCACACTGTACAAATTTAGATAGAACATTCTCAATGCTCCTATTTATAAAAACGTGAACATAACAGACTGGAGTGAACCAACAAACTTTTGCGGCTGTTTTCTTTTTAAATTAGGCCGGAAAAAAGTGTTTTTCCAAGTACAGTGACAGAAAACGTGTCGAAGGCGCCCAAGAACCAGCCGATGAAAAGCGTACCGTTCCCCTGCCGCTCCCAGAGCTCACGCTCTCCCAGTGGGGTCTGACCCCACACACACAGGACAGGCGTTCCCACGGGGCGAGGGAGGCCTTGCTGACCCGCGTCAGCCGCTCGCTGAGCCCCCAGAGCCGAAGTTTGTGCTGAGAGAAAAGCCAGCACGATTTGCTCATAATTTCCTGTTTCTCTAACAAAGTGGGTTTTCCGTACACCTGTTATAAAGTCTGTACAAAAGCACAAAGCTCCTGTGAGGTGTTACTTCTGAGTTAAAAATGGACGACAGAGAACCGTCTTCTACAGTTGAAGCTGTACATTCACACAGAGGGAGAAACACGGTAAAAAATCCACGAAGCAATTCCAGGCCGGGGAATCCTGGTTTCTGGAAGGGGACCGCAGAAGCTCGGACGTCTGCGCTCTGCCCTTGCTGACGGCCCGGCCCCCGTCCCGGGCGGGCGGCGCCCCTCGGGCCACGTCTCCCGCTGCCGCGCGAGCCCAGGCCGAGGGCCCTCACAGCCAGGGGTGCCAGGCGGGGTCCATGCGGCACAGGTTGTCCAGGCTGTTGGCGGCGGCCACCAGCGTGTTCACTTTGCTCTCCCCGCCTTCGAACTGGGCCAGGTTGTGCAGGCGGGTCATGATGGCCGTGACCGCTTTCTGCACCAGGGACACCAGCTGCTGGCTGTCCATGTTCTCAGGCTGCCCAGCGGCCGAGAGTGGAGAGGAGGTGTCCTCCTGCGTTTTTTTGTGCCAAGCGATGATCTCGTCCCGAAGCACCGTTTTCAGAATGCCGTCCACCTGCAAGAGGAGAGAAGAAAATGGTGCTGGCTGATCCAAGCACAACCCGGAGGGGCGGCTTCCTGACGAGGCTGGGCCTGGCCACGGCAGGCCACAGTGCCCAGGGCCTCGTCGATGCACCAGGGAAGCCGCCTGGGGTCCAGCAGTGGCCGGCCACAAGGCACAGCTTTTTGGTCTGAGCAGGGCACGCGGGTCCCATGGCACCTGCTGCTGACACACTGCTTCCTGGTGCCAAATGTCTGCTTCACTCCACGCATCTGAGCACCTGTCGAGGGCCTGTTCCCGGCACTGCAGCCAAGAGTGAACAAAACAGAAACCCCAACAGCCCCTTGCCCTTAGGGGGCTTTGCTCCTGACAAAGACATGCCCGACATTCCCTGTGGTGATGGGTACTGAGCAGAAACAGCAGCTGAGCCGGGCTCGGAGCGGTTCTGGGGGAGGGCGGGGTTGCTGGTGACGAGGTCACATTGGGGTGAGACAGGAAGGAGTCAAGGACGCAAGGCATGTAGCTGTCACACGACCTGTTTCTCGGGCCAAGGAGAGCCACCCTGGGCCTCCGCGTGGCCACAGCAGACTCTGGGCTCTAGCCCCAGCTCCACCACTTCTGGCCTGGGTGGCCTTGGGAGAGTTACTTTGCCCTCTGTGCCTCAGTTTCCCCATTTATACACAGGGCATAGTAATAGAGCCTCCCAAAGGTATTTTTAGAAGAGATTCCCATACAAAATGGTCTACGTTTTAGCCAACCTACTGGCATTCTCTACATTTAGGCTGTTAGGAAATTTGGGTCCAGAGTTTGGAGACAGTCTGATTCCTTCCCATCTACGCTGCACTGTCTACACAAAGAGGAATGCATGGCATTATCCAAGTTGTAACAGGCCTTTGAAATATGGGGAGCCGCCTTCATTCTTTTTAGTTTCCAAATAGATGCCATTCTAAGGACTGCCCTATGATTGCTCCCAGGAGTGTAACATTTCAATCTACGTGAGGACTTCCTATTTCAAGCCTTATGCCGCAGGTAGGTGACCGTGAACTCGCTGCATCAGAGCACAGACTGCTCCTCACGGAGAAATCCCGGGGCTATTTTTACTCATGTTCATACTCATGCTTTCCCCAAAAAGCACTCCCCACTGATGGACACGTGCAACCGAGCACTGAAAAGCACAAGACGTGTATAACGTAAAGTCTGTGTTCCCAGTTAAACAGTTAGCTAATAATTTTAAAATTTCTCTGAGTAAACGCTTTTGGAAATCGATAGGTATCTGAAGTCCTCTTGAGACACAAACTGCTCATCAGTGGAAAAAAAGAAAAAAGAAAAGAGGCACAAGTGATCTCTCCAGTTAAAAGGAAAGTAACTTGCGTTCAGTCCCCAGTTGTGAGGAGAGAATTACTCCGGTGGTGAAGACAGGCTGGGAGTCAGCGTGAACTGGATTCGAATCCCGGCCTGTCCTCCCCACTGGCCTGAGCGCCTTCCCTGCCCTCACTCCCCATCTGTACGGCCTCCCGGAGCATCTGACGGGAAGCCGCCCAGCAACCAGGGACGGGCGGCCGGGGGAAGGCACCGGGGCCCCTGGCCTGTCACCGCGACAGAGCCGCCCCATGGCTTCCTGTGGCCGAAGGTGTCCTGGGACTCCAGGGTGTGCCTTGCACGTCACAGCCCTTTAGGCCCCGTAACCACAGTGCGAGTAAGATGGGTGCCATCCTGCGGACAACACCTCTGCCCTTTTATTTTTAAGTAATCTCCACGCCCAGCGTGGGGCTCGAACTTGCCACCCGGAGATCAGGGGTCGCAAGCTCTACTCATGGAGCCAGCCAGGCGCCCGTCTTCCACCCTTTTATAGCGGAAAGATTTATATACACGCAAAACGGAAGGCAGCTATGAAACCAAGTAAACAAAACCGATGAGCAACAGTCATCGCTGGGAAAATCATCCAATAGAGGCTTCCAAGTCCTTTGTGTAAAACTGGTTCCTCAACATCCTAAATGCTTTCAGACAACAAACATTTTGAAACACTTTTTCCAGAAAGCAGCAGCTTGAATTGCGCAGCAACAATGGGCTTTCTCCCCGCTTACTAGCCGACCAGCAGCCTGTAGGCCGCGTGGTGTTTGAGCGACCCCGTGTGCGGTGCACCAGCCATTGTGGCCTACCTTGAAGTTGGGCTGGGCGAAGCACCGGGCCACGGCGATCATGGAGGCCGTCAATGGGCCGGAGACGCCGATGGTGGTCAGGAATTCGGAAATGTTGGGGGTGAGGCGGAAAGGGACGGGGCGGTTGGCATCCAAGTCTCCGGTTGCGTCGTTTATATCAAACCGAAAGTAGGCCACATTCAGTTTGCCAGTGTCCTAAACACCAGAAGGAGACAGTCTCAGAACTCACACAGCACGATGCAGATGCTGAAGGAGAGGCTCTGCCTGGTGACACCCAATTACCTGAGCGATCTGTAACATCTCGGGGTTGAGTCTATTCAAATGCAAGACGAATTCTGCAAAGCCAATGAGTGCAAGCTGGATGGTGAACATCTTCCGGAACGTCCAGTAGTCCGTGGCGTTGGGGAACGTGTGCAGAGCCCACTCTTTCAGCATGCTGCGTGGCACCATGTTACTCTGAACTTCTTTGAGGATGTCTCGAAGGACCTGAAATGATATATCACTCCACCATAGCTTCCCTCAAACTTGTTTTTTTTCAAAAGGAAAACTTTCAAATTGTAATTTTGTACTTACTTGGCACCAACAGAGTGAATTCTGTTGACAAATACATATGTGATGTCGTTTGACTAAACAAGGGGATGTCAATTTTCCTCTAGGGCTCAGGTCGTATGCTTAAAGCAACAAGAGAGCCATCGAATAAAAGCCTTAGCTGCACGATGTGTGGTATTTGTTTTACCAAGAATTTAGATAAAATCCGAACACTGTAACTTGTTAACTACAGGATATACTAGACCACTTTACAAAAAGAACAAACGAATAGTTGGATACCAACACTTCACACCTAAGACTACTAAAAACAAAAGTCTTATAAACTGAAGGAGCTAGTTTCTTAAAGCAGAGCAGATGTTACACAACACTTCACACTGAATTTCAGTGTTTCAAACACCACAAATTCAGAGACAGTCTCAGTAAAAACTTTAACTAGAGTTAATTTCGTTCTTGTTAGACCAAATGGTAAAGGCACAGGTCTATTCTGGGCTAAGTTCTACCCATAGAGAAGCCACTAGAATGCAGGCCCTAAGCAACCAAGAACCACGCAGACCATCAAGAACACTAGCACAAATCATAAAAATAAACTTAAAAAAAAAACCAAACAAAACATTTTCATATAAACTTTGGAAAATTTTTTAAATTCTGGAAATTAAAGGCTTACAACAATCTGAGTAGCTTTTAGTCAAGAAAGAAAGGCTGAATCTTAGTGACAGTGAGCTTTGCAGCAGTTTAATTACACTATTCCCCTCCCCTTTTACCCACCTCCACACTGGCCTTGAAAACCAACAACTTTGCAACCATGGCAGCTGTAGAAACCGGCAGCCTAACAGCCACTGGCATGGGCAAATGTGTTTAGTGAGCCCCCCAAAACCTCATCTCCAGAGAATTATCACTATTTAACTGGTCGCTTCCTAAAAAAAGCCCCATTCATTGGGCTTGTCTGTTGGACTGAACTCAGAGTTCAGTCAGTGAGGAGCATCCTATTTCAACTGAAGAGCATTTGCTGAAAACAATCAGTGACAACCATTTAATGCTGCAGATGCCCAAGGCAGTGATACCAGCTGGAGCACAAAAGATGAGGGCAAACAAGAGGAAGAGCTAGGGAATGAGACGACCACAAGAGGCTTTGAAGAGCTTCAACATATTCCTAAGAATCTAGAAGATCACTTGTATGCTCATGAGAAACCTCAGAAAGCCCTATGCTCTCACATGTGGTTGACCGTGAGACTACATAAACAGGAAGTGAAAGCTAAGGCAGAGATGTAAATTACTTGGACATGTTGAAGGCACCCCCTCACCACACAAAGAGGCCCTCAAAAAGGGGGAAAACGTACTGCTTCAAGGAATTTAAGAAAATCTCTGTCAAATCATTAGCTAGCTGAGCAGAGATTTCAATGGCTGCACATGACAAAAACAGACTTTACAAATTAGTCCAGGAAAGTCACTATAAACAAACAGCAACAACAACAAGCCTTGGGGAAAATTATCTCATTTCTAGAGTTGTCACCTATTATTAAAAATATCAATTTCTCAACAAAAAATCATGAGAAAAGCGAAGTAACAGAAAAACATAGCCAATACACAGTAAATAAAGTGAAATCACTTACATCCAGAACATACAACGAATTCTTAGAATCAATAATAGAAAGACAAATCATGTAATTTAAAAATGAGCAAAGGACTTGAATAGACATTCTCCAAAGAAAATATGCAAATAGCCAATTAGCACATGAAAAGCTGCTCAGTATCACTTGTTATCAACCAAAATGAATGAGAATGACTATAACCGAGAAGAATAATAACTGCTGGCAAGAACGCAGAGAAAAGAGAACCCTCATACACTGCAATCACCTGGGAAAACAGTTTGGCAGTTGATATAATGTTAAACATAAAACTTACCATGTGACCCATCAATTCTACTCCTAGGTATATGTCCAAGAGAAACGAAAACATACGTCTACACAAAAACATACACACGAATGTTCACGGTCATTAGCACTGGTCATAAGTCAAAAAGTATAAATAATCCAAAAGCCCATCAACAGACAAACAGATAAATTAAACGTGGTATAGTCACACAAGGGGATATTATTAAGCAATAAAAAGGAACAGACTACTGATACATGCTATAAAATGGGTAAACCAGGAAAACGTTATGCTAAGTGAAAGTGAGCCACAAAAGAGCACCTATTGGGCGCCTGGGTGGCTCAGTTGGTTAAGCGACTACCTTCGGCTCAGGTCATGATCCCACGGTCCTGGGATTAAGTCCCGCATCGGGATCCCTGCTCAGCAGGGAGTCTGCCTCTCCCCCTCTGACCCTCCCCCTCTCATGCTCTCTATCTCATTCTCTCTCTCAAATAAATAAAATCTTTAAAAACAACAAAAAAAAGAGCACCTATTGTAGAATTCCTTTTGTATCATAATGAAGAATAAGCACATTCACGAGACCGAGAGATTCGTGGTTTCCAATGTCAGGGGGCAGAGAAGAATAGGGAGTACAGGTAATGGGTATGAGGCTTCTTTTTGGGGTGATGAAATGTTTTAATTTTTTTTTCTTAAATAAGCTCCACGCCCAATGTGGGGCTTGAACTCCTGACCCTGAGCTCAAGAGTCACACGCTCTACTGACTGAGACAGCCAGGCGCCCCTGGGGTGGTGTCAACTGCACAACTCTGTGAATATACTGAAAACGCTGAATTGTACATTTTATTGTATTTGGGGGGGTGGAGAAGGAGAGACAGAATCTTAAGCAGGCTCCACGCCCAGCACGGAGCCTGATGTGGGGCTCAGTCTATCAACCCTGAGATCATGATCTGAAAAGAAATCAAGAGCTGGATGCTTAACCAACTGAGCCACTCAGGGACTCCTGAACTGTACATTTTAAAGGGTGAATTTTCTGGCAAGTAAATGATGTCTCAATAAAGGTATTAAAAAAAAAGCAAAGGATGAAGACGCAGCGTTAGTAAGGAAACAAGCTAGGGTACAAAGAGTAAGGGGCCATGAGACTGGCCTGTTCTGTACTGTTGCCAGCATCTCAGGCTGGCCCAACAGGACCCCACATGGTCTCTAAGCTGAACCAACCATCACCTTCATCAGTCACACGGCCGACTGTAAAACACTAGGAGACCCTCATGTCAGCAAATATTCGCAAATGGAGGTCATCAGTTTCCACAGTCAAAGGCAAATGCCGCCAAGAATACGACCCATTCATCTCCCACAAACACGTCAGAACTGTCCTTGGTCCACAGAGTGACCAGGCAGTGGCCTGGGACCTGATGAAGCTGTGACGCCAGTTCCCAAGGGAGGCCACAAGCTCTGTAGACAGAGGGACTGCATGCACGCAGGAAGCTGCACCAGACCCCAAGGCCTGGACTGCCTCAGGCCCTGCCTGTGCCCTGAACACTGCCTAGGCGGGCAAGACGAGCACCTTGTGGGCGCCATCTTGCTAAAAACGAAGTCTCCCAGGTCTCGGACTAACTGAAATGCTGACATGAGGATCCCCTAGTGTTTTATAAACAGCAGTGTGACTGATGAAGGTGATGGATGGTTCAGCTTAGAGACCGTGTGCGTGGGGTCCTGCTGGGCCAGCTAGACCTGGACGGATGGAGACAAGGACACAGCTTCCAGCTCCATGGCATCTCGCCCAGAAACTGCGAGGCCTTCTCGGAAGGCACAGGAATGACCACAGTGGCGTCTGGGGAGCAGGCCAGGAGAGCTGCCTCTTGGTGATGCACATGATCCCGTACAAAACCTCCTCATCCAGACCCCACACCTCCCCTACTTCCTGCCAAAGGCAGCAATCTGCAGGCGGGGAGGGCCCTCCGTCCAGGCCTCCTGTGGCAGGCACTATTGCTCCCTGCCAAGCGAGTTTCACCTCCCGACACAGTTGGGCCGACATGTCTCAGCGCTCACCGCTTTCTGTATTTTAGGAAGTGTTTATGGTACAGACACCGCACGTTACCTAATGCCCCAGCAGCAAACCCGATGAACGGACTACGCAGTGGATAAATAGCCTCATGTCCCTTTGACCAAGTTTGGCCGCCAAATGAGCTTCCCCTGAAGTTGCTCTGCAGCAAATGTCACTTCATTAGGGTCCGAGGCCACCTAATTTCTACCACCTCATGAGGCCAAGGAGGGAAAAAGGTACCTCTCGGCTGCCCGCGAGGCTGTAGGTGGCAGCTAGCGCTCCCAACCGCCCCGATTCGGTACCTGGTGGCTGGCCTGGGTCCCGCGTGCCTGCACCGTGGCCAGCCTGTCATAGTACCGGGAGATGGGGTTGTCGTGCTCAATGCCCTTCTTGGCACAGCGCTGCTTGTAGATCTCCACGAGGGAAAGAGAAGAGGGGTTGTCCTCCACGAGGCGCATCTGTGGGGACACCGCCACCACACGCGGAACTGGGGAGAAAGGAGAAGGCAATGGGAGCAGCCCGAGAGAACACGCCGGGGCAGCGCTCGAGCCCACTTCCAGGGCTGTCCCCGCTGCAGCTCACTCAGCCCTTGGTGAGCAGAGGACGCGGGGCAAGTCGGAAGTCACACACCGAGTCCTAACTCGGCACATGGCAGGAAGCCCGACCTCCTGGGTGACGGAGCCTGAGCTGCCATCACCTTGTGATTAAGACACAGGGGAACAGAAATTCTTTAGAAAGCCATCTTCAAAAAACCTAGAGACTCTGCCAACGGTTCACTCTTTAGAGGCCCTCCTTCACCGGGGTTCTATCAGCAGAGTTCAATCGTCCCCCTCACTCCACGGTGCCCGTCGAGTGTGGTTACGTTAACCTGCCTTCCAGTGTCGGCATGGCTGGCCCCCATCTTGGGGAAATTAGGAAAATGCTCCAGTCCTTTTCTGTGTTCTGTGGTTCAGTGACGGGAAGCTCCCAGAGTGAATCTGATCATTCCACCCAGTTACGTCGTGGAGCTGTACTGAGAGTGAGGCACATTTGGGACCCCGATGACCACTCTTGCACTGGACATGCCTTTTATGAAGCGGTTCATCTCACATGCTGATAACCTCCATTGGGACCGCACTTAACTAGAAAGTGCCGGGCGTGCCCGCCCTGGAGCCAGACAGCCCGCACTCACATCCCAAGTCTGTTTTCCCAGTGATGTGACCTCGGGAATGGTCACTGGACGGCTATGAACTTCAGTTTCTTCATCTATAAATAAAAGTATAACACGTACCCCATAGGGTTGCTGGCAGACTAAATAATACTTTAAAGATATTAGATCAAGGTAATATTACTAAGACTTTTTTTCTAAGTAAGCTCTATGCCCAGTGTGGGGCTTGAACTCATGACTCCAAGATCAAGAGTCATATGCTCTACCGACTGAGCCAGCCAGGTGCCCCTGAAGACATTTTGTTGAAGATATTTTGTAGAAAGCTGAGAAATGTCCTGAAGATAGCAAAGAAGGTAGCGAAATCAAGCTTGTCCAGCATGGGGTCACAGCAGCGAGCTGCCCGGGTGCTGCTGAGTGGTCCAGCGGAAGCTGTGGAGTCCCTGTGCCAGCACCAGCCTGTCCCTAGGCCGTTCTGACTGCCTGCACCCACGCTGGGCGTTCACGTGATTCTGGCTTCTAATGAGCCAGAGTGGATTCGGCCTAATGTCCGTTAAAGCACGACTACTAGCTTGCTGCCAAGACGTCACCCCACCAAGAAATTCCACAGTGACTCGAGGGCACTTATCTGAACTGTCGTTTGATGCTGACCAAGAGTTTGTTTCTTTGGAAAAAACAAAGAACCATCTACTGCCCCCAGATGTGATCCACGCTATAAATCCCATTACATACATGTTAACACGCATACGGTTTTCTATGGACTTGTTTTTGAGATCTACTTCTTCCTTTGGGGATGTTGAACTTAAGGGTAAGAGATTTTAGGTCAAAATGGGTTGGATTCTTAGTGGTCAGAAGAAAGCTCCATACGGGACTAGGTAACGTGCATTGCAATGGGCTCTTAACCTCAGAGATTAGATGCTAAACTGTTTTAAGTGGTTCTCTTCTCTGAATGGGATGACAGCTCACCCCTGCCCCCATTACAGACAGAAATGGGTCACTCACGAATCACCCACAAGTTGGTATGGAAACCCCTTACTCAGAGGCTGCTGGTCGCCGCATGACCAAGATTTCTAGGGCCTTCACGGGGCTTCTCGACTCTCCCTTGCGCTGCATTTCCCGCCGGGAAGGCACGTTCCGGCCGTGGCCACTCGGTGCAGTGTAAGCTCCAGGAGTCTGTCAACAAGCTCACACCACGGCCTGTGCTGAGCCCACGTTTCACCAGAGCACGGACGGACTCCCGGGCAGGGACAAACAGCCGTGGGCGCAGACACGGCAGTCCCTTTGCCAAACCAATACCCATGAGACACTCGTCTAGCAGCAAGGAGCCTAACGGCTGGGGAGTGGCTTCTTCTGGGAGCAGGGCCCTCATTCCAGAGCCTTTCCTGCTTGGTGTGCGTTGGGGCACTCTCAGCTCCCAGGAGACGGCACACGAGAAAACCCGCAAAGGCTGATGGGAGTGGCCGTGTACCCCAAAGGGCACCTCTCCTACCTGTGAAAAATAAGTGCCTCTTTGTGGTTTCCTTCCTCTTCTCCAGACAGGGGTTCAGCAGACGGAGCAGCTGCAATACGCGCTCCTCTCGCCGGGACTCGGTCAGGCAGGCGTCGTTCATGACGAGGTACGGGTAGATCTTGCCGTTGTGGCCGCGGATGTAGAGTCTCCGGGCTGCAGTGTTGTGCTTCTGCACGATCTCCACCCTGGGCATAAACCTACCCAAGCAGGCACACAATGAAACAGCAGCTCCCCGAGCCCTCAATTTCCAGTCCTTTTCTTTGAGAAAAAAAGGGAACTTTACAGGAAGGGCATCCGGAGTTGTCGCGGCCAGACTCCCGCAGGTACAGCCCTCACTCTGACAAGGTATGAATGGCATGACATTCTTCTAGGATGCGGGGAAGACCCCCTGGCAGAGGGGAAACGCAGAAGAGAAGAGGACGCTGCAGTTTTAAAACGATCAGCCACGGGGTCCCTCTTCAGGAGCTCAAGGAGCGCTGCTGATTGGCTCTGAGCACCCCAGCTGCAGAACTGGGGCGGGGGGGTGGGGACAGGTGCCCCGGGAGTGAGCTTGAGGACTACACACCCTCGTCCTCACCTCCCTCCCGTGAGCCAGGGAGCAGGGACGGTTGGCCAGAGGGGAGTCACATCTGGAGGACCAGGAAACCCGATTCTGGATGCACGAGGAAGCAGACTTCTGGGTCTGATTATGACCATTTGTTACAGCACTTCTGACATTTACAGTAAGATATAACATCTACTCTAATAAATCTTACAACTGTCCAATTCTGTTTTGAATACTGAGCTTTAGAAGTTTTATGGACTGGGTGACTTTGTCCAGTTCCGTGGGGATTCAGAAAAGGTTCTTTTAGAAGCAAAAGAAACACAAACTTGACTCAAACAAAACATTTCACCCATCAGTTAGGACAGACCCTTCAAGTGCCTGATTCCTGAAATCCGAGCACAATCTCCCATTCTCCCATTTCAGGGGCAAGGAGAGCATGGCGGTGGGGGGGGAGGGAACGAGCCTGGACGGCTGCACGAGGTCTGCCCTGAGGTCTGTCCCGCGGCGGGCTCGCCCGGGGCGGGGTGTGTTGGCGACTAACTGCCACGCTGGGCTCACTCACCGAGCAATCTTGATGTAATAATGTGTCGGCTTGGGCATCAGAAACTCCCCTGGAATTTCTACTTCCGCTGTCTGTGCTGAGAAATTGCTCAAAAACCGGCACTTCTCTTCTATGAGGAAGAACTTTGGAAGCTGCTTGGTTTTAGCCTCCAGGATTTTGATCCACTTTTTCAACTTAGAAATAAGATTGTGAAGCTTCATGGATCCTGGAACACTGAAGTCAAAATCTTCAAAATAAAAAATAAAATATAATTAAAAACAGTTTTAATCATCTGGGCTATCTGGAATTCACTACAAGATCATGCTCAAAAGCCTCCCAGGTAGGAAACAGGCATGTTTTATTTTACATCTTCTGACCTGGAGCAGAGAACATCTCAGTCCCTGTCACTCTTTAAAGTGTAAGTTGAAACCTGAGTGACTGGTCTACCAACCCCCAGACTGGAGGAGGGAAGGGGTGAACCGCCAGCAGGAAGCCTCACCCCCAGTCACCACAGGTCCCGCGGAACCCTCCGAGCCCACTGGGCCAGCCCTGAAGGTCACTGCCCTCCGCCCACCGGCAGCCCCGCCTGAGAGCAAGCCTCACACCTGGGAACCACGGCCCTGTGCCAAAAGCCAACACAGTAATTAACTTGAGGCTAAGGGAGAAAGAAACCAACCCCGGCGAATACTAAATTATAAATCAGTTCATCAGAAGAAATTAAGGCAAGGCACTTAAGTGACAAAAATGGAAACCATGCCCTTTTCATTTAAGCAATTAAAATACTCCTTATTGCTGTATATCTCAGATTTTACTGAGACTCGGTATTGAAAGGTCAATTAAACTGAAAAGCTCTTCTTTAAAAAAAGCGCCCGTTCCACACAGACGAGCACCAGGGGTCAAAGGGGCTCTGAGTTACTCCAACTTGCTGGAGCCCGAAGGTCAGGATAAGCCGAACCTTCTCTGTTGCAAATGGAGCCCGTGGAAGCCGCGGTCCCCTCGCTGACAAGGGCCGGGATCTGTGACAGGGCAGGGGCTGTTGCACTCAAGCGGAAAGGCTCTGTGGAGCCTCTCGCGGGCGCTCTTCTGCAGACCCAGGTGGTGTGGGGGGAGCCTGGTGCAGACTCCTGCCCCCAGTCCTCACTGCATCCTCCCCACCGCCCCTCCAGGGCTGCAGCAGGCTGGGCCAGGGCCAAATGCAGGGAAAGTGAGCGGGGGTCAACAACGTGCACGTGGAACCAGGGGCCGGCGGAGGCCCCATCAACACCCACACAGCGGCCCAGAGGGGCGGTGGCCATCCGGACGCCAGCGCAACCTCAGCACGCCCAGAAGCACTGCAGTCGAGGTGCTCAACTGTCCATCAGCACAGATACCCACTCTTAGCCCTATGGCTGCACCCGCCTCTGCCCTCAATCCCTAACTCCTGGCCACCACTAACCCATTCTCCACCTCCATCCTGACGTTATTTTACAAATGTTTCCTAAGTAAGGACCACGCAGTAGATGTCCTTTCGAGATTGGTTTTTTGCGCTCAGCATGATGTGAGGTTCATCCAGGTTGCCCTATCGCTAACTCCACGAGTATGGATGTGGCACACTTTGCTCATCCATTCTCAATTTGGTGCTTTTGCAAATAAAATGGCTGCCACGTTCATGTTCAAGTTCCTGCCTGTACGTTAAGTCCTCACTCCCTGGGATAAATGTGATGTACTGTCTCTGAACTTCTTCCACCTCCTTACTGGGGTGGGAGTCAGCAGCCAACAGAGGCGATTCTGCCCGAGGATGGAGGTGGGGTAACTGTCCTCTGTTGTGTGGACGGGAACGCGGCGCTGAAACACAGAGCCGGTCCTTCCTGGGAATGGAGGACCAGGGGCTGTGGAGCTCTGAGTTACGTATGAAATGCCTAGGCTTGGAAGAGGGTCAGAGCCTCATAGCGGTCTTCCTTCGAGTTTCTGGTTTTGTATTTTTTTATACCAAAATCCAAATGACTTGTCTCACTCTGAATTCTCTATTTCAGACTACGTTTGATTTAATGAGTGGACATTTTAAGATAAAGACATACTATCATTTGAGTAAAATAGGATAATTTCCATAAAATTCATCTCAGACTTTTCCTTTTTCAGGGAATAGTGACCAAACACATCATGTGAACGTCACGAAGAAAAAAATCTAGGGGCGCCTGGGTGGCTCAGTCGTTAAGCGTCTGCCTTCGGCTCGGGTCATGATCCCAGGGTCCTGGGATTGAGCCCCGTGTCAGGCTCCCTGCTCCACGGGAAGCCTGCTTCTCCCTCTCCCACTCCTCCTGCTTGTGTTCCTGCTCTTGCTCTCTCTGTGAAATAAATAAATAAAATCTTTAAAAAAAAAAAAAAAAAGAAAAGAAAAAATCTAAGATGATGGAAGCGCTTCTTCAGTGGAAAAAGGTGTGGAGGCTCATATTTTTTTGTTCAAAGAGCATCTTCTTCAAGGTGTGAATGCATCGGGGGAAGCTCCTCGACCTTAAGGCGAGTCCAGCGTTACCTTTAATGCCCCTCTCACACCATACGGGGAGGAAACCCGGGGCCCCGGGGCTGCCTGGAATGACAGCAGGACACGCTGTATCTCACATGGATCAAAAGAAAGTCATGGCTGTAGCTGCAAAGCATCCTTTGCAATTAGTGGGATAAATATTTTCTTTTACAGGATTTCAACCTCGTCTACACAGCACGTATTTCTAGCTGTGTTCTCCGTGATACGAGTTCTTAAAAGATACTTTAAACAACTAACAATGTGAACCATTATTCTATGGCTTAGTGTATCAGTATAGAAAGAATGTTCTGGAGACAGTTATAAAATTTAGTAATTAAACTAAAATGTTTCTTTTAGCAGGAAAATTGACCAGGCAAATCTTGTTTCCCATGATGATCACTCAGGGGTTGACACTGGAGACATAAAGGCCTGCAGAAGTTCCCCAGGTGGCCAGAGAGATGCTCTGAGAACTGGGGCTCACCTGGGCTCCTGTGTCAGTGGGGTGGTGGTGGGACACGGGTGGCAGGATCCCCTGCACCCAGGGGACACGGTGGCCTGTGTGTGCTCATGCTGTGGGAACCACGGCCCCTGTGTGGCAGGTAAAGACTGAGGCCAAAGGAGCTTGGACTCATCTGCCACCGATCACGCAGAGCTGGGGCCAAGATTCACGCTCCTGGGGGTCTCAGAAAATGCACGAACCCAAACCAGGGGCCAGTCATGATGATACAATCTCCTTGTCTTTCTGCCATCTGAATCCACTATAGATTTGAACTCTACTTGTCACATTGAGCCCTGTACCTTTGAGCCTGTCTCACCTCCCATCGTTCAGTTTTCCCACAAAAACCAAGTGGAGGGAGGGACGGGAGAGGGTAGGTTCAGCCTGAAACCCTCCTCTTCCTAACACCCGCCATCCCCTCCCGCGGAGCCTGGCTCCACATCTTCACCCTTCACTGAGTGAAGGTCTGTGCAGCCTCGAGCCGCTGAGTGTCACAGTGACCTCATGATCGGAGTCCGCATCTTAAACAGAGAACAGCAAGCTCAGCCAGGACCATGCTCACGAAAACGAGGAAATAACAACTAGCTGATTGTTAAAGACAGGAAGAAGAGTGAACAGAACCTTCTCTGGGATCAGGAAGGGACTCACCAGTTGTGAACTGGCCCTTCAGCTTCTGGAAGACGGGGTCCTGGGCGGTGGCCTGTGCCCGCCTGGCTAGAGACTCGGAGGCCGCACTGGAGAACATGGTCGAGACGTTGGACACGTTCTCCAGGCCCACCCCGAACGTGCTCACCAACTTCTTGACGAAATTTAGAGTGTGGGGGGTAATTTTGGCATCGGACACGGCTCCGCTTTTCTCAAATGCAACAGAGTAACATTTCGCCAGGCCCTGCTGGAGCTGCCTGAGAACCTGGTGGGGAGAGACCGGGGACAATTCACACAGCAACTCTCCAGGCCAGCAACTAGCCGACCGCAGAGCATGGACCCAGGACGTCCCACCCCCACTCCTGGCACACGGGGTAAAATCAGTGAGGACAACACAGAGGCAACCTGGGCGCACCACACCATCGGCTGTGCTTTTAACCATGAGGACCAAGTGTCCTCAACATTAAAACAAAAAAACCTCCACTTTTTTGGGGCATACACCTACCCTTCTGTTGATTAACGGAGGGAGAACACTGTCTATGCAGACAACTTTGCAGTCACAGCTGCGTGTCCACACGCACACATCAAGTAACAGTAACACAAGGCCGCCTCTTGGCCAACAAGATAAACATCTAGATAATAAGGGCTCATCCTTTTGTCATCAGCTTATGCAAACACCATTAAGCAGAAAGGCTGGCGGCTGAAAAGCTCCCTGAAAAACTCCGTTATCTACATCACAGCCACCACTCACACCCAACCCCCGCTGCGCACACCCCACGGCCCCACTCACACCCCACCCCCACCGCTCACACCCCACAGCCCCACTCACACACACGGCCCCGCTCACACCCCACCCCCGCTGCTCACACCCCACCCCCGCCGCTCACACCCACGGCCCCTGCTCACACCCACGGCCCCGCTCACACCCCACCCCCACCGCTCACACCCCACAGCCCCACTCACACACACGGCCCCGCTCACCCACAGCCACGCTCACACCCACGGCCCTGCTCACACCCCACCCCCGCCGCTCACACCCACGGCCCCGCTCACACCCCACCCCCGCCGCTCACACCCCACCCCCGCCGCTCACACCCACGGCCCCTGCTCACACCCACGGCCCCGCTCACACCCCACCCCCGCCACTCACACCCACACCCCACGGCCCCGCTCACACCCCACCCCCGCCGCTCACACCCACGGCCCCTGCTCACACCCGCCGGCTCACACCCACAGCCGCTGCTCACACCCAAGGCCCCGCTGCTCACACCCACGGCCCCTGCTCACACCCGCCAGCTCACACCCACAGCCGCCGCTCACACCCAAGGCCCCGCCGCTCACACCCCACCCCCGCCGCTCACACCCACTGCCCCTGCTCACACCCCACCCCCGCCGCTCACACCCACGGCCCCTGCTCACACCCGCCAGCTCACACCCACACCCACTGCCACTGCTGGTTAACTGGTATTAGGTGGTAGTTAATGACAGCCCACAGACGTGAGCACAGTAAGCACGTTAAGGCCAGAACTGGCTTTCTCAATTTCATCTTCTTCAGGCATATCCTGCTTCAAATATTTGAGGCGACATCAGTACGCAGACATCAGCTATCTGCTCACTCCACTGTTCAATTCGACAGCACAGAACACAGACACGACCAGGCAGCTAATCTGAAGGGAAGACAGCGCACGGCACACGGACGACAGGTTCCCTCCACATACCTCTTCGTGCCAGTTTTCTCTGAACCAGACCATCTGATCGACGATGCCTTCCAGGGAAGACAGAAGGGTTGGGTGGAGCTCTCGCTGCATGTGCATGATTCGGCTGCAGCGCCACATGGGTGCTGTTGCTCTTATGGGCCCTGGATCTGATGCAGAATGGGACTGGTTACCCACTGAACTTGGCTGCTGCTGTCCAGAATCTGAGAGTAACACACACAACGCCAATGTCAGCGCAAAGCTGGCCCGATGCGAGAGCTCGGTGCTCTAGAGGACCCATCGGCCAAAGGAACGCTGGTTCCTGCAGGCGTGTTAACACATCATGAGACCGGTTCCCCAGGGACTGTGGGAGCCGCCCCGGCTCTAAGGAGACGTGCGCTGAGGGGCTCGGGCACAAGGAGCGCGACTGCCTACGACCTGGCCCCAGACGTTTCAGTGAAAAGCAGGAAGCGTCACGTCGAGAGAGAGAGAGAGAGAGAGAGAGAGAGAGAGAGAGAGAGCGCGCGAGCGCACAAACAGGGCCGTGTGCTACATGGTGAACTGAGGTGAGGGGGCGCGAGTGTTCACTGTCCTCTCCTAACTTTACTGTAAGCGTGGGCATTTTTTAAATGTTTGGAAAAAATATTTCACAATACATTCCTTGCAGATAGCTCAGAGAATCTAAAAGTAATTAATGAGCGATCTACATTTTTTCATCTAGGAAAGCCCAATTGTGTGTTAAAAAGGTATTTTTGAAAAATACAGTCATTTGCGGTGTGAGAAGTATGTTGTAGAACCCAAATGCCCATTTCTCTAGCTCTGGCTCACTCGGAATAAAAACACCCTAACTTTCAAAGGACCCAAACACCCATCTACGTAGGTAGACCCGTGAGGCCAGAGCTGGAACGTGCCGTGAGGTCTCCCGACCAGCCCAGCTCCTCAGAGGGGGTGCTACCATGCCCAGTGGATCAGGTCACCTTCTCACAGAGTCTTTGGCCTCGAAGCATGAACATCTGGGTGTTAAAAATGGCCTGAAGCAGATGGCACTTTAACGATTTACAAGATACCATGTGTAGTGGGCAACAGAAACCACTGATAAGTTACTTCTTACATACGAGAACTATTCAGGACAGATTAAAACTCTTCTATCTGAGTGAACCTGGTAAGACTGATTTCTATGCTGATTCTTCTGACAGCTGAGAACATTATAAACTAAATGACATACATAGTAAATGACGTTTATACTGTTTACCAGCATGCATTATTAAACTTTGTAATTTTCCAAGGCTAAAAATTTCATGTATTTTTCCTACTTATGGACTAAATCACTTAGGTAAACCAACACCCTGTTAAATCACAACCACGGAGAACCATCGACTTGCTTCAGAGATCTGGCTTGGCCTCCCAGCCCTACAGTGTCCTCTCACTGGCTAAACGTAAACAGGCTGAGGACAGGAGTGTCTACAGCTGTGCAGACATGGAATGTCCCCACGGACTGAGCCCTTCGTGGTCTGGCCAGCCAGCCCCGCCCGAGACATACCGCTCTTGTAGCGTTCCCGCTGCTCGATTTTCAGGGTCAGGTACAGGGTCCGGATGGGAAAGTAGACCGCCTGGGGATACACGCGTCCAACCTGCTCAGAGACATGGGGCGTAAAGAGCGCTGCTCACCACTGTGCTTCTGGAGGATGACAATTTGTACGGAAAGTAACTGTCACCACGTGTAATGGGCTGGGGTCTCCATGTGAACCAAGGAGGCACATACTGTACCACGGGGCTCATCCATGAGCCCAGATTAAACAGTAGGTCAAATACCTGGTTTACCTCTAAAAGATCTGAGAAAGATCAACATGGTGCACTCCCACAGTTCTGCCTGGGGGACTGTTAATGACAGAGGAACCACACCTGCCTTTGATTTGGTAAATCTGAGGACAAAACGCACTGATCCCCGGATCTTACTCAGGCAAGGAACGGGAAAACACAAAATGACACTAGTCAGTCTTTATATTGGGTGCCATTCACTGGGACCGGAAACCGATTCTAACTGACAAATAGGTTCGTTACTAACTTCATGTAACTGCAGCAAGGGCAAAACTGAAAATTTTGTTTAAGGTAAGAAACACCAGTCTTACCAAACTGGGGTTTTATGGCTTCTTCAAAAGGCCTGAATAGCTACTCTGATGTTACTGCGACCCTTCCAAATGCACCTATAACAAGACGACAGGAGTGGTATCTAGCTCTGTCACAGGCCACAGGAAGCTGGCTAACATAAAGAGAGGTCTGATGAATGGTGATCCTACCACACAGACCGAATCTACATCCCAGCAGGTAAACTCCAGGCAAAATGCCAGGACCCAGCACATTGCTGCAGCCTCTCAAGGGGAAAAAGAAAATCATTTCTGGGTACAATGTGGATGATGCATCAGGTGCAAAGAGCAAAGTAAGCTGGACAGACAGAATGATGAGCAGCATGTTCCTAAATGCTTGGTCAGGACGCTCTTCATTCATGAGAAGTCAGTCACAGGACTCTCTAACTTTACAAAAAGAAACACGGTCACAGGCACTGTACGCGACACAGAACTGCCTCCAAATTCCCACCATCCGGGTCCTTCCTCTACCCATCGGGCTCCTCACACGGATGGACAACTGAAATCATCCCCATCCCCAAGGCACACAACTTTCATCCCAAACAACTGCACGAGGGGTGAGGAGTGAGAACTACGATTACAAGGACTTCAGTCCGAAGGGAAGCTCTGAAGAGCTCCGGCACTGACGAGGGGAAATCGGCTACAAAGTATCCATCACATACACATTTCACTAGTTCAGCGTATTCACTAGCGATTTTAAGAGAATACCTGTTTTACTTGCATCTTTATGTGGCAACATATGCAAAGAAACTGGCATTTTAATACTGTTACGATCTAGTGGGTTATCTCATTTCCAACCCTGGATTATTTCGTTCCAATCACTTTTAATTGTGCTTTAGATCAAGTGATGTCTAAGTGTGTACGGCTTCCTACGTGTGAAATGAAGATGTAATTTTCTTGTGAACAAGGAGACCCTGTTGCTCCCACCTGGCTAATAAGGTTCAGAAGCAGCTTTCCCTCGGAGCCGACCAGGCAGGTGAGCAGCTGCGGGATCCAGGCCAGCCACTGGATGGGAGGCACGCCGATGCAGTACTTGTCAACAGCATCGGCCAGAGTGTTTTTGTCGTCATCAAAGCTCAAAAGCCACAGCACCTAAGACAGAAGGAAAATCCCAGAGGTGAATAGAAATTCTGAGGCCCTCCATCAATGACTTTTCCTCAACATTAAAACAGCACACAGAACAGCCTTGCTGGCAATGTGGGAAAAGGGGTACAAAAGGGCCAGGGATATTGCTAAACTTAATGTGTAAGTCGTACAGACAGATGAGACCCCAAATGTGAATACAGTTCTTACCTAGATGAGGCATTACCGCCAATCACTAACGCCCCAACCTAGCGACCCAAGGGCCTGCCAACCTGCTAATTCACACTCACGACCTCCCCAAAACAAAATGGACCTCTGCTAAAAATCCCTGATGAACACCACCCCAGAATGAGGTGGCCACAAGCTGGCAGCCTGCTGTTCACGGATGTCTGAAACGACTACATCCAGAAGGAGGCAAATTCGGGGTCAAATATTTAGGGAGCTTCTCTGTGTCACCATAGCTGGCGTGTTTCTGGAGTTGGCTTTAAATACTAGGTGCTGATGTTCACTCCACATTTGGACATTAAGGAGTTTTAAGAAATCTAAACCTTTAATGGGACAAAACAGAAAAGGAGAACAACTTTTTCCTAACTTTTCTGCAAGGATGAATTCTGGGTTTTATTTATGTGTTTCCTGAGACACGAGAGAGGGCGCAACACTGAAGAAGGAAGGTCAGTGTTAAGCAGTCACCTCTGGGCAGGTGCATGTCAGCCACCGGCCCCGCCCCCCGCGCTGCACTGGGGCAACCCAGGGACAAGAACGCCAGCGAGTGTGCAGAAACCCTGTGATCCCATGTCACCTGCGACTAGCACTGAGCAGCTCTGGGACTGGGGGCATCTCCCCTGCAGGTGAGAGGGGAGAATCTACCAGGTGTCTGGTGGGTGGGTTCTCCTGGCAGCGTCCTCTTCGGTCTGCAGGAATCTCTGTCCAGGGTGAGGTCCCACAGAGAACGCTGGACTGAGTCCTAGGACTGACTCCAGGCACGGTTTTGCTGCTTAAAAGTCCTGGGACCCCAAGTATGTCAGGCCTCTGTTTTCTCAGCTTTCAAATGGAATTGTGACAGATCCCACGAAGAGTGACGGAAACGGACTGGGCAGGCATGAAATAATGCCTCACCCCCAGCACGGATCAGGCAGAAGCTGGCTTCTCGTGCAAACCGGAAGGCCACCAGACGGCCCTGGGTCTCACCTTGGCTAAGTATTTCCTTGACTTGCTCTCATTCTGATGCCGGCATGCGTGCAGGTAACAGGTAATGGCGGACACGCCCAGATGCAGCTGCCGCTCCTTCACGAAGATGTTCTCCAGATAATCGCCCCACATGGCCCACGCTTTCACCAGCACGTCATGCATTTGCACGGCTGCAGAAAATGCTTTGTTTGCTTCCTCAGATCTGTGGGGAGGCAAAATCAAAACATAATTTCTTTTTTAGGTGAGCTTCACATAACATAAAATCCAGCATTTTAAAATGAGTAATTCAGTGGCATTTAGTACATTCAAAATGTCCTACAACTGCCACTCTGTTAGGTGCCAAAACACTCTATTGTCGTCCCCAAAGAAACCCCATACCATAGAGCAGTCCCTCTCCATCTCCCCCAGCCCCCAGTCCCTGGGACCACCAACCTGCTTCCTGGCTGACGGACTGACCTCATCTGTGTATCTCACAGAAACGGAATCCTGTATTATGTGACCTGTTTTCGAGGTCCACCCATGCCGTAGCAGGTATCAGCACCTCATTCCTTTTTACGCCTGATACTGCTCCGTTGTGTATCTAACCAGGTTTTGCTTATCCATTCATTTGGGGGGTTTTGACATTTTGGCTACTGTGGACGGTGCTGCCGCCAACATTCATGAGCAAGAACCTGCTTGAACACCCGCTTTCAGTTCTTCTGGGTATATACCTAAGAGGGGAATTCCTGGGTCATAGGGTAATTCTGTGTTTAATTTTTTGAGGAGCTCATGAGCTATTTTCCACAGTGGCTGCACCACATTACTATCTGCAAATGAGAGAGAGTTTTACATCTTCCGACAACGTACAGGACATAAGAGAACTAGATACTCACATCCCTCGTGATTATTAATGCAAACCAAATCCAACAGCACGTGAAAAGGAGTATACGCTATGACCAAGTGGGATTTATCACAGCAACGCAAGGTGGTGGGTCAACATAAAAAAAAAAAAAAAAAAAAAATCAACCCATGGGATGCATCACATTAGCAGAATGAAAAAGGAAAACATGATCATCTCAGTTGGTGCAGGAAATCCAACATCCTCTCATGATAAACACACTCAACTAGCTAGGTACAGAAGAAAACTACCTTAACATAATAGAGGTCATACAGGAAAAGCCCACAGGTAACATCTTATTCGATGGTGAAGGACTAAAAGGTTTTCCTCTGCGATCAGGAACAAGGCAAGAACTTTCACCACCTCTACTGAACTTACTACCAGAAGTCCTAGGTAGGAGCAATTAGGCAAGAAAAAAAGTAAAGGCATCCAGAGTGGAAAGAAGATGTACAACCATCTCTTACAGATGACATAATTTTATATACAGAAAACCCTACAGAATACACACACATAAAACAGAGCAAATAACATTTGGCAATGTTGAAAATGTAAGAGCAATAGATAAAATTTAGTTGTATTTTCTGTACCTTAGCAATGGAGAATCTGGAAATAAAATTAGGAAAAAAATGTTATAGTAACATCAAGAAGAACAAAATATTTAAGAATATATTTTGCGTAAGAAACGCAAGACTTGTACACTAAAAAATATAAAACACTGTTAAATGACACAAAGATAAACAAATATCTTACGTTCGTGAACTGGAAGATTTAATATTGTTAGGACGGCAATACTTGCCAAATTAACCTACAAGATTCAATGCAATCACTCCAATAGCCTCTTTTGCAGGAATGAACAACCTAAAACTCATGCGGAACGTCAGGGATCCCAAACAGCCAAAACAATCCTGAAAAAGGATAAAGTTGAAGAGCACTTCCCAATTTCAAACCTTACCGTAAAGCAACAGTAAGCGATACAGTGTGGCCCCAGCAAAAGGATGGATGTACATCAGTGGAACAGAGCTGAGTGTCCAGAAATAAACCTTTATTTTTCTGGTCAGCTAACTTTTCAAAAGGCTGCCAAGGCCCTTCTAATGGGGAAAGAAATCTTTTCGATGACTGGTGCTGGGACAGAGTCTATACACATGCAAGAGAATGTATTTGGACCACTAACTCCTGCCACATATAAAAATTAATTCAAAATGGTTGAAGACCTGACTGCAAGAACTAAACCTGTAAGACTCTTTGAAGAAATCATAGCAGTAATCTTATAACCTTGGGTTAGGCGATGGTGTCTTAGCTATGACACTAAAAGTATGAGCAACCCAAGAAAACAGATACAACCCAACTTCAAAATGAGAAACTTTGTGCGTTAAGGGCACGGTCAAGAAAGTGAGAAGACAGCCTGCAGAAAGTGTGAAAATGTCTGCAATCACACACCTCAGAGATACATCCAAAAGTCTAAGAATTAGAGCCGATGATAAAAAGCCAAATAGTCCAACTAAGGAATGGGCAAAATAACCAAATACATGATGCTGTCGAGGAGACTTGCAAATGGCATAGAAAAGACGCTCAGTACCACCAGTCACTAGGAAAATGACAATCAAAACCCGTGAGGCCCCACTTCATCCTCACGAGCACAGCTACAGTCCAAAAAATAGAAAGTAACAAATGCCAGCAAAGATGTGGAGAAGCTGGAAACCACAGACACTGCTGGTGGGAACGTAAAATGGCGTAGCCATTGTGGAAAACCACCTGGAAGTTTCTCGACAAGATAAATAAGTACCACATGACCCAGCAATTTCACCCCTAAGCATATACCCAAGGCTCCCACAAAACCCTGTACGTGAACATTCACAGCAACATTACTCACAGGAGTCACACGTGGAAACAGTCAAAATGTTCACTGATTGTTGAGTGGATAAACAAAATCTACAGACACACCGTGGAGGACTGTGTTCGGACACCTGCTATAGCACAGACGACCCCGAGAACAGACGGCCCCTGAGTGAAAGCAGCCAGGCACAGAAGGCCACAGACTGTAGGATTCCATTTATTCGAAACGGGCACAACAGGCACATCAGAGAGACAGAAAGAAGATCAGCGGCTGTCAGGGGACAAAGGAAGGGGACAACAGGCAGTGACCACTAACAGGTACGTGGTTTCTCTCGGGGGGGATAGAAAGGTTTCAGAATGAGCAGCTCACAGTGATGGTTGTACCAACACTATGGATGTCTAAAGCCCACTGAACTGTACCCTTCCAAATGGTGCGTTTTAGGTCATGTGAATTTAAAACGTAAAAAAAAAACACTTTTATCTTGACAAAATCACTTCCTTATTTAAAATAAGCTAAAAATGCGACCCCTTTTATTGAAAATGTGAAAAGTGAGCTTTACAGCTCCACATAAGGCAATGAGCAGCCTCTTGTAAGCGTATCTCATTTGTGTACTTTTCACAAAATTTCATCTGATGTTCATTTCTCTAAAACAGGGTTTTGTGACCTTTCTCTGAAGGGCCCAGACAGTAAATGGGTTTAGGCTTTGTGGGCTGGACAATTTCTGTCACAACTACTCAACTCTGTGGCTGTCGTGTGAAAGCCGCCATAGAGCCCGTCAGTGGGGGTGGGCCTGTTCCCAGACCTCGTTCACAGAGACCAGACGCTGGCCAGGTTTGGTCTGCAGGCCACAGCCTGACCCCCTGCTCTAAAACAGGAACTATCTCCATAAAAGGAATCAAATCAACTCTGGTCCAAAATGTCATGCTGCGAAAATGGGGAAATGAATCTATGCCATCAGCAGTCCTATGTTCAAAAGCAACTCATTTTTAAAAAGCGTTTTTAGGGGTGCCTGGGTGGCTCAGTCGTTGGGCGTCTGCCTTCGGTTCAGGTCATGATGTCAGGGTCCTGGGATCGAGCCCCGCGTCGGGCTCCCTGCTCAGTGGGAAGCCTGCTTCTCCCTCTCCCACTCCCCCTGCTTGTGTTCCCTCTCTCGCAGTCTCTCTCTCTGTCAAATAAATAAATAAATAAAATCTTAAAAAAAAAATAAAAAAATAAAAAGCGTTTTTAAGTCCTACCCATCAAACTGGTTTATCCATCCACTGTAAGTTACTATCTTCACAGAGACAGAGTACATCAAGTCTCACACCTGACAACCATCACCAAATCATACCGACCTTGGGCTGGAGCTTCACACCGACTTCAAGTTGTAAATAACTATTAAAATAATATGATGAATTTTTCTCCTTCTGTATAACATACATACTTGTTGATCTGAGCCAAGAACATTCCCTTCAGTGCATAAAATTCAGCTGTCATCTCTTTTGTAAAGTATTTCAAGTTTGTAGATTCAATCACTTCAAGACCCTGTTTTTAAAAAAAAAAAAAAAAAGAGGTAGGGAAAAAATTCTTGAAATTCCTAGACAATGGTGTTAAAACTGTATTACAATATTTATCTAGGCAGTAAGCCCTAAAGGTCACTGACAAGTGCACTTGAAGTTGACGGCTGACCTCGCCTACCATAAACAGTTCTTGACTAACAAGCGTACTTAAACTGAATCACTAAATGCCACATTCAGGCCTGGATACCTTAAGGGTACTGCTTTTTCCAAAACTTTCTATGTCTAGTCCGTTTCATTGTTTTTATTACTATTCCTCTGAACATCATCGAAATATACTCTACATCCTCATAATCCCACAGTTTTTCATTTTCTTTCCTTAAATATATCAACCAAAGACAGTGTAGAACAGAGACGGTAAAATGTACATCAAACACTCAAAGTGGTTTCCTTTCCCTTTCTGGTGGTGAAGGGACTGTTTCTGGGAAGTTCTGACCCTCCTTTCCCACTCTCTGCACCAGGAGTTTCCACGGGACACCCGCGCTCTGCTGGACCTCCCAGAAGAGGGGCGGCCGCCGGCCCCCGTGGTCACTCTACCTGCATACATTCGTTTTTCCCCATGACTCCTGCCAGCTGGAGGTAGCATTTGACTTGCTGCCGAATCTTCTGGAAGCAATCCACGATAGGCACCGTTGGAATAGTATGAATGCGACTTAATATGTCCAGAGCTACGTTGACCAGTCCTTGTTTGCGGGCGATCTTCCCATACTGGATGATCGCCGACGCGGACGCGTGAACCCCAAGCATGGCGTTGTTTGAACTTGGGTCATGCTGAGAACTGTTTTCGTAGGCAGTTACGATAGCTAGAGAGCAAAGAAAAGAGCTATCAGTCCATGCCAAACATCTCTCAAAGCGTTCCACAATAAGGCTGAAATAAAAAATGAAAATACGCACACATGGCTTATGAAAACAGGAAGCTCTGTGATAAACCCTCATTACTTTTCCTTGGGTTTTACACAAGGAAGGTACTTGATTCGGAAGTAAGAGGTAAAAAGCACGGACTACTGAGCTGAGCATTACCATCGTGGCTAACTAAATCAGGAATGTGGCTCTAACAGATGCCCGGCAGGTTGAGGGGATGAACAAAGAGGACCAGGAAAACCGGAGAAGGTCCACAAGGCCACCTTCAAGCAGCTCCTCCTCGGGCGGCCCTTCACAACGAGCACCATACCCCGGAGCTCAGATCCCACCGGCCTGCGCCCCTAGCGCCCACTCTGTTCTAGCTGGAAGAGTGTTAACAGGTGGGGGGAAATCTCCCCATCTTTCCCTGCCTTCCCCTCTCCCCTTGCCAGACCAACCACCACACCTACCAACCCTGGCAGAAATTAGAACATCTGGTAGAAGAAAAAAAAAAAACACAACAAAACCAAGACATGAAACCAGAACAGTGGGGTGTCTGGAAAATTACATGATGAATGCATGCCGGACCAGGTAGGTTTACCCTGGTAATGATGCTGCCTCCACATGAAGACGCTGCTCCAGTGCGACAAGTCGTCAGACACGATGGGCAGCCTGTTCCTCCACGTCTTCACCACCGTCTTCATGTCGTGCAGGCTGTTGTTCCTGCCCAGGTTGGTGGGCTGTAAGCCGGCGTTGATTTGTGCGGCTTCCTGAAGTTCGATGATCTGCTGGGCTGCCTGAACGGGAGCAGCACAAGGGATCCCACAGTGAGCGCCAGTGAGGAAAATAAACCAGAGTCCATCAGCAAACTGAGGACTATAAAGGTCTCCCGGCTCACTTCCCGAAGGACGCACTCTCGCTTACATAGACGCCTCACTTCCACATTTCGTTTACTCTTCACCCCAAACTCTGCTCTTGCGATCCCCTCGCTTTTACAAGTTCAGCTCTGTGGCTACTGCGAAGTAGGGAGGGAGGACAGTGGTGCAGGCAGCACACCTCGCGGAGAGCCCCCCAAACTCTCGCTCATTCCCTTTGCCACCACCTAAGTTGGGCTCTCCTACCAAAGGCTCAGATTAGAACAGCCTGGCCCGCCTGCCCTCGGGCTCTCCTTCCAGCAACACTCCAACCCCGTGGCCACACTAAGCATCTCAGAACACGGTTCGGGCCATCCCTTTGGGCTGGCACATGGGTTTCCATCACGAACCTCGTGAGCCTGTCTGGGTCACTACCATTTACACCCCAGACGCACTGCTAGCTCCAAACGCCCTGGCCACGATCCTGAGCCCATCCACGTTCTCCCCGTGAGGTTCCACTCCCCTCCCGTGGGGATTCCTCCCTTCTCTAAATCCTGTGTTTCCTCTGTCCCACTGCACAGCACTGAATCACAGGCTCCCTTTGGTGTGAAAGTTTGCTTCTTACGGCTCTCCTCTCTCCAGCTAGACGCTCCTCTGGGGCAGAATCTTTGTTTTGAACTTGTTAGAATCTCCTGAGCACAGCACCTAGATTCAGTACTTGCTATCTTGTTGACTGATCTTTTTTTTTTTTTTTTTAAAGATTTTATTTATTTATTTGACAGAGAGACACAGCGAGAGAGGAAACACAAGCAGGGGGAGTGGGAGAGGGAGAAGCAGGCTTCCCGCGGAGCAGGGAGCCCGATGCGGGGCTCGATCCCAGGACCCTGGGACCATGACCTGAGCCGAAGGCAGATGCCCAACGACTGAGCCACCCAGACACCCCTCTTGTTGGTTGATCTTAACTGTAGATACTCCCTGCAAGGGCCTCTGCTTTCCATCTGGACCTTAAGTTCAGTTCGTTACCCTCAGTTTTCTGAAACCTCCCTCTCGCCGAAAGCCTACTGAAAGCACAGCAGCGTGATATCTGTTTTATACCAGCTTTACTGAAATACAATTAAAACATCACCGAAATCACTCTGTAAAGTGTGCAATTCGGTAGTTTTTAATATGTTCCTAGAAATGTAGAACCCTCACTACCACCTACATATGGAACGCCTATCTCAAACCAAAAAGCGGCCCCGGATCCGTCAGCAGCCTCCCCTGTCCTCCCTCCCCCAGCGGGTGGCAACCACTGATCCGAGTTCTGTCTCTGTGCCTTTCCCCATCCCGGACACTCCTCAGAGATGGAATGATACAGCGTGTGGCCCTCTGTCTGGCTTCTCCACTCAGAGCGTTGCTAAGGTTCACCACACTGTGACAGGGCTCAGTACGCGTTCCTTTTTATTGCCGAACGACAGTCCGCTGCCTGAGTCCGCCACTTTTTATTTATTCATCAGCTGATGGTCGTTTGGGCAGTTTCCACATTTTGGCCATTATGGATATCGCTGCGGTGAACATGGGTGTGCAAGTGTGTGTGTGTGTGTGTGTGTGTGTGTGTAGGATCAAAACTGCTGTCATCTAGGAATTCTGTACTTAGTATTTTGAGAAACTGTCAGATTGTTTCCAGTCTATTTTACAATCCCACCAGCAATATACGTGGGTTCCGATTTTCCCCACATCCTTACCAATGCTCATTATTGTTTTTATTCTATGAGTGTAGTGGGTGTGAGGTGGTATCTCACTGTGGTTTTGATCTGCATTTCCCTAATGACTAATGATGGTGAGCAATTTTTCCCACGCTTGTAAGCTCATTTGTGTATCTGCTTTGTAAATAAAATTGGTTTATCAAATTTGGGGAGTTTTCAGCCATTATTTTTCAAATATTCCTTTTGCCCCTTCTTCTGGCTCCATTCTCTCTGGGACCCCCACTCTGAGTATACTGGTACACTGAGTCTATCAAGTCTCTATTATTTGCAGAACGAAACCACTGAAGTCTCTGCTCAGGTGGCTTAGGGGTCAACCAGTTAGCCAGAGATGTCCCTAAAGACCAGAACCACTAAGTTGCTCAGCCTTTGCTGAGGGCTGTGTGCCTGCAGCCTGCATTCGACAGTTCTGCCTTAGCCTTCACTTCCTGCTTGTACGGAGCCTCAAGGTCAGGCAGAGGGGTGGGAAGAAGTACGTTCTGGGGAGAGAAGCAGCATGTGTGCGGGGCTGTGGGAGAGCCAAGCAAGTGAATGGTGGCCTGTGTGGCTAGAAGGAGCTATCAGAAACTGTGCAGATGATCCAGCGAGGAAGAAGCTAAGGCACAGGCTACGAAGAGTCTCACAGGATGCACCGTGGCATCACAATGATGGGGGATAGCGGACATTAAAGAAATGCCTGGAGCAAAAACGAGAATCATCAGAATCACTCCTGAGATGTCATCTGTCATTTAAACCCCATGGAAGCTCCAAAAATGAGAACATTTTATTCCCCTGTATTTTGACTCTGGCCTTCCTTCCACTGAGGACAAGTGGAAGGATTTTCCTCCTTGCCGTCCGGCTCGGATTACGGACCTCAGCCTGGGCAGGAGGCGCACTTCTGGGAGGGGCCCCCAGGACGGCTGGGTACGCGCGCCACGCCCACCTGGAGAAGAGGTGTGTGCACGTGGGACACCACGTGGGGCAGCCGCCGCCACTCGCGGATGGCCAAACTGCTGGCCATTTCCACCAGGCGCTCGATGAAGCTGAGCTGCTGCTCCTCGGGGTGGCAGATGGCCAGGTATCCACGGTACATGTTGACTTTCCACGCCATCTCTTTGGGACAACTTACTTCCACCTGGTGGCGAAAGAGCATTACATGGAAGCAACAGGCAAGCTGCTCAGTACGAAGGGCCAAAAATGCAAGCCAATTTTTTTGTAGCCAATCATGCAAAGCGATAAACAAATTAAGCTATGAATAGATACTTATTTTCTTGGAGAAGACAAACATTTAGATTGCATTTTCTGGATACTCTCCTTTTCCGAATACTAGTGAACAGCCAGTCTCTACAGGTTCTTTGCCTTAAGTCATCAGCAGTTCCAGAAAGGAGGGAAACCGATCAACAACGATGTGACAAACCAGATTAATGATCACCCCTTGGCTACAAAGTCAGCCAGCAAATTTCCAAAGTATTAAATATATGTTCGTCTCCACTTCGATAAATATAATTTTGAATTGTTTCCAGTTCATACTGTTATCCTGGGAAATTGATCTAACTTGTTCCACATTATACAAGGAAGCAAAAGGCAATGATTCCGGTTGACAAGAATATGAAAGAACATTCATAAATTTGACTGTCATTCAAAGCTGCACTCTGTCACCTACTATAGAATTTCGCCCAGATTTCTCACGTTCTGGTTATCAGCTTTCTCGTGAAGTACACTGAGCCTGGAACTGTCAGATTTCCTCTCCTCGGCTCTAACCCTGCCCCCACCGCCCCCACGTGGCTCAGAGCCACATAAAGGCTCCCTGTGCTCCCCCTTCTACCCTCGAAAGCTCTGTCTGCCACCACCCTCTAAAGGAAGCATTAGAACTGGTCTCATTTTATCAATCTTATACAGAGCATTTAAAAACATAAATGATAAAAATTAAGGTCTTTTCAAAAATAATCTCTGTGTATGAGAAGAAAGGATATCTCTGTTGAAGGTATTTGACAGGACCTGCTGTAACAAGATCAACATAACATTCATTCTGAAACACCTTTGGGCAATAATAAAAATATACACGTTTTAGTGCCAAAATACTGTCTAAATGACATAAGTATAAGGATGATGATGATGATGATGGTGCCATCCTGCATTTATGTAACTCTCTGGCTTGTTTTTTTTGACATCTTACTTCTTTAAAGCACATTCACATTCATGGCCTGTCTTAGATCTCAATAAGCCAACGATGAAGAAATTTAGGAAGACAAGCTTGTCAAAACATCTGCTTCCAACATGATCCGCTAAAATCACACCAATCGCACATTTTCTGGGCTTAAACACTATTCAAGATAGGCTTTTGTCAATCACCACATCTATCCTCTGTAACACTGAGAACAAAGGAATCTCTTGTTTCAAACACCCTGAAACAAGTTACCCCATCAATTAAATCAAACCAAGAAAACCATACTTCTGCAAGCAACCCTGAAATCATAATGCACAGGAACAAAAACAGAAGTAATTTGAGTGGTTTTTTTTTCTTGAAATACCAGTAAATGAGTAAATAATTTTGGACTTCTACTTGGACCAAGACTATTTGAATTTACTGCAGACAACCCAGAATGCTTATTCGTATACTTTGAGCTTTTTTTCTAATTAGTATGGGCCTTATAATTTTTAGGAAATTATTAAGGGTTTCTGAAAGAAGAAACTTATTTCTCAGACCTATGGACAGCACGGCGCTGCCCGCATCCAGCTAAGAGAAACCCCAGGAAGGGAGAAGAAAGGAAACAGCAGGGCGAACTATAAATATGTACTCAGCAGAAAATCTATCAGAGCAAGGACAGAACAATCCACTATAAATGTGTTTTGTCAGAAACAATATACATTTTACTGATATAAGGACTGGTTTTCTCTGGACTAAAGTCCCTGCATCAGACGAGCAATTTCCAGGTCCCAAGCCCAAAGTCAAGCCCTGGGCTGTCTCTGCCCTCTGTGGTTCACCATCTCAGTTCTACAATCTTCCACAAGTTAAAAAGCGACATCAGTAACAACATAAACATGAGAGCCACGGTACAGGTTCATCGTTTCAAAGACAGCAGCTCTATAATCTCAGTGTGCTTTGCAGTCTCCGAATTACAAGAAAAGAGGAAAATGACTGGTGTGAGTGTCACGAAGCAGGGCTGGGTAGCAGGGCAGGTGAGAACAAGGTGGCAGAACTTCCTCCACCTCCAGCCCAACCACGAACACCACACGGAAAAGGTGGAGACGAGGAGCAGAAGCAGGGAAGGGGCCGAGGGAGAATACGAGCGAAGGGCCCAGATGCAGGGAACGATAAAGAGCAGCAAGAACGGCCGCATCCGAAGACCGTCTAAGGCCAAAGTAATAATGTGTCGTGGGGTTCAGGGGACACAGAGCTGCGCTGTCCCATACTGTGGCTTTCGGATCCCCCCAGCGGGAGGAAGGGAATGGGGCCTCTGTGCCCACTCTCCCACTGAGCACTGAATTCTTCTGGATGCAGTTTAATAAAAAAAAAAATGTGGAGCTCAACCGAGTTCACGACTCAGCCTCACTGATCCTATGCTGCCCTCACTTCCACCACAAACATGCCTGGAAGAGAACACAGCTTCATTCAGCAGACTTCTGCCGACAGCAGCGACGAACCCGCCAGGCCCGGCGCAGGATTCACCCTCGCCGCGCTCACCTCCAACAGCCCTTCTGCACCAGACCCGCCACGATGAACTAATGCTGCATCTGACTCCCAAACTGAATACATCTGGGAAAGGTGTTAGAGAACCAGAGATAATGCTTGCTTCCCAAGAGCTATCTCTCATCTGCCAGAATGCCCTGCTTGTTCTAAGTGAAGAGAACTCTCTGGAGATCCACACAATCTGAGCCCGGGATAGTCACCTGGAGGTGGGAGGGAGGTCTCACCTGCACCAATGCCTCCTTCATGGCAGTCCAGTTGGACACCCGCCACGCACACTCCAGGACCAGGTAAGGGTTGATGTGACCTTTGGACTGGCCATACTCTGTCAAGGCTTCCCACTGGTTCAACTCCTTAGAGCACCTTGGAAGACCAGGGATTCAAGAGCAAAAGTTCAGTTACCAACACACCCACAGATTCAGAAAGGGCAAGGGATAGACTTTAAGTTGTTTATTGCGAAAAAAATTCTTTCCCCCCATCGGGCAAGGGGTGGGTTCCCAAGGTGCCCCACTGCAGAGATCCCCCTGCTCTCTGAAATAAAGTGTCCCCCTGGACACCGAGGGCCGCCCGTCATGCAGCAGAGAGCCCGAAGCACCTGAGCCAGTGGGAGGCAGAGATCATTTGTTGCTTCTCCAACAAATGCTTTTAATTACTCATGGGCCGAATGCTGTTCTGAGGTGGCTCTTTTCTTTATAAGGCCATAAAGAAAGTAGCAAAGTCCCCTTTTAAAAGCACTCATTACAAGAAAATTTCAAAGACCTTTTTTTTACCGGTTCCCTAACAGACTCCTGAATACATCAAGCACTGTGGCGTACCGAATCCAGTGGTCCTCCCACAGCTGGTACTCTGGGAAAATAGCAGGGGACGCGTTACTCCTCTCATGCTCCTTCTTGGCTTTGTCCATTGCCTTTTCGTAAGATTCTTGTGCCTGAAGAAGTCAATAATGCTCTCGATTATTTAGGGCAAGCTGGATCTCAGGCCTGGGGGGTGCCCTACGCTCTTCTCTAGAAGATCACTGGCCCGAGGCTCTGCACACACAGGGAACAGAGGTGGCACGTCATTCCCCCCTCCCCCCACCCCGCCCCGCACAGAATGGACAGAGTGGAGACTGCCCAGCCCTGGGATGCATCTCTCCATCCTTCAGTGAGGACAGCAGAGGCCACAGCTTGTGTCTGTGCTTCTAGAGTTTCTGTGGCTCAGTGGCCTACACTGAGAGGCTGAGAACCGTTTCCTGGGATAGGGGCCACACTTCAATGAAAGGACAAACATGAGGATTACAGTTTAAACACTAACTACAATCTATCCGCCATTTCCAACAGGACCACTGACTGCAGATAAAAAGCATCCACATTAGCAACCAATGGTAAAGGCTTTAGGACTGAGTTTCAGAAATGTTCGTGTCATACGTGTAGGTTTCTCTTAAATGGAGACTTCAATCAAAGGCCCTTTCTATGTAGGATAAACGCTTGGAAATAAACCAGTGAACTAATTTAACACGAACTTTGACTTGACATCATTAGAAATGACCTCTCTTCAGCCATGCGGCCCGGCCATGTCACTGGACACAGGACGCTGGCTACCTGCTCGAAGAATCCATGCTGTTCGTAAGCAATGGCCGTCGCCGTCTCTGAATACTTGCAACGCTTCTGCCACAAACCAGCCCACATATCTTCCTCTTGTAACAAAGAGTACAGTTCAGCCAGGGAATCCAGTATCTCCTGAAAACAGAGCGTGGTTTCTTGAGTGCTCGTGACAATAAGGCAACTTCACCGAGCTGTCATTTAAAATCACTGGGGAGAGGTTTACTGAAACGGGGAGGTCACTGGCAAAGGCGACGGGACCTGGAAGATGAGGCAGGCCTCACCTGTTGAGGTGGAGTTATGCTCTCCTGCTCATAAAATTCCGTCGTTTGCTTCGGCTTAATCTGCAGGCTCAGACCTTTCTCAAAAGCCTGGTGCTCTAGCATTAATGTGGAGCGGAACCAAAGGTTGTGCGTCTTCCCCAAGTACTTGAGCACGCAGGGTCGGATGGGAATCGGGGGGACGCACTGGGACATGGCCTCCACGAAGCAGTTGAGTGCGCTGGGCTGACAGTCCCGCTGCACCTGGTGGCTGCCACTGCACAGGAACGGGCTGATCTCACCAGCCAGCGCCTGAAACCCAAGAGCGCGCCACGTCAGGTCTCCACTCAAAAACCAGCACGGCCTCACTCTCACGCAGCCTCTGACAGTATTTCGGAAGAATTCACTCTTGGACAACGGTGAGCAGTTCCCTCATCCTGTGACACTTAACAAGATGGTTTTCTTTCACAGATCTTTATCAACACCTAAAACTACATTTTCCAAGACCGGCTTTAAAACATATACTCACGTGCTGCTGTCTGTCAGACAGAATTTTCCACAATCTGGGAAAAAGCTGGACCCATGTCTTCTCCGCCAGTGTTGTGGAAATGTGACACAGCTGGACAAAGGCGCTGAGCAGGGCTCCCGTCTACAGAAAGAAGAGAGATTCATGGAGCCACGCGGGACGCTCCTCCACTTTCAAACTTTCGAAGACAGAGCAAGTGTCAGGTCAGAGCAAAAACACAGATTCTGAGCGTCAGGAACCCACGGGCATGCCTACATTTTTTAACTTTCAAGGGCATTTTCTAACCACGTCTGAGAGGTAGGAACGTGACGCTGATGCGGACGTGTGAACGAGGGGCACAGAGATGCCATCAAAACCGAGGCTGCTGGAAACATGAAAGAGAAAAGAGGAGGAGCACGCGCACAGGAGGTAAGTTACTGGCCAAAAAGTACAATTCTGAAGAACAAACCAAGAACTGAGAATTCATCGTCTCGGCAGCTGACGGCGGGGGAGAGGCGGACAGGGAGGGGCCCGGCTGGAACAGGACGCCCTGCGAAAGGGGCCAGGGTCGGAAACAAAGGGCCCCAAAAGTGAACCAAATCCACAGATGCCTCTGTCCACAGCTTTGCTGTTTTTGGAAGTCTGAATTAGCTGCCAAGATTCCTTATGAACAGGCAGGTTTCTAGCCGGCTTGAAGGCGCCAGGCCAATGGGGCCCACGTCCCCACGGAGACGGAGACGGAGCTTCAGTGATGGATGAGCCACGATTATGCTTTCCTTTCTCCAACCGCAAACCCAGGAGAGGAAGTCATCCTCTCGTTCATGTCTACCGAAAACGCAGAAAGCAAAGATATAAATATTTCAAGGAAAATGGGGGAAACACTTAAGTGAAGGATGCTTCCGGATGGCACTTAGGCTGCCCCGTGACCCTGGATGACCTGACATGGCTGCTCCGCCCTCCCCGGCCAGTGTGTCAGCGGTCTCCCGGCCCCGGGTCATTTAGCAGAGGCCAAAGCACTGCTGGGCCACACGCGATCACAGACCTGCTGATAAAAATGCTCCTCTCGAGCTCAGGTGGAGGATTCTACAGGTTCCTGGCTCGTTCTCATTTACACATGAGCACAGGGAGATGTGAAGAAGGGCTGTGGATGCTGTGTGGCCCTGGAGCACCAGGGACACAGCGAGGGGACACCGGCTTCAAAAGATCTCCCACAGACAGTAAGACGGTCGATTCTGGGACAAGACACCCACAGCAGAGATGAGAGCAGACGTGCCTGGTTTTGTGAAGGACCTATTCAGACGCCCCCCAGTCCCTCTAGACTTAGAAACAAATAGTCTGGAGGCACCCACTTCACAGGCAGAGGAGCTTCGGGAATGAAAATGTCAGGGTCGAACTGACCTATAAATGCAGGGACTTTAACCCTACTTTGCTCCATAAAAAATAGCTTCCATAAACACATGATACAGTAACAGGAACACTCTTGCCATTTGCAATGATGTGGATGGAACTAGAGGGTATTATGCTCAGTGAAAAACTCAATCAGAGAAAGACAATTATCATTATATGATCTCACTCGTATGTGGAATTTAAGAAACGAAACAGAGGGTCACAGGGGAAGAGAGGAAAAAATAAAACAAGATGAAACCAGAGAGGGAGACAAACCATTAAGAGACTCTTCTTACCAGAGAGGGAGACAAACCATTAAGAGACTCTTAATCAAAGGAAACAAACTGAGGGTTGTTGGAGGGGAGGGGGGAGGGATGGGGTCACTGGGTGATGGACAGTAAGGAGGGCACGTGATGTAATGAGCACTGGGTGTTATAGAAGACTGATGAATCACCGACCTCTGCCTCTGAAACCAATACTACACTGTATGTTAATTAATTGAATTTAAATTAAAAAATGTTTAAATGGGATTGGACCATCAAGAAAAAAAAAATACATATATATATATATATATACACACACACATATATGAACACCACTCCCTCTAACTCCCTAAGCCTCATGGCTGCTTTATTGTTCTCCAGAGTGCTCACCACCTAACACATACATACTGATTTTACTGCTTTCCGTTTATTGCTTGCCCCCACTAGAACACAAGCCCCATGAGGGCTGGCTACTCTTGTCTGTTCCATTCAGTTACCTAGCACTGCTAAAATGTACTCTGATCTTCCACAACGAGCTGATCATCAAACTTATGCCGAGGGAACCAGTAAGTCAGTATCTACATGGTGACTTATCCTGATGACTGTTAGCCATGAAAGGCCTTTTAGGTTTGGGGGCACTGATCCATCACGCTACCTTCTGGCAGTGATGACCGGAGGGACAGGGGCCTAGTAAGGTCTTCAGTCTGTGAACTAGAGAACCTTACATCTACATGTAAGAATGCTCTGCTTCCTGTTCCGTGCACCAGAAGACCAAATGTTTTATGTTTCTCCACACATTAACTGCCACAACTATCACTCAGAGAAAAGTTCAAAGATTGGGGCGCCTAGGTGGCTCAGTCGTTAAGCGTCTGCCTTCGGCTCAGGTCATGATCCCAGGGTCCTGGGATCGAGCCCCGCATTGGGCTCCCTGCTCCGCGGGAAGCCTGCTTCTCCGTCTCGCACTCCCCCTGCTTGTGTTCCCTCTCTCGCTGTGTCTCTGTCAGATAAGTAAATAAAATCTTAAAAAAAAAAAAAAAAGTTCAAAGGTTGACTTAATGCACAAATTCGGGATAGGTCACTAGAGAAGTTTAAATGCAGAAAACCCTGTGATAACTAGTTTCTAATTTTTTTCACCTAGCTCATGGTATGAACAGAATCATCACTGTTTCTTTGTAATACACCTCAAAAGCAACTTGGTATATGGAGCCTTAACTTTTTTTTTTTTTTTTAAAGATTTTATTTATTTGAGAGAGAGCGTATGAGTAGGGGAGAAGGGAGAGGGAGAAGCAGACTCCCTGCTGAGCAGGGAGCCTGACAGGGGACTCAATCCCAGGACCCCAGGATCATGACCTGAGCCGAAGGCAGATGCTTAACCACTGAGCCACCCAGGCACCCCTGGATTTTCTTAGTCTTTAACTAAAAATGATTATACCTATAATTAACCTGAGAGTTTGTGGAAGCGAGAGTTTCTAGCTGGCTATATCTCAAAATGGATGCATTTGGAGGACCTCTCCCTGCAAAGTGAGGTGGACTTCGTTTACCATGTGAACCTATTCTCATTTTCTCCTTTTTTACTGGATTTGAAAAATAATCCAGCCAAGTCTCATCATGTATTTGGTAAACCATTTTACCATTTCTTTCAAGAGGTAGCAGTGGAAAAATTAACTTCTTTTTCTTACTTTCTCCCATAAGATACTGTAAATCCTTTCTCAAATCTTTGCGCAGAATATCCACTTCAGAGTCTCACAGAACTACGATGGTGTCGATTGAGAAAGGAAAGAAAGTTAATTGTAATTTGCAGAAGATGACCTCACACTGCTGTGGAGTAGTCCTGCCTGAGGAGTCAACATATTCAGGGGAAAGAAGAACCACCATCCCTCCGAACCCGCACACAGACCTTCACTTCCCGGAGAGTATCAAGGAATTTGTCATGTCTGTTGGTTAACATGTGCAGCTGGTTCCCAATGTCCTTCTCAGAAAGCTCTTTGGTTTTGGGTGTGCTGGTCTGGTCTCCAGGAGCCAGCTCAATATCGATCTCTACATCCTGCAAAACAAAACACAAATAGGTAAAACCAAAAGGTCAAATGGTTACAGAAAATCCAACAAACAACTCTTACAAACTTCCTGTTATGTTTTTGAAAGTAAAATTTTGGTCAGTTTCCTCGAAGTTCATTATTATTTAAATAATCTTGAGTTCTAGAATAAACAACAAGCAGATTAACTTGACCAGACCTCTCTTTAAGTGACACTATGGAAAACAAAAACAAAAAAAACCAACACTAAGAAAGGTCACTGTTTTGCTCTCCTATTTGGATTGTGGAAAGCAAAATCAAAGTACAAACTTTAAACAGCAAAAATAATAAAGATTATAAGGGATAATAAGGAATTACAGCCTGTCATTCCTCAAAGTGCAAGAGAGCTGTCTAGCTGCCTTGCTCATTCAGATTAAGAATATTGTCAGGGCCACTGTGCAGAACCTGTTGGCACAACATTTTATAGGACTCATTCCCAGAAAGGAATAAACCTTATTTCTGTCTGAAGCTTCTGAGAAGTCACAGCCAAAATCTAATCATCAAACCAGCCTCTGAGTTAAGTTACCGACCATTTGGTATGTGCCCATGAAAAAGCGGGAAGAATCACTTCAAAGTTGGTAATTTAGTTCACACAGAATTACAGAAGGAAAAGATCATATCACTACATGATCTAGTGTTCAGCAACGGAGAAGAAAATTTTAAATTCTCATTTGTTAATGAAATGAGTAGATACCCCACATATAGGAGGGATCAAACTATCCCTTTTACAGCAAAGAGTGCGCCTCCTCCTTCAATACCGGCTGCTCTGCTTTTTAAGATTTTATGTCTTTTAGACAAAGTGTGCGTGCCCGCACGAGTGTGGGCGGGGGGGGGGGGTGCGTCGCAAAGGGCGGGGGACGAGCCTCCCTGCTGAGTGCCGGGGCCGGATGCTGGGCCTGATGCGGGCCAGTCTTTCGACCCTGAGGATCATGACCTGAGCGGAGACCTGAGCCGAAACCAAGAGTCGGATGCTTGACCAGCTGAGCCCCAGCTGCCCCCCGGTAGCTGCTTCTAAAACCCAACACTCCAGGGGGAGACTGAGCTTCTAAGAGCCAACAAACCAAAGGAGACACAGTTTAAAGATCAATGCCTGGAGCAGTGGCAGCCGCTCCTCTCGGAATGCTAAGGGCCATCAAGATGAGGTATCAGCCCTGGTGGCCAGTTCTTGGCTCTAGGGCTGCCCCTGCCAGGACGAAGTGGAGATTCAGGAGGTTCACAGCAGGCTGCTGGTGGGCACTCCTCCTCAGAGTAGTCCTGTCTGCTACAACATGGGCTACCTAGCACTCGGAGAGAAAAATCACCCACACTAGAATATCCTATGCTAAGCAGCACCAGCTCATGATAAAGTGAGTTATCTCAAAAGTAAACGGCAATATGAGATGCTTTTCAACTCAACCTAAGTGCCCATCAACAGGTAAATGGATAATGAAGATGTGGTGTGCATATATACAATGGAGTATTATTCAGCCATTAAAAAAAAAATGAAATCTTGCCATTTGCAACAACGTGGATGGATCTTGAAGGCGTTTTGTTAAGTGAAATACGTCAGACAGACAAAGACAAATACCGTATGATCTCACTCATACAAAAATCTCATAGAGAACAACAGACTGGTGCTTGCCAGAGGCAAGGAGATCAGGAATGAGCAAAACGAGTACAGACTTCCAGTTATAAAATAAGTCCTGGGGACATCATGTACAGTATGGTGACTACACTTAATAACGCCGTACTGCACGTTTGAAAATTGCTAAGAGAGTAAATGGTAAAAGTTCTCATTATAAAAAAAACTTCTCTGAGTGGTGACAGATGTTAACTAGACTTATCGTGGTGACTGTTCAGTAATATATACAAAGAAATATTGAATCATTATGTTGGACACCTGAATTTAACGTAATTTGTATCAACTGTACCTCGATAAAAAAAGAAAGAAAAATCTAACTGAATGCAGATACCACATTCAGAACTTTGAGGTAGAGACAGGTTTTTTTTTCTTGCCTTCCCACCTCCCCCAAATCAAAGGCTGATATAAAATCCGCCAACAGAAACAGGAATTCTGCTGAAGATGAGACAACCATCTGGAGCATTACCTCCTCTTTGGACTCGCTGTTCTCTCGCTCCCGAGGCTCCTGCTTGACATGTGTGACCATAGCGAAGGCCGCTCGGTCGTGGCTGTCGGCCAGGTTGATGACGTTGGTGATGGACGGGAGCATCGCTCCCTGGCAGCTGGTACCAATGGGAGTGCTCTTCTCACACACCGCCAGGAGCAGCTGAAGAGGGTTTATAGAGAAAAAGATAACAAACCTAGGACATTCGCCTGGCATGTGGGGTGCAGGGACTCTCGGTGAAGACCTAGTCCTCTCGACTGCAGCACACATGCTGAGGACTCCTGAGCCCACAGCTCGGCTGTATGCTTCTCCCCAGCTTAGACAGAGCCTGAACCTCCCTTCCAGACACCCCTCACTCAGGATCTCAGATTCCGTGTCTAAGCGTAAGCTCGGGATCTTTCTCGCCTACCAGTCGGGCTTCCTCCTGCCATCAACTCCTGCCTGGACTAAGTTCCTAACTCATCGACTTTCTCTTCTCAAACCTGTCTCCTCACACACAGCCGACCTGAGTGCTCTTCTCCCTGTGTTCCCCCAGTGGCTTCCCACGGCCCCGAGGGGACAGTGCAAGCTCCTCAGCGGGGCTCATGAGCTCTTCTGCAACGTAACACTCCCCACTCACAGCCAGCACTCCCGTGACTCTTCCCCACATCCCAATATGCTTCGCCCCCTGGCCTCTGCCCCTAGGCCTGGCTGCCACTCAACTAAAGCACTCGTGCATTTTTGGGGCAGATATTTACTGAGCACCCACTTGGTGCTGTGTGAGGCCCTGGATTCATTTGTCAACTTCACAAGCAGGCGCCCCTGCCCTGGTAGAGCTGAAGCGTTAGAGGGAAGGACAAGACCAACATCAACACATCAACACACACAGGGTAAAAAATAAAATAAGCAAACAAACCCCCAAACCAAACCAAACCAAGAAGATACATACTCACTGTGATAACACAGCCAGGAGATGGACAGAATAAAGGGTGCCCTGTGACAGCCTGGGTGTCAGGAACGTGGCATGTCTGGGAACATGAGAGGCCAGCGGGGCTGGCGACTAAGGAGGGAGGGAGGCCAGCAGAGGGCTGGACGGAGGGGCAAGGGTCTGGTCACCTGGGGTCCAGAAAGACTGTATCCTGCGAGTTGGGAGTTTGTGCCGAGTACAAAGGCAAGGAGGGACATGATCCGCTTTATTAAGGACAATTTTGCCACAATAGCAAGACTGTGGTGGGTAGGAGGGAAAGTGGTGACGCTGGGTCAACTGCTCCCATCACCCTTGTGAGCAATGATGGTGGCCACACGAAGGAGGAGGAAGAAAAAAGAGTGAGAAGCAGGTGGCCCTGAACTGGTAACACGCAGTGACAGACCAGACACGCAGGACAAATGAGGGAAGGAAGGGCAGATCTCCAGCTGGCGCCCTCCAACCCGTCCTTCCTCCATCTGCTCCAGCGTGCCTACCGTGGTCAAGGTCGTTTCCATCTCTGTGTCTCTATGACCTGACCCAGGGCTTGGCACGTAACAGCAACCGATAGGTCCCTCGAACCCAAGATGAATCAATCAGGAACTGCCCACTGTGTGGCCATTCGCCAAGCTCCCAACACGTGCTGCACAGTGCTATGAAATGCTCACGCAGCACCAACATAAACACGTCAGCAAGTCTCCCTGACGTCCCCGGGGAGAACTGCACAACCGTCGGTCTCACGGGACGAAGTAACGTGGTAGGTCACCTGCTGGCTCCACCCATTCCGCACCAGCAGACCAGGATCACCCGCCAGCATCGCTAACCCACGGGAAACCAGGCTGCCTGGTGCAGCAAGGAGGTAACTAAGCCAACGAAGGATCGTGGATTTCAATAACCAACCAACAAGACACCAGAAGTCTCACTACCATCCTGTCAGCAACATCATGAACATGTGACCAGGCCCTGAAAGAGTCTGCCGGTTTACACAGGCCCTTGTCACCAGCACCCCGACTCCTCGTACCGAGCGCTCCAAGTCCGTGGCTCGGTCAGGCTGCTCTGGCCTGGCCGCCCTACCTTCCGGCTCTAAGAACGACAGGACCCCACAAGTACAGTACATTACATCCCTAAGGGCACGTAGACAGAAGGTACAATTTTTGTATTTGAGGAAAAATGCATCTTTTAGCTATAAGCTAGAAAACGCTATTCAACTTTCTAAGAGCTTAAAATCACCCCTAAAAAACTTCTTGAGCTGAAAACACAACTTTAAGTCTTTTTTCTTCCCAGAAGACATTAGAGCAGATTAGGGTGGAGGCTTCCAATCCCTCCCAGACAGTGCTAACATCCCCTGGTTTCGGCATCACAGACGCTGAGCTGAGCCCGTCCTACCTCAATGCACTGCTTAATCCAGAAGTGGTTCCCCATGGCTTCCCAATTCTGGGAACACGTCACATAAAGCAGGCGTTCATAGACCCGACGTTTCATAGAGTTGTCAAAAACCTCGAAGAACTTTGCTCTGATGAGCGGCTGGGCACAGCGCAGCCCAGAGAGAAAGGCCGGCTCGAGTTTTGCGGTCAGCTCACTGCCCGACAGCGTCTCATCCCTGAAACGGAAGGAGTAACACGGGTTGGAAGAGCTGCGGCGGAGGCAGCCTCTGCAAGCCGCAAGCAGGGGCCAACGTTCCGGAATGCCAGGACGAAAGCCATGGGTATATCACGAGTCCCCTGGGCTGATGCAGCATTTGAGCAAAAGGTGTGTTAACGATGCCAAAATATGTTAACGGCACTTGGTGTTTATATGGACAGTCAAGCTTTAGCTATCATGAAAGATTAAATGTTACATCGGTTACTCCAAGGACACACTGGGAACACATACGTGCAGTATCTGGCTGATCGCTGTCGTTACCTGTAGACATAGTTCACGAGGTCTAAAAACTGGGCGTTTAATTCGAGGTCTTCCGGAAAGCGCTTTTCTATGTAGGCCATCATTTTCACGAGCAAAATGGACTTCTCCCGGAGTGTAGGCGTCTGTATGAATTGGGGTGTTTTTTTGTTGTTTTTTTTTTTAAAAGAAAAGGTCAGTTACTTCTATTTGAAAAAAGACACATTCAAAAGTATTCCAGCCATCTGTCCTATTATCTTTTAAGCTCCTACAACTTTGTCAGTAAAAATAAGACAAGATCATTTCTAAACACAAAGATCCTGGCTCTATCTGCAAATACTTAAAATCAAGACAGCTGCCGATCCAATTTTCCTACAGGTTGCAGCCCACTTTGAAGAGAAAGCAACTAAATTATACAACAAATCAGAAGTTTGCAAGCATCTTACTAAATTAATTCTATTAT
Source organism: Mirounga angustirostris (assembly GCF_029215605.1). Classification (NCBI taxonomy): domain Eukaryota; kingdom Metazoa; phylum Chordata; class Mammalia; order Carnivora; family Phocidae; genus Mirounga; species Mirounga angustirostris. Next base: position 174,490,428 of record NW_026991713.1, read on the forward strand.
AGTCCCTCACTATTAATTTTGGGGGCTTACCTTTACCACTACAAAGACTAAGAAGTAAGGTTCATTTAACATTTTAATACAAGTAAAACTACATTCAGAGGAGTGACCACTCATTTCAAGCTTTTAATTAAAATCTGCTAAGCACAGTGAGAAAAATTCATCTTGAGGAAAGATACCGTCAGTGCCAACACAGGGGAGAAAACGTTTTGCTGGAGAATTTTCAGAAGAGCTGAGAAAACCGTGCTTGAACTTTCACACACACACACACACACACACACACACACACACACACACACCCCCACACACACACGGAGGCGGGGGGCCTGGCCAGGGCACAGCCCCTCTGGCTGCTCACCTGATTGGCTGCCATCGGGGAATTGTTTTTAACCCACTCTTCCACGATTTTCACCACAGCCCGTAGGATCTTGGCATCTGGTGATTTCTCAATGAGGGAGGTCAGGATGGCCTGAATGAAGTTCTTCCTCATCTCCATGCTCATGACGGCTAGGCGCGTCTTCACCAGCTCCAGACTCAGCATCACCAGCTCACCGGTTCCTGCTCACGCAGAGAAAGACGACGCACCCCAACAATCACATGTGCGTCCACGGGCCACCACTCTGCATTATGTGGCACGTCGGAGTCTGCCCATCACCGCTCCCCCCCCCCCAATATTTTCTCCAGTGAGAGCTCTGGGATTTGAGGTGCTGCTTCACTACTTCCCTGCTACTCTGCCCTGTGAGGGTGGCCTCCTAAGAGCCTCCACACGGACGAGGGGACGATGGAATGGATGAGCAGCTCGGGGAACCCAGACACAGCCAGTCCTGAAGCCGCATTCACGGCACTTCTGTTCCCAGCTGCCTCGAACAGCGGTGCCAAGCTAGCTCCCGCCCACACCGACGTATCACTCAGGTTCCTGGGGCCCACTGCTCAGGCCCGGAACCCGCAACTTAATTCTTCGTCAGGCATGATAGCTCTGGTTATGCAATGTGTTTTAACCATTCATTAGACAGCCCTCGTTTAGTGGTGAATGTTCCACATCAATGTGCAACCACTTAAAAATTTCTTCATCCTCATAGTCACAAATTTGGAAGGTAATTCGTTTTAAAAACGAGTCTCACTTTGGTTTTAAATGAAATGCTCAGAACCTCTCTGGTGAGAGCACACGGACAAGGGACTGCATAAAAACAACAGGAATTCACGTTCGGTTCAGAATTCAACGGAGGTGTTACACAAAGTCTGAGAAAACCCCACGGGGACCATGGCTGTCACCTGAGGTCGCTTCCGTGCTGCCCGACGCTGCCTGTGGGTTCAGGTGCTCGCGGACCATTTTCTGCAGGGAGCGCATGAAGACTGAGATCAGCCTGTCTATGTAGCTCGGGTTGTTGCTGCAGGCGGACTTGAGGATCATAAGGGTCCCTGAAAGGCAGAAATTTGCTGGTTGTTTTTTTTTTTTTTTTAGAAAAGTTTAAAAAAACAAAAACAAAAATGTGCCATTTAAAACATTTTAAAATGTGTTAAACAAAAATGTGCTCTTTCTGACAAAAGTATAGATGAGCCCCAAATGTCAGCGTTCTAAGTTTTTGTAAGGCACATGCTACACTTTGTGGAGTGCTGTGTTTTCACTCCTAATTCTTAATTCATGATCAACACCAGGCACGAGAGCCAATTTCTGCGCCGCGGTAGAAACAACATTCATACCTTTAGTTCTGGATTTTATCTTTAGTTTATAGCAAAGCACCCTAAGTGAAATTTTTTGTCCCATGATATGCTTGGGGGGGAAAAAGGAAGAAAGAAAATCCTTTAAAAAAAACCCTAGAGTATCTGGACATGATGAATATTATAGAAGTCTATTTGTACCCATTCTGTAAAATTGCCTAGGATCAATAAAAATGAGCAAAATGTCAGCACCGACACGAAGTATGTGAAAAAAAATATTACCTTTCCTAGCTGACATTTTTATGACCTACACGTTACATTTTAAATTTATATCCATGGCTCCCATTATAGACCAATAAAAGGGTATTTATTTGCCATTTATAGGTGCAATCGGCACAGATTTGGACAATTTCTCAGTAGAGAGTGAATGTATGATCAGTCTGATTCTACAACAGGTAACCTGAGACACTTGTGACGATGGCTCAGTACCTGAGCCTCAGGGCGAGGACAGGGAGGGGACTGGGGTGACCAACTCTCTAGACCCCAGCCGCAGTGCCGCCCCCGTCCCCGGCCCACTGTCACCCTCACAAAGGAGGGAGGCAGGGCCAGTGGTGGTCAGCTCTTCTCAAAGAGAGTCCTCTGGAGAATTAACAAGACGTTTATGCTGCTCTGGAAGCCAGGCTGCAAAGCAGGATCTACTGTATGATCCCACTTTTAAAAAAGTCACAAAAGTATTCAACTATCTAAATCTATCTGGTTCTAGAATAGGGATGGCAAGCTTGAACAGTTAGGGATACAATTTTAACTAAATTTATCTGGCTCCTGAATTTCAGATAGCAAGTAGCAAGAGTTTGGAGAGCAAGAAACTCATTAAAAAATAATGTATTCAGTTTGCAAATTCAGAAATAAGTGTTTGCATGACAAGGGCTACCTGTACGTATATTTATATGCTTGTATATAGAAAAAAGACACACGTCAAGATGTTAAGAGTAAACGTTACTAATTACAGAGGCAACTTTTAGTTCTCCTTCCTTTGTACTTTCAAAATTTTATACAATGACTAAGTTTGAAAAATTTTTTAAATTTCTAACCCAAAGTCTAATCCTTCTCAGAGATGAGAGTTTTCACAAAAATCAGACTTCTGGGTATCTCTGGAGGCCAAAGTTGGTCAGCTGCCCCGATTACCTGAGAAACCAACTTTCATTTCATTTCAGCCAGAGCCTCACCAAGCAGACAGGGACTAGTTCTTGTCTCGTGAGTGGTTTACTAACAGGTGGGCATATTATGAAAGGTAGTAGTTATCCACATTTGCACACAGCTTTGGCAGCATCTCCGTGTTCGAGGTAGAATTGGGTCAGCAAGATCCACGAAACACGGGACTGTTCCCCCACAACCCGATCCTGCATCTGAGGCTGAGGCGGCAGGGACTGAGGGAGCACAGACATTGGTTGGGCGGAGGGCGTTCCCCTAAGACCACAGGAGACGGGCCTCACGTGTACCAGACCACACACACACACACACCCACAGCACACGTCAGCTCAAAGCTCCTTCCGACATCCCGAGACTTTCCCAGAAGGAAAGTTCGTCCAGAGAGCACGGAGAGATCCATGCCAAATGGAACGGCTGCTAGAAAAACCAGGGCAGACACACACTCACCAAAGAGCTGGGAGGGATTTGCGTTGGTGGCCTTCTCGTAGTTGGTGAGTCCTTCGTAGATGACCTTCCCGACAGCCGCGTAGAGGCACTCCAGCTCTTCGTACTTGGAGGCCACGCTGGAAGTGCCTGCAACAGAAGCGAGAATGTGGGCCCTGTGGTTCGGGTTCTCAGGCCTGTCCGGGCTCTGGGAGGCCAACTTTCCTCACACTAGACACTGAGCTTTAGTTTTCTTGGGATCTGCAGCAACTGGCCCGGGTGCTTCTTTCCCACTGCAGGACGCGTGGTGCTCCTCTCTGGGCTGCTTCTGACTTGACCAAGCTAAATGACGTCTTATCTCACCACGCCTAACCGGAACACGCTCAAGATACACTTACGTGGGATACGCCAAAATCCCATCTTGGCAGCTGCTCGACATTTGACAACACATTATGACCCAGCTCCCCTTTACTGCCTTAAGGAAATGGTCACGTTCGGCTGATGAATAACAGCATTTCCAAAGCAAAACAAAAAATACAACGTCATGACTGCTGCCATTAAGTTCTTATGTCTATTTTTTTTTTTTTTTTAAAGGAAGGGTGAAAGCACAAAGAAAAGCGGGATAATAGAACACTCCCTACGGTAACCAGAGGATGAGCACTCTCAAGTGACACTCTCTGTGCCCTCCCATCCACTCAGGCACCAGGGGAAGGGTCACCTACTTGGCTCTGTTGGGAAAATGCTCATTAGGCGGGAGAGGAGGCTATGGACCGCTCGGAGAACCTTGGTGTTTGCGCACGTCATGCACGCGGCGATGCCTCGCTGCAGGGGTTTGAAGCTACTGAGGATGGCCGGAGACTGAAGGACAGTGAGCAAGAAACTCAGCACTTCCAGCCCCGTGCAAATATTTCCATAGTTGACTTGATTAGGTTGCTCCTGGAATGGAGAACACAGGTCACACACAGACGTCATCAATACTCTGGTACAGTCCATTACAGAAACACAAATCAAGCACAACTTAAAATTAGTTAAACCTCCTAATTTAAAAGCTCATGGAAAATACTAATACTCAGTATTAAAAGGTGAAAACCAGGGGCACCTGGTTGGCTCAGTCCGTACAGCATGTGACTCTCAATCTCAGGGTTGTGAGTTCAAGCCCCACGTTGGGTGTAGTGATTACTTAAAAATAAAACTTAAAAAAAAAAAAAAAGGAAAATCTTTAAAATTGGTCTAAAAAATCAATCACTGAATTCCACTTCTCTCGTATCATTTTTATTTACAATACAAATAGGAAGTATCTTTGAGACTATGGGTCATGAAATCAATCTAACAGATGATGCTAGCATTAATAACAGAAAATAGAGCGTATGGTTTGCAGTAAAGTATTGCTCCTTGAAACGTTTGTTTCTGTGGCTTGCACACACAGATGCCCTGCATATACACCGTGTGTGCTCACTGGGTTGAGATAAAATCTTCCACTTACTGTGGGAACAAGGTGGAAAGCTGCTGTGAGCTCGGCACTCTGCATCATGGAAACGTTAGCCTATTACGTGCCAGAAGCCATCTGCTAATGGCTGAGCTCGACTCAACTGTGACTGCGTGTGACAGTAATTTGAATCAAAGCATGTACTGCACACAGGCAGCCTATGATCACACTGTTTTCATAGCACAGGGAATCTTTATAACCTTTCAAAAACTGAGGCAATTATGTTAGTCTTTGCAATGCAACATAACAAAGATTTAAAATGGGGTTGTAGCAGCCAGAAATTACAGGATCATGGTTTTTACAGAAATAAACCAAATAAAAACCCACCAAATAATCAGCACTGGGGGCTTATTTCTTTGCTGCCAGACTTTACAGTGCTCAATAACAATATATTATATGTGCCCTCTAAAAATTCACATTTATTTTAGAGGTTGTCGCATAAATCAACTAAAACTATTTATCCCAAGCCAGCTGGGAAGTCAGTTTAAGAAACGAGATTTCAGTAGGCAAGAGAACTAGGACGTTTCCAAAGCTCCTCACTGCTTGGGGCTGGGGGCTCAGGCTCAAGTTTTAAAATCTCTTCCAGGGAGTGAAACTCCCTGCTCCTCCTTAGCGTCACGACTGGCTGAGGGACCGGAGGGTTCGGGGTTCCGCGGCCCGGCCCCAAGCCCGGGAGCGGAGCACAGACACAGGCACGCACCACACTCATCAGCAGCTTGTCGAACCACTGCAGCTTGAGCTCAGACTTGGACCACATGTCCGGTCGCAAGGCGGTCTTCAGGAGGGTCACACACCGGCGAGACAGCACCTCCCCAGGAGAGCCGGCCGTGTTGGTGTTGTCGTTGACCTGAAAATGCACTCGGGTTCGAGGCCCCGTCTCACCGCGGACGTCTCCAGTGTCCTGACACTGCCTCTCGCCCGCACAGCCCAGCTTTCTCCTCCTGGCCACCTCCTCTCCCACCTGACTCAACGGGGCCTCCTCTGCCTCAGGGCCCCTCTCAGACGGGGCCCTCCTGCCCCCGTGCTAGGGGGTCAGGTCAGTGGTGATGTGCACTCGTTTGTGTGACGGATGGATCAGTGTCAGGCAGCTCCCCAAGAGCAGAGCCTGAGCTCCCCCCCAGCCCCACAGATCTCCCGGGCTGTGCCTAGTGCCAGAGCACCAAGAAGGCACTGGTTTGAAAATTCAGTAGAGTCTTCTCAATACTTTGAAGTCCTCACCAATATGGCAAGACCTACTACTCTAATAATTATATAAACTTAAGATCCCCAAATTCTTAAAAAAAACTAGTTAGAAAAATTTCATTTACTTTTTTTTTTTTAAAGGAAAAATGAAGTTTCAGGAATAGATTTCCAACAAATCCATGAAAATACACTGACGTGAATAACAAACACAAGTTTTATTTATTTATTTTTTAAAAGATTTCATTTATTTATTTGACAGAGAGAGACACAGCAAGAGAAGGAACACAAGCAGGGGAGTGGGAGAGGGAGAAGCAGGCTTCCTGTGGAGCAGAGAGCCCAGACGTGGGGCTCGATCCCAGGGCTCTGGGATCATGACCTGAGCCGAAGGCAGATCCCCAATGACTGAGCCACCCAGGCGCTCCACAAACACAAGTTCTAAAGGCACTTAAATTACTAAATGTTGTACATTAATTTATGTATGTTGGATCATCCCAGCAGCACCTTTATGAGACAGGTACCTTGGAAGTTAAATAATGTGCCCAAGATCACTGATCTACTGCCATTGTTTTGCCAACACCAAGATGCCCTTAATTATAAGATACCCCCTTACTGGGGCACCTGGGTACCCCCTTACTGGGGCACCTGGGTGGCTCAGTTGATTAAACGACTGCCTTTGGCTCAGGTCATGATCCTGGGGTCCTAGGATCAAGCTCTGCATTGGGCTCCCTGCTCAGCGGGGAGTCTGCTTCTCCCTCTCCCTCTGCTGCACTTCCCCACCCCACCGCTTGTTCTGTCAAATAAATAAAATCATAAAAAAAAAAAGATAAATTATTTCATCACCACTGAAAGAAAAAAATGTTTCAAAAAAATCTTATCACTCATAAAACATAGGCAGGTTTCAGAAATATTAGCATGTCATGAAATCAGTCAAATTTGGCACGAAAGCGACAGAGCTAGTCTCAGACCTTGGTTTGTCTATTTCTATCGGAGGTGACGTTCTGGGTTCTACTAAGAAGTTTTTGTTCTCGAGAACCCCTAGCAGAAGGCGTCCAGGAAGCCGCACCTGACAAGCCACGCGGATGAGGAAGTTCACCACCGTGTCTGTGTGCTGCTTATCTATGGGCTTGGCAAGAAGGGTGTCCGCTCCGGGCAGCGACTGGCTCCTCCCAAACACCTAGAAGAGGCAGCAAGAGCATCCCCACGACGCATTCGCAACACAGGGCACTTGCGCTACCAGCTCACAGGACGCGGTCCTCCTGGGGGCAGACGCTGTGCTGCGCGCTGCCCGGACTTAGATTTGGGAAGAGAGCCACCGGACTCTGCTTTGTGGACTGTGTGTGCAAGAGGAGGGAGAGGAGCTGGGAGGCCCCGCGGCGAGCGGCAGGGCGCGCACCACGAAGACCTGCTTGCCCCCGCCGTGTGCGGACACGTAAATGGACAAAACCTCACGTGTTCCGGGAGTCCAACCTGAGCACAGGTGGATGCAGGGACCACGTCCTCGGGGGGAGTGGTGAAGGGAGGGACAGTTCAACCGAGGCCCAAAGTGACAGTCATCACCTCCACAAGGGGCAAGGAGGGCGAGCATCCCCAGGGCTCTCTTGGCGGCTGCCCTCCAACAAAATAGGACAGTCTTTTAAAATACCGAACACAACATGGGTGCACGTTCTCAATCAATTCTCTTAGCCTACAGTTTCCCTCAGAGCCTTACTGCAAGGAATGAACCATTCTCGCCAGAACTCTGAGGGTATCAAACGTGCATCAAGAAAAACGTGTGCTGACTTGGGAAACACCTGCGGCTAAGTCGGGTATCACTGGGTTTCTCCCTGCTGAGCGCAGCCTCTCCCAGCTGTGTCTTGGGCACGGTGCCGGGCACTGAGGCCACGCTCAGAATTTGTGGAACAAATGAACAAACTCCCTCAAGGAAGCGCAGAACCCGTAAAAGCAAGCACACGCGGCGTGCGCGCACGCTTACCGCGCTGATGGCCCCCGTGGCCGTCCTGAAGCGTTTCACCTCCTGGGCGGAATCCACCGACAGGCCTCTTTTAATAGAGGATGAGACAGAGTTGACGCCTTCTCCGCTTGAATTTGGGTCCATGTCTGAATCCGGCTTAAAAACACACAAACACACACACACGTGACTTTGTGGACTGATTTCTAGGGAGCAGCAGAAGGAACGTCATCTGGGACGACAGAAGTCTGGTGGCCACACCTGCTGGTCCTTGATCCTCTGCAATTCCCACTTGATGACGACTTCGGACAGGTCCACGGCCAGCCTCCTCTGCTCGATGGTGACGCTGGGCGTGAAGCCTAACCTCTGCATGGCGCTGACCATGTGCTGGACCAAGTGGTGTCGCACTGGGTAGTACACCTGTGGGCACGGGCTCTGCGTCACCCCAGGGCTGCGGGACCACGCCGAGACCCGAGCACGAGGACGCACACGCGCGCACACATACGTGCACTTAACCCAGACTTCTGACCTGTGACTTAGCGAGGAAATTCTCATCACCTTATGGATGTGTGTATTTATCACCCCCCACCCCAGCCCCTTGCTAAGTGCCAACAGAACACTGTACTTCAGCCCTGTAGTACCATCTTTTTTTTAGATTTTATTTATTTGACAGAGAGAGACACAGAGAGAGAGAGAGAGCACAAGCAGGGGCAGAAGGAGAGGAAGAAGCAGGCTTCCTGCGGAGCAGGGAGCCTGATGTGGGGCTTGATCCCAGGACCCCGGGATCATGCCCTGAGCCGAAGGCAGACGCCCAATGACTGAGCCACCCAGGCACCCCCCTTTAGTACCATCTTTAAAGAATGGTGAAACACTGGGATGCCTGGGTGGGTCAGTTAAGCGTCTGCCTTCAGCTCAGGTCATGATCCCAGGGTCCTGGGATTGAGCCTCGTATCAGGCTCCCTGCTCAGGGGGAAGCCTGCTTCTCCCTCCCCTCCTGACCCTACCCCCCTGCTCATGTGCAATGCGCACTCTCTCAAATGAATAAAAAATCTTGAAAAAGAATGTTGAAATGCCAAATTCTCTCTAGGTAGGCAAAACTAGTAACATGTACCAAACTTCAGACTTGATGTCACAGACATTCAGCCATACCAAGAGGCAAATCTCCACTTCTAAAAGAGCTGGCTATAATGAATTTTCTCCTCTACCTGAAATCTACAAGGAATATCTACATTTGAATCAATCTAACAAAGTGGGGGATTTGGCTCTAAAGAAGGAGGTGCCAACGACACAAACAACTCTTCGAGCCAAGTTACCAAAACCTAGAGTTAACGATGACTACCTCCCAAAGTACTGAGTATCAGTACTCACTGTTACCCGAGTACTTACAAGAAAAACACAGTCCTAGACAGAAGCAGATACCTGGGACATAGTCTCTAAACCAGAACCATTTCCATGTTGACAAAGCACCCCTCCATCCCCAAACACACAACGGACCAGAAATACCTTTACCAAAAGATGAACAGCCACCTTATTACTGCAAATTAAAGATAAGCAAAAGGGCAAAGCCAATGCCTGGGCATGCAGAACAGCCCCGTCTACAGTACTTTCTACACACCTTGAAATGCTGCACGATCAGATGCAGAATGTGAACCAGCTGAGGGACCGTGTGGCCCTCCTCCACGATGATCTTCCTCGTCCAGTGGGTCAGCATCTGGTGCCCATCCTCCATCCTAGCAGGCACTGCTGGAGTCAATATGGCCATCGCTTGTCTGACGATTGCTCGAGCTTCCATCGCGTGGGCCTTGAGCAGACTGTGAAACACCTAACGCAGGGAAGAGACTCTTACTTGGGATGAGAACAAAGGCTCAGAGAAACAAGAAAAATCCCAATCACTCTGAACCAAGGCAGGGTACTTCTTTTTTTTTTTTTTTAATTTTTTATTGTTATGTTAATCACCATACATCATTAGTTTTTGATGTAGTGTTCCATGATTCATTGTTTGTGCATAACACCCAGTGCTCCATGCAAAACGCACCCTCTTGAATACCCATCACCAGGCTAACCCATCCTCCCACCCACCAAGGCAGGGTATTTCTGCAGAATGATTTTTACAAAATTCCTCAGGGCTATCTTATTAGGAAAGAACGCAACTGCTTTCTCCTTCCTTAAGTTTTGAGTGATGCACACATTCATTCCTTCCCTCCCGAGCACCCACTTTGGGCCGATGCCGGGCTAGCGTCCGTATACAAAGATGAGTGAGATCTAGCTCCCTGCAGGAACCTGCTCTAGTGTAACCCACGGGAAGTCAGCTGAAGCACAGAGACGCTTTCTTTCTGGCCACCGTGTGGCAAATGGAGCTGAAGGGGCTGCTGTCAGAGGCATTCTCCGAATAGTGCAAGTGAGAGGTGACGTCCTGAGGTAAGTAAGGTCAGAGGACACAAAGACCACCTGATAGGTGCTAAGGGTGGAGGGGACAGGACAGGTGTTGGAAATCAACAGGATTTGCACACACCCAGACACCGGGGGGCACTAGAGGGTGTCAGGGATGGTCCCTGGGTCTCTGGCTGGGCGGACAGCGCCACAGAGACATGCCTGTGGGAGGTGATGTCCGAGGCCATGGGCTTTGTCGAGGTCTGGGGTTTAACACCACAGAAGCTCACAAGACGAAGCGGTCAGAGGAAAACAATTAGAAATGACCTCACAGAATAGGACAAGGGCGATCATTTATAAAGTGTTAATGGGACAGACAAGCTGAGCACTGAAGTATATCACTACCTTTAATTCTTACAAAGACAATAATTGACTCACTCAGGGTCACAAGAACTTGTGACTGCAAATAACAAACTCAAACCCAGGGCCGCCTGGCATCAAGGCCTAAACCACTGAGGGACTCAGGGAAGATGTGCTCGTCGTCAGCAGAGGGTCAATACAGCATGAGGTTCTCAAGTGCCTAGTATCTTTAGCTAAGGAGTGGGCTGGGCCCTTCCAGAATGGTTTCAACGGACCAGCAGAATGGAAGCCCGTAGAGGAACGCAAAGCGTAGAGGAGCATGAGGTGGACAAAGGAGACATTTTGTTGTTTTGACGGCAAGGCAGCAGAGGAACGAGAGAGCAGAGCAGTAACTGGGGAGGAGGAGAGAATGCACAGTCACGGGAGGGTTCACGGCGCTTATAAGACGGCAGAAACGAGCATTTTCAATGGTGCTGGGAAAGACGACAGGAAAGGAGGCCACGACCGTAGGAGGGGGCAGCATGTACATGTGCGCAAGCCCACGGAGTGTCGGGAGGAGCGGAGGGGGGCCGGGAGGGAGCCTCGCGGTACCTGCAGGACGATTTTCTTGTGTATGGCGAATTTGGCAATGATGTGCGCCAGAAGTAGGTGGCCACTGTATTTGCAAGCCGGATCCACGCAGGCCTTGGAGAGCAGGCAGGGCCACGCGAAGGTCATGAGGCGGCGTAGCTTGCTGTTGCGGTTCTTGTTGTTGTCGTGGATGTGGTGCGGCGCGTGCTCCACCAGCAGCGTGGCGTACTGCAGGAGGTAAATCCTCAGGGAGTCCAGCATGTCCGCCTGCTTCTCCGGGTCCAGGACCTGCGGGAGACGCAAGCAGGAAAGCTCATTTCTGGCCCTGAAGCGTGTCACCTACTAAGGGTTACACAACACGCTTGAAACTTTTAAAAAGTGTGTGCAAGCGCACGCACACGCTATATATGTGTATGTAACAGCAAGTTTTACGACAAGGGAAGCAATGTCACATCAATTTTCCTTTTACGTGCATGGATTAGAAACTCACTGAATTTATTTCAATGCCGGAGGGCAGGCACCCCCTGCAATGGGTGAAGGAACCTGAGGGGACAAGGAGGGCCTCCTCTTTGGTACAAGGTGATTGATTCAGGGTGGAGTTTCTTAATTTCCAAGTAGTTGGGATTTTTCCTAGTCAGCTATTAATCATCTAGTCCTGATTTTTCAGTATTATGATCAGAAAATGCCACCTAGAAAACAAATCTCTACTTTAATAAAACTATTAGTTTTTTTGATTGAATCAAAATATATATCTATATATATCAAATATCTGATAGAGTTCCGCGTTTTGTGAATATAAGAAACGTAAGAAAAAAAGCGCACTCCGAGAACACTCCACACGTCTCTACTGAATCCAGGGCACGCCTGCATCATTCAAGTGGGCATCCTGACCACCTTCCGTCTACCAGAAAGCTCTGAAAGGCTGAAGTCTCCCCCACAACTGTGTTTTCATCAGGGCCCCTTGAGCCCCCTAAGCGCCCTCTCCCCTGGATTTGCTGCTTCCCGATGGCCCCACCCCGGGGCCCCCACCTGCGCGCTGCCATCTGTCCTCCAACACTCAAATCCCAGCTCCTCACTTGAATGCCGCGTCAGCAGCATCCGACCCAAAAGACAGTCTAGAGAAGGGAGCACGGGGGAAGGGGCCGCGTCTGGGTGACCATCTCCCCACAGTTGCCCAGAATAAAGCAAATACCAGCATGGGGACTCACAAAGATCCCCTGGGCTCAGCTCGCATTCCTAGAGAGGGTAAAGCTGGGGTGAAAACTGCAGGAAGGAGGCCTGTCTTTAGGGACAAAGACTATGTAAGGACCAATAAACTGCCAGTGAGAACAACAGTCCCCTCCACCTGGACCCCAGGACGGAACAGCGACCAAGCGGTGAGAAACTGAGTCCTTCCCAAGGGCATTCGTGCATATGCGGCAGGCTGCTGAGGAATGCCCGTCGCTCACGCACGCCAGCGGAACGACGTGTGAACAGAACACTCTACCAACCTCAAGGCAAACACGGCACCCGCCGGCAAAGTTTGAAGGCCTGCCGAGCACGGGACAGGCCCCGTGAGGAACACACTGGGCGGGCATTTCTCAAAGAAACACACCACCCCCCTGCTGCAAACTGGAAATACAACTGTAAAAACGCAGAGACTTTAACACCTAAGGTAACTTCAGACGTCACTGCCGCCAGCCATGGTTTCGTGAACCTGACCAGACCCGGTCTGATGTTCCCACTGATTTTTGGTAGATTCTTTTGCAAAGCTGAAGACAAAAACTGTACTTCAAATACGACCAGCAAGAGGGGTTTTTACAAAATAACTCTGATAATCTGAGTTTTCACTGACCTATCTTCTATTTCTCACTGGACTCTATTAGTGTGGAAAGTCAATGCATCCTAAAGTAAAGCTGCCTTTAAAACTGTACCAGGAAGAATTATAAATGCTCTACTGTAAATTAAAGCAAGCATGAAAAATAAAAACCTTAGGAAAATATGTTTTTCAACGAACCCATCACACATGCTCACACACTCACACGCACACATTCTCTCACTCCCTCATCTGCTAAGTTACTTTTTGTGCCAACATATTATTAGTGACGCCACCTTGGTTATAAACACGCTGGTGATGCTTTCCGGGTTATCGCCTTCTGGATTGGGAGGTCCTAAGAGCTGTTCTCCTTCCCCCTTCTCAAAGCTGTATAAGAAAGCAGGATTCAAGATATGCTGCAGAACCTACAAAGAAATTTAAAAATGAAGGAGGAGGAAAAGCAAAGCCATGCTCTTCATTTCTCTACTAAGGTGGGTGGGACCACCAGCGGGTCACTTTGCACCCGAGAAGTTAGAGCTCAGTCAAGGGTGTGACTTATCATCCTGACGTTTACTCAAGCAGTCGGCTGGAAAGGGAGAGTGAAACAGGAGGAAATGCGACGTCAGTCTGTCTACTCTTCTCATGTCTGATAAGTCATTTTCTAAACACAAGGACACTAACAAACTACTTCTCAACACCGGTTCACTCCGGATCTGTCGTGTGCCCCTCAACAAGGGCATTTTCCTCACGAACAGTCCAGACCACTGTGGACACAGCAGAACACCAACAGTACTCTCGCTTCCCTAGAAAACGAGCTCCTGCGCCCGCAGCTCCCCCTGCCTCACAGTGGGACTCACCTTGGCTTTCAGTTCGTCACCAAAGTTGGGGTCATTGAAGTCCACAAAGCGAAAAAACAGGGCACGTTTTTGAGAAATGCTGTAATTTTTGGGAATCTCCTCCTCCATATACTCCTTCAAGAACGTCATGTTGCAGAGAAAACGACCCGTGAAGGCCCGGAGCAGCTGGAACAGCAATTCTATATCTCCGTAATTCCTTCTGCAGGGCCAAACAAGAACAGATTAGGTCACGGCCCGCTTCACGGCCACACACGATCTCTGAGTTGCCTTTAAACAGTTCAAAGTCCCAGTCTGTTCTCTGTAACAAACGTGACTACATGTGGCCAGTGAACCACAGCCCAGCCCAAACTCCCAGACAGGCTCTGGTTTCGCCTGCAGGCCAGAACAAGTCACTCGACGTGAAGACAAACGGATGCACCCACTTGCAGTAATTCAGCAGACAGTAGGCCAGCAGCTTGGGCTCCTTCCAGTTGGTGGCAGCCATGTTCTCTTTCCGGTGTCTTTCTTGAAAGGTTTCGCTGACCCACACACGTCTCAACTGACTCACCAGAGAATGCTGATTGGCCAGCCAGGAGTCATCGTTTTTAACTATGATACTTATGATCTGTCAAAGAAGCGACAGGGTTAGGGAACTGACAGGGTTCTCTGTGCGTCTTGCCTGAACTTTTAAGATTTCAGGTGCTCAGTGACGAGACGCTACCTTGATGGCCTGAAACTGAAGGTCCAGGCGCATGGTGCTAGTGCTGGGGGAGCCGGGGCGAACAGCGGTCTGGGCGCCGCCGGGCACCAACAGAGTGATGAACCGGTTGGGGTTAGCTGCCAGCACGTCTCGCAGAGGTCTGGCATCTTTGTGTTTTAAAAAACTCTGAAAACAAAACAAAACGAGCCATTTTAAGCTAGTCAAAACCCACAAAAAGTTTAGATGTTCTGAATTCTAAGGTTCTTTCTAAATCTCCCCAGGCAGGCTAAAAAGTCGCTATAAACACCCTTTTAAAAAAAATGCTTCTTAGCAGTAATAACACTTTGTGATTATGGATTTCAAAATCCTGGCAGCTCATTCGTCACCACCACCAAAATCCTCAAGAAGGATCACCTCCACTCAAACTTTTCACATACACAACGGTGATGTTTCGAACACTCGGACACATCACCGAAAAAATAAAGCCAAGGCGCTGAACAGTGAAATAGGAATTTCAGATTTCAGAGCACACTGGCTGACGCGAGTCTGCAGGGACACCTGACTCCAGCTCCCCGCGTGCCTACCATAAACATTCTGCTCCACTGAGGATCATTCAGTGTAGCTTCCATCATGAACAGCTCTACCGTCTGTGAGGGGTGCCGTGTCAGGAATTTGATCAGAGGCTCTCTGAAGGGACTGCCAGCCTAGAAAACATGGGGGGAAACGGCGTCTTCTCGGGGCTTGAGGCTTTGGTTGGTCTAAGACCTACCATGGCAGGAGGAGGCATGTCTCCCCTCCGTAACTGGAGTGTGCTATAGCCATAAGCAAATATTAACATCAAACATCTTCAGGCTATTAGATTAGTCCATCTAAAATCTAACGAAGTGAGAACATCACAAGCCAACAGACGGAGGAAGAATCAGAAGAAACCCCAAGTTTGACCATTACCTCAATCAACATAGCCCGTTCAGTTTTCATCACCACCTCTAACAAAGGCTTGACCAGAGTTTGAGGTGCAGCTGGGATCAGGTGAAAAAGGTTTATAATTGCCGAACAAATTTTCATTTCCTAATGAAGAAAACCAGAAATTACGGAATAGGCCAATTAATTTTGCCAGCTAGAGATACCAACATTACTACAGACCCTACTATGGTCTAGCTACATTCGCAAGGCTAGCCACCAGAAGCAAAGAATTAACATGTAAAAAGCCACAATTTACCAATGTCAGGTTACTGCTGTGGCCCAAGGAAACTAACTGCCCTTGGTGTTCAGATTTCACCTGTCAATGGAGGGGAGAGGGAGCTGTGTGCCCCCGATGTGACTGGGCTGCGTCTGTTTTCAGGAACAGGGCCAAGTGTTGGAAGTGAGCTGCAGGGTTGCCTGCACCAGCCCCTCGTGGAGGAGGGGACGAGCATGCCTGTGGCCATGAGAGTGTTAACGATTCCCCCGCTTTGCTGTGACATCATGGGGTCTTCCCGGTACCCTAAGTTCTGAGGGCACAGACTTCTTCTGCCCTCTGAACTTAGCACAAAGAAAGTCTTCAAAACATTCTCAAATATTTATCCTGAAAATTAATCATTGTGTAAATAAACGACTGACCATGGTACTAAGTATTTGTCAACCAGGCCTGAAGATGAGGCTGGCAAACTGCTCTACTGAATCATATGGAAAATGTGAAATGCCAAGATTTCCGCACTTTTTAAGGTGCTAACAGCTCAGTGGTCAATCGCTCTTGTTCCAACGTTCTGTTCTCAGTGGCAGTTCCCATGGTTTGGAATCTGCAATTCAAAGAGATCCCACATGGCCAGAGCCATGGCCAGAGAAGGGAAGACTCCCTGATGTACCACCCTGCCTTGTGTGCAACAGGAGGTCTGTCACACTCAGCACAGTAAAATGGGGATGATAAACACTCGTCAGGAGGGACCACATCCCAGTAGCATCTGCGATACTTCCCCGAATGCCTCTATGAAGAAAATGGGAAAGAAGAAAAGAGAGTTCTCTTCTACGGAATTTCCAGGTCTGCACACAGAGCAAGCTCTACTCTGAAATTACAACATGCTCATAATGGCACTTTTGCATTATGGGTTTTCGTTTTCAAAGCGCAATCAAGAAATCACTTCTTTTGGTCTTCGCAACACCACCGGAAGACAGGACCGACGGATGTTATCATCCCCATTTTACAGCAGAGGGAAAGCTCCGGGTTTGTCCAAAGTCCCAGTGTCGGGACTACGTCGGTGTGGTGTGTATGTGCAAGAGATGCGGGAGACTGGGCACGGAGGGGCAATGAGGTCTTAAACTCCAGGTAGGCAGGCACTTAGGAGTGTGGAAGAAAACAGAGCTCCTCCCAATTCCTAGCAGGTAGAATACTCTTTGTGTAGTTTCCTCCCAAGAGGTTGTTGAGATGTAGGAGCTCATTCGAACATTCTGAGAGCAAAACCCAGTTGAATCTTAAACGGTATTGACACATTGCAATTCGAACATGTAGAAAACCAAAGAGCTTAGAATCTTGCTTAAAACGTCCTAACAGGAAACATGCGTGGCATCCGGACAGTTCACAGCAATGGTACTAATACGACTCTGCCACAGACAGACGATACGGCTCACTGCACTCCAAGGCACAATGCACTCTGTCCACCACAGAACCACAAGTCACAGCAAAACCAAATACAACAACACCCCCTCCTGCACCTCCACTGAGATTCTCACCTCTACCCCTTCCATGGCAGGCTGAACCAAAACAAAAATTACAGCATGAAAAAAGGCAACAAAAAGGTAAAAAAGAAAAGAAAAGAAAAGAAAATATAAACTGTTCTTCACAGTGCAAGTCATAAACTGACTTTAATAGGGTTGTTCTCACCTCAAACTGACAGAATGGAGACAAGGAACATCTCCCGCACTCGGAAATGCTTTCCTGAGGATGGGGAGGAAAATCATCTTTTTTCTATTTATGTTATTTACATAAAAACTTCCCATATACTCATACACAGTAAGGATTATTGGGGGAAACAAGACAGTAAAGACAATTATCAAAAAGCACACAATAATTAACAAATGCTCAACAGCAAAAAAAGTACACCTTCCACCCTTCAGATGTCAAAACAGAGCCCTTCAGATAGTGTAGAATAGCATACATCCCTTCCCTAAATCAAATTTAAAAAGCAGGAATTTCGGAATTCTTGCCCAGGGGGAGAAACTGTTGTAAGCAAATACATTTAAAAATCTGTTTTTGTTTCGAGTAAGTTACGATCTTTATGTGCAGCGCGGACATTAAAGAAACTTTCTTCCTCTTTCCCAGCAGAAATCTGGAGAGTACCAGGTGGTTCAGCCCCCTTAACCGGGCGTGTGTGAGGCCCCCACACCCGGAAGAACCCTCAGGCCATGATGCCACCCACAGATAGCTGGGTTATTTTGGGAAGTGAAGCTGTGTATGCACACAGACATGGCACCGCAAGGGGTCAGGCATTCTCCCCTGGGAGCGTAACGCTAAAACGGCAAACCTTCCTAAACATGGTGCTCGTGCAAAGCTCTGATCATCAGGGTACCCAGCATCACAGAAAAGCTTGTATTTGTTTTCTTATAAACAGTCGACTATTTAACATGTCTTCAGTTGCAGGTTCTCAATCATGTAATATCATTTGGGGATTCAACCAAATGGGGACAAACTATGATCTAAGATCCATTCCCAATACTGAACAACATCCATACAAAACGATCAGAGCTCAAGAGCAGAACGGCAGCTTGACCCTGGGCTGAGGTGATGAAACTGCGGGCATGCTGCCCAAACACCACAGCCTGAGGCCACCCCCACAGAGCTGGGTGTTCCCAGGCCAGTCAGGGAGTGGACTCCTATGATGGTCATGACACGTTTCTGCAGGAGCTGGAGGACTTCCTGGTGCCCACAGCTCCGTCTCCTGCCCACTGCCCCTGCCCCATCCAAGGAGCCCTCCGAATAACCTGCTGTAAACGTTGATGGAATCTTTCTGATCTAATGGAAATCATTCACTTGCCCCCTAGAGACTGTTAAATATTTATTCTAGAACTAACCGTGTGTTTCAGAGAATTAACAGATTATAAAACAAATATAAAATTTAGAGCAAAAATACCTAGCGGATGAGAGATGGGGAGGAAAAGCACAGAGGCATCTGTACCTACTCCCAAGAGTTTAAGCTTTGAACATACACTCTGCTCTCCCCCACGAAGAGTTCCTGGTTTTTCCCTGTGTGTATGAATAACAAACCTTCAAAGAGGTCATGGTGGTATAACATTCCTAAAAAAAGTGTAAAATCCTGGTTTAGTTTTGCTTAGTTGGCTGTTTTTAGAAGCAGCAAGAATTGAGACTTACATAAACAAAACACCTTGACACAGAATGGCCAAAACAAAGCATAATAAAGCCAAAAAAAAAAAAAAAATCCAAGTTGGGATGAAACACAGCATCCAACAAATACGCACAGGAAGACAAAAAGCCATGTTGATTATGCCCCTGAAGAGCTAGAGCATCCCCTCGTTAGGACACTGCTGTACAATTTCACCAGGTGTTACAGGACCTTAGGGAAAACACGATCCTACCGATAGGACAGTCATCAACTTAAAAAGTATTTTAAACAAATATTAACATATACAAATGAGATTCAAAACAGCAAAAACCATTATTTTTAAGAGTGAAGTCTTAAAATGACCAACATCAGACACGTAAAAAAATTTAAAGTAGTTTTCCCTTAAAGCCGTAAAAATGTGTTTTGAAGTCCTGGCCGTTTGATTTTTGGCAAACAGTTGGGGTGGGGGAATCGGACCCGTCAACATACATGCCAGTATTTATGTGATGCTTTGCTACATTATCCTCAGTGTCTGAAGTCCTGAGACCTACACTCAGTTTCATGAGGCAGTGATGATGGGAAGCCATGGGAAACCACAGCTGAGGAATGCACCACCATGCAAACAGCAGCTGCCAAGAACATTCTAGAAAACATACTTTATACACTTTACAGCAAAACCAGTAAAATTAAAATACTAACATTTCAAGCTTTCCAGAATTCTCATCAACAAAAACGTATTAAGGTGAACAAAGGAGATTTCAAAGAAACACAAAAAAGAATGTTCAATAATTAAGAAAAATAAATGCAAAATGTAATGCTAGTATAAGATGTTCAACAATTTACACAACTAGAATCACATAAACTGGGTTTCTGACCGGTATTTTAGTTAAAAGCACTGCTCCGGTATTAACATTGCAAACAGCAGTGCCCGCCCGGCGCGGTTGCCCTTCCCAGAAGCAAACAAGTCACTCACGTTTCCGTCGCTCCTCTGGCCCCCTTTGTGGGTGAGGACCACCACTTCCATCCACTTTCGTAGATGTTGCTGTTGAAAAAAACAACATCCTTAGACATCTTTCCCCCACATGTGATCAGTTCAATTCCATGCTGTTCTTAAGTGAGAATTCACAGGGAATCATCATTTTCCATCACAGTCAGTGTGAGGACGGCAGTGTCCAAATGTGAAAGAGCCCGACCACTGAACCAGAGGGAACAACGGGCATTTGCCTCATGCTGCACGAGCAGAAGGCCGAACTGACCCTGATGTCACAGGAAACGTCCTGAAACCTGGCCCTTCCGATGCTGGCATTTTACTGCTGTGCTCCTATGGCCACCTTACTTTGCGCTGCACCTGTTCATGGAGAGCCTCGAGGAGCCAGGCACCAGGCCAGGCCCCCGGGGGGCAAGGGGAGCAGGCGGACATCATCCCTAGCCTCGTTCCAGCTCAGTTTCCAGTGGGGAGAACCAGGTGAAATACACAGTCACGGTAAGGGTTGTGAAAGAGGAATAGGAATCAGCTGGAGAAGGGGGTCAAGGTCAGCGAGAGCCCTGCTGAGGCAGACTCTCCAGAAGCTCAAGCACACCAGGCAGAGAAAGGGAGACGCGAAGGCCCTGAAGCCACCAACAGGAAGGCTGGCCGCTGTATATGGCTAAGGAGTAGTGGGCACAAGGGGGGCGTGCAGGATGGGCCGGTGAGATGAGCACGGATCCCATTTGGTCAGAGGCTGCACAAATGAGTGCCAACAGGAAGCAATTCCCTTCTGTGCAGAACCAGGGCAATCGTTACGTGGTAAGACTCTGCGTTCTACGGCAAAAGCACGAGAAGAGAGATCCCTGAGGCCAGAGCGACTCTGGTATGACCGGGGCACGCGGCAGCCAGGCTCCCAGCCTTGGTGTCCGGCAAAACCTGGCCGATAAGCACTCAGAGCCTACAGGTAAAACCACAAGACTATCCAAACAACAGAACTACCTTCACTTCCCCCACTGTCCAAACTTGTTCTTCACATACTGAAGCCCTACAGGAAGTTAACTAGTTGTTTTAAAAAGAACTCCATGGTCAAAGAGGCTTGGGGACAGATGACTTAAATCCATCTAAACACTTACTGGGCCAGTGTTCCAAAGAACACACATTGAAAAACACTAAAATATATGTGCTTTCAAAGAAACTAAGTACATTAAGCTATTTGCCAGTAAAATTCCTGGAAAGATATTAACAATTACCAAGATCTAGGTTCATGAAACTCTTATCTTACTACAACAGCTACTCTACCAAAGATAAGAGAGGAACAAAACTAAAGGCGAAGGAAGCAGCCAGCTGCATTCCCTGAATATTCACTCTGCTTTCAGATGCCCCAACGGAAAAAAATAACACTAAATTGTATATAAATTCACTTCTAGCTCAATAAGGAGCTATCCACGGCAAATATCCACATGAGAGACTTGAAAAATGTCCAGCAGTTCACATTTTTAAAAATGCAAATTATCAGGGTTGTTTTCATGAATGCCCATCCTACACAGCAGGGTGTCTTAGCTCTTAAAATTATGCTGAAGGCTTGAGCTGTTAACCTCAAAACATATCATATGCGGGAAAACAAAGGCTTGGTGATCGAGCACGGCGCTAAAGAACAGGACTCAAAAAGGCCAATGTGTGCCTGACTGCCACCCCACCCTTGCCCAAGTGAGGCGGGCACGAGACACATCAGAAGACCCCCATCAGCACAGACCCCGGGCTGGACCCGGGCAAGGTGGGGACCAGAGGAAAATGGCTGGACAAACGGCAACTCAGTCCTTCTTTATCCAAGTATGTCAACACTCTCTGCTTTCAGAGAAATTTTAACCCTTCTGAAAACAGCTCTCATGCCAGAAAAGGGGGAAAAAGTCCCCTCAACAAACTGGACACACAAACCCCCGGACTTCACTGTAGGGAGAAAAGACTCCTGGCCTACGTCAGAAACGACGACTCCAAGGTAGTAGAGCAGTCTCTTCAGACGGCTCTAAAAATTCTGGGCAACAACATGCGCTGAATGAATTCCCAGCTCACAGCAAATGTGAAGGGTCAGCCTGGCGGTGAGCCAACCAACTAGCCGCCAACACGTCGCCTCTGGCAGGCAGGAGAAGGCAGCAAGAAATGGCAGTGGAGAAGGAAGAGATGCAAATGACAAGGCCGGGCCATGTGGAACACAGCGTGGGTCTCACACTGCAAGCACCGAGAGCTGCGGCGTGATGGCAGATAAAGCACGGATCTGATGTGCTCGCGTCAGGAAGTGACCGTGACCACACCTGTGAAGGTGTGCGTGCGCGGACACTAAAAGGGGTGTGTGTTACACACATCTGGAAGCTAAAGAGCAAGGAGACTTTCGATTCGGAAAGCTTACTTCCACGGAATACCGTTTCCCAGTAACACTCTAATAGGGCATCAGCTACAATTTTTAGGGCCAACCTTAAGACTGCCAACTCCCAGTTAGGTGTTTTGGTCACTGTTCCCTTCTTAGGTGTCTGCAGATACGAAGAAACCGTATGTGAGGTAAAGAGCTGTGTGGTCCTCACACAGCCATAGATTTGCACTCCACACACACTACACGTACTGCAGTTACCGAAACAAATACCTTCAGGACCCTGAGATGTCTAAATGGCCAGAGGCCACTTGAGAAACGTAAGCATGAAAAGTACGTGCACGTTTGCAGTCACTTACCCTGAAATCCTAAGTTATTTATAAACATCTACTTACCAGAAGCAAAACTGAACGAATGCATAAGAAAGTTAACAGCTGAATCTCCTGCATCTGTTTATACTTCAAATTTAAACACTGTCAAACAGGTATTTTATTTGCGTAATTACTTCCTTGGTAATTTTAAAAACCCTAAAGACTTCTAAAGTTCTTACACGTTTTTCACTACATCACTGTCTATAATAGCAAAAGATTGGGAGTAATCTAGATGCTAGTCAGTGGGGGAATGGTGAAATGAATTTTGGCATGTCCACGAACTGAAATATTATATAGCCACGAGACAGAAGGAAGAAGCACTTCATGTTCTGATCTGAAATGATGAGTAGTAAATAGAAAAAGAACTGTGTGTATATGGTGCTTCCTTCTGAGGAAAAGAATATACGTATGTCCTACTACAAATGTAAAACATCTCTAGATAGACATACAGGAAACCATTAACACTGGATGTTCCCCAGGAAGGGGAGGTGGGCTGCTGGAGTTCAGGGACGGGAGACTTTCCCAGTACGCTTTTCACACTTCCTGAATTTTAAACCACATATATATATATATATATATATATATACACACACACACATATATGTTACTTACCTAAAAAAAAAAAAATAAGCTAAAATTTCAGGTTGATTACAAACTATGTTTAAATGCATTTGACTTACCATCATCTGATCACAAAATTTATCATTGAAGGAGTTTGGGAAGAGCCTGGTAACGGAAGTGAGACGATTCACGACATTCAGCGTCAAGCTTCGATAATCCCCCAGCATCATCAACAAAGGCCGCATATGCGTATGGATTTGATCTACTTCTATGGTAGCACCTTCCAAAAACTATTTAAAAAGAAAAGTTACAAAGGAAAATAGACAACAGAACATACTTTATAATAAACTCATTCAGCTCTAGCAGCAAGTTTGTGGGATGTTAACCACGTACATTCCAAAAGTTTATGATGAAATGAAGCCTAGTCATTACTGTTCAATATTTTAAAAAGGCTCAGCGTGACTAGGAAACAAGCGGAGACAGTACTGGAATCCAGTGTATGTTCACGCGAGGCCGCCTTCCAGGCGTACAAACCAGGTGAACAGGAAGAACCCCGGAGACAGAACACACACACGTTCGCACGCACACGCCACTCACTCACCTTTCTCATGCAGGCTTCTCCGGCCTCCTGCAGCTCGCTGTTTGTGGAATTCAGGGCTTTGAAGAGTGCGGCGATGATCTTCTCCCTGGACTGAGGAAGGTAATTGCAGGCAGCAAGTGCATCTTTAGGGAGAGAGATCAATACAATTTCATTATTAACCTGAAAAACATATCAACAATTTCCTCGTCTAAAGGCTCTTAGCAACCAACACCAAGTATCAATCACTGACCCACTTCCCAAGTGTCTGGCCTCGAGAAAGACCAAAGAACACATGGTGTCCTAACGCATGTGTTCAGTGTTATCTAAGAGGGAAGTCAACAGCCTGTCAGAAAGGCCATGATAGATATTACCCCGTCCAGATAAAAGAAGGGCTGGAGGGGAAAAGAGGGGGCACCCAGTGACACCCCTTCCTTAAGACATCCCCACACAGGGCGAGAGGATGGCTGAGCTGCGGGCAGATGCACACTGAAGTGACACAGAGGGCTGGCTTTGAACTCTGGTGCTGAGGGAACACACACACACGCAGCCTGGCTTCTCTTCCACTATCCGTGTCTCATCAGGCAGCCTCCTCCCAACGTGGGGGGTTAAAGGCTTAATCCTCTCTGTTAGCTCAGAGATAATACCTGCCCAAGAGCAATGCCCGTATTAGCCAATAGGACTACATGAGAGGCGCCGGAAGAAGGGAATCCCCACTGAAGAAAGAAGCTGCCAAACTTGGCTGAGGAGAGCGAGCCTCCCTCCCTCCCTCCCACCTGCTGTGGCTTCCACACCCCAGCCCCGCGCTCGGGCAGGTATTTCGGTCTGCCTCTCAGCAACTCCACCTCTAATTCAAGGAGGATTCTGGCAACATTTCACGTAGAGTATAAAAACCAACAAAGCAAGAGACCAAGCCAACTAAAAAAACTTGTACTGGGTATTTATCCACCAAAAAAAGAAAAAGTAGGGGGGACTGATGCTTCTAAGAGAGTAAAATTCAAGTGAGTAAAACTTCAACAATGTAGCTGACATTGCTCATGAAAGCCTAAAGGACAGCAGGATTCTTAAATGCTACCGAACCACTGAAAACCCTATGAAGGTTGTAGTAGACCTTCCCGTATACTCCCGATTTGGGCGAAACTGGCAACAAATGAACGCTAGGACTACTTTCTTCAACTAGAGTGTTAGATTCATCAGTGAACTATAGCATTTAGAGTTAATTACTATAAAGTAAAATACATATTTTGTAAGAGTAAACAATTGTTTAAATCCTAACCATCTATATAATCCACTGACATCTCATTATATCATTTGACAAATACACAAACATAATTATCCCACCTTAAAAGAACATAAAAAAAATAAAACCCCCCAGGGCGCCTGGGTGGCTCAGTCGTTAAGTGTCTGCCTTCGGCTCAGGTCATGGTCCCAGGGTCCTGGGATCGAGTCCCGCATCGGGCTCCCTGCTCAGCAGGAAGCCTGCTTCTCGCTCTCCCACTCCTTCTGCTAGTGTTCCCTCTCTTGCTATCTCTATCAAATAAAAATCTTTAAAAAAATAAAAAAATAAAAATAATAAAACCCCCCAAAAGGCCACTGCCTCCTTGCACCTTCGTACCCATGACTCATTTCAGACTTAATTCATATGAACTTACTTAATGCTGCAATTCGCAAAGGTACGAGTGACGGAAGACTCTTGTAACAGGGCAGCTTTGTTAAAGCGGAGTCTTCAGCCTCACACAAATTTAATAGCTGTAAAAGATAAAATAATTTAATTTAGCCAGCTCCTACTGTGAAGACACAGTAACCTTGAAAATAACAGAACACAGCAATCTTACCCACACACAACACAATTAACAACTGACAAACTAAACTCAAACCCTAAGGAATTTAGTACCGAATGTGACACAGCTTCCTTCTAAAGCAAACTCCGTCAACCTCATGAGTGAAATAAATTCTTAGATAACTTTCTCACCCACTCTGACACCATTAATACTGTTTCTCGACCCAGGGGATCACTTGAACTGCAAATATGATGGCAGCTACGTCTCCCTCCTTATTCAGAGCTGCTTCCCAGTGCCATGGGCCAGTGTTCAACAAACACGTGCTGTAATTCAATCCTGGAGTCGTAATACTTTCCCCAAGGACAGAAAAGTATAAAGAAAGGAGTTGAAAGTCACCGAGAATATCGTAACTCAGAGATTCCTGTGGCTATCTTTCTGGACATTTTATCACACCCCAGTATATACTAATACATCTAATACACAAAATATCATATATGTTGTTCTATTACTGTTTTCCCCTTCTATTTACATCCTGGGAAAATGGTATAAACTTTACCGTTACCTTTTTTCCCTTAAAGATTCCTACTTAGTAAAAGATTTCAAAAAAAGGACATATACTAAAAAGCACTCCAGGCCACCACCCTACTCCACTCCATCACTACTACTCTCCTCCTATATAACCGTGTGTGTGCGCCCACAAGTGTAGGCAGACATCTGTGTCTGTAGCTCCCTCTAGACAGAGTGAGAGCATACACCAGAGTCACCTGGGACGCTTGCAGATGGTCCGTCGGTCGGTCTGACCCTAAACCTCAGGGAGAGGACTCAGGAGTCTCTATTTTTAAAAGGACCCTCACGTGTTCTGATGCAGCTAGTGCACCGATAAACACTTGGGAAACCAGCTGCACTCCCTTAGATTTATCACTTAACACTACCAGGTTCTGGTCTTAAGCATAGTGAGGGATTTTCCACATAGGTTAAAACACATCTGCCTCTGGAACCACCAAAGGCAGACTTCCTCCCATTCTCCAGTGGCTCTCCCAGAACCTCTCTCAGGTCATATGAACTATGACTCTTACACAAGGGATACAACAAGGTATAAAAGATCAAAGCTAGACCATGTGATCATAGGATTCTATGTCCAGGCAAATACATAGGACTTAAAAACTCAAGAGGCAAATTTTTCATAATTGGAAATTCAAACTTAGTGTGGATCAGAAGAACTTGCCTCCTTAGGACTTTTACTTCAGTTTATTCTGATAATGCCTCCAGCGTAGGACTTAGGTCTTAAAAAAATTTCACACTGGGACTGATCACCAGACCATTACTGTATTCTACGAATTAATGCTTAGTGGAATTTGACTGTATCTACAGTTCAATCTATTTCTCTCTGTCTAGTGTCACCCCATACTAGAATGTTTACAGAGAGAAATACCTATAGGATGCCATCTGCCATTGCCCCAAACGAGAATAATCGGTATCTATAGTTCCCGAAGAGCTGTCAGAGCTAAATAATGGCATTCATGTGAAGTCAGTTCTCAACAGCACATGACACATTCTTAAGTGACAAATACGTTCAATACACTGGCACGTTCCCTGAGCCAGTCTTATTCTGGGCACCAGCTGATGACAGTGATCAAAGCAGAGAGTCCATCTTTCTCCAGATGACATCCTTAGGGCTCTGCAGAGCAAGGTGCCCTGGAGAAGGCTACCAGAGCTCTAAGCACTCCAAACACAGCCATGTCTGGTGGAACCTCTCCAGTCAGCAGGCCTACCTCCTACCACATACCTGCGCAGGGCGCTGTGCCAAGTTAGGGCTGGTTACCTGGGGTCATCACCCGTGCCTTCTCTGAGTGCTGCCTGACCAGTCTTCGCGCACAAAGACAGGTTACCAGACACACGTCATCACCATCCACACCACGCCGCACCACCACCCCCCTACCTCTGTGTAGAACACCTTATGCTCCACCACGTTAAGATCCATTGTGAAGAGCCTGGGCTGCAATGTGGTGCAGAACGTGTTTCCCTCCATCAGGCCAATCTGCGCATTGGCAGGCTGATGTCTGAGCAAATGCTTCTTCGGCGGGACCATATCCTGGAGGACCTGGGGAAGGCAAGGAGGAAGCACTACCAACCAGCCATCCCTTAAAGAGCAAACACTGCTCACCACAGTATCTTAAAACAACTATCAGGCTGGAAACCGTGAGATGAAAAGTTATGATGTCCCTTTAGTGCGGCAAGGGAGGGCACATTCCATGTGCTAAAACTGGCTGGTGGAGAGCAACGTGTCAGATACACTGAACTAAGTCTCCCGAGTAACCGCTCTCAAACGACGTAAGAAAAGAGCGACCAGGGCGCCTGGGTGGCTCAGTTGGTTAAGCGACTGCCTTCGGCTCAGGTCATGCTCGGCAGGGAGTCTACTTCTCCCTCTCCCGTTCCCCCCTCTTGTGCTCTCTCTCTCTCACTCTCTCTCTCAAATAAATAAATAAAATCTTTGGGAAAAAAAAAAAAGAAAAAAGGAAAGAGCGACCAGACTGGGGCTACAGAGACCCAGGCAGCCAGCCTTCTGTTCTTTTGATGCTGACGACTATGGATGTAGCCGCTGATACCAGGACATTGCTTTCTGCGTATCTGAGGTCAAAGGGAACACGTACGGTAGCGCCTTGTAAAGTGGACACGAAATTACAAATTACATGTCCTCTCCAAGTCAGATTTGAAGAAAAAAGGTCTCAAAAGTATTGCTCAAATATCCTAGTTCCAGGGACAGAAATTTCACCTCTTTATGGGGTTCCATGATCACAGTGACACTCTTTCCAGTGACCTGGGCCAAGACCTGCAGTGAATGCATGGCCTGTTTTCTCACAGTGGAATTTGGAGAGGTGACTTCTCGAACCAAGTCATGCGTCACATGGTGAAAGGACTTCTCCTGAGCTGCCACGATCTCTTCGGCTCTCTCCTCATCCTTTAAAGGTGTCGCGCATCTCATCAGAAGCTGTTCTAGGGTGGTCTTTGCCATGGCGACGGCCCCATTGGAAACCTGCAGGTGAGGGACTCCTTAGAATGAAGGGGTCATTCACTGTGGGTCCACCCCCCCACCCCGCCCCAGGTGAGCTAATTTAACAAGACTACTTCCTAACCTTCATACAGTACTTCAGTGGCTAAATCACCTTAGCATTCCTGTACGTCACTCAGAAAAGAAATGGGGATCCAGACAAACTCCTTGTATTTCCCAAATGAATAAGCCAGCAAGGCCTACCACATTCGATTTGAGTTATACTTGCGCACAGCTTCATGAAGAATGCAACTTCCTGAGAAACTCCTGCAGCACGTGCACTATTTAGCCCCACGGCAAGAGTGAGTAGGATTACTTCCCTCTACAGATGTACCGTGTTAAGTGCTCTGGTCTGTGACAGTTCTTTATCAACGCAGACAGATACTCAGATAACCAGGGAAGCCTATGGGGTCCTGTTCTGTCCTCGTATTAAAGATGCTGTAATGAAATCTAGGCTTCTAGGAGAGCGTGTGGGCAGAACTGCCTCATACTAACTATGCTGTAGGCAAATCAGCTTTAGGAACCGCTTGGTTCGGTTTGGGGTCACCCATCACCTACCTCTCCAGTCAAGTCCATCATGACAAAGAGAAGCGCTTTGAGGAACGTCTGCTGGTTCTGGAGAACCCAAGTGAGAGGCAGCCGCTCCATGAGGAACTTAATGGACACCACACCCCCCAGCTTTGCATACCAGGCCTGCTCATAGCAACAGGCGCACAAGCGCTCGACGATGTAGGAGAACAGAGGCAACTGGCACGCCTGGGGAGAAAACACAGACACACCATCCTGTTATCCCCACTCCGGGTAACCAGTTTCTAGAATGACTACCCACAGGCACCAATATGCCCCAAACAGCAGATACTCCTCAGCCCTTCCTTACCCTCTCCTTTGAGCCCAGGATGATACTTGCAACATCAAATATGACAGCCAGGGCCACCTCCCCAATCTTGCAAAGTTCCTTCTCTTCATATGCCATACAAATAGCGATTGCATCAATAAGGACCAATGGATCCATTCCTTTCGACCCATTTTCTTCGCTGTGAAACATGGCTGTGCTGGGCTGGCTGCCCACCTGGTAGCAAGGTAGCAGGAAAGGACCTGGAAGAGAGGCGGCGGCCATGGGAGAAAGCAGACCTTATTTACATGCACGTTCTTGTCCCTCAAATGGCAAAACCACCTCATTATAAAGTTTATTTTTTTAGTAATCTCCATACCCAACGTGGGGCTCGAACTCACAACCAAGATCAAGAGTTGCATGCTCCACCGACTGAGGCAGCCAGGCGCCCCAAAACTACCTCATTCTTTACTTTGAGGTTCGGAGCTCAGTAAAAGCCAGCACTGGTACTTTCGACCAACTTCCGTTAAACTGCAATTACTTGTGAACTAAGTGGTCTGATTCGTACTAAGGCTCTTTTCCTGAATGTCCTCCATTATAAACTGTGTTCTTTTTAGATTTTCTCTATGATAAGGAGAACCACGTATCTTCTTTTAAAAAAATCATTAAGGGTCAAGGGGTACGGCAGAGAAATGAGTATGGGCTACACTCTAGATATTCCTGACACAAAGAATAATTAAAAAGCAACCCGCTATGACACCCAACCCACACAGGGAACAATCTGCTATGAATTAATGCCTCCCAGGTGCCAGGCAAGATGGGTGTTCGCTATCAAGAAGCTTACAGATCTGCTCGAAAGACATTAACAGAGGAACACTGAGAAACGATCTCAGATCAACGGGATAGCAATGACTATTCGGACCAAGGGCAAGAAGAGTTACAAGGGGGAAAGTTCTCAGTGTTCTGCAGCATTCAGAGAAAGCTGCTTTGTCCATCTGGAGGGTGAGGGGCCTCGGGGACACAGAGTGCCGCAGCGCTGTTCCAGTGTGTCCACCGACCAGCGCTGGTCTGTCTTCAGACCAGTGTTCAGAAACTTCTATAGCAACTGGCAGTGTCGGGACACTTTGTCTTTTTCAAGAGCACCAGTTAGCGGTGGATTAGAAAGAGAAACAAGCAGACAAACAAGAGTGGTCCCCCCGCCAATCCGGAGGCTGAGGACCCCACAGCAGAGGCGGGGAGCAGCAGGGAGGAGCACCGCAGAGAGGAGCCGGCCGAAGGGCAGGGAGGGGAGGCTGGGCCTTGGCAAACAACACATGGGGGGAAGACCAGCCACGAGGGAGACCACAAACTGTCTCCTACGCAGACTGTCCAAAAGTATTCCGCCCCCATTTTCATGAAAAGCAAAGGGTGGGAATCTTCCATCGGGTGCACTGTACAGAGAAACTTGGTAACGATCTTCAAGTCACTATTGCACTCGTCACCGAAATACCAATTACCCTGCAGTAAGCGGGAAATCAGAAAACAAAGGCCAAGAATGAACCAGCCAGACGGCTCCTCCGAAGCACCACGTCCCGATGGCACCTCTGCAGCAGCCCAAGCAAGTCCCACAACCACCTCCTCCGCCCACTCACCGCACTGCTGGGCGACTGCCACCATCGTGTAGTGGCGGATCAAGCTGGCGACAAAGGGCAGGGCGCTGGGCCGGAGATCTTTAATGACAGCAGACATGAATGCCCCGGTCAAGGCCTGCTCAAACGTCTTCCGAGCTGGAGTGTCTTGTGCTTTGTAGCGATGCGATATGATGACATTAGGTATGGTCTTTTCTGTAAAGCTGCAAGATAAAATCGAGTCCATCCTAACACTGAAATCCTGAGCTGATGAGTCCACGAGGACTTAAACGATGAATTTCATTATGAACGTTTATAACCGATGGTTCTAGAGACCCCCAGTATGTTCTACATAACACGGAGCACAGGCGATGAATCAAAGCCATGTTACAACGTGGCGGCAGATTCAGTATTTTTATAGTTTTTAAATAAAGTTGATGTCTGACTTTGATTTTTTTTTTTAACTAAGTAAGCCAAATTCTAAGAAGTAACCCCATCGATGAGCAAACAGAAATGAAAAAAGCTTAAAGACTGCTATACGCCCATTATGTGTTGAAAAACCACCCCACAGGAACAGAATCAGACGAGGTTACAGACCTCACTGACAGCATGTGTACCACCCGTCACTGATGCCGTGAGCAATGTGAAAACACACAGGGAAGGTCCCTCCCCCAAAACGTGGGACACAGCAAGATAACATACACACATGATCACACAAGACCATCATCTAAGGTCACAGCCCTAACTGGTAAGAGTAAAATACAAATATCACGGGACAAATATTTGGGGAATGAAAGGATCACTGTGGACCAGAAAAGCAAAAGATCCACTGAACATCTGCCATATGCCAAGCACTATGGATACACGAGTGAGCAATGGGAGAGAAAAGGGCAGGACCGTTGCCTCCTGAAGCTGACAACCTCAGGGAGAGGCAACCATCAGGAACACGACGACTGAGGTAAACTCTAATTCTCAAGCACCTCCTGGTTTCTCCTCTTCATTTTCTCTAAAAGACCAGAAAAGCACCACTAGGCAGGTAAACTCGCAGGAGCATACTTAGCGCTAGGAAACCTGGGAGGTCCTCTGCACCCCTACGTCCTGACGTCTAAGATGCACCGATCACAGGGAACCACATTCCCAACATACTTAGGGTGTGCAAGAAGCTGGTAGAGGGCGTGTTTATTGTCCTCCAGACTCATCATTGCCACCAGGAAGCACTTGATCACCTCCCACGCCTGCCTCCGGTAGTAGGGCTCAGTGTTGGCACTTTTCAGGCAGTCCAGAGCGGTTTCTATGGCCTAAAATGACGACAAAGAAATACAAAAACTATGTTTATGCAGAAATTACATGATTACTCAAGTCTTTATTTATTTTTAAAGATTTTACTTGCCAGAGAGAGCGAGCACGCAAGGGCACAAGCCCGGGGAGTGGCAGGCCGAGGGGGAAGCAGGCTCCCTGCTGAGCAAGGAGCCCAATGCCAGGACCCCGGGGTCATGACCTGAGCCACAGGCAGACGCTTCACCGACTGAGCCACCCGGGTGTCCCACTCAATTCTCTCTTTAGAAGATAAAAGGGTTTTCTTTATTATTTTTTCCCCCCCAGAAAACCTACATAGCTACACACACATTTTATCCTACTCAGGTTGAGAAGGAAGGCAGGGGAAGGCACAATCACACACAAAATCATGTGAAGCCTTTAATAGCTAAGAGGCCAGTCACCCTTAAGGACAATTACACACCTATCACTCAAAAAACTGATCTGTGTTCAGGAGGCAACATTTCCCCAGGCTGTGTGCGAGGAAGCAGAGAGGGGCTGCCAGGGACAGCAGCTGCCCTGCAGGCTCACGCGTGGCCACACTGAGCAGGGGCACAGCTCCTCGCTGAGTCACCCCTGGCTTGCGGGGCTAATTTCGGAAGTGGTTAAGGATCAATGTAACCTTTAAGCCAATTCCCTGCCAAAAGAAGAAAGGACCGCCAAGTGTGCCCAAAGGGGATTATCTGAATGGGGATTCCCTGGCACTCGGCTTGGCCAGGCTTCTTCTTCCCTTGGCCTCGGCAGCCCCTCCGCCCTCAGCTGCTGGGAAACCGGCCCCTCGTGCACCTCAAGTCCGTGTGGGGCTGCAGGAGGACTTGGAAGCCTCTCTTCAAAACTCGGTTTCTTCTCGGGGGAAAAACTACTCCTAAAGAGATTTCCTGGCTCTGCTTAGTCTATGCAGAGGTCAAATACAGGTCAGGTACCTTAGTTTTCACTACTAATGCCCACCAGCCCTGACAAGGCCGAAGCAAACAGAATCCTGTGCGAAGGAAGTTACCTAAAATGTGGGAACGTGCTACTGACAAAGGATGTTCACTAGAGCAACTTTCAATGTAAAGACGGACTTTTAGCTGTAGTCTCTTAGGAGGAAACTAGTGTTTAACTGGCAGGTATTTTTTAAAAGGCTTGGGTGAGAAGCCGGGGTTACACCTCCCCCTGAGGTCTGGAGAGGACCCCCATCCATGGTACGGGGCTGGGGGAGGGTCAGGGACAACACATGTGCGTGAGGAAGTGTGGGGACAGGATGACTGAGAGATGAGGATGCAAAATAACTAGAGGGACATTTACCCATGACGGATATCATTCCTCCCAGATGTTAAGAAAGTCGTTAAAAAAACAAACCAACCACCACAGAACCCACTAGTGGGTAAACTCCGTACACAGACAGGTGAGCAGGCAGGGCTCCATGGTATGACACACCAGGACAGTTAGCCTGAGCACAGGGAGAGCTCTGAGTCGCTCCAGGCCGCAGAATGCTGGTTTAAGACCAGATCTTCAAGGAGTTCGGGAATCCCAGCTGGCATCTGGCTTGTGAAACAGCTGAGTCACACAGATGCACGCAAAAGGCTACTCTCACACCCTTTAAAAAAAAATACCCAGTCTATAATGGCTAGATAATGGTAACAAAAGCTGTTAAGACAAGGTGGAAAAAGGCTGGCTCTGTGATAAGGGGGAGAGTCGACCTTGACAATATAGATGAGAACCAGGTGGAACAATATGCATGTGACAAAGGACTGGGAGGGCTCAGTCAAGTGAGTGGGAAACAGCTTTCAATAAAGGTAAAGCAAAAGTAGTAGAGTGGGACACCCTGGTAAGATGTTGGGGACACAGTCTGTCCATTTTTTACCCAATGAAACAGGAGTTCTAAATGGCAGATGGAGAGAGAACGAAGAGCTGTCTGCAGCGGGCTAAGGAGCCAGGAGAGACAGCAGGTGCTCAGGAGTGATAAGTATTGGATTAACCTGGGTTCTAAACGACACTTGAAGTAGAGCCTGCCGGGCATCAAAACAGACTAAGTTCAAGGGGAGGATGTGCTGGGTATCATCACCTGCTGCTCTGTCAGGAAAGATGAAACTGCTCAAGCGTCCAAAGTTCTCACACAGCACACCTCCACCGACCTTCTGGTGTGATGAAAGGCCCCTTGCCAACCAAGCTGGTCCCCAAATACATTCTGCACTTTGAGTCAGAAATTCCCTAAGGGGCACCTGGCTGGCTCAGTCAATAGAACATGCGACTCTTGATCTCAGGGTTGTGAGCTCGAGCCCCACATTGGGTACTGAGATTACGTAAAAATAAAATCTTTAAGAAAAAAAAAAATTCCCTCTCAAGACAGTACATGTTTTATTTATGTATTTTCAAATAGAAATCAGCGTTCTTAAAATGAAATGTGTAGGATCTTTAAGAAGCTCCTGAAAATTTCCAAATTTACCTTCTCCATCGGGAGCTGAAGAGATGCTTTACAATCGGAAAACTCCACTGTGATACTTGGGCCTTGAACCTCAGTCACAACATAGTGCAGCTTCTGGGATTCCTTCAACATCTTCCTGTTACTGCCACCAAATTTACCAAGGACACGGTAGGCCACGTGAGAAATGCTATCAGCAGGATTGCGCAGGGTGCGCCATAAAGCCTACAACCCAACACACTTTCATTAAAATCCTTTCAAGGTGATGCATTCTCGTGGTTCATAGATCAAAATTCGCAAGTTATAAAAGACTATTTAGCAAAAATTCTTCCTCCCATCTCTGTCCCCCAAACATGCACTTCCCCTTCTTGGGAGAAAACCACTGTTATTAGTCTTGTGTGTCCTTCCAGAAATATTTTGTCTTTAAAGAAAATGCACACATAAACATAAATATCCTTCAATGCCCCTGAAATACAAACGGTAGCATATGATAAGTATCGCAGAGCTCAAAAGCAAGAAAACTAAGCAACATATGGTTTAAGCATATATACAAAATAAGATCAGAAGCATGGAGAGAAATGCTAATTACTGATAAAGTTCTTGTCCTGGGGTTTGATGGTGAGTTCTCAGGTTTTTACTATTATTAGGCTTTATAATGTATAAACATGACAAATTCCTACAAATAAGACAGATAAACTATCTTACACATTTCAAACCTCACATTAGAAAGGATGGTGAAGAGGGGAAACACGGATCATGACAGGACCTGCCTTACAGGAATACATGACAAGGACATGTACCTCGTACTTACAATTAGTGTAAGGACCACACGCACTCACTTGTTTCAAAAAACTCTTGCCAATTTTCCCACATTCCCTTAGCTGGACTATCTTAAGTCCTAAAAATTACTATGTCTATTTAAGTCAATTTTCTTAAATCACTTTCCATAACAATGTCAGATAGACAACATAAAATCTTGAACTTTTCTTTAAAGCAAAATTTCAATTTCTCTTACGTCCCTAAAGGTCCAAAAAGACTTGTCCTTAATGAACACCTGTTGAGAGGTGCTAAGCCTCCCTACCTCCACCCCTGGACCCAGCCCAACCACTCCTCATGTATCCTCAGGAAAGGGAAATTCTGCTTCACTCCCCAGGAGGGGGTGGCACTGGGAATGAGTGCTGGTTGATGGGATCACAGAGAGATGCTCCTTGTCTAGTGTGGGGGCGGGGGTGGGGAGTTTACGGTCTCTCCAAAAGCAGGAAGTCTCTCCTTAGGGCTGTCTGCCCCATGGAATGGCAAGAGGCCCATGAGCCCATCCCTGTCTCCTCCTCCTCCTGCATGGTGCTCACCCACAC
This sequence comes from Mirounga angustirostris, assembly GCF_029215605.1. Classification (NCBI taxonomy): domain Eukaryota; kingdom Metazoa; phylum Chordata; class Mammalia; order Carnivora; family Phocidae; genus Mirounga; species Mirounga angustirostris. The sequence continues at coordinate 174,526,456 of NW_026991713.1, forward strand.
CTGGATCAGGCCCATGGTCTGCCTTCCAGAACCAACAGTGCTGTTCTTGAGGTAGGCTCTTGGTCGAGTCTCCAAATGACAACTTGGAGAGTGGACTTAGGGCCCTGAACTGACCTTCAGTATCATCCTCTCCCACCTAGATGGAGCCCAAATCAGGACTGGTGGGGTAAGTCTCCCACGCCCAGCCTCAAGTGCATGCTGCAGTTTCTAATCTGGACTCCTGTCTTTTAGGAGTTAGGGAGTCTCCATCATATAAAGCTGGCGTTCTGACCCCCTCCTTGGGGCCAAATACTCTATACCAAAGGGGCAGATGAATAAGTAACTGGCACCCTAAACCTCTAACAATTACTATGTTATGAATCAATACGACTGCAAAACACGAAGCAAATACCTGATATTTAATATACAGACTCTCATGAAGAGAAAATACAAAATGTTTTCACAACAATCTCCTTGATTATCTGCTTCATTTCCCTTGACCCCAAAGTGGACACCTGCGCTTCCCTTAGGAGTCTGCTTCTCTTTACTGTGGTATCTCAAGACCTTCTGTGGATAAAGTAAGGATCTCCCTGGCAGCACGCAGTAACTGTAACACCTGCCTTCATAAGTCATCAACTGAATGAGGACGTGCCACATGTGAAAGCCCCCCGAAAAAGGGAAATGCTACAAAACGAATGTCTATTCCATACACAGAGTATTTCTTCACATCTTTTCGTAAGCCAGAAGACTCCTAAAGTTGAAAGCTCCACCACTTCATCTTGCAGAGAGCCCAACGTGGGGCACAGGGAGCTCAATGGAGGCCTGTCACTTCTGGAAACCACTAGCCTAAAATTCCCAGTAAAAACTAGATACGTGAGCACCCAACGTCCTGCCCTGTGCTGGCCCTGGTGAGAACTCGAGCTTACCTGCATGAGCTCTGCGCGGACTGGCTGAATGTGGTCATAGAGGAAATCAGGCTGCAGGTTGTCCACACACAACTCCAGGGTCCTCAGGCCTTGGCTGACCAACGTCTGCGACCCGTTGAGAGCAGACACCAAGGGGTCCATCAGCATGGGCAGGTACGGCAAGAGCGAGCTCAGCCTCACGGGCACCGTGAGACACAGCTCCACGAAGAGGTCCTTCATGTGCTGCTTGTGCAGACCGCTCTGCAGCATGTTCAGCCCTAAACACGGGGTTTGCAGACGTCAGAGAGGACAGTTACTCCCAGACAGGCCGAAGTCAACTGTACCAAGTAACGGTTCTGCCTTTTATTATCAACATACCTTTTCTGTAACCATGACCCCTTCTGTCGGTCATGTTCACAGTAACAATAGCAAGCTGAACACAATTCTAAATTATAATTTAAGCTATAATCACTTAACATCAATCTTAATGAAACAGTTAATATTGTACATAGATCTTTTAAAAATCGTGTTACATGGGGTGCCTGGGTGGCTCAGGCGGCTGAGTGTCTGACTCTTAATTTCGGCTCAGGGTCATGAGATGGAGCCCCACGTTGGGCTCCGTGCTCAGTGTGGAGCCTGTCTGGGATTCTCTCTCCCTCTGCCCCTCCCACCCCTCAAAAAATAAATAAATAAAATCCTGTTATGTTTTTAACAAGCCCAATCCAAAGACACAGACCAGTAAGATGCATTCACCTCAAGCTTGAGGTTTACAACTTTACATCTTTTATCAGGCTTCCAACAGACCACAATTGAGGTCTATGCTGTAAAATAAACATTTTCTTCAAAAAAATCCACTTTTGTTTCCTATCAATAGAGAGGAACTTCCTTTTTACAAAGTCAACCTCCCCACTCTTCACGAGGGTACCCTGAACTCCTTCCTAACTGAAACATGTCAGATCAGGACGTGCCCCGAGTGCTCAGAGACAAGCTAGAAAGGATGGAGAGACCCAGAGAAAAGAGGTACCACAGCAGCATCACTGGATTCAGAGTCCAAAGGAGGAGGAGGAGAGGGAAAGACCAAGTTCCCAGAAGGGGATCCACCTGAACACAACGAGGTAGGGAGAAATGAGCTTGGGGACAGCACAGAGAGTGCAGGAGGAGGAAATCAGACTCCTCAGAGCAGAGGGCTCGGCTGGGGATGACCAGAGATGGGGTTAAATATGGACAATGGAGCTGGATTATGGGTGGTGGACAAAGGGCCATGTTACAGGCAATGTGGTCAACCATTTCCCAATGGCTCCTAAGTACCGTATGTTGTAAACGGCTTCTTTTTAAGAAGCCCCTTTTTTAGCTCTGTATCTTGGAAGCATTCCTGCTTACATGGCAACTATAGGATTCTGTTTATGCAAATGTGCAGCAAAATAAAAATATAAACTTATAAATCAGGTTTATAATTGTCTTTTCCCTGTCTTACTCAGATTCTCTTTCAATCTAGGGATCCTTGACATTATTACTAAGCAACCCTAGAAACCATTTTCTAGGCTTGCTTATTACCAAAGGCTACAAAAATACAACCAAAGCCTGACCAGCGTGATGAAAACCTTCCAACTCTGTTCAACTCTGAGCAGGGAGGGGAAGGTCCATCCCTGAACAGGAGGGTTCCCTTCAAAGTCCCACTGCCTTTAAAGAGAGTGGGACACAAGGATGGATGGATGGATGGACACACACACAGACACACACACACACCCCCCTCTGGCAGGTGACATACACATCCACCCCCTTACCATGACCTTCGCTGGGTGCAGAGGATGAACCCCACAAACACAGGCAGCCAAACTCATATGTGCACACAAGACTAAAAGGCAACCAAAGTCACTGCTCTGACCTTGCAGGAGGTTTGGTAGGAGAGGCAAAAACTCCTGATACAGGAGGTCATGGCTGCCTCCCCCAATGGAGCGGAAGAGAGCCCGAAGAAGCAGGAAGTAGTTATAGGGTTCTTTGGCAGTCTGTGCAAGCTCCATGGAGCTGTTCACAATCTTGTGCAGGTGGGGCTGCAGGGTGGAGAAAAGGCAGGTTAATAGGCTCTAAATGAGGAGGGGCCACACCAACAGTTCACTGCAAACAGGAATGGAAGATAATTCTGATGACTTCATTCCAAAAGGAAAAACAAAACAAGACCTTTCCAACCTTTATTTGGCTCAAATTAATTGGTCTTAAAATATATGCTGGTTTCCACCAGGGTGGCCGCGAAAGAAGCATTGAATAGGTTCCTATGTTACTGTGTAGTTACCTGATGTTGAAAAGGTGACACCCTTTTTTGGCCCTGCAATTCCTGTGAATATGGTCACTTCCTTTGTAAGACTAAGTCATCAAACAAGATGAAGATGCCCATTTCCTATAACAATCTAAGTGCAAAAATCACCTAAGGGAAGTGAAACTTCACTACCAAATATGATATACACACAGTTTGAAGAGCCGCAAAAATTGAGATCATAAGGGGGCATCTGACTCTTGATTTCAGCTCAGGTCCTGATCTGAGGGTGGTGAGACCCAGGTACGGCTCGCACTCAGTGCAGAGTCTGCTTGTCCCTCTCCCTCTGCCCCTCCTCCCGCTTGCCTGCCTGTGTACGTGTGCTCTCACTCAAATGAATAAATAAAATCTTGGAAAAAAAAAAACTGAGATTATAAGGTTTTGGAAGACTTAATCGGAAAAAAATGGGTATTTCTTTAATAAAAAAAAGCACTGTATTAGCTTATCATAGCTTTAATTAATATCTTAAGCCAGATTAGCTTTTTATCTTGTACTTTTCAGGTCCTGGTTTTAACATGTGACAGGTTAGGCTGCATGTGAAACATTTTACAGGCTCATTTAACGTGAACTGAGAAGTGCTGTGTGGTCGATGACATAGTTCCCAATTTGCTGTCATAGGTGGCACGATAGATTTATTTTACAGACTAAATCAACCATATCTATTATTTTGACAAAAAGTTCTATGAAATTTATTCTTTGAATGTTTTTCCAGAACAATACTCCAACAACCTACCATTAGGGTTTGTTCTGTTTTTGTTGTCGTTGTTCTGTATCTAACGTTAGCAAAATTTAAATTTTTTGACGATACCAAATCATGCGGACACAGACTGAAATCAAATATTTCTTCTTAGAAAAATTCAAGTATTTTTCTTTCATATGAACACAAAAGTAATGTCAAGGTTGTTGACAAGTGATTACTCTAGAACTGAAAAACTCCCTAAGGAAACAGTCACATAAAAGCAGAGATGACCGGTGCTCTTTGTCACCATCTGTACTTTTACTACTCCAGGAAAAAAGAAAAAAAGGATCTTGTTTACTTCTTCAAAATTCCCCCACAGGAAGACATCACTCTTCACAGAGACAACTGGTGATAACATTCTACTTTCCGCAAGAATTAAAATATTCTGCCTTCAGTGGAAGTGAATTTTTATTAGGTTTTCTGTTACACCATCTGCTGCTTTTTCAGTGGTAGATGGAACCACGGGTAAGTTTTTTAGCCATTTGCTAAAATCAAATAACCGATGACATCAAATTATACTGCACTAGTCATCCACAAAAATGTCAAGACGCACATCCCTCCAAGACCGTATTCATAAGGAATACAAATTGGTTAGAATTCTTGATCTAAAGGGGGGAAATAAACAACCGGTCCCGAAATGAGATGTTCACATATTGCCACAGAAAATAAGAACACAGAGTAGAAACAGAGTTAAAGTGGAGGAAGGCTAGCGTCATCAGAACGGTTACAAAGCCAACTGTTTCTCTTCAGCTAGAACTCGGTGCAAACATTTTCTCCTTCTTTGTTCCTTTCCATCGCTCAGTTTTTAAAATAGGAACGATGGGTTCCTATTTTACTTGTGTCATCAATCCAGAGAAAGAAATTCGAATTAAAAAAAAATCAGCGGTGGCGATACCATCAGCAACCCGCTGCCGACCACAGGCATCCTGAAGTTCTTGCTTTAAATCTCCGATACATTCAGCTCTGCTTAGAAATGTATGAAATGTTTCTCACATCTGGTCCTTACTGGTTCCAAGTATTTACTAATTCAAAGAGCACTTTACAAATATAAAAAAAGCAACTCCAGTCTGTGCAAAAGTGAAAACAGGAATTAAAACACAACAAAAAAAAACCCCAAACGAAGTACACTTGGATCTAAGTGAGCTTTACCTTCAGCATTTGTTCGTTTTCAGCTGCAAAGAGGGAGACGGAGCCAAAGACCAACTTGAACAGCTTGAGGTACAGGTTGGAGAGCTCCACATGGGAGCCCATTTCCGGCAGGCGGTCCAGGAGGTACTCCACCAGAATTGTAGCAAACAGGGCCGAGGTAGTAGGGTTCGCCAAGAAGGAATTGGCAACGATCTGTCCAAACAAGACACACGTGTGACAAAAATAATCCCCTCCTCAAAGGAGCTTGAGCACAAAGTAATGAACTGTCCCAAAGTACAAAATCAAAGCTGTATCAGATACTCCAAGAAATTAACTATCCACCCAAGGGAAAAAAAATTAATAAATCTGCTGAGCATTGAGTGGAGTTCACTTCAAATACTTAAGTCCCTTATTTTATCCTCACCATCAAATACCAAGAGCCTACATCATTTCTACTAATCAAAGAAACTGATCCAAAACATCTTGATATTTTGAAAAAAAAGATTTTTCTTAAAGATTTTATTTATTTGAGAGAGAGAAAGTGAGAGAGACCAAGCATGAGAGGGGACAGGGGCAGAGGGAGAGGGAGAAGCAGACTCCCCGCTGATCAGGGAGCACAACACGGGGCTCGATCCCAAAACCCTGGGATCACGACCCAAGCCGAAGGCAGACGAGCAACCCACTGAGCCACTAGGCTCCCTGAAAATTTTAATATTATACCCTAATTTTTCTCTAGTCGGTTAACTGTCCAATTCTTGATTTCAGCTCCAGTCATGATCTTAGGGTCCTCAGATTGAACCCCACATCAGGCTTTGCACTCAGCAAATGGGGGGGGGGCGCAGAGGGGGAGGGAGGAAAAATCTCAAGCAGGCTCTCTGCTCAATGCACAGCCCAATGTGGGACTTGATTCCATGACCTCGATCACGACCTGAAATCAAGAGTTTGACCCACTGAGCCACCAGTTTGTTTGAGATTCTCTCTCTCCCTCTGCGCCACCCCCACCCCCTGTTCGCACATGTGTGTGTGTACTCTCTTTCTCAAAAAATACTAAATAAATTTTTTCTATGAGCACATCCTTAGACACATTACTTAGAAAGCCCTCCAAATAAAGAGAAAGCCAAGTATTCAACACTTAAACCAGTAACTTTAAAGTTAATGTTGAAAAGATATGAAAAAGGAGTTTTATACCTGAAGAGCATAATTTTTCGAGATTCTTTCCACCATATAAGGGACCGTTGTTTGAAAGATCTCTTTAAAGGTTAGGGGATTCATCATTGTGAATACACCGGCAAAGTGTTCCAACACCTCCTTCTCTTCCTTCATTCTGACCGTCTGGCAGTTCGCTACTCGAATGTACGTTTGTCCATTTCCTGCTATCTGGACCTAGCACAGGGAGAAAACCCATGGACATCAAAACTAGGCATCTCTGAATGTATTCCAGAAGTAGATTACCTACATATTTAAAATGGAACATTTTAATTAGATAAGAAATGCCCCGTCCCATCTTTTAATTCACTCTTCTCAGCTTAATTTTGGAAAATAATTAAAACAAACAAAAAAGTTTTTTTAAGGGTTCCAAACAGGAACAAACGGAGTCAACTTCAATTGTTTCTACTGCCGTCCACTTACACCACCCGCCACCCCAGAGAATGCACATACTGATGCAAGTGAGACCCTTCCCTGTTAACACAATGCTACGCTACTGAACAAAAGCAAACCTGGGCAGACAAACACTGTCGACCAGCCAAAATAATGACAGATGGGACTCTCAAGACCCCTTCCATCACTAGCACATCTCCTCCACACTCGGGAGCCTGGTTCCAGGGCACTGCCTTACCTGATAAATATCTAAAGCCTGCATTGCATATTTCACAAGTTTTATGTAAATCTGAGTCTCTTTGGGCTGTAACTGCTTGTTGGGAATGAACTGAGCTTCTGGAAGAGAGAGAGCATAATCAGTTACTGCGAATAAACCCACTCTGTGAAAAACATCATGTCTAAATAATTCAAGAGCAGAATTACCACCAGGCGCTTTACATGATGTTATGCCCCATGTGATTGTCTTGACGCCACAGACCAGGGTTTTTACCAAACTTCGACAATCTGTGACCTGGAATGTCTGCTTGTCCTCCTTATCCTTTTCTCCTTGCTTTTCAAATGGAGGCACAGGGGCTGGGGTCACGGGGGTGGCGGGGGTGGGGGGTGGAGGTGGGGCGGGGGCGGGAACGGGTGCGGGGGAGGGGGCAGGGCCCGGGGCTGCGGGGGCAGTGGGCACCCCGGGCAGGGCTGCCTCCACGGCTCCGAGTTCTGACTGGGGCTTGCACTTCTTAAAAATGGCAGAGAGCTGGTACCGGGCGATGGTGTGGAATTTGAGAACAAAGACCTGGCAGGAAGAGAAAGTGGCGAGAAAGACAATCATTCCTCTTCGATAGGCCAACCTTTTCAGAAGACAGAAAAACAAACTATGAAAGCACTTGTGGAAGTCACTCTGCTTCGCACGAAGGAAGTGTGCCATTTCCCCCAATGGTAACCAGAGTGGCATCACCACGGCCACTGTCGCCATGAAGAATCTGACTCAGAAAAGCTGGGGGACTTGTCGGGTAAGCCTGGATGCAGCCCAGACTACTCCAAAACCCACACTATCGCCCACCGGCCTTGGCAATTACACCCTACTCTGTACCCACACACCCAACTGGGTGCCTCTCCAGAGGTGTTCACAGCGAACCCAGCCCTTGGCTACACAGTGTCCCAGAAATACCTCTTCTAAGTACTTGCCAGGAACCGTGCTAAGAGCAACCGTGAACTGTTTTATCATCTCTCATGACAATCCTGGGAGGCAGACCCTGTGATTATCCCTGGTCAGATGAGTAGGCCGGCACAGAGAAGTTAAATATCTTGCCCAAGGACGCCTGGCTAGTTAATGGGGGGTGGGGATTTGAACCCAGGTGGTCTGACACCCGGAATCCAGCTGGGCAATCTGACGGCAGCACAAACTTGTCAGTAAAGCACAAGTATAGCAGTGGGAGAGATGGAAGAGCAGGACGCCGACATCTCTCAGGAGAACCAGTACCTCCAGCATCCGCATTAGCACATCTCTCCCATTGCCGCTCTCCTGCTCGCTCTTGGAGCGGATACAATCCACCAGGTTCAGCAGCAGCTTGCAGGACATGGTCTGGATGCTGCTGGGCAGAGACTCGTCATCGATGTTCTTGGCAAAAAGCTGGACGGCGAGGGAGAGGTCACTGAGGGGCAGGTGCTGACGGACGTGGTGCACGAGATCGGCCAACGTGCTGTAGGCGAGGGGCCTGTGGGCAGAGATCTCTGCTAGCGTGCGGGTCAGTTCCCACGCTCCCACATCTGCAGGCCACCGTTTCTCCCACCACGTGCCCCAGCAACACACAGGATGGTACACTTGGGGCACGCTTTCTATGGTTCCAGCTTCCCCAGCTATATGACCACGAGGCTCAAGTCTGGCCTCGGTGCCTAAATCTTTACTTTCCAAGTTCTCGCATCTCATGGTCACAGGGGCACATACGTGAGCAGAAATCATCACCAGCTCAGTCACACATGGAACGGGTTTTGTTACTCAAAGATAAACAGTGACATACTCAGTGTGTGTCAATTAACACCTTATACATTGTGACCATTTCACAGAGACAGAAAAAGAACATTTGGGCTACTGAGTACTCACTGACTAAAGGTCTGGACACCCACCACGTGCCAGCCATGAGCCAGACACCAGATCACCAGTGACCAAGGTGAACAAAGCCCTGGCCCTCAGGAAGCATATTTACAGGAGGGGAAACACCCCAGAATGTGCTGTGGGAGACGTGAAAACACCGGGACGAAGACCAGAGGGGGACCCACTCTCAGGGGGCAGGCAAAGCCCCTTTGAAAAGGTCACACCGATGCGGAGACCTTAAGGACAAAGGGCCCCGGGGCAAAGAGCCAGGGAAATTTCCAGAAAGAGGAAACTGGATAGACACAGGCCCTAAGTGGGAAGTGCCACTGAGGCCAGCGTGGCTGCGGCAGGTCCGGAAGGGAGAGCCAAATCCCACGCAAGCGGTGAGTCTGGTGGTCTTTTCCAAGGGCAACAGAGAACCACAGGAGGGTCTCCAGCAGGAGTGACATGATCTCATGTCCAACTGCAGCCAGGTTCAACTGCAAGCTATAAAAGAAGCATCTTCATATTTGTAACTACTTTATACGGAAAACGTAATGGATAGCCTGTATCATATTGAAAGCGTTCTGCGTATTTTTCAAAAGATCTATGACACCTCCCATGTTAGAACCAAAAAAATTACTAACATTGCTTCATTTTACGTTGTAAAACATGATAAAATATTAACTTTCTCCTTTAGAAATGATAAACATGATCACAACTACATTTATTCTATAAAATGCATAAAAAATAAAGCTAGAAAGAAATACACCAAAATATTATCCATGTTACTTGAACTCCCTCTTGTGTAGAACCGAAAGGTTTCCTTTCCTTCTTGCTTGTTTGGTTATTAAATATTCTTTTATAATAAAGAGACACACTTGTTATATAAAAAGAAAAAAAAAGCCAACAGAAAAACTAACACAAGTCAGATAGTTTTATGTACGATTTAAATCAAGACAACTATTCTGATTTTTCCCTGTAAGCTAAGGCACAAAAACCAACCTAAGGCATTTCCAAACTTCCTGCAATTCTAAATCCAAAGGGACAGTAAAGCCTACACCTGTTGAAACACTCATAACACAAAGTACCACGTCTCACTGCCCCCTCTGCATTTTTTCAATAGATACCGCACATTTAATACCGTACCTGAGAGTCTCTCGAGCAGTATATCCTGATCCAATGAGTATGGATTCATCGAACAGCTTGTCCATGCAAGGAATGAACTCTAGAACACAAATGTCCATTGCACATGTCACCAATTACACCAACAACACAAGAGCCAACCTACAGTCAATTAGCAATCTAGATTTGGAAATGCGTGGGGAGGAAAAAAACCCACATGCATATTTCAGTCCAAGACACTGGCTCTGTGGGGCCACATAAGCTGCCTGCTGTCAAAGACGCAGGTAGGATCACATTCAGTATCAGAGAACGAACGAGAAAAAAGTGAGCTTCCCGTTCCTTGGCAGAGAACCTGCCCCTAGTACTTGGCTGGAGGCCCGCCCATCCCACCATCCTTAAAAGCTGTCTCCAGCAGGGCGCCTGGCTGGCTCAGCTGGAAGAGCGGTGACTCTTGGTCTTGGGGTTGTGAGTTCAAGCCCCATGCTGGATGTAGAGATTACTTAAAAATTGAAAAAAAAAAAATCTTATTAAAAAAAACCCCAAAACTGCCACCATCCACCCACGCCTATCTGGAGAAGAGACTTTATTCACTGCGCTAAAGTCATCCTTCTTAAACGTTTTATGGCTACTCATTATGGAGAAATAAATTACAAAAGTCTAAAAATTCTACAGGGTTCTCCTAGACATGGGGCCCAGGTTAGGGGTCCCCACTCCTCGAGTGATGCTGACTAGAAACTCATGGGGGTTCTGTCCAATCCTGCAGATGGAATCATCAGCAAAGCCCCTCCTGGTCCCCTGCAGGCCTGCAGACTTCACCAGGGTAGAAACAGCTGGTCTTCACTCAGGGACAAATCACAATTCTGAGGATGTGCAGATAGGGAGCAACCTGCGTATTTTAGGCCTCTCCTCCACACTCCCCCAGGGAACTCTGGCCACAAATATTCGAAGGATGTTTAGATTCTGGAACAAGCCTGACATTGTGGCCAGCTTCAGTAAATAAAGTACATGCTCCACCAGCTAACAACTACGACGGGTCAAAGATCAAACAGAAGTGCGTGCACTGGAGAGACACAATGCACGTCTCCAGGTAACTCCCAAAGCGAGGCAGCAGAGGGAGAAGTGCCAAATGGAAGCAAGCAACCAGCAATCCCTCTGAAGTCAGAGAAGGGAACGTGCCTGGGATGTCCTCAGGAGGTGGCCCAGAGGAAGGAGGCACAGACGGAAAGATGCTAAGGACTCAGGCACCAAGTGCTGGCGGGCTGGCTAGGAACGAGCAAAGTGTGCAAGGAGGACGTGGTAAGAAATTAAGCTGTAGAGCACTAATTCCCAGATTCCCTCCATGACCTAGCATCAGAATCTCCAGAAAAATGGGTAACACTGTTGAACAGCTAGGTTTTCTCAAACTACTGCTCTTCAGGATTAGTGCAAATGGGTTACCATGTGGTATCGTTTCGGATACCAAAAAAAAAGTAGGGCTAACTGAAAATGTTAGTGGATGTGTAAATTTTAGCTATGTGAACACATTTTTTGTATTTTCTAAGAATACATAACAATACTAACATTTAAAATGATTCTTTAAGTGTTTCTTTAAATAAAAGTCCTTTTGAGATGTGATGTTTTTTTACCCACTTAAGTCCAAGAACTACTATGGGTTTCTAAATAAAGTATCCTAAAGTATCTTGTTAAAAAAAAAAGGGGCGCCTGGGTGGCTCAGTCGTTAAGCGTCTGCCTTCGGCTCAGGTCATGGTCCCAGGGTCCTGGGATCGAGCCCTGCATCAGGCTCCCTGCTCCGCAGGAAGCCTGCTTCTCCCTCTCCCCCTCTCCCTGCTTTTGTTCCCTCTCTCGCTGTGTCTCTGTCAAATAAATAAATAAAATCTTTAAAAAAAAAAAAAAATCAGTAGAGAGACTTAAAAGGGGGAAGGGGGGCTCTAAAAGCTGAATTCAACCAGCCTAATGTGATCAAACCCTGAGAGCAGCATCTTGGAAACGCACTGATCTTTGTGGAATACCGTGAAGACCAAAACAGAGCTGTGCGGCTCACGGGGCCAGGCTGCAGGTGATGGAACACGATTATCTGATAAGCATGGGAAAGGTTTTTTATCTGTCAGCATTTCACAAGTAGAAACCTCCTGCTACACAACTCCCCAAAAGCACCTCCCAGAGCCTCATGACTCGAATGGCAGGAATGCCGATAATTAATCTGAGAACTGCAATGAATCGGTTTTAAACTATCCCACTTAAAATTCTTCTATGTTGATACTGTTCAGAGATGAACATGTAGAAAAGCCACATACGGCCAAGGGAGCCGGGACTGGACAAACTGCCAACGGTCCTCAGCCCTGGAGGCACGTGGTGATGGGGGGCAGGGGGGCTCTGCGTGCCAGTGACACAGAATTTCTCAACCTGGGGGATGTGCACGTGCGTTTGTTCTGTAATTTTTGGCAAATCATACATTTCTTTTGGGCACTCTGCTATGTTACGTTTTTTTTAAAAGGTTTTAAAAGTGTCTATATTCCACTCAGCTATATCCATATGCAATATCACTATAATTTGTATTTTAACAGCATAAAAACATCTGAGCTTTATTGTATTCACTCATGTATTAGCACTCGAACTATACCTTTCCTTTCATATTTAAGAACTATGTAAGAAAGCCCAATCTTGGGGCGCCTGGGTGGCTCAGTTGGTTAGGCGACTGCCTTCGGCTCGGGTCAGGATCCTGGAGTCCCGGGATCGAGTCCCGCATCGGGCTCCCTGCTCGGCGGGGAGTCTGCTTCTCCCTCTGACCCTCCTCCCTCTCATGCTCTCTCTCTCAAATAAATAAAATCTTTAAAAAAAAAAAAAAAAAAAAAAGAAAGCCCAATCCTAGTTTTATGTACACTCCAATTTACAAGTCAGGCAAATAAAACATTGAATACTGAATCCTTACTGGGGGAAAAGGATTACCATCTCAAAACAATTAGGATTAACTTCAACATAACGATTTGGACATAACAAATAAAAATATAAATATTTTTAAATTATATATCAATAATTTTAAACTATATATCAATAATTGATATATTAATTTTAAATTATATATCAATAGTTGATAGAAAAGTTTGATTATCAGATTAGCAAAAAGCAAGTAATAATCTTGTGCATAAAAAGAGGACCCATCCACCATTTTCACAGTATGGAGAAAGAAAACACTGTTTTCTTCTCACTTCCTAAAGTTTGTTAGCTGAGAGTTAATAAGCAAACAGCTCCTTGCATTTTCAAAAGATATGCAGCCAAAAGGCACAGAAGTACCATGAGATGCTGAGGACATGCAATATGCTAAGGAAATGATCACATTAATTATGAGGCTGTTGAGAAGATACAGGGAGAACCCTGGTGGCAGGCAAAGAAGAGAGGCAGACCAAGAGCGCGGAGGCAATGAGGGAGGAAGAAGGGGAAAGAGTAAACCCAAGATAGCAGTAGAGAAAGGACACACGGAGCCTGAAACACCCGAGTGAACTAAAGCCTCAGCCCAACAATGGGATGTCCGCAGTCCCATAGGCAGAGAGGTCCACACAAGCATTGCAAGGTAAGGTGGACGTACGGTTTCTTAGCTCTGTGGTGAGGATATGCTTTGCAGCAATCAGAAGCTCCTTTCTGAGGTGTGCAGTCTCCGCAGGGCAATTTGAAAGTAACTGTAACATTCCTTTTACCATCTGCTGAGAGTACTTAGTCACCAACTCCTGTAAAAATGAGGAGGAAAACAACGGTTACATTGATATAGACTGGGGGGGAGGGTAAGAAAAGCCCCAATTTTATAAACTTCAAAAAAGTTCAGTAAGACTAAGTGTGGCTCAAAGGACCCTCAAAAGAAATCATCCTAATAAACAATTATTATCCAGAAAGCTTTAATAGTCCGTGCGATCATTACCATGGTGGAAGGATGTACAGCAATGTTAAGTAGAAGTTTCTTTTACACAATGGGATTATGGATGACTTTTTTGGACTTTTCTGTATTTTCCCAACTTCTAATAATGAATATGAATCACTTATTATTGGTGGGGAGGAGGGAGAATATTGAAAATTTCATAGAGAGCGCCTGGCTGGCTCAGTCGTTAAGCGTCTGCCTTTGGCTCAGGTCATGATCCCAGGGTCCTGGGATCGAGCCCCAGGTCGGGCTTCCCGCTCAGCGGGAGCCTGCTTCTCTCTCTCCCACTCCCCCCTGCTTGTGTTCCCCCTCTCTTGCTGTCTCTCTCTCTCAAATAAATAAAACTAAAAAAAAAAAAAAGAAAATTTCATAGAACATAATCTACTCAGTTGTCCCATTAATGTATGTTGTGAATGACACGAAAGAGACAGAATCTTTCCTTAACTCAGAATAAGCTCTCATCAGTTTCCTTCTGAGGAGTATGAAGATAGTATTAAGATAGCTCAAGCTGACTAAAATATCCAGGGGTACCTAATTCAGATTTTTTTTTTTAAAGGTTTTTTTAAACTTTATTTATTTGACAGAGAGATAGCACAAGTAGGTAGAGCGGCAGGCAGAGGGAAAGGGAGAAGCAGGCTCTCTGCTGAGCAGGGAGCCCGGTTCCAGTGCTCGATCCCAGGAGCCTGGGATCATGACCTGAGCCGAAGGCAGCCGCTTAACCGACTGAGCCACCCAGGCGCCCCTCCTAATTCAGATTTTTAAAACCAAAAGTTCCATATTCTCAGTGCAAATTATCATTATCTAGAGAAATGCCCTTAAAAAGGGACAAAAAGAGTTACAAATGCTTTCAAAGGTAGTTTTTACTCTACACAATTTGGCAACGTGTTTTCGTTTTTACTTTCCTGAAAATTAAGTTTTTTCCTTAAAAAACAAAAACAAAAAAAACTGTAATATAATTCCACTGCTATACATAACTGTAACTACACCAGAATTTTACTCAAAAACATTGTATGACTAATGGGAAATAAGGTGTCATTTCTTTCCTCCAAGTTCTTCTCAGGACTGAAATCAGGACAGACTACAACTATGAGTGCGGAAGAACAGAAACAAAATCACTCTTCAGGCTCCTCAAAAGAGCATCCCAAACTCTTCTATCACTGGCTTATGAATGATGCCATTTTTTTAAGTTCCAATCTCTCCTCAAAACTTGCTGTAACACACAACTTTCAACAGCAGCGGAAGTCGATGCACCAAATACATCCATATGAAAATCTGGGTGCCAGGGTTTATTTACGATGGACTTATTAACAATGTCCAGAAATGGGGGCGCCTGGGTGGCTCAGTTGGTTAAGCGACTGCCTTCGGCTCAGGTCATGATCCTGGAGTCCCTGGATCAAGTCCCGCATCGGGCTCCCTGCTCGGCAGGGAGCCTGCTTCTCCCTCTGACCCTCCCCCCCTCATGTGCTCTCTGTCTCAAATAAATAAATAAAATCTTTAAAAAAAAACAAACAAAACAATCGGCATATCTACCGATCGAAAGGACATGGGTGGCTATCAGGGGCTGGGGACCATAGGAAAATGAATGTCGATGGTCATCAGGATGGGGATTCTTTTTAGGGTGACACAGTTCTAAAATTAGATGGTGGTGACAGTTGTATAAAGCCTCGAATAAACTAAAAACCCCTTAACTGTACACTTTAAAAGTGTACAATTAATATGTGAATTATATGTGAATTATATTATGATAAAGCTGCTTAAAAAAAAAAATTAGAAACAACCCAAATGTTCAGCAACTGGTGAATGGATAAACACAGCCTGGTGCATCCATACAGGGGGGTACTGCAGCTACAGATGACAGTGTGTCCCCCCCGCGCCCCAAATTCATGCTGAAGCCCTCACCCCCATTGTGACTGTACCCAGAAACCAGAGTCTTTAGGAAATAATTAAGGTTAAATGAGGTCTTAAGTATGGGGCCTTAATCCAATGGATTGTGGCCTTAGAAGAGAAACAGTAATGTCTGCATCTCATTCCTCCCCCACCCCCACCCCATGTGAGGACACAGCAAGAAGGCGGAGTCCTTGCCAGAAACTTGCTAGAACCTCGATCTTGGTAAGTTTTTGTTGTTTGAGCCATCCACTATGGTATTTTTGAGGGAGCCTAAGCAGACTAAGACAGCTAACCACCAGTAAAAATAAAATAGTAAGACTAAATCTCAGCGCTACTGCTAAGTGAAAGAAGTGACACTCAAAAGGTTACATACACTACCCAACTATGGGATTCATTTGTTCGACATTCTGGAAAGGGCAAAACTAGGCGCCAAAAAACAAGTGTTTGCCAGGGACTGGGGAGAAAATGGACTGTAAACATATAAAAGAAATTTTGAAATGCTATTTCATTGTGTTGGTAGTTACTAACTGCATGCATCTGTCAATTCATAGAACTGAATACCTACAAAAGGTGAATTTTATTGCACGTAAATTGTATCTCAGTAAACTTGACTTAAAAGTCAATGAACTTGGGCGCCTGGGTGGCTCAGTTGGTTGAGCGGCTGCCTTCGGCTCAGGTCATGATCCTGGAGTCCCTGGATCGAGTCCCACATCGGGCTCCCTGCTCGGCAGGGAGTCTGCTTCTCCCTCTGACCCTACCCCCTCTTGCGTGCTCTCTCTCACTCTCTCTCTCAAATAAATAAATAAAAAATCTTTAAAAAATAAAAAAATAAATAAATATTTTAAAAAAGTCAATGAACTTACCTGATAAATTCTGATGATATAAGCTAAAAATGACAATGTTTTAATCTGAGCAGCAATAAAGTCAGCATACAACTCCTTGTTGTAAAGCTTATGTTGCCTGAATGAGAAGTGAACAGAATTGACAATATTAGCTCAACTCTTTAGGTGACGTTAATATTAATCAAAGCTTACAGGAATTACTAAAATTGTGATTTCTAAATTTGTGATCTGAAATTACTAAAAATGCGATTTCTACACAGACCAGAACGCAGCACCAACTGTAAATATTCTACATTTGTGTGCAGTTCCAAATAACACAAGGGTTTAAAGGCATGAAGCAAGCAGTTCTCCAAGCCATTCCAGAGCAGCTCCAACGTGCATCCCAGAGCCCAGGCCAGACTGATCCACTCAGCCAGCAGACTCTATCAGGAGACTGACTGCTCCGTGACAGACCCTAGTTAGGGCCCCCAACGGCTGTTACAGCTGATTCACCCTCAGATCTTGCCCTCCAATGACTCAGGGCCAGATGGGCTGCAGTCAAGAGAGTGAGTGACAGAGGCTTAAGAGAATGCTGCTAAGTTTGAGGAAAAAGCTTCAATGGGGCTTCAAAAGATAAACATGCACGGTTCACGTGTTCAGTGACGAAGGGTGACAGGTGAGAGGGAACTAGGGGTATAGAACATTCTAGCACTCATGCTGAAAGACACAGCATGAATGGGCTTGAAGGTGGAAAGGCTTGCTTCTCCCACAGCTGGGAGTGAGCACAGTAACACCTAATGGTAATTCTAAATTCACAAGACACCCAAACCCAAGATATTAGCTCATCTTTTCAAAATAAGGGACTGATAGAACTATTCACATCATTATTGAAGTACAAGTTCAAAAAGTCAAAAGTGCGTATCATTTTACCAAAATTTTATCACTCAAAATTTTCACGTCTTACAAAAGACGACAGCAAGTATATTTTTACTTGGAATTATAGAACTGTGGCAGTCAGCCATGTCACTGTCCGAAGAAACCTCACCTGGCTTGTGCAGATACCTGAATGGCAATGGTATTCATGATCAAGGGCACAAACTCAGCAACAACATTGTGGATGTTCAGTTTGTAGAGCTAAAAGCAAACATACCAGATTTTCATGCTCTTACACTCTGCTATGGCAAAATAATGTGGCATACCAAAAACCTCTAAGATTCACTGCATTAGTTAGCATGTGTGCATCCCACGCATCTTCCACTGGCCAAAGAAAACTCTGTCATCCTACAAGAAGCCCCAAACCCAAGAGACACTAGTAAGCAATATGCATACCTGATACATCAGAACAACAATAATGGGCAATTCTGCCAACACTTTCAGAGAAAGAGATCCTCTTGGAATGATGGAATGCTGTAAGAGAGAAGCAAGCAGGACCATGGTTATCACCGTGGCACGTAACATAGCCCACTACTAAGCATCGCCCCAGTGAAATGAAGAGAAAGTACGTGTGGTGAAAGAGCAAACTATTTTTGAAAATAAAGCACAAAGAACTACCATTTAATATAAGGGTTTTTATATTTTCCAATGCCCTCACCCCCAGCAAAAACATCAGGAAAATTTGTCAAAACTTAGACATTCAAATCACTTGAGGAAATTTTAAATTGGTACCTATTAACTAACTCAAAATAACAGCAAAAAGTACAAATTTACCCAGTGTTACTCAAAAATATTTATAAAAAAAGAACACTTATGATAAATATACCAAAAAATGTAATAGTCTAAATATATAAGAACTCCCAGTGCAGGTAAGGAAAATGTCAGACTCAGAGAGAGAAGGACAACAGACAGGAGCAGAGAAGAGAAGAAACACAAAGACTGAAACTGAAAAAAAGTTTCTGATTCAGGAAGAGAAAAGGAATGAAAGCTTCATTCAAAATGTAGATTCCTGTTTAGCCTAGCACAGACTGAAACTTTTACTGCAACATTTACTGCAAAATGACTGCAGTAAAACAAATACAGATGAAATTCTTAATTCAATCCTGAAAACACAGTTGTTGTAACTGCTCCCTACAGAGTACCGGTGTGCCGGATACTTCAAATACGACACATTACCTGCAGACAACACCAGCATTCCCTTCACAAAATTACACAAGGCACGTTTTTCAGATAATGAGAGAGAAAATTAAGGCCAGAACCAAAATTATGTGCTTTGCTACAGTTAGAAAGCCCAAGCGGTGGGGCTGGAACATCGTCCCCAAGCTTCTGTGCCCAGGGCCTACGCTCTCAGGTCCTGGGCTAGAAATTTCTAGGTAGCTTAAAGAGACCTCGTTAATGTCAAAGCTAAGGATGGAGCAGAGGCCCCGTAGCCTGGGCAGCTGTCTTTCCAACAGGTGATTCTGGATTTCCACTACAGTTTGATCATCTGATCTCTGCATCCATGGTGAGCAACAGTCTCGTTCAGCACTTCAAAGCTGCCCAGAGAATCAGTGATGCGCTCTCAGGCACACACACATGTGCTATCTTAGCTGCCTCCAGTGCTTAGCGAGAAACCCCCCCAATACGCTAAATATATGCATAAAAAGTCAGTATCCTCTACCCAGTACAGAAGACAGGGATAAAAACAAAACAAAACAAAACTGAAAAAAACTTACTGTTCTTGTCTCACTGTCCTCACGCTCTGGATTGACTTTCACAGCAATTGTGGTGATCATACCAACCATTTCGGGGGGAGGGACTGTGTTCTCGGGGATCACCTGAGGGTTCTCAAAGTAGCGGTTCTGCATAAAAAGAGCACAAATCATTCTTCCTCAAGTCAGACACGCTATTCCTCAGTGAAACACACCTGACCTGTGGTGGACGAAACCCAGTGTCGTACACGTCTCTGTCGCACTGATGCCATACAATTTGGGGTCCTCTTTACGGACCAAGATAACATGACAGCGACAACATTCTCCACCTCCAACAACAGAAGACAAAAACTTGCCCAAAATGCTTTCTACCTTTTTTTCCTGGCTGGTAAAAGATGAAGTGCATGGCATAATATATTACTACCTCAGCAGGCAGGGGAGAATGTGGCCCATCCCTCTGGTGGTAGGAACCGAGGAGCTGGTCTCCACCGAATCCACTTTGCAAACAGTCTCCTCCACAGAGATCAAAGGGAGGAACCGAAGCAAAGGACAGACATTTTTAAAATGCCAGGGCCTCGTTGCCATCCTTAGTCCTTAGTGCAATTTGGGCTTTCCATGAAATAAAACCACTTCTTATAAAAAGCAGCTTTTCTGACTGAAGTGACAGGTGACAGGACTTGGTAACCAGAACTCAATTAAGTTTTAAGTTTTATACATTCTTAGGTTAAAATCCTCAAAATACCATAAGGAGTCCATTTTACCTTGATAATTTTTAAAAATTGTTTTTAAAGCTTAAAAAAAAATCTTTAGAATAAAAACTCTGACATATGGGGCGCCTGGGTGGCTCAGTTGGTTAAGCGACTGCCTTCGGCTCAGGTCATGATCCTGGAGTCCCGGGATCGAGTCCCGCATCGGGCTCCCTGCTCAGCGGGGAGTCTGCTTCTCCCTCTGACCCTCCCCCCTCTCATGTGCTCTCTCTCTCTCTCTCATTCTATCTCAAATAAATAAATAAAATCTTTAAAAAAAAAAAACTCTGACATATGAACACATTCACGCAGAATGATTTTTACCACTTCTTATGATTACTTGTGATAGTTAGGAATGGAAAACTGGGAAGAGCCGCATCAAGGAGACAGTCCAGGTACACGCATAGGACAGGAAGTTTATGGGGCCACTAAGGACTATGACTGCCGGCAGAAGCGTTTTAAGAGACCGTTCCAAACTGGTCCCAGTGGCGCCATCTACTAGGCGAGGCTAAGGTGGGGAGGAGCCCACCCTCATGCACAACACACACTTCCACAAGCAGCTGACACCACTCAGAAAAACTTCTTTCGATATAGGAAAGAATTTTAATGATACTGAAAAGGAGGCTGAAAGTGTACACCCCTGCCCAAAAAAGGCAATAGGAGTGCAACCATCTTCAAAAAGCAGGAAAAATGTGAAGAAAAAACAAACAAAAAATCCTCAACATCAGTGGTTGCTTACAAGTGAAAAAATTATGGATGACTCGCCTTGGGTTTTTGTTGTTGTTTTTTTTTTGCAAATTTCTAAAATAAAAATATATTACTGTTTTTATGTCAAAAATAATGTATTTAAACTGTGAAAGCAAGAGAATTCTTCTTTCGAACAGCTGATTTATCAATCTACATTCTGACCACCACTAACCACTCCTCATTCTAAAATCAGCATCCCCCCACCCCCCAATTATTCCTTCAACCCAACTATTCCAAATTCCCTTTAGAATGAAGAAGTAATAAATGAATATAAATAACGGAGTCAAACAATATTAAAAACATACCACTACTTTTGGAAGCTCCTTGTAAATCTGTTTCACAAAATCCAAAAAATGATGAATCTAAAAATAAAATTAAAAAAAGACAATATAAGGAAGATATTTATCAACAGAAAATGCTGATAATAAGTAACAAAAATATTCATAGTCTTACTATATAAAAACTCATAAAAACAGGCAGGAAAAATGTCAGACTCAAAATACAAACAGGCAATGGACGTAAACGGACAGACAAAAAAGGAAATACAGGGGCGCCTAGGTGGCTCAGTCGTTAAGCGTCTGCCTTCGGCTCAGGTCATGATCCCTGGGTCCTGGGATCGAGTCCCACATCGGGCTCCCTGCTCGGCGGGAAGCCTGCTTCTCCCTCTCCCACTCCCCCTGCTTGTGTTCCCTCTCTCGCTGTGTCTCTCTCTCTGTCAAATAAATAAATAAAATCTTTTAAAAAAAAGGAAATATAAAGGAAGTAAGTTTCTAATTCAGGAAGGGCAAAGGAATGAAAATTAAAATAAATGCCACGTCTTGCCTTTCAGAAAGTACTGCTACACCACGCAAGACAGAGTCCAACGAGAGGGAGACTCTCCCGTACTACCAGGGGAAGCGTCAACTGCTCAAACCTTTCTGGAAATAGACTTAACGTTAAAGCATTAACACTCTGGACTTGATAATCCTACTCTTACAAACCTAGTCCACGAAATAATCTGAACTGTCAACAAGATACTCAGCAACAGTCCTAAAATAAAAATTTTGAAATACCTTAATTATCCAAACACAAAGGCATCATAAGAAAGACTACTTATTACGCATCCATTAAAAACTACTATAAAGGACTTTTTATGATTGGAAAACACTCTTTCACGATGGGAAGGGAAACAGGATATAAAATGCCACACGCAGTATCATATTTACACAGAAAATATACATAAAATAGGAAAAGGAACAGAAATAAGACATTAGTTTTCTTTAGATGATGGGAATTCTACTTCATCTTTATTCTTTTAATTTCAAAATAATCTACAACAGGCTACTAAGGTTCACAATAGAGAAGCGTATCATAATTACGGCTAACACAGCATGTTTAGTGCCTACTAGGCAGGTGCCAATCACCCTAAGAACTTTAACTTTTGTATTTAATTCTTCAAATATCTCAGGGTGATAAGAGGCTTCTCATCCATTTTCAAGACTTCAACCAATAACCACTGAGTGGCATTTCGACGGGCAAAATCAAAATGTAGTCAGACAAGCAAGGGTTTATTCTCGATATGCTGAAAATCTCCTAAAGGATCCTGACTCCAAATGGAAGTCCTCCGATCCACTAAATCCTCATGTTTCCCTATTTACTGCATACCCACATATTTAACTCGGTATGAGTTCTCTGGTGTCACATAAAATAGGACCTAGAACCAGAGGTTTTCCCACACTCACTACATTTATATTTTACTCCTGTATGACTTCCTTAATGAAAACCTGATTTTTGACTGATTTTTCCACTCTCATTATATGAACGTGGTTACTGCCCTCTATGAACTCTTTTACATCTAACTTGAACCAATAAACAATGAGTATAAAAAACAGGCATTTTGTGGGAGGGTATCTTTGCCAGGATATACAGATTGTAATTATAGGTTTCAAAAAAAACTCTTTTAATTCTTCAAGCAACCTTTGGAGGATGTGTCCTGTGAGAATCCTCATTTTATGGAAAAGCCTCCAAGAGGGGCTAGGCGCTGACCAATGTCAATACCCACTAATTACAGGGCTGAGATTCCAACCCAGTTCTGACTTCAGAACCCACATCTTAAACCACCGCACAGCATAAAATGATGGAGCCTTCTGGCACAGCAGACCTGTACATACCAGAATTACCCAAACAGCCCTGCCAGTCTGGTAGTTTACCGCATTTCAACGAATGTACAAATTCAGGCAAATATTCATGTAAACATTGACAAGAAAAAAGTCACTGTGAAACCCATCAAGAATTTCCCCCAAGCTTAGGCTATCCTTTTCTTGAAAATAGCACGTGTCCTGTCAACTCTAAGAGAGTAAATAAACCACACGGCGGGAAAAAACCTGTTGTCACACTTTTATAAATGCTAACCGGATAAACACTTACTTCTTGTGTGATGGGCGGCCTGAACTGTTTGTGGAGCTCAATGATTATTCTTAGACAAATAAGAACATTCTCTTCATTTTCCGTCTTAAAAAAAAAAAAAAAAAAAGGCATTTAAAAGAGAGTTATATTTCTGAGGTTATTTTAATCTAAAGATTACAGACTATCTTCCAAGCATTTTCCTGTATACACACCCTCCATCAGCCAACTCAGATTTGATTTGTTGAACACAGAACATAATTATCTCAGGTAAGAAGCTCTGGAGGTCTTTGGTGGACCATGGGAAGGGCATCCTGCCAGTAAGCTCTGGAAAGTAGTACTCTGACAGATGAAAAACTGGCACTTAAAGCAAGTCACACCATAAGCGAAGGTCTTAATGGTCCAAATGACACTTCTTCATTGCTTGAAAATATTGTCAGAAAAACCCACTATGTTTTTATTGGATCAGCTGCTAAACACTTCACATTCTTGGAATGGGGTGTCTTCCACATCTTACCCATGGCAAGTTAGGACTCATAGAAGGTAAGCCACGCGGCTAACATGATACGGTTAACACACGGCAGAGCCGGGATCTGAATCCAGCTCTATCCCCTCCAAAGCTCATCCTTCCAAGGGGCCCAGAAACACAACAGAATTCTAAACATATCGAGACTAAGAACAGCAAGAAAACAATTTAGAGGCTACAGTAACAGGCAGGTACCAGATGGATTCACCTGAAGAATTTGAGAAACTCTTCATGAGCATCTACTGTGTCTAAAGTAGCACAAAGCCAGAGAGCCTTGCACTCTGAGTTTATCAGCCCAGCCCTTGCCAAAGATTTCCACCATGACTAGTCAATTCCCTGTTGACTCAAAACAAAGAATCTTCAATTAATATTCCTTAATTTGGTCAGCAAAATGGGGGGAAAACGGACATTAAGAAAATTTTTACTCGTGTGAATCAGAACTTTAGTGAAAGGGAAGTAGTTGTGTAATACTAGATTCCACAGTAAGAAAACCGATAACCTAGATATGGCTAAATAACAAGAATTCTCAAAGATTACCTCTAAAAAGCGAAACATCACAGATAGAACATTTTTTGTATGAGGACGAAGATGTTCGTTGGTTGGTATCCTGTGAATTATCTCGAGTACTAGCTTCCGCAGTTGCTGGTGAGGAAAAATAAAAAATGTAAATATCAAATCCTCCCGAGAGTCTCAAATAATCCTTTCACTCTGTAAATTACACGGCTATCTGCATCCAGCAGGGGGAACCGCCAAACTACGAGACAGACCCCATTTCAGAAATAATCCTGTAAATTACTAAAACGTAATCCCAAGTATGTACCACAAACCATTCAAGATTTCTACAGTTGTGCACGAAATCAAGCAAGCCAAACTTTCCCTCTTTCACAACTAATCATTATTTCCAGGGGAAGGGCACCAGTGTGTGAATGTCTGGTGGATTTCACATGAAAGAGCACAACACAAACTGAACTTGGTTTGGGATCTCCCTCCAACACAGGTTTGGTTCCTACAATCCTCTCTCCCCAACAACTGATTACACCACAAGCTGACTAAGCTTTCAGGATTCGGTCTACGGAGCCGACAACTGAAAGGCAGGTCAAAGGTGTAGGCCTTCGACTGGTACAATATGAAAATTTGGCAATAACTTTCACTGGCATTATGGTAATTTTTAAAGACTTATTTTTAAGAGACACACTGAAATTGTTATAGAAAAAATTGATATGAGACTTTTAAAATGATCAACGTGGGGAAGGGGGCACAAAGAATGGGTAGGGGTACAGATAAAACTGATCAGAAGTTACGAGAATTGACAGCAGAAGAGCAGAGGAGGGCACTGGGTATGAAGAGGGTCACTAAAGGGTCATTCCCTCGTTTTGTGGATATTTGAACTCTGTGTACACATGTCATCAGCTGGCAAATGTGAATGATTTAAATTAAAACCTTAACTGAGGAGGCATGGTCGGGGACAGAGTCATCCTTACATGACAAAATCCTACTTTAAAGTGGAACCCTAAATTTTCTCAGGTGTTTTAATTCATAAATGCTTGCGATTTTACACCATGACACCCCCCCTCCCCCATCTGATATTTCTGAACAGATTACCTGGGCTGGTTTCTCCTGGAGAAACTGAACTTCTCCGTCTTGAAGAAATGTGAGAAATCGAGGGATGATATGTTCCAGGAACGTAGAATATTGAGGAGATGACGTTACATTCTAATTATGCAAAAATAAAAGAAAACCCCATCAAGTTTGTGTATATACTTTCCTTTCAAATTCACTATGTTATAATCTCAAGAAAACATAAAACATTTTAGCAAAGCCAACAGTAATTTTTAATGCTTTTAGACCCTTCAGTGGTAACACAGTTTTAAGTACAAGGATCAGTGCTTCTGAAATCCAATTTAAGATGTGAAGTAAATGTTAAAATTCACTGTAATGCTGGGGGAATGTGGAATGTGGCCCTGTTCTAGAGGCCCTGCTGTGCACAAGCTAAGCGTGAGACCTCTGAGAAATCACTTGGCTTCTAGATCTTAGCTTCTTCAAGTGGAAAATGAAGTGCCTCAACAAACTGGCACCTTTTGGGGCACCTGGGTGGCTCAGCTGTTTAAGTGACTGCCTTTGGCTCAGGTCATGATCCTGGAGTCCTGGGATCGAGTCCCGCATCAGGCTCCCTGCTCAGCCGGGAGTCTGCCTCTCCCTCTGCCTCTCCCCCTCTCATGCTCTCTACCACTCTCACTCTCAATAAATAAATAAAAATCTTTAAAAAACAACAACAACAAAGTGGCACCTTTTTCTAATCGGAAAAGCTAATTTATTGGTCAGATCTATGTTAATTAGATGATAATCGAACCTCATCTATTATTAATCCCAGCGCTGACTTTAAAAGGAGAAATGAAAATGAACCTCCAGTCTGGAGACAGTGCGGTAAAACGGCTCCTAAGCGGTTTCTGGATCCCGCTTAGGAAGTGGAAACCTTGGGCAGTAACCTCGTCTCTGTGCCTCAGTGCCCCTACCTGTCGACTATCATATTATTTCCCACCCTATGGAATCACATAAAGATTACATGAGTTAATTTAGGACATAGGTAAGGCTCTACAGTAAATGCTCACTAATGTCATCTGGTGTTATTACCAGAGCACCTGTGGGCTAAATACTGAGCTGTGTGTTTTTACTCTTTCTCACTCAGTCCTCGAGAGCCTAAGGTAAGTGTTATCTCCCTTTCACAGGTAAAGAGGCTCAGAGAGGTTATAAAACTTGCTGAGTATCAGTTCATAAGCTTTAGAAGTGTTCGGAAATTGAGTCTTTAACAGCCAAGTTCTTTCCCCTATTAAGGCCTCACTTGCCCATTCAACAAATAGTCACTGAGGCTCTATCATGTGCTCAGCGGGGATAAGACGAAGAAAACACAGGGGCACCCGGGTGGTTCAGTCGGTTGAGCATCTGACTCTTGGCTTTGGCTCAGGTCACGATCTCAGGGTCCTGAGATGGAGCCCCATGTCAGGCTCTGCGCTCAGTGGGGAATCTGCTTGGGAATCTCTCTCTCTCCCTCTGCCCCCTCTCCCCGCTCGCTTGTGCCTGCCCACGTGCACTTTCCCTCTCTTTAAAAATAAATAAACCTTAAAAAAAAAAAAAAAAAAGGAAAGCAGATACAATTCATGCCCTCAGAGATGGGGGAGGCAGTCATGTGCTGGGAAGACAGATTAAAAAAAAGAACAATACAGAATTAGGATGGAGGAAACACTGGCAACTAAGGGAACACCATGTACTGGATGGAACCAAGGGCAGAGAGCGCCTTCCTCAAGAAGGGATGTTTACACTAAAACTTAAAAGGCCAGCAGGAGTTAACCATGTGAGAACGTAGAAAAGAAGGTTCTAAGAAAAGCCTATGCAAAGGCACAAAATTGAGAATGCATGGAAGTAAAAGGCACTAAAACTCGTTTAGCACAGCAGGGGATGGGAGCATGAGAGCAAGGGGTTCAACTGTTACTATCGTGAGCCTGACAAGCCCTTGACAGGAGGCATCTGGGCAGTTGATTAAATACAAGTGTCTGAAACTCCAGACACTGATCTGGGCTGAAGATAAAGACGTGGGGTTGTCTACCATTATAAGGTAATCTTGGAAGAGGAGTCTATGAAGAAAGAGACAGAGAAACAGATGAAAACCAGAAAAGTGTTGCCACGGGAGCCAGGAAAGAAAATCGTGTGATTCCTGGAACGTGTGCCTGAGCACCAGGCTCCCCGGCCCAACCCAGGGCTCCATTCACACAGACCACCGTGGGAGAAGCCCTCAGGTACCTCCCAGCCTCTCCCTAAGCAGGCTGGGAATTCACTGGGGGCAGGAACTATGTGTGTCACCTTTTAGCCCCAAAGCTTAAGACTTTTTACAAAATACCCACATTCAAGGATTCAAGGAACATTTCCACTGGAAGATTACCAAGGTTACCAAGAAATCAAGCCATCTGCACATAAGCCCATACCAACCGCTGCTTCCATAGTTTTCAAAACAGAGTTTCCAATTCCTCCGATAAAAAAGATTCATTCGGGCGCCCGGATGGCTCAGTTGGTTAAGCGACTGCCTTTGGCTCGGGTCATGATCCTGGAGTCCCGGGATCGAGTCCCGCGTCAGGCTCCCTGCTCGGCAGGGAGCCTGCTTCTCCCTCTGACCCTCCCCCTTCTCATGTGCTCTCTCTCATTCTCTCTCTTTCAAATAAATAAATAAAATCTTTAAAAAAAAAAAAAAAAGATTCATTCAACAAGCTGCCCGGTTATTCTGCCAGGATTTCAACTCAGCCCCCAGCTTTCTGATCCATATGAATTTTTCATGTGAGTTCTAACTTGAAGGTTCCTTTATATCCTGTCCTGAAAGATGGCCCACAGAACCTTTACCTAGCCCACAATTTTATTCCTAAATGCTTAGTGAAATATGTTCCTAAGACTCCTGAAACCACTGGGATTTTTTTTTTTTTAATCTCACTCGGCTCATTCTGATATTTTTCTGGAGTGGTAGTGGTGGTAATTTGGAATTACCTACGGAGGGTCATTCTAGTATTTAATGCTTTGAAGGGCTCAGTCATCTGAATTTCATGGAAGGCCAACGTTTCTATCATACGGATTTCCAAAGTCACAATTTTCGAAAGCCCCAAGTACACTTACTGCTTCACTGCCTTTTAGTTCTGTGAATTTAATCAATTTGTCTGTGACCAAAGTCAGAAATTAACTTGCTAACTGCCAGACAGGACAGGAGAGAAAGGGGTAGGACACTTAGTGCCCACACTCAGAGGCTGGACACACACGTGCTTTCTGCGGGCTCACCAGCTCCCCCATGACTCCACCCTCTCAAAGCCGATGGGGCTATGGTTCTCACTGAGCAGTTCTTCCAAAAACACAGAATGCAGGCCCATCATGTCCTGCCTCCCACCTCTTTTTTTATCTTTTTTGTTTTTTTTTTTTTTAACAGCTTGCGTTAGCAACTTGGGCAGAAGAGAAAGCTCTTTAGCTCAGTCTCTGAATACCTCGGGACTTCTTTTTCCCAGCTCAGTTCAAGGCAACAAGTCCTTAAAAACGTCTACTTAAGGGCGCCTGGGTGGCTCAGTTGGTTAAGCAACTGCCTTCGGCTCAGGTCATGATCCTGGAGTCTCGGGATGAGTCCCGCATCGGACTCCCTGCTCAGTGGGGAGTCTGCTTCTCCCTCTGATCCTCCCCCTCTCATGCTCTCTGTCTCCCATTCTCTCTCTCAGATAAATAAATAAAAAATCTTAAAAAAAAAAAGTCTACTTAAAATAAAACCACCAAAAAAACCTCCCACCAAACGGAAATACTACCCAGTGCTACAGAGAGTAGGGCACGGATTCATTCCCACTAGCATTTATTTGATCCTTTGTAATTCAAATGACCATGCCAGAAGCTAAAAACATTTTATCTGCTGTTCTTAATCACATTAACTGAGAAATGTTTTATCATCCTTACTTTAAAAAAAAAAAAAAAGAAATGTGACTTTCTCTCCTGCCTATGCAACTAACATGAAACTAACCATAAAGTTGGACAAAAAACCAGGGAACAGTTTTCAGGTGCTGGACAAGAGGCAGGGGCTAGACCACAGCCTTCAGGAGAAGGGGAGATTATAATGACCACCATGGCTCTCGGTCTGTGCACGCATGTCCTGACCGGAGCTCAGCAGGCTGGCACCCAAGGAGAGCAGAATGGTCCTGCTGAAGTGAGGAGCAAACACAAGTTCTGAGCAGTTCAGGTGGCCAGAATCTGCAAAACAGAGCCCCAGAGAATATAGCGGATGGTCTTCTCTGAGACCTTGACTGAGGACTGGACTGCACGTATAAGTAAGATGAGGTAAGACCACCTGAAGCTTACCAGACAGTGACGGCTTTGGGATTGAGAGATCTCAAGAGGTATCAGAGGTCCAGCAATGTTGGAGGATGGTGGGGTTCCAGCCTGGACACAATGCCAACACTTTTCCTACCACCTCTTTAACATCCCAGACATCCAGCTGAGGAAGGACCGTGCCCTAGAGGAAAGCCTATTCCAAACCTCTAAAACAAGCCAGGCCTAAAATCAACCTGTGATGATATCCATGGGAGCTGGAGTTTGGAGGTTGAATCTGGCCAAATTAGAGAGACCTGGGGAACACCTTAGCCTTCCCACGGATCCTCCATGCCACAGCATAAAACCAAGCCTACGCATGTTCGAGGAGATCAGCTAGGAACTGAACTGCCTATCACAATCAAAATATCAGTACTCTTCAGAGGGAGGTCAGAATCTAGAGTCCCTATACTTCACAATACAGTATTCGCCACATTATCAAAAACTACTAGACAACGCAAGAAGCAGGATAATGTGACCCACAGTCAGTAGAAATTAACCCTCATCTAGCCCAAATGTTGTAAACGCAGTCATTATAAAATGTCCAAGAATAACAACAACAAGATGGTATTGATACACGATGATAATCTCTGTGAAGAAGGGAAATCTGAAAGAAGAACCAAACGGAAACTCCAAAACTGAAAGTATAAGAACTGGGAAAAATATAAAAAGTAAACTGAAATTTTAAAACCTCTCAGCCAACTGGAGAGGACACAGAAACAGTGAGCAAACCTGAAGACAGATAATAGAAATCATCCGATCCAGAGAAAGAGAAGACTGAAGAAAAGTGAACAGAGCCCAAGGACCCATGGGACACCGGGAAATCGTGGAACGTGGAGAAGAGAGGAACTGCTCAAGGTCACGCCAAGTGCTCTCAGTCCACAGTAACACACCCTCTATTACGTGAAAGTAATGAATCTACAATGTAAGTCTGAGTGCATCCTGAAAGTTTATGCCTCAAAATGGAAAAAAGCTGAACCACCAAAACCAAAGCAACATCCCTCAACGTCACTTGAAGTTCACGGTCACTAGTGTGAAGAAGTTGGACAACACTGCACACAACAAATTTCAGTTCTGAAATACAATAAATCACATTAATAGAACGATTTTTGACTCACTAGTAAGACTGACAGAGAAGCGATTGGAAAGTACGCGTGATTATTTACCTCATAACAAAAAAAATGTATTAAGCTCATACCTCAAAATTTTCACTAACTTCTTGCATCATTTTTAACTTCGTTTCATCAGCTGTAAATGACAAGACAAGTCATCAGGTAATTGAAATTATGTTAAGGATCTTCATAAAATTATTGAATTTAGTAAGAGAAGCAATCAGATCTTATCAGTTTGACTGTCATGGTCCAACAGAAGGCACATAACTAGTTCCCTATAACAAGTCACACACACTCACACTCCCAGACGAGGATACACACACACACACACACACACACACACGTGCCTCTTTGGGGCTCCAGCTAGTAATGCTCATCACTTTGCTTCTCCACAAGGCAGAGAATGGGAAAATTAGGGTAAGAGTTAATATTGCTGTTCATCTCAATGTGCACGTCATTTGAACTGAGATGAATGAGTCACGATAATGCATTTCTTAACAACAAGAAGGATCAACTCACGTGTATTTACATCCGTGAGAGCTGCCACAAACTGAAGGTATTTTTTCATCAGAGTGGTTTGGTCAACCACCGTGGCCCCCTGTGTTGCAACAAATGCCATTTTTTTGTTGTTGTTGAGTTCGTTTGTTTCTCAAGAGAAAAGTATCAGGTCCATGAGTTCACCCAGCCTACGAAAAGAAGCGTATGGTGAGCCAACTTATTGAAGGCACAGGCTCACTGTCTCTCTGATAATCTTACCTAAATGATGTATTAAGCTAAATACTTTTTAATTAACCCACAATACTATTCCCTCTGCTTTTTTGAAAGTAAAATTTACTTGCATCCATTTTTCCTATTAATTTCTAAACATCATTTTTATAAACAGACTCCCCACCCCCCCTTACTGTATATCCTTTTTTCCCTAGGCCAGGGGTGGGCAAATTCTCTATATAAGCCAGACAGTAAATATTTCAGCCTTTGTGGTCTCTATCACAACCACTCAGCTCTGTTACAGCCAGAAAACAGCCACGGATCACACATAAATGAAAGAACATGGCTGTGATCCATAGAACTGTATTTATGGACACTGAAATTTGAATTTCATGTAATTCTCAAATGTCACGAAACATTACTCTTCTTTCAACTTTTTCTCAACCACTTAAAAACGTAAAAATTCTTTGTTCATGGGCTGTATAAAAACAGGCAGCTGAGGGGCACCCAGCAGGCTCAATCCACAGATGCGACTCTTGGTCTCGGGGTTCTAAGTTCCAGGGCCACGTTGGGTGTAGAGATTACTTAAAAATCTTAAAACAACAAAAAACAGGCAGCTGAC
The DNA here is from genome assembly GCF_029215605.1 of Mirounga angustirostris. Lineage (NCBI taxonomy): Eukaryota > Metazoa > Chordata > Mammalia > Carnivora > Phocidae > Mirounga > Mirounga angustirostris. The sequence goes on from NW_026991713.1 coordinate 174,558,260, forward strand.
TGGATTGGGCAACCTCTACCCTAGGTGACTGGTTCTCAAACTTCAGTATGCACGAAGATCACCAGGTGCCAAAGGTGGGCCTCCAAGCACTACCCGGAGACTGCGGTTCAGTGAGGGGCGCAGGAAGCCCTAAGTTTTGCTTGCAGCTAGCCCAAAGTAGGCACTTAGAAAACCTGCTTGAATGAATGAATGAATAAATGCTTCAGGTTGTTGATGACCACGCGAGGAATGATCTCTCCAGGCTGACACCTACACAGAGGGAGACCCGGTTTGTTTTAAGAGCACTCCCAAAAGTTTCTTGGGAACCTGATGAATTTGCTTTTACCCATCTTCCTTGTATATAGAACCGCTTAATTCCACTCTGCATCAAGAGGCAGCTTCATGACTTAATTTTCTCCTTCTCTCTGCAGGCCTTTCAAAAGCCCTCCCTACCGGAAGCCCTTCCTAGCAGCTCACACTGCTTGCTGCCCCAAGCGATGGGGACCCCCGACTCCACAAAGCCTCTTCTTCGGGCCACTCTCTTCGAGACACCAAAGCACTTCTCCGATGCAGAGAAGCCGCCGACTGCTGCTCTGTCGCACTCCTCCGGCTCAGAGCGGGAAAACTCCCTGAGACTGAAGAGGGGGACTCTGTCGGCCCCGCTGGATGACCTGACTACTGCTTCCTCTTTCAGGTCACACGCCCTCCTCCAAACACCGATGCCCCCCATCCCCATCCCTGGGGACCCAAGAATCAGGGTCATGGCCTCTCCGTGCCTACGAAACTTGTGGTCGTGCCCAAACTCCTTAAAAGCTTGAACCCCCTCTTTCACCGAAGTCGTCCACTCTTCCAGTCCCCGGGGCCCCAAGAGGCCAGGCCCCGCGTCCTGCCGGGCCGGGGGGGGGGGGCGGCTGAGGAGGGAAAACGGCCCATCGCGCCTGTCCGTGCGACAGTGACTCGAAGACACCGGGGGCCGAGGGCCTGGGCCTGGCCTCCGCCGGGCCCCCGCGTCCCCGCCCAGGTGGGAAGACCGGAGCCGGCGCCGCGCCCGCGCACCGACAAACGGCCCCGCCGCCCCGCCCCGCCGCGCCGGGCCAGAGGGGGCGCTGTCTTCGCCGCTACCTTCGCTCTCCGCGCCGGGCCGGGCGAGCCAGGGGCCTGCGCGGAGGCCGGGAGGTGCCAGGCTGGCCCGGGGGCGCTTCTGGGGGAACCGGGCCCCAACCCCACACTCTCTCTCCGCGGTCTCAAACGGCTCTCCGCTTCCCTCCTTTTGTCGCCGTCTCCGGACACCCAGCGTCCGCCCTCCAGGCCGTGGTACGGCGAGCGCCGAGGGCCAATTCTCGCGCCGCTAGCCCTCCGCCTCCCAGAGCTCCCCAGCGCGGCCAAGCAGCCGGAGGCTACAGGGCGGCCGCCGGCTCCAGCCTGCCGGGCTGGACACGCATGGGGGCCGGGAGGGGAGGGCCTGGGGACCGGGCACACAGAGCCTACCTCTGTCGCTGAGCGGAGCCGCCGCGCCGCAGAGGCCTCCCCACGCCGGGGCCCCGCCGCAGCGGTCCGGGCCTCCGCGCGCACCTCCCGGGGCCGTTCCGCCGCCCTCCCGCGCCTGCCCGCGCTTACCCTGATCTCGGCGGCCGGCCTCCCGCAGACCCAGCCCGCGGCCCCCAGCGCAGCTCTCGCAGGCACCGCCGCCGCCGTGCAGTCCCGCCCCCGCTTAAAGCGGCCGCGCCCGCCGCGGGAGAAATAGGTCCGGGCGCACCGCCCCCAAGTGGGTGCGGCCTGGGCGGGCGGCGGGAGCGGGGAGGGGCGTTGCGCCCGGCGGAGTCCGCCTGGCCTTTAAACCTCCGCCTGGTGGGCGGGGCCGCCCTCAAGGTTGGTGAGGCCCGCAGGTGCCGGGAGTCTTTGGGCCCCTTCTGCCCTAAATATGCGCGCGGGAGGCAGGCCCGGGAAGGGGAGGGGAGGGACAGCGGGGGCTGCTGCAGGGGGGTGGGCACCCGAGGGGCTCCCTTAGCAGGCGGCGGTCGGGCCAGGGAAGAGTCCATCCCTGAACTGAATGTGGCAGGCCGGGCGGGGTTTCCTCCCTCCTCCCTTCCTGGGGTCATTCTTAACCATTCAAAGGGGAGGAGGTAAGCAGGGGCCTTGGGAAGGCGAAGGCGGAGACAGACAATGAGACCCTGTAAGCAAAGGAAAGCCCCGGTGTTCTGCTTGGAGGTGGTGGGCCTGATCATTTGCCCCGCAGCTACATCACCCAGAGGCTGGACCACAGACGATCTGTGTCAGCTCCTACCTGGTGGGGCAGTGATGAGAAGGAGGGGGAGTGGGGCAGAAAGCCCTGATGCCCAAGTGAGATGGTGTGGGCAGGATCAAGACGACTTAGAAGGGAAAAGTACTGTTGGACCTCACCTACGACTCCATCTAGAAGAGTGGTTGAAGAGTGAGCGGCTCCTGGTTACCATGTTAGATGGACAGAACAATAAAGTGATGACCTCTCTCCCCCACCTCCAGGACCTGGCTCCACCTCCTCCCCTTTCATGACAATATCTCACCCCCCTCCCCCATCATCACTAAGTTACCAAAGTCTTTGTGTTCCCTTCCCAGACAGATACATTTCACACTTTGTAATAAATGCAGCTTGCAATACCTGCAACGTATCTCGGAAGAAAGGGGCCTTATTCAGAAGCATGCTTCTTGTTTAAAAATGTTGCCACTCAAGAACAACCCTCTGTTGAACTGCTGGGAATTTATATGAATGTATTTAGTGTCACTTATTTCTGCCCTGGGAGAAATAAAATGGGTCAGAATACCTTTTCCCCCATGGAAAAATTTCTTGCAAGCAAAATCCTCTCTACTCCTAACCGCCCCCCCCCCCAAACTAATAGGTCCAAAGTTGGGGAAGGTTTAATAAATCTGAGGGCTGAAATCAGTGTGAAGACAGTTATTGTTTCATATTGTTTGGTGGGAAGGGGGTGGAAAAGAAAGCAGGAGATAGATAAATCCTTTGATAAGTTTCAAATTAATTGCACAGCCTAAAGTCTTATAGTTAAGTCTAGCTCTAATATTGGCTAATTCCCTGCACTTCTCATGGCCCTAGCTTCTCCTAACAAAGTACCCAACACACTATTACGATTTTTGCCTGTTTTCTTGTCCACCTCCTGAACTAGAGGTCAGAGACAGTGTCAACTCCATCCCTATCAGGTAAATTAGATCACGCCCCTCCTCTGCTTAAAACCCTCGGAAGACTTCAGCTCAGCCTCATTTCCTGGCCCTATGTACCTCCCAACCTCACTCTTCATGTTCTAGCTGGAGTGGCCTTGCTGTGCCTCATGCCCACCTAGGACCTCTGGAATGTTCTTTCCTCAGAGGCACACAACTGACTCCTTGTCACCTTGATGATCTCAAATGTCACCTCCTCAGAGACAACTTTCTTAAAGCCCAATGTAAGAAAACCACTGTTCCTTCCACCACCACCCCCATTCACTATCTCATAATACTGTAATACTGTAATAATTTCACCAGGGGAAATATTCAAAACACTGTATTTTCCCCCCAATAACCTCATAATCTGAACATCAGGTTCAGGGTGGCCTTTGCAGTGGCTTCTGTGACATAGATAAGACTATCTGTGACTACTATAAAATTATTATTCAATGCAATCAAGTAACACATAAAAAACCAATATCTTATTATTTTGTTTTCTGAATTTAGCTCAATTTTTAAAAAAATTTTTTAAAGATTTTATTTATTTGAGGGGTGCCTGAGTGGCTCAGTCGTTAAGTGTCTGCCTTCGGCTCAGGTCATGATCCCAGGGTCCTGGGATGGAGCCCTGCATCGGGCTCCGTGCTCTGCGGGAAGCCTGCTTCTCCCTTTCACACACACCCCCCCCCCTTGTGTTCCCTCTCTCGCTGTGTCTCTCTCTGTCAAATAAATAAAATCTTAAAGAAAAAAAAAAGATTTTATTTATTTGAGAGAGAGAAAGCGTGCACGCATAAGCTGGGGGGAGGGGCAGAGGGAGAAGCAGACACCCCACTGAGCAGGGAGCCCAGCGCAGGTCTCTGAGATCATGACCTGAGCCGAAGGCAGATGCTTAACCAACTAAGCCACCCAGGTGCCCCTAAAACAATTTTTTTTAGATTTTACTTTTAAGTAATCTCTACACGAGCATGGGGCTCAAACTTAACAGCCCTGAGGTCGAGTCACATGCTCCACCCACTGAGCTAACCGGTGCCCCTGCATTTAGTTTGTTTTAAAAGCCACTAATAACCAGACCTTTGAATAATGTTAGTTAAATATTTGAAACTCGGCTTATAACCTTAAAGTACTTTTTTTTTTTTTCCAACCACAATTTTCTCCTCAATTCCTGATGGACAAGCAAAACTCTCCCAGGTCTGTAAGCAATTCCAATGATGACAGCCAATACTGATAGAATGCAATGTCCAAAGCACTGTTCTATGTATTAACTCATTTTGTCCTTGCTACAGTCTCATAGGGCAGGAACTATTTCCATTTTAAAGAAAAGGAAAGTGACTTTCCCAAGGTCACATAACTCTCAGGGAGAATCCAAAGTCTCCGGCTTCCTAGGCCTGGTATTGTCCCCACGATGGTGATTGATGCTACTGGGGGGAGGAGGGGGCCGTGACACCTGTCTAGCACTTTCAACTTTCCTAGGGGGGCTCACTCAAATCTGTTCTCCCTCCATTAGGGTGAGATGGCAGGGTGGCCAGTGAGCCCATCCTCAGTGGAGGCCACCACTGTCCCAGAGACAGAAGCCATACCTGTAGTTGTCTTCACTCCCATATGGGATTCAAGTCATGGTCCATCCGTGCCCACCAGGCCTGAGGGGGTTCATCCAACTTCCCTCCCTGTAGGTGGGATCCCTTGTCCAAAGTACAGAGTTAAGCAAAGGCAGAGATGGGACAAGGATCCAGGCCGCCAGCTTCCAGTCTTGAAGACCAGACAGGAACAGCCACCTTCTAGAAGGAAAGACATGCTCCACTCTATTACGTTGGGTGGAAGTGCCTGCCTAGGCCAAGAGGGGCCTGGTTACCCCTCATTGCGGTTGTCTGAGTCTCACAAAGCCCTCAGTGACAGTGATGGCACCAGGGGTCCAACTGTGAGCGTGAGCAGTTTTAAGGCAGGGACCCGAGAGGGTAAACTGAGGAATGACGTGAGTCTCAGCGTAGGTGCTTGAGCCCCTCCCTCAGGAGGGATGTGGGGTGTTTGCCGTCCCTCTGCCCGGCGCCTGGCACACAGCGGGCGCTCCACGTGAATGAGGAGCCGCATCTCCAAATCGTGTGCGTCAAGACGGGAAATGGCAACAGGAGAAGAACCCAAAGGGGCCTGCGCGCGGCTTTGCAGCGGGGCGCGCGCCTCTGGGGACGCTGAGTCAGAGCGGGCGGGCGCGGACGCGGGGAGGCGGCGCAGACAGGAGGAGCGCAGACCCGGGGAGGGGACAGCAGGGGAGGATCATGGGGAGAAGAGGGGTAAAGGGAGGGGAGAAGCGGGGAGGGGAGGGGGCGCGGGAGGCGGCGCCGACCGCAGGAGCGCGGACTCCGGGAGGCGGGGGTTCGAGGGGAAAGGAGGGGTGCGGCGAGGGGAGGGGGCGCGGCGCGGCTGACGTGGGCCGGGGTCGGCGCGGCAGGCTGTGGGCGGCGGCGGCGGCGCGCAGCGACACAGCGTCGCGAGGCGAGGACGAGCGAGCGCCGCTCCCGCACCTCCCCGCATAGCCCGCGCCGCGCGCCCCGAGGAGCGGCCGCAGCCGCCGAGTCAGCCGCGTCCCCTCGGCGCTCCTGCCGCTCGGGGCGCAGCCATGGCCCCGGCCCTCGGGCCGCGCCTCAGCCGCGTCCTCTGGCTCGCCTGCCTCCTGCCCTTGGCCCCGGCTAGGGTGGCCGCAGGTAAGGCGCTGCGCGGGCCGGCCGGCCGCCCCCCTCCGGCCGCGGCGCGCCCGGGGCCTCGGGGCGGTCCAGCCGTGCGCCCTGCGCGCACCTCCCGCCTCCCGGGCAGCCTCCGCAGCGCGCGGCCGAGGGGAGCGTGGCCAGCCGGCGCCTCGAATCCCCCTCTTCTCTCCCCGCATCCTTCTCCCCAGAAGTCGGCCCGGCACTCGAGGGGCCTCCCCGCGCTCCTCGGCTCCTGCTGCCACCCCCAGATCGGCCCTGCCCTGGGAACTGCGCGCGGTGGCTGGGGCACCCATGCGGATGCCTGGGGTCCTCGCAGCCGCTGGGGGGTGGGGCGGGCAGGACGATGCGGGGAGACGGAGAATGTGCGGGATCTCTCATCACGCCCCAGCCCCCCAGGGAACGCGGACAGGTTGCCCGCGGAGCAGCGTCTTTGCCTTTAAATGTTGTCTTATCCGGAGAGGTCTTCCACCCTGCTGGTGTTGGCTTCGGGGAGGTTGAGATTTTGGAGCCCAAGAGGCCAGTCTGCCATTTCGTCTTTCCAAAATGGACCCCTAGCTGACGGGTGCTGCTAGGTGCCGCCTCCCCGCCCCCTGCCCCACCGGGCCGTGCTCCTATGCTCCCTACTTCCCCTCCGTTCCCCACCGCCGGAAGGCCAGCACCAACCTTTCTGCCTCATTTTGGCGACAACAAAAGGACCCGGATTGGAGAGTTGGGGGACAGGTGGGACGTGGGCAGCTCTGGTGGTGTGCGTGTGTTAGTCAACATTTTTCATTACGCCCCTACCCCCCCCCCAAGAATGGTAGCGAGAGAAAGAGATCTAATGCCAAATTGTGAAAGAATCCAAAAGGTAAAATAAAAACCTGCATCTTAGGGATGGATTAGGAGAATTTTGTGGGAATTATGCTTGGTCAGGATTCCCTGCTTCCCTCCTGGAAATGTCATGTAGAGATGGGGGCCTCTTATCCATTGGGTTTACATGTGTCTGGAAATGATCACCGTGGCCTAAATTGCAAAAAAGAAAAAAAAAAGTACATTAATTTTTGGAAGTCATGTCTGGTTCCCAGCCTGGCCTAGTCAAGATATGATCAAGATAAGCTGGGAATGAGGTTGGGGAGCATACCTTCTCCTTCTCACACAGGGAAAAAACAGAGACTTGGAAGCCCTTTCCATTCTTCCTGGGGTCTGGGTCAGCGTGCACCTGATGCTTCCCACACTAGAAGTGAAGGTCAGAGTCCAAGTACTGGACCATTCATTAATTCCAGGTTATGTTGTTCAGACTCCGGAGGTACCTTGGGAGGTGTTTGGGGCTATCCACAGGTGCAGTGTGAAAGACCCGATTCAGCCATTTTCTAGAATGTTCAGGGCCCCACATGCTGTGTTGTCAGGGAAGATGTGCTCCACGGGGCCTGCTAGTGAGTGAGTGTTGCTTGCATGGGCTAGGCTTCGTGGCAGTTGCCATTTTGCCTTTTGCTTTGACCCTTTCAGCTCTGGGTCACACAGTGCCCCCGTTGAGCCCCCGAAGGCCCTCCCTTAGCTGCTGCTCTGTACTCCAGGGCCATGTCCCCTGGGCTCCCAAACCTGGAAAGAGAGGTTTGGATGGGTAGGGCAACAGGATCTGGGCTCGGTTCCTTTAGCCACACGGGGCAAAGCCTTCCCGGTCCATTTTAGCTTGGATGCCCTGGACACTTCTGAGAGCCCTAAGGAAGAGAGGAGCAACATTACCCAGGGGCTGTGAAACATCTGCTTGGGAAAAAAAAAAAAGCTTGAGGAAAAGTGCCCTCGGAGCTTCCCTGTGTCTGGACAGGTGTGGGGGCGCCCAGGAGCTGGACCAGCGTCTGCAGCAATGTAGCTTAGCTGTAGCCACAGCCCCTCCCCCCCACCCCCATGCCACCCCACCCCTCCTCCCAGCCAGTCCATTCCCCTGGCAACGGATCTGCGTAGTGCTGACATGCGCCTGTCTCCAGTCTCGCTGCAGATGCTGGATGGCCATTAGCATGCAGCCAAATGTCCCTGCCACCTGCTAGCCTCGCTCTGGCCCACGCTCCTCGCCTGGGGGGACGGGAGGGAGCAAGAGGAAGAAGGGAGGGGATGGCCTCTCTTTCCTGGCCAAATGCTGCCTCACAGCCAAAGGGAGGGAGAATAGAACTCAGCCCAGGGGAGGGGGGGGTGGGTACAGATTTGCTTGGTGACTCCAGGTAGTTACATGGGGACCTCAGGGGACTCATGTCCCTCAATGTAAAATACACACTGTATTTTCTTGCAGAAATTTCTGCCATAGGATCTGGAATTCTCTCTTTGGGATTAAGACACTGCAGGTCCCTTTGTCAGTGCCAGTCCAAATGACTTCACACTCCAAAATAATGGCTCTGGGGAAGGGGATTCCGAACAGGGAGTGTGTGACATGGACGAAGGGAGAGGGTAGAGCAGGAGTCCCCAGCGAGGACAGGCAACTGCCACACAAGGCGAATGGGACACAGTTGAGGACACACTTGCTCCTGTCCCAGGTTTGCTGAGTCCCGCAGGTCTCCGGTGAGCTCCCTGAGGGCAGGAGGCATGTCCTACACTTCTGGGTTCCCCCCAGCACTTGTGGCGTGGGGCACAAGGAAGGGGCTCAGTCAGTATCACCTGGGTGGGCAGTGCTAGGTGGGCTGGTCCCTCTGCCACACCCTTCTCTCCAGGAGCCTTGGGCAGCAGCAGTATTGAACACCTACTATGTGCCAAGCACTTTGTTGGGCACATGGGGAGACGACAATGACCCCTGCCCTCAAGGAGCTTGCGGTGCAGCAAAGGAGACAAAGCTTCATGCTGACGTGGAGTTGGGACCACTGTGTGCTCAGGCTGTTTGGAGAGCACTGAGGGGGCAAGGAGTTCAGGGAAGGTTTCCTGGAAGAGGTTATATCCACAGACGAGTAGGTAGAGAAAGGCAGGGGGGGGACAGCATGTGCAAAGGCCCTGAGGTTAGGAAGGACAGAACATGTCGAGAAAGCTGCAAGAGTTAAAGTGGCCAGCCCCAGCGCGGATGTGAATTCGGACTCCACACTGAGGCTGGTCTGTGAACACATTAGCTGTGGAGGAAGCTCCTTGTTGGTGGGGGCAGAAGGGTGGATGGTGCTGAGAGAGGGGAGGACCGCAGGCCGAGGGCCAGGGCCAAGGATGAAGTAGTAACAGCTGAATGCTAGCCTTTAGCAATGCTAGTAGTGATGGAGAGCAAGCAAACTCGTTCAGATGGGAGGAGTGGAGGCAAAGGACGAGGGATTGATTGATTCCTGGGACAGCTGCTCCCTCCGGCCCCAACAGAGAGCGATGGCTGAAAATGGTAGGTGTGGGGAAGGGAGACCCCTAGACCAGCAGCACTATCCAGCAGAACATTGGATGATGAAGGAAATATTCTATACCTGCCCTGAAGAGTAGCTACTGACCACATCTGGCTATGAAGCACTTGAAATGTGGCTAGCTCACCTGAACTGAATTTCTAGTGTTGGTTCAATTTAAGTAATTAACTCTGATTCATTTAAACGTAATTACAGGTGGTTAGCAGCTCCTATTTTGCTCAGTGCAGATCTGGAGCCCAGAAAGTAGGTCTAGGTTACTTGGTTCTGCCAGCATTTAGGAGACACTCGAAACCAGGGGAGCAGGTGGGTGGGAATGAGGGAAATGAGCAGAGAGGGGCTTGGGGCCCCTCCAGCCTTCCTTCTGTGTCACCTCTTCTGGTGAAGTAATATGCTGTTGCAGGCTGGACACTCTCTAACCTGCAGCCCTTCAGAAATCTCACCTGAAGAGGAAATACACAAATTATAACAAAATCGTCACGGCAAGAGTGAGGGGTTCTGGGAATCAAGGTATACCTGCTTGGGGCGCCTGGCTGGCTCAGTTGGTAGAGCGTGCGACTCTTGATCTCATGAGTCTGAGCCCCACGTTGGGGGTAGAGTTTACTTGAAAAAAAAATTAGGGGTGCCCAGCTGGCTCAGTCAGTGGAGGATGCAACTCCTGATCTCGGGGTTGTGAGTTCGAGCCCACGTTGGGTATAGAGATTGCTTAAAAACAAAATCTTTAAAAAAAGATATACCTGCTTGAGGGATTATCATACCAACAGTGAAAATCACATTAGTGTGACCACAGACATGCTTTTAACATGTTGTCATGTGAAAATAAAATAATTCAAAATTGTGTGAAGAGTGTGATTATGTCTAAATTAAAAAATGCTATGCATGAAAAAGAGACATGAGGACAGCAGCTGTTTTTTGGAAGTAGGGTAATGGGACATTTCTAATATACTTTCATGATGGAAAGAAACCTTATTTTAAAAATCTTACTTTGTTTAGATGATAAAATATTATGCACATAGTAAAGCAGTTGAAGAATAATGACTTAGGAAAATGCCCGTGATATGGAATTGAAAACAACAACAATAGAATATAGAATTCCAAAGTACAAGCACGTTTTTTTTTTTAAGTAGGAAATGCCCATATATGGTAACACTGGTTACTGATTATTTTTATTTTAATAAAATTGTTTAAGTTTTAATTCTCTATTTTCTCTATTTTCAGGTTACAATTAGTCTTACCTTCCATGCAGTAGTCAGTCGGGAGGGGAGTGTTATTTTAAAGGGTCTCTGACCCGGCCTCCATCCCATACGCTCAAGGCCCTGTTCTCTGTTAGGATCCTCCAAGACTGATTCCCAGGTTCCCTGTAAGAGCTGCATCCCCCATATTTCAGTTCAAGTTCCCTGAGGAGTCGACCAGCTAGAGTTCCAGCGTTGGCCCCAGCAGGAATCACAGAGGTCATTTAAGAGCAGTGAGCAGTGCCGTCCAGTGGGACCTCCTGTGATAATGAAGATATTCTGTATCTTTGCTATTGAGTGCTTGAAATGCAGCTACACAGGGAGCCTGGGTAGCTCAGTCTGTTAAGCACCTGCCTTCAGCTCAGGTCATCATCTCGGGGTCCTGGGATCGAGCCCCTCATCGGGCTCCCTGCTCTGTGGGGAGTCTGCTTCCCCCTCTCCCTTTGCCCCTATGCCCCCCTGCGCCCATGCTCTCTCCAGCGCTCTCGCTCTCAAATAAATCTTAAAAAAATCTTAAAAAAAAAAATGCAGCTACTGTGGCTAAGAAAGTTAGTTTTAAATTTTGTTTCATTTTAACTGAAACTTACACAGCCATGCGTGGCCGTGGCCGTGGCCAGTGACAGCTGTGTTGGTCAGTGTAGAAGAAGATTTGGCTTGAATCAGAGTGGACCTTTGCCCGAGGCTTGTTCCATCGCTGTCTAGGCATTAGGCCTCTAAGAGGCTCCAGACTCAGCTTTGTGTTTCAGATCAGAATTGTGTTTGACATGGAAAGACTAGTCCAAAGGAACAGGTGATAGAGGACATTTTTTTTCTTTTCGGGGTAGCAGCCGAGGTGGTCCCTCCTATGACATACGTTGGCAGTCATTTTCATAGCTAAGAAATAAGTCTGGCCAGGTCAGGCCTGTGCTCTGGAAGGCCCCGCTTGGCTGGCCTAAAAAGAAAATCTCTGGACTCTGTTGGGCCTGGGTTCGAGTCCCAGCTTACAATCAGCTAGTCACTTGAGCTGCCGGGGCCTCAGTTTCTCCACTTATAAAATAGAATAATAGAAGCCAGCCCAGAGGGTGACAGTGGGTTCCTTACCACACCTCTCCTGAAATACAGTCTTTTGTCTCTGGGCTCCCAGGGCTGTATGAACTCCACCTCACCACTGATGGCCCTGCCACCACGGGGGCAGAGGTGACCATCACAGCCAGCCTGGTGGCCAGTGACAATGGCAGCCTGGTCCTGCCCACCAGCACCCGCCTCTACCACTTCCACTGGATCCATACCCCACTGCTGCTCACGGGGAAGACTGATGAGGCTTTCAGCTCCACCATCCGCGCCGTGGGGACCATGCCCGGGGACTTCCCGGTCTCTGTCTGGGTCACCGCTGCCGACTGCTGGACGTGCCAGCCTGTGGCGAGGAACCTCCTTGTCCTCCCCATCACAGGTAAGGACCTTTTCTGTTTGCTAATTGGCCTTCAGACTCTTGCTGCAGAGAAAACCATCCAGCCTGGTTAGTAATCGTATAAACAGAGGATCAGAAAATGGCTACTACCCGATGCTGGTCAGCATTGTGCTGGAATGGACACGTAAAGCACATGTTGCTACTGGGGGTATAAATTAACACAACCCTCTGGAGAGGAGCTGATCGATAATGTTTCAATGGTTATGCACTATTTCAGTCTCTGGTCTGTTCATTCTCGTCCCTCCAGCCTCCCACCCTAACACTCCTCTCTCCTTGCAGGAAGTCCCTGCTCTCTTGGAGTTTACAATCTGTTAAAGAATTTGTCTTCAGGAAGTAAATTTCCATTTGGGTAATGTTTTATGCACAAATATGTTCATTGCAGTGGTGTTTATAACAACAGAAGAAAATATTAGACAAGCTACGTTTGCAACCGTAACAGGACTGGTTAAGTATGTGGATATAATTTGTATGATGAGTAACGATGACCCTCACAAAGAGTTTGTACTGTCCCGGGGAAATACTTCTGCTTATAAAATTTTAAAAAGCAAAACACAAACTTCTATAACCAATTTGCTCAACTGTGTTTAATATGCATACATATGTATATGTAATGTCCGCTTCTATTAAATACATACACACAAATGCTTTGTAATTCTTCAAAACGTCAACAATAGCTGTGTTTGAATGACAGGCGGTTTCTTTTCATCCTATGTTTCAGCATTTTTCCAAATGAGCTTTACTGAGCACACCTTACTTTGTTTTTGGGGTGAAAAAAAATCAGCTCCTAATTTTTTTTTTTTTTTTTTTTCTTTTAGAGAAGGAGACACGGAACGGTGGTCCTTACCCAGCCCAGCACATTGCGTGTAGCGCTATGATCAGTAGAACTGCTAATTTTTTTCTAGGCTCATCTAATAATCTGAAATCTCTCCTGAGAATTTCTTTCAAAGCCTATGCATTTCCTCCTGGTCCTGGGCATCTTTTGTGCCAGAAAGTTCGGGATCCTGGTGAAAGTGGCGTAGGAGCGAGGCTGTGTGTGTGATATGTGCCGTGAGTCTTCACCAGTGTCCCAGTGTCCCATGCAGCAGGGGCAATGGTGTGGGGGACCTGCAGGTCCCCTCCTGCCACCACTCAGCTCTGACAGCCAGAAGTTCGGGGGTGGGGAGAGGCTGTCCTGCCAGCTGGCATGTGAGGTCACTCCCTGGCTCCTCCTTCCCGCCCCCTCGGGGGGACTCACCCGCCTATGGTCTCTCTCCCAGAGCTCCTCGTGGGGAACCTCGTTGTCACCCAGAACACCTCCCTGCCCTGGCCCAGCTCTTACCTCACCAAGACAGTCCTTAAAGTTTCCTTCCTCCTCCACGACCCGAGCAACTTCTTCAAGACGGCCTCATTTCTCTACAACTGGGACTTCGGAGATGGGTATGTCTTTCCCCGTTGATGCCCCAAAGCTTTGGCCTGTGGTTGGTGGCCCCATCGTCCCACGCAGAGTGCTCTGTACTTTCCCACCCTCACCTGCTCACGCTCTCTCCCTCTAAACCTTCCTGCCACTCCTGCTCTGTGTCCAGTGTGGGGTACGTGGGGACCAGTGGTGAGCCAGTCATGGGACCTGCCTTTGAGGTGCCTACAACCTTGTACAGGAGGTCATTGGTGCCCCTTACGTGCCTTTAATAAAGGTCAAAGTAGGATTTTTCTCCATTTGACTCTGGAAGGACCTACCTGGCTGATGGCACATGCAAGTATACTCCTGTGGTAGAACTCAGGTGTTCTGGCCTCATTTCTCCTGACTTCTCCTCTCCAAACAAGCCAGGCTGGAGGAGGCAGGTCAGGAAGTGGGGGTCAGGCACTGAGCCCAGGCAGCCCACAGACACCCCGAGCTCCTGTGAGGGTGGTGTTCTGCAAAGACCCCTCACTCCATTTAGGTCCCTTCAAGTCCCTGGCTGATGGTCCTTCCTACTCTATCCCATATGTTTCCACCGTCCATTTTTTGGCATTCCTTAAGACATTTCTCAGGCTTGCAGAGAAACACAGACCAACTTTCCAAGTTCATCAGAAGTTTAGTAATCCTTCTCTTGCATCACTCCTCACCCCCATGGGACTTAAAGGCTCAATGTGCTTTCTTATGTATAGTAATAAGTTAGAAAACAAAGTGGGAACTCCTAATTATAGCAAAAATAGTACATAAACATAGGAACACACTTACCTGGAAATGGGTAAAATCCTGTGTGAAGAAAACTAGAGCTACTAAGAGGTATCAAAGATTTTTTTTTTAAATTTTATTATTTATTTGAGAGAGAGACCCCAGAGTGAGAGTGAGAGGGAGAAGCAGACTCTCTGCTGAGCAGAGAGCCCAATGTGGGGCTTGATCTCAGGACCCTGAGATCATGACCTGAGCTGAAGGCAGACACTTAATAGACTGAGCCACCCAGGTGCCCCAACTAAGAGGTATTAAAGATTTGAGTAGAGGGCGCCTGGGTGGCTCAGTTGGTTAAGCGACTGCCTTCGGCTCAGGTCATGATCCTGGAGTCCCTGGATCGAGTCCCACATCGGGCTCCCTGCTCGGCGGGGAGTCTGCTTCTCCCTCTGACCCTCCCCCCTCTCATGTGCTTGCTCCCTCTCATTCTCTCTCTCTCAAATAAGTAAATAAAATCTTTAAAAAAAAAAAAAAGATTTGAGTAGAATGTGTTCTGTACACCATGTCTAGGCTGGTGAACCTTAATATTGTAAAGATGTCCATTTCCCTCCAGTTATCCCGTAAGCTTGATGCAAGTCCAATAAATATTCCATTAAGTATAATTTTGGATTGTGATGAAGATTCTACAGTTCATCTAAATTTGGGGTTTAAGTTGCACATAATATACACATATATACATATGCATGAATGCATGTATGCATATATACATGTATAAAAATGTATGTCGGGCGCCTGGGTGGCTCAGTTGGTTAAGCGACTGCCTTCGGCTCAGGTCATGATCCTGGACTCCCTGGATCGAGTCCCGCATCGGGCTCCCTGCTTGGCAGGGAGTCTGCTTCTCCCTCTGGCCCTCCCCCCTCTCATGTGCTCTCTCTCTCTCATTCTCTCTGTCTCAAATAAATAAATAAAAAAATCTTAAAAAAAAAAATGTATGTCATTATAAACATACATGTGGTTTTATAACCTAAAGAACATCTGGAACATCTGTCTCAAACCAGGGGACAGTCTCTATACTAATTAGGGGCATTTCTTTTCACATTAAATACATTATTCACTATTTTTACCAAAATAGAACATTTTTGACTAGCCCATGAAATAAGACAAGAAAAAGAAATATAAATACTGTAAAGGAGGAAGACAAAAATCATCACACGTATAGACGACCTGGGAAACACAAGAGACTCAACTGAAAAATCTTAGAACTAAGAAGAGATTTCAGTGATATGGCCGGTTACAAAACAAAGATTCATAGCCTTTCCATATAATGGTAATAGAAAAAAATCTTTTACAATAGTTATAAACCATAAAAACTGAGAGAATAAACTTAGCCCCAAATGGTAGGATTTATGTGAATAAAACCATAAATTGTACCTAGAACCTTAAAAAGACTTAAAAAATGAAGAGAGAATGTCTCAATATTGTCAGAAGGAAAAAAGATCAGAAAAACAATGACAATGAGCAGGGATGAGGAGAAGAACTAGAAATGCATACATAAATGTATTTTCAAAGCTACAAATAAGGGCACCTGCCTGGCTCAGTTGGTAGAGCATGCAGCTCTTGATCTCAGGGTTGTGAGTTCGAGCTCCATATTGGGTGTAGAGATTACTTAAAAGTAAAATCTTAAAAAGCAGTCACAAATAATTTGCAGCAACAAAAGGCTGCACAACAGAACAGAATAGAAAAGGCAGACACAAACCTGAGCTTATACACACCTAGTATATGGTAACAGTGGTATTTCTAGCCAGTGAGTAAAGATAGATTATTTAATAAATGGCACTCAGGCAATTGGTTAACTATTTAGAAGAAAAACAATCTGATCCTTAACAAAAGCGATTCTAGATAGATTGAAAAATTAAACATAACAAACCAGGACTAGATTGAAATGTAGATGATCCCCTGCAATTGGATAATTTGGCAGTGGGGAAAGCATTTCTAAGAATAGAGAAACAGAGGCAGAAACTGTAAAGGAAAAAAATGCTAGATTTGGCTCATGAAATTTAAAATCTGGGTATGAAAGAAGTAAACCAAAAAAAAGAAGTAAATCAAACCAAAAAACAAATGTTAAACTGGGTTTAGAAAATATTTGGAAGATATTTAATAGGCAAAGGTTTGTTAAACTTCATAGGTAAAGAGCATTGAGAAATCAACAAAGATTTTCTTTACTGTTATTAGACTTCCTTTTGAAGTAATTCACGTAATTGCAGGAAAAAGCATGATATTAATAACCTATGATAGAGATATTATTCTGTTTTACAGATGAAAAAAGTAAGACTTAGAGCTATATAGATAGGAAATCTAGAACTGAGATTCAAAGCCAAGTATGTCTTAACTCCAAAGTGTATATTTTTTCCCTCCCAGGATTGTCCTTGTCTCTAATGCAGGGCCTCTTTTAGATTCCTGGCGGAAGGGGGCAGAGCACTTGCTGGCAGGTGACAGGCACTTTATTGCTAGGAGTTCTCCCACCTGTCACTTACAAGCACAAAGATGACCAGCAGCCAGTTCACCCAAGCGTGGCTGACCTTGCATCCCGGCCAGCTCAGGGGGCTGCTGTGATGATGCCCAGTTTGCTCACAAGGCGTTGGTAGCCAAGCTTGTCACTCCACGGACACCCTTGACTCTAAGAGGCCACATGAATCACTTCTGTCATCTCCCTCCTGTCACCTTACAGCACCCAGATGGTGACGGAAGATGCTATGGTCTATTACAACTATTCCATCATTGGAACCTTCACCGTGAAGCTCAAGGTGGTGGCCGAGTGGGAACAGGCAACGCAGAACGCTGGGAAGGGCATTATGCAGAAGACAGGCGACTTCTCTGCCTCGCTGAAGCTGCAGGGTGGGTCTCCGGGGGTTGGTGCAGGTCGAATGTTTGGCCCCTTGGGGAGCCCTGGGCAGAACTCGTTCCCAGGTTGGAGCCCATGAAGATCAGAGTGGCTCCATTTGGGCACTGGGCTGAGCTTGGATGCACATCCTCTCTTGTCATCCCCTGGGCAGCCCTCTGAGCAGAGGGTCGTTATCCCCACTTCTGAGAGGGCACTGGGGGCCATGTGACCTCTGCCATGGCCACCAAGTGGCAGAGCTGGATTTGAACCCAGACCTGCCTGCTCCCAGAGCCCGAGCCTGTGGCCAGACACTGTGCTGTCGGCTGGTGGGTCCACGTGGCTCTTTGTTCTCGGGCCACATTGGCGTCCTGTCGAGGACTGGCCTGTTGAGGCTAGGACAGCCTTGGCCTCCTGTAGAGAAGAAGCACCCAAACCCGCCTCCCCTTGCCTTTGGCCAGAGTGGGTGCTTGGGCAGCTGCGGCAGATTTCTGAGTTGTGCTGCAATGCGTGCGGATGGGGTGGCACTTACCCCACGTTGCACAGGTGGTGGGGGAGGGGGGTTCTCCGGAGCTAGCCCTCCGTCCAGGTTACCAGAGCCCCGCCTGCTTCCGCTTCGTCCAGCATCCTCACTCGGAGCGGCTCCTGCTGCTGTCGGGTTGGGGGGTGCGGGACCCAGGCATGCCCTGGATGGACCTGCGACCCCCACCTCGGGAGAGAGCCTGACGGGGTGGTGGTCACACAGCCCCGGGCCCTAGGAGCTCTGGGACCGCTGTCCTCAGCCACCAGGTCTAATGGGGCCCTCTCTGCCTTCCAGAGACCCTTCGAGGCATCCAGGTCTTGGGGCCCACCCTAATTCAGACCTTCCAAAAGATGACAGTGACCTTGAACTTCCTGGGGAGGTGAGTGAACCCCAGGGTGCATAGTCGGTGACTCGTTGCCCTGCCAACACTCTCCCATGGATGATCCTGAGCCTAAGAGTTCCATCCCCCGCGGGGCCCCAAGTTTGGGGGCCAGTAGAAGCTTCTGCCACCTTGCCCCGCAACCACGGGAGAGTTGTGGGCACGGCTCCATACTCGAGGTCCAGGGGAGAGAGCATGGGCCTTTTGGAGCTGTCTGCAGTGTGGGCATCAAGGCAAAGGCAGGTGAGGAACCAGTCAGGTGAAAAGCCCTCTGCACAGCCCCCAGAAAGCAAACCGTCTTGGGTAGGAACCGGCCCAACTCTTGGCAAGAACATTAGGCTGAGTATGTAGTAAGCGACCGAGAAGCCGGGCATGTTCTCTGCACCAGGGTGAATGGAGCCGCAGAGGTCGGTGGTCCAGGCTCAGCCCTTCAGGGGCCGCAGAGGTCTGTGGTCCAGGCTCAGCCCTTCAGGGGCCGCAGAGGTCGGTGGTCCAGGCTCAGCCCTTCAGGGGCCGCAGAGGTCGGTGGTCCAGGCTCAGCCCTTCAGGGGCCGCAGAGGTCGGTGGTCCAGGCTCAGCCTTGCAGGGACTTGGGTGGGGAGGACCGGCCCCACCCCTCAACACAGGGCCACGACAGGGAAGCAAGGCTCGATGGGGAGCAAGCAAAGCGGCCAAGAAAAGACGAAGATTAGCCATGGGGCTGGAGGAGGTTTCTGAAGCTTTGGGGGCAGGTGCTTAGCACTTGGAAGAGTGGGCTTGGCAGACCCGATGGCTGAGGTGGCAGGAGTGGGTGTTTCACTGGGGCCTGGGGTTGCCTGCTCCATGTTGCTGAGATGGACCTGTGCTTTCCAGCTTCTGAGCCTGTGCTGTGGCAGGTGGGTAACCCGGAACGCCCTCGCCCCTCCCAGCCTGTCAAACGTCTACTTATCCTTTCAGATCCTATTCAAATGCCACCTCCTCCGAAAAGCCTTCCCTGACTTCCTCATTAAGAATGCACCCACCTGTCCCCTGTGCCTCCACAGCACTCCCCGTGTGTCACTGGAGCACTCGTCCTGCCTCGTCCAGCACTCTGTGCCTATCCCTGTTTGCCTCACTAGCCTGGCACCCCCTTGGGGTCGGAGGGGGGCATCTCTTATTTACCACTGTGTTCCCTGGGTCTGGAAGGGGTGAAGCAGAGGCCAGGACAGCTAGGTTCACGGCTGTCTGGCCCTTCTCAGCCTTGGTCTGTGCTCACACTCCTTGCTGGGCCATGGCTGAAAACCCACCCCTACTTCCCGGCAGCCCCCCTCTGACCGTGTGCTGGCGTCTCAAGCCCGAGTGCCTGCCGCTGGAGGAGGGAGAATGCCAGCCCATGTCGGTGGCCAGCACGGCCTACAACCTGACCCACACCTTCAGGGATCCCGGGGACTACTGCTTCAGCATCCGGGCTGAGAACGTCATCAGTAAGACACACCAATACCATAGGATCCAGGTGTGGCCCTCCAGTAAGTGACCCCACGCTTCCGCCAACACGAGAATCGTCACCAAACCTGCTGGCCCAGCCAACACGGTTGACCGTGTGCCCAGACCTCCCCCGGCCGGCCCTAGCACCCCTCGGTTCTACCGCCCTGCAACGCCAGCCCCACGCACACTCCCCGCGGCCCCTCCGGCACCGTCTGGACCTGGGCCATCGATCCCGTGCCGCCCAGCAGCAAGATGGCTTGAGCTCTCACTCACTGCCACTGTCCCTGTCCCGGTGTCCTTCCCACGTATCACCAGTGCCGCGCTGTCCCCGTCGTGAGCACTCTCCCGCTGGGCCCCCACAATCACAATGCCCTCCTCTGCCATCACCCTGATCCTGGCACCGAGGTCACCACTAAAACCAGCCCCCAGGGAGTGGGCGCCGCTCAGAAAGTGTGAAGTGGGGTTCCTGTCATCTGCCAGGACCCCTGGCCACCGCCCCCGGGACGTCCTTCCCTGAGTCACTGTCAGGCCTGGCCGCTGGCTAGCTGATGATGGCGTGAAGTTCTACCCTTCTTTTCTAGGGGGGGGTCTCTCCTGCGACCCCAGAAAAGCACTTCCTTACATAGAGGAGAACCCTAAGGGATGGTCTTTCAGGTGCCCAGGCAGGTCCCTGCACTTGTCCCCAGGGTTGGACCCACAAGTGCACTGCTGCCCTGGTCTCCCCAGTCCCTTTCTGAGCCACTGGGCAGATGCTGTGCTATGGGCCCTGGCTGGCCTTGTGGGCCCCATGAGGGTCTGGGGCCCTGCCTCCCCCAGCCTCTCCTGGGCACTGAGTGCCTCGGGACCCCCTGAATCCTGCAGAGGACACAGCATTCCAGGTAATCAGTGCTGACTCTTCCCGGGAAGCAGAACCTCATGGCACACAGTGGTGTCTACACCAGGGGCAGGGTGGGGGAGGGGGGTGGGGGACCCACACTTGCTGATCCCCTGCCGTGCGCCTGGCACATTCACACCCCTCCCCTCGTGGCATCCCTGAAGCAGCCTTGTGGGTCAGCATCAGCATCAGGGAGCATGGTCAGAGCCGGGTTCGAACCCAGGACTGCCTAACTGCAGACCCTGGGTTCTCCCTGTTCCGCCACACAGCTTCCTGGCTCAGGGGCGCAGGGAGCCTGGAGCTGGTGGAGCGCAGACAGCTACGACAGGTCACAAGGCTGTGGCGTGTCCTCACAACATGGCTTCCCATCTCCAACACAAGTCACCCCAGAGAGAGTGGGGAGGGAGCTGTGATTTCTTTGATGGCCTGGTCGTGGCTCCTGTCCTGTGCTATTCATTAGGGCGAGTCATTAAATCCAGCCCACACTCGGGGTGGGGGATTTAGCTGCACCTCTTGAAAGAGACCATCAAGTAACATGGGGACGTATTTTAGAACCCTAACACAGCCCTACTTGGCGTTTGTAGACTCCTAGATTGGCCTGTTGGGGTTGCCTCGTTGGGATGCAGGTACCTAAGGAAATGATAGCCCTTGTGGGGTTTGACTCAGCTGTCCCCCACCGCGGTCTGAGAGCTGGCCTTCACCACCAATTCCCCAGACCCGTGACTTCACTGTGTCTCACTCCCAGGCATCCAGCCGGCTGTCTTTGCTTTCCCGTGTGCCACGCTGATCACCATGATGCTGGCCTTCATCATGTACATGACCCTCCGGAATGCCGCTCACCAGAAGGACATGGTAGAGGTGGGTGCTCAGGAGGGTGGGGGCTGGATCACGGGGCCCTGACTGGAGAAGAGGGGCCTGGCGGGGGCCTGGATGTCAGAGCGAGGTCCTAGGGCTGGGGGCGATGTGCCCGAGACGCATTCATAGACGGACCACGTTGAGCTGGCCTCTTCCCATCTGACTCCCTGCTGCGCTCACCCCTTAACGAGAAGCTGTGCCCAGTGCTGGGCGGGGGGGGGGGGGGGCAACCGAAGGAGGAAGGGCCCGGGAGCAGAAAAGCCAAGGGCGTGGGGCAGCACCGTGAGCCGCCAGGCAGCTGAGCTCGTAAGGCCACCTAACGGGGGTCTGGCAGGCGGGTGATTGACCCGTGGGGTTTCGTTCACCATAGGTGGCTGATTTTGACTTTTCCCCCATGTCTGACAAGAACCCCGAGCCGCCCGCCGGGGCCCGGTGCTGTCACCACATGTGCTGTGGGCCCGTCTTGCTGGACACTCCCTCGGAGTACCTGGAAGTTGTCCGCGACAACCGCGGGTTGCTGCCGCCCCTCTACAAATCCGTCAAAACGTACACCGTGTGAGCGCCCCCCAATCCCGTGTCAGCGTTAACTGACTGCCAGCCAGGCGCTCCAGACAGCGCGGTGCGACCGCCGAGCAGGAGGGGCGTGCGGGTGCGGGGCTGCCCACCCTGCCGGCCATCCATCCGTACTTCCAACTGCACCACAAGCCCCCCTCAGCCCCACAACCCCCCATCTGTCCACCTGTGCAGTCCAGCCCCTGCTGCAAGCCCCTCTCAGTCCCGCTACCCCACCCCTTGCCTTTGAAGAGCCCCAGGCAGGGCCCCGAAGCTCAGCGGGGTCCCTCCTCCCTCCCAGGGCTGCCTGGCTGCCCCGCACCCATTCTTCCCATATTGGCACTTCTGCCGTCCATCTGGGGTCTGAGCTTCCCTCCCTCAGGTGACCCTGCCTAGGTCAGAGAATCGGGAGGAAGGTCACCAATGGTTAAGGCTACATCACAAAAGGTCACACATACAGAGACAAGCGCACGCACACACACACGCAGATACACACATCACACGTGTCCCACAGGCGTCTCCGACAACGTCCTCTGTATCAGTTACGTTGGTTGCTAAAAGGACATGGGACTTTCTCCACTTGGCCCCCCGCAGCTCCTGGGCCTGGCCCTCCCCTTCGTGCACCAGTCCCCGTGGCTCCTGGGGTCCATTCTAAGGACACCCTGTTTCCTGCCTGCTTGCTGGGAGGAGGGTGGGGGCAGGGCTAACACTTTGTGGGTGCAGAGGGCTTCATGAAGAGCGCCTTCTTGTCCTGAGACCCTGTTAACTTCCACTGAGGAAAAGGAGGAACGAGCCAGTGGGGAATTGGGTTCACTGTGGGGGATGGTGTTCTTGCCCCTCCGCATGGCCTGGAGAAGGAGGCAGGTCTGGAGGGAGCCCTCGGGGCAGGGGGGAGCCCAGTGGCCCGGGGGAGGCAGGGCTGGTGGAGAGGGCAGTCCAGGTGCAGAGAGAGACCACAGTGAGGCCCCCCTGCACAGCCGTGCAGGAGCGTGAGGAGCCAAGGGGGCCTGTTTGGGGGGGAGGGGGCAGGGCTGTGGGGGCAAAGCTCTGTTGCCGTAATCTTTGCTCTCAGACTTTGTGCAGACAACAGCATTCCCGCTGTCGTGCAGCTCATTCTCATGAAATACTGCCATTACTGCTGAATAAAGCTTGTGTGCTCTAAAAATAGCCAAGCAGATGCCAAGGGGCCGGAGTCTCTTTCTTTTCTGTGCACGGGGTGGGGGGGACGGGCATCCCCGCTGTGTTCTCTGGCAAGTGTGGCTGGAGCTGCTGTCTGGGGTGTCGTGTCCCAGTCGGTCTTTTGGACCAGCGCTCCTTAAACGTCCACTCAGGTTGCATTGCAGACGGACCAGACTCGGCGGGGGGGGGGGGGGTCTCTTGGAGGTGGGTCCAGGTGTCCCCCCATGACTCCAACACGTAGCCAATTCTGTGGCTCCCCGGGCAGACACTAGATCAGAGCTGGGAGGAAGGCTACATTCAGGGAACTTGGAAATGCAGATCCAGGGGCCCCACCCACACCTGAATCTGCACCTGCTGAGGGGGCAGCCACCTGGGTCCCTGAAGGCCCACAGGAGTCCTGGTGCACCATCAAGGGTGAGCACCTCTGGTCTCACTTGAACTTGGATGTGCCTGAGAATCACCAGAGGTCTTGCCAAGCCACATACTTTGATTCAGGAGGTCGGGAGTGGGGCCTGGGAATCTGGGTTTCTAACAAGATTCAAGATGCCGCTGATGGTTCTGGTCCAAGGACCACACTTTGAGTTACATGCCTCTGAGTCGGCTTCCTTCCTAAGCTTTTCTTCTATAACAGATCTGGGCTTTTTTCTTAATTACCTCTGCTCTCCTGCCACCCTCACCACCCAACCCAGCTAGTCGGTGTGCCCTAAGCCTCAAGCTGAAGCGTGGTGGGGAATGGACCCCAACCCCACCTTGGCTGTACCACTCTGGGAAGCCCCACTTTTCAGGAGCCAAGGCATTTGAGGCACTTTCTCAGACTTCAGCATCAGCATGTGGGGCGGATGCTGCCACACCCACCTGTCCATTGACCCCCCCGCCCCGCCCCCCCAGCCAGGGATCAGTGTGTCAGGGTTTGGGGCGAGAAGGCACCTGAGTGTTGCAGGGGACCCTTGTGCCTCGGATAACTGGTTAGAGGATCAAATGAGACCTTGGAGAAAGTTGACAGGGTGGGGGGTGGGGGAACTGTTCTTGCCTTAGGTCTTTTTAATGTGTTCCTAATAGATGAGGGGTCGGGGCAGGTATTCTCACCAGCCTGCCCTTCTAGGAGGGATCCAAATATTGCCAATGAGAGGCTGTGGGTTCCTATGACCACAGGGGTCAAGGGTAGAATCAATTGGATGCATTTTTGCCTGGACTTGAGAAGAGCCATTTTTCCCTTGAGAAGCCTGGTCCAGGACTTAGTGGAGTCCCCCACTCTGTCATCTTGGACAGCGTGGGTTGTTTTTTGGAAGGATTCTGAGCATTTGAGCCTGATGGGATTAAAGTGGGTTTCCAAGGAAATGTCGATGAACACACCTGTACTGAGTTGAATAGTGACTCCCCCAAATTCACGTCCACCCAGACCCGTGAATGTGCCCTGATATGGAAATAGGGTCTTTGCAGATGTGATCAAATTAAGATGAGGTCTTGCTGAGATAAGGTGTACCCTAAAACCAATGACCTGTGTCCTTATAAAAAGAGGAGAGATGCAGACAGACACACAGGGAAGACAGCCATGCAATGGGGGGCAGACCCCGGATGATGTGAGCACCAAGTGTTGCTGGCACCACCAGAAGCTGGGAGGCACAGAACGGATTCTCCCAGGTTAGCCTGCGTGGCCACCACAAGAAGCACCACGGCCAGGTGGGTTCAACAACAGACATTTATTTTCTCATAGTCCTGGAGGCTGGAAGTCAGAGATCAAGGTATGGTGTCTCCTGAGGGCCCTCTGCATGTAGATGGCTGTTCCCCTCTGTCCCCCTGTCCTCTGTGCATGTGTCTGTGTCCTAATTTCTTCGAAGGACACAGATTGGGTTAGGACCCACACTAATAGCCTTATTTTAACCCAATTACCTCTTTAAAGGCCCCATTTCTGGGGCGCCTGGGTGGCTCAGTTGGTTAAGCGCCTTCGGCTCAGGTCATGATCCCAGGGTCCTGGGATCGAGCCCCGCATCGGGCTCTTTGCTCAGCGGGGAGCCTGCTTCTCCCTCTTCCTGCCGCTCCCCCTGCCTGTGCTTTCTCTCTCTCTCTAATAAATACATAAAATCTTAAAAAAAAAAAAAAAAGGCTCCATTTCCAAATAGGGTCACCTAATGAGGTGCTGGGGGTCAGGACTTCAACATAGTAAATTTGGATGGACACAGTTCAACCCACAACAACTTGATTTCAACCCACAACACCTTGATTTCAGACTTCTAGTCTCCAGAACTGGGGAAAAAATAGATTTCTGTTGTTCAAAGCCACCCGGTTTGTGGTATTTGCTTCGGCAGCCACAGGAAATGAATGCGCTTCCCGTGTCCTTGCAGTAGCTGGTCTCACTCCGCACCCACCCATCCAACCAGCAGATCCAGCATCCAGCCACTTCTCCCTGCCCTGGAGCCTTCGCCTCTCCACCGTTCCCTCCTCACTCTGCCCCACGGGTGTGCACCAGGACCGTGTCCTCTTCCACACAAACCCCTCAATGTCTCCCAGCTCAGAGTCCTTCCAGTGGCCCAAGGATGGCATGACCTGGCCCCTTTGGCCTCACTGCCCTCATTCCCTGCTGCTCATCCCTCCAGCTCTGCCTTCCTCAGGGCTTTGCTTCGGCTGTTCCCCTGCCACGCTCTTCCCTACACACACACACATACACACACACACACGGCTTCCCCCTCTGCTCCTCTGCTCAAGTGTCACCTGCCCCGTGAGGCCGACTCCAGCACCCCCTGCCTCCTGTACCTTGTATCCCCCACCCCCAATAGCAATGATCACCCTAGAGCATACTATTAATTCTACTAATTTATTTATTTAATCTGCCTTCCCCCATAGAATAAAGACTAAGAAGGAAGAAGCTTTGACTACCGTGTTCACTAGCACCTAGGACAGTGCCCAGCACATAGTAGATGCTCATTAAATATCACCCATGAAGGGAGGGGGGCCTCACAATGTCTGGAATTTAGGAAAGAGAAGATCCTAAGGAAAAGACTCAGTGTCTCCCCAGATTGTCCAGAAGGACAAAAATGGCCTGGAAAGCCCTGATTTGGGCAAAGGGGTGATGTCCAGGTGACAGGATGCAGAGGCCTCCCTGCCTGCATCCTGGAGAGTGGGACCGTTGTCTGGTGGGGGGGTTCTTCCCTGCCTGGGGGACCCGGAGCTGCCTCACATGATGGCATTTTGGAAACTGGTTCTGCCATTTGTCCACTATCAGAGCAGAAAGCCACGGGGCTGGCTCTGAGGATGATGCCTCGTTCTGTGCTGAGGAGGGGGATCTGAGGGTAGAAGCAGGGAGGCAGCCAGGCTGCGGATGGTGAGGCAGGGCTAAAGGGGTGAATTTGGCTGGGACCTGCTTGGCATCCCGGCCAAGGGGCTGAGGAGGAGCTGGGGCCACCAGGCAGGGTCGGGGCCAGGGGCTCTTAACCTGGGGTGCCCGGCCCCCAAGGGATTCATGAGGAGAATTCACAAACTCGGGGCAGGGGAAGAAATTGCATCTTCAATGTTATGAACCTTTGATCAAATTGTGGCGTGGCAGTTCTGTCCGCCGTAAATCTAGGCAGTGCCGTTAGCCGTGCCCGCGACTTCGCGGGCGGTAGAAATCACAAATGTGTTCACATCACATGCCAATTGTCGCAGGTCTCTCAAAACATCATGTACCCTGATCACGTCTTCAAAATTACAGCTGCTGTTAGACCTGCTGCTGGATCTCATTTCACTAAATACATGTTACAATCACTCTTTTGATAACTGTATTTCAGTATAATCGGTTTCCTTTGTGATCCTATGTGCTTTTAAAAACTATTCTAAGGGCTGGATTGAACTGGAGGGGAGCTCATGGTACCAAGAAAGCTCTCTGGCCCCTGTAGCTGTTCCTTAGAGAGGCTCAGAGGGCATGGGGGCAACAGCGGGGGGACTCTGTTTTCTTTGGGGCAGAAGAAAGAATCCTTCCGGGGGCCCTAAAGGCTCCCAACCCCCCAGCATCTGCCCCAGAGACCAGGTGGGGCCACCCCTACCCACAGGCCGTCTGCCTGCAGCACCCAGCGTGACCAGCAGGTGGCAGCCCCATCCAGCATCCTTCTGCAGTTTCCTTCTTGCAGGGGTGGCTTGCAGATGCCACAGAAGGGACACAGGGGACCCAGGTGGTGCGCGTCCAGGCAGCTCTGGCACCCACAGACACGCACACACCTGTGCACATGCATGAACACAGGCACACGCCGCACAGAGGCATGCTCACACTCACACAACTGTAACAGCCTGCCTGAGAATCAGCTTCCAGAGCATTGCCCCTCTTCTAGGACAAAAGGCATTCCTGGGACTCTGGAAGAGAGGAGCCCCCCTTTGTTTTGCATCATCTCTTCCTTCCCTAATGGTCTTTCTGAGGTGTCCACAGGTCAGCACGCGCCAACTCCAGCCACAAGTTAAAAAACCAGCTGGGGCGGGGAGCGGGCTGCAGTCTGGCTCCGAGACCATGGGCAAGTGACAGTCTGAGCTTTAGTTTCTTTGTTTTGCACGATTTGTACAAAGAGTGAACTCTTTCAACCCAACAACAAAAAGACAAACAACCCAATTAAAAAATGAGCAGAGGACTTGAGCAGACATTTCTCCAGAGAAGATCTACAAATGGCCAATAAGCCCATGAAAAGATGCTCACCAGCATTAGTCATCAAGGAAATGCAAATCAAACCACAATGAGGGCGCCTGGGTGCTCAGTTGGTTAAGCGACTGCCTTTGGCTCAGGTCATGATCCCGGAGTCCCTGGATCGAGTCCCGCATCGGGCTCCCTGCTCAGTGGGGGGTCCGCTTCTCCCTCTGACCCTCCCCCTTCTCATGCTCTATCTCATTCTCTCTCTCAAATAAATAAATACAATCTTTAAAAAAAAAACAAAAACCACAGTGAGATACCACTTGATGCCTACTAGGTTGGCAATGATAAACCAAACCAAACACAACGCAACAGAAACAAAATAATAAGTATTGGCCAGGCTGTGCTGGTGAGAATGGAAAACGGAAAACGGTCTGGCGGTCCCTCCAAAAGCTGAACACAGAATTAGCATGTGACGCACGGATTCCACTCCTGGGTCTACACCTAAAAGAACGGGAAACAGATGTTCAGAGAACTCGCTCGCGGCGATTGTTCACAGCATCGGCACGATTCGCAATAGCCGAAAGGTGGAAACAGCCCAAGCGTCCATCACCAGAAGAATAAAGAAATTGTGGTCTATGCCCGCACTAGAATATTATTCAGGCTTAAAGAAGAATAATGCACTGACGGCTGCTACAAAGTGGATCAAACCTTGAAAGCGTGAGGCTCCGTGCAAGAAGCCAGACACAAAAGGCCACATATATGATTTCATATATAGGAACGTCCAGAGCAGACAAGTGCATAGACAGAGCAGACAGGGTGGTGGCCAGGGGGCTGGGGGGGACAGACAGGAAGTGGTAACTTAGTCGGGAGTGGGTATTCTTCTGAGCCGATGAAAACACTTTGAAACGAGAGAGGTGGACTTTGTACAAGGTGCGGAATGGGCTGCTGCACTGTGTGCTTTAAGATGGTCAGTCGTATGTTATGTGAATTTCACCAACTTTTTTTCAATTAGAAAAAGAGAAAGAGAGAGTGAATGGTGCATTTTCCAGGCATTCATTCAGAGAACATTCTGGCAGCATCGACAAACCCCGTACCAGGGCCCCAGTGGATCCAGACACACGGTCTTCTTTCCCAGCTTGCTGCTTCATGGCCTGGGTCTGTTGTGGAGCCGGAAGATGGAAGATTCTGGAGGAACAAGGGTGAGGGGAGACTGAAGGGAGCTGCTGCAGGACCCTCGTGGGGGGCCCCACCATCTTTTCCTGCTTCTGAGCAGATCCGGGTGGCAGACACACGCACCCCTCGCTGGGGTGCTAAGCGAACTCCTCACTCAGCGGGTATCCTTCTGTCGGGGACACTGAGGCCCAGAGGTGAGAAAGCCATCTCTACCTCCCTGGCAGCGTCTCTCATCTGCTCACGGGACCTTCGTCCCCTCCACCAGGTGCTGAGGAGCAGGCCCCCCTCAGGAGGAAACAGAACTGGGGCGGGGGGAGGAGTGGGAACAGGGGCCACAGGCTGGATCCCTGCACACAGGCCCTGGGGAGAACAGGGAGGACTTTAGGGATCCAGGGCGTGCTAATCACTGGGTCCCCCTGCTTCTTTTCCTCAGCGCTGAACAGCTGCTGTTCCCCCTAAGGCCCGACTTCCGCCCCTGTGACCGCAAGCTCCTTCCACATCTATTTCTTGTGCCTCTGCGACAGCTCGTGTCTCCACACCTGTGCACGTGGGTGTGCATGCACGTGTGTCCATGCGTGGGTGTGGGTATGGGCATGGGAGTGAGGGGCACACAGAGCACATCTTGAGCTCCTCAACTAATTACGCCTCCAAGACCTTATTTCCCAACAAGCTCACATTCTGAAGTCCCGAGTGGACATGATTTCCGTGGATGGGGGACACTGTTCAGCCCCCTACACAGGCCAAACCCGGGGTTATCCAGGACTTGGTGACACGTGGGGGGGACCCCAGGGCCTCCAGAGTGAAAGAGGAGCTCAGCGGACCCCTAGGAGCAGGAGCGTGAAGACTCACATTGGCTTCAGGAGCTGGTGATGGAGAGCATGCTAGGCACACTGCAAAGGCGCGAGAGTCTTGCGCTGAGTTCGTATTTTGGAGCCTGTGGTGGGCAAACCGCCCTTGGAGCAGAGGTCCTGCCGGCGGGGATGTGGGCCTTGCCTGCCTTCTCATTCTGTTCCCCCCAAGTTCCCGTGTGCGCCTAGGAACAGGCAGCAGGGGGTGCCATAAGCTCTTCTGAGAGGGAGCAAGCCGCAGAGCGAGGAAAGGAAAGCCAGGCCTCCCTCTCGGAGGGTGGCTCCCCCTCTGGCTGTGGTTTCTGCCCCCCCATCCCCTCCCCCCTCAGTTCCTCAAGACTGTTTGGGCGCCGGGCCACACCTAGCCTGGTCCCGGAGGAGAACGGACGGGTATGGCATCTTCTTTCAAAGACAAACCACAAATGGAGGTTGGACCTGCTCACTCTCCAGCTCAAAATCCTCAAAGGCCCCCCAACCCCCATCACCTTTAGCACCAAGTCTGAACTCTTCGTTTGGCATTCACGCTCCTCCTGCCTGGCTTTCCCGCCTTATTCACGATAACATTCCCCCTTTCACCACGATGCATGCGGTCTAACCACACCCCCACTGCTGTCAAGGCTCCCCCTTCATTCACTGGGCCAGCATCCACTGTGCCAAGTGCTCGGAATGCAGCCATGAACCAGCAAGGCCCGGCCTCCTGGGGCTTCCTATCCCTGGGATGACCGACACTGAGTCAAGAACCGCAGAAACAGCCACCAAGTGTCAGGGGCTGTGGTTCCTGCTGTCCCCGTGCCTCTCTTTCACGCCTGCCTGGGGAGCATGACTGAAATCTGTCCGGCGACCGGCACGGGGCCTGGTCCACAAGAGGCTGAGTTTCCCGACTCCAGCCCAGACCACAGTGACGAGAGTTCTGGTGACTGCCTGTGGCTCTTCTGGCAGAAAACCACGAGGTTTCCCTCACCCCCACCCCATCCACCCCCACTCAGGTCTCCCAGGGAGATGCTCTAGGACTCTGAGCTCAAGGGGGCAGAGACCCCAGCATATGGTCCAGCGGGAGCCTTATTACAAGCAACCCCATCAGCTACTCCCAGGGCCACATACCCACTTCTCCCAGATTTTAACAACTAGGACAAAGATTATTGCCCACGATCTCTTTATTCCCGTAGTTCTCTATGGACACAAAGAACATTCTCGCTATCTTCAGACTCAATCGGCTAATGAGTACAGCGTTCTCACTCTTGACCATGTTGATTTTTCCCTCAGCCCTGAGCTTCTGGAAAGCAGTAGGACTTACAGGAACCCCACCCCCTTTGTGTTTTGGAAAATGACTTGCAAAGAACCAGCTTTCTCCACATGACTTAGACGAGACTGATGGATGCTCCCCGCCCCCCTTGTTTACCTCTGACAAGGACAGACACAGACCCTCAAAATCCCCTTCATGGACCCATACATGATTACCTGAACTGCTTGTCCCCACTGGTCAATCGGAGCAAAGTGCTTGTTAACCAGATATTGGTTAAACGTCTCTCCTTCCTCCGGGCCCTTGAACTTCAGTCCTCAGCCTGAGCCAGCAGACAGCCCCTCCCGGAATAGCCCTGGAACAGGGTTAGACATTCTCTGATCTTCTATCCCACTTCCCCACGCCGGATTCCTTCTGCCTTTGTTCGCTCCTTTCTGGAGCAGAGAAACTCTCGCCTCTCTCCCGACTCCTGCAGACCCGATGGTCAGAGCCTTCTCACTCTTACAAGAGTTCTTCCCCCACCCCCTTGCAACAATCCTTATGCGTAAAATCGCTCTTACCAAGTCTGGATTTGTTTTTATTTGACACTCTGGAGGGAGCAACATGAAGATGGTCGCTGACGACTCAAGTCAGCAAGTCACCGGGGGCCTGAGCCACCGATGACCACCTGCCTTAGGTTCTACACAGGGACTCACCGGATGTTGGGGGAAGTGCTTTCGTGTCCGAACAAGCCAACGCCAGGATTCCTAGGAACACAGCTGGGCTCAGTCATTCTTACTAAGGAATGGATGCTTCCCTCTGGGCTCAGGCCCGTCTCCCCAACGGCTGGGCCTGGGGCAAACCCCCCCAGTTCGGCATTCACCACAAAAGCCAGGAAGCGGTCATTGTCTGATACAAAGACCTGGAGGCAGAGGGACACCGAGGCCTGCTGTCTTCTCGGAACATGGAAGGGGAAAACGCAACAAGAACAAAACACAGATTACTTGTTCAGTGCTTTCTCTGGCCTGAGCAGCTCGCCCAAGGTCTCGGAGCTGGGGGAGGGGTGGCGCAGCTGGAATTTGACCTCCTGGCTCTTCGGTTTCCACGCCCCGCCCCTGCTGGGCTCCCAGGGTGCTCCCTACAGTGTATAAGGAAGGCTGGAACCGTGGACACAGAAAGAGCCCCGGGGTTGAGCCACTGACCTCTCTGAGCCTCAGTTTCTCTGACAGGATGCCTTGGAAGTGGTTGGGAATTAGGTGTGGGGATGCGTGTGAAAGCTTTAGCCCCAGAAACGTCAGTCCCACCTTGAAGCTCCTTGAGAGCAGGGACCAGGCCTGAGGGCTTGGTTCCCAGCGTGGAGCAGGGTACACGAGTGTACGCAGTGAATATGCCCTAAATAGAGGGAGCCGTGTCTATGCGGGGGGCCCAGGGGGTGGAGTGGATTGATACAGTCGTGGTCTCTGGGCGCCAGAGGCAGGAACCAGAGGGGGAAGGAATGGTGGAGACACGGGGGCGGGGGGGGGGGCAGTTGTGGCATCTCGTTTTGGAAAGCAAAATTCTGGGGCGCCTGGGTGGATCAGTGGGTTAAATGTCTGACTCTTGATTTCGGCTCAGGTCATGATGTCAGGGTCGTGGAATTGAGCCCCGCGTTGGGCTCTGCGCTCAGCGAGGAGTCTGCTTGTTCCCTCTCCCTCTGCTCCTTTCCTTGCTCTCTCTCAAATAAATAAATAAAATATTTTTAAAAAATGCAGAATCCTTTGGTCCAAGGGAGCGAACTGGGGACACTGCGGAGGATGGAGGGCCACGCTGGGCCAGTGCCTCCCTGGCTGCCCCTGGGGCAGGATGGAGCTAGGTTCCAGGATTCTCACCCAAGACCTCCCCCCCTTCTAGGGCCCAGCTGGCGGGGGGGGTGTGAGGTGCACCCCCAGCTCTGGATTTTTCCTAAGTGCCGGGTGACCTTCAGAAGATTGCTCTCTGTGATTTTCCTCACAGCCTCGCCTGCAGCTCCATCTTTAAAAATAGTTGCAGAGAAACCCATTGCTTATTCAATGAGCTCTTTTGTTAAAAAAAAAAAAAAATACCCTGCAGCTTCCGTTTGTTTAGTTCATAAAAGGCCCACTGTGATTATCAAAGAGCCAGCTCATTAAAGAAAAATTGGATGCTGGGAAGGAGTGGGAGAGGACAGGGGTGGCGCAGGGCGGGGCGGGCCCAAATCTCAGTCCCCTCTGGAGACCTGGGGCGGTCAGCCCACCTCTTGGAGGCTTAGCTTGCTCATCTGCATGGGGATAAAAATAATAAGAATGCCGGGTCCTCAGATTCAGAGCCGAGCAGGCCACGGTGCCCCCCTCCACCCCACCGCCTTCCACCTGCCTCTCTCTGCGGCTCTGTCCCCACCCCACCCCCAAGCCAAACTTCTGGAAAGAATCATGCCCACTCCAGCCTCACCTCCCTCTCATTCCTCTGCCTGCCCGCATCTCCTCTAAACTGCTCTTCCCAAGGTTATCAGTGATGCTCACGTGGCTAAGCGGACATCAGTGGACAAATATTTGTCCGGCACCTCGTGGGAGCCGGGCGCTGTTCCTGCAGTTGTCAGCCCTCATCTTGCTGGGTGCTCGGAGGTGTTGGGTCCCGGGCAGCAGCAACAGACCAAGTTCGGCTGACAAAATCCAAAGGCAGGGAGATGAGTGGCATTGGAGCGAGAAAGAGGTTTATTTGAGCGAGGTCAACACCAGGACGACAGTGGACTAGTGTCTCAAAGACTGTGCCAAAGGGCTGAAAATGCTTCCCGGTTTATAGAAGGAAAATGCAGACAGAGGTC
Source organism: Mirounga angustirostris (assembly GCF_029215605.1). Classification (NCBI taxonomy): domain Eukaryota; kingdom Metazoa; phylum Chordata; class Mammalia; order Carnivora; family Phocidae; genus Mirounga; species Mirounga angustirostris. Next base: position 174,591,598 of record NW_026991713.1, read on the forward strand.
AGTGAGTATGCGCAGGTGGGCAGCGAAGATCAGGTCAATCCCTGTCTTGGGGTCACTGCTTGAGGGGGGTACTTTTGTTCCCCTCCCGGGATGCTTTGCCCACAGGGTCTTTTGCCTGAATTAAGAGATAAACTGGAAAGAAACACTTGTCAATGAGAAAGTCTGAGGTCAAAACGAAGGTGGGGGACGTCCTCTTTCAGGCCCACTTCCCAGAAACCCACAGACACTGTGTTCTCCTTGGTTCCCTCCCACCCTGCTGGCAGGGCCTTCTGTCTCTCTTCCCTTGACTTTCTCCCAGTGGAAGTGGCTATTTGCCCACCCAGCCTCTCTTCTTTTCATTTTCCTCAGGATGGGGGAGGGGTAGGAATCCCATTTTTTTGTGGACCGCCATGAGCCCAACAAAACACTTACATTTTCCAGTGCCCCTACAGCTGCGGGTGGCTGACAAGAGAAAAGCAGAAGTTTGGGGTGAAACATCTGGAAAGTCCCCTTAAAAGGGACACAGGCAACACCTCTCCGTTCTGATCTAAGCCACTATCCTGTCTGATGAGCTTGATAACAATGGCTTTCCAACTGGTGTCCTGCTCCCCCATTCTCCCCCAGGCGGCCAGACAGATCCTTCAGAGGCATCACTGCCCTGCTCAAACGCCTGCTGTGGCTCCCCGTTACCCAGGAAGAAGTACAAACTCCGTGTTGAGCCATCAAGACCTCCACGCCCACTACAGACCTCTCAGCTCACTGCCCAGCTCTCTAAACCTCGGTCTCACTTTGTCCCATAGAAATACATTTGAGCCACGTAATGGATAATTTTCTGCGGCACCTGGGTGGCTCAGTCGGTTAAGCATCTGCCTTCGGCTCCGGTCATGATCCCAGGGTCCTGGGATCGAGTCCTGCATCGGGCTCCCTGCTCAGCAGGAGGCCTGCTTCTCCCTCTGCCTGCTGCATCCCCTGCTTGTGCTCTCTCTCTCTTTCTCTGTCAAATAAATAAATAAAATCTTTTAAAAAAAGTAATTGATGATTTTCCAACGGCCACATTTAAAAATGAAAAGAAACAGGCCAGATTATTTTAATAATACCTTCTCTTAGTGCAATATATTCAAAATATTATCATCCCAACATATAATCAATATAAAGTTTATTGAGACGGTTTACCTTTGTTTCCTCATACTACATCTTCACCATCTGGTGTGTGTATTTTCCTCTTAGAGCGCATTTCAACTTGCTCTGTGTCTAGATTTTATAAAATGTACAGTTCGAAAAGTGGATTCACATACCCAACTTGTTCCAAATATGGTTAAAAGCCTTCCAATGACAGAATTAAAGATCCATTTTTCAATTTTAATTTTAACGAGTTAAAATTAAACAAAATTTGACATTCCTTTCCTTAGGGGCCCTAGCCACGTTTCTAGAGCTATGGCCAGTGAGCATCCTGGGGTCTCCACCAGCGCCGGCCGGCAGACTTTCCAAGATGATGAGAATGCTCTATACACTTGCCCATGTGCTGTCTGACGCTTTTGAGCACTGTGGAACTGAATTTTTAATTCTGTTTCATTTTCATGGATTTAAACTTAAAGGCCACACACGGCCAATGGGTACCCTACTGGAAAGCTGCTGTCATTCCCCGGACCTCTCACCTCCCAGCCTTGGCCCCGTCTTCCCTCTTGGCTGAGTCTTTTGTTTGTTTTAAAGATTTTCTTTTATTTTTTCTTTTTCTTTTTATTTTTTTTTAAAAGATTTTATTTATTTATTTGACAGAGAGAGACACAGCGAGAGAGGGAACACAAGCAGGGGGAGCAGGAGAGGGAGAAGCAGACTCCCCACTGAGCAGGGAGCCTGATGCGGGGCTCGATCCCAGGACCCTGGGATCATGACCCGAGCCGAAGGCAGACGCTTAACGACTGAGCCACCCGGGCGCCCCAATTTTCTTTTATATTTTAAAGATTCTATTTATTCATTTGACAGAGAGAGGGAGCACAAGCAGGGGGAGCGGCAGGCTGAGGGAGGAGGAGGAGCAGGCTCCCTGCTGAGCAAGGGGCACAACGCGGGACTCGATCCCAGGATCCCGGGATCATGACCTGAGCTGAAGGCAGACGCCTAACCGACTGAGCCACCCAGGCGCCCCTTAAAGGTTTTATTTTTAAGTCATCTCTACACCCACCGTGGGGCTCGAACCCACAACCCTGAGACCAAGAGTCCCACGCTCCCCCGACTGAACCAGCCAGGAGCCCCTTGGCTGAGCCTTAATACAATTCCTTGTCAGGTTACTGCCTCCCTTCTCTGCAGTTCCGCATCACCCTGTTTGGTTCCCCGTCCCAATAATGACATTTTTATCACAATTAATTGTTCGCTTTTTCTTCCTAGGTGTGTGTGTGGGGGGGTGGGCTCCATGAGGGTGTGGGCCGTATCTGTCTTGTTCATCTCTCTGTGGCCAGAGTCTTGGAACTAGCCTACAGTGGGCATTCCATAATGCTGAGTGAAAGAGCTACAATTCATAAATGGATGAAGTGCCACATTACCTGAGATTCCACCATTATTCACTCCATGGTGTTTAAAAAGAAAGGACCCAAAGTGGAGTCACCTTGCCCCCAGGACAGAAAACATCGCAGACTACTGAGTTCTCAGCCTCTCCAGGAGTGGAACTTGAAAGCGATCAGTCTGGAATTTCCTGGTCAGTGAGGTCATCTGTACGAGAAGACCACATCTCTTCCCCTAAAGGAGGATACCCTTGCCTAAAATAATCCTTTCTTTTCTTTTGCTAGTAATAATCACCTTGTCCTGCCCCTCTGCCTATCAAAGGCTTCCATTTTGTACAGCTCCTGGGAGCATCTGTGTGTTTACTGGATGGGATGCCGCCCCATGCGTGAATGGTTGAATAAAGCCAATTAGATCCTCAAATTTACTCAGTTGAGTTTTTGTTCTTTTTTTTTTTTTAATTTTTTATTTGACAGCGAGAGAGGGAACACAAGCAGGGGGAGTGGGAGAGGGAGAAGCAGGCTTCCCGCGGAGCAGGGAGCCCAATGCGGGGCTCGATCCCAGGACCCTGGGATCATGACCTGAGCCGAAGGCAGACGCTTGACGACTGAGCCACCCAGGCGCCCCAAGTTTTTGTTCTTTAACAATCGTGAAGCATTGCCTTTCTCTTCTTGTGAAACACACATCCTCCCATTGCAGGCCAACAAATTCCTGATCCTATGGAAATAGCCGCCATGTATATTATGGCCACTGGAGTAACAGTTACTACCTACTGAGCCCTTGTAATGTGTTAGGAGAATGGCTGGAAGCACTTTCCATTTACTAGCTCACTTGATCCTCACAGCATTCCTATGATGGGGGGGTGGGATTATTAGCTGCACTAAGGCACAGAGAAGTTTAGTAACTTGCTCAAGGCCACACAGCCAGTAAGTGGCAGAACCAGAACCCAGGCAATCTGCAGAGGCCATGGTCAGATTAACTATGAGAAATAACTTTCTAGCTCTTTTGACCATGACCCACAGTAACAAGTACATTTTACTTTCAGACCCAAAACATCATACACACACACACACAGAGCCCTGAAAAAAGTGTCACCAAGTATTACATTGTTGTACATGACACATTCTGGTATATTCTATTTTATCCTTTCTCATTAAAAAAAAAAAAATGCCCGGGGCGCCTGGGTGGCTCAGTTGGTTGAGCGACTGCCTTCGGCTCAGGTCATGATCCTGGAGTCCCTGGATCGAGTCCCGCATCGGGCTCCCTGCTCAGCGGGGAGTCTGCTTCTCCCTCTGACCCTCCCCCCTCTCATGTGTTCACTCTCTCTCATTCTCTCTGTCTCAAATAAATAAATAAAATCTTTAAAAAAAAAAATGCTGGTTGTGACCCACCCAATTGATTTCATGACCCACTCCACTCCATTATTTTGACAAACATTTTATTAGGGAACATTTCTAACATAAAAGTAGAGAGAAAAAAAATGACTCCCCCCCCCCCCCCCCCCCCCCGCCGCCATGAACCTGTCACCAACTTCAACAATTACAGCTTGCAGCCGATCCTGACTCACCTCCGCTGGCTTCCTCTTCTGCATTGTTTTGAGGCATCTCTCTGACTTGATGTCATTCAATCTGTAAATATTTCAGTTCTGGTCTTAGTTGCCTAGGGCTGCCATAACGATACCGCAGATGGGACAACTTCAACAACAGACATTTATTTTCTCACTGTTCTGGAGGCTGGCAGTCCAAGATCAAGACTCTGGCTGATTCGGTTTCTAGTGAGAGGCCTATGCTTGGCTTGTACACGGCCACCTTCCCGCTCTGTCCTCACCTGGCCTTCCTTCAGCGTGTGCATGCAGAGAGCTCTGTGATGTTCCATCTTATAAGGACACTAGTCCTGTTGTGTCAAGGGCGCTACCCTGTGACCTCATTTGACCTTATGTACATAGGCCCTATAGCCTAATAGGCCCTATATCCTAATACAGTCACATTGGGGGATCAGAGCTTCAGCATATGAATTTGGTGGTGGTCGGGGGTGGGGTGGGGGGTAGGACACGAGCTTTCAGTCTGTAACAGTTCTATAATGGTTTTGGCAAAAATGTCCTCCTCCAAGGGAGAGGAGGATGAGGACATTGAGTACATTGGGGACTGGAGTGGAGGAGACAAGAGAGGAAGGTGTTAAATTCTCCCCACCTCAGTCCAGCACCCCTGAACCTGGAGAGGCTCCCAAGGGGCCTCCAGGCCCTGCCTGCAACGGAATTTTGGCTGCATCAGAGATCTCAGCTGTAACAGCAGGGAAAAGACGCTCATTCAGAGAGCTGGTCTTGGAGGATTCTGGGGTGTTCAAGGAACGCCCACTCACAGCTCTGTGTACCTGGGAGTGCCTGCTGGCCCCTTGGACTGGGATAAAGACCTCATACCGAGTCAGGAGACCTGGGTGCTCTGTTGCCTGGGACCGCTAACTCATGGCCTGACTTAGGCAAGCTGATTCTCTCTCTGGCCTCAGTTTCCCCTCTGTAAGAAAAGGCTTTCAGATAAGGTTGCCTAGCACACACATTCCTGGATTCTCGCCACTGCAGCTCGAGGTTGGGGCAAAGCCCAGCAGGTCTCTCCAGGATGTGTTTCTAGAAGGACCAAGGGACCGGCTGCCTTGAGGAGGGCTGGGAGGGGGCACGTTCCTGGTCCAAGTGGTGAACCAAGATCGGGCCGATTCCATCTGAGGCAGGGATGGGGGTAGGAGGGACAAGGGGCTGGGGATAGGACAGGGACTATCTTTGTTTAGCAAACCCCCAGTGGGCCATTCTGATGGAAAGAGGAGCCTTGGTGAGGCCTGGACAGGGGTAGGTGAGGGCTCTCTGGCCAGGACAGTTCCCAGAGGAGGACTGGCCATGGGGTTGCCTTATTTCAGTTGCAGGGCATGTGACAGAGCCAGGAGAGAGACAGAGCCTTGGGAGCGAGTCCCGGCAACTCCGCAGAGGTGAGGCCCGGGGGCTTGGGGGGGCGGTGGCGGGGGAGTTGGGGTTTAGGGCCGGCTGCCCCAGGAGCCCGCACCGCGCAGGGCAGATGGAGGATCCAGCGGAAGTCCGGAGCTCGGCGCCAGGTGGGGCTGGAGCCTTGTCAGCCTCAGCGGACCCCCGGGGAGCAGAAGGAGGCTGGCGTCCCTCCCAGGCTCTGGACGGGGGCCAAGGCCAATTTTGTGCAAATGCGACAGGACAAGGTGACCCCCCGCGGGCCGGCGGGCGCGGGGGCGATGGCAGAGGCGGACAGATGGTCCGACAGTGGAAGAGAGCCCACGCCGCGACCCCGCGAGCTCACAGGCGGCCGGCAGGTGCGCGCACCTGCGTCCGTGGCCCCGTGGCCCTCGTGGGCGCGCCCACAGACATGCGCAGACGCGCCCGCGGCGGGCTTACCTCCCTGCCTCCCCCAGGTTTTACCACTGACACTTGCTGTTCCTAGAGGTGTGTTGTCCTAGAAATCCCTTTCCATTCAAGGATTTCTTGGATGCCGCAGCCAATTTTCATTCCTGCCATGGAGTTCCTCCGCAGACTCTGCCAGGAACATCTCTTTTTCATTTATTTCAGGCGCTGGAGAGGCAGTGACAGGAAGAGCCCGGCAGACGGCTCTGTGGTATTTTCATCAACACGACAGCCTGCCGAGCACGTACACCCTTCGGAAGCCGGGGCCTGGCTCCAGGACTGGGTCTTTCTTCGCCTGGGCAGGAGTGGTGACACCAGAGTCCCTCCCCCCTCGGAGGCAGGGAAGCCCTGGGTGGGGAGGGGGGTGTCCCGGTGCACAGTGCAACTCCATCCCCAACCTGATCCTCCCCACTTGTTCGGTTCCCAAATCTTAGGTCCCATGAGGGCCAGGAGCCATGTCCCCCCCCCCAGACCTCGGAATGTGACCTTATTTGGGATTGGGTCTGTGCAGACATAATTAGTTAAGGACCTCAAGATGAAATCACCCTGGATTTAGGGACGATTTAAATCCAATGAGTGGGGGGGTCCTTACAAGAAGAGCAGGCAACACAGACACACAGGCAAGAAAGCCATGTGACAATGGAGGCAAGATTGGAATGATGGACGCCAAGGATCGCTGGCGTCCAGTGGTTTCTCCCTAGAGCCTCGGAGGGAACCGACCTTGTTGATAACTTGGTCTTGGACTCTGGTCTCATAAACTGCAAGAAAAGACATTTCTGTTGTTCAAGCCCCCCAGTTTGTGGTGACTGGTCACGACAGCCCCAGGGCATGGACACAGCTCGAAGGGGAGGGGGCGAGGAAAGGGAGACTGGGAGACTTGGGGGAGGGTGGGTGCGTTAGGACAGGGGTGAAGCATAATCCACCTAGGTTTTAACGGGCTGAGACCAGACCATGAAGGGATGGGACAGAAGGTACAGCAATAATCCAGGCAAGAGATGGTGATGCCTCGGACCAGGCTAGGAGATGTAAAAGTAGAAAGAAATGGGTAGAATCAGGATCTACCCTGCAGTTTATGAGACCAGAGTCCAAGACCGCCGTCAGCTTGATGCAATCTCAAGGAAAGAGGGAGAGGTTTGCAGGGAAGTGTGCTCAGCTGAGGTGCAGCCTCCGGGGGGGCTCGAGGCTCTTGGGAATCCCTGGTTGGGGGAGTCCTGGGTACCCCAGGAACGGGTCTGCTGTGGACCGTTGTGGCTGGGAGCAGCCCAAGGGAAGGGTGGCCTCGGGGCAGATGCAGCTGTGGCACGTTGCCACGGCCACCACCGTGGTTGACGGGATGAATGGACAATGAAGGCCAAGTTGCTGTTGGCCTGGGAGAGATCCGGTTGGAGCAGCTGAAGCCAGAGATGCTGCCTAGCAGAAGCCTCTAGAGGGGAGGGCCTGCATCTGTTGCCTAGGGCCACCCCAAAACTACCCCAGACTCACAGCTGGCTGGTTGCAGAGGAGCTGAGCTCCTTGTCCTGAGCTGCTGTCGGCTTAAAACAACAGCAAGTTATTCTCTCCTAGTCCAGGAGACTGGTTAGTCCTCACTTCTGACCCCAGTGACAGAGTTCAGGGGCCTCCAAGACCACTCTCATTTCTGACACCAGTTGCCAACTGGGGGGCCCCCGAGACCACCCTCAGGTTCTGTCATTCACTGGAAGGGCTCACAGAACTCACCTAGAGCCGTGGTACCAATGGCGGTGGTTTCTTACAGCAAAGGATAAAGATGAAGATCGGCCGAGGGAAGCGGCTCGTGGGGCAGCGTCCAGGGGGTTCCAAAAGCAGAGCTTCTGTCCGATGGCAGCTCCACCCTTGCACGGTTGTCCCCTTCCGGTGGAGTCAAGGACGGTGCTCACATTGTCCAGCAACAACATGCGGCAGCATGCATGGAGCACTGCCCACCAGGGGGTCTCACCTGAGTCTTGGCGTCCAGAATCTTGACTGGGGCTCAGTCATATAAACACGGTCGACTTGCAATGTGGCTGACTTTAATGTCCAGCCTCTCTGGAGGTCAAGTTCACCCTGCATGACCCAAAGCCCCCACCCTAAATCACATTGTTTGCTGTCTGGCACGGCCCAAAGCCCCCAGGTAAACAAAAACCCTCTTATCAGGCAGGACGTTCCCAGGGCTAAAAGATCACCTCCCAAGAGCTGAGGCCAAAGACCAGAACTCTCTTTGGTTTGGGTTCTTTACGAGACACCTGCCACGGGACCTCAGGTAAGATGTTAAACCTCATGGTGCCTCAGTTTTCGCATCTGTAAAATGGGTATGCAGGTACCTTCCCTGCAGCATCGTCAGGAGGATGCTGCGAGGTGGCATCTCTGAAAGCCCCCAGCCTGGTGTCCCCTGTAACACAGCTGGTCCTCAGGAAGAGGGCAGGGCTGGCTCGGCCCGCTGCCTGCCTCACAGGTGATTCATCATCAGCCTCGGGACCACAAGATCTAAGGGTCCCCAGCCAGCGTAGGGGGCGCTCTTCAAAGGTGAGCTGACAGCCCTGACTACAGAGTGAGAGCGGAGCTCATTATGTGTGGCCTTTTTGATGAATTATAAAGAGCCCAAGCCTCATGCTGAGAATGGAGAGGAAGAGATGTAAGACCACCGGCAGACGCATATGTTTTATTTCTGAAGTGAGAGGAATTCTGGTTCTTTGGCTGGAGAGTTGCACCTTCGTGCAGGACGTCCACGCAGACTCCAGGCTGAGAGGCGCTGAGCCTGGAGACACGAGACCCATCACAGAGGGGGCAGCAGGGCCAGGGGTCAACTGTTCCTTTTAGGGGACTCTTGGCTCTGTTAGAAGCTTGGGGCTGTGTTATCTGTTGGCAAGGAGGAGTTGCACCAATCACCTCTCTGAAGGTGTTTTTTTTTTTTTCTTTCTCCTTCGAGACAGGCATGAGCCATTGCAGGAGCAGGAGACCCTGGCTCTCTGGTGAGGGCTCCCCTGGGTGGCCCTCCTGAAGACGAACACTCAGAAAGCAGATGGCTGGTGGGGTCCTTGGACCTCCCACTTTCCTGCCCTGCCCTCCTCATCCTGTCTCCTGAAACGGGCTCCCAGTGGGCGTGGGGTGAACCTCTGCTCTCCTCCCAGCTCTGGTCTACCTCCATCCAGCTCTGCACAGCCTTCCCCTTCATTTGATGGCAACTCCACCCTTCCTGTGGCTCAGGCCAACACTTGGGCTTGCTCTGGATCTCTCTCTCTTCTTCAACTAGCTCATTTATTTGTTGACAAATCCCATTGGCAACCTTCACAATTTATCCTGATTCTACCCATTTCTTTCTACTTTTACATCTCCTAGCCTGGTCCGAGGCATCACCATCTCTTGCCTGGATTATTGCTGTACCTTCTGTCCCATCCCTTCATGGTCTGGTCTCAGCCCATTAAAACCTAGGTGGATTATGCTTCACCCCTGTCCTAACGCACCCACCCTCCCCCAAGTCTCCCAGTCTCCCTCAGGGTCCGTGATCTACTCTCTCTGGACTCTCTATACTGCAGCAAGGGGATGTCGTGGACAGCAAGGGGTCAAGGGGATGGGAAGAAATGCTCAGGTTCTCTCCTGTTGGAAACACCCATCCTGTAATCAGGCACCAGAGTAAGACCTGGGCTCAAGAGGTGAGCTGGCTCCATCTGGGGTCTTCCCCTCTCTCTACAACCTCTACCAATGCAGGAAAAAACACCCCATGAATAAGCAGAGATCTGCCCATGGGGAATATGCTGACCGCCATTTTGTTTCATGATGGCAGCCAGACTCCCAAAATAACTTTCTAAATATGCACACACAGGTGCACACACGCACATACACAGCACTTGCCTCCAAGTTCTTTATGTGATTCGATTCATTTAATCCACACAACAGCCCATGAGACAGGTTAGTACTATTATCTCCAGATGTGCTGGCTTTCATCATATTCTCTTTAGTAACATTGCAAGTATTATCAACAACAACTAATTATTTAGAAATTCTTCCTGGGGCAGGCAGAAATATGGGAAGCCCTACACAGCTGGGCTAGAACACAACCCTCCCTTTGTGCGGCCAACTGGGGCTCAGTAGCCACTAGGCTTTGGAATAAACTGGAAGAGTTCATATCCCACCCCCCTCACTCCAGTTGAGCATGGGTTGGAAAAACCCTCAACACTTGCTCACCATGGGGGCACTCTTGCGACTCTAATACTAATAGCTGGTGCGAATTCTGGGTTCGCTATGTGCCAGGCCCACTGCTAAATGCTTTGTGAGATCTGTCTGCTTCAATCCCACCAACAGTTCAGCATCGTGGGGCGTGTGAGCTCCATTTTACAGATGAGGAGATCAAGGCTCCAAGAGGCTAAGTCAATCGCTCCTGGCCACTCGGTGGTAAAGCTGCAGAGCTGGTCCTGATCATGGGGGATTCACTCTGATCACCCACCCTCCAGGAGGGATTTGTATCCAAAGCAGAGGAGACCTGCAGCCTCACAGGTAAATCAGGGAAGGCCCTCCCTCCCCCCAGTGCTGGGGACTCTTCTCCCTGACTCTGCGCCGCTGGACGGCTGTCTGCCCGTCCACCCACTTGCCCTCCACGTTTTTCGAAAGCTGCCAAGCCCTAGGCCCCCCAGGGCTGCCTGTCACAGCTTTCCAGCAGGATGGCCACCCCTTATCCAGACTCTCCAGGCTCTACTCTGGGACCAGTTTCCAAAAATAGGCATTGGCTCCAGCATGTGGCTGAAGGGCAGGACAGCTGGGAATTGGTGGGGGCTGGTGCTGTGCCCGAGTCATCTGGTTAGCTCTCTGAGATGGAAAATTTTACCCCAAACTTCTGGAGGTGAGGCAAGGACCCGCTCCTGATGCTGAGGCCCATGTGTGGAGGATGGGTGTCTGGGACATCTGGTCTCCTAGGTCTCACCTGTAACCTCTGTCGGCCCCAACAATGGTCAGGCAACTCTTCCCCATTGTGAAGGCAAATGTGTGTGCGGGTCCATAAAACCTAATGCATTTGCCACCGGGAAGACATTTTAATAAAAGCCACTCTCCACCCTTTTCAAGACAGGCTTGTCTGATGAATAGCTCGGATGAGCCTAATAAAGTTATAGGTGAATGGAAATTAGGCCTTTAATGGGTCCAGTAGCAGCTAAGGATTGTTCACACTGCCTTTTTATGAGACCAGGATAAAATTCCCCCTCCTTCTTTATTCCTTCAGTTCTACCCTGGAGCAAAGGTTCTCATAGCTGAGACCTAGAATGTTCCATTAGCCTGTTCCAATCCTCTGATCTTCCATCTCCTTTTGACCACATGAGCCGAGAGGGCATAGATATTCTCAGTCTGCCTTTGATTTGCCCATCCTGGGCTGAACAGCGATCTGGCTCTGCGCTCATAGCATCCTCTGCTGATGCCCAAGCTAGAAGCGAGGGGCATGGGGGCCCGCATAGTGCACGGAAAAAGCAAGTCTGCACCCATGAGAGCCAATTCTGTTTCACAGACTTGTTCTGAGTCTCCACTATGGCCCCAGCTATGGCCACATCCTCCCTGATGGGCACCTGGAGAAACTGTTCCAGAGAGGAAGGTGGAGGCTTGACACAGTGAGGTGAGAACATGGCTGTGGGCTTCAGAGGTACCACTGCTGTGTTGGCTCTGGGCAGGTCCAGGAGGAAGCCCCCTCCCCCTCCACTGCATGCGTGAATATGGAGGACGCTGTCCACCTTCAGACCACTCTCCATTGCAGCCCGGATCCCAGCTGGTCGTTCCAAATTACAATGGGCCCCCGATGCTGGATTCTTCCTCCTCCACGTCTTTTTCTTCCACGGGAAGCAGGATGGGTTTTCTGTGCACGATGCAGGGTGCTTGCAAATGTCCTGGCCGGTGGAGCCTCATGCACCACCATGGAGCTCGCCTTTGGGGGCTGTTGGTCCGTGTGGAGCCACTGTGCATGGCAAGACCCTGTCCCCCAACCCCAGATGGCCCCCGGATGAGGGTGTGCATCTGCGAGCGTGCGGAGGCAGTGGCCACGCCCCGGGAGCTGGGAAGCTGCCCAGCCAGAATCAGGACCTCAACCTGTTGGCTCTCCCACTGGACCTCGTGGCTGCTGGCCTTGCAGGCTTCCTTGGATCATTGGATCTTCTGCTGCTAAATACTATTTATAGATCCACGGAGTGCTTGACACAGAGTCTTCGTCCAGTTGGGCTTCTAGAACAAACTACCATAGACGTGGGGGGCGGCTTATAAACAACGGAAATTTATTGCTCACAATTCTGAGGCTTGGAAATCCAAGAGCAAGGCATCAGCAGTTTTGGTAGTCTGGTGAGAACCCGTGTCCTGGTTCACGGACAGCATCTCCTTCCTGTGTCTTCACAGGCCAAAGAGGGGAGGGATCCCACTGGGGCCTCTTTTATAAGAACGCTAATCCCATTCAGAGGGCCCCTCATGACCTAATCACCTCCCAAAGGCCCCCCCATCCCCCCAAAACATCACATGGGCATTAGGATTTCAACAAATGAATTTGGAGGGGAGGACACAAACATTCAGTCTATAGTACCCAGAAAGCACATCTTGTGTAAATTAGGATGAAGGGAAGTGGAAGTTTTTCTTAAAATGACCAAAAGGGAGCTACACACAACTTTGCAGAGTACAACGTTCACAGGGCTTCACTTCTCCAAAGGAGCTGCTTTCTTAGATGATGACAAGATGGGCAGGGCAGAATGGATCAAAGCCGTGAGTGGGGATGTCCCAGCATCTCATGTTTATTTTTCAAGTTCACCTGATGGTCATCATGACGGGTATACCTCAATGTTCACCCGTTTGGCCAGGGACGGCATGCCAGGGACCAGGGGTGTGAGTTAGACATGGAGTCCACGCCGAGGGTGGGGGCTGGGGGAGGTGATGTGGATGCAGGTGCTCAGTGCCCAGGATGGGAAGGACAGCCAGGAGGAGCCCCTGGGGGACAGTGCCGAAGAGAGAGATTGAACCCCCAGGAAGAGGTCTGGGTGTGAGCGGGCGGTAACTCCGTAGAGGTTGTGCGGACGGAGGGAAGTTGAATGTTCTCCACTTCTTGAGAACTTCTGATTATTTATTTATTTATTTATTTTTAAAGATTTATTTTTTGAGAGAGCGAGCAAGCTCGAGTGGGGGGAGGGGCAGAGAGAGAGGATCCCAAGCAGACTCCACGCTGAGTGCGGAGCCCAATGCGGGGCTCGATCTCAGCACCCTGAGATCATGACATGAGCCAAAATCAAGAGTCGGTCCCTCAACCGACTGAGCCACCCAGGTGCCCCAAGAGAACTTCTGATCATTTAAATTTGACCTCAGAACCATCCGTGAAGAGGTGGTCTGCCAAGCGAGTGAACAACGTAGACAAGCTTGCAGGGAGAAGGTTCATAAGCTGCTTTAGAAAGAATGTTTCAAGCCCTGGAAGGACTTTGAAGCCGACGGATGAAGTCAGCTGGGGAGCAGGCGGGTGATGAGCAGCGGTGTGGCGCACCAGGGATGGGCCTGGACGCTGACAAAAATCCCGGTGCCCTGGCCGCCAAGAGACTCCGGTTTCATTGGCCCAGGGTAGGGCCTGGGCATCGGGATGTTAAAAATCTCCCTAGGTGATTTCACTGGCTGGCCTGGAAGTCAGGACAGCTGGGGTTCCTGGGTGACACCGAGGCCAGCTGGTGTCCTTGGGGCGTTCCTTAGGTTTCCCTACATGGAGGCAGAACTAGGTACACAATGACCTGTTCTCGGTCACCCAGGGCATGGACGGCTAGTCCCCCCTGGCTAGCAGAAGTGGGCATTCCAAGACTCTGCGGAGGGAAAGCCAACAAGGAGGCAAGGGTTTCTCTCCTTCCTCCACCCGAGACGGGAGACGGCCCTCCCTGTGGGGGCCCTTGCCGCACTCCGCTCCCGCAGCCTGACCTGCCTCATCTAGCTTCCCTTCTGCGTCATAGCCCAGAGCCACCTCCACCAGAGTCAGACCTCCTCAGGGTTCCAGTCTTCCAGAGCCTTCCCCGCGCGTGGGGAAGGGGGAGAGGGAACTTCCGGGCTTTGGCCTATTTTCCCAGCTTGCTCTGGCTCAGCCGCTGCCCAGGGGCCTGGGGAGCTTGTGATCCGGGGCAGCGAGAGCCTTTGGTCTGTGCCCCAGTTTCTCCAGCTTGTGGGCTTTGGCTGCCCTCCTGTGGCCTGGAAAACCGAAGCCAGTGACCCCCTCTGGGGGGGCAGGTTTGGTTGCCATGGAGGCTGCTGGATGGAACCCAGGGGTCCACCACCAGGGCCTGGAGTGGAGGAGTGGATGTTGGACTGAACCCCCTGGTACAGGGTGTGGAAACACTTCATAGGGAGTTATGCCCGTTTCTGCTGGAGAAACGGCTCCAACATTTATCAGCTGTGTGACATTGGGCAAATTGTTTGACTGCTCTGAGCCTCACTTTCCTCCTCCAAAAATTAGGGCTGGTAGTGATTGAGCTCACATAATGAGGATGGTGAGAGATGGAGCAAAGGGGTGGACGTCATCAGAGCTCAGAAATATTAGCTCTGAGGATTATTAATACTCCCGCCTTGGTGGGTACACACGGCGGCTAGGGCCCCAAAGGTCCAGTGGGGAAGGAGGCCTAGACCTGAGACTTGACTCAGACGTCCATGGTAAGGACCCTGCACCGGCTGTGGCCATGGCAGGAGGGGGGTTTTGTGCAGAAACATAATTTCTCAGATTTGTCAGTGGGATCCAAGCTGGGAAGAGTTGGTGGGCTTGTGTGAGCCTCCACCCTCCCATTACAGCCCCCGGGGAGGTGCTTTAGCACACTGGTGAGCCTGGCTCTGCCTCTGGATGAGCCAAAAATGGCCACAGCGATGCTGCGTAATAAACCAGCCCATAACTCAGGGGCTCACAGTCGTAAGCGCCCACGCTCATGTTCGTGGACCTGCAGATCTGCTGAGGGCCCCGGACCCCGGCTGGGCTCTGCTGGGCGCCTCTGCTCTGGGAGGCAGGTGGGGCTTAGGTCCACCCCGTGTGTTCATCCTGGGGCTCAGGCCGCTGGGGCCGCGGCTCCCTGGGGGAAGCGCTCCTCGTGGTGGTGGGAGACGTGGGAGAAGGCTGGCACCTTTTGTGTCTTTGCTCCACTAGCCTCTGCTTCTGTCCCATTAGTTGGGTCACCGGGGTACGCCTAATACCAGTGCTTGCGGGGCGCCTGGGTGGCTCAGTTGGTTAAGCGACTGCCTTCGGCTCAGGTCATGATCCTGGAGTCCCGGGATCGAGTCCCGCATCGGGCTCCCTGCTCGGCGGGGAGTCTGCTTCTCCCTCTGACCCTCCTCCCTCTCATGCTCTCTGTCTCTCATTCTCTCTGTCTCAAATAAATAAATAAAATCTTTAAAAAAAAAAAATACCAGTGCTTGGGGGAGTAGGAACTGTGCCCAATAACCCAAATGATGCTGCCACTCGGCAGCTGGGCAGCCGTGGGCACATTCCCTACTTACTGGGAGCCTCACTTCCTTCCCCTGTAAAGTGGGAAACCGTGAGCAGCAGGTGCTGGGTGTGAGCACGAGCCAAGATCAGACCTGGGGGCTTCCAGCCTGGCCCTCACATGAAGTGACTGTGGCCGATTCCCGGGGCTGCCCGTGAATCCCGGGATTTCTGCTCCCCGGCTGAGCGGAGGTGGGGATGGGGGGAGCTTTCTTGTCCATGTTCCAAACAATTAGACCTCAGTGCAGCCAGCTCAGGCCCTGGTGGTCCCCACGGGCCTGCAGTGGGGCCAGGAGGGGCCGAGCCCCGATGACAAGCATTCCCGAGGGGATGGGAGGAATTTTCCTAGCGTGCTCCCAGCCCCAGTTTCTGGTTCACCACTACCCTCTCCGAGGGCAGTTCCTTGCCTTTATTTACCCGTCCACGCCAACCCCAGGGTGGAGCTCCGTGCAGATGGTGTGCAGATACCTGCATGCATGTGGCATCCTTTGCAAGAATTGCAACCACCGTAATCACTCCTTAGGGCCCCCAGCGCACCCCCACACCTGGCCTCCCACATTTCTACAGCACCTTCCTTCTCTCGAGAGCACTGGGAGGTCTGCGCTGTGTCGCCCGATGCTCATTCAACATAGGACCGCGGTTGCGGACCTCCAAGCAGGACTGGATGCTTGACCCCTGCCTGAGGCTCTGTCCCGGCTTGTATCATGTGGTCGGAACCTGCTATATGCGTTACTGTCCCTCCAGCCTGGCCTGTGGGCGGGGCACCACGTCTCATTCACGTTTCTCATATCCCGGCAAACGGCTGGCCTCAGTTAGGAGGCAGGCTGGAACCGAGTCCCGGCCTTCCCACGACATCGCTGCGGCCTCCAGGGCAAGTCCCAGGTCCTTGGCAGCCCATCAGCTGCCCGGGAAACCTCCGTTTCATTACCTGCATGACCCCCGGGGCAGCCAGCTCCCACCCCTGCCCCCCAGGCCTCGGTATTCTCTGCCTGGAAAACTAGAAGTTGTTTTTTTTTTTTTTAACTTCTGCTGGCAGTTTGAGAATCTTGTGATTTATACGATTAATATGAGAAGCAACATCATTATTCTGTTAATATATTATTCATTTCACTAGTGATCTATTCTCTCCACACCCAGCTCCGAGAGTCAATTTTCCCTCCCTGCTATTTTAATAGAGCCGCATTTTAAATGGTGAGAACAGTACATTAAACATGTATAAGATGTAATCTCATTTAGAATGTGCTCTTCCAGTGGATCCACCTCATAAGCATAAAGACAACAATGCTGCCTCGTCTTATCGGGGGGGCCCACTCGAGTGGGCCGCTGAGAACAAAGTCGAGCTCTAATTAAGGAATATGTTCAAACTTTTGATTTGGGCCTCAGGCTCATGGTCAAGGGGAATCGGCTCTATCCTGAGCCACCTAGATTGTGCCCACACCGAGCGTCTCCTTCCCCGACCCTGCCTGTGACAATGTGATATTGGGGGGGGGAGGGAAGGAGGGGTTCCTCTCTAAGAGAGTGGGGCCCTCATCTTTCATTTAATTAAAAAGCACTTGCGATGGCTGCTTTTGACTCCATGAATCAAACCATAAATCCAGCCGTGGGGCTGCATGGGCGCCCCCTACAGGCCATCTGAACCAGCCCGTTTTGGTGGAGCTGTGTTCTCCAGGCAAGGTCAAAGGGGAGAGACGGAAGGGAGCTTTGAAATGTTCCAGAAGCATTGGGTCATTGTTGTTACTGCTGGGATTTGGGGGATACGGGGAGCCCGTGCTATGGGTCTTGACCTTGCGGAGCTTCCGGTTGACCCAGATCAGTGACTCTCCCTGGTTTGGAGCTGGGAGGTGCCCTGGAATCTGGCCATGGTGCTCTCCGGGCACAAAATTGAGAGCTGTTATTGTGAGGTCACCACTGAAGGCTTCGTAGGGGAGAGGGTGTTTGGATGGCCCAGAAGGACAGACCGGATTTTGCCAGGTTGGGCTCACTGGGGAGGGCAATCGGCAGCCGCAAAGACAGGAGTAACAGCATGAGAGCAGAGTGGAGCCAGTTGACGGAAGGCTTTAAACTATAAGCCAAAGAGCTTGGACCTGCTGCAGGCCATGGGGAGTCACTGCAGGTTTCAGAGCTGAGGAATGGCCAGTCAGAGCTATGCAGGTTCCCATTCTAGAATCCCATGGCTAAGGGATGGGCAATGCTGTCCAGGTGCATTCTGCAAATAGCTCAGGGCTAAGATGGGGGAGGTGGAGGCCTTCCTGTGCTTTCTTCTCCACAGGCGAACTCCTATTTACCCTTCAGGATCTTGCTCAAGCGGCCCCTCCTCTGCCGAGCCTCCACTAACTCCATTCTCCGCTGCCCCTGAGCTTTGCCCAGCCCTCTGCCGATAGTGACCCCAAATCAGCCCTGGCTCTCAGAGTGTGATCCACGAAGCAGCAGGCAACTGGGGACCTCAGATGAAAGTCGTAGGATGAGGCAGGATGGGAGCCCGTCTGTCTGGGCTCCTCCAGAAACAGAGCCGGAGACGAGGAGCCGAATGCAAGTTATTTGGGAGGTGTCCCGGGGACATTTGCGAGGCAGCCAATGAAAGGTGAAGTATCAGGCGAGTTCACACTACAGGAAACAAGCTGAAAGCTTCTGGAAAGTCGTGGGAGACAGTGTGGAGCACATGCTTCGGGGTTACCCACCCTGGTGGGGGCTGGCGGGGAGCTGAGGCACCGATGCCCTCAGCAGTCACTGGTTGAGCACAGGCTCTGGAGACTTCGGGCCAGCTGCGTGTCCAAGAGAAAGTCCTCGGGCCTCGAGACGCGGAGGCTGGCCGCCGGAAGCCCGGTGGCCACAGGGGATACGGGCGCTGCATCTGCCCTTGAACCTCACAGGGAGTCCCGTCTGCGGGAAGGACAAGTGTGCAGCCACAGGGCTGGGACTTCAGGAGACGGGAGCTGGGGGCACATGTCTGGTCCTGCCCTGTCTGTGGCTTGGTCACCACAAAACTGTTCTCTGCGGAGGGGCTGGTCCAGCACGCCAGCCGGGAAAATGCACCTCTCCCCTCCCGGTACGGGCTCCCACCGCCTCCTGTCTGGAGGCCGCCCTGGGGAAGGCTCCTGGGCGGCCAACTGGAATGGGACATCAGTGAACAATCCGGGAAGGATTTCTTCATCTTCTGAGACAAGGGTCCCCTCTGCGCCCTGACGGTTCCCAGTGTTTGCGTGACGCTCGGGACCAGGCTGCCCGCTTCCTAAAAGATGCTTCTCTGCTCCCCTTCTAGCAGGAGCAGCCTGGAGTGCAGCCTCCAGCACCCCGTCTGCGAATTACCCCCTCCCTGCGTGTTGCCGCCTCTGCAATGAGCACCTCGGGGCAAGGACTGGATGTAAGGAGATTCTGGCCTTGGAGTCCTGTCCCAGGGCCCGCCACAGAATGCTAAGTGGGCCAATGAATGGTGGCCATCCCCCAACGTGCACCACCACCAATGCACTGACCAGACCCTACATTCTCAATGGGGCGACAGCACCCCCAAGGGGCTAAAACTAGTTGTGGGAGGAGGGCACAAAGAAGTCTTAGCTATTATGGTTTGTGTCCATCCAAACCTCAATGCTACCTGCTATCCAATAAAATCATATTCCCTAGAATTTAGTTTCATGGGCGATGGGCCAATTATTTAAAAAACGTCTAAAAAGGCTCCTCGGGAAAGTGATAATGGAAAAAAAATTGAGAAATGCTGGACTTGAGGTAGGCTGTGTGACGCCAGCTCACATCCGTGCCCATTCATAGCTCCGCACAGATCACACTTACCCGACTGGGGAGAGGAGTTGGGGCTGGGGCCCAGGTGGCGGGACCAGATGTCTTGTTACAGAAGGGAGGAGGGGGCTTTGGATCCAGGCCCCCAGCATTGGAATGGTGGGTCTCTCAGCCCAGGAGCCCCCATGGTTCCAGAACTGAAGGGCCACAGGGAACCTGATAGATGCCCTCTCCCGCCTCCCGATCTGTTCATTTCTCAGTCGAAGCCCGCAGCCTTGTGCCACGAGGGTGGGCAGGTTCGATGTTGCTCCTCCTCCAGCCAGCTTTCCAGTGTCCCTTAGTTCTTGTTTCTGCTGCTAGAGGACCAGAGGGAATGACTGTCCCCGGGGAGCCAGCACATGAGGCTTGACTTTCTTTCCCGGCAATTGGAACGTTTCATCTAACTTTTTGTTGCTTGCTCAGTGAACTGGCAGAAAGGGCTAGACTAGCACCTCCATCCCAGCTGAATGGCTGCATCCCCCTCAGGGGTCAGCCCTCTGCCCTGGCCCCTCTCCCCCAGGAACGCAGGAGCCACGTGGCCGAGAGAGGGGTTGCCCCCAGCCCTGCAGCGACCCCGGCATCGGGTGTGAGGGTGGACATCGGGCCTTCCCACGGGCGGCTCAGCCACCTGGTCTGCGCTCGGTGGCAGAGTGGCCACGCTGCTCTTCTGCGATCACCAAGCCCTCGGGTCAAAGCGAAGCTCTCCCTCTTGGGCGCTCCGTGGCCTGTGGTAAGCCACCTCATCGGCCGTTGTCAGTAAAGGTGTGAGAGAAGAGTCACCCAGGGTGAGGGCAGTCCTCACCTGCAGCCCCCGTATGGGTGTGTGCGTAACAGCTAGGGCCTCCCTGGGGTGGGGTCTGCCCGATTCCCTGCGAGGGCCAGACTCTGGACCATGGGGCAGAAGGGGTGTGGCCATGAGGTTTGTGTGAGCTACCGTGGGCACCTGGCAGTTGACTCACCAACACAACTTGGATGCCCAGGGCAGATCTGGGGGCTGGGGCTGTTTCCTGCTGGGCCCAGGCCACGCTGGGGACTCCTGTATGACCCAGCGTCCTCCGGAGCCAGCAGGCCTGCACCCACCTGACCACTGGACCATGGGGAGCTGGAAGAGGCTGGTGTGGGCGGGAACGGGCTCTCCTCCTCTTGCCTTCCTGGCCCCATGTGGACCCACTGCGTGACCCTGGGCAAGTCCTAAGCCTCCCTGCACCCCTGGAAACGAGCAGCTGTGCTGGTTGGCCTCTCTGGCTGAACCCTGTGATCCAGAGGCACCCCGATTCCCCATCGCTGCGAAAAAGCTGCATCTGTGGGGCCCAGCCCTGAGCTCTGGTCTCTGGGAGTTTGGCCTTTTGGGTTTGCTAAGTGGCAGATTTGGCTGCTTGGGAGAGACCCCTTGGTCTTTGTGATCTGGGCTTGGCAGCCCCTACGCCGGTCCTACGGCTAACACGGTTTCTCTACTTCGCCCCACCCTCCCACCTCTCCCCGCTCTCCCCTCCGTCACCCCCACTCTGCCCTGTTAACGAGTCCCAGGGAGATGCTGCGTGCTGGTGTTGCCTTTCGTGTTGGCAGACGAGAGGCCCTGAGAGCCCCTGGCAAGTGTGGGTCTGCTAAGTGCAGCCCTGACTCAGGGTTTCCATGGCAATGGCACTCTCGGTAACTGCCTTGGCTTGTTGCCAGGGCAGATGACAATCGTGACAGTCTGTCAGCCCCCTTCCAGCTGTGCTTGCAGCCAGAGGGGACAGGACGCTGGGGAGGGGGGCTCTCCTGCCCCTCTCTCTGCCCAGCCAGGGTTTAGCCTGGAGCGCTGAGCCCCAGAAGGCCACTCCTCTGGCCTGGACAACCTCAGCAGGGTTGTGGGGGCTTAGAAGGAGCCCCGGATGGGGACAGGACCTAGGAGCAGGCCAGACCATACCACTGCCTTGCTGTGCAAACTTGGGCAAGACCTGTCCTCTTTGGGCCCCATCTACACGAGAGGGCTGGGCTGGATCACCCAGCTGCAGGGCCCTCGGACTCTCCTGGGAGCAAGTGCCTGCTTAGGGTGGAGGACCCATTTCCCCTCAGGACAGGTGTGAGCCCTGTCCCTGCCTGTGGCCCTTCCTCCTCCACAGTCCTGGTCACACTCCCTGGACCTGGGTGATCGGGCTAAGTGGTCTCTCAGTGACACTGTGGCTCTCAGAGGGGGAGCTAGCCCTCCTTGGAGAAGGCTTATTATCCCAACAATGCCCAGTGTCCCTGTAACCCCTACATTTGCAGTCTCTTGGGGCCCTGCTGCTTCTGACAATTCCACAATTCTTAGTTCTAAATATCAAAGAAAGGACAGCAGAGTAGAGGGCGCTGGAAAAGGGAGCCTCCCCAAAGAGCCTCCTACCCCAGCGCCTTGCTCACGGTGGCCACGCGAACACGTGCTTCTTGGGGTCATCACCCACTGATGTCTCACAATGGGTTTTCTGCAGATTTCAGCCCTGAAGGAGGTGGAGTGTGACTCCTGCAATTTCATTTCTCCACTGCCAAGTAACAGACTGCCCCGAGCAGCCATCCTATTATCGATTATATCACCAACCTATTATGCTGGGCTGGCTGGGCTCAGCAGGGCAGTTCTTCTGATCCCACTGCAAGCCTCCAGAGAGTCGCTGGGCTGTCATCTGTGGGCTCGACTGGACCCTGAGACAGCTGGGCTTCTCTCTGCTCCACACGATCCAAGAGCGCCTCTCGGGCCATCTTCCTGGAGGGGGCCTGTTTTTTGTAGATGGGGCACAGAGCTCCCCAAAGTGCAAGATCCTGGCAGCCCTCTGACAGGCCAGACCTGGAACTGGCACGTCTCTGCCACATTCTAGTCACAGGGTTGACTCCAAGGGGGAAGGACCGCTTGAGGGTGTGACCACCAGGAGGCCATAGTTCACCGGCATCTCAGGAGACTGCCCCATTGCCCACACCCATGGATGGGAGAATTGGGTGCAGGTGACTTATGTGATTTAACTCTTGATTCAATGAGCGGTGTCCTTGTAAGAGAAGAGACCCAGATGCATGTGCTCACACACAGGCTTGACGGAGGTCAAGAGTTAATGTCAGGAGTGAGCTGGTTGTGCAGCAGGCATTCAAATCCAGATTGCCCGGGCTCCCAACACAAGACTCTGCCACATCTTCAAGGAGAACTTTGGGGCACCCGGTGGCAGAGTTTCCCATAGCATTCAGAGGAAAGGGCAAATGGGGACGACGGGGTTGGGTCGTCGCTGGATGTGCTGCCTTGGGTCTCCTCGGCCTCCCGGCCTCCCAGGACTGTGGCTGTTTGCTCACAAAGAGCCCTGGCCACTGCTGCTGCTCTGTGCAGGCCCCCTGCCTCACTTGCACCATGGGGCCACCCCCTACCCGCTAAGGCCCCCGGTAGTTCTGGGGGTCCTCAGATGCCACCGTAAGGAAGCATCTGCCATCTCTCTCCTTCTTTGGCTGAGGCTTCTGCTGCTCGTGAAGCCGCAAGACGCTGCCACTGCCTTGGGTGGCCCTCATTCCAGCTGCCTCCTCCCGGCCCCGGGAGCTCCAGCAAGCCAACAACCCACAGCACGTCTCAGGGACTTCCCACAGTAGAGGCTGACTTCTCTCGCACGCCCGAGTCTGGCGTGGGCTGAGTGGGTGCTCGGCTCCACACAGTCATGCAGGGGCCCAGGCTCCTTCCACCGAATGGCTCCCATCTCTCCTGGGGCCCTGGGATCTGGGGAAGGAGGGAGGGTGGAGGAGGGTTTGACGGGCTGGACTTGCAGGCATGGGGGGTGGGGGCTGGGAAGTGTAGTCCAGCTGTGTGACCAGGAGGCACGTGCTAGACCGTCTCTGCTCCAAGCACCACCAATGCACACAGATTTCTGCATGCCAAAGCATAGATGTGGACAGACCTGGAGGGGAGGGCCAAAGGGTGAGTCCCAGAGAGGGCTGGAGGGGAGAAGCAATCCTTGCAAGAGACACAAGAAGACCTTGCCCTCTCTTACCACTGGCCCTTGGCCTGGGAGCCTGCAGCTGGCGCTCAGAGCAAGCTGAATCTGCATGCCAGGCTTCCCTTCCAGGGTTGAAAATGCCTTGCCTGCTGCCCTGTGGGACTCACACACTGGCCTTGGTGGCTTGGGGAGGCAAACCTGGATCCCAGACCAGCTGCTGCAGTTTCCAAACCTCGTCCCTGGGCAAGCCTGCCTGTCTACTTCTTCCCCCCGACCGCATACAGGT
Organism: Mirounga angustirostris; assembly: GCF_029215605.1. Classification (NCBI taxonomy): domain Eukaryota; kingdom Metazoa; phylum Chordata; class Mammalia; order Carnivora; family Phocidae; genus Mirounga; species Mirounga angustirostris. The sequence goes on from NW_026991713.1 coordinate 174,614,895, forward strand.
GTCACCAGCCGGCCCCACACACCAAAGTCACTGGAGTCCCCCGTGAACCTCGAACCTGACCCCTGACTCCAGCAGAGGAATGGAGTTCATTCCCGCCACCTCCCTGGAACCAGTTGGCATTCAGTCCTGGATATGAGCCCCAGTCTGTTTGTGCAGCGTGGGGCTGGAAATGAACATTTCTCCCAAAATAATAACATCAACAGCAACCTAATTCAAACCGAGCCCATGCGTGCTGAGAGCTTTCAGCACCTCCCTGGGAGGGCTGGAAACTGGGCCGATACTTGTGGGTAGAGCCGAGCCTCTCAGGGGGTTGGGCAGGCTGGCTGGGAACAGGGAGTGCAAATGTGCAGGGGCAGCGGAGGGACCTTCTGCTGGCACTCACTATCCGGAGAGCACAGCTCTGGGGTGCTGGTGGGTGTGTTCCACAGTAGCCTGCTTCTGGGGTAGGGGGGCAGCTCCTGGGGTTTCAAGCCAATAGCATCTGCTGAGCCCAGTGCTGAGAATCTGCCCATGGGGACCTGCCACACTCACGGGGGGGCAGGGGTGCTCCTCAGCTCCTGTCATCCGCCACGCTCAGGGTGTCCCTTGAGTTCTGGACCTTAGCGGCTGCGCGATGTGGGGGCATTAGTGCAGGTTCAAATCCTCGCCCTACCTCTTCTCTGTTGTGTGACCCTGAGCCTTGATTTTGTCATCCATAAAGTGGGGACGGTAGCAGCTACCTGTCTTGAGGGATTAGAAATCCCATGTGAACGCATCAACGCGTGGAACACTCCAGAGAGCATGGCTGTTGTCATGGCGATGAAGATGCTACGGAGATGGCTCCAGAAATGGCTCCAGACCTGGTCCCCGCCATGCTCCCCTCCCCCACCTCCTGCCTGGCCCTGCCCAGCTGGATCCCAAGAAATAAAAGGAATGGGACCTGCCTCCTCCAGATTAGTTATTTTCAGAAAATCTTTCTGGGTGCCATATTCATCTTTCCTGGGTCTCATCTGCGAAGTGAGTGGTGGGGACCACCTCGGGCTCAGAAGCATTGGGGTGCTATACCCCAAACATCAAAGAGCCTTTGAGTGAAGATGGGAGCAGGGCCTACCATTAGGCCCCCAAAGCTGACTCTCGGGGGGGGGGGCAGTGCGGGACACTTCTAATTCGATAAGCTCTCCAGGTCACTAGGAACCACTGGCCAGGTGACAGCACAGGGGTCAGCTACATTACTGCAGGTGTGGCGTTCTACACCTTTAGGACATGCTCATGCCTCAAACAGAACTGCAGACTGCCGCTGTCCTGGGATAGCTCTTAGGGACCATCCCACCCTCATCATGCAGAGAAAACTGAGGACCAGGGACAGGGAAGGACAGGCTTGAGCTGCAGTACATGGTCTTAAAAAGGCTCTGTGGACACAGAGCTGCCTGTCCCTCCCTCGTGGTCTTCAATCCAGACCCAGTGCCCCCTGTCCTGCCCACCTCTGTCCCTACATGTGCAGTGACTGGTCTGTATATTGCTCACACCCTCCGCCAGCCTCTGACACAGCTGGACACAAAGAACGGATGCAGCATGTGGCCTTCTTGTGTGGCATTGGCCTTGATGCCTCCCTAGAGCCCTTAGTTCGAAACATAATCTCCAGTGACAGGTGCCCAGGGCTATCTCTGCCTGGTGGTTTATTGAGACAGAGTGGGGATTATTCTTGCAGACCCCAGGGTGGGCTGCCTCAGCACGAGGACACCTGGGACCACGGGTTCTGGGTTTGCCCAGACAAAAAGAGGGTGCCCATCCTGGAGAGAGCAAAGCCCCTTAACCACTACTGAGTTGCTTTATTCATTTTTATTGTGGCAAAATACACATAAAATTTGCTGTTTTGACCATTTTTAGGGGTGCAATGCAGCGGCATTAAGCATGTTCACATTGTTGTGCTACCATCACCAGCATCCATCTCCAGAAGCTTTTCATCTTCCCCAAAATGAAAGTCTGCACCCATTACACACTGACTCCTTGTTCCTATCTCCCCCAGCCCTGAGCAACCACCATTCTCCCTTCCGTCTGTATCTGACAACTCTGGGGACCTCAGACGAGTGCAATCACACAAGATTTGTCTTTCTGCGACTGGCTCATCCCACCTCGCACTGTGTCCTCAAGGTTCATCCATGGTAGAGCACATGTTCGAATTTCCTTCCTTTTTAAGGTGGAATAACGTTCCATTATACGGATAGACCACCGTTTGTTTATCCACTGGTCTGTTGATGGACACCTGGGTTGTTTCCTCCTTTTGGCTCATGTGAATAACAGTGCTAGGAGCAAATATTTTTCAAGTTCTGGCTTTTAGTCCTTTTGGGTACATATCTAGAGATGGAAGTGCCGGGTCACATGGTAGTTCCATGTTTACCTCTCGGAGGGAGCGCCATCCTGTTCTCCATGGCGGCGGGCACAGGACATTACAGTGAGGGGGGAGAGGAAGATTCAGAGGCAGGGAGCACGGGCGTCACCTGGCAGTGCTGGGGAGCTGCTGGCACCCAGACCTCATCCCTACTCCGCACCTTCTCCCAAGCAGCTTCAGTTTGCAGCCATCTCTGGAGCCCCTGGGCTCCCCAGGGTGGATCCTGGTCCCTGCACTCTGCCATCTCGCGGGAGGCCTCCCAGGCCTGGCTGGGACCGCCACAATGTGTGCGCATGGGTGGCCGGGCCTCCTGAGAGATGGAGACGGTCCAAGAGCTCACCTGTGTGCTGAGGGCTGGCCAGGCGCTGGGGATCCAGGAAGCACCTCTGGGGGTCCTCTCCCCTCAGCCCTGGACACCTCCCTGCCACGACTGCCCCTCCTGGCAGGTGTCTATGGGAGTCCAGGAGCCTCCGGTTTTCCAAACACGGGAGTCCTTTCTTCACTCCTGTCCCCTCCAGCCCACCACCTGCTCATACATGGGCACCGTCCTCCTGAGCTCAAGCCAGTGGTGCCCTTCTCCCTCCCAAGGATCCTCTTTATCTCAGGCACTTGTGAGGACCGCCTGAAGCCTAGTTTTGCTTTCCCAGGAATCACGACTTGACTTTGGCCCACTTGCAGGGAATCTGTTCTCTGCTCACCAAGACACACCTGGTTAAGTGTTGCTTTGCCCGATTAACTGTCTGGTTCTGCTAACTCATTCTGCTATTCATACAAGTCCTTCCCACTCGCCAGCCTCAGTTTCCCTACTTGTAAGGTGAGGAGGGAGACTCCAATTCTCTGTGATGCATCCTAACTCTTTCTCCTTGACTAAATAACTTGACTTTTAATGATTATTATGTTTAGTATGATTTCATTTCTTTTTCACGGAGAACTCTCACAATGGCATTACTCACCCAGCCTTCCATAGGTTGGCACAATGTGACCTGCTCCAATGACTCTGGGTCACTGTTTCTGATGCTATTGTTTCGGATGGGGTGGTGCTGGTATTCCTCTGGGTGCAAGAGCACCAAAGGCTGGTAGAGCTACGAGACAGGTTTGTGTTAGGAAGAGAGAAAAAAAGAACTAATGCTGGGAAATAATACTGTGTGCCAAATTCTTCACCCCCTCTATCAGCGGTCTATTGCTTTGTAACAAATTACCCCAAGAGTAGTGGTTTAAGACAACACACATCTATTATCTCATATTTTACTGTGGGTCAGGAATCTGAGCACAGCCTAGCTGGGATGTTCAGCTCATAGCCTTTTACAGTGATCAAGGTGTGGCCCAGGGCTGTGGTCCCATCCAAAGGTTCAACTGGGGTGGGTCCACGTCCACATTCAGTCACTTGGCTGTTGGTAGGATTCCGTTCTCTGAGGGCCTCAGTTCCTTCCTGGCTGTTGACCAGAAGCTGCCCTCTGTTCCTTGCCATGTGGTCTCTCCATAGGGTGGTTTACAAGATGGCAGCTTGATTCCCGTGGAGCAAGGCAGGGACAAAAGTTGACAAGCAAGGTGGAAGTCATGGTCTTTTTGTATCCTAATCTTGGAAGTGACAGCTCATAAATTTTGCCATGTTCTATTTTTTTTTCTGAGAAGTGAGTCACCAGGTCCAGCCCACACGCAAGCAGAGGGGATTTCACAAGGGTGAAATCTCATAGGCTGCCCACCATACTCCCCATCATGTAGGATTTATTATCTTGAGATAAGGCTCCAGGCTATGCCCTGATGCATCCTGGTCCTGCTGGATGCAAACCCAGGCTTGCTGGTTTCGAGGCCCATGCTCTTCTTTTTACCTCTACTGATCCCCCTTTCACACTCAGCCGTGACTGGGGGACTTCGACCTTCACAGGGTTCCTGTCCCCTCTGACCATCCCACACTCGCTACATCAGAATCTTCCCTGCACACGTAACACTGAGTGTACATGGGCCTAAGGTGGAAGCCGGTGCAGCAGTCTGGACCCCTCGAATCCTTACGCCACACAGTGCATATCGTGCGGGGGGCAGCCTGGCTGAGCACCTCCAACGCCGTAGGCATGCTCTTGATCTCCACGTGGGGCAGGACCGATCCACATGTGCTGGGCGCCAACAGAACAGCCCTGCGGCCAATGACAGTTGGGAGCTGGAGGAGAGCTTGCTGACTTCTGTCTACTTTCTATCTGACTACTCTAGGAAACTCATGTAAATGGAATTGTACAGAATTTGCCTTTCTGTGACTGGCTTATTTCACTTAGCATAATGTCCTCAAGGTTTGTCTGTATTGTGGCATGTGACAGGACTGCCTTCCTTTTTAAGGCCGAATAATATTCCATTGTGTGGATGGACCACATTTTGTTTATCCACTCATCTGCTGATGGACATGTGGGTTGCTTCCACCTTTTGGCTCTTGTGAATAATGTTGCTAGGAACATGGGTGTACAAATATCTCTTTGAGACCCTGCTTTCAAGTGTTTTGGGTAAATACCCAGAAGTGGAATTACTGGATCATATGGTAGTTCTATTTTTAATTTTTTGAGGAATTCATCCACTTCTTGCATGCATTGCCATTTATGAATTTGCAGGGGAGCCAGGTGCATGCGGGAAGAGTCTAGCATTTCTTTCAAAAGGCGTTGGCAGCATGGCTCCGGGCCGGGGAGGTGGGCGAGGCCCATCTGCCTTCTCACTTTCTTCAGGCATTGCTGGTAAAAGCTGACACTTTGATCTCATCAAATTTCCAAGAGAAAGAAAAAAGGAGCTTTGATGGGTAGGCAACATGACACAAAGCCTCCTCTGGAGAAATCTCATGATTTGGGGAAGAAGAAAGTTGGAGGGGAGTTTGCCTTTGTTCCATTCTTGTACAATTCAGGTCCTGAAGCTTCACCCCAAATACTGGTTTGTGGCTTTTGAGATCCACCAGGCAGGATGGGAAGAAGTAGTAATTCCATTATTCAAAGTGTGGCTTAGTGGGGGCAAGAACCCAGTTCTGTGCATAATGAACACATGTGGTGATGGTTGGGGCATCGCCCTTGTAAAATGCACCAAGTCAAACTGTCTGGACTCAAAATAACTGTTTTCATATACACAGGCCCCCTGGGAAGGGGGAATCCACTGCAATCCAACATTTAAATGTTAAAAAAAAAGTCTTAGTTGTGTTTGGGGGGGGGGGCAGAAAATTATCACCAATTTGCTGACAGTTTTGGAAAGTATCTTCCAATTGATACAATGCATTAAGTTTCAGGGAAGACAAGGACAACCATGTGTGATGGGAAGGAAGGCCAATGAAGGCCAAGAAGACCCCACTTTGGACACAACTAGCATAGAAAAGCCTGTCTTGGGTTTGGGCAGATTTAAAAATCTGTGGGGAGGATGGGAGACCACCAGAAAAATGGCCAGAAGCTGCTCTGAAATCTTCTTGCTTTGCAATGAATCTGATGCACCAAGAAACCTCTTCCTTCTGATCCTTCTGTCAGGCTGCTGGGTCCTGAATGGAGCCCAGGAGCCTGCCTCCTGCTTTTGGGGCAGTGCCCTTCCTGGGTAAACAGTCCTGAGGGCCTCTCGGGGTATCCCAGGACGAAATCTTGCCAACAGGTTCAGGTCAGAAAAAGAAAGTGAGAGGGGCAGAAATTGATTGCCTCCCTGCCCCTTGACCCAGTGGACTCCAACACAGGGAGGAGCACAGACACAGGGCAGTGACACCATGACCCCAACATGGGCTGGAGGTTCTACCGACATTCCATGATCCACTCCAGCCGTTGGCCAGAGCCGTGGGGCAGCGGGCCTGGGATTCCCGCCTCAAGGCCACATTAGCCCATCACTGGAAGCTCTAGGGAGATCCAGGCTTGCACAAGGCTGCAAACTGTATTCTTTTCTCTCTGGAACAATCAACTATGAAGCCCAGGATGGCTTCCTGGTGGAGAGAAGGGCTGCCTTGGGAAAGATGCCAGAACTCTGCAGCGTTTCCTATACTCGGTCTCTGCTTACCTTCTCAGCTACCCTGAAGAAAGGAATCATACCCACTGCTGCTTACCAACCACTTTCAATGTGTCTGGCGGTCTCTATGCAGCATTTCGTTTGATATGGACTGAATTATGTGCCCCCCAAATTCATATGTCAAGATCCTAACTCCAGGATCTCAAAATGTGACTATGTGAAAACAGGGTCCCTATCTATCATCTATCTATCTATCTATCTATCTATCTATCTATCTATCTATCTATCTATCATCTATCATCTATCATCTATCTATTTTTAGTAGGCTCCATGCCCAGTGTGGAGCCCAACATGTGGCTGAACTCACAACCCTGAGATCAAGACCTGAGCTGAGATCAAGAGTCAGACGCCCAACCGACTGAGCTGCCCAGGAGCCCCAAAGACAAGGTCTTTAAAGAGGTGATTAAGTTAAAATGGAGTAATTAGGGTGCATTCTAATAAATCCATTATGATCGGTGTCCTTGTAAGAAGAGATTAAGATGTGGACACACACACACAGAGACCATGTGAGGACACAGGCAGAAGATGGCCATCTATAAGCCATAGAGAGAGGCCTCAGAAGGAACCAATCCTGCTGACACCTTGATCTTGGGCTTCCAGCCCCCAGGCTGTCAGAGAATGTATTTATGTTGTTCAAGCCTCTCAGTCTGTGGTACTTTGTTACAGTGGCCCGAAAGAAAGAGTATTTTAACCATCAGAAGAGCCCAGGGGGGTGGAAGGAAGAGGTTTGGTGAGGTCAGACCCCTGCTAGGGACCCTGCAGGCTCCAGCAGAGTTGGAGTTTTGTTTCCTGGGATTGTTTCAAGCTGGACAGGCGGCAGCTGGACTGACTGGGGTCTCCCTCCACCTTGATCTGTGGCTGAAGTTGTGTCTCCTCCTGCCATGCCCCAAAGCACTGTCTGTGTCCTCAGTGACCATTTGGGTCAGATCACTGCCTTCGCTCCTTCCAGATTCATGAACTGCAGGCAGCAAGAAGGACAACAGGGCAGCCAGGCCAGGGTCCGAGCCCACAGCACTGCTTAGGTCAGGGAAGCACCAGCTAGAGGGTCTCTGGAGAGTCCTGGGCACTTGATAGAAGCCAGTGGCGGGGCTCAAAGGCTAAGGGATGGGGCCAGAACACCATGTCTCATCTCAGTGTGGGGGTCTGCACCCACTAGAGGCGGTGGCATGGGTATAACCCAGATAGGGCCCGTGTGCGGTCCACACTGAGCCCTTTGCTGAAGAAGGCCAGACCTCTGGCTGCTTGCTGTGAAAATTCCAAGTGATTTCAAGTCCTACCTTAGGAAGTCTCTACTGGTGGAATTTTTAGTTCACATTCGTTTCTGGACACACACCCCCCCTCCGGGGGTCACCCCTGATGGGCATCCGGTACCTTCAGCCTGTGCCACCATCCCCATGATGCCTACCTCCCCAGGAGCTCCAAACATTGTCTCCTTTCCAGAGATCCTAAAACCCCATCAGTAATCAGCGTCCCCATGTGTTCAAGAGAAGGCAGGGAACTCCTCTCTCTTCTTGGGTCGTGTCATTTTATTATCTGTTGGCCGAGTTGCTTTCCCTCTGCTTCCTGAAGACTGCATCATTGTGTGTGCGTTTGATATGTGATTTCTTTCCTGGGCCTGGATGCTGGGTGGGAAAGTCAAAGACTGTGACTTCCCCTCGGAGAAGAGAGAGCACATCCACTGCGTGGCCCCAAGAATCTGTCATAACACATCAGGCACAATTTACTCCATGGAGTTTGGAATGGAAAAAAATTGCTTACACATTTGTATTTCAGTCAAGTGCAGGCTGTTCCTTCATCTGTAATATCATCTTCAAATAAAAAGGAGAGTGTTGGACATCCCCCTCCTCTCTCTCTCTCTCTCTAACACACACACACACACACACGTTGCAGGTGTTGAGGTATTTAAAAAAGCAATGTGCTGGGCATCAGATCTAGCCAAGTTTGAACCCTGGGCCCACCACCTACTTGTTATATGCATAACCTGACTTGTACAAAACTGACCTGATAATTAGCTTAAGTGAAGGAGGATTTACTGGAGGGACAGGTGACAGTGACTGGAGGAGCCAGGATGGAAATGGACAGGAGGCAGGGAGCTCAGCAGGACCAAGGAAGCAGGGACGGTTGTGACAGCCTGGGAGAGGGCCGGTCACAACTCAGGCACCGTCCCACAGCCCAAGGCTGACGAGACCCGGGAGTCAGAGCCAGATGGACGAGCCTGGTGGTCTTCCTCTGCCCCTGCTGATCTGGGGAGGAGAGCTGGGGGGTCCAGTGCCTTGGCCATCATGGTGGGGGGCAGGGACAGGTAGGGGAGGCATGACGCAGGACTGACAAAAGAAATGGCAAATGCCAACACAGTATGTGGCTGCCCAGAGCTCTAACGGAGGGTTCAGAATCTTGGCACCATGATGGATCATGGGGGTCTGTAAAGGCCCTGAAACGGCGTGTACAGGAAAGAGCCTATGAAAGCATGCAGCCATGTGCATCTATGGGACGAGGGCATCCATGGCTCTCATCAGGGTCTCAGAGCCAGTCTGTTGCCACCACTCTCCCCAAGAAGGCTCAGAGTCACTGCCTGAATCACCCCCATGGCCACCTGGGGCCTCGCCCACAGCACACCTGTGTGAGAGGGTCTGCCTGCCCCCACATGTCCCCACACTCCATTCCTCACACAGCAGCCAGAGCAGCCCTTGGAAAAGTCACAGAGCTCAGCATGCCCCACTCCGGCATGAGACGCCCCCAAGTGTTCACTTTCTCTTAGCTAGAATCCGTACTTTCCTCCATGAACAGCAAGGCTCCTGATGATCCTGCCCCTTCTCAATTTCTGTGTACATTTTGCCCTACACTCTTTGCTCCAGCCTCTCATGATCCTCTGGGTGCCCCATCTTGGGGAGACCAACACTCCAGATACCAGTGCCATGGGGCTTCCCAGGACTTGGGACTTTCAGTGCTAAAACTGGGACAGTCCCCGCAAACCAGGACAGCTGGTCACCCTAGTTCCCTTCTCTCCTGCCCTTGGGAGCTCTGCTCCCTCCTCATTAATGACCAACCACCCTACCCACAGCAATTTGGGTGCCCCTCATCTGTGCACCCACATGGCCCCATTCTTCCTGTCCTAACGCCCACCCTGCTGTACTGAAATTGCTTATTTAATCATCTCTCTTCCTGCTGCCTCATTCACTGCAGCATCCCTGAACCAAACGTATGATCTAAATTAGCTGAATAATGTGTGTGGTCGGGGCAGAAAGGAGCAGATGATTCCACAATGAGCAACCCTCATGTCCCCTCCCTGCCTGGGGACCCACCTTACAGGGGGCAGCTCTCTGGTTCTGGGGTCAGTGAGGAACATCTGACTGCCAGCAACAGACAAAAAAATCTGAATACAGTAAGCCCCCCTCCTCATTAGGAGGCTTGAGGTAGCTCGGAGTTGAAGGTGAAGCAGAAGGAGGTTCCCCACAGGAAAATCACCCGGCTGGTGGAGTATGGCAGGGCTCACGTTTGACAACCTTGGGATTCAAATTTCAGGGATGCGGCACTGGATCAGCATCTTGGCCAGAGCAGGTGGGGGCATTGTGACTGACGTTCCCATGGTATTAGTACACTATGGACTTGTACACCATTAAAAATACCCCAAACCGGGGGCGCCTGGCTGGCTCAGTCAGTAGAGCATGGGACTCTTGATCTCAGGGTTGTGAATTCGAGTCCCACGCTGGGTACAGAGCTTACTTAAAGAAAAATAAAACAGACTGACTTACACACCAGAAATGTATTGTCTCAGAGTTCTGGAGGCTGAAGTCCAAGATCAAGGTGTCAGCGGGGCCATCTTCCCTCTGCAAGCCCTGGGGGAGGCCCATTCCAGGCCTGTCTCCCAGCTTCTGGTAGTTTCTTGCCTTCACGTGGTGGTCTCTCTCAGTGTGTGTGTCTCTGTCTGAATTTCCCCCTTTGACAGGGACACCAGTCATATTGGATTAGGGGCCCAGCTACTCCAGTATGACCTCACCATAACTAATGACATCTGCAGTGATCCTATTTCCAAATAAGGTCACATGCTCAAGTACTGGGGGTCAGGACTTCAACATACCAATTTGGGGAGGGGGAGACAATTCAACTTATAACACCCACCGAGAGAGAGAGTACAGAGAGCAAGGGGGTCCCTCATAACAAAGTGAAGGTGCCACCCCCAGAAGAAGGGAGAATGAATGCTGGGTGGCTCCACACCACAGCTGCCCTGGTGGCTACAAGAGACCCCCTAGCCGATCAGGTCACCAGATGGCGGAGGGCCATGGTGTCAATCAACACCTTTCTCCCACACCTCAGGGCGTAAGAACACAGACTTCAGTCAAGTCCCCCCGGGGCAACCACTTAGTGGGCATTTCCTGAGCACCTAGAGCTCTGTCCAGCTCTGTTCAGGCACTTGGGCTACAGCAGTAAAGAAACCAGATGAAACCCCCACCCTCTGGAGGCTTCCACCCGGAAACCTCTGATGAGCCCCTTCCAGAGGCAAGTGGGGCCTCACCTTTCCCACCAGGGTCCTTCCTGCTGTGGTTTCAGTGCTCAGAGATGAGATCCCTACGACACTTGTCCTGGGGGGACAATGGCCACCGGGGGCGTCAGCCCCTACCCCCACCTCCTCCATCTGGGGTCCCCCTCCCACCCTCACCCCGTGTCTTTCTTTGTCTCAGGAACTAAAACAGGAGGTGAGTTTATCAGACACAAATTGCTCAAGGACCTCATTCATTTTGTGCAGTAATTAAATAGAAGCTGCTTGGAAATACGATTATAGATGGGCCCATCAAAGCAAATTAAATCTTTGAAGAGTAATGGCCTAATTAGCTTCCAGATTCTGCCATTTTTAAAAATCCAAATGCCCTGTTGTCCCGAACCAGGAAATATCGGGGCCCAGCTGTGAAAGGCATCAAAGGTGGCTGTGGGTGCTGATGTGTCAGGGATGAGGGGCCGCGGGTATAGACCCGTTTCTCAAGACTAACCTGGCTGGTCAGACTTCTGTTCCTCGTTTAGTTATCTACTTGCTTCACAGTGGACTTTTTCAGTGGACATTTACGTATAAAGTATGCACTCGGGAGCCTCGGCGCTCAAGCTCCTGGCCGCCCCCCTCCCGCCCTGCTCTCCTACCCCAGACTCGGCCTCCTCCCTTTCCTTCTTAAAGCTGCCCCCACGCATCTGTCCCGGTTCCTCAAGACCAAGCCTGTCTCTGCTGCAGTCTGCCCCACCCCGACCCTCCTCACGTTCGCCGTGTTCCCACTGACCTTGGCGAGAAGACAGATGAGGTTCTGGAAAGTTCTGGGATGTATGGGCCTGTCTCAGGTCCTGTCCCCGTCTGAGCCCAGACTCTGCATAACGGATGGACCCCTGGGCCTCGGGCTCCACTCCGCCTTGCTCCCCCAGGGTGGGACGCCCCCCGCCAGGGTTGGAACCGCGGCCTTCGGCTGTCACCCTCCCACTCCTCTCTCTGAGTAGCAGCACCAGACTTCCCCACGCGGAACGGCCACGTGGTCCAGGCCTGGCCAATCAGAACACTTGATCTCCCTGGCCAAAGTGATTGGCCAGCGTTGGGCACGTGACCCAAGCCAAGCCAATCAGAAACAGCGTTCCAAGCGGGTTTTCCCACAGACTGGCTGAGCCGGAAGTTGGCGTGCGGCGAGCCTCCCGGAGGGTGGGCAGCTCTCGGGAAAGTCGAACCCTGGGCCGGAGCCCTGGACCCGCCTGGGTCGGGAGTGAGGCCTCCCTGGGCTTTTCGGTTACTGCGTGAGCCTCTCGTTTTTCACGTCTGCCGGTTTGAGTTGGAATGCTGGCAATTGAAAATGCTGTAGATTGCAAGCTTCTGCCTGTCAGCGTTGCCAACCCATCAGGCCCAGTTGCCAGCACATTGCCAGCCTCGCGGGGCTCCCCCGGGGCCCCCATCTTTGCCCTCTCTCCCCCAGAGAGTGGCTGTTTTGGAGCTTCATCCCTATAGGTCCCCTCACAAGCAGATAGGCCTCCCTCTGCACCCCCAAGAGTGGATGCTATGACCCATGTTCGAATTGTATTAGGAGAAACGTTTGTGGGGAAAAAATGGGGAGGAAGTCAGGAAAAGCTGGGGGCCTGGTCCGCCCACGTGCAAGGCAGACCCCGAGGGAAGGCAAGAGTGGGGGAGAGGATGTGGGGTGGAGCATCCGAGATGCTATATAGTTTAAGGGAGTCTCAGCAAGGCTGCTGGGGAGGCATGGAGCCCCCATCTCCCACCCTGTCACCCTCCGTCACCAGCTGGGAGCAGGGGGTCCGGAGCCATGGGGGCCCTGGGTCAGTCCTGCTCCCTGTAGGGAGAGGTCTGTGAGGAGACTCTCAGGCTGGGGGTCTCAGCCCTCCCTGCATGGGATCCCCAGGCTGGACCCTGAGGACCAGCTGAGTTTCAGGGCACAGAGCCTGAATGGCTCCTGATGGGGACCCTCTGTGGGCCAGGGTCAGCTCTGACTCCACGGCAAACTCTATCTGATGAGGCTTGTCTGTTGCTAAAAAAGGACTTGGGAGCCCCACTTATTGTCTGTGTAGTCCCCACGTTGGGCATGACTTGTTGAGCTCAGTGTCTTTGGCTGTAAAAGTCTCTCCAGGGGTGTTGTGTGGATCGAAGTCACTCACTCACTCATTCATTCTTCATTCATGTGTTCATTTGCTCATTCACTCTCTTGCTAGGCCCTTTCTGTGGCCAACTGGAAATGTGGAAATTGGAGTGAATGAGTGGGTTTGGGGCACTGCCATCACGGAGCTAGAGTCCAGTGGGGAAGACTGAGAAAAAGCAAAAAATTAGCAAAATGATTACCACTTCATGATCAAGAGGGATTCACTGTGTGTGTGCATGGTGGGATGAGAAGGGGAGAGGGAAGGGACACTCCCTGGGACAGAGTTACCTCTTCTCTGAAGAGGTAACATTTATAGCTGACATTCAAAGGATCAGGAATGAGCCCCAGAGTGTGAGGAAGGGGGGTTATGAACGAAGGAGAGGCTGATCCTCTACGCTCTGGGCCTGGAGAGCTATAGTTTGTGGTGTGTAGGCCATAGAACCAACAGCCCTCCAGGGGTGGTGAGAAAGCTAGGCTGGTCCTGCCTACAGGGGAGAGCCCTTTGAGATGCAACCAGGGTGCCCCATGTTAGCTGGCATATGGCAGAGAGAGAGGCAACAGGGCTGGCCTCCAGCAAGAAGAGTGCCCAGCCTAGAGGCCCCAGAGCGTTCCTTTGGCCAGAGCCTGGAGCTATCCACCTCCTCCTTGTCAAGTCATCATAGATAAGAAGACACAACCACCCCTGATTTAATAAGAGCTTGGGGGAGGCAAAAATACTGCATTGGAGATGGTCACTGGTTTCGAGATACATGCAGATTTCAGGAACATTAAAATATGGGAGGAAATGGAATCTTAGAATCGAGGAAATACAGAGATTGAAATCCCCTCAGTAGTGGGGTAAATTGTGGCCCTCTCCAAAGATATATCCAAGTTTTAGCCCCCCATAACCTGAGAATATGCCCTTATTTGGAAAATGGATCTTTGCAGATGTAATTAAATAAAGGATCTCGGGATGAGATCATCCTGGATCAACGGAGTGAGCCCTAAAGGCAATGACAAGTGTCCTTATAAGAAACAGAAGAGAAGACACAGGCTCATGGGGGGAAAGAGGCAGAGATTGAAATGATGCTCTTACCAGCCAAGGAACACCAAGGATTGCTGGCAACATCCAGAAACCAGGAGAGGGAGAGAGGCATGGAACGGATTCTCCCTCAGAGCTGCCAGAAAGAACCAACCCCGCTGACACCTTGACTTTGGACTCCTAGTCTCTAGAACTACGAGAGGGTAAGTTTCTGTTTTTATAAGCCACCCAGTTTGTGACAATTTGTTACAGCAGCCTCAGGAAACTCGTACCGCCTCTAAGATGGGGAACAATTTCCCAGGGTTTCCAGAGGCTTTCTAGAATGGGCTCTACGTGCACAGATGACACAGCAAAGAGGGCTCAGAAACTAGTAGGCAGGGAGGCCTGTGTACCCAGGGCCCTTGGGGTACCCTGCATGGCTCACTGCTCTCTTGAGGGCAGGCCGGGCCAGGGTTGGGCTAGGAAATGACTGTTCCTGGAAGCATCTGGAGTGGCCAGCTGAGGCAGGAAGGCATCTCCAAGACCCTACTTCCCCACTTTCTTCATTCTGAGGCGGGACCAACAGACACACATGATGAAGTTAATACTGGACCCTGATGGAGGTCCCACCATATGCCAGTGTGTATGTGTACGATCTCCTGTAAAGCTCACCAGCAAGAGGATGTGCTGTCATTGTCCCCACTTTATAGCTAAAGAAGTTGACCACAGAGACATCAAGTAACTTGCCCAAGGCCACACAGCCGACAAGAGGCAGAGCCTCCTATCTCCATGGCAGTACCAGGGGTGTTAGGCCTGGAGAGGCTGCTAATGACCTTCGCGGGGCTGTTCCTGGAGACCTTCCTTCCCCTCCCCTGGGCATCAGTTGCTTCACCAGAAGGAGGGGTGCTGGAATCCAGGTTCTTAAGCAAGGTGTGTGCCAAAACCATCGGGCAACTTCTGCAAAACCCAGCCAGGCCTCACCCTGTGAGCGGGGATCATTAGCGTGCATTTTGTACAAGTTCCCTGGGTGACGCTCCCAGGGTGAGTCTCGAGAACCCCCGACCGGGAGAATCCTCTGATCCTCCCAACACCCCAAATTCCTCCCCATGAGGCAGCTGGAGTGGAGAAGGTTTGATTTATTCGTGTTCATTACGGGTTAGGTTTGCAGAGCTGCGGGGAGGATCGGCTGGCAGACCGGGCTGCAAGTGAAAGCCAAACACATTCTAAATTATGAAATGCACAAAAACCCCCGGAAACCAGGCTCTTTCATTCAGATCCGGAGGACTGGATGCCGTATCCTTGGCAACGTGGTTCGAGAGAAACAAGTCCTTCTCCCGCCAGTGTGGAGAGGCCCAGGCTTCCATCTTGGGGCCTCGCTTCAGCCTCCTGCTCCCACACTCCCTCTGGATCAACCTTGCGTGTGGCTGTTGATTTGTGGGCCTGGGAGGGAGGCCAGCAAACGGTGCGATTTGAGAAACTTTCTGGACACAGCGAGAAAAATGCAGACCTAAGAGTCACGTTGATCTCATTTCCGCAACTGTTGCAAACCAATTCCCATTCCCCAATTTCCTTAATCTTTTTGATAAATGGGGCCTGTAATTACATCTCCTTTCGAGATGTCCAACAACAAAAACTCTAAGCCTGGGAGGTAAAATAGTTGCTTTGTCATCGCATTATTCAAAGGCGACAAGGAACACGTTCAGGATAAATTTTGCTTTACATTTAATTTACTCCGTATTGATTTTCATCAGTGTGATTTAAGCAATTACCTCTGAGCTAATTTTAGTTAAAAAGAAGTTAAAAGTTATACAACGTAGACATAAAGATCTCGAAGCTTCATGATGGATAGAGCCATAGAGACTGGGCGCCTCGCTGCTGGGTGCCTTGTGCCACATGCCTCCATTTCCACAAGTAACGATCTGATAAAATGGTCCAGGTTGTGGGGGGCAGGGGCAGCCACCGTGGAAAGAGTGAGCCCACCGCCCACAAATGGTGGATGCCCTGAAACGCAGAAGTTGCCTGATGGTTTTGGCACACATCTTGCTTAAGTGTCCCGAGGTGGGAGGGAACTGGGTTCCTGTGCCTCCCCAACAGAGGAGACAGGTCACCAGCGATGTCTCCAAGTCAGCAGTGAAGAAAGCAAACCGAACCCCTCGGTGTGCTTTCCCTTGGCCCCCATCCTGCGCAGACCCACTGCGTTCATTCCGTCTGCAGTACTCATGAGCACCTGCTCGCTGCCAGACGGACAGGTCTCCCTTAGCTCTGTCCCTTGCCAGGTACGTTGGGGGTGGTCGGGAAGGCTCCAGGACCTACGGAGAAGGCCAATTTGATGCACAAAGAAGGAGGAAGGGGGAAGGATACGAGAACTGATCAGATACAAGGAAAAGAAGAGCAGGCAAATGGGGGAAAGGCAAACCCAGGTGGCCCCCCTGGGGGACTCCGAGCTCGAGCTCGGAGCTCTGCTCTACAGGACACCCTGCCCCCTTAGTGTGCGGGTGGATGGGGCGTGTCCGGGAGGCACAGGCTTCGGAATAATGTTTAGGAGAGGTGTGGTCCCAGGAAGGAAAGGGGAGAAAGCCTGGATGTAAAATAACAGTAACTCCAGGTGCGATTTATTGAGCTCTGTTGGGAAAGGCAGAAAGGGAAAGCTCTGTTGGTCCCCGCTTGGTCACATAAGGATAGACCCTGGCTTGGAACACTTCTTTCCCAGGAGGGAGGGAGACCACACAGCCCGTGTAGACCCTATTGCCTCACACGGGAGGACCTTTAGCTATTTCAGACCCAGTGTGTGCTCCTTTGTCCCATTGAAGTGGGTGGGCCAGTGGCCGTCAGGCATGCCCGCAGATGTCTGTATTTTAGACCCCACTGTATGCAGGGACTCGGGACAGGTCAGGTCCTTTCCGCTGCAGCAGGAAGTGGGGTGCGTGCGGCCACCCTGCCCGAGCCAGCTGTGGAGTAGGTCCACGGGGCACGGATGTCCTGCAAGGGGCTGGCGCTTATGCATTCGGTCCTCTCCAACCTCGCCTGCAAGTCAGCCCTGCACCACTTGAGCCTGGCGCGTGTGTCCTCTGTGCTCACCTCTTCTCATCTTGATCATGCACTGGTCTCTTCCCTGGGAGGCACTTCCTGCCTTTAACCTTGACCGTAGGCACCGCCTGGCCGCCCAGGGAGGCATGAGACAAGCACCTGCTCCAGTCCTCACATGCACCGTGGCTGGCGGAAGTGCTCCTGTTCGTCACACAAAGAAACTGAGGCTCGGGGAGGGATGTGGCTCGAGGTATCACGAGAATCTCGTGAATACAGTCAGCATTGGGTGGTGCGAAAGGCAGAAGGTGCCCTTCAGGTGGGGCTCGTGGGAGACCTGCAGGGAGGGAGCCACCAGGAGCAAAGGGCAGGGGCGGGGGTGATCCACGAAGGGAGGGCA
This sequence comes from Mirounga angustirostris, assembly GCF_029215605.1. Lineage (NCBI taxonomy): Eukaryota > Metazoa > Chordata > Mammalia > Carnivora > Phocidae > Mirounga > Mirounga angustirostris. The sequence goes on from NW_026991713.1 coordinate 174,632,303, forward strand.
GGGTGGGAGGGGGGCTTTGACCTTTTCTCTCTTAATGTCTCGATCTCTAAGACAGTTCAGAGGCTCGGAGGAGGCCAGGCATGCTAGGGAGGGTCTCCACTGACCCGCAACCCATTGCTCCTTAGCCAAACCTCTACCTGGCTCTGCAGGGGTCCGACTGGCCAAGTCCCAGGGAGTGGGGAGAGAGTGGACGCCTGCCCCCACCCCCACAGCCCAAAGAGGAGAACCATAGAAGCTGGATCCTGGCCATGCAGGAGTGGGCCAGCTTTCTCTGACCGAGGGCAGGCGCATGTGGCCTCCCAGGCGGGGCTTGCCTCATCCCCAGGGACATCTTTGAATCAAGAGAGGAGGCATCCAGGTGGGGGTGTTCCACCTACCAGGCCTCGTGGGCACAGGGCCTCTGCACTGCAGCCTTTTCCAAGGCAGAGAGAACATTTGAAACGGGAGAAAGCCAACATGGGCTGTGCAATACGGAAAAGAAATTGCAAAATCGTAATCAATACAAGTTTAATTACACCTCTACACAATGTCACATCATGGCCGCTGGTTGGCAGGGAGGTGGTGTGACTCCTGTGTTGTTGGACATAAGCGTCTTTAAGGAGGAGCCCAGGGGCACTCGAAGGTGCTGAGGGCGAGGCGGAAGGGGCTCTTGGTTTCCCGGGGACACCGTCACAAATCACCACAAGCCAGGTGCCTTGAAACAATAGAAATTTATTCTCTCACAGTTCTGGAGGTCAGAGTTGCAAAATCAGGGTGTCAGCACGGTGACCCTCCCCGCAGTCTCTAGGGGAGGCTCCCTCCTTGCCTCTTCCAGCTTCTGGTGGTTGCCTGCCATCCCGGGCCTGTTTGGCTGGTCGCTGCTTCACTCCCGTTGATGTCCACCTGTGTCTTGCGTGGCTGTCTTCTGTGGGTATTTTGTGTGTGTGTCACGTCCTCTTCTGATAAGGACCCCAGTCATTGGATTGAGGGCCCACCTGAATCTAGTGTGACCTCAACTTAACTCGATGACGTCTGCAAGGACCCTATTTCCAGTTAAGATCACGGCCTGAGGTGCTGGGTGGATGTGAATTTGGGGGCACGCTATCCAACACGCTACAGTCTTTAAGGTAAGAAAGAATGCCTGGGGACCAGGAAGGACTGGAGCGGTCTTAAGGGGAGGGAGGGTAGGGGCTGTCCTTTGAACCTCCGAGATGGGGAGTAGGGTTGGTCCTGCCCAGGAGCCGGCCCTCCTGGCCAACCATCACCCTGGCTGCCTGGAGGGAGAGGAAAGGCGGGACAAAGAATGAATGCAGGTGGCCTGAGCAGATCTGCAGAAGGGAGAGTGGGGACAGGGAAATGGGGCAGATTTGACATTAAGGAAATACTAAAACCAGCAATAATGATTGTCAGCAGTTTTTGAGTATTTCATGTGGACCAGGCACAGCTCTTCACTATTGTGAGTTTGAAGTCATCAAATTCTGCTATCTGCTGTTGGACGCAGGTTCTGCCATCATTCCCATTTTACAGAAGAAGACACCGAGGCACAGAGAAACGAACCTGCTCAAGGTCACGTAGCTAGTAAGGGGGAGAGTGGGATTTGAACCCAGAGCCGTGGCTGTCTGCCTCCCCAGCCTGTACCCATTCCCATGGCCCAGGGCTGCCTCCACGTGGAAGATACGGAGGCGGCAGGTTGGATGAGGCGAAGATCAAGGGGGAGACCACCCTCCCAGCCCTGCCCCGAGATGGGGAATGGTGGGGAGGAGCAAGTTTGGGGTGTGTTGGGGGGGCAGTGAAAGAACACGTCCTCTTAGGACGTGTTGGGGAGGAGGGGCCTTGGGACACCCCAGGCACGGCTTGGTGAGTGGCCAGGCCCTCGGGGGAATCGGAAGTTGGGTTTGGACAGTTTGCTGGGAGTTTACAGACCAAGAATCTGAATAAAGCAGAACATCGCCACCCCCCAGCCCCACCGCCCATACACGCACACTCTCTCCCTCAATAGTCAGGCCCTCGCTCCCACCTCTTTTCCTGCTTTCATAAAGCTCCCTTGACAACCGGCCTCCCTCCACTTGTGTGGACACAGCAGCAAACGAGGGCTATTTTAGGACCTGCTTCATCTTCACGTTGTTTTCTTCCCCCACTGGTTCTATTCGCATCGGGTTGTTTGGCACAAGGTTTTGAATTGTTGGTTTTTGCGCTAAATTCATTTCCCAGAAATGTCAAGCATCACCAAGGCCAAGAGTGGGACACGTGTTGTTCTCTGCCTTTTGTTCTGAGGCTTCTCTTTTCATGCACAAATGCATTCTGTCATCTGGCAGCACGTGGAACCCTGTACCTTGAACTCAGCCAAGAGCTGCAGCCCCACCTCCCTGCCAACCCCCTCCATCCGCCTCCACCCCAAGGGCGGCCTCCTGTTTCAGCCTCCCTTTGACATAATTCCTTAATATTTGATGAGGGGGGAGAGGAGGGGTAGTCTAGGTTCTCAAACCCTGAGGGTATTGTGGATGGAGGGCACACACCTCTGGGCAGAGCCGGATGGACACCAGCCTGAGTTCCCTGTAAATGGGCCACGAGTCTGTGTGGTTTGGGTGCGAAAAGGGGACCCTCCTCCCTAGCCCTCCTCCTAGGCTGTCCTGGGCAGAACTCTGGGCAGTGTGGGCAATGCTGACTTTCCTCTCTGATCCTTGGAACCCTGATATCTGCCAATTCAGCATGTATGCTTGCTCTTTGGGCATCTTCTTGATGCTAATCCTGTGTATGGTTGTGAATATTACAGAGAAGCTCTGGAGGGTTGAAACTTTGATGATCACACCTACAACAGAGCGTCGAGGCTGTTGCCATTTGAAACAAAAAATAAACTTTGTCCTTGTGGCATTGGTACTTTTCTTTCTTGGTTTCACATTTTTTAATAAGTGGCTTGCACTTCTTCCGAGCCTGAAAACACAGCACGAAATCTGTCACTTTGGGCTGTGGGTCTGGTGAACCTGGCAAGCAGCTGTGATTGAGGGCAGGTTGGGAAATGACTGGCAGGTGCCCCACTGGGGTGGTATCAGCTCAATAGCGAGCGCTTAGGGTATTCACAAGAGTGGAGACCATGACTCAGTATATAATAATAGTAGTGATGATAACCAAAAAACCAATCATGTACTTGCTATGTCCCCCCACACTATTGTTGATGCTTTATATGTATTAATAATTAATCCTTATAGTAGTCCTGCTGGTTAGCAGCAATGCTTTTGTCCAGGTCAGGGTCATCTCCAAGTGTTAGGAGTTACATTGTGTCCTCCCAAGAAAGATCCAGTACCTGTGATTGTGACCTTCTTTGGAAATAGGCTCTTTGCAGATGATCAAGTTAAGATGAGGTCATCAGGGTAGGCTCCAATCCAAGATGACTGGTGTACTTACAATAAGGGGAAATTTAGACAAAGAGACACATACAGAGGGAAGACAATGTAAAGAGACAGGAAGAAGACAGCCATCAATGAGCCAAGGAGATCCCGAAGAAGGGGCCAACCCTGCCAGCACCTTGAACTTGGGCTTCCAGCTTCCAGAACCGCAAGACAATGGACTTCTGTTAGGCTGCCTAGGTTGTGTTATGGCAGCCCTAGGAGACAAATAAAATAGCACTTGTTTTATTAAGAAATGTCTCCCATTGGAGATTAACCAGAGCAGAGTCATCCGGGCTAAGGGGAATGCCCAGCTTCCTGCCTTTGTCCTTGATTTATCCATCCATCCATCCATCCACCCACTCATTCGTTCTCTTGCTCACTTCACAAAGCACTTATTGAATGCCTACTGTGGACTAGGCTTGCCAATTAAGGAAGCTTGAGGGGATTTTTATTTTTCATAAAAGATTTTATTTATTTGTCAGAGTGAGAGGGAGACAGAAAGTGCATAAGCAGGGGGAGCGGCAGGCAGAAGGAGAAGCAGGCTTCCCGCTGAGCTAGGAGCCAGATGCGGGACTTGATCCCAGGACCCTGAGATCATGACCTGAGCTGAAGGCGAATGCTTAACCGACTGAGCCACCCAAGTGCCCCAGAAAATTATCAATTACGTGACTCCCTTGAGGGGGTTTTTAAAAAGAAACTTGGATTAACTATTTTTTTTTTAAAGTTCTCCTCTACATGGTTATGTCATTAGTTTGATATATAGAATGGTTCGTTTATTTTTGTTCTTAATCATTTGGGGGCATTTCCCCCCATCCCTGTTGAGTTAATTTTTTTTTAAAAGATTTTATTTATTTATTTGACAGAGAGAGACACAGCGAGAGAGGGAACACAAGCAGGGGGAGTGGGAGAGGGAGAAGCAGGCTTCCCGCAGAGCAGGGAGCCCGATGCGGGGCTCGATCCCAGGACCCTGGGATCATGACCTGAGCCGAAGGCAGACGCTCAATGACTGAGCCACCCAGACACCCCTGTTGAGTTAATTTTTGATGCCAAAGTGAAAACTGTATAAAAAAAGGTATATTCAGAGAAATATCCCATCCACCTCACCCCCCGGGGGTAGCCAATCTTGTTAATTTTGAGGTTACTGTGCAATATTTCTGTTCACAAAAATTAGCCGATATGTATGTATATGTATTTTTTCCCATTCTTTCTTATACAGAAAACAACCCCACAGTAAGGACTTTTTCATACCTTGCTTTTTCCACTTAACAATGTATCCTGGAAACCAGGATATAGAGATCTTTGTTTTTTTTTAAGCAAGTGCATAGTATCCATTATGCGAATGTACCACAGGCTTTTCGGTCACCCTCTGATGTATGAGTGTTTATTACAGATAATGCTGCAGTAACCTGACAGTTTATCTATGTAGTATCATTGGCAGTGTTATCTTCAGGGTTGGTTCCGGGAAGTGGGATCGCTGGGTTGGGGGAAGATGCATGGTATTTTGTTAGCTAGGATCAACTTTCCCTCCATGGGAGGGTTGTACTATTTTGTACTCCCACCAGCAATGTATGAAAATGCCTGATTGGCGGGGGGCGGGGGAGATCCTAACGGGCAGATCTACGTAGAGCCTCATTCTGTGATGCCCTAATGGCATCCCTCTGCCACCAGGAATATCCATCAAAGGGAGGGATGGAAAGCAGATAGATGAACGTGGATTTGTCTGCAAGATGTTTTCTGCTTGTAATTAGGCAGGGTGAGGGGCTCCAGAAAAGGTGGGAGTCAAACAGCCCTCTGGTTCTTGCACAAGAGATCCTGTTCCTTAGGGAGACATCCTGGGAAGACAGCCTTCCCCAAACAACCCTGTCTGCTGTCCCCTTGAAAGGGCAGGGAGGGGAGGGAGAGACTACAGGTCTCCCTTATGAAGACAGCCATAAAGACCCTATGATGACTCTCTGCTAACCCCCAGAATGAGTGGGGCCGGGGGTTGGGCATCAAAATAGTTCACATCACCATGAATTGGACATTGACCTCTCTGGATAGACATGGCCATATGCCAGAGCAGGGTCCAGGGTCCTCCAGGACCCCCGCTAGGCCAGGGATGACTCTCTTATAACTGGGGGCGGGGTCAAGAGAAGGTTGGGGGCTCCAGGGGAGTCGCTGGGGTAGCCAGGACAAAAGGGACACTCAGGAAGCTTGGAGCAGAGGCCATTTACCATGTCATAGTTTAGAACGTCAACAATCTGTAGAGTGCTGTGAGAGCGCACTGTCCATTTCAATTATCTCTTGCTTGTGTGTTAGTTATTTATGGGTGCATAACAAATTACCCCAAACTTACCAGCTTAAAATAATAAACATTTATTATCTCATACAGTCTCTAAGAGTTGGGAATCTGGGAGTGGCTTAGATGGGTAGTTTTGGCTCAGGATCTCTTGTGAGGTTTTGCAGTCAAGATGTGGGTGGGCTCTGCCACCTTCCAAAGGCTTGACTGGGACTGGAAGATCCATTTCCAAGATGGCGCACTCACATGGCTGTTGGCAGGAGGCCTCAGTTCCTCATGTGGGGATTCCTCCATAGAGCTGCTTGAGTGTCTAACAACATGGCAGCAGGCTTTCCCCAAAGTCAGTTATCTGAGAGAGAGAGGGAGGAGGGGTTGGGGAAGGAGGCACAATGCCTTTTATGACCAAGTCTTGGAGGTCACATGCAATTACTTCCAGCTTACGCTATTCATTAGAAATGAGCCACCAAGTCTAGTCCACGCACAAGTGCAGGAGAATTAGACGTGAGGTCTGGGGGGTTGTCCACACTGTAGTGTGCATTCATCCAATCCCATTGCTTCTGTCTTTTCCCTTCACTCCCTCCAAGCAAAGCCAGCGTTCAGATGGAGTGAGAGCTCTGGCTGGTTCCAGGGACAGATCTCCCCAAAACAAATGCCAACTGCTTTTCAAGTCTGTCTCCACCTATCCTTCACTGCCTTAATATGTCTCCATCATGGGTGATATACTTTGTAATGCCAGGAAGATTTTCTGGGAAGCACAACACATATTTATGTTTTTATCTATTCAATTGTCCATCCTCCATTGACCAATCGATCTATCCACCCATCTATCCATCCACTCAACAGGCATATACCCTGGGAGGCATACCCTGGGAGGCCACTTTGTGGGTATAGGGACCTCAGTGTGACCCAGACATGGCCCCCACAGTTGATGAACTCACAATCCAGAGCACAAGTGTACACGGGCCCATCTCCACCATTAGTGGATGTTATGTTTTGCCTGAGGAGCTGGTCAGAGAGAACAGGAGACTTATGAGTGCAGGCTAAGAAGGTTGGTGGCTGGAAGCCCTGGGAAAGGCAGGACTCTTGGGTAGGCCTGGGACCAGAATAACCAGGTGGATCTTTTCATTCTTGAGAGGCAGCATGAGACCCTGACCAGACATGGTGCTCTAGAGCCAGGCCACCTGAGTTCAATTTCTTACTCCTTTATGAACTCATGGTATTCCCTTGAGCAATTTACTCACTGTCCTCATCTGTAAAGTGGGGATTCATTCACTCATTCAAAATATATTTACTGAGCACCTACTATGTGCGAGGCCCTATTCTAGGCTCTTGGGATACGTCTGTGAACAAGAGAGATAGCAAGATCCTTGTGGACCTTAAATTATTTTGGTGAAAAAGACCATAAACAATAATATTGTAAATGGGTAAACATAGACAAGTAAATAAATACACATAAAAATCAGTAAGTGAATTAAAAGATGATGAGAAAAAATTTATTTATTTATTTATTTACTTACTTAATTTGACAGAGAGAGACACAGCAAGAGAGGGAACACAAGCAGGGGGAGTGGGAGAGGGAGAAGCAGGCTTCCTGCTGAGTAGGGAGCCTGATATGGGGCTTAATCCCAGGACCCTGGGACCATGACTTGAGCCAAAGGCAGACACTTAACAACTGAGCCACCCAGGCACCCCAACAATTTGAAATTTAAAGAAGGATGGTCAGTGTTCTATATTTGGGCTTGGGTGATATTTACCCTGCATGTATTTGTCAAAACTCATTGAACTATACACTTAAACTCTGTGCCTCTCACCACATGCAGATTATACCTCAATAAACAGAGCATTTAAAAAATGATACAGTAGACCTGATTAAGACAGTGAGGTTTCTAAAAAGCTGGGGGGAAGGCGCAGTGGGTGGTGGTAGCAGCTAGAATAGAGGCTTTGAGCAGGAATCTCCCACAAGCATCTAGAAATCCACCTGGAGCTATGAGGACTGATAATACCCACTTTGGTTGATGGATGGGTCAGCTTGGACCAGGAAGGACAAAAAGATGGGGTAGGGAACTCATGGAGCATCATGGAAGGCAGGTGGATTCACCCAGCCCATTAGGCCTCATTGAGGTCTATCAGTCAGTTTTTACTACAATAATGCTGCATAACAAACTGTCTTAAAAAAAAAAAATCCTAGTGACTTACAGCAAAAAATATTTATTTCCCTGTGCATGGCTCTGGAGGTCAGCTGGGTCGTGTCTGGGCTCAGCTGGGTTCAGCCAGGCCTGGTTCCACATCAGGCGTTGGGTTCCCCATGCCTTCACTGCTCTGGAAACACAGGCATGTCTCAAGCCTCTGCTCATTTTGCATCTGTTGAAGAATATTGCATGGCCAAAGCCAACGTGGATGGGCAGGAACATGTATGACAGCCGAAAGTTCTTCTACACATCACGGAGCAGAGAGCATGGATGCATCGTCCCATCACAGGGAGGGAAGAATTGGGAACGGCGATCCAATCTACTCCAGGATCTCTGATTGAGACAGTGACCTGTGACCTCTGAAAGCAGAATAGAGCCAGTGGGCCTTGGGGTCTAGCCACCTTTGCTCTCAGAAGCGCCTTGAATGAATGCCCAAGAGAAATGCCAGACACTTCGATATTGTCATTGTTATTAATGAGAGTGCCCGCACAGGTGGGGTATGGTTCTGCCACTTTAAGAGATGTGGGAACTACCTTTCCCTGTCTTCTGGGGTATGATCTGGGATCCTCCGAGAGCCTGTCCCACATTTTTTGGGTTTGGGATGTTTTCTGGACATGACAGGAAGAAGCTTCCAGTATGTAATACTCTGATCTGACACAGTGGGCTGGATTCGAGGTTTTAGCCTGTATCCATAGCAAAAGAAGCTTTCATTTCTAAGCTTTATTGGACATTGTTGTGCCTTTTTTAAAAAAAATAATGACCCATCTACAACTCCTGAACAAACTATAATAAAAGTGACAAATATTGGTACATTGTACACAGATTGTCACTTTGGATTTACTGCCCCTCCAACTTTTTCTGGCGAGTCTCACTAAATTTACGCTTTGGGCCTTAATCCATCACTCTATCTTTTAATGCAACATCTAATCTCACCGCTTCTTTTCTTCCTTTAGTACAGTTTCTCTTGAGGTGCATTTGCAGGACTGATTTTTATCATTTGTAATGTGGTTAAAACAACGTGTTGGTTATAAATCAGAGCCATTATTGGAATGTTTGAGAAGTCCCATTAAATACAATAAATTTAGTGCCTTTGATTCATCCTGGGAAATCTGACAGTAGGAAGACTAACTGAAGCCCCTTTGAACTCTGGGGATGGGAGAATCATCCCTTCAAGGTGAAAATCGAATGTTTTCTCCAACCTCAAAACTTCCATTCCTTGAGACCAGGATTTGGGAGCTGATATCAAGCAGCGGGTTGGCAGAATCCCCCAGGAGCCAGATAAATCTTGGTTTGAATCCCAACTCAGTCCCTCACATGCTGCATGACTTTTGGCTAGTCACACAACCTCTCTGGGCCTCTTTCCCACTTTTAAGATGGAAAAGGATTGCTGCCTCCAGGGCTGATGGTCTCTCAGCAATCAAGCCCTCTGGCCCTAGGACTTGGTTCCTTCTGGAGGAAATAAAGCATCATTGAACCTCAGTTGAGTGGAAGCCTCCAGGGTTCACACCTGCAACCCTCGCTTTTTGCCCCAACTCAGAGCCTGATGCTGAGGATTGCAGGGCTCCCGGGCCCCTGTCCCTGCCTTTAGTGCCTTCCCAAAGGTGACTCAGAACTTCCTGGGGTCTCCAGGGACATTCCTGCCATTCCCAGTTGCATCCAGAAGGAAACCTAGCCCTCCCCCACAGTGCCGTTTATAAGGTCGAGGTTCTATGAGACCTGTCCTCCTGTCTCCACTTCAGAGACCTCACCCAACCTCCCCGTTTTACATGGAAGATGGGCTCCCGTGCTGGGTGTGAGGGTGCTTGTGTGCAAGGCAGGCAGGTGCTCCAAGCCTCAGTTCATCCTCGGAGTCCTGATATCCAGCTCCCAACAGCTTTGCACGGGACCCAACAAGATGAGAGCAGGACTCCACTGCCACCCCACAGTCACGGCACCCTGCAGCAGGCACATGTCAGGGCCAGAACGTAATACAGCCACAGTAAAACCCAGACAGAGGTTGTCCACCCCACACGTGTATATCTCTCTATCCTTCCCTCACTCCATTCATTCACCTGTCATCCTTAAGGCTCCTACTCGGCTCTAGCTTATGGATCAGACCCAGGATGCTACTACTCTGGCTACTGGCTTCCTTGCTGTGTGAGCACGTGGAAGCATGCTGGACCTCAGGGCCTTTGCACTGGCTGTTCCCTCTCCTGGATGCTCCTTTTTCCAGACTCCAACACAGCAAGGAGTGTCCAGTCTAGGGGAAGCCCAGTCTGGACACACACGTTCTCTGCCCGCCCAGTGGGGACAGAGCTGGTGTCAGGGAAGGATGAGGGACTGGAAGCCCAGAGAGGGAGAGGGCTCTGCCTGGGGAGCAGGGGCAGGTTTGAACAGCCAGAGATGGGACCGGGGAGAAGGGTCCTTCCCTCCTCCTCTCCCTGCCCCACTCATGTTCTCTTGGACCCTCCTCCATGTGTTTGCTCACTCCAAGTCCTTCAGCAGGTGTGCCCACTGCTTCTCGTAACCTTTCCAAAGCCCCTGGTTCTCAGGGCCCTCCTCAGCTCCCATCTTCTCTGAGAAGGGGTCTCTGGCCCAGTCCAGCAACTTCCCTCCATCCTCTCTAACTGTGAAGTCCTCAGGTGGCCTTGTGAATGGCCATTTGGGGGATGGCATCTCTCACAAACTCACCCCTATAAACTGCAACCCCAGAGTCCCTCCTGAAGCCCTGTCCCAGGTGGGGAGAACTCCAAGGGGGAGGCTCGGGTGTGGTTCCTGCTGCTGGAAATGAGGCCACCTCAGCCTGGAAGCTCCTTCTAGAATCCACACAGCAGCTGAAATCAGGGGTATAGATGGTCCCCGGCATTGGTACCAGCAAAGACGCTTGGGGAACATAAAATTCACAAGGAATTAGTCACTCTAAATTGCTTTATTTAGTTTGAACTTAGAATAGTGCCTAAATTATTCAGCCAGGGAGGGGGAGGGAGGGGGCAGGAACGGGTTGCCAGGCCCTGCATCAGCCTGAAGGAGTCACGGGCGGGAAAGTGGTGACATCTGTCTGGGGGTGGCCGTTGGTAGCTTGTGGGCCGCCTGGATTCCTTCTGAATTTGGTAAAAGCCCCCGGGATGTGAGCGGTGAAAGCACGACTTCGCATCAGGAATGGGCCCTTTCTTTTTACTCCACGGTGTGGATGCAGGGAGGTGTGGGGACTGCTGCAGCTGAGACAGCTCTCCCCACCCCACCCCCTGCTCCAGTGGCCCATCTGCCTGCTCCGCTTTGCAACACGACCCTCCCTGGCTCTGCTCTCTCCTCCCCGCCTCTCGCAAACTCGCCCACGCCGCTCCTTGGGATGCTCCCGAAGCTTCGTGGGCTCACTCCGGTCCCCTGGGAGAACTTTCTTTCCCTGGCTTCCTGGACCACACATCCCAGCTTGTTTCCCGCCTCGCAGGCAGGTTTCTCTGTCACTCCCCCGGCCCTCCCTGAAGTCCTAGCCAGGCCCCAGGGCTTGGATTTTGGACCTCGCCCTCTGACTACACTCCTTCTCCTGGCGAGCTTCAACCCCACCATCAGTCAGCGACCCCTGAGTGTATCCCTCTTACGCTGCGGACTCACACACACAATTGCCTTTTTGACTTTTTCACTTGGATGCCTGAAACTTACCCCCCACCCCCCCAACACACTGAATTCCCAGCACCTCCCCGCACCACCCCAAGCCCTGCGAAGGATGTCTCCGCTCTAGCCTTTATGCTGCTCAGGCCCAATCCCTGGCCACCTGCCTCATCTCCTTGGCTTTCACATCCCCTGCCTAATCCATCCCTAGGACCTCCTCCTGCCAAACAGATCCAGAATCCACCCCCCTCTGCTCCCACCCTGGTCCCAGCCGCCCTCTTCAGTACCCGAGGTGGGCTGCATGAGCATTTCCTGAGTCCACTGCTGACCCAAAGTCTAATCTCAGCAGGCGGCCAGAGGGACAGCACGAGGTGTGTCCTTGTACAGAATACAAACTCTGTGTCAACAAACTTTCTGGCACCAAGTCCTTACAAGGGCCGGCAGGACCCACTTCCAACCTCTGTCCTTTTCCCCTAAGCCCCTTCTGCGACTGGTCTCTGGGCTGCTGGAACGCAAGAGGCACGCTTGACCCCAGAGCCTTGGCACTGGCTGTCCTCATTGGTGGACACCAGTCTCCCGGACACCTTCGGTTCATTTCTCATCTCCTTCAAATCTCTGCTCATCTGTCACCTTCTCAAGAAGGCCCACTCAGGCTGGCCCACTTAGCTCAACCTCGCTCCTGGGGCTCCTGGATGGCTCAGTCGGTTAAGCATTCAACTCTTGATTTCAGCTCAGGTCATGACCTCAGGGTGGTGAGATCGAGCCCCTCCGTGCTGATGGTGGAGCCTGCTTGGGGTTCTCTTTCCGCCTCTGCCCCTCCCCCCCAAACAAACAAACAAACCTCAACCTTACTCCCACACTCCACCTAGCTCTTTTTTTTTTTTTAAAGATTTTATTTATTTATTTGAGACAGAGAGAATGAGAGAGAGAGAGCACATGAGAAGGGGGAGGGTCAGAGGGAGAAGCAGACCCCCCGCCGAGCAGGGAGCCCGACGCGGGACTCTATCCAGGGACTCCAGGATCATGACCTGAGCCGAAGGCAGTCGCTTAACCAACTGAGCCACCCAGGCGCCCCCACCTAGCTCTTAATAGCATTTACTCTCCTCTAACACACCATGCAACTTACCTAATCATTTTTTACTATTTATTAGTTATCCCGCCTACAATGTAAGCTCCAAGAAGCCAGGGGATTTTGCTTCTCTGTTCACTGGCTCTATGCCCATGCCTCGGACAGCACCTGGCAGATAGGAGGTGCTCAATTAAGCATGTATTGGATGACAAAATAATGCCATGAAGCCTTGGCTAGACTTTAGGGGACCCCACGGGGAGGCTGTGTTTGAGCCAGAGGCTGTAGAGTTTAGTCGGCTGCTTGCACAGTTCCCTTGACAAGGGCCAAACCAGAGGACTCTGCTCGCCCACGCCGGGGCGGGTTTCACTGAGTTAATGGGGCAGTGGGCGACCGCCGCCTCCCCATCAGGGCCGCCCGCCGCTGCCGAGGCCTTGTCCCCAACCCCACGGCGGCCTCCTCTGTCTAGAGAGCAAGACGCAGGGTCGGTGAGGGCAGCCGGCTCGCCGGAAGGAGCGAGCTCCTCGCAAGACAGCGTCCAACTTGAAGCATTAAACATTTTTCTTTTCATTTTCTTTCCTGTATAAAAAAACAAAGCCCAAGATTCCAGAAAAATGCAAAAGTCTGATGGAGAAAAAGGAAAGCTTGGAAAAGGGGGAGACGAGGCAGCAAGCTGAGGGTGGCCCATCCGCAGATGCTGTGGGGTGTGTGGGTTGCTGAGTTACACGGACGCGCCCCAGGTGCCTGTCAGGGGCTGAGCCTCGTGCCCCACACTCCGCCTCTGACTGTCCTTAATGCCCAAACGACCCAATGGGGCCCTGGGGGTGACATCTCTGGTTTCCATCTACCCAGCTCCCAGATTCCCCCTTTCCTGGTTATAATACCCCCGTTTTCCTAGGAGAACCATCGTCTCCCAATCTCTGGCCATAAAGTGTGTGTGTGTGGGGGGGTCCCTACCACCAGCAGCTGGGGTGAGCATGTGACATGGGCTCAGCCAGTGTGTGCCAAGGTCGGGGTGGGGATGGGGGGGTGGAGCATTTGACCTAAACTCAACCCATTTAGCATATTCCAGAAGGGCTGGGATATATGACCCTCTCAGCCAATCAGTGCCTCCCGCACCGCTGGCTGGAATGTGATTGGCTGGGAGTCAGGTAAGACCACGTCTCTATTGGTCCAAACAGAGCAAACCCCAGACATTGCTTCCTACAGGTCCCTGTGACTCTGCCTAAGAGCTTGCCCTGCTGCAGGAGTGAGTTCGCTCCAGGAGTGAACCGGATGGATGGATAAGCATTGGTGGGTAAATGCTCCACCTGCTCCCTCAGACAGAACAACCCCGAGGCATGTTCTCAACAGTCTCCTAGACTTCCCCTGTGGGATTACGCTCCAGGTGCCCATCGGGGAAATTTGCTTTGCAATGCACACTATGTTGGCTGCTTCCCTTCCCTCTCTCACTTCCTGGCCCCCAAATCTCACAAATAAATGATTTCACTCAAATGTTTGTCTCAGGATCTGCATGGGGGGGTGGGGAGTGCAACTTCCAACACAGGCACAGAAGGAGCCCATCCACATGAAACCAATTCAGAGGCTAGCATAGCCAAGAGAATGAGCCTTGAGCCATGCTTGTGCCCCTTGATCCAGGAGTACCTGAAGTCCTCACTCTGAACGTTTTAGTAACACGAGTCCTTACATTTCTCCTTCTCCTTAAGAATTTTTGAACTTGGATTTCTTTCACTTGCAATGGAAGGAGGGCTACTAATATTTCCATGTTATCAATGAAAAACTGAAATTAGGTGAACATCTAAGCAGATCATGCTTCTCAAGCCATGGCAGCCGTCCCGCCCTGTGCTACAGTCACAGGCCTCGTGATGGTGAGGGGTGATGCCTCAGGAAGTTGCAGGAGGGAGGAAGAGGGGTGTGTTACAGACGGAGCAAGGTGGACAGATGAGAAACATTTTAGCTTCCACAAACATCTGTTGAGTTTCTGCTGCATGCTTGGGGTCCTCAAATTCTGGGTGGTGCTGGGGGACAGATAAATGCAGTGGAGTTCCAGAAACTCTCTTGTAGCCCCAGGAGTGGGGGGCCCCAATGCTGGGCACAGCTCATTAAACTTGCGATTGGCCTGCAGCAGGGACTGTCCCCACTTCTGAGTGCAGTGCAGAGTGTCTCCTAATGACCCCCATGCCCCATTGCTGAGGCTGCTGGTTCACCCTCCATTGTGGCTGGAGCTCCATGCTGGGTGGCCATTCTGTGGACCAACACATGTCATGTACCCCAGGGTTCGTGGCTGGTGGGTTTGGGGAGCTGTTGCAGATGGAGGTGCTTGTTGAGCACACGCCATGAGCTGGGCGGTCCTCCCCCTCAGATGGGTCCCTGCTGGCCGGTACCCCATGAGGTCAGGAGCCCACGGCCTCAAGTGTGTGTAGAAGGCTGCCTCAGCTGACACCCTGTCCACCATTGGCTCATTCATTCAGAACTCTGTGCCAGGCCCTTTGTTGGGGGGTGGGGAAGCTGAGCTGAAAATAGCCCTGTTCTAGAGAGTTCCTGGGGTCTGGGTGGGGAGGGCCGAGACATATGCATACAGGATGGTGGGACTGTGATAACTGTTCTCACATCGCTGGGAAGGAGGCAGGCCTTGGCCACAGATGAGAGGCTAACTGAGGCATGACTTGAGCAGAGCACAGTGGCTGGGCCACAGAGAAAACGTGATGGTGGTACGGACAGAGTGGGCAGCAGGGTGGAGGGAAAGGGGGGGTCTGGGAGCTGGGTAGAAGCAGAGAGTCTAATGTCTTGCCCCATCAGGCAAGGTGGCCCAAGGGAGCCTGGGCCAGCAAGCTTGACCAGCCCAGGCCAGGAGTGGGGGCGGGGGTGGGAGGGTCTCTGTGAATCCTCGAGCAAGGTATCGAGGACAGGAGGTTTGTCTTAGTACCTGCCTCACTTTGACCTGTCCAGTGTGGTGATACATGGGGGAGACAGAAGCCTGGAGTGGCTGCTGGTCCTTTTTCACTTTAAGGACAGTCTCCCTGAGAATAAAGCCAGCCCAGAGGTCATAGAGTCAAGAACTGAGGATAGATAGATTACTGAAGACCCATTTTGACACCTGGATCCAACTATACCTGAAGTCAACTTACCCTACTCCTAAATTTTCTATTGTATGACCCAAGAGATGAGTTGCTCTCCCCCACAACTTCATAATCTAATTGAACCGAACAATTTCTGTTATTTGCTACCAGAAAAGTTCTAATAGACTTACCCCTTTACACTTAAGCTTATTCACCTGTAAAGTGGACACAAGATCTCTCAGAGAGGATTCCTATAACCTAGTATGTAAAAGAGTTTGTAAACTGTGAAGTGCTGAGTAGCAATGTGGGTGGGGGCCATGCACGTCCTTATTATGGAAGGAACCTCTTGGGTCTGGGCAGAGGGTGACAGGATTGAGCCAGCTGTGGGAGGGGGACTAAAGAAGGGACAAAGGGGTTGTCTGGGGTCCTGAGCCAATGCCAGGTCAGCAAGCGCCCGGGCTGTTATGCAAATACCTGGGGGCCCCCTGCCTCCAACCCCCGCCTGCACACAGTAGGTACAAAAGCAAATGAGAAGAGCTCTTTCCACGGACAAGTGAGGTGCACTTGTTGCTGAAAACATTTTCAGGACATACTTGTTCCCTCCCCTGTGCCTTGGGCTTTACGAACATCCCTGCTCATTCTGCCCATGAGTCTGTGGCCGCCATTTCTTGGCTAAATGATGAACAAGGATTCTGGGATGTTCAGAGAGCCCCAAGCTGGGTCCTGTGTGGGAGTCAGGGATGCCCCAGGGCTGCGAGGATGCAAAGCAGACCCAGAGGCCTTCCGTGCAAAAGGCCTGATCAGGCCCTTAAGTTGGCAAGTAATTAACTTGCTTAATTAAGGCGTGCAGGTGCAGGGCTCGTGCCCGGGATGCACTGGGGAGCTGCACAACACGTGCCACGGAAGGGGCCTCCCACACCATTGTTATCACGTCAGGGGTTGGTGGGAGGAACCTCATTAGACAGAGTTTGGGAAGCGTAGCCCCTTGGAGCAGAGGCCTTGGCATGCTGGGGCCCTGGGTGCAGGCAGGGGGTGCGGGGAGCACCAGCTCCCCAGGATGGCCCACCCCTGGCGGGTTTGGGACAGGGGTTGGGTGGGGGGAGAGCTGCCAGTGTCCACCAGGCTGCAGGCAGGCACAGTGGAGCTGGCAGGTTGATATTTTTCACCCACCCCATTAAATTCTCTTTCCAGAAATGATGGGGCAGCCACTCCTCCTCCCAAACCACAGGTATGAGATGGAGAAGGTTCCAGAGAAAGCCAGTGCCCTCCTTCCCTGGACCAGGAGGGCCTGTTTCAACAGCCTGAATGGGGGCCAAGAGAGCCCACACAGTAGCCCCCCCCCCAACCCCCAACCCTCAACTTGCAGATGGCACAGAGACAAACAGACAGTCCTTGAGCCTGAGGGGACTCCGTCCTTGGCTGGGCGGGGTGCGGGGGAGAGCAGGTCTGTCAGGGGCGCTGAGTGCTACCAAGAGGGACGCGACAGGGAAGGAGGCTGGCATCAGGGCCGGTCCGAGGAGTTCCTTCTGAGGAGGAGGCTCTTCCGGGCTGAATCGCGTCCCCTGCAAGTTTATATGTCTCCCCGTAGGTAACGGGAGACAGGCCTTTAAAGAGGTGATTAACGTTGAACGAGGTCACAGGGGTGGGCCCTCATGCAACGTGACTGGTGTCCTTTTTTTTTTTTTTAAAGATTTTATTTATTTATTTGACAGAGAGAGACACAGCGAGAGAGGGAACACAAGCAGGGGGAGCGGGAGAGGGAGAAGCAGGCTTCCCGCCGAGCAGGGAGCCCCATGCAGGGCTCTATCCCAGAACCCTGGGATCATGACCTGCCTGAGCTGAAGACAGATGCTTAACGACTGAGCCACCCAGGCGCCCCCGTGACTGGTGTCCTTCTAAGAAGAGATCAGGACACAGACACGCACAGAGGGGCGACCACGGGAGGACACGGGGAACACGGCAAGTTACGGAGGGAGGGAGGCCTCAGAAGGAACCAATCCTGCCGACGACACCTTGATGTCAGGCTTCTAGAACCGTGAGACCCGAAGGTCCTGTTTAAGCCCCCCAGCCTGTGGTAGCCTGCTACGGCCGCACCAGCAAGTGGACACAGGGGTCTCTGAGTGAAGCCCCGAAATGAGGCACCCACCGAGGGCCGCCGGCTGCATTCCACAGGAGCTTTTGGGGTGAAAGCATCCTGGACGTGTTCAGACACCAGCGAGGAGGCCTCGGTGGGTGCTGGGCGGTGGGAGGTGAGCTGCTTGCTCCGCCCCGGGCCGGGGTGGGGTCGTGTTCGCAGCCAGAAGGGGAGCGAGGGGCACGACTGTGGGGCAGGCCTGAAGTGGGGAGAGAGGCCCAGAGAGATGGGACAAAATCCTGGGGCACCTCCAGAGTGAGACCCAGCTGACGGTTGTGGCAGGGGTGGCCCTGCCCGTGGGAAGCAGGTTTACCTGGAGAGCTGTCGGTCCAGGCACACGAACCCCACAACCTCATAGGATCTACCTACCTGCAGTCGTGGAGGGTCCTGCAAAGAACAAGAGCCAGGCCTGGCCGAAAGGGCATCCTGGTGAAGGAGCCACATGGGCAAAGGCCCAAGGTGGGGTGCAGCTCGCAGCCCTTGGGGAGCTGAGCTGAGCAGAGCAGAACGCAGGTGAAAGGGAGCCGAGGGCTGCGAGGCCTGGAGGTGGTGTTGATTTAATCAAACTGAATTGGCCCCGAGCTGCTTCTACCCAGCTGAGGGCTGCACTCGGGCCATACCGGCCTGAGGACCCACGTTCCAGGCCTGGCTGTGAATGCAGGGATGCTGGGGGCATCTGGATGCACACTTCTGTCTGCGACCAGGCCTCGTAAGGGAGATCCTCTCTTCTGATGAGCCACAGCCCAAGGTCAACAGAACCAACTCTGAGAATGAGAATGAACTCCTGGACCCTCCCCGCCCCTCTGGCCTTCCGGGTCAGGGTCTTGCCAAGTGTTGGGAAGGGCTGGGTCTGGGCCTGGATCAGAGCCCTCCTGATTGGCTAAGTGTCTCCCTGAGTCTCTGGCACATCCCCAGCTCCTAAGCAGAATCTGGCTTCTCCTGGGAGAATTGACAAGTGTCTGGATGGGAAACTGCAGTCCCAGCCTCAGCTGCACCTGGGCCACAACTTGCCCAGGGCCTGGCTGTCCCCTCCCTGCATGTCCTCGGAGCGGGCCCTGGGCTGCCTTCCCATCCTGCAGGTGTCCTGCAGGGCGCACCAGGGAGAGTGGGTCATACCGATAGTCCTTCCCCATGACCCTTGAATGCAGTTCTTCCCTCCATCCCTTCTCATCACCATCTCCTTCCTCATGGTCTGGCCACAATGATTGTTCTAGAACACCCTTTCCTCACTTCACACTCCTTACTGTAATCACAACAGATTGAGCTGTCCAGCCACCTCTCTGCCCCCTTTCTGAATTAGGCTCTGTGCACGAGCCCCATGGACCTCAACCTCTCCTTCGTTTTAGCCCCAGGCACCACACACAGGCTGTCATTCTAGTATTTTCTGCCGGGAGCCCCCTCTTTCTTCATGCAAGCAAGAACCTTCAGGGAAGTGTGCTGAACTAGGCAGCTATGGGTAGGATCAGAGTTTCTGGGTTAAAATCCTCATTGTCATCATTTCCTGGAGCTTTAGTTTTCTTAGCTATAAAATGAGAACAGTGACAGTCTCTTTCTTTCTCTATTGGCAATAGGGAACCAACTGGGTTAGTTAGGAAGGTTTGGTTGCATGTGAAAGCCCAATTCAGCTGGCTTAAACAATACAGGAAATACATTAGCTTGTGGGAAAAGTTTAAAGGTAGGTGGGTGTCAGGTGAGGGTTGATCCAGTAGCTCAATGATGTCAAGCAAGACTGTTTCTTTCTGTCTCTCTACTTCCACAGTGCTGACTTCATCTTGGAGATGCACCCCCTTCTGGTTGCAGGATTGGGGCACATGTCTTCATTCACATCTAATAAAACAGTGAGAGCTTTTCCCCCCAAAGCAAAACAAAAATCCTGGGCTATTGGACCCATTGGAGCTTTCTGTCGCCTTTAAACCAATCACTGTGGCAAGGGGAATGGGATGCTGTGATTTGGTTTAGACCAATGAGGGTCCACTCCTAGACCCAAAGGTAGGGCCAAACCTCCACAATCACTATGGCTATCACCCAATGGGCGAGTTTATGGTAGAGATCAGAGAAGCCACCACAAGACTCCAACTCTTGGCTAAATTGGACAAAAAACAGGTGTCTTGGAAAGACACGGTGACTCCCCAAACCCAAGGACAACAGGAAGAGGTGGGCGCCGGGAAGGATAGGACCATGTCTGCTCCAGGGACCTGGTCCCAGGAGCTAATGAGTTTGAGTGCTGTTGTTGGCTGGAGAGGCTTAAATGTTTTCAGCCTTTGTGTTGCCTGCTTTAGCTTCTGGCTGACCTGGCCCACTAGAGACATGTGTCTGACTTCTGGCCGCGGTAGATGGGAGACCCTGATTAACAGCCCTGCCAGACCATGTCCAGTGGAAAGGGGGGGATCCCCAAGAAAAATTTGGGCACTGCCACCGGAGGATAAGGCTGTGACTGCCAGGTGCCAATCCCAAACATTCACATTGCCTCGGTGGGACAGATCAGGATAGAGGGGAGTGAGCCAATTGCTTCCTGGAATGAGTCTCGGAATGCTCAAGACTCCTCCTCCATGAAGCCTTCTTGGACTGGCAGTGGAGCTTTGGGGCCTGTGTCCCTGGGGATCAGCACAGGGTCTGGCACAGCACAGATGCCTTGGGCTCTGCCTGTTTCTCCTGAGCTTAGCCCTCCATCAGTTCTCTGGGTTGAGTTCCCAAGGCTCCGACTGCATTGCTATCAGTTGGGCAAAGCAGGGCCTGCCCGACTTTGGAGGAGGAGTTGGGGGGGACTGGTTAGGAAATGGAGTTATGCAGGAAGGAAGTCTGGAATCCCCTGCTCTGAAGGACACGGCGGACCCCAAGGCTGCTGTACCAAAAACAAGACATTCGTTTCAGGCGGATGCTGCTCTTGTGTTTTGAGTCCATTCTGGAGGAGACTGGAGTCTGCAGAGCCTGGCCTCCTTGTGTTGCGCTGTGAAGAGGGAGACCTCAAAGTGAGTCCATGCACAGCGCCTCGCGCATCCTTCGCCAGTGTGCTAGGAAAGGCTCGTTTAGAGTAGGGGCTCCTAAACTGCGTGGGACCCTTGGCAAGGACTGAGGAAGTAATGGGACCAGATTTGGATTGGGAAGGCACCGAATCTATGCATCAATTCGAAGGCAACTGATGTCTACACAATATTGATCCTTCCCATGCAAACAGAGAGTATTTCTCCCCTTATTTGATCTTCAGTGTTGCTCACTAAAAATACTTTAGGGTTTTCTAAGAAGTCTTATGTTCCTTTCCTTTTGAGAAAAAATTTAATTGAGACATAATTTACATACCAACAAAATTCACTATTTTAAAGCGTGCAGTTCAGTGGTTTTCAGTATGTTCGTAAAATTGCACAAACGTTGCCGCTATGTAATTCCGGAACATTTTCATCACCTGTCGAAGAAACCCCAGAGCGGTCAGCAGTCACTCCCCGTTCTCCCCAGTTCCCGGCAACCACTAATCTGCTTCCTATCTCTATGAATTTGCCTATTCTGGACATTTCACATAAATGGCGCCATATATTATGTGAACCTTTTGTATCTGGCTTCTTTCACTCAGCATAAACTTTTCCAGGCTCCTTCACGTTGTGGAGTGTGTCGTCACTCTGTTCCGTGTTACTGGGGAACAATATCCCATTGTACAGATATACCACAATTTGTTCATCGATTCATCCATTGATAGACATTTAGCTTGTTTCCACCGTTTGGCTATTAAAAATCATGCCACTATAGGGCGCCTGGGTGGCTCAGTTGGTTAAGCGACTGCCTTCGGCTCAGGTCATGATCCTGGAGTCCCAGGATCGAGTCCCGCATCGGGCTCCCTGCTCGGCAGGGAGTCTGCTTCTCCCTCTCCCGCTCCCCCCTCTTGTGCTCTGTCTCTCTCTCAAATAAATAAATAAAATCTTAAAAAAAAAAAATCATGCCACTATAAACATCATGTACATGTTTTTCTGTGGACATATGTTTTCATTCTTTTGGGTATATGCCAAGGAGGGGAATTGCTGAGTCACATGCTAACCCTAGGTTTAACTTTCCGAGGAACTGTCACTTCTTTCCAAAGCAATGTATGAGGAGGGTTCCAATTGGGAACCTCACAGACCAACGCCTGTTATTAGCCATCCGCTCTCTGTCTTGTCCTCTAAGGTCGTTGGGTGGGTAAGGGATGGCCACTCACAGATGAGGAGCCTGAAGTTCAGGGAGGAGCGCTCACTGAGCCCCAGCTGCACAGTGAGAAATGGCAGAGCTGGGATCAGATTCCAGGTCTGTCTAATGCAAATGCCACACTCTGCCCTCACCAAGAAACATCCCAATAAACAGGGTCAGCGGTGTGCCTTCCACGGGGCATTAGGAGACTTGAGCCCTCGGTGTTGGGGGTCCTGGAGGAGGAAAGAGATGGAGAGATCAAAGGATGATGGGCACAGAGTGCTCAGTCTGGTGCAAGCTCACCTCGAATAACAGTACGGTGATTATCATGTTAACTACAGGGTCCCTGCGTGCCATTGCATGAATTGTTCATCCTCTGGCCTCACCCCCAACCCAAATGCAGAACAGCTGCTGGACCGGGTCCCCTGAGCCCCAAGCCTGCCCTTGACCTAGCACTGCCAATTGCTTTCCTTTTTTTTTTTTCCTGTGACAGGGTTTTTCAGCTTGACCCCCATACCTGTCACATTGGGGGACGTGCTGTGTGATGTGTTCCCTCATCATGGCAAGTCCTCAGCCCCCAAGACCTTGGCGGAGCCCTTCAGATGCGCCCAGGAAGCCTAACTCAAAGGCACAAGGTGCGCACATTTGCCTTGGATGAAGAATAAGGTGTCTAGTTTATTTTAATTTAGATATGAGCCCACAGTTTGTCAAGAGATCAATGAATGTGGGTCATTGAAAGAACACAATTAAATGCTCTTCAAGGCTGTATTGGGAACAGATGTGCAATTCCTGGCTATTGCAAGCTGTCATCTGCAGAGGAGGGTGGGTCGGCTGCGTGTATTTTGCATATTGAGAAGGACTGAGGATGAGACACACCCCTGGGATATGCCCACAGGATATTTCCCCTGGAAGCTTCTAAATCACCTGCAGAAAAGGCTGGGAAAGGGAAGACCCATACTGCGGAGGGCAAGGACCCAATTTCTGGTTGAATCTCAATGCCTCGCTGCCATTTCTCCAGGCACATCCGAGCTCAGCTGCGGGCTGGCCACCTGGTGCCTCCCCCTGCTCTGCCAATGTGCCCCCCAAATAACTGCCCCCCATCCCCAGCAGTTCAGATGATTACAGACACCCCTCCCTGCCGGTAACAGCTGGTGGGGCCCATGATTACAGGAGGCTTCCGGCTGGGGTGACGTGGGGAGTGGGGCTGGCTGCTGAGAAGGTATTAAAACACAACTTTTAGTTGTGTAACAATCTCCTGGATAAAAGTCCCGGCCCCGGTGTCCAATGGGCCCGCTTTGAAGGGACACGGGGTCCCTATAGGAGTGGCAACTTCACAGCACAAGGGCTCTGGTTGCCGCTGGGAGAGGCTGTGATGCAGGCTGGGTACCACTGTGTTATGGGTTCAACTGTGTCCCCCACCGACCCCTACGTGGAAATCCCAAACCCCAGTAGGCCAGAACGTGACCTTAGTTAGAGATAGGGTCTTCACAGAGTTAAGATGAGGTCATCAGGGCAGGTCCCAATCCCATATGACTGGAGTCCTCTTAAAAAGGGGGAAATGTGGATCCAGGCACACGGATGCACAATCGTGTACTCACGCATGCACGCGCGCACACACGCAGAACACCGCGTGCAAATTGGGAGTTACGCTGCCACGAGCCAGGGGACTTCCAGAAGCTTAGAGAGAGGCTTGGGACAGAACGGTCCCTTGCAGCCCCAAGAACCCAACCTCCAGCCTCCAGAACTGTGAGACAATAAACTTCTCTTGTCAAAGCCCCTCAGCCTGAGGTGCTTTGTGAGAGCAGGTCCAGCCAACGCATGAGTGCCAGGTGCACGAGGGGGGGCGGGGGGGATCTGTGATGTGGTTGACGGGGCGCCCCCCTCCCCTCAAGTACCTGAGGCAAGGGACAGTCACCTGGCACAGACTTCCTGCCCCACCTGCTCCCAGGCTTCGGTGGGGGAGCTGACTTGCTTGTGTAAAAGAAACAAAAAACCGAGGGAAAGATTAAAGTCATTAAGAACCCGTTTCCTTGGGTGCCTGGGTGGCTCAGTCGGTTAAACAACTGCCTTCGGCTCAGGTCGTGATCCTGGAGTCCCGGGATCGAGTCCCACGTCGGGCTCCCTGCTCGGCGAGGAGTCTGCTTCTCCCTCTGACCCTCCCCCCTCTCATGTGCTCTCTCTCTCTCTCTCATTCTATCTCAAATAAATAAATAAAATCTTAAAAAAAAAAAAATCATCAGGCTGCTTGTTAGTAAAGCAGGTTTCTGAACCCCCAAATCAGACCTATCAAATTATTTCTGAGGTTAGAGCCTAAAAATTTACACTGAAAAGCAAGAACTGGTAACGGAGTAGAGAATATTTCTGGAGGGAGATGAGCAAGGTCTTTTAAACCTCCTCTAGGGCGCCTGGGTGGCTCAGTTGGTTAAGCGACTGCCTTCGGCTCAGGTCATGATCCTGGAGTCCCGGGATCGAGTCCCACGTCGGGCTCCCTGCTCGGCGGGGAGTCTGCTTCTCCCTCTGACCCTCCCCCCTCTCATGCGCTCTCTCTCTATCTCATTCTCTCTCTCAAATAAATAAATAAAATCTTAAAAAAAAAAAAAAAAAAAGAACCCGTTTCCTGAGAGGGGTGTAGCTGTTCTCCCTGTGAAAGCCGGGCCCTTCTCAGGCCGGCCTGGACACGACGTCCCCTCCCAGAGGCAGAGGAGGGCAGCCCACCCCACTGCGCCTTGCCTGAATGGCCCCTGGCGGGGTTCCTGGTTGGGGCGGTTACCCTCCCTGTGGAGGCTTGGACCTTGTGCCAACCACAAGAGAGATGGGTGACCCCACACCGTGCTGACGTCCGCTGCTGTGTAAGTGGGCTTCCTGCTTGGGCACTGACCCCCGATGCCCTGCCTGGCCCTGCAGGGCCCCACAGAAAGGCCCCACTGCACACACGAGGCCTCGTCCCCAAGCCCACCAGGGAGGGGGCACTCTTGTGTGGAAGTGTGTGCGGCCCGGGAGCCCCCGAGGGCAGCATTGGGGTCTCTTTTTTGTTCCTGGCACAGAGCAGGTTCTAGCTGGTGAGCACAAGCACTGCTTATGGGTGGGGCCAAGTAATGACATCGCATCTTTTTCCAGTAGGGACTTTTGTGGGGATGGGGATGATGGGGGAGGAGGATCCAGGGCAGGATATAAGCAAGACGGAAATATCGGGAATCTTCCTTTGTCTTATGAGTTGTATCACGTCCCCCAAAAAGGATGTGTTTAAGTCCAAACCTCTGTACCTGTGAATGTGACCTTATTTGTAAATGGGATCTTTGCTGATGTAATCAAGATGAAGTCATTAGGATGAACTCTGATCCAACATGACTGGTGTCATGAGGCACAGTGAGGGGTGCTTGGCTGGCTCAGTCGGTTAAGCGTCCAACTCTTGATTTCGGCTCAGGTCATGATCTCAGGGTCATGGGACCAAGCCCTGACTCAGCAGGGAGTCTGCTTGAGATTCTCTCCCTCTGCCCTTCCCCCCTCTAAAATAAATAAATAAAATCTTAAAAAAAAAAAAAGAGGGGGGCACTGTGAGAGGCAGGTGCAGCTCCAGGTATGAGGGTGGAGGGACAGGATCTGATGTGTAAATGCTATTTGGACAACTCGGGGGTCCTGGGCAGATGAGCTTGGCTTCTCTGGGCCTCTCTGGCTGGGTCTGCCTGGTAAAACCCAATGAGGTCCAGTTAGTTCTTCCTCCCGGGTAGGAACGTCATCTTACGTGTAAGGAATCTGGCTTCCCCTAAAGAGAGGTCTGGACTTTGTCCCAGCTCCTGGGAGGTAACCTCTACGCATGGGGCATTTCCCAAGTAATAGAAGGATCTTTGTTATTCAGGGACCTCTCATACCTGATCGTGTATGCTAATGAGATGATTCTGGTAGACCTCCCCATAGTTTAAGTGAAGGGGATGACTCAGGGTGGAGGCTGGCCACAGGGAAAAGACCAACCACGTGATTAGGGCACTGGAGCTTTCAGCCATGTGATATCAGGCCTGACCTCTGGGAGGGGAGGGGGCTGGAGACTGGGTTCAGCCATTTGGCCAGGGATTCAATCATGCCTACATAATGAAACCCCAGTAAAAACTCTGGACACTGAAGCTCACATGAGCTTCTCTGGTTGGCAATATGGTCATTGAGTATCGTCACACATCACAGCTGGGAGGGGGAAACATCGTCCAGGACTCTGTGGGGAGAGGACCACAGAAGCTCCACGTTTGGGCTCCTGGTAGACTTTGTCCCATACAAAAGCCAAAGCCTTCCTTTGGCTGGTTCTATTTTGTATTCTTCTGTTCTGACAAAACTGTATTAGTAAGTATAGTGCTTTTCCTGAGTCCTGTGAGTTGTTCTAGTGAATTATTGAACCCGAAAGTGGTTTTGGGAAATCCCTGAACTGACGTTGAGGTCTTAGCCTTGCCTTGCGCTAACTCTGGGTTCAACCCAATGCCAGCAGGGGGGAATGAGGAGAGAGTGGGGCTAGCTCAGGTGGAAGAGCGCCTGCCTGCAACAGATCAGTACTTATGCCCCAAATAAGAGGAGCAACCAAGACATCTCATTATTAGTCTGTCCCTTCCTCTGCTTTTCTGAGTTGAAGAAAGAGCCTCTCCACTCTACCTCAGCAGAAGGCTAATAAAAATGCAAACACGGGTCCCTGATGGTGAGAACAGTTTCCCCATCACTAGCACTGCGTCCTGGTGCTCCTTTCATTCTCCTTTTAAAATAGTTAAGGAAGGAGTATTTCTAGACTCAGAATGTAATTTTTGATCTGAAGATGCTCCCATGATAGAATAAATCGTCACATAGCAAAGAGCAATTGTAGTTAATGAAGCCCACACAATGATCCATCCCTGGGGCAGATCTGCCTTTTTAATGTCATCATCGTTTTCTGGGGGGAAGAACATCTTGTTTTCTCTTTCCCACACGGCCTGGACTCCGGACAGAGATACGTGGACAACTCCCTCTCCGTGCATCTGAGCCACCTCAGGGCTCCAATAATCCTGTGGTCATTCAAATCACATGGGAGACTAATTGCACCCCCAAATCACCACATTGGAAAATTAATTTCTCTCATTGTCTGAAAACAATTTTCCAAGTGTTTCCTTGTCACTTTAGAGCAGACTTAAGTCCTCTATTGGTTTCCTTTCATCTTGATTCGTCTGATGGATCCTTCTGAGGATTCCACTTTGAAAATGTAATTGACCGTATACAAAACAAAGCCGTTAATGGCTTTGTGAGACTGCGTGTATATACAATATTTGATGGGCTAATTTTACCACATTTTAATTACAACACTGGATGGTATTATAAATTTGTGTTCAATTAGGCTCAAGCCATCAACTGCGGAATACATTATAAATTTTGTTAAATCAGCCCAACTGATGTTATAAGCTCCACTGTAATAGCAAGCAAAGATACTGTTGTCAGATTAATTTAACCCTCTAATCTCCACCCAACTTGTATTTGTAGCCATAAAATTGGCTAAGTAAGGGAATAGCAGCCTTATAATGAACATGAGTGTGGACATAAAATCAAAGCATAAAACATATAGCAAAGTCCACAGTAAATCCGTAATGCTCTCTCCCTCTGACTCTATAAACTACAGAAAGAGAACGGGCATTCAAGCAAAACTCAGTCCCCCCCTGAAGAAAAGAGGAGGCCCAGAAAGTTTCAAATTGGATTTCTGTTAAATCTGACCTACCTAGCTGCAGCAGATCCTTCGAATGAGGTGCACTGGCTAAATGTTCTAGTTAGAAAAAAAAAGGGGGGGATTAAGAACTGGGTGGATATTACTCTTGTTCATCAACCTCCTGTTTGCCTTTCCTTCCCAGCTCATGGCAGCTGCACCCTTATTGTTAGGCCGTATCTGGCCGATGATATACAAGGAGTGGTGTATATCATTTCTGAGTCGAGGCACTGAAAAGGAGACACGATTCTCCAGGCTCTTTTCTTGCCCTGGCTGGATGATTGAGAAGGCCTCCACCAGCCTGGATCTCTGAGTGACTGCGTGGAGAAAACATAGGCAGTCCTTCCCTGGGCCCTGCCTTCATGTGCCGGATACGTACCATGAACTAGAAAGAAATCTATGTTAAGTCATTGAGATGTTAGGGTTATTTTGTTAATGCACAAAACCTCTTCTATACTGACTAAGACAAGAACTTTAACATAACTGAAATAGGGTAAAACTCAGAGACAAGTCCAGTTTGGATCATCACTTTACTGTGTCTTTCCTGAGAGAGCTTTGAGGAAGGCACAGCAGTGTCTAGGAGGGCTTTGGGTTATTATTTTGACTCTTAACGGTTAATGTACAAATCTGTCTCAAATTGTTCTTTGATACCTATGTTGCCCTAGGCGATAGTTATGACCTGACCTTCTCAGGTCCTGTGTTTTTTTCTTTTATTTAATATTTTATTTATTTATTTATTTGAGAGAGAGAGAGAGCAAGAGCAGGGGGAGGGGCAGAGGCAGAGGGAGAAGCAGACTCCCCACTGAGCAGGGAGCTCAATGCTGGGCTCGATCCCAGGACCCTGAGATCATGACCTGAGCCGAAGGCAGACGCTTAACTGACTGAGCCACCGAGGTACCCCTCAGGTCCTATGTTTCTAAAATGAGGTTAGATTTCATTCATTCATTCGTTCATATGTTCTGAACATCAGGATGTGTTTGGGCCTGTGTTAGGAGCTGCAGGGGAATAATTATAAGAACTGATATTTATTGGGAGCTCGTCACGGAGCAGACATAATGCTGAATGTTTCACAGGCATTATGGGACTTCATGCTTGCCCTCCCACATGGGGCAGGCACCCTCCTCACCCCAATTTTACAATAGGAGGAATGGGAATGAACCAAGCGGAGGCAGGAACTTGCCCAGGGAGTCCCCGCCGGAAGTGACAGAGCCAGGGTTTACACCTGGGCCCCCAGACTCAAGAGCCTATGCCTCAGCCCTGTCCATCCAGGGGCAGGAGATGAAGGTCCCTCCTGCCAGTCCCTTTTCTGAAACACTCATTAAACACCTTCAAAGACTCCCTGCTGCTCTTAGGACCCTGGCTTACACCTCTACCCTGGCTTCAAGGTCCTGGCAATCAGGCCCCTGTGGCTTTAGGAGAGAGTGGGACTAGCTCAGGCGTCACCCTGTCCCATCTGTGTCACCTTGTCCCATCGGTGTGACACTTGTGTCTACCTAAGGAATCTCCAAGGCTGCACCTTCCATGAAGTCCTCCTACTCCTTCCGTTCCTCATGTAGTATCATCACGGTTTATTCCTGGTTGCTCAACCCCCTGGTCCCAGGGTCCCTCATGTTCGTCTCCCTGGCCCGGCGCAGTGCCTGGCGCCCAGTGGGGTTCAGCGCTCATTGGTTTGGTTACATCCAAATGCACCTACTGGGGGTGGGAGCAATCCCGGCAGATCTGGAATGGCAGTCAGCTCCACGTGGGGGCCGCCACAATCTCAGGGATGACAGACCTGACTCTGAGAAGTGACATCTATATACAGCCGTAATCCTGGACTTGGCAGCTCCCTAGAGGCCCTTGCCCCATTAACAGAGAGTAATGGCTGCCAGCAGGTGATTTGGCGCCGTCTAATCCTAAATAGCAGTCATGAGCACTCGTCCTTTGTGGTTAAAGAGGACACAGCGGAAGGAAGAGTTTGAAAAGAGCCACTTTTCCCATCTCTCAGTCAGTCGGTCACTGGACAAATATTTTATGCTGGCTGCTGGGCGTGGAGGGTCGCCGATACTCGGCCAAGAATCCATCGATCAGACCCACTGTGAGCCCATGGGGCCCTCTCTCTCTCCACATAAAGTGTTTGTAGGTCAGCTGGGGGAAAACATTCCAGAGGCAGGCCAGGAAGGTGGGTATTGAACCTCACAGACCCCCACGGACAGTATATGAGGGGCCTTATACTGGTTCTCTAGAGTTTAAAATGAAGTTTTGTCAGAATTTTAGCTGTTATGATGCCCGCCTCCCCTCTTTCCCTCCTTCTTTCTGTGTTTCTTTTCTTTTTCTTTTGTAGGTACAGGGACCATTTCACTGTTATCAGCATTATTTCTTATCCACTATTTTCTTTCCAACAATAAAACCCTCCTTGGTGTCTCCATTCATGAGGATATTCGGAGTTATTTGCATTCTGACAGCTTAAATCACGTGTTTTAAGACCGGTCATGAGCAAAGCAGTAAATCTATGACTTAGCTTCAGCCCAAACAAATAATAAAAAAAGATCTCCCATCAAAGCAATAAACACTGGCAGTGCCGGTGACTCGTTAGGGTTCAGGATTCATAATCGTGACGGATAAGTGTTTTAATAAAAAGAGAAAGGGCAGTGGGAAGCCCAAAAGTTTGTTTTTCTTCCTTTTGATCACTCTTTTCTCTTTATCTAGGCCTCCTCGTTGTGATTTTAGATGATAAGTTCTCAGGGCGTGAGAGACCTGAGGCCTTCTGGTTTTGACTAGTACATTCGGTCAGAGACGTGCTTGTATGGGCAGAGGTAGAAGGAAAAGCAACACCACCATAGGGAGGAATCACTGGGCGAGTCACAGCCACATCAAAGAGACTCCCACCTCCCACTCCGTTTCCTTACCAACATCCCACCTTGTCTGGGGCCAAATTATCCTCTATTTCCAGAGCTCTGTGGCAATCCATGATTACTTATGGTTATCACCGTGGTACCTCTCTTTGTGCTCGAGTCCCCCTAGCATGTGTGGATGTAGATACTGTAGCAGCTACCCCTGGGTGCGTAACAAATCACCCCAAATCTTAGCAGCGGAGAACAGTAAACATTTATCATCTCACACAATGTCTGTAGGTCAGGAATGGGAGCATGGCTTAGCCGGGGGTCACTAACAAGTTTAAGTCAGGGTGTCTTTGGGTGCTGTTGTCATCTGAAGGCTTGGCTGGGACTGGAAAATCTGCTCTCAGGGGGGCTCACCCACGTGGCTGGCAAGTTAAGGGTGGCATGTGGACCTCCCCACAAGGCAGCTTGAGTATCCTCACAACATGGTGGCTGGTTTCCTCCATGGGGAGTGATTGAGAAAGAACAAGGCAGAAGCCCCGAGGCCTTACATGATCTAATGTTAAAGTCATGCTGTCATTTCCACAATATCCCATTGGTTACTCAAGTCAGCTGTATTCAGTGTGGGAGGGGACCACGCCAGGATGTGAGAACCATTGGGGCCATCTTGGATATGAGCCGCCACAGATACAGATCTTCCCCAAGCTCCCTATGAACAGGAAAGGAAATGCTTTGAAGGGCATCATGCACAAGCCACAACAAGGCCTGTGCCCATGTTTTCAGGGACTTTTCTATCAAGAAGGGAGGGAGAAAAGCTTGGCATATAGGTTGTATCTTGCATGCTTTTGCATATCAATTGGTGGGGCTATCTGGAGCAATGGAATGAGAAGGATGCTGAGCTCCAATCTGCGCTCAGCAGGAAAGCATGGTAATTGATTTGTGGTCCCTGCCACAGACACAGAAATGGGGACTAGTGACACGGATGCACCCTTATTACTCTGACTTACCATAGCCAGGCTCTCCAGGGGACATAGAGCGATCAGATATAGTAACAAGCCGCAAGCCCTAATATGATACCAGGCAGAGTCACAAGGCCCTACCACCAGACAGGTGTGGAGGTGATCATCCACTGAAGAGCGGCTTGAGAATAAACCTTCCCCACTAAAAGTCTGTCCAGGTCCCAGAATCACATGATCAAATCACAGTCTCATGAAACCTAGAACCAGAAACCTCCCTAGAGGCCGCTAAGTCGAGTGTATTTCGAACAGTTTTTGACTTCAGAACCCCTTAAAAAAAAAAATCCCCTCCAGGACCACATCATACAAAACAGGTAAAGGTAGAATTGTTCGGGTGGAAGCAAAGTGGGGGGCTCCGAGCCTGCCCATTCTGACTTCCCCTGGATCATCACAGGGAACTCTGAGGTGCCCCTGTTAAGGTTCCGTGGCGCATGGTTTGAAAACCGCTGTTTTACTCCATTTCCTCCATTTTACAGCTGAAAAAACTGAGTCCAGGAGAGAAGCAGGGATGCCCAAGAACATGTTGGAGAGGGGCTCCTGGCTTAGTTTTCGCAGCGTTGGGTCTCCAGATACCCATTGCTTCAGAGAGGTGGAGGGGGATCTGTTGCCTCTGCCCCACCCCCACCGCCCCACCCTCACCCCATCGGGGCCAGTTGGGTGCTGGCGGCTCCACCCCCCCCGCCCCCAGGCAGCGGGATTGACGGACAGGTGGGCTGTGATGGGGATCCCCGCCCCCCCGGCTGCTGCGGGCCGCGAAGGCGCTAGCGAGAGCCCCGACACACGCGCATGCGCATGTGCGTTCCTGTCAAGCACGTCCGAACCCGCAAGACCGAAACACGCCGGCGATTTTCAAAGCCTGATGAGACAGTGTGCGGAGTCTGTCGTTACCTTTCCCTTCCTCGCGGAATGAAAGCAGCGGGCCGGAGCTTCTGGGCAGCTTCCACCGAGGGCTAATTTAGTTGCGATTTGTGGCCAACATGTACGGTTTAATAAAGTGACTTTCCGGTTGCTGAGTTTATCACAGCTCAAGTGAGGAGTCTCACCGGGGAAGCAGGTGGGGCTGATAATTATTAAAATAAAAACACTTTGGTGAGCCATTTTGTCAAGCTCCTTCAGAGTGACTCAACCTCCCCGAGCCCAAATGTGAGAAAAGGGAGAGAAAGTGCAGGGAGGGGGAGGTTGTGCGCAGAGAGGGGGGGTCTTGTCGGGAAGGGTCTCGGTGGCGCAGGCGAGCAGGGAGGACAGAGCCCCCCCCCATGTGGTGACTAAGGGAACCACCCCATGTGCCACCTCCTTAGACCACAGACCTGGCACCACAGTCATGATCACGCTAATTGCAACCGTATGTTAATGACTTCGTTTCACTTTTTGTGGGTGTGTGTGGGTTCTAGGAGTCCACAGGTGCCTTGACTTCTGTGGGTTTGGGGGTATAGCCTTCATTCCAATAAACGGGGACCCACAACTCTCTGGAAATCAGAAATTTCTTGTTCTTTTCTTTTTTTTTAAGATTTTGTTTATTTCTTTGAGAGAGTGAGAGCACCCCCAGATGGAGAGGGAGAAGCAGACTCCCCACTGAGCAGGGAGCCCAACACAGGGCTCTGATCCCAGGACCCTGGGATCATGACCTGAGCCGAAGGCAGGTGCTTAACCCACTGAGCCACCCAGGCGCCCCAGAAATCGGAAATTTCTGATTGCAAATGGCCACAGGCTGAACTGTGGCTCCTTCCCAATTCACATGTTGAAAGTCCTAACCTCTGGGACCTCAGAATATGACTGTATTTGGAAATGAAGTCTTTAAAGAGGGAATTAAGGTAAAATGAGGTCACTAGGGTGGGCCCTCATCCAATTGGACTAGTGTCCTTATAAGAAGAGATTAGGACACAGACACACATGGATGGAAGACTACTGAGGACACAGGGAGAAGCAAGTTATCTACACACCAAGGAGAGAGACCACAGGAGGCACCAGCCCTACTGACATCTTGATCTCAGACTTCCAGCCTCCAGAACCGAGAGAAAACCAATTTCTGTTGTTTGAGCCACCTGGTCTGTGGTGTCCTGTGGTATCCTATTATGGCGGCCCGAGCAAATAATACACAAATGACCGATGGAGATCTTTAAAGCAGCCTGTTTGTTCTCACTAACTCAGACCCAGGGCTCATCTGTGAATGCTGAGGATGAATTCTACTCTAAAGTCACATTAACCCAGATTTTAAAAATAACATTGTTGAATGCTAAGTGAAATGAGACAATGGGAGAAAGACAATTATCATATGATCTCACTCATATGTGGAATTTCAGAAACAAAACAGAGGATCATAGGGGAAGGGAGGGAAAAATAAAACAAGAAGAAATCAGAGAGGGAGACAAACCGTAAGAGACTCTTAATCATAGGAAACAAACTGAAGGTTGCTGGCCGGGAGGGGGTGGGGGGATGGGGTACCTGGGTGATGGGCATTAAGGACGGCACTTGATGTCATGAGCACTGGGTATTATATAAGATTGATGAATCACTAAACTCTACCTCTGAAACTAATAATACACTATATGTTAATTAATTGAATTTAAATTAAAAAAAGAGAAAAAAAGACTGAGGAATCACTGAACTCTACCTCTGAAACTAATAAGACACTGTTAATTAATTGAATTTAAATTAAAAAAATTAAAAATTTTATACTAACTTCATACATGGGCTCATTGTAAACTATTAAAATGTTTATAAAGAAAAAATAATAAAAATAAAAATAAATTTTAAAAAGGTATCTTACATACAAAAAATTTTTAAAAATAAAATTTTTCTAGTGTATTATTCTTTTTAGAAAAAATAATACTTGCTAACTCTATATTTAACAACTAGATGCATACTAATTAAAAAGCATTATTTTTTTTAAAAAGTATTACTTTAAATATTGTCTGTCCCATAAAAATGTTAGATCTAAAAAAAATCAGCTCCAAATGGGAATACTTCTCTTTGTGGACTCAGGAAAAACCTCTATAAATTTTGCTAACTATTTTCCAATGCAATAAAACACATTTCCAAATAAAGGGGAAAAAAAAAACGTTGAAGACAGCAAATTTTTCAGGCCCCTGAGGACCGTTGCTGAGATAAGGCTCCCTTCCGAGAGCTGTTGTCTCCCTCACCCAACACGGGAGGAGGCTGGAGGAATATTAATATGTCTTCAAATTCATTCATTATTCATTTGTTCATTGAGTCTTTCAACAAACAGTAATTTAGCACCTAGCCCCATAGCCTACGAGTGTTGACTCCAGCCAGCATAGGAATTTCTTCTCAAAATGTGGTCCTTAGGGCTTCTTTTAAAAACCCCAGACTTGGAGGCCCCACCTCAGGGCTGATGAGTCAGAATCTCCAGGGAATCTGCTTCTAGAGCACACTTTCTGTGTATCTGTGCTGGGCATTTGGTCTCTGCACAGACACAGCGGGTGACAGGCTTGCCACCTCCCGAGGGGGCCCCGTGTCTCACGTGACACGGCGTGCATTTCTTCCTCTTGGAGCTGAAACCCGTGTCCTCCGGCTTCTACCCTGGGGTCCTGGCTGCACCTTCCAGGTCTCCCTGTCTTCCTCCTCCCAGCATACTTCTGGGGCCTGAGAACACTCATGTGAGCCGCTCGAGTGGGCAGGAAGGGAAAGAAGCCAGCTAAGGGCAGAGCATGAGTTGCGGGGAGAAAGAGAGGGACCAGAGAGAAAGTGCTGGAGGACAGTCGGTGTCTCCATTCCCGCAGAGGGGAGCGATGAGGAGAGAAGCAGAACGGGAGGCGATATTTTACAATCTTCACCTTCCTGCTCTTCTTTTCTGGACGACGTTAGGGGCGTTCAGGCAGCCTCGGGATGAATTAGGATGGTTGAGGCTGAGTTTCCAAGGGAAATTCAACTTCAGCTTCCAGAACAGGCTTTTGAAGGGCGCTCAGGAAATGATCCCGGTGAGAGAAGCCGAGAAGTTTCCAAAAGAGTGCCACCCAATAGAAACAGAATATGAGGGGCACCTGGGTGGCTCAGTTGGTTAAGCGGCTGCCTTCGGCTCAAGTCACGATCCTGGAGTCCTGGGGTCAAGTCCCGCATCGGGGGCCCTGCTTGGCAGGCAGTCTGCTTCTCCCTCTAACCCTCTCCCCTCTCATGTGCGCTCTCTCTCTCTCTCAAATAAATAAATAAAATCTTAAAAAAAAAAAACAAAAAAAAAAACAGAACATGGGCCACATGGGGAAAAAAAAGGAATATATCTAAAATATATAATATGTATGTGATAGATGTATCTAAGCCATTTCTAAAGGAGATCAGTACACTAATCAATACGATAACTCAGAATGGAGACTTTAACATTATTTTGGAATCCGAGGTGTATCCGACGCACACTTACAGCACTTACCAGTTTGGATGAGCCACTAGTCAAGTGCTCAGGAGCCCTGTGTGGCGAGGCCACCGTGTTTGACAGTGGAGTTCTTGATGATCAGACGGGAAGGCCAGATACGCAGGGCCGGGGGTTTCAGCCACACCAGGTGCTCTGAGTGAGCAGGGGGGGTGACTCGCTGCCCTCCCCACCCCCACGGACAAGGGGCAGAGGGGATAATGCAGGCTTGTGGGTGGGGTGGGGTCTGACCACAGAGGAGTGTCAGGGGAAGGTCAGGTGAGTGATGCCCAGTTTAAGGGGTGCCTAAAACTCCGCAATTAAGGTAAGCAATACTTTTTTTTTTTAAAGATTTTATTTATTTATTTGAGAGAGAAAGAATGAGACAGAGAGAGAGCATGAAAGGGGGGAGGGTCAGAGGGAGAAGCAGACCCCCTGCCAAGCAGGGAGCCCAATGCGGGACTCGATCCAGGGACTCCGGGATCACAACCTGAGCCGAAGGCAGTCGCTTAACCAACTGAGCCACCCAGGCGCCCAAGGTAAGCAATATTTTAATGCAATGTTTGAAAAAAAATCAAAAGGGATGCAAAAAAAAAAAATCTACGATGAGTAAGATATTAAAATTATAAGAACAGGACCAACACTGCCTGGGCCTTCACTAGCCTTACTCACCTCCCCCCAACCCCAGCCCCTTCGGATTCGTGGGTCTCACAGCCTCGTGTCTTCTCCCCCTCTCAGGTCTGTGGTTCCGGAGGATGGCCCACAGCCCTGGCTCTGGGGCTGGGCTGGTGACCCAGGCCTTTCCAATGGAAGTTACCATTTGTGTTAATTATCTATTCCCTCAAACTCACTGGCTTCACGGAATGAAGAAAGCGTGTATAATCCCCTGGTTTCTGTAGCTCAGGGATTCGGGAGCGGCTGAGCCCGGTGGTTCTGGCTCCCGATCTCTCCCGAGGCTGCAGTCAGGTGATGAGGGAGCACCTTCCATGAGGTTCTCTCGTGTGGCTGCCGTGTTGGTGGCAGCTGGTGGCAGGAGGCCTCAGTTCTCCACAGAGCGGCTGGGGCGGCCTTATGACATGGCTGCTGGCTTCGGCTGGAGTGGGAGGTCTAAGACGTACAAGGCGAAGCTACAGTGTCCTTTATGACCGATCTCAGAAGTCACGCTCCCTCATTTCTGCAACACCCTCTTGGTGACAAGGACCAGCCCTGTGTCCGTGGAGCGGGGATTACACGGTGGGAATGCCAGGAGGCGAGAAAACCCCTTCAGTTTCAGGAGTGCATGTGTGGCCCATGCTGGTTCCAGAACTTTCTTTGGAGTCCCTGGGAGAGAGGTGGTCTTCTTTGCAGCAAGGCTGGTAACTAGGTAGAAGGCCTGCATAACGCTGACTCTAGAGTGGTTTCTCGGGCTTCCTCATGCCTTGAGTATTTATTTAACATGCATTTTTTTTATTATACAAATAAATTCTTTATAGAAATATTTTAAGATTAGTCCTAATCTTGTCACTTAGGGGGACTGCTTGCTAACATCTTGGTGTATTTCTTATTTTCTTCCCCTTGGTCTCTGTCTGTCCATGTCTGTCTGGCTTTCTTTCTCTCTTTTCCCACCGCCCCCCATCCATCATCCTTTTTATAGCAAGACATTTAAGCTGATCTCGTGGCTGTACATCTTCTGTGGCATAAAACTAAAAATAATAGCTAATGAGTCATGGTATCTCCAGGCTCTGGCTCCCCAGGAACCTCAATGGTTGGGGGCTTGCAGCAGTCTCATTATGACTCCAGAAGAACCACCAGGTTCTACCTGTTCCCCCAGGGGGCTGACAGGACACCACAGGGGCCTCGGCCTTCGTTGGGGTCATTGTTAGAGTCCGGAGGCCCCACCCAGCATAATGACTCGGGGGGAGTGGGCTACCTGCCCCTAAGCCTTCGGCAGATCTGGCTGCCGGTCTGGGGGACTGGGCAGCTATGAATACTGTGAGTCCCAGGGCCTGGGGCAGGCTGGCCTTCGGGGGGAGGTGGGTGCTCACGTTTGCCCTTCTGCCCTGGCTTCTAATGCTTGGTCTCTTCCCTGGGGTCAGCTACATAGTGGGGATGACTGGATCAAATTCCAGTGGCCTCTGATGGCAGCTGGATTGACAGAATTGTGGACTGACGGACTCTCCTGACCCCACCCACCCTCTTGGTGATTCTGCTCTCTTGGTTTCATCTTCTGGTAGGGCACTCCTCCCCCAGGCCTTGGCAAAGCTGAGAGCCCGCTCCTGCCGATATGCACAAACCTTCTGGCCCAGCCGGAACAGGACAAGCAGAGAGAGGGGCTGGCGGGCCCAGGTAGAGCCTGGGGCTCCTGGTCTGGCTCGTAGCACACCTGATTCCAGCCTCTTTCCAGCCCAGCTCTCCCTCCTCCCACCCCTTTACTTTAGGTGCCATCCACCTTCAGGCCCCACTGGCTCATGGCCACACCCCAACTCGGAGTCACTCCTGTCCCTCCAGCCCTCTCTCAGGACCCTCATCACTAATTGCTGTAATCATTCTCCACCACACCTGAACTTATACTAACGAGGTGACTCAGGGTGGGCCCCTAGGTAGCTTCAGGGTGGGGGCTGGTCCCAGAAAGACTAAATATGGGATCAGGTGGTGGGAGAACTTTCAGCCTCACCACCCCCACTGGCCTCTGGGGAGGGGAATGGTGCTGGAGATTTGGGGTATAAAAACGCAACAGCCCCTGGGTTGGTGAGCACGCTGACTCACTGGGAGGGAGGTGTGCCCGGGGAGGGCATGGACGCTCTGCACTCTGTCCCCCATACCTTGGCCCGCATGCCTCTTCCATGGCTGTACTGGAATTGTCTCCTTTACAATAAACCAGTAAATGTAAGCCAAGAGTTTACCGAGTTCCGTGAGTTGTTCTAGTGAATTATCATCCCCGAGGAGGAGGAGGTGTGGGCCGGTCAGCCGGAAGCACAGGTGGCCCCTGGGACTGGTGACCGGTGTCTGAAGGAGGGGGGCCAGCTTGTGGGGCTGAGCCCTTCACACATGGGCTCCGTGCCAACTCTGGGAGTCAGTGTCAGAATAGGACTGAATGGTGGGACCCCCGGTTGGTGTGTGGAAAGCTGGAGAACTGGATGGTGTCGGAAAAGACATCACACTTGTGGTTTCGCAAAGAAAAAGACACATCAGGCAGTGCATGCAAACGGGGACATTTGGGAGAGGATATGAGGGAGCAGCCGGGGACCGGGGGCCTTCCGATGTGGAGCGACCTTGTCCCGCTCCCGCCCAGGGGCTGCACACATTTGCGCCCCCCCAGCGGCTGGGGTCACGGGCACTGGCACACCTGCCATCACGGCGTGTGATGGCCAGGCTGAAGCCCGACGCTTCGGTTGGAGAATTTCATCGAATCAATCCAACCGGCAGCCTCCCCAAGCGTTACCCTCTCTCTTTTGTTGTTGATGAGATTCTGATGCTAACCCCACCCAAATGTGTCTCACGCTGCACATATTTGGAAACTGGCTTTTTATGTTGCTCATTTAGAGAAGAAGGAAGCCTTCCTTGGAACACAGGTTGTAATTATTAAGTCACAGCCAAGGAAAAGTGGCCAATGTCTCAGGTTTGCAAGGAAGAGGGCACTAAGCTATTAATTTGGAGTCTAGTATATCAAGGCCGTCGGTAACCTCACCCCTCTGTTCTTGCCGTGAGAGCACATTCCCGCTCAAGCAGGGATCCGTTTTTCATCCAGATAATCCTTGGCTCTGTCAAAATCCTAATATGACCCCCTCCCCTATCTCAGCACGAGTTCTGGCCAGGAGAAACAAAGAAATTTCTGGTCTCAAATTCTTCCCCTGAGCTAAGTAGGCCAGCATTCAGCAAGAAGTACACAGAATTTGTTTCCTTGAAAAAATTGGTTTGGCTTCCTTCTTGTTCATTCAAAGAAAGAATGTGTCTGCCAAAGGAGAAGGGAAAGGAGAGGATGAGGGACAGAACAGGGAAGAAAGGAAGGGAGGAAGGGAGGAAGCAAAGTGGTTGGAGGCTCTATTTGGCTTAGTGCATGGGCTGTAACACCAAACATGTCTGGATTGGGTCTGGGACACAGTCAGAGACCCTGGGACCTCTCACGTGTCCTATGACATCTCAAAGTCTGTTTCCTCACATATAAAATGTGAGTTATCAAATCTGCTCCACAGGATTGTTATGGGGCTTAAAACAGGAAAGAGACAAGAAATGTCTATGATTTAAAAAAAAGTAATTCAGGAAAAAAAAATGGGCAAAAGATTTGGGCAGACCCCCAAAGCAAGTACAGTTGACCCTTGAACAACACGGGTTTGAACTGCACGGGTCCACTAATATGCAGATTTTTTTTTTCAATAAGTACAGTACAGTTCTGTAAATGTATTTTTGTTCCTTCCTTATGATTTTCTTTTTTTTTTTTTAAAGATTTTATTTATTTATTTGACAGAGACAGCGAGAGAGGGAACACAAGCAGGGGGAGTGGGAGAGGGAGAAGCGGGCTTCCCGCTGAGCGGGGAGCCTGATGTGGGGCTCGATCCTGGGACTCCAGGATCATGACCTGAGCGGAAGGCAGACGCTTAATGACTGAGCCACCCAGGTGCCCCTTTCCTTATGATTTTCTTAATAACATTTTTTTTCCCTAGCTTTATTGTAAGAATATGGTATACAATATACACAGCATACCAAATATGTGTTAATTGACTGTTTACGTTACCTGAAAGGCTTCTGGTCCGCCATAGGCTATTAGTAGTTAGATCGGGGGGGGGGGGTCAAAAGTGACATGTGGACTTTCAACTGTGGGGGTGGGAGTTCAGGGTCAGCCCCCTTAATCCCTGCCTGGTGCAAGGGTCAGCTGAGCACAGATGATCAATAAGCACATGAAAAGATGCTCAGCATCATTAGTCATCAGGGAAATGCAAATTAAAACCACGAGGACACACGATTATGCACCTATTAGGGCAGCTAAAATAATATTTTTTAAGATTTTATTTATTTATTTGACAGAGAGATAGAGAGAGAGCACAAGTAGGTAGAGAGGCAGGCAGAGGGAGAGGGAGAAGCAGACTCTCCACTGAGCAGGGAGCCCGACGCGGGGCTCGATCCCAGGACCCCGGGATCATGACCTGAGCCAAAGGCAGCCGCTTAACCGACTGAGCCACCCAGGCACCCCAACAATATTTTTAAAAGGAGAGAATGACGGCACCAAATGCTGGCGAGGGGGGCGCCTGAGTGGCTCAGCCAGTTAAGTGTCTGCCTTCGGCTCAGGTCATGATCCCGGGGTCCTGGGATCGAGCCCCGCATCGGGCTCCCTGCTCCGCAGGAAGCCTGCTTCTCCCTCTCCCCCGCCCCCTGCTTGTGTTCCCTCTCTCGCAGTCTCTCTCTCTGTCAAATAAATAAATAAAATCTTAAAAAAAAGAAAAACTTAAAAAAAAATAAAAACCAAATGCTGGTGAGGATGTGGAGCCACCAAATCTCAGTTGTCGGCACAGCCGCTCCAGAGAACAGCGTGGCGGTTTCTTAAAAAGCTGAAGCCAGGCTTTCTCACTCTGAGGCCTGCTGACGTTTGGGCCTGATAGCGCTCTGCCTCGGGGCCTGTCATATGCACCCACCGTGTGACAGCCAAAGATGGCTTCAGCACCGCCAGGTGTCCCCTGAGTGTCAAGAGCATCCCCCGCCGAGAACCACTAAGTTAAAAGTACTTAGCATTTGACCCAGCCATCTCGATCCTGGGCATTTATCCAAGAGAAATGAAAACTTATGTCCACGCAGAGGCCTGGCCTCTGATCTCCATGGCAAGTCTAATCATAATTGCCCAAACGTGGAAATGACCCAAGTGTCCCTCAGCTGGGGAGCGGATAAACAAACTGGTACATATGTAAAATTGCATATGTATTAGGCTGAGAAAAGGAGCCAGACCGGAAAGGCAACATGCCGTATGATTCCATTTATACGACAATCTGGAGAAGGCAAAACTCTAGGGATGGAGAGCATGTCCGTGGTTGCCGGGGTGGGGCAGGGGGAGCGGGCGATTCCAAAGGGGTGCGAGGGAATTTTGTAACACAATGGAAATGCTCTATACCTTGACTGGGGTAGCACAAGCTGTAGGCGTTTGTAAAAAGTCTTGAAATGTCCAAGCAGAGAAGTGAATTTTATCGTATGTAAATTATGCTTCGATAAATCTGATCTCAAAAGAAAAAAAAAAAAACCCAAAAAGGAGAAAAGGAAGAAGGGAGATGGCAAAAGGGGTGGGGGAAAGAGAGAGAGAGAGAGAGGAAAGAAAAATATTGAAAATCACAATCCGCAGTGTTCAGGTGGCAAACAGTCAACAAACTTTCTAAATCATCACTGTTTTAAAAACGGAGAGACAAGAAGACAGGGATAGTTGGGCAAGTCCTGCATCAGGGTCCCTCTCTCTCTGCTCCTCCCCTCCCCCTGCTCGTGCTGTCTCTCTCTCCTCTCTAATAAAAAAAAAAAAAGAAGAAGAAGAAGAAGAAAAGTCAATGCTAAATTCTGGGTCTTCGTAGCCAGAGCTATACCCCTCTGTGGATTTCATGAACTAACGGAAAATAAAGACAGCCTCATCTATTTCATTAAGAG
Source organism: Mirounga angustirostris (assembly GCF_029215605.1). Taxonomy (NCBI): domain Eukaryota; kingdom Metazoa; phylum Chordata; class Mammalia; order Carnivora; family Phocidae; genus Mirounga; species Mirounga angustirostris. Next base: position 174,674,621 of record NW_026991713.1, read on the forward strand.
ATGCAGTTCTAACAAAATTTTATTTTTATGCTTATAATTTTTTTATAAAAATGTGTAATGAATTGGTTTTGATAAATTGGACACTCATAAATGTACTGTTAGCTCAAACCAGGAGAAAAAAATTTTTTTAACTCCCGAGCTTTATGGTCTTAGGTAATTAAAAAATGTAATTTTAACTTCTGTACTTTTTGTTGAGAGAATTATGATAGGATGATTAATAAAATACTTTCAAGCATAAAAATATATTACATTAAGACGCAATTCTGTGGGAGAAATGGGACGGAAATAGGAGTTCAAGGAGAGACACGGAAGTTGCAACATTTTTGACTATTTAAAAAAGACTTGTTGTGTATCTTCTAAATGAACGATGATGGATATTGAATTGCTACGGCATTCAGATTTCATTGGATACATTGAAAGGAGTGATTTCATAGTGTTATTTTTACAGTGTTAATATTTGCAAGGCATAAGACAGTTTATCCTTTGCAACCATTTCAATTCATGAAAAAGTTTGATGTCAGCTAAAAATAGGTGAGGATATAAAGTGTTTCTTTTTGGTGGTGGAGGAAGGTACATAAGAAAATAATAATAATAAAAGATGATTGTTGGGGGACCTGGGTGGCGCAGTCAATTAAGGGTCCGACTCTTATTTTCGGCTCAGGTCATAATCTCAGGGTTGTGAGACTGAGCCCTTAGTCGGGCTCTGCGCTCACTGTGGAGTCTGCTTGAGATTCTCTCTCCCTTTCCCTCTGCCCCTCCCTCTGCTCACATGCTCTCTCTTTCTCTCTCTCAAATAAATAAATCTTTAAAAAAATATGATTGTCCTCAGAGAATTCCTTGAGACTCTTACCTTGGGACCATTAACTCTTCTTTTGCAAAAAGTGCTAACAAGCCTCAGTTGCATCACTTCCCAGCCCACAGTTACCAGAAGAGTCAAAATAAGGGTAAGTGGGGGGGGGGGGTCTGCCTGTAGGAGGGATGCCTACAGATGCAAACAATAGCTACCCTGGCAGGAGGAAGGAGACAGGAAAATTAAGAACCCGGACATTATAGGTGTCTGGTGCTTTCAGCTTGGAGTAGACACCTTGCCACATTTCCACCTCACGCTGGTCCAGTGACACAGCAAGAATCATGTGACAGCCATCACTGTGTTAGCTGCAAAAGGCTGACCTCGCTCCTGTCTCAAGACACTGCCGGAGAATACGTAACACATTTCAGAAACATTTTCATAAAAGCTCTAAAGAAGTAGGCATTTAAGAGGGCAAGGTTCCAGTCTTCAGAAAAAGTTTACTCCAACAAACTCTGGTCCACAAGCTTTGCTTGACAGCTCGCTTACTCCAGTACTGCTTGCTGACGGAGTGTCTGTATGGGACACGGCCCTTCTGTCCCCAGGGGGCTGCACAGAGCAGGTTCCACGGGCCATCGGTCAAGCTTCCAGGGATCACGAGACAAGCACGCGGACGAAGGTCCTGGGGGAGAATCAGAGCATGGCTTCTGGGCTCAGGCTGAGGGGTCAGGTTCAAGGGGATTATCCTGAATATCTGGGTGGGTCCTTAAATATAATCATAGGTGTCCTCGGAAGTAGGAGGTGGAGGGAGCTCTGACGCAGGGGGAAGAGAAGGCGACATGAAGGCAGAAGCTGAGATTAGCTGAGGAACACCAGCCACCTGGAGCTGGGAGGGGCAGGGAGCAGGTTCTCCCTTAGAGCCTTCAAGCGGAGGGCAGCTCTGCCCACACCAAGATTTCGGCGCAGAGATATTGATTCCTGACTTCTCCAGAACTGTGCGAGAATAGATTTCTATTGTAAGCCACCAAACTTGTGCTAATTTGTTATAACGACCACAGCAATGAATACGCCTCTTACGTACACCACCTGAATGGAATCTTTGACTCAGGGTCTGCGACTGGGGGATCCCAGCCTCTGACAGCAGGCATGGGGCGCTGGGCACATGGGTCCTGATGCGTGTGTTCCAGAAGGCTGAGGGTCCAGAAGTCTGACCCCGGGGCTGGGGGCCCAGACATACAGCAGGGGGCAGAAGCCTCATTCCCTGGTGAACAGCAGGAAGTCTGGACGCGTGATCCTGGAGAGCCTGGAACAGCACTTCTCCAAGTCCAACCTGACCTGCCTCAAAAATGCAGATTCCTGCACCCAGGACTGAAGAATCAGCATCTCTGGAGGTGAGGATCAGGAGTCTGCCTTTCTAACATGCTCCCCAAAATGTCGTCATAAGAGAGATTCAGAAGGATGCCTGGCACACAAGAGGAGACCACAAGATCCAGAGGCAGAAATTGGAGTGATGCAGTCACGAGCCAAGGAATGCAGGTAGCCATCGGAGGCTGGAAGAGGCAAGAAACAGATCCTCCCCTAGAGCCTCTAGAAGGAGTGCAATCCTATCAGCACCCCGATTTTAGGCCCCTGAAATGGAATCTAACTTCTGTCCTCCAGAATGGTGAGACAATAAATTTCTGTTGTGTTAAGCCACCTAGTCTGTGGTTATTTGTTATAACAGCCTCGGGCAACCCATACAGGTAGGTACCCTTATTATGCCCATTTTGCAGACAAGAAAACTGAGGTTCAGAAGTGCTGTGTCAGGGCTGACTTTCCCTCCCTACTCTCTGCAGGGTGCTTGCTCCCACAACAGCTGACTCAGACATGCAGGCCAGGTTGGCAGTGAAGGACCCCTCAGATCCTAGGAGGTGCTCATGACCTTGGGCCTCCTCCCAGACACTGCCCAGCCTGCTGGAGCCATAAGACCTCCACTTTAAGGCAGGTCTTTGAACACCTATGGAAAATCATTTCAACACATGCAATGCAAAACTTTTGACTCCTGGGGACCCAAATCACCCGAATTTTGATGAATTGAGCAGATGACAAAGTCCCACGGGAACACTGGCCCCTCAGCCCAGAGGGGCATGCCTTTAAGCAAAAAGCAAATCTTTTCGTAGAGAAACTTGCAAGGGCAACGGCAAATCTTGACCTACTAGCAGTTTCTTTAAGACCACAGCTTCAGTGGATGCAGGATTCATTTACAAACCATATCTTCAAGAACCAGGATGAACAATTTTAATTAACAAAGCCATGATAGCCAGGGACAGAGTTGGCCTCAGAGACCCACAGAAGGGCTGAAGGGAGGTACAGGGCAGTCGAATTTTAGCAGCTACTAAGAAGGTTTGGAGAGGTTGGCACCTAAAAAAAAGGCTGAGGCATCCAGGGAACCGCCGTGGCAGGCACAGGGACCCCGGGTGTGGGGGGTGGGGTGGGCAGTCGCATTCTAGAGAAATCATAACGGGGGGGGGTGTGAGACATTAGGTTCACTGAGGTCCTCAAGCCGGGCATATATAGTTTTTTAAATTTACTATTTAATAAGCATAAAATATTAGGCAGATTTTTTTTTTCCTGAGGGGAAAAATCACATTTTTTTTTCCACAAAAAGAAAACCTCTTTGTTGATCAGATATTTTAGCCAATTAAGAAAATTAACTTCTGAACTTGGTTAAAAAGTCATTGCTAGCTGGGGAATTAAAAAAAAACAAACAAACCAAACCCACCTTTCTTTTTATTAAGGAGAATTTCAAATACAAATAACAGAGAAAGTGAATGTCAAGTACCCCCCTCTTAGCTTCAATAAATGGCCAACTCATGGTCATTCCTATAACCTGGAGAAACTTAGCCCATCTGACTCCATGTGGCTTCTATTTCCCTTGCTGCTGTGACCTCTAGCTTAGGAACTTCTGACCAGTCCATCACGTAGGCATGTTAATTATCAAAAGAATTTTGCTTACAGCTCAGATGGGCAAAAACTGTTTTTTATTTACCCAGAGTCTACCTCACCCGAGGAGATAAGATGGCATGGCCGGATTCCTGTACCCAAAGATCAACTGACTGAGGACATAGAAGTTACCCGACCCTCCTCCGATGTCTACAGAAGTCAATCACCTTTTGACTCCAACCCCCCACGTGTCCCCCTTAATGCTGACATAAAAGCAGCTTGGATTTCATGGCAAGAGGACTTAGTTCTTTGGGACGAGAGCCCACCATCTCCTTGGTGTGCTGGCTTTCTGAATAAAGATGCTTTCCTCACCCTAACATCTTGCCTCTTGACTACTGGCCTGTTGTGCTGGGAGCAGAACGAGCTTGGGGTTGGTTATGTTCCTGTTCCATCTCTGCCCCACCATCCCCGTCCTGGGCTGTTTTGAAGCGAACTCCAGACCATCATCTTTTGCTAGTAAATATTTCAGTACTGTGTCTCTAACAGATAAGGACATGCTTTTTAAAAAAAGCATAGCCACATCATCCTCATATCTAAAAAATTAACTATAAGTCCCCAATATCATCAAATAGTTTGAAGCATTCAAATTTCTCATGTCCCCAGTTCTCTTAAAAATGTATATATTTTCTACAGGCTGTTTAGATCAGGATCCAGATGGTCCACATCTGGATCATCCTACGTCTCTTTTATTCTGGAGGATTTCCCCTCCCTGGATCTTCTTTACTTTTCCCCCTCCTTTGTGATTTACTTGTTGGAGAAACTTGGTTGCTGGTTCTGTTGGATTCTCCCATCTGGATTTTGCCGATGGCAGCTGCCTGGTGTCCCGTAACCTATTCCCCTGTCCCCCGTATGTAAGTTAATCAAGTAAATCCAAGACCTGTCAGATTCAGGCTGAGTTTTTGGCAAGATCACTTCATGAGTGACAGCGTGTCCTCCCATCAGGAGCATGTTTTGTGTCAGATGGCATCTTTTTAAGATCACGTCATTGCTTAGGTTGCAATATCTATGCATTCTTCTGTGCGTGCAAGCTGGAAGATTTCTACAAAGAAAAAAATGCCCCTAACCATCTGGTTATTCTCAGGGAATGTTTATTCAGAAAGAGCAGGATGAATGCTTGATATTTTTTCCTGCCTTTGTTGACCGATTTTCAAAATCATTGGTTCTTTCAATCAATGTAATTAATTCCCTCTCTTAAGAAAGCAGATATTTAGTGAGGACCATGGAAAAAAGCACAAAGCAAAGAGTTCAGCTGGCATGACTTTGGTGGAGAAATCCCTGATTGGGGGTTCTGCTCTTCAGACATGAAGATTTTATATTTGAAAAGTCTGCTCGATCTAATTTGTCATCAGCATATTTAACACTCTCGAGGGAGAACTCTCAAAGATTGTTATGCCTCAGATGCTTGATCTTAGTTTTGGAACAACCTCAGAATAAAGTAACTCACCTTTTATACTAAATTACCCTGTTGTGTTAAATTCAGTAATTTCTGGCTCTTCTTTCAACCGCCACACAAAGCTATGTGCTTGGATTTGGTGTATAAATGATATCTTTGTAGTGAAAATTATCAGTGAAACCTACTTTAATTGCATTACAGAGAACTGGATCATTTTGCCAAAACGTTGTACTTTGGCAAAAAAAAAAAAAAATCTAAATGTCTTTATAATTCGGAATGCTGTATTATGGGCTGGTTCTGTTAATGTTGCAATTTGAACCCAACCAGAACACAAAAGTCATTTCCCAAATTTTGAAACGCTATGAACTTAAACTGAGAAACAGCTGTTCATATCTTCAATGCATTCTTCTCGCCATGTGACAAATCATTCCCTAGGAATTGCTGTAACACTGATCTGTTTATTTAATTTAAATGCTTAACTACGTTTTCCTTTTTGAAATAAATGGGACCTCATGAAGTATTTCTTTACATGAAGTCCTGTACATGGTGTGATTAATTTCCTGCCTTGATATGAAACACAAATCCCAGCTATTAATAATCCAGTGGCATGAGGGAAAAAAAAATCACTAATCACAAAGTGAAAATGCCCTGAAGCTTTTATTTATGGGCAATCCTTCTTTCTGGTGTCAAAGGGTCAGCTGGATTCCCCAAAACACAATTCAGTAAAAGTAATTTGTTTCACTGGCAGAACATCTGAAATTAAACAGTGTTTCTGACACCAAATTATTTCTGTAATTTTGATGTGGCATATGGAGTATTCTGTTAAAAGGAAATCAGGCCTTTCCTTTAATTTGCAATGCTTAATGTAAGTGATAAGTTTTGACTCCAGTATATCATGGAACAGCTAATGAATGCTTGTCTGTGAGCCACCGAGATGGATGATCACTGGATTATGTGAAAATTAGTCTCTGTCTACTTGAAATATCATTTGGTTTGAGATTTTAAAAATACATTTGAAAAAGCAGCTCAAATCTTAAGGTTTGTGGATCTTTTTTTGTAACCATCATAACATTTCAGCCAAACAGAAGATGCGTACTGGCTGGTCTCTGATATGAGGTTGGCTCGTGGATGTCCCATGTGCTAAGCTTATTCGGGGAAAGCTCTCACGGTGGCATCTTTCTAAACATTCCTGTATCGTGTGTAGTTCTCAACCGTGCGATCTGTGGCAAATTACATATACGTCTTTTGTTTTGAGATGCAGTCACCCTGTTGGTAAGTAGCTATCAGATGTGGCCTCTCCCATTAAGATGTAGCCAACACACACAATGAAAACAGAATCCATGGATCCATTCTCTAACAAGTGAGCAACTGATTCAACCCACCATGACCCATGGAAGGAACAAACGCCACGAGGAACAAGGACCCGACGACTGGGCTGCGCGCCCTGCAGCCACCACCTCTAAGATCTGTGCACCTGGGTCACAGGGCACCTGTCAGCTCCCCAGAAGCACTGCCTGTGGGCTTCTCTTTGTACCCGACTTGCAGGAGTCCCAGAACTGGGTGGCACCCTGTGGCCAAGCAGCCCATCCTCCCACCAGCAGGCTGCTCAACTCCCCCTTGGGTCACTGGGCTCCGTGTCCCTGGGCAGCCGGGTCTGGCTAGCAGGTGGGGGCGATCCTCCCGCTCTGGCCACAGCCCCTCAGCATCTCTACCTTTGAGCCACAGGCCCCCACGTGCTGGGTTCTGCAACACAACGCACCAGCTTCTCCTGTCCCCATGAGTCTCAATCTCCTGGCAGGCCTGGTCTGGCTGGCCTCCCTCACCTCACCTCCTGCTCCTACCTGCTACCTGCCAAGCCAGGAGCCACAAGGCCCTCGGGGCCCCCAGTGGTGGAAGGGTAAACCCTACTGTATAACAGAATTAATTTTCTCATGGTTCTAGAGGCTGGCAGCACTGGTTTCTTCTGAGGCTCCTCTCCTTGGCTTGTAGACGGCCTCCTTTTCCCTGTGTCCTTGCATGGTCTTCCCTCCATGTGCCTACGTATGTCCTGATCCCCTCTTCTTATAAGGACACCAATCAGACTGGAGTAGAGCCTGCCCCATGACCTCATTTAACTTTAATTACCTCTTTAAAGACCCTATTTCCAAATACAGTCACATTCCGTGGTACTGGGAGTTAAGATTTTAACATGTGAATGGGTTGGGGGGGGCACAATTCAGCCTATGACACCTACGGTAAGTCTCTTGTATGTATAGTTCTTAGAAATTCTGCTGCTCTGATCGAAGCCTAATACGCCACCACCCCATTTTTTGTGTCTTCCCATTTTCACCCATTTGGTGTTTCTGCATCTGTTTGGGATGGCACGTTTGGGTCAGTGAGTTGTATGCTCCTCTAGGGCATCTTCTCTGTCGTCTTCTTTCTCACCGTGTTCCTTTGAATAGTCACTCCACAAACCCTTGTTGAGCACCTACTAACATCAGGCCCCATGCTAGGCTCCAAGGACTTAGTAATCAAGAAGGCAGCTCGTCGTTTGCATTCAGTAGGGTGGACAGACAGTAAATCACACATCAGTCTCTGAACATAATCACTTCAGATGGTGGTGAACAGAATGGAAAAGGAAGGGTCTAGCCAGGTGAGGATCCGGAGGTGGAGAAGGCTACATGAGGCCAAGAAACAAGAGCACCAGAGCCCTGGTTGATGTGGCAAGGCCTTTATCATAGTTAGGAGCCTAGATTTAATTGTAAGAGAAATGGGAAATCTTCAGAGGGCTCTAAGTGAGAGAATGTCTGATTTATACTTTAATAAAGTTATTCTAAATGGGTATAGAGTTTCAGTTTTGCAAGATAAAAAAGTTTTGGAGACTGGTTTCATAACAGTGTGAACATACTTAACGCAACTGAACTGCATGCTTAAAAAAAGGATGAGGGGCGTCTGGGTGGCTCAGTCATTAAGCGTCTGCCTTCGGCTCAGGTCATGATCCCAGGGTCCTGGGATCGAGCCCCGTGTCAGGCTCCCTGCTCAGCGGGAAGCCAGCTTCTCCCTCTCCCACTCCCCCTGCTTGTGTTCCCTTTCTTGCTGTGTCTCTCTCTCTGTCAAATAAATAAATAAAATCTTTTTAAAAAAAATGGTAAAGATGGTAAATTTTATGTTATGTGTATTTTGCCACAATTTTTAAAAATCTGAGATGCTGAACTCTTGGAAAGAAACAGGGTTTTGGAGGGGAAGTGGGGGAGGGGATGGGGTAACTGAGTGTTGGGCATTAAGGAGGGCACTTGATAGAATGAGCACTGGGTGTTATATGCAACTGACGAATCACTAAATTCTATCTCTGAAACTAATAAAAAAAAAATCTAAATGTGAACTTTATCCATACATGCATTTGATAATTTTGTTTGATTTTTTTCCTCTGATTTTGGGGGTGAGGAGAAAAAAAAGTGGGATGATTTAAAGAGAGTTTGTTCAATATATACAGAGAAGGATTAATTCTCCACTCACGATAAATAGGAGGAGTTTCATTATCCCGAAAAAAAATTCCAAATATTCCAATCATTAAAGTAAATGAATGGCCTGAGCTCATTTTAAGGTGCATGTCTACTTTAGGTATTTTAGTTAAACAAGTGACATATCATTCATTGGTACCAGTTGGAATATTAACATTTACAAGCATATGAGAAAATTTAGTTATTGCAGGTAATAGGTTGGGGGTATTTTATTCTTTTCCACAGGAGAATATACCTGGCCTTCTGACAATCTAGAGAATTTATGACAATAGTAAAGTTAATAAATTATATATGTGTTATATATATATTATATGCATATATATTATATGCATATGCATACATATGTTATATGTGTAATATATATTATATTATGTGTCTATGTAACCACCATCAGATAAGAGTGTAGAACATAGATACTACCTTATGGAGTCCTGGATGGGAAGGGACATGGGGGCCCCTCTGGGGTGCCAGAATGTTCTACATCCTCATCTGATCGTGGTTACAGGGGGCACATGCATACAAATTCATTGAGCTGTGCACTTAGGTCTGTCCACTGTATCATAAGTTATATCTCTATAAAAAAGTGGAAACAAAGAGGGACGAGCTGGAGGAAGAACATACATGCTGCCCCGAATCAACTTCACACTTTTCAACAAGTAGCTCAGGCTTTGCTCACACAATTCTATCTCTGTGTCGAAGGCGTCCGCTTTCCTGACCTCCGAGGGACTGTGATGGTCCCCGTTCAAGTCCCCACCTTTCAAGCCTGCCTCTCCACAAAGCGCCAAGGATAGCACTTTGGGCTTGTAAAACCTGAAAGGAAATGAATTGAAGTATCAAGGCCATAGAAATGAGTATTTAAAACACGGAGTGCACCCAAACTTCAGTCTAAGGCTAAAAAATCGAGTCTGACTTTCTTGAATGCCGATGTTAAGAGCTTGGGTAGCTCCCTTTCATGAGAGGGCCGTTTAAATATTGCATACTGGGCCCCCATCTCCCTGGGATGCGCCCCAGCCCCGTTTCATCTTCCGTCTCCATCAAAGGCGGGATGGCTTCATCATAGATTCAGAGCATGCAGTTGTCGGCCCCCTGGGCCAGCCCACGAAATTAGCATTTTCTACATGCAGCTGATGAGACGGGGAATAAAATAAGGCAGACATGCGGAAGAGGGAAATGAAGGCTAGAGCCACAAGTGCTGGAACTTTGTAGGAGAGGGTGGCCCCTGGGGTGGGTGCAGCCCGGGGAGGCTTCCCGGAGGAGGTGGAGTTTGAGATAGGACCCTATTTACTGTTACCCCTACTGCTGCAGTTGCTCCCCTCTCCTCCTCATACTCGTCCTACTAGTAGGACAAGGGTCTTACTCTGAATTCTGCCTAGAGGCAGACCCTGAGACAAGGATGTCAGTGCATGTGGTTTATTCAGGAAGCCCAGGGAATACCACTAGAAGAGAGGGGTAAGTGAGGCCGGGAAGAGAAGGCAGCCCCCAGAGGGTGTGATGCCAAGCCAGCCTACCCCGCTGGGGACTCTGGGGACATGCACCCGGATAACCCCATCCAAGTGCGAGAGAGCTGGTGTTTGCACACGGTTGGCGGACGGCTGTTGGACAAGCGGATATCTGGCTTGACTTCCTGCCCGTCCACTGTACCATGGGCACCATCAGAGTGGGCTCTGGCTGCCAGGAAAGCCACAGGCAGAGGGACGCAGATGGTGGAAGGGACCAGCTGCAGGATGGCCTAGCGGTCACAGTTGCTGTGCATTGTGTGCTCATCACGGACCCGGCACTGGGCTAAGTGCTCTGTCTGCCCAGCCCACTCCAGCAGCCCACGGGGACGTATTTATGAGGAAACTGAGCTCCAGACAGATAGAGGAATGAGCTCAGGTTGAAGTGTAGGGAAGGACCCAGACTCTGTGTCAGCCACGGGCTGCTACCGGGGGTCACACGGACAGGTGGGGGCCAGCAGCCCGTGATCACCACCTCTATCCACAGCTCTTCCTCCTCACCCTCCCCCCACCCCGACCCCGACCTGAAATGTCCCCAGGATAGAGTTTGAGTCCTGATCAAGGTAAACGTGTGCTGTTATCTGAAAGGAGAAACACACTCTTGGGACTCGAAAAAGCCAGGCGCAGAAGAGATGGCACAACTCAAGTGTCCACCAGTGGGTGGATGGGTAAACACACGGGAGTACATCCAGACAACCGGACGTGATTCGGCCACAGAAATGGAGTGCTGACCGGAGCTACAGCATCAGTGAACCTTGAAGACATTATTACACCAAAGCAAAAGGAGCCAGACGCACGAGACCACATACCCTATGATTCCGCTCATGTGAAATATCTGGAATGGGCAAGTTCGTAGAGACGGGAAGTAGCTTCGAGGTTACCAGGGGCTGGGGGATGGAGGGAAATGGGGAGTTATTGGTTGATGGGTACAAAGTTCCTGTCTGGGTGAGGAAAAAGTTTTGGAAATAAATGGTGGTGATGGTTACACAACATTGTGAATGTACTTGGTGCCACTGAATGATACATCTACAAATGGTTAAAACGGCAAATTCTGTATTTTCTTTATGTATTTTATAATTTATTTATTATTTTTTTAATCAAGATTTTATTTATTTATTTGAGACAGAGAGAATGAGAGAGACAGAGAGCACATGAGAGGGGGCAGGGTCAGAGGGAGAAGCAGACTCCCTGCCGAGCAGGGAGCCCGATGCGGGACTCGATCCCGGGACTCCAGGATCATGACCTGAGCCGAAGGCAGTCGCTTAACCAACTGAGCCACCCAGGCGCCCTGTATTTTATAATTTAAAAAAATTTAATATAATATACTAGAAATCATTGACTTGTCCACCTTAAGTGTGTGTGCTACAAAGTGTGTGAGTTATAGCTGTTTAAAAAATAAATAATAAATATAAATAAATACAGGGTGCCTGGGTGGCTCAGTCGTTAATCGTCTGCCTTCGGCTCAGGTCATGATCCTGGAGTCCTGGGATCGAGCCCCGCTTCGGGCTCCCTGCTCAGCGGGGAGCCTGCTTCTCCCTCTCCCACTCCCCCTGCTTGTGTTCCCTCTCTCGCTGTGTCTCTCTCTGTCAAATAAATAAATAAATAAAATCTTTAACGGAAAAAAAAATTTTTAAAAATAATAAATATAAATAAATACAAATAAAGGTGTTGTGGACGCAGAGACAGGCCTTCAACCCCTGCCTCCTCTGGCTGCTTCTACTCTTTGTGGAAGGAAAAGCAGGTCCTGTTGGAGGGTGAGGGTCATGTGGATGGTTGCCACACCTAACAGGATGCTGGCTGGTCAGGACAATGTTGGGACTCACAGAGGATCCCGGGAAGGGCAGGGCTGTGTGGGGGAGGGGGTGGAGGCCACCCCAGAAGGCCACATCCCTGGAGGGCACTGCAGAGCCCCAGTAGACCAGGCCGGGGGCCCTGGCCCAAGAAATGGTCAATACCTGAGAGGTCCCACCTAGCCATGGGCTTGGGGATGACTGATTCACGGCAGTATGGCACTTTACCCAGCTAGGATAGCTTAAAAAATATATATAATATGTATATTATATATATTATATATATATTTTAGTAAAAAAAACTTGTTCTGCTTTCTGATTATATACAAATGCCTGATAATTGTCAAGGAAATTGCAACAACATAGACAATTAGAAGGAAGAGAACTCACCTAAATTCTATCACTATCACATTTTGGAGACCATCTTTTCATGAATCTCTACACATTTACACATCGACACACAGAGATTCATAAATGGGATCATATACAAGCATATTAAATCATGGAAACTTTTGCTTATCTTCTCTCTCTCCCCCATTCCTTCCCTCTTCTGTCTTCCCTCATCTCTGACCAATGTTAACAGCCTGGTAAACATCTCAACCCATCCCTTCTCTACTCATGTTATCTTGAACAAGCATATCACCATATATCTCATTATCTATTGCTGCCTAACAAACTATCCTAAGCTAGAAACACATGTATTTTAGTAAGCTCATGGTGTCTGTGGGTCTGGAATTCAGGCATGGCACATTCTTTTTTTTTTTTTTTTTTTTTTTTTAAGATTTTGTTTGTTTATTTGGGAGAGAGAGGGAGGGAGAGAGAGAGAGAGATCATGGAGGGGGAGGAGCAGAGGGAGAGGGACAAGCAGACTCCGTGCCGAGCACAGCGTCTGACGTGGGGCTCGATCCCACGACCCTGAGATCATGAATTGAGCCGAAACCAAGAGTCGGACACTCAACGGACTGAGCCCCCAAGATGCCCCATGCAGGGCACATTTTTTGTTCCACATGTGTGGGGCCTCAGTGGGGAAGATGCAAACAGCAACAGGTGACTGGAATCATCTAGAGGTTTCCACTCACACATCTGCTGTCTGAACTGGGATGTCTTGAAGGCTGGGCCCAACTGGAACTGTTGCCCAGGACACCTAAACATGACCTTGTGTGTAGCCTGGGCTTCCTCACAGCATGGCCGCTAATTCACACAAGGAGGGTCCCAAGAGGAACCATCTGGAGAGGAAGAGTTTCAAGAGTCTCAAAGTCACGGGCATCCCTTCCTTCTCCATTCTGTCGGTTAAGGGTGAGTCATAAGGCCAGCCCAGGTTCAAGGGCAGGAGAATTAGATCTTCCCAGACCTTGGCAGGGGGGTGGCAAGGTCACACTGCCCAAGAGCTGGTGGGATAGGAGATGAGGTTGAGCCATCTTTGGGACATGGAGTCATCCTCACGGTAGCTGTATCTATGGCTAAACACACACAGTCTTGAATGTAAGATCATACTATAAATCTTTTTCTGGCTCTGTCTTCCTTAGTGTTAAGTCTTGGAGTGAGTCATGCGGTCACGTGGTGAGGTTCCATCCACTGCTCTCATGGTGGCCGTGAGGATGTAGCGCATACATTCAGCTACTTGCCCTGTCTGCAGTGTTTGGCAGGGTCCTCAGTAAAGCTCCTGCCTCCTTGCATCATATAGGCCAGGCCTGTGCTGTGTGGAACATAAGCAAAGTGGAGAGTGACATGTCATCCAAGGCGGCGAGACAGCTGGAGGACATCTATCTGCACAGGCAAAACGTGTTCTGAAACCGAGAGGTGACCACATAGGAGTCTAAGAGAGGACCTGCCTGAGCCCTGTTCCCCTAGGTGGAGCCATGACCAGGGAGGGTGGGAGGGCAGTGTCTTGGCTGAGAATGAGCAGGAGTTACTCCATGCCACTTGCACAAGTGTGCATCTTGTACTTGCCCCTGATCACAGAGCGTGGAAATCTCTGTCCCCTGGTTCACCAGGCCTTCACAACCCCTGATTGTTTGGGGATCCGACCCAAGTGGAGGAAGCCCAGAGCTCTGGTGGCAATTTAACCTACTGGTAGACCAGTGACACAGGAGGAAGCAAACAGCTCTAGAATTTGTTGCTGTTTGAAGAATGGCAGCGGGAGCGAGAAATAGACCTACCATGAAGCTAATGAAATTCAGATTTCAAGCTTGAAATTCAGATTTCAAGCTCCTCCCTTGCAAGGGCCAGTTCCAACACCTGCTTCTAATGCTTTCGTGGTAGCTGTGAATTCTCTTCTTAAAGAGCATCCCCCCACGTCATACAAGCCTCAGATCCTGCAAAACCCAGACCCACCCCTGGGAAGTGCTATCCCAAAACGTACTTAAGGCAGGGTGCCGAGTCTGTAACTTTGAAACTTCTAGCAATTCCCGAAGAACAGTGATGGAGAAAACCACAGCTGCATATTTAGTTGTCGAGTCTTTGTTTGCTTGTTCTTATTTTTGTCAGGGACACAAAGGTTAGTGATGGGAATGAAGTTGGGAATGGGAAATGTATTTGCATGCTATCAGATTACTAAAAATAAATACTTATCATACTGTACTGGTTCCCCAAATCCAAATGCAAATGCGGGCGGAGATCCAGGCCTTGGAATACAGCCCTCCTTAAAAAAGGCAATTATAAGATTTCATTTTCAACAGTGTCTTTTATTGTCAAGCCCTTTGGCAAAGAAGTTGAAAGCAAGCCAAGCCTGTAATGGCTGCAGCGATGAGCAGCATGCTAATTCAGGGGTTCTCATTCCGACCGAGAAAGTCACAATCTTGGACATTCCCCCACACAACCAGAAATCAACACACCAACCTACCACGCTCAAAGCTGTGCAGGAAAGGACGTCACTAAAAGGAGGTTGAGTGGCTCCAGGATCACAGGCAGGATTTGGGGGGAGGTTGGTTCAGAGCCAGCCACAGGCCTGGCCTGGTGAGGCCCCTGCCACTGAGCCCTAAAAAATCCAGTGGGTGGGACTTCACTTTGACACCGATACAGGTCACTGACCAACGTGTGTGGCCACTGGAACCATGACAGCCACTAAAGCCAAAATGGACTCTACTGGCCCGACTCATTCCAGTCACCAGCTCACAATGTACAGATGGGGCTGGGTGCATCGAATTGGGCAAGCCTGGATTTCATGACTGCAGCCTAGTTGCAAGGGAAGCTGGGAAAGTGACACTCAGACTTTGTTTGTTTGTTTATGTAGAAGGCACACTTCAAAAGCATAGGAGTGGACAAGAGATTTGAACAGACCCTTCACAAAAGCAAATGCATGAATAGCCAACAAGCACGTTAAAAAACAGTCAATATCGCATTACTTGCCGGGGAATTGCAAACTACAACCACAGTGAGATGCTACTCTACATCCACTTGAGGGGCTAAAATTTAAGACTGACAACACCAAATGTTGACAAGGATCTGGAGCAACTAGAACTTTCTCATACGTTGTCAGCCCAAGCATAAAATGCTACAACCACTTTGGAAAAACAGTTCAGCAGTCTCTTACTGATCTGTCTGACTCTTCATATTTTACACTGCAACTTTTTGATTATGCAAGCAAACTTCTCCTATTGGTCCGACAGGTCTCACCCATCAGGACCAACAGGCTCGCTGGGGAACCTGGTCTGACCCCTTGTTAATGCCCCCTGCCCAGTCCTGTACGGAGAGGGAGCCAGGAACTATGTCACCACCCCACACCCGGGGCCATGCTGCTCGTGTGCAGGATTCCCTCTCCTCCCCTCTGGACCCTCCTCTATGCTCCTCCAAGCTGCTCTCTTCCCAGGGCTGCCCTGTGCCAGCCATACCCTGTGGCTCTCTGCTGTCTGCCTTCTGGTTAGGTTTGGCAATGGGGAGGATAAAGTGAGGGAAGAGAGTGGGGTCTGGGTATTTGTTTCTCAGCTGTCTCTCATCAGAGACCATCTTCATCACCACCAGCTGGCTGTTTCATCTGACAAGGGCCACAGGTCCTATTACATGGCTCTCTCTCCTCAGGCCCCTCTGATGCCAGTCTCAGTGGCTATGCCTGTTCCTTGCCCCCCACCACCCACCCCAGTCATGGAGCCCAGGGCACTGCCTCAGCCTCGTGGTTTTCCTCTCCCCTGCTCACACCTCTGACACGTCTCTAGTACGTTCCCCTCAAATTATCCTATCGTTTGGTGTTCCTACATGCTGTTGGTATCAACACATCCCTCCTTTCTAACCACACTCAGCTTCTCTTTGTGTGGTTCCTTAAGTTTAGGTAATTTGGTACATATGTGGGTCATCCACCAAAGCAAATCAGGCCCCGACCAGGTTGGTCCATTCAGAGCCAAGCTGCTCTGGGACTCTTTGATGGCTGTGGGAGGCTATTCTCCTGCTCACCCTCCCCTCCTCACCCCCCTACCATGAGAAGGAGGAAGCCTGCAGCTGCGTGTCTCCTGGCAGCCCTCTTGTGACCATGAGGGAAACCAGTGTGAGGAAGAAGCCAACAAACAGAGGGAGGGAGATGAGAGAACAGCAGAGAAACTGAGTCCGAGTCTGCTCGGAGAGCCCTCCTACAGGACTCTTTATTTATTATATTTTTAAAGATTATTTATTTATTTATTTATTTATTTATTTATTTATTTATTTAGAGAGTGTGAGCTGGGGCAGGGGGACTCCTTGGGGTGGGGGAGCAGACTCCTGGCTGAGCACAGAGCCAGAGGCAGGGCTCAATCCCATGACCCTGAGATCGTGACCTGAGCCAAAGCCAAGAGCAGGACGCCTACCTGGCTGAGCCAGTCAGGCACCCCATGGACTCTTTAGTTTTCTAAGATGACAAAGAGTTCTGTATGCTCAAGCTAGTTTGTACTGGATTTTCCACCATTTACAAAATATTACCTTCAAGAGATTTACTAAAGACAGTCCCTAAACCACTTTACCTTCCCCCTCTTTTCCTAATGGATTCTACACTGCTCTTCGCCCATTTGCATTTCTCTCTTAGATGCGCAGCTGATTAGATCACTTCTAGAATGAAACCCAGGGCTTATCTTGTGTAAGCAACCACCTTCATCTCAGGCCATGCAATCACTTTTATTCTTACCCTGGAGCCTGGCACCGTCTTCCATTAACTGTCAGCGTGGAGCTCCCCGAAATAAAGTGCTGGAGCACAATTGTTGAGCTGGGCTAATTAAAGATGTGTATCATTGGTGGAATTGTCTCTTTGGAACCAAAAAATTAATTATGTTTCTTTGGCCTGGTGACCAGATGTGGAAAACAAACCAACAGATACACATAATTGTTTGCTATCTACTGTTCTAATAAATTATCTCCAGAACTCATTTGCTTTTTCAGATTCTGTGGGTACCAGAGGATGAGTGTCCAATGGGATCTAAAGAAATGGACCTCACATGGGTGGCAGGTTCTTGGAAACGCTTGCTTCCCTCCTGGGACACGTGACTGGGGAGGAGATAGAGGCCGCGTCCCAAGGAAGGTCCGTAACTCTGTAGATCAGAAGTGTGTCTGTTTGCTTGCTGGCACCAAAACAGGGAAGTGGGGGTTTCTGCAAGGGGACCCAGATGGTAGTGACCTATTCTTCTGAAGAGGAGTAGCTTCCAGAAAGGGCCTCGAGGGACTCCTCCCTGGTCCTCCCTCCTGTGCTCCAGGTGTGGGTGGCCAACGTGAGCTGGACTGAGGGTGTATTTTGAGGGTATATTTTGCACATGGTGGAAAATCCAACTGTGGGGCTGGCCACTTTCAAAGTTAGGGGAACAGTCCACAAGACCACCACCCTCCCTTCTGACCCCAGTGGTCCCCAAGACCACTGGTTCGATCATTCACTAAAAGGACTCAGAGAATTCGCCAAGAGCTGTTACACACAGGGTCAGGGTTTATGACTGTGAAGGAATAGAGATTAAAGTCAGTGTAGGGAAGAGGCTCATGGGAGAGGGTGTAGACAAGATCCAAACATGGAATTCCACGGAAATTTCCATGGAAATGTCCAGTTGTTGCCCACCGGTGGAGTCAAGGGCTGTGCTAATGTCCCCCAGGCACACGTGACAATATGCATGGGGCACGGCCAAGCAGGCAAGCCACGCAGCCTTGGTGTCTAGAATCTTTACTGGGGATCCATGGTTGACTCCCCATGTGGCCAAGCTCAGTCTCTAGCCCCTCTGGAGGTCAAGCTGACCCTGTGTGACCCAAGGCCCCCACCCTAAATCATATAGTTAGACTGTCTGCCATGGCCCAAGGCCTCCAGGTAAACAAAGACACTTATCAGGCGGGACATTCCAAGGGCTCAATGTATTCTTGCACATATATACACATCGTAGCCACCCAGATGAAAACACAGAATGCCTTGTCTCTTTCTATCCGTCCAACAGAATCCGCCCCAGCTGGTGAGGTTACAGCTTGTCTCCTCAGGGGCCTTCCACAGCCTGGATCCTCCCCCCAAAAACACACCCGCAAAGCCTCCCCAGAGGGCAGCCAACACAATAGGATCAGCTACAAAATCACTGGGAGTTTTGCACAGAAGGCTACCCCCCAAAATCCCAGCTTATCCCCCAAAACGGGTTCTCCCTCCAGGGTTGCAAAGCGACTACTCAAGGGCCAGGCTGAATCAACCTGACTCTGCAAATGAGTATTACAAGGGTGTCTCCCCAGAGTCATTTGAGCACGAAGCGGCCAAAAAGTCCTGGGTGTCTATTTCTCGACCTTTTCACCAAATTCCAGACTGGTTCATACAACGTAGGCCTAGGACAACTACAGAAGTCATGTCCTAGGGCGTAATTAGGTTTTTTGAATTGTAGGGGGGTCTTACCAGGCGGTACCTGGACCAAAGCCCTCATTTACAGGTGAAGGAATGGCTCGGAGGAGGGAGCAGGATTGTAAGCCTGCCAGCAGCCTCTCTCTGCTTGCAGGTAGATCCAGTAGTTAAAGGGTTTGACAATTAATGTAATGAATGTCATTCCGGGGGCCTTCTGCAAAATTGCCAGCTTAGAAAGGCTAAAGTCAGATCTTGTCTGATCTCATTTTAAGCTCCGTGATTAACCAACAGCATGGCTGGAAGCCACACAAAGTACAAGAAATGCCCGCGGCCAGTCCAAAGCCTTCACCGACATTTGCGGTCGAGACGCGGGGAGGCCACCAAGATCGGGACACTGCCTGAGTTCGGCAAGAAAGGGCAAGATTGCAGAATCACAAAAGAGACCCCAGATCACCAAGTTTGTGGAAACACACACCCCACCATGGCGGCTTGCTTTCACATGCACACAGTGGGCACCGTGTGTCCTTTATGGCTTTGTTATTTATTTTTTTTGCATTTGCTACCAATACCAAAAGCCTGCTCTGCAGCTTTGTGTCCAATTTATGGATGCACACGTCTAATTACACCGGTATTATATGGCTGCACATAAAAGCTGACTGTGGAATCTCATTAGTTTTCACTTCGGTAAATCACCATCCTAGCTCAACTCAACAAAGAAGTGGTTTGTTCGGCCGACAGGTTGGTCTGCTACGGAGCTCCCTAATTATGATACACTCTCAAGGGCTCATCAGGAACTAAATTACATCCTAGTCATTGAGGAAGCTGGCTTCCTGCTTTGCAAGGCGGCACACCGGTTGGATGAAGGAGTTTTGTTATATCATTCATTCATTCACTCCCTCCCTCATTCATTCATTCGTTCGTTCATTCATAATACGAAATTGGAGATGCTCAGGGATTGGCTATGGCCTCCTTGGTGATTTGTGCAAGCCAGTGAGCTGCTAGACTGTATTTCCATTAAGAGACATCCCAGCCGGTCTGCTGGCCCCACCTGCATTTTGCATTCAGCCAAATGAGTTTTGGGAGCTTACTGTCAACTAAATATGAGAAATGTTGTTAAACGTTGATGGGGAGAAGCTGGAGAATATGGTAACACACATCTTGAGAGTTGATCCTAGGGACACCCAGGCTGTTGCGTGGAACCCAGGAACTGCTCCGGGTCACCTCCGCACCCAGGATCCCCCACGGGAATGGCTCCCTGTCCATCCTGCCTCCGCTGACTGTCCCTGATACGGCTCAGGCTCCTCGTCTCCTGGCTGGACAGGTCCCATCTCCTCTTGAGCACCGCCACCCCCCTCAACCCTCAAGCCCGCAATGGTGCATTGTCCCCCTGCTGTCACATCTGGCTTTCTAGCACCTACTTCAGATCGTGGCCTGCTCTTGCTCAAAGCCCCTGGGTGGCTCCCTATTGCTCCCTAACATCCAGATTCCGGATGACCCAGTGCTTGCTCACTCTGTCCTCATCCCATCTCCCTGCCTCTCCTGCTCCCAGATGCTCCCTAGTCCCTGGGTCCTGTGCTCCTTCTCGATGCTGCTTCCTCCGCCCTGAGTGCCCTTCCCCAGGACGACTCATCTCTCCTCTCCCTTCCAGGCTCAGCTCATGTATCCACATCTGTGATGTTTTCCTGACAAGACTGAGGACGTGGAAAGAAGAGCTCGTCCTAAGGATGGCACAGAGCAGGGGCACTCAGGATGAGAGACTAAAATGCCAACCACAGGCCAGACCATATATGGAGATAGAACTTGAATCCACAACCCGCTGCATCCAGCCCCAGATGGTCAGGACTTTATCGACCAGCAGCTTCTCTAGTCTTTCTTCCTGCTTCCAATTTAGGACAAGTCAGAGAAAACCAAACATGCTCCCTTAACCAATCACACAGGATGTCCCACTTTTAGTGAGCCTGCCTCCAACTTCCTCAGGCCCGCCCTGGTCCGGGCATGTCTGAGCCTCCCCTGTGGCCCACCGGCGGCCCGCCTTTGGGTCTCTGCCAAATACAAATGACAGTGGCTTACCTGCTGTCAGAGGTTCTGGATAAAGAGCATTGGCTTGTCCTCATTTGGGTGGCCTTCAATTTGTACACACTGACCCCCTCCTCCTCCCCGAGAGCAAGGTCTCACCCTCCACAGCTCACCTCTGTCACTGGTGTCTTCTTGGCAAGTTAGAGTCACCTGTGAACACATCTGCCTGCCCAGCACCCAGCACAGGGCCCGCCCCAGCAAACGCTTGTGGGTGGAGGGAATGAATGAATGCACAAATGACATGGATGTCTACAGGCTTGGTGTCGCCATGCCAGAATGCCCCAAGTCCAGAGTCCTCACCCTGCACCCACGAGGGTATCAGGCCAGTGAGGACCAAAGCCGGTGCCTCCCTGGGCTTTGAGATGTTCGAGAAACAGGATGATTTGGATGCTCCTCTGTAGCACTTGGCACCATCGTGAAAGTACACATGCAATTCCTGAGGATGGTTCCTGTCGTCCCCTAGGCCGTGCGCTTCCTGAGGGCAAGGACATGGCTCCATTGTCCGCAGTATTTGGCATCTTTATGGGTGTCTGGCACATATTAGGTGCTTATTACATGTTACAGCAAGGAAAGGAGGGAGGGCAGGAGAGAGGGAGGAAGGTGGGCAGAACCTTGGGTCTCCTGGGGTACCCCCTCCCCTCCTCCCTGGTTTCGTCTGGCTTCTACCAGGCCAGCACAGGACAGGAGTGAGGACTCCGCATGAACTTGCGCAATGCTAATACGTTTCTGAGCATCCTTAAATGGGGTTTGAATCCTACCACTGACCCAAATTCCCAGGCCAGGGCCAGCCGGGAGAGCCTGGTGCACGACTCTGAGGAGGGGACCGTCCCCGGGCGTGTGCGCCTGACCCCAGGGAAGGTGGCAAGGAGGGTGCGTCTCTGCCGAGACGGGGAGCCTCTTTTGAAAACAACACCAAATGCCAAGCACCACAAATTATTCCGCGAATTTACAGGAACCATAAATATTACATAGCACATTTCCTCTGTTCTGCTAGCCCAGGAAGCAGGTGCGACACGCACTCCAACTGGTAATTAGGCGGCCTCGGCCAGAGACCAGCCTCAACTATAAAAATACTGCCACTCGCCGTCTGCAGACCGGTCATTAGGAGAGACCACAGTGAGAAGAGTCCAGTTGCAGAGAACGTCCGGAGTTGACTTGTGGGTTATCTCATAAGAGCTCCAGATTTTATTTTCGTTTCAGTGCCATCTGAGGCTGATAATGGCCCCACCAAAATCCAAATTAAATACATATTTTAGGTATTTTAATCTAAGCAATACCAGCAAGTGTGCCACTTTGGGGATGAATTATTTATTTGTTGGAGGCTAAGAGGAGATCCGCACAAGGAGACAAAGGCCCTGGAATTGCGGAAAGTAAATTAAAGTGGCAGCTTGTGGCCGGCTTAATGCGCTGACAGCCCCTTGCCGCCCTTAAGTGTCACCAAAAATGAACTCGATGGGCCCCGCCCGGGAAATGCTTAAAGATTTGCTTGTCTCAGACTTCGCTTTTCCACATGTTCTTGGAAGCATTTGTCTCTGAAAAGCTTACTGAAATTTTTTGGTTTCAAGTCCCCATCTCGAAGACAAAGGTCTAGGGGGAATATTGAATCAATCTGCCTTCTCATTCTGGGCTTCTTGGCCCACATTGTTTGCAGAACCGTGTTTGGGTTTTTGCAAAGGTATTACAAGTTTCAGGAGTGGGGGGTGCCTTTGGGGGCCACGTGGAGCGTATGCCTCCACCCCAAGCCCCGCAGGGGTAAGGGAAGGGTCCGAGGCAGTGTCCAGACGGGTCCTAATTCATTGTTCATAAGTGCCTCTGCCCAAAGCACACAAAGGCTGGGATCTGTTCCATTCAACAGAAGTCTCTGCCCAGTGGAATGTCCTCTATCTGAGCTGTCCAGTACGGTGGTCAGTGGTCCCCTGCAGTTACCGGGCACTTGAAATGTGCTGGCGTGACCAAGGAGCTGAACTTTTCATTTAAATATTTCGTTTGTTTTCCATTCATTTACATTTTAAAGTAGATGCTTGACACGGTTCTTGGAAAACTCTCAAGGATGTTTGGAACAACTTGGGATGTTTGAATCTGCTTTTTCAACGGCAAGTTTTATGAAGTCTAAATACAGATCAGGTATTTCTGGTGAAAATTTAGGGGTCTGAATTGAGATATGCGGTCAGTGTAAAACATTTCATTAATAAATTGATATTTATTTATATTGATCCTACGCTGGAATGACAAACATTTCGGGTATTTGGGATTAAATAAAATATAGTATTAAAGTTTATCTTCTCTGTTGCATTTGTTGTTTCAGTGTGGCTAATGGAGAATTTCGATCACACGTGTGGCTCGTGCAATGGTTCTGTGGCAGTGTTCATGGCCTGGGCTCAGCTAGGCACTCAGTACGGGGGTGATGCGGTCTCAGCTCTCATGGGGCGCTTGGTTGGGGGCCGGGGGGACACAGACAAGCAAATGAACAAGCATCAAAATAGCAGGAAGACAGGACGAAACCCTCCCTGTGCATGGAGCCTTCCAGGACCGTGTGTCTATAACCTGCTCCACTGTAGGATGGCATCCCTGTTGGGGGTTCCAGATGTGCAGCTCCCCAGATCAAGAGCAGAAAAGCCAACAACCAGGACGGGGGAAGTCCTAATACAGGCACAGCCAATGCAGTGCCACCAAGGCCTCAGTGACCTCATCTTCAGAACAAAACTCAACCCCGTCTAGAGTCTCAGCTGTGTTGGAAAACCTGGACGTCCCCCACCTCCCAATTCCCTTCCCGACCCAGCGCTGCCCACAGCCGTGACCACATTGCTACCCTGGGTTAATGGTCTGTGTGCCACTAGGGGGTCCCAACCTCAAGCAGTGGTAGAACCCCTTTGTCACGTCAGAAAAATCCACATAGCCAAGGATGGTGGTGGTGCTCTGAGCGTCTGCGGCTGGAGACACCAGTAGAGGACAAACAGCAACTTGAATTAACTCAGGTGCATTTAAAAAACAATTTGCAAGTGATTTATCACAGCATCTCCATACATTTGAAACCGAATCCATTGTGGGGAGACTGTATTTGTGCCAGGTGCAGAGTGGGGCTGGAGGGCAGATTTGAGAAAGCCCTGGTGGGAACTCTCAGCAGCATGTTGGGAGCAGGAGGTGAGAGGGAAGGGTCTGGAATGCCCTTGGGATCCCCAGGCCTTGAGTGCTGACACCAGCCTGGATTCAGGAGGCATTTTTCCACCCAGGACGGAGGAGGTGAGTTTCCTGGGAGGCTTGAGACCCATAGAAGAAGCAGGTCCCTGGGGCTGGATGCGCTGTCCCCAGACATGCTCTGTGCAGAGGCCATAGGTAACCCAGGGTAGCGGTGATGCTCAGAGGGGAGGCCAGCCCACACGGTAGAGCTCTGACATTCCCTGTGTCTTGGGTTGGGGCTTCTAGAAGGTGACTCAGAGATAAGAATTTGAGGACAAGTGATTTATTTGGGAGGGAAAGGGATGGGGTTGGAAAGTGAGATATGGGAATTAATCCCATGGGCAGACCCCAGGACCCAGTGTGGAGCACCACCTCACCGTTACCCCATCAGAGCGCAATGCTACCCGGCGGTCTGATGGGGTAACGTCTCTCTACGAGAAAGCAGGTCTAGATGGAGGGAGCTCAAGGCGTGGAGACTCAAGACCTGGATTTGAATCCTGGCACTGACCCACTTTGTGAATGTTGACAACTCTGTTAGCCTCTGGCCCTCCATTATGTCATCTGCCAAATGCGGTCCTTTCATTTGCCCAATTATGTTTACTGAGCACAGGAAGGCTGGATGGCTCAGTTGGTTAAGCATCTGCCTTTGGCTCAGGTCATGATCCCAGGGTCCTGGGATGGAGCCCCGCATCGGGCTCCCTGCTCCACGGGGGTCTACTTCTCCCTCTTCCTCTGTGCTTGCTCTCTCTCTCAAATAAATAAATAAAATCTTAAAAAAAATGTTTACTTAGCACTACTGTGTGCAGCGTTCCTTCATAGATACTGAGGTCACAGCACCTGCCCCCTAGTGAAGGGAGAAGGATAGTAAACAAGTAAGCAGTTAAGAAGGAGACATTTCAAGGTAAGTGCTGGTAAAGAAGAAAACAGGAGAAAGAGAGACTGAGTGACCACTCTCATTAGGACGTCATGATGTCTGTGCTGACCGCTAAAGCCTGAGAAAGGGCCTAGTGAAGATCTGGGGGAGAACCCATTCCCTGGCTGAGGGCAAAGCAAGTGCAAAGGCCCTGAGGCAGGAATGACCTTGGAGGTTAAAGAGAAGATCAAATAAATGAGTCAAATCTGGTTATAGGTCAGGCTCTGGGGGTGGGTGGGAGCTGCTAGGGGGAGGATGGAATGATGGACAGTTATTCCCCATCACAGCTTAGCCCACAGGTCCCAGAAGGAGGACACATATGTCAGGCAACAGCCTCTGACTTTCTCAAATCCAACCCCACGTGGGGCGGTGATTCCCCAAGACAGCCAGCTGCCTGGTGTCTGTTTGCCATTAGGACACGAATACTCCTAATTTAATTTTTCCTTTGTGTCTCTCTGAATGACTAACTCCACGAGTCATCTCTAAGAAGAATGTGCTGGAGGTGAAAACCAGCAGATTTCTGGGCACCTGGGTGGCTCAGTTGGTTAAGCGACTGCCTTCGGCTCAGGTCATGATCCCAGGGTCCTGGGATCGAGTTCCGCATCGGGCTCCCTGCTAGGCGGGGAGTCTGCTTCTCCCTCTGACCCTCCCCCCTCTCATGCTCTCTCTCTATCTCATTCTCTCTCAAATAAATAAATAAAATCTTAAAAAAAAAAAAAAAAAGAAAGAAAACCAGCAGATTTTTAAGTGAAAACCGAGAGCTGCATATAGACACTTGGCAGCCTCCAAGGGCGGTGACCTTGTCTGGTCCAGGGCCGTGCACACAGATGGTGCTTAATGTATGCTCAATATGCGTGAATGACCTCACCAGTCAGGATGCTCTGTCTAGTCCCTCCCAGGCCTTCCTACTGCAAAGGAACATTGGAGGAGGTGGGCCAGCTAGGAGGTTGCAAGACAGAAGCCACTCATCACAGTGAGTCAGGCCAGGTGACCAGCCAACCCAAGTGTGGCTTCTTGTGTCTCCTGGAGTGGTACCTGGCATCTCCCACCCCAACCTGGATTTCTGGAGCACCTACCATGTCCCAGATACTGAGCTTACCCACTCAGCCCTCATGGACTTTGGGTACTGCCTCTACACGACCCCAGGCCACGTCCCATCACTTCCTCAGGACCAGGGGCTGCCCAGGCTCCTAGGAGACCAGCCCCAACCAGAATGGTCTTGGGTGTCCCAACAGTTGGCCCCATCCACTCTCCCACTCTTAAGCCCTTGGGGGCTCGCTGGGCCAGAGGAGCAAAGACCAGGGCTCTCCTACGCAGGAGTTCTGCTGGCCTGCTCTTCTCATTCCCTGGTTCTCACCCTCACGGGACCTCAGAAGCCGGGGCAGCCCGCACAGCAGCCCGCACCTCCAAAGGGCGATCAGCTCAACTGCTACTTCCTGCTTAGAGATCTTTCCACTGGCAGACCGGCCGCCCCCAGCTAGCTTTCATCTTTCATTCGTTTGTTCGAAGCAAAAAAATGCATCCCAGGAAGTGGGAGTGGGGGTGGGGAAAAGGATGGGCTGGGCACGCGGCTGGGTTACCCCGTCTTGTGGTCCGGTTCCGAGTCCCGCGTGAGCCGGGCAGGCTCGTGGCTGTGGCTGTGAGCCCGCTGGGCACACTCTCCCTCTGCTTCCTCCCAGCTCTGTTCCCCTACAGGCAGCGAAGGAAAGCAGGTTAGCTGTTTCCACCCTCACCCCTCAGGCCTCTTCAAATAGAACTCTAAGCTACCTCTACAGGGATTTCTGGAATATATTTCTGTGTAATTTGGGATAGTTCAGTAATTTTCCAGAAATACATTAACTGGGCCTGCTGCCTGCCTTTTACATAAATATTGTTTTCCCATTATAATAATATTTGCCATGTATTAAATAAGTACTGTATTCCAGGCATGGCAACCCTGGGAAGGAGGTGCTGTTGGCGTCCTCATATTCCAAATGAATAAACAGAAGTTCAATTAAATACTTTGTGCAAGGTCATTCTAAGTGATGTTGCCAGATCTGCCTGTCTCTGGCAACCAGACAGGATCAGATGCCCAAAGCCATTCCCAACTTGCTTTCCCTCTTCTAAAGAGAATAGAAAGCTAAAATACTCATCTTGTCAGACTTCCTTGCAGCTAGAATGGCCAAGTGACCAGTTTTGGCCATCAACATGTAAGCGAAAAGGACCAGGCAGAAGCTCTTAGAGCAAATTCAGCCATTCAAATTTTGCCCTTTCTTCTGTCTGGAGTTCAGGTATGATACCTGGAGGCACAGCAGCCGTCTTGTAGCCATGAGGTCAAATCCCCATGCCAAGGATGGCAGAGTAGGAGGGTAGAAATAATCTGGGTTTCTGATGACATTAGTGGATTGCCGTCCCCTGGATCCTTGTTTCATGAAGCAGAAACATTTCTTACTTATTTCATATACCATTTATTGGGTTTGTAGTTTCTTACTAGCAAACAAAAATAATTGACACCTGGCCCCCTCAAAGCCCATGGTGTTACACAATTCTGAGGCTGCCCATCAAGGGGGCTTTGGACTGGGCCTTGGAAAACAACATTAGAATGAACTTCAATTTGTCAAAAGCCAAGGAATCTGATCCACAAAACACCACCAGAGTGTCCAGAGAATTTTAGAGGTGGAAATTTCCATTTCCTCAGTGGGCCAACCACGTCATTATTGGGGTAAAAGATTTTGAAGTCTCTGCAGGGAAGCTGCTCCCCACAGGAGAGCTGGGGGTCTTGTGCTGACTTCAGTTTGCGTCCTGGTGGGCTGCTACCACAATTGCCCCTCTCCTACTCTGGGGAAGCTGGAAGCCTACCGCATTCTCACCAACCCTGGCCCGGCATGTTGGTTCTGACCCACTCATGAGGGCCGTCCCAGGCACACGAAAGGCAGTGGCTGTGCACAAGATGCACAAGATGCACAAGATGCAAACGGACTTTGCCTAGGGCTGCCCTGGCCTGGAAAGGCACTATCCGGGGAAGCTGTTCTGGGCATCCAAACCCAATGGGCAGATGTCCAGCTGAGGGCAGAGATGGGGCCCTCGTGCCTAAGGAGATGGAGCAGGAAGGATGCTCTGTCCGCACAGGAGGTCGGGGAAGGCAGAAACCAAAGCAAGAGCCCACAGGTAATTTGCTCCCTCGATACAGAAATAGGCAGTGGCTCACTTGGGTGTGCGGCACGCTCACTGTGCAGAATGCCGGGGCGTCCTGAAGCCAGGTATCAGACGCAGTGGGGCAAAAAGGCCCTGCAACGAGGGGTCACGTGACACGGTGACACTTCGTGAGCCAGCTTGGATGGCGCTGCTGCATACTCTGCCCGCAGTGATCCCAGGTGAGCCCGATGGCGCAGGAAGAAGGAGCGTCATCGATTATCCATCAGAAGGCGAGGGAACAGTTGCACACTCCACCCGGCTCCCCAGCAATGGAAACCCCCCATTTTAGGTGTAGGCTCTAGCACCAACTCTAGACCCTACGGTCCAGGTATTACACGTTGGCCTCCATTTCACAGAAGAGGACATGGAGGCCTGAGATGCCAAGTCCCATCCAAAGTCACATGGCCAGTTAAGGGGCGGGAACAGGCTTTCCAATGCAGGACTGCTGGACCCAAAACCTGTCCTCCTTCCAGCAGACGACTCACAGAAGTCCTGCAGGGGGTGGATGGCATCAGGCTGGACAGCTAGTAGGGGAATCCCTACCTCAGTGACCCAGGAGGCTGGGAACCCAGGTTCAGGGAAATAACCGTGGCCTCTAAAAAGATCTAGGACAGGGATGTAAGCACAAGCCCGAGACCCCAGTGTGGTCCCCGGGGCTCAAAGCCAAGCTCAGGCCTGGGAAGCAGAAAGAAACTCGGAATATGGGATTGAGCAGAGCCAGTCCAGGCTCCTTGGACCCTCCCTGCAGGGGACAGATTGGCTCCTGTGGAGGGTCACCCCTCCATTCCCCCCCACCCCATGCCTGACACTCCTCCCACAGACTGTTAGCCCAAGGCAGGTGGCACTTCCCTTGGTACCTTCGCATTAAAATATTGTCTGCATATGGTGGGGAAATTAATGTCCCTTTTTCTTTTTTTTGTGTTTTAATGACTTAATATACAACAAAAGGAGAATTTTTCTCCTGGGAGGTTCCAACAGATGTTGCTATTTCCATCCAGGCTGTGCCTCCCCTTCCAGCTGCCTAACCCAAATAAGGCGTATTATCCCAATAATCTGGATGCACGTGGAGGCACTCCCACGTCAGAACACAATCAGGACATGGCCCAGCCACGCAGTGGGGACTGTTGGATCCAAGGTGGGCTCTTTGAGATGGGGGTGGGAGTCAAGCTCATCAGCTGGCACTGGTTTTCTCCCAAATGGAAATGCCAATGGAATCAACAGGGATGCCAGCTCATAACCACCCTCTTGGGGACTCTTTGTCTGGCTGAAGAAAAGCCCCAAACAGCCTTCCTGGCTCCTGCCCGGTCCCACCTGCCACCTTCGCCCGGGCTCACCTCAATCAGACATTGGTGTTTGTCATAACTTCCCCCTGAGTTCTTCCCATGCTGTATTCACAAGTATTTGCAGCAAAGAGGAAATCTCATTGTAGACGGGCTAGGAGCAAGAGCTCTGGAACAAGTGGCCCTAGGTTTCCAGTCCTGTTCTGGGTGACCCGGGGGAACCATGGGTTGCTGACGTTTTGACATCTGGACCCGGGAGAGACTGCCCCTCCTAGGGCTAGCCAATTCCCTGACACAGTAAGTAAAGTGCTCACCTTGCAAGTGTGTCGTTTACCTGCAGACCAACCAATCCGGAGCTCATACCTTCGACTCCCTTCTCAATCAGGCTCTCACCCTCTGGGCCACTACCCCCTGCCCTAATTGCCAGACAGCTGGCGACAGCCCCTACATTCCAGAGCCCTCTGCAATTATCCAAACTAGCCAGTCCTAAGCCTGCCTTCCTGCGCAAACCACAGTCAAGTCTCTCACCCGTCCTTCCCCCGACTCCCTCTTCCTCCTGACTGACGCTGGTACTTCTGTGTGTAACCGGTGGGGTGGGGCGGGGCGGGGCGGGGCGGGGCATGCCCCTGCCTCTTGGGAACTATGAGTAACTATCTCTTAAATGACAATTGTGTCCTGATCTGCTGGCCTCACCACACGGGAATGATAATACAACCTACATTTTCAGTTCCTTAACCATCTGGACCTTAGAATCCCTCATCCTTAAAATGGGGATAAAAATAGCATTTGCCTCCTGTGGTTGCAATGAGGATCAAATGAGTTCATAACTCATTTATTACCCTTATTACATTGCATTACCAATGCTCAGTTGCTGAACACACGGCCCAGCACATAGTAAGCGTCCATTCAATGTTGGTGATGATGATTACAAAGCACAGCACAGTCGCTGTGGGATTGCTGTAGAGAGAACACGATTCTGAGGTCAGAACTCCAGCATTCCTTAGCAGGGTCACTGGGTTACTCAGCCTTTTGGGGACTCTCAGTTTTCTTATAGAGAAAGTAGAGATTAAAAATATCAATTGCATGATATTGCTGACATAAATCACCCAAGGTGTGCTGAATGCTGGCACCTAGACCTACTCCTAAAAAAGAGTGCTATACTGGGAACAGGATATCTTTTTGACAAATATGAAAGAATAAGTCTTAAGCCCAAAATATTGATTGAGAGTTTATTTTGAGCACAACCTATAAGAATAGTTGGTCTTTCTGTCGTCACTGAGCCTGACTTTTGCCACCTGGGATTTCCTGAGGTGTGTGGCAACTCATCCTTCACAGCACCCAGTAGTTATAAAAAGCTCTCACCTTCCAGAAGAGTGACTCAGGGCGCCTGTTCTAGAAGCCCTGGGCCTGGGTTCACGTTCCACCTCAACCACATTTACTAATGGTGCCACCTGACAAAAGTGACTTTATCTCAATGTGCCTTGGTTAGCTCATCTGTAAAATGGGCTCTGGCGAAAATGAGCTGGACCATCCATGCAAAGTGCTCAGCGTGGTGCTGGCGTGTTGCAGGCCCTTGTAAACGTGGGTTCCCCCGTTCCTCTGGCACTCTCGCTGTTCATCAGAAACCTAAGCTCTTGAGAAATACAGGGGGGCAAGCCGATGTTCCGCCTCCCACCCCGTGCTGGAAACCGTAGGAGCTGAGGGTGTTTAGCCTCTAAGAGGAAAGCCACAAACATAGACAAACAATTACTGAGCACCTACTGTGTGTTAAGCGTGGTTCTAGATGCTAGGGATTTAGCAGGGAGTGAGACAAACCCAGTTTCTGCTCTCATGGAGATGACATCCTAACTGGGGAGACAGACGATAGAGAAACCAGCAAAGCCTGCACAAATTTCATGTAAGGAAAGAGCTATGGAGAAGAAAAGGGGAATCTGGGATGGTGAGGCCAGGGAGGGGGGTGGCCGGTGAGCGCAGGCTGGGCCCCCCGCTGGCCTGGATGAAGGATCTGCATTCTATTCTAAGCTGTCCTGGGAGCTCTGCAGGATCATGCTGGCCTTCCCTGCCGGGGCCTCCAGCCGGAGGGGGAGGCCAGGAAGCCCTAGGAGAGCAGGAGAAGCCCCTCAGAGCTGTTTTAATTGAAAGATCGCTTCTTCCCTGTGTTCTCTGTAGGCAGTGAGGCCTTTGAATTAAACATGAGTGGTGATTTATTTATCAAGTCTTTGAAAAAAATCTGACTATGATTTGCTGCACCTCTCCAGTTAACCCTTCCTGGCCTCTGACCAGGGCAGCTGAGAGCATCACATGCCAAGTCCCTCTGGGGAACGTGTGTGCCTGTGGCAGGGAAGGGGGACGATGCACTCACCTGGGGAGGAGGTGGGATGAGGCTGCTGAGGGATGGGGCCTGCTGGCTACTCTCAACTTGCTCATTCAACCTCCACCCCTCCCTGGGCATCCGGAGCCTGACTCTGAAGACCATCCCCCCTCCCTAGTGGATGGGTTACTTACTGGTCATGATTCCTCACTCCCCAGTAGCAGAAATACACCTCCCTGCCCTTGCCATGGCTTGGTGGCAGGCAGAGTGATTTTCCCCACCCACTGACTTGGCCAATGGGAGGCTAACGGACATGAGGAACACAGGCTCGAATGTGCTTGCGCAGCCGTGACAAGGACCCACCCTGGGCAGCTGTGGCCCCTTTAGCCTGGGCCACAGAAGGAGATATAGACAGGTGGAGCAGAACTGCCCAGTTGATCTGAATATCCTTGAACATGAGAACAAATGATTGTTGTCTGAAGCCACTGAATACCGGGGTTGTTTGTTACCAGCATGATAATGATAGGAGCTGACCAGTACACCCAGGCTGCATCGGAAGGACCCACCAGATCTGATAGCTGGGGGAAGTATGTCAGGATATCACTGCCCCTTCACCAACGGCCCTGCTCCCTCTCTGCCTTATTGTGGTTCTAGAAGCCCTGGTTCCTGCTGGGCAGGCCCAAACACTCCCTGGACTCTGCTAACACCTTTCCCTGACCTTGTCCATCAGGCCTGGAGGTGGTAATGACTTTCCACTCTTAAGAGTCTTTGGGTGTATCACCATTTTTTGTTGGTTCTTCAATCTTGCCCCTAACTCCGTAAACAACCCTTCATTCAAAAGTCACTTCAAAAAAATCCCAGGTGACTACGCCCATGTTCATCGCAGCATTATTCATAATAGCTAAAGCGTGGATGCAACCCAGGTGTAGACTCAGATGAATGGATAAACAAAACGTGGTATACATACAGTGGAATATTATGCAGCCTTACAAAGGAAGAAAATTCTGACACCTGCTACAATGAACCTTGAAGACATTATATTAAGTGAAATAAGCCAGTCACCAAAATTCAAATACTGTATGGTTCCACTTCTATGAGGGCCCTAGAGTCGTCAAATTCAGACAAAAAGTAGAATGGTAGCTGCCAGGGGCTGGGGAAGGGGAGTTAGCGTTTAATGGTGACAGAATTTCAGTTTGAGAAGATGATCCTGGCCTCACCTGCACCCAGGGGCAGCCCTTAGACACGCTGGCAGCTTCCCCTCTGGTGCCTGGGGGCGGGGAGCTTGGCCTGTGAGCAGGGACGCCCAGACATCTGGGGACTTAACACTCCTGGACTCAGCATCAGCTGTGGGAGAATGGGAAAGGGTGGCTGAATAGCCTGGCGAAATCATCTCTTGGTGGGACAATCCTGAGTCCCAGTTCCCATGGGAACCTGCTCATTAACATGTCCTTCTCGGATTCCCTGCCTTCTCCGCCTTGCTTTCCCTGCTCCTTAATCCCTGCTTCCTGGAGCGTCTCCCCAGTAACCCCCTGCACCTGAGCCCTTGTTCCTGGTCTGCTTCTGGGGAACCCAAACTAAGACGCATATAGATAAGAGAGCACAGGATGGTGACAGAGGAGCTTTCAGTTCTGGGTGACCATTTGGCACCTGGGTCCAGACGGTAGCCTCTGCTGGGAGAAGGGGGGTGGGAGCGGATTCCTGAGAATCCAGAGCAGGGGAGATCTGGCGGACAAGTGAGCCTGCTTTCTGACCCTGGGGTCTGACATGTGAGCAAAGCAAATTATGGCTTTTCCTTATGCTGGCACCCACCAAGATAGCAGATGGCTCACCCCTATGAATGAGGGGGTTGGGCCCGCCAGGGCGCTTGGTGGGGGGGGCATCGCAGCCCTGCAGCTCAAGAAGGTGGTCATTCTGCAAGTCCTTGCTCCTATGCTGACCGCCTCTCCTGGCCTGGAATATCAGCCCTGTGAGGCCAGGAACCTGGTCCGGCTGGCTCACTGCATGGAAGGGCGGCGGTCGTCCTAGATCAGGAGCCCAAGAAACATGGGTGGGAGAGCAGATGCTGTTCGGCCAATGGCGCCCCTTTGCTCCTCTTCTGCACATGGAACTCAAGGAAAAAGGAGTATGGGAGTTGGTGGGAGGTCCTGACTGGAGCTTCCCTGCCCTGCGTAGGATGAAGCATCCCTAGGGCCCCCCGAGCTCTGCCAGGACCTCCTGTCCTGTTACCTGCTGGCATCTCTGGGCTCCTCCTCCCCTGCAAACCACCTCCCACCGGGCCAAGCATTGATCCAGAAGGGCCAGATGGCTCCATGAAGCAGCAAGGCACGGCTGGACAATTTGATTAACTCGCCTAATGAACTCTGAATTCACTCCATTTTTTTTCCCATGACAACTGTATTTTCTCCCTAAAATTGTTATTGATTCCTCGTATTTGGGGACGTAGGTGTAATAGGAAAGACTGTTCTGCACATGGCAGACAAGGAACCAAATTGTGGGAGTCGAGAGAGGTGAGGTGGGTGAGGGGATGACTCCGTGTTTCTCTAGCCAAGAGGTGGTTGGATGGCCTCTTCCTAAGACCTGGCCATAAATCCTAGGTGTGGGAAGCAAGCTTTAGCAAATGAAAGTTTGCCAGATTTAGCAAATAAAAACACAAAATGTCCCATGAAAGCTGAATTTCAGATAAACAACAGGTAACTTTGTAGTATAAGTATATCCCAAATATTGCATGGGATATACTTATGCTACAAAATTATTTGTTGTTAATCTGAGATTCTGATTTTACTGGGCATCCTGTATTTAACGGTCAACCCTAAGGGTATGGTGTGTTGTATCTCCGTGCCTCGGCTCCCACGTTCCTATCCCCAACCTGACTCTTGGTCTCTGGACTCAGACGCACACCCCCACCAGATGCCTACAAACACCACCAGCTCCAGTGCCCACACCGGCCATGCGACGTCCCTAAACCCACTGCCCCTGTTCTCCGTGTCAGCACATAGCAGCACCACGCCCCAGCTCTGGCCCAAACCTGAGTCATCCTCACTGCCCCTCCTCATGCATCCACCACCAACCTTCGGGGGAAACCCTGGCAGCTCAACCTTCCGAGTCAGTCTGGAAGCTAAGCCCTTCTCACTGCCACCCCCTTGGGCTCAGCCACCACCATTTCTGTCCTGAATTTCTAGACAGGCTCCCCGTCCTTCTTGCCTTCTCCCTGGGGCCCTACAGCCTGTTCCTGCAGCAGCCGGGGTGTCCTTAACAGCAGTGGGACAGTGCTGTTGTCTGGATACTCCACTGGCTTCCCATGATACTGGAATGAAATCCAAAGTCCTTACTGGGGCGGCGAGGCCCCAGAGGCTGTGGCCCAGGAGACCGTGTCTCACCACTCTCCTCCTCCTGCCACACGGGTCCTGCCTACCCTGTGTTTCGCTGAGAACATCTCCTGTCTGGGTCAATGCACCTGCCTTCCCTCTGCCTGCGTATCCTGTCGGTTCTGCTTCTCTGGAGAACACTGACGAGTAGTTATCATATATATTTTACTGTATATATTACTGGAAGAAAGATAGATAGATAGATAGATAGATAGATAGATAGATAGATAGATAGATAGATAGATAGACAGACAGATACCATATAGATTCTGTATATATATTGCTCTATTTACTAGAATATAAACACCATGAAAGCAGAGATTTCTCCTTATTTTATTTCCTTCTGCATCCTCAGCATCTAAACAGTGCCTGGCACCTAGTGAGTGTCCCAAAATGTTAGCTGAAGTCATCACTGTCTTATTCAGCTTGGGCTGCCACAACGAAATACCATTGACTGGGTGGCTTACACAGCAGACATTTATTTCTCATGGTTCTGGAGGCAAGAAGTCCAAGATCCAGGTGCCGGCCAGATAGGTTTTGTTCTGAGGCCTCTTTCGTTGATTTGCAGAAACCTGCTTTCTTCGATCTCACATGGTAGAGAGAGGACTCTGGTGTCTCTTCCTCATAAGACACCGACCTGAACAGATGGGGGCCCCCTCCTTATGACCTCATTTAACCTAAATGACCTCCTAAAGGCTCCATCTGCAAATATGGCCACACTTCAGGTTAGGACTTCAACACATGATTTGGGGTGGGGGCGTGGGGACACAGTTGGGTCGTAGGGATTGTCATCATCCTGGAAAGCTTCTCTGACGTCAACAGTAATCTTCTGGGAGTCAGATCCGGACTCCCACTTGCCTGCTGTGCAGCTTCTGGACACCCCATCCACTTTGGGGAAATTGCTCGTCTGAGACTTCTCCTACCTGTACTTGCTTCCTAGGGCTGCAGTGACAAAGTGCCACCAACTGCAAGCCTCAAGACCACAGAGATTTGCTCTGTCCTAGGTTGGAGGACAGGAGTCTGGAATCAAGATGTGGGCAGGGTGTGTCCCCTCTGGAGACCTCCAGCGGGAATCTGTTCCATGGTTGTGTCCTCGCTTCTGGGGGCTGCATAACGCGACCTCTTCCTCTGTGTTCTCATGGCCTTCCTCCTGTGTCAAATCTCTCTTTTCTCTTAGCAGAACACTGGTCATTGGATTTACAGCCCACCCTTAATCCAGGATGATCTCCTCTCCAGATCCTTAACTTCCTTACATCTGCAAAGACCCAACTTCCAACTAAGGTCATATTCACAGGTACCAAGTGTTAGGACTCGGCTGTATCTTTTGGGGGGACACTATGCAACCCCCTGTCCTACCCAACCTCTCTTCCTTCCCCCCACTCCTCCTTGGGGTCAGCCAGCACCCCAGTCCTCCCTCACGGGCATGTCCCCAATACATTTCTTGCACCTGGATCCTGTCTAATCCCATGCTGCTGTTGTTTCTCAGAGGACCCAAAATAACAAATACAGATGTGACTTTTACACAAAAGGGATTATATATGTTGCTTCGAAATTTGTTTTATTTTACTATCACGTGTCTGTTCCATGACCATGCACCTACAGATGCATCAGATTGTTTTTGAAGAGCTGCATAATATTCCATCTTGATTTGCTCCCAGTGCTTCTGAGTGTCTATGGATAGCTTTTGTGCTGGTGCCCTGGCGTTATAATATACCTGTGTAATTTGGGGCACCTGGGTGGCTCAGTCGGTTGAGTGTCTGACTCTTGGTTTCAGCTCAGGTCGTGATCTCAGGGTCATGAGATGGAGCCCCGTGTCGGGCTCCACGCTCAGTGGGGAGTCTGCTTGGGATTCTCTCTGTCTCCCTCTGCCCCTCCTCCTGCTCTCTCTCTCTCTCCCTAAAATAAATAAATCTTTAAAAAAAAAAACCCCAAAACACTACACATGTGTAATTTACAACAGTCTCCTGGTACCGACAGCTTGCCACTTGGAAGTGAGGCGTGAAGACCTTACTTCTGTTTCGGTCCCTATACCTTCCCTGCTTTTAGATGTCATTACCTAGCGTATCAGCTGGTGTTAAAATTTTTGTCTCGATCATCAAATATGATTTAAAAACCCATGAGGAGAGGCATAGCCAGTCTACTGTGTATTACCCATATGTCCTTTCCGGTGCTCCTTCTCCCAGAGGCTCCAAGATTCTTCCTCCTTGAAGAACTTCCTTCAGCCAGTCTTTCTCAGTAGGTCTGCTAATGCCAAATTCTCTTAGTTTTCCCACATCTGAGAATGTCTTTATTTCCCCTTCATTCCCGAAGTCACCGGATAGAGAATTCATGGTTTATCTCAGACCTTGTGATTCTTATCTGTAAAAGGAAAGTCTAGGTCTTTGCTTTTCTATCTACCATGTCTCTGCTTAACATGCTCTGTTATGTTACATAGGTTATGTGTGTGATGCTATATATCTTTCCTCTGACTTCTTAGAGAGAGAGAGAGTTCATCCTGCATGACATCCTCCCATACACTATGTGCTGGCTCTGGGTGAGTCCTTTCCTGGGGTGGTAGCCTACATCCAAGATGCCCCCTTCTCCATGATCTCTGCCTCCGGAATGCACAGCCTTGAGTAGACCCCCACCTGGCCACATATGGCACCAGAGCTGGTCTGTGTGCCCTGTAGAACACAGCAGGGGTGATGGCATGTCACCTCCCTGAGACCAGGTTACAACAGATACCACGTGCCATGAGATCACTCACTACGGGAAGCCAGATGCCCTGTCATGAGCAGCCCTTTGGAGAGGCCCACGTGGTGAGGACCTGAGGCCTGCCAACAGCCATCTTGGAAGTGGCCCCTCCAGCCCAGTCAAGCCTTCAGAGACTGCAGGCCCGGCCAGAGTCTGAATCACAACCTCATGAAAGATTCCGAGCCAGAACCACCCAGCTAAGCCACTCCTGGATTCCCGACCCACAGAAAATTGCGAGACAATAAATAGTTGCTGGTTTCAGACATTAAGTTTCGGAGTATTCTGTTACACAGCAACAGATAACTGATACATCCATCTTGGCTCCTTCAATCCTCGGAACAACTCTGTGCTGTGCTTTATTCTTCCATTCCCCAGGCAGGACACGGCAGCTCGGAGATGTGGAGTCACTGGCCCCGAGTCACCCAGAGGGGACGTTGGTACCGAGCAACTTGGGTGTTTGCATCTGATACAACCAGCCCTCCAGGCTTTCCGTCTGCTGACAAGCACACTCCTCCTCAGAAAGCATGTCCTCATCTGAGGGCTTTACTCCTCAAAATAAGCCCCGGAGAGCTAATTGCCCTTATTTTACAGACGAGCAAACTGAGACTCAGAGAACCATGACTTGCCCAGGCTCATGCAGCTGGGAGGGAGGGTGCGCAATCAGAACTCAGGCCCCAGTCCCCAGCCCCCTGGGGTCACTGGAAGCTGGATCCCTCCTGCCCAGAGGAGGCACCTCTTCAAAGAAGAAGTCAACCCTGGGTGTCCCCCTAAGGAGGCCTGTGTGACCTCAAGCTCTTCTTCCCCGGCCCAGGGCTGTGGGGCCTGATGGAAGCCTGGAGCCCCTCCTCCACTGTTCTCGACCCCTCAGGCGGCAAAGGGCTCCCAGCCTGGAGCGATGGGTACATTGTCACCTGTGGGACTGAGTTTTCAAGAAGCAGCTGTTTACTCTATGTCTTGAATTTTAAAGAGGTTTAAAGTCCAACTTGGACCCTTAACTCCTGGGATGCCTGTAACCATGGCAGCACCTCACGGAGCAATAGCAAATACTTGCAGAAGCAGAGAGTGAGCCAGGTAGGAAGGAAAAGAGACCTGAGGATATGGGAATGGGGCTTTGCCCTGGGGGCCTGCAGATGGCTGGGGGCCATCCCCAGGTCCCGGGGGACTCTAAGATGCCTCCAGTAATACCTGGGGGTACGTGCCCCACCTCTTGCCCCCATTTCCTGAGTCTCTGCGTGAAATGTGCCCTTGGGACAGCACGTCCAAGGCCAGATCCTGGGGGGGAGGGCCTCCTCTGCATCAGTAAGCCCCTTCTTTTGCTTGAGTCTGTTTCCTCATCTGTGAAATGGGAATAACAAACCTGCCTGCCTTTTCGGGGATGTCACGTGGCTTCAATGAATTCCAACCCCCTGAAACATCCTCAGCAGGGATTGTTGTAAAGATCCCCCCACCCCCACCCCAGCTGGCTTCCAGGACAAAGGGATGTCAAGATCTCCGGGCCACCTTCCAGAGAGCCCAGAGAGGGAAGTGGCTTATTCAAGGCCACATGGCAAGTGCAGCTGAGCCCACAACCTAGCCACCCAGCCCTGCTGTAATCTCAGGGCACGAAGCCCTCCCTGACCAGCTGAGCGGCCGTGAATGATGGCGGCAGTGTGCTGCCCTGTGGATGTGCTCTGGGCTTAGCCACAATCTGGGTCAGGGCTCGGGGTGTGCCAGGCACGTGGACAGTAGCTGCCAAGTGTGTCTCAGCTTGGCAGGGAAGCAGAGCCTATAGCCCTGAGCTGCCAGGGAGGGGCCGAACGTTCCCGCAGAAGACTGAGGAAGGGACCCTGGGCTCTCCCTGAGGGCCGTCCCCATCACCTGGGGTCGCGGGTTAACCGGTCCACATACACACCTTACAAGTAAGCCAAAAGCTGCGTTTATTTTTAAGTTACATTCTAGGGAGTGAAAAAGATTACATCCTATTATTAAGAGAGTAAGGGGGCGCCTGGGTGGCTCAGATGGTTAAGCGTCTGCCTTCAGCTCAGGTCATGATCCCAGGGTCCTGGGATCGAGTCCCGCATCGGGCTCCCTGCTCCTTGGGAGCCTGCTTCTCCCTCTGCCTCTCTCTCTCTCTCTGTCTCTCATGAATAAATAAATAAAATCTTTAAAAAAAAAAAAAAAAAAGAGAGAGCAAGGTGTGCCGACGCAGCATGTGGAATACCACTAAGAGGTCCAGAATCGAGTCTTGGCTCTTTTAGAAGGTCGGGGCCTCAGTTTCCCCCATGTAAACAGGGAGTCTGTTCTCAGGAGACACTGTTCTCAGAGTCTCCTTGCAGCCATCTACACTCTGCCTCTTTTCTCGGATGGAACACAAATATATGTATTTATTCCATTTCCCTATTTCTTGCACTGGACACTCCTAAAATAGGACAGGAGGTGGGGCCGTGAGGAGAGGTCCCAGGCAGAAGCTCTTCTCTGAGGGCCGAGAGGCAGCTGGGGCTCTGCTGCCCACAGAGTGGGGAGACCTGAGCTCATCCCTCCACCCCGATACAGACCTGGCCTGGGCCCAGGACAACATGACCCCCACTCCCCTCCGCTCTGCCAGAGGCCCCGGCTTGGGAGCCAGTTGAAGCGCTGCTCTGGGAACAATAAAGGCTGTGTCTCAGCAGCCCAGTGGCCCTGGGGGACAGCTTCCTGCGGGGAAAGTCATGGGCAAGAACACATCTGCAGGGGTGTGGTGTCCCAGCCACACGGGGGCCAGCTCCCAAAAGGCAGCAGCTACGGAGCCTCATGGAGTGTGTACCCAAAGGAAGGACATCGGAGAGCTCCTCCCAGTCAGGCCCGCCACCCTCCTTGGGCAAACAGCTCAGCCATTACACTGTCCCTGGACAGAGGGACAGACGGAGTCAGAGATGCACAAGACCACACTCCTCCCAGACTACTGAGGACTTGTGGGGCAGGGCTCCTGGAAGCCAGGCTCAGAAGTGATATAGATGTTAAAAGAAAGAGACAGGGACATTAAAACAATTATTATAACTGTTCAGCATGTCCCCAGAGTTTTTCTGTTCTGTATGTCCAAAAAGCTAAGTGAGGCATTATGAAATAATAATATATATACACACACATTAGTTTCTGACCCTACTTCCTGACACTGAGCTACTAAATCCCTTGTAATTTCCTGGGTGATAGAGCATCCTCTGTTTTAATGAGGCAATTCTTTGTTTTAATGAGGCCCCTTGATGGGGCTGGTCGCAGAAAGACCAAGTCCTGATTAGATGCTTGGAAATGTCATCCCCCCTACCCCGGAGAGGGACTGGAAATAGAGTTAATAATTAGTCCTGACTATGTAATGAAGCCTCCATTAAAATCCCCAAAGTGTGAGGTCTGGAGAGCTTCTGGGTTGGTGAACACATCCATGTGTGGGGAGGGTAGTGCACCCCAACCCCATGGGACAGAAATTCCTGAGCTCGGGATTCTTTCCCCGTGTCTCTTCATCTGGCAGTTCATCTGTATCCTATATGATAAACCAGTAAATGTAAGTAAATGTCTCCCTGAGTTCTGGGAACCATTCTGGCAAATTACCAAACCCAAGGAGCAGGTCATAGGGACCACAATTTGCAACCTGTTGGCCAGAAGTACAGTTGACAATGTGGGACTTGTGATTGCTGTTGTGTTCCAGGCCTGTCTCCTTGCTTCTGGAAGCTTCAGATGTCCCCTGGTTTACTGATGGCATTCTCCGGGTCTTCACGTTGTCTTCCCTCTACACTTGCCTGTCTCCGCATCCAAATTTCCTCTTTTTATAAGGATACCGATCATAGGACGCCTGGGTGGCTCAGTTGGTTAAGCATCTGTCTTCAGCTCAGGTCATGATCCCAGGGTCCTGGGATTGAGTCCTACATCAGGCTCCTTGCTCAGGGGGGAGCCTGCTTCTCCCTCTGTCTGCCACTCCCCCTGCCTGTGCTCTCTAGCTCTCTCTCTCTGACAAATAAATAAATAAATAACATCTTTAAAAGGATACCGGTCGTATTAGATTAGGGCTCATCTTAATGACTGCATTTCAACTCCATCCTCTGCAAAGACCCAATTTCCAGATAAGGTCACATGCCCAGATCCTGCCAGTGAGGACTTACAACATCTTTTGGTGGGGGGAGGACATAATTCAAACCGTAACACTTGGTTCAACATGAAGATGTTCCTATCTTTCAGCCCAGCCATTGTGCTCCTGGGCACTAGCCCTAGAGAAAATTCTTGCAGGTTGTACTAGTAGATACCCGCCATCCAGAAGTTCATCAGCAGAAGGACGGATAGATGGATGTAGTATGTGCATTAAAGAAAGATACACGGGGGCG
Organism: Mirounga angustirostris; assembly: GCF_029215605.1. Lineage (NCBI taxonomy): Eukaryota > Metazoa > Chordata > Mammalia > Carnivora > Phocidae > Mirounga > Mirounga angustirostris. The sequence goes on from NW_026991713.1 coordinate 174,716,674, forward strand.
CCTGGGTGGCTCAGTCGTTAAGCGTCTGCCTTCGGCTCAGGTCATGATCCCAGGGTCCCGGGATCGAGTCCCACATCAGGCTCCCTGCTCGGCAGGAAGCCTGCTTCCCCCTCTCCCACTCCCCCTGCTTGTGTTCCTGCTCTCGCTCTCTCTCTGTCAAATAAATAAATAAAATCTTTAAAAAAAAAAAAAAAAGAAAGATACATGGTGGTGAAAATTAGAGAATTACAGCTACACACACCATCCTGGAGAAAGAGCAAAAGCATCATATTAACTTATAAAAAAAAGCAAGTCCCAGAAGAGCCTGTAGTCCGATCATGCTGTGAAGATCTGAGTGGTCAGTTTTTCTGCCTCCTTCCAAGTCTTTGCTCACACATCACCTTCTCAATAAAGCCTACCCCATCAACCAACCTTGATGGTAAAGCCCAGGCTCCACAACCACACTCCTATTCACCCTACTCTGCTCTACCTGTCCTTTTCCCAGAGCATTTATCAACTTATCACAAATTATATATTCCTTACTCATGTCTCTAGCAGTTATTGTCAACTTCCTCCCTCCAGAACATTAGATCCACAAGGGTGGAATTTTCTTCCCTTTGATTCATTGATGTCCACCAAGTATCTAGAATCGTACCCGGCACAAAGTAGACCCTGAACAAATTTTTTTTTTTTTGAGAGAGCGAGGGAGGAGGAGGGGCAGGGGGAGAGGGAGACAATCTTAAGCAGGCTCCATGCCCAGCATGAAGCCTGATGCGAGGCTCGATCTCACAACCCTGAGATCTTGACCTGAGCCGAAATCAAGAGTTAGATGCTTAACTGACTGAGCCACACAGGTGCCCCCAGGTATTTCTTAAACTGAGTGGTTGGTACACTAATGTTCATTTATGATTATTTTTAAACTGTGCACATGCATTTCACCTAGTCTGTTGTATATAGGATGTCTCCTAATAGTCTTGGAGGAAAACAGATGTAATTCTTGCAAGACCTGAATCTTGAGCGGAGATACAGACCTTTCATGGTCTATGCTATTCCCTTAAGCACAGAAAGCCAGGATATGACTGCATTATTCCCTCAGGATGTGCTCTCTGGTGCGTGATGATGAGTGACAAGGAAATGTCAATCTACCCACAAGCTGCAGTCTTCTGTGTTTTATTTCTGCTTGAACAGGGTTTTAAAATGTGCTTGTGAATATTTGCACTGACAACTACACAGAGCAGGACTGCTTTGTAGAGAAGAGTAAAACCACCTGGTAAATTTGCCCCTGTGCTTCCTTGAGAAAACAATGGGAAGCCAGCAGCCTGTCAAGGGCAAAGTCCTATAACCAAACGTGTGTAATCCTGGCCTTGACAAGCTTCCCTATCCTATCGAAATCGCTACTAACACTCAAGTCCCTTCTGTAAGATTGCCCAATGCCAACCCCAGGCAGAGTCAACCGGCTGCTCTAGGAGCCACTGAGGTTAAGGGCAATGGTTGGATTGGTTCAGTTTGCAGTTGAAATGTGGAAAATGCCCCTTCCCCAGCATTGACCACCCATGGGTTTTTGGAGACAATGATTTGCTTATTTGGCTTAATTGGTTTAATTGTCTCGTAACATGTGCATGTTCCATCCTTCTAAATATGACTCACAACAGGATCCATAACCGCAGGTTGAATTAAACTGGCTTGTGCGTGAGTATGGTTCCTACCAGTGACGGTCCTGTCGTCATTTAAGGATGAGCACACCTATGTTTCTTTACATTTACTTTAAAAAAGTGCAGAGACTGGGTAATCACGTTGGGAGTGCCTAGAGGGTGGGGGCCATGTTTTTAACCCCAATTTTCATCTCCACCCCTGACCTCTTGCAAAATCCAACTGCCCACTAGACAGCTCCACAAAAATGTGTTGTAGGCATGTTAGATCTATGTTCAAAACAGAACTCTTGATTCTCTTCCTGCTCAAACCTGCATTTTGCCCTCCCCCATCTCCCCATCTCAGGAAATGGCATCTATCACCTGCCCAGGTTCAAAACCGCACTTTTTTCTTTTTAAAATTGAGATATAATTTGCATGCCACAAAATTAACCCATAATTTTAAAGCGTACAATTCAGTAGTTTTTAAAATATTCAGACTTTTGCAACCATCACAACTCGTTTGAGGACATTTTTATCACCCTAGAAAGAAACTCCATACCCATGAGCAGTCACTCCCCACTTCCCTCTAACCCCACACCCACCCTCAGCCCACGTCAACCGCTAATCTACTTTCTGTCTCTATAGATTTGCCTGTTCTGGACATTTTATATAAACGAATCGTACAATATGTGGTCCTTTGTGCCTGGCTTCTTTTACTCGGCATATTGTTTTCAAGGTCTACCCATGTTATAGTACCTATCAGTATTTCATTCCTTTTTATTGCAGAATAATATTCCACTGTATGGATATATCACAACTTTTTAAATCTATTCATCCGCTGATAGGCATTTGGGTGGTTTCTACTTTCGCACTATTGTGAATAACACTGCTGTGAATATTTGTGTGTAAGTTTTGCGTGGGTATGTGCTATCAGTTCTCTCGGGTATATACTTAGGAGTAGAACTGCTGGGTCATATGGTAACTCTATTTACAATTTTTTGAGGAACTGACAAAATGCTTTCCGAAGGTGGCTGCACCATTTTCCCACCAGCAATGTATAAGGGTTCCAATTTCTCCACATTTTCACCAACATGTTATTTATTTACTTATTTTTAAATTACAACTGAACTGTCTCCAGTGGATATGAAGTGGTATCTCTTTGTGGCTTTAATTTGCATTTCCCTGATGACTGATGATACCAAGTACTTTTGCATGTGCTGTTGGTCATTTGTATATCTCCTTTGGAGCAAGATCTATGCAAATCTTTTGTTCATTTTTATATTGGATTATTTGTCCACTTTTGTTATTGAGTGGTTAAGAGTTCTTTACATATTCCGGATACAAGTTTCTTATCAGATATACAATTCCAAGTATTTTCTCTTATTCTCTGACAGACTTTTCACTTAACAGTCTTCTTTGAAGCAGAAAAGGTTTACTTGTGGTGAAGTTCAATTTATCAATGTTTCTTTGGGTTGCTTGTGTTTTGGGTGTCATATCTAAGAAATCACGAGCTAATCCAAGGTCACAAATATTTATAGCTATGTTTTCTTCTGTGAGTTTATAGTTTTAGCACTTAAATTTAGGTCTTTGATCTACTGAGTTAATGTCTATATATGGTGAGGTAGAAATCCAGCTTCATTTTTTTTTTTTTGCATGTGCATACCCAGCAGGATTTGCTGAAAAGACTCTTCTTTCCCCACTGACTGGTCTTAGCACTTTTTTTCCCCAAAAAATCAATTGACCATAACTGTATAGATTTATTTCAGGATTCTGAAACTATTCCATTAATCCATACGTCTTTCCCTAAGCCAGGACCACACAGTCTTGTTAGTATAGCTTTGTAGTCTGTTTTGAAATCAAGAAACTTCAAATTTGTTCTTTCTTTTCAAGATTATTTTGGCTATTCTGGATCCTTTGCATTTTCATACCAATTTTGGGATTCGCCTATCAATTTCTGAAGAAAGTCAGGTGGGTTTTTAATAGGGATGGTGTTTAATCTGCAGATCCATTTGGGGAGTACTCTCATTGTAATAAGTCCTCTGAATCCATTTTTTGACATTTGCCTCTCCCTCACTCTGATGAGAAAGCCCAGGTGCTCTCTCCCTTGGTGCAGGTGGGAAGTTCAAACTCTATACAGAAACCCCAGCCCAGTCCCACCTTCTACCCATCATAAAAACCCCAAATTAGTGTCCTTTCCCTGCCCTCAAGCCAAGTGCAGCCCAACTTGGGAGTCACTGTTATCGATTTAACTGATCTGAGTTGGAAGTTTAGATAATTGGCATTTTAGACAGGAATGTGGGATTGGGGCTCTCCTTAAATTGGTCCTGGGTCATAGGTCTTGGCTCAGACTTATCCATGTGTGTCAAACTGAATCCTGTCTTTTAAAACAAATTTTATTTATGTCTTAAAAAAAAATATTTATTATTTATCACAAGCTGGGGGAGCAGCAGAGGGAGAGGGAGAAGCAGTCTCTCTGCTAGGCAGGAAGCCCTATGTGGGGCTCATCCCAGGACCCTTGGGTCATGATCTGAGCCAAAGGCAGATGCTTAACCAACTGAGCCACCCAGCTGCCCCAAATCCTGTGTCTTGATTCAATTCTAGCAGATCAGTGTGTCCTCTCCCCCACCACTGCAAGACCCTGAAGCCTCGGCTAAATCCCTAAGAATTTTTTGGTAAACTGAAGGCCACTCCATCTCTGACACGGCCCAAAGAGTTATCATCTCTCTCAGCATCCACAACATTTTAACAAGCCTAACATCTTCTAGGACTTCTTTGGGTTCTGGAAGCTGGGCATTCTGCATTTACAAATCTTTTAAAGCTCACTTTTGTTGTTACTTGCAAATCGCCCCACAACAAAAGACTCTAGAATCTGTGCAAACTGCAATGCAATCTGCAATGCAACTGGCATTCCCAACAGTACCCCCAGAGGGTCCTTCACTACAGAGGCCTCAGCAACGCCCTCTCATGCCTCCTGGAGACTCTGGAGCACCTAAGTTACCCGTGGGCTTCTGACACAAGAAACTCCTTGGCCTCACGCTATATGCCATTAGACCTGCAATTGCTGGTTGCATACTATGAGATCCTGGAAATAGTAGCTGTCCTAAGCCCTGGCCTGAGACCTCCCATACCCAGCTGTTTCTATGTCGTAGGTCACAAAAGCAACATCCCAGCAATAATTTCAGTATGGCCACCAAGGCCTTTCTGCTACATAATAGAGCTAACCCTGGACCCTCTGGCATATCCCATCTGCAGCAGGGGGTGGCTTTTCCTGTCCTCAGACCCTTGCCAGATGCCTTGGTGCTGAAGGTCACCCCTCTCTCGGACTCCTCGAAGCCACTTGCCATCAGCTGAATAAACAGCAAAGGGAGTTCTCATGCTTTACAGATAGCATAACCACCATGACACCCGCTAGAGCTCCATGGGGGAGCTGCTGTGTTTTATCCCTTAACCAGGATGTCCCCGAAGAACAGGACCCAGGGGTCAGCACAACTGGCCAAACTTCAGAGAGTCATCTTAGCACGGGGCGCCCTGGCCTACAATTGACCCATTTGTACATTTTTTGACTCTTGAGCCAGGTTGCCCCTTTTGGGGTAAAGAACTCTGGGAATCTCTTGTCTCACAGACACCCAAAATATAAATCAAGATCACACGTATCTCTCTACTTACTGAAGCCACAATGCAAGACCTCAAGATACCCCTCTCCTTCAGAGTTCCAGATCTTATTAACAGTGATCAAGATACTCATCGCACTTCTCGAAATACACAGTTCTGGGCCCTTGAACAGGCATTCAACAGAATTCTCACCTCCCCTACCAACCTTAAGCTACAGACCTCATAATGACTTAAACAAGTTCAAATTCAATTAAATGCAACATGGCACATGTCAGCCATTAGTCAAACATCTGGGGTGAATTGTAGTAAGAGGTCTACAGTTTTTGATGTTTGACTGCTGACAGCTTTTAAGCCTCACCTCTCGTCTTCCCAGCATGCCCCACATCTGGGCGAGTAATAAGAGAGTCTAAGTTCTTTTTCCTTCAGTAGCGGGGGCTGGGGGAGGGGAAAGGGGTTGTGCAAACCACACGGTGGAATCATCACTCTGGTCCTACCCCCTTTACCACCATAAAAAAACCAAGCCAGGGGCGCCTGGGTGGCTCAGTCGTTAAGCGTCTGCCTTCAGCTCAGGTCACGATCCCAGGGTCCTGGGATCGAGCCCCGCATCGGGCTCCCTGCTCCGCGGGAAGCCTGCTTCTCCCTCTCCACTCGCCCTGCTTGTGTTCCCTCTCTGTGTCTCTGTCAAATAAATAAAATCTTTAAAAAAAAAAAAAAGAAAAAACCAAGCCAGTCTTCTTTCTCTGCCCTCTCAAGCCATTTTGAGACCTGTGTGGGTGCTACCCTGATCTCCCCCAGAAAGTCTCATTATATGATCAACCTTTTTGTACCCTCTGAGTGTGTGTGGTATTATCATCTGGACATCTGAGCCGAATTTTTCCCCACTATGTGTCCACAATGGCAATCCTGACACTATTAAGTCTTAATCTATGAACACAGATATATTTCCATTTATTTAGGTCCTCTTTCTCTATATAATGTTCTAGATATAAAAAAAGAAAAAGAAAAAATAATAACGTTCTGTAGTTTTTAGCATACAGATGGTCCCCGGCTTACAGTGGCTTGACTTACAATTTTTTGACTTCGTGGTGGTGTGAAAGCAACACATATTCAGTAGAACCTAGTTTGAGTTTTGAAGTTTGATTTTTCCTGGGTGAGTGATATGCGGTACGACACTGGGGATGCTGGGCAGTGGCAGTGAGCCACGGCTCCCAGTCAGCCATGCGATCACGATCATGAGGGAAATCACAACAGGGCAGGGCCTCCAGAGCCATAGGCTGGCTTGACCCCAGCTCTTCCCTTAACTAGTCACGTGATCCAAGTCACTGTCTAATTGTTCTATGCATTCACCTGCAAATCGGGATTCACTTTCACGGGGTTGTTAGGAGGAGTGAAGGAGACGTATGGTAGAACACGGAGTAGGTGGCCAACAGGTGTCACGCCTGGGACAAGGAGGTGAGTGTCATCTAGGTAAGTTTGAGTCCTAGTTAAGAAGACAGGGGCCGGCTGGAGACTGCCCCCCTACCTCCAAGCATTTCGGTGCCCCTGGGTCTGCCAGACACAGGCCCCAGACTCATGGACTGTGGCAAAGCCCCACCCCCCTACCCTCAGCCCCAGACAGGGAGCAAACAGATACGGAGGCGTCTTCCAGTGCACTTTAATCAAAATTCCGTCATCATAAGAGTTCTTGTAGCATACAGTGTTAGGATGGGCATGTCAACTTGGTCCTACAAATGGAATTTCCACAGATTTGCACTTCAAACATGTATGAAAAATAAAATATATAATATTTAGCTTTATAAATTTCCCCACTTCATCACTCTCCTTAAAATAAGTTACTACCTCTGTCCAATAAATTAAGCAACCTGGAGTCACTGAGCAAATATCAGCCAAATGACTTCCATTTCCTGAAAAAGTTCTGGGGGAAATACTTGAGACAGTCAAACGCTTACAGTAATCAACATGGATTAAAACTAGCACATTCCTCACAGTGGGGCGAGACATCAAAAATGGAAGGCTGCTAATGGCTGTTCTTCTCTGTTGGGAAAAAATAAATCCCCCCTGACCATACCAAATGGTTGGAGAAGCTGCAACTGAACTTTTGGCACCGGTGGAGAAAGGAGGCTTTGCAAAGAAGCCATTCCCAGCGACGAGTCCATCAAAGCATCGATCGGAGGGAGAGGTGACAGAGGGGGAGGCTCAGCTGCCACAGCCCTCCTCCAGAACTCCCTTCTGCGGTCCCGCTCCCAGCCCCCTCTGGAGGCCCGGATGCCCCCTCCATCTTGGAGAAGGCAGGGTGTGGTCTGGGCAGCCTGCCCCCCTCGTCGAGCTGAAGAGTTCCTCAGAGCATAGTAAAGAACACCAAGAGAAAGGCCCTTCTGTGAGCGGCGGGGGCTGCTTTGCTGCGTGCTCAGGGGACAGCAGGGTATACTCAATACACAAGGGACACAGATACTCCAGCAGGATGGCCGCACAGCCTTTAAAGGGGACAGACAGAAGGTGCACACGGGACATCGAGGATCCAAGAGGGTGGGCAAGGCTGCGGTGTGCTCTGCACGGGGCCTCAAGGGCCTTAATCCCCCCGTCCCCAGCCGGAAGTCAGATTTGCCCACCTGCAAGCTCAGGGCTTCTTCCCCCCTCAAAACAACACAATACTGGTAAAGAACAAAGAATCCAGTGACAAGGGCTGCTACAGAGCCTCGGCCTTCCAAGAGTCCCTGGGAATGAGCTTTGGGGGCCCCAGCCCATTCTGGCAGGGGCTTTTACACAGTTTAGCTGGGGGAGGAGGTGGCCTTGCACTTCCGACAGGAACAGCCCAGCCCTGGCCTCCTAGACAGAGCAGGAGGCAGCTACAAGTCAAGGAGACGCTCCTCACAGGTCTCCACGGGCCACTTTGAAGCCCCTCCAAACACATCGACGTTGTTGTCCACCCAGGGTACGATGTTGCCGGGCATGTTCGTGGAGCAGTTGGCAATGTTGATAATTTCTTGCGCACGAAGGACGCGGTCCCATATGTTGAACTGGCTGAGCTCCCCCACGAATGCCTGCGTGGCATCGAACCTGCCCCCAACGGTGTCCTGGGAAGGCGCGGGGGAGCAGAACCACATCGGCGCAGGTTCAAAAAGCAGACACACCCGCTAATTCTCCTGGACCGTGAACGGCCTTCGGGAAGGGATGCCAGCTTGGGAGGGAGATGGGGAGACTGGGCCATTTTCCCAACTCCCTCCAACTCTGGCCACACCCCCTGACCCCTGATTCGTGCACATCCCGGAGCTCCAGGGCACGTGAAACCACCTCGAGACTAGAGTGGAAAGACATCTGCCCAAAGTCCCAAAGCTAGAACTAGATCCAGGTCTCCAGACTCCCAGCCTCTCCCAGGGAAGTGAGGGGAGGAATGGGCCGTCAGCAAACCTCAGACATAGGCTGAAACATCAGCTCTTATCAGCCCAGGAGCAGACAAGCAACTCACATTTCCCCTCTCCCAGAGGGTGAGTTTCTTGAGGGCAGCTTCTGAAGTCACTTCCTCACCCCCATCTCCCTCAGGAGGCTAAGCACCCCACAGGCATGCCCTAAGTGCCCCAAAACATTGAGCCAGCAGCTCCTGGAAGAGGCCATGTCAGCCCTTGGCATCCTGAATCAAAGCTGTGCCTGGCAGAGCCCAAACACCTGGAGAGAACCCGAAGTCCCTTCCTGATAACATGACCCCAGGGACACTCCTGATCACCTGTGTTGGACTCCAGTCTGGAATCTATCTGACCCATCACACCAACTTGGTCGACCGCCCTCTGGCCCTCAGGCCACAAGACAGCGTGGGGCGAGCTTGCTGTCAGGCCTCAGTGGCCAGGTCTGGCGGGCAGACAGCTGGCCAGGGGCCCCGGGGGCCCCAGGGGCAGCCTGCAAGTGTGGCCTTGTGCTGCTCGGCTGGCCAGCGCGCTCCCCTCTTGCACCCCCTGCACTCACCTGTTCCTGCCCAAGGATCAGCACACCCCCTGGCTTGATGGGGTGCCAGGGGGCCAGGTTTTCCCCAGTGCCGAGTTTCTCCCCATCCTGGAAAGCTTCCCACATGCCATCCCGCGTCGTCCAAGTGATACAGATATGGTGCCACTTGCCGTCACTGACAAACAGGGGCAGTTGGGCAACCTGTGGACAGCAACATGCAGGTGAGGGTCCCCGCAGGGTTTCCAGAAGTCTGACCTGCAGAAGGACTGGAGGTCCTGCTGCTCCCATCATGCAGGGTCCCGGCTCATCTCCCCTTCTCTGCACTGTGGGTAACATGGGCAACTCTGCCCCTCAGAACGCCTGGGGTGGGGGGAGACACTGTGTGACACAGACAGCCAAGAGGAAAGGGGCAGGCAGCCTGGGTACAAGCCCCTAACCCCAGGGTGGCCCGGCTTTCAAGGGGATACCCTTGGTCCCAGGTTTGGCTGAGGGTCCAGGATGCTGTGCAGACTGAGAAGATGTGAAGTGAAGGACAAGCCCCCTCCCTGCCATGCCTGGACCTGAATGCCTCATGCCGGAGAGCCTGAAGGGAAGTCAGGGTTCTACTGGGCCAGCTTCTTTGGAAAATAGTCAGACCAGGCATCTACACTCTAGGCAGGGGCTCAAATTCTATCATGGCACTTGGGGACTCGTGTGTGTGTGTGTACTCCTGTGCAGAAGACCAAAGGCCTACAATTATGTGGGAGTGTGTGCTGGGGGGTGCAGACAGGGACCCCCCCATATGGAAACGGAGGAAAGTCATTTTGACCCACGTTGTTCTGCCCGTAGTCCCGTGAGCACTACAGACCAGCCCACCAGGTACCATCCTGTTGTTACTGCTGGTATCCTAGCAACCCGCTGCTTCCTCCCAGGAATTGGCTGTTTACGTGCCACCTGACCCAAGAGGTAAACAAGGTTCTGGGCCCTGCTGTGTCCAAGGGCGTTATTTAGAACAATTAATCCCTGCTCAGGGACATGGTCACCTCCAAAAGGAGCCCAGCGGGGAGATTCCACAGCATTTGCCACTTAAACAAACTCCCCCCAGGATGGTTCAGTAACGTCAGAGTAAGGGGTCAGGGCAGAGGCAAGAGGGAGCTGGAACAGCCACTCGAACGCTCAGCTCCAGCAAGGACGTGAGGACACAATTCTTTGGCTATGTTGAGTCTGACTTCAGAATGGAAGTTTAAGTGGGGTTCCTGGAGGTCCCGCAGATGCCCAGGGCGGAGTTCTTGAGAAGATCCGCTCTTGAATGTCGAAACCAGCCAGTGTATTAAAAAGGGATATTTACCCTGGAAAAAGCAAGACTGTAGGGACAGAGAACAGATCAGTGGTTGTCATGGGCTGGCATAGGGGCAAGAGCGGACCACAAAGGGGATTTGGTGGGGGAAGGAGGGGAGGAGGGAGGAGGGAAGAAATGAAACATTTCCATATTTCAATTGTGGTAGTCACACAACCTCAGACATTTGTCAAAACTGGTGGGACTGTTGACTGAAAACTGTAAGTTTTACTGTAAACTGTATCTCAATAGACCACCCCCAAAGGATAGGCTGATAAATATCCTACACAGAGAGACATACACATACCACCTCCCCTAATCAGTACGGCCCTGGGGAACAGCCCTCACTCATCGGCCCAAGGGCCTGTGACCATTCAGGCTGGCCCACAGAGACCCCAGCTCTGTTCCTTCCACACCGTCTGGCTTGGAGCCTGTGCCCCTTCTAGGCCAGACTCACAGCTCGGATCTCCACCAGCCACGACTGCCTCCCCCTGACCCCCCCCCCAGACAGGCGGCCAGAGCGGGGCTGAGTCAGTGCAGAGCTGTCCCCACTGCGAGGAGGAGAGCCCTGCAGGAGAGCCCGCCAAGGAGGCTGGCTGCCAGACGCGGCTGCCGTGATGGGGGCAGGTGGTGTCCAAGTAGTCCTCACCTTGTCGTTGATGAGCAGCTCGATGGGGTTGTTGCCCCACTCTATCAGCACGATCTCGTTGGCCTGCCCGGGTACCGCGTAAGAGAACGGGGTGCCGATGCCCGGCAAGGCGCTGGATCGCAGCCACAGGCAGATGGTGAAGGCGTAGAGTTCAGGCAGTGTCTTCTTGATCTTGCCATACAGGTAGTTTGTGCGGAGCGGGAGGGACACTTTGAACGCATCGGGAGACTTGAACGCACTGTTGCCTGGGGGGTGGAGAAGAGAGGTGGCGCTGCGTGAGCCTACTCCCCGCCAGCAGAGCCCACAGCCACGGCTCACCCGGACCCCAACTTCCCCCATGTTGGTCCTTCAAGCAACAGAGCACCCGCTACCAGGAGGCCGTGGTGCAAAGTGCTACCAGCCCAGGAGTAAACAAGAGCGGCCTTGCTCTTGAAAGCTTGAGGAAGCGGGTAGGGACAAGCTGGATTTAATTTTCCGGTTAAATTAAGCCAGAAAACCCTTCTTCAGCTCTTTTCTTGAAATCCTGACCTCTTCAGCTCCTTCAGCAAGGGCGGGGTTAGGGCCCTGCTGGACTTGGGCTTAGAGGCAGGAAGTCCTAACAGAGACCTGGGCACTCGATAGACACTCGTCAAGCCAGTAAGCCCCTCACTTCTCACCCTACAGAATCCCTGCACCCAAGCAAAGGAGTCCACATTAGTGACTGGACACGACAGCTTAACTCAGAAGTGGCTTTTTGGACTAAATCCCTCACATGAACCACTTTGCTCATGATTCACCCTTTCCTCCTAGAGAGAAGATTGCATCTGTCGACCATTTCCTGTGGTTTCGCGCCAGTCAGAGGCAGAGAAATACAGAGGTGTCCCTCCCCGCTGAGGTTAACGCCCTGGCCAGAGCCTTGAGCCCTTGGGGCCCGCCTGGCACTGATGAGAACCCCGACTGTCCTCATGTAAATGGTGCTTCCAAAATCTTTGAAAGCCACTGGTACTCTTAAATGGGTCTAAATAATTTCTAATAGTTTTGATTTAAGCTCAAAATTAACAATAAAAATAAACACACAAAAAGCAAGTCCCCGTCTCGAGTTATCACAGATTCTGAAGTTTGCAGGGTCCCACCCGATTCTGTGAGCTGTCATGGCAGAAACTTTCCTCTTATTTGGGGACTAGATGCTTCTGGTGAAGGAGCCTAAACACCCTTCGCTCATTCAACAAGTATTTATTAGGTATCCACGAAGGGCCAGATGGACTCGGTCACCGTGAAAAACAGGCAGGCTCTCTGGACCCAGAACCAATGGAGCCAAACTGCCTGGGTCTCGAGTGCATGAATCAGCCCCTTCTACAGAACAGAAGTCAGAACAGATGAGCCTTTCTCCCCTGCAATCTCCCAAACTCCTTTGCTTTCATAGAAAATAACACGTGAGAGAAGCTCTTTGGGGCCATGGTTCACCCCCACCCATGGAAGACCTGCAAAGAAAAGCAACAGGGCCCAGCATCACCCTTTCGACCTGTCTGGACCAGGCAGCAGAGAAAGACTAGCCTCTGGGCTTCACAGGTACTATTTACTTGAATCTGCGGCTTGTGCAGTCTTGCCCAGTCCATCCCGAGCTCCCGGTCTGCGGAGCCGCTGAGTACCCGGCGAGGGTTGGGAAGACTTGGTCACCCGGGGAAGCCGAGGGGGGCCAGGCCGGGTACAGGCTGGGACTGAGCCTGCGTTAGGCTGAAGCAAAACTGAGGTTAGGAAGCCCCACCTCCCGATTCTGCGGGTTGTGCAGTTGAGGCACTGAGTCTTGGAGGAGCGAGGGGACTTCCCCCAGGTCACACAGCTAATGAAGGACAGAGCAGGGAGCGGAAGTCCCTCGCTCAACTACGTGCAGCCACTAGTCCTTAATCTGCAAATGGCCGTGTTCTTCACAAGGCATGATTAGCTAATAAAGAGAAATGGCTTCTATCCTTGCAGGTGGGCAGGCCTACTGATTTAATAAGGCTCGGTGTCGGTAATATCATTAGCTAGGTGACAACAGATAGGTTTAATTAGACCTGGGAGAGCCAAAGGGCAGAGGAGGGGCCCACACCCCAAAAGCTGGTGCCCTCTATTTATATCAAACAGCTTGGAGGTTTAGAGGAAACTTCACTGAAACCAATTAAGGCATTAAAAGGCCTGACCAATAAATCAGAGGCTGCAGGTGGCAGACAAGTGAAAATGGGGGGCAGCTGGGGCCAAGGAGAGATGGGCTCTGTCTTCTCAGTGGCACCTCCAAGGTGGGCTGTGCCTGGCCGGCTGGCCCAGAACCTAGAGGCCCCTGCAGACGAGCAGATCCCACGACAGAGAAAACAAGCATCCGTGGGATCAGGCAGCACGAGCATGTGCATGCAGCGTTGGATGCTCACCCCTGGGCTCTGGGGAGCCTCCTGCTCAGTGGGGCTGGAGCCCACACACTGCTCCAGGCTCTTGTCCTCTGGGGTCACCACCAAGTTCAACCCCAGCTCTGCAACCTGCTGGACCCGTGAATGCACTTAGCTCTCAGACTCAGTCAGTCCCTCATCTATAACTAATGCCTACCTCACACAGTTGTTGCAAGGGTTACAGAAGACACAGAATGTGGAAGTCATAGCCTGGTGTTTGGCCCAGAACAGGCCCATAACGGGCAGGAGATGATGGACTGAGGGCCAGAGTCCCCAAAGCCCCCTACTTTGTGTATGCTTGAGGTCCATTTCCTCCAGGCTCAACAGGATGTTTTGAGAAACAGAGTATATTTTCCACTCATGGTCTACTTGGGGGCTGGGAGTTTATATATCCCTTTATTCTTATCACAAATAGGACAGATAGAAACTCAGAATTAGCCGGAAGACAAACTGGCAAACGATCATTTTCCTCCAAGACTCATACCAGAGCTGGGTGGAGCACAGAGAAGGATTCTAGAGTTCTCCTGATGGGTCAGTACCAGGTCCTGGGGGCTCTACAAGAAGGCCAGTCAGGGGCCCCTGCCCTGCGGAACACAGTGCTAACTAGGACATGGACACCACCTTTCTGTGCCAGATGAGCTCTGAGGGCTTCCTGTAAAACCTAGGTATCAAGAGCGTGGGTGCTGGAATCAGGCTGGGGATGCGAGGGACAGTCACAAAGTGGCAGCTCCTGGGCGGTCAAAGCCATGTTGTTGCTGCTCACCAGCTGGTGGCCCAGATCCCACCTCAGTCCCCTCTCCCCAAATGACATACCTCTGGCCGAAAGCTTCAGGGCACCTTTCTCATCTGTGTAATGGGTATAAGAGAAGTCCTATCTCACAGGGGTGATGGGCTCAGCACACACTAACCCAACAGGCTTCTATTAACCTACATCCTTATAGCAATTCAGCCACCGAGCCAAGCAAGACTCAGCCACCAAGGTCTCTGGTGGAGCTCTCTTTTCGTGCTACAGCTACCCCCTTCGAGATACTAAGTGACTGTGGTGTCCCAAGGTTCCACTGTGGGTGAGGCTGGGGAAAGGGAAGGCAAGCCACCTTCACCTTGGACCTAATGCTGCCTTTCTGTCCTCCTATCCGCAAGAAAGGCTGCAGCTGCTCTGCCTTCAGGGAAGGCTCTTGAGACCTAAGGAGCTTCCTGAGGTCACCCAGCAGAGGTGAGGCAGAGGACATTCTTTCAGAAACTCCAGAATCCAAGTCTAACGGGTAAGTCACCCACCCCTTACAGAGAAGGATAAGGAAGAAAACAGAGAGTGATGAAGGAGACCTGTGACTTCTGGGGAGGTGCTGTAAAATGGAACAGAGACACCATCCCCTTGATCATCTGGCCCGCCCCCACAGGTGTCACTAAAGGCATAACTGGATGTACTCCTATCAGTTCATGAAATGGAGTAAGGAGAAACTGTCTTTGTCAGGCTGGTGCATTTCAGAAGATTACAATCTCATCTCCACTATCGGCAAACTTAAACTTCACTCTCAGGCCCCCTGGCAGTGTGGGCCTCAATCACTTAGGGCCCTAGATCCCTTCCCTTCCTGTGCCCCATGGGAGAAACTTACCCACCACAGTGTGAGCCGAGAAGAGAAAGATACTCAGAATCCACCGAAGGATGAGTTAAGAAGTGGCTGAAATGCCCACATGGCAGAAGGACGGGGTTAGGTGGTTTGTCCAAGCTGGTCCTGAGGGCACTGGCTTTCCCATGGATAACGCCACGGGGCTGGGGTTGGGGCTAATTCCTGAGACAACCATCCTCAATCACGCTTATTTGCTCAAACAGCCACGAGCTATCTCCATGCAGGGTCAGGCACTGCAGACACCCCGGGGGGTATCTGCAAGGGATGGAAACCAGGCTGCTCCCAGCAGCAATCGGCCCCTTCTGTCTCCACTAGGTCGGAAAATGTATCAACAAGGCCGTTAAGTTGGGCAACTGTCAGGCAGAAACCCTAAACCCCTGTGCACCATGAGAGATGCCTTAAGTTGAAAGAGCAACACTTCATTTGAGAAACAGAGAAGGGAAAGCGGAGAGCTGGGGATTGGTAAAGAGTGCTATGGTTTTCTGCACATAGGACAGGTAGGTTCGGAGATGACCCAAGAGCAGCCTCAGAGCCTATCCCAGCAAACAGGAGCAGAGGCCAGTGCTGAGAGTCAGCAAGCAGAGGTCACCACTCCCTCAAGGGCCCTAGTGATTGCCTGTATGTAAGTGGGTGGCTGTGGGCCAGCCCCCCTCTGCCTGCTCTGAGCCCAGCTTCCCTTACACTGCAGCCAAACACTAGGACAATGGGGTGGGTGGGGGGGCTGAGAGGGATGTCAGCCAGAGGGCGACAGAGAAGCTAGCCAAGAACTCACCTCGCTCCAGCTCAGTCACCCTCTGCAGCAGAGCGTTCAGGGCAGTCTCGGTCTTCTGCCGGTGAGCCGAGGTCTCATTGTGGAGCAGGGACTTCTCATCCTCCAGCTCTGCCACTTTGCTCAGTAGCTGCCTCTCCAGCTCCCCCAGTCGCTGCTGGAGCACCTCTCGAAAGTCGCTGGGCAGCACTGCGTTGGACACGTTCACTCGGAGCTGGTGCTTTTAGATGGGGAGAGGGACACATGAGGGAGAAGTATTAAGGTCATTTAAAAAGCAATTGTGAAATGTAGCTCTAAAAGCCCAACCACACAGGGAGAAGCTTCCAAAACGGGAGTATTAAATCGTGCCAATGGCACAAAGGGGAGCACTTCACGGATGCTTTTTTCTTTTTTGTATGGAAAGGATTTCAAAGTCAAACAAGAATTACCTTGCTGCAATATTTGAAACTTACAAATTTCATTTTCCTCTCTCAGAAAGCTATTTTCCTCCTCTTGCTAAAAAGTCAAAATTTTAATCACTATCTACCATCCTTGGGTAAAGGCCACAACACAGTGAAATTAAAAAAAAAAAAAAAAAGTTAACCAAATGGTACTCAAAGCAAATGAGCTTTCATCTATAAGTGAAAACAGCCCCCAAGTCCCGATATGGCACAAAGGTGAATAACTATGCTTGCAGAGATGTTACTGGAAAATGAGAGACCTAAAACATGACAGTTCTGAATTCCAGGAATCTTTGCTTTGAGTGCTGTTTCTAAATCCTCACTTCCTATGTCTCTTACTCCTCTACCATCATGCTGGCTCTGGAGGAAGTCTGCCACTGGCTAGCCATGAATCCTTGGCAAGCTATTTACCCCCTTTCTAAGCACTCCAAATTGTAAAATGCAGTTACGAGGATCTGCCTCAAAGGACTGTTGCAAGGGTTAAAACTGGTGTATATTTAGTAAACCAGAAATGTTAGCTGCTATTAATCAGAATGAATCAAGGGATATACAGATGCTGGAAATACTGTATTTAGCTATCATGCCACAGGAAATCCTCAAATAATTTTTCAGTAATTACCACCCGTAATTGAAACCTAGTTTTGTTAATAAGCATTTTGGTAAACGTCTTTAACAGAAACGTCCACACTTCCTAAACAGGGTTCGAAAGTAAAGATGGAAGTTAAATGAGGATTTCTCTTGCCAAGTTCCAAACTGCATACACACTCCCAAGAGAGAAACGGAATAAGGTCCCTTCCCCCAGAGCAGCCTGGAAGGGCGCCTTAGACCCGGCGCAATTCGCGGACAGAGCGTCTTTGAAGTTAAAACCAGCTTCCCTCCGAGGCGCCAACCGGTGTGTGGCCCGGGACCCGCCCGCGCTCGCCTCCCCGCCGAGACCCTGGGGTCGCCGCCCGCTCTGGTCCAGCCCGACCTCATTTATAAAAGGAAACACGGGGCAGCCGGGGCAGCCGACCGCACGCGGCAGCCGCACGTCACCCGGCACAGCCTCTGGGAGCGCGTCCGGCCCCGGGAGACTCGGACATTTACAAGAAAGAAGAGGCCGTCCCGGTCCGCTCACCCGGACCTCGGTTAGTGACTGGCCACTCGGCGGACAGTCCCCGCGCGCGGGGGGAGTTAACCCTTTCCTTCCAGCAAGAAGCGGGGTGGGGGGGGCGGGATGAAAGCCCCGCAAGTAAGTTCGCGAGCCCGACCGAGAAGCAACCCCCCCGACCCCAAGCCCAGCTCGCTGCGTCCCGCACAGCCTGGCGGGCAGGACCACGCGCCCCACCACCACCACCCCGCGCCCCCCAGAACCCGCCGCGCTCGGCTACCTCGAGGCTCTCCAGGCGGTCCTTGAGGGTCTGCAGCGAGCGGCTGAGCTGCTCCACGACGTGGCCGGGGTCCCGGGGCAGATCGCCCATAGTGTCCTTGCCCGTAGCTGCCGGGCCCTGCGCCTTGCCGCCCGCCAACCCCTCGCAGCGCGCCAGCTTGCCCGTGAGCTCACGGATGGCCTCGCGCTGCGCGCCCAGCGTCTCCTTCTGCTGCACGACGGTCTCGCGCAGCTGCAGCACCGCGGCCCGCAGCTCCTCCTCGGGGCTCAGCGCGCCGCCCTGCATGGGCATCGCGGGCAACGGGCAGCCGGCGCGCGCCGCTTCCGGGGGCAGCGCCGTGCACACGAAGCGGCTGCCGGGCGCCGGGCCGTCTTGGGCGCCGGCGGCCACGGCGAGCGCCACGCCGGCGGCCAGCAGCGCCAGCATCCCGCCACCGCAGCGCTCACTCCAGCATCAGCGGGCAGGCGGGCGGGCGGGCGCCGTCGGGGCGCGCGGCGGACGCGCCTCCGCTGCGGGCTGCAGCCGGGCGCCCGCTCGAGGGCAGCTTGAACGCGGGAGCTAACGGAACCGCCTGCCTCACGTAGCTCGCGGTCTCCGCCCGGCGCAGCGCTCTGGTCCGACCCGGCCCGCGCGCCCTTTCTTAAGCTGAGCGGGGGGGGCCGGCGCGTGGGGCGCAGCGCCGCGAGCTCTGATTGGCCCGGCTGGGCACGCGTCACGAGGGGGCGGGGCGGGGGCGCCTTCTCCCGGCGGGCGGGCGCGCGTGTGGGCCCGAGTCGGGGGCGCTAGCGCGGGGTTGTGGGGCCCCCAGAAAAGGAGGACTGAGGTAAAAAATAAAAAAAAGGAAAAGGAGGAAAAGAAAAAGAAGAAAGAAAGAAAAAAAAGGCCGCCCGGTTGCCTTCGCGAGCGTTGGCTGGCGTATCCAGGCGCCCCCGACCCACCCGAAGACGCGGGCGTCGCGGGCTGAAGAGAAGCCGGCGGCTTTCCCGGGGCGGCTTCTGAGCCTCCGGGTCGGCGCGACGCCTCGCTCCGCGGCCACCGCCGCCCCCGTGGGGAGGGACCCCCACTTCCCAAGTGAGGAAAGTGAGCAGGAGCCCCAGGAGGAACTCGAACCCCGGGCTGCCGTCGAGAGCCCCCCCGCGGACAGCGCGGGCCTCCTCGTCCGGGCCGCGGCCGCCTCGCCCTGAAAGCGGGAAGGAGACGCACGACGGCCGCCCCCGGGCCGCCCGCCGCGTGCACGTGCACCTCCCCGGCCCCCGCCGCCACCCGCCGCCGTGGGAAGACTTCTCAGGTCCTCGCGGACCGGAAACGCGCGCCAGACGCCGACTGCGCGGAGGGGGCGCCCGCACATCGCCCCCCCGGGGCCACGGCGCGGGGGCCGGCGTCACGAGGCCACCGCGGAGCTCTCCCGTGCTGGGGCCGGCGACAGCCCAGCAGGTGGTGGCCTTACTCAGCAAGACCTGGGCTCCGTGGGTCCATCGGAGTGCAGCCATCGCGATGGTACCGCGTAGTAAAGCCGGGCCCCACACTCGTAAGCCGCTGCCCCCAGGTCCAGTTTCCCAGTGTGAGGCCGCTGTCCTCACGTCCTTGGAGAGCCCAGATATGGACAGAAACCCCAAAAGGCGGGAGCAAATTTGTTTCAGAATCTTGGCTGTGGCTTGCCAACAAGTTCAGAGGGATTTTGATGCACAGCTACAGACCGAGCTGGTTACTGCACATAGTAAATGGAAACTTTATTTTCTCTCTGTGTTTTTAAGAAATCCTGTGGCAGGGTCATTAATCACATTATCCATTCATTATACGAGAAACAAATGGATTTGTCGCTTGTGCACAGAAGCTGAGGTTGACTCTGAAAACAAATTGTATCAAAATAAATGAAATTATTACGATAATATAAAATAGACTGCAGTGATTAATCGCCGGAAACCAAATTTTGACCTGCTTTGCACTTAAAACAATAGGTTCTGTTATGTAAATACTTGTGGGGTTTTCAAGGACAATGTAACTAAATTACAAGAAAAGTTCTATTCGTGAAAATCTCTTCATGGAGAAACATCAGAGACAGAAAACCTGGTCTATACGACACCTAAAGCAGAGGACAGTGGAAGTGGTTCAGGTAAGAGTATTCGTTGGTAGGAAAGATACGGGGTGGGGATGGAGGGAAGTGGGTAATGGGCTAATGCCACTGTTGGCCCGCATCACCAGGAGGTGTGTCCGCTTCACAAAGTAAATATGACCTTGAACAGGCTCATTCCTCCTACATCCTTACTTGAGCTCCTTGAAAACTCCAAAAGTTCCAGTGAGCCCCTATATACACAAATTGCAATGATGAAGGCAGTAAGGTTGCAAAGCATGTTATAAAATATCATTTTAGGTGATTCCGTAAGGCACCAAATCCAAACATGTCCAGAATTACCCGGATAAGGATTTCACTTTTCAACTTTCACTCATAGGTCTGATGGTTTTTGTTTTGTTTTGTTTTTGTTTTTGTTTTTTTTACTGAGACCTAGGTGGATCTTAATTGAACGTGAAAATAGAGTAACATAGCCTATATTGTTCCATATATCCATTCTAGACACAGGCTGATACATTTGTATTTGCAACTACTTGAAATAGATGCTTGTTCCTTTAATAATTAAATAAAATCAAGTGTATTGTAACGTATGGGGATTAACATAAGAATAATAAAAAAAAACCCTAAGGAAAAAAAAAAATCAAGTGTATTTCCAGAATTCTAATTTTCTCCTGAACAAAGAAAGCAGTGTATAAGGAGACATAAAAATAACAAAGCATATATCCCAAAATAATTACTCTTAAATTTCTCAAAAGAGATTGCAGTATGAGAAATGGTCGGTGAAATTGCCAAAGATGGAGAGACGGAGGCATTTAAGATGTTATTTCCTTTGGAGGCAGTGTAATTAGAGGGCTTAGCTCACAAGGGTATTATAGGCTATTTAGGGTTTGATTTTGTTTTCCTGGTGCAGTGGGAAAGTCTGCTGGCTTAGAAAGAGAGGGACCGAGTCCTAATGCCAACTCTGTCACTAGCTAAGTGGTTTGGGGCGAGTCATTTCTCTTTCCTGGACCTCAGTTTCCTGTGTGTAACATAAGGGGGTTAGACTAGATTCTCCAGAGACCCTTCTGGCTATGCTCAAGAGCTGATAGTTTGAAAAAGAATCACTGTTCAGTGTGATGAACATTCCAGAGGCTTGACCTTTCTGTTTGTGTTATGAACTACCTGTAGCCAATGATGAGTTTGGGAAGGTGGGGTATTTGTGTATACAGCAGGTAAACCTTCACACAAAGATATGCTGTAGCTGTGGTTGAAACCTGGTCTCGACGACATGAAAGCTTGTCCTTGGTTTACTCACAGCACAACCACATTGTCTACCTGAAGGATCCTGCATATCTGACTCATGCTGTCCATAAGGATGGTTATGTGAGTGGCAGAGACCAGGGCCCACAGATTTTCCTCCACTTGAAAAGTCGTGCAGATCTGCTGCAGTGAATCAGCTCCACCTAATCTCTTAGCGTAACTGATGCTGCAGCATAGTAACCACCCACTCATTCACTATGTCTCCTGGCTCCCAGGTCAGCTGAGAGCCCAGTATGGACTTCAGCCTTGTGCTGGAAATCCTGATGAGCTCATTCCGCCTCCATTTTATTGCCCCATCTGTTTGGTTCCCTTGTTCTTCTCACATGCATTTTTTATCTTGGTCTTCTGGGAAATGTGCTAATTTCCACCATGGTGTCAGAGGATCCCATCTTATACTTTCTTACATTTCCTCCTCTCTTTCTCAGTGCCACTTGGGAAGTCAAGAATGGGGGTGTGAGCTCAATAACAGAATCCAAGGACAGCTTTCTGTGAACATGACTCAGTAACTGTCCTCACTGCTGAATTTCAATTGGGAGAGGAGCTAAGAGTGTGTGATGTTTTTGGGGTGTTTTTGTTTGTTTGTTTTTCTTTTTTTCTCTTTTTTGTAGGATTCAGTGCAGATACAACAGAATTTGTAGGCTCTAGTGAATTGTACCAAATACTCTTTTATACCTAAAATGCTAAGACCTTTTCGAGAGCGAATTTTTCACTAGACTGAACTAACTGCATGTAGAGTAGAAAATGCTTGAGCTTTGGAGTCTTGTTTCAGCTCTTGTTTCAATCCTAGTTTTATAACTTGCCATTTGACCTTGAGAGGATAGCTTAACCTCTCTGAGCCTCATTTTTCTTACCTCTAACACCAAAGCTAAATTTACTACAAAGTATTATTGTCAGGCTTAGTGAGATAATGTATGTGAACATGTTTGGCATATAGTAGGTGCACAATAGATGATAATTGTCCTTTTCTTCTCCTTTTCTCCACTGAATTCAGAGCTGAATTATATAAGTTCTTTCAGAAACAAAGTTTAAATTCTTCCTTTATTTTCTACAATATCCATTTGGAATTAAATGAAAGCAAGAATTCTTGAGAAAGAACAGGCAAACCTCTTTGGAGGAAAGGCAAGGGTTGAGAACTTCAGGAAAATTTACTGGTGTCTCAGAGAAAGTTATCCTATCCTAGTGTGTGTGTATGTGTGTGTGCATGTTGTGTGCGTGTTAAAATAAGGCATTGTGCTTAATTATAGGATTCAGCCAAACTATTTCACACCTACACTAACATATCACTAGACCATGTGCCTGAACCCAACTAAAAGATTTGTAGTCTTTAACATTTCAGTGACTCTGAGTTTGTATTGCTATGGGATCCCAATAGATTTAAGGCCCCCAAATAAAGCAAATGTTCTTTCTTCAGTGCATCTGGGTTCTTCTTGAATAACATATTTCTGGTTTAATTTGGGGAGTATGTGATAGGAGACATTGAGTTTCAGACAGTGTTCCTGTACGAGTATATGATCACATGTGGCTGGAAAGCCATGATTTGGGGATTGATTGATAATGCTACCCAACAGATTTCAATGAACAAAAAAGGCTTTTGGTGCACTCTCTGATTTCAAGCAATAGAACAAGTTGCTGGATAAACTAGGAATACTATCTTTGCTCCATTTTTAAAAGTAAAGACTAGTAGATTAGGGGTGGGAGGAGGGTGGAGGAAGGTTTGAGTGGAGAAAATACTTGGAAGAATATAGTCTGAATTATTCTATATTAGGAAACACTTGGAAAGTGCCTTGCACTTGTGAAAACAAGTTTCACAAGTAGTGAAATTGACCTGTATCCAATTGGTAGCTTACTATCTCCATATAGTTTAGGCACACAGTTAGCTTGCTTGAATCTTTGAAAGTGAGAGAAGAGATTTTATAGAATTTTGAAGACTAGGAAATAGCTTAAGAGGGGTTAATAAGTCGTATGGCTACCTAACAGCGGGACCAAGCTGGAACTCAGGTTCTGTGGTTCCCAGTCAAGGGCTCTTTCCTCTGTACTGCTCCCTAACTTACTCATTAACCCTGTAAAATGCTTGACCTCTTCAAAAACAACTTTCTTAAAAATCAACAATTTGCCACACCAGATCCAATGATCATTTTTCTGTAATTCTCCTGGAACTCATTATAACATTCAACATTGTTGGCTATGGCTTTTTTTTTTTTAATTAAAACTTTTCCATTGTTGGTTTCTATGATATTGCATTCTTCTGGCTTTCTTCTTGCTTTCAGAGCTCTTTCTCTCCTTACTTTCTTCCTTTCTTTCTCTCTTTCCCTTTCTTTCCTCCCTGGGTCTTTTTCCATTACCCCCTCGATACATGTGCCCAAAATTGAGTTGTCATTATCTCTCTCCTTTCTCCCACTATTCTTTCTACCTTAACAAGTTTTATGTTTTTAGCTATGATCTCTAGGTTAATGACTCTATCCCTGATCTCTACAGAGGTCCAGAACATAATAAACCAATTGCATGCTGGACAGACATGTCAAGGAAGTACTACCACCACTTCTAACTCAGTATGTCCTCAACTAAATTCATTGTTCTCTTCTTCATCCCTCTTTCCTTCCTTCCTCCTGTATTCCCTGTTGTGACATATTAATGCTTTCCAAATCATCCAAATGGAAAACTTTGGAGTTACCTGTGTCTCCTCTCCCACCCTCCTAGTCCATTCAAATTCTAGTCAGTTTCTAAGTTCCAGTTGTACTTCTACAACATGTCAACTCTACATTCGCTGCTACAACCTCATGACTCCTGTCCTAAACTATACAACTGCTTCCTAGCTGAATTCCCCAACCCTACCTTCTCCATTTCAGCATACATTCTGTTGCCATGTCAGTTTTCCTGAAGCACAACTGTGAAGCATTTAGCTTCTCTACTCAGAAAACTTCCATGTTTCCCTATGCAAATCTGTAACTCTTTGGTCTCCATTATGTGCCCCCCCCCCCCCAGTTTCCTATCCAACCCCATTTTCTATTATCTTTCTTGACCACTTCACACTGATCCAAGGAAGGTATTCGATGCTCTTCACCCATGATCCACACTCTACATCCTCCAGATTTGGAGCCCATGTTATTTCCTATATCTGTAATGATCTTTCTCCCAGTTCTAGAACCACGTAACCCATTCATCCTTCACAGCTGTGCATACATATTACCTTCTTCACAAAGTTTACTCTGATTTTGCTCAATCTGAAGCGACACAGTCAAGGACAGTAGTGTATCTTTGCATTCTTTATTTCTTTTACTACTTTCAGTCAGTATTATAATTATCTTCTCTACCGGACTACAAGCTCATTGAGAGCAACACCTAGGTCTGATGTACATTCTCCTTTCAAAAAATACCTTGTTGGAGGTACACAACAGGGATAGGGCTGTGGAAGAGAAACAGAGAAGATTTTGCTCAATGTATGATTTGTTCTGTGATTTTGCAGGAAGAAAGTCACCATGTTAGATTGGCAGAGGACATTTTCATGTAGAAGTTAGGAATTAAATTGGCCCTAAGAGAAGATAGTGGAAGGTGTACTTGATAGGAAATGTTGGGTGGGTATTGAAGGAGCAGGCAAGAGAAGGAAAAGTCGAAGCCATTGGAGAAAAGCAAGATACGCAGTTAGTAATGTCTGACTTTTAGTCCTCTCTTCCAAATCTGTTCTGTTTCCAAGGATACCTTAAGATAAATTTATCTCATTTCTGGTAGAAGATAACACTCACCTGGCCTCCATAGGGAAAGACAGGGTCATTATTTTGGCCAGGTGACCAGAGTAGCTACTTGCAAGAATGAACAAAGTGTTAAGTAGTAACAATGTTCAGTTTTTAATTGAGCAAAGGGAAGTGGGAATTTGTGTCTGAAATGTCTACACATTCCAGACTTTCTGAAATTCTCCCAGATGGATACCCAGATGGAAGTGTTACAGAAATGGTGGAGGAAGGGTTAGCATTTTTTTTCTGCTGGCTCTATAACACCATTTGGTGGGGGTTAAGGTGAAATTTAAAAGAATGAACCTCTCTCTTAGCACTATCAGACGTCTGAGCCCTAAGACCAATTGATAATACAGGGCCAGAGCCAAAACAAGTTCTCCAGTGTTGTTTATTCTCACCATGTTAGGTTCAGTGTCTCCTTGAGCTTTGAGCTAAAATTCTTATTGCTTCTTTCATCTCAGCTGAATTATTTATTCCCCCTGGAATCTTGATGTTCATACCTGGAACAGCCTCACCTTAGCTGAATGAAAGGTGCAAAGAGACTGCATGTTTTAGATTGCTAATCAGAGAGGAATTGCACTATTACCAGCCTCCATCAGGGAATATGTTCATCTGTGTTCCAGATATCCTGTTGCCATCTCCACTCAGCCGGCAACCACATGAAGTGAATTAAACCCTTCATGTACGTCGCTGCTTTTGTTGCCGAGGTGGCAACTTATTCCAACCAGACTCTTTCTTCTTTTGCTATGTGATTCAGTCTAGCTAATGAACAGCCCATCTGAGTGGAAGGGGGTGGAGAACATTTCCCTTAAATATAAGCAGCCTAAATAAATAAATTCTACTAAGATTTTCTTTCCTCTTCAACAAGAGCCAGTTAAGTGATCTTTATTTCACTGCCCAGCTCAAATGAATCCCAGTTGGAATTCATCACAAAATATTTAAAAACTCTTAAAATGAAGGAAAAATCTTTGGTGGAAAGAGATACTATGTTACGATTGGTTTTTAAGTCTAGCTTCCTGAAAGCTACATAAGGTAGTAAAAGGGTTATAAGAACAAAGGCATAATGCTGTATTGCAGCCTTGAGTCTTTGGATTTGACAGATAAGGTCAATTTAATGACAAAAGAAAAAAAAAGAAAAAACCTCTCATGGCATATGAAAGCAAAAAGAATTGGAGTCAATGTGTAGCATTTTAGGTCAAAGCTTAGACTTCCTTCTTTTTACTGTGTTTCATATTTTTCTTTGCTATTTTGGCACTAAAGAATTCTCTCAATTTCCAAACCCTATAACAAAATAAATATGCATTGAGTATGCTACTTGAAACTGCAGCTAATGTTTTGATGTTTAATCTTTATTTTTAAACAAATAAGCAGTAGCCTGAGTCCCGGTTTGGAAAGCACCTAAACCAGGAAGTATAAAGAATATATGTGTTTGCTAGGTGGTATGGCAGGGTGGGTAGTGAAGTGGGAAGATTGCTATTTCCTCTGCAATTGAATTCAATGTTAATCCTCAAATTATTACATAAATGTAATTCACAATGCTTCAAGTCTTGCTGAAGATTATATTCACAGAGTAAACTGACCAGGAAATATTATCTCAACTGATAATGATAAGGGATAAATACTTTGTTTTTATTTACTTCTGTGTCTCTAGCTCTGGATTAGTGCGTGGCACATTGTAAATGGTCAGTATTTGTTGTGAAAGATGTATGTTGTAGAGGGGCTCTATGCCTCACAAACGTCATTCACATGAATAGGTGATATACCAATTTAGAGTAAAAGACTCCTAACTTCTTGATCCAGAAGGTTTATTAATAGCTTAATTTGCTTCTGAAAACTACAGGCGAGACAACTATATTGCAGTTTTAACTATACATTGGAAATGTGTGAGTCTAGGAGAAACGGCAGAAACAGAAGCCCTCCTGATTTTGACTGCCTCTTGGGGAATTAGAGAATGGAAGAATAGCCTTGTCCAGAGAATGGAAACTATAAAAGGGCATCCTTTGAGGAGAAGGAGCAGAAAACAGAGAACAGGCCTGAAAAGGCTTTTCCACTAGGATAAGCCTCAACTATTCTCTCTACATCAGTTGCAATTAATACGCCTTATGGAACGTCAGTCATCATCTAAACCACATAGATGCACATGTAACAGACTGTAAATGGAATCCTGGAAATGCAAAACAAAAGAATGAGAACATTTACCTCCAGCATTGCTTATATCCTGGTTGCCATAATTCTAGAGCTATAATGTTTACTTTAAGCACAGCACTTGGGGAATCTTTGAGTTGACCTGGGTTGAACAGGAGTTATTTCTATGACCTCCCCCCCAACCCTGTGGGCCAATATTGGCAACTGGGAGATAGAAGTGACCCCAGTGAAGTTTTGTTGAATCATCCATCAATCATCATTATAAACACATGCCTTCAGGAGGCTATTTTGAAAAATCTAAAACAGAAATGCTTTGTTAAAAGCTAACACATTGACCTGTTTCATGTTTAGTATCTGAGCTGACGTATTGGAAAAGAATGATTCTGCAACTCAGTTTCACAACATGCCTTACTGTTGGAAGAAATGAAAGCAACTGGGTAAGTAAGTGGCAGAATGAAGGGGAGAGCCTGGCTAACGATATTGGCTATCTTTTCTAGTTACCTGTGGAAGGACTAGGGAATATGGCTTAAGAATTTCTGGTTGTGAAATAAGAACTTTTTTTGAAAAAGAGAACAAAATTGGAGGACTTCCATTATGTGATTTCAGGTCTTATTTGAAAGCAATAGTAATCAGGATAATGTGGTTTGGAGTAAAGATAAGCAAATAGATCAATGGAGAGAATAGAGAGTCCAGAAAAAGACTCCACATATATAGTCAATTGATTTTTGACAAAGGTGCAAAGTTTAGTGGAGAAGGAAAAGTCTTTTTTTTTTTTTTTTAGGATTTATTTATTTGAGAGAGAGAGAGCTAGAACTCACAGAGAGGGGAGGGACAGAGGGAGAAACTTAAGCTTGATCACGGGGCTTGATCTTATTACCCGAGATCACAACCTGAGCTGAAACCAAGAATCCAATGCTTAACCGACTAAACCACCCAGGCACCCTAGGAAGGTCTTTTACAAAATACTTTATACCTGGGATGCCTGGGTGTCTCAGTTGGTTAAGCATCTGCCTTTGGCTCAAGTCATGATCTCAGGGTCCTGAGATTGAGTCCCGCATTGGGCTCAGCGGGGAGCCTGCTTCTCCCTCTGCCTGCTGCTCCCCCTGCTCATTCTCTCTCTCTCTGACAAATAAATAAAATCTTAAAAAAAATTTAAAAAATATTTTATATCTATGCCCAAACAAATGAACTTTGACCTATATCTCACATCATATTAAAAAGTAATTCAAAATGGATCATAAATCTAAATGTAAAGCCTAAAGCTGTCAAACTTATAGAAGAAACATAGGAGAGATTCTTAGTGACCTTGGATTAGGAAGAGATTTCTTAGATATGACTCCAATAGCACAATCCATTTTTTAAGAATAATACATTGGATTTCACAAAAATTAGGAACTTGTGCTCTTTAAAAGACACTGTTAAAAGAATTTTTTTTAAGCCGTAGAATTGAAGAAATATTTTCAAATTATAGATCTGACCAAGTCCTTGCATCCAAAATATATAAAAACTCTTAAAACTTAATTATAAGACAACAAACAACCTAATTAATAACTGGCAAAAGATTTAAACAGATGCTTCACCAAAGAGGATATACAGATGGCTAATAAGCACATGAAAAGATAGACAACATAGTTAGTCATTGAGGAAATGTAAATTTAAACCAGAGGATGCCTCTACACATGCACTAAAATGTCTAAAATTAAAAAAGACTAACCATACCAAGTGTTGGCAAGGGTGAACTCTCGGGTACTGCTGTAGGAGTGTAAAATGGTACAACCACTGTGGGGAAGCTTGACAGTTTCTTAAAAAGTTGAACTTAT
The DNA here is from genome assembly GCF_029215605.1 of Mirounga angustirostris. Classification (NCBI taxonomy): domain Eukaryota; kingdom Metazoa; phylum Chordata; class Mammalia; order Carnivora; family Phocidae; genus Mirounga; species Mirounga angustirostris. The sequence continues at coordinate 174,745,465 of NW_026991713.1, forward strand.
GCCTAACTTATGAACCATCTACTCTACCTCAAGGTATTTACCAAAGAGAAATTAAAGCTGAGTTCGTACAAAGACTTGTACATGAATGTCTGTAGTGGCTTTATAATAGCCAGAAAGTAGAAACAATCCAAATGTTCATCAATAAGTGGATGAATAAATAAATTGTGGTAAATACTCAGCAACAAGATGGAATGAACTATCCATATGTGTAACAATATGGGTGAATCTCAAAATGATTAGGCTGACTGAAAGGAGCTGGAGAAAGAAGAGTAATACTCATGATCCCATTTATAATAAATTCTACAAAATGCAAAATTAAAACAGGTCAGCAAGGGGAATTGGAGTGGAGAGGGGTTGAGAAGGATTACAGATGGTCAAAAGGAAACTTGGGAATAATGAATGTCTTCATTATCTTGATTGTGGTAATGGTTTCATGGGTGTATACATATGTAAAAATTTACCAGAGGTGCCTGGGTGACTCAGTGGGCTAAGCATCCGACTCTTGATTTCAGCTCAGGTCATGATCTCAGGGTCCTGAGATCGAGCCCCAAGTCAGGCTCCACCCTGGGCATGGAGCCTGCTTGAGACTCTCTCTCTTCCTCTCCCTCTCCCTCTGCCCCTCCCCCCCCCAAACAAAACAAAACAAAAAAACCCTCACCAAATTGTACAGCTCAAATACATGAGGTTTATTTCATGAAAGTTATACCTCAGTAAAACTTAATAAAAAATAAATATGCCAATGATCGTGTATACATGTGATGCAACACAAATAAATGTACGAGTGAGATCACGTGCGTGAGATCACGTCCATGAGATCATACTTTTGTACATGTGGGAATATGTACATCTAAATAGTGCAAGCATCTGATAATAAGTATACATACAGATTAACAGACATACTTGAAAAACCATAAATGTACATTTGAGATAACATATCCCATGATAGAACATTTGTAATGGCCCATCATGGAAACGTAATGTAATAGAGGAAAACCCAAGAATAAATTTTCATCCAGTGAGGGTGAATTTCCTTCCTTCTTCCTGGGCTTAGGGTCCTGGCTCATGACATGAGTAACCAGTTTCCTTCTGTGAATTATCTTGTCTTCTTACTCACTTTGACCTCAATAAGGAAAACACTTTGACCTCAAGCCTTCCATGGCTCTCAGACTTGGAAGCTGGCAATCTAATGCCTTGTTCACATAGCCACCATTTGTTCTGGGACATTGCAGGTTAAGCCAAGAGGATTTTTCTCTGAAACAAAATACTTTCAGTAAAGCTGCAAAAAAGAAGCTTAGAGAAGCACATTGGGTAAAGATACAGGATTTTTTTAAAGAAAATTATTCTTTGTTTTCTGCAAGAGGCCAAGGCCAGGACTTGAGTTCGTACAAATCTACGAGGAAGAATAGATGAGTAATTCTCAATTCATTTGGACCTTGACTGATTTTTTTCAAGGTTAAGTAAAACTGATCCTTAGAGAACGTTCCTGTCATAATATAGAATAAACCAGTTACATAAACTTGTAAAAGTAATACAAGTCTTTTACAACATTCACTTTCCATCTCTCTCTCTCTGTCACATACACACACACACACACACACATTCTCTCTTTCTCCCCCCGCCCCCCCCCAATACAGTAAATTTGTAAAGGGATACCTTTGGGTGACATTTCCTCACCTGTAAAATGAAGAGTTGCATTATCTCTAAGGCCCATGAGAGAGCATCCAGCTTGCAAATGCTATGAGATATACTGCTCAGTTATCACTGTGGTTCTAGCAAAGCCGAAACTAGGCAGTATTTTAAGACACAGACTAAAAAACTTCCCTGGTGTTGTGCTGTGTGATGTCGGAAAGCTGAAGAGTTTTAAGAAATCTAGTAAAGCAACCTGTTTTTAAGATCTGAATGACATTAGAGAGCTGATCCTTCTGATTTTAAAAAGGGATTAAAATCATATCTACATAAGTGAGTTTCAACCCTTGCTGTACATTAGAATCGCCTGGGGATTTAATTAGTGCAAGGGAGGAGCAGTGAGGTGTTTTGTTGTTTTCTGCTGTGCTCCCATTCTTCAGTACTCCAAGCAAGCCTAATATGCAGCTAGGGGTGAGAACACTTCTTTTATTCCATGCCACATATAAGGATAGAAGCAGGTACTTCAGGGACTTAATATTTGGATCTTGGTGACTTTGTTCAGGCCCAGCCTAAATCTAAGAGAACATCTGGGAGTAGGGCTACTTCTTTCCTGAAACCCAGGCCTTCCAGCCACTGGATGGGTCACACAGGTCACTGTGTAAATTTGAAAAGGTCAGTTAGTGCAAAGCAAATACATTTTCAACATTAAAAAAAATTTACAAGTAATACTTGTTTTTTGTAATAACTCAAATAATTCAGGAGTAAATAAATAAAAATATAATAGTGATCCTCCTGTCTCCACTTCCCCACCTCCCTAACACAATTCCCTGAGGTAACATTAATAGCTCGAAGTATATCCATCCATACCATGTATTAAAATACATGTACAAGCACATACAAATATATGAGCTCATATATCATGGTTTTGTTCTTTTTTTCTTCCTTCCTTTGTTAATACAGAAACTAGGGTTTTTTTTGGGGGGGGGGGTTTCCACCCTCAATGTGCTTTATTCACTTAATCTATATCATGAGACTTCAGTTAAGCCTGGTGGATTAAATACCCTCCTGCAACCTCACTTAAAATGGCAGCCAAGGGACGAAAAAGGACATGAGCTGCAAGGATAAAGAGCACAGCAAAGGAGAAGAGAACAATAAAATCTGGGAACTGGAAAGCAAATGGAGGAGCTGCAAATGTCTTAGGAAACCAGAACAAGGAAAACTGGAGATCGGAGAAAGTCCCCAAACCACTGCTTTCTAATTCAGAATCTCAGGCTGCAGAGGTAGGGGCCCAGGTACTTCTAAAAGTGAATGTGCGGGGGACACCCGAGACGGGATGAGAGCCTGCACAAGAGCTCCTGGATTGTTAGATCCCCGTCCCCACTCTGAACAACCGCGTGGCCCCCCCTCCCCAACAGAAGCCCAGAGAAGTAGTTCTCAAGTGTGAGCAGGCATCAGAATCCCGTGGAGATTGCTGGGTCCCACTCCCAGAACTTCCGGTGCAGCAGGTCTGGATGGGGCCTGGGAATTTGCATTTCTAACAAATTTCTATGATCTGGATACTATACAATGAGAACCACCGGATTAGAGATTTCCTCTCTGATTCCAGACATGGGCACACAGGGTAAAGTTAAGGGTGCAACCACTCTACAGAAAACGAGAGTTATATGAGTACTTACATACTGACTGGGAGACCCTCAGCCTCTTCTTCCAGTAGGGTCCCAGGATGCTAGCAGCCAGATGCCTAGCCCGCAAAGTGAAAGATGCACGTTTCTTTTCTGAGGGATCTGGTTACCCCAGAGGAAAAATATATCCTATATTGGTAGCTGAGGGCTCCCCAGTGAAGGGATCATTCCCCCCCGCCACCCTCTGCAGAGGTTCTCCCCCCTGTACAATAGAATTACCTGGAGAGCATTTAAAAATATGAATGACAGGGATGCCTGGGTGGCTTAGTCGTTAAGCGTCTGCCTTTGGCTCAGGTCATGATCCCGGGATCCTGGGATCGAGTCCCGCATCGGGCTCGTTGCTCAGCGGGGAGTCTGCTTCTCCCTCAGCTGCTCCCCCCACTTGTGCTCTCTCTCTCTGATAAATAAATAAAATATTGGAAAAAAAATATGAATGACAAAGTCTCAACCAATTAAATCAGATGCTTCAGAAGTGTGGCTTTGGCATTTGTATTGGTTTTAAAGGCCCCTAGGTGATGAAAACATATAGCCAGGGATGAGAAACACTCCTAGTGCAGATCACCAGTCAGTAAGCTATAGCCACACACACACAGAAACACTTTTGAGTGCCTCACTCCTAAGTATGAGTTGGCAGTCACCAAATGTCTGAGGAAGCTCTACTATGAAAGTCAGAGACTGAAACAACAGAAGGAAAAAACTCAGAGGAAATAAATGATGCAAAGAGCAGAAGAAGACTTCAAAAAAGCTGTAAATTATATCTTCAGAGATAAAAGAAGATATTCCATTCATGAAAAAAAGAACAGGATGTTCCCAAAAAAATGTTCAGAGAATAAAAAAAAAAAAAAAAAAAAAGAGCTCTCACAAATTAAAAATATTCTGGTGGAAATACAATTTTCCATAAAGGGTGTGCAGGTTTAGTTGAAGAAATATCCCTTGAGCAGAACAGAAAAAGAGAGATGGAAATGTAAGAAATAAAACATCAGTCCAAGGGATCCAATACCTGAGTAGTAGATGTTCCAGAAAGAGAGAACAAAGACAATCAAGGGACGGTTATTAAAGTGATAATTCAAAAGAATGGCCCCCAGAGTAGATGGGTGGTTACTTAGAGCTGTGGAGGAGACCAAGGGACGATTGCAAATGGGCACAAGGTTTGTCTTGGAGGTGATGGAAATGTTCCAAAATTAGATTATGGGGATAGCTGCACAACTCTATAAATATACGAAAAACTATTGAACTGTATCCTTTCAATGGGCAAATTTTATGGTATGTAGATTATATCTCAATAAAGCTATTTTTCTGAATGTCCTAAGAAATCTCAGTGCTCAGATTGAGGGGACCGCCAAGAGCCCAGTGCAGAAATAGACCTACACTAAGCACATAATCATGTAATTTCAGAATATGGGAGACAAAGAGAAATCCCTAGAAGCAAAACTCCCAAGGAAACAAGCAATTCACACACAAAGGATCAGGAATTGGAATGGCATCATACTTCTCAACAGCAACACTTAACTCTACAAGGCAGTGCAGCATTGCCTTCAGAATTCTGAGGAAAACATTATTTCCAGCCTGGAACTCTACCTAGCATAAGGATGAAGAATGGCTGAAACCCATTGGCTAATGCCCAAGTGAATGAGGAGACAAAAACTTTACTCTGAAAGTCCATAACACTATATATCTCGCTTTATTAAGGCAGAAGTGTGACTGATGCTCACGTTGAAGCCCGTGCGCAGCAGTCTGCTAGCTGGAGGAACCAGCCAGTGGCTCACCTCCACTTCTCAGGGGGACTCTGTTGTTTTCTGTCTCCATGAATCCAGCGCCTCTCGTAATATGAAAAATAACTGGGTGGCTCAGTCGGTTACATGTCCAACTCTTGGTTTCAGCTCAGGTCATGATCTCAGGGTCCTGGGATCGAGCTCTGTGGTGGGCTTCCTGCTCAGCGGGGAGTCTGCTGGAGATTCTCTTCTTCTCCCTCTGCTCCTCCCCCTGCTCTCTTTCTCTTTCTCTCTCTAAAATACATAAATACAAATCTTAAAAAAAGATAACTGTGTTAAATCATGAACATGATCCTGAAAAAGAAAGCCCTCAGCCAGCAGTGGCATTGTATAGAGTTTAAGAATCCCGGCTTTAGATCGCATAGCCTGTGTTCAAATCTTAGTGGTATCACTACCTTCTTGTAACTTGGGGCCAGTTACCTAACTGCTGAGATTTAATTTCCTCTCCTGTAAAATGAGATGGATACTATCTTCCCATGAGGTTGTTGTGAGGATTAGATGAATTACTATGTTAAGTGGAGAGCATGGTGCTGGTACAGAGCGACACTCATTAATTATTAGCAGTAATAGTAATATTAGTACTAGTAGTGGTAGCAATAAAATAAAGAGGTCTAATAAAGTGATGTCATTGAGCAATTCGGATTTGGTAGTTCATAAATGCCAAAGACGTATACATGCTCAGGGTTCAGTTAGCCCCTTTTATACCAATACACTTCAAAAAAGAAGACAAAAAACAACCTATATATATTTTTTCATCTATACTGAGATAGATTTTCCATTCTACTCATGTTCTCTTAGGAAGAGGCCTAATAGCTTATATCTCTATCTGTAACTATTTCTGAAACACAGTTTCGAGGTTTGAAAGCCTTCTCTTTCTATTTCTCATTGTTAACATCATACTTATGGCATCTCGAAAAGATTCAAGTACACAGTTTATAGGCGTGATTTGTCTATACTAGGCGTATATATTAAGAGAGGAGCAGAGAGGGAGCATGAGTTAGGAGATGATCCTATACATTCACGGCAATTCATGGCTTTGTCTTTTACTGCACTGCAACATGGAAACATCTCAGGTAAAATACCTGGTTAATGTTGTAGAAGGAATTCGGGTACAAACGTCTGTTTTCAAGAGGTAACAAAAACACCCCAAATAAGAGTGAGCACATCTGAGTGTGTGGTTTTATGTTTGCTTGGCATCTGGCACCCTGGTGTAAGAAGAGAAGGATTCCATGTCAGTCAGAACAGAGGCACATGACAGGGCACAGCTGGTGTCCTCAGGTGGGAGTCAGTGAGGGCCTGAGGGGTTGGGAATGGCGACAGACAAGAGAGGTGATATCCCTCCTCTTTTAATAGATTTCTATGCCCTTATTCCACAGAGGGTGTGGAAATGCTGCCCCCACCCCGGGGTCTGTGCATGGGCATAATTATCCACACCAGTTTGGCATCTCCACCATCCACTCATCCCCTCTCGGGAAACACATACCAGACATCGCTCGAGTGTTGAGAGGTTATTCTTAAAAGACACAGACATACAACACAAACTGCTTACAGGAACACATATACTCCCACAACTCCCCCCACCCCAAACGCACACACCCTGATCTTCTAATTCACAGACAGCACTTTAAAACACCTGCAGAAATTTCTTAGGTGCTTTGTCATTTGATACCCATAACAACCCCGTGTGGGGCATCACCATTTTCTTTCTTACAGATGAAGAAGCCAGAGAGGTAAATGGCTGGCCAAGATTGTGTTATTACGTATAGTAAATTATTTAATCCTCATCACAGTCCAATTTTACAGAGAAGGAAACAGGTACGAAACAATAGATAGCTATCCAGAGAGGTTATGTTACATTCAGAAGGCATTCTGTGCTCTAAACTCCTACTTAGAGTTTCTTTTTTTTCCTACTAAAGTCCAAGGTACTTTGCCAAATTATTTGTGTCTTTTTAGTAACTGAAGGACTTCTTAGCAAGCACCAGTTAGATGCCTACGCTGGATGCAACCCTGACTATGTGGGGCTATTGTGAGGATCACCTCCACTGAGAGAAGGATGATCCCTCCATTCCGTGCCTCCCACTTTGTTGGAGAGGCAAGATAGTGCTGTGACTATCCAGGCCTTCTCAAAGCAATGGGCATGAGCATTTGTGCCTCTGGCACTTCTTGGAAGTGAAGTCTATGTATCTGCTTCCTGCCATGTGAAGTTTCCTTACATCTGTATGTCAGTGTCATGTAGGCCCCAGGATACCTCTAATTCCAATGTTTCAGCCACCATACATTAGTCTGTGTTCATACCCTGTATTCTTCTGGAGACTTCAACCTGTGCCCTTTGGTCTAAACCTTCTAAGTTAGGGTCCTAACCTGTCCAGTCTCTCTTTCTTCTGCAGGAATCACTTCAATTCCCTGACTACTTGGTTGGCTTTCTTTGAGATTCCTTCCAGATCCCTGGCCTCTTCCCCCTGAGTTCCTGCATCCAGAATGGCACCGAGCTCTTCTGTAAAGGTCAGTGTTGAATCCCATTTCTGCTGGGTGAGTTCACCTTCCTCGCATGCTTGTTAGATACCAGTGGCCTTCATGCTCAGAGAGAGCCTACACTGAAAACTAGTTCCATTCTCTCTCTAAGCCCGTTTGACCAAAGTTTAATTACTTTCAGTGGTTTATTTCTGTCTTTTCTTTCTGTTAAATGGTCCACATGCCCCCCACTCTGGCTGCCATATATTTATTCATTTGTTTAGGAGACTATGCTCCAGGCACCCTGCAAGGATCTAGAAATACAACAGTGAACAAGACAGCCATGGTCATTGTCCTCTCAGGGAGACTGAATAGCAAACAATTAAAACACAGTATGAGCCGCATGGTTGGTGGAGAAGTACAGGAAGTATGAGGAACACAGAAGAGGAACACCTAACTGACACTGGGGGATCAGGGAAGACTTCTAAGAGAAAGTGAGAGTAGGGAGTAAAGGATAAGGAAGAGTGAGCCAGTCAGAGGTGCTTGAGGGAGTGGTCATGGGAAGGGAGGAGGTGGGGGCAGAAAGAGTGTCCCAGACAGACACCCCTCACCTCCCCCAACCCCGGGCACACATGTGCGCACACACATGCACAGGCCTGGTGCAGCCATAAAATTAAAAGACCTTCCTAAGGTCAGAAGCAAGACATTCAAGAGAAGCATTGAAAAATGAGGCCACGAAGATAAGCAGAGGTCAGATCATGCAAAATTTTATGAGCCATGTTAAGGCAACTGGATGTTATTCTGAGGGCATTGGGAGGCCATAAAAGAGTTTTAGGCAGGTCAGCCATCATGTGATCAGATTTGCATTTTGGAAAGGTCTCTGGCTGCAGTGTGAAGGGGCCCAGGGAGGAGGGAGGTGATGAGACACCATCTGCATTAATAAAAGAAGGGTGTGGGGCGCCTCCGTGGCTTAGTCCATTAAGCGTCTGCCTTTGGCTCAGGTCATGATTCCAGGGTCCTGGGATCAAGTTCTGCATTGGGCTCCCTGCTCAGCGGGGAGTTTGCTTCTCCCTCTCCCTCTACCCCTCCCCCCTGCTCGTGGTCTCTCTCTCACTCTCTCTCTGTCAAATAAATAATAAATAAAATCTTTAAAAAAAAAAAAAAAGAAGTGTATGCCATGTGTGTACCTCCTGTGTATGCACCTTTCCGGTCCCCTAGGGCCAAGACACTTGTCCCTCAGCTGCTCGGGGAGGTGACCTTCCTCAGTTCTCAGCTGAGAACCTCTCTGGGGTCTGTCCTCAACCGACTCATCTAAAGTCACACTGCTCCCCAGGGCAGCCACATCCAGTGATTGGTCAATGGGACAGTTTCAGGGTTCAGGCCTTGTTGTCTCAAGGCAGGATAGGATGACTGTGAAGGGCTGTCCAGCTCCAGAACTCCTGTGGAATAGGCTGAGGCCTCTGTTGCGGCCATATCACAGCTCAGCTCCTTTATCTTACAGTCCCCCACATGTGTGGGACTCTGAGGCTCCCCAGTAAACTTCCTGACTGCAAATCTCAGAGTCTCAGAGCCTGTTCCCTGAGGAACTGCACCTAAGACAGCTGGGATCAGGAGTGGTCCAAGGAAGAAGACTCTGAAGTGGGACTTTGGCCCTTAGTCACCCACCGGTGTGGGGTGGCCTAAGGCTGTATCAGTGGCAGGTGGCGATCTGCTGGTCCTGATGTGCTGTCGTGGTAAAACTGGGAGACCTTCGTGAAGGAGAATGGGGCTGGGATGGGGGAAGGAGTCCTGGCAGGGCCAATATCTCTGGCTCTTGAGAGGTTAAGGGCCTAAAATAATACTATAGTGAAATGAATGATCCCAATGAAATGAGATGCTTTTTAATGGGGGCCATTGATGCCTTGGAGAAAGACTATAAAAAGCAGAGTATGAAAGTCAGAGGGCCTCCTCAACAGCATAGAAAGAGACTCTTATCTCCTGCATCTATGAGACAGGAAAAGTCAGGCTCAGGACTTTGTCATGGGAGTAGCCCCAGTCCTCCAAAATGGATTGAGTTCTCAACCCCAGCAAGTCTGCTGTGTCAACTCAGGACATGAGTTGGGACGGAGGCACCCTGAGGATTGAGATGGGGTCATTCTGGTGGATGCACTTGAAGACCTTGAAGCCCCATGACCCTGCAATGGTGGCCCACCCCTTCAGCGGGGAGTTAGCTGGAAGACCATGCAGAAGTGGGGTCGCCTTTCAAGGCAATGTGCACCCCTCTCAGGATGTGCGCCTGCCTGCCCTCCCAGCACCAGACCAAAATCAGGGGTCAAGTCTTAATACAACCCAGCTGGGGAAGTGGAAGGCCTGCCAAAGGAGGGAGGTGACTGTCCCCAGGAGAAGAGTACATAGGGACAGGATCCTGGGGGTCTGGACCACCCAGGGAGAGGGGTACAAGATGGCATGAGGGAGAGTTTGTTGATGTGGAAGCACTTCGATATCCATATACCACATGCAACCCCTGGAGAAGGTCCAGCATGCTGCCAAGACGGGCCATGGACGCTTGGAGAGATCACTGGTGCACATCAAGTGAAGCAGAAACGTCTGAGCCACTGTGGCAGAGGAGGAAGAAAGAGTCAAAGGCTTGGAAGTGCACACTCCCCAGTACACGTCCTGCACACAGCAACTCGGCTGGGACAAACAGCTTAAAACAGTCAGGAAGGTACGTTCATTTTAATAGCTCAAAATGAATTTGCCTCCATTTTCCTTTTTTTTTGGAAAGTTTTTAATTTACAAGAAACTTGTAAATCTATCTCAGCTCACTTGAGGAAAATGCCCCTCAGTTCACTTAAGGAAAAATGCCTTTTGTGGCTCATGATCATTCTGAATATGAAGTATTTACTGAAAGAAACTTTCTGTCCTAAGAGAATTTAGTAAGCAGATTGTTCAATTTTTCTTTTTCAGAGAAAGCTCTCTGTCATATCTTTCTTGAGAACAAATTTGCTTACTTCTTATCTTCCTGGCTGGTGAAAAGTTCTCCCCTGGATAGCATCACTACTTGGTTTTCTTTTCTTTTCTTTTCTTTTTTTTAAGATTTATCTATTTATTTATTTGACAGAGAGACACACAGCAAGAGAGGGAACACAGGCAGGGGGAGTGGGAGAGGGAGAAGCAGGCTTCCCGCCGAGCAGGGAGCCCGATGTGGGGCTTGATCCCAGCACCCTGGGATCATGACCTGAGCCGAAGGCAGACGCCTAACGACTGAGCCACCCAGGCGCCCCTACTTGGTTTTCATTATTCTATTTTCCTGGCTGGGCCATGTAATTTCTCTCCTTGTAATTTTCCTTGGTATGCTGTGTGAATCACATACGAAGCATCTTTTGAGTCATTTCCTATTAGTTAGGCGTCTGGGTAACATTTCAATTTTACCAACGGTGTTTTATTTTTTATTTTCTTTATTTTTAAATTTTAATTCCAATATAGTGAACATACAGTGTTACATTAGTTTCAGGTATACAATACGGTGATTCAGCAATTCTGTACATTACTCAATGCTCATCACAAGTGCACTCTTTAATCCCCGTCACCTATTTCCCCCATCCCCCCACCCACCTCCCCTCTGGTCACCATCAGTTTGTTCTCTATAATTAAGAGTCTATTTCTTGGTTTCTCTCTCTCTCTCTCTCTCTTTTTTCCTTTGCTCATTTGTTCTGTTTCTTAAATTCCACATATGAGTGAAATCATATGGCATTTGTCTTTCTCTGACTGATTTCACTGAACATTATACCCTCTAGTTCCATCCACATTGTTGCAAATGGCAAGATTTCATTCCTTTTTATGGCTGAATAATATTCCATTGTGTATAATTACCACATCTTCTTTATTCATTTATCTACCAATGGCGTTTTAGACCACATCAAATAATAACACCAATACAAGAACCCCACAATGTTAACAGACACTTAATGAGCAATTACTGTGCATCAGGCACTGTTCTCAGGACTTTCCATGGTCAGCTCATTACATCCTCACAGCAGCCTTGACTGAAGAACCCCCCATCCTCTAGGCGAGGAAGCTAAATGGTAAGAAACCTCTCATGACAGAAGGTAAACAAATTGGGAAGCTTCATCTCCAGGTTACATATGTAGAAACTGAGCCAGAGGCCCTCCAGTCTGTGTGGGAACCCTGTCCACAATGGCCGGCTCAGCCTTTCCCAGGCAGTCCTGCTCAGGCGGGGCTTGGTGTCCACACATCTGAAGGTTTGGGACTTGGAAGCCTGGCAATATCCATTGCCGGCCCCCAGCAAATAATGAGGCAGGCCTTGTGAGGTCACCAGCCATAGATGGAAATTTAGGTGGCCTGGGTTCTAGACCTTCCCAGGAACAGGTAACTTTTCCCCCTGGGACTCGGTCTCTCCATCCATAAGAAGAGGGCATAGACCAGATTAGGAATTGCATATTGTGGCCTGTGGGACCCTGGGAGCCCACAGGTGTGTTTTGTTTGTTTGTTTGTTTGCTTTTGAGGCTGTATGTACTGTTTTGATTTGTTTTTTCAGGGGGTTGTATTAAATTTGCATTCCTTTAAAATGACCAGTTCAGATACTGGGACCACACCTCGTTATTGCTGTAAGCCTGATTTACACATTTACATGCTCACCTGGCACATATCTCAGCAGGCTTTTGAGATTGCGGATTTGGGATTAAATCATCTCTGAGACCCATGTCAATTGTGGTTTTTTCCCCCTGGAATCCCATGAGGAGATGCGAGACCCTAGGAGGGCAGAGTGGGTGAGAGGACTGGAGTGGTTTGCTGGCCCTGCATGTTCTTAGTGTCCTGGGATCATAGACACTTGGCTGGCCTTGCCCAGTAGTGCCCAGTCCACAGTGCCAAGGAAGGCGAAGCAGTGATGAGTTCTGGCTGGGAAGGTGGAAGTGGGTTCGAGGCTCTACTCTCATTCACAGACTGTGAGCAATGGTCAGCACGCTATGGGAAGGAAGCATCAGCAACCAGCAGAAGTAAGTGCCTGTACTTTTTGGCAGGGTCTACAGTTGCAGTTACCCACTGAGGCAAGTGGGAGCTGCCTGCAGTCTTCAAACCCATTCCCCTGGGAACAGATCAGCCTTGACTGTGCTGGTGTCAACCTTGATAGATCCAGCTCACTGCTCTCTTTTGCTGTCTGTGGTTGTCATAGTTACGAGGCTTCAATGCCCCTGATTCCCCCTCTTTGTGATGAAGGGGCTCAAACTTACTTCTTACTGGGACCAAGAAGCCTTTTGCCAATTGCATACATAGAGTTCACCCTAGGATTGCATCACTAATGCCAGTTTGGCCCCCAAACGTCCTGGAGAGTATGGAGGGCCCAGTTTCTTCAAGGTGTGTGAATGACCTTGACTTTCTTCCTTGTAGGCCCTCTTCACTTACTTATTCCATGCCCAGCTCTGTGACTGACATAATCAGGGCTGGTATTATCCCTCAAACAATATGACATTTCAAAACACCCAGGCATCAGGTGGACGGAGATAATGTCAGGGAAGCTCAATAGGGTTCCTCTCAGGCCCTAATGAGAAACACAAAGGAGCAAATTATGGAGACTTTCTATAGAGCCTTCTGGTGAGCACAGGAAGGGGGTGGGGAAAGAATCCTATCAGTAATAAGGGCCTTTTTGAGAAGAACTAGTGTTATCCGTCTGCTCTTGAATCCAGATTGAGTTTTATAGGTGAGAGAACTCTCTTCTCTCTTTGTAGATTTCTCCGTGTGAGCTTAGGGAAAACATTTCAAGCCGAAGAGAGAATTAGATCAGCAAATGAGAGTGTGTATGTGTACCTCTGGCAGAGAAGCCCATAAATTAATTTCGTGCCTTTGTTTTGGCTCTCAGCTAGAATACCCTGTTTAAATTAATGTTTTTAACAGCATTATTTAAGCTGTACCATTTTACAAGCTATACTTAAGGTCAGAACTTTTTATAATTGTTCATTTCCACAGAACTCCTCTGAGGTACAGTAGGATTAAAATTGTTTATAGGGGAACATGAGTCCTTAAAGATACAATGCACAAGCTGATTTTTAAAAAGACACTATATATTTTCATATTATTGTGACATAAAATACTTAGGAAGCCAAAGCTACTTGAGAAATTATTTCTTTTCTTGCAGACCTTGTAGCATTGAGCATTATGCCTTATACATACATAGTAGGCGCTCAGTGGATGTTAAGATGAATTGAGTTTATCAAATATTTATTAAGTCTTCTACATTTAATTATATAGTTTTGCTGGAGTCAGAATCCTACTCTAATAGCTTTATTCCAATTCCAGTTTTGCAAGGTAGACTTAATTTGCTTAATTTATCCCAAATAGCTCAAAAAATTATGAGGGGCGCCTGGGTGGCTCGAGCAGTCATTAAGCATCTGCCTTCAGCTCAGGTCATGATCCCAGGGTCTGGGGATCGAGCCCCACATCTGGCTCCCTGCTCGGTGGGAAAGCCTGCTTCTCCCTTTCCCAATTCCCCTGCTTATGTTTCCTCTCTCGCTGTCTATCTCTCTCTGTCAAATAAGTAAATAAATAAAATTTTTTAAAAAATCATGAAATATTTTGTCATTAATGTAATCACTGTGAAGTAGACCTGGGCTGAACACTTTTCCCGTGCGCTGCAGCTCATATGCAGGTTAAAGTTAAATTGGCAGAATCCTTAAACAGATTTTTATTTTTTAAAGGTTTTATTTCTTTATTTTTGAGAGAGGGAGAGAGAGAGAACATGAGCAGGGGAGAGAGGCAGAGGGAGAAGTGGACTCCCCGTTGAGCAGGGGGACCCTGGGATCATGACCTGAGCCAAAGGCAGACACTTAACCGACTGAGCCACCCAGGCGCCCCTTAAACAGATTTTTAAAATAACCTTCTCCTTGATTATCAGACAGCTTTGGTCTGATCCTTTGGAGTCCCAGGCATCTTAGAACTCAAAATAAGTTTGTGAGCAGTGCAAAGCAAAAGAAAAAAGAAACTTACCATCTAGCCAGCTGCGTAAAGAGGAAATCCATTCCCACCTGTCTGCATTTGATTGAACCTCCGTGAACTGCCAATGCCACACTCCCTGGAGGAACCAGATTAAAGACCTACAGGAGATGTCTTATAGATCTTCTTAGACAGGTACTTTTCACACCTCTGCAGTTTATCTAAGGCTCACTTCACAAAGACTTGGAGGGAGCCCTGCCCTTCCTGAAGCACATGAAGTAAAATAAACCCAGAGCTCAAGATAAGATGTTCAAGGTTCAAACTCAGAATTATGTGAATGACAGACGGAAGGGAGACAGCCAGCCTCCTTTTACTAAAACCCTATACATTTGGCATTTCCCACATTCAGCAGAAGTCATCACTGTTCACATACTCATTTGTTCATTTACTCATTCAGCCCATTCGGATGGAGTGCTCACTGTGTGCAAGGCACCATGCTGGGAGTGTAAGGGATCTCTGGCAGGACTGTTGAAATGACTCTCTACCCTACAAGTTTTATGTCTGGCCCTATAGGTGTGATTACTATTTGGATCCATCTCTTTGCTTACACCCAGGTATTTGGAAGTATAAGGATCCTTAATCCCGTTTGCCCAGTCATCCTACATACTTTAGGTGAGGGTGGATCTCACTTAGACCAAAAATATCTGTGATTCAAACTTTAAAAAAAATAATCTTAAAATTCCAGAAGTAAACTGTTATGGATTGAATTGTGTCCCCCAAAATTCATTTGTTGAAGCCCTAACCCCTCAATATGACAATTTGGAGATTAGGCCTTTGGGGAGGTAATTAAGATTAAATGAGGTCATAAGGGTAGGACCCTAATCTGATAAGACTTGTGTCTTTATAAGAAGAGGAAGAGACACCATAGATCTCTCTCTCCCTTTCCACATGGGCACAGGAAAGAGGCCATGTGGGGACACAGCAAGAGGGTAACTGTCTACAAGAGAGGAAGGAAAGGCCTCAACCAGAAACCAGCCCTAAAGGCACCTTGATCTTGGATCAGCTTCCAGAACTGTGAGAAAACAACTTTCTGTCATTTAAGCCACCTAGTTTGTAGTATTTTGTTATGGCAGCTAGAGCAGACTGACACAGAAATATTGCAAAAATCCCCCAAACTGTTTTCACAAGATTATGGCACTTATTACATTGCCAAGCACACCAAGTAGACAGTAGGCATTTACCAAGAGAGTGGTGAAGAGACAAGTCAGGGGACCCCTGGTCCATGAGGTCATGCAGTGGGCTGGGAGATGGGCCCAGTTACCAAGCGATGACCTCTTCTCTGTCTGGAAGCTGCATTGCTCATCTAATTTAGGCCCTTTCTACATTATGGGAAGACTCCACAAAGGTTGGATGATGACACTAAAACACCTTAAACTTGAAAATAAAAATGAGAACACTTGGGGTGCCTGGGTGGCTCAGTCGTTAAGCGGCTGCCTTTGGCTCAGGTCATGATTCCAGGTCCTGGGATCGAGCCCCGCATCGGGCTCCCTGCTCGGCGGGAGGCCTGCTTCTCCCTCTCCCACTCCCACTGCTTGTATTCCCTCTCTCGCTGTGTCTCTGTCAAATAAATAAAATCTTAAAAAAAAAAAATGAGAACACTTGATCTTTTCCTCTACATGCTCTTCCCCAACGTACTTCCTTCTTTAGCTGAAGAGTAAAGGCAGAATGACAAGTCAGGGTCACCTGCACTTCTTGACCTGCTGTTCATGGCAACCCCCCTCTTAAAGGAAGAAGATGCGTGGCCAGTTCTTTGGTACCACAAGAGTTACAAATTACAATCCCTTTGGAATTGGAAGAAGGCCTGCATTGAGCAAAATTGTGAAGAAGGATTCGCTTGTTTTCAGTGTGTCTTCTTCCTACCCCACGTGTGCCAACTGCTCCCAAGTTGCTTGGATGTCTCTCAGCACATCTGATCTGACAAAATAATCCTCAGTAAAGTCTTAGAGATTAAGATTTAGTGACTAATACTGGACACACTATAGGTTGGGTTTGACAGAGTTTATACACAGAAGTTATTTCTTTCTTTCTAGGTTTCCTACCTGAAATTTGAGTAACTTCCAGCATGGTCCCAATGGCCAGACTTTCTGAATAAGAAGCACACATAAAAAATGAGCAAAAGTTAGGATGCTTTTCCACCCAATTGTTATTTCTATTAAAACAGAAGGTTTGGGGGCACCTGGGTGGCTCAGTTGGTTAAACGTCTGCCTTCAGTTCAGGTCATGATCTCTGCGTCCTGGGATTGAGCCCCGCATCCGGCTCCCTGCTCAGCAGGAAGTCTGCTTCTCCCTCTCCCTCTGCCTCTCCCCCTGCTCATGCTCTCTTTCTCTGTATCTCTCAGTCTCAAATGAATAAATAAAATCTTTAAAAATAAATAGTCTATTAACTAATAAGAATATTGCTAATATTTGCATGGTTTGTCTTTGGAAGGATAGTCTATAATTCAGAGCATAATTTAAGAAAATACAAGTATTTTGCTCAGTGACTATTTACTATCTCCACCGTCTGGTTATATTGCAAATTTGAGAAGAATAGCACAAGCTAACTCAGCCAGTTGGAGGACTGTAGGAGGAAACTTGGAATTTTCCATACTTCCATAGGTTTTGAACTCCCTGAAGCTTGTTTTTACTGGAAATCTAGCTGCCTTACCCCACCTTAACATTCTCATTTGTACTTAACACTCCCCCTGTTAATCCAGGAGGCATCTTCCCTACTCCCAGCCAACTGAACTTCTACTTTTTGTAAAAATTCAAACTGTACTTTTAATTATTTTTAGTGAAGCTAAAATGTCATATTTAAAAATATATTTTAACAGGGGCGCCTGGCAGGCTCATTCGGTGGAGCATGTGACTCTTGATCTTGGGGTTGTGAGTTTGAGCCCCACATTGTGTGTAGAGATTACTTAAAAAAAAATAAAATCTTTTAAAAAATAAATAAAATAGGCGTGTCTGGGTGACTTAGTCGGTTAAGCATCCAACTCCTGATTTCAGGTCAGGTCATGATCTCAGGGTCATGAGATCAAACCCCACATTGCCCCAGCGGAGCCTGCTTAAGATTCTCTCTTTCCCTCTGCCCCTCCCTACTTGCTCTCTCAAAAAAAATTTAAAAAAAATAAATAAAATAAAAATTAAAAAGTTAAAAGATAAATAAAAGTGAAAATATATTTTAACGGCTTCCAGTTAAAGTTGGCAGAGTAAAGACAATTTTTACTCTACCCCCTTTACTTGAAATCCACCAAAAATAAGAATAAAAAACATGAGGGAGAAGGGACATAATCTTTTATGAAGCAAGAAAGCAGCTACCACCCACTTCACAGACTTTGGGAGCATCCCTGTGAAACATTATGACATTGGACTTAAATGCAGGACACACCTATGTAAACAAGTTACAGGTATCCTTAAGGATACAGGTCACACACCTGTTTAAAAAAAATAGATAAATGTCTTTAAATGTTTTTTAAAGACAAAATTAGATCCCTCATACTTCATATCTCATAGTATATATGAGAATAAACTCCAACTGGATCAGTTATCTAAAATGCTATCTGAACCTCAAGAAACAACAAGCGTTGGCAAGGATGTAGAGAGTTGGTGGGAATGCAAATGGTGCAACCATTGTGGAAAACAGTATGGAGGTTCCTCAAAAAATTAAAAATAGAACTACCATATGATCCAATAATTCCACTACTGAGTATTTGCCAAAAAAATACAGAAACACTAATTTGAAAAGATACATGCACCTCTCTGTTTATTGCAGCATTATTTACAATAGCCAAATTATGGAAGCAGCCCAAGTGTCCATCAATAGATAGATGAATAAAGAAGATGTGGTGTATATAAAAATATACAATGGAATATTACTCAGCCATAAAAAAGAATAAAATCTCGCCATTTACAACAACATGGATAGAGCTAGAGAGTATAATGCCAAGTGAAATAAGTCAGTCAGACAAAGACAAATACCATATGATATCACTCATATGTGAAATTTAAGAAATAAAACAAATGAACAAATCAAAAAAGAGACAAGCCAAGAAACAGAATCTTAACTATAGAGAGCAAACTGATAGTTACCAGAGGGAGGTGGCAGCAGGGCGGGGGTGGGGGGAGATGGGTGAAATAAGTGAAGGGGATTAAGAGTACACTTGTCATGATGAGCACTGAGTAATGTATAGAATCGCTGAATCACTATATTGTACACCCAAAACTAATATAGCACTGTATGTTAACTATACTGGAATTAAAATTAAAATTTTTTTAAAAATTAAAAAGCTATGTAAATCTAAATTTATCTAAATAAAACCCTACAAGTACTAAAATAAAACATGGATAGTATCTAGTAAGTTAGTGTTATAATAAATACATATGGATTAAACTAAAAAAATTAAAAAACACATGGATGAATTTCTCTTGAACCTGGATGTAGAGAAAGGCTTTTAACTGTGACTCAAAACCTAGATGCAATAGAAGAAAAATTAATAAATTTCATGAAAGAAGACTTCTCCCTCCCCAAAAAAGAAGGAAGGAAAGAAAGAAGACTGCCCCTTATACATAAAGTTAAAAGGCAACTAACAACCTTGGAAAACTATTTCAACATATATCACAGATAATAAGTTAATATATCTAATATATAAACAACTATTTGAAATTGAGGGAAAGAAATTTAAAAACCGTAGAAGAAAAATGGGCAAAAACATGAACCAACAATTCACAGAAAAAGATATAAAAATGGTCCTCATATGTATAAAGATATATGTTCAACCTCATTCATGATAAGAGAAATGCAAATTAAAACTACATTGAAATACCATTTCTCATCGTTGGATTGACAGAAATTAAGAAGCATAACAACACACTGTTGGTGTGAATAAAGGGAAATGGGCTCTTTTACAGATTCCTGATAGGAGTACAAATCATTACAACCCTCATAAAGGGAATTTGTCTAGCCAACAAAACTACATATGCTTTTACCTTGTGACCCAGCAATTCCACTTCTGAGAATTTTCCCTGAAGGTACACTCCAACAATAGAAAGTACTGGAAACAACCTAATTGTACACACGGCAGAGTGATGGAACAAACTGTGGTACATTCACACAATGCAGTACTATGCTGCTGTAAAAAATGAAGAAGATCTCTATGAATTGATTGAGAGTAATTTCTAGGATGTATTGTTAAGTGAAAAAAGTAAAGCACAAAAAAGTATCTATAGTATGCCATCTTTTTTGTAAAGAAGAGAGTAAATTAGGAAATATGTATCTATCTGCTCCTTTGACCAAAGAGAAACACAGGAAAGATAAACTAAAGACTAATGAGACTGGTTACTTACAGGGTATGACTGGGAATGAAGAGACAAGGGTAGAGAGAATGAGAAGGAGAATGACGCTTTCTTGAATATAACTTTTTGTTCAGTCCTGCCTTTGGAACAACCTTAATATTTCACACAAAAAGAAAGAATTTAAGAAGGAAGGAAGGAAGGAAAGAAGGAAGGAAAGGAAATCAGTAGGAATGGGGGAGGAATTCTAAAATTGAATACAAACAAAACAACAGAACCATAATTCAAATGAATAACATGACCACTGAGATGGAGGAAAAAGAACTAACCCAATTAACTTTTGAACACAGTATTTGGACTAAATACCCTTGGGCTAAAAACAAAAAACTCTGAATAAATATTGAACTCTAATTAGTAGGCTTCATTTTTCTCAGAAGCATGAGCTAACAATTCCGAAATTACTTTCTGAATATCCTAGGATTGAGCTAATAAGTACATTTACTGTGGATAATGGATATCAGTTTTTTTACTGTCAGAGAAAGGAGTTACAAATATGGAAAGAGAGAAAGATGGAATGAACCCAACAGTATTATGTTGAAATTGGAGGTATGAGTGTAAACTTGTGGGTTTTAATCTAGTTGGATATAGAAATGGATATAGATTGTGAGGGTATGGATATGTATGCATGTATGTATGTATGTACATATGATGATTCAAATACCTATAAATCTCAGTTCCATTTGCTGAGAGAAGTACTAACACCCCACCAGCAGTGAGCACACCTAGTGCCCAGATCTTGGTTTCTAAATACTATTCTCCCCAAGGAACGAATTCTCTTTGGAAAAATGGCTGGCCCCAGGCTAGAAAGGAAAAATGCAAGATAAGCCTGAAGTATCATGTGCCAAGAGGGAAAGAAAACAATAGTAAAGAAATGCTCAAGGAATTATCAACATATGTCAAAAGAACACAGTAGCCAGCTTGAAGATGTTCCTGGTGGCAAAGTAGAGGACAAGTTGAGCACCAAATAAATGATACTGTCAAAGGATTATAACCTGTCGAATCCATGAGTCCACATTTATATAAATAAATAATAAGGTGAGGAAAAGTTCTCGAGTTTTATATATTTGGTTTTGTTATGTTTATATATTGATTTTTCAGTAGTTTTATGGAGACAAAATACACATACCATACAATTCACCCATTTAAAGTATACAGTTAAGTGGTTTTAGTATATTCACAGAGTTGTGCAGCCATCACCACCGCTAATTTAGAACATCTTTATCACCCTAAAAGAAACCCTGTCACCCTTTACTTCTCACCCTTTACTTCTCACCCCACCACTCAGCCCCAAGCAACCACTAGTCTACTCTCTCTCTTTGTATATTTTTCTGCTCTGAACATCTCATGTGAATGGATTCATACAATATGTGGTCATTTGTCACTGGCTTCTCTCACACTGTGTTTTCCATATTTTGTTTATCTGTTTATCACTTGATGGACATATGGATTGTTTCCACTATTGAGCTATTATGAATAAATATGCTATGAAGTATGTGTACAAATTTTTATGTGTGCAAACTCATGACAATTCACATACAAATTTTTTTGTGGAATATGTTTTCATTTCTCTTGGGTAGATTCCTCCAGGAGTGATTTTGCGGGCATATGGTAACTCTGTGTTTAACATTTTGAGGAACTGCCAAACTGTTTTCCACAGCAGCTTCACTGCTTTTACATTTCGCATTTTACATTGCCACTAGCAATGTATGAGTGTTCCAGTTCCTCCTTATCCTGTTATCATCTGTCTTTCTGAGGACAGCTGTCCTGCTGAGTGTGAAATGGTATCTCCTTGTGGTTTTGAATTACATTTCACTAATGACTGATGATGTTGAGCATCTTTTCATATACTTATTGTCCATTTGTATGTCTTTGGAGAAATGCCTATCCAGATCCTTTCTCATTTTTTATTGGGTTACTGACCTTTTTATCATTAAGTTGTAGAAGTTCTTCATGTATTCTGGATACAAGTCACTTATCAAGTATATGACTTGAAATTATTTTCTCCCATTCTGTGGGTGAGTGGTCTTCTCATTTTCTTGATGGCATCATTTGCAGCACAAGTGTTTTTAATTTTGATGAAGTCAATTATCTATATTTTCTTTTGTCATTTGTATTTTTGATGTCCTATCTAAGAAACCATTGCCTAACCCAAGGTCATGAAGATTTGCTTTTATGTTTCCTTCTAACAGTTTTATTTTTAACTCAAACATTTAGGTGCTTGATCCATTTTTATTTTTTTGAGGATGGTATGAAAATATAGGCATCTTACTTCATTCTTTCGCTTACTGATATCCAGTTGTTCCAGCACCATATTTGAAAAGACTGTTCTTTCCCCACTGAGTTGTCTTGGCAGTCTTGCTGAAAATCAAGTAACCATAAATGTAAAAGTTTATCTCTGGATTTTCAGTTCTACACTATTGAAGTGTATGTTTATCCTTATGCCAATACCATACTGTCTTGATTAATGTAGCTTTGAAGTAAGTTTTAAAATTAGAAAGTGTTAGTTCTCCAACTTTGTTCTTCTTTTTCAAGATTGTTTTGGCTGCCCTGGGACCCTGAGAAGAGTCAATTTTAGAGTCAACTTCTTAATTCTGGTTAATTTCTGGGGGGAAAAAGCCAGCTGGGATTCTGATAGAGATTGTTTTGAATCTGTAGATCAATTTGGGGGGCTATTACCATCTGTAGATCAATTTGGGGGAATATTACCCCCAAGATTACCATCTTACAATACTAAGTTTTCTGATTCATGAACATCTTTTCATTTATTTAGACAATCTTTAATTTCAGAAAGCTAATTTTTTACTGTAGAAAGTCAACTTATAATTGCAAAAGGAATGATGATATTAAAAGATCATCATTTGGCAGTCATCTTAGTAATGACTGATTTGGATGAGAATCATCAATGAATACAAAAACTAGTGGGTTAAAGTTTGAGAGGTAATAACATATTTATACAATTTTAAAGTATCTCCTCAAAAGATACTTATTAATTAAGGGGAGGATGAAATAGTGCCTTTACAGTGGAGAAATGCTGTAGGCACCACCTTAACTTTACTCTCTCATGTAATCCTCATGCCAAAATCCTCTGATAGAAAGACTGTCGTTAACCCCATTCTACAGATAAGGCAACTAAGGCCTTAGAGACTAAGTAACTTGCACAGGGTTGTGCAGCTAATAGTTTAAATTTTTCTCATTCCAAAGCCTGTGTTTTTAATTGCAATGTTAAACTGAACACTTTATTTCTGCCAACCAGTCTATTGTGTCAATAATTTAAGTGGAGAAATGTCAGTATTGTTCTGAATGAAAGTCATTTATGTATCGATAAAAGTCACAAATAATGGCTCTTTATGCAAATATCCTTCTTGGACTGTTAGCCAGGAAAGAGCATCTCTCTTGAGAAGTTTGTCTGCATTGTTTTATCAGACAATGAGAATTATACAACTCATTTCTCTTTTTTCTTCTCTGCTAGGAACTTAAGTTAAAATAAATGCTCAAGTGGAGTAACTCATTTGGGTGCCTGGCAAGTCTATTTCTAATTTGGGGGATCTGTATTGTTCTTATTAGTTGTCCTGTTTATATTGTGTTTAATTTTGTAAGCAACCTCAAATCCTATTTGGAAGTCAGTAGGACATAAATAACAAATTAGTTAATGTGAATACGCTAAACACTGTTGAATTGTACACTTTAATGGGTGAATTGTCTGGCCTGTGTAACTCAACAAAGCTGTTTTAAAAATGAGTAAGTTCATTAACGATGTTTAATGATACAAAGAAAGGCCAGGTGAGGGGTCTCAAACTGTCAAAGAAGATACTGTACTGGGAGAGGAGGCACATAGCCTCTAGAAATCAGGGAGTGTTGAGTGATAAGAAATACAGGACAGGTCATTGCAAACAGGGGCATTCAGCAACTGGATGAGTCTGAAGACTAACCACTATATACCATGGACTAGAAGGAAAGTTGTCTATGGGCTCAGGTCATGAAGCCTTGAAAAACAGGCCTGGGTGGTGGGGTGAGTGATACCTCACATATCAGGCTGAGAAACATGGAACTGATTTTCCAAGCCAGGGGTTGCAAACTGGCAGCTGTCACAGCATATCTGGCCACAGATTGTTTTCTCTGGCCCACACACTATTTTGACAAATTTTTAAACTAGTCGCCAACATCACAAATTGGAAAATTCATGCAAAAATCCAGATTTCCAGCTTATCTTAGAAATCAGAAAACCTGTCCACATGGCCTGTATTCTCACTTGGCAAGGGTAACCTGGAGTTGAGAAGCATTTGTTTGCTGTAACCAGGCATGTATGTGCTCTTGGTCAGTTCCACCTTCCTCATTTAGTCATGCTTCCTGCCTGGTCCCCATAAGCATTTGCATTTGTGACTGTTGCCCAGACAAGGGAGAGCTGTTGACATTTTGTGAGAATAGAGGGAGACAATGATGCTTTATGTTTTATGATGCTGAATCATAGGATGGGCTGAAGGGGAGAGAGGAGATTATAAGCAGAGAGACAAGTAGGAGTCCAAAATGAGGACGGAGAGAAAAATATTTGGGGGAAGGAATAGGCAGGAATCCAGAAGTGGCTGAAATCAGGAGATGGAAATTTCCCCATGCACAAAGTAGTCTCAGAGTTGCTGGGGAGAAGACATTTTAGGGTTCATTTGCTGGGCACTTGGGGATGCCAGCCACCCTTCATTGTGCAAAAGTTAGTACTTGGCCACTCCTTCTTTCTCATCCATCGGGTGTATCAGGGGACCAAGCTCCTGCCATTGTAACCGAACAAACTGAGTTCACTTCCTGGTGATAGAGACTACACCGGTGGGGGGACTTGTCACACAAAGGAAATTTTATTTACAACAAATGGGGATCATGGGGAATAACTTCCAAGGCCATGACTCCCTGAGTGGGGGTGAGTGGGTTTCTTTTATTTAGGGTTAGGATGAATATTCAGAAAGGGGAGTTTTGTCATCACATGTAAAGGGGGGCATAATGCTGTTGCATGGCATACTTAGAAAACATGCCTATACATGTACCCTATGTTATGTTAATGAGGCTTGTGCTCCTCTTTGGGTGGAGATTTTAACATTATAACAAGGTAGAGGTAACTGTTGGGCACTCCATGGTCCATCTATGCAGATGTGAGTCAGTGGTCAAGCTCAGACTGGTCTAGGCCAGACAGAGCTCCTCCTGTTGTTTGCCTCTAAAAGATAAGGTTAACATTTCTGTGAAGAAGGAGGAGGAGTCAGTGGGTCTTTTGCTGATGACAGCTTTAACCCTTAACCCTGTGGGCCATGTTTTCACCATGTCACCTGCGACAGGCTAACCCTGTATGGCTGACATACAGACTTAGCCCCAGTGCATGGCTCTCTCCTTCTCATTGAATTGCTATATATATTAACTACTAGTTGACTCACACCTTTCTGCTTCTTGTGATTTAGCAAACATCCCCCATCCTTGTCCTGGAATACCATATCCTTGTCTGCTGGTATATCGTTCTCCATTAGTGAAAAATTCTCCTTGTCTGACTCCACTCTGGTTTCTCCTCAGTTTCCCTTGTTCCTTCCCATTCAAAATGGATAACCCAGAATTCTGTTTCTGCTTTGGATGAAGAAAGGCAGAAAGAATGTCACTCCTACCCTAACAACAAGAAAATCATAACTTTTATTGAACCTATCAGAAAGCCGAGGTTGCAGGGCAACCAGGTAGTCTGAAAAGTAAGGAAAGATGGGTCCTTTAAGGAAAAATGAGACACAGGCACTGAATCATTTGTGGTAGAGCACAGGGGGAAAGGGCATCAGGTGCCATACAAATGGGTAAGAAGAATTCAGGAAAAAAATTTTTAACTTTTAAACACCAAAGGAAGGTTTATATGAGAGTATAGAACCATGGGAGCAAACTCCCACTTGCAAGCTCTGCTCTACAAACCTCTACTGTCTGCTCACACTAAAGACTAGACATAGAATGGGAAACTAGAACATACCTCACAAGCATAGAGGCACAAAACTCAGTATTCAGGACTCTTGCTCTCTTTGGGATAAAGCCCTAAAGTACTGAGAGGGATGGGCAGAAAACACTATCATCCCCAGAACACAGTTGAAGACCCATTGCAGGTGGCATAAGGGTAAAAGAAAAAAAGTCTGCCCCTGAGATGGGGTCAGGAAGAAATCATTCTGAGCCCAGAATCCTATACTAATACCCTTAGATGTCTCCTACTGCTGGTAAAGGAACAGGAAACTCTCTCCCTCGTAAGACCCACCAAAGTTACAAGGCAGAGTTTGGCTGCCATAGGAAAGTAGACTGGATCTCTGAAAAAGCCCCACCCCCAAGACCCAGGGACACTGGGCCTGCCTGTGTCAAAGGTGGATCAGGAAACAGAGAATATTTTTGTTCACCACCCCCAGACTAGCACCAAGTGACAGCAACAGCAATCCCCCTGCAGGGGGAAGGGCAAGAGCATGGAACCCTCTTTCAGGTGCAGACACACAGAGAATACTAGAAGCTGACAATGTTACAGAAATGATTAAAAAAAAAAAAAAACAGAAACCCTCTGCACCCCAGCCACCACCCCAAACACAAGGCATCTCTAGAAATATTTGAAGCTGGTGGTGCGCTGAAGGTAACTACATCAACAACAAAACCCAGTTTTATTCCTGACTAAATTAACACACTAGCAGTCAAGCAGAAGAAAAGGCTTGCCCATTTGGAGGCATATGTCTTTATTTTAGTCTACTCTTCTAGATACTGTGTCTGGCATTCAATCAAAAATTATAGGACATGCAAAAAGAGCAAGTGAAAACAACTCCATGCCAAGAGATATAGCAATCAAAAGAACCAGACTCAGGGATGAACCAGATCAGTTAGAACTCTGAGACAGAGATTTTAAAATAACTAATATGTTGAATGCTCTGGTAAAAAAAAAAAAAAGTGAAGAACATTCATAAACAGTTGAGAAATTTTAGCTGAGAGATGGACACTATAAGAAAGAGTCAACTGTAAGTGATAGAATTAAAAAATTATAATAAAGAGAAGTGCTTTCAAAGGGCTCATCAGAATACTTCACACTGCTGAGAAAAGAAAAATGAACTTTTAAGGGAGATCAGTGGAAATTCTCCAAACTGAAACACAAAGAACAGTTTAAAAAAGAGCAAAAAGAAAATTTTAAAGGATAGAGCATCCAGTATGTATGGGACAATAAAAAATGGTCTAACATAAGTGTAATTGGAAGCCCAGAAGGTAAAGAGAGAGGCAGTGAGGCAGAATAAATATTTGAGGAGATAATGGCCAGTAATTTTCTAAAAATAAAATAACATCAAATTACAAATCCAAGAAGATCAGAGGACCACACCAGAATAAATAGCCTATCCCCCAAATACTAACAAACAAAAAACTCAGACACATCCTATCCAAACTTCTGCAAACCAGTGATAAGGACAATATCTTGAAGGCAGCTAGAGGAAAACAGACACATTACATACAGAGGCATAATTATGGAAAACTTTTCATCAGAAACTATGGAAGCCAGAAGATAATGGAATAACATCTTTTAAGTATTGAGAGAAAAAAATCTGTCACCCCAGAATTCTATCTCTCAAAAAATAAACATGGGGCACCTGGGTGGCTCAGTCAGTTAAGCGTCTGACTCTTGATACCAGCTCAGATCTTGATCTCGGGGTCGTGAGTTCAAACCCCGTGTTGGGCTCCATGCTGGGTGTGGAGCCCACTTAAAAAAAAAAAATTAAAAATTAAAAAAGACTTTTCTAGACAAACAAATGCAGAAAGAATTCATTATTTGCAGATGTATAGTATAAGAAATGTTAAAGAAAATCCTTAAGGAAGAAGAAGAATATGGTATCAGACAGTAATTTGGATCTACACAAAGAAATTAAGATCTCCAAGAACAGTTTGAAAGAAGGTAAATGTTTTTTAAACTTCTTTATCTTAAACTGTCCTAAGAGAGAACTGACTGTCCAAAGCAAAAATAATTGCAATATATTGTGACAAAGGATTTGTGTGTAGAAGACATAAGAACTCTAAAAAAAAAAGAAAAGAAAACACAAACAATCCATTTTTTTTTAATGGGCTAAAGTTTTGAGCAATTTACCAAAGAAAATATACATATGGCAAATAAGTACATGAAAAGATGCTCAACATCATCAGTCATCAGGGAAATGCAAATTCAAACCACAGCAAGATGCCACTGTGCACCTATTGGAATGGCTTCAGACAGACAAAAATCTGGCAGCACTGAATGCCTATACAGATGAGAGAGCTGAAGCTCTCGAACATTGTGGGGGGTTTGGGTTTGTTTGTGGTTTTTTCGCTTTTTTTTTTTTTTTTTTAATTTATAAAGTGAGTTTACTTATAGTTTAAATACACAAAATCCTATTTTCTACAGCAAACATTCTAAGATTAAATGAATATTCTTCTCGGCAAACTATTGTATTCTGGGGAGACGTTAAGCAAGAACTTTTTAGTTAACATTGTTGTTTCTTTTTTTTATTTGAGTGTAGTTGACACACAGTGTTACATTAGCTTCAGGTGTACAACAGAGTGATTCAACAAGTTTAAGCATTGTTCTGTGCTCGCAAGTGTAGCTACCATCTGTCACCATACAACACTATTACAGTATCATTGACTGTATGCCTTATCCTGTGCCTTTTATTCCTGTGACTTATTCATTCCATAACTAGAAACCTGTATCTCCATCTGCCCTTTACCCATTTTGCCCACCCCAAATCCCCTCCCCTCTGGCAACCATCAGTTTGTTCTCTGTGTTTACAGGTCTGATCCTGCTTTTTGTTTGTTTATTCGTTTGGGTTTTGTTTTGTTTTTTAGATTCCACAAAGAGTGAAATCATATGGTATTTGTCTTTCTCAGTCAGACTTATTTCAGTCAGCATCATACATTGTTGACAAGAGGACCAAACAGTATAGCCGTTTTGGAAAAACAGTTTGGCAATTTCTTATAAAGTTAAACATATATTTAAGACCAGCAAATCTCACTCCTGGATATTTACCTGAGAGATGAAAACTTATGTTCACATAAAACTTGAAAATGAATACTTATGGCAGCTTGATTCATAATCACCAAAAAATACTGGAAAACCATCCAAATGTCTTCAACTGGGAAAGGGATAAACAAACTGTGGTCCATCTATACTATGGAATACTATTTAGCAATAAAAAGGAATGTACTGTTGATACCCACAATAACAAGGTTCAATCTCAAGTGCATTGTTAACCAACAGAAGCCAGACTCTGAGGCTACATACTGTGTTATTCCATTTATATGATCTTCTGGAAAGGCAAAATTATAGGAACAGAAAACAGATCAGGGATGCCAGAGGCAGGAGATGGATAGAAGGGTTGACTATTTGAGAGGCATGAGATAACTTTTTCGGGTGATGATATGGTTGTGTAACTCTGTGCCTTTGTTGAAACTCATAAAACCAACCCTATGCTAAAAAGAGTGCATTTAGCCCTATGTAAAGTATACCTTAATTAAAAAAATAGACAAACCAGGCACTGTTAGCTTCTGTCTGGGTTCATACAGTTGAGAAGCTGCTGGGCTGTGGTAGAATGGCTCCAGGTCTTCCCTGCATAGACACTGCAGCATTCTACACAGGGAAGGACGAAAAACAGCATTTCAGCCAGAATGTATCAAGTACCTGCTATTGATAAGACCAGGTCAAGACAGTGTATGGGGAAATTGACTTATGTTTATTCAACACCTTTTTGTTTTTATCTGAGCTCACTGTAGGTTGTCATGCATGCAAAAACTGACAAAGGGCTTATCCCACCAAACCACCGCCTATCCTTGCCCCTGGTGGGAAGGACGCAGTCTCGTCGCAGGACTGACTGGATGGCAGCTCTGCCAGCAAAGCAAAGGTGGAGACCTCTCAGTGCCTTCACACACTAGAGTGAGCGAGGGCAAATCAAATTCTGTCTCCTATCCACAGCATAAGAACATTTTTATGTATGTGGAATTTGGTTAAAATGGGATCCAAGGTCTTGAAGGGGCGGAGTGGGAAGAAGGAGGCATTGGAAATGGTTTGGGGCACAGGCTAGGGATGGACAGGCCTGGGTGACAGTGAGGGGGCAGTGGTGCACACGCTTTCCTTCCTGCCCTTGTCAGGCAGAGTGTGCTTTTGAGTGTATTCCAAGCAGCACTATCCAGTGGGCTCCAGGCATCCCTCAGCCAGAGCTGAAGACAGCCCAAACACAGCCCACCCCAAAAGGGGCACCAGATTTCTTTCCCTATTGCTGGTGTAGACCTGTCTTGAAGGCCCAGATATGCCTCCTTGAAGTGTCAGTTCCAGAGCGTTGTCTGTCTTGTTCATCACTCTCCTGCCAAAGCCTAGCACAGTGCCTCGACATGCTCAGGAAATGCTTGATGCGGCCATGAATGAATGGATTGGTTTCTCTAGACAAAGTCATCTCTAGAAACAGCTTGGACATCCAGAGGCCAAGTATAATCAGGCAGAGGCCTTGGCTCACAGAAAGACCTGACCCCTTTTTGCAAGTCCTGCATGGGGTCAACATGGCTTATGGAGCCAGAACCCCTCTCTCAGGCCATGTGGGTCTTTATCATGATAGGGAGGTTGGGAGCAGTGACCCTGGAGAGAGTTTTCCCCTGACCTCAGCTCTGCCCCTTCTCCTCTGTTCCAGGAAAGGAGAAGGAACAGCAGAATAGAAACCCAGTGCAGGAGGGCCAGAGCCAGCCAAGGGGGCTGCCCAAGCATTACTTACTAGGCCATACTTCAGGGGCTTCCATGGTCACTAGGAGCACATCCACAGTGTTGCCAGTGGATCAAACCACACACCAGTGTATCCGGAGCTGAGACCAAGAGCCAGTCAGATGCAGGGACGAGCAGAGATCAGCCAGGCCAAGCAAAGCTTGTAGGATGGAGTAAGGCCAGTATGTGGCCTACCTTCCCATCCCCAAGCTCCAAACCAGGTGTTTCTCCAAATGGGGCTGCAGTGACTGGAGTGGGCCCTGGTTATCAGAGCATCAGGGTCATGATAGGCTTTTAGAATCTTGGTCTGCTTGCCTGGCCTGTTGGAAGGAGACTGAACTGTGGTACAGTGATCCCAGGTCCATCCCTGCCCCTCAGAACATCCATACCACACCCAGGCATTTTAACCCTCTGTGACACACAGGCCTGACTTCTCAGCCTCATGTCTCCCACATTCTCAGCTTGTGTCCTGTGCTCTAGCCACATAGATCAGCTTGCCTTGCCATTCCCCAAGTTCATCATGTACATCTCTCCAACCTGTTCATACTACTGCCTGTGTCATTCTCTGCACCTAGAATACCCCACTCCCATCTTTGCTTAATAAAATTCTGTCCATCCTCTAAAGCTTATCTTGGATGATGCATCCCCCACAAAGCTTTTCTGATCCTGTTGACCCAGTGGTCATCTACTGGTGATGGGGGAGACCATAATTACACTCTACCTTCCAATCCCCTTCACTATGATCCTGCCACTGGAAACAATGAGATTTGATATCATATGACACCTTCCCAGAACGAAATTGAAAGCTACTGCAATAACCTGACATGATTATTCCATCTTGATGGTGGATGGTGGTGGATGGCTACATGATGTTACAGTGATTTGTGAACTTGGCTTTGAGGAGTTTCTTCTGGCTGCATGGCAGTGTGGCTTACGGAAGGCTGGCTGGCTGTCAGGCCAGAACGAGGCCCATAGACAAGGCCTTGGGGCCTTCACCGTGGTACAGCAGTCTACCACACACTAGCCCCATATCTCCTCTTAACCACTCACAAGAGACTGATGTATAAAGCCAATTTGATAATTTATGAGAAGATTGAACTACTAAATAATATTAACAGAGGCCTGACCGGCTCCTTCTCTCCCTATAGGCATACCTGTACAGGAAGATAATTTTAATTAGGAGGTGGTTTAGAGAGCCAGGAACCAGAGAAGGGAACAGTGAAGCTGCTTCATAATTAGTGTTTACTGCGAGGGCACCTGGGTGGCTCAGTTGGTGAAGCGTCTGCCTTCAGCTCAGGTCATGATCCCAGGGTCCTGGGCTCGAGTCCCATGTCGGGCTCCTTGTTAGGCAGGGAGCCTGCTTCTCCCTCTGCTTGTGCTCTCTTTCTTTCTCTCTCTGATTGATAGATAGATAGATGATAGATAGATAGATAGATAGATAGATAGATAGATAGATAGATAGATAAATAAAATCCTTACAAAATATTTTAATTAAAAAAATAGAGTGTTTACTGCATCAGGTTCTGTGTATCAGTCAGGTTTCTGTGCTGATGATGCTGTGTAACAAACCTAACATCTCACTGGCCTAAAACAACAGTGTTCATTTCCCATTCACGAGTTTGCAGGTGGACTGTGGAGACCCCATTCCGGGCTGCAGTTTGGGTTCAGGTCAGCTCCACGTGTGTCTCATTCTGGGACCCAGACTGAAGGGGCTTCTGGGACAAACTTCTCACGGCGAATGGCAGACGCAGAAGAGGCAGGCAAAGCCCCTGCTCACGTCACAGCCACTCACATTCCACTGGCTGAAGCAAGCCAAGGCTAAAGGCAGCAGAGTTGGGAATAGACTCGCCTCAGGGAAGCCGTGCCAAGGGCAGACAAGGAAGAATTGTGTACAGATAATTCAATCCACCACCCATGGGTAGCCTAGGAAGTGCCTCCAGGTCACAAGAATATCCCTGCCGCAGGGGCTGGACCAGGGTGCCATATCTCCAACAGTGCTGGGACAGGTGGGGGAAGGAGTCCTCTCCAATGACTTTCTTTCTGCTCAACACAATCTTTCTTTATATGTTACGCATTAAATCCAATTACAGTCCTGCTGACTGAGGACTCTCTCTTAAGGTGACTTTGCCTACTCAGCTCTGATGCAGGAGGTCTCAAGTCCATAATACAGCTCTCCAAGGTGAATCTTCTTTCCCTTACCTCTCTGTTCTTTCAGGAGGCCTCACTACTCTCCCCAGGTAGCTCCTCCACAAGAAGGCCAGTTTTTGAGGGCAGGGACCATTTGTTATTCATCTTAGAATTTGCTATGGTCTGAATGCTTGTGTTCCCCCAAATTCATATGTTGAAACCTGCCCCCAAAGGTGATGGTATTAAGAGGTGAGGCCATCAGGAGGTGATTAAGTCATGAGGGCTGTGCCCTCTTGACTGGGACTAGTGCCCTAATAAAAGAGACTCATAGAGCATCCTAGTCCCTTCCATAATGCAAGGACATAGCAAGATGACATGATCTGAACCAAGCAGCTCTTACTAAACAGTGAATTTGCTGGTGCTATGATCCTGGACTTCTCAGCCTCCAGAACTAGAAGAAATAAATGTGTGTTGTTTATAAGCCACCCAGTCTGTGGCATCTTGTTATAGCAGCCTGAATGGACTAAGGTAGAATTTCTCCAACTACCACAACACACCTATGTGGGATTGAGTATTGGCTTCCAGGAAAACTGATGTGAGAGCACCCATTTTCATTGTCTGTGTCCCCACTAAGCTCCATGAGAAGGGTGGTATCTTGATCACCAGGGTATCTGCAGTGCCCGGAATAGTGCTTATCACAGAGAGAAGTCTAATAAATACTTGCAAGTAAATGAATGAATGAATGAGTCAGTGAATTCTTGCTCTTCTCCCCCCATCGCCAGCTGCCAGTAACTTCCCCATCTTCTCTGCCTCTCAGCCTGACAGCCTGAGAATTGTCAAGGACATCCCCTAGATCATTGTCCCTGCCACAACTCTGCTAAACAGGCACTTCTCACGGGAGGACAGAACGGAACGTTCCCTCTCGACACCTTTCCCACTGGTTTTTGCGTTTGCCTCCCTCAGACTCAACAATGGCTGATTCAAGGCCATGAGTCATGCTGGCTCTGAATGTGAATTAATGGGGGCTGTTGGACGGATGTCACAAGAATCACACCCACTGACAAGGTGCTGCTCTCTGTTGCTCAGACCCCAACAAAGAAATGGTCTTCTGGCTCTCTAGGGGGCCAGAATCCCAGCCCCAGACCCCGCTTCCGCAGGTGATTGTGCAGATGAGCCTCTGCCTTCTTTCCTGTGGCACATTCACGATGCCTGCTCCCAGCCTCAGTGCACAGCTCTGCTCAGGCACCGCCACTCAAGGAGGCCGTTGTGTCCTGGGCCTCTTCGCAGAGCCCCGTTTCTAGGATCAGGCGCAGTGCCTGTTGCCCCCGAACCCTTCAGAAGCGAACACCAGAATCTCCATGGACTGTTCTGTTCAGCTCCTACTCATTTTTGCTACACATTCAAGAAGTGAGAAAAAGGTGCCCTGTCCATCTCCAAACACTGATGGGAATCGGGGGAGGATCCCTCCCGTCACAGCACATTTTCTTCCCTGTTCCTTGTTTCTGAAGTTAATTGGTGCCCACCAGGGTCTGCTGGTGCATTTTTAAAAGCATTGTAGTGGTCAGGGGGCATTTATTGATAACAGGAAATCGGATAGAAATGAGAAACAGCTTTTATCTCCTTGGGGGCCTGTGGGGGCCAGGCTGCTCCTCCAGCAAGGCAGCCAGGGCGACCAGCTATGACTGTTCACCGGCTGAGTGGCCTGGTTCCTGCCATCAAGTCGGTCACTGTCTGTAGCCATGAGAGGACAGGGACACAATTAACTGCCCCAGGTGGCAGCACTTGGTAGAGCCCCCGAGGAAGCAGAGGATTCCTTTGCATATCAGGCTCACTTTTTTCAAGAAGGAAGAAGAGTCCTACTTCAGGTTAAGAATGGCTGGCAGAGCACCCTCAGGCCTCTCGCGTTTGGAGTGGGGGGAGAACGCGGCATTGGGAGTCTCAGAAGAAATCTCGGTCCTCTTGGACTCTTCCACACTCCTTTCCCTTTTCTAAAGGCACACTTGACACAGTGCAGTGGGCAGCAGCCGAGAACAACAATATCACAAGCACAGAGCACTTTAGAGCTTCCATCTTCCCATCTGTTATCTTTTTTATTCCTCACTGCCCTTTACATAGGTGTCATCGCTGTGCCCATTATAGATGAGAAAACTGAGGCTCGTTGAGGTAAAAGGAATTGTCCATAGCTAACCAGCCAATGAATGGTGAGGCAGAGACCCTAGTTCTGTCTTGGGTCAGCCTGTCGCTTGTGGATCATTTCCACTGACCCCACACAGAAGGAGGGAGGGCGATGTTGTGAGCCTGAGACTGTTCATACCCAGCCAAGTGGGGGAGGCTCCTCCTCGCTGTGAGCTGTGGGTGCACGCTGCCAGTGCCGATATAAGGGCCGCTTGGGAACGAAGACAGCATCATCTCCACGCGGGGCAGGATCCCTGGGCCTTCTGTAAAATTGTGTTCATGTTCAGGCTGGTTGCCAAGGGCATAGCAGATTATTCCGCTCTGGCAGCTCGTTAATACCCATTAACTTTGCTACCTGGGAAGTGCGCCCCCAACCTCCCACCAGAGTAGTCCCCTCCACCTCTCCTCAAGTTTTTCCTTATTTCAAATTAATCCACATCCTGCCACCACGGCAGTAATTGAGGGCAAACACTTCAAAACCTTACACCGCGTGAAGATGGAACATTTTTTTTTTAATTGCTTCCCCAACCAGTGGTGCCCCTAATGGAATCAGAAAACTGAGCTCCTCTCTCTTGTCTTTCAGCTGCATCTTACAGGCTCTCGGCTTCCTTTGTCAGGGGAGTTGTTTTGTTTCTGTGGAGTGTGTCTTGTCTTACGCTGAGCCAGGGTTTGGGGGTGGGAGAGAGAAGTTGGCCAGAAATAAAGAGATCTAGGCTCCTTTTGTTCTTTGCAGACAGATGCCTGAGAACTTTCTAGTGCTGGCCGAGAAAAGGAAAGTCTATCTGGTTACAAGACTAGTCTGTTAATTTAGTTGAGCCTACAAAGCAAGTTCTTTATCAGATTGTGAGTTGTTTTTGTTGTTGTTGTTTTTTTAATGATAATTGCCATAGCATCTGGCCCTGACAGGGGAACTCAGCATCAGAAATAGTTGTGGTACCAATGTCCTAATGACACAGGGATAGCAGCCTTTACGGAGAGAAAAAACAAATGTCAATTAGCACAGACTTTTGGATACAAGCCAGAAATGTCTCAAAGCAAAGGACAGTAGCTGTGAGTCAAGGGTTCCCCCAACACACACACAGTTTTGTTTTGCCTGCTCTTAAATTAGCTAATCTAAATAGAAATATAAATGTAAATAGGAGCTAAGACATACACACACACCATCATTAGTGGTTCCTCTGGAACTCAGGACCTAGAAACAGCCACGCTCTCGAAAGCCAGGGTGACCTCCGAACATCCAAAAGTTCGTTAACACTATTTCAATGTGATTGTCACAGCCTGGGTTCCTCATCCCCAGCCTGAGCTCATTCCTCTCCCTCCCCAAACAGAATTCACATGCCCTAGTGGATTCTTCTGGGAATTTCCTGCTCTCCCTTTGTCACCATTCAGGATCCTGATGGCAGGAATGCAGTTTGGACCCCATCCTCTTCAAGGACCTCTGCAGTCCTGGCTGCAGCCACAGATGTGGCATCCTCTCATGTGTCCCCCCCCCCCAACTGCCTGAGCTTTCTCTCCCCCAGGCCTCTTGTAGAGCTCCTTCCCTGCCTGGGGGGCGGTGGGGCTCACCGCCTTGGTCGTCACGGGAACCAGGGCTAATGAGGCACCCTGGATTTCAGTTCTGATGTTGGTGCTGTGTCTCAGCAAGGGTCCTTGGAAGTAGCTCTTCCAGGTTGCCCGACTTCCTCAAGTGAAGAATGCCTGTGGGCTCCCTGCTCTGTGGCACTTTCCTTCCTGGGGTTCACCTTGGGATTTTCTCTAGTGTGGTACAGACCCTCCAGGAGTGAGGAGCAGCCCCCTCTTCCACCTAAGGCAGAATGTAATAAAAAGTGAAAGGGAAGCTTCTGATATTCTCTGAGGCAGAGCGTCTCCTTGGAACTGAGTTCTCCCCCGACTACTTGCTGTCGTTTCTGCCAGAGGAGCTGGGCTAAAATGCAGGAAGGCAAAGCTGCTCTGGAGGAAACCAGGAAGTCCTCACGCCGTAGTGTTGGTGGGACAGACAGACACTCACATGCTGTTAAGTGACTCCACCTAAGGATTTATGATGAGGACCAGACAGGTCAGTTACAGCATGCCAAGGAATCACAGTGACGACTTGAGGACGAGACACACATCCTGCTCTTCATTTATTCATGGTCATCCATCAATCCATCCAGCCATCCAGCCAGGGAGCCTGTTGTTCGGCCCTGGTAGCAGTTAGCATAATGCTGAGTCCGCAGTGGGGGGTTAATTACTCTGCTAAACTCTGAAACTGCCAAATAGACTGGCCTTAATGCTTGCCAGAGTCTCACAGATCCTCAAATCCATTCCTCTTGTTTCGTTGGCATTACTGAAGGTGTGCAACCAACCCCCCTATTTAGTATTCTTCTGATGGGATATCAGAGAAACTCTATGAAATATAACTGATAGGAGCAAACCAGATGTAACAGGATTTTCACTGGAAAAATTCCACTTCTTCTGGCCACTGATCTCCAATTCATGCCTCGAATTTTGGACTGTCTTTTGGGATCAGCTTTTGAGGTCTGACGGAGGCTGGAGCCAAATAGATCCTGATGCTCTGGACACATGGAGGCCCTGAGGTCAGACCCCCAGGGGCTCCCCGCAGCCTGAGTTTCATCAGCCTGATGGTGGGGGCAAGGCCTTCACTCTTTGTCTCTGTTCATTATTTCCACTGAAATCACGAGTCTCCAGAGTACGAGATGTGGATCAGCTGTTCTCCTGGGCTCTGCGTATGCATCTCATTGTCTAAAGCCAGAACACAATGTACAAGAAACGGGAAACTGAATGTCTGAGTAGTGCTTGTCATTCACGAGGATCAGGCAGCAGCTCCCTTCATTGGAGGCACTAATGGATCAGGGTGTTGGTACCTGGTGCCACATCCGTTGGCCCTCCAAGCACTCTTCAGGAACAGTCCTCCATTGTGTGTATTAATTACATTATGTGAAACCGCCTGACCCTGAATCCAGTGGTCCTGCCCTTGGAGCAAAAAGAGGGGAGGAGCACTCACGAGACCAAACTGTGTTCTCCATGTGCTTTGCTGGGCAGCCGCCCGGCCACATCCATCCCAGAGAGAACCACGGGAAAGACTGAATTCCCTGACAGCAGAGGCTCACCCTCAGGGCACGCGGGAGCGTCACTTCCCTTGGTTCCTGCGGGCACAGCCCACCAGTGTCACTCCTGTCCCTGGCATCGGGAAGGAGGCATGGCTTAGAAAGCTGTCATGCCACAGCCATCCTAAGGGTGTATACACGTCACCACAGCGGCTGCTGCTGCGTCCGCTCACAGGTCCTACGGCAGGCATGAGCTGAGCTCACCATCTCAGTTAATGCTGGAGACAACCTTGTGGGGTAGAGACTGTCATCCCCACATCACAGACCAGGAGACACGGCTCAGGCTGGTGACTTGCCATGTAGCCGGCGATCGTGGGAGCTGGACTTCAGCCCAGGTTGTCTGCATCTGGGAAGCTGTAAGTGCCTCTCAACGGGAACAAACGCTGGAAGAGAATGTGCAAAATAAAAAGGGTTTTGTGCCAACTCCAGCATCCCCATCCCTGCCCTGCGCTCGTGCTGTGCTCTCTGGACACTCCGGGATGTCCCAAGGGCACAGCAGCGCTGAACCATCATCTCCTGACCCAAGCCCATCCCCCAGGCCGTGTCTTCTTTTGTTTCTTTTTTAAAAAAATATTTATTTACTTGAGAGAGAGGGTGAGAGAGAGAGAGAGCACTAGCACCGGGAGGGGCAGAGGGAGAAGCAGACTCCCCACCAAGCAGGGAGCCTGACGTGGGGCTCATCCCAGAACCCTGGGACCATGACCTGAGCTGAAGGCTGATGCTTAACCGACTGAGCCACCCAGGCGCCCCCGTGCCCGTGTCTTCTAATCAGATTTTCTAAGCCAGATACAAATACACTGAAGGTAACCTTGATTTTTGCCACCTGCTATGTCCAACGGGAAATCCTCTCTGCCTGACCCAGCATTCCTCACCTGCTGCCTGCACCACCCTCCTCTTTGACCTACTCCATCTCACTGCCACAGCCTGGCAGATGTATTAGGTCCCATAAACCCAGCTGCCTACAGGCATGACTCTCCCTTTTCTCTACTTTCTCTATTCAGGCCATTACTGCCCGGCCTTAGTTTACTCCTAAAGCCTCATTTGCTACCACCACCCCTCCCTGCACACACAGCCAGTCTCTGTACCCTCTTGCTTTACCTCTGTTCCCTAAATATGCCATGGCCTTACCATGGCCTAGCACCCACACACCTCCAGGGATAGTCAGTGCTTCTCAAGTTCCTCTCTACCTGGGTGCTCCACAACTCACCCCCCCATGAGCGTCTCCCCTCTGCCCCTTCAGTCCTAATCTCTCAAAGGTAGGGGCTATCACCCATCTCCACTCCCCCAGCACTCAGCTCAGGGCCTGGCACCCAGGTGCAGCTCAGACAACGAGAGCTGGATAAATAAACCAGGCAATATAGAAGAGCCTGTGGGTCCTCCCTGAGCCAGGACCTGTGTGAACTTGAGCCAGTTCCTGGCAGTAACAGAGGACAGGGGACTCACAGCCTGGGGCTCACAGTGAACTACCAGCCTGCTCTTCATTTGCATCTTGTGAAAGTGGAGTCAGTGTGCCCTCTGGGTTGGAAGAGACTGTGTGCCAAGCTGAGCACCTTGTCGAACACTCTGGGTGCCTGAGTCTCTCCACCTGGGTGAGGTGGCCTACCGCCGCGACTGCCCAGGGACTAGTGCCATCAGCTCCAAGAGCACCCAGGCAAAGGTGCTCCCTTCCCCACTTTCCTCCTGCCAAGGGCCCCTGCGCCTGAATTAATTAGGCGATTGTTAGTCCTGAGTACTTAGCTCTGACGTGGGCCCCCTTTCTGATTCTGCACAAGTTTGCCAGAATCATGAAAAATGTCCTCCAGAAACCATAGAGAATGCCTGGTCCTTTGAGAGCCTCTTCATCTAGTTGTTTCCCCTCCCTGAGAGGCTAGAAATGCGCCCATGCATCCAATCAGAGGCTCTGCTGCTTCAGTGAATATGCAGAACTGTTTGTTCAGTCCTGCGAACATGGGAAACAAGCATCAGCATCCCTAGGGGCTCTAGTGGCTGCCCACCAGTATCCCCTACCCAAGCATGTAACAGGACAGACCCCCATGAAACATCAGGCTTCAGTGAGCTGTCCACCTGTGCATGTGATGAGCTCTGGCCATCTAAACGGTCAGGGTGATCCCATCCCTTGTGCCATGGGTGACAGTTTCAGGTGACACAGGACCCAGCCAGTCAGCCCAAAGCATTCCTGACATTGTCTCAGGAAGGAATGGAATGTGATCCATTTCGGGGGAATGACACATAAGGAAAATCTGTGCTAGGAACTTCCTGGGAAAAAAACTTCCTTGCTTTTTGGATTTTACCATATGTCAAAAGGAAATATGATAGTGGTTGCAAGGGTTAAAACTCTGGAGGCTCTTTTGCCGCCATGAGGGAGGCTGCTTGAGGACAAAGCTGCCATCCTGGAAGGCAGAGCCTGAAAGAAAACAGGGGGCTTGATAGTGTTGTTGAGCTGCTGAATCAAACCAAGCCTGAAATCCATCTTTTCTCTGAATCTTCCCATTATGTGAGCCCCTTTGGTGATGGAACTAGTGTGAGATGAGTTTTCTTTCTCTGACTGTCCTACCAGATTCACTCCATCCTGGAAAATCATTTCCTGTACAGGTGAGAGCTCTGCCCCTGTGTTACCTGGAGCTTCTGTCTCCCTGTGTCACCTGGAGCCTCCGTCTCCCTGTGTCACCTGGAGCCTCTGTCCCTGTGTCACCTGGAGCTTCCATCTCCCTGTGTCACCTGGAGCCTCTGTCCCTGTGTCACCTGGAGCTTCCATCTCCCTGTGTCACCTGGAGCTTCTGTCTCCCTGTGTCACCTGGAGCCTCGGTCTCCCTGTGTCACCTGGAGCCTCTGCCCCTGTGTTACCTGGAGCCTCCGTCTCCCTGTGTCACCTGGAGCCTTCATCTCCCTAGGATGGCCTCCTCAGAGTGATCTGGTCATCTTAGTGAGGGGGTGAGGGCTCTGGACAGACAAAAAGGGAAGCCCACTGCACTCCCAAAACAGGAGCTCTGCTTAGCTTAAGGACTGCCCCCCATAGCAGGGCAGACACCTGTCTTTCCCTTCCTATGTCCCCACCCTTGCCCTCCCTCAGAGGCCCTGGCAGCTGAGAGGAATCACTAGGTGGCATCCCTGTCCTTCCTGGCACCTCTCCTCGCAGGACAGTCTCTCGGCCCAGCACTGGCTTGCACCTCATCCTGAATCCTTTCAGCCTGGTCCCCTGAGGCTTGGAAAAGCTGTAGGTCCTCCGTGCCTACAAGAAATGGATGCTTACCTCCAGAGACACAGGTTGCATGTGGAGAGTTGCCAAAAGAAATTGAAAAAAAAAGTAAAATGAGACACAGAGAGGTCTGACAGCCCAGCAGGTGCTCAATAAACGACACCCTCTTCCTCTCCCTGCAGCCAGGCCTCTTGACAGCTGAGCCACAGGTATCTGTTGCTGAGTTTCTGTACCAGCCAACTCCCCCAATGCCCGCTGGTGCCCCTGTTTCTACCCCCATCCTTTGTCGAAATCCTGTTCAAACGTACCTTCTAGAGATGTCAAGGCTCTGCATCACTTACTAATTCTGTCAGTCTTCAATAACTTATGAACCAGTCCCTACATTAGACGATGGGAGAGCCTGAGCTATCCTCCCAAGAGGTATGGGACTCGGAATGCCACTGCATGTAAAGAAAAAGGCGTCTGGGAAAAGAGGTCCTGACTCTGCCTTGGGGTTTCTGAGTAGCCAGAAAGCACCTTGAAGACACGGGCGCTGTGGGGAAGAAGAATGCTGGGGAGACACAACTGGGTACTTATGTTTGAAATATTCATGATTTTCTGAAGAGGTGACTTTGTTTCTTGAGAAAAAAAGGGGGAAGGGACATGGTATGTATCTGTGTCTGGATCAGAGGCCAGAATGGCAGGAGCTAAAGCAACCATAGGTAATCTCATCAAACCCCCAGTCTTCCAGTGCTGGGGCCTGAGGCAGGGTAAAGAAAGGTCCGTCAGGGGGCCCCCACTGCTGTGGGGGAGCCCAGATATGTCACGGTTGCTCTGAAACCTGCAGCCACTGACAGTCAGGGGCCCCCGTGGACTTTGGGCCGCAAGAAAACGCTCACTGTCATTTTCCGCTTATGTGGGTGGGAGAACCTGAGGAAGACGACAGCAGCAGCTAACAGGGGTTTCATTTCAGGAGTACCCAGTCCCACCTCCCTATCTGCCCTTCTCTGAGTCTTCCTGACCATATTGCTTCTGATGTATTGCACTAATATTAGCAACCGGCAGTCAACATTACTGTATTCTTGTTAATTTAATTAAAAGCCATGTTTTGTACAAAATAGATGCAGATGGCTGCAATAAGGAGTTAATCACCGCTTGCAGTTAGTGAGACCCAGGGAAGCCTGGCCGTGAGCACAGGCTATGGGTGACCAGTTATGGATGCAGACACCCTGGGAGGAGAGAAACTGCTCTCACCCTCTCAAGTTCCTGAGTAAGGAAGCAGGCTCTATTGGTAAGGGCCTTTTGGGATTCAACCCCCCATCTTCTGGGGGTAATTACAGCAGGGCTTTTTGACAGCATAAAGTTTATTTGCCCTCCCCTCCACTCCCACCCCGAAAAGAAGGCAAACCCAAGGAGAGAGGGGCAGGTGAGTACTTCCCGTGGATGGCTGTCAGACACACAAGTCCGGCTCTTTCCTCTCATTGATCGTCTGCCCTGCCACTCTGCCTAACACCCCCGCTTTCCTCTGCTGGGGGCGGGTGTGTTCCTCTGCCCGCCTGCCCGCCCAGCCTCTGGGCACCAACGCTGATGAGCAATTACCAGGTTCCTGGACGGTTGCAGAAGCCACTAATATCAAGTCTCATCAATGACCATACTTCCAGGAAGCCACAGAAAGCTCTGTCCCCTGCCGCCTGGAATTTCATTTGGCTCTGGCACCAAAACCATCTAGAATGGAATCAGCGGCATGTCTAGGCACTTAAGCCATTTGTGGTAAGAGGATCCGGATGTGCAAATGGCTGAGTTCCCTGATACTGGGTTGTTTTTTCCACTAGATGAAAAACAGATTTTTTTTTTCAACTGGCTGCAGCTCCGTTCAGGTAATGACAAAAAGAACTTATGGTGGCACATTATATACACGGTAAGTCTTTAAAAGAGAAGACTTGCTTGGTGTGAGGCCCAGCTTGGTGACATGGGTGTCCGATGTATTGGTTCAGTAGCCTCCAAGCCCCTTCTTGTGCATGGGACCGTGGGGGCTGAGCCGAAAAGGAAATGCATGAAGAAGGAAGACCACAAGGCAAGGAGAAGGCATGGGCACGCCAGGCCGAAGATACATCGGAGGCCCCAAGGAGGGCCGGGCCCGGATAGGGACAAGGGAGTCCTCCTATACAGCTGTGATGGGGGCCGCCCTCAGGACAGGTCAGATTCTGGGGAGCCAGGAGTAAAGGCGCTCCCCTGTCACCTGTTAACCTGAACAGTACCCCAGGTGTCAGGCTGAGTAGGCAGGTGGAAGGGGTGAGGCCAGAGGCAGGGAGGCCACTTAGGAGGTTTCCTTATGAAACATTTATTAAGCTCCTACTGTGCACTGGCAATCTGCTGAGTCCAGAGGTGGGACAGAGAAAAGACGAGAAAAGAGGACCAGATCCTGCCTCCCCAGGGCTGTATTCTCATGATAATCGGGGGAAACAGATGTTGCGATGCATCATGAGGAAATTAAACAAAGAGGAGAAGAAGCTGGAAGCAGGATTCAGCCGTGTGGGTGTTGGCTTTCCTCCAGCCAACAGTGTAAATAGCGTGAGATTAAGATGTTCAAAGGGCTTTGGATCCATTCTTTAAACCATGCACTTCCCTTTCGGAATGCGTGCAAGCCCTGGGAGTACAGAGCACTCCAGAAACAGGCATGCAACCCTTCCCATCCATTTGCACAACCTCTGTCTCCGCTTCCTTTTCCCACCCCCCCCACTCTGGGCCATACTGAGAAAGGGATGGGGAGCTTCACTTTCTCTTCCAGTGAACTGAGTGTGCTGCCAGAGCAACTTCTGAGCCTTTTACCCACACTTGATTTTCTTTCTTTTTTTTTTTTTAAGCTCACACTCCTACTAGGAAACCCGGCTCATGTGGATGCCCCACGTGGGCAGCGGTGTTTTAAATGCCATGTAGACAGAGCACAACTGAGCCGTGTCTGGACGTCGTACGTTTTTAGCCATGTAAAAAGAGCAGGGCTTTGTTGGCGCTGCGGGGATTAAGTTTCAAATCTGTTAGATCCGAGATCTCAGCAGCTGCCGAGGCAAGTCACCCGGTTAAATAGCGACTCTACAAATAGATCACTGCCAGGAACTCCTCCCAACAGTGGGGCTGTGGGAAGGCTTCTTTGCAAGGAAAGGGGGGGAGCCTTTACTTCCCTCAACCTACATCCACACAACACCCCGAGTCATCATGGAGACTGTAGGACACCTACTCGCTCAGGGCAGCTCTGCCATTTGGGGTGGGTGATTTGGGCACATGCGCCTGGAGCTGCAGTCTTTGTGTTCGTTTACGCCTTTGGTTTATGAACGGATGGTTTGGTGGCTTTGGGGCACCTCTAGCTGAGGACATAAGAAGGAGTGGGCAACTGGCATTTTCAGCTAACGGTTCAGACTAAAGCCTG
Source organism: Mirounga angustirostris (assembly GCF_029215605.1). Taxonomy (NCBI): domain Eukaryota; kingdom Metazoa; phylum Chordata; class Mammalia; order Carnivora; family Phocidae; genus Mirounga; species Mirounga angustirostris. The sequence continues at coordinate 174,790,053 of NW_026991713.1, forward strand.
CTTGTCCCCAACATGGGGGCCGGTTGTGCAAAAGAAAGTCCTCTTGGCCACACCAGCCTCTCATGACAGAGAAGGATCTGGGAACTCCTGATTCATTTTAGGAATATGTGTGGGAATATTTTCCCTGTTGAATGAAAAGGGGAAACCAACTGGGTGTACTACAGTTCTATACTACAATTCAGTTCAGCTTAACCCAGGATTCTGTGCCACCTGGAGTTAGCACAAATCCCTTAAGTTAAGGGCTCCCCAAAGCTGCTCTAGTTTCACATACCAGCCACACTGTAGGGACCCCCAAACCACTCATACTTCTGAGCAACTGGCTACAAATTTGGGGGTTTCCACAACACCCTTGGATTTGATAATTCTCTGGAACAACTCATGGTATTCAGTGAGTTACTGAGTTACCTGTTCTCATGAGAGGTCCTATAGCTACAGGCTAATTGTACTCTTCTGCATGTCCAGCAAATGGCTCCACCTCTCTTGATGAGATTGGAAAGACTCACATGTGCTTTGAAATTCTGAAGCATCCGCATGCTGCCCAAAGACCCAAGGAGCTGCCAGAGTTGATACAGAGATTTCCCCACATTTTGTATGATCAAGAAAAGAGTTGGTCCCCAAGCTTGCATTTAATTCTGCTACCTTGGGTCTTGAGCTATTAAAACTTTATAGAATTCTTTCACAGCCTTCCCCTGGGACCTTCCCATGCTGGCGGGTGCTACACTTCAGGATTTATGCTCTTTCCTTTCTGAAATTGAAGATTTCATGTCTTTCCTTGCTGCATCTCGCTTGGGCTAGAGTAGAACAAATTACCTTGGCAAAATACATCCTTACCAACCAGTAACACTGCAGGAAAGAAACTAAATCCATGCTTGAAATAAATCTGAGCAGGATATTTTGAAGATCATCCAGAAATAATGCGCTACTGGCCAATCCATTAAATAGATAGAGCTATGTCTGGGTGTGTGATCTCAGGGTGAGGACTCACCCCGCAGAAGCCCCGGGAGTTGGCCTGGAAGACATAGGCCTGAAGAGGAGGACAGAGGCCCCAGAAGAGCTGGAGTTGGAAGAGTAAGGACTTGCCTTTGGGAAAGGCAGCATGCTTCCATCTTACTACTGTTTTTTGTTGTTGTTGTTGTTTTGTTTTTGTTTTGAAAAACAGCATCCAACTAATTCAAATTTCTGGTTATTGATTCTAAACTTTTCTTCCCCAAAAACAAGCCAAGAAAGAGGCACCTGGCCCAAATTCAGCTGGGTTTCTTTCAAAATATTCTTCGTCGATAGAGGTGACCTCAGACTCCAAAATGAATCTCCCTTATGGGAAGCAGAAGAGGAAAACAGGAAGAGGGGCCAGAAGAAGACTCAGTGTAGGCATGTGCCCCCGCAACCCCCACAGTGCCGTCTCCTCAGTTGACCCCCAAAACTTCCATTGGAGAGGCATCCAGGTCACTGTGATCCTCGTCAGACAGATGAGGAAACGAAGATTAAGAGCTTTTTAATTCTTTTCCTTCTTCATAATAGTATACAAGGTGCATATGGCTTTAAAGTTCTACAAATATTCTGTGGGTGCCCCTCCTTCAGTACTTCCTATAAAGTCCATTTGACCTGATTGGACTTTTTCCAACCCACTCCCTTATGAAATGACAGGATAATGAAAGAAACTTCTTGGAACTTGGGGGATATTGAATCTGTTACATGAAATGGGCAGGGTACGTTGGCCCAGCCTCCTCAGCCATCACACAGAGGTCATCTGGATAAATGACCATGACTTAGATGTTTGTAACAAAGATGTGCTCAGTGGGAAGAGGCAATTTCAGACTTTTCACGAGTCATAACGCCTCCCTCCAAAAACACATCTTAAACTTTTTGGAAAATGCTTAAGTAAAAAGAACCATAATCCTTGCTTGGAACTGAATTTTTTTTTTTTTTTTTTTTTTTTTGGTAAGTATAGCAGCTCTATCATGAATCATACTAATTCTACTCTAAAATTATACTTGACCCCTCAAAGAAGTTGATCCAACTGCATACCTCCAGACCATGATTCAGCCCTTGGGAGTGCTAAAAATGTCATTTTGCTCTCCAACAGCTTAAAACAAATTGATGTATTTATATCCTACCAATCTGTAAGTTCTCAGGGTGTGAATTGGTTGTTTACTTTAAAGAGCAGACAAAAGTAAGAATTGTAATAGTGGTTGTTCTGCTCTGAGAGCTGAATGCCAAGAGTGGACAGAGCCCTCTGGGACCGCATAACCCACTTCCGGGAGTTTGTGAGGGAAGAAGGTGCCCCTTGTGCCCGAGAGGAGGAAAGCCCTGCCCCTACTGCCGATGATTGCAGGCTTGTCCCTGCGTTCATCAGATGCGTGTGGGTGATAGTGGCAATCACGGAGTGCTCCCTGCCCTTCTCATGGAAGAAGGCACGTGCTCTCCACCTTTTTAACCTGAGGGAGCTGCTGGCCTCTTTCCCGTGCTACTGCAGGGGAAGCTGAGCTGGGAAGCTCAGGGCAGAGTCCCCACCAGGTTCTTTCCCACAGCTTCCCTAGCCCCACTGTGTGCTTAGAGCCCAGGCCCCTAGGTTCCTGGCCACCCAAGCCCAGACACAGGAACCCTTATCAGAAGCGCATAGGAACTGACTCTGTGTTTATAAGAAGAGATCTCTGCAGTGAGGCTGGGCCCCATGTGGGTGCTGCAGGGCGCAGACGCTCACAGCAGTCAGCATAAACAGACAAGGCCCAGCTGGCCCGACTTCTTTCCCACAGGACAGCACTCGGGACAGCCCGACAAAGACCAGTGTTTCACATACGCGTAACTGGATATGGCAAGCTGAGCCATAGCCAGAGAGTTTAATTAACATAAAATATTTGAGTGGCTATTTTAACTTTCACTCATGTGTTCAGGGTCTGACCTGATTGGCCAAGCGTTCGTTGCCTTTTCTTTTTCTCCCTCAGCTGTTTTGGTCACATTCTTCATTTGGTGAAAAATGGACTCACAACACTGCAAGTTGTATTTTTCAATAAAAATGGATTTGTGATCTGGGGCTTCCTTGTGTTCACAACTCATATGTGCAACAGTACAGTAATTCATACGCCAGAAAACAGAGCTGCTGCCCCAGAGGCTGCAGAGCTGCCTACGAGTGTCGCACTTGGTTTATGAAACGCCACCCTGGGCCCCTGGGCCCTGCAGGCTTGCTCGCCTGGACACAGGGCTGCCTGAGGAGGCAGATGAGGGCATGTGCTTCCGAAGAAGCCTGTCATTTTGTGGGGAGACTTGGGTCTGGAACCAGAGGCCTGAGCAGGACTCTGGGCTTGACCATGGCCAGACCCCAGGGCCTCAGGTCTGTCCCATGACACTGAGCTTCAGGGTCCCCAGGCAGGGCTGACACAGGGTCGCAAAGGCAGATCAGCCCGGTGGCTGTGATGGGAGGGCCCAGCTGGCTGGTCCTCCCTGCACACTCATGGCAGAGCTGTGGAAATGGGGGTGATGCTGGATTTCTGCTCAGAAGGGCTGAGTAGTAGCTGAATAATGCCCCCCCCAATTCATGTCCACCCAGAACCTCAGAATGTGACCTTATTTGAAAACAGGATCTTTTCAGATATAATTAAGTTAAGGTCATACTGGATTAGCATGGGCCCTGAATCCAACGTGACTGGTGTCTTTGAAAGAAGACAGAGGGCGCCTGGGTGGCTCAGATGGTTAAGCGTCTGCCTTCGGCTCAGGTCATGATCCCAGGGTCCTGGGATCGAGTCCCGCATCGGGCTCCCTGCTCCTTGGGAGCCTGCTTCTCCCTCTGCCTCTCTCTCTCTCTGTCTCTCATGAATAAATAAATAAAATCTTTAAAAAAAAAAAAAAAGAAAGAAGACAGAAGACAGACCCACACTCACAGAGAAGGAGACCGTGTAAAGAAAGAAACAGATTGAAGTGATGTGTCCACAAGGAAAGGGACACCAGGTGTTGCCAGGAGCCACCACTGCTGAAGACCCTGGAAGGACAAGCATGAGCTTGGCCACGGTCCACCAGCTGACACAGAGCAGGGTGTCCCTCCTGAGACCACACCCAGATGCTCTGAATGGACACTGCTGACCCGGTGACCGCTGCCTCCAGCCAGGAGTACCAGGACGCATGGCTCGCAGGAATGAGAAAACACACAGCAAGTCTGGAGAAGGAGGAATCGGGAGGGGCCGGGCCTCTGAGCAGCCAAAGCTGATCAACTGCCTGCCCTGAACGAGCCCAGTGTGGGGGAGTGAGTGTCTCCAGCATTTCCTTATGCCCGCCTCATTCCATTCCAGATGCAGAGCCCCAGGAAAGCGTGTGCCTAGACCCATGGGGGCGGGGGGCGGCCTGCACGCCCCTTAACTGCTGAGGATCAGCAGTCGGCACCTCCTCCAGGGATGCCCGTGGCTTCCCCAGGGTGGGCAGGCCCAGCTTTGCCTTTCCACGCAGATGGTGCAGTGGGCCAAGGTGGGAAATGATTCCCCAGGGGGAGCCCCAGGCCTGCTCGGGGAAGGTGAGGGGATGGACTCCAGGGGGCCAGAAACGAGTGCCGGACTTGCATCTGGCATCATCCTGAAGAGTGGGGACCGGAAGGCGTGACATGCATGGTCTGCTCACCTATGTCTACAGCCTCCCCCACGCTTTTCCTGAAGGTGGGCTTGCTGTGGGGTGTCCAGGCCCCTGGGGGATACAGCATTACCCAGAGGGCAGAGCACAGGGTGCTTCTTCCTGGTTTAGCCCAGTCTGGCACTCGCTGCTTCTGCAGGGCTCAGCTGGCTCCAGAGACGGGAGCCGGAAACCAGGCAGGGGGGCAGAACTTTAGCGGTGGTCGTGGCAGCCACACCACTTGGACAGGCTCAAGCACACCCGCTGCCTGTGAGCTCCTCAGAGGTCACAGAGGAGGACAGCAGGGCCGGGAAGGGAGGGTCAGGGGCTTGCCCAGGGCATGAGGCCAGGGTGGGAACCAGGCTGCCTGGGGCCCAGGCCAAAGCAACGAGGAGACTCCCAGCAGCGGGATAACACCTTCCAAACTGTCTCGCAGCCATCACTCTCCCACAGATGGAGGAAGAATGTGCAGTGGGCCAAAGAGCGTTAATTAAAGTGTGCTTTAGCAAAGGCACAGTTAAAATCTAAACAAACAGGTGTGCTAAGTGCAGGAGCTTTGGGCAAATGGGCTCACAGTACCTCTTTATTTACCAAACACCTGTGATCTGGCAGGCAGGCGCTCTGCTCGGTGCTGGGAACAGAAACCTGCCCGAGGATACAGGCATCTGAAGGCAGAAACTTGATGCGTTTACACCTGAGCACCCGGCCTATGACAGGGCCTGTGCATTGTGCATGGTGGGTGCTCAGGAAACCTCAGCCAAATGGGTGAATGAATGAATGAGTGATAGAGGAAGCAATGTACACATCTAAATGCAGCCAGGATGGGAAGGGGATTTGAGCTACAGAGGAGAGAGCTGTCCATTCAATCTGTGAGCAATCCGGTAAGACTGCCTAGGGGAGGCAGCACTTGGTCTAAGCCTGAAAGATTGAGTAGAGCTTTGGGGACTGGAATAGGAGGCCACAAATATATATATATATATATATTTACCCAGAAGCAAGAGTGATATTTCTGAGGAACTTGTACAAGGCCAAATAGAATCAGATTCTAGAACACTAGAACACTGAGGCATTTCTGTACGTGACGGAAGGGTCACACGAGGATCCCCCGAGGAAGTCAGGGGTGGGGGCAGAGTTTGGCCCGGGTCTCCAAGGGGAAGGTCCAGTCCCTGTTCCTCTGCTGACGTGGCATTACAGGGAGGGGTTAGATGTGGGCAGGGCACACAGCAAGGCCAGAGCCTCAGGGGTCCTTCCCTGGAGAAGGGGCCTATCACAGGCTGAGGATGCAGGCCCTAGGTGAGCGCAGGAGGGGGCTTGGCCTCTGTGGGCCCGAGAAAATACACAAGCTGGTGGTCAGACTGGCAAAAACTAGCATTACTAGACACTGCCCTATGCCCGGCACAGTCCCGGGAACTTTGCCCTTTAAGAGCCCTAACCAGAGAGGCGGGTTCCATACATTCCCAGCTTCCAGAAGAGAACAGGGAAGCTTAGAGACAAAGTCACTTCACCAAGGCCATCTGTCTGGGGAGGAAGGAGCTTGGACTTCCATCCAGAACCTTGAGACCAAAATTCGTGAACTTTCCAGAACCAGATAATTGGCATTGGGTTGCCCACTGAGAGGGGAGGGAGGTGGCCCCAGCCTTTGGAAGGAGCTTGTGCAGAGGTGTCAGAATCCTGCCCTGGCCAAGCAGAATTTCGGTTCCATAGAACACTCTCCTCCCAGACTGGAGTCAGACGTGGGTCCCAGAGGGAGCAGGCTGGGGGTGCTGAGCTCAGTGCTTCTCTGTCCTGGAGCAGCCCCTGCCCCTGCCACTTCTCCTCAGGACAGACCTTCGAATGGGAAACTTTGTTCCTTTGGGGCCCCACTAACCCACTGGATTGCCCCATCTTCATCAGGGTTTTAGTCACACGAATAAATCAAATTGGCCATTTCTGGGCTGGTGGGGAGTAAAGGGGGAGCAAACTTCAGTGGGGGTTCCAGGTGAAAAATGACAGTGTTGCCAAGCAGGCCTGCAGCCAGAGTACACATGGCCAGGTGATGTCACGCTTGGGAAGGCTGGGCCACTGTCTGGCCAGCACACCTAGAGCGTCTCTCCAGGTGGCCCATATCCCCCTCCTGTCACCCAGCACTCCTCGGATAAGGGTTTTAGAGAGGGGTCTGCTTTTGCCCTGAGCTCCGGTATCATGGGAAAAAGTAAACCCATCAGAGGAGAATATGCACTAACCTCTATCAGTGTCTTATGAAAGGATTTTCAGGTGAGACCGCGACTCTCCTACAAATATAAAATAAACACGTGTCAGAGATCTTACTTCACTCAGCAGTTAAGGAGTGGTTACCCTTGGTTTCAAAGAGCACTGACTGAAAGACTCTCACGAAGAAGGCTGACATGGTGAATCTGCAAACAGATGCAGAACAGTGGTGGCAACACATTGCTTTCTAGTAGCCACGCCCCGTTTGCATTTCGGGGGCCAAGAATCATTTGCATGGTTATGGGTTTTCTGCAACCGGCGGAGCCCAAAAGCACAAAGACGAGGAAAGGCAGAGATTGCGGAACAGTGAGCTAGCCCTGTCGCTCTGTCACCTCGCTTGCCTGATGAGCTGCGCCCACAAACTGCCAGCAGGCCTCTCTGCGCCCCACCTTCCTCTGGGCACAGACCCCCATTCCGCCTCTGTCCTGCATCGTCATCGCCTTTGTGACGGCTACTGGACCATTCCCAGCAGCATAAAAACAAGCTGTTACGCCTCCCACCTAAAATCAGCAAAGAAACGTTTTTAAAGAAGAAGAAAAATTCCTTGATCCCACTTCCTCTGAAAACTACACTCCTTGTCTTTGCTCTTCTTTGGGGTAAAGCCCTCAGAAGAGTTGTCCAGACCCTGCCGTCCCCATTCCCGCTTCCCTGCTCTCTTGAGCCCACCTGACTTGATTTGCCCACCACTCCCCTGAGGTGCTTGAATTTGTCCCCTGGCGCCCCCACAACAAAGTACCACAGATGGGGGGCTTAAGCAACAGACATTTTTTTCTCGAAGTTCTGGAGGCTGCAAGTCTGAGATCAAGGTATGGCAGGGTTGGCTCCTTCTGAGGCCTTCCTTCCTTGACGTGTAGACGGCAGTCTTCTCTCTGGGTCTTCACGTCGCCCCTCTGTACATATCTGTGTCCTAATCTCCTCTTCTTACAAGGACACCAGTCCTACTGGATTAGGGCCCGCCCTAGTAACCTCATTTTACCATAATCACTCCTTTAAAGGCCCCCAAATACAGTCAAGTTCCAAGATCCTGGGGTGTTAGGGCTTCAACATATGAATTTGGGGAGGACGTGATTCAGCGCATCACAGTTGTCAAGGTCAACAATGACCCCTGTTACAGCCTCAGCCCCTAACGGTAGCTACGCTGCCCCCTGGGCTGGTTCGTTCACTTCTCTTTGACTTCTTGACTTTGGAGGGCCCCAGGGCTCAGACCTCGGCCCTCTTCTCCTCTTCATATACCCCCACTCCGTTAATCCCATTCAGTCTCCTGGCTCTAAATTTCATCCATAGACTGATGACTCCCAGTTGTACATCCCCAGTCTGGATCTTCCTCCCAACGGCAGACTCATATCCAGCTGCCTGCTGGGTATCTCCAGGGAATTGTCCAGTGGACATCTAAACTCAACCTTTCCAAAGCCCTACCCCTGACCTTCCATCCCAGACCTCTCCTCGTGTGGTCTTACCCCATCCTTGTTGATGGCGGCCAAAGTCTTCGGTCATCTTTGACTCCTCCCTTCCCTCACACTCCACATCCAATCTGTCTGGAAATACTCTTAAAAATACATCCAGAAACCATCACTTCTCACCACTCCACTGCAACCACCCTGGTCCAGGCCATCATCATCTCACGCCTGGATTACTGTGGCCTTCTGCTAACTGGCCAGCCTGCCCCATCCTTGCCTCCCCCTACAGCAGATAATGTCATTCCTTTTATCAAAGCCCTGCAGTGCCTCCCGATCTCATTCAGAGTGAAAATTCAAATACTTCAGTGGTTTCTGTCAGCTGCCACCATGCGCCTGAAACACACCATGCACACTCCTGCCACAGGGCCTTTGCACTGTCTCTCTCTCTGTCCAGATGCTCTTCCTCTGGATCTCTACTAGGCTACTTCTCTCATGTCCTTGTACAAGTCTTTGCTCCAGTGCCGCCTGCATTGAGACTTCCCCTAACAGCCTTATTCGATATCGCAACCCCTTCCCAGTGGCCACCCTTCCACTTGGCTACAGTCTCAGCCCTTACCCAGCCAGGCTTTTCCTCTTCCCATAACACTTGGCTCCTCTAGCCTGATACAGAAACTCCTTATGTATTCTGCTTTTGTCTCTCTTCCACTGGAATGTAAACCCACAAGTGAGGGATGGCTCATTTTTTGGTTCACTAGTGTCTCCCAAGCACCTAGAACAGAGCCGGCACCCAGCTCCTTCCCCGGTTTCACACAGTGTTCTTTCCAACGTAAGAAACCATTTGCTTTCCTTGCCTCTGCGCATTGCAACTGCACCACCAGCCCTGTGCCCCGTCTCCCGGGAGGGACCCCTGAGGCTTGGCAGGTGAAGTGACACACCCAACCAAAGTCACCATGCTGGGAGGACAAGAAGAATCCGAACCCAAGACTTTGTCACCCCAAGCCTGCCGTCTTTCCCCAAGAGGTGGGCAGGCCTTAGAGAGCTGCACCTGAGTCAGGCGTGTCAGGTCTGCCCTGTGTCATCTCCTTCCGTGTCCTTGTCCCCTCAGACTCCGCAGCAGGGCCCTGCAGATCAGATCAGAGGGCGCCTATGTTGACAGAAGCTCATATTTTTACAGGAAAGATGGGCTCCATTGCTGTGGGAGAATTTAATCTCGGAGTGGCATGCCCTTGTCCAAGACGATGTCCGGGCAGCCTGCAACCCAATAAGGCTCTGACCCAATTAGCCTCGAAGGTCTGCAGCACCTGGCACGAGATTTGGGGATGGCTGGCAGCAGCAGCCGTAATCCCATCCGGAAAAAGGAAAAGAAAGAAAGAAAGAAGAAACGTCCTAATGCAGCTGATAACTGTCCGTTGCTCTCTTGGGCTCATTTCTAGTTACCAGGGGGCTAGAGAGCTGAGGGGTGGGGGGCACCAGGGAGGGATGAGTATAGCCTTGACCTCTCCCAGCTCTACACTGCCCCTTATTCCAAGCACCGCCCCCCACCCCACGCCCCCCTCGCCCCCCACAAGTGGCTGGCTCCTGCCTGTGGTGCATGATGCCGCCCCCTGCTGGCCACTGGGGGTAAATGCTCCCCCAGAACAATGCAGGTGCAGATGAAAACCCTGGTTTCCTTTTGCCCACAGAGGAAAGCTCAGCCTTTCACAAGACTTTAACCAGGTGATTCAGGAAAGCTGGGAGGGAGTCGTCAAGAACCATATAAACGGGCTCATTTCAAATTCCGGCTTTCGGATCCCACAAAGACTGCAGCCTGTCCCAAATGGCCGATTCCACCTGGCACCTCTCTGACCCCGTCGGGAGGCCCCTGGCACCTTGATCTCTGGGCTCAGAGCTTATCTGGCGGTTCTGTGGCTGGTGGCCTGGAGCCCAGTGGGGGCTCAGAGGCCATCTGGGAGGCAGCACAAGAAGGGGCTATGACCCTTCTGTCTCTTTCTGCAATACCAAGCACCTTCTATGATAATTGGCTTTTACGAAGAGACTGTAGTACAGCTTCCTGCACTGTCTTTTGGAAAATTTTCAAAGCAAGGAAATGCAAAGAATCTAGTTTCCTGCTTAGAACCTGCATTTGTTTCCTGGGGCTGTCATAACCAAGAGCCACAGGCTGGGTGGCTCACACAACAGAAATTTATTGTCTCTGAGTTCTGAAGTCTAGAAGCCCCAGATCAAGGTGTTAGCAGGATTGGTCTCTCCTGAGGCCTCTATCCTTGGCTTATGGGTGCCGTTTTTCTCCTTGTCTCTTCCCATTGTTTTCCTTATGGGAGTGTCTCTGTGTCCAAATTTCCCCTTTTCATAAAGGCTACAGTCATATTGGATTAGGGCCCGTCCTTATGACCTCATTTTAACTCAATCATCTACAAAGACCCTATTTCCAAATAGTTGCATTCTGAGGTTAGCTAGGGGTTAGCACTTTAACATATAAATTTGGGGAGGGGGACACAATTCAACCCATAACAAAACCTGAAGGTGGGGAAAAGATAGATGACATGGACACACAAATTAGGATTCCAATATAGGATCTGCTGTCTGTGAGCCCCCCCACCCCCAGTTTGGAAAGGACAAGAGCGGGATGCGGATGGTATATGCTCAAAGGGCAGACCCCAACACCTGGGGTCAGTCTGGAGCCCTTGGGCAAGTCCAGGCACTCTTCTGCACCGGTGGGTCTGCTTCGGAAAATGGAATAACACAACCTTGTGGGGTTTTCACGAGGCTCACAGATAGAAAGTGTTCATGGAGATTTTTGGAATCATTCACAACTCTTACTTGGCTTCACAGGAACTGGTTGCCCCTGAATGACCAGGCTGGCAGAAATATGTCCGTTTCTGGGCACAGGGAACATCTTCACAGGAGCAGGAGATGCGTGGGTTGATTGACCCAACAGCCAGTTCATCTCCACCATTTTAAAGATGACTTGATAACCCCCAAATTGCCCCGGGTTGAGCAATTGTTTTAAAGCTGTGACGAAGTTAAGGATGAATGGAATTGTCTGGAACATCTATAAAGGGAACCCAGAAAGCCCAGGCAGCCGATCATCAGAAGATCATGCTCAGGCTCTGTGGATTGTCTGCCCAGGGCAGCTCAGGCTTCTGTTTGGCGTCTCGAGACCTGTTAAAAAGGCTGATGTGGTTTTCCTATTGACAAGGCAGACTGAATAAAGGATAGAAATATAGAAGGACTGTACCCACCAGGGAAGGTTATTGGTGAAGAGGAAACGTCAGTGGGTTTCTGGAAGATAAGGAAACGGATGGGGCCATGTGGCACGATGAAGTGAGAGAAGAAGCCAAGACACAGGATCCAATGTGGGGGTGCTCCAGGCCTGATGTGGGGAGAGACCAAGAGTGGGGCAGTTATGAAACACCTACACCTATGCTTCTCCACGAGCTCCCCTCCCAGGCCACCCAATCGCAGGTCAGGAAGCCCAGGCAGACCACGGGGCCATCAGGAGAGAGGGACACTGTACCCAGAACTGCCTTCCTCCAATGGGAACTTGGGACGCCTGGGACCAACCTCCCACCCACCCTCAGACGGAACCCAGTTGTTGGCATACCTGCCTGGGGTTCAAAGACCCTGTTCAGGAAACCAACACAAGAATAAAAAAAGAACATAACCGTCACCCATTGGGAGAGGCTGGGAAGCAGAGAAGAGAGTGGGGTGAATCACCTAAATTCTCACGGACCCTAACAGGATGAGTAGTTACCCCCTAAACTTGGCAAGTGAGGCAGCAGAAGAAGAGGCCCGGCATCTAGCATTCCAGCCACCACCACTGCAGTTACTGCCAGCGGCAACAGGGAGGCCATCCATCCCCAGGCGAACAGGATGGCGGGGGATGGGCCAGGAAACTGCCGCTTTCCGTCCCACGCTCCTCCACTCGGTCTGATGGATACCCGAGCATCTATCTTGTTGTAAACTGTTTTTGTAGATTTTTTGAAACACAAGAACATTTTCACAAGCTTGATGGGGCCCAGGCACCAACCACGGTGGAGAAACTTACTGGGTCCCCGTTTTCAGACCCTGTCGGCAAACATCTGCTCAAATGACATTAGCCTTCCCCTGTCCCCGACTCACCTAAGGCAAATGAGTTTATACACCGATTTGGATAGCAAAGAGGGAGAAGGGGTGCAAGCTGAGGGGAGGAGCAGAGCAAACATTTGGAACTCGGGGTATCCAGTCCACCTTATATTTATTTTTTTAAAAAATAAAAAAGGCAGGGCGCCTGGGTGGCTCAGTTGGTTAAGCAACTGCCTTCGGCTCGGGTCATGATCCCAGAGTCCTGGGATCGAGTCCCACATCGGGCTCCCGGCTCAGTGGGGAGCCTGCTTCTCCCTCTGACCCTATCCCCTCTCATGCTGTTTCTCTCTCTCTCTCTCAAATAAATAAAGTATTAAAATTAATTAATTAGGGCGCCTGGGTGGCTCAGATGGTTAAGCGTCTGCCTTCGGCTCAGGTCATGGTCCCGGGGTCCTGGGATCGAGTCCCGCATTGGGCTCCCTGCTCCTTGGGAGCCTGCTTCTCCCTCTGCCTCTCTCTCTCTCTCTGTCCCTCACGAATAAATAAATAAAATCTTTTAAAAAAATAATTAATTAAAATAAAATAAGGCAGTGCTGAGAGCTCACAGGGCATGTCCAAAGGTGACAGCTCGGTGAGTGCAGATAGACTCCAGAGGTCCTTCTGAGAGGTGTTCTAGAACTTTCTTTGCATCTTATGGGCTAAAGGATAGATCAGGACCACTAAGAGTGCAAAAGAAGAAAAATAATGACAAATTCACAAGTCAAAGTTCTACATTCTATTTCTGTTCTAGAGGAAATCCTTTTTTTCTTTTTTTATCTAAAGCAAGGACTTTTACCACAAATGCATGTATGAGCAAACGCTACAAAGTCCCCCAGCTGAACAAATCACCAGGTCTGTATATGCGGCTGCCTTTACCGCAGGCGGAGCATCTTGTTTAATTAGACAAAGATTAGATAAGTGAGAACAGAGGGGCAAGATCATGTCCCTGCAAATTGCCTTTTGCACAGGCCTGCAGCCTGTTGTTTGCCTTTTAGCCACATTCACACCAGACATCTGTGCCTCTGGCTCAGGAATGTGAGACTAGAGAGGTGAGACCATCGCTTTTCTTATCCTGACCAGCCCACATTGTATGGTTGGAGTTCCCTAGAGATGAGGCTGGGCCCACTTTTAACACGGTGTGTCTCCTAAGGCCAAGGCCAATGTCTACACTGCAGATGACTCACTGCAGCAGGGGAAGGAAAGACTTTATGGGTCCCAAGTGTTGGGTTGCTGGATGCTGGGTGTTCATACCCTGTCCTGGGACATGTTTAAGATGTGTAGACTTGCATGTATAGGAAAAGACACTGCACCAAACACTCATCATCGCCATCGTCCCTGGAAGGGGAAATAGGGAGGAACCAAGATTTTAAACATGAGACTCTCTATACAGAAGAGCCAATAGTGTAAGTTCCAGTCCAAGTCCAAAGGCAGGAGAAGACTGATGTCTCCCACCTGGAAGAAAGTCAGACAAAAGGAGTTCCCTCTTCCCGAGGCTTTTTGTTCTATTCCAACCTTCAACTGATTAGATGAGGCCCACCCACGTTAGGGAGGGCCCGCTGCTTTTTTGGGTCTTCTGATTCAAATTCTAATCTCATCCAAAAACACCTTCATAGACACACCCAAAATAATTTTTGACCAAATATCTGAGCACCCCGTTGACCCAGTCAGGTAGAGACATAAGATGAACCATCACAGGTGAATGCCAACAGTGTGTACCACACAGCCAGTGTCTGTGCTGAGGGTCTTGTGTGCCAGTGTCCCTGAAGCCACAGCCTCCCTGGGCCCCAGCTGAGCCCTATTGATATATTTAATAAACACTGACATAGCACTTGCTATGTGCCAGGCACCATTTTATAAGAAATGTAACTCATTTCTTGGTGCAAAAACATTCTGGGACATGTATCTCAAGAAACTTGAGAGTATGCTTTTAGGATAACTTCATGGCAGTGGGGTTGCAGGGAGTATTTTTAATTTTCATTATTATGCTCTAATTGTCTTCTGGAAAGAGGGCGCTGATTCACACTCCCACCCACAGTGTAGGAAAGTGCCTACTTATCCTCACCAGCCCCGGGGCACCTCAGTTTCCCACTTTGGCTAATCTGATAGGTGAACAACAGACTTCACTGTGGTTTGTTTTACATGACCTTCATCAAGAATGAGGCCGGGCACGTGTCCCGCATTTGTTGGCCATTTGTATTTATTTTTCAGTAAATTGCCCGTTCACTTCCTTTGCCCATTTTTCTATTGGGTTATTTTTTTCTTATCGATTTATGTGAACTCTGTGATGCTGGGAAATTGGCCTGTCACATTTGTCTGCCACAGATGTTGCAAATATGTTCTTCCCAGAATTTCATCTCTCTCTTGACTCTGTTATGGTCTACGCCATCAAACAAAAGTCTCGGATTTTTATGTAGCCAAATTTATTGATTATTTCCTTTCTGAGCACTAGGTTTTGCGTTTTATTTCACTCATGCTCCTTCTGTAATTTTTATGTCTTTATTGTTTTTAACTTTTTATTCTGAAACTATCACAGATTCTCAGGAAGTTGCCAATATAGTACAGAGAGGTCCCTGTACCCCATCTAGTTTCCCCTGGTGGTTACAACTTCCATAGTTATTGTACAACATGAAAACCAGGAAACTGACATCGATTCAATGTGTGTGTGTGGTTCTGTGCCGTTTATCACTTGCATAGGTTTGTGTAGACATCACCACAATCAAGATACAGAACTATCCATTTCCACAGAGATCTCCCCCACGCTGCCCCTTTATAGTCAGACCAGTCCTCCTTCCCCTACTCCACCACTTGTAGCCCCTGGCAACCATGAATCTATTTTCCATATCTGAGATTTTTTCATTTTGAGAGTTTTATATAAGCGGAATCACAAAGTATACAACCATTTGAGATTGACTGTTTTCACTCATCATGAGACACTTGAGATCATCCAAGTTGTTGCCTGTTCCAAGAGTTCATTCCTTTTTACTGCTGAGAAGTATCCCATGGTATGGATGTTCCAGAGGTTGTTTAAACATTCACCTGTTGTAGGGCACTATGGCTTTTTCCAGTTTTTTGGCTTTTACAAATAAAGTTTCTATGAATAATTAGGCTTTTCTGTGGACATAATTTTTTCCTTCTCTGAGACAGATACCCAGGAGTGTAAGTGCTGAACCATATGATGAGTGAATGTTTAATTTTTTAAAGAAACCACATGGCTTTTCCTGCATGGCTAATTTTTTTTAATTCACTCTGTCGACCTTTGTCTTAATTGGTGTATTTAAACTATTTACATTTAATGTAATTATTACATAATGGCAGACTTAAGTCTGCCATTTTATTTTTTGTTTTCTGTTCCTTCTCTCTGTTTCTCATGTCTTGTTTTCTTTTTTATGGCTTTATGTGGGTTACTTGAACATTCAACATTGTTGAGAGTTCCATTTTGATTTATAAGTAATGTTTTGGAATTTATCTCTGCGTCTTTTTAGTGGTTACTTAAGGTATCTTATGAAGCATCCATAACATCATAGTCTACTGGTGTCAGCATTTAACCAGTTCAAATAAAATATGAAAACTTTACATTCCATTACACTCTCCCATTTATAATATAATTGTCTTAAATATTTCCTCTACATATATTGAGTACTTCATCAAATAGTGTTAGAATTTTTGCTTAACCATTAAACATACTTTAGAAAGCTTGAGAATAAAAGGAAAGTCTTTTGTGTTTACTCATATTTTTACTCTTTCTATTGTTTTATCTTCCTTTCTGGTATTCCAAGATTCCTGTTTTTATCATTTTATTTCTGTCTTGAGAACTTTCTTTAGCCATCCTTTTAGGGTAGATCAGCTGGTGACAAATGCTCTTAGTTTTCCTTCATCTGAGAGGGTCTTCATTTTCTCTTCATTCTGAAGGATAGTTTTATTTGGCGGTTCTTTTCTTTAAGCTTTCAAAAAATATTGTGCTGCTTCCTTTTGGTCGCCATAGTTTCTGATGAGAAATTTTTTATAACTCTAATTATGTTTCTCATATAGGTAAGGTATTGTTTCTCTCTCACTGTTTTTAAGATTTTTTTCTTTCTGTTTAGGTTACAGAAATTTGAACATGATGTATCTTAGCATGGATTTCTTTAGATGTATCCTCTTTGGGGTTTACTCAGCTTCTTGTATCTGTGGGTTTATGTCTTTTCCCAAATTTGGGGAGTTTTTGGCCATTATTTCTCTGAATAATTTTTAGCCCCACCCTCTTTCTCCTCTCCTTCCAGGACTCTTGTGAAATGAATGTCAGACTTTTTGTTATCATCCAAAGGCCCCTGAGGCTCTCTTTTTCTGTCATTATTGTTTTTTAGTCTATTTTCTCTCTGTTGTTCAGACTGGGTAATCTCTATTGTTTTCTCATCAAGTTCACTGATTCTTTCCTCTGTTCCCTCATTCTGCTGTTAAACCCATTCATCGAGCTTTTATTTTTGTTATCTCATTTTTCAGTTCAAAATTTCCATTTGGTTCTTCTTTATTCCTTCTATCTCTGGCTGGAACTTTCTATTTCTATATGCTAAGATGTTCTGCGCTTTCTTTTGTTTCAAGCATGTTCATTATTTCTTGTTGAAGCATTTTAATGATGGCTCCTTTAAAATCCCTGTCAGATCATTCTAATATTCTAATATCTATGCAACTTCAGTGTTGGTTTCTTTTGATTGCCTTATCTCATTCAAGTTGAGATACTCCTGGGTTTTGGTATGATGAGTGATTTTTCTACCGAAACCTGGATATTTGGGGTGTTATGTTTTGAGAATCTGGATCTTATTCAATCTCCTGTTTTACCAGGCCTTCTGTGACATCGCTCTGGCAGGGGAAAGTGGGGGGCACCTTCTTACTGCTAGATGGGGTAGAAGTGCAGGCTTCCTTTTAGGCCTCAGATGACACTACCCCCATCAGGGAGGAGCAGGGGACCTTGTTACTTACCACTAGATGGGGCTTACCCCAGGCTCCACACACAGTGTCCACCAAATTCACAGAGGGAGGGGTCTCATTACCACCAGCAGGAATGAAATTTGTGGCCCCCCACTAAGGCTTTCTCTGCCACCACTTTAGCAAAGGGGGTGGGTGGGGGTCTCTCATTACAACCTGGAAGGGGTGAAGGTCTAGGCTCCTCACTCAGCCTATGCTGGCAGGGGTGGGGATGTGGCCTCTGTTTTCAGTGGTGTTAGGTGCTCTGCAGGAGTACAGAGATCATTCATTGTCCAAAGTTACCTGCTTTACTAGGCTGCCCCTTTCCTGGTCCTTTGACCAGAGAGAGCAGATTCTTCTTAGGGCTTTCTTTGTCTGCACCTGTTAGCATTTCTAGGTTGCTAGCTTCTCTGGCATTCAGTCTGAGATATATAAATTGCACAAACACACACACATCAAATTTCGAGGAACCCAGTGCCATGTCATTTCTTGGGTCTGGAACTCCCTGGCCTATCTGCCTTCTCTCCATCTTTCAGAGATTTCTTATGTTTGTTTTCCATATAATGTCTGGGGATGTTAGCTGTACTTAACAGGGAGAATAGAAAAAAATATCTATTTCATCATTCCAGGAGCCATGGCCTTCTTTTTCAGTAATACATTTAAACTTCTGATCCATCTAGAATTCATTTTCACATAAATAGTGATATAGGGGACCCCAGCTTCATTTTTTCCAGACTATTCTAAGTTATCTTAATACCACTTATTGGATAATCCCACTTTTCCCACTGATCTGAAACGCCATATATCTTTCCATGCACGTGTAGGGCTGTTTCTGAATGTATTCTATCCCATTGGCCTATGTGCTTCCTTAGTACCAGCAGCTTATCTGTTGTAGCACCAAACGTAGGCACTATTTGCTGGAACTTGCCCCTCCTTGCTCTTCTGCCCAAGAGACCCTAAGAGTTCACCTCTGCAGACCCTCTCCCCACTCTCTGAAACTCACCATGATTTAAAGCAAAATAAATTTAGTCTCTCACTGTTCTGGAGGCTAGGAGTCCAAAACCAAGATGTTTCAGGGCTGGGTCCTCCTCAGGGTCTTAGAGGGAGCATCTGCTCTGAGCTTCTCTGTTGGCTTCTGGTTACTGGCAGTCCTTGGCATTGCTTGGTCTGTAGATGCATCTCTCCAATCTCTGCCTCCATCATCACATGGCTGTCTTCCCTCTGGGCATCTCTGTGTCTCTTCTTCTCTTATAATTGATAAGGACCCCAGTCATATTGGATGAAAGGCCTCCTACTCTACTGGGACTTTGTCTTAACTAATTATATCTGCAATGACTCTGTTTCCAAATAAGGTCACATTCTGAAGATTGAGGAAGGACATGAATTTTGAGGAGATGCTATTCATCTCCGTATAGTCCCCAACAGGAGCACTTGTCAAGACACCCCCCCCAACACCTCCAACATCCACCCACCTTCCCCATCTCCTCAGTGCACAGCAGGAGCTCCAGCTTCACAGCCCAATCAGGTCCTCTCTCTGTCCCTGGGTGGGGATCACTCTGCACCCCAGAAACCCACCGTACCATCTCCCCAGCCTGCTCACACCCCACCATCCCCCACGTGGGCTCTTCTTGGGTGTGCAAGAGCAGTGGCCCATTGAGGGCTCACGCATGGTGGTAATTCCTTGGTCTGGAGAGTAGGCAGGGCAAGACACCACCTGCCCCCTGCAAATGGGCGCCAGCAGAGGACGCAACCAGGGGCTCCTCTATCAGGGCAGACAGGGTCCCCAGCTCTCAGAAGTCCTGCATGGTAGAGGCAGACATCTGTGAGAATATCGTTCCACTTGCCACCTTGTTCAAAATCCATAAAGTCTTAATCATCGGAGTTGCTCCTCTGTGTTGAGAACCAATTAAATGTCAGGCACATCACACAGACTATTCCTATTGCTCAGGGAAGCTGTGATGGATATACTGCTCCCATCAAACAGAAGGGGAAACAGTCCCAGAAGGGGTTAAGTAACCTCCCAGGGTCACAAGTGAGGAAGAGGCAGACAGAGATTTGAACAACTCTGTCTGGCTCCTCCACTCACCTCTGGGCGCCCCTGGGGCCCTCACAACCTGGCTGTTCTGCTGGGTCCACCGGAAGCACTGGATGCAATTTGTCCAATCAGTATGAGTAAAAAGGGGCCTCCCACCACAATGTTACTTTAATGGAGATGAAAGTTTTAATGTTCTTTCTCCTGGATTCGGGGAGTTTGTATTTAAGCTCTTTCAAGCACCCCCTCCTTTTTTTATTTTTTATTTTTACAGAATCATTAGCACCAGATCGAGGCCCTGCTGGCAATTTTCCAACCATCAGCCACAGACGATGGTGTTTCCATGAACCACGTCACCATCTTCACTCTCAGGGAGCAAGATGCCCTCCACTCCAGCTACCCGGCCCCATCACTTCTCCTCTGTGCCCGAGCCGTCCTAGGTCTCGGTTACCCCCAGCGACGATCATGAGTCTTGGTGGCTCAGAGGTAGGCTCGGGTGTCAGACTCTGGGGTTCAAATCCCCGCTCTGCCACCTACCAGCTGGGTGACCTTGGGCAGGCAAGTAGCTTAGCTTCTCTGAGCTTCCATTTCTTCATTGGTACGTCCTCCGCAGGGTTGGTTTCGATAATCTACATACAGCACACACGACATGTTTAGCACAGTGTCCAGCCCATGGAACGTTCCTCAGAAATGCAAACTGTCAGTATTACCTTCGCGGCTAGGACAAGTGCTGTTATTCAGGCGGGACCGTGATCACTTGCTGGTCTGAAATACATGAGCCTCTGGATTCCAAGGACCAAGCCGGAACCAGAGATGTCAGTCACAGTTTAGACCAGTGCCACTCTGAGGAATGGGGTCTTGATTATTGGCTTGTATCCACTAATAACAGCTCGACATTTGTGCCGTATCCATGCCCACCTGCGCCTGCTGGCACACGCAGCCTTCCCGCCGCCCTGGGAGGAGGCTGGAGAGGCAGCTGTCAGTCATTATGCAGACAAGCCACGGAGAGGACTTTCCTGAGGTCGCACATGTGCGCAGGGCAGAGGTGGGCACCAGCCAACTGGGTCCGGGTTCCACCCCTCTGAGCTCTGATCTTGGGCTTTTCTGCCTTCCAGCCCCTCACACCCACGGAGAGAACTCTGGGACCCTCTCTGGGGACGTCTTCACTGCACTTCCTTAATTTGGGATCCCAGTGTTTCCTGGGGGGATCTTGGGTAGATTTCAGGGGCTTGTTAAAAACTTTTTACTTTTGTCACTCAACTCTGTGAAAAACCCTTTTTTGGCTGAGGGTGGTGGTTCAGCATGGGGCAGGCGGGAGGGGAGCTGTGCAAGTCTTGCCATAATCCCGGTGACCTTCCGTAGAGGAGAAGGTTCGCAGTGTGCCCGGCCCCCCATGGGTCTGAAGCAGTCCCACACTGTAGGCATTTTCCCATCCATGGCATCCACCCATGTGGTTGGGGGCACTGAGGACTGCCAGCCGGGAGTGAGCTCCAGGCCTCCCTCCTGGACTTGGAGTATGTGATGGATGGATTTGGATGTATGGTCAAACCACAATCACCCAAAACAGTTGATAACTTGGTTCCTTTCACCAAACTGCAATGAGAACCCACAGTGTGCTCTATGTCCTGGAGACACAGCTGAGACGAACCTACCAGTCAGTCCCTTGCCCTCATGGAGGACAGATGACAGACTCCAGACAAGTAACTGAGAAGATGTTGGGTGTGAGGCATGTGTGCAGGGTATTACAACAAGATGACACCATGGAAAGTGACCTGATGCCCACTTCAGGTGGGTTATCACAGACGCTCAACATTTAGAGGGCATCCGCACTGCAAATGGAATGTCTGAAGGAGCCAAGCATGCGAATGTCAAGGAGATGAACATTTCAGGTGGGGAGAACAACCCGTGCAAAGGTCCTGAGGAAGGAATGAGTTTGCCACGCTGAGAGAACAGAGGAGGACCAGAGCTGCTGGAATGCTGAGACCAGGGCAGAGAGGATTCTGCACGGTATGGAGACAAACCCAACTCTGGCAGGCAAAGCCAGGTTCTGAGACTGTGCTCTGCCCCTTTGCATTTGAGGCACCCTGTGGCCAGTTCATGGGTAACCCCAGCCTGACCTGTCTCCTACCATCACCATGATAAGGGAAGCTGCACTCAGCTAGGCTGCCATTTGTACATTTTATGAGCACATTTCCGTTAACTCTGTTCTCCAGCAAGCCTGGCAGATGAGACCTTCTGTCTCAATCAGATACCCTGGTTAATGGAGCATTACATCTATACCTTACATGGATCTCCCATTCTCAAAGAATTAGAAAACAATAAAATGCATTTGGCACTAAAACCTCAGTGACCATAATTTAATCTGGCTCTGATAAACACAGAGTCTCACCAGGATTTTTTGTTGCCTGAAAGTCATAATTAAGAGTATCGGTTTCTATTTGTACTGTAAATGTACAGATCTATAGGTTAATAGACATTTCTGGTAGGGGAAAATGCTGTATTGACCATCTCTTATGATCTACACCTTTTGCCAACCCAGAGAAGTTACACATACAGATGAAGACAGTTTTCTCCCTCCCACAAATGCCCGTCTTAATGAAGATGTACATTACTCTGTTTACTTGCCCTCATTCCCGTCAAAGTTTGCATTCTCGGTGTATGGCAGGCGTTTGCAGAACAACCAAATATCTCTGCACTTCACTCAAGCAAGATCTTCAGCCATATGCCTTTCCTTCAGGAAGCTGGATGATGCTTGGGAATCAGCAATCTGCTCCCGGGTCCTTCTGCCCTTGCCGGTCCATGAACTAATACAAATTTACTCCATCAGTCCCTGGTAATTAGACTCTGCCGAACTGATCTATCAGATGAATACGGCAAAGTTTAAAAGAAGCCCGAATTAATCTCACAGAGGAAAAGGGGCATGAGGCACTCCGAG
The DNA here is from genome assembly GCF_029215605.1 of Mirounga angustirostris. Taxonomy (NCBI): domain Eukaryota; kingdom Metazoa; phylum Chordata; class Mammalia; order Carnivora; family Phocidae; genus Mirounga; species Mirounga angustirostris. Next base: position 174,812,296 of record NW_026991713.1, read on the forward strand.
ACACTATTAATGTCAGGAAGGTGCAGTAAATTTTATTTTTAACATTCCATGTGGATTGATGTTCTCATTATCTATCACACTCGCATATGATAAAAAGCAAATGCGCAAGTGCCTGTTTTCCATAGAAGCGATCTTATACACTGTATTGAGGATGTGATCATTATACTTACACATTTTACAGTAATGTTTTCTTAACAGCCAAAAGTACTTTCATTTAATATTAATAAAGCAGATGTTTGGTTGAAAGTGGCTGGAAACCACATGGCTTTCCGCACGTTCGTGAGTGAGAGCGCCTCCCACTGCATCTCCCTGCCCATGGAATCTGGGGCAGCCTGCTTCAATCCCAACCCCCCATCTTTCCTCACACTCCCAAAGGAGGGTAAACTGGGGAGAGTAGAAATCCCGTTATCCAAAAGATAAGGAGGGGCTGGAAAATGGAAATGCCATTTCTGTATCCTCCGCCCCTTCACCCACACCAACTGTAATTTTGAAAGGAATTTGGAAATAGGCACCCGAACACGTGGCTTTGGCACCCAAGTCAGTCCTGGTAAAGCTTGAGGGGTGGTGCGAAAGGACAGCGCTTCTGCACAGAGCCCGAACTGCGAACACACAGGACCTGCTTGCAAACTGTTCTTGGGCCACATGACAGCATCATCGCCCATCTATGCGCCTGGCCACTCTCCCTCTCATCATAAAAAAAAAAAAAAAAAGCAGCTGGTTGGTAAGTTTCCCCTTGGCAACCTCTTGCTCAGATTTTTGAAATGTGTGGGGATGTTTTCTCTGTAATATTCTGGAAGATGCAACACTTGGCTTGTCCCGGATGACATGCCCTATAAATATAAGTGAAGACCCCGCACCGGTGATGCAGGGCCAGGGCTGGTCTTGCCTTCCAGGCAGACAAAGGCCTTATCGGGAATGCCTCCTGTACAAGCCAGGGAAGGAGTGCAAGACGAGCGCGGTGAAGCTGAGGACATGGAACCTGGAGAAATTATTTGTTGGCAGAGCCACCTTGCCGGCAATACAAACGCACAGAGTAATGGTGGGGTGAAAAGGTTGGATGCTGTCGGGCTTTGAGGAATAAGATGCGGGCAGCCCTGATCAAAACAGGGGTCCTGGAGCACCCCCGGGAGTGGCCCTGGGGGTGTGCAAAATTGAGGGATGCTTCACCGTGTTCACAAGAAGCCAAGTTGACGTCTGATTTCAGCTCAGGGCTAAACCCATCCGAACACATTACACTGCACAAAAACCTCTAATCCACAGGGACACCAAGCCCTCCGGTCAATTACCCAGATAACCTGGCCTTGGGTGGACACATTATTTGGGAATTGATTGCTTCATTTGACACCGAGCAGGGTGCCTGATGCATGACAGGCATTCGGTAATGCTTTTAATGAATGACAGAATGAGCGAATTAACGGATAGAGGGACGCCACAGTTTTCTCGGGGGTGATGAGTTAGCGCTCCCAGCAAAATGTGTGTGTAGTCAAATTGCCTTGGAAACACCCTTACGTGAGCCAGAGAGAACCGGGACAAATGTCGCCCCGGCAGGGATTCATGGCCATGTTAACAGGCCCTCTTGGGAGCTTGGCATCATTTCCCAGAGGGCCAGCTTTACACCCCCACAGGACAGTCCCGGGTCCCCGGCTGCGCCCATATGGATAGAGCCGTGGGCTGGCTGGTGTTCCGTTCCCGGCTGCACTGAGCACTCAGTCTATATGCCAGAATTCACTCTGCCCAGCCTGGGGAACAAACTCACTTCCCACCTCAAGGTGGGGCCCACGGTCCTGTGCGTTTACATCAGTATTTTCCTGTCCCGCCACACACCCCTCTTATAGATTATGCTGAGCGTGACGATTAAAGTCTAGAATTTTAAACAACTATGTGAGGCCATGGCAAGACAGAGCTGGCCGTTTGAAATCCCGACAGCTGTAAGCTTCGTTCACGCCAGGAATCGATTGCTACTCCAGGCCCCAGGCGCTGGGCGCCCATCCATACCGCGCACGGAGTCTGCAAGGCCGGGAGCTCCTTCCCCGGCTCCCAGAGAGGAGGATATGCGCGTGGTGCCAGGAAGCCCAGGGCATTTCAAGGGAATGGTGGAAAATTACGCTTGCTATCAAAAGGTAAGAATGTCTGGCCAGATGAATAATGAAATGGTCTTCAATAATCCATCGCTTTATACTTAAAATTCCAAAATGTTATAAAATGTGCAGATAGAGGATGGTCACTCTATGTTCTGGGGGACTCTACGTAGGCAGGAAGGAGCCTCCCTAGACCCTCACCGCCTTGGCCACAGGAGCACCAGTCCCACCTGGACCCCCCTTCCTTCTTGGGCCACCCCCACCTCCTCTCACGCCCCCACTGCTCTGCACACATGCTGCTATAACAGCACCACAAGCTGGGAGGCCTCACACAAGCGAAACGCAGTCTGTCACCGGCCAGGAGGCCGGAAGTCCAACCCCCAGGTGTCAGCAGGGCTGCTTCCTTCTGGAGGCTGAGGGAGAATCTGGTCTAGGCCTCTCTTCTCTCCTCTGGTGGCTTCCGACGACCCTTTTAGACTCCCCGTTCCCCTCTCTGGCCCCCTTGTCACACGGCCTCCCTCCCTGTGTGGTCACCCCACATCCAGGGCGACCTCATCTCAGGATCTTTGCCTTAGTGCCATCTGCCGAAGCCCCCATTTCCAAGTGAGGTCACATTCCTGGGCACAAAGGGCTAGGACTCGGCCATATATTTGGGGAGGTTGTTACTCCCCCCATGACGTCCATAAACACCGGGAGCGTTGAGGTTGCCAGCGCGAGTTGCTGAATCCAGTGTTGCTTCTATTGCTTCTCCATCCACATCTCATGTGACCCAGCACTCCTCTTTCGAGGTGCCCCTTCCCTCGGCCTCCAGGACCCCTGCTCTCCCTGTGGCTCTCCTCCTGCCTCCCCCCACCTCCCCCACGGGCTTCCTCATCCAAGGGGGTCTCCCCATCGTCCTCGTTGTTCAGGTCAGAAATCACGGTGGTGGCATCGGCCCCTCTCCCTCTTACGCATCCCATCCAACAGCAAGTCCTATGGGCCCTCATCTCTCTCAGATGCTGCATGAGCCTCTCGACTCGTGTCCCTCTTTCTGTCCCACTTAAATCCATTCTCAAGAGCAGCCAGCATGACCCTGTGAAAACATGTCAGCTCAAGCCAGCTCTCCACTCAAATACTCCCATGGTGCCCATTTCACTTAGAGCCAAATCCTTGTAGGGTCTACCGATCTCTCCTGGATCGGGCTTCGGATGACTTTTCTGAGCTTTACCCTCCCCCTACCCCCAACCCCTCTGCTCCAATGCACGTAGGCTCCTTCTAGTTCCCAACTACCCCCACCATACCCCTACCCCAGGGCCTTTATACTGGCTGTTCTCTCTTCCTGGAATGGTCTTTCCCTAGATACCCAAGGGGTTCCCTCCTTCACTTCCTCCAAGGCTCTGCTCCAACATTGCCTTCTCGATGAGGAACCCCTTGCCATCCTATGAAGATTACCAACTGCCCCCTAGCCCTCCTGATCTTCAATGTCCTCCACTCAAACATACCTACCCCCCCATGGATCCCAATGCCTAGAACAGAGGAGGCACTCAGCAAGTGTTTGTTGAATAAATGAAGTGGGAAAAGAATGCCATAAAAACAAAATGCTTTAATTGTAAACTACATCATATACCAAAAGGTGGTATGTGTATATAACCTTTACATATAGTTTAAAGAAGAATACACACCCAAGTACCTCAAACCCAGCTTAAAATAAAAATATGGCTGTCCATTTGAGCCCCTGTATGCCCCAAATCACAGCCCCCTGACACCCCCAAAGTTAATCACTATCCTTCATTTGCATGAATCATTCCTTTGCCTTTCTTTAATGTTTTCCGCATACGTATGTCTCCCTAAATACATGTAACACATATTCTGCATCTACATGATAGATATGATAAATATTGCTGATTCACATGTTTTAAAAATATATAGAAGTGCTGACGGTTATCGTCTCCAAATTATGGGTGACTTTTAATTTCCTTCTCATTCTTTTCTGTATTTTCGAAGCTTTTATAATAAATATATATCGCTTTTGCAACCCGCAAACAAGGAGATACACGGCCACAGATACCTGAACTGTTTCATTGTGAAACAAGAAGCACGCTGGTTTGCGAAACAAATAAATATTGTTTCCGCACTTAGGTCCCTCTAAGACTTACCCTCAAAAAAGGTTCAGATCTGTTTAATGTGGTGGAGAAGCAAATATTGCTGAAATGCATCTCGAACCGGACGTGCCCCAAGTGGCTGGCTGGGTGAGCTGCAATGAAGCAGGTGCTCTGGGTGTAGCTCTGGGCTCGGCTCTGGGAGAAGTACCTGGCGTCCAGAACTGCTGCTCCTTCCATGATTTGTGAGCCGATGTGCGTCCTGAGCGGTGACTTGTCTCTTCTATTACAAAGGACACCAACAGTCCTATATTTTTACTCCTTTCCCTCTGTCTCTCTGGGCGAGGCACTGTGTGGGGCAGGGGGCTGGGGGGTTACACCAGGCCCCCCTGCCCCACCCACCCTCACCCTTGACGTGACCTTGGACCAGCGGCCTCAGAGCCCCAGCGTCCTTCTCTGCAGCCGGCAGATGGCACCCAGAGGAACATCTGCCCTGTATGTTTCTGTTTTTCATCTTTTTCCTTAGATTCATTCTTCTTCTTTCCTCAAGGTCACCGAGCCAAACGGCCTGGACCTCTATTCTGGCTCAGGGCAGACTCCCTTTCTCCATGCCTCTGTTTGCCCATCAGTGAAATGGAAATGACACAGAATCCCAAGGCGGATGACCTGAGGGAGAACTCAGAGCAGGGGCTGCTCACCACGAGCTCTTGGTAAATGTGGGCAACATTCCTTCTACACTTTTTTCCCTCTACTATTTTGGGAGTTAGACATTCTGTTTCTAGTTTTTTAGCAGTTGCTCTTACATTTTTTAAAACATGGATACTTAACCTAACAAACCTGAAGTTAATTAGTATCTCCTGTATCGTGAAAGGTTGCCCTGAATCACCAGGATTTGGGATGCATTTCAATGCACTTTACACATCCTTATGGGCCTCCCCTACTTCTCGTGATGTATTTTACTTTTATCTTCTTATTTTTTAAGGATTTATTTATTTATCAGAGAGAGAGAGAGTGGGGGGAGGAGCAGAGGGAGAGGGAGAGAAGCAAACTCCCCGCTGAGCACGGAGCCCCATGCACAGGGCTCGATCCTATGACATGACCCCCAGACCATGACCCGAGCCAAAACCAAGACCCTGTCCTTCTAGGGCACCCATGTCCTGCTCCATGCAGTCCCAGGGTGGCACCATCCCTTGCCCCCACACAGGCTCTACAGAGGGGAGGCTGTATGGAGCACCCACCCCCCACTCCCCTGCCCTCTCTCTGGTAGGGTTGATGGTGGCTGGTAAATCCATCCTTGAACCAGCCTTACCTTGGGAGCCCAGGAAGGACAGGCACTGGGCCAGGAGCAGAGCCAAAGTGGGCAGAGGGTGGAGGGAAGGAGACCATAGGCACTCGGAGTCAGGCTGGAAGCTACGTTTTTAACACAGGCTGCTTCCATTCCACAGAAGCCAGGAACCACAGGTGCTCACCCATAAGAGCCAATCAGGGCTGAAGGCACCTTCTACAAGGATGGAAATGTTCCATATCTGCTTTCCCCAGTACCGTAGCCAGGAGTTACCATGGCTCTTGAGGACTTGAAGGTGGCTAATATGACTGAGGAAATGAATCTTAACTTTTATTTAATTTTACTATAAATAGCTGCATGTGGCCGGTGGCCGGTGGATAGTCAAGCAGCACGAAGCCCCACTCCTCCTTCCCATCCCGTGCAGCGCACAAACAGCAGGCTGACATTTTACATTTACCTCCGGGGTGGGCCGCTCAAGAGCGAGCAGCCTCAGGCTGCATCAGTGATGAATGAGCAGCCACAGCTGTGAGATCAGGCCTCAGCCCCTCCAGGTTCCTGGAACCCCAGGGGAGAAGGATGCCTCCTTCTCTCTCAGGCAGGCGGGCTGGGCCAGGCCAGGGCAGACAGGGGCCACCAGGGCAGGCCTCGTCCCAGCCATGGCACAGACCTCTGCCCTCCAGGTATGGGTGGCAGAGTGGCCTGCCTTGCCCTCCCCACTGGCTGCATCTGGCCCCAGATGGGAGCCCCATGACTGGCCCCAAGGGTGTTCCCACCCCCTGAGTGCCACAGCCAGCTGGAATTGTCCAAATCCTCTAAGGTGGCAATAAAGAGGCAATAAAGAGGCCAGGAAGGCAGCAGTGGAATCCAACCCCGGCTGGAAACGAGGAGAGTAGAGACACTCCCCCCACTGCTGTGAGACCTTGGTGGGAGAGATGGGAGGACACTTCTGCCATCTTTAGTTACAGAGCCTGTGGTCTGGACAGGACCATCTGAGAGGCACCAGTAACCCCCCGCAGTGTCTTAGAGCAGAACTGAGATAGGATTCAAGGCAAATAGTTTTTTGGGAGGTGACCCCAAAACCCAGGAAGCACCATGAGAAGCAGGGCAGGTGTTTTAGACTGAATTACGTCCCCACGAAATTCTTATGTTGCCGTCCTAACCTGCACTGTGTGCCCGTATTTGGAGATTGGGCCTTTCGGGAGATAATTAAGGTTAAATGAGTTCATAAGAGGGGGACCCTGATCGAATAGGACTGGTGTCCTTGTAAGAAGAGGGAGAGGGGCGCCTGGGTGGCTCAGTCGGTTAAACGTCCGACTCTTGGTCTCAGCTCCGGTCTTGATCTCAGGGTGGTGAGTACAAGCCTCACGTTAAGTAGGCGCCCAGCATGGACCCTACTTAAAAAAGAAGAGGAAGAGACACCAGAGCGCTTGTTCTGTTTCTCTCTGTCTGTCTCTCTGTCTCTCTCTGTCCAGGAGCAGAGAGGAGGCTGTGTGGACACAGCAAGAAGGGGGCCTTCTGCAAGCCAGGAGAAGAGCTTTCACCAGGAACCAACCCTGCAGATGCCTTCATCTTGGACTTTCAGTCACCAGAACTGTGAGAAAATAAAATTCTATTGCTTAAGCCACCCAGTTTGTAATTTTCGTCACAGTAGCCTTCACAAACTAATACAGGAAGGAAGGCGGCTAATAAGGGCTATATTGTCAAGCCACCGAGCCAACATTTCCTCTGCCCTAAATCACCCAGGGCTGGGTACCAGACAGCGAGTGACCACCCCGTGGCTCAGAGCCCACTCACATTGTTCAAACCAGCCAGTCCTAGGCTGTTTCCCCTGCCTCGCCCTACCTCCTGACCCACCCAGAGCCCCGAGCTGACTCTGCTGTGCTCAGCGCCGCTGGGAAACACACTTAGCAGGTGCAGGGAGTAGACGGGGCGGCTGGGCTCTAACCAGGAGCCCAGGAACAGGGCCGCGCTGGGAGGAGAGGGGAGGCTGAGGCAGGTTACGTAAGACGGGGAGGCTCACGCACATTTGTAGGCTTGGGGGAAGGGTCTGGGAGGGCGGGCCAGATGGCGCATGTCCCCTTGGGCGCCCTCCCACACAGGCTGTGACGATGCTTCCCCGAAGACCATCAGTAAATGACTAAAGGTCGACATCAATCCACAGACCTGAGGTCCATTTTATTTCTGACTCCTGTCTTTCCTAGGAGTTGCTCTGGATGTTGTTGAGAAGGTGACCCCTGGGCCCTAATAAAAATAGCAGTCTAGGGGCGCCTGGGTGGCTCAGTTAGTTAAGCGACTGCCTTCGGCTCAGGTCATGATCCTGGAGTCCCTGGATCGAGTCCCGCATCGGGCTCCCTGCTCGGCGGGGAGTCTGCTTCTCCTTCTGACCCTCCTCCCTCTCATGCTCTCTGTCTCTCATTCTCTCTCTCAAATAAATGAATAAAATCTTTAAAAAAAAAAAAAAAAATAGACTCCCCGCACCTGCAAAATGTTTTGCCAACGTGCTTTTCCCGCTGGTAGCTTTTCCCACCCTGGCCAGCCACATGTGGGTCCCTGATCACGGGGCTGTTCCCCATTTGCAGAGAAGGGGGTCGGAAGGACACCCTTTGAGGGTGGGGCAGTGGCCTGTCCCCACAGAGGCCGTGATTCTGGCTTGTGCGGTGCAGGGAGACAGCGGACAAGGACAGGGCAGAGGCAGGCACTCTCTTGACAAGAGGCTTTTTTTTCCTTCAGAGGAGCGTCTCTTCGAGAAGATTTCTCTTCAAAAGACGGAGGCACATCTGAGACGTTCTCTTCCCCCACTACAAGGCCATAAATTTTCCTCGCCAGTCTCCACTCCTACCCTGTGAGTTACAGCAGCTTCTTGGTCATTTATTATTCATCATTATTACGGTGACATATTCAGTCGTTTAATTCACTGTCTCCAAGCGCAGACTTCATCTCGTTCCTTAAATGCTCACCCGGCTGGAATTTCTTCTGTCAAACTCCTGGCCCTGCTCTGGCCTTATCTTTCCCCAAACAGGCATGATCATTTAGAACTTTATTGGCGATCTCATAAAAAAGCCCTTCAGAAACAATCAGGGCTTCGATCTATCACCGATCACTTAGCACTTAAGGGAGGACACCAGAGGATGACATGAAAATGCCCCATCTTGAGGCGCCACGGAGGAAGTTCAAGGTGCCACCGCCACAGTCCCTCCTGGGTCAGAGGAGGCATCAGATACGTCCCTTGGCTCCCGAGGGATGCCCTGACTGCCACATCTGTGGAACGCCTGAGAAGGGTGGAGGATGAAAGCTAAGACCGTGGATTCCCTCAGGGAGGCAGCAGGCTGTTGGCTCGCTGGGAGGGACGGTGAGTCCTCAGACCCTCTGCAGTCACTCCTGCTGGGGCCCCCACGGCCCACTCACCCTGTTCCCACCCACACGCTGCCTCCTACTTACTGCCCAGAGGGACCTCTGCTGTGGACCCTGACCTTCACTCCCTCAAAACTTGCCTGCCCTATTTCTGTGCCTTTTAGGGACCTGCCTCCTCTCACTGATCTAAGGCAGTGCTGCCCGATAGGACATTCTGCGGTGATGGAGACATTCTCTAACCTCACTGACCAACAGGTAGCCACCCGGCTGTATGTGGCTACTGAGCACTTGAAATGTGCAATTGCAGTTGCAATCAACAACAGCATTTTTAACCTTATTTAATTTTAAGTTAAAAGTCAATAGCCACGGGCGCCTGGGTGGCTCAGTCGTTAAGCGTCTGCCTTCGGCTCAGGTCATGGTCCCGGGTCCTGGGATCGAGTCCCACATCGGGCTCCCTGCTCCGCGGGAAGCCTGCTTCTCCCTCTCCCACTCCCCCTGCTTGTGTTCCCTCTCTCGCTGTGACTCTCTCTGTCGAATAAATAAATAAAATCTTTAAAAAAAAAAAAAAAGTCAATAGCCACATGCGGCCGGTGGTGACCGATTGGAGAGGCAGGGCTAACGGGGGGCTTATCTGTTCGTGAGGCACGTCGACTCTCCCAGAAAACAGTCATAGTTAACACCAAGTTCCTGACAGGTGCTAGGCATGATGTTAGGTGTGCTCTGTGCCTCACCCCATTTCATTTTCATGGTAACCACGTGAGGTGGGTATCCTTAGATGCCATCTTGCAGACAATAAGACTAAAACTCGGGGAAGGTTAAGTCACATTACTGAGAAGAGATTCAGATTCGGGCAGTCCAGAGTGGAGGCTAGGAGAAAGGGGGCAGGCTTTCTCCAGGCCCCAGGGGTCTGTGTGATAGGCTGGGCTCTGTGGCATATCTCACCTCGCTGGGCCCCAGGAGCAAGAGGACACAGGGCTGTCCAATGTCCTTCCGCCATCTCTGGGTGGCTAGGAATATTACTGTCCTTTCTCTGGTTAAAGAAAGCTTGACACTCCTCCCAGGACAGGATGGCCCACCCCAGCTGGGGTCTCGCTTTACCCTCTTTCCCGTGAGCCTCAAACAAGAGGAAATGTTACAGCAGCAGGGATTTAGGTTAGCCATGAAGGGTACTTTGCAGGCCCTGGAGTGAACTTCAAGGGAGACGACACAGCTCCGTCTTTGAAGAACCATAAAAGCAGCACAGCTTTCTGCCTGGGATCATGATGACAGGGTTCTGTCCAGAGGCAAGGGGAGGGCCAGACGACCCCCCACAATGCTCCCTCAGAGCCTGTAACCTTTTTCTATGAAAACTGCTATTTGTCATTAAAATCCCTCTGTACGTTACTGGAGGAAAGGCAATATGGAGCAAGATTTAAAGAAATAACTCTGGGACTAATGGGGGGCCCCTCTCACATAGATTGATTCTCCTCGAATACATCCCTTCTGTGTTAACCCTTGGTTTCTGCTCCTCTTCTCAGGAAAAGTCTGCTTCTCCCTCCCATGAATAGCTTTGTCTCCCTCACACTCTCTGAGTCTTACGATAAGAAGCCGTTCCAGCAAATGCTGCTGTTGGGACTAATGGTCTGTCCTTCCTGCACTGGCTGGAACATTCTCTGTTCCTGGGTCTGAGACTCCCCTACCCGCAGGAAGTGACGTGGGGCTTGCTTTTCTGATCAGATGCTCCATCCCTAAAACAGAACAAAACTTCCATCACCCTCATGCTCTCTTCCAACTCATTGTGGGGGGGATGTCAGGTGTCGCCAGGCAACCAGCTGTTCTGCTCTCTCCCCACCCCAGAAAGCAGCCAGGTCACCAGCACGCGAGTCTAGAAGCAGCTTTACATTTTCCTTCCAATTCCTTTTTCTTTTTTTTTTTTTTAACCACCACTACTTTTGTTCCTCTAAGATCAGTCTCTCCATTGCTTTTTCCCCAATCTTGCTAACTGGATGAAAAAGAGAGATCCCTCATCCATTTGCCGCAGGATTACACAGATCCACACTGCATGTAGATGTGCAAAGTGTAGCTTCTTTATTCCTCTACAAATAATATCTACACAATAATCCGATCTTCCTCCCAGGCCCCCACCCGGTTTACAGCTGGAGGAAGGGGTGGGGAGAGAAGAAAACAAAATGCAGGGCAATGCAGTCAATATACATCCTTCCATAACCTAATAGTTTCTTTATTCTCTTCAGGGTTCCTCTGCCTTCCAGTCATCAACAGCCCCCCGCCCCCGGCAGCTCCCTCAAGATTGTGTCCCAGCCTGTGTGGATGGTGGGTGGTTTTATGACCTCATGGCACTAGGGTGAAGGGGCCCTGGCCTTGGATGAACATGTGGCTGGTGTCTCCTGAGAAGGACGGGCTACACAATTTGCAGAGCTCAGTGCCAAAGGAAATTATGAGGTGCTTTGTTCAAAAATGGCTAAGAATTTCAAGAAGGTGACAGTGGAGCATTAAACCAAGCGAGAGCCCATCTAAGCGCAGGCCCTGTGACCTGCACAGGCCCATAGAATTGGCCCCACCCCTGGTGTTCATGTGCAGACCTGCCTCTTGTTAAAGTCTATGGCCGGGTGAAGGCGGTTGGAGTCTGTTCTCCTGAGACTTGGTCAGAGCTGCTCATGACTCTGGCCTTTCTTACCTCTGGGAGGGGTGCTGGGTCCCATCCCCCACCAGGGCACAGGAGGTTGGCCCTACAGCCCTTTGATATGGAGCCCACAAGTCCCAGACCCAGAGATCCCAACCTCAGTCCAATTGGGAAGCCCACCCACCTCATCCCTGTCCCAGGAATGTGGGTACTTCCAATCCTGCCCCCATCACATAGAAACACGGGCACTTGGAGGAGCTGGACTCGGGGCTTCCCTCTTCCTATGGTGGGGAAGGAAGGCTGGGAGGCCACCTGTCCCCACCCGCACCCAGAATCCTAAAAAGGAAGTATAACAGAGGCCCCTATGTAATGCATCACCCATATGGGCCCCAAGCCTACGGAGAGACGTTTATGACAGGCTCAGTACCCCTGTCCCCATGTCCCTCTTACTGCATGAGCCACTAAGCTCAAAGGGACAGACTCCCTCTGATTCAGTCCACCAGGCCGGCTTCTTGATCTACTAAAGGGGAAGCTGAAGTAATTTCAAGAACCCTTACCTCTCTTGACCAAACCTAGCTTCCTTAATCTTGCTGCAGACTTAAAAATCTTATTTCGTGCATCAAAACTGATATTAGCTTTCTTCCTTTTTGCAGGGCTGGTATAACTGCCTTAATCCCCCACTCTGTCTCCCAGGAAACTGAAATGGTTTTGTGTCCACATCGCATGAGTCTTGAGCGGTCAGTGGACCAATTTCATAAGATCAAGTGCCAAAGGACAGAGAGTGTGGCCCCATGGCTCACACATGGCAGAGAGACCCACCCTGCCTAGTTGAGGTCCCTGTGCTAGAGAGGCAAGGGCGGGAGATTCAGAGGTTTCCCCCCTTTCAGGTGAAATTTGAAGGAGAAACAAGTGTGAATTTTGCAAAGGTGAGTGGAGATGAACAGGTGCAAGAAAATGGGAGGGGGGAGGGGAGACACCCACCCTGGATTAAAGGGGCAGTCCCCAGCTCCTGCTCATTTTGCCACAGCGGGGAATGCTGGTCCACTAAGGTTTTTACAGATTTTTTACGTTTTTAATGTTGACAATTCATTCGATTTTTTAAAAAATAATAAAACTGTGTGGTACATCATGTAGGAACCAAACAAAGCATGTTTTCTGGTTGAACCCAACCACTAAAAGAATGGAGGGAAGACTGGATACTGGGAATTGGGGGGTGGGGTGAGACCAGAGGGGCAGATCTTGCAGGATTATGTTGTATTCTGAGAGAAATGTGTTCCCACCACTGGGAAGCCGTGACATGGTCTCAAACAAGGCAAAGTCACCACCAGAATTGTGTCTTGAAGAGACCCCTCTGGTTGGCGCATGGAGCCTGGCTTGAAGGAGAGAAAGTGGACATGGGAAGACCAGTTAGGAGGACAGAGCTGAGGATGAGGTGGCAGTGAGCAAGGAGAGATACTTAAAAGGTGACACTGGTGAGCCTTAGAGGTAGACAATCATTAAATAAGCCAAGAATTGATTCCCTGGCATAAGCCAAAACTACGAGTAAGATCAACTCAGGAACTGGCAAGATGCGGACCAATGGAAACTCTGGTTCACTGCGGATGGGAACGTACAATGGTACTCCCACCTTGGAGAACAGTCCGACACTTTCTTTGAGAACTTAAACATGCTTCTACCATGTGAGCCATTCTTTTCATTTCTAGGCATCTACCCAAGAGAAACGAAGCTCCCACATGTCCCCACAGAGACTCAAACACGTGTCCACAGCCGCTTCATTCACAATAGCCAGAAGTTGGAAACAATCGAAACGTCCATCAATGGGTGAGTGGATACAGAAATGGTAGTGTGTCCATCCAATGGAACACTATTCCCCAATTACTCATAGATAACCACGTAAATCAGTCTCACCTCATTCTACTGAGTGAAAGAAGCCAGGCAAAAGAATACATGCAATATGACTTCATTCTACAAAATGCAAATGAATGGAAAGACCTATCAGTGGTCACCTGGGGGTGGGAGGGTGAGAGGTGAATTTCAAAGGGCCGTTAGGAAACTGTGGGAGGCAACAGAAATTTTTATCTTGAGTGTGGTGATGGTTTCTATGTATATATCAAATTGTACAGTTTAGCACACTTCAATTATATCTCAATAAAATTGGAAAAACATTAACTCAAGGAACCAGAATAAAACATTCTGAGGAGAGCCCCACCTCCACATTGGCTCTGCATTTCTGCCTCTTTTAACCCAATTTCTAATTTTAGACAGAAAATAAAAAAGTGGGGGGAGACACCAAAGTGAGATCTCACTTTAGAAAGGTGTTGAAAATATATTAAACACTGAGATTTACCATAATAAATTAAATGAATAATCTTGGATCTCTCTCATCAAATGTTAAAAAAAATTTTTTTTAATTAGCAAGTACAGAGAAAACTAACATGAGCTAATAATTTTAAGGAATCTATCCTATTATGTTCTAATGAGTGGTTTTTTAAAATTTGATTTTATTTTTCTAATGGAAGTTTTTATTTCCAAGACTTCATAAAGGGGCTTTCCGATTACATGTTTTTAAAGTACAATTTGAAGAGAACAAGTCAGCTTTTAAACAATTATATAATGATGTTCCCACAGGGCACAAACTTGGAAACTAACCGGTCCTTAGATTCAGTTCCTGTCTGTTTCTTGTTTATTGTGAGGCCGGGGACAAGTCCCCGTGCCTGCCAGAGACTTGGTTTCTCCATGTGGAACACAGAACTAAAAACCCTCTCACCTCCAGTAGCACAAACTATGAAGACTGAACAAGGATTTCCTCCTTCTATAGTGGTAGCTGATAATTATTAGATTTTATACTCAGTCCTAAAATTGCTGTCTCCCAAAAGGATATTTGAAAGGAGGAAATTGCAATGCTCATTCCCTTCGTTCAATTCTGAATGTTGATCATACAATGAACTGGATGCTTCTGGATGCATCGTAAAACGTTCTCAAAACAATCCCACTTTTCGTTCCTCACCTGCCAGGGAGCTGAACTGCAGCTTTATGAAATATGACGTGAGTCCTCTTTTATAGCCAGGCATTCATCTTCAGACTCCTTGGCATATGAGTCCCTCCAAGTCATTTTATTATTTCCAAGAAACTGTAACTGAGCTTTTTTATATACCTTCTGTTGTCATAAGAGTGATCACACATAAAGCATGTCAACCAAATATGAGAAAGGCATCCTTCATGTAGTTTACGGTTTCCTTGAGACAACCACTCTCTGGGCCTGGTCAGCTAACAGCTTTGAAAGGGTACTGAATGTGGCTTTTAAGGAAACTAAACCTGGGACCTGTAGAAGGTCCTTCCTTGGTCAGTTCAGCCAGCAGTCTGGGGTCCCCCCAAAGCTACTCCTAGCAGATGGGGGCCTGGTGGGCCCCACCCAGGCCTGCAGCTGCTGCCGGGTGAGCCAGGGTGCTGAGCTTGGGCTAGATGGCTAAGGACCAGCTTTCCCTCTGTTCCCCACCCCACCCCCACCTGAGGTTCCAGTCCAAGATTTCAACCCCAAGGTCGCCTCCCCCTTTCCTCTCTCATCTTGTTCCAATGAGGCAGACCTGGTTCCAGCTTGCCTTCCTGGGCCTCAATTTCTCAGTCTTTAATATGGGGATAGAAAATATGCCAGAGCATCAGGGAAATCCAAATCAAAACCTCAATGAGATACCACCTCACACCAGTCAGAATGGCTAAAATTAACAAGTCAGGAAATGACAGATGTTGGCGGGGATGCGGAGAAAGGGGAACCCTCCTACACTGTTGGTGGGAATGCAAGCTGGTGCAGCCACTCTGGAAAACAGTATGGAGGTTCCTCAAAAAGTTGAAAATAGAGCTACCATATGATCCAGCAATTGCACTACTGGGTATTTACCCCAAAGATACAAACTACTGGGTATTTACCCCAAAGATACAAAAGTAGGGATCCGAAGGGGTACGTGCACCCCGATGTTTATAGCAGCAATGTCCACAATAGCCAAACTGTGGAAAGAGCTAAGATGTCCATTGACAGATGAATGGATAAAGAAGATGTGGTATATATATATATATATATATATATACATATACATACATACATACAAAACGGAATATTATGCAGCCATCAAAAGGAATAAGATCTTGCCATTTGCAACGACGTGGATGGAACTGGAGGGTATTATGCTGAGCGAAATAAGTCAAACAGAGAAAGACATGTATCATATGATCTCACTGATATGAGGAATTCTTAATTGTAGGAAACAAACAGGGTTGCTGGAGTGGGGGGCGGGGTGGGAGGGATGAGGTAACTGGGTGATAGACACTGGGGAGGGTACATACTCTGATAAGCGCTGTGAATTGTGCGAGACTGTTGAATCTCAGATCTGTACCTCTGAAACAAATAATGCAATATATGTTAAGAAAAAAAAAAGAAGAAGATAGCAGGAGGGGAAGAATGAAGGGGGGAAATCTGAGGGGGACACGAACCATGAGAGAGGATGGACTCTGAACAACAAACTGAGGGTTCTAGAGGGGAGGGGGGTGGGAGGATGGGTTAGCCTGGTGGTGGGTATTGAGGAGGGCACGTTCTGCATGGAGCACTGGGTGTTATGCACAAACAATGAATCATGGAACACTACTTCTAAAACTAATGATGTAATGTATGGTGATTAACATAACAATAAAAAATTTTTTAAAAATTTAAAAAAGAAAATACCCCAGAGCGAATTTTTTGCTTTTTGTTTTTCAGTAAGGATCAAATCAGATGGCGGCGGCAAACACTCTTTGTAAATTACCCAGAGGTGCGCTGTTATTGTCATTATCATTCCTGCTTTGCATCAGGGAGCCCCAGGCCCGGCGGCGTGCATATGAACAGCTTATGTTTGCCACTGGGTCCCCGCAGAAGCGCCACTCCCGGGAGCCGGCTCAGCCCAGAACTGAAGAAATCATCCACCGACTCAGTGAGCGCCGGCCTCCCCCTAGATCTCCCGCCTCCTAAAGGGACGGCCCGAATCCCCCAAAAGTTATGAAAAGTAATTTTAGTTTCATTAATTCTGGAAACAAGCAAGTGCAGAGGGAGAAGGAAGATGACGACCCGAATTAAAGGACAAGGCAGAAGGGGCCGAAGTACCTGGGGGCGTGAGGGTGCGGGGACCCCAGACTCCCGCACAGACGCGGATAGCCCGACGGAACTGGAGGGGTGGGGTGAGGCCTGGGATGCGGAACCCAGAACCGAGGCGGCGCCCGCAGGACCGGAGTGGCGCAGCGCCTAGGACGGGGGCGGGGCGCAAGAAAGGGGGCGGGGTCACGGGAGGGGGGCTGGGCCCGCGGGAAGGGGATGGAGCGCAGGGAAGGCGAGGAGCGCACAGGACGGGGGCAGGGCGCACAGGAAGGGGCGGGGCCCGCCGGACGGGGGTGGAGCGCAAGGACGGGGGCGGGGCCCACGGGAAGGGGGTGGAGCGTAGGGAGGGGGAGGAGCGCACAGGACGGGGGCGGGGCGCACAGGAAGGGGCGGGGCCCGCGGGACGGGGGTGGA
Organism: Mirounga angustirostris; assembly: GCF_029215605.1. NCBI lineage: Eukaryota > Metazoa > Chordata > Mammalia > Carnivora > Phocidae > Mirounga > Mirounga angustirostris. Next base: position 174,829,241 of record NW_026991713.1, read on the forward strand.
GCGCAAGGACGGGGGCGGGGCCCATGGGAAGGGGGTGGAGCGTAGGGAGGGGGAGGAGCGCACAGGACGGGGGCGGGGGGCACCGGAAGGGGCAGGGCTTGGGCAGGGAGTAGAGGGAGGATGGGGCAAAGATGGGGCCCAGCCGCAGGGTCCACCCCTGGGGTTAGTTGGAGGATGCCTGGCTGCCACTACCTACAGCCTCCAGGATGACAGAGTTATCCAGAGAAAGAAACAAGGGCAAGAACATGGGCAAGAGTTGGCGGGGATGCGGAGAAAGGGGAAACCTCCTACACTGTTGGTGGGAATGCAAGCTGGTGCAGCCACTCTGGAAAACAGTATGGAGGTCCTCAAGAAGTTGAAAATAGAGCTACCCCAGGACCCAGCAATTGCACTACTGGGTATTTACCCCAAAGATACAAAAGTAGGGATCCGAAGGGGTGCGTGCACCCCAATGTTTATAGCAGCAATGTCCACAATAGCCAAACTGTGGAAAGAGCCAAGATGTCCATCGACAGATGAATGGATAAAGAAGATGTGGTATATATATACAATGGAATATTATGCAGCCATCAAAAGGAATGAGAGCCTGCCATTTGCAACAACGTGGATGGAACTGGAGGGTATTATGCTGAGCGAAATAAGTCAAACAGAGAAAGACATGTATCATATGATCTCACTGATATGAGGAATTCTTAATTGCAGGAAACAAACTGAGGGTTGCTGGAGTGGGGGGTGGGGTGGGAGGGATGAGGTGACTGGGTGATAGACACTGGGGAAGGTATGTGCTCTGGTAAGCGCTGTGAATTGTGCGAGACTGTTGAATCTCAGATCTGTACCTCTGAAACAAATAATGCAATATATGTTAAGAAAAAAAAGAAGAAGAAGAAGGTAGCAGGAGGGGAAGAATGAAGCGGGGGAAATCGGAGGGATAGACGAACCATGAGAGACGATGGACTCTGAAAAACAAACTGAGGGTTCTAGAGGGGAGGGGGGTGGGAGGATGGGTTAGCCTGGTGGTGGGTATTGAGGAGGGCACATTCTGCATGGAGCACTGGGTGTTATGCACAAACAATGAATCATGGAACTCTTCATCTAAAACTAATGATGTAATGTATGGGGATTAACATAAGAATAAAAAAAAAGAACATGGGCAAGAACATGTCAGGTGGAGGGAATGGCATATCCAAGTGTTATGAGTTGAATTGTGCCCCCCAAATTTCGTATGTTGAAGTCCCACACCCCAGCGCCTCAAAATGTGACCGTATTTGGAAAGAGGTTCGTTGCAGATGTAATTAGTTAAGATGAGATCATTAGTAGGGGTCCTAATTCAATATGACCTGTGTCCTCATTCTGGGAAAATGGGGACACAGTGATGCTCACATACATTACATCATTAATTTTTTTTGTTTTGTTTTGTTTTTAATTTTTTTTATTCTAATCCCCATACATTACATCATTAGTTTTAGATGAAGTGTTCCATGATTCATTGTTTGTGCATAACACCCAGTGCTCCATGTAGAATGTGCCCTCCTCAATACCCACCACCAGGCTAACCCATCCTCCCACCCTCCTCCCCTCTAGAACCCTCAGTTTGTTTTTCAGAGTCCATCGTCTCTCATGGTTCGTCTACCCCTCCGATTCCCCCCCCTCCCGCTACCTTCTTCTTTTTTTTTTCTTAACGCTATGTCAAGAGACACAGAGAGAAGACAGCCATCTACAAGCCAAGGAGAAGGGTCAAGAACAGATTCTCTCTCACAGCCCAGACACTGACCTTGGACTGCTGGCCCCCAGAACCGTGAGCTAATAAACCCATGTTGTTTGACCCACCTGGTTTTGTTACAGCAGCTCTAGCAGATGAGTTCACCAAGTCACAGAGGCCTGAATGAAAGGGCATGGTGTGCAGGACTGTGGACCGTTTGTAGCCAAGTAGGGAGCAGGAGTGGTACTGATGAGGCGTGGGGGTGGGGCGCTCAGAGCCACGTTCAGGAGTTTAGGGTTCGTCTCGGGTCAGTGGGGAGACAAGGAGGCCTTCTAGCCAGCAGGGAAATTGGTCAGTGTGGGCTTCAGGACCCACTGTGGCTGCAGACTGGAGGAAGCTGCTACCGCCACCTACCCAAGAGACGGAGTTCACGGACAAGGGGTGGTGGGAATTGGGCAGTTCCAGGCATTTGTGGGCCTCCTGGTCAGCAGGACTCCTGGGGGCTCGCAGCGGGGAGGCATGTATCAGTCACACACGCTGGGCGGCTGAACCTACAGACGTTTATTCTCTCACAGTCTAGAGGCTGGAAGTCCAAAATCAGGGTGTCGGCAGGGTTGGCGTGTCCTGAGGGCTCTCTCCTCGGCTTGCGGATGGACGTCTCCTCCCCGTGTTCTCACATGGTTGTCCTTCTGTGTGTGTCTGCGTCTTAAACTCCTCTTTTTGTAAGGACACCAGTTATGGGGGGTGAGGGCTACCCTAATGACCTCATCGTAGCTTTTCAATCCAAATGTACATGTATTGAGCCCATATTAAATGGGACAGTTAAGAAATGACCCTCTCCCCAGCTCCTATTTCTTGCTGATTCACTTGCTTTCTACAATCATGCAAACTTCTATAACGTGCTTACGTACAGAAGCTCAGACTCCCCAGAAAGCGGTGGGTAACGCAGCCCAGGTGAGTGGCCGTCATTTGAAGCTTGCATGGAGCTTGAGTTGTGGCTTCCTATGGAGGCACCAGGCTGGCGCCCCAGTCATGGGCTCTGTGGAATGAACAGCCTTGACATCTGCATGATCTTGACTCACAAGGTGTGAATGGAATTGAAATCAGCCGTGGTCCCAGTGGCTTCTCCCCACAAAGCTGGGGGTGGTTGGCTTTGCATCAGTAGAGAATTCGAATGCCTGTGTGTGTCTTTTTCTTTTTTTCTTTTTTGAGAGAGCACGAGTGGGGGTAGGGACAGAGAGTGAGGGAGAGAGAGCTGTCTATTCCTTTTTTTTAAATTTATTTATTTGAGAGAGCACACCCAAACGGGGAGGGGCAGAGGGAGGAGAGAGAGCTGTCTGTGTCCTTTTTTTTAAGATTGATTGATTTGAGAGAGAGAGCACACGGGGGAGGAGGGGGAGAGCCGAAACCAAGAGTGAGACACTCAACCGACTGAGCCACCCAGGCGCCCCTGTGTGTATTCTTTAAACATGTGTCAGTGGCTTACTCCAGGGATGGTGTGAGCAAAGTCACAACTAGGGCAAACGGGCCTTCTCGAGTCAGCATGGTGCCGGCGGGGAGCACAGAAGGCTCTAGAAGGAAGACAGGCCCTAGAGGATGCTAGACAGGGAGCCCTGCTGGGCTTTAATAGAATCCTCAGCTCCACATCCCTGAAGGCTGCATTCCAAGCTGGTTGTCTGCCTCATTTTATGTACCTCTTTATTTTTTATTTATTTTTTAAGAAAGAGAGAGTATGAGCCAGAGGAGGGGCAGAGGGAGAGAGAGAGAATCTCAAGCAGGCTCCACGCTCAGCGAGGAGCCCCATGCGGGGCTCAGTCTCACAACCCTGAGATGATGACCTGAGCCAAAATCAAAAGTCAGTCGCTTAACCGACTGAGCCACCCAGGCACCCCATTTATGTACTTCTTTAAAGACCCTATCTCCAAATACAGACACATTCTGAGGTATTGGGGTTTAGCACCCCAGTATATGAGTGGGGGGAGACACAGTTCAGTCCATAATGAAGGGATACCCATATTTTGTTGCAGTTTGCATTCAAAGCCCATGGCTTGCTGTGACACCCAGAAGAACCCAGCACAGGCCGGCCGCTCCCCCAGACTGGCCCTCGCAAGGCCAGTTTTTCCTGGGAACTTGTTTTTGTCTGGGTTCAGCCTTCCCAGCACGCTCAGGAATCTAATTTTCATTCATTCGAGTGAATTTATCGAGCTGGCTCCGCACCAGACGTTGATTTTCTGGGCACAGCGAAATGGCTCCATCTGTCTTGGGGGTGAACTGGCACCAACCAAGTTCAAAGAAAGTGATAAATAAAAAACCACAATGCCAATTTAGTGATTTGCCCTGTGAGATAACAGCCACCGGGCATGCAATTGATAGGCCCCAGCCTCTCTCCCTCAGGTGACCTCCAACGAGAGCCAGATGACCACTGGGGGCCACTTTGGGTGGGCAGACTCTTGCAGGCTAACCACACTTTCTTGGCTAGCAGGCAGGCCTCCTGGAGAATGACTGATGCCCCCACATTTGCCTGAGTAGCCTGGAGTCAGAACAAGGAGAGTGAGGAAAACTTGAGCAGGGGCTTTGGGCCCACACAGCCTGAGGCTCTCTCTCTCCCATGCCAGGGATCAGCCCTGGCACGCGGGCTTCGATGCCTTAGCCAAGATGCCTCCTGCCCTGTCCCCGCTGGACGGCCCTGCCCACAACTGTCTCCAGGCCCTGGCTTACCAGTACCCCGCCCCTTTCTACGTGATCTACTTCCAAACAGTATAATTCAATTGGCCAGATTTCCATTGACTAAAGTTGCGGAGCTCTGCCAGGCTACCTCCAGGAATGTGCCCCCGAATCCCAGAATTCTGGGTGTTTCCAAAGCCTCTAGCCTCTCACTCATTCACAGACCCTGGGTCCCCCCACAGAGGCAAATCCCAGGCAGGGCAGAGATGTAACTTCTCTGGGCAGAGGTAGATTTTCGGTAAAGCTAAGGGAGCTCCAGCGTCAGGACCTCCTGTTTGCTTGGGCCCCGGTGAGAGCTGGAAGATCCTGGGAGTCATAGAGCATTCTAGGTAGAGAGAAAAGCCAGGAAATCAGCAAACATGTCTAGTAACTTGCCTAAAGAGATGGCAGAAGAAAGGCACCTGAATTCCCAGGGCTCTAAGACTTTGTGGTGATTTCCTTTCTCGTTCTAAATAAATATTCATTTTCGTACCTAAGTTTGTATTGTATTTATGTATTCTTTTTCTCAAAGGGAATCCCTCAACTGATCAGAGCTTTGCTCTCTCAAACCCCGGATCCACTCCTGCTTCTTTGCCTTGAGTCCTCAGTCCAGAACGGTGCTGGGGGCAGGGGAGTGCCCCTCGAAGACAGACAGCTCCCTACCTTCCCGACTCACAGAAGCAGGCCCAATAGGTAGGTTGAAATGATGACCCAGAGGAAGAATCTGGCAATTTTTGGCATAGAGCCTTCGGTGTGTAAAGGAATATTGGATCTGAGCTCTGCCTGCACAGTGAAGAATACCCACTATCCCCTGGGCCACCCTCAAGGGGACCACCACTGTTGGGAATACCCACTTGGCTGGTGCCTTCATTTCATTGAAGGGAGAGACTTGTCTCTCTTAATAACACATGCCTTCGTGTTATTTTCCAGGGACATTTTTAAGCTTACAAGAAAGAAAAAAAAACTTTGAAAATGGCTTTAAACGTTAAATCACGAATTTTTGTCCTCCCCCTCGAATTCAAAATAATGTATTTTTGCAAACGACAGAAACATCAGACATCTTCCCTCAGTCATCTGTCTGTCTGACAGACACATTTTTAGGGACAGGCGACTGCAGTGCTTAATTTACATCTTTGTGTGTTTTAATGAGCTTTGTACCATTATTTTGATCTGGGAGTTGCTGCGCGGCTCTGCATCTCTCATTAGTCTGGTTGTTTGTCACCTTCTTACCTGTGGAGAGCTCTGCCCCTACCCTGTGCTTTGTTTTGTACCTGCTGGCTCCCTCCCCACCCCACCCCCATGTAAGCTGGGCCCCATATGGGAGTTCTTGGGGCGCCAAATCCTCCCTTCATTCAGGATAAAGTCTGTCACATACGGGGCGTGAGCGGGAGGTGCATTAGCCAGGACCCCATCACCATGTGAACTGGTGGCAGGGCTCTGGACGCTGCAAGCTTCACCTCCATGAGCAGACATCCACCTCCCCTTCCCAGGGTCTGCTTCCTCCTGCTCTCTACCCCCACTCCCAGCCGGAGCCCCAGACCCTTTGCCTCCCACAGCACACAGTGGCTCCGCCTCCCTCTGTAAGAACTGCCTCCTCTCTGAGCAGCAATCACAGAAGCTAATGCATGATTCATGGGAGGCTCTTGGCCTGGGAGTGAGCGCCAAGGGAGAGGATCATGAGGCCCCCAGAAGCACTTTGGTTCAGGGAACATTCTTTCATTGATGCACATCTGTGCTGCCTGGAAGTGCATTAAAGAGAATCAGATGTGCTGCTACTTCTAAAATAGCTTTTGAATGTGCAAAGTGCCCAGGGAGGATGGGGAATGGCACGGAGCTGACGAGGCACTGACGATTCAGTGGGAGGAGCTAGTGCAAGCACAAAGCACCCTGTGCCCAGGAGGGGCCCTTCTGGGCTCTTGGGGAAGAGCAGCCTGTCTCAGCAAGTGCTGGACTGCTGAGACTGCAGAGCCCCAGCCCTCCAGCCCCTCACCAAGCTCAGCTCTTTCGGCTCTGTGGCATTTTCAGAAACAGGGAGATCTCTGTCATCCTGCCTAACGAGGAGATCTCCCCATGGCCCCCACCAGAGGCCTAGCTTCGGGCAAAGTGGCCCGGGGGCCCAGTATCCTGGTTCAGTCCTCACTCCACCACCCACGACCTGCAGGCCTTGTTGGGCAAGTCACCAAGCCTGGGGATAAGGAAAAGTGTGCCCTACTGACTGAAAACTTCCCAGGTGGTACCCCACCAATTTCTGATCTGTTTGTCTCCATGCTATGGGGTATTCAGAGAGACCACTCATCCTGGGGGCAAGATTTACAGAGCTGCCGGGCAAGGAACACTGAATCAAGAATGTGTGTGAAGGCCAGGGCTTTGGCCCAAGGCACATATATCCATCATGACTTCCAGTGGTAAGTGATTCAAATCTCAACACACAGAGGGAACTTACTAGCACCCATAGGTGAGGATGCCTTCAGGCACAGCTGTATCCAGGCATAGAAACAATGTTGTCCAGACTCTCTAGTGCTACGGCCCATGATGCTGCCTTCCCCTCCATTGGCTTCATTCTCAGGCAGGCCTGTCCCTTGTGGTGCCTTCACAGTTTTGCCAGCCCAGTGGAGGAATGTCCCTCTTGTCCAAGGGCTCAGTGAAAGTCTCTGTGACCAGGAAGATGGATTGAATGATGGGCTTGGGAATGAAGGGTGTCAGCACTACCCAATCCACACAAAACGAGGGAAGAGATCCCTAGAGGAAACTCAGAGTCATCAGAAGTACAGGGACAGTATGCTGGGAAGAGAGAAACACCAGGGACCCAACGTGGAGTGTAGAAAGGGGCCCTGTCAACCGTTCTGTGCTGTTTACACAGACTGAAGCAATCATTTGTCCTGTCAGGTTGTTCTCCCCAGAGCTCAGGTTCTAGCAGTTGGCATTTGAGCTGAGCTGCTGAGAGTAAGCATGAGTTTTCCAGATGGGAACGGAGGGAAAAGAGTTCCAAGCAGTGGGACCAGCATAAGCAAAGCCACTGAGGTGTGAAAGTGCATGGCACATTCATAACCAGTGATCCCCATTCTTGTCAGCACCTCAAGGGCAGCAGAAATCACAGAGTGGGAAGAGCACTGGTTTGGGAGTCAGACATACTCAGGTTCAAACCCCAGCTCTGCCACGTCCTCTCCGTGAAATCTTGGCAGGTCCCTTCCTTTTGCTGGGGTAGAATTTACTACTAGGACACCGATATGCACAGGAGACCCTGAAGTCCCTTATGACACTGATATCTGCTGTTTTTACGGTGCCCCCTCCCACCCAAACACACCCCCATCCTGTGCCCTTCCCTGTCCACTCAGGCAGAAGACTACATTTCCCAGGCTCCCTTGCCCTCCTGTTTCTAGGTAGGTTTAGTCAGTGGGAGGAGCTAGTGCAAGATTGAAAAGTGACACAGGAAAAGATGCTCAACATCACTAATTATTAGGGAAATCCGAGTCAAAACCATAATGAGATACCACCTCAGGCCCATTAGGATGGCTACTATTTAAAGCAACAGGGCACCTGGGTGGCTCAGTTGGTTAAGCGACTGCCTTCGGCTCAGGTCATGATCCTGGAGTCCCGGGATCGAGTCCCACATCGGGCTCCCTGCTCAGCAAGGAGCCTGCTTCTCCCTCTGACCCTCCCCCCTCTCATGCTCTCTCTCTATCTCATTCTCTCTCTCAAATAAATAAATAAAAAATCTTTAAAAAAAAATAAAGCAACAACAACAGCAGAAACTAACAAGTGTTGGCAGAGATGTGGAGAAAGTGGAACTCTGTGCACTGTTGGCGGGAATGTAAATTAGTATAGCCATGCTGGAAAGAGAATGGTGGCTCCTCAAAAAATTAAAACTGGGATTACCATTTGATCCAACAATGCCAGTTGTGGGTACATATCCAGTAATTAGAGAGCAGGGTCTCCAAGACGTATTTGTACAGCCATGTTCATAGAAGTGTTATTCAGAGGAGCCAAAAGGTGGAGGCAAGCCAAGTGTCCATCAACGGATGAACGGATAAATGAAACGTGGTCCAGCCATACAGTGGGATCTTATTCAGCCATTAAAAGGAAGTTCAGGGGCGCCTGGGTGGCTCAGTTGGTTGGGCGACTGCCTTCGGCTCAGGTCATGATCCTGGAGTCCCTGGATCGAGTCCCGCATCAGGCTCCCTGCTCAGCGGGGAGTCTGCTTCTCCCTCTGACCCTCCACCCTCTCATGTGCTCTCTCTCATTCTCTCTTTCTCAAATAAATAAATAAAAATCTTTAAAAAAAAAAATTTAAAAAAAAAAAGGAAGTTCATTCTGGCACCTATTACAACATAGATGGACCTTGAGGATGTTATACTAAGTGGATTAAGCCAGGGCCAAAGAGACACCGTAGGAGAACACTTCTATATCTAAAGTGTCAAATCCAGGGGCGCCTGGGTGGCTCAGTCAGTTAAGCGTCCAACTCTTGGTTTTGGCTCAGGTCATGATTTCAGGGTCATGAGATCGAGTCCTGTGACGCGCTTGGCGCTAAGCATGGAGTCTGCTTGAGATTTTCCCTCTTCCTCGCCCTCTGCCCCTCCCCCCACTCACACGCTCCAAATAAATAAGTGAATGAATGAATGAATGAATGAATTCCTTTAAAGTAGTTAAATCCACAGAAACAGAAAGTAGAGGGTGGGAACCAGGGCCTGGGGGAGTCAGTGTTTGATGGGGACAGGGTTTCAGTTTGAGAAGATGAAGAAGTTCTGGAGATGGATGGTGGTGATGGTTACTCAGCAGTGAATGCACGTCATGCCAGTAAGCTGCACACTTACACATGGTTAAGATGGCAAATTTTGTTATGTGTATCTTATCATAATTTTTTTTTAAAAGACCGGGAGGCAGGATGGAGGAAGGAGCCAAGATCTGGCCCCCACTGTCCGGTGGGGCGTCCAGCCTTGCCGTTCCTCCATGGCTCTGGCACCTGCTGCATGGTAGTTCCCTCCATTGTCCCTTCTTCTGCCGACCAGCTACTGCCATGGCTCTGCCTTCTGCCTAACGGCCCCAGGTGCTGGGCTCCCGGAAAACCACTTCCTCCTTTGGTCTCACCAATCCCAGGGGCCGTTGCAGCTTTCAGGTTGCTAATCTCTGAGTTGTCTCATTTTCCCCTTTAGGCTTCTCTGCTCATTAATCACCTGGGTAACCAACAAATTCACTCTGTTTCAATACCTTGAGTGCTTTCTCTTTTCCTGACTGGGACCATCTGTAATACACACTAACATGTGTGTGGCCAGTGGGCAAGGGGCTCCCCAGCAGCAACCCCCAGCAATCCCCGACAGGCTGGGACACACGGGGAACCAGCAGAAGCCTGGGTGCTTGGCTGCCTCTAGGGCAATCTGCTCAACCATGAACCAAACCCCAAACAGCCAGCCTGGAGTCTCCATTTCCCCAGCAGGTGGGAAACATGAGGCAGAGTCTCCTCAGGTGAAAAGGAGAAATCAAAGAGAATCCACAAGCATTCTCTGCATGGTGTTCCGTAAGTAGCTGCAGAGTTTCATTATTTATACCTGCTTGCAGCAAACGCTCCTCCTCGAGCCTGAGCGGGGCTCCCATTGAGCCCTGGTGTGCCCTGGACTGACGTTGGGGACACCCTGGGAAGTTGTCTCAATGACCCCTCAAATCCTCCTGCGTTTCCTCAGCTGGACCCCTCCTCGCTCGAGATCTGCCATCCTGAGCTCATTTCCCTTCCGACTCCAGGGCCGGCCACTGTCTCCCTAAGGACAGCCCTTCTGCAGAGCCAGGAGAGAGGAAACCCTGCTCCACTCCCCAGGTGAGCCGAGGCCCCGTCTGAATCCTGATGCCTCTTATCCATAGCCTCCAGCTTGCCGCCCCGACTCAGGCAGACGCATGGAGAGGCCATTTGCCGCTGGACCAAACTCCATCACGGAGAGCAAAGATGAGAAGAGGGCCTCCTGAGAACCCCCAAAACCAGCACCGCCCCCTGAGATGCAAGAGGAATGAGGCACAAAGAGGTGAGTGGGAGCCGATGTCCAAGGTCACATAATCAGTCGAATGGTCAGGGCAGGGTGGGCCAGGAGCCCCACGCCCCCAGGGGTGGACGGGGCTGGGAGTGGGGCTGTTAATGTCAGGGTTGCTCTCCCTGGGCCGTGTCTGGCAGGCCTGGGGGTGGGGGGCAGCCACCCTCAGTGTGGTGGGCCGTCGCTGCCCTCCCTCATCTGAGGCACCCGCCTCACCCCAACCCTGGCTGCCCTCTCCCGAGGGGCGTCCCACCCTGCACCCTGGATCCCCCTCCACATCTGACTGTGGCCATGCTGCATTCCTTCTTGTGTCAGCCAGTTTCTGAATCGCAAGCCACAGAAAGGAACTCCGGTTAATTTGATCAGAGAAGGGAATTGATGGAAAAGGTATTGGGGAGCTCACAGACTCATAGGCAGGCTGGAGAACCAGACCCCCAAACAGGCAGAAAACTGGACAGCTGGGGCAGCAGGCCTGACCAAGGTCAGAGAAGATGTGGCTGCCACTGGGGACACAGGGCCCACGTGGCCACTGGTATGACCATCCCCCATCCCCCGACAATACCACCCCCACCTCTACCATCACCCCACCCCCTGTCCCTACCCCCCCCACCACCCCAATGATACCACCCCACCTCCACCACCCCATCACCCCCACCACCCACCCCCAATCCCTCTACCACCCCTGTCACCAACAATAGCACCCCCACGTACTACCACCCACCATCCACTCCCACCCCCACACTACCCCCACCTCCACCACCTACTACCGCTCATCCACCCCCAGCCCCCACACCCCAGTCCCTCTCCTCATTCGTTCTGTGCCCAGAAATCCAGGAGCATCACCACTCTGCCTCAGGGCCTTCCTGGGAAGATGCTGGCCATTGCTGATGTCCCTCTTCAGTCCCCAGCCTGGTACCTGTGGCTGGAGATGGGCAGGTGGCATCCAGCACTGTAGACTGCTCTGTTAGCTGTCCGTACTGCTCTGCACTGGTCCCCAGGAGGCCTCGGCCGTGTTTAGTGGCCCCCAGCCCGGAGAGGAGCCACCCTGAGCACCACCTGCTGTTGGGGGGCTGAGTCTTTGGAGCCAAAGGCCACAGGCCCTTCCCCATCCTGGCAGACCCAGAACCTTGCTGGTCCCCAAGGGCAGCTCCCTCCTCTGCTCCCAGCTTGACCCGTAAAATGGGAAATTCTGCTCTCCCTTCTGCCTTCCTGGGAGACACTGCGAGAGCAGCACCCACCCACCCCACTCTCCCTTCTTCCCTGTCATGGTGGGCCCTGGGCAGGGGCCTCAAGATGGGGAGGAAGGGACAGTCCCTCTGCCTCACACCTGAAGTGGCCTCCCTCCTCTGTCAGCCCTTGGACGTGGGCAGCGGGACCTGGCCCTCCGCTCTGGCCCCAGGATGTGTTCGCGGTGCTGAGCAGACTCCCCTCACAGGCACAGAGGGTAGGTCCAGGAGGTAAGGCAAAGAATAGGGAACCCACTCTGGTTTCAGAACTCTCAGGGGCCTAACTCCCCTCTCGGGTGGTAAGCTCTGCTTTTATTCTCCGAACAAAAGAATTACAAGTTGCCTGGAGACAAACACCTTTTGCCCTTTGAAATGCAATGCCCTCACCTCGCTTAGCTGTGGCACGCATTTTCATAATTCACAAATATCCCCTCTTCCCTTTGGGCTAGCCTCACTGCCCTCCCCACTCTGCTGTGATGACCCTGGCCCCTTTGGTCTGTCTGCCAACTGATTCCCATTTAGAGGGCCTAAGAGGCTGAATAGTGTCCCCCAAATCCATGTCCCCCCCCCAGAACCTCAGAGCGTGACCTTATTTGGAAATCGGGTCTTTGGGGAGGAACGATTGAGGTTAGAGCTGAGGGCATACTGATTTACGGGGGGCTCCAATCCAGTGAGGGTCTCCTCCTGAGAGACACAAGGGGACCCGCAGGGACAAAGGCCCCAGGAGGATGGGCAGAGACTGAAGTGAGGCCTACGAGCCCAGGAAGATCGAGGAGCTCCAGGAACCGCTAAAAGCTGAAGAGATAAGAACAGATCCTCCCCTGGAGCCTTCAGAGGGAGTGTGGCCCTGCAGACAACTCGCTGCTGTTGGTCTTTTGGCCTCCAGAACACTGGGAGAGTACATCCCTGTTGTTTCGAGCCACGCATTGACAGTACTAATACAGAGAGGGTACGGGGTGGGGAGCCAGCATCCCGAATCGCCCACAGTGCTTGACCCTCAGCCACAGACGTGCCCAACCTCTCCCCTCCCAGGACTCCACTGCAGCGCATGAAGCTGGGGCTGCCGCCTCTTACAGGCAGCCTTTCGGTTCAGAGTCTTGGAAAGCAAAGTGACCGGTGGTCCTTCCCCCAGAGCCAGCCAGGCTCCAGAGTGAGTAGCTCTAGCTCCCCCCAGACAGCCAAGCAGCGGGGCCCAGAGCCTGGAGGCTACCCCTCTGCTTGCTTATTTCCAGGACGGTGCGCCCAACATTGCCCCCACCCCCACACCAGTTTAAAAGTAACTTTTTTTTTTTATGTGACTTGCTCATTTTATGATTAGGCTCCTCCCGTCTTGTTTTAATGTTTTATTCTATCAAATACAGAAGGAAGTCTTATTTCACGGCCGAGATAACTCCCCGTCCCCCCGCCCCCAGGGGCATGTTTCAGTAGAACCAAGATGAATGCGTGGTCAAGAAATTCAGAAAGAACAAAAGTCATGAACAGGCAAAGGCAAAACCCCGGTAACTGACAAGTACGGGCCGATGAAGACAACGGTGAGACGCCACTTTTATCCACCAGATCGAGGAGAATCAGAATCGGCTGCTATTAAATGTGGGGGAAGACATGCAGCAAGGGCAGCCCTTGTGCGTGGTGGGCTGGGGCGGCGTCGATGAGGTGGAGCGTCCGCCTCTGCCCTAGACGGCGCCTCTCACTCCGGGAGGGGACCCGCACCAGGACGCCCATCGTGGCCTTGTTTGAGATGGCAGGTCGAGGGAACCCAGGCTGGATCCCTCAGGGTCCTGGTGGGAAATGGGCAGCATGCCCAAATCAGGATCATCCCAGGAGGGTTAATTTACAAAGGAACTATTTACAAAAGTGTGGGTACAGGGGAAGCCCCAGGTTCAGAGCAGCAGAGCTGTGACCCAGGCCTGAAGGGAGGGAGCAGTGGATGAACCCAAATGGGAAGAGTTGAGTGGACGAGTAGGACCCAGCCAGCTACCCTGCTGCTGCCAGAAGGATCCCCAGAAAGCCCTGCCCTGCCCTCCCCCTCCCCCTGAGCCCCCCTTGGCCAGACCCCATCAGAAGCCAGAGAGCAAGGAGCCCATCGTCGGGGCTCATACAGGGCAGCCCGCTGGGCACAGAGCTGGAGGGGAAGGCGGAGGTGGGCCTGGAGGGGCAGAATGAGGGAGCAGAAGACACCCAGCTCCCTCCCACCCCGGAGAACGGAGGCAGCACGCAGAGCAGATGCCTACTGTGGAACACAACACAGCATTTGGAAGAAGTGAAGGACACCTACAAGCGATGTCACTGGGTCTTGAGATCTGGTGCTGAGTTAAAAAAGAAAGACCTAAAACCAGGTGGAGAGTACATGTACACAAAACCAAATCTTTTCGAAGATACAGGGACCATCCAAGGCACCAACCAGCCGAGGCTAGACCTTCAACGTATGAATCGAGGGAGGACACAACTCAGCCCACAACAGGCTGGCTCAGTGGGTGTCTCAGTGGCCCTAAGCCCCTTGGCATGTCCACTCCCCCGGCCACGGGCATTGCTGTCTGCTCAGGTGGATCTTGGGGCTCCTGCTTGGATGTGGGATAGAGACTCCGTCACCATCCAGACGGTGGGGCATGAAGAAGTAACGTAGATGATGTGGAACCATAACGTGGAGCCAACTGAGGATAAAGCTTTTGTTGCAGAAGGCAGAGCAGAGAGATGGGAGGAAACCCTTCATGACACCCGGGAACCACTAAATCAAACCCACGTGACCCCTTCCTGCCTCTGGCCTTTTAGTCACAGTAGCCAGGAAATCTTCAATGTTGCAGCTGGTGTGAGTTTGATTTTCTAATGCAAATGCTGTTCACATCCTGTGTCTCCACAGTTCCTGGCGTTGTTCCCTTGCTCTGCCAGGCTCCCTGGGGAGCATGCGGGCCGATGGCAAGATAGAACAGCTATTCCTCTCCCCATGGGTTTCTTCTTGGACACTTACCCTATCCTGATGGGCCTTCAAAGCCTTATCTTTTAACAAATCCACATCCAGCTTTCCTGAGTGTCCTTTGGAATTTAAACAGCAGGATGTCCCAGAGAGACGGCCACTGGCCGTTTATTACCTTGCATAACCCAGATACGTCAGGCTGTCCTCATGGGCCAGTCCCTGCACCGAGTATACTGATGTAGGTCGTTAAAATTGACTTCATCAAAGGGGAGAGCAGGGGTTTTGCCCAAAACATCATGTGGAAATTTCCTGAAAATTCTCATTAGGCATCATCTGCGGTTGGAATCTGCTAAAACATCTCTGCACCTTGTCCATGTGGCTCTCTCTATGCCGCTCATTCCTTCCTCCTCCTGAGGGGCTGAGTCCCTCCAGCCACCTGTGCCCCTGCCCTGCGACCCCCCCATACACATCCCCTAGTTATCCTTTCTCCTGAGCATCAGCCCCTCCTGGGAGAATAGTGAATCGTCCTCTCCAGCACACACGCACACCCACACACATACCAGCTCACACACACTCACGTTCACACTCATACACATAAACTCACACAGTTCTACGTCACACACAGTCACATACAAACCCACTATACACTAGGACACAAATTCACGCAATCACATGCACTCCTTCAAACACACATGTACAAACATACACACCACTCACACAAGACACTCATACACAGGCACGCATCCACTCTCACACACATGCATTTGCACCTGCACATGCATGCTTACACATACACGCTCGTATTTACACAACTCCTTACATTCAAGTTCACCCGCACACTTACACACGGGCATACTTACACTCCCACATGCGCACATATATTCTCACACATCCTATTCACACACACTCACACTCATGCACACACATCTCCCCTTCTTCTCCGGGGTCTCTGGAGATGCTCTTGGACCCCTCAGGCTGGCCCATCACATTTCCTCACAGAGAGTCCTAGAGCTCAGGGAGTCTAACCTCTCCCAGGCGGCAGACCTCTTGGGGTCGGCATTGCTTCTGCAGCCTGCAGGGTCTGTGTCTGCTGCTGGGAGAGCGAGGCGCATCCTTCTCTTGTGGGGGCTGCTGGCTCCTGGATGTTTCTTAATTCCAGGCCTAAGGAAGGGGCCAGGCCATCCCCGCTCCCAGATTTCTGAAAAGCCTCTGAGTGGTGGGTCTATGAAATACCAGGGCGTAGGAGGCCCGGCCATCCAGAAATGGCACTGCTGACCCACCCTACCACCATGGTAGCGTGTTGGGGACATCATGCTTTCCTCCAGCCCCGGCAGGCTCTGGGGGGACTGCTGATCACCCCACCCACTGGGAGGCACACCCACATGACATCATTGACGTGGAGGCTATTGAGAGGGTCTCTTTTCCTTCCCCAACTCTGGTGAGTCTAACTGTGAGAATCGGGAGCCACTCTATTTTATAATTGTATTCAGCAATTCTTGCCTTCTGGAAGTTCTCATAAGCACCTGGCCCACCATGTCTGAATCTCCAAACTTTGTTCAACTGCCCCTGACTGGGGAGGGGCGGTGTAGTCCACAGTGACTCATTTTCCCCATCTGCTGGGATGCTCCTAACACATGAAGCCCAGCCAGATGCTCCTGTGGGGCCAAGAGACTGTCCTTCTCAGAAATGAGGCCCTGGCTTCCGGGCCAGAAACACCTCCAGCGTGGGATCTTCAGACTCTCATCCACCAGTGCGTCTCCGCCCGGGTCCACCCATCCCCGTGAGGACTCAGGATGTCCCCAAGCCCTTCCTCCCGCTCTCGGCATGCCATGTCCCTCGCAGTCCTCACACCCCTGCTAACGGCTTACCCTGCGCTCATGGTGTGAGAGCTTCCCCCACGGCAAACTCACCACCTCGCAGGAGACCTTAGGGACTGAGCAAGGATGTCTGCCACCAGCCTCCTTTCCCCGCCCGGAAATGACTCTCAGTTCTTCTCAAATGGGATACCGCTCAAGGGAAGGCTGAAAATTACTTCCCAGCCCTTAACTTCGTGAAGCTTTTAGACTTCCTTGGTTTAATGAATTTATGTGGAAATCTGGCCCTCCAAATCTGTGCCTCCTCCTAAAAATAGTAATTCCGATCCCAGTGTGTTTTTCACAACATCGCCCCTTTGACACCAGCGGTATTCCAAGCTTCACGAATTCCTTTAGTAACATGACATTCAACAGTGAGGTGGTATGTGTGGCGCCCACCACCAGGCCCGACACAAAATAAGCTCTTGAAAAATATTTCTTGGTGGAAAAAAAGTGAAAGAAGATAGGGTGTTCTCTCGGCTCTGCATTTACCGCAAGGCCCTTCTATCCACCTGGGCTCAGCACAGATTCCACAGGCTTGAGGGCAGGACCCTGGGTAAGACCGCTCCCGCTTCAGCCACTGGGCGCAGGCTCAGGGATCCCCAGGCCCCCCGCAATTCTGACCACCTGGCCACAAATCTGGGGGCAGGGCGGTTCGTGACCCCCATCAGGGTCAATGATTTGCTAGAATAACTCACAGAGCTCAGGTAAGTGCTGTACTTCTTTTTTTTTTTTTTTTTTAAAGATTTTATTTATTTATTTGAGACAGAGAGAACGAGAGACAGCATGAGAGGGAGGAGGGTCAGAGGGAGAAGCAGACTCCCTGTTGAGCAGGAAGCCCGATGCGGGACTCGATCCCAGGACTCCAGGATCATGACCTGAGCCGAAGGCAGTCGCTTAACCAACTGAGCCACCCAGGTGCCCAGTGCTGTACTTCTGATTACAGTTTTATTATAAAGGATGCAGATCAGGACCTGTCAGATGAAGAGCTACATAGGGCGAGGTCTGGGAGGGACTTGAATCCACTGCTTCCGGGCCCTCTCCCCATTGAATCTGGGCACGTCACCCTCTGGCACACCTATGGACGCTTCATCCAACCTTGGGGCTGGCATGAACCGGGTTCCTGATACATCTGGTTCATAGATGGCCGTCTTTGCAACTGTGTTGTCACATGGCCGAAGGGGTGAGGGAGCTCTGTGGGGTCTCTTTTATAAGGACACCATCACATTCGTGGGGGCTCCACCCTCAAGGCCTGATCACCTCCCAAAGGCCCCACTTCCTATTACCATCACACTGAGAATCAGGATCTCAACATATGAATTGGGGAGGGGATGTGCCCGCAAACATTGAGACCATAGCAGGCTGATATCCCCTGGCTGGAGGCCCCAGCCTGCTAATCATGTGGTTGGTCTCTCTGGCGTGGCCAGCCCCCATCCTGAGTCATTTCATTAACATGAATCCAGGTGTCATCCCAGGAGGCCACACACTCCTATCGACTCTGAAAATTCCAAAAACTTAGAAGCTCCCTTCCTGGAACTGGGAACAAAGGCCAGTCAGATTCTTTATTATACAATAGCTCAGATACTGAGTGATTACGTAGCCAAGGGGCTGCAACCGAGCACAACACCTGGTTCTCAGATTCTGAGGGTAACTCTCTAAATGTAATCTGAGTTCATCCCAAGGCTCCAGGTGGCATCACCTTTAAAGAAACACACCCATGACATAAAAACTATCAAAAGATATTCCGATCTGCATGCTGTGGTTCTCAGAGACTCGCCCACTGATGCTCTTCATGTGTCTTTCCCATCTTCTGGCATTTGCAATCCCTCATCCCTGACAGCCACCCCAGAGCTCCCAGCATTTCCTCCCCTGCCTCAGGAAATAAGCTGAGCTGCCAAGGACCATGCCTCCAATTTCATGAATGGAAAGAGGCTTTCCAGATGGTGATGTCGATTTAACGTTACGTGTCAATTTGACTGGCCACGGGGCGCCAGGATTTAAACATGATTTCTGGGTGTATCCATGAGGGTGTTTCTGGATGAGATCAGCATTTGAAGTTGTGGATGCAGGAAAGTAGATGGCCCTCCGCAGTGTGGGGTGGACCTCATCAGATGCATTGAGGGCCTCAACAGAACAGAAGACAGAGGAAAGAGGAATTGGCTACTTTTCTCCCCGACTCACTGCTTGAGCTGGAATATCTCCATCTCATTTAATCTTCTTCTGTACATCAGCTTTTCTGGGCCTCCAGCGTGTAGATGGCAAATAGCAGGACTTCTCAACTTCCATAATCACGTAAGCCAAATTCCTCATTATATAAATCTCCTCTGATATACATTGGATAGATAGATAGTTTGATAGGTAGACAGATAGATGGTATGTTGATAGATAGATAGATGCATAGATACATAGATAGATCGATCCTATTGGTTCTGTTGTTCTGGTGAACCTTGACTGTAGACAAGTCTAACTTGGGTTTAAAGAAGACATCGGGTCCTGTCTCCTCCCTCCTCTGGTTGATTACAGCAATTTGTGTTTGCACGGGGATCTGGAAGTCAAGGTAAGAAGCTCATTCAGTGTGAGCTTTACAACACCCTTGGACGATCAATAAAGCGAATACTACTCTCTTCTGCTGTTACAGAGTGAAAACTTGTAGCGCAGCCAGTAGGCCAGCCCACCTTCAGCCTGGGTCTTCTGATGCTGAGACCAGGGCATTTCCAGAACACCACGCTGAGACTTCACGAGTCAAACCCCGACCCAGAAACACCACAGGATCCTCAGTAATTCAAATAAAGGTGCAACCATATTTATCCTACTCTCTTTACCAAAACAGACATTCTACGGAATTGTTTCAGTATGATTTGGAAGTTTGAACCACAGGGTCTTTTTGAAGAGCATTCAACTGATAAGAACCAGACACACCCACCTCCCCTGGCCACTCACCGGTTCCCTGAGCCCTCTCAATTTCGGGAGAATTTAGTTTGAACACGCATTTCTAACCAGCTCTGTTTCCTGCATTTCTGAGCAATCCAGGTACCCACTACTTGTAACCAAGAGGATAACCATTGTGTCTGCCTGGCTTGGTCATAAACTGCAGCCCTCAGACAAGAGAAGATGCTTCCAGACATTTCCCGGTCATTCTCCTCCATACCTCACCTCACCTGAAAACATGCAGTGAAGGGCGCCTTTTCCTGCCCAGAGGTCTCCTCACAGAGGTCTCCCGAAACATTTCTTTTACAACACGTTTTTGCCTTCCAAAGGGGTCAACACACAGCTCCGGTCTGGGAAGCCGTGGTGCAGAGAAGTATAGCAAGTCAGATCCAATCTCAAACCACTCCCTGGGTAATCCTGGACACGTGATAGGTCTCGCTGAGCTGCGTCCGTGCCCACAAGTTTGGGGGAGGTGGGACTCCCCTGCTCCAGCCCAGCCTGCAGGTGCTCTCAGAGCCCCACACGTGGTCGATAAGGTAAGGGACTTGCGTGCAACAGGTGGCATCTCTGGGTGTCCTTCCCACTTTTTGCTTTTCTTCAAGAAGCCTCCCTTGAGGCAGATTCCATGCCCCGCCCACCCCAGAAAAATAGCCTGCAGTGCCCCTGACATTTCTAGAAGCCCTGGGTCCCAGTGGGGTGAGGGCCAGCCCCTGCCCGCCCACGTCAGAGGCAGCCACCCCTCCCAGCCCCAGCTCAGGCCGGGGCTGACAAAGAAACTACAGCCCTTGCTCCCTCCTCTTCGTGGTGGCTGAGGAAGCGCTGTGAGCCAGTCCCCGGTCACGCCAGGTTTCCAGTGATCCTACGAGCCACACTGCTATGCTTAACTTCCAGACAGAAGAGGAGAAATCAATGATGTTTTGCTTCTCCTCCCTAGCTCCCCGCTCCCTGCCCCGAGCTGGGCATTCTGAGCAGAATGCGGGCCCCTTTGGATGCCCAGCTGGGATCAACTTGGCAGAACCACACAGAAGGTAAGAGACAAATAACTCGAAAGCCAGTTTTGCACAACTGGGTCCATTTCTCCTCCAAGAAATTTCACACCTTGACACAAATGAGCAGATTTTAAGAAAGAGGCATTCAAGGTTAGGTCGCATTTTCAACTGTGGAGGGGGACATAAAAACCACCTTCTTCTCTGTGGGCAGTGGCCCCCTGGGATACGTGAAAGGGAGTCCTTTCCCCGCAAAAGGTGTCCCTCCCGTGACATTCCAACCCCAAGTCAGCTTATCTCAAAAGGACTCATTTGGAGGTAGGTCAGTAAGAATGACACCTGGAGCAGCCAGTTAGCTGGCATTTCCTGGCATACAGTGGGTGCCCAATAAATGTTGGGTGGATGGATGGATGGGTGAATATATTACTCAATGCCTCCATCAAAAGCCAATGCTCATTAAAGCTTTTCCATAATGATCTAGGTGTGGAAGAGCAGTTTATGGAAAGGCAAGAACCCAATTTGCAAACCCTCCTGTTGGCTTCACAATAATTCATGCTCATCTGCGTCTAATAAAATATGGAAGCAATTTTACAGGAACATTTTGTGCTTTAGCGATTCATTTAACTATTTCCTCTAGGGGGCAAGTCATATATTCTCCTCCAGATGTGTGGGGAGTTCTGTGAATAAATCTGCAAATATCAAGATGAGATGCTCACCCCACCCCCACCCACGGGAGCCTGAGTCTAACTAAAGGAAGCATAAAAGTGGAGACCAACAGGAGTCCTTCTGGCCTCCATTCCTCCCCATGGCGTCCAGGCCCAAAGCGCCCCGGGCCCATCCCCTGCTGAGGTGACCGCAAACTGCTACAGGAGCTGAGTGCCCGGGTCACTTTCCTCAAAGAACTTTCCTCGGTCAACTCCACACCCCTCACTCGCGGGGCCTTGGAGAGATGAGCCGCTCTCCACCCCATCAACTCCCAACTCGAGGACACTAGGAAGGATGCTCAGGTGCCACAGTGAACACCACCGTCCCCTCACACGCCACGCATGGCCCCTTCACTAGGCTGCGTCCCCTGTGTGAGCTGCCCCCAAGCCCCTTGCAGATTGAAGAACTTATGAATGCAAATGAGTAACACCTGCCTGGAGCCTCCTATCACTCCATTCACATCCCGATTTTCTGGGTCACCAATTTTTTTAATTAAACTTTTAATTTTGAGATAATTGGAGATTCACATGCAGTTGTAAGAAATAATATGGAGAGATCCCATATCCCCTTTATTCCGTTCTCCCCTCCTCCCTGCCTTATGGTAATATCTTGCAAAACTGTAGTATGGCACTGAGTCACCAACTTTTAAAAATGTAACATTGCACGCCTATTTCCTAGTGTAAGACAGGAAGTATATTTTCACCAGATTGAGACTCCTGACCCAACCTCCTCCCAACGCAAAGCCCGCTTGACATGACCATCCAATATTTCCCATTTTAATAAAGGACATTCCCTACCCAAGAAAAAAATTCAGATTTTTCTCTCTCTTCCTTGCGTTCTCTGACTCAAATCCAAACTAGCAACCAGTCCTGCGTGTCCAGGCCAAAAAGTCCTGAATCCACCCACTCGTCACTCTCTCTACCACAATGAGCTTGCCATTAGCCATTGTCAGTGCTCTTGACAGAACCAGCTACAGAACTTGCAAGGCCCAGTGAAAAATGAACACACGGAGCCCCTTGTTGGAAAATTATTAAGAATTCCAATATGGTGGCAGCATTGCATTAAACCCAGCACTGGGCCATTCTCAGTGCAGGGCCCTGTGGACCACACGGGTCCCACACCCACGAAGACCATGCTGCCCTTCCAACTGTGACCACCGGGAGCCCTAGGGCATGTCAGTTAGGACCCGTTAGAGGATCGAGGCTTCTGTTGTATGATGTGGGGCAGGGGTAGGGAGAGCTCAAGGAAGCAAGGTTTGCTCTGGATTGGATGCTATCAGATATCAGAGGTGAGGCTGTGACTGGGCGTCTTAATAATTCTTACCTGGAAGGTGACAAGGACAGAGCAAACTATAGCTGATGTTGATTTAAAAAAAAAAGGGGGGGGTCACATTAGCCAGGATGGAGGATGTCTGGTTAATTGTGTGGTTTGGACCACGTCCACACCTTGTCTATGTTCAAACATGATTTCGGAGGGGTCTTGTTGCTCTCTTGATCCATCATGGACACCGTGGCCTTGTCTGAGGTTGGGATCCATGACATTGTTCGTGTCCAAGAGGAGAACACCTTTTCTCTTTCTCTCCACCATCTCTGGCACCCTTGCCTGCCGCAGAACCTCCCCAACTTGCCGTTGGTCCAATCTCCACACGGCAGCCAGCGTGATGCCACTAAATCACAAGCCACTTCTTAAACTACAAGTGGCCTCCATAGCGCGTTGAATTGTGTCCCCCCAAAAAGAGATGTCCAAGTCCTAACCTCAGGTGCCTGTGAATGTGACCTTATTCAGAAATAGGGTCTTTGCAGATATAATTAAGTGAAGGATCTCAAGACGCTATCTATTGCCTTTAGGGTGGGCCCTAAGTCCAGTGGCTGGTATCCTCGTAAGAAGAGAAACACAGAGACACGCACCCAGAGGACCGTGTGAAGGCAGAGATGGAGACTGAAGAGGAGCCAGGGAAAAGCTGGGGCCACCAGAAGCTGGAAGAGGTGAGGAAGGGTCCTCTAGAGGCTCTGGAGGGACTGTGCCTCTGCCGATACCCTGATTTCAGACTTGTGACCCCCAGACCTCTGAGAGAGGTCTGTTTTAAGTCACCAAGTTTGTGGTACTTTGTGGCTGCAGCCCTGGGAGATGAGTATTGTCTCTCCCTGCAATTAGAAAAGAATCTGTTCCTTCCTGGGGCCTGCTGGGCCCCATGGGACCTGGACCTGCTTCTCCTATTCCCCTCCCCCACCCAGCCATGCCTGTCTTCCTTTCCCTGCCACACACCAGCCCTTTGCACATGCTGTTCCCACTGCCTGGATTCCACTCCTTTGCTCTTTCCGTGGCTGATCCTTGTCATTACTTAGGTCTCCGTGCAGATACCCGTCCTCTGGAAGACCTTCCTTCATGTGCCTGGTTAAAATAACACCCCATCCCACCCCACCCCACCCCCCCCCACACACACACACCTGCTACTTACCCTCTATCCTGTTGCCAGTTTAATTTTCCTCGTGACACTGCAATTATATCATTTCTTTGTTCACATGTTTCTAGTTTGTCTTCACCCTCCATGTGAAGGCTCCATGGGGTCAGGAGCATCCTTGCATTCCCTGTGCCTAGAACAGCTTATTTTTATCAAACAAACCTTGTTTACTGTATGCCAGGCACTCTGCCAGATGATTTATGAATACTACCTCATTTAACCTTTATGAATAAGATAGTTTACAGATGAGCAAACCAAGGCACAGAGAGGGTAAGTCATTGTCCAAAGTCACCCAGCTTGTAAGTGGTAGAGGCAGGCTTGGAACCCAGACAGTCTGTCCCAGAGTCTTCAACACTCTGCTTGACACACTGAAGACTTCAGTGAATGTCTACTGTGTGAATGAACGTCCCTTCAAGACTGGACACTAGACGGGGCACCTGGGTGACTCAGTTGGTGAAGCGTCTGCCTTCGGCTCAGGTCATGATCTCAGAGTCCTGGGATCAAGCCTCACGTCAGGCTCCCTGCTCAGCGGAAAGTCTGCTTCTCCCTCTGCCTCTGCCCCTCCCTCTGCTTGTGGGCTCTCTCTCTTAAATAAATAAATAATAATAATAAAATCTTTAAAAAGAAAAAAAAAAAGACTGTGCCCTAGCCCTTTGCAGGAACCTATCAGGTGGGAAGGCAAAGGACCCGGGAAATTTCTCCTGTACTGTGCTTCACCCACTGAGCCAACCCACTATTCCCTCCAAGGCTCAGGGGACAAGTGAGGGAGAAAAGAGCACCAAGGTGGAGGGTTCTAGAACAGATGCCTGATCTGAGGATTCTGCCTCCCACCGAGCAAACCCACCACACAAGCCAGTACCCAGGCACTCAGGGGGCTTCTGCAGCCTGGGCCGTAGCCCACCTTCCTCCAGCCACAGTCTGGGGGGTGCTGCCAGGGGGAAGGAGGAGGAGACTTTTTCTCCGTGTGCTGGCACTTCCTGGCATGTTTTATATAATATTAGCATGTGTTGCATTGGTAAACAATCCCCAGGAAGCAGAAATGAAGTGGGTGGATCAAGAAATAAATTTTTTAAAAAGGAGGAAGAGCCGTAAGAGGGAAGCCTAACCAGAAATGGGAATGTGAGCCTTGCCTGGGAAGAAATTATAGGTGGGCCAGGTGGGAAACGAGCGAGCAAGGAAGCCCGAGAGAAGAAAATAAAGCTTTCACAGCAAGCAAGCCAGAGTTCTTGCCAGGAAGAGAAACTGCTCCCGAGGGCCCCGGCCGGCGCCTTGGCGGCCCTCAGCAATCCTTCCGGCTGCAGGCCTCTGGGTCAGCGCCGCTTTATGATTCATAGGTCGGTGGTGATCTTTTATTTTCAGGTAAAGAAAAAAAAAGAAAGAAAGAAAGAAAGGAATAACTCTGGTTCCTTTGGCAACCTCCCTTCCTCGGTGATTCCCTGGGCCCCCAGCATGCTGTAAACACAGTTTATAGCTACAGCCCGGTTTCTTGTAAATTCTCCGGAGCTTCTGTCTCCTGTGGGTTGCTGGGAAGCATGGGAGGTGAGCTCCCTGGCCACCAGCAGGCCTGCCTCTCCAGCATCGACCTAACAGGGGGCGCCTTCAGAGAGATGAGTCCATCTGCCGCATCCACAGGAAAAACTTGGTGGAAAAATATCTCCCAGCTTGTTCTAGATGCGAAAGAAGGTAGTTCCCACATCACATAATTAGCACCCTCCACCCTCCAAGCGATCAGCATCCAGGAAAGAGAGTTCTGATTCATGAAACTTCCCTGGAGTTATAATTAGGGTTCCCTCCGTCTCTTTTAAAATTATATCTGTCCTGGACGTTACGCTTAACTATTCATAAGGCAGCTTCGCAAACATGATCTCGCCTGGCTTTCCCTTCAGGATTCTAGGGCAAGACTCGCTCACAAAGCTTTCCTAATGTACCCCAGCCCTTCTAGGAGGGAGGGGCAGGGGTACTGGTCAGATTCCAGGCCTGTCATCAGAGGGCTCGCACGTTTCTAGTGCTGCTCGCCTCTCTCCTTTGACCTCAGATCCTGAGATCTGGGGAGTGATGGGAGTCAGGCCTGGCCAGGCCTCCTCCCATGCTGGGCCGACCACCCCCTCTCTGCTTTGTGAGCCACCCATCAGGCTGCAGATGACATCAGAGGTGGACAAAGGGTTGGAGGGCTGGGGGGAGGGGGACAGACACCAGGATATGGGTCCTGACCCCATTGTCTCTCCATAGCACCACTTTGCTGCATGAGAGAGATGCCAACTTCAAGGTGAAGACTGAAAGTCACTCCCACACACACTTACCAGTAACGTATGCGCTTTGGGATCTCGTATTTCATATATGTGCATGGACTCACTTGTCAAAATTTTATCAAAGGGACAAAGGAGGAGGAAGAGGAAGAAAAAGAAGAGGAAAATCAGCGTTGTTACTGCTATTTCACAGGTAAGGAACCTGGAACACAGAGAGGTTCGATGATGTTTCCCTGGGCGGCACAGCTAGTGAACATCTCCATACGAGTTCATACTAAGCCCATCTGATTCCCAAAGCCCACAGTCTTCAACACACAATGAGGTTTTTTTTTCTTCCTTTAAAATGTAAGAATCCGCTGTCACCAGCACATCTCATCTTTTAAAGCAAGAACTGGGAAGAAAGCAGGCGGAAACATTGTCCACACTCACGATACGTGGTTTAAAAAAAAGATTTATTTGTTCATAGAAATTGCATAACACTGACCATGGATTCACGTAATTTAGGAGTCTGTAGGTAGAAAGTGAATGGGCTCAGATTCCCGACACTGATACCCTTACTCTTGTTTTGTAAACCAGGATGGCGATTTCTCATTTTTGCTCATAACTAATTTCAGGGTAACAGTAGTTATTGTAACAAACTGTGTCATGAATCCAAAAAATGACTCCCTTTGACAGTTTATGTCTCGTTCACGTAGAGTCGTGAACGGGGGTCTGGAGCCACGGCTGGTTCTCCTCAACGCCATGATGCGGTGGCCCAGGTGCTTCCACCTGTGGCTCTTCCAAGGTCACTGTTTTTGTCTACACCAACCCAACCCAACCCAACCCAACCCAAGGCACGTCTGGTTCTGAACAGGGCGACTGTATAACATACCTCCCAAATTGAGGCACTTCTGAGAGTGAAAGGGGGCGTTTTTAAGAATTAGGGCGGGGGGCCACTTGAGCAGTTGAGCATCCGACTCTTGATTTTGGCTCAGGTCATGATCTCAGGGTCGTGAGATTGAGCCCCGCGTCGGGCTCCACACTCAACATGGAGTCTGCTTGAGATTCTCTCTCTCTCTCCCTCTGCCCCTCCTCCTGCTCTCATGCTCTCGCTCTTTCTCTCTCTTTCTCTCTCTCTAAAGATAAATAAATGAATAAAATCTTAAAAAAAAATAATTAGGCCAAGACAATAGGTGTCACTGAGTCTGTGCAAACCGGGCCATACGGTCTCCCTACTTCTTAAACACCTCGATCCGGAAATGACCCATCTCACTCCCCTTCGCGTGGTATTATGGTTATCTATTTTTGTGCGACAAGCCACGCGGAAACAGTGGCTTAAGACAATAACGGATCATTTTTTGCCCGCGAATGCAGGGTAATCTGGGATCAGCAGGGCGGTTCTGCTCAGGGTCTCGCCCACGGGTGCAGTGGCAAGCGGGGGGCAGGGAGGGAAGACTGTCCTGGAGAAGGCTTCCTCCGTCACATGTCCGGTGCAGGCTTGGAAAGAGTCAACAGGGCCTCGTGCGCCTTGATCTCCATGTGGTCTCTCCAGCAGGTCGGCTCCCGGACAGCCCAGCTCAGGCACGGCGGCTCAGGGCTCCCAAGAACACGTGTCATGGGAGGGAGCCAGGTGGGAGCTGCACCACCTTCTGTGTCCCCGCCTTGGAAGTAAGTCGTAGAGCATTATTACGTCTACTCACTCGGCTGGATGAGGCTGTCACAAAGACCCTCGCCCCGTGCAAGGAGGACATAGATTCCACTTCTTGATGGAAGAGCAGCAAGAACAGACGAGACCAGAAATAGTGTTGACATCATTTGGGGGGGGAAATACAACCTGCCACACCTAGGCCCCCCACCCAAATATAAGGGGGCAGGGCGCTGCTGGGAAATGGAGACCGGCTGGGCAGCCCCTTCCCACCTGGGTCTGCTATCCCGGCTGCTATAACAGAAATAGCCCAGACCAGGGAGCTTATAAACCACAGAAACTTAGGTCTCACAGCTCTGGAGGCTGGGCAGCCCAAGATTAAGGTGCCAGCAGATTCAGGACGTGGTGAGGGCCTGCTTTCTGGCTTATGATGTCACTGTACCCTCCTGCTGTGTCCTCACGGAGCCGAAGGGGCGCGTGAGCTCTTTGGGGTCTTTTCTCGAAGGGCACTAATCCCATTCACGACGGTTCCACCCCTGTGACCTAATCGCCTCCCAAAGGCCTCACCTCCTCATACCGTCACCTCAGGGGTTAGGATTCCACATGTGAGTTTGGGTGGGGGGTTGGGGGCACGGACATTCAGTGCACAGCACCAGCCCTACTCTGAAGTCTAGAAAGGAGCGGGATTGCAGTGCCCACTTGGCCATCTTTCCCAAAGCAGCAGCCCAGAGAGGATGACCAGGTCGTGCCGTGGCACCTGTGAGAAGTGGGCCTCACAGGTGGGAAGGAGTGGGGTCAGACCATGTAGCACCCAGCCTCCTATGGGATGAAGAACCCAAAAATGTGGGTGTCAGCTCATCCTTGGCTGAGGATTCTGCATCAGGCAACACAAGGCTAGCATCTCACGGTTGGCCCATTAGAAAAGGATTTTTTGGAAAAACAGTGAAACTGTTGGTGGCTCGAAGTGATTATTAAATGAACCGCTTTGTAAATGAATCATGGGAACATTTTTAAAATTTCAGTTTAAAGAAAACCAAACATTTCTGCTTTCCAGTTCTATTGGGATCCCGTGGAATCCTGGCAAAGCTTGAAGTGTGCTTTTCAGTGCCAAGATGTGCTAGAGGAACAATTCCTAGAAGGTTCTAGAAGGACCCACTAAGTGCACTTCCAGGAGTCCTCCTATGCAGCCATTCGGGGCTTTTTACCCAGCCTCAGCACATGGCAGTCACCCACCATCTGTGTCTGCTCCTTTTCAAGGCCAAATCACACCTTGTCTCACTTAGCAGACACAGTTTCTGTGATGGTTGACTTTATGTATCAACCTGACTGGATCACAGGTGAGAGTGTGTACAGATCTATCTCCTATTGGTTCTGTTCTTCTGGAGAACCTATTTAGAGTTTCTTTTTTGTGCCTAAAAATTCCTCCTTTTCAAGAGATCTTTTTCCTCTTCCCCCTCAACATGCCATCGGTACTCTGTAAATATTACAAGGTGGGAAGCAATTAATTCACCAGCAAGAAACAGGGAATTCATACCTGGAGATCAGAGTTTTACCCTCTTTTTTAACGAGAAGTTTCTACAGAGGGAAGCACTTGAGCTTCATTTGTACAGAAATGACAGCGGTCTCCCTGTTTTCTGATGCACTCCGTGGAAAGGTCTGACACGTGTCCCATGGCTCTGGAAACGGAAGTTCTCACCAGCAAACCCAAGTCTGTCCTGTTTTACCTGCATTCTAATGAGAACATCCAGTCCTGGTGGATTGCTACATAAAAGTAGACAAAACCTCAACTTCCCTCCTGAGGCCCACGGAGGACAGCTTTCTCGTTAAGCATTTTCCTCAGGTCTAGCTTAAATGAGAGTCACTCTGCCCCGAACCAGAGAGGTCCTCAGCTTCTGACAGGTGGAGCCTTCCGCTCGCTGCTCCTCGGGGCTCTGTCCCCTCCTGCCACCTCCGGCAGGCCACGGGCAGCGGAAGGCGGCCCCACCAGACTCCCAAGAGCCAACAGTGTGCATCTCTTCCCAGCTCCTAACCACGTTGGTGGCTTGGCATCAGCCACACTGAACCCGGGAAGCCCGTTGGTATACGACCACAGGACTGCAAGCAAGAGGAATCAGGACATCCCCAGACCTTGACAGTTCCAACTCACTATCTCTGGGACTCCAGGAAACTAGCCTTTGTGGCCCATGTCACAGGCAGAGGGGACAATACCCTTCTGAGGTGTCCCAACCCCCACTCTTACACACAAGCCAGATGGCCCCCTGAGATGGGGCCAGCTAGACCTCAGGGCCTGGGTCTCTGTGGGATTGTGCTGGAGGCTTCTTTTCCTCACTGGGCGGGACCTCGGGTATGGTCCCAGTAAGGAGTGGCTTCTCCGCTTTTACCAACAGAACCCTGTTTCTGAGGGGCCGTGAGACCCAGGAAAGCCCGGGCCTGTGAGCTGCACCTGTGATTGGTCCTTGCAGGGGAGCCCTGGAGCAGAAGGCACAGGGAGGTCCCCTCGCTGAGTCAGACAGGGACGGCAGGGCAGGTGAGCCGGCTTAGGACTGAGGGCATCAGAGCCACGACCCACATCAACACAGCCCCGTGGCAGACCCCACCCCCCTCTGTCTGTCTGCCTCCCCCCTGCCACAGATAGCCCTTCTGATGGGTTCCAGGTGTACACTTTTATTCGCGGGTATTCTGAAACACCTGTGTTGTTGTTTTGTGTTGGTTTAACGAACACAAATGGTGATGGGCCTTCTGGGGTTTCTTCCTGTGTTCAGGCAACACGAGGCTTGGAGATGCTGCTGTGTGCACATCTAACCTGTGAGCCCTGACTCTGTCTGCACGACATTCTGCTGTGTGTCTCTGACCACCCTGCCTACCCCGACGGGGAGGGACATCCAGGGTACCTCCCTATCCCCAGCATGAGTGAATGATGGTGGGAGCCGCAGCCTTGGATGTGCTCGCTTAGGGACCTGCGTGGGGCTGTCCTGGAAGAGTGAGGTGCTCTCGATGTACCATCTCAGGTATATCCTGCCTGGACACAGAGGTGTCCCCTTTTCACCCGGCAGCGGTGGGAATGATTGAACCGGGTGGAGGGTTGGATGAGGACATGGCTGCGAGAGTTCTGAGATGCTGTTCTGTGTCAGAGCTCATTACTTCCAGGAAGCCACCCTGAAGAGGACATGCATGCACCGTAGGCCAGGGGTCACCTGCGAGACTGTGTACCAAGAGTAGACCTCCCCGCCACAACCCTGCTCCATCCCTAGCCAGGTGACAATTAGAAAAAATCCTCTTTACGGAAAGCTGAGTGACATTGGGTCTCCAACTAAAGAGCCACTTCTTCACCCTCCAGTGAAAGCCTCCTGTTGACAAGAAAATGGGGACAAGCCGGAGCAAGCAAGAAGGTATGGGAACCAGAGCTGGGGGCGGTGGGGCAGGCGGGGCAGCTGGCTTCCTAGAGGAGAAGGCACGATTCTTCCAGGATTCTTCCGCCTTGACAGCAGGAATGCCGAGAGGTGCAGGCGGGGGTAGGAAGACAGAGAGCTCACTCCGCTGGCTTCGAATTTCTCCACCAAGTCAGATGTGGCTCCTCTGAGCAGAAGGGAGGGAGGGCGGGAGCGAGGGCGGCTCGGGGAGACGAGGAGAGGAGGTATGAAGCCGTCCTGCGGGAGTGCGAGCCAGCAGTGGGGCTGCCTGCAGTACCCCTAGGTCCCTGAGCAGGAATTTAAAGTGGAAGCCGTCCCCCTGATCGACTGCTTTCCCCAGGGATGCTGGCCGCCAGGGTGCAGGTGCGGGAGCAGGATGGGGGGCCAGTGGAGAGGGAGGAGGGCGGTGGTCACATGGGGGCACAGTGAGGCCATGAAGGGAGTGTGGATGGGCCGGTGGAGTGCAGGGGCAAGTGCAGGTGGGGGTGCTCGAAATCTCCCTCCCCCACCGCCCCCCCACCGACGTGGGCAGTGTCCCTGGGCCACGGGAAGGGGCGGCAGGGACAGAGTGTTGGTCGAGATCCCTGGAGGTGAGCAAGACAAGATAGCAGGAGGCCAAGGAGGAGTATGGCCATCTGTAGGGTTGTTGAGAAGAGGACAGGCGGAGTATGGAGGAAACAGCAGAAGTGGAGGTCGTTGGTGACCCCAAGACCAGCAGATGGCAGCCACCGGGAGTGACAGCAGGTGATGTGGTTGGGTCTCGAGTGAGAAGGGAAGAGAAATGTCTTAGAAGCAGCCTTGGCAAGCATGGAGGAGGCTGAGCCCACCTTAGCCTCAGGGCTTTGTGGGGCGTCAGAGAAGAAAGCCCCCCCAGCCCCCCGCGGAAGGCACCAGGTGAGGCGGTGAACCAGGTAAGAGTGAGGAGAAGCTTCTTAGAAGAGGCCAAGGCTCGAGAGGCTCTGGGGAGTTTGCTGGCTACAGATGGTGCCGTCAGCCCAGCTCGGGAGGGTGAGAAGGATGGGGGTGAGGAGGTGCATTGAGTCCGATTAGAGGATGAGCCGGTCTGGAAGGAGGGTGCGAGGCGCTTGGTCCTTTGCGGGTGACCGAAATAACAGGGGAAGCAGAGCATGGCGGGAATAGCCCTCCAGGACCCTGAGAGGGACACATAATCTTTCTGAGCCCTGGTTTGAACATTGCAGGAGCTTCAGGCAACTGCTGGGGTGAGAACTCCCCCTGGTGGCTGAGGCAAGAAGTTCCATGGAGAGCGCCCGCAAAACGTTGCACCTGGAGACCAGGTGGCCGCGGGTCACCGAATGCCTGCAGCTGAGGGGTTGGGGCAGTTGGAACAACAACGAAGCCCAGGTGCATTTCCCATTCCTTTCCCATTATTGTTACCTGTGGGAAGATTCCAGCCCAATAAATTCATTGTCGGGAGTAAAACCCAACAATCTCCCGATGTGTCTCTTCTCCCTGGTACACCAATGGCTTAGAACCTGTTACCCTTGAGAAATGTATCTCCCTCCAATGGTAGAAGTCTCAGTTTAGGAAAGATCCCGATTTAATAGATGTGAGTGTGGGCACCAGCATCAGAATTTCCCTCCAACATTTTATTATAAATATGTATTTTCAAACCTAATGAAAAATTCAAAGAATTTAACTGACCCTCCATTCCTCTATCCATCCGGCAAGCCATCTTATTTTTTGATGCATTTCAAAATGAGGTGTAATGTCAATGCATTTCACCCATAAATACTTCAGCACAAATATTATTTAGAATCCAATGTTTGTTTACAGTCCTTTTCTCCCCTTTGAGGCAAAATATGTATAAAACAATCTCAAGTGTACCATTCCATAGATTTTGACAAACCCGTACACCTCTATAACCCCTATTCCCAGCAAGACAGAACAGTACTATCACCCCAGAAATGTCCCTCCTGCCTCTTCCCAGTGAAACCACCAGTCCTCTATCTACCCCAGGCATGTTGTGATTGTTCTCATCATAGATCAGTTTTTGCCTGTTCGAGAACCCAATATAAATAGAATTATATGGTATGGATTCTTTGGTACAGTAGCATTGGAATTTAAAAGGTAGCCCGGGTGATCCTACTGTGCCAGCGGGGCTGGGAACCTCTTCCTCACATTACAAATGGGGAAGCTGAGGCTCAGAGGGATTTTTTTTTTTTTTTACATTACGTGACAGTTAATTGGCTATAGATGCAGACTAGAACTCATATCTTCTTGCTGATAGCCTTCTATTTACTATACAAAAATGGGGCACCAATCTAGAATAGTGGTTCTCAAACTTCAGCATCCATCAGAATCCCTGGAGGGCTGGGTAGACCTCATCGCTCCAGAGTGGGGCCCAAGAATCCAATTTTTTTTTTAAAGATTTTATTTATTTATTTGAGACAGAGAGAATGAGAGACAGAGAGCATGAGAGGGAGGAGGGTCAGAGGGAGAAGCAGACTCCCTGCCGAGCAGGGAGCCCGATGCGGGACTCGATCCCGGGACTCCAGGATCATGACCTGAGCCGAAGGCAGTCGCTTAACCAACTGAGCCACCCAGGCGCCCCCCAATTTTTTTTATTTAAGAGAGAGAGAGAGCATGCACAAGCAGGGGGTGGGGGGTAGAGGGAGAAGGAGAGAGAATCCCAAGCAGACCCCATGCTCAGCGCGGAGCCCGACGTGGCGCTGGATCCCACAACCCTGAGATCATGACCTGAGCCGAAATCGAGAGTCAGACGGCCTAACCAACTGAACCACCCAGGCGCCCCCCTCGAATCTGATTTCTAACAGGTTCCCAGGTAACGCTGATGCTGCCGGCCCGGGGACCACAGTGGAGAAGCCCTGTTCTAAAAGCCAGGTATGAGACTATCAGACACGTAGGATGCTTTCCTATAGCTGGCCGAAATGGGTGAGCATCATAGCCGCTCAGACCTGGAGGCGCATGGAAACTGATGGTGGCCACATTACCATGGGTGTCCTCTTCCCAAGCCGGCTTTCCTAAGATCTTCCTCAAGGTCTGTATTCAGCAATCACACTAAGGACTTCCTTACATTGTTTCAACAAGAGCATCCCCACTTCACCTCATTTTCTCTTGAATTAGGAGGCGGCTTCCTCTCCCCCAGCTGAACCATTTTTATGAGTACCTCAGCCGATGCCAGGGCCCCTCTTCCCTTCAGCTGAGGTTATTGAGTTGTTTTCAAGATTCACTGCTAATTCCAAAGGCGGGGAGCAGCCCTGGACAGAGCTACCCTCTGGGACAGAACCCCCACATGCCGTCTGGGCAGCGTGGGGCTGGAGGAGGTGCTTTTAGGGGAACACACCATGTAATCTTTTTAAACTTTCTTTTAAAGATTTATTTAAGATCTTTTTAAAGATTTATTTGAGAGAGAGAGAGCGTGCATGAATGGGGGGCAGGGCAGAGGGAGAGAGAGAATCTCAGACTCCCTGCTGAGGGTGGATCCAGGCACAGGGCTCGATCTCACGACCCTGAGATCATGACCTGAGCCAAAACCAAGAGTCAGATGCTGAAATGACTGAACCACCCAGGAGCCCCACACCATGTAGTTTTTAATTCTCATATTTATGAATTGATTTTCATGGGCTTTAAGAAAGTAGGAAACCCATGAATGTATACCTTTGGCATATTACTTAAGCCGTTTCCTCTTTAAATAAGTTTGATTTTAGAAAAGGAATTGAAGAAGCAATACTGACAGACTAATAATACAGGTGCCTATAGGTAGGTGAAGGTACAGTAGGCTGCCTGAAGTCTGAGAATCTCTGCTTCAGCAGATTCCAGAAAGCACGGGCTACACAGTGTCATTGAACAGAGTGTCCTGTTAGGAAAACTCACATCCTTCCCCTGCAACTTTTAAACCACTGGACTAAAACATAAAAACAACTCTAGTTCTTTTGCATTTTGTATTTTGACCTCTTTTGCATGTTATTCTCAGAATCTTGCAATAACTTGTTTATTTGCTTTAAAATATGTGAATTTATCTATTTGCTGCAATTTTAAAGTGATTCTTATAACATTTCGGGACTAGCATTCTTTTTCCTCAAGGAACACATTTTCAATTTTATAATGAAAGTCAGCTGGAATATACAACTCTGCACATAGAAAATTACTTTAGAGACAAATTTCCAATATCCTTTTTACTTATAAATGAGTTGTATTGTTATTAAAAAGCAAATTTATTCAATTATGCTTACTTCTTTTTGTTTGTTTGTTTTTTTACACTCCCCCTCATTCCTTAGAGATGTGAGACAATTCTAGCAAGAACAGGTTTGATAAAGTAAAAACTTTAAAACTAAGACTGGGAATTAAAAATAGGAAGTCAAGGTGGAGGAAAGTAAAAACACAAATATGCAGACCCTACAGGCCCAAGTGGTTAATGTATTACAGTTGAGTTTCTAATTTGACTCTGAGCTCCCTGGCAGCTAAAGAGAAAAGAGACACACACTCTTTTTTTTTTTTTTAAAGATTTTATTTATTTGACAGAGAGAGCACAAGCAGAGGGAGAGAGAGGGAGAAGCAGGTTCCCTGCTGAGCAAGGAGCCCGATGTGGGACTCGATCCCAGGACCCTGGGATCATGACCTGGGCCGAAGGCAGCCGCTTAACCGACTGAGCCACCCAGGCGTCCCAAGAGACACACACTCTTTTCATGATTTTCATTTTGGGGAAAGAGGAAGCATATTCATTTCCTCAGGGAAAGCAGAGCTTTTCCCAGGATTTAGAAAAAAGACGAAGGAGGGTGCCTGGGTGGCTCAACCAGTTAAGCATCTGCTTTCGGCTCAGGTCAAGATCCCAGGGTCCTGCGATCGAGCCCCGCATCAGGCTCCTTGCTCTGCAGGGATCCTGCTTCTCCCTCTGCCTGCCGCTCCCCCTGCTTGTGTGCTTGCACACTCTCTCTCTCTGATGAATAAAATCTTTAAAAATTTTTCAAAAGAAGAAGATGAAGGGGTGGAGGGAACATTGCATGATGTAATGGATCATGCCCTTGACATTCCTAAAAGAGAACAAAACTCCTCTGACACCATCAAAGGTAAGCTACCCTCATCTTCCATAATTCTCACCTAAAGTCCTTAGAATCAGCCCCGTGTCTGTGTGTATAAAATGCTGCACTTAAAAGTTTCTCTTTATAACCAGCCAAAATGTTTTAAAACCTTAAACTGTTGATACCATCTTTCCATCAACTATTCTCAAGTTTATATTCTCCCAGCTCCGGGCTCATATATTCAGTGCTCCCCACGTATCCTCGCTTGGGGGTCTAATGGACATTTTAAACTTAACATGGCCAAACTCCTCCTCTTCCCCCCAAAACCTCCTCCATCCGCAACCTCCCCCACCCTTAGCTGATGGCAATCCCATCTTCCTATTTGATGATGCCAAGAACCCTGAATCCGTCCCATTCCTCATCCAATCTACCAGGAAATCTCCTGGTTCCATCTTCAAACTACATCCAGGATCGGACCATCGGACCTCCTCTCATCACCTCTGCTGGCACCACCGCTCATGAGCCACCAATAATGTTCACCTGCAATACACAGTAGTCTCTTACTGGGCCTCCCCGTTTCCATCCTGCCCCACCCCCACTCACTGTCTGGTCTCAGCCCAGAGGCTGGACTGATCCTTTGAAAATGTGAATCGCATCATGTTGTGTTTGAGCTCACACCCCTACGACGGCTCCCCTTTCACTCAGAGAACATGGCAACATCCTTACATGACCCCAAGGCCCCATGTGATGATGCTCTGTTACTTCCCTGACCTCTCCCCAAAGCCCGTCTCAGTCACATCAACCATCAGACATGCCTGCAGCCTTTGTTCTGATCGTTCCCCCTGCCTGGGATACTCTTCTCTGCGGACACCTGAACGGCGTGCTTCCTTCTCCAAGACCACTTTCTCAGTGAAGCCCACCTTGTTTGCCCTTCCATCTACCCCCCCACCCTTCCACACTTATCCTACCCAATTTTTTCTTTTCCCCGGGGCTCTGATCTCCTTCTGGCAATCTATGTAATTATATTATTTCCCTGTTTTTTTTTTTAATCGTTGTATCAGAATAGGCCAGGTCATGCTGTGGCAAGAAACACCCCCAAAGTCTCAGTGACTTAGAAAAACGAATGTTGATTTCTCACTCATGCTGCATGTCTCGGGGATCTGGGCTGACTGCACAGCCTCAGTGTGAAATGTTTCTGGTTGCCATGTCAGGGGGCAGAAGGAACACTCCGAAGGGTCTCACACCTGCCATTAAAAGTTCTGGCCCAGAATAACACGTCACTTCTCACCATTAATTGGCCAGGACTGGCCACATGGTTTCACTCAACCCTAAGAAGGCCAGGGAGTAAAATCCTGCTACCTAGGACAGGGAGAACTGGAACTGTTGAGAGAATGACACCAATGGCTAGTACAATTTGGTCAACGTTTACCATGTCCCCTCCCCCTCTAGAACGGAAGCTCCATAAAGGCACCTAGGACAGTGCCTGGCACATAGTAGGTGCTCTTGAATGAGTGGGTGGCATCCATGGTTAGATTCGTATCAGGAACCAAAAATTAGGACTTAACTATAAGCCCCAAATCAGACGCATACACTGCAAACATGTAGGAAAGAAGTTCTTAATCTATTTCTGTGCTCTTTTTTTTTTAAAGATTTTATTTATTTATTTATTTATTTGAGAGAGAGAGAGAGAGAGAGAAACAGCATGAGAGGGGAGAGGGTCAGAGGGAGAAGCAGGCTCCCCGCCGAGCCGGGACCCCCGATGTGGGACTCGATCCCAGGACTCCAGGACCATGACCTGAGCCGAAGGCAGTCGCTTAACCAACTGAGCCACCCAGGCGCCCTTCTGCGCTCTTCTTGAAGCCTATGAAATTACTTTCAAACCTTTTCCAAGGAGGGTCCCTAGAGCTTTCACCAGGTTGTCAAAAGATGCCTCTAAAACAGATCAAGAGCTACTGATCCAGGGAGAGGGGAAGTTTGGGCATGTCGGGTAGAATGCCAGAACCCATGGCTGATAGTAATTAGGGACTAACGGCTAGCAGGTGAGTCACTTCGCCTCCCTGCCTCAGTATCCTCACCTACGCGTTGGGCTTGCAGCGGAGATCAATAGAGCAGGTGCTCTCCACCGTGGCAAGCGAGGGGAAGCGGAGGGGACGGCCGTGCGGCGCTCACCCGCGCAGCCAGCGCGCCATCTAGTGGACACGGCGGGCACTCAGGGCAGCCGGCCCGCCCTTGGCCCTCCTGGATCCCAGGCAGCGCCTGGCACTCAGGAAGGTTTAAGGGGCTCAAAGTCTGTGCAAACTGTAGAGCAAGACAGGCCTTCCCCGAAGGGGAGAGAGGAACCTGGGCAATCCTTCTGTCCGTCCGTATCTCTCTGGTTCACAGACACAACACTGGGCATGTGAATTGAGGGAGGAAATGGACCCGGCGCAAAACTTAAGGGAATGCCAAACGATTCCGTAGTCAAGTTATCTTCGTGCCATGTTCTAGAAAGTCGAATGCAAAAAAAGATGCATGATGAACAAAATAGCAAATGCTCAAATATAGAAAGGATCAGTTTTCCCGATCTTTCTAGCCATCTCAGGCTCTGGTAGTGCTCACGGGGCATGTTACGGATCCTGTGCCTCATCAGCCTGGTCTTAGGGGAGCCCCCAAAGGATGAAAGGCCCCTGCCGCACCAGCCAGTTGACCAGGCTGAGCCAGAGCCTGGGGACCAGTGGAACCCCATAACCAAGAATTACGTGACCCTGAAGGAAATGGCAAATTCCAGTCCCAATGGGGACTCTTCCTTTAGACAGGGAAGGAGATTGATTTAAATTCTGTCTTCAGTGATGGAAGCAGGCATGGAGCTAGGGGCTGAGCCTGCCCTCAAGGGGCCCACCATCTTTTGGCTGAGACAGAAGCAGAATATCAGGAGCCTCTCTGGTTGGACTTTGAAAACAACAACAACAAACTAACACTTTACTGGAAGTAAATGCTTTACTGTAGCAAAGTGACAGGATGACCCTGAGGACTATTCTCCACCCTGAGATTCTCAGTGCCTCCACAGACACGTCATGGCATAGAATTAACACTTATGGGCTTGGTGTCCTTCACCCTTTGCACAGAGGCCCAGCCAGGGTGGAGGCATTTATCTCCAAGGCAAACAGAGCTGCCACCTCATCTGTCTGTGTTTACTCATGACGTCACATCCATCCGGGCTTCCTGATCGATGTGACTCAAGGGTGAGCTGCTGGTCAAGGTGAGTCATGCCTTGACCCACCCGAACAGGCAAGAATCTGGCTCCCAGGAGGGCCGCAGTCGCTGGGGAACTAAACTGGAGTGAGACCCTACAGATGAGACATAGCGTCTGACGTCAGAAACGTCAGTGAAGGGGGTCCCAGCAGCCTGCCGCAGCCTCTGTCAATGCCATGTACGTAAAGCTCCCAGTATCTCATTCCCGTTTCTCAAATGGTGGGGAAAGCCTCAGTGGGGTCAAGTGTCTTGCCCAAAGACACACAGCAAACAAGACACAGGAGAGTTTGCTTACTGCCTGGCAGCCCAGGCAGCAAAGCCAGGCCGGAAGCGACGATTTCAAAAGGCAGAGGGGGTGGGGGGTCGGGGGGTGAGGGGCCTGCCACAGAAGGTGGGCCAAACTGGGTTGGAAAGAAGCAGGGAGCTGAGATCAGAGATTGGGGTGTGGGCCCAAATTCCAGCAGCCTGTCCCACTTCCTCCAAAGTGGTTTTCTGCCAAGAGTGGCTGGGGAGCCGGGGTGCCCATTTGGCTCAGTCGTTAAGCATCTGCCTTCGGCTCAGGTCATGGTCCCGGGGTCCTGGGATCAAGACCCCTGTTGGGCTCCCTGCTCGGTGAGCCTGCTTCTCCCTGTCCCTCTGCTGCTCCCCCTGCTTGTGCTCGCTCTCTCTCTCTGGCAAATAAATAAATAAATAATCTTTAAAAAAAAAAAAAGAAAGAAAGAAGAGTAGCTCGGGAGCCACGGGGGAGCCCAGCATAGTTTCAGCCTGGGCACCCGGCCATCTGTGGCTGGTCCCCTTCTCTACTGTCGCTTCTGCTAAAAGTCAAAACGTCAAGTTAGAAAGTGTTCACCCTTCAAAAAGTAATAATAATAATAGCAAAACTTGAGATGCATCTGCCCATGAGCGGTGTGGAAATTCCCTGTGACTTTACAACCAAGCTTGGAGCCTGAGGTGGGTGTGAAAAGCAGGCCAGCTGATCTCAGGGTGAGCTGCAATCTGTTGACAGTGACATGGAACGATCTGGAGATCAAAGGCAGCTGCGTAGGGGGCGGGTGGGCAGGCTACAGCCTCAGAATAGGGACCCGTGACCTCTCAGCCTCCGCTAAGGCAGCTCTAGCCCTCCCGCCCCCCCCCCCCCCCCCCCCCCCCGGCCAGTAGCCCCAGAGCAGGGCGACTGCCCTGGTCTATGCAGCTGCTTCCGATGCGGAGCCTGGCCAGGTAGCTGCAATTCTGGAGAAGGGCCGCTAAGGAAAGCATGACCCCTCAACCACCCTCAGAGTCATCTGGAATACTGTCTACCCCCACTCCTATTGATTAGGACACACAGGTCCAGGGACACGGCGTGACTGGCTCCCAGTCACACGGGGGCCGTTATCACTGAGACTAGAAACTAACCTTCCCACCACACCGGGGACACTGTCGTCACACTCTAGCCCTTTCCAATGGCAGCAGGAGACCCGAGTCAGCACGTGGCAATGGGGACAGGCCCCAGGAGCCCAGAGCTACTCCAAAGCCGATGTCAGGCTTACAAGGGTCTGGGAACGCCCCGAGGCACAAATACTCCTCCTCCATCCCCCTGCTGTATCTACACGGAGGAAGAGGCCCTGAGTCTACACACCAGAGCCGACTCAGTAACCCAACGGCTAGCTCAATCAGAATGGGAGGAAATGCAGACCCCCAGATATTTTGCCGGCTTAATATCAAAGATCCAAATGTTTTACCCCCCAAGGAGCTTCGAATGACACTTTGTGCCAAAAATCTCATCTCTTTTCGTGTTTGGAAGAAAGCCACTGATACAGGGGAAATCTTCCAAGAATTATGAGCTCAATTATAGGCCAAGAGATGGATCCATCTCTTTTAGCTAATAATGCATGAATACTTTCCTTTTTGTGTCCTCTGGGGATATTGTCACTGTTGTTTGTTTTGTGGGAACAGTGACTGACTCAAAAGCAAAGTGGATGATTTATCTCTACAAGGCTTTTATTTGCCAACTTTGAAAAATGATTCAGAAACATATTTCTTGGAAAGTGGGCATAAAATTACGTTCTCTGATTAAAGTAAAATAAAAGTGCTTTTAAAAAGTGGCTTAAGGATATAAACTCTTAAGACAATTTTCTAGGATTTTCCAGGAGCGTCCCAATTTTAACAACATTCCCCGCTCTGGTCTCCATAATCATATTCTTATGTGGCAGTCCATAGATCTTTTCGTTTTATCTCCAAAATATGGTCATCCCCGAAATGAAGACATTTAAATGTATTAAACGTTTCAAAAAGTGCTTTCTCACTTTTTGGATTTTTCATCTGAAGATTCATCATGTTTTGTATATGTTGACATCAACACAATCACAAATTTTCCCAAATTTTAATTACAATATATGTCACTTAGGAATGCTTTCAGCTGCAAAGAACAAAAAACTCAGTGCTCACGTGCTGACGGGGTCCCATTCTCTCTCTTTCCACACATCAATCTCAATTCTTTGACACCAGTCTTGTTGCTGCTTGGAGCTCGCAAGATGGCATCCACCTCTTTCATGGACATGACCATCTGCTTTCTAGGAAGTTATTAGGGGGTCAAGCAAGCAATTGCCTGAACGAACCCTAACTACTTTGCTTTTTACCTTCTCAGCAGACCTTTGTTTATTTACTTTGTCTCTTTGGTGAGGACGGTGTCTATTTTGTCATTCCTAATTGCAAAGGAGACCAAAAATTCAAGTTTCTTCCTCTCCAGACCCTATAACAGAAAAGGGGCATTGAGTATCTGACATCATATGCCTGCTTGTTCCTTTACCAAGGTTATAGCAACTGCAGACTTTAAAGATCTCTCAAAACAACAAATAATGCATAGGGTGCATGCTTTTAATTGGTGAGCGCATCCTTTGAGAGCATTAAAATGGTGAAGCTCTTTCCGCCATGAATTTGTGACTCCTACTTCTGGGCCCAGAGTCCTGCCTGACATCATAGCCAAACGCATGCTTAAAGTTTTATAGCGATCGGATACTAATGGGACATTACAAACTGGCTTAAGTGGCAAAATCTGCCTTTTGGACTCAGCAGAGTTTCCATTGATTCTTCAGCCTTCTTTTGCTTCTTGGTCAATGTCAACGTGAGGGACATTTTTTGGAGAAACACGTAAATTACTAGTCAAGGTTTTTGCTTAATTATTTATAATTGCACGCATTTGCCTAATGGAAATTTTCATTTTATGCTGAATTTCAAGATCCTCGGGGCTAATATTTCCCCTTTTAGT
Source organism: Mirounga angustirostris (assembly GCF_029215605.1). Taxonomy (NCBI): domain Eukaryota; kingdom Metazoa; phylum Chordata; class Mammalia; order Carnivora; family Phocidae; genus Mirounga; species Mirounga angustirostris. The sequence goes on from NW_026991713.1 coordinate 174,871,485, forward strand.
GATACGATTGCATTTCCCTCTTCATTTATCGCTCTCATAGATCCATGAAAATTCGGAGTCAGAGCAGGGGGACAATGATAGAGAGAAAGGTTACAGATGGTCTGAGCTGTTCTAGAAACAAGTTCACTGGAAATGCCAGGGGGCATTGAAGCTTGAAGGGACCCTTGCGGTGAGGTGGCACCTGGCAGGTGCATGGACAGAAACATGGGTGCATAATAAGGAGGAGGTGCAGAAAAAAATGTTCATCAGAGACAAGCCTTTGCTGTCTCGGAAAGAGAATTAAAGTGTTGAAAGACAAATTGTCCTGGTGGAAAAGAATATTCAATTACATTCCACTTTCTCAGCACCCCCTCCTGTTCACTTTGGGGAATTGCTCGACAATCCCGGTATCCTTCCCCTTCTCGGCTGGGACAGTAGCCTCAGGGAAGGACATGAGAATCATCTATCTGGCTCCATAGATTTCTGTAAAAGCACTTCAGAGTGCCTTTCTCCAAGTCTGTCCTCCAAGAAGAAAAAAAAAAAAAAAAAAACCCCAGCTCAAGGTAAAATTGTTCCAGAACTTACTGTGCTTGTCTATCAAGATAAAGTATTGGGCACTCGGTGCAAGAATTTAAGTCTTACAAAGAGGAAATTTGCAGATGTGGTCGATGTTTGGCATTTGCTAAGTACAGAAAACAAAGCTGCTCAGGAAAAGAAAGTCTGGAACTTTCTCTGCTGATGTTTTCCCATGGAAAAAAATAAAAGACAAGGCAAATGAAGACAGGCCAGGCAGATCCATTTCTGCAAATGCAGCCATTTCCCCCATGAAGCCAAATCACTGAGGGATTTTCAGGACAACAGACAAGTGTCTCTCCCTTTCTGCCCTTGGAAAAGTAAAGAATTCAGGTTATCGTGGCCTCTGGCAAACAGCCTCTCCTCAGAGAGGCCAAACTGCACCTAGAGAATACTTCAGAATAAGTGCTATGGAAAGAAGTTTTTAAAAAAAAAAAATCCGAGAATTTTAGAACTGAGAGGAACTTGAAGACCAACCACCCTATTTCGGAGGTGAACAAAAACTGAGACCAAGAAGTGGGAGATGCCGTGCCTGGTCCTGCTTCCTGATAGAGGCAAACCGGAACGTGATCCTTGGCCTCCTAGCCCCGTACTTATCACACCATAAGCAGTTTCAAATGGAGGCTACAAAGGCCCTTTCACGCTTCTGGCAGACTGTACAACCCAGAATTACCCCAGCTATAAATACTTGAAATTACATATAAAATGTAACAAAAATATTTTAACACACAGCCAAGTTTGGGGGGAAGAAAAAAGGAAACACCAGATGCCAAAAACACAAAGGGAAGCAAAACAAGCCCCCGGGACAGATGATATGGCGGCCGTTGGGGGTGGGGTTGGGAGTGCTGGAGCTGGAGATGGGCCCAAATGGTCAGAGTTTCGAATGTTTTAAGTTCCACTTGTATAAGGACTTGTGACCTGTGCAAGATGGAGAGTAGACACTAAGACCCATTCACACCGGTGGGACCCTCAGGAGACTGCGTGCCAGTAAGAGGGGCAATAGAAAGTACTTTTGGGGTAGGGGGAGGACAGAGGAATTTGGCTTCACTGGAGTGTTTAGTAGAAAAAAAAATACCATCCCAAGAGAAATTAACCCACCAAGCCTGTGACATGGGGCAGGTGCAAAGTCTGAATTTTATACTCTTCCTTCGTAGTCTTCTTCTTTTTTTTTTTTCTGAAGTAGGGCCCTGAGATCAAGACCTGAGCTGAGATCAAGAGTCAGATGCTTAACCAACTGAGACACCCAGGCACCCCACCCTTGGTGATCTTTTTGGAGTGCCCTTCAGGAACATACGCAAAGCTTTTCTGGAGGAATACTTTATAACCCAGGCCACAGGAGGTTTTTGTACACAAAGTGGATCACCACTAAAGATGACTTCATAATAATTACCAGGCCCGCCAACATGGGCTGCATTCACACCAAAACCATGAAGAAAGCAGCCTGGTCACCACTGAGAAGTACTGCATGTGCCTAGACAATGACTCCCACACCAACAAGCTCAAGTGTAAGGAGATCGCTGTTATTCCCGGCAAGAAGCCCCTCAGCAAGATCACAGGCTATGTCAAACATCTGATGAAATGGATTGAGAGGAGCCTGGTGAGTGGTATCTCCATCCATCTGCAGGAGGAGGAGAGAGAAAGGAGAGATGATTATGTTGCTCAGATCTCCACCCTGGATCAGGAAATCATTGGAGTCGATCCTGACACTAAGGAAATGTTGAAATTCTTGGGCTTTATCAGTCTGTCCAAACTGCAGGTCACTCAGCCTACAGTTGGGATGAATTCCAAAACACCATGTGGAACCTTGAACAACAACAATGACAAATTCCCAAAACAGATAAGGAAATGTGATTTACCATGATAGAGAATCAGCAAACACAGTCATGGCTAAATGAAATGATAAATAACCAAACCAGACAAAATAAAACAAGTAAACTACACAGAACTATCTGGGAGAGACTATAAAATAATATTGTAAATGATTACAGAGATGAAGGAATAGAAACCACAAGGAAATAACATTCAAAAAAGAAACTGGAAGATCCTATAAAAAGAGATTAGATTAGCAATTTTAAAACTTCCCACAAAACAAAGTTCAGACCTAGTTGGCCTCCCTGGCAAATGCTACTAAACATTCAAAGAAAGAAAAATACCAATTCTTCATAAACTCTTCCAAAAATAGAAGATGAGGGAACACTTCCCAATTCCTTCTATAGGGTCAGTTATTGCCCAGTTATCAAAACCAGTCAAAGACATCACAAGAAAACAACACATCAATGTTCTTTATGATATAGATGTGAGAGTCATCAACAAAATACTAGCAAACTGAATCCACCGATAATAAAAAGGCTTATACATCATGACTAAGTGGAATTTATCCCAGGAATGAAAGGCTGATTCAAAATACAGAAGTTTAAGCATTGTAAAACACCAAATCAACAGAACAAAGGACCAAATAACCCATGATCATCTCAATAGACATAGGAAAAGCATTTGACAAAATCTAACGCTTTCAAGATAACAACACTTGACAAACAAGGAATAGAAGGGAATTTCCTCAATCTGATAATAAGGTTACCAGATAAATATACAAAAATCAATTATATTTCTGTACCCTCTCAATGGACAATTGGAAAATGAAAATAAGAACACAGTTCTATTTATAAGAGCATCAAAAAATACTTAGGAATAAATTTAACAAAAGAAGTGTAGGTGGGGGCATCTGGGTGGCTCAGTCAGTTAAGCATCTGACTCTTAATTTCAGCTCGGGTCAGGATTTCAGGGTCGTGAAATGCAGCCCCATGTTGGGCTCCGTGCTCAGCATGGAGTCTGCTTGAGATTCTCTCCCTCTGCCCCTCCCCCTGCTCGAGCTCTCTCTCTCATACATACATACATACATACATACATAGATAAATAAATAAATAAATAAATAAATCTATCTTTTAAAAAAGGAAGTGTAAAACTTATACTTTGAAAACTACAAAACATTGCTTAAAGAAATGAAAGACCTAGATAAATGGGAGGACATTCCATGATCATGGATCAGGAGAGTTAACATTGTTAGGATAGTAATACTTCCCACATTGATCTACAGAGTCAATAAAACCCTTATCAAAATCCCAGATGCTTTTCCTGCATAAATTAACAAGCAAATCCTAAAATTGATATGGAAATACAAGGCACCCAGAACAGCCAAAAACAATCTTGAAAAAGTCAAAGGACTCACACTTCCCAGTTTCAAAACTTACTAGAAAACTACAGTAATCAAGGCAGTATAGGAGTTCAGTGGTAGGAGAGATCAATTGAATAGAATCGAAAGTCCAGAGATAAACCCTTGCATTTATGGTCAATCCAAGACAATTCAAATAGAGGAAAGAATCGTCTTCTCCATAAGTGGTACTGGGGCAACTGGATATCCACAAGCTGAAGGATGAGGTTGGAACCCTTTCTCACACTATATTCAAAAATTAACTCAAAATGAAATCTAAATATGAGCTAAAACTATAGAACTCTTAGATGAACACATGGGGGTAAATCTTTGTGACCTTGGGTTAGGCAAGGTTTCTTAGATAGGACACCAAAAAAAATGGATAAATAGAGGATGTAAAATTAAATTTTGTGTGTGTTTCAAAGGACAACCCACAGAATGGGAGAGAATATTTGTAAACCATATATCTGATAAGAGACTTACATCCAGAATATATGAAAAACACTGACAACTCAATAATCAGAAGATAACATAACACAATTTTAAAATGGGTCAAGGAACTGAATAGATATTCTCCAGAGATGATATGAAATAAGCGTCTGAAAAGATGCTCGAGGGGCACCTGGGTGGCTCAGTCAGTTGAGCATCGACTCTTGGTTTCAGCTCAGGTTGTGATCTCATGGGTCGTGGGAATGGGCCCCAAGTAGGACTCTGTGCTCAGCAGGTAGTTTGCTTGGGGGTTCTCTCCCTCTGCCCTCCTCCCCCTGCACCCCCCCCCAACACTCACATGTACTTTCTCTCTATCTCTATCTCTCTCAGATAAAGAAATCTTAAAAAAAGAAGATGCTCAATATCATTAGCCATTAGAGAATGCAAATCTGAACCACAAGCTACCAATTCATACCCAGTAGGATAGCTATAATAATAATAATCAGACAAAAACAAAAGTTGACAAAGATGTGGGAAAATCGGAACCCTCATACATTGCTGGTAGAAATGTAAAATGATGCAGCCACTTTGAAAACCATTTGGCAGTTCTCAAAAACATCTAGCATAGAGTGACCCAGCACAATCCACTCTTAGATATGTACCTAAGAAAACATGAAAACTTATACACAAATGTTCACAGCAGTATTATTCACAAAAGCCAAAAAGTAGAAACAATCCAAATGTCCATCAGTGGATGAATGGATAAACAAGAGTGTATACAATGGAATATTTTTCAGCAATTAAAAGGAATTAAATACTGATACATACTATAACGTGGATGAATCTTGAAAACACTATACTAGATGAAAGAAACCAATCACAAAAGACCACATATTATGATTCCATTTGTATGAAATGTTCAGAGTAGGCAAATCTACAGAGACAGAAAGTAGATTTAGTGGTTGTGTAACACTCGGGGAGAGGGTTGAAGGAAAATGGGGAGTAACTGTTAATGGTTACGGGATTTCTGTTTGGGGTGATGAAATGTTCTAAAATTGATTGTACACTCTAAATAGGTACATCGTAGGGTATGTGAATTACATCTCAATAAAGCTGTTTTTTTTAACAGTTATAGTTGAAAAAGAACCAAATAGAATTATAGAAATAAAAAATATTAAAATTTAAAGCTCAGTGGACAGATTAATTACATCGGAATTTGACACGGCCAAAGAAAGAGTGATTCAGAGGATAATTCTGAAGAAATTATCCAGAATGCATCACAGAAAGAAAAAGATGTGAAAAATGTAAAAGAGAAATATGATTTCTGTGCCCAGATAAACTATCAGTCTGTAGTGAGAGCCCTTTCAAATCTCCAGTTCCGATTTTGTTACAAGCTTAAGTGTTCTTTGACACAAGAGACAACAACTAATAAAGTGTTGCTGAATAACATGTCCATTCTAGAAAATAACAAAATAACTTTTCCACAGTACTTGTTAGTAATTCATGAACGACAGAGGAGATGGATTAAGATTTGAGCTTTCTTCAACAAAGTTGAACAAAGTTGAAAAAAACTGAACAAAGTTGAAAAGCAGAAGTAGGGCGCCTGGGTGACTCAGTTGGTTAAGCGACTGCCTTCGGCTCAGGTCATGATCCCGGAGTCCCTGGATCGAGTCCCACATCGGGCTTCCTGCTCGGCAGGGAGTCTGCTTCTCCCTCTGACCCTCCCCCCTCTCATGTGCTCTCTCTCATTCTCTTTCACACAAATAAATAAATAAAATCTTAAAAAAAAAAAAAAAGAAAAGCAGAAGTAGTTCAAACACCATTAAAATGACAAAATTGGTTTTCACGTGTGTCTTACAGAACCCATTGAATGTTTCGTGGTCCTATAGTACTTACAGTATATTAATACATTTTGCATTTAATTCTCAGGAGGACTTATACCAGATATTAATAAGTCACTATACTTTATGGACATAATTTAGTGTCTATAAATAGATGAGTATTTACCCTTTTTTGAGCGCTCAGGGTATCCATGTAACAGTGACTGGGTGTCAAACTCTGTAATGCACTGCACACTGTAGAAAATTCAGGACTTTTCTTCAAAATCTGTTTATGCCTATGTTTTGTTACCCTTTGATATGTGTTGAATTGAAACTGATATCTGTATATTCCTGTCAAGGACTTCAGACCCACCATCTGTTCCGCAGTCTATTTTATTGTTTTTTGAAAGCTGGGAAAGTAAACCCTTGATGTAGCTGCCTTTTTTGTGAAATGAAGAGCATCTTGAACAACTCATAAATGTATCTTCTTCACAGTTCTTGAGCACCTACTACTGGTGCGAGCCACTGAGCCACCTGCAGTGCCCCAGATAGGAGTCACGCCTGCCCTGGTGACATTTGCATTCTATTGCGAGAAAGGGGTAGAAAGAGTCTATCAATAAAGAAATGAACAAGGAAAAGATGAGCTAGTGTATTCGTTTCCCATTGCTACAGAAACAAATCACTACACATTTAGTGGCTTAAAACAACACGCATTTATTCTTTTATAGTTCTGGGGCAGAAGTCTGAAATGAATCTCATGGGGCTGAAATCAAGGTGTCTGCAGGGCTAGTTCCTTCGGGAGGCTCTGTGCACTTGCCTTTCCAGCTCTTAGTGGCCTGGTCCTGTATTCCTCGGCTTGTGGCCTCTTTATCCACCTTCGAAGTGCATCACTGCTCTGTCATCACATCTTCTCTGTCCCTCTTATACAGCCCTTTATGATTAATTACATCCAATCCATTCAGATAGTCCAGGATAATCCCCTCCTCTCAAAATTTTTGATCCCATTCGCAGAGTCTCTTTGCCATATAAATTAACACTCACAGTTCCAGTGCTTGGACTTGGAAATCCTTGGGGGTCCATTTTCCAGCCTACCATAGCAAGCGATTAGCACTACGAGAATGAAAATTGCATGCCATGATAGAGACGACCTAAAATAGCATCTTCAGGTCGAGTGGTGAAGGAAGGGCCTCTCTGAGGCTATGTCTAGGCTGAAATCCAAATCATGGGAAAATGCTGGGGGGGGGGGGCGCACATTCTAGGCCGAGGGAACAGCTGGTGAGAAACTCTATAGCAGCAGTGAACTTGGTGCGCTGGAGAAGTTAATGCAGCTTGGACCGGGAGAGAGTTCCAGAATGGCTAATGAGTCTTCAGTCCACGTTTGCTTTTGCAGATGGGGCTTAAAGCCCCATCCTCCCGCTTGGTATTTTATATGGGAATCTGCCCCAAACTACTATCATATCAACGGAGACCTCTTTTGTCACAAACATAGGGAATTATCGTGGACATCCCAGAGCACCCATCCAGGCTGAGAGCCCCTCATCTGGCAGCACGGTAACTTCAGAAGGTAAAACCTCAAAACAAGAGCCTGTTCGGACTGCGGCTTTCAAAGTCTTAATGATGTTGTCATCCGCAATTGCTTCTTACAAGTCTTGTTCACATAAACAGGATTTTGATTATTTCAACTCGGGCAGGAGTTAAAAGAGGAAACCTCAGGTGCCTGCCCCTGGGGGGGTGTGGTGCTGATTTCCAGGGAGGCCTGGCCGGCTCTCCTTCGGGCTGTGTTCTGGGTAGGGGGAGGCCTGCAGGAGCACTTTCTCACCTGGGGGAAACTATTGCACCAAGTGACTGCTCCTCCCCTTCTCCTGCTTCTCCCCTCATTCCTTTCTACGAATTTCACTTTCCTTGCCCTGAGCATCGTCAAGTCTTAGCGCAACTTCAGCTTTAGTTTCAAGTTTGCATGAAACCAACAAGCGTACTTGAAGAGCCTAATACAAATGGCCTCTTGAGAGGTCTCCCACATTTTTTTGTGTTTGTTTGTTTGTTTGTTTATTGATCAATTGATTTCTTTATAGAGCATGAGCAGGGGGAGAGGGAGAGAGAGAATCCCGAGCAGACTCTGCACTGAGCGCAGAGCCTGTCACGAGGCTCAATTTCACGATCCCAAGATCATGACCCAAGCCGAAATCAAGGGCTGGATGCTTAACTGACTGAGCCAGCGGGGGGGAGGGGGGGCGCTCCCACCTTTTTACACCTACAGTATGTTTGACTCTGCCTTAAGTGTACAGCTTCCATTATGCTCCTCCTTGAATTCTAGTTCTTGCACATGTATTAAAGGCTTGGGTCAAGGCCAGTTCACTTTGCACTCCTACACCGATCCCTGCCCCACCCCCACCCCAGCAGAGTGCCTGGCACAGAGCAGATAATCAATACTCACTTTTTCTTTTTGTTCAACAAACACTTACCAGACGTCTACATGACAACTACTGAGCTGGGAGCCGAACGGCACTACTCTTAATATCCGTGTGGCCCAAGAACTGACCATTCTCAAAGACTTCTAAAGGAGCAGGATGATCCTAACCAGGAAATTATTTCCACAAAAGAGAGTTTAAATATGACTGAATATCTGTTTGTCGATTTGCATACAGTTATGAACCTGGTCCTTTGATCAAATTTCAACCTTGGCACTCAAATCAAGCCATCTGAGATACTTGCTAGTTTCATGATTGCTTGTAAATCTCTGTCTTTTCTGACTCTGAACTACACTGCTGAGCTGTGGGGTGTTAAATGTTAAGCCTCTGCTCTCTTTCCAGCTCCTCGGTTGACTGGCTTGCAGCAGAGAGTGAAATGACCCCATGCGTCAGAAGGCACAGAGGTTAGTGCTAAGACAAAAGGTGACTTGCAAAGTTAAGGCAGGGATTTTCAAGCTTAAATGAAAACCAGCAGACATATTGAAGAGCCTCATACATATTGGTGGTAATTGTAAGGTCATGAGTTCATCTCCATATAGCAAATGGAACCAATTTGGCAAATCTTAGGAGTCAAATGCTAGAAATCTGTTAAGGAAGGAGGCAGCTGCTTCCACTGCTTGAAACCCAGGGCTGATGTACGATTTCCCCCAACATCCAAGAACACATTATCTTTTGGTCCCCAAGCCTGATGTTTTATAACTTGCAAAACCCGGTAACATTGTCCCAGAGTCCAAGTGGTTTTTTCTGTTCTAAGTCCAGCCACATCTCATTCTCTTGGTGTTCCCATCTGGGCCACACAGTGCCTTCTTTGTGTACATTTCCAATTGAACTTTATCACAAGAGTGGTTTAGAAGCCCCATATCCTAACAGCTCGTACTAAGATGCAACTGCACCCAAATGGAAGTTTTTTAAAAACTAGAATAAGACCTTCTTATTGGGAGGATGTCTCAGATACTAAGTCGTGGTTCCTGCCGGGAGAAGCCTGTTCCCGATCCTCGGGGTCTGGACTGGGGCTGGGGTGGAGACAGAACAGGGAGCATCAGGACCCACGCACCTGCTCACACTGAGAGCTGAAAGGAAGAGTTACCTCCGCAACACCTCGGCTCACCATGGTTTTCTAGATCTAGTAACGATCTCGTGAATAGCACAGCTGTATTGCTGTATGGCTTAAAGGTCGTTCTTAATGAAAAGTTTAAAAACGTTCAGCCGTTTCTGCAACCAGGTCTTGGCATTTATTAACTTTCTAATACCCTGGGAGGGTCCAAAACTACAGGTGGCAGCCCCTTCCTCCATCCTCGAGAGTCCATGCCCTGGGATCCCTCAGATCTTTGGAGTCAGCGAGTGGGGTGCACAGGACGGGAGTCAAGTAGGGAAATCGATTCAACTGGGGGACGCGGATCTCTCTTCCCGCAGTCCGCAAAAGCAGCACGGAGGGGCGCCCGCGCAAAGCGTGGGTCTCGGGGCCTCACCGCCCCCCGTGCGGGCTCTGTCCGAGTAGAACAGCATCGCGAGGTATCGACGCCTCGCGGGATCCGGGTCGCAGCGTCACCGGGAGCTCTCTGACGGCAGCCAAAGGGCAGGGGGTGGCTGCCCCGCCTCGGGCCCGCAGGTGGGGACGCCCCGCCCACTCGGCCCAGCTCGCCTCCGCCCCGCCCACCCCGGCTGGGACCCGCCTCCTCCCCGTCCGCCCCCGCCTCTCGGCCCCGCCCACCCGGCCGCCACAGGTGGGGCCGCCCCGCCCACCCGGCCCCGCCCACCCCGCGCGCCTCAGGTGGGGCCGCCCCGCCCGCCCAGCCAGCCCCGCGCGCCCGGACGCGTCAGGCCGCGTCTCCTCAGTTCCTCGCGGGCGGTGGCGGCGGCAGCGCGGCGCTGCAAGTTTTGACATTTTGGCGGCGGAGGAGCGCGCCGGCACTTCGGGGCCGACGGCTGTGGGAGCAGCCGACCCTCGAGGGCCTTTCAGCCGCACGCCGGCGCTCCCGCCGCCCACAGTCGGGCGGCCACGAGGCCCGGCCGCGTCCTCCCGCGTTCGCCCGCCGGGCGGCTGCAGCCATGTCGCGGGGGCCGGAGGAGGTGAACCGGCTCACGGAGAACACCTACCGGGTAGGCGAGCCCAGCACGGCCCGGGACTCGGGGTTTGAGGGCGGGAGGCCCGGGGACCGGGGGCGGGGCGCGGCCGGGAGTGCGGCGGGGCCCGAGACCCATGGAGGACGGGGGCTCGGAGTCCGGCGCGGGGGGAAGCGGGAGGCCCCGCGGCGGCTCGCGGTCGTCGCCGGGGAGGGTCGCGGCGAGGAGGGGACTTTAAGCGGGGACAGCCTCCCCGCGCCCCTCCTGGCGCTGGGGACACCCCGCTAGCCCCGCATTTCACAGCCCTGCGTGCCGGGAGGGCGGCGGGGGCGGGGCCTGTCCCGGCCCCGGGGGCCGCGTCCTCCTGCCCGGCGGCTCCTCGGGGTCGCGCCGGCGTGGCCGCTGCGCCGGAGCTGCCCGGGACGCGAGAGCAGCGCCTCGTTGCTGCGCGCGGGGACGGGGCCGAGCGCCGCGCGGGGTGCGGGCCGCGCCAGGTGCGCCTGTGGGGGGCGCCGCGGGCTCCCGGCGTCCGCTCCCGCCCTCGGGGACCCTGCCGCGCGCCGCGCTCCGAGCCCCCCGCCGGGACACGCCGAGGGCGCGGCGAGGTTCCGATAAGAAGGACCTAACCTCCAGGAAGGCGTTGACGGTCACCTCTCTCGCATTTCTTGCGAAAGCGCTTTTCCAGTAGCAGACACAGATTGAGGATTAGGGGCCAGTTCAGTAAGTTTGAGTCCTTGTAAATGAATTCCGGTTGAAATTAGATACGTGCTTAATCATCTGCTATTAATAGACCACAAAACAACTTTTGTTGTAATTCGGCTTAGGCCCATTGAGCACAAGTTCTCCAAATTCATTTGTAGCCGTTTTTAAGGCCCACAGTTTGGTCACTTGTATAGATTTTTTTTTTTTTTAACCCTAAAATTGGGTTTCTAGATGCGCAAGGTCTGAGTGAATCCCTGAAATCAGAGGGGTTCATTGACTGTTGTAGGATAAGAATAAAGAAGAGCATGAAAATACGTTTGTAATCTATCCTTTGGGTTCAAACTATTGATTCCCTTCATCTGGATACACAAATAGGTAACGTGAATTATACTTTTTGGATAGATATGGTAGACCCGGTTGACACAGCATTTTTGGTCTCAGTAACTGTATTGTCTTAACGGAGGGCAGTTTTTAGAAATCCCAGAAATCTGAATGTTAAAAAGTTTTCCATTTGTATTGAGATTGTTAATACTTAAATGATCCTGAAGATGGTGGTCCAGGCAGTGTGAGGTGTTGGCAGTGTGTAAATAAAACACTTAGGGAATCGGAGCTGCTCTGATGACTGTCCGTTAAGGAAAAACTGTATGCAATTGAGGAATGCAGATCATTGCAGATTTCAGGCAGTCTAAGTATCTAGTGGGGCACAAAAACACGTGAACACCTAAGTTGCCTCCAAGAAGACGGGCACATGTATCTTTCCAATCTGGGATGATAGATCAATTTGAGACAGGCAGTCAGATGCTCTGGAGTCAGTCTGCTTTTTCTCCCACTTCTTCCTTTTACTTTTAGCAATGACTCAGTGGAGGGGCTGTACTCAAGTGAATTATAGCACCACAGGTGTCAGCCCCAAAGGACTGGGGCAGGATGCAAAAAGTGTAGATTTCACAGTTTGGGTTATACATATTTATGGACATTAGGCCATGTAAATCTTTGCATGTATTTTAATACTTTGCAAAGTTATAATCTGAACATCAGAGACTAGTCACTACTTTCCATTCCCAGGTGTCTTAAAACATATTAAAAGCTCACAAATGTTGCTTGTGACTTTAATCACCATTTTTTTCATTAATGTTTTGGGATTGTGTTTTTTTATGTTGAATGGTGGTAAAAGAATTTACAGCTCCAGACAGCAAGTTTATATATAGTCTATGAAGTGAATACTGCTGGCTCATGCTTTGGCTGTGATGGAAATGCATAGTGAAATTTTACATTCACAGGTCTGATTGAAAGCCTGAAAACCTTCACCACCTCCTCATTGAGTTCTTCCCCACCCCCACCCCTGACAACCAAAGCTGAAAACAATTTAAGCTTAATATGGTAAAAATCTCATAGTGTGATGAATCTAGTTATTTTATTAATTTGTTTAATTTTATTTTGAGAGAGGGAGGGAGGAGGTTGGAGGAAAAGAGGGAGAGAGAGAATCTTAAGCAGACTCCACACCCAGCACAGAGCCAGGATAAGGGGCTCAATCTCATGACCCTGAGATCATGACCTAAGCATAAATCAAGAGTTGGACGTTTAACTGACTGAATCTAGGATTTTTTTTAAAAAGAGATTTTCTGGGGCGCCTGGGTGGCTCAGTCGTTAAGCGTCTGCCTTCAGCTCAGGTCATGATCCCAGGGTCCTGGGATCGAGCCCCACATCGGGCTCCCTGCTCCACGGGGAGCCTGCTTCTCCCTCTCCCCCTCCCCCTGCTTGTGTTCCCTCTCTCGCTGTGTCTCTCTCTCTCTCTGTCAAATAAATAAATAAATAAATCTTAAAAAAAAAATATTTCCTTTATGTTACCTAGCAACCTACAGTGTTTTACTAACAGAAACATAACCTAACCAGGTGCGTTGACAAAAGCACCTGGAAATGAGATTTAATGACTTGCTAGTATGGATTTTAGATTTTTTTTTTAATACTCAAATTTCTCCAACTTTGAAATAAAAGAATAAATTCTCTGGAAAAAGTGGGGGATTATAAACTCGTGTAATTCTCTGTAATGCAGTATCAAATATCTTTCAGCATTTACGCATTTGCTGAGCTCTCTAAAATGTGTACTTAGACAAATGATTACTGGAGACCCATGCTGAATCCCAGGGGGATGTGTGTTTTATGGCTTCACAAACAAATGATATGGTAATAAGCCCCAAAATGTCACGTAATGTTATTGTTGCTAATTAGAGTTCAGCCAAAGATCCCTCCCCGTCTCTACATAGTATGCCCATAATTTGCCCTCAGTGCTTGCTTGTGATTTTTGCATGGTGTTCTGATGAGTACATGCTTTAGTGGTACGAGGAAGAAGTAAAGTTCAAAAAAACCCTTAATTAAGAGTAACCACAACCTTCCTAGAAGTTAGAACTGCTAAAGTCTTAGGAAGTTGAGGGATGGGTATGATGTCATCCATCCTGTACCTACATTACTCTTGCTAAGCAAGCAGCAGTGAAGGGGGGAAAATGTCACTTTAAAAGGAGGGGGAAAGGGGCACGTAAATCTTTGTTTAAATGTCACCTGCTCAAACAACTCTTTAAAATTGTTTCAAATTGCCATCCATCTCCCAATCCCACTAACTTTACCTTTCCCACATAGTGCTTAGTACCTTAGGATATTCTGTATAACATACTCGTTTATCTCTCATCCCTCTCCAACTAGAATGTGAGCGCCCAAAGGAGAGGAGCTTGGCTTTGTTATATTCTGAACAGTTACTGGCCGGTAGTAGGTGTGCGAGTTTGTTGATTATATGAACATTTATTTGATTTATTTAGTGAATACCTGTGCTAGGCTCCCCTGCCTCCCTTAACACTTTTCATAGAGCATTTGTTTCATTCTAAGTATACATCAGCCCTCCAGGTGGATGTGGATTTTGTTTACTGTTGAGAAGACTACACCCAAAAGTCTAGGAGGGAGCTGTGTCCTCCTGCCATTTACCCTGCCAGCCTCCATTCCTCTCCTTTTTGTATAGTAGTTTAGTTTCTAGCGGTCAACAAATGGACAAATCAAATGCCTTTTCATAATTTGGTGATCTAAGATATCACCAGAATTTTCTGCCATTTTGTTTATCTTTGTTTAGAAAAAAATTTGTTTAATAAAAAAAAATGAGGTACTTTTGTCCTTTTATCGGGTCAAACAAGCATCTCGGCATGTGTACTAGGTTTTGTTTAATGGTTTTATATTTTCTGGACTTGGGTTTAATTGGGGATGTGGAAGTGAAAGTCCCTACCTAGATGGCTTCCAATGTGGACTGTGATAGACAGGTCTAGGCTTGTGAAGGTTTCAGTTGCCTTGTGTGTTTATTGCTGTAGCTATGTACACTATTTGATATCTTCATCTGTTCCCATAATTCTTTCTTCAGGTATGCTGAAGATAAAATGGGATTTGCAGAAGCCCAGACAACTTGCTCTTGGCTCCATGATGACTATAAAAAGGGACAGTAAGAATCAGGTGCCAGGGTTGCCAGGTATCAAATATTAAACTGAACAGCCCAGTATTGTAGCTTTTTGTCTGGTAAAATGAAAATACAAAGGCGAACAGTGGTTGTCTTTTTCTGTCGTAACATTTTTTACTGATTGGGAAGAGGTCTTAGAATTATGATAACATTGCTATGTAGACAGAACAGTGTCCTTTATTATGAAACTTGGGAGGCTGGGACCACTTGGCCAGGTGACACGATTCACAAGTCTCAGGTTCCTTTTGAGTTTACATTTGTGACATTATTCCAGTCTTGGGCATTAATTCTTGCCTGGCACTTCTGTTGTAATGAGCCACAGGCAGACCTGCAGGGGAAACCTAATGTGCATGGAATTTCAACAAATTGGATTTTTGTTTTTATCAGCATTCCACACACAGCTATTTATTCTGCAATTCAAAAGTAAAAATTATTATTATAAAAGTTACACATTTATTGAATTTATCTGTTGACATTTGCAAATATATTTATTTCTTAAACTTTTTATTGAACCATGATAAACGTATTGAAAGGTGTATATAGCTCACAAAATCATCAACAAACTGAACACGTATATATAACTAGCACCCAGATCAAGATACAGACCATGACCAGCCTCCCCGAAGTCCCTTTTGTGCCTCCTTCCAGTCACTGTGTTCCCTCCAAGATAACTACTCTCCTTAACTTCTAAGCACTGATTAGTTTGGCCCATTTCATTTGCCATCTTTCACCCAGTGTGTTTGTAAGATATTCCCCTGTCAGAGTAATTGTAGCTCATTCTTACTACTATGTAGTATTGCACTGTGCAAATACATCGCGATTTATCTATTCTCTTGAGGGACTTTCAGATTGTTTTCAGACTACCCCAGGATTTTTTGAGTAGTGCTGCTATGAACATTCTAGTACATGTCTGATGGGCATAGGCCCCCCATTTCTCTTGGTATGTACATGGGAGTGGAATTGTTGGGTTATAAAGTGTTTGAGTATTTAGCTTTGGCAGAAACTGCCAAGCAGTTTTCCAAAGTGGTGGTACCAGAGTTCAGTAGCTCATCCTTGGCAACAGTTGATATTTTCTTTCCTTTTAATTTTGGCCACCCTGGTGGGTGTATGCAAATAAAATTTTAAAATTCAAAACAAAACTGTTTTCCCCAGGTTTGCTGGTTGGATGTCTGCAACCGCAGCAGAAGCCTGACTCCCTAGGGGATACTTCTGTCAGAAAGTAGAACCTAGGACCTAGGGAACACGGGTATGAGAGAGGCCAGACAGCTGTCGTATTCAGTAGAGTAAAACATAAATTTAAGTTCAGTAGACTCTAAAACTGTCAGAGTTGAACACATCAGAAGGTTTTATTGCATAAGGGGGTTTGAGGGCATAGATGAGCCATGTTTTAATAAACCGGAATGCTGGGAGAGGGGGTGCAATGTTATGGTGAATTGAATTTTCTTGTTCACTTCCCTTTCTTTTTCCATGACTTTTCTTGAAAATGTACCTGCTTTACGTTATAGGCACAACAGACTAGTTTTTAAAATAATTTCAGTGAGTTACAGTTAAATTAAGAGGTTTCAAGAGTAGTACTTTGTGAAGGAAATGACAGTTTTAATTTGGGTCTTTTCGCCCACTTAGATTGTACATGCTTGAGAACAAATCCCCCAGATCCTACTTCTCAGCATTTACCACATTCATATTTTATTCTTTTATGTGTGTGTGTTGGTTTTAATCTCAGAAGATTTTTAAAACTGTTTTTAAACTATTTTTCTGATACTAGGAAATTTCCAGAATTTCTGTGAATATTCACAGTGAAAGTAAAAGTCACCTGGATCTGACAACCCAGAGAGAACACTATTAACTCTTACTGTCACACTTCCTGATAGTTTTTAGTCCATCTCTCTGTGTCAGTCAGTATCCTGTGCCTCATCAGCTTGCTGACTCCACAGTACTCCGTTTTTTTTTTTAAAGCATATCTTTGCATTTTTTTTTTTTTTAAGATTTTATTTATTTATTTGACAGAGAGAGAGAGAGTGAGAGCAGGAACACAAGCAGGGGGAGTGGGAGAGGGAGAAGCAGGCTTCCTGCCGAGCAAGGAGCCCGATGTGGGACTCGATTCCAGGACCCTGGGATCATGACCTGAGCCGAAGGCAGACGCTTAACGACTGAGCCACTCAGGCGCCCAGTACTCCATTCTTTATCAACAGTTTATTGATCCGGTCCCCTTTTACTGGACACAAGATCGTTGCCAGCACTTCGCTATTAAAGCACTGTAGCAAACATCATTGTAGGTAAAGCTTTGCACAAATAGGGATGTTTTCCTTAAGCTCAATGCCCAGAAGGGAGTTGTGGGTCAGAGGGTAGGTACAATTTAAAGCATATTTGCTGCCCGTTGCAAAATGCCCTATGGAAAACATGCCCCAAGTTATGCTTAATCTGATTGTGTGAGAATGCACCTTTCCTGAACCCCAACCAATTAAGTAGGTCATTTAAAGCCACTTCCTTTTTTATAACCTATACAGGGTTTTTTTTTGTTTTTTAGTAAAACCTGTATAGCTATAATGTATAGTAGCTTATGGACATTGACTGGGACAATTCCTGAGATTTCATGTCTTCTGCTATTGGGTATAACTTCCCCCATAACCTTTGTACTTAGAGATGTGTGCAGAATAATTACAGCCCTGTAGCTCTTCAGGCCTGTGTACTTTTGTTCTTATTTTCCTCAGCCTTGATTTTAAACTTCTGTTTCTGTTTTCCAGACCTTGAGTCTGTCTATCTGGTTGAGCATTATTTTAGAGACTGTGTTCTGGTTTTAACAGCTGCCTCAAGTCCTTGTGGATACAGGTGAGGCTTGCGTAAATGAGATAAAAAGTTGCTGGTTCCTCTCTTATTCAAAAATAAATGAAAAATATTACCAGAAGGTGTTCCTGATCCAGAAACAAATGAGCACCCCTCAGAGATCTAACTGATGGCTCACAGCCTTCTGGAGCTACCTGTGCTTTAAGGAGAGCAGCCTGGCGTAAAGATGCCCTCAAGTTTGTTGCTTAAACTTTTTATTTGGTGCTTTGGAGGTTAAAAAGTCCCTAAACAATAGCAATTTCTTCACTAAAAATACCAAAGTATAGCAGTGGTTAAACTACAGGGCAGGGGAGGGAGACTTTCACTTAGCACTTTTACTCTACCTTCTAGAGTGTTTACATTACATTATAAAAGTAATTTTTTATAATTTTAAGCTTTCAAAAAGCGGAAATTGATATATCATTTTAATGGGTAAAAAGTTTTGAAAACTAAGCTAAAATGTGCCATTTTCTACATCTGTTTTGCAAACTAACCTTTCAAAGATAAGCCTAATTTAAAGTCTCGCTGTTTTTCTCTTTAATTACTACTTATGGAAATGCATTTTTAACATTTACTAACCTGAGACTATGAATGCAACAGAAAAGAATGCAACAAAACTGAGAAACCCCCAATTCCAGTTTTTACAGCTATCTCCTAAGAGTCTTGTTCCTGATGTTGCAAGCAGCTGATCCTTTTAGGTGCAGCTGTGTCCTTGAAAGGTGTAAGAGCAGTAATAAGGGAAAGAAAAGGTACAAAAGTGGTGATAATAACCTGTCAGAAGTAAGGCTAAAAGTTCAGATGATTAGAACACATTGTGTAGAATAAGAAACATGGAAAAGGTTGGAGTTGAGGGTCAGAACAGATCTCTGATGACCTGTCTACCAGCCACCCTAAGTGCTTCTCTTGGGCCTTCATGCTGAAGCAGCCCCCTCCTGAGTTAGGAGGAGGGGAGCCTCTGCCTGGGTGGGGACTATGCAGGAGACAACCCTGGCCACCTTCATATTCTCATCAGGGACAGATGCCTGAGACCTAAGCTAACAGATCAATCTTTTCTGGACACAGAAACTCAAATGGTAAAAGAAAATCAGGAAAATCACAATGATAATTCCTTTTACTTAAGTGCTATAATTGAATATGTATATATTTTAAACTTTGTTAAATATATATGTATAAATTCTGGGGCGCCTGGGTGGCTCAGTCATTGGGCGTCTGCCTTCAGCTCAGGTCGTGATCCCAGGGTCCTGGGATCAAGCCCCACATCGGGCTCCCTGCTCCGCGGGGAGCCTGCTTCTTCTTCTCCCGCTCCCACTGCTTGTGTTCCCTCTCTCGCTGTGTCTCTCTCTGTCAAATAAATAAAATCTTTAAAATATATATATGTATATATATATGTATGTATAAATTTTAAATTAAGCTCTATGCCCAACGTGGGGCTCAAACTCACAACTCTGAAATCAAGAGTCACATGCTCTACCGACGGAGCCAGCCAGGCACCTCTGTGTGTGTATTTTTTCTGAATAAAACTTTAATGGTTTTAATTGACCAAATGGTATATTTTATCATGGGCTTCATCTTACACTCGGAGCAGCTTGAGGTGCAGGACATCAACTACGAGAGTAGCCTCTATTTCCAAGTGTGTAAACACACTTTAAAACATGCAAAAATTGTTCTTGTAGGACAGTCCAGTTGTTGCACACTCTGAGAAGATCGCTTATTCAGCTAACCAATCTACTTTCTTATCCCGGATTTTTGTATGTACTTAATGTCCTGTTCCTCCATTCGACCTTGCGCTTCAATTTTCTCCTCTGTAACCGACCTCCTGGTTATTGTGAAGCTCGAACGTTGTAATGCATGAAAGCTCTTAGAACAGTGTGTTGTTAGCAGTAGTAGTGTGTGTTTACTGGAGTGTAGCCACCATAAGAGCATTGATTGTCATCTGTTTTGTTTACTGCCTATCCCCAGTATCCACTCTACTAGAGTGACTGACATAGAGGCAGAGCTGAGTAAATATTTGATAAAAGAATAGTGTTGAAATCACTGGCAAAAATTTTTCTGTCAATGAGCTATACACTTCTCGAGGGTTTTTAGTTTTATTTTTTTCTTTTTAATCCCTCACTGAGCTGGTGCACAGTAGAACTCAGAGAAATTTGTTGAATAGATATTGAAGATCTGTGCTTATTGCACCGTTGTAGCTAAAATCCTCACCTTGGTGGCCAGGGGGACTGAGCTAGCACTGGTAATAATAGCTACGATGTTCTGAGCATCTGTTACAGATGTGCCAAGCTTACTACCCACGTTCATTCAGCTGTTTTCCTGTTATGCACCACAGTTGTGCCAAGCACTGTGGTCACCACTAGGAACCACACTGGAGGAAAAAAAAGTCTGTGCTTTTCTAGAGTTTATAGCTTATGACAAGACAACAATGCCAAGGTTATAGTCTGTCCAGCATTTCCCCTCTACCTTGGCTTGCCCGGTATCATTAATTATGTTTCCTTGCTCCTTTCCCTACTCTCTCCCAGAGGGGTCCTTTCTTTACCAATTGAGTTCTTTGGACTTTGTTTTGTCTCACTGGTGGAAGAAAGGAAAAAATAAACGTATGTGCAGGCTAAGTTCAATAAGAGTTTTTAAGGTAAGTTGTAAGGAGTCTTTGGAAAGTTGGGTAAGAGAGAATTAGATGAGAAACAAAAAAAAATTAGAAGTTTTGATTCCCCTTACTGGTATCTGAGAACTACATGTAATGAACTTGAAGTTTTTAAAATTATTTTAGGTTTCTGAACAATATTTCTCAGATTGCAAGGGCTGCAGTTTTTGTTTTTGTTTTTAAGATTTATTTTAGAGAGAGCGTGAGTGGGGAGAGGGGCAGAGGAAAGGAATCCCAAGCAGAGTCCGCACTGAGCCTGGAGCCCAACGCGGGGCTCTGTCCCACAACCCTGAGATCATGACCTGAGCCAAAATCAAGAGTTGGATGCTGGATGCTTAACTGACTGAGCCACCCAGGTGCCCTAGGATTGCAGTTTTAATGCAAAACAGAATGACCCATCTCACAGGGTCTGGGTGAGGGAAGTTCAACTAGAATTATTCAAGATATGAATTAAGAATAGCATTTGGAAAGAACTAGTGAACTAAAAAAAGAATGTCACTTGCTATATGAAATCAGCGGTTTACTTTGATCTAGTAAAGTTCCTGTTACCTGTTAAGTACTTAAGGGCTTTCTAAACAAATGCGACCCAGCACATGAGACATTCTTTCCTGTAAATTCATTGCTTGCTTTTTAGTCCATGACACACCTTTTAAAAACAATAGATAGGTAAGAACACTCAACCAAATAGTCCAGTGTGCTCTGTAGCCTTCCAAGTGTTTATCTGTTGATAGCTGTTTTAAACCCAGTAACTTAATTGTTGTTTCCTTAATAGATACCATTTATCTGTGATAAAGTTATATATTTCTAAGTGATATTCAAGTAATATTAAAGATGTGTGCATTTCTTATTTTCACCATGTCAGTCTGGATTGCCTTGGTATTTTTTTATACCTGTCTCCCTATTAGACTATGCATTTTCAAGGGCTAGAATGCTTTCCTCATTCATCTTTGTGTTTTGTACGTCCCACATAACACGGGGTTCACTGTAGGGATACAATAAAGATTGAACACGTACATGTATACTTGTTTCAAAGGCCCAAACGTGAGAAGGACTTTACAGAGTTAGTGGAACTAAACCTAAGTGCACATTATCTTGTACTTGCCACAGTACCCTTCCTGCCCTCCACCCATAGGAAAATGCCGGAAGAGGCCATTTTCAGATTCTGATTGAGAGTTATGTAATAGTCCTCTTGGTACTGTAGCTACAGGGAGGATTGTGTTTCCATTCTTCCAAATGGGAACATGCACCTCTGTGAACCAAGCAAAAATGGATACGGATTTCATCACAGCTGGAATTTCAAGAAATGGTTTTTACTTCGTTCTCCTAGGTACTACTCCCTCTGAAGTGCAGGGTCCAAAAGTTGCTTCAGATCTGGGGCAGGGCCCCCAAATTCCTTGTCCAATTGAGGCCATTGTGGGCCAGACATTGTTACAGTGTCTGATAGCTTGTTAATTGCTAAGGCTAGGAACGCCTCCTTTCAGCCCCGAAAGCTTTCTTTGCCCAAGAAATCTGTAACTCTCTGGAGTTATATATAGCACCTGTTGGACCTTAGACCCAGTATAATTGTCTGCACTTAAATTATAAGGAAAAGTGTTTTCAAATAATTCTACAGACAAATGTAAGACTTTTGTCTGGTGTTTAAAATAGAATGAAACTTCGTAGTGTTGAGCAGGATTCAGGCCATGACTTTTTCTTCAAGTTACTTTATCAAGGATGGTCATGGACTCATTGCCTGTAACATGGTTCTCCCTCCACGATTAAAAAAAAAAAAAAATTGAGTACCTAGATTCTTATACTAATTTACTGGGTGGGATGTCTCTGGGACTTGATTTTCTTTTTTTATTTAAGATTTTATTTGTCAGAGAGAGAGCGAGCACAAGCAGGGGATGCAGCAGGCAGAGGGAGAAGTAGGCTCCCCGCTGAGCAAGAGCCCAACGTGGGACTCCATCCCAGGATCTTGGGATCATGACCTGAGCTGAAGGCAGATGCTTAATTGACTGAGCCACCCAGGTGTCCCTGGGACTTAATTTTCTTGGTAGGCTTGATAATTTCATGCAAAAGATTGAACAGTAATAAGAACACACTTCTTACTTTTTTCTGCCAGCGTGGGATCTTTTTGTTTTGCTTAACTTTGCTTTTGCTTCAGAACAATTCTTGCTGCCTAAATGAGTAGGGAATAGAGAAAGTGGAGTTTGTCAAAGAAATCTGTTTCTTTGAACAATGAAATAAAAGGTCATGGAGATGTTCTTGCTTCTAGTAGTGTATCTTAAGAGGTAGATACATAATTTTCTGGATGATCATACTGGTTCTCATCTCTTGGTTGGTTCTTAAGGAGCTCGTAATCTAATAGGTGCTTTCAGAACACTCGGAGAATATTCTTCCATGAGGAGCTAAGCCCAAAGAGGTAGCCCTGTGCTTTGCTGATCCCTGGCCCAGCAGCTTCTCATGCTCAGGTCATGTTGCAAGGGATGGAGCCATGTCACTCTGAGGGTGTCATGGCTTCATTTCTGGCATGCCCTTTGCACTCTGAAGGACCACTTTTGCAGAAATAATTACTTATAAACCAAAGCTTGGATACGGACGAAGAAAAGAAAGGAAAGGAAAAATGCAGGCAAAACAACTTTTAAGTCATAGTGAGAAACTTTCATGGTGAATTTTCTGTGTGCACTAAAGATTTCCTATGAAACTACCCTTAGAGAAGGACACAGAAAGGACTTTTTTTTTTTGGCCTGGAGAAACATTTGCCATACTCCTTCCCTAATCATAGCAGGAAAGACAGCTGCTAATCCAGCAGATTTGTCTCAAAATAGCTGGGTTATCTTTTTCTACTAATGGATCTAATTGATTTCCCCTCTAGGAGGGGAAGTTGCTGCTAACAGCTACATGGGCATAAATGCTTGCAGACCAGCAGCACTTTCCTGGATGGTGCTGGACCAGTGTTAACAAAGTATAGTGGATGGCCTGCATCTCAATACATCTGGCTCTCTGTGGGCAGGCTAATTAGAACCAACCAAGGAATGAACAAAGGCACATAGCTTTGCGGCATTCCATAGCATTAAGGATTTAAAGCCTGAGCCCTTAGCAGCCTGGAACGTTAAGAAGAGTCAAGGGTTTTTGCTATTGCTGTTCTTTTTCTTTAAAAAAAAAACAAAACAAAACACAACTTGATTGAGGTGTAATTCATAAAAAAATTCACTCCTTTTAAGTGATTTTTTTTTTTTAGTAAATTTACAGAATTGTGCAACCATCACCACCATCCAATTTTATAACATTTTCATCATGCCAGAAGGGTTCTTTGTGACCATTGCTGTCATTCCTCATTCTCATTCCAAGCCCCAGGCAACCTCTAATACATTTTTGGTCTCTATAGATTTGTCTTGCTAGATATTTCATATGAACTGAATCATATAATATGTGGTCTTTTGTGACTTGACTTCTTTCACTTAGCATGATCATCCATGTTGTGTGTATTGGTACTTTATTCCTTTTTATGGCTGAATAATCATTTATGGGTGTACCATGTTCATCTGTTCACCAGTTGGTGGACATTTGGGGTGTTTCTAATGGCATTTTTTTTTTTAAGATTTTATTTATTTTGGGGGGTGGGGAGGAGCATAGGGAGAGGGACAAGCAGACTGTGTGCTGAGCACCAAGCCTGACATGGGGCCCGGTCCCAGGACCCTGAGACTATGACCTGAGCCAAAACCAGGAGCAAGTTGCTTAACTGACTGAGCCACCCAGGCGCCCCTAACAAGGTACTTTTTTAAGGGCCACATTACTGTCTGATACTTAAAAAGTAATTTAAAAATCAACTTGGAGAAACTTAGGATTGGGAAGGCAAAATTCACAAGGAAAACCCTGGCATTTTCAGATTTTGTAAGCTTATTATGACTTAGTAGTTATAGGGCAGAGCCTTACAGCTTTTGTGACCCTCCGTTGGAGCTGTTTCTTTGAACTAATGAAGTTGCAAGCAGTGTATTACCTCATGCCTGATTTTCATAGCTAATTGGCCCACTGGGTCAGTGTGTCTGTTGCAGTATGTTCAGATGAACTGAGGGCACATCGTGCAGCTGATTCATCCATGAGCACATACATCTCTTATATAACAACAACAACAACAGTCATCAAAACTGCTGCTGCTGAGTACATTTTGGGCATTAAATGGTCCGGGCACTGACCTTGATGCTATAGGCCGTCCTTGGCCTTATTTTATATGCAGTCCCTACTGAGGAAACCGTAAACTGGTTGTGTCCGGTGAGGTAGTGAACGGCCTTTTGAAGTAAAAGAAGCAAGGAACAGAGCTAGAGATGGGGGGAGGCTGGAGGTGCCACCAGACATGGAGGAAAGTGCCTCAGAGGTTTGGTGCTGAGGACTGGTAGATGGGTATCCAGGAAGAGCGTCTTCAGGCAGAAGGAGAGCAAGTGCAACACCCCTGTGGAGGGAGTGGGTTTGGCCTGTTCCGAGAACAGCCCAGAGGCCATGGTGCCTCGAAGCACAGGGACGGGGGCGGGGGAGGGAGGGGCCAGGGCCCAGACCTGCCCAGTTACGGGAAATATCCCGGCTTTTGGTGCCCTTCCCTGCTGTTAGGGATAATACTCTCAGATAACCTTAATCTGTGACAGACAGCTGAGGGTGAAACCATTGTACTATACGAGCGAACTGCCTTTCTTCATTTCTCCTCTCCTACTTAGAGATTTCCAGTCACGTGTACTTTTTTTAATGCTGAAAGGGGAAGCAGTGAAAGGTCTTGTACAAAAGGTACTGTTTTTCACTCATCAAACAGGAAAAAAAGATGACAAGTGTTGGTGAGAGTGTGGTAGAATAGTACTTTCACATAGTGATTGTGGGAGCACACGTTGTTGCAGCCACTTTCTCCAGAGTATTTGGTGGTATCTTTTTTTTTTTAAGATTTTATTTATTTGAGAGAGAGAGTGAGAGAGCAAGAGCGCCAAGTGTGCAGGAGCAGGGGAAGGGGGGCAGAGGAAGAGGGAGAAGCAGACTTCCTGCTGAGCAGGGAGCCCCATGCAGGGTTCGATCCTGGTACTCAAGGCTCATGACCTGAGCCGACCTGAGCTGAAGGCAGATGCCTAACTGACTGAGCCGCCCAGGTGCCCCTATTTGGTGTTATCTAACAAAATTGAAAAATCTGTCACATATGCTATGCCTCAGCAGTTCTTTGTCTACGTAATTTCTTCATACCTGTGTGTCCAAGGAGACATGGACAGTCCCTTGCCACATACTTGGTATTAGCCAAAACTTGTAGGCCATCTAAGTGCTGTTCAGAGGAAATAAAGAAATTGGCTTACTTGATTGTGAAGGCTAGGAAGTCTGAAATCTGTAGGGCGGGCTGGCAGGCCTGAAGCTTACGCGGCAGTCCACAAGCAGAATGTCGTCTTCCTCAGGGAAACCTTAGTTTTATTCTAAAGGCTTTTCGGCTGATTAAATGAAGCCTACCCAGATTATTGAGGATAATACTTAAACTGTTTGTAGATGTTAACCACATCTATAAAATTCCTTGACAGCAACCCCTACATTAGTATCTAATTGACTGGGTACTATACCCTGTCATGAAGACACCTAAAGCTGAGCCATCACAATGGGATACCATACAGAAGTTAAATAGGAATAGACCAGTCAATATATTACAATGTGGACAGGTCTCAGGAACATAACACTGAATAAAAAAAAATGTAAGAGTGAAATGTATTATGATACCATTTATTAAAATGCACAAAGGAAAATTATGTGTAATTCATGACTAAATACATGTATAAAAGTATAAAATAGGAGTTAGAAAATAAACAGCATTCTTAATTGATGGCTCCCTGGGGAGACTTGGCCGGATGGTTAAAGCATCCTGTGGTTTGGTAATGTTCTGCAGTGTTTTAATTCCTTGACGCTGAAGGAAATCAATATGGTAGTGTTAACCATTGTTCCTATGAGGACACAGGTAGTTGAGGAATCTTCTTTATTTATTTTTAAGGGAAAGAGAAGAAGGTTAAATATTTGTTTGCTTGGGTAGAATTGGTTAATATTGTGCTGCCATTAGAAGATGTTATTATTCATAAAAAATCAGTAATATTACAAGAAATCCTCTAAAAAGGAAATATTGCAGAGACTCCCATAATTTCTCACACTAGAATAGCGCTCTGTCATACAAGCATTTTCGACTCACTTTATTGAACAATCCACTTTGAGGAACTGTATTGAGTCCTGAGGGGTGAGTGCAAAGGTTAGCAGGGAGGCTGCCTGGGCATGACCTGTGGGACCTTCAGCAAGGTTTTTGAATTTAGCATCTCAAAGCTTTGGTGTCTCATCCATAAAATGAAGATAATAATAATCATGTTGTTAGGATCTAATGAGATAACCCAGGTAAAACGCTGGGCACAGAGCCTGAAAAAGAGTAGCACTCCATAAACGTCAAAATGTATCCTACAGGGGAGAAAAAAGGAATAAAATGTTCTCAACTGAGTAAAAGAAATAACACCTTCTTTGTACCCCACACTTTTCTATAGGTTTTTGTATTCATGGTTTCTTTCATCCTGATGTGACACTTAAAGGTAGAACAGCCAGTATCATTTATTTTCATGTTACAGACAGGAGGTGAGGTATCTGGAGACCTCTGTGGAAATGGGAATGTTCATCCATTTGAAGAATTGACTAATATTTTAGACTTTGTCTTGCAGTATTCATTATTACAATGGATTCAGTGTGCACTGTCACGTGCTTGGGAGAGCACATCAGTGTTCCATAAATACTACTTATTATCTCATTGAATCTTCATACTCCTCATGAGATCCAAATGATCATTATTTACATTTTATAGAGGAGGAGATTGAGGCTTAGCGAGGTGGTGATGTGAGTTGCCCAAGTTGGTTTTTGGGTTTTTTGTTTGTTTGTTTTACCAAAGTTTTTTTCATCCCATGTTCCCCCCGGCCCATTACTACTGGGATGGCAGGTTACAAACAATAGATAATACAAATTGATACATAATGCAAATTGATAGCTAGTAGCATAGATAGATAATACAGACTGAAGGAGAACCAACACTTCACATTAGGCTGATAGGAAGCATTTTTGTGTTTTATAAATTTGAATCTTGAGTATTTCTGCTGTAACTTAATACTTCAAACGAAATATCTCTGTTGTCTTATTTTCCTTTGCTTGGCTTGGGCTCCCCATTCAAGATGGGTATGAAAAATAGGACTCTTCTGACCATCTGCTAGCCTACAAGCAGCTGCTTTATTGCCAGATTTACTCACTAATATTCTCCCTAAAGGCAGGGGACATAATCAAATACTGATGATGTTAGCCCAGGAACAGCAGTTTCCAACAACACAAGGAAGAAGTAAGATTTTCTACAAATGATGTCTATCTGGAAGTATTCTCAAACAGTTAATCCTTATTAACAGATAATCTTGTCACATGAAATTAGAATGTGCCTTGATTAGTTTAAGCATTTGACATTGCTGGATTAATTTGTATGAGATTGTATAGAATAAAATAATGGAAATTTCAAGGATAAATGTTACCTGAAGCACGTTATAAAACCCCCTATTAGAGATTCTTAAATCACTTAAAAACTTATTCCAGTGTAAATATTACCTGCATTTTTCAAATGAGAAAAATAAAGCACTGAGGTAGCAAATAATTTGTTCTTGGTCATTTACAGAATTGGAAAAAGAAATGTAAAAGAAACCAATTCTTAGAAATTTAAAGTTAGCTCAGTTTAACTATCTGGCTAGTCATAATTGTATTAATTTATGCTTCATAGTCTATAGTTCCATACTGGTAAAGGTAATAATTTTTCAAAAATGAAAGAAAAATCTAAATGGTGAGGATGTTAAAGCCATCATAAGATTGTATAATTATGTTTAAAATTATAATGTGTTGGTCTACAGGAAGCAGAGGAAAAAAGCATAAGATAAACAAACCAGCTAGAAATCTAGTGGAAAGTGCCTTCTAGGTTCTGAGTGGTCTATTCCTCAGCACTTTATTTGGAACAGCTAACCGTTAATTCTCCAATCCCCCTGATTGAGCGCCCCACCCCCACCCCCATTGAGCTTTTATCCTAAAACCAACTCATCTTCATAGGAGACTCAGCACAAGTAGAACAGTGGTATTGCCAGTTATTTTAGCTTAAACTATCTATATTGCTCTCTGAATAGAAATGAAACTCATTCTGGTTGAAACTGGTTTGGCAAATTATCCTCCTTGCCAGGCAGTAACAGAGAGAATACATACTAAGCTTTTGTTACTGATTGTAACAAAATAGTGTTTCTTGGACCATTAATACCTTTTATAATTAATTTTGTTTTTATACTTTATATCTTAAACCTTTTGGTCTTAGTGCCAAACCTGAATTAAAATGAATTTGTTCATTACTACTGGTGATTTTTTTCTAAATCCTAGGCTATATAAAAAATTTAGGTCTTAACAAGCCTTAACACAGCATATGACCTTTGACCCAACAGCTGCCCTCTCAAAAAAAAGTGGGACCCATTCAGTTCACAAAGATATCCACTGCTACTTATAAGACTTTACAGATGGGGGAATACAAAGGCAGCACTGCTTTTTTGTTCCTGGGTTTAAAAATACATGTGCTTCAGCTAAAATAACTAGATTAATGGCCAAGAGCCAGGGTAGAAATGGATTTTCCACTGTTCAAAGGGGCCAAAGTTTCCAGGGGAAAAATTTCTGTAGCTAAAGCTAAATAATAAGGAATTGAAGTATATGTTGAACTTTCAAGCTTAAAAACTCTTGTATTTTCTCTGAAGCTTATTGTAGTCCCAGGTCTTATTAGTTAACCTGTTTTTCCCCAGTAGCATCATTTGGATAGTGGTTTATGCTTGGTGTTAATTCACTGTTTTTCATATTTTAAGATAGGACTTACACCTAAGCATTTCAAGAATTATATCGAGAAGCTAAATGATATTTTCCCCTTATTTGGGTAAGCTGAACTAAGAATCTTAAGAAAGAACACAGATCTGGGCTTCTTTTTATGACTGCTTATATGCTAGTAGGGCGGTTATCTCTGTGTCCGTTTCCTTATGTTCTTACCCGTCGAGACTCAGCGTCATAAGATTATTAAAGAATTTTAAATGATTTTTTTTAAGGTTTTATCTTTTTATTAAAACTTATGTTCTCGACATCCAGACTTGGTCTCATAAGATTATTACAAGAATTTTAAAAGAGATATTTGAAAAGTAGTTTTATCTTTTTATTAAAAAGTAATTATTTTCTAATGAAGTTATTAAATTTTAAAAATTACTGAAAATCTCATACGTTGCTGATGGGAATGTAAAATGGCACAACACTCTGGAAAATAGTTTGGCAGTTTCTTACAAAGTTAAACATAAAATTACCGTATGACGCAGCAATTGAACTCCTAGATATTTATCCTGGAGATATGAACACTTAGGTTCACAAAAAAACCCATATGTGATTGTCCATATCAGGTTTATTTGCAATTGCAAAAAACTATAAGCAACCCAAATGTTCAATGGGCAAATACATAAATTGTGATACATTCATGCTATGGAATACTATCAGCCAAAAGGAATAGACTATGGATAACACCCAGCAACTTGGATGGTTCTTCTGGACGTTGTGCTGAGTGAAAAAGTCAGTCTCAGAGGTCACATACTGTATGACTGCATTTATATAACAGTCTCACAATGACAAAATTACAGTGATTGAGATCAGTGGTTGCCAGGACTGTTGGGGAGGGTGTGGCTATAAAGGGGTAGCATGAGGGAGATCATTGTGTTAATGGAACATTTCAATATTATAACTGTGCTGATGGTTATACAAAGTTATACATGTGGTAAGATTTCATAGGAACAATGCACCCCCTCCCACAAATGAGTGATGTAAAAACTGGTAAATACAAATGAAGTCTGTAGTTTAGCTAGTAAGTGTTGTACCATTGTCAGTTTCCTGGTTTTGATCCTACGCTATGGTTATATAAGTTACCATTAGGGAAGCACACCTGAACTCTCTGTGCAGTTTTTACAACTTCTTGTGAATGTTTAATGATTTCAAAATAAGCTTAAAAGCAAAACAAGGGAATTGAGAAAAGATGATAGAAATAGCAGCTGGGGCCACAGGTCCCTGTGATCAGGTATTGAGACTTACCATCTTGCAGAGAAACTGGTAGGGGAGTCATCATTGGCTTTGGGCTTTATGGCTACTGGTTGTGAATGGGGCTCAAACGGATGAGAGGCTCTAAAAACATAGGATGAATGGACTTCCAGTTAAGCACAGCAGATTGACCATGGGTGGTTTTTTTTTCTTCTTCTAAGAATACATTGAAGTGATAGCAGAACTTAAAGGAATGGGGGGGGAAAAAACCATAAATCCATGGTGTAAAGGCTTGAAAAAAGACTTAGCAGTTGACAAAAGGCCTAAGAAAATCTGGAGTGATAGAAAATGGACAGAGGAGTTGTAGCTGCCTTAAGAAAATGTAAAGAATCTGCAGTGGGAGGGCGCCTGGGTGGCTCAGTTGGTTAAGCGACTGCTTTCGGCTCAGGTCATGATCCTGGAGTCCCGGGATCGAGTCCCGCATTGGGCTCCCTGCTCAGCAGGGAGCCTGCTTCTCCCTCTGACCCTCACCCCTCTCATGTGCTCTCTCTCTCTCATTCTCTCTGTCTCAAATAAATAAATAAAATCTTTTAAAAAAAGAATCTGCAGTGGGAGAACTGACAAGGGCTGAGCCATTCACCCCCGGAGGCTGAGGAGCAGTCCCACAGAAGCTGGGGATGGAGGGGACACCCAGGGCTGGAGTAGGAGTTACACAAGTTGGTTGAACTGCCAGTTTCCCCTTCCTACCCCAACCACCAATACTACCAGCAGCTCCCTCTGCCTGGCGGACTGGAGATTTAATCTTAGGGTATATTGAATCAGAGGAGTTCTCGATGTGGAAACACCAGCAGGAGGGAATAAACCTTGGAGGAGAGAGCAGGAGAGTTCAGTAAAAATCAGCCCAGTAAACTGTGGAATTCCCAACCCACTCCCCTTCCTGATGGGGAAAGCTGACCACCTGGTGACTGCCTCCTCCCCTGCCCTTCATAGAAAATGAGAAACTTCTCTGAAGAGACTCAGTGGACCCTGGTTACTGTCACAGGGCCAGTTTCTCTATAGCTGACTTGTCCAGTCACTCCTAATGAAGCCTGCTAGTCAGCAACCACCCTGTGTATACACCCACACCCACAAGCTTCCAGCCAGCATTTTAGGGCTTTACTTTTAAATACGAACTGGTGATCAGGGATCACCAGATGTTTGATGAAAGCTTCCAACACAAAAGATAGATGGATACCGAACAATGAAAAGAAATAATCAGGAGATAATATAGGGAACTGGAAGAAAATGACAAAAAAATATTACTTTCAGTTTATTCAAATTAGAGACAATATTACATTCACAAAACAAGAATAGGATGCTTTTATTTTTTTAAATTTATTTATTTGACAGAGAGCACAAGTAGGCAGAGCAGCAGGCAGAGGGAAAGGGAGAAGCAGGCTCTCCACCGAGCAGGGAGCCCGATGCGGGGCTTGATCCCAGCACCCCGGGATCATGACCCAAGCTGAAGGCAACCGCTTAACCGACTGAGCCACCCAGGCGCCCCAAGAATAGGATGCTTTTAAAAAGGAATAACCAGTGGTGCCTGGTTGACTTGGTTGGTTAAGCATCCAACTCTGAGTTTCAGCTCAGGTCTAGACCTCATGGGTCGTGGGATTGAGCCTTGCATTGGGCTCTGCGCTCAGTGGGGAGTCTGCTTGAAGTTTCTCTCCCTCTGCCCCTCCCCCTGCTCTCATGCTCACTTGGTGCCCCCTCCCCCATGCTCACTTGCTCCCTCTCAAATCCTCAAGAAAAACGGGGGCGGAAGGGGATAACTAAAACTCTGAAAGAGCCCTAATTAAAAATACAGTATCAAAAGTTTTTTTAAAAAAACAGGGGCGCCTGGGTGGCTCAGTTGGTTAAACGACTGCCTTCGGCTCAGGTCACAATCCTGGAGTCCCGGGATCGAGCCCCACATCGGGCTCCCTGCTCGGCAGGGAGTCTGCTTCTCCCTCTGACCCTCCCCCCTCTCATGTTCTCTCTCTCTCTCTCTCAAATAAATAAATAAAATCTTTAAAAAAAAAAAATGGGGGCGCCTGGGTGGCTCAGTCAGTTAAGCGCCGGACTCTTGGTTTCAGCTCGGGTCATGAGATCCAGCCCCACATGGGCTCCATGCTCAGTGAGGAGTCTGCTTGAAATTCTGTCTCTCCTCCCTCTGCCCTTCCCTGCTCTTGGCACGCACTCTCTTCCTCCCTCTCCCCAAAATCTTAAAAAATGAAATAACATAATAAAAGAGTTGGAATGTGAAGTTATCTGTCAGAGATGGGGGAACAAAAAGTGGAAAAGTAAAATGATTAGAGAAGAAATCAGGATATGTAAAATCCTTGTCAGAATTCCAGAAAGTAAGGAGAGATAAGAAACATTTAAAATAGATTTTTCAGACCTAAAGGACATAATTTTTTTATATGGAAGAGGTGTATCAAGTGCCCAGTAAAATAAATGAACGAAGTCCCACACTGAAACAGACCGTTACGTGGTGTACAGGGCTTCCAGAAATAAGCATCCCCCTACCAAAGTCCTATACAAAGGAAGAAGAAATGACGGCTGACTTCTCAATAGCAAAACTGGTTGTTAAAAATAGTGTAGCAATTATCTTTAAAATTCTAAGGGAGAATCACTTGAGCTTTGTAATACTCTACCCAGCGAAATATCAGTCAAATGTCAAGGTAAAGATAATTTCAGACACATGGGGACTCAAATTTACCTCTTATGCATCATTTCTTAGGTTGTTCTTGGAGAATGATCTCCAGCAAATAGGAATAAAGAAAGAGGAAGGTGTGGAGTCCAGTTAATGAGAGCTCTAACACAAGGGATCAAGAAGGGGACATGCAAGGGTAACGGCGTGGCAGGGACAGTCAGGCCAGACTGAGCAAGAGGACGGAGAGTCCTTGGAGGAAGTTCTGGGGGGAAAATGGAATGGAAGATTAGCTGACAACTTTGTGCATTTGAAAAATACTGATAGACTTCTGCTAGGTGTGATAGAGCATGTGGAAAAATTTAAGGTGGATTCATGGAAAACTAAGCTGGGAGGAGGGGGATGAAATGATTGTTAATCCCAGGAGAAACAAAGACTGTACCAAGAAAGGAAACATAATCCTTAGTACATTCCTTGTATTGTATATTTACAGAGTCATAATAAACCCTGACTATCAACTTACCAGGAAATTGCCCTTTACTTATATAGGAAGGATTGAAGTAGGGAAAGTGGGGTGGTGTGGAGAGCTGAGCTCTCATCTACTGTGGTAGAAAGCCAGTAGTTATCATTCAAAATTGAAAAATCAAGAATATTATCCCAAACTATGGTAATAAATACAAGAATAACAGCTTAGTTGAAAGTGCTCTTGGGAGTAAGTTAAGATTTGAGGGAAGGTTGAGCCAGGAGTTGTTTTTCATGATAAGCCTTTATCACTGTTTGATAAAATAAGAGTTACTGTGTTCTCTCTGTACTGATTTATAAAGGAGAAACTTTATCCTGCAGAGCATGTATATCAAGTATCTGCCCCTTTGAATGTTGGGTATTTTTCATTCTTTTTATTGCCTGGCCCTCTGCAAACAGGTTCACATTTTGAGAGGGGGTAAGGAGACTTGAGTGGTCGATCTGGAATGATTAATACTGTGAAGCTCATTATTTGTAGGTGGAGCAAATACGTTCAGTCGCCATGTGTTCTGAGTCAAGAGGTTAGAGCCCCACAGGAATGATCTGTTGTCTCTACTTTGATTTAGGATATTTTAAGTTTGATCAAATAATTGCCTGTCTTAGTACTTATTGTAGCATTTGTCTCTATGTTTATGACTTTCTAGTGCCACAGGAATGACACTTTTAAAAATGAAAACCATGACATTTGCACAGCTATGGCATCATGAAATCCATGAGAAGGAAACCAGGCCTTCCCATCTACTGTGTGCACAGGACCTACCACTCGGTGGTTAATAGCTGAGTACTTAATGAATAAACAAGATCTCTTAGAAATTTCTGTTCAATTGATCACCAAAACATGGCTCATATAATTAAGTTCCGATCATGTGCACCTGTTTTTAACATTAGCCTGACAGCCATTAACCTGCTTAAACCCCAAAGGGAGCATCGGCTTCTGGGCCCGTAGCCCCTGGGTGTGCTTCGTAGGTATGCATATCTGCCACTTGCTACATTGCAGTAGGTTCTAGGCAGCCCTTGGGCAATGGAAACCTGCCGGGATTACGTGCCTTGCTGGTGCAGGGACCCTGTTCCATCCGTAAGGAAATATGTGCTCTCCATTATTTTGAAATAAACGTTCATGGCTTTGTAGACTCTACTGTCAAGCATACATAGGTATCCCAGGCTATGTAGTGGTAACATCTAAAGATTTTTTGATCTACTGTTTGCTTATTTTATTAATTTGTTTTGTTTTATTTGTCAGAATGTTATGGAACAGTTCAATCCTGGGCTACGAAATTTAATAAACCTAGGAAAAAATTATGAAAAAGCTGTTAATGGTAAGTCTCTTTTCTAAATTTATAAATATAGTGCACATATAAAAACCAGTAAATATTTTAATTATTTTGAAGTGCTTAATAGTGAATTTTTAAAGTGTCTTTAAGTTGATAGAAATTATTTACATTTAATTCTATGGAAGTTTGCAACGATAGGATATTGGTGTATTTGAAATGAATAAATGGAATCATAGACTTATAAGTGATGCATTTTAATGATCAAATCATGGTTATTGACATGACTCGTATTTTATATCATTGCCGTCAGTAGGCTTTCCACTTGGCAAACCAAATTCTTTGTGAACTAGTATGTACTTAAAATATTTGTTAGTATCTTGTAGCAGAGGAATTGTTCTTTATATAGAAGAGTTTCTTGCCTTTGGGTGCATAACTTTTGATAGTGATATGAACAAATTTTTAACCTGAATGGAAAAACATCTAAATTAAAGGTTGAACTTAGATTCTCATTTCAAAATGAGCTCTTCCTGTAAAATGAATTCAAGCATTGGCTTTTGCCTCTCTTTTGTGAACCAGACTTGTTTGCTAATTTCAGGAGGTTTCATTGAGAAAGCTGACATGCATCTACACATGCATTTCCCTCCTAAAAGGTGAATGTTATCAATGATCACCTTAAAAACTTGAGATGCTAATAATCACCAGATTCTAACATGGTCAAAACAATTCTCCTTATGTAACAAGTGTCACCCCCAAAATATTCAGACCCCAGTTTCACCCTCTACCCTGGTTCACTAAGACCACCAATAACATGAGTAGAAAATTTAGTTTCCAATGGTTTTAGATCAAGTTTTGTGTCTTTTATATATCTCGTTTCTCCCTTTCACCATGGCCCGCCTTTGGCTGCTTCCTCTTGAGATTTTGAAAATAAACCCATGACCTTACACACCCGCAGCATAAGCATGCCCCAGGAAAAGGCGGTATGGTAGCTGGAGTTTGGATGACAGGTGCCCAGTTGTCATAGTCCTGGAAAAGTAAAGTGCTTATTTACTTTCTTCTGCATCTCTGTGCTATTTGCCAGACATTTGCAGCGCTGGGAAATCCTCCCTCATCCCCCAAGCAGTATCAGTGACTTCTGTAGGTAACCCCTCACCCCTTCAAAGAGCAGGAAGGAGACTTGTTTTAGAATTCTTGTACAGCTGCCTCTCCCTTGATGACTGCTTAGTCACAGGGCCACAAAGTCATTGCCTTAGATGCCCTGTGAAGGAAATCACCATGACCTGCAGTGGGTTTTTTTCTTTCTAGCACTTGCTGTCTCTCTGAGGCAGAGTTTTATAAGGTGACTCAGGGACCTGCCAGCCCCTTAGTCTCTTGCTAACAAGGCTTCTCCCCAAAGGGACTATTCTGCACTTCTAAAGTATTTCCAGTATTTTTGGCAGGCCATCTGTTTTTTTTCTGAAGCCATTGAGAAATCGAGATGAATTGGTAAAGTCCTTGGTAAGAATTTGTGGCATAGTTTAGGATGCCAGATGTGCAGTCAACACTTAGATCGTACATCAGGACAACATGCACAGCTAACAAAGAGCATGGAATGAGCTGTGTCACAGGAATTTGAGTAGTGGAGGTTGGTGGGGAACGGAGCAGGCAGTGGGCCTTGTAGGAGCTCTGCTAGCTGACAGACGTTAGGTTTCAGGCAGAAAAGACCGCATCCAAGCCAAGATCTGAGGTCCACACTGCCATGGGTGGGAAGCTGTTGGGGAATAATAAAATACAGCGTGGAGTAGGGTCAGGTTATGAATGCATTTGAATGCAGCATCAGTTACCTATTGTCACATAATCAAGTGTCCCTAAACTTGGTGGCTTAAGACAACAATAGTTTATCATTTCTCAAGGTCTTGTAAAGGTAGTGCAGTTCTCTAGCCCCCAGGGACTCAATCCTGCAGCTGTAGTCAGCAGGGGCACTGGACTCCCTCCCTCCCAGGGACAGAGCAGGCTGTTCGAAGAGTGCAAATCCCTGTGAGAGTTATGCTTGCTGGCACCCCACTGGCCAAGGCAAGTCAGATGACCAAGCCACCCATCAGTGTATAGACAGCTACAGAGGTTGGGAATTCTGGGAGGTGTGGTTTATTGAAGGCCATTACTGTACAAATCTATCGTGAACTCTCTGGAGTGTGGGCTTACGCTATGGTCAGTGGAGGCCATTAAAAGTTTTTGAGCAGAGTTTTAACCTAATGAAATCATATTTTAAGGAAGAGTTATCTGGTAGAAGTATATAAATTAGATTGAATTGATTGGTCAACCACTAAAATAGAACAAATATGCTTTGTTCTTAAAACAGTAAGTGATAGAAAATCTCTTAATGTAGTCACAAAGGGGATGGCAAAATTATGAGAATATTGTTTGATTCTTTATTAAGTTCTGGATAAATTATATAGTTTTTAAAGTTAATTCCACTTTATCGTAAAAGCAAGGGAATTTTACCATTCTGAGGTTAGTTTTAAAAACATAAATCATCCGTTAATGAAAAATTTCAACATAATGCGTGAATGCAAACCAAAAATTTTGTTTATATATTGTGTAAATCTGCATGCCATTCTCCCACCGATCTGCCTTTCAGCTTTATCAGTATCTTACAATTTAAAGTCTTCATATTAAAATATTACATGTATTAGCTTGACAGTTTATTGGCTACCAACCTTGTTTTTAGGTGGAGTCCTCTCTCTTTCAGTTCTAGCTGAGACCAAAGAGTCAAAAAGCACTATAATTTAGAACTGGGGAGTGACCTTAACTGCAGTTGTATGCGTACTCCCTCTGATTTGCCACTGACCTTGGGCATGTCCCCGCATATCTCCACTCCACTCCTTCATGAAACAGGGTGGGACTACCGCTGACCCACGTCTTCATGTTCTTGGGGAGATGAACTTAAGTAATGGCTTGGAAAGTCCACATAAATGCTACTTGTTATTGTTCTTATTTACAATTAAACTTTAAGGTTATTCTCAGATTTATGAAATAACTGTATAATAGAGCGTGGTACAGTTGTTAAACTTGTACACATGTATAGTAAACGCCGTAACTTCTGTAATATTTTAACTCAACAAGAAAGGCTAAAATGAATGAATTTGCCATGAAAATACTACTTTTTTGGCCAGTAATACCTTCAGCTGGACTTGTACCTAATTTGTTCTGTGGACCTCCCACCCTTTTTATATTTGAAATGCCTTTTTAATTCACCATTTTAAAACAATACCCATTATAAAATTGGGGCAAAGCAGTTGGCATGGCCTCTGGTTTTCTTTGCAGTAAAAGGAAAGGAATCTTAGAGATCCCTAAGGGCTCTTTTAGCTCCAAAATTCTGTATTCTTCAAAGTTAGTCTTTGAAGTAAAATAAATTTTCTTCAAAATCACCCTAAATAGGCTAGGTCTTGTTAAAAAGCCTGCTTGTTGTAAAGTGAAAGGAATCCGTATTAATAGCTTCCATTTGTTTGTTCAGTGCTCACGCTATTAGGACATTTTATAGATGACCATCCTTTGTTTCAGAAAGGACAGCTACCTTGCCCAAGGAGGTCATGTCATTAGAAGTAAAAGTAGAATTCAAACCCAGGTCTCTCTTGCCCCCAGTTCCCCTCCCCAGAGAAAAAGAAAGGAAAAGAAAAATCAAAAAGAAATTTTTGTACCTTATAATTTAGTCATCAGAATCAATTTGAAAGGAGAGAGATTATTTTTAAGATGATTAGAATCCAATTTCTACAGAAATAAAAGTTCCCCTTGTCTCTGCCAAAAAGGTGGTGGGGGGAGGATAGAACCTTCACTTTTCAGGTAATTCTGTTGTGTTTTTAGGATGATAACGTATTTCAAATTTCATAGATTTTCCCCCTGACAACAAATATATTATTGGTTGTGGCTCAGAATACCTTTTTCAATAGAAAGAAAAAAAAAAAAAGAAAAGCCATTGAAAGACCGGGTTCCTGGGCCACCGCATACAAGTTCTTTTAACTAATTAATGTTGCAGACCCGTATAGCTATAGAATAACCATCTGAGAAGAGATTTCTTGTGGAAGTGGATGTGTTTGTAGCCCTAGTTTGATGTTGAAAACATATCCACTCTGGCAGGGCCTTTTCTGGACTTCCAGAGCCTGCTGTTGAAGGTTCCCCAGGTCTGGTCTAAGGTGAGGATCCTATAGGGTTTTCCACCCAGTGGAGGCCTCTGAGAGTGCAGTGGAGGGACCTCTGCCCCCGGCACAGCTATTAAGCGCAAGCCCTGCCTTCTGAGAGCCACCCTTGGCACAGCCCAAACCTTCCTGTAGCCAGAAGGGACTGAGGGATATTTGGAAGCAAACCTCCATGGCACTTCCTCTTCTCTTTGTCTAAGTGATGACTTTTGTGTGTCACCTTCCCTGTCTAGCTATGATCCTTGCGGGGAAAGCCTACTACGATGGAGTGGCCAAGATTGGTGAGATTGCCACCGGGTCCCCCGTGTCAACAGAGCTGGGTGAGCTGAGCGTCCACTATATACAAACGCAAGTTGAGCTGGTTGCACGGCCTTTCCTCCTGTGAGCCCTTGTGAGAATACATGACGCAGCCCAAAGCCAGACAGTAAGAAGAGCTAGCCCGGTACTCCAGTGTGTTCACTTTTGGAACGATTGAGTTTGCTGTGGTCTGTCGAAAGTGGAGGCTTAGTTAGAGGGCAGGCCAAGGCCAGTGGCTGGCCTCCCTGCTCCCTAGGAATTGGGCTTCTGCCTCTAAACTTGGGGCCCTAGCCCTTCCCCTTGGATCCCTGGGGCATGAAGCCCAGGGAGCTTTGACCTACATTCTTAAGGAGATGGGCACGGCGGGCCTCCTGACTCGGGCAGGAGTGCTTCCTGTGACTCACCTAGCAGAAAGTCAGACTCCTCTACGTCCTGCTCTTGGCTCTCGCTGCTTCCACAGTTGCTCTCCGTTGTGATTTTTCCGGTTTTGCTGGTATGAATTGATCTCCTGTGCACAGGAGGAGGGCAGCCACACCCTCGGCACCACGAGCTGCCGAGGGAATCTGGGTTTCTGTTTACAGACTCCGTTCACTCCTCCTAAGGGTGGAAAAGTCACTGTTTTTCCTTTTCTAATAGCCCCACACGTAACAATCATTTTTAAATCTTGAATAAAGGATGAATATGTTTTATTTTAAATAAATGTTTTATTTTACAAAGGGTAAGATTTCTGGCTTCAAAATATTTGTCATAATTTGAAATGTTCAGAATAGCAGAGGAAAATATTGGTAAAGTTGTGTGTATTTAAAGAAAAGTCTTTCTCCAATTAACACGCAGAAAGGGAAGCTAGGGGTGGGGGGGGCTTGTAGGATTCAAATAATTCACATCATTTCTATATAAAGTGTCTTAAGGGTTTTCAAGATTGTTTGGAGAACTCTTACCTGACCCATAGAAGTGGAGGAACAAATTCAAGGTGTGATAACAGTGCTGGGGTTGGGGGCTGGGCTGCAGGATGTGGAGTGGAACTGGGCGCTCAGGAACATTCTCTGACAACTTCGGTTCTTGGAGAGTTTGTAAAGAGTCTTGAAACCTAAGCCTGAAGTGATGTCGTGTGATGAATAAGTCCGTACTACTCTATTTAATAGAATCAGTTACATGCAGACGTTTTTCAAAGCCCTGACTTGTGTTCTGTTGGTTCCGTCACTTGTGCGTGTTCTGGCAAGGGATGGACTCTAGAAACTCTGTCCTCAGCAGAGTCAGTTTAATAAAATACACACTGCATTGTGTAGACAGAAGCAGATAGTAAAACTTACTGGGATGATGGAGATGATTAGAGGTTTCCAAAAATAGGATTAAATTAAAAAGAAACATCCTATTTGTGTCAGGTGCCACGGGAAAATGTATGACCCCTACGTCAAACCATATGGTGCTCTGATTCACCATCATTCAGTTTGCCTTTTTAATGTTTTATGGTTCTTGCCACTGTTTATTTTTTTTATTTTTTTATTTTTTTAAGATTTTTTTATTTATTTGAGACAGAGAGAATGAGAGAGAGAGAGCACATGAGAGGGGGGAGGGTCAGAGGCAGAAGCAGGCTCCCTGCCGAGCAGGGAGCCCGATGCGGGACTCGATCCCGGGACTCCAGGATCATGACCTGAGCCGAAGGCAGTCGCTCAACCAACTGAGCCACCCAGGCGCCCCTCTTGCCACTGTTTAAATAAGATTTCTGTTCCACACCTTACTTTAGTCAGCTGTAAATTCATAACCTTGAATCAGCTATTTCCACAGCAACCGTGTTGTTGTAAACACAGGCTGAAAACTTCTTCAGTTTCAGTGAGGAAAATATGTTGCAGTGGCGAAATTTCTTTCATGTGGACATGCGTTTTATTTGGAGGGAATGGAAATAACTTCTGTGTTTTATTTTTGTTTCAAGTTGTCTTTTTCGCTTATATTCACCATGTTATATAGTTAGTAATTTTCTGCTCATCTGCAGCAATTCCACAATCAAGTGCCATCCTAGCAAGCGTTGCTTTCGGAGGCCTACTGTTTAACTTGTTCTCATGTGCCTGGTTTTTTATTTTGTTTAAAGTGTAGACTAAAATATACCCTATGTCTGTTTAAATTCCCTATTTGAAAGGCTAATGAATTCATAGAAGAAAGAGACCTAGGGTAGATTGTATTTCTCTCATTTTTCAAGAAGGTGTTATTGTCTAATTACTGACTTCTGATGTTGGTATTCATAACTTTATTATGAAACATTATAAATCCCATCTGATAAGACTGAAGGGGCATTTCATATGTGAAGATCATGAATCAATTCAAAATTTTCATTCCTGAAGAGTATTGTCTCTGAAAAACCTTTGTGTGTGTCCCTCCCCCACCCAAACCCCAGCAAATCCTAGTTTGAAAATTTTCAGTTTAAAAATTTTGCTCAGGAAGGAAGTGAAAGGGATGCTGAAAAATTCTTATTTCTAAATCTGAGATTACAAGAGTAGTTTTCATTTTAATGTTGAATTCAGATATTTTTTAATGTTGCTGTAGGACAACCTTTCTTATTTTATATACTTTTTTACATGAAATTTCTGTTACATTTATTCTGATACTTTTGTACTTTGGAAAGTAGGTGAAGAAAATATCCTCTAGGTAAAATATTGACCTAATTCATAGAAATTTGCTGTGAGGATTCTACTTGGAAAACCTGGCCAAATGTATTATGAGTGTTAGAGTGGCAGAACTGAGCATTTCAGTGTCTCTTCTCACTTTAGGGGGAAAAAAGGAGCTAAAAGCTGGAGGAAAAAGTGATTTACCTTTTGCTTATTTTATACTTGTCATTTGGATTGGCATCTATTAAGACAGAGCTGTAGCTCTGCCATTTCTGATTGCTGTGGGTGTTTCCATTTAGATATCCCTCCTAACACATCAGCTCACCAAATGCTATGTGAATAATTCTAAGATGCTTTTGCCTAAAAGTAACAAATACCCAATTAATAGTGGCTTAGGCATTAAGGATGTTCATTAACCCACATAAAAAGGCCAGGAGTAGCAGATTCCTGGTGAGGTAATGATTACTAAGAACTCAGGTTCCTTCTCTCCTCCTTCTCATCCTCAAGCCCAACTCATGGTACCGAGATGGCTGCCATTGCTAGTCTTAGACATCACATCCTCTCTCCTCCCATTGTATCCAAAAGCAGGAAGGGGAATTTCTTCTCAGTTGTGCCCTTTACCAAGGAGGAAACCTTTCCCCAGCAGCCCCAGCACACACATCCTCTCATGTCTCATGACCCTGCAGCCAGAGAGCTTTCCCCAGCATGGTTAGCCAAGGAATACAGCTGAGGGAGAGAGGACATAGCTGTTAGGAGGACATCTGATGACGCCACCACATCCGGCAGCTCTGGTATCAAAGGTCTTGTTTCAGCAATTTTCAATGAAAGGACTGGACTTACACAGATGTCCTCACTTTAGCTGTGCCTCAGACTGCGTACGCTTCTGGCGTTCTGTGTCTCTGAGTGGGATTCTGTTTTTCTCCCACGGGGTGTGGTTTCACTAGCGTGTGTATACTTCAGACATTATGATTGTTGCTTCTCCTGGACACTTGCCATTTCTTCTGAAAACCATAGCCATCCTTTGCAATCTATTCCTATTTGGGAAGTGGGACTCCACGCACAGAAGAAGAGTTAGGGATTTGGGAGTCGTTTCTGTTTTTCTGCCCTTTTGTTTTTCTTTTCAGCCTTTGGGTGACTTGTAATCATGAACTCTGAGGTGCATTTTCTCTGCCTCTGCTACTTCCCTTTCTTTCCTCCTCTCTTCTTCCTCTCTGCCCATGTGTCTGTGTGACTTCATAGCCTCAATTTTGAAAACTGGGGGACCAGAGAAAAAACATCACCTGTAATTTTACCACTTTGTCACCACTATATTCTTTTCTGGTCTTTTCTTCCCTTGAGGATGCTCGTATATAGCATGCCTCCCAGCAAACGTCAGGTGCTGGCTCTGCCAGACACAGGGCGCAGCCCCTGATGGGTGTCGTTTCATCTCATAGGCCCAACGGCCCTATGAGTTGGGTGTAGGCACTTTCACTCTCTCTGACTTGCAGATAAGACCTGGAAGGGAAGGGTGTGCCTTAGATCACACAGTTGATAATAGGTGGTTTGACCTTAGAATCGGAGTTCCTCATCTCTGCATTATACCAGACTTCACCTAGGCAAAGGGAAAAAGAGCCAGCCAGCCAAGAAGG
The DNA here is from genome assembly GCF_029215605.1 of Mirounga angustirostris. Lineage (NCBI taxonomy): Eukaryota > Metazoa > Chordata > Mammalia > Carnivora > Phocidae > Mirounga > Mirounga angustirostris. The sequence continues at coordinate 174,914,917 of NW_026991713.1, forward strand.
GGCCATTGAAGAGGAAGAAGATGGGAACCCCACGATGGGGACCTTTTCAAGAGGGTGATGAGCAGGAAGCAGAGTGTCAGTGGCCAAAGACAGCAGAGAGGCTGACAGTTGTGATGAGAGGTCACTGGTCCCCTTGGAAAGGGTGGTGGTTTCACTAGGGTGCTGACCATTAATGCCAGGTGTTACGTTACAGGGTTAGGAAGGATGGAGATTACAGAGAGGTTTACATATATACATATATGTGTGTATGTGTTTATGTAAATGTAAAATGTATATGTATACGTAAAACATGTTATACAATAACAGCATATACGGCTCTTACCAGTATTGCTTGACTTGTGTGCTTGTACTGCTGTGCTTCAGACAGAGACTCCAGTCTCATTAAGTGCCTGCCTGCTGTGTGTCATGTACTTCAGACATTGCCTCAGCTCATCCTCGGGAGCCTCGTGGATGAACTTTTCCTTAGTGATCCGCAGGGTGGGCAGTAACCCAGGGTTTCCTTGATGTGGCTAATAGGCCCTAAGGGTAAACTTGGCGGTCCCCTTCTTCCGCATGGCGGGGAGAGGGAGAGCCTCCACGGGCAACCACATTGGGTCCTGTGTCCCTGACTGTGTGCTCTGCAGCCAAGCCAGACAGAACAAGGGTTGTAAGAGTCGGTGACCCCTAGAGAGTGTGGTAGGGGGCATCGGTGTCATGTGAGTCATAGAGCTTCCCCCAGCCCCAACTGAAGCACAGGAAAGATCCTGTGACCTAGGACGAGGAGGCCAGGCTGAATTTTATTTCCCCTTGAGACCCTGGCGATAGCATGCTGCCAGACACCTAAGAGATGCTCAGTGTGGTTTGCATTGTCACTTCGCTGCTGTCAACTTGTGTGACTCTGGGTGACACTGCATGTCGGTGAGCCAGTTGGCATTCCTGCAGGGGATGATGGCGACACCTTCTGGGTTGTTTGAAGATGAGATAATGTGCCTTGTGGATTCTAAAGTTTCACAGACCAGGAAGATGCCTCTCTGTTGCCGCTTCATATAAGCACAAATATTTGGGAACTCAAAAACAGTACAATTGTTTTCACTGACGTTATTCTCTTCTGTAGAGTGTGTAAGCACATACATTTTCCTTGATTATTCCTAATCATGAACCAGTTTTTCAGTTCTCTCCATTGTATCTTTTTCAGTTTCATGAATCTATACTCTTACCTCCATTTTCTTCTTTCCACTTTTCTTCTTTCTGCTATCTTTGCCTCTGTCTTTGGGTTTACTCTGTTATTCTTTTTCTAAATTCTGAAACGATACATTTAACTCATTAATTTTACATTCCTCATTTTATTTTTAATTTTTGTTATTTTTTTAAGATTATTTGAGAGAGATCGGAGAGGGAGAGGGAGAAGCAGACTCGCCACTGAGCAGGGAGCCCTATATGGGGCTCAGTCCCAGGACGCTGAGATCATGACTTGAGCTGAAGGCAGACACTTAACTGACTGAGCCACCCAGGCACCTGCAGACCTCATTTTAGACGGCAGTGCAAGACCACAGAAATGACCACCATGCAGGTTAAAACCATTGAAAACCTTCTTAATAATCAATGCGGAAAATTAGGATTGTCCCATGACCTTTAAAAATGTTTGTCAAAAACACTAAAAATTCTCTTACTGTCAGTTATAAGTGTATAGGGAAATGAAAAAAATAGTAAAATTAGTATTTAGTACACAGTAATTTAAGGCATTAGAAACACTGGTAATTAAAGCATTTTTATTAATTTGTAAAAAAAGCTTGAGTGGTTTCAACGACACTTGTCTCCTCCGGTAACTCAAGATGTGGAATAGGCCTCTTCTGTGTGCTTTTGCAGATTGTCATGCTCTTTCCTAAGTTTGCATCAGCCTCCAGCATTTTATCCTTTGTGATTTCAATGGGATGAGATCTCCTGGAGAAGTCTTATACTGTGAAGTTTCCTTTGATGTCACTTTCTCTGAAACATCTTCATTCTTTTCATCACAACTACTTTGCTCATTGTGTTATTAAGTTTGGGCTTCACTCAGTTCTTGTGGCTGCACATCCAGAGTCTCCCAAAAGACCACAATGCCAACACTTCCAGCTCCTTTAACTCCGTTTACTCTTTTTTTTTTTTTCTTTTTTAAGATTTTATTTATTTGTCAGAGAGACAGCAAGAGAGCACAAGCAGGGGGAGTGGGAGAAGGAGAAGCAGGCTTCCCGCAGAGCAGGGAGCCCGATGCGGGGCTCGATCCCAGGACTCTGGGATCATGACCTGAGCTTATGGCAGACGTTTAATGACTGAGCCACCCAGGTGCCTCCCATTTGATAAAATTCTTGTAAAATAATTTGAATTTAAAGCAGTAGAAATGCCTATTTTCTGTTTTACCCATACGAACAAAGGTAATTGTGCAGGTTTTGCAGGGTGAAGTGACTCAGACTTGATGGAAAATATTTTAATGTAAATATCCCAAATTTGTAAGTTTTTCTGTCTGAAGCTTGAAAAATAATAGCAATTTTTAATTTTCTGTATATCTGCCGGTTATACATCCTTCCCTCCAAAAACTCATATCCTGGTCATTTTCTCATGAAAATGAAAGGCTCTTTACAAATAGTCTGTTCTCCTATTGTAGAGAGTACTCAGAAACTGTGTCATTGCTTTTTCCAACTGCAATTGAAAGTAAAATATTCATGATTCAAGAAAAATACCCAGTTTTAGTCATTTTTATGTTAAATGCTCTAAGTCACTTGAAGATTACAGTAAGAATTAGCATATATTTTGAAGTCTCTTTCAAATTCATTTTGCTAAAGTATTCACCTTTTATTAGTTGTACCTTAACTGCAGGGGTGAGCAAACCAGAGCCAGAGGGCTGGCCAGCACCTATTTGTAAATATAATTTTATTGGAACCTGACCACACCCACTTTCTCACGTGTCGTCTGTGGCTGCTTTGAGGCCTACTGTGGCGGAGTTGAGTGGCTGCAGCAGAGAAGTTTGTCCCACAGGCCCTAACTACTTACAGCCTGGCCCTTTACAGGCCTTTTCTCCAAAGAAAAAGCAGTTCCTTACCACCTGCTAAGTGCTTGGGTTTCGCATACATTAACAACCACGCGGTATGTGCGCAAGAGTGCAACCACTTTGCCTTGTTGGGAAGAACTAACAAGCAAAGAGCCAGAAACCAGAGCTCTGTAGTCAGGACCGGTAGGTAAAATATTTTAATCCACTATATTGTTAAATAAGAAGTCACATGAAGACTTCATTGTCTGGGTGTGTGCTTGCAGTGCACAAGTAAATCTTTATCACATGTACACAGTTCACCTCAGGAACAGTCCTCATTCGAGAGGAAACTGAAATGTGTATAAAACTTCCAGTTTTGTCCCTAAATCAAGCAATGCTTATTTTAAAAACTTAGAAAATATTGAAAAAAGTAGAAAGGGAAAACAAAAATGGTCAGAGGAAAATGTTTTGGCAAAATACTTAAAAGAAAGTTTGAAATAGTGTTTTCATTTTTAAAGCATGGAAAAATAAAGCTCGTTCTCATCTATTTCTCAAGAAATAACGGGAGACTTTCTTTGGGGAGTTTACAGATTTGCTTTGAGGTTCTTACAGCTCAACATTACATAAATTTAGACTGTTATTTTGTTCCTGTTTAGTTAGCTATTGCATTATTTTGAATCATTTATTAATTTGTTTGGCCCAGTTTCTTAAAATCTTCTGTTTGTGCCCAGTGTATCTCATCACCAAGAAACCTACAAAATCACAGGTTTGCTTTTGTTATTGATAGAATATTTATAGGTCATGGAATTTATTTTTTATTTTTATTTTTTTAGGTCATGTAACTTTAAGAAATACATTTGTTATAGTTTTGTTGATCTCAGAATCAGTCTTAGGTCTTAAAAATAGCAGAAAAAAGTATCTGAAATATCTTTAAAGAAATGTTATGAATTTACAGAAATACTGTAAGGATATTTCTAAGGTCTAAATAAAGTAAAAGAATTCATACCAGAATCGATGAGAGAGTTAAGTTGAGCCAAAGCAGTTATTATTTTTTTTTTATTTCTATTTTTTGGAAAGCAGGGAGAGGGACATGGGAGGCAGATTCTCCGCTGGTTGCCCCCGCCCCGGACGGTCGTTGATCTCACAACCCTGAGAGTATGACCTGAGCGGAAATCAAGAGTCAGATGCTTAACCGGCTGAGCCACGCAGGAGCCCCCAAAGTGGTTATTACTGACCAAAATCCCTCATCTTTTAGTTGCAGGTTAGGCTCACTTTAAAGAGATTAAAATCCTTCCCACAAAAATAAGAAGCAGTCAGTAGAGAATTTTATTTGCTTAACACAGTACCTGCTGTATGGCAGCTGCTATTGTAAGCACCTTACAGATTACTGACTCCACGCTCGTGATAGCCCTCTGCAGTGTGTGCTCTTATAATATGTCCATCTTAAAGATGAGGACGCTGGAGTTCAAAGAGAGTAACTTGCCGAGGCCACCCAGTTGGCTAGTTACCTGGATCCCAGGCAGTCTGCCAGTTATGCAAATTAATTTTCTGTGTATCAAAAAGGTGTGCTTTTTCTGACTTGCTCTATTTTATGGCAGTCAAGATTATCCTGTCCTGCTCGTTATAGTTTGGCAGATAAAAGGTTGTGTTAAATAGTGAGGCATCATGTAGTCTGAAACTGATTCAACATGTGTAAGTCTGCATTTTGTGTTTTTATCAGATATTATGAGGATTTTCTATTTTGTACTTCAGAGCAGTTATAATTATTTAATTTCATTTTGAGATTTGGAAAAAGATTGTTCTGGAATTGTACATGTGACAAATGCCTTTGGACTTTGCCAAGTGACTTTTGTCATTTCAGTTTTCAAGTGGCAAATGCTCACTCAACACGTCTTTGTCCCTTTGGGAGCAAGAAAGATCTTAGCTATAGTAATTATAGAGAAAGATAGGCTTATAATTTATAAATAATTTATAAAATGTCTGTACACACCTACCATTTAAGTCCCCATATCCTAGGAATATTGTTTTTTTGTTTTGTTTTGTTTGTTTTTAAGATTTTATATATTTTTTGACAGAGACAGCAAGAGAGGGAACACAAGCAGGGGGAGTGGGAGAGGGAGAAGCAGGCTTCCCGCTGAGCAGGGAGCCTGGTGCGGGGCTCGAACCCAGAACCCTGAGATCATGACCTGAGCCAAAGGCAGATGCTTAACGACTGAGCCACCCAGGTGCCCCAGGAATATTGGTTTCTGTATAAATTCCTAAAACTTTAAGAGGAGGTTCTGTATTGTAAATTGTACTTCTTTACAAAAATTAAAAGAAAAGCATTCCTTTTCTTAGCTTTGAAGTAACCATATGTGCAAATGAAGTACTATAATTAGTAAAAACTAGAGATATAAAAGCTAAGTTGTCAAATCAAGATTAGTCAGTTTAACCTTTAATGTTTCCTGATTGCATGAAGGGCACATCCTGAATGTAAATCTGAAACATCATTGCCTGGTTTTCATAACTTTACTATACTTACCCATTCTCGTAAATTTTTGAATTTTGAAGTATGTGAAGAGAAAATTATTTTGTTTAAACCCAATTTTCACAATTATTCAAATTGGTCTTCTTGAAAGATAGCGTGTGCACTCTCAACCCAAGATGGAGAAGAGTATAGGAGCCCTTGTTCTCACGCTCTCAGCCATAGCCCAAGAACAGCTGGTCAGGGGGCCACAGCAACTGCACAGGTCACGGTGAGGGGCGGTGGTTCAGAAGACCCAGGGGGCTCTGCTTCACCACCACCACCATCATTGTTGATGGGAGCTATTCACATTCTCTTACAAATGCTCTGTTCATGGCACTGTGCTAGGCCTGAAGTTATGTGTCAGAAACAAACTCACTAAGTTCTCCTACACAAATAGAGGAGGGGAAGCGACTTGAGAGCATGCCAAGAGAAAGCAGCTCTGGTCAGATGCACAGGAAACAGCATAAAGGGTGTGGCCCCTGTGACAAGTTGAGGAAGGAGGATAAGTAAATAAAAGGGAGAAGGATATGCCAAAGATAGGTGTAGTTAGAATCATGATGGGAGAGGCACTGGGCTGGACCCTCCCTGCCAGACACACATGCCCAAGCAGACTGTGATGCCAGGGTGGAAAGTGACAGCCGTGGTGTGGGGTTTTGGGTAGATTCTTTGTTAGTACAAACGCGGTTCTGACAGTTTTTAATCGTCAGCCACTTGGGAATAAATATACTTCCTTAGGTACTCTTTCCTGTTCCAACGACTTAACAAAATTATTAAACGTAAGGATGCCAACAAGCACATGAAAAGATACTCGACATCATTAGCTACTAGGGAAATGCATATCATAACCACAGTGACCTACCACTTCATGCCCAACAGACTGGCTGTAATTTAAAAGACAATAACAAGTGTTGGCAAAAGTTTAGAGAAATTAGAACCTTTGTTCATTGCTGGTGGGAATGTAAAATGAAGCACCTATGGTGGAAAAGAGCTTGCCAGTTCCTCAGAATTTTTTTTTAAATTTTTTTTTAAATGTTTATTTATTTATTCATGAAAGTCAGAGAGAGAGAGAGAGAGGCAGAAGCAGAGGGAGAAGCAGGCTCCCCGCGGAGTAGGGAGCCCGATGCGGGACTCGATCCCAGGACCCTGGGATCATGACCCGAGCCGAAGGCAGATGCCTAACCATCTAAGCCACCCAGGCGCCCCCAGTTCCTCAGAATTTTAACATCGAGTTACTATGTGAGCCAGCAATTCCATTCCTTAGATTTCTAAAGAAAAATAAAACATGCCTGCGCGGAATCTTAGTGCAATAGCCCAAAAGTAGAAACAACCCATATGCCCAGCAGCTGATGAATGGATAAACTAAATGTAGTAGATCCTTATAATGGAATATTTTGTAGTCATTGAAAAGAATGAAGTTGTGATACATGCTACAATATGGGAGAACCCTGAAAACATGCTAAGTGAAAAAAGCCAGATAAGGCCACATATCACATGATTTCATTTATATGAAATTTCCAGAGTCAGCAAATCCATGAGAGACAGAAAGCGGATTGGTGGTTACTGTGGGCTGAGGGAGGGAGGGAGGGAGGGAGGGATGGATGAGGAATGACTGCTAATGGATACAGCATCTCCTTTTCGAGGGGTGCAATACTTTTGAACTGGCTAGTGGTAACAGTTGTACAACATTGTGGATGTATTAATGTTGCCACTGATAAATTTGTGTTATGTGTTTTCTACCATACAAACATAGAAAAAAATCAAAAAAGGTGGGCACCTGGGTGGCTCAGTTAGTTGAACATCCAACTCTTGATTTTGGCTCAGGTCATGATCTCAGGAGGGTCGTGAGATTGAGCCCCACACCGGGCTCCATGCTCAGCACAGTCTGCTTGAAATCCTCCCTCTCCCTCTACCCCTACCCCCACTCAAGTGCTTGCTTTTGCGCGCGCGCGCGCTCTCAAATAAATAAATGAAATCTTAAAAAAAAAGTATGCTCTTTCTGAGAAGCTGCCAGTATAGGGTATTCTAATTAATTCATACTATACACAATATAGTAGACATTGTATTAATTCAAGAGGCCGGTTGCACATGCCTCCCAGTCCCCTTGAAAATGCAGGCAGCCCAGCAGCAGTGTCCTGAACATCTAATTATGTATGACCTTATTCTCCTCAACTTTTCAGCAGAAATCTGCAAATCTGAATTAGGACCCCACTGGTCAGACATTTTTGAGGCTCTCTGCTCTGTGCTGTACAGCACATCTTAGATGTGCTACCTCCTAACCTCACCAAAACCTGGGGAGAGTTGTAGTTGGCCCCGACCCAGTATGAATAGCACAGTAAATGAATTTTGTTGGCGGTCACGGAAGTTCAGAATTCAGAAGTCTCATTTAATTCTCACAACAGCCCTCTCAGGTGGGGATATTATTTCCATTTTATGGACAAGAAAACAGAAGCTTAGCTTAAGTAACTTGTCAGACTTCACACAACTAGTTAGGGGTGAAGCTGGGGGTCTGTTGATTCCATGGAGAGTGGAGGGCTTCCCCAGACTGAGGGAGTTCAGGTGTAGCACAGCTTTTAAAACCCTTTACTTAAGTCTGAATTTGTGATTTTATAGTCCTTCAAGAGGACCTGACAGAAGTTGGGTTTCTATGTAGGGAACAAATTATGAAAGTAGCTTGAAATCTGGAAGACTGGGCACGTGACAGAAGGATTTAGATCCCCTGTGCACTGTTCCTTAAATCCAGTGGAAGGAAGAAACTGGAAGCCAGAATTTGATTCAGTATGGAAGATGGCCTTGGGACAAGTCCCTCTGTAAAACTGAAAAGGAGCTGTGACCATCATGCTTCCAACAGTGTCTCCAGAAGGATTCTGATGCTGGGGGAAGTGTCCTGACCACCATTCAGCAGTGTCTGCTGGAGGGGGGAGGCTGGTGAGGCAAGGAGTGTGAGAAGTGGATATACTCTAGGATGAGCTTAGAAAGGTTTGTTGATTGAGTATCAAGGTATTGGGCTTCTTCCATTCTAATTCTATGAACCAGGTTTCTCTAGGCTCTCTTAAAAGCATCACTATCATTTACACCATTCATAAACTTGGTCCCACCTTCAAGGTATCCACAACATAGTAAGGGACATTATGAAAATATATACATACATACCTGTAATACAGGACTGAGTGCTAGAGTAAGATACATAGGCTACAGCATTTCACGGGAAGAAATGGTTACACCCGAGTCAGGGTGAGGGAGGTGGAGGGGAACCCAAGTATCGGGGATGCTGTAACTTCCTGATGGTCAGCATTAGAGGCAGAAAGGGTGGTGGTTTCTGGTGGAGGGAACACTCTGGGGCCGGGAGCGGGGGGTGCATTTCAATTTGCCTCCTGGAATTTAGGACTAACAGAGAGGATCATGGGTGTAATGGGGATAGATTAAAATTGAGGCCTTGTTGGTTTGAGTGCTAGGCTGCAGATTGTGTTGGTATGTCTCACTTCAAATTGAAATAAGAATTAGGATTATTAAGGCTAAAAGATGGTGAGTCATTAAAAGCTGACTCATATTTTAGGAGCATGGGTTCAAAGACAGAATTAAAAGGTGACTACAGAGCAATTTGAATGGCAGGCCCTTCACAACTAAGAACTGGACTCGTAGGAGTCCAGAATAAGTCCGATCCTGTGATTCTTGAATGCAGTAACGCTTATACCTGTGTGACTCAGCCCGATGGTGAGCAGCTCCCACTGGTGTAACAGTGGAAATCTGTGACATTACTGAGGTCTCTCTCCTCTGCTTCTGTGCGCATGTGTATGATTAAGTGTTTTAATCTCTCACTTCTCTACTCAATCCTGCCTAACTTCCCATTTCATATTAATATTTTAAATAACTTACGGGTCCTTGAAGAAGTTTAGAATTGTACTTCCATTTTACAATGAGTATTAAAATATACTTTTAAAAAATTAATACCCTTACTGAGAAATGAACCTAATAAACACATTTTCTACCTTTATTATTTTCAAATGTCTGTTTTTACATAATTTTTTTTTTTTAAAGATTTTATTTATTTATTTGAGACAGAGCGAATGAGAGACAGAGAGCATGAGAGGGAGGAGGGTGAGAGGGAGAAGCAGACTCCCTGCCGAGCAGGGAGCCCGATGCGGGACTCGATCCCGGGACTCCAGGATCATGACCTGAGCCGAAGGCAGTCGCTTAACCAACTGAGCCACCCAGGCGCCCCTGTTTTTACATAATTAAAGCTGTGACTATATAAACTATTTTGTGCACCGCTTTTTTAAAATTTAGCATTCTACTCTTTCTTTGAGTTAACAAGTAATCAGTTTACTCACTGTTTTTGATGGCTGCCTACATTTTACTACTTTACATTACCAAGATGGAGGCCCTGTGCTGGGACTCGGAGGGTGGGCATTATGGTATCAGGATGGGTACAAGGTTTGTTTCTTTTCTGCTCTTGTGAAAAATTGTCCCTTAACTTTGGGGGGGGGAGGTCATTCCATGGTATTCCACATAAAACCAAATAGTAATTAAGGGATTACAGTAGTTTTTCTTCCCTCATTTAAATCACAATATAAATGAGCGTCTACTGTCTGGTAGGCATTGTTGTAGACACTAGGGAGAATACATAGAAGTCCCTGTTGTCTGAGAACTTATATTCTAGTAGGTGGCAAATGAACAGGTCTGATATGCCAGGTAGTAACAAGGTAAGGTACTGAGTGATGGAGGAAAGGGGTGGGATGGGGCTGGTTTAGGGAGAGTGGTCAGGGACATGCAGTAGGGAGGGAGCTCCACAGGCAGATGTCTGGGGAGACCATTCCAGCAGAGTCCAGCAAGTGCAAAGTTCCTGAGGCCTTGTGAGCTCGGGTCACGGTTTGGAAGTCAGTCTGGTTGAGATGCAGTTAAGGGTAGAGTGGGAGGAGATGAGTCTAGTATAGCAGGTGCAAGGGCGGGGCCAGGTCAGGTAGGGCCTTGTGGGTCTTGATAAGAATGTTGCCATTTAGTCTGACTTGGGGGTGGGGAGCCTCTGAGTGTTTTGAACTCAAGCATGACTTGGTTTTACTTACATTTTAAAAGCTCTTTGCTGGCTTCTGTGCAAAGAATAGAGTGTAGGAGGATGGAAACGGGGAGACGGGTTGGGAGGCTGTTACCAGTACCGGTGAGAAAGAACGGTGGCTTGGACTGGGATTGAAGGTGGAAACAACGGGGTTTGCTGTGCGCTGGATGTCAAGTGTGGAGAAGGGGGTGTGGCGGTGGGGGGGGGGGCAGGGTTTGCTTTTAAATGGGTTTGGGATGCCTATTAGACCAAGTGGAAATGTCGAGGCAGCTGCTGGAAATGTGAGCCCGGAGTTCATTGTGTGAATGTGTAGTTCTATGTCCCTGTGAACAAGTGGGGCCCTGTTTCCCTTGCCCAATAACGTTGATACTTAACACTCCGTGCCCTGTGGCTTCCCTCAGTCGGAAACCAACCATTACTGCGGATCACAGCATGTCAGGCGCTTTCCTTTTGTCTTCTTGTTTGAGTCTTGCCAGATCCTGTGAGGGGCTATTTATTTACATGTCCATCTTACAGATGATAATTGTAATGGATAAACATCTTTTTGTGCCTCCCAAGTTCCTTCCCTAAAACATTTTTTAGTTTGTTCCAAAGTTCATGTGCATGGAGCAGGTAGCCATTGACTACCCTGTTCGGGAGTTAGGTCCCGTGTGTGTGTTTGGACCTTGATAGGTGTTGGGGGCGAGGCTCATTTTCATGGGGTACCTTGGGGAGTCCGTCTCAACACTTAGGCTTTACTTCGTGCATGACCTAAACACTCTGAGCTGAAATGGCTTCAGGCAACCAGGCCAGCCCTCACCCACTGGTAACTGCCCAGCCCCGCAAAGGTAGCCTGTTCCATTTTCAGGCAGCACTAGTAATTAAAGTGTCCTGGCTGATGTTGAGTAGACATTCCTTTCCCTGTGATTCGTATACGCTGGGCATCTTTCCATCCTTGGGTACCTAGTAGAGAAAATGTAGTTCCTCTTCTGCATGGTTCCTCATTGCATATTTGAATGAGGATGCAGAGTAGTAAAGAGCACAGGCTTGGGATCAGACATGAGTTCAGATTCCAGCTCTACCCCCTTTTAGTTCTCATGTAAACTTAGGAAAATCATCTGACCTCTTAATGCCTCAGTTTTCTCCTCTGTACAGTGTGGGTAACAGCAGTACTCCCTTTTGGGGAGTACGGACTAGTACGGACTAAATAAGGCCGTCTCTGTAAGGTAGTTAGCACAACACCTGGCACAGGGAAGGACTCAGTCAGTACCTGCAATCTGTAGCTCCCTCTGAGGGTCTTAGAGTTGTGAGCTGGTGTTTGTCCTCTTTCCCTCTAAAGTAGAAGGTGAGGACAACATTTGAACTGCAAAAGCACAGTTAGTCTCTTCTCTGTGTTTCAGTTGTTGTGGAGTAAGAGATATAATAAAATGATGCTGTATTTTGTGGAATCTACCTTAAATTCACATCGTTATAAAACCACCCAACATCTACATGGGGTATGTGGTTTCAGATCAAAGGAATAAATAGTTTTCCATCTGAGAGTTGGGAGCAGTAGCCTGTTTTATTCTGTTTTTAAATTTGTTCAATTAGAATTGGTTGCTTAAAACAAAACAACCAAAACCCTTAGTTCTTTTGAAAGAAAAAAAAATTTTTTTTTTTAAATAGGCTCCATCACAGGGCCTGAACTCACGATCCTGAGATCAAGACCTGAGCCAAAATCAAGAATTGGACACTTAACCAACTGAGCCACCCAAGCATCCCTTCACTTAAAATTTTTTTTAAAGATTTTATTCGTCAGCGCACGTGCAGGGGGAGTGGCAGGCAGAGAGAGAAGCAGGCTCCCCGCTGAGCAAGGAGCCTGATGAGGGACTTGATCCCAGGACCTGAGCTGAAGGCAGATGCTTAACCAACAGCCACCCAGGCGTCCCTACTTAAAATTTTTAAGATGGTTTTACTCAGTAATTCTGAACTGATAGTCTTAGTGCCTTATTTACCTATGTATTTTCCTCTCTTTGTGTTTTGGGGTCCTGTTTCAATTTTTTATTTTCTTTTTTTACAGGGGGGCAGAGGTAGAGGGAAAGAGAGAATCTTAAGCAGGGGTTCGATCTCAAAACCCTGAGATGATGACCTAAGTTGAAATCAAGTTGGACGCTTCACGTGCCCCCGTTTCAATATTTTTAAAGAACTTAAAAAAATTTCAGATGTAACATTTTTCAGGCTTGCATGAAAATGCCTATAGTTAATTTGTGATACCATATGGAATAACTAGTTGTCGGCTTCATTCATTATTGATAATACACCTGCTTTCATTTTTGTTAGTATCAAAATAGTTGTATTTTAGCCTTAATCTACTAGTTGATGAAAAAGGAAGATGAATAATTAATGTCAGTTCACCTCAGTATAATAGCTTGTAGAAAACTTTTAATCTTTTGATGCAGTTTTTTACATTCACATGTAAAGAAAACAATTGTTTGTAATCTGTATATGGATGCAAAATTGTTAAATTATTTCTATGTGATATATAATTGATGAGCTTGAGTAAATTAATGTCAACCTTTTAGCTAAAGTAAGAGTGGTACACTAAAACCCACCTTGGGAAATATTTTTCCTTCATTGCAAATCCTGTGCTTTACCTTGACGATGCTTGTGTACAGCAGGTGGGCTAAATTAGTTGAATTGCTAATCAAAAATGAAGTGGGTAATAAACATTTAATTTGCTTCCTGAATCAGTTTATCAGTCCTAATGACAGAATTACCACCTAAGCTCTGAATCTTCCCGTACCTTTACATAATACTTGGTTATAATTTTCAGAGAGGACGTCTCTTCTAGGTCCTACCTTAGGTGTTGACAGACTAGATTTCTGATATTAGGTGTGCATTTGTTCCCTGCCTCACTGAAAAGACTTGAGTTTAAAATATCTTGAATGTTTTCTTTTTTTAATTTTTTTATTTTAAAGATTTTTATTTATTTGAGAGAGAGAAAGAGCATGAGATGGGGGAGGGGCAAAGGGAGGGGGGAGCGGACTCCCCGCTGAGCAGGGAGGCTGATGTGGGGCCAGATCCCAGCACCCTGGGATCATGACCTGAGCCAAAGGCAGACGCTTAACCGACTGAGCCACCCAAGTGCCCCTCTAGAATGTTTTCTAATGATAATTTCCATTGAGATTTTAAGTCCTTGTGCAAAGATAACAGTAATATTTTTTAAACCATTTTTACATATAAATCAAGAATTCATATGTCATACAGTGTTTATTGGTTTCCATTTATTCTTCCTTCAAACCTTAAATTAGCCCCTTTCTTTCTTTTTTTTTTAAAGATTTTATTTATTTATTTGACAGAGAGAGACACAGTGAGAGAGGGAACACAAGCAGGGGGAGTGGGAGAGGGAGACTCAGGCTTCCCACTGAGCAGGGAGCCTGATGTGGGGCTCGATCCCAGTACCCCGGGATCATGGCCTGAACCAAAGGCAGATGCTTAACGACTGAGCTACCTAGGCGCCCCAAGTTAGCCCCTTTCTTAAAAAAGAAAAAAAATTGTTTAATGTGGCTGTCTCTAGCTACCTTCATATTTCACTTTTCTTTTATGCCAAACTTCCAAAATAAGTAATTTATACCAATTTCCTCCTTTTCTGCATTACCTTTCCCTTCCTTTCTCACTTTTTACCAGAAATCAGGAAGCTGGAAGGAAGCTGACACTGAGTGTTTAGTGTGTGTCTTGCTCTTGGCACTTTTCCCTTGTTAGGACACTTAATCCTCACAACCTGGGTTGCCAGGTGTCCAGCACTGAACCCACATAGTCTGGTATTGTAGTTTCTTGTTTGGCAGAATGAAAATTTTATAAACAAAAATGTCCCTTGTTGTTTTGGGGGGGGTTTCTTTAATAGGTTGTTTATGGCTCAGGATTCTCTGAGACCAGACCTCAGTGTTACTAAACCTTGGTGATAGGAAACAAAAGCTGCCAGGAGTTTGCTCCTGGAGGCTCTAAGGATGGAAATCTGTCTGCGTGGGTGCCAGCCCTGCCCGAGAGAGGGAACATAAGCAGGGGGAGTGCTTGGAAATAACTGGCTTATTCTGCCAGAGCTTAGGGTCCTGCAGATGGATGCCGGGTGCTCACACTCGAGATGCAGCCGGGGTCTCTACTGCCACAACGGAAGCCGCTCCTTCTAAAACCAGTTGTTGAGTAGGAGGGGGAAGGTGAGGGCAAGCCAGGGACCAGCCATTCAGGTTCAATCATTCAGTGAATCAGAAATCGTTCTTCCTGTAAGCATTTCTGTAATACCTATGTGTATAGCAGTGAAATCAAATACTACAGTTACCACCTTATGATGGGTCAAAGTTGCTGGTTTTCTTTCCCTGCCCTCACTGTACTTCTTTATATTCTTTTTCACTGCAATTACCTTTCATTCATTTGTTCAATATACTTATTTATTGATCAGACTTTTAAGGACTATTATGTGCCAAGCAGGCACTGACATCACACTGGTGATTGGGAATCAGAAGATGAAGTTCTTGTCCACAAGTAACTTTTAGAAACATTCAGATGTTGCCTGTTTTTTCCTCCGAACAGGGTACTAGCTCCTAATAACTGCTAGTTCCAGATGGCTCTTCTGTTGTTCTGTGTTATTTTGTTTTTGATAAATTTATTTTTTAGAGCAGTTTTAGGTTTATAGAAAATTGAGCAGATCTTACCCAGAGTTCCCACAGGCTCCTCTCTCCCCCACTCAGTGATGAACCAGTATGGATACATTGTTATCAGCTAAAGGCCATAGTTTACATTAAGGTTCACTGTTTGTGTTAACATGAGTTTTGACAAATGTTTAATGACATTATGTCTGCCATTTCAGTATCCACCCCCCCACCCTCCTTGGCAACCACTGATCTTTTTATTGTCTGTGTAGTTTTGCCTTTTCCAGAATGTCATTTAGCTGGGATTTTAGAGTATGAAGTCTTTTCAAACTGGCTTCTTTCACTAAGCAGTATGCATTTAAGCTTGCTCCATGTCTTTTTGTGGCTTAATAGCTTGTTTCTTTTTTATCCCTGAATAATACTCATTTGTACACATGCACTACAGTTTATCCATTCATCTTGGTGGCTTCCAAGTTTTGGCACTGTGAAAAAGCTGCTATTAACATTCATGTACAGGTTTTTCTGTGGACAAAAGATTTCAAGTCACTTGGGTAAATGCCTAGGAGCACAATTACTGGATTGAATAGTAAGACTGTATACCTTTGTAAGAAACTGCCACACTGTCTTGTAAAGTGGCTGTGACATTCTGCATTCCTACCAGCAGTGAACGAGAGTTCCTGTTGCTCCACATTCTCAGCATTTGGTGTTGTCAGTTTTCTGGATTTTAGCCATTCTGATAGGTGTGTAGTGGTATCTCATTGTTTTACTTTGCAGTTTCCTGACGGTATATGATGTGAAGCATCTTTTCACATGCTTATTTACCATCTGTGTATCTTTTTTGGTAAGGTGTCTGTTTAGATCTTTTGTTCATGTTTTAATTGAGTTTGTTTTCTTTTTGTTTTAATGGTTCTTTATGTATATTTTGAATACAAGTTCTTTATCAGATATGTGCGTTGCAGATATTTTCTCCCAGTCTGATTTGTCTTCTCATTTTTTTTAAGAGTGTCTTTTACAGACCAGTTTTTAATTTTAGAGAGTGGGGAGGAGGGACAGAGGGAGACAGAGAATCTTAAGCAGGCTCCACACCCAGCACAAAGCCCAACTTGGGGCTCAGTCTCACAACCCTGAGATCATGACCTGAGCCGAAATCAAGAGTTAGATGCTTAACCAACTGAGCTACCCAGGCGCCCCACAGACTGGTTTTTTGTTTTTTGTTTTTTATTCTTATGTTAATCCCCATACATTACATCATTAGTTTTAGATGTAGTGTTCCATGATTCGTTGTTTGTGCATAACACCCAGTGCTCCATGTAGAATGTGCCCTCCTCAATACCCACCACCAGGCTAACCCATCCTCCCACCCCCCTCCCCTCTAGAACCCTCAGTTTGTTTTTCAGAGTCCATCGTCTCTCATGGTTCGTCTACTCCTCCGATTTTCCCCGCTTCATTCTTCCCCTCCCGCTACCTTCTTCTTCTTCTTTTTTTTTTTCTTAACATATATTGCATTGTTTCAGAGGTACAGATCTGAGATTCAACAGTCTTGCACAATTCACAGCGCTTACCAGAGCACGTACCCTCCCCAGTGTCTATCACCCAGTCACCCCATCCCTCCCACCCCACCCCCCACTCCAGCAACCCTCAGTTTGTTTCCTGAGATTAAGAATTCCTCATATCAGTGAGATCATATGATACATGTCTTTCTCTGTTTGACTTATTTCGCTCAACATAATACCCTCTAGTTCCATCCACGTCGTTGCAAATGGCAAGATCTCATTCCTTTTGATGGCTGCATAATATTCCATTGTATATATATACCACTTCTTTATCCATTCATCTGTCAATGGACATCTTGGCTCTTTCCACAGTTTGGCTATTGTGGACATTGCTGCTATAAACATCGGGGTGCACGTACCCTTTCGGATCCCTACTTTTGTATCTTTGGGGTAAATACCCAGTAGTGCAATTGCTGGATCATATGGTAGCTCTATTTTCAACTTTTTGAGGAACCTCCATACTGTTTTCCAGAGTGGCTGCACCAGCTTGCATTCCCACCAACAGTGTAGGAGGGTTCCCCTTTCTCCACATCCCTGCCAACATCTGTTGTTTCCTGACTTGTTAATTTTAGCCATTCTGACTGATGTGAGGTGGTATCTCATTGAGGTTTTGATTTGGATTTCCCTGATGCCGAGTGATATTGAGTACTTTTTCATGTGTCTGTTGGCCATTTGGATGTCTTCTTTGGAAAAATGTCTGTTCATGTCTTCTGCCCATTTCTTGATTGGATTCTTTGTTCTTTGGGTGTTGAGTTTGATGAGTTCTTTATAGATTTTGGATACTAGCCCTTTATCTGATATGTCATTTGCAAATATCTTCTCCCATTCTGTTGGTTGTCTTTTGGTTTTGTTGACTGTTTCCTTTGCTTTGCAAAAGCTTTTTATCTTGATGAAATCCCAATAGTTCATTTTTGCCCTTGCTTCCCTTGCCTTTGGCGATGTTTCTAGGAAGAAGTTGCTTCGGCTGAGGTCAAAGAGGTTGCTGCCTGTGTTCTCCTTTAGGATTTGGATGGACTGCTGTCTCACATTGAGGTCTTTCAACCATTTGGAGTCTATTTTTGTGTGTGGTGTAAGGAAATGGTCCAGTGTCATTCTTCTACATGTGGCTGTCCAATTTTCCCAACACCATTTGTTGAAGAGACTTTTTTCCATTGGACATTCTTTCCTGCTTTGTCGAAGATTAGTTGACCATAGAGTTGAGGGTCCATTTCTGGGCTCTCTACTCTGTTCCATTGATTTATGTGTCTGTTTTTGTGCCAGTACCATACTGTCTTGATGATGACAGCTTTGTAATAGAGCTGGAAGTCCGGAATTGTGATGCCGCCAGCTTTGCTTTTCTTTTTCAACGTTCCTCTAGCTATGCAGGGTCTTTTCAGGTTCCATACAAATTTTAGGATTATTTGTTCCATTTCTTTGAAAAAAGTGGATGGTATTTTGATGGGGATTGCATTGAATGTGTAGATTGCTCTAGGTAGCATTGACATCTTCACAATATTTGTTCTTCCAATCCATGAGCATGGAACGTTTTTCCATTTCTTTGTGTCTTCCTCAATTTCTTTCATGAGTATTTTATAGTTTTCTGAGTACAGATCCTTTGTCTCTTTGGTTAGATTTATTTCTAGGTATCTTCTGGTTTTGGGTGCAATTGTAAATGGGATTGACTCCTTAATTTCTCTTTCTTCTGTCTTGTTGGTGTATAGGAATGCCACTGATTTCTGTGTATTGATTTTATATCCTGCCACTTTACTGAATTCCTGTATGAGTTCTAGCAGTTTTGGGGTGGAGTCTTTGGGGTTTTCCACATAAAGTATCATATCATCTGCAAAGAGTGAGAGTTTGACTTCTTCTTTGCCGATTTGGATGCCTTTTATTTCTTTTTGTTGTCTGATTGCTGTGGCTAGGACTTCCAATACTATGTTGAATAGCAGTGGTGATAGTGGACATCCCTGCCGCGTTCCTGACCTTAGGGGGAAAGCTCTCAGTTTTTCCCCATTGAGATTGATATTCGCTGTAGGTTTTTCATAGATGGCTTTTATGATATTGAGGTATGTACCCTCTATGCCTATACTCTGAAGAGTTTTGATCAAGAAAGGATGCTGTACTTTGTCAGAAGCTTTTTCTGCATCTATTGAGAGGATCATATGATTCTTGTTCTTTCCTTTGTTAATGTATTGTATCACGTTGATTGATTTGCGGATATTGAACCAACCTTGCAGCCCAGGGATAAATCCCACTTGGTCGTGGTGAATAATCCTTTTAATGTACTGTTGGATCCTATTGGCTAGTATTTTGGTGAGAATTTTTGCATCCATGTTCATCAGGGATATTGGTCTGTAATTCTCCTTTTTGATGGGGTCTTTGTTTGGTTTTGGGATCAAGGTAATGCTGGCCTCATAAAATGAGTTTGGAAGTTTTCCTTCCATTTCTATTTTTTGGAACAGTTTTAGAAGAATACGTATTAATTCTTCTTGAAATGTTTGGTAGAATTCCCCTGGGAAGCCATCTGGCCCTGGGCTTTTGTTTTTTGGGAGATTTTTGATGACTGCTTCAATTTCCTTAGTGGTTATAGGTCTGTTCAGGTTTCCTATTTCTTCCTGGTTCAGTTTTGGTAGTTGATACATCTCTAGGAATGCATCCATTTCTTCCAGGTTATCTAATTTGCTGGCATAGAGTTGCTCGTAATATGTTCTTATAATTGTTTGTATTTCTTTGGTGTTGGTTGTGATCTCTCCTCTTTCATTCATGATTTTGTTGATTTGGATTATTTCTCTTTTCTTTTTGATAAGTCTGGCCAGGGGTTTATCAATCTTGTTAATTCTTTCAAAGAACCAGCTCCTAGTCTCGTTGATCTGTTCTACTGTTCTTTTAGTTTCTATTTCATTGATTTCTGCTCTGATCTTTATTATTTCTCTTCTCCTGCTGGGTTTAGGCTTTATTTGCTGTTCTTTCTCCAGCTCCTTCAGGTGTAGGGTTAGGTTGTGTACTCGAGACCTTTCTTGTTTCTTGAGAAAGGCTTGTATTGCTATATACTTTCCTCTTAGGCCTGCCTTTGCTGCATCCCAAAGATTTTGAATAGTTGTGTTTTCATTTTCATTGGTTTCCATGTATTTTTTTAAATTCTTCTTTAATTTCCTGGTTGACCCATTCATTCTTCAGTAGGATGCTCTTTGGCCTCCATGTATTTGAGTTCTTTCCGACTTTCCTCTTGTGATTGAGTTCTAGTTTCAAAGCATTGTGGTCTGAAAATAGGCAGGGAATGATCCCAATCTTTTGGTACCGGTTGAGACCTGATTTATGACCTAGGATGTGATCTATTCTGGAGAATGTTCCATGGGGACTAGAGAAGAATGTGTATTCCGTTGCTTTGGGATGGAATGTTCTGAATAGGTCTGTGAAGTCCATTTGGTCCAGTATATCATTTAAAGTCTTTATTTCCTTGTTGATCTTTTGGTTAGACGATCTGTCCATTTCAGTGAGGGGGGTGTTAAAGTCCCCCACTATTATTGTATTGTTGTTGATGTGTTTCTTTCCTTTTGTTATTAATTGCCTTATGTAATTGGCTGCTCCCATGTTAGGGGCATAAATATTTACAATTGTTAGATCTTCTTGTTGGATAGACCCTTTAAGTAGGATATAATGTCCTTCCTCATCTCTTATTACAGTCTTTGGTTTAAAATCTAATTTGTCTGATATAAGGATTGCCACCCCAGCTTTCTTTTGGTGTCCATTAGCATGGTAAATGGTTTTCCACCCCCTCACTTTCAATCTGGGGGTGTCTTTGGTTCTAAAATGAGTCTCTTGCAGACAGCATATCGATGGGTCTTGTTTTTTAATCCAGTCTGATAGCCTGTGTCTTTTGATTGGGGCATTTAGCCCATTTACATTCAGGGTAACTATTGAAAGATAGGAATTTAGTGCCATTGTATTGCCTGTAAGGTGAGTGTTACCATATATTGTCTGTGTTCCTTTCTGGTCTATGTTGCTTTTAGGGTCTCTCTTTGCTTAGAGGACCCCTTTCTAGATTTCTTGTAGGGCTGGTTTTGTGTTTGCAAATTCCTTTAGTTTTTGTTTGTCCTGGAAGCTTTTTATCTCTCCTTCAATTCTCAATGACAGCCTAGCTGGATATAGTATTCTTGGCTGCATATTTTTCTCATTTAGTGCTCTGAATATATCCAGCCAGTCCTTTCTGGCCTGCCAGGTCTCTGTGGATAGGTCTGTTGCCAATCTAATGTTTCTACCATTGTAGGTTACATATCTCTTCTCCCAAGCTGCTTTCAGGATTTTCTCTTTGTCTATGAGACTCGTAAGTTTTACTATTAGATGTCGGGGTGTTGACCTATTTTTATTGATTTTGAGAGGGGTTCTCTGTGCTTCCTGGATTTTGATGCCTGTTTCCTTCCCCAAATTAGGGAAGTTCTCTGCTATAATTTGCTCCATTATACCTTTTGCTCCTCTCTCTCTTTCTTCTTCTTCTGGGATCCCAATTATTCTAATGTTGTTCCGTCTTATGGTATCGCTTATCTCTCGAATTCTGCCCTCGTGATCCAGTAGTTGTTTATCTCTCTTTTTCTCAGCTTCTTTATTTTCCATCATTTGGTTTTCTATATCACTGATTCTCTCTTCTGCCTCATTTATCCTAGCAGTTAGCGCCCCCATTTTTTATTGCACCTCATTAATAGCCTTTTTGATTTCTACTTGGTTAGATTTTAGTTCTTTTACTTCTCCAGAAAGGGTTTCTCTAATAACTTCCATATTTTTTTCAAGCCCAGCTAGTATCTTTAAAGTGATGATTCTGAACTCTAGATCTGACATCGTACTAATGTCTGTATTGAGTAGGTCCCTGGCAGTCGGTACTACCTCTTGTTCTTTTTGTTGAGGTGATTTTTTCCGTCTTGTCATTTTGTGCAGAGGAGAATAGATTAATGAGAGAACAGAATGCTAGCAGAGTAACAACGTCCCCAGAAAATATACTCTAAACCAATCAGAAAAGACCTGAAGCAGTGGAAAAAAGAAATGGAAAGAGAGAGAAAAGAAAAAGAAAAAAAAAAGAAAAAGATAAAAACAAAACAAAACAACAACAAAAAAAAACAGAATGTGATCAAATATGATCAGGCTGGTATATAGATCAGTGCCACACACTAGATTTGGGGTGTATTTTGGTCTTTTAGAAGAAAGTGCCTCCCAAAATTTTAAAGAAAGAAAAACTTATATGTGTACAAAAATAAGGGTTGATATGATGAAGGGATGGAATATGACTGTAAAGATGGAAATTATAAAAAATTTTATAAAAGGACTTGATAAGAAGTTGTTTGAAAAAAGAAAGAAGAGGATTTTAAAAAAGAAAAAAGAAAAAAAAAGAGAATGTGATCAGGCAGGGGAGTAGAAAAAACCATATACTAGAGATTTAGGGTATATTTTAATCTGTTAGAAGAAACTATCTCAAAATTTTAAAGGGAGAACAACTTATATATATATGCCAAAAATACGGGTAACTACTATGAAGGGATAGAATAGGACTCTAAAAATGAAAAATAAAAATGTTTTTTAAAAGGATTGATAAGATGTTGGTTGAAAAAGGGAAAAAATTTCAAAAAAAAAAAGACAGTTAAAAAAATTAACTTTGAAAGACTAAATCATGGTAAAAAAGCCCTGAATTCTATGTGCAGTATTCCCCTAGCGCTGGAGTTCTGCCGTTCCCGTTGATCGGTAAACTCGGTCTTGGCTGGCTGTTCTCGCTGATCTTCTGGGGGAGGGACCTGTTGCCGTGGTTCCCAAATGTCTCTGCCGGAGGCGGAAGTGCCCCGCCCTTGCCCCCTCCCGGCTAAGTCATCTGCTCGGGGTTGCTCTCGGGGCTTTTGTTCCCTGCGAGCTTCCCGTACAGCTTTGGAGGTGGAGAGTGAAAATGGCGGCCTCCCAATCTCTGCCCCGGAGGAGCCGAGAACTCGGGACCCGTCCTCAGTGAGCCCCCAGAGAAAAGCCATCAGTCACTCCCGTCTCCCCGGTCTCCGGCCGCACTCCGTGCTCGCCCGGCCTGTGACCGCGCGCCTCTATCTCTGGCACCCGACCCCGGGTGGAGTCTCCAAACCCAGCAGATCCCTGCGGTGCGCTCCCGCACCTCTCCTCCCGAGGGAAGAAGGTGAGTCTCCCCGGATCTGCCGCTTGTTGGGTCCCTGCCGGAGGAGCAGGGTCCCGACTGTGCCCCGGATCACGGTTTATGGCAACCCCGAGCTGAGAGCCCGCGCCTCGGCTCCGCCTCTGCAGCCGGCTTCCCTGCTCCGTTACCTGGGAGCTCTGCCACACTCAGGCACCCCCGGTCTTTCTGTGACCCCGAGGGTCCTGAGACCACACTGTCCCGGAGGGTTCCACCCCCCGCTTAGCCACCAGAGTGACGTCCCTCAGCGGAGCAGACTTTTAAAAGTTCCGATTTTGTGCTCCGTGGCTCTATCACTTGCCAGAAGCGGCCGGCGGAGGCCCCTCCCCTGCCATCTATTCCCCCGAATATCGCCTCGGATTCACTTCTCCGCACGTCTACCTTCCAGAAAGTGGTCGCTTTTCTGATGAGAGAGTTGTTGCTATTCTTTTCTTTGATCTCCTGTTGAGTTTGTAGGTGTTCAGAATGGTTTGATCCCTATCCAGCTGAATTCCTGAGAGGAGACGAAATCCAGGTCTCCTACTCCTCCGCCATCTTGCTCCGCCCCTGAGACTGGTTTTTAATTTTAATGAAGTTCAACTTACCAGTTTTTTTCTTTCATGGATCATGCTTTTGATGTTGTCTCTAAAAACTTATCACTTAACCAAGGTCATGTAGATTTCCCTGATGTTTCTTAGAGTTTTATAATTTTTCATTTTGCATTGAAGTTTATGATCGATTTTGAGTTTAACTTTTCTTTTTTTTTTTTTAAAGATTTTATTTATTTATTTGACAGAGCGAGCGAGAGCAGGAACACAAGCAGGGGGAGTGGGAGAAGGAGAAGCAGGCTTCCTGCCGAGCAGGGAGCCCGATGTGGGACTCGATCCTAGGACCCTGGGATCATGACCTGAACTGAAGGCAGACGCCCAATAACTGAGCCACCAAGGCGCCCCTTGAGTTTAATTTTTATGAAAGGTATAAGGTCAATGATAGGATCACATGATTTTTCTTTTCTTCCTTAGCTTGTTGATGTGATGAATTGCCTTGATTGACTTTTGAATGTTGAACCAATCTTGCATACATAGAATACATTCCACTGGCCATGATTTATAATTCTTTTCATACATTATTGGAAATGATTTGCTAATACCTTGTTGAGGATTTTTGCATCTCTCTTTATGAGAGATACTCATAGATTCATAGTTTTCCTTTCTTGCTGTATCTTTTTTTTTTTAAGATTTTATTCATTTGAGAGAGAGGGAGCATGAGCTGGGGGGCGGGGAGGGAGAGGGACAAGCAGACTCCCCACTCTGCATAAAGCCCGGCATGGGGCTCAACCCCAGGACCCTGAGATTGTGACCTGAACCGAAGTCGGATGCTTAACCAACTGAGCTACCCAGGCACCCCTTTCTTGCTATATCCTTACCTGGTTTTGGTATTAGGTTAATGGTGGCCTCATAGAGTAAGTTAGAAAGTGTTCCCTTTGCTTCTGTTTCCTGGACGAGATTGTAGAGAACTGGTATAATTTCTCCAAATATTTAAATATTTGGTAGAATGCACCAGTGAAACTATCTAGGCCTGTTGCTTTTATGTTTGGATGATTATTAATTGTTGATTCAATTCCTTTATTAGATATGGGCCTATTCAGATTATTTCTTGTGTGAGTTTTAATAGATTGTGTCTTTCAAGGAATTGGCCTGTTTTATCCAAGTTATCAAATTTGTGGCATAGAGTTCTTTATATTCTTTTAACATCCAGGAGATCAGAAGTAATAGCCCCTCTTTCATTTCTTTTTTTTTTTTTTTTTTTAAGATTTTATTTATTTATTTGAGACAGAGAGGATAAGAGATAGAGAGCATGAGAGGGAGGAGGGTCAGAGGGAGAAGCGGCCTCCCTGCTGATGCGGGACTCGATCCCGGGACTCCAGGATCATGACCTGAGCCGAAGGCAGTTGCTTAACCAACTGAGCCACCCAGGCGCCCAGCCCCTCTTTCATTTCTGATATTAGTATGGGTTTGGTTCTAAACCACCACAATAAAGCCAGTCAAATAAATTTTTTGGTTTCCAGTGCACATAAAAGTTGTTTAACCTATACTGTGGTCTGTTAAGTGTACAATAGCATAATGTCTAAAAAAAAAAAAAAGTATGTACCTTAATTTAAAAGTATTGCTTAAAAAAGTGCTAACCATTATGTGAGCTTTCAGTGAGTTGTAATCTTTTTGCTGGAGGAGGGTTTTGCCTCATTGTTGACGGCTACTGACTGTGATCAGGGTGGTGGTTGCTGAAGGTTGGGGTGGCTGTGACAAGTTCTTAAAATAAGACAACAGTGAAGCTTGCCACATCAATTAACTCTTTCACAAATGATCTCTCTGTGGCATGTGATGCTTTTTGATATGCATGTGATGCATTTTGCCCACAGTAGAACTTCTTTCAAAATTGAAGTCAATCCTCTCAATCCCTGCTGCTCCTTTATCAACTTAGTTTACGTAATATTCTAAATCCTTTGTTGTCACTTCAACAGTCTTCACAGCATCTTCACCAGGAGTAAATTCCATCTCAAGAAACCACTCTTTGCTCATTCACAAGAAGCAGATCCTCATGCGTTCAGGTTTTATCACGAGATTGCAGCAATTCAGTCCCACCTTCACGCTCCACTCTTGATTCTACTTCTCTTGCTGTTTCCACTACATCTTCAGTGACTTCTTCCACCAAAGTCTTAAACCCTCAAAATCATTCATGAAGGTTGGAATCAACTTCTTCCAAACTCCTGTTAATGATATTTTGACCTTTTCCCATGAATCACAAATGTTCTTAATGGTATCTAAGAGGGTGAATCCTTTCCAGAAGGCTTTTAGTTTACTTTGCCCAGATCCATTAAAGGAATCACTGTTTATGGCAGCGATAACCTTATGAAATATATTTCTTAAATGATAAGACTTGCAAGTTGAAATGACTCCTTGATCCATGGGCTGCAGAATGGATGTTGGACTAGCAGGCAGGAAAACAGCATTAATTTCATGGTACCTCTCTGTCAGAGCTCCTGGGAAACCATATGCATTGTCAATGAACAGTAATATTTTGCAAGGAACCTTTTTTCTGAACAGTAGATCTCAACACTGGGCTCAAAATATTGAGTAAACCATAGTGTAAATAGGTGTGCTGTCATCCAGGCTTTGTTGTTGCATTTATAGAACACAAGCAGAGTAGATTTTTTTTTTAATTTTTTAATTAACATATAGTGTATTATTTGTTTCAAGGGTACAGGTCTGTGATTCATCAGTCTTACACAGTTCACAGCGCTAACCATAGTACTTACCCACCCCATTGTCCATCCCCCAGCTACCCCTCCACTCTAGCAACCCTCAGTTTGTTTCCTGAGATTAAGAGTCTCTTATGGTTTGTCTCCCTCTCTGGTTTCATCTTGTTTCATTTTTCCCTCCCTTCCCCAATGATGCTGTCTTGTTTCTCAAATTCCTCATATCAGTGAGATCATATGATATTTATCTTTCTGTGATTGACTTATTTCGCTCAGGATAATACCCTCTAGTTCTATCCACGTCATTGCAAATGGCAATATTTCATTTTTTTGATGGCTGCATAATATTCCATTGTATATATATATACCACATCTTCTTTATCCATTCATCTGTCGATGGACATCTTAGCTCTTTCCACAGTTTGGCTATTGTGGACATTGCTGCTATAAACATCGGGGTGCACGTACCCCTTCGGATCCCTACGTTTGTATCTTTGGGGTAAATACCCAGTAGTGCAGTTGCTGGATCGTATGGTAGCTCTATTTTCAACTTTTTGAGGAACCTCCATACTGTTTTCCAGAGTGGCTGCACCAGCTTGCATTCCCACCAACAGTGTAGGAGGGTTCCCCTTTCTCCGCATCCCCGCCAACATCTGTCATTTCCTGACTTGTTAAGTTTAGCCATTCTGCCTGGTGTGAGGCGGTATCTCATTGAGGTTTTGATTTGTATTTCCCTGATGCCGAGTGATGTTGAGCACTTTTTCATGTGTCTGTTGGCCATTTGGATGTCTTCTTTGCAGAAGTGTCTGTTCATGTCTTCTGCCCATTTCTTGATTGGATTCTTTGTTCTTTGGGTGTTGAGTTTGATGAGTTCTTTATAGATTTTGGATACTAGCCCTTTATCTGATATGTCATTTGCAAATATCTTCTCCCATTCTGTTGGTTGTCTTTTGGTTTTGTTGACTGTTTCCTTTGCACAAGCACAGTAGATTTAGCATAATTCTTAAGGGCCTTAGGATTTTGGGAATGGTAAATGAGCCTTGGCTTCAACGTAGTTACCAGCTGCATTACCCCCTGACAAGAGACTCAGTCTGTCCTTTGAAGTTTTGAAGCCAGGGAAAGGCTACGAAGGTCCTCAAAGTCCTAAATGGGATCTTCTAATATTTCCTCTACACTGAAGATCTGGTGTTTAGCATAGGCACCTTCATGAATGATCTGCTAGATCTTCTGGATAACTGCTCAGCTTCTACATCAGCACTTGTATTTCTACACCACTTTTATGTTATGGAAACAGCTTCTTTCCTTAAACTTCATGAACCAGCCCATGCTAACTTCAGACTTTTTTTCTGCAGCTTCCTCACCTCTCCGCCTTCATGGGATTGGGGAGAATTAGGGCCTTGCTCTGGATTAGACCGAAAAGTTGAAACCCAAAAGTTGAAACCCAAAAAGTTGAAAATAGGGCTACCCTATGACCCAGCAATTGCACTACTGGCTATTTACCCCAAAGATACAAAAGTAGGGATCCGAAGGGGTACGTGCACCCCGATGTTTATAGCAGCAATGTCCACAATAGCCAAACTGTGGAAAGAGCCTAGATGTCCATCAACAGATGAATGGATAAAAGCCTAAAGGGATAAAAGACTAAAACTGTCTCCGGATCAGCAATCAGATTGTTTTGCTTTCTTATCATTTGTGTATTCACTGGAGTGGCACTTTTAATTTCTTTCAAGAACTTTTCCTTTGCATTCACCACTCAGCTGTTTTGGTGCAAGAGGGCCTCACTTTCAGCCTAGCTTGGCTTTTGACATGCCTTTCTCACTAAACTTAATCACATCTAGTTTTTGATTTAAAGTGAGCGATGAATCTTCTTTTCACTTGAACACTTAAAGGCCATTATAGGGTTATTAATTAGCCTAATTTCAATATTGTTGTGTCTCAGGGTATAGGGAGGCCTGAGGAGAGGAAGTGAGGCAGGGGAGCTGTTGGTTTGTGGACCAGTGAGAGCACATTTATTAAGTTTGCGGTCTTATATGGGTGAGGTTTGTGGCGCCCCAAAACAATTATAATAGTAACATCAAAGATTGTTGATCACAGATCACCATAACAAATACAATAATAATGAGAAAGTTTGAATAATTGTGAGAATTACCAAAATGGGACAGTCACAAAGTGAGCAAATGCTGTTGGAAAATGGCACCAGTAGACTTACTTCACGTGGGGTTGTCACAGACCTTCCAATTTATAAAAAATGCAGTATCTGGAAAGTGCGGTAAGGCAGAGCACAATAGAACAAGTTATTTCTGTAATTCGTGTCTTCTCTCTTTCTTTCCAGGTTAGCCTAGCTAGAGGTTTACCAGGAGTATTTTAAAGAGCTAGCTTTTGATTTCATTGACTTTATTGTTTTCCTGTTTTCATTTGTTTATGCTCTAATTTTTATTAGTTCTTTTCTTCTGCTTGCTTTAGTTTAAATTTTTCTTTCTTTGGTTTCTTTTCTTTTTTTTTTTTTTTTTAAGATTTTATTTATTTATTTGACAGAGAGAGACACAGAGAGGGAACACAAGCAGGGGGAGTGGGAGAGGGAGAAGCAGGCTTCCCTCAGAGCAGGGAGCCCGACACGGGGCTCGATCCCAGGACCCTGGGATCATGACCTGAGCCAAAGGCAGACACTTAACGACTGAGCCACTCAGGCGCCCCTTTCTCTGGTTTCCTGAATTGGAAGCTCAGATTATTGGCTTAACATCTTTCTTTTCTAATACATGGATTGAATGCTATAAATTTCCCTCTAAGTACTGCTTTTGCTGCAGTGCACAAATTTTGGTGGGTTGTATTTTCATTCAAATATTTTTACATTTCTCTTGATTTCTTCCTTGATCCCTGTGTTATTTAGAAGTATGTTGTTTCATCTCCAAATACGTTGGGATTTTTTCCAGCTAGCTTCCTGTTACTGATTTCTAGTTTAATCTCATCGTGGTGTGGGGACATTCTTTGTATGATTTCCATTCTTTTAAATTTGAGGTATGTTTGATGACCCAGAATATGGTATGTCCTAGCAAATGTTTTGTGTGAGCTTAAAAAGAATGTGCATGTGATGAGCACTGGGTGTGATACACAACTGATGAATCGTTGAACACTGCATCAAAAACTAAGAATGTACTATATGTTGGCTAATTGAACATAAAAAAAAAATGCATTCTGCTGTTAAGTGACGTATTCTGTCCTTTAGATCCAGTTGATTGATGGTGCTGTTCAGTTCCGTTTTCCAGCTGTCATTCTGCTGACTGGATCTGTCAGTTACTGAGAGAGAATACTGAAGTCTCCAACTAGTATAGTGGGTTCATCTGTTTCCTCAGGCATTTCAGCTCTCTCTGAGGGGCACATACACATGAAGTATTGCTATGGCTTCTTGGGGAATTGATTACTTTATCCCAGTGTTACGCCCCTCTTTATCCTGGATAATTTTTGTCCTGAAGTCTGCTCTTAAGAAATTACTGTAGCTACTTTAGCTTTCTTTTGGGGTTAGTGTTAGCTTGGCATATCTTCTCCATCCCTTTACTGTTAATATATATGTGTCTTTATATTTTAAAAGTGGCTTTTTTGTAAACAATATACTTGGGTCTTGTTTTATTGTCTCTTTTGTCAGTCTTTTAATTGGTACATTTAAACCATTTATATTTAAAATGATTAGGGACATAATTGGATTACTATCACCGTACTTGTAATTGTTTTATATTCTTTGCACTTGTTCATTTTCTTTTTAAAAAATCTTCCCCATTTTCTGCCCTTTCTGCTTTTAATTGAGCATTTTATGTTCCATTGTCTTTCCTTTCTTAGCATACTGATTACTCTTAAAAAAATTTTTTTTTCCTAGTGGTTACCCTAAGGTTTGGTAGCATATATTTACAGCCAGTCTAGGTCCACTTTCAGATTCCACCCTACCACTTCATGGCGGTTGGGGGGGTGAGTGGCACACAGGTTCCTTGTGGCAGAGCATTACCATTCCTCCCTCCTGTTCTCTGTAGCACTGTCGTCATTCATTGGACTTATCAACAAGCTGGAACCACTCCATACGTTGTTGCTATTTTTACTTTGAATAAAGAGTTACTTATTATATCAAATAAGAATAAAAAATACAAGGTTTAATTACCTTCATCTCTTCCTTCTTTAATGCTCTTCATTTCCATCAACCTTAAAAGTAAAATAACCAGCTAGTGGACCAGCAAAATGAGTTTATTTGGGAATTGCAATTTGGGGTGTGCAAACTATGACAAACCATAGGCAAGTCCAGAAAACAAAGGAGAGGGGCTTGCTTTTATAGATGAAAGGAGGAGGTTCCGGACTGTTTGGAATGAAAGCCCATTGGAGGAGGGCGAGAGTTCAGGGTTGTGGGGACTTCTCATGGCTGAACTGTTGCTGGGCAGGAGGACATCTTTTCTCCTCCTGGGGTAGTAAGCTGCTTCCTGTTGGGAAATGCAAACACACTGCCTTTTTCATGCCGAGGTCTGTAGGTAGCACAAGTCCTGGTGCACAGGAACCCCCGCTTGGGGCTTTCAGGCTCCATTTGAAATGAGGCTACTTTTGTTCATTTTCATTTCTTTATGTAGATCCAAGTTTCTGGCCTATATGATTTTCTCCGGAAGAACCTCAAACTTCAGTTTTCCTCTGATGTCCTTGTTTTTATTTCCTTCTACCCCCTCTTTTCTTTAGGTTTCCTTCAAAAATCCTTCCAAATGAAGTCAGATGTAAACCTTGTTGATGGGTGATATAAATAGTAAAGTAATTGGGGAGGGGGATAATTCTATAATTTTAGATTTAAATCTCCATTTTTTGTTCTGTGGGGTGTTCTTGGTTTTTAGTGGGCCACAGTACCTGGGATATGACCTTCAGAAGAGTTTCTTAGCCTTTTTTTTTTTTCCCCTCCCCTTATATGAGACATGAAGGCTGGATTTAGCTAATTATCCTTCCTCAGGTCAGATAAGGCTTTAGTAAAACAGTTTCTCTTGAGGGCTAGCCTTCCTTATACAGGACAAAATGAGAACAGAACAACCCTGGGCCTGTTTCAAAATGGTTATATTCCCCCTCCCCCTGCCAGAAGCCCCAGGGGGATTTTCTCCAGTCTTCATGATAAGAACTTGGTGGGGGCTCCTAGCAGTAACACTCATGAAAGTGTGAGACTCCCCCCTAAGACTGAGCACCCTGGAGTTTTTAACTCAAGCTGGTCCAGGATGAGCCTCCAGCAACCATCAGTTACAGTTAAGTTTCTAGCAGTCCTGGCCCCTGCATTGGTTTCTGCTGCCAGTAAACTATGATTCTCCATATTAGCCTATCTCTGGTTTTCAGGGCAGATGTTTACCTGTGAACTTAATTCTCTAATGAACCTAAGAAGCACTGTTGTTTTTCAGTCTGTTTTAGCTTGTTTCTTGATGTGAGTAAAAGAGTGATGATTTCCAAGCTCTTTACATGTTGGAGCAGAAACCAGAAGTGCCCTCGGCGGTTCATTTCTAACCAGTAGTGGTCGGTCAGATGTGTCTGTTCTCTGTGGGTCATTCCTGATACAGTTTAAGTACAGAATTGTCAGTACTTAAAACTGAGGTGCCAAATATTTTGTTTAATGAAGGGAAAGGCTATGAAGTGGAGGAGAGTAGAGTATACTATGTGTGTTCTTTTTTGATAATAGGAGATGGACAGTTTCTCCTTTGGGGACCCTGGGAATGGGGGAAGAAACATGAGAGGAGCACTGAGCTGAGTTTAGGAGAGGTAGGTGTCCATTTGGTTTTTTTTGTAAGTTTTAATTTGAGTTAATTTAAGTTTAAGATGTTTAATTCTGAAACATTTTAAGCATATTAAAGTATATGAAAGAATACATAGATGTGTGTGTGTGTATATATATATATATATGTATAAAACAAAAAAATGTTGAAACTAATGTGGTAACTAGTTCTAAGTTGACACCTCATATGTGGACTTTATTTCCAGAAAACAAGCACTCCCAAAAAGAAAGCCATGTTGCGAAGCGTGTGGGCCCATTCTGTTGAGTGTCATGCATTATTGAACTGATTTGCTACTCATGTCTGGATGCACACACCTTACCAGCCAGTATTTCTCTTCAGAGCACAGGAAAGCACTATACTCACCAACCCTGTGAAGTAGATATTCTAGTTATCACCATACAACTGAGAATACCGAGGCTCCATGAGGTTACCTGGAGAGAGGAGGTTAAGGAACCTACCAGGGGTTTGTCTGGCACCATTGCATCTTCCTGCAGATGCTCTGACCTTTGCCCAATCTTTGTGCCCCTTGAGTTCTGTGTGAGTGATCACGGCCCAGAGCACCCCACTTTCTGAAAATGCTTCCAGTCTTTTTGCTTTTACAGCACCCCACTCTTTTCCAGCCTCCTTGACCAGCCTTTCGTCTTCACGAGTTCTTCCTAAACATCTTGTGTTCTGTCGCTGAGAGATCAGCAGTAGCTCCTGGCCTTTTATTACAAAAGAACAATGTCCTTTGGGCAACCTATTCTAGGCCTATATATAAAAGTTCATTTGTTCTGTGTCTAAAGGGACTCCACTCCTCTGCAAGAGGGAAAAAATGTTTAGGTTTGTAGCTACAACTTCTGTTTGGCTCAGAG
Organism: Mirounga angustirostris; assembly: GCF_029215605.1. Taxonomy (NCBI): domain Eukaryota; kingdom Metazoa; phylum Chordata; class Mammalia; order Carnivora; family Phocidae; genus Mirounga; species Mirounga angustirostris. The sequence goes on from NW_026991713.1 coordinate 174,947,621, forward strand.
AACTTAACACACTTCTTCATCAGCCAGCACGGGACTGACCACCAGAGGAGGATGAAATCATTTTATTCTTCTTCAAAAATAAATAAATAAATAAATTTAATACTGGCTGAAGAATTGGTAGGAAATAAACCTGTATCAGAAACTCTAAAAGGGGATGAATGGTCAGAAACACAAGATCTTACCTCTGAAATGCCAGGTCTTTGTGATCATATTCAGGTGGTACATTCTTGGCTAGAATGCTAAGTCATTTTGTATCCTGTGAGTATCAAATCTGGGCATAAAGTGTTCATCTGCCTCTCATTTGTGACACTAATTTTGATTGTCCAGTGAAGGCGTTGTCTTATTTCTCCACTGTAAAGTTAATATATTTTTTTTTACTGCTACTAATAAGCTATCTGGGAGGAACACTTTCAGACTATGCAAATATCTTATTCCTCATCAACATTTATTCCTTAGATTTAGCATCTATTAATGAATTTTTCCTGGACCAGTGTTTACTTGTTGCTGAGTGATGATTTTCTAACTCTAACACTCCCTCCATGTTTACCAGTTGGCACTTACTCATAGCAGGAGCCCTCCTTTCTTGCCTCTTTATCTATTTATTGTTGTGGACCCATGGATTCCAAGATTTTTTCAATGATTTATAACTTATTACTGTCCTTAATTACTTTGGTGCTCAAACTATCCTGTATTTGGCCAGTAAGAGCTCTTCCAGGCTGACTCTCATCCATTCATTCACTCATTCATTCATTCATTTATTCTTGTGTACTTCCTTACTTTCTTGCGTAATGGTATGTTCCAGGCTCATCTTGTCTCTTCTTAGTTGTGGAATCAACAGCCATTTTTTTCTGAGGAGTGATACTTCCTTTTAGTAGGGAATGATATTAGAAGCTAAAATTTGAATATTAGGTGTGCTCATTACTATTGAGGTATCATCTTGGTCTTTTCAGCAAACAGAGCTAGGAAATATATACATCTATATAGTGTATACTGTAAACATACATATACACACAAAAACAGACCTATATATATGCGTATATACACTTGGACATATAAAAATAAGCATATGCACTTAACATATTTTGGAAATGTGTGAACATTGGCTCCTAGTAACCTTAACATATTTATACATTTTCTCAATCTATGATACATCTAAAAATAGTTCTGGAATTATTAAAAATTTTTATCAATTTAAACTAATATGACACTGTATGCTAATTATACTTGAATTTAAAAAATAAAGTCTTGGGCACCTGGGTGGCTCAGTTGGTTAAGCATCTGCCTTTGGCTCAGGTCATGATCCCAGGGTCCTGGGATCGAGTCCCACATCGGGCTCCCTGCTCAGTGGGGAGCCTGCTTCTCTCTCTCTCTCTCTGCCCCTCCCCCCCGCTTGTGCTTGCTCGCTCACTCTCTCCCCCTCTGTGTTAAATAAATAAATAAAATCTTTAACCAAAAAAAAATTATTTTAAAAAAATAAAAGTCTTGAAGAGATATCTGCACACCCATGTTTAGAGCAGCATAACTCGTAATAGCCAAGAGGTAGAAAGAACCCAGGTGTCCATCAACATTTTTTTCCAAGTGGTGAATGGATAAATAAAATGTGGAATATCCATACAAGGGAGAATTATTCAGTCTTGAAATTCTGGGGTGCCTGGGTGGCTCAGATGGTTAAGCGTCTGCCTTCGGCTTAGGTCCTGGGATCCTGGGATTGAGCCCCACATCGGGCTCCTGGCTCAGCGGGGAGCCTGCTTCTCCCTCTCCCTCTGCCTCTCTCCTTGCTCATGTTCTCTCTCTCTCTCTCTCTCTCTCTCTCTGTATCTCTGTGTCTCAAATGAATAAATAAAATCTTTAAAAAAAAAAAAAAATTCTGACACATCCTATAGGATGGATGAACCTTGAGGACATGGTACCAACTAAACCAGTTACAAAAGGAAAAAAAATGTATCGATTTATAATATATTACAAATTTATTTATATTAAATAAAAAGTATTATTAGAATTAAAAAATAATATATTTTGGAATACAAAAAAGAAAACCCACTAAAAGGAGTTCAGAGTTTGTAGGTTTGCCATTCACCCTGTCTACTGATTTCTTTTTCCTATGCTGAATATTGTGATAAAATGTTGTAGAGACTCGGGGCGCCTGGGTGGCTCAGTTGGTTAAGCAACTGCCTTCGGCTCAGGTCATGATCCTGGAGTCCCAGGATCGAGTCCCGCATCGGGCTCCCTGCTCGGCGAGGAGCCTGCTTCTCCCTCTAACCCTCCCCCCTCTCATGTACTCTCTCTCTCTCTCTCTCATTCTCGCTCTCTCAAATAAATCTTTTAAAAAAAAATGTTGTAGAGAGACTCAATTGTTATCTTCTCTCAAGATTGTGAAGTTTTATTCTAGTAGGCAGTTAAATTATTAGTGGAAAACCCTGACTTGTAGAGGCTTAATTGTAGATTTTTTCTGGTGGTTCTATTTTGGTTTTGCCCTTAGTCCTATGATTTAGTCTTATTCCTAAGGTATGTCCCTACTGGATGCAGTGGGAAGCCTGTGTTATTTACCAAGCCTTTCTCACTTGGTGGGACTTGAATTCCCAACTCTGTATCCCCAATACTGTGTGTCTACTGAGAATCTCTGCTAAACTCCACATCCTTCCAGCTGCTGATTTTCTTAGAGTCTCACCCTGTGTGTGCACAATTTAGGTGTTAGCCAAGGGTTTGAGAGGAATTTATATACAGATTTTGGGTCTTCTTGCTCCATTGTGTGAGTTTATTCTACAATTTATCCATTCCAGTGATGATAGATGTTTGAGTTGTTTCTGGCCTGAAGATATGAATAAAGCTGCTATGAACATTCTTGTGCTTGTCTATTGATAAACAAATGTACTCATTTCTCTTGGGAATATATCTAAGAGTAAAATTGCTAGGTCACAGAGTAGGCAGATTTGTTTATCATATACTTTTCTGGAATGTTTTATAAATGGAATCATACAATATGTAGCTTTTTTAGTCTGGCTTTTTAGTTTTACTATATTTCTGAAATTTATACATGTTGTTATGTCTGTCAGTAGTTAATTTCTTTTTATTATTGGATAGTATTCCATTAAATTCTTGAAATGAGTGTTTAGAGCATTGATTTTTTTTTTCACTCATTCTTTTTTTTTTTTTTTTTTAAAGATTTTATTTATTTATTTGAGAGAGAGAATGAGATAGAGCATGAGAGGGGGGAGGGTCAGAGGGAGAAGCAGGCTTCCCGCCAAGCAGGGAGCCCGATGCAGGACTCGATCCCAGGACTCCAGGATCATGACCTGAGCCGAAGGCAGTCGCCTAACCAACTGAGCCACCCAGGCGCCCTCACTCATTCTTTTCTAATATGGATTTGAAGCCTATAAATTTCCTCTAACCGCAGCTTTAGTTGCATCTTACATGTTCTTATATGCTGTATTTATTATTTCATTTTAAAATAATTTTAACTTCTATTGTGTTTTCTTCTTTGACCTATGGGTTATTTAGAAGTCTGTTTCTTCATTCCCAATATATGGACATTTTCTGGTTACCTTTCTGTTAATGATTTCTAGTTTAATTTAGCTGTGGTTAAGAACATACTCAGTATGGGGGCACCTGGGTGGCTCAGTTGGTTAAGCGACTGCCTTCGGCTCAGGTCATGATCCCAGAGTCCCTGGATCGAGTCCCGCATCGGGCTCCCTGCTGGGCAGGGAGTCCGCTTCTCCCTCTGACCCTCCCCCCTCTCATGTGCTCTCTCTCTCATTCTCTCTCTCTCAAATAAATAAATAAATAATCTTTAAAAAAAAAAAACATAGTATGATTTCGGTTCTTTGAAATATAGTGAGCCTTTCTTTTGATCCATTTTTAATATACTGTTTGCTTTAAAAATGAAGTTACCACATATAGTATTCTATATATGTTCACTGGATCAAGTGTATTTATCATCCAGGTCATCTATATCTGTAGTGATATTTTTGTCTGCTTGTTCTAATCATTTACTAAGGGAAGTGTATTGAAGTCTCCTACAATTATTATTGACTTATCTATTTCTTTTATAATTCAGTTTTAGTTTAAATATGTTGACCATGTTAATTATGCATACAAATAAATTTTTTCCATCTTCCACATGAATTGAACTTTTTCCCATTATGAAATGATTGTTTTTATGTCTAATGTTTCTCACCCTCTTTGACTACTTTGTCTTGTTTGGTTTTAATAAACCTGCATCAGCTTTCTTTTGGTTAGTGTTTGCTATGTATCTTACTCCATCCTTTTACTCTCTATCCTTGTATTTAAGGTATATCTCTTATAAACAAAATATAATTGTTTTTTTAATCCTAACAATCTTTGTCTTTTAATTAGATTATATAGTCCATTTACATTCAGTGTAATTACTTTTTGCTTTCTACTGTCTATGTTTACTTCTTCGATTGACCTCTTTTTGACTGGTTGTTTTTTCCTCTCTATTCGCTTGGTAGTTAGATGCATTTTATTCTTTTAGTGGCTACCCTAGTGGCATTTTTTCTTATCAAAGTCAGATGTTACTTGGCACTTTACTTTCATCTCAGACTATGAAAGAACTTTGGAACGCTATATAATTCTCATGTATAACTCCTGTTTGTCCCACTTGTTTTCATAGGCTGGTATAAATCACAGTCAGTGGTAGAATAATTACAGTCTCCATGCAAGACATTAATTAGAACTCTGGTACTATCATTGGCTAAGTCAGAAGCTAGGCATCTGGAGGAATATTGGATGAAATGCTTACCCTATCACTTTTTTGACATTAACCCTCCATGCATGTTGTTTACTGGTATAGTACTGACATCAGAGTAGAGCACCTCCGACCGCATCCAGGGACTGTGGGTGGGCAGCTACTGAGGGCTATTCTTAGAGGCTGGGAAAGCCTTTCAAGTTTAGTCACATGTTCATGGTTACTAATCTGCCTCTGTACTAATTCAGTGCTGGTGACTCTAATCCATAGGATACACACTTGTGTACTTAACATATCCCATCTGCGTGTAGTTTGCTTGTGCTTCCATTATATTTTCTCCTCATCATATTTGATATTTTAAAAATTGTCAGAAAAGGTATATCCTTTTTCTAGTGGCATTTTTGGTCAGGTTTAGTTTAATTCATAGAGTGTAACTTTAGGTCCACAGTAGGTTGGCTTCCACCCTGTAATTTTATTGTCTGATTCCACTTGAAGTAACATGGAGGAAGTAGTGTGTGACTCAGTCATTGCTCTCTGCTTTCTGGAAATACGGTATTCTGATTATCCATGATCAAATATAAATGAAAATATGTATGCCTACATGTTTAGCACCTGTTCTGTGCTACTCATGTCCGTTAATAATCTCCATTTGGTTTCTCTAAATTTATACTGTGAATTGATAAAGAATTATCTAGTTGAAAATATATTAATAATCCAGTGACTAATCTGTATTTCAAATGAAAACTTTCTCTGTGTTCTTACCAGTAATACTCTCTAATTTTATTTAACTTTTTAAAGTCCATTCTGCTTATTGACTAAATTCATATCTTTATATAGTATTGTCCAAATTTTTGGACATGTTTGTTCATAGCTCCTAAAATTGGAGTGATATCACTATCAGCTATTTGCATGAATTTTAGGGAAAAACTGATGGTAGACATTGACTTTTAGCAATGTCAAGTTCATGATTTTGAAATATGTATATATTTAAGTTCCTTTAATACTGCCATTTAAGAATGTAATTTACTCAGACTGAGTCATATTACTGTACTTACTACGTGTTTCTTCCCAGAATGTTTACTCAGAACCTAAAAAGGAAAAAGGAAATGGTTGATCCAGTACATACGGTGCTGTGATTTCTGAGACCAGCACTTGGTTCCTGTTTGGGTGTGTATTTAGTTCTGCTCCATTAGAATCTGGGCCGTGCTCCACCCTCTCCTTGAAAAAAATTTTTTTCTTCTCCAGTGTAATTTATGAAAAATTAAGTTACAGGGCTAGGAGTAAATAAACGTGTGTGATGCCACATTTCAGACATCAAGTAACATTTGCTATATTTAAGAATAAACTTCTCTACATTGAACATAAAGGCTGTTTTCATTTTCTGTTTCAAGATACACTTTTGGCAACTCCCATAATCACAGTAAAGATGTTTTCTAAACCTTCTTTTGACCGAGGCCTGCTGCTGCTGTAAAGTCAGCATTTAAATTCCATGAACTGCGAGGGACAGGAATAACAAGGATAAGGTCAGGTGTTCCCTTCCTGCCCACAGAGTGAATGGGCTGTTTCAGTGAGTCTTTCCACCGAGCTGCCCAAAGGGAGAAAACCGCGGGGCGGGAGGGGCCTCGGGGCCTGAGCACCAGGTTCAGCAGTGTTGGCTTTCACGAGTGCCACACTAGCACATGCTTCCCAGAGATCGACATTATACAAGGTTGTAGTGATAAAGTGCATGACCTGGGGGAGGAGGGGGGGAGTGAGTGCCTTGAATGTAGGTTGTAGTGATAAAGTGCATGACCTGGGGGGGGGGAGGGGGGGAGTGAGTGCCTTGAATGTAGCCTGAATCACTCTGATTTAAGCACAATTATTTTTAGACTTTTTTAAAAAAGTAGATCTGACTTGCCAAGAATAGAGTGCTTAATTTTCAAGTAATTGAAGTGGGGTTTTTTGTTGTTGCTGTTGTTTTTCATCTCCAGCCAGGAGTTAGTTATGGGTTTAAAATGGATATGAAAGTAACTCAGACTAGGGCGCCTGGGTGGCTCAGTTGGTTAAGCGACTGCCTTCGGCTCAGGTCATGATCCTGCAGTCCCTGGATCGAGTCCCACGTCGGGCTCCCTGCTTGGCGGGGAGTCTGCTTCTCCCTCTGACCCTCCCCCCTCTTATGTGCTCGCTCTCTCATTCTCTCTCTCTCAAATAAATAAATAAAATCTTTAAAAAAAAAAAAAGTAACTCAGACTATTTCGGTATCTGAAATGACTAAATGATAAAGTGACATATTAATGTAATTATATTCTTGGTCATGTGAAGGTTTCCTTTGTGAAGAACTCCGATTTGTTTCATGTTGAGCTTTAGGAGAACTTAATTATGGGAGAAATGAAGTCAGTGTCATTAAAGATGGAGAGTGGGTATCTTAATAACTTGGTGTGGTGGGGATGAGTGCTGGGGATGTGTCTGCCCTCACTCTCAGGTTTATCCAACAGGCTGTTCTGTTAGAGATTCCTAGAATCACAGGCTGCTTAGGGACTTACAAGTTATGTACCTATAACCTTATAAGGAGAATCTCTGTCCCCACCACCTGCCATGGTTATTTTAAGCAGCATTGTTCACAGTGGGCTTCATGCTGAGGAGTTGGTTTATCTGGGACACTGTGGGGGCTGGGGGAATGACATGTTACATTTGATTTTGAGGGATCCCTGGCATCCCTGAGGAAGAGGGTCTGGAAGAGAACAAGCTGGGAGTCAAGAGAAATGATAAGAGCTTGAGGGGCAAGACCTGAGAGGTCCAACTGGTGGGTTTGAATGTGTTGGTTGGGGGCAGACTTGGGAGACTCTTCCCGCACCCCTCATGGGACAGATGATTGGGTGCACAGAGACTTCACAAGTCATTCTCACATACGTTCTCTCCCAGGCAGGGAAGGGCTGGCACATTTGTTGCCCGAGGAAGCAGGATGAGTAAGGGGCGTGATTTCACCCTGGCCCAAGTGATGACGCACATGCACAAGGGAATGAGTCTTTGTCATTGAGTGTGACATATGGGTGAAGTGTCAACCCCACGTGACTGGCTGTGAGCTGGCAGCCAAGAGCTGGGATTGGAGACTATGGGGTGAATTCACTTTTAGACATGTTGAATGTGAGGTACCTAATGAGACATCCAGGTGGAAATGTTCAGGAAGGGGCTGAATTTCTGAGTCTGAAGATGGGGGGTAGGGGGACTAGACTGGCCATTTGAGAGTCACATGTCTTAACTCTTTCTAGAATAGGGCACCATAGTATCATTTCTGTAAAGGTGATAGCTGAAGTCACAGTCTGGTTGGTATTCTTTCGCTTTCCCCCATCTACCACAGTCTTAATTTTAATTCTCCTTCATCTGCAGCCTTCAGTTTACCCAAGGAATTCCTACCAAACTGTGGGAGGATCTACCCAGCACATTTTGTTATTGTTTGTATGGCCCAGTGGCTGTTCCAAATGAATCTGTCTTTTCTAGTTCTTAGGTTTCAGACCCATTTGGTTCCTATAGGTAAGTGAACAGGGAGAGGCTCTTGTTCACCTTTATCAGAGTTTAGTAGCAGAGATACATCATACTGCCTCAAACTGCAAGAGATGTACTTTGCAAATCAAGTGGTTGTCTTGCTGCTTTTGGAGTAAAGCTCAGTTCTGGAACATTCTCCATGTGACTGTACTTGTTTCAAAGAATTGATGTAGTCCCGGGAGATATGAGGCAGAGCACTGTCCCTGCTGCATTTTCCCATGGTGTTAATATTTTCCAAAATGATACAAGAACTAATATGAGAAAAAATAACCTTTATCTTTTATGCCTGACAGATAATCAGATTACTCTGGGGATTAGATAAAAATAAGCCATTTGTTCCTATAGTTAGTTACTATAATGACCATGATAATCTTGTATAAGAGAATTTAAAAATTAAGTCAGATAAATAAGATTCAGCTTAGGGAATGAGAAAATATAGAAAGCATGATGTGAATTTGAAGACAAAATTGGCATTCTCTGGATGAACAGTGTTGCAGAGTAAGTTTGCTAGGGCCTATGTCCCTCTGGCACCCACCCTGCCATGGGCACGCAGTCCGTGTTTCTGACGAGGCACAGGCCCTGATGCTTCCAGGCGCAGAGCGGGGTGGTACATTGTGCTTCATTCCATTATTTTACTTTCTTTAGTATCTTTACAAAATCCACACGGTGACTTTTCCCCCTAACATCTGATTTTATTCACAGGCCATGTTCTCATAGAGATTTCAAGTACCCACAAGAAACTCAATGAGAATCTTGATGAAAGCGTATGTAAACTATGTTTATACTTACAAAATAAAATACATTTTATTTCTAAACTGTATTTTGCTTAACGTCTCAAATCTGGTGTGAATTTTCAATTTCTTTTGTTAACAGTTCAAAAAATTCCATAAAGAGATTATACATGAGCTGGAGAAGAAGACGGAACTTGATGTAAAATACATGAATGTGAGTACACGGTTTTCTCCACCTCCATGGTTGGAGGTGGGTGTGGGGCACGGGGGCCTGGCGTTCCGGGAGGCTGCACTTGCCTGATCTCTGAGCCCGAGGAGAACTTTCTCTCACTGTTTATCCAGCAGCAGAAAACATGGACAGGGCTAGTGTAGAGCATATACACAGATGCAGGAAACTGACAAGGCCCTTGGAGCTGGGTGCCCCGTTTGCATTAACACCTGGGATCTTCATTAAAAAGCAGAGAGGAAAATATTGCAAGGAATCCTCCTGCTTCTAGAAAAGGAATCCTCCTGCTTCTAGAAAGCATTGTTTTCAAAGAACACGTATATGGGGACGACCTCTGCATCTATATTAGTGCAGATGTAGCTGTTGCTTTCACAAACCACTTCAGGGTGTGAAACGTGGGTGGGAGAACCACCATCTGGAGCTCCCTGGGGCTCCCATGTCCATCAGAGACTGCTCCTGCGTGGTGTCCCTTGCCTGTCACCTGGTATTGATGACTCCAGCAGATTTCTCCTTCTGCCAGACCCTCCAGCCCTGTCACACGGCTCTTTCCATCTCCCCTACCTGCTGTGGAATAGCTGCTTTCTTTGCCACCCAAAGCCTCTTTCTCACCAAGACCCCATGTGGCAGTCAGCGGTGTAGTTACCCTGAAATCACCCCACTGCCCCTGAGTGCGTGTGCTCTGTGTACTCCAGAGGAAGGCGGCAGGACCACCTACAACGGCTGAGGTGGATGTAATGCCGGGCATTTTCCATACATTATCAGATTTTGTCCCTACAGAAACTCCATAATGTAGCTACTCTTATCCTCACTGTACAGATTAAAGGGAAAACATGAATTTGAGAGAAACTAAGTGGTTGCTGAGATCACACAGGAAGTGAAGGATTTTACCAGAATTCCAGCCCAGGTCTGTGAGGCTCCAGAAACACTTGGTTACCCAGCACCCAGAATAATCGGAAGTGACTGCACTTGTTCATTCTGTTTTTTAAAGTTGTAAGTCGTGAAACAGGAACATGTGACTTAATATTCTTTTTTTATTCACCAAAGCACTTAGCACTCAGTGTCCTAAACAATTTGAGAAACAAGGAATAAAAGAAAGAAAAGACATTCTTGTCTTCTAAGAGCTGCCCTTGGGGTCAGTAGCCCCTTGTACGACCAGGGGACTTTAAGACAGACAAAAGCTGCACGTTGGAGGGAGGGAGCAGTACGCGGTGAGGGTGTGCAGGGCAGTGCCCAGCGGAAATGTTAGCAAAAGTAACTGCCCAACGGTTTGGACGGTGCTGTACTCAAATAAGCACAACGTTTAACTTACAGGCAACTCTCAAAAGATACCAAACGGAACACAAAAGTAAGTTAGATTCTCTGGAGAAATCTCAAGCTGAGTTGAAGAAGATCAGAAGGAAAAGTCAAGGAGGACGAAATGCACTCAAATACGAACACAAAGAAATTGAGGTGAACTTTTCAGCACTATTTTATTTTGTTGTTGACAATTTATACAATTTACAGGGAAGGTTACTTAGCCACTTTAACCACTTACTGCTGTGCCACTACTGAAGTTAAAAATGAGCATTTTTGACTTGGTATGAGCTGAAGGCTACAGAGCTTTCCAGAGTTAAGAGTAATTAATAGCCTCCTAAAAACATTGGCATTTTCTCCTGATTTGGGGGTGGGGAGGTGGTAAGAGATATTCCATGATTAGCGTTACTCTCCCCATGTTACAGATGAAGAAAATGGGGCTTAGGCCAAGTCACATGGTTGATACTTAGAACTGGGGTTTAAATTTGAACTTTCTGGTTTCAAAGCCCTTGATTTTCCACCAGAACGCAATCCTGTCCCTGAAGTATAAAGTAATATTTTGTGCAGATTGCCCAGCGCAGAATGTAAGGCCTTTGGCAACGTCCCTCCACACATGAGTCAGGGATCTTAATCAGAATGATGATACCTGCCCAGGTCAGGTTACAACTTTGTTATTTTATCTCATGTTTATCTGTATTTAGCATTAACTCTATTTCAAAATAAACCAAGTGTAAAGACGGCACAAGATAAATGTCTGGCTATGCAGCTACTTGACTCCTCATGACATACTTGTATAATTATTATTTATTTTCCTAGTATGTAGAAACTGTTACGTCTCGCCAGAGCGAAATCCAGAAATTTATTGCAGATGGTTGCAAAGAAGCTCTACTTGAAGAGAAAAGGCGCTTCTGCTTTCTGGTCGACAAACACTGTAGCTTTGCAAATCACTTACATTATTATCATGTACAGGTGGGTTTGTGATGGCAAGTTTTGTTGCATTATTAATAATTTAATTTCATATTCAAATGCCCTTGAAATGCTTCACCTTCCATATGTGCCTCAATGTAAAGCGATGGGCCTAGTTTACCAATGAGAAGAGATGCCAAAGAAATACCTTTTGGCCCACTGGAATATGTAAACTTTCAGAAATGGGGTTGAAATGGCTAAGTATTGCTTATAATACATGATTAATTTAGTAGTATATCCATATTTAAAATCTTTCATAAAATAATGCTTAATAATCAAGAATTAGTACTTTTTTCTTTTCTCACCTATGAGTCAGCTCTTCTCAGACTCTTTCTGACGCGTCCTCAGCATCAGTGTCTTCAGAGCCATGGGATGAGTCCCAGCGGGCCCCAAGCCCACCCCACCTGGGTAGTTTGAGTGTTCGCTTGGGGAATCCATGCACAGAGGTGTCCCTGGAAGTTCTGTCCCAGCCACAGACCCACTCACAGCATCCGGACACTTGCTGTGGTTCCTTTTTCATTCCTCTTCAAAGTGTTTCCTCGTGATCTCATCACCTGTGGAACTGGCTTTACTGCCCTCCTTCCAGCACACATAGTTGTGAGGTTTTACACCCAGGAATCATTACAAGAGAATATGTTACTTGCCCTCCTTTTTTTTTTTTTTTTTTTTTAAATTATAAATTTTACTGGGCCTGTGTAAGCATCCAAAACTATCATGGAGTGAAGTCAAATATTCATTGTTATTTATAATAATTTAGAGAGCGCTCCATGGTAGAAGTTTCTAAGAGCTTGAAAATAAGGCAACTTCCTCTTTTTCAGGGGGAAAAAACTTGGCCTTGGATGTATGTTTCGGTCATATGTTACATATTCCATAAAGTTTTTGCAACCTTAAGGACCATTCATCTACCAGATCTAAAGCCCTAAGATCTAACATTGTTACAGGAAAGGAAAGAATTGCAGTATTAGATGATCACTTTGTACTCAGTTCAGCAGTGTCTGTGTCCACGGTGAGGGTGTCCTGCTGGGACAGGGTCATAGGTCAGGTGACCTTGAGGCTCTTCCTTTGGCCTAGCCCTGCCAGTGATGGGGTACTCACTGTGTCACAAGGCAACCTGGCCAATTTGCAGAGAGCTCTAGTTGGTGGCAGACTCTTACGCTTAACCTTGGATCCCAGGTACACTTTTTAGCATAAACAGAGTCTACTCTTCTCTACTGGGAATCTCTTCATCTCTCTGAAAACCGCTTCTTTGCCTTCCCTTTTTCTGGCTCCAGCATCCCAGTCCTTTCAGTGGCTCCTTGGACAAAGCAGGCCCAAGCAATCGGTGTGTCAGGGCTACGGTCCGAGGCCATAGGTGGTTTGGGGCGAGGGTTCTTTACCCTCTCTTGGGAGTGGGAGGAAGAAAGCACTGATTGGCATTTCTGGGGCCACTGGGGAAACAGTGGGGCTTAATAAGATTGTTCAACCCTTCCCTTTTTGTGTTTGAGTTTGTTCTGTGTCAGTCTTCAACTCTGCATTCACACCAAGGCAGAGGGCAAGCTCCTGTAGAACGGGGGCCGACAGCTCTCGCAGCAAATAACACAGGGAGGAAGTTCATAATGCTTAAGTGCTCACTGAATTTGACACAAAGTTCTCACACTTCTCGTGGTAAGCCAGTAAAACATTATCCCTGATATTTGACATGACTTTTCTCAGCTCTTTGAACAGTACACGTTTGTGTTTTGTTGTGTTTCTCTCGGATTCACAGTCTGCAGAATTACTCAATTCCAAGCTGCCCCGGTGGCAGGAAACGTGTGGTGACGCTACCAAAGTGCCCGAGAAGATCATGAATATGATCGAGGAAATAAGGACCCCAAGCTCTACCCCCGTGTCCGGGACGCCCCAGCCCTCACCGATGATTGAGAGAAGCAGCATGGTAGGGATGGGTTCTCTCCAAGATTTCAGTTGTGTTTTTACTGATAGATCTTGGGCCAAATTTGCACAAAGGACCAAGGCGTTTGGTGGTGGCGATCACAGGTCCTCCCCTCTTCTAGGGCCTCCCTTATGTCACTCTGATCCCCTTACCTTCAGATTTGACATTATCCATGAGGTGCTCAGCACTGCGTAGTGCTGTGTTCAACTCTATTATCTTTGTTTTGGAAATGTTATTGTTACTGTTTTTAATTGTAATGATTCCAACTTTGTGAGTTTATTCCCAGTGAAGGAGGCGTAGGTGTCTTAGAGAATAATTAGCAAAACTCTGGTGCCATTCATCACAACATAAGGCACTTCAGAAAAAAATAGCCACCAAAGTATTTCAAGGTAATGAAATCAAGCATTGTAGTTTGCCACTCCTTGAACCTCGGCTTTATTGCTTTTCACAAATGTGGAAATTTGCACTTGATCTTAGCCAAAAGGCCGAGAAGCGATGCAAGTGTGGGAATTTGGATCCAGTGGATAGTTTAGACACATGGGTCCACCCTAACCTCTGAAATGAAAGCAGAGATGCTAAAGACCAGTCGACAACCTACAGAATAGATCCATAACTGCATGGGGTATAAGAGAAGGTGCTGTCAGTGGGCCAGAAACACTGAAGGAGTCTCAGAGAAAGGCAAGATCAGTGTGTGTGGAGAATCAAGAGGGAAGAAAATCTCAGCCCTGAGCACATGCAGGGCAAGACTGTAGCAGAGGGCAGAGCAGTGAGCTCAGAGCCAGTGGGTCTAAGAAGGGGTGGAGAATGGCACGTGGCGTTCCTGTATGTGGTCGGTTCTAGACAATTCGCATACTCTAAGCTGGTCGGTTTCTTCCACCTGTCCCATTTGTGCTAAACAGTAGGCAGCAGGGCTTTTGTCCACTGGCCGAAACTGTGTGTTCAGAGGCCAGGCACCCTCCTAGCTGCGTCCTCCCTGTCCCCACCTCACCGCAGGTAGTCTGTGATAACGAGAACAGGCAAAATACAGACTGATAAACAGGCAGAATAGGGAATGCCATACAATACAGAGATGGACAGATAACCAGGAATCACCGAACAAGTGAGGAAAACCAGTATCCTGAAAAAACACACTGAAAGAAAAAAACTTGAATAAACAATATTGGAGGCAACAGAGGCAGTAGGGCAGAGGAGAAATCTTTAGAAAGAAACGAAAAGATACTACATCCCCAGGGGGAAAATCAACTAAAGATTTTGGAAATTAAAAATGATTATTCACAGTTGAAATATCTGGGATTTGCTTCAGCATATTCCAGGCACGGGGGAAGATGGTTTAGCATATATGAAACAATATTGGCCATGAATTCATAATTGTTGAAGCTGGGTGTTGGGTACAGGGAGATTTATTGTGCTGTTCTTTCTCCTTTATACATGCTTGACATTTTTCTAAAATAGCTTTTTAAATTTTTCCCTCCCCTTTCCCTGCTCCACAAAAAAACATAAACAAGCAAACCCCCACACCAATAGATGGGCTCATTAACAGAATGGAACTGCTTAGAAAATTAATCCAAAGAGCTCTCGCAAAACACAGAACAAAAACGGAGAGAGGATGTAAACATAATGTTAGACAGGTTGGAGATACCCAATTGTCTTCTCAAAATCATCACCAGATGTCTAATGGGGATCTCAAATTCAACTTGTCTAAAACCAGATGACTGATTTTCTCACTCATGTGCTTCTCTAGTCTTCCCCATCCAGAAAATGGCAGCTCCATCCTTCCAGTAGCTCGGGCACAAATGTGGACTTCTCTCCCTCTCTTGCACCCCCCACCCCCCCACCCCCCCCAGCCACAGCCAACCCCTGGGCATGCCCTGTTGTTTCCACCTTCAAAGCATAAACAGGTCCAGCCACTTCTCACCCGTCCACTGCCCTGACTGTGGTCCCTGCTGAGATTACTGTAGAAGACTCTGCCTGATCTTTAACACAGCAGCAACAGTGAGCCTGGACAAATGGAAAACAACAAAACCTTGATAGATTGTGATCAAGTTGCAGAAGGGGATAAAGAGGAAATTCTAAAAACTTCCAGAGAGGGGGAAAAATAGATTACTCACAAAGAAAAGAGGACTCCACTGGTACCAGATTTCTTGTTAGCAAAACAAGATGTTAGAAATTAATGGATCAATGCACTCAAAAATCCTTGGAAAAATTATTTTAAATGTAGAATCCTAGGGCACCTGGGTGGCTCAGTCGTTAAGCGTCTGCCTTCGGCTCAGGTCACGATCCCAGCGTCCTGGAATCGAGCCCCACATCGGGCTCCTTGCTCTGCGGAAAGCCTGCTTCTCCCTCTCCCACTCCCCCTGCTTGTGTTCCCTCTCTTGCTGTCTCTGTCTCTGTCAAATAAATAAATAAAATCTTAAAAAAAAAAAAAAAAGACAAAAATGAAAAATGTGATATTTTTGAAATAATTCAGAGTGGGGCATTGCCATCAACCAAGAGAACTTTGTGAAGAAAGTGGAATTTAAAGCATGTTAAAACAGCCCTGGGAATCTGTATAATTCCATTGCTGTGTTACACTAATATTAGACTAATAAAGAATTTTTCACAGGTTGGGAAAGATTATGACACTCTTTCTAAATATTCGCCAAAGGTGCCCCCAGCTCCTTCAGCCAGAGCGTATACTAGTCCTTTGATTGATATGTTTAATAACCCAGCAACAGTTGGACAGAATTCGGAAAGGATAAAGAATTCAACAGGTAAGATATTTATTTTGATTTCTTTTAAAATACCTTTTTAGGGGTGCCTTGGTTGTGCAGTCGGGCGTCTGACTCTTGGTTTTGGGTCGTGATCTTTGGCTTGGGTTGTGATCTTGGGGTGTTGGGATCGAGCCCAGCCTCAGTCTCTGGGCTCAGCGGGAAGTCGGCTTGAGATTCTCTTTCCCTCTGCCCCTCCCCCTGCTCGCTTTCCCCCCCAGATAAATAAAGTCTATAAAAATAGCATCGTTAAAAAATAAATAAAATACCTTTTTAAATTTTTTTACTATTTTAGATAAATGTTACCCTGAGGTAGGGAAAATAAACATCTGTGGTAGCACACATTTATAATTGCCTTGTTGAAACCTTTTTTTTTTTTTTTTTTTTAGATTTTATTTGAGAGAGCGAGCATGAGTAGGGAGGAGGGGCAGAGGGAGAGGGAGCCTGATGCGGGGCTCGATCCCAGGACCCCAGGATCATGACCTGAGCTAAAGGCAGAAGCTTAACCGACTGAGCTACCCAGGCGCCCCTGCCTTATTGAAACTTACACTTCAAAGTAAATAAAGGTCTGGGTTTATTATAAAACCATAAGACATTTTATAAGTGACACATTTCTTTGACAAATTCTAATTCCATATACTGATTGATGTTTATACAAAGGAAACTTACTATTGAAAGGTGTTACATTTTAAAATGGGATATAATGTACAAAGATCCTCATATTGTGTACCATATTTGGTGGCAGTTGTAATAAAATTTCTTTTTCAATAAAACAAACTAAAAGTTCACATGACAAAATTATGGTGATTGATCTTACCAGTAGACTTAGTGTTTTTCATCATCTCTAACAGAGAACTTCATGCTTTGTGGACACTTAAGTTCTAACTGCTTAGATTTCATAACTCTATTGATGCTTTTTCAATAAATCAGGACAAGTTACCATTTGCAGAATTTTCAGGGGGCTTTGCTTAGGCTCCGCTCTGTAGATGGAGTCTTTGGCACCCAGAGACCCCTCTCTCTGTGTGGGGTATCTCACAGGCCCCTTGGGTATGAAAGTCATGGCCATTGAGTCATGTGCTAGAGAGAGCCCACAGACTATAGCATTTGCAGCTGCTGAGTGAGATCCAGAGATGAGAGTTTCAGAATGGCAGTTTTGTTTCTTTGGAGTGGTAAGTATCAGCTGGTGCTGGAATTGAGACAGAAATGTACAGCTCCATGCTTCACATCATGCAGGGACTGTGGTGTCAGGCCACCCACATCCCATGCTGGCCTGCTAGCTGAGATCCCGGTGAATCACTGGACGATAACTGATAACCGCGGCTTCCCTCAGAAGCTGTGAAGCATTGAGAGTGTGGACTGGCACTTAGGGAGGGTTCAGTAAACATGGTGGTCCTCAACGCATCCTTACTGCATTTCCAGGTGAGATGTTGAGCCGTTGCACGGCGAGAACATCTGCATTTCCAATCTCCTCTTATTCTTCGTGGTCCAGGTCGTGGGCAGTGGCGTTTGAGTTGATGCCCTGCACTGCCTTGGGGTTCGTGTTGGGAGAGGAGGGCAAGGAAAGCATCCGGCCTTCCAGTGATGCGTCATTTTGCCTCTGATAAAATCAGAGGCGGGTGAAGCTTGGCACATACTGTGTCCTCTCCGCCTGGAAAAGAGCACTTAGCCCCAAGAGTCCTGCTCGGTGAGAGACCTCAGGCTGTGGTTCTGCCTCTGCTCCTCGCGGTCCCTGCCCGTCCAGGCAAAGTCTAAATGTGGAAACAATGCACTCAGAGCTGCAGTGGGACGAGTGCTAGCAGGCGGGAGTGCGTGGCTCGCTGGGGTTTGCTTGTCTGAACTTGTTATCAGTCCCTGAAAAGCGATCAGTGCTGCGCTCATTTTCAGCAGATTCTTCAGATGATCCCAGTTTACAGCGATCAGTCTCTGTTGCAACTGGACTGAACATGATGAAGAAGCAGAAAGCAAAAACCATTTTCCCACACACTGCTGGCGCAAACCAGACTTTGCTCAGCTTCGCGCAGGGAGACATCCTCACGCTGCTCGTCCCTGAGGAGAAGGACGGCTGGCTTTATGGAGAGCATGACACCACCAAAGTGTAAGTCTCAGCGCAGATGCTGTCCGCACAGCAGTCCCGGCCGCCCAGATCTCCTTTTAGTGGCAAACTGTCTTTGTGGTCACAGTAGCGCTTTTAAGCTAAGTTCATAGTTTAGTTATGGTTCCAGTTTAGTTCATTGGAGTTACTCTGCCTCGGTATTTTCTGTATGTCTGTGCACATGTAGATGAATTTGGTACTTGAACAGGTCATAATGAAGTCACCTCTGAAAGTAGTTTTAAATAACTCTTGTGTTTTGTTTTTTTTTCTTAAAAAAAAAACAACAACTGGATTTCTCAAGGATAATCTGCACATCAGAAGGATTTTGTTAAGATTTAGCGCATAAATACTTCAAATGCTAGCATCGTCGTTTCAACCATGAGTGTGTGCACAGGCCTTACTGTGAGCTGGTTAAATTGGTTTTCTGTGTAGATTATTCAGCTATTAAATAAATGTGGAAAAAAGCCAAATAAAACAAATGCTGTATATAAAATACACATTGTGTGATGTGGTGAAAATGGACCGGTCTGCCCCTGGGCTGTCCCTGAGCCATTCCGTAGTATGCTTATCGTTCACTTGTCTGCTGCTGACCCCACAACCCGGCCTTTTTTCTCCTTCCTCACCTGTAGGAGGGGCTGGTTCCCAGCATCCTACACAAAGTTGCTGGAAGAAGATGAAAAGGAGGCCATGAGTGTGCCCACACCAAGGTAGGACCTGACTGTGGCTCCCATTTCCCGGTGACGAAAACTCACCTTTGACCTCATGTTTTTAGACATACCAGAATTCTGTCTAGATGTGTAGCAACCCCTTAGGGAAACCTCCAGTCGTGTAGGAGAGTACAAAAGGGGGACTGTTACCCACAGCTGTTCCCTTAGTCGTTTCTGCTGTGGGGACATGCCTCCAGACTCTGCTCCTCACCCTCCTATCAGCCTTCTGGAACCACTGACTGCACCACCACCCCCCTCCAGGTCATTAAATCCAGGGTGACCCGTCATCACCATTACTGCTTAGGAAGTGCCAAAGTGCCTTATGCTGACTAGCTCGTTTAATTCTCATAACAACCTTATGAGGTAGGTCCCCACTTTAAAATTGAGGACACTGAGGCACAGGAAGGTGGAGCCAAGGCTGGAACCCAGGAAGGTCTTTTCCACGCCTAGCTATGAATATTTATATGTGTATCAGCAGCTGTAGTTGGTTACCCCATGAGTCCTTAGAAGTGACACATCCAGGGGCGCCTGGGTGGCTCAGTCGGTTAAGCGTCTGACTCTTGATTTCGGCTCAGGTCGTGATCTCAGGGTCATGAGATCAAGCCCTGAGTTGGGCTCCACGCAGGCCATGGAGTCTGCTTAGGATTCTCTCTCTCTGCTTCTCTCTCTCTCCCTCCCTACCTCTCTAAAAAAAAGGAAAGAAGGAAATGACATATCCAAACTGCACTCCTCACCTTTACCCTAAACTGCCTCATTCTCAGTGTTTCTCATCTCAAAGAAACCCTCTAATCCATCCAGCTGTCCCTGCAGACCTTTGAGCACCACACTCGATGCCCCCCCCCCCCCCAAGTCCTGCTCCGTGTCATCTGTGTGTCCTCATCCCTGGCAGAACAGCTCAACTGCTAAGCGGCCAAGGAATAAAACTAGATATTGTGTTTATGATGTTAAATGCTGAGGATTTATTTGTTTTGTTTTTCAAATCTGAAGTGCTCAACACTTTGCTAAGGCTTTTGCCGTAGTCTTCATTTTCTTATTGATCTCCTTAAATTAATCAAGAGCCAGCTCTTAATTAAGCCGGTTTTTTTGAGTGTACCTTTACAAACCAGTAAAAACATTACAGTATTTTTTATATAGATGTATATTCTGTGTGCACACACACACGTCTCATCTCCTCTCTCGCACCCTATGTGATTATTCACCTATTGCAGTTCTGGCCCTAGGATATTTAGGATGTTTGGGATTCAGATGGCAGCATCTTACATAACTTGTATTCTCTGCTTACTGGTAGCCTGGCCCCAGTGAGGAGCATCAGCACGGTGAACTTATCTGAGAAAAGCAATGTCGTCATTCCCCCACCGGATTACTCGGAATGTTTGTCCCAGGGAGCGGCTGCAGATAAGAAAGCAGATGTTTCCAAAAATACTTCTACCTTTAAAGCACCGGTGTCCCAGCCAGAAGCCACATCTCCTGTGAGTGGAACTGCAGTACAACGTGCTGTGTCCCCCCACCCTGAATGGCGGTCTGGGGGTGTGGGTGCTTGTTCCACCAGGAATGAAGGTGGTGTCCCCCCGGGCGGGGCAGGCACACGCTCCTGAATCTTCTGCATTCCCACCCTCTCACAGCCACGTAGCTTCCATAACTTCAGTCCTTCTGTTTGTATTTTATCTGTAAATAGTTCGTCAGATGGTATCAGGTGTTCTCTCCTCGCCTTCGGCCCCGGCTGCAGTCAGTCAGTCTCATCACTTGTTCTGCGTTTTCTTCAATTTTCATACCGTTTCCTGAGGGAAGGCTTCAGGTTAAAAGTAACTTTACCTTTGTGTCTTCAGAAAGTGCTTACTTTGCACCAGGTGCTGGGTAAACACGGTGTCATGTACACTGTCTGTAATCCTAAACAACCCCATAAGATCGTAGAGGCCACGGGCTCCCAGAGTCCCTCCATTGCTGTGGCACCTGTGTCTCCCGAGCGCCGGTCCCCGGTGCGGGCTCTCAGGGTGCAGAGATGAACAGGACCAGTTAGTGGCTCTGCTGGAACTTACGTTCTAGTGGGGGGAAGCAGACAATGAGAAATAAACAGTAAACACAGTGATGGAAGCTGTGCAGAGAATTAAAACAAGGTGAGGTGACAGAGGGATGGGGCGACCGCTCACGTGGATGCCACAGGTTTGTGTGCAGGTGCTTACGAGGGAGCGCCCTGGGGTCCCCACCTGTGAAAGTGAGAGCAGGGGAGCAGCATTCGGCAGGGGGAGGAGCTGGACTGGAAGGGGAGCCAGGCCTTGATCACCGGCATCCAGGGCAAGAGAGCTTGAGCCAGGGCGATTTCCCAAAGGGACAGCCCAGGGCAGCAGTCCCTGAGTTTTCTTGTTGATCTGGGCAGCACGTGACAGTGTCTGCACCCCCAAGGAGGGGACATTGAAACTGAGACCTGAATGGCAAGGAGCCTATCATGTAGGGGTCGAGGAGAGGAGAAGGAGCAGAGGAGGGCACATATTTGGCATGCTCCGAGAACGAGGCTGTGATTCCAGGATGACGGAGAATCGAGAAAGGAGGGATCCGTGTTCTCATTTTTTTCTCAGGATAGATTTTACCGTTAAAGAAGGGGAAGGATGGAGAAGAGGACGGTGACCGGGAAGGCGAGAAGAGCATACGTGGCGTGTGGGCCTGGGAGCAGGGAAGTTAGTGAGCAAGAAGCCTCGGGCGCGGGCAGAGGTGTGCACAGACTGGGGAGTTCCTGCTTGAGGATGGCTGCTCTCCGTGGGGAAGCAAGGGTGTCAGCGGAGGGGGTGGGCAGAGCGAGCAAGTGTAAAGAAAGAATTTGTGAAACGGGTTCTGAAGAGTGAGAAGGCACGAGTGCTATAGAATACGGGGCATATGGGGGGTAATGCCGATGCCCATTTACAGTTTGGGGTCATGATTTTAAAGGAAGCCAGGCAGTATGGTTGTTTCTCCAGCAACTGTAGCTGCTCCGGCTCAGACAAAAAGGAATGAACTAGTCGGGGTTACCAGGTGGTGGTGCTGGGGGAGGAGCAGGGAGTTCCTGGTGTTTGTGAGGGTAGGGCTGTGGTGCCCCAGACCTTGGCATTCAGGCTGGGCCATGAACGGATCTGGAGGGTGGGAAAGGAGGCGCGGGGGAGGTGGGGCAGAACCTCTGCAAGGCTGCACGGCTGCTAGAGTGCAGTGGGAAGGAGCCTGGGAGGTGAGGGTCGGAGCGTGGGCTGGACTTCTGGGGGCCATGCGGCTGAGCTTCATGCCCAGGGCTGCACAGTGGCCAGGCGGTACCAGAGCCTGCCTAGCCTGTGCTCTGGCCAGCTTCCTCCCAGAAATGCCCCCGGGCACTGCTGGTGGTCCACAGGCTACTTTGTTTTTTATTTTCTGGTTATTGTATGGTCCTTTCTGTAGCTCATGCAGAGGCGTCTCCCTGCTGCTGATGGGATATGTGGCTCCACAGCTCTGCCCCCATCGTCGGTACTGCTGGTGGCCTTTGTTCAGCTGTGAATGGTGCATGGGTGCAGTCTCTGGATTACTGCTGGAACTTACGTTCTAGTGGGGGGAAGCAGACAATGAGAAAAGTAAAGCATTAAAAATGTGCCCTGCGTTTCATTGGAGCCTTCAGGTGTTTTAGAATATGCCTGCCTCATCATAAGCTGCAGTGTGTTCTGATCCGGGAAATGCAGGGTTTTGCAGTCTCTCTCAAAAATGTCTTTGGCTTGGGGCACCTGGGTGGCTCAGTAACTTAAGTGTCTGCCTTCAGCTTAGGTCGTGATCCTGGGGTGCTGGCATCTAGCCCCGTGTCAGGCTCTGCACTCTGCAGGGAGACTGCTCTTCCCTCTTCCTCTCCCTCTGTGATCTCTCTCGCTCGCTCTCAAATAAATAAATAAATAAATAAATAAAATATTTTAAAAAAAAAAAGTCTTTGGCTTCCCAGATAAGCACACTGTACAATACATTGTTTGTACCTTTATTATTCCAAGTTACCCCAAAACCTAACAAAAATTATTTTCAAAAGAATGACACACAGCTGTTGAAAATGGAGCTTTTCCATTCTTTCATCATGGAAGAGAAATTGCTTTGAAGGACAAAGGTATCAAGTGCTGTTTTATTAAATACCCTAGTACATGTTTTTTTTTTTTTTAAAGATTTTATCTATTTATTTGACAGAGAGAGAGAGAGCGAGAGCAGGAACACAAGCAGGGGGAGTGAGAGAGGGAGAACCAGGCTTCCTGCTGAGCAGGGAGCCCAGTGTGGGGCTTGATCCCAGGACCCTGGGATCATGACCTGAGCCGAAGGCAGACGCTTAACGACTGAGCCACCCAGGCGCCCCTACCCTAGTACATTTTATAACAATATTCAGACTCTTTGATAATTATCTTAAGACATTTTGAAAAGCATAAAAATTCCTTTTGCTGGGGCAGGAAAAACAAATGCTTACACCTGGATGTCACACAGCTCTGGACCCAGGAGTACAAGGTACACCGTTCTGGTGTGACCTGTCTGTAGTGCCCTCTGCTGTTTTTGTGTGATTTCCAGCTTTTTCTTAGGGGAAAATACAAACATAATAAAAGGGGAGAGAAGAATGTCTCTCACCCCCAGCTTTGACAATTGTCAATTCATTTACCAGTCTTTTTTTTTTTTTTTTTTTTAAGACTTATTTATTTGAGAGAGCATGCACATGTGTGTGCATGTGATCGGGGAGGGGTAAAGGGAGAAGGGAGAGAATCCCGGGCAGACTCCCAAGTTGAGCGTGGAGCTTGAGGTGGGGCTCGATCCCACAGCCCATGAGATCATGAGCGGAAACCAAGAGTTGGATGCTTAACCAACTGTGCCACCCAGGCACCCCCCCCCACCAATCTTTCATCTTGCCCCTGGCCACTCCCAGATCAATTTGATGCTAATTCCAGACTTCATCATCTCATGTATAAATACCTTAAATATAATAATACCTTTTATTTTTACACAACCAAAATACCAATTACCATATCTTTAAAAATTGACAGTAATTCCTCAGGGGCGCCTGGGTGGCTCAGTTGATTAAGCGACTGCCTTCGGCTCAGGTCATGATCCTGGAGTCCCGGGATCGAGTCCCGCATCGGGCTCCCTGCTCAGCGGGGAGCCTGCTTCTCTCTCTGACCCTCCCCCCTCTCATGTGCTCTCTCTCTCTCATTCTCTCTGTTGCAAATCTAAAAAAAAAAAAAATTGACAGTAATTCCTCAATATATCATCAACCAGTCACTTCAAATTTCTGATTGTCTTATTAAAAATTGAACAGTATAGTTTGAATCTGGATCCAGGCCTGCTCCACACATTGTAATTGGTCACTGAGTCTCATGACGAGTGTTTTTGTATCTAAGGTCTCCCCATCTCTTTTTCCTTGTAACTTAACCTGGAAGGAACCAGGTTATTGGCCCTGGAGGGTGGCCCCAGGCTGGATTTCGCTGAATGCATCCACATGGTGTCCTTCACTGCATTCCCCTTTCTCCTATATTCTCAGCCTGGATCAGAGTCGGTATTACTGTTTTGTTTCTTTGCCTGTTTTGTTAAAGCATTTCATCGGTGGTCGTGGCTAGTCCATCCAGAGGGACACCTGTCTGGTCATCTCTTCTTTTGTGATATTAGCAGCTTTAATAATAACCACCTCCATTACTTTAAGGCTGTGTGACGTCTTCTAAGATAAAAGAATCTTGCCCCAAAATCATAGTTAACATTGAAATTACAAGTGATAACACTGACATTTTAGGGTGCCTGGGTGGCTCAGTCTGTTAAAGGTCTGCCTTCAGCTCAGGTCCTAATCCCAGGGTCCTGGGATCGAGTCCAGCATCGGGCTCCTTGTTCATCGGGGAGCCTGCTTCTCGCTCTCCCTCTGCCTCCCACTCTCCCTGCTTGTGTGCTCGCTTGCTCGCTCGCTCTCTTCTGTCAAATAAATAAATAAATAAAATCTTTTAAAAAACACAAATTTTAGCCAACATGGTCTCATTTTAGAGAACATTTTAATTTTCAATATTTTACCATGTTGGTAAAGCTTTATGATGAAAGCATTGATGCAGTTCTTACTATACTGAATTGGAGGCTCTGAAAAATCCTATTTATCAGTATGGTCAAAAATGGTATTATTTAGCATTTGGCAGTTTAAATGAGATCTAACTTCATTTTTAAAGCACTTTGGCTGGATCATAATAGACTGGCAATGTAAGGAGGCTGCCCTGAAAAGTGCTGAGACTGTCTAGTAAACTGAGGGTTTGGGGCAGAGCAGCAGCTTTAGGCATGTAACTTTCTCCTGAGGGCCGGGATGGGGCTGCTGCTGGAGGTGGTGCCCTGCTCTGTGGCCACCTCGTGGAAGCCACTGCCCTTCCCACCTTGACTGTGGGTGCAGGAGTCCTTGGCTCACATCCTGTGTGCGCCCAGTCCGTCCTGTCCCAGGGCTGCC
Organism: Mirounga angustirostris; assembly: GCF_029215605.1. NCBI lineage: Eukaryota > Metazoa > Chordata > Mammalia > Carnivora > Phocidae > Mirounga > Mirounga angustirostris. Next base: position 174,972,937 of record NW_026991713.1, read on the forward strand.
TCCAGGCAGAGCTCCACACCCCAAGCCCTCTCCCTCTCCCTCCCACAGACCATCTTCACTGACACTAACCTGTAGTCTCCTGACAAAGCCCCAGACCTCATGGTTTCACTGGTGAATTCTAACATACATACAAAGAAGAGCTAATACCATCCTTCTCAAACTTTTGCCCAAAAATTGAAGAGGAGGGAACACTTCCAAACTCATTCTGAGGCCAGCATCGCCCTGATAACTCTGGTCAGGCCCCCTATTTCTGTCTTGCAGGCCAGACAACTTTTTTTAGTTTTTCATTTTAGCAGCCTTGAATGTTTGGTTTCATATAACATTTAAAAGCCCCAAATATCTGAAAATGCCCTTCTTGTGTGGGTTCCAATGTGATTTTAGTTGTCTTTGATTTTGCGAGTGTCCGAACAATGAATGTTGATGAACTCTTAATAATTGAGACCTTCCATAAAAAAGGCGTGTTTAGCACTTCAGAGAGGTATGGAGTCAGTACCTGCAGCGAGGTCACCCAACTTGGGTAACTAATGTTTTCTGTGGCGTCAGACTGCTGTGACCAACCAGACTCCTTTCTTAAACACAACCAAATGGCATGTGATGGTGTGCCACCTAGAAGGGATCAGTGGATCACAGTGAGACCTTCCCATTGGAATTCATCCATTGAGCATTGACTGATAAGCTACCATGGTCCAGGGAAACAGATAGGACTAAGGCCAGCCTAGGAGTTGAGTCCAGTGAACAGTGTGGTTATTGGAGCTGTGTAAAAGGTGCATGGGGCAAAGAGGCGACAGGAAGACGGGAGAGCTCAGGCTCCTGGTAAGCACCAGAGGAGGCATCTTGGAAGCAAGCATTTGAGCCAACATCTGAAGGAAGAGCTCTGACTAAACACAGTCTTCCAGATATGCGTTCTGGGAACCGTGGTGGCTGGGTGTTGTGGTCCAGGGCCACAGCCAGATACGTGGTGGGATGCCTAGGCCAGGAGAGAAGCACACCAAGCCAGGAAGTCTGGGCTGAATGTTTTCCTTCCTCCGTCATCCTGGGTGGTATCCACAGGTGGCCCTAGGGGTGCGTGCTGGGGCCTCACAACAGGGCAGTTGGCTGTGCGGTCGTCCAGGGAGAGAGGGCGGCAGGAGTCGTGATCAGTGGAGATGGGACAGGGTGACAAGTTATTCAAGAGGCAAGGACTGACAGAGCTAGTGACCAACTGGTGTAGCCCGCTTGGGAGAAATCGTTGTTCTGTCTTTACTCTGGAAGCAGTTCTGGTTTGCTCATGTTCATGTATTTTGAAGCTTTTTTTTTTTTGAAAATTTAATCTTGAGCTCCAGATTTTTGACATGCGAACATTAAAAAAGGAAAACATTTTTGGGCAACCCTCCTGGGTCCCCTCCCTCTCTGGTAGCTTTGTACTATCAATAAACTTTGCTTCAAAAAAAAAAAAAAACATTCTTATCTGCACTTAAGTTATACATGTAATTACTAGAAAACATTTGTTTGGGAGGTTCTGAATAATATAAAATAATCAGGGTCCTATAAGTATGATCGTATTCATTAAAGAAGAAGTTACTTTATGGTTTTTAAAAGTACCTACAATTTGAGAGACCCCTCTTTTCACTTTTGGAAAAAAAAAGATAAAAGTTTTCTTCCATGGGTGTATTTATATATTTCATGATTTGTCTACTATATTAAACATAGAAGGAAGTGGCATTATGGTGAAGATTTTGTCTAAAACTCTAATACAGGAGCACCTGGGCGGCTCAGTTGGTTAAGCATCTGCCTTTGGCTCAGGTCATGATCTCAGGGTCCTGGGATTGAGCCCTGAGTTGGGCTCCCTGCTCAGTGGGGAGTCTGCTTCTCCCTCTCCCTCTGTGCTCTCTTTCTCAAATAAATAAAATCTTAAAAAAGTAAATAAGAAAATTCTATTACAAATAAATTGATAAATTATCCCACTCGAGACAGAAATAAGGAGGCTCTCAACAACATTTATCCCATGCACTTAAACAGATAAATTTTTTTTTTTTACCTCAAATGTTGCCATTTGCTGGATAAACAGATGCTGAAATGAGGTTTCCTTTCAATTCACCTGGCAGTCACAGCTGCAGGTTTAAGTTAAAGAGCAAAGTCCAAGTCTGTAAAAATGAAAATATCTAATCATGACACCTTATTTATTATAAAAATAAGCCAGGGAATTTTTGTTTTGCTCGAAAGTATCTATAATTTCACTTCCAGGATGACCACTGTTAGCACTTCATTATATCTCCTTTGAGAAAACTGTAGGTGAATTTATTTAGATCGATATTTTACCCTTCCTTCCCAGCCCCCACACACAGGAGGATCGGACCGTTTGCTCCCGTCAGAAAGCATTTGTGGTTCAGGCCACACCACCCTGCTGCCCGGCGGGTGGGCAGTGCGAATTGGGCCGATCCAGCTTTCTGACCTCCCGGGCTGGGAGGCCGCGGGGGAGGAGTAAGCACAGATGGAGAGCAGGAGGACCCGGAAGTCCTTCCGCTGACTGAGAAAGTTCTAAAACCTCCACGGTCCGCTTATCAGTGCCCCACCCATCTGAACGCTTGATAAGACGAATACCACTGTCCCCTGTGCTGTGTCTGAGGAACGGAGAGGTTGCTTTTTTGTCTTTGTGGCCTGGAGGATAATGGAAAACAGCTAATAAAGGTCACAAGAAAATACTAATTGGCTTTTAAAAATCCGCAAAGGCCACAAGGTTTGAGGGCCTCCCCGAACGAGGCACCGCTGGCCATGACTCCAGCGGCTCCCTCCCCCATCACCGTCTTCAGGACATTCACTGTTCCTTATCTGTAAGACCATAAAGAGCATCTTCTCTCGGAATGAAGAGGGTAATAACCCCAAAATAAGTACACAGTGCTTCACAGATGCACAGTGAGATTAAATGATGGATTTATATTCCATTTCTATCACGGACGTGTTTTGAAGTCCTCTTTCAAGATCCTGTGCAAACTGCAGAAGAAAACCCCTCCACTCCATCATCCGTGTGCATCCTCACGCGCATCCTCAGCGGACACCATTCTGCCAGAGGAGCTACTGCATTTCCTCGCCATCAAGTCTGATCAGGAGCTCCGAACTGAACTGAACCGAACCACGCAGGCCCCCCACAGGGAAAGAAGAACTAGTCTTGGGAGCTTCTCGCAAGAGCAGCAGGAAGCACAGGATCTAATCCTCTGGTATCAGGGCGTGGGCAAAGGCTAAGTGGAGAATTTATGGCCAGATAGAAATGTCCCAGAACTGGGCTGCCCAGGACAGTAGCCGTTGAGCACTGGAAAAAATACGCAACTAAGGAATTTGTATTTATATTGAATTTTAGTGCAAATAGTCATATGGGTGAGTGGCTACTGAATGGGACAGGCGGGTGTAGAGCATGCAGAACAGGACAGTGTTCCATTTAAAAACCGGATCTAGAAGTGTGATGGTTGGGAAGCATGGAACATCACTGCAGCCTGCCTGGCAGCCCGAGGGCGGGGGACACGGTCCAGTACTGGAATTTTGTATCTCAAAAGTTCTTAGGCCCAACCAGCTGATAGTTTATTTTTCCTAAACTACAATGTTTCTCAACTAAATGATGGTGGGGAAAGGTATGTTCTGTCTCAGCCAAATCCTGGGGTCCAAGGCAGCTGGCAAAGCATCTTAATGGTTTTAACATATTTTCTATGTACAACCATCCGTTAATGCCAGTTACACGTAGAGTTTTGTTTAAACACCAGGATTCTTAGGCTTAAGTACACCGAACACCCAGGCCTGGGAGCTGCCTACTGTAGAGTGGAATGTTCCTGAACTCGCCAACCTACAGTTCTGTGGCTGCCCCGCGATGTTCTGAGATACCGACTTCCCTGAGGGGCTCGGGGGGAGGGGTCACCGGGACTGAAGCTGGAGGGCCTGCCAGGTGGTCACACTGTTCTCTGCTGTTGCTGCAGCCGAGTTGTTAACATGTGCAGAGCCAGGCTCTAAAACGCTATTGAGAAACTGAGCCCCGCTCCACACACTTGCTGCTCAGGCCGGGAGTGCTGCCTCGGGGAGGGGCCCGGGCGCGCCCTTGCCCCAGGGCAGTTGGCTCTTCCCTGTCTGGCCTTCAGTGTCCCCATGTGAGGACTAAAGGTGTTGAACTAGTTCAGAGGTTATGATTCGGGAGATGAACCCAGCCCACAGCGGAGGACTGGCACCAGCCGTGGGTTATCAGGGCGGCTTGTGCTGCAGGTAAGAGCTGAGCCCCAGCAGCTTCAGACAGGAAGGGGACGGTCTGTTTCATGGAAGCAGAGCCCAGAGAGGGTCAGTGGCAAGGCCGCCCAGGGCCCTCTCATCGCTCGCCCTGGCTTCTGGGGTGTGGGCTCCCCACTCAGCGTTCTCACTGGGCCACAGCCCCTGTCTCACCTGAGAGTGTCTACCTGTGGCCAGAAAACGGGCTATACTGGGTGGTCTCAGCTGACCTGACCACCATAAGCTGGGACCATGGAGTCCCCTTGAAGGCACGTGGGCACGTGGAGGACACCCGAGCAGAAATGTGGACAGTGGGAGGGGGAGTTGGACGCCATGTGACAGTGAGTGCCCACTCAAGGTGAACTCGGGTTTTTAGGTTTTCTGGGGCAAAGAATCACAAGATGTGCCCCCGCTCTGCCTTTTCCTACTCAGCCGTGATCAGCGGGTTGTGGGCTGTTGCTGATCAGGCCCAAGGCCTTCACCGCCCTACGGTCCCGTGGGTAACCTGTTCCACCTTCATGACATGCCTAGCCCGTGTTGGTGCCTGGTTTCGTCGCTCGATAACCTCCCGTCCTGCTGAGTCACTCCAGGCCAGCACCACGCTGGTTGCCAGGAGGGAACACAGAACACGCACCTGGCTGTGCCTACGAGCCGTAGGTTCTGGCCTTTGTGGAGTCTGAGGGAAAGCGTGCGAAACACAGTGCTGAGTCCGAGCAAGGCCCGCAGCGCGCGTGAGGAGTCTTTCTGCCGTTGCCTGGCGGACCTTGGGGAGCTCGGCGCCGCAGACGTGCGCTCGCGCGGGGCCTCGGGTGCTGTGGGCCCTGCACTGCGCGTGTAGAGAGTAGAGAAGGTGGCTCCCGGTCTGCGGAGGCCCGTCGTGCGGAGAGGCCGAGGGCCAGCAGGAGCCCTGCTGAGACGGTCCGGCCCAGGGACACAGGACAGAGGAAGAGGGAAAGATGGGACTGGGGAGTGCAGAGACAAGGGACCCCAAGCCCCACGACCCGGCCTAAGGGAGGCGGTGGAGGGACGGGCTCAGTCGGAACATTTGGAGGCAGCCAGCGGGACAGACGGGCTTGTGGCGTCAGCGAGCACGAGGGATGGCGCTGTGTGATCAGGTTTGAGGTGGGAAGGTCCCGAAAACGCTTCTGAGTGGGATGTGCACTTCCCCCCCCCCCCATGGATCGGGGGCAGTACCACACGTGGCCTGGAGGTGCGCTTCCCTGACAGAAAAGGGAGCAGGGGAGGAGGGGCAGGTTTGGGGACAGCGGGCAGTTGTGACCACAGCAGTGGGCTCAGGGGAGGTGCGTTAAACAATTTCTGAAAATGTCCTGTTTTTTTTTTTAAGTGAACATTGAAGAATACCATGTAAGAAAATGGGTGACTTTTCATAAAGCAACTGCGTATAACCAACACCAGATCGAGAACTAGAACGTTACACCGACCCCCTCCCCCCCCACACACACACCGGCCCTTCTCCCAGTCCAGGCTGGCCCCCCTGGTGTGGTCCTCACACGAACCGAACGTGCAGCGTGCCCTCCTGTGGCGTTCCGTTGCTGTGTGGCGTTCACCGGATGGAAGGCAGTCGTCCCTTCTCCTGGTGACAGACGTGTAGGACGTGTAGGCCGTTCTCACGGGACTGCTGAGTGTCCTGGTGGGGGATCTCTGCCCATTGCACATGCGCGCTGCTGGGACCAGCGGTGGGGGAGGCTTGCCAGGGCGCGGGGTTCACGCTGGGACCCGGGCTCGGCCCGGCACCGAATGGCTTCAGGCTGTGCTAAGTTACTCTCGCCGTCCCCCCTCACAAGAGCTGTTACTTCTTGCCACTTGGCTTTTGGTGGACTGCGACGCATCTCGGCTGCCGTGTTTGTTTCTCAAGTGTCTGGGCCAAGTACTCGGCACAGCTCGTGAACATGTAGCTAAATTCGTTGTCGAGTTGAGTTGGGTCAGTCAGGGCTCAGGAGGCGCTCCTGGGAACAGGCCCCCACGCCTTCCCCTGGAGGGCAGCTTGCGGGTACTCGGGAGGGTTGTGTGTCTGGGTTCCAGTTCCGGGTGCACAGAGCTTTGCTCAGACTGGAGGACGCACCTGGCAGGGAGATGGTTTGCGCCCAAGGAAAGGCAGCAAGAAGGTGGGTCCCAGTGAGAGGATCAGGAGCAAGGGCTGTGTGCCTCTGGGGCCGAGCACATCCTCCGAGACGCCACACCTGGGGAGTCTGCTTGGCGGGAAGTGCGCTTTCCAGGCTGGGAGGACGCAGGCGGCCTCTTCCCACCGCTGCCGGCGCTCTGAGCACGTGTGGCACTGCAGGGCAGGCATCCTGGTGCTTTTTAAGTAAATTATAAATTAGCCTGTAACCGTCATAGAGTATGAGCGCTTCCCCAGAAATGGGCTTTCTCTGAGACCTGCTGGGGAAGCGCAGCACGCCTCGTAGGAAGAAACCACTTCGCAGCCATTTAAAGCCCTATTAGGATGTGCTGGGCAGAGCAGCTGCTTTGTGCATCAGTGATGAAACGTAGACACTGAATCGGGGTGCAGGGCTGACTTGGGTGCCTAATGCCGGCGCTCCCCATCGGGATGAGCCTGCTGACCTGCCGGCCCCAGGGCTCTCAGTCATGCCCTGAGGTCCTCAGAGGCACAGAGACAGCAGGTGCGGGTCTCAAGTGGCCCAGGTGCCCGCAGCCCCTCTTAAACTTCGAGAGTCTATGTCCAGCACCCAGGAGGAGCCAGGCAGAGAGCCCTGACCTGGGCTTCCGCCTCCAAGGATGGCCTTCGACCCCCAGGCTGGCAACAGGTGGTCAGAGGAGCTGTCTGGTCAGCGGTCACAGGAATCCTGGGAGCTTTCAGGACGGTCAGGTCTGGTGTGGCGGCCTGTGGCTCGGACGGCGTTACACTGCCCTCTCCTGGGCGCCGCCCGGAGAATTAGCCCCACAAGCTGGGGCCAGTGAGTTCTTGAACAGCCAGAGCAGATTTATAGCAATGTAAAGCCTGCAAGGTTACAGAATGAAGGACAGAAGGTGCATACGCCCCCCGTGGTCCCTGGCCACACTGGGAGGCCCCCAAATCCTGGGCTCTGGTGGTTCCTGAAGGCAAAAAACAGTGTTGGCATTGTTCCCTCTCCCCTCGCCTTCTGGAACTTCCTACCAGAGCTCTGGCCAGCTGTCGGCACCAGTCTGTGGGCACCAAGACCCAACAAGGTCTTATTCTTACTTATTGTCTTTTGATGGCATCATTCAGGATTGGGCTCCCAAAACCCACCTGCAGTCACTATATGTGCGCAGCCGAAGGACCATCGGTGAGGAGCAGCCCGTCCCAGCCTCCCTCAAATTCTGAGTCGTTCCAGCACTTGTGAGGGTCCCTCCCTGTCTTAGGTTTTCTGTTCTTGTTCTTACTCTTTAAGTGACTTTAGACGCATTGAGATGGTCTCAAATGGACAGAGACTGGGGGGCGTTTATTAAAACCGGCATTAGCCATATGTGGAGTCCCTTGTGCTTTAGATGGCTGTACCTTCAGGTCTTATTAAAAATGTCCCAATTTCATGAGCCTTCCGTAAACTTCCATCTTTATCTATTCTTCACAGAACGATGCAAATGGGACAGCAAAGCCTCCTTTCCTCAGGTATGTTGACCTTTGTCCGTGGGGCCTGTGCAGCCCAGGAGGTCCATCCCTGAGAGGCCTCGGGCCTGTGGGGTCTGAGGAGGATGCAGCCACCCTGTTCTCATCAGGCTGGGGAGGGGGGCCTGGAGGCTCTGCCAGCGTCTGCCCGGGTCCCAGAGGGAGGAGGCCTGGTCACAGGGGCGATGGGCAACTGAATCCAGACCCTGTCCTACCTAGGTGGCTCTCCTGTTACAGCGTCTACAGCTCTGGAGAGTTCTGTAACTCAGAGCTGCCACAGAGAAACGTTCATGTTCACAAAGTGTCTGGAATTTTTTACAGAAGCTATAGATTTTCACAGTGAGAAGAGTAGTTCATGGCTCTTTTAAAATCAAATTTCCATCTCGTAGTATTTCTGTAGCTGTGTTTTTCCTCCCCCTGCAGCGGAGAGAACCCCTTTGCTACCGTGAAACTCCGACCGACGGTGACCAACGATCGCTCAGCGCCCATCATCCAATGAAGGGAGGGCCCAGGAGCTCCAGTTCCTCCGTTAAGTTCTCACTTGCAAAATGATACAAGTTGTTTGACGTGCTGTAACTGTTGTAAAGCTTCGCCAAAGGGTGCCTGATTTTAACTGTATTCTACTTGAGCAAATCAATGCATTCTCTCCATTTAACATAGTTGTGTTGATACATTTCCATCTTTAAGAAGAATAGTTTAGTTATCAACTCAGTCATTTAAAAATCTATACTGTTCATCAGAAGACAGTAAATTTGGTTCCAGTCCTTACTGTATCATTTTTAAAATATTCTATGATTTTTTTTAATAGCCAGAGTAAGGGATAGTCTATGCTTTCATGACTGGGTTTCTGCACCTGAATGCAAAGGAGACCACCGTTTTATTTTATAAAGCATGTGCTCTTACCTAGCATTATGACATTTATCTAAAGGAAATGATGTGTAAATTTGCAAATTAGCATGCAAATCATAATTGTAAGCAATATAAATTATGAGATTATATAAAATTTAATTTTTTAACTTAAAAATTTTAAATTGTTTAATCAGATGTAGAGCTACCTAAGATGGAGGAATCCCCAAGTTTCCTTCGATTTAGACATACCTGAAGAGCGTGCAGACATTTTGCCTGACCCTGTCACAGCCATGATGTTTAGTACTCGAATAATCCCAGAGCTATTAAGTTTAGTAGTTTGGAGTTACGAACTCCCCGACTCAGTGCAGAGAAGACACCAGGCCTTGCTGCACGTGGGCCTGGCTCAGAGCGTCACACATGCGTGTGAGGGCCCCACGCGAGCGACCCCAGGGTGTTCTCGCTATGCTCGCTGATCGAAGCTGCCTCCCTAGCTGGTGTACTTCATTTCTGCAATCAGGTACTGACCCCCACTCCCGCAAAGAGCACGTAGATAGCCAGGACCTGAGTGTTAGTGGCTGGGATGGGAAGGTCTGCATTTCATCTGAGACCTGCCACCACAGCCTCAGAACTGGGAACTCTGAGCCAGTGGCCGAGTTTACCTCGCTGCCAGGGACTGGGCCCTGTTTTGGAGGAGTCCAGAATCAGGACGCACACCCTGGCCATTCACTGTGTGTGGGCGGAGAGGGCCTCATTTATCACAGCTCCGTTGGTCTCGCCATAAAGGTCAGCATTTTTCTATAAACTTGAAAGTGGTCATGGTCAAATGCAGGTAAACCACTGGAAGCGTGTGACACCTCACGTCCTTGGTCCTGCCCTGGCTGCCGGGCGAATCGGGCGACCCCGAGGGCTGAGGGGTCAGACCTGCGTGAGGGTCTTCCGGGCCAAGCTGGCCAACAGCACACCTGTCCTGAGAGAAGACGCTCCAGCCAATAAAGCAACCACAGTCCCATCTCGTTGAGCGGTCCCTGCTTCTCAGCATCTGAGTAAGAGGAGGGCTCGTGGCAGCGCAGTATTTGCAACGGGGGCGGTGAGGCCTCCCTGACCTCCAGAGCTCTGCTCTTCGGGATCCTCCGGCTTTGTTACAGAGACTCTCAGGTGCGGTCTCTGCAGGCTCGCTTGCCTCACCCGACCCGGTCTCGGCCTTCACAGACGACTGGTGGGCACTCGCCTGCCTCACCGAGGAGGGGAGGGCTTAGCTCAGGTCCTGGGCGCAGAGGTGCGTGCTCTGTAAGTAAGTGTCAAGGTATTAGGTTTCGTTATATTAATAAAAATTTGGAAAGCACACTCTTGAGCTGTGACTGTCTACGGAGGACTAGATCGGACCTGCCAGGAGCTGGATGCTGCTGAAGCCAGGCGATGGGGGTGGTGGTCTAGTCTGTCTGGTTACGGAAGATCGCGAACATGCCCACGAGTCTGTTTATACGAGCAGCAGTGTGCACGCCGGATAAGCAGAACCAGGTAAACAAGGGTATGAATCTCATTTATTTAAAACAGTATTTCTCACCTTTCTCAAACTGAAGACTGCAAAAAATAAAAGCAGTGCTTTATTGAGCTGTCATTCACCCCAGAGCAGTGCCGCTGTGTCCCCACGCCGTGACCCCTGCGCCCACGAAACTGCAGCTCACGCCGTCTAGCCCGCCTCGCTTTACAAAACAGTCCTGAAAGCTTAATCAAATAAAGCTACTGTACACATTTACATTAGAAAAAGACAGCTGGATGTAGGGAAGCCGGGTGTGGTGTTCCTGTTAAGTGAAGTTCGCGCCACAGTTGGGGCATCTTCGCTTCCTCAAGGCAAAACAGCAGATGAACCCAAATGGGAACAAGATGATGGCCAAGAAGATGCCCAGGAAGGTGAAGGAGTCCTCCAGAACCCCGACTCTGTGGAGAGAAGAGAGGGGCACTCGCGTTAGGGCCCTTGGCAGAGCCCCGCATGAGAGGGGACGGAGCGCGTGAGGATGCGGGGCCCTCGGTGCGTCAGTGACTGTGTCCCCAGAAGCAGTCTTTGCCCCTCCAGCAACGAACCCGCCGGCCTGTTGCGCGTGCCGATTCCGGCCAGCCACTGCTCCAGAATGGGAAGGGGAGGGGAGTTACCGGAAGGAATCCTCACTTGTAACGACAAGAACGTTCCCTTGCCACGTTTCCTCCTCCGTTACAAAAGGACGAACAGGAAACAAATGCTAGTTTCTATAAAAATTCTTGTATCTCTGAAAACGAGACCAAGAAAACCTAATCATTTTAGGGTATGTTTTTCCCCACTGTTGAAAAGTTTTATTCTTCCATCCCCTAGAGGGAAATTCCAGAAACTTCCTCGAATTCTGTTTTGGGAGAAGGTTACAGCAGATTCTACTGAAAGATTAAAATCAGCCAAATTCACAGTGTCTATAGGAAGACCACTTATCTTGAGAAATTTAATCTGTTTCTTCTTCACAAAGTCAAATTTATCTTCAGTGTGCGTAACCCACACGCCTAGGACCTATCACCCCAACCATGTGCCAGGAGTGTAGGTTCAGTGACCTGAGGTCACCACTCACGTTCCAGGCTCATTTTCAAAGACGGGAAGCAGGAGCCTTGCGCTCAGCTCTGCCACTGCTGCTTAGGCCACTTCTGGAAAGTTCTGGACACAGAGCTGGAATTAAAATGGTAACCGCAAGAGCCAGCTCAGCCCTCATGAGCAATGGTTCACATTCTGGAGAGCCAGGGCAAGTCGGTGGAAACAAGTTCCTCCCCAGGCGGCCAGGGACACCTTCAGCCTCGTCCACCACGCTGTGAGCCGAGGGCCTTTGGGAACAAGGCACTTCGCCAGAATTCACCAGAACAAATGTGCCCAAGTCAGCCGGGGCGGAGTACTGAGAAGGAAGGAGGGAGGGGCTTCCGGGACAGTGGCCCTCCCTGCGGCACCCCCCGGGCCGGCCTGCCTTCATGGGGTGGGCCCCGCTCCCAGACCACCCCCGCCTCCCCGCGTTCACCCCAGCTGCCTCAGTGGCCCTGAAGCCTCCTCCTCCTCTACCCACACCTCCGCTCCTTTGTCTTCAAACGCTGCTAAGGGTCTCCTGTGCCCACAATGTTCTGGAAGCAGCTGCTTCTCGTCTTGCCACTGTGTGTGCAGAGGACGAAGGTTCAGCTTAACAGAAGGTCGAGTGTCAAGGTGAAGCACCCAACAGAAGACTTCCTCCACTCCAGATGCCACACCTGGCGCCGCCGCCCCTTCTGAGTTCCGCTCCTGCTCACGCTGGGCCAGGGCTCCAGCCGAGCAGAGAGCAGGCGCCGCGCAGAGAGCAGGCGCCGGGCTGAGGGGGGCTGAGGGCTGAGAATCGTGGTAACTAGACTCTTAGGAAGCCTGGCTTTCAACTGCTTAAAGAAACCGTCACACTTGATGCCCGCTTCCCTTCCTACTCCCTCAGGAGGGAGTTGCCTAAAATGTCTACACAGGACAGCACCCTCTAGCAGCACTTCCCAAGGGGCTTGTCCTAAAACACCACTTCCCCTGATAAGCTCTGCAGAAAAGGACTTTTTTGATTAATTTGAGGAAGCTCATCCCCCTGCCCTGGAGTCACGGTGCACAGTAGTTTAGGAAAGGCTCTGAGAAGTCCCGCAGTAAAGACCCCTATTGAACGGTTTCAGCCGGCATTTCCCAGGCTGACCTGTGTGCTGACCAGTCAGCCTGCACACAGGCAAGGCCGGATCTGAGGGCAAGCTAACCAACAGGCCTGAATTTCCACCTGCAGAGTTACCTTTTCTTGTTTAGACTGCTATGAAAGTCTAGTATTAGAGGAGTCCCCTTTCTAAGGACTGCCAAGGTCGTCGGGTCCCCACATTGTTCCTTGGCCCTCCCGTGGCTGCCCCTGCCCGTGGGCGTCCAGACACAGCTGTGCAGAGCCCACCCCACACCTGCCCCACCTGAGAAAGCACCAAAGGCCATGCTGCCCAAGTCAGGGGTGAGGCTTCAGGGAGGCCCTGGGCCCCACACGGGGACAGGAACGCATCTGCTCTGGCCACAGTCCTCGCGACAGCTCCTGCAACTAACTACGGCTGCGAATCAAGCCACTTTCAGACTAGCTAGACCTGGACCACTCGGAGCTTTGCTGCCACCCAGGTGCCCCTGTCCTCCTTCCTCCTGGCATCTACCGAAGTCCCACCCACAGCTGAAATCCCAAGAATCACACCCGTTCACAGGGTCGGTTAGAATGCCCAAGAAAAAGCCGAGGACAGAAGTGAGCCAGGCCTCCTAGCTGGGTCACAAGCAACAGCTGAGAACCTTCCAGAGAAGCCTGCCCTCTGAAGGAGTTAGGAGGGTGCCTCGCCCAGCATCCCCTCCAGGGGCGAGTGGGGCCCAAGGACAGGGACTACCTGGCTGAGCACCTCCCAGGCTGAACACTCCATGTCATCCCACTTAAGGATCAAAGCCATTAAGCAGCACAACCTAGAACCCGGTGTGTCTGCTCAGAGGCTGCAGATGTCCGGGAGGAGCCTGGGGCCAAGGCGTATCCTGCTGTCCTCGGTGCCTGGGGCAGCCCTCTGAGCCCGGTGCAGTGTCCCCACGGTGGGGGGCAGGAGCCACGGGGGCTGCCTGGCACACCTCCCCACACGAACCCCCCGTCGGAGGACAGGCGGCTGTCGTGGGCTGCTTGCCCCAGCTGCCTCTTCCCGGGTGCTCCGCGGCCCTCAGCTGGAGGGAACCCGGGGTGCGCGGGGACGGACACACCCCCCCAGGCCCTCCGTGCCCATGAAGCCAGGGACCGGCCCTGCCCGAGCACGAAGCTTCCCAGCGGCCCCCACGCCGTCTGGGCCCAACACTCCCCTTGCTCGGCCCCTGGAAGTGCTCTGGGAACTTAAAAGGCAGAGCAGTGGCCTCCGGCCGACCAGGCGCCCTCCCCCTCCCCCAGCCGGGGCTTCCCAGGCCCGAGGACACAAGCCCACACAAGCCCTCGCTGCTCACACCCGCCGTGCTTTCCGTCCACACCCGTCACGTACTCCGGCCGGAGCACAGCTAGCCGCCTGGGCCGCCGCCGCTCCGTCCTCCGTGACCCTGCGCCTCCCCGCCGAGGCCCTTGGAGGAGAGGGCCCCAGCTCGCCCCGTCCGCCTTCACCCCACTCTAAAGACGGCCTGGCCACCGGTCTCCGGAAGAGCAGGGGCCTTTCCCTTCAGGGATGAGGGAGCGGCCCTGCCGGCAGGCCCGTGAGCAAACCGCCTGCCACGGCCAACGACCCGAACCCAACACGCTTTCACGCGTGAGGAACAAGGCACAGCCAGCGGGGGCAGCCCCCAGGCACCACACCTGCCACCCCAGGAGTCCACACCCCTCTTCCAGACGATACAAGGCTCTGAAAGAACTTTCTCATAGGTTTGTAGCACACTCGCCTGGCGGCAACCCGTGACCCAAACTAACCCGTGGCCACGTACGGTCATAATTCATCCACTGCACGTGAATACTCCCGTCCTGCTGCAAAAATACTAATGTTCTCACCATGGGTACTGCCCCAGACCTCAGAAACAATGCTGGCATAACTTACAGTTTCTAAAGATCCAGAATCTTCTGAATTGAGAAACACAATCTGATCTCTGGGCCACTTTTGATGGAGCAAGACTCCAGGCCGCAGAGCAAACCTGTCCCTGGCGCCCGTCCCCACGAGGCACCACAGGACGGAGGGGACGCCCGGGGACAACCCTGACGCGGGCTGCCTCCCACCGGCTCTCCCAAACGGCGTCACCCGCTCTTCCTCTCCGCACCCCCCGGCCCCGAAAGGCCCCAGTCGGCTCAGAACGAGCTTCAACTCTCAACCGGCTCAGAATCCACAATCCACACTGCGCGGGCGGCCCCGCAGAGGCTGGAAGCCGCGCCCCGTTCTTGGGCAATCGGCTGGTGGGGGGGGGAGGTGGGCAGGGAAGGATGTGGAAGCTGGAGAAACTGGGAACTGACAAATTCTGAACACGCTCATTTAACTCCTGGCTCTGACCCTACGGAGAAAGCGGCCACTGGGCATCTGTGCAGAGCAGGCCTGGGCCAGGCTCTCGGGCAGCGAGGCGACGGATCGGCCACCAAGGCCCGAGGGGAGTGAGCGCCCCAAGGACCAGCCATCCGCGAAAGGCAGCCCCCGCATGTCCCGTACTCCCTCCGCCCCTCCACGCGGGCACTCAGGGCCACCAGCTCCAGCAGCCCTCGGTGCGTCCCCAGTTACGCACTCAGGGTGGCATCCAGCCCGGGAGCAGCCCCCAGACCAGCCCTCACCGGAAGGCCGAGTCTCAGGGGAGACAGAGCTGAGGACTTCCTCCAGTGGCCTTCAGTGGGAGCCAAGGCTTGGGGACCAGATGCCCAAAGCACCCAGCCAACCCGCTCATACCTCACCCACTTGGGAGGCGCCTCTGTCTGGCCTTGTGCTGTCCCAGGGCCTCCACTACACAGGGGCACACAGGGCAGGTGCCCCCGGGGGGGTCGGGGAGGACTGGCTGCGGGAGGAGCTGCGGATCACCCAGGCCTGGGCCTGGACCCACGGACCAGAGGCCCCGGCATTCCTTGGGGTGCTCCCCCTCCCCCCCGTCAGGCCGGGCAGAACCCACAGGACCGCGGCCATGGGCAGGGCCCATCCTGGTGGCCTGTTTTCCAGCCGGCCCAGGCCCATCGGCCGCCTCCGGAGCGCTGGTTTTGTGGTCCCAGATGCCGGATGAGCTGGGGCCCCTCCGCCCCCTGCCTGCAGCCCACTGTCCAGACCCCCTCCTCTCAGGACCCCTCCACACACCGCACCCCGTCCCCCCATGCCCTGTGTCATACCCTCAGCCTGCCTGGAGCCTCTCTCTCGGCTGCCAAGGCCCCACTCGTTTCTGGATCTCCTCGTACCCCTCGGGTTACCCCCAAAACTAAGTATCAGTGACATCCGGCCAGTGTCAGTGGGGAGCCCCGGGCAGGCCAGGCTTTATGCACACTCTGGCCTTTGACCCCTTGCTGCGCAGGGAGCCTTCCCAACGGGCTGCCCCATGGCAGCCCGGGGTGAACCGAGCCGAGCCTGGACTCCCAGACTCTGGGGGCTGCCACCTCCCCTCACCCTGCGCTGAGGGACGGCCCACAACCCCCAGGGGAGGACCAGCTTCAGAGAGGCCGGGGCCTGGCCAGAGCCCTGCCCGGGCAAGATGGCGCTGAGTCCAGACAGACGGGGTGAAATGAGGAGCCCGCTCCTCTGCTGGGCTCCCAAGGAGAGCTTTCTCGAGGCCCACTGAAAAGGGAAGATGGGGTCAGGCTGCTTAAGATGAGGGCCAAGTGACATGGGCCTCTTCGGCCAAGCCTCCCTCAGAAGGAATCACAGACGTGTGACTTGAGCAAATGCCTGCCAAGCTACCAGGAGGGAAGGGGACAGAGCCTGGCGGGCTGCACGAAAAGGGAGACAGTGTGTTCACATGACAAGTGGCCGTCTCCCAACTCCAGATGCCAGACCGTGGCCTCGCCGGACTGTGCCCCAGGGGACACCTCTCCGCTCTCCCCAGAGGGGAGCCGCCCCAGGGCCACGCACCCGCTCCCCAAACCACAGGAGAGCCTCCTTGGGAAGCGCCGGCCTCTCCCTCCTTCCCACTGCCCATCTCCCAGGCCCCCTGCTCGCCCGCCCACTGCCTAGGAAGCTGGCCTCCCGGGGCCAAGGGGCTGCCCGCTCTCCAGCGGCGGAGGGTGGGGACACTCCCACATGAAGCACCCAAGTGCTGGGGGCGGCCCTTACTGCCAGCACCCATCCTCCTCAGTCCGCAGGCGAGAGGGATCACGGGGACAGGCCAAGAGGGAATCAGCGCGTTAGGTCCCAACTCCGTCCCCAAACTTGCTCTCAGAGCACCCCCTCCTCAGTGCTACCACCCAGAGGCAGGGAGGACGGTGAGCCCGACATGAAAAGCCTGTCCCGCTGCCGGCGCCCCACACCTCAGCCTTCAGGCAGCTGACCCTGATCCAGATTCTGCAGGAGTGGGGCTCCGGGACCCCATGAGCAGAAGCCACAGGCCTCCGACATGACAGAGCTCCCGCCCGGGGGGGAGAAGGAAAGTAGCCAGGAAAGTGCTCCCCACCCGGCAGCCACGGGGGCCTTGCGCTGGTCTGAGCACAGGCACTTGGGCCAGGAAGGGCTTCAAAGAGCACCCCAAGACACCCCCACTTCCCAGGTGGGAAAACGGCCGGGATCTGAGTGCAGCGCCGGCAGCAGGCTGGGAACTGGCTGGACACAACACGCAGCCATGGCGTGGAGACACTGAAATCGCAGCCGGACTGCTCTGCCCCAGACACCTTCCTAAACTCGGGAGAGCACTCAAAGACTCTCCCGCCCAAAAATAGGCCCTTGGAATCCTCCAGCTGGCCCGCGTGGGGACAGAAGGACTGTGCACACAGCCAGGGCTCTGAGCACCCAGCGCCAGCCTCAAAGCCAAAGACAGCGGGGTTCCCATCACCTACCTCTGCACACACCCCCCCGAGACTCCCAGTGGCTCTCTTCACAGGCGACCGAGTCCTGACCCCCGCCCAGCCAAGCAGCCTTCGGGGAGCTCCCAGGCCCACGCCCCTTCTTCCCACCTTTGTACCTTCAAACCCCAACAGCTGTGATGCCCCCAGATGCCCGTGGAGAGAGTGGTGTCCAGGAGGGTGCAAGTGATCTGTCTTTCCCCCAACCCCCGTTACGTTCCCCCAAAGGCTGTATCAGAAGACACACCTGTCCTGAGTTGACAGACAAGGTCCCCAGCTGGCCCACAGCCCCCTCTACTAGGCTCTGGGAGTGCAGCCTCCTACCCCCCATCTCTGTGAAGCCCTCCCCCGCCCACACAGTTGACCCCTGTGACTCTGAAATCTTTAACTTCCCCTTGACTCTGCTCCAGGCCTTCCAGATACACCTTTGACGTTAAGTCTCAGTGTGAACCGACGTTTCTCAATTCCATCTCCGAGACTTCAACTTCCTTGTCCCAGACAAGCTGAAGACCTGCACTCTTGCATCAAGCAGGCAAGGACCAAGTCTTATCTGAATGTGAACCCTCATGACCCACACAGAACAAGCATGGAGCCAGCTGCAGCTCGGACCCTATAAAACCAGTTGCAGGACCCTGGAGGCTTTGGTTTGAGAATACGAAAAACGGCTCCTGCCCCACACAAAGAACCACAGTGTTTCCATCCTCCTCCAGCCAACGGCCCCGCGCGGCGGATGTTGCTCCCCTGGCCTCCTGGACCTCGGGATCCTTGGACACACTGGCCATCTGAGTCAGGGCTCTGCTGCCAGGGCACTTCTAGCTGCCCTTCCCAGTAAAAGGAAACCTTCCACCACCTTCAAGAATCAACTGCAGGTTCCAGAACCAGGGACACCAGGTGTTAACATTCCTGCATCCCACTCATCTGGGACCCAAGGGCCCCCAAACCACTCAACTCCGCAGGAAAGGGAACCCCTCCCCGATGACCCATGAAACAATGTGAGACCTAAGGACAAACGAACCCACTCTCGCCCACACCGCAGGTCAGCAGCTTGTCCCAAGACTGCCCCCCCCCCCCCCGCCCCCGGCGAGTCTGCCTTCCTGAGGCTCTGGGGACCAGCCCCCGGCCTGTGACATACCTGCAAACTGGACAGCCTCCAACGACAACGATGGAATTGGCAGGGTACCTGGTGACATTTCGACTGTGGATGTTGTAGACCCTGGGGTGGTGGGTGGGTATCCCTGTGGGCAGGAAGGCACATCAGAAGGGGGCCGGGAGGAAAACTGGGAAGTTTGAGGGCTACTTCTCCTGTCGTCCCCCCGCCCCGACACCCAGCCCGCCCCCGCACCCAAACTTATCCTTTCCAAAATCCAGACAACGGCCCGCCTCCACTAAGTGCCCGTTATGGGCTTTACTGGGTGCTAATCTGCAGACAGCACCTGGTTAACGAAGTTAATGGGAAACCGGGCGCGGCGCTTCCCGGGACGGGCGGGCCCGGGGCTCGCGACCCCCCAGGTCGGCGGAGCGCCCGACAGCGGGCTCCCGGTGCGGGGACTCCCCAGCCACCCGGCCCCACGAGCTCGGCGTTCCCGGCCCCGGGGCGGCCCCCCGGCAGTGCCCGCGCGGGGGTTCCCACCGCCCCCCGCCCACGGTCGGGCCGCGCCCCCCGCCGCAGCGGTGTCCGGAGAAAAGTTGCTTTCGGGGTTAAAGGTCCCCACGGGACCGGGCCCAAAGTTTGCTCCCGGGGCCGCGGGCCCGGCGCCCAGCCCCGACCCCGGCCCCCACCCCGGCCCGCAGCCCCCGGCCGCCGGGCGCACCTGTGACGAGGTAGGGGTAGGGCGGCGGCGGGGGCGCGGCGGGGATGGCGCCGTAGCCGTGCGGGCCGCACGCGAAGTCGCCCTGGCCGGCCTCCAGGTTGTAGGCGGGCGGCCGCTCCTGCAGCAGGGGCTTGTGGTCCATGGCGGGCGGCGCCCACCGCGCCCGGCCCCGGCTCCCGCCTGGACTCCCGCAAGGACGCCCGCTCCCGCGCCGGCTCGGACTCGCGCGGACGCCCGGACCCGGCGGCGGACCCGCTCCTCGCGGGCGGCGGCGGCGGCTGCGGGGCTGGGCCCCTCTCCGAGGCGGGCGCCGCGGGCTTCCCCTCCGCGCCTCCCCCCGGCCAGTCACAAGACCCGGGTCACGTGGCGCGGCTCCCGGCGGGGGTGCGGCGCGGGGCGGGGCCGGCGCGGCGTCTTAAAGGGGCCGCGCCCGCCCCGGCCCCCGGTCGGCCGCTTGCCGGCCGTGACCCCGCGCTCTTCCTCGGCCCAGTTCCGCGGCCCCACAGACCGCTGCCACGAGGAGACTCCGCGCCACACACACGACTGCGAGGAGGTGCCGCACGGGGGTCTCGACCTTTACGGCCCGCGGACTCCGCCCCTTCCAGCGCCTGGGCCCGCCCACCCATCTCCCCGCGGAGACCCCTTGGCCCGAGCCCACTCACCGCGGGGAAGGGCAGGAGCCCGGGGCGGCCAGGAGGGGAGTCCAGGAGGGGCGAGTCCCCCGGCCGTCTCCTGGTTGTCACCGCTTCGGGGCAGAGGGGCCGGGGGCTCCGCGTTCCGAGCGACCCGGGATCCCGATCAGGGCGGCGGCCCGGGGCGGTGGAAGTGCAAGCTCCTGCAGGAAGAAGCAGGGCGTGCTTCTCAGCCTTGCCTGCTCGCGCTCAGCTGATGTTCAGGCCCTCGGATTTCTTCTTGATGAATTAAATTAGGTGATTTCTAGGAGTTGTAGCCGCTGATGACAAATAATTCCCCGCTGGGGGACAAAACCCTAAATATTGAGCACCTGCTTCGTGACAAGCACCGTCCCTCCCTTGTTCGTCGGTTTTGCTAATCGTCACAACAACCCGGGAGGTACTTAATAGTCCCAGGCTACAGCCCGGGTGCCGAGGCTCAGGCAAGGGGAGTGGCCTAAACTTGACGCAAAGACCAACCACTAGGTCGGGTGCCCTCGGCTTCGGCGTTTTTATTGCTGCCCGCCAATGCTTAATGGGCTTGTAATAAAACTTGGAAAAGAAGGATCTGAAAGCTTAAAGCCCCTCAAATTTGTAGCTCCTCTAGGCCTTTCCAGGGCCTTCTGTAGCATTTGGTGTTTCATGTGACCTGCAGATTGATCTAGCATGAGGACTAAGGACATCTCAGACCCCACCTTATTTTTAACTTTTCCTCAGAGACCATCTTATCCCTGGGTTACAAGTTTAGCTCCTCAAAGCCCATCTCCTGTACTGGTCATCATCACCCCAGCATCCTGTGGGGGAGAAATGAGGGGCGGGCCTGACTAGCATTAGGGGAGAGCCAGGTCAAGAATGGAGACTGGGGGGCGCCTGGGGGGCTCAGTCCTTAAGCGTCTGCCTTTGGCTCAGGTCATGATCCCAGGGTCCTGGGATCGAGCCCCGCATCGGGCTCCCTGCTCCACGGGAAGCCTGCTTCTCCCTCTCCCACTCCCCCTGCTTGTGTTCCTGCTCTAGCTGTGTCTCTCTCTGTCATATAAATAAATAAATAAATAAATAAATAAAATCTTAAAAAAAAAAAAAAAGAATGGAGACTGGACGAGAGTGGCCAAGGACTTTGTGGCCAGCAGGGGTCCTGGCCTGAGAGAGAGATGGCCCCACAGTGTGAGAGCCCCACCAAGGAAGAACAGGGGTGCATCCCCAACCTCACCAACCAGGGAAAAGTGGGCTTGGGTCAAGCCTGCTGACACCTGGGCAGCTGTGGACACCCCAATGGGCCCCCATCCTTCCCCACCTTGCAACTGCTCATGAGGTAGCTCACCTATTGGACCAAAGGTAAGTTGGCTGATGTCCCTTCAGTTTCCTGGTTAATTTTCCCTTCTTCATGTGCCTTTGTTTACTAATTCAAACTCCACAAAATCCTTGGCCTCTGGCTCCCTTCTCCTCCAATAATTGATTCCCCCCCCACCCCCACCCCAGCGGTGTCCCCTAGCTTGGAAATCCATGTTCATGAATGAGAGGGCATGGCTTGGGATTTCCCAACATCACTTTGGTGGACATCGCTCACAGACACAAAATAGGTCCTGCCCCTTCATTCAGGAGCACGCTGAGTGTGACCTGTTATCCTGGGTTCTGCCTTGAAAGGCCTGGGGGGGGGGGGGAGGGGGACAAAGATGACAGGCCAGGGACACACAAAAGAAGCAGTGTGGTAGGGAGTCAGACAGTAAACTACAATGGCAGTGCAGTGAGGTATGTGCAGTGAGAGGGTTAGGGGTGCCCATGAACCCTGGGTGCCCTAAGAGGACCAGGGTAGAAGTCCCATCTAGAATGCCAGTGGTGACTTGGCCCAAGGGACCAGGGGACCAGCATTCCAGGTAGCATGAACTCCCATCCCAAAGAGCAGCCCACTGCCTGCCAAGGCTGAGTCACTTGGTGTGATCCGAACCCTGAGAGGGTCTCCAGTAAGCAAGGGTGGGGCTGGCCAGAAGAGGTGGGGCCCAGATGCTGGAGGTGAGATAGCATCCCGTTAGAGCTTACAGCAGAACGGCCAGAGTTTAAACAGGGGAGGAGCAGCATCAGATTTGCACATTAGAAAAAAATGGCTTTGGCAGCAGTGAAGAGGGTAGTTCAGAGGCAGGGAATCAAGGAGGGAGGGACAGCTGTGGAGATGGAGAGGAAAGGGGAAAGAGAGGTCAAGAGCCCATTGAGACTTGGTCACCTCCTGGACGGATGTGGAATAGGCATGATGCTCGGGTTTCTGGCCCAGGTGACCATGTTGCCAGAACATGGACATGAACCAGAAGAAGCTGTCTGGAGGGGACATGTGGGGAGGCCAGGCCCAGACAGGCTGACTCTGTGCATGCATATCCCGAAGAAACACCTAACCAAAGGAAGGCTGTGCAGGAAGAAAACTACGAAGCATTAGCCTTATGATAAAGATGAGACAGTCTGAGTGGCTGACAGCCGATCACCCACTCAACAAGTATTTATGGAGCACATACTCTGCCCAGGATGCAACAAAGCTGGCAACATCCTGCCTCGTGGAGCTACACTCCACTGGGGGTGGAGGCAGTCATGGAAAGTGGTGAGTGCTATAGGGAAGAAATGAGCAGGGTCAAGGGATGGGGGTCAGGTGACCAAGGCGGTGCAGTGGTGTGGGATCCTGCATCGGTGTTTGGAGTGGGCGCATCGAGAAGGTGAGCAGAGCCTGGAGGGAGGTCAGAGTCAGCCGTGAGACCAGAAGGACCAGCTTCGGTTTGTTTACTTGTGTTCTGAGGGGAAGGACGGTAACAGCACGTGTATATCCTGGTGGGAACAATCCTCTTAGGAAGAGGGAGGATATGGGAGAAAGAGGGGAGAAGGGGCCCCGTGCTGGGATCCCAGCGTCACCCACAGAAATGGGAGAAGGTGGAGCATGTGGGAGCATTCTTCTGAATGCTTCTGTTTTCTGTATGACACAGGAAGCAAGGTCAGCAGTGAGACTGAGGATAGGGGAGGGGTGCTGGGGTTCCAGGAAAGAAGAGGAAGTAGGGAAGTTACCGAGGAGAATGGGCACTTGGCGAGGCTAGAGAGTCAGGATTTGACCACATGGCAGTGTAAGCGCTGACCGAGACCAGTGATGCTACTTCAGAGCGGGACCAGGAATAATCTCACCTATGTTACAAAAAAGAGATGAGCCCCGAATGGAGTCACTTGTGCTCAGCCCCATGTCAGCAAACCAAGACTTAATACCCAGCCAAACTGCAGCTTCAGCCCTTCCCAGGAGTGCAGTTTTAAACCAGTCCATCTGGAATTCCCTGGCCAGCGGTAGTGAGGTGACCCACATGACAGAACCCTTCTAACCCCTTAGAGAAAGCGATCTGCTCTCTCCTTGCCCTGCCCCCTTCTGCCTACAAGTCTCCCATTTTGTGCAGCTCTCTGGAGCTCCTTTCTATCTGCACGATGGGATGCTGCCCCCTTCACGAGTCACTGAATACAGTCAATTTGATCTTTAAATTTACTCAGTCGATGTTATAAACACCTCAGTTCTTCCTCGGGGCCAACCCATGAAGTAGGCTTGGATGGCCCTGAACTGCTTGACTCAGGTCCTGTAACTTTTCCAAGGTCTCCCAGCCAGGAAAGGTGGATCTTCAGATCCCACATCAGCATTCCTGTCATCCCGGTACTAGTCATCCCGGTACCCTGCCTCCACGCAAAGTGCACGGGAAAAGCCAGCCACTGCCGATTTTACCAGAAATACACTCCGATTGAAGAGTTGGAACATACCTTCCTCTGTGCACATTTTTCAGATAGCTGAAATTCTGCATGTTCATATCACGCAGACATTGATTTTTTTTTTTTTTTTTAGTATTGCCACGTCCATAAAAGTGAGGAAATATGACTTTAATTGCTATGTGTACAGGTCCTTGCTGGGAGCGCTCTGCAGGGGACCTGGTCAGGCCGTCCACGTGCTGGCCCCTGCCTGGGAGGTGCCACTGTCCTCCAGACCTTGACAGTCACCAAGGACTCTCCTCAGATGTAGCCAGAGGAAACTAAACAAGGATCCATGTCCTTTTTTGCAGACTGCTGATTACCCATCATGTGAGTGTCTTGCACATTCAGGAAACTAGCATCTCACATGGTTGGGATTGTGGCAAAAAAAAAAAAAAAAAAAAAAAAAAGGCAAGCAGCAGTAAATATTTCAAAATCCAAGGCTGTAACCAATTACAAGCGCCTGGCTCAGAGAAGGCGCTCACCAAATATTTGCTAAATGTTTATCTTAGATGAGCACTAAGTTTTAAGTTTTATGGTAAGCTGGTGGTAAGCCTTATAATTCTACTAGGCAAATATTTCTAAATATTTTATAAATTAAGTACATATGTTTCTATGCAATACAGGTGACAATTTCACGCTGGGTCACAGGGTAATTCTCATCTATCTATATATATATATTACCATATTTAATTCCATACTACGCCCTTCATTCTCTAAGAGGTGGTCCTTGCTGCGTAGGTCTACCCGGTAGAACACACTCATGCAATGACACATAAAAAATGTCTAAGTCAACATCTTCCAGCAATTCTCACACGAACAAAGAGCAAATTCTGGATAGCAAGTTTCTAGCTAAATAAGTTTCCAAGTAGCTGTACCCAAAACCCCTGAAAAGCAGCTCAGTATTAATGGATGATAACCAATGTATCTGGACTAATAATGGGCAAAAACATGGCAGTCAAACACGTCTGTGGCAACCACATGCAAAATTAACTTAACGCCTTTATCTCTGCCGTATGCAGAGTCACCGAACAGGGTGCTTTTCCAAGACTTCTTGATTGGGGCCAGGGGGGCGTCCAAAAAAACTGTAGCCAAATTCTCTCTCTCTCTCATGGATGTTGAGGGCAGCGCCCAGAGGAAGTGGGCTGAGGTTGGAACAACAGCTGGTTGCCGTCCAGATTTCTACAAACTGAGAACAGCTCTTGTCTGAGCTCGTCACTTAACCTTTGTAAGCCAGGCTCTCTTATACTAAGGCTTCAAGCAGCCTCTCGAAACTCTAACAATGTCTCCTCCGTGGGGGCATGTCTACCTTCTCATCTCCCACAACGACAGCATCACCATTCCTGGATGGAACTGACAGGGAGAAACCCAACCTTTGTCATGCTGTTGTGTGTGGGGATTCAGATCAGGGCCAGGACATGCAGATTTTATTTCCCCCAGTTGACATATAAGGAAAGCACCTCTCTCTCCACTAAGTGAGGCCCACTGTGGGCCGGGATGGTGCCTTCTCCCTGTCTCCCCAGTGCCTGGGACGGTAGGTGCTCAAAACCGCTGACCTTGCCCAAGTCATGTGGCTGGTAAGGATTCAAACTTAGATCCTCCGGCCTCCAGAATTGAGCTCTGGCCCATAGACCATGAAGTGCATCCCCCTTCAGGCTAGAAGTAGGTCTGGATCATTCCAGAAAGCCATTCCTGGTTTTAAAAAGCCAAGAGTGCCTAGAGTATAGGGAAGATGCCCATGAAGATGATTGATGCCCTTTGGGATCTCAGTGGTTTTCGTGATTACAGAGTATCATTCAGGGGGGGAAAAAAAGTACCTTTTCTACCCTCTCCCAGAGGTCACTGAAAGTTACTCAGATTTGCAAAAGGTATTTCCTTTTGAAATCTGTCACCATTGTTTAATTCATGACAGTAAAGAGAAACCAAGGTGAGCTTGTTACCATTTACCAGAGCACTGAATTCGGTGACAACTGGGACTCTTCTGTGGTTGGGGGAAAGCAAATGACCACTCCCAAGCTGAGATGAGAGGTCACCTCCTTGGGGCCACGAGGGACCTCTGTGAGCTGCCCCAGATGATTTTTACAGCCCCTGGCATGGCCTCCAAGGCCTCCTTCTCTCAGCCCTTATTCTGTTTGGCCAGTGACACCCAGAACTTGGTTCTTCTGCAAGCTGCAGAGTGAAGCAGAAGAGGCTGAGGCTTTGACGTGGTTTCGTGAAGGAGCTTTGTGAAACCAGCCAGCTTGGAGGACTGAGCGGGCTGAGGTCCCCAGGAAGAGAGGCCACCTCTGCTGAAGGCCCCTCCCCATCCTCAGCCCCTCTCCTTCGGGCCAGCCCGCTCCACCCTGCCCCGTGGCCCCTACCTGCTGCTTGCACCGTTGTCATGGCTAGCTTCAGGGGGCTGCTCCTGGGCGCGGGGACGGAGCCTGAGGACGGGGCTGGGAACTGCCCCCTTATGCTCCCGCAGAAGACAGGCAGTGGCTGACATGAAGGAGTGATGGAGGAGAAGGCCCCCGGGGAGGAGCCATCGCGGGGCTGGAGGGCCCAGGAGGAACCAGGCAGGGGACAGAATGCAGCCTCACAATCCTTCCGTGTTCCAAGATTCTCAGGTTCCAAGCATGGAGTCGCACCACTAGGAAGAGGCTGGAGGTACCACCCATGGGATTTTGCCTCTGGCAGTTAAGGCGAAGCCCATTTAAGACCACTGCCAAGGGCATCCTGGATCAAATCCACAACTTAGGAGAGATAGGAACTGTAGGGCTAGCCAGGTAAGGACAAAATGTGACCGGCACCAAAGACAAAGGCCAGTGTTGGGTTTTGTCCTGTGTCCCTGGAAACTGTCAGTAGGGACAGGTGCAACAGGGATGGTAGCCTGAGCCATGAGGCAAGAACAGCCCCCTGAATTCCAGGAACCAAGCACCCTTCAAAACCATCATTCATTCATTTCTGTGGGTTGTTTCCCTGACTTTCCTCAGCTGAGTTCCTTCTGGGGTTCCAATGTAGACCTAAGAAAAAGGGAAACGTACTCTATACCTCAGCCAGGAGAAAATGGGTACCCAGGAGCTGTGCATAAAGCTGGTGTCAGGATCCCGAAAAGCAAGGCCTGCTGGGAGAAGCCCCGCAGGGCCCACTCTGTCCACGGTGGGTCCTGTGTTCACTGGTCACCAGCACTTCAGCCTGCTGCGGGCCAAAGGCTGGAATGGGTGTGAAATGTGCTCATTGCACACCACACACCACACTGCCCGAGGCACTCTGTTTTCAAACCTGAGCTCTTATCTGAAGTTCCCATCATGACGGTGAGCAAAACCGGATAGTGGAGAATAATTTGCGGTCGGTGATCCTAGCCACAATGCAACCCTTAGTCCTCTTTAGTTTCAGAGAAGCCCCCCCGGCCCCAGTGAAAACACATCGGAATACCCCTCCGGTATGCCTACACGTCGGAACCAAGATCTATACAGCCCGTCCTTTTTAAGAAACCCAAAAAACAGCCTTACTGAGCTGTAAGTATGAGGTCTTTCTTTTAGAGGGGACACAACCTTCTTGTCCATCTCATGGCGACGGGTCCTGGCCTCTGTCACCTCCAGGCCCCCCGAGGGTGTCCCAGCCTCTAGTCCCTCGGGGCACCCTTCCCACCAAGCATGGGAAGAATCAGCCTTCAGGGCCACTGCGCTCAGCGTCCCCAGACAGGGTTCCTTGCTTACACCCAGCAGTGGTACCCCAGTGCCTGCAACACAAACCCCCGGCTCTCCGGGGTATCGGCCAAGAGCTACGGCACCGTGGGCAGCATGCTCTACGCCGCTGAGTATCTTCCTTCCTCCTTGGGATTCCCACGTCGCTCGCTCGGCACATTCTCCTGGCAACCTGAGTTGATTGGTCTTGTTACTGTTTCCGAGAGTCAGCGGGGTAGGGCGGGCTGCCCTGCAGTTTTCTGATTAAGCACACAGGCTCCAGGAGGTCAAGCCGTCCGGATTCCAGGCCTCCGTTTCCTTGACCTACTAACTTGGAGCCTGCCTAGGGCTCAGTTTCCTCACCTGTCAAATGGGGTAAGAACTGTAGCAACCTCATCGGATTTTTGTGAGAGGTGAGTGCGTGTATGCGACACTGAGTGAGCGTGAGGCGTAGTGCGTGGTCTCTGTCTCCGAGCACTGGGTGCTGCCCAGAACCTTGTACAGGAATTTGCACATCAAACATTGACATCAGGTTAAAAAAACAAAAAACAAACAAAAAACACAGTCCCTCAGCCCCCACACGTATCACAGTAAAGGGTTTGGAGCGGATCTCGTCATCTTTCTTTCCCAGGAGTTCTATGCATATGTGATTTACTAGGGTTGACTTTTCCCCCTTGTGGACACTCTCTGTTTTGTTGTGCAATTTGTCTTTTTTTTTCTCACTTGGAGATCTTGGCACCTTCACAGAGATGCCCAGGGCCTCTGTCCTCTTACTACAATAGAAAAGATATCCTTGTTTGTTGGAAGGCCGGGCCCCACACTCAGATTCCGGAACCCAGATCTTTCCCGAGTGGACTAGGTCCTAACTGTCCTGGAGCATCAGGCATGAAGAGCAAACCCACACTCCCTGTACTTTTTTCATGTTCAGTGTAAGCTCTTATGAACCAAATTTTACAATCTTTCTTTTCACATCTAAAACACAACCACAAAAGAAGTAATTCTCTTCAACAGCTTAACCTGTAGTTATAAATGTGGCATGGTTAATTATTGCAAACACCTCAGACAGCACAGAAGGCATGGACTAATTTCTCAGGCTAAATATCAACATCATCTTCATGATTTCCTTTACTTTTTAAAAAACTATCATTCTAGGAGCGCCTGGGTGGCTCAGTTGTTAAGCGTCTGCCTTCGGCTCAGGTCATGGTCCCAGGGTCCTGGGATCGAGCCCCGCATCGGGCTCCCGGCTCAGCGGGAAGCCTGCTTCTCCCTCTCCCTCTCCCCCTGCTTGTGTTCCCTCTCTGTCAAATAAATAAAATCTTTAAAAATAAAATAAAATAACTATCATTCTAGGATTATAGCTATATTTGATATTTTTCCAGGTTAAAGGCCCCAAACAAAAAGAATACCATCTCTAACCAGCTGAGTTAAGGTATTTTGGTTATAGATGGATTCTTGGACAGGGCTGGATCTAGGCTAAAGTTGCTTCTTAGAAATGTCATTTCCTGCATCGGTCAGATTTGGAAAACCCAAACCCTTCACACAGGTTTTAGTTCTTTGCAGCCTTATGTCTCCCCTAAAATGATGCATTTTTTCTTGAAGATTTTAAGTAATCTCTATACCCAGTGTGGGGCTCAAACTTAGAACCTTGAGATCAAGAGTCACATGCTCAGGTATGCCTGGGTGGCATAGTTGGTTAAGCATCTGACTCTTGATTTCAGCTCAGGTCATGATCTCAGGGTTGTGGGATCAAGCCCCGCATCGGGCTCTGTGCTCAGTGGAGAGTCTGCTTGGGATTCCCTCCCTCTCCCTCTGCCACTCCCCACCCACGACGTCCCTACCCTCCTACTTGTCCCCCACCCTGCACGCACATGCACTTTCTCTCTAAAAGAGTCGAATGCTCTACCGATTAAGCCAACCACGCACCCCTAAAATGATGCATTTTTTAAAGTCTTGCTGGGTGGTATTCTAGTCCTGTCATTACAAAACAGTGACTTCATCTGTTAGCATTATTAAAAATTTATGTTTAGGGGCACCTGGGAGGCTCAGTCGTTAAGCATCTGCCTTCGGCTCAGGTCGTGATCCCATGGTCCTGGTCCTGGGATCGAGCCCCGCATCAGGCTCCCTGCTCTGCGGGAAGCCTGCTTCTCTCTCTCCCACGCCCCCTGCTGGTGTTCCCTCTCTCGCTGTGTCTCTGTCAAATAAAATCTTTAAAAAATATATATATATATATATATATATATATATATATATATATATATATATATATATGTTTGCCTTATTAGCAGTGGTTTTGTTCAAGTTTTTTTTAAGATTTTATTTATTTGAGAGAGTAAGCGAGAGCAAGAGAGCACAAGCAGGGGGAGGGGCAGCAGGGAGCCTGCTGCAGGGCTCGATCCCAGCACCCTGGGATCATGACCTGAGCTGAAGGCAGACGCTTAACGGACTGAGCCACTCAGGTGCCCTGCCTTGTTAGCACTGTATTAAAATTAGCAAGGCCTCTAGAAATTTTATCGCCCAGAAATGAAGGACTGAATCTTCACGGTGATGTCTTCTCTTGAGGACACTTGGGTGACATACTGCCTACCTGGGGACGTGCTGTGAAGCCCGCTCACTACCTGGCTTGTGTGCGAGCACTGGGGCAGGCACGTGCCTGCTCTCATGAATAATCACCAGCACTGACTGTTCCTGCTTCTTCTGGGGCCACTGGCTTTGTTCCTTGGTCCCATGCATTTAGCTGTTTCTACTTACACTGACAGAAACAAGTACAAAGCATTGCTTTATCATCAGGGGGAAATCAACACACACACACACACAAATCTGTATGTGTATATATGTATGTTAGAAATCTACTGTATTCATTTTCTACACTACACATATTTAGCAGCTTAAAACAATGCACATTTCTTATCTCACAGTGTCTGTTGGTCAGGAGTCTGGGCACGGCCTCACCGGGTCTTCTGCTCAGGGTCTCACAAGCCTGCAGCCAACGTGTCGCCAGGCTGTGTCCCCACCTGAAGTGTGAGTGGGGAAGAACTCATTGCTGGGCTCATTCGACTGTTGGCTGGAAACATTTCCTTGCAGCTGACGACAGAGGGCCCCAGCTTCTGACTGGTTGTTGGCCGCCCTCGGGTCCTAAAGGCTGCCTGAGGTCCCCTGTCATATGGCCCTCACCAGAGGCCGTTCACAACATGGCTGTTCGCTTCTGCAAGGCCAGCAGGAGCGAGTGTCTAGCCTCAGAAAAGCCCAAGTCCCTCTTAAAAGGGCTTTTATCTAATTAAGCTGAGCTCACCCAGGATCATCTCCCTTCTAATTAACTCAAAATCTGATTTGGGACCTTAATTACATCTGCCAAATCCCTGCATCTCTGCAGTATTCTACTAGCTAGAGGAAAGTCACAGGCCAGCCCACAACAAAGGAGGGGACAGAGGGGGTAGAGATCATGGGGCCACCCTGGGGTCTGTGTCCACACCTACTTAATGAAAGCAGCGGACATTAAGCAATCTCTTACCTTCTGCACTTACAACTGCACTTGGGCACACTTAGTAACGCATCCCTTGGGCTTCATTATGAATGCACGGCTCTGCCCTAACCCCATCGGCCCTCTCCCTCCAGGCTCTCTGAGCTCACTGTTACTCAGCCTCATGTCTCCTGGACTCCAGCCATCTGCCTCCTCGCTGGTCCCGGGCTGCTGCACGTGACATTCCCGCTGTGCGCGCCACTCATGTCCTCACTCCTTTATTCAGGCCCCTGCTAAGATGTAGCTCCATCAGAGAAATCCTAAAACTGCACAGAGAGGCAGGAGATTAGGGATGACAACACAGGCTCTGGGGCCAAGTGCCTAAAGGTTGAATCCCAGCTGCCTCTGGGCCGGGTGACCTCCCCAAGCCCCAGGGTCATCCTTGGTCAAGTAAGGACAACAGTCTGGGCCCACAGAGTGGCCTGGCTCATGCACCTAATTGTCTAAGTCCCTCCTTTCCACCTGCACTGAGAGTGGACTCCTGCGTGGTTTTGGGGCCAGCTTACCTGCCTTCTTGGCTGCCCAGAGGCCCTGGTCAGGGATCCCACCCTGCTCTGGTCCTTGGTCCTGGTCCTTTTAGGTTTCTGGAGAAATTTCCTTTATAAATTTTTTCTCAACTTCATTACCTTTGGAGCAGGAGACATACTGGCCGCCTATAGAGGCCTCTCCATATCTAAATCAAATACATTCTCTCTCCCATTTCTCCAAATCACTTCCACTACCTGCCCCACCTCCAGCCCCTCTCCAGCATTTACTGAGTACTTACAATGCCTAAAGAACTATACCACACCGTGAAGTAGCTTGTCAAACAACCCCAAAGTTGACGTTCCTAAAGCTTCCTTTAATTGATGATTTTCATCATTTAGGGATAAAGAGTGATAACAACTGCAAAATATAAATTGGGAAAAGATCATAGAGCACTTCACCCTTAAAACATACACTTGGAACTACAAAGGAGGACTAGAAAGAGGAATTCAGGAATTCTATAATAAGACCTTATGTTAAAGGCAGCATAACATACAGCTAATTTTTTTTTTACATTAATTAATTAACTGATTTTAGAGAGAGCATAAGCAGGGGGAGAAGCAGAGGGAGAGGTCCAAGCAGACTCCGTGCTGAGTGCAGAGCCTGACGCGGGGCTAGATCCCACGATCCTAAGATCATGATGTGAGCGGAAACCAAGAGCCAGACGCTCGAACAGCTGAACCACGCAGGTGCCCCCACCTGATGTTTTAAGAGATTAGAGCAGGAGCCTGGAGTATTTCTCTTTGTACCTGCACCCACCCTGTCCTTGGCCTGCTGTTGACTGGCTTAAAAATAACTCAAGAGCTGCTGTTGGGACTGATTCTTGTGGTGACCTCAGCAGGTTCCCATCTGCAGCCCCTTGTTGGGATCTGACTCCAGCGACTACACGAGGGGGTGAGGATATTGCCACTGGTGACTGGGGTTTGCCCCCCATCTCACCCCCAGGTCCAAAGAAACACAGAAGGGACAGTGGAAATGCGTGCTGTCCTGGGCACTGGTCCTGGCCTTGTCACCACCCGCCTCTAAAGGGAAAATGAAAATGGCCATTTCTGACCATTCAGTGTGTGAACTACCTTCTGTTGCCCAGATATTCTGGGAATCTTGGGAGGGACCCTAAAAGGTGAGATCCTTGCTCCCTCAAACCCCAAGTCCCTAAGGCATAGGCGGAAGAGCTGATGTTGGCCCAATGGACACCTGAGCCTGGGACTTCGGGTCTGCAGCGCGTGACAGAGAGAATGGACAGACTGGAATGCGTGCCCCCCGTGCCGGGTCCAGAACGGGGAGGAGGCCGTGGCCCCGGGGCAACTCCCACAGCACCAATGCCCGCACCCCGGTCGGGCTGTTGCTGCGGCACGAAGGGCACGGTGATGGTGGCTCTCGGGGGCCCTCGTTCCCCCTTGTTTGCTGAACCTGGTTTTCCAGGCTGCCGTCCATGCTGTGAGTTACACGCTTCCCATTGCCGTGGATTCCCGTCCACCTTTAGGTCTGCAACCCCAGAAATTTGAAAATTAGCTGTGTGAACATCAGCAAATGACTCTTCCTTTGTATTCGTCAGATGGGGCTGGTAACAGCTACTGGGACTGTCCCAACGCAGACTGCGCTCTTCTTTCCCCTGGGAAGCTCCCAGAAAAGATGTGGCTGACTTGTGCTCAACTTTTTGAGAATAAAAATGAAATGGACGGCAACTTGTACTATTTATTAACTTGGTTTTACGTACACATTTCAAATCAGAGATACATGTATGAATGTTCTGAAAATGTTTCTCACTCTTACTTTTCTGGAAACGCCTCAAACGTCTTTTCATGTCGCTATCACCCCGGTGTCACCATCATGCCAGCGCGCTCTCCGCGCCCTCAAATAGATTTCTAGGGCACGTCATCTTGTCTTTTTTTCTGGATTATTTGAGCTACAACATTTTTAAAAATCCTGTGTGACGCCGTCACTGGTAAGTTATCTCCTTCAGGTAAAACTAGGACTGTTGCTTTAACCATATGTCCTTTGGGGGGAAAATTTATTTTATTTTATTTATTTATTTTAAATGCTCAGGGTTTTCTGGATTTTTTTTAGTTTTTAGGTTGTTTTTTTTTTAATTTACTTGAGAGAGAGAGAACACGAGCAGGGGAGAGGGGTAAAGGGAGAGGGAGAAGCAGACTCCCTGCTGAGCAGGGAGCCTGATGCAGGGCTCCATCCCAGGATCCCGGGACCACAACCCAAGCCGAAGGCAGACGCTTAACCGAATGAGCCATCCAGGCACCCCAAAAATAAACCTTTTTAAATTATAAAATAGAGAAGACCGTCTGAGACAAAAATGTTATGAATTATCATAAAGCAAAACTTATGTAACCACTGCCCAGGTCAAGAACTAAAACACTGGCAACAATCCCAAAGCTTCAGTATGTCCCTTTGGTGCTCCGAAGGCATCCACATCCTGGTTTTTATGGTAATGTTATGGTAACCATTTACTTATTTTTATATTTTTACTATAAACATACATCCTCAAATATTATAATTAAATTCTTGCCTATTTTCGAACTTTGCATACAAAAGGGATCATATGTACTCCTTTAGGCTAGCTTTTTTTTTTTCCCCCAAAGATTTTATTTATTTATTTGAAGAGAGAGACACAGCGAGAGAGGGAACACAAGCAGGGGGAGTGGGAGAGGGAGAAGCAGGCTTTCCGTAGAGCAGGGAGCCTGATGCGGGGCTCGGTCCCAGGACCCCGGGACCACGACCCGAGCCGAAGGCAGACGCCTAACGACTGAGGCTAGCTTTTTTTAGTCACCATACGTGCTACGTTCACCCACGTTGTTGCATCTAGTTGTACTTCACTTTCGGTTACCCATTAACACTCGCTATATGACTCCATCACACTTACTCATCATGCCACGGCCGCGGGACACTTTGAGCCGAAAGAAACAATGTTGCTGAGAATGTTCTCACCTGTGCTCCTGGTGCGTGTATGAGCAAAGGCACTGCTGACCACAGGGCAGGCCTATCTTCCACTTCACGAGATAAGGTCAGACTGACTTCCCCGGTGATAGCACCAACTTCTGCTTCCACTTGGCCTATCTGGTAGGCAACTCCTTGTGGGTTTAATTTGTATTCCCCTGCCTACCGCTAAGGTTGGGCACTTTCTCATGTTTATTGGCCATTTGTATTTCCTCTTTCTTCTTACGTGCCCGTTCAGGTCCTTCACCTTTTTCACAATTTAAATGTTTGTCTTTTTCTTACTGATTGGCACTTCTTTCTATGTTCTGGATCCTAGCCCTTTGTTGGTTATGCGTATTGCAAATCTCTTCTGCTTTGTGGCTTGCCTTTTTACCCTTTTAATGGTGTCCATCTCCTCCGTTATAGTTGGTGCTTTCTACATCTTTTTTGTAGAAATCATTCCTTACCTCAAAATCTTTAAGATATTTTTATATGGGGGCACTGGGTGGCTCAGTCGGTTAAGTGTCTGACTTTTGATCTTGGCCCAGGTCTTCATCTCATGGTCGTGGGTTCGAGCCCCTTGTTGGGCTCCATGCTGGGCGTGGAGCCTACCTTAAAAAAAAAAAAAAAAGATATTTCTTATATTATCTTCCAGAAGTTTTGTTTTTCACATTTAAATCTATAATTAGAGTAGCCATATATCTAGGTTTATACTACCTGTCCTGGCATCTCTTCTAGTGAGCATCCCCTTTTACTCCTAAAAGTGTCTGAAAATTTCTTTAAGCTTTTCTTCTTGGAACAAGTTAGCAGCAGTGAATTCTAATTCTAGCCACGACAGATGACTGGTTCTTGGACAGGTACAGGGAAGCATACCAGAATGCCTCAGAAGGGCCCGCTTGGGTCTGTGGCTGGTGGCACCCATCCTTGATGCACTGCCTTCCTGGGAGAGCCGTGGTAAGCCCGGGAGAGCTGAGGCCAGGAACTTCTTTCTCAGCTACCACCAGGGCAGACCCTACCTGCGGCAACTGTCAGCGGAGCTCCATTTCTGTGCTGGAAAGAGAGCTGACGGGGTTTGAGATAGGAAACCTCACTCCAGAGCAGGCTAATGATAAACTTCATTTGTGTAAATGATTGTAAAACGCAGTGAAAGACAGTTTAGGTACAAGTGGCTTGTTCGACAAATTATATTTCTGGAATCAAATATATAGTATGTTTCTTTTACATACAAGTATAACACAGATTATGGTTTGATTTTGCACATTCTGTGAGTCTACTGCCATTAGAAGTTCCTGGGAAGCCTGGCTGGCTCGGTCAGTGCAGCGGGTGGATCTTGATCTTGGGGTTGTGAGTTCAAGCCCCACACTGGGTGTAGAGTTACTTAAAAATAAAAATCTTAAAAAAAAAAAAAAATTCTTCCAATTACTATCAACCAGTAGCGGTCATGGGGTCTAGTGCAGAGTGATATGTACAAGAAGTATAAAGTTCTTCATGAGAAGCTTCTGGCCCACGAGATAAACAGACCCGTATACCTACTGGTACATAAAAGCTAAGGACTTTAAGGTATGAGTGCAAGCTTTATGTTGCTTCCTGGAGTAGAATTTATGTTAAGCAAATTAACCTGGGTTTTCTTTGTCTACTCCTGACCCTTGTACTTCACCACTGACCTTATCAGTTTATCCTCCTTAGCCTCGAATTAACCACCTTTATACAAACAATCAAGTACACCCCTACAGGTTATAGTCTTTCCTGGCTTCTAATATAGTTCTCTCTCCCCCACTGGACCTTTTCAGCTCTAGGGGAAAAGGTCTCTTGGCCGATTTGAATCCCCACCCGCGCTAGCACTAATCTAACATTGTAAGCACTCCAAAGATGGCTGTTGAATGAATGCTAGACTTGGCCATGTCTGCGTGAGTTTGTATAACCAGGCGGAGATCAGACAACTGGGACGGTGACTAACACTGGCTTCCAGGTTTAGTTCATTGTCTGTTTAAGTTTTAGATTTTAGGTGTTGTAGGTTTCCTCTTAGAAACAAAAACATCACTTCTTCACTTTAAGGCACTGTTGCCTTTGCGAATCAGGACATGCACATACATGAACTTTCAGTTGTCCTTTTTAACAGATGGTTTCTGCATGTTTTCCTCTGCCAGAGATGGGGGGAACACCACATTTTTTTTTTTTTAAGATTTTATTTATTTATTTGAGAGAGAGAATGAGATAGAGAGAGCGTGAGAGGGGGGAGGGTCAGAGGGAGAAGCAGACTCCCTGCTGAGCAGGGAGCCCGATGCGGGACTCCATCCTGGGACTCCAGGATCATGACCTGAGCCGAAGGCAGTCGCTTAACCAACTGAGCCACCCAGGCGCCCAGAACACCACATTTTTAACTGCTTCATCTAGCACCTATGTAACTCTGAACAGTGTGGGTTATCGGGAGCAGGGCCGTACTGGCTGAGTAGTGAGAAGGGCTAACTGAAGTCCAGGAGCAAGGCTGTCCAGGGGCCTACCTTATCAGGATCACGGCCAGACATCTGACTCATCAGCTTTACAAAGGGTGGAAAAACTGTAAACAGATTTAAAGTGAAAGTACCATGAACCACTCGTGATTAAGAGCTTACTCCTAGCAAATGAGTTTCCATAGAGAAAGGAAAAATCGAACAGTAGTTAGCAAAAGGACAGGCCACCAGAAAGATCTTAGGAACAACCTTACCACCTCCATTTAACGCATGCGGAGCCTACTGGAAGCCATGTTAAGAAAGGGCCAACGTGCGGGGCACCTGGGTGGCTCAGTCGTTAAGCGTCTGCCTTCAGCTCAGGTCATGATACCAGGGTCCTGGGATTGAGCCCCGCATCGAGCCCCGCATCGGGCTCCCCGCTCCACGGGAAGCCTGCTTCTCCCTCTCCCACTCCCCCTGCTTGTGTTCCCTCTCTCGCTGTGTCTCTCTCTGTCAAATAAATAAATAAAATCTTTTAAAAAAAAAAAGAAAGGGCCAAGGTGGCCATGTTCGTTGTTGGTGGAGGTGGGGGATGAAATGGACAGAGGAGCGATGTGTGTGGGCCAGTTCTGCTCATCTCTGCCCTTTTTGCTCAGGCTCTTCCAACATTTTTCAGTGCAAGACTTACCCATTATCTGGGGACCTGGGGCAGGGATATTAATTCCTTTAATAAAAAGCGAATACCTATTATGTGTTAGGCAATTACTAAGCCCTGGAAATTCCAATACGAATAAGAAAGTCACTCCCTTGGGATACCTGGGTGGCTCAGTCGGTTAAGCGGTTAAGTGTCTGCCTTCAGCTCAAGTCATGATCCTGGGGTCCTGAGACTGAGCCCCACATCAGGCTCCCTGCTCAGCAGGGAGTCTGCTTCTCCCTATGCCCCTCTCCCCTGCTTATGCTCTTTCTCTTTCAAATAAACACATAAAATCTTAAAAAAATATCATTAAGTCACTCCCTCAAACATACTGCAATGTGGTCAGGGATATAGACAGAAAAACAATTATAAGACAGTATGTGGGGGGCCAGAATCAAGAACATACAAAATATGAGGGCAAAATAACCCACGTCTGCTTTTCTTTGGGTTTAGTAAGAGCTGACCTTTGATCTGAGACTTAAGGCTGAATGAGAATGGACAGTAGAAGGAGGGTGGGTACGGCATGTGGGACAGTGGGGGCTGCGTAGAAGTTTAGAAGTCTGATGGGGCCAGGAGCACAGCAGCCAGTTCTGCCAAGGCTGGCTTAAAGGTTCACAGAAGCTGCCACAGAACTGAGGTTACAGTGGAAGGTAGAAATGGTGGGGAAGAGCCAGCCATTTGGAAAGCCTGAGCTCTCTCCTGTGACTGACGGGCAAGTGTTGGGGGAAATCCAGACCGCCCAGCCTGTCATCTATCCAGCCATCCCTCCGTGACCCAAATATGAGAGACAGATACAGCAATGTCCATCATCCTGAAAGCAGCCCTCTATCAATCATCTGGAATGCTGCTGAACCCAGTGCTGCCTCTGAAACTCTAATACTTGATGCAAATGGCCAAGTGCCTTGAACCCAAATATGCAGAGACTATAATAACAATACTAGTCATATGAGAGTGCTTGTAAGCACTTCACGTACTCTTCTCATTTCGTCCTCCCTCCAACCCAAAGACACAAGTGGTGTTATTCCTACGTTACAGACGAGGACACAGGCTCAGAGGTGTAGTGACTCGTCTCGTAAGTGACGGAGCTGGGATATGAACCTACTGTGTCTGGCCCAGGAGAGACGTGGCAAGGAGGATAGACAAGAAACAAGAAACGAAGGTTAAAACAAAAGTGCAGATATGGGAACAAGGACTATCAGCTGTGGCGAGGGCAGAAAAATGCAGGCCTCCTGACAATTGAAGAGAGTCAGCTCTGCAAAGGCTGAAAGGACTGGGGGTGGGGCGTGGGGGTGGGGCGTGGGGGTGGTGCCCCCGGGGAGGACTGTGGGTCCCCAGAAGTTCCACTGTGTCAGACTCTGAGTTCAGGGAAACTGGTATTGAATTCTGTCACAGCACAGGAGCTCTGCCAAGGACGATGGAGCGCTCCTAACTCAATGCTTCTTTTAACGTGGAAACTGAGGCCAGATAGGAGAAATGGCTACAAACGGTCACCGACAGAACAGAGTACAGGTCCCCCCCACCTCCAGACTACTGCTTCTGCTGTCTGGCAGCCACTCGTCCTCCTGCTAACAGCACCCTGGCCTCACTGAGCCCTCCCACCACGGGTCTTAGTCCCCTGGGGCTGCTATAACAAAAATACCAGACTGGGGGGCTGAAACCACAAACACCCATCCCTCAGAGTTCTGGAAGCTGGAAGTCCAAGGTCCAGGCGCCAGCAGGTCTGGCGTCTGGTGACAGCCTCCTTCCTGGCTGGTAGACAGCCACCTCTCACTGTATCCTCACGAGGGGAGGGGGCGTGGGCTCTTACGTGTCTCTTCTCATAAGGGCACTACCTGCTTAGGAGGGCTCCACCCCCGTGACCCGATGACCAACCCCCTCCCCAAGGCCTCATCACCAAATACCACCCAACTGAGGATGAAGGTTTCCATGTACGAACTTTAGGGGGACACAAACATACAGCGCCTGGTAACCCACATCTCCAGACTGAGCCAGTCCACAAAAGCCACACTGAAGGTTGCACACAAGACCACAAAGCCATGCAGGATGAATCAGAGACTTTTCTGCCTTTCGTCTCAGCGGAGTCGGCCCGTGCCGGGCTTCCGCGGTCACCACGGGGGGGAAAGCCGGTCTGCATCCTCGGAGAGGAGCAAGGGCGAGCACCGGAGCGGGAGGAAGGGGAACCAGGTCCAAGCCACAGCGTTTCGGCCTCTAAGTCGGCAGCACGTCTCCCGTTTTGGTTTCCATCTCCATCCTAACTGCGGGGTAGCTCCCGGGCTGCCGAGGGGATGGAGAGGTGCGGGCGCGTCACTTCCACCCGGGCCGGCAGACGGCAGAGCGCTCACGTCTGAGCTGGTACGAGGTGCGAGGCTGGCCCGCCTCCCGTCAGGGTTCCGGCCACTGGCCACACCGGAGCCTCAACAGAACAGCGGCCTGTTACCGCCACCAGCGCACGCTGTCCTCCCAGGATCCCAAGTCTGGAGACTCTCCGAGGACGTTAAAGCTCCGGGTTTGCGTGCTCAACGGCGACATGCCAGTTCGAAGGGCAGCCACCTCGACAGCTGCCTCCACCTGCGCCCGCCGGCTCTCCTCCTCCTCCCACCTCCGGTCGCCACAGGGCCGCGCCCCCCGCACCCCCCACCCCACCCCCGCCTCGGGCCCTCCCCGCCGCCCCCTCCTCGCCTTCCGTCCTGAGAACACAAGGCTGGCGGGCAGGTGCCGGGAGGCGGCGGGCGGGTCCCGAAGAAACGACGGGCCGGGTTCTGGGGGGCGGCAGGGGGTCTCGGGGTTGGTGGCGGCGGGAGGTTCTGGGGGCGTCGGTGGTCCGCGGGCCCGCTTGGCCCCCGGGAGCGCGCGGAAACCTCGCCGCACCAGCCGGCCGCGGCCCCTGCTCCACCCCGAGCCCGGAAGTGGGTGGGCGCGCGACCCCCAGGCGGGCGCGTGACGCGGTGCGCCGCAGCCAATCGCGCGCGCCCGGCCTTGCGTCACGGCGAGGCCGGCCAATGGGCGCGGGCCTGACGGCCGCTTCCTGCCCGCCCCCTAGCCCTGGCAGCCGGGGGAGGGCCGACCCGCTAGCCCGGCCGCCGACGAGCGATCGCCGCGACTCCGCCCGCCGGGCGCCAGCCCAGGTGAGTGCGGCGGCGGCACCGCCCGGCCTCTCCGGGCGGGTTGGGGCGGCGGAGGCCTGGGGATCCTCCTCTCCCCGCGGCGCTTTGGGTGGGAGAGGTTGTGCTCGTGCGCTTTCCTGCACACCGTGCGGGGCGCCGTCGCCATCCCCCAGAACGCCCGGTGACGCCCCCGCTCCAGCCTTTGCGCTGGAGCGACTTGGGGAGCGGGTTGCTGGGGCCTGCGGATTTAGAGGATCGCCTGCGAGGAGCGCGTTTGTCCCTCCCCGAGGCAGCGGTAGGAGCAAATCTGCGTGTTGTGGGATTAGCACGGGCAGATGGTGAGGGCCGGGCGCTCCGACTATGCCCCTGGTGGCCGGGCAGGGGGCCCACCTGTCGCCCAAGTGCACGGAACCGGAATGAAAGCAGACTGACCCGGCCGCGATGATGCGGGGTGGGATGGGGTGGAGTTCGTCCCCAGATTGCCGGCTCAGGGCATCTCCTGCCCAGTGCGGCCAGCCGACCCTGCTTCAGGAAGGACTCAACTACCGGGCATGTCCTGCCATTTTCTCCCGCATCTTGGGACCCTGATGTCGCTTTCCAACAGCCCCCGCAAGTGGCAGGCAGTAAGCAACCGTCAGAAGTCAGGGCTCTGTGTTTGCTCAAGGGGTGGGAGTGACAGGGTGTAATAGAAAAACCAACAGGAAACCTTTCGGGAAGGAGCCCTAAGGCAGATGCAGGGAAATAGATGCTTCGGGAGCTCCCTTGGTCCCTTGTGTCCCTCTCTCTGCCATACCCCGGCCCTACTTTCCCCACCCTCACCTT
The DNA here is from genome assembly GCF_029215605.1 of Mirounga angustirostris. Lineage (NCBI taxonomy): Eukaryota > Metazoa > Chordata > Mammalia > Carnivora > Phocidae > Mirounga > Mirounga angustirostris. The sequence goes on from NW_026991713.1 coordinate 175,014,010, forward strand.
CCCTGGAGGACCTTTTGGTCTCTGAAGGGATCTATTAGTAAACCTGCACAGAAAGGTAGTTGGCTCTGAGGATGGTGAGCAGGTGACCTCCAAGTGGATTGACTGAAGGTCCACCTGGAATTCATTGTACAAAAATTCTTGGTGAATCCAAGGTTGCTTTCTTGGAAAGTATTCTCTCTGGCCCTACAAAACAAAGAAATCCCAGGATCCCAGAATCATGGGACTTAATGCTCAAGCCTCCCTTTCGAGAGTCCTCTGACCCAGTGACCCAGTGTCCCTGGACTGATTACCTGGTCACCTCAGAGCCAGGAATTGGTATATAGGGAGCTGGGGTGGCATCCTGGCACGAGCAGAAAGGGGGTGAGGCTGGCCAAGGATGTTCACCCCTATCCTCTTTAGCCAGGAGGCGATGGTGCCTGTGTGTCCACTCTGAAGGGACTTTGCAAACATAAACCCCCATCCTGTCCTTTCTCTGCAGTAGGGTCTTTTGTTAGCTGCCCAGAAGGTTCAGTTGTGTCTATTTGGAAATTAGTGCTTAGTCATTTCTCTGAAGGGAAGTGTATCGAGTAAGCGGAAGTCACTATTCATTGAGCTCAACCTAGAGATGGCCTGACTTCACTGGTTTCTTATACAGTGAACTGTTGGCCTGAGAGATGGATTTATATTCACATGACATCACAGGAGCCAGCATTCCCTTTACCCCCATAATTCTTACTTTTCCCCCCAACAGTTTATGATGAGGATATTCAAACACATGGCCAAGTTTAAAGTATTATACAGTAAACGCCCTTATGCCCCCACCTGAATTCTACTATTGATCTTTTACTATACTTGTTTTATCCCATATCTATCCACCTATCATGACCTTACCTTAAACCTTAAGTCATTGGTGATATTTGGCTTCCCTGGAGCAGTATTTCCATCTTAGCTCAGGGAGTTGGCCGTGCCATGGATGGAGGTGGTGGTGATTATCGATAAACTTTGGGTGAGCACCCACTATGTGCAGAGTACTGTTAGGTGCTTTGGAAATGAAGAGGCTGAAGACTCAGGCTGAGGAGGAGGGGATTTGATTTTTTTCTGTTTTCTAAGGGATAGATCAGCGGTAGTGTGTAATAGCAGGTGCCAAGTAATGAACGACACCAGTAATGCTCATGGAGTTCTTGCCACGGACCGGCCCCTATCACAGGCTCCATACCTGTATTATCTCACTTCATCCTTACAACGACTTCGTAAGTAGGTCGGCATTCCTCTCCGCCTTTAACGAATTAAGAAATCGAGGCATAGAGAGGTTAGTCGGCTCCCGGTGGTGCCAGGGAGGGATGGAGCCCGGACCCAGATTCCAACAGCCCACAGTGCAGATGCCAGAGGGGGAGAGCGGACCCCCAGGCTTGGCCAGGCAGGAGCGAGCGGGTGTCTTGGGGTTACCAGAGCTCTTCCATCTGGATGCAGATACCGGTTTTCAAATGGCTCCAGAAGGCTGGTGTTGTGACTTCCCATGTGTTTGACCGGGACGAAGTACCAGGGCGGAGAGGTCACGGTTCTGGGGTGTCTCCCAACGTGTGGCTCCTATTCCTTCTGCTTCCCTTCTTCCTCATCCCTTGGTTACTTCCTCCCCAGCCTGCTCTCTTCTTGGTGTTTGTAAGACACGCTTTGTTCCAGAAAAGCCTATGTGCCTGTAGCAGATGCTCCTGTTCTCAGCCACTTTGCATCCGTCACACTGTCCCAAGCGCCCACAGCCTGGCCCAGCAGCCTCGAGGCACCCGGCCTACCACTGCCCGTCTCCCAGTAGCTCTTCCCTCCTTCCTGGCCCTGGGGCAGTGTAGGCAGAACTTCTCACTGCCCCCCACCCCCAGGCCGTTGTCATCCAGCTGCTCTGTTTCGCTGCTGAGGTTTTGACCTTGTGGCCCTGCCTTGGTAGGAGGCTTGACCCTACCAGAAGCCAGGCTCCAGGAATCGGACCCCGGGGAGTACCAGCACAGTCAGCCCTGGAGGTGTGGGCGTGGCCAGTGATAGAACTTACCAATCGCCTTGTGGGGGGGGGCAGGGCAGAAAGGAAGAGGACAGAAAAAGGAGCAGGAGTGGAGGATGGCAGATGGGGAGGGGCTAAGGAGGGGAGGGTGGTGGTCACGCAGAGGGGGTCCAAGACGGGATCCTCACATCCCCGCCATGCAGCTGCAGGGCTCCCGCAGGACCTGGCTGGGGTGCCAGACCCATGGGGATGCTTTTACCAAACCCGTATAGGATTGTCAGCAGTAAGACCAGCATAAATGAGGGGATCTGCCCACCGTGGGGCAGAGGCCTCCTGGGGAGGCAGCGATGGGCATAGGATCGAACTAAATCCACGACTTTGCCGTTATTCTTTTGACAAGAAAGATCGGGAGGAGATGTGACCAGATAACGATATGCTTTAGATTTGGGGAGGTAGATGCAATTTTTTTTCCCCTCTGTACGTCTTTCTACGTTTGAAAAGAATGCCCGTCATTAGAGGGCAAGCAAGAACAAGCAAGGAAAACGTGCCCTAGGCTCCGGCGCCGGGAGCTGGGGCGGACACTGACCCGGCCCCCTGCTTCCAGCTCTCCCCGGGCCGCCGCGGCCATGCCCAACTCGGTGCTGTGGGCCGTGGATCTCTTCGGGAAGGTGTACACGCTGTCCACGGCGGGCCAGTACTGGGAGCTCTGCAGGGACAGCCCGCTGGAGTTCAAGCGCGTCAGCGCCACCACGCAGTGCTGCTGGGGCATCGCCTGCGACAACCAGGTCTACGTCTACGTGTGCGCCAGCGACGTCCCCATCCGCCGCCGGGAGGAGGCCTATGAGAATCAGGTGGGGCCACGTGTGTTGGGTGGCCGCCTCGGGTCGGTTTTCTGGGAAGGAAGTCGGCCCGCCCCAGACGTTCGTGTCCTGCATTCTGCTTCCAGTCTGGGTTCTATAGCGTTCGGAGCCCCCGTTGTGTCTTTATAAAGGCAGGCTGGCCAGGTGCGCACGAGGGTGGGCTCCAGGTGGTTTCCAGGAGCCCGGGACCTGGACCTGACCTCTGCTGCCTGCCCCTCGGGGCTCCGTGGCCCGCAGCAGGTTCTCTGCCCTTGGGGGCCATGCCCAAGTGCTGGCCCTCGGTGACGAGCCCTGGGGAGGCCCTGATCCTGCGCTCGGGGCAGAGCCTCTGCCCCCTCTCCATCCTGGGGATCAGCAGGAAGGCCCCCTAGTGGCGGGGTCCCACTCTCCCGGGCCGGCGGCAGGCCTCAGGCCCGTCTCTGCTTCCCGGCCCTCAGCGCTGGAACCCCGTGGGTGGCTTCTGTGAGAAGTTCCTGCCCAGTGACCGCCGGCAGTGGAGTGACGTGAGTGGCCTCCAGCACCGGCCGCTGGACGGGGTGGCCCTGCCCTCGCGGCACTGGGAGTGGGAGTCGGACTGGTACGTGGATGAGAACTTTGGAGGGGAGCCCACCGAGAAAGGGGTAGGTGAATTCGGTTCCCGCTGGGGCTCCCCTGTGGGGAAGGAGTGCTTGGGGCTGGACCCATCCCCGCCCCCCTCCCCTCCCCCCCCCGCCCCGCGCCGTCCCCAGCGCCCCAGCCGGCGCCCTGCATGCTCCCGCTCCCTGCTCAGGGTAGGTGGCTGTTGGGGCTTTGGCTCATACCACTGTCTCCCTCCCTCTTCCACCCTGCTCCCCGCCTGCCCCGGCTCCGTCCTTCCCCGGGAGCCTTACAGAGCACCCCCCTCCCTCCGCGTGGTCTTTCAGGGGTGGACGTACGCCATCGACTTCCCCGCCACCTACACGAGGGACAAGAAGTGGAATTCTTGTGTGCGGCGGCGGAGGTGGATCCGCTACAGGAGATACAAGTCCCGGGACGCCTGGGCCAAGGTCTACGCCGCAGTGGGGCCCGGGGGGGGGGGGGGGGGCGTGGGGGACAGGGCAGCGCCCCGACAGCCGTCTCGCTGTCGGGAGGGTCGCATGGGACCCTGTCCCAAGAACACCGTGGTACTGTGTGTTCCTTCGTTTGGGAGCTGGCCATACTGGAAGCCAGACTAGACCGTGGCCCAGGACAGCATAGAACATGACCTGACTGGCCTCCAGGTGGTTCTGTCCCAGACTGAGGCTCCGTCTGTATACCTCTTCCTTCCCCCAACTCCCACAGGAACCACTCCGACCCTTGTGTTGTCCCCGTGACCCCAAAAAACTTTCCAACTTAGGGATAGGAGGCCTGGACTAGGGTCCTGTGTGGCCTTGCATAAGAGGAGGGCCTTGGACCCTCACCAGACCCCTCTGGAGGTCCATGAGGTGGGGCCGCTAGCCCAGCCTGCCAGCCCCTTGCCCTGGGAGCAGCCCAGAGAGCAGGGTACCTCCCATGACCAGCATCATGGAGGGCTTACACCACAGGACCAGGTTCTGTGATCGGCCCCCTTCTCGAAGGGTGAGGGGACAGAGTCACAACGGTCGGGCCACCGCAAGGCACAGACCTGAGACCTTGCTTGTACGTCTGTCTTCCAGGCTGGAGCAGCAGTGACCCCTCGGGGATAGCGGCCCAGGCCTGGTCCCCGAGAGAGGGAGAACAGGGCAGAGGGGACCCAGGGCCAGGAGCTCTCTGTCCTAATGTTGCCTTCTCCATAAAGTCAGGCGGTTGTGGGCCGAGCTGGAGAATGGAAGGCAGTGTGCTGGGAGGTGGGAGGGAGCGTTGGAGGGGTGCACCGCTCAGGTGTCCACCGGGAGGGGAACAGTGCCATCTACTGGCCAGGTGCCCACAGGTACTGACCAGCTCTGCCACACACCTTGTTTCAGATCCCTTCGAAGGAGGACCCCAAGCAACTGCCCGACCCCTTCAATGACCTCTCTGTGGGGGGGTGGGAAATCACAGACGAGCCCGTGGGCCGCCTGTCCGTGTGGGCTGTGTCTCTGCAGGGAAAGGTAAGGCCCGTGTCCCCCTGAGCCTAGGATGGGAGGGGGCTGAGGGAGGCTGGCCACAGCAGGAGCGGGGCAGGAGAGACTGGCCTTCAGGTGTCCTCCCAGGGGTGGAAGAAGGGTGAGGGGGCTGCCCTCCTCACCTCCTGTCCTGACAGCGGGGACTACCCTGAGCAGGCAAGGCGGCATGTTACTGGGGTCCCCACAGGAACCCCTCCTGTGAATCCTGCTGTCCTGTGGTCCTGCTCCTCCCAGAAGCCTCTGACATCCCACCTCATGCCTGGTCCTGGCCTGACCCTTCTCAGCTCCGAGAGCATTGATCAGTGCCCACCCTGAGCTCAGATGCCATCAAGAGTGTCTCCTTAGACTGATTCTGAGCTCCCTGCCAGTTCCCTTCTGGTGGCTCCCACACAGCAGTCTCCAATAGTATTGTGGATGGGGGGAGGGATTTACATATGGACAGGTGAATGGACAGGTGGACAGACGGGTGGGTGTTGGATGAGTAAGTGGGTGGGTGGGTGGATGGATGGGTGAGTGGGTAGGTGGATGGACGATGGGTAAGTGGGGAGGTCAGTGGGTGGGTGGGTGGGTGGGTGTGTGTGTGTGTAGGTGGATGGATATTTAGAGAGGAGAGGAGATTCTTCTCTCAGGGAGTTTATGAACTAAAGAGTAAAGCCAGCCCCTGATGGCAGGAGCAACGTAGGTGGTCCTGCCTGCAGGTGACTGAACACTTCAGCTGTGGTTTTAGAGCAGACTTCATCTATCCAGTCGTCTTTATCACAAATTCACCCAAATTCTCTGGTTGGCTTCAGAATAGACACAGTAGGTTTGGATCAGGCTTACCTCTGGGTCCTGTTTGGCCTGGGCTTAGGTCAGCCATAGTTGCGGGTTTTCTCTGAGCCATGCTGAAGGATGGTGGGGCGCTGGCCTGTGACAGAGCCCCCTTTGAGGGGCCATGACCACCTGGATGCAGAGAGGGGAGAACAGGGGCGGGAGAGCAGTGTGCACTGAGTGCCGGCCCTTAGCTGGTGTCGCCCTGCACCATTCCTGGGGGCCATGAAAGGTATGACTAGGACCCTGGGCTCCAGGAGGAGCTGGAGAGAGAGACAGAGGGGCCCCCAAACCACCAGAGGGAGGCTGCCCAGGCGTGGTTCTGCAGTGTGAGCTGTAAGGGTGAGGTAAAGGGTTGGGAAGCCGTGGTCCCCAGTGTGAAGACAGGCTGGGAGGTGGTCCCCAGCCCTCTTGCACCTTGCAGCAAGATGTAGCCCCCTCCAGACGACACGAGCCAGTTTGGACAACATGACCAGGTGGCTCAGTCTTAAATATTTTATTATGTTCATCGCTTTCAGGTTAAGGGGGAAAAGAAGTGGACATTTTAAACATTCGTATGAAAGGGATTTGGGGGTTTTCCCGTTTAACCGTCAAGGACCCCACTTTCCCTAGAGACGGTGTACTGAGAGTACATGGCCACTAGGGGGCAGAGGACACCAGGCTGGGGCCAGAGGTCTAACTGGGGCCCTAGGTGAATGGGGAAGGGTTTTTTTTTTTTTTTTTTTTAAGATTTTATTTATTTATTTGACAGAAAGAGACACAGCGAGAGAGGGAACACAAGCAGGGGGAGTGGGAGAGGGAGAAGCAGGCTCCCCGCAGAGCAAGGAGCCCGATGTGGGGCTCGATCCCAGGACCCTGGGACCATGACCTGAGTTGAAGGCAGACACTCAACGACTGAGCCACCCAGGCGCCCATGGGGAAGGGGTTCTTGCAAGCAGATGATCCAAAGGGGTTTGTCTCCCAGGATGACTGAAATCCAGGATTACATTTTCTAGCAGGGGAGGGGGGCATCTAATCTGGCGTGAGGATCCGGATGGCAGTGGGGGCAGGGAGAGCAAGTCTGGACAGTCAGGGCCCCCTGGCCCCAGAGACTCTACACCTGGCTCAGGTGTACACTCAGGCACACAGCCAGCCTCGGAGCCCTGGCCGGACCCTCTGACCCTGCCGTGGGTTTCTTTGCCATCCAGGTGTGGTACAGAGAGGACGTCAGCCACCCCAACCCCGAAGGCTCATCGTGGTCCCTCGTGGACACCCCAGGGGAGGCGGTGCAGATCAGCTGTGGGCCCCACGACCTCCTGTGGGTCACGCTCTGGGAGGGGCAGGCCTTGGTCCGGGAAGGAATCAACAGGAACAATCCCAAAGGTGGGCAGCCCTATGCCCCATATAGGGAGAGGCAGGGGACGCCCAGCTTCTCCCCAGTGCTCTTGCTGATGGGGGCCACCTGTTCCTTCTTCTGGGGCTGGGTAGGAAGTTCCTGGTCCATAGTGGAGCCTCCCACCTCTGAAAACGGGATCGTGCATGTCTCCGTGGGAGTTGGCGTGGTCTGGGCCATCACCAAGGACCGGAAAGTAAGATGGCGTCACTGGGGGCTGGGGCCAAGGGCTCTGTTTAATTTCTTTTCTTCCTTCGTTTCTTTTTCTTGAAAGGAATCACTGGCCCATATGGGAACCCAGGGCTCAGTGTTGAGGGCTGTGTGGTTTTTTATTCTTGCAAGTGTGGTCTCAACCCCTTAGAGCAGATCCAGCCAAGCACCACGCACTTTCTGGGGTTGAAGGCCTTGATGATCTCCACAATATGCCCGCACCCCCATACCAAGTGCAGAACAACTCAGTAGGCCATGACATTTCAAATAGTCAGATGCCAGTTTTCTGAAATCCTTCACTAACTGAATATACCCCTTTGCTCTCAGTGCTTGTCATTTTTACATTAACAGAGAAAGTCCAATAAAATAAGCAGATTTCAGGTTGCTTCCATGGTCTCTCTAACCCCACCTCACAGGCATCCCAGGGGATGGATCCCCCACACATCTGAGTCTGTGTCCATGCAGAAGGTCCCTGAGCCCAAAGCTCCCATCACCTGAAGCATCCACCTCCCCAAACCCCTAAGCCCCTCTCAGAACACAATGCATCCAATGAGCAGAACCTTGTATTTATATGAGCCATTTGCTCAGTCTTCAGATGGATGTTTGTGCAAACTTTCTTTGGGTCAAGGAGACATTTTAGGCAGTCTAGAAATTGTTAAAAAAGGGGTTTGAGGGTTTCTCATTTAACCGGTCACCTCCCCGCATCCTGCCTCAGGAACTGTGGTTAAACACGTGAGTGCTAATAATGCGTGATCCTCTCTGAGTCTCAGAACTGCTAGGGTCTTGCTCACATGGCCATCCAGAGTGAGGAAGGATAGTCGTGGGGAGCATGGCCGGGGTGGGGGCGGTCAGCCACAGGGCCACATGTGGGCTTGAGGGAAATTTGGTTGGATCATGTGTATTTTTATAAGTTAACATGAAAAAAATCAGGTGTTTTCTTTTATCTTTTTTTTTTTTTTTTTAGTATTCTCTACATTCAACATGGGGCTCAAACTCATGACCCCTAAGATCAAGAGTCGCACGCTCTTCCAACTAAGCCCAGGCAGGTGCCCCGAGAAAAGTTAGGCTTAAAGAGACTGTTTCATAAAGCAGTGAGAATAGATCCAAAATATGTTATTTATCTCCTGATAGGTTTGGAAAAAATGGTTTTTCTAAATAACATCGTTAAGGCTGTTATCTTACACAGAAGCAAGCTTGATTGGACAAAATGACATTTTCCAAGATGTCAGGCTAAGATGGGGACTGCATAGAGGTCCATGGGGGTGAGATGTCACTCACCAAGCTCACAGGTCAGTGCCTGCTTTCGAGATGCAGACATTGCCCAGGAGAAGGCCCACCTCCTGGCTTTGTGTGCAGGGAGATAGCTGCTGCTCCTCCCTGGTGCCAAGAGGTGCTGAACTGGTAGAACATTCTAGAAAGTTTCATGCAGCTTTGTCTCCTGGAGGGGCAGTGCTCTCTGCCAGAGACGAGACAAGAAACCACCAGGATAGGTATGGCTGAGGGCAGGTTGACCCTCAACTCTGTGGGACAGTGCCAAGCCCAGAGGGGATGTGGCAGGGGTGTGGGGAAGAGGGACCTGGATCACGTCGCCTTTCTCAGTGATGTGCTCTGCTCATCTGTGGCATGAACCAAAGGACCAAATTATTCATTTGTTCTTCCAGAGCCTTTGAACACCCTCTTCTGTTTCAGTGACCCTCCAAGGGGGCCTGTCGATTTCTGACTTTCTCAGGTGTGGTTCCGAAGAGGCGTCAACTCACACAATCCCTGTGGCACCAGCTGGATCGAGATGGTTGGAGACATGATGATGGTGAACGTGGGGCTGAACGACCAGGTGTGCATGGGACTCCGAGCCGTGGATCCCAACCTCCGGGGTCAGCGGCTCATCCATAGCCGAGGTCTCAGGGGCTCCTGCTGCTTCCATGATGCCAGCCGGGGGCGGGGGAGGGTGCCCAGCCGCTCCTCAGGCTCCCGGCCTGCAAGGGCACCCAGGGCGCTCTCTCCGCCTGGGTCCCACAGCCCCTGCTCGTCCCAGGCCCCTTCCCTCAGGATGCTCAGCGCTGTAGCGGTGAGCACGGACCAAGGGCGCGTGCCCCGGAGACCCGAAGGGTTTTGTTGAGAATGATTTGGGCAAAATCACTCAGTAAGTGAAGACTGAAACTTATCTTCCCAGCCTTATAGACACAGCATCTCTTGAACATCATAGTTTGTACAGCGTGGCGGCCTTATAGATAATGAGGTTTGGCTGCTTTGAAGACTGACTGTGGGAAGGTGACTCCTTTCCCAGAGCACTGGCCTAGAAGCTCTTCCCAGGGGTGCTGGCCTTCTCTGTGCCCCCATGCCCTCCTCCCACCCACCCCGGTCAGCAGGGTACACAACAGTCGGGGCAAGACAGGCGCTGGCTGGTGCCCAGGGGGACCAAGGACGGGGGCCAGCCTGCCATGGCCAAGTGATGGAGACACCACGGCCCTCCCAGCAAGGCCACCTGGGACCACCCGGGGCAGGCTGCGGCCCTTTAGGCTCCCCCATAAGCCAGGGCCCAAAATGGGCTGCTCCCTGGGCCCGTCAGCTGCTCGGCACACCTTCCTTCCTCAGCACCCAAAGGCAGAGGGGAGGATGCCTGCCCAGCCACCAGATCAAGGAGGCTATCTTGCATCTTTAAAAAGACCCAGCCAATTCTCTGGGTTCACTTGGGGAGCAGCTTTCTTCCCACCAGAAGCTACATGGAAGATGGGGACGTGGGTGGACTCTGTGTCCCAGTGCAATACCCAACGGCACCACCACTTCGTCTGGGCTCTGTCAGCCCAAAGCCCAGGGTCTGCCTGAGGTCGGGGAGCCAGGACAGGGTCCCCACTTCTGAGCTTGGTGCTCTGCTCTCCCCCGGTCCTCTCTGGCCTCTGTTCCCTGCATCTGGCTTGTGCACCCGCGTCCCCCCGCCACCAACCCTCCCAGCCATAACACTTTTGTGTGCTCACACCCCCACTGCACGTATGGGGGGGGACTCCTGCCTGCATTTGCAGACATGTCCTTTAGCCTTGGGGTGCTCACCCCCACACCACTAAAGGGAAGGGATCCTTCCGGTCTGTGCTGGCCTCCCACCCAGCCGTGCCTCCCTCTGTGCCAGGTTTGGGGCATTGGCTGTGAGGACCGGGCCGTGTACTTCCGCCAGGGTGTCACCCAGAGCGAGCTCAGTGGGAAAACATGGAAGGCGATCGTTGCCAGCCGAGAGAGTGACCGATCGCACTCTGGTAGCTCATCAAGTCTCCTCAGGTGATCCCACGGGCAACAGGGCACGGAGGACTCGGGTCAGGAAGGGCTGTCGGCGGTCTCGGTGGGCAGTGTCTAGGGGAGGCTGCAGCTGGGCCTTGTCTGAGGCAGGGAAAAACCAGGTTCGGCCTGCAAGGGCCAGGGCCTGTGAGGTGTCTCCCTTCCTGTGCCTGGTACCAGGGCTCGGCCTGAGGGTGGCCCGTGGGGGCAGGCTGGGGGCAGGGTGGGAGGTGGCAGGTGGGTGAGGTTGGGGTGTCCGTCCATGTTGGAGCCGGGGGTCGTCCCTGAACAGGGCTGGCCCACTGGTTCTGAAGTCTCAAGGCCTGGGAGAGAAAAGGCTTCTCTCTGGGGTGGATGCTAAGGCCCCTCTGTCAAAGGAAAGCAGAGAAGAAGACAGAGGGTCTCTCTAGTCTAGAACAGGGACCTCAAACTTGGCCGTGCACCAGAAACGCCCAGAGGGCTTGTCCCCGCACAGACGTCCAGGCCCCGGCCTCAGAGCTTTTGTTTCCATAGAATCTTGCATTTGGTAGATTTTGCATTATTTGCTCGGTCCCAGGTGTGCCCGCTGCTAACAGCTCTGAGGACCACACCTCGAGAGTCATGTTTGTAGAGTGTGGATGAGTCCCGGCTGTGCCCATTGGCGGTCACTGCAGGCAGATGACTTAGGGTCTCAGCCGGCGGGGAGAGGGGGGAGGGTATCACCTCAGCTCTGTACCGCGAATGCCCGCAGTGCTTACCTGCCCAGTCCTGTGGCACAGGGACCCTTGGGACAGCACTCCACAGCAGCATGGGCCCTCCCCAGACCCTGGCCCACATCCCTTCGCTCCCCCAAACATGGCGGTCTTCACTCTGCTGCACCGGATGCCCAGAGGCCCAGGAGGCTGCCGGGCCTGGACTTTCCTCATTTACCTGAGGGTTGAGGCTCTCAGCTGGTAGTACTCAGATATTGGAATCAGCTGAGAAGCTTCCACAACTACTGATGCCAAACCTTAATCTTGGCAATGGCTTCTTAAATATGACATCAGGAGCACCGAAAATGAAAGGAAAAATAGAGACATTGGAGTTTGATCAAAATTAAAAGCTTTTGTGCATCAAAGGACGCCATCAGGAAAGGGAAAAGACAATCCACAGAATGGCAGGAAGTATTTGCGAATCACATATTTGACAAGGGTCCAGCATCTAGAATATATAAAGAGCTCTTACAACTAACAAGACAACTTAAAAAGGGCAAAGGCCTGGAATAGACATTTCTCCCAAGTAGATGCGCAAATGGCCGACAAACACATGGAAAGACGCTCAGCATCATTAGTCATCGGGGAAATAGAAACCAAAACCACAAATGATACCACTTCACACCGACCCGGAGAGGTGTAGTCAAAAAGAAAGGCGATACCAAGTGTTGACAAGATGGGGAGAGATTGGGACCCCTATGCGGTGCTGGTGGGAAGGTAAACAGGGTGGCCGCTGTGGGAAACAGTCTTGGAGTTGCTCCAGAAATTAAGATAGAGCGACCCCGTGACCCAGCACTCGCACCCCTAGATCTATACCCAGAAGAACGGAAAACAGACATCGAAACAAAAATTCGTGTGTGAGTGTTTATAGAAGCGTTACTCACAGTAGCCAAAAGTACAAACAACTCAGATGTCCATCCGCAGATGAATAAATAAAACGTGGAGTTTCCATACAACAGAATATTTTTCAGCAACAAAAGGGAGTACTGAGTCACGCTACAACGTGGGTGAACCTTGACCTCATCATACGAAGCGAGAGAAGCCAGTCACAAAAGACTGAATATCGCGCGATGCCATTTATTTATTTATTTTAATCTTATTTATTTATTTATTTATTTATTCATGAAAGTCAGAGAGAGAGGCAGAGGCAGAGGGAGAGAAGCAGGCTCCCCGCCTAGCAGGGAGCCCAATGCGGGACTCGATCCCAGGACTCTGGGATCATGACCTGAGCCGAAGGCAGACGCTTAATGACTCAGCCGCCCAGGTGCCCCGCTTAACCGTCTGAGCCACCCAGGCGCCCCGCGCGATGCCATTTAAATGCAGTGTCCAGAAGAGGCAAATCCATAGGGGTAGAAAGCCGATTAGTGGAGGCTGGGGGGTGGGTATGGAGAGTGGCTCCTTAATGGGGACAGGGTTTCCACGTGGGGGTGACGACAAAGTTCTGGAACGAGGTGGTGGTGGTTGTATAACCTTGTGGGTGTGTTTAACGCCACATCATTTGAGATGGTAAATATTCCATCACATGTATTTTGCCACAATACAAAAATAATAATACCCCCGGATTTCCACCCCCAGATAAATGATGTGATCGGCCTGGGTGAGACCGGGCTGTCCAGCTCCCCGGGAGGTGGCCATCCGTGTGCGTGTGACACGGCGCGGCTGCGGCTTGTCCGGGGTCACACCGGACGGGCCAGGCCTGCCCACAGCAGCACGTGTCCTTCTCTCGAAGGGGTCACGGGTCTGCCCCTCTTGTCCCCAGTGCTGGCTGCTTCTTTGGCGACGAGGTAAGGGGCAGTGGTGAGTCCTGTGCACCGAGCGACACAGACGCCTCTTTGGAAGCCGACAGACCAGGGCCTGACCAGCCTGTCCCTGCAGAGTCTGTGGACGGTCCCAGGAACCCCAGGGACAGCTTGGCCTCAGGCACCGGCAGGATCACAGAGCGTGCCGTGGAGGTCGCTGGCGCGGCCACTCAGACTCCTGGGCCCGAGCCTCGCCCTGGCCCGGCCTCCACGCCGGCCGAACTGCCCTGGACCAATATTGACCTGAAGGAGCCCAAGAGAGCACCCAGCCACTCGGCCGCTGGCTTTCCAGAGACCACCAGCCTCTCCTCGCTGGGGCTCCTCCCACTGGGCTTGGAGGAACCCTATGGGGCCGATGACCACCCGCTGTGGGCCTGGGTGTCAGGAGGAGGCTGTGCCGTCGAGGCCCACGCTGTCCTCAAGTGGTTCACCGTCCAGTCGGGTAAGCGCAGGTGTCCGAGGGCCCAGCACCCCAGAGGGTGCTCCTTGGGGGGGTAGCCGAGGGAAGAGCCCTGGCCTGCTGCTCAGCTGTGGGCGGGCCGGGCGCCTGGCCCTGAGGCTCCGCTGGCCTGCAGGCCTGTCCCCCTCGGTGCAGACGCTCTCCTTGTCCATCATGCCGGCGCAGACCGCCGCCTGGCGGAAGCAGATCTTCCAGCAGCTCACGGAAAGGACCAAGCGGGAGCTGGAGCACTTCCGGCACTATGAGCAGGCCGTGGAGCAGGTGGGCAGTTCCCGGAGGCACTGTCCTTCGGCTGGCATGCACTGAGCGCCTATGGTACACTGTCCCGAAGGGGAGGTGGAGGAGAAGAGAGGCATCCATTCCTCCGTCCGCCGAGCTCGGAGGTGAAGCCATCCCTTCCAGGCCCCGTAGATTCAGGGACGAAGACATGAGTCCAGTCCTGGACTCATCCGTGCAGAACTCAGGCCCCATTGTGCTCTAGGCACAGCCTCGGCCCTGGGGACCCAGATACCAGCCTCAGTGGGAGGCGTGGACGGGGGAGGGCTGTCGTCCCCTTCCCCCCGGAAGGAACCCCAAGAGCCAAGGGGGTGTGGCGTTTGAGACGAGTGAGGACGGGGTTGAGGGCTGGCCCGGAGCCCCTCGGCTGCTGGTCAGGGAGCATCTCCCTGGGGGCTACGCATCGGGCCTCCAGACCCAGGCAGACCAGCTGTGGGCCCCAGCTTTGCCACTGACTCCCTCAGTGACATGGGGTCAGGCACAGAACCTCCCCGAGCCTCAGTTTCCCCAGCTCGAGCATGGGGTCAGAGTGCCGACCCCACAGGCTATTTGAGAATCAGGAGGGTGTGCAGAGACCACACTCGCTTGGGGTGTATGGTAGCGCCACCTTGGTCATTAGGGGGAAGCTAGGGAGCCGGGTACACACGGGGCCAGAGTCCGGGGCCCCAGGGGCCTGCCTGTGACTCTGCCCTGTGCCCCTGGGACGTGTGCTGCAGTCGGTGTGGGTGAAGACGGGGGCCCTGCAGTGGTGGTGTGACTGGAAACCCCACAAGTGGGTGGACGTCCGCGTGGCCCTGGAGCAGTTCACGGGGCTCGACGGGGCTCGGGACAGCATCCTCTTCATCTACTATGTGGTCCACGAGGAGAAGAAGGTGTGTGGGGGGCTCCTGGGGGAGGGGGGCCCCAGGGCCAGGCCTGGGACACCGGCCCCAAGGTGCTCAGTCGGGGACTGTGTCTGGCACCAGGTCAGCGGCCGGCAGGTGTATGGAGTCCCCTGCTGCAGCGTCAGCGAGCCCCCTCCTCATGGAGCCGCTGACCATCCCTGGGGTTTCAGCTCAGGGACTTAAAGCCCCTCCGCCCTCCCCGCGCTGGGGTTCGAACCCAGGCAGTTGGGTTCTCAAGTGCTCTTGTCGACATCAAGAATGTCACGAAGGCACTCGTTCATGAACTAGGCTTCCCTGCTGAGCACGCGTGGCCCCAGAGCCCACCACTCGAACCCACAGGCCCCAGGGACCCCTAGGACTGGCTCTCTGGAACCAGGGGGGCCCCCGGCCATCCCTGTCCCTCCAGCACGGCAGGGGCTCCACCCAGAGGCCCACTGTGCCCCCAGCCCCCCGGGCCCCCCTCGGCCCCGGTGACAGCCCTGCCCTCCGCCTTCCATTAACAGTACATCCACGTGTTCCTCAACGAGGTGACGGTGTTGGTCCCCGTGCTCAATGAGACCAAGCACTCCTTCGCCCTCTACACGTCCGAGAGGACGCGGCAGAGGTGGCCTGTGCATCTGGCCGCCGCCACCGAGCAGGACATGAATGACTGGGTGAGCGCACATGACCGACGGGCCGGGCTCCGAGGGCAGTGGTCCTGCCCCTTCCCGGCACTGACCGGCCCTTTCCCCGCGCCAGCTCGCCCTGCTCAACCTGTCCTGCTGCGAGAGCCGGAGGGTCCACGGCCGCCCCTCCCCACAGGCTATCTGGTCCATCACGTGCAAGGGGGACATCTTTGTGAGCGAGCCCAGCCCGGACCTGGAGGCCTCCGAGCACATGCTGCCCTGCGACCAGATGTGAGTCAGCTCTGCCCCTCACTAGCCCAGGGCAGCCAGAGGGCGGGTTCTAGAAGGAAGGGCCTTGCTGCCCACTGGCCAGCCACAGGAATGGCCGGCTGGTTCCCAGGACTCGAGTCTTCCTGGGCCTGTTGGAGGACCCCAAGGGGGACCAGAAGCCTGGCAGGGCTAGGGACGTAGGTGCCACTGAGTAGGTGCCGTGTGTTGGGGGACAGGGCGGGGGTGGCTCTGTAGGTGGCAGGGGATAGAACGAAGTCACCCGCAGGGGGCACTGGTAGCCCCATTCTGGGGCATCTGGCATTTAGGGTGGGAAGGCAGATGGGGACCCAGGAGGAGACACAGTGCTCCCAGTTCTGACCCAGGGCTTCCCCTCGGTCCCCCTGAGCCCCTGAGGACCAGGGGAAACATAGGTGAGACCGGGAGGCCCCACTCAGGAGGGGAGAGTGGATGCATGTGTCCACCCTTCATTCGTCCGTTCTTGGAGGCCCTGGGTGCCCAGCACCCGGATGGACAAGTCAGACGGCCTCCGGGGACAGTGGGCAGGACCTTGGCACACGGGAGGGTGACCCAGGTGGCACCCTGCACTCTGCACACCTGGGAAGCTGTGCTGTGGCCCCGCAGTGTGCTGGCCCGAGTCATGGCCCATCCAGATGAGATGGCCCTGCCTTCTGCCCCCACACGCCCGGCCCAGGCCCCCAGGGGCCGTGAGGAACAGGGGCTGCTGGCTCGACCCCTCACCTGCAAACCCTGAGTCTCCTGCGCCCACCCTGGGGCCGTGTTAGCTCCGATCACTGCCGGATGGGAAGCCAGGCAGGTGCCATCGTCCTTAATACAGCCCACCAATCTGAGACCGAAGAGGAGTCAAAATCGGATGTTCAGGGGAGGCCAGTGAGCCAAAGTGCTGCAGGGGTAGAAGACTGGCAAGGTGTGCCGGGGCGCGCGTCTCCGTGACCTCTCTCCGCTCGCCCCAGGTTCTGGCGGCAGATGGGAGGCCACCTGCGGGTGGTGGAGGCCAATGGCCGGGGTGTGGTGTGGGGCATCGGCTACGACCACACGGCCTGGGTCTACACCGGCGGCTACGGCGGAGGCTGCTTCCAAGGTGAGAGCGGCCTGGACACGGAGGCTGGCGGGACCAGCTCCCCGAGCCCTGCCCACAGCCTTCCCGGGCCAGTCCCTCCTCTAATCCCACCTGGCTTCCCTGCCCCACTCCGGAGCCACTGTCCCAGTGTTGACCCTGAGCCGACAGCGGGCTGACCGGTGACCTTCACCACAGCCAGCCTCCACAGAGGATGGTCCCAGGGCCAACCCTCCAGGTGTGAGAGCCCGGAGACCAGGCCTGGCCTCCAGTGTGCCTTCCTGGGCACCCGCAGCTGAGCTGGGGGCCTTGCAGGTTCTAGAAAGGCAGCTGCCAGAGCCTCCACTGTGTCCCACCCCTTACTTCACAGACGACGCCTCGACGACGCCTCAGGGCACATTGGGGTGGCCCCAGGACCTGGGTCTCCTGATTCCCAGGCCTGAATTCTAGCCCCTGAATAGGTGGGTCATGCCTTAGGGGATGAGACCTTGCCAAACCCCTGTTGGCTCCCCAAGTTCTGGGAAGCAAGGTCCTGTGTCTCCTGGGAAATGCAGGCAGAAACAGACTCTGGAGTGGAAAGTTCCAAGCCACAGCCCACATGCCCTACAGTGAGGGATGGCCAATCCTAGAGAACCAGGTGTGGTCCACCAAGACCACGGGAACTGCCCATCTTCCTCATTTGTGAGGCAGGAATTACGTTTGTTCCCATTTTACAAATGTAAGGAGATTGGGGCTGGTGGATGTTATGTGAATGTTAATAAGGATGGAGCTGGTGGGGCCCCCCACCTGCCTGGTGCCTGGTCAGTGGGAAGACAGGGAGGGAAGAGGGGCAGCCAAGAACAGGGTGTGAGACCCAGGAGCTCAAGGTGGTGTGGACAGGAGATGTAATGCGCTGTGGGTCTGCTCACGGAGGAGCAGAATAATCACGCAGCGAGAACCCCAAGCCAGGCCCGTGAACCCCTCTCTGCTGGCCCTCCCTGCCCACTCTCTGCGGCCATCAGGGCTTCAGACGGAAGCCTGAGTCCCCAGCCGGCAGCCTCCTCTCCCCCCAGGCCTGGCCAGCAGCACCAGTAACATCTACACGCAGTCGGACGTGAAGTGCGTCTACATCTACGAGAACCAGCGCTGGAACCCCGTCACGGGCTATTCCAGCAGGTGAGTGGCTTGGGCGCCAGCCAGGGGCCTGCCTGGCCCAGGCCACGGTCTTGACGGGAACACAAAGATGGTCTGTGATGGCCTCACCGTGGGGTCCCCGAGGGCTGTCCAGCTCATCTAAGCTCCAGTCCGTCTCGGACGGGGAGATCGTTCATGACCTTTCAGTGTCGCACCTGCGGCTTGAAGGATTTCCTTGTGTGTAAATATTTGTGGGTTTCTCCATTCACCCCAGTAAATCAGGGTTTGAGTTTTGCTGAGGCAGTTGAAACAGGGTGCCAAAGGACGTCCCGGAGACCTCTGCGTGGCTGTGTAGTGTCCCCGCAGAATGCCGACCTGCTTGCGTCCCCGCTTCCTCCTCTGTCCTTCGGAAGAGGGACAGGGCAGCCGCATGCTCTCTGGTCCCCGCAGAGCGTGCACACCGAGGGCCGTGGCTCCTGCCAGCTGAGCCTCATGGCCACCTGCCCGACACCATCGTGGGGGGCCTGTCGCTCTGTGAGTGTCTGGGTCGGCTCGACTCCTGTCACCAAGCACCACGCACTGGGCAATCTAAACGACGGACGTTCATTCTCTCCCCATCTTGAGGTTGGGGCGTCTAGAACCGAGCTGTGGGCAGGGCCACTTCGCTCTGAGGGCTGTGAGGGACAGTCCGCTCCCTCCCGTCTTCACATCACTTTCCTTATTTGGGAAATTTGAACTCAGCAAGGACACTGTCGTATTGGTTTAGGGCGTACCCTAAGGACCCCATTCTGACTTGATCACCTGCAAAGACCTTCTTTCCAAGTAAGGTCACATGGGTACTGGGGATAAGGCTTCACCATCTTTTGGGGGCACAGCGACCCGTAAGAGGGGAAGAGGTGGGCTCTCAGCCCTCGGGCGGGTGGCCTGGCCGCAGGGGTCACCCGGGCTCCCATGTGACGGGCGGTCAGCGGGTTGCTGTCCCCGCCCCGGGGCAGTTCCGGTTTTGCCCCTGGCCCCTTTGGAGATGCAGGTGGCCCAGGTGCTCATGTCTGTCACCAGCTGGTGCTGGCCCGTCTCTCCTCCTCCACGTCACCCCACCACCCCCGTTGTCCGCCACAGGGGCCTGCCCACCGACCGGTATATGTGGAGCGACGCCTCAGGGCTGCACGAGTGCACCAAGGCTGGCACGAAGCCCCCGTCCCTGCAGTGGACCTGGGTGAGCTCCGGGCTGTGGGGCGGGGTCTGGCGCTGGGGCCCGCCCATGCTGATCCACCTCTCTTCCAGGTTTCTGACTGGTCTGTGGATTTCAGCGTTCCCGGGGGCACGGACCAGGAGGGGTGGCAGTACGCCAGTGACTTCCCCGCGTAAGCACCTCTCTGCGTGCGGCGGGGCCCTGGCCCCCGGCCCTGCCGTCCCGGGTCGCTGCAGCCCCCGCAAGCACTCGGCTGTGGCCGAGGAGCAGACCCCCGTGTGCCCACCTCGGCTGCCGGCAGGGTTTGGGGCCAGTCCGAGATGAGCTCAGGCCCGCACCCCGGCCATACCTAGCTCAGCGTCGGGCTCAGGGAGGACCGCCATGGCTCCCTCAGCAGCCCGCTGCTGTCCCTGCTGCACTGGGGGAGGGTTCTGGGGGTGCCCTGGGCTGCTGGGTCAGGGGTGGCTTTGGGGAGCTTTGGGCCAGGGCCTGCGTCATGGGCACGGGTGCTGGAGGGAGGTGTCGGGGGAAGAGGCAGCTTGAACAAAGTGTGGAGTGAGGCCAGCGCCGCCCTGAGAAGCAAAGGGAAAAGTGGGTGACAGGTCCACAAAGCCAGGGGGCCCTGGTGGCCAGCAGGCATGTGGCACGGGTGGGCAGCAGGCCCTTCACGGGGCACAAGTCACATCCATGTGGAAGACAGAGCTGTGGGAGCCCGAGCCAGGGCCTCTGAGCAGGCCCAGGCCCGGGAATGAGGCAGGTGTCTCGGACGGGGGAACCCACAGGCGTCCCCTCCAGCCATAGCCAAGCCTCCTGGCCTTGACCCTCCCCTTGTCTCTGGGCCTCAGCTCAGCTGTTCCCCAGACGGGCTCTGATGGGCCCGGTGCCGGGGTGGGTGGGCTCAGAGCCCCGTAGCTAGAACCCCTGGTCTGGCAGCCTCCACATCCTGGCCCCTGGAGACCCTGACCCCGGGGAGACCTGAGCCCCAGAGACCCCGGCCAGGCAAGCCTCATGTCCTGGGGTACCTGCTGTCTGTGGAGCCCACTCTGTGGCTCACACGGAGGCTCTGCCCTACACAAGTGGGAAAAGAATGTGTGCACGTGCACACACGCAGGGTCCCTTTCTGGAAACTTCCACAAAGTGGTCTTGATTTTGGTTTCTTTCTCTTGCAGCTCGTACCATGGGTACAAAACCATGAAGGATTTTGTCAGGAGAAGGTGCTGGGCCAGGTAAAGATGGGAGTGACTCGGTAGCTGGGGGTGTGGGCCTGCCTCTCCTACAGGGCTCTCCTGGGCCAGTCCGCATGGAAGCAAAGCAGAGAGAGAGGTGGGAGGGAAAGAGAATCAAAGTAAATGTCAGCCCAGGAAATGCCCTTGGGCTCCCAACGCTCTCTGGTTTCTGAAGTTTGTTTTCAAGAACAAATAAGAGGAATGTCACTGGCAGGCTCTGCTCTGAGCAGGACAGGCAGGTCGGGATGGGAGGCCTGGCTTGGGGCAGGGCAGGGTGGGGCCGCCTCTCCAGGCCCCTCGTTCCTGACCATCGGAAAGGGGCGCCCACTTAGGCGCTGGGGGTGCTCCTGGCCCTCCCCACCAGGCCCGCGGAGGCCGTGTGGGCTGAAGGGCGGCCCACTGCTACCACCTGCAGCCTCCTGCCTACGCGTCCAGAGCAGGTGGCCTGCCGTAGCATCAGACCCCTGGGTTCTGCTCTCTTCCACTGTGCAGAAAATGTAAGCTGGTGACCAGTGGGCCCTGGCTGGAGGTGGCCCCTATCACCCTTGGGGACGTGTCCATCATCCCAGAGAGCCCAAGTACCGACAGAAGTGGGCACAGCATCGCCCTCTGGGCCGTCAGCGACAAGGGGGACGTGCTGTGCCGCCTGGGCGTGTCAGAGCTCAACCCCGCGGTGAGCACCCTGCCTCCGAAGGGCCACTGGGCCTGCCCACCTGTCAGCCCTTGGGCCCTCCTGGGGTTCCGGCAGGTTCTTCCCAAAGGAGAACTCTGGACCCAAGTCCAGCTGGGCTCAGGCCTCCCGGGGCCTGCCCAGGACAGTCCCTGGGGCAGGTGGACACTATGGGTGGCCCGAGGGGGTCACTAGCTCCTGGGACCTTGGGCAGGGGGAGGGGCAGAGGCTGGACCCCGGCAGCCTCAGTGTCCCCCCTGGCTCCCATCCCCAGGGCTCCTCCTGGCTGCACGTGGGCACCGACCAGCCCTTCATGTCCGTCTCCATCGGGGCCTGCCACCAGGTGTGGGCCGTCGCCAGGGACGGCTCTGCCTTCTACCGGGGCTCCGTGTCCCCCACGCAACCGGCTGGTGAGTGCTACCTCTCGAGGAGGGTCTCCGCCAGTTGTTGAGTGGGGACAAGGGGTGGCCGGGGCTGGTCGGAGCGAGGCTGCACGTGCTTCTGCTTCTGGAGGAAGGAAGACGGTTCTCTTCATGTTCAGTTCAGCTGGACAAGCGTGGAGCCAGGGCTGCCTGTGGACTGGGGCCAAGCCAGGACGCCCAGAGGCCTCACCCCCTCCCGCTGGGACCGACTGGGGGGCGGTCATCCCAGTGACGGGGCGGTCCCTCACAGCCGCCCTTCACCAGCCTTGGCCTCCAGCCCAGGGCATCGCTGGTCGTGGGCACTGCGCACGGCCTGCCCTTCGGGACGCCCTCCTGGGGTGGCCCTACATGGCCTCCTGACTGCTCTACAACCCTCTGGGCGTGCAGGCCACGCTGGCTTGTTCTTGGCTGGATGTCGGATGTCCCAACAGACGGGTGGTGGCTCGCATGTTGCTGCCCTCCACACGGGGACAGGACGTGGTGGTGCGTGGTGGTGCGTGGTGGCCCCAAGATGGATTGTCCACCACGTGCCAGGCTGGGCACCTTGGTGTCCCTGTTCCGAGATCGTCCCGTTGGCCCCCACCGTCTGGAACCTGCCACAGCCTCTGTGGGCCCTGGGCGAGGTGGGGTGTTGGGGGTTTTGCTCTGCTTGGCCCTCAGCTCACACCGGGCCCCGTCACGTGTGTGTGGCCCGGCTGGCCTGGGGACAGAGGCCGGCCACTCCTGCCTCAAGCCTGCGAGCTGCAGGGGAGGCCACGTGGTCCACGAGCACATGGGGTGGCAGGTTTGGGGTCACTGGGCCGCACCCTGAGTCCGACCTTGCGCCGCAGGCGACTGCTGGTACCACATCCCGTCCCCTCCCAAGCAGAGACTGAAGCAGGTGTCCGTGGGGCAGACGTCGGTTTACGCCTTGGACGAAAACGGCAAGTTGTCTCTGATCCTCAGTGGTCACCAGGGGAGACTAAGGCGTCCCCGAGCACCCTAGTGGGACAAGACCCTCACCAGGCCCGGTCCCTGACACGAGAGCTTTGTAAGCCACCATGAGAGGCCGTCAGCCTGAGGTCAGCCTCCGAACCAGTCCCTGTCCCCAGCTGTGTGGGGCGGGGGGCGGGGGGGGGCAGCTCTGCCCCCGGGGCAGCCTGGGGCTGGCGGAGGTCACCCGCCTGGCCGCGGGCAGGGCTCTCGCCAGTTCCCTTTTCTGCTTTCCGGCTGTCCTCTTGACGAGCAGGGCCAGGAGAAGGGCAGAGTCGGAACTGGACCCAGGGCTTCGCGTCCAGACCCTGTTCTCTGTATTTGTTTAAACAATTCCTTGTCCTCCGTTTGTCATGCGTGGAGAGCGCGACGATAGCGCCCCAGCCCAGCGGGGCGATGCCGAGGCTCAGGTGGCGTCCAGCGTGGAGGGCGTGGAGCTGGCTCCGGCCCCGGCTTTTCTCTTCCTGGGTCGGCAGGAGCCCCAGCAAGTGTGGGGACAGCCGCCTCTGTCTCCGTGGCCAGACCCCGAAGTGGGTCCCAACACTCTGGGCCCTTCTCTCTCCAGGGAACCTGTGGTATCGCCAGGGGGTGACGCCCAGCTACCCGCAGGGCTCCAGCTGGGAGCACGTGTCCAACAACGTGTGCCGAGTGTCCGTGGGGCCCCTGGACCAGGTCTGGGTGCCCGGGGGGGGCGTGGGGCGGGGGCCGAAGGCGGACGCTTGCCCTGGGGGCTTGGGGTGCTCTGGGTTCCTGCTCTGGTCTCCCCGCTGTCATCCCCACGGTCCCACCGGAGCTGGGGGCTGGGCCCTCACCGGGTCTGTGTTCCAGGTCTGGATTATCGCCAACAAGGTCCCGGGGAGCCACAGCCTGAGCCGGGGAACCGTGTGCCATCGCGCTGGCGTGCAGCCTCGACAGCCCAAGGGCCAGGGCTGGGACTACGGCATCGGGGTGAGCAAGGCCTATGCGGGCGGCTTACCTGGCCCCAGGGCGGCGTGGTCACCAGGGGTGGGCGGGAGGCCCCAAGCCCCCCGGGGGACCTTGATCTCCTGCAGTCTGGAAGCGTGGTCTCTCCCCTTGACCCCGGCAGCCGTGGGTGAGCAGGCTCTCTCCTTCCAGGGGGGCTGGGATCACATCACCGTCCGGGCCAATGCCACCAGAGCCCTCAGGAGCAGGTCCCAGGAGACAGCCACTGGTTGGAGTGGGGAGCCGGGCCTCCCCAGCACGCCCTCGAGGGCGGCCGGAGCCCCGCACGAGGCCCGCGGCCCTGTCTGCTGCTGAGGCCGCCTGCCCCCCTCACCTGAAGCAGGTTTCATGCAGGTGTGAAGGATCAAGGTTGGTAGTGAGCCTTTCCGTCTGAGCCGTTCTTAAATGTGGATCCTGGAGGGAACCTGGCCTCAGGTCACGGCCACTTCAGAGGCACTGGCTGAACCAGCCCAGAAATGTGAAGCTTTGTGGATGCTCCCACACGTGTCCCTGTCTGCAAGGAGGGCCACGGAGCGGGCTGGGGGCCCCTTCCCACCTGTCCCTCCCCAATCTGCCTGCCGCCTTTCCAGAACGAGAACCTGGAGCCTTCCAGGAATGCTGCCCCAGGGAAGCCAATTCCACAAAACCCCCAGTGTCCCCAAGCAGATGGGGTACGCCTCCTCTCCCCCCGCACAAAGAAATTGGCTGTGGGGCTCAGGGCCACTTTGCACTGTTCTGGGATGCTTTCTCAGAGCCAGACGCGAGAATACGGTTTAATTTCAGAAGTTAAGCGAGAGTTGGCAGCTTGAAAGGAAAGTCTGGGGAGGGGTGTCTTTCTCCTGGGTGGGCACAAGCCCCTGGCAGGGCTGGGAGAAGCTGTCTGCGTGCAGAACTTGCTGGCATTCGCCCCCAGCCAGCCTCCCCTACCCCGCCCCACCCCGTGTCTGATCAGGCGGTAGGGGCCGTGGGGACATGGGGTGTGCCGGCCGCAGCCCCAAGCCCTGCACGCCAGGGCAGGAGCCCTCTCTCCAGGCCCGTAGGAAGGCACCTCCCATCCTGCAGCTTCTCTGCTTTTTTTTTAAGATTTTATTTTTAAGTATCTCTACATCCATCGTGGGGCTCAAACCCACAACCCCGAGATCAAGAGCCGCAGGCTGTCCCAACCGAGCCGGCCAGGCGCCCCTTCTCTGCGGCTGCTTCTGTGATCACGGCCCCTTCGGCGAAGCCTCCAATGTGCTTCCTGCAACCAGACGCTTTGCCTGGAGGCCATGGGAGCCCAAGTGGGCCTCGCTCATCTGGGGACAAAAGGAACGGACTCCGGCCTTCCCTGGAATTCCCATGGGGGGGGAGTCAGGGTGGGGCCTGTCAGCAGAGGCTGACCCGAAGGAGGTCTCCTCCGAGGCCCCCTGCTGCAGGGCACTGGAATTGTGGAGGTGCGACCCGGAGGGGCGAGTGTGGGTTGGGGACGCTGTCCTGGGTGTTCACACCTGTCAGGTTGTCTCCGGCTGGGCACTGCGGGTTTCTTCTACAGCAGTGACCTGCCATTCGCGGTGACTCACTGTCCGTGGCTGGGCGACTGTCCTCGGGACTGAGCACCCACCGTCTTCCTGCTCAGCACCACCGAACCATCTCGATTCCTTGGATGCGTTAGTCAATAAAAACTCACACCAGAGCGCAAAGGACGTGCTAGTTCTTTTTATTGCTACCTTGTGATGAAAACGCACAGTTCCCCATGAGTGTCCAGCCTGGGGCCACAGTAGCAGTCGTGGGAGAATCTTTTAATTTTGTTTTATGACACAGCATTGGTTTCATTAGTACTCTGAAGGGACCGTTAGGAGAAATCAAAGCAGATTTGGGTCACTTAAGAAACATTTTTACCACAATTACAGCAGGGGCACTGGCCATTCAGTTCCGGGTAGGTTTTCCCACACAGAGAAGTCGCAGTTCTGGTTTCTGGGCTCCAGTCCGCGGGGATCTCGGCCTTCAGAGCTCACGCAGGTCCGGTCTGCAGGTGGGTGCGAGGCCCGGGGCTGGGGGGTCGCTGGCTTTGGGCGCCCTTGCAGGGCAGGAAGGCCCAAGACAAAGGCCGAGGGAGCAGACCCAGCAGCAGGCCTCACTGGCCCGTCACCAGACCCTTCCCCTCCCCTGCCCCCCATATTTAACACCCCAAAGCTCCACTGGGACCTTTAAGGGTCTTTTGTGATGAGGCCACAGGGGAAGAAGAAGGACCAGACATCTGGGCCCAGGTCACCCTCTGGGAGGCAGAGCGGATGCAGGTGCCAGTCTGGGACAGAAGGAGCTCTGAAAGCTGTCATCTGCAAGGTGGTGACCCACAGACCCTCAGACCACCCCTGGTCATCGGGCACGGCCTCCCGGACAGAGCCTCTGCTGGGCGCCCCCCGCCCCCGGTGCCCTCAGCTCAGTCTGTTGGTTCCTTCAGCCAGTTCGGGGGTGCACTGAGCTCTGCAGGCCTTGTGTTGGGTCCCGGCCGGCAGGGCACCCACAGGAAGCGTGGGCCCCATCAGTCCCGAGCTCCAGGCGGCCCCCGACCTCGGCTCCCATCGGCAGGATGTCCTGACCATGGACTTTCCCGAGTGGCCGCCTCCGAGGGGCAGGCCAGGAGCACCTGGGTCCCCACCTGACCATGCTGAAGGATGGCTGGGGCCAGACCGGGCCTCCCAGGGCCACCCTCCAGAGGGCCTGGCATGGAGCCTGCGGAGGGTCCAGCCAGCGTCTGGCCTGGAAAGTGAGGACCAATGGGGCTAATGGCTGTTCTGCTCCCTGCTGTCCTTGACGTTGACACCAAGCCTGGCAGTGGATTAAGCGACAGGGGCCGGGACCACCGGGGTTGGGAGGGCGGGAGGCGGCCCTCCGCTGGGGCAGCCCTGCTCCCATGCTGCTCGGGCCCCCACCCAGGAGGGGCTTGGCCCCCCAGCGCCTCGGGGACAGCTCTGGCCTCATGCCAGGCCACCCCTGCCCTCCCCACAGCCCCTGTCACTGGGGTTCCTGCCTGAGGCTGCCAAGGTTGCCCTGGCCCCTCCCCCTACTGGCTGTGGGCACAGGGATGAGGGAGGAGAGATGCCGGGGGGCGTTGAGGGCGAAGTCGCCAAGCCTGTCGCCACAGAAGGAAGCTTGGCCCGAGGCGGCCAGGGACCTGCCAAACTGCCCGGGCCCGCCTTGAAGGAGCAGCACCAGGTGGGGGAGGGCAGCTCCTGCCAGCCCAGGCTCCTTCCCACAGGAGAGCCCTGCCGGGCCCCCAACTCCAAGCAGGGCCCAAGAACACCCTGAAGATCTGTCAGACTCTGCCACTGACATGACCCCGGCAGTGACCAGTATGATGGGTGGGACGCGGAGGGAGGCAGCGACTCCCAGCCCCCCTCCCAGACCTGTCTCCGGCCCCGCAGTGCCAGGCCGCGTGCCCCTCCGCAGTCAGGGGCCCCCACCCAGGCGGAGGGAGGAAAAGGTCCGAGCCGCTCTTCCTGCCAAGGTCCCTTTAGAAGTAATTTGAGGTAATCGGATTAGTATTTCTAGGGGTTTTGGGGTTTCTGTCGGACACATGCTGAATTACACGCATCCATCATGTCGGCTTAGCCACACTCCGTGGCCGTGGGCTCTGCTTGCTCTGTGCCTCAGTTTACCCCGAATGAGGAGGCTACATCGCAGGCTGGAGGAGGACCCTCCCGGGGCCTGGGCCTCCGCAGTTACTGGGGAAACTTACCCAAACTGACCTTTTCCTGGAATCTCCCCTTGCCTCAGGAGGGAGTTGGGAGTGAAGAGAATTTAGTTACAAAGGCCTGTCCAATGGGGCCCTAGTCAATTAAAAAGCAGGTCCTGGGACCTCTGCGGAGGTTTGGGCCTCAGGCGGCCCAGAGCCATGGCCTGGACCAGGCCACTCACTGGTCTGGTCCCCTAGAGGCCAGCCGTGCTCCGCGGAGGCAGCTGAGTGTTCAGGGCAAATGGAGCCACCGCCGGGGCCCACGTCCACGCGGGGTGTCGCCACCAATCCGGGGCTCTTGGCGCGGAGGCAGCGGGGCCGGGGGGAGCGGGCCCGGCCGCCGACCCCCAGGCCGGGCGCTAGGAGCCCTCTCGGAAGCTGTGGATCTGCGTGGAGTACCTCTGCAGGTGGCCCTCGGGCTGGGGCTCCGCGGCCCCCAGCGCGCCCCCAGCCACCTGCTGCTGCTGGTAGAGCTGGTAGAGCTTGGGGCCCGGCCCGTCCAGGCCTGGCAGGCGACCGCTGGACATAGTCAGGATGGTGGAGGTCAGCGACTTGATGTAGTTCTTGGCCAGCGTGAGCGTCTCGATCTTGGAGAGCTTCTTGTCGGCCCGCACGTGCGGGATGACCTCCCGCAGCGCCTGGAAGGCGTTGTTCAGCTTGTGCATGCGCTGCCGCTCCCGCTCGTTGCTCTCCAGCCGCCGCTGGACGCTGCTCTCCCGCCGGCCACCCGGCCCCGAGGGCCCCGGCCGCCGGCGCCCGCCCTCCGCCCGCGCCCCCTGCGCCCGCGCCGTCCTGCCCCGCAGACCCCTGGCCAGCTCCAGCCCCGACCCCTGCTGGGGCCGGTCCGGGGTCCGTTCCCCCGCGGTGGCCTCTGTGTCCTGCGGGGGCAGCCGGCGCCTGGGGGGCCGGTTCTTGGTCTTCATGGCTCCAGGCTAGTTGTCCCCGCAGGTGCTGGCTCTCAGGGAGGCCCTTGGAACTGAAATCCAGAACACAGGCCACCCTGTGGTCACACGGCAGGCGGGTGGGTGCTGAGGACGCCCAGCGGACACTCAGGGCAGCCGTGCCCGTCAGCCCCTGGCTGCCCAGTGGCAGCTGCCCACTTAGTGCACAGTGACCCCAGGCCCTTTCCCCCTCCCACGTGGAAGCCCCGAGCCGAACCCCCACCCACTCCCGTTTGACCTCACGGTGATCCCTCAGACTTTTCTCTGGTGCCCCCTCTCAACTCGACATGGGCTGATCCCCGGCACTTTCCCTGGCCCCCCGCTCCTCCCTGCCCCCCGAGCTTCGGGGGCCTTCAACACTTTTCTCAGACCACCCAGAGACGTGGCGGGACGCTAGCTGGGCGCAGGGTGGGCCTGGGGTTGCCGCGCCTCCCATCTGCCCTGATGGACGGGCGCCCGCTCCAGCCGCCTGCCTGACCCGCGGCCCGCTGGATGTCACCCACGCAGGGGAGGCACTGGGGCCAGAACCGCTGCGGACATGGGGCAGCTGTCCGCGGTCAGAGGTCGACAGTGGCCCGAGCCTGCCACAGCCCCCGGTCCCACCACGTGGGCGGCCCCCCCGCTCCCACCCCCTCACCGCGACCCCACCAGGACCCGCCGCTCGGTCCTCTCCCTCGGCCCCGCCGGGATCCCCCGCCCCCACTTACCTGGAGATCCGCAGCTGCACGCGCCGGGGCTGCCCACGGGGGACAAGGACACGTCGCTTTAGCCGCCCCGGGCGGGGCCGAGGCCGCATGTAAATGAGCCCGCGGGGCGGGGCCGGGGCGGGGCCGGTGTGAGCGTGTCCCTGCCCGGCGGCGGGGGCGGGGGCGCACCTGCGGGCGGGGAGGCGGGGCGGCGCCCCCCTCGCTCCCGGCGGCCGGGGCCTGCCCGCCGCGCGGAGCCCGGGTCTGAAGCCCATTCGGCGGAGGGGGAGACTGAGGCGTCCGCGAGCCCGCGCGCGCGGAGGGAAGCCCTGCGACAGCGCCTGGCCGCTGCACCTGGCCTTGAGGTGAGGGCTCGGAACGCGAGCCGAAGCCCGAAGAAGCGCTGGCGGAAAAGCCATTTTGCAGCAACACTAGCTTCTCAAAGGGGCAGCAGCCGCCGGGGGCCTCGCGAGCCCCCCCGCCCCCCAGCTCTCCGCAGGGCGGCAGGTCCAGGGGCGAGTGGGCGGAGCCCTGCCCCGCGGAGCGCCTGCTCGGCCGCTGCGCGCGGGTCGCGGGGACCTACGCGGCCCTCGGTCTCACGAGGTCTCCCGCGGGGCCAGGGGTGCTCAGCTTGGGCTCAGACCCGGCTTCCATGATCGCCGGCCTGCCTGCCTCAGTTTCCTTACCCTTCACAGCAGCATGAACAGGTGTTAAAAGCAGCCCCTGGCTTAGGGGTTCTTCCAGGCTGACGGGGCGCACCTGCAGCGCCGTGAGGTCCCGCGTGGGCCTGGCCTCCCGCCCGTGGGCCCAGCAGGACCAGGGTCCGCGCTGACCTCGCACTTCCCCGAGGGGCTCACAGGGGTGCTCCTAGTCTCCATCTGGCCGCGGAGGGGCTCGGGGGAGTTGGTGTGACCGAAGTCGGGGCCAGGCCTGCTTGGTAGGAGGCCGTTACTGCGCTCTGGGCGGCTGGGACAGGCGAGCGAGGGCCACTGAGGGAGGCTGGTGCGGAGCGGATTAGCCTCTCGGCTTAGAGCTCAGCAGAGGCTGCATCTCAGAAGCTACAGTGCTTCCGAAACTCATCAATAAAGGCTTCCGATTACAGAAGCACCTTGAGGAGGCCCAAGCATGACATTTGCAAGTTCAGTTTTTCAGTGATTACACAGACTTCCGTGTTCTCAGGAGCGTGGGGGATGCAGGTCATGGAAAAGGGCGCGCTTTCTCTAGGGACCCAGGGCCACTGGCTGCTAGTGCCCGCGGCAGGGCAGTGCCAGGCCACCAGGCCACCAGCCCCGGGCCTCACAGAGCAGCGGGAAAACCAGGAAAGAAACGCAGCAACAGAGTTTATAAATATATAACTATATTTATTTTGAATATTAAATAGTTTTTAAATTACAAGCAATTTATTGAATCACACTATGCATCAATATACAGTAAAAATCTTACAATTTAAAAATGTACACAATTTAAACTGAACGTTCATTAGCTGTGATATTGCCGTGAACCTCTCACAACTGTGTTAAAGCACAACAGGGAAGCCGCGTGGGTGGGACTGCCCCATGGGCCCCGCCGCAGACCGGACTCAACAGGGGATGCTCGCACCGCCCGCTGGGAGGCCTGCCCGCGCTTGTGTGAGCCTGAGCAACCTAGTTCAAGCCATTTGGGTAACAGGCTGTTGGTAGCTCAATACTGTCTGCACATCTGTCAGAACTTACGCGTGCACTGAAGAGTCTCTTCGTTAGCAGCCCAAACTGGAGCCAGCCCCGCTACTGTCAGGAACATTGTTCACGAGACTGAAATCTGAAGTAACCGAGTTACCCATTCTTATTTTAAGGCTACTTCTCATAGGCTATTCTTCTGAAGCCCCGATCACTGAGCCCAACACTTGGAGCCTAGCACTGGGTTCACGTCCGGAATCGTCAGGCGATGGGCTGAGTCAGGTAAAACCAGGCGCGGCCTCCCTCGCGCCCCGGGCCCTCAGGACTGACATGCAGTAAGTCACTAACCCTACAAGTACCCTATGGAAAATGTGAATAAAGGGAGTGGTTTTGAAAGGCGTTTTACGGCAGCAAGACATACAAAGACTTTTCTAAGATAAAACCCATTTCTATAGAAACAATCACCTGTACGTTTAAAAATAGAACGAATGCTGTTTCCAATTCAGCTTCGCGGAGCTTCTTCACCCTTAAGATGAATGGCTTCTTACCCAGACGCACAGTCCAAGTTCCAGAAGGATTTGGGGAGCACTTTTATTTCTTTTTCTGGCTTATGACAGGATCGTTTGATAACACAAATTAACATCTAGCTAGGAAGGAAGTGAAAGTTCTTTTTATTACAGGATTTAAAATACGTTAACTCCACCAGAGTAGCACTAATTAAAACCTGACAGATTCCAAAGAAGGCCAGGAAAATGCCACTGTGAACCAGGTATTATCAACCTCACCCATATTATCTGGAGAATTCCACTGATTTATTTCATTGCATAACTTATTAGAACAAGTTTGGTCTGAAAACCCACTATTGGTAACCAACGTAGTAAAAAAAAAACAAAAAACAAAACAAAAAAACCCCCAAAAAACAAAAAGAAAACCTGACTTGAACAACAAAGCACATGCTGACACTTCAAAGATGGGCCAAAAATTCTCATCTACATAATTGGTTTCCCGTGTATTGCTTGAGATTTCAAAAGAACATGTTGACTCACGTGTTTATTATAAATATAAAATCTTCCCCACCATGCAACACCACAGTAAGATTTACTACTCCAACCCACCCCCCCAACTCAATGTATAAAATGCTTTCTTTTGGCAATTAATCATGACAGCAAGATAGACCTAAAATAAATTAAAATGGGAATTAGGTTGTTAAAATCTCCTTAATCATAGTGAAAAAGGTACAGCCCCCGAATATCAATAAACTTATCCCGGGCTGATTATACAAGAAGACTATATATTCTATGGATCTGCTTGACTTTTAGTCATTAAATCTGAACTCGTTATAGTTTGAAAAAACTTGTATTAATTATCACCTCTCATGTATCTCTTAACAAAGACTGATAGTTAGATGTAAAAATTCAGGAAACTCAGGAAGTCTTCACAGCAAGAAATTCAGAGTTATGACAGTTTTGGCAAAATCACCTTCTAATGCCCTATTAACTTTTCCTTGTTCAGCTCCCTGCTCACACCAAGTGGAGGGTAAAGGGGGCTCTTTCTCCATTCTGAGTTCTTGCTCTGGAAAGTTATTGCTAGTATAAAACGTTAGTGGAGCGAACTAGAATTGATAATAAAGGTCACAATTTACTTTGTAAACTCTAGCCAGCACACACAACTGCATCTTGCGCTAGGACCAGGGTCGCTGGGATTTCTATCACGCAGCCCCGGGGGACCTGTGTTACGCTGGAGTCGGGGAAGCAAATCAGCACCGAAAACATTTGGGGTGAAGGGCCAGTGTGTGGTGACCACAGACCCGACGCCCGACCCCAGTACACACGGCTTCACGGCGGACATGCCAAGCCTCCTTCAGCACATGCTGCTCTAGGCCCTGGAAACTTCCTGATGTCAAAGCAGAACTCACAGAGTGCAGAATGAGCTCAGCTTTTTATCACGAACACCCAACTCCTGGCAACGTTAGGAGGTGGCGCTGGACACACTCGGTCCTTTTCAAGGCAAGGGGAGAACGTGGTGCTTAAGCAGAAGGGGAGGGTCAGTGCAGATGAGTCCCAGGGCCGCATCCGGGTGGGAGGCCCCGAGCGGGAGGACGTGCTGGCTGCGCAGGCTCGCCGTGGTCTCGCGTCCCTGCTCCCGGCTGCGGGAGGTAGCGAATCTCCTCGGTTAGAGAGCCCGGCCGCCGCGGGCCGTGACGCAGACTGGCTCTTCCAGGAAAATTCCAGGAAAAACTCTGGACGTTATTTGAAAGCTCAACACCCAGTGCGTACAACAGAACGAACTCAGACTGTCCTCGGCAACCAGAGCCCTGCGCGGGCAGCTTCCTCCTCAGAGTTTGGCACCGGCTGAAGGAAGGAGCTACAGGGACACCGAAGGCCCAGCAGCCTGTGCTTCCAAACACTAAGCAGAGGAGCCGGCGTGACGGGAGGTGGCTCAGGGGCCACAGCAGAGCGCGGCTCCCAGGGAGAGGGGCAGGACAGACACCTGGACGTTCTGACCCGAAGCGGAGTTCTGGGGGGGAACCACCTGTCAAGTTTTACCGAAGGGTCTAAGAAAATGGGGGAGCGGGGTGAGAGAATCACACAGAGGGGCTGCGAGACCCTTCAGCTCCTCAGAAAAGCGTCACTTGCTACAAGGAACCTGCGTTATAGAAAGAGACAAACGTATGTTTCATTCGGTCAACAGAACAAAGCAGTCTTTTTGGACTCATCAAAAATATTTCCTATAAGAACAAAAAACACTAACATTCGGAATCATGTATCATTTACGAAAAAGTACCATATGTACAATTCCAACAATTCTAGACAGCAGAACACTCAAAATATTTAAACTTTACAAGTACCATGCAAAGCAAACAAACTTATTATAAAACAGAGAAAGAAATCAAACTAGTGGATAGCACCAGCTTGACCTGCCTTATTTTCCTTGAATAATTTACGATTCTGTACAATATCAGGTACTCTTAGAACACTTATCCACAGTGCAATTACAGAGAGCAATTAGTGATTTCTTTAAAAATAATAAATACGGCTCACTGGTGCCCATTCCCATCGTGCTCCTCTGGGCCCTCACGCACAGAAGGGATGCACAGTGTGGAGGCGGAGAACACCCCACATGGAAAACAACCCCGAGCCTACAGTTCCCCACACACCAGGGCAGGGTCGACGCTCCCCAAGGATGACCAGGGCGCGAGGACCTCGGGCGGGTGAGAGCGGCCCAGGGCCTCCCCCGCCGGACTGCCCGCCGTGGGCACGGAGCCAGCGCGGCTCCGTCCCGGCTGCCTGAGTCTCTCTCCTGGGCCGGGCCCACTGCAGCCGATGTGGAGGGATGTCACTGCTGGGCTCAGTGCAGGAATGCCGCCCTGGGGGAGCAGCCTGGGACCTGGGAGCGCATCCGTGTCCACCTAATCCTTTTCTCCGTCTTCGCTGCTTCCTATTTCAGGGAGAACAAGCAAAGCTGGGTTTGTGAAGTGATCGGCACAGATAAAAATAAGTGTGGACAGCATGTGACCTGCGCTACAGAAAGAGGAACCGAAGCTGGGAGTGGGGCTGCCCGCCACCTGCTCGAGCCGTGGAGCTTCCTGTCACAGCAGCACCTGCCAGACTCTGGCACGCTCTCGCGCACACATCTGCTCAGCTCACACGCCGCTCGGCGTCCGTGCTCAGGGCACAGGAGAAAGTCAGCCCCGATCTCTGACAGATCGCTAGGTAATGGGCATTATCTAATCGGCACAATTAAACAGAGCACGAACACAAATGAAAGCTCTTTATGTTTCATAGTTAGTATTTGAACTGCAAACTTCAAATCAAAAAAAATGTACCTATTAGCATTTATCTTCCAATCGGGTTATGGGGAAAAAAGGATCCATATGTTCAGATAATACCACTTCAAATGCGCCCTGCCCGTGACTTCCCACCCAGGCCTCTGCTATCACACAAGACCAAGACTTAATGGCAAAATCAATATTCCCTGGGAAGAGCCAGAGCACATTTGGGCTCAATCCCAAAATCTCGGGCCAAGTGTTTTTAAGAACGGCTTCTCTCTGGGGGAAAGAAGCAGAGATGGGCGGGGGGTGGAGGGGGTTGTGGCAAAAGGGGAGAAAATAGAACAGAAGGTGGCAGACGCGCTGCAGCCAGGCGCCACCGGGCTGCCTCGCCCCACAGGGGCCGCAAGGGGGCAGCTCGAGTAGCCCGCGGTGTGTGGAGTGACAGAGGCCTACACGTGGGGGACGTGGCTCCGAGAGCGTGCGCTCAGGACTGTGAGGGCCGCATAAAGGATTTTCTTACAATCTACTCTGCAAACACTAGGAAGGCACCAAATTAATAAGCACGCAAGTCCAGCAGGGACGGTCTCCCAGGCTGGCCCCCACCCCCTCTCACCTCCTTGTTCAATGTCCGAGTCAGTAAGGTGTGTGAGAGAAAAGCTGGCGATGTTGGCAGGAGAGATGGAGAATCTGGAATACGGCGGCGCGTGGGGCCAGCTCTGTTCCGCACTCCGGGGCGGTGGAGGCGGTGAGAAGTACTTGGATGTCTGAAGAGAAGGCTTCGAACTAAGAAGGTTACTTGTTGTCTTCGACATAAAAGGGTCGGGGGAGAAGTCATCATCCCATTCAAAGCCTCCACCTAGAAAGAAAAAATAAAAACAGCTCTCCTTTTACAATAGAACAGAGAATTGCGGGGGGCGGGGCGGGGGGGGGGCAAGCACACAGGTCTGCTCCGCAGATCAACCAGAACCAACTTGGGCCTGACAGATTGCAGAGCCGCTCCCGGGTGTCTTAAGAGTGTCATTTAAAACAATCCATGATGTTATCCTCCAAAAAGTTCACCTTATTCACAAAGCACTATTTTTTAGTTTCTTTTTAAACCCATCAGTGAAGTGAGGTACCTTCTTCATCAGTTGAGCTTTCCGAATTGATGCACCTGCTCAGGTAGGGAGAGCCTGAAGAAGGTGCCGGGCTGTTCAACTCGGGGCCACGTGCATCTCCTCCACAGTGCCCCAGCTCTTTGGTTGGGGTCTCCTGAAAAGCCAGAGAGAAATGCCCATCAGCGAAGGCCTGCTCTCCCTCCCCCGCTCCACTGTACACGTAGCAGGCCGGCACCGTGTCTGACTGACAGGGTGGGCTCTGGGCCTGGGGAAGCTGCAAGAGGAACACACAGCCCCGTCTCTCCCACCGAAGCAGCTCTGACACCCGGGCAGAATGCATGCAGCAGCTGCTGGAGGCCTCCGAAAAGTAAACAGTAGCAGGCTGGTTGGGAAAGAATGCCAGAACTCAAAGTACACCAAAGCAGCCGTGGATCTGCTGTCCTCCCACTGCCCCTGCCTCAACAGCTCCGGGCCTGGACCCAGCACAGCTCGAGATCCAAAGTGGCCACTGGGGTGGACAGAGAGAGCTCCAGAAGCCCTTTGGTTCCGGTTCTGAAGCAGGCAGGGGCTCTTCTGACCCTCGGAGGCTGGGGGCGGGGGGGTGGTGGAATTCCACATTTTCCCCCTCCATTCTCTTGCTCCCCAGCCCCGAGCAATCCTGGGGTGACAGGCACCTATATCCTGAGGGAGGTGACCTCCCTCTCCGCCTGGAGGAACTGGGATCCCAGAGAGTGAGAAGCCCAGTGCTTGTCTTCCTCTGTCCAGTGGCATGAAGTGAGCAGCACAGGGTGCTGACGAAAGCCCCAGCTCTTTAGCGGGGGGCGGGTGGGGCAAGACAACCAGAAGTACCAGGGACACAGAGGGAGAGGCTCAGGAAAGCTACCCCATCACGTTTATGAGCTCCCGCCTCACCTCCAAGCTGTGTGTGGTAGAGCTGACTCTCAAGAGCACACCAAAGCTCTAAGAACTGAACTGCAGGGTGGACCACGGCCAAGATCCATCCTGGCCAGTCGGGGGGCACATGCAGAGGACAGATTCAAACAGTACAGCAAAAGCTTTGAAAGGGGAACCCCAATCCACAGAAGGACTGTTAGGACTTGGGACCTGAATCCCAATGGGTCAATGCCTGCTAGAACAAAAACGTCAGCAGTCTCCTGAGAATCTAAACAAGACACAAAGTCTCATAACACACTAAGGATACAGTCTAAAATCAGTCCGGATACAAAGAATCAGGAAACTCTCACTGCACAGGGAAGAAGACAATCTACAGATGCCATGCCAAGGTGACACAGACGCTGGAATTCTCTGAAAGGCTATCATGAAAACGTTCCTACAAGCAAGAGCAAACGTTCTTGAAATGGACGTAAACAGACCAAAGTTTCCGCAAAAGAACAGATGACGAAAATAATAACAAAATGCCAATTTCAAAAATAGAAAAATACAGCAGCTAAAACCTAAAAACCCCATGGATGGACTCAGTATCAGAACGGAGATGACCAAGAGTGAGTGAGTTTGAAGGAGATCAACAGAAATGACCCAATCCGAACAACAATGAAAACTGAAAAAAGCCACGGGGCCAGACACAGCAGTCTGACACTGGCAAGCCAGCAGGAGGGGACTCAGAGCATGATGAAAGACATAAGACTACAGATCAAGACGCTCAGCAAATTTGAAACAGGGTAAATTCAAAGAAATCCATGCCAATAATCAAACTGCTAAGAAGAAAAAGAACTTTTGCAAAGAAAGAAATCCTGGCAGCAATCAGACATAATACTGAGAGAACGGTCAACTCAGAATTCTATATTCAGAGAAAACATCCTTAAGGAATGAGGGAAACGAAGATTATCTTGTCAGTAGGTTTGATTTAAAAAAAAAAAAAAAAAAGGAAAAAAAGGCCAAACAAACTTCTTCAAACAGAAGGGAAAGAATCCTAGAACATCAAAAATGAAAAGAGACAAATGGTAGGGACTGTCTTGGTAAACAGAACCCTATTAGTCTCCCCTTGAGTTTCTTTTATTTTTTATTTCATTAGGTTATGTTAATCACCATACATTACAGCATTAGTTTTTGATCCCCTTGAGTTTCTTAAAACATGTTTGATCACTGGGAGTAAAATGCAGAGCACTGTCTGATGGGGCTTGAGAGTCCGTGCCTGGAATATACCAGACAATGGTAATAAGGTTTCTACATTCCACATGAAATGGTAAAGTGCTGACTCTAAATAGATTGTAAAAAGTCAAGTATGTGTATTGTAATCCCCCAAACCACTACAGAAACTATACTGAGAGAAGATACACAGTAAAAAATGTGACAGATAAATTCAAAGGTAATACTAAAAAATGCTTAAATTACCACAAAGAAGACAGGAAGGAAGGAGGAAGCAAGAACCAGAGGAAGAAACAGTGAACAAAAAAGTACGCCAAAATTCAAACAAGACCAATTTTATTAAATGTAAGTGGCCTAAAACTATCAATTAAAAAGAATTTTTCAGAATAGATTTAAGAAACTCTTTGCTATTCACAAGAAACCAATGTCAACCATAATGATATAATAACACTGAAAGTACAAGGATGAAGAAAGACACATCATGCAAGTACCAATCAAGAGAAAACCATGAGTGGCTACATGAGTATCCGACAAAGGAATACAGAAGGACGTTATATAACAATTAAACAGGTCAGTTCGACCTTTTCAAGAAGATCTGTAGTCATCTTAAATGTCCATGCAGCTAACAACAGAGCCACAAAACAGAGGAAGCACAAATGAACAGAAATGAAGAGAGAGTCAAATCCACAATCGCAGCTGGAGATTTCAAAACCTCTCCCTCCCTCCCTCCCTTCCCCCCTCCCCCCCACCACAGATGGGACTCCCGGCACACAGGAAAATCAGCAGCAGTGTAGAAGAACTGAACACTATCAACCATCTAGACCTGACAGGCTCTTTCTTTCTTTCTTTTTAAAGATTTTTCAAAATTTACTTAAAGGGGGGGGGGGGGGGGAGAGTGCACACACACGTGCCTGAGCAGTGGGAGGGACAGAGGGAGAGGGAGAAGCAGGCTTTCCACTGAGCAGGGAGCCAGATGCGGAGCTCCATCCTGAGACTCTGGGATCATGACCTGAGCCGAAGGCAGATGCTTAGCCGACTGAGCCACCCAGGCGCCCCTAGGCACATTCTTTCAAGTACACATGGAACATTCACCAAGACAGACCATGGCCTGGCTCTAAACAAACCTCTCTAAGTTCAGAGGAACTGAAACCATACCAAACCTGCTCTCTGACCGTAATGGAATTGGCCTAGAAATCAATTAACAGGGGTGCCTGGGTGGCTCAGTGGTTAAGCGTCTGCCTTCGGCTCAGGTCATGATCCCAGGGTCCTGGGATTGAGCCCTACATCGGGCTCCCTGCTCCACGGGAAGCCTGCTTCTCCCTCTCCCACTCCCCCTGCTTGTGTCCCTGCTCTAAAAAAGAAATCAATTAACAGATGCAAGAAAATCTTCAGCCCTTCATTTGTAGAGAGGCTGAAGTCTGAGCTCACAGAACAGTGCTCAGCAGACACAGAAGGGCGGGAGGGTCTCAGACTCTGCCGCTGCCTGGTCCCAATCCGCAGGGACCAGCACCTCTGGGGCTACCTGTGAGCCATGGACTGTTCCAGCTTGCACCTGCGTGCTGGCTATTGCGGCCAACTGCTGATTATGGAAATTTGGTCTGT
Organism: Mirounga angustirostris; assembly: GCF_029215605.1. Lineage (NCBI taxonomy): Eukaryota > Metazoa > Chordata > Mammalia > Carnivora > Phocidae > Mirounga > Mirounga angustirostris. The sequence continues at coordinate 175,052,829 of NW_026991713.1, forward strand.
AAAGAGTAGCTAATTTCAGTAGGACTCTGTCAGCAAATCCAGAAGGGGCATCCAGGTCTCCTTCCCTTCATTTAATAGTTCCCTGTTCAAACTACATTTCTGCATATTCTTGAAACTGTAACCAAACCAAATTCCTATTTTATTTATTTATTTGAGAGAGAGAGAAAGAGAGCACGTACACACACACGAGCAGAGAGGAGAGGGAGAAGCAGGTTCCCTGTGACCAGGGAGCTTGATGTGGGGCTCGATCTCGGGACCCTGAGATCATGACCTGAGCCAAAGGCAGACGCTTAACCCAGGCCCCCCAAATTCCTATTTTTGAGGAATCATAAAACAGATTGGCGGCCTCAAAACAGCAATCAGGAAAACAAAGCACACTCGATTTCCTAACACACCTTGGAATTCTCTAATATGACAGTTTGTAGGTTAACAGGTACCTGGTCAAACAGATAGACTGTGACATCGTCAAAAAATGTCACTGCCTTCTTTTCTTTTTTCCAGTCATCGGGGAGCTGATCAACGGCAACGGTGGCCGAGGATTTCAACAGGCTCCGTAAGTGCTTCCCATCCTCGTTGCTGAGGATCACAGGCACGGGGTGCTCGGTCTCATCCTCTGACTCGGAGCTGAGGCTGTGCAGATTGAATGCCCGCAGGTCCTCGTCGGAGTCGTCACTGTTTTCGTCTTCCTCGTCTGCCTCAATGCCGTCCTCAGAGAGGTCGAGCATGCCCGACGCACCAAGTTTCCCCAAGTATTTCCCTTCAATATCTGGCTCTTTCAACTTGGGGCCCTCGGCGTGGCCGCACAGGGACTTCTCCACCGTCAGCTCTGACGCGCTGCCGGAACAGAGGGTGGCGTTTGCAAAGGCGAGGAGCTCATTGGTGTTGGTGCCGGTGGAGGTGAGCGTGCAGGGGCGCCCCTCTTGTGCCTCGAAGTCGTCACCGCTGCTTGGCTCGGAATTCAACAAACTCAAGGGACTGCCAGCCTCGTCTTCAGGAGGAGGCGTCTGCTGGGAAACATCAGCTGGTGCCGGTCCCGACATTTCTCTCAACTCCAGGTGACTTTCGGAATCTTGAGACGCAGGTAGACAAGTTTGGTCTGGCTGGCCAGGTCTGGTTTCCCGGCAACCGTCCTTGGTGCCAGGACTTTGCTCTGGGATGACTGGCTCCGGCAGGGGCTGATCCGTTACCAATTCCAAGGCTGAAGCTGAGGGTCCTGGGACCCCCTCGGACTTCTTATCCGGCTCAGAGTCATTATCTGAGAAGTAAGCAGAGTCTCGGTAGGAGCTCTGAGGGCCAGGTGCGAATGTCTGCGAGGTCACTTCTGTACCTCTGTGGCCATCGGCTGCGTCTGAGATGATGATGACCGGGTTGGGAGGCAAACTGCTATGACCGCTGTCACCCACTGTGGCCGTCTCTGAGGCTGCGGTGCCGTCGGAAGCAGGGTGCAGAGTCCATTCGGGGGACTCCAAGTTCTCGGTCTCGTAGCCACTGTCCGCAGGCTTATCAGGGGGCAGGAGTTTCTGAGGCGCATGAGAGCCTAAAGAACCCAATAAAACTTCATGGACATCCACTGAATCCAGAGAGTCTGGGGTCTCCACAGACTGTTCTGAAGTCGGAATGGGTGTTGACAAGCTGTCTTCTAAAAGGCTGTCTTGACTGGTTGAGTCTGAGGAGAGGGCAGACACCAAGCCCCCCTCTTTTGTAGCATCTTTACAATGCAGCTGACTCAAAGTCTCCACAGCTTCCACGTTTTTCTCCAGCAGACTGTTGCTGTGATGGTCTTCTGAAAGGGGCTGGTTTTGTAAGTTCTGTCTCAATTCTGGAAGATTACTTCCTATACTCACCTTATTGGCAAAAAGGTCATCAACGAGAACTGAGTCACTTTTGGTCAGTCTCAAGGCCTCTGGACTTTGGTGGGTCAAGTCATGGGACCTGTCGCAAATGCCGTGTGGTTTGGCATCAGTTGAGGGGATCACAACTGTGATGGCCACAGAGTCTGGACTGATTTCTTGGTAGAGACAGTCTTCCTGGACACTGACATCTGAACATGTGGGTTCTCCCTGCTTCAGGAACATATCTGGAGGTACGTGATGAGGTGTTCTTTCTGTTTCGAGAGAGGTAGGAGGGACCTGCACTTCCGGGGAAGACTGTGATGAGGTGTTCAAAATGTTGTCCTTGAACACGACACCTGTGTCTTTACCTTTTGCGCTTATGTTTTCCTGCAACAAAGAAAAGCCTGGTTTATTTTCAGCAAACTTAACCTCAGGATCTAGAGAACTTCTGCGTGGAGTTTCTAACATTGTTTCAGTGACACCAGCGTTTTTAAGTTCTGTTTGGAGATCATTTACATGTTCTTTGCTAGACAATGAGTCTTTTAGTAAGTTCTTCTCTTGAAGAAATAAAAAGTTTTCTGACAATTCTTGAACAGTCAGTGGATCAAAATTATCCTGGTGCAAAATGTTTTCTGATAAGCAAAGAGGCTCACAGTCAAAAAGCTTACGGGGCTTTTCTTTCTCAAAGTGGCACGTTGTTACGGACTCTCTGGAGGCATCCAGACTTGAACTTAAAGTGGTCGGCTTCGAGTCCGTTTGAACTCCATTTAGTTCCATTAAGTCAAATATTTTTTGGTGCCTGGGCAGACCATCTGATTTGTCCAGATCATTAAATATACTGTTGAAGGGGCTCTCAGGGCCCCTGGGAGCATGGACATCCTCGGGGATGCTGGAATCTTTGGGGTCTGTACTGCTTTGGAAGAAATCCTCATCTGTACTGGACTCCTCAAATTCCAGATTCTTGAGTGTCAGAAACTGGGACGTCTCATCACTTATCTTCTCTGGGTTATCCATCTCGGTTGTGAGCAGTGCGGGCGGGTAATCGAGCTCCAAGTTGCTACCACTTTTTTCTTCCAACTGGATATAATAGTCGCTTCCAACAGAAAGGTTGTGGGCATCAAATACAGGAACCACTCCAGGGGCCCCACGGGGGACATCCTGGCCACTGTCGTCTTGTTTCCCCGGCCCAGGATCTGAAAGTGAACTCTCAAAAACTTCAACTGGGAAGAAGATGCTTGTGTAGGACAAGGCTTCGTCCGGGGCACCCCGACTGTGCTCGTCAAAGTGGTCATGCTTAGCCGCCTCCCAGACATACTCAAAGCTCAGGCCCTGGCTGGTCTCAGTCACGGTGAGGACCTCCTCCATCTCGCGACCAAGCCGATCCCTGGCAAAATGGTCGAGAATTGGGAAGGCAGCATTACTTGAAGTGTCTCTGCTATTTGTATTTGGTTTAAGAGCATTCCACTGTTGTTCAAAGTCAACTTCTGAGTCCCTTTGGCTTTGCATCCGCAGGTAGGTGAGCAACCTATGCACGTCCTCGGCCGCTGGTCTCTTGTCTGGCGACAGCCAGCAAAATTGCAAAACTTCATACCTGAATGACAATTGAGAGGTAATTAATGGATTGATGATAAATTGCTTTATTCATTTTTTTTTTAAAGATTTTTCATTTATTTATTTAGACAGAGAGAGTGAGAGTAGCAGAGGGAGAGAGAGAAGCAGACTCCCAACTGAGCAAGGAGCCCGATGCGGGGCTCGAACCCAGGACCTCGGGATCATGACCCGAGCCAAAGGCAGACACTCAACGACTGAGCCACCCAGGCGCCCCAATGGTAAACTGCTTTAAAATAAGAAAGGACTTCACAAGGACTCCTAAGCCAACCCAACATCTCAAAAGTTTCTATGCTATGACCACTGTCAACCACATGAAGCAGCTCAGTTCATGGTGAAAGAGGAAATAAAGAAATATAAAAATATAAAATCCTAGCTCTTTGTGTTCCCAGGACACTTCACGGTATTGGTGTCTGTCATTTGTTTTTCTAGTGTGTATCCAGTGACTTAGCCCCAGAATTTAGAAACAGTTTTCATAACATTTATTGTTTAAAAAGAGGGAATATACAACACCCAAAGAAAGAGACAACAAAACATAAAATGGAGTTACCCACCATCTATCAGAATAAGGCTGCTCCAGCTGAGGCTTAGGGAGCTTTGTGTCTCTCTCTCGAATCACCTGATTGAGAACATCTAAGTTGGAAAGGCTGGAATAAGGCTGAGCAGCATTATCAAAAAGCTCCCAAAGTGTCACACCCAGGGACCTGTGGAAAAAAGAAAACAGTTATTTCTTCTTCCCTTTATAGATGTCAAATTTTTCAGCACCAGTATCTTCATTTGTACACTCATTAGTGACTTTACGAACAAGGTGTGTACTGAAAAGGTACACAGATAAAGACAACTCTTTAACGTGATTTTTAAAAAGAGGCATTTTCAAAAAAATGAGGACAAGTATGCCTCCTCATATTTACGTATTTACTACGGAGTACTCTAGAAGTTTTGGCCAATGCAAAAAAAAAAAATTAAACAGATAACAGGCACAATTATAGAGAGGAGCTAATGTGACTGTCAACTTTAAATTCAAGAAATTATTTGAAAGATCACAGGGCGCCTAGGTGGCTCTGACGTTAGGCGTCTGCCTTCGGCTCAGGTCATGATCCCAGAGTCCTGGGATCAAGCCCCGCATCGGGCTCCCTGCTCCACGGGAAGCCTGCTCCTCCCTCTCCCACTCCCCCTGCTTGTATTCCCTCTCTCACTGTGTCTCTCTCTGTCAAATAAATAAATAAAATCTTTAAAAAAAAAAAAAAGAAAGAAAGATCCTTAGAATTATTTCAGAGTTCAGCGAGATGGTGAAATACAAGATAAATATCCTGAGGTGGACAAAAAAAAAAAAAATCCCATTCACAATAGTAGTAAACACCAGAAAATATATCAGAGAAACCTTTATATAAACAAATAATCTCTTCTTTGGTGGATCCACACAATTCCCAACAGTGTGGGTTTGGTTGCTATTATGAAGGGACTTCTTGCCATCATTCTGCCACCTTTTTTGTGTGTCTGCCACCTGCCCGAGCCTCTCGATGCCTCCAGGTTCTCGGCTGTTACCACAGGCAGGAGGGAATGCCCCTTCTTGGTACCCATTCCGTTCTCTCACGCCAAGGGCTCTGTTGCCATGGAAACGGCCTCTACAGCTCAGATGTACACTTACTCTCCACCTCCTCTGTGCAGTCTCCGGGTTTCTATCCCAGCACGAGCCTTTGGTCGTGTAGCAGCATCTCCTATCACTGCAATGGCCCCTAAATCTGGCTGACCACCTGTGTCATCTGGGAATACAGAGGTATTTAGGACCCACCCCCAAGAACTCTCAGTTGGTAGATGCAGGTGTGGCCTAGGAAACTGTATTTAAAAGTTCCCTAGTGATTCTGACATCCAGCCAGGTTTGGGTATTAATGGTTTACGTGACTTGGATCACTACCTCCAGAATGCTTGTTTGAATAATAAACTGCACTGAATGCGTAAGTCTATTATTGGACACTGCAGAGTACAATACAACTTATGAGTTAATTTCTGTATGCTAACTTCACAAGTCAGTGAAAAACATCAGCATATTCAGTATCTAAGTTGAGAAATCACTTTTTTTTTAAGATTTTTTTTTTATTTATTTATTTGAGAGAGAATGAGAGAGAGCAAGCACAAGAGAGGGGGGAGGGTCAGAGGGAGAAGCAGACTCCCTGCCGAGCAGGGAGCCCGACACAGGACTCGATCCGGGGACTCCAGGATCATGACCTGAGCCGAAGGCAGTCGCCCAACCAACTGAGCCACCCAGGCGCCCGAGAAATCACTTCTATCAGAGGAAATAAATGGACCCAAATTTCACAACTCAATTCAAGAAATAAAACACTTCTTTTCCCTGGCACAGACTTGCCAGAGGCAGAGGGTCGTTCTGGGTACAAAAAAGTTTAAGACACTATCGATGACGTTAGGGAGTTTATAATTTAACTGAGGAAAATAAGACATTCACATGAAACACTAAAGACCACAGAGATAGTATATAATTAATGGCAAAATGAGTGTTACCGCTACCATGCTTGGTGTGATCTTGGGCATATAACTACCTGTGTCAATTTCTCCAAATCCCTGATTTAACTCACTTCCCCTCCCCCATTCCCAAATCAAAGCCCTCTCCAGCCCCCAGCCCACCCTGTTCTTCAGAGAACACGAAGCATGGGCTTTCTCAACTCCCCACTCCACCAATCCTAGCATCTCTATGCATCGCCTACTCATCTCCTCCGGCCACAGAGAAAGATGAGACACGTCTCCTCCTCAAGGTCTGTCCCTGCCCCGGAGCTCTCTACTCTACCCCGTGCAGTGTCCTCCAGGATAACCACCACCAATCACTGTCACTGGTCCCTAGCTATTCAATTCTTCACTTTGTACTGACTCTTGCATCCTTGAGTACCACTGGCCTCTCCCCTCTGGGGAACAAAAGGTGTCCTGTAGTTCTTACCCTCTTTTCCACTCAACTCTCTAAGAGCGGCCCCTCTTGTTCCCCCTGGTACAGGGCAGCGTGGGCCCTGCCTTGGGCTGCAGCTGGCACCACGGCCGGCCCTGCCACCAGAGACTTCTCAAAGTGTTAGCAACAAGGGCTGGGCTCTGTCTCTGGGGACACAGGCTAAGTTTGCAGGTCCAACACCCTGCTAGGAACAGTAAAAATAGGGATAAAGCATACAAAGCATCTTTTTAAAGGTATCACAGATGGGCTAGCAGGGAATTGCCAGGAAAAACTCCAGAACTTGAAGAACTAAGGAGAATACTAAACCACCTTTGAGCTGGTGCTTTTGCTGAAGCACAGAACTCGGGCTTTTGTGGTCTTGGTTTACGAGGCAATGCGGGTGCTGGTAAACAGCCCTGGGCCTGCCCAAGCTAAGGGGAATCACAGAGACACCTCCTCACAGTGAGCTTAAACCTGCCCCTGCTGCCTCCCTCCAGGAGCCTGAAAGGCAAGGTGACTCAGCACTGAGGCACGGTGAGTTAGGGTACGTGTGTATGACTGTGTGAGTGTGTGTGTGCGTGTGTGTAAGGGGGGTGTGGTCCCTAACAAGCTGTAACCACAGAGCTGATCCTTGATTGCATTTGCAGCCCAAATTCACAACACCTGAGTGTTCAAAAAAAACCTTAAATCTGAATATGTGAAGCTCTCTTACATGGCAGGACCCCCTGGTATCCAGCACAAGCGAGTAAGTGTGGATCCTCTCTGGAGGAATGCTCCCCAATTCTAGGTTTCCAAGATCCTCACCCCAAGGAAACAAGGCACCATCAAGAACCAGCAAGACCAAATCCACTAGGACTTCAGCTACCAGAATTATCTGATGCAGATCATAATCCAGTTGTTTTAAAAACACTGGGATATGTTTTAAAAAACCAAACAGATTTCCTAAAACTGAAAAGTCAATAGCTGAACTATATAAAACTTAATAGAGAGATTTAACAGAAGAACAGACACAGCTGAAGAGAGAATTTTTAAAAAGAGAAAGAATTAGTGGCTGGAACACAGGTCTCAAAATTATCTAGAGCGTGGCCCAGAGTCAAAGAGATAGGATATATAAAGGAGAGATGAAGAGACAGAAGGCAGAGCAGGAAGGCATGACACATGTCTAAACGGACTTCCCGAAAGAGGGAAATGGAGCAGAGGCAGTATTTGAAGGGTAGGCCTGAGAACACCACCAACCTATAGATCTGAAAGCCAAATAAATCCCAAGCAGAAAAACATAAGAAATCCACACCCATACACATCATAGTGAAACTACAAAAAACCCCACAAAAAACAAAGAGAAGAATTTAAAAGCAGCCAGAGAGAAAAGGTCACATTACCTTCAAAGAGATTAGGTAGACTTACGGCTGACTTCTCAATAGCAACAATGGAAGCCAGAAGACAGTAGAACCATCTCTTCAGTATGCTGAGAGAAAGTAACTGTCACCAAGTAAAAATATATTTCAAAAATGAGGACAAAATAAAGGTATGTTCAGACCTACAAAAAACTGAGAGTCTGTTACCAGCAGGCCCTCACTATAGGAAATTCTGAAGGACATACTTCAGACAAAGGGAGAATGATCCCAGATGGAATGTCTGAGATTTAAAAAAAAAAGAAAAGAAAAAAGAAAAAAAAGAATGAAGAGCAAAGTGATTTAATTATGTGGATAAACCTAAACAAAAAAGTGCTAAAAAAAAAAACCCCAATAATAACGTCTTGTGAGGATAAAAGAAAAAAAAATACCCAATAAGATATAAGTGTGTGTGTGCATGCATGTGTGTGGTGTATAGTTAAACCAAGTTAAAGTATGTTAAAGTATCCTGAGGTCCATGTACTGTTCAGAAAGAGGGTCAAAATATGAACTAATATTAGACTAAAATAAGTGGAATACACATGTCATAACTTCTAGGGTAACCTTTAATAGTTAAAGCATAGGACTAGTGTATACAACTCTCAAACTAACGGGAAAAAGCAGTTAAAAAAAATCCAAAAGAAGGCAAGAAGAGAAAAAGAAAATAGAAAAAGCAGGATAATAGCACAAAAAATATATATATAAATTAAGAAAGCTGTAACAGAAATCGTTAGTCAAAGACAAACACATTTTTTTCAACTTTCATTAAACTGATCTCCTATAAATTACAGTATTACATATTGGTCCAAACGTCTTTCCGTTTTTTCATTTACTTTAATAAATATTTAAAATGTCTATTATACTGCAGGTCTTACAGGAGGCAAGAAAATAGACCAGTTTCCTGCTTTTGTGGACCTTATTACTGTTGAATGGGTAAGAGAAAAGTTAATTATATCATCACAATTGTGATAGTTGCTATGATGTCAAAGAATTGTCTTTACCTCACCATCAGGCACACCTGTGTTCCTAAATCTTATTCAGTTATTTTTCTTTAAGTACTCAAGGGGAAAGAAGTGAGGACTTTGCTACACAAAAGTCTAACAGAATGGTAAATCAATACCTACCAGATATTACTATACTTCGTTTGATCTGCAGTTAGTAGTCTGTCTTGAAAGCTGGTTACTAATTCTGGAGCAGTCCATCGCAGAGGGAAAATTTTTTTATCATCTGTTTCAATATAATCCTCCTGTGTTGTTAGAAAGCATACAGAATTTTAAATTCTATTAGTCTTTTAGTGAACTCAATGATTTAACACCAGGTCATTCTCAGAAAACACATGCTGAACCCAAAAGACGTATCAGAAAAAGAAGTGGGCATGAAGAGAGATTTTCTGGGCAGAAGATGGGTGAGGTTTTCTCTGAAGCCTTCTGGGCTTCGTGAGCTGCTGTCTGAGCCATGAACGCTTGCTCAGTCAGCCTTCCCGGAAAAAGAAGGTACTCCACGTCTGATGTACAGAACAGACTCTGAGCAAAACATCTTTTAAAATATGCTGGGCCTTACGCCCCGAGTAGGGCAGCAGTGCCTAAGATTAGGGACTGGCTTCTAAGTCCATGCTCAACCATTTACAGCTCGCTACCAGACTCTGGGAAAGCAACAAATATGCTAAGCCTTTTTCTTTATCTGTAAAAAGAGGATGATACAATACCCACCTCCGTTTACGGTGAGGATTAAAATAGGTAACTGCCGGCAACGACTTCATGGTGCCTGGTACATAGCAAGAGCTCAAGACACTAGAGCGACTATGCAGACAAATAACCAACTTACATTTGCGTAATGTATTTTAGTTACAAAGTACTATGAAAACATGAGCCCTGTGGTCCTCACGAGAACCCCGCAAGACGGAACAGGTATGATCCTCGTGCCGCTCTGTGGATGGCGTGGAGCCAGGACAGACAGTCACATTCTGTGCCCCATACCCTGCTACCTCATTCAGCTGGGCTACAAAAGAACACACGAAAACCTCACCTACTTCTTAGCTTGTTTGGGGATGTATTTATGGCAGAGTTTAAAAAAATCTAAACTGCAACCTTCCTTTTGAGCCAGAATTTTACTGGGGACATGTTGATATGACATGTACAGTGCATTTTATACAGGTGGTAATGATTACTGCCCATGTGTTCATACTAAAATGTGTTATGCACCACCAAGCTGTATTAATTACACTGTGTAAAAATCTTATTTTTAAACAAAGCCTTTGGAAAGCCGTCACAAAACCTCAGCACAGAGCCACCGATGTAGACAAACCACACGTCAGAAGCCAACACTGCTGTTACGATGACTAGAACAAACCATTCTCCAAAAAGGCAACATAACCAAGATTCTTAACCCCCTCTTCCAAAGCCGGGGTGGCATTCTGTGATATGACCACCTCATGACTATGAAATTAAATCAACTTCAGGAGAGAACCTTTAAACCTTGGCTTACCTTGTACCTGCTGAATCCTATTCCATAATCTCCCACTTTCACATTCAGGTCCGAGGTAAGAAAACAGTTCCGCAAGGCTAAGTCACTAAAAGCAGAAAGAGTGAAGTGAACACAAGGATAAGGGGAACCTGCAAGCAGGACACTGTCACCCCAAATTGCTATGAACAAGGCTTTCTCTATGAAGCAGAGTGGTGTGCTGAGCTCCCTGCTCAGTAATGTTTTAAAATTCTTTTTTAGGGGTGCCTGGGTGGCTCAGTTGGTTAAGCATCTGCCTTCAGCTCGGGTCATGATCTCAGGGTCCTGGGATCGTGCTCTGCATCAGGCTCCCCAGTCTGCTTCTCCCTCTGACCGTCCCCCCTCTCATGCTCTCCCTATCATACCCTCTGTTTCTATTTATTAAGATTTTATTTATTTATTTGAGAGAGAGAGAGACAGAGATAGTGAGAGAAAGCACAGGTGGGGAGAAGAGGGAGAAGCAGGCTTCCCACTGAGCAGGGAGCCTGACCCAAGACTGGATCCCAGGACCCTGGGATCATGAGCTTAGCCAAAGGCAGATGCTTAACCCACTGAGCCACCCAGGTGCCCCTAAAATTATTTTTTAACGGAAAAAGGATTATATATCATATTCTTCATTACTAAATCCATGGAGATGATAAAATTTTTTCTTACAAGTAGTAACTGCTAAAGCAAGGAACCTGGATGGCTCAGTTGGTTAAACGTCTGACTTGTGATTTCAGCTCATGAGTTGTGAGACTGGGCCCAGCATGGGGCTCCACACTCAGCAGGGAGTCTGCTTGAGATTCTCTCCCTCTGCCCCTCCCCATGCTCACCCGCACTCTCTAATAAATAAATAAATCTTATAAAAAACCAAGTAACTGCTAAGATTAAAAACTGACCATATTTGTACCTTCTGCTGCATCAATAGCAGATTTATGTCTCATTTCCTGGTGTTTTGAGAGTGATCAAGAGGGGCACCTAGCTGGCTTAGTCAGTTAAACGTCTGCCTTCGGCTCAGGTCATGATCTCGGGGTCCTGGGATGGAGCCCTGAATCAGGCTCCCTGCTCAGTGGGGAGCCTGCTTTTCCCTCTCCCTCCGCCCCTCTGCCCTGCTTGTGCTCTGTCTCTCATTCAATTTCAAATAAATAAAATCTTTAAAAAAAAAAAAAAAGGATGGCCAGGAATTTTAAAATACTATGAGCTAAAGTGTCTGAGTAATTTTTTACAGTAACTTGTATTACTTGAGTAATAGTCTAGTGGTAGTCTATTTAAGTAAAGGTGAATAAAATTACAACTTCAAGCACCCCAAACTAATCTACATTATTGAAAATATTAATTTTTAATGTATTATAAGGAGGCCGCTTCTAGTTACTTCGCTTTCTTACAAACCCCACCTCTCCACAGGGAGGTAAAGAGCACATTTTCAGGACTTACTGAAAACAAATTACATAGGTTATTTAAGAACAGGTTAGTTCTCAAAAACACATATGTTGAAAAGTAAAATCTACTTTTTCTGAAGGAACCTTCCATATAGACAACAGAGTAAACACTTTGGATTTCAGTATAAGCCCCCCTTTTATCTTTCAATCTTTTTATCTTTTTGATCATCCACTGGCATAGGAATTAAAGAGTCCACTAAATTAAAGTAGAAAAGTACAGCCCATTTATAGTTTCAAATCATAAAGTTATCAAAAACTTTCTGTAGTCCAAAACTCAGAATGTCTTGATACGATTTTAGAAGACAAAAGCTTAAATTAATGATTAAATTCTTAACTTTCAAAGACTTTAATTTCTGACGCTTACATGCCCGGAACAGGACCATGCTGATGACAGCAGCAGCTTTGGCTGATGTAACTCAGTGACAGCCCGCCTGGTACCTAAGGACCAGGTACCTAAGGACAGCCTGCCTGGTACATAAGGATCCAATCATATGTTAATGGCTAAGATTTATAAAGCACTTACTCTACACCGGGCATTTCTCTAAGCTCTATACACGTATTAACTCATCTAATCTTCACAAGGAACCTTGGAAGTGGATAGTCTCATCCTCCTCATTTACAGATGAGGAAACAGGCAGAGAATCAAAGTAACTTTTTTGCCAGGGCTGTAAAGCCAACAAGACGCCGTCCCCCTGCAGTAACCATCAGCAACAATGCACCAGCAATTGGAGCGTTGTCCTGGGCGTATGGCTGGTCCCCGACGAACACGTGCTGATCTAGACGGCCAGCTGGTTCTATTCAATCATCTCCACACTGTGTTTACTAGCGGTAATTTTCACGGGGCTCCCCTCAGAAGCCTTCAAGCCTGTGGTGTCCGGGAGCAAGAGAGAAACTTCCAATCTTAAGAAGAAAATTGGTCTCCTTTTTGGAATGAAGGGAGGCAGGAGGAAGGCAGAAGCAATACACCCTTCGAGGGCAGAGAAACGGAAATGCTTTCCGGCAGGCGACACTGTCCACTGGACCGACAGCTACAACAGGACGGTGCCGCGGGTTCTACCAACAGAGGCTCTGTCACTGAGCACCACCGATGGGCATTTCCAGTCTCTAGAAACAGATCCTTCTTAACCTTCCCCAAGGTTAAGAGTCGAGCAGTCCTTCTGCTAAGAGCAGAATTAAAAGCTGGGTGTCCCAGCATTCCAACAGGTCCCCGTGTGTGTCCCCTGCAGGTGGGCAGCGGCCTCGGCACTTGGCGCCTTCCCCGCGGGCCATCCGAGCAACCAAACTGTAGGCAACACCTGGGCTGCCCTGCCCCCTCCGTCCTCTCCTCTCTCCTTCCACATGTACAGTGCAGGTCTTTAGACACATCAAACATGAAGGTTATGGAAAAGATGAAAAATCACCTAAGCAAAAGGCCATTGGTTTTCATTGTAAAAGGCACCCTAAAACTCTAACACAATCCAAGTGATGCTCTCAGGGGAGGGAGGAATGCTTCTCCTCACCTGAAATCCGAAGCAATGAGGACCCAGACCAGGGTGGGACTGGAGGAGCTTCTTCTAAACCTGCCCCCTACCTCCACCCCACGCATGCGAGCACCACACACAGCATGGGGGGAGGGAGGGCGGCGCGAAAGGTCAATGTGGGGACTCATCCTGGCTCCACTGCTTAGGAGCCGTGTGACTTGGGGCAAGTCATTTAACATATCCGAGCCTCAGTTTACTCAAACGGGTGCGCTGTAAGAGCTAACTCACAACGTTCTATAAGGATAAAATAAAGCAATATATGAAATGTTCTCAGAATGTTAAAGTGCTATCCACTTCTAAGATAATGATATAATTTGATTCAAAATTGGTAAAAGCAAATATTCTCTGAAGCCCAACACACAAAGCTAAAGAAGAGAAAAACACAAAGGTGTAACTTAACAACAAAGGTAATACTTGACGTCAATGGCTGCTTTTGGTCAGGAAACACAAACATACCCAGTATATTCTTCCTTCAAGTTGAAAAACAGGTCTAGTGGTGAGGCTGCCAAACGATCCAGCTCTGACGGCCTCTGGCTCCGTCCCCTCGGCTGGCAACAAGGCCGTCCATCGCCCCCGCTGTCAGTGATGGCCTCGGCCGTGTGAGCGGGGCGGACAGACGTGGGGAGTGGGGATCCACAGATCTAAAAGTTCCCCATCCTGACTCACAAGGAAGCATCACTACTTGTTCTCAGCTCAGCCAGACTGGAGTTAACCCGGCCCCAGAATGACTGCTCGACTGGAAACAGCTCAGGGAGGTGCAGCCATTTTCAAAATCATTCACACCTCTCTTCGCGTTACTTATGCTTTCGCGAGCAAGCTGAATTCCTCATAAACAGAGGCACCACATGGGAAGCAAAATAGCTGACACTTACTGCTGAGTATTCTCCTAGGGCGTGGCATACATTATCTCAAGTCCTCTCGACAACAGCACTTCAGGATAAAGATTATCCCCATTCATAGAAGAAAAAGGTTCAGAAGGATTAAGTAATGTGGCTTATCTTGGTACAGTTAACGAGAGGTGAATTAACAACTTGAACCCCTGATTTGTGCTTTGCTCACCAGATCGCTCTGCCCTTGGCAGTCATGAAAGTTTAAAAAAAAAAAATCACTAAGAGTTTTGAAGAAACTGCTACTTCTCACTTGAAGATGGGACACAGCTCAGAGCGGTACAAGCTCAAGACGAAAGCCAGAGGACTCTGGTAAGGGCACAAAGGACGCAGTTGTAACTGCTTTTGCCCCGATTTATTAGGTCAGTCCTTGCTAGTTGAACGAGACTACATTTCCCGAGTGCCTCCTGCACGTCAGGCACCTGCTAGGCTCCAGGTCTATAGAGGGCACTTGCTCTGGGAAATTCTGGGCGGACGCCGAGGAGAAGGTCTGTGGCTGGAATGTGGGCCACCACTGCTGGCCTGGGTTTTGAGAAATGGTGATAAAACGGGGACAAAGCCTTCAGTTCTGTTTTCTCCAGGGCTGGGCCAGAGCTGACACTGAGCTGGACAGTCAGGCTTCTATGGGTCTCAACCTCTGGTTATGGCTTATCTCCTCCCTGTACATGATTACAAGACTGGACGAAACACATAGGGATGGCAGAAACAGAGGCTGCCAAAGAGGCTGAACTGCAGGGCAGGGTAGAAGGAGAGGAGGGAGTAAGCTCAGAGAGCGAGCAAGCATCCCAGAAATCTGCATACGGGTCCCTCTGAGTCTTGTCTGAGGCCAACTCCTGAGCTGCGTACGTGTGCGCTCTGGAAGATAATGAGGCTGACAGGACACTCACAGAGCTGGGAAGACTGGTCAGCGTGGAGAGACTTCCCTCAACAGCCTGGTGATACCCCTCAAGGTCCTTAAGAAGAAGGTTACTCTGACGTAAGGCAAGGGATCCCCTAGGCCTGTCCTAAAAGCGTTTTACACCAAGATGGAGCTGAGTGCCAATTAACTGACGCTCTTCAAAGTGGTAGTTCTCACACTGGGCGTGCACTGAAATCACTTGGGAGGCGAGTGAAACGCAGTAGGCCTGCAGTGGGGACGGAGGTACCCCTCAGACAACCCCCAGAATCCAAGCCCGGCCTAGAAGGCTGCACTGGATCAGGGCTATAGCACTATGCCATGGATCCCAGAACATTAATTTTCCCTTAAGACCTAGGGTCATCTAGAAAACTGGAACATTGAATACTTTACTTACCCCTGATGATTTTAAGTTGATGGCGAGGGTCCCGAGGCAAAGCGGCCCTCCACCCGAAGACCCCCCCGCCTTCATTTCCCCCCTGCTTTGTCCACATGCTCAGCCTGCAGCTGAGTTCCTTCCCCGAGGGCACAGCACAGCCAGCCCAAGCCTCCAGCTCTGTCCTCTCTACTAGCCCGGCCATGCGCACGCATAGGCTTTTTGCATTAACTGGGTTACAGGAATACTAGGCTTCTTCTAAGGCTTCCTCAAGAGCTGCAGTTCTTTCTTTTTTTTTAATTAAAAAAATGTGTTTTGTTTTTTTTTTAAACTATCTTCCTCCCCCAGTTCCACCCATTCCAGGTAACATGTATTAACAAACCGGTAGGTATGATCTTTCTGTATTTTCCCACAGGCATAGTGTGCACACAAGAACACACAGATGCGGGGAGTAAGGAGCATTTGCTTTACGCAACATTATGTCTACCTCTCCACATCTTTATTTCCCACCCAACAACATCACAACGTGGAAATCCCTCCGGGTCAACTAGTCCAGCAGCTCTACATCTTTCCCTACGATAGCTGTGTGGTATTCCACAGTGCGGACGGCCTCAGGCTGGTTCTCAGTCCCCCCATGAACGTTTACTTTGTCGTGTTTATTTTTTTCATCATCGCCTCAAATGCTGCTACGACAGATCATTCCACTCCATGTCCTTAAGTTCCGGTGCCTCTCTGTCCTATGGAAGTGAGTCTAGCAATGGGAATGTGTTATTTTTTAATACAGTTATTGCTCTAATAGCTCTTCAAAAACTGGTCATGATTTATATGCGATTCAGGACAGAAACTTCCCCACATCCCTACCAGCAACAGATGCAGCGGTTCCTTCAGCTCTGAGGTTCCATGCCTTTAACCTGCACGTCCCTAACTTCCGAAGGGGATCCCCTTCCCATCTGTCTCTGTCCGTCTGTCCAGGGGCTCATCGTCCTCTCGCCAATCCACCACATCTGTCTGGTGTCGCGAGTGGTCGCCCTGCGGCTGCTCCTTGTGTCGGCAGCTACACCTTCCCAAGTCTGTCGTCCACTCACTTTGCTGTGGTGTCTGTTGCTACGCAAAACATTTAATTTTTACAGAGCAGTCAACCTTCCATGTAATAGCCACCCGTTATTTTACAGCTCCTGGGTTTCCCACCTCAGTAAAGGAGGGCCTTTCTAGTTAGGCCTCGCTCATCGCTGGGAAACACATACAGCCTTCCAGAATTTTGCCAATATCACATTTATTTCTTATACCTTGATTTTCACATACGGGACGGTGCAGAGGTCCAATGATTTCCCAGACGGGTAATGAACTGTGCCCGCATTTAACAGGGAAGCCATCTCTTCCCCACTGACGGGAGTTTCACTTTTGCCATACGTTCACTTGCTCTATGCACTGTCTACTCTCCACCAATCTGTTTCTCCATCAAAACCATACTGATCTCGGGCGCCTGGGTGGCTCAGTCGTTAAGCGTCTGCCTTCGGCTCAGGTCATGATCCCAGGGTCCTGGGATCGAGCCCCACATCGGGCTCCCTGCTCGGCAGGAAGCCTGCTTCTCGCTCTCCCACTCCCCCTGCTTGTGTTCCTACTCTCGCTATCTCTCTCTCTGTCAAATAAATAAATAAAATCTTTAAAAAAAAAAAAAAAAACCATACTGATCTCTATCCCAGGAGTTTGCTGTGAGTTCTGATACCTCGTAAAGCAAGCCTCCCTTTCTGCCCCAACAATTCACTTCTTTTTCATACTCTACTGGCTCTTCTAGACACTTATTTTTCCATGTGAAGCTAAACATAATTTTTACCCCCTCCCCCCCACAAATCCTGTGAGGATTCTTACTGGGATTGTTTATAAAGTTGCTGTATTAATTTTGAGTTAACATGAGTGCCTGGGTGGCCCAGTTGGTTAAGCGTCTGCCTTCAGCTCAGGTCATGATCCCAGCATCCTGGGATTGAGCCCCACATCAGGCTCCCTGCTCAGTGGGGAGTCTGCTTCTCTCCCTCTGCCCCTCCCCCAGCTTGTGAACTCTCTTGTTCACTCTCTTTCTCAAATACATAAAATCTTAAAAAAGATAATTTTGAGTGAACTGACATTTTTGTATTGTCTTCCCACCATAAAATGGGGTACATCTTTCCATTTGTTCACATGTTTTATGTCCTTCGGTAAGACTGCACAGCTTCCTTCACACAGTCCTGTGTCTTTCTCACATTTATTCCCAAGTAATTTATAATAAATCATAATAGATAATTTTTGTGGCACTGGTGAAAACGGAATGGGGTTTTCTTTGCCCTCATTTCCAGGGAAACTTTAGTATAGCTATAAGCAAGCTACAATATATTTCCTAATTTAGTTTTGTTTTTTAAAGAAACTAGTACCTTGCTTTTTCTAAACATACAGTATCGTGTCACCAGTAAAAAACGGTGACCAGTGATTGTTTAGGGTAGCTTGCTGGCTAAGAGTGAACAGTGGTCACGCGGGTACTCCTCAAGGCCGTGGCCACACAGGTCTTCACCACAAGGCCCACGCTGCCCGCTGGAACCTCTGTGCACTTAGCTCATCGCAGTGACCTGTGGTATCTCACTGGAGCCGCTAAGGAAGGCTGACAGGGAAAGGACAGGAAGTCCCAGGCTCTCAGCCAGAAAGGCAGAATGGTGTGGAATGTAGCATACCGGCAGCTTCTGCTGTTTACACGGCCTTCATGGATGTCACATGTAAACTTCAGAGATGCAGGCTACCTAAGACCCAGGCATATGTCTCCTCTTAAACAATAAACAAAAATAAAATTTAATTGGGGGTGCTTTACTAGATCAGTTTCCAAAATAGCAAACAGCTTTTAGTTGGACGTGTGGGCTATTCTATTTTCAACCAACACAGAAAGCCCGACTTTGAGTCAGCCAATAAATATTCTGAATTCCGATTTTAAAACATGCTAGATTGCTACCATCAAAAAAAAAAAAAACAACTTAAAGCATAAATTTTGCCCCAAGTGGGAATTTTACATAAAATATAGCTACTTAAGGGGCACCTGGGTGGCTCAGTTGTTAAGCATCTGCCTTTGGCTCAGGTCATGATCCCGGGGTTCTGGGACCAAGTCCCACATCAGGCTCCCTGCTCAGCAGGAAACCTACTTCTCCCTCTCCCACTCCCTGTTTGTGTTCCCTCTCTTGCTATCTCTCTCCCTCTCTCTGTCAAATAAGTAAATAAAATCTTTAAAAAAAAAAAAAATATATATATATATAGCTACTTGAGAGAGAGAGAGAGGGACGCCTGGGTGACTCAGTCGGTTAAGTGTCTGCCTTCGGCTCAGGTCATGATCCCGGGGTCCTGGAATCAAGTCCCACACTGGGCTCCCTGCTCAGTGGGGAGCCTGCTTCTCCCTCTCCTTTTGCCCCTCGCCCCTTGTGCTCTCTCTCTCTCTCTCTCTCTCTGACAAATAAATAAAAGAGACAGAGGGAGGGAGGGAGGGGGACAGATGCCAATAGTTTAAAGAATGTTCTTTACCTTGAGTTTTTGTACCTGGATAACATCCAAACCATGTGATTTAATTTATCATCTTTATTTGTTGTAAAGCTCACACAATTCTAAATTAAGTAGAACTTTAACCTATAGAAACTCAGAGGAAAAGAACATTTACTCTGATGTCTTTGCCAATTTTTAAAATACAGTAGCAGGAACATACCTGAGCTTTAAATGCAATTTCTAGCTGCCTCTGAGGCCTTCACGCTGTTGAGTCTGACATGACACTCTCTCTAAATGCCCCAGCCTCCAAGATCTAAAAACTCCTAAACCACCTTTTAGAGAATAATCTGCTGTGTCTTACAAAAAAGTAACAATACAAATGTGCTGGGTATTAACCTGTTAGAAGAGACTAAAAAATGAAATCCAAGATTTCTCTATTATAAATAGATATTTACATTTTGAAGTTTCGTGTAAGGGATTCTGCCCCGTGCTTGAAGAAACCCATGATCTTTGGGGTATTTCATAAAGCCCTTTATCAGAATGACTTGCTCACTATGCATGTCAAATAAGATACAGATGTACGGGGAAAATGCTAATAATTTTCTTTCCTCCCTACCCTGAAACAACACTGAGAATTTGATAGGGTACTTTTCCACGTCTGTTCTCACACACACACAGGCGCACGCGCCCTCACACCTCTACAAATACAAGCAGGTGTTTTATTTTAAAAAATGGAGTCACACTATAAATATATTCCTGTGCAACCTACCTTTTAAAAAACAGACTAAAAAAAAACAAACCAAAAAACTTCATAGCCCTTAAAGTCAACACACACAGGTGCTCCTTTTCAGCTCTTCGGATCATTAAGAGTTAACTTATTTAATTAAAGTCAAGTAAAGAGAAGCTGGTTTCCCTGGAGACCTGAGAAATAATTTCAAACATATTTTAAACATAAATCAGAGCTCAGAAGGCTGGAGGAGAGTAAGCAGAAACCTCCTTTTGGGTTCACAGAACCATTACCTCAGACAGGACTCCAAGCCCTTTGTTGTTTTAATTACGAAATTACATCAATGGTCTGAGGAGCAAAATACAATGTGCTCGAAGAGCTGCGGCTATTCAAACGGGACTAGGATGGTTTCTGCACAAATGCGTTACACTGACCGCTGTGCTGGCCACACGCAACCCCTGACCACCTGCGACGGCCCCGGGGGGCGGGCGGGGGAGGGGAAGCCGGCCTCTCGGGGCCGCCCCACCGCTGCTCGGCCCTCCACGAAGACAGGCCGCCAGCCTACCAGATCCTCTCTCCCTCACCCAGGAACCTCGCAGTTAGAACCACAGCCTGAAGCTGACACGAACGGGACGCACAGAGAGATGTCAGCAGGGAGACTGGCACCGTCTGCTCTCGGTGCTGAGCCAACTTTTCACGTTCTCTGAAATTCTGGAGATGGCTTCTAGACCTCGGGCCGTATGAAGACATTCTGTTCCCTGGTATCGGTTTAACCGCAGCCCAACTCCACCCTCATCCCGACCCTGGGACATGCAGGACAGCTTCGACTTATCCGCCCTCCGGAGTCCTCTGCAGAACCTCGACACCACGGCGCCTCCTCTCCTCGGGCGCAGCCTGGGCGGGGAGCGCGGCGCGGCCCGACGGACCCACCTGTGCAGGAAATGCAGCTTGTGCATGGCAGCCAGGCCCGCTGCGATCTCGCAGGCCATCCGCTGCAGCAGCATGGTCTGCGAGTCCCCCCTCATGTGCTCTTGCTCGTTGCGCAGGTAAGCTTTTAGGTCACCCTGCAAAAAGGAGTCCAGGTCAGCTCCCAAAGGGGACGAGGTGAAAGCCCTGGCAACCCAACAGGCGCCTTAGCTAATGTTAACTATCAAGGTTGTTTATTAGAAATCACTTAGATCTGACCTTGATAAAGAATCTAATTCGAACAAGTTCCAAGTTACAAAGAGTAATTCCACCCAAAAACTTCAAAGTACAGAAAACACTGTTACCTTTTAGGATCATTCTAACTATTAATATTAGTTTACCTTTAAACAAACTAAGTATTAGTTTATATGAACACATGTAAAACAAAACAGTAAAAATAAGATAATTTTTCAATGATGCACAATATAAACTAAGTGCAGAGGTATGGAAGTTTCCCAGTAACTAATGATATGGTGCCGTGTGCACTGCCTTTAAGGATCCTAGGAGACACACGGTCAGAGAACATTACATCATGAATGCTACCACCAAAGCACCTGTGAGCAACGGAGAGGGAGAGAACCAAAGGACACTGGGTGGCAGAGGAGGGAAAAAGCACGCGGAGTGCTGGCCAAGTCTCTGCCAGCCTCCCTAGGGCCCTGTGCTGCCCAGCCACTCTGAGGAAGAACATTCCAGCCCTCCAGAAAAACTCATAAAGTTACGAAGCCTGCTCAAAGGAGGGCAGCATGGACAGGAAAATGAACAAATTCACACCCGGACACCCGAAACGCAAATGCTGAAACACAGAGCCCTGCAGGCACTCCTGCTGGACTTCCCTGTGCTCCCCCTGCTTTCTGCCGGGACTTTAACTCAGGACCTTATGTTTTGGGGGAATATACGTTTAAGGAAATAAAATCTTCCACATTCTCCTTATCACGTGAGTAAATATTTATTGATCTGACTCAATTCCAAACTAAAGCTTTATATAAATGGTTGATACAATTTAGAAAGCAAGCCAATAGCTTTCAATGTACATTATACCTGAGTCAAGGAAAGACTCCAACTAAGGAAGAGAATGCATTTCTTACCACTGTTAGGAAAGACAGCCAATTTATCAAATTCTTCCCAGAGTAAAAACCTTAAAGCACAATATCGTGTTACAAACATCTGCCGACTTTCAATGCTAAGCACATTACAATGTAAATTCTAGGTCCACTCCAGGAATCCTTCATTCCCAGTTTCAGGGATTTGTATATGAATGATAATGTTGAGATTCATAATCACTGACACTGGAACTTCTGAGCAGTGTGCCAAGCTCTGTGCTAGGAGCTTCTACACTCGTTGCCTCAAATAATTCTTGCAATCTGAAACACTTCCTGGATGTAGAAATGAGGCCCAGGGAGGAGGTGAAGAAGCGTGCACAAGGCCACAGCCAATAAAATAAAAATTTCTATTTGGCTTAAAAATAAAAATTGGTCTCATTATAGTAAGACCCAGATTGATATTATTATCAAAATTATCAAAATTCTTTGGATAATAGTTGTTCAAAAAGGAAATCTGTAAATGTAATTACCAGATTACATTACCAGATTACACTCCTACTTCTCAGTTTTACCAACCTGTCAAGAAGATCCTACTTAGGGAGGCAGATCGAATCAATTTATTTTATAAGAATGAATGTAAAATAACTTAATGTCAACCCCATGGATTTGTCAGATTCTCCCAAACATAACGGAACTTTGGCAGGACAGGGGGGTTATGGTGGGGGTTTTGTGCCCTCAGGACCCATGTCTCCGACCTCTTATTTCCTCCCAGACATGATGCTGGAATTGCAAGTTGCTCCAGAAAAGAAACAGACCCTTTCTTGCCTTTTAAAAACACATGCCCCTCCCTGCTCCACAGGAAGCCTGCTTCTCCCTCTCCCACTCCCCCTGCTTGTGTTTCTTCTCTCGCTGTGTCTGTGTCAAATAAATAAATAAAATCTTAAAAACAACAACAACAAAACACACGCCCCTTCCCGCCCCTGCCCCGCCCTCGCCCAGGCTAGCCTCTACCCAGCGGTGGGAGTGGTGGGAATAACGACGATTCTCACAATAATTACATTAACCTAAACAAACACCAGCAACAAGCTCCAGGCCTACAGGCTAATGGGATTTTCAAAAGATAGCCCATGCGGAAACTAAATATGAAAATAAATAGTTTAAGTTTATTTACCTTACCAATGAAATGGCAACTTAAAGCCATTTGTCTACCCCTCTCCTGCAATATCCATCTAAGGAAAAAATTACGCTCACACAAAAGCAGCATTATGGTGCGCTGTATCTGGCCAATTCGCAAAACAAACAAGCTGCTGGCAAGCACTGAACACTTCGCAAGTGACCTTGGCCATGAAGGCAGAACGGCAGAGTGGGTGTAGTTATTTTTCAAGATTATCTAAAGCACAGTTTACCCTTGGACAATGCGGGGGTTAGGGGCACCGACCCCTGAGCGGCCGAAAATTGACATGTACCTTTAGACTCTTCAAAAACATAACAACTAACAGCCTGTTGGTGCCCAGAAGCCTTACTGAGTAACATAAAGAGTCACTTAACACATATTTTGTCTGTTACATATATTATATACTATATTCTTAAGGTAAGACAGGAAAAAGAAAATGTTAAAAAAAAATCCTGCGCTTACTGGGAAAAAACGGCGTCTAGGTGGACCCGCGCAGTTGCAACTCATGTTGTTCAAGGGGCAACTGTATACTCATTACCGCTCACTATGTTAAGAGGTCTTGTCTCCCCAATAATTCACTCTCCAAATTTCACCAGGAGGTAAAATATAACAGCAGAAGGGGATTTTGCTTAGGAATGTTCATGCTCCTAATGTTTCGAGCTTGGCAAAACTAAAAGGCTCTCCCCACCCCCCATGACGGAGCTGAAGCTAGCAGTTAGCACAACCTCTAACCTGGGTGAGGAGCTAACATCAGTGCGTGAGGAGGAGCCTGATCACGGTTTCTCCTGGACGGGACTTATAGTTTGTGCAGGACCCAGGGGTAGTTCTATGTTCCAGAAAGATCCTCAGAGCTCTCCTGGTACCACTGTTAAATCTTCTTTAAGGTTTTATTTATTTGAGAGAGAAAGAGAACGAGCGGCATGGGCAGAGGAGATGGAGAGAGAGAGAGAATCTCAAGCAGACTCCACACTGAGCACAGAGCCTGACGGGCTCAATCTCATGACCCTGAGATCACGACCTGAACCGAAATCAAGAGTCTGGCGCTTAACCAACTGAGCCACCCAGGCGCCCCGGTACCAGTGTTAAAAGAAAAAAAAATCAGCATATAAGCTTTGATTACAGTAAAAAATGTTTATATTAAATACTAAAATATTTACTTAGACTTTAATACTTCAGACTCTCCAAAAACGTTCTATTCATTCTATCCAAAACAGACAAAACTGTATTGAGATATCTGGTTTATTTTATGTTTCAGTGGTACTTAATGAGTAGACAGGGATTACTACTTTGGTCCCTTATTTAAAGAAAAGAATCATGAAGAACAGCAATGTATTCTGAATCAAAGTATACTTTCTTTTCTGCAAGTCTTAAAAATTTCTCAGACCCTCCCCAAAACCTCCCAAAAAGACTCGAAAAGAAACATGTATGACGCTAGATGGCAGCAAAGCGCCGCACCAAACACTCTGAGGGAGCAGGGACTGGGAATGGCCTCCTGCACTGAGTCACCCAAAGACCTTCAGAGGGACCCTCACACGTGTCCTCTTGACTTCCAATCCAAACCGCCACAAGGGCTCTAGCCAGCTTTCTGCAGGGCACTGAGAACAATGAATTAATTTCATCATAATGTAAAAACTCAACAAGTCAAGAGTTCAATAACTGGAAAATTACAGTCATTTATAGGTTTAACAGGATGACTTGGGGGGGAAATTTATGATTTGTAAACAAAAATCTGAATGAAAGGATGCAAGGCGGGCATGAAGAGCCACATACTCAGTCCCCGCCGATGAACGAAAATGTCCACATCAAGCTGAATGTCCCGAGCACCTGTCTGGTCACCCCCCGCCCGCCCCGGGCCTCTTTCTCAGCACGCAAGCCCCCACCTGCCAGTGTCCACACCCTGACACACCATCTTCTGCTGTTACAGATTATTCACCCCTGTACCCAAACACCCCCCAGGTCAGTCCAACCAAGAACCAAACAAGCCTCCCTCCGCCTCCACACGCCCCTTGCACTCGCATCCCATTTCCCTCTTCCCTCCACAGATGAACTCTATTCTGGCTGACTCACCCTCCACTCTCTCAAGACCACCCCCCCCCGCCCCCACGCTCGGCTGCAGCTGCCCCCACGGCGCCCTCCCACCGCGTCTCACCAGCACAGCCAAGGTGGAGCCCTCCCTTCTCTCTCCACCTGTCTCCCGGTCTCCTCCTATTCTCACTTGGCAGGCTTTCCCAGCCCTGGGCTGGATCTTCCTCCTCACTGATCTGTAGGTGCCGGCACAGCCCAGGGCTCCATCCTGGTTCTTGTCACTGCGGACACTCCTTTCCTATCCACCGCATGGCTTTAAAAATCATTTCTAACACATTTTTCAGGCTCAAAGCCCTCCATCCCCCGAGCCCCAGACTCATCCTCCCAACTGCTGACTTGATGCCCTCTCCTGGACGCCCTAAGGCGCACCTCAAATCTAACAGGCCTGATACGTAACTCGCACAAACTGCTCCATCTCAGGAAATGGCATCACGGTCTTCCCAGTAGATCAGATCAAAACTGAAGACCTCATTCTTGGGTTTGCTGTCTCTAGATTCCCACATCCAACCCCTCACCAAGTCTATTTTCACTGAGAGCCAGGGCCTCAGGGCCCAGGGCCACAGCCAGACGTGCAAAGGGGGAAGCCACCAGCAGGGCCCAGGGACCCCCTCTCCACCCAGGTGCCCACGCCCTCACTGTCAAGCCTGATCACGGTCATCGTCCTGCGGTACTAGTGTCCCCTCTACCACCCCTGGGTTAGGGACACTGTCCACACGCACCTCTGTTCCCCTGTAACTCCATGTCCTCTCTTCTACATGAGCTCTATGGGGGCAGGGACGCGTCATTCATCTTCGTATGCCCAGCACCTAGAAGGTTCCCTGGTGCATGAGCTTACTTAATGAATATATTTATAAATAAGACATACCCATTAACTAGGCATCTTCTGTACAAAAGGACAATTCTAAACCAGAGGCTCCTCACTGGTGGAAAAAATATATACAAGCATTAAACCACCTGGTATAAAAACGCACAGAATAAAATCAGGCCATCAGTTAAAATCCCCACTTTGCCATTGGTAATTATGTGACCTCAGGCAAGTCGATTAACCAGATAAATAAAGAACAGAAAGCGTGGTGCTAAAGCCAGACAGACCTGGGTTCAATGAATACCTTCATCTCTCTCAGCCTCAGTTTTCCAATCTGTAAAACAAAACTACTGCCACCCATCTCACAGGGCTCTCAGGACCCACGAAGGGAGTAAAGGACAGCCCCAGGCCTAGCACAGACAAGCTAGAGCCTTCCCTTCCTTAGGCCTCTTGGTGGGCAGCGGCCAAGGTTCCTTTGGCCCCAAGAGCCCATGATTCCAAGTGTTACCAACTCTTGATGAGAAACGGAATAAAGCAAACCCCACAGAGGAATATGCTGCGCATGGAGAATCCCAAATGGACTGCTTTCCCCTTCCCATGTGGCCACTGCTAATTCCTCTCAGAAACTCACTCCCTGCTTTATCAGCTGACTATCATAAAGGTAATGTGCACCTGACATCAAGAACGCTCCCTTGCAAAGAAAATACCATCTCTTGCTTCAGGGTCAGGTGACAGAGTCAAAGAAACCGATGACTCTTCAGAAAGATTAAGATGGAACAACGTGGCTGTCACCTCAGCCTGCAGTCTGGGCTCCAGAAGGTCTGCCTCTGGTTTTCACCCTTCCAACTGATCTTTCCCAGCAGATGCCAACCTGCTTCTCCAGTCTCCACACCCCTGCGGGGCACTGCGAGCTCGTCCACCCAGCTCAGGCCAGTCAGGCTAACACAGGTCTATCCAATCACTCCTGCACACTCCAAGCAAACACCTTCTCCAAAGCAAAGCCTTCTGCAATGATCCTAGTTAGAACTGCAATACTTTTTTTTTTTTTAAATAAGCTCTATGCTCAATGTGGGGCTTGCCCGTGTCCCGGAGGGCACCACGCAGGAGCGGGATGACTCACCTCTGCGCTCCCCGGGCGCTGTGCACAGCCCTTTGTACTTCATAGGTGCCTGGCACACTTCCGCTGAATGAGCGAGCCTTGCCCCCAGAACAATCTCCTTGCCTGGATATTCATGCGAGAGCACTGTGTACCTCCCATGGCAACAAGTTATAGACAACCCCCTGCAGCCACCTCTCCCTCCGTGAACGTTGCGCCATCGGCATTATAAACTGCTGGCTGCCATCCAGCTACCGAACTCACTCAGAAGAGCTTTCATTTTCTTTCACAAAAATTCCAAGATAAAGCGCTTTTCAACAACAGACTGGTAATTCCATCTCGCAAGAATTACTTAAGTGCAAAAATATTCTCTCCCTTCTATTTAAAAGACGTTATCACTGAGTATGATCACTGCCCCGATGACGACTGAAAAGGCCAATGTTCATTCAATAGCTCTTGACCTACTAAGAACATGTGAAGATAGTGGTGCCTTTCACTGTGGCTGCAGCTGCTTATTACCGAGCCTGAGCTATTAACCCTCAGTCCCCTGGATCCTTGCCAGTGGGCCGTTTTGCCTTGGATGACGCCCCTCTGCTCCGGATGGCCTATTTCTGGGAGGGTTGTGGAGCGTCCAGGCTGGGAGCAGGGCTCAGTGTTGAAGCGAGGCTTTGGTGTGTCGGGGGGACATCCCTGCAGCTGGGGGCCCTCTTTGGCTCACTGGGATGACGCTACCTGACGCTTCCTGCCACGTGGCCACCGCATATACTGAGCCCGGACAACTGGACTTCAGAGTTGGGGACCCTGCCAAGGCCGCAGCGCTTGCTGCTGCTGAGCCTGCTCCCGCCGAAGCTTCCTAGGCCCAGAGGTGATGAGCACAGAACTGTCCAACGGCACAAACGTGAGCCCTTGCTGCTGGGCAAGCTGGGGAGTTCCCTGGGTCAACAGGCTCTCCTTGGATGGGAGACTGGGCACTCCAAGCACTGACTGCCAGATTCCCCAAGGGCACAGGGGCATCCTGCTGGCATAGGTGACACGAGGGACAGCGCCTTCACTAACAGTAGGCAATCACTGACTTGGGTGTGCGCGGTAAACAAAGCATTACCATCTTAGCCATTTGTAAGTGTCCAGTTCAGGGGCGTTAAGCACCTTCACACTGTTGTGCAGCC
This sequence comes from Mirounga angustirostris, assembly GCF_029215605.1. Lineage (NCBI taxonomy): Eukaryota > Metazoa > Chordata > Mammalia > Carnivora > Phocidae > Mirounga > Mirounga angustirostris. The sequence goes on from NW_026991713.1 coordinate 175,080,738, forward strand.
ATCCCCACCGTCTGTCTCCAGACTCTTTTCATCTTCCCAAATGGAGACTCTGTCCCCGTTACATACTCAACTCCCCATCCCTCCCTACCCAGTCCCTGGCACTCACGATCCCACTCGCTGTCTCTGTGAGTCTGCTTTAGGTTCCTCGCGTAGGTGGAATCATGCAGTATTTGTCTTTTTGCGGTTTGGCTTATCTGAGCATAATGCCCTCAAAGTTAATCCATGTTGAAGCAGGTGCCAGAATGTCCTTCCTGTTCAAGGCTCAGTAATACTCCATTGTATGGACAGACTCTATTTTATTTATTTATTCATCCACTGATGGGACACTTGATTGCTTCTACCTCTAGGCTACTGTGAATTATGCTGCTGAACACGGGTGTGTACATATCTCTTTTGAAGTGCTTTCAGTGATTTTGGATAACATGTACTTAGAAGTGAAATCGTTGGGTCAGATGGTAATTTTATTTTAATTTTTTGAGAAACAATTATTGTTTTTAAAGTTTTACTGTTGGGGCGCCTGGGTGGCTCAGTTGTTAAGCATCTGCCTTCGGCTCAGGTCATGATCCCAGGGTCCTGGGATCAAGCCCTTCATTGGGCTCCCTGCTCCACGGGAAGCCTGCTTCTCCCTCTCCCACTCCCCCTGCTTATGTTCCCTCTCTTGCTGTGTCTCTGTCAAATAAATAAAATCTTTAAAAAAAAATAAAGTTTTACTGTTGATCAATGTACCACTGGGCAGTGCACTTAAATACAAATAGCTATTAACTCTGCACTGCTAATGAAAGCTGCTGGTGGGGGTGAAGGCTCTTTCCACACATCTAGCCTTCAGGAGTGGACACTCCCCATTATGACTTAGGAGGTTCACATAAAATATGTTTCAAGAAGTCGTAACTGTTAATTCTGGAGAGCTGTATGCATAATCTTCACCCCAAAATACGAAAGCCAGTACAACTTTAGCAAGTTAATATTCTCTGAATACTCAGTCTAAGTACTTGGAGAATATGCATTTAAATGGGAGATCTAAAAAGTACTGGGGAAAAATTTTTATGAAAAGAATGTTAACAGGGGCGCCTGGGGGGCTCAGTTGGCTGTGTCTAGCCTTCAGCTCAGGTCATGATCTCAGGGTTCTGGAATCAAGGTCCGCATCAGGCTCCCTGCTCAGTGGGGAGTCTGCCTGTCCCTCTCCCTCTGTTCCCTCTGCTCCCTCTCTCTCTCAAATAAATAAACTCTTTAAAAAAATGTTAACAAAAAGCATGTAGTTATTATATTTATATAAAAACAATGTATAGTAACAAAGATAAAAAGAATACTCAGGAATCTTATTAATTATGGGTTATCTATGATCATCGTAAAGGCGTTGTTTGTGTATTTTGTAATGTTTTAGAGTTTCTTCATAAAGTGGGTTAAACTCCTAGTTTGGCCCAAAAAGAATAGGTAACTTTGTGAAAAAATAAATTAAAATAGCACTAAAACTAACCCATCACCTGAACCATTCAGAAGAAACATCAAGCTGAGCATCCAGAGGCCTTGCCCATTCCAGGAACAACAACAACAACGTCTAATAAAACTTCCAGGAACGGACAAGGAAGGTGAAGAATAGGAAATACCAGTATGTATGAGACAGTTTAATAAACCACCTTGATTAACCCAGAAATGTGGTATTTCAAGTAGATACGCTTCCTGCCGCATTTCTGTTGTGTTCACTCATGAAGACTGTGGTGACTCTTACTTATAAAAAATATCAAGAGCTTAAGGACCCAGAAAAGCCAGCATGAAGTGTCTCAGAAAACGAGAACTGACAGCAGACTGCTCAGCAGGGAGCCTGCTTCTCCCTCTCCCACTCCCCCTGCTTGTGCTCTCTCTCTTCCTCTCTCTCTCTCTTGCACTCTCTTTCTCAAATAAATAAATAAAATCTTTAAAAAAAATCAAGACTCCAAAAGAAGGCTAGCAAAAAAGCAAAACAGGTAGGTAGGAAAAATAATACAGAATAGGTACATAAAATTCCAAGTATCTCATAAATATAATATACATAAATGGAGTACATGTTCCATGTTAAGTGATCAAGACTGACAAATAAATTTTTTTTTTTTTAAGATTTTTATTTATTTATTTGAGACAGAGAGAATGAGAGACAGAGAGCATGAGAGGGAGGAGGGTCAGAGGGAGAAGCAGACTCCCTGCTGAGCAGGGAGCCCGATGCGGGACTCGATCCTGGGACTCCAGGATCATGACCTGAGCCGAAGGCAGTCGCTCAACCAACTGAGCCACCCAGGCGCCCGACAAATAAAATTTTAACAATAAACTATTTACAGGTGATATAAACCAGAGAAAAGGACTGAGAGAGATAACCAGGAAAATTCTAACCAAAAGAAAGCTGGGATAACTATATTAGTATCAGTAAAAACAGACTTAATCCTTGTAAGGCTTAAAAAGAGCCCCTTCATAATTACGAGAGCTTAAAATTACAACATGTTATATATCAATCCTAAATGTGTATCCCTGACTCAACATTCAAAGGAAATACAACTAGAATTATAAGGAAAATCCATAATCAGAGCAGATTATAATATGCCTCTCAAAAATGGATAGAACACACTCAGACTCCTCCATCAATGCCCTCCCAAATCAGAAGCATAGAGGAGATTTAAACAACCTCATAAATTTGACCCAAAAGGAGCCATACAGGTACATTTGTATAGAATACCAGAATATATACTCCCCCCACCCCCCACAGCACCTACAGATATTAAAAAATACGTTGATCCTAGGGTGAAGATGAATCTAGCCTGGGAGAGAGCTGCAGCTGCCCCAGAGCTAATGCATAAGATGAGTGAGAACCACTTTGCTCTCATCAGTCACTGAGATTTGGGGGTTACTCTGATAATCCAATGAAAGCTAATATAGCAAGGTTATTAATTTTTCTTTGGAATTAACTACCTCTGCCAATGAGCGTAATATTCGAATCACATTTAGGAATTAAAACAAAAATCCACAATGGTTACTGCTCTCTTTCCATTTTACCAGCTGAAAATATTGTGTGAACTAACTGGGGACTTATCCTGATGTACTCCCACTTTTCTGTGGATAGTCTTAATGTTTTAATATTCTGAAAACTGAGACAATGCAAGGGAATTAAAACCTAGCTTTTAAAAACAAATGACTGGGGTGGGGGGATGGGTTAGCCTGGTGATGGGTATTAAAAGAGGGCACGTACTGAATGGAGCAGTGGGTGTTATACGCAAACAATGAATCATGGAACACTATAGCAAAAACTATTAATGTAATGTATGGTGATTAACATAATAAAATAAAAAAAATAAAAACAGATGATTACAGGAAATTTACACATAAAAGTTATTATTCATAAAAACTGCATAAAAAGTTTTTCCACTATAAATCTCAGTAAATAATACTATCATGCAAGAAATTAGGCTATTAATTGTAGGTTAAAAAAATCATCTCATTATTTAAAAATATAAATAGCACATACATTCATTATTTTAAAAAACTGATAGGTCGGGGAGCCTGGGTGGCTCAGTCGGTTAAGCATCTGCCTTTGGCTCAGGTCATGATCTTGGGGTCCTAGGACTGAGCCCCAAGTTGGGCTCCCTGTGCAGCAGGGAGGCTGCTTCTCCCTCTCCCTCTGCCCTACTGCCAACCCCAGCTCTGCTTGCTCGCTCACTCTCGTACTCCCTCTCAAATAAATAAAAATCTTTAAAAAAAATAAAAATAAATAAAAACCTGACAGGTCATGGGTACTCTTGTAAGATCACCTTAATGGGGAAAAGTGTTTTGAACTGCCTAGCTGAAGTCAAGACCTCAAGCTCAGGAAGGGCGATCCTAAATCCACACTCTGGCTCTGCCACATACTTGATAAACAACATTTTCTTCATCTCCGTGAACCTTACTTTAATCATATATATATAAAGTGTGGACAAATATGATTAAATGTAATGCATGCAAGCAGCTTAATATAGAGATGGAATATAAAACAATACTTAAGTGTCAGTTAATAGCATTGTTTCAAAGGTAATGACTTAGTACATCATAAAGTTTTAAAAATGGGGGACAGAAGTGAAAGCAGTCCCTCATCCAGCATTTCTATGTGTCAAAAACACTTGGATGTAACCTTTTAAATGCTTGACCTTGAATTTCCACTAAAGACTTACCAAGTCACAGAACTCAAACACCAGAAGATAGGGAATTGCTTCTACACACTGTCCAACACACTGAAGAATATTTGGATGCTGAAGAATACTAAAAAATAAAAGTCATAGTGTTGTTCATCAAGGAGCATGCTAATAGAACTGTTCAAACAGTAAATCAAATTTTAACACTCATAATGACTGAAATACGATAAATAGCAAAGTCATTTTAAACACCTGATTTTCATTAGACTACAGACTATGTTTACAGAACACACATTAAGGTTTACTTACTAGTAAGGTTCTCCATTTTTCAAAAAAGTATCTTGTTCCTTTGGGCTTGCACTTGCTTTTAACTCCTTCACTATTACTCTTGCTACACTAGTGCCCGTGTAAATCTCTCCAAGGAGGACCTAAAACCAAAGAACAGTTTTTTACTTCACTTCCATCAAAATGGTAAACAAGTATGTCTCATTATCAGGAAGCAGAGTATGGGGAAATAAATTAAGCAACAATCGGGCGCCTGGGTGGCTCAGTTGGTTAAGCGACTGCCTTCGGCTCAGGTCATGATCCTGGAGTCCCGGGATCGAGTCCCATATCGGGCTCCTTGCTCAGCAGGGGGTCTGCTTCTCCCTCTGACCCTCCCCCCTCTCATGTGCTCTCTCTCTCTCATTCTCTCTCTCAAATAAATAAAATCTTTAAAAAAAAAAAATTAAGCAACAATCAGGCCTTCTACTATGAAAATACCACCTCAGAAAAAGCTTGAAAAATGAAACCATTTTCCTTCAGTATTAAACTGTTCACTGGATACTGAAGCTTTCATATATGTATCTGTATTTCTTTTTTATTTATTATAAAATTGTACCATACTTTCCCGGATATTACCAGTGACATCACAGAAGAGTAATTTGTAAGTTCAGTTCAAACATAACTCAAATGTTTCTCAAAACACTTCAATTGGGTTTTGTTCTTTTGTCTCCTTCACATATGAGAAAGTAAACTGACACCCAGGCAATGTACAAATACACTATCGTTGCCTCGTAACTTTAAAAATCTGTGGCATTCCAATTATTCTAGACCTTTATCTTGTACTAAAACTTCAGTCAAAACACAAGGAAAAAATACGCCACTGAAATGAACAGAATACAAAATGAATGAAAATAATGGGGCGCCTGGATGGCTCAGCTAGTTGGGACAACTGACTCTTGATTTCGGCCCAGGTCACGACCTCAGAGTGGTGGGGTCCAGCCCTGTGTAGGGCTCTGTACTCAGCACGGAGTCTGCTTGGGATTCCCTCCCTCTCCCTCTGCGCCTCCCCCGGCTCATGCTCTCTCTCGCTCTCTCTCTCTCGCTCTCTCTCTCTCTCTCTCGAATAGATGAATCTTTTAAAAAAATGAATGAAAGTAAGAGCACACTACAAGTGAAACACCAAATATAAATACTGGACAATACAAAGGCATTCCAAAACATAGTATTTAAGATGAAAATAATGAAGTAAAATTTTTTATTTAAATCAAGAATGATCTAAACTAAAAGCCTTCTTTTTAAAAGTTTTTTATTTTTTATTTATTTATTTATCTATTTTAGATTTTATTTATTTGACAGAGAGAGACACAGCGAAAGAGGGAACACAAGCAGGGGGAGAGGGAGAGGGAGAAGCAGGCTTCCCGCCAAGCAGGGAGCACAATGCGGGGCTCGATCCCAGGACCCCGGGATCATGACCTGAGCCAAAGGCAGACGCTTAACGACTGAGCCACCCAGGCACCCCTAAAATAGTTTTTAATATTTTTATCAAGTAGATTAATTTTAATGCCCTGGAAATAGAGAGTAAGACCTTGAACAGAATATAATGTGTTTATTAAGAACATAAAGGCAGAACAATAAACAGAACAAGGAATTCTGATAATTAACCAAGTCATATACTCTGGTTTCAAATAACCAGCCTGTACATCTATCATAAGCCTAACACTCATAAAATAGCAATTCCAAAAAAGGTTAAAATAATCTCGCTATCTCTCTCTCTCTCTCTGCCATCATTCTTGATCTTCAATGTCTGCAAGGATAATTCATCATTCAACACCTTGACCTCTCAGGTCTTTACCTGACTTCCAATAATCTTTTCTCTGCCTCCATCTTGGCAAAATCTCCTGTGGGTCCAGACCTAGTTAATAACTGGATTATGTCCCAAACCTCAAATTTTGATTTCTCCTTCTCTACCTGTCCTTTAATTTCCAGCTCACTCACTTAAACAGTCTAATCCATCCAATTTGCCCTCCAGATCCATTCATGATACCAACGGTTCCACCATCCCGCCCCTACTGCAAGGCCCCTCTCCCCTCCCAGGAAGCTAAGACCCCACCATCCTGTGCTATCACCACCCCCCTTACCCCTCTCACAGTGCCTTGTGGGCCTAGCCAAACCCCAGCACTGCTTAAATTCAATTACCTGCCTATGGTAACACCAAAAGTAGACAAAACACACAACCACGATGACTGGTCTCATTTCAAATTTGAGGATCCTCAGCATTCCCATCCTTCCACTGTGTTTCCTAGTTGACAGGGTTCCCAGAGGACTCTCTCACGCCTTCTTCTCCTGGTCAAACTCCCAATGCATCTTTTTACTCCTCCCTTTCAACTGGCCTCCTATTCACTGACTAAAATAACGAGAAGTGAACTTCCTCATTTTAACACCAAATCCACCTGCACCTGTATCCACACACTGTTTTTATTTCCTTTTCAAGAGAACTCCTATGGTAAGCCCCCTTTCCTCTCTCCTGTATTATCAGTTTCTCCACTCTAATATACAAGAGGCTAAAATAGCTGCACATCCTATAAAAAGCAAAGCAAAGCAAAGCAAAGCAAAACAAAAAACCACCTCCCCTTGGCCCTTGGATGGTCCCCAACAGCTCGTACTCCATTTCTCTGCTCCCTTTCACAGTAAGACTCCTCAACAGGGTTGTCTAAATGTGCTGTCTCCACTTTCTCCCTTGTGCCCACTGCATGTGAGCACTTGACCCCTCTACAACCTTTTTTTTTTTTAAGATTTTATTTATTTGAGAGAGAGAGACACAGCGAGAGAGGGAACACAAGCAGGGGGAGTGGGAGAGGGAGAAGCAGGCTTCCCGCAGAGCAGGGATCCCGATGCGGGGCTCGATCCCAGGACCCTGGGATCATGACCTAAGCCGAAGGCAGAGGCTTAACGACTGAGCCACCCAGGCGTCCCCCCTCTACAACCTCTTATGACAATCCCATGGCCCTTATGTGCTGGGCCCTACCTCTCCCAGTCCTCATCTTAGTTTGCCAGCAGCATTTACTACTATTCATCTTGGCACTCCTTCTTCACTGACTCTCAGAACACCCCACTCTTCTGCACCTGTTCCTACTCACTGGCTGATCACCTCAGCTTCTGTCACTGACCTGCACTGACCTCTCCTCATTGCAGACCCTTAGGACTCGGTCCTTGTGCCTCCCCCTCTTCTTGACGTTCACAATCTTGATGATTCCATCTAGGCTCATACCTCTGAATACCAGCTACAGACAGAGCTCTCCCAAATGTGTATCTTTGGCCTGGAACCTCTCCCTTGAGCTCTAGATATATATTTCCAACTGCCTACTCGGTATCTCCATCTGGTTGCCTAAGAGCCATCCCATCTAACCTAACCAGAAACAAACTCCTGACTTCCTCCTCCATGCCTGCTTCTCCTTAATCTTTCCCATTTCACTTGCCAGGAGTTCTATTCTTCCCACCAATCAGGCCATAAGCAGCCATCCTTGACGCCCCTCCTCCAGACTCCATTTCTGATCGATCCCCAGTCCTGCATGCTCTTATTTGAAAATCCACGTTGGCTCGCACTTCTCACCACTCCAGGCTATCATCCAGGTCCAAGCCTGCCTGCATCTCTCCCTGTGTGACTACAGCAGCCTTCTGACCAATTTTCCCGCTTTCCCCTTGGTCTTCCACAGCGTTAACTGCCCACGTGATCCTTTTACCAGTAAGCCAGATTACAGCACTCCTCTCTCAGATGCTGGAGTACTTTCCCAGCTCACTCTGAGTAAAAGTCTCTAAATGCATATACTCTATCTCTTATCACCTGGCTCCCCCACACATCTCTGAGCCCATCTCCCACTCCTGATTGTTTGCTGTCTGATCACCTGCCACCACACCCCGCCAACACCCCGCCACAGCTAGAGGTTTCAGCTTCATCAGGGCAAGGATTCTCTTTTGTTTGTTGCCACATTCCTAGCACTCCACATAGGCCGGGACTTCACCTACCTTCCTCCACACTGGACCCTCAGCAACAAAAACAATGTGTGATACACAACAGGTTTTGCTAAATGGCTTAGAAGATTTGGTCACTAATAAAGGTTGGATGACGTCAAAGACAGAGCACTGACAAACAACTTTGAATGGAAAGACAAGCTGCATAAGATGGCTGATGACTGAGCAAATACCTCTTCTTGTCTTGACCACCCTGCTTATGATGCAATCGCCACTCAGGAACCTTTTACACAGAACAACTGCTAGTTACACCATGGAAATAGCTATGATAATAAGATTATTCCTTCTGAACACCCCTTGATAAAAAGATCAACAAACCACTGTTTCTATTTGCCCCTTGACAGGCTATGAGAAATAGAGAACAGTTCTTTGCCATGGTTTCCATTATAATAATACTACGTATCTACAATTCTAAAGTGGTTTAAGTATTGTGAGGAAGAGGGGGGAGAAAGAGAGAAAAATTAAAAAACAAATAACTTACCTTGAGGAGGATAAAAAACTCAGTCTCTCTTCCCTTCTTACTGTTCTATGCCAACAATTAGAAAAGTATCTGATATATAAATAAAAGACCTTCTTGGAAAAATGCATACACCTAAAAACACTGAAGCTCACTATCCTGTGTGATTTCAGGGTGTAAAGAGTAGACTTAACTGGTACCATAGCAACTAAAGAGAATGTGGAATGTCCTACAACTCTTAATTAGCTTTAAATTCTAAACATTATAACTAAGAGGAGAAAAAAAAAGTAGATGTGAACATTTTACCTTTCCAAACCAGCCATTTCCAATTTCCTGTATGTAGTTTAGACTATGGCGGGCAACTTGAGACTTCAAACCGTCTATAGGAAAAAGAACATAAAAAATAAATATGGGCACTTAACTGAAATAAAATAAGTATTAAATATATAATCTAAAGAATAAACACAAACATAAATTTAAAGCTTGTGCTAATAAAGGTAGAAATCAACTCATATATATACACCATCACTTTCAAACTCATATTGCCAAAATGGTTTCAAGTTTTAAAACTGACTATATATATATATATATTTTAAAGATTTTATTTATTTATTTGACAGAGAGAGACACAGAGAGAGAGGGAACACAAGCAGGGGGAGTGGGAGAGGGAGAAGCAGGCTCCCGGCAGAGCAGAGAGCCCAATGCGGGGCTCGATCCCAGGACCCTGGGATCATGACCTGAGCCGAAGGCAGACGCTTAACGACTGAGCCACCCAGGCGCCCCTAAAACTGACAATATTTTTTTGAATGGGTTTCCTACCTGATTCTTTAATACTTTGCACTGTGTTTTCTCATCTAAACCCTCTCTTATAACCACTAATCACCATTTCAATGGCTTTTACTTAGTCCTTAGTTTCATGGTGCAGGTGAAAAGCTTGTCAAACTCTGTCGGTGTCAACCTTATCAGAACTATGGAAGACAAAGATTTCCAGCAACCCAATCAAACCAGGAGAAAGGCCACTGAAACAGGGTAGAATTTCTTTGTGTCTTTGAATTTATCATAGCCCCAGCCCCCCAGCCCCTGGTGCAGCAGCGATCTTCATGATGACACATGTCCCAGTATGGGTCCTGGTTCCAGACAGAGCGCAGCAGACCTCATTATTCCCAAAGAACTGTGTTTCCTTTTACTGGAAGTTTCCCTGAGGGACTACCACAAGTGGCTTCCCTTGGTTTCACCAAACTCAGAACTCTATCAGGACAGAGTGCTCCTCAAAAACATGTTCCTCAAGAACAGTGAAAGCCAAATGAATGAGACACTTCCACTGGGGCAAAATAGAACAGTAGAGGCAAAGAGTAGACATGCTAGAAGCTTTAGCAGAAAAGTGGGGGAGTGAGATGTGGGAGGTGAACAGGGGCTCTGAAAAGCTATTGCAATATATGGAGGAACCTTGAGAGCCACCTGCACGCTCAGAGAAGGACACACACTCACAGAAGACTTGAGAAGAACACAACTTTCACACCTCTAGCTCGGCTTCATGCCCAGCACAAGCAGGAGGTGAGGACTAAGGCAGAGCTGTAAGTAGCTCTTACAGCTCTTACAGTGAAGAGCTCCCAACACAGAGCTAATCTGCAAAGAACCACAGAATACTTTGTTTGTTTTTGTTTTCTTTCTTCTTCTAAGTACATCGTATTATTCAAAATGTCCAATTTTCAACAAAAAAGTACAAAACATGCAAAGAAACAAGAAAGCATGGTCCACTCATAGGTACAAAGGAAATGTAAAAGAAAGTGTCCCTGAGAAAACATAGACAGTGGCCTTACCAGACAAGACTTTAAATCAACTGTCTTAAACACGCTCAAAGAGCAAAAGGAAATCATGGACAAAGAATTCAAGGACACCAGGAGAATGATGTACCGATAAGTGGAGAAGATCAATAAAGAGGTTCAAATTAGTAAAAGGAGCCAAATGCCAATTTGGAGCCAAAAAGTACAATAACTGAAACAAAAAAATTTACTAGAGGGTTTCAACCAAAGATGGGAGCAGAAAGAAGCAGCTGTGAACTTGAGGAGAGTTCAAATACAATTATCCAGGCTAAGCAGAAGAAAAAAAGAATGAAAAAAAAAAAATCAATGAGCAAAGGCTCCAAAGGGACCAACATACACATGAGAGCCCCAGAAAAAGAGGGGAAAAGAGGGCAGAAAGAATATTTGAAGATATAATGGTAAAAAAGTCCCAATTTGGAAAAAGGTATGAATCTACACATCCAAGACGTTCAACAAATTCCAAGTAAGATAAACTCAAACGCACACTCAGACACATCATAATCAGACTGTCAAAAACCAAAGATGGAGAATCTTGAAAGCATCAAAAGGGAGCCACTCCTGCATATAAGGGATCTTTGATAAGATTAACAACTGATTTCTCACCAGAAACCATGGAGGCCAAAAGGCAGTGAGATGGCACAAGTGACATGCTGAAGAAAAAGAACCACCAACCAAGAGTTCTATACCCAACAAAACTGTCTTCCAAAAAATGAAGGAGACAGTAAGACATCTCCAGATAAACACAGGTTTAGGGAGATTGCTGCCACTATACTACTGCCCTGCAAGAACTGTTAAAGGGAATCCTGCAGGCTAAAGTAAAAGGACACTAAACAGTAACTGGAGGCCATATGAACAAATAAAGATCACTGGTAAAACTACGTAGGTAAATATAAAAGCCAGCATCATTGTATTTTTGGTGTGTAGCTCCTCTTTTAATTTCCTACACGATTTAAAAGACAAACACATGAAAAATTATAAATCTATGTTAACGGGCACACAAGATAGGAAGATGTAATTTGTGATAACATAAAAGGACTCGACTGAATTGCAGAGTATTTATATGGTACTGAAGCTAAAAGTTGGTATCGACTAAAACACAATTGTTATAAACTGAAGATAATTATGATCCCTAAGAAAATATTTTAAAATATATAAACAAAAGGGAATCAAAATGGTACACAAATCTTAATGGCCTATTTTGCAGAAATGGAAAAACTGATCCTAAAATTCATATGGGGGGGGCGGCGCCTAGGTGGCTCAGTCAGTTGGGCGTCTGCCTTCGGCTCAGGTCCTGGGGTCCTGGGATTAAGCCCCACGCCGCGGGATCCCTGCTCAGCGGGAAGTCTGCTTCTCCCTCTCCCTTGCTTGTTGCTCCCCTGCTTATGCTCTCTCCCTAATAAATAAAATCTTAAAAATAAATAAATAAAATAAAAATAATAGAATTTCAAGGGACTCTGAATAGCCAAAATATTCTTGAAAAACAAAGTTGGAAGATTCATAAACTTCTCAATTCCAAAACTCTCTACAAAGCTATAATAGTCAAACACTGTGATACTGGCAATAAGGCTAGATATAGATCATTGGGATTGAGAGTCCCAAAATAAACACAAACAAATATGGTCAACTGATTTTCAACAAGGTGCCAAGACAATTCAATGGGGGAAGAACAGTCTCTTCACAAATTGTTGCTGGGGCAACTAGCTATCCACCTGTAAAACAATGAACCTGGAACCTTACTTCACACCATATACAAATACTAATGGGTCAAAGACCCAAATTTCAAAACTAAAACTATAAAAATCATAGAAGACAACACTGGGGCAAATCTTCATGACCTTGAGTTTGACAAAAGTTTCTTAAGTATGACACTAAAAGCACAAGCAACAAAAGAAAAAAATAAATTGGACTTCATCAAAATTTAAAATTTTTGTGTAGCAAAGGACACCACCAAAAGAGTGAAAAGACAAACTACAGAATAGGAGAAAAACTTGCAAATCACATCATTATTGTGAAACTATTAAATAATTAAGACAATGTGGTACTGGAACAAGGAATTGACAAATTACTGAAATAGAATAGAAGGCCTACAACAGACACATACACAAATGGTGTTTTTTGTTTTTTGTTTTTTTACTTGAGAGAAAGGGGCAGAGTGAGAAGCAGGCTCCCCGCTGAGCAGGGAGCCCGACGTGGGGCTCAATCCTGGGACTCTGGGATCATGACCTGAGCCAAAGTCAGACGTTTAACTGACTGAGCCACCCCGGTGCCCCTACCTAGGGAACTAAAAAGCAAGAGGAATAGAAGGACCAATCAGTGAAGAAAGCTGAGAAAAACACAGTAATCTACCAAAAAGATTCGTGGATTCTTTAACACCATACTCAAAAATTAACTCAGGATGGGTTATGGATTTAAATTAATTTAAATGTTAAAGCAAAACCTTAAAACACTGTAGGAAAAAAAAGTAGTTAAGTATCATTTTGACCACAGAATAGGAAAGGATTTTTTTTAAATTAATTAATTAATTAATTTATTTATTTATTTGAGAGAGAGAGAGAGAGAGAGAAACAGCATGAGAGGGGATAGGGTCAGAGGGAGAAGCAGGCTCCCTGCTGAGCCGGGAGCCCGATGTGGGACTCGATCCCAGGACTCCGGGATCATGACCTGAGCCGAAGGCAGTCGCTTAACCAACTGAGCCACCCAGGCGCCCGGAAAGGATTTCTTAAGACATAAAAAGCTCTAACTCTTAAAAAATAATAATAATTTTAAAAATTAAAAAAAAAAAGGGACACCTGTGTGGCTCAGATAGTTAAGCGTCTGCTTTCGGTTCAGGTCATGATCTCAGTGTCCTGGGATCGAGCCCTAGGGAACCTGCTTCTCCCTCTCCCTCTGCCTGCCGCTCCCCCTGCTTGTGCACGCGCTCTCTCTCTCTCTCTCTGACAAATAAATAAAAGCTTTAAAAAAAATTAAAAATTAAAAAAAGAGAGATTGCATTTCTAGCTTAAGGGGCTGTTAAATTTGGCTATATTAAAATCAGGAAACATCAAAAAATTCTTTCTTCGTGTATATTTGACTAATTTTTTTTTAGTGTACATTTTGATTTCTTCTTCATTTTCTGTTTCCATATTTACTAGTTATTTTCTTAGTGGTTACCATGGAGATTACAGTTATCACCCTAAATTTATAATAATCTAATTTGAACTGATACCAACTTAGCTTCAATAGTAATAACATATACCATTTGACGCGCAAAGAGCAGGAACATAAATTAGCACAACTACCTGTGGAGGGTAAGCTGGCAACATCCCCCAAAATTATGTACTCTTTGACTGCTTCTGAAAATTTATTCTACAAATATAGCAGCCCAACATCAGTGTGCAAGCCAACATAGGTACAAGCTTTATTTTTAATAGCATAAGATTAGAAATAATAGCATAAGATTAGAAACAACCCAAATATCCATCAATAGGTTAAATAAATTGTGCTAAGTCCATACAATTTAAATAGAAACTTGTAAGCAGGAATAAACAAGCTCTCTTTATGCATACGGAAAGATCTCTAAGGTACATCTGTAAGTGAAAAAAGCAAGATGCAGAATAATGTATTTACCATCCCCTATGAGTAAAAAAAGTGTGTTTTGGTGATGGCGGGGGGGTAGGGGGTGTGTGTGGGGGCACGTAAATGGGAATATTTACATCAATAAAGTCCGGAAAGATGTATAAGAAACCAAGAAGAGTGGTTACGTACAGACAGACAGTGGGGGTAGGAGCCGAGGTCAGATTCAAAGATTAGAGGCTTTTCACTCTATATACCTTTCTATGTTTTGGTTTTTCAACTGTATGACCATATTACCTATTCATAAAATAAAATACATTTTAAAAAGAAAAAAAGGAAAAAACATGTAGAGTTTCTTCTAGATTTACTCCTGAATACATGGTATACTTTTTTCACTTAATATATCACAAATACCTTTCCTCCTTTTACAGGACTACATAATACTCCATTGTATGGATTTACCATAATTTAACAAGTTACATATTGACAGACATTTAACCTGATGCTGCAATAAATTCCTTTGTAGATATTTATTTGCATACTGATCTAAATAAACTACTGAGAGCAGAACTGCAGGATCAAGGGTAAATACATCTTACATTTGGATACATACTGTCAGACTACCCTCAGGGAAGAATGTCTCTATCAATCTACAGTCCCGGTAGCAGGGAGTGTCCAAGGGCCTGTTTCCCACACACACCCCTCAACCCATCACCACCTAGCATCCTTTCTTCTCATCTTTGTTTAGCTGTTATCATCTCACTTTATGTTTGTATTTTTTTTTTTAAGATTTTATTTATTTATTTGACAGAGAGAGAGACAGCGAGAGAGGGAACTCAAGCAGAGGGAGTGGGAGAGGGAGAAGCAGGCTTCCCGCGGAGCAGAGAGCCCAACGTGGGTCTCGATCCCAGGACCCTGAGATCATGACCTGAGCCAAAGGCAGACGCTTAACAACTGAGCTACCCAGGCGCCCCTGTTATTTCTTTAATTAATAGCGGAATTCCTATTTTTTATTGGCCATTTGAATTCCTTTTCATGAATTTCTCCTTTCACATCCTTGACTTTCTTATTGAAGTCTTCTTCTTATACATTCACTTGTAATCTTAGTATATATTAATATATAACAGGGTTGGGTTTTTTTTTCAGACATTCTTTGTAGTTTACAAATATTTTTGGTACTTGGTCAAATTTGTTTATGGTGTCTTTTTCCATACAGAATATTTAATTTTTTGGAACCTATTTGCCAATATTTTCCTTTATGTTTCTGCATTTGGTGTCAAGTTGGGAAAGCCCTCTTCCATCCCAAGATCATAAAAATATTCTGTAACTATTCTATGCAGGGAAATTGGAAAGAATTTCTTCCTATTAAGAAGGAATTTAGAATAGAGGGCTCGAGAAACACAGAAAGGTGTATGAATGTAATGAGGATGGCTGTCCAGGTCACTACCATTTTGGCTGTGCCCATGACTGTGCCCTGGTCCATCCCCACTATGTCTTGGACAGAAGTCATCAGGCTCTTCTCTGTCGTGCCTTCCTGCCCACAGTGAGGGGTCAACATTGTCAGACTCGGGGGAAGCCAACCAGAATGGCTTGCCAAGGGTTTTCTTTCTGGTCTGAGAAGCTCCTTTCCTCTGGTAGTAAAGCTGCAAGGATCTGAACCTGGAGTTGGCAGCAGCTATACTCCGAGCCGAGGAAAGAAGCTGGCGTGCGGGATTTAAGCCAACACGCGAAGAGGAGAGAAACGAGGAGTGAACGAAAGGCACGATGGTGTCCAAGTTCCCAGCTCCAGTTGCCTCTAAGGTCTGCCTAACCCCTACTCTTCCCATCGCCTGGTTCCAGCGTCAAAAAAAGTTCCCTTTCTGTACATGCTGATCTGAGTTAGGATTCTATTACTTGAAATGAATTCATGAGTGTTAAGACTCCAAGATGGTAAAAGCCCTCTAGAGAAGTCTCTCAGGGCCTCCCTTAAGTATAAAGGAAAGTCTGTGATCAAGAAAGCAAAGAGAAGGGACACCTGGGTGGCTCAGTTGTTTAAGCAGCTGCCTTCGGCTCGGGTCACGATCCCAGGATCCTGGGATCAAGTCCTGCGTTGGGCTCCTTGCTCAGTGAGGAGCCTGCTTCTCCCTCTGCCTCCCTCTCTCCCTGCTTGTGCTGTCTCTGTCTCTCTCTGAGAAATAAATAAATAAAATCTTTAAAAATAAAAAGGAAGGAAGAAAGAAAGCCAAGAGAAGAGAAAGTATTTCCATTTAGAGATACATATACCTAGGTTACCTAAGTGATCCCAAGGGTATATTAGATTCCCGTTAAATTTCACTATTTTGGTTGAAGGAAGGGTATTGTTATTTACTAAAATTAAAGGTAAATACTACATGTTAGTTTTTTAATGCTGCAAAACCTACAAATATTAAATATACCCAACTGTACAGATATTTTATAGGAAATATACCAGCTGTGTCACATTTTATCTTATGTTTTCTCTCGGTCATGCATGCCTACAGCAATGCAATCAACTGCTGGGTTTATGCTGCCCTAAACCTACACCACTGTGTGCAGAACCACGAGAGACAGGAATGGCACGCAGATAGAACAGCCTTCTCTCAGATAGAACAGATAGTCTCAGCAATCCCTGATTCTCCAGCTGCTATATTCTATTTTATAACAATAAATCGATCAACATCTAATCAAACCTCTATCTCAGCATTAAAGTCAATCCAACTAACATATCCAAATATACCGCCCTCCCCAAACACAGGACATCCCGGGGAAAGACAGCAGTGTCCTACTCAGGAAGACGAGCAGTGTCGAGAACTACCCAAGTAAAGGCCGGGAGCTCTGTGTGAGAGTTCCACTTCAGTGAACAGAGGAGACCAGTTTAATCTGATACCAGACTCAGGGTCCAAAAGCAAAGGACTCAGCTTTTGCAGGCATGCACTGGACGAGACTACAATTCAGCTTCCACAGGGAGCAGGAAGAAGAGAAATAAGCAAGCAGACGAGACAGGTAATCCAAGTATCTTATGATTAGCATCAAGGTTCTCACTCTCACCTCTGAGAAATGATTCACGAAAACATGACGCTGGGACGTAAGGCCTTACCTACAGAAGGCTGGAGCTGGGACGGAGCTGGTAGTGAGATATTTGGTACTGAAAGTGTGAAAACTTCTGCCGGGGACTGAACAGAGGGGGTATCTTCTGCTGGTGGTGTGAAATCTATCTCATCGTCAAAATTATCTTCAAATTCCTAAAATAAAAGAGGAGCAATGTTATATCGGATATAAACCAGTCTGAGAACAAATATTAAAAACATATGCTAACATCTGAGACATGAGCATTTACTCAGTCATCTGAAACACACGGCCTTAAAGTTTTCCCCCAATTTGTACCTACTTAAGTAAAAAGCATACATTAATTGTGTTCTCCAATGCCAAACAGCAGAATCAATAAGGTTTAAAATAAACTATACATACTTTATGCAACTTTTTTTCCCAACTGATGGCTTGAAGTTAAATGCAAAATTTTCTAACATGACGATGGAACTTCACACATGGAAATACTCTTCTAGGTTGGAAATTTTAAGTTACCGGAGCTAGCTATTCTTTTTTTATTATTCAATCTCACAAATCTCTTTGCATATTGAATCCAAACCGATCCATTTTATTTTAAAACCATATACCCATTTTTAATTGAAATAGGATTTCAATCAAGATAAGGACAGTTAAAAAAACTCGGAAAAGATATTTTCAAGGAAGTCCTGTTTCTCTGGGAAGAGTAACAATGGAAAAATTACTGAACTGGGTAGAAAAATCATCGGTGTCTGAACGAATGTCAGGCTAAAGCTGTGTAGCATGTATGTACTTTTTTTTTTTTTTTAAAGATTTTATCCATTTATTTGCCAGAGAAAGAGCAAACGAGGGAGTGTGAAAGCACAAGCAGGGGGAGCAGCAGAGGGAGAAGCAGACCTCCTGCCGAGCAAGGAGCCCGATGTGGGACTTGATCCCAGGACCCCGGGATCATGACCTGAGCCGAAGGCAGACGCCTAACCGACTGAGCCACCCAGGCATCCCGCACATAAGTACTGTTAACACACAAAGAATGTCTGGTTTTCTGAAGATGGCGACTTTAGAACTGAAGCTGTGCCCGTAAAGCTGCAGGAGTCTTTTCAATGACTCTGCAGCAGAAAGCTAGCCCGACTCCTGCTGTCATCATTCCAGTGAGCTGCGTCCTCCTTGGTGTCCGTGTTAATTTAACATTCATACAGACGATGATCAAGGTCATTCGTTCGCTCACGTAACTAATGAGTATTACCCACCAGGCACCGTAACAGAAGCTGAGAAGAGATCAGTGAACAAGACTGTTTTCCATTCCTCTACAGAATATCCTTCTTTTCATTTTCCTTTTCTACCTCATCCCCTTGCTGCACCCCCCAACCCCTACGAGGGAAAAACCAGAAGTTGTAAGGGTAGATTTCTCTGATATAATATGTATGTTCTCACATGCATGTGGGAGAACATTATCCTCATATATGTCACCTATCTTGTCAAACACATTAGGACATTTATTGCTATTTGTAACAGGGGAGGGGGTGGGACAAACAAGGTACCATAACTTCAATCCATGAAGCACCTCTGAATGGAAGAGCTTTGCTCAATTCCCCTTTGGACATTCCTAAAGCTACTCTCATTAAAAAAGACTTGGGGTGGGGCGCCTGGGTGGCTCAGTCGGTTAAGCGTCTGCCTTCAGCTCAGGTCATGATCCCAGGGTCCTGGGATCGAGCCCCGCATTGGGCTTCCTGCTCAGTGGGAAGCCTGCTTCTCCCTCTCCCACTCCCCCTGCTTGTGTTCCCTCTCTCGCTGTGTCTCTCTCTGTCAAATAAATAAAATCTTTAAAAAAAAAAAAAAAAAAGACTTGGGGTGTCTGGGTGGCACAGTTGGTTGAGCATCCGACTCCAGGTTTCGGCTCAAGTCTGATCTTGGGGTTGTGAGATCAAGCCCTGTGTTGGGCTGCATGCCGAGCATGGAGTTTGCTTGGGTTTCTCTCTCCCTCTTCCTTTGCCCCTCCCACCCGCTCTCTCCCTCCATCTCCCTCTCTCTCTAAAATAAATAAATCTTAAAAAAAAAAACGACTTTATCCGTCACTCCTACCTTAAGAACAATGCCACTCAAAACTCTGGCAGCAGCATGATATACCATTAGGCAGCCAATGACTCTAAAGATTCAGAGAAGTAAAACAGCAAAATAAACTTGGGGCTAGAGAGAAGACTGGGTCACTTTTCTAGCTATGCCAGGGGCTGCCCGGATATACTCCAGCAAGTTGCTTCCTCTGCCAAGCAGCAGCTTCCTGGTCTGTAACGTGACTTCCAAGGGAAAGAGTCTCTAACACTGCACAGTTCTAAATCTAAAGGAATGGACGCTCGCCTTCAGTCATGGTTTACACAGCTGGAGAGGATCCTCTATGCAGTGTGGTCCTGGGCATACCTGTACCAGAACCACCTCGGTAAGCTCGACAGAAACACGGAGTCCCAGAATCTACATCGCAACAAACTCCCTGGGTCAACAGAGAGACCCAGTTGGGTCAGAACAATCTAAGGCAAGAATGCGGTATCATGACACATGAGAGCCCGGATTTCAGTTTCAGCACTGATCACTTTATCTTTGTCCCCAAAAGACAAGGTGTCTATACACAGTCCCTCAGCAAGACTGAGGGTCAAGGGACAGAGATACTGTGCCTCCATGCAGTCACAGAAGTGTCTGTAGTGATTCTAGGGCCTGGGGCCTGAAGTTGTGAATAAAACCCTACAGTTGTTTGAAGCAGGATCTTCTAAGGAATGTGGCCTGTGCTAGTTACGTCTTTTCCTCCAGCCTCCCTCTGCTCTCATCTTTCCATCAAGCCAAAGGGACAATACATCTCCTTATCTCTCGGAGCTGCTGTCAGGTTCAAGGTAAAGAAAACACAGAAACAGGTGTGAGGTCTACCAAGAAGGTTCATGTGTCCACTAAAAAGAGGGTTGTAGCTAGAAGACAGCTTTTTCCCCCAATTTGAACCCGTGGCCCTCAGGGCCCCTAGGACAGCCCCAGGACAACGGGCAGGGCCGGACATTAAGGATCATTTTCTCTGAGTGCATTCCTTCTTTTTCTTCAAGTATTCCTTTTTAACAAGTATTCGATGAGCCCTAGTGCACACCAGCAGGCATGTGGCAAGTTCTAGAGCAGGATATCCCACTTGGTCTCCAGCAGATTCCACCCATCTGCAGCTAAAACAGCCCCTCTGTAGTACTTCCCGCCACCCCCGACCCCCACCAGACTTTACAATTGGTACCATTCTTTCTCCCCCTCAGAAAACTCAAGGGTTCAGGTAAAATGAAAGATGTTCTTTCCCATACACAAAACACACTGGGGGATCCCTTGGCCTTGACAATCTTAACAACCACAATGCACCAGCATACAAAAGTTGAAGGGAAAAAAAGAAGAAAAAAAAAATCAGCCTGCTCTTCCTTACAGGCCTTAGAGCAAGTGAATTCAATCACGTTTATTCCTCACTTAGCGAAAATTAAAACAGGCAAGTGGTTATTGTCAATAATGCTCTACAGCCAGGTCAGCAAACTACAGCTGGGGGGCCAAATCCAAACCACCTATTTTCGTAAATAAAGTTTTACTGGCACACAGCCACAACCATTTGGTTTCATGTCTCATGCCCATGTTGAGGTATCGCTACAATGGCAGAGTCGAAGCTAAGTGGCCGTGACAGAGACCGTCCGGCCAGGATCGCCCATTTACAATGGCAGAATATATTTACTATCTGGCCCTTACAGAAAAGTTCTGCCCACCCCTGCTCCCGAGGGACTGTGATACGCAGCCCATCTACCGATAAATGTGTCAGAGGATGATTTCTAAGTGTTCCCACCATCTGTGCTCACCTTGAAGTCTATTTCCGGGTCCTTACAGCAGGATACACAGTTTGCAATTAACACTATTAATACCAGTAAACTGCACACAGACAGGATCACAAAAGATGAGACTTCTGCAGCAGGTGCCTCCCCTGGAAAAAGAAAGAACTATTAACATATAAAGAATATTAACAACACGGACATTCCAAAATCAACTTTAACATGCAAATCAAATCAATAGATTTCCCATACAAGAATTAAGAAAATAATGCCTAGATGCTCAAGAGAAAGTAGATGACCAATCCAGGGTAAGAAGTCAGGGTTTTAAAAAAAAAAACTTTGAACATGGAAACAATCTTCGATTTACAGAAGTGCTGCAGGGACACCCTGAGCACCCCCATACACCCTCCACCAGGCTTCCAAATCTTATGTCCCTGCAGCAAAGTGATCAAAACTAAGACCACAAAACGGTAGTAACAACACTACTCACTGAACTTCCAACTTTACTCGGGTTTCCCCGTTTTCCCACATCCCTTTTCTTTTCCGGGATCCAACCCAGGCTACCAGCACGCCACACTCACTCCTCTCATCCCTCTGACTCCTCCAGGCCCTGACCTTCCTCAGTCTTCCCTCAAGTGTTGTCACTTGGACACTTTCGAAGAGTGCCGGTCAGCATTTTGTAGAATGTTCCTCAGTTTGGGTTGCCTGATGTTTTCTGCCTGATGACTGGACTGAGGTTACAGATGGGTGCGAAGAACCTAGAATACCAGAGCCAACTACTCTTCTCGTCACATCACATCAGGAGACACAGCACTGACACAACTTACTCCCAGGGACGTGAACCCCCCCCTCTTGGCCCAGGTGTCACCACTGGGAAGTTACCACTTTTCCCCTTCATGTATTTCTTAAAAGAGGGTGACAAAGTCCAGGCACACTGGCTGTGTGCCAGTAAAACTTTATTTACAAAAATAGGTGGTTTGGATTTGGCCCCCCAGCTGTAGTTTGCTGACCTGGCTGTAGAGCATTATTGACAATAACCACTTGCCTGTTTTAATTTTCGCTAAGTGAGGAATAAAGCGTGACTGATTTCACTTGATTTAAGCTGCACTCCTTGGAAGGAATACTATAGAATTTGTAGACAAATGTTAAAACTGCCACAGTAATTCATATTTGGGAGACACTCTGGGGCTGTGCAAATACCGTGTCTGCCTAAAATTTGACGCACTTATTTTCACATTTGTCTCCGCACTTTACCTGCAGTAATTGCCACTATGACGTTCTAATGGTGATCTTCTATCCCCTCATGCCTTCTACACTTATTACCTGGAATTCTTCCATAAGGAAGATTTGTCCCTTCTCCCTCAATTATTTATCTGGTCATTTATTTAGTTATGGACTCATAGACATTTATTTTATATTTTTTGGGTTATAATCCATTATTAAAATTATTTTGTAGCTCAAATTGCTCCAGCTTTGGCCCCTGGTAGCTCTTTCAAGTTGACTACTGGGTCTTTTGGACATACCCCATCTTTCCCTTTCTCCAACACTGTCTCATTTTCTGGCACTACCAGAAACTCCAGGCTTTTCTTCTATCTTCCCCACTCCAGCTTTAGAACCAGCCACTTCCTCAAGGAGCCTCGGTCATAATAAGCAGCCTTCTATCAGAGCAGGGTCTGCAAACTACAGTCACATTTTTAAAGGTGTTTTTCAAAACAAAACAAAATGCAACTTTACTTTCAGCAAAGAGTTATTTGGAAAACATCTTTTTCAACTAGGGCTATTCTGAAGCTTTTGTCAGGGTGAACTGTTATGTCTCACCTAGTGGTGTCTGACTAAGAAATAAACTACCCCCACCCTGCTTGCTTTTTTTGAGATGTAACTGACATATACTTGTAAGCTCAATGTTCCAGTGCACCAAGGGGAAGCATGGAGACAAGTTAAAGAACGATGTCACCGTTTTCCTTAAGTGAAACTACTCTACCCGAAGAAAATAAGAACTAACCCAAACTCCTATGTGAGCAAAACACATTCGGTCTTGTTTTGCCTTTTTAAGATTTATTTATTTTTTGAGAAACAGAAAAAGAATCTCAAGCAGACTCCACACTGAGCATGGAGCCCGATGCAGGGGTCGATCTCACGACCCGGAGAGCAAAACCTGAGCTGCAACCAAGAGTCAGATGCTCAACCAACTGTGCCAGGCAGGTGCCCTGCTAACATGTTCTTGAATATAAAATGACCTTAGTGAAGAACAGAGAAGTCTAAAATCAACAGCAAACAAGACTAAATTCCTTTCCAATAACAAAAGGTCGCTCTGGGAAAGGACAATGCTGAAATCCGCACTGCTACAAGTGGGGCTCAGGCTGGCTGAAGCCTTGCTCAAGTCTGCACTTAAAAAATGAGAGTTAACCGGGCGCCTGGGTGGCTCAGTTGGTTAAGCGACTGCCTTCGGCTCAGGTCATGATCCTGGAGTCCCGGGATCGAGTCCCACATCAGGCTCCCTGCTCAGAAGCAGGGAGTCTGCTTCTCCCTCTGACCCTCCTCCCTCTCATGCTCTCTCTCATTCTCTCTCTCGCAAATAAAATCTTAAAAAAAAAAAAGAGTTAACCAAGGGTTGTTAAGAAATCTGCAAGTTTCAGGGGCGTCTGGGTGGCTCAGTCAGTTAAGAGTCTCTTCATTTCAGCTCAGGTCATGATCTCAGGGTCGTGAGATCGAGCCCTGCGCTGGGCTCCCAACTCCGCAGGGAGTCTGCCAGAGATTTTTTTCTTTCCCTCTCCCTTCACACCTCCCTCCACTCGCACATATACTCTCTCTCTCTACAATAAATAAAATCTTAAAAAATTTTTTTTCAAATTCTAAACCAATAAAATCTAAAACAGAAGAAAATCCATACACTGAACAGAGAAAATAACTTGGTGATTCCTCTCAAAGTCAGCTGTCCCTGAGAGCAGGGACTCCCGAAGCAGACACCCGTGTGCACATGGAAAGCCAAGTGCGGAGCCGAGAGCCACTGAGAGCCACCTCTCTGTGAAAAGAGGCACTTCTCTTTCTCCTGGCAGCTACCTGTTCTCTCATCCTGCAGGGCCTCTGCTTCCCACTGGTATTTATTCTGACAACTTTGTTTCACTGCCTTGACTCATATAATAACGATTAAATAGGACTCCCGAGGCTTAGTAGCAAAGCACTTTCATATACACTATATTTTATTGATTCTTAAGATGCAGTTTTGTCCAACATTACTTTAACATTCCTAAAAGTCAGGGGCATCTTATGCTCCAAAGAAAGCTGTTTACTCTGGCAGCATTTCTTCTTTCTCAATGGCACAAAAATAAGGGTGTGTCATAATCAATCATATTTGAGATCCAACAAAATACAGTATTACTCCATTCGATGGTCACAACACCTCCGAGGGAATCTGACCAGCTCCACATCACAGACGAGGACAATGATAAGCCCAAACACACAGAGTGGGAAAGTGGCAGGGCCAGACTCTGGATTCAGGGTGCTGAGAATAAATCCCCCTCGTTTCCCTTGATATCACATGGTTTTGCCTCAAGGAGGTTAACTTTTAATTCTTAAAAACAGCCTAACCTAAGTCCTTTGAACCAAAGTCCACTGTTGTTAATTAAAAGTTCATACTTCTGGGGGCTCTCCTCCAAACTCCACAAAGTGTTAAATTACCTTTTCCTCTCTTTTCACCCATAATTTTTTATCATCATATACTATCTATTTATTGTAAAATTTGATGAGCACTGCCTGAAGGCCAGCTCAATTACCTGGTTCATAAAACTGTCTTCTGTGAGTCATTAGGTAGGCATGAAAAGTCAGACTTGTGTTAAAAAATAACTAGTTATGAGGCGTTCTGCCCTACCTTGATAACATACTTATTTCTGTTAAGACACCGCAGGGGCATCTGCTCTCCCATACTCAAGGTTTCTTTTGTGTAGGTGAGGTCTACCGACACTCCATGCCCCCCGGTGCCACTGAAAGGCCTCTACAAATTACCACCTGTATCTGACAAACCCTCTAGATCTAAGAAGAAATTCACCAGGTAGGCTCAAGAGGAAAATTTTTACAGCTATACCACTTTTTTTAAAGAGTATTTTATTTACTGTATTTTTCTTTTGATCAGTCCAAAGCACTGTGCTTTAAAAAATTCAGCATACCAATGAAGGAAAAACTTCCAGAAAATGAAGACTCAAACACACCTATGAATAGGCTGGAAGGTGAGATGGGTTTGTACAAACCATAGAGAGGAAGCAAATTCTAGACGTGAGGAATGACAACTAAAATCCCCACGCCCCAGCAGTTCAAACTACAAACTACAAACCCCTGGAAGGTTCCTGATTGCAACAGTTAGGAAACTACGAAGAAAGTCAGCTTTCCTTCAACATTCTCAGCCTACAGCATTCAGAAATGCATAAAGTGAAACCAATCACCCACTAAAGAAAAGCATCAATGACCACAGGAGTGTCTCCACTCTCTTAGGCAGCTTTATGGATTACAAACCGAGAACAAGGGTAATTAGAGGTTTGGAGTAGTTAGTATGCTTCCCCAAGACACTGATTAAAAAATACTTGGCATCTCTAAAGCCCATTCTGTGAGTTTTCATTTTACAGTTTTCAAACCATTTTAACAGACATCTAGCACTTGATTTAATAAGCAGAAAACTTGAGAAACTCTAAGAGGTGGGTACATATTATCTGTTTTATAGACAGGTAATTTAGAGAACGCAATTTCACAGCAATGACTCAGAGTAAGTCAGGAGTACTACCTGGTTATTAATTCAACCATTATAAATCCCTGCCTAGAACCCCCATCAGAACTCAAATACCTATGTAATTAACCAAAGAGTTACTTGTGAATCCATTTTTGGATTAAATAAAATTTTCTTAAGGTCCACAGATAAAAACAAGTGATGGTATGTGCAAGCCCATTAGCGACTGAAAATGCTAATATTCTAATTTTGTTATTCCTTCCTCAGTCACTAGCTGATACACATTTATAGAGAAATTTCCTCATACTTACTGTTTGGTTATCCAGTGGTAAATTTCAAACCCTCTAATCCCCCAATTTGTTCCTTTGGCCACCACTCCCCATCCTGAAGCTATTTAGGGGCCACCAAGAGTCACTTCATTAGCATAAATTCAAGTGTGGTTGAAAGGGCCTTGTTATTAATAACAAGAGATGCTCCTATCACCTCATCACTTGGGAAATTCCAAGGGTTTTAAGGAGTTCTGTGCCAGGAAAGGGGACAAACACCAAATATACATTTCCTATTATATCACAGATATGTATATACCTTGGAACAGAGATCAGGAGACTCTATGACCTGCCTACTGTTGGTTTGGGTAAGGCCTACAACCTAAGAATGGTGTTTACATTTTTAAACAGTTGTTTAAAAAAAACAAAAACAGGAGAATAATATTTCCTGAATGTGACATTTATATCAAGTTAATAATGCACAAAGAGACAACCAGACATTATGTGCCTCCCGAAAGAAAAACACCACTACCTACTAAACAGTAGACTGAAAGCAAACAACAATAACAAAATATCAAGCCTGTATCTGACAAACCCTCTAGATCTAAATGCCAATTCATAGGAAATAAAGAGAATCGTGGAACATATCAAATACCACCACAAGAATGTGATCAGCAAAGCAGAGGCTACGAGGAACACTAAGGAGAAAGACCTGCATTATGAGAGATGGAGAAGAGACTGAAAGAGATTTGAAAAGATATACCGACCAACTGCAATGTATGGGTATCATTTGAATCATAATTCAAACTCAAAATGATGATGACATCTGAGACAACTAGAGATCTGAACACTGGTAATTGACCCTATTAAGGAAGTATGACTCATTGCTCCTAGGAGTGATAATACCGTGATTATGTTTTTAAAAGTAGTTCTTACCTTTTTACAGATAGTGACCTATTTAAAGATGTCTGGAATTTGCTTCAAACAAACAGTATGGAGGCAGTGAAAGTGATGGGGGTAGCATGAAAAAGGACAGCCATGAGCTGACAAAGGCTGAGTGAAAGCCACAGGGGAGGTCGGTATAGCCATGTCTGTCTGGTCTTGCACAGATTTGTATGTTTGAAGTTTTCCCTTCTGAGAGCTGTGTGGAAGGATGCACTCGGGGCCTTTCTCCCGCCTTCTGGGAGATGCCCATCCTCGCCCTGCGTCCCCTCTCTCCTGGTCTTCCCTCTGGATCTGTCTCCAACATCCAAATTTCCTGTTTTTATAAAGACACAGTCATGTCGGATTAGGGCCTAAAGACCTAATTTTAACTTGATTACCTTGGTGAAGACCCCATCTCCAAACAGGGTCACACTCTGAGGTCACAGGGGTTAGGAATTCAACATATGAATTTGGGGGAGCAGGGATACAATTCAAACCATCTCTATGATACACGTTTAAAAGAAAACAAGAAAAAACAAAAACAAACAGATCAGAACAGTGTGTATACAATGCTACCCCTGGCCAACAGTGGTCACCAACAGGGAGGGAAACCAGGTGGCTGGGGGATGAGGAGGGGCTGTTATATCCTTTTATAGTTCTTGAATTTTGTCCTGGGGCTTCCCACAGTCTTTAGCCTTATGTCCACACTCCATGATAAGCCCCAGTGTCCGTCGTCGTCAGCTGCCATTTGCCCTCCGCCCCAGGCTCTCATCACTCTTAACTCTACTGCATCTAACATGAACTACTCTCAGTCCTTCCAGGCAGGTCCTCTGCCCCTTCAGAGTCTGCAAGTTTACATCCCCTACCAGAAACCTTCCCCACTGACACACCCCCTCCACTAATTCATCCTCACCACTCAGACCTCAACTTGGAAAGCGTCCCCGAGGTCCCACGGGTTAGAGTCCCTGCCTCTGGAGCCCCCATGCACCTGTACGGCCCACCCAAGAGTTTATCACACTGTGTATTCTAAAAGCCCAAATGTCCTCCCCACAAGACTGCAAGCTAAATGAGGTCAGTGTCCAGGTCTGTACACTCCAGCAATGACTCCAGGCCCCAGGACAGAGCCTGGCATTCAGTCAGAAGGGGGGAGTGGATGGAGTCAGAGAGACAGCAACTAAGGGGCTTGAGAAGGGAGGGAAGATAAGCAAGAGAGAGAGAGAGAGAGAGAGAAATTCATTAATCATCTACTGGTTACCAGAAGAAACTTACGTTTCCAGGGTCAAAAAAGATTATAAAAGTAGCATTCCTTCAGTGATTTTATGCTCTTATTTGGCAAAGATTTTCCTCCCATTACTAATCACACCCCAACAGACACTGTATTGGAGTGGTTCTGACCCTTCCCACTATTAATAGTTTACCACTTATTCCCTAGGTCACAGAGAACTTCCACATTCTTTATTTACCCATTTTGCAATTCATGTTTAGTAGTGTAACTATTCAGTTGTTTTCTTCCAAAGTAGATTTCCCCCAACTTATGTTCTCCTGTGATAAGGAGCATTTACTCACACCTGTGTTCTCCACACAGCTGCATTTCACTGGAAGCTGTCAGAGCAGGTTCGTTCTGCCTGCAAGGGAGGAATACAAAGGTGCCCTCTCCTCTGCAAGAGCCCCCGGGAGGGGCTGCACTGAGAGGAAAGCCCAGTGCACTAGAGGGGTCTCCACTGGGACACTGGTAAGAGGAGGAAAAAAAAGGCATCTTAACAGATGCCTTCTAAGATGTGACTCTGAATTTGCTTTAGTCTGAACACTGGGTACCAAGCTGCTCAGGCCACCCTAACCGTTCCCACACACCGGTGCTTAAACAACAGAAATCCAATGTCTCACAGTTCTGGAGGCTGGATATCCAACGTCAAGGTGTGGCAGGGTTGGTCCCTTTTGAGGCCTTTCTCCTTGGCTTGCAGAGGACAGCTGTGTTCTCACTGTGTCTTCCCGTGGTCTTTCTGCACATCCCTGATATCTCTTTGTATGTACAAATTTCCTCTTCTCATGAGGACACCAGTCATACTGGATTGGCAACTAAGGAGCTAATGGCCTCGTTTTAACAGTCACTTCTTTAAAGACCTCATCTCCAAATACCATCACCTTCTGAGGGACTGGGGCGGGGGGGGGGGGGGCGTTGGACAGGGACTCAGATAGGTCCATAACGCTGTACATTCAATAATTCAGGAACACTGCCCGCCCCTCCATCCTCGGTAGGGGATCCATCTTGGGCAGCACCCGGGACAAGTATATGCTGCCCTCCTCTCTGGCTTCCCAGGACGCAGAAGGTTGGGAATGGAAAGGACCAGTAAGGCAAGTGTCAGAGGTGGATGTCACCCTCCCATGTTCTCTCTTCTCTGCCCTCTGGCCTCTGGAAATTCACATGAGAGATTTATGTGTCTACATAACAATTAAAACTGTGGCCACTGGGCTGATTAGACAAAGGGAACTCGGTACAACTCAGGGAAGCTAGGGACCAGAGATCTTCCAAACTGGTCCTGACATAAAGTCCACTTCTAAATACAAAGTTTTGGCTTTTTTTCCCCCCTTTTTTTCTGTAAGGGTGGGAGGACTAATATTTGGACATTTTCCAATATCCTGACAAGTAGCTTCACATCCTGGACACCTAGTAAAATGAATCATCATCATACTACTTGGGGAAAAAAATTTAGACAATTACTGCAGAACATGCATTTCTACTTAACACCTCGAAATTACAAATCCATCTATCATAAAGCTTTCCTGTACACAGAATCTTAAGTCACTAAATGTTTTCCTTCCCTCTTAATGTAATAATACATCTATTTAGAATAACATTAAATAATCTAGAACATTCCTAATGTATTCTAATATTAGAAAGAGAAAATGAAGCATAGCACTAAATACGCCCAACCACAAGAACAGTAAATAGTGCACTGATGATCTAGTTGATGAATCCGAGATTCCACAAAGATCCCTAAGCCAGAATATCAAAAGCCTAGAAAAACAAACCACATTGTGTGCTAATCACAGACAGTGAAGTGTTCTTTTTGCTCAAAAATGACTTTCAAGGTCAGCCAACCCAACTGTTCTCTCATACTTGCGGAAAGGTTATATAATTTGAGTGCTGACTGTATACCTGTGAATGAGATCATATATAAAGTTACTGTTTCTCTCAGCCTATTCCATCGAACTGTTATCAAAGGTTCATTTCATTCCAATTTAAAAAACACCAACCAGGATGGAGACTACCACAGAGGAGTTCATCTAACATGGTAACAGTTCAACCAAAGGAATGTCAGGCTCACAGGACTTCAGTGACACGACTCTGCCCCTACCCTGGGGAAAACCATGACACGGATAATATTTTACGAACCAGAATCTTAATTAAGTTCATGGCATAGTTAGGTTGTGGAGTCATCGAGAGTGCTCAGATGTCTATCACAGCTCTGAATCAGGATCTTCCTGCAGTCCAGGAAGCCAGCTCAGGAAGAGGCAGCATCTGGTCCCAGTTTCCCAGGGCTTCTTCCCCCATAACTGATCACTTCAGTGTCCCGCTAATATCTAAGGGAAAGGACATTCTGTCTTTCCATATGACTTCCTGTTGAAATGCAGAGAAGTGTACAGATAGATCAATGGCAGTACTGGATTCACAACGCTTAGCCAATACAATTTCTGCACAATAGGACCCAAAGGATGGGAGAAATGACCTAAATGTATGCTCCTTACTTCCCAGGTAGGGCAGACCTTAAGTACCCTAAAAAAACATGTCTACCCTTTCCTTAAATTTTCCTACAGGACCTTGATATAGAGTCTATGGTCTCAGAAACTCTCTAGCTTCCTAAGGTCTAATTTAAATTCTTGCTAATATAATTGTAATGTATTCTTAGGCAATGTGTCTTTGAAAGTTCTCTCTTCAGAGAGGAGGCAGATTGTGATGGATGCAACCAGACTGGCCATTGGAATGGCTGGGACTCAGGGACGGGTACAGAG
The DNA here is from genome assembly GCF_029215605.1 of Mirounga angustirostris. Classification (NCBI taxonomy): domain Eukaryota; kingdom Metazoa; phylum Chordata; class Mammalia; order Carnivora; family Phocidae; genus Mirounga; species Mirounga angustirostris. The sequence goes on from NW_026991713.1 coordinate 175,111,786, forward strand.
AATTCATTATACTCCTCTGCCTACTTTTGTGTATGTTCAAAATTCCCCATAATAAAGTTTTATTTTTTAAGTACTATCTTTGTAACAAAGCCAGAAATTGCTTATGACGTTGACCTTGACAAGGTTCTATAGTACATGCAGGCAAGATTACCTAGGGTTTCCTATCTGATAATGCTTCACTGATATGTCTTTGTATTATATTTAAAAAATAAACCCAATGACAACTTAACCCAATATAACCAGGTGCCTCCAGACACTCAAGTGTCCAGCCCAAGATAAAAGATCAATAGATAATTAAAAGAGCTATGGGGGTGGGGTGTCTCCTAGCCACACAGCTGCCCCATCACCCTACTGTGAAGTCCACCAGTCAGCAAGTCCCGCCAAACATATCCTTCATTCAACAAATGTTTACTAAGCATCTTCGATATATCGGACAGGCATTGCTATCCATTCTGGGAATCTAGAAGACCCCACACTCACAGCTTACATTCTTGTGCAGGGAGACAGACAATAAGCAGGTAAATACATATACAGCACCTCAGACACTGATAAGCAATGTGGAAAAATTAAGCAATGGATTGGGGAGATTCATTATTTTATATAAAGTGACTGGGGAACACATTTCTGATATTACAATTAACCCAAGAAATGATAGTGGTTTGGCCCCAGGTAGTTATATAATTCATGTTGATACTTAAATAGTGCTTACTATGTGCCACGCACTACTCCAAACTCACCCAATCCCACAACAAGCCTTTGCAGTAGGTAATATTATTAGCCTCGTTTTAAAATGAAGAAACTGAGCAACGCAGAGGTGAAGGTGCTTCTCCAAGGTCACAGCACCTAGGTGACACTGTTACACCAATAAAGTTATCCAAAATCAAAGCTCTGTAGAAAATTATGTATGTTAAGTTGTTCTATTACGTATTATGTGTTTAACGAGAGAAGGGGTCCAGGAGAAAATACAAATGACAAAGAAGGATGCCCCTGATAACTAACCCCCAGAAGGAAGCCAGGGCTGGAAAAGGATGGGATTTAGGGCATAAATCAAGAAGGTAGTCTTAAAGAGCTGAGAAAAAGAAGAGAAAAATGACACTTGTCTATGACTCCACATATGTTTCTCAATACCTATCTGTGAATCTTAAAAGTATACACAAAATATCTGCTCAATGAGCATTATTCTTGGGATCCACAGCACTCAGCAGATTCTAAAAAGGATCCATTCCTCCACAAAAGCATATAAATCGATGGTGTTTGAAGTATTTTTCATGTTTACAAGTTTATGATTACATTTTCTAAAAGTCAGAATTATTTTTATCACCTTTAATTAAACAGTGCAACTTCATTTCATAGGTGGAGACTAAAACTAATTTTTTTAAAGATTTTATTTATTTGAGAGAGAGAGTGCAAGCGGGCACAAGCAGGGGAGTGGCAGAGGGAGAGGGAGAGGCAGATTCCCTGCTAAGCGCGGAGCCCAATGCAGAGTGCAATCCCAGGAGCCCAGGATCATGACCTGAGCCAAAGGCAGATGCTTAACCCACTGAGCCACCCAGGCTCCCCTAAACTGTTATTCTTACAAATTTTTTTTTTAATTTTAAAAACCCCATGAATGTGGGTTTTGGGCCTCTTTACAGAAGTCTGCACTTTAGCTTCCTAATTTTCAATAAACAATTATCTTTAGTACTTCAAGAATCAATTATATGACAATTACATTTAAATTTCATCTTGGGAGTGCCTGGGTGGCTCAGTCAGCTGAGCGACTGACTCTTGATTTCCCAACTCTTAATTTCGGCTGAGGTCATGATCTCAGGGGCGTGGGATCAAGCCCTGCATCGGGCTCCTGCTCAGTGTGGAGTCTGCTTGAGATTCTCTCTCCCTCTAACTCTGCCCCTCCCCCCAGCTTGCAAGCTCTCTCAAATAAATAAATAAATAAAATCTTTAAAAAAATTTCATCTCTGTACTTTCAGATAGCAAATAGAAATAAATAGGTGCACCTGGCTGGCTCAGTCAGTTGAGCGACCTACTCTTGATTTCCGCATGGATCGTGGTCTTAGGGTCGTGGGATCCAGCCTCGAGTCGTTCAGTGTAGAGTCTACTTGAGATTCTCTCTCCTTCCTCTGCCCCTCCCACTGTGCTTTCTCTCTCCCAAATAAATTAGAAAGAAGGAAGGAAGGAAGGAAGGAAGGAAGGAAGGAAGGAAGGAAGGAAGGAAGGAAGGAAGGGAAGGAAGGGAAGGAAGGAAGGAAGAGAAAGATCCAGAGGAGAAATGACTGCAATTAGTCTGTGTGCATGTGTACATCAGACAAATGAAAGCGTTCTGAGGGTAGGTACTAAAGCAGTGTACTTGGCGAACAGGGGGGTCTGGCTGTTAAGGGCCCTCCTTCTGGATTAGGTCTGCCACTGACTAGCAGAATGGGTTCAAATCACTACTGAACTTCTTTGGGCCTTAGTGCCTTCACCTCTAGGCTGGCACATCAGCTTTAAAATTCTCTGTACAAGGATTTATAATTCCACAATTTTATGAGTCTACCAAGTACCTGTATGGTTAATACCAGAAATCAAGTCTTTTATTAAAGTTTTCTTTTTCTTAAAGAAAATGAAGTCAAACCACAGATTTCTGGAGTGCACCCGGGCACCAGGCCTCTGGTGGAGCATTCCCAGGGGACTATTTTGGTAAGTTTGTTATTTTTCTGTGCCTCACTAGCAATCAGTGTCCTGGTGTTGCCTTTTAATAGTAGTCTGAAGTCAGAGTCAAGTGGGGCTCTGCGCTGTGACTAGCAGGCTGGATCCTTGGAAAGTAACCGTTGTTGCCGACACAGAGAACCATCCTACACAGGCACACTGCCAGGTGGAACCAGGAAGAGGAATTTTTTTTTTCCTTGTGAAAGGAGCACAAGCTGAATTTATCAGGGGTTTGGGGAAGAAACTGCAATGTGAAAAATACTTTCAACTTAAATTCAGCAGCTCATCTGAAAGGCAACCAATAGACCACAAGGCTCTGGTTTTGCAATAAAAAAGTTGAAACTACAAAATTTCACAATTACTAACTGGTTAAAGTAGCTACTGTAAATGTGCAAAATGATTGCACACTCATCCTCCTCGACCTTCTAAGTCCAAGATGCCTTAGAGATTTACTTCTTATAATTAAAGGTTGCAATGTCATCATGTCAAACTCAAGTCTCCTGGGCAGTAGAGCAAACAAGGCAAAAAGACATTCTCAGGATGAACTTTGAACATGGGCCTCAAGGAGGAAAAAATCATAAGCTTTTAAAAAATTAAATAACAGTGTTTTCATTTTGGATAAAAGCAACTTCCCCCTCAAAAATCACTATCATAGATGCTTGTAACTCAATTTTTTTCTCCCACCCAAGGCATACAGATGTTGCCAAAAACAACAGTCCTGAAATATCTGTACTAGTATGTGAGCCCAGGATGTTCTTAATCAAACCGGACTGATTATACAATCATTACAATGTAGCAGTTTCAGAGATTAAATGGTGTACTTTCTTTAGCTCATCATAAGACTATTTTGTACATACCAATACATCCACAGCAAATATACAAAAAATGTATCAACTGGCTAAAAAAAAAAAAGGTACTTGTTGAAAAATATGAAATAGGGGCACCTAGGTGGCTCAGTCAGTTAAGCGTCTGCCTCCAGCTCAGATCACAATCCCAGAGTCCTGGGATCAAGTCCCAGTGTCGGGCTCCCTGCTCAGCAGGGAACCTGCCTCGCCCTCTCCCTCTGCTAGTGCTCTCTCTCTCTTTCAAATAAATAAATAAAATCTTAAAAAAAAAAAAAAGATATGAAATAGGCTACAAATCCCAGGCTACGCTAAAATAAACTAGCTTAGAAAAATAACCTTTTTGAAAGCAAGACATTAATGACGTGATACTATCCTGGAAAGAAACAGCCCTGAAAGTTACTGAACAGGTCACGAATCCAGGGTTCTTGTGCTGTCGTGCACGCGTCTCACCTGGGGAACCAGGAATGTCCCTGAGTTACGCCTGCTCTAGCTTCATTTCCTGGCTGAGCTGAGCTCCAGCAGGCAAAACCCTGGTCAGTCCAGGGCTGGCACGTTTAAACCACGAGGCTCTCAGCACACAACTCTGGCATCTGACTGTCAGGCTACCAGCTCGCAGTTTTTACCAATTATTTATACAGGATATTCATAAAACGTAAAGAGGTCATCATTTATACCAACTTCCAGAGAAGGGGTGAAATTTAAAAAAAAAAAAAAAGGGCATTTAGAGCTGTAACTGTTCTGCCCTGCAGTGTTTAAATTCCTTTGCGGTTATCGCATACCTACTTTTCACAGGAAGATTCCTCAGAACAACATCCACATACCGTGGTCAGGAGCAGGAGTCTCTCCAGAACTCAGGTGTTGACATTAATTTTTAAAATTTAAATTGTTCTTCCTTCCTTGAGTCTCACTAGTTACCCAAGTCAACGGATTTCCATCAAATAACTGATTTTATCTTATCTCTAGTACAAGATAAAATATTTATATTGTGAGGGCAGAGAAATCACCAAAACAGTATTATAAATCCAAATTTCCAGACCAGCCTCCAGAATTCTGATTCTGTTGGTTTGTTTGTGGTCCAAAAATCTGCATTTCTACAAATACCTCAGTGATCTTCATGCAAGTCCTGTTTTATAAAAATATCCTCACTTTTTCCTGAAACACTTTCAGTTCATCAGGTACTATGGCATTTACATCAAAGCAAGGGGGTGGCCGAGCTAGTAGGAAGCATACAGGCGAACAAGATTCACCACAAATAAAAACTGCTGATGCTGGGTGATGGGTACATGAAGACCCACTGTATAATTTACTCTACCTTTGAATATGTTTGAAATTATCCAGAACAAAAAGTGAAAAGAAATGAAAAGCTCTGTAAACAGATCAAAACAAGTCTACAGCTCCTTGTGAACTTTTACCAATTAAGAAATCACCAATTAAAGGAGTTACTTACAATCCTTTTCAACAATTGCCAAAGCTGACAGACCCCCCCCCCCAAATAATTCTAATTAAATTCTTAAGCCTAAGAGGTTTCCCTCATATTCTCAGAGATTAGGCTGCCTTTTGGGACAGTAAATCACATCTATTTTTCAAATATCTTATTGCTCTAAAAATAAAAATAACATCCCGCCAATATCATTATATCACAAACATGGGATATAGAGTGCTATGGTAATGCTGTCAGTTGGTAACAGGTGGTTAAGGGACAGGGAGAAAACATGGGCAGGGCCCTTCCAAGTCATTTGTTCCTAAGAGATCCTTCATCTTTCCAAAATCTCTTTCTCTCTTCTTCCCAACACGTAGGATTAGCTATAGGAAGGAGAAGATCAAAACCCCATTATACATGCCCCGGTAGCAGCAAGCAAATCCAGGGCCCAAATCTTGGTTTCTAATATCATTCTCCAAAAAAAGGAACCAGGCTGAAGAAATGGCTAATTCTAGGGCTGAACAGGGAAATATACAAGATGGGCCTACAGCTTCTTCAGTGTCAGAAAGTAAGAAAGTGCTTAAAAAAAAAAAAAGGTGGGGATGGCGGTACCAGAGCCAACTGAAGGAGCTCCCAATGGCCAAAGCTGGCACAATTTGAGCAACAAAATAAATAACCTGGTATTGGATTACAACCCCAAATGTAAAATCAATATCCATGTGTCCACTCTGATATAAATAACTGAGTAAGAAAATTAATGGGAAAGAAGAGTTAAATCTCCCATACCAAAGAATTCCAGATAAGTGTATAATAAGTACTTGTCCAGGGGGTGGAGCGTAACTCACCACCCCTTAAATGTGGGCTGTACATGTATGTACCATGGAGAAGGGAAAGAAAAGAAACTTTGCAGTGGAGAAAGCTGACAAACAGGTGATCACAGTCAGGTGATCACATGACCAGTCATGTTGAAAGCATGTACTCTTGACACGATGTGATTAGAATGGCACTTTATCTCTGTGGTCTTCCTCCCAAAAACATATGACCCCGGCCTAATCAATGAGAAAAACTCCTCAAGAACTGTCAAGATCATCAAAAAAGAGGAACATGGCAATGGAGCCTAAGGAGACATGACACCTAAATGTAATGTAGTATCCTGGAACAGAAAAAGGACACTAGGGAAACACTAAATAAATATGAATGAAGTATGGACTTCAGTTAATAATCACATATTCATATTGGCTCCTCACCACACAAATGTAAGATGTTAAGAAGAAAAACTAGGTAAAGGATACGCAGGAACTCTTTGTACTGTCTTTGCAACTTTTCTGTAAATCTAAAATTGTTCCAAAAGACAAGGTTTATTATTAAAAATAAGACAACTATAAATGGCCTCATTCCAGGCAGTGGGCTGTGGATGGATGAAAAGCAAAGTCTGCAGGAGAATGAGAGGCTGTAAGCTTACATCCTCTCCTTTTAGCTCACACACACTCTGGAGTACTGGTCTGTGAACTTCGGTCTCCGGCACCATCCTCACCCACAAACTTTACCTGAGCATCCATACCCAGTGAGATACCGTGCAAACACCAGAAATACGGAGGATATAGGACACAGTCCTTGCAGTTGGAGTGAAGAGACAAGTCTTAAAGAAATGAGTGGTATTTGCTAAATGCAAATGGTAGACTGGTACAGACAATCCAAACCTTTCTGATCAGAGCCCATCAGTAAATTTTCTTTACATTCCTTTCATTTCATGCACGCTGATTTACAAAGCATAAAAAATGTGTTAGTATACCAATATATTCTGTACCTTAAAAAGTCACATAAGTCAAAATTTTTACTGAGGCTCCAATGTTTTCATCCCACACCCCACGGAACATCTTGTTCCACAAGTGAACACTCTAGTAGGATTCATTGGGGAAGGGAATCTCTAGGATCTGGGCAAGAAGAAAGGTCTTGGTAGGGAGACTAGGGCAGCAAAGAGGCGAGAAGAAAAGACCAGAAAGAAAAAGACGACAGCACAGAGGTGATGGAGAAGCCAGACAACAGAGAGAATATATGGAGAGCTGGGAATAATTTACAAATGAGAAGCATATGAACTTCGCTCTTAAAAGTGCCACGAAAGGTGGAAAGTGGAGGCAGGGATCACAGATGCCCTACAGCAGAAATCTGGTTGCACTGACCTTTCCTGACCAAGTCTTCCCAAACTGGGGTCTGATGCTGGAGGCCAGGGGCTACTCTAGCCCCACATGGTCTTGGCACACCTATCTGACTGGATGGTAATTTAGGGCTTTTAAACAAACACATATTATATGGTAAAATGCAAAATCTGCCAAACTGTCAAAAATAAAAGGTGTGCAACCGCTATCCCCCCAAGACCCAAGAGGGCGGATGAGTAAAGAGTCACTCTTTTGTCGTGGGGGGGGGGGCGGGGAAGAGCGGCTGAGCACTGGCTTAGACCAAGATGGGCCAGGGAGAACGAGAGGTACTCCCCACGTTGTGGTTTGGGGCACCTGAGGCATCTGGCGTCAACAATTCTCATCTTTCCCTTTGAATCACAATAAAGTCAAATGAAATTTGGAATCTCTGCATTGTGCTAACCTTTGGGGGGAAAAAACTACCTTTTTTTTAAACACTGAGGTTATTTTTCTGATATGCCTATTCTTTGTGGCAAATAACTGTAATGCCAAGGCACAGTTCCAAATTAGTCACTTGCTAGCAATTTAAAAATACTTCACTCTAATATTTTGCTCCGACGCACTGATTTTACCGTATTTCCTCAGTTTTCTCTTACAGTGTCTTCATATGAAGGTTTACAGAAAAGTTGAGAATAGAAACTAAAAACGACCCTAGACAGGAGTGTGTTTTAGAACAGGATCATTTGTACAACTTCTCCTCTTTCTAATATTCCTTTCCTCGTGCTTGAGTAATAAATAAACCTCCTAAGGGGCACCTGGCTGGCTTAGACGGGGGAGCTCGTGGCTCTTGATCTTGGTGTTGTGGGTTTAAGCCCCACACTGAGTGTGGATGACTTAAATAAACTTAAAAAAATAATAATAAGATAAATAAACCTTTTAAGAAAAGGCACAGCTAAAAGACTACAAAAATACATGACTTTAAAAGAGAGGGAGGAAGCAACTCAGTCATACTCATCTCTCCAAATGACACTTTCTAAGGGCCCAGCTTAGCGGGTTGTTTTCAGGGATGCTTTATGCTGTTTGGGATCAGCTAGACCTGCATTGCTTGTGGTTCCTTTAAGTACATTAAAACCAGAAACTGTTCACATGCAAGAGCTTTAATAATCTTGACATTTAAAAACAGGTTTATTACATAAAAGTGGACTAATCCAGATCATCCTGAAAATTTCTAGCACAATTCCCCAACATTATGAATTTCAAGAAATAACAATACCAGCCTATGTATTACCCTTAAATAAGCCAGATTTCTCTGTGAAGGATCTCTTCTTCACCCATCATACAAGTTATTTTAAGCAACAAAGGTTTTTAAATCTGGTAAACTCTAGGCATGCCATGATAAGCAGCTACCACTTTGAGCTCCTTCTCTGAACCATACCACTTACCATTAGTCGATTACATGGTAACCCACCAATTTTACAAGGAAATCTGAAGCAATGAAGAAGCCTAACGTAGCAGACATGGCACACCATCCTGACATAACCCCCCACAACCCTTAGGGTAAATATCATCATCCTTTTTCTGAGTTGAGTTCTGAGAAGCTTGGAGAGGTCAAGTAACTGGCCCAAGGTCTCAACACTGTTGAAGTGGCAAGGGAAGGTCTCCCACCCAGACTGACTCCAAAGCCCAAGCTCTGTCCGTCCGCAACACCCGCTCCTCCTGTGACTGGTTCACGACTTTCACTCTTAACAGGACTCAAAGGCTGGCTTCTTTTGATACGTCCACCTACAAGGACTTTTTTGAAGACTCATTTGTTGCAGAACCCTGGCCACCCCATACAGAACATTTCATTTATGTTACAAAGTCTTTTTTTGTGACATGTTACAGCTGTTATCTAAGTGACATAGCAGGCCCAAGGACTCCCTAAATTTCCAGAGAATTGCATGAACAGTCAGCACACTGATATCAGCAAAACTGTAGGGATTTGATAACTTCAATGCTGATCAGCTACAAAACTGTTGGGACAGACTTCCTATTACTGTGCAAATGAGCATATCTAGTTAACCAAAAAATACCACCAGCTGAGAGCAACTACAACATGCCCAACCGAAATCAAATCTCAAGCCCTACAGCCATAGTACCTGAAATAATCTGCATGGAAAACCTGATGAAAATAATTTTTATTTCTCAGAAGCTATTGAAATAAACACAAAAATTCACACTTTTTGAAAGCACTTCCTTTACTGCAGAATCTTTTTCAAGATCCAAGTCTGTTTGTTTAATCTAAAACAAGAGCCCCGGTTTCACAAGCTGCTGTTTAATAAGTAGCCGAGTCCCACCGGCTTCACAGACTTCCGTGAGCTCCTTTATCTGGAACTGCTAAAAGCTTCCTCTGTACTCGGTGACCTAATATGCCACAAAACAATAGAAGTGGGTTTCCTTGTCTAACCACTATCCTAATATTAATAACAAACTGTGGACTTAGAGAATGCCTTCACAAATACAAACAGATCTTTCTTTATGATGTGAATCCCAAGAATCTTACAAAAGGTGCATAAATGTTTTCTGAGAAGAATGATCTGGTAACTATGACCAGGAGAAAATAATTTCTCAACTGTAGCCTTAGTTCGGTAATTTCACCATGTGCGAAAACAGTGGATTTTTTTCCCTTTATGGAAGCTTCCTAGTGAGGACCAACGAGATCTCCATCTGTATAACAAGGACCCTTGCAGAAATAGACATTCTCAGGAAGAGGCCCCCAAAGAGGGCGTAAGCAACTCTCAGAGCAATAGAGAGGCCCAAAATAAAGTTCAAGCAAGAAATGCCTTCCTTGTACACCTGAAACTAATATAACACTGTATGTTACCCAACTGGAATTAAAATAAAAACTTAAAAAAAAAAAAGAAAAAGAAATGCCTTCTTGCCTGATGGGCAAAGGCAATCCACATATTTATAAAGCTTAATTATGAATGAATGGGTAAATACCCTTTTCAACTTCCAAACCTAGAAATGAATTTTGGCTGAATTTTAGTTAACTGACTCATTTCTTTCTCCATGCAAAGGTTAAATTCAAGCATTTTTTCCAATCTATTTTTGATAAGCCATGCTTTCTTCAAGGCACTATTAACCAGTCAGAAATTTAAGTAGAAAGAATAAAGGCCAAGGAGACAAAAGACACTATGCAATGGATCTATCCTTAATATGAAAATGGCCAGTCCCCCAGATAATCAAAGGCTTGAGAGTTACTATGTTTTCAACATTTAACTGCTCTTTTATCTAGCATATATGTTCAAAAGGGGTTCCACTTTCTTAACCAGTGAGATCACTTCCCAGGATTAGTCAAAGGTTTCTTTATTCTTCTTGGCCTAATACATCTTCATCAAGAATCCATCTCCGTTACCAGAATTAACAATCTCTTTTGGATGGAAATACAAACCGCCAAATCTATGTGTGATTATGCATCTTTTCCATAGAATTTAACCTTAGATACCTGTCATTCATATGCCATATATCTAATCATATACCTTCTGAGCTACAGAATATGAAGGGAAAATCTGCAAAAGCTGCTATACATCAGCAAATATTTCTTTATGCTTTATGTCAAAATTTGGTATTTCTATTTATGGATTAATTTTCCTGATTGTTTTGTTTTACAACGCTCCCAAAAAAACTCAGATTTTATGATTCACACCTCCATAAAACAGTGGAAGAATGGAATAAAAATCATGTTAAGAGGTTTATAGGCAGACACATTTCCATGGGTTCTCACATAGAACCTGTTTTTCAAAAAATATAAAAATTTAAGTGCAAAGTCATCTGGAAACTTCTTGAATCCCTCTCACTAAATACTCTTTGTCCACTATCCTACTCTAGTGCTAATTTTGAATTTCACCATCAGTTTCTTTTCAATATTAACATCAACATCTTTCCATACAGTCTTTTATAACTTCCCAGGTACTTTCTGTGACTCTTATCTGGGGAGCATATACTTCTAATAACATTCATTTTTCTTATCTATCAGATCAGAAAACAGAAATCACCTAACAAATATTTGATATAAGGCAGTGGCAAAAATTCAGCCATAAGTTACATGGTACAATGGTTAACAGTTAATACTCAAAGGGCACTCAATGACATAACCTGGTGTAGCTCTGGAAACAATTATACATAACTTTCCTTTACTGGGGAAGGTAACTTCCACATTGTGTACTCAGTGAACATCATTTAAAAATAACTCTTTTTTTTTTATCTTTTTTTTTTTTTTTTTAAGATTTTATTTATTTGACAGAGCGAGATACACAGCGAGAGAGAGAACACAAGCAGGGGGAGTGGGAGAGGGAGAAGCAGGCCTCCTGCAGAGCAGGAAGCCCGATGCGGGGCTCGATCCCAGGACCCTGGGATCATGACCTGAGCCGAAGGCAGACGCTTAACGACTGAGCCACCCAGGCGCCACCAAATCTTTTTTTTTTTTTAAGATTTAATTAATTTATTTGACAGAGAGACACAGTGAGAAAGGGAACACAAGCAGTGGGAGTGGAAGAGGGAGAAGCAGGCTTCCCACGGAGCAGGGAGCCCGATGAGGGTCTCGATCCCAGGACCCCGGGATCATGACCTGAGCCGAAGGCAGACGCTTAACGACTGAGCCACCCAGGCGCCCTTAAAAATAACTCTTAATCTCAGGAGTATGCCTAAACACTTGTAAGGCTTTAAGTGGGGAAGTGGAAAAATCACACAACTAGGGGAATTCAAGACCTGGGTATTTGATGTAGCTCCGCCTACAATTTAGCTGTGTCACCTTGGGTAGGTCATTTGACCCCCAGGGCCTCAGCATCTTCAACTGCAAAACAAAGATATCAGACTCAATTTTCTTTGAGGTCTCTTCCAATATGAAAATTTCACGAATCTAGGAAATTTCAGTCTCTCCTTATTAAAGATAAGCACTAGATCTTAACCCAGATTTTTTTTTCCTTTAAAAAAAAGAAAATAGCTGGGGCGCCTGGGTGGCTCAGTTGGTTAAGCGACTGCCTTCAGCTCAGGTCATGATCCCAGGGTCCTGGAATTGAGCCCCGCATCAGGCTCCCTGCTCAGCGGAAGCCTGCTTCTCGCTTTCCCACTCCCCCTGCTTGTGTTCCCTCTCTGGCTGTCTCTCTCTGTCAAATAAATAAATAAAATCTTTTTAAAAATAAAAGAAAAAAGAAAAAAAAAGAAAATAACCCAACTTGGGATGCTTTCCTGGGGTAAAGTTTTATCTGGGAGAATAAACCACAACTGAAAACGATGTCTAGAAAATGGGGAGAAAAAAAGGAAAATCACACCCTGACGTAGCTAAAATAGAAACTTCAATCACCCTTGGGCCATTCTGTCAATAGTTATTCAAAGGCTGCTACTCTAATCACTGCTTCCTAAAATAGAAATATTTACAGAGTTGTCTCCTTCTCATTCCCAGAGATTCAATCCCAATAAAAAGCACAGAGTCCAAAATCAATTTACAACTTCAGAACAAGTTGCAGGGAGCGAAGGAAACTCGCAACCCATCTCACCAAGTCATTTGCATTTAAGTAGGATTAGAGCTAAGAAACGGTTCTTATTATAAGATGTGAGAAACGCACAGGAGGCAGGTGACATCTGAAAGGGAAGCAGAACTGCCAGAAAGGGATGTAGGCTGAGGACCTTCGGGCAACAGGTTCAGAGCTGGTACCGCAGCCTACCCCGGGAGAGGTCGATCCCTGCCACCCCGCTCGCCGCCCTCCCGGGGCCCAACCGCGTCGCCTCGCCCCCGCTTCGGCCCTGGAGAGGCTGCCCGCTCCCCCACCCCACGCCCCTGCGGCAGAAACCTCCCTAATCGCTCGCTTCCCCGGGCCTCCCGCCCCGGCAGGCCCTCCGATTCCTCGGCGCCGACGCCGGACCGGGCCCGGAGCTTCCTCCCCGGCCACCCCCGTCGCAGTGGCCCCGCAGCCTGGGTTCCCGCAGCCCCGTCCCCGCAGCTGGCCCGCTCACCTGCACCTGTTTGCGGAAGTGGCGCGGCCCCCGCACTGCCGGCGGCCAGGAGCAACAACGGCAGCAGCAACGCCGGCGGCCCCGGCATCTCGCCCACGGCGCGGCCCCGGGGCCGGCTCTCGGGTCGCCTTCCGTCGGTCCGTCCGTCAGTCGGTCCTGCCTGCCTCAGCGGCACCCGCGCCGGCTGCTCCTGAGCACACGTCGCTTCGGCCAAACCTCAGCCTGGCTCCTGGTCCGCACCCGCCGCCCGGGCCACAGAAACACCATCCTTCCCGCCCGCCCGCCCGTGCCGCCGCCGCCGCCGCCGCCCCCTCTCAAAAGCAGCAACGGCAGCAGCCCTGCGGAGCCGCGGGCCAGGGCAGCCGCGCTCCCGCCGCCATGATGGGCTGCGTCATGTGACGTAGGGCGGGGGGCGGGACGCCGTGACGAACAGCCCAACCAGCCAATCGTCAGTTCCAAACCGGCTGGAGCGGCCCCGCCCACCACCCTGAAAGAGGGAGGGTGGCCGCCGGTGCGCCCCCTGCAGACGGAGGAGTGCGTGGGCAGCGGGTAATGCCGACAATTATTTTAATTTTTAAAATACAGGGAAGTATAGAGGAGACAATAAAAAGCAGTCAGAATCCATATGAATCTTTTTTCAATATTTTAAAATGAGCAAAAGTAGGCCTGTGTTGTCTTCTGCCTTTTTTACTTGTCATAGCCGTTTTACTCCCCTCTCCTTAGGTTGACCTACACATCCTATCCGTCATCAAAGATACTTGGGCTTCCATTTCAGTTCAACAAGAATAGAATGGCTCTCCCCTCACACCCACTGACTCAGCTCCTGAGCTCAAGATGTTCCCTTTGCCAAGAGTGCCCTTCCTGTCCTCTCGGCCACCTGGCACACTCTCTTTTCACTGTCAAGAGTCACCTAAAGGCTGACGTCATCTAAGATGGCCCCGCCCAGCCCCAGGAGAAATGACTGGCATCTCTTAGTGCCTCGCCCTGTCCCCAGACAGAGTGCTATCCCAGCTGCCGTACATTGTTCCTGTGACTGTAAACTCCCTGAGGACAGGAACTGTGCCCACGTCAGTGGGAGTCCCCCAGGGGCTGGCACAGGGCCTGGCTCCGAGGAGTTATTTCCTGAAGGAATAGTGCCCTGTCCTGGTGCTGGGCACGCCCAGCTGCCAACCTCCCCCCAGCAAGAGACAAGGTCCAGCCAACAGGTGAGGAGAGACCATAGTCCTGCAGAAAATGTAGAGAAAGCACCTTCCAGGCAGAAGCAACGAAATAGTTAGAGGCCTGGAGGTTGGGGAAATGCTGGGCTTTTCTGGAGAATGTACTTGTACTGGTTTGTGCATGAGAGGAACTGATTTGGATCTTATCAGATGGAGCTCTATAAACTGCAGGCAGGGGAGCCCAGTTCTCCAAACTCCTCAAATGTCCATCCTAAATGTCAGCTCTCTGCAGTGCTAAACCAGCCCTGGACACACAGACGATGCCCTGGGGAATATTTGTTGAATGATTAAGGCAAGCCAATAAACACCTAAGTAAACAAATAGCTGGAATGTGAAATACTGTGTTAAAGCGTCCCTGCCTGCCTGCTGATCTCTGTTTGGGAAAGGGGAGGTAGGCAAAGGTCTCTAAAAGAGATGCAATCACCCTGTTGTGCTTCTACTTCTATGAGGAAGCTCCGCACTTGAAGCCAGGGAATGCTCATGCTGGGTGTCGGGAGGAGTCACAGTGTTTATTTGTAGCAATGCTAGCCCAAGCAAGGCCCTGCCTCATAATCCTTGTGCTTGTTAATTATAATTAAAGTGCACCCCAACAGCACCATGTCAGACCGCAATCCCAAAGCAGGTTTCATTATTATTTGAGCAAAGCTCAAAGTTTAAAAAATATTTTTTTTTCTCACTTCACAGAGCAGGAGTTAAGGTACACATTCCTCAGAGGGCGTCTAATGGAAACATTTACCCTACCATCCACCTCACCACTCGAAACTTTGCCAGTGCTTCTCTTGAAGATTTCCAGGTAGAGAATGTATAAAACAATTGAAAACCTGTTTGCTTTGTTTAGTTTCACCTAGGAATCAGAAAATAGCCTTTGGCACAATTTGGAATTAGATCCCTAAGCTGAGAAGCAGTATCTTGCAGTGTGTTCCTATAGCTGTTCTTACCTGTGTGCAGCCTTTTCCAATTTTCTTCCCTGCCAGGCCATCACTTGGACAACCCTACTGGCATTCTTGTCCTGCCAGCAAGTTTGCACTGAGGGCTAGATGCTGAGGGATATGGAGTCAGTTTAGTACTAGATGAGCATGCATCTCTAGGGGTCTGGCATCCAGCAGATACTGTAAATGTTTGCAGGGCTGAGCTGGGTGCATACATGAGAGTTCTGTCAGAGGTATACTGGAACCAGCTGGTATCAGCTCATGAGAGCCAATTGTTAAATCTCCAGGAATTTTGCATGCCACTTGTTAGATACAGTCATTGTTAAAATTAAATTATATACACTTACAATTAAATAAATTATATTAAAAACAAAGACAGTAGGGCACCTGGGTGGCTCAGTCGTTTAAGTGGTGGACTCTTGATTTCAGCTCAGGTCATGATCTTAGGGTCCTGGGATTGAGCCCCAAGTCAGGCTCCATGCTCAGCAGGGAGTCTGCTTGAGGATTCTCTCTCCTCCCTCTACCCCTCACCCTGTCTAAAATAAATAAATCTTTTTTTTTAAAAAAAAGCAAAACAACAACAACAAAAAACAAAGGTAAAAAGGACAAGCACTTCCAAAATGAAAAGTAATGAGAACATTGGCAAAAATTGTCAAAATCAACTCTTCAAAACTAGAAATTAGCCAAAGGTTTGCAACAACACAAGGAGGATTTATTAAAGAAAAATGGCTAAATGTCAGTAAAAACTTTGAGTTTTATGGCATTTTCACTTGCAGTATTCCCATTCTTCTCCCACCACCTCCATGGTAGCCTTAAAAAAACAATAACCTCAAAACCACAGTAACTGTGAAAATGAGCAGCCTAACAGCTGCAAAAGAGAACAGGTTTGAAGCTTCCCTAAAAGCTGCATCCCCAGAGAACGGACAGTGTTTGACCCATCAGGCAGCTCCCTAGAAAGGCACCATTCTCAGGACTTGTCTTTATTTGATATAACTCAGAACTCCCTTAGTGCAAACATCTCTTTCCCCAGTTTGTTGAAAATAATCAGCGGTAATTGTTTAACATTGCAGCTTCCTGAGTCAGTGATACCTGTTGGCTGATCAAAAACTTAAAAGAAAAAATTAGGGGGACGCCTGGGTGGCTCAGTCAGTTAAGCATCTGCGTTCAGCTTAGGTCATGATCCTGGGGTCCTGGGATCGAGTTCCGCATCGGGCTCCTTGCTCAGCAGGGAGCCTGCTTCTCCCTCTGCCTGCTGCTCCCCCAGCTAGTGCTCGCTCTCTCTCTCTCTGACAAATAAAAGAAAATCTTAAAAAAAACAACAACTTAGGAATGAAGTATCAGTGGGGGCTTTGAGAAGCTCCAACATATTCCTGGAAATCTAGAAAGCTCTGTGCATATGCAAGGCTGTGCACATGCCCAGGAAAGACATGAGAAGGTCTAAATCATCCACCCCTGGCTGATCTTGAGGCTCTGTGCAAGCAAGATGTGAAGGCTAGGGCAAAATTTTAAGCTGCAGAGCATTGAAGGCATGCCTTAACACACATACAGAGACCCTTAGCAAAATTGAGGAGATACAGTGATCCAAGGCATTTAAGAAAACCTTCGTACAATCATTAACTAAACATTAAGCTAGGTAAACAGAGACATCAGTGGCCACACATAATAAAAAATATAGACTTTGCAGAATTAGTCCAGGAAAGTCTCTAAACAAAGAAGTGGTGACAGCCCAGTTGTTGCAACAACAAACAGCAACCACAAAACCAACTCTGGGGAAGGGAGATACTAGGGAAAACTGGTTTCCAGAGTTGCCATATTATGTGATCTTAAATGTCCAGTTAAAAAAAATTTGCAAGACACAAAAACAGGAAAGTATGCACCATACACAGGATAAAAGAGCAGTAAGGAAAAACTTCCCATGAGGAAGCTGAGAAGGTGGACTTAATAGAGAAAACTTTTAAATAAATAAAAAACCTATTAAAATTAATTGAAAAATAAACAAATCAGCTGTTACAAATATATTCAAGGAACTAAAGGAAACCATGTCTAAATAATTAAAGGTTGATTGAAAGACATTAAAGAAGACCTGACTAAATGGAAGATGTCCCATGTTCATGGATCAGAAGATTTAATATTATTAAGAAGGCAATACTCCCCAATTGATCTACAGATTCAATGCAATCCCATCAAATGCCAGCTGGCTTCTTTGCAGGAACTGAGAAGCTGATCCTAATACTCATATTGAAATTAAAGGGACCCAGAATAGTTAAAACAATCTTGAAAAAAAGAATAAAGTTAGAGGACTCACCCTTCCTTATTACAAAGCTAGAGTAATCAAAATAATGTGATATTGGCATAAGAATAGACATACAGAGCAAATAATATAACTGAGAGTATATAAATAAACCTAAATATTTGTTGTCAGTTGATATTCAAGAAGGGTACCAATACAATTCATTCATTTCTCAACAAATGGTGCTGAAGCAATACATATGAAAAGCATGAAAACAAACCTCTTCCTTATGCCATATACAAAAATTAACTCAAAATGGATCAAAGACCTACATAGAAGAACTAAAACCATAAAACTCTCAGAAGAAAACATAAATCTTCATGTTCTTGGCGATGGTTTCGTAGCTATGAACACCACTAGCACAAGTAACAACAACAACAAAATGATAAATTGCGCTTCATCAAAATTAAAAACTTTTGTGCTTCAAAGAACACCATCAAGAAAGTGAAAAGATAATTCACAGGAGAAAGTATTTGTGAAGCATGTATCTGATAAGGTACTTGTTTTTGATAAATATAAAGAACATTTACAATTCAATGATAAGAAGAGGAGTAATCCAATTAAAAGTAGGCAAAGGATATAAATAGACATTGCTCCCAAGATGTACAAGATGTACAATAAAGAAACGAAAAGATGCTCGGGGCACCTGGGTGGCTCAGTCGTTAAGCGTCTGCCTTCGGTTCAGGTCATGATCCCAGGGTCCTGGGATCGAGCCCCGCATCAGGCTCCCTGCTCTGTGGGAAGCCTGCTTCTCCCTCTCCCACTCCCCCTGCTTGTGTTCCCTCTCTCGCTGTGTCTCTCTCTGTCAAATAAATAAAAAAATCTTAAAGAAAAAAAAAAGAAAAAAGAAACAAAAAGATGCTCAAAATCATTTGGCATCAGGGAATTGCAAATGAACACCACTTCACACATTAGGTGGCTCCAGTCAGAAAGACATATAATCATAGGTGTTGGTGAGAAGGTACAGAAATTGGAACCCCCTACATTGCTGATGGAAATATAAAATAGTGCAGCCACTTTGGAAAATAGTCTGACAGTTCCTCAAAATGTTAAACGTAGAGTTATCATATGATCCAATAGTTATGCTCCTAGATACAGATCTAATATAATTGAGGACATATGTTCACAAAAACCTTGTTCATCAATGTTCACAGCAGCACTATTCACAATAGCCAAAAAGTGGAAATAACCTTAATGCCCATCAACTCATGAATGGACCAACAGAATATGGTATGTCCTTGTAATGGAATATTATTCAGCAATAAAGGACAAAAGTACTGGGGCACCTGGGTGCCTCAGTCAGTTAAGCATCCAACTCTTGATCTCAGCTCAGGTCTTGATCTCAGGGCTGTGAGTTCAAGCCCCATATTGGCCTCCATGCTGGGTGGGGAGCCTACTTTAAAAAAGTAAATAAATAAAGGAGGCTACAACATGGATGAACTTTGAAAACATAATGCTAAGTGAAAGAAGCCAGTCATAAAAAGTCATATATTATATAACTCCATTCTTATGAAATATCCAGAATAAACAAGTTCATAGGGACAGAAAGTAGGTTAGTGATTGCCTAGGGCCAAGGCGTGGTGGTGACCGCTATTAATTCTCATTATTTTACTACATTTTACTGTTATCTATGCTTTGAGCTTATTTACATATATCATAGTTGTATAGTGAAAATACTTTATGGTAATATACTACTGCACACCTCTTCCCAACTCCAACTTCAGGGATATCATGTCGGCAGCTTGAAATAAGCCATGGGGTAAGTATTTACACTATGAAAACTGGCAAATGATACTAATTAGGGCTGTTTCCCTCCTGGAGAACCACTTGTTACACATACTAGTGGTCTTGCCATTGGGTACCCTCTATAGGGTCTTTACCATTGCCCCTCGTTGGCTTGAATCCCTCTTGTGATTGCATTACTTTAATCCAGCCTTAGGCAAATAAGGAGACCGTGCAGATTGTGGGTTGGGTTCTCCCTAGTTCTCTGCGATCAACAAAGGCCACATACCTCATCTCTGACTGTCCTTGTGAATGCCTTTGTGTGAAGTCCTCACCTTTCATTGCCTTCTAGATCCTCTGTCTAAAGCTGAGTCAAGGACCGCTCATCAGCTATGTTTGCCTTTCAGAGCCCTGAGCCACCTCGCATTTTAGGGAGGTGCACCCAATATTGTAAAAATCAATCAATCAATCAGTCAATGTAAGAAATGCTGAGGGAGGGGTGCCTGGGTGGCTCAGTCGGTTGAGCGTCTGCCTTCGGCTCAGGTCATGATCCTGGAGTCCCAGGATCGAGCCCTGCATCAGGCTCCCTGCTCTGTGGGAAGCCTGCTTCTCCCTCTCCCACTCCCCCTGCTTGTGTTCCCTCTCTTGCTGTCTCTCTCTCTCTCTCTGTCAAATAAATAAATAAAATCTTTTAAAAAAAAAGAAATGCTGAGGAAATGCTCAAATATATGCTGAAGTTTACATCTAACAAATTAACCCTTCTAATATACATAATGCATAATGTAATATGACAATGTTATCTGCAAGATAATTACAGGATTTATAAAAAGTACACAATAGACCGTGAGCTTCAGGAATGGGATACCACTTTAAAATCATATTATGAATATTTTTGCCAAGCTCATCAGTGTATATGCCTTTATTTGGAGGTGAGTTTTATTTAACGAGTTACAGATCACTTTTTATGTGTCAGGCACTGCTCTAAGCACTTTATAAGTAATAAGGCTTTAAACTTTATCAAATTTTAGAATATTTTCAGCATCCCTCAAAGAAACTCTGTACCCATTAGCAGTCACTCCCCATCTTTCCCCTCCTCCAGCCCCTGGCAACCACTAATCTCCTTTTTGTCTCTATGGATTTACCCAATCTGGACACTTCCTTTTTTATTTTATTTTATTTATCTTATTTTATTTTATTTTTCTTTATTTTGGGGGGGGTGCAGAGGGAGGAAGAATCCCAAGCAGACTCCACGCTAAGTGTGGAGCCTGACATGGGGCTTAATATCATGACCCTGAGATACAACCTGAGCTGAAATCCAGAGTCAGACACTTAACAGACTGAGCCACCCAGGCGCCCCTGGACATTTCCTTTAAAAAGAATTATACAGGGCGCCTGGGTGGCTCAGATGGTTAAGCGTCTGCCTTCGGCTCAGGTCATGATCCCAGGGTCCTGGAATCGAGTCCCACATTGGGCTCCCGGCTCAGCGGGGAGCCTGCTTCTCCCTCTGACCCTCTCCCCTCTCATGCTGTTTCTCTCGCTCGCTCGCTCTCTAAAAAATAAATAAAATCTTAAAAAAAAATAAAATAAAATAAAAAGAATCATACAATCTGTGGCTTTCTGTGGCTGGAGTAAACTATTGTTCCCATTTTATAGATGAGGAACCTGAAAAACAAGAGAAGTCAAGTACTTTGGCCAAGGCCATGTAGCAGAGGCAGGATCCTAACCCAGGCAGCCTGGCTCCAGAGTCCTAGCTAAGCCTCAAAATCAAAACCAAATAATGTCAAGAGCCTACATTGGAGGCCTTTTCGGAATACCAGGTGTGGGCCAAATTACCCAGGTGTGCCTCCTGGGTGAGAGACCCTGGTGGGGAAAGAAATGGGGGGGGGGAAAGAGTTGGAGGTGCAGTTGCTTAAAAAAAACGTATCTGTCCAATGAGAAGGACAGTATCTCCTCCTGGGATGAGCATTTGCATTTTTCTCTCTTTAGCATGCCCAGCAGCTGAATCTCTTCTTCCCATGTTGAGGAATAAGAAAGTGCCATAATATGAATCTTGGTGGGAGGAAGGTCACCTCCCACTATGAAGACCAGGGGCCAGACATGGCCTCTGGGTCCCCAGCAGCCACAGCCTGAGTGTCCTTCCAGGTACTTGCTGGTGCTGGCAGCTTCCAGGCCAGACCTGGTGACCTCCCACTGCACAGCCCCCTTGGTGGCTGCCTATGTCCCGAGTCCAAGTCCGGAGCCCAGACCCAGCACCTCTGTGACTGTTCACTGCTCTGCAGTCACTTCCTGGTCCCGTGCAGGCTCTAGGAGCATCAGAAGATCCTTGCAACCAACTCTCAGCTACTTCAAAGCTTCTGCAAAGACTCTTGGCCTCTCCTTCTTATGGATGCAGCTGATGCCTTGGAAGCTGCTCCTGAACCAGGCCCTCAGGTGTTCATGGAGCATCACCTGTGTGTCATCACTGTGCTGGGCACTGGAGATACCATGACGGACGAGACAAATGCTGGCCTTCCACCTTGGCTCCTGTGCTTTGCTGGGGACAGAAATAGCACAGCTGATCACACAAGTCATGGTCAGTGCAGTGTGGGGCCAGGGAGAGGTAGTGAAGCGTAGGTACGCAAGGCGGCCTGATCCAGTCCTGGGAATCAAGGGAGGCTTCTCTGAGGAGGTGGTACTTGAGTGGCAATCCCAAGGATGAACAGAAGGTAGTTTATTAGGGGACGAGGGAGATAGAGCTCCAGATGGAGGAAGGAGCGTGGGTTTTAACGTTTTATCTCCCGTGCGTCAGAGGGGAGACTCACTGGTAGAAGGGCAGGTAAGTTTTGATGAGGAAAGGGAAGAGTCCAGCGGGGCCCCTGGGGATTGTGGGACTGCCTTAGGAAAAGGACGGGGTCAGGCTGCAATGCCCCTTCCCAACATCTCTGCTTGTTGGCTCCCAAATATCCTCAGAGGGGCCTCCTGGCCACCCATCCCTGTCACTGTCTGACCCCCAACTCAAGGTCATTACTCCTCAGAGCACTGTTCACCCTCTGACTCTTTCACATGTATATGCTTGTCGGTATATCACCTGCTTCCATCAGGATGGAAGTCCCCGGAGGGGAACCGTGGCTGTTGAGTTCCCTGCTGTGTCCACACTGCTAGAAGGGCTGGTACTGGTGGGATCTCCGTCAGCCACTGAGTGGCTGTGGGTTCGTGCGTGGCATGCCGGGACCCAAGCATGTCCGAGATGCCCTCTCTCAGTCTGCAGGGCGAGCCAGCCAGGGGCAGGGCCCCGGTGGCCACATCCGCTCCTGCTGGCAGCTTTTGCAGGGAAATCTGGCACAGGATCGCTTTCTTCCCCTCCCCCAGCCAGACATGGAGTTTGCGGTGGACTCCCTCTATGTCTCTCCCACGTCCACTCTACCCCCATCTGGCCACCACTGTCCAGCTGGGTCCCCAGGCTGCTCTCCGGAGCTGTAACACGTGGCTTCTCCAGCTGCCCTTGGGGTCACTGCCAGTCTCCCCCCGCTCCCCTCACCACCCTCCACCTTGCCCAGTGCCATCTTCCTAGACAAAGGTCTAAGGGTCACTCTTCTCCTTAAAGGTACCCAGCGGGGCCCTTGTCCACCAAGCCTCCCACTGGCCTGGGCCAGGAGCCGTCCCTCAGCCTCCCTCCTCACACCAAACCTCTCACCTTGCAACCTTTACATCTGTTCCCTTTATCCAGAAGGCCCTTCCTTCTTGCTGCCTGATGCGACCTCCTCCATCCATTCTCAAGCCCCCTCTCCTGATTCCTCCCCAGCCCTCTCCTCTCGCCTCCCAGAGCCCTCGGCTATGGCAGGGCACCTTGTCCCGTGTCATAATGGTTGGTGTGTGTGCACCCCGAGCTTCTCTGGGGCAGGCACATGTTCTGGTCACTCCTTGCTGATAATTCCTCAATGATTTTGACAAATACAAGAGGTGACTGTGATGTGTTGGGTCATGTTCCAAGCACAGGAATAAACAAGAAAATGAGGTCCATACTCTTGGGGAGGTGGTGTTCTTGGACGAGGAGAGCCGAAACTGCTTTGGGAAGCCCTTCCTGGCTCAGTTTCCCTGTCTGTCAGGGGAACCCTTGCCCCAAGCCTATAAAATGGAGGCTGACGTACACGGGTAGCTTCCTGCGTCAGCTCCCACCAGGCCAGCTGGGGCAGGTTGGGCAGCAGGTGTCTGGTGGCCAGCCTGGGCACTGGGGAGTTTCAGTAGGGTAGAGCTCCCACGTGGGTCCAGAGTGGCTGGGCAGGCCAGGCAGAGGCCTGTTGGCTTGCCTGGACCAGTCAGCCCGTGCAACACCATCCTCTGGCCCTTCCTCGGCCCTGGGCCACAAAGAAGGTTCAGGAAGCAGGGCCTGGGAACTCTGAGGCAGAGGGAACCCTAGGGGAGGCTCCTCCCGCAATGCCACCCTATCCCATCTGAGGTGCCTGGAGTGTGTCCAGAAGGAGGAATTTTGCTTTTTTTTCTGTCTGCCCCCCAAATGCCAGGGAAATAAATGCTGCGTGGGAGCAGGGCCCCCTCCCCCAAAAGACAACACGTAAGGAACTGAGTCCTCTAGAACCCAGCTGCCCAGAACCTAGGGTCAAAACCACCTAGATAACAAACCATAGGCCACTGTGTGTGGTTGGTGCCTGATTCTTCCCGTGGCTCCTTTTCAGGCTCAGGGCCCAGCAGGAAGCTGGACTCACAAGCGGCACCCCCTCACCCTCCATCCCAGTTGCTGGGGCCCCAAGTCAGGGAGGCCCAGGTGACTTCCTGCCCCGCCCTTGGCCCCACCTGTTTGTGCTTGAAGCTGTTCAGGGTGGTTCTGCCACCTGCCAACAAGCTCAGCCAGAATGTGTGGTTCCTTCTCTAAAGCTCAATGGATTTATTATTTAATAGCAGAGGGAGGTGTGGCTATTTTTTTAATTGCAGAGTTTTATTAGAAATAGGCCTTTTCACTGTTCTTGCATACCTGGCTGCAACCGTGACCCACAGCTCTTTTAGGATGACACATGTGTCATTTTCAGGGACAAGCCACACATAATTCCAGACTCCGTGCAGGATGCTCAGACATGTGTTGCATCCCGAGGGACAGAGTGTTTTCTCATTATTCCCCCTCTGAGGTTGGAACTGCGCCCATTTCCTAGATGTGGGAATTGGGGGCATCTTTGTTCTCCCCAAGGATGGTAAGGTGTGGGACAATATTTGAGCAGCAACAGCATGAAAGGACTCATAGGGAGGCTGACTTGTCACCATGGATTTCACTTGGGCCCATGGCCATAGTCTCCTTCCTCATGCCTGTTTCCTATTGCAGAAGACTGGCCCTGTTCCACCTGCTCACCTCTCCGCATGAAGGGCCTGCTGCCTGAGAACAGGCACGGCTCAACCCAGCTCAGGTGGGCTAGTGGAGATCCCAAGGAAGGATGGGGCAGCGGGGACCTAGGCGGCAAGTCTCTGCTAGGGCTTGAGCAGACAAAAAAAACCTCAACCAGCTCTTCAGCTGGAGAATGGGGATTTTCTGGCCCCTGGGAGGCATCGGGCACAGGTGTGTGGTTCATCTCTGGGCATCCCTAAGAACAGACTCGGTCCTCCTCTATTTGTGGTGTGTTTACTGGGGTCTTGCTTGACCACACCCCAGATCCCTCTGAGGACATCCACCTGTGACTTTCTTCTTATTGAGATGGCTAAGGAATATAAACCACGGAAGCTAATGATTCTTACAGGGAAAACCCATTGCAAACTTCTTTATACTTCAAAAAAGCATTTCCAGGAACAGATATGGGGCCTCATGAGCCATTTAAACGGAGGCTAAGTGGGAAAGCTGGTGGTGAGTGGCACCTACCTGCAGAGAGCCGTGGCTGGCAAAAGAGGTCTGGCCAGGGATCCAGGGTCCAGCAGGGCTGGCTGCTGGGTGGCCAGAAGAGCCTGATGGCCCTGCACAGGCCCGGAGCGCAGAAACTCCAACAGAGAGGCCTGAATAGTGGGAGATTCTACTGCAGCGAGGCTGGATGAGAAAGGGAAGTGCAAGGCAGGAGAGATAATCAGCCTGAAGACAGAGGCCAAAAGGCCTTAAAAGGCAAGAAAGGGGATGATGCAAGTATGACCAGACCTGGGAGTGACCACGTTAACAAGGGAAAATGCCATGTTGCCATGTTACGTAAAAGGAGACAGCATGATCTCATATTCATATGCATATTCAAATTGATATTCATACATATTCAAAAGGAGTAGAAGGAAATCACCAAAACATTAGGATACTAACGTGGTTATCTCTGAATAGTAAGACGATGGATGTTTCTTCTCTTCTTTCTCTTTCTTTCTTCCTTTTTTTTTTTTTTTTTTGTATTTTCTCACCTTTCTATAATGAGCCTGAATTATTTTATAGGGAAAGGGGAGATTTTTTTTCTTTGTGTGTTTATTTTTGTTTTTAAGCTGGTAGATTTTGCAGACAACTCAGAGCAAGGTCATGTCAAGGACAGAGACTGTCACCAGCATAGTGCCCATATTGTTGCCACAATTAGAGCATCATGAAGAATTTTTTTTAATATGCTTTACATCGCGGAAAATATTCCAGATGGCACTAAAATGATAATATCCATTTCTAAACATTTATATTCACCAGGCTAGGGCACTGCTGCTCCTGACCGAGCCAGTCCGTGTTTTATTTTACACCTTGGGCTCTGGTTGCTTGATTATGCACTGTTATCCCCACCAATTCCGAATCTGCTGCCTGCTGGGAGGTGTTAAAAAAAGCCCTTTTTTAGAGAGATAATTGAATCGGCTGAAGGAAGTTGAGTGTTTTATTTTTGGTGGGGACGGTTGGCTATGTTCCATGTATTTCTTTAAATTTTACTTGAAAGATTGTTGCTGTTTGGGAACTGTGGATAGCTTTTCCATGTGCTCTTCTGCATTGTTTCTGAGCAAGGTATGGATGCGTGGAGATGATACGTGATTTGTCGTGTCTTTATTCAAATCTCGCTGTATGTGTCTGTGCTCAGAAAGGAGCCGGAGCCCGTAGCTGGCTTGTTTGAGGACAAGACATCCTATTCAATTTTGGAATATCTAAGTGGAGTCTGCACCTTTCCACAAGTCAGGGGGTCCCGGTCTCTAGGCCATGAGCGTGTGCCGGCTCCTTTATATAAGAATGGGGAAGGGCTGGCTGGCTGGCTGGTTGTTTTCTCTGTAGTGATTACAATTATCAATGAACCGAGTGAGCTGATGGGATGTTTGGACCATAGGTAACTTGGCTTTAGTCCTGCTAATCAGATCCAGCCAAGAGAATCTTTGAAGAGCTCTGAGCAAGCAGACATTTTCAAATGATTATTATGGTAAAATATACATAACATAAAAATGTGCCACTTTAACCATTTTTATGTGTACAGCTCAGTGGCGTTAAGTACATCCACACTGCTGTGTAACCATCACCACCATCCATCTCCAGAAACTTTTCACCTTCCCAAATTGAAACACTATATCCTCATTAAAGACTAACTCCTCATCTCCCCTCCCCCAGCCCTTGGCAACCACAATTTTACTTTCTGTCTGAATTTGACTACTCTAGGTACCTTCCACGAGTGGCATCATATAATAGTTGTCCTTTCGTGAATGGCTTCTTTCATCTAGCATAACGTGTCCGAGTTTCCTTCCTTTTTAAGGCTGAATAATATTCCATGGTATGGATAGACCATATCTTGTTTATCCATTCGTTTGTTGATGGACACTTGGCTGCTTGGTGTCCACCCTTCGGCTATTGTGAATAATGCTACTAGGAACCTGGGTGTGCAGATATATGCTCATGTCCCTGCTCTCAATTCTTGTGGGTATAGATCCAGAAGTGGAATTGCTAAGCAAGCACACGTTTTAATAGAAACAGAAACGAGGCCAACTGGAAAGGTCCTGTGGCTCCTGATGCCTGGTGCCAGCAACACTGGCCTCCTGGAGGGACCCCAGGAAGCTTAGAAAATGCAGTAGCACCACACCTGAGAATATGGGTTTGAGCTGGAAGGGTCTTGAGAAGCCTGGAGCCCAAAGCTCTCTCTCTGTGGTGAAGAATCTGCATTGAGTCCAAATCTTGCAGAGCCACAATTCCTCTGTCCTGATCATGAAGCTTGGGCACTTGTCCTGTTGGGGGATAAAGAAAAAGGAAACCACAACTCCAGGGTAGGAGTCGCAGGGGAAATTTTCTGCTGGGTCAGGAACTACTTGCTCCCCATGGCAAGCTCACTATGTATGCATGTGCTTCTCCTCAGGACAAGCAGGGGATTTCAAGAGGCAACATCCAGACTCATTACACCCACAGTGACAGGCATTATAAAGCATGAGAAGGTGCTGTTGGAGATAAGCCAGTGTCCATCAGAGATTTTCTTCACACGGACAGACACCGGAGGCTCTGTTCATTAAACAACTGCAACAGCTGTGGGAGATGCTGGAGATGGTTGTAGTGGCCATTTATCATTCTTTCTAGATGCCCAGCATGGCTATGGGAGGCTGATGATCATTTTCCCAGCCTCCTTTGAAGCTGGGGCCCTGCCACGTGACCATATTCCACCAATCAGATGCTCAGATGCACGGCTGTCTAGCCAGAGGCTAGAAACAAGAGTGAATACCAGGCATATCCACTTTGAAGGAGAGTGGCCAAATGTAACGCCTAGACAGAATCAAAACGGTTGCCCTTTGTTCCCAGCAGTGGTATCTCCATTAAACCTGCCTTGTAGTGTGCTTGGGGCTTGTCCCTGACTGTGTAGACTCCAATCCAGGTTCTTCAGCCTTCCTGGAGACCCTGAGTTACCCACTATCCTTTAATGCATCCCTTTTGTGATCAAGCCAATTAGAGTTTGTTTCTGTGGGTAGAACCAAGAACCCAGACTGATTTATCAGATTACTGGTTACCAGTTAGAATTAGGTTCAGCTGTGAATATTGGTGATCGTCTCCTCCTCCCACCTCCAAATAAGAGAGCCTTAAGTAAGTCAAAAGTTTATTCCTTTCTCATTTAAAAGTCTAAGTAAGCAGTCCTGGCAGCACAAAGACTTCAGGGTCCCGGCTCCATCTAGCTTCCCACTCGGCCATCCCGAGGGTGTGGCCCCATCCTCACAGTCCAAGATGACGGCTGGAACTCGAGCCACCATATTCGTGCTCCAGATTGCAAAATGGAAGAAAGGACAAAGAAGAAGGGGCGAAGACTTTATAACAGCTATCTTTTAAGGAAAGTTCTTGGACTCTTAAAACTCATTCGCCCTTATGGAACTCTACAGTGATGATGCTTGCACAACTTTGTGAATTATATTGAAACTCACTGAAGTTCCCTTTAAAAGGGTGAGTTTTGGGCGCCTGGGTGGCTCAGTTGGTTAAGCGACTGCCTTCGGCTCAGGTCATGATCCTGGAGTCCCGGGATCGAGTCCCATATCGGGCTCCTTGCTTAGCAGGGGGTCTGCTTCTCCCTCTGATCCTCCCCCCTCTCGTGTGCTCTCTCTCATTCTCTCTCAAATAAATAAATAAAATCTTTAAAAAAAAAAAAGGGGTGAGTTTTGTGATATGTGAATTATACCTCAGTTAAGAAAAAAAAACTCATCGGTCAGAACTTAGACACATTGCCCTACCTAGCTGCAAGGGAGGCTGGGAAATGTAGCCTTTTTTCTAGCTGGCTGTGTGGCCAGCTAAGAATTGGAGCTTTCATTTACTGTGGAAGCCAGTCCCCACTGTACTGAGAGAATACAGAAGAGGGTACTCAGACACTTAGTAGGTTTAGATCTTATCCTTCAACACTCCATGCTACCCAGAGTCCTGGAATTGGTTGGTGCCTTTGTTTTCATAAAGGGACATCTCCTGGCTTCTTATGACCAAGGTCCAGTTAACTAAGAGTGGGGATTTTTAGCATCCAGAGCCTTGGCTGGAGACTACAGCCCCAGATGGCCCGCAAAAGTCAAGGAGAAGATGTGTTACTGATAGAAGACTTGCAGGATCTGTTCATTTCAAGAGGGTTTCTGTGTGCCACTCTTGGGATTTAGGCATCAGAAGTCAGTGTGATCCCCAGGCCAGAAGCATCAGCATTACCTGGGAATGTGTTAGAAATGTACATTTCTAGGTCCCAAAGGCCTGGAGCTCCTGAAACAGAAACTGGGGGTGGAGCCAGCTATCTGTGTCTAACACAGCCTTCCGGGGGATCGGACGCTGAAATCTGAGAACCACCACTCAAAAGTGCACATGCTGGGACACAATAGCTCAGCCTCTCACAGACCTGTCTTTGCTGTGTTGCATTTTGTTCACTAGGGTAATCCCCACCACCTAGAACAGTACCGAGCACATAGTAGGAGTTCAATAATTATTTGCTGGATGAATGAATGAGATGTTTTTGGCTCTCATGAAGGAAACAATTCATTGAAACTCATTGCCACGTTTGCCTCTGCTGGTCATTGTTCGCCACCCCCCCCCCCCCCCCCCAGTCCTTATCCCCTGTAATGCACTCCACATGAGACATATATTTTCTAGGGCAAAAAGAGATTGCTTCCCATGAGAAATGGATATTGTTTCAGTCGGGGTCCCATCAGGATCCAGATGGCACACTCAAAATAGGATCATTTTAGGAGGGTTTATTTACAATGGAGCTATTTACAAAGGTGTGGATAACAGTAGCCAAGTTGTTATCATCCCTGGCAGGAAGGAGTGGGGAAGGAGGGGTTACCAGAACCCAGGAGAGGAGAGAGAGGTACAGAAGGATGACCTTCAGTTGAGGGCACAGCCGCCCAAGGCAACTTGACCTCGAAGGGATAAGGCACTGGGGGGTGGCGGGGGAGATAAATAACCCAACCTCACTCCCCTCTCTTTCTCTTATCTCGTGCCAGAGCTTTGCATGGGTTAAACCCAGCAAGAAGCTAAAGGGCACAGGAACCTGTTAGTGTAGTCTGTACAGCTCTTCTTGGGACAGAGGATGGCGTGGAGAAGGGTTGAGAGTGTATCTGAAGCGGCGAAGGAGAGATGTCTGCCATAGATGTGTTTCTTTCCCTGACAATAAAAAGGACACAACTGATCTTATCTCCCTTTTCACTTTGCCTGCCAGGAAGCTCTGAAGCAAATAGGAAGCTAGAGCAACTCTGTCAGTCTTTGACATGCCTTTTGACTTCTTTTGTCCCTGGTTGTGACTCCTTTTTTATTTTATTGGCCCTGGCTCTGTCTTCCTACCTAAGTTGTGATTACTTTATTGCATATTTTCCTTTTGTAAGCCATCTCAACCCTTATGGCAAGAACCCTGGCATATGGACAATTTTTTAAAATTAGAACTTTTAAAATAAAATTTATCAAATGGCTACTCTGTGCCAGGCATTGTAATAGGTGCTCCAGGATGTAGAAAAATAGATGAGATGCAGCCTTCTGTCCTTAAGGAACCCCAGCGTACATAGCGAGGGCAAATTTCACGAGTGTGAAGGCTCAAAAATGAGGGAGAATAGTGTTGAAACCATATGGAGGGAGATGCACTTGCTATAATCTCTCTAAAGGTGGGTGAGATCACGTGTCTCTTTTGTCTGCTAAAAGGTGAGCACTGGGCTTAGGGCTCTGCTTATGTGATCAAGTCCAGCTCACTCTCAAAGCATCCAGGAGGACGATAGGAAAACCCAGAGTGCACCACGCACTCAGCACCAGGCTCCATGGGAAGGTTTGCAGCCCACTCCCTTTCTCCTCATGCCTCATTCCTGGTGATGATATCAATAAAGAGGAACCACTGAGGTCCATGACACCCAGCTCCTCCTCAGCTACATCCTGGCCTCATGGCTGGTCAATGGAACTTCCTGAGATGATGGAAATATTCTATATCCTTGCGATCCAATATGGTAGCCACTGGTCACATGTTGGGCATTGGAAATGTAGCTGATGGACTGAGGAACTGATTTTTCTACAATTGTGGTAAAATACACGTAACGTAAAAGTTGTCCTTGTTTAAAAAGATTTTATTTATTTATTTGAGGGGGGGGGCAAAGCGGGGGGAGGGGCAGAGGGAGAGGGAGAGAATCTGAAGCAGACTCCACACTGAGTATGGCACTCGACTCGGGGCTCAATCTCACGACCGTGAGATCATGACCTGAGCTGAAATCAAGAGTCAGGCGCTTAACCCACTGAGCCACCCAGATGCCCCTAAAAGTTGCCATTTTAATCCTTTTGAATTGTATGGTTCCGTACGGTAAGTATATTCACACTGGTGTGTAACCACCACCACAAATCACCTCCAGACCCTTCTCATCTTCCCAAACTGAAACTCTGTACCCATTAAATACTAACTCCCTATTCCCCTTCCCACATTGCCCACAACCACCATTCTATTCTCTATCTCTACAAATTTGACTACAATTGTGTCATATAGGTGGAATCATACAGTATTTGTCCTTTTGTGGTTGCCTTACTTCACTCAGCATGGTGTCCTCCAGGTTCATCCATGTTGGAGGAGGTGCCAGAATCTCCTTCGTCTTTAAGCTTGAATAATATTCCGTTGTATGGATAGACCACATTTTGCTTATCCATTCACCATTCAATGGACACCTGGAGAAAAGGGGACCCATGTGCTCTTTTGTTGGGATGTAAATTGGTGTAGCCGCTGCGGAAAACAATATGGAGGCTCCTTGGAAAATAAAAAATAGGATGACCATATGACCCAGCAATTCTGCTTCTGGGTATTTATCCAAAGGAAGTGAAATCACTATTTGGAAAAGATATGTGGGCAGAGTAAAGAGCTGGGAGGAAGAGCACTGTAGTCCCGCAGGCGGGATGTGATGGACTGAGGTGGTGAGGGTAGAGATAAGGAGAAATGAGAGGATTGGAGAAAGACACCCCGCCCCCAGGTACAACCCACAGAACATGGTTGGACATGGGATGGAAGGTAGCAAAAGGGAGATACACAGGGTAGCCCCTGAGTTTCTGGCTTATGCAGCTGCATAGACGCTTTCACCATGGCCCAGCCCCTGGTCTACACGTATTAACTCATTTAATCCACCACATCAACCCAGCAAGATAGGTACTATTCCTACCCTGATTTTTCAGATCAGGAAACAGAGGCACAGAGAAATTAAGCCATTTGGCCTAGGCCACACAGCAAGCAAGGGGTTGGGATGCACATTCCAGCAGTCGGGTTCCACAGCCTTTAAGTTAACCCGCTATGCCATATCGATTGCAGTAAAAATCTGGCTAAGAAAAAGAAAGAAAGAAATCTGTACCTACTAACAACAACTGTATACAAACCCAAGGCCCCAAGAAAGATGGAAAGATCATTCAAAGAGATTGTGGGGTTTAATGTTACGTAGGGTTTGTCCCCCTGGAATTCACCTGAGTTTGTAGTTTTTTGAAAAGATTAGGTCTGGGATCATAAAGCATCCGAGGCAGGCGGTATTCAGGGGTTTTATGTCCCACGTGGAGAGAGTCCGCTGTGGTGTCTGCAGGATCCTCCTTTATTGCTTCAGGGTTGGCTGCCCCTTGGGGCTTCTGATTCTCCACCAGAGCTGCATGGAAGGACGGAGCAAAGACCCTGATCAGGGACATTTATTTATTTATTTATTTATTTATTTATTTATTTATTTATTTAAAAGATTTTATTTCTTTATTTGAGAGAGAGAATGAGAGACAGCACAAGAGGGAAGAGGGTCAGAGGGAGAAGCAGACCCCCCGCTGAGCAGGGAGCCCGATGCGGGACTCGATCCTGGGACTCCAGGATCATGACCTGATCAGGGACATTTAAAGAGACGACTTTCCCTCCAATGGCTCGCACATTCCCGGTCTCAGTCCTGTTATTCCGTCACCCAGGCTGTGACGACAGGCCTCCGCTGGGTTCAGCAGACGCAATCCCCTCCGCACCCCCAGTGCTCGATTCAATGCTCATGGTACATGGGCAACAAAGATTGATGGACTGATTGAATGAACAAATGAATTAATGAATAAGAAAGAGAAGGAAACAGGTGTTAGAAATACAGTACGATTCAGGCTAGATAGGAGGTACCAAGCCAGCCTAGGGGGGGATCAGGCAAAGAGGATGAATTTGATTCTGGGCTGTGTCCTGAGGACAGAGCCACGTTCTCTTGAAAGAGGCAGCACAGGCGGTAGGGGTTAGAGGCTAGTGGGGGGGGTGCTCGAGGGCACGTGTTGGTACCCAGAGAGGGCGGGTGGGGACCAGAGAGGAGAGCAGGGTCTGGGGCATGACATTAGGGAAAGCCAGGTCCAGGCTTTGGACTCTGTCCAGTCGCTGTTAAGGACCCCTGAAGAGTTTTTTTCATTGAACTTTTTGCTGGGGACATTTCACTTTTTTGTTGTTGTTGTTAGAGAGAGAGAGAGCACAAGCAGGGGATGCAGCAGGCAGAGGGAGAAGCAGGCTTCCCGCTGAACAGGGAGCCCGACGCGGAGCTCGATCCCAGGACCCTGGGATCATGACCCTGAGCCGAAGGCAGACATTCAACGACTGAGCCACCCAGGCGCCCCCTTTTTTTTTTAAGTAGGCTCCATTCCAATTAGGTCGACCAATAAGGTCGAGAGTTGCGCACTCTACTGACCGAGCCAGCGGGTGCCCCAGCACCAAAGGTTTTTTTTTTGTTTTGTTTTGTTTTTAAGATTTTATTCATTTATTTGAGAGAGAGAATGAGAGAGAGAGAGAGAGAGAGAGCATGAGAGAGGGAGGGGCAGAGGGAGAAGCAGACTCCCTGCCGAGCAGGGAGCCCGATGTGGGACTCGATCCCGGGACTCCAGGATCATGACCTGAGCTGAAGGCAGTCGCTTAACCAACTGAGCCACCCAGGCGCCCCCCAGCACCAAAGGTTTTGAGCAGAGAAATAACATGGTCAGACTGACATCGCATGAAGATGGCAGGAGGGTGGGTGATCAGAGGAAGGGAAACCAGCTAGGAGGCTGCTGGAGACCAGGGGGAGCTGCAGTGCCTAGACTTGGCTGAGCAGCAGAGGGGGTGGAAAGGTGCAGGTGTGAGAGATGTAGTGGGGTACAGTTCTGCATGATGGGGAAACTGATAAGAGGCAGAGGGTTGGCATCAAAAGGAAGACGTGGAGCTCGGGACCAACTGACCTTCCAGGCCTTTCTAGAACACCATGTCACGTGTGCCTGCCCCTTCCCGCCTCCTTACCTCTGTTCACACTGGTTCTTCTGCTTACAAATGCTTTCCTGCTCCCCTTCGCAGCCTGATGCAATCCCGCTCATCTCTCATGGTCCAGAGTATACTTGTGATCAAAACTCTTGCATGGTGCATCAACCATGTCTTTTATTTTCTGTGTTCTGACCCTTTCATATCTGGGGCCTTGCTGACCCTGGAGGGACTGCCGGTCCCAGGGCTAGCTAATCCCTAGCCGTAACGCACCCCTCACCTCTGAGCACACCTTTCGAATGCTAACCAACCACTCCAGAGCCCATACTCCAACCTCCTCCTCTATGGGGCTCTCACACTCTGGGCCACCATCCCTGTGCCCTAATCCCCCAGGGCCAGGGACCAGCCAACTAGGGACAGCCTGTATGCCCCAGAGCCCACTGGAATTATTCAAACTAGCCAGTCCTAAACCTGCGTAGCCTGCTTACCCTGCTTTCCCTGCGTTGCCCATTCCTTCCCACCAAATCCACAATAAACGGTGTCTGGGTGGCTCAGTCATTAAGCGTCTGCCTTCGGCTCAGGTCATGATCCCAGGGTCCTGGGATCGAGCCCCACGTCGGGCTCCCTGCTCAGCGAGGAGCCTGCTTCTCCCTCTCCCTCTGCTGCTCCCCCTGCTTGTGCTCTCTCTCTCTCGCTCTCTCTCAAATAAATAAATAAAATTTAAAACACACACACACACACAATAAAGGCTCTTGCCCATGTCTCCCCCTTGCTCCCTCTGTCCCCTGACCGGCCCCAGTGCTTCCTCGTGTGGCCCTGTGTGGCCACATGTATTTTTACCATGACAATCCTCTCCTGATCTGTTGGCTTTACTACGTAGACCTCATATTTTCTACCCATATTTACAACACACAGTTTTGAGGCACGTGAATGGCTCACAGGTTTTAAGAAAATTCTTTGGCCGGCCTGCAGAGCCCTCCCCTTGGGTGCATGGTTTTCTACCTCAAAGTTTCAGTGAAGACATCATTATGCATCTATCATGCAAGAGATGCTGATGATTAAAACCTGGGTTTGGGAGAATTTCAACTGCCCCAAAATTCGGTCAGTGCGGACCCAGCTCTGCCCCCTCCGGCTTTGTGATAATTGGGTCTGTCCCTTGACTTCTGAGACCCTCAGCTTCCTCATCTGTGACCAGGGACCTAGGTCTTCGGATTATCGGAAGGACTAAATGCAATAACGTTTGAACTGTGCTCGCGATAGCTTGGTGTTCGCGAAATGGCTAGAACCACAATTGCTGGAACTCTGGATGCCTGTGTTTCAACACCCAGACATCCAGAGCCTCGGATACGACTACAGAGCCCCAGACAGGTGACAAACGCAGAGGCGGTGGCTTCCCTCCAAAGAGGAGCCGGCAGGGCCGTGGGCTTGAGTCCCCTGGGGCTGGCCACTCAGCCCTGCCTTTTGGTGCCAACGCGGCAATTACTGACGTGACTGCACTAGCATTTTCACCTAATTACGGCAGAAATGAACTTCCACCCCTTGGAGACAAGACCCACAATTAACCGGGGAGAGGTGCCAACAGCCAGCCCAGCACTGGCCGCTCTGTAAGAACAGCTGGACCCGGAGACCAGATCCTCCTTACCCCTCAATTTCTTTTTTTTTTTTTTTTTAAGATTTTATTTATTTATTTGAGACAGAGAGAATGAGAGACAGAGAGCACGAGAGGGAGGAGGGTCAGAGGGAGAAGCAGACTCCCTGCAGAGCAGGGAGCCCGATGCGGGACTCGATCCCGGGACTCCAGGATCATGACCTGAGCCGAAGGCAGTCGCCCAACCAACTGAGCCACCCAGGCGCCCACCCCTCAATTTCTTAATGAACCATTAGCCACTCTTCCCTGGGACTGTCCCCGTAATCAAGAGGCCCAGGAAGTCCCTGATGGCCTAGCTCAAGGAAGGATGGTAAGAGGACCATGAACGTGGCCCCCACCAGTCAGTCCCCTAGATGTTCTGGGGGATGCACTTTGGGCTTTTCCGACCGGCCTTCCCTTGCCCCTTCTTGGCTGGCCTGAAAGGTGGTAGTGAGCTCAGAGCCTCCAACCCGAACTCTTGACTAACTAGTCTGTGCTAGTGAAGTCCTGACATGACCCAAAGAGGGGTCTGGCCTTTGCCTTCCGCTCCTGGGAGGTTATCTCTAAGCCTTGGAATGTCCTCCTGTCTGATAAGAGTGTCTGTTTCCCTGGGGGCCTTGGATCCTGCCAGACAGCTAACAATGGGATTTATGGTGGAGGCTTGGGGCCACGCAGCACCTGTTTGACCTCTGGTGGGGCTGTGGCAACCAAGGTCAGCCCTATGGGGAGTCAACCACGTCTATGTGATGGAGCCCCAATAAAAACTCTGAACACCAAGACTTGGGGGGCTTCCCGGTTGGTGACACTCCGCTCGCGATGTCACAGGTCATAGCTGGGAGATATTAACACCTCCTGCGCATCCCCTGGTGGGGGCCAGCAGAAAGCTCTGCCCGTGGAACCTTCCTGAAGTCTGCCTTCTGAAGCTCTTCCCTTGCAATCTGTATCCTTCGCCGTAATCAAATAAAATACAAAATAATAAAATAAAATCAGAATCATCGAGAGTACAGCGGCTCCCCGTGAGTCTGTGAGTCCTGGCAAATTACCAAACCTGAGGGTGCTCTTGGGGACCCCCAGATGTTGCATCCTGCCTTCCCAGTGACTGTCCTTTCTGAAGGGAGGCCAGGCCAGTGAGGAGTTGGGTGAGGCTCTCGCCTGTGATCAATGACCCGAGGAAGAGGCCAGGCCCATGGGGGGAGCATCGCTGTCCACAGCCAGTGGGGGCCCATCCAAGGATGGCTGGGGTGCGGTGCCTTCTTTTATTGAGGATCTGAAATAAACACTGCCCAGGTGGGACAGGTACTCCTCGACATCCTTCCCCACCGTCCTCCTCCCCTGGGGAGGGGAACCCAACCCCAGTCGCAACTCTGTGGCTGGATCCTGATCGGTGTCCTCGTTATACTAATTCTAGCCCCTCAGTCTTTGCATGGCTCACGAGTGACCATGTGGCATAATCCTGTTCAGTGAGGTGTCTCACTCCGAAGGGACACTCAGAAGAGAAAACAGACTACCCCTGGAAGTTACGTGTCTGGACGTGTAAGTGAAAATAGCATCAGCCATCTTGAAACCATTCGGGGAAGCTTCCTGAGGCCCCCGGAGGCCCAGCCAACCCACCCATCCCTCCAGATGCCTTGTTATGTGAGAGAACAAATGTCCTTATGGTTCAGCCCAACTTGGGTTCAGGTTTTCATTTCCTTCCAATGGAAATCACCCTGCTATGCCAGGTACCAAGGCCTCTGGGGACCAGCCTGTGAAGTGGACATCATTATCCCTCCTTTGTTGTGGGGGAGGCTGAGGGGAGTTGTTTCAGTTAAGATATAAGTAATATAAAACACACTTGGGTCAGCTCTGTGGGACCACGTGGAGACCACGCAAGTGACAATAAATAGAGGATCTTTGTTCACCACTCACCATCGCAAGGGAATGAGCTACCATCACTGGTGTTTGGAGGAGGCTGGTTGACTAGAAGTGGGCATCCTGTGGGATTGGTTAGGGGAGCACATCTGGCTTCTCTGGTTGGTCCTGAGCTGGAAAGGGGAAATAGGGAAGCTGGTAGTTATGGATCAAGTCCTAATGCTGCAGGGGGTGGGGGTGGGTGTGGGTCAGAGTTCTATTTTACTGTATGATCTGGACATTGTTGGTCCATAGTTGGATTCAGGGGTGATTCATACCTGCTTCAGTATTGGTTTGATTTGAGGGCTTAGCATTTCTTTCTATCTCTTCTCTCTCCCTTGTGGAGTGTAGGCTCCCCTCAATATACATGAAGACAACCAACAAGCAGGGCTGTGGGCTATCTCCCCGTGACCAGTGAGGGGCTGGGTTGGCTGCTTCTGGGAGTCTTTCTCCCAGAAGCTCCCACCCAGTGGGCCAGGCAGGGGGAGCAGAACTCCCCAAGTACAGGTAATAAGGAGGTGCATTTTCTGTAGAGGATTTAAAAATAGTAAACTCAGCCCGACATCTGCATGCTTTTTATTATCATTCAGTGTCAGTAATTCTAAACACCAATGATAAAATACACTCCTCTGGAGGGGGGAGAAAAGGTACCGTGGTTTTAAGTTTTATACCATAGTTACAATTAGTGTTGGCTTTTAGTCATATAAATGCATATTCAAATGCACACATTTTTATTTCTCAAGCTTTAATAGGCATTGCATTCAACACGGCAGTTTAATTCAGAGAGCTCCCAGTTGGGCATCCAGGCCCCGTCATGCACGGACCCACCTCGTTAATGGCTCCGTGTTATTGGAACTGACTTTGGGCGCGGTTCACTGCAGGCTCCCAAGACTATAAAGACGAGATCTGAACTTGAGTTTCTTGGGTTCTGTCCTTTCCTATGATCCCCTGGGGAGATTTCATCTGGATTTAAGATTTAAAACAGTGGAAGGAAGCACAACCAGCAAGGTGTGATGGTTTGATTAAGTATAACTTTTAATTCCCATGGGCAACAGTCTACTGAATTTAAGTAATATCTTTAAAAATAAAGATGTAGTCTTCTTTCCTAAAGCTTTCATTGTTTTAAAACTGAAGAGCAAATCTAGGCAATAATCATTTTTGCAGGTACTCCTGAACACAATTGGGTCTGATAGACGAGTGTTAAAAAATAATCTAATCTGGGTCATATATGCGGGGCCCACGGCACCTCCCCGAAGCAATGGCCAGAGGCTGGGATTAATCTTTCTTAGCTCCTAGTTTTCATGGGAGCCCCGCAAGAGGCAGAGGAGGAAGGAACATTCCTCATAACACGCGGGCCAACTGGTGCAAACCAGGGGCTGGGGGAGGGGAGCAGGGAGGGACTGCTTAATGGGTATGGGGTCTCCTTTGGGATAATGGAAACGTTTGAAAGTAGACAGAAGTGGTCGTAGCAGGACACGTGAATGTAAGGGCCACTGAACTGTCCACAGTAACATGATTGATTTCTCACAAACATGGCCATTCCAGGGTGCCATGGGGAACAAGGCCCTCCTCCTACCCCTGTCCAATCCCTTCTCCAGCCCTATCCTGACTCCCACATCTTCACCCCCAGGCCTGCCCGCGTGGCCCCCCCGCCCACTGCAAGTCCTAATTACCACCCTGAGAGGGTGGGAGCTAGACTTCCTGTTGGTGGAAACTTCCTGAGGCCCCACTCCCAGGGTGTGGGGGGAGGGGCACGCCAAGAACACCTGGGCCTATGGGTCCCGCAACGCCCAATACCCCCGCAATAGGACGGCGGACCCAAGCGCTTGGTTATGTTTCTGCAGAGAACAAAAGTGCTCCATTGACTGAAACCTGAAAAACAAGCCCAACCCTGTGCTGATGAGGCCTGCCTGCAGAGGAAAGCCAGGGACGTTCTCCTATTTTGCCCTTGGCCCAGAGATAAAGGCTGCTAATCTCTGTTCTTGGAGGAAAGTGTTCACGTGTGAGAGCTTTAGGAGGAAGGCAAGAGCCAGAGACTAAATGGTGCTTTCTCAGAAACTTCTGAGTGCAAGAGAATCCCAGCAGGATGGAGGAGTGGAGGGGAGCCCCCGAACCAGCGCCAGACATCCGAAAGGGGAGAAGGGTGGCCACAGCGCTGGGGAAGGCTAGATGCTGGCCCTGTCTGGCCTGACTCCTTCCTGCAGTGGGGAGCTGTTGGGGGACCAGCCCTGGGACCTATATGCCAAACATGGGCACAGCGGGTCAGATTGTGGGGATGACTGCGGTGTGAGCCACCCGGCCCATCCCCGAAACTCCATCTCCTTAGAGCCCCCGTGGTCCAGGCCCCACCAGTCCCTGCCTGGAGATGGCCACAGCCCACTCTGCCTCCTCCTTGCTGGCTGTGGTGAGCTCCGCGGTGTCCCCCCAAATTCACCCAGAACCTCATTCATCCACCCAGAACCTCAGACTCTGACCTTATTTGGAAATAGGGTCTTTGCAAACGTCATTTAGTTAAGGATCTCATGCTGAAATCTTCCGGGATTGAGGGCAGGACTTAAATCCAATGACAGATGACCTTATAAGAAGAGTAGAGAAAGGATGCCTGGGTGGCTCTGTCGGTTAAGCGTCTGCCTTCGGCTCAGGTCAGATCCCAGGATCCTGGGATCGAGTCCCGCATCGGGCTCCCTGCTCAGTGGGGAGTCTGCTTCCCCCTCCCACTCCCATCAAATAAATATATAAAAATCCTTAAAATAAAATAAGAGAGAGACACAGGGCAGAGCCACATAAAGACAGAGGCAGACAATGGAAAGCTGAGGGACGCCTGGGTCCGCCGGAAGCTGGAGGGTGCAAGGAAGCGTCTGCCCCTAGAACCTTCTGATTTTGGACTTCTGGCCCCCAGAATAAGGGAATAGATTCCTGCTGTGTCAAGCCACCAAGTTCATAGTTTGTTACAGCAGCCGCAGGAAACGGCACATTCGTCGTCCTGTCCTGATCTGCGCCCCCACTGCCTACCCCAGCAGCTGGGGGGAAGTTTCAGGTCACATGGAGTTCCTCCCCGCCTTCCCCCAGCGTCAGGCTCCCAGGGGTCCAGCCCCTATCTACCTCCCCACCCTCGTCCCTCCCTGGACTCCACCCGTGAACCCTCACATCCTTGAAAACTTTCGTTTCTGGGAACTTCTGTGCCCAGGAAACCTGCCTGAGCCTGTTCCCACCTCAGCACCTTCATGTTGATCATTCCCTCTCCCTGAAACGCCCTTCTTCTGGATCAGCGGCTCTCCACGGGGTGACTCTGCCTCCCAGGGGACTCTTGGGGGTGTCTAGAGATGTTTTTGGTTTTCACAGCTTGGGGGGGGGTTGGTGCATGAGGAGATGCTACCGGCATCTAGTGAGTAGAGGCCAAGGAGGCTGCTCATTCCCTCCACCCCACCCCACCCAAGGCAGCCCCCTACAGCAAAGAATTATCCCGCCCCAAATGCCCGCAGTGCCGAGATGGAGAAACCCGGCTCTAGATCTTTCCATAACCTAACCCTTCTTGTCTTTCAGGCTTCTGCTCAAATGCCACTTCCTCAAAGAGACCGTCCCCATCATCCTTTGTAAAGGGGGACCTCCCATCACCCCCCTTATACTTCACACGGTTTCACCTTCTTCCGGGCCCACTGTCCTCATTTAAAACCATCTTGCTTGTTACTGTTTACGGATTGCCTGCCTCCTCCCGCCAGGATGTCCCG
The DNA here is from genome assembly GCF_029215605.1 of Mirounga angustirostris. NCBI lineage: Eukaryota > Metazoa > Chordata > Mammalia > Carnivora > Phocidae > Mirounga > Mirounga angustirostris. Next base: position 175,153,318 of record NW_026991713.1, read on the forward strand.
GTGGATTCTGACAGCTGCCACAGATGGAAATTTTTACTGACTAGCCACCTCCCCACCTCTTCTCAGCCCTCAATCCCCAGGGTGTTGTTCATGGAAGGTTTGTTCTTTTCCATTTAGCCAACAGATAGTTTTTCCCCTCTCCTGGGTCTCTGTGTGGAGGTGAGCGCTGGCGCCTGGGCCCGCCTGAACAATTCGTTGCTCCACGCGGTTTGGCACTTTCCAGTCCTGCCAAGGCTGTGAGGGTGGCTGTGAAGTCTGGCAGCCTCGCCTGCCGTGGAACGGGCCGCTCTCCCTGAACGGACCTCACTGACGGGGTGTCTCCTCCCGGTCCCGACACGCAGCCCCCAACCCAGGAGATGCAGGGGCCGAGGTCCCAGCACAGACCTTCACCTCCACTTGTTTCAGAAGAACAGGAAGGGAGCTGCCGTGGGCTGAACGGTGTCCTCCCCGCCCCCCAAATTCATGTGGGGGAATCCCCAAACCTACTACCTCAGAATGAGGCTGTTTGGGGAGATAGGGTCTTTACAGAGGTGGTTACGTTAGAGAAGGTCGTATGTGCGGGTCCCAGTCCATCATGATTCATGTCCTTATAAGAAGAGGGGATGAGAGGGGCCCCTGGGTGGCTCAGTCGGTTAAGCATCTGCCTTCGGCTCCGGTCATGATCCCAGGGTCCTGGGATCGAGCCCCGCATCGGGCTCCCTGCTCAACAGGGAGCCTGCTTCTCCCTCTGCCTGCTCCCCCTGCTTATGCTCTCTCTCCCTCTCTCAAGTAAATACATAAAATCTTTTAAAAAAGAAGAAGAAGAAGAAGAGGGGATGAGACACGCACAGAGGGAGGCCCACGTGAGGACACAGGAAGAAGACAGCATCTGCAAGTCGAGGACAGAGGCCTAGAAGGACCCAGAGCGGCTGACACCTTGATCTCTGACTTCTAACCCCCTGAACTATGAGAAAATTCCCTTCTCTGGTGGCTGTGGCAGCCTGAGCAACCCGGGCTCCACCCCGTCGCCACTCCTGCCTTCCTAGGCGGGTGGCCTCACTTTCCAAAGCTTCTTTCCTCATCAGTAAAATGCAAGTAAGTCTGCATATGTGTTGCCGAACTGACAGGAGGAGTAGATGAGACAGAGCCAACATTTCTCGAGCACTAAATGCGTGCCTAATGTTTGCTCGTGATTTATTGTGACTTTATGGTGTTTAATCCTCATACATCTCTCTGAAGTTGTTCTTTTTTTTTTTTTTAAAGATTTTATTTATTTATTTGCGAGAGAGAATGAGAGACAGAGAGCACGAGAGGGAGGAGGGTCAGAGGGAGAAGCAGACTCCCCGCCGAGCAGGGAGCCCGATGGGGGACTCGATCCCGGGACTCCAGGATCATGACCTGAGCCGAAAGCAGTCACTCAACCAACTGAGCCACCCAGGCGCCCCGTCTTTTTTTTTTTTTTTTTTAAGATTTATTTATTTATTTGAGAGAGCGAGAAAGTACATGAGAGGGGGGAGGGTCAGAGGGAGAAGCAGGCTCCCCGCCGAGCAGGGAGCCCGATGCGGGACTCGATCCAGGGACTCCAGGATCATGACCTGAGCCGAAGGCAGTCGCTTAACTGACTGAGCCACCCAGGCGCCCTGAAGTTGTTCTGTCGTACCCGTGTTATGGTTCAGGAAACGGAGCCCCAGTGAGATCAAGTAACTTGCCCCAGACCACACTGCTGGAAACTATAGCAGTATGATTTGAACCCTCATTTGCCCGCCTCCAGAACCCGGGGACTTCACCGTAATGGATATGATGTGCCTGGTAACAAGGGTGTCCAGTGAGTGTGAGTTCAATAGGCTGAGCTTTGTCACGTCTCTGATAGCGGTTGTAACCTTAAGCACTGTTGAAGAATCGAAGATCACATCTGTAGCTTAGAGCATTCAGTGCAAGTCTATAAACATTTTCTGAGCACCTGCTGTGCTCTGAGCAGTATTTTAGGTGCTGTGGGGAGAGGCTCTGCCCTGAAAACTTACCATTAAAAAAAAAAAAGATTTTATTTCTTTTAAGAGAGAGAGAGAGAGCAAGCAGGGGGAGGAGTAGAGGGAGAGGGAGAGAGAGAATCCCAAGCCGACCACACTGAGCGTGGAGCCCAACGTGCGGCTTGATCTCACGACCCTGAGATCATGACCTGAACCAAAATCAAGAGTCAGATACTTATCCACCTGAGTCACCCAGGCGCCCCTGAAAGTTTATCATTTATTTCTGAAAAGGTACATGTTTTTCCCCCAGGGTTTCCTGCAAGGCAGGAGAGCGCGTGTGTATTAGTTAGCTATTGCTGCGTTAACAAAATTACCTCAAAACTTAGATTTGGGGTTGATTTCTGTGGCTCAGGAATTTCAAGAGGGAAAAGTAGGGATGGCTTGTCTTTGTTTTCTGGACTTTCTTTTCTTTAATATTTTTTTTATTGTGGTAAAATACACATAAAGTAACGTTTATCATTTTAACCGTTTTAAGTATACCGTTCAGTGGCATCGAACACCTTCACAATGATGTGCGGCCATCACCGCTCTCCAATTCCAGAACTTTTTCACCATCCCAAACAGAAACTCTGTACCGGTAAACAGTAATTTCCTGTCCTCCCCTTACCCCGTTATCTTATCTTTGCTTTTTAATGTCTGAGTCCTCAGCTAGAATTCTGGAAGGCTGAAAGCCTGAGGCTGCAATCACGTCATTCACTCACATGTGGGGCAGTTGACAGTGGCTGGAGCTCCTGAAATCTTAGCTAGAACACCTTCATGGGGCCTGGGCTTTCGCAAAAAATGGTGGCTGGATTCCAAAGGCAAGCACTGAGAGAGAGAGAGAGAGAATGCACACGAGCAAGCCAGGAAGAAGCTGTATCTTTTTACGACCTCATCCCAGAGATCACATAGCATCGCTCTGGCTATGCTCCATTGACTGGGGCAGCTAGAAGGTCCAGATTCACGGGAGAGCACAGACGCCACTTCTCAGGGGGAGGCAAGTCAGTCAACTTTTTTAACAAGAGTACGTAGGATGGATAAATACATTGGTGAGGCCATCTTTGGAAAACACAATCTGCCGTGCATGAAGAGGCTGAATACAGAAGTGCTGAGAGATTTCCAAGTATAGATATGACCATGGAGGGAAGCGGCTGAGCACACGGGAGGTGAGTTTTGGGCTTGACAGTAACAGGATTGTTCATGGTGGGGAAGGGATAGCAAAGACAGTCAACACGGGCTGGAGAAGAGCTGGAGGCTTGGCTCCTCCTGTCTGAAACTGCTGGCTTGTGCTGAATGCTTGAGCTTCCCTGGGACTCAACAAAAGGATGCCGTGGCCAATAGCTCAAGGAGCTAGAAGGAGCCAGAGCAACGAGCCCACCAGAGAGCCAGGACGGAGATGAGTTTGGAATCTAATAAAGGGGGTCCAACGAGTCAGCGAGGAGATACTGGATGCCTGATCGACGGTGCTGGGGCAGTTGGTGAGGTTACTGTGAATGAAAACAAAATGAGACTTCTTAGCTCTCACTTTGTGGTATCAAAATACATTCCGGATGGATTAAAGAATTGAATTAAAAATCGGGGGCCATAAAGGAACTAAACACACTTAGGAAAATGTTTATTTCATCCTGGGGGAGGGGAAGGCCTTCCTGGAACACACAAGCAAATGAATCATCCGTGGAGGAAGCAACTAATAAGGAATCTTCTGTGTGACATTGTTTATAAAAGGAAAAAAATCAGGAACTCCTTGAATCCAAAGGTGGAGAATTGGTTAAGTAAGTTATTGGATACGTTTGTATGTTGAAACATCATGTGATCGTTAAGGATCCTATTCTTAGATAATACTTGAGGTTACACACACACACACACACACATAATGAGAGAATAGAAAATACATATTGGTCTCTGCCCCCCAATTCCTGGCACAGAGCTTCTAATTTCCTGAGAACACTGAGAGCATCTCTGGTCCATTATTTGTCTTTGACCGTGTCCCTGACACAGGGCTCCTAAACCTCTTGTAAATTTCTGTTTTTTTATTTTTAAGATTTTATTATTTATTTATTTGAGAGAGACAGCAAGAGAGCACAAGCAGGGAAAGCGGCTGAGTGAGAGGTAGAGGCAGAGGGAGGAGTAGGCTTCCCGCTGAGCAGGGAGCCCGATGCGGGCTGGATCCCAGAATCCCGGGATCATGACCTGAGCTGAAGGCAGACACTTAACTGAATGAGCCACCCACGTGTCCCCCTTGTAAATTTCTAAGTGATAAGAGCACAGGAGCGTTTTTGCTCTAATAAGGTGACCCTGGGTGGGGTCCTGGATGGGGGCTGGTCACCAGAAAAAACCAAGCCATTATTACAAGCTTGGAATTTTCAGCCCTCCCCCCCCCCACCTCTCCAGAAAGAGGAGAGGGGCAGGAAATGGAGTTAATAATTGATCATGCCTGGGGCACCTGGGTGGTGCAGTCGGTTGAGCATCCTACTCTTGATTTTGGCTCAGGTCATGAGATGGGTCAGGGTTGTGAGATTGTGCCCCATATGGGGCTCTGCCTCAGCACGGAGTCTGCTGCTTGAGATTCCCTCTCCCTCTCCTTCTGCGCCTCCCTCTCCTCTCTCTCTCTCTTTCTCTAAAATAAATAAATCTTTAAAAAAATAATTGATCACGCCTGCATAAGGAAACCTCCATAAAAATCCCGATAGTATGGGCTTTGGGATCTTCCAGGCCCCTGGGAGGGTGACACACCCCAACTCCACGGGGACAGAAGCTTCCAGACCTTGCCTTTAATAGCCTTTAATAATATAATACCCATATCCTTTAATAAACTGGTAAACATAAGTAAGTGTTTCCCTGAACTCTGAGCAAATTCATCAAACCCAAGGAGGGGGTCGTTGGAACCTCCAGTCGGTAGCCAGCTGGTCAGAAACACAAGGGACAGACAATCTGGACTTGAGACCAGCATCCGAAGTGGGGAGAGAGGGTGTCTTGTGGCTTTAACTTAAGGGTTGGGCCCTTAACCCTGGGGGATCTAACACCATCTCCAGGTAGGTGGTGCCAGGATTGAGTTAAATTGGAGGACACCCAGCTGGTGTCACAGAGAGTTGCTCGGTGTGGGAAAAACCTCCACACATCTGGTGACCAGAATCATCAGCAGTGCGGTGTTTTCTGTGAGCAGTAAAGGAGACTCACAGGTGAAAGACGGAGTAGAGAAGAATGGGTTTTTCCCCCACGTAGAAAGGAAAAAAACTAAGTTTTTCCTTTGAGTCAGGAAAATGTGTATGCTATGTTTAAGCGAGCAAAGTGGGTTGCAGAATATTGTAATTATACCGTGCGAAGCTCTGCTGTCATTTTCACTATGGCTGAGGATCTATTGCTTACTATGCATTCAGCACTGTGCTAGATGTTCTATCTGTAGGATATCATTGAAGATTTCCCAATGACTTTATGAAGTACAGTTAACATATTCCCATTTTACAGGTCAGAAGACTGAGACAGAGAGGAGTCCATTCATTTGCCTGAGGTGACAGGTAAGCCGAGGAGCTGGGCTTGTAACCCGGGTCTACCTGTCCTGGCGGAAAATCACTCTGAGCCTGGGAATTTCCCATTTTGTAAGAAACCAACCCCTCAAAAATGAATGGAGCAGAGCGATACTAGAAGGATAAAGCCCAAATGTTAGTTCTGGTTCTGTGTGGGTGGTGAGATGATTTTCCAAGCTTCCTACAAATTCATGTTACTTTTAGAGTAAAGCAAATTTAAAAAAATAAAAAGTATAGAAAAGAATGGATGTATGTTATCTAGAAGGCCACATTGGCACGTTTTAGGGGTCTTTAAGTAATTTGTAACCGCGAGCTCTGGGGGTCCCCATGAAGACACATACCTGTAAATGCCCAGAGCAGTGCTGGTCACCCAAGGCACCCTCCCAAACACTTGGTGGTTAGTGGCTGCAGCCGAACTTTAATGAAAGACGTTTCTGAAGTGAATTAACGCTGCCCTAAGGGCAGCTACAAGGGACCCAGTGCAACAGGACAACGCTGGTCTTTATTTTTCAAGAGCGACCCTCAAGGCGGCCCCTCTGACTCACGCCTGAAGGCCCCTCGCGGAGCGCGCCACCAGAAAGACCACCAGGTGTCGCTCGGGAGCCCGGCTTGGAGCGTTGACCCTGGTTGCCATGGATACAGCTGGGCGGGGGCGGAGCCAAAGCGGATCCGCGAAGGAGGTGGCGGGTCTCACCTCTCTGCCACCCGCCAGTTTTCATTACCCACCCCATCGTCCCCAATCCTGTCACCCCACCTCACCCCAGGCCTCAGCTTAAATGGTGAGCCTGGGGAGGAGAGAAAAACAAAAAGGGAAACTTTTCAACATTGCTTTTTTTTTTTTTTTTTAAGATTTATCGATTTAGTGCGGGGAGGGGGGGTGGGAGGAGGGGCAGAGGGAGAGAGAGAGAATCTCAAGCAGACTCCCCGCTGAGCTCGGAGCCTGTCCTGGGGCTCAATCCCATGACCCTGAGATCATGACCTGAGCTGAAACCAAGAGTGGGACGCCTAACTGACTGCACCACCCAGGCGCCCCCCTTTTCCAATTTTTAAAAATTATGGAATGGCTCAAACTTACAGAAAACTATAAGGAGTAAAATAAACACCCGTGCACCGCCCTTCCCAGAATTACTGTGTTAACATTGTTGCTTTGCATGTTTCCAGTTCTTATTTTAAGAGATCCCTTTGCATCCCTCCTGGATCTTATTCTCTCTGGATGCAACCCTTACCCTGAAGTTGGCCTGTGTCCTCCCTGTCCATGCTCTCATACTTCCACTGCCTTGGTAAGTAGACGTGAACAATAAAGAGTATTGTTTTTGTGTTTTCAAATGTACATTTTCACACTGCAGAGTTTTGGGTTTTTTTTTAAGATTTTTATTTATTTATTGAGAGAGAGAGAATGACAGAGAGCATGAGAGGGTGGAGGGTCAGAGGGAGAAGCAGACTCCCTGCTGAGCAGGGAACCCGATGCGGGACTCGATCCTGGGACTCCAGGATCATGACCTGAGCCGAAGGCAGTTGCTTAACCAACTGACCCACCCAGGCGCCCTCACACTGCAGAGTTTTTAAATTCCTTTTTTAACCCAACATGCTGTTGAGATTTGTTCTTGATAAATGTTCATTTTAACTGCCTTAAATAAGTCCTTTATCTTAATATTCCATTTTGGTTTTTAAAAAGTATGGTCATTTATATTGTTTCTAATTTTTTTGCTATTACAGACAATGCTGCAATGAACATCTTTGCACCTTGTTCCTGGCCCCCCATGCAACAGGCTCTCTCTGGAATATGTCTAGAAACACAAGTTCTGGGGTGTGAGGTGTGAGCATCCTCCAGCCCCTGGGGATTGCCAGTTGCTCTGGGAGTGAATGAAGCAATTTCTACACCCCCCCAGTAGGGGGTGAGTCCCTGTTTCCCCACATCTTCACCGGTACTTAGTGATGTCACCCTTTCAGTTTTTCAGGATGATGTCTTCTCGTCTCCTCCTCCGGGCGGTGAGAGGTGATTCATTGCTCATGGTGGCTGATCTTTGAATTGAATCCCCAATGGACATTTTTAAATGTTTTGCAGTTTCTCCTTTCGCACAGACCAGTGCAGATAGGCTCTTGCCCTGGGTGCCATCGGTTTTCTGTAAGTGTTCACATGCCACAGTGCCATAGAACCAGTCATAGTTCAAGGAGGCTGGCTGGTCAAGAAATGCCCTTGACCAGCCAGCCTCCTTGTTGCCTCCCTCCCAACACAGTCTCCTTCCTCGCTGCATTCGTAAGCTGCCCATTCTAAGAAGAATCAACAGAGTAGGGTTGGCTTCGTGGGTGAGTGACTGTTGAGGAATGTCATCGAGAAAACATGACGGCTGATTGACCCATGAGCTGGCTGGACCGGGTACTCGGAGGAGGCTCCTCATCCCTCCCCCACCCTTGGAGTGCGGGTTCCGCTTGCCTTTGCTTTTCCCAGAGGCTGCTCTGAGGTCATAGTCTTGAGAGAGTGATGTGCATTGAGAACACCTGCATGGTATATGTGACTGAAACAGTTAGAGCCCCTTTATAAACTTCTAAGATTTGGCAGGTGGTGCGAGGATCCATTTTGTCCTGCTACTGCCTGGGAAAACCTCGTATATAAGTTCCCTTTGCTTATTAAAACTGTTACCCACCTGCCTGGAGTAGCCTGCCTCTTTCTTCAGGTTCCCCCTCCGAGTACAGGGGCTGATTTCAGATTATACACCGGGGAAGCTCCCAGGAGGGGTACAAACCAACCACGACCTGCGCAGTGGGCAGGGCCCCACGCTCAGAGGAGTCCCACATTTGGTTGAATGCTCAGCGCTCACCATTTCAAAACTCTTAATAATTGTCTCTTTGAAGTCGTGTGTGTTGGGTGAGGTTTCATGGGGCAACGGAACACGCATGCGAACAAAAGAGATACCTGAAATAAATATGTCTGTGATTGTTTGTCACCAGTTCGCTGAAGAACGTTCCTGATGCTCTGATGGACCCATGGTGTGTGGCAGTTCAGTGAATGTCAAAGCTAGGATCAGGGCGCCTGAGTGGCTCAGTTGTTAAGCATCTGCCTTCAGCTCAGGTCATGATCCCAGATTCCTGGGATCGAGCCCCGCATCGGGCTCCCTGCTCGGCAGGAAGCCTGCTTCTCCCTCTCCCACTCCCCCTGCTTGTGTTCCCTCTCTCGCTCTGTCTCTCTCTGTCAAATAAATAAATAAAATCTTAAAAAAAAAAAAAAAGCTAGGATCAGATAAGCATGTTATAGCTAATGCTTGATAGATAGGGATGCTGATAGCCCAGAGAGGCCACGCTTTCCATTCTGACCAGAACTTGCTTCAAATGCAGAAAGCAAGGCAAAGGTGGCTTAAGAACCATGAACATCCAAGGAACCCTGTCCCGTCTTTCCTACTGTGTGACCTCCCTGTCTTAGCCACGCACCTGCCTTGAAAATGATGGTGTGGAAGGAGAGGGAAAGATCAGGCCATCCATAGTCCTTTTCCTTTTAATTCTACCTTACTCATCAGTGAGTTGAAGGTAGATTTTTAAAAAAAGATTTATTTATTTGAGAGAGAAAGCACGAGTAGCAGAGGCAGAAAGAGAGAGAGAATCTCAGCCCCTGTCCCCAGCCCCTGGCACTCACCATCCTACTTTCTCTCTCTATGGATCTGATGGGTTGTTGTTTGATGGGGACAGAGTTTCAGTTTGGGAAGATGAAAAAGTTCTGTTGGATGGATGGTGGTGATGGTTGCCCAACAATGTGAATGTACTTAATGCACTGACTTGTACTCAATAAATGGCTACAATGGAAAATTTCATGTTAGGCATATTTTACCATAATAAAACCCACCACCGTGTCTCATGCACACATACACACACACACGCCACTTGTGTTGAAATTAGGGGGGACACGTATCACGCTGAGGGAAGCATGGGTCCAGATGTCAGCCGTGAGCTTCGGGGGACACGGGAGCACTTGGACGTGACCCTGAAAGGCGCCCAGCTTGCTCACGTTCAGAGCATTGCAGGAGCCACGAGGCCCCCTCCCCGACAGCCCTTCAGTGCACCCCATCTCTCTCCTTGGGAGGCTCTGAACTCATTCCCTCTATTGAATCAGTTGCACCACCACCAACGAAGGACAGAACAAAGGAAAACCATCCCCACCAACTTCTGCTCTTTTCCATGATCCATCCAGTTCTGTTCACTTGCAGGCACATTTTTACCCAGTTCCAGGCGGCACAGATAAAGCTTTGGATTCTGCTTGTTTGACTTTAAATGTTGTGGGCATTTTTTTATATATTGCTGCAGTCCTCGTGGTGGTTATTTTTAAGAGATGCGTAACATCCCATCTGGTAGATGTACCATAATTTATTTTGCCATTCTCCTCCTTTTGGAAGTGTGGCCTGTTTTCAGTCATCCACAACTTTAAAGAGTGGCCTGGCCAGCTTAGCACTTTAATGCATCAAAATTTTAAGCCTCAAACCAGCAGGGGAGGGTGCACCCTGGCCATGTCCCAGAGGGTCTCCGAGAGCTCCATGAGATAGAGCAGGAGCTCAAATTGCTACAGTTGGGAAAGGACAGGAACCAGTAGTGGGCCCCCAAAGGCAGGCAGAACAGAGCAGACACAGGGGCCAATGTGGGCCACCAAAAGTTTGCAAGGAGAAGTTCAAGTTCAGGGTACCTTTAAGCTAACTTCAAGTTCACTGATTTGCCAGAATGACTCAGAGAACTCAGCAAAGCCATGACACTCATGATTATGGTTTATTACAGCAAAAGGATACATATTAAGGTCAGCCAAGGGCAGAGGCTCCTGGGGCAGAGTCCCAGAGAATTCCACACGCGGAGCTGCAGTTGTCCCCTTCCAGTGGAGTCAAGGACGGTGCTAACATCTCCTAGCAACGACAGGTGATAACATACAGGGAAGCCGCTGCAAGCCTTGGGGTCCAGAGGCTTTATTGGGGCTCCGTCACATAGACATGGTGGACCCCCCATGTGGCTGACCTTTAGTCTCCAGCCTCTCCGGAGGTTGAACTGACATCGTGTGGTCAAGCCTAAATCACATCGTTACACTTTCTGGCGTGGTCTAAGGCCCCCAGGTAAAGAAAAACATTCTAAGGCGGGACATTCCAAGGCCTTAGAGATCATCTCCTGGGAGCAAGAGCAAAGGTGAGGCTTCTTTTTGGGCAGAGTGGATCCTTTATTGCACATCAGGTCATGCTTTTGGGGGAAAAAAAAAAAAAAGATGAAGAAAATCCAAAGCATCAAGAGTACAGGAACCAGGCCCTCTCATGCTCTGTTGTGGGACCGTAAACGATTATAACCTAGGCAGTGTAATGCACTCATGCTTTCTTGGTGGAAATAAACTGAAACAGTCTTTGGAAGACTATTAGTATCCACCCAAAATGTAAATGGGTGTACTCTTTGAACCAGTAATTCCACTTTTAGCTAAAGAGATCACCAGACAAGTGTGCCAAGCTGTATGAGTTATATGTTGGAGTTTTTTGTTTTTTTTTTAAAGATTTTATTTATTTATTTGACAGAGAGAGATACAGCGAGAGAGAGAGAGAGCACAAGCAGGGGGAGTGGGAGAGGGAGAAGCAGACTCCCCGTGGAGCAGGGAGCCCGATGCAGGGCTCGATCCTAGGGCCCTGGGATCATGACCTAAGCTAAAGGCAGATGCTTAACGACTGAGCCACCCAGGTGCCCCTGGAGTTTTATTTTTAAAACTTGAGCTATTGGAACAACAGGTAGGTTCACTAATAGGGGATAAATTAGAACAATTGTTGGCTGGGATTGCCCTGAATCGATAGATCCAGCAAATGGCTTTAAACCATGATCAACCTCACTCAGAAAGAGAAACACAGATTAAAAGTAGAAGGACACAGTATTTTCCACCTCTCAGACTGGCAAAGATAGAAGGTGGCACATTATTGCTTAGGGTGTAGGGAAAGTCTACATGGTTGGTGGTAATGCAGGGCGGCCAGGTCTGAGGACCCAGAGGGGGTCCCGCAGTACCAGCCAAGTGCACAGGAGAGAAATCAAACATGAGCTGAGAGGAAGTGAGAGCAGAGTTTATTGAAGATGTAGAGAGAGCACAGGGAGACCTGGAAAGGAAAGGCGAGAGTCTCATCTTTGCTTGGGGTTAGGGGTTTTTACCGAGGACTGTCTTCCCAGGCATCCAGGAACTGGTCAAAACAAAGATGAGTATTTAGGTGTCCTCTCTAAGTCACTTATGCCCTGGAGGTAGGGGTCTTTGTGAATCAGTGGTCTTGGAAAACTTACATGAGGACCTTGCCCAGTTACACCTTAGATGTTATCTGTTGTGCTGGGAGACTCCAAAGAAATTAACTCCCTGACCTTTACAAGGAGGACATACATGATCTGTTCTATAAGGCATGTGTAGGTGCAGGTCTGAGCAAGAATAGAAGCAGGAAAAGGAGCAAAAAAGGCAGTCCTTCATGGGGTCCCTTCAGTTTCTCTATCTCACTGGGATGCTCAACCAAAGGATGGTTGATGCCCTCTTTGGAGGGCCATCTCGCAATATCTATCAGGCCCAAACATGCATGTGCCCTTTGAGGCATCAGTTCCATTGGTGAGAATTTGTCCCATAGGCCTGCTCTACCATTTACTCGAGACCTAAATACAAGGGTATTCATCGCAGCATTGTTAACAGTAGTAAAAACTGGTTAAAGACATTATGTAGCACCCATAAACTGGAATACTTTGCAGCTCTTCATTGTCGCAACAAATACTACTTAAGCACCTACTATGGGCGCCTGGGTGGCTCAGTTGGTTAAGCGACTGCCTTCGGCTCAGGTCATGATCCTGGAGTCCCAGGATCGAGTCCCACATCGGGCTCCCTGCTCGGCAGGGAGTCTGCTTCTCCCTCTGACCCTCCTTCCTCTCCTGCTCTCTGTCTCTCATTCTCTCTCTCTCAAATAAATAAAATCTTAAAAAAAAAAAAAAAAAGATTTATAAAAAAAAAAAAAAAAAGCACCTACCATGACCAGGTGTTATTTTAGGGGCTGAGAACTAAAACAAAGTCCCTCCTCTCTCAGTGTTAAGCTCCCAGTTGGAGGAGACAGAGGATTTAAAAAAAAATTGTAATATTCAGATGGTGAAATGTGCTAAGAAGAAAATAAAGCAAGATAAGGAACAGAAAGTGATGGGGTTGTGTATCTGCTATTTTATTGGTTAAGGAAGGTGTCTCAAATGGCATTTGGGGAGAGAGCTGAAGGAAGTAGGAGTGGACAGTGCAGAGGGAAGAGCTCCATGTAGGGGTTATAGCATGTGCAAAGGCCCTGAGGTGGAGGTGTCCTTGGTACACTGGAGGAATGGCTAAGTGGCCCAAGTGATTTGAGGGATGAGGGGAGAAAGTCAGATGGGCATTGGGGCCAGCAGATCGGCAAGGGCCTGGTCAGGTTAGGATGTCACCCCAAGAGGGCATTGATCCCAGGTAAGGTAATCCATTTGTTTAAAAAAAACAGTTTTATTGAGATATAATTCATGTACCATACAATTCACTTATTTAAAGTATACAATTCAGGGCACCTGGGTGGCTCAGTCGTTAGGCATCTGCCTTTGGCTAGGGTCATGATCCCAGGGTCCTGGGATCGAGCCCCGCGTCAGGCTCCCTGCTCCGTGGGAAGCCTGCTTCTCCCTCTCCCACCCTCCCTGCTTGTGTTCCCTCTCTCGCTGTGTCTCTCTCTGTCAAATAAATAAAATCTTTAAAAAAAAAAAAAAACCCAGCTCATTGCGGAGCCTGCTTCTCCCTCTGACCCTCTTCCCTCTCATGCTGTTTCTCTCTCTCTGTCTCTCTCTCAAATAAATAAATAAATCTTTAATAAATAAATAAATATACAATTCAAAGAGTGTTGGTATGCTATTAATTTGGTTCACTATTAATTTTTTAAACGTGGTAAAAAAGATACAACATAAAATTTGCCACTTTAGGCATCTTTAGGTATACAATTCAGTGACATTCATCATGTTCCAGGTATTATACAACTATCATCACTCTCCATTTCCTAAACTTTTTCATCACCCTAAACAGAAGCTTTGTACCCATTAAGCGACAAGTCCCCTATTCCTGTGTCCATCCCAGCCCCTGGTAACCTCTATTCTACTTCTGTCTGCAAATTCATCTATTCTGGCTATTCCACAGAAGTGGGATCGTATGCTGTTTGTCCTTTAGTGTCTGCCTTCTCTCACTTGACATAATGTTTTCAAGGCTCTCCCACAGTGTAGCGTGAATCAGAACTTTATTCCAAGACTTCCATTTTTAAAAGGACATCTGGCTGCCATGTGAGCTGCCGTGTGACAGAGCTTGGGGGGACAGAGGCAGGGAAGGGGTTGAAGGCGCGGGGACCGGTTAGGAAGTGACCACTGTCGTCCAGGAGGGAGGGGACAGAGACCACCGCCCAGAGCGTGCAGGGATGGAGGGGGTGAGAAGTGGCAGGTGCAGCCTGGATTTTAAAGGTGGAGCCTGCACCTGGCTGGCTCAGTTAGTAGAGCGTGCTTCTCTTGGTCTCAGGGTGCTGAGTTCAAGCCCCACCTTGGGCATGGAGCCTACTTTTTTTTTTTTTTAAGAGGGAAAGGGCTGGGGGAGGGGCAGAGGGAGAAGCAGGGAAGCAGAATCCCAAGCAGGCTCCACACCCAGCATGGAGCCCAACCTGGGGCTCTATCTCACCACCCTGAGATCAAGACCTGAGCTGAGATCAAGAGTTGGACACTTAAGCCACTGAGCCACACAGGCTCCCCTGTGGAGCCTACTTTTAAAAAAAGGAAAAATTTGCCTTGAAGGTGGAACCAGCAGGATGAGCGGGTCATTAGATGTGGGCTGAGAGAGAAGGGGCAGAGATGAAGAAGCCTCAGTCACCTTATACGGTGGGGACTGGGAGCGCTGACTCTGGAGCCGAATGGGCTGGGTTCAAATCCAGCTCTGTCGTTCACTAGCTGTGTGTCCATGGGCCAGTTCCTCGACTTCTCTGTGCCTCATTACCCTCATCTGAGAAAGTTAGATAACATCAGTTCCTACTTCATGAGGCTAAAGGATTCAACGAGTTAACATTTTTAAATTTGAAATTTCATTAATCTTTTATTGAGATATAATTGACATATAATGAGTTAACATTTTAAAAACACGTAGACTTGGGGCGCCTGAGTGGCTCAGTTGGTTGAGCGACTGCCTTCAGCTCAGGTCATGATCCTGGAGTCCCGGGATCGAGTCCCACATCGGGCTCCCTGCTCAGCGGGGAGTCTGCTTCTCCCTCTGAGATCCTCCTCCCTCTCATGCTCTCTATCTCTCATTCTTTCTATCTCAAATAAATAAATAAAATCTTTAAAAAAATAAAAACACGTAGACTAGCATTTGGGTCATACAAAACACTGTGTACATATTTGTTAAGTAAAAATAAATTAGAAAATAAGTCCTTGTCGAAGGTGGCTTGGCACTTTGATTAGCAGAGGCTAATCAGTCCTCAGCATTGGAGGGAGTGTCTTGGGAATGCCTGGAAAAAGTCAGGGGGGCTCTGGGTGGAGTGAAAGGGTGGGACCTTTCAGCCGGCTGAGCCAGCTCGGAGTCCATCAGAAACGGTCAAAAGTATGGAGAAGTGGTAAGCAGGGCCTTGTTAGCCACATATTGAACCCGTGGGTTCTGGCCTAGAACCCCTGCTAAAGCATGAACAAAGTGAGGACAAATATAATGCACTACTTTCTACAGGGCAGGACATGTGAACAGCACCCCAAACAAAGGTGCTTTTAATATGAACTTCTTCCAAGTGAGCCCAGGAGAATGTCAACAAGGAGATGCTCATAGCTTCCTGGCTCTCAAACTTTAACCCCTGGGAGAGAGTGGACCATGGGAGGGTTCCAATCGAGAGTGGTGTGGCAGATGGAGATGAGCTTATAGGACATTCACTAGGGGTGTCCTCAGGGCCATCACCAGAGAAGGATGGGCTGGAAAGGAGGCAGGGTTGGACTGTAGGGGAAACTAAGCAACACGGCTGGCCATGGGGACAATGAGCCCTTTGCTCTTGGAGGAGGTTTGGAGGGCCCATCACAGTGGTCACCATGCGTGGCAATGAGGCAAGTCCTCGGGAGTGTGGGTCATCTGAGTAATCATCCTGGGACACCGCGTGATCAGGCAGACTCTCTTCCTCCTGCCATCTTCCCTTCCTTGGCAGTGCAACTGGGAGATCTGGGGTCTGGGGCCGAAGATGGACTCAGAGAACTGGGAGTGAAGAGCCACCAGCCTTGCTCTTCCCTGGACCCAGGCGAGGGATCCTTTGTACATGGCCCAGACACTCTCATGCCCACTTTCCCTCTCTCTCTGTTCCTCCACCGCCCCAAAACCAGACCCATTCAGAGAGCAGTGTGGCTCAGGAGCCAGCAGCCATACTCTTCAGTGGCCAGGTAGCCTTGGGCAAAGCACCTGCTTTTGCCTTTGACTTGCTCAGTTTCTGCAGCACCCAATATGGATAAAGGTTCCTGTCTCAGCAGCTCACTGTCACTAGAGCCCAGTGCCCGGCATGAAGGAGGCCCTCATCCATGAGAGCGTTACTGTCATCATTGTTCCCAGGGGCACATCCCTGATCTGTGGGGTTGATGACAATGGTGTGGTCGTAGGACAGCTTGGCATTAATCCAAGAGATGGGTTTGAGCCAATGGGGAATTTCATAAGGGAAATAGATGCTTCTTATGGGGTTGTGGGTTGAACTGTATCCCCCCAAAAATATGCTAATGTCCTCACCCCATACCTGTTCACGTGACCTTATTTGGAAGTAGGGTCTTTTCATTAAGATGAAAGTTAAGGTGAGGTCGTATTGGAGCAGGGTGAGCCCTAATCCAATGCTGGTACCCTTAGAAGAGAGGAGAAAACAGAGACACACACACACAGGGGAGTTGGTCTTGGGAAGACAGAGGCAAAGCCTGGACTGATGCAGCCACCAGCAAAGGAACACCAAGAATTGCCAGCAACCACCAGAAGTTAAGAAGGATTCTTCCCTAGAGACTTCAGAGGAAGCAAGGCCCTGCCAGCACTCCAGTATCAGACTTCCAGCCTCCAGCGTCACGACAGGAAGAACGTCTGTTTGTAAGTCATCCGGTTTGTGGAAATCTGTTATGGCAGCCCGAGAAAGCGAATGGACTGTCCAACCAGTAGCACACTTCCCGAGACGGTGGTGGGCAGGGCTCAACGTATTCGCCAGGCACATTGAGAAGGGAAGAGTGTCCCCAGGGGGGACAGTGCTCTTTGGGGGCCGGTGTCCATAGGAGTCTGGATTGCTTCCGTCCAGTGTTGTCTCTCCAAGACTTGAAAGGTCATCCCCAAATGCCAGGCTGACCACACTCCTTCATTGGCATCTCTTCCTGCCTGCCTAAACAAGATCCCTGTCCATCTAATAACAATGGATGCGGGGCACCTGGGTGGCTCAGTCGGTTGGGTGTCCAACTCTTGGTTTCGGCTCAGGTCATGATCTCAGGGTTGTGAGATTGAGCCCCGCGTCAGGCTCCACGCTCAGTGCAGAGTCTGCTGGACATTCCTTCTCTCCCTCTCCCTCTCCCCCCACCCATTCACTCGTGTAATCTCTTTCTCTCTAAAATAAATAAAAGACAATGGCTGAGACTGGGAACACAATCACAGAAACAACCTTCAAGATAGGCTCCAATCTAAGTGATTCCATCACAAAATATAAAATTAGAAAGTACCCTCAAGAGATAAATGGTTTCAATATTACTTAAACTGTTCCAGAGCATTAAGAAGGACAATTTGCCAAATTCTTTGTTACAATGACAGACCAGCCCTAAAATCTAATGAACATAGCTCCCCAAATAGAAGTCTGCAGAATAATCTCACTTTTGAATATCAAGGCAAACTTTAAAAATAGACTTTTAAGAACTTAGCACTCCACTCAAGAGCTGCATCCCCACAATGCAAGGCTGGTTCAATGTCTGGAAAACCATCAAGCATCCTTTTGAAAGATCAAAATGAGAATCTGCATACTTATCTGAATAAATGGTTAATTGGCTAATTGGAAAGAAAACAAAATTAGATTTCTACTTTACTCCTTACAATACGAAATTCAGATTAGGGGCGCCTGGGTGGCTCAGTTGGTTGAACGTCTGACTCTTGATTTTGGCTCAGGTCATGATCTCAGGATTGTGAGATTGAGCCCCACTGAGGGTGCCACACTTGAGATTCTCTCCCTCTATCCCTGCTCTGCCCCTTCCCTCACCCCCACTCCCATTTGCATTCACGCTCTTTCTCTCCAAAAAAAAAAACAAAAACAAAAAAAGAGAATGTCTTAAAAAAAATATACAAATTAGGTACCTTTTATCTATAGGGGGGCACAATTTTTTGAGGTTGGGAAGAGACTCAAAGCTGATGGCATGGGCAAGGAGTAGGCCAGGGGCTTCAGAATCCAGCCATCGAGCTTTCTGCTCTTCTTCCTGCCTCTCCATCTGCAATGTCAGGATCACGTACAAGGACGTATCTATCTGTCTGTCCATTCATCTGTCCATCTAGGTGCACACCAGACACTGGGGACACAGCTTCCTGATCAGGCTCTGGTGCTCTCTCAAATTCTTTGTGCCATGAACTGGTCGCTGGGATCTTCATGAAGTTTCCGGTCTCTTGGTGGAGACAGATGTTGATCACATAATCCCATAAATGCATGGAAAACTGTGAGAAAAATGCCATACAGTGGTTTTCCTGAGAGAGTCAGTGTTGTGTTGAAGTCTGTCAGAGGTTCAATGTCTGGAAACCATCTGATAACCAAGCATGTGTATATAATGCATATACATGTGTGCACATTTCTCTGTGTATTTGCACACGTACTTGTGTGTGTCTGTGAGGAGGGTTTCAGGAGAGAGGTCAGCCTGTGTCAAGGTCCTGCAGCAGCAAATTCTCTGATGGAGATGAAAAGTCAAAGTGGGTGAAATGAAGAGAGGAAGGGGGCACGGTGTGTGGTGGGATCCAGGCTGAAGGGTTAGACTGGGTGGGATTAGGCAGGGCTTAACAGGCCATGTTTGCGATCGTGGTGATGGTGGAGATGGGGGCGGGGCAAGAGGTGGAGGTGTCGGGAGTGGAGAAGGCCAGAGGAGAGATGGCGCTGGGCAGTGGTGATGGAGAGGAGGGATAGAAACTCACCAAGACCTGGGAAGGACTGACTACGGGGTGCTGGGGACAGGGAGGTGTCAGCAATGACACTTGGTGACGTGCTGGATGGTGGCTCCATTCACTCAGGAAGGGACAGGACTGGAACCAGACCCAGTTTGGGGGGGGTGGTGGTACAAGCTCAAAAGGACAACTTGACAGTTCAATGTGCAATTCCACCAAGACATCCAATGCCAGCCATGCAGCGAACAGCCAGCTCTGAGAAGGAAGACCCTCAGCCTGAGACTCATCAGCCCCTAGGAGCCCAGTCCATCCTCACTGTTCGCGGATCCCCTACTTGTGAACTTGCCTGCTTGCTACATTTGATTTGTCACCCCCAAATCAATACTCGCAGCATCTTGCAGTCATTCGCAGACGTTCCAAGAGCAGTGAAAAATTTAAGCCTCCTGATGTCCGCCTTCCAACTGCGGTGGGACGCCGTGGTGCTCTGCCTTTTTGCTTCAGCTGACACTGTAAACCAGAACCCTTTCGAGGTCTAGGTAATGCCAAAGGTTTTGTATTTCTGTGCTTTTTGTTGGCGACTAGGCTGGTTAAAACGGCCCCAAGTACAGTGCCAAAGTATTCCTAACTGCAAGAAGTCCGTGATGTACATCACAGAGAAAACACATGCGTTAGGTGAGCTTCATTCAGGCATGAACTACAGTGCTGTCCATCGTGAATTCACTGTTAATGAACCAACAGCATATATTAAATATGGCGTCTTTAAACAGAAACACACATAAAATGTGGTTACGTATGGATCGGTTGATGGAAATGTGATCGGAGGCTGGAGGGAACCCAACCCCATATTTTCCCTGGGAGCAATGATTCGGTATTTGCTCGTTCAGTGCTTACAGCCACTTTGGGGAACATAACGACCACAAATACCGGGGAGTGGTTGTAACGGATGTCATGGGTGGGACCAGAATATCAAAGAAGACAGCGCTCAGCCTGGTGCAGGAGGAGAGCCTGCGAAGGAGATGCGGAGATGCAGCTTTAATGAGGCAGGGGGCCGCTTCACCAGCTGAGCAAAAAGAACCTTCCAGCATCCCTGGCTAGGAGGACAGCTGAGAAAGGACTGAGATGCCCCTAGCTCTAGGCTGTCATCTGTGACCTCAGTGAAGTTGGGGACAGAAAGAGGGTCTCCTAAGAGAATGGGAGATGGGAGGGAGTAAGTTTAGGTACATCTTTGGGGGAGTTTGGCTGCAAAAGGAAGGGAAAAAGCTGGCATTAGCTAGAAGGGGTGAGGGGCCCTGGGAGGGCTTTGTGTGTTTTGTTTCATCGGAGAGGATCTCATGGACAGGGAGAGATGGTGGTGTCGGGGGAGGGGAGGGGTCCAAGTCTTGGGTGGGGAGTAGGCTCAGACAGCGGAGCAGATAAAGGGGTGGGTGATGCAGGCGAGGGCAGTCTGCGCGTTTGGAAGAGGGGCTTTGGGAGTTTCTGGCTGAAGGTTCTAAGGACCTTTGTGAAGTGGGAGGTGAAGCCACTGGCTGAGTGGGAGGGGACAGGAATCAGAGGTTGGGGGAGAGAAGGCAGAGTTTTAAATAGTTATTGCAGAGTGTGGGGGGAGTGACGAGACTTCAGGGTTGTCCCAAAGTGCGGAGAGCCCTTGAGGATGGCCATGGTGGATGACTCTCCAGCTCCCTCCACCCTGCCCCCCTCCCCCAGCTGCACAGGGCCTGACCCAGGAGAGAGCACATTGTCTTTGCTCCTGAAACCCCTACTCCCACCCCACCCCCACCCCCAAATCAGCCGGCCACTTACCAGCATCACGAAGTGGTACTGATTTAGCAGAGAGGGCACGTGTATTGAAATCCCAATTTAAAGAGATGCCAGTCTACAAACGACCAAAATCTCAGCCCAGGGAAACAGAAAGCAACTGGGGGATGTGTTTTCAAGGCCCAGGGCTACCGGCAAGTGGCTTTAAGAGGAACTTTGCGGTCAGCTCTTTCTGCTTTGGAAGGATGGCCGGGAAGCTAGCTTTGGTCCCACGGTGCAGGTGGAAGGGAACCAGGGCGCTCTCATCTCTGCTGTGGGCTCCATCTGTGCTTGAGAGCGGCTCTCCCCACGTGGCTGGCTCTGCTCCTGAGAATGAGCCAGGGGATGAAGCATCTCTGATGTGGAGCCCACAGGAGCCCCACATATATGAAGCCAACAGACGAAAAAAGGCAGTTCAAAATAGATTCTGTCTACGGCGGAAAATGATTAAATGCCAGAATGGAAAAGATTGGCCAAAATGAGCCATTTTCAAGGCTCCCCCTCCCCGCCCCTCCCAGAGAGAATATGCATGTAGAGAACCGTGAGCCCAGAATTAAGAGCCAGCAGAAGAGGATCAAGAGGCCTTTTCTGGAGCTTTCTCTGCCTTGGTTGGGGTGATACTGGGGGTTCTGAACGTCTGTCCTGGGCTGGTCTTAGTGCGAAGCCCATCTCCCAGGCCTCCGTGCCTGAGCACAGTCCAAGAGCCATGGTCCTAGGAACAGACTGCCTTTTTCCAACAGGCCCTACCCCAGAACAGTGATGAACTGGGAAATTTCAGGATCGATGTGGGCCACGGGGTGGGGTGCAGGCGAGCTGCCACCTTAGTGGGGAAGCTTGTGTATGCACTGGCCCCTTCCGTGCAGGCCACCGACTCGGTCTCCTAGGATGGACAGAAGGCAGATCCATGGGAATCCCTCAAAAGGAAGACTTTCCTAGGAGAACACAGTGACATGCATGTCAGAACGTCCCAAAGCACCCTAGGGGAAAAACTGTGGTGGTTTCCAAGAAAGTGGCTTTTTAAAAACTAAGGCAACGAAGGGAAAAATAGATAAATTGGACCGCCTCAAAATTAAAAACTGTTGTGCACCAAACAGAGTGAAAAAGCAACCCATGAAACGGAGGGAAATATTTGCAAATCATATGTCTGATAAGGGGTTAATATCCAGAATATATAAAGAACTACCACGATTCAGTAACAATAAGGACCAAACCCCAAATGATCTGATTTAAAAAAGGACAAAGGACTTGAACAGAGGCTTCTCCAAAGAAGACATACAGGATGGCTCAGTTGGTTAAGCATCTACCTTTGGCTCAGGTCACAGTCCCAGAGTCCTGGGATCGAGTCCCTCATCAGGCTCCCTGCTCAGCAGGGAGTCTGCTTCTCCCTCTCCCTCTGCCCCTCTCCCCTGCTTGTGCTCTCTCCTCTCTCAAATAAATAAATAAAATATTTTTTAAAAAAGAAAAATGCTCAAAATGGTAAAATTTATGGTTTGTGTATTTTAATGCAATTTAAAAATAAGAAAAAAATTTAAATAAAAAAAGCCAAAAAGCTATCGACCTAAAAAAAAAAAATAATAAGCACAAGATTCCCTTCATTAATTTGGAGGAAATCTCCCAAGGCAAAAATCAGTGAGTAGCTTTGGGGGCAGACATGGGGGGTGGTATCTCCGAGTGCTCAGGAGACAGGAGCCCGTCTACTGACAAGAAAGGAACAAACCAGGGAATCTCATCCTCTTTTCCTGCGTCAAACATGTAAGTCGACAGTGTTCCTGTTCGTTTGCCCTAAAACAGACCACGAGCTGCATGGTGCGGGAATAATGTCTTTCCCAGACGCCGGCCAGGTGGGCCTTGACCCTGGCTCTGTTTGCACACAGCAGGGACAGGTTAGCACATTTCAGTGACTCCCCACTCCCTTCTGCTGCCCGCTTGTCAGCTTGGCTCACCCTGCATCCTAGGGCGCAGCCCAGCACTTGTCTTTGCCCTTGGCTCTGGGCTCGTGAAGTTTACACTTTCTGCTTAAATCGTAGGAAATTCGATCTGGCCTAGCACCTCCCCGAGACCGAGCCATTTATCTTGTTTTGTTTGCAAATATCATATGCATTTTTTTTTTCTCAAGATAAAAATAGCAAGAGGTGCTTATTTGGAGAGTCCATCTGATGCCGGCCCCATTTGGACGCCAGGCCTGGGGTCTGTACTGTGGGGACTCAGCTTAGGATGTATACATGGGGGAAACCCCGCCGGAGGCAGCACCCCGCTTCCCGGACACCCCTGGGGCCCCAGCCAGGAGTAGCCAGGAGCAGCTCCGAGGGGCCCTTTCCTGGGGGGCTCACAAGCCTCTTTCAGACCAGACCCCGGGGTTGAGCAGATAGGAAGGGGCACCCGTAGATGCCATACACATGGGTGCAACTGCTTCTCTCCACTCCTTAGCACCATGTGCCCACCGGGCACTCAAGAAACCCACCTTGAAAGAACACTAAGCTCCCAGATCTGTCTTTAGGACCAGCAAGCTTGTTCTTGTGACAGCATGGCTGGTGGTGAAGAGCCAGATTCCGGAGTCTGTGACTGAGTTTAACTACTGGCCCCGTGACCTTGTGTCCTCATCTGTAAGATGGGGGACAGCGATGGAATATTCCTTCCTGGGGTCTGTGTGATGTTTCCGTGGTTTAATTTACATACCAAGCACTTAAAAGGCTGCCTGGTGCAGGGTCATTTCTATAGGATGCGATTATGGTTGCATCCTAATAAATGGAGATGGACTTCCCTGCAAAAGGAAACCAACACATGAGATAATTTCAAGGACATGATGTCTATGAAGAAAAGCAAACAGAGAAGGAAGACCTTAATTTGAGAACACAATAACATGCAAATCAGACATTTCCAAACGCTGCAGGAGAAAAACCATGGTGATTTCCATTTGAGGGGCTTTTTAAAAATTAAAATTTGATTACCCAAGTAATATATAGAATACCTTCCCCCATATAAAAATTGGAAATATCGCACATAAGGCTTATCTGGAGTAGTTCCAGAGAGGGGGTGGGACACACGCAAGACCCCCCACCTTTCATCCCAGGCACCTATTTTGAATCTGTTCCTGCCTACATCATTCTGCCTCCCTGGGAAAGGTGTTAGTTCATGGTAGAAGAGAAAGCTTGTCCTGGCCAAACACAAAGGGATTTATAAGTTCTCTGACCTGTTATTTAGATGGGTTCTTTTGAGTTCCTCCAAAAGACCACATTGAGACCTTCTCCCTGGGGGACCCCTGCCATTCCCAGACAGAACCCTCATGCCAGCATGGCTATTTCTGGCTTCCTTTGGAAAGAGTCATAATGACAAGGCAAAAATGCTTTTCCTTACCATCCTCCATGACTGCAAACCTAACACCTACTTCCAAAGCATTAGCTCAGCATGGTGGCGGCAAGGTCCAGGGATCCACTTTCCTTGATTAAACAGAGAACACATTTGCCAACCAGAAGTTATGGATTCCAGACTTGGGGTTGGGCTAGATTCAGAGTCTGTGGGGCCCCCAGTGCAAGCCAGCCTCTGGGATGGTGACCAAGAGTGCATTTCCAGTCCCCAGACCATGTGTGGATCGGCCAGCACAGAGACCCAGAACAAGGGAGCCCCTCCTCCCCCTCCTTCCTATGCCCATTTCTGAGGGCACGTCCTTCATCACCAGACCCCAAACTCTTAGACTTGGCTTTGGTTTCAAGCGTTAGCAGAGGGAGAGTGGGCGCTCCAGGACAGAGACTCACTCTTGCGTGTTACTTCTTAGTGCAGCCATGACCATGACAGATACTATCTCGCCAAAGAACATCAAGGTTGTTCTATCCAGCTGCAGAGGTGACAGATTCTGCTCTCTTCCCCAAATGGGAAGAGTCCTAGGGTGTCAGAGCACATCACTCAGTCCACTCCTCTTGCTTTCACGTGAGGAAATTGAGCCTCAGAGGGGGATGGGTTTATCCAGGGCCATTGCCAGGCTTCCAGAATCCCAACTCCTCCTCCCGGCATGGATAACATGGCTCTTCCTGTACCATCTGGGATGTAAGGGAGCAGAATACCTCAGGAAACTGCACAGGGTCATGGTTAAGGGCACAGGCCCTGGGCTCAGACTGCCCAGGCTCAGCTTCTGCTGGGCTACTTACCAACTTGGGACACCAAACCATCATTTAATTCCCATTTAATAGCCATTTAGTTTCAGGGAGTTCATTTATAAAATGAAGATAGAAATAGAAGCTGTTTCATACAATAGATGCCCAGTAGCTGACATGTGGTCAGGCAGTCAATAAATTCTAGATATTATTGTTATTAATTCTGACATCTTTCATTGAGGCCTCTTGGTGAATTAGAGAAAGTTTATAATCAGGGGAAGGAAATGAGGGCATTCCTTTGCTATCTGTGGCCAGGTCTGTAAATCAGAAGTATTGCTTTGGGTTGCCACCAACATCCAATCATGCCTAGAGACCATATATAAATTTAAAAAGTCTAGGGGTGCCTGGGTGGCTCAGTCGGTTAAGCATCTGACTCTTGATTTCAGCTCAGGTCATGATCTCAAGGTCTTGAGATCAAGCCCCTCTTTGCACTCCATGCTGAACATGGAGCCTGCTTAAGAATCTCTCTCCCTCTCCCTTGGCCCCTCCCCCCTCACTCTCTCTCAAAAAATGTAAATTTAGAAAGTCTATTTGTAATAACCGCTTCTAGCCATAGATACTTTGAATCCTCTAGAAGAGGCTATTTGATTTCCTTAATTAAAATATGCCAAATATATCCCATAAAAGCCCCAAATCCTGGGGCACCTGGCTGGCTCAGTCGGTAGCACCTGTGTCTCTTGATCCCAAGGTCATGAGTTTGAGCCCCACATATGGTATAGAGTTTACTTAAAATAAAAAATAATTAAAAAAAAAAACCCTCAAATCCCTTCACACCCACTAGGATGGCTATAACTTAAAAAAGATAACAGGTGTTGGCAAGGATATGGACAGAGGACTGCCTCCCCATGCACTTCTCGGGGGAACATAAAATGGTACGGCCACAGTACAAAACAGTATGGCGGCGCCTCAGAAAGTTAAACATAGAATTGCCATATGACCCAGCAACTCCACTTCTAGGTATATGACCAAAAGAACTGAGAACAGGTCCTCAAACACTTGTACGCAAATGCTCAGAGCAGAATTGTTCACAAGAACTCAAAGGTAGAAACAACTCAAATGCCCACTATTGGACAAAAGAATTGACAAAATGTGGCATACACAGACCGTGGAATATCATGCGGCCATGGTAAGGAGTGATGTGCAGATACACGTTACAATGGATGAACCTTGATGATATCATGCTCAGTGAAATAAGCCAGACACAAAAGAACAAATATTGTATAATCCCATTTGCATAAAATATTCGTAGTAGGGAAATCCATAGAGAGAGAAAGTAGGTTGGTGGTTGACAGAAGAGAGAGGAGGGGGTTACGGGTAGCAATAGCTTACCAGTATGGGGTTTCCTTGGGGGGTGATGAACATGTTTTGGAGCTAGACAGAGGTGGTGGTTGTACAATACTGTGAATGTGCTTGATGTCACAGAATTGTTCGCTTTAAAATGGTTCATGTTAGGGGTGCCTGGGTGTCCAACTCTTGGTTTTGGCTCAGGTCATGGTCTCATGAGTTGTGAGATCGAGCCCCAAGTCGGGCTCCACACTCAGCGCAGAGTCCACTTGAGATTCTTTCTCTCTCCCTCTTCTTCTCCCTCTACTCCTCCCCCCTGCTCTCGCTCTCTCTCTAAAATAAATAAATAAATAAATAAATAAAATGATTCGCGTTATGTTAAGTAAATTTCACCTCCACGAATGCATACACGTGTGCACACACCCCCATAACCTAGCCATAAGGAACTTTCATGGAGATGGCAAATCAGGGCCCTAATCACTGATTTAGGCTGGACCACACAGCAAGTTAAAAACAAAAGAAAAAATGACCTTTAAGGGTCTCTGGGTCCCCCAGAACATGGAAGCTTCAACCACAAAGACTTCTCCTCCCGGGTGGGCTTATCCAGAAAGAACCCCGATGGTGTCAGGAAAGCGTTTACAAGCCTAGACCAGGATAGGCGTGGCCTCATTGAAGAGGAGCTTAGGTAAGAATTCTCCAATATGCTAGTTTGGGGTGGGAGCTGAAAGGATGAACCCAGAGTTCATCCTTGTCTTTCCAAGCCCCCCTCAGCACCTCTGGGCCTCCCTCCTGGCCCCCAAACCGTGCCATGTTCTTACGGGCTCTTCCTACAGAACTTTTTCCATTCTTCCTGGGGCCTGATCCACAAGGAGACAAAGAGCTTCCTCAAAGGGGTTGATCAGATGGATACAGCAATGTGGGAGTGGGCAGCAAGTGGGCTGTGACTCCCTCCTCCTGGAGCCCATGTACCCATCTGCACCTGCCCTCGGGTGCTTCTCACATCCACCTGCCCTGTCTACCCAGACCCCCCTCCTGGCTCCCCACAGTGGCAGGCAACAGTCCCTGCCAAACCCAGCCCCTCCTTTATTATTATTACTTATCATTATAGAAGCCTCAGTCTGATTTATTTAAAGATCTTTAATTTCTGGGGCGGCTGGGTGGCTCAGTTGGTTAAGCGTCTGCCTTCAGCTCAAGTTGGGATCCCAGGGTCCTGGGATCGAGCCCAGCATTGGGCTCCCTGCTCAGCAGGGAGCCTGCTTCTCCTTCTGCTTCTCCCCCCTGCTCATGCTTTCTCTCTCTCTCTCAAATAAATAAAATCTTTAAAAAAAAAAAGATCTTTAATTTCTCCAGAACTAAGTCTGCCTAAGCAGGGCTGTGATTCTCAGTCAGAGGCAATGGTGGCCCCATTTGTACGCGTCACAACAAGGGGGAGACGGTGCTATGGGCATCTGGCGGGCAGAGGCCAGGTACCCTGTTAGACCTCCTACAACAGCCCCCCCACAATAAAGAACGATCCTGCCCCAAATGTCAGCGGTGCTGAGGTGCGGAGCCCTGTACCGGGCTGGTGACCCATGTGCATTGGGAGAGAAGATCCAGGCCTGGGGTTCTCCAACCCTGACTAACCTTCAAACCATTTTGAAGGGAGAGTCTTGGCTGGGACCCCTGAGAAGATACTCACAGAGTCTGAAGCCTCCGCAGATCTCTGTTGGAGAAGGAATGACTTGACAACCTAAACTCTTATTCAACGAAGATCTATCCATTGCGAAGTATTGTTAGAATCAAGGCTGGATGTTGAAACTGCTAAAATAACTGTTTAAAAGACTGGAAAGGGGCCCCAGGGAAGTTTCTGGGGTGATGGAAGTGTTCTATAGCTCAGTCTGGGTAGTATATGCATGAAAAAAATATTCCTCAAGATTTATGCATCTCAACTAAAAACCAACAGCTGAGGAAATTATAGTAGCAGAATGGGATGTGAACCGAATAAGCTTTCTCAAGTAAAAACTGTGGAGAATTCTTGGGATCTCCAGGACACTCTGAAATTCCAAGGATTTCTACTGTTTGGAAAAAGTGGCCGTGGGCTCCACGCCCTGCTACTCCCCCAGCCCTCCAGGACTTGGTGTGTTCATCTGTAGCTGGGGTGAGTGGTCCCTACTTGCTGAATCGCTGTGAGGACTGAATTGTGATGGGGATGTGGGAGGCAGTAGATCACGGTTTAGGGGAGGAACAGGGATGGGGATCCGGCTGCCAAGGTTGATCCCAGCTCCGTGACCGGGGCCCACGACTCTCTGAGCTTTGCTTTCCGTCCAGGTGAAACAGTCAGCAGTACTCCCTGCCTTGGGGGAATGAATAATTTGACAATCAACCTAATCAATTAACAACCTCGAGTGGCTGTCTTGAGCCACCGTCCTCGGGGAGCCACGTGCCCCGGAGGGACCTGCATCTACCCTTCCTGTCAGCGGCTTCTACCTTCCGTGTGGAGCCCAGAGGCAGAGGCAACAGTCTGGACTGACAGGCAGAGGATGGACAGAGAGAACATGAATCAGACGAGGACAGGGACGTGCTACCAGGGTGACGCTCTAGATGCAGAAATGTGGAGATGTAGTGACACATCACGAACGCAGGAGCCATCGAAGAACCGAGTATGGAACTTGATGTCTGAAACCCTGGGTTCCCGTCCCCCTTCTGCCTTTTTCAACCGTGATAACGCCACACAGGCCATTCCGTGTCTCTGAGCTGGACTCGATGTACCTGTCTGTAAAATGGGCGGCACGGTAGCACCCCTCTCGAAAGGTGGTCTTGAGCATTCCACCTTGCAGCCTACATCTCGTTTTTATCAGAAAGATTTTGTGTGCAGCTCGGGATGAGATACAGAGCTGTGAGCCCAGGAGTCTGAAAGATGAAGCTGGGGAGGTTCTTCTCCCTCCAGCGACCAGAACATCCGTTTCTCACCCCAGACTGGAGCTAGCCGGGCACCTGCTCAGAGACACGATTGTATCCCGGCTGGGAGGAACAGTAACTTTTTTCCTAGTCGGTGGCCCCACAACATGGAGATGATTATACTGATGTTTCTGCAGGTACTTTGTTTCTCTCTCTCTCTCTCTCTCTCTCTCTCGAGC
The DNA here is from genome assembly GCF_029215605.1 of Mirounga angustirostris. NCBI lineage: Eukaryota > Metazoa > Chordata > Mammalia > Carnivora > Phocidae > Mirounga > Mirounga angustirostris. The sequence goes on from NW_026991713.1 coordinate 175,182,271, forward strand.
TTGAACACTGTGTCCTCATGCGATAGAGTTTGGGGGTTTGGGCACAGGGGGAGAAATGAGATGTTGAGATGGTAGGCGTCGCACACGGGCTCCTCCACACCCCCACTCCCCGCCCGCCCTTTGTGCCCTGGAGGCTGGCAAATATGCTTGTCTTTATGGGATTTTCAGGGACAGACTTCCCAGGGGACAACGCGCTCGAGGGGCAATGCTACGCCTGTAATCCACGTGCCCCAGTAGGACGTCAGATTATGTAAAACGTCAGCTTATGTAAAACAGATTATAAAACCCACCCCCCTCTGCCCCCTGCCCCCTGCGTCCCCCACCAGAGCTCGAGCTATAGCGGGGGACACAGCACCGCAGTCCCTCTGGAGGTGGCTCAGGGCCCAAAGACAAACAGCCCGGATCTCAGTCCCATCTATGGGGCATCACTCACAAGGGAGCGCCTCCTAAACTGCACCCCATCCTTACCATTCTGAGCTCCGTGATTTGACACCAGGCAAAGACCCTCCGGCTGCCCATGCCTTTGCCAGGCAATCCCCCAGAAGTGCTCGGCTTAGAGGAACCTGTCTTACAGGAGGCGGGAAAGTGCCCAGGCCTAGGGAGCCGGCAGCTCGGCTGGGGGTCCCCATCGGAGCGAGGGCACAGAAGCCCGGTGGTTGCTGCTTTCTCCTGGGCGCATTAGTCACCTGATCTACCCCCGGGTCTTGCCTGGCTTCCCGGTAATGACCTCCTCCCACAGGTGTTTTTAATGGACCACAGCTTCTCTCCCTCGAACTCTAAACGCTGCTAAAGGCTTGGCAGGCTTCCCACGCAAGCACGACCTCAGCATCAGCCCTGCGCCCCTCACGCTTCTGGGCACAGCTGTCCACACCTTGCTGTCGTTATCATGCATCAGTCAAAAGTCTGGATACTCTCCCACTCCCCCTGCTTGTGTTCCCTCTCTCGCTGTGTCTCTTTCTGTCAAATAAATAAATAAAATCTTTTAAAAAATAAAAAATGAAATACATTTTAAAAAATGGGAAACTTTATGGTTTGGTTTTTTTTTAAGATTTTATTTATCCGTTTGAGAGAGCTAGAGAGAGTGAGAGAAAGCATGAGAGCAGGGCGAGAGGGAGCGGGAGAAGCAGGCTCCCCACTGCCCAGGGAGCCCGACGTGGGGCTCCATCCCAGGACACCGGGATCATGACTTGAGCTGAAGGCAGACGCTTAACCGACTGAGCCACCCAGGAGCCCCAGAAATCCTGATTTTTAGGTGAAGTCAGGTGGGAGTGATTTCAAAAGGTTTAAAAAATGCTTTGTAATCTAAAACTGTGCAGGCCGTTAAATAAAACCCATTTGCCAGTTAAAAAAAAAAAAAAGTCCATTGAGGCTGGACCCATGGATATGAGCTTGAACTAAAGTTATGAAGTTATGAATTCACTTTCACTTCTGACAGTACTTTGTCTACTCTGTTCGAAAATAGAACGAAGTTGTCCATTGTCACGGCTGCTCCTGCAGCATGTATGGGGAGAAACGGTGCTCTTTGCCCATGTTTTGGGATCTCACCTGCTGTCGCTCTGTCCCTGTGGGGACGTGTCTGTCCGTATGTGCAGGTGTGAGGATGATCGGGACCCACCTAGACCTGGCTCAGCCTGAGCTCCCCGGCCCATCCCCAGCACAGTATGCTATGCCCTTTGCCCCACCACGGAAAGCAGAAATTCATGCCTGTGTGGATGGATACATGCAGGAAAAAAGAGGATGGTGGTCAGTCACCCGGGCTCCTAAACAGCCTCATTCAGCTCCTGGTCCTCTCTCCTCCCTCTGTCCATGCCCACAACCAGCTCTTCCCTGCAAACCCCTTTCCCTTTTCTTTGCTCCCTTGTCTCACCATCTCTCCTCCCTCCTCTGACTCCTTAGCTCCCCTGCACAGAACTCCTTCATTCTCCTTAGGCTTTACCCCAAATCAAATGGCTTCATGCATCTCGGGTCTTGCAAACCGAGGCTGGGAAATAGGAGTGTGCCCAGATTTTCCTGCAGAAGCATCAGACACATGACAGCTAGCTCATCCACAGAAGAGGAAAGACTTTAAGCTTGAAACCAACAGAATCAGCCATGATGGAAAATAGCAGTTGGTAAGGAAACGCTAGGAAAAAAAAATTTTTTTTTAAGATTTTATTTATTTATTTGACAGAGAGAGACACAGCGAAAGAGGGAACACAAGCAGAGGGAGTGGGAGAAGGAGAAGCAGGCTTCCCACCGAGCAGGGAGCCCGATGCGGGGCTCGATCCCAGGACCCTGGGATCATCACCTGAGTCGAAGGCAGACACTCAACCGACTGAGTCACCCAGGCGCCCCTGGGATAAAACTCTTAAATTTAAAAAATACACATATTTTTTGGTCTGTGAACATGTGTATACAGAAAAACACAGAAAAGGAATACAAACATTTTTAGTGGGTTTTCTTTGTTGTTGTTAGTGTTGTTTGCAATGAGAAGTTTCAAGAATTACTCCCTTAGCAACTGTCCAAAATACAATACATTATTATTAACTATGGTCACCACGCTGTACGTTATATCCCCATGACTTACTGATTTCATAACTGGAAGGTTGTTACAAGCTTTATAAACTATGAAAGTTACTTTATAACTGAAAGTTTGTTATAAAATTTTATAACTGGAAGTTTGTCACTCATTTCATGGGCGTCCCCACCCCCTGCCTCTGGCAACCAGCAGCCTGTTCTCTATACCTATGAGCTTGGTTTTTGTCTTCGCTTCTTAGATTCCACATATCACTGAGATCATACGGTATTTGTCTTTCTCTGTCACTTCTTTCACTCTTCACTCTCTTTCACTACTTCACTAAGCATAATGCCCTCAAAGTGCATCCATGTTGTCACAAATGGCAAGATTTCGTTCTTTTTTTTATGGCAGGATAATATTTCGTTTTATACACACACACACACACACACACACACCGCATCTTCTTCATCCTTTCATTTGTCGATGGACACTTACGTTGTTTCCGTGTCTTGGTTGTTGTGAATGATGCTGTGGTGAGCATGGGTGTGCACATATCTTTTTGAGTTAGCGTTTTCAGTCTTTGGATAAGTCCCCAGCAATGGAGTTGCTGGATCATAAGGTCATCCTTTTTTTGAGAAACCTTCATACTGTTTTCCACAGTGGCTACACAAACTTATATTCCCACCAGCAGTGCATGAGGGCTCCACCTTCTCCACATCCTCACCAACACCTGTTGTTTCTTATCTTTTTGATGATAGCCGTCCTGACAGGTGTGAGGAGATATCTCATTGTGTTTTGATTTGCATTTTTGGTGAGGAGCGATGTTGAGCCTCTTTTCCTGTACCTGTTGGCCATCTGGATGTCTTCTTTGGAAAAATGTCTATTCAGATCCTCTGCTCAATTTAATTGTTTTATTTTGTTTTATTTTATTTTATTTTATTTTATTTTATTTTATTTTATTTTATTTTATTTTATTTTATTTTATTTTATTTTATTTTACTGTTGAGTTGCATGAGTTCTTTATATATTTTGGATATTAACCCCCTGCCAGATATATGATTTGCAAATATATTCTCCCACTCCATAGGTTGCCATTTCATTTTGTGGATGGTTTCCTTTGCCGTACAGAAGCTTTTTAGTTTGATGTAGTCCCACTTGTTTATTGCCATCACTAATGTCCAAGAGCTCACCACCTAAGTTTTGTTCTAGGGGTATTATCATTTCAGGTGTTTACATTCAAGTCTTTAATCATTCTGAATTAATTTTTATGTGTGGTATAAGACAGCGGTCCAGTTTCGTTCTTTTGCGTGTGTCTGTTCAGGTTTCCCAATACCATTTATTGAAGAGACTGTCCTTTCCCCACTGTATACTCTTGGGTCTTTGTCATAAATTAATTGACCATATATGTGCATCTTTATTTTTGGGCTCTCTATTCTGTTCCATTGATCTATATGTCTGTTTTTATGCCAATACCACACTGTTTTGATTATTATAGCTTTGCAATATAGTTTGAAACCAGGGCGCATGATGTCTCCAGCTTTATTCTTCTTTCTCAAGATTGCTTTAGCTATTTGGGGTCTTTTGCGAGTCCACGCAAATTTTAGGATTGTTTGTTCTATTTCTGTAAAGAAAACACCATTGGAATTTTGATAGGGATTGCACTGAATCTGTAGATTGCTTTGGGTAGTGTGGATATTTTAAAGATTTTATTTATTTATTTATTTATTTATTTATTTATTTATTTACTTATTTATTTGAGAGAGAGAGAAAGCAAGCAGGGAGAGGAGCAGAAGGGAAGGGAGAGGGAGAGGGAAAGAATCCCAGGCACACTCCATGCTGAGCACCGAGCCCATTGTGGGGCTTGATCTCATAACCCTGAGATCACGATCTGAGTGGAAACCAAGAGTCAGAGGCTTAACTGACTGAGCCATCGAGGCACCAAGGGTAGTGTGGATATTTTAACAATATAAATTCTTCCACTCCATGAGCATCTTTCCATTCATTTGTGTCTTCTTTAATTTCTTTCATCAAAGTCTTGTAGTTTTCATTGTACAGGTCTTTCATCTCTTTGGTTGAGCTGATTTCTAGGTGTTTTATTCTTTTCGATGCAATTGCATATAGTGGTTTTTTCTAGTCAGAAGAATTATGATAATTATTTTTCTATTTGTTTTCCTATAACTCCCCCCACCATGCACCCACATTTCCTCAGTAACCAGAAAAAAGATATTTTTTAAAGGAAGGGAAAAGAAAGGAACGACTAGACCATGTAGGCATGCATAGACACACCTCCGTTTGCACACTCAAACCAGAGCCATGGGGAAACAGGGAGAGCTGAGGATGAAGAGTCCCAAGCAATATTCCCCCAAACACGAAGACTTTCGACAACTTTGAGAGCTAGTTCTGTGACTCCAGGCAAGTTATTATTTTTTTTAAAGATTTTATTTATTTATTTGAGACAGAGAGAATGAGAGAGACAGAGAGCGCATGAGAGGGGGGAGGGTCAGAGGGAGAAGCAGGCTCCCCGCCGAGCAGGGAGCCTGATGCGGGACTCGATCCCGGGACTCCAGGATCATGACCTGAGCCGAAGGCAGTCGCTCAACCAACTGAGTCACCCAGGTGCCCCAGGCAAGTTATTTAATCCCTTGGAGACTTGGTTTCTTTATCTGTAAAATGGGTGAATAATACCAGTGCTTATTAGCCTGCAGTGAGGATCTGAAGCTGTGATGCCCAATGTGATAGCCACTAGCCCCATGTGGCTGTTTAAAGGTAAAGGTATTAAAATTAAACTCAGTCCTTCAGTTGCACTGGGCACATTTCAAGGGCTCAATAGCCACATGTGGCTAGTGGCCAGAGCCGATCAGGACACGTCCATCGTGGCAGAGGTTCTATTGGACGTGCCGGCCTGAGCCACGTTCAGTGCCCAGCCCATGGTCAGGAGCCAAGAAGGCCAGCTGTGATTATGACTATGACTCTTTGTGAACTCTCACAGCTAGGCCCACTGTAGCGGGGAGGGAAATGAGAAGAGAGCCTCTTGCTGAGAACTTAGAAAAAAGAAAAGGAGAAACAAGGTTGGAGTTTTTGCTGGTGAGGACAAAGATCACTACTTCAGCTCCCCTTGGGAACTGACGCCGCTCAGATCCCCGCCTCGCATCAGCAAAAAGAGACCTCGGGGACCAACTGTGAGCTTCTCCCTTCCCCGGACCCACAGGTTCCTTGCCACGAGGAGGCGGCGTGGGCAGGAACTCTGTGGTTAGCTTCACCTCTCTGGAGTGGCGAGGCGAATAGCCTTCTCCTGATTGGATATCAAATTTCTGAATCATGGAGAATGTTCCTGTGATGAACCTCAGCTGTTTCAACCAGTTGTGTGTGTGTGTGTGTGTGTGTGCGGTCAGTTCTTTGGGGAGCTATTGAAAGAGAGAGAGAGAGGGAGAGAGAGAGAACCAGAATTATTTTGCCCTTGGCTGCATCATCTTTGCTGAAATTTGACTTTGTCACATTCCATAAAAGTTAAGCCTGGGCCAGGGGGTGTGGAATAGCTGCATTCAGCATCCGGCCCTTTAACTTTTCCCAAATTAGGGAAATGGGTCACCTCCTGTGGCGCTTGATCCAGCTGCCTGTTTTGGGGTCAGACAAAAAAACTGGGCCCCCCACAAGAAGTCTCGTCCCCTGGATGCACGTGGTGGGGGGAGCAGAGCTTCTGGCTTCTCCTTGCATACAGATATCAGCCCGCCGTGTGAAATTTCATTTCAGCACCTTAAGAGGCCCTCTGCCAAGCACATCTATTTCGATCCCGCAGCCGTGATCACACTCACTGAGTGGGTGTGAAGAGCTGAGCATCAGGACTTTCCAACTGAACCTACAGGGCCACTCTTTCCTCCCAGCCCTAGCCTCTGGCTCCCATGGTTGGGGCTGCAAGGACAAGCCCTCCTTCCCTCCATTCAGAAGGACCATTCATGCTACCCATGGGCGTCATGGGGTTGACCTTTCTTGGGATGGTTGGGCCATTCCTGTGTAATTAGCAGTTGATGTTTCCTGGGGGGTTTAGGAGTGCCTTCCTTGTGCGTACCCAGAAATGCCATCCTCATGACAGAGAGGGGACTGTGATGTTCCTTGTTTGTAAGAGCCTGGTGCGGATGCTCTGATTGGGTTATCAAGTGTCTCTCAGAAGAAGGAAGTGAAGCTGGACAGCTCAGGGGAACAGGGCTTCTCAAATCTCTAGGTCACTGGTTTGGCTTGGGTCCTGGGGAAGAAGGCCAAAGGGCACTCCCGTCCACCTCCCTGTAGGAGAAGCCAGGAGTCCCGGTTCATCCCTGACCAGTGAGCACCAAAGAGCCCCTGGACAGCTTAAAACCCAGGACATCCCCCTGGTCAGTGGCATTGACCATCATGGGATTCACTGACCACTGTCTCCAACGGGACTCCATCAGAGGCTGCCAAATGGCTCCCACAGAGGCCAAGACCAGCCTGCAGAGTGTTTTTACTGGCCCACTCCGAGTTTGAAAAAAAATTATAACTAACTGCCAATATTGGGAATTTGGGAGATTTCGTGTAGAAAAAAAAAAAAAGATGGGCCGCCAAGAGACCCTGGGCTGACCTTCAGGAGCGGTTGGCTGCCCTCCTACGGTGAGCCAAGGTGCCCACTGGCCTCTCACCAGGCCACCTCTGCTCAGGCCCCGAGAACCCTTCAAGGCGCCACACCTGCTCAGAAACTGCAATTATTCCAGAAGGTTGCTCTGACCAGGGAGGACTCCTCAGGGTCCCAGGCCCGAAACTCACTTCAGCTGTCCCAAATGTTTATGATGTACTTTCCCTACGCATGACCTCACCTGACCCTCCTAAAGCGGGACATGGTAATTACCTGCAGCCAGAGATCATTGGGGCCTGATAAATATGCCCGCGTGCTGGCCTGAAATGTATGCAGAAGGGAGCGTCCCCCTGCTGGGGGGTAGGGGGGGCTGGGCACAGGTGATCTGGCCTGGATAACTGGGGAACTCCTGCTCTGTTAGGAAGACACAAAGAACTGTAGAGTAGAGACGACTGGGTGAAGGGAGGGAGCCGGAGGGCGGCGTGGTCCAACCACGGACCCGACACCGTGGACAGTGGCGACTCCTGGTGGACGTGCCGAGGAGTGCGCCCCCTTCTCTGAATTTTACCAACACCATGGTTGACAGCTGGGTAGGCCGCAGGCTGCAGTCAGTACACAAAATTTGTGATTTTTACTCTTACGACTATAGTTATCCCTTTTCAGAGTTGAGGAAATCCTTGTCCGGAGAAGTAAAGTAACTTTTTTTTTTTTTTTTAAGTAGGCTCCCTGCCCAACGCGGGGGCTTGAACTGAGCTGCAATTAAGAGCCGGCTGCTTCACCAACTGAGCCACCCAGGCGCCCCTAAAGTGACTTCTTATCACATCCCAGCCCTCAGCCGGGATTAGAGCTGAGACAGCCTGGCCCCCCGCACACCATGGACCCGCCTCAAAAACAAAAGGACATCTAGCTGCTCCACCTCTCGGGAGACGCCCAAAAGAATGAAAATCAAAACTCGGGGCGCCTGGGTGGCTCAGTCATTAAACGTCTGCCTTCGGCTCAGGTCATGATCCCAGGGTCCTGGGATGGAGCCCCACATCGGGCTCCCTGCTCTGCGGGGAGTCTGCTTCTCCCTCTCCCACTCCCCTGCTTGTGTTCCCTCTCTCGCTGTGTCTCTCTGTGTCAAATAAATAAAATCTTAAAAAAAAAAAAAGAAAACCAAAACTCAAACAGGTATTTGTACATCTGTGTTTATAGAGCATTATTCACAGGAGCCAAAAGGTGGAAGCAACCCAAGTGTCCGTCAATGGATGAACTGATAAAATATGGCCCATGCATACAATGGGAGATGATCCAGCCTTAAAAAGGAGGGAATTCTGACACCTGCCACAACGTGGATGAACCTTGAGGACATGATGCTGAATGAAATAAGCCAGTTACAAAAAGGAAATTCTGTATGATTGCACTTATATGAGGTCCCCAGAGCTGTTAAACTTGTACAGACCTAGAGGAGAAGGTGGTTGCAGGGCTGGGGGAGGGGAAAGGGGGTGAGTGTTTAACAGGGACATAGTCTCAGTGTGGGAGGATGAAAATGTTCTGGGGAAGGATGGTGGGGACGGCTGCACAGCAGTGGGAATGTGCTTAATGCCCCTGAACTGTTTGCTTAAAAATGGTGAAGATGCTCAATTTCACATTATGTATATTTGCCACAATTTCTAAAAAGATAAAAAAAAATTAGGGTCACCTCTCTGCCGGGCCTCTGTCCCTGGCCTGGCCCCACAGGGGAGGAAGGTGGTTCTCTCTGAGGAGAGAACCGGCCCGAGCCCGCCCGAGGCTGCCCTCCCTGTACCCGCTTATCTCTCTGAAACCCCCACCCGGATCCCCCCGTGCCTCAGCCTCACCTCCTCGGGCAGCGGACACACGCTGACCAGGACTCGGACCGTGTCACGCTCCCTCTCTTGGCTCTGGCCCCTGGACCCTCTGGGTCACCCCACCTCCCTCTTCTCTGAGTGACTGGTTTTTTGGCCAAAATTGTTTGTTTTCTCTCTCACTTTACTGAGCAAGTATCAGATGTCCAGCCTCTCTTTTCTCTCTCCTCTCAACCTTCCTTGCCCCATGACACATATAGAGGGAAAGACTTCTGCTGCTGGGCCTTGTGTTACAGTGCAGGTTTTATAATCAGTCAGGCGTGGTGAGCAGCCAGCAGATCGGGAGATGACTGCCATTGAAAAGATAGTTTGGGGGCACCTGGGTGGCACAGTTGGTTAAGCGTCTGCCTTCGGCTCAGGTCATGATCCCAGGGTCCTGGGATCGAGCCCCGTGTCGGGCTCTGGGCTCAGCCAGGAGCAGTCTTCTCCCTCTGTCCCTCCCCCTGCTTGTGCTCTCTCTCTCTCAAATAAGTAAAATCTTAAAAAAAAAAAAAAAAAAAGCATCAGGAAAAAAATAAAATAAAAACATCATTAATAGAGGCTCAAGTCAAAGTTCACACTCTAGGCAAGCCTGGGAGGCTGCCAATGTCAGGCACCCCTCTCTCCAGCATAGACCCTACTCTGCTGTCATTCCAGGCTCAGGCGCAAGGAAGCTCAGGCTTGGAAGCCTCCTCCCCGGCTTGCTGGTCAGCCTCTGACCGGCGTCACAGCAATGAAACAACGTCTCCATACTTACCACCTTCCCTTCATCCCCCTCTCCCGAGAGCGGTGGGGCCCTTCCAGCCCTGAGAGGGCTCAGTGTGGACCTGGGGCAAGGTCTCCTCTGAGCAGGGAGAGCATGACTGAAAGGTTCTCCAGGGCAGCAGGGCGTCGGGCCCTGGTCCCAGATGCATTCACGACTGAAGAGAGGAGACTCTTCACAGCTTCTCAAATATCCAGCCACCGACCTGATAGCTTGATCCAAGAATTCCCTGCAAAGTCTATAAAAATACCTCCTCGGTCTTGCCTGCTCCGATGACAGTCTTTCGTATTTTTGCCTTCACGTGCTTCTCTCCACCTGATTTGCAAAAACACTGGCAACTTCTAACACGTCCGACAGCCAAAGCTCCCGTCGCCCAGACAAAACTTTTCCCACGAGAATCGCGCACGCCCCCACACCAGCCGACTGAGAACAGCATGCAAAGGGCAGCTACACTGACTTCAGAAAATAATGACGATTTATTGAAACTCCAATTCCTGTCTTGTTCCTGCTGCTGGAGCCAAAAGAGTGAGCCAGGTCCCGTTTCCTTTCCATTCCTCACACCTGCCTGGAGGCAGGCAGCCTCCGGGGGTTCTGAGCCCCCTTGTCCCCAGAGGGTAAAGATAAGTATGCTAGGGTCAGAAGGCTGCAGATCAAGCTCCAAGTCTATCATGTACTAACTTTGTTTTTTTTTTTTTTAAAGATTTTATTTATTTATTTGAGAGAGAGAGAGTGAGAGACAGAGAGCACGAGAGGGAGGAGGGTCAGAGGGAGAAGCAGACTCCCTGCTGAGCAGGGAGCCCGATGCGGGACTCGATCCCGGGACTCCAGGATCATGACCTGAGCCGAAGACAGTTGCTTAACCAACTGAGCCTCCCAGGCGCCCTATCATGTACTAACTTTGAGTCAATCCCCCTGGCCTCAGTTTCCCCATCTGCAAAACAATGGTGTAATGGTGTTAATGATGGTGATTCTCTCCCTCTCCCTTTGCCTCTCCCCCTTGGCTCTCTCTCTCTAAGATAAATAAATAAATCTTACCAAAAAAAAAAAAAGACAACAGGACAAAGGTAGAGACTATGAAGGGATATCGAGTGAAAAGACTCGGCAGATGGGACCACACCGACTCCTCTCTCTGTTCTGTTGACACTCCCCCCTGTTCTTTGCTGACGCTTGAAAGGCTTGAGTTTGGGCCACACTGAAGTCACACTGTTTTGACTCCGTTCCTGGCTCCACTACTTCCTGCGAAGTCACCTGCCTTGGTTTCCTCACGTGAAAAACAGGGACAAAGCCAGCACCAGCTTTGACGGAGGGTTACAGACGTTCATGCAGGTGAAGTGCTCCGAACGGTGCCGGTCAGTGTAAGAAGCAGCGATTCAAGTTAGCTGTTGTGACTGTAGTTTGAGATACCGACGGCTACTCCGGGCCTTAGTGTGATCATCTGTAAAATGGGAATATTCAGTGGCCTGGCAAGGGACAGAGAGTCGGTCTAGGGTCTTAGCGCTGCCGGATTTGCTGAGCAGCTGACTTATTTATGGCTGTGTTCAGCAGTGGATTCCCAAGGTCTTGTAGCCTTACAGCAAGATCACGTGAACTAGAAGTGACTAGGAAAACGGAAAACAAAGGCATAAAACGGACCCAAGAATGAGGATAAAAGAGAACTCGTTGTAACGTCATCTCTACCCCCCGGAGTTCAGCTCCAGGTAGAATTTCCCACAGATGGACTCATTCTGCCATTCAGAATCACCAGGCTCCGAATATGAGCAAGACGGCCGCAAACCTCTCCTTTGAATAACATGTCTGTCTTTTCAAGGGAGGGCTACAAGGAAGACGTTCTCCTGTTCCTCGTTTTCCAGCCATGTCCTTGTCACCGTTCCTGGTATTGAAGAGTCACCTGTGTTCTAAGAAAATCAGCTCTTTCGTGGAGAACCAACCAACTGTGGGAGGCTTTCAGCAAGTCGCCCCACCGCTCTGGACCTCCGCTGAGAGCAGGAATCTGCCCGCTCTCTCCGGGGGACCTTTCCAGCCCCTACTGTGCTGAGCAGGTTAACCACTGGTCACAGCTTTTTGGCCGCTCTGCTCGAGCTAGAGTGACCATTACCGCCACCTAAGGGGCAAAGGAGAGGGTGGGGGAAAATATTCTCTCGGTTGAAGTTACAGTGGTCAGAATACTACTACTTAATCAAAGGGGAACACAGTGGCCCTTGGGCAGCAATGTCGACCCTCACCCCTATAGAAAGAACATCTTATTGTTCTCTTTTATTTTTTTAAAGATTATTTATTTATTTGAGAGAGAGAAAGAGAGAGCGAGAGCATGAGCAAGGGGAGGGGCTCGATCCCAGGACCCTGAGATCTTGACCTGAGCCAAAGGCAGACACTCAACCGCTCAACCGACTGAGCCACCCAGTCTCCCCCTTACTGTACTAACTCTTAAAGGCTCTTCCCCGGTTGTCTTTCAATGACCCACAGCAGGTACATCCCATTCCTTGCTCATCACGTCTCCCCTGGAATGCCTTCACTTCCTCCCTGAGGCTAATTGAGAGGCAGTGTAGTGATGAAAGGCTCAGCAAACTCTGGGTGCACCACTTACTAGCATATGGTCCAAGGCAGGGTACTGGACCGTGTGCCTGGCCTCCGTGTCCTGATCTGTAAAATGGGATGATACTAACTCACAGCACTGTCCTCGGAGGGTTGTCGTAAACACTGATGATTTCCTACACGCAAGTGGTTTCCGAGCAGTCCCTGTCACGGGGATGTACTCACTCACTGGGCTGCCGTAACAAAACACCTCATCCCCCCGCACCCCTCCCTCCCCCGGTGGCTGAAACAACAGAAAAGTATTGTTTCACAGTTCTGGAAGCCGGAAACCCTAGATCAAGGTGGGGCAAGGTGTGTTCTTTCTGAGGCTGAGGGAGAATCTGCTCCAGGCTTCCCCCCAGCCCACCCTCAGCTTCTAGGCCTTGCCATCGATCTTTGGCTTGTAGATGCATCACCCCCACCCCGATCTCTGCCTTCCTCTGCACGTGGCCTCCTCCCTGCGGTGTGTGTATGTCTAAACTTCCCCTTTCTAGAAGGACATCGGTCATATTGGGTTAGGGCCCACCCTGACGACCTTCTTATAACTTGATGACCTCTGCAAAGGTCTATTTCCAAATAAGGTCATATTCTAAGGTACTGAGGGTTAAGACTTCAACATACGTTTTTGGTTTTTTTTTGGTTTTTTTTGAGGAAGAACATAATTCAACCCACACCATGTGGTAGGAATTACATATTCACTAGGATGAGGGGGAGGATAAATACAAATAAATAACGCAGACTATTGATACCTCCCTCTGCCTTTGCCAATGTTATTTGCACCTGTTGACGAGAGCCGGTAAGTTATGTTTTCTTCATAAATGGTTCTATTTCTTGGGGTGCCTGGGTGGCTCAGTCATTTGGGCATCCGACTCTTGATTTCAGCTCAGTCCGTGATCTCAGAGTCATTAGATCGTGCCCCGCGTTGGACTCTGCACTCAGCGTGGAGTCTGCTTGAAATTCTCTCTCCCCGCTCGTGAGCTCTGTCTCTTTCTCTCTCTGAATAAATAAAAAAAATAAGTAAATCTTTTGAAAAAATGGTAATTTTTTTAATGGAAACCCTTACCATTATATGTTAAGCAGCTCGGGGACAGGAACTGCGTCTTCTAGTTCTTGCGGTTCCCTCCACAGAACTCACACTTAGGACCTTCCAGGAAGTCGGTTCTTAACAGCCTCGGTGCGAACCAAGTCCTTGAGGAACCCTTCATGGTGCCCTCGCTTTTCCAGCCATTTCTGCTCCTGAGCTTCATGGAAGCTTCTTTGGGGTTTGGGGGGGTACTTGTTGAAGCTTCAGTTTTGAGAAACACATATTTGTGTACTACTTTCATGGTCATTAATTGCCACCACCCAACTCCAGGAGATTTTTTTTTTTTTAAGATTTTATTTATTTATTTGACAGAGAGATAGAGAGAGACCACAAGTAGGCAGAGAGGCAGGCAGAGGGAGAGGGAGAAGCAGGCTCCTCGCTGAGCAAGGAGCCTGATGTGGGACTCAATCTCAGGACCCCGGGATCATGACCTGAGCCGAAGGCAGAGCCACCCAGGCGCCCCAGGAGATTATTAATATTTAAAACCAGATGTAGCATTTTATAAATCTTTTACGATTCACAGATGGCGGATGCACACACGTGACTGATCATGTGTCCTGAGAATCACGTGAAGTGGGCAGTGCCCTCAACAACCCCCGCCCCCCACCAAACACGCGCTTCAGAACGATCTTTCTCTCCTCAGATCCCAAGTGACTGGTTTCTGTGCACATGTGTGCCAATTCTCAGTTGTTCACACTTATGTACTCTTGTCCTTTTCTGAATGATTCTGAGACATTTGAACATTTGTTCGGTGGATATGACAATGAATAAGGAAAGAAAATACTTGACTCTTCCTGTGGAATTAATTTTTAAAGCGGGGGGAAGAAAATGCAGAATGTCCCTAAAGTCTGGCAATACGGATAATATTTTTTAACAGATTGATGTTCTCGATGACATTATTTAGACTTGCCTATGTTGTCAGATGTCATGGACGAAAAAAGGCATCATCTGAAGGAAAGAGTGTGTGGTTGTTTTTTTTTTTTAAATCGCGTGAATTCTTGGAATCCTACATCTTATCCTTGTGAACTTCTTTTTAGCATGGACTTGGCTCCCAACACTATGACATTTAGCCCCAGATTGGGGTTTCGGTCCAGCTCTACCGATCAGAAACTGAATGCGGTGGGAGAAGTAAATAAAAAGTAGAGAACACGGGGTGGTGGGCGAGAGGCTGCTGAACCAGTGGAACTGTCTAGAAGCTGATCAGCCCCACGTGAAGAGCGAGGCTTTTGCCCCCACAGACTGGCCTAGGCTTAGAGCACCCAGGCCTTTCTGTATGGGCATCCCCGAACCTGTTTCCTTGGGAGAAGCCGGCATGAGTGAGATAGAGAAGAGCAGAACGGATGACCCCCAAATCCCCTCTGCAATATTCACAGACAGCGGCAGCCAGGAGCAGTCATTGCTTGTGGTTCCCTCAAATTCTGAAATAGCACATGCATCCAGAGTGGCCAGGCGGTCATCAGGCCCCAGCCTAAGGACCCCGTAGTGGTGACGGTGCTCCCAGCCCCACGCCCTGCCAGGACATTCTGCCTTCACCCCTGGATCCATACTGCATGGCCCCCAGCACCCAGGGAGATAGGGCGCTGGCCGTCAGGACACCAGGAGCTTGGCCCACGACAGAGTCATGGTCCCCAGGGCCCACCCTCACTTCTGACACCCATTACAAGTTTGAGAGGCTCCCCCCAAACCCCCTCGGGTTTGATGTCTCTAGAAGGACTCACAAGACTCACCGAGAGCAAAGGAGGTAGACTAAAGTCCCCCAAGGGAGCCTTCCTTGTCGGAGCTTCCACCGTCCCCTGGAGGCAGGCTCCTCGGAGCCCCCCTCGCCACCAGGCCTCAGCCTTGGCCTGTGGGAACTGCAAACTTCTCGCACAATCGGTTCTGTCTGCCTCCCGCATGAAGAGACTTGAGCAAACACCAGCCTGATTTCTAACAGCTCCGGGTCACGTCCTTGGGATGCCAGAGCCCTCCTTCCAGTTCCTGCTTGGAAAAGCTCCCAACTGACAAGGGATTTGCTGCTTGGGACACACCCTGGACTGACCCCCGCCTTGCCCCACTGTCATAAAACAGCCCCCACCCACCCTGGTGGTCTTGCGCTCCCCAACTCTGCTGAGGCGCTGAGCACTCCGTCCTTCCTCCACCTCCTCATCCTCCCTCTGAAAGGCCCAGTGGCCTCTGCACAGATCAGAGCTGCCCTCACTTTATACGGAAGCCCCTCCTGCAGTAGCCTGAACATTGTCTGTCTTGCCACCTGTAACAAATGTCCGGCTCTGTTTCTCTCTGGCATAAATGAACATCAATCACGTGGTTAGACTGTCCGGTGGCCAAAGGCCCGGCAAACAGACACTCCCAGCAAGGGGGGCATTCCAGGAGCCTAGAGATCACCCCCTAGGAGCCAAGGGCAAAGGTCGGGCCTCTCCCACGTAGGGTTACTTCTTCACTGCCCCTGAGGGTGGTGCTCGGGGCTCTGGGAGGCCGCGGGGAGAGGAGCTTGGGGTCAGGAGAAGCCACTGAGGGGGCAGCAGGGAGGGGCGCTCCCAAGTCAGCCAGGAAAGAGTGAAGTCTCCCACTGGGGACCAGGAGGGTCTGGGATGCCACAATTACAACCAGATGCCACCGGCTGGGTTGATGTCTGGTGCTTCTGGGGTAAAAACACCTTATTAATTATTATTATTATTATTATTATTCTTGTGGTAAGAACGCTATCACGAGATCTACGTGACAGCGTGCAACACAATATTGTTAACTACAGACCCCGGGTTGTACAGCAGCCTTCTAGAACTTAGGGAAACACTCCTTCTTTTTTAAAATTTTTTAAAGATTTTATTTATTTATTTGAGAGAGAGAGAGAAGACAGAAAGATAGAAAGCTGCAGGGAGGAGCAGAGGGAGAGGGAGAGGGAGAAGCAGACTCCACACTGAGCGCAGAGCCTGATGTGGGGCTCCATCTCATGACCCTGAGATCACGACTTGAGCTGAAATCAAGAGTCAGAGGCTCAATGGACTGAGCCACCCAGGCGCCCCAGGGAAACACTTCTTAGGACCCCCTTCAAAGAGGAGAAAACAGGTTTAGAGCGGGTACTTCGTCTGCTCACGACAGGAAAGTAAAAGAAAAGAGTAAAACTCTGTCCTACAAGCCCCGCGATGTAGAGTTAATCCAACTGGATTGGTGTTCCAGCTGGATACCCAACTGGAAAGAACAAGTGCTTTCAGAATAGGCCAACTTGAGCTGGGTAGTCCCAAGCCCTGTAACCCTATGACCTCACTGCTCTGCATCTCTCTGCTCTAATGAAATTTCAACACCCTTAAAAAAGAAAAAAAAGTAAATCAATGGTTACAGAGATAAACAGGTAGGTGTGCGTGAAGTCGCATGGCGAGCGTTACTTTGTGTGCTCCTTATGAGTATCTTGTGGGGCTCTGAGGGGCAAGATCTTGTCACGACCTCCAACCCCCATAGCTGAGGAAACCCAGGCTCAGAGAGGCAGCGGGGCTCATCCAAGATCACACAGCTTGTCGACAGCTGAGCGGGATGGACCCCAGGTCTCCCTGGGGGTGGCCTGGCGCTGCCTGAGTGAAGCAACTGTGTCCACTCCAAAGTACATCACAGAGGATGAGGCTGGAACCACGGACCCCACCTGGCAAGTCGTCATTCCCGCACAAACACGGGGTTGCTGCAATCACCACATCTCCCTCTGCATTTGTTGGTTGGCTTTTAGGTTGGAAAGAAACTCGTTCTCTTTCGCTCTCTTTTTTTTTTTTTAAAGATTTTATTTATTTATTTGATAGAGAGAGAATGAGAGACAGAGAGCATGAGAAGGAGGAGGGTCAGAGGGAGAAGCAGACTCCCCGCCGAGCAGGGAGCCCGATGCGGGACTCGATCCCGGGACTCCAGGCAGTCGCTTAACCAACTGAGCCACCCAGGCGCCCTTGCTCTCTCTTTTTTTTTAAATATTTTATTTATTTATTTGAGAGAGAGAGACAGGTAGTGACAGAGATAGTGAGAGAGCACAAGCAGCAGGGAGGAGAGAGAGAAGCAGGCTCCCGCTGAGGAGGGAGCCCGATGTGGGGCTCGATCCCAGGATCTCGGGATCATGATCCAAGCCAAAGGCAGACACCTAACTGACTGAGCCAACCAGATGCCCCTTACTCTCTTTTTCTTAATTTATTTAATTAAGAAATTTATTTAATAAATTAATCTTATTTATTTTAAGCAATCTCTGTGCCCAGCGTTGGGCTCGAACTCATGACCCCGAGATCAAGAGTCACATGCTCTACCTACTGAGCCAGCCAGGAGCTCCAAGAAACTCATTCTCTTCAACAAGAAACATGTCAAACTGCTTTGCCAAAAGAGATCCAGACACTTATATTATTAAATCTCCAAACTGCTTCCCTAGTGATGAGCATGTGATGTCGTGAGAACGCGAGCTCTTAAGGCAGGAACAGTGAGCCCCTCCACTCGCTGTCTTATTTTCATGTCAGTGTTTACTCTTGCTTATGTGTTTGTTTATTGTCCCTCTTCACGGCAGTGGGGATCTTGTGTCTTGATCAACACTGTATCCTCAGCATCTTGAATAATGGGGCTGTGATAAAGTAATGATATCCCACTCACCATAACAGATACACAAAGGACCCTCTACTAGACACATGCGCTTAAGCTCCAGCCCGAGGCCCAGCTTTTGAAAAAAATTTGATAAAATTTGACCTCGATTGAACTGGTCCAAATCAGAATGCCTGGGTGGCTCAGTTGGTTAAGTGTCTGCATTCAGCTCAGGTCATGATCCCAGGGTCCTGGAATCGAGTCCCGCTTCGGGCTCCCTGCTCCGTGGGGAGTCTGCTTCTCCCTCTGCCTGCCGTTCCCCCGCTTGTGCTCTCTCTCTCTCTGACAAATAAGTAAATAAAACCTTAAAAAAAATAAACTTGTCCAAATCCCCGAACATAACCAAATCTTTCCTCATTTGCTCTTCACTTGGACAATATTTTATTTGGTTGCTGATAATATTTGTTTTAATAAGGATTTCACTATATCCTTGTTAACAAATTTTGGTTTTGTGGACTGAATTTCCTGATTTAAAACACAACTCTCTTCCCTGTTTGACATGGAAGCTTCCTGTTCATTATTTGCCCTCTGCTGTAGCAGGTAAGGTTTTCTCTCTGGGACTTTGTCCCCCCTGACTTGCCTTCCTTTGGTGACATCTATAGGCAGCTACAAAGTGTATGCCTGTTACCAGAGAAGGGGTCTGGAGAACTCAGAGCTCCTCTGGAAATAAATATTCTGGTGCCTGCACAACACACACATAATTTTTTTAAGATTTATTTATTCAGGGGCGCCTGGGTGGCTCAGTCAGTTAAATGTCTGCCTTCGGCTCAGGTCATGATCTCAGGGTCCTGGGATTGAGCCCCGCATCGGGCTCCCTGCTCCGCGGGAAGCCTGCTTCTCCCTCTCCCACTCCCCCTGCTTGTGTTCCCTTTCTCGCTGTGTCTCTCTCTGTCAAATAAATAAATAAATAAAATCTTTTTAAAAAAGATTTATTTATTCATTAAAGAGAGAGAGCAGGGGGAAGGGCAGAGGGAGAGAGAGAATCCTTAAGTTGACTCCCCGCTATTACCAGTGAACGGTACATTTAAAAATGGTTACGAAGGTAAATTTTATGTTTTGTGTATTTTAGCACAATAGAAAAGGAGTAAAAACCAAGATGAAGACAAAAATCAAAATATCCCACTTGACTAGCAGAATGAATGGCCAATGTTCTAATAACCTAAGACTTGTACTCTTTTTCAAGATATTTAGCGTTCATTCACTCATAAGTATCTTTTGAGTGCCAAGTACACGCAACACACTTCTTTCTCAGTAGTGGGGATGTGGCTGATTGGGGAGACATATATTCACAGTCTGCTTGTCCCTCTCCCTTTGTCCCTCCTGCCTCTTGTGTGCGTGCTCTCTCTCTCAAATAAAATCTTTAAAAATAAAGAAGTGGAGAGAATAATATAACTGCTGTGCATCCATCAACCACAAATATGTTTCTAGTCATGTTCTATTCTTGCTACCCCTCCTCTTTTTTGCTGGACAATAAAGTAAAATCCAAGACGAAATGTCATTTCGCCTGTAAATGCTTTGGTATGCATACAATGCTCTTTTAATAATACCCGATATCCTCAGAAGTTCTTGAGTACAAATCAGGAAAGCCCAGTGTTAGAAAATTTTAGCCCTGGAATTTTGCACAAATACATATAATATTCAGGAATAGCCTTTAAATTGCCCTGTAGTTTGGGAATGCTTTAAAATGTTTATCTACATGGAGAGAAAAAAATAGATAACTATACCATTATTAAAAGATCGGCACATCTAGATGTGTGTATTAATTTTGTTTTCCAAAAATGAATAACAGAACTAAAGATTTCAGGATTGTCATTTCCTACTTATTTGCATTTATAGCTAGACTCGCTTTCTCTAAATGCACAGGGTATGTGCTGCCCAAGTGCAAAATTGTTCTCACGGGCTCCCAGGGCACTGCCGAGTATGTTTTGTTTCCTGAATTTAATTTTCTTCTGTTAGCATCACCATCTTTCATCTGGGGAGAAACTGTGAATCATCAGTAAAGTCTCGACTCCCTTAAGAAGGAAAACGGGCAAGAAAATTCACTGTGTCCCGGTTTTCTAGACACATGCTGCAAGATCACACCTGAGTGCTTAATAATTTAGCCTTTTGGGCAAAAGTTCTCATTAGAATAGGTCAAAAACGTGAATAATTCAGGCGTTTCCCAATCAAACTGCTCAGTTGTGCTGACACTGGCCAAAATACACCGTAAGCACTCACAAAGAGGCTCCAGGTGACCAGATCAGGTGACTGGGTCACGATGACACCAAATTTGGTTAATGGGAATCCCAGGTCAGATCCAGTTGGTATCAAACTACAGACAGAGCCTGTCACATTCTGTAGGTCCTCGAAGTCTGCCGTGTGTCCTGCAAGTGACAATTCCTGTCGGGAAACCATGCTCTACACCTCTCTCCCTCCTTCTCCAACACACACCCAGATCACCCCGACACTCCTCAAACCTCTTCATTCTCCGCAGATGGCCTTGCTTCTTTCTTAACTGAGAAAACAGAAACCATCAGAAGAGAGCTTTTCGCCCTCCACCAGACCCCAGCATCTGCAACCCACACACCTGCCTTGGTACCTCACCTGTAAGATGAACTAGCTACATCCTCTCTAAGCCAGTCTGTCCAGGTGCACCTCGGACCCCATCCCCTCTTGCCCACGCAAGGACATCTCTCCGCTCCCTGCCCCCTCGCCTCTCCTCCATCACTGATTTTTTCACACAAACATGCTGTCATTGATCCTATCTTTAAAACCAGTTCTCAATAGGGATGGCAAATAAGCTGTCCTGTTCAGATTGCTGTAACAGAATACCACAGACCGGGGGGACTTAAACAACAGAAACTTATTTCTCATAGTTCTGGAGGCTGGAAGTCCAAGATCAAGGCACTGGCAGATCCGATGTCTGGTGAGAGCCCTCTTCCTGGGTCACAGCCAGTCCCTTGTCGCTGCGTCCCCACGAGGCAGAACGGGGCAAGAGAGCTCTCTGGGGTCTCTTTTATAATGGCATGGCACTAATCCCGATCACGGGGGCTCCACTCTCATGACCTAAGGAATCACCCCTCAACAGCCCTGCCTCCAAATACCATCACATTTGGGGATTCGTTTTCAACATTTGAATTCGGGGGGAAGATACAAACATTCAGTCCACAGCATAAGCACATGAAAAGATGCTTACCATCATTAGTTACTAGGGAAATGCAGATTAAAACCGCAACAAAGATGCCACTGCATACCAATGAGAATGCCCCAAATTAAGAAGCCCGGCCATGCCAAGCAGTGGTGAGAGCATGGAGGGACTAGGACTTCCCGCTGAACTCTTTGTCTGAGTGAATAGTATTGTGTTGCCCAAGCGATAATAGGTTCTCTTGGGCTCTTAGGTTCCTTTTCTATATGTTTTCTCTCCTGAATTTAATATTCTTGAAAAACAGGCTGGTGACGGCTATCTTATGACCCAGCTATTCCATTCCAGCCTCCTCCACTGAAGAACTGGGGTTCCTGAAGCACAGCCTGCCTCCCATCCTGTTAAACACCAGCAACAACCAGGACAAGCACCCCCACCTCTTCAGTATGTTTCCTGACAGCGCTGGGGACAAGGCCCAGGGCTCCCACATCTGGGGACTTCTCACCAAGAAGTTCCTGAGCGTTTTTCACTAAAAACCTGTCCTTGGAGTTTTTGCCATCCAACCAACTCTGTGGATTATTTGATCAGTTTATTGATTTTTGACCAAGAGCAAAATATTATATATATATATAATATTATATATATATATAATATTATATATATATATATATATTAGGAGAGCCCCAAACTGCTCAGGCGTGTATGAAATGTTAGAGGAGAAGAGAAACAAAATGCTTTCGAAGGCTGATTTTTTCATGAACAAGAAATGTGAGCATCTCCGTCTCCACTTACCGCTGGGCTGGAGGTAAGGTTTAATGAAGACTAAGTGAGTTAATTAAGGAGAAATCGCAACCAAACCCAACATAATGAGAGAGGGGCCATGTCCCTTGCCCTAGGGCACACGCTCTTCCTGCCGTGATGCAGGTGTTCTGGGGAGCTTCCTTGAATTGGTCAGACATCCCTCCCGAGAATCAGATCCCCAGGAAAATAATCCAATAAGACACACTTGAGGGAGACGGAATTGTCATCCGAAGGTGCTAAAGACCTCAGAGGTCAGAGGCGGGTTCCAGTATAGGAGATGGTTCTAAAGCCTCAAGAGCCTCCTCCTGTCCTTATCGAGACATGGTCTTGAATAGAACGATGATCAGAGGATGCGGGAGCCCATCCTCACCCTGATTTCTCCAGCTGTCTGACCTTGGGGTGTTCACCTAAGTTCTTAGAACATCAGCTTACTTGTTTACTTGATAAATTTTTAGGGAGTGCCTATTAGGAATTAAAGTTATTAGTTAATTGATTGGCTAATCAATTAAATGGCTATCCGTGTAGTGTAGAAATAAGAACTATAAATATAAAATGCGTATGTGCATCACAGAGGCCCTAAGGTCTCACCAGGTAGATCTTAGAAAATACATACCGGTCTCTGCCTCTGATTCCAGGGACAGACCTAAAACCCTTGCAAATTCCTAAGTGACAAGAGCCCTAGAAGCATCCTCTGTTCTCATATTTGTCTTTGACCCTGGTTCCTGACACTGAGCTCCTAAATCCCTTGGAATTTCCTGGGTGATAAGAATATCTTTTGTTCTAACTGAGGTGACTGTGACTGGGCTCCTGGATGGGGCTTGCTCAGCAGAAAGACCAAGCCATTGTTAGAAGCTTGGAATTTGCAGCACCCCCCCACCCCAATTCTCCGGAGAAGGGAGAGGGGCTGGAACTGGGTTAATGATGGATCATGCCCACATGAGGAAACCTCCATAAGATCCCAATAGTGTGGGGTTCAGAGAGCTTCTGGGTCAGCAAACGCTCGGAGATTTGGGGACAGGGGCGCACCTGGAGAGGGCACAGAAGCTCTGTGCCCCTCCCCCAAACCCTGTCCTGTGCATCTCTTCCATCTGGCTGTTCCTGAGCTATATCTTTTCATAATCAACTGGCCATCTAGGAAGTAAAAAGTTTCTCTGAGTTCTGTGAGCCGCTCTAGCAAATTCGTCAAACCCAAGGAGGGGGTCGTGGGAAACTCTGATTTAAGCCAGTGGGTCAGAAGCAAGGTGACAACTCGTGACTGGCACCCGAAGCAGGGGTGGGGTGGGGAGGTGGGGCAGCCTTGGGGACGGAGCCCTTAACCCGTGGGATCTGGGCGCCCAGCTGGTGCTGCCCAGAATTGTTTGGGGCGGGGAACCCCCCCCCCACCGCCGTTATCAGAAGTATTGTGTACCCTGGTGGGACAGCAAGGGCCACACGGGGGAACTGAGGTTTGTCCTATATGGTGGGGGCTCCACAGGTGGTACCCTGAGCCTGTTGAAGCCGAGAGCAGAAGGCGCTGATCCATCAGAAGGCTTCCCCACATCTTCGCGTCAGCCCTGCAGCCCGCCAAGGCACAGTCAGCTAAAGGTTTATGTCCTAACACACTCATATGCATTTGCCATCAACTCCACTGAGTAATTAAGGCAAATTTCTGAGAGGAAGAAAAAGACACAGATGCTCTAATCTCGCGGATGCCTTTCAGGCATTAGAAGGGAAGGCAGAGAGAAAGAACTGTCCTCTCTCCAGCAACATTTGCCTAAATGGTATGGCTAATGATTTGCTCTGAGTGCCCATGGGAAGGCTGGGGTTTGGGGTGGGGGGCGGTACAGGGTGGGGTGAGACCTGAAGCCCATTAGGAATCCAGAGATACCCAGAAGGCCTGCGGGGCCATTCCTGGAGCCAGGAGTGACTGATCCAAGTTCCAAACAGTTGGCAGATCTTGGACCGTTAGCATTCAGACTCTCTGGTCCTTAGAGAAAGCTGGAGGAAGAACAGAGAGGAACTAAAAAACCCAGGGAGCATTAATGTTCCCGCAAGTGGGGTGCTGGGCCCTCTCAGATCCTCTCCTGAACCCTCGCTTCCTGCAAGGTCACAGGCAGCTGGGGTCTCCCCAGATCCTTGCAGCTCCGCCTCCCACATCCCTCCCACTGCTCACCACGGTCACCCCCCGCCCACCGCCCCCACCTGCATTATCCGGAAACACTCTTGGCATCCCCAACTGCTAAACCTCTCAGATAGCCTCAGGTCTCGTCTACACCCCTCGGATGCAGTCGACCCTGCCGATCTACCCTTCCTTCTCTAAATACTCTTACCTTTGCCCCTGACGTTTGCTGGCCCAGGGTAAGAGCACTCACAACATACACGTAAAGGGCCAGCAAGGCTAAGGAGCTGTGGAAAAGTACTGGTGCTACCATCCGACCTTGACAGATGCGTTTTCATAGACCAAAACCATACCTACAGCTTCTTTGTTTCTTAGTATTTTTGGCAGGCTGATGTTTGCAGAATTCCTTACATACTCTAATGATAGTCTCTCCATTGGCAGAGACCAGGACGGGCTGAGCACGTAAGACTTAACACTGGTTTGTAAGTGTATAGGCTATTGGGTGGCTTTTTTTTTTTCTTTTTAGAGAGAGAGAGATTGAGAGAGAGAGAGAGCATGTGTGCAGGGAAGGCAGGGGCAGAGGGAGAGAGAGAATCTTTTTTTTTTTTTTAAAGATTTTATTTATTTATTTGACAGAGAGAGAGAGAGTGAGAGCAGGAACACAGCAGGGGGAGTGGGAGAGGGAGAAGCAGGCTTCCTGCCGAGCAGGGAGCCCGATGTGGGGCTGGATCCCAGGACCCTGGGATCATGACCTGAGCCGAAGGCAGACGCTTAACGACTGAGCCACCCAGGCGCCCCAAGAGAGAGAATCTTAAGCAGACTCCACACCCAGTGCAGAGCCCGAGGTTGGGCTCGATCTCAGTGACCTGAGCCCAAATCAAAAGTGGGATGGTTAACCGACTGAGCCACTCAGGCGCCCCAGGATGGCTTCTTTGCATGAGTGAAATAGGCAGAATATCAAAGATGACTAAACCTTATTATTTTACATGTCTGGTATTGTGTTGCTGGGTCAGCAACGTTTGAATTAATAAAACAAAGACAGATATAATCCATACATTGTTATATGTCATATCCACATTTTTCTTCCCTTAATGTTAGCAAAACCAAATTTATGTAATATGATAATAAAATCATCATGTAATTAATGTTCTACTGTCAAGAATGATCTCAAAGACTAAAAAAGAGAATACGGTTATATTCAAAGTATATGACATTCGAATATATTTTCATCAAAAATGTGTATGAAAGGTAAGAAAATTTAAAAATCAAAATTATCCTTATGCTTTCACAAGATTGTTTTTCTTCCAAAAATTCAAAATCAGCTACCAAAATTAAAAGGTAAAATATGAGTTATACTTAGGGAATACCAAACGTTTTGACCAAAATTATTTAAATAAAACTAAAATGTTTAATGTTTTAAAATGCCTATGTAGGGGTGCCTGGGTGGCTCAGTCGTTAAGCGTCTGCCTTCAGCTCAGGTCATGATCCCAGGGTCCTGGGATCGAGCCCCACATTGGGCTCCCTGCTTGGCGGGAAGCCTGCTTCTCCCTCTCCCACTCCCCCTGCTTGTGTTTCCTCTCTCTCTGTGTCTCTCTCTGTCAAATAAATAAATAAAATCTTTTTAAAAAATTAAAAAAATTTAAAAAATAAAATGCCTATGTAATTTTATTAAACTTTTATTTTTCTAAAACTAAGATGATTCATAATCCTAATATTCAATGTTCAACTGCCAATGTAAAAAAATCAATACTGTGCTTCTTCCCCGTTACATATATGTACATGCCTACCTGTAAACAAAATTAGACTAACATGAGTCGTTTGATCTTGCAGATTTTCCTAAGCCACATGTGCAACTGTCGTAACAAAGCTAATATGTGAATACCTCTGGAACTCCACATTAAAACACCAAGAGGGCGCCTGGGTGGGCTCAGTTGGTTAAGCAACTGCCTTCGGCTCAGGTCATGATCCCGGAGTCCTGGGATCGAGTCCCACATTGGGCTCTCCGCTTAGTGGGGAGCCCGCTTCTCCCTCTGACCCTCTCCCCTCTCATGCTGTTTCTCTGTCTCTCTCTCTTTCTCTCAAATAAATAAATAAAATCTTAAAAAAAAAAAAAAAAACACCAAGAGAAGGGAAAAAACATATTGAGCACGACGGGGAAACAATACTTTGTTATAGGAGAATCTGTCATATTCAATGTGTCTGAGAGAAAGGATTTGATGACTTAGATTTGATGTCTTCCCCTCCCCCACCCAAGGTTCCGTCACTCAAATTTTCTCCTGCTTCCCTGTCTCTGAGGTCAGGAGAGCACAGCCTCCACATCCTCACACGCTGTCATCTTTCATTCCAAGGACATGGAGCACGAGATGTTAAGAAGCATTTCCCCGGGGCCTGAGCAATGTCAGCGTGACCGCGGATGCTCACTCACGGGCTGCACGGGGTCTCAAGGGACAGGAGGGCCCTCTTGTCCTTCAGTACGTTTCAGTGTGTGCTTATGATTTTGGCGTGCAAGGGTCTCCCTCCCTGCCTACCCGGAGGGCACGCAGCTCCCTGGGCGTGTCAGCCTGCTCCAGGCACCATCACAAAACACCCCACGCTGGGCGGCTTGAACAATGGACATTTATTCTCTCACCATCTGGAGGCTCAAGTTCAAGGTCAAGGTTGCTTTCTCCAGAGGCCTCCTCGGTGGCTTGCCATGGCTACCTTCTCTCTGCGTCCTGGTGTGGTCTTCCTTCTGTGCACATCAATTCCTGGTGTCCCTCTGTATGTCCCAACCTCCTTTTTTTTTTAAGATTTTATTTATTTATTTGACAGAGAGAGAGAGAGAGAGAGAGAGATCATGAGCTGGGGGAGGGGCAGAGGGAGCAGGGAAGCGGACTCCCCGCTGGAGCCGGACATGGGGCTCGATCCCAGGACCCCGGGATCATGACCTGAGCAGAAGGTAGACGTTTAACCGACTGAGCCACCCAGGCGCCCCCCAATCTCCTCTTCTTATAAGGACACCAGTCAGATTGGATTGGGACCCATCCTAATGGCTTCATTTTGACGTAATTACCTCTTTAAAGGCCCCATCTCCAAATACACACTCTGAGGTTCTGGGGGTTAGAGTTTCAACATATGAATGGGGAGGGGGCTTGCTCTGCCCATAATACCTGTTCTGCTTATTACAGCCCTCTCCCTCCTTCTCTCTCTCTCTCTCTCTCTCTCTCTCTGTCTCTGGTGGCTGCTCTTTGTCTTTTGTTCAGGTTCACTGTCCTCTTCCAAGACGTCCTCAAGATTCAGGCCTGAGCCGCCCAACATCCCCGCTTCCATCCCGGTGGGCGGAGCCATACCCGTGGTTTCAGTTGCCAGCTCTTCAACAATGACTTAAAAATGTGCGCACCGTGCCTACACGTCTCCTCCGAGCTCCAGATGCACCCATGCACGTGGTTGTCCCCCTTCAACCTGGCCAAACCCTGGGTGCCCCGCCTCTGTGAGGGGCAAGGCCCGTCCTCCCGGACCTGTCCCTGACACCTCTCTCCCTCCCTGCCCTGAGCCATGACCAAATTCAGTCCACTTACCCTCCTGATGCCTCTCAACTCCACCTACTCCTCTTCACCTAGCTCTCTCTCTCTAAAATAAATAAATAAATATTAAAAAAAAAAAAAGAGGGGGCGCCTGGGTGGCTCAGTTGGTTAAGCGACTGCCTTCGGCTCAGGTCATGATCCTGGAGTCCAGGGATCGAGCCCCACATCGGGCTCCCTGCTCAGCAGGGAGTCTGCTTCTCCCTCTGGCCCTCCCCCCTCTCATGTGCTCTCTCTCATTCTCTCTCTCTCAAATAAATAAATAAAATCTTTAAAAAAAAAAAAGAGGAAACACAAATCTAATTCAGTCCCTCCCTCCTCAGAATCTTTCAATGGATCCCTTTTGCTTTGAATGCCAAGCCCTTAAGGAGGCCAACAAGGTCTTGTGAATAATTCCTCATTTTGTAAGTATACATTCATTAGTGATCAGTGTGATTATGTTTTTCCTCTTTTTTTTTTTTTTTTTTTTTTTAACAGTCCCATGCCCGGGCATTAGGGTATGTGGGCTCTTGAGGGCCATTCCTGGAAATTCTGCCAACCACACCAACCCCTGATCGTGACATTAGATGAACCTAACCGGGCAATCGCTCAGTCGCTCAATTGCTCATTGTTTAAAACCCAGCATCTAGCACAATGCTTGGCCTGTAGAAGGCACTTAACAAATATTGGCTGAATAAAGGAGTATCATAAGACATTTCTGGGAATGTAAAAGAAAAAATAACTAAAGATGGACTCACAGATTTTGCTATGGGGATGTTCATCCCTGCACTTCTTGTAATAGTAAAGATGTGAAAAAACCTAGAGGCCTAGTAAGTGGGGGTTGATGATATTAGAGCCCTCCCACCCCCTTACAGGAGAATTATACATAGCTGCTAAAAATCATGGTATATACATTTATACTTACTGATGGGAAAAATGTTCACAATATATTAAGTGAAAAAGCAGGTTACTGAGGTCATGGCTCCATTTCAATGTTTAAAATATTTTTCAAAATCAATATATGTTAAAGGATCAGTGAAATATTAGCATTGTTGTTTCTAGTGGTGAGTTACATCCATTTCTCCTCTCTTTACTCTTTTTCCTTCTCTTTTTTTTTTTGCTTCTCTGTATTTTCTACAAAAAGCAGGTATTATATTTTTAATAATACTTTCAAAATTACTTAACCTTCACACACACACACATACACACACACACAGGGAGAGAGAGAGAGAGAGAGAAATACTGCATATAAACCAGGCTAGAAGCTTGTTCACTCATTTGCTGAATGTGTCCCAGCCTCGCCACGTGCTGTGTTAACACTTGCAATCGTAACTGTACATGGTAGTCTAGATACACGTTATGCTTAAGTCAAGCTATCCTATTGTTAAAGTACGGTACCCTATCTTGCCCTTACACATTCCCCCTGAGGAAACAGGTCCAGCACATGCATGATCCTGGGTCTGAAGTGAATCATCAAGGGGAACAGGTGGGTTTATGCCCAACTTTCCAAACAACCACCAGCTCCCTAGCTGGAAATGATGCTTCAGGACCACCCTCCCCCAGGGCAGCAGGAGTTAAGGGGGTGGATTGAGGTGATGCTTCACCCACGCCAGAGAGCCCATTGTGCTTTGTCTAGTGGCTTGAAAACAAACTCGAGCCTTTTTTTTTTTCCCCTAAGGGGAAGAAGGGCTAGTGGAAATCCAGAAGCCTGGGTGTCTTGGGAATTTTTCAGTTGACACCAGGGAAAATCCTGAGGATGAGTTCAGGCCCTGCCCCTTAAGCAGCTAATGGGCCTGGAGTATCTCTTAACCTCCCTTTTCCTCATAGGGATAATAATACTTCACAGAGGGCGCCTGGGTGGCTCAGTTGGTTAAGCAACTGCCTTCGGCTCAGGTCATGATCCTGGAATCCCTGGATCGAGTCCCGCATCGGGCTCCCTGCTCGGCGGGGAGCCTGCTTCTCCCTCTGACCCTCCCCCCTCTCATGTGCTCTCTCTCTCTGTCTCTGTCTCAAATAAATAAATAAAATCTTAAAATAATAATAATAATAATAATAATACTTCACAGATTGTTGCAGTGATTCATGGCACAACATCATGTTGGAAAACCAGGCGGTGTTGAACAAACATTAAGTCATGAGCCAGGCCGGCTTTGTGTGTACGACCTGTACTTGGAAGGGCCCCAGGCTTGATTTAAAGCTCTGCTGCCGCCATATTGAAATTCTTAATTTGTGAACAAGGGAACTTGCATTTTAACTTTCCAATGGGTCCCACAGATTATGTAGCGGGTGTTGGTTATGAACCTTATTTCATGGCCATACCCACAGGAGGTCACAAGGGATGTATCCTATCCAAGGTTTTGTAAAAACTCTAAATCCGGTGGAGGTCAATCCTTGTAGACACAGACTGTGTCCTGCCATACCTTTGTTACTCATGTTGTTGTGAAACCTGCAAGCTGTCCTTTTCATTCAGCCCTAAGACACTGTGTAGATTTTAGTTAGCAAACGGCGTTATCTTCTCACTAAGGAGTTTGTCCTAAGCTCCCATGTGAAACCTTATTTAACAAATTTTTGCCAAGTCTCTTTGAGTGGGAAAGGAAATCCTTCACTAGAGAAACATCTCATTTATAAGTAAACATACTCCAGTAACTCTAGATGTCTCCCCATATCAACGTACAGATGCATCAGCTAGATGTTAAAATTCAGATTTTGGGGGGTTTCCTACCTTGTCAGTCAGGAGTTGCTTTACCATGCTCCTTGCTTTTTCATCACTGACATTTAAGAATCTGTGCTCTTAATGTTCTCAAATAATTTGCTATAGTCCTGTAAGACATTTGAGAATCTTTTGCAATTTAAAAAAAATTTTTTTTTTAAGATTTTATTTTTAAGCAATCTCTCTTCCCAACATGGGGCTTGAACTCACAACCCTAAGATCAGGAGTCACACGCTCTTCCAACTGAGCCAACCAGGCACCCCTGAGACTCTTTCAGAATAGATGGGGAACAGCAAAGCATGGGGAATGGTTTTAATTGTACTAGTCATTGTTTCAGTAAGATTTCAGATTCCCACCGGGTCCACGTTATGACTAGTCATTGCCTCTCAGGTGAGGCCAGGCCCTCTCATCTCCACTGCTGGAGCCTCTGGTGCTAGTAAATGACAAGCCTTGGGGACTGAGGGTGAACATGACACACACAGTCCTTACTTTCCAGGAGCTTCCAGCTGGGTGGAAGGAGACAGACAATAAGCAAGCAAGCAAACAAACAAACAAAAAACAAAAAACCCAGATCATTTCACATCGTGGTAAGTGCTCTGGAGAAAAAATTACAGAGGGATGAGATTGATGGGGCAGGCAGGGAGGTCTCTCTGTGATGGAGCTGTAGGGGAGGAAGAAACTTTTCCTTTAATCTCTTGGGTTCTGTTACAGGGACCTGCTAATTAAACCAACAAAAAAGATAGAGTAACAGGAGAAAAGGTACAATTTTATTTTATTTGCATAGAGTTCACAGGAAAGAAGTGAAACTCAAAAGAGCAACTGGACTTAGGGGTTAATATACCATTTTAACAAAGAGCAGTAAATTGTGGAGAAGTGGCTAGACCAAGGAAAGGGGATTTGGGCTCTTAGGGGGGTAAGCCATGGGGAAGTGACTAGGAAATATATGGGGGACTAATGGAAGATAAGGGGTATTTTAGAAAGGTCTGTTTAACCCAAAGAACAAAGAATCCAATTAAGAAATGGGCAGAAGACATGAACAGACATTTTTCCAAAGAAGACATCCAAATGGCCAACAGACACATGAAAAAGTGCTCAATATCGCTCGGCATCAGGGAAATCCAAATCAAAACCTCAATGAGATATCACCTCACACCAGTCAGAATGGCTAAAATTAACAAGTCAGGAAACGACAGATGTTGGCGGGGATGCGGAGAAAGGGGAACCCTCCTACACTGTTGGTGGGAATGCAAGCTGGTGCAGCCACTCTGGAAAACTGTATGGAGGTTCCTCAAAAAGTTGAAAATAGAGCTACCATATGATCCAGCAATTGCACTACTGGGTATTTACCCCAAAGATACAAAAGTAGGGATCCGAAGGGCTACGTGCACCCCGATGTTTATAGCAGCAATGTCCACAATAGCCAAACTGTGGAAAGAGCCAAGATGTCCATCGACAGATGAATGGATAAAGAAGATGTGGTATATATATACAATGGAATATTATGCAGCCATCAAAAGGAATGAGATCTTGCCATTTGCAACGACGTGGATGGAACTGGAGGGTATTATGTTGAGTGAAATAAGTCAAACAGAGAAAGACATGTATCATATGATCTCACTGATATGAGGAATTCTTAATCGCAGGAAACAAACTGAGTGTTGTTGGAGTGGGGGGTGGGGTGGGAGGGATGGGGGGACTGGGTGATAGACACTGGGGAGTGTATGTGCTCTGGTAAGCGCTGTGAATTGTGCAAGACTGTTGAATCTCAGATCTGTACCTCTGAAACAAATAATGCAATATATGTTAAGAAAAAAAAAAAAGAAGAAGAAGAAGAAGAAGGTAGCGGGAGGGGAAGAATGAAGCGGGGGAAATCGGAGGGGTAGACGAACCATGAGAGACGATGGACTCTGAAAAACAAACAGGGTTCTAGAGGGGAGGGGGGTGGGAGGATGGGTTAGCCTGGTGGTGGGTATTTAGGAGGGCACATTCTGCATGGAGCACTGGGTGTTGTGCACAAACAATGAATCATGGAACACTTCATCTAAAACTAATGTTGTAATGTAAGGGGATTAACATAAGAATAAAAAAATTAAAAAAAAAAAGAAAGGTCTGTTTATGCAGACTCCTCCCGGCATCAACCCTCCATCCTCCATCCCCAGAGATGGGTTGGTCTCCCCTCCTGGTACAGGGAAGGCACTTTCCTCTCGGGAAATTTATGCCCTACTTCTAGGAAGATAAGAAGAGAGCAGAGAACTCCTCTTGCATTTTTTTGTTTCTCAGTTTGGCTCAAAATAATCCAAGTGGCAAATTTTGGGGTGGCAGAGTGTGATCCCCCTCAGGGCCAGAGTGGCTTCTCCTTCTGAGCTGTGAGGTCATTTCCCTCAGTCACAGGCACAGCCACCTAATGGCTCCTGTGAAGCATCTCTTCCTCAGCCCTGCTGTGAATGCCGGCGGCACCACGGCTCCGTGTCTGGGTCTCACCTGCTGGAAGTCCTGACAGCCCTGTGATAATTCGGCCCGGAGGACAGAGAAAGAGGCTGCAGCTGGCCAGTGCCTGGTCCCATGGCCTCCACGCCCCCACACCACAGAGTAGGACCCTCCCATCTTTCGGTGCTCAACCATTTTTTTAAAGTCAACTTTCTAGAGAAGTAAAACACCCATCCAGAAAAGCACCCACTAAAGCTTCATAAAAATGTAAGCAGCACCCAGATCAAGAAATAAAACATTACCAATACAGCAGGACACCCCCAGTCGCCACCCTCCCGTCAAGGGTAACCGCTATGCCCTTCGATCACTTTAGATGAGCTTTACCTGGAATATGTTTGTTTTTAAAAGGCTGTATGGCCAACAGCAACAACAGTGGCCACCATTTCTTGCTTGCTCACCGTGAGCTTGGCTCAATGCCAGGTGTTTCCCCGGGATTAGCCGTCAACAATCCTATGGAGCAGGTTGTATTATTATCTCCGGTGTGAAAGGGGAAAGGTGGGGCTCGGGAGAAGAGACCTGTTCAAGATCACCTGTTCTACAAGTGCAGCTACTGAATTTACAGTGTAACAAGGAAAGTGGTAGTGAGAGGCTGAATATAAAAATGGACAATCAGGGGGGCGCCTGGGTGGCTCCGTCGGTTAAGCATCTGACTCTCAGTCTCGGCTCAGGTCGTGATCTCAGAGTCCTGAGATTGAGCCCCAAGTCAGGCTCCACACTCAGTGCAGAGTCTGCTGGAGATTCTCTCTCCCTCTGCCCCGC
The DNA here is from genome assembly GCF_029215605.1 of Mirounga angustirostris. Lineage (NCBI taxonomy): Eukaryota > Metazoa > Chordata > Mammalia > Carnivora > Phocidae > Mirounga > Mirounga angustirostris. Next base: position 175,215,723 of record NW_026991713.1, read on the forward strand.
CCACTCATGCTCGCTCGCTCTCTCTAAAATAAACAAGTTGGGGGGCGCCTGGGTGGCTCAGTTGGTTAAGCGACTGCCTTCGGCTCAGGTCATGATCCTGGAGTCCCGGGATCGAGTCCCGCATCGGGCTCCCTGCTCGGCAAGGAGTCTGTTTCTCCCTCTGACCCTCCTCCCTCTCATGCTCTCTGTCTCTCATTCTGTCTCAAATAAATAAATAAATACATAAATCTTTAATAAATAAATAAATAAATAAATTAATTAATTAATTAATTAATTAAATAAAATAAAATAAACAAGTTGGGTGCCTGGGTGGCTCAGTTGGTTAAGCGACTGCCTTCGGCTCAGGTCATGATCCTGGAGTCCCGGGATCGAGTCCCGCATCAGGCTCCCTGCTCGGCGGGGAGTCTGCTTCTCCCTCTGACCCTCCCCCCTCTCATGTGCTCTTTCTCTCTCTCATTCAGTCTCTCAAATAAATAAATAAAATCTTTAGGGCGCCTGGGTGGCTCAGTTGGTTAAGCGACTGCCTTCGGCTCGGGTCATGATCCTGGAGTCCCGGGATCGAGTCCCGCATCAGGCTCCCTGCTCAGCGGGGGGTCTGCTTCTCCCTCTGACCCTCCCCCCTCTCATGTGCTCTTTCTCTCTCTCATTCAGTCTCTCAAATAAATAAATAAAATCTTTAAAAAAAATAAAAAATAAAATAAACAAGTAAATCTTAAAACAAACCAAAAAATGGATAAAGGTCAGACCATATGTAAAAACCGAGCTCTGACCCGCTCTCTGCACAACCAGCCCCAGAAGCCAGCCTGCTGTATATAAGTTAGGCTTGTAGGGAGTCGGACCACTGTCCCTAGCAAGCCATCCAAGAAGCCAAACACCAATTTCTGTAATGACTGGCCCAAAACAGGCAGGGACTTAAATCGTAACTGACAGCTCCCTTCATTTTTATTCCTGCTTTCAACGCAGGACCAAACAGAGGAAGACGAATATGCTCCCTTGCTCAATCACAGAGCATGTTCAGCTTCTATTAGTCTGCCTCCAGCTTTCCCGGGTGGACAGCCCCCTATCAGGGCATATGTGAACCCTCTCTTCTTTCCACTCTAAAGCTTTCCCGCTCCTCTGCCCGCCTTTGAGTCTCTGCCAAACGCAGGTGACAGTGGCTCACCCCCTTGCCTGAGTTAATAGCCTTTGCCTGTTCTCATTTAGTTGGTCTTCATTCATGTCCACACTGGGGGTACAGAGTTGTGAAAACACAGACCTCAACCTGCCCTCATGGGTCTCACTGTCCAGTGAGCAGAGAGACACACTATTCAAGCAATCACAGCAAGTGGGCCCATGCAGCTGTGATTTTGCTGTAAGGGAGAAGCATAGGGTTCAAACGCCACTGTTCATCCAGTGAAGTGGGGGTCTGACTAGTCTGGGAGTCAGGGAAGTCTTCCTGGAAAAAGGGACACCTGAGCAGAGATGCAGAGCCTATGTATGAGACACCGAAGTCAAGAGGAAGGAGAATATTCCAGGCAAAGGAAACAGTACAAGGAGACATGGCTGGAGAAAGGGTGGGTAAATCAAGGGGCTGACGGACTTTCCGGGTGGGAGGATGGTGTGAGAGGAGGCTGGAGGAGTCCACAGGGGACAGATCACACAGGGCCTTTAAGACCATGGGAAGGACTTTTGTCTTTACTGTAAGAACAAGTGGAAGCCAGTGATGGACTTGTAGGATGGCAGTGGGAGGAGACCGGAGCCATATGCTTGGTGTTATGGGTTGATGACATCTAGGACAGGCCAGTGGGTGAGGAGAGGGGTCGGGCCCTCATGGCTGGAGAGACGTCATGGGGCTGGGCAGCAAGTGATCGGTGTGGGGGCTCAGTGTAGAGGAAGTCTGCGGGATTAAGAGGCACACTGGGGATGTGGATTGAAACAGGTGATTGACTGGGGACAGCATTAGATATCTGAAACAGAAGTGTCATCTGAGCGTCCAGGGCCACTCACTGGCAGTAGCAAAGTCCAAATACACAGCCCAGCCAGGTTCGCCAAGTTCTTGGCTTCAGCCTGCCAGCCTGACATCGCTAGCTGATCCCAGCGTCCACTCCTTCCTCTCCTGGAAGTCCCGACCAATCGAGTGGACTGGATACACAAGATGAAATTCTCTTGCAATCCCAGGACATGGGTGGGATTCAACGGGGGATTCCGAGACTCCTCCAGAGGTCTGCAGATCTGCACTTGGTCCCCTGATCCCCAAAAGAAGCCCGGGAAGCTGACAGAACCGTAGCCTGGGTTATTCCTATTTGCTACAAGGGGAAACTGAGGCCTGGAGTCTTGAGGCTAATGAAGGACCAAACGGGGCTCCAGTTAAGGTCTTCTACTTTGAAATCTTCTTTCTACTCTTTCCTGGGAGCAGTTGTGAATTGGTGGCCAAAATAATGTAGACCATTGAATCAACATCTTTTATGTGTGTGTGGTCACTATCATTTTAACCATTTTTAAGAGTCCAGCTCTGTGGCTTTAAGTGCATTCACACTGTTGTGCAACCATCACCATCATCCAGAACATTTCTCACCTTCTCAAACCGAAACTCTGCCCCTGTTGAATGCTAACGGAAAGAAAGGACTCAACAGAGTTTCTGTGGCAACTTAATGTCAGCAACCTACATTCTTGCGCCTGGTTTTCAGAAACTGCTTTTTAAGGGCTGGGCAAGTTGGTGAGGGTTGGTAATCCTGTTTTCAAGCTCTTGTTGCTGTTTTTATTTATCCATTCATCAAATAATTACTGAGCACCTGACTAGGTTGGGGGCTATGCCAGGCATTGGGGCATATCATGTGGGCAAGACAGGAATGGTGCGGGTCTGACATTTGGTAACCAAGCATGCTGCAGCTGTTCCCGAGAGAAACTTCTCATCAAGGACACCAGCAAAAGTACACTGCTGGGGTGGGGTGGAGGGAGGTAGGGGAATATATTTGGGGACAAACTGAAGATGACCATCCCAATGATATTACCCAGGGAGGAGTCTAAAGCTCCCGAATTGTCTATTTCGAAGCCCCTGACTATTTCTGATTGCAACATGGGATTGGTTTTTGACTTTTAAAAAAACGTGAATGCAGCCTTGAAACATAAGGAAATCCTGTCACACACCACCACATGGATGATCCTTGAGGATATTACGCTAAGTGAAATAAGTCAGTCACAAAAAGACAAATACTGCAAGATTCCACTTATAAGAGGTGTCTAAAGTTGTCTAACCACCAGAGACAGAAAGGAGAATAGTGGCTGCCAGGGGGTTGGGAGGGGGGTGGGGGGTTCTTGTTCAATGGGCATAGAGTTCAGTTTTGCAAGATGAAAAAGTTCTGGAGATTTCTTGCACAACAATGTGCATATAGGTAACATTACTGTATGTATACTTTAAAATGGTTGAAATGGTAAATTTTATGTTACATGGTTTTGTTTCTTGTTTTTTTAAAGGTTTTATTTATTTATTTGACAGAGACACAGCGAGAGAGGGAACACAAGCAGGGGGAGTGGGAGAGGGAGAAGCAGGCTTCCCGCCAAGCAGGGAGCCCAATGCGGGGCTCGATCCCAGGACTCTGAGACCATGACCTGAGCCGAAGGCAGACGCTTAACGACTGAGCCACCCAGGCCTCCCTATGTTACTTGGTTTTTTAACCACAATTAAAAAAAAAAAAAAAAAGAGTCTAGCACAGTGCTGGCTACATAAGGACTCAACAAATATTTGCTGAAAGCCCAAAACAGACAAACAAAAAGCAAAAAACCTTGAGGTCTCAAATCCTGGCCTCACGTTTTTCCTGCACATTTGAGATATGGGCTTTGGGAATGGTTGATTGCTTGCCTCCTTTTTGCCTTTTTAGTGCGTGCGATTTAAGAAATCACTGGGAAAATCCAAGCCAAGACTTTTTTGGAAAGTCATCCATCCAGCGCCACCCCTTTGATGGACGAGTCTATGTGTCTATTTGACACGGACTTTGAGTCTGTCAGCTCTGGACCAAGGTCGGCCTCGCACTCCCACAGCTTCAGGGGGTAACAGCAAGCCTGCTGCAAACAGCCGCTAACACCTGGGGGGCCCTTTTCAGTTTACAGAATGCCCCCATTTGTGTCCACCCCATTTTGGCCACCGTCTCCTCTTAACCAGCTTTCTGGTCTTCTCCACACCACTTGTGGGCTTCGTTCACAGAGCTGAACCCTTAGTTAAGGTTTGTTGAGGTTTGTTCTAAAAAATTGGCTGTTCCCACCCACATTCCCTTGTGATATAAATAGAAAAAAAAAAGAGGTTTAATTAGAAGGCAAGACATTCGAGCTACGTCTACTTGATCCTTGAAAAGGAAATCTAAGAGGTTCTTACTATCACTTTTTCAATCCTATATAAGGTAGATCAGTAAGGTAACAAAGGCACATCTGCTTTGTGCTCCTTCAGCTCTTTTTCCTGATTCTTCCTGGGGGAAAATCTAAAACAGTAAGTAGCTGGTGGACCTACAAGACCCCAGACTCTTCTTTCCTACATGCATTCATACTAGGTTGGTGCATGCTGTGTTCAGATTTCTCTTTCCCCATGGACTTGACACCTGAAAGGAGTCTGTTTGATCTCTGGTAGATGGCCTTTCCATGTCTCTGATCCCCATCCTTCAGGATAGGGAGCATCTTTTCCATAGAAGGTCTCCAAGTAGCCCAAGCTGTATCCTTTCCCACATGGAATTGACAACATTGCATTTCCAGTGTATGAAAATACCATTGCATTTGTAACATAGTTTACTTCTGGATGTTTGGTAGATGTCTATGTAAGTGATCGATTGTGCAAATATCATTTTTATAAGAAAATGGAATCAAGCCATTCTTTAGGCTGTAGTTTTAAATTTTGTCTTTGAAGAATATTCAGGAGAAGGCACTGAGACAAAGGGGGCTGGAATCTTTTCAGTTTATGGTTTGTATGTGGCTCTTCTGTCCCATCACTTAATACAATATCACGCTTATCACATTTAAAAATTCCCCACAAATACACAGTTTCAGTGGGCCTGGGAGAGCGCAGTGCCCCTAGATGTGCATCTTCCTGTTGCCATTGACCACATCTCATTTATTCTGTGTGACTAGGTGGAAAATGAGCATCACAGATGTCCTTAGCGCTGATGACATTGCAGCAGCCCTGCAGGAGTGCCAAGGTAAAGGGCAGTGGGCGGGGGGGGGGGGGGCGGCATTTCCCAGCTATTCACACCTCCAGCAAAGCCTCAAAGATTAAAATGCGAACTTTGCTGAAAATTCGTGGGACCAGAGAGTAAAACTGTTATCAACGAAATAACTACAGTGATAGAGCATAGGATTCCATTGCTGTAAGGGGAAAGAAACTTACTAAACGTGAAAAAAGAAATGTGTGGATACCACGTAGCCTGTTTGAATGCAATGACTGCATTTCCCCCCGCGCCCCCCGCCCCCCCACCGGTTAGACCAGCACTATGGGGTCTCAGACACACAGCCTGTAAAAAGGGTAGGGGAAGGCATAGAGGAGAAAGAGGGGGATAGACAAAAGCAAGTGGACAGGGAAGGTGGGGAGGGAGACAAGAGATGCTATCACAAAGTCACCCAGTCTTGGCTGCCTCGAAAGCTTGCACTAGTCACAGCCCTCTTTTTCTTTTTCTTTTCTTTTCTTCTTAAGAGAGAGAGAGAAAGGGAAAGAGGGACAGGGAGAGAGAGAATCTTAAGCAGAGACCAATGCAGGAATCGATCTCACGACCCTGAGATCACGACCTGAGCTGAAATCAAGGGTCAGATGCTTAACCGACTGAGCCACCCAGGTGCCCCGTCTTTTTTAAAAACTGAGAACACAGCATCCCTGTAGCTCGATATCATGAGGAGGGGTTTTGATAACCTATGCTTACAGCATCTTGGCCCAAATACAGAATGTGACCCAATGAGCCTCAGAATAATCCTCTCTCTGTCCTTCAGACCCAGATACTTTCGAACCCCAAAAATTCTTCCAGACATCAGGCCTCTCCAAGATGTCGGCCAGCCAGGTGAAGGATGTTTTTCGGTTCATAGACAATGACCAGAGTGGATATCTGGATGAAGAAGAGCTTAAGTGAGTTTTGTCCTGAGCTTGTGTGGCACCCTTGACATTGCTAGGTGGCTTGGAAGCAGCGGAAGCCAGTTGGGTCAGTATTTCTTCAATGGCCAGGATTGACACTGGTTGTTCTGCAGAGCCTCATGAAAGGGAAGACCATGAGTCAGCGGGCCACGCGTCTATCCTTGTGAAGCTCTAGACACAGGCACTGAAGACTGTAGGTGCAAAAATGCATTCATTGTAGGTTTTTTTCTTTGGCAAATGGACTTACCAACAAAATCTGAAATTTTTTTTTTTTATTTTTAACCAACTGAGCCACCCAGGCGCCCTGAAAAATTTTTTTTTTATTTTTTAAAATGTATTTATTTTATTCATTTGAGAGAGAGCACGAGCAGGAGGAGGCTCAGAGGCAGAGGGAGAAACAGACTCCCCACCGAGCCAGGAGCCCGACATGGGGCTCGATCCCAGGACCCCAGGATCATGACCTGAGCTGAAAGCAGACGCTTAACCAACTGAGCCACCCAGGCGTCCCCCTGAAAAAAAAAACTAAAAAACCCACAACTTTCTAAAAACAAAATGCCCACCCGTAGTTTCTACAAGGAAGGCAAGTTTGGCTTGTGAAGACCTGTGACAGAATAGTGCAATGGGGGGAACAGGTGGTTTGCTTCACGAGAAAAAGGGTAAGCACAGAGACACGTGGTCTTTCAGAAAATTCCCATCAATCTTGATTGTCCTGCAGGTTTTTCCTCCAGAAGTTCGAGAGCGGTGCTAGAGAGCTGACAGAGTCAGAAACCAAGTCCTTGATGGCGGCTGCAGACAATGATGGTGATGGGAAAATTGGAGCCGATGGTATGTTCCCACCTGTACCCAGCACAAAAGAATTTCGCTCTGGAAGCAATCCAGGGGACTTGGGCCCTGAGATCAGGCAGACGTGGTTAGTGAAAATCCCCCTTTCTTAACCTTGCTGAGCTTCAGCCTTCTCATCTGTAAAATGGACCCACTGTGAGGATACCAACGATATACCGTAGAATCTGGTCCCATGAGTCACTGTCTATGACCCAGAAAATACCCTTCACCTGACCGGGGGACTGGCTATGGCCCGGCTAATGATTTGCAAGACACCCTAATGCATCATGGCAATAATGTAAGGAATTTCTACCACTGGGATCTAAGCCCTTCTGAATAAGGGAAGGATTGACATTCTCAAGTATGTCTCCTACCAAAATGTCTACTGACTTGAGGAGGAAAGCCTCTTAGCTTTCAAGGGTTTACACAAACACGTTTTATTGGACATTAGCCCACTGAGTGGACAATATTAGAGTAGATCAAACACCATGTATGGAGTCTTTTGTGTGCAGAGCCCTATATTCAAATTTAGTATAGCTGCATGGCTGTAGGATTATTTTCATCCCAGTTATGTGGCTTACATGCTTTTTAGCTACACTGTGCATGCCAACTCAGAAGAATTTATGCTTGGTCTTTATGGTGGTACTAACTGGAAATTTAGAACGCCTGTTTAGATCCTTTTAAAAACCTACCCAAAATTATACCACTATAACTTGCTACACAGGAGTTAATGTAGCTTCTGTAGATAGCTCAGAGAAATAGTTGAGGTAAGAGAAGACTGATTTATTTAAATCTAACCACACACACACAAAAAATCCAGATAGGCAAAGTGTACCAATAAATACAAAGCAAAACCCCAGTTTTCCATTTCAATCAGTCACATCCACTCATTTTTATCATTACCATTATCACCATCGTCTTTTAATAATACAAACTCTTGGGGGTAAGTTTAGAGTTCATCAGAGAAAAGTGAGTTCCGAGGCCCACCCTATGAATTATTTCCTACATCTGCACAACGTAGCTTCCGAAAAGAGGAAGAACCCCCCCCCCCCATCTCGGTCTTAAAGTAGTCAGACAGAGAGCTGAGAGATCCCAGATTGCAATAGGCTATTACACCGAATCCATGCACTGTCAGAGACAAATTGCTGGGCTCACAAGTTCTAATACAAGGGGCTCTATCGCAAAGCGGAAGATGTCTGTTAGATTATGCAGGAAGATGGGACCCTATAGACCATCTCCATCTGCGGTCAGTGACACATTTTTTTTCTCTCCTTTTGTGTCCTTAGAGGGGGCCAAGCCCATCATCTGACAATCTGCTTCCTTTCCTCTTCAGAACCCCCCCTGGCCACCACACGTCTGTAAAAATACCCAGCCATCCCCACTGATGCTTTCTCGCCTCTTCTGTTCTAGAATTCCAGGAAATGGTGCATTCTTAAAAGCCCCAGGCTGTGGAGATAGAGACAATCAGCCAGAAGGCCTCCAAAGCCCCGGGAATGGGAAACCCCCCTTTCTCCCCCTAACTTATTTATTCGTTCCCACACACACCCCCGCCCCGAAGTGCTTCTGCAATTTGCTCCCTGTTTTTGCGAGGTAGACAGTCATTCATGAATTTTCGGTGGTCAGTATGCCCTGATGACTCCTGTAAGGCCCTCGGCAGACAATGCCTTTAAAATTCATCCAATAAAGATACATTTCTCATCATCTGCTGATGTGTGGGTGTGTTGTTGTTGCTGCTGTTGTTTTTCTCAGCAAGGTACAGGGATGAAAGCAATTTGGGGGCTGAAGGCTTTTAGAAAGACTTCTGGTCCTATTAAGCACTAGGCCAGCCACGGTGGGGTGTGCCAGAAAACAGGCTGGGGGGAGAAAAAAACCTCACAAACAAATAGCACCGTCAGACTAGGATTTTCTCAGGGAATTTTCAGAGTCTGAAAGTAATATGAAGAGATTTATAAAGAGCATAAAATCACCTTTGCTTATGCGTTAGATGACCATAAGAGATTTAAAAGCCAACAGAACAGAACAGAACAAAGTGGGAGTCTGCAGTGGTCCCAGAGCTTAGGAGACTTGCTCTGCCAGATGGGCACAAACAGCCACTTTCAAGCTTGCCTTTTTTTTTTTTTAAAGATTTTATTTATTTATTTGAGACAGAGAATGAGAGACAGAGAGCATGAGAGGGAGGAGGGTCAGAGGGAGAAGCAGACACCCCGCCGAGCAGGGAGCCCGATGCGGGCGGGACTCGATCCCGGGACTCCAGGATCATGACTTGAGCCGAAGGCAGTCGCTTAACCAACTGAGCCACCCAGGCGCCCCCCCCTTTTTTTTTCCTTAGAAAAACAAGCTATCTGAGACTTGCCTGCTCTGACCCAACCTCCTGCCACCTCCCCGCTTCTCTTTCTGTCTTCACTTTCCTGGCTCTCCTTGAAATACCAACCTGAGCCAATTACACAGAGAATTGCCTTCACTTGGGAGGTGAGCCTCGGGGTCCTATTACAGAGTTTTCTCGAGGGTAGGGCAATCTCAAGCCAGGAAACTCTCGCAAGGCTCATGTCCTGGTGGCAGATTCAAGGTGTTGTCTCTGGCTGACCCCGAGAGTTGAGGACTCCGGGGAGGAACTGAGGCATTTTCCTGGGAGCCTGCTGCAAGGCTCACACTTTTCACTCCACACCCAGGCTGCTAAGGCCCTGGGCTCTGCTGGCTTGCTTCCTTCACACTTAAGCAGCTCGGTGACTTTCGAACCCCTGTTTTCCGGAGGGGCCGTGTTAGGGCAGCTCTTCAAAGTGTGGGGTGTATACGACAAGGGGACCTCCAGAGATCAACATTTTTATTTTAATAACCATAAAATACATAAAATAATGTATTTTAATATGCATTCGGAAGAAATTCAACTAGCACAAACACACGATTGCAATATCGTCGCGTTAGAATGAGGCTAAAGGGAACATCAGACATTTCAAAGTGCATCCATTTGAAGAACAATGTCAAGTAATATTCGAGATGGTATCTGAAGGCTCAAATTCCATAAAGGGCACTCCCATTCCCCCTCCTCGTGCCTCGGTCTTCCTGGCAGGAATCGGGCGAGGTCCTCCCCACCTCAGCTTCCCTCCCTTGGTGTATGCAAATGTCTCCCAGGTGCATCTGTGAATCGCTCAAAATAAAGTCAGCAAGAGCGCCTTTCTGACCAACACTGGCAAGCTTAGAGCCTTGATTCTTCCGACAATCCACGTGTTGCCGTCACCTCCACGCCACACACGGATACTCTGATCCTTCTGTTATTTCACATCTCCCCATTAGCTTTACCCAACCAATGGTTCTTTATCCCTGCTACACTCTACATACCTCAAAGCGAGCCTGCGCCACTCTTTCCGGGGGGATCTGGCCACCACGCACCTCGGAGAAGCCAGGTGGATGATGACGGTTTAAAATAAGGGTCATGGGAACACTACATCTAAAACTAATGATGTAATGTATGGGGATTAACATAAGAAAAAAATTTTTTTAAATAATAAAAAAATAAAATAAAAATAAAATAAGGGTCATGAGCTTTTAATTGACTAAGCAATCCATCAACCATTGAAGCTGCAAAGGCAACATCGTCCTAATCTAGGTGAAGATCGTCAGTTTCTCTTATTTCTTTTCTGTCACTTAGGAGGCATCTGTCTAGGGATAGTGACTGGAGGGGTTATATGGAGCACCCAGGGTGCTGATGTCCAGGTCATACTGATGTCCTGTCTTGGGGAAGATGCTTGGAAGAAGATGGATGTCTACAAAAGGACAGATTGCCACAAATTTTCCACAGATAGGATTATGGTCAGTTATTCATGAAGTTTATTATTCATTCTACTGTTTCAAAATGACAATCATATTTGCCCATGTCAGGTACATTGCTTTTATATTGTTCCAACCCAGTTTTAGGAACTTAATTTCAATTGAGTTGCTCTCAAAAGACAATAAGTAGCAATCAAAAGGAGCCATCTCTCTGTATTTACCACCCAAGAATTGTCAGGTGTTATGCTTACATGAAACAATCTTGTCTCTACTCATAGAAAATTTAAATTACGTTGTTTGGATGTTTGAGTGTGCTGGTGAGGGGGTGGGCAACACATAACTCCATCCCTGAATGCAGTAACAACAACTCTGGGCATTTGAATATACTTGTTAATTAGCACCTTTTATTTTTCTGGTTATTTTTCTAAGTTTACATTCTGCAGAGACATTAGCATTTCCAAATCTTTGGTAAGTATAATTTGAAAACAAAAAAATATTTTCAAAAATTACCCGAGTTTAGTCATTAGACAAACTTTGTACAAAGTAATTCATTTTTCAATGCATCTTATTCAGTATGTACCTCACCAAAGAGAAAGGGTTCATAACAAAATGTTAACACCGGTTATCTCCAGCTGGAAGGATTACAGAACAGTGCGATAAGACTGAGGCCTTTGAAGAAACGGAGCATAGTAACTAGGGAAATGAAAAACAGATGTAGAATTTACCCAGTTTTTGTCACTAAGCCAAAGTAACAATTTTGATTTAAAAAAAACTTTCATGCCAAAGATGTATCCCACACTCAAATGAATGAAAGCTCTGCATACTATTCTGTTCCTGAAATTTCTACTCATTTCTTTGGACTCATTTATATTTTTACATACTGAGGAAAAATTTTAAATATAACATATCCAGAGTCAAATCAAAACTGGAAACAGAATCCTGAAATTGTAACAGTCTGGAAAAGGGATTGACAAGCACGCAAACAACTTTACTTTTGTGCTTGCTTTCTCGATTTTTAGCTAATTTGCCGATGACCACCATCCTACCTCAAGAAGGGGATGTTCTCAGCAGTGGAATGATGTATTTTGGCTTTGACAAGAGGGCCTAGAGTGCATGATTGGTTACAGAAGTCTGTTTTTCCTACTTGCTTATAAAATAGGGCTGCGACAGTGGTTTTAATTTGAACTCTTTTTACTTAATTGTAATTTTGACTTACAGTTCGGTAGTTTATAATTTAATGGAATGTGATCTGAAAGCCAGTTTCCTGAATGTGCTTCATTGCTGAAGCTAATAATAAGAATTATTAAAATACTTCAAACATTATTGGGTATTTTTAAAAAAGATTTTATCTATTTACTTGACAGAGAGAGAGAGCATAAGCAGGTGGAGCACAAGCAGAGGGAGAAGCAAGCTCCCTGCTGAGCAGGGAGCCTGATGCAGGGCTCGATCCCAGGACCCTGGAATCATGACCTGGGCCGAAGGCAGATGCTTAACTGACTGAGCCACCTAACCGCCCCTAATTATTGGGTATTTTGCTTCAGCATTCGCACATTGCCAAATATTGACACTAATTTTTAAATATATAGGTTTTCACCTAAGTTATTCCCAGCTCAAAAACAAAGCATAGGAAAAACAGCAAAGTTGGGAAGTTCTGTCTGTTTGTTCATGTTGACAAACCGCATAGTTAATTCTGTGGGACGATGCAGTTTAATTTTGTGTAATGAGTACTCAAGAATCCAATTTCAAGCAAAAACCTATCTTATATCGCTCCTGCTAACGTGAAGGTATGGTATTACTTTGCAAACACTTAAGACGACAGATGAAATTGGAATCACGAGGCTCGTTTCCACCTGGCCTGTTAACTTATTCACTGGGAAGACTACTCGTTTACATGAGGTTCTAACTGGTTTCAAAACGTCAACGCTTTCGGGTAAGGAGTAGATTTTTGACATTGTTTTCCTAGGAGTTCTACAATGAAGGGAAACGGATTCACATCCTTGAATTATTTTTGAGTGATAAAATATATTTCAACAACATAAAACACCTGCGTCCCTACCTCCTCACTTTATCAAACCTTGACACTGCTGGGGTGGTGGCTTTGTAATAGGTCAACTTGCTTGGGCTGTAGGTCCCCAGTCTTAGGTGGGCCTGAGATTTGGGGGTGGGGAGGCGGGAGTGAAGCAATAGCCATTGTATGTATGCTCCAGAACTCCGCATGGGGCGGTCACTTATCTGCTGGGTCCCCTCCTTGGTGTGGGGTCCTCCGTTAGCCCCCAGCTCCGGGTGTGTCTTTCCTGCTCTGAAAAAGTACACCAGCTTTTCCTGGAGGAACCCCCCCCCCGCCCCATCATCAGGGCTGGAGGCAGGAAGAGACTCAGGTACGTTCCAGTCTGTCCTCAGTCTCCCCCGTTCTTCCTGTCCCGCTTCCCTTCCCAACAGCAGACCTCAAACTTCAGCAGCGATGAAGCCTGTAGCCTTACAGAGACTGTTCAGGTCTCTCACTAGCCCCTAATACCTGTAGAAGAGACAGATATATCCAGGTATCTCCTGCTTTTCAAAAGTTCAAGTTACATCACTTCACTTTTACAAAAAACCTACATTAGTACCTGTTCACTAAATGAAAGGAATCGAAGTCGATTTCACTTTTACGAAAAAGGGGGAAAAACAGAAAAGAGCATTCAGCGTTGGTTTTGTGGCCAGAGCGGTAAGAGTAAGAAGCAGGACAGACCTTATTTATCTCATAGCTGAAAGTGTATATCCTTTTACCAGCCTCTCTCTGTTTCCCCCACCCCCTAACCCCTGGCAACCACCGTCCTACTCTGTTTCTATGAGGTTTGGTTTTGTCTTCTAAGATTCCATCTATAAGTGCTACCACACAGTATTTGTCTGTCTTATTTCACTTAGCATAATGCCCGGCAGGTTCATCCAGTGTTGTCTTGAATGGCAGGATTTCCTTTTTTCTCACCATTGAATAATATTCTATCCTGCACATATAAGCCACATTTTGTTTATTCATTCCTCCATCGACAGACACTCAGGTTGTTTCCATACCTTGGCTACTGAGAATAATGCTACAATGAAGACAGAGGGCAGAAATCTCTTCTAGATAATGCTTTCGTTTCCCTTGGATACATTGCCAGAAGTGGGATTGCTGGATCATATGGTAGTTCTATTTTTAATTTTTCTGAGTACCCTCCATACTATTTTCCATAGTGGCTGCTCCAATTTACATTCCCATCAGTGCACAACGGTTCCCTCTTCACATTCTGGCCAGCACTTTTCTTTCATCCTTTCCTAAAATAGACCTAACAGGTGTAAGGTGATACCTCATTGTGGTTGTTTTTTTTTTTTTAAAGATTTTATTTATTTATTTGAGACAGAGAGAATGAGAGACAGAGAGCATGAGAGGAAGGAGGGTCAGAGGGAGAAGCAGACTCCCCGCCGAGCAGGGAGCCCGATGCGGGACTCGATCCCGGGACTCCGGGATCATGACCTGAGCCGAAGGCAGTCGCTTAACCAACTGAGCCACCCAGGTGCCCCTCATTGTGGTTTTGATTTGCATTTCCCTGATGATTGATGTCGAGTGTCTTTTCATGTACCTATTGACCTTTTTCTTCGGACAAATGTCTATTAGGGTCCTTTGTCCATTTTTAAATTGGGTTATTTGGGGTTTTTTTTCTTCTACTGAGTTGTAGGAGTTCCTTGATATTTTTTATATTAGCCCTTATCAGATGTGTGTTTTGCAAATATTTTCTCCCATTCCAGAGGTGGACTTTCCATTTCATTGATGGTTTCCTTTGCTGTGCAGAAGCTTTTTATTTTTTTAAAGATTTTATTTATTTATTTGAGATAGAGCAAGAGTGACAGAGAGAGAGAGAGAGAGAGAGAGAGAGAACACAAGCAGGGGGAGCACAGGCAGAGGGAGAAGCAGGCTCCCCACTGAGCAGGGAGCCTGACGCGGGGCTCAATCCCAGCACTCTGGGATCATGACCTGAGCTGAAGGCAGACGCTTAACTGACTGAGCCACTCAGGCGACCCTGTGCAGAAGCTTTTTAGTTTGATTTACTTCCAATTGCTTATTTTTGCTTTTGTTGCCTTTGCTTTTTGGTATCAAATCTAAAAAATCATTGCTGAGACCAATGTCAGGGAGCTTACCCAGGTTTTCTTCTAGGAGTTTTACTGTTTCAGTCTTTACATTCAAGTAAAGTTTTAATTTTGCATTCAAGTCTTTAATCCATATTGAGTTGATTTTTGTGTATGGTGTAAAATAGAGATCTAGTTTAATTCTTTTGCATGGTATCCTGCTTCCCCAATACCTCTTGCATATTCCTGACTCCTTTATTGTAAGTTAATTGACCATATATGCATGGGTTTGTGTCTGGGCTCTCCATTCTGTTCCATTTGATCTATGTGTCTGTTTTTAGGTCAGTACGATAGTGTTTTGATTATTATTGCTTGGTAGCATCACTTGAAACAAACTTTGAAATACATTTTAAATTCTTTAATTGGTCTATTCAGATTTTCTATTTCTTCATTATTCAGTCTTGGTAAGTTATACAATTCTAGCAACGTCTCCATTTCTCCTATGTTATCTAATTGGTTGGTGTGTCATTATTCACAGTAGTTTATGATCCTTACTATTTCTGTATTATCAGTTGTCATGTCTCCTCTGATTTTGCATCTTCTTTTTTCTCACTCTAGCTATAGGTTTGTCAATCTTGTTTGTCTTTTCAAAAACCCACCTCCTCGTTTCATTGATCTGTTCTATTGTCTTTTTAGTCTCTATTTCACTTATTTCCATTCTGATTCTTGTTTTTCCCCCCCTTTTCCTACTAAATTTGGGCTTAGTTTGTTCTTCATTAATTCCTTGAGGTGTAAAGTTAGGTTGTTTGGGATCTTTCTTTTTTTATTATAGATTTTATCTATTTGAGAGCTCACAAGTGAGCACATGAGCAGGGGAGAGGGATAAAGGGAGAGAAAAAAGCAGACTCCCTGCTGGATGCGGGGCTCAATCCCAGGACCCTGAGATCATGACCTGAGCTGAAGGCAGATACTTAACCAACTGAGCCACCCTGCCACCACTCTTTTTTTTTTTTTCTTAATAGAGGCATATATCTCTATACACTTCCCTCTTGGAACTACTTTTGCTGCACCCAGTAGTTTTTGCTATGTTGTTTTCATTTCCATTTGTCTCAAGATATTTTTTTATTTCCATCTTTTAAAGATCTATTTATTTTAGAGAGACAGAGAGAGTGAGCGCACATACACGCGTGCGATCAGGGAGCGGGGGAGAGGGAGAGAGAATCGTCAAGCAGACTCCCCGCTGAACACAGAGCCAACACGAAGATTGATCTCACGACCCTGAGATCGTGACCTGAGCAGAAATCAAGAGTCAGACACTCAACCAACTGAGCCACCCAGGCGCCCCTCATTTCCATTTTTATTCCTCCTTTGACCCATAGGTTCCTCAGGAGAATGTTGTTTAATCTCCACATATTTGTGAATTTCCCAGTTTTCTTCTGGTCGCTGATATGTAGTTTCATATCATTTGTGGTCAGAAAAGATGCTTGCTAGGATTTCAATCTTATTAAATTTTGTTAAGACTTGTTTTGTGTTCTAACATGATCTGTCATGGAAAATGTTTTGTGTGTGCTTGAGAAGAGTGGGAATTCTGCTGCTATTGGGTGGCATGTTCTGCAAATGTTTGTTAGGGCCATTTGGTCTAACTTGTGCTTTAAGTCAGATGTTTCCTTCTGGATATTCTGGTGGGAGGAGAGCTCTCTCTGCGCTAAGCCCAGGTGTATAGCCACTGGAGGGCGCTCCTCTCCTATTTAAAACCTGCTTTTTACTGCAGTGCCGTGGGGCTCATAAGTGCCTGCTGGTTATCAGAGCCAGGTAATTTTGGGGTCCATCCCTTGGTTGGTGACTGTAAATGTTGGCACACTGCATGTGTGGACAAGCTTCTTCCAGGGAGATACTGGCGACTTGGTTTTATTCTTCAAGTGAATCAGAGGGGAAAATCAGGTATGGTGCCAACCAGCTATTTTGGGCTCCTGGAAGGACTACAGCCAGCCCCTAAATGTGTGATAAATTAGAAGCCAGACCCTCAGGCAGCAGCTTGTAAAGTACACAAATTCTTTCCCAGGGAAGACTGACTGGCATTTTGCCTGTTTCCTCTGTACTGAGCCTTGAGGGGATCGCCATGGTGAGCGCTCACGTGCCCGTTAAGAACTAATTCTTTGCTATAGTCTTGTGGGTCTAATAAATGCAAGTCCCATTGACATTCAATGTTAGGTGTTTTGGAGATAGGGCTGTGGGTTGGAGTCTTAAAAGCTGGGGTGCCAGATGTATAACCCAAAGCCAGAGAGAGGCTAGGAGTCGAGGGTTCCCTCCTCATTGTATGATGCTGTGCTCGGGTGGGGGTTGGGGCGAGGCGGTGTCTCCACCCTTCCTATCCATTTCGATTGGGGTATTTCCTCATTCGACTGATGTGCAGGATCAGGAGGCTCCTCTGTCACCACCCCCAGCTTTGCAGGGAAGCAACTACACATCCTCTCTACTCTGAAGTCTCCAAAAACATCTAAGTGTCTATCATCATCTCTCCTCTCACATCGCATCCATGCACACCCTCACACTATGAGAGAGGGAGATGCATCAACATCTAAGCTTTCTTGCTTCCTTGGCTTTTGAAACTTAAAAAGCACTTGGATTTCTGGGTTTTTGTTTCATTTTGGTTTTGTATCCTCTCTTTCCTGGGTGCAGAGGAGGCAAAGTATACAAGGAAGTAGAAGTGTCCGGGGAGAAAACTTGACTAATACTATGAAGTGCTCTTGTACCACCTTTGTATAGTACTTTGTACTTTACAAAGTGTTTTCATTTGGATCATCTAGTGTAATTCTGCAATAACGCTGTGAGGCAGGTACTGACCTCGTTCTGCCAAGGAGGAAACGGAGATTAAAGAAGTGATTAGTCAAAGGTCATTCAACTGATAAATGGCAAAACCAGAACTAAAAATTCAGGTGTTCCAACTTCAGCCCTGGGCTCTTTCTTCTACTTTTCCGAGAAGTATTTACTCAGAGACAAAGGAGAGACTTCTTTAACCTGGAGTTTTCAAACTATGTCACAAGGTCCCGGGCAGGTGCCTTAGGGTCCCCAAGGGAGATGGGAATGGTGGGTAGCACCTGGGAAAAGCCAAAAGAAGGTACTCTTAGACCTCAGTAGATCACAGATGGTAGCTCTGCATCTATTTTATGTATTAGAACTCCCCACAGACTTTTTGGGGATAAAAGGAACAAGAGAGGAGAGGGGATCCTGCTATCTTAAAATATTTTTAAATTATTGCTTTTATACCAAAACACTCTATCTAGTGGAGAATTTCATGCACCAGAGCAAGTTAGTTGGAAAAGTCTTTCAAGAGCAAGTAACGATAACCATTTGTTGAATAGTGATGAAGTTCTGGACACTGTATGTACAATGCATAGTCTCACTTAATTCTTAAAGCACAATTCCTACTAGGTAAGCATTTACTATTAGCCATTTTACAAATACGAACCAGAGACGGGAGAAAGGCTAGGTAATCGGTCCAAGGTTTGACACCTTGTGAGTGATAGGGCAAGGATAAGTACCCAGATCCGTCTCACGTCCAGATTCCAATGCATCTCCTCCCTAAACATGAAGGTCTATTCTGCCAGTTTGAATAAGAGGTCCTGCTCCTAAACTTCGTCTGGGACAAATGAGTCAACCTAAGCCAAGGTCGTCTTGAGTCTGGCCAAGCGGTCGGCTGCAAGGGTTTGAACTCCCAATACGAGAAGCCAGAAGTAGCGAGCTGTTCCAACCATGTCCCAATCCACAGAGCTCAAAAGCAAGTGACTCCACAAAACTAAGAAAGGGCGATGCCCTGCTCGCCGCGGGGAATGCCACACGCTGGTCGGGCTTTGACCACACACGCCTCGCCGAGCCCAGCGCCTTCGCCTCTGCGCGCAAGCTCCCTCCCCGGAGCCACTGGGGTAGGGGTAAGCACAAACCCCATCCCTTTGGTTTGATCCAGCGGTCACCTGAAGTCTCCCAAACAGGGATCAAGGAAACCCATTCACGCCAGGAGGGACCCTGTAGATGATGGAAGGGGGCAAATCGCCCAGCCGAACGCACATCACGCAGAGCCTTCCTTTGCGCCTCCACTCTCCCTTCCAAAGAAAAGAAAGAAACTACGCCCGTTCTATTTTTCTTTAAATACGCAGCCCTCGCTTCAGCCAGGACAGACATCTGGGAGCAACCAAACACAAAGTTTCACTTTCACCTTCACTCTCAAATAAGAAACACCTGCCAGGGAAACAAACGGGAAGGAACCCTCACGGGGCGCCCGCCCGAAGCGGACGCTGGGCTGCGGGTTCTATTTCCGGGCCGGCGGCGACCACTTCCGGGGCGACCGCGAGTGAGGCGGAAGTGCGGTCTCCTCGGGGCAGCTGGCTCTGGGCCGGCAGAGGGAGGCTCCCGAGGCGGGGGCCGGCCGGGATGGCGGCGGCGGCGGCGGCCGGGGCTGGGCCCGGGGCGGCCCAGGAGAAGCAGTTCCCGCCGGCGCTGCTGAGCTTCTTCATCTACAACCCGCGCTTCGGGCCGCGCGAGGGCGAGGTACGCGGAAAGGGGCCGCGCGCCGTTGTCAGCCGGCCGTCGGAGGAGGGCCCGAGGGCGGGGGGCGGCCGGGCCGGCCGGCGACGGGCCTGCGGAGCCGTGGGGCCGCGCCCGGGAGGGGACACCGCGCAGCACCTGTCACTCCCCTCCTCGGGCGGCATCGACCGAGGCTTTGTGCCGGGCGTGCTCCGGGCCAGGGAATAAGTGGGGGCCAGGCAACGCCGGCAGGGTCTCTCCCGGGTCCTGGATCAAAGCCTGGGTATTGAATGCAGGCTCGGCAGGCTAATTATCACTCCACACGGGTTGAGTCTTTTTGCGCCAATCCCGGGTGCCTAAAATTGAGCTTACGTTTTTTGTTCCTGGAAGTCCCCGACCAGATGCGTGGATCGAGAGTGGTGGGACTGTAACCCTAAAATAACGCAGGCTTGGAGGACCCTAGGAAAGTTTTTTTTCCGAACTGATAGATAAACTCCAGGGATGGGTTTTTGTTTCATAGGTGAGGACGGTGACTCCCTGAAAGGATGTCCGGTTCTGTTGGCAGCAAATCACGGTCCTTTTAAAAGCTGTCAGTCCAATTGCGCGTGAACCTGCTGAGCTTTACTCGCCGGGAGGCGTACGTGTCCGCACGTGCGCACACGCTTATTTCTTACAAATGTTGGTCTTTTGCAAATGAGCATGAAGAAAGAAACCCTAAGATCGAGTTTTTCAGAATAATTGTCTAGTGAGCCTCCAGATGACATGTGACTTTACGGAGTATCACAATTGCCTTCCAGGCTGGTGCGCGTTGTTTACAGACTGAGGGGGAAGATAACTCTTGATTTTCTGAAAAGGGTTTTTGTTTTGTTTTGGCGCTAAGCATGGGTGACGGGAGAGGTTGATGTTAACATTCTCAACAGCCGAGATGAAAAAAAAAAATGCTTATATTAATGTGATTCTGTTTCTTCATACTTTAGGAGGAAAATAAAATTTTGTTTTACCATCCAAATGAAGTAGAAAAGAATGAGAAAATTAGAAATGTTGGATTATGTGAAGCTATTGTACAGTTTACAAGGTAACGCCTTTACACGCGCTTTTGCAGAGCTCAGTGAATTCTTACACCTCGTACAACTTGGAGAACCGTCCCAAACATATTCTTTTTTAACCTTTTTAGGACCTTTAGTCCATCAAAACCTGCAAAGTCTTTACATACACAGAAGAATAGACAGTTCTTCAATGAACCAGAAGAGAATTTCTGGATGGTCATGGTATTTACATACACAGTACATCTTTTTGAATTTGTGTAGCGAAGTTATGGGTGATCTTTACTGTTAGGACTTTAGGAAAGTCCTCTAGCTTTTGCAAAGTAAAATCACAATAAAGTTGGTTGCAGTTTTAAAATCGAACTCCTATGCAGTGTATTTGTTCTTGGGGCTGTTTTAAGAAGTTGTGTTTTTGGTGTTGTGACATGTTCACATTTTTTCATTTAAGGGAAAATTTAAAACTTCTATAATTGGGTCACTGTGTAATTTCTTTCTATCAAAACTGTGTAGGTTGTTCGGAATCCTATAATTGAAAAGCAAAGTAAAGATGGAAAACCAGTTGTCGAATACCAAGAGGAGGAGTTGTTGGTAATGTGTCATTTTTCATTTCATATTTCTAGAAAATGTTGAGTGACTTGGTCAAATTTAAGCTATGTCACTTTTGCAGAAGATTCTCAGGATATGCAGAGTGAAATTTTATGTCTATTTATATTAGCACAGTTGTATAAAAATGTATATCTTGTCTCACTAATGCCTTCTAAGCATCTGTTAAGAGCCCTCATAAAATTGGGCTTACTGGTTCATAACTGAATTTAAATACATCTGATTGTCCACACACAGAAGTTGTGGGTCCAAGCTTACAAGCATTATATTGTGTTGCCAAGAGTATTGTATATTTGCTGTGCCATGGACTTTTTTGCGCTTGAATTGAGATCTGTGTGTGTGTGTGTTCGCAGGACAAGGTTTATAGCTCAGTGTTACGACAGTGCTACAGTATGTACAAGGTAAGCAGGACGCGCTTTCTGAAGTTAGCCTAACCAGTTACCCCTGTTTACCGGAATCGTTTAAAAATCTTAATTCTTTCGATGACTGCCTGGTGAGTACGTATCTGTTTTAGGGGAAGAATAATGGAGCCTTTGAAACAGCGCTGAGGTTTATGTCCACACTTACTCACTGAGTACTGAGTTTGTCTCTATTCCCAGCCTTGTACTAGGAATGTATCCCTGTTGGTAAAAAAGAGAGTCCATGTGCTTGAGGAAAGAAAAGGCATACTGCAGATATTTGTGTGATTTAAGGAGTGGCGATATTACTTATGTGAAGTGAAACTTAGGTATGAGTTGAGATTTAAAAAAATGCAGGGCACCTGAGTGGCTCCGTCGGTTAAGCGTCCGACTCTTGATCTCAGCTCAGGTCTTGATCTCAGGGTCATGAGTTCAAGCCCAGTGTTGGTGTCTATGCTGAGCGAGAAGCCTACTTAAAAACATATGCCCCGGGGCGCCTGGTGGCTCAGTTGTTAAGCGTCTGCCTTTGGCTCAGGTCATGGTCCCAGGGTCCTAGGATCGAGCCCCGCATTGGGCTCCCTGCTCCGCGGGGAGCCTGCTTCTCCCTCTCCACTCCCCCTGCTTGTGTTCCCTCTCTATCAAATAAATAAATAAAATCTTAAAAAAAAAAATGCCCCAAGGGATTAGGTGATTACATAGAAATCTCAATTAACAAAGTGTGATTTTTTTGTGATTTATTTTATAATTCAGGCTTTCTCATGTAAATATTTTGTATGTTTAAAAATAATAGAGGGGATTAAATAAGGTGAAAAGAAGAATCTGTTATACTGGCAAATTGAAGGATGTTAAGAAATTGACTTTTTAAAAAAATCTTTTACATTATTAGCTTTTTAATGGGACATTTCTGAGAGCCATGGAAGATGGAGGTGTCAAGCTCCTAAAAGAAAGATTAGAGAAATTCTTCCATCGGGTAAGTATTTTGAATTTTACTTACAATTTTAGTAGTCTTCAAAGAGACTTTTAGAAATATACATACAAGTTTGTTTCTTGATTTGAAAGTGACAAAAACTAAGATACGTTGTGGCAAAACCAGAATAGGGAGAAAACTTCCTTCCATTTTGAATCTTTCGGTAACCCTTTGTGCAGGATCAGAGCATCCTGCCATTTGTGTGCACCCCTACATCATTTTGGAGACCTTTTGGCTTCATCCTCGTTCTACCTGCGTCTGTGTGGGCTTACTCAAAAGTGAACGTACTGCATGGTGATTGGTTAATTAGCCGAATTTAAACTCTTGCCCTGAGTCCTACATTCTTATGGATTGATTATTGTTCACTAGACAGAGTATTGTTTAATCTGTATTGACATAAGGTAAAATTTTTTGCCATGATAGATTTTATTACTTAGTGAGTTTTTTCCCAAATGATAAATGAATGTGCTGATATAGTTGTCACTCTGTTATACTGTAAATTAAATTTTATATAGCTTACCTCTGGTAGAATTCAGGTTACCTTTTGGAGAAATAATTCTCTATTTTTTTTCCCCTGAACTACCTTTGATCTGTTTTTGAATTATTTCATTTTTATGAATTACTTTTGTTTCCTATTTGTTCCTGCACTTTAATGACCATAATTATTTACTCTCATGCTGTCTCCTAATTCCTGTTCTTCTTGCCTTCATTACTCTCCTATCTGTCAGCAACTGACTACCTGTCCTTTCGATGTTATTTTAGTAGAAGATGGTACTGTCTGTCCGTGATATCACTGTGTAGATCCCTAATGAGATTAATATAATTTGAGGAGCACTCATAGAAGGAATTAACTCAAAGAGATAAGACAATCTTGAATAATGATTAATGACTTATGTTTGAACTTTGTATTTTGAAATTGGTACCAATTTCACATCCAGTTAGATGTGGCTCACCTGCTTACTGGTCCTATCAGTATGCTAGTATGTAATCATACCATAAATTGACTGACTATTCTCAGCTGTCAGTGTTATATTCAGTGTACTCACAGTAAGTTTAATGCCTTGTTTTTTCCTACAGTACTTGCAAACGTTGCATTTGCAGTCATGTGATCTCCTTGACATTTTTGGTGGAATCAGCTTCTTCCCATTGGATAAAATGACTTATTTGAAAATCCAGTCCTTTATTAATAGAATGGAGGAAAGCCTGAGTATAGTCAAATACACTGCCTTTCTCTATAACGATCAACTAATCTGGTATGTACACCCTAAGGCTTGTCATACAAAAGAAGAAAATCTTTTAGGATAATAAAAATAGCAACGACTGGATTGAAAGCAGGTTATCAAACTGGAATGAATAGCAAGGGGGCAAGGTAGGAAGCATATTTATAGGTAACTGTCAAAGTAAAGCAGTGATTATTTAAACCAAAGGTAGGGTAATTTGGGTTAAAATGATCAAGCAGGGGAGTTTAAAACTGGATCCATGAAAGGTGGAGAAAATGTTCCTATCGAGTTAAGTTTAGGAATCCTATTTTTATTTTGGTGTTCTTCCAAAAACCTCTTTAAAGAAACAGTATAGTAAATGTGGAAAGCATACTTTGCATACTTTCTTTTAAAGCTAGGCTTTTAAAAATACCCAAGAGGTTACATGTGCTATAATACCAGGAACTTACCCACTGGCAACCAAAGGTGCATCCTATAGTAAAAACAAAAACAATTTCTCTGAAAGTGTTGATACTTGAGAAGAAAAGATGAACTGTAACTAAATGCTTTCCACTACCTAAGACAGCTCCGGAAGAAGCTGTGTGGATAGGCAGGTGACTGACCGCATAGAGGCTGTGGCCCTGAGAGAGACCTGGAGCCAGCTGATGATCTGAGATGGGCCCCTGGGGTTCAGGAGCTGTTCCGGGGGCTCACCGTGTTCAGTTTTCATGTTTCCATGGACTGTACCCCACTTTCTGCCGTTAAGGATGTGGCCGTATTTGAGCCTGAAAACTTGAGTTCAGCTAACAGAAAGGGCAGTCGTGGTTTCTGGAAATCCATCCTCTCCCTGCTGAGATCTTGTAGCATCATTTTAGGAAGAGAAAGAAGCTAATCCAAAGAAATTTGAATCTGTTTGTGGAACACATTGATGAGTTTTCATGTAGAATTCGTTTTCTCCTGTGAAAACACCATGAAGTCCAGATGAAAAGGTGTCTCCTTTTTTATTTAACAAATTGTTTAGCAGGGCACTTAATGCTGTGTTAGCTGGCCTTGTTCTGGTTGCTTTTTATGATATTCACGCTGTGGTAGTAAAATGAAATTCTTAATGCTGCCGTGAGAGGTTGAAGGGGAGTTACCTAGGGTTGGAGGGAGTCAGGTCTGACGAGGGAGCGGCCCTCCAGAGGCCGAACTTCCAGGGAGGTGCTGGAAAGGCTGCACCCAGCAAGGAGACGGAGGGATGGACTAGAATCCCATAGCAGTCCGTGATCTCAGGTGCCCCTGTCAGAGGAAGGTGGCTCAGATTCCGATCGCCTGACAGCATAACCCCTGACGTAGGCGTGAACTCTGGGGGTGAGAAAGGGACAGGCCTAGAGCAAGAGGCCCCGCTCAAAGTCAGCAGCTCCTGCTGAGAGGCCGTGGAACCAGCATGACCAGTGGGCTTGGGTCTGGAAGAGCTCCCAGGGCTGCTTGTTGCCCAACTCCCGGGGATCCTCTTGGCATCTTTGTCTCTGTGAAGGACATCCCCTGGGGTTAAGCAGTGTCCAGCTCTGGTGGCTCATAGGACTGCTCTGGGGTCCCACCCCGACACGCCGACGGGGCAAGGGTGGCCCCAGGCAGTCATCGTAAGAAGGAGCTTCCAAGAAAAACAACACGTTGTGGGAGGCAACTGTTAGTTACGAAGCTGGTGTGTTTAAATACCAGTGAAGCGTTTTATAGTTCACGAACAGAATATGTATTTGTTCTTATTGCTTACTATTGTATTTATGTGTGTGTGTGCATGCGTGTATTTAGTTTTGAATGCTTTGTTTTGTCAAGTGGAGCCCAATTTTTTTTTTTTAAATCATTCTTATTTTTGTCATCTTGATAAGTGTGCTCTTTAATCCCATCCCCTCTTTCCCCCATCTTCCCACCCTCCTCCCCTCTGGTAACCATCTGTTTGTTCTCTATAGTTGAGAGTCTGTTTCTTGGTTTGTCTCTCTCTTTTTTCCTTTGCTCATTTCTTGCTTAAATTCCACATATGAGGGAAGTCATATGGTATTTGTCTTTCTCTGACTTATTTCACTTAGCATTATAGTCTCTAGCTCTATCCATATTGTTGCAAATGATAAGATTTCATTCTTTTTTATGGCTGGGTAATATTCCATTATATGTATATGCCACATCTTCTTTATCCATTTACCGATTTATGGACACTTGGGCTTCTTCTATAATTTGACTCTTGTAAATAATGCTGCTATAAACATGGGGAAGGGTGCATGTATCCCTTTGAATTAGTGTTTTGTATATTTTAGGTAAAGACCCAAGAGTGCAGTTGCTGGATCGTAGGGTAGTTCTATATTCAACTTTTTGAGGAAGCGCCATACTGTTTTCCGCAGTGGCTGCATCACCACCAGCTTGCATTCCCACCAACAGTGCAAGAGGGTTCCTTTTTCTCCACATCCTTACCAACACCTGTTGTTTCTTGTGTTGTTGATTTTAGCTATTCTGAGAGGTACCTCATTGTAATTTTGATTTGTATTTCCCTGATGATAAGTGATGTTGAGCATCTTTTCATGTGTCTGTTGGCCATCTGGATGTCTTCCTTGGAGAAGTGTCTGTTCATGTTTTCTGCCCATTTTTTAATTGGATTATTTGGTTTTGGGGTATTAGGTTGTATCAGTTCTTTATATATTTTAGATATTAACCCTTTATCGGATTTGTGAATATCCTTCTGCCATTCCATAGGTTGCCTTTTAGTTGTGTTGACTGTTTCCTTCACTCTGCAGAAACTTCTTATTTTGATGTAGTCCCAGTAGTTATTTT
Organism: Mirounga angustirostris; assembly: GCF_029215605.1. Classification (NCBI taxonomy): domain Eukaryota; kingdom Metazoa; phylum Chordata; class Mammalia; order Carnivora; family Phocidae; genus Mirounga; species Mirounga angustirostris. The sequence continues at coordinate 175,242,005 of NW_026991713.1, forward strand.
TTATTTTATTTCCCTTGCTTCGGGAGACGTATCTTGAAAAATGTTGCTACAGCCGATGTCAGAAACATTACTGCCTGTGCTCTCTTCAAGGAATTTTATGGTTTCATGTTTCACATTTAGGTCTTTAATCCATTTGGAGTTTATTTTTGTGTACGGTGTAAGAAAGTGGTCCAGGTGCATTCTTTTGCATGCTGCTATCCAGTTTTCCCAGCACCATTAGTTGAAGAGACTGTCTTTTCCACGTTGGATATTCATTCCTCCTTTGTTGAAGGTTAATTGACATAATTGTGGGTTTATTTCTGGGTTTTCTGTTCTGTTCCACTCCTCTATGTATCTATTTTTATGCCAGTACCATATTGTTTTAATCATTACTGCGTTATAAATATAACTTGAAATCTGGAGTTGTGATGCCTCCGGTTTTGTGTTTTCAAGACTGCATTGGCTATTTGAGGTCTTCTGTGGTTCCGTACAGATTCTAGGATTGTTTGTTCAAGTTCTGTGAAAAATACTGTTGGTGTATTAATAAGGGATTTTGTTAAATGTGTAGATTGCTTTGGGTCGTATAGACATTTTAACAATATTTGTTCTTCCAGTCCATGAGCAGGGAATGTCTATTTGTGTTGTCTTGAATTTCTTTCATCAGTGGTTTATAGTTTTCAGAGTACGGGTGTTTCACCTCCTTGGTTAAGTTTATTCCTAGATATTTTATTGTTTTCAGTGCAGTTGTAAATAGGATTCTTTTCTTAATTTCACTTTCTGCTGCTTCATTATTAGTGTATGGGAATGGAACAGATTTCTGTACATTGATTTTTGTGAATTTACTGAATTCATTTATCAGTTCTAATAGTTTTTTGGTGGCCTTTAGGGTTTTCCACATATACAGTGTCATGTCATCTGCAAATAATGAGTTTTACTTCTTCCTTACCAATTTGGATGGCTTTTTATTTCTTTTTTGTCTGACTGCTCTCGCTAGGACTTCCAGTACTATGTTGAATAACAGTGGTGAGAGTGGACATGCTTTGTCTTATTCTGACCTTAGGGAAAAGCTCTCAGTTTTTCCCCATTGGGTATGATGTTGGCTGTGGGTTTTTCATATATGATCTTTATTATGTCGAGATATGTTCCCTCTAGGCCTACTTTGCAGAGGGTTTTTATCATGATGGATGTTGTACTTCGTTGAACGCTTTTTCTGCACCTATTGAAATGATCATATGGTTTTTATCCTTTTTCTTATTGATATGTATCACGTTGATTGTTTTGCAAATATTGAACCACCCTTGCATTTCAAGAATAAATCCCACTTGATCATGGTGAATGATTTTTTTAATGTACTGTTGGATTGGTTTGCTACTTATTATATTGTTTTGAAATTATCTGATTGAAGGTAGAAACGTCTGTCTGTCCCAGGACATGGCCAGAACCTGGTACATTGTAGATGCTTGGTAAATGGTTGTGAGCTCAAAGCAAATGGTTAGTAGAAAATATCTTCTAGTTCTGTTTGGACTTTGTTGCATTTAATGGATGGATTTGGTGTTGCAGTGGCCATGATAGGATTAGACATTACCGCTGTTTGGTAAGAGGATGTCAGTCAACTTTCTTGTCCAGAGTTCTTGGCCTGTTTTTTGAGAGAATTTTCTTTTTAGTGAATTGATTTACTATCCAGAGGTTAATGCTTTTATGAATAAATGGTTTAGCTATTTCTAAGTTAATCAAAGTTGACTATACCCTTGGATCTTGACTAGATTATATTTAATACATGACAATAACATCTGTATTGTAGACAAAACTGAACCTGATATGAAGGTTTCTACATTGCATTCAAATGGATCAGTTGAGATTTAAGCTGAAGAAAAGTTTTTTTTTTTTTTAAGAAAAAACTTTAGGGGCACCAATTGGTTAAGCATCTGCCTTCAGCTCAGGTCATGATCCCAGGGTGCTGGGATCAAGCCCCACATCGGACTCCCTGCTCCACCGGGAGCCTGCTTCTCCTTCTGCTTGTGCTCTCTCTGTCAAATAAAAAAAAAAAAAAATCTTAAAAAAAAATAAACTTTATAAGTATAAATAAAAAATTATTTCAAAAAATAAGTTTAAATAAGAAAAAATTATTCATATTAACCATATTTGAGAGACTTTGAGGGAACACCTACACTTCTGAGCATGACTAGGCTGTTGCCTGTTTGATGTGAACCATTGATGCAGTCCTGAGTCATTTGGGCCTGTTAGTGCAGGAATTTTTTGCTTTGTGTATTTATTTATCTATTTGTTTATTTGCACTAAGGAAGGAACTTTTTAACTTTTTAACTTTTTTTAATAAGAACTTCCCCCAATAGTAACATCTTCCATAATTATAATGCATTATCGCCTCATTTATTCTTTGTAGGGGAGCAGAAGTAGGGATGGGGGTGGCAGACACTGGAGAGGGCTACTGTGGTCCGAGGCCTCGCTGTAGGCCATGTGGGAATCGCCTACTTGGGGTTTTGTGCTCTGGACACCTGGCTGCAACTTAGTATTTTTCTTTTTAAGTTTTCTATCCAGATGACCAATACCAGGGTATTTAATGCCTAGCATTAAATCTAAAGCGAAATAATAAAACAAAGCCCTAGTCACAGTACACATGGTAAGCAGTTAAGTAGTGTTGTCTGCCGTCTCCTCTTACAGGGTTTTTCCTACTTCGTGTCCTATGGTCTAGAATGGCGGCATTCAATAAGAAAATAGTGCAGGGGCGCCTGGGTGGTTCAGTCAGTTAAGCATCTGACTCTTGATTTTGGTCCAGGTCATGAACTCAGGATCAAGCCCCACACTGGGCTCCACGCACAGGGGGGAGTCTGCTTGGGATTCTATCTTTCCCTCTGTCCATCTCCCTGTCTGCTGGCTTGCGCTCTCTCAAACAAATTAAGTCTTTTTTTTTTTTTTTTTTTTTATTTACCTGAGAAAGAGAGCACGCTTGAGAGAAAGAGCATAAGCAGAGGGAGAGGGAAAAGCAGACTCCCTGCAGAGCAGGGAGCCCCTATGCAGGGGCTCAATCCCAGGACCCTGAGATCATGACCTGAGCCGAAGGCAGATGCTTAACCGATTGAGCCACCCATGTACCCCTAAATAAAATAAATGTAAAAAAAAAATACAGTGCAAGCCACGTATATAATTTTAAGATTCCTAGTAGCTATGTTCAAATGAAAAGAAACTGGTAAGATTAACATTTTAGCCCCATATATCTAAAATTATTTATTTCAACCTGTAAAGGCTTAAATTATTAATGAGCTATTAAAAATTTATTATTTCAACACATAAACAACGTAAATTATTAATGACCTATTCTTTTCGTGCTAAATCTTAGCAATCCAGCATGTTTTACACTCATTTCAACAAGCCACATCTCAAGTGTTCAGTGGCCATATGCGCCCAGTAGCTGCTCTTTTTTTTTTTTTTTAAGATTTTGTTTATTTATTTGAGAGAGGGAAAGCGAGCAAGTGAGCAAGAGAGAGAGCACCAGCGGAGGGAGAGGGAGAAGCAGGCTCCCTGCTGAGCAGGGAGCCCAACTCAGGGCTGGATCCCAGGACCCGAGATCATGACCTGAGCCAAAGGCAGATGCTTAACTGACAGAGCCACCCAGGCGCCCCCCACTAGCTGCTCTTATTGGAAGTGCAGCTCCAGAAGAAATTGCCCAGCCCATAGTCATTTATGTAGTGTCTTCTACCTATCATCGACAACCCCTCCCTACTGGTACTTCTTACTAATGTCTTAAAAGGAAAATAACATCCAGAACCTGTTTTGTTTTCCTCCTTCTGTCTTACCTCAGTTATTTCTGTAAAAGAAAAAAAACGGATGACTTTTCATGTGTTTGATTTGGAGATTCCATCCGCCCAGTTGGCCGCATAATACTTTGAGAGTTAGAGTTGTCATAGGACAAACAAAACAAACCTGCTTAAGGGGCTGGGGCTCCCCCCCTGATAGTTTTAGTTGTGGACAAGACCTTATGAAAATTGACCTGGAAAGGAGAGAGGCGGTAGAGGAAAAGGAAGAGGTGAGACAGCATTGGAAGAGTCTCAGGAAGGGAGCAGCATGTATTTGCCAAGGAAAGCCAAATTTCTCTAACAGATGGTTTCACTGGGAAAAGAAGAGAGAGCCTCTGGAATACGGTATAGAGGCTTCATTTATAATAAAGTTGGATTTCATCACAGGATTTTTTTTTTTTTTTTTTCTGGTTGTCTTGAATAGAAAAAAATCAGACACAGACTCATGGTCTGTTTATATCCCTACCTAGAGAACTGACCTCAGATGGGGTCTGCTGCCTGCCAGTGTCTCAGCACTGTTTCCACATGCTGCTTACTCTTGCCTCATTTCAGATTAGACTTGCCTGAAAGTTTGTTGCTTTCTCTTCCTCCTCTCTGCCTACACTGAAGTCCTAGAATTAAGATCCACATACGTTTCTGAGACTGAGTAGGAGCAAGTTCCCCATCAACAGCAGGCCAGTGTTTCCCGGGAGGCTGGGTGCAAGCAGGTGGCATTTCTCTATAGCCTGGAAAGTGAAGAGAAGTCTGCTACCTGAAGTGGAGTGTTGTGGTTATTAATGCTCCCTGAAGAATCCCACGTGGAATTCAAGCAAGGAATCAAGTCAAATCAAATCAGACCAGTGACTTCTTGTTTAAAATGGCATATAAAATGCAGGATGACACAGTAGTCGCCTTTGCCGGCTCAGGATAAAGTGCTAGTGGCAGACTAGTTTAATTCCTTCCCTTCTGGAACTTCCCAGTCAAGGAAAGGGCTTCTGGCTATAATGTAAACAAGAAAAAAAAGAGGAGCTTTATTATGATCAGAACCACAGGAAGACAGAAGACCAGTTCCAGGCTTTTAACACCATGCTTTTCTGATATTTCAGGAGTGGGTTAGAACAAGATGACATGAGAATTTTATACAAATACCTCACCACGTCTCTGTTTCCAAGGCATATCGAACCTGAGGTACGGCCGGGCACTGGTCTTCCTCCCTCCCACCCCCGCCTCTGTCTCTCTCCATGCACATGTATGTTGTATGTATACATACAAGCCCACCGGGCTGGGGGGCTGGGGGGGGCAGGGGAGGAGGGTGGAGTAATGCGGTGGTCGGTGGGGCACCTCTGACCTATACATTACGTTGCTAGTGTGATATTTATCTGGTTGTGTATCGCTTAGCACAGAAAATCATGTGTGTCAGCTCTTTGTTTTGTTATGTTCAAGTACGATAGCAAAGGTCTGTTTTTAAGAGGAGCAATTCATTGGGTAGCGGAGAAACAGGATTTAGGTAGGGTTCTGGGAATTTGAAAACACCTGGGATCTTTGACAGAAGAAAGGTGAATCCTGTGGTTTTGTCACCTACAAGCATGAGGTGTCATTCTGTAGATATTCTATTGCCTGCCTGGCTTTTCCACTGTGATGCTTACTTTCCCAGTTTTCTGCAGAGACCTATAAGTAATACTGCAGCCTTCTCCCCAAAGTGTCCTTTTGCAGCTCTCATTAGGTTGAGGATGAAAAATATTCATAGCCCACGAATCATTTCAGCTGAGGTGCATACACACGCTCGCTCGCTCCCTCCCCATTTAAGGCTATAACTTGAAACAACAGGAAAAAAAACCCTCTTTGATAAGAAATTGAAAGTCCGGTTTTGAGAAGGACTTGGTCCTGCATGTAGTTCCTTTCTAGGCAGTTTGAGGGCAGTGGCTCATGTTTCTTAGGTACGTACCATGTCCCAGACACTGTCCTGGGTGCCCAGCAAACGTGAATTATCTCCTGGCATCCTGACAACGATCCTGAGTAGGATACCTTATGCCCACCTTACAGCTGGGATACTCAGGCTAGGGGGCTTCAATGACATACCCGGGGTCACCTCGCCAGGAAGTGGCAGGGCCACGACTTGATCTTAGGATCTGCTTGATGCTAAAGCACCTGTTTACGTCCACACCCTCAGGAGGCTTTTCCATGTGTGGCAGTGCAGCTGCCCCCCCCAGAAAACCCTGGTACTTTATTATCTACCTGCCCAGAGAGCGGGGCTTATAAAATAGGAAACCACAGTATTCAACACGGCAATGTGAGTGTGGACGCATGAGGCCTTTTTTTTTTTTTCTTAAAGATTTTATTTATTGGGCGCCTGGGTGGCTCAGATGGTTAAACGTCTGACTTCGGCTCAGGTCATGATCCCAGGGTCCTGGGATCGAGTCCCACATCAGGCTCCCTGCTCCTTGGGAGCCTGCCTCTCCCTTTGCCTCTCTCTCTCTCTCTCTGTCTCTCATGAATAAATAAATAAAATCTTAAAAAAAAAAAAGATTTTATTTATTATTTGACAGAGAGAATGAGAGCGAGAGAGCACATGAGAGGGGGGAGGGTCAGAGGGAGAAGCAGACTCCCCGCCAAGCAGGGAGCCCGATGCGGGACTCGATCCCGGGACTCCAGGATCATGACCTGAGCCGAAGGCAGACGCTTAACCGACTGAGCCACCCAGGCGCCCAAGATTTTATTTATTTATTTGAGAGAGAGAGAGAGCACATGAGAGGGGGGAGGGTCAGAGGGAGAAGCAGACTCCCCGCCAAGCAGGGAGCCCGATGCGGGACTCGATCCCGGGACTCCAGGATCATGACCTGAGCCGAAGGCAGTCGCTCAACCGACTGAGCCACCCAGGCGCCCGAGGCCTTTTTTTCTCAGTACAGACTGCCTACCTGAGGGTCAGATACCCATTTTTACTATTGGATTTAGAATGTTTCTCAACCTTTTTTGTGTGTGTGTGGCTATATGCTAAAATTTTATGTAGACTAAAAGAATGTCAGAATTTTTTAGAAAGAAGTTTCAGCTAACATGACTATTGGATTTGTTTTTGTTTTTGTTTGTTTTCCTTTTCCTGTGCGTATTGAAATAGCACATCTTCGGCAAAAGAGTCTCAGGAGTGTGCTACAGATACAAATCGTGAGGAGGCATGACGTCCTGGCGGCAGGCTTTGATGTCAGACAGGCATGGGGTTGGCGCCTGGCCCTGCCACACAGGAGCGCTGTGTGCTGGGGAACTTACGCTAACTTGAGTTTCCAAAACGAGACAATAGGAAGAGTGCGCTGCCACTAGGGTCCTATGAGGTGGTCATTGCCCAGCTTATGTTAACCACGTGGGAAATTTCGGTTACTGCTATAAAAGGAACTAAGTCAGTCTGTGGAGTGTAGGGTACGATGAAGATATGAACATTCTGGTTCATACCAATGCAGCCTTTATGTAGCTCTTGTAATCCCCCCTCTTATTGGGAGGAATACGAGTAAATGATACGGAAAAATGGCATGGAGCCAGCTGGTAGGTATGAATGCGGTTTTCAAAGCTTCAAAAGGAGAAAATCTAATAAGTCATTTCCCAATGTTGAATTTGTTTACAGTTGGCGGGAAGGGATTCTCCAGTAAGGGCGGAGATGCCAGGAAATCTTCAGCATTATGGAAGGTAGAACTTCTGTTCTTCGATATATAGTATTGGATTTTATTTTATTTTATTTTTTTGGCAAAGGTAAAATCATCAACACTGAATTACATTTGTGCTGTTTATTGGCAGTCATCAGCAAAGGAAATGCTGTTGTTTCCAGTGAATTAAAACTTTATCAGACTCTGAAATTTGGTGTTTTCCAAGTAATGTCTAGCTTCCAAAAAAAAAAAAAGAATATATATTAAGTGGCAATATATTCTGTCTTACATATTCCTGTTTATCATTTACCCAATTGAATTGAGTCATTTCTGTGCTTACTTTTCAGATTTCTTACTGGACCCTTGAACCTTAACGATCCAGAAGCAAAATGCAGATTCCCCAAAATTTTTGTAAATACGGATGACACTTACGAAGCACTGCATTTAATTGTTTATAAGGTAACAACTGCTTTTCCCTCCAGCAGTACAGATTAACGTGAAAGTAAATCTTCCTTGCACACGAGTGAGTGTGCCTGCCTACACACCTCTTAAATATTTCTCAGGACAGATGCTGAAAGTTCTCCTTGTTGTAAAACTCAAAATGGGTGCTTCTCTGGAACAGTGGGTTTATTTTCAGCTCCTTTTCAGTGCTTTTCTTTTCTTTTTTTTTTTTTAAGGTTTTATTTATTTATCTGAGAGAGAGAATGGGAGACAGAGAGCATGAGAGGGGGAGGGTGAGAGGGAGAAGCAGACCCCCTGCTGAGCGGGGAGCCCGATGTGGGACTCGATCCCGGGACTCCAGGATCATGACCTGAGCCGAAGGCAGTCGCTTAACCAACTGAGCCACCCAGGTGCCCCCTCAGTGCTTTTCTTATTAGTGTAAGAATCACTGTCGGACCCTGTCTGAGGCTGTGACTCAGAAGCCTTTGAAGCCCCATGGGCCTCACACATCAGAGGCCAGCAAAGATGGCGGTGCCTCGTCGTTAGATGCCTTCCGGTGCAGGGCTGTGGCCACACTTCAGTGAGTTCTGCTTTCTCGGATTGGAAAGCACGGGCTTGCTGATTCTGTAACGGTAGTCCAGTCATAGCTCAGATATGTTAGGTTGGGTTTTCTAAAGGTGGTTTTGGGTTCAAGAAAGAAGGCTGATAAGCATGTGTGTTTATCTTCTTCCCCACCTGAGAGTATAGTTATGTTTTAATTTGTAAAGGCCTAGAAATGGTGGTGTGAGAGCACAGGGTGGAGGTGAACATCAGAGTGGAGGGATCCTTCTCTCCCTGGAAGGCAGGAAGGGGGTGTAAGTGGGGTGCTGATGAAGTCCGGCCAAGGACGTGAGTGGAGGAGGTGCACTGAGGCAAGAGCCCACATGCCCCCACAGAAACCCAGAGAAGCTCCTGGTTTGGAGACAGCACCTAAGGAGTCAGGAGTGGGAGGTGAGCTTGGAAGGGAGGGGAGTAAGTGAAGTGTTGTATATAAACCAGCCAGCCACCCCTTTTCCCATCCTTAAACACACATAGGCAACTGAGCGTGTATCCCTGGGTAAAAGTCAAAGGTCCTTTTTTGTTTTTTTTCCTAGGATCATGACCTGAGCCAAAGGCAGACATTTTCAGGCGCCTCTCAAGGGTCCTTTTAAAGAAAAACAATCTGGGGGATGCCTGGGTGGCTCAGTCGTTAAGCGTCTGCCTTCCGCTTGGGTCGTGATCCCAGGGTGCTGGGATCAAGCCCCACATCGGGCTCCCTGCTCATCGGGAAGCCTGCTTCTCCCTCTCCCACTCCCCCTGCTTGTGTTGCCTCTCTCGCTGTGTCTCTCTCTAATAAATAAAATCTTAAAAAAAAAAAAAAAAAAATCTGGGGAGCCCTACGTGGCTAGTGTGGATGTGAACACCTGAGAAAAGCGGTGATTTAGGTGCCCGTGTAACTGCTGCCCTCGTCCTGCCCCAGAGCAGAGCCTCCTTCCCTGGTCAGCCACGCACTCCCTCATCCTTTAGTGTGCTTAGAAAAACAAAGCTGTAGATCTTGAACGAAACAAAAATGACTTTGAGAACAGAGAGAACTTGTAAAAATTAACATCCGCAGAGATTAGAGAAGTGTATCTATAAAACTGAAACAGGACATGAAAGACTCAGGGCTAGAGTAAACTTAGGTTAATTGAAAACATAATTCTTAAAATTATTTATTGGGGCAAGATACACATAGCATAAAATTTGCCATTTTAACCATTTTTAAGTGTATAGTTTGGTGACATTAAGTACATTCACAGTATTGGACAGACGTCACCACTGTCTGTTTCCAAAACTCTCTGTCTTCACCCCAAATTCTGTACCCATTAAACAATAACCCTTCAGCCCCTGTCCCCTGAAAATATAATTTTTGACAGGAGAACTTCATTAGAAGTGTTAAAGATAAGTTGCCCTGCCTCAAATATAAGATAAAATGACCAGAGATGAAAATCTTGGGTTCAAGAAAGAAGGTATTGGATTATTTCCAATAATATTGTTGGAACTGATAGAGAAAATCATTGAACACTACATCAAAAACTAATGATGTACTATATGTTGGCTAATTGAATTTAAATTAAAAAAATAATTTTTAAGAAAGAAAAAAATTTTTAAATTAAATAAAATATGGAGAAAAGATGGGAGAGAGGGATTTCTACATCTGATTCATAAAAAGTTGAAGAAATTAGTCAAGTGTATTATGAGCACATTTCCCAGATTGAAAAGGCCCACTGAATGTCTCACACAGTGAATCAGAAAGACCCACTCCAATGCACACAGTGGGCAGTTTCAGAAATATAAAGAGAAGAGCCCAGAAGCTTCCAGAAGGAAAATCAGGTCACCTGTAAATAAAACCGGCATTAGCAGCTGTTTCCTTACTGGCAGCAGATGTTAGGTAAAAAGGAAGGAAGACTTTCAAAGTTGAGAGAGAGAGAGAAAGAGTTTTTTAGTGTAGAATTCTTTGCTGAGCTAAACGATCTCATCACAGGTGAGATCGAAGAAAGGTGTATTAATAGTGAAAAGTCTCAGAAAGGTTACCTCATGCATCCATTCTTCGGGTTTGCATGGGGTTGTATATCAGAATCAGTGAGGAAACCAAGAACAAGAATACCTTGGAATCCACAACAGTGGCCGTGACGCAGGAGAACAGTAAGAAGGAGGCTTGAGGTGATACACCTCTGAGTCGGTGACGAAGTTAGCACCTCTGAGGGATTTCCGCAATGGAACAGGAAGGGGGGCTCTGTTCTGGGTGCAGGGGCTCCAGAATAAAAGATGCTGCATTCATAAAATAGTATGGCTGCGAGATTTGATTGAATGTTGGGGCTGCTAAGGAATGCCACAGGAGGAGAGAATTCCAGGGAAGGTGTACAAACAGACGTGTCTGAAAATGAACCGTAACTGGGGTAGGGCAAAGCCCACTTTTCTAGCAAGTTAAAATCATTCTCCTCTGAATGACACGGGGGAATGACTTTGAACCCTAGTGGAAGAAATATCCTGGTACACTCTGTTGTTTATAGGATTTCCTTTTTTGAGTCAATCAATAGGTAGAATTTTAAATGGGATGATGGCATCACAGTTACTTTAAAATGTTCTTTTTTGCAAAACCGCTTTATTGAGATAAAATTCACATACTGTATAGTTAGCCCATTTAATGTATTCAGTTCAGTGGTTTCTCACTGCAAAGTGCAGGAGTCCCCAAGACCACCCTCGCTCCTGACACACAGTGCTAGCTCAGGGGCCCCCAAGACCACCATCAGGCCCAGGAATTCACTAGAGGTGCTCACAGGACTCAGAGAAGCCAGCACGCTCCCAGTTACAGTTTATTACAGCAAAGGGGTGCAGAGGAAAGACGGTCCAGGGAAGAGGCGCACAGGGCAGGATCCGGGAGTCACCAGGCCCAAGCTTCCAGGTGTCCCCTCCCGGTGGAGCTGCACAGACAGCACGGGGCCTGTTTCTTCTAGCGGGGATGTGTGACGTGTGCGGAGACTTATCATCCAGGGAAGCTCTCTCGAGCCTTGATTTCCAGAGTTTTACTGGGTGTTGGCCCCAGCTCTCCAGAGCTCTGCTGATGCCCCGTGGGCTCGGGGCAGAGGGGATGCTGGCCTGTGGTTTTTCTCTCCTCCTGAAGTCGTGGTCTGGTTTTGGTATCAGGCTTCTACTGGCTGCAGGCTAAGTTGGGAAGTGTTTCCTCATCTCCTGTTTTTTGGAAGAGTTTGTGAAGGATTGCTGTTAATTCTTTGAATAATTGGTCACAATGAAGCCATCTACATCTGGGCTTTTCTTTGTTGGAAACCTTCCCATTATGAAAGAGTCTCCGTCCTTGTTCTAGGTCTTATTGTCTATTTCTTCTCTAGTCGGTTTCAGTTGTTTGTGTCTTACTGGGAATTTGTTCTGCTTGTTATTCAGTATGTTCGTATGTAATTTTTCATAGTGTTATAGCCTTAAAATCTTTTTTCCCCCCATAAATCAGTAATGGTGTCTCCTCTTTAATCCCTCATTTTAGTGGTTTGTGTCTCTTCTCTTTTTGACTTGGTCTAGGCAGTCTAGCTAAAGGTTTTTCAATTTTGCTCATCTTTTCAGGGAACCAACTTCTGGTATTATTTTTTTCATATTGATGTTCTGTTCTCTATTTCATTTATTTCAGCTCTGATCTTCATTATATTCTTCCTTCTCTTGCTTTAGGTTTAGTTTACTCTTTTTTTCTAAGGTCTGAGGATGGAAATTTAAGTTCTTGATTTGAGATCTTCCTTCTTTTTAATACTGTATGTGTTAACGGCTCTGAAGTTATAAAGACTGATGCTGTTAATACTCAGATGTAGTGGGTGTTCTTAAACATTCCTCCATTTGCTGTCTGCCCTTTGGCCAGTTTCCCTCTGGAAATTTGAAGTATTGTTTTTTATAATTTTCTTCAATTACGGTGTTTAGACTGAGGAGAATCCGTGGAGCTCCTCATGCTGCCGTTTTGAACGGGCTCCCTAGTCCTCCGTGGATACCTAACTGATCTGTGTCTGGAGTAACTGTGGCATCTGAGATGAGCATGTAGGTAGGGGAGGGGCGAAGGGTAGGACTGTGTGCCAGCTGACAGTCACTGGGGAAGTGGTGGCCTGCAGGGTTCGTCATGCCATTCTGTGTGCTTTTCTGTGTATTGGAAGTTCTTCAAGTTTTTAAACAAGGGCTTGAAAGGCACATTTAAAAAAAACCAACCTGTAAGGAGTCACGCATGCAGATGCCTGCAGGAACCCCGCAGATGGTAGACCTAAGCGCATGGGGCTTCAGTATGGAGTCATGCTGTCAAACACGGCGTCGCTCGAGTCGGAAGGAGGCCCCGGGCCACTCACCTCCACGAGGCAGCACCTCGGAAAGCAGAGCTGGTGGTTTCAGCTGTGCTGGTATCTCAGGAGAGGCTGGAAGTTGGAATGTTCGTAGGAAACTAGCTGGCGTCTAAGTCAGAATTACACAGAAAGAAACACATGCTGGATGGAACTCGCCTGTGAGCCACGAGCGTTGCAGCCTGTTTATAAGCAGGTGATCATTACGATTCACTTACAGAATAATAGTGCAGGTGTGCTTAGGTATGACTGTGTGGAAAGAGAGGTGCAGCTGCCAGAGGTTGAGAGGAGGGTGTGGGGAGAGGTGCAGAGACGGGGGGCGGGGTAAGTGTGCTCGTGTGAAAAGCTGCAATCCAGGAGCTGCTGCCTGAGACTGTGGCGTGAGAACTGGGCCATCGGGGCTGTGGGGTGACCTGTGGGGAAGCTGGAGCGGGTCCAAACAACGGGGAGGAAGAGGGAAGCTGCTGGGGGCTCATTCCTGTCGTGACGTGAGGAGGGACCCCGTGTGACGTCTGAAGGCCGTGGCACTAGAGCCGTAGTATCTACAGCCGTTAAAAGTGGCCGCCTGCAGGAACGGGCCTCGGGAGGAGCTCTGTGGCTTTCCGTCCTGAGGAGGCCGTGTGTTCTGTGTGACTGTTTCACCACCATGCGGTGTATACCATATACAGTGATACATTCAAACGTGTCTGGTTGTTGGATTTATGGTCTTGGTTGCTGTAGCCAGTGTCCCAACAGCAACGTTCACTATCATGAAAGGGGAGACAAGGGGACATTAATCTGCTGGGGGCTTTTTAACTGCGTTCATGGAAATTTTCAAACATACACAAAAAGAGAGACTAGAAGAATGAATCCCCAGGCGCCCAGCACACAGCTTAATTTAATTAACATGCTGACCTTTCATCTGTTTTCCCTGTACTTTTTTTTTGCTATAACATGTTAGATCATGTCATTTCACTCGTAAATGCTTCAATTTGCATCTCTAATAAGGGCATCTGTTTCCACCTAACCACCATGTTATTAGCACACCTGGCAAAATAAACACTTTCCTTAATGTTCTGTGCTCTCCAGTCCATATCCAGATTTCTCCAGTTGACTAAAAAATATCTTGACCAAGTGATTCAAGTCAAGATTCAAACAAGGCCACTGCATTGGGTCATCGAATTTCTTTTTTGTGCCGTTTTGTAATCTTTGGTTTGTTTTCTCTTCCCAGGCCATGAGTGCAGCTGTGTGCTTTATGATTGATGGTAGGTACACACCTGTATCTGACTTCAGCCCGAGCAGATAAGCCTTTTCTCTTTAACCTTGCTGTGTTCTATCCCTAAACAATAAACATGTTGTCATAGACGCTCTGTGAAGCACAGCTCCCCTCTGTGATCCCTGCCAGGGAACTAGCTCTTCCTCGTATTTTTGACGTCCTGGCCTACCTGCTTCCTAGCGGTGGGCCCTGGGCACCTTTCTGTGCCTCCCTGCCTGTTAAGTGATAATAAGAGTACCTTTATCAAAGGGGGTTTAGGGGGTTAAATGGGGTCGTGTTTGTAAAGGACCAGAGAGCAGCTGGGCCCTGAATGCTGTGTGCTGTGCGTTAAATATTTGACCTTCTTCGGTCTACTGGGGGTAGCCAGCCAATTTACCAGCCCACGGGGTGTGCTTAAATTGATATGCACAATGAGATAGGTCTTCGACTCTTTTACACCTTAAATATAACTTTGACCCTTCTGTTTCTCTTCTCTTTGGGAGGGGAGGGAGAGCCAGTCATTTAATTGTTTTATTTTCCTGATCAGTAAAGTTTTCATTGGAATACTGTAATTAAGACTGTTAGATGAATATTGACCTTTTCGACACAAAGAATTCTAAAACTTACTGGTATTTTTTAAATTACTCATTAGCCTCTGTACAGCCCACGTTGGATTTTTGCCGAAGACTGGACAGCGTTGTTGGGCCCCAGCTCACAGTGCTGGCATCTGACATTTGTGAGCAGTTTAACATCAACAAAAGAATGTCTGGGTTTGTACTTTGCTTCATGTTTACTTTCTGGCATTTAACTGGTTTGGGAAGAAGAAGGGTAGTTTTTACTTAAGAATATGGATGGTAATATCATTTGTGTTTTCTCTGAAGCCAGAGAACAAACGTGCAGTTCAGGCCTGTCTGAAAAGCTCCCTGGGGAACTGTTCCCTGCGCTTTGCTGCTCCATGATGATGGTGGGGCTGGGTCTTCTGCGAATACCTTCCCTCAGCTCTCCCCTGACGGTGGCGTAAACGAATGGGGTGGGGTGTGCTAGCCGTGCCTGTGGGCTGGACCTCGTGAGCACCACCTCACATCCCACTTGACCACCAGCCCAGACTGTAAAATTCACACCGGCAGTGGTAATCAGCAGGGCTTGGGCCTCGTGTAGACGGAAAGTACTTTGCCTCTTGTGCATACATGTAGGGGGGAAAGTTAGCTATGATGTTGGCCTTTAGGGCCTTGGGCTGGAATCTGGTGCCTTGAAGGACTGTAGCTCGAGTAGTGTATCAGGAGACTCAGGTTAAACTCATTTTGGTTCTAAGAACACTGGGAAGTCATTGAACCTCTTTCTACTCTCTTCTCAATGTAGTCATGTTATAAAGATTAAGCGAGCACGTGGGAAGTACTTTGAGAAACAAAAGCCCTCTTTATATGGACTTCTTGTATGTTTGAGAAGTTACTAACGTGTATGAATTTATGTATAACCTGTGTTTGTAGTGATCCCATGCTGTGCCTTTATGGTCTTCCAGAAGCACCAGCCTGTAAAGAGGTCACACACAGGGTCCAGGTGATAGTACGTGTAGGTTCTGTATCTGCGTGTGGATTGTTACTGTCAACAGCTTACTTCGCATTAGAAAAGATAAGGCCAAGAAATGAACGTGCCTGACCGCTTTCCCTCTCGAGGTTTAATTTTTTCCAATTCAATTTAATTAACATATAGTGTATTATTAGTTTCAGAGGTGGAATTTAGTGAATCATCAGTTGCATGTAACACCCAGTGCTCATTCCATCAAGTGCCCTCCTTAATGCCCATCCCCCAGCTACCCCATCCCCCCCCACCTCCCCTCCAGCAACCCTCAGTTTGTTTCCTAGAGTTCAGCATCTCTTATGGTTTGTCTCTTGAGGTTTAATTTTTTCACCATGAAACTGTCAGATTTTTCTGAAGGAAACATAAGTGAGTCAGATCTGTTGGGTATCATGCAAATTATAAACTGCTGAGTGGAGAGAGAGAAGGTGTAGTTCCCTGCTTTCCCCAAACCCCCCCTCCCCTCCCGGGAGATTGCTGGACATGTTAACTGTTCTGCCTGTGCGTTCCGTAGATGTGACGGATTTTAATTAACTCATCAGTGAGTATCTGAGCAAGTCTTGCTTGTCAGGGACCTTCTATTCTGCAAAGGTCAACTTTCCTTGGGATTGTACGGAGGTCATGTCACCTATTTTTCATTTTTCACTTTGGTTTTATTGGTTTTTATAACATACAAGTTTGGGATTTATATAGTCCATCTTATTAGTCACTTCCTTTAGATTTCTCCCTTCGGTGTCATACTTGTGGCTTTCTACCCTGATATAAAAATAGGTTATTTTTATCTCTGGTACTTTTATGGTTTTATCTTCCCATGTTTCAATCTTTAATTCACCTGGAATTTTCAGGGGCTAGAGGAAGGGCTCTCAGATTTTTTCCCCAAATCAATAGTTTGAAGAAAGGAGAGGGCCATGGACATTAACAGTCTAATTTCATTAGAAAGCAGTTTTCTCTCCAATATTTTATTATGGAAATTTCCAAACACAGGAAGGTGGAAAAAATGACGCCGTGAACACACACACAGCCCCCCACTTAGATTCGACAGTTAACCGTTTGCTGTGTATGGTCTAGCACAGCTCCGTCTATCGCAGGGGACAGGTTTTGACTGTTAACAGAACTGCGTAGTATCCGTGGCCCCTGGGAGACGCGCACCTGGAAAACTCGATGGTCGAACACACTAAACTTAGGGCAGAACAGAGACCCTAGAGGCATAGTTGTTTTTGTCTTTGAAAGTTGACCTTAGGGCGCGCCTGGGTGGCTCAGTCGCTAAGAGTCTGCTTCTCCCTCGGCCCCTCCCCCTGCTTGTGTTCCTTCTCTCGCTGTTTCTCTCTGTCAAATATATAAATAAAATCTTAAAAAAAAAAAAAAAAGAAAAAAAGCTGACCTTAGGGTTGCTCTCGACGCATCTGAGATTTTATACGTTGTAAGGGGCTCTCGCTTGCCAGGCTGTTAAGTATCAGCTGACTAGAGGAAAATGCTCTGAATTCAGTACAAAAGATAATGTGCTTTTCTTCTGGAAATCCTGACCCAGATCAAACCATTTTACACGCTAGTCCTAGGACCTCCAAGACTCATCCCAGCTCCTCCCGGCATTGCCGAAGGGTGAGGGGTGCTGACGAGGCAGCCAGCTGTCCCCGTCCTGACCCCAGAGGTCAACGCCAGGTGCCCCGCTGTTCTGTCAGGCTTAGTCCTCGGGGCAGAGCAGCCATAGCGCTGGCTCAGGGCGAGAGGTTTCGTGTTGAATCCATACTCTTAAGCTGCAGTTCTTTTATTTATTTATTTATTTTTTTTACAGATTTTATTTATTTATTTGTCAGAGAGCACAAGTAGGCAGAGAGGCAGGCAGAGGGAGAGGGAGAAGCAGGCTCCCCGCTGAGCAGAGAGCCCGACACGGGCCTCGATCCCAGAACCCTGGGATCATGACCTGAGCCGAAGGCAGCCACTTA
Source organism: Mirounga angustirostris (assembly GCF_029215605.1). Classification (NCBI taxonomy): domain Eukaryota; kingdom Metazoa; phylum Chordata; class Mammalia; order Carnivora; family Phocidae; genus Mirounga; species Mirounga angustirostris. The sequence continues at coordinate 175,259,480 of NW_026991713.1, forward strand.
ACCAACTGAGTCACCAAGGCGCCCCAAGCTGCAGTTCTTTTAATGTTCCTTAGAAAATTGAGGTCACCCCTTTAAAGAATGGCATGAAGTAGGTTTGTTTGGTATTTGGTTTCTATTACTTGTGTGACACCTTGATTTTTTTCTACTCAAGGACTTGGTTTAAGTATTTAAAAAAATTTTTTTAGAGAGTAATTTATGTCCTTAATTTTAATTTCTATTTTTTTAAAACATTTTTTTTGAGAGAGAGAGCAGGAGCAGGGGGGAGAGAAAGAAGCAGACTTTCCGCTGAGCAGGGAGCCCAACATGGGGCTCGATCCCAGGACCCTGAGATCATGACCTGAGCCAAAGGCAGACGCTTAACCGACCGAGCCAGCCAGGCATCCCCTATGTCCTTAATTTTTAAATTCAGAAATATAAATATTGGAAATCTTCTCTCATTTAGCTTGTATGTTTTTAGACTTGTACACATAGGAAAACTGACATATACACAGTGTTCTTTACGGATGGGCTTTTTAAACCATGTCATGTTGTAAATCTGTAGCTTTTAAAAAGTATATGGCATGAACATCATTTTAAACCAATAAATATGGATCTGCCTCTTCTCTTTCAGGGTTTCATGTTACTTAATTGGATAGATGAGCTCTGTTTGTTGAATCCTTGTTGCATTTGATGGGTGGTCTGGTTCTGGCTGCTAGCATTAAAACAGCTCTGTATTAAACCATCTGGTGCATACGTGTACTCATCCTGTTCGTAGATATCCCTGGCATGGAGTTCTGGGGCAGAAGGAATGCGCAGTGACAGTGGGTCACCTCCCACAGGGGCCACCAGCACTCATGCACTGTGCTGTGTCAGACGCCCACTAGGTGACACGGAGGTTGGCATTTCTGTCTCCCACGAACCGCCTGTCCATGTCCATTGGCTCTTCCTGCTCCAGTGCTTTATATCTTTGCTTTTACATCTGTGCTTTTCAGTCATACCACGTATTTTTTTGAGTTTGGTTTTACTATTTTTGATAACATGTCTGGGATTTGTATGTAGTCCATTTCATTGGGCATTTCCTTTAGATTTCTCTCTTCACTGGCCTACTTGCAGCCTTCTATCCCAATATCATTTTTAAAATGCCATTATCGTCTGTGGTACTTGTATGGTTTTATCTTGTGTCTCAGTCTAATTCACCTGGAATTTTTAAGGGCTAGGAGAAGGGCCCTAATTTAAGACTTTTCCCCCCAAATTGATCGTTTTCTGAATTCGAGACATTTGTTTCTGTTTCTTTCACATATTCCTACTCACTAGCCACTTTGAGTGCTAAAATTTGGAAAGGTGTGAGGAGGAGAAGGAGGTACAAAGTTACCGGAAAAGGAGACTCTTTCCTGTGAGCAGTTCTTCTAATCCGTTTTTATCATTTTGAATACATTTGTAAACCAGCCCAGTTCCTTAGGAGGTTGACAGCGCTAGGATTCCTAGTGAGGAGCGCACCCACTGACAGCAGGTTGCTGACAATGAGACTCAGGACGGGATGCCAGGCAGGAGGGAAGCGAGAAGGGATGGGTTGGCCCGGCTGGCGTCCAGAGGGGGTGCAGGGGGAGCAGGAGTGGGGAAGCCTTCCTTCCAGGGCAGAGTTCACGTGCATATTCCAAGGGCTCAGCTGTGCCCCACGTCCTGATTACCCTAGACATGCAAAGGAACAGAGCTGTCCTGTGTAACTCCTAAATTAAGAGCAGTTTTCCTTTTTTACAATCTACACATCGGTCAATTCAGAATCTAGTTTTTTAGTTCGGTTTGTTAAGTGAGGAATAGCCGTCCTCACCTAGAAACCACGTGTCTGGCAACCTGAGCCATCTGGAACGAGGCCCAGAACAAGGAAAACCACCAGATGGTTTCGGTGCTCCCAGCCAGCCATTGACGTCCACAGGGAAACTCCACAAGCAGTCAAGCACCTGCTAAACATCTGCTGATTTCCTCCACCGGTTCAGAGCCTTTCCTGGCGTGCTCTTAAAGTTTGGATGGGCTTTCACATACCTGGTCCTTAAACACTGAAATCTCTGGCAGCTCAGTAAAACTGAAGCTGTTTACTCATGGGAGACCTCCCTGTGACTCTGCCAATCACAGATCCTTGGGTTTTCAGCCAGTTGTAGAAGAAAGAGTCAAAGGGATGCGAAGAAAGGGTTGACAGAGAACAGAAAATCCTCTCTAAAAACAACCACTTAAGACAGGCCCCACCTTTCCATGTTCTTTGAGGATATCGTTACTGTGCTATGATATTTTTAAACCAAACTTTGCAACAGATTGTCAAGAGGAATTCTGCATTTCCCTGTGTTCAGTGTATCTTATATTGACGTAGGTAACTGTATTTAGCATGTTCTTTTTTTAAGAAGGCAAGAAATTTGCATTTCTGTGTTTAGGAAAAAAAAACACTTTGGTGTTTAAAAGGAGTCTTTTCGCTCTTTGGAAGAGATACCAGGTGAATGTGGCGGCTGCTCCTTCAAAACTAGCACAGCGTTCGTTAGATGTTTCTTTCGATAGAACTAAAAGCCTGTAGGATGGATGTTATCCTTGCTGTTTTTATTGTGAGCTTGTCTCTCGTTTTTCTTTTATTAAGAGGACAAGTTAACAGGGAAAAAGCAAGTAGCAATTTTTCTATTCCTGTTTTTACGTTATCCTTGTGGAAGGCGGAGTAGAAAGAGGCCACGTTGGTCCCTGTTGTAACTGCTGCATAGCATTTGCTCATGTAAATTTCCATCGTGGGTACAAAAGAAATAATTTAGATCTTCTTAGAAGAGTATTTTACATATTCTAAGTGAGGGAAAGAGAGAGGCCACAGAGAATGTTTTGGGGTGAAACGGAACAGCCAGGACTGGAAGCCTGATTGTGGCTGGGTAGAAGTTTGTCTGCCTGGACAGCAAAATTCCCAACTCTTTCCACATGTCTTTGAAATGTTCCGTCCTCCCAGTGTTTCTCGTAGTTATACTTGCTTTTCTTAGTTTTAGGGGCCTACTTAAAAACATATTCTGGTTTTGTTACGAATTCTCTTTTCATTTTCCTGGACACTAAGCCATCCACATTCTTTCTTTGCCTAGATGTAAAGTATTACAGTAGTAACCCACTTTTCCAGAGGTCGGATTTCCGGCACCCTCAGCCCACCAGAACATGGCTGCTAACCCAGAAGTAAGCAGAGAAGGCTTCTGAGCCCCCCAGTGGCAGGGCTGCTCAGACTGTCACCACACCCGAGTGTAACTGAAGTAAGGGTGCAGTGAGCAGGGAGGGCGGGAGGCCCCGGGAGCTGTGTCCTCGCTGTCGGAGGGGCTCCCTCAGGAGCCCAGACTTGGACCTGGGAGACAGTGTGGTAGCCTTGGCCAGTCGTTTCAAATAGTAAAAGATGTATTCCAATTAAAATATTCATTACGCTTCAGCAGAAAAGCCTAATACGCCTTAGAACGGTCTCCCTCTAGGGTGGTGAAAGCTTTGTTACAGAAGTAAGCTTCAGTTCTGTGGTGGATGATATACAGGGAGCGCATTCGTTCCCCAGCACCGTGGGATAAGGGAGCCGTTACTCCCCTAGAACGGGACGGCAAACAGCTTCTGCAAAGGGCCACATCATACGCATTTCAGATTTTGTGGGCTGTGTAGGTCGCAAATACTCAACTGTCGCTGAAGCGTGGAAGTGGCCAAAGACGGTACGTGAACATACAGGTGTGGCTGTGTGCCGCTAAAGCGTTGTTTAGGAAAAAGGCCACGGTTGGCCCCAGGGCCTCTAATTGTTTGCTGACGCCTCTGCTAGAAGACAGGTGGCCTGTGTGTAGTTTGCACTTTTTTAAAAAATTCAAAACGCGGAGACTAGTCAAGTGATTGCCATTTCTAAAGCACTATTATGGAGAAAATCATCACAAAAATGCTTATAATACTGGTTTTTCAAAAAAAGATAAACTTCACCTATCTGGAAAATTCCATCATATTGATCACGGTTATCAAGTAAGTTACTAGTGAACAAAGAGCCTATTACATCTTAACTGAGATTCTTGATTTGAAGGCCCAGCGATCGAAAATACAAGGCCTTAGCCACATGGATTTAAGGTTTTAACAATGTAGTGCTGTTGTTTGGATAATTATTCTTTGAGAATGTTACCATTTTAATGACATGTTTTCACAGGTCTGAAAAAGAACCCCAGTTTAAGTTTATCTACTTCAACCATATGAATTTAGCTGAGAAAAGTACAATTCACATGAGGAAAACACCTAGTGTGTCACTTACATCCGTGCATCCGGATTTAATGAAGATTCTGGGTGACATCAACAGTGATTTTACTAGGTAATTCTAACAACTTCTCAACTTAGGTGTTCCCTTTCTAAGGAGAGAAGAGGCATTGAAGGAATCCTCTTCAAAGGAGTGGCCCCGAGCCGCCTCAGAGGGCCACCCTTCCAAGGAGATCAGGAGGCCCCGAAGTCACTGGTCACTTGCACGTGACTCCCCACACTTTTCAAGTGACTGGTTTCCAGTTTCTGGTCTTAGCATGTGTGTGTCTTTCACGCTGTAGCTAACCCTATAACAAACTGTTGAATTTTGGAACTCGTGTCTTGCAGAGTGGATGAGGACGAAGAAGTCATTGTGAAGGCAATGAGCGATTACTGGGTTGTCGGGAAGAAGTCTGACCAGCGGGAGCTGTATGTTATTCTGAATCAAAAAAACGCAAACCTGATTGAAGTCAATGGTAAATAGGCTTTGGTACTTGAGCAGAACGTGAGTGCTGTCCATTCAGTGTGCCGGGAAACCTGCTAGAGAGTGAGTCACGACTGGGGGGATGTTGAGCAGATGCCTGTTGCTTAAAGGAAACCACGGTTTGATCCATTCTGTGTTCTTCTGTAGCACCGTGCCTTGAAAAAGTACATGAAAAACTTCCCTGTGTTACAGGAGACCTGGCAGTGCCTGAAGGAAAATTTTCTGTAATGCTAAAAGGAAAAAAAAATCCCATGGCTTTATTCACCGTGTATAAAAATGTCCACTTTTATTCCCGGTGATAAAGAGCCATCCCGAGGCAGAGCTGTCAGGTTCACTGCACGGGTTACAGCCCTCTGTCGGTGGCTGAGCCGACCAGTAGCGCGGGACCTCCCGCCCGCCTTCCAGTTGTCTGGTCCCGAGCGCACTGTGGTTCCAGGGATCGCCTCGGCTGATCCTGACAGCTGCTTGTGCTGGGGAGGGTGGTGTCCCCTTCACTGCCTCGGGCTCTCCTGCTGCTCCGCTTGAGCGGGACGGTGGGGCACTGCTCTACGTAGGAGAAAAGTTAGGTGTGTGGTTTTGTTTTCTGCACAAATCTGCTAGGACGCAGTACATTTTTCTCTTACTAGTACTTGTAGCAAGAGTCGTGTGCATTAGAAACAGCAGTGAATGCACCCAGCGCAGGGGGAATGGAGTCATGATGGTGCCGCCCCCGGGGGAGCACTTGAACCGCGGCCCGGGTGGCAGCTAGGGTTCCTGGAGGGTTGTACCTGATTGTCAGCGTTTTAGAAGTTGCACTCCAGTCCCCCAGCCCGTGGGTGTGTCAGGCGCTTGCGCCTCCCCCGGCCCTGAGGAGCACTGAGGTCTCGGGGCACTCAAAGCTTTTGTTGTCCTTTCTCTTGATTGATGAACATTTCTGACCTAGGCCTCGGAGCTTCAAGGTCAGTAAATGCAGACATTTATTCCCAACTCTATTCCAGAAGAGTTTAAAGTACTAACGTATATCCTATAACCTTTTAAGTGAAAACCTCAGTTTCTCACTCCCGTTTTCTGCCTTTTTTTTTTTTTTTTTTTTTTTTGCAGAAGAGGTAAAGAAACTTTGTGCAACGCAGTTCAATAACATATTCTTCTTGGATTGACCCGTAATGACTCGCCGAAACATCTTTTAAAAAACAGCTCAGCAGGCATTTTGTTTACCGCTGCAGGTTCTCGGTCATATTATTGACTGAATTAATGACAATAGTAAAGCAATACTTGCTTTGAAGAATCAAATTTCTACTCAGTCCGATGATCCGCTGGGGTTTTTAGATTTTAAATATTTATGTGGAAATAATTAAAGGTAGTCGGCTACATCTCTTTCATTCAATTCTTTTGACATTATGTGAATATTTTATTGGAAAATAAGACAAATAAATTGTTAAGGTTTTTAAAATTCTGGTTTGGCTTTGAGTCTCTCACCTGTTGCTTGCTTGTGGACCACTCCGCTCAGAGGGCCCCTGGCTCGTCCTTGGGGATATTCTAGCAGCTAGAGCTTCTCGGAGTTCGGGTCCCTTCCCTGGTCACTAGATCTGTGGTAGCGAACCCAGAGCATTTGGCCAAAGTAATTGCTAGACTTGGTTTTTCTCTTGAGTACGAATGTGATTTTTAGACCACGTATAATACAAAGGACTGAATGGAAGTGCCCCAGTGTGGTCTAAACGGCAAGCATTCTTCATTTGTCGTGTAGAACCCCCAAGTGGCCACAGCTGCTTAAGGTGTCCTCACAGCTGAGATGTAGCCTGGCTGGAATTTTTGTTGCCGTTCTCATGTCTTATGTAACTTAGCCTTTCCATTATGAAATCATGAATCACTCTTCACCCATGAGTTACCTGAGACTGTGTCTCTTTCTGGCAATAGAAGGCATTCGGTATCATCGATTCATTGCTGACTTATTAATTGCAGCACAATTAGATCATGGTCTTGGATGTATCCTTTGAAGTTGTACTTTTCAACCTAAAATGCAGTCAGTGTTTATTCTCTATTGCAGTCCTGTTTCTGTGTTCAAACTTTTCAGTTTCCTTGCTTATCCTTACTAAATGTTTGTCTTTTTGATCTGCTTCCTCCCTATAATTCTGCCAGCTTTTGCAAGGCCAAGATGTAAGACGTTTATGAATAATCCATCTTTTGAGGGGTTGGTCCTTTTATCATTATTTCTGGGTTTATCCCTGTTCAGTTGTTTGCTTTATATTGTTCTTTATTTTTTTTAGAGAGAATGAACAGGCAAGGGGGTGGAGGAGCAGAAGGAGAGAGAGAATTTTTTTTTTTTTTTTAAGATTTTATTTATTTATCTGACAGAGACACAGCGAGAGAGGGAACACAAGCAGGGGGAGCGGGAGAGGGAGAAGCAGGCTTCCCGCCGAGCAGGGAGCCCGATGCAGGGCTCGATCCCATGACTCTGGGATCATGACCTGAGCCGAAGGCAGACGCCCAACGACTGAGCCACCCAGGCGCCCCAAGAGAGAGAGAATCTTAAGCAGGCTCCACACTCAGCACAGATTCTGACACCAGGCTTGATCTCACGACCCTGAGATCATGACCTGAGTCACCCTGGCGCCTCTAAATTCTGTTCTAATATTGCTTACGATTCAAGTTATCTCAACTAGATTTTCCTAGTACATCTTTTTTCATATTTTACTTTCATCCTTTGGTTTTAAGAGGTTTCCCTTGTAAAGAGTAACAGTGAAGTGAATTTCGATTTTGAACTCAGTCTAATTATCTGGGGGCCTGGGTGGAGGAAGAGGGGAGTTGAACCTGCTCACAATGGTGAGGTGTATTGGCACTTTCCCCACCATCTTTGGTGATTTCAGTTTCCAGCCTTTTTCTTTGTCGTTTTCCCTTTCCCCAGCTTCATGTTGGATGATCGTTTCCTTCCTTCCACTAGTTTGGAAGCTGTAGATTGTATTTTCTTGCTTTTGGTGGTTACCCTTAAATTTAACACAAATTAGCATAACATTTTCTAACACAGACTTAAAGTTTCACTTACTGCTGGCTGCACACCTATTCCTCAGCCTTTCTGTCTTGGCCTTTTGTCCCTGCAGTTTTTGCAGTGCTGGGGAACTGGTGGGAGCAGGGAAGGAGTGGATACAAGGCAGCACGTGAGGACAGGTACAATTTGGATACAGGGTGGTGACGGGCATAGGAGGTGGTCCAGGCTCTGGCAGGGAGCCCTGAAGAAATGTTTAAATAAATCTGTCCACCACCGACGGTCTTCTGATGAGTTTTAACAGATTCTAAACTTCATCTCCAATACTGTACTTTGAAAATAGCACACGGGTATTAAATGCATGTGCCTTCAATATATATATATTTTTTTTTAATTATTCAGCTCCGTTTTCAAAATGCAGGCATTTCTGTGATTCAGCCACATAAGAAACATGAAACGCAGTGGCCCAGGCAGTGGTATTTCAAAGACACTATGACAAGAAGTAAGACACAATTTTATTGGTCAGGAAATGTGTTACCATGCTTCCATTGTAAGCTCCTTTTACATCTGCTTGTTCTTGGGGCTCGTTTCCAAACCCAGTAACTTCTACTTTTTCTTTTTCTTACTTATGACGGGCTTGCTGGATTGGGACACTGCCGTGTCCTCTTTAGGGGGGCTCAGTGTGAAACTTGAGGATGGGGCATCCTCCGGTTCCTTGAGCACAGTGATGTCGACATCATAGTCTGGTCTTCTGGCCTCTTCCTCTCTCAAGGTGTTCAGCCTAACACAAGAAGCAAACACAGGAAGGTACCTTTGATTTTTCTTTGCAATTTCAAAACCAGTTTTATGCTGTATTATGTTTATGCCTAGTAGGCCATACCTAGATTTCAGTAGTTTTTGTAAGCAGAACTGTAAATTGTCCTCAGTTTGCCTGAAATATAAAGTGATGCCATGTCTAGACAGTCCAGAAGAAAATTTTCATGTATCTAAAGTGATTTTTGAACCATTTTCCTCTGTAGCAACTTAACAGCTAGTGAGTGGCCTTTTAAAATATTCTTGTGGTCTTTGCCCGTAAGTATAGTTTAATGCTTTCTTCAACAGACCAACAGGCTTGACGTGTGCTTTGCAAAGAGCAGGCTTTAGCACTCTGGCCAGATGTGACTGCACAGTTCTCAGCCATGGTTCTAGAAAGGTAGGCGAACGGCAGGTAGTGGGTGCTCACCATGTGCCAGGCACCGTTCCAGACACTTTACAGCATCAGCTCACTAAATCCTCACAACAGCCTGATGGGGGATTATCTGCACTTACAGATGGGGACACCAAAGCACAGTGAGTGGTCCTTGCCCAGGGCCACCGACCTGTCAAGGGGCGGGGTTGGGATCTGAACCCGGTCGCCTAGCGCTGGGGCCGCTCAGCTGCTGCGGGGCCTCGCCTCTCTGTGCGTGCTTTGGGGCCCAGATGTTCTCACCACCTGAGAGAACCGGTGGTCACAGGCAGGATCCTTCTGACAATTCCAGGTTCTCGGAGGAGCTGCCTCCTTTAGGAATTTGTATACTTTTAATGAAAGCATTTGGTCCACAGAGATGGGAAGGAAAGATGGAGGAGAGGAGCTGAGAGGTTCTGTAAGGTTACCTTGCTTCCAACTCATTGTTTTCGAGTTTCCTCTGGTGGGCCGTGGCCGCGTGATGCAGCCTGTCCTCCCTTATTTTCTCCTTGAGGATTTCTTCACGTTTATGTGCAGGGAACAGTATATTCATGAAAAAGATATACATACTCGTGACCCACACAGCAAGTTTCTCTTTTTGTTCGTCCTTGGATTTTTCTTTTCTCTCTGGAAGAAAGTTTAAAATGAGCATGAATACAATTCCAGTTCTGCCACTTCCCACGATGCCTGAGCATCCTCATCCCCTGTGAGAGGGGATGATGCTGTGCTTCCCCCAAGCCTTGGGAGGGGTAAGGTAACCACAAAGTGCTTCACTGCCTACCTGGAACAAGGCAAGTGTCAGTAGACCAGAGCTACGATTGTCAACATGTTGAGTCTCCTGGTATTTTTTTCTAAATGGATAAGTATTTTGGTTTTCTAAAATTAAAACTATGGAAAATTTGCATCTTCCATGTTTCACAGGGGAAAAAAAAACCCTTGGTTTTTGCATGCATTGTCTTTAAAGGCAGTTTTCATTAAGAAAATAATGTAAGAAGATTTTTTTAAAAGATTTAGAGACTGCAAGTAGGGGGAAGGGGAGAGGGAGAGAATCTCAAGCCGACTCTGCACTGAGCACAGAGCTCCATGTGGGACTCGATCTCCCAACCCTGAGATCATGACCTGAGCCAAAACCAGGAGTCAGACGTTCAACTGTCTGAGCTACCCAGGTGCCCCATGAAAGAAGATTTTTAACTAACTCTTCATTGGTGAGAGTTGCTTCACATCTACTAGGGCCAACAGATAGCCACTGTGGAATATGTTTAAATAGCTGATTCTGGGAAGATAATGCTTTGGACTGTTCTGTAATACCAGTAAGCTCTGAGATCTCTCAAGACAACAAGTGTTTTTAGACTGTCTCTAGCGTGGGCTACTCTGCTGTGTGAGGGCTGGGCTGGGTGAGGAGTGTGGGGATGGGCACAATGGAAAGGTAAGGTCCTGTGAATAGTCCAGCTTCCCATCCCAGGAGCCACTGTGGCGAGCACAGAGTGGAACACTAATAGGAAGAACCTCGATACCAATGCCCAATTTTACAGAGACTGAGGGAAGCCTTCATCGGCACTTCCCACAGGAGTTCCTAGGTTCTAGAACATCAGTATAATCCGTGGCGGGCCTAGCCTTGGGAGAATGTTGTGCATGGAAGTAACTGATGAAGAACAACTCACTGGGATTGTTGACCCTCTTCCAGGCTCTGGGCACCATGTCACCGGGCAGGCCCAGCCTCTGCTTCAGAAGTAGCAGGGTGCAGTAGTTAAGAGCACAGACATGAGCCAAACAAGTTAGAGTCAAGGCTCAGCTCTGCCACTTACTAGCTCTACGATCTACAAGTGAATATCTGTGCCTGGTTTCCTCTTCTGCAAAAAGGGAACCATCGAGGACCCATGTCACAGAGGTGGTATGAAGGTTAGATGATTTAATAGTGGTTTTCCCACAAGCCATGTTTGCCAAAACAAATTATTATAAAAGATGATGCACCAGGAAAAAATATCTGCCAAATAGATAAATAATGACTTGTATCCAGGTTACATAAATAACTCAATGAGACAACCCAATAAAAAAAATTTAAACACACCACTAAGTGTTGGCCAGGACATGGAAAGACCAGATCTTCTCATACATTACTGATGGCAGATAGAATGGTATGGCCAATTAGGGAAACAGCCTGGCTAGTTACATCACACAACAATTCCACTGCTAGATATCTATCCAAGAAAAGTGAAAATATGTCCACCATGCCTTGACGCCAGTTTTCACTATTCGTGATAGCCCAAAGTGGAAACAGCCCGGCTGTCCATCCCAACCGATGAAGAGATTAAATGTGGTTTATTCATACAATGGAACACTACTCAGCTATGCAAAGGAACAAAATACTAAGACCTGTTACAGCATGAATGAATCCCAAAGTAATTACAAGTGAAAGAGAGATACAATGGACACAATTCCATTTATATGAAATGTCCAAGAAGAGCAAATGCATAAGGAGAGAAAGTAGGTCATTGGTACCAGCCGCCCCACAACACCTGATGCCCCTCACCCATGTAACATTAGTGGGAGTGAGCCCTCACAGCATGTGGGCCAGGGAGAGACCACAAACTTGAGTTTTAGCACCCACCTTGGGAAAGCAAAAGGGAGGCTGCCAGCACTCAGCCTGGTATATCACAGGATCGAGAGAAGGTGCGTGGGCTTAAGAATTCTGCCACAAAAGGGACCAAGAAATGTTGAACAGGTGTATCCTCAGGTGGTCTGAGAAAGCTTCAGAATCCCTAGCAACGCCGAAGGAAGGTTTTGTTAGTGGAGACTTCAGGGGCAAAGATAGCAACACAAGACTTCAAGGAACACAAACCATCTAAGAAACGTGACACCACGGCAAGAGCACAGTAATCTTCCGGTAACCAGCCCCAAAGGTACAGAGGTCTGCGACTGACCTGACTGAGCATCAAAGTAGCCATTTGAAGGACACTCAGGGAGCTACAAGCACACAATTCCATGAAATCAGGAAAACCACCTACGAACGAAAGTTTCTAACAAGGAGATGGAAATCAAAAAATCAAATTGTGGAGCTGAGAAATACAGTGCATGAGATGAAAATGCGGTAGAGCATCAACCACAGAATGGATCAAGTGGAAGAAAGACTCTGTGGACCAAAAGGAACTTTTGAATTAGTATTGTTTAGATTTCATTAACTTAGCATGGTTTAGCCTCTGGGAATTCAGCAGTGATCTCCCTGCTCAGGTGGTTTTTATGCAACCCCCTCCCCTTTCCCAGGGGAGAAACAGGGTTTTTTTGTTTGTTTGTTTTAATCTTCGTCACGTTTTCAGGTCTTGGTTATACTGATTTTGTTAAATGAACTTTTTTTTTTTATGCTTGGAGTTTTAAAAATAAGCATGTAAGAACAATTCTTAATTGGTACTGTCTTTTAAGTTTTTTGCTCATAAAATTAAATTTAGGAGAGCAACTTTTTGATGATTTTCCCCCATGATTATTCAGGTTTTCTGTATTTTTCTGAGTCTATTTTTGTTATTAATATCTTCCTAGAAAATAATTTCAAATTTTTCATATGTATTAGCTTAGAGATGTATATAGCATCCTTTCACTACACTTAAAAAAAAAAAAATCTTGTCTGTGAGGATTTTTTCCTTCCAAGTGAGATGGTATGCGTTCTATAACTCTCGTCCTGACTACACTAGGTTGGGGGTGTCTATCTTCTCACATAAAGAACCAGCTTTCAGAATGATCAATTTTAGTAACTTTAGTATTTTTGTTTTATGTATAATTTGAGTTTATATTTTTGTCAGTGCCTTCCTCCTACTCTCCTTGTATTTCATTACTCCTCCCTTCTACCCTTTTGGGCCAAATATTGAAGTTACAATGTTTTCTTGTTTAATAGTGAAAACATTTAACACTATACATTTTCTCAGGCTATAGTTTTGACCATGTCTCATAGGGAATGTTTCTATTATTTCACTTTTCTAAGTATTCTCAGAAATGTAATTTTATTTTTCTCTCAGGATTATTTAGAATAGAGGAACTCATATTTGGTGGGGCTTTTTGTTGTATTGGTTTTGCTTTTAATGTCCAAATGGTTGTGTGATATTTTACTTTTTAACTCAACACACCTGGTCCTTTTTTAATAGGAAGAGCCCAGTGGCATTGGATGACCCCAGCCAAAGGAGAGGGATGAAGCTGGAAGCCACAGTGTGGACAGGGCTGAGTAATGACCTGGGAGTTGGGGAAGTGGAGGCAGCAGATAGGATTTTAGCAGGAAAAGGGGTCATATTAGAAGGAATATGAGGCACCAAATAAGGGTTTTGTTTTTAACTTGAGCATCTTTAAAGACCATCTTACCTCATACACAAAAATAAAATGGATTGAAGACCTAACCAGAAAACTTCTAGAAGAGAACATAGGCAGTAGTTTCTGACATTGGCCCTAGTGGCATTTTTCTAGATGTGTCTCCTGAGGCAAACAAAAGCAAAATTAAGCTATTGGGACTACATCAAAATAAAAAGCCCCTGCACAGTGAAGGAAACCATCAACAAGACAAAAAGACAACCTACAGAATTGGAAAAGATGTTTGGATATGATATATCTGATAGGGATTAATATCCAAAATATATTAAAAAACCTATCACCAAACCCAAATAATCCTATTAATAAATGGGCAGAGGACCTGAATATGCATTTGTCCAAAGAAGACATACAGATGGCCAACAGACACAAAAAGATGAACATCACTTAGGAGAAATGCAAATAAAACCCACAATGAGAGATCACATCTGCCAGAATGGCTCGTCACAAACAGGAAATAAGTGTTGGCAAGGATGTGGAGGAAAAGGAACCCATGCGTACTCTTGCTGCACTGAATGCAAATTGGTACAACCACTGTGGAAAATGGGATGGAGGCTCCTCAAAAAGTTAAAATTACCATATGATCCATTAGTTCCACTACTGGGTATTTATCCAAAGAACATGAAAACACTAATTTGGAAAGATATATGCACCCCCATGTTTATTGCAGCATTATTTACAATAGCCAAACATGGGAGCAACCCAGGTGTCTATCCATAGATGAATGGATGAAGGTCTGTGTGTTTATGTATATATATGTATACACATGTGTGTGTATATATGTATGTACATATTTAGACACATGTATGCATACAGTGGAATATTACTCAGCCATAAAAAAGAATGAGATCTTGCCATTTGCAACAACATGGGTGGACCTAAAGTGTATAATGTTAAATGAAGTCTGTCAGAGACAAATACCATATGATTTCACTCATATGTGGAATTTAAGAAACAAATGAATAAAGTAAGAAAAAAAAGACAAACTTTTAAATACAGTGAACTGTTGATTGCCAGAGAGGTGAATGGGGGGGATGGGTGAAATTAAAAAGGGGTTCAAGAGTACATTTATCTTGGGGCACCTGGGTGGCTCAGCCAGTTAAGTGTCTACCTTCAGCTCAGGTCATGGTCCCAGGGTCCTGGGACCGAGGCCCACATCAGGCTCCCTGTTCAGCAGGGAGTCTGTTTCTCCCTCTGCCCCTCACCCCACTTGTGCTCTCTCTCAAATAAATAAATAAAATCTTAAAGAAAAGCATACACTTATCTTGATGAAGAGAGCAATGTGTAAGATTGTTAAATTATATTGTACACCTGAAACTAACACTGTGTTAATTATACTTCCAATTTTTAAAAAAGTGAATGAGACTTCTGAGAGAGACAAATCAACTGTATAAGGAGATAGTCAATAGTATCAGGCTTGAGAGATGGACATGCAGGGCCCACATTGGAGGAAGAGCTGTCCTAACAGACTGTGACAACTTGGTAAGATCATGCTCTTGAGAGTCAACTCCAGGAGAAGTGACATCACCACAATGGGGACATAGGCCATTGCCTGACTTCACTCCCTCTCCAAAAAAAGAACCAACAACTATTCATGGACATCACTGAGAGAATCCTAGAATACAGGGGTGAAGCTGAAGCACCCCCTTCACCACAGAGAACAAAACAGCACTGGAAGGGTAAGAGGAATGGCTACATACTGACCACACTCCCCTCTCCACTCCCAGGCTGCCACAGCACCAAACTGAGGCTTCCCCTGAGCCTGTGGTTCCTCCAGTGGGAAAAGAGAGTCCAGGGTAGACATCCAGCTCCCCAGCTTTGTGGGTCACTTCTTGGGGGCCCCCACTCCAGTCTTACTCCATGGGAATTGCTAGGGAATGTGGGGGCTCAACCACTGGGAATTTGATTGTGACAGAAGGGGGAGGGGCTCGCAACAGCACTGAAATCTTGGCAGACTGAGTTCCTACCTGCAGCACCCAAGTGGCAGCCCCCAAACAGCATCTTTGCTCACCTACAGAACCAAGTTGGTGGTGAAATCGGACCAGGAAACTCCACAGGGTACAGGTCAGCCTGATTAATGGCCTCAAATGAAGAGCTGTGCCAGCCCTGGAGCCTGGTTGGTGCCCACTGCCCAGACAGAAGAGCTGAGTCATAGCCTGGCTTATGGCATCTGAGCAGAAAGGCAAGAACACCTGGAAGCTGCATAATCCATCACCACTTAAGCAGAAAGTATGGCAGCCAGTTCCACGTATGGAGGGTTCCACTGCTCAACCAGAAAGCCTGGCCAGAACATCTGCAAAGCTGTATAGCCCTGCAACATTTCAGCAGTCTGGTAGGCAGAGCTGATAGCCTACAGAGCAAAGCCAGTGGCCCTGTTTAGCCAGGGACTGTGGGAGCATGGGTTGGCTTGAGTCAAGACCCCAAAGAGCATTATCAGCCTTGGAGCAGTTTTCCCTCTCCACTCAGCCAAGGAAACTAATTCATAACGGTACTTCCCCCCCCCCCCCACCTCCACCCCACCTCATTGCTGGATACAGTCTTTAGCCCACCCAACAGCCCTGCACTTGAACAGAGAGGATAGCCTAGGACTTTCCCTGTCTGCAGAGCAAAACCAGTAACCTGTCTGTGGCCAGGGAGTTCATTTCACACACTTGCCTGATTCAGGTACCCGAACAAGCCATGCAGGCCATGGGCCCTGTCCTGCTGCCCTGCCAGAGTAGGGAAGCTAATTCGTAGCCTCATCTACAGCTGAGTATACTACTCAACCTGACAAGAATACCCAGGCAACCATGAAGCCTATCCTGTAGCCACACTTGGGCAGGGAACCAAGCCATCAATCCTACCTAAAACTGCTCTCAGCCAGCAGCACCCTTCCTCCTCCAACCTCAGAGCTCAGGCAGTAGCCTTGCCACAAAACAGACCTAACAACAAGCACTACCTGCCCAAGAAAGTACCACCAGACACATCCAGAAACCCAAACTGAGCTGATGGGTGAGCAACTGTCTCTGCTAATGCAAACCTGTAAAATCTGAAAGAGGATACCACTTGCTCAAATGCATAGATACCAAAGCAAGGAATCAAGGATCATGAAAACCAAGTAAACATGACACCACCAAAGGAAACTAATAAAGCTGTAATAGGTGACCCTAAAAAAATGGAGATCTATGAACTGTTGAAGAATTCAGAACAATCCTCTTGAAGAAGTTTAGTGAACTACAAGAATACACAACTACACAAAATTAGGAAAACCCTGCAAGAACAAAACAAGAAATTCAACAAAGAAGCCATCAAAAAACCCAAAAACAGAAATCCTAGAGCTGAAAAATACAATGAACAAACCAAAGAATTCAATAGTAAGCTTTAAAAGCAGACTGGATTATGCAGAAGAAAGAATCAGAGACCCAGAAGACAGGGCATTTGACATTACCCAGTCAGAGGAGCAAAAATAAAAAAAAAAAAAGGTGAGGAAGGCCTACAGGACTTATGGAACACAATCAAAAGAAACGATATTCCCATTATAGAAATTCCAGGAGGAGAAAAAGAGATAGAAAGCATATTTAAAGCAATAAGTAATGGCTGAAAACTTCCCAAACCTAAGGAGAGAAAAGGACATCCAGATCCATGAAGCCGTAAAGACCCCAAATAGGTTGAACCCAAAGCGGGGGGGGGGCGCTACATTGAAGCACATTATAATCCTCAAAAGTCACAGAATTTTGAAAGTAACAGAGAAGAGAGAAGTTACATATAAGGGAACCCCCCTATATGACTACTGACTGGTTTTTCAACAGAAACTTTTTAGGCCAAGAGAGAATGAAATGAACTATTCAAATATTGAAAGAAAAAACTGTCAACCAAGAATTCTACCCAGCAAAGTTGTCCTTCAGAAATGAAGGAGAAGAGGTACTTTTCTGAAAAAACAAAAGAAGGAGTTCATCACCACTAAACCTGCCTTACAGGAAATACTTAAGAGTGCTTTAAGTAGAAGTTAAAGGATACTAATTAACATCATAAAAACATAAGAAGGTAGTGTAAAACTCACTGGTAATAGTAAATACATAAATTCTGTAATATAATGGTGCATAATTCACTTACAACTCTCATTCAAAAGTTTAAAAACATAATAAAAATAATTATAATAATCTGTTATTAGTTACAGAATATTAAAAAAATGTGTAAATGGTAACATCAGTAACCTAAAACTTGAGGGGGAGAAATGTAAAATTTAAGAATTCTAATGAACTTATCAGCTTAAAATAGGGTGTTACAATTCTAAGACATTTTATATAATCCTTATGGTAACTATAAGGGGAAAAAATCTGTAGTAATAGCATGAAAGAATATGATTTTTAAAAGAGCATACTGATACCAAAGGCATCAAAACATGAAAAAACACAGCAGGATAAAAAGGAACAGTAGCTCTACAAAACAATCAGAAAATGATTTAAAAAAGAGCAGTAGTTAAGTCCTTACCTATCAATAATTTAAGTGTAAATTAAGATTGAATTCTCCAATCAAAGGCATAGAATAGCTGAATGGATAAAAAGACAAGATCCAACAATAAGCTGCCTATGAGAACTCACTTAACCTTAAAGACACAGACTGAGAGTGAAGGGGTGGAAAAGATATTTCAAGCAAATGGTAATTTTAAAAAAGGCAGGGGTAACTAATATCAGACAACACATACTTTATTTTTTTTTTTAAGATTTTATTTGAGAGAGTGAGTGGGTGGGGGAAGGGCAGAGTGAGAGGGAGAAGCAGACTCCCCACTGAGCAAGGAGCCTGATTTGGGACTCAATCCCAGGACCCTGAGATCATGACCTGAGCCGAAGGCAGACGCTTAACTGACTGAGCCACCCAGGCATCCCCAGACAGCACAGACTTTAAACTAAAAATGGTAAAAAGAGACAAGATCATTATATAATGATAAAGAAGTCAGTCCATCAAGAAGATACCTTTATATTTATGTAGCCAACTTCAGGGTACCTAAATAAATAAAGCAAAAACAGAGCAAAAAGGAGAAATAAGCAATATAGTAACAGTTGGAGACTTTAATACCCCACTCTCAACAATGGATAGGTCATCCAGACAGATAATCATTAAGGAAACAGATTTGATCAATGCTATAGAACAAAGGGACCTAACAGACATATACAGAACATTCTGACCATTCTTCTCAAGCACACGTGGAACATTTTCTAGCATAGACCATGTGTTAGACTACAAAGCAAGTCTTAGCAAATTCAAGATTGAAATCTGATAGTATCTTCTCTGACCACAATGGTATAAAACTAGAAATCAGTAACAGGAGGAAAACTGGAAAATTCACAAACACGTGGAAATTAACACTCTCCTGAACAACCAACGGATCAAAGATTAAAGGGGGAAGTTTAAAAGTATCAAGAAACAAACTGAGGGTTACAGAAGGGGGGGTGAGGGGACAGGGTAACTGGGTGATGGGCATTAAGGAGGGCACGTGTTGTGATGAGCACTGGGTGTTATATGCAACTAATGAATCGTTGAACAGTACATCAAAAACTAATGACGTACTATATGTTGGCTAATTGAACATAATAAAAAAATAAAAGTATCTTGATACAAATGAAAATCGAAACACAATATACCAAAGCTTACAGGTTGCAGCAAAAGTGGTTCTAAGAAGTTCATAGCAATAGACATCTACATTAAGAAACAAAGAATTCAAATAAACTAACTTAACTCTGCCTTAGGGAACTAGAAAAAGAAACTAGATCCAAAAGTTGCAGAAGGATGGAAATAAAGATTAGAGCAGAAATACACAAAATAGAGAACAGGAAAATAGAAAATATTAACAAAACTAAGACCCTTTGAAAAAAATATTGATACCTTTAGCTAGACTAACCAAGGAAAAAAACCAAATCAACAACATTATAAATGAAAACAAACATGATTAATACCACAGAAATATAAAGGTCATAAGAGGCTACTAGGAACAATAAAACACCAACAAACTGGATAACCTAGAAAAAATGGAGAAATTCTTAGGAACGTACAACCTACCAAGACTGAACCAAGAAGAAATAGAAAATCTGAACAGACCAATTACTAGTAAGGTTGAATTAGTAACCAAAAATCTCCCAGCAGAGAAAAGCCCAAGACCAGATAGTTTCACTGTTGAACTTTATCAAACATTTGAAAAATTAATGCAAATCCTTCTCTAACTCTTCCCAAAACTGAAGAGGAGGGAAACCCCCAAATTCATTTTACGAGGTCAGCATTACGCTGATGCCAAAGCCAGAAAAGGACACTACCAGAAAAGAAAACTACAGGCCAGTATCCCTTTTGAATATAGGAGCAAAAATATTCAATAAAGTACTAATACACCAAAATCAACATATTAAAGGGATCATTCACCAAGTTCAACTGGGATTTATCCCTGGGATACAAGGATGGTTCAACATATGCAAATCAATGTGATACATTAATAGAATGAAAGCAAAAACTATATGATCATCTCTGTAAACACAGAAAAAGCATTTGACAAAATTCAATATCCATTCATGATTAAAAAAAAAACCCTTAACAAATTAGGTACAGAAGGAATGTACCTCAACATAATAAAGGCTATATATGGGGTGCCTGGGTCACTCTGTTGGTGTCTGACTTCAGCTCAGGTCATGATCTCAGGGTCCTGGGATTGAGCCCCGCATCAGGCTCCCCACTTGGCAGGGAGTCTGCTTCTCACTCTCACTCTCACTCTGCCCCTCCCCCTGCTTGTGCTCTGTCTCTCAAATAAATAAAATCTTTAAAAAAAAAATAAAAGCTATATATTACAAGCCCTCAGTTAACATCACACTCAATAGTGAAAGACTGAAAAATCTTCCTCTCAGATCAGGAACAAGAGAAGGATCCACTCTCACCACTTTTATTCAGTATTGTACTGGAAGGTCCTAGCTAGAGCAATTAGGCAAGAAAAAGAAATTAAAAATATCATAATTGGAAAAGAAGAGGTAAAATTGTCTCTATTTGCAGATGACATGATTTTATATGTAGGAATTCCTGAATACTCCACCAAAAAACTGATAGGTCTAATCAATGAATCCAGGAAAGTTGCAAGATATAAAATTAGCATACAAAAATCAATAGGGTTTCTATACACTAACAATGAATTATCAGGAAAAGAATTAAAGAAAATGATCCCATTTACAATACCATCAAAACAATAAAATGCTTAGGAATAAATTTAGCCAAGAAATAAAAGATCTCGACTCAGAGGACTTCAAGACATGATGGAAAGAAATTGAAGAAGACAAATATAAATGGAAAGGTAACCTACATTCATGGATTGGAAAATTTAATATTGTTAAGATGTCAGTACTACCAAGAGCCATTTATAGATTTGATGCAATCCCTATAAGATTCCAGTGGCATTTTTAACAGGTAGAAGAAAAAGCTCTAAAATTTATATGGAACTACAAAAGACCCCAAATAGCCAAAGCAATCCTGAGAAAGAACTAAGCAGGAGGCATTTTACTTCCTGACTTGAATCTGTGCTACACAGTATAAAAAGTGTAACAGCATGGTACTGGCATAAAAAGAGACACAAAGACCGGGCGCCTGGGTGGCTCAGTCGGTTGGGCGACTGCCTTTGGCTTGGGTCATGATCCTGGAGTCCCGGGATCAAGTCCCGCATCAGGCTCCCTGCTCGGCGGGGAGCCTGCTTCTTCTCCCTCTGACCTTCCCCCCTCTCATGTGCTCTTTCTCTCTTATTCTGTCTCAAATAAATAAATAAAAATTTTTTTTAAAAAAAGACACAAAGACCAATGGAACAGAATCGAGAGCCCAGAAATAAACCCATGTGTACAGTCAGTACTTGACAAGGAAGCCAGGAGTGTTCAATGGAGAGAAGATAGTCTCCTCAATAAGTGGTGTTGGGAGAATTGGACATTCACACATAAAAAAATGAAACTAAACCCCTATCTTACACCATTCGCATTATCTCGAAATTGTTTAAAAATTTAAATGTAAGATGAGAAACCTTTTATAAAACTGCTAGAAGAAAACAGGAAAAAAAGCTCCTTGACATGGGTCTTAGCAAGCATTTTTTGGCTAAAGCACAAGGAACATAATCAGAAATAGATTAGTAGGATGATGTCAAACTAAGCAAAAGAAGTGAACAAAATGAAAAGACAACCTGTAGAATAGGAAAAAGTATTTGCAAACCATATAGCTGATAAGGGCTTTAAATCCAAAATGTATAAAGCACTACAGCTCAATAGAAAAAAAAAAATGGGCAAAGCATCTGAATAGACATTTTTTCAAAGAAGATATACAAGTGGCCAATGGGTATATGAAAAAGAAATGCTCAACATCACTCATCATCAGGGAAATGCAAATCAAACTGCAATGAGAGATCACCTCACACCAGTCAGAATGGTGAGCATCGAAAAGACAAGGATAGGGGCACCTGGGTGGCTCAGTCGTTACGCGTCTGCCTTCGGCTCAGGTCATGATCTCAGGGTCCTGGAATCGAGCCCCGCATCTGGCTCCCTGCTCGACCGGAAGCCTGCTTCTCCCTCTCCCACTCCCCCTGCTTGTGTTCACTCTCTCACTGTGCCTCTCTCTGTCAAATAAATAAATAAAATTAAAAAAAAAAAAAAAGACAAGGATAACAAATGCTGGCGAGGATGTGGAGAAAGGGAGCCCTCATGCACTGTTGGAAGGAATGTAAATTGGTGCAGCCACTCTTGAAAACAGTATGGAGGTCCCTCAGAAAATTCAAAATAGAAGAGTCATATAACCCAGCAATTCTACACCTGGGAACATATCCAAAGGAAACAAAAACACTGTGAAAGAGATATCTGCACCCCCATGTTCACTACAGCATCATCCACAACAGCAAAGACACAGAAACAACCTAAGGTATCCAATGGATAGATGGATAAAGAAGTTGTGGAATATATACAATGGAACCTTATCTGTTAAAAAGGAGGAAACCCTGCCATTTGTGATAACATGTTTGGGCCTTGAGGGCATTACGCTAAGTGAAATAAGCCAGCCGGAGAAAGACAAACACTGTATGATCTTATATATTTTTAAAATTCACTAAAAAACTCATAGAAAAAGAGACCAGATTTGTGGTTACTGGAGGCTGGGGTTGGGGGTGGGGGGATTGGATGAAGGTGGTCAAAAAGTATGAATTTCCAGTTGTAAGATGAATAAGTACTAGGGATGTAATCTACACCGTGACAACTATAGATGCTGCTGTATGATATAGACGAAAACTGTGAAGAGTGGATCCTAAGAGTTCTCTCATCACAAGGAAAAAAATTTTTTTTGGTTATCTCTGTGAGATGATGGATGTTAGCAAAACATACTGTGGTGATCATTTCACAATATATGTATGTCAAATCATTATGCTGTATACCTGAGACTTGGGCTCCAAGTCACTTACATCTCAATAAAACTGGGGAAAAAATACAAAAACAAAGACAAAAAAACCTCAGCAGGATCAAGCCTTGAAAGTGAACTCCATCAAGCGGGTGGCAGGATTGGAAATAGCACTACCAGCCTAATTACATTTTTAAAAGACAGCTGTACATTTTTATAAACCTTCTATCATTTATAAGCAACAGTGTACAAACTAGAGTTCAATCATTAAAATACTCACCATTTTGGGATAAAAAAAAGGTTAGCCCTTTTCCTGGAGATTTAAAGTTCATTTTGGAAATTCTTTCATCACTTAGAGACTTCTTGATCTTGGGCTTTTACATAAAAGAAAATCATAAAGCAAAATATGACTTCTGCATCATTGTGGACTAAAACCAATTTGCTACATTATAAATAATTAGAAAATTATTAATGAGGCCATTCTCTTTAAGCGGAAGAGACTACCTTTGACTATTTTAACCTGCATAAAATATTGCTATTTGTACAATTAAGGAAATGAAGGACAGTTATTGTATCCACTAAAACACTCCTCCCAAGAAACTAAAGATTTGAAAGTCTTCTGTGGCTCTGTTGGGAAAGTGTTTAACTACATACAGTTAACCGCACCTACATTCCGATATTAACGGCATTTTTAACCGGATATGTGCTGTTCACACCCACATTTCTGCCTCCAACTAGATCTCGCCCTTGAACCCCAGGCTTGCGTCTCCATCTATGCCACCTGGAGCCTAACGTGTCCAAAAGCAGCTCCCCAGTTTTGCCCCCAAACTCCCGTCCCCCACCCCAGCCTTCCCTTCACAGTAAATGACAACCGTATCTCCCAGGCATTCAGGCCAAAAGGCTTAGAATCATCTTGGTCGTGTCTTTCCCTCTCAAACTCCACAGCCTTCAACAAACCTGCACGTCATTCCAAGAGCTTCCTTACCGGTTTGTCAACAGGGAAGCCACAGGGAGCCTTCTGACCCTCTCTGCTCTGGGGCCTTCTCGTCGCAGAAAGCAAGCCAGGTCCTCACCATGGCCGGGTGCCCTCCTGGTCTGGCCCCACTGCCCCGCCGAGTTCCTGTGCTCGGGCCACTCCGATGTGGCTGCAGCTGCTGAGCCACTTGTCTTTCAACAACCCAAACACACCCCCACCTCAGGGTCTCCGCACAGAACAGTCTTCCTCCAGATGACCGCATGGTTGCTTCCCCACTTCACGTGTGCTCGAATGTCGCTTCATCAGAAGACCTGCCACTGCACAGCCTGCCTCGCTCTTCACCACATCGCTTGCACCTCGTAAGTGTGAGGAGGTGTAGCCGTGTGGGGACGGGTGCAAACTCTGGAGTCAGACCGCTGCACACAGACCCCCCAGCTCCACTGCTTACTAGATGCGTGACTGTGGGCAGGTACCTAAACTTTTCATGCCTCAGCTCCCCCCTAAGACAGTAACAGTACCCGAAGGTGGGTTGGGGGGTTAAATGAGCTCATACTGGGAAGTGCGTGGCACCTGGTAAACACCCCAAGAGTGTTAGCTATCGCTGCCGTTCGCGTGTCTCCCCCTCCTCACTGGAATGTGAAGTCCACGAGAGGACAGTTTTTTGCCTCACTGCGGATCGCCAGCATATAGAAGCGTGCGGATCACACAGTAGGGACGCAAAGCCCGTTGATACTGCAACCAGTAACTACTGTTACGTGGTTAGTTGTAAATACGAACCTCTGATCTCCGTATTTTGCTAAGATCAAGCATGAGCCCTAGCTTGCTTGAAGATGACTTGGTGCTGCCGTCCTGCAGATCTGATTCCTGGCTTGTTCCTAAACTTGAACTCCTGTTCTGGATGTTCTGAGCAAGGACAAACACATAAGAGGATTTGGGGTTTCCATGGAAACACACACACGATTTTTTTAAAAATTTTTTATTTACTGGGGCACCTGGGTGGCTCAGTGGGTTAAGCATCCAACTCTTGGTATCAGTTCAGGTCATGATCTCGGGGTTGTGAGATTGAGCCCCACGTCAGGCTCTGTGCTCAGCAGGAAGTCTGCTTCTCTCCCTCTCTCTCTATCCCTCCCCCCACTCATGCTCTCTCTCTCTTAAATAAATAAACCTTTAAAAAAAACCAAAAAATTTAGGGCGCCTGGGTGGCTCAGTCGTTAAGTGTCTGCCTTCAGCTCAGGTCATGATCCCAGGGTCCTGGGATCGAGCCCCGCATCGGGCTCCCTGCTCCGCGGGAAGCCTGCTTCTCTCTCTCCTACTCCCCCTGCTTGTGTTCCCTCTCTTGCTGTCTCTCTCTGTCAAATAAATAAAATCTTTAAAATAAATAAATAAATAAATAAATAAATAAATAAAAATAAAACAAAAATTAAAAAATATTTGAGAGAGCAAGAGCATGAGTAGGGGGAGGGGCAGAGAGAGAAGGAGCAGACTTCCCACTGATCATGGAGCCTGATACTCGGGGCTCGATCCCGGGACCCCAAGACGATGACCTGCACCAAAATCAGACACTTACCTGACCGAGCCACCCAGGCGCCCCCACACGCAATTTTAATGAAGTATAATTTACAGTTAAGCTACACATAGGTGTACTTACTGTTTGATGATTTTTGACATGTGTACACCTGTGACATGATCAGCTCAGTCAAGACAGCAAACATATCTATCAGCCCCAAGCTTCCTGTGCCCCTCGGGAATCCACCCTTATCCTCAGGCAACCACTGATCTGCTTTCTGTCCCTACAGATTACTTTGTGCTTTCTAGAATTTCATATAATTGCACTTTTTTTTTGTCTGACTTCTTCCACCCAGCAGAATTATTTTGATTCATCCTTGTTGTATCCTGTATCATGAGTTATTTCACAGCTGAGTCATACTCCATTGTATGTACCAAATAGGATTTACCTTGTTGGACATGTGGAATGATATATTAAAAACCAGAGGTGAACGTGGTCAGATGGTTTCTGAGGATGACCCCTAGACCAGTGTTCACACTCGGTTATTAGAGCCCGTGTGATGCCATCCATGAAATCATGGACAGATTCAAGGTGGACATCGACTTCCCTCAGAGCAAAGCGCCAGACCATGGCCCATGATAAGGCTCCCAGACTGACTTGGAGAGGCCATCAGTCATATCCTCAACCTGGACAAGGCATATCTAGTTGGTGGGATGGACTGTGAGGTGAAGTTGAACATGAAGCTCTCAGCACACAAGGAGTCTGAGACACATCAGGGGATTTGTGGGAAGAGTCAATCTTTACACAACAAACAGTGACATTGTATGTGCAGGTCTGAAGAGTTTCCCAGCTGTGAGGTTCCACTGGCCCCCAAGACTCTCCCTGTGGCTCCACATGAATGGCTCGAAAATCAGAAATCCTCCAAGCCTACTTAACCCGAAACCCCCACCTAAAACTAGTTTGTGTCAGTTTGCCCCAGCAGCCGGATCCTTCAGTAGGGTGGCTGACACTGCCCCTGCTCCACCGAGGTCTTGCGATGGAGCCTCGTGTCCAGCAGGCCTGTCCTATGAGCTGGCCCCATCCTAAGAGAACCAACTAGCATCTCATGTACACTCAGGAGCTGTTTCTTAGCATCTTCACTCTGGAACAGGTTCTCTACTCTTGTAAACACTAGATCGCATAATGAAACATTTCATAAGAAAATTATCTCAGATATCCTAAGCCTCCTGGTCTACCCAACATGTTAGTAGGCACTCTGACCTTCATTAGGATATCTCCGCTACTGTGGCTAGGAGTCTACGCCCTGGGTCATGACCAAGGACCTAACTTAAAGACAATACACCCTTCCAAAATGTGAAAAGAAGTCTTAAGTTTTTTCTTAAGTCTTAAATTATTTCCTGAAGGGTTATAAAAGCCCAAGATAGTTTTGATCCAGTTTAACCGTTCCAGAATGAAACCATTTCTTGCTCCGTAAATTCTAAGATACCTTTACCTGATTTGTCATGTAAGAGCTTCCATGTTTGTTTCCAGACAGGTCATCATTTGGCAAATTTAAATAGGTTTTAATCATTTGTTCAGTGACAGAGATGAGTGCGAAGCTTAAGAGAGCTTCAAAGAATTCCAGGAAAACCAGCTGAAACATAAAGTATAAAGGCTCTTACTCATTTTGACATACCCTGAGGTGGACCAGTGATTCAACTGGGTGTTGGTCTCTGTCTCCACACAATGCCACCTCATTCAACGCTCAAGCATCATGGGTACACACCAATTTGAAACAAAAACTACATTTAAAAGATTATGTGTGTTCTGTTA
Organism: Mirounga angustirostris; assembly: GCF_029215605.1. Taxonomy (NCBI): domain Eukaryota; kingdom Metazoa; phylum Chordata; class Mammalia; order Carnivora; family Phocidae; genus Mirounga; species Mirounga angustirostris. The sequence continues at coordinate 175,286,362 of NW_026991713.1, forward strand.
CTAGAACAAGAGTTTTGTTTTCTTATTGGCTGTTCTGCTCACACCATTCCTACTCTTCTTACATTTCTATTATTTAAGCCCCCCCAAAAATAGCAGAGGGTGGCACAGCAAGTTCAAATGTTCTGAGATAGGAGTGTGACAGGTGTGTTCCGGGGACAGCGTGGAGGCAGGTGTGACTCAGTGGTCAGACAAGGACTCAGGTGGCACCATCCATGTCATGAGGGCCTTTTCTCTGAGTGGGATGGGAAGCCTGGGGGTGTGAGCAGGGGAGTGACGTGACCTGGCGGTTGCCCTGGGAAGCAGAAGGGTAAGGGACGCATCAGGAGGATGAGTGAGCAGCTTTCTAGGTGACGGTGGCTCAGCCGGGACAGAAGCAGTGCAGCTGGTGGGAGGCACCACGTTCTAGAAAATACTTTGAAGGTGGAGCCAATAGGATGTCCTGAAGATCTGAAGGTGGGGGCCTGACAACCAAAGGGCGGGGTGCCATCCACACTCCACACACGGGAGGCTGAGGTACGCAGGCGGGGGATGGAGGTCACAACTGCGGTCTGGGGTGTGGGACATTCTGGGCTGTTCGAAACCCGAGGGGCCACCCTGGCTAGGCTGCCTGGAGCTGGAGAGCATGATTGGGGTCAGAGATACAAACGCTGGCCTTGTCCTCAGAAAGGTGGCATTTAAGATTATGAGACAAGGGGTGAGCACAGCTAGAGAAGGGGACCCCGGCCTGAGTCTACGGCACTTGGACAGGGCGGGTGTGACAGAGAGGAGGAAACAGCCAAGTCGGAAGGCACCAGCAGTGAGGGAAGTGGAAGACCAGGGACACGGAGGGAAGAATGTGTTTGAGGTGGCAGAGGCGGCATTTCAGGCCCCATGGCAGGGCCCCCTGGGCGGGTCATCGTAGGGTCACTGGTGACCTGAGCGCAAACGGGTTTAGCCGAGCGGGGGGAGCCACACAGATCCCATCTTTAGGACCTCTCCAGAAGAGCCAAATGCACGGGGACAGGGAGCAGACTCCTGGGGAGGGGAAATCGGGAGGTATGGCGGATACTAAAAACCGAGGGATCAACTAGTTGACCCACTTCCGTGTACAGAAGAAAAGACTGAGCCTGGGGTGGCCGACTTGCCCAGAGCCCCTCGGCAAGGCGCACTGAAAAGGGAAGACACGCAGCCTCGTTCACTGGAGGAGATCAGTCAGTGTCTCTGACAGGCTTAGGACAAGTCAGCCAGAGAAACAGATGCGTGTATTAAATCGCTCAATTATCCAAGAAATAGTGTCGGACAGCTGGCCCTTGAACAAGGCGGGTTTGAACTGCGTGGGGCCACTGATGTGCAGGTTTTTTTCCTATACGTACAGGACAGTGCTGTAAATGTATTTTCCTTACGACGTTCTTAATGTTTTCTTTTCTCTAGCTTACTTTATCGTAAGAGCACAGTCTGTAAGACAACACGTGTGTTAGTTGCCTGTCTATGTTATCGGTAAGGCTTTCAGTCCACAGGAGGCTGTGAGTAGTGAAGTACGGCGGGGGGGGGGGGGGTCAAAGTTATACCTGCATTTCTGACTGCGTGGGGGTGTCGGTGTCCCTAACCCTTGTGTCGCTCAAGGGTCAACTATAGTTTTATATTCTTTTGATTTCATTCGTTATTTCCTGACACCTGGAATACTTTTTTATATTAACTCTAGTTGTCTAATACGATCAAGGAGACCCACACGGGTGTGCACGCACGTGTGTATACACACACACAGACACACACATAGTTCCGTCCTGGGGTGAGAATGCTTTTCGATCAAATCTTGGCTCTCGGTATCCAAGGCAAAACAGCCTACCTTGTATCTGCACTATTTGTGACACCTCTTTACAAACCTCAGGTTCGAAGTTGCTGTCAACGCCGTCATGTATGAAAGGATTATCCTCTGCAATGACCTCCACAAACTTGGTTGCTGTTAATTCTTTATTTATCATTTTAAAGTCCTGCAAAAGGAACAACCAATTAAACCATAATGGCCTATAATTACAAATAGCTACATTTTAAAAAAGATTTTATTTATTTATTTATTTATTTTTATTTATTTGAGAGAGCGTGAGCACAAACGGGGAGCCGGAGAGGGAGAAACAGGCTCCCCACTGAGCAGGGAGCCCAACTCAGGGCTCGATCCCAGGACCCTGAGATCATGACCCGAGCCAAAGGCAGATGCATAACTGACTGAGCCACCCAGGCTCCCCTAAATAGCTACCTATTTTTAATGTTAACTTATATCCGTATAACCCTTTAAGGAGATGTTCTAGAAATGAATGTCTTTGAAACTGATCCATTTGAAAAGCATTCTAGATTAACATTGAGATTTACCTCTCTAGACCTTCCCCCATCCCTCTAAAAAGAAAAGTGTCTTTAGAGACATAAACACAGGACAGAGGGGTTGGGAGAGTGGATGATCCAGATGTGAGATATCAACCCAACTGCACAGATGGGGAAACGCTGGACTGGGGGCCTCAGGGAGCCAGGGTGCTGTAGGCACTCAGGCAGGAGGCCCCTCTGGAAGTAACCCTCCAGGGAGAGCTGAACACAGGAAGACTCGCCGAGAAGACCCGGTCCGCATCAAAGCTGCAAACAGAAGTTTTGCTCTCAGAGATACTGAACCAGAGAGCATTCGGCCCAGGACACACAGTCTCCCCTAAGTTAGCGCTGCTGAAAAAAAGGATTAGGTGAACGTGCACCTCATGGGGGCTGGTTCCGCGCCGGCCCACCCTCAGCTCTCTCCTGAGCGCTGTGCAAACCAGGCTCATATGTTCTAATGGAAGGATCGTGCTGACTCCACGTGAACCCGCTGGTCCATCTCAACATCTCTAAACGGGAACATTCCTGAGGCGATGCAACAGAAATACACAGAACCATCTGCAGCTTTGTCAGGGGAAGAAACCTGGAATCCAAACAAGCCTCTGACTGTACTGTGTTAGCAGAGATATGGGGAAAAGAAGAACACGGTGGGGCGCCTGGCTGGCTCAGTCCTTGAGCGTCTGCCTTCGGCTCAGGTCATGATCCCGGGGTCCTGGGATAGAGCCCTGCATCGGGCTCCCTGCTCCGCAGGAAGCCTGCTTCTCCCTCTCCCACTCCCCCTGCTTGTGTTCCCTCTCTCGCTGTCTCTAAGAAATAAATAAAATCTTAAAAAAAAAAAAAAAAGAAAAGAAGAACATGGTAATGAACCTGGGAGAATGCCACCAGCCCGAACCGGAAGTCTGACCCATTTAGGGGGACCTCGTCTCTTCAATAAGAGGCCATGAAGAAAGGGGGAAAGTGAACAAATAAACAGCTGTACAATACTCCTCCCCCAAAGCTCACACACTTCTAACAAGCATTTTCCTGTAATAGACACTAGGTGACTAAACAGTCCGTACACATACAACACGGTTAGACTTTTTTAAAGCACTCTATTCCCTATTAGTATTCGGCTCTTCTCATTTTCTCATTTATCTTCCCACAGGTATAAATTAAAACAAAAACTGCCAATAGTTAGCACAAGAATAGTGTATGAATTAGATGTCCTCACTACTTTATAAACTAATAACTTCTTTAAACTACTTTTTGATGAACTTTTTTTTTAAATGACATTCACTTCCCCCCTTCTCCCAACCCCATCTTCTCTTATACCGCAAGGTCTGCTTAGCAAAGGCACTGTGGCCGCCCATGCCCCTCCCCTCACTGGGAAACACACGGAGCCGGTGCTCCCTCTGCCTCAGGTCTGTCACAGATCCTGGAATTACTCACTTCTGCCCAAAGATGCTCAGCAAACATTCAACCGCTATGAAAATCCATCCCGGATCTTCACCTCATTATTTGTGTATCATAGCTGGAATGCTGCCTTTCTTTAATGAAAACCAAAATGCCAGCACATCTGAGTGGCTCAGTCAGTTAAGTGTCTGTCTCTTGATTTCAGCTCAGGTCATGATCTCAGGGTCATGAGATTGAGCCCTGAGTCGGGCTCCATGCTAAGGGAGGAGCCTGTTTGAGATTCCTTCTCTCCCTCTCCCTCCGCCCCTCCCCTGACTCATGCGCACGTGCTCTCTCTCTCAAAAAAAAGTCAAAATTCTTATTAATATAAAACCAGTCTCAGTCACGAGTGGTTACTTTCAACATCCAGAGGAAGTGTCGCATCTTCATGGAAGGCTCGTGGGGAGGGGCTGTGTGTGGTCTGCAGTAAACTGTATAAATCTCCCAGCATTTGTCGATGTAATTCATGGAATAGAGTGTCCGCTGCTGTCCACTGAATAAACTGCCTGAAGACATTAGAGAAAGATTAACCATCAAAAAATGATTACAAAGCTACATTTTGGGGAAAAAATAATAAATATAATGCTGTTGGTTTTGTATTTACCTTTTACACGGCAGGCATTTGGGTGAATGTTCTCAGTCATCAGTTTGGTAAAACACAGAAAGAGCGATGGGCTTCTGTTTCTGCCAAGACAGATCTAGTCACCCCTCTGTCCGGGATGGAGAACCTCATTCTCCTCTCCCTGAGTATGGAGTGGACTTAGTAGTTTTCTTCGAACGATGAGAGCACAGAAAGGGAGAAACAGTATGTTTACGGCAGAGAATCCTGGCTGCCACCACTTTAAATGAGCGATTGGGGTTAGCATAACCAGTAATAAGACAGTCTAATGTCACATACCCCCGATGGGATGGGATGCCAAGGGCAGTTTGCCTCCATGGTATTCTTCCCCAAAACCCAAGCCTCAGTGCAATGATGAAAACACATCAGCAGACGACAATCAAGGGACATTTTACAAAATACAAGTGACCAATGGTCTTCCAAAGCGTCCAGGTCATAAAAGACAAAATCCGAGAAACTACTACAGGTTGTAGGAACTAGGGAGGTGGGACAACAAAACGCAAAGAACATGGAACAGAAAAGGGACATCAGTGGGAAAACTTGGGAAACCCTAATAAAGTCTGTGGTTTCGTTAAGAGTATTATGCCAACGTTCATTTCTCCACTTTGACAAGTGCACCACGGTTGCGTAAGATTGTTAAGGGAAGCTGAGTGACGGGTGTACAGGAATCACTGTACTAACATGGCAAAACTTCTGTAAAACTAAATTTATTACAAAATTAAAAGCTTTTTTAAAAAAAGGTTTTTTCTCTTTCTCTGAGAAGGACAGGAGATTCTGCCCTAAGGAAGGGTTGGTGTTGACCATTTCCGATTACAACTCTGAGAACACTATTCAGGATGGAAGCATGACTCACATCTGAGGGGTCTTCCGAATTTTAATCCAGTATCTCGTGGTTTTGTGGTTAATACTTGGGAAATGTTTTTGTTTCTGGTCCTTCATTTCAGAAGTATGTAAAGTGGTAACGGCCGTTGAAGGAAAGCAGAAAAGTCACCACTTTGACTACAACACTGGTGAACTCTGCCTCCACCTCTCAGCGCCCCGGAAGTAGTACTTACTGGTATTCTTTGTGATGGATGTGGTAAGCCAACTGCAGGAGGTAATTGAGAAATGTCCTCAAAAGTATTGTTGTAAATGGAGAATGAATTTCTTCAACTGGAGTGTCACTATCGGCTAAAATAAAGAAAATTGGAAAGGATGCCTAGTAACCTTTTAAATTGAGGTATAATTGGCATATAAGGTTGTATTAGTTTCAGGTGTGCAAACAGGATTCACTATATGTTGCAAAATGACCACCACAATAAGTCTCATTGACATGGTTCACCTACACAGCTACAAAAATTTCTTTTAGTGGCACCTGGGTGGCTCAGTCATTAAGCGTCTGCCCTTGGCTCAGGTCATGATCCCAGGTTCCTGGTATCAAGCCCCGCATCAGGCTCCCTGCTCCCCGGGAAGCCTGCTTCTCCCTCTCCCACTCCCCCTGCTTGTGTTCCCTCTCTCGCTGTGTCTCTGTCAAATAAATAAAATCTTTTTTTGAAAAATTTCTCTTTTATTCTTGTGATGAGGACTTCTTAAGATTTACCCTCTTACGGTGTTCACATATAATACCATATTTTTAACATACCACAATTTCATTCTTATTTTTTAATTTAAATTCAATTAATTAACATATAATATATTATTAGTTTCAGATCAAGATTTCATACTTGATGCCTAGCATTTTCTAAAACCTTCTATTTTATTTGCTCCTGGTGTACAAGTCAAAGAACTGAGTATGAGGGAGTATCTTTTTTTTCCTAGGGAATACTGTGAACATCGTATACACATCCACCTAAAACTTAGGTTTTAGTTTTAGTTTAGGTTTAGTCTGCTCGAAAGATCTCGATCTGGTCACCTTTCAAGAAACTTACAAGATACCTTGTGCCCATGTCTTTCAAGGTGGTCTGAGCCTCGTTTGATTGATGATTCTAATTCTAAATGGATTCTAAGTCTGTGTCAAACACTTAAATTTCAGGTAAATAGGTACTAGTTCTAATATTTTGTGTTTCAAGTAGATAATAAGGTTTTCAAGGCCTGCTTCCCAGAATTCAGCTGAAAGAACTAAAACCTTCAAAACTGCATGAACTTTCTCACTTGAAATCAAGCCCAAGCCCAAGACAACCTCAAGTGTTTTCCCAGCTATGCCAAGCCCTCTTGGCTTCTGATCTCAGTTTTAGTGGGTTTGATAGATCAGGGGCAGGCCAATTTCTCTGTCGAGAGCCAGCAACACGTATTTTATGCTTTGTAGGCCACAAGGTCTCTGTCACAACCCCTCAGTTCTGGTGTCTAGGGCAAAAATAGCCACAGACAGCGCATGAGAAAATGGGCATGGCTGTGTTCCAATAAAACTTTATAAGAACAGACAGGGCTGGATTCGGCCCACAGGGCCTGCTGTAGCTTTCACTGCTACCATTATTTTACGGGATTGTCCCAAGTACATTTTAAGCACCTTGAGAAGATGAACCTGTGTTGATTTCTGGAATGTCTGTCCCAGCATTTGCCTTCCTCACTCCCTCCCCATTTCTTGACTGGTTTCATGGTGACATGAGGTTATACTACTCTTTAAACCAAAGGATGTTGGGGCACCTGGGTGGCTCAGTCAGTTAAGCATCTGACTTTGGCTCAGGTCATGATCTTGGGGTCCTGGGATCGAGACCCACATCAGGCTCCCTGCTCAGCGGGGAGTCTGCCTCTCCCCTTCTTCTGCCCCTCCCCCCCCACTCATGCACATGCTCTCTCCCTCTCTCAAATAAATAAATCTTAAAAAAATAATAAATAAACTAAAAGACACAAAGGACCTGGAATACTCACTACTTAATATCCTGTCCATATCAGCAAGAGTTATTTTATGGTGATGAAATTTGCAGTCTTTTAGAAACCTCCAGAAGTTAAGCTTTGTCATCAGAAAGGTGTTATCCAGAGAGTGATCACATCCTAGGCTGCTGTAAAAGCTATAGATTCTTCTCAATTCTGTAATATTTCTTAAGACAGCATATTCTACCTACAAAGAGAAAACCACGCATGTCTTAATCTTGCCTAATAAGAACAAAAGTAAAAGAAACACCTGTTTTATAAATTAAATGCAGTAACACATGTGACGTAATAACATTTACCTCTTACCACTGTATGAGCTCAACAAATGTCATATTCTTCCCACTCAACCCCAGGTCAATAAAATGCAATTTCTGAATAACATCTAAAAATTTGCTATTACCAAAAAAAAAAAAAAAAAGTGCTGTTATCAGTACAATGAAATTGCTTTCATACTGATATGTATCACATATGCTATGGGATAGCATCCTATTTGAATGGGCAGCAAATTTTCTTGTCCACGGATCAGTATCTTTCATAAAGACAAACACAAAAATCCTCACCAAAATAGGAGTATATGAAATCTAGCAAAATATAAAGTCGTATGTCCACACCAAGCGGGGTTTATCCTGGGATTGCAAGGCTGGTCCAACCAGCCTTGGCTGTTTGTTTGTTTGTTTGTTTGTTTGTTTAGAAGGGTCCTTGCCCAGTGTGGAGCCCAATGTGGGGCTCGAACTCACGACCATGAGATCAAGACCAGAGCTGAGATCAAGAGTCAGATACTTTACTGACTGAGGTGCCCCAGGCTTGGTTCATTTAAAACATACAACTGGGGGCACCTGGGTGGCTCAGTCGGTTAAGCGGCTGCCTTCGGCTCAGGTCATGATCCCGGGGTCCTGGGATTGAGCCCCGCATCGGGTTCCCCACTCGGCGGGAAGCCTGCTTCTCCCTCCCCCATCCCCCTGCTTGTGTTCTCTCTCTGTCAAATAAATAAATAAAAATATTTAAAAAAAAAACAACATACAACTGACATCATCAGACTTCCTGCTGAAAGTCTGAAATAGACAATACTCACACTCGTTACTAACCTCCGACTCTGTCCTTAATCACCTTCTATAATTCTCCCCAACCCTCAATGCCCCGAATGCTACCTCCACTTCCCCATATGTGCAACCCTGCAGGCTATGCGGTGTCCTGTCCTCCAAAACCACTTACCCCGTGCCTCACCCTCCCAAATGAAATATTCAGGAAATGTGAGCAACGGTGTTTGGGGTCCCCAAGGAGATGGAAAACCTCACCTGGGCAGTTGCATCGGGCATCTGTCCCTCTCAGCATTAACTCCTACTTTCTAAAATTCAATTCGATTGGATAAACATGCCTAATCTGCTCTATCTAAAGCCTTGTTCTAGAGTAGAACGCAGAATTTGCTTTATGAAGCTTAAAACCCGGTAAAGACACCATAAGGAAGTACCACAGGTAGAACAGAGCCATGGAGGAAGGAGAGGTGGGTTACAAGGAAGAACTTCCCTGGAGGACGCTGTACTTGAACTCAGCCTTGGGGCACAGAACAGATGAGCAATTCACGGACGGCAGGCCCCCCGGTGGAGGTTGGGGTGGGGGGAGCAGAGAGGTTGAGAAGCTTCTGGAATGCCAGGAGGGCTGTCTGACCTGGATAAAGGCTGTCCCCACGCTCCACCCCAGCTCCCTCCTGGGCAAAGTGGGACAACCACCGTTCTGGCCCCTAGGCTGTTGGGGGGATTTAGCAAAATTAAGGCGTTTGGAAACAGGCCCAGAGCAAAGTGCTTTCTGCGCATGTGCTGGCCATTATCGTCACAAGAGTGCATGGTGAGGAGGAGGCTGCTGGGGCAGGCTGGCAAGACAGGCTGATGTCAGGTCCTAGGACATCCTGAGTACAAACAGCTCCCATCGGCATGGAACAGGATAGAGCTAGACGGCCAAGAGAGCTTTCCAGAGCCCCTCAGGACCTTTCTGAAGTCTGGAAGTCATGAAGGACCATGGAAGGTGGAGGCTCCATCACAGAGGAGGTTAGAGAGATGTGACCGCCACATGCAGCATGGGGTCCCGGGTAGGATCCTGGGGCAGAAAAAGGGGCACTGTGAGGAAAAGTGAAATTCAAATAAAGTCCACTGCTTCGTGTCAGTGGGTCAGCGGGGCCTGGGTCTCGGCTTTGGTCTCTGTTCCGTGGCCCTGGGAGATGCTCACGTGTGGAGCAGCCAGTGACAGGGGTGCAGAAACCCGGGCTCAAGCCGCTTTTCTGGGAGTCTGAAGTCCGCTCAAAGGGTTAGGAAAAAAATGGAAGTTTCTCTAACTAGATTGTAATATTGTCCATATTGTGAAATACCACGTAGCCATTAAACATGTTTAGAGGCGTTTCTAAAGTGTCGAGTTACAGAATTTCTTTTACTTTCTAGGTTCTAGTTCTGTAATGTTTGAATTTTCTGTAAAGAGCATGTGCTACTTTTGTAATTAAAACAGTCAAGATATATATATATTTTTAAGATTTTACATATTTATTAGAGTGAGAGAGAGCAGGAGAGGGTAGAGGGTCAGAGGGAGAAGCAGACTCCCCACTGAGCAGGGAGCCCAATGTGGGACTCGATCCTGGGACTACGGGATCATCACCTGAGCCAAAGGCAGCTGCTCAACCAAGTGAACCACCCAGGCGCCCCAGTCAAGATATATTTTTAAATTCATAGTTTTTTAAAGACCTACCTGTTTTGACATGGAAAGAACTCCCAAGTGGAAAGTGAATGATAACATATGTAAGAGAGAGAGAGTGAGAGAGAGGAAGGGAGGGAGGGAAGGAAGGAAGGAAGGGAGGGAGGGAGGGAGGGAGGGAGGGAGGGAGGGAGGGAGGGAGGGAAGGAAGGAAGGAAGGAAGGAAGGAAGGAAGGAAGGAAGGAAGGAAGGAAGGAAGGAAGGAAGGAAGGAAGGAAGGAGGGAAGAAGGGAAGGAGGGGAAGGGAAGGAAAGGAAGAAAGGAAGAAAGGGAAGGAAGAAAGGAAGAAAGGGAAGGAAGAAAGAAAGAAAGGCGATCTCCTTTTGGGGTGATTCAATGGATGGTTCTTTATTCACCTAAAAATTATATTGTAGGAGAATATTTAATGGCAATGAAGACCTATGATTAAATATACAAAAACAGAGATTATATGAGCAGAACGCTCCAATTCTAATTATGTTTGCCCAGAACAAAACTGGAAAGATGGTCACCAGATTTTGTCTGGGTGGAGATTCTCTTCTACTTCTTCTTATGTGCATTTTCTAAATTTTCTACAAGTATTGTGTACTATTTTCCTAACTAGAGAAAGTCATAGAAGTTCTTTTTTTTTTTTTTTTTTTAACAAGAATCTGGCAGCAGATGAAGTGAGCGATCCCAGGAGCCTGAATAACATCGTTGGCCAGGAGAATAGAGGAGGATGGGGGATGGAGAGTCATCACTTTTGAGACCCACAGAACTGGGGCCAGAGGAGACGGAATAGAGGAAGAGCAAAGGGACACATGACTTGCAACTTCGAGGTACCAGTGGTTCTCCTGTTGCAAGCCACATCTTCAACAATGCTTTCATGGGAGAATCATCCCGAGCCCCAGTCAAAGCAGGGTTCACGACACTAACATGTAATTTGGTGGATGTGATTTTCCAGCTGTTAATCGAATGAAGTCCGGGTACACATAATTTTCTCTGTCTCTAAGGATGTCTAGATTTGTACTGATTTCTAGGAGTTTGAAGTTCTTTGGAATCCCAGCAGCCCATAATAATGCACTGCAGAATTAATGTCCTGCAGTTGGGGTGGCCGCAGCCTTGGGCTTCAGACCAAGCTGGGAGTGAGGGTAACTTGAATTTAGTTAATTCACTGAGTCCCTCTATCCGGGCTTCTGTTTTCTCACAAAGCCTGTTCACTAGGGTTGCCTTACAAATTAAATGGGATGGTACACAAACCATCTATGTGGCTTATAAAAGACACTCAACACAGGACAGCCCCCCTCGGCTGTATTTTCCCAAGACTGTGGAGACTCTGTTAATATTTAAGCCTAAAATATAAATGTATAACAATATGAAAGGTTTTTACCTGCTTCTTTTCCTCTGCTTGATCTTTCTCAGGATACATATTCAGCAACAAACTGAGATTTAGCTCAAGGCTCGACCCTAACACAGAATTACTTTCACTGCCATCAAGCTTTCTGATAATCTCTAGCAAATAAAGGCAAATAGAGAGGATCATTGTGAAAAGCAATGTTAAAAGTTTTCAATGTTACCATTTCAACTAGCAAATTAAAATGATTTGGGGAAAAGAAAATAAAATGCTTTTGGAAGTTAAAAAAATTTTTTTCAGTGTTATGCGGAAATGATTTTCCACCCAAGTGGGATATAAGAGTATTCAAAAAAACTACTAAGAAAGCAGTTTCCCCCAGGAAACTTCTGTTTTCTGAAGTAGTCTTTGTATTTTGATGAATAGATTCCATTGATAATAGAAGCTAATTTGCATGCAACTGACAGGTGCACACCCCCTTACCAGCACTGATGGAGGATGCAGGGTACCGGCTCTTGAAGGAAGACTCTGAAGACAGGTCCAGGTGACTTAAGAACTCAACTTCAAGATTTGGAAACTCCACTATGTGGTCATTGGAAAAGGAGCCATCATACACACGCCCATTTTTGAAAGTTAATCGGCCCTGCAGACAGAAAGATTTACAGTTCAGGAAAACCACTGGTAATCTCCATCTGTACCATTTTCAAGGGTTTGGAGGTGTTTGTTTAAGACATGCACTTAGCTCACATAGAGTCTCGCTCCTAGAGTCTCGAGTCACTGTGTAAATCCTCTCTATTCTTCCTCCTCCTCTCTCTATCAGCTCCACGACCTCTCCCTAGCTACTCCTAGGTCACAGAAGATGTCTTATTAAACTACACTAGTGACCAGCAGAGTGCCCATCACCAAATAGGGGCTCTCTTGGTATTGGTCCAACCCAAGCCAATAATCAGTCTGATGGAGAGGTAAGTAAATGACCCAAGTCAGCCAGCCAAATTAAAGATATTTGTGTAAAGCTCCTCAGAAAAGAGTTTCTTCTCTCCCTCTACTTAGTGTGGTATGTGGATGTGAAGCCTGGAACCACAGCATCCATCTTGTGGTCATGAGGGAGGGGCAGCATAAGGGTGAAGCTGACATCATGGTAGGAGACATCATGGGTAGATGGAAGAAAATCCTGACATCACTGAGTTGCTGAATCAAACCAACCCTGAAACCCACTTATTCCTTATCAGTTGTGGATGATTAAGCTAGATTTTCCATTACTTGTGACCAAAACCACCCTAACACACACACACACACGTATGTACATAACATAAACTAAGTAAATAACTTCTAAATATACAGGATACTGATGATATGTTGGAAATTATTTTAAAATTCATGTAATCATCTTAACAAAACAATAAGTTATCGTGTGCAAAAATGGATTATGCACTTTACCAGACAGAGAATGAGATGCCTTTTACGGTATTTCAGTTGCTTTACAAAATCTATAAAATGTGCTCTTCACACATCTGCACTCACCATACCATGTTTTTTATTGGAGACCCATTCTCCCTCATAAACGGCCCCACTGGCATAGTAAAATTTTCCATGGCCATGACGATATCCATTTACAAACTCTCCTATGTATTCATTTCTCAAAGGGTATTGGGAGTTGGGGATTCTCTTCAGAAACCAGGAGTGTGTTCCAAAACCATTCTGAAAAGAAAGCAAATTTCCAGGAGAAATGCTCAAAATATTTCCTCTTTTTACCTGACTCCATTTAAAATTTGGTCAACAGGGGCGGCTGGGTGGCTCAGTCGGTTAAGCCTCTGACTCTTGATTTTGGCTCAGGTCATGATCTCAGGGTCCTGAGATGGAGCCCTGCATCAGGCTCTGCGCTCAGCATGGAGTCTGCTTGTCCCTCTCCCTCCCCCCTCTTGTGCTTTCTCCCTCTCTCTCTCTCTCAAATAAATAAAAATCTTTTAAATTAAAATAAAACTCAGTCAAGGGCGCCTGGGTGGCTCAGTCGGTTAAGCGACTGCCTTCGGCTCAGGTCATGATCCTGGAGTCCCGGGATCGAGTCCCGCATCGGGCTCCCTGCTCGGCGGGGAGTCTGCTTCTCCCTCTGACCCTCCCCCCTCTCATGCTCTCTGTCTCTCATTCTCGCTCTCTCAAATGAATAAATAAATCTTAAAAAATAAATAAATAAATAAATAAATAAAACTCAGTCAATAGATAAATACAATGACACATTTGAAAGGACAAAGAACATGGATTTTAGAGTCACACAGACTTGGGTTCAGCCTCTGTGCCATCTACTTATTAACCAGCCATTTGACCTAAGGCAAATTATTTAAGCCCTCTGGGTTTCATCTATAAAATGAAAATAACAACTATCCTGCAGGTTGGATGTAAAGACTGAAGACAGTGTATAAAAAGTGCCTAGCTTGATACTGATAAATTATTACCTTAAATTTTATTTATTTATTTTATTTATTTATTTATTTTTTAAGATTTTTTATTTATTTGACAGCGAGAGGACAGCGAGAGAGGGAACACAAGCAGCGGGAGTGGGAGAGGGAGAAGCAGGCTTCCCGCGGAGCAGGGAGCCCGATGCAGGGCTCGATCCCAGGACCCTGGGATCATGACCTGAGCCGAAGGCAGACGCTCAAGGACTGAGCCACCCAGGCGCCCCAAATTTTATTTATTTTTAACATCCGGATTGATAAAAAAGAAAAATGCCTTCTTCAATCCTACTTTTGCAGAGGCAACCACTACTTGAGAGTCTGAGAATTCATCTGTATTTTCCCCAGGCACATTCAATTATACACACTAAATCAACATATTATATGTATATATAACACATATAAACACACAATTTTTTCAACAATGGGATGACTCTGTATATCTAGACTCTGTATATCTAGAACTTCTGGGTATATGCTAAAAAGAATTGAAAATGGGGACTCAAACAAATATTTGTGCACTCATGTTCATAGCAGCATTACTTGCAATAACCAAAAGGTAGAAGCAACCCAGGTGTCCATTGATGGATGAATGAATAAGCATAAGGATGGTATAAACATACAATGGATTATTATTCAGCCTTAAAAAGGAAGGAAATCCTAACACATACTATAAGATGGATGAACCTTGAATACATTATGCTGAGTGAAATAAACCAGTTGCAAAAGGACAAATACTATATAATTCCACTTATATGAGATACCGAGAGGAGTCAGATTCATAGGGACAGAAAGTAGATGGTGGGTGCTAGGGGTGGGGAAAGGAGGAAGAGAGATGGGAAGTGAGTGTTTGATGGGGACAGAGTCTCCGTTTGGGAAGATGAAAAGAGTTCTGGAGAAGGATGGTGGGGACGGCTGCACAACAGTGTGAAAGTACTTAATGCCCTGAATTGGACACTTAAATATGATTAAGATGGTAAATTTTTTGTTATGTGTATTTTACCAGAACTAAAAAGAAAAAGAAAAAAGAAAGCTGGAGTGGCTATATTCACATCAGAAAAAGACTTCAGAGGAAAAGAAACTATCAGAGCTAAAGAGGGACATGACAAGATGATAACAAAGGGTCAATCCACCAAGAAGACATAACAATCCTAAACAAGTATGTGCCTAACAACAGAACTTAAAAATATATGAAGCAAAAATTGATAGATTTGAAAGAAGAAATAGATGAATCTATAATTATACTTGGACACCTCACCACTCTTATCTCAGAAATGGGTAGAAAAAATAAACAGAAAATGAGTAATGTGGTATAGAAGACCTGAACAACACTATCAACCAATTTGATCCAGTTGTCATCCACAGAACACTCCATTCAACAAAAGCAGAAATACACATAACATTCACCAAGACAGACCATATTCTGGGCCACAAAATAAACCACAACCTATGTAAAAGAAATGTAGTCATACAAAGTATGTTCTCTAACCACAGTAGAATTAAAAATTTCAACAGAAAAATCAACAACAGAAAGATATCTGGAAAAATCTCCAACTATTTGGAAAGTAAACAACATATGTCAAAATAATTTACAGGTTAAAGAGGAAGTCATAGGGACATTAGAAAATATTTTGAGGGACACCTGGGTGGCTCAGTCGGTTAAGCATCTGCTTTCAGCTAGGGTCGTGATCCCAGAGTCCCAGGATTGAGCCCCACATCGGGCTCCCTGCTCAGCAGGGAGTCTGCTTCTCCCTCTGCCCCCACCTGAACAAAAATTAAAATATATCAGAATTAGTGGGATGCAGAGAAAGCACTGCTAAGAGGAAAAATTTTAGTATTAAATTCTTATATTAGAAAAGAAGAAATGTCTCAAATCAATCAAGCTTCCATCCTACAATTCAAGGAAAAGAAGAGCATATCAAACCCAAAGCATGCAGAAGGAAGGTAATAACAAAGAGCAGGCATCAAATTAAAAACTGAAAAACCCCAAGAGAAAATAAATAACACTAAGACTGGCTCTTAGAGAATTTTCATGACTTGGATATATCTGCAATAAGACTGAAGACAGAAGAGAAAACACAAATCACTGGTTCTGGGAGAAAGAGGGAACATCACTATAGATCCTATATAATATATATTTAAAGAATCATGAGAGACTTTTAAAGAAGTTATTTTTTTTAAGATTTTATTTATTTGTCAGAGAGAGAGCACAAGCAGGGGGAGTGGCAGGCAGAGGGAGAAGCAGGCTCCCCACTGAGAAAGGAGCCCCACTTGGGACTTGATCCCAAGCTGGGATCATGACCCCCGCTGAAGGCAGATATCCAACCTACTGAGCTACCCAGGCATCCCCATGAGAGACTATTATGAACAACCTTGTGCCAATAAATTTCTATGAAATGGGACAACTTCCTTCAAAAATACAAACTTAAAACTTATTCAAGAACAAACAGATCGGGGTGCCTGGGTGGCTCAGCTGGGAAAGCGTCTGACTCTTGATTTTGGCTCAGATCATGATCTCAGGGTCATGAGATCAAGCCCCATTTTGGGCTCTGCACTGAGTGTGGAGCCTGCTTAGGATTCTCTCTCTCTCCCTCTGCCAAATCCCCGTGCCCCACTCACACACCACACCTTCTCTCTTAAAAAAACAACAACACAAAAACAAACAAACATAAAAAACCTCATTCACCACAATCAAGTGGGATTTATTTCTGGGTTGTAAGGGTGGATCGGTATTTGCAAATCAATCAATGTGATACATCACATCAATAGGAGAAAGGATAAGAACCACATGATCATTTCAACAGATGCAGGAAAAGCATTTGACAAAGTACAACATCCATTCATGATAAACACCTTGACAAAGTAGGGTTAGAAAGAACATAACATAACAAAAGCCAAATATGAAAAACCCACAGCTAATGTCATCCTTAATGGGGAAAAACCGAGAGCTTTTCCTCTATGGTCAGGAACAAGACAGGGATGTCCACTCTCAATACTGTTATTCAACACAGTACTGGAAATGCTAGCCACAGCAATCAGACAACAAAAAGAAATAAAAGGCATCCAAACCAGTAAGGAAGAAGTAAAACATTCACTATTTGCAGATGATGTAATACTATATACAGAAAACCCCAAAGACTCCACCAAAAAACTGCCAGAACTGATAACATGAATTCAGTAAAGTTGCAGGACACAAAATCAACCTACAGGAATATGCTGCATTTCTATACACCAATAATGAAGCAGCAGAAAGAGAAATTCAGAAAACAAACCCATTTACAGTTGCACCAAAAATAATAAACCCAACCAAAGAGGAGAAAGACCTGTGTTCTGAAAACTATAGAACACTTCTGAAAGAAACTGAAGATGATACAAAGAAATGGAAAGACATTCCATGCTCATGGATTGGAAGAACACTGTTAAAATGTCTATACTGTCCAAAGCAATCTACACATTTAATGCAATCCCTATCAAAATACCAACAGCATTTTTCATAGAGCTAGAACAAACAGATCCTAAAATTTGTATGGAACCACAAAAGACCCCAAATAGCCAAAGCAATCTTGAAAAGGCAAAGCAAAGTTGGAGGCATCACAATTCTGGACTTCAAGTTATAATACAAAGCTGTAGTGATCAAAACAGTATGGTACCAACACAAAAATAAACACGATGAATGGAACAGAATAGAAAATCCAGAAATAAACCCACAATTATACAGTCAATGAATCTTCGACAGAGCAGGAAAGAACACCCAATGGGAAAAAGTCTCTTCAACAAATGGTGTTGGGAAAATGGGACAGCAACATGCAAAAGAATGAAACTGGACCACTTTCTTATACCGACACAAAAATAAATTCAAAATAGATTAAAGACCTAAGTGTGAGATCTGAAACCATAAAAATCCTAGAAGAGAGCACAGGTAGTAATTTCTCTGACACTGGCTATAGCAACTTTTCTCTAGATAGGTCCCCTGAGGCAAAGGAAACAAAAGCAAAAATAAACTATCGGGACTTCATCAAAATAAAAAGCTTCTGCAGAGTGAAGGAAGCAATCAACAAACTAAAAAGCAACCTACGGAATGGGAGAAGAAATTTGCAAATCACGTATCTGATAAGGCGTTAGTATTCAAAATACATGAAAAGCTTACCAAACTCAACACCCAAAAAACAAATAATCCAGACAAAAAATGGGCAGGAGACATGAATAGACATTTTTCCAAAGAAGACCTACAGATGGCTAATTGACATGTTGAAAAGATGCTCAACCATCACTCATCATCAGGGAAATGCAAATCAAAACCACAATGAGCTATCACCTCACACCTGTCAGAATGGCTAAGATCAGCAACACAAGAAACAACAGGGGTTGGGTGAGGATGCAGAGAAAAGGAAACCCTCTTGCACTGTTGGTAGGAATGCAAACTGGTGCAGCCACTCTGGAAAACAGTATGGAGGTTCCTCAAAAAGTTAAAATTAGAACTACCCTACTATCCAGCAATCACACTACTAGGTATTTACCTAAAGAATACAGAAACACGGGCGCCTGGGTGGCTCAGTTGGTTAAGCGACTGCCTTCGGCTCAGGTCATGATCCTGGAGTCCCTGGATCGAGTCCCGCATCGGGCTCCCTGCTCGGCAGGGAGCCTGCTTCTCCCTCTGACCCTCCCCTCTCTCATGTGCTCTCTCTCTCTCATTCTCTCTGTCTCAAATAAATAAATAAAAAATCTTAAAAAAAAAATACAGGAACACTAATTCATAGGGATACATGCACCCCATGTTTATAGCAGCATTATTTACAATAACCAAATTATGGAAAGAGCCCAAATGTCTATCATAATTGATGAATGAATAAATAAGATGTGGTAATTCAGCCATAAAGAATGAAATCTTGCCATTTACAATGACGTGGTTGGAGCTAGAGAGCATAATGCTAAGAGAAATAAGTCAGACAAAGACAAATACCATGATTTCACTCCTGTGTAGAATTTAAGAAACAAACATGCAAAGGGGGAAAAAATGAGAGAGTCTCAAAGCAAGAAACAGATTCTTAACTACAGGAGTCACCAGAGGGAAGGGGTGGGGGGAGACGAGGGAAATAGGTGACGGGGAATAAGGTGATATTATTAGATTATGCAGATATTATTAGAAAATCTTAGCTATATAAACCACATACACTTAACCATATAAAGCCTTTCTTTTCTGTGCGGGAAATACATAGTTTCTGAGGGGTAGAGAACAGTCTTGCTTTGCACAAGAGCTGTGGGAATTATGGATTTGCCCATGCCAGGACCTCACTTGTGTGTAAGACTTTAGAGAAACCTCAATGATGAAACGGTACTTAAAAAAAGATGGTTGAGGGGCGCCTGGGTGGCTCAGTCGTCAAGCATCTGCCTTCGGCTCAGGTCATGATGCCAGGGTCCTGGGATCGAGCCCCGCATCAGGCACCCTGCTCTGCAGGAAGCCTGCTTCTCCCTCTCCCACTCCCCCTGCTTGTGTTCCCTCTCTCATTGTGTCTCTCTCTGTCAAATAAATAAATAAAATCTTAAAAAAAAAAAAAAAAAGATGGTTGGGACCAGTAAATCATACTCTGGGGTTCTAAAGTTAGCAGAGCTTAGGTTTAGGTTACTGGACGATATATGGAGTGACCCATGTGCTGAGGATCCACAGGGTCCCACCTGGGTGTGTTTGGGTCACATGAGTTGACGCCATACCTGGATGCCCTTTTCCCACTGACCCGTGTACTCCTCATTCGCCGTCAGCCACCTCATCCTGCCTTCCCCATGGCGCATATTGTTTTCCCACTGACCTTCATATATGTTTCCAGATTTGTAACTGGGACAAAAAAAAATTTGAAAACAATCAGTTATTTTATACACCATACTTATCTTTAAGAAGACTTTCTTTTAAACTTCTTCTCTCAGCATCTTTGAAGAAATCCAACCCTTGTGCCCAGTCTTCTTAAATTCAATGGATAGGCATGTGGTCAGTAGAAATCATCATCTTAGGGGTAGGATAAACTACTGTATTAAATCCTCAATCATTTAATAAGGTGACAATAGAGAGGTATTTTAAATCTTGTAAAACTAATTCTTATGATACTATGATTGGTTAACATTTCACCCCCAAATATTCCAACCTTTAAAATATTTGACTCTATCAGCTCAATCTAAAAATCAAGCAAACGGGGTGCTTGGGTGGCTCAGTTGGTTGAGCGACTAACTGCCTTCGGCTCAGGTCATGATCCTGGAGTCCTGGGATCGAGTCCCGCATCAGGCTCCTTGCTCAGCAGGGAGCCTGCTTCTCCCTCTGACCCTCCTCCCTCTCATGCTCTCTATCATTCTCTCTCTCAATAAATAAATAAAAATCCTTAAAAAAATTATTAAAAAATAAATAAACAAACGGGGGCGCCTGGGTGGCTCAGTCGGTTAAGCGTCTGTCTTTGGCTCAGGTCATGATCCCAGGGTCCTGGGATCGAGTCCCACATCGGGCTCCCTGCTCTGCAGGAAGCCTGCTTCTCCCCCTCCCACTCCCCCTGCTTGTGTTCCCTCTCCCACTGTGTCTCTCTCTGTCAAATAAATAAAATCTTTAAAAAAATACTGTCATTATTTTAAAATGAGTCTTCCAAAAACATACAGTAATAGATATCTATGATTAATAGAGAACAAAGAAAGACAGTTTCTACCTGTGATAAAGTGAAACTGTATTATTAAACCTCACTTAATATAATATTTCTCTAAATTTCCATAGAATATGTTCATCACTATGGAGATTACACTGGGGTGAATTTAACTATTCCACTCTACTTATATAGAAAATGTGTTCCCCGGAATTTCTACTTTTTTTTTTTTTTTTTAAGATTTGAGTTATTTATTTGAGAGCGAGCGAGCGAGCATGCGGTGGGGGGGAGGTGGGGCAGAGGGAGAGGGAGAATCTTAAGCAGGCTCCATACCCAGTGCAGAGCCCAATGTGGGGCCTGATCCTACAACCCCAAGACCATGACCCAAGCCGAGATCAAGAGTTGGACGCTCAACCAACTGCGCCACCCAGGCGCCCCTCTGCACCTTAAGTTGCCTACGTGAAAATTATTTGGGCCCCCACACACACTTATCACCCATATCCTACACGTGGCAGAGGCGATACCTACCATCTGATCCCCCAGCCGTTTTTGATGTTGTACACCCAGTCCCCCTCGTACCAGGAGGTACCCTCTTGATTGTAATAAATAGAGCCCTGAAACAAATAATATCATTTTTAAAGAATCAAGTCTCATAAAACAAATGTTTATTAAAGGTAAAGATTTAAAAATATATGAATTTAGGGAGTCTAAACCGCGAAGAAGTCAATGTCCTACTTGGGCAAGACACCTAATCCGTCGTATGTTTCTGTCTTGGAATTGAGAAGATGGTAAGGTAGCCCCCATGTGAGAATGAGATGTCACAAATCAATTCCTCCCTGATAATGAAGTGTTGCATTAAGGCATTAAAAGTGGCATCGCCGGCGAGAGAGTAAGCTGGTGCAACTGTGGTGGAAAACAGTTTGGAGGTCCCTCAAAATGTTAAACATCCAGTTCCCATACTCCACTCCTAGGTTTATATGCCAGAGAACTGAAAACAAGTACTCAAATAAACCCCTACAAACACGTTCATAGCGGCGCTATTCACAGAAGCCCAAAGACGGAGAGAGCCCAAATGTCCATCGATGAATGAGCAGATACACAAATGTGGTCCATCCATACACTGGACTATTATTCAGCCACAAAAAGGAATTAAGTACCTACAACCTGGATGAATCTCAAAAACCTGAGGCTGAGTGGGAGAAGCCAGACACAGAGGGTCAGTCACATACTGTAGGGTTCCATTCCTATGAACCATCCAGCCTAGGTAAACCCGTAGAGACAGAAGGCAGATCGGGGCCCGCCGAGGGGCCGGGGTGGGGAATATCTGCCGAGTGGGTACAGGGTTTTATTTTGGAGTGTTGATGAAAATGCTGTGGGACCAGACAGAGGTGGAAGTCTCACAACCCTGGGAGTTCCCTGAATGCCACCGACTGCTGACTCTAAAACGGTCCGTTTCGTGTGATGTGAATTTCCTATCAATCAACAGAAAGTGAATCTACTGTCACAACAGCCCCCCACCTCCCACCCTCTGTGTTTGTTCATCCTATCAGTGGACGGGAGTCCCGGGGCTGCCTCACCCACCTTCCCGTGTCTCTTGCCGTGACACCAGTGGCCGATGTAGGACACGGGGTGTGTGCCGCATTTGAACATACCAAACCCTTGCCTCACGCCGTGGATCACTTCTCCTTCGTAGGTGCTGCCATCCGGCCACGTGTACACGCCATGGTTCATGGGGATGTTCTTCACAAACTCCCCCTAGGGCAAAACGGCCCAGAGAGTGAGAGAGAGAGAGAGAAAGCAGGGGAGAGACCCCTAGTCCTGTAGGCGGTCTGAAACGCCTCCTTGACAACTGGATGCTATTCCTGTCTCTCCTCCGTGGCAACAGTGGAGTATCTCCCCTCCGCCCCAGTTTCCACTCTCCTCCTTCCTTTTCTACACACCCCATCCTCCCTCACCTCCCCTTCCCTGGGCGGAAGCCCCAGCAGAATAAAACAGCCAGAAGCTGTGTGTAGACAAGGTTCCAAGAGGCAAACAGGGGACATGGAAAAGTGCTGGTTTCCGATCCTGGCCTTGGGCACGCGAGCGTCTTGGAACCCACGTCGAAGGAGGCTTACTTCCTTCACAGAAGGCTGAAGCCAGCGGGCCAGGCTTGAGCTACGGGTGACTTAGCCAAGCACCTCTGGGGTAGTAGGAGCTGACTCCGCGTCCTCAGCAGCCTGAGAGGGGTTGACGCCTGGTGATCAAGAACTGGGTGTCGGGGCGCCTGGGTGGCTCAGTTGGTTAAGCGACTGCCTTCGGCTCAGGTCATGATCCTGGAGTCCCAGGATCGAGTCCCGCATCAGGCTCCCTGCTCGGCAGGGAGTCTCCTTCTCCCTCTGACCCTCCTCCCTCTCATGCTCTCTGTCTCTCATTCTCTCTGTCTCAAATAAATAAATAAAATCTTAAAAAAAAAAGAACTGGGTGCCATGTTGAAGTGTTCACACCTCAGGGCCTCATTTAGAGCCACGGTGCTGAAGGAGGATTCTGATCAGGATTCTGAACCCAACAGCTTATTCCAAAACTGGCAAAGGCCAGCCGGGACAGTCATTTTAGTATCATTCAGCCATAGTAATGGCCTTTTTAGGAGTTTTTGTGAGACAGGAATGAGAAGGTGTCATATTGTTTAGCGGGGGGAAAAAATCAGGGTACAGAAACCCATGCTCTGGGATCCCAACCGTAACAATTTGTTCTTATTATAAGCACATGTTTCTTTGGTAATCTGAACGATCTGCAGCATCATTACTAGTGATGGCAAAAAAACAAAAACACCTCAAAAGTACCTAATAATTATGGTACCGTAATGAATAGTAAATCAGAACACTATGCAATATATATATTTATATATGTTATATAATAGAATATACATTTATATAATTAAAGGAGTGTTCTCTCCAAGGGACTCCACTGATTAGCCCGGCTTGGTGATCAACTGATGGAAACCCTTCTTTCCGCCCGTGGTTCATCAAAATATTCTGCAGACACATCAGCCAACCGCTTGCCCCATGGGTGCCTTCCAGAGAACCCGCGCTGCTCAGGGCCAGGACATCAGCCCTGAGCCACCGGATTCTCTCTCGGGAACGTGAACTCGGGGGAGGCAGGCAGGCCGCGGGGAGAAGGGGTCAGGGTGACCTAGCCTGACCACTGTCCGGAATCCACGAGGCCAGCTGACCTCCCTGAAGGTACTTCTGTGACAGCTCAGATCCTGCCCATAAACCCTCCTGTCTAGGCTGGTGCGGAAAGGTCCGTGCCTGCAGGAAGGATTCCCGCCTGAGAGCTGCCAGAAATAAACCAAGGTCCACAGGCTGGAAGGCAGGGTGTTGCGGGGAGAAGAGTTTCCCTGGAAAGGCTGGCCCCAAACCACCAGATCCTCAGGCTCCCCTGCACCCCTGCGGCTCATCGTCTCCCACTGGGCAGCCCCAGTGAGCTGCCCAGCTGGCCCAAACCGGCCTCTGTTTCCCTTACTTGGCCGCTACTTGAATATGTGCATTATGGGCATGGGTTTTAAATATTTTCATTACCACTTAAAAACATCACAAGCAGTGCTGCAATCTCAACATCTGGAATAGCCTTCTAGCAACCCATTTAAAAATACACATTCCCAGGCGCCTGGGTGGCTCAGTTGGTTGGGCGACTGCCTTCGGCTCAGGTCATGATCCTGGAGTCCCGGGATCGAGTCCCGCATCGGGCTCCCTGCACGGCGGGGAGTCTGCTTCTCCCTCTGACCCTCCTCCCTCTCATGCTCTCTGTCTCTCATTCTCTCTGTCTCAAATAAATAAATAAAATCTTTAAAAAAAAAAAATACACATTCCCTTTAAACCAGCAAGATGGGTTAAGGGAGACCCACGACCGAGGAATAAAAGCAGCCAGTAAAAATACCTGGAGCTGGATACGGTTTGATCTCCACAAAAATAAAGGTACAGAACAGAATGTATAATGAACTATCTGTGTTTGTAAAGAGTGAGAGAAACCAAATACAAATACACGCACAGAACACACAGAGAGACCCCAGAACGTACAGATGAAGCGGGTAACAATCACCAGGAGCCCATGCGGTAATGAGTCACGTTTCACCTATAGTCTCTGGTTCTCTGGACTTTTTTTTTTTTCTAAGATTTTATTTATTTACTCATGAGAGACAGAGAGAGAGGCAGAGGGAGAAGCAGGCTCCCAAGGAGCAGAGAGCCCGATGCAGGACTCGATCCCAGGACCCTGGGATCACGACCTGAGCCGAAGGCAGACGCTTAACCATCTGAGCCACACAGGCGCCCTCTCTGGACTTTTTTAACCCATGTGCTGAATCACTTTTATGAAAGCAGTATGTTTCATTGTGGGAAGCTGACCATTAAGTTTCATTAATTACAGTTTAACACTATAACATATTATGTGCTTTACCTCATATTTCAGTCCATCGGCCCAAATGTAAGTCCCTTGTCCATGCATGAGTCCTTCTGAAAACATACCCTTCAGAACAGAACAACAACAAGACCTCAGGACCAGTCCTTCATTCGACACAATGCCTGCCACCGTGGTTTTAGTTCTTAGGATGGAGCCTCATCCCCCCCTTTCATCTGCATGAATATGCTTGTCCAAATTCCCCAAAACATACACCAAGCAGTCCTATGCAACGGTTAGACATGAGTTGTAAATTCAGTCTGTGTCTTCCTCCCCTAATTAAGCGGTGAAAAAGGCCGTAGTTAAAAAGAATTCACATGCTTTTGGTTGTGCACATCACGGTGTAAGGATTTTTAAAAATTATTTAAACTAGGTAGACCTGGGGCGCCTGGGTGGCTCAGTCGTTAAGCGTCTGCCTTCGGCTCAGGTCATGACCCCAGGGTCCTGGGGTCAAGTCCCACATCGGGCTCCCTGCTCGGCAGGGAGTCTGCTTCTCCCTCTCCCCCTGCCCCTTCCACGGCTTGTGTTCTCTCTCACTCACTCTCTCTCTCTCAAATAAATAAAATCTTAAAAAAAAAAAGAAAAACTAGGTAGACCTGGTGAAAACCATTATGTGGATATTAGCAACTACTCCATTTGCAAATTTCATGCTTGTGCGATTTCTGGTACTGGGATTTATCGGTGTGGGTGTGTCCATGTATACGGACATATTTATATACGTATACGACCCCCAGCTGTCAGGATCGTCCGTTTATATTTAGTGTCTACTGTTAACTAGTAGGAACTAGTTAGGAACTAGTCACTAACAACTTAGCACACCTGAATGTCTAAATGCTATTTGAGAAAAGGAGGTAAGAATACGTCCAGTTCTTCCTTGGGATCACCTGGTTAGAGGTGGGCTGGGTGTAGGGGAGGACACACCCTGGGGAAACAGCACCCTAACTCAGCGGTTCTCAGACTCTACCATGCTTCAGAGTCGCCTCTGAAGGGGATTGTGAACACACAGATGGCTGGGCCCACCCCCGAGATTCTGATTCATCAGCCGGTCTGGGCTGGGG
This sequence comes from Mirounga angustirostris, assembly GCF_029215605.1. NCBI lineage: Eukaryota > Metazoa > Chordata > Mammalia > Carnivora > Phocidae > Mirounga > Mirounga angustirostris. The sequence goes on from NW_026991713.1 coordinate 175,312,191, forward strand.
CCCGAGAATGTGCATTTTGAAAAAATCCCCAGATAATGCTGCTGGTCCCCCGGACCACGCTTCTCTGGAGAATGGCGGCCCCAACTCACTAGCAAGGAGACACGTTATATTTCAGCCCGGGGTTCCCACGGGCTCAGGACGGACAGGCTGGGACTGAGGAAAACGTGGGGCAGCCAGTGGTTTTCCGACTGTTGGCTGGCTCTGTGATGATGGAGTTGATTAGGGGCACAAGAACCAGCATTTTAACAAACTAGCCTAGAAAGGATCACGCTGCCTCTAACATGGTAAGGGCAAAGGTGCCACGAATGTCTGGTTTCGTTGTCTGTCCTTAGGGGATTGTGAGCTAAATACGCGGCAAACCTGTGGTCTCATGACGTGGGGCCTGGGGCTACGGAGCCTTTCTGCTGGGTGGGCCTCCCTCACAATTTACAGGAGATCCAACTGATGATTATTTTTAATCAAAAGAGTCTGAGGAAACTGTGGGAAGCTTGCACGGCCAAGTAGCGGGCAGTGGGTGGGGACGAGATCCTCTAGAAATGGAGGGTGTTTGCCCCACAGGCATGGGAAGGGTGAAGCCAGCGGGCCAGGCTTGAGCTACGGGTGACTTAGCCAAGCACCTCTGGGGTAGTAGGAGCTGACTCCGCGTCCTCAGCAGCCTGAGACGGGTTGACGCCTGGTGATCAAGAACTGGGTGCATGTTGAAGTGTTCATACCTCAGGGCTTCATTTAGAGCCACGGTGCTGAAGGAGGATTCTGATCAGGATTCTGAACCCAACAGCTTATTCCAAAACTGGCAAAGGCCAGCCGGGACAGTCATTTTAGTATCATTCAGCCATAATAATGGCCTTTTTAGGAGTTTTTGTGAGACAGGAATGAGAAGGTGTCATATTATTTAGCGGGGGGGGAAAATCAGGGTACAGAAACCCATGCTCTGGGATCCCAACCGTAACAATTTGTTCTTATTATAAGCACATGTTTCTTTGGTAATCTGAACGATCCGCAGCATCATTATTAGTGATGGCAAAAAAACAAAAACACCTCAAAAGTACCTAATAATTATGGTACCGTAATGAATAGTAAATCAGAACACTATGCAATATATATAATATATATTTATATAGGTTATATAATTAAATAGAATATACATTTATATAATTAAATAAATATATATAATACAATTAAATAATATAAATAAAATATATTTTATATTTATAGAGGAAGAAATGAGGGTTAGTGTTTAAATGGGGACAGAGTTTCAGTTTGGGAACATTTCAGTTCCAGAGATGGGTGATGGGGAGGGTTCTACCAAGAGGGGAATGCACTTAATGCTACTAAACTATACACTTAAAATGGTTACAATAGTAAATTTTATGTATGTTTTACCACAGAACATTTAAATTATGAAAACCATGCAGCAATACAGCAAAGTATCATAAGTGAAAAAGGATTCAAGATGTTATCTGCAAAATTGATAGGCCCACGTCAATGCTGATTCTTCCATTCAAGGAACAGAAGGGATACACGGCCTACCCAAAATACTTACTGGGAAAGGATGATGATCCTGGGATTTTCCTCTTCCGTATTTACTTTAGTCACCTTAATGTTGTTTGTACAATAAACAAAAATCAGGAAAAGAAAACAACCTAAAATGACAACTTCAGGGGCACCTGAGTGGCTCAGTCGGTTAAGCGTCTGCCTTTGGCTCAGGTCATGATCCCGGGGTCCTGGGATCAAGTCCCGCATCGGGCTCCTTGCTCAGCAGGAAGCCTGCTTCTCCCTCTCCCTCTGCCTGCTGCTTCCCCTGCTTGTTCTCCCTCTCTCTCTTTCAAATAAACAAAATCTTGGGACAGCTGGGTGGCTCAGTTGGTTAAGCATCTGCCTTCAGCTCAGGTCATGATTCCAGGGTCCTGGGTCTCTCTCTCTCTGTCTAACAAATAAGTAAAATCTTAAAAAAAAATAAAATCTTTTTAAAAATGACGACTTCAGTTGTATGGAGTCGTGTTTTTACCTTGGAGTAGGTGGTCAAAGTTAAATCAGCATTAAGTACTTCCAATTTCTTCTGAAGAATCAATGGACTTTTCTGAAGATACAAATCTAAAACTCTCACAGAACATTCTAAAACTTCCTCCCTGCCCGTTCCCGAAATGTGTCACTCACGTGGTAGGTGCAACCTCCTTGAAAGATCGCAAAGCCTTCTCCCTCATATAGTCCACGGACTTTTTCCCCTTCGTAGCTACAAGGAAATAAAGCTCAAGGCAATGAGTGGCATGATCAAACCTAAGTGACGGTGGGTTAAAATCATAATTAACATCAGTGAAGGTGTACAAGCATTATGTCACATTCATTCACTCAACAAATGTTCCCCGAGGGCCACTGTGCCCCTTTCTAAGCACTGGGCTGGCGCCATGAACAAGACTAGTAAGTTCCTGCCCTCGGAACCTCATAGGTTACTGAGGAGACACAGACAACACACAGGGAACATATGAACAAGGTAATTCCAGATCATGTTCAAGTTTTGAGAAAGACATGGTCGGGGAATGTGGCTGAGAATAAGGAGGTTGCTGTGTATGGTGGTCAGAGCAGAAGCCTCTTGGAGGACATGGGAGCTATACTGAGACCCACAGGTCATGAAACAAACAGCCCTATGAAGAATCCTGGGAAGAGGGAACAGCAAGTACAAAGGCCCTGGGGCAGGAAAGAGCCCTACAGCTCAAGTTCAGACAACAGAGAGGAGGGAGGCCCAGCTGGGGCACAGGACAGAGGGAGGATAGGAGAGGAGACAGAGGCTCGGGGGTGGCAGGAAAATCCAGAGCTCTAGGAGGAATCTAGAGAGGGTTCTAAGAGGGGAGTTGGCCAAGGTCAGATTTATGTCATAAAAAGAGCACTCTGGTTGGCTGCTGTGGGAAGAGACTGTGGGAGAGCTAACAACCAGGAGCAAACAGTGAAAGGGGGTGGAGATGGAAGATGATGGTTTATTCTCGACAGTTTCTGTCTGGAATGATGAAAAGGTTCTAGAAACTAATAGTGGTGATGGTTGCACAACAGATGAGCGTACTTAATGCCACTGAATTGTACACTTAAAATGGTTAAAATAGGAAATTTTATGGGTATTTTTTTTAAGAAGCACTTTCCACACCCAGGATGGAGCCCAGCACAGGGCTTGAACTCATAACCCTGAGATCAAGAACTGAGCTGAGATCAAGAGTCACTTCACCCACTGAGCCCCCAGGACACTTCACCCACTGAGCCACCCAGGCGCTCCCTATGTTATCTGTATTTTACCATGATAATTTTACAAAGTTTTTTTTTTTTTTTCAAGATATATTCTAGACATGGGACCAAAAGGTCTTGCTGACGTGCTGGCTTTGGGGAAGAGGGAATCAAGGACAGCGTGCAGATTTTGAGTTCAGAACTGGGTGGATAACGTGTGATTTGGGAACTCACTCAGCTCTAAGGTCTGGGGTAAGTGAGGTGAAAAACAAAAGAACAGGTGATAGCCGTGACAAAAATGGGCTTTGTCCAAGAATGCAAGGAAGATTCAACGTTAGAAAGTCTATCACAACTCATGACATCAGCAAATCAAAGGAGAAAGACCATAGGTTTATATCAAGATGCCAGAAAGGCGTGTGATAAAATTCAGCAGTCATTTCTTTAAAAATTCTAGTCATGGGGGCACCTGGGTGGCTCAGTCGTTGAGTGTCTGCCTTCGGCTCAGGTCATGATCCCAGGGTCCTGGGATCGAGCCCCGCATCGGGCTCCCTGCTCAGTGGGAAGCCTGCTTCTCCCTCTCCCACTCCCCCTGCTTGTGTTCCTGCTCTCGCTGTCTCTCTGTCAAATAAATAAATAAAATATTTAAAAAATAAATAAAAAATAAAAATAAAAATTCTAGTCATGTTATAATGCGAGGAAACTACCTAAACATAAGAGACTGTTTATGAAAAAGCAATAGCATATAGGATTTTTGCAAGTGAAATACCAAAATCAGCTCCCTTAAAATCAGGAACATAAACAGGATGCCTGATCTTCCCACCAATTATTCAACATGATTTCACAGGTTCTAGGTCATGCAGAGAGTCAGGAAACCTAAGTAATCTGCATAAATATTGAGAAGAGTTAGGAAATTATTCTACCTTGAAGATTATGTGATTATTTACCTGTAAAACCCAAAGACTTTCTTCTAATTCATGAGAGATTGTGGCAACCCATGGGAGGGGCAGGGAGGGCAAAATTGGAATATGGTGGAGGGAAAGAATGAACTCCTCTTTTTTTAAAGATTTTGTTTATTTACTTGAGAGAGAGAGAAAGCATCAGCAGGGGGTGAGGGAGAAGGAGAGGGATAAGCAGACTCCCCACTGAGCAGGAAGCCCAATGCAGGGCTCCATCCCAGGACCCTGGGATCATGACCTGAGCTGAAGGCAGACATTTAACCGACTGAGCCACCATGGCAACCCCAAGAATGAACTCTTCTTTAAGATAACTTGGCATCATTTCATTTGTCATGAGTATATAGCACTTTGGTAATGAAAAGCAATGAATAAAGAAACTGTCAAGGATTTTTAAAAGTCACAATAGCTCCTTTCAATGGTATCAACACCTCCCCTCACTCCCAAGACACATACATGTTTCCTGGGGCTCTTGGCCTGGATCCAGACCAGCTCTATGTCAGGATATTCAATTCGTCTGGTTCCCACATCAGGGCAATGCCAGGATCTACCTTCTCTGAACTAAGTCAGTGTACATTGCTGAGAAACTCTGCTGAGTTTCTCTAGATAGAGCCCAATGTAAAACATAACTATGCACTACGCACATAGACCCTATTTCCTACTTTTTGATATCCTTCTACAGTGCTCAACCCAGAGCTGGCACATAATAGCTCATTTATAAATGGCTGCTAACAGAAATTGGTGGCGCTTCCATATACTAGTAATAGAACAATTAAGAAAACAATTCCACTTATAATTGCACCAAAAACAATAAAATACCTGGGAAAGAACTCAACCTAGGTGGTGAAAGACCTGTACTCTCAAAACTATAAAACACGGATGAAAGAAATTAAAGGCGATACAAACAAATGGAAAGATATTCCATGCTCATGGATTCTAAGAATTAATATTGTTAAAACGTCCATACTATCCAAAGCAATCCACGGACTCAATGCAATCCCTATCAAAATGCCAACAGCATTTTTCACAGAACTAGAACAAATAATACTGAGATTTGTATGGAACCACAAAAGACGCAAAATAGCCAAAGCAATCTTGAGAAAGATGAACAAAGCCGGAGGTATCACAATCCCAGATTTCAAGATATACTACAAAGCTATAGTAATCAAAACAGCATGGTAGTGGGACAAAAACAGACACATAGATCAATGGAATAGAACAGACAGCCCAGTAAACCCACACTTAAATTGTCTATTAACCTACAGCAAAGGAGGCAAAAATATACAATGGGGATAAGACAGTCTCTCAACAAATGGTACTAGGAAAACTGGAAAAGAAAGAAACTGGACCACTTTCTTACACCATACATAAAAATAGACCGAAATGGATTAAAGATCTGAGTGTGAGACCTGATCCCATAAAACTCCTAGGAGAGAGCACAGGCAGTAATTTCTCTGATATCAGCCATAGCAACATTTTTCTAGATATGACTGCTCAGGCAAGGGAAACAAAAGTGAAAGTAAGTTATGGGGACTATAAAATAGTACATAATAAAAATAAAAAGGTTTTGCCTCACAAAGGAAACCATCGACAAAACAAGGCAATTTATTGAATAGAAGATATTTGCAAATGATATACCCAATAAGGGGTTAATGTATAAGATATATAAAGAACTTATAAAACTCAACACCAAAGATACAAATGATCCCATTAAAGAATGCGCAGAGGACCTGAATATACATTTTTCCAAAGAAGACATACAGATGGCCAAGAGACACATGAAAAGACGCTCAAGATCACTCGCCATCAGGGAAATGCAAATCAAAACCAAAATGAGATATCACCTTACACCTGTCAGAATGGGTAGACCCAGAAAGACAAGAAACAACAAGTGTTGGCGAGGATGTGGAGAAAAGGGAGCCCTTGTGCACTGTTGATGGGAATGTAAATTGGTGCAGCCACTGTGGAAAACAGTACGGAGGTTCCTCAAAAAATTAAAAATAGAAAACCATATGATCCAGTCATTCCACCAGTGGATATTTGCCCAAAGAAAATGAAAACACAATTCTAAAAGATAAACGCACCCCATGTTTATTGCAGCATTATTTACAAGAGCCAAGATTTGGAAGCAACCCAAGCGTCCATCCACAGATGAACAGAAAAAGAAGATGTGGTATATACATACAATGGAATATTACTCAGCCAGAAAAGAGAATGAAATCTTGCCTTTTGCAACAATATGGATGGACCTAGAGAGTATTATAAGTGACATAAGTCAGAGAAAGACAAATACCTGATTTCACTTCTAGATGGAATCTAAAAAACAAACAAAAAGGGGCACCTGGGTGGCTCAGTCGGTTAAACGTCTGCCTTCAGCTCAGGTCATGATCTCAGGGTCCTGGGATCAAGCCCCGCATCGGGCTCCCTGCTTGGCAGGAGGCCTGCTTCTCCCTCTCCCACTCCCCCTGCTTGTGTTCCCACTCTCGCTCTGTCTCTCTCGGTCAAATAAATAAATAAAATCTTTTAAAAAATAAATAAAAGACAAACAAAAAGCAAAAACAGACCCATGAATGCAGAGAACTGATGGCTGTCAGAGCAAAGGGGGCTGGGAGGATGGGCAAAATGGGTGAAGGGGAGAGAAAGATACAGGTTTCCAGTTATGGCATGAGTAAGTCCCGGGGATAAAAGGCTCAGCATAGGGAAGAGGGTCAACGGCGTTGCAATGGCGTTGTGTGGTGACAGATCACAGCTACGCTTGTGGGGAGCAGAGCATAATGTATAGGGTGGTGGAATCACTATGTTGTACACCTGAAACTAATCTAACATTGTGTAACTACATGTCAACCAAGAAATAAAAATAAAAGTGGCCAATGATATGCAGACAGTTAAGTCCTGACTGAGCACCCACGAGGCCTAAGGTCTGGTGTTTGATATTCTTGGGTGTGTCTCTGTTGGGACGAAATATTCCACCTGAGAGGTTGAGCCGTGGAAACAAATTCTAGTAATTCATACACATTAGATACGTATGTTATAGGGAGGAAAAGATCCTATGTATACAGTGACACATAATAGAAAGTGAGAAGTATGATAAACAACGTTTTGAGCAAAATTACCTCCTATTGGCAAGCAGCAATGGAAAAGTTTGGACCAGAAGAGTAGGTGGGATTTGGTCATTCAGAAACGCGGGACAAACCCTCCAGCAAAGCGAGCTTTGCAAGCAAAGGTAAAAACAAATGGGATCGTGGGCAGAAGTCTAGCTGGGCTCCTGAGTTTGAGGAGAGAGGCAGGCTGGGTCAGAGCGTCAGGCTGAGGGGCTTTTTACTGTAGACGATGGAAGGAAATCAAAAGTTTCTAAGAGTGTGGGAGCCAGCCTCAAAATGGCTCCCAGAGATTCTCAGCTCCGAGTACTCGTACCCTTGTGTAAGCCTCGCTCACACTGAAGAGGGCTGACCTGTGGGGCCACCAGGATATTACAGAAATGACAGAGTGTGACATCAGAGACTGGTCATAAAAGACACGTGGCTTCTGCCCTTGCTCTCTCTTGGATTACTCTCTGGGGAAGCCAGCTGCCAGGTGGTGAGGACAGCCAAGCAGCCCTGTGGAGGGAGTCCGTGGGATGAGGGACTGAGGTCTCCCGCCAACAGCCATGCCAAGGAGCCGCTCTGAAAGCAGACCGAGCAGCTGGCCAAGCCTTCGGACGACGGCAGTCTAGATTCGCATCTTGGCTACAACTCCAGATGTCCTAACCCAATGCCATCCAGCTAAGCCGCTCCCCGATTCTTGACCCCCCATGAACTGTGTGCGATAATATTCGTCTTAATTATCACATTCTGGGGTGACCTGTTACAAGGACAGATAACTGATCCAGGGAGTGATGGAAACAATTAGGAAGTCAAATCTCAAATCTTTAGGAAATGAGGCCAACAGTCCAGTCAAGAGATAACGAAGAGGCGAAGTAAGCATTCAAGAAAAGGACTAATGAGAGAAGCCTAGAGGAAAAAGAAATACGAAATCATAGGGAGGAGGAGGACAGTCTGGAGAGGGAGGAAATGGTAGCCCCCTTACAGAAATCAACAGAGATCAATGGAGAAGCCAATGGCTGGAGAAGTAGTAACATGTGGAGGAGCCTTCTATGGGGTGTGTTTTCCCCAGTTAAGAACCTGAGGCTCAGGGGTGCTGGGTGGCTCAGAGGGTTAAGCATCTGCCTTCAGCTCAGGTCATGATCCCAGGGTCCTGGGATCGAGTCCCACATCGGGCTCCCTGCTCAGCAGAGAGCCTGTTTCTCCCTCTCCCTAGGCACCTCCCCCCGCTCATGCTCTCTATCTGTCTCAAATGAATAAATTTTTTTTAAAATCTTAAAAAAAAAAAAAAGAACCTGAGGCTCAGGGTACCTGCCTGGCTCAGTCAGTGAAGCATCTGCCTTCGGCTCAGTTCATGATCTCGGGGTCCTGAGATCGAGTTCCGTATCGGGCTCCCTGCTCAGCGGGAAGCCTGCTTCTCCCTTTTAGCCCCTCCCCCCACTCATGCTCTCTCTCTCTCAATCTCTCCCTCTCTCAAATAAAATCTTAAAAAAAAAAAAAAAGAACCTGGGGCTCAGAAAAGTTCAGTGATGTTGTTGATGTCACAGAGCTAAGACCCCAATCCAGATCTCATTTCAAGTCCTGCAGTCTTTGTTTCGGGACACAGGGAGCTGGAAGTCCAGTGGACAATGTCCAGTAGGGAGTTAAAAATTTGAACCTCAAACTCCAAGAGAGAGACCTAGATTTTTACAGTCATCTAGGAGAGGGGCAGGGAAAGCCACAAAAAGAGATTGCAGAGAGAGAGAAAAGAGCATAGAAAGGGGAACATGGACGAACCATGAGAGACGATGGACTCTGAAAAACTAACAGGGTTCTAGAGGGGAGGGGGGTGGGAGGATGGGTTAGCCTGGTGGTGGGTATTGAGGAGGGCACATTCTGCATGGAGCACTGGGTGTTATGCACAAACAATGAATCATGGAACACTTCATCTAAAACTAATGATGTAATGTATGGGGATTAACATAAGAATAAAAAATAATAAATAAATAAATAAATAAATAAATAAATAAATAAATAAATAAAAGAAAGGGGAACATGGAAGATGCAGCCCATTAAAAATCACCTTTCAACTATGAGTTTGGTGAGAATGGGCTCTTCGTAGTGAGTGGCATCTTCATTCTGCTGGTTATCATGTTTGGACTCTCTTCGGGGCCCCAATTCGCTGGGCTGCATTTCCAATGGTGGGACGGCACCGGGGGACATCTCTTGCCTAGCCACACTGCCATCTTGTTTGGCAAACTCTGGATAATCAGAGAGAGAGGAGGAAGAGCGGGTGGACTTATCCCCTTTTTTGTCTGCTCTTTTCTTTTCTTTCACCATTGCCTTTAGAAGTGTTCAAGTTTACTGTTTGTTTCAAGGCGCTGATCAGTCTCATCTGAAAAATAAAAATTCTCTCTCTAAATACTTGCAGGTTTCACTTGTAGTTAAAATTTCAGCTTTGCAACCCAATGTCATGGTCGTTCTCCTCCTAAAGCTTGAAAAATTACAACTATCAAGTATCACCAGTTTATGGGAAGATCTCCTGGGTTGTCCCTAAAAATTTTTTAAAAACTGAAACCACCACCTACCATTTCTTTTCAAATAGTGTCCCAGCAAGAAGGTAACCTGATACACGAAAAATGGCTACTTAATCCCTAAGGTTTTCCGTGCTGCCAATTCATACTTTAAAAGCCCATCTGTCAATACACCTGCACTGCAGAGTGCTCAAGAGCTGGATTCAGGCTCCTGCAGGGCGCCTTACCAGCTGTGTGTTCTTGAGCAGGTGAATCTCCTTCTGCTTCAGATATCAAATAGAAATAACAGTGCCTCATCTCATTTTAAGAATTACATGAAACGATGCACAGAAGCCCCCTAAAGTACGGGATACAGCACACTATCCATGATGGGGTGATTATCATGTCACTTTCCTGTTTTTGAACTTGAAATCTTTGGCCGCCTACTCCCCATGCCAGAAAAGGAACGGTGTGATGTGTGCCCAAGGTCACAGATCTGGGGGGCAGGTCCCCAAAGCCAGGAGTTTTCATGGCCTCCCAAACTGGCCCCATTGAAAACATCTCAGTCCAACAAGCAGGACACACAGACGAGTCCTGGGGTGCAGGGCAAGGTCTAGTCCCTCCTCACATCCTCAGGGGTGCAGTGGGCACCCCACAAACCCACGGCTTGGATGGGATCCTTTGGACACCCCACCTACCAGCTCAACCCACCCCTGAGCTTTGCTCTCACCAACAGGATCCTGCTTTTCTCTTCCTTCAAAGCCCCACTACTCTTTCCAGCCCCCACCCCATCACGGTCTCTCCAGTGAAGCCCAGGTGAGTCTTTGCTATAGATAGGCTTTCTGGTCCTCGTCAGTGAAATCTGACCTACAACAAAGGCAAATCTCGTTTCTCACGGCGTTTTTCCCCACTAACTTTGATGGTCTGTTCTCCCCGGGCGTGAGGTCGTATGATCATCGTGATTTATTCATTAGGCAGCACAAAAGGAGCGCCCCTTCTCTGAGCCTGGGGTTCCCCCGCGCCTCCTGCCCACCGCACCTGCTCAGGTCCTGCGGGCCGCGTCCGCCTGGCCGAGGAAGAGCCGGACCTGGCCGTCACATCTGCGGCGGCGCACGCAGGACCCCCGGCAGGACGCTCACCTGGCTCCGGACTCCGGGGGCTCAGCCGGCCTCGGCGGAGGTGCTGCGCTGAGCGCCGAGCGTCCGGACTCGGGCCGGTCTCCAGGCAACCGCGGGCCCCGCCCCGCCCGCCCCGCCCTTAAAGGGACCGCCGGCTTCAGCCGCTGAGCATCAGGGCTCAGCCCTTCTGGGCCTCAAGGCCAACCTGGAGCTGGATGCACCTGGACCCGGGTTCTCCCAGCAACTAGCTCTGCTAATTGCCGCGTGGCCTCGCCGCCTTAATCTTCACCATAACACAAGAATTCAGGCGGCTTTCCAATGTCCTAAACAAATTACCCCAAACTTAAGTGGCTTAAAGCAATGCAAATTTATCATCTTAGGATTCTAAGTTAGGAGCCCAACAGGGCTGGTTCCTTCTGGCAGCTCCAGAGAACCCATTTCCTTGCCTTTTCCAGCTTCTAGAGGTGGCCTTCCTACATCTTCGGTATCAGCTGAGCGAGGTTCTCCAACTTTTAAGACAGGGGCTAGACTGGGTGGGGTAATCTACCCAGCCAATCCAGGATACTTGCCCCATTTTGTGACCCCTCCCTCAACCACATCTTCAGAGCCCCCTCTGGCCATTATAGGTCACACATTTGAGGGTCTCAGATTAGGCCACAGCAGTCCTGGCAGTGGAGATGGAGGTGGTGCCTACCAGACCCCAATTTGCAGAGTTCCTGCAATTATCAAATGAGAGCCTGCAGAAGGGCACAGCTGCAGTGTTTGACACATGACAGTGATTACTTGATTGTCTCATGACATCTGAAGAATTCTACGTTTGCAAACGGAAGCTGGGAGGGTGGGTGAGCACAGGGCGGCTGGTCCACACTGGTCACCGTACACCAACAGCCTTCTGGGCCCACAGAGGGCACTCTGACCTCCGTCTCTGGCTGGGTTCAAACGGGACGAGATTCCATGAAAAACTATTTGACAACAGTTTCTGCTCTCTCCAGTACCACGGAGGGCCAGTAACAAGAATACCCTGCAATCCATGCCCCAAGGAAAGGAAATCGCAACATTAAAGGTGAGAGAAAAATCAACCTTTTATTTCCCCTTGCCTACGACAGCGCTTTGCCACCCAGGCTGCACCGGGGCTCATTTAAAAATAGTGACCCCAGGCCCCACCTGGGCCATTTTCTTCCGGTTGGGTTTTGTTACTTTTTTTTTAAATTTAATGTGTGTTAGGATTGACAGCCGCTAATCCAAAAGGACCATGATTTTATGAAATTAAACCATTATTAATTTAATCATATTACAGGCCAAAAGCTGCAGACTAAAATAGCTCAGGCCGCTGAGCAGAGGCCTCAGTGACTTTCGAGGCGTTCTTCCTATTTCTGGGACGTGCTCTTGCTTGTACACGTGCACACATTCAAGTGCAGAACAAAAAACGTCGCAAGCAATGCTCCATGTGGTTTGAAAAGGTTCTCAAGATCACTTCTAAGGATCTGGTCATTTTTTTTAAAACAGCAGGTTCATTTGCAAACAAGAAGTGACTAGTTAAAAACCCTGCTTTTGGAAACAGAAAAATCTGCAATAAAATGTGTAGTTCTATAAAATGAGAAGCACTGTCAGCTTTAAGAAATGACATCCAGGTTGGCAACGTGTCTCATGGTCGGCCTTCCGTGGGGACAGTTCCAGGGATGGTCCATCTCGCCCATGTGGGTAATGAGTTTCTTCATCTCGCTTGTGTTAAGAGCAGTTCCAATCATCACCTGAATAGGAGACACAGCAAAATAAAGTTTATTGGTTTTCATTTTTCTCTGAAACAAAGATGGACAAGATTACAACTCAACAACATTCCCCGAGAAATCTTCCTCCAAGGAACTTTACCTACCCTCTTCCATCTCAGGCCCCCACCTTTTTGGGAAATCCAGCCCCTCGGTGACTCCTGCACAGCGTCAGACCTCGGCTGGAGACGCCCACCAAACCTGCCCAGGATCCCACCAGTCTCAGCGGCTCCACCATGGCCTCTGACCCACGGCCCCGACCTGTCACCTCGGCGACCGCAGGGCCTCCTAACAGGCCTCCCTGAGGCCCTCTTCCAGCCGTTCTCCACTCAGCAGCCCGCAATTCCTTTTATTTATTTATTTTTTTAAAGATTTTATTTATTTGAGAGAGAGAGAGAAAGCGAGAGAGGGAACACAAGCAGGGGAAGCAGCAGAGGGAGAAGCAGGCTTCCCGCTGAGCAGGAAGCCGGACATGGGACTCGATCCCAGGACCCCGGGATCATGGCCTGAGCCAAAGGCAGACACTTAACGACTGAGCCACCCAGGCGCTCCTATCTTTAAAAAAAAAAGGCACGTCAGATCACATACATGGCTCACCTTCTCAGCTCTTGCCTCTCACCTGGATAAGAGCCCCCATGCATCACCCGATTTGGCCCTCCCTGGCCTTAGTGCCTGCACCTGTAAGCACACATCCCTCCCTGCCCCCACTCCAGCAGTCCATCTCTTATAGATGGACTCCACAAGCACCTGCCCCAGGACCTTGGCACCGGCTATGCCCTCTGCCCAGGAGACTCCATCCCCAGATACTTGCATGTCTCACTGCCCCTCCCTTCAGGCTTCTGTCCCTGACTCCTCTCAGGAGCTCCCCGTCTGTCCCTCTGTGGCCCTCACCCTGCTTTTCTCCATAGCACATTTCTCTACCTGACATACACGTGGTGATGAGCGGGGTCCACGCAAACACAGAGAAACTGAGCCCCTGAGAAACAAGAAGAGACGGTGAGAGGCGACAAGCCTGAGCCTATGCGTCCTCTTCCTTCTTCCGCGTGCCACGCACCGCCCCAGAGGTAGGATACGCAGCAGGGCTCTGCCACGTTGGAGAGAAACAGGCAACTATCACGCAGGGGGCTGTGCCCGAGGGCCTGGGAGAGGCTGCTTCAGAGGGGTGCTCAGGGGGAGCCGAGGACAGGGGGGAGCCAGGTCCGTGAAGGAGGGAGGTGAGACGGGAGGAAGGCTGGAGCGGCCGCGGACCTGGAAGGTGGCCTGTGTGGCTGGAGCTGAGCGAGCAGACAGGGCTGAAGGGCCGGCAGGGCGGAGCTCGGGCCCCTTGGGGTGCGGCAGAGGGGAGCCCACAAGGCTCAGCACACGGGACGAGGGAGAGCTGCAGCACCAAGGGCCTGCCGGGGTGCAGAGGGAGCTCTGAGGCACGTTGAGACAGGGTTCTAAGATGCCTGGCTGTTAGCACAGGCCCATGTGCGCGGCCTCCCACTCACCCCAGGATCAGGGCACTTCATCGAACAAAGCCCCGCAGCTGAAAGGCGGATCCGGGCCCTCGCTCTCTGCTCTAAGTACCCCGCTCCCTGGAGTAACGTCATCCAACCCCAAGGTTGTAAAGTGCCCCGAGTTTTCCCTCCGGCACTGACACTGCCCTGAGCTCTGATTCATTAATCTGACCGCTTTCAGACCACGTCCAGTTACAGCCTGACGGGACCTCTTACAACACAGCTTTTAGGCCACCCGCCCCCCAAAAGTGAGCAAGCCGTTGCTTTCCCCACCGCCCTCTCTCCGCTCTAGCAACGGCTTTGCAAGTCCTTCCGTCGGCGGCGGGCACCTCACCGGGCGCCGTTGCAACGGCCCGCCCTCGGTCATCACAGCCTCCGTGCAGTGCGAGCTCCCAGGGGCCCACCGGGACCGCCAGACCCCATGTTGGGGGGCCCCGGACGCCGCTGCGCTCGCATCCTGGCCCCGCTCCCATCACACGGGCAGTCTCGGGCTGGGTTCAAACACCCCCATCCGACCACCTCCCCGTCTTCGCACTTGCTGTTTCCTCTGTTACGAGGGCTCATCCCCAAGGGGCTCCATGTCCCCTTCCAGGCATCAGCTCAGATGCCCCCTCCTCGGAAAGCCCTTCCCTGGCTGCCACCTCAACGGCTCGCCTGGGTTTCCGTGGCCACTCCCCAGCCCCACGCTGTTCTTCTTTCCTGAACCTATTGGTGTTGGAGGTTGTCATTATTTTTGCTTACATCTTTTCCTCCCCACTAAACTATAAGCTCCGCAAGGGCGAGGACCTCATCCTTCTTGTCACCTGTGTCCCCGGCACATGGACAGGACAGGCCGCACAGCCGGGGCTCAGGGAGCATCTGATGAAGGGAGCGCGTCCTGGCCGCGCCCGGGGCCAGGTGATCCAGATGCACCTACTTGGACATCAGGCTGCCACCACCGCTGGGACAGCCTGAGCCGCGCAGTGCAACAGGGCGCCCGATGAGGTGCCCGCCGCCGACAAAGGACTTGCAAAGCCCCGTGCGGCGGCCTTTCAGGCCGGCAGGAGCAACACTCATCCGCCCATGTTGCTGCCCACCCACAGACAGACCACGGGCCTAGAAAGCTCTATCAGAGCATGCTGCTTGCAATTACGGGTCAGAGGTCAGAGACAGCGCCGGCCCGGCTTCCGGGGCACACGTGCTTACAGAAGCTCGTGGCTGTGTTCCATACGGCGACCCAGGGCAGTCGCAGCCGCTGTGCCGGCACACGAGCGTTCTTTACTTACGGACTTCCGACAGGCTCTGGAGGCAAACATCTGCCTGACTCGGGAAGGCCGGCACATAACCCCAGGACTGTCGCTCAGCATAAAGATCAGCTCATCGATGTCCTGGGGTCCGAAGGTCCAGTTTTTACTAGTTGGCAAAGAAATCAATTTAGCTCTTTCGGTGACTGGAGCTAAAAGAGTAAGATTAGGAGAAGACTCGGTTATTTGAAGTGCACGTGTCCCTCCAGGGCTTCGTGACCACGGACGCCGGGAGAGGGGAAAGCAGAAACACGCTTTCCGGGGGAACCGTGTCCATCTCCGATGAAATACACTGGTCTACAGAACCTCAAAGACTGTTCCCGGCGCTGACAGGACGCACCTCGTAGTCCTAATAACTCACCCCCTTCGTCGATAACAAAATCAAAGCCGTTCTTTCGGAATATTTCCAGGTTTTCTATGAGAACAGCTTCATTGACAGCCGTTAAGTTGAGAGTCTGGGGTCTGAAAGAACAGAGAGAAGACATTCAAACCCAGTTTTGAAGTCAAACCTTTACCTATAAAGCAGAAGGGAAACCGAACCAGTACGTGCTTCTCTGAATTCCTTTCAGAGCAACATGAGTAGCAACACTTTCTTGAGCTACGTGCCTTTCCGGTCACATAACTGCCTGAGAATTCCCCTTTCGTCTTCTTTTATTAAAGTTAAAATGACCACAAAAGCAGCTGGCTTTCCTCAGTCTGCCACCCACCCCCATGACCCCAGGCTTCTCTCAATCCGCTCCTTAAAGATAACGGGAGAACATGAAGATGCCATTTTCCCTCCCGCGCTATGTTACAGGCCTCTGAAAGCAGAATAAAGAGCATCTGTTTGCTATCCTGCCCCTTCCGAGCCTGCAATATTCCTCTCTCCATCTGTCTGCTGGGCAATCCGTCCACCTGTCCTCCTGGAATTACCGAGCCCTTAATGAGACAGACTGATAAGGGCAGGAGATAGGATGGCCAGGTCTCCGCTCTCATGAGTAAGAGACCAGTGGGGAAGAATGCCATTGATCAAGCAGTCAAACTATAATTACAAAGCACGCAGCCAATCAGGAGGAAGGGACACCCAGTCCATAAGAGCACAGAGAAGTGAGACCAACCTAGAGACAGGGGTCAGGGAAGGTGTCCTGAGGTGTCTCCTTGAGCATGGAGAACGAGGAGGTGAGGGTGTAGGGAGCGCCAGACCATGCAGGGCCTGGTAGGAAAGGATGGACCTATGATCTTTATCCTTGAAATATGGCCCACCTGGAACCCCGAGTGGCCTGTGATTACCTGAGTCAACCTGAAATGCCATGAATGAGACATTATTTATGTAAAATGGCTGAAAAATAAAAGACCTCTATGAAAAAGGCAGAAATAATTCAATATGATAAACTAGCTTATTTTTTTAAAGATTTTATTTACCTATCTTAGAAAGCCTGAGTGGGGGGAGGGGCAGAGGGAGAGAATCTTTAAGCAGACTCCCTGCTGAGCGCGGAGCTCTATGCTGGGCTCGATCTTACAACCCTGAGATCATGACCCAAGCCAAAACCAAGAGTCAGACACTTAACCGACTACGCCACCCAGGCGCCCTGATAAAGTAGCTTATTGAATGTCTTTATTGTTACCATTTACACCCGCTGAAAATAAACAATTCATCCACTCCATAGGAAATGGAGTACTCCGTAAACTCAGTGTATTTTCCCTGCTGACTATTGTAGTTGAACATTTCTTCACGCCAGAATCTACTCCTGTTGGGATCTGAGTGTATTTCTCTACATCATTGAATTTCCCAAATAAAAATTCAGGACCTCTTCTTCTAACTTGGCTTAAGGACTTCTGGTTTACATGATACACCCTACCACCTTGTAAAGCGGTCAGTGTAAAACGGGCAGTTTGGCAAAGGAGAGAGAAATACCAAATTCTGCAGTGACTAATCAGGGGACTTGAGCTCATCTAGCTGAGGACTGACACATAGGCTGGCCGCCTTTCTGCACACACGACATACCATAAATTGCCCTTCATCAAGATGATTTTTCTGGCCAACCAGAAAAGGCAAAAGGCTTGATAATTAACACATAATGGGGTGCCTGGGTGGCTCAGTCAGTTAAACGTCTGCCTTCGGCTCAGGTCAGGATCCAGGGTCCTGGGATCGAGCCCCACATCGGGCTCCCTGCTCCGCGGGAAGCCTGCTTCTCCCTCTCCCGCTCCCCCTGCTTGTGTTCCCTCTCTCGCTGTCTCTCTCTCTCTCTGTCAAATAAATAAAATCTTAAAAAAAAAAAAAAGACACATTAGCTGTATGAACTTGGGGAAGTTACCTAACCGCTGTTTGCGCGCCTCCGTGTGATCACCTGTGAAGCGATGGTGGGAAGAGCAGCCACCTCGTAGGTCTGGGAGGATTAAATGAGTTAGTGCGTGTAAATGCGTTTCAACAGTGCCTGGCACCTAACGAGCACTCAGTAAATGGCAGCTATGACCGTTATTATGTAAAAAGTATAAAAATCTGCCATAGGGATGCTTGTGGCTAAAAAACAGAGACACACACACATATGAGCTCTTAGGTTTTAAACTTCAGCTGTGAAGACAACACGGAGAATTCTGAACAGCAGAACGAACTTACGCTATGAGCCTCTGACCCTGGAGGGCAGCATGTTGCTGCAGCATCTCAAAGTTGTACTTCTCGTCTGTAGCGTGCTGGTCCACTATGAAGATGTCTGCATTCAGTTTGGTGATTATAAATCCCAGGTTAAACTGACCAATGATCTCCATTTCCGCGAACATCGTTTTACTGCATGCAGAAAATGTTCATTATGAGACATTACAACTTTAAAAGATTACTTTTCATAGACTGTAATACAAAACAAACAATACAAAAACATAAAACAGAGGAAGTTCCTAATGATTCCCTTTCTTAAGATTTTGTTTATTTGAGAGAGACAGGACACACAAGCGAGGTGAGGGGCAAAGGGAGAGGAAAAGCAGACTCCCTGCTGAGCAGGGAGCCCGACAAGGTGGGGCTTGATCCCAGGACCCTGAGATCATGACCCGAGCTGAAGGCAGACGCTTAACCGACTGAGCCACCCCAGGACCCCTATAATGCCACTTTCTAAAGATAATATTAGTTATTCATCCAGCTCCCCAGAGATATATTAGTTACGACTGTTCATTTGGCACACAACCTCCCAGACCTTTGTCTACGTGTTGTTTTAAACATACAAAAATGGAATCCTAATTCTTCATGCTGTTCTACTGCCATCATTTAACGACGCATCTTAGGTGCTTTCTCTGACCCACATGGATACATCTCCTTCGTTCTTTTCAGTGGCGTACAGGAACTCACTGTGCGCATGTACCATAATTTGTCTGACAAATTCCCTACTAAAGGACATTCCAGCTGTTTCCATTTCAAGTAATACAAAAAAACGCTGCAACAAACGTTCATGGACATAAATCCGCACTATTCTGGGGGCATTTCTATACGATAAATTCCTAGATGTGGACGTACATTTTTTTTACTTTGATAGACCTACAGAATTTTGCACTCCCACCAGCAGTGTATAAAACTGTTTACCAATCCTGGGTATCAATCGTTCTGATACCTGCCAAGCTCACCAACGGGTCGTTTGGTGGGTGGTTCCGAAGTCTAACTCCGTGAGTGACTGCAGGCGTCAGTGCAGATGGGAGACAGCACGACTGATCTCCATGGGAGCCAGCACGACTGATCTCCATGGGAGACACTGACATTGCCATTCTCCACCCCACACAACTCATGAGCGTCGGCCCTGTGGCCACAGGCCATGAGACTCTGTCAGAGCTGCCGCCAAAGCATGCTGGTTCTCAGATGGTCCTGAGACAGTCCCTTCTTTCTGGAAGCACTCCAGCGAGGAGGCCCCTCCCACAGCACAGAAGCCACCTGGGCCCCTGTGGGACCTGCTCGGGTGGGTGCCTCACCGGTCAACCACGGGTGAGAGTCGAACAGTGACGCCTCCGTGGGCCATGGGTTACTAACCTCCCATTTCCTATTGGC
Source organism: Mirounga angustirostris (assembly GCF_029215605.1). NCBI lineage: Eukaryota > Metazoa > Chordata > Mammalia > Carnivora > Phocidae > Mirounga > Mirounga angustirostris. The sequence continues at coordinate 175,331,595 of NW_026991713.1, forward strand.
AAGGAGCCGAGCACGGAGCTCAAGTTTAAGGGCAGGACCAAACCAATCCCCAAACGCTGTCTTTGAGGGTGTGTCTCCTGGGACCATTCCTGGTAGTGATTCCATGTCAGAGTCCACAAGACACAATAGCCACACCCGTGATTTGAACAGGGAAAAATCACAAGGTACTGGAAACTAGTATAAGGTGATTAACTACTTAGCTAAGAGACACGGGAGTAGCAAACGCAGGAGGCAGCTCCCACCTCCTGGAATGAGGGAGTGCGTCCAAAGAAGGAACTCCTGCAAGAGCACCCCTCCCCCTCCCCGGCTGAGCTTCAGACCTGCAGCCCACTGGATAAAAATAAGTCCGCTAGGTCTGCGGCAGCAAGAGAGTGAGCAAGGCTGGGCCTGCTGCTGGCAGCTGCCTTGTAGGAGGAAAAGACAAGGGCCACCAAGAAGCAAGGAGAGAAGCCGGGCTCGGGCAGTGTCTTGCGGTGTCCCTCCAGCGCCCCCTACTGACAAAGCCTGGCAGCGCCCCAGGGAAGAAGGCTTACAAGGTCCAGGCGCCAGGGTTGCAAAGTAGGGCAAAGTACAGTGGATTTGAGCTGAGAGGCAACACAGGGGTAAGTGGCACAAAGGCCTACTCCCTGGCTCTGATTCTGTGCTCTGGCTCCCCAGGTAGATTCCCCACGGGAAGAACCTGTACCGACCCGAAGACTCAGGCACTCTGTCTTTGTAGGTGTATCTAAAACATGAACTAAAACATAGCAAAACTTTATGACTTGATGTATTTAGTTATAACTCAAAATATAAACACAAAAGCTAGTAAACACGACCACAGTACCTTCAATTCCTGCCTAATCTTTCACTCGGAATGTGTCTCAGGAAAAAGTCTTTGGCAGAACCACAGCTCAGAACCAAGAGGCGATCCAGCAGCCGTGCACTGAAGGCCAGAAGCAAATGCTGGGCCCACTGTGGATCAGGGTTCTCCAAGTGACCAACTGGGGTACCTGTCAAAATGCAGATTCCTGGGCCCCACGCCCACGATCTACCAGATCTACTAAGCAGAATCTCCTGAGGCTGGCCATAGGTTCTGCTTTTCAAACAAGCTTCCTCATCGATTGTTATGTGCACCCAAATTCCAGAACCATGACGACAGGTGATTGATGAATATTTGTTGATTTAAAATCACTATTTTTAGGGACGCCTGGGTGGCTCAGTTGGTTAAGCATCCGCCTTTGGCTCAGGTCATGATCTCAGCAGGGAGTCTACTTGTCCTTCCTCTGCCTCTCCCCCTGCTCATGCTTGCTCTCTCTCAAACAAACAAAATCTTTTTTTTTTTTTAAAGATTTTATTTATTTATTTATCTGAGAGAGCGAGAATGAGAGAGAGAGTACATGAGATGGGGGAGGGTTAGAGGGAGAAGCAGGCTCCTCGCCGAGCAGGGAGCCCAATGCGGGACTCGATCCAAGGACTCCAGGATCATGACCTGAGCCGAAGGCAGTCGCTCAACCAACTGAGCCACCCAGGCGCCCAAACAAAATCTTTAAAAAAAATCACTATTTTTAAAAATTACAGTTGATTTCACTCACTGAGAGGACTAAAAGAATCCAAAGGGAAAGTATAATTAGTTTTCGTTTTGGGCACCTTCCAGGTCTTTCCCCATCAAGCACGTGTTCCACGATCATGCGTGTGCGTGAGCAAGGAGCCTGGCTCATCACTGCATCCCTCAGGGTTCAGAGGCCCCAGAGCCCACCCCAAGAGGTTCACCTCCATTAATCACACACGCGTTAAAGGAACTATTTCCTGAAAACCCTTCTCAATGTAAGCTAGGCACTGTGGATATCAAGGGAATATAATATAATGGTTGCTGTTGAAGAATTGATCGTCAAAATTAAGCAAAGCCTAGTGGTCCAGACTAAAAGTGCCACAAAATCTCAATGCACTCTGTACAGGTCACAGCACATGTCAGTACCTGCTCAGACAAAACACATACAACATTTAAAAAGATAAAAGTTAAATATTTCAAGAGAATTCATCATTTTTAGAAGTCACAACGTTGTATATGATTATTCTCAACAAAGTGGTGGTGGTGAGTATTTTCTACTATCAGTATTAATAGTTTCCTTTAAATCGACTCCCTTTGTTACTTAGCCTTACCGGAGGCAATCCTCTGGAAATCACAAGTTTGACAATGCATTACAGTTTCTGGTAATCAATCAATAATGGGGGATGCCTGGTTGGTTCAGTCGGTTAAGCATCTGCCTTCAGCTCAGGTCATGATCCTGGAGTCCTGGGATCAAGTCCCTGCTGAGCAGGGAGCCTGCTTCTCCCTCTGCCTGCCGCTCCCCGTTTGTGTGCATGCACACACATGTGCTCTCTCTCTGACAAATAAATAAAACTTTTAAAAAATAATAAATAAATAAAATAAAATTATTTTAAAAATAAATCAATAACAAGAAATAGCAATGTCTCCGAAAACCACCATGAATTCAGTGCAGGGAGGAGTTGCTGTGAGCTGGAAACCTTCACAAAGAGGAATGAGGTGGGGGTCAAGGAAGCACTGATTAACTTTGACTGATGGAAAGGATGTGCAAAGAAAATCTAAGGAAATGATTCTTGAAAGGTTTCACAGAGAAAGAGTTCTTTAAAGAAAATTAATTTGCCACGCATGAGAGGCAACAAAAAGGAGGTGAATGGAAAAAGCATCACCAAGGATGCACCAGTGAGGCTAATTAATGACCAATCCGTGGAGTGGAGACGGACTCCAAAATTAGAATCTTCAAGAAGGAACACTGAGAAGGCAGAGAGAAAGGGGGCCGGGAGAGGAAGAGAGAGGAGCTTGGGCAGGTCTGAGGTGGGGATGTGCCAGGTCTGTGGTGCAGGGAAGGCCCTCAGGCAGGTCCGTCTGTCCGGCAGCCAGAGGACCAGACCCTGGAGCCGAGGAGGGCCACACCCGTGCCCTAAGTCAGGAGAGGAGAGGCGGGCGGAGCAGAAGACACCCAGGGGAGCAAAAGCAGAGCCTGGAAGGATCAGCCTGTCCCCTGCCGCAGCTCACGGTCACAAGCACAAATCCTCCTAAGGAAGAACTTTACCTTATCTCCTTTCTGAGTTCTTCCTCTGCGGCCTGGTTTTCTCCCGGGCAAATCTTGGCCCTGAACTTCCTACAATTCTGTGTGCCTTCTCTTCGCTGTTCTTGGTGCTGCAACTGCTTTATTCGTTGAGCTAAAGAGCGCATAGAAAAGGCCAGGGGCACTATTTTCTTATGGATTTTAACAGCCACGTCAACCTGAGATGCTGACAAGGTCTGAGTCTTCACCAACCCTTGGTGGGCATCAGAACTGAAAGGGACTCCATCTTTCTTAAAACGCTTTGTGTTTGAGGAGGACACGTCGGCGGGCCGAGGCAAGACTCCACGTGTCCGACCGCCATCCTCTTGGTCGAGATGGCCTTCGGGGTCTGCCGAGCGACGGTCAGTCTCAGGTGACTCCTCCCGAGACTCCACACTTCCTTGGGAAAACTCCTTGCTGGCGTGACCTCCCACTTCTGGGGTGCCGAGCCCTTCCTCTGGGCTGGCTGATGGGCGGCTATGCCCCGAGTCCTGCTCCGTGTCCCCTCTGTCCCTGCGGTCACAGGGGCCCTTATCTGAACGCATCATCTCCTCCTGGGGGCCGCGCGAGTCTGTGCCAGGGATGGGCCTCCGGGCGCAGAGGGAGCCTGAAGTGCCGGGAAGCTGTTCGTGTCTCTTCTGTCTTGGGGAAACCCGCCTTGGTTCAGGGCTCTTCGGGCCCTCGGGCCTGTCCTCCGTTGTGTGCCGAAGAGAAAAGGTCTCTCTCAGTCTGGAAATGGTCACTGCCCTTTTCTCTTCTCCTCTGGTCCTTGACGAAGTGGGACTATCCGGCTTTGCTGGCTGAGGCTTGTCCATTTCTGCCAAGTGCATTTTTACTACGTGACCTGAGTAGATAAACAAACAGAGAAGAGTATCAGGGGCTACACGGAAATGGAATCAGAGGGTGTTTCCACTTGAACAGTCACTTCACAAAAGCAGGGATCCAAATGGCTGATCAAACATATGAAAACGGTTCCACGTTCGTCATAAAGGGCACACGAGTTAAAACCACAGCGGGACGCTACCTATACTCACCAGCGCGGGTAAAAACTTAAGACACGACAGAAGTTCACAAGGGCGAGGATCAAAAGGAGTGTCTACATGCTGCTGGGGGTCGTGAAATTGGTAGGATGGCTCTGGAAAACCCTCCGGGGGGAGCTCCTGAATCTAAGCGGGACGGCACTGCGGCTCCCATGGGAAAAGGCACCCACGCCCGCCGAAGCCACAGGCGGGGAAGTTCTTGGCTGTTTGAGTCACGACACCCCAATCCGGGAAACGACCCAACTGTCCACAAACACACCACGGCATGGAAATACAAGGGAATGCTGCACAGCAAAGGGAGGGGGCCCATCAGGTGCCCCACGTGACACGGCCGAGTCATACGAGACACTGAAACGAATCCCAAAAAAGCCCACACACTAGGTGTCAGAAGTCAGGAAAACGGTCACCACCGGGGGGGGGGGGTAAGAAAAGGGGTCCCAGGGTGGTTTAGGGGTGCTATTTCTTGACCTCAGGGCTCACACCCTTATGTGTGTTTCTGTATTCAGTTAAATGGCTGAAAAGGGACGTTGGTTCAACCGTGCCTCAGGATGCCCCAATGTTCTGAGCAGGTTATCTTTATAGGGTAGCCTCTGGCAAAGTGTTTGTGAGTGGGCTCAGAGATGCCACCCTAGCTCGTTCCACAAAGATGTGTATGCAACCGCCCATCGTCCGCCCCATCCCCACGCACACCCACATCCGTAGCACTCCCACACCGAGAGCAAGCAGGGCCGATGGGGGCTCCCGGCGTCCACATCAAAGCTCTGCCACTTTACTGTCCAAGTTTCTGTGCTCATGCCCCACCCCAGCCCTCGGGAGCTTCACCTCCACCTTATTCCCGGATTATCAAAACGAGAGCCTGCCTACTATCTTCCAAACCCACCTCTCCCCACCCCTGGCATGTTAGGGAACGAGAGGACAGAGCTGCTCTGTATCCCTGCCCCTCCCCAAGCCCCTGACTTACAGCAACTCCTCTACCTTCCATTTACAAAGCCTCATCCCCAAACCATCTCCTCTCCCTGGGAGCAATACTCATCTGCCACCTTAGCTTTCCACCAAACCCTAGTTTCAGCTCCCTCGGCAGCTCTGGTCTTCCCCCCTTCGGAGGACACAATGAGGGGCACCCACCACCTCCATCTCTGCACATACAAACACGGAGATCGGGGCAGGCTGGCCTACAGAAGACAGGATGCACCCCAAGGAGCAGATCTGGCCATCAGGGGAGGTAACAGCCAACTCTTCCCTCTGCCAAGGAGGGCATCTGGCCCTCAACTCTGGTCCCCTCCCAGATGTCCCGGCTGCACGTGGTTTGGATAAAAAAGAATCAAACTACTTAAACAGATGGCTGATCACGTATGACCAGTGAAATAATAACTGTGCATATTACTATTACAGATATTGGATCAGCTTTGTGGCAATGCTCATTCCAACATGCCACTCAGCGTAGAAGGCACGGGGGTGACGTGTGGGAAAGTGGCAGAGGGAGGGCCCCAGAAACTCTCCACTCCATCAAAGAAATGAGAAAATGGGCAAAGGTGGTCAGAATCGGCTTTTTCAGAGCTCTGGAAATGAACAAAAGGCTTGCAGCGAAGCAGGGGTGTTTACTAAAGAGAAACGAGTCCTGGTGAGTCTTGGTGAGACTACATCCCCAGATCTGCCCCACGTGCCTGCCATCTCTCTCATTAATCAGATTTCCTCACGTCCGCAGCTCTACACTTCGAGTGTGACACATCCTCTGTCTAAAGAGGAGAGTTCGTTCCGTGTCAAAAAAAACTATCCCTCAGGAAAAAAATAAGGGGAAGTATCACAATAGCTGTGAGTTTAAGCTGTCCGTATTTCTCTCACCTTCCACATCCAACAAGGGCTGCTGAGAGACATTGAGTTTGTTGACGTCGCTGTCAAACATTCCTACCAAAGATGTCTTTAAGACTGCCAACAGAAGCTTCTCCTCTTGTAGTAAAATTTGCCTTTTATCTGGAGTGACATTGATATCAACACATTCTAAGGCAAAAAAAAAAAAAATACTTCTTGTGTTTAAAATCACCTTTAACAGAAATTTCCCCATCTACTATTTTTTTCACTTGCACTTACAGGAAGTACTATTTTTTTTTAAAGATTTTATTTATTTACTTGACAGAGAGAGAGAATGAGCAGAGGGAGGGGCAGAGGGAAAAGGAGGCTCTCCGCTGAGCAGGGAGCCCGATGCGGGACTCGATCCCAGGATCCCAAGATCATGACCTGAGCCTAAGGCAGCTGCTTAACCAACTGGGCCCCCCAGGTGCCTCCTGAAAGTACTATTAAAAATATTGCAATGTCCAGATTAATATTCATAAACTATAAAATTAACTCTTTCAAATAAACAAGAAAAAGATGAACCATTTATTAAATGGATGGAATATGCAAGTATTCGAATGGGTAATTTACAAAAAAAAAAAGGCAAATAAACACATGAAAACATACGATAGAAAACTACAAGCTAAAATGAGGTCCTTCTATCACCCACTGAATTTGGTGAAAGATAACACTACCCAGTATACCACTGGTAGATGAGTGAATTAGTACAGCATGATCAGTCACAGACACGGTAATTCTAGTTCTAGAAATGTATCTTAAGTAATAACCAAAGTTACAGATAACAATTTAATTATAAGGATAGTATTTAAATTTCTGAAAACTGAAGACAGCTTTAAAAAGGCTAAAAATTAAAAAGTTTAAGATACTGGCGACTTGCTGGCTCAGTTGGTTAAGCGTCTGACTCCTGGATTCTGCTCAGGTCATGACCTCAGGGTCATGGGATCAAGCCCCGCGTCGGGCTCTGCACTCAGCAGGGAGTCTGTTTGGATATTCTCTCCTTCTGCCCCTTATCCACTGCTTGTGCATGCACGTGCACGCTCTCTCTCTCAGATAAATAAATCTTAAAAAAAGAGTTTAAGATACATCAGTATATTGGAATACAATGAATGCAGCTACTAAAATCATGTTTCTGAATAATTTTTAATGACATATAAGAAAGAAAACATTCATGTCTAAGGATAAAGAGCTTAATACAAACTTACTCAAAATTATTTTCTCCCTGCAAAGGATATGAGCAGATATATATATCATTACCTATTTTTTTAAGGCATGTACATATCTCTTAAGTGCCTAGAAAAAATACTAGGTAACAATAAACTAGAATTTTCCCAATCAGAAGAAAAATATGCATTATTTTTAAAATCAGGGAGAACACTTAGTTTGCTTTCTCCCTTGGGTGCCAGGAAAAAGTCACATTTTTCTGATAATACAAGTAACCCGGTCTCAAGCAGAAAGCAGGAAAGCCTGTATAAAAAATTAGTCTATAAAATTAAAAGTCTGTATGTAAAAAAACAAAAAAGAAAAATACATTGCCAGTAAGTATTGCTACAAAAGTCTCTTTCCGGTCATATCAATGCTTTATAATTTCACTTTATTCTTTTATGGGTAAGTCACCAATGTGGCAGAGAGCTCAGTGGAACTTACCTGAATCAACAGAAATGTTAAGAACAACAAATGGATATTGATGTCGATTATACATGTGATAGACCTCGTTCACCAGTCTGGAAACCTACATAAAAAACAAAGATCAAAAAAGAATGTCTGTCCCCCAACACGCTGTTCTAACTAGAGGGATGTATTTTAACAGCTTTATCAAGGCAGAGTGGTCCTGCAATAAATAAAGTACATGTATTCGAAGTATTCACTTTGGTAAGTTTACAGTCAAGGTCAGTACGATTATAATCCAGATCATCAACGGGCGCCTGGGTGGCTCAGTTAAGCGTCTGCCTTCGGCTCAGGTCATGGTCCCAGGGTCCTGGGATCGAGCCCCACATCGGGCTCCCGGCTCAGCAGGAAGCCTGGTTCTCCCTCTCCCACTCCCCCTGCTTGTGTTCCCTCTCTCGCTGTGTCTCTCTCTGTCAAATAAATAAATAAAATCTTTAAAAAAAAAAAAAAAAAAGATCATCAATATATCCATTGCCCAAAAAAGTTTCCTCGTGCCCCTCAAAGGGATATTTTTAATCACCAACCCCTAAGCCTGAATCTTTTTCCAATCCGAAGACGCTTTTGAAGAAATATCAAAAGATAGAGGCGCAGCCTTATCTATTGGTTATGTTAACTCCAGTGTTGTTAACATGCTGCAGGTGCAATTTAAATGCTCATTAAACACATGCTAATGTACACAGAAATGTATTTACATGACTTTATAATGCGATTATTAAACGGGGTCAGAGACAAACTATAAAATCTCACCTTCTATAATGCAGTGGAAAATGCAGAGGTTGAACCACATCTGTTAGAAGTCATTTTAAAGTATCACTGGAAATCAGAACCTGTGACTCAGGTACAATGTTGCTAAAGATGCAAAATCAAAACTGAACCACTAGGATGCCTGGGTGACTCAGTAGTTAAGCATCTGCCTTCAGCTCAGGTCATGATCCCAGAGTCCCGGGATCGAGTCCCGCACTGGGCTCCCTGCTCAGGGGGAAGCCTGCTTCTCCCTCCGCCTGCCGCTCCCCCTGCTCGTGTTCTCTCTCTCTCGCGCTCTCTCTCTCTCACAAATAAATAAATAAAATCTTAAAAAACTGAACCACTAATACCCATGTAACCCTATCAGGATGACCAGCTTCAGTATGAGGCAGAAGGTATCTGGGCCCTAATTTTCCTGAAAAATGGACAGAAGAGGAGAAAATACGAAGCATATGCTCGTATTCAGTCTTGACTGAAAAGTCCACATGATGGTGAATGTTCTGAGATGTTTACTTTCTACAGATAGTGGTAATTTCTATGGTAATAAAGATGTCGGTTATCGATACGTATATACACATACACACATGCATAATTGAAACAACTGTAGAGTAGACTTCTTTATTATTTTTTAATTTTTTATTTATTTGAAAGAAAGAATGAGAGAGAGAGAGAGAGAGAGCACATGAGAGGGGGGAGGGTCAGAGGAAGAAGCATACTCCCTGCTAGAGCAGGGAGCCCGATGCGGGACTTGATCCTGGGATTCCAGGATTATGACGTGAGTCAAAGGCAGTCACTTAACCAACTGAGCCATCCAGGCGCCCAGTAGACTTCTTTAAATGGCTGAAATAAGATAATTTAAAGCCATGTTTCTGAGTCAAAGTCCTACGTTTCATGTAAATTGCCTGTGTCAGGAGACCTTATTAGATAATAAATAAAATTAAAAGTTAAAGTCAGAAAGAAAAGACTAATACAGAAAAATCTTTAAATACCTTTGCTGGGTCACAAGGCCGCCCATTGATGAAGAAAAACTGTCTATCTGTTGAACTTCTTCCAACACCGTGAGCACAGTGAGAGATGAAGCCTGAGATGCTGTTCAATGTTCATACAGTAAGGGCAGGATTCCAGAAGGAAAAGGGTTAGTAACACATCAGAGAGCACGTTCTTAAAGTAAAAACAAAATAAAAATAGGATACCGTGCTAAGTATTAACATTTCAGTTAATGCGTATTTGTGTTCCATTCTGATAAATCATAAAAAGAACAGAGACCTTCTGGAATGTTCTACAGCTCCTGCGGTCAACAAATCCACCACAGGCAATGCAGTGGGTTCAGAACGGATTTGCTTCAGCTCTCCTCTCACACTTGCCCTACTAAATTCTTGGCCTCCATGCATGGAATGAGTTTCACCTCAGACTCACATTCTGGAACCTTCCGGCTGATCCCACTAGCTGTCTAGGGAGTCCAACTACTTGTATTCATGATATCTGCCTACATTCCCTGCCCTTTAAAAATCTGCTCTCCATCAGCAAACTCCTGTCTACTAAGGTGTCGTGAAAGTGCTTACTCTACTTGTGAACTACCTCAGGGATATGCGCACTTCCGTAAAAACAGACTGTCCACAGTGAGTCCCCACCTTTCATTTTAGGCATGTAAGTCACAGGCAAGTGGAGGGAGAGTGAGCGACATGGGCTGTCCCACAGCCAATCCCAAGTAGGGAAAATGCCAATTTTTCTTACAGTAAAAGTAATGATGCTGGACAAGATGCTGTGGAAGGCATGAACTAAAGGGAACAGCCTCTTATTACGCTCTGCCGAATCCCCATAAAGCACAACATGTACGTAAATTAAAAGTTATTCTAATTGGTCACTAAACATAGTCTTTATGACAAAGGCGAATTCAACAGGAAACTCCCTAAAATGCACCAGGGACCCAGAATATTGAACAAATTAAGTAACAGACCCCTTTACAGAAATCCTTTTTCTGGGGCGCCTGGGTGGCTCAGTTGGTTAAGCGTCTGCCTTTGGCTCAGATCATGATCCCAGGGTCCTTGGACTGAGCCCCAAATCAGGCTCTCTGCTCATGGGGAGCCTGCCTCTCCATCTCCTCCCTGCTCATGCTCTCTCTCTCCTCTCTCAAATAAATAAAATCTTAAAAAAAAAAAAGAAAGAAAGAAAGGAATCCTCTTTCTCAGCAGTAACAATGCCTACAATTTTATAATGAACATAAGAAACTATAAGCCTTGGGGCGCCTGACAGGCTCAGTCAGTAGAGCACGTAACTCTTGATCTCAGGGTTGCAAGTTTGAGCCCCACTTGCAGCGTAGAGTTTACTTAAAAAAAAAAAAAAAGAACCAAATTAAATTTAAGTTTAAAAAAATTTAAAAGGGCACCTGGGTAGCTCAGTCGGTTAAGCGTCTACCATCAGCTCAGGTCATGATCCCAGGGTCCTGGGATGGAGCCCCACAGCAGGCTCCCTGCTCAGTGGGGATTCTGCTTCTCCCTCTCCCCCCTGCTCATGCTCTCTCTCGCTCTCTCTCAAATAAATAAATAAAACCTTTTAAAAAATAAATTAAATAAATTTAAAAAATTTTTAAAAAGAAACTATAAGCATTAAAATCACTATCTTTAAAAACAAAAAACTCCAGAGAAAACGTTTGATTGCAATTTCCCCCCCACAGAAATCTACTCACTGAAACAGAGTATTCAGAGCATCAGCTTGGCTCAGCCCGTACTCTTCACAAACGGAGTCACTAGGGGGCAGCTGAACAAAGGGAATGAGGCTTTGCAGCTAAAAGAAAACAAGATTCACAGTTAATTCCTAACAAAAATAGGATGAACCTAACTTCAGAAAGAAAGATACAGAATGAGGGCTTTTTGTGTTTTCTTTCCCTGGTCAGCTACTCACATTAAGAGCACAAAGAGTCTCGACGGCTGCTTTTGGCAATAAGAATAATTGTGATTTTTTTATTAGAAAGATGAACTACTTGCTCGTACTTATCCATAACCAATATACTGCCCACAACATATTTTTTCAGATGGAGAGTAAAAGGAGTGTTTTCTTCTCTGGAATAAAATAAAACAATCTTTCAGCTCTCAACATTAATTTTTGTGGGGGCACCCAGGTGGCTCAGTCGTTAAGCGTCTGCCTTTGGCTCAGGTCATGATCCCAAGGTCCTGGGATCGAGCCCCACATTGGGCACCACTCCGTGGGAAGCCTCCTTCTCCCTCTCCCTCTCCCCCTGCTTGTGTTCCCTCTCTCACTGTGTCTCTCTCTGTCAAATAAATAAATAAAATCTTAAAAAATAATAATAATAATTTTTGCGGTAAGTACCTAATTCAAAAATCAATTATTAGGGGTGCCTGGCTGGCTCAGTCCGTGGAGTGTGCAACTCTTGATCTCGGGGTTGTAAGTTCAAGCCCCACGTTGGGCGTAGAGCTTACTTAAAAATAAAAATCTTTAAAAAAAGAAAATGAATTACTGGAAAGGACAATGGAAACCTATTCTTTGGAAAGGACAATGGAAACCTGCTCTAGCCACGAGAGCAATAAAATGTTTCTTAAATAACTGGTCGCCACTACCTGTTTCTGCCCAAACACCGATGCAATATTTTCCTTTATGCTGGAGCTCCCACTGGTGCATACCACCGGCTGCCGTTTCCCTTGCCCGACCTGATTGCTGCAACTGACACGGATGCCTGCCGAAATGATACAGTATGCATGCAAGACTTGGACCATTTTGGCGTACTCCTGTGTAAAAAACACAAATGCAAGACTCCACGTTACTTTAACCCTACAAGAATTAAATGATTCAAGTTAAAACATCCAACTGAAGGTTCTCATATCAGCACACAACTAAGGCAGATTATCCCTGAAAGAATGAGCCATGAATCATCTCCCACGTATATCTCTGTACATGGTGTAAAAGAGAACTCATAGGCTTAGGTTTCTAGCCACACCGCTCTCATGCCCACGGTGTCCATGCCCACTGCTCTAATTTTATTTCCATTTGTATTTATTTTTTTTTATTTTTAGAGAGAGAGAAAGTGTGAGCAGGGATAGGGGAAAGGAAGGAGCAGAGGGAGAGAGAGAATCTCAAGAATTAAGATTCTTGAGAATCTCAAGAAGACTCCCCACTCAGCACAGAGCCTGACACCGGGCTCGATCCCACAACCCTGAGATCATGACCTGAGCTGAAATCAAGAGTCAGACACTCAACTGACTGAGCCACCCAGGCACCCCCATGCCTGCTGCTATAAAAATCAAAAAGTGCATTCCCTTAGGCCTTGTGATCCTTTCTCTAGAATTTTATTCTTATAGAAAGACTGGCACAACAAATATATATTACAAAAATGTTCATTGGAACAATCCATAATTGTGAAAAATTAAAAAGAACATAATAAGCAACCATCAACAAGGAGCTAATTATGGGATACCCACATCACGACAGAATGATAAAGAATAAAGTAATGAGTCAGCCAAAAAAGATACCTACAATATATAGTAGGATCCTAATCGTTAAGATAAAAATTGAAACATACGCATAAAGGTTCTATACATCTGTATATACATTTGGATATACACCAAACTCTGGGAGGTCAGCAGAAACAATATCAACTTTCTACCACACACAACTCTACATTACTTAAATGTTTCATATTCTGTATTGCTTGATTTCATTATACTAGTTAATTATAACTTATCTCAAAATTTTTTTTTCAAGATTTATAAACACATGAAACTAAAAGGAGTCTGGAGAGACACAGACCAATCTGTCAACAGTGGTCATCTCTGGTAAGTACGAGTTCTTTATTCCTATAATTTCTGAAGCACTGATTTTTTACCATGAGGTACAAAAAAAGTTTTTTTCTATACAAAAATTTTTTCATTTTTAAATAAAAAAGAAAGGGACGCCTGGGTGGCTCAGTTGGTTAAGCATCTGCCTTCAGCTCAGGTCATGATCCCAGGATCCTGGGATCGAGTCCCACATCGGGCTCCTTGCTCAGTAGGGAGCCTGCTTCTCCCTCCGCCTGCTTCTCTCTCTCTCTCTGACAAATAAAAAAAATCTTTAATAAATAAATAAGAAAAATGTATAAGTTTTACCTGTAGTAAATATGTATTTTTGTGAAATTCCATAGTTACAACCAGTTCAAATTGCTTTACAAGAAAATTTTTTAGCTGTATATATTTAAATAACTTTTTGATTATGAAAATATATATACACAAAACAGAAAAGCACAAGGAAGACAGCAAAAAGCACATATGATCGCACATCCCAGGCCAGTTGCTTTGTTTTTATAAAACTGTAACTATATGAAGTATAATTACATATATATACACTTATGCACAGTTTTTAACTACTTTTTTAAAAAATATCTTATTTATTTGTCAGAGAGAGAAACAGAACACAAGCAGGGGGGAGCAGCAGGGAGAGGGAGAAGCAGGCTCCCCGCTGAGCAGGGAGCCCGATGGGGGACTTGATCCCAGGACCCCGGGATCATGACCTGAGCCGAAGGCAGAGGCTTAACCAACTGAGCCACACAGGTGTCCCTATAACTGTTTTAAGCACAATTATATAACACGTAGCTACTTCATTTTCATTCAAATTCATAAAAGTTGTAATAATTCATTTTTCAGGAAACCAAGAAAAATAATCTTATTAAAAGACTACAGGGGCGCCTGGGTGGCTCAGTCATTAAGCGTCTGCCTTCGGCTCAGGTCGTGATCCCAGAGTCCTGGGATCGAGCCCCACATCGGGCTCCCTGCTCGGCGGGAAGCCTGCTTCTCCCTCCCCCACTCCCCCTGCTTGTGTTCCCTCTCTCACTGTGTCTCTCTCTGTCAAATAAATAAATAAAATCTTTAAAAATAAATAAATAAATAAATAAATAAAAATAAAAGACTACAGATAGGGGGCACCTGGGTGGCTCAGTCAGTTGAGTATTCAACTCCTGATTTCAGCTCAGGTTGCGATCTCAAGGTTGTGAGATCAAGCCCCACAACGGGCTCCACACTCAGCACAGAGTTTGCTCGAGATTCTCTCTCTCCCTCTCCTGCTCCTCCTCCTGCTCATGTGCACACACTCTCTCTATATAAAATCTTTAATAAAAACAAACAAAACTACAGATAAAATTAAAATGTTACTTCTTAAGGAACCCATTCCCATGTTAGAACGCTTAATAGGGGCGCCTGGGTGGCTCAGTTGGTTAAGCGACTGCCTTCGGCTCAGGTCATGATCCTGGAGTCCCGGGATCGAGTCCCGCATCGGGCTCCCTGCTCGGCAGGGAGTCTGCTTCTCCCTCTGGCCCTCCCCCCTCTCATGTGCTCTCTCTCTCTCATTCTCTCTCTCAAATAAATAAATAAAATCTTTAAAAAAAAAAAAGAACGCTTAATAAATGTGCTTTGATGGGAGTAAATCAACCTGAAGTTCAGTCTTTGGTGGGAAAAGGCAAACTAAGCACTTCCCAAAAAAATTCAGGGAAGAGAATTCACTGAGGAGTTAACTTCAGTTTACTTTCGTGTGGGGGATCTTTTACTACGTATGTACATTACACCACCAAGGCTCTGGGAAGCTGGGGTTCTGGATTTACTGTACCTTTTTAATATTCCTTTGAAACTCCTTATGGCGCACAGGCAGTGTAAAAAATAGCTGCTGCACACTGACAGTCGTCCCTCGGGGTCGTGGGTGGGGGGTTTTCTGGACAATTCTCCCATTGTGATCAAACACCAGTCGAGTCCCGACCTTCGCCGATGTGTGGCAGGTAGAAATAGTCACATCACTGTGAGAGAGAGCAGGCGCCACCGGGTCAGAAATTCACAGGTGCTGGGCATCACATGCTCATTGTCTTACTTCTGTTCTCTAAAACCCCGCCTGAAAAAATGCTGATCCCTCTGAGATCATCCAAGAAAGTTTCTATGAGTGAGGAGTCATCGTAGAATCTAAGGCTTCGCACCTAACAGACAGTGAGACAGAGAGTTCTGTAAATGTTCTGTTTTGATAAAAGCTTCAATATTTGTTTTTTGGATTAACTGCAAAACAAAAGAACTCAAAGCTTATATATTAATGAATAAAGATATATTTCTCAGTTTTATTCCTACAGTTCTTCTTTTTTTTTTTTTTTTATTTGAGAGAGAGAGAATGAGAGACAGAGAGCATGAGAGGGAGGAGGGTCAGAGGGGGAAGCAGACTCCCTGCCGAGCAGGGAGCCCGATGCGGGACTCGATCCCGGGACTCCAGGATCATGACCTGAGCCGAAGGCAGTCGCTTAACCAACTGAGCCACCCAGGCGCCCTATTCCTACAGTTCTAACACAAGGATCCAAAAATATTATAGCTCCAATGTATAAATAATTATTCACATAAATTTAGAATCTGTTATATATAATAAGAACTTTGGTTAAATTTTTTCCTAAATGTTTTAATAAATTAAAACCGACCTGTCTGTAACTTATAGTCTTTGTGCTATTTGACACTGAGAAGTTACTGCTTTAACAAGGGCAACAATTCTTTTACAAGACTATTTACTTCGCTTCATTGCTTACATTTCAGAAGTATTACCACGCAGATTGGCAGTAAGATAAAACGGAATGTGGAAGTTAGAGCTTGAGGCATTTCAGGATGGAAAAGTATAAGCAATGACTCTAATCCATACGTTTTCATTTTCAGAGAGATTTTTATGAGGGGTCAAGTTAGTAGACAAAAATATTGTATCACCTCAGTGCACAAAGTGAGCTCAGAGCCTCACCCCGAAAGCCAAAAGTTTCAACCTGAGTTAGGTCAGCAAAGTCTTGAATCTTAGAAGTATGATGTTTCAGAGCTGAAAGAGAGGTGCACAGTAAGACCCAAGATGTCTCAAGTGATATGCCACTGAATATTCACAATACCTACCAAAGTAACTGGTTTTTAAAAAGTCATTTTGTGTTTCCTAAGACAGTGTTACTCAAAGTTTTTGAAACATTTTGCCCAGATATTTTAAAACAGGATTAGAAAAATCCAACTTACTTAAGCCTTCAAAGTTTTCTTCTTCTACCCCACATCCATTGTCTGAAACTTCGATGAGATCCACCCCATAGTCTCTAAGCCTTAGATCTGAAAAGTTTAACATATTAATTTCTCAAAGAACTGATGCATTAAAAGCCTTTATACTGACAGTATTTATTTATAACTTACCTAATGCAAAGATGAGCCATAACTATATTCACTTCAATGTACTATTGT
The DNA here is from genome assembly GCF_029215605.1 of Mirounga angustirostris. Classification (NCBI taxonomy): domain Eukaryota; kingdom Metazoa; phylum Chordata; class Mammalia; order Carnivora; family Phocidae; genus Mirounga; species Mirounga angustirostris. The sequence goes on from NW_026991713.1 coordinate 175,348,191, forward strand.
CATTTGGTATATTTCATTTTTTTAAAGGTCTTCTTGGCAATTTATTAACCCAGATAAAATAGTTTTATTTTCTTTCCTTCCTTCCTCTCTCTTTCAAAAGGGTAATTTTAACATAGTCATTAAAGAGATTAGGCTATGGAATCAGACTTCCCAGAATATTATCCTAGCTGTAGAACCTCAAAAAAAGTAAATTCCTGTGCCTTCATTTTCTTATTTGTAAAACAGATAAAATATAACAACAACAATAATTCCTATCTCATAAGGTTGTTCTGCATCTTAAAAATAGCCATGTGGCACATTAGTAAGAACATGATAAACGTTAACTGCTTTTATTATTACTACTATCCACCTAAGTATTAGGTACCTAAGAGATGCTAAATTTAAGTTTAAAAAATAAAATTTCTCAGGATACCAACATTTGATTGTCTCATTACAATCACAAATGTTTCTTGAATAAAAGAGTATAAACTGATGGTTCCCTGTGGCTTAAAACTCTCCCAAACTTACCAATAGCAGTGGCCCCGGCATCCACACTATTTTCAACCAACTCCTTCACAGCAGTACTTAGACTGAGTACCACCTGTCCAGAACAAATCTGATGGACTGACTTCCGATCGATAGGTTTGATGGCCTTAGCAAGTTCTGTACTAAAGACACCAGTTACAAGAAACAAAGTGAGTATGCATTTATGTATTTTCATCCTGGTTTTAACTGCAGGAAATGATTCATCTCTGTTAATAGTTAATGTGTCTAACGCATTCGTTTATTAGATTAACATATCCATCTATTACATTCACAAATATAAATGTTGTCCTACAAGTCTTACACTTCTGTCAAAAAAATCTTCTGAATAGACACTTCCAATGCAATGGATATTCAGAAATTTAATTATGCTGGGATCTACATGGAGGAAACACATGTACCCCTCAACCTACGGGTCAATAATCTTTGGCAACAATGGGATCTTCTTCTGAAAAGTGAAAGCAACACTTCTCACTTGATTTGAAAACCCAAGGGTATGGTAGGAAATACACAGTGTTTATGTGAAAATCAAAACCATCTTAGAAACTGGGTACCTGTTATATAACTATTTCCACAGGAGCCTTTGAATCTCCCTTCCAAATCCAGGCTATCAACTGCTGTTTTGGCTAAAACCCCTAAAGTTCTTGCTGTACCTACTTAAAGAGTTATACAACCAGTTTGTTTCTACTTTCTCCCTATTCCAAACCACCCTCCATGCTACCACCAGTTACTTCAGAAATCACACACCTGGACAAATAACTTCTCTGCTTAAAAAATCTACTAGCATAGGGGTGCCTGGCTGGATCATTTGGAGGAACATGGGAGTCCTGATCTCGGGGTCCTGGATTTGAGCCCCATATTGGGTGCAGAGATTACTAAAAAAAAATACACTTTAGAAAAAAAAAACATCTACTAGCATTCCACTGTCTGCTATATGAAAATCTAGTCATATGAAAAACCAGGGTGCCTGGGTGGCTCAGTTGGTTAAGCGACTGCCTTCGGCTCAGGTCATGATCCTGGAGTCCCAGGATCGAGTCCCACATCGGGCTCCCTGCTCGGCGGGGAGTCTGCTTCTCCCTCTGGCCCTCTCATGCTCTATCTCATTCTCTGTCTCAAATAAATAAATAAAATCTTTAAAAAAAGAAAAAAAAAAAAGAAAGAAAGAAAAACCAGACCCCCGTCTACTTTTCTCTCATTCTCTCCAATCCTCTGTTCACCAATTCTACCTATATTCTAGTCACAGCAAACTGTTGCCTGAATATCACAAGCTCTTTTAGACACTGCACCTTGTCTATACAGGTCTGTCTAGACCGTTCCCCTCTTCCTCCTCTGCCTGGCAAACTCCTGCTCATCCCAAGAATGCATTCCTTGGGGCGCCTGGGTGGCTCAGTTGGTTAAGCGACTGCCTTCGGCTCAGGTCGTGATCCTGGAGTCCCGGGATCGAGTCCCGCATCGGGCTCCCTGCTCAGCAGGGAGTCTGCTTCTCCCTCTCCTGCTCCCCCCTCTTGTGCTCTTTCTCTCTCTCACTCTCTCTCTCAAATAAATAAATAAAATCTTTAAAAAAAAAAAAAAAAGAAAAGAAAAGCTTTAAAAAAAAAAAAAGAATGCATTCCTTATGTTCACTAATTTAGCAATTTCTTGTAAGCGGCTTAATTGGTAATGTGGGTTTAATGGAACCCAGGAGCCTCCCTGCGAGAGAGAAATCTTTGGGTAGCCTCCCACAACTGCTAACACACAGCAGACCCTCAATAAACCCTTATAAAATAAGCAACAAACAACCTTACTCTTCGGTCTACCTTGCAAAAAATTTCACTCAGGTTTTCCTTAAATAAGAAAACTGCAGATGACAACACAAAATGGAAAGAAGTTTCTCCGACTCTTGCTTATTTGGCAACACACCATAGGCCACAAATCCACTTCCAATATTTATTTTGAGGACGGGGGAATCAAACATTTAAACACACGGACAGCGAATTTGGGTTCAGGAACCTGACACTGAACGCAGCAGCGCTAGCCGGAGATTCGCCCCTCCGAACTGGGTTACCAGCCAGCAGTGACATACTCAAGGGGATGCGAAGTTCTGCATTTTTAAAAACTGTGCGGCTACGCAAATTAGCATGTGTCTTGAAGCCTCCCCGCAAAAACCTCAATTTTCAAAAAAAAAAAAAAGAGAGAGAGAAAGAAACCAGGTAGAAAGGAAAGGAGTTCAGTTTCCTGGGATGTCGCGCTCCGGCTGCAGTCCACGGACGCGTCCAGACGTCTGGGCAGAGCCTGCCTGGGAGCGGGACGGATCTCCCCGCCCACCCCGACCGCGAAGCGCCCCCAAAGGCCAGCGGATCCGGGGAGCGCCGAGGAGCCCGCTCCGGGGCCTCCAAGCGGGTTCGCCCAGCGCCGCGGTCTCCTTCCCCTCCCTTCCCGGGGTCTGGAACGCCGTGGGCCTCAGGGAGGGCGACCGCGAGGGGACACTGCACGCACCGCTCACCTCGGCCCTTCGGCCCGCTCCATGGATCCAGAACCTGACCCGCCTCCGGGACTCGGGACGGTTTCTGCCGCCGCTCCCACGGGGGCTCCGCTTCCTGCCGCCCATTGGCTGCTTCCGACACTGTGCCCCGCCCCTTCCGGGTGGGACAGCGGGCGCTTCCCACGCCTCCTTCTTGCCGATTGGTTGTGTAAAAAGTCGAGGTCGTGACGTCCACAGGGCGCGAGCCAATTAGACCACACGGACTGCGCTTTCCCGAAAGGCCGCAGCCGGATCGGAAAGAAGGTGGCCGCAGTCGCTCCTGGTCTCGGGCGGTTTCTGGGTGTTCGTGTCCCTCAGCTGCCACCTTCCGTCCTTCGGCTCCCACGATGCCGATGTACCAGGTAAAGCCCTATCACGGGGGCAGCGCGTCTCTCCGTGTAGAGCTTCCCACCTGCATGTACCGGCTCCCCAACGTGCACGGCAGGACAGGCGGCCCCGCGCCGGACGCAGGCCACGTGCAGGTAGGAGCGCGCGGCCCGCCCCGCCCCCACCCTCTTGAACGTAAGTTTTCCCACCCCGTCCAGTGCGCAGGCGCCTAATCTCACCCGCCCGCCTCCCGCCCAGCGCGCAGGCGCCGCGGCCGGGCCCGTGGGGTTGGGAGGCTCGAACCCTGGCGTCCGACCTGGCTGCCGTACCCCGGGCTCACGCTCTCGCCAGTTCCGTGTGCGCGCAGTGTCTATTGAAAGAGCTGTTCCTCTTGTATCTATTTCCTTTTCCGCTTATGGCTACTAAAGCTTTTCTACCAAATTGTAGGGACAGAAAAGTGAGGGGCACGTGAATGCTAATTGTGAGGAACTCTAAAGCGAACCCCATTGTCACCCCTGCTACCCAGGGTAACGGGACGTTGCCAGCGCCCCGAGTGCCCGGCTTCCCCGGTCAGTGTGTCCTGAGTCTGCGTCCTGCGCCCCGCTGTGTCGGGCTGCCTTCCGCTGACCTGGCTCCCGGGGCCTCTGCGGGCGGTTCCGCTGCGGCGAGCGGTGGTGCGGCGGGCGCTCCGGTGCACGGGCTGGCCTGGGGCGTGCCCGGGGGGCTGGGGGCTTGGGATTGCCGGCTCCCGGGGGTGGGCCGTCTTCACCTGGACCAGGTAACCCACTTCCCAGAGCGGCGTGTGTGCAGGTTTGTATGCTCCTCGGCCGGTGGGCACGGAATTCCTGGTGCTTGCACCCTCCCCAAAGCTGGTGGGTGGATTGTGGGAGCCTCATGTAGTTTTAGGTCAGGTTTTCCAGACTTACGAGTCAGTGGAGCGCCTTGTTTCTTTTGTAAAGTGTCTGCCCAAGTCTTTCTGGGTTGGTTGGTTGGTTGGTTGTTTTTTTAGAGATATTATTTAGTAGAGAGAGCACAAGCAGGGGGAGTGACAGGCAGAGGGAGAGAGAGAAGCAGGCACCCCGCTGAGCAGGGAACCCGACGTAGGGCTGGATCCCAGGACCCTGAGATCATGACCGGAGCTGAGCTGAAGGCAGACACGCTTAACCGACTGAGCCACCGGGGCGCCCCAAGCCCCAATTTTTATTGGCTGCAAATACACATCTTGGGTTTACAACCTTAGGTCCGTTCTGGCTGAAGAGGGAACAAGTAATTTTTGTAGTCCATTTTCCCTTGGGGTGTTATTCTTCGTTTTAAGTAGACTCCAGGCCCAGTGTGGATCCCAATGCAGGGCTTCAGCTCACAACTCTAGACCAACACCTGAGCTGAGATCAAGAGTTGGAGGCCTGGCTGAACCACCCAGGGGCCCCCTCCTTCACTTTGTCTAAAGTCTTCTGCGTAGATTGGAAGGCAAGTGGTTGGGTTAGTTGGCGAACAATGATACAGTTGTCTCACTAGGGAACTTACCAGCACGTACCTACACCAGCATATTTACAGACAACTCGAGGTCCCTGCCATATGGACGGTTCTGTTTGGTTAGGACTTAACATATTCTTCTCTGGGCTCAAAATAGCACGATGATCCAGTGCTGCTCAACTGGACAGTCTCACCGAACTGAAAACAAAACCCAGACCCAGAGTTGGAAATGTCACATCTCATTTGAGACCTTTTTTTTTTTTTTTGGTGTGCTTGCTTAACTCTCTTGGCCTTTGATGATAACAATATAGGCAGATAATTAGAAAGCAAGCATATCAAAGGCAAATAGGAGCAACACAAAGAATAAACTGCTTCTAAAATACATATAAAATAAAATGGGTAAACACAATATGCCAAGTCACGATCTAATCTGAGCAGGAAAACAAGGGAAAGCAGATCCTGAGCATTTCCTCATTTCTCACATCAAGACAGGTAAAATCAGGCTGTGCGGGGCTCCCAGTCACAGGCCACGGTAGGAATGCATTCGTTTCAGGCATTGTTTACTGGGTTGACTCAGGCGTGGAATCCAGTAGGCACTTCCTTGCCCGGGTACGTCAGGGACCCTACTGCCATTTGTAGAATTGAGCAAGCTCTTGCACACACAAGGCACAAATCAGGCGGGCTAGAGGTGACTGGCATGCTCCTTGAGGACTGTCACTGAGGAACAGAAGGATACCACACACTGGTACCCCTCCCTGCATGTCACATTTTGCGTTCAGACTTACTCTGGTCGGCACCTAATTGTTTCCTCGGCACACTGAAGTCTTCATGCTTCTTTGCTCCACCCACAGGTCAGTCATCTTCATGTCTTTGCTGTTTGAGCGGCAGGCATGGGGAGGTGAGAAAGTGCAGATTAAGCTCTAGGAGAAGAGGGAGGAATGTCGCAGATAGAGGGAACAGAATAAAAGCCCCGTGGCAGGTGGGGGCATGGTGTGTTTTAGGGACCCAAAGGACAGCACAGCCAGCGGGCAGCACTATGTGAGAGGAGATGACCAGAGGACAGGTCATACAGGCTGTTTCCCAAGCCAGGTTAAGGGCTTTGCCTTTTCGGCAAAGAGCCTGTTAGGTTAACATGGAGGTGGGGGATGGGATTCATAGTTGTTTTAATCTCTCTGGCTGCCGTTTTAGAGGTGGATTGGAGGGGTGGCCAGTGGAAGCAGACCAGGTGAAAAGTGGTGTCTTGAACTTGGGCGGTGACAGTGTAGGCAAGCTTTGAAGCCAGTGGAGTCCAGAAAATGGACAGCACGTGGTGATGCATTGAGTCTGTGAAAGGGCGGTGTTGTGCGACATCTGGCTTACCAGCACGTACCCACACCAGCATATTTACAGACAACTCGAGGTCCCTGCCATATGGACGGTTCTGTTTGGTTAGGACTTAACATATTCTTCTCTGGGCTCAAAATGGATTATCCGTTATGAGAGCTAATGAATCTGGAAATAGGTTGTACATTGTGACTTTATCAAGAGGGTTCTTGTTAGTGCTTTTTAAAGTAAGTGTGTAAAGATTTGAGATTTTTTTTCCTCAGCAAATATTATTGGTTACTTATTGTGTAGCAGTCAGTATACCAGGCAAGAAAGATGCAAAGATTCAGTGAACAAAGGACATAAGCATTCCATACTTAGGAAGTTCTACATTTCAACAGTGAAAAAGTTCTGGATGATTCTAAGATACGAGAGGGCCAGTACTGCATTGAGAATGATGTGGGGAATTGATCTTCTGACCCCATGGACTTACCTTTCCAAGTCAAATGACACATTTTGTTCAGCCTCCTTAGTGGTCCCCATTTTCCCTTCTATTAGTATAAATTGCTGAGTTACATTCTCACTGCCCCCCCCCCATCTTTTTCTATTTGTTAAATAAGCAAAGTATTTTGAACTAATTTGGCATTAAGAACAAAGAACAGGGCGCCTGGGTGGCTCAGTCGGTTAAGCAACTGCCTTCGGCTCAGGTCATGATCCTGGAGTCCTGGGATCGAGTCCCACATCGGGCTCCCTGCTCAGCGGGGAGCCTGCTTCTCCCTCTGACCCTCCCCCCTCTCATGAGCGCTCTCTCTCTCTCATTCTGTCTCAAATAAATAAATAAATAAAATCTTTAAAAAAAAAAAAAGAACAAAGAACAATGATTTGGGTTCATTTTCCATGCTCTGTTCTTAAATAGGAGTCCTACAACTTCAAAATGGCTTTCAGTCACTTTTTTTGTTTTAAAGCATTTGTGGATCGGTTTGCAGCGCCTCTTGGACTGTGGGAAAACCAAGATGATTCTGCTGCTTCGTTTTAATATCTTTTCAGAGGTGGGGGGTTTGATGAATTCATGGAATTCAATAGAAGTGATCAAATTTAAACGTTGCTGTTTTGTTAGAGGAAATGAACGTTTCAATGTTGGTTTGTTTAGGAAGAGTCTGACCCATCTCTTCAAGCTCTTGAGTCCCGCCAAGATGATATTTTAAAACGTCTGTATGAACTGAAGGCTGCAGTTGATGGCCTTTCCAAGATGATTCAGACACCAGATGCAGACGTGGATGTAACCAACATAATCCAAGCTGATGAGCCCACTGCTTTCTCGACCAGTGCATTGGACTTAAATTCAGTGCTCGGAACGGTGAGTTCATCTGGAGCGCGCTAAAGAACATCAGAGGCTAGGTGGTTGTCAGTGCCAGAAAATCGTGCTCCTGTGATTCAAGTTTTGGTTTTCTAGTTCTCAAAGGTGGTACAAAGAGCATGTTCTTTTTTCCTCCCCTAAGTGATTGTGCCTTTACACAGAATAAATTCATGAGCTATGAGTGAAGCCAAAGCAAGTTTTAAAGCCGCTTGACTTCTCAGACCTGGTGGAGAAGAGTTGGGAGGATCCCTAGGCAGGCATAGGAGTCGAGTTACAGCTCCCCACCGTTCGAGGTGGCGTGTCATGCAGGCCAGAGGTGGGCGTCACTCTAGCAGCCTCCGAGCCAGGACAAACAGACCAGTGTCAGCTCAGTGCTTCTCAGGCTCAGTGAGTCCATCCTGACTGAGAGCCGCCTGAATCTCAGAGCGTTGGCCGCCCAGCCACAGCCTCATGGATCAAGCGTCTTTTGCTACGTTCGGTTTGCAGTCTTAGAATTAAGTTGCATCCGCCACCTTTAAAGATCAGTCTGCAGGCTTCAGCTAATTTAGGTGACAGTCTGATATGCAAAAAACAATGTCTTGTTTCTACGTGGTGTTATTGAGAGTACCAAAGGGTTTGTCCCAAGAATTCTCTGGAGTTGGTGGTAGAAGTGCTCCTGCGTGAAGACCTAACATGTGGAGGCGGGGTTGCAGGGTCTCCCAGTGACCTCAGCACCTCTGCACTTGGGTTCTTTGATCACCCGGTACATTTGCCCGCACCAAGGACCCAGAGACCCGGCCGGGCCCCCAGGGAGCCAGTCTGGTGGACAAGTTGGTGATCACGCACAGCTGTGCCAGTGTCTCAGGTGCTGGGAGGGTGTCCCAGGGCACAGCATTGAGTGATGCTGTGTTCAGAGAATTGCAGAGCATTCATCATAGGATGATGTGACGGGCTTTAGTCAGGACTGGTGAGACTCATAGTCCGATCGTGGTGGGCTGTGTACAGAAAGCCAAGGAATTTGAGTTTGGCCTCCATGGTATTATAGGAGTTCGTTATTAAGAGCGAACATATGAAATAAAGTCTGCATCTAAAAGGGCAGTATGTTTTAGTCCTTTAGTTAACACCTAGTTTTTTTAGACTTTGCCCACTTGCCATCACCAATGACATTTTGACCCACAGTGTGCGTAACTCACACACAAATTGATGTAGAAACTATCCTGTCAGGTGGTCAGGTGTTGGAAAGATTTGGTAAATGGAGTGACTGTGTGGTTTTCTTTTTTAATAACTTAGGAACGAATACTGTCATTCTTAATGTGTTGTTTTACTAATTTCACAGCAAAGTCAACATTTTATTTGGTGGGGGCCAGCAGTGCAGAGGTTAAGGGGTTGGAGTCAGCTCACATCCCTGCTGCACTTCTTCCTGAGCTCAGTGTGCTTGGGCAGGTTATTTGCCTCCCCAGGACGAGCTTCCTCAGCTGGGAGGTGGGGTGATAGTGGGCGTTGAGGATTCTGTTCAGCAACCCTGGTTAGGCCCTAAGAACAGCACCGGGCACAACTCCACGCACTCAAGTGACTGTTCATGTTCCTCGCTGTTTGGGTTTTCTCCCCGCAGGATTACGGGGCACTGAAAGACATCGTGATCAACGCGAACCCCGCCTCCCCTCCCCTGGCCCTGCTCGTGCTGCACAGGCTGCTGTGTGATCACTACAGGGTCCTGTCCACCGTTCACACGCACTCCGCAGTCCAGAGTGTGCCTGAAAACCTCCTCAGGTGCTTTGGCGAGCAGTCTAAAAAACAGCCCCGTCACGAATATCAGCTGGGTTTTACTCTGATTTGGAAGAATGGTAAGCAGAGGGCACTGGCTGCGCTCGTAGGCTCTGGAATGAGACGGGGCCCCTGACTTTAGTGAGAGGCAGCAAGGGGCCAGGACCGTGATGTTCTTCGGCTACTTGCCGTCGGGTCAAATTCCCTAAGAGTCTAGGAAGCGTGTGGGGTAATTCTGGAAAAGGAGCACAGATGAACCTTGTGAGGGTAGAGAGGGATTCCTGGTTTCCAGTCCTCATCCTGCAAATTCTGAAGCACAGAGGTTGGAAAAGATGGTCTGAGGTCCCTTCTTGCTTGAAAACGGTCCTAATCAAATAACCAGAAATGGTTACTTTTTTTAACACAGAGTTTGCATTCTGTAAACATCCGGTGTAAACTTTCTTAATCATACATGTCTTGGAGACCGATAAAACGTGATGTTCGTGAAAATTCTTTCCCTTGCCACCAGTTCCCAGTGATCAGCGACTCCCCGCTCCCCTTTGTTGCTGAAGCTGTGCTTCTTGCCTTTCAGTGCCGAAGACTCAGATGAAGTTCAGCGTCCAAACAATGTGTCCCATCGAAGGAGAAGGGAACATTGCACGGTTCCTGTTCTCTCTGTTTGGCCAGAAGCAGGATGCTGTAACTCTAACCCTCATAGATAGCTGGGTGGATATAGCGATCTTTCAGCTACAAGAGGGAAGCAGTAAAGAGAAAGCCGCCGTGTTCCGCTCCATGAACTCCGCTCTCGGGAAGAGCCCCTGGCTTGTTGGGAATGAACTCACCGTGGCTGATGTGGTCCTGTGGTCGGTGCTGCAGCAGGTGGGAGGCTGTGGTGGGACCGTGCCGGCCAACGTGCAGAAGTGGATGAGGGCGTGTGAGAACCTGGCCCCCTTCAACACGGCCCTCAAGCTCCTCAAGTGAATTTCAGTAACTGCAAGAGGTTGACTTCGAGAACGGTGCTGTTTCATGCCTGTTGTGGGTGAAGGAACTTGTACTAAAATCAGTCTATTTCAGCCAGTTGCCTAGAATCAATAAAGGCATCATATAATTTGTGGGTTTCACTTTATTTAAAATTCAGCCACGTCATGGGCAGTATACCAGGACACCTGCCAGCAATGTGGCAGACATTTTTTGAGATACAAAAATGAACGTATCCATCAGGGCCTTTAAGGAACGTAGGTTGGTGGGGAGTCAAGTGCTGAATAAAGGGGACACCGTGGGAACAGTACAGGAGCGAAAACAGGAACAGTCCCACCAGAGCTACTTTGAGATGATTTAGATGATTTGGGGGCAAGAGGCACAAAGCTTGGAAAGGGCATGATTCTGAAGTGATGCCAAGCCAAAGGTGAAGATAACAGAAAGGTTGGATGATGTACGCTGCGCTGCTGAGAAGCTGAAGTTGTATCTCAGGGGCAACAAAGAGCCAGCTTTTGAGCCAGGGAGTGAACTCATCAGATGTCTTTCTGGTAACTAACACGCAGCTGTCACAACTGGAACAGTCCAGCAAACATGCAGGCCAGGGCTTGGGCAGTGACGGGGTAGGGGTGCATACCTGGATCTGTGCGGTAGAACATTCTAGGGGAGGTCTATGTGGTCAACAGGCAGAGTTTAAGGAGAAAGTGAGGATGGTGCCTAAGTCTCTCAGACTGGACAGTGATAGTAAAAATTACAAGTCTATGGGCGCCTGGGTGGCTCAGTCGTTAAGCGTCTGCCTTCGGCTCAGGTCATGATCCCAGGGTCCTGGGATCGAGTCCCACATCGGACTCCCTGCTCGGCAGGAAGCCTGCTTCTCCCTCTCCCACTCCCCCTGCTTGTGTTCCTGCTCTCGCTATATCTCTGTCAAATAAATAAATAAAATCTTTAAAAAAAAAAATTTATGAGTCTATGGGATATGAGAAGGAAAAGAGCAAAATAGGTTTAGCTTTTTGGGTTTTTTTTTAAGATTTTTATTTATTTATTTAACAGAGCGAGCACAAGTAGGCAGAGCAGCAGAGAGAGGTAGAGGGAACTTCTACAACTTTAATAGGTCTTGTCCAGGCTTACTAAATAGAACTATACCATCTATACCCTAACAAAGACAACATTTACATGCCAGTTGACTACTTCAAGAACTAGAAGTCCACTTTCACATTTACAGAGCCTAATTAAGGCAGGACAGGAACACCCCCATCTTTCACGTCATCCTTGGCCCCTTTGTCCTGAGAAAGGAGACTCAGCTGCTTCTTTAGTTCTTCGATTTCTTTTTCTTGCTCCAGTATTTTCATCTGTAGGGTGAGATTAACCTGTCAAGAGAAAATTTTGAATTCCATTAAAATGGCCTCTTCCATTTTATTTTTTTATTTTATCTTTTTTTTTTTAAAGATTTTTATTTATTTATTTATTTATTTGACAGAGAGAGATATAGCAAGAGAGGGAATACAAGGGGGAGTGGGAGAGGGAGATGCAGGCCTCCCGCCGAGCAGGAAGCCCGACGCGGGACTCGATCCCAGGACCCCGGGATCACGACCCGAGCCGAAGGCAGACGCTGGACGACTGAGCCACCCAGGTGCCCCGGCCTCTTCCATTTTAAATACACAGGCCAACCTCCCTTTGCACGGTGCGCCTGAATCCCAGTGCCCACAGCTGGCGGAGCTGCGCCAGCGTCGGGTTGCCCGGCTCCATAACTAACTGTCAGCACCTCAGCCCACGATGCCTGTCACCACCAGGGGCCAGTCATCACCTGGCTCATGGCACACACCAGGCCACGTGTGTGTTGTGTTGCCTCCGTGTGTCCTAACTGACACGTGGAACTGGCCAGCGAAGATGGAAGTGCAGCAACCTAATGAAAAGTACGGACGCTGGCAGCCGAATCAAATCGCACCACGTGGTGTCAGAGAAGAAACAGGCGGCCGTGGGGTGTTGCTCCCGCCGCCGCCAGGCACACGGGTGTGCAGCCCCAGGACCGGGCAAAGAGGACTTAGCAGAAATGAGGAAAAGGATGAAGATGTCCCAGAGAAAGTGACACCAGCAAAATTCATGTTGAAAGAACTCTCGGGGGGTGGGGGGATGGGTTAGCCCGGTGATGGGTATTAAGGAGGGCACGTACTGCATGGAGCACTGGGTGTTATACACAATCACGGAACACTACATCAAAAACTAACGATGGATGTATGGTGACTAACCTAATAATACAAAAAACCATGCTGTACACCCAAAACAAACTGAGGGTTCTAGAGGGGAGGGGGGTGCGGGGATGGGTTAACCCGGTGATGGGTACTAAGGAGGGCACGTACTGCATGGAGCACTGGGTGTTATGCACAAACAATGAATCATGGAACACTACATCAAAAACTAACAATGTGATGTGTGGTGACTAACATAATAAAATTTTTAAAAAAACAAAAACAAAAAACTCTCAGAGATCTCTCACAACTTCGAAAGTGCAAAGGATACTTGACCGCTGATCCAAACTTAGAAAGGAGTGTACAGTTCACCAGCACAGAAAAGAAGCTCACTGTGTATCCTAAGTTCTATGGTGAGATGCAGGCAGGCACTGTTCAAACCACTCCTGAACATGTAAATAAATACAGTTTTATAACTTGCTTCATTTCCACATACCTCTGCAACTGACAGAGTTTTTAATGTTTTGAGAAACATTTGTAAAGGTCATGGGACAATCATAACTTCCCGTGGATTACTAAGATCCCCTTGCGTGGTCTGAGCTCAGCAGCCATTTTCACAGTCCTGTATGAACGGCCGTGCAAACCAAAGACTGCCTGTCCACACAAGTTTTCTCTGTATAGGCATGTGAAGGCTATTATATAAAAAATTCTACAAGAGAAATACCATAAATGCCAAATAACTACGGTCTCTAATAGCTAACTTAACTGGGAGTTAGAAAATCCCTTCCGTAGAAAAGAGAAATTTAATCACCACATCTGCTGTTTCCAAAGGCTCAGAAAAGTACTACACCTACCTGTTTACCATTCAAGCTAGTAAAATTCACTGTTTTACCTGAAACTCAGTAAGCCTTAAACAGAAAATAAATCAACGGAACAGTTACTACAAAGAGCGCGCAGACCGGTGTGCATCACGACGATGTCGGGTATCTGCTGCACACGGGCCGGCTGCAGCTCCTCCCCAACCCCCCGCCCAGACTTCTCCCTTAACAGGTCTGAGCAGCCAAGAGGGCCTGGGAATTCCATCCGGTTCCTGAGGATTTTATGCTGCTGGCCTGGAGACTACACTCTAAGGACCAGCGCATCTAATGCAATGCCGCTCACACACTGTGGAGGCAAATCATTTGGGGATCTTGTTAAACGCAGATTCTGAGCTGGTATGTCCGGAGTGGAGCCCAAGACCCTATACTTCTCAAAAGCCCCCAGGTAATGCTGATGCTGCTGGTCTGGGGACTATGCTTGCGGTAGCAGAGCACTAGGGGATCTGTGAATAGATCTTTGAATCAAGCTTTTGTTAAATCTCAGAAAGTTTCTGGAGGAACAGAATGGATGAATCGTGTTTCCAGTACTTGTAGACTGGACATGGTACTTGGCACGGTAACAACGGGTCTGGAAGGAGGGGAGGAAGGGGCTGCCCTGGGAGGAGGGGAGGAAGGGGCTGCCCTGGGGCCCATCCCACATCACAGGACTGAAAACCAGAATCACACACTTGAATGCTGAAGGACCGCAGATGGGCAGAGGCGGTCTCTGCCACAGTCACTCCAGCTCCCCCCAAGATTTCCTGCTGTCTTTTACTCTCTGGTATGTGCCCCTTTTTACTAGTAGATATGCTGTAGTGATTTATAAAAGGTTATATTTCCTAGTCAGAAAGGAAAACTAAAGCCTTTGGACTTAGCAAGAGGAAGCTAGAAAGTAGAGCCTATATATAATTACAACTTTTAGACACTGGCCGTGGTCACCTTGCTTACTTGGACTAACTAAGGCTGTGCTTCTGGGAACTCTGAGAATGAGTTTAATCTGGTTTCCATAAACCTTATTCTAAGCTCAACTGGGGCTCCTGGCTGGCTCAGTCCGTGGAGCGTGTGACTCTTGATCTTGGGACTCATGAGTTTGGGTGGAGAGATTACTTTACAAAAAAAAAAATATATATATGTACATACATTTCCAGAATTTTGGAAAAGTTCACTCTGCAGCAGCTGAAGAGCAGACGGTCTCTGAGATGCGTTCCTTCTAGTTAAGTGCTGGATATACTTGGCTTGCACGGGACACCTCTTACTGAGGGATTCAGGTATCTGACCACTTCTTAAACCTGTTAAAACGTGTACTCGCTCCATTTCTGTTCCAAACGGCTGAAAGAGCTCTAGCAGGATCACACCCAAGCTATACATATCTGACTGGAAAAGCGGGAGAGAGGTAATTTAGTAGTGAAACACAAAAGGAGACTATCACCATCCTCTCAAACACAAGATTTCTAAGACAGGCCGATTTACAGACCCTACGATGCAGGGCACACAGTGGGCAAGCTGACCCCTCACAGAGGCAAGTTTCTGCCACCTAGAATCATGGCCCTGAGGGAGAGCTGTCTGGTACCGTCGCAATCCCCATCTCTTCCAAACCAAGAAGGGCATCCACGGCCACAAAGCCCGGCCGGGTGAGGGGCAGGGAGAACGCCCCCGGCCCCGTCCACAGTCACTACCATACCAGTGACCCCAGCACTCCCTGAAAATCCGGGCGTGGAGCAGCCTGAGCAAGAGACGGGAGCTCCCACGTGCTGGGGCCAGCTACTGGGGTCGGCGTCCCTGCGGCCTGCTCCCCTCTGCCTCCACACACAGCGAAGCATTCTGGTAAAGTTTAAGAAACTTCATAAAATCTGTTACTTTTCCTGAAATCGTTTTTCAAGGAAGGCCTTTAACCAGGTAGGATTTGAGGAAGAGCCATGGTCTCTTTCTGCCAGTTCACGCCCGGTCACTGAAAAGCTGAATGATTCATCAGAAGGAAGAAAATTTACTAGGCTGTTACTTTGAGAAAAGGATTTCCTTTAACATTCCTTCAAGGAACAAAACGGATTAGACCTTTTCACAGCCCGAACTGTGACGTTTTAAAAGGAAAGCTCATTTCAAAAATAATTTAGGACACCCATGGATTTAGAAGTAGTAAAGTAGGGGTGCCTGGGTGGCTCAGTTGGTTAAGCGTCTGCCTTCGGCTCAGGTCATGATCCCAGGGTCATGGGATCGAGCCCCGCATCGGGCTCCCTGCTCAGCAAGAAGCCTGCTTCTCCCTCTCCCACTCCCCCTGCTTGTGTTCCCTCTCTCGCTGTGTCTCTGTCAAATAAATAAATATCAGGCTCCCTGCTCGGCGGAGAGTCTGCTTCTCCCTCTGACCCTCACCCCTCTCATGCTCTCTCTCTCTCAAATAAATAAAATCTTAAAAAAAAAAAAAAAAATAGAAGTGGTAAAGTAGCCTGAAAATCAGTGTAGTCAGATTTAGGTGAAAAGTGAGGTTTCCTGTTAATGGCAGTTTCATGTAACAGACAACCTACCCTACTCTGTTACCTCCAAAAACACCAACACGAGAACTTCCACTGCACTTACTGTGCTTTTTGTTACTTAGGACAGCAGACCAAGGCCAGCAAAAGGGGGAAAAGCAGCAAATACTACCTTGGCGTCATACTCAGATCCTTCCAACTGCTCAGGAGAAGCGTACAGGCAAGTACCCACTCTGGACGTGTGTGTGAGTGTCCCTGTAATTTGAAAAGCCAAATATTAAAACACTGCAGAGTTCCCACTGTCTGCACCAAAGAACATGGACTCTGAGCAGGGTACTGTAGGGAACGATGGTTGCTTTTTGTCTTTATCTTACTTTTGCTATGACATTAAGTCTTTATGAGTCTCTTTAAATACTGACAAGTTCAATCATGTTTTTTTGTCTTAATGCCAAAAAAGAAAAGAACCAGAATAAACTTACTCTTCCCATCTCTATCGATCCAGTCTGTGTTCTTCTGTATGATGTCTGTGCAGGCCAGACCAAAGTCTCCTATTTTTACTTGCTGATCAGAGCCATGAAGAAAAATATTCCTGGGCTGTAAACAAACAAGAACAACTCCTTGGTGTTCTTAAAACAGTAAAAATGGGGGCGCCTGGGGGGCTCAGTTGTTACGCGTCTGCCTTCGGCTCAGGTCATGATCTCAGGGTCTTGGGATCGAGCCCCGCACCGGGCTCCCTGCTCAGCTGAGAGCCTGCTTCTCCTCCCCCCCCACCCCCGCCCCTCCACTGGGTCGTGTTCTCTCTTTAATAAATAAGTAAAATCTTAAAAAAAAAAAAAACTGCCTCTATTTGGCACTGTATGACCTGGGAACAAAGCCTGAAGAAGTTGGCTCTGAGATATAAATGAATCGTGTTCACAGATACGATTCTCAACAGTTCTAGAATGGTTCTAGAATGGAACTAAAGGGATCATAATGAGACTGAAATAGACCAATTCTGTCCCAAGTGGCCCCTGCACTTCCAAGTCCCCACTCTTAAGTTTTGCTCATGGGAAACATAACCAAGAGAGGCAGAAGGGAGCTGGTCGCTGACGGTGCCGAGGCCCTGCAAGAAGGCCCGGCTGCCGCCCTCCACACCAGACTCTACGAGGCCATCATGAGGGAGGACTGCGCGGCGATCCAGGTGCTCCTGAGAAGCCACCCCGTCAACCAGCCCATGACCATTCTGGCCAACTCCACCAGCTACCGACTACTTCTGAACCAGGTACCCTCCCCTCTGCTCTGTCACTTGTAGGGAAAAGATGCCATGCTTCGGAAGGCCTACCACCTAGCTGCTGTGAGCTCATTAAACCTCCCCGTGGTCCCCGCAGTCCCCACCACCCCCACGGCGGGACACTTCACCTCCAGCACCCTGCACGCCTCCCAACTGCCCCATGTACGCTGATGTGCGGAAAGACAAGAACCCATTTGGCTGGTGGAACATTAATGTTGTCCTCTCAAATATACCAGTGGTGATTACATCTGTGTGAATAATTATTTTTCCCCTTTTTTGCATATGCTTTTTCATTTTCTAAATTTTTATACAATGATTATTACCTTTAGATTTAATTTTTTTCCCCCAAAAGTCACTGTCTCCTGTACCCCGCCTTCTTCCCTTATCTGGCAGTCACGCCGTGAAAAGTCACTACTTATTAGAGATGTATTTTAAGAACCAGAATAAACAGCTCTGCTCATCATGGAAGACATGCTGCATTATCTTTGAAACCCTGGAAATTCAGGTTTTACTACTGATACTATGACTTTGGCAAAGTCTTAAAAAACACAAAACCTACTTGTCAATCACCCTGTGGGTTAATTTAAGGACTAAGTGACTTAGTAGCAATTACCATTACTTTTACACTATGAGCTCTCCACAAGAACCAACTTGCAAAGCTTTACGTAAGTTATTTCTGTTGCATTGGCAAATCTACATTATATGTAAAACAGATTTTATATGACTCTCACTGGTTTGGGGTCTTTTAAAACAGTCAAAAAGAAAATTTCAATGCACATACCAGAAAAATACTGAACTGAGATACTAAGTACACTTATTTCCTCTGACACAGCAGGCTGACACTGCACAGGCCTACTTGTAACGTAGTCTTTCTCCCCCAAAGCAGATGCAGTCCATCATCCCCATTCATCTAGCTGCCGAATACCGCAAGGCACGAAGTTTGCTTTGTTTGTTAGAACACGGTGCCGACCCAGAAGTCAGGTAAGTTAACTCAACAGCGATCAGTTCTCAGTGAGGATATGCATGATTTAGATGTTACTCTCCCCGGTAATGTCTGGACTCACCCATTCTTCGGGGTTTAGGGACTACAAAATACCATGACCATGTCTTGAATGAACCAATTTCTTTACTGACTAGATGAGATACTCGGAAAAACTGGCAGTAATGCAGGAACACAAACCAGTCAGCCCAATTCAAGCATCCTGAGAATTAAGCACTAAGCAATGATGCTGCAGAAAATGCATGAAGTGTTGGTCACAGCCCTCAGGGAGCTTAAAACCCTCAGTTAGGTATGGAAAATAAGTACATAGAAATAGACAATGGATTTTCTTTTTATTACCCATCACTAGAAAGTATACTTCATGAAAGAGTAGTTACCTCGTTCACCAATATGTCTTCACCACCTAAACCGATGCCTGATACTAAGTGCCAATAAATAGGATCTAATGAATGGAAGAATCACATGGTGTAAAAACAATATGACTTCTTGCCCCCATAAGTTTAACAGAAAGTAAACCCTCAAATCCTCAGCATGCTCCAGAAGAGCCCCCTGACCTGTCTGGCTGGAACCCTCACCCACGCACGGCCCTGCCCAGCTCTGCAGACGCTCTCCCAGTCCTCCACGACTGGACATCACCGATGCACACCCCTCCTCCACAGGGGCTCCTCCATACACCCTCTAGGGTGCTCATACCTCTTAGAACTTTGCCCATGTGCAATACTGATCTAGTTACTTAAATATGTTTCGTGTCCTTCATGCTAGACTGTCAAGCCCTGCAAAAGCAGGGACTCCGTGCTGTTTACCATTTCCCTAGCATGGGGCCTTACGCTAAATAAATATACATAAACTGAAAATCATTTTCAAATTTCAGTGGGTCAGATGTTTGTAATAAACCTTCCCTTTTCTCTGCCAAAATAAAGGAATTTTGGAAGCATCCTTGAGAGATTTCAGTAGAGAAGCACATCAGGGCCAGTATAAAACCCTCATGGCACCGGAGTCCCCCCTCTAAAATGCTGTGATATCCCGAGAAACTAATGCAGATTTTCAAACACTTCTTTGAAGTAGGCGAGAGGAATCACTTTCAATAAACATTGCCTTCTTGGGGCGCCTGGGTGGCTCAGTCGTTAAGCGTCTGCCTTCGGCTCAGGTCATGATCCCAGGGTCCTGGGATCGAGCCCCGCATCGGGCTCCCTACTCAGTGGGAAGCCTGCTTCTCCCTCTCCCGCTCCCCCTGCTTGTGTTCCCTCTCTCACTGTCTCTAAGAAATAAAATCTTTAAAAAAAATAAAAAATAAACATTGCCTTCTTAAGTACTAATTCTTTGCGTAGAACCGTTTCCATTGTGAATATAGTGTAATCTGCGATCAATAACTGTTCTAGGGATGCAAGAGGCCTCACCACGCTCCACCTGATGCTCCTGCACTGGCCAATCACTTCTACCACATGGACAAAACCGGGGAACAGAATCCAAAGGATCCTGACAGACATTCAGAGTAACGCTGTGATGTGTCTCCGCATTTTGTGCGAACATGGAGCTCAGGTCAATGCTCGAGTGGACAACAGCAACAAACAGTCACCCCTGCACCTGGCCATAACCTACGGGACCTATCCGGTTCTCTCCATTTTAGCCCAAAATGGTGCCCACGTCAATGCCATTAACGAATCCAGCATGACACCCCTTCACATGGCTGCCGACATACTGAATAAGGAGATGATGGAAACACTGATTGCCTGTGGCGCAAACGTTAACTGCGCCGTTGCCTCCACTGGGAACACGGCCCTTAAGCTGGCGGTGTGCACCGCATCGAGCAAAGCAGGCCGACTGCTGGCGGCAGGGGTGAGCTGCATCCGGTTGCTGCTAATTCACGGAGCCAAAGTAAATGCCCGAGACCACGAAGGTCAAACAGCTATCCACGAGGCATGTTTTGGAGGCAGAGAGGCAATCATCAACCTCCTGCTTGACTCTGAAGCAAACGTTAACGTACTAACAAGCCGCGGGGAGTCTCCGATACACATGTACCTCCAGCGCAGTTCCAACATAAGGGACACGGGGCTTCTCGCCAGACTCCTTTATCACTCTTATCCTCTGAGACTGACCAATAACCAAGGAGTTCTACCTGCAGGAATCATGCTACCAGAATTCCACCTCTTAAGGGAAACCCTAATAAAGTTATCTCAAAAACCCTTATCCCTAGAGGACATCTGTAAAAGAAACATCAGAAATATTTATGGTGAGAAATACAAACAACACTTAAAGCAACTTCTCCCAGTGAAGATTTGGAACTCTCTATACAGTTATTATGACCTAGCTTACCTCTTGAAATAGGACCTCAAAATTTCACCAGCCATAGAATTTCAGTAACTCACACCACATTTTCTGGCTAGACTCGTATCCAGAAAACACTTAACTCATCACCTTGTACATCCCAGATGTACAAACTGGTTCTTAAACTTTTTTCAAAAAATAAAATGATTTGCACATTAACTTTTCGTTCCCAAATATTCCTTTAAAGACATTTTTCACAACGTAATTTCTTTGTTCAAAAAGTAAGCAAATTAAAACTCTTCTGCCAAAGAAGTAAATCTATTTTCTCTCTTTGATAGTCTTTTGTGGATAAAAACTGGAATAATCATACACTTTTTAAACAGCAGAAAAAAATTTCCCATGTTAAATTTCCTTTAAGTTACGTAATTGTAGAAACAGATTTTACCTCTAAGTCTACAATAACATATGAGGATTTTTGTCAGCATTAAATACATTTAGCCTCATCTATTATATGAGTAACTCGTAGCACACTCACTACCTGAAAAACACTACTATTCCTCCATAGAGAATTTTTGAATGCCCAAAGATCACTGCCTTTAAATTCAATCTAGGGGCGCCTGGGTGGCTCAGGTGGTTAAACGTCTGCCTTCAGCTCAGGTCATGATCCCAGCGTTCTGGGATCGAGTCCCGCATCGGGTTCCTTGCTCAGCAGCAAGCCTGCTGCTCCCCGCTTGTGCTCTCTCTCTCTCTGACAAATAAAGTCTTAAAAAAAAATAAAATAAATTCAATCTAAAGTTCTGGACTCATGGGATGATTTATATAAAAATAATGATAACCCCCTAAGTAAATGAAAGAGGATACATAATTTCATTTAACTCAGTGAACCAACACCACGTCCTCCCTGATACAAGGCACTTACCTTCAGATCTCTGTGTACAATTCCCATGTTATGTATGTAAAATACACCTTCCACCAATTCTTGAAAAATTTTTGTTGCAACACTGGCCATGACATAAGGACCTTGAAGGAAAAAAGGAAGTTTTATTTTTCTTTTTACTCATTACATTAACATCTAAATGTTACATAGTTCTAAATACATTAACGTAATTCAGATTTTCAACAAAGTCAACACACCTAAATGGTTTAAAATAAGCAGGAAGGGCTCCTCAGCTTGCAAAGAAACCATCACAAACTTAGTGCCCTAGTGAATGGACTTGGTGTCACGAATTTCACCAAGAGCCCCTGTATTACTTTGTAAACCATTCTCAGGCATAAGATGGCTGGATTAAACTAGGTTTAAATCTCCTTCAATCCCTGACACTCTGGGGTTTAACACTGATAAATCTGGTGTCCTAAGCCTACTGTGGATTAAAGACATTGTTACAAATAATGCAATCAGAAAAAAGATAAACTATGTTAGCTCAAGGAGTGAGCTCCCATTACATGGAAGATTTGGAATGCTGTATTTTCCAAAAATGACTGACAAATGAAAAACGATGTAATGAGGAAACAAGTAAATGGTTTAATTCATCTATTAACATGATGATATAATGACTGACTTTAGGGGTGGGAAGGTTTTGTAGGAACTAAAACAAATTGCTAAAGCAAAAAACCCTCGTTTTCCAGCTAAGTAAATTTGGTGATATCATAATAAGAACTTAATAGCTCGTCTCCTCAGCCATTTTACACTGTAAATACGTAACACAGAAATACGACATGCTCCCTTTCCTCCTGGATGAGCCTACCTTGCTATGCAGCTCACCTAAGCCACACTCTCCTTCTGCACCACCCAGCATGTAACTCAGGGACCTCAAGTCCCCAGGACTTGAGAAGACAGGAAACTCTGCATGTCTATGTGCATAAACACAACGGTCCCACTTACAAGTGCCGCCACTACCATGCCCCTCACGCTGGAGCGACAGCCTCCTGTCTACAGATGGAGGGCTTTGGGACTCTCACAGCCATTCAGATCAACTCCCTTCCTCTGGTCTGTCTGTAACAGGTTCTCATTTTAACCCACCTAACACATCCAAACAGCAGGCCCCTGTACACGGGCCTGATCAGGTGAGAACAGCTTCCGTTCCCTCAGCAACGCATCCTTTGCATGGAGCGCTTCAATCCTCACACCCTATCAAATGGGATGATCCACATTTCACAGTGGAGGAAACAGGCTGAGAGCAGTTTCCTGACTTGCCCCAAACCTCACCGCCAGTGAGTGCTAGAGCCAGGATTCAAACCTGGGTCTACCATGTATGGATTGTTGGGGATAACTGATATAAAACTATACTCGATAGGAAGGTATGCAGCCCGTGGGGAACACTACCAAGTTAAACCTTTTTATTTTAAAATACTTTTAAAAGAAAATTATGCATCACGATAGCAGTAACCTCCATATCTTGCCCTTCCTGTTTTCATAGGCTTATTGTCCTGGATGGTGAAGATCAGAGTTACCCCAATCTATCGTGAGGGACTCATTACTTACTTTCCAAATGGAAGTTTAAAGATCAACAACTGCATACAGGACCTTAATAAACCATCTTCTTTTTACAGAGACATCTGCACCTAGCACTATGATGCTCACACGGCAGAGAATACAACTTTACGGAAACTGAAAATACCCATTCATTACTTGCCACGACTGAACTAAGCAAAGTCTGGCATGTCCTGATTACACAGTAAACCAGAGAAGCAGGGAGCGTCGCGGAGATGCTTGAGGGAGGCATTCTGTTTCTGCCTCCCCTGGAAGCTAATCTAAGATTCTGGGTGTGTTAGATGATGTGTATTTTAGACCAAATAAAGAGTTAGAGTGTCAATAGTCGTGAACAGCAAATGATTAATAATATTTAGCTAGGTCTTTACTTAAAATCAGGTCACTTGCATCCCCAGTTTTGATCACTTAATACAGTGATTTTCAACTTTGGCTACACGTTGGTATCAACAAGAGAATTTCCAAAAAAATATCAAAGGCCAAGCCTTATCCCATATCAATCATATAAAAATTGCTGGTGCAGTCCCTGACAACACCCTTTAAAAAAAAAACAGACTTTACTTGTTGGAACAATCTTAGATCTACAGAGAAACGGAGACCATAATACAGTTCCCACTTACCTGCCACCCAGTTTCCCATCATTAACACCCACACTGGTAGGGTACATCTGTCACAGTTACCGTACCAAGACTGATACAAGTCCACAATTTACTCAGACTTCCCCCAGTTTTTATCTAACGTCCTTTCTCTGTTCTAGGGCTCCATCCAGGATACTACATTACATTTAGAGGTCAGGTCTCGTGAGGCTCCTCTAGTCTGTGACAGTTCCTCACATTTCCTGTTTATAGGACCTTGACAGTTTTGACAAGTACTGGTCAGATATTTCATAGAATGTACCTAGGCTGGGATTTGTCTGACGTTTTCTTACAATTAGACTGGCATTAAGGGTTCTGGGGAGAAAGACCCCAGAGACGCAATGCCCTTCTCATCACACTATGATGAGGTTCAAGGTCACACTATGAACAGTTTTCACTGCTGAAGCTGACCTTGAACACCAGCCACAGTCACCTCAGCCAAAGTCATGGTGGTCGGCTTTCTCCACCTGCTTTTCTCTTACTCTGTCTTATCAACATCTTTTTTAAAGCTCCCCAGGTGATTCTAATGTGTGGCACAAGTTGAGAACTAGTATTACAATAATTTTAAAAATTATTAACCTAACAATCTTTCCTGCAGAAGGAAGGGGCTCTGGATCTTGAGACAAACTTTTCACCACCTACCCTTCTATAAGGGTTTCTTTAAAGGTATCTTTTTGCAAGAGTATCACATTGTCAGGTTTAAAAAATATTTAAATTTCTTCCTAAAAAAAATTCTAGGGCTCAGTTGGTTAAGCGACTGCCTTCGGCTCAGGTCATGATCCTGGAGTCCCGGGATCGAGTCCCGCGTCGGGCTCCCTGCTCGGCAGGGAGTCCGCTTCTCCCTCTGACCCTCCTCCCTCTCATGCTCTCTGTCTCTCATTCTCTCTCTCTCTCAAATAAATAAATAAATAAATCTTTAAAAAAAAAAAAATTCTAAGACCTTTTCTGCCCAAAATCATTAACCTAAATTCTAGCATATTACAGCTTAGGAATCCACAAACTATATCTTTATCTCAGAAAAAATTAACTTCCAAATACCTATATGTTCTTGAAAATGTTGAAATAAGCACAATCGTTTCGAAAAGGTGATTTTTTTCCTGAGTCTAAAGCACCTGCAGGTAGTTCCTACATCGGAAGATCCGCCAGTGTCTCCATTTCCCAGCCCAGTGTTCCAAGATCCACCTGTTACTCACATGCAGCTTCGTCCACATACTCCCGGCCCCGCTGGTTTCTCTCGACTATCCAGTCCCACAGCGAGAGCTCGCACAGCTGCATCTGGATGTGCAGCATCAGGTGGTACTGCACCTGGGGGACAACACGGCTGGCTCCCACCTGGGCACAACTTGCTCGCATTATTCATTCAGTCAACAGGTATCACTTGCCTCCGCTAGGCCAAGCAGGGGGCTACATGCTCAGGAAAGAGATGACAGACACACGTCCGCCCAAGAAGCCCAAAGTCTCGTGAAGGAGACAGAAGAAGGAAGGAATGCCTTAAACGGTGCGTCAGAATGCGAGCGAGCAGGGGGAGGCCTGGGCTGCAGGGCGGGACAAGCTCCCGAAGGTGACACTGAGGCCCTGGCGCGGAAACGATTGGGTCTGCTCGCCACATGCAGTTTCTAAAGCTCAGACACAGCGTCAGAGAATGGCTGGGGACCACTCTACTGCTCTCCGAGCACCTCAAAGTAGATGCGCATTTTGGAGGCCTCGCTGTGTCCATAAATAACTTGGAAAAGTTAAGCAAAACTTAAGCTCACGACAGCGTACGCACTTAGGCACTAAGGAAAGTCCCAAATGTAGTGTGGAGAAATGGAATGGTTCTGATGAAAAGTCCCTCAAATTCAACTCCTGCGTATTCAGGTGATTCTGTTCAAAGTTTTGTGTCTCATAAAAAGCACATTCAGGGAGCCACATATTCCCGGGCAACAAGAATTAATTCTGCATGTGCATATACAGAGGGCATATCCGGTTCTGTAATCCCAGAGTGCCAGATTATACAGAGACCCTGTTAGCATTCAAGTCCTTTTTAACACTAAGACTCCACACCGGGGAGAGCATGTGGCAATCTCACCGGCACATGGGTGTGACCCTCAATGAGAGTGTCCTGAAAACAGACCTGATCTCTCCTCTCCTCAAGTCACATTCCAAAAGAGAGGTCTTTATGCATAATGTATTTGCATAGCATGATAAGAACACACAACAGAAACGGTGTGAACAATGCTTCCAACTCCGGGGGCACAAATGAGAAGAAACAGAAGTGGCCAGAAAAGGATTAGCAGGCGTTAACTAAGCAAAGGATGGAAGACCCAAAACATGGGCCACAGGCCAGGGAGATAGGCCAGGGGGACGTGGCGGGGAGAGGCTGACAAAGACATATTGGGGGTGGGGGGCAAGGTGCACAGTCAGCTGGGGTGGAAAGGAGGCCACATCTAGTCATGGGTCCTCCACACTATGACTATGGGTGAGCATCAAATCATCAGTAGGTTCTGGGAAAGTGAACTACCTCTGTCTGCCCCAACAAACTTAAGTTTTCAGAAGATTCCCCGGTGGATGTGAAATTCTCTTCTAAGTCGGAATGATGCCTAAATGGCAGCTGATGTTCAACAATCGATCTGGAAGGCAAATCAGCCAAACCATTTCCTTGGAGCAAACTGGATGATTCAAATTCACAGGCGGTTCTTGTGATTAAATTGGTGTTGCAGTTCACCAATCTGTTATTCTGATTGTCAATGCCAGATTCTCCTAAAGACTTTCCTTTTTCTGAGGTGAACTCGGCAAAGATAATGGATGAGCTGTTACTTTCATCATTTTTAACATGCTGATTTCTGGAGGGAAAAAAAAACGGTAAAGATAAATATCAATGTAAAAAAAAAGATCAAGAGTGACTCAGCTGTCCCTTCACACCTACATAAATCTCACTGGTAAACTCTGGAAGCACATGGTATCAGATCTCTCTAGCAGCAATATTTATTGAAAACACTGGCCGGGGGCGCCTGGGTGGCTCAGTTGGTTAAGCAACTGCCTTCGGCTCAGGTCATGATCCTGGAGTCCCAGGATCGAGTCCCGCATCGGGCTCCCTGCTCAGCGAGGAGCCTGCTTCTCCCTCTGACCCTCCCCTCTCTCATGTACTCTCTCTCATTCTCGCTCTCTCAAATAAATAAATAAAATCTTTAAAAAAAAAAAAAGAAAACACTGGCCGGAACTAGCTGAGAGGAAGAAGCCATTTAACACTTTGTAATGAAAATGAGCAAAAAGACAACTCAGTGTAGGTGACAGGTTACATCTAACGTGTCAAACTACACACCAGTCCACATACCTGTCGTCCTCCTTGTCTGACATCACTTCCAGAGATGGCAGCTGAATAGAAATTCTATCTGCAAAACAAAACAAACAAAAACAAAAACCCATTTTCAAGCAGCCTAGCTTTCTAATTTATGGTTGAAAACAGAGCTAAAATAACACCAAATGAGACCACAAGTCTAAAAATGTCAGTATTTTCTAGGAAAATACGATACAACAAGCTTATTCAAATGCCTGGCACATTTTAGGAACTATAAAAACAGAGCCGTTCAACTACGCTGCGGGGGTGAGGGGAGAGGCAAACTTTCTGTAGAGGGCCGGGAGTAAGTGTAGGATTTACAGGCCTCCTAGGACTCTACACCTACTCGGTTCAGCTGTTGTAGTGCAAAATCAGCCACACACAACACACGAATGAATGCGCCTGGGTACTAACATACTTTATTCATTGACGTGAAATTTGAATATCCTATAACTTTCACAAAGTATTCTTCTTTTGATTCCTTTTAAACTATCTAAACATGTAAGAAAACACTCTCAGCTCTCAGGAGGCAAAGAAGCAGGGGCAGGCCGGGTTTGGCCCACGGGTCGCAGTTTGCCAACCGGACAGCCATACCATCTGTAATGGCTTACCTTGTGTTTGGGCCACGTGAACATGCTCTATCCAAGCAGTGTGATAGCCTACGATATTAGGATGCTGAAGGCCTGCTAGCACCTTCACCTCCCGCAGGACCTAAAGAGGAAATGCATTTTGATCTGGCTTTCACTGACAACTTGTTCAATGTGCACGGCATCAAATACTACTTGTTCCAGAGCAAAACAATAAAAACCCAACCGAACAAGGAGTCTAAACTATGTTAAAATAATCAGACTATTTCTGAGAGACAAATGGAATTGTTATAGCAACAAAATAACTTACACATATCTAGTGCTTCATACTTTCCATAGCCCATTTATGTTCATTCTCTCATTTCATTCCTCCCAATAAGTCCAGGCACTCCCTGTGCTGTCCTTCAGCAGCACATATACCACTAGTAAGTCCAGTCCTACGGTCACCACTATATCAAGGACAGGAGACCCAAGTTGCTTAGAGGGGGGCGCCTGGGTGGCTCAGTCAGTTAAGCGTCCGACTCTTGATTTCAGCTCAGGTCATGATCTCAGGGTTGTGAGATCAAGCCCCGCACTGGGCTCCATGCTGAGCGTGGAGCCTGCTTGGGATTCTCCCTCTCCCTCTGCCTCTGCCTCTGCCCCTCCCCGCCATTTACACTCTCTCTTGCTCTCTCAAAAAAATTTTTTTAAAAATAAAAAATTAAGTCAAATAAAAATTTCCTTTATTTTATGTAACCTACTTTTAGTAAACTCAGCAATCCACAACACCTAGTATTTGCCAAATACACACACATACATAACTCTTTCAAAAGGATCTAAATACCCCATCATTCAAAATAAATACACTTAAAAAAGCATACCTTCATACAATCTGTTTTAGTTGCACCATTAATCAGGATTTTTTTAATTGCATAATACTGACCATCTAATTTATTCCTGACCTAAAAAGCAAAGGAAAAGAGAAAGTATATTGTGCCATTAAATTCAATTGAATAGGGGCACCTGGGTGGCTCAGCCGTTAAGCGTCTGCCTTCGGCTCAGGTCATGATCCCAGGGTCCTGGGATCGAGTCCCACATCGGGCTCCCTGCTCGGCAGGAAGTCTGCTTCTCCCTCTCCCACTCCCCCTGCTTGTGTTCCTGCTCTCGCTGTCTCTCTCTCTGTCAAATAAATAAATAAAATCTTTAAAAAAAAAAAAATTCAATTGAATAGAACAAGTTATTCTAACCTGAGTTTAAGATCCAAACTAGCTAAAGAGATAAAATTAAGCAAAAGACAAGTGTCTTTACTATGTTCAGGAAAGTCAGCCACAGTCAGCTAGACTAGAAGCTTCCAAACTGCACTGAGACTCCCAACTCCTAGAGACTCTAGGTCTGAAAAATGGAAATGTCAGCAAAAGAACCATGTGAGGCCCAAAACACAAAAGCACAGCTTTCTCCCGTGATACATTTTTAAGTAAATTAATGTGGTTTCCAGAATCTGCCTAAACCACCAACGTGGTTAGGAAAAGTTAAAACCTGCCCACTTCCCTATAAATGACAAATCTTAGTGAAAAGTAAGCACACATGATTTCTAGGAACTTCCCCTAGAGTACTTTAAATAATAATCATGAGAACAACTTCTCAAAATACATTTACTCAGAGCAGGAGGTCAAAACGGGTTTGTGGAAAACAACCTTGTACACTCTTCCGTATCCACCTTTTCCTAAAATGGCAAGTTCTTCAAATTCATTTAGGTAACGTGAAGTCTGTGCTTCAAAGGCGATTTCCCTGGACCTAAAAGTGAAATACAAACAACCAAACAATATTAAAACATAGCCAGGTGCCCAGGGTATTTCACATTAGCCGTATCACTAACCTGCCAAACCTTACTCATCACTAAATTAGGATGCTTGGAAAAGATGAGCCAAAACAAAATTTTTCATTCTCTAGGAAGAAAATGACTTGCTAAGCAAATCCACATGTAATAAAGATAGCAAGGGGACACAACAGAGTTAGCCAAGGGATCGTTAATCAAGCACATTACCAGTAATTAGTACTCCAAGTAGAAATTATAAATGTTTTAAAGCAGGAATCCTAAGGATGACGAACAGGCAACAGCTGATTAGCTGAGCTCAGTAATAAACTTACTTAAATTTCTTAATGAGTTATAGATTTTAAACTAGCATTTCTCACATATAGCCAAAATTCAATGTTGTTCCCCTGACAGAGACGATCAGTGCTCTGAATTAAGGGTGGGGCTTATGGAATCCACACAGAACACTGGGGGTGGGGGGGCATAAGGGGAATGAGAAGTAAAGCAAATCTTGGAGCAGTCATTAATTTCTGAGAATAAAGCTTTTAATTTTCATAAAGTACCCTAACTATATTATTTTTAACTCCAAAACTAATTTCTGATTAATTCAGAATCAGTTCTTAACCTTAATTTCTTTCAGACGTTTTACTCTTTGCATAATCACAGAAGTATCTGACACATACCTGATCTTCTGGATATGAGAATTATCCTCACAAGGATCCTAAAATCAGAAAATTACTTTTAAAAGCATTTTAGACAAATTTCATGACATGAAGACTCTAACAAAAGTCAATGTCACATTAATAGTCCCAAATGTTCAAACAATATTTAAAAAAAGAAAAACATTCTGGCTTTTTCAATATCACCTAGGGGTTTACAATTGAAAACACTTCTGTCTTAACCAAAAGATCACTACTCTAAAAAAACTATATTCTTGCCATCCACTGATAAGGCTAAGAACTTACCAAGGGGCTCTACCAGCAAATAATTCTGACTTCACCTTCAAAACAGATACAGAAATGGACCACTTCTCACATCTCCGCTGCTACCACCCACTCCAAGCTCCTATCACCTCTTGCCTGTTTGAGCACCTGTCCCCCTGCCTCTGCCTTTGCCTCCCTCCATCTAGTCTCAACACCACAGCTGCAGTGGTCCATTAAAATGTAAGTCAGATCAAGTCACTCCTGGGCTCAAAATCCTATAAAGCTTCCTACTTTACTCTGAGTAAAAAACCAAAGACATTAAAATGGTCTCAAGATCCTCCTCCATCTGTCCATCTTACTGCCCTCCGCTGCCCTCCTTGCCCTACCTTTCCCATACTGTCCCCTTGCTTACTCTACTCCAGCCACATGGCTGCCAGTCAGCTTCCCAAACACACCAAGCACATTGCCACCTTGGGAATGACTGATCCTCTGCCCGGAAGGTTCTTTCCTCCAGATAGGTGCATGTCTCATATTCTCAACTGCAGCTACTAACTTCAGTAACTGGCCACCTTGTATATAACCCACACATTTTCTAAGCCCCTTCACTGCTTTATATTTCTCCTTAACACTCTTGAACACTTACCACCATGTAACACCCCCTTTATTTTTATGTATTTTTATTATGTTTCTATTGCTGACTGCGCCCTCATCAGAACATAAGCTCAAAAAAAAAGCCCCAATGAGGTCAGGTGTTTTTGTCTTTTGTCTGTTTTGTTTGCTGCTTGAATCCGAGCTCCTACAAACCTAACACATGGTAGTCATTTGATAAATACTTATTGAATAAATAAATTAAGGTTAACATTTTTATAAACCTGTACTATAACCAGGACTTTAAAATACAGTTCTGAAATTAAAATGTTTTTGTCATACACGAAGTCTGTATTTTAGTGCTTACCTGACGAACTCTCTCTTTAGCAGACCTCATTAAATGAGAAATAGCTCTGTTGTGGTGTAGCCTCAACGAGCTAAACTCATCACTACAGGTGAAAGAAGACAGCAGCCCCATTTTGATAAAGGTCTGGCAAAGCACTAGAAGAAGAATATGGACAACTATTATCAGAAAGGCCATCAATAAAATGGCAATTTTAAAGAGACTACAGAGTAATAATAGCTTCTATTAAAAAAAAAAAAAAAAAAACCTCGGGGCACCTGGTGGCTCAGTCAGTTAAGCATCTGCCTTCAGCTCAGGTCATGATCCCAGGGTCCTGGGATCGAGCCCCTAGTCTGCTCCCTGCTCAGCAGGGAGTCTGCTTCTCCATCTCCCTCTGCCTCCGCCCGTCCCCCCACTTGTGCTCGCTCTCTCAAATAAAATCTTAAAAAAAAACTCTATTAAAAAAAAGTTACGTTTATACACATTACAATGTGGAGATTAACCCTCTACTAGAGAAGGAGCAATTGGTACTTTCGTTGTTCAGGAGCTCATCTAGAATTACCTACTTGATACTGAGCAGTCATTTGTTTACCATGCCTGGTCAGCTGGTAAAGCACGAAGCTCTGTTTTTAAAAAGGCAAGAAAAAATGTAAACTTTAGTACTAGTCTCCTGACCTTCAAATACATCACCTTTTGCTGACAGGCAGCGAAGTAAAAACAAAGGCAACAGTGAAAACATGATTAGAACTGACTACAAAAGTGAATTACTGTTTTCGATGGTGGACTGATTATCTCTAACCAACAAATAGCACATACGAGATGTGCATAGACCAAACACTAGGGGAAAGTTCAGTCTGACGTCACAACACCAGGCTCCTCAGAAAAAGAAGTTTCTACAGAAGTGCTTGGCTTTTACTTATTCAAGGAATACAGAAACCACAGGGAATATTCTTTTTTTTTTTTTAAAGCACTAGGCCAGAGGTCTTAGGTGACCTGCCATTCAAAGCCTGGTGCATTCTAGTCTTGCCAGCCAAGTTGTGTAGGGGACTACAGTAGCTGGTCAGCTCTGACTTGTTAGCACCACACAATTACCTCCTCGTGGGTTTAGCACTTTGACCCTCCCCCTCCAGAGAGCTCTGTGGGCTCCTGAGGAGGAGTAGAGACATGACGTCGCACCTGATACTACAGTGATCCATCATAAACGCACAAGGTCTTGGTAGCCTTACAGTGGAGTAAGCTCAGGCCGTGCACAAGAGCCAGAGGGAATCCGAGAATATTCTTTGTATATGGGTAACTTCATTAGATTATGAACTAATTGAGGGGTGCCTGGGTGGCTCAGTCGTTAAGCGTCTGCCTTCGGCTCAGGTCATGATCCCAGGGTCCTGGGATCCAGCCCCGCATCGGGCTCCCTGCTCGGCAGGGAGTCTGCTTCTCCCTCTCCCACTCTCCCTGCTTGTGTTCCCTCTCTCGCTGTGTCTCTCTCTGTCAAATAAATAAATAAAATCTTAAAAAAAAAAAAAAAGATTATGAACTAATTGAATAACATCAAAAATATTTTAAATATACTTTAAAAGTTTAGTCACCTAAAAAGGAATTCAAAAATACTTTAAAATCAACAAGATTCAGATTTGCTTTAATTAGGAGCAAGATTACTACATAAATATCATTATAATCTGCTTGTCTATACAATGAGCTGAAGACAATAATGCCCAGCTACCAATGCTCTGGAACCCACAGAACACCCACTTCTGTACAACCACCTCCCCACCACTTATTCAGAAAAATAAATATATACTTGTATATTTCCATGTCCCATCAAGTTCATCAAAATGACAATCTACCTTTAACTAAAAATATTACATTCTAAGTTCACATGTAGGTATCTCTAAATTTGAGGATTCCTAACACTAAACAAGACTTGGGAAGACTTTTTTGGTAGAAAAGATCCTTAGAATCTGTGGTTGGACCTATTAAAGAGGCCACAGTGCTCTCCAGGAGCTGGAACAGAAACATCACCATCTGTAATCCTGCTCACATCTATGGTCAAGTTTCTCATGTACGGAAACTATGGCAGGAATAAAAATAAACATTTCAACCACTGTGGTATAATAAGAAATGTATTTGGTCTTATCTCCTAAAACTCACATAGCTCCTAAAATTCTTGTGATTTCCCAAGCGCTGGGGATGCTAGGAGCATCTTTTGTTCTAATATTTGGTCTTTGACCTCAGTTCCTGACATAAGAGCTTCTAAGACCCTTGGAATCGCCAGTGATAAGAGTCTTTTGTATGTTAATGAGATGACTGGGGGCCATCTAGCTCCCCTAGCTCCCCTAGCTCCCCTAGGTAGCTTCAAATGGGGGCTGGTCACCAGAAAGACCAAGCCATGATTAAAAGTTTGGAACTTTCAGCTCCGCCTCCTCTCTCCATTCTCCAGGGAGAGAAGAGCTGGAGATGGAGTTAATCACTGATCATGTCACCATGATGAAGCCTCCATAAATATCCTTCCATTACAAGATTCAGAGAGCTTCTGGGTAAGCATATCCACACACCAGGAGTGGGGCATCCCAACTCCATGGGAACAGAAGCTCTTGTACTCTGGTCCTCACCCTATGTGCCTTTCCATCTGGCTGTTCACCTGTATCGGTTATCATACCCTCGCTTATATAATAAACCAGGAACCATAAATGTCTGAGTACTGTGAGCCATTATACCAAATTATTAAACCTGAGTGGCAAGGGTGGACACTTGACAGTGAACAATTTACAGCCAGGTCGGACGCAAGTATGGGTAACCTGAGGACACTGGGGACCCACGCTTGCAACTGGCATCTGAAATGAAGGCAGTCTGTGGGACTGAGCCCTCAACCTGTGGGATCTGACACTAACTCCAGGCAGACGGCGTCAGGATTGAACTGAACTGTAAGACAACCAGCTGGTGTCCGAGAACTGGTCAGTACGGGGGGGAAAAGCACACATTTGGTGTCATTAGTATTCAGTGTGTAGAGGAAAAGTTTCCTATTCTACAAGGAACACAGCTGGTCGGGTGCTTTGGTCAAGAACTAGCTCAGAGGGGCACCTGGGTGGCTCAGTCGTTAAGCGTCTGCCTTCGGCTCAGGTCATGATCCCAGGGTCCTGGGATCCAGCCCCGCATCGGGCTCCCTGTTCGGCGAGAAGCTTGCTTCTCCCTCTCCCACTCCCCCTGCTTGTGTTCCCTCTCTCGCTGTGTCTGTGTCAAATAAATAAATAAAATCTTAAAAAAAAAAAAAAAAAAAAGAACTAGCTCAGAATGAGTACCTATGATGTTTACCTGCTCATGGAACAAACCATGACAGATCTTCAAAAATTACATGAATGATCATGTTATAGAGACAAAAGAACTATCTTTTACTTATTTAAATACACCCAATTTTATAGTCATTAATCTTTTGGGGTCTCTGGTAATTACAGTCATAAGAATTACCCAAAAGAAAATATAAAATGCATTCAAGAAATACAAACTATTCATACTTATTTCAAATGTTTATATACCAGCTGCTTCTCATACCCACAACATCAAACAACATTGTATTTTTACAAGGTTTACTTAGCAAGATTTATTCTTACTAACATTTAAACACCTGTCTTGAACGGAGAGGGTTTGGTTCGTGCACATGACTCAAGTGCTCCAGCAAAGAGACAAGCAAGAGTTGGTTTGCAACTGCGAAAGGGAAAGTCGGCTGCTGCAGGGGTCCTTTTAATACCTGGAGTTCTGCTGGGACATCGGATTCTAAAAATTAAAAGAGAAAAAAATGTGAATAAATGGGAAACATGTCTCATAATGACAAAACAGCATCTTCTAATTAATGAAACACAAACTACTGACATTTAAGGAAATAAAACACAAAAGAGTAGTTAAGCCGAGCAGGGTTAATCTAGACAGACTTTCCAGAATTGAGTGTCGTGTTGAATTCTGGAAGTTGCAAGACTAGCGGAAGGACGCCATCGGGGGGGTGGGGGGGCTGTGGGAGTAATGGTGTGTGCAAAGGTAGAAATAAATAAGTGAGTAAATAAACATCCAAGCGAACGAGAGGGCACAGGATGGCTTCCTTTGCGAGGACAGCCCAGGCACCAGCATAAAGAAGGAAGTCTGGCGGCGGGAAGAGGGCGAGGGAGGAAGCATGGGAACCACCTGTGTGAGTTGCCAACTGTTTCATGTGCAGAGCCTCCAATCCTCACAAAACAGTGGAAGGAAGTGCCGCCGCGCTCGCTTTACAGATGAGGACACTGACCTCACACAGCGGTTTAGGAACTTGTAAGCAGACAGATCGGCACCATGCCCAAGCCCATCCTCCTTCCACCACACAAGACCAAGCAGATGGATGAGTTGGCACTTCCAGCTGAAGGTTGTAAGTTCTCGCTTACTGTTTATTTCATGTGTTACTGAGTCGACCACAAACAGTAAGAAGGAAAACTGTTTGAGGAAACTGTGCTGGAAACATCTAACAGGTAGACAGGAAGAGGCAGATGACAGGCCAACAAGAGCCTTGTAAAGGAGATAAAGGACAGAAACATGGAGGAAAGAACAGGTCCCAGAGATACAGAGAAAGAAACGGACTGGCCAATTATACAACACCAGGAGAGGGAGGATGGAAGTGTGAGTGAGAGTGAAAACTCTAAGAGGGCTGTTAGGGAAAAGATGAGACACTGCAAACTCTCAAGAGCTGTGGACCCGTTGTATTGGAAATGCCCTGCAGAAACAGGGACCATACATCCTACACCTGCTAAAAATCCTTCCCATTTCAAATATTCTATCCCACCCTCCTCTATAATCTATAGAGGACCCAGAAAAGTCAAAGTTTCCAAGTTCAGACCTCATCACCAATTTCCTCTCTGATTTATAAGGTGACCAAAAAAACACCTGCAAATATGCAGACGTGCTATTCATTTTAAATGAAAAATTACTGAGTATGGGGGCGGGGAAAGAATGAAAAATGTGCCCATGTGGTAACTTCTATATGTAAAGACATCTTAAAGTTAAAACATGAATCACAAATTCAGATATAGTACACAGATCTGCACTACACATGACAAGAAAAAGAAATGGCACTAAAATTTATATAGAGCCCTTACAATAAAATGAAGCACAATTAAAACTCAAATAGGTTTAACATAACTAGTAACTAATGACATACATTATTAAAATAACGATGATACCAGAATTTGCTATCAGATTGGTAACC
Source organism: Mirounga angustirostris (assembly GCF_029215605.1). Taxonomy (NCBI): domain Eukaryota; kingdom Metazoa; phylum Chordata; class Mammalia; order Carnivora; family Phocidae; genus Mirounga; species Mirounga angustirostris. The sequence goes on from NW_026991713.1 coordinate 175,384,302, forward strand.
ACTTCAAGCCTGGAATACATGGTATTATTATGGGCACATAAAGGAGACATTTTCAATCACGGGGGGTAAAAGTGTTGCAACCTTCAATAAATATATCATAGAATTCAAAATGTGCAAACCTTTGACTCAGCACTTCTGGTTTTTGAAAATATTTACAAAGCACAACAAATACATGTCTATAAGATGTTCAGCATAACACTGTTTAGACTACTGAAAAGTTGCTAAATTATACACATATAAGAGATTATGCAGCTATTGGAAATGATGGTGTATAAAAAGATAATCGTGGGGGCGCCTGGGTGGCTCAGTCAGTTAGGTGTCTGCCTTCGGCTCAGGTCATGATCTCAGGGTCCTGGGACTGAGCCCCATGTCTGGCTCCCTGCTCAGCCCAGAGCCTGCTTCTCCCTCTCCCTCTGCCTGCCACGCCCCCTGCTTGTGCACGCTCTCTCTGGCAAATAAAATCTTTTTTAATTAATTAATTAAAAAGATAATTATGAATAGTCCATTATCAAGTCAAAGAAGCAAGCTATAAAGTAATACTGGGGCGCCTGGGTGGCTCAGTTGGTTAAGCGACTGCCTTCGGCTCAGGTCATGATCCTGGAGTCCCAGGATCGAGTCCCACATCCGGCTCCCTGCTCAGCAGGGAGTCTGCTTCTCCCTCTGACCCTCCCCCCGCCCATGTGCTCTCTCTCTCTCTCTCAAATAAATAAATAAAATCTTTAAAAAAAAAAAAAAAGTCTGCCTTCAGCTCAGGTCATGATTCCAAGATCCTGGGATCAAGTCCCACATCTGGCTCCCTGCTCAGCAGGAAGCCTGCTTCTCCCTCTCCCACTCCCCTTGCTCCCTTGCTTGTGTTCCCTCTCTCACTCTCTCTCTCTCTCTCTCAAATAAATGAATAAAAAAATAAATTTAAAAATTTAAAAAACAGTAATACTAATGAAGGTGAGGCTAGTTTCATACAAACCATCACCACCTATCTAGTCATCACTTTACCAAAATGTATCAAAACTTTTTTTGGGGGGGGAGGGGGGAGACACCTGGGTGGCTCATTTGGCTAAGCGTCTGCCTTCTGCTCAGGTCATGATCCCAGGATGCTGAGAGAGAGTCCCGCATGGGGTTCCTTGCTCAGCAGGGAAGCCTGCTTCTCCCTCTGCCTGCCACGCCCCCCTGCTTGTGCTCGCACTCTCTCTCTCTCTGACAAATAAAATCTTAAAAAAAAAAAACAAAACTTTTTTTTTAACGTATTTCTTTAACCCAACAAATCCTACTTCTGTAGATGTAGTCTGAGGAAATAACCAGATATCAACAAAGACTTGCATACAGGTGTCAAACCCATTACTATTTCTAATGATAAAAGAGAAACTTATTTTCCAACAGGGCAAAAACTAAAATGATAATACAAAATGTGATAGTCTTAATGTTTTTGAAGGCTAATTTATCACAAGAAAATGGTAATATAACATCACATTTAAAAAGCAGAACATAGGGGTGCCTGGGTGGCTCAGTCGGTTAAGCGGCTGCCTTCGGCTCAGGTCATGATCCCAAGGTCCTGGAATCAAGCCCCGCTTCGGGCTCCCCGCTCAGCGGGAAGCCTGCTTCTCCCTCTCCCACTCCCCCTACTTGTGTTCCCTCTCTCACTCTCTCTGTCAGATAAATAAATAAAATCTTAAAAAAAAAAAGCAGAACATACAAGATTTATCATACTACTATGCTCACAATTTTAAAATATATTTACTTCACAGCTATATAAATGTACAGACAATACAAAGAACAAAACAGACAAAATCTCTGCCCCCTCTGTTTCCAATTATACATCAAAAGAATTTGTAAAAGAAATGAAACTGGTGAACATGCTGTTTTTCAATCTGCCTGTTAGATCCTTAATATCTACGCATCTACCTGGCTTACAGCAGCTCTCATTAATATTTGCAAATGAATACACCAAACTGTTAGCAGTGAGTTCTCTGGGATGTGAGCGAGCACAGGTGACTTTCCCCTTTTTTCTTTATTTCCTGAAATTTTTCCAAATGATTTCTCTAAATTTTTATCTTATTTGGACAAACTCAGAAATCTTTAATCCATTTATGGTATCTTTGACAAAGAGTTTTAAATGCAAAACTCAGCAAATAAATTTTCACTGGCTATGCCAAAATGTAAACAGTAATCTCTGGTTAATGAGATTGTGATTTTTAAATTTCCTTCTTCAGGCTTTTCTATAATTTCAACATACTTTGTAATGTGAACAAAAATTTTTTAATACACTGAACTGTCAACAGTGATGAGATTAGGGTTGGGAGGGTTTTCTGTTCTACAATGTTCTACATGTTCTACAATGAGGAAATTCTACCTTTCTTTTTTTTTTAAGATTTTATTTATTTATTTGACAGAGAGAGGGACAGCAAGAGAGGGAACACTAGCAGGGGGACAGGAGCTGGAAAGGGAGAAGCAGGCCTCCCCCGCAGAGCAGGGAGCCCAATGCAGGGCTCGATCCCAGGACCCTGGGATCATGACCTGAGCCTAAAGCAGACACCCAACAACTAGGCCACCCAGGCACCCCATCCTACCTTTTTTTTTTTTAAAGATTTTATTTATTTGTCATAGAGAGAGAAAAAGAGAGCGAGCACAAGCAGGGAGAACAGCAGGCAGAAGGAGAAGCAGGCTCTCTGCTGAGCAGGGAGCCCGACACAGGGCTGGATCCCAGGATCCTGAGATCATGACCTGAGCCGAAGGCAGACGCTTAACCAACTGAGCCACCCAGGCATCCCTGGAAATCCTACTTTTTAATAAGAAAAAAAAAAAGGAATGATCAGAGTCAAAGGAACCAACTAAGCCAAGAAAATGGCAACTTCAAAAAAGAGCAGTGGACCAATACTCAAAACACAGGAAGGAGTAAAACCGTAAGGAAATGAAAGCTAAAGCTGAGTGCTTCCCGTTCGGTCCTGATCAAGTAGAAGAGGAAGAGTAGGGCGCCTGGGTGGCTCAGTCGGTTAAGCGACTGCCTTCGGCTCAGGTCATGATCCTGGAGTCCCGGGATCGAGTCCCGCATCGGGCTCCCTGCTCGGCGGGGAGTCTGCTTCTCCCTCTGACCCTCCTCCCTCTCATGCTCTCTGTCTCTCATTCTCTCTGTCTCAAATAAATGAATAAAATCTTTAAAAAAAAAAAAAAAAAAAAAAAAAAAAAGAAGAGGAAGAGTAAAGAGGCTAATAGGAAAGACGAGGTCAGACCCTGTTATAAAAGAAGAAGAAATGAGATGAGATCCTAGGTGAATTAGAGTTCTAGACTTCTGCCAACTAGGAGGGGAGTAGACAAACAGGACAGGGATCACCTACTTCAGGCTCCTCAGGAAAGTATGATCTGAATAAATGGTCCATTATTAAATGAGGGAGGAACTTGGAGGTTTAATCTGAGGTAAAAATTCTGAAAAACTTGTCAGATGAAAGAAATAAAAACCAATGAGTCTGGAAATGGGCTTACTGTTGCTCTCCTGTTGCATGCTATTCCACAGGGGGGGATAAATACAGGAACTTTGATCAAAGTTGGTCCCTACATAACAGACTGAAGAACACAGGTTTTAGAGTTACATCTAGGTTTTGAATTTTCTGACTCTACCATAAACTGGCAGAGTGACATCCTCACATCATACCAATGACCTTCGAGAAATCATGTAACTGCTCTGTTTCTACGTCTACTAAAAATGAAACTACATTTTTTCATATACCTTACTTTTCACATAAAAAGATAAATTATGTCTGGATATTCTAGGCCTCTTTGGAAGAAATGCCAACATGTAAACACATCAGTATTATTAGCAACCTAGCAGAAGGAAATTTTTCAAAGTTTATCTAAGAGCACTCCCTTCAAGAATAATCTTTCCTTTGCAGAAAACCTTATCACAATGTGACAGCAAAGACAGACCTGTGTGTTTACAGCTGAGGCTTTTCCTTTGACATAACACTTCCTGTATTATTGAGCTGCCATATTACACCGGGTTACATGTGAAAAAATCAGTTCATTAAAAAACAGTTCTCTTAAAACTGTCCTCTGTCAATGATCTACTTAAATTACCACCACAGCCTGTTTTTGTCTCCCTTTAGGGTCAAGAGTTATAGACAGTATTAAGGGTGAAGATCGAAGGACTTAAGGAATAAATTAACAGTTTCTACTCTGCTTGAAACTTCAAATCCATTGCATGCTAATACTTGTTTCATGCTTCAACTGAACGCGTATTCCTTGTAATCATCCTATTCAAAGCACCATAAAGTAAAAACCTCCCTGAATCAGTATTATTCATTCTTGGTAGCACAATTTAGCTTTAAAAACTGCCAAAACAACTGGTAGTAATTAAAGAACCTATGAAATTTGAATAAAATGCTGGGTACTGGGTCGCCTGGGTGGCTCAGTCGGTTGGGCATCTGCCTTCGGCTCAGGTCATGATCCCAGGGTCCTGGGATCGAGTCCCGCAGCGGGCTCCCTGCTCGGCGGGAAGCCTGCTTCTCCTTCTCCCACTCCCCCTGCTTGTGTTCCCTCTCTCGCTCTCTCGCTCTCTCTCTGTCAAATAAATAAAATCTTTAAAAAAAAAAAAATACTGGATACTTTGAACTGGCTGGAGTCAATGTTTTAAGTACCCCTCACTTTATGCAGAATAACTTGCCTGACTTAACGCCGTATCTCCTAGTAACCAAAAGCCTAAAAAACAAACAACAAAAAAAAACCTTGAGCATTTCTTTTCTTTAAAGCGACCCACCATGAGAAGTCTTTAGCTCCCCTAACAGTAAAGCAAAAGACAAGAGAAGCTACAAATTCAAACACTTAACCCGAACTGTTAAGCGTATAAGGGCTCGGGCGCCTGGGTGGCTCAGTTGGTTGAGCGACTGCCTTCGGCTCAGGTCATGATCCTGGAGTCCCGGGATCGAGTCCCGCATCGGGCTCCCTGCTCGGCGGGGAGTCTGCTTCTCCCTCTGACCCTCCCCCCTCTCATGCTCTCTGTCTCTCATTCTCTGTCTCTCAAATAAATAAATAAAATCTTAAAAAAAAAAGAGAGAGAGAGAGAGAGGGAACACAAGCAGGGGGAGTGGGAGAGGGAGAAGCAGGCTTCCCGCTCAATCCCAGGACGCCAGCATCACAACCCGAGTCGAAGGCGGACGCCCAACGACTGAGCCACCCAGGTGCCCCGATCTCACTTTTAAAATAGGGGTGAGGGGCGCCTGGATAGCTCAGTCATTAAGGGTCTGCCTTCGGCTCAGGTCATGATCCTGGAGTCCCGGGATCGAGTCCCGCATCGGGCTCCCTGCTCGGCGGGGAGTCTGCTTCTCCCTCTGACCCTCCCCCCTCTCATGTGCTCTCTCTCTCTCATTCTCTCTCTCTCAAATAAATAAAATCTTTAAAAAAAAAAAAAAAAAGCGTATAAGGTCTGCAAAGTCCCCTTCCACAAGTTTACAAAGCTCATTCTCATCGTCTGACAAAACCACGGGGCTCGGAGCTGGGAGGCTGCCTGAGGGAAATCTTAGCACGTCCGGAGCCGAGTCCGCAAAGAGGAAACCAGGAACAGAAACGTAAACAAACGAGCGGGTCGCAGACACTCGTTTCAGTAAGTGTCTACCTTATCCAGACCGCCCTCCCGCCGCCCCTCGCACTGCACCGCTGGGCCGCCGGTCCGAGCCCGGATCCAGCCGAATTCGCCCCGGAGCGGCGGCGACGCTCGTTGCGTCCTGCCCACCCGGGAACGAAGGTGCACGGGTGCAAGGGGAGGGCCGCCGCGGCATTCCGGGTCCCTCACCGTCATACTTGGGGTCCGAGCCGTCGGCCGGGAACTCGATGGCGGGCGGCGGCGTCACAGCCTCCGCCCCGTCGCCCTCCGCCTCGCGCTCCCGGGCCCCGGAGCTGCCTCCCAGCATCGCCCGCCGCGCGCGGGCCGAAGCCCAGCCCGCCCGCCCGCCAGCCGACCCAGCACCGCCTCACTCAGGACCAGTGGCACCTGCCACCGGATCCGGAAGTAGCCCCTCACGAGGCGGAAAACGCGCCCAGGGCTCACGCGCGCCGCTGGCGGGGGCGGGCCCTGCCGCAAGCTCCGCCCTTCGCGTCCTCCAGGAGGAGAGGATGGGCCGGTGCCGCGCGGGCGCACTCCTGCGCAGGCGCCCTGGTGGCCTGTTCCTTGGGCGGTGGCGGGCGGATGGATGGTGGGGTGTGGGCTCGGGACGCCCGCCACGCCCACCACGCCCGCCACGCCCGCGGGGACGTCAACCTGCGCTCCCGGCCACCCTTAAGACCTGAGTCTCGCGCACGAGTCAGAGCGCTCACGTCTCACGCCAAGACTCGGATGCTAATGTAAGATTCCCGTGTCTGCGGAGCTTCTAAATCCAAATACATACTTTATGCAGATAAAACAGTGATTGTCAATTGTTTTTCAAAGAAAAAAAAAAAAGCATCTACAAGACCTGTCTCAACAACAACTGAACCTATTTTGGTCAACCGTTAAAACGACAAAATGTGAGGGCGCCTGGGTGGCTCAGATGGTTGGGCGTCTGCCTTCGGCTCAGGTCATGATCCCAGGATCCTGGGATCGAGTCCCACATCGGGCTCCCTGCTCGGCGGGGGGCCTGCTTCTCCCTCTGCCTCTCTCTCTCTGTCTCTCATGAATAAATAAATAAAATGTTTAAAAAAAAAAAAAAACGACAAAATGTGAAATAACTCGATTCCAAAGTGAATCCAACCTAACAAATATACTCTGCTTTTAAGACTGAACTTTCCATCGAAATGACGTCAAACCTGAGACCACCTTTTCCAAGTGACCCCATGGCCATACTGCCTCGACTGTGATTTGAAGCCTTTAGCTTCAAAAACCCTCTGCCCTCTGGAAATGTCTCTGATGATGTGGTTGCCAACACAATGCTGTTGGAAATAATTCTTAGATTCCAGATCAGATAATGCAGCTGGAATAAAAAGCCTTTAGATTTTGATCCTCAACCCCAGTGCGATGTGTAAAAGCGGTATTGCTTAAGAATTTTATTTGGGGCGCCTGGGTGGCTCAGTTGGTTGGGCGACTGCCTTCGGCTCAGGTCATGATCCTGGAGTCCCGGGATCGAGTCCCGCATCGGGCTCCCCCTGCTCGGCGGGGAGTCTGCTTCTCCCTCTGACCCTCCACCCTCTCATGCTCTCTGTCTCTCATTCTCTCTGTCTCAAATAAATAAATAAAATCTTTAAAAAAAAAAAAGAATTTTATTTGAGCACAGTTTTCTTATAAAATCATACAGGATGCTTTCAGCCTGATAGAAGCAATTTGGACATGGTTCATCCAAAGATTAGGGATGCCTCTTTCCCTACTCTGCTGATGGGAAGAACACAGCCTTTATGGAGGGTGGTTTATCTATATGTATCCACAACTTTAAAAATGCAAATACTTTTGACTCATCAATTCCACTTTCAGTAATTTATTTTAAGGAACAGATTAAGAATGAGCAAGAAGATTTAGCTAAAACTATTAATTGCAACAATAGTTATAATACCAAAAACAAGAAGACAATATAATTGAGTAAATTATAAATATCCATGCAATGGCACACTTTGCAACCAATAAAAATGTTGGTATGCAATATCCAGTTCTTGCCACTTTCCACCACCACCAGAATGGAGAAAACAGCAAACCCATTCAGGTGGGAATATAAATGAAGGCAACATTTCTAGAAGACAATACTCAACTTATAGTGAATATATTTAAATAGGTATACTCTTTAAACTACATACAGGAGGATATACAAAGGAAATAATCAGAGTGGTGAAAAAAGAAAAATCTATAAGAGTGCTCATCAAAGTGTAGTTTGTAATAGAAAAGCACTGGGATAAATCCAAATTCCCAAATAGAAGAGCAGTGGGGGTACATCCATGCAGTGAAACCTTATGCAGCCATTATAAAAAATGGGGGTGGGGGCAGGGGAAGAGCACAGTCCTCTCTTGGCTTCCATGGTATCACACAATTCTAGTTTTCCTCTATTTTACTGGCCCTCCATCTCAGGATCCCTTTCTGGATTCTCCTTCCCCAAATGCATAATTCTGTAGGGCTCTTGTCACGTCACTCCAAATTCTCTCAGGAGATAACCACATGCACTGCTATCACTTTACATACCCTCTATAAGCTGACAACTCCCAAATGTATCTCTGCAGCACAGACTTGTTCTCTTGGATGACTCAAAACACCTCAAATTTCTGAAAGCAAACTCGTGATATTCCTTCTAAAATTTGTTTTCCACTACTTCTCTTCATTCAAGTAGCACACAATCCGCCCACTTGTCCGTGCCTAAAACATGAGTCAACCTTTATACCATAACCAGACTATACCTAAGCTGCCCTCAAATTAATTAAAAATATGACATAGCATATAAACACGCAAATTAAACATGCAGTTAACTGGAAAGGAACCCAAATGACCAATAAACATAGGAAAAGATACACAAATTTCGCTAGGTACAGGTAAGTGCAAATTAAACGGTGAACTATCATCTCAAACTATTATATTTGCAAAGTTAGTTTTTCATACCAAGTGTGGGTGAGGATGTGGAGGAAAAGGAGCTATCAAATGTTACTAAAGAGCTACTTAGTGATATTGAGTAAAATTAAATGGTGCATACCCAAGATCCACTAATTTAATTTCCATTGAGGTTCCCTTCGGGCACTTTTTTTTTAAAGATTTTATTTATTTATTTGAGAGAGAGAGTGTGTGTGCACGAGCAGGGGGAGGGGCAGAGAGAGAGGGAGAAGCAGGCTCCCTGCTGAACAGGGAGCCCAACACAGGGCCTGATCCCAGGACCCTGAAGGCAGACGCCCAACCAACTGAGCCACCCAGTTGGTGCTCAATCCTGCAGATTTTAGATTCGCTTGCCCCCATAACTGTGTGAGCCAATTCCTTAAAACCAGTCTCTGAATACACATCCTACTGGTTCTGTTTCTCTAGAGAACCCTAATACAATTGCTTTCTTGAAAAAGAATAAAAAAATGTGAAATTCTTCAAACATAAAAAAAGGTACAAAGAATAATGTAAACACTGATGTTTCCACACCCAAATTTAACAACTGTTGACATTAAGCTGTATTTGCTTAAGAATTGCTTCTCTTAAGGGGCACCTGGGTGGCTCAGTTGGTTAAGCGACTGCCTTCGGCTCAGGTCATGATCTTGGAGTCCCGGATCGAGTCCCGGATCGAGTCCCGGATCAAGTCCCGCATCGGGCTCCTTGCTCAGCGGGGAGTCTGCCTCTCTCTCTGACCCTCCCCCCTCTCATGCTCTCTCTCTCTCTCTATCTCATTCTCTCTCTCAAAATAAATAAATAAAATCTTAAAAAAAAAAAAGAATTGCTTCTCTTAAAAGAAAAAAAAAATTTACAGATGTAGTTAAATTCCTATTTTGAACCCTTTCTGTTCCCACTCTCCTCCCTTCCTCTTAAGAGGTAATCTCTTTTTTAAAGTCAGATATCATTCCCATCCATATTTTATTTCATTATTTTATTTTTCTTAAGATTTCATTTATTTATTTGAGAGAGAGAGAGAAAGAAAACACAAGTGGGGGAAGGGGCAGAGGGACAAGCAGAGTCCCTGCTGAGCAGGGAGCCGGAACAGGGCTCAATCCCAAGACCCTGAGGTCATGACCTGAGTTGAAGTCAGATGCTTAACTGACTGAGCCACCCAGGCATCCCCCAATCCATATTTTAATATTTCTACGATAAATATATGTCCCAGAATAATATGTTTTTTTGCGTATTTAAAAAATTTTACATACATGGCATCATACTGTACTTTACAAGGTCAAATTTAGGGCCAAATTGCCTGTGTGTGCGTTTGCATGTGTTTGTTTCTTTTTTTTCTTCACCTATTGCATGAAGTGCACTAACTTAACTAAGCACCTTGAATCTAGTTGAACCATTGTAACAGTTCTATAATATTCATTTGCATTTATAATATGTTTGCTTATTTCCCTATTGATGGATAATATAAGGGAGTCCAAAAGAAATCCAGCCCCAAAGGAATCTCTTTTTGGAGTGGCAAAAAGTGTTTTAAAATCAGATAGTGGTGATGGTGGCCCAACTCTGAGTACCAGTCATTTGTACATTTGAGAATTTTAGAATGAGTTTTGTGGTATATAAATTATAAATTATCTCAGTAAAGCTGTTATAAAAAAAAAGGTAGAGAGCAATGAAAGGTGACATGTGAAAAATAAATCCTGGTTGTCCCAAATACAACAGGTTGTGTGACCTGAGGCAAGCTGTTTATTTGAAAGCTCTCTTTGCCTCTATGTTCTCAACTATAGAATGGGATAATTACAGCACCTAGCCTGTAAATTTGTAATAAGGATTGAATGAGTTAATATTTGTGAAAGCACTTAGAACAGGGTGAGTGAGTGGAGTTGACCCAGTGTGCAATGAATGTTAGCAATTATTTTATTATTATTACTATCATAAAAACTTCTGCAACTTAAGCTGTGTTGTTTTCAATGTTCATGATAAGACATGCAGACATACACACATATATGTATTCGTGGGCACATATAGAAGTGTGGCTCAGTCGGTAAAGCATCTGCCTTCGGCTCAGGTCAAGATCCCAGGACCCTGGGATCAAGTCTGGCATCAGGCTCCCAGATTAAATAAAATCTTAAAAAAAAAAAAAAAAAGGAGAAGTTATAAAAATAAATAAATAAATAAAGTCTGTAGGATGGGCCAGGGAAGAGGTGATGTTGCCCATCAAGTCCAAAGGCTGTCTGCTGGCAGAATCCTCCTTGCTTGGAGGAAATCAGTCTTTTGGTTTTAGAAAGGCCTTTGACTGATTGGATGAGGTGCACTCAGGTTATGAAGGGCCATCCACTTTACACAAAATCCACTGACTTAAATGTTAATCTCATCAAAAATCCCCTCACAGAGACATCCAGAATAATGTTTAATCAAATATCTGGCTATGGCCCAGCCAAGTTGACACATTAAATTAAACATCACAGGTCCATCCCTTGTCAACCTGGCACCCATATGCATCCTATTATCCCATACATAGTCTCCAAACAGACAGTGAGAAGGTCATACTTCTGTACATGATACAACTATCCTGACCAAAACCAAAAGGGCACTATGCCTTTCCTCAGAAGAGGACAAAAAGTCCTTGGGTGATGTTCACTCTTGTCGGATACCTTATAACTTAAAAACTATGATGTAGGGGCGCCTGGGTGGCTCAGTCGTTAAGTGTCTGCCTTCGGCTCAGGTCATGATCCCAGGGTCCTGGGATCGAGCCCTGCATCGGGCTCCCCACTCCGCGGGAAGCCTGCTTCTCCCTCTCCCATTCCCCCTGCTTGTGTTCCCTCTCTGGCTGTGTCTCTCTCTGTCAAATAAATAAATAAAATCTTAAAAAAAAAAAGCTATGATGTAAACTTAACAGTATTTAAATACTATGATATAAAGTCAATGCATCATATTTCACGTGATAAGGGGATAGGAGAATGAAGAAAATAAAGATATTCGGTAGATGGATAATATGCATGCATATACTTACACATACACAGTCATAACAAAATAAGGAACAAACACAGTTACAGTTCTTGTTACTGTAATTGGTCATAAGGTTGTAACTGGTATTTATAACTAACTACCTTCTTCCACTACCCATTCCATATTCCCTTTGTCCTCAGCAAGCATCTCAGCTGGCCATAGTTCTTTACTTGATGGGGTAATGCGAACCTCCTTTCTTGAAGAGTCTGGGCCATTAGCAGTCCTGCCTAGATTGGGTTGTTGTAGTCTTCCATTGACTTTAATCATAGTGCATGATAACACTAAGAGTCACCCTAAGGGACCTCCTGTATTCCAGATTCTTTCTTACTTCCATTTTGGAAGTAAGTCCCTTTTCTCCTTGGTAGTCAAGATCAATCACCCCAGCCAGTATAGCAACTCCTTTCCTTGCCTGTTGGTTTAGAGTCATGAGGAGCCTAAGGTGACTCTGTTATAGTCTTAACTTTTAGTACAGTTGAGTCATTGTTGTATCTGCTGGTAGAAGAAATAAGACCTTTTGGAACTCCTTTCAGAACTAAGATCTCTAAGCCAGTGGAGCATAGGGTCACAGGGACAGGAAGCAGATGCTAGAGAGTCACTTGGGGGTAATACTGAGTAGCGCCCCTCCCATTTCAACTCCTTGATTTACAACCCGTGGATCCTGGAAGAGGGAGAAACAGCACCATATATTTACTGGACATTGATTCAGAACATAAACAGCTCTCTGGAGAACCTTACCCCCATCCTGCAAGGTGTGGCCACCTAACTGACCCTGTAACTGAGTCTTCAAACGGCCATTCCATCAAATCAGTTGCTTCAGGAAGGTAGGAAACATGGTAAGACAAGAGACTTCCATGAGCATGGATCAACTGCCGTACTTCATTTGCTGGAAAATGGGTTCCTTTATCAGAAGCAATGCTGTGTGGAATACCAAGACAGTGGATAAGATATTCCATAAGTCCACAAAAGGTAGTTTTGGCAGAATAATTGCACACAGAGAAGGAAAATCTGTACCCACAGTATCTATTTTAGTAAAAACAACACACTGCTCCTTCCACGAGAGAAGTGGTCTAATGTAATCGACCTGCCTCCATGTAGCTGGCTGATCCCTCCAGTGAGTGATGCCATACTGGGGGTTCAATGTTGGTCTCAGGGGCTGGCAGATTGGGCAGTCAGCAGTGGCTATAGCGAGGACAGTCTTGGTGAGTGGAAGTCCATGTTGCTGAGCCCATTTATGACCTCCATCCCTGCCACCATGGCCACTTTACTCATGCGCCTACTGGGTGATGACAGGAGTGGCTAAGGAAAGAGCCTGACTAGTTAGTATCCATGACGTGATTATGAAAATCCTCTACTGAGATCACTCTTTGGTGAGCATTCACATAGGCTACACATATCTTTACATTTTTCACCCATCTAAGAGAGATCTATCCATACCCCTTCCCCAAACTTCCTTGTCACCAATTTTGCAATCATATTCCTTCCAAGTCCTTGACAATCCAGCCAAAACATTGGCCACATTCCATGAATCAGTATATAATCACATATCTGGCCATTTCTCCTTCCAAGCGAAATGAACAATCAGATATATTGCCTGGAAGTTCTGTTCACTGGGAGGATTTCCCTTCACCATTGTCCTTCAGGGATGTCTCAGAAAAGGGCTGTCATGCTGCAGCTGTCCACTTTCTAATGGTGCCTGCCTATTGTGCAGAACCATCTGAAAACAAGACCCAAGTCTTCCCTGTCTCTGTACAAGCTCTGATCACAGAGAACTCCCCATGAATCCACACATGCAGGCTTGGAAAGAGAAGGTATTGTAACAGGAGTGGGGGCCATCGGCATTTGAGCCATTTCTTCATGTAATCTGTGGACTCAGGGACTCCCTGCGCATGATCTCACACATACCACTTCCATGATGGATGTGCTTCTGCACGCACCCAACTTTATGGCTTAGTGGATCAGATAACACCCAGTTCATGATAAGCAGCTCAGGTTGTATGGTAATTTGGTGGCCCATAGTTAAGCATTCAGTCTCTACTAAAGCCCAGTACCAGGCCAAAAGCTATTTCTTAAAAAAGGAAAGTAGTTATCTGAAGATGAAACCAGGATGGCCAGTTGTGTCTTGGGATGGGTCAGCCCTTCCGCTGCATTTAGAACAAAACTGAGACTCCCTGCATGGCCTACAGGGCCTTTCAAGAGCTCCTCCAGCCTTCCATGCCAGTCTCTGCTCTACGGGATCACACTAATGAATGAACAGAAGAGTAAGACTCACGACTTAAGCATTCATGAGAGAGGGTCAGGGCAGAGGTGGCAACTGTTCTTGAGGTTTTAGCCTCTAGAGCAGGGACAGAGTCATACAAGAAGTAGGACAGAAATCTCAATGACTTGACAATTGCTGACCTTTGGCTGCATAGATGGCACCCTTACCCACCTTCTCCAACTATACTGCATGAGCAGTATCAATTTTCCCTCACAGTGAAGCAAAAACAAACTCTCTAAAGAGATAGAAACTTCTTCATGGCAAGGACGAGAGTTCTCAAAATTGAGTAGAAGAATGCAATGGTGATATTTTGTAGGTCTCTATTGCCACATCATGCCACAGACTCTCAGTGCTTTCTTTGCTGCTAGAGTCACAAACATCTTTCAATCTAGTCCAAATTAGAGAGCCAACTCCAGAAACCCTGGAACAAAAGAGTTGGAATTCCAGAGCTGGGCTTCCTCTTTTGGTCAGTGTTTGTGTGTATTTGTGCACCTGTGTGTGTGTGTGCACCAATTGCCAACCCAGTCTCTCCACTACCTGCCCTAGTACCAAGCCCCTTAATGTGAAGCCTTCCCATCAAGATCCACATGGACTTCAAAGTCAATTCTCTCAACTTGGGGGGGCTATCAGGAACGTCAGAGGAAGCCCCACTAGCTACCTTTATTAATCATCACGTTACATATTATGGTTACCCAACAGAAGATAAGTGCTATAAACCTTAACAGTATAAAGTTAATGTTATTTCCATATGTGTTTGGAAGTAGTAAGATGGTAAGAGGTAGAAATTTGATTTTTTTATCCAGTGGATAATTAAGAGATACCATCTCAGTTGGATGGATGAACAAAGGGTTATTTAAGAATATTACACAAGGTAACTAATAATGAGTTTAGTATGTGGTGTAAAGCTGTGGTTGTATATATTTTATCCTCTTTCCATCATCCATCTGATGTTAAGGAAATTGTACCAGTGTTGCATTCTCCAGTTTGCACAGTGTTCCTAATTCCTTTATTTCTACTACAGCTTTAAGCACCCTGTAGGTATCCGGTAATTATTAATGAGAGAGTTTGGGAAATGGTCTCACACTGTGGAAGCTGGCTTTCAAGATCACCCCCAGTAATCTCTGCTTCCTGATCTTCATACCCTTTTCATGTTCCCTCTCACGTTGTACTAAGGTTGGTCTGTATGATCACTAGCATACAGAGAACAGATGGTATGAAACTTCTAAGATTAGTTTAAAAGACACTGTGGCTTCCATCTTGCTCTCTCTCCCTCATCTCTGCCTCTGGGGGGGGGGGGGGAACAAGCTGCCATGTTGCACTTAGAGCAGATTCTTCATCCCCAGTAGATAGGAAGCTGCCATCTTGAGATGTCAGATGACTGCTGCCTGGGACAACTGCTTGACTGCAACCCGATGGACTGAGCCAGAACCACCAAGCTACACTGCTCTGATTCCTGACCCTCAGAAACTGTGAGGGAAAATATATGCTTTTATGTGTGTGGCAGGTGGGCAATTTGTTACACAGCAATCATTAATACCTAAACTAGATTTCAAGCATCTTACCAGGGTAAGGAATGCCCTAAGCCAACACCTCATAAAAATTCTGTTGACCTGGCTGGTTACCAAGCAACAGTTGTGATGTCATCAGGATTAGAACCCTAACTTATGGGGATCTTGCCAACCACTTGACAGGAAGCCCCAGAGCAAAGGGGACTTTTCAGGTGAGCACATCTATGTCTACTTTCCTCTTTCTCAAATAAAGTGAATAATCCAGGGATCTTTCAACCAAAATTGGTTCTTACATTCCTTATGTCCACTGATAATGGCAACTTCAAGTCGTTACTGCCAGTTAGGGTGGATTACTCCCATTTCAATCCTGGGACTTACCTCTTTCGGTTTGGGGGCCTCAACCCCAGAGCAATGTGCAAGAGATGTTTTTCGTTTTTAACAATTTTTATATAGGGTTACAAAATTGACAGGTATAAGATATTAGCAAATCATTAATATTATTTAAATGAATAGCTTTTAAAATTTTTTAAATTTATTTATTTGACACAGAGAGAGACAGCGAGAGAGGGAACACAAGCAGGGGGAGTAGGAGAGGGAGAAGCAGGCTTCCCAGCGAGCAGGGAGCCTGATGCGGGGCTTGATCCCAGGACCCTGGGATCATGACCTGAGCCGAAGGCGGACGCTTAACGACTGAGCCACCCAGGCGCCCCTGAAATGAATAGCTTTGTAAGTAAAAATCCCCATTTTGTAAAGTTAGGCTATAAAATATTTCAACTGAAAATATCAGGATGCGTATTTGAAAAAGTGGATTATTACTTAATGCCCTTCAGTTTCCATCCAATGAGCCACGTAATGTAGACCTAGAACAGGTTTAGGGTAGCAGTTTTTTAAGCTCCTTGAAACTAAACAGTGAAATACTGCTCTGTTCAAAATGTCTTTTAATATTCTTTTAGGAATTCTGCAAGAACATTTTTATGTTCATATTCTCATAACCCCCAATTCTTCACCCCTTAATGGTGGATTTTTATCTCCCAAACTGTTCAAATGCCAGTTATAACAGAGGGGATGCTCAAAGGATAAAAATGTAATTTTAAGTCATTTTAAAGTTATTATGTAAGGCACATAAGTATGTTTTTCTGACTACATCCCCCTCCAAAACACATGAATGACAATAAAGTTCTATTTTACCATAAGCCCCATCAATCCCTGTCCCTCTTCCCTCCCTAGTCAGTTATCAATTTAGTGTACATTATTCCAGTTTTTCTTCTATTCATTTACAGAGATACGTATGTACCACAATAAAACAGCATTGTTCTGAGGGGTTGTTTTTGCCTGAAAGAATGATTAAATACGTATTGTTCCGCAACCCGCGTTTTGTTCTCCACTCCAAAATACGTCCCGGCCAACTTCCCACGTGAGCACGACAGTATTCCATACTTAAATCAGCCATTCCCCAAGCTGAAGGGGAATTAGTCTCCAATGTCAGTATCACGAACACCTTGAAAAACCACCTCTGTATCCAGTTTAACGTTTACAGGGACTTCGGCCACTACTAGCTGTGACTTTAAAGTCTAACCTGCATCTCAGCTCCTTTGATTCTACTACCACCTAACCTTACGGGATCGCGGTGAGGATTAAGCCCGTTGACATATTTACGGCCAGCTGTTTGTAACTGCCACCCAGTAGCCTTATTTTCTTGGGTTAGGTCTGATCTTTTGGTCTTGGTTCCGGGGAGGCTGGATTCTGGCAGCGGTGCGCTGAGCGTGATCTTCCGAATCCGAGGAACTCTGAGCCTGGTGGGAGTGTGTACCTCTGACATCCTTTATTCTACTGCTGTAAAGTGAGATTTTCTGACGGTTGTGGCTTCTCTTCAACGGTTAACTCAGGTGAGCTCCACACACACCCTCCAACCCCCTACTCTTGGTCCACAAGCCCTTCCCTTTACTGGGATATCCAACCTGGCCCCTCGCCACCAGGCCTGGGGTCCGAGCCCTCCGCCCCTCGCTCCCGGGCCCCTGAGCGGCCGCCCAGCAACGCCGACCGCGCACGGGCCGCAGCCTAAGCGGACAGCCAACCCACCGCCTTCTAACTCGGAACGCACGCCTTTCTCCACCGGATCCGGAAGTAGCCCTTCGCGAAGCGGAAGACCCGCCCCGCTGGCGGGGGCGGGGCCTGCTGCAGGCTCCGCCCTTTCTCTCTCCCAGGGGGAGGGGCGGGCCGGGCCGGCGCGGGCGCACGCCCCCGGCGCAGGCGCCTTGGTGGGCTAGTCCTCGGGCGGTGGCCTGCGGTGTGTGGGTGCCGGTACTTGCCACGCCCCGGGGGACCCCAGCCTGCGCCCCCGGCGGTCTTCTCTCGGCCCCTTCTCGAGAAGGTCTAAAACTCCGACTGACCGTTACACCAATCTCGGTCTTTCTCCCCTCCCCAGAAGTAAGCAGTTTGTGAGCGTCCTGATTTTTATATTGATTAGCACACGCACACACACATATATTTATGTTGGGGATCAATACACAAAACCATATCGTAAGGCGGTAAAACACACCAAGTAATAATGTGAGGACATATGTGTGGGTACATATAGCTATATCTACATACACGTATATGTAAATACATAAAATATACTTTTACATATAAATACATATGCTTATATGTGCATATTTACATGATTGTATTTATAGACACACAAACCCCGATAAATAGATTTATATACTGTCTATGTAACTGCAGTCTATATACATTTATTTATTTATTTTAAAGATTTTTTTTAATTTTTATTTTTTTTTAAGATTTTATTTATTTATTTGAGACAGAGAGAATGAGAGACAGAGAGCATGAGAGGGAGGAGGGTCAGAGGGAGAAGCAGACTCCCCGCCGAGCAGGGAGCCCGATGCGGGACTCGATCCCGGGACTCCAGGATCATGACCTGAGCCGAAGGCAGTCGCTTAACCAACTGAGCCACCCAGGCGCCCCTTAATTTTTATTTTTAAGTAATCTCTACACCCACTGTGGGGCCCCAACTCACAATCCCGTGATCTAGAGCCACATGCTTCACCGACTGAGCCAGCCAGGCGCCTCCAATATATACAAATATATTTATATGTATGTATACATATATGTATACATATATATTTTTATGTTTCTATATACATACACATATCCCCACAGAAAATACATATTATTTAGGATTTGTGTTTTTATTATGCAACTTTACATATTGTTCTGCAACTTGCTTTTTTCTCTGGCTCCTTGAGAACCCTCCCCCCTAAAGTAGGTCCATTCTTCATTTTTTTCAGCTTTTTTCATGATGTCTCTCAACCAGCTCGTCCAGAGCTGTTGGGGGAGTGGTTAGGAACCAGTAGGAAATATTCTGGGATCTCTGGCAAAGGAGAATTTGTACTGATGGGTTAACATAGTTACTTTTAACCGACTGCCTCATTTTCCCAACTGTAAAATGGAATTTTTTTTAAAGATTTTATTTATTTATTTGACAGAGAGACACAGCCAGAGAGGGAACACAAACAGGGCGAGTGCGAGAGGGAGAAGCAGGCTTCCTGCTGAGCAGGGAGCCCGATGCGGGGCTCCATCTAACCCTGGGATCATGACCTGAGCCGAAGGCAGACGCTTAACGACTGAGCCACCCAGGCGCCCCTAAAATGGAATTATTAATGGTACCAAACTCCCAAGCTGGTTGTAGGTCCTCATGAGTTAAGTTGTATAAATCACATAGAAGAGGTACTTACTTGGTCCTTTGTATCGTTCAATAACTTTTTGTCCTTGTTAGTATTTTGCCTTGTTAGAGCTGATGTTTTCAACTTTGTCCATAGGAAGTTTGATTCTATCCGCCAGACATTAAAGGACATCACTCAGACCAGGGAAACTCTGAGCCCAAGGAATGGTCTCTCCTTGGTCTTCCTTTTTTATCCAGCCTTACTCTAGGATATTTTCTTGAGCTGAGGTAGCCCCGAGGCTCTCCAAACCCTGGCTCCCACATCTGCTGTTCCACCTGTGTTCCACACTGCTTAATCCAGCCCCCATTTCACCTGGTTCTTTGCTACTCACCTTTCTCAGGTCTCCTTAACATCCCTCTCTCCTTGGGGCGCCTGGGTGGCTCAGTCGTTAAGCGTCTACCTTGGGCTCAGGTCATGGTCCCAGGGTCCTGGGATTGAGCCCCACATCAGGCTCCCTGCTCCGCAGGAAGCCTGCTTCTCCCTCTCCCACTCCCCCTGCTTGTGTTCCCTCTCTCTCTGTCAAATAAATAAATAAAATATTTTTAAAAACCAAACAAACAACATCCCTCCCCCCTTCTCACCTGATAGTGCAAGAACTCTTGATGTCTAATTGACTCATCATTTTTTTCTCTCACTTGTGTGCAAACTCAGAAAGAACACCCTGCAGTTAAATGTGTAAATGAATGCGTTTATTGCTCAGATGAGCACTTAAAACATTTTTAATATCTGGAATGACTCCTCTTAACATGAAAGTGTAAGGTCACACTTGTGAAAAGGAACTTCACATTATTTATGCACCTACCTATTCCCAGTAGCTGTAGAAAGTAGCTCCTCCTGGAGCAAACACATCAAATTTGCTGGCCAGGAATCCTAGAATGAACCTCTAAAATTTAACACTGCTGAAATATTTTTTATTATTATTATCTTTTATAATTACCTCAAAGCATTTTCTTTGTTATGCTCACCAATGCCTTAAGGGTGCCTTTCTGGAATCAAACATTTGCCTTCTCTAGGTTAGTTTAGATGAATAGAGTGACATCCAAAACAAAACCAGATCTTTGGCAAAACAAAATTTTTATTAATAGCACTACACAAGGAATAGTAGGTAAACTCCTCTGGGAAAAATTAAAACATTTCATTTGAGTCAAGTTCCATTTTACCATACTCTATCCCATCTTCTCCCTTTTGAGAATTAAGCGCTTTTCATCTTCTATTTGTCCAAATCTTGTTCTATTCATTTACATGCATAGACATGTTCCCATAGAAAGCATATAATATTTTGGATTTTAGATTTTGGATTCTTACTACATATTGTATGTATTGTTCTTTTTTTTTTTTTAAGATTTTATTTATTTGACAGAGAGAGACAGAGCGAGAGAGGGATCACAAGCAGGGGGAGTGGGAGAGGGAGAAGCAGGCTCCTGGCTGAGCAGAGAGCCCGATGTGGGATTCGATCCCAGGACCCCGGGATCATGACTTGAGCCAAAGGCAGATGCTTAACGACTGAGCCACCCAGGCGCCCCTGTATGTATAGTTCTAAAACTTGCTTTTTCAGTCAATGTTTGACCTCAAGAACTTTTTTATTCCTGCATTTTAAATGCTAATGTGCAGAGCTTCTATAACAGAGTTGGACACAGTTGAAGAATATTTTCAGATCTCCCAGTAAGGATGGATTTGTATCACCCACGATGCCCTCTTTCTGACTACCATTGTCAATGTCTCCACCCTGTTTATTTGCTTGGTGGAGCTTTCATGGTTTTGTTTTTAAGCCATACCCTTTTCGGTTTGGGGTACCTGTAAAATGGACATCTAATTCTTCCTTCCTCAGAGTGTTTTTGAACATAGTTAATGAGTTAGCTTGTGTAATTCATATAGATTTTATAGAAGACATACCTGGTATACGATATTTATCACAATAGCAGATACTATTAATATATTATTTTATGAGTGCTAATGTATTTAATACCTTATTACCCTGTAAGCAACTCTATCTAGGAGACTTCATCCCACTACAGACACAGATTAACAACATTTAGATCAGAGAAACCACTCTGATAATAGCAAAACTTCTTTAATCCTCCTTTATTGAACTAAGCTGAGATATTTTTGAAAGGGAGTTGTGGGTTTTCTACAACAGCTCCTTAAGATAATCTACACATTGAGCTCTCTTCTCTCATTGTCTTTTATTTCAGCCTTTGCATATGCTGTCCTGTCTACCTCGAAAATCCCCCTGTCGTGAGCCTCCACTTCCAGTCTTACAGTGAATCTGTGCACATACAGTTCAATGCTGAGGAATGTATGTGCTGACACTAACTGAGATTATGAGCCAAGTAATTAACCTCTAATCTGTAAAATGGAAATACTAATTATACCTACATCATAGTCTTGTTGTACAAGGTAAATGAGTTAACATATTTAAATCATATAGAAGAGATGCCTGGGGCAGAGGAACCTCTCAACGGTTTGCAAGTATTAATAACTGTTCCTAATGATAATTCTTCATCTTTGCTCCTAGAAGGCTGATCTTTCCTGCCACCACTGCCTGACGTCAGCCAGGTCAGATGCTCTGACCCTGGTGGTAGCATCTCCTCGTTGGTCTTTTGCCATTAGAATCTAGGCAGAAAGAGTTCTTTGGCAAGTATCTGCAACACAATACAATAATTTTGTATCTGCATTACTCATCAAGGTGAGTTAGACGTTATGCTTCCCTTCTCTCTGGTTCTCCCCCCACCCCTGCACCTCTCCTTGAAACCTAAGAACAGAAATGTTGGATAGGGAAAAAAAAAAAAAAAAGAAATGTTGGATAGGATATCGTAAAGTTACTGCAACCACAGGAAGAAACAAAAACGAGGCTTGGAAAGAAGAAATGTATTGTACTCACAGGTCCTGGGGCGGCGGGGGGGGGTCACCACATACCATGCAGGGCCACAGGGGAAGCACCAGGTCTTGGTCAGGTGGCAGAACACAGGAGTGAGGGGGGAGCATAAGCCAGAGCCTTCATTGGGGTTTCCATTCTGCTGAGAGTAAGCAGTTAAGGCCTGGCTCATTGGAATAATTCCGGCAGGCTTTGGGCTATAGGGGGGTGTGTAGTTGGCTGGTACCTGGTCTTGGGATGATTTAGGGCAGAGGAAATATTGGCTTGTGTGTGATCATTAGATAAGGAGGTGACTGGGTCTGTATACTTGGGATTGGTTGGTTTGTACTGGTTGACCAAGCCCTTTGCTATCTCTAAGAATTGGCTAGCCCAGCCCTGGGAGGGAGAGTCTTGTCTGGCCAGCAAGCTTTTTAAGATGGCAAAACATCATAAGATATAGACAGTTTAAAAACATGCTTAATAAATGCAAATCTGGTTCCTTCTGCCCAGAACATTCCCTTGCCCCAGCCCTACTTCACTTGACTTCCTATTACTTATCCCTCAGGTCTGTAATGAAATGTGATGTGTCGCATTTATATATAACATATTATCTCCCTCCCTTTGTTAGTTTCCTAGGGCTGCCATAACAAATTACCACAGACTGGAAGCCTTAAACAAGAGAAATGAATCTTCTTACAGTTCTGGATGCTGAAAGTCCAAGGTCAGAATGTGAACAGGGTCGGTCCCTCTGAGGCTGTGAGGGAAGGTCTGCTCCATGCCTCCCTCCTAGTTTTTAGTGATTTGCTGGCCATCATGGTGTTCCCATGGCCTATAGAAGCATCACCCCAATCTCTGCCTTCATCTTCACATGGTGTTCTCCCCATATATGTGTCCAAATTCCCCCTTTTTAAAAGGACACAGTCATTGGTTTAAGGCCCTCTTTAAGGATCTCATTTGTTTTTAAACTTGTTTACTTCTATAAAGACCCTGTCTCCAAATAAGCTCCCATTCTCAGGTAGTGGGAGTTGGGACACCAACATATTTTGGGAGGACACAATTCAGCCCAGAACGCTCCCCTCACAGCTCTCCCTTCATCCCCCTATGTCAGTGCCCCCCACTCTGCACTTCCCCAGTGCTTGTAATCACCCCCCAGAGCCCTAAGTGCAATTTATTGTAGATGTTACTTTCTGAAGCCAATTCCACTTCTTTCCTCCCCAAATATGTCTCTGACTCCTCATTTTTCTCAGTATCACGCACACACTTGTATGCTCAAGGGACACACTCAATGGAAAATTGATGAGTGAATGAAAGCATGAACTATTGGTGGGGTTGGGGAGCGAAGGTGGCCGGTGTCCATGGCTCTACTCATAACTTAATGTTTATTGCCCAGAGAGCATTTACAACATTTTTACTAACTTCCAGAAGGAATCCTCTTGGGATTCATTACACTACACTCATAACTTCATTAAAAGGTATTATGTATTTGGTTTATAAGCAATTTATTATGTTCCAGGAAGAATCCCTTTGTAATCAGTTTTATCACAGTCACAATCTAATTTGGGGACACATGATACTGGTTCTATATTGAGTTATAGCCCCAGCACTTGGCCTGTCTCCCTTGGTTATGTTTGATCGCATTCTTCATTTAAGTCCTGTAAGTTATTTTGGTTTGCTACTTATTATTTGCTATTTTATTTCAGCTACTGCCATGAGAATCACTGCTCATAACATGTTCTAAGTTGTTCCTGTTAATTTGTGGAGATCATATGACTTATATACGTATCTTTTTTAATCAGCCAAACTTTTATACTCTAATCGGGTTTCTATTGATTATATTGATTCTCTCTCTCATCTTACTTTTATTCTTGTGTTTCTACATTGGTGCAAAAAACAAGAACCATATGTAATCATTATGGTAATAACACACATTATGGTTTTGTTCCTGGATAGATAGAAGTTATTTTATTTACTTATTATTTTGCAAGGTTTTGGTTGCTTGACAGCAGGTATGGGTAGAGAGCATTCCTAGGCAGGGTTGATACCCCCACGTTCTGCTCCTCCAGGTGAAGAGACCCACACTGGCGCTGGTGGTCAAGGGGAACCAGCCAGGAGAGATCAGCCGGATCGCACTGATTTCTAGGTTTTGCATTCATATCACCCTTGGCCCTTTCTCAATTGGCTTCCTGATATCCTCCCCCCAGAGCTTGAGGCCAAAAACTCTCTCACAATTTTGTCCAGAACCTGGTTTTTAAGAATGGCCTGTCCACTCTCATAGTCCACTATGACCTGCAGCTTTTTGTGGATTTTCATCGCCAAGTCCTTCTGAGTCAACCCCTTGCTCTCCTGGCCCTGCTGGATCACCTTGCCCACCTTCACGGTCACCCGGTGGTGCTGTAGCTCCTCAGTATCCCAGTCCAGCTTGGCCGTGGTCTTGCTGATCAAATGCTGTTTGTTCTGGCCAGCAGCCCATTTCTTGGAAGTCTCCACCTCTTCTCCTCATCCCCGAGCTGCTAGGATAGCTTGCTTGGATTTGGGGCCCTTCTTGCACAATCGTGTCCCAGTTGCTCTTGGCCATGGCAGTCAGATAGGTCCTGCTGTCCATCCAGCGGCTCTGGGGCAGCTGCTGGAGACCCGGTCTCGCGTCCCGGGCTGCTTCCTGATAGAAGTTATTTTAAATCTAAGATGTTACATCGTCCTTCGTATGTTTCCCCTCCTTCATTTGAAAGCTCATGCCATTATACATCACTGCTCTTTTCTCTGCTTTTGTCTTCTGACTTCCATGTCATCTCCTTATGTTCATGGGAAGGCTACAGTCCCCAACTCTGTTTTATCCATCCTTCTCTTCAACCGAAATGATCACTCTCAATTTCAACATCTGTATGGAAGACAAAACAATGCAGTCACCTTGGTATATAGTTTTCACCATTTTTCCAAGAAAGTGGGGGAAATGGGATATCAGAATAACCAAGAGACTGGTGATTAGAGCTCCTCAAACTCTCTGAAGATCCCCAGTGACCACATTTCTCATATTTTTCATGTGTAACACTTATATATTATGCTCAAACAAACAAACAAAAATCGGCATTAAAAAAATTCTTAAGAGTGATGTCAGCAAAAATGGTAGAGTAGGGATCTCCAGGGGCTGTCTCTCCCTGTAACACTGAAAATCCTGGCAAAAACTGTCAGAATCAACTTTTTTTTTTTTTAAGATTTTATTTATTTATATGACAGAGAGAGACACAGAGAGGGAACACAAGCAGGGGGAGTGGGAGAGGGAGAAGCAGGCTTCCCGCCGAGGAGGGAGCCCGATGCGGGGCTCGATCCCAGGACCCTGGGATCATGACCTGAGCGGAAGGCAGATGCCTAACGACTGAGCCACCCAGGCGCCCCTGTCAGAATCAACTTTATCAAGACTCTGAAAGATAGTCAAAGGTTTACAACCACTAAGCAAATGCTTAACCATGAGGAAGTTCACCAAAACAGGCTGGGATGAGGATCTGGCTCTTTAATTTAGCCTTACCCCATCCTTTCTGGGTGCAGCTGCAGTCTCGAAGGCATCCATCATTCCCGGTGTGCACATCTAGTCCAGAACTTCAGGAGACCTTGATCTGAAGGAATTCTGTCATTCTGTTTTGACTTGCCTATGGGTTCCCTGAAGAACTGACACAAGAGACCTGCCTTTGTTCTTCCTAATCCAGAACTCTCTCAGGGTGGAAAGATGGCCATGGCTACCTGGAGGATATTCCTGGCAAAGAATGAAAGCCAAATGGACAACACTTCTGTCTGGGGCAAGAAATAACAGTTAAAATAAATAATAGATGTGTTGAAAGCTGGGGAGGAAAAGCTGGAGAGTGAGAAACTTTGGGGAAAAGGGCTTTGAAAAACTCCCTCACATACTGGGGGACCTAGAAATCCATGTGCATGGCCAGGGCAGGATGTACGTTCAGAAAAGACCTGGGAAAGATCATAGGCTTTCGCAGCTGGCTGGTCTTTAAACTCTGCATAAACAGGAAGTGAAGGCTAAGGCAGAGATGTAAACAGCCTAGCTAATTGTTAAAGGAATGCCCCAACACAAAGCCAATCTGCAAAGAACTAGGGAGTCTTTTTCTTTCCTTTTTTTTTTTTTTTAAACAATACTAAAAATATCCATCCAGTTTTTAACGAAAAAGTATGAAGTGTGCAAAGACCCAAGAAGTATGGCCCATTCCCAGGAGCAAAAAAATGAACAGTGAATAGGGGAAAATCTACACTCCTGTTTTACTATGTTTCTCCTTTACTCTCACATAATGACCACACTCACAACACTTCTGACACTAGATGTGTGGAGTTTATTCCCACACCCAGCAATTCTGTGACACAACCTGGGTGTCCCACAATTTAACTCAACTCTGACACTATCAGTAGTGTTAGATCTTATAAGTTAAGGGCTCACTCTCATGAGACTGCCCCACCTCATTTTTTTTAAAGATTTAATTCATCCATTTGAGATAGTGTGTGAGAGAGAGCACAAGCCAGGCGGCAGAGGGAGAGGGAGAAGCAGGCTCCCCACTGAGCAGGGAGCCTGACAAAGGGGCAGATCCCAGGACCCCAGAATCATGACCCAAACCAAAGGCAGATGAGACTCTTAACTGACTGAGCCTCCCAGGTACTGACCCCCACTTCAGATACCAATGGCAATTAGTAGGTCCCCAGGTTACCCAAGACTTCTATCCAAATTGGCTACAAATCAGAGGTTCTTGTGACCCCCCCTGCCCCCAGATTCAATTATTTGCTAGAACAGCTCACAAAACTCAGGGAAACACTCACTTACACTTACCAGTTTATTAAGGGATATGATAAGGGATACAGATGAACAGCCAGATGAAGAAATGCATGGAGTGAAGTCTGAGAAAGTGCAGAGCATAGGAGCTTCTGTCCCCATGGAGTTGGGGTGCATCACCCTCCCAGTACTTAAATGTGTTCACCAACCTGGAAGCTCTCTGAACCCCAAACTTTTGGGATTTTATGGAGGCTTCCTTACATAGGCATGATCAATTATTGACTTCACTTCCAGCCCCTTCCCAGGGTTCTAATCATGGATTTTTTTTAAAAAAAGGTGAATTCATTGGGAAGATGTAACGATTATATACATACATACACATACATACTTAACAGAGTCCCCAAATAAATAAAGAAAAAGTTGACAGAAATGAATGGGGAAATAGTTCTTCAATAATAGTTTGGAGACTTAAATACCTCACTTTCAATAATGAATAAAATAACTAGACAGAAGATCAGTGGGGAAATGAAGGAGGCAAACAACACTATAAGCCAGCATTCTCTGGGACAGATCATATATTAGGCCACAAAACAAGTCACAATAAATTTAAAAGAAATGGAATCACACAAAATATCTTCTCTGACCACAGTGGAATGAAACAAGAAATCTAGAAGGAAAACTAGAGAATTCACAAAGTGTGTAAATTAAACAATATTCTGTTTTTAAATATTTTTTAAAGGTTTATTTATTTATTTATTTTTTAGTAATCAGCTACATCCAACATGGGGCTTAAATTCATGGCCCCAAGATGAAGAGTTTCATGCTCTTCCTACGGAGCCAGCCAGGCACTTTTTAAAAATGTATATATTCTTTTTATTTGTACACAATACATTCTTTTTTTTAAAGATTTTATTTATTTATTTGTCAGAAAGAGAGAGCACAAGCAGGGGGACTGGCAGGCAGAGGGAGCAGGAGGCTCCCTACTGAACAAGGAGCCCACCGCAGGGTTCAACCCCAGGACCCTGAGATCATGACCTGAGCCAAAGGCAGACGCTTTACCCACTGAACCAACCTGGCACCCCTAAATAATACATTCCTTTTTTTTTTTTTAAGATTTTATTTATTTATTTGACAGAGAGAGAAAGATAGCGAGAGCAGTAACACAAGCAGGGGGAATGGGAGAGGGAGAAGCAGGCTTCTTGCCGAGCAGGAAGCCCGATGGGGGACTCGATCCCAGGCCCCTGGGATCATGACCTGAGCCGAAGGCAGAGGCTTAACGACTGAGCCACCCAGGCGCCCGTACATTCCTTTTTTTTTTTAAGATTTTATTTATTTATTTGAGAGAGAGAGAATGAGAGACAGAGAGCATGAGAGAGAGGAGGGTCAGAGGGAGAAGCAGACTCCCTGCCGAGCAGGGAGCCCGATGCGGGACTCGATCCCGGGACTCCAGGATCATGACCTGAGCCGAAGGCAGTTGCTTAACAAACTGAGCCACCCAGGCACCCCTAAATAATACATTCTCAAACAACAAATTGGTCATAGAAGAAATCACAAAATAAATTAGAAAATATTTTGAGATGAACAAAAACAAAAATAATCAAATCTTATGACATGATAAAAACAAATTTAAAGCAATAATGTCTATATTTAAAAGAAAGTCTCAAATTAGTAACTTACACTTTAAGGATCTAGAAAAAGAAGAGCAAACTAAGTCCAAAGTTAGCAGAGGGAGGAAAAGACAAAGGTTAGAGTGAAAATAAATGAAATCATGAATAGAACAATAGAAAAAAATCAATAAAACCAAATTTGGTTATTCAAAAAGATTAATAAAATTGACAAAAGTTTCATTAGATTGACTAAGAAAAAAAGAGAGAAGACTCAAATAAAATCATAAATGAAAATGGGGACCTTACTACTAAACTTACCAAAAAAAAAAAAAGGGTTATAAGAGAATACTATGGGGCGCCTGGGTGGCTCAGTTGGTTAAGCAACTGCCTTCGGCTCAGGTCATGATCCCGGAGTCCCGGGATCGAGTCCCGCATCGGGTTCCCTGCTCAGTAGGGAGTCTGCTTCTCCCTCTGACCCTCCTCCCTCTCATGCTCTCTGTCTCTCATTCTCTCTCTCTCAAATAAATAAAATCTTAAAAAAAAAGAGAGAATACTATGAACAATTATACATCAATAAATTATATAATGTAGATGAAATGAACAAATTACTAGAAACATACAAACTCCCAAAACTGACTCCAAAAGAAATAGAAGATCTGCATTGAGTGTTTTTTATCATGAAAGAGTGTTGGATTTTGTCATAGGCTTTTCCTACATTAATTGAGAAGATCATGTTCTATTAATGTGGTGTATAACAAATTAGAAGATTGAATCAATAATCCAAAACCTCCCAACAAAAAAAGTCCAGGACAAGATGGCTTCACTGCTGAATTCTACAAAATATTTATGGAAGAATTATCACCAATACTTCTCAAACTCTTCCAAAAAATAGAAAAGGAGGAAACACTTTCTATCTCACTCTATGATGCCAACATTATCTTGATCCTAAAGCCAGACAAAACCATCACAAGAAAACTGCAGACTAATATCCATTATGAATATAAATGCAAAAATCCTCAACAAAATACTAGTAAACTGTATCCAGAAGCATGTTACAATGATTACAAATGGCATTTATCTCAAGAATCCAAGGGTGGGTCAACAAGCAGGAAATCAATCAGTGCAATACACCACATTAATAGAAGTAAGGGGGAAAAAACCCCAACCTCCTGATCATCTTAATTCATATAGAAAAAACATGTGACAAGATCTAACACTGTCATGATAAAAACATGCAACAGACTAGCAAGAGAAGGGAACTTCCTTAATATTATAAAGGGAATTTATTAAAAACCCACACCAAAAGCACAAACAACAAAAGAAAAAAAAAACAACGGGCTTCATTAAAATTAAAAACTTTTGTGCATTAAAGGACACTATCAAGAGAGTAAAACAACAACCTCCATGAGAGAAAATATTTCCCAATCAAATATCTGGTAAGAGTCTAGTAACCAGTATAAAGAACTCTTACAACTCAACAGTAAAAAGGCAAATAACCCAATTTAAAACTGGCAAACTAGTTGAACAGACATTTCAAAGATGAATGGCTAATGAGCATGTGAAAAGATGCTCGACATCATAAGTCATTAGGGAAATGTAAAACCACAATGAGATATCACTTCATACTCACCAGGAAAAGGAAAAAGGAAATAACAGGTGTTGGCAAGGATGTGAAGAAACTGGGACCCTCAAACATTGCAGGTGGGGATGCAAAATGGTGCAGTCACTGTGGGAAATAGTATAGTGGTTTCTCAATAAGTTAAACATAGATTGACTGTATGACCCAGCAATTCCACTCCTAGGTACATACTCCAAAGAAGTGAAAACAGGAATTCAAACTAAAACTTGTACGTAAGTGTTCATAACTGCTCTGTTCATGATATCCAAAAGGCGGAAATAACCCAAATGTCCATCAGCAGATGAATGGATAAATTAAATGTGGCATGTCCATACAGTGGAATATTATTCAGTCATAAAAGGGAATGAAGTACTGATATATCCTACAATGTGGATAAATCTTGAAAACATGCTATGTGAAAGAAGCCAGACGTAAGACACCTCATGGCACGTGATTCCTTTCATATAAAATACCTAGAATGGGTGAATCCACAGATACAGAAACCAGATTAATGGTTGCCAGGGGCTGGTGGGCAGAGAAATAGGGAGTGTAGGTTTTTACTTTAGGGTAGTGAAAAAGTTCTGGAACTAGATAGTGCTGATGGTTGCAGAAGACTGTGAATGTACTTAATGCCACTAAATTGTACACTTTGAGGGGCACCTGGCTGGCTCAGTCAGTGGAGTATGCTGCTCTTGATCTCGGGGTTGTGAGTTCGAGACCCATGTTGGGTAGAGAGATTACTTAAAAATAAAAAATCTTTAAAATAGTCAGAAATCAATTTTATGTTGTATTTTACCACACTTTAAAAAAAAAGCAATGGGGGACAGTTGAATCTCAGATCTGTACCTCTGAAACAAATAATGCAATATATGTTAAGAAAAAAAAAGAAGAAGAAGGTAGCGGGAGGGGAAGAATGAAGCAGGGGAAATCGGAGGGGTAGACGAACCATGAGAGACGATGGACTCTGAAAAACAAACTGAGGGTTCTAGAGGGGAGGGGGGTGGGAGGATGGGTTAGCCTGGTGGTGGGTATTGAGGAGGGCACATTCTGCATGGAGCACTGGGTGTTGTGCACAAACAATGAATCATGTAACACTTCATCTAAAACTAATGATGTAATGTATGGGGATTAACATAAGAATAAAAAAAAAAAAAGCAATGGGGGAAGCCTGCGTGGCTCAGTCAGTTAAGCAGCTGCCTTTGGCTCAGGTCATGATCCCAGGGGTCCTGGGATCCAGTCCCGCATCGGGCTCCTTGCTCAGCGGGGAGCCTGCTTCTCCCTCTGCCTGCCATTCCCCCTGCTTGTGCTCTCTCTGTGTGTCAAATAAATAAATAAATAATATCTAAAAAAATAAATAATAAAAAAATAAAATAAAATAAAATAATGAGATAAAAATTGTTATATATGCTCTATAAATATCATGATAGTCTTCAATGGAAGGATCTCTAAGGAATTTTTGTGAAGTAAGTTATTAAATATCATAGAAACTCAAAATATCATGCTTAAAGAGTTTTGGGTTTTTAAAAAAGATTTATTTATTTGAGAGAGAGAGAGAGTGAGCAGGGTGAGAGGCAGAAGGAGGGAGAGAGAATCCTCAAGCAGACTCTCCACTGAATGTGGAGTCTGACGTGGGGTTCCATCCCAGGACCCTGAGATCATGACCTGGGCCAAAATCAAGAGCCGGACACTTAACCAACTGAGCTACCCAGGTACCCTTAAGTTTTTTTGTTTTTGTTTTTGTTTTTAATGTATGGTTCTGCAGCTTGCTTTTATCACTTGATAATGTGCCTTAGAGAACTTTCCCCCAAGTAGATATAGAATAGTTTTTTCCCTGACGATTAGTATTCTACAGATCTTTATTATCCAGTAGGCTAGTGGCTAGTGAGCAACCTCCTATGTGGCTCGTACCACGTGTTTAAACTATAATATTTGGGGTATATTGGATTAAATCAAGTATATTATTAAGATTAATCTCACTTTTTTTTTTTAAAGATTTTATTTATTTATTTGACAGAGAGAGACACAGTGAGAGAGGGAATACAAGCAGGGGGAATGGGAGAGGGAGAAGCAGGCTTCCCGCGGAGCAGGGAGCCCAATGCGGGGCTTGATCCCAGGACACTAGGATCATGACCTGAGCCGAAGGCAGACGCTTAACGAGTGAGCCACCCAGGCGCCCCAAGATTAATCTCACTTTTAAAAAACCTTTTTTTAATGTGACTACTAGAAAATTTAGAAATACGTGTGTGGCTCACATTGTATTTTTATTGGATAACATTACTAGAGACTGCTTATTCAGGACCCACAAGAGTTGGGTTGAAGACCAGAAAAGAATCAGGAATCCCAGACAGGGTGGGTCTGTATCGTATGCAATGTATATTTGCCCCAACCCTCCTCCCTGATGTCCAGATTTTGTAATTCTTACCAGATTTCTCCACACCCCTCATTCCAGTTGTGTATATTTCATAGTCTGTTTTAGACATTCTCCCATTTAAGTTGTTTCTTTCAATATTATAAACAATTCTACAGTGAACGTTCTCTAATCAGAATAACTTAGAGCTGTGTGTGTCCAATACAGTAGCCCCATGTGGACATTTTAACTTAAATTAAACTTAGATCTGAAACCTAGTTCTTCAGGCATACCATGCCACAGTACAAGGAGTAAACAGCAGCATGTGACTAGTGCCTACTATGTTAGCACAGGACTTCATCATCATTGCAGAAAGATCTCCAGGACAGTGTTGGCTTAGAGCTTTAAGAATATGGATTCTGCCACTTACTAGCTGGTATGACCTTGCACAGGTTAGTTAACGTCTCTTTGCCTCTGTTAACTCACCTTAGGATGGAAGTGCCCTGTAGTACCTACCTCCTGAGGTAGTTGCAAGAACGTGTGTGAATCTTTACAAGTAACGTCTGGCCCGTAATAACCTCTAACTGTTAACAATCACTAATATATTCTTTTTTTTTTTAAGATTATTTATTTATTTATTTATTTGAGAGAGAGAGAATGAGAGAGAGCAAGCACAAGAGAGGGGGGAGGGTCAGAGGGATAAGCAGACTCCCTGCCGAGCAGGGAGCCCGATGCGGGACTCGATCCCGGGACTCCAGGATCATGACCTGAGCCGAAGGCAGTCGCTCAATCAACTGAGCCACCCAGGCGCCCCAATCACTAATATATTCTTAAAAACTGTCGAGAGTTGAGTCTATCATCAGACATCGTTTGTCATTCTTCAGAACAGAGAAACTCTGAGCCTCTTCCTTTGGCATCCTTTGCTGTGTTAACACGGCCCTATGTTGAGAAATTTTTCTGATACAGTTCTGATCAAGTTTCCTTCAGATACTCACCAAGGTGAATTATGTATCAAGTTCTCCTTTCCTCTCCTGACTCGCTCTCCCCATCTCTGTTTCTGTGTCTCTCCACTCTGAGTTGCCCCTACTAATTTTTTTTTAAAGATTTTTTAAATTTATTTATTAGAGAGAGAGAGAGTGCAGGAGGGGGTAGGGTTAGAGGGAGAAGCAGACTCCCCGCCGAGCAGGAAGCCCGATGTGGGACTCGATCCCGGGACTCCGGGATCATGACCCGAGCCGAAGGCAGTCGCCCAACCAACTGAGCCACCCAGGCGCCCTGCCCCTACTAATTTAACCTTGCGCATTGCTACTCCGTCTGCAGGGCTCAGTCTCAGTGAGTGAACTTCCCCATCCACTGATCTGCCCCCTCCCATTATATTCCTTCCTGCAAAATTGGCACTCATTGCTCAACTCCTTCATGTAAACATCCTAAAAGCTCACTGAAGGCAGGCACTAACACATCACTTCTCTCCCTGACTTTCAGAGTGGACGCTAGGTGGGTATTTGCTCCATGAATGTGTGAGCTGTTTCAAAAGAAAGGAGCTATATGCTGTTGGACAGAATATTAACGAATGGCTTTATTGCCCAGATGAATATTCAAACATCTTCGTATATGCCACAGAAGTCCTTTCAGGACTAACTGCATTGCATTTGTAAATTTATTTTAATCTTCATACTACAGGCATTTTTTTGAGTTCTGGAAAGAATTTCTTTGGGATCAGTTACAGTATACTTAAAATCTTTACAAACCGAAGTATAATCCTTCATTCAGAAAATCTTAAAAAAAAAAAAATCTTTTTTAGGACCCTTGGTCATGAGTTTTGGGCCCTGTACATTTTTCAAGTTTGTTATTTATTCCTTAGTATTTTGTTTTAATTCTTGTGATTATTTTTCTAATTAGATATTGCTTGTTATGAATCTCAATTGGCTTTTTTATTGTGGTAAAATGTATACAAGATTGATCATTTTAACTATTTTCAAGTGTATAGTTCCATGGCATTAAGTAAATTTACATTCAATTGACTTTTTTATATTCATGTTTTAATCAGCCACTTACCTGAAAGCTCTTAATGGGTCTCACGTATTTTTGCTTTTTTTCAAATTCAGGTATACAGATGAAGATAAATTTTCTCCATTCTGATGGAAATATCTTGTGTTTTTTTTGGGGGGGGAGGGCAAACTTCCAGGGCCATGTTTAATCATTGTTCAGGATAGCATGCATTCATGTTCATGAATTGGACAGGTATTGATTTCCATTATAAATGTAGGAAGTGGTATTTTTCCTTATAGTCTCGACCAGCCAGTTAGACCTGATTAGACCTCTCAGAGTTTTTCCTTTGAAACCCCAGGCCTGCTGAGTCAAGTTACATGCTGAACTTTCTCCTTGCTATCAACTGTATTATCAGTGTTCATTTTTGCATATTTCCAAGCTTTAATGTCTTATGTTGGATTGGGAGGAAGGGGTGTTAGTTATCCATTAGGATAAAGTTGGCTTTGATAAATTAAACACACCTTTCATTTCACGAGAGCCCAAAACAAGACCAAAGAATGCAATTAATAAATAAAAGCTGGAGCTGGACTTTATATCTAGTGTGTCTGTCCCCAAACAGCACTCTGTGATGACTGTGTCTCAACCCAGGCTGTGGGGACAAGTCTATTGATGGTGTCATCTGAGTACTCTTATAGTGAAAGGTAGGTACTCTTTTTCTTTTTTTTGTGTTCTTTTGTGGCAAAACATGGTAGGTACTTCTTTCAAATATGCTTTATGACTAATCCATTTTTTTGGTGTTTATGCGATTTCTTCTTTGTTCACAGTGATTATGAGTAAAAGCTGTAAGCAGTAAAGGGTCTGGTCTTGTTTGTTCTGAGGGGCTTAGAGCAAGGGTTGACTGAGAGATTCTAAGTACTACTCCACTCTGTTGTGGGTGCGGAACTCTCAGGGACAGGGCGTGCAGTGGTGAAATTAAGCTGGTGCGAGAGGAGTCCTTGCTAGTTATGCTCACAGTGGTCGATTGTCACCCTCCCTGACTCATCCAGTGTTTTCAGAGGCCAGAACTGGTGAATTAAATTGGCGTGCTTGGAGACCAATAGCCTTGCACCCTTTATAAGCGTAAGGTACAACATTAATATTCTCAGCCATTTCCCCCTGGGAGTTACTCTTTTGGCCAGAGAGGGCAGTTTGGGGGTTTCCATATGGCTTTTTCTACTAGACTAACTCATACTCTACAAGTCAAGGAACCAATGTGAGGGTTCTGTCAACCTGTAAGTATGACCATTTGGATATTATATTTGGGAACTTGGGAAATGACCACTGTAGGCCCACAGACCCAGTGTATTTCTTGACCCTGGAGGTTCTTACTCCCTTAGCAAAAAGGGAGCCTTTGGGGTGCTTTAGGTTCCCATCCATCCTTATTATCTCTATAAACCAACAGCCTGGAAATATCCAGGTACTCCTCTTTCCCGGTCTATGGTTACCCAAACAAATTAAATGGCCAGAGGTTTCTTTGGTGAAGTATTTGGAGAATCGCTATTGTGTACATGTCCATGGATCTGGCTTCTCTTTTACTGAATGGGTGTTTTGGATCTGAAAATTGGCTCAGGTGGTGAAATTGGAAAGGTGATTTGACTATATCAAATGATATATATATCATATTTAGTATGTCTTTGTTGACTGCCCATCTATCTTGCTCCATGATCTGTTATCATATTTAGTATGTCTTTGTTGACTGCCCATCTATCTTGCTCCATGATCTGTTATCATAGTTAGTATGTCTTTGTTGACTGCCCATCTATCTTGCCCCATGATCTGTTGGCCTCCATGGATCCCTGCAAGTCAGGTGCTCCTTCTGCCGTGCTAACCCTGCTGCCCACTCATGCCCACCTTGCTTCTGAGGGGTAAATGCTGCCACCCAGCCTCTGTCACTCTAGGATCCAATTACCCCTCTGACCTACGGATGACAACCACCACTGAGTTTCTCAAAGCTGATGGTGCCCCCACCCGCCATGACCTTGGGAAGCAGTGTCTTCCAGGCCTCTTCTGCTAGTCAGTTCACTTCCCCGGGCCTATTGAGCCCTTCTTCCACTATCTACCATGGAAGCCATGGTGTTGTCCTTATTTAATGTGGCTCATTTCTTTTTGCCAAATACCATCCATACAGTGTATCAGAACTGGCCCACTCGGGGCCCTTGACAAAGTTTAGATCAAAATTGTGGGAGGGTGCCCCTATATCTACAAACTCTCCCTTATTACCCCTCCCCTACCCTTGATCTAGCCCCTTGAGATCCATTTACAGGCTTACTGAGAGTCCTGCTGGTATGTATCAGCCATGTCCTACAGCTCCTTCAATGTATCATTCCTCTCCTCCCTAAGTAGGACTAACACTTGTCCATTCAGGCCCCATAATGAGACTTAACCTTAGCAACTGGTCTCATGGCCATGGGGGCTATGGGAGCAGATCCTAAAGAATGCATTGTCTTATAGGGTTCTTGCCTCATTTGAGGCTTCTGCATTGTCTTCAGGTTGGGGGGCTGGGATGGGCCACTTCTTTTTTTTTTTTTGTAGTTTTTAATTTTATTATATTATGTTAGTCACCACACAATACATCATTAGTTTTTGATGTAGTGATCCATGATCCATTGTTTTCGTATAACACCCAGTGCTCCATGCAGTACGTGCCCTCCTTAATACCCATCACCGGGATAACCAATGGGATGGGCCACTTCTGAAGGCCCAAAGGGTTCAGAGCAATCTTATCCCTAGTCTTGGGATTCCACCTCTTCTTAATCAGAGCCCTGACCTTGGTGATGGAGACTGACCATGGCTGAGAGAAGTCAATCACTTCTAAAGTTCTGTTTCTTCAACGTGAAGCCCTGAGCCTGGTCCGCGGGATTGCCTGCCTATCCTCTGACTGCAGATGATCATCCTGGCAGGGCACTAAAACGTCTCTCTGGTATTTATGCTTTGCTTTACATTGATGACTAATTGCCCGGACCCTATCATTTTCCTTCTTGAAAGCAGCAGTGGTCATCAAATTTCACAGATCTTGGGGCGCCTGCGTGGCTCAGTTGGTTAAGCGACTGCCTTCGGCTCAGGTCGTGATCCTGGAGTCCCGGGATCGAGTCCCGCATCGGGCTCCCTGCTTGGCGGGGAGTCTGCTTCTCCCTCTCCCACTCCCCGTTTGTGTTCCCTCTCTCGCTGTGTCTTTCTCTGTCAAATAAATAAATAAAATCTTTAAAAAAAAAAAATTCACAGATCTTTCAGTGCCTATTTTCCCCGATGTTCACAAACACCAGAGAGATTGAATAAGCCAATGCATGCCCTTCTACTCATTTCCCATCCCACTTTCCCCTAGGTGGGAGTCTTATGCAACGGCATGGAGATTAGTGCCTCCCATATCACCTGGAATCTTATCCTTAGACTCTGCTTCCTAGGACCTTTTCTGGTACCTGGTCTGAAGCCAGGCAACTTAGAAGCAGGGCTTGAACCAGAATTCAGATTCCCGTGCTATATATGCACTGTGCTCTGGGGAGAAAGGGAAGGGAGGAAGAGGGCAGGGAAAAGAGTCAAGCCAGTATGTAATGGAAGACAAACTTCTCTCTGATCCCACTGGAGCTTTGGAGCATGCACTGCACCCCAAGGCTGGTCACAAGTTGAGGCAAGGCCTTTCTGAACCCCTTTGTCAGTGGGCCACTGGTGTAGGCTGTAAGGGAGTGGTAGGCATGGTTAACCTCCCCGTGAACCAGCTCCCCCCCTTCAGCCAAGGACAGCTGTCAAGAGAAGGGGCAGCTGTGAGTTATTAGCAGCTAACACTCATAGCAGCTGTGCGGCGGGGGAATGGGTGCATCAGCCAGTAAAGGGGGTCTGGTAGGGCATTTACAGCATCCACTACAGGCTCCCTAGTTGTCTGGAGGTTCTCAGAAAATCTAACTTATCACTCTTAACACTTTTTG
The DNA here is from genome assembly GCF_029215605.1 of Mirounga angustirostris. Lineage (NCBI taxonomy): Eukaryota > Metazoa > Chordata > Mammalia > Carnivora > Phocidae > Mirounga > Mirounga angustirostris. The sequence goes on from NW_026991713.1 coordinate 175,422,437, forward strand.
TTCTTTATCTGGATTGGGAGGTAGGGCACCTGGGGTGAGTTTGCCTTCAGCATAAAGACAGTTTTGGTAAAGGCAATGGGCTGAGTAATCTGTGTAGGCCACACAGTTTGTAAGAACAGAGGCAAAGTGAAATCTCCAAACAGCATTCCCTTTGGATTAAGCGCTGGTCTGGAAGAAAAATTTCTGGGGCAAGTTGGCTTACCATCTCAGCCAAAGACCCAGCTGTTTGAAGTCCTAATATCCTTTGTAACTTCTCCACTTATGTTGTTCAGTTTGCTCCACTGAAATTCTTTAGAGGAAAAGGCCCTCTGTTTGCTTTCAAGGCACAGAGAGGAGTGGAGGGGGCTGAGTATTACCGCCCCCAAGAGCCTGTTCTGGTGGAGAACTAAGGGATGGTTAAAAAACAAAACAAAACAAAACAAAACCCCTCTTGGGAAGCCTGGGTGGCTCAGTCATTAAACGTCTGCCTTCGGCTCAGGTCATGATCCCAGGGTCCTGGGATGCAGCCCCGCATCGGGCTCCCTGCTCGGCGGGAAGCCTGCTTCTCCCTCTCCCACTCCCCCTGCTTGTGTTCCCTCTCTCGCCGTGTCTGTCAAATAAATAAATAAAATCTTAAAAACAAAACCCCTCTTCCTATGTAAGTTGCTCAGGTACTGAGCAACAATTAAGAGGCGGACTGTGGGGGTACTTTGTGAATAGAATACTGAGTGGAAAATGAAATTAGAAGGCAAACATCTAGTGTGACCTTCAAGGGAAGCATTTTGAACTACCACAAGACTCAGGTGAATATTAAGGATTTGGCTCTTTAATTCCTTCTCAATTTAGTAATCTCAAAGTCATTTGGGGGAAAGGCAAGTAAATTACTGAGTCCATCCCTACAGCCCTTCTGATCTTGCAGATCTCTTACTAGTGTTGAAAGGGCCACCAGGGTGATATTCCATAACCATTCTTCATCAGGAAGTTGTGGTGTTAATCCCAAAAGTGAGCACTGAATCTTGGAGGTTTGGAATTCACCTTTTCCCTTTTTTTCCCCCAAAGTACTTCAGTGTTGCGCTCCAAACACACAACTGATATTGTAATCAACAAGTGATTTCTTTCCGTAACAATAGCAAGTGCCACCATAAAAATATGTGCTGTCTTGGAAGGGGGAGTAATAAGATTCTGATGGGGGATTCAAGCAGGGCTCCATGAAGAAGAGGCAGGGGCAGGGCTTCTATAAGCAGATGTAGGAATGGGGTGTTTGTAGGAAAAAAGTCTGTTATGGCTGGGGACACGCACAAGAAGAAAGGTAACTGAGGCTTCAATGTCAGGTGAAGGAGTTTAGACTATTCTGTGGGCCAAAAAGAGGCTGAAGGCTCTGAGGGGAGCAACGTTCGACCTGTGTTATTGAAAGATCAAGGAAGATCAAGCAGATCACAGAAAAATAAGGGTGGAAAGGGAGTTCAGATTAGGAGGAGAGCATCAGAAAGGAGACTGAAGGGAATGGGTGTGGCGAGGAGGTCGCCTCGGGGAGGGTCGGATGTGACTCGGTGTTAGGGATTAGACCGTGGGAAGGGCCCAGGTTAGTGTAGGAGAGTGCCTTGTCCTTAAAGCAGAGAACCCATCAGAGAGAAACAGGGTCGTGGAGGAGCAGAGATGCAGCGATGAATCAAACAGCTCTCGGCTCAGTCTCGCCGCGGAGACATCCAGTAAGCGGTTGGGGGTATGGATCCGGGACTGGGGAGCCAGAGCTGGTCTAGCTGCCCCGCAGAGCGTGGAATGCTTGGATCTGAGGTGCAATCACGACGGGCTGGGCAGGGCCCTGTCCTCTTCCGGAGCCAGGTTTCAAACTCTCCCCTTCCCGTCGCGCAGTCTATGAAGTCGGAATACGAGCTCGCGCCCCGCTGGCTCCGGCGTCCTTAGATGCTGGGTCCCTAGGCCGAGGGGCGAGCGGCGCAGCGCGCGAGGGAGGCTCCCCCAGAGCCGGGTCCGCTTGGTCCGCCGCGTCCCCGCGCAGGCCAGACGGGCGCAGCAAGGACCGGCTCGAGCCCCGCGACCGCCGCACGCCCCACGGTCCGCTCCCGCCGACGGCTCGGGGGAAAGACCGCCCCGGCCCGCGCCGCGCGGCCCGGCTCCGCCAATCAGCGCGCCCCTTCCGCAGCGCCCGGGCGCTCCAGTGACGCGCGCGCCAGCCTGCGCCCGCGGCGCTTTGACGACGGCCCCTCCCGCGCTCGCCCGGCCCGTTAACTGCGCGCCGCGCCTCTTGTGCGACGGCCCCTGGGCGGTGGCGCGTGCGGGCGCGGCCCTGGCGCGCCCCCTGGCGGCCCGGCGGGGCGCGGCGGGCGCGGCGCTGACCCGGAGGCGGCGGCGGCGGTGCCCGGATGGAGGCACGTCATTGTCCCCCGCCGGGCGGCTGGGCTGTGTGCGGCGGCGGCGGCGGCGGCGGCGGCGGCCGAGGGGGATGGAGCGAGCGCCGAGCCGGGTCAGGTAAGCTCCCGCCTCCTTCCCGCCCGCCGCTGGCCGGCGTGGGGCCCGCGGAGCGCCCCGCTCGCCTTGGCCGCAGCTGGCCCGGCCGCCCCTGAGCCGGCGCGGCCCGCGGCGGACTGGCGCGGCCCCTCGCCCGCCGCCCCCTTCGCAGCCGCGGGCCGCCCGGGACCCCGCGGCGCCGGTGGCAGCGGCGCTACCGCCGGCCGCGCCAGGCCGCTGGGGAGGGGGCGGTGGCCGGGGCGGTCGGGCGCCCCGAGAGCCGGGCTGCGCGGGGAGGCCGGACCCCCCTGGTTGCCATGGACACTGCCCTCCCACCCCCACCCGGCCCCAGCCCGCCCCCTCGGCCCGTGGGCCGGGCCGGGCGGGCGGCTCCGGGGCGGCCTGGCCCGCACGGGTCTGCCCGCGGTGGGCGTGTGCCGGCCGCCGGCCGCGGAGCCCGGCGTCCCCGGCCCGCCCGCCGCCCGCCGCCCCCCGCCCCCCGCGTGGCTGCCACCTCCCGCCCCCAGCGGCCCTCGGAGCCCGGGGCTCGCCTCCCCACCCCCACCGCACCCCCCAGAGAGACAAACTTTCCCACCCCGGCGCCCCTCCGCGGCACGCCGGTACCCCTCGCGGGCCGCCCACCTGGCTGCTCCGCGGAGTGTCCGAGTTCCCCACGCCGGCCGCCGGGGCGGAGCGGACAGCCTCGAGGGGGAGAGGAGGGGCCCGGCGGCCCCGGCGGCGCGTCCCCAAAAGCGTGTGCGCCTCGGTCCTGTTCTTTATCTTCGGGGCAGGGAGACCCAGCTTACCTGGAGGGGGTCGGGGGAGAGGGTGATCGGTTTCAGATGTTTGAAATGAAATTTTGACGGGACCGAAGTTTTACAATCTAGGACTTTAACCTGGTTATAATGAATGCAGTTGAGATTACTTTTGTTGAATAGCGCTTTTATATTCAGGGAGGCCCTAGGGTTTGCTTGTTTATAGGAAAACATGTTGGTTATTTAAAGTAAATACGCTCAGATAACAGTAAAATGGGTTGAGGAACTATTCAGTTAGCACCTCTTTTTTAAGGTAACAATGGTAATTCAGGTTCTCACACGTTTCTGTGGCGTCTCAGAAAAGAGTGCTAAATTTTAAAGATAATTTCACTCTTTGGACTCATTCAAAGTGCATGGGGGATATGAATAATCAGTTTTACTTATTTGTTTTTATTTAAGGTCAGTTTCACTTTCTTTTTCTATCATTGAATCAAGTCTACAGAGTTTGGTTTGTAAAGGTTTAAGGCTAGACGTTTTATTTACTTAAAAATAATTGCAATCAAGGCTGTTCTTTTTAAAGCTTGTGTGTTTTCCACTTAAATAGAAATGTTACAAGAACGTGGATTACATTGTTTATGAAGAAGCAGAGTGTATCAGTTTCTTTTCTACGTGTATTGGTATTATTACCTTTATGTGCAGTGCCACAGTGTTTAAAACAGCTATATGCTTATTTTTAAAATGAAAAAGAATAATGTATTCTGGTATTTGATAGAAATATAAGGGACTGAAAATCTTAAGACTTCTGAATAAAAGATTGCACTTAAAGCAGACATTTGTGAAGTCGATTAGTCTCATTCCTCCGCACACCTCCTGCCTTGATTCATGTACTCATTTTTTTTCAAACATGTTTTTGTAACTTTTTGTGTATCATTAGCAGACGCTGAGAGAAATTTTAACTTTTCATGGAAGTAGTTGCTTAAAAGCCCCGATATAACCAATAACCGTAATGTTTAGAAGCTTTACAAACAGTAAAGAACGTGTAACTTATTAATCTTAGGTCCTATACAACTTTGTTTGGCTTGCAGAAAAGGTATCTCTGTAGCCAGTGCAATTTAGTTTGATTCTTGATGGTTTTAGGATAAGTATTCCTGGGCTGAATATACAAATGAAGACAAATGGATGGTTTTGGTTTGTTTTCCCAGAATTATAATGCTGTATGGTTATTGATGATTGAGTTGTATGCTTTCCTTAATTTTTTTTTTTCATTTAAGAGCCCCCCCCCCCCAAAGGCAATTGGAGCAAGTAAAATGGTTTTATTTGGTCATTTGTTAATGATTGTCCTGAAGGGATATTTATCCTGGGAAAATTGAGGTTTTTTTGCTATTAAATGTTATTGTAAATGAAGCCAAATTAACCTTTCCTTGGCAGTCTGTTTTGGCTTTCTTCTTCCTTTTGCTCCTCCTTCTCTTCCTTCTCCTCTTTTGTTTTCTTACTCTTGCTTACCTCCACTGTGTTTCATGCTGTAGACTTTATTTGGATAATACAGCTCAAGCTTTCTTCCTGAATGAAATCCTGTATCTTAGATTCACTTAGAATAGTTCAGTTTTTATTATTTTATTAAGATCTAATCTAACATCAACTTTTTTATTTCTGCATATGATTCCAAAAAATTCTTAAGGTTGTGCTTTCGGGGCAGGGGGCTACAATCATGCCGTAATTTAAAATTACAACAAAATTGAGGCTTTTAAAAGAACCTTACTGTGAGCAGACTGTGCATCACAACATTTGTTGAAGTGGCATGAATGTTGGTATTTATTCTTTCCCTTGACTGCACTGAATATTTTTTAAAGCAAGTTTTAAAGGCTGTTCCTACTTCAAAGTAGGAATGAGATACTAAATACAAATGAGATACTGTATATAAATCACTCAGCATAAGCCAGTGCTAAAAGCAAACCCTGGTTACTTCCTATATTCGGGATTCATTCATTTGTTGAGCACATGTGTGGCCAGCTTTCTGTGTGCCAGGTCCGGGCATATAAATACGAGTGTGATGGAGAGTAACAAGTGAATCCAGCCGTGGAGTAGGTGCTGGAGCGCTACCATAGAAATCGGCAGGGCGCTGTGGGAGCTTGCAGGAGGGGTTCAGACCCAGTCTTGGGGGAGGGTTGTTGTCAAGGAAAGTGTCCCAGAGGAAATGAATTCTAATCTGAGAAGTGGTAAGTGGTAACTGGCCGGAGGTGGAAGGCTGGAAGAGTGTGAGGTAAAAAAGAACAGCATGTGAATAGCCCGGAGAGTGCAGGTAGGAATGGAAGCTGGGGAGCATGGGGAGCGGTTCCTAGGCCAGGCCATGCCAAGCCTGGGTGTTGAGATGTTGTCCCAGGGGCAGTTGGGGCATGCCTGAGAGAAAGGTTATCTATAAAGGAGTGGCACACTCGATTTGGTTGTCACTGGGCAGTTTACATTCCTAAAGGGACCCCAGTGACTAGGTCAGTATAGCCAGAAGGAACCCTTCCTGGGAATGTTGGGCCAGGTGCCTGGTTCCAGTTGCTGACTAGTTTGGGTTATAATTGTTCCATTTTTATAGACCCTGTAGATTCTATCCAATCTCTCATAGGTCCATTATGAAAATTAAGTAAATTAATCTGTGTTCAGTGATTAACACAGTGCCCCGCATATAGAAAATGCTTAATTAGTGGTAGTCCCAAGATTTAAAAATAGGATTCAGAGAGAAAATTATAATTACCCCTTTATAACATGTGTTTGTGTTCCAGTTTGATGTTAGTAATGTCTTATGGGCTTCATTTAAAAAGTCATATATACCAAATAAATGAGCCGCTTCAGAAAAACTTTTCAAACATAAGACTTCCTATTTTTTAAAAAAATAATATATTTCAAACAAGTCATTTTGGACTTTAAGCTCAAAATTAAAGCTAGATTTTTCTCTCCATGTAGTTGAGACTTTTCCCTGATGAACTCTGTGAATTGAAAACTGAGTCAAATGTATTAGTGCATTTCACATTCTAGTTTTAAGCGATAGGGAAAAAAAGATATATAGGTTTTTGGTAAATGTATAGAATTGGAAACTGAGGTCCCTGATTATATACTGTAATATGAGACTTTTGGGGGCTTGGAATAGAATGACAAGATCCAATCAAATATTTCTTTGAAGGTTTTATAATTAAAAATTGTTGACATGTTCAGATGAGCACAATGCTAAAATGTTCCAAGGGAATGATTTCAAAGTTAAAAACTACTGCTGTTTTTCTATTATAGTGACTTATTTGACAGTAATTAAATATGAGTAGGATAATTTTCCAAGATCTAATGGTAGATTAAGTAGATTACTTTTCTCAATTTATAAAACAACTGCATGTGTTTTGTCTTTTGCAGAGTTGAACAATGACCATAGTTGACAAAGCTTCTGAATCTTCAGACCCATCAGCCTATCAGAATCAGCCTGGCAGCTCGGAGGCGGTCTCACCTGGAGACATGGATGCAGGTTCTGCCAGCTGGGGAGCTGTGTCTTCGCTAAATGATGTTTCAAATCACACACTTTCTTTAGGACCAGTACCTGGTGCTGTAGTTTATTCAAGTTCATCTGTACCTGATAAATCAAAACCATCACCACAAAAGGATCAAGGTACTACTTTTTAAAGACAGAATCACTCCAAAAAACTCTGGTATAAATGCTGTCAGTGGTTGGCAGTTTTGGAGGGGGTTGTCTTTTGCGAGACCTCTTGCCACCCGAGTGGCCAGCAGTGACATTGTCTGACAGGCTTCATTTTCCTGTGCTGCTTGTTCATGATTAACATGTATCATAACAGGGTGGATTACTTTCAGTTATTATAATATTTGTAGTTTCTTTTATTCTTAATTTATTGAAGGATAAACTTCATCTCGGTGAGATCTGAGGTGGGCATTTTGTTAACTTGTCAGTTACCTGTAGTTCCCTAAGTAGATGTTTGTCTTTGAAAATTTTGGAAGATTTTAAGATTTTATTTATTTAGGGGCGCCTGGGTGGCTCAGTTGGTTAAGCGACTGCCTTCGGCTCGGGTCATGATCCCGGAGTCCCGGGATTGAGTCCCGCATCGGGCTCCCTGCTCGGCGGGGAGTCTGCTTCGTCCTCTGACCCTATCCCCTCTCATGTGTTCTCTCTCTCTCAAATAAATAAAAAAAATCTTAAAAAAAAAAAAGATTTTATTTATTTATTTGACAGATAGCACAAGTAGGCGGAGAGGCAGGCAGAGGGAGAGGGAGAAGCAGACTCTCCACTAAGCAGGGAGCCCGACACGGGGCTCGATCCCAGGACCCTGGGACCATGACCTGAGCCGAAGGCAGCTGCTTAACCGACTGAGCCACCCAGGCGCCCCTGAAGATTTTTTTTTTTTTAAAGATTTTATTTGTTTATTTGACAGAGACACAGCGAGAGAGGGAACACAAGCAGGGGGAGTGGGAGAGGGAGAAGCAGGCTTCCCATGGAGCAGGGAGCCCGATGCGGGGCTCGATCCCAGGACTCTGGGATCATGACCTGAGCCGAAGGCAGACGTCAAATGACTGAGCCACCCAGGCGCCCTGAAGATGTTTTTAAAAAACGACTGCCTTTTGACAAATGGCTCTACCGAACTGTGGGTTGTTTTTTAGTTTTTGGGTTTTGGGCCAGTTAAAATCATCTGTGGTAATAAAGCTCTTTGAAAGACAGCAGATAATGTAAATGTTACATTTGTTAAAAACTGTGTAAATGTGGTTACATTTGTTAAAACTCATCCGGTTAAATGAGACATTGACACTTTAGTTGGTACTTCTGAGACTTTTGGATTTGAAAGCTTTGAAATGCAAAGAAAATAGATTAGTTCCTACTCAGAACGTCATCTGGCTTAGAATAATTTGGTCCTTATATTGTCTTGCATCCTCATAGTAAATGTGATATTGTGATGTGGTGGTGGGTGGTGTGATTTGCTGAAGGGTGTTTTGGGTGGGAGGGAAGTTTATGTCACAAAATAAACAATTTAATTGAATGTTACACATAGAGTTTAAAGACCTTCACCAGCAAGACTTTCCCACAGGACTTCTTTTCACTGACTCCAACTTCCCGTTACTTGCTGGGGTTCCTTTCTCTCCCTCAGGCCTTAACTCACACTTAACTCACTGCCATGCCCTTTTTGGACCCCTTGTCCCATCCTCTGAAGACTCATTTCTTTTTTCCTAGTTTTTCTTTCTGTTCCCACTGAGCTGAAGCCTACCTTTGCATACTTAAACCCATTAATTTCTCTGGTAAAATAGAGAACCATCCATTAAGGCGTTTCCATCTCCAGCAGCACCAAGGAACTAGCAAACTTTTGAAAAGGAAGTCTTCATACGGATGATCGAACTTTCCTAAATAAGTTTTTGAGCTTTACCTGAGTTCTGTTAGCATAGTTATCATTAATAATCTGTTTATAAGTCTTGAAAATAGATAAACATCTTTTTAGGCAACATAGCATGTACTTATGATGTGGATAGTGGTGCCCAACAGCCTGAGTTCAGAGCCGGGTTCCTTTCTGGTAAAATGAGGATGATGTCACTACCAACTCTTAGACTGAGACTGTCTGGCAGCTAAGAAGGACTCTAGAAGTACAGTGCTGGTGAAGAGGACAGTGATGGTGGTGGTACTACGTAGAAGCATCCACAGCAAATGTTACAGACAGTGGGCTCAGCCTGCATTTTCTGTAGATTGTGTTGAAATATTTTTAAGTAGATATAAAAGAGTAGTTAGAGTGAACTCTCATGTAGACATCAGTCAGCTTTATCAACTCATACCTTCACCATTTACTCCCCTCCCATCATTGTAAAGCAAATCCAAGACTTTGTAGTTCATCTATAAATATCTTAGTTTGTATACCTAAAAAATTCTTTTCTAAAAATTTAAACATCTTTATATTAAAACTCTAGTCAACATTAAAACTTCTCTGATTGTCATTTTTTTTAACAGTTGGTTTGTTGAAATCAACATCCAAACAAGGTCTGTACTTTGCATTTGGTGGATGTGTTTAAGTTTCTGTTAACACCCCCTTTGGTCATTGCAGTTTACTGATTGAAGAAACCAAATCTTTTCGATTTCCCACATTCTAGGATCTGTCTTTTAAAATGTCCCTTTCTTCCCTGTATTTCTGGTTAGCTGGTAAAAACCTAATCTTGATCAGATTTAGTTTGATGTGTTGCTATTTATTGAGCTTGAGAAACGTGCAAAGCTTTGTTTTTAAACATTTCTTGTTTATTTCTCTAGCCCTAGGTGATGGCATTGCTCCTCCACAAAAAGTTCTTTTCCCATCTGAGAAGATTTGTCTTAAGTGGCAACAGACTCACAGAGTTGGAGCCGGGCTCCAGAATTTGGGCAATACCTGTTTTGCCAATGCAGCACTGCAGTGTTTGACTTACACGCCACCTCTTGCCAATTACATGCTATCTCATGAACACTCCAAGACATGTAAGTGTTCTGGGTTCTGTTAACTTGTGTAGTGTTGTGCTATGCTAACCTACTTTCATTTTTTTCTCTGCAATGAAAGTGAAGAATTCAGCCAAGAATTCTATGATCACTAGGAAATTGGTTTATTTTTTTAGAAACCTTGGAGGAAGACTCTTAAGATTTGTTTTCAGGTTGCATAAAAATCATTTTGCACCTAATTTGACCTGTGACGTTACTGAAAAAGAAACCTATTTTATCGGCATTTGGCATTTCTGAACCCCCTGCTGGCTTTCTATACACTTGCTAAAAAAATGTGACATAAATGTCTGCCGCCAACAGCTTGGGGCCAAGCAGAGTTAAGAAATCCTGTCTCTCCTGGCTTCCATCCTGTATTGTAAGGCTTGATTCATTTGCAGGCTTATAAGTCTTCGTGGAGAGGAACCTCTTGTTGCGGCCTCCAACCTCCTGAAAGTTCATACAGGACTTTCCTTTTAGTGTGTATGAACTCCCTTTTCAACCTAAAGGGCAGGAAATCAGTTAAAATATATCATGTCTTTAATAGGTGACAGCCAGCTCAGTGGTTGACTAGTGAAATTCAGAATTTAGAACAGTATCTAGTTTTTGAGGTTTGAGCTTCTAAATATATTATAAATATCCTTCATCCTTATAAATGAAATCTCCCTGTTCTTTGATCTACATTAATGCTGAGGTGTGTGTGTGTGTGTTTGGGTGCTGTTCATTAATTATGAGCAGGTGAAAACTCCCGAGGCTTCTTTTTGAATAGTTCTTTACTTAATGGAGATTTTAAACCGGTTCTTTTAAAACTGTCCCACACCCCCCTCCCCCCCCAAAGAGCAAAATAATGCTTGTAAAGAATTTGGAAAGTACAGAAAAATTTAAAGAAACCAAAGGAAAATCACCTAGAATCTCACTGTCCAGAGGTGTTTGGTATGCCAAGGGCTTTTAAATTACAGAATGAATGTTTTGTTTGCCCTCATTTCCCCCCTAAGTTCATAATTCATTCCCCACAGACAGCTTTCCCTTTTCCCTTACTTTTGTGCTTCATGAAAGTAGGGTGTGGATGAAAACCCAGCATTGGCACCTGGGCCGTGAGAAGCAGGACCGACACAAAAATTCAGAAGCTCCGGGTGTCCAGAACTAGGTGTTGTCTTTTTCGCTGTTGGTAGTTTTCGTGCTTTCTGTTTTTCCTTTATTTAGGTATATCAAGGTGTAATCATATATATATATATGTGTGTGAGTTAGGTACATCTCTTTATTGCATGTATGACTATATACATATAACTTAGGTATGTTTCCCTTTATTTAGCTTTATTGAGCTACAATTGATACGTAATAAATGGCACATACTTAAAATATATGTTTGATGTATTTTGACATTTGTATACTCCCATGAAACTACTACCACAATTAAGGTTATGAATATATTCATCACCCCCAAAGCTTTCCAGTGCTCCTTTGAAATCACTCCCTTCTACGCCTTCCTACCCCTCATCCCCTCGACCCCAGGCAACCACTGATATACTTTCTGTCTACTATAGATTAGTTTGTATTTCTTTAGAATGTTATATAGTGGATTTATACAGGCGTATATTCTTGTATTGCCTGGCTGCTTTGACTTAGTGCAATTATTTTAACATTATTCCATGTTGTTGCATATATCAATAGTTAGTTTTTATTGTTGAGTAGTATTCCATTGTATGGATATACCACATTTTGTTTCTCCATTCACCCACCTATTGATCGACATTTGGGTTGTTTCTCTTTTGGGGCCGTCACAGATTAAGCTACTATGAACATTTTTATATACCTGTTTATAAAAAGGTCTTTGTAAGGACATGTTTTCTTTTCTCTTGGGTAAATATTTAGGAGTGGAATGGCTTGGTCCTGTAATATGTGTGTGCTAACTTTAAGGTAAACTTCCAGGCTGTTTCTCAAAGGGATTCTGGTATTTTACATTTCCAGCAGCAGTGACTGAAAGTTCCATTTGCTCCGTATCTCCCCGTAATGTTTGGTGTGGTCAGTCTTTCCAACTTCAGCCATTCTGATAGGTGTGTAGTATAGCACGTTGTACCCTTTTGTGGTTTTATTTTGCACCTCCTTAATGAGTAATGGTGTTGAACATTTTTCCATATGGTTAATTGCCATCTGTATACTCTCTTGGCTAAAGTGCCTATTGATATCTTTTGCTTGATTTAAAATTGGGTAGTGTTCTTGTTGACTTTTGAGAGTTTTTATATATTCTGGGCACAAGTCCTTTATCAGATATGTAGTCTGCAAATATTATCTTTCAGTCTGGAGAAGAATATTCTCTTCACACTGTCTTTTGAAGAACACGTTTTTAGTTTTGAAGGATTCCACGTCATTAGTTTTTCTTTTTATCAATTGTGTTTTAAGTGTTATATTAAGAAATCTTTGCCTCACCAGAGGTCACAAAGATTTTCTCTATATTCTTCTGGAAGTTTTATAGTTTTAGCTTTTATATTGGTCAGTGATCCATTTTGAGTTAATTTTTATTTGTGGTGTGAAGAATGGATTGAAGGTCAGGTTTTTCAGTATGGATATCCAATTGTTCCAGCACTGTTTGTTCAAAAGTTAGTCCTTTCTCCACTGAATTGGCTTTGCTTCTTTGTCAAAAACCAATTGACCATATCCATATGGCTCTATTTCTAGACTCTGTTCTGTTACACTGATCCACTGTCTATCTTGACACCATAACACAGTGTCTTGATTACTATATATTTAAAAGTTTTGAAATCAGGAAAGTCCTCCAGTGTTCTTGTCCTTTTTCAAAGTTGTTTTGGCCATTCTAGGTCCTTTGCATTTCCGAATGAATGTTGGTCTCAATTTGTCAACTTCTACAAAAAAGTGTCCTGGGATTTTGATTGGCATTGTGTTGACTCTATGAATTAATTTGGGATGAGTTGACATCTACACAGTATTGTTTTCTGTCCCCTAAACCAAGTACACATCTTCATTTATTTAGGTTCTCTTTAATTTTTCTTAGTAGCATTGCTTAATTCTCAATGTACAAATATAATGTGCACATTTTTTATCAGATTTATCCCTAAATATTTCATATTTTTGGAAGCTATCATAAATGATAATATTTTTGAATTTCAGTTTCTAATTGTTTATTGCTAAACTATAAAAATGCAAGTGATTTTTGGATATTGATCTTGTATCCTACAATCTTGGGAAATTTATTAATTCTGGTAGTTTTTTTTTTTTTTAAGATTTCTTAAGATTTTATATGGAGTCAGTCATGTGATCTGTGCATACGGACAGTTTACTTCTTCATTTCCAGTCTGCATGCTGTCTATTTCTTGCTGTGATGCACTGGTCAGGACCTCCATTACAGTGTTGGATAGATGTGGTGGAAGTAGATGCCACAGCCGAATCTCCCTCTTCACCTTAGGGGGGAGGCATTTTAGTCATTCACTTTTATGTACATTGTTAGCTGAGAGTTTTCATAGATGCCTTTTACCCTGCCGAGTGTTAATTTGAATGTTAAGCCGAATTTGCATTCCAGGATGAGCCCAACTTGGTTATGATGCATTACGATTTCCATGTATCATTGGATTTGCTAAGACTTTTTTTTTTAAAGATTTTATTTATTTATTTGAGAGAGAGAATGAGAGACAGAGAGCACGAGAGGGTCAGAGGGAGAAGCAGACTCCCCGCTGAGCAGGGAGCCCGATGCGGGACTCGATCCCGGGACTCCAGGATCACGACCTGAGCCGAAGGCAGTCGCTTAACCGACTGAGCCACCCAGGCGCCCGGATTTGCTAAGACTTTTTAAAATTTTTGTTGATAATGAATATTAGTTTATAGTTTCTTACCATGCCTCTTTCTGATTTTTGGCATCAGGGTTCATGGTGGCATCATGAAATATGTTGGGATTATTTTCTCCTATTTCCTGGAAAACTTTTTGTAGAATTGGTGTTATTTCTTAAATGTTTGGTAGATTTCACTGAAGCCATCTGGGCCTTGACGTTTTCTCATGGGTAGGTTTTTAACCACATATTTAATTTCTTTAATAGTTATAGGCCTCTTCGGGTTATCTATTTTTTTCATCAGAGAGCACTGGTAGTTGTGTCTCTCAAGGAATTTGTCTTCCATGTCGAATGTACCAGCATAAAGTTGTTCATAATGTTCTGTTATCCCTTTTTATTCACCTTATTATTGATCTTCTCAGAAAATCAGTTCTTGGTTTCATTGTTATTTTGTTTTCTGTTTCATTGCTGTCTGTTATTCTTTTTATTACTCCTTTTCTTCTGCCTACTTTGGATTTAATGTGCCCTATTCTAGTTTCTTAAAGGGGAAGCTTGGGTCATTTAATTTGAGATCTTCTTTTCCATTATGTTTTATGCCATGAATTTCCCTTGAAGTGCTGCTTGACTTGTGTCCCAGACATTTTGGTATTTCACATATTCATTTTTATTCAGGTCCCAAATACTTTCTAATTGCCCGTGGGATTATTTAGAGGTGTGTTGTTTAGTTGCCAAATGTTTTGAGGATTTTCCAGAAATTGTCTTGTTACTGATTTCTAATTTAATTCTCTTGGTGTCAGAGTGTATTTTTTGTTTGAATCCTTTTAAACTTCAGACTTGTGTTACGCACCAGAACATGGTCTAGTTTGGTAAATGTCCCATGTGTACTTAAGAAGGATGTGTGGTCTGCTCTGTTGTTTGGAGTTTCTGTAAATGATGATGGTCAGTTACTTGGCAGGTAGTTCTGTAACTGACTACCCAGTTAGTTGTGTTGTTGAGGCTGTCTTCTGTGTCTTTACTGCTTTTCTATCCGCTTGTCCTATCAAATTTTGAGAGGTCTGTTGAAATAAAATATATTTGTAATTTGTTTTTTCTTTCTTTCTTTTTAAAGATTTTTATTTATTTGAGAAAGAGAGAGAGCATGAGAGGGGGAGGGTCAGAGGGAGAAGCAGACTCCCTGCTGAGCAGGGAGCCCGATGTGGGACTCGATCCCAGGACTCCAGGATCATGACCTGAGCCAAAGGCAGACACTTAACTGACTGAGCCACCCAGGTGCCCTTGTTTTTTCTTTGTTTTATCAGTTTTGCCTTGTGTTTTGAAGCTCTGTCATTTAAGATTATTATGACCTCCTGATGAAATGACCTATTCATAATTGATGAAATTACCCTCTTTATCCCAAATAATATGCTTTGTTCTGAAATCTACTTTGATATAGAGCCCCTCCAGTTTTCTTATGATTAATGTTAGCATGGTGTATCTTTTTCCATATTTTTACTTTTAACCTATTTGTGTCTATACTTAAGGTGGATTTCTTGTATAGACAGCCCATAATGTAATTTTCTTTTTCTTTTTTCTTTTTTTTTAGTCTGTATTTTATTTTAGGGTATAAGCCATTTGTATTTAATGAGATTGATTAATTGATCTGGTTGGGTTTAAACTTACTAGCTTGCTGTTTGTTTTCTCTTTGTCACATTTGTTCCCTTTTTCATCTTTTTCTGCTTTCTTTTGGAGTGAATAATTTTATGATAGTTAATCTTTTTTGGCATATTTTCTGTAACTTTTTTTTTTTAGTGGTGGCTTTAGGGTTTGGCATATGTCTTTATCACAGTTTGCCTTCAGGTAATAGTCCACTTGTGTATCGTAAGGACTTGGTGACAGTGTATTTTCATCTCCCCTCTCCTGGCATTTATTTGTGCCATTGTCATCATCTACCTGTGTTATAATCACACAATATATTGTGTTATTTTTGCCTTAAACAAATTATAAAGGTTTTGCTTTAAGTAGTTAAGATGTGTTTAGAAATCTATATATTTACCTATTCAGTTATCATTTCCACTGCTTTTAATTCCTTTATGTGGATTTAGATTTCCATCTGCTGCTTTTCCTTATGGCTAAAGGACTTCCCTTAACTTTGCTTGCTAGTGATGAACTCTGTTTTTTGTTTTGTTTTATTCTCAGTCTGAAATGTCCTTATTTTGCCTTTTTAAAAGTTAACCTTTTTGTATTGAGGTAATTGTAGATTCACATGCAGTTGTAAGAATGACACACACAACTCCTGTGTTCCTTACCCAGTTTCCCCAGTGGTAACACTGTATTTCAGTATCTCAACCAGGAGGTTGACATGGCTACAGTCCCGATACAGAACATTTCCATCATTACAGAATCCCTCATGTTCCCCTTTTATAGCCACGCCCACTTTCTTTGTGCCCTGATGTCCTCCTTTAACCGCTGGCAACCACTAATCTGTTTTTCATTTCTATAATTTTGTCATTTCAAGAATGTTATTTATATACATTAGTTGTGCAGTATGTAACGTTTTGGGATTGGCTTTTTCATTCAGCATAATTCTCTGAAGATTCAGTTAGGTTGTATGTACTAATAATTTGTGGGGTTTTTTTTTTTTTCATTGTTGAGTAGTATTCCATGGTATGGATGGGATGTACCATGACTTGTTTTAACCAGTCATCCACAGAAGGACATCTGGGTTTTGTCCACCTTGGAGATATTCTGAATAGAGCTGCTGTAAGCATTACAGCATACAACATAGATATGAACATGTCTTTATTTCTCTGAAGTAAATGTCCAGGATTGCAATCACTAAGTCATATGGTAGTTGCATGGTTGATTTTATAGCAACTGCCAGTTTTCGAGCATGGCTGACCATTTTACAGCCTACCAGCAAGGTATGGGAGTTCTAGTTTCTCTGCATGTTTGCCAGGATTTGGCATTGTCACTGTTTTTCATTTTAGCCATACTGATAGGTATATAATGATACCTTGTTTTGGTTTTAATTTGCATTTCCATAATGCCTAAAGGTCGTGAACATCTTTCCATGTGCTTATTTGCCATCTGTATGTCCTGTTTGATGAAATACCTCTTTGCTATCTTTTGCTCATTCTCTATTGCATTCTATGTTTTTATACTGTTGAGTTTTAAGAGTTCTTTATATAGTTTAGATACTAGGCCTTTGTTGGATATGTAGGTTCCAAATAATTTCTCCCAGCCTGAGGCTTGTCTTTTTTTTCCCCCCAAGATTTTATTTATTTGAGAGCGAGAGAGAGTGTGTGTGTGCATGAGAGAGAGCACAAGCAGGGGGAGTGGCAGAGGTAGAGGTAAAAGCAGACTCCCTGCTGAGCAGGGAGCCGGAAGTGGGGCTCTATCCCAGGACCCTGGGATCATGACCTGAGTTGAAGGCAGACGCTTCACTGAGCCACCCAGGTGCCCCAAGGCTTGTTTTTCCATTCCCTTAACAAGGTCTTTCACAGAACAAAAGTTTTTAATTTTGGTGAAGTGTGACTTTTCCTTTTATGGATTGTGCTTTTGGTGTTAAGTTTAAGATCTTTGCCTAGCTCTTAATCCCGGAGATTTTCTCCTCAATTCTTTTCTAAAAGTTTTATAGTTTTACATTTTACATTTAGGTCTGTGATCCATTTTAATTTTTGTATAGTGTGAGGTTTAGGTGAAGTCAATTTTTTGTCTATAAATGCCTTTTTGCTCCAGCACCATCTGTTGAAAAGGCTATCTTTCCTCTGTTGAATTGCTTTTACACCTTTGTAAAAAAATTACTTGTGTGCATCTATTTCTGGGTTTCTTATTCTATTCTGTTGAGGTATGTGTTTGTCCCTCCACACAGACTTGCTGTTGTAGCTATGTAATAAGTCTTGATACCAGATAGAATGATTCCAGCCACTTATTCTCTTTCAAAATTGTTTGAGCTCTTCTTGTTTTTCTGTCTTTCCATTTAAACTATAGAATAATAGTATCTATATCTACAAAAAATCTTCCTGAGATTTTGTAGTTGTGTGAAACTTGAATTTCAGTTTGGGGAAGGAGTATTGATACCTTTACTTATGTTGACATTTTCAGTCTATGAACATGGTATGTCTCTCCATTTACTTAAATCTTCTTTATTTTTATCACTGTTGTGTAATGTCAGGATGTTTTGTCTTGTTTTGTTAGATTTACACCTAATTTTTTTATTTTTGGGGGGGTTGTAAGTGGCATTATATTTTTAATTTTTGTGTCCACATGTTTATTGCTGGTGTATAAAGATACATTTTATTTTCATATGTGATCTTATATCCTGTGACCTTGCCAAACTCACTTACTAGTTCTAGGCATTTTTTTTTTTTTTCCGTAGACTCCTTGGATATTTCTAGTAGACAGTCATGTTATGTGCAAGTATGGACAGTTTTACTTTTCCCTTACTGATTGATGTGCTTTTTATATCCTTTTCTTCTTTTACTGGCTAGAACTTTGAGGAGAGTGGACATCCTTGCCTCATTTCTGATATTAGGGAGAGAAGCATTTAGTTTGATATTAGTGGTAGGTTTTTTGGTATATGCTCTTTATTAAGTTACAGGAGTTTTCACTATTTCTTTTTTTCTGATTTCTGCTTTCTGTCATGAATGAGTGTTGATTTTTGTCAAATGCTTTTTCTATATCAAATTGATATGATCATGTGATATTTCTTCTTTAGCCTGTTAATGTGGTGGATTATACTGATAGTTTCCAGTATTGAGTCATCTCTGTATCCTTGGAATAAATTCCATTTGGTCATGATGTGTAATTATTATTTTTAAGTTTTTATTTTAATCTCCTTGTGCTCATCATAATAAGTGCATTCCTTAATCCCCATCACCTATTTCACCCATTGCCCCACTCACCTCCCCTCAGGTAACCATCAGTTTGTTATATGTAGTTAAAGAGTCTGTTTCTTGGTTTGTGTCTCTTTTTTCCTTTTGTTTAGTAGCTGAAACTACACATATGAGTGAAATCATACGGTATTTGTCTTTATCTGACTGACGTTTTACACTTAGCATTATGTTTTCTAGGTCCATCAATGTCATTGCAAATGGCAAGATTTCATTCTTTTTTATGGCTGAATAATATTCCTCACACACACCACATCTTCTTTATCCATTCATCAGCCAGTGGACACTTGGACTGCTTCCATATCTTGGGTATTATAAATAATGCTGCTACAAACATAGGGGTGCGTGTATCCCTTTGAATTAGTGTTTCTGTATTCTTTGGGTAAATACCCAGTGGTGCAATTGTGGAATTGTAGGGTAGTTCTATTTTTAACTTTTTGAGGAGCCTCCATACTGTCTTCCAGAGTGGCTGTGCTAGTTTGCATTCCTACAAATAGTGCAAGAGGATTCCTTTTTCTCCACATCCTTGCCAACCCTGTTGTTTCTTATGTTGTTGATTTTGGCCATTCTGACAGGTGTGAGGTGATATCTCATTGTAATTTTGACTTGCATTTCCCTAATGATAAGTGATGATGAGCATCTTTTCATGTGTCTGTTAGCCATCTGTATGTCTTCTTTGGAGAAGTGTCTGTTCATGTCTTCTGCCCATCTTTTAATTGGATTATTTGTTTCTTGGGTGTTGAGTTTCATAAGTTCTTTATAGGTTTTGGATTCTAGCCCTTTATTGGATGTGTCATTTGCAAATATGTTCTCTCATTCCATAGGTTGGCTTTTAGTTTTGTTGATTGTTTCCTTCACTGTGCAGAAGTTTTTTATTTTGATGTAATCCCAATAGTTTATTTTTTGCTTTTGGTTCCCTTGCCTCAGGGGACCTATCCAGAGAAAAGTTGCTATAGCCAGTGTCAGAGAAATTACTACCTGTGCTCTCTTCTAGGATTTTTATGGTTTCAGGACTCATATTTAGGTCTTTAATACATTTTGAATTTATTATTGCGTATGGTGTAAGAAAGTGGTCCAGTTTCATTCTTTTGCATGTTGCAGTCATGCTTTCCTAACACCCATTTATTGAAAAGACCATCTTTTTCCCATTCTTTCCTGCTTTGTCAAAGATTAATTGACCATATAGTTGTGGGTTTGTTTCTGGGTTTTCTATTCTGTCCTGTTGATCTGTGTGCCTGTTTTTGTACCAGTACCATACTGTTTTAATTACTACAGTTTTGTAATATAACTTGAAGTCTGGAATTGTGATGCCTCCAGCTTTGCTTTTCTTTTTCAAGATTGCTTTGGTTATTCAATGTCTTTTGTGGTTCCATACAAATTTCAGGATTGTTTATTCTAATTCTGTGAAAAATGCTGTTGGTATTTTGATAAGGATTGCATTAAGTGTCCAGATTGCTTTGGACAGTATAGACATTTTAACATATTAGTTCTTCCAATCCATGAGCATGGAATGCCTTTCCATTTCTTTGTGTCCTCTTCAGTGTCTTTCATCAACGTTTTATAGTTTTAAGAGTACAGGTCTTTTTTTTTTTTTAAGATTTTATTTATTTGACAGAGAGAGAGCAAGTGCACAAGCACGGTGAGCAGGAGAGGGAGAAGCAGGCTCCCCGCTGAGCAGGGAGCCCAATGCAGGGCTTGATCCCAGGACCCTGAGATCATGACCTTAGCTGAAGGCAGATGCTTAACCGACTGAGCCACCCAGGCACCCCAGAGTACAGGTCTTTCATCTCTTTGGTTAGGTTTATTCCTAGGCATCTTATTATTTTTGGTGCAACTGTAAATGGGTTTGTTTTCTGAATTTCTCTTTCTGCTGCTTCATTATTGGTGTATAGAAATGCAGCATATTCCTGTAGATTGATTTTGTGTCCTGCAACTTTACTGAATTCATGTTATCAGTTCTGGCAGTTTTTTGGTGGAGTCTTTGGGGTTTTCTGTATATAGTATTACATCATCTGCAAGTAGTGAATGTTTTACATCTTCCTTACTGGTTTGGATGCCTTTTATTTCTTTTTGTTGTCTGATTGCTGTGGCTAGCATTTCCAGTACTGTGTTGAATAACAGTATTGAGAGTGGACATCCCTGTCTTGTTCCTGACCATAGAGAAAAAGCTCTCGGTTTTTCCCCATTAAGGATGACATTAGCTGTGGGTTTTTCATATTTGGCTTTTGTTATGTTATGTTCTTTCTAACCCTACTTTGTCAAGGTGTTTATCATGAATGGATGTTGTACTTTGTCAGATGCTTTTCGTGCATCTGTTGAAATGATCATGTGGTTCTTATCCTTTCTCCTATTGATGTGATGTATCACATTGATTGATTTGTGAATATTGAACCACTCTTACAACCCAGGAATAAATCCCACTTGACTGTGGTGAATGAGTCTTTTGATGTATTGTTGGATTTGGTTTACTAGTATTTTGTTGAGGATTTTTGCATCTGTGTTCATCAGAGATATTGGCCTGTCATTCTCTTTTTTAGTGGTGTCTTTATCTGGTTTTGGTATCGGGGTAATGTTGACCTCATGGAAGGAAAACTTCCAACTGCATTCTTTTTCTACTTTTTGGAATAGTTTGAAAAGAATAGGTACTAACTCTTCTTTAAATGTTTGGTAGAATTTGCCTGTGAAGCTATCTGGTCCTAGACTTTTGTTTGTTGGGAGTTTTTCGATTGCTGATTCAATTTCTTTGCTGGTAATGAGTCTGTTCAAATTTTCTGTTTCTTCTTGATTCAGTTTTGGGAGGTTATATGTTTCTAGGAATGCGTCCAATTCTTCTACGTTGTCCAATTAGTTGGCAAATAGTTTATATTTTAATTTTATTATTATTATTTTTAAAGATCTTATTTACTTAATTGACAGAGACACAGCGAGAGAGGGAACACAAGCAGGGGGAGTGGGAGAGGGAGAAGCAGGCCTCCCGCTGAGCAGGGAGCCCCATGTGGGACTTGATCCCGGAACCCCGGGATCATGACCCGAGCCGAAGGCAGACGCTTAACGACTGAGCCACGCAGGCACCCCGGCAAATAGTTTTTCATAATATTCTCTTATGATTGTTTATATTTTTGTGGTGTTTGTTGTTACTTTCCTCTGTCATTTGTGATTTTATTGATTTGGGTCCTTCCTCTTTTTTCCTTGATAAGTCTGGCTAGAGGCTTATCAGTTTTATTGATTTTTTTTTTTTCCCCAAAGAAACAGCTCCTGGTTTCATTGATCTGTTCTATTATTTTTTTGGTTTCTATAAAATTTATTTGTGCTCTAATGTTTATTATTTCCTTCCTTATGCTGGTTTTAGGTTTTGCTGGTGGTTCTTTTTCTAGCTCCTGTAGGTGCAAGGATAGGTTATTTGAGATTTTTCTTCTTTTTGAAGTCCTTCAAGAAATTTTGAAAGGGGACTTTTTGAGTGGAAAAGAAAGACCAAAAATGACAATATGGAGGGGTGCCTGGGTGGCTCAGTCGTTAAGTGTCTGCCTTCGGCTCAGGTCATGATCCCAGGGTCCTGGAATTGAGCCCCACATCGGGCTCTCTGCTCAGCGGGAAGCCTGCTTCTCCCTCTCCCACTCCCTCTGCTTGTGTTCCCTCTCGCTGTCTCTCTCTCTGTCAAATAAATAAATAAAATATAAAAAAAAATGACAATATGGAGGTAGGAAACCCAAAGCAGTAAAAATGAATATTTCTTAAAAAAATCAGTCAAGGCGAACCATGAGAGACGATGGACTCTGAAAAACAAACAGGGTTCTAGAGGGGAGGGGGGTGGGAGGATGGGTTAGCCTGGTGGTGGGTATTGAGGAGGGCACATTCTGCATGGAGCACTGGGTGTTGTGCACAAACAATGAATCATGGAACACTTCATCTAAAACTAATGATGTAATGTATGGGGATTAACATAAGAATAAAATAAATAAAAAATAAATAAAAAATAAATCAGTCAAGGAATTAACAAAACAAGTAGGTCTTTATTGCTATAATCTGCCCTCTTAGAACTGCTTTTGCTGTATCCCAGAGGTCTTGAACCATTGTGTTTTCATTTTCATTCGTTTCTGTGTATTTTTAAATTTTTTGTTTTATTTCCTTGGTGACCCATTCATTTTTAGTAGCATGTCATTTAGCCCCCATGTATTTGTGGTCTTTTCAGATTTTTTCTTGTGATTGACTTCTAGTTTCATAGCCTCGTGGTCAGAAAAGATGCGTGGTATGACTTCAGTCTTTTTAAATTTGTTGAGGCTTATTTTGTGGGCTAATATGTGATCTGTTCTGGAGAGTGTTCCATGTGTATTCTGCTGTTTTAGGATGGAATGTTCTGAATATATTAAATCCACTTGGTCCAGTGTGTCATTCAAAGCCATTGTTTCCTTGTTGATGTCCTGTTTAAATGATCTGTTCATTGATCTAAGTGGGGTGTTAAAGTCTCCTATTATTGTATTGTTATTGATTAATTCCTTTATGTTTGTTATTAACTGTTTTATATATTTGGGTGCTCCCATGTTGGGTGCATAAATATTTACAGTTGCTATATCTTCTTATTGCACTGTCCCCTTCGTTATTATATAGTGTGCTTGTCTCTTTTTTACAGTCCTTGTTTTAACATCTGTTTTGTCTCATATAAATATTTCTACTCAGGCTTTCTTTTGACATCCATTTGCATGATAAATATTTCTCCATCCCCTCACTTTCTATTTATTTATTTATTTATTATTATTATTATTTTTTTTAAGATTTTATTTATTTGTCAGAGAGAGAGAGTGCACAAACGGGAAGGGGCAGGCAGAGCAGGTAGAGGGAGAATCAGGCTCCCCGCTAAGCAGGGAGCCTGATGTGGGGCTCGATCCCAGGACCCCGGGATTATGACCTGAGCTGAAGGCAGACGCTTAACCGACTGAGCCACCCAGGCGTCCTCCATCCCCTCACTTTCAATCTGCAGGTGTCTTTAGGTTTAAAATGAGTCTTTTGTAGGCAGCATATAGATGGGTCTTGTTTTTTTAATCCATTCTGTCACCCTGTGTCTTTTGATTGAAGTCTTTAGTCCGTTTACATTCAAAGTAATTATTGATAGGTATGTATTGAATTTATTACTTGTTTTGTGGTTGTTTCTGAAGATTTTCCCTGCTTCTTTCTTGTCTTTTTCTCTTTCATGGTTTGCTTGTTTTCTTTAGTGATATATTTGGATTTCTTTTTCTTTATTCTTTGCATAATTATTAGTGGTTTTTGATTTGTGGTTACAATTAGGTTCGTATATAACATTTTCTACATATAGCAGTCTATATTAAGTGGATGATTGTTTAAATTTGAACCCGTTCTTACTCCTCCCCACGTTTTAGGTATATGGTGTCATATTTTACATCCTTTTGTTTTGTTAATTCCTTGACTGATTTTTTTAAGAAATATTCATTTTTACTGCTTTGGGTTTCCTACCTCCATATTGTCATTTTTGGTCTTTCTTTTCCACTCAAAAAAGTCCCCTTTCAAAATTTCTTGAAGGACTGGTTTAGTGGCCACAAACTCCTTTAGGTTTTGTTTGGGAAACTCTTTGTCTCTCCTATTCTGAATGCTGGTCTTGCTGGATAGAGTATTCTCGGCTGCAGGTTTTTCCCATTCAGCACTTTGACTATATTAGCTGTCTTCTTTTGTCTTGCTGCTTTTAATATTTTTTCTTTATGACTATATTTTGCCATTTTAATTACAATATGTTTTGGTGTGTATCTGCTTTTGTGGATTTTGTTGGGGGTTCTGTGTGCCTCCTGGATCTCGTATCTGTTTACTTCCCCAGTTTAGGGAAGTGTTCAGCTATTATTTCTTGAAATAAATTCTCCACCCCCCTTTCTCTCTCTTCTTCTTCTGGGATCCCTGTAATATGAATATTATGTTTGATGGAGTCACCGAGTTCCCGAAGTCTATTCTCGTTTTGCATAATTCTTTTTTCTCTCTTTTGTTCACCTTGATTACTTTCCATTACTCTGTCTTCTAGGCCATTAATTTGTTCTTCTTCCAGCCTGCTGTTCATTCCATCAAGTGCGTTTCTCATTTCATTTATTGAGTCCTTCATCTCTGCTATGTTATTCCTTATCTCTGTGTTAATGGTCTCACTGATATCCTCCACTCTTTTCTCAAATCCAGTGAGTATCCTTATGATCATTGTTTTAAATTCTCCCCATCAGGCATGTTACTTATAACTGTTTTGCTTAGATGTCTGGCCATGGCCTTCCTGTTCTTTCATATGAGACAAACTCCTCTGTCTTCTCATTTTGTCTAAGTCTCTGTGCCTATTTCTGTGTGTTAGGAAAGTCACTTATGGCTCCCAGTTCTAGAGGGTAATGGCTTTATGAAGAAGAGGTCCTATAAGTGCCCTGCAATGTAGTGTCTCCTGGTCCCCAAGGCCTGGCACTTCTGGGATGTCTCCAGTGTGTAATACATGTGCTCTGCTGTTGTATTTTAGCTACTTTATTTTTCATCCAGTTGTTTGCAGAGGCTCTCTTTGCCAGTGTTGGGCAGTGTTGGTCCCTGGCTTGAATGTGGTGACTTTTAGCTAGCTGTGTTCTGGTCTGCTAGTAAAATGAGACCTGTTACTGTGCTGCCCAGAACCAAGGCCTCGCAAAACACCCTGGTGGGGAGACAGGTGTTGGCAGGGGTTTGGGCCCGGTCTTCTTGGGGAGGGACCTGCTGCACCAGGACTAAGGCAAGTGCGACTGAGAAGGGTGGTTCTTCCAGAACACAGGCAAGCTTGGTGTAAGCAAGTTAGGTAGTGTTGGTGCTTCGCTGGTTCCCACAGTTGGCTCTGTGTTTATGCTGAGGGTGGGAGGGAGAAATGGCACAGGTCAGTTCCTTTGTTTCTCAGGTGGTCTCTCCGTGAACGCTGTTTCTCTGGGACACCATTCAAGATGAGCAACTGACTTCCTCACTGTGTGCCCCAGGCCCTCTTCAGATGGCTGTTTCCATGCTTTGTGTTTGCAGGCTGTTTGCCCTGCCTTTTCTCCAAGAGCAGCACCAATGTCTTCTGAGCTCTGCCAGAGCCAAGCCCTCTGACCTTTAAAACACCAGACTTTAAGCCCCCCTGGTTGTAAGAACTCATGAAATTTGGACCCTTTTGCTTTCCAAGCCAATTGCTATGGGGATTCATCTTCCCTGTACGCTGGCCTGTGTGCTAGTTTCTCTCTCGCCCTTCTCTGTGGCCACAGCTCCCTCCCCACTGCATTGCCACATCTTCTCTCCCAGTCTGCATCTCTGCACTTCCTGCCTTCTTCATTTGGCCTCTTCTCTACCTTCAGTTGTGGAGTTTGTTCTGCCAGTCCTCAAATCAACTCTAGGATATTTAGGATGATTTGATAATTATCTTGTATTCATGGAACGAGGTAAGCCTAGGGTCCTCCTACTTGGCCGCCATCTTTTCTTTTCTCCTCTGATGTGTAATTGTTTTTATATTTTGTTGAATTTTATTTGTAATATTTATTAAGGGTTTTTATATATTCATGAGAGATGTTGGTCTGTAATTTTCTGGTTTTATGCCATTTTTGTTTGGTTTCAGGGTAATACTAGTTTTACAGAATGAATTTAGGATATATTAATTCCTTTTCTGTATTTTTGAAGAGATTATATAGAATTGATGTAAATTCTTATTTAAACATTAAGTAGAATTTATCAGTGAAACTGTCTTGGCCTGGAGATTTCCTTCTTGTGAGTTTTTAAATTACAAAATCAATTTTTGGTATCTGCAGGGTCTATATTGTTATCCTTGGTTTGTTTCTAATATTGGTAATGGCTATATGTTTCTCTTTCAGCACTTCTTTAGCTGTGTCTCCAAATTTTTGATATGTTGCCTTTTCATTTTCATTCAGTTCAGTGCATTTTTAAATTTCCCTTGAGACTTAGTCTTTGATCCATGGATTATATAGAAGCATGTTACTTAGTTTCCAGGTGTTTATTGTTTTTCTTGTTATCTCCCTCTAATCTCTAGTATGATTCCAGTGTGGCAAAAAACATACCTTTTATTATTTTAATTCTCTTAAAATTTTTGACGTTTGTTTTGTGAGCCAGGATATGGTCTATTTTGGTGTATGTTCCACGAACGCTTGAAATGAATTTGTATTCCGCTGTTGTGTGAAGTGTTCTATAAACTGGCCATATCCCATTGGCTGGTGATATTGCTGAGTTCTGTATCCTTGTTGATTTTCTAGTTGTTCATTTATTAACAGAAGGATAGTGAGGTTTCCAGCTGTAGTTGTGGATTTCTCTATGTCTGTTTTCAGTTCTATTAGAATTTAGTTCATGTATTTTGCAACTTTGTTGTTTGGTACAAACACATTTAGGATTGCTATATATATATAGATGGATTTTTGATAATGTCCCTATGTTTGGTAGCTTTCTTTGTTCTGAAGTCTGCTTTGTCTGCTATATTAATATAGCCATTTTAACTTTCTTTGAATTAATTTTTGCATGACAGATCTTTTTCCATCCTTCTTCTTTCAGCCTGTCTATACTGTTATATTTGCAGTGAGTTTCTTATAGATATCATATGGTTTAGTCATGTTTTTCAATCTACATTGTTAATCTGGGTTTTTTAATTGGTGTATTTAGAACATTTATGTTTTTTATTGACAGATCAGGTCTTAAGTCTTTTATTTTTTTTAAGATTTTATTTACTTATAGAGAGTGCAAGTGGGGGGAGGAAGAGGGATGAGCAGACTCCATGCTGAGTGTGGAGCCTGACATGGAGCTCAGTCCCACGATCCCAAGATCACAACCTGAGCTAAAACTAAGAGTCTAACGCACAAATGACTGAGCCACTCAGGTTGCCCCTTTTCTTCCTTTTTGATGTTCTAGGATTTCTTTTTTTATTTTTTAAAATTAAAAAAAAAATTTTTTTTAGGGTTTCTTTTTTTAAAAAATCATTTCCTTTTTGTTGAGAGAACTTCCCTTAATCATTCTTTTAGGATATGTCTACTCGTGACAAGTTTTCTTAGTTTTGCTTCATCTGAGAATGTCTTGATTTTACCTTCATTCCTGAAGAGTGTTTCCACTGTGCATAGGATTCTGGGTTACAGTCTTTTTCTTTCAGATCTTGAAAATTGTTTTGCCACTTCATCTGGCCTCCATAGTTTTTGATCTGCAGTTTCCTGTCATTTTTCTTTTGTTTTTTTCATACACTTTTATAGGTAAGGTATTGTTTTTCTTTCACTGCTTTCAAGATTTTTTTCTGTCTTTGATTTTCAGAAGTTTAATTATGATGTGTTTTGGCATAGATTTCTTTTTTTCTTGATGGGGTTTGCTCAGCTCCTTGAATCTGTAGAGACTTCTTTCACCAAATTTGGGAAATTTTCAGCCTTCATTTCTTGTAATACTTTTTCAGCCCAGCTTAGTCTCTCATTTCCTTCCTGGAGTCTGATGACATGTGTGCTAGATGTTTTATTAGAGTCCTACAGGTCCCTGATGCCCTGTTCATTTTTCTCCCAGTCTGTTTTCTCTCTGTTGTTCAGAGTACGTAATTTCTATTGTTCTGTCTTCATGTTTACTGCTTCTTTCTTCTGTAACCTCCATTCTTCTGTCTAGCTTATGCACTGAGCTTATTTTGATTATTGTATTTTTCATTTCTAAAGTTTCCATTTGGTTCTTTATATCTCCTGTTTCTTTGTTGAGTCTCTATATTTTTCATTTGTTTCTAGTGTGTTCATAACTATTGAGTCATTTTTATCACGGTTTCTTTAAATCCTTTGTTATATAATTCTAACATCTCTGTCATCTGAATTTTGGCCTCTCTTTATTGTCTTTTTTCACTCAGTTGAGAAATTCTTGGTTCTTGGTATGATGAGTGATTTTCACTTGAAACCTGGACATTTTTATGTTAGAAATTTTATGTGGATATTATCTGTTGATTGTTTCAGCTGACTTTCTGTGATACCACTCTGGCAAAGGAAGTAGTATTAGATTGAGGTAGAAGTCCAGCTTCCCTACTCAGTCTCCATTGACACTCATGGGATGGGGCAGGGGTTGGGGCTCCTCATTCCTGCTCCTCACCTGGTCTCCACTGACACCAGGCTTTGTACTACCGGGTGATGGCGAAAGTCCTGATTCTGAAACTACCCCAGTGGAGAATTGGAGGGCGTCTTCTTTACTACCAGGGGGTGGGGTAGAAGTCCAGGTTCCTGACTTGGTCTTTGCTGTGGGATGGAGTGTGGTTTGTTATCACCCAGTGTGGATGAAAGTTCCAGCTCCTAATCCATCTTCTCTAACACTGCTCCAGTGGGTGGCTTGGGATTCCTCATTACAGCCTGGCCAGTGGAAGTTTAGGCTGCCCACTTGGCCTTTGTTGGCCTAGGGGCCGGGGGGTCATAGTTTTTCTGAGACTTGTGGCCAGTGTAGAGAATTACTGTCTAAAGGTTTTCTGTCTTGCTAAGCTCCCTTTTCCTGGTCTTTTGGCTAGACAGAGAGCAGGCTTTCATTGAGGCTATGTTCTATTTGTTCGTGTTTCCAGGTTGCTGGCTTCTTCAGCTCTGGACTATATGAGGCACAAAGAAAACCCGGGGAACTCACCACAGTGTCATTCCTTGGGTTCCAGGGTTGCTAGCTTGTCTTTTACTCTCTCTTTCACAGCCTTCTTATGTTTGCTTCTTATGTTTTGTGTCCGGGGCTTTTGTACTTCGTGGAAGGAATAGGGAAAGGAACTTTTATTCCATCTTCCCAGAAGTGAAAATCTCGTCTTTGTTTTCGAAAGATGTTTTCATGGGGTATAGAACTCTGTGTTGACATTTTTATTCTAACACCCAAAAGATGTTACTGCATTGTCTTGTGTTGTTTCTGACAAGAAGTCTGTTGTCAGTTTTACCTTTGTTTCTCTGTACATGTTTTTATTACTAACTGCTTTTATGATGCTGTCACTGTTCTCAGCAGTCTGACTGAGTGGTTCTTTGTGTAGTTGTCTCTTGTTTTCTGTTTGGGAAATCCCAAATGATCTGTAAATGTACTGTTTCAAATTTGTGTGGCTTCTAGTCATTAGAAAAAACTTTTATTTTTGTAAATGGAGCACCATTAACCTTTTCTGGTGTATCATTCTGTGAACTTTAACACAGGTACAGGTTCATGCACACCACTACCGCTTTAGGACACAAAACTGTAGAATCACTCTAAAAATCTCCCTTGTGCTCTCTGTACATAGTCATCATTTCCTGAGATATTTGTTCTGTCCCTTCAGACTCCAATTCCATGTCTATTTAGGGACTAACTTGAAGGAGTCCCGCTGCTCACTGATAAGCTTATCTGTTTGTTGTTGTTGTTTTGAGTTTGTGTGTGTATGATTCATTATGGATGATTTCTGTTGCAAAGTCTTCAAGTTCACTGATCTTTTCTCCCCTCTGTCTAATCTATTGTTAATCTCGCCTGGTGTGTTTTTCATCTTGAGATTCTACTTTTCACCTGTAAAATACATTGGCTCTTGGCTCTCCCTAACATGCTCTTGTTCTTTTCTACCTCCTTGAACATGTGATTGATTATGTGTACAAGGTCTTTTTTAACGTCATTGTCTTTGCATCTATTATTTGTGCCATTTCTGGGTCTGTTTCGGTTTATTTTCTCCTTGTTATTGGTCATTCCTGCGTCTTTGCATGTCTTGTGGTCTTTGATTAGAACTTTATGTTTTGGGGTGCTGGAGGGTTTTTTTTTATTCCTATAAATATTTTTGAGCTTTTTTTCTGGGACACAGTTACGTCACTTGGAAATGGTTTGAACCTTTCAAAGCTTTTAATGCTTTGTTAGACAGGTTCTGAGCAGCCTTTAGTTTAAGGCAGAGTTTCTCAATCTCAGCACTATTGATGTTTAGAACCAGATAATGCTTTGTTGTGGGGGCTGGCCTGGGCTTCTTGTAGGATGTTTAGCGGCATTTGTGGCCTCTGCTCACAACATACCAGTAGAACCAGTTAGTCATGAGCTAAGAATGGTTTTCACATTTTTTTAAAGTTGTAAAAAGGAAGAAGAAAAGAAGAAGAATATGCAACAGAGACCCCTGATATGGCCGACAAGACCAGAATATAATATGGAGAGGCTTTCAGCCTCTTGTATGGTGACTTTTTTTTTTTTTTTTTTTACTGTTTGAGACAAATACTAGTATAAGAGAAAACTTATTTTTCCAGTATAAAGAGTAGTTAAGAACACAGGCTTTGAATATGAAGAGAATTTTGAGTCCAGTATGTGTCTTCCACTTAATACTGTTTGACACTGGGCAAAATTTTAACTCTCTGAGCCTCAGTTTCTTCTCTTATAAAACTGAGCCAGTGTATACTTATCACTTGGGTTTGTTAGAGAATTAAATGAGAATGAATGAAAGTATGTAGTTCAAGGTGTGACACACAGTAGCTGTCGTTGTTACTTCACTTCAGGTTTGTGCCCCTTATTTAAAATATTCTGTGATGTCTGTATGAAGTCATATTTTGCTAATTTGGAGGATTATGGTCTTATCTTTCAGGTCATGCAGAAGGATTTTGTATGATGTGTACAATGCAAGCACATATCACTCAGGCACTCAGTAATCCTGGGGATGTTATTAAGCCGATGTTTGTCATTAACGAGATGCGGCGTAAGTATCATCTGTAGTAGTTTATGTTAGTGTTTGTTAGGTAATTGGTCTTAACCGCCTAACTGGTAAAAGGTGAGCTCCTGGTGTATTGTAGAAAACAAACATGTTTTATCATACGTGGGTATGGCTTTAATTGATAACAAATCTTTAGTAAAACATTTAGTATAGAAACACACTTTGAAACCACAGAAGATGACAGTGTAATAAGGTATTCAGTTTAATATAAGCAAATTAATTTTTTTTTTAAAGTAGGCTCCACGCTAGTGCCCCATGCTAGTGCCAGCGTGGGGCTCAAACTCACAACTATGAGATCAAGATCTGAGCTGAGATCAAGAGTCCGACATTAAACTGAGCCACTCAGGCACCCCACAAATTTAAAAATTTTAAAAACTCACTTTGTTAGAGGTGCCTGGGTGGCTCATTCGGTTGAGCGTCTGCCTTTGGCTCGGGTCGTGGTCTTGGAGTCCTGGGATCCAGCCCTGCATCGGGCTCCCTGCTCAGTGGGGAGCCTGCTTCTCCCCCTGCTTGTGCTCACTCTCTCTGTGTCTCTCTCTCTCCATCTCAAGTAAATAAATAAAATCTTCAAAAAAAAAAAAACCTCACTTTGTTCATGAATTCATTGATAAGTTTTACAATGATTTTTTCCGCCAGGTATTTGGATTACTGTGCTGAGTTATACTATAAATATTGTCCCACAGGTTTCTTTAAATAGTTTTGAATTGGTTTTAATTCAGTGAATGAGCATTATGCTATGTATAGCGTTAGGAATTATCAAACTAAAGTTAATTATACTCTTAAAGGAACATTTAAACTCATAACAGCAAATTTGTGGATAAATTTCACTTTTTCTATTTAATTTTTAAATGACTTGAAATTTTTCTTTTGCGTTAAAATGACCCTACTAAGGTACGTGAAATGCCTTAATGCACTTTCTATGTGGTTTTGTAATAAACTTTTACATCATCTTAATTAACTGAGTTAGAAGGTAAAAAATGCGTGCAAATAAAAAAGGAACCCTAACTGTTAATCTGGAATCTAGCAGGGTAATTACAGGGGTGGATAATTATACAGTGACAATCTATAATCCTTTTGCCTAAAAAGCTGCTGAAGATTAAGAGGTGTTCTATTGGCCCTCGGCAGTATTAACAGGCCAGAGGAGACAACGCAAACGTTTTTTAAGCAGTGTTGGATCCTGGCAGAATTTTAGCCAGGGGAAATTTTGTTTGTTTAATTTTGTACATATAAGGAAAGATTAATTATTTTTAAAACTAGACTTTAAGAAAAGGTCATCGCTGCTTGTGTGCACGTATATCTGTGAGCTCATGTAACCCCACACACGTGGCGGGATCATGAGATTGCCATTTTTATAGGCAGAACCGGCAGAATACGGGCAATTTCCTCTGACTCAAGCTAGTATGTATTTCTGTATATTCATGTATAGAAGTTGTTCTATTCATGTTTTATTGTGATATTGTCTATGCTGTTTTTTGTTTGTTTTCAAAGATTTTTATTTGAGAGAGAGAGAGAGCATGAGAGGGGGGAGGGTCAGAGGGAGAAGCAGACTCCCCGCCGAGCAGGGAGCCCGATGTGGGACTCGATCCTGGGACTCCGGGATCATGACCTGAGCGAAGGCAGTCGCTTAACCAACTGAGCCACCCACGCGCCCCGCTGTTGTTTTTTATTATGTCATTTCGTCTTGCAGCCATTTAGTCCATGAGAAGCAAGGCTGCAGAGATGCTGAGCACACAGTGTGTTCTGTGGGTTGTTGAGACAGAACTGAGATGGATTCAGACATTTATGTTTGCTGTGGATTCTCTTAGGGAGATCTAGCACTGAATTTAAGATTGCGCTAACATCACCTTTCAAACAAACATAACGTTTTGAACAAATTTTTGAGACAATACAGCTAAAGTTGAATTTATTCAAGTACAGTTTTACTAACTTCCTGCAGACCTGGAGTCTCTGGGCTCTCAGGAGCTCTAGGCCATGTGCACTTGTAATGGTCTAAAGGGCGTGGTCCTCGCTGTTCTCAGGATAGTGTGTGTTAGTGCTATGTCCTCATAAAATAATTAGCAGATGTATTCAAACCGACAGATGGTCATTAGATAGAATGTCTGGGGGGTACAGCCGGGGCGTATCCCATGTGATGATAAAGCTTTGTCTTAAACTTCACAGGTATAGCTAGGCACTTCCGCTTTGGAAACCAAGAAGATGCCCACGAATTCCTTCAATACACTGTTGATGCTATGCAAAAAGCATGCTTGAATGGCAGCAATAAGTGAGTACAGCAAAGCATTGGTCACTTCTCCCCTTGGCATCGCTGGCTTACTGGAGTTCAGTTTTGCCTTTTACGATGAATGCACAGAGCTCTGTGTTTGCTTCACTTTGACTTTGCACTGCCTCTGCCTCAGGTGATTTCCATCATTTTAAAACGATAGAAAAATTTGAAGGGTGTGCTTACTATAACAATGTGGGTTTAATTACAGATGTCAGGAATTGGGGATTGGTTTTGCCATTACTCAGTTTCTGAGTATCAGCATCCCTTTGCAGATCTAAAACTAACCACTTTTCCTTTCTAGTTGTGCCCAGCATTTTTTCTGCTCTGAAATCTGTGTGTGTTCCCTGAATCTTCCTTAGTCTGGTCAGTTACCAATTCCTGCAGTTTATTCCTTAAAATCTAAATGCAGCCTCAAGAGGAAGATTTCGAGGACGACTAGATACCAAATCCTAACCCACTTGCATTGCCTGAACACACCTGGTCGATCTCCTGTTCTCCTCCCACTGTCGCTGTCAGTGGCTTGCCTCTGCTTGCTTGGATGATGGACCCCAGAGCAGAGAAGAACGCTCTGCGCTCCCTGCCTTCACCAGCCGGTCCACACACCCAGTGTCACAGCCTTGCTGCTTGCTTCTGGGCCAGATTCCTGCCTCAGTGTCAAGTCTCTCTCAGTCCTATCCTATCTCTTTCTACCTCTCCACAGACCCTCACTGTGTTCTGGTCCAGGCAAGATGATTCTCTGGCTGCCATGCATACTGATGTCCTTTTATTTCGTGGCTTCCTATTTGAATTCTTGTTCTTTTATAGATTTTTGTTCTTGTTCTTTTATAGCTTTTAAAATTCGGTCACAGCATGTATAATTATTGTAGAACTCTTGTCTCATATCACTGTTTGTTTTTCAGATTAGACAGACACACCCAGGCTACCACCCTCGTTTGTCAGATATTTGGAGGATACCTAAGATCTAGAGGTAAAGTTTTATTTAAGGTTGATAAAGAGGTACATGCATGTGGTTAAAAAAAGTGCAGTAGGAAAGGGTTAGCAATGGAGAGTGTGTCTCCCTTACCCCGCTCAAAGGCAGCCCCTGTCCCACTTTAGAGTATAGCCTTCCAGTACTTTCCTGTGTACGAGCAGACTGGGGTGTGTTAGATGGATCTCTTTCCTTTTTCTCTTAACATGAGAAGTCTTTTTACGTTTCGGTACATGTAGGTAACAGGGTCTTTCATGGCTAAAGAAGAATTCCATTTATTTGAGTCCCCTAACAATGGATTTTGAGGTTGTTTCTAATTCTTCGGTATTTTTATTACTATTAGTCATTCATGGCACTTTCTTATACAGTGCCTTTATATTCATGTAAAAGTGTCTAAGTAGGATGAGTTCTTAGTAATTAGAATTTCTGCATTAAAGGGTACGTGTGTTTTAAATTCTGATACTCCAGGTCGTCCTTCCAAGAAGTTATACCAGTTCACATTCCACCAACAGCACATGTGGGCCACATTCATGACACTTTGGTTCACACTGTGTGTGGTATTAACACTTTTTGGCCCAATCTGAAAAATGTACTTTGTTTTAATTTTTTATTTTAATATTTTTGTGTTCTGTCATTTCAGTAGTTGATATTGCCATAAGGATTACACTTTGCTTATTCTTTGCGTTTTATTTTCATTTCAGTCAAGTGTTTAAATTGCAAAGGTGTCTCAGATACGTTCGATCCATATCTTGATATAACGTTGGAGATAAAGGTACGTTTGCTAATTGTGGTGGCGAGGTTAGAAAAAGACAGACTTTGTGTAACTTTATCTGTAGTTCATTTATAAACTTAGACTACACTTGCTAGAGAATACGAATTGAAACCGTTCATATGCCGCGACTGTATTCAGAGGGGATAATGTAAGATTTGTAG
Organism: Mirounga angustirostris; assembly: GCF_029215605.1. Taxonomy (NCBI): domain Eukaryota; kingdom Metazoa; phylum Chordata; class Mammalia; order Carnivora; family Phocidae; genus Mirounga; species Mirounga angustirostris. The sequence goes on from NW_026991713.1 coordinate 175,457,532, forward strand.
CAGGGAGCGTACAGACTTTTTCTTGGCCTTTGACTTTTCACTTGATAGATTGTTGTGATAAAACCAGAATTTGATGCCTGCATTAACCCAATTTAGATGATTGTCATTGTTTAGAAACTGTTTTGTTTCTAGCATTTTCTAAGCTCCTATCTTTTGTTAAGCTTTTATTTTTCCAATTACAAATGTAATACATGTTTGGGATAGAAATGAGGAACATTGCAGATGTGTAGAGGGTCCCGTTCCTAAGGATGAACCCTTAACAATTCGATATAAACTGGGGGCGCCTGAGTGGCTCAGTCATTAAGCGTCTGCCTTCGGCTCAGGTCGTGATCCCACGGTCCTGGTCCTGGCTTCGAGCCCCGCATCGGGCTCCCTGCTCCGTGGGAAGCCTGCTTCTCCCTCTCCCACTCCCCCTGCTTGTGTTCCCTCTTTCGCTGTCTCTCTCTCTGTCAAATAAATAAAATAAAAATCTTAAAAAAAAAAAAAAACAATTGGATATAAACTGTTCCAGAACCCATTAGTTACTGCTTCTAAAAATGCGATTACACCTTAGGCCTGTTTAGCCACTTGCCACCTTCCCGTAGTTCTGCTCGGTGGCTTCTTTGTGCACACGGGCCTTGACGGTCGTGAGCGTGAGCACCACCATGCACATGCCCCTTTCCTTGCTGATGGGTGTTTGGTTTGTCTCCAGTTTTATGTTCTTTTGAAAATGCTGCAGCGAGGAACTCTTTACATGTCATTCACTTTGATCTGCATGGTTTTTAACAAGGGGAAAATAATTGGATGGGTACACGTATAAAAGTCAACATCATAATAAAAGAGAAATTTCCTTCTACATAAAAATTCATATTGGCATTTAGACCTTTGAGTCGTCTCTTCTTTCTTCGGTCAGAGGGCAGTGAGAGGGCCCGTGGTGCTGACGCTGTCCTTCTCTTGCAGGCCGCTCAGAGTGTGAACAAGGCACTGGAGCAGTTTGTGAAGCCAGAGCAGCTCGACGGGGAAAACTCTTACAAGTGCAGCAAGTACGAGGGTGTGGTGGCGGGGTGGCTTGCATCGGGGATGGGGGTGTCTCAGGAACTCCCCCCCTGCCCCCCACGAGACCCCCATTAGCTTCTGTGATGTCTGGGAGGACACTGGGTCTCCATGCTCCCGGGGCTGGAGTGCTCAGTGTCTCCGGGTTTACACTCTTGAGAGGCGTGCACCTCTGCCCTGGGGAGGCTCGGTGCCCCGTGACTGGGAGGGTTTGCGGGGGGCGGCCCATGGTAGCTGCTGCGCCTTGTGTGGCCCAGGGGACGCATCTATGGTGAGCAGCGTTTTCATGGACTCCTTATTAGGAGAGGCGGTGATGGAGTGGGGCTCGCTTTCTCCCAGCGCAGTTAAGGCTCTTGCTCTCTCATCTGGTTCTCACCCAGGATTCAGGGTGGTATGGGCTGGAAACCTCTAGTATTGATGATTCATTGCTGTGTTTCCCTGTGAAGTCAAGAGAGCCTCTATTTGAAGAAAGTTCTGTTTCACATGTTTTAGTAAATTTACATTTTAGAATCAGGTACTATGGGTGATCGTTACCAAATACTCATGTCTTGGGGGAAGAAAGCTCCCCACGACCACAGGCACTTTCCTGTTCTAAGCTCCATGGATGGTCACTTTGTTTTGAATTGAGAGAAGTCTGTATTCACCTAATTTTAAAATTATCTATGGTTATGTGGCTTCTCAGAAACTGTCCTAGCTTCCTTTTTTCTTTCATGCTAATTGAGCAATCTCCCCCTGTCATAATTTTAGTGTTTTCACTGTTGGTTGAGAGGGGTCATGTTTTTTAGCTAGTAGCTTTCTTTTAGGTTTAGTGGGAAATGTTTCAGAGAAATAACAAGGGAAAGACTAAAAAATATACATAGAAATCTTAGTCCTTTGTTTCTTTTTATTTCAAGGTGTAAAAAGATGGTTCCAGCTTCAAAGAGGTTCACTATACACAGATCCTCTAATGTTCTTACACTTTCTCTGAAACGTTTTGCAAATTTTACTGGTGGGAAAATTGCTAAGGTAGGTTGATAATAACCTTTTATGTTGTCTCTCTCAAGACTTATGCGTCAGTAACTATCAGGGGTTATAAACGACCTAATTGAACAGTTTGTTACCTGAGTTCCTAAGTTCTTCTAGTACTTATTGGGGGAAAATACGTCAGAGCATTGAGCTAGCAGTAATGTGTTACGTGTGTTCGTGAGTGTAGTCTCTCTCTCCTTCAGCTGGTTAGACTTTCTGATGATAAAACTGGTAACTGTGATCTGCACTTGGGCCTCATGGTCAGGGAAAGTGGGGAGATACAGGGAGAGCTGGTGTCGTTTGAAATCCGAAGAGGACGCCCCTGCTGGATCTCACACTCTTTCGTCAGCGTTGGTTTTCCTGTTTGTTGAGGTTTTCTGAGGGTAGCACACTGAATTTTCATATTCTCTTTCCACTTCCTGAAGGCTGGAAGTATCAGAAATGAGTAGTATGCAAGAGATCTAAACAATCCCTTCCCAAAGAAGTAAAACTGAGTGAGGCCGAAGTGCAGAATTAGCGTTCCATTGTGTCCTGTGGCGAACTCAGAAGGTTCACTTAACGTAGAGCCTTGCTTGCTTCAAGGAAATCAGGAATACAGTGGGAGTGCGCTAAGTATCTGTGAGTTCAGGGTGGCTCCAGGCCGATCGGGTCTTTTGAAATGTGGTTCAGTGTGTTCGGTTTCTGCTGGAACATCTGAGGGCACGAAGTCCTGCGCTTGGGTCTCCACGAGGATATGCGGAATGGTCTGGGCCTTCAGAAGTGACATTCCTTGATCCTCTTTCCATTTCTGTTTAGGATGTGAAATATCCTGAATACCTTGACATTCGACCATACATGTCTCAACCGAACGGAGAACCGATCATCTATGTTCTGTACGCGGTGCTGGTACACACCGGCTTTAACTGCCACGCCGGCCATTACTTCTGCTACATCAAAGTAAGCCGTGCAGGTGTTGGTGCCTGTTTGTAAGGTAGCCTCTAAGGAGCACTGGTGCTCCTGGGGGGCAAGGTGGGACTTCTGCAGTGAAAATATGAAAGCCCGTTTTTCTTACATTTCTCTTGATTGGTGTTCTCTCTTTGTCTAATTATACCTAATTTCTCTTTTGTTGGCTTTCTTTTGCAGGCTAGCAATGGTCTCTGGTACCAGATGAATGACTCCATCGTGTCTACCAGTGATATTAGATCGGTACTCAGTCAACAAGCTTATGTTCTCTTTTATATCAGGTATCGTCAGGAAAACAGATTTCACCTTTTCTGTTACGTCATTTCTCTTCATCTCAACATACTTAAATTCAGTATTCGGTTATTTCTGAAGCAGCAGCTTAATGATGCCAACAGAGGAAGGGAGGTAGTTTGGGTAGGGATTAGGAGTTGGATTAGCTTCCAGCTCCTTGGCAAGTTGATAATGAAGCATGCAGAGTAAGCGCGTGGTGATGGCAGAGGGCAGGCTGCTGGTGGCAGCACGGGGGGGGGCTGGGGGAGGGGGAGGCCTCGGGAAGGGGCCTCTGAGGACCTGGGTGTGGTCACCTGTCAACCGCTGAGCACAGGCAGCCAGTCACCTTCCTGGGCCCATTTGCCTCCTGTTGCTGCTGCGTGTTCCAACTCACTACTTCCATTTCTGGAAATGTGTGGTCTGAGAAAAAGTCTGACGCGTGCTTCCAAGGTATTCATTTATAGTAGCTGAAAACTAAGAACATTCTAAGATTTCCGGGGCGTCTGGGTGGCTCAGTCGTTGGGCGTCTGCCTTCGGCTCAGGTCACGGTCCCAGGGTCCTGGGATCGAGCCCCACATCGGGCTCCCTGCTCGGCGGGGGGCCTGCTTCCACCTCTCCCTCTGCCCCTCCCCCCTGCTCGTGCTCGCTCGCTCGCTCTGTCTCTCTGTCAAAATCTTTAAAAAAAAAAAAAAATCCTAAAATTTCCAATATTAGCAGAATGAGCATGTAAATTGTAGCATGTCCATGTGATGGACTATTACACAGCTGTTAAAAATGATTTTTATGATGCCTTTTACCCCCCAAATGATACAAGAAAGTGCTCTTGTATCATTGTATCCGTATATCCTGTATATGTGGAGAAAACGCAGTTTGAAACCTTTTACGCTGGAATTGAAAAAAAACAGTACAGGCTGAAGCCTGGAGGATGTTCCAATAAATCTGAATGGTAGACGCCTCTCGTGGGTGAGACGAGGCACCGTATTTGTGTTTCTGACTTCTGGGTACGGCCTTCCTCTAGCGGCATGTACTTAAAATTAGAGAAATAGAAACAAACAGAAAGGAAGAATTGCTTTCCGGTGGTGGCATCTCCGGAACACACAATCACAAATGCCACCTGCATGGTTGTCTTTCTTGTCTCCCTGTCGGAGCAGCTGTGCCCCCAACCTAGACCCAGAGGGGTCCTCTGCGGACGTAGCTCTGTGCACCGCAGCTTCTCAGTCTGCAATGACTCTCTTCTAAGGACGTGCCGTATGAAGCCCTGAGCGCTGTCCCTCTCTGTCCCTAGGTCCCACGATGTGAAAAATGGAGGTGAACTCACTCATCCCACTCACAGCCCCGGCCAGTCCTCGCCCCGACCCGTGATCAGCCAGCGCGTTGTCAACAACAAACAGGCTGCGTCAGGCTTTATCGGACCACAGCTCCCCTCTCACGTGATAAAGGTAACATTCCAGAGGTAGGATGCAACCTCTGTGCTAACTTGGGTATTGTTCAAAGCCTCTGGGTCACACTGCGGTAGCTGCTGTGTCCTCGTACGACTGCGTTTCTTGTCAAGAAAGTTTATTCAAGCCAATAATTATAAAGTAAATAATAATCTCAGAGTGTGAATGTAATGAACAAGAAGAAAGTCTTGGTATAGGTATATTTAAACGCTAGAGATTTTATTTTATTCTATTTATTAAGATTTTATTTGAGAGACGGAGTGAGCGAGAGATAGAGCACATGAGCAGAGGGAGAGGGAGAAGCAGGCTCTCTGCTGAGCAGGGAGCCCGATGCGGGACTCGATCCCAGGACCCTGGGACCATGACCTGAGCCAAAGGCAGACGCTTAACTGACTGAGCCACCCAGGCGCCCCTAAAAGCTAGAGATTTTAGCTCTCACTTTGGACTTCCGTTCAGAGTGGACTAAATATTTGGGGATTCTTGATGAATACTAGCAACAAGAAAGTGACTCACAAAAAGCATATTTTCAGTGTGTCCATGTAGCCCTTTCAGTAGTGTGATGTGTCCTGTCTGCCATCCAGCGGGTCAGACGCACCCCCTGCTGGCCTCTCCGGGAGAGTTGGTGGAATGGCTGGGTCACGTGACACGCAGGGCTTCAGGAGGGAAGGCCGGACATGCGCTGGCCTTATGCAGCGATTATGGACAGCCTGTCCGTGTGTGGAAGCAGCCCGCCCCCTGTACCACGGGGCTGTAACAGCCTTTCCGCTCGAGTGTGATTTGTTTGGAATCAGCAGATGGTCTGTTGTGTGCTGTTCTTTATGGACATTGGACAGTGTTTGGGTTCTGGCTGGAATCAGAAATCGAATGCCTCTGGGAGCCGGGCAGGTAATGGGCTCCTGCGCTGGGCTCTGCTTAACAGTAACATCAGGACCCTGGCCCGCTGGAGAGCATGTGCCCTGTGTGGAGGCGCGGCTAAGACTGATTTTTTCAAGGTTTTTTGTTTTTTGTTTTCATGTGAAACCTTCTAGTGTTAAGACAGCAAGCAACTGATTGAGGTATTCAAGAGAACTGTGAAGGCCGTGCAGAACCCCTCTGTGAATGAGATCTCACCCACGGCCACCAGTTTGCCCCTGTAGGATAGAGCAGCAGGGGTGGAGTCTGGAGCAGAACAGTTCACGAGTAGGATTCGGAGGGGACGTGGAGGGAGGGGACGGCGCCCAGAGCAGCTCCCTGCGTCTGCCCGTGCCCCCTGGCTCCCTGGCTCCTGGCTCCCCTGGCCAGTGGTCATTCCCCACTAGCTGGCACTTCCTTCCGCCTGTAGAGCAGCAGGCTTCCAAGAAACCCAGCCAAGGAAAACATACATGACTCTGTGCGCAAGGGGCCTGTTCATTTCTGTCGGACAGAAACAGAAAGAATTTGGGCTGGGGTTTGTTCTCGGACAGAAATAGTTGTTGATTACTTACCAGAAAACACGGGCCCATGAAAGGTTTATGGTGGTCAGGGGCAGACAGGAGGAGGAGGTGTTTCTGGGTGTGGGAAACCTGATATTCCAAAAAAGAAAAAGATGAGCAAAATGGGAAGGGCCCCCAGCCAGAGTGGATTCTTTGTGACCGTTCCTGGGGCTCTCACCAGCTGGGGTCTTCTTTCTTCCAGAACCCACCTCACTTAAATGGGACCGGGCCATTGAAAGAAGCACCAAGCAGTTCCATGTCGAGTCCTAGTGGAAATTCCAGTGTCAGCCGGGCTGGTTCTGTTAATGCTTCGACTTCTGTTCAAAACTGGTCCGTCAACAGGCCCTCAGTGATTCCAGAACATCCCAAGAAACAAAAAATCACGATCAGTATTCACAACAAGTTACCTGTTCGCCAAGGCCAGTCTCAGCCTAACCTTCACAGCGGTTCTTTGGAGAACCCAGCCAAGCCTGTTCCCTCTTCTACCGTTACCAATTCTTCTGCAATACAGTCTACCTCGAGCGCACCTACAACGGCAGTTTCTAGTAAAGTCACAAAGCAGATGACCCCGAGCGAGTCCTGTTCCAAGCCGGTGATGAACGGCAAGTCCAAGCTGAACTCCAGTGTCCTGGTGCCCTATGGCGCCGAGTCGTCCGAAGAGTCTGACGAGGAGGCGAAGGGCCTAGGCAAGGAGAATGGTCTCGGTACGATCGAGAGCTCGAACTCTTCTGTGCAGGATGCAGAAGATGACGAGGCCTCTCCGCTCGAGCTTCACGAGCCCCTTGCTCTAAATGGTGCTGACAGTATGGACAGCGACCTGAAGGAAAACGGTCTGTCTTGTGATGGTGCCAGTTGCCAAGTCCCGCCTGCTCTACCCGCAGAAAATCCCTTTGCTAAGGTGAATGGCCTGCCCGGAAAGGTGAGCGTGTTGGGTGGCCCCGGAGGGTGGGGGCGGGCTGTGCTTGACTCTCACGTACAGCCGCTCGCTGGCTGGAGATCAGGGGGTGCCCGGTGGCAGCAAGAATGGAAACACTTTGTTTTTTATTGCAGTTGATGCCCGCTCCTCTGCCGCCTCCCCCAGAAGACAAAATCTTAGAGACTTGCAAACTCAGCAACAAAGGGAAAGGCTCGACAGAAGAAACCAGGTAAGACGGCGACAGGAAAGGACACTATGACCGTGTCCATGCACACGCCGCTGCTTTAATACTGTGCATGTCTCATCGTGGACCTTTTGAACCCTGGAATGATTCTGTGGCACCCTTCCGAATCTGACACCTAGCTTTCCAGTGACAAACGTGAAGACTCCCAAGGTTGTAGGGCAGGGCTTCTCGGCTCCATCGAGTTGCAAGTATCTTGTTCTGCTTCTTCTAGAATCCTGAAATTGCATTCATAGATAAGACAGTCTTCCTCCACATTGAATGCTTTGTTTTGCTTTTTTAAATCGGTACATTGCCTGAGTGTAATGTAATGGGAACGAAAGACTGGAACATACCACGCGGTGGTGTTTCGGTTTGCACACATCCAGGCGGCCCCGCAAGTGCACACCGCCCCGCGCAGGTTTGCTGTGAGCCTCGCTGCGTGGGACGTGGCCTGGTGTCCAGAGCGCAGTCCCACGCACACATTTCACCATCAGGGGTGTGACGTCCTCATGGGGGACAACTTTTGGTGACATTCTGGTCGTCTCTGGATTCACGCAGTAGTTGTATTCCTGGAACATGTCACGTCCATGAAAACTGCCAGTAATCTGGCTGGGGTGTTGGCCCACGTGGACGTGGGACTTCACTTACTCCCTGCATGGCCCTGCCCGCTTGTGCTAGTGGGGCTCCCCCATCTCTGTGACAGCCTGGAATGCACCCCACACTTCAGAATGGCCCCTGGCAGGGAGCTGCCCTTCCTGAAGGTTTAATTACTAAAATGGAGTGGAGTCAATCTGTAGGCAAAGAACGCTCCTTTCAGTTTACCTTCAAGAGGGGACGGCGTGAACCCTCAGTGGCTTCCTTCCCTAGTCTAGCTTAGTTTGTCCTCATATGTCGTGTGCGTGAGGATTACCGTAGACGGTTGTTAACCAAAGACAGTTTTGTAGACTGAACCATGCGTGTACCGTAGCCCAGTGGGTGCTGCTCTCTTACGTGCCGGCTTGGGAATCCCACGGCCTCGCGCGAGGTGACTTGTCTGTACGGATCTCATCTGTGCTCTCCCCCCCCCCCCCCCAGGTATTTTCCCACTAAAATGTGGGGCCCCTGGAGGGTTGCTGTTGTTTGCTGGCAGCTTTCATTGACCTCGAGCGTAGCTCGGGGGCCCCGTAGCAGCCAAGGGCAGACAGAGTTCGTGTCCCACAGGAAGGTGTTATGAAGCCTCACCGCTTCCTCCAGTTTACAAGTTCCATGGAGCTGTGGGCTCTGTTTGGAGGCAGGGCCTCTACCTCGGAGGCTCGGGAGAAACGCAGAGGAAAAGTTAAGAGCCTTCGGTCACCCTTTGACTTTTCTGATTATTCACAGCTACTAAAAATTAGAAGTATATCTGAAAACAGAAGGAGCCTAGAACTGCAGGATTATTGTAGCAGAGAAACGGGAGAGTAGATAAGCCCGATAGAGGATTTCATGTTTTTATTTAGTGAGGGAAAGAGAACACTTGAAGTTTCCAAAAATGATAAGCCCCATATCGGGCTGCAGCCAGATACGTTAAAGGCACAGGTTATTTAGTAAAGAACGTTTTGAAGTTTTTGTCCCTGTGAGCCATAAAGCAATGAAGCCAGGGACTAATTTATTGATTTCTTTGTTTTGATGGGGCTGCAGCGCGCCTGGAACAGAGGACGGTCCTGCGGAGGATCCCGGCGCAGAGCGGGAGGCCGGCAGTCCGTCTCCCGAGTCCCGTGAGAAACTGGAGACCCTCACGAGCCTTAGCAGCAAGTTAAAGAAGGCTTTGCCACCCTTAGACCCCAGCATCAAATCTACCAAAGAAGAAGTCTCAGAAAACGTTTTAGCAAAACCCGAGGAGTCTTTGCCCAGTGCCGACACTCTTCACAGCAGTACTAAGAACACCACGGGGGATGATGGGCTCCCTAAACTGTGTGGCCCCGGGGGTTTAACAGGTGACAAGAGCAGACCGCCCCAGGCCGTACCGGGGGTGGTGGTAGAGAGCCCACGGGCCTCAGCCGCAGTGGACACAGCGGGGAGTTCAAGCCCAAGTCCCCCCGTACGCTCCGAGGGTGCCTGTGAGCACGAACTCTTAGTCTACATCAGTCGAGACGCGTGCACGGACTTGGAGGACCGTCCTCGGAGCACAGGTGCGGCTGCGGAGGCCTCGCCCTCTCCTCAAGTAGACAAGGTCACAGAACATCATTCAGAAGGGGGCCCCGAACAAAGTAACGGGGAGAAATGTGAAGAAAATAAGGTAGGACAAAAAGTTCCAGATCATTCTCCAGTTAAGGAAAAAATCAGCATCCTCAGAAAAGTCGATCGAGGGCATTACCGCACCCGGAGAGACCGTTCCTCGAGCGGGGAGCGCGCGAGGGAGAGCAGGAGCCGGACCGGGGAGCGCTGCCACGGGAAGCGGCGCTCCTCCGTGCGGGAGCGGGCCAGGCGGGAGCGCCCCAGGACGGAGCACTGCGGCGGGGGCCCGCACCCCCCCGGCCGCAGCGAGAGGCTCAGCCCCGGCGAGCCCCGCTCCCTGGGCAGGTACGGCCACCGGCACTCCCGCAGCAGAGGCGGGTCGGACCAGGAGTGGGGCCGGTACCCGCACTCGGAGAGCGAGCACTCCTGGGGCCGGGAGAAGTACTACCCGGACAGGCCGCGGTGGGACAAATGCAGGTATTACCACGACAGGTACGCCCCGTACGCGGCCAGGGAGGCGCGCGAGTGGAAGCCCTTCCACGGCGCCCGCGACTACGCCAAGGCGGGCCCGTCCGGCGGCCGGCCCTGCAGGGACTACTATAGGGGCAGGAAGGGCTACGAGCTGCTCGCCAAGGGCCGGGACCGGCATCGCTTCGGCAGCCCCCGGGCGGGCCCGCCCCACGCCCTCCTCCCGTACCCCGAGAAGTACCCCCACGAGAAAATTGCACTTGTAGCCGAAGACACCAATTGTAACCTCGCCGATCGGTTTCACGAACACGAGAACGCCAAGTCCCGGAAACGGAGATACGACAGCATGGAGAACAGCGACGGTCATGTCGAGAAGAAGGCCTGGAGGAGCTTCCAGAAGGATCCCTTGGAAGAGCCTAAAGTGAAGAAGCACAAAAAATCAAAGAAGAAAAAGAAATCCAAAGACAAACACCGAGGCCACGATTCCAGGTGAGGATGAGGCCGTGGGCGCGGCATCGGGAGAGGTCTGGTTGCGGTTCCGTCCACGGGAGCCCGGCCTGGCCCCACGCACCGGGCTGGCTCCGGCGGTGGAGGCTGGAGTCCTGTGGTCTGCTCGGCGGGGCCTGAGCTTCCACCACGGTAGATTTCTGGACCCCAGCTCCGTGCTGACGCTCTTACTTCGCAGTTTTATAGTGTCTCCAAACCTCCCTTTTCGAAACGATGCTGCTATTTTTGGTCCGTGCTTTAGGATAATCTGTGGGAGTAAGCATGCCATGGTCTGTGCCTGAGAACTTGGGTCTTGGGCTGCGTAACTGGTGTTCATACTCTCACTCGTCACATGTAGTTATGTTTTCATACCTGTTCACGTTTTCTTGCGCCTCAGGGACCACCCGGCGGGCAGGCACAGGGAGGCCACCGTCCGTCCCTTTGCTGTTGGCCTGCCGGCTGCCAGCGCAAATCAGAGACGACCACTTGACCACTCGTTGCCTCAGCTTTGTTTCTCTGGCTCCATTTCCCAGTTTAAAATCTAGTGGGGAAGTTTGTTTTTGTCTTTCTAAAAAGCTAAATTGGGCAGAGATTGATTGTCTTGAAAAGGACTTCTCCATGATGAGATGCATGACACCTGACGTCTCTTGAGATAGAAACCCTGGGGAAAGGTTACCAAAAGCTGTAGGGACAGACATGGTTACCTGAGGGACAACCTCCTTCCCTCCTGTGTGTCTGAAGCTTCTGGTGAAAGCATTTTGTCCCTTGGCCACTCGTTCCAGGAAAAGGTAGTGAAATTCTTCCTCTGGACTTGAGGCCAGCAGCCTTTGCTCCGGAGCAGAGCTCCAGGCAGCTGTGGGGGCGGGGGGGGGGGTGCCCCAAGCGGGCGAACTCATACCCCGGACCCCAACACTTCCTACGATGAGCCCGGTGCGTTTGTGCTCAGGGGGGTCCTCACCGCTGTGTGCGTGCTGAGTGTCTGCCGTGGGGGTGAGAGCCGAGGACCAGCCGCTCGGAGGCGAGTTTGGTTTGTTGGTGGTTTGAGTTCTGGTTTCTTCCTCTGCAGGCGTCAGCAGGACTCCGATCTGTCAGTAGCGTACTCCGACGCTGATCTCCACAGACACAAAAAGAAGAAGAAGAAAAAGAAGAGGCACTCCAGGAGATCCGAGGACTTGGTTAAAGACTCAGAACCGCACCTGCCCAAGGCCGCCAGCCATGAGACTGTTGACCGTTTCCGGAGAACTGACGGCGCTTTCCCCCTCACCGACGGCCTGCCTCTGGAAGGTGTTGGGCCTTTCCGTGAGAAGAGAAAACACTTAAGGATGGGAAGCAGGGATGACAGGTGTCCTCTGTCTGAGTGTGGCCAGGGTAAGAGGAGATACTTGGAATTAAGAATATAGAAACGATTTCTTGTTAACACAGGGGAAGAAACCCTCAAATGGCGTAAAAGGGTTTGGCTCCAGCAGGAGCCCGTGCGCCCTGTCCGCTCCAGCCTCGGCCCCCAGGCGGAGCGCGGGCAGCTGCGGGACTGACCCTTAGCGTGTGCAGGGACCTCGGTGACCCGGACCTGGGTGCGGCGGAGCCTCGGTAGTGAGACCTCTGGAGTCTGGGGCTCTGGGCGTGTGTGTGTCTCATGAAGGACCAGGGCTTTTGTTCTTAAGCCATTTCTGATAGAAATATTTTCACCGTGTGTGCTTTCCCTCCTGAGTCTGCAAACCTCTAGCATTCGGAGTATAAGCTGAAACTCTGTTTGGGGTACGTCTGCTCTCACCCCCTAACAGAGTCGAGGCCTTGCAGGCGCCTGTATTATGGGGCCCAGGCTCCCGCCAAGCAAATCCCTCCAGGCTTGGCGGGGGGGAGGGGGGTGGTTTGGATTCTTCCCCACTTTGCACCACTGTCTACCGATGTCGTTTCACAGCCCTTTCTGCTCTGACTGCACCTAAAGCAGCTCCTCTCTGTATGCAGCTTACATCTGTGCCGCCCATCTCCGCGGGGCCTGCCGGTTCAGAGGGGCTTTGTGGGTTTTAAATGGCTGGCAAAGTCCAAAGGAGAAGATGTCTCTGCATGTGGGACACGCCTGTGTCCGGAGCTGTGCTTGGGGCGAGCTCAGCCCGCTCAGTTACGTGTCACCACGCTGGCCCTGAGCAGGCGCTGCCGAGAGCCCGGACGGCCCCAGAGTGGAACAGGGTTGTCCTCCGGCTTTTTTTTTTTTTTTTTTTTTTAAGATTTTATTTATTTGAGAGAGAGAGAATGAGAAAGAAAGAACACATGAGAGGGGATAGGGTCAGAGGACGAAGCAGACTCCCTGCCGAGCAGGGAGCCCGATGCGGGGCTCGATCCCGGGACTCCAGGACCATGACCTGAGCTGAAGGCAGTCGCTTAACCGACTGAGCCCCCCAGGCGCCCATCCTCTGACCTTTTGTACGAGAAGCTCACCTGGCCCTGCCCTAGATGCCTGAGGTGCGCTCTCGTGCCCTTGATGCGGCTTCGTGGTTGCGCAGAGGCCCTTTGTGTCGGGAACTTGTTGGGGGCAGACCAGTCGGTGTGGCTGTGGACGGAGGAGGGACAGGAGGGCCCTGAGCGTTGGCGTTAGGGAAGCAGACACCGTGAGGGAGGCCCTGTCCCAGCAGGAGGGGCCGTGCGGTGTGACGTGCCGTGGGGAGCCCGGGTGGCACGGGGCAGAGGACAAGAGTGGCCGTGGCCGGCAAGAAAGTGATGCTGGGCTGTTGTCTGCTCTGGGTTTTTTAAAGATATTAAACATATGAATCTTCAGACTGGTTTCCCATGAGCATTTTGGTGATTTGGGGAAGGGCTTGGCTTGGTGAGGATCGAGTCCTTTCTACCTCTCCTTGGTGCTTGAGAGGGAGGAGTGGGCGGCATCTGAGGGGATTCTGCTTTGTTGCCAGAATCTTCCCCTCCCGGCTTCAGGTCTCGGAAGGACCACCCTCAGAGGCTACGGGCGCACAGTGGAGGGCAGCTCCCCCCCAGAGATGGCCCTGGAGGGAAAGCAGGCTGAGTGGGAACCTCGCCAGTTGGCATTTGGGGGCCCAGACGTGTGTCTCTCGGGGCTGCGGTCAGGCTTTGTTGAGTGGTGGCCGTTTCTGTCCTGTCCGATGGCCCTCGATGGCCGATGTGCAGCCGGTGCTTCCGCGGAGAGCGGACTGAGGAACCCGTGTGCCTGTCCCCTCCTGTCCTCGGGGACGGGGGCCACCTGCTTGGGCTTGCGTGCCAAGCAGCCCTGTCCTCTGGCCGAGGATGCCAGGCCCCTGTGCCTGCCTGCCACGTGTGCCCCGTGTCTGCCACCTGGACCACTCGCCTCTCAGCCTCCTGTCCCCCGGCCGCATGGAACTCTCGGTTCAGTGTCTTTGGCCTGAGGTCTGGTCTGTCCTGCTGTTGAACTGCTGAGGCGTTTGATGGGCTGAGAGCGGACTGTTCCCGCAGGGTGAGGCTTTCCCTGCATGGCAGGTGTCGCATGGAGTCTTGTTTCCAGGAAGACGCTTGGGGAGCGCGCCTCGGGGCAGGGACTGCTTGCTCACCCACCGCGAGCACCCGGCCCACAGCGGCTTCTATGTGTGATCACTCGTGCCCACAGCGCAGGCACGAAGGGTTCTGCAAAACCATCATTAAAATCTCTTTCCTGATTCTTTGCTTTCTAGGTGATTGAAAACTTGGCCTCAAAACAAAAAACTGACTAGTTATGGTAAGCAGTTTTCCTGTCTGTCTGTTTCGTACTTGTTTGTAGAGGCACCGCGGGGACACAGACAAGGAGTTTGGGGCGTCGGGCTTAGAGGCGGTGCTGCGGGGAGCAGGCGCGGGAGGCTCCCCCGCGAGGGTAGCGGACTCCTCTGCCCCCCAGGCCAAGCGCCGGAGCTGTGCTTAGACCCCTCTTCCTTGGGTCTGGCTCTGGGACGGGGCGTCCCTTACTTGAGCCGGGGCCACCCTGCCCCCTGCTCCCTCCTCCTCCCCCCCCTTCTGGTGAGAAAGTGAGGGAAAGCCGAAGGCGCCAGGGCCAGGATGGAACCGAACGAACGAGAAGCTCCTTTCCTCCACCCAGACCTACCCGACTGGCCTCGGCCAGGAGCCCCTGGCAGCCCCCTTCCCACACACGGCCCCGGGTCCCCGCGCTGGGGGAACACGGGGTTCGCGGCGGCGTGCAGGGCGTGCAGACCGAGAGCGCCCGCCGACCGCCGACAGAGAGGACGCGGGGAACGCGGTGTGGGTGCCTTAGGACAGATGCCGACTTTGACAGTGTCCAGTGACTACCGGCATTTGACTCAGTGGCCCCGGGGGCTAGCGCTTCTTGTCTGTGGCCCGCACTTGCTGAGGTGCCCTGTCGCTCTTGAAGGCGCCCGTGTCCGCTGTGGGACTCGTAGGCAGCAGGGGGGATTTGAAGTGGATTTCCCCGATCGTCTTCGGCAGATTAACGTGCAGCCAACTAACCTGCTTTCTCGGTGTCTTAAGGAAAAGACCTAAGCCTAAGTAGGGCATTAGACTCCGACTGTCTAGCGAAAGGGAGTTGCAGGCCTGAGCCGACTGGCAGCGGCGCGCGCCCAGCAGGTGGCTCCCTCCGCACGTCCGGCCCCGAGCAGCCCCCTTCCCTCCCCGCCCTTCTGGAAGGCAGAGCGACGGCCGTAGGGACGAGGAGCTTGCCCCCCAAGGCCTGGCGGAGCTGTGCCAGGAAGCCCACGCTTGAGCTGTCGGTGTCAGGGACGGCCAGGCCCCCAGGCCCCGGCCTCGGGAGGTACTAACGGCTGCCGCTTGCTGCCTCTTGTCTTTCAGATTCAGCGTGTTCGACAGAAGCCATCCCCAACCCAGCTTAAATTATCAATCTAGAAAATAACTTGGTTCAAATCCGCGTGGTGCTTCTTTAGTAAATCCTGTACAGATTTTACCATGGAGAACTTTTTTTTAGTTTTTACCTTTTCTTAATTACCCTTATTCCAAATGGACGAACACTTTCTACAACTGCTGACCATTGTAAAACACCGTGTACATAAATCCCACGGACAGTGACGCCCTGGACTGGAACATCTCAAATGCTGCTTAATCAGACTCAGGTGGACCGCTCGCATTCCATGGAAAGCTCCTCCAAGTTAGACATCCGGTGCCAGACCAGCCGGGAAACCATGGAATTATTAAAAGTACAAACTGACAGTGTGTATATTTAATTTAAAGACTTATTTAAAGATTCACGAGCTCTCAACTAGACTTGAGAGCAGTCTGTTTTCTGTAATGTCTGATACTAGAAACTAATTTGCTTCATATTTTAGTTGTATTCAAGATTTGAAAATGTATTTTATAGACAAGTTCTGTTTTTGAACTTTGTGGAACTATTCCAATCAATTTACCAGTTATGATGAGTATTTACATTATGAATGTATAATCCAAACATTATTTGTAAAGCCTACAGTATGTTTTTATTACTTAACACTTTTTTATACAGTGTCTCTTGTCTTGACTATGATATTGGAGTCTGAGTTGTCAGCTTGGTCCCTTAAAGTTTCTAGTTACAGACAAAATCATACTGTGATTTTATTTTTAATATGGATATGCTATCAAACTGTGATACACTTATAATTCACTGGTCCTGCATCAGGAGATGGAGTGGGGAAAACTGTATTTAATACAGTTTGTATCTGAATAATCTGTATGGTTTATACAGTTTGTGTTGTTCAGAGATGTCTAAAGTTTGATCTTTGTTTTTTTAAAGATTAAAAAAGCACTTGCCCCACTGTAAATATACAGCATGTAAAATTTATATAGTATATAAATGGCAGCAAATTAAACATTTTGTGTCTTACATCTTTACTGCTGTTTCCCCCCTTTGCTTACCAGACCCTTCTCACCACCTTCTTGCTGCTGCCTTCACGGTCTTAGACTCCTCTGAAGCCCAAGCCCGGGATGAGGAAGGGACAGGGAGCAAGTTCCTGGACCCGACGATCTATTTTAAAGAACCAGGTCCTAGGTAGTATTCTTTGAACAATGCATTTTTTATTCTGTGGACACGGTATTTGCAATTTGATGGCCATACACCTTCCAATTTTGCTATTCATTTTACAACAAAGTATCGATAGATAATAAGGTATTTCTTCATGCAACTTGTGGGAGTATATACATTGAATAACAAACACTCCAGAAATCTCTCTGTACATTATTTACATATTAACTATATTTACTGTAAATAGAAATGTCTAAGAAAAAATAAGAAAATGTGAAATCACAACGTGTGGTTTCGGGTCTACAACAGACCTAACTTCTCAGCAAAGCACATCTATGTAGATAATATGCATTTTAACTTTTAAAAATATGCATTGCTTTATATGAAGCACTAAATGCTGCTTCATCTATAAATAGCTCCTATTTTGATTCGGTTTGGTACCACTTTAAACTGTTGAAGGTTGCTCCGTAGTCCTGAAGACACTGTTGCTTGCCTGGGTCCAGGGTCATCCAGTTCAACCTCAAGTGTTAACCGAGGCTGGGGGGCCGCGGCCGTCCGCCCGGCGCACGCCCTCCACCGCCTCCTGCCCTTGGCCTCTGGAGGAGAGCTTGTCTTTGGCCAGAGTTGGGACTAAATTCCAGCACTGCGCGCGGACGTGGGGGTGGCGGGGGGGGGGGGGGAGGAGGAACACGGCCCCCTGGAGGTTCGGCCGGCGGCCGGGGGGCCCACACAGCCCCCCTGCCCTGCCGGGCATCGCGGACTCGCAAGTCGGTGCGTTAAACTGTCACAACAAAACCCGGGATTCGAGGACCTCCCCTAACGCGGACGGCAGGTGCCCACCTGCCCCGCGTCCGAGCACCGCGGCCTCGGCCGGGTAGGCTCGCGGGGCATCAGCCCGACGGGCCGCGCCTTCACAGGCGCCCAAGGGAGCCCTCCCACGGGGCTTCCCTCCAGCTCGTTCTCCCGCCCCCACCGCGGCCAAGGCCCAGCGAGAGAGGCCTGCCTCCCCGGGGCCCACTTGGGGCCGACACCCGGGGACGGGCTCCCCGTGCGCGCTACGGCCACTGTGGCCGGCGCCGTCTGCTCACGAGGACTGGAGGCCGGAGCCGCGCACTTCGAGAACGCCGACGGGCCTGTCTCAAAAACCCAAGTTTCGAATTTGAGGTATCGGTACAGTAACAAAGCCTACGAGCTTGGGAATGAAACCAAGAAGTCCGTTTGATGCAGGTCAGAGGGCCCCGGGCTCGGACGCTCGGCCTCTAGCGCCTAAGCTCCGTCCAGGGCAGCGGTGCCAGGCCAGCGGCCCGTTCCCGCGCCACGGCAGCTCACAGGCACAGTCCCTCGCACTGAACGTCCCCAACGGGGGCCGACGGCCCGAGGTCCGCCGTCCGGGACTTCCATCCTGCGCGGGCCGCGCGGGCCGCCGAGGGGCGCAGAGGCGGGGCGGGGCGGGGCGGGGCGGGGCGGGGCCCACGCGGCGGGGCGGGGGCGGGGCCCGGGGCGGGGGCGGGGCCGCAGCACCCCAGCCTCGCCGCGCGGCGGCCCCGTCCTGCGCGGAGACCCATCCTCCCTCCGGCAGACGGCCTGAGCACCTACTACTAGGTCAACAGCACCCCGACGGCCGCCTGACCGGGGGCTCCCCAAGTTCCGCCGCCAGCTGTGTGGGGGGTTTTGCACTATTTACAGGAAACCCTAAGCGCCCCCAGCCTCCGACCCGCAGCGTGCGCTCTCCCTGCTCCTGGCCAGAGGGTCAGTCTCTGAAAACACGGGACGGGAGTCGTTCTGGCTACTTGGCTACACGTTACCTCAAGAGATCGGGTCCGATTGTCACCAGGTCAGTAAAAAGCATCGGTCTTGCCGACAGGTTTTAAGCGGCGCAGACTGGTCGGGAGCTGGTCGGAACCACGGTTCCGGTGAACCACGTGGAACTGCGGGGGGCGGGGCCACACAGGCCAGCAGCTGCCGTTTCCTGGGGCTCAGCACACAGACCGAGCCGGCGCCGGGCCGCAGTGACCAGAGAAACGCCCAGAACCATCCCCTGTAACGACCCGCCCCTCTCGAAGGCGATCCGAGCGGAAGAGCAGCCCGCACACCCGGCCCGGCCCGGCCCGGCCCGGCCCCGGCGGGCTGCGCGCGTCGTGCAGACGGACTCCTCCTTCAGTGCCCGGTGTCTGCTGTGCAACCAGGAGTGAGATTTATAGCTGCCGTTCTAGAAATACTACTGCTACAAAGTATCTTCCGTTATAATTTCAGAATATAAAAAGGCATATAAAAGCTATAATCCTGTATATCTGAGAAAAAAACTCTTGAGTAAAAAAGTGGTCGCTTTTCCTTCCTCGTCTGCTAGAAAACAGCGGCTTCTGGACCGGAGGGCGCAGCCCCGGGCGAGCACGTGCGGCACGGCGGGCGCCAGCTTCCCTCGGGGCCGGCGGGAGGGCGGCGGCGGCGCGGGGCCCCGGCGACCCCAGAGCGCGCTCCCGCCGCGCGGCCGGCGCGGTGCAGCGCTGCCTCCTCCGGGGAGGCGGCGGGAGAGCGAGGCGGGGCCCAGGGTGTCGGGGAGGCTCCCAGTCACTTTCTGCTGCGGGGTTTTGGTTCCCACTTCCACCTGCCGAGGCCGGGAAAGCTCTATTTCTTATTGGCAATCCTCCTCTTCCTCGTGGCCAGCATGTCATAGAAAGGATCCCTGCTGATGCTCGCTCTGGGGGGAGAGGAGAGTCCTGAGGTCGGAGGGCGCCCTGCAGCGCCCCCAAGCGGGGCCGCTGGGGCCGCGTGTGTCTGCAGGCGGCGGCCGGTCCCGCACGCGGCAGTGCGCGTGCGCGCGGGCAGGTGCAGCGCGCGTGCACGCACCCCCGCCGTACACGCTCGCACGCTCGCGCACTCCCCCACGGGCAGGCTCACACGCTCGCATGCGTACGCCCTCGCACACGCGCACTCGCTCTCCCACCGCACCGCGTGCACAGGAAGCGCCCGGGGCCGGCGGGGCTCTGAGCGGGGGCCCGGCGCGCACCTGATGGACTTCATCCACTCCTCCTTCTCCTCGGGGCTCGGGGCGGAGATCCGGTACACCACGTGGTTGCCCTCCACCACCCGGCCGTCCGCCTCGGTTTTACAGGCCTTGATGACCTGGCCCTTATGGCTCGGGTTATAAAGCTCGAAGCAGTTCTGGCGGAGACAGACAGAGCGCCGTCACCAGCGCTGCGGCCGCCGGAGGGCAGGGGCGGCAAGAGGAGGCCAGCTTACCGGTTTCCGTGGGTCCTCCACCTCCCTGATGCTGAGGTTTTCCAGGGGGATGATGCCCCTGGGCTCCTTGTCCTGCGAGAAAGAGCGCACGGGCAGCCTCGCTCAGGCCCGCGCCCCCCGAGGGCCGTGCGCCCGGCCCGGCAGCCCGCCCCGTACTTACTGTCGTGTACTCAAAGTAATAGAGGCAGTTGTCGGTGAGGATGAACCAGCGCCGCTTCCAGGTCTTCACCCGCCCTCCTAGAAGCAGAAGGAGCTCGTGAGCCGCAGCCCGCACGCGCTGGGGCCCCGGGGCCCTCAAGGGCGGGCCCGGGACCTGCAGAAATGACTGTCTTCAGAAATGCCACCAGGAGCCAAGCTCGGTCTTAAGCTCCCTTCTTCCTCGTGGAAGCGTTGGCCATTGCGCCCAACGCTGAGCCAAGTCCCGGGCGAGCCGTGTGGCCTGGCACCGGGGTGGCGACGAGCGCGCGCGGGGCGCTGCCGGGGCCCCACATGCACCCCCACCCGGGCAGCACCGGCGCCCCGGCCACGGCCACCTGGGCCACCACTTTCCAAAGGCCTTTGTGGAAACGTTAGTCGTGATGAATGGGCTTGATTTCCCCACATGGAAATGACAACAGGATGAAGTCAGTGCGGCTCCCCGGGCCCGTCCGGGGCCTAATCCTGTTACCCCGGGGCTCTGGCTGGCCCTGGGATCCATCGCCATCAATTACTCCTTGGTCCAGGGAATTACTCGATTGACTTAATCTCTTAACAAGATCGGGGACACACATGTAAACACACACACACACAGCCCATCTGTGTCTCCTCTCCTTTCACTACAGAGAAGGAAATCTTTTACCCCCCAATATTCAGCACAAACAGGCTTCAATTTCCAGCCCTTGCTTCTGACGTGAAGTTTAAAAAAACAATCTACGAGAAAAACACGCGCAGGGTAACAGAATCAAGCAATCTGTGGGCACAAGCAGGTAGCCGTCCCTGTCACTCCCCGAGGTGACATTCGAGGCGGAGCTCGCCTGCCTCTCTCTACAACCCGTGAGCAGGCGAGTGCCGCCGTGGTGTGGGGGGAAAGGCCGCGTGGGTCATGTGGGGCCGGGGGTCACGGAGGGACAGGAAGGCACACGGGCCGGCTTCCCAGGTCAGCCGGGGCTGAGGCAAGAGTGCCTCTGGCCTTGATGTTTGCAGAAATCCAGGCAGAGAAGACATCCCGCTTCCGGGGGGCGGGGGGGGGGAGTGGTGAAGGAAGGGACCCTTCTTCCTCGTGGAAACGTTGGCCATTCCGCCCAACGCTGAGCCAAGTCCCAGGCGAGCCGTGAGCCCACCTTCACAGGGAGGGGACCCAGGAGACCCTCGTCCCAAAGTCCTCCAGTGATGGGACAGCACAGATTCTCTCCAGGTACATCGCCCCAGCCCAGTTCACTCTACCTCCCTCCCACCAGGTCTATCTCTGGCTGTGCTGGTGCTGGACCGGGCCGCCAGCCTCCCACCCCCATGTCCCCCCTCCCCCAGAGGCGTCCCTTGAAAAGGTAAGCTCATCCCGGCTCTCCATGCCTGAAGCTCCCAAAGGCTCGCACCCTGTCGGCCTAGGACCCCAACCCCTCAGCGGCCTCCAAGGCCTCCTCGTGGCTCCCCTCCCGGCCCCCGCCTTTCCTTCCGGCCACCCTGCTGCCCCGAGCTCCCACTCCCCTGCTAGCACCTCCCCTCCCCTCAGCTGCACAAGCAGGCTCTCAGAGAATCACCCCAGGAGCCCACACGCTGCCCATCTGTCCAGTGCCTGCCCTTCCGTCTGCGCTCCTGCACTGGGCCACGAGGGGGCGCCCTGTGTGTCCTGCTCACCCCCAGCCCCACGGAGACCCTGCACCACCCGACACCAGGACAACGGCTTAGCTGGGAAGGCTTCTCAGCGTTCTGCCCCCCCGCCGCAGCACCCGCCCCACTGCTCCTGAGTTCAGTGGCCCGTCTTGGGGAGCCCAATCCCTAGCCCGGTGGTCATGGCCAAGGGCCTCCCAGCCCAGCCCCAGGTACCCTTACAGCTCAGGGGGGCAGGCCCAGTGGGGGGGGGAAGCGGGGGTCGGAGCCATCGCAGGTCTCGCTGCAAAGGGACAGACAGGCTCTGCCTACGTGTGTTCCTGGCTGAGCTTCAGGAGACGGGGATGGACACACGGACGGACGGACACACAGACACACAGCACTCGCGCCCGGCTTCTCCACTCCGAACTTGCTGCTGCTTCCGCGGCTGCTCCCAGGCACACGGTACCCACCCCCCGACAACACATACTCCTTCTGCAGGACAGCTCAACTCTGACCCATGTGCCCGTGTTGTGAACAGAACCGACCCCTTCTCAAACCTCAGCGACTGTAAGGCATTTCCTTGATGATCACGAAGCAACACTACAATGCTCCTAGTTCTTGCAAAGCATCCAGGCCTTCTGAAAGTTCCACCTGGCCTAAGACCAAGTCTATGATGAGACACAAGCAAGGTCACATGGTGACCTCCACTCCTATCTGAGTGCGTGCACAGAACACACGTTGTCTCCTACGCTTGTCTTGTAGGCCTGTGGCCAAGCACGTCCGTGTCCAGCCTGTGTCTGCCCTGTGCTGGATAAGGGCCCAGAGCGAACCCAGGCCCAGCTAACGCATCGCCGGCATCAGCTTCCAGCGGCCTGCCTGCCTTCTTGGCCCTCGGGGCCTGACGCCCACCAGCTGTCCCTAGAGGCCAGGCCAGCGTCAAGACTCCCGGGAGGCGGCCTGGGGGCAGGACTGTGTCCAGGCCCAGCAGCTGTGCAGAGCAGACCCACCCGCTGGGAAACCCGCTCTCGGCACGGCCACAGCTCTGTGCACGGAGAGGGTACGGAGGCTGCGTGGGCCCGAGGGAGGCGACAGCGGGCTCGCTGGGGCTCTGGGGAGGAGGTCCCGGGCAGTCACCCGCTGGCCGGCGGGCCCGAGCTCTGGGCGGCACCATCACCCCTAGCTTTGTGACGGGTGCCGAGAACGCCAGCACCGTGACTTCTCCTCACACCCGCTCACGTGGCGGCGGAGCTCGGAGGGAGCCGACCCCAGGCCCCACCGTGCCGAGGCCACGACTGGCTGCAGGGGGCCCCTTGGGCACCCACTCAGCACCCTGCCAGCTCCGTAGCTCCTCGGGGTGCTCTGAGCACTGCTTACGTGCGCACCTGGAGCACAGGTGGAACACAAGCCCCGCTGTGCCTTTGTCTCCCTCGTTTGGTTCTCTTTCGAAGCAGGTGCATCTCCCGCTGGTGCCGAGGCCACACCAGCTGCCAGGCAGGCTCACACTGTCGCTGTCACACGAGGGGCCCTCCCTGGCATGTCGGACACGTCCCCCCTCTGCCCTGACCCCGGGGCCACAGGTTTGGGGTGACCTGAGAGATGCATCTCCACGTCCACGGCTATGGCTCTGGGTTTCTAGACAAAGATCTATCTAGAACTCCCCCAAACCTCAGCACAGCCAGAGAGAAGCCAGAGCAAGACCCCAAATCGGAACGGCCGAGCCTTGGCACACGCCTTCATGCACGCCCCTTACCCTCGCCTCGATTACGAACACAAAGTCGCGGCGATTCTCTTAGGCCTGGGGTCTCACAGCGTGCTCTACAGCGACCATGCCTGGTCGGTACATGCCGTCACGTCTCACAGGCTCTCGTGTCACAGTAAGGCAGAAATCCCCCCCGCCCCCAGAATAAAAACAAAACAAAAAACCACCCTACCAATTCCTAAAATTGCCCAGAAAATATCAACGCTACTCTGCTTCTTCGTCAATGGTTGGGAAGCCCTTTGAACACGTCCGGACTCCATCCAGGGGTGGTGCAAACATGCGCTGCTTGGTTAGTATGAGAGGCAACCGGTGATGTACGGGGAGGGAGCAGGCGACCAGCAGGCTCGAGGCTGCTCAGGCCCTAAGGACACGGATGGGCAGGCTCGGTCCCACACGCATTCCCATGCGCTCCCAGCGCCGAAGGGCTGGCATTCCGGCCACGCCTCGCCCGGCCCGGGGGTGTAGCTGTCACATTCGCCGCACCCTGCATGAAGCTAACCCCAGCAAGTCCAAAGCCACAGGGGTCAGATGAATGGCAGCCACAGATCAGAGCTTCACACAGACCAACGGGGGAGAGAAACTGAGAGAGGAATGAGCAGCTGGGGAAGGGGCAGGAAGCCACTGGGTACGTACCTCCTAACGCAGAACAAGCAGGGACAGCCCGTCACAGAACAGAAAGGTGGGAGCCACAGGCAGAAGGAAAACAACAAGAAGGCACATTTAAACCACGCATCAAAAATCAGCCACACCAAACCAAGAGAAAGGCACGCAGGTTCTCGCAGTAAATGCACCTGCCTCTGGTACCGAAAACTGCCTTGGGTCTATCTGGACGCTAACTGAGCAGTTTTCTGGGACGCTCGTGCAGCCCGGGCGTTATTCTCTGCCGTGGACAGGGCCGGCAGGGCCTCGTTCGGACGGGGTAGGGCTCAAAGCGGCAGCCATCGAGTCTGGGGCGTGCGGCCGGCTACGGTGGGCGGACTCGGCCCAACGGCCCTCGCTTCTAGCGGTTCTGCCTTTGGTCGGGGCCCCTGGCTGCCGAGGGCTGGGGGCTCCGAGCGCGGGGCCCGCCCGCCGGCCACCACTCACCCAGCTTCAGGAGCCAGCCCTCGCGGTCGGGGTTGAAGAACGTGTGCGTCAGGTCATTGCCATCGTCCTCGGGGATCTTGAACGGCTCGTTCTTGATGCTCTCGTACAAGTTCTGCGAGGAGCACAGGGGACAGCGCACTCAGGGACACAGCCGGGGGCGAACGGGCCGGGCGGTGGCGCGTGTCCCCGAGGGCACCGGGCTCGGTGGGACCGGGGCCGCGAGGGACCCTGCAGGTGCCTGATGGTAAACGTTGCCCACCGCTGCTCCCGAGGCATGAGGGCCAGCTCTAGGGCCCCAAGGGCGGGGAGCTCACCCGCAGCAGCTCCTCTGGGAGGTCCCCTCCCTCATTGATGCCACGGTTCATGGTGACGAAGCGCTCGGCCGTGGGCTTGTCCCGCACGTTGTGGTTGTGGAGGCTGGTGTTGAGCATGATGATGGCGAACGACAGCACGTAGCAGGTGTCTGCAAGAGGGTGGAGGGTGCAGGGGCCCTCAGCCGCGCGCCTGGCCAGAGGCGCCCCCCCCCCCGCCCCCGGGCAGAGGCTCCCCGGCCCCGGGCCCCAGCGCTGCCGACCTGTGGACTGGAAGACGCCGGGGTTGCACAAGCAATAGCGGGACGCGAACGCCTCCATCATGCGGTCGATCTTCTGCGCCTCCCCCGGAAGTCGAAAGCTCCACAAGAACTGCCTACGGAGAAAGGACCACCAGGGGACGGTGGCGTTTCAGGGTCCGGGGCGTAGGGACACCTGGCTTCACCCGGACAAGGCGGGGACGTCCACGAGGCTGCTGTTTGAGACCAAATGCAGTGGGAAGCAGGCCCGCGCCTGGGCAGCACCGAGACTCAGCTGCGGAAGTGGGAAGAACGCGCCCGACTGCCAAATACCGGGTGAGAAACACAGGGCACCCCCTGCCATCCCACTGAGGCCAGCACGGGCTTGGTCTGCAAACGCCCGGGGGGCCTCTCTGCAGCTCTGGGGACACCACGGGCTCGGAGGCCCCGTGGGGGCGCCGGCCTCCGGCTCCCGCCCCCCCCCCGCCCCGCGGACAGCCAACACGCCGACACTTACCTTAAGGCTTGAACGAGGTTCAGATCAGCAAACTCATGGAGTTCGACAAACGCTTGAAGAACTTTAATATTAAAGTCGTCCCTGGGAAAGAAAGCAAATGCGGTCCAAGGCCACTGCACAGAATTTCAATCATTTCAAAAGAAAGACCTTTCCTTTGTATAGCAAGTGTCTGTGGGTTTTTGTCTTGCAGAACTAGAAGTTCAGATCTGTTACACTGCACGTTCGTTTTCAGGCTTAGGACAAAGGAGGCTCGGTAGGAGTTAGGAGTTTCTCTCCCAGTCGGTGCCGGTCAGGGTACCGAGGCCGTCGGAAGACCGCGGGCGGCTGGCACGAGCCCCGCGGCAGCTCCGAGCGCCAGGCGCGCGCTCCGCCTCCGCTCTCCCACCCGGCGGCCGCGGGCGGCGTTCCCACTTCGCGGGCGGGGCTGCGGGCGCCCGGCGCCGGGTCGCCAACCGGGCCAGTGCGGAAGAGCTTTTAAAACCAGACTAAATGCGAGAAGACAAAGGCCTCAACTTTTACGTAAACGCAGAGGAGGACAACACGCTTCACTGGAGTTTGCCCAGGTCCTGGTCACAAGGGACAGTAAGGACAGCCCGAGCCAGCGAAACGCCGTGGTCACCACACGTGCAGGCCACAACACAAGGCGACGCCAGTGCCTCAGCCTTCCGGGACCGCAGAGCAGACCAGGCCTCGCTAAAGACAAGGGTGCTGCCACCCCACAGGCCTGCCCTGCCCGTGCACGATCCATCAACCACGAGGAACGGCCACAGCTCAGCGCCACCTGCAAAGGGACCCCCGCCCGCGGGGCTGCAAGGATGAACACGGCCTCGGGAAGGGGCACAGGCACAGAGCACACGTCGCGACGCTCCCCTCCTTTCTCTGGGGCGAGCTGCCGTCTGAGGCCTTGGGGGTCCGCACAGATGTGGGTGTGGGGGGGGGCGCCCCAGGAGGCGGCGAGCACCCAGCCCGTCTCAGGCAGGCAGCAGCGAAGACCGGGGAGCAGGCCCGACACCGTGCTGAGCACCCAAGCCGTGGCAGCAGCCGCCGGGTTAGAGCCACGGGGGTCGGCATGAAAGGCAAGCGCCCACCGTCCCAGCCCCAGCGGTGCAGGCAGCCTGGCTGAGAGGGCTCGCCGAGCGCGGGGTGCGGAGCTGGCCCCTTCCTGGGCTCAGGTGCACAGGCTGCAGCTGGTGTGAGGACCCCAAGGCGGGACCAGAGAGGGCAAGTGATCAGAGGGGCGGCTGCACCCCCACTCCCGCTGCCAGCCTGGCCCCCCTGCAGGGGGGCCCCTGAGGCTTGGTCCTCGGTCCACACTTCCCCTCCAGCCACACTCGCCTGTGATGCAAACAGCACCTGGGAGCCTGCCTCCTGCCGGACCCCTCTCTGAACCATCACACCTGGATGTCCCCCCGCAGGTCCCCACGGCTTTGAGCTGTGAATCAGACCACGTCCTTCCCCGACTGGGAAGCTTCCCCCGCCTCCAGCAACGGGCAGAGGGGCCCGTCGTCACCCTGAGAGCCTCTGCCACCCTCCCCCCCACCGCCGCTCCAGCCACACTGCCCCCAACACACTGCCCCTCTTGCCTGTCCTGCTCTCCCCCAACACCGGCCTGCAGAGCACCTTCGTCCCCCTCACGTCCTTGCACTTTCTCAATGACACAACCCTGACCAGCCTAGCCTAACTGCTAACCGCAGCTCACCCAACGCCCTTACGCGCTTCCACTTCTTTGCCCCGACACCTTCTAACATAGGGGGGAAATGGTTTTCACATTTACTATGCTTATTACATATTGCCTGTATCGGTCCGGCAGAGTACAGCTCCACGAGCGGGTGAGTCCAGCTTTATTTTTTTTTTTTTAAACACAACCCATGTGCCTCAAACAGAGCCTGGCACAGACTTGGAACTTGGTATTTTCTGGAACTCAAAACCTGCAGGCACGCGGTACTTGTCGACTGCAGGAGCCGCCAGGCCGCGTATGACAAACGTCATCGTTCATCTCGCACCTGCCGCACAACCACACAACGATGGCGGACTCGGACTCTGGCCCTCGCGGCACAGGCGATTCATGAGGCGCTGCCACCCCTGGGCCACCGCTCAGGCTTTTTGTGGGGTGTGTTGTTTTGTTGTTTTTAGCTTTGTTCAAACGCAATTCACGTTCCACACAACTGTCCTATTTCAAGTGTACCATTCAATGGCTTGTAATTTATCTGCAGACCTGTGGAACCATCACCACAATCAGTTTCTCAACACTTTCATTACCCCAAAAGAAACGCCATCTCCCAATCTGCCAGCCCCAGGCAACCAGTCGGCCTTCTGTCTCCCTCAGTTCACCTATCCCGAGCACTCTGCATAAAGGGAGTCACCCAACACGCGGCAGCATGCAGCAGCACCCTGCTCCTTGTGGGCAATAAACAGTCCATCGTCGGGATGAACCACATCTTGCCCATCCACCAGCTGAGGGACATCAGAGCCGATGGACATCGGAACTGCTTCCGCCTTTCGGCTACCGAGAATCACGTGGCTACAAACATTTGTGAGTGTGTGTGCAGATGTACGTTTTTACTGCTCTTGGGTGAACACCTAGGAGTAGAATTACTGGGTCGTATTTTGAAGACCGGCCAACTACTTCCCACAGCCACGGCACCTCCCATCCTACCAGCGGGACGTGAGGGCTCTGATTTTCCCACATCCTGGGCAACGCTTATTATCTTTTTTTTTTTTTTAAAGATTTTATTTATTTATTTGAGAGAGAGAATGAGAGACAGAGAGCACGAGAGGGAAGAGGGTCAGAGGGAGAAGCAGACCCCCCGCTGAGCAGGGAGCCCGATGTGGGACTCGATCCCGGGACTCCAGGATCATGACCTGAGCCGAAGGCAGTCGCTTAACCAACTGAGCCACCCAGGCGCCCGCTTATTATCTTTTTATTATTATTACAAACATCCTAGTGGTTGTGAAGTGGTAGCTCACTGTGGTTTTGATCTGCAGCTCCCTGATGGGGGCTAAGGATGCTGAACATCCAGTTGTGTGCTTATGGCCCTATCACATATTTATGGATCTTCTTTGGAGAAATGTCCATTCAGATGCTTTGTTCATTTTATAATTAAGCTGTCGTATTATTGAGTGGTAAGAGTTCTTCATATATTCTAGATAGAAGTCCTTATTAGATTTATATGTGACTTGTAAAAATTTCTCCTAGTCTGTGGATTGCCTCTTCACCTTCTTAATGATGTCCTTCTCAACACAAAAGTTTTTGATTTTGATGATATCCCGTTTACCTATGTTTTTCTTTTGCTGTTTGTTTTTGGTGTCACATCTAAGAAACTCTTGCCTAATCCAAGGTCACAAAGATCTACCCCTATGTTTTCTTCTACGTGTTTTATAGTTTTCCTTCTCACATGTAGGTATTTGATCCAGTTTAATTTTTGCGTACCCTGAGTGGTCCAATGGTATTCTTTTGCATGTGGATATCCAGGTGTCCCAGACCATTCGTTGAAAGACTGTTCTTTCCCCCACTAAACTGTCCCGACACCCTCATCGAAAATCACGTGACAGTAAACACAAGGGTTTATTTCTAGATTCTCCATTCTACTCCATGATCTAGAAGTCTACCCTTACACCAGTACCACACTATCTTGATTACTGTTTTTAGTCTGTCTTATATGTGAGTTCTGCAACTTTGTTCTTCTTTTCCAAGACCGTGGCTATTCTGGGTCCCATGATGTTCTACATTAATTTTAGGATGAGTCTGTCAACTTCTACAAATAAGTTAGCTGGGATTTTGATAGGGAATGAGTTAAGTCTGTAGATCAAAGTTCCACTCCATGAACACGGGATATCTTTCCATTTACGTAGGTCTTTTCATTTTTTCCAAAGTTTTGTAATTCAAAGTAAGTATTTTGTACTTTTTATTAAATTTACTCCCAAGTATTTTATTCCTTTTAATGCTATTATAAAATGGAGCTGTTTTTCTTAGTATCTTTTCCAAGCTTGCTCATTGCTACCATTTAAAAGTACAACTGAATTTTACATATTGATCTTGTATCCTGCAGCCTTACTGAACTTGTTTATTAGTTCTAATGTTTTTAGTGATTCTTCAGGATTTTCTACATACACAATTCTGTCTTCTGCAAACAAAGTTTTATTTCTTCCTTTCCAAACTAGATGCTTTTAATTTCATTTTCTTGCCCTAGAACTGCCAGTACCATGTTGGAGAGAAGTGGTGAGAGCAGTCAACCTTATCTTGTTCTTGCTCTTAGAAGAAAGCATAAAGTCAGCTTGTGGGTTTCACAGGTGGCCTGCATCATATTGAGGAAGTTCCCTTCTTTTCCTGGTTTGTTGAACGCTTTTGTCTTGAAGCAGGGAATGTTGTCAAAAGCCTTTCCAACATCTATTGGGATGATCGTGTGGGTTTTGCTCTTTATTATATTGATACTGTATATTACTTTGACTTTTGTACGCTGAACTAACCTTGTATTCATGGGATAATGAATGCATGCATGGGGTGAATGTATTGGTGTATAGTCATTTTTAAATATTGCTAGATTTGATTTACCAATATTTAGTTGAGGATTTTTGCTTCAGTGGTCATGGGAGGTACTGCTCTGCAGGATTTTTTGTTTTTGTTTTTTAATTGTGATATCTCTGGTTTTGGCATCAGGTAGTACTGGCCACACAGAATGAGTTAGGACGTGTCTGCTTTCCACCTTTGATCAATTATTTTTAATAAAGAGCTAGAAACAGAAACCACCCCGGATGAGCAACTGTTGGGCTCTTATTTAAAAACACTCTTGTTTGATCTTTGACTCAGGGGATGTGCTGCCTTAGATTCCTGCCCTAACCTCTGCTAAGCACAGCAAATGGACCCTTAATTAGAGAAGGCTGGGAATGTAAATCTGTCCAGTGCTCTCCATTTAAAAAATTAATAACTTCCCACCTTCACTCATATCCCCAAGCAACAGGGGGAAGAAAACCACTGAGAAATCTGGTCTATTTCTGGGCAAAACATGAAAAGAAGATTAAGATGCTTTCTGAGGGGGCACCTGGGTGACTCGGTTGGTTCAACATCCAACTCGATTTCAGCTCAGGTCACGATCTCAGGGTCATGAGATCAAGCCCTGTGTCAGGCTCTGTGCTCAGTGGAGAGTCTGCTTGAGATTCTCTCTCCCTCTTCCTCTGCCCCTACCCCCTTGCACGTGCTCACAAGCGCATACCCTCTCTCTCAAATAAATAATCTTAAAAAAAAAAAAAAAAGATGCTTTCTGAGGTACAGAGAAGAGGCAGCACCAGTTTCAGTTCTGCCATGGTTCCCTGAGTAAAGGTTTCCAGAGATCACAGACCCTACCTGGCCCCAGAGCACCCACGCCTCTCTCCCCGCAAGGGCAGGGGAAGCATGTGACTGCGCTGGGCCAACGCAGTTGTGGGGAGTAGCACGTGCGCCTTACGCCCACGCGCAACTGTGACAGACCCCGATGGGGAGGGCGGGCCCAGGCCGGGCTGCTGGTTCTCCTTCAACTTACCTTTCACCTAGATAGTCCCCAATTACGGTCTTATTTAGGCCTTCTCCTTTATACAGGAACTGGGCTACGTCTTCTGGGGAGTTCTGCAGCAGGTCATTTTCTATTAGAAACTGAATTCCCTGAAGAGGGACATAAGAAAGGAAGCTCTGGTTAGGAGGGTCGCCCAGACTCCCTTTTCAAAGACAGAAATACATCTAGAGTAATGATCTTACTGGCTGGGACATGACAAAAATGCCAGGACAATCTGATTCTCACACCCCAGACTACATTTTTTTTGCCCACCAGAGGAAAGCACATTCATTCTTCCTGGCAATTTAACAGGCTAAAAGACAAATAAAGGGGTTACCGAACAAACCATTACAAAGAAGGTACTAGAGATCATAAAAGCAGAGGTAATAACAACACCGAATTTCCCCAGCTCGGGAGAACGATCTGCTGTGTGTGCGAGAGTAACATGCCCTTTGGGGTTGGCCAATCCACGCCCTCCCCGAGCTCCCCTCTTTCCTTGCCATGCCTCGCTAAGTAATCATGTTCCCAGCTTCCCTTGCAACTAGGAATGACCTTGTGACGCGGATCTGGTCACAGAAAGAAGTCCGGAGGGAGGACCTGGGGAAGCTTTCTTGACCAAAAGGACTCGTGAGCAGCTCCTTCTCCCTCCTGCCTGCCTGGAATGCAGATGTGATGACCGGCGCCCTCACGGCCAATGGATGAGGGAAAGGCCGGGATGAACACAGGGCTGGGGTCCGGTTACTTGGGAGCCACTGGGGCCCCTGCAGCCACCCCTGCCCTGGGAGAACACAGTCGCCGTGCAAGCCGTCCTCACGAGGCCTTCTGCGAGCTGCCGCTGAACACGGTAACGCATCTCTGTGCCACCGAGCTGAAGCTGGTGAAAATCCACACCCGCTTGAGGGCCCTCAAGGGCACAGGTGACAATTTCTAAATGAAAGGCTGCAGAGGCGCTGCCCTGGCCCGAAGCAGCCAGGCTCCTCTCCTGAGAAGCCCTAAGAATAGCGAAAATGTAGCTCTGACACAGCTTCTGAGCTGGTTTCCAACACAGGCTGACAAAGCTGGTAAGGGAATTCTGTCCTCTATTTGCCTCTCCTTC
This sequence comes from Mirounga angustirostris, assembly GCF_029215605.1. Classification (NCBI taxonomy): domain Eukaryota; kingdom Metazoa; phylum Chordata; class Mammalia; order Carnivora; family Phocidae; genus Mirounga; species Mirounga angustirostris. Next base: position 175,489,456 of record NW_026991713.1, read on the forward strand.
TACAAATTCGGAGATGATTTTCCAGCTACCACTCTCTGTGCCCCTCCCTCACACCACACGGTCCCTCTGAGTCTTTGCTCTTTTTTTTCCCAAACACGTGAATATCCACAGCAGCCTTATTTAGAATTTCCCCCAAACTGGAAACAACCCAACAACATCCAACCAATAAGAGAAGAGATAAATCCTATTCTGGTATATTCCATACGATGGAACACTATGCAGCAACGAGAATAAACGCACAGCGACATCGATGCATCTGACAGATGTGACACGGAATAAAAGGACGACACGGAATGTACCTTATTTATATTTACAGTTTTACAACAGGCAGCCCCGCTCTACGGTGACGGGGTGGAATTTGTTCGCTAGGAGGAGACACCAGAGAGACACTTCTGATGCCCCACCACCGCATCCTGCTCTGGGTTACACAAGGATTTTAGTGTGTAAAAATTCGTCATGCTGTGCAAAGTTTGTGCACCATATGCTGTTCTTCAAAAAATAAAAAAGTTTACCAAGAAATCAGTATGTCTGACGATCCTAAATTAACTCTCATCTATTTCTGGTGGGAGCTCAAGTGAGTCCAGGCCCCCCGGGGATCATCTTCTAGAAGGGACGACGTGCACATACCCTAAGGAAGCACTCCGATCCCGAGTACGCACCTGTCCAGCAAGGCCCCAGAAACCAGGCGAGGGACAAGAGTGCTGGTGCCGTCCCCACCCAGCACCCAGGGCTCTGTGCGGGAGGGGAGCTCTGGGCAGCAGGGCCGACTTTACAGTCTGACCTAACATCCCTGGCCGAGAGGTCAGAGGCCAAAGAGGCCCTGGTCTGCCTCTCTCGACTCTGTGTCCCAAGGACTCACAGACTGGCTGTGGGTGGAACTGGTAGATCCTGCTGCACCACCACCCCCAAATTGCAAGGGACAGGAGAGAGAGCTTCCAAAGGAGCCCGAGGTCCTGGAGCCAAGGGCCTGGCGGAAGCAGGTGCTCCCTGGGGGATGGGTGCCTGGCTGGCAGCTGGGGTGACATCCCTGGGCTGTGATACTGGTTGGCAGAGGACAGGGGGAAGGGGGGGGGAACCGCAGCTGCAGGCTGTCTTGCCCTGTGGCCCATCTCCTGCTGTGCACCGTGGGGGGTGGGGGTGGGGGCCGTGGCTTTGACAGAGTCTTGCACCCATCCCACCCTGGCCCCGTGTTCTCCCCAGCCTCCCAGCGCTCTCTGGAGTCCCTAGGCCTGGCAATTTCCACATTCACAATGTTCCAGGCACTCCATCGGCCAACACCTTGCCGGGAACTGAACGGACCTGGGGATGAGGCTCTCCTGAGCTCTGGATGCTCACAACCTGCTCTAAAATTCAAACACTCGGGAGCTCCTTGGGGAGGCTACGCAACAGCCTGAAAAACCAGGATGTGAGAATAGCAAGTAGGCCCACCCAAGGTCATCTCTTCTGTGCTTCAAGGTTACAGAGGGCAGCCAGGGGAGCCCCAAGCCAAGTTCCAGCTCCCTCTGCAAAAGGTACCAGAGGGGCGCCTGGGTGGCTCAGTCGTTGAGCGTCTGCCTTCGGCTCAGGTCTTGATCCCGGGGTCCTGGGATCGAGCCCCGCATCGGGCTCCCTGCTCGGCGGGGAGCCTGCTTCTCCCTCTCCCACTCCCCCTGCTTGTGTTCCTCTCTCAGTGTGTCTCTGTCAAATAAATAAATAAAATAAAATAAAATAAAATAAAAGGTACCAGAAAGCACAGTGCCACGGGGGTGAGCCCAGGCCGGGCACCAGAAAAGAAAATGGAGCCCAAAGCCAGAGTCAGAGAGAGCAGTTATGAAGCAGAACGGGGCTGTGTTGGGGAGGTGAAGCAAAGAGGCAGAAGCAGAGGAGGAGGGCACGGAAGCCGCTGACATGCATCGCCGTCCATGTGACAAGCAGGCTGAGAGCAGAGCGGTGGGTCCACAGGCCGGGGAACAGTAGGGATGGCCGGCAGCCACGGCAAGCGGGGAGGGGGGCCCAGAGCGCACTCTCCACCAGAGCTTCGCGAAGGAACGGACCCTGCCCACACCTGCATCTCAGGCTTCTGGCCCCGGGGCCTGTGAGACAACACACCTCTGTTGTTTCAGGCCACCGAGTCTGTGGTCATTACAGCGGCCCGGGACCCGAGTACACTAGGTAAATGCTAATAAATGTTGCAGTATTATTAGACAATGTCTATGTTTTAAAATATCATTTAGAGGCAATGCCTGGGTGGCTCAGTCGGTTAAGCATCTGCCTTCGGCTCAGGTCATGATCCCAGGGTCCTGGGATCGAGCCCCAGGTCGGGATCCCTGCTCAGTGGGGAGCCTGCTTCTCTCCCTCTACCCTTTCCCCTCCCTACCCCCCTGCTTGTGATCTCCCTCTCCCTCTCTCAAATAAATAAATAAAATCTTTTTAAAAATATCATTTAGAAAATCAAACAGTAGAATCTACTGGAAGAGGGCACCATTCAACCCATTACACCTCGTGTATCTTTTCCTATTTTCCTTGTTTTCAACCTTGGTGCTCTGTTCCAGGTGTGTGTCTCAGTCAGAACACATCTGGACTTTATTGTTGTTTCTTCAAACTAATGTGAAGGTGCCTTTTAAGAGGTAACTGAGCCCAATCAAATTTATGGTCATTATGAACTTGTTACCACTCATTTCCTGAGCCTTCACATACACTGGGTATTTCTCATATCTTTTCAGCCTTCTGTTGAATTAAGTTTTCTTTATTCAATTTTTCCTAGTAATTTAGGAATCCTATCTTATCCCTATTTTTAGTGGTTACTCTTAAAATTTTAACACTTAGGGGCGCCTGGGTGGCTTAGTCGGTTAAGCGTCTGCCTTCAGCTCAGGTCATGATCCCAGGGTCCTGGGATCGAGTCCTGCATCGGGCTCCCTGCTCAACGGGGAGTCTGCTTCTCCCTCTCCCTCTCCCACTCCCCCTGCTTGTGCTCACTCGCTCTGACAAATAAATAAATCTTTAAAAAACAAAATAAAATTTTAATATTTCAACTTACATTCATCCATGAACATCTTGAAAACCTTAGCCAACGTTGACTTCCCTGCTTCCCTTGTCCCGTGCTACTTACACACAGCTGATCTTGAACAACGCAGGGGTTATGGATTCCCATACCAACCCCCTAGTCGAAAATCTGCATGTAACTTTTGACTCCCCAAAAATCTAACTACTAGTAGCCTACTGTTGACCAGAAGCCTTACCCATGGCAGTCAATTAACACATTTCATATGTTATATACTGTATTCTTACAATAGCATCACAATATTACAGTAACATTCTTATGATAGTAAGCTGGAGAAAACATGTTATTAAGAAAGCTGTAAGGAAGAGAAATACATTTCCAGTACTGTACTGTATGTACTAAAAAAAAAATTCCACCCTCCCAGCTCAAACCCAGTGCTGCTCAGGGGTCACCTGTATTGAGGTAATCTGGGACTTTGATTTTTAAAACATTCCTTCAACAATCAAGCTCTCATTTAGACTTAACCGTATGTTTAGCTGGTTTCTTCGAGTCTCTCCCGTTTTATCCCGCATCCTGGATCCGTGTCCTGTTTATAGACGCACTGCTCCAACCACAATTTCTAGAGCTCACGGAACGTTAGCAGTTCCTTTTGTGAGTCCTTGCACATCTGAATGTCTTCACTTGCCTCCTCACATGGGTCAGAATGCTAGGTTTTATTATTTTTATTTTATTTGGTTTTCTGCGGGTCTATACTGGCCTCCCCAGAGTTCTAGGTTTTAAATCACGTTTCCTCGGACCTTGGAAAGTTTCCCTGCTGTCTTTGATCCAGTGTTCCTGTTGTGATTCTGGTTTCTTCTTAGATAATCTGGTCTTTCCTTCCTGGAAAGTCAGTGAATTTCTCTTTATCCATAAGTTTTCTGGCATTTTACTTGATATTTCTATGGATCAGTGTCTGAAAAATTTTATCCTGCTTGGCATTTGGTGAGCCCTTTGATTTTGAGTATTTTATCTTAATCTAGCTCTGAAATATTCCAGTATTTCTTTGACATACATCCTTCACTCTGTCTTCTATTCTCTCCTCCTGGGACTTGTTCGATGAAATCTGAGCCACCAGACCTGCCTCCCGCCTCTCGCGGTTCTGCGTAGAGCGATGGAGAACAGGAGCACCACGATCCGCCTTGCCCGTGTCCCCGCCCCAGCCTCGGGCTGTGGGTTTTCAGAGGGCGTTGGTTCTTCACTTCCACGGACCTTTTCCACAACTCCCCATTTTTTGCACCAAGGATAAGCCAACACCCCATCATCTCTGATGAGATTTATAATATACAAAACATCCTACCTTTAATGTTTCCTCCTGTGTTAGTTCTGTTTGTGGTGTTTCACATCTCTTTCACGGAGTCAAGCAGCTCATACATTTGGTGATTCCCGGTTGGGTGATGACCTTTGTATTTCAGGATTTCTGGTAGCCCAACCGAACGCCGTTTGTTTCTGGAGCAGATGATGCGGCCAGTTGGGGGGCTCAGAAGCTGGTCTCTGGGAGCGGGTGTTTCTCCTCCTCTTCCTCAGTGAGGCCAGTGGAGAAGAGACACCTGCGTCTCCCACCTGGGGGCACACACCACTGCTCGGCGCAAGCTCAGCCAAGGGTGAACCATCTGGAGGCCCCCTCCCCGATCCCACATCTGCTGCCCGAGGGAGCCGAGCCCCTGACGTGGCTCTGCCATCCCAGAGCAAATCTTTCCCAAGTGTCCTTCGGGCTTCCGCTCATCTTTTATCTTTCAGGGTTCCCTCAATTTCTAGTCGACTGAGCGAACGCCTGCTTGTTACAGACTCATGTTATATTTTGAAAGGCATTTCTAGGAAACTGGGAATAAAAGAGAGAGCCTGTAGAATGTTTCCTGCTTCCTTGATCGAATCAACCTTTCCTCTTACTCATTTCTAACCCCAAGCGCTGCCTCTGTGTAGCTAATGTACCTGCAGAAACAGAAGCTCCCGCTCAAAATGTCACCACTCTGTGACTTATTTCCTGCTAGCCTGAAAGTCTCTGATGCAAGCCTGTTTCACAACACCGCGTGTGAGATCACCCAGGGCTGTTTTGGACTGAATGTCTGAGTCTCCCGAAGATCCCCATCTTGAGGCTCTAGCCCCCAGTGTGATGGTGTTCAGAAGTGGGGTCCTGGGAGGCAGGATCAGACGAGGTCATGTGGGCGGGGCTCTGATTTGAGGGAACCCTTGCCCTTTTAAGAAGAGACACCAGGGGGCGCTCTCCAGCTTCTTCTGGGCCCTCTGGGGACACAGTGAGGAGGCGGCCGCCTGTAAGTGGGGAAGACAGCTCTCACGGAACCCAGTCATGCTGGCAGCCTGACCTTGGACTTCCAGCCTCCAGAACGGTGAACAAGTAAATGTCTAGTGTTTAGGCCACCAGTCCACGGTATTTTGTTATGGTGGCCCAAGCGGACTCCAACGAGTGCTATAATTGTCTATAAGACAAGGGAATTCTCATCATCTTTCCCCAGCAAAGGGTCACATGCAGACTAAATTTACCATAATTACAAACAAGTTGTTGGGTAGCACCAATAATTAATACCTTAAAAATCGCTCAGGTGGAGAGGCATCGAGGCAAAATGAGGCCTGTAGGGCGCCGGCCACAGCCCAGGCAAAGCAGATAAAGCAGCTGCTTCCTCGGACTTGGAGGTGGAGACACTCCACAGGGCTGGACTCCCGGGGCGGCCAACAAACCAACCCCAGGCTCCCACGGGAGCCCAGAGGGGTGCGGTGGTCACAGGCCCGAGTCTGAGGTGGATTCCTCGCTCAGGACGCTGGGCACATCTCAGAGGCTCTGTGCCTCATTTCCCCCGACTGCACCACAGGCATTGAAAGGGAAGCCACCCCGTAAGGTTAAGTGTACTAATTACAGTGCTTCGTTAGCAGTTCCTGACGCGTGGCAAGTTCTCAGGAAGCCTGAGTCAGCCCTCATGACTGCACATCTGACACCTGGTGTGCGCAGAACGAGAGGACAGGCTAGAGCCGGGCGGAGGGACAGCACCACTGGGCCACCAGAGTGTCTGTGTGCGCGTTGTGGGGAGGACGTGGACTCATCCCCGGACTTGTGGGCGTGCTGTCCTGCGCTGCACCTTAAAACATAAGGTCTGGTTTCCAAAACAGCCACTCGTGAGGTATCTTTGAAGATGCTGCCAATGCTTATCAAATCTGCTGGTTAAGCCAACTCTGCAAATTCAACTCAAGAAAGGAAAAAAACAACAAAAAACGCTTCTAGCTCCAAACCTCAAGTCATTACCAAATTCACAAAATCATTCCCGGACACAGCTGAATTCCACTTTGGGGCTGGCGGATGCCCCCTAAGCAGAAAATCGGGAAGCAACAGGAAACTTTTCGCAGAGGTGGGAGTACTCCAGCTAAACAAAGACCCTCCTCCGGCGGCAGCTGTGGTGAGGCTGAGGAGAATCCACATTTGCAAGCCATTTCTTTACGTTTTGCAACTGTGCTTGCACCTAGAAATGCAAGTTTACAGATCTTAGACCTTGCACAGTGCAATTCTTGCTATCAACATTTACTGAACGAACAAATCATTAATTAGCACAGAGGCTCAATGCCAAAAATAAATAAATAAAATCCTAAGGAAGGTGTGTGATGTGAATGCCACCTAAAGATCACTGTAGAATGAAGTCAGCTCCGCAGTTAGAAGCTTCTGGGGACACGGTGTTCCTCTCCAGGACCTCAAGCCCTGGTGGCTAACTCAGATCCACTCTGCTGTCTCAAAACCTAACGGTCTTGCAGCTGAGCCATGCTCCACAAAGCGTTTACAGGTTCTGCTAAGTCTTCTGGTTCAAGCTCATAGACAAGTAGCTGCATGTTGCAGGTTTCCTTATTTTCGGGTGTTTTCCTAGAAAATCCAACTGGAGGAAAAGACCCGGTATTGCCTTCAATCAGGAGAGCTCCCGGTCCTTCATGCAGACGTCTTCTCTGGAAGGTGAATGGGAGGAACCAAGTCCCCAGACTTGAGCCATTTAACCCCCCAGCAGACACCCAGGGTGCAGCCCTGCCCACCAGCTCCCCAGGCTGTGGGCCATGCCACAGTGGGAGGACACACCGCTCGGCCTGGCCCCGCCGAGGGCCTGTCCACACCAGCCGCTGCCGGGGCGGGGAGGCCTCACCCAGAGCCTCACACGCAAAAAAAGGTCTTCGGGTCCAGAGATGAGGCCCGCGGGCACCTGTGCTTCACCCCACTCCCTGGTAGCCCCTACATGATACAAATTTAACTTCCACTCTTGGTACCTGTGAGGGGGTATGAGCGACCACCTTTGTCCAAAATGAGAGAGCCAATCAAACCGGTGAATCCCACAATCCCTTGCAGGCCAGAACACTGGAACGTTGGCTTACCTTTTTGGGATCCATGTTGAATTTCTTCCTCCCCATAGCTATCTGCTTGTTCCTCTGGGTAGTTTTGCTATGCATTTCAAACAGTTAAATCATTAGCAAATGTTTGCACCAACTGCAAGAGGGCGGGCAGTCTCCCCAGCACTTCAGCCAGCACGTCAGTGCAGAAAACCACCCCTGCAGCCCCACCCCTCCACCCCCACCCCTGCAGCCCCACCCCTCCACCCCCCACCCCTGCAGCCCCACCCCTGCAGCCCACCCCTCCACCCCTGCAGCCCCACCCCTCCACCCCCCACCCCTGCAGCCCCACCCCTCTACCCCCTCCCCTCCACCCCTGCAGCCCCACCCCTCCACCCCCACCCCTGCAGCCCCACCCCTCCACTCCCGACCCCTGCAGCCCCACCCCTCTACCCCCCACCCCCCCTCCACCCCCAACCCCTGCAGCCCCACCCCTCTACCCCCTCCCCTCCACCCCTGCAGCCCCACCCCACCCCCACCCCTGCAGCCCCACCCCTCCACCCCCCACCCCTGCAGCCCCACCCCTCCACCCCCCACCCCTGCAGCCCCACCCCTCCACCCCCCACCCCTGCAGCCCCACCCCTCTACCCCCCACCCCCCCTCCACCCCCCACCACAGAGGTGGCACGCGCGGCTGCCGGGGCTCTTTCCTACACTTGATTCCTTCTTCAGAAATAGCTAATAATGACAAACGATTTAAGGAAAGCACGGTTTCCTGCTGTACAGAGAGGCTACTTCTGCAGAGGTTAATTTGGAGGAGCTGTGCTTCCAGGGAAGGGAGGGGAGAGCCGCAGCCCCCAGAGCAGCCCTGACTCCTCCACAGAGAGCAGGAAGGGGTGAGGGGTGGGGAGCAGAGGACCCAACAGCCTCACAAAGGCCGCCCCACTTCGCGATCCCAGCCCTCCGGCCCCGCTGTGCTCACACGGCAGCTGAGGCAGGGAGGGAAGAGGTTAGGGACTCAGCCGTGTGGCGCCAACAGTTTACCTCTCCTCCACTGAAGTCAGATTGTCAATCTCAGTCATCACTTCAGCGATTTCATATTTCAGCCTCTGCCAAAAAAGCAGACAGACATTTGGGGGTGGGGCTCTTTCCCGTCCCCTCCTAGACTCGAGATACTTTAGCCTCCCAGACACAAGCTTCCCTGAGGCCTCACGTGGACGTCCTGGGGACGGAAAAATCCGTACTTTCCACCCAGTCCAAGCGGCCCCAACTCAGGAGAAAGCACAATCATCATCTGCCCACCTGTTGCCAGAACAAGCTCGGAGGGGCCAACCGGGCAGATTCTAGAGAGAGTGTGTGTGTGTGTGTGTGTGTGTGTGTGTGTGTGTAAAACACAACAAAGGGAAGCAGTGCGGCCTTCGCTCACTCACTGCGGCTGTTCAGCTCCTCCTCCCCAGCCTCCGGCCACCCTCCCTGCCTTCTTCACGGCCACGGTCTTCCTCTCCTCTCGGGAAGACCAGGGCAAAGGTGTGAGGCCCGTATCGGGGCCCGAACCACCAGTCTGTGCGCGAGACAGAGCGGCAGGGACAGAGCCCAGGAGGCGCGGGCAGAACGCACCTGGGGCTCGGATACGCCGAGAACACCAGACGGGACAGGCTCCCCTGCGCCCCCGCACGGCTCCACCGCTTCCTGGCTGTGGGACCCTCGGCAACGCTCTTACCCTCTCGGGGCCTCAGTGCTCTCAACTCAAAGGTGAGGTCACTAGCTACCTGAGCCTCCACGGGCACCATTATTGCTAATGTCCAAACAGGACCACGAACCTTAAAATACATTCGTATTCTTCAACCAAAGCACCCATTCTGGGAAACAGTGATTTTTACACGAATGAAGGGTAACCTTACAAGAAAACGTTCCACAAATTACCTTTCAAACACAAAGACACTTTTATTAAGACACTATTGTTTTGTTCACCAGGGAAGTTCAGACCTCAAATGCGGGCTCCTAGGAAGGAGGTGCTGTCTGGACAAGGCTGGTCTTGCAGCAAGTGGCCAATGAGACCACGTTCATTCTGACGTGACAAAGATTCGGGAGCTTCTCAAAGAAGAGCCACACAGCTGACTAACTTTCCCACAGAAGCCCCAGCTGCAAGCAGCGCTGGTCTCCCGAATAATTTCCACCACGGGCTGACCCTGAGGTTGTGGTTTGGCGCCTCTGCTTCTCCTGGGGGGCCCCCGGCGCGCCGGGCCCAAGGACACAGCCGTGGTGAGTACGGCGTTTGCCCGTGTTCTGCCATTCTGCTCCCACCGGCGAGTCGGCGCTCGGGGGTCCGCACGCCAGAAATGGGATGGCGGGTTCTGGGTGCTAGGGATTTGGGCCAACGAATAGGGCCTTCTTCCACTTGAGAGAGCCACCCGTTTGGGGACTGCTGCCGTTGTCGACAAGTGCCCTCACTGTGGACTCCAGCTCTGTGGCCGCACGGCCTGGTGAGCTGAACACAATCTGCTTTACCAACTACGGTAACCCTTTCACTCCCTTCATGTGTTAGGATACAGACATACGAGATGCCCAGTTTTTACCTTTTCATGAATTATTTTAGTAATTATTTTACCTAAAAGCAAAAACTAGTGATTATTTTACCTAAAAGCAAAAACTAAGGGGAGTTTTTGGGTTTTTTTACCTCAATGTCATCAATAAGTTCCTTTTTTCTTCGACGAATGTCTAAAAGTTCTTCTCTCTCTTCTAATGAGAGGTCTTCGGGCACTGGAAGAAAAAAAACAAAATCAAACAATTAAACTACTACCAGTCTGGAGCCCACGTTGGCAACATCTAGCGAGGTTGAAGACGGCACATCAACACGTCGGCGGGTCTGTAGGTAGGCATCTAGCCCCAAAAGAACCTAGCACGTAGACCCCGTGTAAGATATTCAGAGCAGCCTTGTTTGTAATAGGAAAATCACCCAAATATCCTCTAATAATGAATAAATGGTGGTATATTTATAAAACAGAATCCCACGCAACAATAAAACATGGCTGAACTCAGTCTATCAATACAGGTGAGCAGCTCAGAACAGAAAAGGTAAAGCAGACTGGAGACTATATGGCCGTTTGTGAAGGCTGAAAATCAAGCACACGCTTTGGAGGTGAGACGTGCATGTACGTACAGAACATAAGCACACTAAAGTTCTGGACGGTGGTTCCTCCAGAGAAGGCTGGATGGCAGGAAACACATGCCAGAACGACTCAGGGAAGTGTCAGTGCGGTGGGGGGAGGGTAGCCAGTACATGGGTAACTGAACGTCTGTATTATTATTATTGACAGAGAGTTGTTAATAACATCCTCTTATAATGACTAACCTCCCCCATTCCTACCACGTCTGTACTCTTTTCTTTGATTAATTGTGCTGCAACTGGTATTTCATCAAGCTTTTCGAAGATGATTTGATTTTTAATACTCCTCAATTGTGCATTTAATTCCTACTTCATTAATTTCTTTAAAGAAACAAAAGATGGAGAATCTGATCAAAAAGCAAGAGAGCACGCAGAGATTCTAGAAATGAGGAGAATACAGTCATGGCGCAGGGGTAGACACATTGATGGACGCACCAGAAGACTAGCCAGGAAAGTCCCCCCAGACAGACAGAAGCTTGCTTTATAACAGAGCTGACACCACAGCTCAAAAAGACAGGGTGGACGCGTCGGTAAATGACACGTGCTGTGTGATACATCAGTTATCCTTGAGCACAAATTGAGGCCGAATCCCTGTTTATCATACGTATTTTCAACCAACTTCAAGTGGAACAAAGGCTTAAATACAAAGGCAACACCACAATTTTTAGAATAGGGGAGAACTTGTTTACAACTTCAGAGTAGGAAAGGATTTCTTAAACAAGATAGGAAAAAATGTAAATCACAAACAAAAATATCAATAAATTCACCATTAAAATTAAGACCCTTTGGTCACCAAAATTCCACACCATGAAGTAAAGAGCTAAGCCAAACACCATCCAAGGGTTGGTATCCAGAATACAGAACTCTTACAAAGAAGGGGGAAAGAATTTAAAACCAAGGTTAGTAAATGGGCAAAAGACTTGGACACAAAATTGAAAAGGAATCTATCAATGGACATGTGAAAAGACATCAACTCTCTTAATCATCGGGGAAATGCAAATTCAAATCTCAGGGAGAGACCTCTACTAACATGGTGGTAAAGCTCACTGAAACTATAGTAAGGAGATTTCTTAAAACTCAAAAACCCATGAGGACAAAGATAATGGGGGGGGGGGAGAGAACAACATGTTTTGAAGCTAGAAGACCGATTGGACCAGCAGTGACTCGCTTAACTAAGGTGAGCAAGAAGAATCTTATGCCAACAGGGTGGGGGCGGGGGGGTGGGGCAGACCAAGGCATAACCTGACTCCTCGGGCGTCCAAGGGCTTGGGAACTGGTCAGGTCAGTCTGGGGGCGGGCTGAGAAGAGGAGTGAGCTCATGAGAGGACTGGATGAGGCTGTGTGAGAGCTATGGGACCCCTTCATCTCCTCCAGCTCCACAGAAGACTCTAGACAGAGTCAGGGGGCCCAGAGGTCACACACACATGAGAGCGCACCACACCAAAGACCAGGGATGTGCTCTGGGCTGACACCCCGTCACCACCACCACCCATCTTCTCCCCATGGGGCTCCCAGACAACTGGCAACCACCCTTTACCCACCAGCACCATCCTGGACTAGAGGTAGGAGGATCTTCTCTGCAGAATCAGACCAGCTTTAGATGCAAAGAGACTGATTGGGGGGTGGGGGGCTGTCCACCAGCAACCAGCACACCTAGATCACCCCACAGAGAAACCGGTCAACGAGGCCTCCTGACACACTCAGAGTTCCCAGTAACCTCTAGCCTTGCACTCTCCTGAGATAAGCCTCTAACATGCAAAACAGATACCAGAACAGACACAAAGAGGTCAAAGTGGTTACACCTTGGGGAGCAAGACATGTGGGAAGCCAGGGACATGCTCATCTCCCCCACTACGGCCCTGCGGAACCACTGACTGATGCATACATACCTGAGAAATGTAAAAACCTGAATACATGCATGTCACAATCACCCAACGGCGGGGGGTGGGGGGTGATGGAGTAAGGGGTAGAGAGAGAGAAAGAGAGAGAGAGAAAACAAGTCTGCTCTGAGTGGAAACCAGCATGGCCACTTTGGAAAACCATTTGGTTCCTATGGAAGATGTGCCTAAGCAATGGACCAGTGATTTTACTCCTGGGTGTATACATACTAAATTCTTGAGCACTGCAACAGAAGATACGATAATGTCAAAGAAGCACACTTTGTAGAAGAAAAAGGAGAGAAGGATGGGAAGATATGTTGTACATTTAGGCAAGAGACTCCCGAACCACAGTAAAAATAAATCACATACAAACACAAACAAATGGATCATCTCAGGAAAATAATATGGGAGAGGAACGCTTTCTATCAATTTCAAAAAAAAAAATTATAAACAGTATGTTGTTTGGGTATACAAATATATACATAGTAACAATAAAGACAATCACTGGAATGATAAATAGGGAATTCACGATAATATTTACTTCTTAGGAGGAAAGAAAGGGGATACACAGGATACTTCGAAAGGAGAATGCTCCAAAGGAATGCTCTTTCGTGAACAAATACTCACCTTGCTATCAAATAAAGATTTAATTTTTAAATCTTTAATGAAAACATTTTTTAAAAGCTAGGCAGAGCTCCTGGCCCTTGAGTGTACGTCCAGACTACGTTCTTCCACAAAGTAGTTACAACTCTGAGAATTTAGATAAAGCAGAGAAAGATCTTTTTTCATACAGGACGACACCTAGTGTATTTCAGCTCAGAAAATTCAATGCGATTGAGTCATTAAAACCAACAGCCAAGGGCAAAGAAGGAAAAAAGCTGGCCAGATCCCCCTCCCTAAATAAGCCACAGAGATTTCTTATTTTCAGTTTTCTTCTGCTGAGCTGTCCAGGTCGAGAGAGGAAAACAAGACTCTTCAAGGTGAGGGCTGTCATGCCATCATCAACAGACATTTTCGTTTCTTTTCAGAGAGTCCACCTCCGGCCCCTCCCTCCGACCCAGCAGATGAGGAAGGCTGGCCGCGAGCACGGAGTGACGGCCGGGGAATGCATCCCCACACCAGGCTGACCTGCTGCTAGATCCTCAAGCTTCAACCCATACCCTTTAAACTCTCCTTCACTGATGCGCATCTATCTTTTCCTGTCCCCTTAAGGCCCCAAGGAGTTAAACAAATCAAGTACTGACCATTTACTTTACCAGTGCTTCCGACCAGATTTTGCCAGTCTAAAAGAAAAAAACATTTCATAAGGTGGGATAAGGTGTAGAATAAGGTTCTTTTTTTTTTTTTTTTTTTAAGATTTTATTTATTTATTTGAGAGAGAGAGAATGAGAGACAGAGAGCATGAGAGGAAGGAGGGTCAGAGGGAGAAGCAGACTCCCTGCCGAGCAGGGAGCCCGATGCGGGACTCGATCCAGGGACTCCAGGATCATGACCTGAGCCGAAGGCAGCCGCTCAACCAACTGAGCCACCCAGGCGCCCTAGAATAAGGTTCTTATTCTTATAGCTTCACACTGTCGCACTTAAGGGCTGAAATGATACTATGTCTATACTTCTGCCAAAAAAAAAAAGAAAAAAAGAATTGAGTAAACGAGAACAATCGTTAAGCCTATTTGATGGACACAGGGGTAGTCATCATCTATTTCATATTCTAAGGGTTTGAAATCTGTCATAGTAGAGAGTAAAAAAGAAAAGTTTCTAGTATTCACTGGCCAGTAGTATCTCTTACGGTCGTACCTACTAGGGCATTTGGCTGAAGTATTAATAGGAAATCGTGGGATGCTCCCTGGTGTACTACAAAGAATAAATAAATAAGAGGAACAGAAACATGTGACAAAATACTAGACCGATCTCTGCCCAGGTTCTGTGGCTTAAATATCTCACTATCCTATTCCTTTCTCTTGACACCCAGGATGTGCAGTGAAAACCAACATTCAGCTGTGGCTCCAGCTGCTGGGGGAAGTTCTAGCAGCATCTCTCTGCATCCGAAATAACTCTGCAGTCACATAATCTGCTGACCTGCAGGTGCTTTCACACGTGCACGCACCACACTAAGAATGGGATAAGCGGTGTGCAGAGCAGGCATCCTTAATTATCAAGACCTTTTCTCACAGCAACGCACCCAGGGAAGGCAGTACAGAGTTTGGGTCCGCTGCCTGACATCACCATCATTTTGTCCCGTTGACACTGTTAGGTAGGATGAAACAGAAAAGTCTCACGGTTGATTTTTTTCTCCCCCCTCCTCAGAAAGCTGGTCCTACTTAATTGAAAACCTAATACATGGATATGGTTACACACACACACACTGCACACATAAAAGGACATATGATAAAACCTTTTTCCTTCCAACCTCAGTAAAGCCTGTCTCCTAAAAAAAAAAAACAAAAAACAAAAAACAAATTAGGGACGCCTGGGTGGCTCAGGTGGTTAAGTGTCTGCCTTTGGCTCAGGTCATGATCCCAGGGTCCTGGGATCGAGTCCTACATCGGGCTCCTTGCTCAGCGGGAAGTCTGCTTCTCCCTCTCCCTCTGCCACTCCCCCTGCTTGTGCTCTCCCGTTCTCTCTCTGACAAATAAGTAAAATCTTAAAAAAAAAAAAATTAATTGGAAATTACTGGTAAGATTCAGTGAAATCACTTCACAGTTGAATGCCCCTATTGTGAGTTTCCAAATGGAATCCCGACTTTCCAGAGACAGGCTTGAGCAAGGCCCTTCATCACCCGGGACTCAGTTCTTCCCCCACAGAATGACAGGGAGGCAGGATGAGCGCAATTGCTGGATTATCACTGCAAGTTCTAAAGCAGAATGAGTCTATTTAGCCACAAAGGAGCAGGTCTGGTTTCAACAAATGAAAGAATTTTCACGAAGGAAAGGCAATGGGGAAAGAAGTCAAAAATTCCCCATTTTAGTACAAAAATGATCCAGTGACATTTCCTCGGGAGGATCAGGAGCAAATTCAGGGGATTCAGGCTAGGTTCTGACCTCGCTCAAGCTCTCGCCTACACAGATGGAGATCAGCAAAACCACGGGTGGTGAGGTCTATGTTTTGGGTTCAGGACTGTATGAATTTAATTCAAGTACATAAGTGAGATCTTCTGCTTCCAGCCCAGTTGGAGTAACAGGGACTAGACTTATATCCTGCCTAAAATGGCTATGCAAAGAACCTAGACCCAGTTCTATACCCTGCAAAATATCTTCCAAAAACGAAGGGGAGGGGTGCCCGGGTGGCTCAGTCAGTTAAGTGTCCAGCTCTTGATTTCAGCTCAGGTCATGATCTCATGGTTGTGAGATCAAGCCCAGAGTTGGACTCTGCACTGGGTGTGGAGCCTGCTTACGATTCTCTCTCTCCAGGGCACCTGGGTGGGCCAGTTAGGCAGTCGGCTCTTGATTTCAGCTTGGGTCATGATCTCAGGATCCTGGGATTGAGTCCCATGTCAGGCTCTGCGCTCAGTGTGGGGAGTCTGCTTGAGATTCTCTCTCTCCCTCTGCCCCCTTCCCCCAATCACACTCTCTCTCTAAAAATAAATTATTTTTTTAAAAGATTTTATTTATTTGACAGAGACACATCAAGAGAGGGAAAACAAGCAGGGGGAGTGGGAGAGGGAGAAGCAGGCTCCCCGCTGAGCAGGGAGCCTGATGCGGGGCTCGATCCCAGGACCCTGGGATCATGACCTGAGCCGAAGGCAGATGCTTAACGACTGAGCCACCCAGGCGCCCCAAAATAAATAAATTTTTTTAAAAAAATTATCTCCCTCTCCCTCCGCCCCTCTTGCCTCCCTCATTATTAAAAAAAAAAGAAGGGAAACAAAGACATTTTCAGACATACAAACTTCAAAGACTTCATCACTATGTGATCTGCGCCATAAGAAATGCGAGAGTCCTTCAGGCAGGGGAAAAAAAAAAAAACTATAGCAGACGAAAATCTGAATCTCCATAAAAGAATACAGAGTACTATTAACGGTAACTATGTGAGTAAATATTGTTCCCCCATGATGTGAGTCTCTTTAAAAGATTTACTGTTACTGTTAAAAGCAAAAATAATGACAAATGTGTTAGGTTAATAACATCTGTAAGAGTAAAACAGCACAAAGCCTGGGAGGGGAGAAATCGAAGTATAGTGATTTAAGGTTCTCATCATAGATGTAAAGTGGCATACTATCATTTGATGGTAGACTGATGAATTAAAGCTATATACTATCTTAAAATCACCACTATTTAAAAACTACGAAAATAACCTACTGAAATAGAGTACACAGTGTTACATCAAGAAATTCAGAATCATTACTTTATTTACCATATTTAATAACATCTAAGATCCCATCAAGTGTAAGATGAATCCTCCATTTCAGAGATGTTAAAATGTGGAAAATTTACAAACTGGAATCAATGAAAAATGGAAGATTATCACACATTAAAATATAAGCAGATGGTATTCCAAAATTAAGTATTTTCTAATTTTCAAATCATATTAATAATCCAGTTATCTAACAGATTCCAATCTACTAAGAAACTGCAACTTGGTTTACTGCTATAAATATCTAAGGACTCTCTTGCAAACTTGACACACACAGACCATCTTCCATAAAGTCAATCAGTGGCTCTCCAACTTCTTCCAGGGGACAATGGTCCCCAAGTATGAACCACAGCCAGAAACCCTATGTTTTAATCACAATATGTCAAATGTGATATCTAACAAATTGCCCATTGCACAAAAGTTTGGTAATAGTCGATAAAATAGAATTCAAATAATCACATGCAGCTAACTCACAACCCCACATTTTTGGCTACCCAGTCCTAATTTGAAAGTGATATCACTTACCCTTAAATTTTACCTTGATTACTAATCAATACTAACTTTTTTGTTATAATTTGGGTTTTCTGTTGTTTTGGTTTTGGTTTTTAGAGTTTTGGTCTGCTCAGAGATAGATCAGTTCCACGGGGCACACGGAACACTGGCAGAGCAAGGGCTTGGCAACTGGTCCTGCTGACTCATTAAATAAGAATTCTGTATAAATTGTGGTTTAACCCACATAGAAATAATACCTACCTCGTAACACTAAAAGAACAGGTTAAGTTAGCACGAGTTCCTAGCTACTACTGAAGTGACGAGAATCATACAAAGAACAGAAACGAAGGCTGTCGGCTCCCAGCTGAAATGCCACCACATGCATGGACCCAGACTAGAGATGTCCATCAACTGCCGGCCAACTCACAGAATGGTGGCACAAAATAAACCGGTGTCATTTTAAGCCGTTTACTTTGGAATACTTTGTTATGTTACACAGCAATAAATGATTTACAGTATACATAAATGAAATTTACAATATACATAAATTCACAATATACATAAATGAAAAAAGGACCAAGTTTAAAAACACGGACTCAAAAAATTCCAACTAAATGTTCTCTACAAGAGGCCCATGCAAAACAAAAGAATACCTAACGACTGAAGGTGAGAGGGCAGAGTGCTTTGCCAGACAAACCCTTACCAAAGTTAAGTTGCTCCCACGACAGTAACATAGGAAATCAAAGACAGTCACTAGATAATGACATACTGTTCATTTAATTACATGACTAACAAGACTGAATTTGTATGCCACTAACAAAATAGGCTCAAAATACATAAAGTAGAAACATTCAATTACATGACTAACAAGACTGAATTTGTATGCCACTAACAAAACAGGCTCAAAATACATAAAGTAGAAACATATATGTAAAAATAGCATTTTTCCCAAAAGTAAAACAAAAGGAAAGATACAGATTTGACAAACACAATTCACAAGCTTGCACTAATGGACATAATGTATTTCAACAATTTTAAGATGCACATTCTTTTTCACATTTTAACATCTTTGAAATCAACCGTGACGTATACAGGCCACTGCCTTATCTGTGAATATGATTATTATTGTTAGAGGCATAACTGAACTCGACGTTTCTGTCACACACACAATTTAAGAACCATCTGATGAAGGGTTATTGCTTGGTTATTGCTTCAAACTTTTTACTGATACCTTCTGGTAAAATCACCAAAGTCACAGCATAAAAACTTACAGAATTTGAAAAATCCCAAAGGCAACAAAGAAGTGCTCTTCTGAGAGACGCTGCGTCACCCACGCCTTCAGCTGTACAGAGGACAGCGCTGCGCAGAAAAACACAAATACTCTCCACTGAGTGATTCTGAAGAGCGGGACTCTGTGAAGAAGTTTTGGAAATACCCTGACCAACTTACTTTGGTCATATTTTACTTTTTATATGAATGCACAATGGAAAAGTTTATAAAAAATGTTTAAATAGGTTTAAAGCACCCTTTCAATCAGTATAAATGAAAAATTCTAAGTGATAAGAAATCATGAAGTCTGGTTAAATTGGCAGCTTTTTTATTCTTAGTGGCATATAAAATAATGATGCATCTTACAACTGATGGAGACAGAGATTCAATCAGATCCCCATACCCGACAGCTGGGTGAAACACACTCTTTTCGAGGGCATGTGGCACATTCGTGCAAAGTGACAGCATAGTGCATTAAAAAAGGTCAGTAAATCTCCTAGGGCTGGTGCGGTGGATACAACCTCAGCAGGTACCGTACTATGAAGCAGAGATTACTAGCAAACTCAAAATTACACTCCCAGACTCTTACATTTAGTTTGCTAAGGATGAATGAGGCTGTACCCAGATTCTCAGGAGCTCCTCCTCCCACCTTATTCCTGGCTGGCCAGCAAGGATGTGAATGCCGAGGATTTTTCTGGAACAGCATTCTCGTGCTCAGGCTCCAGCTCCCTGGGAATTGAGAATTCAGCAGCTTCCTGATTCAGCCTCTGGGGGCTCATCGCAGCTGGGGACATACCCAGAACCAGTGGTTCCAGGGGTCACCAGGGAGCCATTCCTTTGGTGACTGCATTCTGGAGACCCAGGCCAGAGCCCAGGGCTATGGCAAGTACCCAATTCTCTGGATTATGCCCTCCCTTCCTGCTCCAAATACTCAGCGTGCTTTAGGCTTCTTGCACAGAACTCTTACTGAAAAAAAAAAAAAAACTGGTATCATGAAGAGCACATTCTCTGACCACAGAATAATTCCATTAGAAAGAGTAACCAAACAGTGACTAGAAAAAAAATTTGTTTGGAAATTGAGAAGCACCATTCTAAAGAATGCATTGGTCCAAGAAGATATAAAGTAAGTGACAAAACTCTGAGGTGAGAATAATGAAGAAAATATCAGTGTCGGTGTGTTAATAAACCATGGAGTCACAACTGAAAATGCTTATTTTAGAAAAAAGTTAAGCTGAAAATAAGCTAAGCATTCACCTCCAGAGATTAGAAAAATCCCAAGTGTTTAAACCTAAAGGAGAAAATAATACAGAGAAGAAATTCATTCAAAAAGTGCCATTAAGCCACTTTGGCAGCTCTTCAAAAAATAAAACACAAAGTTCACATACAACCCTACAGTCCCTCTCCGGGGTATTTACCAAGAGAACCGGGACGCAGGTCCACACAAACCGACTGTGGATGTTCACAGCAGCCTTGGGCACCACAACCACGAAGTAGAAACAACCCGAATGTCAGTCTCGAGATGAATGGATCAACACAGTGTGGCCTATCGACACAATGGAGTATTATTCAGCCACAAAAAGGAACGAAGCGCTGGTCCATGCTTGAAAACATTACGCCGAGTAAAAGCAGCCAGCCACAAAGGACTACACACTGTAGGACTCCATTTATCAGACGGGTCCGGAACAGGCCAAGAACAGACAAATGAATCTGTGGTGACAGAAATCGGAAGAACGGCTAATCTGGAAAGCAGAGGAAGGTCCTGAATGAGGAAGGGCACAGAAGAGCCTTGTGCGGTACTGCAAACGTTCTAGATCCTGACCCAGCTGGTAGTTACACAGACGTGGACACACGTATATGTGTAAAACACCTTGACTTCTGTGCACACTTAACATCTGAGCAGTGTATTTACTGCCCCTGAAAGTCTACTTACGGGTAAGTAATCTTTTTTTTTTTAATTTTTTAAAAGATTTTATTTCAGAGAGAGAGTGTGTGTGTGAAAGAGAGTAGGGGGAAGAGCAGAGGGGGAGGGAGAGAGAACATCTCAAGCAGACTCCCCACTGAGCACGGAGCCTAATGCAGGGCTCGATCCCAGGACCCTGAGATCACGACCTGAGCCGAAATCAAGAATCTAAGAATCGGACGCTTAGCCAACTCAGCCACCCAGGCGCCCCAAGTGGTCTCTTTTAGTCCTCAATAAAGAGAAGGAATGGGGCGCCTGGGTGGCTCAGTCCTTAAGCGTCTGCCTTCAGCTCAGGTCATGATCCCTGGGTCCTGGGATCGAGCCCCACATCGGGCTCCCCGCTCGGCAGGGAGTCTGCTTCTCCCTCTCCCACTCCCGCTGCTTGTGTTCCCTCTCTCGCTGTGTCTCTCTCTGTCAAATAAATAAAATCTTTTAAAAAAAAGAGAGAAGGAAGAATACATTTCCTGCAAAAGACACGAAAATGACACCGTAAGAAGCTGCCGCTCACTCCCAGAACCGATGCTCATCCACCTAGGATGACCTAAAGACAATCTGGCCTGAGGTACAAACAGGCCTCAGATGGTCTCATGGCCACGTCTGCCTCACATCCTGTGGCTGTTATTCTTCCAAAGTCCCCTCCCACCTTAGATCTGCATATCTATCACTGAAGGAGGCAGGTAAGAATGTTTGCACAATACAAAGATAACAGATAAAATCAGCCATACACTGAGATTAGAGCAGTCCCGGCAAGTTTTTACGTTAACTGCTCTGTCTTGCACTCACATGGTACTGCCCTCCCTGCCAGATCACCTCTGCCTCCATATATAAACCCGCTCCAACCACGAACATGCCAACCCAGAGCTGTCACTGTTTGGTGACCCCCAAGGAAGGATGGCAGAGGTAAAGGACAATTTATTCTCTGACTCCATCCGGCAAAACTACACAGAAGAGCCGACGACTCAGCCGGCTCTCTGGAATCTTTATCTGAATCCACGGCCTCCGGCTCA
Organism: Mirounga angustirostris; assembly: GCF_029215605.1. Taxonomy (NCBI): domain Eukaryota; kingdom Metazoa; phylum Chordata; class Mammalia; order Carnivora; family Phocidae; genus Mirounga; species Mirounga angustirostris. The sequence goes on from NW_026991713.1 coordinate 175,510,909, forward strand.
TCTTCTATCACAGTTCCTTACACATGGTCTGCTGGCCTCCTCCGTCAGTAACACCTGGAAGGGTCTAAAATAGGGTTCCGATCACATGCCTATCGGATCAGAACCTCTGGGTATGAGGCCTAGGGCTCCGCATGTTAACAAACTTCCCCAACGATTCTGTTGAACCCTGGAATTTGAGAACCCCTGCTAAAAAGGTGGCTACAAACATGTCAGTCCTGAACTCAAATCATGAGCACAACGTATTAAGTACAGAGGCGACCTGATACAGTCCTTAGGAGCCCGACTACCTGTCTCAAAGCTGGTCCCGGTCTCCTACCAGCTGTGACCACTACAGGCAACTTACCTAACCTCTCTGTGCCTCGGTTTCCTTGCCTATAAATAGGATACTATTTATCACCATGTAAAAAAGCTAATCAAAATCGAATTCTCTTCTTGAATGTTATTTGAAATTTGCAAATACTGAATCCTAAAACAAATCAAATAAGCATTTACAGATCTTAAAATATACACATTTTTACTCAATCGTGAAAAATTAATAATGAACAATGACACTTTCTCTCCTGCATAACTGAACGATAGAGCAAAATAAACATTTGAACATCAAGCCTGTTTAACTGTTGCCCCCCCCCCCCCCCCCCCCAGCCAGAAGGTTCAGGGCAGGGTAGAAGGTGGAGGGGGCAGTTTCACAAAGAGGCACAAATAAAAATCACTTGAAGACAGCTTGGCAGTTCTGCAGAGCTAAACATAGGCTTATAATACAATCCCGCAATCACTATTCACCCAAATGAGCTGAAAACTTATGCCCACATAAAAACCTGCACACATGGGTTTACAGCAGCTTTAGTCATAGTTGCCAAAACCTAGAAGCAAACAAGATGTCCTTCAGCAGGTGAAGAGATAAATTGTGGCACAACAGACAAGAGAATGTTATTTGGCACTAAAAAGAACTATCAAGCCAAAAGACATGGCGGAACCTGAATGCATGTTAGTAAGTGAAAGAAGCTTGTCTAAAAAGGCTGCATAGCCTGTGATTCCAACTACATGATGTTCTAGAAAAGGCAAAACTACGGAGCCAGTAAAAGGATCGATGGCTGCTAGGGGTTAGGGAGACAAGGGAAGGAATGAATAGGTGAGCACAGGGGATTTTTAGGGTGGTAAATGTATTGTGTATGATACTGTCATGGTGGATACATGTCATTATGTGTTTGGCAAAACCCAGAGAACTACACAGAACGAAGAGCAGAAGCCTACTGTAAACTATGGGCTTTAGGTAATAAGCATGTATCAATACTGGCTCGTCAATCGTTACAAATGTACACACTAATGTATGATGCTAATAATAGGGAAACCTGATATGGAGAGGAGCTTCTGGGAATTCCACAGCACCTGAAAGATCTACTGCTTCCTTCTTATGGAACCTGAAGTATGCATAAGGTTGGTAAGACTTCCCACGGTCACATCAAATTACCACTAACAATAAAAACTGATTCCGTCCCAATGCGGCCACTACTCACCTTCACTCTGTGAGGCTTGTGCCTCCTGAGCTCTAGACAAGAGCTGCCCACACTATTAGTGTAGAGAAAATAGCATTTCGTCTTGGTTTTTTTAAAAAAAATTTTAAGTAACCTACACCTAACGTGGGGTTCAAACTCACAACTCCGAGATGAGAGTCATATGCTCTTCTGACTGAGCCAGCCAGGTGCCCCTTTATCTTTATTTATTTTTTAAAGATTTTATTTATTTGCTTGAGAGAGAGAGTGAAAGAGAGCACAAGAGGGAGGAGGGTCAGAGGGAGAAGCAGACTCCCTGCTGAGCAGGGAGCCCGACCGTGGGACTTGGTCCCGGTACTCCAGGATCACGACCTGAGCCGAAGGCAGTCGCTTAACCAACTGAGCCACCCAGGTGCCCCCTTTATCTTTATTTTGATCAGCTTTGGACAGAAGAGTGAATTTCTCTGAGGAGGAAAAAAAAAAAAAACAGAAAAAAAATTTTAAAACCCATCATACACAAAACTAGAGTTGTTTTGCATGTGAAGAAAGTGGGATGGGACGCCCCCTCTTCCTTTGAGGGGGATTATATCTGTTACTTCTCAAGTGTTTTGGAAAGAGTAATGATAGGGTTTTAGAGAACACCACTTCCAATGTGGGGCACCTGAGTCAACAAAGAAAATCCCAGAGGGATGCGCATGACCACAAAGTTCTCCATGAACTCTAATGAGCCAAGAGCAGAAGATGCTTCACAGTTGAAAGGGGCACTCAACAGTTGAGAAGAGAACAAAGAATTCCCCCAAAACAAATGAGGCCAAAGAGGACATGCTGGAAAAAGTGTTGTTTGTTTTTTTTTTTAATGACTGAAAACTTCCCAAATTTGCCAAAAAAACAAAAAAACCCAAAAGCCTACAAATTCAAGAAGGTGAGCAAACTCCAAATAGCATAAGCCACCCAGGAGTCCCAGGAGAAAACATTCTAAGTGAAGGAAAACTGAATTTGTCACCAGCAGACCTGCCCTAAAAGAATGGCTAAAGTTCTCTAAACAGAAAGGAGATGATGAAAGAAGGAATCTTGGAATATAGAAAAGAAGGAAGAACAACAGGAATAATAAAAATGTGGGTAAGTACAGTTAACTGTCCTTCTCCAGTCTTCTAAATTATGGTTGAGACAAAAATTAGAATACTGTCTGATGTAGTATGTAGAAGAAATAGCTAAGCAATATAAAGGGAGATAAGGTCTCTCTAGTTCATTTGAACTGGAAAAATGACGACACCAGTAAACTATAATTATATAACTATGCAATTACGGGAGCGTCTGGGTGGCTTGGTCAGTTAAACATCTGCCTTCAGCTCAGGTCGTGATCCCATGATCCTGGGATCGAGCCCTGCATCGGGCTCCCTGCTCAGCGGGGAGTCAATTTCTCCCTCTCCCTCTACCCCTCCCCTGGCTTATGCCCTCTCTCTCTCAAATAAATAAATAAAATCTGAAATCTTGCCATTTACAATGACGTGGATGGAACTGGAGGGTATTATGCTGAGCGAAATAAGTCAATCAGAGAAAGACATGTATCATATGATCTCACTGATATGAGGAATTCTTAATCTCAGGAAATAAACGGAGGGTTGCTGGAGTGGTGGGGGGGAAGGGATGGGGTGGCTGGGTGATAGACACTGGGGAGGGTATGTGCTATGGTGAGCGCTGTGAGTTGTGTAAGACTGTTCAATCACAGACCTGTACCTCTGAAACAAATAATACATGTTAAGAAAAAAAAAAACAAAAACAGAAAAAGATAGCAGGAGGGGAAGAATGAAGGGATGGAAATCGGAGGGGGAGACGAACCATGAGAGACTATGGACTCTGAGAAACAAACTGAGGGTTCGAGAGGGGAGGGGGCGGGGGGATGGGTTAGCCTTGTGATGGGTATTAAAGAGGGCACGTTCTGCATGGAGCACTGGGTGTTACACACAATGAATCATGGAACACTACATCAAAAACTAATGATGTAATGTATGGTGATTAACATAAAATTTAAAAAATAATAAAATGATATATTTTATATATATATACATATATATAGCTTATACACATACATCCATACACACACACCTTGAGCATCCGCAGAAAAAGCTGTACAAAGAGATACACTAAAAGACAATATGTCGGGCGCCTGGGTGGCTCAGTTGGTTAAGCAACTGCTTTCGGCTCAGGTCATGATCCTGGAGTCCCTGGATCGAGTCCCGCATCGGGCTCCCTGCTCAGCAGGGAGCCTGCTTCTCCCTCTGACCCTCCCCCCTCTCATGTGCTCTCTCTCTCTCATTCTCTCTGTCTCAAATAAATAAATAAAATCTTAAAAATAAATAAATAAATAAAATAAAAGACAATATGTCTATGTTGAACTGGAATTCTAAAAAAAGGTTCAAGTAACTCACAGGAAAAAATTCAGAGAAATGAAAAAAAGAGAACAGGAAGGAAGTGAAATGACAGCGTAAGCCCTGATACATCAGTAATCACCTTAAACATAATAGGTCTGAATATATCAATTAAAAGACACAGACTGGCAGATTTTTTAAAAATGACCAAACTATATGCTGGCTACAAGAAAGCCACTTCAAATATGACAATACATGTAAGGCTGAAAGTGAAAGGATGGAAAAAGACAGTTTGTGCAAACCTTAATCAGAAGAAACCAGAAGTGGCTATAAAGATCTTCCTTGACTTACAATGTGTTTACATCCCAATAAACCAACAGTAAGTTGAAGATATCCCAAGTCGAAAGTGCATTTGATACACCTAACCTACTTAAACGTGCTCAGAACACTTACATTAGCCTACCGTTGGTCAAAATCATCTAACACAAGGCCTATTTTGTAATAGAGTGTTAAATATCTCAGGCAATGTATTGCACACTGTATCAAGAGTGAAAAACAGGATGGTTACATGGGTACAGAATGAGTCTCAGTATTTTGGTTGTTTACTCTAGGGATCGCATGGCTGCCACTGCCCAGCAGCGTAACAGAATATCATACTACATATCACTAGCCTGGGAAAAGATCAAAAATTCAAAATTTTGAAGTCTGCTTTCTACTGAATGTGTATCACTTTCACATTACCACAAAGTAAGAAAGCAGGTCCAACCATCGTCCGACCATCGAAAGTTAGGGATCGTCTGCGTCAGTATCAGACATTGTAGACTTGAGAGCAAAAAAAATGTCCAGAGCCAGAGACGTACTGATAGAAGGGTCAATCCCAGGTTGGCCTGGTCCATGGGGAAGGGGCACTAAACGCAATCACGCAGTCAGGGGAGATCTGACACAGAGCAGGCAATGGGTGACAGAAGCAAGATGCCAGGCTGCTGGCTTTGCAGATGGAGAAAGAGCAGGAGCCGGAGTTAGAAGAAAGCAAGAAAACAGATTTTCCCCTAGAGCTTCCAAAGGGGGCCCAGCCCTGCTGACACCTTTATTCAGCTCAGTGAAACTGCTTTCAGACTTCTGACCTCCAGAAGCGAACGAGAATAAAGATTGGTTGCCTTAAGCCACAGAGACTGTTAGATTAGCTGTAGGAAACAAATACAGATTTCGGTACCTGCAAGCAGGGCACCGTAGCCACAGAAGCCTCAAAATGCAGAAGGAACTTTTGCAGTGAATGATCAAAAAGGCCCAGACTGCCTAAAACAGGGCTGGTAGAAATGCGGGTGTTAACAGACTGTGCTGCGGAGGACTCAGGAGGAAGAGAGGACGTCTGCATCATCGTGGAACACACCATTGGTAGAAAAAAGGACAGCAAACACACTACAGTAGTGAGGGCTCGGTGAGAAAGGAGGTACCAGTGTTTGGAATCCATTACAGACGGGTGCAAAGTGCAGCTGAACGGTTCCTGCGACTGCGTGGAAAGCAGAGCTTGTAAGTAACGCACTTGGATACTGAATGGAGGTGATTTCCAAGCCATCTGCTAGAGGTACGGCCCGGTTTCTTCTTGCTGCTTACAGTAAAATGCAAGAGGGAAGAGAGAAACTGAGGAAAACACTGGGAGGCAAAAAGGAACCAGGACTTGATTTGGGGAAGGAGCTCTAAAAGGAAAGCCCAGGGTGTGGCCAGCTAACGTCTCGCTGGTGCTCGCAAAGAAGAAAGGACAGAATATTCGTTTGCACGGTAGGCTCTTTGGCGACAGTAAGCCTGTCACTCACAGATCCTTTTGACCATCTCAGCAGAAGCCAGGAACAGAGATGGGATTACAGAGCACGATCCACGGAGGACCCTGGCATCTACTGGAGTAAATAAATCCCTGTGACACACAACAGGAGACCCACAGGTTTCTGTGAATGTTATACCCCTAGAAAAACTGCCACCTTGGAATGAAAAAGGAGAGAGAAAATGAGAGAAAGCCGTCAGACTCCCCCAGTTGGGCAGACAGGAACCAGGCTGCTCGAACCAGTCCGTGCTAATAGGCGCTACCCTCAAGAGAAGGGCAAGAGGACACAGAGCGCAAAGACTTGGGGCTGCAAGGTGGGACCTCAAGCCACAGAGGATGACTCCTGGGCCTGGAAACCTCACGGAGATTGCCGAGGTGGAGTTTGAAACTGCTGGAAACCAGTGACTTTCGCTCCTTTCGTCCTTCTTCCTCTCTTTCCTTCCTTCTCTCCCTCTTGCTCATTTTTCTCCTTTTTGGAATGGGTGTATCTGTAACTGCTATCCTATGCCTGTCCAGGTAAGTTGGTGTTTAACTTTACAGATCCACAGATAGAGAGAAATTTCGCCTCAGGAGGGATCATACCCAGAGTCTGACAAGCACCTGGTTGAGATGATGAGATTTGGGACTTTTGAGCTGATGATATTTAGATGAGACTTTCAACTTTGATTTGATGCTGTAATGGGTTGAGACTTCAGGGGATGTCAGGTGTGGGATGAATGTATTTTGCATGTGGGACAGATGTGAATCTTTGGTAGGATGAATAATGCCCCCTCCCCCACATCCAGAACCTAATCTAATATAAATTAAACTAACACAAACAGTAAGATAGACCATATCCTGGTGCACAAAACAAACCTCAAATTTAAAAGAACTGAAATCACAGTGTATTCTCTAATCACAATGGAATCAAATCAGAAATCAGTAACAGAAAGATAACAGGAAAGTCTCCCAATACCAGGAAACTAAACACACTTCTAATTAATCCATGGAATAAACAGGAAATCCCTTGGGAAATTTAAAAAAAAATACATTGAACTGAATGAAAATGAAAATCTAACACATAAGAATTTGTGGGGCATCACAAAGGCAGGGCTGAGAGGGAAATTTATAGCACGAAACTATTTACATTAGGAAAGAGAAAAGGAATCAAATGACTAATCTAAGTTCCCATCTCAAAAACCAAAAAAGGAAGAGCAAAATATACCTAAAGCAAGCAGAAAGAAATAATAAAGAACGAAGTCAATAAAATTGGAAACAGAAAGTAACAGGTTTAATGTAATTCCTGTCAAAATCCCAGCTAGATGGGGCATCCGGGTGGCTCAGTCAGTTAAGCGTCTGCCTTCGGCTCAGGTCATGATCCCAGGGTCCTGGGATCGAGTCCCACATGGGGCTCCCTGCTCAGCGGGGAGTCTGCTTCTCCCTCTCTCTCTGCTGCTCCCCCTACTCGTGCTCTCTAATAATAAATAATCTTTTTAAAAAATCCCAGCAAGGGCGCCTGGGTGGCTCAGTCGTTAGGCATCTGCCTTCCGCTCGGGTCATGGTCCCAGGGTCCTGGGATTGAGCCCCACGTCGGAATTCCTGCTCAGCGGGAAGCCTGCTTCTCCCTCTCTCGCTCCCCCTGCTTGTGTTCCCTCTCTCGCTGTGTCTCTCTCTGTCAAATAAATAAATAAAATCTTAAAAAAAAAAAAAAAATCCCAGAAAGATTTTCTGTAGATACATATAGTGAAGATTATTCTAAAACTTACATGCCAAGTTGAAGAAAGCTAGAACAATTTTGAAAAAGATTAAATTGGAATAACACTCAGAGAGACCTCCAAAGAGCCACACGCACAGCCAACTGATTTTTGACAAAGGTACAACAGCAATTCCACAGAGGGTGATGGGCTTAGTAACAAATGGGGTTGAAGTAACTGGATCTTCTTGGGCAAAATAATGAACCGTGACCTAACCTTCACACTTTATATAAAAATTAACTCAAAATGGATTACAGATTTAAATGGCAAATATAAAAGTATAAAACTTTTTGAAGGAAACCTAAGAAAATCTTTAGGGAGCTAGAGCTCAGTAAAGAGTTCTTAGACATGACACCAAGAGCTCTAACCATATGAGAGAGTCAATAAACAAACCTCATCAAAACTAAAAAACCTTTGCTCTGCAGAAGACACTGTTAAGAGGATGACAAGGCAGGATACAAACTGGGAGAAGTATCTGTAAGCCACATATCCCATAAAGGACTCACATCTAGAACGTATTAAGGATTCTCAAAACTCAACAGTCAAAGGCAAACAAGCCAATTAGAAAATGGGCAAAGCATAAGAAACACTGCATCGAAGATGATCTACAGATGGCAAATAAGCACATGAAAAGACGTTCAGCATCACTAGTCATTAGAAAAATGCAAATCGAGACCACAATGAGCTATTATTACACATCTATTACAATAGCTAACAGCAGAGCAAGAGAGAATCTGTGGCGAACCTGGATCTCTCACACATTGCGAATGGGGATGCAGAATGGTTAAAAACTCTCTGGCAAACTGTGGCAGTTTCTTACAAAACTAAGCGCACACCTACCAAATGACCCAGCAATATCACTCCTGGACATGTATCCCAGAGAAACTTTAAAATGTTGTCCACAAGAAAACCTACATGCAAATGTTCCTAACAGTTTTACTTATAACATCCCCAAACTGGAAACAACCCAGGAGTCGTATGACAGGGGAGTGAATAAACACGCCGTGGTCCGTCCACACCTTGGGATGTTACTTTGCAATAGTAACATTGCACCAGGTCTTACGGACATTATGCTGAGTGAAGGGGGGGAAAAAAGAAAGCCCAACCTCATAAGGTTACAGACTGTAGGACTCTGACATACCGCTCTTGAAATGACAGAATGACAGAGATGACAAACAGATTAGTCGTCACCTGGCGTTCGGGACGCTCTGGGAGGGAGGACGGCAGGTGCGACAGTAAGTGGGCTAGCAGGACGGAGATGGAGATCTCTGTGGTGACGGAACAGCTCCCGTCTTGATTGCAGTATTGGTTACATGAATCTAGGGGAGCGGTAAGCTGACACACAACTACACACACGCATTGCGTCAGTGTCAATGTCCTGATTTTGATACTATATTCAATTACACAAGACATAACCAACGAGAGGAAATGGGTGACGGGCAAGTAAGACCTTTCTGTACAACTTTCTTTGCAACTTTCTGTGAATCTGTAGTTCAAAATTTACAGTTTCTGAAAGGCATTCATATCACCTAAGGACAAAACTAGGTGTCTTTTATACCGTGATGACCAGAAAGAATGAACTGGGACACTCTGATCTCCAGTCACACAGGTCCTCTGAGCCACCCCGGGGAGACAGAGCAAGCGGAGGGAGAAGCTGCCGGCCCAGGGCAGAGAACTGTGGTCCCACCTGCCAGGGAGCTCATCACAGCCTCCACGGGGGATGGGACCAGGCAGGGTGCGAATAAACACCAGCCAGACTTTCAGGGACAAGAAATGTCAAGGTCCATCTACACTAAGTGAGTAACAGCAAATGTACCACCAAATGGGAACAAGGAGATAACGCCCAACCACTGCCCCTGTGCTGCACCCGGCAAGCGCCTTGCTTTCCTCAGCGACATCCGTCATGACGACCGCCATTGACCTGGAGGATTCACGCAACATTTTAACATCCAGGGAGACAGCAGCCCAGGCAAATGGTCCTATGAAGTGCCTATTCTTAACTTGAGCCAATTCGTTATGTTACACTGTATTTCAGTATAATAAGGAAATGTTCCATATTTCCAGTAATGGTTCTCTTTTATTGGACAACACAGCTAATATGAGAAAAGAACATTTTTTTTTTAAAGATTTTATTTATTTATTTGATAGAGCAAGAGAGCACAAGCAGGGGGAACAGTAGAGGGAGAGGGAGAAGCAGGTTCCCCACCAAGCAGGGAGCCCGATGCGGGGCTCGATCCCAGGACCCTGGGATCATGACCTGAGCCGAATGCAGACACCTAACCATCTGAGCCACCCAGGCGCCCCAAGAAAAGAACATTTTTTTAAAACTTCCCCAGGGGGCGCCTGGGTGGCTCAGTCAGTGAAGTGTCGGACTCTTGATCTCAGCTCAGGTCTTGATCAAGCCCGCATCTGGCTCCTTGCTCAGCAAGGAATCTGCTTAAGACTCTTTCTCCTGGGGCGCCTGGGTGGCTCAATCTTTAAGCGTCTGCCTTTGGCTCAGGTCATGATCCCGGGTCCTGGGATCAAGCCCCACACTGGGGAGCTTCAGTGGGGAGCCTGCTTCTCCCTCTGCTTGTGCTCACTCCCACTCTAATAAATAAATAAAATCTTTAAAAAAATAAAATAAATTGGGGCACCTGGGTGGCTCAGATGGTTAAGCGTCTGCCTTTGGCTCAGGTCATGATCCCGGGGACCTAGGATCGAGCCCCACATTGGGCTCCTGGCTCAGCGGGAAGTCTGCTTCTCCCTCCCCTCTGCCTCTCCCCCTGCTCATGCTCTCTATATCTGTGTCTCAAATGAATAAATAAAATCTTTAAAAAATAAATAAATCGGGGCGCCTGGGTGGCTCAGTTGGTTAAGCGACTACCTTCGGCTCAGGTCATGATCCTGGAGTCCCAGGATCGAGTTCCGCATCGGGCTCCCTGCTCGGCAGGGAGCCTGCTTCTCCCTCTGACCCTCCTCCCTCTCATGCTCTCTGTCTCTCATTCTCTCTCTCTCAAATAAATAAAATCTTAAAATAAAAATAAAAAAAATAATAAATAAATAAAATAAATCTTTAAAAAGTTCAGAAAAAGCAGCTACAACCCCACCACACGGAGCTAACCACAGTTAACATTTCAGATTCAGCCTTCCAGAGCACAGTCACATATGTGAAATCAGACAAAAAGGACAAAGAGTGCAAAAACACTTGCTGAAGGGATGGGACTGATGGTCTGATGCTTCAGGTTGGGGGGGGGGGGCGGTGTACCAATGTGCCTCGGTCCCATTTAGTGCCACTTGTTTTCTTAGCATTAGCAGCTCACTCTTATCTTGACCATACAAACCAGCACTTCACAAAACACCATTCTAGGGACGCCTGGGTGGCTCAGTCAGTTAAGCGTGTGCCTTCGGCTCAGGTCATGATCCCAGGGTCCTGGGATCGAGTCCCGCATCAGGCTCCCTGCTCCGCGGGGAGCCTGCTTCTCTCTCTGCCTCTGTCTCTCATGAATAAATAAATAAAATCTTTAAAAACAACAACAACAACAACAACAAAACCCCATTCTATCCTTAAAAAAAAAAACCACACAACTCTGTAGAGATATTGTAATCAATAAAAACAAAATAAAAGTCTCAAATATCACAGGACTGAGATAGGGCTTTTATTTCAAAACTAAGTTTGGTAGGTCAAAATTCAATCTCAATCCTTTTTTTTTTTTTTCTTTTTTTGACAGAGAGAGAGATAGCACAAGCAGGGGGAGCAGCAAAGGCAGTGGGAGAGGGAGAAGCAGGCTCCCTGCTCAGCAGGGAGCCCGACGACCCCAGAATCACGACCTGAGCCGAAGGCAGATGTTAACCATCTGAGCCACCCAGGCGCCCCTTTCTTAGTTTATTTTAAATCAAAACTCACTCCCAAAGGGAAAAGACTGCACTCATTAATGCAAAAATTAATCCCAACAGCAAGATCGAACAGAGAAACAATGACTAGCTTTCATGCATCCACTTATTTTTAAACGCCGATTTCCAAGTCCTCCATGCTTAGTTTACAAAAACCAGAGTGTGTTCATACTGTTTTGCAGAACTGTAGTTTCAGCCTTAACAGGGAGTGACAGTACTGCATCAGGTAAAGGTGGGCAACTTTCACCACATACAAGCCTGTGTCCTTACCTTTCATTCCTCTTCCAAAACCTTGCCCTCATGCCACAGCCTCTCTCTTTGATCTTCAACTTTTCTCTTTCCCACCAGCTTCTTTCCAGCAATCTGTAAACATGTTCAAATCTGTCCCTTCCTATCCACTCTGACAGTTCTGAAAGAATATGGGGGCAATCTTTTTTTTTTTTTCATATAAACTGTTAGAGTAGTCTGTACTTACACCCTTTTTCTTAAATACTGAGATCTGAACACATTAATAAGCTTAAGTCTATACTTACTGAAGTATAGACTAAAATGTATTAAGGTGCTAAAAACAACAACAGTGTGGTATGTACTGGTACAAAAATATGTTAAAAGATCAGTGGAACAGAATATAGAGCCTAAAAACAGAACCGCATATAAAAAATATTTAAAAGAATAGCCTCCTCAACAAAGAGTGCTGGGACAACTGGATACCACATACAAAAGAATGAAGTTGAACCCCTACCTCACACCATATATAAAAATTAACTCTGGGGTGCCTGGGTGGCACAGTCAGTTGAGCATCCAACTCTTGGTTCCAGCTTAGGTCACGATCTCAAGGTCATGAGATTGAGCCCTACATCGGGCTCTGCGCTCAGCATGGAGTCTGCTCGGGATTCTGTCTTCCTCTCCCTCTGCCCTCCCCCCACTCATGCGTGAGCTCTTGCACATGTGCTTTCTCAAATAAATAAATCTTTTAAAAAAATTAACTCCCAAATGCATCAATGAGCTAAATGTAAGAGCTAAAGCCATAAAACTCTAGAAGAAAACACAGGGGTTCATCTCTATGACCTTGGATTTGGCAATGCATTCCTAGATAGGACACCCAAAGCACAAACAAAAGAAAAAAATTGGTAAATTGGACTTCGTCAAAATTAAAAACTTTTGCAAAAAGAACATTATCAAGAAAGTGAAAAGATGACCTACAGAAGGAGAGAAAATGCTTGCAAATCATATATCTGATGAGGGTCAAAGAACTCTTATCACTCAACAGCAAACAACCGGATTAAAAAATTCAAAGCACCTCAACGCTTTTCCGCAAATACCCAACAAGCACATGAAAAGATGCTCAACATCATTAGTCATTAGGAAATGCAAATCAAAACCACGATTAGATTGTACTTCATACCAACCAGGATGGCTATGGTAATTTTTTAATGAAAGATACTAACAAGCGTTGGCAAGATGTGGAGAAACCAGAACCTTCATACACCGCCAGTAGGAATGTGAAATGGTTTTATTGCCCTGGAAAATGGTTTAGCAATCTCAAAAAGTTAAACACAGAATTACCAAAGGACCCAGGAATTCTACTAGGTATGTACCCAAAAGAACTGAAAACAGGTATTCAAATAAATATTTGTACACAAATGTTCATAGGAGTGCTAATTTACAATAGACAAAGGTAGACACAAATATCCATCAATGGATGAGCAGGTTGTGGTGTGTGCACACAATGGAATATTATTTAGGAAAAAAAAAAGAACTACTAATACCTACTACCACATATACAAACCTTGAAAACATGATGCGAAGTGAAAGAAGCCAGGTGCAAAAGACTACATATTGTATGTTCCCACTGATGCTAAGTATCCGGAAAAGGCAAATGTCTAGGCAGAAAGCAGAATAGCGTTGGTTGGGGCTGGTCCAAGGACTGACTGTAACCAGTAATGATGGATCTTCTTGGGGTGGTGGAAAGATTCTAAAATTGGGTGATGATTGTAGAACTCTGTAAATTTACTAGAAGTCACTGAACTAGACACTTTACTGAACTAGACACTTTTTTTTTAACTATACATTTTAAATGGGTGAATTTTGGGCGCCTGGCTGGCTCAATCAGAGGAACATGTGACTCTTGATCTCAGGGCTGTGAGCTGGAACCCCATGTTGGGTGTAGAGATTACTTAAAATTAAAAAAAAAATAAATGGGTGAATTTTATGGAGATATAAACTGTGTCTCAACAAAGCTGTTAGAAAAAAATATGGTTTTTGGTGAGTCTGTGTGTGTTGGGATTGTAGCATCCGGAATCCTTGGTTCCCTACTCTGCCACCACGTGCCTGTTGGTCATTTGCACTTTCTGTGCAATCCAACAGAAGTGGAAAATCTAGAACACGCGGCACACAATGGCAGGCCCCAAAACAAATTCTAAACCAATGGTTAGCCTATTGCATTTTGAATTAAATGCCTAATGTTAATAAAGTCTGAATTACAAGCTAAATCAAGACAATACAGTATTGGGACGCCTGGGTGGCTCAGTAGGTTAAGCATCTGCCTTCAGCTCAGGTCATGATCCCAGGGTCCTGGGATCGAGTCCCACATCGGGCTCTTTGCTCAGTGGGGAGCCTGCTTCTCCCTCTCCTGCCTGCCGCTCCCCCTGCTTGTGCTCTCTCTGACAAATAAATAAAATCTTATATAAAAAAAAGACAATACAGTATTACTTACATCGTATTTTCCAAGGAGATATGCACATATTCGCTATCACATATCCAATGAAATGTTCACAGAAATTGCTCTGGGTACAAAGATCAAGCTATGGGATAAACACTGTCCACATAGGGCCTATGTTACAATGAAGCTTGCAAAAAATTAAAGGTGGAGAAAGTTTATGCTGAAAATGTTATTTTTTTTTTTAAGAAGGGGGGTGAGCGCCTGGGTGGCTCAGTGGGTTAAGCATCCAACTCTTGGTTTCAGCTCAGGTCGTGGTCTCAGGGTCATGAGATCGAGCCCTGCGTCAGGCTTCACACTCGACCCAGAGTCTGTTTCTGATTCTCCCTCCATCTCCCTCTGCCCTCCCCACTCATGCGCACACTCACTCGCTTTCTCTTAAATCTTTTTAAAAATAAATAAATAAAAGGGGGAGGGGGAGGTCATTTTGATTCTAAACAAAGAAAACCCAATTTCAAATGTTCATTACGGGTGGCCCAGGGGAACATCGACCTGCATCACTAGCCCGGGAAGCCCTATCTCAGGCAAAGAGGGTATACTTTAAAAAGGCAGTGTGTCTGTGCTTGGCTTCTGCTTCAAGCTGGAAGAATAGGACAGGTCTCCATCTAAAGACCCAGAGCTCCTCCCACACCTGCCATACACCCACACCTACAGACAACATTCCCCAGTAACCTCGCTTGGCAAGCAGCGCGGGTACGTGCTTCCTCCTTGCCAGCAAGTGTGAACCACAGCCCAGTCTCTCGCAGACCAGCTACAGCCGTACAGCATCTGGCATTCTGCTTCCCATTCACACACATCCGAAAGGTGGAATGCTTGAGGAATTTCACGGTAAATGGGGGTGGGGGGGTAGGGGAGCGCTATTTTAGGGCAAAGCAGGGTGGAATCCATGTGGTTTCCTTCTATTTCACAGTCCAGGAAGGACGGTGGGGTCAACAGTCTGGGCTGGAAACCCCACCAGAGTCCTGCAGCCACTCAACGGCTGAGGTCCTAGGAAACTTCCAGTTTTCTCCTGAAATTTCAGGCTGAGTTGTCAGGCTTTGTAATGCAACTCCAAGCTCGGATTCGCAGTCAGGATCTCCGGGTAAAGCAACAGGACATCTCAAAGGTTACAAGAACACGTCAGGTCCTGGACTGAAGCTGCACAAGGAAGGCTGGGTGTTTGAGAGTCCCCCAGCCTGACCAACCTGGCATGTGGGTGTGCTCTCACTCTTCCCAAAACCCAGGGACTGACAGGAGAGGCTTTAAAATCAATCAATAAATCACTAACTGCCTAGAAAGCGGAAATCGTTACAAAAACAAGCGCAGATAGGAACAGAGCAAAGGAGAAATCAGTCCAAGGAGAAACACATGCAGTATTACTACTGCAAAGTCAGCAACTTAAAGGAGTCCTAAAGCCTTGAGTCGGTGGATATACTATGTGCGAATGGTTTAAAAAGTCAAATAGGACAGAAAGGTTCATAATGAAAAACATATGACCATCTCAACAGATGGGAAAACAGCATTTGATAAAATTCAACAGCCTTTCCTGATTTAAAAAAAAAAAAAAATCCAGTAAACTAAGAATAGAAGCTTTCTTAACCTAAGTGAAGGATCTCTTGCAGAAACCACCAACAAGCATCAGACTTGGAAGCATTCCCACTAAAGATGGGACCAAAATGAGGATGCCCCTATCACGGTTGCTGTTCAGGGCAGGAGGCTTGGCGCGTTTTCCAAATCTGGGTCGGGGCTCTGGTTAGGAAACCAAAGGGAAGCATTTACATCAACTATGCTTGTGATAATTCGCATGTTTGTATTTCTCCGCCCAAATGGGCTGTCAAGTTCTTCGTCTATCTTCCAAGTCAATATGACCTCATAAAACTTCATTGAAAATATCCCGGAAAATGTTGTGACGATTTCTCAAGCGGAATATTCTACAGTGAATGAAAACAAGTAACCTTAGCGGACCTCAGCTGAAACAAGGTCCACAAGTCCTAACTTTCTGGAGAATGCATTAAGAGCCCCTGATCCTTGCTCTGGGTCTGTTTCTTTCATCACGAACACGTGGTAGGTAGACGAGATTTCCATGGCCACCAGGTAACTGCTCGGTTCGTTCTGACTCAGGGTCTCCTATATGAAAACTTTGTTAATAGTGAAAGTGAAAGTGTGAAGCTTTCTCTCATTTTATATCCCGATGTAAGTTCTTAACTCTGCTAACCACCCGAGACTCACAAGAAGAATGGTCTAAGAAACTGCGTTTTCTCGATTCTCTAGTCCTTCTCATCATCTCAACCACGGCTGATCACCTTCTCTCCAGCACGTGAGAAAGGCACGTGAAAGAGGACAGACCCCACGGTGTGGCACATTCATAAGGGAAAAGAGCGTGTCCCCGGCTTGGAGAGACATTTCCTGGTTTATATACATTTGCTTTAAAGTCATACTTTGCCATATCCACGGGACAGAGGAACATTCTCAACATGCCCTCAAGCCAGGCTCTGCTCAAAATACTTAGTTCCAAATATGGAGTATTTTGGAGGGAGGGCAGGGGTTGGAAAGAAGTCTTTGTAAGAAAAGAATCAAGTTCTCAAGTTCGTGTGGGAGGGTAAGATTCAGGGGTCAGGCCACACTGAAAGAGCGAAGCTGGTAGCAAAGAGGCTCCCCCCAAATGACCTTAAAAAAAAAAATGAACAGTTTTAAAGCCTGTAGAGGAGGCGGGAGAACTTCTTATCTGCATCCAAACCATGCTCAACTTTAACATTTAGCTTCTGGAAACCCGGACTGTTCCCCTCTGACAAGTGCCCTCCCACCATCCAGATCCACAACAGGATTCCCTCATGCTTGAGAACCCTCTATTTCTGAGAACGTAAAACCCGCCCTTTTCTTTATAGGAGATTTCCTCCTTCCACTCTGTCTTATCTTCTTCTTTTCCTTCGTTCCTGTGGTGGGAAAAAGTCCCTAATTTTGTTAGACGTCTTCACCAGTAACCGGGGACTTACTGGGGACACAGGGACAGGAGCACATAGGACAGCACCGCGCCGAACGAGCCTCTTCATTCTGAAGGCTCCTGGAGCACAAACAGGATACAGAGGGCCACTGTGCGCACAAAGCAACCGCACGTCCTCAGAGCAGAGGAACAGATGTTTAACAGCTGTCCAGCAACAGAGCAGAAGAGAGGAACAGAGGTAAAGCTGGAATCAGCCAAGCCAAGGGTTGGGAAACCCAAGGAGAAAATACACAGTCATTCCAGTTTGCCAGGGCACCAGCCTACCCTGACTGGCTTGCTTCTCCCAGTCACTACAATCGACAGCCAAATAAATAAATTTAAACACGTTCCAAAAAAGAATAAAACATTTCTGCTTCTCCTTTTAAAATACAGTGTTGCCAAGGGAACTCCACCCTTGTAAGCCTCGTGCAAGTTCTTTTATCTCGTTAAGCCTCAGTTTCTCATCTGTACCGTGGGGCTCACGACACCAGTATCTCAAGGTTTCTTGTAAGAATTACAAGTGAGCAAAGAGCCTGGCGCAGCACTGGGCACCTAGCAGAGGACGAGTAAATGTAACCAGGAGTACTGTTGCCACGGTTATTGTTTCGGTAAGTAATCACTATTAACATCCTCACCCAGAAACTTACAAGGAGTTTCTCCTCTTCAAGTGGAGCTTCAGGCACCGAAAGCTAAAATTACCCATTCTCGTAGGGGTGAAGGAAGGAACTTTTTTGGAGTCTTTTTGGATGCAAGGAGAGCATCCAACGACTAACGCAAACCCCCCAAAGAGACAGAACTGGTCACAAACAAAAACTTGGAACCCCAATTCCCATTCTCCTCTATGAGGCGCCAGACTGAAGGAAAGCCCTGTGTCTTGAAGGACCAACGTTATGACAGGAAGCCGGCTCCTCACTGCGCCATGTGCACAACACAAAGTGTGTCGGAGCCCAAGTGTTCCCGGGACACAAGGCGTGAGCTCGGGCCACGCAGCACCGCACGGCTGCTCGACGCCCACGGACGCGAGCGAAGAGGGCCGGGGACCAGGTCGTAAGTACACAGGATCCTGTGTTTGGAAAAATACACACATTCACTCACAGGAAAGCTGAGTTTCAAAAAACCAAAATGTGAGAATGGTAGAATTCTAGGTGATTTTTACTCTCCTATTAGTCATTTTCTGAAAAATTTTAGAAGCCTGTACTCTCACAATCAGAAAAAAAACAAAACAAAACAATAATGCTATTTCCATCTTGAACGAAGCAACGACTGTGGGGCCAGGCAAGTGAGCACGCGGCATGCTTGGCACTCTTGCAAGCTTCCTGCAAGGGTTTCCACATTCCCCTTCGGGCACCCAGGGTGCACTGGGGTCCTCTCGGCCTTTTCCCCTCCCGAATGTGCCAACCACACCCTGGACTTTCTTTCATTCACCAAACACTGCCGAACACCTGCTGGGTCGCAGGCTCCGGGCCCTGCAATGCACAGGGAAGGAAACCAGAAGGCCCTGCCCAGCTTCAGCTTTCTGTCCCGTAAAATGGAAAGACCATGTTCCCACATACGTGCTATTATTGTTACAAAACGCCCAGAAGTTCTAGGTGGGAAAAGAGAGGATAAGAGAAAATGCAGATTGAGGGTCTGGGGAGGCTAAGGAGGTGGCCTTCACATGGAGACCCAGAGGCTGAGAGGGAGTCCGCAGACCAAGAGCAGGATCAGGGCAAGCGAAGGGTATTCCGGGAAAGGGGAACCGTGTGAGTGCAAAGACACGGAGGTCTGCAGGAGCTCAGAAACCCGCTCACAGCCCATGCGCCATCGTGACTGAGTTTCTCAGGGAGATGAGGCCAGCACGGTCTCCCCAGGAGCCTCACCACCTGTGGACCTCCGCAAACCCAGAAGCTGGACGTTACATGCTCATGTGCCTGGAGCAGATCCATCTCCCAGGTCCTCATACGCATCAACCACACTCGAGACAACCCCCAAGCAAACACGAGTCTGGGAGCATCCATTCACTGCATTCTCTCAGTGCTAACGGATCAATTCACAGAGGTAAATACAAGCCTGTCACGGGTAAGAGAAGACTAGAAATTAACATGACCATCTCATTAGCTCCCAAGTGGGACGCCCATTAATAATTGGAAAATTGCCGTGGAATTAAACCCAGAGGGAAGAGCTCGAACGACAGTTTAAGGGCACCCGGATCCTGGCCTGATAGCCCCATCTCCACGGATGGCAGCTAAGCAGCAGCCACGGGCAACCTAAACCACACCGCTCACGTGGCCTGGCTGTGCCTGTGGTCCCGACTGCCCAGCTTCCTTTGGCTGCAGTCCGTTCCCTGGCTCCACACACTTCCCGTAGGTTCTGTAACTTTCCAGTGATTTCCTTATATACTGAAATGAGCGAGTCACTTTCTGTGATTTGCTATCAAAACCCCCAGGTGCTATGTCCACTTTCAGGTGCCAGGTGTTAGCCGTCATGTCTGGTGCTCCAGACGCTCTGCCCACCTCCCTGCCGCACTCCGCTTCTCTGGTCACGTGAAACCGCGGTCCCGTGTCTCTCACTTCCCCAATCCATTCTGTCTCAGTGTCCTGGTATCTACCCCAGGAGTCCTCCTGCTTCCCAACTCCCTTAAGTATTGCTGCTCCCTGAACATCACTCGGTCATCCACCTCCCTCATCCCACACTGAGCTGGGTTATCTCCAAGCCGTGACCACCTCATCACCTAGGATTTGATTCCTCCAGGATATTCTGCCTGCCAGACACCTTCACCAGGCGATCCTATGCATGCATCAACGTGTGCTAAAATTAACCCATCATCTTAACCTCTACATATTCTGTTTGTCCTACTGCACGCCTTGATTCAAGCCTTTACTAGAAACCACATTAGATAAGCTTCAGGTTTGCTCTGTCTTATATCCAGGAGGTCACCAAATCCCCTCAATTCTGCCTCAGTAAGAAGTTTGTTTGTCTAACACAGTCTGTCTCTTCATCTGTAGTCCCAGCTTCTATCCCCGATCAAGACCTTATCACTAATCCAGGCTCTATACTATGTAGCTACCTTTCTCCATCACAGGGCTGATAAAGTCACCTCCCTGCACACAGTCCCAGGCAGTGCCCTCTGCCAGGTGGAGCAGGAGCCTGACTGAGGCAGCGTTCCCATGTTCTAGAGGTTGCCAGAGATCTCGGCTAACAAGGAGGGTCCTGCGAGCCAGCCCCCAACTAGCTAGACAACTATCGGACTGGTAGGAGCCCACTGCTCTGGAAAAAGAGCTCAAGTACCTTCCAGGTTCTGGCCAAGGGCTGCCCTCCATAACTCAAAACCTACCTGTCAAATGTGCATCTGGGCTGAGGAATCTCTAGGACGAAAAGGAGAGAGACCCTCATTTTTTCCTCATAGAAGTCCAAAGGGAACCTGACACACTGTATGTCCCCAACTGAGGTCTGCTGGCAAGCAAGGACACCAAAACCCCCAAGAGGATGTCGCCACAGGGAACTTGGGCTCAACGTCGAGGCCTCGATGCTCACGGCAAGGGCTGGGTTTCAGCACAGCTTGTGCCCAAGACCAGAAGCCCCTTGGGATCCCAGGGAGCCTGCCAGGCAGGCATGCTTAGGGAAGAATGGCAGAGAACGTGAGTACCTACTAATGGAGCTATAACTCTAGTGTCCTCGGTTCTCACAGCATGTGGCCGAACTGACCCTTGGGATTTAAGGAATCCTTGGAGTTCTACAGGACAATTCCTAGGTCGGGAAGAGTCATCCTGAAACAGTGGACTTCCTAATTATCAGTAATGAGAGGGCTTATGTGGTTTGTTGAAAAAATAAACAGATAAATAAATAAGGAACGTGGCCCAAGCTGATGAGGAAGGTCATCCCGTTGTCAATGGTTCTTCCCCACTGACTCAGCAAAAAGACTGAGAGCCTCAGATGCATCATTCAAGCATCTCTCATCCCGTCCTAAAGAGGTTTCCAACCACTGCTCCCACCAACTCGGCAGCCACACTGAATGCTCGCTCCCTGAGTACATCATGCTTCTCTGCCACGTGCGTCCCCTCCCCTGTGGACAACCTCTCACCCTTTACAGCTCCAACACCACTTGTCCCACACTGCCTGCCATGATCCCGGTCAGAACTGTGTCTTCCTAAGGATGTCCAGTGTCGCCTGCACATCCGCTTAACGTCTGCTTAGCTGCCCTGTGCCCATGTCTCACTAGTCATCTCTGCACATCGTCCCCACTAAGCTGCTGGAGAGCCCCCGAGTCTTGGGTTGCTCCATAGTTCTCAGACACCTACCACAGGTTCTTTGTCATACATGGTAGCTACTGCAGAGGTACGACCAAACGAAAAATAAAATGCCACGTGTCAGTCAAGTAACACAACAGCTCATAGCTAATTTATGTAGCTTCTTCATCTCTGGAAATCCAGTAGAGCAATCAGGGAGAACAGCCCCATTCAGGCAGGAACCTTCCTGGTTTGTTCTCTTTACCACTCTACACCACCAAATAATAAAGTCTCCCATTAAGGAAAACCAGTAGAGGTCGGAATACACAAATCTACAACTGTTTAAAGAAATTCTGAAGTGTTTGTATAGATAGGATTAGCTGTTGCTTAAAAATCAAACCTGCCTCGCCAGTTGAAGACCGCACAAGCGAGTATCCCTCCAACAACTAAGGGCTTCAGGAAACCGGACTTGCTGGTACTTTTGGGGGCGGGGGGAGGGGGTGGGTTAGACCAGCAGGCCACTTTAACTGTCTTTTTTCAACTTACTACTCTAGGATTACATCCTAAGCATGAATCCTAAGCTTTGAAGTCTTAACCAACCATGCCACACAGACACAAACCGGGATTCAGAACTTCGGGAGATTATATTAATAGCAAATAACCATTTCATATGATTAACTTGCAGCCCCCATTCTTCTGACAGTGCACTTACAGCCACCTGCTCCTGGGCATGGTCTCAAAGAGATTACTGAAACTTCTGAATTTCCCAACTACTGTTCCAAAAAAGAAGTCTCTCTTCTCTTTAACACAAATAAAGCTTCTTATGAAAGACAACTTAATCAAAACAGTTGCCTCAAGGTCAGTGGCCAATAAGCCTGGACCAGCTTCTGACTATTGGCGGGGGGGGGGGGGGGGGGGGGGGGGGGGGATGACGTGCCTCTTCACTCAATGGCTCAGAGAAGGCCTGTGTCCAAGCAGACGAAGGCTTGGCGAGAAGTGGCTCAGCAAACTCCTGACCCAGGAGCCACGCGCCAGGCGGGAGCTGAGTGGCCGGCACCCTTGGGTGCACTTCAGCCACAGGGGCGGAGGCTGGAACCATGTGGCCCGCTAGGGACTGGAGACACGGGCACAGCCAGATTCCGCAGGGCACAGCTGCCTGGCACAGTCTGAGCTGCAGCCCGTGTTCAGAGGACAGCTAGTGTCCCCACTAACGAGGCTCTGGAAACAAACGGGCGCTTTGATGGAGTCCATTACTGAGAAGCAACACCTACCTCTCATCCATCATGTTCTCTGGTTTCTACCGAAAACATAGTTTTTATTCCCCAAGAGCTCCTGCCAATTAGAAAGTTCCATTTATACGTCTATGCAGTAATTTGACTACTTACTTTCTTCCTATAAAAAGTCTCAAAACTCAGCCACCTTCCAGGGAAGGCAAGAATGGCAAACCCAAGAGAGAAGGTGAGATTCAGCTCCACTCTTGAGAGTGTGTGTCATGTTGCTAGAACATAAGGCTGCAAATCAGTCTGGCTGAGATGTTAAGCCGTGAGTACAGAGTCATCTGGGGGGCAAAGACACCAAGGTTTCCACTCATTCTAACATTCTAATGGAAGAAAATACATTTTAAACATCTGAGACAAACTTCATCAAATCTCCTCAGTGGTTGGTTATCATTCAAACCTAGGAAAATGTCTACTGAACCTGCTCCAACCAGAGTAAGAATGAGCTATTCATATTTTAAGACTTGGTCGTATCCTTTTTATTTTTATTTCTTTAATTTTTTTTTTTTAAGATTTTATTTATTTGCGAGAGAGAGAATGAGAGACAGAGAGCATGAGAGGGAGGAGGGTCAGAGGGAGAAGCAGACTCCCTGCTGAGCAGGGAGCCCGATGCGGGACTCGATCCCGGGACTCCAGGATCATGACCTGAGCCGAAGGCAGTTGCCGAACCAACTGAGCCACCCAGGCGCCCCTATTTTTATTTTTTTAAAGATTTTTTATTTATTTATGTGACAGAGAGAGACACAGTGAGAGAGGGAACACAAGCAGGGGGAGTGGGAGAGGGAGAAGCAGGCCTCCCGCCGAGCAGGGAGCCCGATGCGGGACTCGATCCCAGGACCCTGGGATCATGACCTGAGCCGAAGGCAGACGCTTAACAACTGAGCCACCCAGGCGCCCCTGGTTGTATCCTTTTTTTTTTTTTCCAAAGATTTATTTCTTTATTTGAGAGAGCGAGAGAGAGTACATGAGAGGGGAGAGGGTTAGAGGGAGAAGCAGGCTCCTCGCCAAGCAGGGAGCCCGATGCGGGACTCGATCCAGGGACTCCAGGATCATGACCTGAGCCGAAGGCAGTCGCTCAACCAACTGAGCCACCCAGGCGCCCTGGTTGTATCCTTTTTAAATGAATTGCTTTTTAAGTTCACGTCCATGAAAATCCGGAAAAACACTTTGAATCTTCCTATCTGTTTAACTGCTTCATTTGTAACCAAAAGAACAACCCTCAGGCTCCCATTCAAACATAACTCCTTCCTGCAGGTAACTGTTCCAACAATTTCCACTGAAGAAATACTTCTCTTTCAAAAAGAATCAAGGACTGACACAGGTGGGGGGTGGGGGGGTGGAAAGATTAAAGAAATGACTGCTAATCAACACGATGAAGTTCAGCAAAGACTAAGGAAAGTAGTGTGCTCAACAAGGAAACAGAACCGAAGGCAGAACGTGCAACACTGACCGTGGGTAAGCGTGCTGAGTAGGCAAGAATGTCCCAAGAAGCCAGCCCTCCGGTGGACTCTTCTGCAGGATACTCTACTAATGGACACCCGTCATCATCCATCAAGACACCAAGAGCAAACCTGAAATCTAACTGTGGATTTGGGTGATCATGACATGTCACTGGAGGCTCGTGGATGGATCTTAACGAGGGTACCACTCCCAAGAGGGATGTCCGCAGTGCGGGTCAAGAGGATGCTGCAGGTAGACGGGAAGATCGGTGCACTTTCTGCTCAGTCTTGCCGTGAACCTAAAACTGCTCTAAAAAATAAGTTCTGTTTTAAAGGTGGGAGGGGCAGCTCTTCCTTCCCATTCTCCTCTGGGGCTTCTGCCTGTCATCAACCACACATCACCACAGTGTCATCTTCAGCTCCGTCCCTCCTCCCTGCTGCCCTTTCTCCTTTAATAAACACATATGCTCCCAGTTTAACCACCATCTCTAGTCAATGGCTTCCAAATCTGATTTTGCCCTATTATCTCTCTCCAAGATGTAAGCTCCAGGCCTACATCTCCACATGGAGGACTCACTAGAATCTCAAAATGAACATTTTCAAAACAGAACTCACCGGCCAATGCAATTGAGACAAGAGACTAAAATCGTAGGAACAAAACCTGGAAAGGAGGAGATAAAGTTATCACTTGCCAAGGAAATGACCGTATCAGTGGAAAACCCAAGAGAACCAACTGAAAATCTATGTTCCTAAAAACAAAACAATTTGGTAAGCTAGTGAGATATAAAACTAATGTACAAAAACCAATACCTTTCATAAATTCAAATAACCAATTAGATAATCAACAGAAAAGAGTACCTTAATGACAAGAGCAATAAGACATCAGATATCCAGAAACAGATTTTTTTTTTTTTTTTGAGATTTTATTTATTTCGCAGAGAGACAGAGCAAAAGCAGGAGGAACAGCGGAGGGAGAGGAAGAAGCTGAGCAGGGAGCCCTATGTTGTGACTCCATCCCAGGACCCTGGGATCATGACCTGAGCCAAAGGCAGATGCTTAACTGACTGAGCCACCCAGGCACCCCCAGAAACAGATTTAAAGTAAGTGCACAAAACGTATAGAACTGGAAGGAAAATGTGAGCATGCTCTTGAATGACATAACAAGTTTGAACAAATGAAAAGGCATACCATGTTCTTGGATAAAAAGATGCAATATCAGAAAAAGGTCATTCTCCCCAAGGTCATCTGTAAATTTAATGCAATCTCAATGCAGCACCTGTTTTATTTTCTGTTGGTAGACTAGCAGATTCTAAGGGTCATAAATTAAAACAAGCAGATAAACAGGAAAATTCTGAAAAGGAAGAAAAATGAGGGGTAAAAGATTAATCCTAACTGATATCAAAATACCATCTGCCGGGGCGCACCTGGGTAGCCAAGTCGTTTAAGTGTCCAACTCTTGGTTCGGCTCAGGTCATGATCTCACAGTCCTGAGATCAAGCCCAATGTCTGGCTCCCCACTGGGCGTGGGGCCTGCTTAAGATTCTCTCTCCCCTGGGGCGCCTGGGTGGCTCAGTTGTTAAGTGTCTGCCTTCGGCTCAGGTGATGATCCCAGGGTCCTGGGATCAAGTCCCACATCGGGCTCCCTGCTCAGCGGGAAGCCTGCTTCTCCCTCTCCCACTCCCCCTGCTTGTGTTCCTTCTCTCGCTGTGTCTCTGTTAAATAAGTAAATAAAATCTTCCAAAACAAAAAAAATTCTCTCTCCCCTGCTCCCTCTGCCCCTTCCCCAACCCCAAAAAAATTTTTAATATTTTTTAAAAATAAAATATCATCTCCCTCATAAAGAAAACAGAGAGTCACTGGTCTAACAACAGACAGACCAAGGGAGGAGAAGCAGCCCAGAAAGGCTCAAAGCAGCTGGAAATTCAGTATATGATAAAGGCAGTGAGGTAAAGACGGACTTTTTAATAAATGGTGTTGAGACAACATAGCGTTTTGAGACAAAACATAAAGTTGTATCTATACTTTACACCGTATACCAGGATCAACTCCAAATCTCCGGAGATTAACTATAAAATAAAACAGACAACATGGGCAAATTCCTTTATAATCTTGGAATGGAGCAGTTCTTCCTAAGTATGACTCCACATTCAGACATCACCAAAGAAAAAAATGAATATATTTGACTGCATGAAAAAGCAAGGTCTTCATGGCAAAACAAAATGAAAACACCAAGCCAACGAAAAGGCCTAAGCAGTCACAAGAGAAATGGCAAATCAGGAAATAACATTTGCAATCCATGGGAACTAATTACTCTAACACAGACCTTCTAGAAGCTGGAAAGACCAGTAGCCCACTGATATATGGCCACATGATGAGAAAAGCAAACGAGAGCCTGAGAGGCTACGTCTGACCCACTGGGCTGTCAGAAGTCCAGAAGCTGGCCGGCATCCCCTGTCCTCGAGGCTGTGGGCAACCAGCAGTCTCCCGAGTTGCTGGTGGGAGGTAAAAATAGTAATAAAGGCGTGTGGAGCCAAGTCTGGTAATGTCTACCAACATTTCAAATCCATTTTCCTTTTGGCTCAGGAATCCCACTACTGAAAACTCCTCTCTCAGATAAATTTGCAAGAAAGTGGCATATTCACAAGGCCATTCACTGCAATTTAGTATCAAAAGATCAGAACAAACCAAGTGTCTGTCCATCAATAAGGTGCTGGTTAAACAAACTGGCATATCCACACAATAGAATATTATGTAGATGTTTTTTAAAAAGTGAGAGGAAAAAGAAAAATAATTGGGACTAAAGCCATGATTACAAGGTACAGGGAAAAAGAGAAAAAAAGAAAATTTAAAAAGTAAGAGAGAACTCTAGGTACCAATAAGGAAGGACTTCCAGAAAATTAAATGAAAAAGGCAAGGCCTAAGAGAAAGCACGAGTAAGACTTTACATCCATTTTAAGTAACTTCTACCCGCAACGTGGGGCTCGAACTCATGACCCTGAGGCCAAGACTCACATGCTCTACCGACAGAGCCAGCCAGCTGCCCCTATTTTTTTTTTTTTTATTATAATTGCATAAATAAAGGTTGAACGGAAAACAAACACATCTCCAAGAAGCAGGATGGAGGAGAGAATAGGCTCATGTCTGTTCACACGAGGGCAATAAACCACCTTTTTCTGCAAAGGAAGGAGGGGAATGTAGCATGGCCACTTTCCTACATGTGAATAAAGGCACCAGGGCCCAGGCCTGTTCGTGTCCAATAAACGTAGCCCAAAGGAGGGTGAGCTCAAGCACAGAGCAAGGAGCTTTGATTAACAGAAACTCTCAGTCACGCTCAACCACCACCATGCCCACTCCCTCCCGACTCCTTCCCCGCCCTTCTGCTCCAAGAGGCTAGGATTCTGGCTACCATGCTGTGATTCCAGACAGGACCCCGGGCACCAATCCAGCCTCCAAGCTGCCAAGACAACGGGGTTCCTGTGAGGGGGACCTGCATCCCTGAGCCCTCCCATGGTAGCTGGACTCAAGAGATGCAAGCCTAGCCCACTGCTAACTCTAGGGACTCCAAGCCTGCCTCTCCTCCCCCAAAAGCACCAAGCCAGCAACTCTCTGCCACCGGTCTGGCCTGAGAAATTAACAGAACGAGAGCGGAGAGTAGGGTTTGCACCTACAGACAGGAGAAAGCAAGCTGTTCTTGAGATGCAAAATGAGCCCGGGGCCTGGGCCCGTGTGGCTAAGGAGCCAGCTTTGAAAGAGTAGCATCTGGCCAAGCAGGGGCTGGCTCTGAGGTCTGACCACTAGTAGCCACCAGTGACCACGGAGCTGAGGAAGGAACAGCTCCAGCATCCAGCGGCTCAGGGCCTTCCAGCGCACTGGCCAGGCCCCAGCAGTGCATCCTCTTGTCACCGGTCTGTGCACTTGAACCTCCAGCAGGCTGGACTGGGTGAGGATCCCTCTTTTCCACTCCACCTTCTCCTCTCCCCCTGGCAGGGGCGGGCATTCTGGAGAGCCACGGGGAGGCTGAAGTGGGGATACATTTAGTTTGGGATCAGTGGGATATATTTACGTGGCTTTCAGTCACTTCTGAGTACAATTATAGCCAGCCATCCCAAATGCACAGATGACCTCCGGGAAGTCTCCTTCTGCCCCCATACCTACTTACCCGATGATGTGATGCAGCAGGATGTGGCCAGGGGTGGTGGTGGTCCCATATGAACAGGGCTTCCAGTGCCCAGCACCAGAAAGGAGGGTGATGGAGGACAAATGAGGTTTGAACAGAGTCAGAAGGTTGTCTGTGGCAAATTTTCCCCATCATCAGATACGTAAATTTTCAAATAGAGGATGTGATTCTCACCAAAGTCTTACCAAAATGGAAATTCTGTCAGGAACCTACTACTTGATGATGCAACATATAATAAATACACCATATTTTTTTCGCCTTCAGCGTTAATTATGAGAAATTTATGAGAATTCCTAACCTTATAGATTTTAAAGCTAAAGTCCCAAACTAGCAAGTCTGTGCTGAAGCTTCATGCTTGATCAGCCCAATAAATCAGATGCATCGGGTGCCTGGGTGGCTCAGTCGTTAAGCGTCTGCCTTCGGCTCAGGTCATGATCCCGGGGTCCTGGGATCGAGCCCCGCATCAGGCTCCCTGCTTGGTGGGAAGCCTGCTTCTCCCTTTCCCACTCCCCTTGCTTGTGTTCCTGCTCTTGCTATCTCTCTGTCAAAATAAATAAAATCTTTAAAAAATAAAAAAATAAAATAAATAAATCAGATGCATCTCATCCTGATGACATCTGGTAGTTCCAGACTTTACAGATGGAAGGACACACAAAACTGCCACCCAAGCAACAAAACAACCTGAAGAAACCCATTTTCAGGTGACAGAATTCCCCAACTGACTCATTTACAAGTCATGATTAAAATGTGTAACCCAGGGGCACCAGGGTGGCTCGGTCGCTTAAGCATCTGCCTTCGGCTCAGGTCATGATCCCAGGGTCCTGGGATCGAGTCCCGAGTCGGGCTCCCTGCTTGGTGGGGAGTCTGCTTCTGCCTCTCCCTCATGCTCTAATAAATAAAATCTTTTAAAAAAAAAGTCTTATTTTTATTTTTATTTTTTTTATTTATTTTTTAAGATTTATTTATTTGAGAGAGAAAGCACATGAGACAGGGGAGGGTCAGAGGGAGAAGCAGACTCCCTGCCGAGCAGGGAGCCCGATGCGGGACTCGATCCAGGGACTCCAGGATCATGACCTGAGCCGAAGGCAGTCGCTTAACCAACTGAGCCACCCAGGCGCCCAAAAAAATAAAAGTCTTAAAATGTGTAACCCAAATGCAACATAGAGGTAATTTTTTTTTTAAAGATTTTATTTATTTGAGAGAGAGAATGAGATAGAGAGAGAGAGCATGAGAGGGGGGAGGGTCAGAGGGAGAAGCAGACTCCCTGCCGAGCAGGGAGCCCGATGTGGGACTCGATCCAGGGACTCCAGGATCATGACCTGAGCCGAAGGCAGTCGCTTAACCAACTGAGCCACCCAGGCGCCCCAACATAGAGGTAATTTTTAAATGCATTCCAATGACCTTGTATGCGTATTATTTCCAGATAATTCTATTTTTCAGAATGTTTTATCATTCAAAAATTCAAACATGATGGGAAGGAAGTATCCAGGCTAAAATATCTTGATTTATAAGAAATGTATTATTTGGTCACTCAGTTGACTAAAATATCTCAGATACACCTGGTCTTCATCCATGGTTCCTGAAAATGCATCAGAGCCGTAAGGTGAAATGAGTGTCTTGTTATTAACCTTGTTATTAATGACTCTTAGACCTCACCCAAGGGTGCAGGCTGGTTGCCAGGACGACCATGTGATCAGAGGGTTAGAACTTTCCGGTCCCCACTCCTTCTCACCTCCAGGGAGAAGGGTGAAGGTTGAAACAGTCAATGGCCAATGACTTAGTCAATCATGACCATGTAATGGAGCCTCCATAAAACCCAAGAGGACAGCTTCGTGGTCCTTTTCAGAGAGCTTCCATGCTTGGGGAATCGGAATGCTTCCACGTGCCATCAAGCCACACCCCAAGTTCCACAAGCACGGAAGCTCCTTGGCTGGGGACCTCACCCTAAGTATCCCTTCATCTGGCTGATTCCTATCCTTTATCATGTCCTTAAATAAGCCGGTGAACCTTGAGTGTTTCCCAGAGTTCTGTGAGCCACTCTAGCAAATTAGTCGAACCTAAGGAGGGGGTGGTCGGAACCTCCAAGCTGTAGCAGGCAGGTTAGAAGCACAGGTGAGAGCCCGGGGCTTCCCGATGGCCTCTGAAGTGGGGGGTGAAGAGCAGTCGTGCAGAACCAGACCCTTAACCTAGGGGATGCGATGCTGTCTCCTGGTGGACAGTGTCAGAACTGAGTTGAATTCCCAGACACCCTGCTGGTGTCCGAAAAGCACTTGGTGTGCGGGATGCCCATCCCACGCTGTAATTGGGTCTAGGAACTCAAAAAACTGGCAAAATCCAAAACCAGAAGACGACGACAGGGGAAAGCTTCAAAATGTTAAAAAAAAAAAAAAAATTTTATTACGAGGAAACTTAAAACTGATGACAAATTTTTAAGATTTATTCATTTGAGAGAGAGTGTATGTTGTGCGAGTGAGCGGCAAGGGGGGCAGAGGGAGAGAGAATCCTGAATGAAGCAGGCTCCCCACTGAGTGCAGATTCCCAGCTCCGGGCTCGATCCCAGGACCCCGAGGTCATGACCTGAGCCAAAACCAAGAGCCGGCCATTTAACCAACTGAGCCACCCAGGTGCCCCTGATGACTGAAATCTTAAAGAAACTTTCCTAAATGATCAATAATTTTAAAAAATTTTTCATTCAACCATCCTAGAGGAAAGACTGGATTATCTTTCTATTCTCTTTACAGGAAACTATGTTCCAAGAGTACTGTGATGGCGTTGGTGGTATAGTGGGGAGCATAGCTGCCTTCCAAGAGTACTGTGATGGGAAGAGATGATCAATTAGCCAGAGTAGGCAACCCAAAACATAGGGGGAGAGTACTATAAAGTTGTGCCAAGAATAGAAAGGGATTGTAGGATTTTTCTGGGTTTTGACTTCTTTATGGTTTTATGAGGTTTTTAAAACTTATAAGCTGTTATGACTCTTTTCATCCTAATTTTCACTTTGCTAGCCAATTTTGTATTATTTTTCTTAAAGAGGGCATTCCAAATTGTACGAGTTTCAAGCCCCAGGAAATCTGGCTCCTCCCAGCTGACCACTTCCTTTTCTTCAGCCTGCCTCGCCCTTGGAAGGTTCACCTTTGAGATAAGGGACAGGGG
Organism: Mirounga angustirostris; assembly: GCF_029215605.1. Taxonomy (NCBI): domain Eukaryota; kingdom Metazoa; phylum Chordata; class Mammalia; order Carnivora; family Phocidae; genus Mirounga; species Mirounga angustirostris. Next base: position 175,542,122 of record NW_026991713.1, read on the forward strand.
GAGTGGCCGCCATGCCAGACCCCCCCTCCCCCTTACCTTATCTCCCCCCGGGCACACCGCCACCCATCCCAAGCCTTTCCACCTCAAAGACCTTCCTGAACATCTCTCCAAAAATACTTCAAAACAGTACGGGGATGAGTCACAGAGGACCCAAATTTCTAAAAAAAATACACTTTGCAAAATGGACCATCTCCTACCAACCCCTCCCCAAAAAGGCATTTGCTTCTTAAAGATTTTCCAAAATGTGGGCCCAAGATTTTAGTTAGGTAAATGTCCTCTAAATAAATTTTAAAAGCCAATGAAGAAGGGCGCCTGGGTGGCTCAGTCGGTTGGGCATCTGCCTTCAGCTCGGGTCGTGATCTCGGGGTCCTGGGATCGAGCCCTGCATTGGGCTCTCTGCTCTGTGGGGAGCCTGTTTCTCCCTCTGCCTGCCACTCCCCCTGCTTGTGTTTCTCTCTCATTCTCTGTCAAATTAAAAAAAAAAAAAAAAAAGCCAAAGAAGAACACATAACCAGACCACGGTCCTTTTACCCGACGTGACCTTATCCCATGATCAAATTTATAGGTTTTTCTCCTCATGATGTGGAAGGTGAACACTCCACTTTTTAAGTTTTTTAGGGGTTACCTTTACTTTTTTATTATTTTTAAAAAAGATTTGATTTATTTGTCAGAGAGAGAGAGAAAACACAAGCAGGGGGGAGGGGCAGAGGGAGAAGCAGACTCCCGGATGAGCAGGGCGCCCGATGGGGGACTTGATCCTGGGAGTCCAGGATCATGACCTGGACATGAAGGCAGACGCTTAACCAACTGAACCACCCAGTTATCCCCCTTTATTTAAAAAACACACACACACACACACTGCTACCTGCATTATTGTCAATGTCGAAAATAAAACAGGATATCCCTGCTTTGTAAGATGAAAAGGCTTTTACTCCCCCCCCCCCACTTCCTCCGCCTCCCCCACCACCCACTTCTCAGCTTCATCCGTGTAACCTGAGCCCAGATTTATTATTCACGGCAGCGTTATTGGATAACTGGGTGGTTTTTTTAAATTTTCACTATATACTTTCCCTTTTGAGAATCATTTACATTTGAATTTTTATCTACAACCGAATTTATAACTATTTAGACTTACATTTACATTTGAACAATTTCAGTGCAACACTGGTTATTTTGTATCACAAGTTTTCCCTTCCTGAGTCATTCCCAGTAATCTTTGAGCAGATCAGAATGTATCTTTGAAAAAGTTTTATGCAAGAAAAATTCACTGATGGGGACGCCTGGGTGGCTCAGTCAGTTAAGCGGCTGCCTTCGGCCCAGGTCATGATCCCAGGGTCCTGGGATCGAGTCCCACATCAGGCTCCTTGCTCAGCAGGGAGCCTGCTTCTCTCTCTCTCCCTCTGCTTGTGCTCTGTCAAATAAATAAAATCTTTAAAAAAAAAAAAAAGAAAGAAAGAAAAAGAAAAATTCACTGATGTTCTATCGGGAAGATTTCAAGTTACAGGTAGCAGGAAAAAAATTTAAAAAGGGAAGCTCAAATGGCCTTCCAACAGTAAAGAGTCATGGCTCAATGAAGTCCAAAGGCAGGGCAAGCTCCCACCAAAGGCAACGTGCTGATCCATCGTCTCTGTACCGTCAGAAAACATCGTTCTGTTGCCCTCACACATTAACACCACTTAAGCGTGATGGTTTCATTTCTGGTTACAACCACTCACACCCGAACTCTATGCCTTGGCTCCACAGTCTTCCGGCAATGTTGTAGGGGAGCCTAAAACCATCCTGCAGTTTCCTTCTTTGTAAGTACGCTTCCCCCCTTCTGTCTGTACGTTACTATATTCTTGAAATTTAAAAATGGCACCAGCAAACACTTGCCCTTTTCCCCTCGTTTCACCTAATGCAAAATGATGAGCTTGTTCGCCACACAGATGCAGCTGGTGTCCTTTTCCAGCTCAGAGAGACATTTTACCATGGTCTCTCTGACTACTGTTTCCATGATTTGTTTTCGGTAGCTTCTTCAGGAGCAATGCTTACTTAGATCACAGCACTAACTTAACCTTCTGCAGTGTAAACGTTGCTCTTCGTGGATCCTAATGGGAGTTTTAAAATTCTGCAAATGGGGAGCCTGGGTGGCTCAGTCAGTTAAGCATCTGACTCTTGATTTCAGCTCAGGTCCTGATCTCAGGGTCAGGAGATCAAGCCCCGTGTCAGGTTCCACGCTGAGCATGGAGTCTGCTTGAGATTCTGTCTCTCCCTCTATCCCTGCCCCCACACTCTATCCCTTATATATATAGTTTGCTTAAAAAAATAAAAATAAAGCACTTTCTCTACATTTAAAATAAAGTAAAAATAAAATTTCCGTGAGTGCATTTAGTACCATTACAGTTTCTTCCTCTCCACTCATGCATCTTGCTTCATCTGCCTCCCAACCAGCTAGTTTTCAGTTTGGTCAGCTGCCTTATCTCATGTGTCAATCACTATGTCAGAGTCTGTCTTGAGATTTATTAAAAACTGCACAAAGCAGATTTGACCTGACGTTTACTCTAGTTTCTGTAATTAACCTTTCTCAAAATTATATTTTCCTCTGCCTCAAAAATTATATTCCTGCCACCCCCCCCCCATACCACACCACCTATTTTATTTTGGCAATGGGTTGTTTGGGTTTTCTTTTTTAATTTAAACGATCATACCCAGGCCCAATTTCCCCCCAGAACAGGACGGCTGGTCTCCACAGGACGCTGTTGAGTTTGGTGGTTTGTCCAGCTCTAAGCTTGTAAGGGAGAGGGCTGAGCCATTATAAATGCATCACCATTCGTGGTGGGAACTTCATCTCTGCCAGTCTGCTTCTCTGTGAGGCAACCGGTTGGTTCTGGGATCTCATTTCTGTACAAGATTCTCTGTCTGGCAAGGCTTCTGCTCCAGACAGATGGGGTGCTGCCCACTGCGCCAGGGAGGATGGCTGCAGAGCCAGGGAGAAGCCCTGCCGAATCCGAGCACGTGCACGCCACACGTGTCCTCGGGCTGCCCAGTTCTGCTGCCCCCAGATCCTGCTGCTTCTGCAGCAGGCCTCACCCACCCCCTGCTCCCCCAAATCCACTGAGCCCACAGCAGGTCCTCTTCCTTAACATTGGCTCGCAGCCCTGCCCTCAGGAGATGGTGATGAGTCAGCACCGTTCAGTGTTCCCGGATTTCTTCGCTCGTCACCTGCACCGGACCCGCGACTGGAGGGAGGAGAGGAGGAGGGAGCGCTGGGGTTCTGGCCGCATCTCCCCTGCAGGCCTCCGACAATCCCGTGTCACTGTTCTATTTAAGAATTCCCATTCTTCGGTGGTCAGCCGTTCTTTCTATAAAAAATGTTGCATTAAGTTTTCTCCCTCACGTTGTTGAGTTTTTTTTTCCTTCTGTCTGGAGGTTCTTGTGGTCTGTGCATGTTTAAAAATGACATTGTAGCTGGTCGTGTGGCTTCCCCTAGTGCGGCAGAAGGTTCCTTTTCTCACTGGATTCCTTCCTGAACGGGAAAGACCATTATGTTCTCTGTCCCATGAGCAAAGCCTGGCCACTGGCAGGCTTCACTCCAGGATGAGAAGTCAGCGAAATCGCCTGCAGGCTGAAAAGCCTCCGTCAGACAGGGGAAAAAAAGCTTTACTTGGGGTGCAGGCACATACCCAGGGAGCCCCAATTCTCCCCAGAGACCACCATCTCTGTAAAGAAATATTCGCCTGAGGGTAAAATGCTATCAACCGCCTGCTTCCAAAGAAGGGAGAGGAGGCCAGAGGGAGAGGACACTGGGGCACAGCGGCCCCCACAAGGGCAAATTCCCCGCGTCTGCAGCGCGGTCCACACTCACCCACCCTCAGGCCGCCGTCCCCAGCCCAGCCCACCCCGCTGCCTCCACACCCTCATTCTGCCCTATCGGCGGACAAGCTTCCAATTCCTCGTTTCTTCTCTAAGTCCATCCAACTCTCCTCTACTGACGGTCGCCTCCCAGTGCCCGCTGGCATCCCCCATGACTTCCTGTCCTATCGTCTGCTGGGCGTTCAGGGGGCGTGGGGGACTGAGGACAGTGTGTGTGCTCGCCTACGTCCACGACTGGGGTCACTACCGGCAAAGCCTCACCCAACCCGAGAGGTCGATCCCTCAGGCTTCTGTTAACAGTTTTCAGTACAGCTCCCTGAGAAATTCAGTTTCTTGAACCTACAGGCTGGTCTTCAGAGGGTAAAAATGGTCTGCAGACAACACGGTTCTGCTTTGGAAGCAACTACGCACGATCATAAACTCGGGGCTTAGCACACAAGGACGCAGTTCGGCCCTTCTGCAAATAATAGGGTTGAAAATCAACTTAAAACTTCTCAGTGGGAAGAGAACACATGCACACCTCAGAACCCTCAAGACGGCATTCAAGCCACAGATTCGACCACGTGACAGGTAAGCACCACCTCTCCACCCGACTCCCAACAGGAAAGCAGATCCAAGTCTCGGGGCCACTCATAAGACAATACAGGTACTTTATCCTGAACCATGTTACAGTATGGACAGACCTGGAAAACGGAATCAAGCTACCACATGGAAGAACCTACTAAGCGAGAGAAGCCAGACACAAAAAGCCACACACTAGGGGCGCCTGGGTGGCTCAGTTGGTTGAGCGACTGCCTTCGGCTCAGGTCATGATCCTGGAGTCCCGGGATCGAGTCCCGCATCGGGCTCCCTGCTCGGCGGGGAGTCTGCTTCTCCCTCTGACCCTCCTCCCTCTCATGTGCTCTCTGTCTCTCATTCTCTCTCTCTCAAATAAATAAATAAAATCTTTAAAAAAAAAAAAAAAGCCACACACTATGCGATTCCATTTACATGGATGTTTGGAGCAGGAACATCCAAAGACACACCAAGCAGATCCGTGGTCGCCAGGGGCCGGGGAAAATGACCACTACTGGGGGACAGGGTTTCCTTCTGAGGTGATAAAAACATTCTAGGGGAGCCGGGCTGGCTCAGTCAGTACAGCATATGACTCTTGATCTCAGGGTTGTGAGTTCAAGCCCCATGCTGGGTTGGAGATTACTTAAAAATAAAACCTTAAAAAAATTCTGGGGCGCCTGGGTGGCTCAGATGGTCAAGCCTCCGACTCTTGGTTTCGGCTCAGGCCATTATCTCAGGGTCCTGGGATCAAGCCCCTCTCCCCTGCCCTCTGCTCCTGCCCGTCCTTGGGCGGGTGGGGGGGTGTGCACGCACACTCGCGCACACTCTCAAATGAATCTTTCTTAAAAAGTTCTAAAATTAGGTAGTGGTGGTGGCTGCACAACTTTGTGAATATACTAAACCACTTTAAAAGGGCGACTACTATGTTAGGTGAGTCACAGTTCAATATTTAACAAAAGACTAGGTACTTCATCACCAAATCAGTCCCAAGGGTCACGATCCCTGACTCCTGTAATACCTTTGTCGGATCAAACATTCCTTCAAGAACAGAAGGGCCTCTGATACAGTACAGAGCAGCAAACGAAATCATTTCTGAATCTAAGAAGCTACCAGGCTACTCTCAAAAAAACAAACAAACAAAACAAAAACAAAACAAAACAAAACCCTTTGAGTAAAAATGGAGGAGGAGAGAGAGAGGAGCAGCGTAGGAAGCTTCTTGAATGGTTACAAAAATGTGTCTTCCAGTGGGAGGCAGAAAAGGGTAATTTGTGAGAACCCAGGAGACTGAGCCCACCTACTGTAAAATAGGCAAGGATTCCTAACAATGTGGTTCATGCTGGTACTGATAGAGCAACGACCTGAGAAAGAGAACAAAGTTTTCTTAAATTTGTTCAGTAGTCCTTGCTGATTACATCCACTCAAGGGGCTTGGGTTTATTTTTTCCTACAAAGTTTCAGCAGCCTTAGGACACTGAACAATATTTTTGTGCTGAATAATAAATCAGTTTATTGTGGATGCCCAGAACCACAGAAATGTAAAGAGACCATCTAAAAATAGAGCATGGCATTTCAAGGAAACCTGTTCACAAAAATTGAATCTCAAAAGAACAAGTCGGAAGACTGCTACAGGGCTGCCTGATTTCTTCACAGGCAGCCCTGGTCTCAAATAGCCCCCAAACAGGATGTCTGGCTACAATTAGAAGCAATCTGAGAAATCTGACCTCCTTCGCATAAAAAAAGAAAAACAAAATGTTGGAGACACACAAGTATGTGAAAATCACTGGTCTTATGATAATTACATTTATCACAAAAGCTATTTTGAAACATATAATCCACCTTCAGCGACGGGGTGATGATATGCACTTGGTCCTCACAGGACAGAGCTGATCAAAGATGCAAAGCTTTTAGAGTAATGACATCAAGGCAGACCTGCAAATTTGAAATTTAATGTGACCAAACTGCTGATTCCGCACTTACCTGCTCTCTGGTAAATACACACATAGGAGACTACCGAACGGACCTAAGGAGGGAGAGCTAGGCTCCCTTCTAGGGACTACTACCGCCTCTCCACCAGCCAGAGCGGTATTGTGATGAGTCCCTGTCTCGTGTGACACGAGGGGGGCGGGGGGGGAGCGGTTCGGTCTGTGGGTTCTCACAGCTCCTGTTTTCTGCCTCCTACTGAAAACAAGACTCAGCCTCGAATATATATTCTCTGGTTACACGGTTGTATACGTAATATGATTAAGAGGGAAGAATTAAAACGCCTACTGGACTAGTCACAAAGTGAGTACTTCAGGGTGGAATCCAAACCAGCCGTCTGAAAGGGAGACTCCTAGATCCTGTCGCGGGTTCTTGAATACTTTTATAGAGTGTCACTTTCTTTCCCACCCTGCCCTTTTCCTTTACTGAATTTTCATACAATGAGTTTGCTATAACCATCACCGGATATACTAACAACAAAAAAAAAGTTACAGCTGGATCCTGTATTGGTCTCAGCTGCAGCTAAAGTTAAAAATGTTTAAGGCCTATAGGAAAGGGAGGAGGGAGGGGGAGGGAGGGGGGATAAAGAGGGGAGGAAAGAAGAGGGAGGGAGGAGGAGGAAGGAGGGGGGACTCATTCCTAAGAGATTTCAGGTTTGTTCTTCATCCAAGGACCTGGCAGCAAAAGCTGCTCTTTTGTGTTATGTAAATAAAGCTTGTCTTACTAAATTTTCCAATTCTGAAACTTGTTTCTTTATAAAGCCATGGCCACATATTAAAATAAAATTCTTAATCAACTCCATATGAGGGTAGGTCTAACAAACCACTGTGTATGTTTCTTCCAAGTTCACCCACGCACATATTCCATTGATATCTGAGCCACTTAGTAACTACTTTTGGTTACTAGTCTAATCCACATTTACCAAAGAACAAGAAAAATGAATGTGACTTTGACCTTGAATCGAGTAGACGATTTTAACATATTTATAATTTCAAGAAATGATATTAAAGAAACCAAAGCACCTCTCTCTTCTGTTTACACATGTAACCTAGATTACAGGATGCAAATGATATGAGGCAATCGGTCTGGACACTTCAAGAAAAGTCACCATCACCCCCCGTAAAAAACAATTGTTTTAAAGAGGAGACATAACTAAATACAAGGTGTAAACCCTGACTAGAGCCTAGATAAGAAAAAACAATATAAAACTTTTGGGGGAAAGCAGAATTGGGACTGTATGTGGACGGATATCACAGAATTACTGCTGGTTGTCTTCAGCATGGCAGGGCCGTGGTTATGAGGAAAATGTCCTTAGCAGACGAATGCTGACTATTTAGGGATAAAGTGTTATAACGTATGTAACTTTTTTTGAAAGATTTTATTTGACAGAGAGAGACACAGCAAGAGAGGGAACACAAGCAGGGGGAGTGGGAGAGGGAGAAGCAGGCTTCCCGCGGAGCAGGGAGCCCGATGCGGGGCTTGATCCCAGGACCCTGGGATCATGACCTGAGCTGAAGGCAGACGCTTAACCGACTGAGCCACCCAGGCGCCCCTGACGTATGTAACTTAACTTTCAAATGATCCGCACCCCACCCGCCAAAAAAAATTACAGTTTATATGTATGTAGAGATAAAGCACATGTGGCAACATTTTAGCAACTGGTGAATTAAGGTGACATATGGGTGTTCTTTCAACTTTGCTGTAGGTTTGAAAATTTTCGAAATACAAAGCTGAGGGAGGAAAGATAGAATCATCGTATTGGCAATTATCAGTTATTCCTAAACCTGAATACAGCAGCCCCTCCAGTTCCGTCCGCTTAGTACATCAAGGTGGGCAAGGGGCTTCCCATGTCGATGACCACGTTCTAAAGGCCTGTTAATTGCTTGGGATTTCTGACAGATTCTTCACTCAATAATTCCACTTGGGTTTTTTCAGGTCAGTTTTACATACTGGAAGAGGGAAGCTTAAGGAGATTATGCACACAGGCTCATGGCTGGAAGGACTGGAACTGCATATATTTACTTAAAAAATATGTCAACAACAATCAGTTCTACCAGTTAAACAAACTTAAGTGTACACAGAGTAGAGACACAAATTCCCAGAATCAAGCATTTTACATTACAGCTGACTGTTTTCTGCCCTGAATATCCTTCAGTGGCTGAGCTGACATAGCAAACAGACAGAAATTCTGCAATCTTAATTCCCTTAATTAATGAGACCACAAGGGGAAGGGGCCCCTCCAGTCCCACAGGACTGAGATTATATGGGAAGGAATGGCTAGATGATTCATCCCAACAGAGTCAGCCACAAAGAGGTATGGCCAGGAACAAGGAAGGCTTGCCCAGCACAGCCAAGATCCTACGGCTCCAGACTCTGACAAATGGAAAGTAACGGTCTCTGGATGGAGGGAGGGAGGGACGGATATTAGCAAAAAAAGTTTCAGTAAAACATGCAGAAATAGTCTTGTAAAATTAAGGGTTTATGGGGCGCCTGGGTGGGTCGGATGGTTAAGCGTCTGCCTTCGGCTCAGGTCATGATCCCAGGGTCCTGGGATCGAGCCCCACATCGGGCTTCTGGCTCAGCGGGGAGCCTGCTTCTCCCTCTCCCCATGCTCATGCTATCTCTGTGTCTCAAATGAATAAATAAAATCTTTAAAAAAAAAATTAAGGGTTTATACTAAAAGCCAGATTCCCCTCTCGAGCATTTATTTGGGTAAGAGGTTCAGGTTAGTATTACCACCCAGGCTTGGCCATTAATCTCTTGAACCAGTGAAAGTCATTAACTTAACTCTTTAAGGAAAATGGCTCTTCTGTCAAATCTGTTCCTCAAATTCCCAATCAGCAATGGGATGTTTCTTAATTGCAAAAACTCACAAGATAAAACCATGGAAGCCAAGCTAATATGACTGGAGAACTCCTAAGATGGTCTCCCCGAGGGGACACGCCGGCCACGGGCTCAGCCATGACTCCAGGACTCGGAACTCCCAGGCAGGCCTGCACCACATCTGCAGGTGGCTGGAAGGAGTAGCGTAGCAGGCTTCAACCTCAAGAGTGAAACTGGTTTTCACCCTACCCCAAACCTTCACAGATAAAATGGAAGAGGGAGATAAAGTTTCTAACGCAGAAGCAGCCTGGACACTTCTGCAATAGACAGTCTTTATCATCTTGACATGCAGGATAGTCTGTTCCGTGCCACGATCTTCATACTTGATGGGAAAGACAAAAAGAGAAGGTTCCAGGCTCCCCTTCTGCAGCACGAAAAGGGAGGGAGGCAGTGCAGGGAGGTAAGAGACACTTTAATCCTGAAACCTAATGTCTAAGCACTAACAGCAGCAGAACCCAGGGGAAGTATCTCAGCTTATGTTCTTTCCAGATTTAAAAAAAAAAAAAAAAAAATTAGTCATGTTCTGCATGTCCAGCCAAATTACTGGGCATCTGCGAGGCAGAACCACCACTGGGGTGCTGGGTGAGCATGGGAGACACACGCACTGGGCTGCCTCTGTCCACCAGGAGGAGGGTCTGTGAAGGAAGAGTCAGAGCACCTGGAGACTGATGCGACCACAGAAGGAGGAGAGAAGGCATCTGACTTTCTTTCGGAAAAATAAAAATGCGCCGGTAACCATTTGACTAGTATACAGCTTGGCCACTATTTTAAATGAAAATGCGAATTTAGAAACATGTTACTTTGGGGATGCACAACAGACGCTCTGCGAGTCCCGAGAACATGCCACATTTTGGGAGAACACTTATCCAATATTAAGATTCCTTCTGTGTGAGCAATGAAAGACACCATTTTATTCTCAAGATGCTCTGCACTCTCAGAAGTGCGGTCATATACTGGGAAAGTCTGCAACCACTTGTCCCTCCCACACTTGGGAAATACAGCCTCACCGTGTGAACAGGCCAAATGCTTCAAAGTCACTAAAATCCTCCAATTTTCCCATACTCTAACACAAACAAAAATGAATTCATTTGTCTCAATTGAAAAAATTTTTAATTTAATTACTAGAACTTGGAAAAGGACATTCTTGATCATTTGATTTCCTCTCTGCTAAGAACTAAAAAGGAAGGCCTGGCTTCTACCAGAATAGTAAATGGCCAATGTCCACCACTTTCGATTGCTGCATGTTTCAAAATGTTCGTGTTAAAATAAACGTAATCATAAGGAATTGCCAAATGAAACTACGAACGGATCTGTAAGCATATGAAAATATATTTTGTCTTATTAAAGCATTCATCTCAAAAAGAAAATATAACCCCGCTCAGTCCTTAAAGTGATCAATACATATGCTTGATGAATACCCGTGGAAGAAAAGAGGGGACGAGATCCTTGCTGAGCGGATGACACGATGGACCTGCCCCTGCTACAGCAAGGATCTGGCAAGATGCCTGAGCTCCTTATAGAACGTCTCTCAACCATGTAAACAAGAAGGGCATTTATCGTCCCGCGTGACAGGAAGTGTGGACACAGGGAGGCTCCGGGTGGGTGACATTCAGCAACGCAACCACATCCTCAAGGATCCAGCTGGTCATCCTCCGCATACGGATGGATATGAGGGACATCACGAATGTAAGCTGGCCAACAAAGCCCATCCAAAGACAAGGAACTGTTTCTTATTTTTCTAAGAACAAAGAAACTTTTCCAAGAAGTCCCCCTGCAAACCGCCCTTCACAGCTCACTGGCCAGACTTGGGTGACACTCTCCTCCTCTGATCAATCAATGATAAAAAGGGATTTCCTTCCCTGGCTTATACCTTTTAAGATTCATTCTCTAGTGGTGATAAGCTCCCCTTCCCTAGGAGTAGATATCTGAACAAATCAGGGTTCTTTACAAGGAAGAAAGGGAGGACGGATCTGCGATAGGGGACCAACAGTGCCCCAGAATCAAGTACGCCCATACCCACAACCACCAACTGAATAGCAACGGGCAACACAGAAATGAGCCGTTTGATCATTCCTTCTCCTGCCCCTCAAAAATATCTAGATCCTATTTTATGGCTTAAAATCAAGGGTTGTTATTTAAAAGTTACATTTTATAGAAAGGTAAGAAATATTTAATAATTTTTTAAAAAATCTCTCAACCACCCTAACACTTAAATCAATTATAGAAGCAGCTAAATAGTTACTGCTTTAATGAACCCTCCTATTATCAAATTGTGGTTTTAAGGAACCTCGAGAATGTAAAATAATAAATGCAACCCAGATGTTCACTAAAAAATGAAAACAAGATTGTTTTTACTTCATAGCAACCAGTAGGTCAACCCATTTCCTCCTTCAGAGAATTCTCAGAGGACCACAAACTCCACTGGAAGACCATGTGTTTCGTATGTATCTGTCCACAGAAAAAGGAAACTCTGCTGTCCAAAATAAACAGAGAATATTATATGTTCCCATGAAAGTGAATTAGAAAATTGCAGTAAGGCTGGGTTTACACGCTGCCAAACATCTGGATGAAAACTGAAAAAAATCACTAATTACCTAGATATTGGGAAATACTTTTCAATCATCATCAAAATGTCCAGTTTTATAGCCAACTTCTGTTTTTATTTATTAATTACAGAAATAAGTTTTTCAAAAAGAGTACAGTATTAAAAATAACCCAGAGAGTTAAAGACGGAACTTATTTTCTACTATTTGAACAGTGCTCCTGGTGACTTATTGAAAACTAAGTCAGCTCAAAGAGTAAATTTGCTCTGTGAAAGCAAATTACCAAATCTTAGACAACTAAACTGACTCAGGTGAGTCTAATATTTACATAATAGTCTATTTATCCAAAATAAATGCTTGCAGAATTGTCTCCAGCCACATTATAAAACCCTGCAGAATCTGGTATCTATTCTATCGTGTCAGTTGGGGAGCTGACTACAAGATGTTGGTAAGTTTGATTAACTTCAAAAATCAGGATGGAGAGCCATGTATCTTCTACTCTCATTTAAGTGATTTACTCTTCTCCCACAGCTCCAAAAGCGATTCTACTTTAAGCAGCTTTTCGGCTACTTTGACAAAACCTATCTTTTTCACGTCACACGTTTCAATGGTCCCACCTCGCCGCAAACTGATACACCTGCTTCCTAAAGGAGCTGCAGGTAACTTTTTAAAATTAATCCGTCTCTCATGAAGTTATTCACGCTAAAAGCGTGACCGTGCCAACAGCAACACTGCTCACTCACCTGGTATGAATTACTGTTGGTCCTCTATCAAAATGATTTACCTAACAAACGTTTCAAGGCAAAACACACACGCCCTCCCCCCCCCGCCCCCCCCCCCCCCGCCGAGCCCCACCCCTGCAGCCTTCCGGCCATTCTCATCATGGGGGCAAACTTCCACCCAGGGGCATGGGGCAGGCTTTTCCTAAAGCATGCAAACATCTTTCCAGGTCCCTCCTCAGCCTGCTCCCTACCTTTCCCCCAATCCAGTAGACACTTCTCTAGCCTCGTTTCAGTGCAATCTCAAGAGCATCCAGTGCAGCTGACCACCCTCTCTTCTGAAAACAGGGCTCCTCCTTTAACTTCTGCACGAACCCCACAACCTCTGAGGAGCCCTGGACATCTCTGGCTACCCTTTCCCGGTCTCCTTTACTGGGCTGTCCCCAGCCCAGGGACTTTCCCCTTTCTCTCGACTCTCTCCCCTACGTGATCTCATTCATCCAGTCCCATGAACTTCCCAACGCTTATCTCCCAACCCGGTCAGCTCTCTAAGCCTCCGAGACTCTTCCAGCTTCCTGCCTTCCTACCATCCCCACCGGGATGTCTCACTAACTGGTCCAATTCTAAATACGAAAACTGAACTCCTGAGACGATGCTGCCGGTAAAAGCGGACTAGTTTGTGACAGACCAACCCATCTGCCAAGAACAACGAAAAGAGCTGAACAGGGGCGCCTGGGTGGCTCAGTTGGTTAAGCGACTGCCTTCGGCTCAGGTCATGATCCTGGAGTCCCGGGATCGAGTCCCGCATCGGGCTCCCTGCTCAGCAAGGAGCCTGCTTCTCCCTCTAACCCTCCCCCCTCTCATGTACTCTCTCTCTCTCATTCTCGCTCAAATAAATAAATAAATCTTTAAAAAAAAAAGAAAAAAGAAAAGAGCTGAACAAATTACAAGAAACAACTGTGTGAAGGTATCGGGGAGCTACCAATACAGGGCAGACTCAGGAGGCCAGGAAGGTATCGGGGAGCTACCAATACAGGGTGGACTCAGGAGGCCAGGATCCCAGAGGCAAGTGCAGAGAGGAGAGCCTACCTTGAGACATTTGCCAATTCACTGCAGAAACTGAGAGGCCAAGAATCTAAGCAGAAACAAGTGGTGGAGAATCTAAGTAGGCCAGCAGAGCCTCCAGCAGTCTTCGAGGACCAGGGGAGAGTTCAGGGGCTGCCAGATAGAAGGAGCCTAGTAAACACCCCAGGCTTTCAGCTGGGACCACCAGAGAGCTACCCCAGGAGGGGGCAAACCAGAAGCAGACCAATGCTCACAACTCCAAAGTGGTGTTTCCCTGACCTTTACTACCTGCCAGAAGCCTCCCTTGAGGAGAATTGCCCGAGTCTCAAATTATCTCTACAATTTTCCATACTCATTGTCTACAGGTTAATTAACAGGTATGTCTAGAGTCAGAACCCCATGACTGAAAACCAAGGGTAGAACAGACAACAGAATACACTCACAAGCTATCCAAATATTGACATTATCAAACATGGACTTTATAATAACCATGATTAATAGAACAAGGAAATTAGTTTACAAGATGAAAAGTTTCAGCAGAAAATTGGAATCAAAAAAAAGAATCAAAGCTGAAGAAGGCAGTAACTGAAATTCAGAACTCAAGAGATGGGTCCATTGCAGGGTCAAAGACAAAGAAAAGATGAGTTTACTGCAATATGGGCCAGAAGGAAATATTCAGAGGGAAGCATGGACAGATAACGAGGATGAAGAACGCAGAGAAGAGTCTGAGAGACACAAAGGACATGGTGACAAGGTGGAGTCCCAGAAGGAGAGCCAGGGAATGCAGCCAAAGGAGCAAATGAAGAGATAATGAGCAGCAATTCTCCAAACCTAGTGTAAGATTAAGCCTTGTCACGGCACCACCAAAAAGCAGAACCACCACTGCCAACCCCGACAAGGGCAGATTCAAGGAAAACCACATCTGGACACATCACAGTAACAGCTGAAAAGGAAAGGCAAGGAGAAGAATCTTAAAGGCGGCCAAAGCCCGGGTGGGGCGGGAGACGGGGGGGACAACGACGACATTACCTTCCGAAGACGACGACACAAACAGTGGACTTCTCAACAGACTCAATGGAAGCCAGAGGCAATGAAATGAGGGTCAAAACACTGCAAGAAATTAACTTGATAACCTACAACCGTACACCCAGTGAAACTATCCTTCAAAAGTGGGGGCAAAGTAATGACATTTTTGACCAAAAAAAAAAATCTTCCAAATGGCTTTCTCCTAGCCCTGCCTCCCCAGACTTCTGATTCTCAGGCAGCATCACCACCTTGTCACCTGAGCCGAACCTGGAAGTCCTGATTCCTGCACCTCTAGCCTCCCAGCTGTCAGCACGTCCATCTGATTCTCCAAAATATACCCCGTCACTGGTGAAACCATGCAGCGTTCCTTACTCGGGAGACAGGCCAACGTTTGGGAGTCTGATGAGTGCCCAGAGTTGAGGAGCATGCTCCCAATGAGAAAGCAATCTGTCGGCAGGTATGGAAACCAAACGCCTGCCACGCCCGCACGTGCGATTCCAGAGCTACCCGCTAGAAAAACTCCCCCAAGTCTGCAAAAGCAGACAAGCCGAGTTCACCGAGGTAGGTAACAATGTAAAGTCCACATCAAAGTCCAACACGGGACAAGATAAACAATAAAATCTGATAGCAGTTCCATGAAATAAATAGGGTCTACATATGGTAACGTGGATAATCTCCAATGCAAGCTGCAGAACACACCAGACAGCATGATGCCATTTTTATAATTTCAAACAAACCAAGAAGGCTCTTCACCTTGTTCGTAGGCACACATCTATGCTTAAGTATAAAAACCTGCCCAATCCCCCAGGCTGTTTTAGACGGGCTGGTGAAGGAAGCAGACCCGCGGACAGAAAGCTGGATGGAGCCAGCAAGCACGCAGCAGATACTCAGGGTCCGCGGGGGACAGCGCGCCCAAAGGCACCAAGACAGGGCGTGCCGGGCACGTTCACGGAAGAGCACGGAGACCAGCGTGGTAGCGAAGGTGGGAGGAAACGTCAGAGAGGCAGCGGGGGATGAGAGCAGGGCCAAGGACAGCCCCCAGGCAAGAATGGTTTTTACGTTTTTAAAAGGTTATTTAAAAAAATAAATAAGAAACATCTGTGACGGGATGTGGCGTACAAAGCCCAAACTACTTACTACCTGGCCCGCTTACGGAGAAAGCTCGCAGCCCCGTGGACTAGAGCACAGGGAATCTGCCCTGATGGGTCCTGGGGGCTGCGGTCCAGTCTGTAGAGGGTTCTAGGCTGAGGACGGTGCAGACTCAGAGAGGGTGACAGGGTCTGCTCTGAAGGGATCGCTGACGGCTGTGCAGACAAGGACGGCGGGGGAAAGCATCAGAAGGCGAAGACAAAAGCAGCAAAAAGACGGCCCCAAAATTTTCACCAGAGCAACAATGCTGCCATATGCAGAGATGGAGATTTACCTGTAAAGCTTGATTTTTTTTTTTTTTTTTTTACAAAAGACCTAAAACAATGTCACAAAAGATTAGCAGCTATTCTACTAACTGAGCAATGGGAAAATGAGTGTCTTTGTTTTCTGTACTTTTCTGTGTGCTTACAGAGACCTGTCATATATATATCTTTCCCATCACTGCTGCCCCGGCTGCCCATTCCCCCATGCTCGTGGGACTCTCACCTGACCACCTGCAATGCTCCCACTCCTGCAGTGGGGTCCCCAGGTCCTCCCTCCCCTCCTGCGATCCATCCTACACTCAGTGGCCAGGAACACTCTTCTTAGAAGGGCAGAGGGTGCAATGCTGAAGAACGTGGCCCCTGGAGCCAGAATACCTGGACTCGAATCCCTGCCCCACCCCTCACCAGCTGTGACATGTGACGCAAGTCGCTCAGCTTCCCTGTGCCTGCAATTCCCAGCTTCATCTGCAAATGGTGACAAAGTTACATGTCTGGCAGGGTAACTACCAACAGTAAGTTAAGATACATAAGGCACACAGTACAGGACCCCATGCACAGAGAGCATTACATAAACACTAGCTAAAAGTATTGAAACATAAGTCAAATGTCATTGCCCTGTTTAAAATCCTTTGTTTGCTTCGCGTGCTTAGAACAAAATGTGAATTCCTTACCTACTGAAGCTGCTCCTTCCAGCCCGCTGCTTGTCCCACTGTCCCTTTAGGCTGCACCTGACAGAGAACTTCCTCCCCAAAGGCTTCCCCGGGCTACAGGCTTCCCCTGCCTCTCCCCCACTCCCCCTCAAACCCAGACGATTTCCTTTAACACAGCATAATCTGCAATTATTTTATGTGTCTGTTTACCTTTCCTGTCCGTCTCCCATCTAAACAAAAGCTCTGGGAATTCAGGAAATTCATCTGCCTTACTCACCCTTGTGCTAAGCACAGGACCTGGCAATTGGTAGGGGCGTTATCAGTATTTGTTGCATCCATGTTCGAGAATATGCTCTAAGCATACTCTAAAAACACCTATCGTGTCACTTTTTTAAAAAAGATTTATTTGGGGCGCCTGGGTGGCTCAGTTGGTTAAGCGACTGCCTTCGGCTCAGGTCATGATCCTGGAGTCCCTGGATCGAGTCCCGCATCGGGCTCCCTGCTCGGCAGGGGGTCTGCTTCTCCCTCTGCCCTCTTCCCTCTCATGCTCTCTGTCTCTCATTCTCTCTCTCTCAAATAAATAAATTAAAAAAAAAAAAAAAAGATTTATTTATTTATGAGAAAGCGGGGGGAGGAATCCTGAAGCAGACTCCCCTCAGAGCTCCGGGCGGAGGTGGATCCCAGGATCCTGAGATCATGACCAGAGCAGAAATCCAGAGTCGGCCGACCAACTGACCAAGCCACCCAGATGCCCCTAAACACGGACTGAAAATATAGGTAACTTATTTTATGACTTCTACATTTAGATTGTTGTTTGTTTGCTTGTTTGACTATATAAAAACGGTCGGAGTACGCCTGGGTGGCTCAGTCGTTAAGCATCTGCCTTCAGCTCAGGTCATGATCGGAGGGTCGTGGGATTCAGCCCCGCATCAGGCTCCCTGCTCAGCGGGAAGCCTGCTTCTCCCTCTCCCACTCCCCCTGCTTGTGTTCCCTCTCTGGCTGTGTCTGTCAAATAAATAAAATCTTTAAAAAATAAAAAAAATGGTAGCATACAATGCACATTTTCCTACACTTTGCCTTTGTAACTTAGTAAGATATTTTGGAGATCTTTCTACATCAATTCATAAGTGCAGGGGCACCTGGGTGGCTCCGTCGGGTAAGCGTCTGACTCTTGATTTTGGCTCAGGTCATGATCTCAGGGTCCTGAGATCAAGCTCCGCATGCTCCCGCATCAGGCTCCATGCTAGGCTAGGCATGGAGCCTGCTTAAGATTCTTTCGCTCCGGGGCGCCTGGGTGGCTCAGTCGTTAAGCGTCTGCCTTCGGCTCAGGTCATGATCCCAGGATCCTGGGATCGAGCCCCGCATCGGGCTCCCTGCTCCGCGGGAAGCCTGCTTCTCCCTCTCCAACTCCCCCTGCTTGTGTTCCCTCTCTCGCTGTGTCTCTGTCAAATAAATAAATAAAATCTTTAAAAAAAAAAAAAAAAAAAGATTCTCTCGCTGCCCCTACCACTCCCCCGCATGCTTTCTCGAGTGTGTGGGCGCGTACTGTCTCCCCCATCTCTAAAAAAAAAATAAAAATAAATCATAAAGTGCTTGTTCCTTCCTTTCTACAACTTTATTCACCATCTGGGTACAAGATTCATCTGATGAGGCTCCTGCGTGTGGACACTTGGGTTATTTCTCATCTTTTACTATCACAAACAATGCAGTGAATAATCGTGTACCTATAGTATCTCCGACATGCACAAATACACCTGCAGATTAAATTCCTAGAGCTGGGGGCACCTGGGTGGCTCAGTCGTCAAGCGTCTGCCTTCGGCTCGGGTCGTGATCCCGGGGGTCCTGGGATCGAGCCCTACATCGGGCTCCCTGCTCCGCGGGAAGTCTGCTTCTCCCTCTCTCACTCTCCCTGCTTGTGTTCCCTCTCTCGCTGTGCTCTCTGTCAAATAAATAAATAAAATCTTTAAAAAAAATAAATTCCTAGAGCTGTTATCGCTGGCTCAAAGGATTTACATGCTTGCAATCGTTTACAAAGCTGCCGCGGCCCAGGGCCACAGTATCCATCGGGATCCACCCAGAGAAACAGAAGGCCCTCTAAGGAGCTGAAATGGAGGAAATTTCCTACAAGGGGTTGGTTGCACGCATGATGGAAAAGCCGGGAAGTCAAACAGGAAGTGGCAAGACAACCCAGAGACCGGCAAGAGCAAGAAGCTGCTACCATCTCTAAGGTGGAGGGCTAAATGGCGGCGGTATTTCCAAGGCTCAGGGGGCTCGGTCAACGGGCAGGAGCTGGAGCCACAAGGAGACAGGGCAACTGCCAGGGACGGTCTGAGGCAGAACAAGAGGAGGAGAGAGAACCCGATTTCCCCTTCCTCCAGTCACAATCTCCCCCACCCCCACCAGCGGCTCCCATCGGCCAAACCTAGCCCCAGGCCAGCTGACCCAAAGATCTGGTAAATGTTGCCTGCAGGGGTGAGTCCCTTGGCCGGCCGGGGAAGGGCAAGCAATGGAGCTGAGCCAACAGGATATAGGCTGGCGCTGTAACTAATTTACCCTCCTACCACCACCAGATGGTTGCAAACGGGGGGCGGGGGGGGGTCCCTGCTTGCCTGACAGGTGAGAGGTGGGCTCGCAACCTGGTCTTAATTTGTATTTATTTCATTAGGAGCGAAGCAGAGCACCTTTTCACATGAAGCATACGCTTAATCCTCATCTACACTGATTGGGGGCAGGGAGGGGAAAACCAGTAAAGTTATTCGCTTCATCTGCCACAGATGGTCCATTCAGGAACATCAATCAGGCAGATTCCCAAACTGAGCATTAAGATGGTGGCAATGAGCCAAACTAGCCAGTCACCTGCCAAGTAGAGACAAATCCCAAGAACTGTTCTAGAAAAACTGAGCGGCAAAAAGCCCCAAGGGAATTAAAAATACCTTAACTACATTCTGCACACATTATAAGTAACAATGTGTTCTTGTAATCTCGTACCCTCTCCCCCCCCCCGTTCCTCCTTAGAACTGCCTTCCTACCATTCACATCACCATCCTCTCCCCTTATCTTGCATTGAAAGAACAAATAATACCCTGGACAAAAAATTTAAATTATAAAAATAGCAAGTCAGAATCATTTTTGAAGTCTTTTAACCCTACTCACACATTAGCAAAAAAGAGCTCTTAAATGATCTTCCGTGCCTGTCTACCCTTTGATTATTTACCCTATCTTGTAAATAAGCTGCGGCTGACTTCCCCATGTACAGTTCAAAGTTCTATCCTATACTCTAAAAATATACACAAAAAAGTTTTTTACTGTTGGCTAGCAAATGACTGGCAACTGAAATTATTCTCTTTCAAAGGGCTGAACTTTATTTTTTTAAATGTGAATTTTAAAAGCAAAGGATTTTCTTTAAAAAATCTAAACAGCAGTAATAACTGTAAAGAACTTTAAAGAGGTATGTTAACTTCAAGACCTCCAAAGTTAAATATAAGCACATCAAATGTATACAATAATCACTATATAATGACTCTGATTTCAAAACTCTAAGGCTCTCACTTATCTAGAAATATACTTACTCTAAGATTGCCAAATTTATTTTGAAGTGTCTTCTACAATACAAGAAAGATAATAAACCTTATCGATAAAAGTTAAAAGTTGTTTTCCAGCACCTACCATGCTGCTGGGCATTTTAGTAGACAAATAACTGCTCATTGTTGATTGTTCTAGTCAGAAGATTAAAAACAATCACACCCCTTTCCCAATGCAGGGCACTTTTTTTTATATAAGGTTTTTTTTTTTAATTCAAATTTGAAAGTAATACACGTCACACCAAAAACTTGGAAAATATACAAAGAAAACAAAATATCCGTGATATCACCAGTTTTTACATTGTTTCGACCATGATACATAAAGCAACTGCTTGTTTTTAATGGTTGTAACTTTTTATCAATAAACTTCCCATAATTTAGCTCACCCTTCTATTAAGCATTGCTATTTCCAATTTTCTACCATTACAAATAGTATAATGCACATCTTTTGGCACGAGATTTTTTTTTTCCTAAATCTCTCTCCTGGAAATACAGTCTTGAAATTAAGAGCCCAAAGAAAGTTTTAAGACTTCTGATACTTAATAACATCCTTTGTTATAGTACTCAAGATCTATAAACTGCTGGGCCACACTGATTTCCTTTTCTAATCTTTACATCTGCTTTTACCTTCAAGGGGGCTCTGTTTCTGTATTCAGAGTCAGAAACACCTTCCAAACAAAATCGCCAACCCAGCAATGTCAAAGGTTTAAATATTATGGTTGTTTATTTTCTAAGGAGAAAAACTGCCACATGCCTGTCGTGACCCAAATCGCAACAGGCAGGAAGCAGGGTATGAACGGAGAATCCATTGCTTAGAGTCTTCAGACAGCCAGCCTGGCTGTAGGAGGCTCGCAACTGGGCTCCTTCTCCCCACAGCACTTTCTTTCATAAACAACACACCCACTCGGTCCCACAGTGCTACCCTAGCTTTAACTGTGAGAACTGAATTCGCCAAATGCCACGGTGCGTGCCAACTTCCCACCATCGCAGCCGCATCGCTTCTTGGGGCACAAACATCCCCCACTGGGCAGCACTTTACAGCCTAGAAGGCACCTTGATTAACCACTTCAACCTGAAAGCGCTCGATACTGCTGATTCTTACAGGCAGCTGCTCCAGCAGCCTGTAATTAAGATTTTTTTTTTTTTTTTTTTCCCAAAACGCTCCCTCATTATACCAGGGGTTCTGAAGATTCGGTTTGTCAGCATAAAGGAGATCTACAGCAAAAGTAGAGAAAACCTCAACTTCGGGTGTCCCTGTGAGAGGGGTATTAACCCTCCGCTTTCCAAAGCTCCGACCCCCTCCATACACACGCGTAATGCTGCCCCTCCATACACAGACATAATTCGCAGCGTGACACAACAGTAATGTGCATGCCACTAAGTAATCTACAACGAATGCAAATCTTCCTGCGAGGGGGAACTGAACGTCAGGCAGGCAGTCCGGTTTTCTGGTCTCACCTCAGTGCCGGCGGCCCCTCCCGACTCCGACCCTCGGCGGCTCAGACTTCTTTTTTTGGCTTACCCCGTAACGTTCCCCATTTCATAAAACGCGTGTGCTCTGGCTGCCCCCTCCTCGTGGAAGCCTCCCCACTGACCGACCACTTCTGACCTAAAGCCCGAAACACTGGAACGGTTTTCAACCCTGCCGCCCCACCCGCCCCTCTGGGACCCGAGGATCCCCAGTTGGAAACTTTCCCCTCCCCATTTCCCGGGGATACCCCCCTTCCCACCACCTGAGCAAAAGACCCCGAGGGGGGTCAGCCTCCTGCGGTCGGGCTCCGGAGGGCGTGGACGCCCTTGGCGACGACAGGCGGGGAAGGTCGCCCCCAAGGTCCCCCGCCCCGGCAGAGCGACCCCCGAGCCCTGCTCCGAGTCCCCAGGCCTCCCCGGCCTCAGGCGACCCCGGCCTCGCCCCGGACCCCCGCTCCGGCTCGGCGGCGACCCCGTCGGCCCCCACCCCCGGGTCCCCGGCCGGCGCAGGTCGCCGGCGGGTACCGGCGCTGCCCGGACCCCCGACCCCGGTCCGGCCGCCCCGCTCCCGTCCGGCGCGCGCGCGACCCCCGCCCAGGGCCGCCAGCCGGGCGGGCCACACCTCCGACACTCACCGCCGCCGCCCTCGCCGCCGCCGCCGCCGCCGTCTTCGTCCATGTCGAGGCCGCTCCCGCTGCCGGCGAGCCCGGGGCCGCGGGCGGTGGGCGCCGCGGGTGCGGAGCGCGCGAGCGACCAGGCGGCTCCAGCAGCGCGCGCGCCGGGTCGCGGCCCGGGCCTCCTCCGGCCAGGCGGGGCGCTCGCCGCTCGGCGCGCCGTCACGTGACGCCCAGGCCCCGCCCCCGGCCGCGGTGGGCGGGGCCCGGAGCCGCGCGGGCCCCGCCCGCGGGAACGCGCCCGGCCCCGCCCGGACCGCGCCGCTCGGGCCCGGCGGGGCTGCGACGCGACCCTGCGGGCCAGCGGCGCGACGACCCCTGCCCTGCTCCCCCCACTTCGCGGGGCCTGGAGACGCTCGCGGGGTCCCGGGCGCGGGATGCCACTTCTACAGACCCGCGACGCCGAGGGTCCTCCTCGCACGTGCGCTCGGGAGAAAAAGCGCAGGAAACGCACGCGTTCAAAAGTCGGGCCGAGGCATTTCCGAGCAGTCCCAGCCTTTCAGCTTTCTGGTAGACCATGGAGGCGCTCCTTTGCTGGCCACGAGCGCACTTTAAAATTAACAAAGTGTCAGCCTGGGCCCGAACCCCAAGCCCGCACACCTGGGGCCCACCCTCTGCGGGCTCTGCAGCGGCTGGCCTGGCGGCTGGCCTCGGATGCTCCCTCAGAGTCTCGCCAGTCTCCGCTGGAGAGCTGCCAACTGCCCTGGATTTATGATGCAGAAGGAGCTCTGAATTCGATTTCCCGTGGGCACAGCCAGGGTCCTAAGCGCAGGCCTCGTGGGCACAAGGCCTCGGCTTGCCCTGCTCCAGATCTCTGAATCTCCTTGCTAGCTGGGCGTCTTTGCTTCCAGTAACTCCCGCGAAAGCCCTGAATGTGGCCCCTCCCCAGCCTTTCTGTTCATCTAGCTTGAACTAAATTGCATTAAAGAAAAGGAAACACTGTAATGGAGGAGATAATTCATCACTAATATAATTTTGCAGCAACTGTTTTACATTTACAAAGGGCCTGTTTAGTGGAAGGATTCTTCCGCTGCCATTTATCCAAGCGGACAGTTTTCACCTTTTCATTCAAGGTTGTGGGATGATCCCAGGGTTCAGTCCCCTAATACCCTCAAGAATTAAACACCCAGCATTCCTGCACTTCTCAAGTGACAGAGCACAATTCTGGGAGCAGGGAAGATATTTGGCAGCTTCCGTAACAAATAGGCAACAGAAAAGGGGTCTGGGTGTCAGGCGATGGAGGTTTGAGTCCCAGCCCACAGATGTGGCTTCCTGATCTTGTCCCTGTCAGCTTGGTTATCTTCGCATGGTTACTGAGAAAAATGACAGCACACGTTGAACTTGATAATGTGATATGTGGAGCTTTGAACTCAAAGATACTATCAATTATAAAAGCCTTTAAATGTTAAATTCCTAATTCTTTAGGTTTCTCAACGTGTGATCCAAGGGGGCTTTTCTCAGTTTGAATCTGAAAACTGCTCTCTGATGTACAAC
This sequence comes from Mirounga angustirostris, assembly GCF_029215605.1. Taxonomy (NCBI): domain Eukaryota; kingdom Metazoa; phylum Chordata; class Mammalia; order Carnivora; family Phocidae; genus Mirounga; species Mirounga angustirostris. The sequence goes on from NW_026991713.1 coordinate 175,566,025, forward strand.
TAAGACAATGCCTATCAGAGGAAAGCATGGCCCAGCTATTTGTAAGCAGAATGTTGTATTATCCTCACAGCTGACCCTGGACCTTCATTTTGACAAAGCCTGCAAAAATGCTGAGGGAATGAATACAGGCTTAGAGTGTCATTTTGTTCTTGAAGGGAGAACTTAGAAGACTTCAAAACCTTCACTACTCAAAGAAATTACTATCTAATGGGAAAATTTGATGGGGGGGAGCGTGCAGAACTGTTCTCCAGTACGTCTTAAATCCCACCAAGATAGCATTTATCTGCTCACATGCAGGTAGCCCCTACATATAGGAACATTAAGTATCCTAGTTACCCATTAAGATAAGCAATCATTTTATGTCCAGCATGTGTATGGTTTACTCAGGAGTTGAAAGCTTTATAAATGAATTTGTAAGGAAGACAATTCGTGCAACAGACATCGCTCGAAGATAACGAGTGTTAAACCCAAACCCCGTTGTAATCACTCAGTTAGACAAGAAATATTTAGGCACCTGCTGTACTCCAGGCACTGTCCCAGGTGCTGGGAATACAATGATGAAAAAGATCAAGTCAGTCCCTGTCCTCAGGAGACTTAAGGCCTAGAAGGATCACAGCCATTAAGCAAAAAAAATTACACAGATAATTTTGTAATGGGATTTTGATGTTCCTACCCTATTTCCAGACTTTCTCACAGTGTTTGCTGTTTCCTGTGGATTGGCTTTGGAGCCTTGAAACTCCTTCAGACTAAGATGGTAGTCTGTATTCTGTCTTCACTATCCGCCGCAGGGTCTGGCCGCGTCAGAGAAGGGTAGAAAGCAACAGCGTGTGTGATGGCTGCTGAATGAACAGGGCCCTCAAAAGCAGGAGACGTCTAGAACACATGTTGAAACCCATTTATCAGCCCTTGACCATTGCAGAAATAGTTTAAGAAATCGAGAATGTGCACATTGCGGAGAGGTCAGAGGACTTCTCCTTTGTACATTCATCCCCATCCTCCAAGTGGAAGTCTGTGAAATTGGACCGAAATGTCCTCTCCCGGCACTAAGGCAAGAGCCAAAACCCTGCCAAGGCCGGTGTCCTTCTGCTAAGCCAGAAAGAGGCTGCCCAAGCCGCCTGAGCTACAGCTGCTTCCAGAGCCTGCCCAGAGCCTTTCCGGTCTCCTCTGATAGCAGAAACAGGTCAAGAAAAGCAGAGACAGCAGTGACCGTCGCAGATGGGAACCTCGCTAATCCATTACATCTGCTCAGGGGTCTGGTCCAGTCCAGGGAAGGCGCGGTGCACACAGGGGCCAGCTCACTGTCAGCTCGTGGTCATGAAAGAAAAATAATGTTTTCTGAAATCTAATTTCATCTCAGAAAGAAAACATCTCGTTCGAATAGAGATGATCTTGTGCAGATTAGCATTCTCCACTCTGCCCAGGCAAACAACAGGGGTCCAAGTGTCAAGTCACAGCCTCATTAAATTTTCAAAAGCCCAGACATCACGTCCTCGGCGAGCCTCCGCCTCCCTTCCCAGGTTCTAAAGCAGTCGACCCTGGTCTTGTCCTCTCCCCTGGAATCCACACAATGGACAGAGCTTCTCTGGTCTCACCTTACTGAGGGCTGCTTCATTCCTTTTAGACTGATCAGCAACTTGCATTTCTGCTTGAAAAGGCAGTCAGGTTTTGTGTTCATGGTAAACTGGGAAAAAATAATTTGGCCACCGCTTCAAGCTATTTGTCTTTGGGAAGAAAGGCATTCTACCCATTCAAAGGTGACATCAATATGAAGAGTTATTACATGCAAGGTGCCTTCAATAGTAATAAAAAAAAACTGGATTACTTTTATCTAGCTCATCATTTTTATAGTACATCCCTGACCTACCAAAAACAAAAACAAAAACTTTTTTTTTTTTTTTTCACTGAAAAAGGTCCCCCTTCAGAAGTTGGTCAGAGTCTGCAGTGTGCAGCTTAAACTCATCAGGGATATCCATCCTGGGGTGCAGAGTGTACTAACGGACAAGCAATTAAAAGGAAAAAAGGTGAAAATGACAAACATAAGGACACAGAACAGCTGTCCCTGATCATGGTCCTCCGAATAGAAAGTGAGCTCTTAGCCCACAGCCAAGTGATGGAACTACACCCATCACTGAGTGCTGTGTGACCCAGAGGGCATAACTGTGCCCGAGCAAATGGGATTCGACACTTTGACTTCTAGGGCCACGAGTTCTGGTCATCCGTTGCCTTTGTGAAGAAGCCACATAAACCCAGTAAGGTCATTAGGTCCCAGCTATGATGCATCATACAGCTCACCACCTCTGGTAACTGGATAATGCCATCTCTAAAGTCAGACAGCCTGGGCACTTCCATTTCTTGTCTGTGTGACCTTGAGCAAGTTGCTTCCCCTCTCTGTGCCCTGGTCTCTGCATCTGAAATGCAGCAAGTGTCAACTGATGCTCACCATCTCCTCAGTTTCCCCACTCACTCTTGCACAAACCAGGCAGAATCCATGTGACAAGACAGGGAGGCAAAGCTGAATCTCAGTCAGGACTCCCACTTCTCCCTGCCTCCCTGTCACCTTCTAGCTGCTGTCTTTTTCCTCCACGTCTGCCTTCCGGAATGTTCCTTGCCACACTCCATGCCCTCTGCTTGTGAATTGTCCCACACTTCACACCTGAATAGTCCTCCAAAGAACTCGGTTCTTATGGCCACAGTCCCATATGTGCAGTTGCGTAGAGGAATCTGGGGACTCTGTGGCCCTCCTCTGATGTCACTTTATTCACTCAACAACCTGTTTCTTGGCATCCCCACCAAGCAGGCCCTGGGGATGCAACAGGAGCCAGCAGTCAACGACTTTTGATGATGGGCGTGTCAGACCCCAGCGCCCAGGGTGACTATAACAGCCTCTGAAACCTTCACTACACCCCCTTGCAGCTGGCAAAGCTCTTTTTCTCAGGAATAAAAGGCAAGGGAGGGGGGTGTGTGGTGTGCACACCCCGCTCAAATAGTCTCCCTCAATAACAGATTGATCATATAAGTTTAATTTTTAGAGATCTGCTGTTTGATTGATAGTTTTAGCATTTAATAAGTGTTATTAAGGTTTCATATATGCAAACACACTCTTGAGGACCCCTAATTCGTTGGAATAAAAACATGACATGATTGTACGTCTTCCCATCACGGCACCCAACGATACAAAGTTCAATCTCTCTCCCCTCCTTTAACAACATACAGAACAGATTCCAAACACCCTGATCACTTTCATTGTTAAAAATAATATAGCTTAAAAAAAATAATAATAATAATGTAGCTTAGACAGACTTCTGATTCCAGAAAGATGGTATAGAAGTCCTTTTCCCTGTTCCTTCCACTAAGTACAAGTCCATGGACATTGTATATGAACTAAACACAAAGAGGACAGTGAAAGGAAAAGAGGACAGAGGGACTAGGCACGTTGGGACCCAAGGAATGGACATGATGGTGAGTTCCTTAGGTTTTCTTTTTGCCTCAGAGAAGCCAGAAACCCAGAAACCCCAACTGGTGCAGAAAAGAAAGAAGGAAAGAAGGGAAGGAAGGGAAGAAAGGGAAAGATGGGTCAGTTGAGCGTCTGCCTTCAGCTTGTGTCATGATCCCAGGGTCCTGGGATCCAGCCCCACATTGGGCTCCCTGCTCGATGGGGAGTCTGCTTCTCCCTCCCCACCGCTCTGCTCCTGGGCACGCTCTCTTTCTCAAATAAAATCTTTAAAAAAATAATAAAACCCTACAAAAATCCTACAGCTCACAGCACACTTAGCTTTGAAAGACTGGTGCTTTTCCCCTAAGGTTGGGAACAAAGCCAGGATCCCACTCTCACCACTGCCACTCAACATAGCACTGGAAGTTCTAGCCCACACAATAAAGCAAGAAAAGAAAAAAAAGACATCAAGATGACAAAGGAAAAAAGTTAAAGTGTTTCTGTTCACAGATGACAGGATTGTCTAAGTAGAAAATTCCAAGGAATCTATTTAAAAAATATCTCCTAGAACTTATGAGTAAATTCGGGAAGGTCACAGAATTTATATAAAAATCAACCATATTTCTATATACTCGCAATGAATGCATTTTTTTTTGAAGATTTTATTTATTCATTTGACAGAGAGAGAGACATCAAGAGAGGGAACACAAGCAGGGGGAGTGGGAGAGGGAGAAGCAGGCTTCCCGTGGAGCAGGGAGCCCGATGCGGGGCTTGATCCCAGGACCCTGGGATCATGACCTGAGCCAAAGGCAGATGCTTAACCACTGAGCCACCCAGGTGCCCCACAATGAATGCATTGAAGAGCCCTCACCACACTGCCCGCAATGAACCCCTGCACCTCTAACTGCTCCCCAGAGGACCCCAAATGCACAGTGGTTACCTGGGGCTGGGGTAGTGTTGCCTGGGAAGGGGCACAAAGGATCTGTGGAAGTTTTAACCTTTAAAATTCCTACAAAAGGTAGTAGTGCTTGAAAGAGGAGCAAGAGGGGCACGTAGGTGGTCTGGGTTTGAATCTATGTTTCTACGGATCAGGTTCTTGTGTTTGGAATTTTGGACAAATGCTGCCGTTTGGAGTTTCTGTTTGTGTACTGAAGTGAACAGCATTCCCTCCCACCCCCAAAAGTCATGTCCATCTAGAATCTCAGATTGTGACCGAATTTGGAAGTAGGGTCTTTGCAGATGTAATTCATTAAGATGAGGTCATACTGGAGTCAGGGGGCCCTAAATCCAGGGACTTGTGTCCTTATAAGAAAGTGAGGGCACACACACACAGAGAAGATGACCCATGGGCCAGAGAGGCAGAGATGGGGTGGGGTGCAGTGACCAGCTAAGGAAAGCCAAAGGCTGCTGGGAGCCACCGAAAGCTAGGAGAGAGGCACCTCTCTCCTCGGCGCTGCTGACCCCTTGATCTCGGACTTCTGGCTCCAGAACTGCAAGAGAATACGTTCTGTTGTTTGGAAGCCACCCAGTTCTTGAGAATTTGGGACTGCAGCCCCAGGAAACTCATAGCGTCCGGATCTGCCTTTTCGGTGGTCTTGAGGAGGTAGAGTCTTCCCCGATGCCCGGAGAAGGGCAGTCTCCCCCATCCTCGGGCAGTCTGCGAGGCTCCCTCCCAAGGAGAACGAATTCCAGAATCTGTTTGGGAACTGAAGAACTGTCTTCTACCCAAGGAAAGAGGGACCCGCCCTCGGGCACGCAGCGTGTGTGTGTGTGTGTGTGTGTGTGTGTGTGTGTGTGTGTGTGTGAGAGAGAGAGAGAGAAGGAGGGGCTGGGAAGGTGGTCTGGCTTTGAATCTGTGTTTCTACGGATCAGGTTCTTGTGTTTGGAATTTTGGACAAATGCTGCTGGGAAGCCGACACACAGGAATCACATTCTTGTCCCGCTGCAGAATGCGCTGCCCCAGGCGCCCTCTCCTCTGGCGCCGGCTTACTCAGCAGAAAGCTGCAGGGCCCCTGGCTGAGGCTAAGTCACAGCCTCCCCAGCCCTCCTCCACTGCTTCCAAGTTCAAAGGAGAGAAGAATTACAAGAAACAAGGCCCCCCAGAACCTTCACAGGGAGACACCCTGCCAGAGCACGTGAGTCAGGGTGAGAGTGTCCTTGTTTCTTAAAAGGCTTTCAATTCTCTTGGCTTCTCCAGAGTGGAGGCGAATTCCTCCCTCATTCTTTACTTCTCCACATCCTTTTCTATCTGGTGCCTCCCATCAACAGCACCAACATCCTCCTAACCACCATCCGAATAAGGACAATAGTATAATAGGGACTCCTATTAAGCACCTGTTGTGGGCGACCTCAGCACCAAGTGCCCTCATACCTGCCCTGGAGCCCTCCCAGCTGCCTGACCAGGTAGATCCCATCGGCCCTCCTTAGAGACAAGGGAACTGAGTCTCAGAGACACAGGTTAACTTGTCTGAGACCATACACGGAGAGCATGGAGGATCCAGAAGTCATCCTGCCTCTGTCCCCTGTTCTGTCAGGACACAAAAGAAAGGGCAACACATTCCAGTTACTCCTAGACTCGCACACGCACAGGAGTCCCCAGCCTGTTGCCCACACACGACCTGGTGTCCTCACCTATCCACGCCCCCCGCCCCACCCACGACTCCTTCTTTTCCTGTCTTCTGTCACATCTTGATTCAGCCCCTACCACATGCCACGGGAGCCGACTGAGGCACCTGACTTCACATGAAGGACTGCATTTTTCAATGACTCTGGTCCAAGGGTTTGGGTTGGGAGTGGCTGTTTAATGGGTATGGGATTCCTTCTAAGGTGGGGGGATGCAGGGGCTTTGGAACTAGATACTACACTGGGAATGTGCCAAATGCCACCAAATTGTTCACTTTAAAATGATCCATTTTATGTGATGTGAGTTTCACCTCAATAAATTGAAAAGGTCTGGGGGGGCGCCTGGGTGGCTCAGTTGGTTAAATGGGCAACTCTTTTTTTTTTTGTTTAAAGATTTTATTTATTTGACAGTGAGAGATAGAGCGAGAGAGGGAACACAAGCAGGGGGAGTGGGAGAGGGAGAAGCAGGCTTCCTGCTGAGCAGGGAGCCCGATGCGGGGCTCGATCCCAGGACCCCGGGATCATGACCTGAGCCGAAGGCAGACGCTTAACGACTGAGCCACCCAGGCACCCCAATGGGCAACTCTTGATTTTGGCTCAGGTCATGATCTCAGGGTTGTGAGATCGAGCCCCCTCTCAGGTTCCATGCTCAGCGGGGAGTCTGCTTGAGAGTCTCTCCCTCTCCCTCTGCCCCTCCCCACCGAGATCTCTCTCTCTCTAAAATAAAATAAATAATTCTTAAAAAAAAATTTAAAAGGTCTGGGAAGTACCCAGCAAAGAAACTCAATAGCTGAATTTTTTTAATACTGTCACAGCCTAAAAGCGCATCATGCTTCCTTCCTTGCTGGAAGCACGCATGCTCTCAGCAGATGTTTTGGGCACCAGGAAGCAAGTCCCTGAGACCCCTGTGGGTGTCGGCAGGCCGTCAGGTGAGCCACACTGGGTCAGAGTTTCACTTGCACTGTCCTCCCTCCCGTTTCAGCGTCCCCATGCTTACACATCCTGTTCATACTAAAGGTGAGGCAAGACAGGAGACCCAGAGACTTGAAGAGAAGGCTTGCAGAAAGGTGACTCAGTGAAATGGATTCTCAGTGCACCTGCCCCTCAAAGGCTATGACTTCTCCTTGTGGCACTTCTAGAAAACCAATGACAGACAGACAGACCTGCCCGCCCACGTCCTGGAGCACCCTCCCCAGGGAGCATGATGAGGCAGCTTCCTAATTGCTGGGTGGCCTCTGAATGCTGTGACCCTCTGAGACATGTCACCTGGCAGGTTCTCCAAGAGGCGCTGCTTGTCCCACAAGCTGCAAGAGGCCACGGCAAGACCAGCCTGGCCACAGATGAGAATGAGCAACCTTCTTTTTTTTTGTGAACCTTTTTTTTTTTCTTCAATGAAACAGCTCCTGGTTTCGTTGACCTGTTCTATTGTTTTTTTTTTTTTAAGATATTTATTTATTGAGAGAGAGAGAATGACAGAGAGACAGCATGAGAGGGGGGAGGGTCAGAGGGAGAAGCAGACTCCCTGCCGAGCAGGGAGCCCGATGCGGGACTCGATCCTGGGACTCCAGGATCATGACCTGAGCCGAAGGCAGTTGCCTAACCAACTGAGCCACCCAGGTGCCCTCTATTGGTTTTTTAGTCTCTGTTTCATTTATTTCTGCTCTAATCCTTATTAGTTCCTTTCTTCTACTGACTTTGGGCTTTGCTCTTTTCTTTCTAAGTCCTTTAGGTGTAAGGTTAGGTTGTTTATTTGAGATTTTTCTTCCTTCTTGCGGTAAGCCTGTATTGCTATAATCTTCTCTCTTAGAACAGATTTTACTGCATCCCAAAGATTTTGGACCATTGTGTTTTGATTTTCATTTGTCTCTATGTGTTGGGGTTTTTTTATTTCCTCTTGAATTTCTTGATCCAGCTGCAAGCCTTCTTGACTAGGAGAGAAAGAAACCAAGAGCAAAAAGCAGCCGAACGTTCCCAACAGAGGTGCCCAGACAAATCCTCGAACACACATGTTCCCAGTAGCACAACAATAACCAGAGGTAGAAACATCCCCAGTGGCCATCACCGGAGGACTGGATAGGCAAACAGTGGCAGATCCATACCGTGTAATATTACTCAGCCACAAAAAGGAATGAAGGGGTGACAGCTGCTATGATTTGGATGACCCCCCAAAACATTATGCCCTGTGAAAGAAGCCAGACACAAAAGACCCCATATTGCATGATTCCGACTAGATGAACTATCTAGACTCAGTAAATTCATAGAGACAGAAAGCAAATTGGTGGTTGCCAGGGATCGAGGAGAGGGGCATGGGGGAACAGGGCATGACTGCTTAATGGGTAGGAGGTTCCCCTTGGGGTGATGAAAATGTTCCGGAACTAGTTAGAGGGGATGGCTGTGCTAAATGACGCTGAACTGTACATTTCAAAATGGTTAATTAAAAAAATTATATATTTCTCCTAAAGATTTATTTTTTTAAAGATTTTATTTATTGAGGGGCGCCTGGGTGGCTCAGTTGGTTAAGCGACTGCCTTTGGCTCAGGTCATGATCCTGGAGTCCTGGGATCGAGTCCCGCATCGGGCTCCCTGCTCGGCAGGGAGTCTGCTTCTCCCTCTGACCCTCCCCCTCTCATGCTCTCTCTTTCTCTCATTCTTGCTCTCAAATAAATAAATAAAATCTTAAAAAAAAAAAAGATTTTATTTATTGAGAGGGAGCACAAGCAGGGGGAGAGGCAGAGGGAGAGAGAAAGGGAGAAGCAGGCTTCCCGCCGAGCAGGAAGCCCGATGTGGGGCTCGATCCCAGGACCCCGGGATCATGATCTGAGCCAAAGGCAGACGCTTAACGACTCAGCCACCCAGGCGCCACTATTTATTTATTTTAGAGAGAGAAAGAGAGAGCATGTGAGCAGAGGGAGGGGCAGAGGGAGAGAGAGAATCCTCAAGCAGACTCCCCGCTGAGTGGGGAGCCTGACACAGGGCTCGATCCCAGGACCCTGAGATCATGACCTGAGCCAAAACCAAAAGTCGGCCGCTTAACCAACTGAGCCACCCCATATATGTATTTGTGTGTGTGTGTGTGTGTGTGTGGTAAAATATACCATATCATGATAATGACTGTCTTAACCATTTACATCGCTGTGCAAACATCACCACCATCCTTCTCCAGAACCCCCGTCATTTGGGGGGGAGGGGAGGGGACAGCTGCAGCCTTCAGGGGCCATGAGGTGCTGGTGGGAGAAAATGCTGTCCTGGACCTCAGACGCTGGCTTCGTGAACAAATCTCAAGTTCAAGTGCCTGAGAAAAGTGGCTCGCTGTGGTTTCCTCCCTGAGTGTTGGAAAGCGGACAGCTCATTCCTGCTAATGGAAAGACCAGCATCTGCTTCCTGGGTTTTGTGAATGGGGTGAAATCCCAGGAGAGAAAGGCCCCTCACAGCATCTCTAATTGCACCCCATCCATTTGTTTTCTGAGCGTAACTTCAGGTTAATTATTTATGACGAGCGTCCAAATGAAGTGTTAGTAAGAGACTGGCTTCCTCTTCTAATTGCCAGGTTTCTTTTTTTTTTTTTTAAAGATTTTATTTATTCATTTATTTGAGAGAAAGAGAGAGCACATGAGAGGGGGGAGGGTCAGAGGGAGAAGCAGACTCCCTGCCGAGCAGGGAGCCCGATGCGGGACTCGATCCCGGGACTCCAGGATCATGACCTGAGCCGAAGGCAGCCGCTCAACCAACTGACCCACCCAGGCGCCCTAATTGCCAGGTTTCTGAGAAGGAGCTCCAGCCTGGAGGGATTTCGTGATTAGGATGAGAGGAAATCTAAGAAAGTGAAGTGTGCATTGGCCGGGCCCAAAAGAACAGCCAGTGCGCTGAGAATGAAAAGGGAAAAAAATGAATTATTAATAACCAGAAGATGGATAGGAAGAGAACAGAGAAAAGTTGGTTTCCCTGGGAGTCCTTCCAACGCCTGGCCCTTCCCTGAATCTCCCATAACCAGAAGCCAAGGCGAGCTGCCCACTGAGTCACCCGCCAGACGCTGATGGTTGCTTGTTGCGTCTGAAGATGAAACAGCATGAACCTGCCTTCTGGTGGGAAATCCTAGAACCAGGGAAGGGTTGTGGGGTAGTGGGGGCTTGGCCATGAGATCCAATAGAACTCTGGCTCCCCGGAAGATGGCACGTAGGACACGTTCTATTTAACTTGGAGCTGTTTTTCTCCTATGAGCCTATCTTTCGCTGTTCTTGCAGTTGCTTCTTCCTTGGGCAACAAATACCCAGCCCTTGGATCATTCACACCCCACAAGGTCAAGATGGAAGGAAAAAATACATAGAAAGGAAAAAGGAACCAGCTTTCAAATAGTCCTGTGCTGCTATCTACAGTAGATTTCATAGGGGAAGAAATTACAATCATAGTTGCTACAATACAATTTAAATTTTACCTGTTTATTTCCATATCACCCTTGTCCTCAACCATCGATGACAACGATGAACTGACTTCTTTATCAGCTTAACTCCCAAGTATTCTTCCTTGGAGGCAAGAAGTGGCTTAGTAGGGCACAAAGAGAAGTTCCTTGGTGAGGACAGTTTGTAGCTCAGTCATCAGAGGGTTTGCTCATTTCCATCCCTCCCCCACAACCCCCGGGAGGCTCTGAGCTCCTGTGAATTCTGGGGCATTTTACTTCCTCACTCACACTCCATGCACCTCAGCAAGAGTTATTCATTAAGGCGTAGAGTTTAATAACAGACACATTTAATTATAGATGTTGCATTCACCTGTCCGGGAGGATTGAAAACAAAATGTCTCGGGCGCCTGGGTGGCTCAGATGGTTAAGCGTCTGCCTTCGGCTCAGGTCATGATCCCAGGGTCCTGGGATCAAGTCCCGCATCGGGCTCTCTGCTCCTTGGGAGCCTGCTTCTCCCTCTGCCTCTCTCTCTCTCTCTGTCTCTCATGAATAAATAAATAAAATCTTAAAAAAAAAAAAAAAAATGTCTCCTCGGAAACCCAAGACAGGGGGTAATGAAGGGGCTCAGAGAGGCAAGCCCCCAGATGTTGGAGAGATAGACAGATGGTGAAGCAGGGCTGTGTGGGGTAACTGAAACTCTCAGGGTTATTCACCTAAGAGCCCGCCCAACAAGGCCCCTGGTGAGGCTACCGCTGTGGTACACAGGACCAGGTTGGAAAATGTTGCTCTTGCTTTTCCTCTGCTGGGAACATACCGCCCCCATTTCCTTCCCTGATCAACTCAACACCCTCAGAGTGCAGTTCTGACCTCCCCTCCTCCAGGGAGCCTTCTCTGAACCCCCATCCCTAAAGAAATGGATTTCTGCCCCAGGGAAAGGAGGCTGTTGGCCAACAATGGGATTGTCCAGCCCGTATTGCTGTAAGCATTCAAGCAGAGACAAGAGAAGATAGTCTGAACTATGTTTCTCCCAAAGCCCCTTCCAGCTTTTGTGTGAATTTTCAAGCTAACAGAATTGAAGGTCATTACCAGATCACAATGGCTACTCTTCAGCCAACATTCCATTCTGGGAATTGTGCAGGGAAATAGCGCTGAAGGTTATCAAAACTAATCATGGATGACGAACCACTGTGGCCAAGGATCAGAGAGCCCCCCACCCAACTTCAAGGTATGGTCTCCACATGAAGATGGGGGAAACTGGTACCCTCATGCCTTGCTGGTGGGAATGTAAATGGTGCAGCCATCATGGAAAACAGTTTGATAGTTCCTCAAAACACTGCATGTAGAATTATCCTATGATCCAACAATTCCATGCCTAGGTATATGGTATGCCCAAAAGAATTGAAAACAGGTATTGAAACAACTACTTGTAAACAGATGTTCATAATAGCATTATTCATAATTACAAAAGGAGGGAAACCGCCCAAAGGCCTATCAATGAATTAATGGATAAACAAATTGTGATACATGTATAATATACGTACATTAACTTGTTATATATTATACATATTATTATTAACAATTATTATATTAACAATTATATCTTTTAATATATAACAATATATTAACACTTATATGTAGCATATTATATGTTGTTATATATTATATGTGTTAATATGTAATAATATGTGCAACATACTATATAATGTTATTGTATATTATATATGTTAATATGTAATAATATGTGCAACATACTATATAATGTTATTGTATGTGTTAATATGTAATAATAGGTGCAACATATTATATAATGTTATTATATATTATATGTGTTAATATATAATAATATATACAATGGAACATTTCTCAGCCATAAAAGGGAATGAAATACTGATACAAGCTACATGGATGAGCCTTGAAAATATGATGCTGAGTGAAAGAAGCCAGACATGAAAGGTCACCTGCTGTATGATTCCATTTATACGAAACAGCTAGAATAGGCAAAACCCCAGAGACAGGCACAGATTGGTGGTTGACAGATGCTGGAGGGAGGGAGGGATGGGGAGTGGCCACTAATGGGGACAGGGTTTCCTTTTGGGGGAATGAAACTCTTTGGGACCTAGAACTTTGTCTTTTTTTTTTTTTTTTAAGATTTTATTTATTTGTGAGAGAGAGAATGAGAGACAGAGAGCATGAGAGGGAGGAGGGTCAGAGGGAGAAGCAGACTCCCTGCCGAGCAGGGAGCCCGATGTGGGACTCGATCCAGGGACTCCAGGATCATGACCTGAGCCGAAGGCAGTCGCTTAACCAACTGAGCCACCCAGGCGCCCCGGGACCTAGAACTTTGAATCTCAAAACTTTAAGTTTTGAGACATCAAAGAAAAACAAAAACAAAAACAAGCAATAACAAGTGTTGATGAGGATGAAGAGAAAAGGGAGCCCTCGTGCACTGTTGCCGGTAACATAAATTGGTGCAGCCATTATGGAGGTTCCTCAAAATATTAAAACTATGATCCAGCAATCCCACTTCTGGGTATTTATTCAAAGAAAACAAACGCACTAATTTTTTTTTTAATTTTGTATTTATTTATTTGAGAGAGAAAGGAGAGGGGAGGAGCAGAGGGAGAGGGACAAGCAGACTCCGTGCTGAGTGCGACACGGGGCTCGATCACACACCACTGAGATCATGACTTAAGCCAAAATCAAGAATGGGATGCCCAGCTGACTGAGCCACCCAGGTGCTCACCAAAAACACTAATTTGAAAATATATCTGCAACCCCCTGTTCATTGAACGAATGGATAAAGAAAATCATACTATATATATATATATATATATATATATATATATATATATATATATATAACAACACACACACACAATGGAGTATTATTATTCAGCCATAAAAAAGAATGAAATCTTGCCATTTGCCACAAAATGTATGGACCTTGAGGGCATTATGCTAAGCGAAGTAAGTCAACCAAGACAAAAACGGTATGATCTCACTTACATGTGGAATCTGAAAACAAACAAAACAAAACAAAACCAATGAGCTCATAGATTGAGAGAAAGGACTGGTCATTGCCAGAGGTGGAGTGGGGGAGTGGGTGAATGGATGAAGGGGGTCAAAAGGTACAGACTTTCAGCTCTAAAATAAATAAGTCATGGGGATGGAACGTATAGCATGGCAACTGTAATTAATAGTATTGCATATTTAAAAGTTAATAAGAGAATAAATCTTAAAATTTCTCATCACAAGAAAAAAAATTTTGTAACTACATATAGTGATGGATATTAAGTAGACTTGGGACGATCACTTCACAATGCATACAAATATTGAATTGTTATGTTGTATACTTGAAACTGATACAATTTTGGGGGGTTTTGGTTGCTTTTTTTGAGAGAGAGTGTGCACATGCTGGAGTGAGGGTTGGGTGGAGGAGGGGTAGAAGGAGAGAGAGAGAATTTTAAGCAGGCTCCACACTCAACGCAGAGCCCGACAGGGGGCTTGATCCCACGACCCTGAGATCATGACCTGAGCCAAAATCAAGAGTCAGATGCTTACCCAAATGAGCCACCCAGGCACCCCGAAACTGATACAAGGTTATATGTCAATTATACCTCAAAAAATAATAATAAAAGCAGGATAACAAATTCATACAGACAGAAAGTAGAATGATGGTTTCCAGGGACTGGGGAGTCAATGTTTCATGAGGACAGAGCTTCAGTTTGGGGAGATGGAAAAGTTCTGGAGACAGGCAGTGGTGAACATACTCAATGCCACTTAACTATACACTTTAAAAATGGTTAACGTGATAAATTTTATGTTATGTGTATTTTGACACAGTAAAAGATCAGGATTAAAAAAAATACATGTATGATACAATCCTAACCACGTAAGAAGAAAAAAGTCATAGATAAAGTATTACCAAGAAAACAGACCAAAATACTCAGAATGGTTGCCCTTTGGTAAGAGGTCCGTAGATGACTTTAATTTTCCTGGGTCTGTTTTTCTGTATTTTCTATATATCCTGTTACATGGACATGCATTGTAATGTCCAGGAAAAAAGAGTTCCATTTTTAAATGCAGCTTAATCAGATTAAGGAAAAATTGAAGTTTCCACCCTAGCTTTTCTCCATAGTTAGAGCAGACACACATTAATGAATAGAACACACCCAGCATTACCCTCTGCATTCTTTTCAGAGATGAAAAATTTTACAAAAACACATTTTTTTATAAAACAATTTTAAAACCCAACATTTAAGAAACAAATTATTGAAAATAAAGTCCATGTGTGTTCATAGTATCTTGATTTGTCATTATGTTTGTTTTTTTTTAAAGATTTTATTTATTTAGGGGCGCCTGGGTGGCTCAGTTGGTTAAGCGACTGCCTTCGGCTCAGGTCATGATCCTGGAGTCCCAGGATCGGGTCCCGCATCGGGCTCCCTGCTCAGCGGGGAGTCTGCTTCTCCCTCTGACCTTCCTCCTTCTCATGCTCTCTGTCTCTCATTCTCTCTGTCTCAAATAAATAAATAAAATCTTAAAAAAAAAAAAAGATTTTATTTATTTATTTGACAGAGGGAGACACAGCGAGAGAGGGAACACAAGCAGGGGGAGTGGGAGAGGGAGAGGGAGAAGCGGGTCTCCCGCCAAGCAGGGAGCCAGATGCGGGGCTTGATCCCAGGACCCTGGGATCATGACCTGAGCCGAAGGAAGACGCCCAACGACTGAGCCACCCAGGCACCCCTGTCATTATGTTTTGGCTGTAGCTCGTTCCTATTCTCTTTTATTCCCATGAACTGAGAAGATACAGCAACAGTGCAGCTAAAATTTTGCCTTTGCTAATAACTTAGTTTATGAATGTTATAAATATAACTGATTTTTAAGAGAGAAAGCACATTCTTGGCAAAAACCAAACGTCTCTTAAGATGGGCTTAATTAAAACAAAATACTCTCCAAATAGAATACCTCACCAGAACTCATGAAAATTTTAGAAGTCGAACTTGACAAAGTGGGTTTAAAAACATGAGAATATTTAAAGCAAAACATTCTTCTTTGTAAGTGTCCCAAAATATGTCCAAGAGTGCATGAAAAGTGAGGACTGCAGAACAAAGACTCTGTGTTTGAAATTTTAATACGCACATTAAAAAGACCAAGAAATACGACTGTAATCTGAGCGAGATTAGACAAAACCAGGAAGGTGATAAAATAACAGAAGGAAGTGCCTTTCAACGTAAGAATTTTAGGCTTTATACCAGAGACTTTAGCTCTAAAATATGACCATGGCAAGGAGCCATATTCAAAGCAAAACTCCGTGGTTCAAAGACAAAAGACATTTTTAAAGGTTATTTCCATTTTCCCACTTTGAAAAGGCCTTTTCATTGCAGTTTACTACAAAACTTTACTACATTTTCCAAAGTAATCTCGGCCACATACTGTGTAAGCAACAAAGAACAAAGTCCTCCTGATCTAAAGTCCCGAAAACAGCTACTACTAGACGTAGCACGTAATGGAGTCTCGTCTTCTAGGATCAGTTAAAACAACCTCTGAAGAGCAACAGCCTCTTAAATGTATTTGCCAAGGGGCACCCGGCTGGCTCAGTCGGTACAGCGTGCAACCCTTGATCTCAGGGTTGTGAGTTCAAGCCCCACGTTGGGCATGGAGCCTACGTAAAAAAAAATAGAAAAGATAAGATGTGGGTGCCTGGCTTTTAGTTGGAAGAGCATGCAACTCTTGATCTCAGGGTCATAAGTTTAGCCCCACGCTGGGGGTAGAGATCCTTGAAAAAAGAAAAGAAAAAGAAAAAGAAAAGAAAAGAAAGGAACTGCCAAAAAGAAAGCACACCATTACTGACACTTAAGCAACTCTTGATCTCAGGGTCATAAGTTTAGCCCCACGCTGGGGGTAGAGATCCTTGAAAAAAGAAAAGAAAAAGAAAAAGAAAAGAAAAGAAAAGAAAAGAAAGGAACTGCCAAAAAGAAAGCACACCATTACTGACACTTAAGCAACTCTTGATCTCAGGGTCATAAGTTTAGCCCCACGCTGGGGGTAGAGATCCTTGAAAAAAGAAAAGAAAAAGAAAAAGAAAAGAAGGGAACTGCCAAAAAGAAAGCACACCATTACTGACACTTAAGCAACTCTTGATCTCAGGGTCATAAGTTTAGCCCCACGCTGGGGGTAGAGATCCTTGAAAAAAGAAAAGAAAAAGAAAAAGAAAAGAAGGGAACTGCCAAAAAGAAAGCACACCATTACTGACACTTAAGCAACTCTTGATCTCAGGGTCATAAGTTTAGCCCCACGCTGGGGGTAGAGATCCTTGAAAAAAGAAAAGAAAAAGAAAAAGAAAAGAAAAGAAAAGAAAGGAACTGCCAAAAAGAAAGCACACCATTACTGACACTTAAGCAACTCTTGATCTCAGGGTCATAAGTTTAGCCCCATGCTGGGGGTAGAGATCCTTGAAAGAAAAGAAAAGAAAAGAAAAAAGAGGGCGCCTGGGTGGCTCAGATGGTTAGGCGTCTGCCTTCGGCTCAGGTCATGATCCCAGGGTCCTGGGATCGAGTCCCGCATCGGGCTCCCTGTTCCTTGGGAGCCTGCTTCTCCCTCTGCCTCTCTCTCTCTCTCTCTCTCTGTCTCTCATGAATAAATAAATAAAATCTTTAAAAAAAAAAAAAAAAAGAAAAGAAAAAAGAAGGAAGGAAGGAAGGCAGGGAAGGAACTGCCAAAAAGAAAGCACCTCATTACTGACACTTAAAGGGGGAAGGGTGAATTTTGAGGAAATGTTGGGTTGGCAATAAGGACCCTGAATTCCTAGGTCTGCTCACCCAAGCTTCACTCACCCAGCATCCCAGGCCAAGGCCTTGTTCTGGGTTGTAGACCCACCTAAGAACAGCTGTGTGCTTGAAAATCATATAGGACTAAATTATATTTAATTTTCTTATAGGCGATTAAGTTCCTAACTCAAGAATCTATCATTTTTTTACCTTTCTATCTGGAATTCTCAGGGTCTGAAAAGGTTTTAAGGTAACTTTTCATGGCTGGGTAGACTCAGAGTACTTATATGTTTCCCAAGTAGAGAACCTACTTTCTGTTTCCAAAAATATCAAATGCTCTGAGCATTATCACATTCTTTATCTTTTTTTCCCCCAGGTAGCGTTGGAGCAGACTGGAATAAAGTAAGGTAAAATACCTCCTTCTTAGTGAGTTGTGTTTCCCTTAATTATGGGTCTTCTAATGTTGTGACTAATCTCCGCAGACTTTCATTATAGATGACTAGGAGTCATTACTTGGGTAAGGACTGGGTGAAGTGACTGGGCCTTGGCTGTGTTTAGAAAGGGAAGGAAGAAAAAAAATTAAAAAATTAAAAAATTAAAAAAGTAGAAAGGGAAGGAAGGCTTGGAGGGTTGAGATGTGAGGCAGAAAGACATGCTTGGAATCTGATGCAGGGAAAACATAAGGGCCCCAGTTCAGGTGGTGGAAGTGGAGACGGACAGGGAGAAGCAGCCAGATTCAGATATACTAAGCAGGTCAAACTGGCAAGAGAGAATTGTTACCATTGTTCTAGTTACTACGGCTGTGTAACAAACAGCTCCAAGCCTACAGGCATAAAACCACCATTTTATTACGTCGATGGATTCTGGGGGTGAGGCATGAACACTGAGCACAGCAAGGACGGCTTGACTCCGGGCCATGAGGTCGGAGGCTTCAGCTGGGAAGACCCAAAAGCTGGGAGGGGTGGGGGGGCACTGGATGGTGGGGGCTAGAATCATGTGGAGGCACCTTCACTCACATATTCGGCAATCGATGCCGGTTTCCAGCTGGGACTCCGGCTGGGGCGGTCAGCCAGAATGCCTATGTGTGGCCTCCCCGTGGGCTCTGGGCTTCCCCACAGCATGTCGGCCACATGTGCCATCCCTGGCACGATCACGCACAGCTCCAAGCACCGGTGTTCAGCAGACGAGGCAGGAGCCGCACAGCTTTTTATGACCCAGCCTTGCAAGTCATGGAGTGACATTCACATCACACTGGCTACAAGTGAGTCATAAGTTTGCCCGCATCCAAGGCCAAGGGGATGGGTTTACACTTCTCTTGATGGGGTGACAAGGTCCTAGAAAAGCATGTGGGACAGGAGATACCATCTTTGCCAAATACAATCTGCCCCAATCATCAGCCATCCTGCCCAGGTGCATTAGCTAGTGAACGAAAACCCGACCCAGGTGGTCTGACTCTGAAGCCCATTTTCTCCGTCTGTAAGTGATTTCTGGGGGTGGGCTTTGGGCAAGGAGATGTCAAGGGTCGTACGTTGGAGGGTAAGGCGGGGGGATGAGGGAGAAGCAGGCTTTGGTGGTGGCGGCAGGTGTGAGGTGAGGCCAGTGCGGGAACCCCGGGGAGCTGCCAGGACAGAGCCACGTACGTGTCTGGAGCAGTGGGGCCCTGAAAGCCAGAATGGGAGCTGGCGAGCTGGGAAGAGGGTGTGCGGGAGGAGGGAGAGGAGGGGCCAAGCTGGGAGGTGCGGACAACACCAGCCTGTTGCCTGACGACCCAACAGGAATGCAGACCACCAGTGCAGAGCCACGAGTCTGACCAAAACATCTGTCATCTGAAAACCTCATGCTAAGCGAAAGAAGCCAGACACAAAAGGCCACATAGTGTAGGATTCCACTTATCTCTGAAATGTCCAGAGTTGGCAAATCCACAGAGATGAAAAGCAGGGTCTGTCGGGGGTGGGGGTGGGGGTAGGGAATGGGTACAGGGGTTCCTTTTCGGGTGATGAAAATGCTCTAGAACTAGATACAGCAATGGTTGCCCAGCATTGTGAATGTACCAAATGCCACGGATGGTAATTTTGTGTGTGTGTGTATTTTACTACCAAGAAAACCCCTATCATTGGATACCCATAAAAGGGAAAATCGACAAGTTGGACCTAATTAAAATTTAAAACATGTGCTCTGCAAAAGACCCTGATAACAGCATGGAAAGACACATCGCTGACAGAGAAGTCATTTGCAAGTCCCATTGCTGACAAAGGACTCATATCTAGAATATATAAAGAGCTTGGAAAACACAACAGTGAAATGCAAGTGGGCCACTTCTTTCCAGTGGGAGAGAGTAGAGGAGAAATGCCTGTCCGTGGCTCTCTTTAGTAAGAAGTCTCTGTGATTATCTGATGTTTTTGTGTGTCCCAGGGTAGAGCCCAGAAAAGCAGACAACCATCCCTGCCTTCAGGGAACACAGTTTTCCATGATGTGAAAGACAGTAAGGCATTATTCACCGGAGCCCAAAAAGTGGAAGAAACCCATGTGTCCATCACGGAAGAACGGATAAACCAAAAGGTGGTCCATCCACATAATAGAATATTATTCATCCTTACAAGCTAAGGAAATTTTGGCACCTGCTACAACATGGATGAACCTTGAAGACATGATGCTGAGTGACATAAGCCAGTCATAAAAAGACAAATATTTGGCAATTCCACCTCTATGAGGTCCCTGAAGTCCCAGAGACAGGAAGGAGGTGGTGGGTGCGTGGGGCTGGGGGAGGGGGAGGGGAAGTGAATGTTTGATGGGGACAGAGTCTCAGTTTTGTTTATAGGATGGAAAGATCTGGAGATGGATAGTGGTAATGGTTGCCCAGTGTGGGTTCTGTGTTTTAGCCATTTCAAAATGGCTAAAATGGTAACTTTTATGTGAGGGATATTTCACCACGGTATAGAACAAAACCAACAAAGGCTGTGGGAAAAGGAATCTTGTGAGCAAGATTACTATTTAATGGGAGGAGCCAGGGCCCCCATTCATACTTCTCTTGTTCTCCATTGATAAGAGGATTTTTTTTTAAAGATTTTATTTATTTATTTGAGACAGAGAGAATGAGAGAGAGAGAGCATATGAGAGGGGGGAGAGTCAGAGGGAGAAGCAGACTGACTCCCCACCGAGCAGGGAGCCCGACGTGGGACTCGATCCCAGGACTCCAGGATCATGACCTGAGCCGAAGGCAGTCGCTTAACCAACTGAGCCACCCAGGCGCCCGATAAGAGGATTTTTTTAACTGCTCTGCAGAGATGAAATGGTGTTATAGGAGGGAGAAGGGAGACAATTTGTGCAAAGAAAAATATTTTTAGGTTATTTTTTTATCAAGTTATTTTATGTTTTTAAGTTTATATCCTTCTGTTACCCAGAATAAAGGAAGATGAGTATTCTAGATATTCAAGAGCTATGCCTTACATTGCTGAACCATTTCCCCAAATTTTTCCATTAGAAATGTGTGTAGGGATGCCTGGGTGACTCATTTGGTTAAGCATCTGCCTTCGGCTCAGGTCATGATCCCAGGGTCCTGGGATCAAGTCCTGCATCGGGCTCCCTGCTCAGCGGGAAGCCGGCTTCTCCCTCTGCCTGCCACTCCCCCTGCTTGTGCTTGCTCTCTCTGTCTCTGATAGATAGATAGATAGATAGATAGATAGATAGATAGATAGATAGATAGATAGATAGATAGACAGATAAAAGAAATGTGTGTAAAGTGGGGTGCCTGGGTCGTTTAGTCGGTTAAGCCTCGGACTCTTGATTTTGGCTCAGGTCTGATCTCAGGGTCATAAGATGGAACCCTGCATCGGGCTCCATGCTCAGCATGGAATCTGCTTAAGACACTTTCTCCCTCTCCCTCGCCCCTCCCCCCTGCACTCTTTCTCCCTCTAAAATAAATAGATAAATAAATCTTCAAAAAAAAAGAAAAGTGTGTAAACTGGGAAATCATACCATTGACCTACCTTGACAAATACGCTATACTTAAATAAAGTACCTAATCTTTTAAAAAAATTTTTTTAATTAAAGAAGGTGACTAGGAGCAAAGAGGGAGGGGTGAAGGAGTGAGCTGTGTGGGTTGGGCTAGGGTGTGGGAGAGGAGCTCTCAAAGAAGGAGCCCGGGACAAAGGCTCTGGGGCTGCCGTGTGCCCGCTTCTGGAAGGGCGCAGAGGCCAGTGGGGCGGCAATCAGTGAGCCGGAGACAGGAGAGGAGGAAGAACTGAGCGCAGTTGACATAGCGCCTGGAACGCACTGTTGGGACTTGGACTTTTAATATGGTCATAAGGAGAGGCAGGAACTTTTGTGCAAATCATCAGATCCATTTCCACAAAACAGCAAAGCCAAGGTCCCAAAGCTCTGTTCCCAGGGCTGATTGTAGCCCGGAGCTGTTTTTTGTCCGAAGCTTAATTTACACCAGGGTGGGAGGCTCCTAAGGAAAAATCTGGGGGAGAGGCTAAGAAGACTTCCTACGTAAAAACTTAAGAGGCCATTGGTCCACATTACTAATTTCTCAGTCAAAAGCAGGAGCTCAGTTAAAATTGACAACTGCCTTGGCTTCTAGATTCTGAAAAACCATATGTTTCAGGATGATAAACGCCAAACATAAATGAAACGTAGAATACCATGGGAACTTTCCTGCCTTTCAAGTGGATGCTATCATTGCTGTTCTAAAGTCTTGTATGTATAACTGGATGATTGTGCAGATGTTTGAAAGCATGAGGCAGGTCCCTACCAGTCAATGTGTAAAGATGTCCACCATACATTGTAAAATGAAACCAAAACAAGTTTTAAACAGTTCCCATGCCATCCTATTTGGTTAAAATAAAAAGTATTTATATGAGTATGTCTATAGTGTATGCATAAGAAAAAAACCTCTGATGGTCAGTTAATACAGTCAGATCTGTACTAGGATGACAGAGAAAACTTTCACATTCTGTATTATATATTTCTGAAGTGCTGGGATTTTAAAATAATGAGCATGTATTACCTCTGTAATCAGAAAAAGCAATAAAGATATTTTTAATGGGGGGTGCCTGGGTGGCTCAGTTGGTTAAGCGACTGCCGTCGGCTCAGGTCATGATCCTGGAGTCCCTGGATCGAGTCCCACATCGGGCTCCCCACTCAGCGAGGAGCCTGCTTCTCCCTCTGACCCTCCCCCCATCATGTACTCTCTCTCTCATTCTCGCTCTCTCAAATAATCTTTAAAAAAAAAAAAAGATATTTTTAATGGAATATGTATAATACATAAATATCTCTCCAAATTCAACAGTAAATCAATCTACATGATAAAAAAGGGGGGGGCACCTGGGTGGCTCAGTCAGTAAAGTCTCTGAGTCTTGATTTCAACTCTGGTCATGATCTCCTGGTCCTGGGATCGAGCCCCAAGTCGGGCTCCAGGCTCAGTGGGGAGTCTGCTTCTCTCTCCCTCTCCCTCAGCCCCTCCCCTGCTCTCTCTCTCTCTAGAATAAAAAATAAATGAATCTTTAAAAACAAACAAAAAATCTAATTTAAAAATGGACAAAAGGCATGCACAGATATTTCCCCAAAAAAGATATACAGAGAGCAAATAAGTACACAAAAAGATGTTTTTTAACAATTTTTAAAAACATTTTATTTTTAAGAGGGGTGCCTGGGTGGTTCGGTTGGTTAAGCGTCTGCCTTCTGCTCAGGTCATGATCTCTGGGTCCCGGGATCGAGCCCCGCGTCGGGCTCCCTGCTCAGCGGGGACTCTGCTTCTCCTTCTGCCCTTCACTCTACTTGTGCTCTCTCTCTCCCTCACCCTCTCTAGCTCTCTCTCTGAAATAATAAAAATCTTAAAAAAAAGAAAAGAAAGACAACACGAGGGACCCTTGCAGTGATGAAACAATTCTATGTCTTAATTGTGATGGTATGTACATGAATCTACATACGTGATAAAGTTGCATTGAACTACACACATGTGCATGCACACAGACACACAAATGAGTTAAACTGGTGAAATCTGAATCAGCTCTGTAGATTATATCAATGTCAATTCCTTGGTTATTGTAATATATTATACATACATGTAATATATATGTCATATATTATAGGTACATATGTAATATATGTTATATATAATAATATATATGGTCCCATAACTATGCAAGATGTTTCCCTTGGGCTCAACTGGATGAAGGGCATAGGGGACCTCCCCATACATTTTTTTTTATAACTTCCTGTTATAATCTATACTTATTTTTTTCAGTTCAAAAAAAATCACATGGGGGCAGATATAAAGTCTGTCTTCACAAAACTTACTTTCATCAAAAATTTTAAAATATGGGGCTCCTGGGTGGCTCAGTTGTTAAGCGCCTGCCTTCAGCTCAGGTCGTGATCACAAAGTCCTGGGATCAAGCCCTGCATCAGGCTCCCTGCTCGGCGGGAAGCCTGCTTCTCCCTCTCCCTCTCCCCCTGCTTGTGCTCCTGCTCTTGCTATCTCTGTCTCTGTCAAATAAATAAATAAAATCTTTAAAAAAAAATTTTTTTTTTAAGTATTTCTTCCATTTTCATTTAACATATATTTTGTGGTGATGGGTTCTTTGGGACTTCAATGAATTATTTTAAACATATCTTTCAACTTGGTATGTCAAAAAAATTTCCGTCATCCAACCTGAAAGATTGTTACTAACTCAAGACATTTGTATATACAACTGTTTCACGAAGTTGTATCTACAAACCACCTTGGTGCATGAAAAGATGCAGATTCTACCCAGGCTTTCTAAATTGGGCTATCTTGGCCATCTGCATGGCTGTTACGTATTTCCAGTGACTCTTATGACCAGTCTAGCTTGAGAACCAGTGGTATACACAGTTTATGCAACTGAAATCAGAGAAAGATCCAAAAAAAACAAATATTCCACATGGCTAAGAATAAAATACTAGGGAGTTGACTGAGTAACAATGACCTTATTCTCTGATGTTAAAAAAGAGCACAACGTTTTCCAAATGTCAAATATAAAAATGAATCCTAGGAGATTAAAAGTCCCCAAAGGATATTAATTGACCAACTCCAGATCTAGGAACGCCAGTGAAATTCATGTGCATTCATTGAATATCATGTCTGACGACTGTTCTGCCACATAAATAAGACAACACTGCAAGACCACGGATTCTGGCGGTATCTACCATCATAGCGGCCCCGAGAGTCAGTTGGGCCCATCAGGCTGGCTGGAAAGAACCCGAATGTACATCAACTTCCTGAATGGGTAAACAAATTGTGGTATGTCCACTAATATGTCTGAGGAATATTATTCAGTAATAAAAAAGAATGGAGTACTGATACATATTACAATGTAGATGAACCTCGAAAACATGATAAATGAAAGAAGCCAATCACAAAAGTCACATATCCCATGATTCTGTGTATATGAAATATCCAGAATAAGTGACCCCATGGGGAATGAAGAGCAACTGCTTAATGGGTATAAGTTTCCTTTTGGGGCAATGAAAATGTTTTGGAAATAGAGGTGATGTTTGTACAACATTGTGGATGTTCTAAATTACACCTAAATTGTTTACTTTAAAATAGTTAATTTGTGTTATGTAAATTTCACCTCAATAAAAAATTTTAACTAACAATGTATGGAAATATAATTTGGTAAGCAAATTAATCTGAGTATCATGATCAGTTGAAAAGATGCTTTGTGGGCAGGAGGAAAAAAAATTTGTTAAGGAAGGCATATGCTTATGTCTCGATCTTCCCAAACTGAAATTAAACACATGCCTTTAGCCCTAAACAATCCCATCAGACACTAAAGCTCAGTTTATTTTTTTATTTTTTTTAATTTGAGAGAGAGAATGAGAGAGAGAGAACATGAGATGGGGGAAGGGTCAGAGGGAGAAGCAGACTCCCCGCTGAGCAGGGAGCCGGATGCGGGACTCGATCCCGGGACTCCAGGATCATGACCTGAGCCGAAGGCAGTCGCTTAACCAACTGAGTCACCTAGGCACCCTAAAGCTCAGTTTAAATTAATGTCTTCCAACTTCTTGTTTTATTTGAAAGGCAAAATGGAAATAGTAACAGATTGATTGAACTGACAGTTTATTAAGAGTTGAGTTCTGTTTGCTAAGGTAGCTGGTCAAATCAGGAAAATGGAGGGACCCAAACTCTAGTAAGCAGAAAGCATGGATACTTAATAACTTGGCCAAAGGGGCGCCTGGGTTATGATCTCGGGGTCCTGGGATGGAGCCCCAGTTTGGGCTCCTTGCTCAGCGCGGAGTCTGCTTCTCCCTCTCCCCTCTGCCCCCTCCCCCCGCTTGTGCTCTCTCTCTCAAATGAATAAATAAAAGATCTTAAAAAAAAACAAAAAAAGGAACACAAGTGCCATGTTAAGCAGTTTTCAGGTCTCCCAGCATACCTCAAAGTTACTGTCCAAATAAATTCAGTAAACCTTCTTTAAGCCCATCTGTGAGTTGTCCCTGATCTTCAACACCGCAGTTGGCCATGGCTTGGAAGGGATGGGGCTGGGCCCCCCACACAGGCAGCCTAATGTGAGAACCCACATACTTAGACCAGCAGGGACTTGGATGTCGTTAGTTGACCAGCTACATAAGCTTTTTATTTTCACCTTTTAAGTCTTTCTATACAGAACGTACTTATTGCACATACTTCCCCTCGTGGAATTTTCTCTTTAACCACCAATACTGATGATCATGCCAATAACCAGATCTGAACTTCAGCCATAAAACAAACCTTCCCGGTGCCCTCATTGTACATGTACAGTATTTAGGACACATCTGCACTTGGAATTGGCAACTATGAGGGCACAAATTAGTTGTTGTTGTTTTTTTAACTAAGCTCTACGCCCAACATGGGGCTTGAACTCAAGACCTGGAGATCAAGAGTTGCATGCTCCACTGACTGAGCCAGCCAGGTGCCCTAGTTTTTAGCCTTAATTTTAACCATACTGCCAGCTAGAAAGTTAAAAAAAAAAGTAATCTTAACATTATTAGACCTAGCTATTCTTTTAAGCTATAATTAAGTAGTATTTAAATGAATTTAAGCTTGGGGCACCTGGGTGGCTCAGTTGTTAAGCGTCTGCCTTCAGCTCAGGTCATGATCCCAGGGTCCTGGGATCGAGCCCCGCATCAGGCTGCCCCCTCAGCGGGAGCCTGCTTCTCTCTCTCCCACTCCCCCTGCTTGTGTTCCCTCTCTTGCTGTGTCTCTCTCTCTGTCAAATAAATAAATAAAATCTTTTAAAAATAAATAAATAAATTTAAGCTTTCAAGTAGACAATGATTCTACTTCCAGTTGTATCCACCATTTGCTGGGGGTCTACCATGTGCAAGCACAGGACAAAGTCCTTTGCATGCTTTAGTACACAAGATCCTCATAATACCCCTAACAACATAGTCATTAACACCTTTTATAAAGAAGGCAGGGGCGCCTGGATGGCTCAGTTGGTTGAGCGTCCAACTCTTGGATTTGGCTCAGGTCATGATCTCAGGGTCATGAGATCTGAACCCCACATCGGGCTCCACACTCAGCACAGAGTCTGCTTGGGATTCTCTCCCTCTCCCTCAGCCCCTCTCCCCACTCGAGCACGCTCTCTCCCTCTCTCTGTCTCTAAAATAAATAAATAAAATCTTAAAAAAAAAAAAAAAAGAAGAAGGTAGCTGAAGGTCAAAGGTTACATGCCTCACCGAGGTCACACAACAGCAGTCTGTGGTGGAGGTGAGGTTCAAATCCTGGTCTGAATGTCTGATGGACTCCCAAATCTTCCTACTGAGCCCCCTGCCCAGGGAGCTTGCTACCGGCTAATGGTGTGTATGTGTTTCTGTATGTGTTTGTGTGTGTGTGTGTGGCAAAATATCCAAAACATAAAATTTATCATTTTAACCAGTTTTAAGTGTCCAGTTAAGGGGCATTAAGTACATTCACACTGGTGTGCAACCATCACCAACCCCCATCTCCAGAACTTTCTCATCTTCTCAAACTGCAACTCTGTCCCCATTAAACACTGACCCCCATCCCTTCCCCCAGCCCCTTGCGCCCACCTTCTACTTTCTGTCTCTAGGACTTGACTACTCTAGGTCCCTTACCGAAGTAGAATCATACAATATTGGTCCTTTTGTGTCTGGCTTATTTCACTTAGCATAATTTTTTTTCAAGGCTGCTTTAAGTTAAAAAGCAACTTCAAACACTTCCCAAATGGAAATATTCTGTTTACCTACAACCTTGGAAGGCAAAGCCTGCTTCTGGGCCTGTGGGGGCTGAGACTTGTACCCCCACACCTGTGGAGAGAGCTTCAGGACCTACTGATTCCCAAACATGCAGAAACCAATTAAACCCACTGAGATAAACCAGGGATGCCCAGGGGTGACCCAAAGGAAGTTAGCACCCACCCTCCCTCCTTCCCTCTCTCTTCCTTCCTTCCTTCCTTTCTTTTTTTCTTTCTGCTCAGGCTAAACAGGATTTATTTTCATTCGTAAGAGAACCCTCTTGCAACAGGTTATTCAATTCTCCCAAAAATGGTGGCATTCTTTTAACTATTCTTTTAGAAACAGCAGTTACGGGGCGCCTGGGTGGCTCAGTCGTTAAGCATCTGCCTTCAGCTCAGGTCATGATCCCAGGGTCCTGGGATTGAACCCCGCATCGGGCTCCCTGCTCCGCGGGAAGCCTGCTTCTCCCTCTCCCATTCCCCCTGCTTGTGTTCCCTCTCTTGCTGTCTCTCTGTCAAATAAATAAATAAAATCTTTAAAAAAAAAAAAGAAAAGAAAAGAAGAAAGAAACAGCAGTTACATAAATGGAATATTGGATTCAACCTAAAAATGTGGGCTCTACTTCGTTAACTTTATTATCCTGCATACGATCATGAAAAAAGATTAAGATATTCTTCACATTTCCAAGCAAAATCCAATGCAATGCGCTTGTTCTTACCAAACCCCTAAAAACAGCCATTGCAGAGTAATCCAGAAGAGCATTGCATCACCCCAGTGAAGTTGTAGGTTTCAACACACGCACCAACAAATCTACATGGCTAGCTTCTGCATTCCACTTTTACAGAATTTATTTCACACCTATCGTACCAAACAGCATTTTGTTTTATTTGTTTTAAAGATTTTACTTTTTTAAGTAATTGCTACACCCAACATGGGGCTCAAACTCACAACCCCAAGATCAAGAGTCTCATGCTCTACCTACTGAGCCAGCCAGGCGCTCCCCCCACCCCCTGCAAACAACATTTTTAACACTCTTGTATAAACTCCCTAATAAGATAAAGCAAAGACAAATGGGTTCATCTGATTAGAAACAAGGTACACCATCACTTACAGTCTTCAAACATTATAGCAGTTTAAATTTCATTATTTGACAATCCATTCATGGAACAATCTGCAGACAACTCATTTTATTTTTCTTTATTTTTAAAGATTTTATTTATTTATTTAAGACCGAGAGAGAGAGAGAGAGAGAGAGAGAGAGAGCGAGCACATGAATGGGGGGAGGGGCAGAAGCAGACTCCCCGCTAAGCAGGGAGCACAATGTGGGGCTTGATCCCAGGACCCTGGGATCATGACCCGAGCCAAAGGCAGACGCTTAAACCACTGAGCCACCCAGGCACATCCAGACAATTCATTTTAACAGACAAATTAAAGAACACATTTAAGCAGACACGCCTGTCCTAAATCGTTACTTTGGTAAGAATTTCACAAACATTACTCATGCTAGTGGCCATGGTGAGCTGAAGAGGATTGCCTCTTCTCCACGCACCACCCCACCCTCCCGCGAGAACCACCAGTGGTGTGCTGGAACTTGGGACGCTTTCCAAGGCCACATGCTGGTGGCCTGCAGATGTCAGCCCTCACATCTCCCTGTGCTTGTGGACTGGTTTGGTGATCCCCTGGGTGCCAGGATTCCTTCTGATAGCTTTATGGGATGGATCGATGAGGATAACCTCAAAGAATTTGTACATGTAATCTTCACCAAACTAGTAAGAATTCAAGACTGTCAGAGCCCCACGGTGGCGTCCAGCTCGCTCCTCTGTAACAGACTGTAGGCTTCGGGCAAACTTGAGCTGGTTAGCACCATGATGGACAGGCTTGCACCCTTAGGAACTGGGCGGCCACCCCATCACACAAGGATCTGGTATATGACATAACCTTGCTTGCCCTTGTCTCGCAGTCTGCACGCTTTATCAGGCCGGGTTGCGTGGGGGGGGGGGCGGCCTGTGGAGGGCAGAGATCTGGTGGTCCTGCCAGCACTGTACCCCAAGAAGAAAGTGCATAATATCGATTGCTTCTTCCTCCATAGCTCCTGGACGTACCTGTAAGCACCCATCTTGGCTTACCTTTGCACTGATGACTGCCCCCAGATAGAAAGGAAAGAGCTTTTCTCCCCAGCAGACTACTGCTTTGACTTAAATTTTTGGCAATGTATTTTTGGGTCAGGTATATACTGTTTATCACCGAGGAAGGTAAGCTTCCTGGTTTGAAACAAAAGAAATCTTGGTTCCGGTAAGGACTTCACTATCCACAGATGTCCGCAGCAATCCTCGGCTTCTCTTCTTTCTTGCTCTCACCCTAGAGAGGTTCACTGAACAGAAGAAATGCCTGCATTTCCCTAGATTCAAGCTATTTAATGAGAGGCTATTTTTGCTAATCTTTTGGATTAGTTTTTCTAACTGCCAGAGAAACAGCGCCTTAAAAAGGAAATGTTTCTGCCCTAGAACTTATATTCACTCAGTTTAAAATAGTCATGATCAGTTAAAAAAAATAATGCCATGCAAGTACCCAAAAGATTTACCTCAAAACTGGTCCAGCTGGCTAAAAATAACCTCTAAACAAATAACAAAACCTGGGTGAGACCCCAAGGAAGAAACCAGAGCCAACGGATCCCGCAGAAGTGAGGACCTCTGGGCTTAAGGACAGACCAGCTCTTGGCTTAGTTTGATCCAGTACAAGAATCAAAAACGGATGCAGGATACCAAAAACTAAGGCAACGAAAGCAAAAATAGACTACATCATGCTAAAAATGTTCTGCACAGCAAAGGAAACGACCAGCAAAATGAAAGGCCACCTATGGAATGGGGAAAAAAAATAATTGCAAGCCATCCCTCTGATAAGAGGTGGTTAATATCCAAAAGCTACAAAGAACTCACACAACTCCAAGGGCAAACAAACAAATCCAATTTAAAACTGGGCAGAAGAAACTGCAGAGACATTTTTCCAAAGGAGACAGACAGGTGGCCCACAGGTCCATGAAAAGGTGCTCAATATCACTCATTATCAGGGAAATGCAAACCAGGGACACGTTGGCTGGCTCAGGCGTAAGAGCATGCGACTCTCGATCTCGAGGTCATGAGTTCAAGCCCCACGTGGGGTGTAGAGGTGACATAAATAAAATAAAGTTAAAAAAAAAAAAAGAAATGCAAAGCAAAACTACAATGAGATCTCACCTCACATTTGGATGGCTGTCATCCAAAAGACAAGAGATATCAACAACAAGCCTTAGCAAGGAAGCGGGTAAAAGGGAACCTTCCTGCTCCATTTGTGGGAATATAAATTGGTGCAGCCACTAAGAAAAACAGTATGGAAATTCCTCAAAAGACTAAAATAGAACCACCATATGATCGGCACTCCCACTGCTGGGTATACATCCAAAGGAAACGAAAACAGGATATTGAAGAGATAGCTACACTCCTGTGCTCATTGCTGCATTATTCACAATTGCCAAGATGTGAAAGCAACCTTAAGGTCCATCAGCAGATGCAAGGATAAAGAAGATGAGAGGTACGTATACATACATACAATGGAGGATTCTTCAGCCATGAGAAAGAGGGAAATCCTGTCATTTGTGACAACATGGATGGAGCTTGAAGGCATTATGCTGAGTGAAATAAGCCAGACAGAGAAAGACAAATATTGTGTGGCATCACTTATATGTGGAATCTAAAAAAAAAAAAAGTCAAACTCATAGAAACAGAAAAGTAGAAAAGCGGTTGGCAGAGGCTGGGTTGGGGGTGGGGGCGGGAATAGTGAGATGTTAGTAAAAGGGTACAAGCTTTCAGCTATAAGATAAATAAGGTCTGGGAATCTAATGTGGACATGAAAGTAGATGTTCTACTTTCTTAGCGAATTTCAATTATACAACACAGTGCTATCAACTATATATGGTGATGGATGTCCTAATGAACTAGATGGGAGGAAATGCTTTCATTATATACATATACGTGTGTATACACACACACACATACATACATATATACACACATATATATCAAATTATCACAATGTATATATTTTTAAAGATTGTATTTATTCATTTGAGAGAGAGATAGCTAGAGAGAGAGCATGAGCAGGGGGGGAGAGGGAGAAGCAGACTCCCCACTGAGCAGGGAGCCCGATGCGGGGGCCGATCCCAGGACCCTAGGATCATGACCTGAGCCAAAGGCAGATGCTTAACTGACTGAGCCACCCAGGCGTCCCTATACTTTAAATATCTTACAATTTTGGGACACCTGGGTGGCTCATTCATTAAGCATCTGCCTTCGGCTCAGGTTATGATCCCGGGGTCCTGGGATTGAGCCCCGCATCGGGCTCCCTGCTCAGCGGGAGGTC
Source organism: Mirounga angustirostris (assembly GCF_029215605.1). Taxonomy (NCBI): domain Eukaryota; kingdom Metazoa; phylum Chordata; class Mammalia; order Carnivora; family Phocidae; genus Mirounga; species Mirounga angustirostris. The sequence goes on from NW_026991713.1 coordinate 175,597,841, forward strand.
TGCTTCTCCCTCTCCCACTCCCCCTGCTTGTGTTCCCTCTCTCGCTATGTCTCTGTCAAATAAATAAATAAAATCTTTAAAAAATATATATATATATATATCTTACAATTTTGTCAGTTATACCTCATAAAGCTGAGGGCATAGAAGCTGATGTGAATTTATTCCTATGGTTGCAAAAATGCAACAGAGCTTTTCAAAGCCTTGTGTAGAAAAGTACTAAAATACATAAATGCTAATGTCAAGAAATCTCCCCCAAGCAAAGTTTTTTGGTTGGAGGGAGGGGGTAGGAAATGGGGTGCTAGTATTGGGATAATTCTTAGTGTGCAGGACTGATGTAGGCATTGCAGGATGTTTAGCTTCTCTGGCTCTCACCCCCTCAATGCCAAGGCACTTCCCAAGTCACGGAATCAACCAACCAACACCCACATTTCCAAATGCCCCCTATGGGTCAGTCCAGCTACCCCCCCACCCCACGCTAAGAACCACTGAGTGTGGCATGTCTGTCTGTAACTTAGGCTTCCCTAGCTTCCATCCCATTACTCTCTTCATTCCTCCCCTTTAACTGACTCTAGCATAGAATTACTGGTTTCACTTAAACTGCTTTATTGAGATACAACTTATACACCATACAATCCATCCATTTAAAGTATACAATTCGGGGCACCTGGCTGGCTCAGTTGGAAGAGCATGTGACTCTTGATCTTGGGGTTGTGAGTTCAAGCCCCACGTTGGGCACAGAGATTACTAAAAAATAAATAAAAATTAGAGTGTACAATTCAATGGCTTTTGTATAGTCATAGTCGTGCAACCATCGCCACAATCAAATTTAGAACATTTTTATTACCCCAAAAAGAGAGTGACATCCATATATGGACACCAGGCCAAATTAGTTTCCTTCCCTTCTCTAAGCTTGAGGGCCAAGACAACATTGTAAAGTTCATAATAGAGAAAAGGTAGTCATGTCTGTATGTTTCTCTGTGATCTCCCCATGGGCTTCTGTAGCAGCAAGGTAGGAGGTGATTATCTTGGCATTTTGGGGGGCATACTCTCTAAGAAGTGTACCAACCAGTGCTTCAGGCACCCTTCCCTCTGAGAAGCAGAGGGTCAGGACATCCCAGGTCTGCAGACATCCCTACAAGTGAAACACGCATTGCACTCTGAGGGTGTCTTCGTCATCCTGGGCTGTTATAACAAAACACTACAGACCGGGGGCTTGAACAACAGACATTCCTTTCTTACTGTTCTGTAGGCTCCAAATACGAGATCGAGGTGCCAGGAGGTTTGTTCTTGGTGAGGGCCTTCTTGCTGGCTTGTAGATGGCCACCTACTTGCTGTGTCCTCACATGGCAGAGAAATAGAGTGCACTCTGGTCTCTTCCTCTTCTTATAAAGACACTAATCCATTTTTCTTGTCTGATTGATGAGGCTAGGACTTCTAGTACTATGTTGCACAACAGTGGTGAGAGTGGACATCACTGACATGTTCCTGACCTTAGGGGGAAAGTTCTCAGTTTTTCCCCATTGAGCATGATATTCGCTGTGAGCTTCTCGTAGATGGCTTCTATAATATTGAGGTATGGTCCTTCTATCCCTACACTGTGAAGAGTTTTAATCAAGAAAGATGCCTTGTTGACAACAAAAAGAAATAAAGGGCATCCGAATTGGCAAAGAAGTTAAACTCTTACTCTTCACAGATGACATGATACTCTATGTGGAAAACCCAAAAGACTCCACCCCCAAATTACTAGAACTCATACAGGAATTCAGCAAAGTGGCAGGATATAAAATCAATGCACAGAAATCAGTTGCATTTCTATACACTAACAATGAGACTGAAGAAAGAGAAATTAAGGAGTTGATCCCATTTATAATTACACCAAAAACCATAAAATACCTAGGAATAAACCTAACCAAAGAGACAAAGGATCTGTACTCAGAAAACTATAGAACACTCATGAAAGAAATTGAGGAAGACACAAAGAAATGGAAAAACATTCCATGCTCATGGATTGGAAAAACAAATATTGTTAAAATGTCTACGCTACCTAGAGCAATCTACACATTCAATGCAATCCCTATCAAAATACCATCAACTTTTTTCACAGAGCTGGAACAAATAGTCCTAAAATTTGTATGGAACCAGAAAAGACCCCGAATAGCCAAATGGATGTTGAAAAAGAAAACCAAAGCTGGCGGCATCACAATTCCGGATTTCCAGCTCTATTACAAAGCTATCATCATCAAGACAGTATGGTACTGGCACAAAAACAGACCCATAGATCAATGGAACAGAATAGAGAGCCCAGAAATGGACCCTCAACTCTGTGGTCAACTAATCTTTGACAAAGCAGGAAAGAATATCCAATGGGAAAAAGACAGTCTCTTTGACAAATGGTGTTGGGAAAACTGGACAGCCACATGCAGAAGAATGAAACTGGACCATTTCCTTACACCACACACATATTTTTGTGTGTGAAAGACATATTTCATATTTTTGTATGAAAGATCTACATGTGAGACAGGAATCCATCAAAATCCTCGAGGAGAACACAGGCAGCCTCTTCGACCTCAGCCGCAGCTACTTCTTCCTAGAAACATCGCCAGAGGCAAGGGAAGCAAGGGCAAAAATGAACTATTGGGACTTCATCAGGATAAAAAGCTTTTGCACAGCAAAAAAAAACACAGTCCACAAGACCAAAAAACAACCAACAGAATGGGAGAAGATATTTGCAAATGTCTTATCAGATAAAGGGCTAGTGCCCAAATATCTATAAAGAACTTATCAAACTCAATACCCAAAAGACAAATAATCCAATCAAGAAATGGGCAGAAGACATGAACAGACATTTCTCCAAAGAAGACATCCAAATGGCCAACAGACACATGAAAAAATGCTCCACATCACTCGGCATCAGGGAAGAAAACCACAACGAGATACCACCTCACACCGGTCAGAATGGCTAAAATGAACAAGTCAAGAAACAACAGATGTTGGCGAGGATGCAGAGAAAGGGGAATCCTCCTATACTGTTGGTGGGAATGCAAGCTGGTGCAGTCACTCTGGAAAACAGTATGGAGGCTCCTCAAAAAGTTGAAAATAGAGCTACCCTACAACCCAAGAATTGCACTACTAGGGATTTACCCTGAAGATACAAATGTAGTGATCCAAAGGGGCACCCACACCCCAATGTTTATAGCAGCAATGTCCACAATAGCCAAACTATGGAAAGAGCCCAGATGTCCATCAACAGATAAATGGATAAAGAAGATACACACACAGTGGAATACTACTCAGCCATCAAAAAAAAAAAATGAAACCTTGCCATTTGCAACAATGTGGATGGAACTAGATGGTATTATGCTAAGTGAAATAAGTCAGAGGAAGACAATTATCCTAGGAGCTCACTCATATGTGGAATTTTTTTTTATTCTTATGTTAATCCCCATACGTTACATCATTAGTTTTAGATGAAGTGTTCCATGATTCATTGTTTGTGCATAACACCCAGTGCTCCATGCAGAATGTGCCCTCCTCAATACCCACCACCAGGCTAACCCATCCTCCCACCCTCCTCCCCTCCAGAACCCTGTTTGTTTTTCAGAGTCCATCGTCTCATATGCGGAATTTAAGAGACAAAACAGAGGAGCACAGGGGAAGGGAAGGAAAAATAGAACAAGACGAAATCAGAGAGGGAGACAAACCGTAAGATTCTTAATCATAGGAAACAAACTGAGGGTTGCTGGAGGGGGTGGGGTGGGGGGTTGGGGTAACTGAGTGACAGGCATTAAGGAGGGCACGTGATGTAATGAGCACTGGGTATTATATAAGACTGATGAATCACTGACCTCTACCTCTGAAACCAATAATACATTATATGTTAACTAATTGAATTGAAAGAAAGAAAGGTCAGTAATCCCATCGTGGGGGTCCCACCCTCATGACCTCATCTAAAAATAACTACCTCCTAAAGGCCCTGTCTCCAAATACCTTCACATTGGAGGTTCGGGCTTCAAGCTATGAATGGGGGTGGGTGGCGCACAGTTCAGTCCATACGGAGGGTTAAGATCTGTAGCTAGGCAAACAGTGTCCTCACTCCTCCCTCAGGAACAAGAGAGCCAGAGCCAGAGGGGGAGTAGGTCATGGTCCCAGGGTCCTAGGATCGAGCCCTGCATCGGGCTCCCCGCTCTACGGGAGGCCTGCTTCTCCCTCTCCCACTTCCCCTGCTTGTGTTCCCTCTCTCGCTGTGTCTCTCTCTGTCAAATAAATAAAATATTAAAAAAAAAAAAAGACTCCACAGCCTTGGTCATTTCTCCTCAAAAGTTTTTTTTTTTAAGTTTTGTTTGGTTTGTTTTGGTAGTAAAATATACCTCACATAAAATTAAGCATCTGTAAGTGTACAGTTCAGGGACACTAAGTACCTGACATTGTGAGAGATCTCAACACGCAAAGGCAGTTAATGACGGGCTTGGGTGTCACTTTCCTCCCCAACCCGTGGATGTTCCAGACTATCTCGGGTCCTGCTCACTGTGTATCCTTACACCCTGGCACACAGTCACGATGAAATGAGGACGTCCGATTCTTTTTTTTTTTTTTTTAAGATTTTATTTATTTATTTGATAGAGAGAGACACAGCGAGAGAGGGAACACAAGCAGGGGGAGGGGGAGAGGGAGAAGCAGGCTTCCCGCTGAGCAGGGAGCCCGATGCGGGGCTCGATCCCAGGACCCTGAGATCATGACCCGAGCCGAAGGCAGACGCCTAACGACTGAGCCACCCCGAGGACGTCCGATTCTTACTGCAAATCCCGGAAACCCCAAATTACTATTGCCAAACATTTCAAGCCATGGCCTGCCTGCTTCAGTCAGCCGTACGTTGGGTCAACGAGCCAAATTCTGTTGTCTGCTCTAATCGTCTAGAGGATGTGAGTGTTTCCCTAATGAGCCGACCTCACCATTTTTATGAGCCGCACAGAGCCCAGAACAGGGGTCAAGAGGATGGAGGGCATGATTACTAATAGCTGACCATACTTTAGGAAGCGTAAACACCCAGGATCATCCGAATCTAGCCAATCTGACCTCTTTTGCTGCCGTTTTGAAGAGCATGCCGTGTTTTCGGACTGAAGAAAGTAGCCTTACAATAAGCGTGCTGACATTCTGTCGTGAAGTAGGACAGAGAAGGCATTCCTTCCCAGACCATCTCCTGGGGACGGCTCGGGCCTGGCAGGAAAGCATTCACTTCCTGCCCACGAGTGTGACACGCATTAGGTCACATGGGGAATAAGTTCCAAATTCTATTTTTGGAGGCGACAAGGGGGAGACCAAGCTGGAAACTGGAAGGAGCTCAAAGATTCCTTGGTAAAACCCTCAGGTCTAGGGGGACAACAGCCTCCAAGACCTGCCTGGATTCCTCACGCTGTCCTCTCTCACGGTTTGAGTCCCCAAGTGGCTCTAGAACGGGGGCCATACAGGATGTTCTCATGAATCATCAACTCCCGTGACCAGAGCCAAGGTCAGGCTTTCAACCTGTGCGTGTTTTTCCTTTGGAGTGTACTACACCACGGTGCACCCTCCTTCCCTAACATCACCGGCTGGGGTGACAAGTCTCACGGAAGCTGACAGTTTTCAAAAGGTGCAGGGTTGAAAGAGACTTTAAAACTTGTTGCCACTGGGCCACAAAATGCTTAGAGTTTAACTGAGAGGGCCCAACGGCTCTACATTTTAAAGTATATTTTTAAATCTACAGAATCCTATAAAGATGAAGAGAGGATGCCACTCTGTGTCCCAGACCTTGCATGTACCTGGCACTGTGCTAAACTTTCACATCTTCCTTCCAGAGAGAGAGAAGGACGCCTGGCCGGCTCAATCAGTAGAGCATGCGACTCTTGATCTTGGGGTCGTGAAGGGCTTCCCCGTGATGGTTAAATTTTACGTGTCGACTTGGCCGGGCTAAGGATGCCCAGACTGCTGATAGGACATTATTTCCGGTGTGTCCGGTGAGGGTGTTTCTGAGAGATTAGCATTTGAATCGGTAGACTCATAAAGATCTGCCCAAACCAATGTGGGCAGGCAGCCGTGGGCCTGAATAAAACAAAAAGGCAGCGGAAGGGCAGATTCCCTCTTCTTGAGCTGGGACATGCATCTTCTCTTGTCCTCAGTTGCCGGAGCTCCTGCTTCTGGTCTTGGGGTGTCCTGTCACCTGCTCTTCTGCTTCTCCAGCTTGCAAAGAGCGTATCATGGCTCGTGTCAGCCTCCAAAATGGCAGAAGCCCACGCCCATCATCAATCTCTTTTATGCCTTCTGTACACTATTGCTTCCTTTTCTTTCCAGAACCCTAATACACTCATGAATACACGATACAAAGTGAGAGACTAAGACAATCCCTTCTTGTCGAGCAAAGCTCTCAGAAAATCATGTGCAAACTTGTGATACCCTTTCCCCCCACTTCAAGAGAATAGTGTTTTTGTCTTAGTTTGATGGGAGGGGGGGCCAGGGGTGGTTAAAGCTAAAGTCACACACTCTAATATGTCAAAGATCTTCGTATCCCGAAGAAGCAAAATGGTCACAAGTATGTCTGTGACATACCTTCTGTCCGATAGAACTTTCCATGAGAGAAATGTTCTTTCTCTGCATTTTCACTGCCATGGCTGTTAGCTGCAGGTAAGTACGAAGCACTGGAAAGGTGGCTGGTATGAGTGAGGAACTGGACTTTTCTTCAATTTATTTTAATTAAAATTTAAGTAGTCACATGCGGTAGGAGCTGCTGTATTGGGTAGCACCAGTATAATTTTCACAACTTTAGATTCATTCAAGTTGTTTTTTGTTTTTTTGTTTTTTGTTTTTTAATCTTAAAAAAAGTCTGAGGCTGGGGCGCCTGGGTGGCTCGGTCGGTTAAGCGTCTGCCTTCGGCTCAGGTCATGATCCCGGGGTCCTGGAACCGAGCCCCGCGTCGGGCTCCCTGCTGGGCGGGGAGCCTGCTTCTCCCTCTGCCTCTCTCATTCCTCATCTCAGGAGACTGCTCTCTCATTCTGTCAAATACATACATACATACGTGCATAATCTTAAAAAAAAAAAGAAAAGAAAGTCTGAGGCTGACATGGCCGTGATACAGCCTGAGGTTAGGAAAGATTCAAGACAAAGTGGGGGGGACCTGGCTTTCATCCTTGGAGACCTCGCCAATACCAGTTAGCAGTGTCATCCTCTCTAGACAAAACCCGGGTTCTTTGGTGGGACCTTTCTCATTTTCACAATCAGAAAGTCAAATAGCAAATATAGGTATTTTTTAACAGCAAAGACCTTCCACTTCCCCATTCACACCTGCTTGTACCTTGCTTCTTTCGCTCATTACTGAATGAGGAACCAGTATGAACTGCTCGGCTCTGAGAGGACAGCCGGCTTGGTCGTATTTTTTTTAAGTAGTATCTACGCCCAACTTGGGGTTTGAACTCACGACTCCGAGATCAAGAGTCCCGTGCTCGGGCGCCTGGGTGGCTCGGTCGTTAAGCGTCTGCCTTCGGCTCAGGTCGTGGTCTCAGGGTCCTGGGATCGAGTCCCACATCGGGCTCCCTGCTCCTTGGGAGCCTGCTTCTCCCTCTGCCTCTCTCTCTCTCTGTCTCTAATGAATAAATAAAAATAAAATCTTAAAAAAAAAAAAAAAAAAAGAGTCCCGTGCTCTACTGACTGAGCCACCCAGGCGCCCCTGGGGCTTGGTTTTACTTTCCGCTGAGTCTCCAACACCTAAGAGGATGCCTTACACAGTAGACGCCCGGTGAATATTTCCTGGATGTTGAATGACTATCTTGAAGGGATGTGACCAGGAAAAAAAAAAAACAAAACCTGCCCAGCAAACTGGTTAAATCGTAATTCTGCCAGTTAGCAGCTATGCTCTCTCGCCTTCGTGTCTCCTTCAGTCCTGAAATGAAAACCACTGTGTTTCAGGATAGTTCTGAGGATTTCAGAGAGCATTCAACTAGTAGTCACTGCCTCGCCCCTAGGCATGGGTGGGGACTCAATGAATGGCTGTTAGCTATCGGAATGGCCAACTGCCTGATGGCCGCTGAAAAGGTCTTTGGAGTTAGGACATGATGGTTAGTTTTTTTAATAAAACATCCTCATTCTGAAGCATCTTACAACAACAGCCAATCTGGCGAACCATGTGCATAAAAATAGGAGCTCCGTAACATGAAGATGAGTTTTATTTTAAAAAACCATGTCAGGTTTGGTGACCTTGCAAAATGTATGTAAGCGGCTCTGAATAACTACATTCTGAATCAAGCAGGAGAAAGGGAGCGACATCCTAGCAATTCTTCCCCAAGAGAGTAAACGGAAACATCTAACAAAGGAAGCCTGGAGTTTATTCAAATAAACTGCTTTATTTTAGTAAGTCCTAAGTGGTACTCAGAACATTTCCAAGAAATTAAATAGCTTATCTGCTATTTATATGTGCTCTATTATCCCAATTTATCATTTAGGAAAAGTCCCTGACAGATCTTTTACAAAAAGGCACTGGAAGAGCAGTATACAGAACAATAGTACTTCCCAATATTTTAACGGATCCGACGTTTTAAAAGCATTTCACCAAGAGCCACAAAAAGAAATCTAAAGTTGTGATTTCTCCAGTGAAAACTTGACTGATTCCTGTGGCAAATTTCCCTGTCAGGGTCTCCAAGAGGCTCTCACACATGGGTCAGGCTCAGGACGAGCCCACTGTGGCCCAAGCTGAGTCACCACGGACCCACGACCCGACCAATCTGAAGGGACCCATTGGGGCTCAGCTGCCCGGGAGGCTGTGTGCATCCCTGGGTAGAAGCGAATTCTCTGACAAGCTCCCTCAGAACAAAACCACTGCTCTTCTCGATACTGTGAGAAAATGTGGTTTCAGAGGCGCCTGGGTGGTTCAGTCAGTTAAGCGTCTGACTCTTGATCTCAGCTCAGGTCTCGATCTCAGGTTTGTGAGTTCAAGCCCCTGTGAAGCTCCATACTGGGCGTGAAGCCTACTTAAAAAAAAAAGAAAATGTGTTTTCATACTGAAAGTCACTGTCCAAAATAAAAAATAAAAATAAACCCATCAAATTAATGTTTCCAACACATTTATCTTTTTGTTTTAAAGCACCATCTACGGGTGTTGAGTTCAAGAGTTAAATCTTGTTGTAAGGTTTGATAAATCACGCTCTCTGAGCTTAACCACACCAAACTGAATTAAGTCCAGCATTTTTATGTTAGTTTTTGAGTTCAAATTCGGATAAATAAAATAAACAACCAAAAAAAACTCCAAACCAAGGTCGTCCCTGAAGGGACACTCCCTAAGTGGACATGTGGCTCCCTCTTGTGGCAAAAGTGAGCCTCACATGACAGACAGGTGGTGGACGGGTGGGGGGCCGGCGGCTTTGCTTCACACCCCATTCATTCCCCCCAAATTAGGCAGCTCCATTAAAATGACTCTGGTTCACTAAATACACATTATCAGGGCAGGAGTATCCCATCCACTGGGGCTTGCTCCACTCATTCACCTTCAGAGGGAGGTGAGAATATACCCCTGAAATGTGTCCAGATTAATAAAGGCCACGTAATAAAGGAACAACTTGGGACGCCTAGGTGGCTCAGTCAGTTAAGCGTCTGCCTTCAGCTCAGGTCATGATCCCAGGGTCCTGGGATCGAGCCCCGCATTGGGCTCCCTGCTCAGTGGGGAGCCTGCTTCTCCCTCAACTGCTCCCCTTGCTTGTGTGTGCTCACTCTGACAAATTAATAACTGCTTGGCAGGGAGTCTGCTTCTCCCTCTCACTCTCCCTCTGTGCTCTCTCTCTTTCAAATAAATAAATAAAATATTTTAAAATAATATCTTTTAAAATAAGTAAAGCTTGGGCGCCTGGGTGGCTCAGTTGGTTAAGCGACTGCCTTCGGCTCAGGTCATGATCCTGGAGTCCCGGGATCGAGTCCCACATCGGGCTCCCTGCTCAGCAGGGAGTCTGCTTCTCCCTCTGACCCTCCCCCCTCTCATGTGCTCTATGTCTCTCTCATTCTCTCTCTCAAATAAATAAATAAAATCTTTAAAAAAAAAAAAAGCTTGACCTTTTCACACATTTGACCTCATCTGCCAACTCCAAGTGTAACACGAAATGCCCCCCACAGCTTCAGAAATAATACCTTCAAAAAAGCCCTGTACCAGGGCGCCTAGTGGCTCAGTCGTTAGACGTCTGCCTTGGGCTCAGGTCATGATCCCAGGGTCCTGGGATCGAGCCCCACATCGGGCCCCCTGCTCAGTGGGAAGCCTGCTTCTCCCTCTCCCACTCCCTCTGCTTGTGTTCCCTCTGTCTCTGTCAAATAAACAAAATCTTAAAAAAGTAAAATAAAAGTAAGTACTGTTAATACTGTAATACTGTTGGAATTTGTTAAAATCAGCGTCTCCTCTTTTTCCTATGTGAGGGATTCTCTTAACGAGAGCATTGTAATCAAACACCACACTTTGGTTCCAGGAGAATATCGTGTATTGGGGTTGAACGTAATCCCCGTACTCTGAGACTCTTTAATTCCCTGAATTTGTCACATGGTCTCTAAAAAGGGTCCTCGGAAATTGGAACCAACCTTTTTATTTTAACACATCACTTAATATGGTGAATATTACATGAAAAAAATGATTTTTTCCATCAGCTTCCTGTAGGTTAGCCGTGAGTTTGTCCTTTGACCATGAAAGTGGCAAAATACCTAGCACTTCACTCTCAGACTTGACCTTGACCACTTCACTACTCAGTGCCCTGGGTTTTAGTGTGTTGGGAGGAGGAAGGGAGATCCAGAAAAAGGATGAAAATGCCCAGTTCATTTCAGATGAGAACAGTTCAGGCCGAGAAACCTGCCCCGGGGAGTAAGACACCCCAGGGCTGAAATCCTGTGGAGGCCTCCTCCTTTCTCAGTGGGAAAAATGTGTCATCTTTTTCACAGTTTAAGTATTTTGATATGGCTATTAGCACGACCAAAAAGTCCTGGGTTTTCTTTTTTTTTTTTTTCTTTTTAAAGATTTTATTCATTCATTTGAGACACACAGAGAGAGAGAGCATGAGCAGGGAGAGGGGCAGAGGGAGAGGGAGAAGCAGGCTCCCCGCTGAGCCAGGAGTCCGATGTGGGACTCGATGTAGGGCTCAATCCCAGGACCCTGGGATAATGACCTGAGCCGAAGGCAGATGCTTAACCATCTGAGCCACCCAGGCACCCCTGGGTTTTCTTTTAAAACCTGTTCATTGGTACCCCTGTAAATAAAATCTTTTTAAAAAATTAAAAATAAATAAAATCACGTTATTTGTCAAACCTTGGTTTTACACGGCAGAGTGGGAAATGTGAACATGAATCTACCAGTGAGGCCCGCTGCCCCTCAACTGGGTGCAGGGAAGCGGAATCAGCCCACTCCCCTGAGGCACAAGGCTGGGGAAGGGGGGTGTGCCCCCCACTGCTGCGCTCTCAGTTTCTGCATGAATTCAGACACGTGTCTGTTGGCACTTGCCACCTAGAGAACAAAGTGCCTGTAGTGAAAATAAGACAACACCCCTCCTTTCCCAGATCACTCCTACAAAAAGCAGGTTTTTCTGCACAGGTGTGAGTCCTTACTTACCAAGTCTCGGAGCGGGAGCGGTGGTGACCAGAAACTGCTGTATCCTAGCTATGGCATCCCTCAGGTGTCCTACAAAAAGCAGACTTTTCAGGGCATCTGAGAACTCAGCTGACAAGAGGCAGCTGAACGACAGTGATGGTTAATTTTACATCGACTGGACTGGGCTGAGGGACGCCCGGATGCCTGGTAGGACATTATCTCTGGGTGTGTCTCTAAGAGCGTTTCCAGAAGAGAACTGGTAGAGTAAGGGTCGCCCTTGCAAATCTGGGTGGGCATCATCCAACCCACGTGGGGCCTGAACGGAAGGAGGCAGTTAAGGGGCAATTTTGCTCGCTCTTCACTTGAGCTGAGACCTCCAGCTTCTGCCCTCAGACATTGTGCTCCTGGTTCTTGGGCTTTTAGACTTGAACCGGGAGCACCATCAGCTTCCGTAATCGTCAGGCCTTGCCCACCGGCTTTCCCGGTTCTCCAGCGTGCAGATGGCAGATGGTGGGACTTCTCAGCCTCCACTATCGCGTGAGCCAATTCCTCTAACAACTATCCTTGTCTATCTGTATCTCTACATCCTATTGGTTCTGTTTCTCTATACAGCAACTCATGTCAAAGGAGCAGAGACATGCTTCCTCCAAGTCTTGTTATTAATCAGCAGTGGTAGAGTGCTGGCAGACTTCAGTGTAATAGGAGATAAGCTTCCAGAATTAGAAAACAGAGCCTAATAAAATCTTAAAAAAAGGGGGGGGCGCCTGGGTGGCTCAGTTGTTGGGCATCTGCCTTCGGCTTGGGTCGTGGTCTCGGGGTCCTGGGACCGAACCCCCATCGGGCTCCCTGCTCCGCAGGAGGCCTGCTTCTCCCTCTCCCGCTCCCCCTGCTTGTGTTCCCTCTCTTGCTGCGTCTGTCAGATGAATAAATAAAATCTTAAAAATTAAAAAAAAAAAGGAGGTTGGGGACGCCTGGGTGGCTCAGACAGTTAAACGTCTGCCTTCGGCTCAGGTCATGATCCCAGGGTTCTGGGATCAAGTCCCGCATCAGGCTCCTTGCTCAGCAGGGAGCCTGCTTCTCCCTCTGCTTGTAAGCTCTCTCTCACCCTCTGACAAAATCTTAAAAAAAAGAAAGAAAACAGAGCCTAGGGGTGCCTGAATGGCACAGTTGGTTAAGTGTCCGTTTGATTTCTGCTCAGGTCATGATCTCAGGTGCTGGGATCAGGGCCCCACATCTGGCTCTGTGCTCAGCGGGCGGTGGGGTGGGGTCTGCTTCTCCCTCTCCCTCTGCTCCTCCCCCTGACTCTCTAAAATAAATCAATAAATCTTTAAAAAAAAAAAGAAAGAAAGAAAGAAAACAGAGCCTATTCCCCAATCTTCAAACAAATCACTCATTTTATGAGAGCAGAAATAATAGGCAGGAGATGGAAAACAGGATAAATCCACTGCCTTAAAAAAAAACAAAAACCTGAAAGCGTGACTCGGTTAACTGGAGAATTCCCCTGTCAATACCCTGGAGGTGAAGCACAGCTGCCCCAGGAAAACTCCTTATATTGTTATGTAACTAAACACTTTGAAAAATTAACTGTAAAGAGCTACTCAAGACGCCAGCAGAGTGAAACTGCAGCAAAGCCCACTCTTGCTCCCATAAATAACGGAGCTGTTTACCGGAAGAAAACACAGCACTCAAGGACGACTCAGACCCAACGGGCGCGAGCTATAAAGATGGCAATGCAATGGTCGGATGCAGCGGGGGCCGCCACACCCCCTCCCAACTCAACCCAAACACTTCCCTTAAAACATGTGCCTCGGGTGCCTGGGTGGCTCAGTCGGTTAGGCGACTTCCTTCGGCTCAGGTCATGATCCCGGAGTCCCGGGATCGAGTCCCGCATCGGGCTCCCTGCCGAGCTTCTCCCTCTGACCCTCCCCCCTCTCATGCTGTCTCTCATTCTCTCTCTCTCAAATAAATAAATAAAATCTTAAAAAAACAAAAACAAAAACAAAAACATGTGCCTCAATAAAGCAAGATCATCTGTTCCAAGAGGAGGAAAAGTGTATCCTGTGAAGATGGCCTCTCCTAAGCGGCAAGCCCCTTTGCAAACAGTCTTTCCTAGGCAAATTTCGGTCAATCCAATGTAGAGCTCAAAGAAGTTTGCACAGTTTAAGCACAAATGCCTCTTTCATTGACCCGATTGATCAAGTTTTGATAAAAATAAAATTGGAAAAAAGGTAACATTTTAGAAGCAAAGAGGAGCCAAGTAGAAGCAACCATCCTATTAGATTCTAGGTCTCTTCCTTCAAATATCTACACTGAATCTATCACTCAGATGGGGTGTTTCAAAGCTTCCACCACTAGCCAGGGCAAAGAGCACAGTTTCTTGCTCTGAGCTCATCTGGATTGTTTAGGAGACCCCTTAACTCTCTCTTTGGAAGGTTTAAAAAGAATTTTAAAATTATCTATGGGCGAATATAGCGAGAATTCTATAGTACATTTCTTTTTCTATGGAGAACTACAGTAAATAGTCTGTTTGAATACACAGTGATGTACAGCAAGCTCCAAATAAACATGCCTTATTTACAGAACCAGTAGTCCTACAAGGATCTGTTTAAATGCAAGTTTCTTAATTTCTTATTCGTCATTGGCTTGCAACTTCATAATCACTCAACACCTCACTGTTCATTCCAATGTTAAAAATTATGATTTCCATATGTGAATAACCAAGTCCAAGATTTTGTACTATGGGAAGTGCTTCTAAATTTAAAAGGATTGTGTTCCTTTTTTTTTTTTTCAAGATTTTATTTATTTATTCATGAGAGACAGAGAGAGAGAGAGAGAGAGAGGCAGAGGGAGAAGCAGGCTCCCAAGGAGCAGGGAGCCTGATGTGGGACTCGATCCCAGGACCCTGGGATCATGATCTGAGCTGAAGGCAGACGCTTAACCATCTGAGCCACCCAGGTGCCCGATTGTGTTCAATCCTTAAGAGCAGAATCCACAAAGGCAAAAAACAAAGCCATAAAAACTTAACTTCTAAAGCAAACTTCCCTCAGTTTTCATTGCCAAAATGATACAACCTAAAAATTTTTAAATGACTTCTCCCTTTTAGGATACACGCACCCCTATGTTTACAGCAGCATTATTTACAATAGCCAAGATATGGAAGCACCCCAAGTGTCCATCGATTAATGAATGGATAAAGATGTGGTATGTGCGTGTGTGTGTATAATGGAATATTAGTCATAAAAAAGAATGAAATCTTGCCATTTGCAGTAACATGGATGGAGCTAGAGTATTATGCTAAGCAAAATTTAAGTCAGCATATGTCTCTGAAGACAGCATATGATTTCACTCATATGTGAAATTTAAGAAACGAAACAAATAAGCAAAGGGGGGGGGGGAGACAAACCTAGAAATGATTCTTAATTACAGAGAACTGATGGTGACCAGAGGTGAGGGAGGAGGGGGTGGGTTAAATAGGTGATGGAGATTAAGGACTGCACCTGTCATGAGGAGCACCAGGTGACCTACGAAGTGCTGAATCACTAGATTGTATCTGAAATTAACATTACACTGTATGTTAACTGGAATTAAAATGAAAACTTAGGGCATCTGGGTAGCTCAGTTGGTTGAGCCACTGCCTTTGGCTCAGGTCATGATCCTCGAGTCCCGGGATCGAGTCCCACATCAGGCTCCCTGCTTGGCAGGGAGTCCGCTTCTCCCTCTCACCCTCTTCCCTCTTGTGCTCTCTCTCATTCTATCTCTCAAATAAATAAATAAAATCTTTAAAAAACAAATTAAAATTGTTTAATAAATAAAATGAAAACTTAAAAGACTTATCCCTTTTATAACTCAATCATGGAAACAATTTATCTGAAAGAATACCGTATTTCTATACTAATTGCCTCAGAAAAATGTTTATAGAAGGCCTTATTTTGTAAAGTCATGAAACTTTATACAGTGCATTTATCATCACCTCTCCACCCTAGAACTTCCCACAGGAGAGGCCTGTCTTCGAACAGGAACTGGACACAGCACCAAAGGGAAAAATTTCGGCCAAATATTATGTGTACTTAAGAATTTTATTTTTTTTGGGGCGCCTGGGTGGCTCAGTTGGTTAAGCGACTGCCTTCGGCTCAGGTCATGATCCTGGAGTCCCGGGATCGAGTCCCGCATCGGGCTCCCTGCTCAGCAGGGGGTCTGCTTCTCCCTCTGACCCTCTTCCCTTTCGTGCTCTCTGTCTCTCATTCTCTCTCTCAAATAAATAAATAAAATCTTTTAAAAAAAAAAAAAAAAAAAGAATTTTATTTTTTTTAAGATTTTATTTTTTTGGACAGAGAGCGAGCACAAGCACAGGGAGAGGAAGAGGAGGGAGCCCGATCCGGGGCTCGATCCCAGGACCCTGGGATCATGACCTGAGCCAAAGGCAGAGGCTTAATTGACAGAGCCACCCAGGCGCCCCATGTATTAAAAAATTAAAGAAATAAGTTGTTATAGTGAACATATACCCCCAAAGTGGCACTCAGAAAAAACACAACTTATTCTAATATAACCACATGAAGACATTCCAAATTTATTTAGCATCGGATACTCAATAGAGAATTCCGTATTTGTTCTTTGCAACTGGTTGAAAGTTTCTATTCTTGCAATTTACAAAACAAAGGAAATAAAACAGTCGATGGGTCACAGAAAGTTCTATCCCAAAGGAGTAGATTTAATTTAAAACAAAAAAGGGCGGGCAGGGGCTTGACAAGAAAACGGTTCCCATTTTAAAACAATTCCGTGTTCTCACCTCACCATCCCTTGGTGACCCCAAACAGGGCTCTTACTGCCCAACCAGGACAGCGTCCTTCACGGTGGCGGCGATCACCAGGGGATCACAACACGTTCTCACTATGTCCTGGGAGGAAAATGAGAGCAGAGAGTTCCGACCTGGCTTCGCGGGTTGTCTTTCAAGCTCTGCTTCCGGTCTTCTAAGTCGGCAGCCTACTTGGACCAGTGCTAAAAGACTTTTCAATATGAGGAAGACAGTGCTGATAAAAGACAAGGTGAACCGAGACTGCACACGTAAAAGAAGACATTTATTATGCTAAATAACACGTTTTATTTTTCGTTTTCCCCAAACACTAAAATAGCACACGGCATAGCAAGTTAGCACACAAACAGAAAGGCAACCAGTAACCCCGAAACTGATTAAGTCTTACTTTGGGACTCCTGAAAAACTCATGCTCTGAAGGGACCTTTACCAGAGTTCTCAACCACCAGAAGGGCTACTTCAGAAAAAATGTTAGTGTAAGAGACACCTCTGCTCCTGGAAACTGGAAACTTTCTACAGGGGCAGTACAAGGTCTGTCTCCCCCTAAACGGAGCTACCGCCGACGGTCTCGAGGTCATTTCTATTTCAGGCGACACTGCTAGGGCTCCTAGTTTGAGAAAGGATTATACTAAAAGGACACTGAATATTGCAACTTTCACCGTAGGGCCTCCATTTAAACTGCATTTCAAGGGGGAAGGAAAGGGATTTGAGAAAAGAAATCAAATTTTGCTGCAGACCCAAATTATTCTACAGAATGCAGAAATGGTGGCAGGGCCGAGAGCAGGTAGTGAAGGGCTGATCTGAACAAACAGCCTCTCCCACCCACTGATCAGTCTGAGGAGACAGTACCTGGGACGGTGGCCCTTTAGAATGAGCGCTGAAGATACATAAAGAATGTTATTACATCTTTACGTTGTAACCTGACATTTATATGGGATCTATGAATGTTCTCCTCGAAATGGTATCCCAACACTGAACGTCTTTCAGGCACAGGTTAAAACATGTTTAAAAATCTCCTGTCACATCAACCAACTTCCCATGAGTTTAAATTCCACTTAAAGTTTGTCCGATCGTACAAACTGAAGCAGGACCTTCAGAGCTGCCCCTTGTGCATCCAGACTCAGTGTGAAAGAAATCATTCTAAGACAACTTTTAAAATTAATCTCACTATTTTTATTGTTCGGCTTGTACCCTAACTATGGCGTAACGGATTTGCTACTTCAAAAGCTGGTAGAGCCTGTAACCCCAGTATTATTTGCAGATCGTTTGAGGTACTTTTTATACTTGAAAGCATTTTCTTGTATTCTACTGTCTGCTCTGAAAACAGGGGCTCTGGGTGGCCAAGGAAAACACATTTTGTCTCATCACTCAGGAAAACTTCGGGGCGTGCGTGCAGCAGTGTAGATAGGACGAAATGCAGGCCAGACAGTTCCAACTCAAAGCCTAGCCCCTCTAAAAGAGCACTTGGCGGTTCCTCCTCAGAAATCCCCATTTCTGATCGCTTCTGAGGGCACGGTAGTCCTGACGCCCAAGGCTCTCCTGGGCGGCACCATCCTCCGTGGCTGTCAGTGGCCCTGGGCCCTCCTTCCAGCCAGTCCCTCACCAGAGCTTCCCCCACTCTGCAGGACACCCCAGCAAAATGCTCTTCTGCAAGAGCACAGAACACATGCACAGTCTTACTCTGACCCACTACGGAAGCTGAATTTCTTCTTAATGATTCTTTCAAACACGGAAGCGCTTTGTTGTCGCTGTGAAGCAAGAGGCCGGCCTCACTCGGAGCATTTTTCATTTCCATTGATATCTCCTCGTTTTGTGAATTTCCATCCACATCAACCGCAGGTATTTGCATACAGGAGGAGGAAGGTGCATCTGTCGGGCAAAGGCTCTCCCCCTGTGCCCTTCCAAGTCCATATAGCAGCCTGTCTGAGTCCTCTCCCGCCACCTTCACCTTCCCGAGGCAGGTGCCCAGAGCTCCCACTCTGTCCCTCATGCTGTGTGTTCTCTGATGTTGTGAGCTGGACGACACGCCTCTGTCAGTCAGTGCAATGCCTTCAATGGATCTCAATATGAACCTGGAAAAGATAATCCAATTAAAAGTATTATTATGAAGACAGAGGCTTAAAAGAGCCTACACATACCAGGTACTTCCTAACAAATATGAAGATCTCTTTAACAGTCTTTGGTACCAAGGATTCCCACATTTTGATAGAAAACAGGATGACAACCTACCAATTAGAGATCACAATAAAAAGAACATACTTAAAAAAAAACAGTACTTTATTAATGCAGTGTTTCCTTAAAAATACTTAAAAATTTAAAAAAAAATACATTCTTAGGTTTTGTACTTTTCACAACTATTTAGTTATTTGTGGGTTCAATAAAAATCTGCCCTTTCTTTAATCAGGACATAACTGGATGACTCTATTATGCAAACCAAGGCCCTGATGTGTCCTATTTGAGAATGATTCTCAGTGACTCAAGCAGGACAAGCCACTTTTAAGGAATCAAGGTCAACTTTATTTACAGATCTAATGTCCACAAAGCCCTCCCAAGAAAAACCAGCACGGAGAGGTCCTGGCATAGAACATTGCAGCCTCAAGGTGGTAAGGAAGATCACTGGCTGGCAGGTCAGGAACCGTAGCAAATTTTGGAGCCTTGATAAGAGAAGAATTCACCCGAATTTATAGGTACTACAAATAAAAACATGGTGGAGAAAGTTTCTTGGGCTTACCTCCCCACTCTCAGACTCGCCCAGTCCGAGATTCTGTGTGAAAACTTCAGGACAGAAGTTGATTTGTGACCTCAGCGGTTGTTCAAGAGCAAACTCAAGGTGACATATGGTTAACACTCTTGCTGCACCTGCAACCCTAATGGGACCAGCCTTTTCTGTGACCAAGAATCATCTTTCTTTGCCATAGTTACGCCCCCAATGGAGAAGATATGTCAGGAAAGGCTGTGAAAGGGCCTTGAGATGGGCAAACAACAAGCTGACTGGGTGTGCTGTCCAGTGCGTCCCTGGGTTACCTAAGTTTATGGAGCCCTGCACCTGTCTGAGCTGCTGTACGAATCTGAGTTGTAAAAAATGTGAGAGGAAGGCAAAATATTTTTAATTTAGGCTTTTTATTTTTTTTTAAGATTTTATTTATTTGACAGAGAGAGAGATCACAAGTAGGCAGACAGGCAGGCAGAGGCAGAGGAGAAGCAGACTCCGGGCTTAATCCCAGGACCCTGCAATCATAACTTGAGCCGAAGGCAGACGCTTAACCAACTGAGCCACCCAGGTGCCCCCAAGGCAAAAGATTTCTTATCCAAAGAAATTAAAAATTTTGTTCAGAGGAATGGAATTATTACCCTGTGGATACTGACCATTTCTTACATCCATTTGTACCTCACTTTGGTGTTCCTGATTATATGTGTGTGCGTGTTTTGTCTAAATTCTCTTTTAAGCTGATTATAACATCTCACTAGTTCCTTCATTAATTGAGGAATTAAAAAAAATGTTAACCCATGGTCCTTTAAAAAACAACCATAACCCCAGAGCATTAATACATGGAAAATAAATATATAAACTGTATTTAGTAATTTTTCTAAGAGGCCAGCCTAAGGAATAACAATCTAACGAAAACACACAACTCTGCTGGGAGAAAGGAGGGATGGAAATGTGGGATGTGAGGCAGAAGAAGCCTGAGAGCGGAGAGCTCATCTCCCACAGTAAGACAAAGACAAAGCCTAAGAGTGAAGAGTCAGGAAGCAACAAGCATGCAATTCAGAGATAGAGAAATACGCACAAGGAGAACCAGCTGTAGCTGAGAGGCTTGGCTATGGAGACAGAAATGGGGGGCAGGAAGCTGCAGTTTCTCTAACCAGGGGACCTAGCTAGGTGAGTGTGTAAGTGTGTTACGTTTTAAAAAAATGTAAAGAGAGTACACTGGGAAGAAAATAAACAAGAATTACTGGATGCTGAAATAGAAGCAAAAAGAGCAAAGGGAGGGGGCGTGAAGCCAACCAGGGCTAACGAGAGGCACTGGTCGTGGTGTAAGGAGCGTGGCCTCCATCAGCAGGCGATGCAGAGCCACTGAGGGACGTTCGGCCGGGAGACATTGGCCGGATCTGCATTTCCGATTAATTCCTTGGCTGCAGTGTGGTGGCTAGACTGGAAAGGAATCACAGTAGACCAATTAGGAGGCTACTGAATAGCGCAGGGAAGCAGTTGAGGCTGTGGGTGAAGAGGAGAGAGAAAATACTTTTCCACTTGGTGGCAGACGGATGTAGAAAGGAAGAGGACCACAGGTTTCTCTGGCTTTCACTTCTGGGTAACGAAGGCGTCACGAACAGAGAATGGACAGGAACAGCAGGTCGGGAGGGACGTCAAACAGCTCAGATGGGAGACGGGAACACACAGAGTTTGACTGTGGGAACTGGGCAAGCATTTGGATTATTAATAAAGCTGTTAGCTCAAGAGTGATGTCAGAGCTGGGACCTAGATTCTGAAGTCGCCGGCTTTGGAGAGGTGGATAAAAAAGAGAAGACGGTAAGGTACAGAAGGCCAGGATCTCCAAGATCTAGCGAGGGCCTCAAAGCCACCAAGGAGGAAGATTCAAAGCACCTCGAGAAACTCCGTGTCATAGATGCCAAGAGCATCGAGTGCTTCAAAAAAGAGGGTGGTTATGGGGCATCTGGGTGGCTCAGTCGTTAAGCGTCTGCCTTTGGCTCAGGTCATAATCCCAGGGTCCTGGGATCGAGTCCCGCATCGGGCTCCCTGCTCAGCGAGAGGCCTGCTTCTCCCTCTCCCACTCCCCCTGCTTGTGTTCCCTCTCTCTCTCTTTTTTTTTAAAGATTTTATTTATTTATTTGAGACAGAGAGAATGAGAGAGAAAGAGCACATGAGAGGGGGGAGGGTCAGAGGGAGAAGCAGACTCCCTGCCGAGCAGGGAGCCCGATGCGGGACTCGATCCAGGGACTCCAGGATCATGACCTGAGCTGAAGGCAGTCGCTTAACCAACTGAGCCACCCAGGTGCCCGTGTTCCCTCTCTTGATGTCTCTCTCTCTGTCAAATGAATAAATTCATTAAAAAATAAAAAATAAACTAAGATAAAAATAATAAAATAAAAAATTCTTAAGAAAAACACATCATTTAATAGGAGCCAACTCTCAGGAAAATTAGTTTCTAACTACTTTTAGCATGTCCTTGTACAAGGACTTGGTGCTGTTCAGAAAATACTTCAGCTAAGGTACCACTAATATAATCATGTATTTAGTGACGTTAGAATATATTGTTTACTGAAGACCTAGTTCTTTAGTAAATTCAGTAATAAACTACGTATTTAATCTCTTAACAAAAATACTTTGGGTCAGTGAAAACATTTTGGCTCTGATCCCTCAACTAGCCAACAAAAAAAAAAAAATTTTTTTTTTTTTGGCCAACAAAAACTTCCAATACTAGACACACACATTACTTATATTTTGAGAGCCAGAAATAATTTTCAAATAATTTCTAAACAAGCAAAATATTTTTTTTAAAGATTTTATTTATATATTTGACAGACAGAGACACAGAGAGGGAACACAAGCAGGGGGAGAAGCAGGCTCCCCGCCGAGCAGGGAGCCCGATGCGGGACTCGATCTCAGAACCCTGGATCATGACCTGAGCCGAAGGCAGATGCTTAACGACTGAGCCACCCAGGTGCCCCATAAGCAAAATATTTTTTATTGAAGTACAGTTGACACACTATAGACTGGTTTCATGTGTACACCGAAGTGATTCAACAACCTTGTCCATTATGCTCTACTCCCCTCAGGTGTCACTACCGTCTGTCACAGCCCTACAATACCACTCACTGTATTCTCCATGCTGTACCTTCCACGCCCGTGACTTATTCATTCCATAATTGAAAGCCTGTACCTTCCACTCCCCTTCACCCATTTTTCCCATTCTCCCACCACCCACCTCTGGCACCCATCAGTCTGTTATCTGTATTTATGGGTCTGTTTCTTTTTTGGTTTGTTCATTTGTTTTGTCTTTTAGATTCCACGTATAAGTGAAATCATATGGTATCTGTCTTTGTGAAATATTCTTATAACTTATTCTCACTCTACTACATATATAGGTACATCACATTGTGCCCAATAAAATACACGTAATTACGGGGCGCCTGGGTGGCTCAGTTGGTTAAGCGACTGCCTTGGGCTCAGGTATTGATCCTGGAGTCCCGGGATCGAGTCCCGCATCGGGCTCCCTGCTCGGCGGGGAGTCTGCTTCTCCCTCTGACCCTCCCCCCTCTCATGCTCTCTGTCTCTCATTCTCTGTCTCTCAAATAAATAAATAAAATCTTAAAAAAAAAAGAGAGAGAGAGAGAGAGGGAACACAAGCAGGGGGAGTGGGAGAGGGAGAAGCAGGCTTCCCGCAGAGCAGAGAGCCTGATGTGGGGCTCAATCCCAGGACGCCAGCATCACAACCCGAGTCGAAGGCAGACGCCCAACGACTCAGCCACCCAGGTGCCCCGATCTCACTTTTAAAATAGGGGTGAGGGGCGCCTGGATAACTCAGTCATTAAGGGTCTGCCTTCGGCTCAGGTCATGATCCTGGAGTCCCGGGATCGAGTCCCGCATCGGGCTCCCTGCTCGGCAGGGAGTCTGCTTCTCCCTCTGACCCTCCTCCCCCTCATGCTCTCTGTCTCTCATTCTCTGTCTCAAATAAATAAATAAAATCTTTAAAAAAATAATAAAATAAAATAAAATAAAATACACGTAATTACATAATTAACTGTCCTTAGCCCTAGAAATCTCATCCCCACCTCCACCCCCGTGGTTAAGTCTACAAAATGATAAGCAGCATAAACTCTGGCAAACAAACTTATCCACCAACACGGAGACCATCAGAGTAAAGGAAGGAGTCTATTTTGAAGTTCAAGACAGTATGATTCAGAAAAAATAAAGTGCAGTACTGGGAGTAAGTTCCTGAATGTACTCCCTCACCCGGTAACAAAGGTTGAGAACTGAACCACAAAACCAGAGGGGTGATGTGTAAGAGAAACAAGATTATCTGGGTCTGTCCATGATCTCCAGGGCAGACAGGAGAAAGGCTCCTCCACAAAAATCTGCCTGCGGGAGGCAGCTGACCTGCTGCATAACAATAGGCCTGACCCAATTTGACAGCAGCTGTCCTCCTGGACTGCTGTCGCCTCACCTTCTCTAACCTGAGCTATTAATGGCCCCAGGGACCTGACAGTCTGGATACCACCTCTCTGTAAACTAAAAATAACCTGGCCTCTATGCTTCTGAAAGCCAGCTGGCAAGGCTATTCCCAAAGGGGGCTGGGAAGAAGACACAGCTCAAGGAGCAGGCTTGGGACAACAATGGGCTTAGAGAGGAGTCCTGCCTCACAACGGCTGGCAAACACGCTGCAGGCCCATCCCCGCCTCGCCTGGCTTCCAGAGCTTCCAGATGTGAACGTCAGTATACCTTAACATCGCTGTGCTCATGACTAAAACAATCAGACTAAGGAGGTGGCCAAAACACATTCCTCAAATTGCTACCTGGGGCACCTGGCGGGCGCAGTCCATAGAGCATGCAACTCCTGATCTCCGGGTCGTGAGTTCAAGCCCCATGTTGGGTGTAGAGATTATTAAGGAAATACAAAATAAAATTTAAAAAAAATAATAGGACTTAAAAAAAAAAAAAGTGCTACCCAGCTCAAAGGATGAGAAACAGGAACAACTTAGTCATCTCCACATTAAGCTGAATCATAACCACAGGAAACACTAAGAGTGCTGAGTTCCTATTACGAATCATTCAGCACATCCAAATCAAACCTGTCCTTAAAAAGCCAGTCGTGCAGCTCTCGATAGCCACCACCCCGTTTCTGCTTTCTTTCACCTGCCTGCCAAAGGTGCGCTCAGACGTGGGCTCTGTAACAGCTCGGGGACCTCAGGCACTCCTCTGTCCTCAGCGTGCTGTGAGGACTCACTGTGTGAAAGCGCCCAGCAACTTCTCTGACCTTCTCTGACCGGCATTCCAAAAACAGCAGCTATCATCATCCAAGAGTGTTTTAAGTAACAACAAAATGGGGCTGGGGGGGGGGCGGTCTATGCAGCAGAAGACGCAGGAGTGACCACTGGATGGCAACACTGAAGTGGCCTCAACACGGGCCGTGTGTTTCGTGGAGGGGTAGAAGCCGAGGCCCAGGCTGCAGTGGCCGACCAGTGAACGGGGAGCATTTTAACTTTTAAAATTATTTACAAATGCAATTAACCTTTCCTTCGCAATTCTACTCATATGATTTTCTGCTACAGATTCAATCAGCAAGTGTTCACTGAGCCCTACCCTGGGCCAGGCATTGTTCTAGGCACTGGTGTTAGGACAAACAGGGCTCTTCTTC
This sequence comes from Mirounga angustirostris, assembly GCF_029215605.1. Lineage (NCBI taxonomy): Eukaryota > Metazoa > Chordata > Mammalia > Carnivora > Phocidae > Mirounga > Mirounga angustirostris. The sequence goes on from NW_026991713.1 coordinate 175,622,601, forward strand.
TTGAAGCTTACTTTCTAGGTAACATACACTCAAGGACAAAAATGTCACACAGTTTTCACGGCGGTGTAGTCTGGATACATATCATAGGAGATTGTGTATATATATATATATATATATATATATTTTTAACCAGGATGAAATAGGATTGAATTCCTCATAGCATAAGAGTTGGGAAGGCCTTTTTTTTTTTTTTTTTTTAAGATTTTATTTATTTATTTGAGAGGGAGCGAGCACAAGTGGGCAGGTGGGAGAAGCAGCAGAGGGAGAAGGAGAAGCAGACTCCCCACTGAACAGGGAGCCTGATGCGGGACTCGATCCCAGGGCCCTGGGATCATGACCTGAGCCGAAGGCAGACAACTGACTGAGCCACCCAGGTGCCCCAGGAAGGCCTTCTAACTAGGTTGAACCCAAAGTCAAAAAGGATGGTTTTAAATTTGACTACATAAAAATAAACTTCAGGGGCACCTGGCTAGCTCAGTCAGTAGAACATGCCACTCTTGATTTCAGGGTTGAGAGTTCAAGCCCCATGTTGAGTGCAGAGATTACTTAAAAGAAACAAACAAGATTTTTAAAAAATAGGGCGCCTGGGTGGCTCAGTTGGTTAAGCAACTGCCTTCAGCTCAGGTCGTGATCCTGGAGTCCCAAGATCGAGTCCGCATCGGGCTCCCTGCTCGGCGGGGAGTCTGCTTCTCCCTCTGACCCTCCCCGCTCTCATGTGCTCTCTCTCATTCTCTCTCTCTCAAATAAATAAATAAAATCTTAAAAAAAAAAAAAAATTTTAAAAAAATAAAGTTCAGTATGTCAAATATACACCATAAGCAAAGTCAAAACTAAAAAAAAAAAACAAAACACTTCTCAACTCTTACCTAACAGATACAAGGCTCTAAGAAATTAAAACCACCATCAACCAACAGAAAAATGGGCAAAGAGCATGAGTAGCTCACAAAAAAAAAAAAAAAGAAAAAGAAAAAGAAACGTGAAGGAAGCTTTCTCTGAGTACCCCGTAAGTACGTAATGAGGGCAAGTTGGCTCAAACAACAAAATATACCCACAAGGCAGCCCCTCCCAGTATCTCCCCTGCTGGGGCCCTGATCAGGAGCCACCACGGTGTCCCTCCCTCCTGCATTCCGGAGTCTCCCTGCTTCCACCCTCAACTCTGAAGCGCAGTAACAGTGATCCTTCCGAAATGGTTAAACACATGATTACCATATGACCCAGCAATTCCACTCCTATATCCAAGAGAAATGAAATCATGTCCACACAAACCCTATACGTGAATGTTCATAGCAGCATTACTCACTCGTAATAGCCAAAAAGTGAGAACAGCCTGAATGTCCAACTGATAGATATAAGAGACAAGAGGCGGCTACGGAAGTGTCACAGATTGGAGGAGACATGGCAACTAAATGCAGTGCAGGGTCCTGGAACAGGAAAAGGACACAGTGGGAAAAACTGGTAAAATCCCAATGTGTCGGACTGATGTTCATCTCCGAGTTTTTCACTGTGCTAGGATGCAGTTAGCCTCCAACAGGAGAAGGTGGGCAAAGGGTCTATGGGAGCTCTCTGCACTATTTTTGCAACTTTTCTCTAAGTCAAATCATTTCAAAGTAAAAAGTAAAAAAACAAACCAAAAAAGGGATCCATTCTGGCTCGGAGTTTTGTTTTTGTTTTTTTAAATACCCCAGTGTGGGATGAGGAGATGAAGATGGTGTGGGCTTGAGGAAACAAGATAACCCAGATTAGCAAAGAGTTAATCCTTACTGAAAAGGAGTGATGGGGGAGTGGGGGTGGGTGTGTAGGGTTCATTATACTACTCTACTTTTGTGTACATTTGAATATTCCAATAAAGCTTTTTAAAAAAATAATCCTTCAAGGGGCGCCTGGCTGTCTCAGTCATTTAAACGTCTGCCTTTGGCTCAATCATGGTCCCAGGGTCCTGGAATCAAGTCCCGCATCAGGCACCCTGCTCAGCAGGAAGCCTGCTTCTCCCTCCCCCCCTCCCCCTGCTTGTGTTCCCTCTCTCGCTGTCTCTCTCTGTCAAATAAATAAAATCTTAAAAAAAAAAAATCCTTTAAAAAAGTAAATCACATTAAGTCCCATCTCAGTGAAATATCTCCCACTTCACTCAGAGTACAAGCCAAAGTCCTTACAACGTAGAAGCCACCGTCCCATGTTCCCCGGTCCCCCAGTTTGTTACTGTGATCACAGAACAGAATTAAGAACACTGAGAGGGTACCTGGCTGGCTCAGAGCATGCAACTTTTTTTTAATCAAGGATTTATTTATTTGGGAGAGGGAGAGAGAGAGAACACGTGTGTGCCCATGAATGGGGAAGGAGAGGAGAATCTTAAGCAGATGCTGCCCCTTTCCATGTGAAAGCAATTCATTTTTATTGGCCCTTAGAAAACGATCAGAAGGTGCTATGGTCTGAATGACTGTCCCCCCAAATTCATATGCTGAAACTCTAACCTAAAGATGGCGGTATCAGGAGGTGAAGCCTCGGGGAACTGTGTAGATCATAAGAGTAGAGCCTTCATGAATGGGATTATTGTTCTTACAAAGTGGCCCCACAGAGACCCCTAGCCCTCCAACTATGAGAGGACAAGCAAGAAGGCACCGGTCAGGAATCAGGACTCTCACGAGGGCTTGGCCATGGGGGTGCCTTGATCTTGGACTTTCCAGCCTCCAGAACTGTGAGAAATAAATGTTGTTGATTATAAGCTGCCCTGTCTGTGGAGGTAAAGAACCACTGGTCCTTCTCCAAAGATCGTTTGAGAAGCAATGCCTAGGCTCTCTCCTGAGTTAGGGCTACTCCCCCCAGGTACCGACAAACATGGTTTTTTTTAAAAGAAATTATTTGTTTATTTGAGAGAGAGCAAGAGTGAGATAGCACAAGAGTGGGGGAGCATCAGAGGGAGAGGGAGAAGCAGGCTCCTCGCTGAGCAGGGAGTCCGATGCCGGGCTTGATCCCAGGACTCCAGGATCCTGACCTGAGCCAAAGGCAGATGCTTAACGGACTGAGCCACCCAGGCGCCCCGACAAACACATTTCTGAAAAAATGGTTTTTAACCTTTTCTTCACTTTTTTTCGCCCCCAAGATTTTATTTATATATTTGACAGAGAGAGAGAGAGAGAACATGAACACACAAGCAAGGGGAGAGGGAGAAGCAGGCTCCCCACAGAGCAGGGAGCTCAATGCAGGGCTCGATCCCAGGACAGAGACAGGATCATGACCTGAGCGAAGGCAGATGCCTAACCAACTGAGCCACCCAGGCGCCCCACTTTTCTTCACTTTATATATGGTTGGTATCTTTTAACATTAGTACATATAGATCTAACACACTTTGTATGTGCTTGACCCATTATAGGACTTTGTGTTAAGACTTAAAAAAAAGCCTGACTCAAGGATACAGGTGTTCACTGCACTATTCTTTCACATTTTACATAGGCTGAAAATTTTTCAAAAGTTTATGAAAAACAAACCATGATCAAAGCATTCACTTGAATGGAAAGATTCCACAAGTGTTTTTATGTTCCCTGCATGTTCGGTACTTAGCATCTCAAAGTATGCAGTTGTTCCTCATCTCAGAAGCCAGAACAAATTCCTAACCGGGCTGATGCTCTTGACTTGACTCATTAAGATTTCATAAAGCTGGGGCGCCTGGGTGGCTCATCGTTAAGCGTCTGCCTTCGGCTCAGGTCATGATCCCAGGGTCCTGGGATCGAGCCCCGCATCGGGCTCCCGGCTCAGCAGGAGGCCTGCATCTCCCTCTCCCACTCCCCCTGCTTGTGTTCCCTCTCTCTCTGTGTCTCTGTCAAATAAATAAAATCTTTAAAAAAAAATTTCATAAAGCTCATAAGCTTTTACAACATTTTCTTAATAATCTCTAATTTCCCCCCATCAAGCAACAGAATAAAACTCATTTCAAGCTGCACTTGACCCTGCAACCAGGATCTTGGAATCTTTACAACTATTTAAAATTGTTCAGACATAAGATCATGCAATCTGAGTCAAAGCCAAAGTCCTTTCAATGCTCCTAAACCTCTCAGTCTGAATCTCCTGCCACCTTCTTCACAGACCAGCCTCCTGCTGTTCTGGAACATATCAAGCTTGCACCAGCTGTAGGGCCTTCTCTGCACAAAACAAGATACTCTTCTAACCCAGACATCTCCCCAACCCCAAGGCTAAAGCCCTTACCACTGACTTCAAGGTTTTGTTCAAATGCCACCTAATCAATGAAGCCCACCTGCTCTATTTAGAACGGCAACCAGCTCTCCCAGCCCACCTACACTCCTGAACTCTTTTACCTGATTGGAACAAACAAAATATAGATTTTCAAGTGACAGGCGAACACGGAAAGACAGGGCGTTGTGGATTTAGAAAGTCTATCAGAAAGGAGACTATGACAGAGCAGTCAGAAGCAGGGGAGAGGGGTGGCACAGAGGGAGGAGCCAAAGGAAGCTTCCCGGGCCTGGTCAGCACAGGGCAGCATGGCCCATGCCACAGAAGACAAGGACATTGCTCAGTCCTCAGTACAATCTATCATCTTGCTTTTACTAATTTTATTTTTTTAAAGATTTTATTTATTTATTTGCCAGAGAGAGGGCAAAGGAGAGAGAGAGCACGAGAGTACAAGCAAGGTAAAGTGTCAGGCAGAGGGAGAAGCAGGCTCCCCGCTGAACAGGGAGCCCGATGAGGGACTCGATCCCAGGGCCCTGGGATCACGACCTGAGCCGAGGACAGACGCTTAACCAACTGAGCCACCCAGACGTCCCACTAATGTTAATTTAGTATTTCATACAGATTCTCATTTTTCTACTCCTTGTATTTCAGATTCTGTACAAATAGGATACTAATGACTCTAGCAGATTAAGGCTTGCTTGCAAACAATATTTTTTTTCAAAATTTTTAAAATTTATTTTTTTAAGCTTGCAAACAATATTTTAAAATCATAAAGCTCCTAGGTTTACAAAGCCCTTTTGCCTCATTTAATCATCTTGCATGTTAAAGAGGTATCAACCACCTGAAAAGGTCTACAAACAAACGACGCAGGGGTCCTAAGTAAACATGTGGGACACAGCATCCCTTATTCCAGCACCCCCCACGGAGAGGCCGACGACACAGTGTGGTGAGTAAAAAGGCAGCGACCCGCAGCTGTCCTCTTGCTCAGATTCTATTTCCCAGGGCACTTCCCTTTACAAGAGGCCAGAGTAATTAAACCCTTAAATCAGGTTAATTTAATTAGTGATTTTCCACAAATGAACAGAAACTCTACACCTGCAGGGATATTTAAAGTCGCAGCTTAACTATCACAGTAAAGACAGATACCCCGCGCCCACTCCCTCCCCGCCTCAGCACGTGAAGTGACTGCTGCTATCCTGGATCAAGCCCGAGATCCAGCCTAAAATCCTTACACAGTTCTTAGCCGCCAACGAACCTGGTGACCACTTTGTGCCTCCCCCGCTCCCATCTCACCACTGACCTGACCGAACAAGCCCACATGCTACTCCTACAGCTCAGCTCTCAGGCTTCTCTACAGCTGGGCTGCACCTGCACTCCATGTCAAGTATACCACGTCATCCATCACGGGCTTTTGGGGTTGGTGCGCGCTGAGCCCTTCTGACTGCCCAAACCACTCAAAGTAAAGCTAATTTCCCTCCTCCTAAATGCATCTACCTTCAATCATTGTGGTGCAAATTCCTTGTTATGAAAATTGTACTTGAATAACATTTCCTGAGATTCCCAAACAACCACAAACAACTGTGAGATTTGGAAACCCTAAGCATCACATTAGAAATGGAGTCCTTTGTTCCTTATTGCTTATGGAACAAGCAAGCCTTCAGTACTCTTGCAATGAAGAGAACAAAAGTGCAAGATCATATGGATATGGTGATCATGCAAGTCCTCTCTGAAATCAGAACTGAAGTGTGAGACTGTAGGAAGAATAGCTTGTGCAAATGCCCAGGGACAGATATGCAGAGGAGAGTAGTAAGGAAGCTGTGAGAAGAACAGTAAACAAGAAGCCAGTCAGAGAGGTTGGCAAAAGCCAGATCTGCTGGATAAAAATATGTGAACTGCATTCTGTACACAATGAGCAGCAGTTTTGTTCTGTTGTTTTGTGGGAAATGACACCTATGGTAAAAAAAAAAAAAAAGAAGAAGAAGAAGAAAGAAAAAGACTTCTCTACTGCCAAGTGGAAAATAGATGGTCCAGGTGAGTGACTATGGGTAGTTTGGACTAGAGGGTAATCATAGTTAAGTGGGCATGTGACAAAGCTGATTTTTTTTAATGATACAAAACATGGTAACTTTTTTTTCAAAACATGGTAATTTTTAACATTATGTACTAGGTCTTCTCTTACAATAGTTCTTGTAATTCTACATGTGACTGCAAAGCATTAACGCAATTCTAGACAAAAGGTTCCAAAGTAGGCGCTTGGCGGGGCGGTGGGGGTCAAATGCAGACTTGTTTTGTTTTGGCCACAAAGTTTACTTTCTTAAAACTTGAGCTGATTTGGTATCTAAAAATCAGTATTTCCAATTTCTATTGAAAATCACTAGATCTGGCAAACAACCGTTGGCTAGTGGAAACTGGCTAGAGCACAAGCTTTCTGGTTTCTCCCCAGTCCCCACACCTAGCACCCTTACTCCTTCATACCACCTACTGGAACGATATTTCAGTTTTCCACTCTTCCAGTCTGGTACCTTCACTTAGGGTGCCAGAAGCCCTTATTCACATAAAAGTATTCCAATTTGAGGGGTGCCTGTGTGGCTCAGTCATTAGACGTCTGCCTTCGGCTCAGGTCATGATCCCAGGGTCCTGGGATCAAGTCTGTATGGGGTCCTTGCTTGGCGGGAGGCCTGCTTCTCGCTCTCCCGCTCCCCCCTGCTTGTGTTCCCTCTCTTGCTGTGTCTCTCCTGTCAAACAAATAAATAAAAATCTTAAAAAAAAAAAAAAGGCAGGTTCATCTCATCTCACCTTAACACATTTTTTTTTCTTTTAAAGATTATTTATTTGAGGGAGAGAGAGCACACAGAGTGAGAACACGAGTTGGGGGGAGAGGCAGAGGGAGAGGGAGAAGCAGACTCCCCGCTGAGCAGGGAGCCCGATGTGGGGCCCAACCCCAGGACCCTGAGATCATGACCTGAGCCGAAGGCAGACGCTCAACCGATTGAGCCACCCAGGTGCCCCTCACCTTAACACATTTTTGATCAAGAACTGGTTTTAAGTAGCCTGCCATCACCAGTAATAGGAACCAAAACCTAAGGGTCCAGACACAGAGACAATGCCATCCTGATACAACCAAACCAGAGGGCACAAAAAGGACAACACCTGCATGGTCTCAACAGGCCTGGTCCTAGCACTCAGCCTCCCTCATTTTGCACACCAGGGAGCAGCGCAAGTACGGTCAGACAGAAGCTCAGCGAGGGCAGGAACCTGTCCCTCCTCCATCAAAGCCTGTGCCAGGCACTCCAAGACGTGTAAACGGAATCCAACAGGAGCTCCACATCTGACCATCTCTGATACTTACAAAGGAAAATTCTCAATCTGACGACTTTTCATCCCACTAGAAAAAGGCATCTGTAATTCAAGGGGTGAAGGAATGTCATTTACAGCAAAGGTGATCTCCAAGGTGCTGGGTGTGTCTACTTTCCCACATCTGAACATAGTTTAACTCCGAAACCTTTTGCGTCTCTCCCTCCTCCACTTCATTTTCCCTCATTTTCGGCCTCACCCCACCCCGACTCCGACCAGGATAAGTAAAATACATCTACCAAAACACTAACCCATTTTAAGTTTCAGAAATAATTTGTTGAAAAGCTTCGTAAAGTTAGGGAACTAACAAAGTCAACCACAAACCCAACCGTATAATAGTCTTCTGGGCCAAATTTCCTCTTCGGGGCTTTTCCACCGGTGCCAGCATCCACCATCCCCGCGGACCCCACGCCCCAGCTGCAGGCCCTCAGCCGGGGCAAGCCGCTCCACCCCGCCCCCAGCCTCGTTCGCAGAACGGGAACAACAATAACATCAGCGGGCTTTCCTCCCGTGGGGTTGCAGGAGGAATGCACAGCGCATACGCTGAGCACCCAGCTTGGCAGCTCCCGTTAGCATCCTCGCCGTCCCCGGGCGGGACGGGCCGGACCGCGCTGGGCGGACAGGCGCTCGGGGAGGGCCGGGGGAGGGGGGCCCGGCGGGCGCGGCTCACTCACCTGCAGGCGGACGTTGAGCATCATGGAAGCCACGATGTAGAGGTAGGGGAAGTTGATGCGCAGCCGCCAGGCCAGGTCGAAAAAGATGAGCAGCGTGCGGGTCAGCCCCTTGCAGAAGACCCCATAGGAGCGGGCGGCGGCCGAGCGCGAGAGGCGGACAGCCAGGCCCGACAGAGCCGCCGCCATATAGACCGGCGCCCGCCGCCCGCCCGCCGCGCACCGACCGGCCGCGGACCCGGGCCGCCCGGCGCTCCGAAGCCCGCCCGCCCTCTCGGCGCCGCGTCGCCCCCGGGCCTCCGCCCCGGCCGCTGGGCCGCGCTGGGCGCGCTGAGGGAGCGAGGGAGGCGGCGGCGAGGTCGGGGGCGGGCGGGCGGGCGGGCGGCGGGGAGGGGAGTCCGCGCGTCACACTCGCGGAAGCGCCTCCGCGAGCCGCCGCCTGGTCCAAGCCGGGCCGCGCGGCCTGACGTCACAATGCCCGCGCCGCGCCTGCGCACCTCTGTCCCGCCCCCTACCCCGCCCCTTGTCACCTTCCGCAGGTGAGACGCGCATGCGTGGGCGAGGCGGGGCGGGATGCTCCGGCCGAGCAGCGGATGCGTTATCTCGGTCTGCCCCCTAATGGTAAGCTGGAAAATTAAAACAAACGAGAAGGTGAACCGTGAATTTGAATTAGATGTACAATGTCAATGTCCTTAATAATGGGGGACTGTACATTTAAAAATTGTTAAAATAGGCAGCTCTTTCTGCCCAGGGGTCCTGTCACCGTGCTTTAATAAAATTACCTTTTTGCACCTAAATCAATCAATCAAAATAAAAACTGTTAAAATAGCAAGTTTTATGTTATGTATATCTAACCACAATTATAAAAAGCAAACAAAGGGAGGCTTCCTGGGGTGGAGGGGCAGAACATGCTCCCCATGTAGATGGTTTCAGGACCCCAGCCATTGTTGTTCAGTGTTGACTTATATAAAATTTAATCTTTAATAATTGGTATTAATTGACTTGCTAATGAAATAAGCAAAAATATTGAAACTTCCAAAACTTCTAGTATTCTGTGTTTCGGGTTTTTTATCTTTTTGACAATGAGTTTTTACATTCCTACTTCAGCATATAGGTTTCTATCAAAGATTTGCATGGTGTAAAGGTAGATATGTTATTTCTAGTCTCAGACAAAGCATTTCATGTCATTACTTCTGCCCACCAATGAAAGTCTGGGAATTTGGTACAGGTGAGGAAAAAAAAGTTTCATTGATGAAATTAAAAGCAAATCTTAAGTCCTTTAAGAAAGCAACAGTGTGGGGGCACCTGGGTGGCTCAGTCGTTAAGCCTTCGGCTCAGGTCATGATCCCAGGGTCCTGGGATCGAGCCCCACATTGGGCTCCCTGCTCCACGGGAAGCCTGCTTCTCCCTCTCCCACTCCCCCTGCTTGTGTTCCCTCTCTCGCTGTGTCTCTCTCTGTCAAATAAATAAATAAAATCTTTAAAAAAAAAAAAAGAAAGCAACAGTGTGAAAATAGATTTAAATGTAAAAATTCTTTGCCCTAAAATGGGTTTGCAGTAATAATCATTATTGCATTAAATGACTTTTAGAAGTCATTTAAGGGGCACCTCGTGGTGCAGTCGGTTGGGCATCTGACTTGGTTTCCCTTCGGTCCTGGTCTCCGGTTGTGATCTCGGGGTTGTGAGATCCAGTCCTGCGCACTCCCCACTGAGTGCCAAGTCGTCTGGGGTTTCTCTCCCTCTCCCTCTGCCCCTCCCACTCGTGCTCTCTCTCTAAAATAAATAAATAGATCTTTAAAAAAAAAGTCATTTAGGAGCACCTGGGTGGCTCAGTGGGCTAAGCATCTGCCTTCTGCTCAGGTCATGGTCCCCGGGTCCTGGGATGGAGTCCCATGTTGGGCTCCTTGCTTAGCGGGGAGGCTGCTTCTCCCTCTGACTGCTGCTCTCCCTGCTTGTGCTCGCTCTCTCTCTCTCTCTGACAAATAGAGAATATCTTTATTAAAAATAAAATCTTTATTTAAAAAAATAAAATAAAATAAAATAAAATTCTCTACCCTGAAATTCACACTCAAAATCATTAAAAAATTTTTTTTTCATTTTACTCATCTATAATCCAAAGATTATAAATCACAGAGGACACTTCCAGTATTGTCATTATGACTATTATTTAGCATTATCATTTTTCTTTGAATATCTACTGTGTAAGAAATTGTACTTTTTGGCGGGGGAGGGGGGGAATGCTTGGTCGGCTCAGTTGGAGCATGGGACTCTTGATTTCAGGGTTGTGAGTTCAAGCCCCACCTTGGATGTGGAGATTACTTAAAAAATTTTTTTAAATCTTGAAAAAAAAAAGGAAGAATTGTACTTTTTGACGCTCATAATACTGTATTTACTATCCATTGTGTTTCAGGCCAAGACCATTTTAAATAGTTATTTCAGGGTTTTTAGCTTTTGGCTCGTCTTGTTATTAAAATAATATTTTTCAAAGTATGTGCACTAATCTTTAGTTCCCTTATTTTTGCAGCATTAGACTTTGCCACATTTATTGCTGCCATAAAAAGCTCACTTCCCTTTTTTTGTAAGCTATTTTTTTCTCTCAGCGCTAAGTGGATGCTATCTTTGAGGATGCAGAACACATGCTCCTGAATTATCATCGTCATTCAAGCTATCCTTCCCAAAAAGCAAAATGAACACTTCTTTAAACAGTATTTAGAAGAATAATTTAAAGATTTTTAAAGACTAGAGTCTTCAGTGGAAAATTTGCCAAAGACATAAAATCAGTCTGACAATGTGTGAACAGGTTTCAAGATCAGCTGAATTTGTTCTTAGGCCTGTAAAGATTTTAACTGGTAGAGATTTGGCAGTGCTGTTTATTAGAAGTATGTTGAAAGACCAGATGGGCTGCAGGGATGTTAGATACATATATATATATCCTCCCTGGTTACTCATTTCTTTTTCTCTAAATGCCGTTGAGGCAATGAGGCATTTTTAACAAGCCATTCAGTTGCCATAAACAATGGCAAACAACATCACCACAAAACTACACTGAGCAAGGTAAAAAGCCTGCTGTAATTAGATATAATGGGAGGTCAAAGAGAACACGAAAGAACGCTAACGAGATTTGAGGTTTAATATATATGAAGGTTAGTTCCGAGTTGTAGAGCAGGCTGGTAAATTAGTCTAGCCTCCTGACTTAACATTTAACTCAACCCCAATTTTCTGGCATCTCTGGGAAGACATTCTGCTAATTATAATTTGAGAACCAGGCAAAATTAATTATAAGTCAGTGTGGATAGTTTTTTTTTTTTTTTAATTTATTTGACAGAGAGACACAGCGAGAGAGGGAACACAAGCAGGGGGAGTGGGAGAGGGAGAAGCAGGCTTCCCGCCAAGCAGGGAGCCCAATGCGGGGCTCGATCCCAGGACCCTGGGGCTATGACCTGAGCCGAAGGCAGATGCTTAACAACTGAGCCACCCAGGTGCCCCTTGGATAGTATTTTTATAGAGGTCCGTAAGGGTTATAGGAGAAGGTGGAAGAAAAGACGCCAAGGCAAATAGGAAAATGACTTTATGAAGGCTTGATCAAGAGGATCCAGGTGATTTGCCTACAGTCTTCCCTCCTGCAGTTAGAGCAGCAACTCAGGTGAAACAAATAGTCGTCTTTTTTTCTTTCCAGCTTCCCCTGATAAGAAAAGCATAGGGAAGCAGGGTTCCACATTCAGCGTCTTCTTTTAGCCCCGTGACCTGCTTCTGTAAAATAAGGATAAAGACACCCATCCTACAGGGTATTTGTGAGAAATAAATGAGAGCAAGTATGCCCAGCATCTGGCACTGTCCTAGGCAGATAGAGGGCACCCAGAAAGTCATAGTTATTTCCATGCTCAGGGCCCTTGGATCCTTAGAATACAAGTTTAGTGACTCCATTAATAATCATTTTAATTAGAGGGGTGCCTGGGTGGCTCAGCCGTTAAGAGTCTGCCTTCGGCTCAGGTCATGATCCCAGGGTCCTGGGATCGAGCCCCACATCGGGCTCCCTGCTCGGCGGGAAGCCTGCTTCTCCCTCTCCCACTCCCCCTGCTTCTGTTCCTGCTCTTGCTAACTCTCTCTCTGTCAAATAAATAAATAAAATATTTTTTAAAAAAATCATTTTAATTAGAGTCACCTGGCTGGTTCAGTTGGTAGAGCATGCGACTCTCAACCTCGGGTCGTGAGTTCAAGCCCACGTTGCGGGTAGAGCTTCCTTAAAAAGAAAAAAGAGATTCCAATTTTGAGGCTCTCAATGTAATAAAAAGTAAAGAAATGAAAAAATATAAGGTTACCAACAATATACATACATAGTTACCAAAAAAACATTATAATTAATAATATTTAACTATGGATCGCAAGAAACCTGAAGAATGAGACACCTTGATTATGTTGCTGGAAGAGAGGATGGACATAAATGATCCAAAATGTTGGTCAGAAATAATTTATATTCCTTTGCTCATTTCCATGGAAACTTGGAAGGGTGGGGTGGATTTAAACATGAGAGTTTAGGGGGCGCCTGGGTGGCTCAGTTGGTTAAGCCACTGCCTTCGGGTCAGGTCATGATCCTGGAGTCCCTGGATCGAGTCCCGCATCGGGCTCCCAGCTCGGCGGGGAGCCTGCTTCTCCCTCTGACCCTCCTCCCTCTCATGCCCTCTGTCTCTCATTCTCTCTGTTTCAAATAAATAAATAAAATCTTTAAAAAAAAAAAACAAAAACATGAGAGTTTAGTTGCCATTGTAAGATAATTCAAGTTTCCAGTCTCTCACTGAAGGGCCCTTTCCAGGCACTTATTTCAGCAGATTAAGGTCAATGTGAATCAGTGACACAGGGCTAGTATGGAGTCATTCTTAAGTGAAGAAAAATAAGGACAAAAGTATGCACAGATATGTGTGTGCGTGCGTACATACATATTTATATATAAAAATATACACACATGTGACTATTTGCATACATATACATATATGGGTGTATATACATATTTATACATATATACACATATGTCGGGATGTTTTGTTTATTCTTTAAATAAAAGGATAAACATACATTTGTTTTAAAGTACTTTTAAAAATCGGGGTGTCTGGGTGGCTCAGTCGGTTAAGTGTCTGACTCTTGATTTTGGCTCAGGTCATGAACTCAGGGTCGTGAGATCAAGCCCCACGTTGAGCTCAGCACGGAGTCTGCTTGAGATTCTCTCTCTCTCTCTCCCTCTACCCTACCCCCTGCTCATGCTCTCTTTCTCTCTCTCAATAAATAAAATTCTTTTTCTTAATATTTTATTTATTTATTTGACAGAGAGAGAGAGAGCGAGAGAGGGAACACAAGCAGGGCGAGTGGGAGAGGGAGAAGCAGGCTTCCCATTGAGCAGGGAGCCCGATGCAGGGCTTGATCCTGGGACCCTGGGATCATGACCTGAGCCAAAGGCAGACGCCTAACGACTGAGCCACCCAGGCGCCCCTCAATAAATAAAATTCTTTAAAAAATTTTAATCCCTAAAACTCGAAAGCAAAATGAAACAGATGAAACTGTATATCCAGTTGGTGGCATAACACAGAGAGGAACCAGTGCAAGAAACATTACAGCTATAAATTGGCTGTACAAAAAAAATTAAAAACTGCTATAAACTCCTAAATCATTTTCAATAATCATATTGTTGATTGTGCCATTGATATTGTTATTCTGAACTGCTTTGTGTTTCCAGAGTGGCTAAAATTAACAACTCAGGAAACAACAGATGTTGGTGAGGATGCAGAGAAAGGGGAACCTTCTTACACTGTTGGTGGGAATGCAAGCTGGTGCAGCCACTCTGGAAAATAGTATGGAGTTTCCTCAAAAAGTTAAAAGAGCTACCCTCTGACCCAGCAATTGCACTACTAGGTTTTTATCCAAAGGATACAGACAGTGATTTGAAGGGGCACATGTACCCCAATGTTTATAGCAGCAATATTCACAATAGCCAAACTATGGAAAGAGTCCAGATGTCCATCAACAGATGAGTGGATAAAAAAGATGTGGTATAGGGCGCCTGGGTGGCTCAGTCGTTAAGCGTCTGCCTTCGGCTCAGGTCATGATCCCAGGGTCCTGGGATCGAGTCCCACGTCGGGCTCCCTGCTTGGCAGGAAGCCTGCTTCTCGCTCTCCCACTCCCCCTGCTTGTGTTCCTGCTCTCACTATCTCTCTCTCTGTCAAATAAATAAATAAAATCTTAAAAAAAAAAAAAAGATGTGGTATATATATATAATGGAATATCACTCAGCCATCAAAAAGAATGAAATCTTGCCATTTGCAATGACATGGATGGAACTAGAGGGTATTATGCTAAGCAAATAAGTCAGTCAGAGGAAGACATACCATATGATTTCACTCAGATGTGCAATTTAAGAAACAAAACATGAACATAGGGGAAGGGAAGGAAAAATAAAATAAGACAAAATCAGAGAGGGAGGCAAACCATAAGAGACCCTTAACTCTAGGAAACAAACTGAGGGTTGCTGGAGGGGAGGTGGGGGGGAAGGGATAATTGGGTGGTGGGCATCAAGGAGATATAATGAGTACTGGGTGTTACATGCAACTGATGAATCACTAAATTCTACCTCTGAAACTAATTAAAAAAATCAATATGAAACTGCTCTGTGTTTGTATCATAATGAGTAGTTATGTTAGTGTTAACTGAGAACAAGGATTTTTTGCATGGGAGAAAGGAGTTGCCCCTATAAGTTTGATGAGTTTAAATAAAAAAACTATAGTCCTGAATTTGAATTGGAGGTATGGCATTCACTCAGATGTCTTTATCTTAAAAATATGAGCATGGGGTGTCTGGGTGGCACAGTCGTTTGAGTGTCCAACTCTTAGTTTTGGCTCAAGTCATGATCTCAGGGTCTTGAGATGGAGCCCCACAGCAGGCTCTCTCTCCCTCTCCCTCTGCCCCTCTCCCACCTCTCTCTATATATATAATGAAAAAAATAAATCATTTTTTTAAAGATTTTATTATTTATTCGACAGAGAGAGAAACAGCCAGAGAGGGAACACAAGCAGGGGGAGCAGGAGAGGGAGAAGCAGGCTTCCCGCTGAGCAGAGAGCCCGATGCGGGGCTCGATCCCAGGACCCCGAGATCATGACCTCGATCATGACCTGAGCCAAAGGCAGATGCTTACCCAACTGAGTCACCCAGGAGCCCCCAAAAATAAATCTTTTAAAAAATATGAGTGTGTATGTGTTTCCTAGCTCTACTTACTGCACTTCAGGGTCAGTACTTAAGCGTATGTTTCTCTTTATAGATGGGTTCAGCTAATACATGAAACAGGGATCCTAGAATCAGAGTCTCACCATTTTATAGCCCTTAATAATAATAAATCTAAACACTAACCATTGATGAGTGTTAATGACACAAAAAGAAACCACCAGACAAGTGATTCCCGAGGAAATACGTTGAAAAAAATTTGAATCTGAATCTATCAAGCCTTGAGATCTAATTACCAGAGGAACATATTAAATGTCTACAGTGATGCAGCCAACAAAATCAAGATTGTGACATTTTAAAAAATGATACTAAAAATGAATTAAAGGAAACCTTTCCAATCTCAAAAAGACTTGAGAGATTTATCTACCAAAATCCAGTGTATGGTCTTTATTCAAGAAGTCAACTGTAAAAAAAAAGGGGGGAGGGTGTTGGGAAAATTTGATAATCTCAAGGAATCATCATTTTTAAAAATTTTTTATTTATTTATTTGACAGAGAGAGACACAGCGAAAGAGGGAACACAAGCAGGGGGAGAGGGAGAGGGAGAAGCAGACTCCCAGCTGAGCAGGGAGCCCGATGCGGGGCTCGATCCCAGGACCCTGATATCATGATCTGAGCCGAAGGCAGACGCTTAACGACTGAGCCACCCAGATGCCCCCAAGGAATCATCATTTTTTCAGGTTGACAGTGGAATTATGGTTAAGTTTATAAGAAGCTTATATTTTAGAAATACATAGTGAAATATTTACAGATGTCACATGTAATGTACGGAATTTGCTTCCAAATAATGAGGGTGGGGGAGCGTGGTTGTAGATGACCCAAAATGACTCAAAAATTGATCATTGCTAAATCAGATGCTGTATATATGGAGATGCGCTCTACTATTCTGTCTGCTTTTGCGTACATTTGAAATTTTCCATTAAAGGAAGCTTAAAATTATTTTTGAGATAATCAGAAATTTGGCCGTGAATTAGGTATTTCCAATGTTAAAGAATTATTTTTTTTTAAAGATTTTATTTATCTATTTGAGAGAGAGAATGAGATAGAGAGAGAGAGCATGAGGGGGGAGGGTCAGAGGGAGAAGCAGACTCGAGCCCGATGCGGGACTCGATCCCGGGACTCCAGGATCATGACCTGAGCCGAAGGCAGTCGCCCAACCAACTGAGCCACCCAGGTGCCCCATCAATATTAAAGAATTATTGTGGTAGCTATGCTAAATGTCTTTATAGGCATTTTACTAAGTCTTTCTCTTAGAGATGCAACTTAAAGTAATTATGAACAAAATCTTTTTTTTTTAAAGATTTTATTTATTTATTTGAGAGAGAATGAGAGAGAGAGCACGTGAGAGGGGGAGGGTCAGAGGGAGAAGCAGACTCCCTGCTGAGCAGGGAGCCCGATGCGGGACTTGATTCCTGGACTCCAGGATCATGACCTGAGCTGAAGGCAGTCACTTAACCAACTGAGCCACCCAGGCGCCCAATTATGAACAAAATCTTATGATGAAGGGAATTCGCTTTCAAGTACTGCAGTGTGGGTATTCCTCCTGAGTGGCTCAGTTGGTTAAGCATCTGTCTTCGGCTCAGGTCATGATCCCAGGGTCCTGGGATCAAGCCCTGCATTGGGCTCCCTGCTCAGTGGGAAACCTGCTTCTCCCTCTTCCTCTGCTATTCCCCTGCTTGTGCTCTCTGGCTCTATCTCTCTGTCAAATAAATAAATAAAATCTTTTTAAAAAAAAGTTAAAAATAAAACCTAAGGACAATAAATATGTGTCTGTTAAGCTGCAAAATATCAGAAGTTTTCAAGTAGCTTTCATTGTTACCAATATCAATTAATGTTATTAATGTTCATGACACATAGCAGATGGACACGAAATATTTTTTGAGTGAATGATCACTCCAAGGATGCATCAGAATCAAATGCGGGACATTCAAAAAGTCATGGGTCGTCTAGGTAAACCCAGATTATTCTTCTTGATGCTAATTGTTGTGAAATAAATCGCAAAATGTATTCAGTGTCTGTGAAATGTGTATATGGTGTAACAAAAAGCTAAGCGTAATGTAAATTGCAAATTACTTTGTAGGAATCGATATGATGGTTCTCTATAGTCTCATTTAAAGTTTTTATTTTTGACCAAAGTGAGTGTCCCTGTGATGCCTTTTTTATGAATGCTGCTTGAAGACAAAAGAAGTGAACATAGGATAGCCTCTTAGTGTTTCTCCCTGCGTGCTGACTTAGTATTCTCCCACCGTAGCCCTGGGAGTGTGCGTCTGTGGGTCTCCCCCAGATCTGCAGGATAATGTGGAAGTGGCTGCCGTCATTCCCTGTGACCCTGCTCACTGTCTCTTGTTTGAAGCCTTGACGTTTGGGAGTGATTTACTACCTAGCAATAGATAACGGATACAGGACCAAGGTTTAAAAAGATGCCAGAATCCCTCCATGGGCTGGATTAAAAGGGCTCGGATCTTTCAGTAACGAAGTTTTGTGCAAAGACCTTAATTTTGGGGCACCTGGGTGGCTCAGTCGTTAGGTCGTTAAGCAGACTTCGGCTCAGGGCATGATCCCGGGGTCCTGGGATCGAGCCCCGCATTGGGCTCCCTGCTCTGCAGGAAGCCTGCTTCTCCCTCTCCCACTCCCCCTGCTTGTGTTCCCTCTCTCACTGTGTCTCTCTCTGTCAAATAAATAAAATAAAATCTTAAAAAAAAAAGACTCTAATTTTTATGCTGGCCAAAGGCAAGGGGACGTTGGAAAGGGTAGTGAACAGGCTTGTGCCTGTGGAAATGCGGGCTGAGGATGGTGTCTGTCTTCCTGCCTGTCCTTGCTTTTGCTGTATCGTATTATTGTTATTTTAAACCTTTGCCATCTCTTTCCTCCTTCTGTTCCTCATTATTCCATATAAGATGAGTTGGTGCTGGTTCTACTTCTGTTTGATCCACAGGTTGCTGAACTCAAGATGCGACTGAAGGCAGAGGGCTCTCCCCAGAGGGAGCCTTTGCGGTACCCTGCACCTGATTCTGTGTTTCTCTCCCCAAGATGGGTGAGTGTGTTCTTGGTTAAGTATAAGATTGTAACGGTTAAATTACGGTGGGTGGGAGCATCTGAAAATACTTCACGTGTGGAAAGACGTCTGCTTGTGAGTGCCAGGCAGCCGGATGGCACCTGGTGGATGCGGCAGGACCTGACCATTGTCCTCTAGGACCCATTCTTCTCTTCCTTCGGGGTAACCGACTTTTTAGCAGGGCCTGTAGCTCCCAGCCTGCGCTGCAGCCTGGTGTGGTCACGTGAGTAAGTTCTGGGATGGGGCGTAAGAAGGAGGTACCTGAAGAGACCCTGTGCGTGCACCGCACCCTGATTCCTCCATGCTTCTCCATCCTGTGCTTGGAACATAACGTGCCGGCGAGGGCTCCTTCTGGGTACATGAAGAAGGAGCTGGACCCTGAGGCTTCACAGATAAGAGGAACATACCAGCCGGAATTACTCACCTCCGGAGTTTTGCATTACCGGTGAAATAAACTTGGATCTCCTTGTTGTCGCTTTAGGTCTCTGTCATTCGCCCTGAAACGAATCCTAATGAATACAGTGGATATATTTTCAATTTCGCTGACCTCCCACAACTTCTTGTTCTTTTAGGAAGACTTCCTCTACCCCATTTCTTGTGGTCGCGGTGGGCTGTGAGTCACTGGGTGGACTCCCTTTTCCCCAACAAGCCACTCCCCGCCTCCAGGGATGGAAGCCTGAGTGGAGAGATACCTGCAAACAGGTGAGTCTGTTATTGTGACGTCAGTGCCCCAGAAAGAAGATCCTAGAGGGCCCTGGAGTGGCCCTGGATCCTGTCCTTTCTGAGCCCCAGTGAATCAACTTTTCCTTAGATTCTGTGACCTCGCCAGTGTTTTCCCCATGAACATTTTTGTTTTTTCTCAGTCCAGAGTAGCTTTCCGTTGCCTTCAACCCAAGAACCATAGCGGATGAGGTCTCCCCACCTTTCCTTTGCCTTCCCACTTTTTCACCTTTGGTCATGCCAGTATCCCCACCCTGATACCTCTTAGTCACCATTGTCCCCTTACAAGTCGCCCCATCACTTAGTTGCTTAAAACAACAACAATCATTTTATTATCATCTCTCACCATCATGGGGGTTGCGTGGGCTCCACTACATGGTTCTCATTTGGGGTCTCTCATGTGCTTGCAGTCAGGCGGATAGAGCTACTGTCTTAAAGGCTTCCTGCATTTTCCAACATAGCCATTCCTTGATGTTAACTGGGTGTACAACAACTCAATTCTGACACTAACTACCTGGAGTTAACAGCAGACTGCACAGGTTTAAGGCCTCAGTCCCACAACATGGCCCCTTCTTCAGATGCTAGCCCCAAGTCCTGGGGGCTGTTCCTAAATCTGACAGCCTATACATTCGGGGTTCAGGTTAGACCCCTGTTCAGGTTGATAGTTCACTAAAATGACTCAGAACTCATGAAACCATTATACTTATGGTTACCAGTTTATTATAAAGGATACAAATGAACAACCAGATGAAGAGCCCAATAGGATACAATGGGGTACTATTCAGCCTTAACAAAAAAAGAGAAAGAGGGGCACCTGGGTGGCTCAGTCGGTTAAGCATCTGCCTTCAGCTCAGGTCATGATCTCAGGGTCCCGGGATCAAGCCCCATGTCCAGCTCTCTGCTCAGCAGGGAGCCTGCTTCTCCCTCGCACTCCCCCTATGCTCTCTCTCAAATAAATAAATAAATAAATAAATAAATAAATAAATAAATAAATAAATAAAATCTTAAAAAAATAATAATAGGGGGGCGCCTGGGTGGCTCAGTTGGTTAAGCGACTGCCTTCGGCTCAGGTCATGATCCTGGAGTCCCGGGATCAAGTCCCGCATCAGGCTCCCTGCTCGGCAGGGAGTCTGCTTCTCCCTCTGACCCTCCCCCCTCTCATGTGCTTTCTCTCTCTCTCTCTCTCTCAAATAAATAAATAAAATCTTTAAAAAATAATAATAATAATAATAGAGGCTCCTGGGTGGCTCAGATGGTTAAGCGTCCGTCTTCGGCTCAGGTCATGATCCCAGGGTCCTGGGATCGAGTCCTGCATCGGGCTCCCTGCTAGGCGGGGAGCCTGCTTCTCCCTCTGCCTCTGCCTCTCTCTCTCTTTCATGAATAAATAAATAAAACATTTTAAAAAATTAAATTTAATTTAAAAAATAATAATAATAAAATAAATTACTTAAAAATAAAAATAGGGCGCCTGGGTGGCTCAGATGGTTAAGCGTTTGCCTTCGGCTCAGGTCATGATCCCAGGGTCCTGGGATCAAGTCCCGCATCGGGCTCTCTGCTCCTTGGGAGCCTGCTTCTCCCTCTGCCTCTCTCTCTCTGTCTCTCATGAATAAATAAATAAAATCTTTTAAAAAAATTAAAAAATAAAAAAAATAAAAATAACTGATTCAGCTACTGGGAGACTTTTAAGTATCCTTACAACAACCTGAGTATGGGAATCTACTTTTTGAATAGTAAATTTTACAGAGTCCAAACACAGATCAAATATTTCTTTTTTTTTTTAAGATTTTATTTATTCATTTGACATATATAGAGAGAGATAGTGAGAAAGAGAGCACAAGCAGGGGGAGTGACAGGCAGAGGGAGAGGGAGAAGCAGACTCCCCACTGAGCAAGGAGCCACGCAGGGCTCAATCCCAGAACTCGATCCCAGGATCCTGGGATCATGACCTGAGCTGAAGGCAGACACTTAACCGACTGAGCCACCCAGACGCCCCCAAATACTTCTGATGAACTCTTAGCATCTGAATCTAAATGTGACATAAGTGTAAAATACACCAGATTTCAAAGACGAGTACCCAAAAAAGAATGTAAAATACTCAATAATTTTTTTTATTAATCACATGTTGAAATAATTTTTAATCCTATCCAGTCAAATAAAGCATGTAATTAAAATTAATTGCACATTCCAAACTCATCAAGTTATATACATTAAATATGTAGCTTTTCATATGTCAATCATACCTCCATAAAATGGTTTTATGCCAATCATACCTCCATAAAATGGTTTTAAAAAATCAATTGCAGGGGCGCCTGGGTGGCTCAGTTGGTTAAGCGACTGCCTTCAGCTCAGGTCATGATCCTGGAGTCCCGGAATCAAGTCCCGCATCGGGCTCCCTGCTCAGCAGGGAGTCTGCTTCTCCCTCTGATCCTCCCCCCTCTCATGCTCTCTCTGTCTCATTCTCTCTCTCAAATAAATAAATAAAATCTTTAAAAAAAAAATCAATTGTAGGGCGCCTGGGTGGCTCAGATGGTTGGGCGTTCTGCCTTCGGCTCAGGTCATGATCCCAGGGTCCTGGGATCGAGTCCCGCATCGGGCTCCCTGCTCCTTGGGAGCCTGCTTCTCCCTCTGCCTCTCTCTCTCTCTCTCTCTGTCTCTCATGAATAAATAAATAAAATCTTTAAAAAAAAAAATCAATTGCATTTGTTTCCTTTTGCTTTTTTTTTTTTTACAAGAGAACAAATCTACACCTTTATTTATTTACTTTTCAGTAAGTTTAAATCCTTGAGGGGCCCAGCATCGCACTGCTTCTGTGGCCGATGGCTTTAGCAGGAAGGTTGCTTTGGAATTTGGCACAAACCATGCCACTGACACCATGAGCATGAGTTACTTTTCCCCAGATTATTCTGGTTTTATTCGGCTTGCCACCAGGAGTCACTGTGCTGTTCTTTGCTTTGTACACATAAACACAGGTCTTGCCTGGATAGAATTCAGTTTCATCTGTAACATAAACACCTTCAATTTTAAGAAGAGCTGCGTGTTCCCTGTGGTTCCACAGACCCCACTTATAGCCAGCAAAAATGGCCTTGGACCACAGCCTTCCAGCCGCATTTGTTTTAGGAGTCCTCTTCCAGCAGGCCTCCACAAGATCCAAAGCAGTGGAAAAAGAAAGGCCTCCTTCTGCTCTTTTTAATGTTGCTTCTAGAATATTCTTTTTCTTTTTTTTTAAAGATTTTATTTATTTATCTGCGAGAGAGAGAGAGAAAGAGAGCACAAACAGAGGGGAAGAGTAGAGGGAGAAACAGACTCTCCACTGAGCAGGGGGCCCGACGTGGGACTTGATCCCGGGACCCTGGCATCATGACCGGAGCCGAAGGCAGACGCTTAACCGACTGAACCACCCAGGTGCCCCCCGCTCTAGAACATTCTTATGTGGTTTGCATTGGATTTCTGTTGGACATTTCTAAGCAGATCAGCTGGTGTGACATATCACTCCTCGGAACCTTAACAGACAAAGAAAAAAGTACCAACGGTCTTGGACTCTAGAGGGGTATGAGATAATGTTAACATCTTTCCCATCCAAATTCTGGACAGAATGGTCACCTTCAGGGACCAAATGGATGAATCTGCACAAAGTATGAGGCCCTGACAAACATCCTGCCCCTAGGTCAGAGGCACAAGCCTGTTGCCAGCGGCAGCCCTGGTCACTCTCTGACTGCCCAGGCCCAGACCCTACCGGCCCAGGTGAACCTCTGGAGTTATCTTCATCTCACCTAGGAGAATCCAGAGATAGTATGTAGACCAAAGAAGAGAGGGACGGTATTTTATTTAAAGTTTCAACAGTAACCATGAGAAGAACTGAAATAGTGATATATGGAACAAAGGGAGAATGGTGATATCAGTAAGCCAAATCTTCATTTATCAGAGCAGAAACACGAGAAGTAGTGTTGACAGTTTGTGTGTGTGTGTGTGTGTGTGTGTGTTTTAAGTAGGCTCCATGCTCCACATGGGGCTTGCACTCACGACCCTGAGATCAAGAGTCACATGCTCCACCGACTGAACCAGCCAGGCACACCCTTTTGATAGTTGATCAAGCAAGAAACAGTGATATCAGTGTGTTATTTGAAGATTCGGAGGAAATCACTGCAAGAATATAGACATAGATTTTTAAAAAGTGGTTACCCCTAACTGTACATTTAGGTTTAATGCCTTCTTCTTTAATTTGTTGTATTTCACAATTTTTCTGAAAGATTTTATTTTTAAGTCATCTCTACACCCAACATGGGGCTCGAATTTCCAACCCTGAGATCAAGAGTTGCGTGTTCTACTGACTGAGCCAGCCAGATGCCCCTGCCCCAATTTTACAATTTTTTAAAAAGAAAGTGGTTGCCCGGGGTGTCTGGGTGGCACAGTTGGTTAAGCATTTGACTCTTGGTTTTGGCTCAGGTCATGATCTCAGGATTGTGAGATCGAGCCCCAAGCCAGGCTCCATGCTCAGCATGGAATGCTTAAGACTGTCTCTCCCTCTCCCTCTGCTTCCCCTCTCCCCCATGCTCTCAGAGCTCTGAAATAAAGAAATAAATCTTAAAAAACAAAAAAGTGATTGCCCCTTGGTGGCAGACGTGGGGGTGAGGAGACCCAAGGAGAGGTTGGTCAGGGGACCACGGTCTTTAGTATAAGCGGGGCTATAGTAGTTGTTATTTTAACAATGTGCATGTATGTCTTTATTTACAAAAAATTCCAATAACAAAGTAATGAATTAGTACAGCTGTTTCTCTTCATGTTTCCAGGCTTTGCTGGACTTGTGGCATACAAAACTGAGAGCACAAGCTTCATCTCATTGTGCGATGAGCAAAAAGGCTTGGTGACTTAGCAGATCCATAGGGCCTACTGGTGGCAAAGCTGGGACGTTCCTGGGCTCCTACCCTAGGGCTCCTTCCCTGGGCCACACTTCCGGCATAAGATGGCAGCAAGGCTAACATGATTAAGACAAGCTGTCCATTTTCTTTGGGCCACTGAGTGCTCATAACTGAAGGAATATGAATCATATTCTGGGCTTTGCTTCTTTTCATCAAGATGGCAAAGTACACACACACCCTTTAGATCTGTTTTATTTCCTTTTTGAAATTTCTTAGAGTGAGTTTAATTTTTATTCCTGTTTTAAGCTGGTAATAGGTGCACATTGTTTGAAGAGAGCAAAAAAGCTTTAGGGGCCAAGGGCAGGCTGCCCCCAAAATGTGCCATTTTGGCATATTGATTATTTTATTTTACTTTTTAAAGATTTTGTTTATTTATTTGAGAGAGAGAGAGAGAAAGAGTGGGTGGGGGAGAGATGTGGTGGGGGGGGAGAGGGAGAGAGAATCTCAAGCAGACTCTGCTGAGGGCTGAGCCTGACATAGGGCTTGATCTCAGGATCCTGAGATCATAACCTGAGCAGAAACCCAGTCAGATGCTTAACCTACTGAGCCACCCAGGCTCCCCAGCATATTGATTATTTATTTATTTATTTATTTATTTATTTTAAGATTTTATTTATTTATTTGAGAGAGAGAGCACAAGCACTGGGGAGAGGCAGAGGGAGAGGGAGAAGCAGGCTCACTGTGGGGCAAAGAGCCTGATGTGGGACTTGATCCCAGGACCCAGGGATCATGATCCTAGCCAAAGTCAGACGTTTAACCAACTGAGCCACCTAGGCACCCTTGATTTTTTTTTTTAAAAAGCTATTTAAGAAACAGCTGAGGCAAAGACACTCAGATCTTCCTCTGTCACCCTGAAATCGTGAAACAAATCTCCCGTATGAAAAATACCCTCTCTATACTAAGATGTAAGAAGACATCCTCTGTTACCAGAAATAGGGACTTCAAAGCAGAGAGAGCTGTAGAAACAAACCTTGTTACTTTTCTTCTAATCTACTACCTCAGCTTAGAATTCTGCTTAGAATTCCCTATTAATGGGGTGCCTGGGTGGCTCAGTCAGTTGGGCAACTGACTCTTGGTTTCTGCTTGGGTCATGATCTCGGGGTCCTGGGATGGAGCCCCTGGGCCGGCTCTGTGGTCAGCTTGGAGTCTGCTTGTCCCTCTCCCTCCCCCTTTGGTCCTCCCCCCACTCATGCTCTCTCTCTCAAATAAATAAATAAAATCTTTTTAAAAAATCCCTATTAATTAGAGGCGCCTGGGTGGCTCAGTCGTTAAGCATCTGCCTTCAGCCCAGGTCATGATCTCAGGGTCCTGGGATCGAGCCCCACGTTGGGCTCCCTGCTCCGCGGGAAACCTGCTTCTCCCTCTCCCACTCTCCCTGCTTGTGTTCCTTCTCTCTCTGTGTCTCTCTCTGTCAAATAAATAAAATCTTTAAAAAATAAATAAATAAATAAATAAAAATCCCTATTAATTAAAGCTTCCAAACACCCATTTTCATTATCCTGTCACTACCTCGACAATTTATTGTCTGTCTAAAATGTATAAAAACTGCCTGCCCTGGTCATTTCTTTGGGTCTTCATTTCAATATTGGGCCTCTGTGCAAGTGTAATAAAATGAGGTGTTTTTTTTCCCTCCTGTTTACCCATCTCATGTAAATTTAATTCTTAGTCCAGCTGAAGACCCTAAGGGTAGAGGGAGAATTTTTCCTTCCCTTCCTTGTGTCTCCTTGCAGAGATAGTCTATGCATTGATAAGCATGTATATGTAATAATTTTTCTTATTTGGACAGATCTGTGTTTTTGTCTGCATCATAGGCCACAACTATCAGAAGACTCTTGCCACGTTGTTAGTTAAAAGCACCCACACAAAAATGTTCTACATCATTAAACCAGGGAAATACAAATTAGAGATACCACTAGAAACCCACCAGAATGATTAAAATCTAAAAGACTGATTTTTTAAGATTTTATTTATTTGACAGAGAGAGAGAGAGCACAAGCAGGAGGAGCGGCAGAGGGAGAGGGAGAAGCAGGCTTCCTGCCCAGCAGGGAGCCCGATGTGGGACTCTATCCCAGGACCCTGGCATCACAACCTGAGCCAAAGGCAGACACTTAACTGACTGAGCCACACACGTGCCCTAAAAGACTATTTAGAAATAAAGACTGATAACACCAAGTATTCATGGGGATACAGTGTGATGGGAATGTGAAATGAGACAATGAATTTGGGAAAAAGTCTCAGTTTCTAGTAAATGAAACACACCTTCTCTATGACCTGGCAATTCTACTTCTGGGTCCTTACCCTCAAAAAAGTGAAAATGCATGTCTAAAAAGACTTGGGGTGCCTGGGTTGCTCAATCAGTTAAATGTCTGATTGTTGATCTCAGCTCAGGTCTTGATCTCAGGGTCCTGAGTTTGGGCCCCACACTGGGCTCTGCGCTGGGCGTGGAGCCTACTTAAAACAACAATAATAAATCGGGGCGCCTGGGTGGCTCAGTCGTTAACGATCTGCCTTCAGTTCAGGTCACGGTCCCAGGGTCCTGGGATCGAGCCCCACACTGGGCTCCCTGCTCCGCGGGAAGCCTGCTTCTCCCTCTCCCACTCCCCCTGCTTGTGTTCCCTCTCTTGCTGTGTCTCTCTCTGTCAAATAAATAAACGAAATCTTAAAACCCTAGGTGTCCATCCACAGGAAATCAATAAATATGATCTATCTTACAATGGATTACCACTTAGTGGTGAAAAGTAACAAGTTTCTGACCTGCACAAAATGAATGAATCCCAAGCATTTTACTGAGGGGAAGAAGTCAGGTACAAAAGAATATAAACAACATGATTCCCGCCCCCACACACCTTTTTTTAAGTAGGCTCCAAGCCCAATGTGGGGCTTGAACTCACGTCCCTGAGATTTAGAGTCGCATACTCTTTCCACCGAGCCAGCCAGGTGCCCCAAGACTATATGATTCCTTTTACATGAAGTTCTAGAACAGGCCACAGGAACCTGTGAGAAAGATCACAACAGAGGTGCCTTTGGGAGTGAGGGTGGAGAGATTTTATATCTTGATGGCATTTTGCATCACAACTGTATATATTTGTCAAAACTCAGTGAATGGTAAACTTAAGATTTGTACATTTTATTGTCTGCAATTTTACTTAAGGGAAAAAAAGGATAATTCATTATATGCATGCCGAAGTGTTTAGGGGTGTACTGATTTCTGCAACTTCTTCTGAAATGCAGCCACAAATTTGATGAATAATTAAATGGATAAATAGATATGTGATTAAGCAAGTATAGGAGAATGCGAATTTTAGCATTTAGATGGATATATGAATGTTCACTGTATATTCCTTTCTACTTTTCTGCACCAAAATTTTTTATCATAAATTTTTCATCATAAAATGTGGCAGGAAAGCAAAGAGAAAAAGAGAAGTACAGGGGAGAAGTGTAACCATTCCCATTTGTTACATCCTTGCTCTGTTAGCAGAGCTGAACCGCTCAAAAACAGCGCGGGTTTGTCTTTCACTGTCCCTGGCTGTCCACACTGGGGGAAGTAGGGAGAAGTGGGCAGGGAAACAGTGTGTGGTTTATGGCCACAGAGTTTCCCTGCTCCGAAGTGGGCTGGTCATAAAACAGTCACCATCCCCAGGGTGGGGGTGGGGGGCCCCTCTCCCCTCTGCTGTGTTGGATCTCTGGTTTCTGCCTTGGCGCTTCTTTTGGTTTATTTCCTCTTAGTGGAGGAATACATGTTCCAGAAGCTTCCTGGGATATGGTGTGTGGGAGATAAAACTTTTTTGAGAACTGACTTGTCTGAAAATGTTCTCATTTTACCCACCCACTTGATCAATAGTTAGGCTGTGAGTGGAAGTCTTGATGGAAAATCGTCTTTGTTCAGCATCTGGAAGGCATATTGCTCCGTTGCTGCAACTGTTGGGAAATCTGACCCATTCTATTTCCTGTTTCCTTACGACTTGTGTTTTCTCTTTGGAAACTCGTAGAATCTTATCTGTTCCCATTGTTCTCAAGTTTTCAGGGTGATGAACTCAAGGGTGGGTCTATTTTCATTCACTGGGCTGGCACTTTCTGTCTCTAAACTAGAGTCCTTCAGGTCTGGGAAATTTCCCTGAATATTTTGTGGATATTTTCCTCCTTTGCTTTGTCTTTGTTCTTTGTTTTCTATGACAGGATATTATTAGGATGGTTGGACCTCCTGAGCTAGTTCCCGAATGTCCCCGCCGTTTCCTACTTTCTGTCTCTCCATGTCTTTTGGGTCCTCTGAGAGATTTTCTCAACTTGGTGTTACAAACTTTCTGTTGAGTTTTTCCTGCTAGTTTGTTTTTCCGGTTTTATTTATTTCTTTATTTTTTAATTTTGGGTTTATAAGTCATCTGAATGTTCCTTTTTTTTTTTTTTCTTAAACAGCACTTCCTTCTTATTCATGGGTGAATTGGCTTTTTTTTTTTTAATCTGAAGATATTGATAGCCTTAAAGAAAAGTTTCTTTCTTCCTGTCCTGTTTTTGTTTCCCCAAATTTATTTATTTTGATTTCTAGCTTCCACTCTGGAAGTTTTCCTCAAATATCTTTTATTTATTTTTTTAAATATATCTTATTTATTTATTTGATAGAGCACACAAGCAGGGGGAGCAGAGAGGGAGAGGGAGAAGCAGGCTCTCCACGGAGCAGGGAGCTCGATCGATGCAGGGCTCAATCCCAGGATCCCTGAATCAGGGCCCAAGCCTGGAGGCAGACGCTCAATCAGCTGAGCCACCCAGGCGCCCCTCCTCAAATATCTTTTAATCCTCCTGGGCAGGAAGGTTGCTCAGAGAAGAGCCCTCCACTCTCCAACCCCCCAACTCTGAAGTAAACTGCCTGCAGGAGCCATGAAGGAGGGGGTTAGAGATTCAGCCCAGGCTACCAAATCCCTTTCTGTTTTGTTTTCCAGGCCCTGTGCCTGGACTCCCCCTGCCTCACTCCCCACCCCCCCCAACCCCATCCAAATACCCTCAGTTTATACACCCTGCAGAGGAGCCTACGGTCTTTTGTAGGGGAAGAGAAGGTGGCTACCTTGCCTAGTGCAAGATTGGAGGCAGTGGAGACTGTCTGTCCACCTCTGTTTATCAACTTTCAGGCCATCTCCTCCACCCTACTCTCCCTCCACCCCAGTTCCTAGCACTTTGATGATCCTCTGGTGTAAATCTGATGTCCATCAATTTTCCCACTGCTGGTCTAAGTGACTAAATCAGTTATAACCAGTCTGTCCCCTCATCCCTACTTCTGACATCTCTTTTCTTCTTCACACTGTTCTAGGATTATGTCTTTTTTTTTTTTTTTAATCTCTTTTCTGAAGTTCTAGTGGGGTTTTGGGTCAAAATTAAATTAGATTCTTGTAATTAATCCATCATGTTAATCTGGAAATGAATAAGATGTTCATTTGCTTATGTAAGCATCTCCCCAACTAGAAAGTAGGTTTCCTGATGGTAGGGATCTGTTTTGCTCATTTCACAACAGAATAACTGATTGACCTTGAATGAAGGACCTCTGTAGGAGATATGATTGTGTTAACCTTAAAAATGAAATGGCCAGGGGACACCTGGCTGGCTCAGTTGGTAGATTATGTGATTCTTGAGCTCAGGGTTGTGAGTTTGAACCCCACATTGGGTGTGGAGATTACTTAAAAATGAAATTTTTAAAACACACACACTCACAATAAAACTGCCAGTTATTTTACCAGTAAAAATGGATTTATTTGGGAACAGCAGAGAATTGCAATTGAGGACACACAGGCTACAGCAAACCACAGGACTGTCCAATACATGAAGGAGAGGAACATTATTTTATGGAGAAGAAGGAGGAAGTTGGAAGGGGTTGTTTGGAGTTAAAGTCCATTGGAAAGAAGCAAGAGTTCAGGGTGATGATGGTTTTCCATTGGCTGAGTTGCAGGGGCCGTTGATTTCTTGTAGGAGATGCAATGTACACCTTTCCCTGTTGGGACCCTTTAGGACTGATTCTTTTCTGTTGAGATTCTTCTGTTAGGTGTCTGTAGTTGACAATTTTTCCTGTTATTGACATTGAGTGATAGGGCTCCCCCTACCAGCCTCCCCTGCTAGCATCTTGAGGCCACTTCAATGAGGCTTCCCTTATTAATTTTCATAATTGCATACATACTGGCCACTTGAGAAATAACCATGTAGCACATGCAGAAACACACATGGTCTAATATTTGCTTATTTAGTTTTAATTTTAGCTTTTCTGGCCCATTTGTTGCCATGGAGAACATTATAAATAGACACTCAAGGTCAAACTTGAAGAAGTTTTAAACTGAGTGTTAAACAAACTCAGTTTTTATTTATTCATTTGTTTTTTTAAAAATAGGCTTCATGTCCAACGTGGGGTTTGAACTCATGACCTTGAGATCAAGAGTTGAACGCTCTACTGACCGAGCCAGCCAGGTGCCCCCTGAAACTCAGTTTCGAATCAGTTTATTTTCATATGTGAGTTGTACCTTTTGTTACTGTATAGTCACGGTCAAATCTCTTGGACAGTGGACTTTCACTTTACCAATCTAGAGAAATGATGATCTGAATGTGGGTTGTGTCGTGTGTTGGCTCAAAAACACATGTCCTATGAGGATAAAGTCCATACTCAAGGCAGCCTATGATTATCTCTTTGGCTTCTAGACCTGGAGCAGCTCAAAGGTGTAGCTCCCTCTGGGTCACATCTGAGGATGGCCCGGAGCCTCTAACTCCCAGGACTTTGTTCTCCCCGTGCAAAACTCTTTTCTTCTCATTCCATCAAGACCCATCAAAAATCCCACCCACTGCCAAGTTTCCATTCTCATCTTCTTGATAAAAGACTTTTTAAATTAGTGTGAGTAGAGTTCTTGCTCCCTGATTGGCACTATATTTGTACCCCACTTACAGCACTGAGAACAGTGGGCCTGGTATCCTGGCAACTATGTCCCTATCTGGTTCATTTACTATCAGTCCATTAGGCAACAGCCATACTCAAACGTTTGTTCCATTGAATTATTGACCTGAGGCCCCACCCTTTTATTTGCTCCTGGTCTAGAAACATGAAGGTAATTATACTGAGTCGTGTAGGTTTGTCATAGATTCACTGGAAATTTTTTTTAAAGATTTTATTTATTTATTTGAGAGAGAGTAGAGCGAGCGAGAGAGAGAGGGAGCACGAGCGGGGGTGGGCGCGGAGGGAGAAGGAGAGGGAAAAGCAGACTCTGTTGAGCAGGAAGCCCGATGTGGGGCTCGATCCCAGGACCCTGGGACCATGACCTGAGCTGAAGGCCGATGCTCAACCGACCATGCCACCCAGGTGCCCCGATTCACTGGAAATTTTTATCAGCAAAGGGGACACTGTGGCTCTATTATCCTTGACCTTTCAACTCCTCTTCGAGGGAGATCTTTATGAACAGAGCAAAAAGGAGATGTCCTTTGCCCTGGGAACATGTTTATTTTAAAATAACTGCAGGACAAAGATGCTTTAAAAACAAAACAAAACCCGTGTAGAGAACGTCTGATTTCAGAACACTGTTAACAGTACTGAGCAACGGAGCAAATCCCAGGAAAAGAACAACTACAAGATGAAAACGTCACTGGAAATCAGCTCCCCGGGAGGGTCTACTCTCAGAGCTGATGGGAGTGGAAACTGGTTACTACCTTACAGGAGGGCAATGCAGCAACAGGTATCAAAGCTTTAAAAGCGCTCACCCCTAGGGCGCCTGGGTGGCTCAGTCAAGCGCCTGCCTTCGGCTCAGGTCATGATCCCAGGGTCCTGGGATCGAGTCCCGCATCGGGCTCCCTGCTCGGCGAGGAGCCTGCTTCTCCCTCTGACCCTCCTCCCTCTCATGTGCTCTCTCTCTCTCTCAAATAAATAAATAAAATCTTGGGCGCCTGGGTGGCTCAGATGGTTAAGCGTCTGCCTTCGGCTCAGGTCATGATCTCAGGGTGCTGGGATCGAGTCCCGCATCGGGCTCCCTGCTCCTTGGGAGCCTGCTTCTCCCTCTGCCTCTCTCTCTCTCTGTCTCTCATGAATAAATAAATAAAAATCTTAAAAAATAAATAAATAAATAAATAAATAAATAAATAAAATCTTTAAAAATAATAATAATAATAAAAAAAAGTAAGAAACAACCAAGAGGGACATCTGGCTGGCTCAGTCCGTGCAGCATGTGACTCCTGATCTCAGGGTTGTGAGTTCAAGCCCCAGGGTAGGCATGGAGCCCACTTAAAAAAACAAAAAACAAACAAAAAACAAAACTGACAGAAAATACACCAAAATATTGGCACCTTACTGGTCTGCTGACAGAACGTCATCTCCAGAACTTGGTACAAAGCGTAGGCCTAGTAAATGCTCAACGCACCGGAAACAGAAAACGCAGAGGTAAGGGAAGAAATTTCAACCCATTTTTGGCCTAATGAACAGAAGTTATCTTCGAAAAGTGGTACAGCGTGGGGTATTTCCTTCAGAGTTTCAGGTTCCGAATTTTCTGGAAGAATCTCGTCTCCTGTCTCAGAAGAAGGCTAGTCTTAGGCCCTTCGCCAGGCGGCACAAAGATGGCGGCCGGCCCGCCCCCGCGCCCTCCCTCCCCCGAGCCGAGCGCTCCCGAGCGCTCCCGAGCGTCCCCGAAGCCGGCAGGAAGCCCGGGAGCCGCGCGGGCAGGAGCGGCCCCGCCCCGGAGCCTGGGAGCGGCGCGCCGGCGTGGGGGAGGGGAGACCGGATGTGAGTGGAGCGGCCATTTCCTGTTTCTCCGCAGTTTTCCCTCAGCTTTGGGTGGTGGCCGCTTCTGGGCTCCGGCTTCCCGTCGGCGGAGGGCTAGGCGGCGTGGACAGCGGCCCCGGCACCCCGCGCCCTGCCGCCCGCAGCCGCGCGCCCGCCCGTCCGCCGCGCCCCGAGTTCGCCGCTTTTCGCGTCAGCGCCCGGCCGCCGCCGCGGCCCAGCGAGCGGCCCAAATGCAGGCCATCAAGTGTGTGGTGGTGGGAGACGGGTGAGTGCGCGGGCCGGGGCCGGGGCCGGGGCGGGGGCCGGGAGCCGGGGCGGGCTCGCGCGGGCCGGCAGCCGGCCCCTCAGCGGCGCGGGGCGCGGGCCGCCCCTCACTCCCTCCGGGACCGGACGGCACGGGCCTCGTTCCGGCTTTTTTTTTTTTTTTTCTTTTTTTAAATTTTGGGTTGGGCAGGGAGTCGCCGACCGGCGGCCGAAGGGAAAAGTGAACTCCACCCTCCCGCCTTCTTTCGGGCCGGCGGCGCGCCGGGCGGGACCCCCCAGCCGCGCCGCCACCCTCGCTCGTCGGCCCCTACATCGGTGGGCTTGGAGTTGCCTTTCGTAAAAAAAGGACCCTTTCTGGGCTTTTACTTCAACCTCTCGAGCCCGGTGAGGAGCTTCCGTGTGTCCCGGCGGTCGGGTCGATAGGACTTGACGAATATTTGTCTGAGCTGGTTTGGTGACCCCTAAACTGATTAACCACGGGGTCTCTTCCGCTGTATTTCGCCGCTTAAAAAAATTTTTTTTTGGGTGGGGATGTGATAATTTTTGCTCTTTCCGTGGAGAAACTTTTGAGATCCTGGCTGCGAGGAGCTGGGTGTGATTAAGACGGTTCTTTTCTCTGAAAGTGGTGTGGTCATAAAAAAAAAAAAAAAGAAATTGGCTTTCGCTTCTTGCATTAGGTATGGGATGTAGCAGAACAGGCTCCCTGAGCGGAGCTGCCCTGTGACTCAAGGCATTTCTTTTCATTACTGTCTGTGGTGGTTACAGGCCCTAGAGGAAGACAAGACTTGGCTTATGCAGTTTTTTTTCTCCCATAGAAACAAGAATCTCAGTGTAATCCGAGCAAAATTGTGTGTCTCCGCAGTGCTCGAGTAGTGTTGAGTGTTAACAAGGAAGCTCCAAGAATTACTATCCGTTTCATCAAACTCAGGATGCAGTTGGTACATTTTTCAGGTCCCGTAAAGTCGAAGGAAGAGTTCTGGCATCGCTCTTCCTTTTGATTAATATTCCCCAAACTTGTCATTAGAACTGATGTGGCTTTTATGCCTCCCAAGTTGTGAATTAGCTTGTTGAGATGGTCGTACATTAGACATTCAGAATTGTTTCTGCAGCTAATTCAGATGCAAGGACAGTTGAACTGATTTTTAAAAGATGCCCATCTGTGTGATCTGTCAGGATCAGCGTGTGAAACATTAACACTTAATGGTTGTGTGTGTATAGTTAAAAATTAAAACTTCACCTATTTAGGAGTAATGTATTTTTTTTTTGGTTTTTTTTTTTCCCCCTCCCCCGTTTTTTTTTAAACCCTTCAAAAGAAAGCTTTACTTTCGTTTGGGGCAAAAAAAATATTCAGCTAATTAGTTTAGTAGGGAAATCAGTAAATTGGTTAAACGAAGTTTGATCCTTTTGTGTAATGAATTAACTAAACCTGTATCACATTGTTTTAGGAACACTTTAACTGAATTTACTTTAAAAATTAAAAATGCTTAAGAGTATGAAATAATACTATTTTTTTTTTAGTCAAACTGCTGATAGTTCAGTATCTAACTGTAGTATGTAATATTCTTAATTGAAAATTTCTGAAACTAAAGCGCAGCAGATCTATTTAATGCTTATAGATTATGGACCTCTACTATTTGTATTAGCTTGTTTATCTAGTTACCTACTTGTTGAATGCCTACTGTGGGATCGGGATCCCTCCTTCAAATCCCCACCCCACTGCCTGGGGGGAAACCCTGGGCAAATCACTCATCCCCCAGGACAGGGGCCTCAAATTGAAGTTGTGAGGATTAAACAAGATGCTGGATACTAACTGCCTCACAGGTGGTTGGCCCCAGCTGAGTAAGTGCCTACAGCCAGTCATACTGTCGCTGTTTCTCTTACTCTCAGGCGCTGCTGGGCTCTGTGAGGGGAGTGCAAGGCATAAAACACAATTCTTGGCTTTCAGTTTTCAGCCTTTTTTGTACTGGATTTGACATTGATGTAGACTGGGGCTAAGCCCTGTTAGAAGTGGAATAAACAATTTAAGCTCTATTTATTTTTTAAGTATTTTTCGTTTATTTAAGTAATCTCTACACCCAACATGGGGCTCAAACTCATGACCCTGAGAT
This sequence comes from Mirounga angustirostris, assembly GCF_029215605.1. Taxonomy (NCBI): domain Eukaryota; kingdom Metazoa; phylum Chordata; class Mammalia; order Carnivora; family Phocidae; genus Mirounga; species Mirounga angustirostris. The sequence goes on from NW_026991713.1 coordinate 175,657,860, forward strand.
CAAGAGTTGCATGTTCCTCTCACTGAGCCAGCCAGGTACGCCCTCTATTACTTTCTTTTTTTAATTTTAATTTTATTTTTTTAAGTAGGCTCCATGGCCAACGTGGGGCTTGAATTCGTGACCCTGAGATCAAGACCTGAGCTGAAATCCAAGAGTCGGATGCTTAACCGACCAAGCCACCCAGGCGCCCCCTCTATTACTTTAAATAAGGGACTACGTATAGCAAACATTACTTCAGTGAAAATTTTAGATACATAATATTCCATACCAAAAATATTCTTCTGCTTTTACCCAAACAAAGCATGCCTGATGATATAACTGGAACGTTCTTTTATTCAAAAATTGTTAAAGCTGTAAATGTGGCTCTAAATTTTGTGGGGCAAAGAACTCAATGCTATGGAATTTGAGGCAATTAAGGGCAGTTTAAGCAATAAAGGCAAATTGATTGAAGTTGCACAAATTGCAAGCTCCCTTATCTAAAATATATTCTTGGAAAGTGCGGTTAAAAGCTACGTTATAACCATATTATAAGTAGGATCAATTAGCCTATATTCTTTTTATGGATTTTTTCCTATATAGCAATTCAGTTGCCATTGAGTATAAAATATGAAATGAAATTTTGATATTTTTTAATTCTGCAAATCCTTCTGTTGGTCCTAATTCTTTTAGTCCTTCCTGAACACAGGGTCTGTCACTTTTATTTGGGGGATCTCTGCCCCCAAGAATTTCTCCCAGCTTTATTTAGGTAAGACAGCATCTCACATTCAGATATTTCTTTTTTTTTTTAATTTTTATTTATTTATTTATTTGAGAGAGAGAATGAGAGAGAGAGCACATGAGAGGGGGGAGGGTCAGAGGGAGAAGCAGACTCCCTGCCAAGCAGGGAGCCCAATGCGGGACTCGATCCCGGGACTCCAGGATCATGACCTGAGCCGAAGGCAGTCGCTCAACCAACTGAGCCACCCAGGCGCCCTCACATTCAGATATTTCTAAACCATTTTTAATAGTGTTGTTTTGACTTTGGTTGACCAGAAGGCTGGGAGTGAGTGACTTGAGCCCTCCTACATTCACTCCAGCTTGGACTAGTGGTCTCTTCAGCCCAATGTTTAATTTAGACATTGCTGTCCAGGAATTTTTTTAGTTGAGTGTGAAAAATACCTTCCATGATGATGTCATCTTTTTAGGAATGTACACCACTTACTCCCCACTCACTTCCATTGAATAATCACTGAAGGTATGATCCATGAATTTAAGTGCTTCATGAAATGTCTTTGTGTATTTTTGTCTTGAGGCATGGGGTTCCATATTTTTGACCTGTTGTAAAGGAGTTTGAATTCTGCACTGGCTTCTAAATTTGGGTTTGTTATTTGACTCTGATCTTGGTGGTTAAAATTATACTTACTTTTTTTTTTTTAACTTTAAAATGATAATCCCAGTAAAAGTGTGAGGTTGGGTTCAGTAGAGGAGTATCAGTAATTTTTAGAAATCTTAAAGCAGGGGCCCCTGGGTGGCTCAGTCGTTAAGCGTCTGCCTTCGGCTCAGGTCATGATCCCAGAGTCCTGGGATCAAGCCCCACATCAGGCTCCCTGCTCGGCGGGAGGCCTGCTTCTCCCTCTCCCCCTGCTTGTGTTCCCTCTCTCGCTGTGTCTCTCTCTGTCAAATAAATAAATAAAATCTTTAAAAAAAAAAAAAAATCTTAAAGCCACTTTTTATAATCTTTTGCATTAATCATCGAATGTATTAGTACTTACTACTTTTTCACCTCAGCATCACCCACCAGGTAGTTTTTGTCATTTTAGTCTTACTAAAAAGGAGATGTTTTATCAGGAATCCTGCTACCAAGGCAGTTACCACATGTCATCAGAGGAATATTTTTCCTGCCACATCTTCATATGAAAAGTGTCACACATACAGAAAAGTTGAAAGAGTTGTGCAGTGAACACCTTCCACTTAGATTTTGTAATCAATATTTTGCTCTATTTCCATATCCCATATCTTCCCATTATCAGGGCTTTTTTTTTTTTTTTTTTAAGATTTTATTCATTTGAGGGGCACCTGGGTGGCTCAGTTGTTAAGCGTCTGCCTTCGGCTCAGGTCATGGTCCCAGGGTCCTGGGATCGAGCCCCGCATGGAGCTCCCTGCTCTGTGGGAAGCCTGCTTCTTCCTCTCCCACTCCCCCTGCTTGTGTTCCCTCTCTCACTGTCTCTCTCAAATCTTAAAAAAAAAAAAAAAAAAAAAAAGATTTTATTTATTTGACAGAGAAAGGGAGAGCACATATAGGGGGAGTGGCAGACAGGGAGAGGGAGAAGCAGACTCCCCGCTGAGCAAGGAGCCACGCAGGGCTCAATCCCAGAACTCTGGGATCATGACCTGAGCTGAAGGCAGACGCTTAACCGACTGAGCCACCCAGGTGCCCCTATCGGAATATTTTAACAGGATTTTATTTTTTTATTTTTTAAATATTTTATTTATTTGACAGAGAGATACCGAGAGCAGGAACACAAGCAGGGGAAGTGGGAGAGGGAGAAGCAGGCCTCCCGCTGAGCAGGGAGCCCCATGCGGGACTTGATCCCGGAACTCCGGGATCATGACCTGAGCCACCCAGGTGCCCAAGAGGATTTGATTTTGAGGGAGAATGAGAGTGATAAGTAGTTAGATAAAAATTCTTGTTTTTGAACTCTGTATCTTCTGCACGTCCGAATATCAAGTACTCCAGGGTTAGGCTTGGTGGTTCTAGAAGGCAGGGGTCTATAGACTAAAGGCTACTTCAGAATTGAACTCTTAGAGGTAGCATCTTCAGCTCTGGGGGTTTTTGAAACTACATGGGTTTTTTAATTTTTTTGAAGCCTACAATGGTGATAATAGTTTTCTGTAAGTTGGTTGTGGTGTCCCTTGTTAGTGACAGAATATCAGAATTTCAGATTAGAATTTGTGGTTTTGTAGCACTAAACTACTCTCTTCATGCATTTTCTTTCTTTTTAAGATTTTATTTATTTGACAGAGACACAGCGAGAGAGGGAACACAAGCAGGGAGAGTGGGAGAGGGAGAAGCAGGCTTCCCGCCGAGCAGGGAGCCCGATGCGGGGCTCGATCCCAGGACCCCGGGACCATGACCCGAGCCGAAGGCAGACGCTTAATGACTGAGCCACCCAGGCGCCCCTCTTCATGCATTTTCTGAATTTATTCTCTGCATGGTTATGCATTTACTGAAGGCCTACTGTTGGAGAGTTCCCAAACCCCATTTCACAGGGTAAATTGAGGACTTTCATTCAGGGTCTTTCATTTATGCAGTAAACATAAATACATATTTAATACATGTAATTCACATTTCACTACATTCTGTTCATCTTTAAGATCTAGGTACTTTTAAAAAAAGATTTATTTATTTTAGGGTGAGAGGCAGAGAGTGAGAGCAAGGGCAGGAGTGGGGGTAGGGGAAGAGGGAGAAGAGATGGAATCTCCAGCAGACCACCCGCTGAGCCTGGACCCTGAGGTCATGACCTGAGCTGAAACCAAGAGTTGAATGCTAAACCATCTAGCCACCCAGGTGCCCCAAGATCTAGGTACTTTTAGACAGCAGTACAGGCTCCTTATTTTCTCCTGAGCCGAAGGCAGACGCTTAATGAGACGCTTATTTTCTCTGGTCTTCCAGTCCTATTAAGATTAGTGTAGCTTTTAAATTTTATTTTATTTTTTAAAACGATTTTATTTTAGAGGTAGAGCAAGTGAGAGGGAGAGGGTCTCAAGCAGACTCCTGCTCTTAGTGCGGAGCCTGACATGGGGCTCCCTCTCATGATCCTGAGATCGTGACCTGAGCTGAAACCAAGCGTTGGAGCCGCCCAGGTGCCCCCCAATATATCTTTTTTTAAGTAAGGCAATGCAGAAAGTTCTTATTTTTTAACTTCCTGTACTGTATCCCTTCCCTTTTTGGGGATGGGGTGGGGTAAAAAAAATTTTTTTTTTAAGATTTTATTTATTTATTTGACAGAGAGACAGCGAGAGAGGGAACACAAGTGAGGGGGAGTGGGAGAGGGAGAAGCAGGCTTCCCGTGGAGCAAGGAGCCCGATGTGGGACTCTATCCCAGGACCCCAGGATCATGACCTGGGCCGAAGGCAGACGCTTAACGACTGAGCCATCCAGGCGCCCCTAAAGATTTTATTTTTAAGTAATCTCTCTACCCAGCTTAGGCTCAAACTGACACCCCTGAGATCAAGAGTCAAATCAGCCAGGCACCCCTCCTTTACTTTTCTAACATGAGGAAGTTGCCAGTGTTTCCAGATTTATTGATTGTATGTGTTTTTTTTTTTTTTTTTTAAGATTTTATTTATTTGACAGAGAGAGACACAGTGAGAGAGGGAACACAAGCAGGGGGAGTGGGAGAGGGAGAAGCAGGCTTCTCACAGAGCAGGGAGCCCAATGCAGGACTCGATCCCAGGACCCTGGAACCATGACCTGAGCCGAAGGCAGACGCTTAATGACTGAGCCACCCAGGCGCCCTATTGTATGTGCTTTTTAAGTTTTGGTTTATAGATTTTGGTAATATTGAGATGTACCCCCCAAATTTTAAAAGTTTCCTTAAAGTTCTAATGGAAAAACAAAGAACATAATAGCAACACAGGGGCGCCTGGGTGGCTCAGTTGGTTAAGCGACTGCCTTCGGCTCAGGTCATGATCCTGGAGTCCCGGGATCGAGTTCCGCATCGGACTCCCTGCTCTGCAGGGAGTCTGCTTCTCCCTCTGGCCCTCCCCCCTCTCATGTGCTCTCTCTCTCTCTCTCATTCTCTGTGTCTCAAATAAATAAATAAAATCTTAAAAAAAAAAAAATAGCAACACAAGTTATTGGCTTTAATCTTGGTTATTTCTACAAGATAGAGCAGGACAGGCACAGATAGGCTAAAAAAAAATGTGCTCATGTGAACTTTCTTCCAGTAGACTCATGTTTATTTTTTAATGTTGTGGCAGCTTTCAAAGATTTTTAAGAAGAGGTTGAACTGAGCAGGTAAGTATATATAAAGTTGGAAACTCCAAAGCAGATAGCAACTTCCAGCGATTCTGCTGCAGCCTCAGGCAAGGCTGTGACCAAACGTGACTTCCATTCTCCGTGTGAGGAGCTCTGACTGCCTGAGCCTGTGTTGACTTTGGCCTCTAGAGCTTGTTTGTGGAGTGTGTTTAAAAGGAGTGAATAAGTAACACTAATGGGAGGTGAATAACCGTTTCCTTTTTCTTTTTATCTTTTCTTAAAAACTAAGTAAATATTTAAATCAAAGGTTGGACATGTACTTAATTAAAAAGACAGAATTTTGGGGCATCTGGGTGGCTCCGTCGGTGAAGCATCAGACTCTTGATCTCAGGGTCATTAGTTCAAGCCCCACATTGGGCTTCATACTGGATGTGGAGCCTGCTTAAAAAAGAAATAAAAGGTCAGAATTTTATAATTTAATAATTTCTTACAGAACTTAGCTTTATAGCAAATACTGTAATGATTGTTAAAAAAAAAATTCCAGTCAATATCAGGTTATGCCAGTACCTTGAATTCCTTTACAGTTAAACCTTTCAAAAGATGATGCCTCAGCTAAAGGTGAAGTTTCAGGAAAAAAATTTTAGAGCATTTAAAACAGAGTTGGTCGTATTTTTAAGTAATGGCTTTGTTCTTCATACATATGGAAGAGATTTAGGGAAGTGCTACTCTGACATTTTAACATAACCATTAAAACCTTCATAGCTGCTTGTTCTTGACATTAAGAGGCAGTAAGTAGTAACATTTTTACACAACATCTGTAATTTTGAAGAGGTTCACTGATGATGGCCTTAGACTCCACTCTCCTCCCTCAGCTACCACATCCAACCTATGGCTGAGCTGTCTTGTTCTGCCTTGTGCCTAGGAAGCTCTTGAAATGGCCCACATCTCTTCACCGTGAAGCCCCCTCGTTGGTTCACACCACTCTTGTTTTCCTGCCTCCAGTCCCAGCTTCCTTCCTCTGTCCTCTTTCCCCACTGCAGTCAGAGGCTGCTTCTAAAAATGCAAATTTAGTGGTTTCTCGGCAACTAAAAATTTTCTGGGACTTCCCAAGTAGGATCAAGTCCCATACCCTTAGCAAGAAGAGATGACGATTTCCTCATATTTTCCTTTGCTGCTTCCCCCTTACTTCTTTGTTCTTCAGGTATACTGGGCTTCCCCATAAATGCTGTTGCTTTTGCCTGGAATGTTCCTTCTGTCACGGCCCCACGCCTCTAAGTTTCTGTATACATTGCAGCCTCCTCTGTGGGCCTCCCAAGACTAGGTTAGATCCCTTTGCCGTACATTTCCAGAGCATCTTTTTTTTTTTTTTTTTAATTTTATTTATTCATTCATTCATTCATTCATTTATGAATGAGAGCACGAGAGAGAACGAGAGCGCACCAGGAGAAGCAGCCTCTCAGCTGAGCAGGCAGCCTGACGTGAGGCTTGATCCTGGGACTCCAGGATCATGACCTGAGTCAAAGGCAGCCGCTTAACTGACCTGAGCCACCCAGGTGCCCCTCCAGAGCATCTTTAATACACTTATCACACCTATAATTTTATGTAATGACAGCATTCTTCATTTTTTACTTTAATAACCTCACAGATTCCATGAGGTCTTGTTCATTGCAGTATCTTCAGCACCTACTGTTCTTCCTTGCATAGCATACACGTTGTTGGTATAGATTGAATTAGAATTAATGCCTTCAGTAGTTTTGTGATGGAGTTGGTACTCTTGCATCCATTTTACAGTTGAGAAAACTGAGGCATAAGGAAGTTGAAACCTACTAACAATTCCAGCCAATAAGTGATAAAGAGCTGGCTCTGGGTCTCAAATCCAGGGTAACGACTGCAGATCTCAGCCTCCTGCTCACACAGGTTTGACATTGTAAGCTTTTAACAAAATGTGTGGCCAGTGAGTCATTTTGTTTAGAAAGCCTTTAGGAGTTGGAAGCAACTTCCTGATGATGTAATGTTTGACTCCGTGAGGTCTTTGGGGGTGGGGGAGTTCCAACTTTTAAGCCCTTAATAATGTTGTGAGTAAAACGAGTATTGGCAAGACTGGATGGGCCTGTAATCTGTTCTAGCTGAGAGGTTTTTGCCTTCAGCTAAGAGTGCTACAAAGATAGAAAAGCACTTAACTTCTTTATGGTGAATCCTAATTCCTGGTAGTTGAGATTGAACAACAAAATCTTACAGCTCAGAACTTCATTGTGTGATAGACATGACCTTGGTAAGGCAAGAGAAGACAGCGGGAGATGGGCTCCTTTAGGGAGAGCATTTAGTGAATCCTTAAGCCAGGGACACAGGCTTTCAGAAGCCCTTGAAGTCACCGTAAGAATGTAAAATTTGGAAACCATTTTTTGGCTAAGGGTGCAATGATCTTAATTTGTAGGGGACATTCTCATGAAAAAACATTTCAAGCAGCTGGGAGACTTTGAACCACCACTCTGATCTCTGCCTGATGGTACACTGTACCCACCACCAGTTGTGCAGGAGGCCCTTCTGTCTCTGGAGGATTTCTACATGATTCTTTTTTACTTTCTCCTCTTTGCAGCTGCTTGGAAGTTTATGCCAGCATCCCTGAGCCATTAATTAATATGTCTGGAATATATTGTGTTAGTTGCTCTAAAAGCTTATGGTGATATGTGAGGATGGGGGCTGGGGAGGTGGCAGATGAATACAGATGAATTAAAGTGAGTTCTGTGTGGCTCTTTGTGGTTCACAGTTGTGTGTGTGGTTAGTGACTAAGCACTCTATTAAGAGAACAGTCATTACTGATGCCAGAGGGAAGGCTTTAAAAGGTGGTGGGTTTGAGCTACCACTCTGAGGCAGCAAAATATATTACCTAGCAACCAAGTGGAAGTTGTAGAGGAAGGCTGTGTTCCAAAATGATTTGAGGATAGAATTGAAGATTCTTGGATGAAAGACTGGTACAGATGTTCACAGAAGAGACTTTCAATTTAAAAATCTTGTTCCTGTTCAACCTGGCTTATTAAACAGCTGTTTCTGACCATGAATGCTAATGCTGTACACCTAAACAGAACATGAAGGCTCCTTTTTGAGAAATTCGACTGTGCTTACTATACATTTCAGGATAAAAATGTGTAGTGTTAACTAAAAGATTATAGAAACTATTCAGTGCTAAGTACTTGGTGTATACTCCTTGATTTTTCTAGAAATTTAACAGAATAATGAAAGGATTACGTTCATGTTGACAAAGCAACTTACACCATTTTTTTTTCTCTCTCTTTAGAGCTGTAGGTAAAACTTGCCTACTGATCAGTTACACAACCAATGCATTTCCTGGAGAGTACATCCCCACTGTGTAAGTATCCAGTTAAACTGGGAATTAACTTGTTTGTGATTTTTTGTTTGTTTGTTTGTTTTTTACCTTTGACCATTGTTTTTGCTATAAAGGCATTCTTAATTTGCACATGAACAGATCTAATTAATTTTCTGTCCAAACATTCACCAAAGTCTAATTATAAGGTATTTGTTTGAGCTTTTTAAAAATAATCTAATGTAAAGTTTCTACATTGTGACGAAACACAGCTTTCCTAATTGGTTTTTAGACATTCAGGAAACAAAGTTAACTAACTGAAGTATGAAGACTGGATAATATAAGAGTTTCAGATAAATTTGGCGCTCTGGGTTCTGTGTGTGAAGGATCAAAGAACTGGAACATGAAATATGCTGTTACATTGTAATTGGCCTTTTCTGGCAAGGAATCTGATGGTTGCATGTCACTGTTGAGTTATCAGGCGGTCAAAATGAAACCAGGGTGTGTGTTGGGGGCAGTTATGGGAGGACAGAATTGGCTACTGAGCTGCTTAAACCCTCTTGGCAGCAGAATTGAGTGGAGATGGAAAAGTGCTTTCCTTTCTTTCTTTCTTTCTTTTTTTTAAGATTTTATTTATTTATCTGAGAGAGAGAATGGGAGACAGAGAGCATGAGAGGGGAAGGGTCAGAGGGAGAAGCAGACCCCCCACCGAGCAGGGAGCCCGATGTAGGACTCGATCCCGGGACTCCAGGATCATGACCTGAGCCGAAGGCAGTCGCTTAACCAACTGAGCCACCCAGGCACCCCGGAAAAGTGCTGTTCTGATGATGGGCTTACTAGGGAGCCCCATGTAGCCGAGCCTCGTAACGTATCGCCCTGCAGCCATGGTGTCAGCTCTGTCCTGACGGCTGCCATGGTGGAGGAGAGGAAACAGCACGGGTCCCACCTGTGCTGACCTCGTCAAGCATAGCACTGTATGCTGCAGAGGTGTCCACAGTTCTGTAGAAGTGGGATCATACTGTCCGTGTTCTGGTTTTATGGTGGGGACTTTCCTAATCTACACATAGGTAGAGCTAAATTGTTGTCAGTTGTCAGTGACTTTGAACTACAATACCTGATAACACCACTGGTCGTTAGGTCTTTTTTTTTTTTTTTCCATGTGTTAGAAACATCATTGCACATGTCTTTGTGCACATGTGATTGATTTTTAGAAGTGGAAGTGTGCTGAGTCAACAGGGAATGGATATTTAAATTTTTGATAGATACTACCCAATTGCTGCCAAAAAGGCTGTCACTTGGACCAGCTGGGACTGAAGTGGCCCCCTCAACTTGGACCGTGGGCAGCAGGCGTTGAAAAAAGTTACCTTCTCATTTGCATTTCTGATCACCAGTGAGGTTAAGGTTCCATGAATGTTCACTGTCCATTTGCAGTCTTCTGTGAATGGCCTGTGGAAATCCTTTGCTTGTTTTTCTACTGAAATTTTTTCTTACTGGTGGGACTTTTGTACATAAGGAGTATTAACCCCTTTGTCTCATTTGTCTGTGAACTCTGTTATATGGGGTCTTTTGCCATAAAGAAGTTTGGCATTTTTATGTAAATATACCACTCCACCTTCATGGAGTTTTATGTCTTACTTAGGAAGACCATTCCTACTTCAGTGATACAAAAATATCCTCTAGTAGGTTTTCTAGATTTTTTGTGGCTAAAGTTTAAATTTGTTTAGAATTTTTTTTTTTTTTTTTTTTTTGGTATAGTAGGAGGCAGGCATCTGATTCTTTTTTCCAAGATGGAAAAACATGATACTGTTTACTGAATAATTTTTCCTTTTCTCATGGAAGCAGATTTGCAATACATGAGGCTTTTTCTTTATGAAATCTGGTTGTCATTCCGTTCTGTAAGCTACATTGCAGGCTTACTCAGACCTTCATTTTGCTGTTGCAATGTAGCAAGACCCTAAGTTTTAGTGTTGAGAGCATGTGAAAATGAATTCTGAATTTTATCTTACAGGCCGATGTATTGTGTCCTGTTTGGTACTTGCCCAGGTTTGAATTGCAATGCCAGATTTTCGTTTTAATGAAGTACTTGGTGGTACTTTAATGATTTTTTTTTTTTTTTAATTTTATTTATTTGAGAGAGCATGACCGAGTGCATGAGTCAGGGGTAGGGGCAGAGGGAGAAGCAGATTCCCCGCTGATCAGAAAGTCCAACTCTGGGCTCAGTCCCAGGACCCTGGGATCATGACATGAGCCCAAGGCAGACACTTAACCAACTGAGCAGCCAGCACCCCCGCCTTTTTTTAATGTCCACCTTATTTTCTGCCCGTCAGACAGGCTTTTCTGGACTGTCTCTTTTTATCAGTAACTACTTTTTGTGTAGCAACTTCATGTTAATTTATGTGTGTAATTTGGTACACTCACTCTGGAAACGTTACACTATAGCTTTTCAAATCAGGTTTGCTTTGTGTTACCATGTCCCTTTGGTTGCAGGCCTGGATGACCAGGGCTTGATTAATTTCACCCTATACTCAGTGCGGGTGTTCTGGAACACTTCGGTGTGGCTCTGTGGTATGCCACCTTGTTGAAGATGAGTCTGATATGTACACAAAAAAGTCAACAGTGAGGTTTGAAAGAGGGACTAATTTTATACTTCATTTCTTCCTGGGGAGAAAAATTATTTTCTTTCTTTTTTAAATTGATTAATTATGTATTTATTTTTATTGGACAGAGAGCATAAGCAGGGGAAGGGGCCGAGAGAGAAGCAGACTCCCCACTGAGCAGGGAGCCTGATGCAGGGCTCCATCCCAGGACCTGGCGATCGTGACCTGAGCCAAAGGCAGACACTTAACCAGTTTAAATTTATTTGTTTATTTATTTGAAAGATTTATTCATTTGACAGAGAGAGACAGCGAGAGAGGGAACACAAGCAGGGGGAGTGGGAGAGGGAGAAGCAGGCTTCCCGCCGAGCAGGGAGCCCCATGCAGGGCTCGATCCCAGAACCCTGGGATCATGACCTGAGCTGAAGACAGACGCTTAACGACTGAGCCGCCCAGGCACCCCCCAGTTTAAATTTAAATAAGCCCAAACTGAGCCACTCAGGTGCCCCATGGGAGAAAAAGCTTAATGTTCTCTTTATTAAAAGCGAAGGTTTTCGGGCGCCTGGGTGGCTCAGTTGGTTAAGCGACTGCCTTCGGCTCAGGTCATGATCCTGGAGTCCCGGGATCGAGTCCCGCATCGGGCTCCCTGCTCGGCGGGGAGTCTGCCTCTCTCTCCGACCCTCCCCCCTCTCATGCTATCTCATTCTCTCTCTCAAATAAATAAATAAAATCTTTATTCTTTTTTTTTTTTTTTTAAGATTTTATTTATTTATTTGAGAGAATGAGAGAGAGAGAGAGAGCATGAGAGGGTGAGGGTCAGAGGGAGAAGCAGACTCCCCGCCGAGCAGGGAGCCCGATGCGGGACTCGATCCCGGGACTCCAGGATCATGACCTGAGCCGAAGGCAGTCGCTTAACCAACTGAGCCACCCAGGCGCCCTAAATAAAATCTTAAAAAAAAAAAAAAAAAAAAAAAGCGAAGGTTTTCTATTGCTGACAGTAATTTGTTTCAGTTAAATGGAATAGCTTGTCCTTTGTTTCTCAGGCATGTTTCTTCAGGTGCATGTTTTTCTCCTTACACTGCAGCCGGTTTTCCCTCCACTTCTTAGCTACTCAGGCTCCTCATGCCTGCGTGCTGGTGCATCTGCTGCCCTGGAAGCCTCCAGGCTACTCCTAGCCTTGGCACACCTCTGGGACCCTCGCCACAACAGTAACTCAAGCCCCCAGTCTGTGCTTAATGTTCTGGAGCTGCGGACTGACTGTGTTTTCTCCACTCTACAGCTTTGACAACTACTCTGCCAATGTTATGGTAGATGGAAAACCGGTGAATCTGGGCTTATGGGATACAGCTGGACAAGAAGATTATGACCGATTACGTCCCTTATCCTATCCGCAAACAGTAAGGATCATGACTGATTTTTAACGTGTCCTTCGGAATATATTATTTTGACTGTGTAATTGGGTATCGCTTATGGGTTTGCTTATTACACAGTTGGCACTTGAACACACAGGTTTGATCTGCAGAGGTCCACTTAGACCAGGACTTTTTTCCATAAATACATTACAGTACTGTAAGTATATTTCCTCTTCAAAATTTTCTTAGTAACATTTTTTCTGGCTTACTTTAGTATAAGAATGCAGTGTATTTTACACATAACATACAGAATATATATTAATGGACTGGTCATGTCATCGGTAAGGCTTCCAGTCAACAACAAGCTGTTTATTAAAAGTTTTCAGGGAATCAGAGTAATACATGGAGTTTGGACTGCATTGGGCGGCGGGGGGCAGTGGCCCTACCCTCCTGCATTGTTCAAGGGCATAAGTAGTAGCAAGGTTAAGTTCAATAGTGAATGTCCTCGTAAATGCGGACCAAGGATTTGTTTCCTTTTTTTTTTTGGTAGCATTACCAGTTACTGATTGTGGTGCTATGCATTTTACATGTTTCGTTTCAGGACAGCCATATGAAATAGGTACTGTTTTATTCTTGCAAACCAGTTTCAGCAGTAATTAGTTTCAAGGTCAGTTTGCTTTGTAACAGTTTTGGTACCATAGAGTCAAATTAAACAGTTAAGATTAAGGTTCTTAAAAATCAAGTTAATGACTTGTTTTTGGGTTTAGTATTATTTTTCTATAAAACATGCTCATCTTTTATGGCTTTAGTACCTAAATCTCAGTGTAGATTCAGGTTTCAGTTTTGTAAAAATATGTCCACTGTGTCCAGTCAGAAAAACTTCTAGATTAGTTTTGCTTCCATTTTAGACAATTAAATGATGTATATACAAAGCGAATCAGATCAATAGCTGGTGAAAATATGCTGAGAAGCCCTTTTCTTGAAATAAGTAATTGTCTTATTTGTACCATTTGCTTATCTTGTTACATGTTTGTTCATCATTTTAAAAGTATTTTAAAGACTTTTAAAGAGACTCAGGTGACTCACTGGTCAAAGGAATACACACCAGGGGCAGTGGCGCAAACTCCTCGGGTTGAAATCCTGTGCTCGCTCTTCCTAGCTCTGTGACCCTGACAGGTTTCTTCACGGTTCTAGTCATGACCTGTTTCCTCATAGGATTAGATGAGCAATCTGTATAAAGCACACAGAACAGTCCAGGCACATCACAGACACTCCAGTGTAGCTGCTGTGAAGATTCACAGATCTGGAGAGCTCTTCAAGTCAGAGCTGACTGGGCCCAAATGAATGGAAGTTGCTGTACATGCTCTCAGCAAGCCGGGATGACCAGAGAGTCAGGGTCAAGGAGACATCCTGGAGAAGGCAGGTGTTGACCCTTGGATGGATTTGACATTACGGTCGGGGTGGGGGGTAGTGTGGGGGGGGCGTAGTGTGGGTGAAAATAACCAATCATTTCCAGTCTATCTAAATCTTGGGTTTTTTTATTATTATTTTTTTTAAAGATTTCATTTATTTATTTGACAGAGACAGCGAGAGAGGGAATACAAGCAGGGGGAGGGGGAGCGGGAGAGGGAGAAGCAGGCCTCCTGCTGAGCAGGGAGCCCAATGCAGGGCTCCATCCCAGGACCCTGGGATCATGACCTGAGCCGAAGGCAGACGCTTAACGACTGAGCCACCCAGGCGCCTCTTGTTTTTTGTTTTTAAACTTAACTTCTTATTTAGTAAATGATAGTTTTAGAATTATTTTTTATTTTTTAGATTTATTCATTTGAGAGAGAAAGAAAGAGGGCGAGAGTGGGGGAGGGCAGAGGGAGAGAAAGAATCCCAAGCAGACTCTGCGCTCAGTGCAGAGCCCGATGTGGGGCTCCATCTCATGACCCTGAGATCATGACCTGAGCTGAAACCAAAAGTCAGATGCTTAACCGACCAAGCCATCCAGGTGCCCCTAAACTTAGTTTGCGCGTGCACAAATGGGGGAAAGGGGCATAGGGAGAGAATCTTCAAGCCGACTCCCCACTGAGTGCAGAGTCCTATTTGGGGCTCAATCTCATGACCCTGAGATCACAGCCTGAGCCAAAATCAAGAGTCTGACGCTCAGGACACTCTGGACTCAGCCACCCAGGTGCCCTCCCTTTTTTTTTGTTTTTGACTACAGCTTTTCTATGCAATAGTCATTGTCTTTTGTTATTTATTTCCTGCTGGAGGAATTGCCAAGTACAATCTCTTTGAGCTGTGGAGTTTTGCTGATTGTCCTTTAGCTGAATTATAGTAATAGTGCTAAACAAAGACCAAGACTATAAAATGGGCGGTCTGAATGAGTGATGTCTCAGTTAATCTCTCCAGCTAAAAATTAACTGTGATTAAGTTTTAAAAATCAGCTCGGAATCACCAAATGGTTTGAGGTCTTCAGTATGTTTAGGAAATTATTCTAACCCCAGTGGGTGCTTGATAATTCCAGATTTTAAGTGGATTTGCTAACCTATGACTGGTAGAGTAGGAGTCTCCAACCCACTGGATACATCTAGAAGGGCGGGGTATCACTTCTGAGAAATGAGAACCACCTCCTGTGACTCAAGGGGTCCAGGCAGGGTGTGGCCTTTTTCTCTGAGGGAGTCACTCACAGTAAGTCAAAGGTGACTTGGCAAGATTCCCACTCTGTATGTTAGAGAACACACTAGAGAACGCATAGATAAAGTCACAGATTGAAGCAAGCCACAGGGTATGAGGCCTGACAGCCAGGCGGGTGGGGTGTTGGGTGGGGTGTTATCCTTCTGGGGCAGGACTTAAACTATTTATGTCCCATCTGTGTAAGGTGCTATTTTCCTGTCAAATACTTGGACGTCTAAAAGGGGGTAAGGCAGGATTCTTGCTCAGGTGGCTCCCACATGTCGTGTGTAACAAACCACACACCGGCACAGGAGGGTGTCATGGTGCTTAGAGCAAAGAGGGGAGAGCAGCCATCTGGCAGTTAAAGACGTGCCTGCTGGACTCCTTTGGGGATGAGGAAGTTTTCTTGGCTCCTGGGGGGCAGGCCCCAAATGCCATCCTACCCAGAGGAGCAGGCCTGGTGGTTCCGGGCTGGCACCTTGGCAGAGGGGACGCCTTTAAACTTTGCACTAACTGGAACATGGTTTCTGGTTGTTGACTCTTTGGTCTACAGGCCTAGTTATGTGGTTCATCCATGACTGGGCTCAGACCCTCTCCCGAAGGGCCCATGGGCTATTTCTTACCCAGATCTGACCACTACTTACGGCTTTGTGACCCAAAAACCAGACGTTTTGTTTCCTGTGGTCATTTAACGCTGCTGTCCTTGTTTGTGGGGTGGCTCTGGGGAGCGAAGTTAAATCTGTGTAAGGCATTTGTTTCTACTACTTCTCCAAAAGATAACAAGCAGGTGGTACTTTTTAGTAGAAACTGTCCTTACATTTTTGTTTTTTTTTCAATTAAGTAGTCCTTCAGCCTCTTCCATCCTTGAATAAGTTACCTTTATACTCTTTTTTTTTTTTTTTTTTAATACTCTCTTTTTTAAAAATACCCTGAGTTCTGCTCACTCACCTTCGGTGGCCTGCTCCCTCCCCATCACGGTGTGGTCTGAGCAGTGCTCAGGCCCAGCATTGTGTCAGGCCCACCGTATTTGTCTTCTTGTTCCAGGATTTAGTGGTGTGAGTGGGAACCTAGGTGACTTGCCAGAGTCACAAGGCCTGAGCTCTGTGTGGGTTCTCAGAAGCTCTCAGTGCCCCACCTGTCCGCTGATAAACTGGGCCTCTCCTGTCCTGGGCAGCCGGGCGCCTTCTGTGTGAGCTCATCTGGAGAAAGGGCTAGACTGCTCGACATTGGTTAAAAGGAAAAACAGTAGCGTTTAGCTTGGCTGCTTTGATTTTCAAATGGCTTTCTACTTTATTAAGTTGGCTTTTACAGGATCTGTGTCCTCTGGCCAAAGGTCACTAGGAACACACCTGTGGCTAAACCAAATTGGGTTTGTCCCTCTGTCCCCAGCAAGGCACACACCTTCAGGGCTCTGGGGTGTGCGATTCAGGTGAGGGCTCGAGAAGGCAGGGCTTGCTGTGGATGGGGTGCTGGCGGGAAGCAGGGTAGTTTTAATCCATATCCTGTAGAAGGTGGGGATGAAGTGTGGCCAGAGCTGTGACTGGTGCAGACATAGGCACACAGTCTCGTTGGCTGGGAGAGGGGGATGTTTGGTGTTTTTACAGTTTGCACGGCGACCTTTCTCTGTGGTCAGACAAGATTGTGAAGTGGTCTTCTATTTATTGCTTTACCGTTGGTCTCATTCCAGCCTGGTCACAGGCTGCCTCCCAGGGGTCAGGCTGCACCTCTCTCTCCAGAGCTTGTTTTCTTAGCAGCTCCCCGTGGATGCCACAGGCACAGTGTCTTTGCCCTGTTTGTATGTATCCTGTTCCTTTTCCTGGTTTGGAGAATGCCTGTAGTGAAAAATGTTCCAAGCCTGAAGTAAAATCAGGTGGAAGGTCTTCGGAAGAGGAGAGGAGAGAGCAGCGCTGGATGGTGCATTCAGAGCTGGGAGACCCCAAGTGCCCGCTGCCATTCTGCTAGGAGCCGACTTGTCTCTTGATGGTGCCCTCCACACATTCAGGGGAGGCAGTGGTTTTGACCGGTGAGGGGGAGCTGCTTTGTGATACACAGGTAATAAAGTCACTGAAGGCACAGTGGGAGCCTGTGTGGTTAGAAATGTCCTGCCAGCTTGGGGAAGGCGGTGTCCCAGCCAGAGGAAAGGTGAGCCTGTGACCCAGGACAGCTCAGGTGGAATAAAGAGGCTCCGGGACACACGGTGACCCTGGGAGGAAGGCTGAGCAGGCCAGGCCATGCCTGGCCCCTGGTGGCCCTGCTGCAGAGCTCGGGGGTTTACCAGGACGGGCGTAAACCTGGAGATGCCGCGTAAATACTGAGCAGCACAGACTCTTCGGGGTGTTGGGTTAGAAGGCAAAGGTTGGAAGAAATTACTACTAGAAGAGGTAAGTATCAGAAATACAAGGCATTTTATTTATTTTTTAATTTTAATTTTTTAGAAGTGCTAGTTTCTGTTTTTGTTTTAGAGGATGGGGAGGGGCAGAGGGGGAGAGAGAATCCTAAGCAGGCAGTGCGGGGCCTGACATGGGGCTCGATCCCGCGACCCTGAGATCACTACCTGAGCCAAAATCAAAAGTTGGATGCTTAACTGACTGAGCCACCCAGGCACCCCGAGAAGTATTTTTTAAAGCCGTATTTTGTCTGGGGGAAGAAAGGAGAAAGGAACAGGCAGATGGCATGTTAATGTAGTACAAAGCGTGTTTCTTCATCAAAAAAGATGTTCTTAAAAAATGAAAGGGGTAGAACAGATGTGGTTGGAGGGTATTTTGAACTGAGGCTGCATTTTTGTGGCCGATGCCCATGAGTCCATGTGTCACAAAGATTTGGCATCACGTCAAGGTGTCGGGGGCACAAATCTTCAAAAGTAGCTCGTAGATTAAACCCGGATAGTTACAGCAATTTTAATATTCTCATAACTGTAGATCCCAGAAGCTGAGTGAGGTGAAATTAAAATAATTCTCTTGTCCAATTGTCTCTTAAAAGAATTGTAGGTTTTTATGTTGCTTGAAGAGCAAGTCTTTCGATTTTTGTTGGAACAAAGGAATGAATTGAAAGCACTGTGGTAAACACTGGAAATGCTGTCCCTTCTGGGCAGTCCTGTCCAAAGCTGGGGGGGTTGGGGAATGAAAGGTCTCAGTGCGTCAGTGCTGTTCACTCCAGTAATGCAGGTCCCTAAACTCAAACCGCACTCCCAGCATTTGGGGGAAGAGAGGACCAGCACGTCTGTACGGGAGACTTGCGGCGTTCAGGGCTCTCCGACCTGGCCGTGCTCCTGGGGAGCCTTTCCTCTCAGAGGCCTGTTTTTACAGACAGATGCTTTCCCATTTGCGGCGGCTTCAGCTGGGCTCATGTCTCAGAGCTTTTTGATGGAGGTCTTTGACAGGTGTGCCTGTTGCTAGCGGGTGCCAGCGACGCCTAGGGACGCACCTTCATTAAGGACACTTCCTTAACAGTCCTGACTGGCCGTGGCCTGTGTGCTTCCTCAGGCGTGTCGTAGCTTCTGCTGGACAAGGAGCACTCTGCGGGCTGTCACGGGTGGACAAGGGCGCTTCCGTCCTACTCCTCCCCCCGGTATTTGCCTGACCTCGTGTCTTCACCATCGTTGACCTTCACAGGGTTTGATGGAGTGTTTGGTGGTATTTGGCATAGTTGTTAGATAATCATCTGCTGTCAGATCCTTTGGGAGGGTTGAGACAGAATTCTGATGAAGAAATAATGGATTATATTGACTTTTACCTTCCTCAGTTTTTACTAAACTGAAACAAAGTTCTCATGCATTACTAGGTTGCAGAAACGTATGGTAAGGATATAACCTCCAGGGGCAAAGACAAGCCGATTGCCGTATGTAAAACTTTCAGTCGACCTCAGTTTCAAGCTTTATCTGTTCTCTCATTTCACTTAGTTTCCCCAGGATTTCCTATTGAGCCTCACGTTCCTTGAGTGTTCTGTATTTAATTCACTCAAGGCTGGGTTTTGCTTGACCAAATGTGCTTTCAGTAGAGCGAGGCAGTTTACCTATTAGCTTGAATTAAAGCGGTTTGTGAACTGCTTGCTCCCCTCCTCCTGAGGGAAAGGAGGA
This sequence comes from Mirounga angustirostris, assembly GCF_029215605.1. NCBI lineage: Eukaryota > Metazoa > Chordata > Mammalia > Carnivora > Phocidae > Mirounga > Mirounga angustirostris. The sequence continues at coordinate 175,676,827 of NW_026991713.1, forward strand.
ACTCCTGTGAAGGGGCCTTTCTGGGTGGGTTGGAGATGGAGGCGTGGAGGCTCCACCTCGGAGCGTGTGCTTGAGCCGGAGTGGGACTAACCGTGGCTGCCAGGCCTTCCCCCCGCTTTGGTGTCCCGGTGCAGTGGGCCTGTCTGGGGCATGGCTATGTGGTGCTGGGGAGCTAACTCAGCCTTGCTTTGAAATGACGTAATCAGGTGCCCAAATGCCACGGTGATTCTTGGACAAGCCTGTGCATGCACTAGCGTTTTTAAAATGTCATTTATAAAAAGCTGTTGTGTGGGATGTTTCTCTCCCTTTCCAGGTACAAGATATCAGCTGGATGATTGAAAGTGTTAGCTTGGGAATTGGGTACATTTCACAAAGTAGCATAGTTGCCTTTTTCCAGGAAAATGTCTTAAAAACTTAGCATTTTAGAAACTCCTAGGCATTTTAAAATATAGGTAAATCTTTAAATTCAGCTTTTTACCCAGTACAGAGTGGGACACACTGGATTCAGTCAGAAATTCTTCCAGGTGTTTACTCTACACCGACTTTTCCTTTGAACCTCTACTTCAGCTGCTACTGCCCTGTGCTCTAAGTCCTCCAGAGACCCCGCTTGGGTTTGAGAAGCTGATAGCCCGGAGGATGCCCCTCACACGCTAGACCGTCCGCCTTCACGGTAGAATGTGCTCACGTAGCAAACAGCTGAGCCCCACTTTGGGCCAGGGACTCTCGTGGCAGTTCTTAAAGAAGCAGTTTAATTGCAACCCAGTGGTCAACTAAACGTGTATCGAACGTGCACACGGGGAGCTTACTGAAAAGCACGCCATTGGTAAATGGTTTTAAAATAGACTCTGCTTTTGATAAACTGAGACCACATTTTACAGAAATACCGCAGTGGTATCTTGACACTTGATTTTATCCCTGTATGTAAATAGGGCCATTAAGTTCCTAGTGGGAGTTGGGAATGGTGGAAAAGAAGCCTCTTGGGGGGTCTGATTTGAGGCCTCCCTGGCCTCCAGTAGATTCTGGCACATTCCAGTAAGTCTTCTCCCTTCTTCTCCCAAGTAATTGGCTGCTTCATGTGCTGGCTCTGCTTTGGGAGCCTTCTGACAGAACTGAAGGGCTAACGAGGGAGTAAGCTTTAGACACAAGCTGCTGGTACATAACGTGCATTTTGTCTCATGATTCATTCCCAACAGCATTTACAGAGCAAAGTGCATTTGTCATTGTAAGACCATTTCTAAACGCCTCCCTGTTTCCTTTTTATAGGATGTATTCTTAATTTGCTTTTCTCTTGTGAGTCCTGCATCATTTGAAAATGTTCGAGCAAAGGTAAGTGGGGATGTTTTAGAGAAACATTTTGTTACATAATGTCGTTCTCGGGAGGCAAAAATACCATTTAGTGATAGGAGTTTTAATTATTTAAATTGCTCTTCTATTTAGGTAGCAAATCAATTTTTGAAGTATAGGACTTTATTATGTAGAGTTCTAAAGTTTCAGGGTCTGATTCAGAAATGCTGTGCTCCTTATTAAAACAACAAGCACTTTGGAGTCAGTCTGATGGGGTCGTCTAATAAAAATGGCGACCATGACTCTGCACCCCTGCATCTCACATGCTTCCTAGTGAAACATGACACGGGCAGGATGTCCTTAAGTTGTGGTCATCAGGGATGTGTTCGGTGGGGGTCATGGTGGCAGAGCTGAGACCTCAGTCCAGATGGAGTTCACTCTCTTCACTGGATTTAGGAAGGATTCTCGGAGATAATCTAAGAACTTGACTCATTTTACCAAAAGGTAATTGTTTGGGGAGGGGGACCTTCCCTTCTCCCCTTGCTCTTGTTGATGAGTAGGCTCCTTAGTCTTGGGAGTCCCAGCTTGCTAATTGAATGTGCACAGGTAGGCCTGTGGTACTGGAAGGTATTGCAAGGGGGGGGTGAGCAGGGCTGGAGGGCGGGTTGCCGTGTCCTGCTGAGGGACTAAGGTGGGGTGGCTGACACAGTTTGGCGCCCGTGGAAATGGAATTTAGGCGAAGGATGTTCATCAGGGAGGGAGTGTGTCGTGACTTTTTTCCTTTCTTGAATCTAGTGGTACCCCGAAGTGCGACACCACTGTCCCAACACCCCCATCATCTTGGTGGGGACTAAACTTGATCTCAGGGACGACAAAGACACGATCGAGAAGCTGAAGGAAAAGAAGCTGACACCCATCACCTACCCGCAGGGTCTGGCCATGGCTAAGGAGATCGGTAGGAAATCTGCATTTTCACATCTGCTTTGCACGTGGTTTTATTTCTGTGGCAGAGACGGGAGTCCAGTCTGGGCAGGTAGAAAGTGAGTCTTTCTGACTCAGGCTCCTGTTGACCTCTGGGGAGCCAGCGAGGCAAGGCCCTCGGTGTGAGCCTTCAGGAGCCAGGCACAGGTCAGGGGTTGTTCGCCTGCACCCAGTGGGTCAGCAGGAGGCAGGGCCTGGGGAGCTGCTTCCCACCCTCGTGGTGGTTGGAAGGGTGGCTCTGCGCGTGGGTGTACGTGGCCGGGTGGCTGTATGAGGCTGTGTTTCTCGGCAGGTGCCGTAAAATACCTGGAGTGCTCGGCACTCACGCAGCGAGGCCTCAAGACAGTGTTTGATGAAGCGATTCGAGCGGTTCTCTGCCCCCCTCCCGTCAAGAAGAGGAAGAGAAAATGCCTGCTGTTGTAAATGTCCGGGCCCGCCCCGTCCCCCTCGGAACCTTTGTACGCTTTGCTCAAAAATGGTGTGGAGCCTTCGCACTCAATGCCAAGTTTTTGTTACAGATTAGTTTTTCCATAAAACCATTTTGAACCAATCAGTAATTTTTAGGTTTTAAGTGTAAGATTTCAAACTTTCACATTATATTAAAATTTAGCCCTAAAATGGCAAGCTTTCTTAAAGCCTTATTTTTCAAAAGCCCCTATTCTTGCTCAGATTAAGAGTTGCCAAAATACCTTGTGAACTAAGTTGCGTTGTGCTGAGAACACTAAGCACTAAACCGTTCGAGAGCTGTGTCTTTCAGAAGAACCAGCGTCTCAGGTCTGCCCCCGCAGACGCTGCCACGCTCCTTTCTGGTAGGAAAGCGGCACAGCGTCCTTCCCCAGCTGCCACCAGGAGGCCATCTGACACCGCGCCCTCCCCTAACACTGTACTGTACGTCCTCGCAGAGTGAGTGTAATGACTCAACTCTTCGAATCAATCTTTTTGATTTTGTAGTGAGATTTTTTTTGAAAAGTTAATGTATTCGCTTTTGCTGAGATTCTGAACAGACCTCTTCCTCCCATGTCCCCCCGGCGAAGTGTCCGCTCCAGCTGTGGGCACCCGGGCCGGGGGGTGTGCAGCACGTGACGCGATCAAAGAATGAAGACAGTATTTTGACAAAATACAGAGGTTAATTTACACTACATTGTACACGTCCTAATTAAACTGAGTAAAAGTGTCACGGGTAAAATATTAAAGGTTTATTTCTGTCCAGTGCAGTAAATGATGAAGAAAGGTCGGTATTATCACTGTTTAAGCTTTTCCTTTTTCTGAGACCTGCCATCCCTCCTGAAATTGGGCATTTAATTCATCTTTGAACTGGTCGTTCCCATAGTTGCTAACTTAGTGCTTTTCTTATAGAACCCCTTCTTAATGAGCAATATGCCTCCTTGTATTATAAAATCTTTCTGATAATGCATTAGAAATTTTTTTTTTTTAGATTAGTAAAAGTGCATTCCTGTTTCCTTGTTACTTTATTCAAGCTAATAAGCGCTTTCCTTAGTTTTCTAGTAACTAGGTGTAAAAATCATGTGTTGCAGCTTTACGGTTTTTGAAATATTTTAGATATTCCTAAACTATGAACTTTCTTAACATCACTGTCTTGCCAGATCACCAGTACTGTACCCTGACTAATGCTGGCCCTTCCTCTCTGCCTCACCGCCCTGGACACACGCTTCCTCTCGCTCTGCCTGACCATGTTCCCTTGGGTCTGTGAGGTTCTGTAAGCCCGTGCTTGTGCTAACGAAGTTCTGTACAACTTACCCACTGGCAAGAATATAAGGTTGGACCTCTCAACCACTAGAACAACATTTTTTAAATTGACAGTTGCAGGATCGTGGAGTGTTTTTACATTGATCTTTTGCTAATGCAGTTAGCAGTATGTTTTGCATGTATGACTTAATAAATCCTTGAATCATGACTGTAACACTTGAATTCTTGAGAACAGCCTCCTGGGGTATGTGTTCCATTGTCTCACCTGAAAATCTTGGGTTGTTGGAAACAATTTCTAGTGTAGGTTTTTCATGCTGGTGGGGGGCTGGAGGAGTCCGCAAGCACTGGTGCTGGGGGGCAGGTTGGGTTTTGCATCTGTTGAATGCTGGGGAGATGGTGACATCCACGCTGGGGCACATGTGCGCGCACACCTTGGGCCCGAGCTCTGGGCTGAAGAGGCAGATTTTGGGAGGTAGGGAGGAGGCTGAGTATGACCTTAAGATCCTTTCTAGAGCCTGAAACTGTACTATGAACTTGTCATGTTAGAATCAATTTTCTAGGGTGCCTGGGTGGCTCAGTTGGTTAAGCGACTGCCTTCGGCTCAGGTCATGATCCTGGAGTCCCTGGATCGAGTCCCGCATCGGGCTCCCTGCTCAGCGGGGAGTCTGCTTCTCCCTCTGACCCTATCCCCTCTCATGCTGCTGCTTTCTCTCTCTCTCTCTCTCTCTCTCTCTCTCTCAAATAAATAAAATCTTTAAAAAACAAAATTTTTATATTATCCTTTTTATTGCTCTGAAGATTGCTTTAGTTTTGAGCATTTTTTAAAGATAAATACGCAGTTTAAAGACCTCGTAGTTCCAAAGGTTTGCTACAAAAACATCAGCCTTCTCCCTTCACACCTTCCCCAAAGGCAATCAATTTGAGTTCTTTTAACTAATCTTTGTTATTTACCTCCATATGCCTAAGTGACATGTCTTTTTTTTTTTTTTTTTTACCTACTAGATCACCAGTTTGTTATGAAAGGATAGAATTCGAACAGCCAGATGGAAGAGATGCCTAGGGTCAGGTATGGGGGAGGGACACAGAGCCTCCACGCCCTCTCCAGGAGCCCCCTCCCCAAATCTCCACATGCTCACCCACCTGCAAGCTGCACCCCCCCCCCTTTTTTTCTGCAGGCTTTGTTACATAGCCATGCTTATTAAATGACAGGCGGTTTGTTTGATTCAATCTCCAGCCCCTCTCCCCTCCCTGGGGGTCAGGCTAAGTCACTTTATTGCTGGTTGCATTTTCAGTTTTGGCTGTTACCACAGATAGTCTGTGCATGGCAGCACCCCCCCCCCCCCCCCCCCGACACAAGAGAATGATTTGGGTTGGTGGTCACTATTTAGTATCTGTTACTGTGTGAATATTCCTAGCCAAGCCGTGGGATAACAATTTGGCTGCACAAACTTCTGGTTTCTTTAGGGATAATTTATACTTTTTTGCTTCATTTCCTGTGTGCTTAATGATTTAAGTGAACTTCCATCTGCAGTGTAAATCTCTCAAGATGATTGTATTATGTGTTTCACCGATTTTTATTTTCCTAGAGTCTCAGAATGCTCTGGCCACCATTTCCCGATGTGCTGATCTTTACTATAATCCCCACGGCCAACGTGGGGCTCGAACTCATGACCCTGAGATCAGGAGTCGAATACTCGACTGACTGAGCCAGCCAGGTGCCCGACTCCTTTTTAATTTGCTTCTTCATCTTCAGCAACTCCTCCAAGAGTTTCCTGAGAAGTGTGTGGGAATCTTTCTCAGCCCTTGTGTCTTTGAAAATAACTTTGTTCTTCCCTGGTCCTTTCTGTCTGGTTGGAAATGCATTCCCCTCAGTTTGGAAGGCAACTCATTTGGATCTTCCTTGGCCGTTGCTGTTATGTGGGGTGAACTTTTGTTGATAAGTTCTGTGGGCTTTTTTTTCCGTCTTGCACATCCTGGGCTGCTTTTCTCCTTTGTGCTTGGGTGGGCTCCGTCTGCCACCATGCAGCTATCTGCCGCCCAGCTGCTCTGGAGGTCCACCTGTCATGCTTTTAATTTTCAGGCATTCTTCTTTATTCTCCACTTTTCAGGCTCAGGATCTGTTTTATGGTTACAACACTTTCTCTGTTCCCAAGCGGTAGCCAGGCAGTTTCTCCCAGTCCCTTGTTCTGCGTGTGCCCAATAGTCGTTGGCTCATGCTTAAGGTTGAGAGCCGGCCGCCTGGGGGGTGCAGGTGGTTGTGTCTGACTCCTGATTTTGGCTCAGGTCGTGATCTCAGGGTCCTGGGGTTGAGCCCTTGCGTCGGGTTCCCTGCTCAGCATGGTCTGCTTGGGATTCTCTTTCTCCCTCCGCCCCTCCTCCTTATGCTTGCTCTCTAAAATACATTAATCTTAAAAATGGGAGGCGGGGGCGAGATTGGAAACTGGGCACCATGGTGGAGTCAAGGGGTGTCCGAGATTGCTTAGCTTTCTGCCACTAGGAACGTACAGGAATTGTTTAGAAACAAAACTTGTGGCAGTTGGACACCATGGCATTTCAGTCAGAGTTTTTTAAATGGGCTTTTGCAGGTACTCAAGAGGCTAAGGTGGTATTGGTGTGACGGCCGAGAGGCCCCGAGGAGGGGTTTTTAGAGGTCAGGTTGCCCTGGAGAATCTTAGAGGTCTGGCATCTTCTCTAAGTGTGAGAAGCTGAGGAGCACCATCTCCTTGCCTCCCGCTGCACTGCTGTCCAGGGCCCCCTCCCCGCAGAGCGAACTAAGGGCCAGACTTCCTCCAGCTTTCAAGTAAGCCACCTCACTTTCACTGATCCCCTGCTCTGCTGTGGGGGAGGGGGGATTCGGAGTTGTAAACCAGGGTAGTTCTGGTCTTTCCTCCTCCACTTAGGATTCTGTTTACCTCTAGTCAACCAATTGTTCCTTTTCTTCTTTCCCCATCCTTGTGGGTTTATGCTTTTAAAGAGATCCACTTACTGTCATTTTTCTGGCACTTCAGTGGGGTTAAATCAGATGCCTGTGTGATTGCCAGCCTTTAGCCCAGAGCTCCAAGAAAGCTTAAGGCTGCATTTTTGTTGTTTACAGTAGATAGAAAACTTTTAAAACAGGATTGCTATACAACTACCCAGTAAAATAGACCCTCCTGGAAACATCCAGTGGACGAGTACATCACTGTCCAGACACGAACGACACGTGTAAGTGCTTTATTAACTCCCCCTGAATCCACTGGCTGACCTCCAAAAGCCAGATTATTATGTGCAAATGAAGCAGTGAGCTTGATGTGGAGACTCAGTGCTCAGGGGCAGGGGTCCCAGTTCGCAGCCCGACCTCAGGGCCACCCAGGAGAAAAAGCCCATCTGTGCAGCCAGGAAAATCCAGTTTGCAGAATAAATTGCACAGCTGTAAGCCCAGGTCAGACTCCTCTCAACAGTGGTAAGACCCCGTCAGTGAAAAGGTGGCGTCAGGGGTGGGAAGCTACGGATCGATCCATCAGGGTCTTAAACCTGGCCTTGGGTTCCCATCCTTTCCTGGGGGCAGTTCTCAGATCACCAAGGAATGGCCCTGGAGCTTCCCGAAGCTTCCTACGTGAGCCCCATCCTCTCCACGCTCTCTCCTGATAACTGATCCTGCTAATACTGGGATCAAAAGGACTTCCCAAATTATTCAGTGATTTTAGAAGACCATCCAATTTCTACCGATGGACATCAAAGGTACTGGCATCATGGGAATCACTGATTTTGTCAGTTTAACAACAGGAGTGTCGGTCTTTCGTCCTGGAGCACTTTGCATGAGCCCCGGTTACACCATGTCCACGTTCGAGCCGCCTCGGGCTGGGCAGAAGACGTAGCCGGCCCTGTCCGACACCACGCTGTCCAAGGCCTTCATCAGGACGTGGGGCATATGGTCTGTCAACATCTTGGGACCGATGAGTATTTTGCTGAATTGTGATTCGTGTGACCACCTGGCACTGTACTGAGCAGCAGAACGCCAAAACCTGGGAAAGACAGAAGGTGAACTAGCGGAGCGGCCCTTTAGGCTGAAACCTGTGTGTTTTCGATCTGTGTGGACTGAGCCCCGTCAGCTCCGTGCCCACGTGGCCTGCACTTACCTCCCTGAAGCACCTTCTTCCTCCAGGTGGATGATCCTGCCGGGAGGGTAGAGAGGGGGATACTTGGTGGGGGACTCCAAGGGGGAGTCGCTGGAGAAGCTGTAGGTCGGGGACCCGTGCATCAGCAGGCTCTGCTCCCCCAGAAGCGGCTGCGTCAGGTCTCCCTGGGCGCCCCCGTCCAGCTCCGTCGGAAAGTTATCCGGACTTCCTCCGAACAGCTCGTACCAACACCCGTACAGCAAAATCTGGTACTGGCCAAGAGACCCAAGAAGGCAGCCTGCTTGTTACTCTGTGACGCTTTCACTGTCAACACAGACCCTGGCCCCAGAAGCTTGTGCCAGAGGACGGTGACCCTCAGAGCTCAGACCAATGGTCTTTCTAAATCCTGGATCTTAGGGCCGTGGAGGTCAGTGGCCTAAACTCCTGCATCTCTTGGGCCATGAAGCCATATCAAACATGAAGCGATACGTAAAAACCAAATCCTGCCGACGAGCTTTACTCTTTCCCTTCATGACATTTATTAATTTTTAAAACTCGGGGGGGGGGTAGTTGGGGGTAAGGAGAAGCTTATTTTAAAAGAATTTGAGTAACAATAAAAAATGTCAGAAAATTAGTTAAAATCACTTCTAAAAACTCTTTATATATCCTGCCTTAGGGGATAGATCCTCGAAGAATCATTTTTAGACCTGCCCTTTAAAAAAAAACTTTTCAATACATCACTCTCTTTCTCTAGTGGTAAACAAAAACTTACGTCACCATTTTTAACGACCATAATATTGCACAGTATACATACGCTAGTACTTCTTAAACTCTGTTCAGCAGCCTTATTATCCAAGCTTTGGGACCAAAAGCATCAAAGTACTGTTGGTCACAAGACAGGGCTAAGAGAGTATGACCGAAAGCAAATCACTTAACTAGAACAGGGATGGTTCTACTATAGTATTTTCTAACTGTGGCATTTCATGACTGACTCAGCCGTTTGCTTTCTTCGGCATCATCTGTAGAACAGCAGACAGAAGTCTGTCTGGAGGGTCAGAAAGCGCTTCCGGCAACAGCATCAAATGCCCTGGTCGAAGAGGCTCTGAATTGAGAAACAAACTCTCCTTGGCACACACAGCCTCAAACTCCTTAGATCCTCTTACGGGGCCCCGCAAGTTACCTTGGGCTTGTTACAGTGAGCAATCACTCGCAAGATTCTCTTCTTCAGATCTTCCAGGTTAGTCACACTTAACCTGTTTATTAGCAAAAGACCAGATGGCGGCTCAGTACTTGGTCTTTCAGCTGCTGCAAGCCCAGATGAAGCATCCAGCTGACTCACCTGGGAATGACATCCTTGCCTAGGACAAGTGACACGATGAAGTTCTTAGAGTATTCATAAAGGGATTTGCTGAAATTTCAGGAAAAAAAAAAAAAAATTAGTGAAGTTTCAGGATTATATTGCCCACAAAGAACTCCAAAGGGAAATCAAGTCACTTTGCCAGGTCAGTGAGGTAAGTTTTCAGAGTATAAAACTGTTCTCTACCCTTTAAAGGAAAAGAGAAGTAAAATGGAGATACTCTGATCACAGCAACTCATTTGCCAGATTCTAGTAAAGCCACAACATCCACCAACCAGATTTTAAGATGGCAGACTGAGCGAGCCTATGCTTGCATCCTTTGACTCAGCGACCCCTGCTTGGAGGAATCTAACAAAGACGCTCTGGCAAAATGGTAAAAAGACGCAAAAGGCTATTCACTGCAGCTCTTACTGCTTGTCATAGCAGAGGCTCCAACCCCAAATGTCCCATCTGTGGAGAACAGTTCAATTCACAACCCGGCCCGCCCGCAGAGTACCGAGTCCTTCACGGCTGCAGTGTGCGGTGGGGGGTGATCTCAGGATGTGTGGTCAAGTCAAAGAAGCAGATGCACAAGGGCATGAAGGGTATGCAGGAGAAGGGATGCAAAGATACACATCCTTGCTTTCATATATAAATGAGACTAATGGAAAACTAAGTCAAACACTAATGGCTACCTCAGGGAACAAGGACAGAAAGGGACATTTCTGAATGTAACTTGTTTATAGAGTTGTCTGTGGAACCATGTCATTGGTTTATATAATTGTAAAAATTAAAACAACAAAAGCAATTCCTAAAATCAAATGCCAAATGAAACAAACGAACCTAAACAGTGCTATTAACCAAACAGAAGAATTATTTCAAGTGACTACAAGAACAGAAATTTGGCTGTACATCCCTAGTGGGAGTATCACATAAGAACAAAACAAACTGCAAAAAAAAATCTCAAACTGCCTTCAGCAATCATTCTGAAACTGATCCATCAGTCTGTGTTTTCTAGGACATACAGCCAACAGTACAGAGGAACATGTTAAGTGACATGGTGAATATGCAAGAGAAATCCAGAATGTGGATTCTCCAGAACTAACCTGGTTTCAGAAATAGAGGGAACTGAAATATCTATACATTAAAGGAGAGTTACAGAATTTCCGTGTCTGTGTGGATCCCTTTTACACATGCTTTTAAATTTGATTTAAAAACAAAAATACAGTTCCAAGACAAACCCACTGCTGGGGAGTGTGGGGGGAGGGGGTGGAAGGGGCCAGTGGCAAAGGGACACAGGACATCTAATCCAACCTTGTTTGGAATTTAAAGAAATCAACTGTAAACCATTTATGAGATAATTAGGAGAACATGATCAATTACTAGAATCAAATTTTAAGTGCTCTATGCTTTGGAGACATATTAGGGTATTTACAGATGAATGATAGGTCTCAGATTTGCTTCAAGGTACTCCGGCCACGGGGATCTGTGGGCAGTACGGTGGGGTATATGAAGATTGGTCAGTCATGTTAACTATTGAAGCTGATGAAATGGTGGCTTATTATACTATTCTCTTTACTTTGGTTTGAATTTTTAATTTTTGTATGAAAATTCCATTATAAGGCAATAGTTTTAACAGATCATCATAAGCACTGAAGAGAGAATCAGTGTACTAGTAAACAGACCTGAAGAACTATCCAGATCGTAGCACTAAAAGCAAAGATAACAGAGGTATGAACGAGAGGTTGGAGATGCGAAACAAGAGCAAGGGGGCGCGATGTCTGATGGGAGGCTCTGAAAGTGGGAGAACAGAGAAGAGGCAGTCACGCGTGACTAGGCCTTCACAGATTTGAGAACCTAAAACTTTCAATCGAGAACACTGAAGACCATACACTTAAGATTAAAGCAAGCACTCACATAACCTGGATGCATCTTACTGAGTAAAAGAAAATGCAACACAATCCTGCATATTGTAGGATTCCATTTTTATGACATTCTGAAAAAGGCAAAACTATAGTGACAAAAAAGATCCTTGTGCACCTGGGGGGTGGGTGGAAGGGACCGAGGGCAAAGGGACACAGGACATTTTAATGGTGATCCTATCAGCCCCGAAAGGCAAAAAGACAAAACTGTCATTCATGAAATTAGTTTATACAGTAAAAAAAAAAAAAAAAAAGCATCTGCAGATGAATTACAATTAATCAAATTTAACAAGGCTGTTGGATACACGATCAAAAGACAAATTTCTATGAGATTGATATACGTCAGCAAAAGATGTGTAAGACTATGGAGAAAACCATAAAAAATTGAAAGATAATTCAAGAGTCCCTAAATATCTGAAAAGTGATTTCATGTTCAAAGGTGGGAAAATTCAGTAATACGTCACTTACCTCTCAATTGAACTAGAAAATAAAGGCAGCTGAAATAAAAAGTCTAAGCTTTTTGTTTATGGAACTTGCAAAATGATTCTAAAATTGACATGCAGGCATCAAGGGCTCAGAATAGCCAACATGCTTTTTAGCCAAAAAGAACATCACAAAAGTGGAAACTCAACAGCCAATAAATACATGAAAAGAGCCCCAATTTCATTAGCAATCACGGACACGCAAATCAAACCGCAATGAAACATCACTGCACACCCATCACACTGGCAAAAAAGTTTTAAGTCTGAGATTGACGGTCGGGAATATGGGGCGTGGCCAACTCGCCACGGGCACGCGTAAACTGGCGCAGGAACACGGGCGTGTAACGCGAAGGGGGAGCGTGTGCACACGCGTGCTAGGAATTCCCACCTCCATCTACAACCAGAGGGCGTCCAAACAACCAGTGACACAGACCATTTGTGATCGATGTACGACGAGACAGAACCAGAACGGACAGAATCACGTCTTACAGGCATCAAACAATGGGGAACAAAAAAGGGAAGTCACAGAATAAAATTAAGTACAATTCTAGTTCTATAAATTTCAAAAAAATAAATTTCAAAACCATACAAATCCAAACTATTATGCGGAGACCTGCATATAGGTGGTAAAACTACCTTAAAGCAAAGGAAGAATTTTCACAAAGATCAGGATGGTGACGTTCTGTGGACAGGAAAGGAGAGGATGCTCGGGGAATTTCGAAGGCACGGACTGCTCGATTCTCAACCTGGGTACAGACCTTTTTTTTCTGAGAGAGCATGAGCAGAGGGAGAAGCAGACTCCCCACTGAGCAGGGAGCCCCATGTGGGGCTTGACCTGAGCTGAAGGCGGATGTTTCACCGACTGAGCCACCCAGGTGCCCGGATGTGTGTATATTTTTAAATCAGCCTTACTGAGGTATACACTGCAAAATCACCCACTGTAAGTGTACAGTGAGTTCTGACAAATGCATATAACTGTTTTAACTACCACCACCATCAAGATAAAGAGCATTTCCATCACCCCCAAAAAGCTCCCTGTGTCCCTTGGCAATCAATCCCACCCTCAACCCCAGACAACCACTGGTATGCTTTCTGTCATCATGTACTTCTGTCGTTTCTAGAAGGTCACATAAATGGAATCTTACAATAGGTCTTTTGTGTAGGGCTTTTTTCAGACAGCAAAATGCATCCAAGCTGTATGGATGTTTGCTGCTTAATCTCAAAAATATGTTTTATGTTGTTTCACAATTTATAAATTCAGGTATTTTTAAAGTCACTCATGTCTTTTCATATGTACAAGTATATATTTTAAAATAAAAAGAACTTAGGGGCACCTGGGTGGCTAAGTATCTGCCTCTGGATCAGGTCATGATCCTGGGGTCCTAGGATAGAGCCCCACATCGGGCTCCCAAACTTAAATAGTTACAATGGTGAATTCTGGGTAGAAGATCTTTGATCTTTCAGCCTTTTTATATTTTCCAAAATTTCTATGTTGGATACAAATTTATTTTTTCCCCCTTTTTTCCTTCTTTTCAATTGTAGCACAAATTTCTTTTATAATCAGGGCAAAGATTATACAGGGTTAAGTATGTTGAGTAAGAAAGGAAAAAATGTGCTTTTCAAACTTAATCAGTAAACAAATTCAGTAAAGCTGTAGGACACAAATCAAGAGGGACAACTTGGGGAGTCTTGCAGGGTCAGTCCCAGACTGCTGCGGTAAAGCAAATACTGCAACACCGTGAGGAAAATGAATTGTTTGCTTTCCCAGTGCATGTAAGGTATGTTTACACCACACTGAAGGCCATTAAGTGTGCAATAACGTGTCTAAAAAGCCAATGTACATACTTAAATTAAAAAATATTTTATTGCTAAAAAATGCCAACCACCATCAGAGCTTTCAGCTAATCAGTCATAATCATGGGTCCCAGATCAATATAACAAAATATGAAATAATGAAAAAATTTGAAATATTGCCAAGAACTATTAAATGAGACAGAGACACAAAGTGAGCAAATGCTGTTGGAGAAATGGGGCCCCGACAGACTTGCTTTTAAGGCAGAGTTGCCACGAATCTTCAATTTATTTAAAGAAAAAAAGAAAAGAAAAAGCAGTACTTGCAAAGCACAATGAAACAAGGTATGCCTGTGTGCAGAAATCTGTTCTTTTTGTAAACTAATAATGAACTATCAGAAAAATAAGAAAGCATTCCCACTTAACAGTTGCCCCCCAAAAATATGAAGGAATAAATTTAGCCAAGGAGGTGGAGACCTGCCCACAGTAAGACGCTGATGAGAGAAACTGAAGACACAAATGAGTGGAAAGATGTTCCGTGCTCACGGACTGGAAGAACGATACCGTTAAAATGTCCAAACCACCCAAAGCAACCCGGAGTCACTGCAATCCCTATCAAAATTCCAATGGCATTTTTCAAGAAATAGTCCACATAATCCTAAAATTTATGTGGAACCACAAAAGGCCCTAAGTAGTCAAAGCCATCTTTAAGAGGGAAGAACAAACCTGGAAGCCTCATGCTCCCTGACTTCAAACTAGGTTATAAAGCCAAAGTGACCACAACTGTATGGTACTGGCAGAAAAACAGACGCAGAGCCCAGAAATACCCAAGTAACTGACAACAAAGGAGCCAAGAATATACGATGGGGAAAGGACAGTTTCTTCAATTGACGGTGGTGAGAAAACTGAAGCCACGTGCAAAAGAATGAAGCCGGACCCCCAGCTCACATCACACACACAAATTATAACAACGACGGATTAAAGACCTGAATATGAGGCTTGAAACCAGAAAACTCCTAGAAGAAAACCGGCAGTAAGCTCCTTGACGTTGGTCCTGGTGATGATTTTTTAGATTTGACACCAAAAGCAAAGGCGACAAAAACAAAAATAAACAAGAGGGACTGCATCCAACTGAAAAGCTGCTGCACGGCAAAGGGCACCCCCAACAAAAGGAATGGGAGGAAATGTGCAAATCCTCTGATAAGGGGTTGATACCCAAAATATATAAAGAATTCACACAACCCAACAGCAGAAAAACAGCTTAAAAAATGGGCAGAGGATCTGAATAGACATTTTCCCCAGAAAGACCCGCACACGACCCACAGGGACGTGAAAAGGTGCGCAACATCACTACTTAGCAGGAAATGGAAATCAAAACCATGGTGAGATCTCACCTCACACCTGTTAGAATGGCTAGGATCAAAAACAAAAACAAGGGCGCCTGGGTGGCTCAGTCGTTGGGCGTCTGCCTTCGGCTCAGGTCATGATCCCAGGGTCCTGGGATCAAGCCCCACATCAGGCTCCCTGCTCGGTGGGAAGCCTGCTTCTCCCTCTCCTACTCCCTCTGCTTGTGTTCCCTCTCTCACTGTGTCTGTCAAATAGATAGATGGAATCTTTAAAAAAAAAAAAAAAAAGCTACTGAATACAGTCTTAAGATTTATTGATAATTTTCTTGTCAGGTTATATCAGATTAGGAATATGAAATCAAAATATTAAAAAGTCACTTGGAGGGGCACCTGGGTGGCTCAGTCGTTAAGCGTCTGCCTTCAGCTCAGGTCTTGATCCCGGGGTCCTGGGATCGAGCCCCACATCGGGCTCCCTGCTCGGCGGGAAGCCTGCTTCCCCCTCTCCCACTCCCCCTGCTTGTGTTCCTGCTCTCGCTGTCTCTGTCTCTATCAAATAAATAAATAAAAATAAAATCTTAAAAAAAAAAAAAAGAAAAAAAAGAAAAAGTCGTGTGTCCTTTATAGCCATGGGAATTTATCTTAAAAAAAAAACAAAAAAGCCCCCCAAACCCAGATATGTCAAGTGGGCGCGAGGACGTGGGGAACAGGGAACACTCGTGTGCTGCTGGGGGGAATGTAAGTAGGCGCAGCTGCTGGGCAACACAGTACGGAGGTTCCTCAGAAAGGGCAAAGTGGAACTACCGTATCATCCGGCAATGCCACTTCCGGGTACGCGGCCGAAGGAAGCGAAATACCGACTTGAAGAGATGTGTGCACTCCCGTGTTCGCGGCACCGTCATTTGCACCAGCCGGCATGTGCAAAGCGCAGCGGAAGGGTCCGTCAGCACGTGAGCGGATCAGACAGGGTTGTGTGTGCGTATATGCACACGATGGCCGTGAAAGAATGAAGACGGAATAAAGCAGAAGGAAGTCCTGCCATTTGTAACAACACGGATGGACCCGGAGGGCATTATGCTCCCCGAGGTAAGGCGCACAGACTTCTTCATCCTTACGAACACTGCGGGATCTCACCTACGTGTGAAATCTAGAAAACCAACCAACCGCAAACCAAAAACCAAGCTCACAAATCTAGACACTGGGGGTTGGTGGTTGCAGAGGTGGGGCCTGTGGGACAGGAGAAGGGAGTCAAAGGGCACAAAGTCCCCGTTATAAGTACGTCACAGTCACTGACGGGGACAGAATACACAGCTGGGCGACTACAGTCACCTGCTGTGCGTCTGGAAGTTGCCAAGAGAAAAAATCTTCCAGGTTCTCCCCACAAGAAAAAACCCGAATTCCGTCACTACGGGAAGCGACAGACGCGTCTTCTGCGTTGCGCGCAGTCACGGCCCAGATCGTGACCTCGCGCCCCCGGCCCTAATGCCGGGCCGCCGGGCGGCTGCACGTCCGCTTGCACCGGCAGGAGCGCGGAGCTCCGCTCCCGCGGCCCCGGGAGAGGCCCTTCAGCGTCTCCACCGACCAGGCCTTCAAACAGGCCGGCGCGGCGGGCGCGCGCGCAAGGAAGTCCCGGCGGCGGAGCGGCCCCCACGCACGTACCTCAGCAGCCCCCTGGGCGGGGAGAAGGCGTAGCAGCGGACCTGCGGGTACGCGCTCCGGAGCATGATGGCCAGCAGGGCCGCGGCGCCCGCCCCCAGGCTGTGGCCCACCACCACCAGCCGGTACTCCTGCGGGCCAACAGAGAAGGCGGCACGGTGAGGGCCAAGGAGCAGACTGCGCACGCGGGACAGACAGCGAAAGAAAAGGCAAATCAGAATCTCACGGGAGCGATGCTGAATGCTTGGCTCAAAATCCCATCGTTGACGAGGCGCTGGTAAACGTATCTGGCGGCTTGAGAAATCCCCTAAAAATGCAGACAAGAGAGGGCGGCTGTTGGTCATCGGACGAGGCAGGTTCGGCCCCATGACAGGGCTACGCCGTGCACGCTTCTGCGTCTCCCCAGAGCCGAGGTGAGCGTCGGGGAATCGGCGGCCGCAGCTACCGCGCCCCGCCGTGCTCCTGGCCCCCGGCGCAGGGATGGGCTCCACGTGGAGCGGGTGCTCCGTGACTAGTTCCGGGGACCACCCACAACACCTTTCCAGCCAACGGATCTTTCCGTGGCTTTTCTGCAGCCACACGGTATTTTGCTGTATGCGCGGGCCACGGTCCCGATGGCCGGTCCCATTTAGATGATAAATGACTGATCTTTTAACAAGACGTTAAAACATAAAGTTCTGAATCGGTGCTAACGGATTCAGCATCCGGTTTCTGCAGAGGCAAAACGAAGACCACTGGAAGCTGAGTTCTAGGAAGGTTAGGTTTTAATTCCAGAGAATAAATACAACATAAAACCTAACAAATACAGCTGTCCTAAGAACCAGGCTTCCTGAAAATGAAGCCGTCTCCACGGAGGACAGAGCACCCCGTGGACGAGACGGGCCTGTCTTCTCCCCCCGCACAAAGCGGGAGAGATCCTGGGCCGAGATGGGAGACTCGCGGCTGCCTCGAAAGCTCCTGCAAATTCCCGAGTCGGTCGCTATCGAGTTCCGCGGGAGAGGGCTGACCGGGCCACATCCAAGGGAAGCTAAGAGGAGGTCTGACGGGTTTACCGTCTGGGAAGAGCACCTCCTGACGGACCACCGCGCTTCCCGGCCTCCCCCGCGGCCGGCCGTGCAGCCACCTCCCACCCGCCGCGGGGACCCACCACGTGTCCGCCTCGGGACAGCTGAAGCCGAAAGGGACCTGGACACAGCGGCCGTGGCGGAGGCCCTGGCCTGCATCACACACACCGACACTCCCCCCGCCAGCCCCAGAAGGGCCAAGACTGCGTTCAGCGGCACAGCTTCGAGCTCCAACCGCTGGGACCGGGATCAGAGGCGGAGAACAGCTCTGCCCTCAGGCCCGCCGCCGCCGCCGCCGCCACCGCCTTCCCGGCCTGAGGGAGCTGCCCCCGGCGGGAACCGGGCTGGAGGGGGCCAGGCCCAGAGTGCACCTCGTGCACGCACAAAGCCTCGAGCTGCGGGCCGATTCTAAGAACACAGCCGCAGCCCAGCCCACGGGATCCTGCTGGGTATTGTGTGGTTGGCGAGTTGATGTGTCTCTGTAAGAAAGTAGAACATTTCTCTTTCTCTTCACACGTGCCCAGTAGTGACACTGGACTCTTCTGTGACTTGAGACCCAAAAAGACAGTTAAGGGTTAAAGGGGAAAATTCACATTCCCAGGGCTGTCCCACTTCTAACTGGTGGCAGAACAAAAGCCTCCAGTCTGGCTCCAGTCTGGCCCTGTCCTGAAAACCGTCCAGGTGGGACCGTGGGGCTCCATCAGCTACACTCTGGTTCCGACACACATCTTTATAAAGATTACACTTTTTACTTAAAACATGATCACCAGAGAAGTAATACGGGTTTTGGTTAAAAAACACACAAGTATATAAAAACAGCACAGGCCCACCGCCCTCCACCCCGACATCCCTCTCCCCGGAAGGAGCTGCTGGAACCTCCGGGACAGAATCATTCCCTCAAACGTGCAAACGCCCTGCTCTGCAACCTGATTCGTCATCCGGGAAACGTGAGCCCAAACCACAGTGAGATACCGCCTCGCGCCCACTAGCACGTCCGGCTGGAAGCACCGAAACCCGGAAAGTAAGCGGCAACAAGCACGTGCAGAACGAGGGCCTGGCTGCTCGCTGGTGGGACGGGAGATGGTGCAGTGCGCTGGAACACAGCCCGGTGGTCCCTTGAAACGTTAAACGCGGCAACCACCACCAGACACGCAACCCCACGTCTGGGCAGGTTCCCTAAAGCACGGGAAGGAGGGACTCGGACAGCTGTCTGTCCGTCCCTGTTTCCAGCAACAGCGCTGACGCCGACCGACGCCTGGGCGTGACCCCCCGTCCATCCGCGGACGACCGGATCAAGCAAAGGTGGGCGCCGCACACAGCGCGGCGTCGCTCAGCCACAAGGGGAAGGGGCCTCTGACACGTGCTACCGCTTGGATCCACCTCGAGGACGCTGTGCTCAGTGAAAGGACAAACAGCCGCGTGACTCCACTTCTGGGGGGTCCCGAGAACCAGCGCCCTGGGGGGTACTAGGTTACCAGGGGCTGGGCGTGGGGCGGGAGGAGCCATCGCTCACGGATACAGAGTTTATGTTTGGGATGATGAGAAGTACAGAGCCTCTGGGAGTCTCTGCCGCCGCCGAATCGGATGCTTACAAAGGGAAAGGGGTGCAATGATGAACATCATGTTACACAATTAAAACCCTTTTAGAAAACAAGTCCGTCCGAGGCAGGCCGCTGCGGTCCCGCACAGTAAGACCGAAAGGAGAACCGTGTGTTGTGACACCGGCGGAGGGAACCGGCCGGGCCACGGGGAAGTGCTGGGGGTGCCTGCCACTCGGGGGGCCGTGGGAGGGTGGGGGGACATGGGAGGCACTCCCGGGCGGGGGCCCTGTACTCAGCTGAAGCTTCTCTTCTCCACAATATAGGACTTTGGTCAAGGGAAGAGCGTTCGACTGGGGTTCAAATGCCAACTGGCACTTACTCCAGTAACTGTGTGGCCTCCGGCAAGTCCCTCGATGGCTCTGAACCTGCTCCTTTCTCTTAAAAAACCAAAGCAACCTCACGAGGTTGTCATGAGAATTTCCACGAAAAGAATGAAAAGCACTTACTTTGCACAGCACTTGGCACCTGGTAGCTACCTGTTGTATGGTTAGCATTCCCGGGAGAGAGTCAGAGTTGGAAAAATCCTGACCCCTTTTAGCTTCACCGTAACGGAACATTCCTGAACACACACCCCAGGGCTTGTACCTTGTGTGCCGAACAGTCTTGCACCCCACACTCTAAGTTGAGGGTCTCATTCTCCGCTGACAGGTCCGTGAGGATGTCCTACAAAGAGTGCATTGGAAGAGGCTGTTGGGACGAGCTGTGCATGGCGGCCGGGGGGCAGGTCCCTCTGAAGGACCGCGGAGCGCTACGGTCTCCTGGGTCAGACTGTTGAGGACTGAACCTGACACCTGACCTTGGGAAGGAAACCCAGGAGGCTAGGAAGCTCCCGAGGGACCCACGGTCGGCAGGGAGGGGGTGTGGGACATGGCTAAGACACACCTGCTGCCTTCCCTCACTGCACACCTCTTCTAAGTACCCATGAAGCACAGAGTCCTGTACCTGGGTTTTGAACAAAGCATGCTTCCTGTCCTCAAGGGGCTATCAACGGCTCACTGAAAGCTAAGGGAGGGTAAGAGATGCATCAGAGGGGAGAGGGGTGTGTATTACAGGGCGGGGGTGGGGGTGGGCTTCCTGGAGGAGGTGGCACCTAAGCCAAAGACTAAAGGGAAAACTTGCTTTCAGGGAACAGAGAGAGGTGGGCAACCCCACCTAAGGGGCCAAGAGGACCCATTGCAGAGCGTCTGAGCACAGGAAGGAGACACAGGGCCAGGCGCATGGGTGCTCAGAGGGGCCGCGGGCAGAGCCCGAGAGGCAAGTGCATCCCCAGGACCCAATGCAGTTAACCCGCTGGGGATGGGACTCCATAGTGATACCCTGCAAAGCTCAAGGGGACTGCAGCCCACTGGAGAACCACCGGCAGGCTGAGCTCTGGGCGGGAACCAGAAAGGCAGGCTGGGGTCAAGTCACAAAGCATCAACAGAGCTGTGATAAGACACGTGAATTTTCTATTAAAAACTAACGGTCGGGGGGGGCGCCTGGGTGGCTCAGTTGGTTAAGCGTCTGCCTTCAGCTCGGGTCATGATCCCAGGGTCCTGGGATGGAGCCCTGCATCGGGCTCCCTGCTCCACGGGAAGCCTGCTTCTCCCTCTCCCACTCCCCCTGCTTGTGCTCTCTCTCTTGCTGTGTCTCTGTCAAATAAATAAAAATAAAATCTTTAAAAAAAAAAAAAGTAATGGGGTGAGGTGCCTGGGTGGCTCAGTCAGTTAAGCATCTGACTCTTTTTTTTTTTTTTTTTTAAAGATTTTATTTATTTATTTGAGACAGAGAGAATGAGAGACAGAGAGCATGAGAGGGAGGAGGGTCAGAGGGAGAAGCAGACTCCCCGCCGAGCAGGGAGCCCAATGCGGGACTCGATCCCGGGACTCCAGGATCATGACCTGAGCTGAAGGCAGTCGCTTAACCAACTGAGCCACCCAGGCGCCCAAAAAAATAAAAGTCTTAAAATGTGTAACCCAAATGCAACATAGAGGTAATTTTTTTTTAAAGATTTTATTTATTTATTTGAGAGAGAGAATGAGATAGAGAGAGAGAGCATGAGAGGGGGGAGGGTCAGAGGGAGAAGCAGACTCCCTGCCGAGCAGGGAGCCCGATGTGGGACTCGATCCAGGGACTCCAGGATCATGACCTGAGCCGAAGGCAGTCGCTTAACCAACTGAGCCACCCAGGCGCGCCCAGCATCTGACTCTTGATTTCGGCTCAGGTCAGAGGATCTCAGGGTCATGAGATCGAGCCCCGTGTTGGGCTTCAGAGTGGGTGAGAAGCCTGCTTAAGATTCCCTCTCTTGGGCGCCTGGGTGGCTCAGTTGGTTAAGCGACTGCCTTCGGCTCAGGTCATGATCCTGGAGTCCCGGGATCGAGTCCCGCATCGGGCTCCCTGCTCGGCAGGGAGTCTGCTTCTCCCTCTGACCCTCCTCCCTCTCATGCTCTCTGTCTCTCTCTCTGTCTCAAATAAATAAATAAATAAAATCTTTAAAAAAAAATTAAAAAAAATAAAAATAAAAAAATAAAAAGATTCCCTCTCTCTTCGCCCTCTGCCCCTCCCCCTGCTCACACGTTTTCTCTCTCTAAAAAATAAATAAAATCTTAAAAAAAAAAAAAAGTAAATGGGGGGGCCGAGGGAGGTTTCTAAGAAGCAGTGATAACATCTGACCCACGTTCTAGAAAGAGTTCTCTGTGGATGGTATGAGGACTGACTGGAAAGATAAGAAACCAGAGACAGGGACCAAGGTAGAAAACTGCTTCCCAGGCCTGGGAGGGGAGACGGGGCCACAATGGGGGCCATGGGGCCGTAAATGGAGAGACAGCCAGAGAGACCAGGCAGGAAGCCAGGAGAGAAAGCGAGGACCACTCCATGGTGCCTTCAGGGGCCAGCTGGGGGATGCTGCAGAATTATTAGAAATGGGGGCCAGAGGTGAGGCATCTGCTTTCCTCGGTGCCCCAGGCAGGGCCCTGGGCAGGTGCACAGTCCCCGCCAACGCTCCGAGCGGCAGGCCCTGCCCCGCAGGGGGCCGAAGGCTCACACTGTGGCGTCTCGCTACACTTTCTGCGTCAGCAGGGAAGTGAGGACCAGGAAATGAGATGGAGCAAGGGCCAAGAACAGACCAGAGAGCACGACATGGAAGGAGGGCAGCAGCTGCCCACTTATCCGCACAGGGCCGAGAAGGCGGGGCCGGGCCGGCCAGGACAGGGCTGGCTGGCGGGGGGAACAGACATACACGGCAGGCCCCGCACCCCCGAGAGTCAGGCGGGCGCCTCTGGAGGAAGTTCTCCAGCAGGGAACCCAAGCCTGCTGGTCTGTTTCTGACACTTCTCGGTGGAAAGGAAACGATTCCCTCCACTTCTCCAAAGGCAGCATTTCACAGCCCTGGGTCTGCTTCTGCACTTTCTATCCTGGTGTTTCCGGCTACATCTCCTGCTCTAACCGATGAGGGCTCTACCCTCCGTTCCAGCAAAGGCGGGTCTCCCGGTACCCGTGGCTTGCTGTTCACCCCACCCCTTGTCCCCGGGCCTCGAGCATCAGGCCCCTTACCTGCAGAGACATCGTTCCTCTCACGGCTACCACAACAGATTCTTTCCTGTGGTCCAGAGCCACTAAAAAGGGAAGCTCATAGACCTGGAGGCGAGGGAAAGAAGCATGAGTTTTCGACAGTGAGAGCGCGCAGCTACAGGGCCGAGTTCGGCCGGCCCGGCGTCTCTTAACAGTTCACAATTCAGCCGTGGGGCCCGGCCGTTCTTCCACAGATGGTGGTCTGCTTAAGAACCCACGATGTATCTCTACAAGGACTTCCGGCTCCATCTCTGGGATGGGAGGGCCTGGGAGCCCCCTGAACCGGCATGCAAACCGTGCGTGCGTGTGTGTGCGTGCGTCTACGCGCACTGTTCTGGGGGAGATAGTTTCTAACTTCCATCACACTCTCGAAGGACCCCGCGACCCCAGAGCAGGGACGAGGCGCCGCTGTACTGACCTTGTCATGAAAGCTTATGTGAATGAAGTCCCTGTACTGCAGGCCCGTCGTGTGCAGGATGGAGCCGAAGTGACAGTGGAGCTGATCGCCTCCGACCAAGTCATATTCCGTCGTCCTGCTTCGACAACTAAATACACAGGCAAATGTGTCAGTTACAGTACCGACCAGGGAACATCAGGCCCGCCCCCCGCTTCCCCAGCAGCCGCGAGCCCCGGGCTCACAAGGTTCAGCCCTTCCTCTGGGTCCAGGAGAACAGCCTGCGCTATTTCCAGGCACACCTCTCACTACAGTTCTGACTTCTGGGGTCATGTTAATGTTTTACGTATTCAAAAAATAAATTATATTAAGAATGGGAGAGACTTTAAAATCTCCAGGAATGGGACAAACTGGCACCTTGTTTCCTCCTATGATGGACCAAGAAGGGCAGGATGTTCCTCCCGAGGAATTCCTGCCAAAAATGTGTACTCGACTCCAACCCAGAAGAAACCATCAGACAAATACAAACTGAGGGCCGTTCACAAAATACGTAGACTACCGTGCAAGGCAATGTCACCAGCACGCAAGACCGGAAATACCACGGAACTGTTCCAGACAGACAGCCAAGCGCCACGCGTGAGCCTCACGTGGAGGAAACCTTGCTCTGAAGGCTCCTACTGGCCCAAATGGGAAACTGGCCACAACCTAAGGGAGCTACTGCTTAACGCGAGCTGCGCTGGTGCGGGGCGTGCGGAGTACGTAAAAGGAGGCCTCGTCCTCAGGAAACGCGGACAGGGCCGTGCCCTCTGCGCGGGCAGCCTGGCAGGAAGCGATGGTGACACAGCGCATGTGACCACACAAGTCACGACTGGTGGCTCCAGATAAACGATCCACGGGCCTTCTCGGTACTGCACTCGCGGTTTTGACATGTTTCAAAACAGAACGTTTTTGGGAAAGGGGAAACGGGATTATTTTTAGAAACTACAGTGGGGCACCGTCGGAGTGACGGGCGGAAGGCAGGCGGGGGGCCCAGGCGCGCCCACCTACCAGTCCCCGCCAATCTTGCAGAGCCCGGTGAAGGGGTTCCGATAGATGTAGAGAGGCCACCCATAGGCCGCTGCTGCAAACTGCATATAATGGTGACAATTGGCTAACTCGGCGTCCAAATCAGCTTCCTGAAGAGAAGAAAAACAGCTTTTTGTTTCGGGGAACCCATTACGGACAAGACCAACTCACAAAGGTCATAAACCTGAACTCGAACTCCTGATGCCCCTTTCTTCCCTCACTGAACAGACCTCAGCAGACTTCCACAGGGGAAACTCGTCTTTAAACGCGGACTAAAACAGACCCCTCACTTTACAGGAATGCAGCAAGTATGGTGGAAATGAACAGCAAAAATCCCTGCTGACTTTTGTGGCCCCTGCTGGAACGAGCCAGGGACTGAGTTGGAAGCGCATGAGGACAAGCAGAGCGCCAGGCCCCCGCGGCAGCAGAGCCGGAAGGCCCGGGCACCTGCGTGAGGGGCAGAGAAACCCATCCATCCGCGTGCAACCTTCTCTTTCAGAAGCCTAAACAGCTGTGGCAGGAAAACTCCTCCAGCAAAACCCAACTGTTCTGCTCCCTTGGCCCAGAGAAGAGAGCAAACACGCCCAGGGGGAATCAGGCCCATCCCAGAAAGAATTTTTGCTATGTTGACTTCAGCCAATTTCCTAAAAGAGAATGCTTTAAAAATACAATGGAGGAGGGGCACCTGGGTGGCTCAGTCAGTTAAGCACCTGCCTTCGGCTCAGGTCATGATCCCAGGGTCCTGGGATCGAGCCCCGCGTTGGGCTCCCTGGTCCGCGGAGAGCCTGCTTCTCCCTCTCCCTCTGCCTGCCGCTCTGCCTATCTGTGCTCTCTATGTCTCTGTCAAATAAATAAATAAAATCTTTAAAAAAATAAAAAAATAAAATGGAGGGTGAAGTGGTCAGGAATGGGCTCCCTCTACCCGAGGGACCACAACTAGCAGAAGCCACACATCAGATTCTAAGCCAACTGTCCTGAAATCATTGCTGGCCAGTCTGTTTTGTTTTTTGAAGATGTATTAATAGGAGTAAATGTCAAAACTGTACCAGCCACCAGAAAGGGGCTTACCTGGGGGGGCCCCGGGGAATGGCCGATCACCCCCTCCGGCTCCCGGCTGTTCCTGATATTGTCCTGTTGCTGATGGAGAAGGGTGAGGCCTGCCGCGATGTCGCTGGGCACCAGGTCTGTGTCCTGGATGTAAACAGTGGCTTGTCATAAACTCAGCAGGGACGGCCCATGAATTCCTTTTTAAAATCCGTTTTTTACAGTTCATACGCGCACACATACACAGGTATGTGTAAAGAGGTTCCTTAGAAGTATTTTCAAGACTCCTTCTATATGTGAGCTTGATGATTTTTACTATCCTGCCCTCAGACAAATCCACCAGAGAACACAGAAATGTTGCTGAGCTTTTATTTTCAAATTTCATTTCAAGTAACTTAACTGACTTCACAGCTTTTGTATAGTTGGGAGCAAATGGGTAAGTTCACCATCTTTGTAGTAATGGCCAATTTTAGCCCAAATTTAGCCTCTTGCTCAAGATGCCCTGGTTTTGTTCAGAGTCCCTGGTAGAGATTTGAGAGACTGAACTTAGACTCACCGGCTACAGCAAGCCTCCAAAAGAATCTCAAACTAGGACAGCAACAGAGGGCGTCTCTTGTGCCTGCCTCCCCCCTTCTCCCTCAGGCAGACTCCTCTGCTGCCTCCAGGCACTTCTGGTCCACAGGGACGGACCAGGCACTGGCCACTCGGCCTCTGAGCCATCGGTTCTCCCAGCTGTCTGAAGGCCAGACTGAAGCACTCCTTGAA
This sequence comes from Mirounga angustirostris, assembly GCF_029215605.1. Lineage (NCBI taxonomy): Eukaryota > Metazoa > Chordata > Mammalia > Carnivora > Phocidae > Mirounga > Mirounga angustirostris. The sequence goes on from NW_026991713.1 coordinate 175,702,908, forward strand.
GGTTACTTCAGGGAGACCCACTTCTCCAGTCCCGACATGGAGGCTGTTGTGGCGACTGCTACCAGCCTACTGGGCCGGCCCTGGGCCCTGCAGATGCAGACACTGCACAGAGCAAGGAGGGACCGGCAGTCGTGCAGGACGTCATGAGAACGCGTCTCCCTTACCTGGTGTCAGTGCCGAACACAACAGTTTACCAGAGAACATTACAGGAAAACGACGGATGTGAAAGAAAAATGAGTATTTCCAAATCACTGAAGAAACTGCTCTAGAACGAAGATGCCTTCCTACATTGTAATAACATATTCAAACTCTCCTTCAAAAGCAGAATAATCTATCATTTCTATCATGCTATAAAGTAGTAAACAAGGTCTGATACCACCCTGGATGCATGACACCGCCCACACCTGGCGCCTGCAGAGGACCAGCTGGATGGAGGACAGACGATTCAGACAACTGGCAAATCATCCCAAAATATGCAGGTTCCATCATTTAGCTCCTTAAAAATGAACTAAAAATCCTGACAGTGTAACAAACAGGTGGCAACACCAGGACGCACTGACCAGAGAGACGGGGCCCACAAGCTCAGGGCCCTGGGTTAACGGCCCCTAGTCTCCCCCCGACTCCGCCACACCACAGACCACACGTGGGCAAGAGCTCTTGACGTGAACGGGGGATCAGCCATCAGCTCCAAAGAGAGTATTCATCTTAACATAAGAGACATTTACTTAGGAGAAAGAGACGAAAGCAGACCCCTTCAGCTTACTGAAAAGTAGGTTGAGAAAAGCTCTGCCGTACTCGAAAAAGCAACTCGAGTATGGTCGTCTTTCCCGACACAACAGCACAGGAACTTGATTCTGGTCTCCCACACGCTGGTAGCTGCTGTCTTGAGGCCGTTAAGTAGCTGGCTCGACTCATGACTATCCAGGTGGTTGGGGCCAGAGGAGGGATACGGAACCATTTTCCCCCCGAGGGGGTCAAAGACGATGATGATGGTGACCACAGTGGAGATGATGATAATCCAACTGCAAAACAGAGAGAGAAGGCATGATGACCCTGGTCCCACATCCAGATGCGGATCTCCCAGAACCAGGTTGAGGTGAGCAACTTGTTTCTTCTAGAAAGTTCTTTTTTTTTTTTAAAGATTTTATTTATTTATTTGTCAGAGAGAGAAAGAGTACAAGCAGGGGGAGGGGCAGGCGGAGGGAAAAGCAGGCTTCCCGCCGAGCAAGGAGCCCGATGCGGGACTCGATCTCAGGACCCTGAGATCATGACCTGAGCCGAAGGCAGACGCTTAACCGACTGAGCCACGCAGGTGTCCCTAGAAAGTTCTTTATGAGCCTGTGGCTGGCCCAGGCCGCACAAAAATCAGAGCCTTAGAAGTGAAGATCACAAAAGAAAAAAGCAGATGCCTGGTAGGCAGAGTTGCAGCCTGGGCACGGAAGTAGCTGGAACCTGTTCTCCATGGTCCACTGGCCATGACCCAGGCCCTTACTCCTCAGTGCCTCGGGGTTCTTCTCAGTAAAACCGAAAGAACTGTGCCACATCGTGGGAAACTCTGATGGGTCTTTCATTCATACGTGTGAGGAACAACATGCCAGACACTGCGGTTCCCAGACACGTGTGCCACGGGAAGATGCGCCTCTGCGAAGGGGATCTGCTGCCCGCACGCATGTGGCGTGGGCCGGCCGGCATCAGCACAAGTCCCCGGATTGTTCCTGAGACTGTGAGCCTGGAAACTGCGAAAACCCGATCCCGTGCGTTAGTCCCTGTCACGATTCCTGACACCGCGTTTCTTCTCATCCTGCCTTTAGTTTTTGCCCTTGAATTGGTCTTTGGGTTTTCTTCCTTCTTAAAACAGAAGGGATAGGGGCGCCTGGGTGGCTCAGTCGTTAAGCGTCTGCCTTCGGCTCAGGTCGTGATCCCAGGGGTCCTGGGATCGAGCCCCCCGCATCGGGTTCCCTGCTCAGTGGGAAGCCTGCTTCTCCTTCTCCCACTCCCCCTGCTTGTGTTTCCTCTCTCGCTGTCTTTCTGTCAAATAAATAAATAAAATCTTTAAAAAAAAAAACAAAAACAGAAGGGATAGAATGCAGAAGAATGAGAACCAGCAAGAAAGAAAATGATATCAATAAATGCGTTAACAGGAGATGAATTGTTTCTTATATTATAAACCCATGTCTCTCAATTTTTAGGATTTACTCAAAAAGGTGCAACTTCTAACAATTTTAGGAAGCCCACATGACTTGGGGCTATCTGCAGTGACTCAGAAAGGTCTGCTTCTTACATCTCAAATGCATCCGAGCCAAGGAACTGAGAGAGAAGACGAAGACCTGACCTGATGATGACGGTGGCAATGACGCCATTCACCACCGTCCTGTCACACTGCACGTCGTCTGCTATCCAGGCGGACCCCAGAGAAGCCCAGACCATCTCTGGCAGAAAGAGCGCGAGGCGGAGGTAAAGCAGTTTGGACATAGATTTCCGTGGTCCGGGATTACAGATGGTTCCTGAAACACAGAAGATATTCAACCCGGGCACCTGGCTTCTTCAGAGACTTGCTTTCCACAGACACAGAGTGTGGCGAGCATCTGTTAGTACTGTAGGCGCGCCTGGTGGCTTCTACTCGTAACTGGAAATCAATGCCCAAGGCTGAGAGCAAGTAGCCAAGGGCGGGGTGGAAACAGGACAAAAAGCCTCAGATTCATTTCCTAGATTTACTAGGGTTTCAAGATACTTCAGGGTTCTAACTGGGATGACCATATAATCATTGTCCAAATTGGGACACTTCTGAAAGAGGAAGGAGGTGCTATTAAAAATTATGCTGGGACAACTGGCACAAAACAGAGCTGTCCCAGGCCAACAGAGATACACGGTCACCTGAGTTCTAGAACGTAAGTCCACCATCTGCTTGAGACCTATGGCGTTCAGGCACCATGTGAAACACTTCACACCCATTCTTCTGTAATCCTCACGACTCTGAAGATAGTCACCATCCCATTTTACAAAGGAGGAAACTCAGGCCAACTGGGCTTAGTAACTACTTTCTAAAACATAACCCAGAGGGTGCATGATGGGTGGTAGGGTCGATTAAGCGTCCGACTCTGGATTTCAGCTCAGGTCATGATCTCAGGGTCGTGAGATTGAGCCCTGCATCCCGCTCTGTGCTCAGCGGGGAGTCTGCCTGAGATTCTCTCTCTCCCCCTCCTCTCTTTCTCTGCCCCTCCCCCTGCACTCTCTCTCTCAAATAAATAAATAAATACAATCTTAACAACAACAACAACAACGAAAACCCCCACAATCCAGGTCTGCATAGTCCCGGTTTTCCGCCTCACCAACGTCTGCACTCTTGGGAAGTGAACAATTCTGACGTGCGAGAACGCTTGAAGAAACCTAACATGCAGACACAACCTTTTCACCGTGTGTCTCAAACAAACCCAAGCATCCCACTGAGGTCCGTGTGCTTTAATTCCTGATGTAAAACATCAACTCGCTCCCTCTGGGAAAAAGTTGTGATAAATACTAACTGAAGCAACATAAAAATGCCACATGGTTAAAACAAAAACAGTGAAAAAAACCCCAAAACCCGAAACAGTGAGTGAAGACATTTCTAAGATGTAAAGAATGATTTGGGATTAGAATGGATTACTTAGAGTCACATTTTAAAATGTTAAGACACTCTCCAGTTTCATGTTTGGCACGAAGACAAAATACAAGGTAACCAAAACACCACTCTCTCTCTGAGGAACAGTGAGTGCAGACATAAAAACTCGGTGCTCTCTGGAGCCCGCTGCTAACAACAGCCGATCACCTGTAAAACAGGCAACCCGACCCGGGCTGGCGCCGTGAACACCGACAGCACCCGGGCCCGACGCTCCGGGAATGGGATAAAGTCGGAAATGAGGAAGCAGAAAACGGAGTTCTAAGATTCCAAAAAGAAATCAAGATACTGAAAAAAACCTCCTTTATATAGTCATACCCGCCAGTGAAAACATTGTCATTTACTTAGATAAGAGATTTTCCTCTCAAGGCAAAGAGGGGACCGGCGTGCACCCAGCTGCTCCCGGGGGCGCAGTGACGCTGAGAACCCAGAACTGACGAGCTGGACGGAATGTCCTCAGCGCAGCCCGCGTCTTCATCAGGCCGAACCATTTGGGCAGAGACCACAAAAGGCAGGCCTGCGTCACAGAATCTTTGGTTCAACACCTCTACACTGCAGCAATCTTCCCTGGCGTGAGATGAGCAATGAGCTCCCAACACAAATACGGAGGCGATGCAAGGAAACCTCCCAGGATCACAATCAAACCCAGCGAATGGCACACCCTGGAGGCTGAGGGTGTTCTGCCAGGAAAACATGGTAGTCATGAGGCTGGACCTTCCCCTAATTAAACCTCCTACATGGTAGGAACAGTAGGATTTCACCAGGGAGGTTCTCAAATCAAAACTAGAAACTGCCACAATAGCAAAATTCTTCCCAACCACGCTACACTGATGACCAAGAAAAGGAGCAGAGGTAAATACCCAAGCATCAGTGTCTTGGGTAAAGATGACTGACCCCCACTGGTCCCAAGCACGTACAGCCTGTGGTGTCTCCTTTAGAGAGTAATACCAGCGCAAAGCTACAAATCATGGCCTTTCTGCACAAGTGACAGCTTAATTACTGAGATGCCTTATGGAACAAAAGGGCAGCAGAAGTCATCCATGGATCAAGAGTAAAACTAACAAGGACGCCTGGGTGGCTCAGTCAGTTAAGCATCCGACTCCCGATTTCGGCTCAGATCATGATCTCGGGGTTGGCATTTAAACTAACATAATTTCTAAACTGTTGTTTTTAGGTCAGTTGTGGTATCTCTAGCCACAAGTAACAAAAGTAAAAGCGGGAAGGACCTGGGACCTTCCCTGGCTCCGGGGACTGGAAATGCAGAGCATGGGCACCATGGCGCTCTGGCCCCTCACAGCTCTGCCCTCCTCTGTGTCAGCTCATCCTGGCAGTGAGTGGAGATACGGCAGGAATTCAGCAGCTCCTCCCTCCACAGAATCACCCAGACTGAAAACAGCCTACTGCTTCTGGATCTTTCCTAGAGGAGCAAGGAAAGACTCCCCAGAATTTTCCAAAAAACTCCTGAGTTTCACTGGCTCAAACTGGGTCACACGTCCATTCCGGAACCAATCACTGACACATGAGGATCATTCCTGAGCTGGGTGGAGAGTTGGCTTCTCTGACGCACTGATTTCATATGTGAGGGAGAGGGATGGGGGACGTCCCAAATAAAACTGGGTTCTGTTTGGAAGAGGTTGCTGGATAGGCAACCCACCCATAACACAAACAACTGGCACATAACGCCTAACATGTACACTGTCAGATGTTTTCTGAGCTCTGACTGTGAGTGTGAGATGGGGCAGGCCTTAGGCAAGTGCTTACGAGGGGGAACCTCAGTGACATGGCCATCCATCACGGCGTACGTGCCCTGACACCACCAAAAATACCTGAAGAAAACCATTTAAGGGAAAAAAAGCTTACATTCCTGCTTCAGATCTGAACCCACGATTATAGCGGCATACTGGGTCTTCTAACCAGACTAGGACATGAACAGAAAGGGCCAATAAATGAGATGATACCACAGCTGAAGGGACACCAACCTAATTACTTCTTTCAGAAATTCAGACTTCATGGAAAAACTCCATGGTGCTAGGGCGCCTGGCTGGCTCAGTCGGTTAAGCATCTGACTCTTGGTTTCGGCTCAGGTCATGATCTCAGGGTCACGAGATCAACCCCTGCATCGGGCTCCATGCTCAGTGCGGAGTTTGCTTGAGATTTTCTCTCGCTCCCTCTGCATCCCCCGCCGCACTCTCTAAAAAACACCACCACCGCACCAAAACCACAACTCCACAGTGCTAAAGCCACACAGAGGGGACCGACACAGATCACAGAACTGGGACCTTCTTCGCTCTAGACATTCATGCATGCATTCATGTTTTCAGGGGCATGCTAAATTACACAGAGCTCTCTTTTCCATATATTTCTCTTTAACTGGGCACATGCCACACCTCTTGGTCATCCAGAACCCTGTGGTCTTTCTCTTGAGGGCCAAGAAACACTTGGCCACTAACATTTCTCTATCACTCCCCATGAGCTATCCCCATCTTTTAAGTTTCAGTTGGTCATTCCACACCATCAAGATCATGATTCTGCCGCCCAGTGAATCAGCTATTCCCTCCCAGTGCTTTCCCCATCATCTGGAGTGTGTGAGCGTGCCTCCCACATCCCCACTCAAGCAATGATGAAATGTGCTGGAGGGCGGCATGCCATTCAGCCCTGCCTCTGACTGCAGTTTTTAGTTACTAATGCACCACAATGCTCGGCTCCTCCTATGAACCTGAGCACTCATACAGGGAGGCTCCCAACATTTTCAGCAAAGTGACTGCAGAAAACTGTAACATGGAGAAAAAAAATCATTAAGAATAGATGGAACTGTTACAACTCATTATTTGGGACAAATAACCCAACTTAAAACGGGGCAAAGGATCTGAGCAGACACATCCCCAAAGATGATATACGAATGTCCAGTAAGCATACGAGAGGATGCTCATCAAGGAACTGCAAATCACAACCACAGTGAGATCCACCAGGACCGCTAGGATCGGAAAGTCAGACAAAGGTAAGTGCTGCTGACAATGGGGAGAAATGGAAACTCTTTATAAACTGAAAGAGAAATGGTGTAGCTGCTTGGAAACCAGCCTGCCAGTTCCCCAGAAGGTTAAACACAAGGTTACCACATGACCTAGCCATTCCACGCCTAGGCACACATCCAGGAGAAATGAAAACCTCTGTCTATACAAAAACACAAAAGCGAACGTTCATAGCAGCTTTATGTGTAACAGCCCCAAACTGTTAACAACCCAAATGTCTACCGACTAACAAATGGATAAGTAAAAACGTGGCAAACCATTCGATGTAATTTTTTAAAAAGACTTTTTACTTATGAGAGAGAGAGAGAGAGAGCGTGCACACAGGAGCTGGGGCGGGGGGTTGGGGCAGAGGGAGAGGGAGAAGCAGACTCCCCACTAGGCAGAGAGCCCGACGTGGGGCTCGATGCCAGAACCCTGGGATCATGACCTGAGCCAAAGGCAGATGCTTAACCGACTGAGCCAATATTATTCAGTCATAAGAAGAATGAAGAGCTGACACACACTAAAAGGTGAACGAACCTTGAAAACATTATGCTAAGTTTAAGAAGCCAGACCAAACGGCCACACAGTGGGTGACTCCACCTGTATGATCCAGAATAGGTAGATCTACAGACAAAGTAGATTAGCAGATGGCTAGGGCTGAGGAAATTGGGGAAAATTGAGGAGGATTGCTAATAGGCATAGGATTTTTTGGGGGATGATGAAAATGTACTAAAATTGTGGTGATGGCTGCACAACTCTGTGAATATACTAAACATCATGGACTTGTACATTTTAAGTGGGTGAACTGTATAGGACATGAATTATATCTCAATAAAGCAATTAAAAAAGAATAGGTATCAAATAGAAAAGGCTACCCTTTACCTTTCATGCTGACACACACAATGGCGGACACCGTACATATAATAACTGCTAGGAGAACAAGAAGAACGATCAAATAACTGCTGAGCAGGGCGCCGCCTGCACAGTTCAGCTTCCCTCTGTGCATGAGGTACAAAGTCAAAATGCCAATCCACCTGCCGAGAGACAGGGAGGGTCAGAAATGGAAACCAAGGAACTACATTATAAAACATTACAGAATGAAATAAAAGGAATTAATATTAAACAAAAAAATTTTAGTTAAAGATTTTTAAAAAGCTAATATTTCCCAAAGCAAGGCGAAGTTTGCTTTGGAATATAATTTTCTCCGATAAAAGATCTACTAAAAGAAAACAATAAAAAATCTACTAAGTCAATTACAGAGCATGGCCTTTTTTTAAAACATGAGTTTTATCCTTTCTGTGCTTACATGATTGTTCCTAATTCTCTGCCTGCTCTAATATCTAAGAGGCATTTAATGCCATAAGCAGGCAACTATAATGTGGGCTGATGAAAAACAGCAGCCCTACCATGACTCAGAAACATGCAAGTGTAAACCAACAAAATACCTGCTTGCTAAAATATTAACAAGGTAATGTTCACTTCTGGGGATTAACAAGAAACTGACAAACACTTTTTGTCATCTGCTGTGTGTAATGCAAAAACCAGGAGGTGGTAATCGAGTTATGCCAAGATGTTCCACAGTGAACACTGATTAAGCTTGAAAGGCCACGTACTGCAGACTTATTTATAGATTTTGTAACTCGGTGCAGAACAAGGAAAGACAGCACCAAACACCTCAAAGCAACAGTGACCAGTCACCAGAAGCATTTCAGCAAAGGGCTGAACATTGCTGGCAAGAACGCTGTTATTAAGGATTCGAGCCCAGGTGTGGAACTGGGACTAGAGAACATTTTATGCTTTTGCCAGTTTTGTGGTATTAGGACTTTGGGTCTGGAAATAACAATGGGAAATGATACGGGGGAGACCTGGCTCTGAAAACTATGAAACTACTGAGGGGCCGCTTTCAATATTTCACGTTCTTACATTCCTTTCCCCTCGAGAACGCACTCTTATTCCCTGCCCGGCCCCTCTGGGAGCAGCCTTGAGGCGCCCAACTCCACTTCCCATCGGTTGCACACTCTGTGCCAAGCCTGGCTGCTCGTCGGGGAATTCGGGCACAACCGGCTCCAGAACGACAGGCAGGCTACTATTTCCCATCCTCTCCTTTGGTTGACACTTGATGCCCTGAATTTCCATGCCGAGCGCCGTAATGATGCAAGTGGCTGTTCCTGGCTTCAGGAAACAGTTCCCGGAGGCCACGGCCCTTGGTCGGCAACCCCGTCCCGGAGGCTCCCGGGGCCAGGCCTCGGGGTCGCACGCGACGGGAGACCCCCTGGGGGACCCCGGGCCCAGCCTCCCCGCTCCGGCCTCAGTGTGCCCTCCGAGAAATGGGGAGAGCGGCTGCACGCCCGTCCTCGGAGGCCTCGCGCGGTGGAGAGGCCCAGACGAGGGAACGTGGGCACCGCGTCCGCGCGCACAAACGCGGCGACACGGCCACTCTTCCCGGGCCGCCCGCCCGCGCAGCCCGCCGCCCTTACCACACCACTCGCAGGGACAGCTCGAAGAACCCCGGGAAGACCAGGTCGTCGCTGGCGATGGCCCAGCGCCGACCGAAAAGCACCATCCCGGGCATGGCTGAGGCCCCGCTGCCCGGCCTCGGCCAGCCCGCCGCGCGCCGGTGGCCACTCGGAGCCCCGCGCCCTCCGGGATCCAACGCCAAACTGACTGCGACTCGGCGCAGGCGCGCGCGAGGGGCGGGCCCGGCGCACGCGCACTGAGCCCCGCGCAGCCGCTGGACCCTCCGCGCCTGCGCCGAGGCGCTGACCCGGAAGGCGCTGGTCGGCTTGTTAGGTGGTTTGCACGTGTGCGAAGTCCGTTCTGATAACATTCCCGTTTTGTAGATAAGGGGTCTTCGGGGCGCGGAGGAATGAGCACCTGCAGAGGCCAGCGGGTGTTAATGGCAGATCTGGGAGTCCTCCCAGGTCTGTGGGCCTCCAGGCGTGTGATGAAGTTCACCGTCGGTGCTACCCGCGGTCAGGAGTGCCGCGTTAGGACGCCTCTCGAGTTCAGGGTTTGAAACCATCCGGCGGCTTGGGGCTGGGGCGTGGGGAAGATCCTGATCCTCAGAGCCTATGGCCCTGAGCACTTAGCACCTCCACTCTGCCCCACCCTGGTCCGCGCCCCCTTGAGCCCCCTTCGTCTCGTGCCAGCCCGGGTCTCCCCACTGCGCTCCCTCATTCTGCCCTTGCCGCCCAAGCCCCCGCCCCCCGACAGTGCATTTCCCCTGCGGCAGCTGGGGCGACCTCGTTGAACCGTCAGAGCTTAGGATCTTGCAAGTCTGCACTTTGCGCATGAGATTGACTCCACCCCCCCGGGAAAGGCTCTTCCCTGGTAGTCACACACCACAAGTCTGTCAATGCGTGTTTCTCTGTCTCCTTGGGTTTGGGTTCCCATTCTCTCTCTCCATCACCTCACTGCCTGCCGCCTCCCCCCCCCCCCCCCCCAAATACATCAAGCTCATTCTCGCCCCAGGACTTTTACGTTCTCTGTTTCCTCGGCCAGGGATGCTCCTCCCCAGTTACTTCCATGTCTCTGTCTCAGGTCATTCAGGCCTCAGTTCAAGTGCCCCCGTTTCAAAGAGGCCTTCCCTGGCCACCTTATCTAAACAGCACACCCATCTGTTCCCATTCCCTCACTCTGCTTCGGTTTTCCTCCCTGATACTTAATCACTCCCTGACATTGTACCACGTTTATTACCTTTCTCCTCCCACCTTAGGGTGTAAATTGCATAAGCAATTTACTTCGCTGGTTTTGTTTACTGCTATGCACATAATGGAGCAAATTACAGGCACTTATTAAATACTTGATGAATAAACAAACTAATTGAATGTCAAGGTTTTCTAAGTCTGAAGTTCCTTCAGGGATCTGCTAAAGGGCAGGATTTCAGAGTTAAAAATAGTATCGAAATTATATTGATGGTTGTGGAAATCATACAGGGAATTGTAGATGGGGAAGTTACAAGGTTTCTATAGAAAAGAGAACCATGGGCACCTGGGTGGCTCACTTGGTTAAGAAAAGAGAACCATTCATTATAAAATAAGTATTCATTGGGTACTTGGTGTGGCCAGAAGTGACTTAATCGGAGAGGTCAGACTTCCCCGAAGAAGATACTAAAATGAGATCTGGAGGAAGAACAGGAATTCAGTGGAAGAGAGTGATTCAGAAGCTAAAGGGCTGTGCCTATGATCCAAATATTCTCAAATGTAATAGTTCCCTTTTGAAAACAGGATTTGTAAGGCTTAGCAATAAGATAATTCTTCTATATAAGCTTTTGTTAGTAAAGATAAAGAAGATACTGATGACTTAATGTTACAAACAATAACAACCCACCAAACTATGATTTCAAACAGGTAGCATACACATTAAAAATAAAAGAAATGTGTTTTGTATAGCTTTTTTTTTTTTAGATTTATTTATTTGGGGGGGTGAAGAGGCAGGGGGAGAGTGAGAGAGAATCCAAGCCGACTGCGCTGAGTTCAGAACCCAAAGGGGGCCACGATCTCAGGAGCCTGAGCTCACGACCTGAGCCAAAACTAAGAGTCAGATGCTTAACCGACAGAACCACCCAGGTGCCCCTGTATTTTATGTAATTCTAATCTCTCGGAGTATGTTTTGCCGTTTCCTTTTTTTTTTTTTTAAGATTTTATTTATTTATTTGACAGAGAGAGACATAGCGAGAGAGGGAATACAAGCAGGGGGAGTGGGAGAGGGAGAAGCAGGCTTCCCACTGAGCAGGGAGCCTGAGGTGGGGCTTGATCCCAGGACCCCGGGATCATGACCTGAGCTGAAGGCAGACACTTAACAACTGAGCCACCCAGGCGCCCCTTGCCATTTCCTTGTAACATTATTCCATTTGTTGAATTAGAGCTGTTTTAAAACATTATTCCATCATGTGGGTATCTCATACAAAGCATATTAATTCCCTTATTTTAGACAAGTTTTTCAATTTTCTATTTAAAATAGCTTTTTTTAAAAAAAGATTTCTTTGAGAGAGCGAGAGAGAGCACAAGCAGGGTGAAGGGCAGACGGAGAAGCAGATTCCTGCATCAGACTCCCTGCTCAGCAGGGGAGTCTGCTTCTCTCTCTCTCCCTCTGCCCCTCCCCACTGCTCGTGCTCTCTCTCTCTCTCACTCTTTCCCAAATAAAATCTTTTAAAAAATAAATAGATCTTTTAAAAAGATTTATCTTTAAAAATAAGTACAGTTGATCCTTGAACATTGTGGGGGTTAGGGGTGCTGACCCCACACAACTGAAAATCTGAGTATAACTTTTGACTTCCCCAAAATTTAACCAATACCTTACTGTTGACTGGAAGCCTTACCAGTAACAGTTGATTAATACATATTTTGAATGTCATATGTATTATATACTGTATTCTTTATTTTTTTAAAAGATTTTATGTATTTATTTGAGAGAGAGAGAATGAGAGAGAGCACATGAGAGGGGGGAGGGTCAGAGGGAGAAGCAGACTCCCTGCCGAGCAGGGAGCCCGATGCAGGACTCGATCCAGGGACTCCAGGATCATGACCTGAGCCGAAGGCAGTCGCTTAACCAACTGAGCCACCCAGGCGCCCTACTGTATTCTTTTTTAAAAATATTTATTTGCTTGAGAGACAGCAAACACAAGGAGCGGGGAGGGGCAGAGTGTGAGGGAGAAGCAGGCTCCCCGCTAAGCAGGGAGCCCCACAGGGGGCTCAATCCCAGGACCCTGGGATCATGACCTGAGCTGAAGGCAGACACTTAACCAACTGAGCCAACCAGGTGCCCTTATATATGGTATTCTTATAATAAACCGGAGAAAAGAAAATATTAAGAAAATCATAAGGAAGAGAAAATACATGAACAGTTCTGTATTGTATTTATTGAATACAATATCAAACCCATGTTGTTCAGGATCAACTGTATTTCCTACTTCCAAAATATCCAAGTCAAAGTACAGCTCTTGAAAAGGTAAATGGGCCGTCATGACTTTTATTTTTTATTTTTTTATTTTTTAAAGATTTTATTTATTCATAAGAGACAGAGAGAGAGAGGCAGAGGGAGAAGCAGGCTCCCCGCTGAGCAGGGAGCCCGATGCGGGACTTGATCCCAGGACCCTGGGATCATGACCTGAGCCGAAGGCAGACGCCCAACCATCTGAGCCACCGAGGCGCCCCCATCATGACTTTTAAATGATGAAAATTTTCAGATACAGAGAAGATGCCTGACACCTAAGGATCTACCATCCAGATGTAACAAGAGATAACATCCTGCCATAGATGCTCTATCTTGAATTTTGGGGGAAAAAAAATCTTTGGTATCCTTCTCTGCTTGTTCTTTCAGGTTAATTTCACTATGTATTTGCAAAGTACAGTAAGTATTCTTCAGAGACTTTCTTGGCTTTTCATTTTACCTTCATATTAACTTGGAGAAACTGTTATCTTTACTCTTTCGTTTTTCCAAATCAGTTGGTTCATTTCCTCCCCTATTTCTCCCTTTGGGACTTAATTTTCTTTGATCTGAGAAAATGCCTGTGTCCTGAGTAAAGTTAATATCCTTGCATTTAGTCTTTGTCAGGTGGGGGTGAGGCAGTGTTAGCCAGGTGATCTTTCAGGAAACTGGATAGTTGTTTCTCTAAGCCCTTCTTTACAGCCCTGGGATCTTCAATTCTCAGAATTCGAAGTAAACAAGTGACTTTTTTCGTTTCAGGGCACACCAGTTTCCCTGTTACCCTATCAGTTATTGTCTTAGATCCCTTGTTAGAGGAATAAATACATTCCGTATTTCCATTCTGTTAGAACAGAGTCAAGTGTAGCGTAGTACTTGCCTAGAGACTCTCACCTTTTCAGTGCCCAAGGGGAAACTAGAGGTAGAGACCTGGCGCATCCTAGTATTATACAAAAGTATCCCCGTCATTGTTTTAAGACATTAGTGCTGTATTATGCTGCAACTTGCTTTTAAATTGCAGGGATAAGAGGGAATGGTTTCAGAACCCGAGGAGAAACGCCCAGAGCACCCACACAAGACTTCATACAACAAAGGCTAGCTCAGAGGGGTCAAAGAGTGCGGCCGGTGGGCGCCTGGGTGGCTCAGTCGTTAAGCGTCTGCCTTCGGCTCAGGTCATGATCCCAGGGTCCCGGGATCGAGTCCCACATCGGGCTCCCTGCTCAGCGGGAAGCCTGCTTCTCCCCCTCCCACTCCCCCTGCTTGTGTTCCTGCTCTCGCTGTCTCTCTCTCTGTCAAATAAATAAATAAAATCTTAAAAAAAAAAAAAAAAAAGTGCGGCGGGTACTGAGCACAGTGAGGGTTCCTTGCTATTTCCATATTCAATCACTAGAAGGCGAAGCACACAGGAAAACCCCACCTGGAGCCCCAGTCCAATCAGCCCTCAGTAGACGTCACTCAGGTGGTTTGGGGTAGGTACTTAGCCGTCAATGTCTACGGATGCATTGCTCTCCCAGCAAGGGCAAAATTCACAAATATCATCAAGTAGGTCACAGGGTCTCCTGCCAGAAGTGGTTTCCAGCCAGCTTCTGAGGCAACTGTCCCAAACTAAGCACAAAGGGAGGGGAAAAGGGGTCACACCGGTGCCGAGCACTTAATGTGTGTGCACCAGGCTCTAATTTGAGCTTCACTAACATGGGCTCATTCACACCTCACAAAACTCCCGTGGCAGGAGTCTCTGCAGGAAACGGAGATGGAGACTCATGTTAAACCAGGGTCACGGAGCTAGAGTGTGAGGAGTGACCCCAAAGCTTGTGCTTTCCTTACTCAGGGTTCCCACCAACCACTCATGATTTCTATTGAAACGAAATCTTTGCTTGACCTTTCCACGAAGTCGTCCAACCTAGTGGTGTCTTTGGAAAGGCTGGGCTGGATCTTCTCCCTTCCACCTGCAACCTTTTCGTCCCCCCTCGCCTATTTCTCTACCTACTCCTCTCTCAACCAGCTTGTAAGGAAGCAGGAAACGTTATTCTGACACTGTGATTGAACTGGATGGGGAATGGATTGGTGTCTGTAAGCAGCCAACTTAGCCCACTTAGTAGAACTTTATTTCTCCTCATGCTTTCATTTAAAAAAATTCACACGAATAAAACAGCTGGATAAAAAAGTATTAATTACCTGATAACCTTTATTGGAGAAGTGAAAGGAACTTTGAAACAGTGCATCATACAAGGTCTTTGTTTCCTATGTGTGTGAGGACGCGGCCCCAGTCCCGCCCTCCCACTCAGCCACCCTATTTATTAAGATGTCATCCTGGTTGGGCGCAAAATGGTGGTAACATCTTAGCCAGTTTCACTTTTACATGGGCAGAATGACTAGAGAAGACACTGATACTTCCGAAGTCAGGCAGCCTGCTGAGGTCCCAGATCCTTGTCTGCATTGTGCTCTCCCACAGTGATCCCAGCTTTTGTTTAATTTACATGCACAGAAACAGTGTGAGCCCCCCACCCCGCCCTCAGTGTGGGCAGCAGTCTGCTCCACTATACCGAGATTTCCCACCCTTCCTCCACGCTCTCAGAATCTTCCAAGGAGGATGAAAACAGAAACTAAACCAAGACTAGAATGCTGGGAAGATACAGATACACAAAAGGACAACCATGAGGCAGGGCGGTGGCGGGGTTGGGGGGGCAACGGGACGGGACGCAACAAAAAGAGAGATCAAGACAAGAGGTTCAACTATGCAGTCACACTGCCAATTTAGAAAGATGTTAAGAGACACACTAGATAAAAATAAAACCCATCTAGCTCCCTTCTTCCACAAGATATTTTAATGCAGCAAGCAAAAATACTACATCCTTCTTGTAGTAAGCACTGTTAGTATTCAACACTTTAACATTTATGGTGCATCACGTAAAAACAAAGTCATATGCTTTTGCACAAATCAAAAAAATGTAGCAAATCAATAAAATGGCAAAATCAGGAGGAAAAATTCCAATTTTCCCTCAAAATACAGAAAGTTTTAGATTAATTTGTGGACAATAAATGCTTGCGGCCCTATATGGAGCTTTTATTGCCAATTGAAAAATGAAAAAATCATCCTGACATAGGATGTTCCAAAAGCCTAATTCACAAAAAAAGGACAATTTATTCTACGTTAAATAAAATGTTTATTTAGGATGGTAACACAAGATAAATCATGCAAGAGCTCAGTAAAAACAAAACAAAAAACAAAAACAAAAAAAATCAAAGAGTGTAAGGAATGGCAACTGGTGCTGCCAATTAAGAAAAAAACTGTAAATCATTTTACTACCCGAAAGTGATACGAAAAACCATTTGAATCTGAGCACGGACATGGTTGTAGTAAGCTTTTGGAACTGTAAATTAAAGTGATAGGTGACTAACTTGTATTCCATTCCTCAGAGGAGCATAGTCCTAGATCCAGCATAATCATTAAATGTCCCTCACATCCCACATTTAGATGGCAAGCAGCCCAGAGCCCCTGCCCACTGAGTTCTCGGACACCCTTGGGACAGTCTCAAACTCACTCTTCTTAGCGGGAGAGGGGGGCAGGCACCTTTGGTGACTCTTGAACGAGACTCCATCTACATTCAGAATCCAAAAATCTTGGTAATGAAAACCATAAGCTTGTGAGTCATCCTTACCAGCCTTACATGTAGTGTTGTGATGTCCAAGGGAGGATTTCCACATTAGGTGGGAAGAGATTTGAACAAAGATAGATCAAATTGAACATAGTGTCTCAGATTTCAAACAGATAGAACTCATCTTTTGGCAAAAAATAAATATAGTGGAATGCAAGTTTGATAGATGGAAGAATATACAATCTACCAACTGTCAAGGAGTACAATTTCACTGCAGACACCAAGAATCAACAGTTTCAAAGAATGAAAAAAAAAAAGTTTGCACTTATTCCTCACAGAATCTTCACTCTCGGAACTACCCCAACTGAAGCTACACACTGAATTTATTAATACAGCATTAAGTTTCTTTGTGTAAAAAAATCTTTGTACATAGGAATAAAAAAAGATAAGGCAAGATGCATTAAACAGAAACCTTCTGGTTCTTTTCCTCTGGGTTCTTACAGAGCCACTGATGACTTTTTGCAACAAAAGAGTTAAGTTTCTGATTTTCCGCATCACGCATCTTGTGCCTTTGCTGTGGTAAGAATTCTGTCCGAGCACCCTGAAGGACAGAGGCTGGGGTGGTCTTTGGCACTTACGCTGGCAGACTGAGCTTCTTTCCCTTGAGTACTAGAATTTGAGAGAGAGGGAGAGAAAACAAAAGGTTACTGGTATTGACAAGCTTATCGTTGCTTTCTTCCTGTTCCTAGAGGTCTGCCACACTTAAGACAGCACAGAATAAGGTACAAGGAAACAAGCCCTTGGCATCACGAGTCATTGGATTTTGGTGTCAATTAACAAACCCCCTGAACTATGAGTATGTCACACACACACATATTTGAATTTTCTTCATGTTCCTTGATGTCACAGCAACTGAATTTAAGAAACACAAATTCGATTGAAATTGTCACTAAATTCACAACAGCATTTTCTTCTCATTACTTTCTCCCCTAATCAACATATAGTAAAATATAACTGTTAACATGTACAGAGGTCTATGAAATTTTGGACGTTAAAAAAAAGATACATATGTCCCTGTAGCCAGCAATTCCACCATAAGGCATTATAATGTCTACCAAGGGTTCTTGGCCTAAGTCTATGGTTGGGTTTCAGGGGCTCCTGAATCCCCTAAAACTATATGCATACATTTGTGTGCACATGCATTAATGTGCTTTTTTATTTTTTGAACAAGGACCACAGTTTTCATCAGATTTTTGTGATGTTCGCATGTCCTATACTCACATAAATGTGAAAATATACATATACAAGGATACTGATTTAAGCAGTTTTTGTTTCTGTTTTTTGAGAGAGAGAGAATGTGCAAGCTGGGGGGTGGGGGCAGAGGGAATCTTAAGCAGGCTCCATGCTCAGTGTGGAGCCCGACGCGGGGCTCAATCTTATGACCCTGAGATCATGACCTGAGCCAAAATCAAGAGCTGGACGCTTAACCGACTGAGCCACGCAGACACCCCAGGCACTGGATTTTAATAGCAGCAAATCAGTAACAGCCTGAATACCCATGAACAGGGGACTGAGTAAGTAAATTATGGTAATACACATAATGAAACATTCTCTGTCTACTGAAAACTATGGAGATTTCTATCTCCTGACTTGAAAAAATGTGAGGGGAGGGGGAACAGATTATGTATAGAACAGCACGTATAGCTTAACTCATGTATCTGTGCATATGCATGGACATATCTGGAATTACACTTATCGAAACATTAACTATGATCATCTCTGAGTGGTAGGGTTTCAGGTGATTGTTTTCAGAATTATAAAAGCTGATTAAATTTCTTACACTAAAAACATGTTATTATAGAAAAACAATAAAGCCACAGAAAAGAAAAAGGCTGAAAACCCTGACCCAGATTTTTTTTTTTTTTTAAGATTTTTTATTTATTTATCTGAGAGAGAGAATGGGAGACAGAGAGCATGAGAGGGAGGAGGGTCAGAGGGAGAAGCAGACTCCCTGCCGAGCAGGGAGCCCGATGCGGGACTCGATCCCGGGACTCCAGGATCATGACCTGAGCCGAAGGCAGTTGCTTAACTGACTGAGCCACCCAGGCGCCCCTGACCCAGATTTTTGACAGTCATTAAAATGTTTTTCTGAAACCAGTTGTGCTTGATGAGCTAGTGCCAGATTAGGAGCAGGGAGCTCCTAAAAACACACAGGGAGGGAGCTCCTAAAAACACACAGCTGTAGGAACAAAGCAGGGAGAAGGCAGCCCGTGGTACCTTTTGTAATGTACAGGTAGAAGAAGTCACAGTAGAGAATAGTCTGGACAACGCCGGCCACCACAGCGATGAGGTCAAAGAAGCCCTCGAAGTAGAAGCGCCAGATCCAGTTGACAAGATAGAGAGCGCGGTAGAGGCCCAAGAAGAACAGGTAGTGGGTGGTGATGGTCTCCGCCTCCCCTGTCTTGCTGATCATGAAGAGCTGAGGAAGGATAGCCACTGATTCCAGGTAGATGGAGAAGGTCCACAAAATCTGTAAGAGAAACCACAGGCTTCAGTCAGCACCCAGTACCCACCGTGAGTTCACAGGAAATACTCCCGCTTTACTGTGGAGTGGCACAAAGAGTGAGGAGTCTAGGCATCGGAGGACAAACCAGAGTAGCTCGGCAATGGAATAAATCTCAGAAACTTGAGCTACATCGAAGAGGCACGACATTCCCAATGACAAGCTGGGTAACCCACACACCTCTGCCTCTGAATTTTCATTACCCATCTCTCCAGCATCTCCTTCCCGGTACAATTTGCTGTGAATCTACATATGTGTTTCTCCCAGGTAAGCTTGTCCCACTCCGAATCTAGGGCGCTCTCCGCCACGGTGCACGAGGCTGACAGCCGGGGCCTTCTACTCTCCCACTGCTGCTTTTCCTTACCAGCTGGTCTCCTTCACAGACTATCTCAGTATTTTCACCATGTTTCTTACTCTTTGGACTTTCTTGGTGTGGTTAAATCAAAGGGGTAAGTAACGAGAATTGTAATTACGTAAACACTCTGCGCAACTGGATTCACGTGGACGACAGAAGGCCTTGCACGTAGCCCTGGGAGTGTTCTGAATCCACAAGCAGCAGCTTCCCCAGGACGTTAAGGGAGGGGCGAGGCAGGGCTCTGTGGAGTGCAGGGCACCATGCAAACCACTTTTCCTCAACACACCCAGCGTAGCAACACTGCTTAGGGGATCTGCACACAGTATCAGAGTGCAACACCCTTACGTGAAGAACTGTGTTCTTCAAGCACTTGGACGGGCAAGGCACTGTCTTTGCTCCCACGGAAGCCTGGTTTACTCTCTAGAGAAGAATCCGGCAAATACCTGGGGGTTTAATTCCTGTCTGTGATTTAGTTACACCGAACAGTATATGCTGCACCAGAAGTTTGCCAAATCAAACAAGCCAGAACCTCCCACATTATCTGCAAACATGTCTGTTTGCCTAAATAACCTCTTAACTAACCTCCAGAGGGGAGAAATCATGATTGACTAGAAAGGAGAGGCCTCCCACAGGGACCACCAGAAACTCCACTCGGAAGGTATCATGATTTCCGTCGTAGGTTGCCTTAAATTTCATGTAGATCAAGTACACCGTGGCATAGGAACAGGCAATGTAGATGAGCTAAGGACGGAAGAAAAGCACAGGTCATCCATACTTTACAACGGCTCCAACTCCCTTGCCTTTCTACATCATCCATTTGCTCACAAAAGCAAGATTGTTTTCCTTGGCTTCTTTATTTTGAAACTTAAATACAATAAAGTTAACTTCGGGGGGTATATAGATCTGCTAGTCCTATAACCACCACCACACCACAATCAGGACACAGGATAGTCCTATCATGTAACCCCCCCAAAGACCTCCTTCATGCTGCCCTTTGTAGTCAAGCCCTTCCCCCAGGCCCAAAGTCTGGCGATAACTGATCTATTCTTCTTCCTTTTTTTTTTTTTTTTTTTGGATAACTGATGTATTCTTGGTCCCTGCAGTTTTTGCCTTTTCCAGAATACCAAATACATGGAATCACATAGTATGTCCCCCAGGACTGGCTTCTTTTAAGTACCATAATGCGTTCTCGGTCCAACCATGTTGCTGTGTGTTAACAACTGGTTCCTTTTTACTGCCGAGGAGCAGTTCACTGTCTGGGTGCGCACAGTTGTTCCTCCACACACTACCTTTGGGACAGGCGGGTTGTTGCCAGCTTGGAGGACAATAGATAGAGCTACTATGAACATTTATATACGGGCACTTGTATGAGCCTAACTTTTCATTTCTCTTGGGTCAGGACCTGGGAATGGGATTGCTGGATCATATGTTAAAAGTGTACCTTTAACTTTAGAAGAAACTGCCAAAGAAGGCGTTTTTTAAAATTAGCATATAATGTATTGTTTGTTTCAGGGGTACAGGTCTGTGATTCATCAATCTTACACAATTCACAGTGCTCAGCATAGCACACACCCTCCCCAATGTCCATCCCCCAGCCACCCCATCCCTCCCAACCCCCTCCAGAGAATGTATTTGTAATCTCACTTTAAACCATTAGATAGCAGCCTACGGGGCACAGTTCCACACCAGTGCGCCTCCCTCCAGCATGAGGCTATTTCTTAGCTAGTGCCTTTCTTTTCTTTCTCTCTTTCTTTTTTAAGATGTATTTACTCATTTGAGAGAGACAGTGAGAGAGAGAGAGAGAAAGAGTGAGGGGAGGGGCAGAAGGAGAGAATCTCAAGCAGACTCCCCATCAAGCGGGGAGCTGAATCCCATGATCCATGAGATTATGACCTGAGCTGAAACCAAGACTTGGAGGCTTAACTGACTGAGCCCCACCCAGGCACCCCTAGCTAGTGCTTTTCTAAAGAGAAGATACAATGTAGCCCACATTTAACTTTATGATCATTTTTACTTACATTGTGTTACTTTAACACAGAACATTCAGATCACTTCTATGAAATTCTGTCTGGTAGCATACCAAAAGCAAAACCAAAAGGAAGGGATAACTTGTCAAAGCTTACAAGGGAGCTCACATAGGAGTACAGCTGTTCAAAGGCATACAGTCGAGTTACGTTCTTTCACATTCAAAAGGTCAAACAGCATATAGTCATGTAACCCAAAGGAAAAGTCTGTTATTCTGAAATTACAGCAATTTTCAAAATGCAGAATTTTAGGCCCAAGAACCAAAGGGGAGGTTTAGCCTCTGAATGGAAACAAGTGGGATATCAGTTGGGATACCCAGTACTACTCCTCAGGAAAACCACCTTATGAAACTTATAGGAAAACATCTAGGCTTATTAAGAAAATGAGACCAATCATCAAGTCCTCATATGCTTAAAAACAAAACAAAGACACTAAACTATCCCTGGCACCTCATCATGAAGTTATACTTGCAAATAAATAGTTGACAAGGTATTAAAATTGTTGGTCTTACCCATAAACCAAACTACCAAAAAAAAAAAAATCAAGATTAGTATCTTATATTGTTAGAGTTCTCTCCACATACAAATATATGTATACATGTATATGAATAAGATAACATATAAATCTACATGTAACAACAAAACACATACATTTATACACAGTCTCCTCCAGCAGAACATCTGGCCAAGGCATGTGGTAGCTGGGAGGGTCCCTCCCCAGCGCCCGGAACATGGCCAGCCAAGATTCTGTCCCTAAAGGCTTAGGCAGCCACGGAGGTAAGCAGCTGCTTTTCTCCCCTCGCCTGTGCCTGGCATTTATAGTCAAAGCAATGAGCACATAAAACTTGGCTCTCACTCCTCTGATGTTCAGGACATGCTTGGGAACTAGAACCAAGCAAGGATCTTCTGAAAGCCAAGGATCCTGAGGGGATTCTTGCTCACATGCTTGTAATAACCTGCAGTTTTAACTTGCCTGGACAACAAGCAGGGACCTACCCTTTTTTTTTTTTTTTAAAGATTTTATTTATTTATTTGAGAGAGAGAGACACAGCGAGAGAGGGAACACAAGCAGGGGGAGTGGGAGAGGGAGAAGCAGGCTTCCCGCGGAGCAGGGAGCCCGATGCGGGGCTCGATCCCAGGACCCCGGGATCATGACCTGAGCCAAAGGCAGACGCTTAACGACTGAACCACCCAGGCGCCCTGGGACCTACCCATTTTAAGTAAGCTAATTATTTCCTGAATACGAGGCTCCGGTCACTTAGCGATGAAGAATGAAATGATTATAGGTAACTCAAATTTGTTTCTTAGTAAAGACTACAGGCCCAAATATGGCTTTGTCTACTCTGACCTGTGCTTATAAAAAATGCTTTTTAAGTACCACACCAATAGGCTTCAGGTTAAACATGACTTCCTCAGCTGTGCCCACAACACTGCCCCGCATGCAGGTGCTCAGTAAGCTATGTAGAACGAATGAATGAAAGAAATGAGACTCCTACTGCACACCCTGAGAGCCCCATACTCCTTCACAGCACCCATCACAAACTGCCGTCATTCACGGAGTATTGGGATGATCCGTCTACTCTCCCCAACCAGACACTAAGACTTCTGCTCGTTTTCGGCCCTGTCCTCAGAGCGAGGGAAGTGCCCGGCACTGTGGGTGCTCAGTAAGTCTAAGTTCAATGATGGTGCGAAACCGAGGCCTTGGCAAGCAGGGAGCATGCACCCCCAGTGGTCCGCAAGATGTAAGGTGGTACACAAACATCCTGCATTTTAATCATTACACATTTGTTTTCATGTGGATTCAGAAAAAATAGGACACCAAAGCCATGGATACTAATGCTTAGGACAAGTTAAAAGGTTTTAGAAATACATTAAACGAATTATGGTACAGATGTTATTTAGGCATGGAAAGAGTAATAAAGATGGCACACAAAGAAGTTCATGGAACATGGAGTTAGCAGGAAAAGAAAGAAAAGAAGTAGAAGCCTACACATAATCCCTCCCACAACAGCAAAACGAGGTACTGCAGCGAGGAGTCCTGGCTTTCATTCCTCCTTCTGAACCAACCTGCTGGGTTTCCCAGGGAGTCTGTAATTTCGCACTGCTTGAAAACATGATAGTTATCCCTCTTTCTTGCAGGGTTATCAAGAGCTTTAGAAGTTTATCATACTCAAGGAATTTAAGATGAAAAAATCTCTAACTGCACAGCACTTTAATTAAACAGATACTCCTCTGAAACAGAAAATGTGCTTAATGATAATGCCCTTCCCACGTCTATGTACAAGGTGGTCTAAAAGTGCTTAGGTCGAGAACAGCATGTTTAGACATTATTCTAGAAGATGTCTAAGTACACAGCTGACACAAACTTAATAGTTTCCAGAGGCCTGTGAGTTATGGATAAAATGCATTCCATTGGATGCCATACCATACCTTCATAGATGTATTATATAGTGAAATAAATGAAGTGAAAAGATCCAGGTAACGAGTTGTGAAGACCAGTGCAAAGAGAAGCTGGCTTTTTCCAGAAATACCTGAAGAAACAAAAGGAACATATTAGAAAAGCCTGTCTTAGAGAAGCTGAACGCTTCCCGCAGAGAAAACCGCAGCAAGCGCAGATACGGAAAGTGGGCTCCAGGGTCAAAGGCTGACGTCTGCGACGACTCCATAAACGCGAGCAGCCGTAGTTTTCCTTTCACTTAACACTCCTGAACATGCTCCTTCTGGGAGGCTCTACCTCTGCAGTCTTACCCTGCTGGCCGACGATGGGAAAGTGCCTGAATCATTCCAGCGCCACTGTACCAGGATGTTCTGTTCAAATGAGTATTTTTCTTCTTTTGAAAAGATTTTACTTATTGATTTGAGAGAAAGAGAGAGCGCAGGTGGGGGAGGAGCAGAGGGAGAAGGACCAAGCCGACTCCGCCCTGACACAGGGCTCAATCTCACCACACCATCCTGACCTGAACCGAGTTGGGACGCTTCACCGACTGAGCCACCCAAGTGCCCCTGAACACTGTATTCTTCAAATATATGCTTCAGGCAAGAATAATTTCACTAGTTCTGCTGGTATCTATTGTTGTAACTTGTCTGCTACCTTCCGCATCTTTCTTTCTACTTTAAAACAGTGTATCTCATGGTGACAAATCCTTCATGGCCTTGGGATCTAATCTGATTAAGGAGATGAGGAACACTGCTACAGGGAAGAGTCTGAGCGTACCACCCTGGAACAGTGGTATGGCCTCCCAAGGCAACTTATTTTGTGAGGGCAGCATTTCCTGGACATGTTAAGATTTTTAAAAATTCCATGTCTTGGGCGCCTGGGTGGCTCAGTTGGTTAAGCAACTGCCTTCGGCTCAGGTCATGATCCTGGAGTCCCGGGATCGAGTCCCGCATCGGGCTCCCTGCTCGGCGGGGAGTCTGCTGCTCCCTCTGACCCTCCCCCTTCTCATGTGCTTTCTCTCATTCTCTCTCTCTCAAATAAATAAATAAAATCTTAAAAAAAAAAAAATTCCATGTCTTAGATTCATCACACAGCCATAGAAATGTTGCTCTGGATGCCATGGCAACAAGAGGGTGGAACCTACTACTATAGTCAGTCCTCAAAAGCAGCAGTCTTTAAAAAAAAAAAAAAAAAAAAAAAAAACCAAAAAAACACCTTAAATCTGCTCCCACCTCCAACCACCAGTCCACCTGCAGAGCACTGCTGCGGCACGTGGAGATCAGCTGCGAAGTGTCGATGGTCACGTAGCATGTGCACTCAGCTTTTCTGACATCTCAATTTGGCCAAATATTTATGTGACAAAGGATGTGAACTATGGGTTTCAGATGAAGATTGAGCAAATTCATGAAGGAAACTGAATCCTACTGCACATCAGAACCCACCCACCTTCCTCTACGTTGCAAACTTCACACCATTAAACATTTCAGTAAGCATGCATTTTAAAGAAATGTTGCTTCACCACATTACTGGCAATGCTCCTATGGAATGTGAAAATTACATTGTTTTTAAATGATATTTTGTAACACAATTCTGCAGGTTGCTGAAACTAAAAAAAAGCCTGGATACAAGAATGTTACTTTCTACATACGAATAATTGCAGTTCTAGTCTATTCACAAAAATACCTAAACAGAACCTGAAGAAAAAGTTGACTCCTTCTGGACATATCAGTAGTAACCAATTTCAAGGGTCAAAGGTGGAGATACAGACAGTCTGCTCCTTTCAGTTTTCCCCAGTAATGGGGAACGTATTTTCTTATCAGAGATCAATGTTCCAAAGGAGAACAATGAGGTTGCCATTCACACAGAGACATGGGAGAAAGAGAAGACGCGATGAAGGGGAAAAGGATAGGGAGCATGCAACTCACATTTGATATTGGTTGAAGCTTTGAGAGAGAAATTCCCAGTTCCTTTCCCATCTGGTTCTTTCCAATATTTTATATAAAAAAATTATAGGGTACATACAGGCAAATTTGTTATAAAGGGTTTATTCTAATGGAACTTTGGAAGCCAGATAGATTTGCGATTTTTCCTCATTTTCGGCATCCCTGTATTAAAAATCCAGGGCTATCATATCAATTTTACCACTCCCTTTGAGACCCAACTCACATACCACTTCCTCTGGTAAGTCGTCTTTGAAGACACCCCCCTTGGTACTGTTTATCATTCAGCAAATACATAATGGAAACTACTTCCCAGCAGCTGCTGCCCCAGCTCCTATTATGATCTTACAACATACACTGCAATTATCCGGTTGCCTGTCTTCCCTCTTCCCTAATAGACACTGAGATCTCCAAAGGTTGGGCTCATGTCTTATCCATTTTGTATTCTCTGTGCTCAGCACTGGGCCTGACATGCAGCAGGGCTAAGAAAATATCTGCCGAATGAATGAACAAATGGTCAAAAAAAAGAGAGACAGAATTCATTTTATTTTCATGTCATGGCGTAAATTCTCATTTTGTGGTATTTTGGGATAACATTTCCAAGAAGTTTCTAAGTCATACTGTGTCTCTGTAACTGTCAATAGGCGATGTTCTGTGGGCTCTGCCCTAATTTACTGCCGACCAGAGGGTGGGAGAGCCCCTGAGCAGGAGAAGAGCAAGAGTCAGGCAGTGTGTGGCCTGCAGCTTGTCTCATGGTGCAGAATCCATGTAGGAACTGCCATGCTGGAAATCTAAGTGTGCTCATACAGTTCTACCCTATTCTTCCTGGACTGGGATCCTGATTAGGAAGTAGCAGCTTCTTCCTTTAAGACAGAAAAATTTTCCAGTCTTCACAAGATGGCAGAGATTCCAGCTGAAGACAGAGAGGGCAGGGGCAGGAATCTCCTTCCAGGGAGAGAACCTCCTGAAAGCCTGAGGGGCTCCCACAGTCACTTTCTCCCTGTTTGGGACCAAAGCATGTGAAGGCTGGCAGGTAACAAGCTCTCAAGAATACTCATTCTAAATGTTTCTGAAATGGCCATCCCAATACCAAATGCACCAAATATCCATATTAAGGAGTATGACACATTAAATGGAAATCAGTCATTAAACCTAACACCATTCCTATCTTTTACATTGGGCCAAATTAGGTTTAATAAAACCCTACAACTATACCCTACAGTGTATATTACTCTAAATTATGCTGCAGGTTAAAAGTTGCATTTCTTATATTCCCAGTGGTTTACAGAACAGAACCCCTGACCAAACAGAAAAGCTTTCCATGAATTATTTTTGTTCTGGTTAACAGCTGAGCTGCAACCAAGTCCCGTAGGTTAGACCACCAGGACAGTCTGCACTGTCAACAAGGCAGCATTCAACAAGGGCCCCAGGCACCATGCTCTAACCCATTGTCTCCAAGGATGTGGATACTCTCCTAAAGGCCATTAACTTTCCCTGGAACCAGCAGCCGAATAGTCAGGAACTGACTCGTAACACAACTCTTGTGACCTAGGGAAAAAGAGCCTCTGAAGCCAGACAGACTGGGTTTAAGCTCAGCCCCTGAACACCCAGGGTAAGCCTGGGCCCATGACATACATTGCGCCCCACCCCCAACCTCACTTTCTGCATCTCTCAAATGGGGACAAATTATGACAACTTTGTGGGACTGCTAAAGAAAAAGTGCTGTATATTACACCTGTCACATTGCAAATGCTTGATAAATGACAGCTCTCACTATGTCCTGTTTTGTTGTTTTTTCTTGTTTTCAAAGAAATCCATGCTATTTAATTAAAAATTCCAACTGGGCTAAAATATAAGGAATAAAAACAAAAGGACCTTTTAACATCCCTCCCACCTCCATTTTAAATGCAACTTTCCAGGCTTTTTAAAAGCTCCTTTATGGGGCGCCTGGGTGGCTCAGATGGCTAAACATCTGCCTTTGGCTCAGGTCATGATTCTAGGGTCCTGGGATCGAGCCCCACATCGGGCTCCTGGCTCAGCAGGGAGCCTGCTTCTCCATCTCCCTCTGCCTCTCTCCCTGCTCATGCTCTCTCTCTGTATCTCTGTGTCTCAAATGAATAAATAAAATCTTTAAAAAATAAAAATAAAAATAAAAGCTCCTTTCTATATATGTGTTTGTATATGTACCTGCATATATGTTTGCCCCTTAAAGTGGGGCCACAGAATCTTCTGCTTTACAATTTGCTTTTTTTTTTTTAAAGATCTTATTTATTTGAGAGAGAGAGAGACAAGCAGGGGGAGCAGCAGAGGGAGAGGGAGAAGCAAGCCTCCTGCTGAGCAGAGAGCCTGTTGTAGGGCTCGATCCCAGGACTCTGGGATCATGTTCTGAGCCGAAGGCAGATGCTTAACCAGCTGAGCCACCCAGGTGCCCCTACAATTTGTTTTTTTATCTTAACCTCTCAGATTTATCTTCCCCTGTTAATACTTTTAGCTCCTTCTTGTTAATGGCTGCATAGTGTTCCATAGTGTAACCATACCACATCTTCACAACCGCTCCATTAACGGACATTTGGGTTGTTTACAACTTTTTTATGAATACTACATGAACATCTTTTTATCTATAAACAGTGTTTTATAGTTATTTAGGTACAAGGAACATCTTTATACCTATAGTTTATTTACACATATGGCAATTTCTGCAGTTCAGATTCCTTACAGTCACTGGTATAAATATATGAACATCAACTTTAAGTTTTGATAAGCAGTCAGATTTCCTCTAGAAAGGCTGTGCCAATTTTCATATTCACTAACACCAAATGAGAATGGCCTTTCACACCCTTGCCTATGTTACATGTTATAAACCCCTTACTTTTCTCACCCAGTGAGGAAATGATGGCATGCATTGCTGTTTTACTGTCCAAGTTCCTAACTGTTAATGCGGCTGGGCATTCTTTCACGCTTAATGGGCCTCCTGTTATTCTTCTGTGAACTGCCAACTTTGCCCATTTTTCTATCCTTTTTATTTGTAGGATTATTTTATTATGTATGTTAGCTTTTTGTCACTTAGATATATTGCAGATTATTTCTCTCAGCTTATTGTCTTTTAACTTTGATGATATTCTGAATCGGTAAGTAAATTTGGGGAGATGAATCATCTTGCCTCCTTACCGGCCTATCTAGTCCTATTCAGAACCACGGTTACGAAGATACATTCAGGTCATCTTCTATGTCCATTAACAAAGTTTCAGACTTTTCTTCACAGAGGTCTTACCTACACCTTGCTGGGAAGTCAGGGGAGCCTTCCCTGGGATCCTTCTAGCCACTTCACATCCACAGGATTTACTGCCTGCATTTAATACCCTTTATTTTTAATACCCTTTATTTTTATCTTTTTATATATGTCTTATTATTTCAAGTAAATTGCAACTTTCTTGAAAGCAGAGACTTTGATAGCTATAAGCTGCTGTTCTAAATTGTGTCCCCACTACCTTGCACTCAATGGGTGGTCAACAGATTTTTTTTTTTAAGATTTTATTTATTTATTTGACAGAGAGAGACACAGCAAGAGAGGGAACACAAGCAGGGGGAGTGGGAGAGGGAGAGGCAGGCTTCCCGCCGAGCAGGGAGCCCGATGCGGGCTCGATCCCAGGACCCTGGGACCATGACCTGAGCCGAAGGCAGAAGCTTAATGACTGAGCCACCCAGGCGCCCTGGTCAATAGATGTTTGGGAGCAATGATTAGTCAACAGACTGGCACTCAAAAGAACAGAGGGGACAGCTGCTACAAAGAGGGAGCTGGGAATGTGATACAATAGCTTCCTGAAGTACTCAATGACCACAATAAAAGAGGAGATTTTTGTATTCAAAATTATAAGCTGTCCAATTATGAGAAAAGCAGGGGACACTGGATGTTCCTGTCATGTATGGAAGGATAAAAAGTCTACAACAAAACCAACATAACAGCTAACAACAATCAAAGCAATAGATGGGGGAGGAGGGGAGAGACTAGGAGAGGGCGGCTGGGAGTCATGGATCTCAAAAGCACTCCACTAGTAATGTAAGCACAATAGATACAGCACTATTAATAACTATCAGCCAGCCTACAGAAAAATGTTGATAAGAAGTTCTTCATCTACAAACCAAGGCTTGTTCTCCCAAGGCTATCCAGGTCAGTGTAGAGGACAAGGATAAAGTGATAACTTGAGTGTACTGTGGATCCAGCTGCAACGATAGTTCAGGGATATGAGAAAGTCACACTTCATTTGGGCACCCCTTTGTAATGACAATAGCAGACAAAGACAGAGAGCTAAACCAAGATCAGCTCTCCTACCCTCACTTTAAAACAGGCCCTTTAAGGTGGTCATTCTCAAATTAGATGGTCAGGAAAACAGAATCTCCAGCTTCCTCACTAACCTGTCTCATCCCTTACCCTAAGGGAAAAAAGCCCCATGGTTCTGGCTGCAGGCATGTTCAAAACAGGTGCCCAAATCCTAAAATGAACCCCAATACCAATATTGTCAAAGTGAGAAACACAACCTGAACGTACAAGTCTCTTATTCCAGTTATTTGAGAAACTCATATCAAATTCTCTTTCAAAAGCCTCTAAACAACTTTCATAATTTAGAATGGAAAAACAAAGCAGCCAATCAAATTTAGCATTTAATTCTGAATAAATGATCTCGGTGATTTTGATTTTTAAAAGGCCAGGAAATCTCATGTATAAGAACTAAAATGATCTTCAGTCTGACAAAGAGAATAGTTTAATAATGCCCTATAACTTCAGGTTAACTGTAGGAAGACTTGACAAATACACAAGAACTTAACTACTTATCTTCCTTATTATCTTGGCTGAAGTATTTTCTATTTTCCTAAATGCTCTTAAATCTCCCAAATGAAGATAGTGAATATTAAAAAACAAACAAAATAGCAAACCCTCTCACTTTCTCCATATTACTCAAGGTTTCCTTAAGAATTCTATACGTGGAGGTATACTAGCTTCTCCCCAACATCTTAATTTAGGTATGTGTTTAAGAGACAGCAAGCTTCAATACTTAAGGACTTGACAGAGAACGGGATTCTGAGAAATACATGAAAGAAAACTAAGAGACTCATAGAAAAATTTTGAAGCAAAAATCAAGATAAAAGTAACATTTTCTGAGTGAGGGGTGGCTGAAATGGGTAAAGGCAGTCAAAAGGTACACACTTCCAGTTATAAAATAAGTCCTGGGGATGTCATGTACAGCACGATGACTACAGTCAATAACACCGTATTGCATATTTGAAAGTTGGTAAGAGAACAGATCTTTAAAGTTCTCATCACAGGAAAAAAATGGTTAACTATGTGTGGTGATGGATGTTAACTAAACTTATGGTGATCATTTCACAATATATACATATATCAAATCATTATGTTGCATACCTGAAACTAATACAATGTATAATATGTCAATTATATCTCAATAAAGCGGGGGGGGGGGGGGCGTGACAAATTTCCTGAGTGCAATGAAAAGATGACCTAAACTACTGGTCTGGCATCAGAGTTTAAACTAAAATTACTGAGGCCAAAATAGACAATACTGATTCAAAATCCTTAACTGTGAGTTTGCTTGTGTTTCAATCCTGGCTCTACCATTAATTTCCTCACCTCCCTTAAGGCTCAGTTCCCTCCTCCACAGAATGGGGACAACAGCACCTAGCTCTTAAGGTCATTTTAAAGACTAGGTGGAAAAAGCTATATAAAGCATTTAGTGCGCTACCTAGTACACAGCACGTGCTTAATTGTCAGCTATCACAACTGCTGCAGTTACTTTGCTATAATTGTAAATCTTACAACTGAATCTCTCAGAATATGTACAAAATGAGAGATCACCTCCAAGCCAGACAACACTGGTTTCAGTACATGGACTTTGTAACATCCATTTTGACTGCTCAAAGGTCTCTTGTTTTTGCTTACTTCCTCCATCTCAGGTATGTTCTGGGGAGACAGGTGAGTCCTGAAGACAGCAGTCAGTGATGTGGGGTGCTACCCTAGATATGGAAATCTTTAGAAAATGATCAGGGAAATGGGATCTTTTACTGCCTGTGCAAAAACTGAGCTCTTGAATTCAAAAGTTATTTCACTGAGGCCGTGGCATCAAAAAGAAGTTTAAAGAAGACACTGCATTTCAAGAAATCGTTTAAAAATGTGCCCCTCTGAAGCTTTTAGGGTTAATGAAATGTAAAACTTCACAGCTTTTATCTGGGAAAGATTTGTCCCACTGCCTCCCAGCAATGCATGCATGAAATGCGTACTCCAGAGGCGGGAGTCGCCAACTCACTGGTGACGTGGAGCGAGGAATTACAGGAGACCACACGAGACCTCGGCGGTACCCGGCGCCGCAGGTTTAGGAGAACCCGTTATCAGATGGAGACACTTAAGAGTTCGACAAACTAGCTCGTTTCTCAAAGCAGCACTGACGGTCCCCAAGAAATTCATTTAGGGACCTCCCCCCCCCACACACACCCCCGTGGCAGGCGAGATCCTGGGTCCCAGAGCTGGGGTGAAGCCCACACAACTCTAGGGTCAGGTCTGACCCGACACCCTAACCTAAAGGCCAGTCCTCGAAGGGGCAGGGTAGGGAGCGGGGTGACTTCCCCGAGCCCGCTCCACCTCCCGGGCTGGCCTGGCTGCCACGTCAGGCCGAGCGGGCCGCGCTCCGGCCCATCCTCCTCCCTCCAGTCCCATTGATTCGCGGGCTCCCCGCACCTCCCGACCCGCCGCCCAGGCGCGCGGAGCTGCGCCCATCAGAGCCGAGGGCCGAGGGGGCAAGCCGGCCGGACTCCCCCCCCCCCCCCGGCCCCCGCCCCATCCAAACTTTTCAGACAGAATGGGGCCCCGCGCAGTCTGGCTGGCGCCTCCCCCGCCCCGACAGCTCAAGTTCGGGGGCCGACCCGGAGCCGAGCGGGGCCCAGAGCCGCGACACCCTGCCCGGCCTGGGCGCCCACCCCGAGTGGCCGCAGGGCACCCCCCGCCAGGGCCGATCCCCCGCCGGGCCAGGCGAGGGGGTGTGTCGGGCGCCGCGGGCCCGCGGGCCGTGGGGCGGCCGAGGTCGGCGGCTCCTCGGGGCGACCCGGCCTGGCGCCCGAGCCTCTCCGGGACCTGGCCCGCCGCTCACCGGCGCAGGAGCGCGTCTTCCAGATCTTCAGCAGCAGGATGACGATGGCCGCCAGGTGGGATAGGTCCCCCGTCAGCCGGAAGATGTTCATGGCGGCGGCGGTCGGCGCGGCGGCCCGGGGCTCGGCAGCTCAGGCGGCGGCGGCGGCCCCCGAGAGGAAGCGGCGAAGATGGCGAGAGCGGGCGCGACGTGGCCAGGGACGTGGCCGAACTGCCGGCGCGCGCGGGGCAGTCTGGGAGCGGGGGGGGTGGAGCCGCTGCCAGGCCCCGCCCCTTAAAGGGGACGCGCCCAGCGCAGGCCCGGCCCGAAGCGCCCGCACAGGGGCTCCCTCCCCAGGACCCCGACCCCTCGCGAACTTCCCCCGGCCGGTTTCCGGCCTCGCTCGGGTGCCAGCGATTTCCTTTAAGTTTTTGAAATGACACTCCCTTGTGAGGGATTTTTCCCCCCCTCCCACTGATCCTAAGCGCTCTGCAGGCTTATTGGATGAAAAAGTGTAAGAGGAGAATAAACGTTAATCCGCGGCGGGTTCGGTCAAGATAAGGTCGTTATTGGGGGTGCCCGGGAGGATACGGCTTCTGTGGGGCGGGGGGAGCTTGAAGCTTTTACCATCCTGGGGACTCTCTTTGAGAGTGCAAAATTTGGTGGAAAAGTGAACATTTCTGTAGGATGAGAAAAGAAATCACAAGAAATTACAAGCAGAACAAAGCTGACAAACTGGATCCGCTGCATAATTTGCGGAACCCAGTGCGGATTGAAAACGTGGGGTGGGGAGCGCCTGGGTGGCTCAGACGGTTAAGCGTCTGCCTTCGGCTTGGGGCATGATCCGGGGTCCTGGGATCGAGCCCCACATCGGGCTCCCTGCTGAGCAGGGAGCCTGCTTCTCCCTCTCCCTCTGCCTGCCAATCCCCCTGCTTGTACTCTCCCTCTCTCTATCAAATAAAAAATAACAAATCTTAAAAAAAAGAAAAGAAAAGAAAAGAAAACGTGGGGTCCCGAGTTCAAAAGAAGGAACAAAAAGGGCTGGTTAACAGTGCGAAAGTACAAAGCTTTCTCTTCTTTTTGCAGTCTGTCTCGGGGTGTTTTCTGTTTGCTATTTTATGCTGTGAATAAGAAAAAGTCTTAAATTATGATCAAGAGTTTCACAGATTGTCTTTATATTGGGCCATGTCAGTTTTGAATGCAAACACCGGAACACTGAAGTCCAATGCTTAATCGCTGAAAGAACACGATTCATATTTCAGGGCTTGTCCTAGAGATGGACACAGGCCAGACCCAGGAAGAGGGGAAGGATGAAGAGGCGGTGCCCCCAGACACAGGGCAGGCCCCCCCAGACACAGGGCAGGCCGGCGAGCACTCCTTTGGGCATGGGGGTACTGGATGAGCTAGTGCCATGAGGCACGTCTGCTCTAGATTCCAGTGGAGTGTGCACGTGGGCCTGATGGCTGGCTGCTGGTTCCCTCTTAACCAGCTGATATTTCTGGGGCAGGGAGGTCCAGCCAGGAAGCTCCCCTTTCCATGCACAACCCATAGGCAGAGGACAACCCTCAAGGGTATTGGAACCTTAGTGCCAGGACAGATGAGGTGCCTGGATCAGGGGATGGTCAGGCTTGCCCCGGCCGAGTTACCCACTAAGCGGTGGGATGGCCACCTGCTCAGAGAGGACACAGGGCTCGAGAGTTCAACCAGACCCACTCCAACCCAGCCGGACCCACCCATACCTGCACCCAGGCCCCTACCTAAGTGGAGCGTGGCAGTGGTCACTGTCAGGAGCAGAGAGGACCCAGGGCACAGGGGAGCAGACAGCCTAGAACCCATCTTAAGGAGGTAAGGAGGCAGCAAGAGTGGAACCATGCAGGAGCCAAGGCTCCAAGTCCCCGCTGTATGTCTCATTGTCTCATTGGACCTCACCAGCAAAACACAAATTCAAAGATAAAATTATTAAGAATTTGAAGACAGTGACCACAGAGCATTAAATCTTAATTGTGGGGTCCATCTGTCCCTGTGAAACTGCATTGGTCGCTCACTCATGAACTCAGCCCTGCTGACAGATATGGCAAACAGCACAAAATCCCGACAATATCACAGTATTTTTATTAATAAACGACCTTGTGCAATTCTGTAATACCCTTTACCTCCTTTTTTCAGTGTATACTCTTTGGACACCTCTTCTTATGCCAATGATTTTTATGTGTGTCTGTGTGTTGGGATTAAAACTTAATAGTGCAGAACATTGTAATTTTTTTCTATTTTGTATTAAGATATAATTGACATATAACATTATATCGGTTTCAGATATGTAACATAATGATTCAATATCTGTATGTGTTATGATCACTACAATAAGTCTAGTTAACATCCGTTACCATACAGAGTTACAATTTTATTTCTTATGATGAGAACTTTGAAGATCTACTCGCTTAGCAACTTTGAAAAGTATAATACAGTATTGTTAACGATAGTCACTGTGCTTTAAATATCATTCCCAGGACTTATTTATTTTATAATTGGAAATTTGTACCTTTTGACCCCCTTCACCCATTTCTCCTGCTCCGACCCAGACAATAATTTTAAAATATTTTCTGTAGAGAGAATAGAAAATGATCTTTTCTCCAGCATAATTGATTGAAAAATACTTCAGTCAATCAAAAATAGTTCAAATGATAGTTTGGAAATGTTTCTTTCATCTTCCCAAATGGTCATGGATAATATCAGGGAAATTTTTAGGACAGTTGTCACATTTGGGAAAACCTCAAGTTACTTCAGGTAAAAGCTGCAAGATTTCAGGGCATTTCTACTTTTCCTGTGCAGGGACTTATGTGATACTTTTTGAATTAGTGACGCTAATTAACCAGCTTGTTGGCACTTCTTGCTGTATTTCATGATTTTGAAATATGTCCACAAATGACCTGATGGTTCCCTTAAGAGGGGAGTTTAATGCCTCTCTCCTTGAATGTGGGCTGGATTTGGTGACTTGCTTCTAATAAATAGAATATGGCCAGGGCACCTGGTGGCCCAGTTGCTTAAGTATCTGACTCTTGGTTTCGGTTCAGGTCATGATCTCAGGGTCCTGGAATCGAGCCCCAGGCTCTGCGCTTGGTAGATATGCTTGGGATTCTCTCTCTCCTGCTGCCTCACCCTGCTCATGTGTGCTCGTGCTGTCTCTCTCTCAAATAAATAAATAAATCTTAAAAAAAAAATAGAATATGGCAGAGGTGATATCATGTCCCTTCTGAGACAATGTCCCAAAAGGTATTCTTTTGTCCTCCTTGTTCTGTCAGATCATTCACTCTAAGAGAAGCCAGCTGTGGGCCGTGAGGACATTCAAGCTGCTGTATGGGGAGAGTCACGTGGTAAGAAACTGAGTCTTCCTATGAACAGCCATCAAGGACATGTGGCCTTCTGCCAACTGCCTTGTGATCGAACCATCTTGGAAGCAGCATTTCAGCCCCAGCCCAGCGTTTGGATGAATGCAACCTCAGCTGATGTCTTCACTGCACCTGTTGGGGAAATATAATTAAAAATAAAAATCTCCCGGTGCCTGTTTGGCTCAGTCGGTAGAGCATGCAACTCTTGATCTCGGGGTTGTGAGTTCGAGCCCCATGTTGGGTGTGGAGATAACTTAAAAAATAAAATCTTAAATAAATAAATAAAATCTCCTGTCAACACACTAAAACCTCTGCTCAAAATGTAAAAAAAGAATGAAACAGTTTTAATATTGGATAAGTATCAAACCAAACTATGATGTGAGTCATGGGCAGTCTGCTAAAGAAATTTCAAAGAAAGAAACGTCACCCTTTTGTATAGCCAAGTAGATTCAAGCCGTTACACATATGTGAGTTGTCTTTGTCTAGAAGCAAAAAGAAAACTTGCCATCTTTTTTTTTTTAAGTGGGCTCCACGCTGGGCTTGAACTCACAACCCTGAGATAAAAGACCTGAGATCAAGGGGCGCCTGGGTGGCTCAGTTGGTTAAGCGACTGCCTTCGGCTCAGGTCATGATCCCGGAGTCCTGGGATCGAGTCCCACATCAGGCTCCCAGCTCAGCAGGGAGCCTGCTTCTCCCTCTGACCCTATCCCCTCATGCTGTTTCTCTCTCTCTGTCAAATAAATAAATAAACAAAATCTTAAAAAAAAAAAAAAAGACCTGAGATCAAGAGTCAGTCGCTTAACCGACTGAGCCACCCAGACGCCCCATCTCATATCTTTCCAACAAGCAGAAAGTTATAACTTGGAGCCTGGCACATAAGCTAAACTCCCACAGAGACAGGGAGACAAGGTGCCATCCACCTTGGTGTTCGCATTTCAAAGAGATGGCTCCACAGCCCCCCAAGAAAGACTAGGATGCAAAACTGGCAAGAGATTTATTTAGCTTTTAAAAAGATTTATGTACATCTGAAAGAGACAGAAGAGATTGGAGATTACAGGTTTTTTAAAGGAAATGCTGAAAGAAAAGGTATGTGTGTGTGTGTGTGGGGGGGGATCTTTCCCTTTGGGCACCAGGGATTTAATTTTTTTTTAGATTTTTATTTACCCAACCTCATGATATTTCCTGAGCCAGAGGCAGCCAGCTAAGCCAATCCCAAATTTCTGGCCTTCCAAAACTGAGATAACGAATATTTGCTGTTTTAAGATACTAAGTTTTGGGGTAATTTGTTACCCAGCCACAGATAACCAAAACAGGAGTGATGCATAAAATGTGCAACTTCATCCAAAGACACAAGATGTTTGAGTTCCACCAGGGCTCATGCCTCACCCAGGGGTACAGAGGAATTGTGATCATTCTATTTCCCTGGACTTCCATAAAAACAAAAATGAGTCATGTGTCCATAATTGTATAAGCTGGATCATTGTGCCTATTCACGCAGGAGAGAATTTCCATTTTTGATATGGCGTTGTGGAGAACTCATTCCTCCCCTTACCCTTTTACACTTTTACTGGCTGGAAGGATTTTTTTGCAGACTAGCTTCTGGCCCTCTACCCTCACAACCTGTTTCTCCCTCACAGAGATGCACACCCCCACCCCCACCCTGTGCCCCAGATCCCCTTTCAAGAAAGGGCTTGCTGCCCAGTTGTAGGAAGTGTGGTCAAGATCCACCCGTCAGCATCTTCAGGGCTGGCGTCACCTACAGGGTGCCTGCCACTTCACCCAAGGTCATCCCTACCACGGGGCAACCCATATCTGCTTCCGGTGATCGTAAAGGCTTGGCCAGTTCACCTCGGACGTTCTAGCAGACTGCACTTAGTCCAGAACTCCCATCAGGTGGCCGGAAGTTTGCTGGGCCTGTGTAAAGATTTGCCTTCTCCACGCCCAGTCCTGCTTCTTCTTCTTCCTTCCACAAGTATAGATTTGCTGTATAGATTCCGTCCAACTGTCTGGGCAGTGGCTGCTCCTGGAGAACCCATCCTGTGACAGTTGGAACAGGGAGGGGTCACAAGAAAGCGGGTGATTAGATGTGGTTCTGGAGCTGGCTGGCAGTGGCTACCCCATTGGTGGGTGGAGCACAGACAGCCCCTAACAGAAGGTAGACATTCAATTAGGAAAACTTTAGCTGGTGGTGGACTGGGAGGGTGTATCAGTGCAAGAGAATACACTGGTGGGTACAATGTCAGGTGGGTACAATGTCAGGTGAACTTCGTGGAGAAAATAGCAGGCACAAGGAGGATGATGGGATTGGGGGGCCGCCACTGCAAGCCACTGATACTCAACGTCTACAGAAAGACAATGAAGAGGTGAGAACAAGTTTAACAGTCCCTTGAAAGGCAGGCTAGAACGCCAACGGATACAATGGCTGTGTGCAGGGAAGCCCCCCAGCCCCTGCGGTGGGAGGAGGGGGAGTCAGGGCTCAAGCCCAAACCATCAAAGACCAGGGGCTGAACTTGAAAGTCACTTAGTGAACTTGCCCAACCAAGACGAGTCTGTTACGTCAAGGGTAGGGCCTTGCTTGAAAAAACCTGGAATCCACACACATAGATTGGAGGTATTTGGGTGAAGCCTCAACCATTTCTAGCTCCCAGGGCTACCCTGATACTTCGGAGCCTGGGGCCATGCCGCACTCCCCACCCTCCCCCGAGAGCTAGCACTCCCTGGAGCTGGAAGGCCATGTAAAGGCCTCTCCACACCAGGCAACAGGTGCTCCTCTCAGGACCAGCCCTGACATGTTGGGTTCATGACCTTGTCCCTACACCAAGGGAGTTGGTACAGGTGTTTCTGGAAGCATTCACCCATGGGGACAACTAGCAGTCACATAACTACATGGAGAGGATTGTGGGTCCCCTACATATGCCCCACTGAACTTCAAGCAAACATATACGCAATGCAGCGTCCCCTTAGCAGACCCCAAAGTGCCCGTGGTGCCTCCAGGAACACTTAGAATGTGAGGGAAAGAGAGGTAGAGTAGAGACAGCAAGTTCAAATATTTTACTTCTGCAAAATTTGCAAAAGCATATGACCCTGTGAATTCAGTGTTCGAAGCACCCTGCCAGGGTCTTGGTAACAGCCTGGGTAAGTGAGGGCCCCAGAGCTTCAGCTTCACTCATTCCATGGTAAACAGACTGCCAGGGGACAACTTGTCCTGTTATTATTTTTTTTAATATATATGCCACATATATAATGTAAAATTGCATCTTGTTTGTAATAGTTTAAAACAGTATAATCATTCTTTCTCATCATTAATTCTTTCTGAACACCACTGTTCCATGGACCTTAAGCTTTTATTATACCCCTTCTATAATAGAAAGGAATGCATGCTCATTATTGGAAATTTGAAAATCGAAAAAGGTAAAAGTAACAGGTGAAAAAATAATCACCTGTAAGTCCACAACTTAGAGATAATAGTAGTTAATGGAGACCTTGTCTGCTCCATGGCAAAAGCTCAGAGAAGATGCAGTGTTGGGTGGGGGTCCCTGCATGACAACACCCCAATTCCCAGGGAAGGGCCGGAGTTACAGAGTCTTGCCGACTGTGGGGTGGGGTTGGGGGGAATCTAAACCATGTCCTGAATTGGGTGTTCTACAAATATGGACTTGTTTGGGAAGACTGGGGGGAAGCAATGGGAGCCCAGCTCCAGAGAATCCTGTGAGCCCCTGAGGGGGCTCCCTGTAGGAGAGGAGCAAGGAAGAAGAGGCTGCTACTAGAACAGCCTGCCTCTAGTTATCCTAGCAGGAAGATCTAGGTGGAAGGGGGACAGCTCCACCACTGGAGTCTGTAATTGGGGTACTAGCCGTTCTTGCTTTGTGGCTCTTTGATGTAGTAAAACCTGGGGCGGGGGGTGGCAAGGTGAGTTATTCACCTTTCTCCCTCACAAAGAGTGCCAAGTGGTTATAAGTCTGGGGGATGTGGCTGGAGACCTCTGCAGGCTCTGTCCCCCATCCCCCAGCTCCCAGGTGGGAGGGAAGGGGGACCAACTGGCAGGTGTGGCAGAGGGATTTCAGCAGATGGAGTCCAGGGCTGGGCAGAGCCTCAGCACTGGCAAGATAAGGGGGAGCGTGACCATGTGTGGTAACCCTCAATAACCACACCACCTGGTAGGCGTGTGCTTGTGAGGTCTCTTCTGCCTGGTTCTGGGATGCGCCTGTGACTCACGTTAACCCATACAATGAAACAGAAGGGATGCTGTTCTGACTCGGGGCCTGGCCTTCAAGGGGACTGGCAGTTTCCCCATCCTGTCTCTTGGGAAACGTGTTTTTGGGAACCCTGGGCTGCTCCAGCTATCTGCTGGGGAGGCCAGGATATGGGGAGAGACCTACACAGCATGGCTGAGCTGGAAGAAAGGTAAAATATTGTCAAAAGCCAGAATGACAAAAGAGCAAGAATCCAGAGAAGAAAAGAAGGCCTGGATCTAGAATCAGCCCTGGAGGCTTGTGTTGATGGTTCTGGGCTCAGAAGGACACAGGAGAAAAAGCCTGTACAATATGGCAGAGGGTTAGGGTTGGAGACCTGCATATAAAGTGGGGCCCTCAAGAGGTGGGACGCTCAGTATTTACATCAGAGTGGAAATCAAAGAGGGTGAAAGGCTTCTTTTATTTAGCCTTGGGTCTGGGTGAAGGGGGCAAAAATTAAAAAAAAGTCTCCCTGAGAATTTTTTTTTTAAGATTTATTTATTTATTTGAGGGGGGGAGTAGGGGCAGAGGGAGAGGGAGAGAGAGAATCCTGAAAGCAGACTCCCCACTGAGCTCAGAGTCCCATGTAGGCTTGATCCCAGGACCCTGAGATCATGACCTGAGCCGAAGGCAGATGCTTAACAACTGAGCCACCCAGGCGCCCCTCCCTTGAGAATTCTTAACACAACCTTACCCACCTATGAGTTTGAGGCTGAAATTCATAGTACCTGTGTGGCAAAACAAAACAAAACAAAACAAAACCACCAAGAGAGATGCACTTCATTTTTTTTAAGATTTTATTTATCTGAGAGAGGTAGCGCGAGAGAGAGTATGAGCTGGAGGAGGGGCAGAGGGAGAAGCAGACTCCCCGCTGAGCAGGGAGCCCGGTGCGGGACTCGATCCCGGGACTCCAGGATCATGACCTGAGCTGAAGGCAGGCGCTTAACTGACTGAGCTACCCAGGCACCCCAGAAATGCACTTTAAGTCCAGGCTTTAAAGAATTACCACAGGCAAGTTTCCAAGAATAAGAATTCTCAATACAATATTGCAAAAACAAACACAAAGCAAAAAACCACACACAAGGAGAAAGCCACTGTGAGATAGAAACAGCAGAAATGAGACACTGCAATATCGGACTTGCAGAAACTTTAGTTATTAGAATTAGCAGACACATAATAAAAAATTAAATGTGTTTAACATGTTTATGTAGATAAAAGGAGAAAAAAATATGAATGGGAACCAAGAGACTATAAAAAATGATCTGGCATAGTTGAAAAAGAACCAAATAGAACTTTTTTAAAAAAAGATTTTATTGGGCACCTGGGTGGCTCAGTTGGTTAAGCGACTGCCTTCGGCTCAGGTCATGATCCTGGAGTCCCGGGATCGAGTCCTGCATCGGGCTCCCTGCTCGGCAGGGAGTCTGCTTCTCCCTCTGACCCTCCCCCCTCTCATGCTCTCTCTCTCTCATTCTCTCTGTCTCAAATAAATAAATAAAATCTTTAAAAAAAAAAAGATTTTATTTTTAAGCCATCTATACACAATGTGGGACTTGAACTCACAACCCCAAGATCAAGAGTCACATGCTCTACAGACTGAGCCAACCTGGCACCCCCCGAATAGAACTTTTATAAATAAAAACGATAATAATTGATATTAGAAATTCAGTAGGTGAATAAAACAGATTAAACACAGCTAAAGAGAGAATTAATGAACTAGAAGTTAGATATGAAGAAATTAAACAGAATTTATGGGACAAATAGATGGAAAATTTTATGAAAGAGATAGCAAAT
The DNA here is from genome assembly GCF_029215605.1 of Mirounga angustirostris. Classification (NCBI taxonomy): domain Eukaryota; kingdom Metazoa; phylum Chordata; class Mammalia; order Carnivora; family Phocidae; genus Mirounga; species Mirounga angustirostris. The sequence continues at coordinate 175,744,956 of NW_026991713.1, forward strand.
AGAGTAAGAAACAAAATGTCTGATTGCCATTTCAGAAGGAAGAAAAAATGGAAAGAATGAGAGAATATTCAGAAAGATAATTACTGAGAACTTCCCAAAACAGATGAAATATCTGAATTCTTGGATTCAGGAATACCAGTGAATCCCGTGAGATAAAGGAAAGAAAATCTCGGGGTGCCTGGGTGGCTCAGTCCATTAAGCATCCACCTTCGGCTCAGGTCATAATCCTGGGGTCCCAGGATCAAGTCCCACATCAGGCTCCTTGCTCAGCAGAGACCCTGCTTCTCCTTCTGCCTGCCACCCCCCCTGCTTGTGCTCTCTCTCTCTCTCTGGCAAATAAATAAAGTCTTAAAAAAAATTTTCATTACTGGGGAGTCTGGGTGGCTCAGTTGGTTAAGCATCTGCCTTTGGCTCAGTTCGTGATCCCAGAGCCCCACACTGGGCTCCCTGCTCACTGGGGAGTCTGCTTCTCCCTCTCCCTCTGCTCCCCCTCTTGTGTTCTTTTTCTCTCTCTGTCAAATAAATAAAACATCTTTAAAAAAAGAAAAGAAAATCTCTTCTAGACACAGAAGAATGTCAAGAGGAAGGGAAAAATTTGAAATTAACCACAGAGAAAATACATAGAACTCACTGTGCTAGGTCGAATAGTGTTCCCTCATCCCTCACAAATTCATATCCACTTGGAAACTGAGAATGTGACCTTATTTGGAAATAGGATATTTGCAAATGTAATTAGTTAAGATGAGATCATATGGGATTAGGATGGGTCCTAATCCAATGACTGTTGTCCTTATAAGAGAAAACAGAGATGCAGATACACACACACACAGCACCATCTGAAGACAGAGACACACATGGAAAACACTATATGATGGGTGGAGGATGGAGTGGTGAGTCTATAAACCAATGTGCGCCAAGGAGTGATGATAACCACCAGAAGGTGGGAGAGACATATGAAACAGATTCTTCCTCAGAGCTTCCAAAAGGAACTGACCCTGCCAACACCTTGATTTTAGACTTCTGGTCTTCCAAACTGTGAGAGAACACGTTTCTGTTATTTTAAATCACCCTGTTTGTGTTAATTTGTTTACATCAGCTCTGGGAAATGAATACACCTGCTTTTTACAATAAAATCATCATTAGACTGACAGCTAACTTCTCAAGACCAATAATGGAAGTCAGCAAGCGGTAGAATGGTATCTTCAAACTGATGAGAAAATGTAACTGTCAACCTAGAACCATGTACCCACTAAAACCATCTTTTTTTTTTTTTTAAGATTTTATTTATTTATTTGAGAGAGAGAGTGCAAAAGAGCACAAGCAGGGTGAGTGGCAGACAGAGGGAGGAGAAGCAGACTCCCCGCTGAGCAAGGAGCCCAACACGGGACTTGATCCTAGGACCCCAGGATCATGACCTGAGCCGAAGGCAGATGCTTAACCGACTGAGCCAACCAGGGACCCCTAAAGCCATCTTTCAAGAATATGGGTGATAAAAAGACATTTTCAGGGGCACCTGGGTGGCACAGTCAGTTGAGCGGCCCACTTGATTTGGGCTCAGGTCATGATCTCATGGGTCACAGGATTGAGCCCCTAGTTGGGCTCCATGCTGGACGGGGCTTCTGCTTGAGATTTTCTCCCTCTGCCCCTTCCCCCACTCATGCTCTTTCTCTCTCAAATGAATAAATAAATCTTTTTTAAAAAGACATTTTTAGATACAAAAAACAAAGAATTTACTACCACCAACAGGCTCTCACTACAAAAAGTTCTAAGTACGGGCGCCCAGCTGGATCAGTTGGAAGGCCATGCGACCCTTGATCTCGAGCCCCACATTGGATGTGGAGATTACTTAAATTAATAAATTAAAAAAAAATTTTTTTAAAGTTCTAAAGTAAGACATGTACTTGAGAAGAGTGAAAGTGATCCCAAGAAGGAAGAAGGGATAACAATTGAGAAGAATGTGAAGATAAGAATTCTTCAGTGGTGGAAACTGGGAGACCCAGAATAAGACAAGAGCTCAGCAGCCAGCCCTTCATTAGGACAGAAGCTCTATCCAGGAGACAATCAATGGGCCTGATTGTTTCCCAGGACAGAGTTTTCCACCACACCTGAGAAAAAAACTGACAAAATTAAAAACATCTCCTATACCAGTGATCCCTTGTGACTCAGCAGTTAATCTCCCAAATCAGCATTGTATTAATTGGTGTCCATTTACACAGCCTCTTTCAGAGATATCAGTCAGTACTTAGTATAAAGAAAGGTTAACCAAGGTTTTGGGGTGACTTTCTCGAGCATGTGAGAAATGGCTCTCATTGATGCAGGTACAAATATTCTCATTTATTTCTGGGAAGTTTAGATCATTTTTGGTAACTAAGTAGTGTGTTTTCTGTAAGTATTATGTATTTCAAGTACTTCTACCAACTGGTAAGTAAAAATCCGAGACGGGTCTTAATATTTTGGGTCACTCATTGGCAAGCATAATTTTTTCACTGATCCCCTATTTTTGGACATCCTGGTTGCTTCTGATTTGGCCCACTCATTGGAAAACGTTGCAAAACAAATTGATTTGTATAGTACAATGTTGCCAATTGTATAAATATTTATATACTGCATACACCTGTATATTTCAGCAATGGGCCTGGGGTCCTATCACCTATTCCTTTTTGGTTTGTTTGTTTTTTGTAAGTGAAAAAGATTCAGAGCAAGCACACAACCACTTTTCATTTCTAGCCTCAGCCAGATAAAACAGCCTCCTGTCAGGGCAATACAAAGTTAAGCACTGAAAGTATCCAAATACTTTGAAAAAGCCGTCCTCTGTTCATCTCTCCTTCCATTTGGGATATAGTGTGTGTGCCTTTTTTGGTATAAAGTCAGCTTTGTGAACTTTTTTTTTTTGGTAAAAAATTGTAGCACTTCGGCTCATACTGACAATAACACCTAAGAGATTTATAATTTCTTTCGACTCTTCTGTAGAGCTTAGGAGATAGTTTCAGCCTTAAGTATAAGCATCATCAAAACCTTGTGCAAACATTTCAGTTTGCTACATAATGTAATGATATAAAATTGTACTTCATTATCTCTTCTCATTTCTCTTTTTGCATGCAAGTTTGCTGTGAAAATGCAAATCTCTGAATGCGAATGAGGTTATGCCTGAGATTTATTTCTGCATATTATGTATCTGAGTCCATCATGTCTTCAGAAGAATGATGAATTATTTTCTATGTGTGTATATACATATACATACACATGTGCCTCAACGCACGTACACACACATACATATACTTTTGAATAATATGAAATTATTTGGAGACAAGAACTTTCTGCAGATTCCTTCTCCAGTGAGGATTAAATTAATGATTGCTGGGCACCTGGGTGGCTCAGTCAGTTAAGCGTCTGCCTTCAGCTCAGGTCATGATCCTGGAGTCTTGGGATCGAGTGCCGTGTCGGGCTCCCTGCTCAGTGGGGAGTCTGCTTCTCTGCCCTCCCCTGGCTCATGCTCTCTCTCTCTCTCTCTCAAATAAATAAATGAAATCTTTTAAAAAATAATGACTGCTTAAAAACCCCTGACAATCTGAGGATAATTTCTCATGGATTAGACGAAATGGCCAAGAACACTTAAAAATGGCAAAACAGATTGAGTGCATGCACCTTGCTCTTCTTTCTCTGCAGACTGGTCTAGGCTCCTCTAGCCCCTGTTGGCAAGTTTACATCTCTTCTGTTCCAGAGAGCAGCCGTAATGAGCCTGAAATCTCTAGATATTTATTTCAGATCTTCTTGGAACGGGTTCTGAATGGCTCAGCTTAGGCCAGGAGTCCACTCAAAGTCCGACACACTGGCCAAGTGGGCAAAGACATACTGTGGGAAATGGCCGCCAAGGGCCCATTGGGTTTATTGGGAGGAGGGGCATTGGGTGGGGTCTGCACAGACAACCAAGAGAGCCGCCCACCACACTCCATGGGTCAAGGGCAGGCTCTCTGGCTCCTGTAAAAACATTCCAGTCATCTTCTGGCCTCAGAAGTCAAGCCAGAAAGAATGGTCATCTTCAGCCCAGTCTAGAGCTTGCTCTGATTCATTTCAGGCCCCGAGATTCACCTTTTTGAGGATGACTGATGGTACGATTTATATTTCCATCAGAAGAAAACCCATATCCCAGAAAGGCGATCACATGGAAGTTAGCCTTAGCCCCCCCCCCCCCCCCCCCCCAGTGTCCACGGTACTCAGTTCTGAGTGCCTGGCTGTGCAGCAGACATGGACAAGCCAGACCCAACGGGTTACCCCGGCCAGCGCAGCTCCTCCTCCTCCTCTTATCCTGGCTTCAAAAAACTCATTTCAGCCAAGGTCGTCTTGTTACATCCAATTTTATATTTTTCTTTTTCACTTATTATATCATAAGCATTCCCCCATGACTTAACACCTCTTCCACATTTTAATTGCTATGTTCCATTCCAACATATGACTGTTATGTATACTTTCACAAGTCCTTTGTTTTTGGACGTCCTTGTTGCTTCAGATCAACTCCACATACAAACGGACAACCGGGTGCCTCGATGTCTATTTGCATCCCTGACTGTTTCTGTGCGGTGAATTTCCTAGGACGGATATCACCACCCATTTCACCCAGACTGGGGGATACGATGACGCCATGGGGGTTTTTAACTGCTCAAAGCACAATGCTTCTAAGATTGCTCTGGCTACAACTGGTGGGAGTTCTGATCTTTCCCTTGGGTTCTCCCTCCTCAAAGAGCTTCTGGGGGATTCTTTAGGGACGGGGCCATGTGCCACATGTTGTGGTGGCCGCCTGAACCTTGGCCCGGTTCCGCCATTTCTGCCCACCGTTTGTATCCCTGAACCAATTCCCTCCTAACACATTTAAGTTCTGCCAATGCAACTAAGGCCTGCCCCCGGGGTGTCCACCCAGCACCCAGTGGGGGAGGCAGGGCTTCTGTCCCTGTAGCTCTCATGAGGCAGGACCCAACTCACCTCTTGCTACTGGGGGGTCCCCAGCTCCACCCCAGTGGGCTCTCCCCTTCTGCATCCTACAGTCCTTCCTGCCCATGGATGCCCAACAAGCCAGGCATCCATTTCCTTCTGTGGAAACCCCCACACTGTCCCTACATTGTCTAAGAACACACAATCACTGTGTTTATTCAATGCTGGTGACTTTAAGAATCCAGTCCAACTCTCTTTAGAGAAAACACTTTCCCTTTCTTTAAAGACACTGTCAAGGTAAAGAGATAGCTAATTTGCACAACTGAACAGATCCTTGACATCTTGGTCTGTGGAACCAGCATTTGGTTTCGTGGTAGCTCACGGGATTCCCCCCCCCAGAACACTGTGCGGGTCTCGCCTTCCTGTGAATGAAGGACCCACCGGGTGCATTTCCTCAAACAAAGGGCATCTTCAAAACAAGGTAATCAGCATCTTATCATCCAGGAACTGGAACTACCAACTAGCCTCAAACACAGTTCCCTTGTTAAAACTGAAAAACGAATCAAGTCCTTTGTTATGGGGTACCCCCACTATACCCCAGGGCAGTGTGAATGTGCCAACTGGTGCGGATGCTCTATTTCAGGGGTTGTGCACTCACAGCTGGGCTCTATCTGGCTCACATGTTTTCTTTGGCTCATAATTGATACTCTTCCTTACAGTTTTGCACTGGCTGCCAACATTTCACCAGGACATTGTAAATAAAAAAATCCGGATTCCTAGCTTCCTTGAGAAAGCCTGAAGATCCGGCATCATAGTGTGCCTCCCCACAAGGAAGTCCATGGGCTGATTGCCCCTGCAGACAGGGCATTTGCTCCCCGGCGCCCCCATGCTCTCTCCTGTCCCTCCACGTCACTACCCTCCGTCCCTGGTCTTGTGTCGTTTTCTTGCACCTGCCCACTTCTTGTGTTTGCCTTGTTTGCTTGTGTTTGCTCTGTGGACTTTTCCTTTGCAACCCTTGTCTTAGAGCTTCAGATACATGCAGCCAAACCATCTTACAGGAGGAAGGTGGTCATTTTCCTGAGCAGTTTGGGAGCCCTGTATCTGGATGTGATTGCGGTTTGATTTAATGGGCAATGGTTGAGCGCTCGCTGTGTGCAAAGGCTAGAAGCAGCCAGGCCAGTGGGAAATCAAGCTGATGACAGGGTAGTTGGTGCACCTCGACACCTGGTAGCCCGAGCCTAGGTGTGTGAGAATTTGCCAAGGGAGGGCAAACAGTGCCCGGTGTTGCTTCAATAAAGGTCAGTTAAGATAAGAACAACAAGCATGCCCCATGGCTTCCTGCCAGGGAGATAGCAGGTCGAGATTACAAATATATATATCTTTGTAAAATTGTGTTGAGCAACACAAAGAAGACATTTCCACACAGAGGATGGGCTTTCATGTAGGGCTGAGTTTTTGATGCAGAAAGTCACAAACCTTCCTGAGGTTCACTTTTTATTTGAAAAAATGAGAGGACAAAAACCCATCTCAGAGGGTTATTGTGAACGTGAAATGAGCCAAAATATGTAGAATGTTGGGCACACTACCTAGTAAACATGTGTGATTAGGAAAGGCGGCATGTAATTAGGCTATGTTATTTGGGTAGTATTATTGAGAAATAAGTAAATTATGCCTGGGGCATAAATGTTTGCATTCACAGCTTGTCACTTGATGAGGAGTTGCTGGGGGGCCATGGCGCACATATGGGCTCACATATAGGGCTTTGTACCGACTCGGGTATAGAATCACCATGATGTAGAACCCTAGAAAACCAAACTCAGAGAGGCTGACCCACAAGGTGTTTGTACTCAGTATGATGCCTGGCACATAGTAGGCAGTCAAAAAGTATTGGCCAATGCAATTATGAAGAGCGCTCATTGAGGATGTGAAAAGAGTGAACATCCATAACCATCTGTGGGTGTTCTTAGCCAACCCTCTTAGTGTTGCAAGTGACAGAAACCCATTCAAACTAGCCTAACCCAAAAAACTAAAATAAATTTTAAAAGTTTACAAATGGAGGCGAAATGTATTGGCTCAGAGACTGACAAGTCCGGAAGTCTGCTTCAGGCATGGTTGGACTCAGGGACAGAGAGATGTATGGAGTGGTCTTCTCTCCTCTTCTTCCCTGTATTGGCTTTATACCCAGGCAAGTGTCCTCCACATAGTGGTCCTCGCGGCCCCATCCAGGGTTCCACCCTCTATCCATCCAACGATTTATCCAGAAGAGAGGGAGCCTCCCTTTCCAAACAGTGCTAACTTGAGTCTTAACTGGACTCTGAGCCACCCAGCCAGAGTCACGAGACCATCCTTGTCCCATCAGCACTGCTCAGGGCCTGTGAGTGGGGGAGGGATAATTTCCCAAATGAAATCCAGGGTGCTGGGCGCCTGGGTGGCTCAGACGGTTAAGCGTCTGCCTTCGGCTCAGGTCATGATCCCAGGGTCCTGGGATCAAGTCCCACATCGGGCTCCCTGCTCAGCGGGGAGCCTGCTTCTCCCTCTGCCTCTCTCTCTCTCTGTCTCTTATGAATAAATAAAATCTTTAAAAAAAAAAAAAAAAAGAAAAGAAAACCAGGGTGCTTTCCCCAGTAGAAGGGAGACTAATCAGCCTAGGCAGGTGCAGAGCGTTGCTGTCCACTGGATGGAGTAGAGTCAGGAGACAGGTAATGGGTGACTCGGTAAGAGAGAGGAAGAAGCATGCCACCAGGAGGAATTGTGAGATGGCTAACCAGAGCTGAGCTGGCAGGACCGAGACCACTGAGGATTTAGAGGCTGGGATCTGTACCGGGATGTCTGGCCAAGCAGGCAGGTGGTAGACGGATGCAAAAATGGCCCCGATTCTCCTGAATCCACACCCCCTGCCATGTGACTTGGCATCGTCTTTCATCAAGAGTGGACCCTAGAATCTGGGCTGGCCTTGTCACTTGACAGGAGACTGTGGTAGAATGGTGGTGTGCCAGGTCTGAGGTCTGACCTTAGACCTCAAGGAGTTTTCTGTGACTTTGGTTCTCTTGGACCCCTGCCTCCACCATGGGAACCATCCTGGCTATTTGGCTGGGGATGAGAGGCCACATGAAGTCATCCCAGCTGTCCCAGCCAAGGCCCCAGACATGGGAGAGAGACCTGCATGACTAGTAAAGCTGCCTAGCGGGGGTGGGGAGGGACGGAGGGAGAGGGAGAGAGAGAATCTTAAGCAGGCTCCACACCCAGCATGGAGCCTGACATGGGATTCGATCTCACGGCCCTGAGATCATGACCTGAGCTGAAATCAAGAGTCAGATATTTCACCCACTAAGCCCCCTCCCTGGTGCCCCAGGTTTACAGGGTGGCTGTGAGTTCCCCACTCACAAGGAAAGAACATACATGGTCTCAAAGAGCAGTCTGTGGGAGACTGAAAAAAGAACTGAACGGGTCCCAAATACTGTCCAAGAGCAGCATTAGACATTTGAATGCAGGGAGAGAAAAAGAATCCAAGAGACAAGTTTAAAGCCCGTTTCGGACTTCTCTGGAAGAAGGTTAAGGAAAGAGGCAACAGGAATCTACCTGATGCCCGAAACTGCCAAAGGGAGCATGGGAAGGATGGAGGAAATTAACCCATCCTCCCCGCCCACAGCACCCCTGCTCCCTGTCTCCTTTACCCCCCGAACTCACCAGGGCCTCCAGATACACGTGTGAAACAGCCTCTGGGATCCCAGCCATGTCCCACTGTGTCATCCAGTCCAACACCTGCTCTGCTCATGTGACCCATTCCAGGGAACATCACCACAACCCAGCCAGGCAACCAGCGCCCAAGTCCTACTCACCCAGCACCTGAACATCTTCCCGTTCTCTCTGCCCCTATCTTGCCCACGCCATCCCATTCTCAGGCTCCCCAAACTGGACTTAAATTTGTCTGCTGGATAAAAACCCTCAATTCTCCAGTCTGACATAGCGTGTCTTCCCAATCCAGTCCTCCCCTGTATCCCTGCCCGGCACTTGTCCTGCCAGCCCTGCTTCTGGGCTGCAGCCAACTGCAGTTTCTTCCAGCTTCCAAGACCCAGGCTAGGTGCACAGGCCCCCAGGTCCCTGCACCTGAGGCTGTCCTTTCTCCCGCTTTCTTCCAAGCAGCCCCAGGAGGCCAGGGCTGGGTGGGAGACCTCAAGGCCTATTGTGCCCACTGGCATGGCATGTTCCAGGGCGTCTGTCACCTTCTCTAGGCTCCAGAGTGCGTGTTCTGCAAGGGTGTCCCTCCAGCCCACTGGAAGCAGGCTCCAAAAGGAGATTCGGATGTCCTTGGTTGGGGCAGAGCGGGCTCTGGCCAAGCTCAGTGGGGCAGACAGCAGACGCTGCCCCAGGGCGGGGGCCGTCCCACAGTCCCCTGGCGGGTCGCAGCCCCGCCACCCCTCCCTGGGACCAGACCAGAGTCCGGAGGGTGTGCACAGCCAGCACCTGCTCCAAGGCCCAGAGTGAGGCGGGGCAAAGCCAGGCCTCCCAGTGGAAGCACGCCGGTGGGCAGCCAAGGTTCACATTCCCCGGGGAGTTGGCGCCTCTCTCTGCCCCATGCCCCCTGTGGGTGCCAAGGCCCACAGAGGGGAAGCCGGCGGACCCTGCACTTTCCCGTTGCCCAGAGCCTGATGGCTGAGGTAGCTGGAGACACGGGGAGGCCGAGCCCCATCTCCCACACCCAGGCCGCTCTGGGCTGCTCCAGGCCACCGGGACAGGCCTCAGGCAGGACGGGCTCCGCAGGTCACCAGGCCAGGGGTGAAACCATCCCTGAGCTGCGTGGGCCATCCCCAGCCTCCAGGTCACTGAGTGCTCGCTGGGGAGGAAGGGGCACATGGGAGGGGCTGGTCAGTGGTCCCAGGAGCCCCTGATCCCTGCCCTGCCTCATCTCCTCCCCCCACTCCCCAGAGAGCCAGGGTAGAGACCTCTTGGCCCCGTGGGGGTCACATCACACTTGCTGGAGCCCGTTTCCCAATCTAGGCTTCATGGAGGCCCCCGCATTTGACCTCTGGAGGGACTTCTAAGAGACCCCTTACGCCTTCCATCATGGCTCACCTCGAACTTGCTCATGAACTCTGCGAAGATGCCAAAGAAGGCCTCGGAGGTGGTGGCTTTGGAGTCCTCGCCGAAAAAGGCCAGCGCCCTGCCCAGCTCCTCCATGGCCTCGCGCTGCAGCCCGTCCAGGGCCCGCAGCACCGGCTGGGCCGTCTCTAGGAAGGACTGATCAGCCTCCGTTAAGGAAACCACCAGGTGCCCTCGGGTTCCCTAGCTGCCCGGCTCCCGCCTGCCCTGTGCCCTGTGCTCAGCCAGGAACTGGGCTGTGTCCAGGGGCTCCAGTGCCTTGGCACATTGCCCTCTCAGTTGCTCCTGGAGCCTGACGCATCCAGCGCAGCCCCAAGGCCGTCCACTTGCCTTCTCTGTAGGGCTGCCCTCTCCCCACCCTGGGCTCTTCTCAGATGCCATGACCCCCTCCTCCAACACCCACTTACAGTGGCCCCCTGGCACTCTCTTGACTTTGATCTCTCCTTTTTTTTTTTTCCCCTGTAGCCTTCGTCCCTAACTGTGCTCAGTGGCAACGTGCCCCTCTCCTGACTGCCTTTGGCTGGCCAAGGCCTGGCAGGTCACTCCCTCTATCTTGTGACCTAAACCTGGGCTCTCCTGCCCACGAGGACAGATGGGGCAAGGCAGCGGCTTTTGGACAGTCAAAAAAGCTCCTCTTAGTTACACAGACTTGGTGTAAGTACTTGGCTTCTAAATCACCAGGATGGACCCTCTGCCGGGACCCCCGGGCCCACCCACAGCAGCCTCTGCCCAGAATCTCTGCCGGGACACGGAGTCTGCGGTGGCCGCTGGAGTGACAGCTGGTTCTACTTGGCTACCCCAGGGTCCACCCTGGTGTTCGGACAGGCTGCTCACTGGATACCGTCATGACCACAGCAAACTTGTCCTCACTGGAGGGGGACATGCTCTGGCAAGCAGCCTGTATCTCACTGATGGTGCCATGGAGGTCAGCCAGGTCACTGGTCAGGGCCCGTTGGTTGACTGTAGGGAAGGGAACAGAGCCGCATGAGCACTAACCTCCCAGCCCAGGACAGCAACGCCTCTGCTTCCACACCCACTGCCCATCCACTCAGCCTACCTTTGGCAGCCAGGGGCACAGTGGGCAGGTCCTGAGCAAAGCCCAGGAGTTCTGGAAAGTGCTGGCTCAGTGATTTGGCAAGGATGTGCAGGAATGTGGACTTCCCATCCACAGTCTTGGTGGAGTTGAGCTGCAAGTGATGCCCAACATACATCCTCTTCAAGGACCCCATCAGATTCCTGATCACATGGGTCTGGGTACTCTTGGCCCCACTTCTCCTGGACTGTGGCGGCAATTCCTGGCCCTTGACACTCACCAACTCCAAAGTTGCTAATATTCCTCACTGTGAAGCTCTGCTGGGATGCCCAAAGGCCTCCCCAAGGCATTTGGAGGTTCCCTGGCCCAGATCTTTGAGACACCGTCCCCTGCTCCCACCCAGGAACCAGCCCATAGCCACCAGCTAGAGGAGGTCACCAGGTGTCCTGTCCTTGGGAGCATGCCCTTGTCGGCAGATATAGTCCAAGATTTTCTGACCTCTGGGGGAGCACCACTCACATATCTTTGCTCTTGTGGTTTTCGGGAACCATCTGTGGCCCATCTGTGCCTCAGACATCCTAAAACATTCATATCTACAAATGGAATCTTTCTTCCTCTCTTTTTAAAACAACGAAAGGTACCCTGGGGAAAGGTCCCAGAAAGAGCGGGAAGGCTGGATATTCACGCTGTCCTTTTTCAGATCCTAGATTTTTTGGGGGGTAGGACAGCTTGGCAGTGGTGGTGGTATTAAGGGCACAGAACCTACCAGGTGGGATTCCCTCCTTCTTCCTGGAATCTTCTCTCCCTGCCCCCCCACACTCCCTTTTTCCAGATCCTGAGGCTTGGCTTGGAAAAGCCCCCACTCCAACCTTTACAGCAGTTACATCCTGGCCTTCGGACAGCCAGCTTTTCCTCCTGGGGGAGGGGCCCTCCGTGGTCCTGATATTCTCTCCTCTCCTCTGCCACAACTTGGGTTGGGCCTGGCCTTCCCAGCCTTGACGGTAGAGCAAGCTCATCGATCACTGCCAACTGGTCCTCTCACCTCTGTCAGGAAGTTGATCTTGAAGCCTGTGGTCTTGTTGGTTTTGGGCTGTCCATCGTTGAGATAGTTGCCCATGGCCAACACAAACTGTGGAAAGGAAGATGGACAGTTCCTGCCCAGGTCCTCACCCCACCCCCTGGAACCACTCTCAGGATGGGTCTCCAGACTGGAAGCCCCGGGGGGCAGGCAGGCAGGTGGGGTGACCAGAGAGGGGGTGCACCCTGACCTCCAGGATCTTGGCGAGCTTCCGGCTGTTCTTGAGCTCAAGGGATGCCTGGCGCAAGCACTCCAGGCTGCCCCGGATCTCCTCTGTCTTCTCTTGTAGGGTGGCTTGGAAGTGGAGGCTGCGCAAGCGGGTTTTGTATTCGGGAACCGATAGCATCTGTCACCAAGGCAAGGCCAGGATTCACCCGCCCCACCAGGGGACCCACCGCCCCCCCGCAGCCTGGGGTGGGGCTCAGCTGGCTGCCGGACATTCCCTCAAGAAAAATAAGCACAACCCCAACATAAGCACAAAAAATAAGCTCAATCCCCTCTACCCCGGGCCCCAGGTGGGAACTGGCCGTTAAAGGTGTAACACTGGGACTCAGAGGCGCGACGCAGCGGCGGTAGGGGAGCGGGACCCACGAAGCCCCGGTCACAACGAGAGCCCTGACGGAGGCGGCCGAGGCCGCTGGGCAGCACCCCCTGACCCCCGGCGGCCGTGACGGCCGCAGCACCTGCAGGACGAACTGGTCCGGCTCGCTGAGGCGGCCGGGCGCCTCGCGGAAAGCCTGGTAGCGCTGCTCCTCGTCGGCGTCGGGCGCGAAGAGCAGCAGCTGCGCCAGGTGCGCGGGCTCCAGGCGCCGGGGCTCCATGCTCATGAGCACCTGCCGCAGCTCCGCGGGGCTCAGCTTCAGGTGAGCCAGCAGGATGGCTGCGGGCGGGGCCGCGAGGGTGAGCCGGGGCGGGGCCAGGCGGACGGTGGGCGGGGCCCAGAAGTTCCCCGGGGCGACTGGGTGGAGCCCGGGAGGGGCAAGGAAACTGGGCGGGGCAGGAGCCGGCCCAGAGGTGGAGAGGGTCCTTCCCACGGCCGAATAAAGGTGAGGGCAAGGTTCTCGAAGGGACACACCTAGATACGGGCGGGGCCTGTGGGAGTGGAGCTGGAAACGGGGGAGGAGACCGCGAGAGGGAGAGTAAGCGACGGCTGGAGGCGCGGCCTGGACCCGGGAGCCCCTCCCACGTGGGGGCGGGGCCAAGGAGGGACGGGCCCGAGAGGGTGGAGGCTGCACCTGGGTGGGATGTAGGACCCGAGAAGCCGCCTTCACCCAGCCGGTGTCGGGCCCCCAAGACCTAATGTGTCATCCACACAAGTGGATCCAAAGCTCTGCGGCCCAGAGAGAGGGCCGCCTCCTTGTCCCCCACAGCCCCTGGGACTCCCCAACCCCTCACAGGTGTTGTAGGCCTTCTTGTGAGACAGGATCTCCACCACCTCTTTCTTCCTGAAGGGCTCAGGCCCAGGCACCGGCTCTGGAAGGGAAAATGGTTTAATGAGAGGAGGCTAGGCTGGTGGGAGGGCCCAAGAGGGGGGTGGCCACACCTAACAGCCCAGACAACCCCTGATATGGCCTTAACTGAATCAGCTCCAGGTGTCCCCAGTCCCCTCCTTCCTCAGTCTCCCACTCAGGGACTCTCCGGCCTGTGTAACATACTCAGCATGCATGGTGGGTGCCTCTCCCCCATCCTCTCTCCCCTGGGCCCTTGGGGTTGAGCTGCCCAAGGAAGGTGAACCAACCACCTCTCCACCTTGCAGATCCTTCCTGGATGGACAAGCCCTTTCTCTTCCATCCTGCAACCACCTTCCACACACAGTATCCCTGGCAGCCTGGCCCCACCTAACGACTCTAGGGAGATACCCAGAGAAGGGCGGGGACGACAGAGAGATTGGAAGGGACATCTAGTTGGCTAGATATGGATGCCTCCTCCCTTTTTCTGGCTGTGTGACTTTGAGCAAATTATCTAGCCTCTCTGTGCCTCTTCATCAGGAAGTTAGGGCAATCACAGTCCCTACCTCGCAGAATTGTCACAGGATTAATTTAGAAACGGGGGTGTCTGGCATTTGGTGAGCATGCAATAAATGCCAGCTACTATGATTATCTCCACTTTCAGATGGGAAATCTGAAGCTCTGAGAGGTTAAATAACTCAGGGGCACAGGAAGTAAATGGCAGTCAGTGCAGACCTCCGGGACTCTAAGCCCTGGGGTGCCACAGAAGGCAGCAGGTGGGCTGCCATAGAGGGCCTGGTATGAGGGTTCCCCAGGGCCCTAAGGCCACTCACTAGCAGGTTTCTGGGTGCCAAAGTGGAGCTCCAAATCGAGATATTTCACCATGTCGCTCAACTTGTCATAGTCAGAATCTTCCCCGAGCTGCAATGGGCGGGGGGCGGGGGGCGGGGGGGGGGAGTTCAGGGGGATGAGGAACACTGGCAGCTGGACTGCCATCCTTCCCCCAGCCCCCCCATCCTCTAAGCCACCTGGGGAGCTACCGAGGGAGAGCCCTCATCAGGCCCTGGGAGAAACCTGAGGACCAGAAGAGACTGCAGGAGAAGCTAAATCATCCAAGTGATGAGGCGGTGAGCCGCCTCCTCGTGAGGTCAATAACGCACACACACCTGGAACACTCCATGCAGGAGGCAGCAAGTTGCACTGGAGCAGGGGGATCAAGGGACTGCAAAGGGGCTGCAGCCAACCAAGGGGGCTTAAGGAGGTGGCTGAGAGGCCTGGCCCTGTCTTGAGGGGTCCTTTGCAGGGGGTGAGTTCACCGGAGCTGCCCTGGGCTTCTGATGCTGGGGGAATGGAAGCAGGGAAATGCCAGGGGCTAGAAACTGGACAGCGTCTTGTCTTCAGTGCTGCTGGCCAGGCCAGCCTCCCCTGGTACAGGGCACTCCCAGGCCCCCGGTCACCTACCTGACCCCAGATGGTGCCTTCCGAGTTCTCCACCTGCTCCCACCGCAGGCGCTTGACACTCATGTGGCTGGTCTCACTTCGGCGGTGGCCCAGGCCCCGGGACAGCATGGGGGGTGCACAGGGCACTGGTGGGGGCAGGGGTGGCGGGGGCGGTGGAGGGACTGGGTGGCTGAGTTGGGTGAGGGGCTTGGCCAGCACCTGAGCAGGGCCCCGGGGACCATCAGGGGTGCGGGAGCTGGGCTTGGGGTCATGGAAGGGCAGAGGTGGTGGAGGCGGGGGGCTGAGCGGGGGTGGGGGGATGTGGTCAGAGATGGAGGAGTAGGTCAGGGAGCTGCCTTCCTCACTGCTGCTGATGCACTCACTAGCGCTGCTCCGTTCATTGGTCACAAAGCTTCCCTGGTCATCGTGGAAGCTCATCTGCCGGGCACAGAGCAAGGTGAGGGAGGGTGGGATAGCCTGGGGCAGGGGGTGGGCTAGCTGGGGACAAGGACAGGCTAGTCTGGTGGGATAGCCTGAGGCTGTGGGTAGGATGGCCTGACAAGTAGTCTGGGAGAAGGAAGGGGGTAACCTCAGACAAGGAATATGGGGGAGCCTTGAGTGAGCGGTGTTACAGCTGAGTCAAAGGGTGGGATAGCTCAGCCAGGGAGTGGGGTAGCCTGGGACAGATTCTAGGATGGACTGGGGCAGGGAGAGGAGTAGCCTGGGGCAGATCCCAAGGGCAACAGGCCTCTTGCAGGAGCCCTGTTCCCCTTCCAGGCCCCCCATGTCACACCTGGGCCCCTGGCCCTCCACATCTGCTGGCATGTGCTCACCTCCTCATAATCATTCTCAGGGCTCAGGAAATCATCCACGACAGTGACCCGGGGGCCCAGCTGCTCACTCAGCACATCCAGGAAGCGGTCAGTATCCCGGCTTCGCACGGGGCGGGAGAAAGTGAAGAGCTTCCTGCGGCTCGGCGGGCGGGCAGGGTCTGGGCTGGGGGGACTGTCGGAGCGGATGGGCCCGGGGTCTGGCTGTGGGGAGGGCGCCCTGCTGCTGTCCAGGCTGGCGTAGGGGTGGGACTCAGAGCTGCTGGGGGAGGCCAGGCCCCCTGAACACAGTGGGTAGTAGCAGGGGGAGGGTAGGTGCTGCTCGCTGGGCCATGAGACGCTGGACAGGGTCCTGGGCCCTGGGGTGGGGGATCAAGTGTGAGGACCCTTCTTCAGTTAGTATCTGGGTTCCAGGTGCAGGCTGGAGGGGGGGGGGGCCTGGGGCAGGTTGGCTTTGTGTCCCTGCGCACCTTCCTTTCCCTCTCTGGATACAGCACAAGAAGACCCTAGATGACCCTTCCACCCAGGCCCTTCCCTGAGGGAAATCAAAGGTCAGAGTAGGTGAGGGGGAACACTACTTAGCCCCAGGAGAGGCCAGACCCCCGCTCATCTTGGAAGGGACTTCGGGGTCCCACCTGGGGCCAACCCAGGGGTCCTGCCTTCTGAACTGCAGAGAAACCATCTTCCTAGCTGTGCCATTCACAGAGCAATGCATGCACTTAATTGTTGATCCAACAGCCACAGGCTCACCTGGGGCTCCTTTGGGGGAGGACCTCTGCTTTTCTAAATCTGCAGTAGGGGTAAGGATCAGAGGGGGGCATGCGAAGGCCTGTGACAACCCTGACCTCTATGGACCTTTGCCATGCAGGCTGCTGAGGCTCCCCACAACTCAATCATGTGGTCACGGAGCAAAGGGGAGGCCCCAAGGATGTGCCCCAGATGGGGCAACACCCAGGCAGATAGCCCAGAGGCCAGAGGCCAGTGCTGCTCCCAGGAACCAGGGCTGGCTGAGCCCCTACCTGCTGGGCCTGCCGGGCTGGGCCCTGGTGGGGAGGCACGGGATCTGGACGTGGTCCCCACCTTCCCTTTGAAGCTGCTGTTCAGTCTGGACTCGAGCTCCGCATAGACGGCTGACATCTTCAGGGAGAGGAGGCCAGGGTGAGTCCAGCCCACCGTTACCTCCTCCATGAGGCCCTCACATGGCCTCAGAGGCCAGGCCTGGGTGATCTGGGAGGCAGGCATCTGCCCCAGCCCCATGGGACACCGATTCCCAGGAGTCACATGAACCACCAGGAGGGTAGACAACGGGGTCTCACCATCTTAGGATTGGGGGTCTCGGGGAGGGACGTGCCGTCGCCTGCCTGGCGCTCGCCTGGGATGAGAGGAAGAGGCATCTCGGGGCAGTCGCCGGGACCTGCCAGGGGAATCGGGGAGGGTGGAGTCCACCATGGGGAGATCTAGTATCCCCTCGGAGCTCTAAGGCTTGGGTTCCAGCCCAGGCCCCACGGGCAGCCATCAAGAAAGAACCAGCAAGCCCCAGAGCCCCAGGAGGGCCATCACTCAGCCCTGCCCAACCTGTTCTTGGGCATATCTCATCCCACCAACCCCATTCTGCAGGCGGGAAGACCGAGCCCTGGTGGCACCCTCACACACTGTCCCGCCTTTCAGGCCAGAGCCTCACCGCAACTGAGGCTGGCCTCCAGGCCCTGGGACCGGAGGCTGCGGCGGCACATGGACGAGGCTCTCAGGGAGCTTCGCTGCTGCAGCTCGGGCACTGGTTCGGGCTCGGGCTCGGGCTCCGGCTCCAGGTCCAGCTCGGGCTCCGGCTCTGCAGTGTGACATGAGCAGGAGATGGGCCCCTTGTCCTCTCAGCCAGACAAAGGGCCTCCAAACACAGGAGGGGTGAAGGCAACCACTGTTTGCACCAATCTGTGACCCCAGGCCCTGCTTGCCATGTGGCCTGAGGTGGAAGATTCTGGGTCTAGGCAGACGTATGGAACATCCGCTGGCCAGCCTATACTCTGAGCCTCTTGCTAAAACCTTTGAGCTTCCCCCAGCACACTGTGGGTCCCCAGGACGAGGGATGGTGGGCAGCCGAGGGCCAGCTCACGGGAGATGTGTAGGCTGCGACGCAGCAGGTGCAGAGGGCCTAGAACAAGTGCAGTGTCTGGCCCACTTCCGATTCCTGTGGCCTAAATGGTGAAGTGCGTGGTTTTCTGGGCACGTGGGGCCTGCTCTAAGAGGTGGGCAGCAGTGGGAGGCTGAGGCCGCACATGGCCCGGCAGCCAGGCCCGACCTGGCTGTGTCCTCGCCCTCCAGCTCTATGGACGGCAACCACGTGAATTTCTTGATCTGCGACACGTCTCTTGGCGTGCAGTGCACAGCCATTGAGACCACTCCCGTTTTGTGGGTGCAAAGCCAGGGATTCCGGGTGGATAGGTGGGGTGTCTAAAGTCTAAGGTAATGTGGCAGATGCTACTTAAGCATCGAGCAGGGAAGGCACATCTGTGGGGCCAAGTGTGCGACCCGCCTGGGTACGCCCGGCATGTGTCTGCAGGCTACGGGGGCGCATCTGTCTGTGGGAGAGGCCCAGGTTGGCTGTCATCTGAGGACAGGGGCTGGCTCTTCACCGGGTGTGCTGGGCAGGGGGAGAGGCTGCTTACCTGTCATGGCCGTGTAGCCCAGGAAACATGCAATTTTCTCCTGGCAGAGCTCCTGCTCCTCGTAAGTCAGCAGCTGGTAGATGAACTGCCAAAGAACTTGTTTGGCAGGTGTGTCCAGCACTGGGTAGACGTCCACGATGAGGGTGTCAATGTTCCTGGGGGAGGGTGCAGGAGCAAGGGGTTCATGACTCAGGGGCTCACCATGGTGGGGAGGGAGAGATGGACAAGGGGGCTCTTCCAGGCCACAGAACCCACCCCTGCCAAGACAGAAAAGTGGGGAAGGTAGGAAGGCAGGCTCTGGCGATGGGCTCCCCTCCCCCCGATTCAAATCCTGGCTCTGCCACTTACCAGCCAAGTGACCTTTCTCAAGTTACTTAATTCCCCTGTGCCTCAGTTTCCTCTTCTGTAAAATGTGGATAAAAATAGCATCTACCTCACAGAGTCGCCATATGATGAAAACACACAGAGTGTATTGGGTAAATCAACTCACTATAGCAGAGATTGGCAAATGATGGCCCGCAGCCCAAAATCTGTCCCACCTTCTGTTTTTGTAAAAAAAAAAAGTTTTATTGGAACACAGCCATGACTGGGTGTTTACATATTGTCTATGGCTGTTTTCGAGCTACAACGGCAGGGTTGAATAGTTTCTATGGAGACCATATGGCCCACAAAGCCTAAAATATTTACTATGTGGCCCTTTGTAGAAGTAGTTTGCTGGTCCTTGCATTATATGAGAAAATAAAACTAACACCACACATAAGGATGAACTCTAGGTGGACAAAAAACAAAGTATGAAAAATACAATGGTAAAATTAATAGAAGACAGTGTAGGAGAATATTTTTTGGCCTAGGGGTAGGGAAGGAGTTCTTAAAATTTCAAAAGCCAAAGCCATAAGGCCCAAAACGTATTGAATTTGATTTTATAATAGCAAGCATATCTGTTCAAAGAAGCCCAACTTGGACACAATGATATTATATATAACAGAAGTAGTAACAAGTAACAAATGGGAGAAGATGTTTGCAATGTCTAAAATCAACAAGGACTCAGTATCTAAAATATACAAGGAACTCCTGCAAATCAACAAGAACAAAAAGCCCAGTAAAATGAAAATGGGCAAAGGGTCTAAACAGGTAATCTAGAGATAAAGAAACAGAAAAGACTGACAAGGATATTCAAAGATGTTTAAAATAGTCATTTCAAAACCCCAAATAAAATAAGATGTCACTTTATGCCTAAAAGACTAGCATGAGTAGAAAGCTGGATGGTGCCCAGTGTTGGTGAGGACGTGGGGATGGGGGGCCCAGGTGCACTGCAGGTGAGAGACAGCAGTGCTCTGGGAAGCAATTTTGGATGACCTAGTCAAATTAAATAAACAAATACCTTAATATCCAGCAATGCAGCTCTTAGATATGAATTCCAAATGAATTGTACACAGCACCATGGGGAAATGTGCACAATGATGTTCATCACTGCTGTCAAGATGGAAGAGAGTGGTGACAAGCCTGTGTCTGTCACTGGCAGGTAAATAGATCAGACCTGGACCCTTGATCCACAGGAATTTGGCTGTAGTTGTAAACAATGTATTACATGTACACGAGCAACATGGACAGATCTAAACACATAGGGTTTGGTGGGAAAAAAAGTCACAGAATGTGCACAGGATAGCCACAATTCTAATGTAGACCAAAAATACATCCCATGGGAGGCACCTGGTTGGCCCCGTTGGAAAAACATTTGACTCTTGATCTCAGGGTCATGAGTTCGAGCCCCACATTGGGTGTGGAGATTACTTAAATAAATGAAACTTAAAAAAAAAAACAAAAAAACCCCCACATCCTACAAAACACAATGCCCACACTTCAAGAACATGTCAGACAAAAGGAGCCCTGTTAAACTCATTGGACTGGTGACCTTGGGAAGGGGAGGGACACAGAAGAGGGAGTGGAGCTAAAAGGGAAGGAAAGGTGGAGACAAGCCAAGTGTCCATCACGGATGAATGGACAGACAACATGTGGTCTATCCACGCAATGGAATGTTATTTGGCCATGAAAAAGGGAAGAAGTAGATGCTATCACTTGGATGAACACTGAAAACATGATGTTGAGTGAAAGAAGCCAGACATCAAAGCCCACATACTATAGGATCCTATTCACATGAAAGCCCAGAATAGGGAAAGCCACAGAGACACTAAAGTAGATTCGTGGTTGTTGTTGGGGGGGGGGGGTTGTGCAGGGGAGGAAGGGGCAGGAGAGGAGGGGGTGATAGTGAAGAGCTGCAGGGTTTCTTTTTGAGTGAAAATGTTCAAAAACTGAGTGTGGTGATGGGTGCACAGATTTGTCAATTAAAATCCAGTGCACTGTATATAGGGTGTGTGAATTTTACCTCAATAAAGCTGTTTAAACAAAAAAGGAAAAGGGCGTGAACGGGTGAGGGGTTTGCACAGACCATGACAATGACCCTACAGACGCAGGCTGCTGCTACTCAGGCACAAAAAGGAAGACACCAAACCAACCCCAACAGGCTCAGTGGCTGGTGGCAAATGCCCACAGGCTAGTAGTCCTGTGACCTTCCCACAAACAACTTTGCAGAGGTCACTGCTTCACTTGACAGAGGCTAGGTCACGTGGCTAGGAGGTTTCAGAGTCAGGGTTTGTGGTAGGGCACCTTGATTGCCCACCACCCGGGGGCCCCTGGTACCAGCGGCTGCTTTCTTTGAGTCTCTCCCAGGAGCAGGGGGCTCAGGAGGCACAGGCAGGGAGACCCGAATGGTGAGTCTGAGCAGGATTTGGGGCCCACCCAGGGCAGCTCCCACCACCGCTCTGGCCCAGCCACCTGTGCTGGAAGAAGCTCTCAAGGGCCCGGCAGACCCCATAGCGCTCGGGAGGCGTGAGTAGGTGCTCCAGCTGCTGGCTGAAAGTCCTCCCCTGCACCCGGATGCTGGAGGGCAGGATCTCTGCCACCCACTGCAGGGAGGTGAGCGCCGAGGACGGGTTGGGGGAATCCAAGGAATCAGAGTCTGTTGGGGCCACAGGCAGGAGAGACACATCTGACCCAGCATCCCGGGTCAGATGCGGTTTCTCTAGCAGCTGGGGTGAGAGCTGGGCATTGGGAGGCACACCTACTGCCTGGAGCTGGGGATGGGGATGGGACAGCCCCAGGCAGGGCCCTGAGGCTGCCCCACTGGAATCTACAGCACCACCTGGGGAGGGAAGCTGCAGGGTTGGGGGAAAAGCAGAGTCCTCTGCAGACTTGTAAGTCCCACATGTGGAGGCCCTGGCAGGGTCTCCGTGGGCCACAAAGCCAAGTGGCCGTGGGCGTCTCACCGCTGGCGAATGGGACGAGCCCCTCCTCCACCACCAGTGTGGGCATCGCGCCACTGCCTTGAAGCATGGACACCACCTTGTCATGGGAGCAGTTCCTGCCAAGAAGAGATGGCCCAGGAGGGCCTGACCAGGATGAGCGATGTCCACGGCCACCCACCAGATCTCCCTGTCCTGCCTGTAGAGACTGCTCAGCAGTGCACAGCAGCCAGGGCCCTGCCTCTCCTGCTCATTTATCTTCTCTGCAGGAGAAGCTCCAGGCCCAGGACAAGCTGGACACTTCTGGGTGCAGAGGGGTTGTGCCCATGTCATCCGTAGGCAGGGCTCCCCCTCAAGGGCAAGACACTCATGGTCCATTTAATTCTGTGTTGCCTGGGAACCTGGTTGGCTCAGCCGGTAGAGCATGTGACTCTTGATCTTGGGGTTGTAAGTTCAAGCCCCACGTTGGGTGTAGAGATTACTTAAAAATAAAATCTTTAAAAACAAAAACAGGGACACCTGGGTGGCTCAGGTCCTGATCCCAGGGTCTTGGGACTGAGCCCCGCATCGAGTTCCCTGCTCGGCAGGAAGCCTGTTTCTCCGCTCGGCAGGAAGCCTGTTTCTCCCTCTCCTGCTCCCCCTGCTTGTGTTCCTGCTCTCGCTATCTCTCTCCCTCTGTCAAATAAATAAATAAAATCTTTTTTAAAAAAGAGTCCTTTAAAAAAATAAAATAAAAAAATAAAAACAAAAATGAAACAGCAACAACAAAAAACTCTCTGTGTCCCTTGCATGGAGCTGGGGTATTTTCTAGTTGGAAGACTAAACTGACATCCTGTCTAGTCTGAGGGTACAGATTCAAGAGATCCCATAGGAAGAGGGGCAGATCCTGGGGACAAACTGGTCATAGGAGATCGGGACCATGGCCTAGGTGTCCCAAGAGCCAGGAGTCTCAGAGGATGGTTTGTCACCAAGCTTTGACGTCCCCAGTAGCCTCTGACCTCATGTCCAGTCCATTGAGGAAGAGGATCCGGTCGCCTGACTTGAGGGACGCATTGTCAGCCGGGCTCCCTAGAAGCCAGAAGAGAGCATGTGCTGGTCAGCTGGGCAGGGCTGCACTCTGTGAACCCATTTTACAGGTGCCAAATGGGATGAGTTGCCAAGAAGAGCCAAATTCAGGCCAGCAGATCCCACATTAGACCCAGCACCCCTCTGCTCTCAGCTGCTCTGAGCAGGGAGTGAGCCCCTGGGTGGGGGTGGGAGGGTTTGGGGCTCAGTGTGGACCGCTGGTCAGCCCTGAGCTGTTGGAGAAGGGGGAAAAATAAAGAAGGTCTTGGGAGCCATTTTTCTGTAGCATCTGTGCACCTGCTGAGAAGCCCACTCCATACTGTTCTCTGCCCCACCCATAACGGTTCACATCCTAGATTCCTCTGTGCCTTTGTCATCAGGAGAAAATGCACCTGTCTACAGGGAGGGAGCTTCCTCCCCCAGGCTGGGAAACATGGTGTATTAATCACGCTTGTTTGTTTCTGTACTTCCTGAGGCTTTGGCATCTTGGGGCCATTGCTGACCCTGGAAACACTGCCCTTCGGTGGCTAGCCAAGCCCTACGTGGTAAATAACTGGCTCTGAAGAATGCCTCTTGTATGCAAACCAACCAGTCCAGAGCCCACACCCAACGCCCTTCCCTATGGAGCTCTCACACCCTGGGCCATGACTGCGCCCTGCCCTAAGCTCCCAGGGCCAGGTACCTGCAGACTGACTGGGGACAGCTCCTATGCCTCAGAGCCTGCTGCAACTAATCCTGTACCTGCTTAGCCTGCCTTGCCCGATCCTTCCCCTGTGTGGCCGTGCAGGGTGTGGCCGTGCAGGGTGTGGCCACGCCCCCTCCTCTTGGGAACTGTGAGGGACAAACTCTTTTTCCAATGGCCATCATCTCCTGATCTGTTGGCCTCACCATACCCGAATAATAATGGTAAAACCTGCGTTTTAAACACAAAGGAGCAGCTGATTCTCTGCCCTGGTGGCGCTGAAGGTCAGACCTAACCCAGTACCTAACACCTAGGGATGGGGCTGGTAGTTTGCTCCTGTGGATGCTCTTGTGGATTTCTGCCTCTTTTGTCAGCTGTTCCTCTAAATTTGATTGGGCAACAAGTGGCAAATGCCTAAAGAAAATGTACTCTCAGATTGTGAGGCATTCTCTCAGGCTGTGGGTACTGTCAAGGGAGGAAGAGAGATGCTCAGGGAAGACCTGCTGGGGAAGGGGAGTCCTTCCTCCCTACCCCCAGACTGAAGAGGCGGGGAGGGGAGAGGTGATGGTGGTGATGAATCCAACCTGGCCTGTCTGGAAGCTTGGGCCAGCCTGGGGTGGAAGGGCCAGAGGGTTTGTAGCTGGGGATTCAAGATCACTGGATCAGGAGTCAGGAAATCCCAGGTTCTGGTCCTTGCTTTGCCAGAGCCTCTAAAGGCCTCAGTCTCCCCATCTGTAAAAGCTCTCACTGAAGCATCCGCTTGGCTTCCCATGACGAGGAAGGCATGGGGTTACCAGCCTGGAGGCTAGGTTGGGGAGAATAGCACCCCTGGATCTTAAACATGGCCCCAGGCAAAGTATCCCTGGCTGCACCCCACATGGGGGTGGTGGGAACTGGTGGTGCTCGTGGTGGCACAGTTGGAAGAGACAAAGAGGAGAGATGACTCCTTTCTAGAGGACCAACGTGGGCCTTTCCCCTACAACACTGTGTCAACAACTTAGTAATGCACAAATCCGAGGAGAACTACAACATATCAGTCATCAGGATTCGGTCTTAAAATGATCTGATGGCTGGAACAATGATGCAAAGGCACTAAGGCACTTTCCTGGGGATCAGATGTCCAACCCACAAATCCCTGCACTGGAGGTGTGAGATGAGGTAGGGTAGAAAGGACTCAGCAATGGGGATGTGTCACCAGGAGCATCATCCACAGGTGCTGGGAGGGTATGGGTGCAGAACAGAGAGAGCGGGTGACCCGGGTGACCCGGTGGTTACCGGGAGGGAGAGTTCAGTTTAGCACCAGGAGACATTTCTGCCCCACAGAGACCTTCCACAGTGGAATGTGCTGCCACAGGAAGAAATGAGTTTCTCTCCACACTCCCCCCCGCCACCCACCCTGGAGAGGCAGGAAGAAAGAATTCCTGCACGGAGAAGGCTCTGCTTTCTTCAAGATGTCACCATTCCAGGAGCAAAAAGAGGCAGGCTGGGTGGGGGCAGGAGGAGAGTCCAGATTGGGGGTAGGGGACTGGATAGTGGGCAGAGGCCCTGAGGGCCTGATGCCTCTCTGAGTCTGGCCTGCCCAGCAAGTGCCAAGTTCACAGTGGGCACCCCACACAGGGCAGGTTGATTGGGTGCAGCCTGGGTGGGTGTCAGGTGTGTCCTGGCTCCCCCAGTGTCTGGGGCAGTGCCCTCAGCCCTCCCTGGGGACATAGGAAAGGTCTGGATGGAGAACTTGGCTCTCTTGGCTCAAAGGTGACCCTGAACTTGGAGGGGGTTTGCCCCAACTTGGATGTCCCCTCTGGGGTACTTAGAGGACACGGACTACATGAAGTTAGAACCTGGGGGCAGAGCCGGGGGTGGGGGGAAGACGGGCTACTTAGTATGGGCCTAAGAGGGTCCTTCACCCCATCCTGGACAACCCGCCCACCCCTCACCAGGCAGGACAGACTCGATCCAGACAGGCCCGTGACCGCGCAGCGTGAAGCCGAAGCTCTTGTTGCCCTTGTAGACTCGGACTGTCCTGGGGAGAAAGAAGGGGTGGGGTGGGGGGCTGGCAGCGTGCCCTGCCCTGGGGAGAGGGAGGCTGGGGGACGTAGGGGATAGAGATGTCCCGTGTCCTGCTCCCCTTAATCTCTCCTGACCCCCACCCCAGGTGTCCACGCCCCGACCCCGAGCCCTCTGCCCAGATCTTCATTCCAGCCCACTGACTGGGTCCGCGGCCCGTGCCCGCGCGCCCCGGGTACCTGCGCGTGCCTCCCGGGCCCGCGCGGCCGCCCAGCAGCGAGGCAGCCTTGCGCGGGGGCGGCTCGTCGGGGCGGCGCGGGGCGGCGCTGGCGCGAGTGGACACCAGGAGGCGCTCGGGGCGCTCCTCGCTGCGGCTCCGGCGCAGCCGCTGTGCGCCCTGCGCCCTCCGGGCGCGGCACAGCTTGCCCAGCAGACCCTGCGACACCACCTCGTCGAAGCGCGCCCGGTGCTTCTTGGGGATGAAGATCCTGCCGGCGAGGACCGCAGAGTCGGGGCGCGCCCCCAGACCGCGCCCCGATCGTGCCAAACCGCGGCCTAAAGGCTCCTTCTTGCGGGCGCCGCCCTAGGCTCTCGCGCCCCTACACAGGGGTAACAGGGGAATCAGCAGCCGGCACTCCAGTCTCCCCCCTCGGTGTCGGAACTTGTGCCCCAACTGGCCTGGGCCACACCAGAACCACGGTGCCCGGCTCTCCACCTCGGGAAAGTCACAATGGGACCATCCCCATTGCTGTGGTCTTGGGGAACCTCAGTGCCCCCAAAGCCCGTCCGTGCACCTGTTCCTCCTCCTGCCTCCCTCTTCCCATTTCTGGCCTCTCCCCTACGCACTCATTTCATGCCCTTGCACCTGCCCAGCCAAAGCCAGCCAGGGATCCCTGGCCACCCATCTTCTTACCTGATTCCAGGCAGCTCCGGTGGAAAAAAAATGAAGCCACAGCCTGGCCGGGATCAGACTTCCCCCAGACCCTCATCACACGCCCCGCCTTCCTGCTCGCTTCTCTGGCCAGCCCTTTCTACAGCTGCCGCCTCAGAATTTGCCAGGACGGCCACATCCAGTCCTACCTCTTACACTCTTGCCCCGCTGTTGTCCTTGCCCCGTACACTCTCTCTGTTTCCTGGCTACACTGGGCTCGACCTTCAGCACCCAACGCTGGCCTTCCTTCAGTTCAATCCCACAAGCTTCAGTAAGACCCTGCTGTCCGTGCCCTTGGGTTCAAAGCTGAAGGCACTGTGGTTCCTGTTCTCAGAGGAGGAAGTGGTGAGAGGCAGTGGGGAGGCTTGGTTGGACTCTGTGTGGGGTCTACACCCTGGGATGATTCCCTAGTGCCTGTGGGTGTCTCCTGCGAGGCTGGAAGCTCTCTGAGGGCTAGTCTGTAGCTTGGCTGGGAGCCACAGTGACCGGTCAGGGTTTGACACAGGGGAGGGATCAGTGACTCAGTAAACAGAGGGCCCACCAGCAGCACAGCCATACTTCCCAGTAATGGCACAGTTAATATCCTGGTGGACTCCCCTGTCCATGGCAGAGGATCCGGGGGGCTCAGAGGAGATCTGTAACTTTCCAGGGTGACACAGCTTGGACAGAAGGCCAGCCTCTGAGCCTCGGCACTGTGGCAGGACTCTGCCGAGGGCCTCTGAAGTTCTGGTGTCTAGTGAGACCTCCCTGGCCGCATCCCAATGTTCCCTTCCATGTTCTCTGTACCAGGAGCCAGTGCCAAGGGCATGGTGGGGAAGAGGGAGGAAGACGGGAACAATGGTTCTGCAGCCAGCTGAAATACAACCCCTCTGAGGTCATCCAGTGGCCCCCAATCGGTTTCCCTGACCTCTATGGGTAGGATTAATAAGACCAGGCAGGCAGAATAAGCTGCCTGGTAGGAGGGAAGAGATGTGGGTCCTCCAGGAGGAGGGTGCATCAGGGTTGCCCCTCAGTGAGCTCTGCTCCAGGTCTGAACGTTCTAGGTGACCAGGAGGCCAAAATGAAAGGCCTGCTCAACTCCTCCAGGAGCATTCTGGCCTGATGCTCATCCTTGTCCACCCACAGCGATTCCCAAAAATCTAGAGCCTCAGCCTCATTCCCCAAATGGTCACTCAAGGTCTCTGGAGCCTGACACCTCCATCTGCCTGACCCACACATTCCCCACACCCTCCCAGACCCACCACATGCCTCATGCCCAGGCAAAGGAGGGATGACAAGCCAGAAATTGTCCACCTCACACTTTGGGCTCCAGCCCCAGGCTCCAGAAGGCCCTAGGTCCAACCTGGGCAGGGGCCAGATGACCATTCCAGCTCCACCCTCCAGCAGCAATTAGAAAAGACCTCCCGCCACCCCCCACCCCCGCCCCAGGGTGGTAACCATGGTGAGTCACCAACTGCACAGGTGGGAGAAGATTGGTGGCCTTTTCTCTGCTTGGTGTCCTTGGGACTAAGCCAGAGGCCAAGGCTGCCTTGTGAGGCCAGATGCCCTTCCTGGCCTGTGTTGGCCCTCCATGCAGCTCAGTCTGGCCAGGCACCCCAGCCCGGGTCTGCTCTGAAACCACTAACCCAGGAGAGCCAGGCACAATGGGGCCTCGTGGACCACTGTGGCAGATCACTGCTCCTCTGACCCTGACAGCATGGCTGCCCCAGGACTCCCAGGTCCCCGCCACGCCAACAGGCTTCTCTGAGACCACAGGACGCTTCCCTGGCCACACAATGACGTTCCAGTCAGTCAGTTCTGTTCCCTCTGCCTGGTGGGGTCAGGCGTAAATCCGTGTCCAGATTCCTCCTAGGGGCTGCCCTAGGGTCCTCTCTCTCTACCACATTCCCTGTCTCAGCTCTCTGGCCAGTTCCCTCGACCTGCCCAATTGTAGGAAGGAAAGAGAGCTTTTCAGTCCCAGCCCTTGGTCCCCCCTCCGATCCCCATCCCGACCCCCAGGGGCGCGTGCAGGTTCCAGGCATCCAACGCGGGGAACTCGCCCCCTTATGCCGGGTGGGTGTCCACCTCAGTGCCCCAGCCCCACCCCTTCTCAGGCCGCCCGAGGCGGGTCCGCCGCGCCTAGGGCGCACAGTTCCCGGGGGCGCGGGGCGCGGTAAGGAAACTACCGAAAGTGCCGAGAGAAGCCCTGGTCCTTCCCCATCTGGCCGGCGACGGCGGCGTGGCAGGTGCCGACAGGCAGGGGTGGCTGAGCCCGCGAGCAGAGCGAGGGCGCCGCGACTCCACGAGTCACTGCCGGGCGAGCGCACTCGCCCCCTCCCGAGCCCTCCCGGCCCGCGGCCCGGCGCCCGCCCCCTCCGGTGGCCCCGCCCCGCCCCGCCCCGCCCCCACGGGGGACCCTACAGCTAGCTCCGGGGGAACTGGGGGCGGTTCAGAGCTGTCGACGCTGCTTCCTCTCCGCTCGCTCCATCAGTCCCTCCCCAGGTGTCTCGCCTCCTACCTCGGGCCGGGGCGCCCAGGTCCCCTGCACCGTGGCGAGTCCCGGCCCCTGGCTGCAGCGAGACTGAACCCCAAGGTTCGGAAGGAGCCCCGACTTTCTTTTGTGGAGCATGGGAAGGCTTTCCGGAGGGCGTGGCCTTTGCGCTAGGTTTCAGGGAGTGGGTCAGCGAGGGGAAGCCCCCCTCACCTACCCGGGGGAAGCGCTAATCAAGAAGCGGTTTGTGAGGGAGGCCTTGAATGCCATTGCTACTGCCAGCCGCTGAGACTGAATTCAATGGGGGGGGGGGTCTAAGGATTTAAGGAGAGGAGGAGGGACCCCAGAGGTTTTGGTGCACCAGGGGAGTGCTTGAGGCTTGGAGGGGAAGAGGGAAGGGTTTGGGGTGGGACGCGTGGTGAGATTCTGGAATCAGAGGAAAGGAGATCTCGTATATGATCTGGTGAATGAGTAGAAATGAGGAGGGGCAGCCGGGCTGGGGCAACTCCCAAGTGGGGGGGTGGACGGAGGGCCTCCTACTGGGAGAGAGGGAGCTAAGGGGAGAAGAGGGGGATGACAAGAAAGGGAGTTTGGACCCTTCCTCTGGCTCTGGGGCTGCTACTCCCGGAAGCCAGAGCAGGAGTAGACCCCAGGAAACCCACTGTGTTGTCATTTTCTCCCTGATCCTGTCCCGCTTGCCTGCAGGAAAGGGCACATAGATACCGGGAGCCAGCCCAGGACTTCCTGGGGGGGACATCAGCACAAGGCCAACCAGGAGTTGGCCATTACCCAGACAGACAGGAGCTGCAGAGACAGAAAACCCTGGGACCCTCCCTCTGTCCCAGTCACTGGGAGAAAGGGACATCTTACGTGGTTCTGCCTATAGGTTCCTGCAGCCGGTCAGACCTGGTGCTCGGTTCAGACCACGCTGCCCAACACACCTCAGCCCCGCGTTCCTGGCCCAGTAAGACCACCACCCTCCCATGATCAGCCAAGGCTGCTTTTCTCCCCTGCAGCAACAGCAAGCCGGAACCAGAACGCATGCCGCATCCTCCCAGGCCTGTCCTCAGCCCCGCCAGGGAGAGAAATGCCTGAAAACCTCTACAGTGATACGGCTCCCTGACATCTGCAAGGCCACAGCCGTCCCATCATGACAGAGCCACTTTGGGTACTTTGGTTCTGGGTGTGACGGCCCAGCATCCAGAACCAGGCCAGCCCAAAGGCTACGAAAACTGTCCACCTCACTGTGGGCAGAGGAGGAGTGAGCATGGAGCAAATGCTCATGCCTGCATCCGGACAGAGGCAGAAGTGCACATCCTGCCTTGGGGCCCGGTGTCCTTGTCATCCCCTATCCCTGTCCCTGTCTGTCCGCACTGCATGGCACCCCTCTGTCCCAGCGCCCCAGCACACAGGGAAGCCATCAGAAGGGGAGAGCAGCTGGTGCATCAGATAGCCCAAGACAACGGGGGGGGGGGGGGGCGGGCGGGTTGGGGTCAAGCAACAGATGGAGTTTGCTGAAGTGCCCGCCCCCGCAAGAGGGTGCTACCAAAGGCAGATCACTCTGGGGCGGAAGCTCTCAGTTGGGGATTTTGCCCCGCAGGGGACATTTGGCACTAGCTGGAGACAGTTTTGATGGTCACAAAATGACAATAGGGATGGGGAGTGTGCTACCGGCCTCTAGTGGGTGGAGGCCAGAGACGCTGCTAAACATCCTACAACACACAGGCCAACTCCCAACCACAGAGGATTCTCGGGCCCCAAGTGTCAAAGTGCCATGGCTGAGAAACCTGCTCTAGGGAGAAAGACACCTTCCGTAGGGGAAGCCCACACTAACTGAGCACATACCATGTCCCACGGTTTCATAGAGTTCTCCCGATCACTTTGTATTATGGTGTCTCCGACACTGGTCCCTAAAGCAGAGGAGGATGGAGGGGGTACAGGTGTTCCCTCGCACCCTCCCCCCCATTCTCAGCTAATCTCTTTTCTGTGTCCTGTTGGCAGGGTCCATTTCTGTGACTGCCTACCGAGCACTCTGCTGGGAACACGTAAGGATGACCCACCCCGTTTTACAGACAGACTGTAGAGGTCAATGAACCTGCTCAAGGTTGCACAGCCCGTGAGTGGACTTGGGGGTCTGACCAAGGTCTTTGGGGATTCCAGACCCCAGCTTCCTCCAGCACTGTCCCTGCGCTTCCTTCTCCTCCCACCCGCTGGCTCCTCCCTCTCTTTCCAGATTTCCTGAAACACCCAAGACCACACAGCTGCCTTTGCTTTCCTGCTCCCTCCTAACCACGTCACACTTCCCAAGCTGCCTGGCCTGGCCTGTCCTAATTAGAAAGTCATTTTGTCACTTCATCAAACTCGGATCCCTTTGGGGATAGACCCAAATTAAGCTCTGAGCTGCAGGGTGAACTGCTGTCATAGAGGAAGATGAGACCCTTTGCTTCCATTACCACCACTGACCCAAATCTTACGCTCACAGCAGCACTGTCCAAGAGAACTTTCTTCGATGATGAACACGTTCTAAAGGTGCACCGTCCTGCACTGTGGCCACGAGTCATATGTGGCTAGTGAGACTGAGAAGCTGAATTTCAAATCTGATTTAGTAGTCATTAAATTTAATCTTAAAAAGCCACATGTGGCTACCGTGCTTCATGGTCTCACTGCTTCTTTCTCCCCGAGCCTTCTGATTTGGCCACTGGGACCACCTCTCAGAGGCCACACAGTGACTTGGGTGGGTTCCAGCCTCTGCCAAGCTCACACACACACACACACGTGCACACGCATGCACACACATGCACACACACAGCTCCACTCACTGTTTGCGCTCACTCTCATGTAAACCCTGTCTCTCAGTGGGGTATCCTAAGGCCAAAACTGTCGCTCTTTGTGGCCACCCATCCTAGGCAAGGTGGTTCACAGCCCGGTACTGTCATGTACTCAGTGTTGGGTACAGAGTGGCACCACTCGCCGTGGCAGCGTCCATTTCTGTGGCTAGATGCCTGGCCCCAATGAACTCCTCTTAGGGTCTGTCTCTCCACCCCATAGGACATCCTGCCAGACAGACTCTGAGGGTCACTGAGCCACAGCAGTGGCACCTGCTGCCTCCTCCAGGGAGCCTGCCCCGATTGCCGCCCTGCTAAGTTAGCCCTGGGCTGCTGGCACTCAGCCCTCAGAATCACAGATGACTGTATACCTGTGATTCCTCCCTGCCCCCTGAGAGCTCTCCCCTAGAAAATTCTGCATGGGGATCGCTATTGCAACCCTGGAACCCAGCATGTGGGCCACCAGAGCCTGGGGGTGGGGGTGGGGAGATGGAGGGGAAGGAGGTGGGGTTGGGGTGGCTGAAGCCGCACTGCCAAGGTACCCCTCTCCCTGCAGAGCCCAGCTGGGCGCCGCCCCCCCCTCCAGCATCCTCCCCAATTTTCCTGTCGCACTTGACACACGCTGACAATAGAGGTTGCTGTTTCATCCTCCCCAGCAGTGCCCCGGGGATGCTGCGGGGACCGGGCATCCCCCGGTGTCCAGGGTTCCCGCTTCCCAGGCTCTAAATCCAGCACGCCCAAGGGGGCGCCTCCCCCACCCTGCTCTTCCTGACCCGCTGCCGGCGGTCGCTTGGGGACGAACTGCAGACGGGAAAGCAGGCGTGGGGAGGCAGACAGGCTGTCCTGGGAGGCAGAGGCGACACAGACCGAAGCCAGGGCAGCTCCGAAGGGAGATAAGGAGAATCAAGAGGGCCTCCAGCTGAGTCCGGCTGCTAGCAGCCTTGCGACACACGCATGCCAACTTCCCAGGGGACAGCCAGCCGCCCGCGCCCCTGGCCCAGCCCTGGTAGAGATGGGTGGGGTGGGGGGCTGTCCATCCATCACGCGCCTCCCCCCCCCCCCCGGGGAGCCCTCAGCACCAGCACATCATCTCCACTGCAAATTAGGCTGTAGGAATAACTTTTTTTTCCTCTCTGGATTTTCGTAGCAAGGGGCAGGCCCCTAACTCACCCCAGGCAGCTCATGGTGGCCTCTTTCGGTGGCCTTCTGTGCTCAGCTGCAGAGCCAAGCAGCTGCGCCCGCCCGGACTTTGGGCGTGGGGGGGTGGTGGTGGCCAGCCCCGTCCCTGACATTGGCCAGGCCCAGAGGGAGGGGCAGGCTGCGGGGTGAATGGCAGCAAGGGGAGGGGGCAGGCTGAGCCCAGGAAGGGGGGGGGGAGGAGTCTCAGGCCCTGGAGGCACGGTGAGGAGAGAAAGGCACCCCCACCCAGGATCCTGACAGGGAAGGCCTCACTCAGGCCCAGTGAGGGCCTGATCAAAGCTGTGCCGTGCAGGGCCGTGATGCCCCGGCAGGAAAGTGGGTGGGTGTGGGGGGGGCTTGGGAGATTCAGGGGCCACTCCAAGTGTCAACTCACCAGGAATTTTTTTTCCTAAAGGATAAACTTACAGGGTCCAAAGCTGAGCAGAAGAACAGAAAGTGCACAGCTGGTGGGTTCACAGTCCTGTGACAGCCACTCATTAGCTGTGTGACTTTTGGGCCAGCCTCTTAACCTCTCTGAGCCTCAGTTTGCTTCCGGGAAATGGGGATAATAATAGCACCGAGATGATCCAGCCAGAGAGTGTTCCTCTAGGGCCCTGGCGATGCCAGCACACAACTGGCATCATCAAAGGGTGGAGAGCACACCCTGTTTCTAGCATGGGGATGTCCTTTCCGCAGGAGGTGGGTCCTCTCTGCAGCATGTCCCAGCCCAGCATCTAGCAGCCCTTCTGTCGGTATTGGGGCCCCGTCCGGTAGCAGGATGCGCAATGCCGGGGGTGGTGGTGGGAGAGTGGGCACCACCGAGCGAGACACACCCTGCCTGCCCCTCCCTCCGCGCAACCGAGGTACCTGAGGTTGTCCAGGAGTGGTGTGCGGGCCTCACGGGGCAGCTCCAGGGTGAGCGCCCACACCAGGTCATCTACCCGCTGCTCGGCCGCAAACTGCTTCAGGGCGGCAAACACCCGTTCCTTGGCAGTCGGCTGGTCCCCCAAGATCTCATCCACCTGCGCAGAAGGGTTTGGTGAATGACCACAGGGGACCAGAGCAGAACACTGTTCACTTCCTTCCCTTCCGCCCTCAGTTTACCTCCATGGGACAGCTGACATGGGAGCACTGCCTGAGCTCTGTGGTGAGCTCTCTACCCAAATCACATTACCCACCTCCTAACAGACAGACAAGAGGACATGGCTAATATCTTCATTTACATCTAAGCACACAGAGGCTGGTGTAGGTGGAGTGACCTGCCCAAGGCCACAGGGTCAGGACTCAAATTCAGAGACAGCTCTTCTACTGAGTATTATAAGGATCAAAGGAATCAATACAAGAGCTTTACAATGTGCCAGGCGCTCAGTAATTGCTAGTTACTATTATTATAACACTATACTCCTTTCCACCACACTGTGCGCTGAGAGATCCCACCGAGAACATTCTGGCTCCACCGAAAAGCCCTGGAGTGTGTGCCTAGCCCTGAATTCGGACTCCCTCAGGGCTTCCTTGGGACTTCTGTTTTCTTCTGCTGTGTGTACCAACCAGCTGATACCAATCAAAGTACATCTACTCAGAGGAGTCCATGCCTCCTTGGAAAGGGACATGCAAGTAGGCACCATGTTTCTGGAGGCCAGCCTTGGTAAGTGCGTCCAGAGCCTGAAAATGCACCCATCACCTTACCCAATGATCTAGAAATGTATCCTAGAGATGTCCTGAAAGACAGGATGACGCGCAATGATATTTGAGTGAAGAGGCTCACCTCTGTGTTGTTTATAATACGGAGACATTGGAAGCAATAGAGATATCTGATAATATGGAATAAATCGTTTTAGCACATCCATTTGGGGGATATTTGTAGTCCTGGCTATTCAGCTAAGAAAGAAGGAAACCCCAGGCTACGTGGGAGGAAGGATCCTGGCAGTTATGTGGAAGCCTTGGGCAGTTGGAGGCTCTGGTCCAGAGTTTTGGCTCTTGAAAAAATGATGCAGAGATGCGGGGACAGCAGAGCTTGTTGAGGGTGGTGGCCAAGCCCCACAGTGCACCCTGAGCAGACTCTTCCTGACAGGGTGATGAAGGACAGCTGGGCTCCAGGTCCTGTCCTGGTTCTAAGGCTGGATCTCCAGCGCGGATTCTGCAAACTGTTCCTCCCACAAATCCCTTTCCTGACTAAGTTAGCAGAGTCAATGTCTGTTGTTTGAGAGCCAAGTTCACTTGATACTCTGTGGTACCAGATAGCGTTGATTCTGGGGTGAGCATTTTTCATATTCTAAAATCTCTGAAATCATGATGTATCTTATGGCTAGCTGCCATGCATATGGATGTGGTCGTAGGTGTTCATATTGTTACTTACACTGACTTATGTGCATTGCTGGTACTAAATATGTTCATATAAGTCTAAAGTCCTTTTCTAATAACTACTAAATTAACTGACAAGTAGGTGATAAGGAAGTATGTGTCATGGGTTTATTGCCAGGGGTATTTCTCTTTTTGTGATAAAAAAATGGGATGTCTTTCAATTGACAATGTTTTCAATTTGATGCAATGTGGTACTTTTTGGCCAGAAAGAATGATGCTGTAGATACTTATTGAAAACAATGAGGGGCTGAGGCCCCCGGGTGGCTCAGTCATTAAGCATCTGCCTTCAGCTCAGGTCATGATCCCAGGGTCCTAGGATCGAGTCCTGCATCAGGCTCCCTGCTCAGAGGGGAGTCTGCTTCTCCCTCTGCCTGTCTCCAACCCCTCCGCCGACTTGTGCTCTCTGTCTCTTGCTCACTCTCTTTCACTCAAATAAATAAATAAAATCTTAAAAAAACAAAACAAAACCCATGAGAAGCACCTGAGTGGCTCAGTTGGTTGAGTGTCCAACTCTTGATTTCAGCTCAGGTCATAATCTTGGGGTCCTGGGATTGAGCCCTGCGCTGGCCTCCATGCTCAGCGAGGAGTCTGCTTGAGGATTCCCTCCCTCTGCCCCTCCCCCTGCTCTCTCTCTAAAATAAATAAATCTTAAATAAAAAATAAAACCATGAAATGGAGAGTGATGGCCAAGGGTATGGGCGTTCTTTTTGGGGTGACTAGCGTGTTCTGAAATTGATCATGGTGATGGTTGCACAAATCTGTGAATATACCCAAAACCACTGGATTGTACACTTTAAATGAGTAGATGGTATGATATGCGAATCTATCTCAATAAAGCTGTTATAAGATATACAGAAAAATGTGATAAACAGGCAAGTGAGAAAAACAGTTTACAAATGGAATACACAGTGTTATATTTGTAGACATATATGATTACACATATATCTAGGAATTAGAAATATGCACTAAGTTTTATAGTAATTTGGAGTTTTTTAAAATAAGTCAATGGTTTCCATCTTTTCTATAGTGAGCTTATATGGGGGCGCCTGGGTGACTCAGTTGGTTAAGCGACTGCCTTTGGCTCAGGTCATGATCCTGGAGTCCCGGAATCGAGTCCCGCATTGGGCTCCCTGCTCAGCGAGGAGCCTGCTTCTCCCTCTGACCCTCCCCCCTCTCATGTACTCTCTCTCATTCTCACTCTCTCAAATAAATAAATAAATCTTTAAAAAAATATATAGTGAGCTTATATGACTTATACAGTCAGGAAAAGGAAGGCATGTTATCACTGTTCCTTTTTTTCCCCTTTATTTTTTACTGTGGTAAAAATGCACATAACAGGGGCACCTGGGTGGCTCAGTCATTAAGCGTCTGCCTTCGGCTCAGGTCATGATCCCAGGGTCCTGGGATCGAGCCCCGCATCGGGTTCCCTGCTCTGCGGGAAGCCTGCTTCTCTCTCTCCCACTCCCCCTGCTTGTGTTCCCTCTCTCGCTGTGTCTCTCTCTGTCAAATAAATAAATAAAATCTTTTTAAAAAAATGCACATAACATACAACTACCATTGTAACCATTTTAATGTGTACAATTCAGTGGCATTAAGTACCTGCCACGGTGTGGTGTAATCATCACCACCGTCCAGTTCCAGAACAGTTTCATACTCCCCCAAATGGAAACTCTGTGCCCACGAAGTACTCACTCCCCACTCTCCTCTTCCCCAGCCCCTGGTAACCACTAATCTGTTTTCTGTCTCCATGGGTTTGCTTCTACTGGATACTTCTTGTGAGTGGAATCATAACAGTATGCGGCTTTTGTGTCTGAAATGGTTAGTTTTTGTTTATGCAGCAGTTAAGCATTGTCTGTCCGTACTCCATGAGAGCCCTCCCTTGATAGTCAGGGGTTCTGGGGTGTAGCTGGACACCGATGCCCTGAGCTGACCCTGAAGCGCAGGTGGGAGGCTGGGCAACGGAGTGAGTGTGTGGGTTTGCCGTGCCTCTCTCTCAGGGGAGGGTGGGCGCAATCTCAGCCAGAGCTAGGGCTGTTCGTACCACATTCATCACCTTCCATCCACCCCCAACGTCCACAGACAGCATCCTTCCCCACCACCCTCTGCTGTCAGAGGATGAAGAGCTTCTGCCTTCCTGACCAAGGCTGGCCCTCCAGTCCACAGACACCCCACTGCCCCACCCGTCCCCACCTTCTCTTCCTCCACCTACTTGCCACTCGGCTCTCAGCTCGCGAAAGTCACCTCCTCAGGGAGCCTTCCTGACCACTGTGGCCAAGCGGCCCCCATCTCTCTCTCTCATCTCCCTGTTTATTTCTTCACTTCCTTGATCATGATCCCCAGATAGCTTGTTTATACATTTGTACACTTCCTCGCTGGCTTTTCCCCATAGGGACGCCCGCTGCATGGGAGTAGGTTCCCTGCCTGTCCTCATCACAGCTGTCTCCCAGGGCCCCTGGGCATCACAGGTCCAATCATCAGTGATGGCAAAACACATGGATTTCAGTGTCTCTACTACCTCCTTCCCTTCAGCTTATATAAATGTTCGAGTCTCTCCCAACCTATAAATACATGAGTACATAAAGTCCTTCTTACCCTGCAACCCGAGCATCCTCTTATTTTTCCTGGCCCAAAGCTGTCTACATTTGCTATTTCTATCCAGTTGCCCTGACCCACTGCAGGGCGCCCCCTAGTGGCAGCGCTCCATGGCAACTCTGGGCAAGGACCCCAAATGGTGACTTCTGGACCTCGATCTTCAGCCCAGAGCTTGCCCCAGAGCTTCAGAACTGCATGTCCAACTCCTTCCTAGATAGTTGCACAAGGGGGTTAAGGCCGGCTTTCCAGAGGCGGTGACAGAAGCAGGGGCCTTCAGGGGCCTCATGTCTGAGTCCTAGCACGTGCACCCCACAAAGTCTGTTGCTGTCTGTCTCCTCCATCTGACATGACCTGCCGTGAGGGCCTGAGACCCAGACCTGAGGTCTTGCTCCCGCCCAGCCCCAAGCACAGGGCTTGGCACATAGTAGGCCCTCAGTGAATGTTCATGGAGCTGAACCCAAGAGCCACAGATGGCCGGCTGTCCTCTCGCTGCATTTCCTGCTGACCTCAGTTTCCCTGGCGGTGAGTAGGGCAGGCCTCAGCACCAGCGCCCCCACCTCATGCACCCACTGTGCTGAGGAAGGTTAGTGGTTTTGCGATCAAAGTCAGCGGCAGCCTCAATTCAAAGGAGAACGTGGCTAGCTGGAAAGACTTTTACGTAAGAAAGAAGAAAAAATAGTTCCTCCCCCCTGGGTCCTGTGCCACAGTGTGGTTTTGGTGTCAACCTACATCTAAGCGTGAGGCACCATCACGGGACACTAATGGATTTTCTCTTAAATATCAGACTCTTCAAGGAGAAAAAACTGGGGCAGGGAGAGCGCCGGTGAGAACCCGGGAGCTAATTGTCAGAAAGCCCTTGCTTGTCCTGAGGCAGTCTCTTCTGGGGATTTGCTCTCGGTTTTTGGAGGTGCTTGGTGAGCTCAAACCAGAACCCACCGCTCCCACTCCCCCTTGTCAGAACACACACCCTGGCTGGCCTGGGCAGCTGCTCACCACCCTGGCCCTGCCTTGCGGCCAGGTCTGCCATCCATCCTGCCCTTCTGGGGGCTCTCACCGTGCCCCCTTCCAACTCTCCAGGGGTCAGATGGAGTCTGGGACAGGCCTTGGGTTCTGTAGCAGGTCATCTGGGATTATAGCAGACATTACCAGTTGCTGCGGTCTGAATGGTGGTGCCCCGCCCCCCCATTCATATGTTGCAAACCTACTGTCCAATATGATGGTATTAGGAGATGGGGCCTTTGGGAGGGGATGAGGTCATGAGAGTGGGGTCCTTGTGAATGGGATCAGTGCCCTTACGAGAGAGAGCCCGGAGAGCTCCCAGCTCCTTCCCTCCCGTGAGGACACGAGAGGTCTGCCACCCAGAAGAGAGTCCTCGCTCCACCATGTTGGCACCCTGATCTTGGACGTCTGGCCTCCAGAGCTGTGGGAAATACATTCCTGTGGTTTCTAAGCCATCCAGTCTGGTATTCTGTTACAGCAGCAGGGACGGACTGAGCCACTCGTGCTCATCAATATTGCTAGCTCCCCTCCCCTCCCTGGGTGCACAGAAGACGGCATTTCCCGGCACCCTTTGGGAGCAGTGGTGTGACTAGTTCTGGCCAATGAGCGCCGGCTGCAGGTGCAGCGCTTTGCTCCCTCTCTGAAGTCCTTAAGGGCTGATGGGCACGTTTCCACGCTCTCTTCCTCCTCTACAGAAACTCCTGAAGCTGTACTTTGAGATGGGGGCGCCTGGCATGTTGAGGCCTCGTGCAGAGGTCAGCCAGCCTGGAGAGCGCCTGAACTTTTAGAGGACTTTGTGCGAATGGAGAATAAACCCGTGGGGTGTGCAAAGGCACCAAGATGTTTGATGTCTGTTATAACAGCAAAGCCTGTTCTGGGGATAGAAAGAAAGCCACATCTTCTGAGGAGCTGGACACTGGTGAGGCCAGAGCTGAGTCGTGTGTGTATGTGTGAGTGACTGCATATACTTGGCTACAGAGGCTGGCCTGCTCCAGGGCCATGGGCTGAAAGGCTCAAGCTGGGGTCCTGCCCAGACAAGGGGTCATGTCAGGGTACATGGTGGAGGTGAAGCTCCTGAGGGGGTTCAGTTTAGAAGGAAGGACTGGACCAAGCTTGGGCACTGGAGAAGGCCAGGTGAATGGAGATCTGATACCTGGGCAGTGGGCTGGGAACCAGTTCTCTAACAGCAGGGCTCCCAGCCCTCTGCCCCCCAAAACATCATGGCCACGCTCTGCCAAGAGAACGAATGAGCAGTGCCCTTTCCATGGAGGACAAGGGAGGGTGTCTGTGAACTCAAGTGTCCCAGTCATCAAACTGAGTTTCCAAGATCTTGGGCTGGGCACCCACATCTGAAGGCCCCGGAGGACAGGTATATGAGGGCGGAGGGCCTGAGGTAGTTACTGCAGTGACACCTTCCAGGGGGCTCCTGTGGACCCACTGGTCAGCCTCTTCCCTGTGTTACATCCAGGTTTCTTGGATTTCTCTGGATTTGTCCAGAAAAGGGCCAGGTTTCTGCAAATCGGGGATTGCTCAGGATCCTGGCCAGAGGACAACTCCATCCTCAGATGTTCTTTTCCAGCTCTGGGTCTCTACCTCTCCTGGTGGCCACCCTTTGCTTCCTGTAGGTGACTCAGACCTTGGACTCCTCTTGTGGCTAAGGATGTTGGCCATTCCAGGATCTGACTCTCAGTCCTCGGGGAAGCCCTAACTTTCCACCTGCCACCCCTCAGGGTCTGTTCCTGCCAAAGTCTGATAGGAAATGCCTTTGGAAGGTCAGGGGGCTTGAACCAGGGCCTCCTGTTGCCAACTAGCCAGCCAGACTACTGTGTAAGGCAGGGCCAGGCCCCAGTTTTGTGGGGGCTTGAAACAAGTATGGCTCTTTAAAGAAAAGAACACTATGTGCTATTGTCTGAATGTTTGTGTTTCTCCCAAATTCATATCTTAAAATCCTAAGCCCCAACGATGATGGTATTAGGAGGTAGGGCCTCAGGGAGGTGCTTTGGTCATGAGGGTGGAGCCCTTATGAATGGGATTAGTGCCCTTTGAAAAGAGACCCCGGAGAGCTTCCTTGCCCCTTCCACCATGTGAGGACACAGTGAGAAGCCCCCAGCTATGGACCAGAAAGTGGCTCTCACCAGACACTGAATCCACTGGCCCTGAGATCCTGGACTTCTTGCCTCCAGAAATGTGAGAAATACACTGCAATAAATGCCTGTTTTTCCTAAGCCTCCCTGTCTCTGGTATGTTGTTACAGCAGCCGCCACAGACTAAGACACTGTTAGTAATACAGGCAATAAGAGGAATGACCCACGGCCACACGACATGGATGAAAGTCACAGCAAAGTGTTGAGCACAAGGAGCTCAGCACCAAAGAGTACATGCTGTGTATTCAGTAATATAAAGTTCACAAACGGGCAAAAGTCATCTATAACGACACAAGTCAAAATAGCAGCTACCGGGGCGCCTGGGTGGCTCAGTTGGTTAAGCAACTGCCTTCGGCTCAGGTCATGATCCTGGAGTCCCGGGATCGAGTCCCGCATCGGGCTCCCTGTTTGGCAGGGAGTCTGCTTCTCCCTCTGACCCTCCCCCTTCTCATGTGCTCTCTCATTCTCTGTCTCTCAAATAAATAAATAAAATCTTAAAAAAAAAAATAGCAGCTACCTCTTCATGGGGTGGACAGACAGAGAAAGGAGCACGCGGGAACTTTCTGGGGTGAAGGAATCATTCTGTTTTCTACACTCTATCTATATTCTGTCCATCTGCATTTTGATCAGGGGGTGATTACAAGGGTGAGGGCATCTGTAAAATCCTGTAAGCTGTACACTTAATGTACTTTTCTGTACAGCTGTGCATCTCAATAAAAGAGAAAAGCAACCCCCACAAAACCACACAGAATCACAAAATTAGGTACAGGGCCTTGAAGCTCGCACGTCATATTTCTGGTAAGTATGTCCCGAGAAGACTCCTCAGCTCCGGGCCCACGCTAGGCCCCAGAAGAGCCTGCCCAGCTGCCGGGGGGACCCTGCCAACCACGCCCCACCCCTCGTTTGTCCTACCTTGCGGCTGAACTCCTGGGCCTTGCACCTGCGCTCCCGGTGCACGGCCTCGGGGCGTTTGCGGCGGGCCAGGCGCAGAAGCTCACGGCCCAGGGAGAGGCCTCGGCCGGGGCGCGGGGGCCGCAGGGCTGGGGTCGCGGAAGCATGGCCGGATGCCGCGCCTGGGTCGTCGCCGTCGGGGCCCGGGAGCACGCCGAGGCTGGGCGGCACGCGCGGGCAGCGCCGGGCCAGGCGCACCAGGCGCTCGCGGCTCAGGCCACCCACGGCCAGCCCCTCCACCTCCAGGATCTGGTCCCCGGGCCGCAGACCCCCGGCGTGTGCGCTGCTCCCTTCTGTCACCTCCAGGACGAAGCAGGGGCCCGAGCCGCCCAGCCGGAAGCCGAAGTCTTCGGGCCAGCCCTGGTTGGTGGCCGGCATGGCAGCGCTGGAAGTGCGGCTGGAGAGAGAGAGAGAGAGAGACCGCACAGCGGTTCATTTTGGCCCTGTCCACCGTGCTGCAGGCCGCTTAAAGACCCAGGAGATGGGCCAGTCTGGGCCTCTGCTCCTCTCTGCCTCTGGGTGGAGGATTAGGTCTTAAGATAGTGGCTCAACTCCAGGATCCAGCTGTGCCTGAAATTCACCAACGTCCATGTGACAAAAGGACTTCTCAGTGACATGAGCTCACAAATTCCCACTGACTTTGGCGGGTATTTGCCTTTTGAATTGTATGACTCTCCTTTTTGACTTCCTTGGGGAAGCATGGTATGGCTGATTTGGAGGTCTCTGAGCTCCTGGGTCTAGGGGAGGGGGTGCCTCTGTCCTCCAAAAGAGGCCAGATCGTGTGGGCTGGTGAGTGGGCGGGAGACACAAAAGTGAACATTAATAAAGGGAGACCTCCTAAAACGGAGTCAGGAGGCCAGAAGGGGGAGCCATACAATTCTCCCTCAATTACAGTGAGGATTATCTATTCCAAAGCCCGACAGAAGAATCATCAAACAGAAAAGAATCATCGATTACAAGTCCAACAGGAAAAGATGTACATTGCCTCTCCTACAAGAAAAGGACCACCCCTGCAACTCAGCCAATGAGGAACCATGATCACCCCCATCTCTTGCTTCTCTCCAATGGACTTCTGTTCAAAACCACCCCTCCCAGCTTCCTTGTTCTTCTCTATAAAGTTCCTCTCCTTTGTTTGTTGGACTCGTCTATGGCTTTTGCCATAGCTTGCTTGTCCTGAATTGCTATTCTCTACCATTCCTGGGTTAACCCATTTTTCCTGGAAAAATAACTTTTATTTTTGAGGTTAACAAACTCAGCCCAGGGAGACGAAGGTGACTGTCCTGGATAGAACAATCTATGTGTGTTCCTGTAGGTCTGTTTAGGGCAGGGGTTTTTCACAGTCCACGGACAGCCTCTGAAACTGTAGGCCGTATGTGGTGTGAAGGCTCTGTTTTCCGGGGAAGGGTCCTTAGTTCAGAGGACTTCCTGACTCTGGCTTCAGAGAACGTCTGAGGGCTGGATTTGAAGGCCCTCCACATGGAGTCATCTGCCCATAGCTCCCTCTCCCAAGACACCTGAACACGTCTTAGCGGCTGGGGAATTGGGGCGAGGAGGAGACCCGGGGTTCCAGCAGCATTGTGGACTAGGAAGAACCAGGGACACTTAAGGGACAACCAGGGAGAATCGGTCTCACCGGGACACCAGAGGACAGTGTGAGCACTCCTCACCTGGGTATGGTGGAGGCTGTCACACCCCAAGGCTGGCCAGCTGCCTCCCGAGCCCATCCCAGGGGACGTGGTCCTCCTCTGCCAGGTGGCCATGCTGCCCCGGGGCCTCGGGGACACTTACTCTGTCATTTGGTGGCTTCGCTGGACTCCTGGGTGCCCTGGGCCCAGATGGGGTGGGGGCATCACCACATCTTAGAGGAGCCTGAGGTCAGTTCTTGTACCGTGAGAAGTAGTCAGCTCCTCCACAACCAAAGAGGGGCTGGCTGGCAGCTCTGAATTTGGGGCTGGGGCACAGCTGTGGCAAGGCTGCCTCTCAGAGGCCAGAGCAGACAATGCCTAGCTCCTCTACACCCAGCCTGTGGAGCCCACAGATCCAAAGGGGCTGCCATCACTCGGACCCCGCTGGGCTTCTACACCAGGTCAAGCCCTCCCGTGTGTCCCCAGCCCTGCAGAGTGACTCAAGCCCTCTTCCACCCACCCCGAGCTCCTGGTGTGGGTCGCTCTCTGCTCTCTCACCTTCACCCAGAAACTGGAATCCAGGCTCCTGGCAGGGCTGATGGACTATCTCAGGGCATGAGAGGGAGGCATCCCAGGGCCGCCCGTCCCAGAATATTGGGGGCTGAACCCCATGCTCCCAAGTTTGCTCACCTTCCTCACTGGCAAGTTCAGTGGTCGCAGGGACAGAGCACAGGGCTTGTGGAATGCCTGAGGACACTAGCTTGTTGCCAGCCCTCTGCTGCTCAGGGCCTTGGCGTCAGTTACTGATGCACCCGAGGTGACAGCTGGAGTTTCTAAGGCAAAGTGATCCTCCGAGTAACCTGAGAAGGCCCCAGTTACCAGGCAGACCAGCAGGATGGCTGGACAGCTTGGCCAGGGCCCAGAGTGGCCAGCCCCTGCTGAGTGGTCCTGGGGGGCAAGCAACGATGCTCAGACAGGAGCGAAGGCTGGCTGGAGCTGGGCCATGGGCTGGGTCCACCCATGAGGTCATGGAACCTGGCAGGTGGGTCGAGAAGGTTCATCTAGGCTGTTTTGAGATGAGGGGGTGTCCCTCAGTCCAGCGAAGGCAGAGGGGACCGATGTGGGGACCCGGTCTCCACGGAGAATATCACTGCCGGAGCCCCGACGGTCAGATTTATCGTCAGAAGAAGGGGAGATCCAGCCCAGGAAAAAAGGTTTGGATGGGCAAAAAGATGCTCACCGAAGTAACTTTGGAAGTGAGTGGAATCTGCA
This sequence comes from Mirounga angustirostris, assembly GCF_029215605.1. Lineage (NCBI taxonomy): Eukaryota > Metazoa > Chordata > Mammalia > Carnivora > Phocidae > Mirounga > Mirounga angustirostris. The sequence goes on from NW_026991713.1 coordinate 175,789,873, forward strand.
AAATTAAAGGCATATGGAACACAACACCTCTAGCTGGGGAAGCTGTTTCCCACGGGGTACGGGTTAACAATTCTGAAATCACACATGTGCATGCTGGAATTGAACAATTAGTAAATAGACTGTGGCAGCCAGGTTTCTCTCTGATGGAGTGGGAGGTTACAGGCAAGCAAAGGGGAAGGCTAGAATAATCCGTGCGGTACTGGATTAGAGTCAGGGACGTCAGTATGAACTCATGCTCAGCTTACTACAGCTGCAGATGGACACATATAGAAATATTTATAGATCTGTGTACATGCATAGGTTAGTATATGAACGTATGTCTGCTTATTCTGTCAGCAAGAGGGCATGGAAGCAAGGTACCCCGGCAGCAATGAGCACATCTAGTGCCAGATCTCGGCTTCTAATATCATTCTCCAATAAAAGGAGCCCGGGATGCTTAGAGAAATGACTGATTCTAGGCCTGGGGCAGGAAGGACACAGGATGAGCCTAGAGCATCTTCTAGTGCCAGAGAGTACAAAAGTGCTAAACACACACACACACATACCCTCACCCTCAAGTGCATGCAGCCATGTACGATGGGGTTTGTCAAAGGGACACAGGAGCAAATTGAGAGAGATTTCATTGGCCAAAGATGGAACAATTTGAGCAGAAAATAAATAACATAGTACTGGATTATAACCCAAAGTATAAAATAAATATCCATGAGTCTATACTGATATAAACAAATGGTTGAATAAATAGGGGAGAAGAGACGTATCTCCCATGCAGAAGAATTCCAAGTAATTTATAACTTCCCCCCTTTAAGTGTGGGCTTCCTTCCATAGTGACTTCCTTCCAACAAGGACAGAATGAAGGGGTGGGTATCACAGTACTTTACAGCGGAGAAACTGACAAACACGACCTTAGACAGGTGATCAAGGTTAACAGCAATGGGGAGAAATCAGGTTGATGGCATGTGCCCTTCATCTGATGTGATGTGAATGGCACTTAGCTTCTGTGACCTTCCTCTACTAAACCAGTCCGGCTATGAGGAGGAAAAACATCAGACATACTTAAATTGAGGGACATTCTTTTTTTTTTTTTTAAGATTTTATTTATTTGCGAGAGAGAGAATGAGAGACAGAGAACATGAGAGGGAGGAGGGTCAGAGGGAGAAGCAGACTCCCAGCTGAGCAGGGAGCCCGATGAGGGACTCGATCCCGGGACTCCAGGATCATGACCTGAGCCGAAGGCAGTCGCTCAACCAACTGAGCCACCCAGGCGCCCAAATTGAGGGACATTCTAAAAATATGGGGTTTGTTAAAGGGACACAGGAGCCAGCTGAAAGGGCTCCCAGGGGCCAGTGCTGGAACAATTTGAGCAACAAAGTCAATAAAATAGTGTTGGGGGGCGCCTGGGTAGCTCAGTCGTTAAGCGTCTGCCTTCGGCTCAGGTCATGATCCCAGGGTCCTGGGATTGAGCCCTCCATCGGGCTCCCTGCTCCATGGAAAGCCTGCTTCTCCCTCTCTCACTTCCCCTGCTTGTGTTCCCTCTCTCACTGTGTCTCTCTCTGTCAAATAAATAAATAAAATCTTTAAAAAAATAAAAAATAAAATAGTGTTGGATTATAACCCAAATAAAATGAATATTCACCAGTCCATACTGATACAGACAAAACATACTTGACTTTTCAACACTGCTGAGGTCAACAAAAACAAGGAAAGTCTGAGAGACTGTCACAAGTTGGAGGGGCCTAAGGAGACCTGATGACTCGATGCAATGTGGGATCCTGGGGCAGAGAAAAGGCATTAGGTAAAAACTGAGGAATCAGAACTAACTAATGATAATGGATCAACATTAGTTCATTAGTTGTGACAAATGTACCATAGTAACGTCAGATGCCAGCAATATATTGGAGACATCAGGTGTGGGGCAACGGAGAGCTACCGTCCCAGCTTTTCTGCACACCCAACACTATTCTAAAATTAAAAATTTTTTATTAAATCCCAGGCTGTGGGAGCTGGGGATCAGATGGATGGGACAATACTCTTTTTTTTCTTTTTTGAGAGAGAGAGAGGTGGGGAGGGGCAGAGGGAGAGGGAGAGAGAGAATCTTAAGTAGACTCCACACCCAGAGCAGAATCCAACCGCAGTTTGAGTTCACAACTCTGGGATCAGGACATGAGCCAAGATCAAGAGTCGGAGGCTTAACCGACAGCCACCCACGCGCCCCTGGGCGATACTCTTAATAGGTCATGACAATTGAGCTGGATGTTTTCCAGAGTTTGCTTACCCAAAGTTACTGTGTGTGTGTGTGTGTGTGTGTGTGTGTGTGTGTGTGTGTGTGTGTGAGAGAGAGAGAGAGAGAGAGAGATGTCTGTATATGTTCTCTAGTCTCATTTACATTACAAACTCCGCTAGGGAGATTACAGTATATCCTCTTTGGGAGAAAATCCCCAAAACTGTGAGTGAACCAGTGTCCACAGAGCATGGTCAAAGACCGACTGATGCTGGACTAGAATACCCCTTTGAGCACAGCTCCAAATGCCTACCAGACCATGTAGTTGTTGTGCTGCATGGTAATTATGCATAAACAGTGATAGTCACATGGGTGGCTTTACTCGGCACGCTCTTTTGTCTTTTTTTTAAGTAGGCTCCATGCCCAGTGTGGAGCCTGACATGGGGCTTGAACTCACAACCCTGAGATCAAGACCTTAACTGACAGCCATCCAGGCGCCCCTCTTTTGTCTTCTTGATTAACAAACTGATATTTCTCTAGATGGTAAAAAATGGCATCACCTGACCCTGCTGATGGGGATGTAAAATGGTAAAACCATTATGGAATACTGCTTGATGGTCTGGCTGGCTTAGCTGGTAGAGCACTTGGCTCTTAGTCTCAGGGTCGTGAGTTCAAGCCCCATGTTGGGCATGGGACCTACTTAAAAAAAAAAAAAAGCTAAATGTACACCTATCATGCAAACCACCCATCCTAGATATTTATGTCCCCAAGAGAAATAACAGTGTATGTCCACGTAAAGACTTGAACATGAATGTTTATAGCAGCACTATTCACAAAAGCCCCAAACTGGAAACAGTTTATACATCGATCTACAGGCAAATGGATAAACAGACTGAGGTATATCTATGCAATGGAATGCTACTCTATAATAATAAGAAATGAATTACTGATACACATAACATGAGTGAGCCTTAAAAACGTTATGCTAAGGGCGCCTGGGTGGCTCAGTTGGTTAAGCGACTGCCTTCGGCTCAGGTCATGATCCTGGAGTCCTGGGATCGAGTCCCACGTCGGGCTCCCTGCTCAGCAGGGAGTCTGCCTCTCTCTCTGACCCTCCCCCCTCTCATGCTCTCTATCTCATTCTCTCTCTCAAATAAATAAATAAAATCTTAAAAAAAAAAAACCAAAAAACGTTATGCTAAGTGAAAGAAGCTGGTAACAAGAGGCTCTATGATTCCATTTATATTAAATTCTATAACATGCAAACTGATCTGTAACATCAGAAAGCAGATCAGTGATTTCTGGGGCCAATGTAGAGGCAAGGGTGAACTGCAAAGGACCTTGAGAGAACTTGTACACTTCATATGTATACGGTTTGTTGTATATACCTTAATAAAGTTGATTTTTATTTTATTTTTTTAAAGATTTATTTATTTGAGAGAGAGAGAGTGAGCATGGGGGTGGGGGAGGCGCAGAGGGAGAAGAGATTCTCAAGTAGACTCCATGCAGCACAGAACCCGACACAGGGCTCGATCCCAGGATGCTGAGATCATGACCCGAGCTGAAACCAAGTGTCAGATACTTAACCAACTGCACCACCTAGGCACCCCTAAAGTTGATTTTTAAAACTTGAATTACTTGAGGGGTATACTCCTAAATCCTGTAACTTAAAGGAGATGGGGGAAATGACACACTGAGCCAGACCCGATCACGGGCTGGCAATTTTCATATATTTTTAAATCCCATTTGTTTGTTATGCTCTCCTAACAAAGTCAGAATTGTTACCTCCAATTTAGAGAGGAGAAGATAGAGCTTCAGAGAAATGAAGGGACCTGTCCCGAGTCACACCGGCTTCTGAGCAGCTGAGGTAGGCCTTGACCCTCTCCAGCCTCCACCCTCTGTCAGCCTTTGGGAAGACATAGAGTTCCAGGACCCTGGCATTGACCACAGAAGGACGATGCAGTCCAGCCTGGATCCTCGCTACATGTTTCATGTTCTGCCTTCTTTAAGGCTTTGCCCAGGATTAACAAAAAGGCTCAAAATGTGCCCTGTATTTCCCACCCCAGTCTCAGAAGGTTGGAGCCAAGCTGTGGGTTTCCTGGGGGGCAGGAAGAGGTGTCCATGGGTTTGGGAAAAGAGACCCCTGGAGACGCTTGGGTTGGTGCTGCTGAGAAGGGCTGGTGTCCTTGACTCCTCACTTTGTTGTTCAAGTCAAACTCAAACACTATTCAATCCTATGGATGCCACCTTCTACTTTTGAATTATAACCAGAACCCACCTGCTTCTCTCCACTGCCACTGCCACTGCTGTGGTCCAAGCCACCATGATCCCTCTTTTGGACTGGTCTCCCAGCCTTCTCACTGGTCTTCCCTTTGTCCCTGTAGTCAGCATAGAATCCAGAATGATCCGGTCAATCCAAAGTCAGATCCTGTCACTCCTCTGCTCAAAACCCAACCCATCGCTTAAGTCCTCACCATGGCCTGTGGGACGCTACCCAGTCAGGCCTCTTGCACCTCTCTGACTTCTTACGCAGACCTCAGGGCCTTTGCAGTAACTCTTCCCTCCACCTAGAATCTGTCCCCACCTCCCAAATCTGTTCAGATGTCTCCTGTTCCATCCTATTTCTCTTCCCTTCCCTGCTTTCTGCTTCTTCCTAGTACTTCTCACTATCCACATGCCATGTGTGTTTGCTGATTTATCTTGTTTCATGTCTGCCCCTGCCCATTAGAATACAAGCCTCAGGAGGGCAGAGATTTCTGTTTTGATCATTGCTATACCTATAGAACCTAGAATAGTAATTGGCGCATAGTGGGTGCTCAGTATTTGTAAAAGGAGTGAGTACATTAATAAACCTTACCCTGAGGTCCCAGCCCCATAACAGAAGGAAGTGCATTCTCCTCCCAAGGCTGCCCTAAGTGATTTTTTTTTTTTAAGATTTATTTATTTATTTGAGGTGGGGGCAGAGGTGGAAGGAGAGGGGAAGCAGACTCCCCTGCTCAATGGAGAGCCCAACGCAGGGCGTGAACACACAACCCTGAGATCATGACCCTGAGATCATGACCTGAGCTGAAACCAAAACCTTAACCAACTGACCCAGCCTAAGTGATCTTATGGGAATCTCGAGGAAGGCCCCCAGTGTGGCACATGGTATGCATTATGTGATTATTATTATATTCACTATAATTATGTCCTTCTGACAATTCAATTGTGTTCCCCAAAGCTACAGACCATCTTTTGAAACATAAGCTTTTATTTTAGAGTAGTTTTAGATTCACAGAAAGATTTCAGAGTCCAGAGTGCTAACCATTACACCATGGAACCGCCACTCACAGAAAGATTTCAAAGACAGTACAGAGTTTTCATATACATATCCAATGTTCATTTCACATCCAATGTCCCTTTCTGCTGACATCTTACATTACTATGGTAACTCTGTCACGATTAATGAACTCACATTGATCCATTATTATTAACTAATTCAGAGTTTCTTAGTTTTTACCTAATGTCCTTTCTCTGTCCCAAGACCCTATCCAGGATGCCACATCTAGCCTCCTCTAATATGTGGGAGTTGCCTTGGTTTTGATTACCTTGACAGGTTTTTTTTTTAATAGCTTTTAACAAATTTATTAAATATGATCTTTGGTACTCTTCTTGTTCTTCTCATTCTCCTCTTCCCTCTCTCTCTCTCTCTTTTTAAAAATATTTTATTTATTTATTTATTTGAGAAAGAGAGAGAGAGAGAGAGAGAGAAACAGCATGAGAGGGGAGAGGGTCAGAGGGAGAAGCAGGCTCCCCGCCGAGCCAGGAGCCCGATGTGGGACTCGATCCCAGGACTCCGGGACAATGACCTGAGCCAAAGGCAGTGGCTTAACCAACTGAGCCCCCCAGGCGCCCTACTGTATTCTTTAAAAAAAAATATTTATTTGCTTGAGAGACAGCAAGCACAAGGAGCGGGGAGGGGCAGAGTGTGAGGGAGAAGCAGGCTCCCCGCTAAGCAGGGAGCCCCACAGGGGGCTCAATCCCAGGACCCTGGGATCATGACCTGAGCTGAAGGCAGACACTTAACCAACTGAGCCACCCAGGCGCCCTCTCTCTCTCTTTTTCAATGGACAGTTTTCAGGAGTATTGGTTAGCTATTTCACAGCATGTTCTCAGTTGGGTATGCCTGATATTTTTCTCATAGTTAGACTGGTTATAGTTTTGGGGAGGAAGACCACAGAAGCAAAATGCTATTCTTGGGGCCCCTGGCTGGCTCAGTCAGTTAAGTGTCGGACTCTTGATTTTGGCTCAGGTCACAATCTCAGGGTCATGGGATCGAGCCCTGCATCAGGCTCTGCACTCAGTGTGGAGTCTGATTGTGATTCTCTCTCTGCTCCTCTCCTCCCACCCCATGCACTCTCTCCCTCTCTCTCTAAAATGAATAAATCACGTCGTATCAATGGCACAGGGTATCACCCTGATTTACATGCTGTTAACCTTGACCACCTGCCTGAGGTGGGGTTTGTCAGTTTCTCCACTATAAAGTACTCTGTCCCCCACCCCCTCATACTGTCCTCATTGGAAGGAAGTCACCATGTGCAGTCCCCACTTAAGAAGGTAGAGTTTTGCTCTATATAAATTATTTGGAATCCTTCTGCATGGGAAATATGTCTCTTCTCCCCTATTTATTTGATCAGTTATGATCAAGTATGGATTCACAGATATTTATTTTACACTTTGGATTATCATCTAGTACTACGTTATTTATTTCGTTGCTCAAAGTGTTCCATCTTTGGCAAATGGAGTCTCCTTTAGTTCACTCCTATGTCCCTTTGGCAAATCTCCATTGCTCTGTGTGTGTGTGTGTGCATACATGTGTTTTACAACTGGCATTACAAGTTGGTCCAGGCTCATCCCAGCCCCAGAATCAGCTATTTCTCCAATGTGCTTTGATTTATCCTGAGGGGGGAATAATATTCGAAACTAAGATCTGGGCACGGGATGTGTTGTTCACTGCTGCCGTGATGTCCTTGCTTCTCGCCAGCTGGCTGACGGCAAGCAGACACATGCCCCTCTAGCCATGTGGTCTCCATCCGCTCCTGAATTTACTCAGGTCAGCATCCTTTTGCCTCATCCCCCTCACTGAGCTTACCTTAGACATTTGTAATTCGGTTAGATTCTTTTGGTCACATGCTGTCTTTCATCTTGGGATGCCCCAATTTCCTTGGAGATTTTTAAATTTGCATGCATTGAGGGTGACTCTTTGTGCCATAACTGCCCATGGATTCTGACACGTGTGTGATTGCATGTATCTGCCATTACCGTGTCACTGCCCTAGACTAGCTCCTGTGCTTTATCCACTCAACCCCCCTGCTCCCCATCCTCTGGCAACCACCGATCTCTTTGCTATCTCTATAGTTTTGCCTTTTCCAGATTGTCACATAAACGGAATCATACAATACATAGCCTTTCACGCTGGCTTTTTTTCACTTAGCAATATCCATCCTTGTTTTTGTGTCTTGATAGCTCATTCCTTTTTTTTTTTTTTTAGTATCATTCCATTGTATGGATGTACCACAATTTCTTTATGCATTCACCTATTAAAGGACCTCTTGGTTGCTTCCAGTCTTGGGCAATCACGAATAAATTGCAGACAGGTTTTAGTGCAGATCTAACTTTCCAATCAGTTGGGTAAATATATAGTAAAATTGTTGTATCATGGTAAGACAAAGTTTAGCTTCCTCAAACTGTCAAACTGCTTCCAAAGTGGCTGCAGCATTTTGCATCCTGCCAGCAACGAATGAGAGTTCCTGTTGCTCCACCATCCTTGTAGGCAACTGGTGTTGTAAAGGTTATTTTGGATTTTAGTGTGTATGTAGTGGTATCTCATTGATGTTTGCATTTTTTTTTTCCTAATGTTAAATGATGTTGAGCATCTTCTCATATGCTTATTTGCTCCTTGTGCATCTTCTTTAGTGAGGTACCTGTTCAGATATTTTGTCTATTAAAATTTTTGTTTGTAATTGTTGAGTTTTCAGAGGCTTTTTTACATGTGTATTTTGGATACAAGTCCTTTACCTGATGTGTGATTTATAAATATTTTCTCCCAGTAGGTAACTTCTCATTCTCTCAACAGTGCTATTCACAGAGCAGAGTTTTTAAATTCAATAAAGTCCAGTTTATTACACTCGATTAGATTTGGGGGGGGAATTATGCTTTTGGTGTTGTATCTAGAAACTCATCACCAAACCCAAGGTGGTATAGATTTCCTCCCAATTTTTTTCTTCTAGAAAATTCTGGAAAACATCCAGCCCTACCCTGGTGCTCTGTTAAGACTGTGTTGATCTGAGTCCTCCATGAGAATAGGCTCCCCCTCCCTTAAATAATCCACAGAAATATGACCGTGAACACCTTAGAATGGATCCTGATTGTTAGGGGCTGAATTTGTCCCCTCGAGTCCATTGGTTGAACTTCTAGCCCCCGGAACCTCAAAATGGGACTGTATCTCCTTTCAAGGAGTGATGGAGTAAAAATGAGACTGTTAGGACGGGGCCTAATCCAATATGGTTGCTTCCCCTACGAGAAGAGGAAATTTGGACACAAAGAGACACCAAGGGATGTGCATTCACTTGAGAAAGACTGTGTGAGGACACAGTGAGAAGGTAGCCATCTACAAGCCTCAGGAGAACCCAACCCAACCCTGCCAACACCTTGATCCCAGACTTCCCACCTCCGGAACAGGGAGAAAATACATTTCTATTGTTTGAGCTACCCAGTCTGTGGTATTTTATTATGGTAGCCCTAGAAAACTAATGCACTGGCACAGTGAAATTTTATGAGTATGGCTAAAAGATTCTTTCATTCAGGATGTGTTGAGAGCTGGGTAAGTGGCCTTGGCCAAGGAGAGCCAGGGAGGGCAGAAAGGGATTGACTGAGAAAACCCAGACATAAGTTTAAAACTGGCTGGTGTCCTTTCTCCGTGCCAAGTCCTCCTGACATATCCAGCCATTCTGGACGGAGTGGAAAGAGTCCAAGCTGGGCATCAATATCTTGCAGTCATGTCATGTCCTACTACCCAAAGCCTCTGAGTATATCTGCATGGTGCCCTCAGGTGACAAAGGCAAGGGGGTAGGTGACAGCCTGCTGGAGGGATGGAGGGGTTGGTCCAGATGATTGTCCATACCCATGACAGGAGAACTGAAGTTGACCAATGACATAATGGCATTTTGAGGGCATTTTGATGACTGCCATGGGGCCAGGTTATGGCTTTCATCAGCAACTTGGATAGTGTATTAGTTAAGGTGATTAATGCTAGCTGCCGTAACAAACACTCTCCAATCTCAGTGGCTTCACACTGTAAAATTTCATTTATCAGCTACATCACAGTCCAGCACGGGTTGGATGGCTCTCCTGGGTTGGGGTGAGGGCTTCCTCCAGGAAAAGAGACAGGGTTCTTGATCCATGTCTTGCCCTGACATCTTAAACACGCGGTCGCTTCTCCAGAAGTCCCTGCAGAAGGGGAGGAGATTGCCAGAGGATTGTGCAAGAATATTTTAAAGGCCCGGTCCAGAAGTGACCTACATTTCGTCTGCTCACTTTTTCAATACCCAGAACGAACCTCAAAGGAGCCTGAGATGTATAGTCCTCCCCTGTACCCAGGAAAAGGAGGTACTGTGGCAAGCACCTGATGTTGTCTCTACCACAGATAAGGACACGAATTTTCCTACCAGGCCAGCAAATGTCGGGACGCTGGGGAAGACGGTGGGTGGAGACTCAGCCCCCCCAGTCAGGGATGTTGGTTGTGACAGTCATTTCAATCTAGCAGGACAGGAGGACAGTTGGCTTAGCAACAAACAGGGCAAGAGTTGGGGGTTTTCTTGACCATGGGTCTGGTGTGAATTAAGGAGGGGGCTTGGTGGGATTACTCTTCGAAGGGGAGGGTGGCGTGAAGAGCAGCTTTTGGGACAGTAAATCCCACGGCCACGCCATGGGGAGTGTTAGCAGTACAATGGTGATGAAACAGCCACCATGTCCAGATCCAGACAGGCCTGACTCTCTGCTCAGCACAGGTCTTGGGACTGAAGTTGCAATGCAGAGCTGGTCTGTGAGCCACGTGCTAGCGGGAGCCCCTCCCAGCACCCTGCTTCCACGACAGAAGTGAGATCAGCCCTTGGAGCACCTCATCTTTCTTATGCTCATTTCCCTTTTGTACTGTTTTCCCTCTGGTCACATTAAAGTTATTTTATCTTGTTTTGTGTGTAAACCAGCTCCAGTCCTGCCTGGAATACAACAGGGAGATGTAAATAAATGGGGTGGCAAATAGTTTGTGATATTGAGAAGTTGCTCTTCTCATTCCTTTTATCCACAGCTCTTCCCCCATCATCAACGTCCTTGGTGGGGGAAGGGAGTTGTGAAAGGGCAGGTGCAGGGGGCGGGGCAGAGATTGAGCCCTGAAAAAGCCACCTTTCTATTTTTCAACCTCCTATGTAGACTTCAGTCTGTCTTTTGAAAAGACAAATGTCCGAAAGTCAAACTAGTTTTCTGGTGTCAAGTTGGGGATTTTGGAAAGGAAAAAATATTATTGCAAAAGCTTATGGTTTGCACTATAAACCAGAGAGTGGGACTGCTTGCACTGGGACTAAGAGCCTCTTGCATACCCAAAGAAGGGTCTGAGCGGTGGGCAAGGAGGGGAGACTCACGAGGGAGGCTTGGAGGAGCAGACTCACTGCCCCACTGGAACCTGGCTCACTGGAACCAAGCTAAGTCCAGTTATGGGAAAACAAAGAAGGTTGCATTCAGCACAGTGTGAACTCCTCTCAGCTGCGCAAGCTCCCCTCTTGGGACCCCACCCCACTCTTGGGGAGCGCCATCAGAGTCAGGGGGATTAATGCCAGCTGCTGTGACAAACCACCTCACTGTTAGTGTGACAAACTGGGTATCCCAGACGCCTCCCCCCTGGTCCCCTTGCTTCGGACTAGTGTTCAGAACCGCTTCTGCCACCGCAGGCTCAGGGGTCCCCCTGCCCCAGGCTGCAGACTTTGTGGGCTATTGACGCTGCTAATTCTGGAGCTCCTGGTCAGTGATGCGCCATCTGTATCAGGCTCTGAAGATGAGTTGCCCTGGTGGGTTGCTGACCCAGAGGAACCATCTGGGTTCCGGAAGCTGGTGGGCCGGTTCACTGTCAGTACTGATGATAGGATGAGGGGTTCTCCAGGGACATTTCGTGGAGCCCATGGCATGCTCATTCCAGGCCCCTCCTGTTCCAGCCTCCCTGAAGAGATTAGCAAACACTTCCTCTATTTGGCTTCCCTGGTGGCCCTCTTTCCTCATTCTCAAGGTGGGTTGGCCACCCTAACTTGGTCTTCTTTGCCAGCTCCTCCTTTGCTTCGGGCCCGTGATATTGGAGAGCCTCTGCCTCTCCTCTCTTTACACCTTTTTGCTCATCCTAAGGAACTGCATCCGTTCTGGGTGACCTTGCAGCACTAGGGACTGCAGCTTTTGTGGCTAAAATTTCCTCCCCCTTCCTTTGAATATATATTTCCTTGACTCTACACCAGGAGCAGCTGCCAGGAAGGAATTTTATTAATAGATTTGCCTTTCTTCTGGAAACGAAGGACACCCACCACACACTCCTGCCATGTACTAAGCAGCTCGTGTTTTCACAGTGGCACTTTTCATTCATTCTGGGCTTCATCTAGTTTGGGGGGGGCACTTTTGACATATTCCTATCATTCCAGATACAACAACTTATTAGATGCCCACGTACTGAGTGCCTACCCAGCATCCATATGCCTTTCTAGGATTACCAGGTCTGCATCTGGAATCTTCCTCTCCCCTGAGCAGCAGCTCCTCGTTCAGGAGAAACTGATCCCCCTCGAAGCTTTGGCAGGACAGCCTCACTTAACTCACTAAATGGTGCATTCTGTTCCCCTGGCCCTGTCATTGGTTCAGGAGGGAGCCCGTGACTCAGGTCGGACAGAGTGAATTTCAGCACTCCTACTGGGAATGCCAGGGCAAACCTCCCCATTCCCCTCTCATTGGAAGTGATCGTGGAAGCATGAAGCCCCAGGGGTGGCTGGCAGCCATCCCACCACCAGGAGGAAAGCTAGTCTGGGGAACGAGGCTGATACTTGGGTGGCAGAGTGAGGAACAAAAAGAACCTTTGTCTTTGATGATGCCATGGAGCTGCTGATTCAAACCATTTCTGAAGCCTGCCCCATCTCTGAACATGACAGTGGCAGAGGCCAGGAAGTCTCCTTTGTCATTTGATCCAGTTTGAGGTGGGCTTACTATTACTTGCAACATAGAGAACTTTGATACCTCAAACCTCTTGTGCCAGAAATACTTCCCCCTTTGTTCTTCTGTATGGATCCTATTTGTTAACTATAATACTAGTGGCCAAAATTGATCCAATGCGTTTTACATGCCTGCCTTATCTCATTTAATCTTCATGACAACGCTTTGAGGTAGATTCTGTTATGTGATGAGGAAATTGAGGCTCAGAGAGGTTAAGTAACTAGCCTAAAACCACACGGCTAGAAGAGACGGATCCTGGACTGAAATTCAGGAAGCCTGATTCCTGAGAGCTCATACTCTTAACCCCTACACGACTTCCCATCTAATATTCTCATTCTGAATTTCCTCCTGGAATGACACTCATGTCTGTGCTTCAGAGAGTCCAGTATCAGTCCCAATTCACTTAGTGTCCAGAGTGACTCTGGGACACTAACTGATGTAGGCAGGCTGGATCCGAGGACCCAGAGGGGGTCCCAAAGGACCAGCCAAGAGAGTCCTTGGCTTTGTGCAGGATAGAAATCAAATGCAAGCCAGGAGGAAGTGAGAGCAGAGTTTATTGAAGTTACAGAGAGAGCAGATACAGACAGAGCGTCTTGGACACTTGGAATGGAAAAGGAACATGAGTCTCATCATTACTTGCAGCCTGGGGTTTTTACCAAGCATGGTGGTCTGGCATATGTGTCCTCTCAGGCATCCAGGAACAGGTCAAAACAAGGAGGAGTGCTCCGGTGTCCTCTATAAGTCACTTGTGCCCTGGAGCTAGGGGTCTTGGTGTCAAGGGGTCTGCAGTCAGCAGTCTTGGAAAATGTACAGAATGACCTCACCCGGTCACTTCATAGGTGTTATCTGTTGTGCTGGAAGACTCCAAAGGAATAAATTAACTCCTTGACCTTTATAAGAAGGACATATATCATCGGTACTATAAGCCATGTGTAGGACAGGAGTGCAGCTCCTAGCAAGAATAGGAGCAGGAAAAGGAGCAAAAAAGCAGTTTTTTTCCAGTTTCCCTGCCTCATTACCACGAAGTGCCATTCATTTCTTCCCCACAGCTCTGAGAAAGCATTCACAATATTGTCCCTTGTCCTTCTCTACCCTCTTTCTGTGTGGCTTACAAATAAACAAGTGGAGCACAGATTGTATACTTTATATGGAGGGGCCATCCTCCATCAGCCCACCTGTAATTTCTTGCTTGTCTGCCTTTTCTCCAGGTTCTCAGGTGGCTTCTCTTTTCTGAAAATGTCTCAGTGGTTGTCCTGAGACAATTCAGCCCCAACTCAATGTCCAGGGCTGGATGCTCCTTTTGCTCAGCACTGCTAGCTGAGGGATGGCCAGATTCCAATTGTGAGACTAATTCTTGGTCTCAACCAAGACAGAAAACTAGAATCTCAATTGAGAGGCATTAAGATGGTGGCTGAAGATGGGATCTCCAGATTTAGCAAATAAAAATACAAGACACCCAGTTAAATTTGAATTTTAGATAAACAAGAGATAATTTTTGAGTATATGTATGTTTATCCCCTCATTCGAGAGATACCACAACCGATGGTGAATTGCAGTATTGGTGACCGGAGTAACAGAGCATTTGGGTGAGGAGAGCTGAGCAGAGTACCAGGTCAAGACCAGCTCAGAAGTGATCAGGAACTGGAGGTTCTGCCCTGACAACCCCCTTTAACCTGGTAGCTGAACACAGTTGCTTTAAGGCGCAGTAATCAAGGCAGTAAAGGCCAAGTGGAAATTCCAAAGTATAAGCTACATTGTGCCCCAAGCTGGCCAATGGTGCAATGCACAGCCCCAGGGGCTGGCCGGAGGACTCCGTGTCTTGGTGATGTCCAGGATATCGATTTCCTCTGGGTAGATTTCATCCTTTTCCTTGCATTCATGCAACATATTTTTATTGAGCATCTATTATGAGCTAGGCACTAAAATAGTTGCTACTGATACAACAGTAAGCAAATACAGACCTGATCCTTGCCTTCCAACAAAAATACTTGTGTTACGGGGTGCCTGGGTGGCTCAGTCAGTTAGGCGACCACCTTCGGCCCAGGTCATGATCCTGGAGTCCTGGGATCGAGTCCCGCATCGGGCTCCCTGCTCGGCAGGGAGTCTGCTTCTCCCTCTGACCCTCCCCCCTCTCATGCTCTATCTCATTCTCTCTCTCAAATAAATAAATAAAAATCTTTAAAATAAAAATAAATAAATAAATAAACTTGTGTTCTTCTTGGGGCACCTGGGCGGCTGAGTCATTAAGCGTCTGCCTTCGGCTCAGGTCATGATCCCAGGGTCCTGGGATTGAGCCCCGCATCGGGCTCCCTGCTCAGCGGGAGGCCTGCTTCTCCCTCTCCCACTCCCCCTGCTTGTGTTCCCTCTCTTGCTCTCTGTCAAATAAATAAGTAAAATCTTAAAAAAAAAAAAAATAACTGTTCTTCTTTCTTCCTCCATTGTAAAACTCCTCCTGACCAATAAATCACGGATTGTAAACAAGCCTCCTGGGCTGTTTGTTGCAAGGGAAGCTATGAAGTTCTGTATCCCATTTCCTTATAGAGCCTCAGTCATTCCCTTGGGGACAGGAGATCATGGTATAAAAGGTGGTTGATCCTGTCAACCGATCTTGCAGCAGGTAAAAAGCTGATAGGACAGGTCCAGTTTCAGGGGCTGACGGGAGGGTTTAGGGACGCTACGAGTTTCACAGGAGATATCATCCTTCCTATCACTTTTGAATTCAGTGTTTGATCTTAGGCTCAAGTAGGGTTTTCTTCTATGCTATTTATAAAATGTAAGTGTCAAGGTTCATGCTTGGAGGTTTTGAAGAACAGAGGGGAGGAGTAAAATGCCAGAAACACATGAATTTCAGGAACTGACAAACCACCAAGCGATTTATCCTGAGAAAGTAATTCAACTGAAAAAAAAACCTAAAAGCTCTGAATATGTTACTTGCAAAACTATCTATAGTACTAAAAAGTAGGAAATCATACAAATGTCCAACAGTAATATTGAGTTCATTATATTGCATCCCTGGATAATGGTTAAAACTAAATAGAGGAAAAGCACTTATGACAAACTAAAAGGAGCAAAACTCAAAAATTGTCTAGATGCTACGATTATATCTATGTAAACCATTTAAATGAATACATAAAATTCATGTTTTTATATGTTTATAGAAATGCACAGTAATAAAGTAGCACTTAAGATAGCAAAATATAGCCTTTTCCTTTGCTGTTATTTATATATTTCTATAAAGTGTAAAAGGAGTTTAAAAAGAAAAACATAAGGTGGGGGAAGAAGAGCTGAGTGACTACGTATTTCCGTTAGGATTAGGATATTTTAAGTTGCAAGTTACAGAAGATGTAACTCCACATGGTTTTTTTTTTTTTTTAAGATTTTATTTATTTATTTGAGAGAGAGAGAATGAGAGACAGAGAGCATGAGAGGGAGGAGGGTCAGAGGGAGAAGCAGACTCCCTGCCGAGCAGGGAGCCCGATGCGGGACTCGATCCTGGGACTCCAGGATCATGACCTGAGCCGAAGGCAGTCGCTTAACCGACTGAGCCACCCAGGCGCCCCAACTCCACATGGTTTTAAAAAATGAAGGGGACTGGCGTGCCTGGGTGGCTCAGTCAGTTAAGCATCCAACTCTTGATTTCAGCTCAGGTGCCTTGGCAGAGTCTGCTTGGGATTCTCTCTCCCCCTCTCCACTACCCCACCTCCTGCTCGTGCTCTCTCTAAAATAAATATAAAATCTTAAAGAAAATAAAGGGGACTTTTGGCTCACCTGTGAAGTCCAGAGGTGGTGTGAGCTTCAGGTACAGTTTGCTCAGGGCTCTGACTTCATTTCTCTGTGCCTCTCTCAGGTCTGCCCTCCCCAGTGCGTAGGCTTCATCCTTGGACTGGCTTTCCTCCTAGTCCCAAGATAAGAGAAGTGAAGTTACAGGCTTCCTCTTTAATATCTTTCTTCAATCTAGAGGAGAGGAGGCACCATTGAACGGGAATCCTAGCTTCATTCTAACTGGGTCCCTTGCATTTCAGAGGCTGGCTTTTGTTTTGAAAAATTATTGTGATAAGGAAGGACAGGATTATCCTGATTGGCTGATACCAATTAAGTCCCACCCCTAGAGCTGGGGGTAGTTCAATCCTACCCTAAGAGCACAGTAAGGAGGTGTGTGGCTTACATGTTGAGTAGGAAACCTCAGTGTCCATTGAACCATGTATGTGCACAAGAGAGTCATGACAAGCTGGGATGTGAGTTAGAAGGCAGTTGAGAATTTGATAAATACATCATGGCTACATACTTTAAGTGTCCCCCTTCCCTTTATTTTTTATTTTTTAAAAATATTTTATTTATTTATTTGAGAGAGAGAGACATAGCGAGAGCAGGACCACAAGCAGGGGGGGTGGGGGAGGGAGAAGCAGGCTTCACGCTGAGCAGGGAGCCCGATGTGGCGCTTGATCCCAGGACCCTGGGATCATGACCTGAGCCGAAGGCAGACTCCCAACGACTGAGCCACCCAGGTGCCCCCCACCTTCTGAAATGATCTCAGCCATCACAGGGAGAAATTCCAGATGAATTAAAGATAAAAGTATAAATCAACTAGAAGAAAATATTGGAGAATATATTTGTGAATTTGTGTGTATCTCTGTGTGTAATTTTGGAGTAAAGAATACCTTTTTAAGTAAGATTATTGTAAAAGCCACAAAAGAAAAGGCTGATAAATGTATTTCAGAATTTAAAATCTCTGTATGACAAAGACACCGTGAGCCAACTTAACAGATATGTAATGTATGGAAGAAAATATCTGGAATTCATGTCAGAGACAAAGGATTAATATTCAGAATGTGATAGAGAATATCTATTTCTACCTTTTAGTAATAACAACCTACCAAGTGTTAGCTGAACACGGGGCAACATAGCCAGAGGCTACATTTCCCGGCTCCCCTTTGGCCATGTGACTAAGGTCCTGCAGGTGGGATCTGAGCAGGAAAAGCTAAGTACAACCTACAAGTTCCATTTTCAAGGGTAAACAGCCTTTCTTTCCTTTCCTTCTTTCCGCTTTCTCAGCGGCTCGAAGGTGTTGACCTTGGGGCAAGGATACCATCCTAGTGTTGTGACTCCAAACTATGCACAAAGTGCCCGGGTGTGCTGCAGAGAACTCAGAGGGGAGCAGTGGGATATCTTAACAGTTTGAGGAAATGAAGCTACATCTGTGTCATACATAGCATGATAGCTTGAACTAGTTCACATTTTCAACATGAGATCACTAAATTCCTGACAGCACATCTTTGAGAGGATGTATTTAGGAAGCAATTGCCACTGGAATATCTAGGTTGAGCAAGAAATGAGAATGTTGTTTCCAATCTGATTTTAAAGTTTGATAAATTGTGCCAGGGGTGCTAAGTTGTTAGGGCATAAATATTTATGAAATTGTTTAGAGCTCCTTATTTAATAGAAGGGATTGTTTTTCTTTTGGCCGAAGAGCTGTAAAAAAATTTCTAAGACACTTAAGGGTGCCGCGTACAGAGAAAGTTTGGGAATTTGTGCCTAGTGGTGGAGAACAAGATAGGAAGAATCTGGGTCCTCATGTGATCTTGTGGATCTCCTGGAACAGAACTGCCTACTGCTGCTGGACTGCCAACTACCTCTGGACTTAGACTTCTTTCCTATCAAAGCCATCATGTTTGGGGATCTCTCTGTTACAACAGCATACAGACATGGTAGGTGTTCTGCCTATATCCCCACAGCCCACCAGAGAGGTTACCTGTACATGCTGATGGTTTCCTGACTCTGCCTGAAACGGTTCTCCGCTTGGGGCTGGGCTGGCCTCTGTGTGGGCAGGCCAGAAAGACCAGGGAGTTACTGCCCCAGAAGTGGTTGGGCGAAGACCCCTGCTGCTTTGTCTCTCAGTGGAACAATTCTGAGGCATAGTCTATGGAGCCTCTCAGAGGATCCCTGGTGGGACTGAGCCCCAAACGGCCACCTATAATCATCAACATCTGCTTTCTTGGCTTTCTACTCTTCTCTCACTTTCCCAATCCCTCACCCTGTTTCCTGGGAATATCTCCAAAAACGAACTATTTATACCAAATCCTTGTCTTGGAGTTTGCTTTTTTTGGGGGGGGGGTACCTAAACTAAGAGAAGCAGCTAGCCCGTACCTTAACAAATACATAAAATATGTAAGTAAGTACTGGAAAGCAGCAAGAAAATGGTAAACAACTCAAATAAAAACAGCAAAGGATAATTGTAAGCAACTCACAATAGAGGAAAAATAATTGGCCAATAAACACATAAGATGTTCATCACTAGGAACTGGCCAGTGGTAATTAAGTTAGCCCAGCACAGTAATTGAGAACACCAACTGAGTCTTGGTCCAGTGGTCTGAGTTTGAATCATGGCTCTAATATTTTCTAGCTCTATGTACCTAGGAAAATTATATAACTTCTCTGTGCCTCTATTTCCTCATCTATAAAAGTGGTATAATAATAATAATAATACTTCTCTCACTGAGTTCCTATAAAGATTAAATGATAAATACTTAAAATTTTTTTAAGTGCTTAGAACAGTACCTGGAACACAGGTATCACTATGTAAATGTCTGTTAAGCAAATAAATAAATAAAATGTCATTTCATCCATCAGAATGGTAAATACTAAAGGAACTGATCTATTAAATGTTGGCAAGGGTTTGGAGAGACAGACTCGCTCAGATATTTGTGGCTGAAGAGCAATTTAATAGTATTTATTAAAATTAAAATGCCTATATGTTCTTTGGCTCGGGAATTCTACGTCATGTGGCTGCCCTAGAAAAATACACCTACTTGTGTGTAATGAACCTCATTCAGGTATTTCCACTGCAGCATTGTTTGTAATAGCAAAAACTGAAATGAACTTAAATGTTGAGCAATAGAACAGTAACAATGCAAACTGGGCCCTTGGGCTAAATCTGTCCTGCAGGTATGTTCTGCTTAGTCTGAACAGTGTTTTAAAATCCTGGATTAGGGGCGCCGGGGTAGCTCAGTTGTTGTTGTTGTTGTTTTTTTAAAGATTTTATTTATTTATTTGAGACAGAGAGAATGAGAGACAGAGAGCATGAGAGGGAGGAGGGTCAGAGGGAGAAGCAGACTCCCCGCCGAGCAGGGAGCCCGATGCGGGACTCGATCCCGGGACTGCAGGATCATGACCTGAGCCGAAGGCAGTCGCTTAACCAACGGTGGCTCAGTTGTTAAGCGTCTGCCTTCGGCTCAGGTCATGATCCCAGGCTCCTGGGATCGAGCCCCGCATCGGGCTCCCTGCTCCGTGGGAAGCCTGCCTCTCCCTCTCCCACTCCCCCTGCTTGTGTTCCCTCTCTCGCTGTGTCTCTGTCAAATAAATAAAATCTTTAAAAAATAAAATAAAATTAAGAATCCTGGATTAGTTGCCAACATTACAAAAATTAGATTTACGTTATAAAAATCCAGATTTCCAAATACTCTTAAAACACTGGGATTCAAAGGGTGCCTGGGTGGCTCAGTTGGTTGAGTGTCCCTCTCTTGGTTTCAGCTCAGGTCATGATCTCGGGGCCCCGCGTCGGGTTCTATCAGCTTGAAGTATGCTTGAGATTCTCTCTCTCCCTCTGCCTCTCCCCTCACTTGCTCGCTCTTTCTCTGTCTCTAAAATAAAATCTTAAAAAAAAACACTGGAATTCAAGTTAACAATCCTGTGGTCTGCGGAAATAGCTATTTCTGCCCACAACAAGATACATCTGCTCCACATTGTCACTTTACTTACTACCTGCAGAGCCCCTGTAGGCAGTGGAATGTGGGGCCCTGGCAGATGAGCTGTGGCTCAGCTATGTAATGAAATGTCTATAATGAGGTAAAAAACAATATAGTAGATACACATGTGAAAAGATCACCAAGACTGAAAAAGAAAAAAACAAAAAAGGAAGATGGAGGACCACTATGTATGATGCCATTTCTGCAAACAACAACAAATTATATATTTGTATATATACACTAGAATGTAAACTATAAAGTTCAGGAATTTTTCTGTTTTATTGCTGTATTCCCCGTGCCTAGAATAGTGCCTGGCATACACTGGGTACTCAGTATATATTTGTTGAATATTTATGAATAAATGTATAAAAGAATTTTGGAAGGACACATAGTAAATAAGTGATTAATTTTGTCAAGGGACTGGGATTTGGGGATGGTGTCCAAGGAACTGTTTTGTATAATTTGATTTTTTTTTTTTTTTTTACAAGAACATAGTGTTGTAGTACTTGTGTACATTTAAAAACAATTAGACAACCCAGCACAAAATGCCATAGGTGATCAAACCCAGATTCAAAGTTAAGTCTCAACTGAAACCATCCGGAGAAAAATGAATGGGGATAAAAATAAAGTTCTGCATTTATGAGCCAAAAAAAAGTAACCCAAAATACTTAACCACCAGCTCAGAATTAATCAGCAGGGTGATGAGTCAGCTGGAGACACTGATGTGATCCAGCCCACTCTGGATGTGGGATGAGGTTCCATCCATAACCACAGTCCTCCCTGGCGTCCTCACAGCTTCTGATTTCAGGCTTTTGTTTTTTCAATTCTGTGTCCACGAGTTCATGAAGGCTTCGCACACCATGTACCAGAAGGCGCCCAGCTTGTAAGTTTCTTAAAAAGGAAAAAGAGAAGGAATCAAGAAGCTGGGGTAGGTCGCAAAGACAAAAAAAGAGAAGAGCTTGAAAGCCAGTTTTGGAGATCAGACTGTCCCCCTCAAAGGGAAGACAAGCCTGATAGATTTTCAGAGGCATCAAGAATAGACTGGTCTCCGCGGATTCAGAGGTGTTCGGAGCAAAGGAACACCCCACAGGGGACTTCTCAATGCTATGTTTGGAAGCAGCTCTTCTCACCCCAGGTTCAACTATCATTAAACAGCCTTCCTTCTTATCCTCCAGGTTTGGAGTCAAGCAATTGTCACTGTCCCCAGGGGCGGGATGTTCAGAGCTGTTCCGAGACAGCAGGAGCAAAGACGCTGGGACGGGTCGGACGGATCCCAACTGTGTGGTTAGCAGAGAGCAAAGCAAGTCCTGCCCATCGCGAAGACTCAGTATAGGAGCCCCAAGTGTCCCGCCATGGGCCAGCCGGGCTCCCCGCTTGGCTCGGCCCGCTTTACAACGCCCGCACTGACTTAGGACGGTCTTTTTGTAAGATTTTCCGGCAACCGTGCTGCAAGGCTCGATTTTCGTTCCCCAGACCCGACCACCCCTCTGAAGCGGCCAAGGCGCGGAGCCAGAGACACCAGCAGAGCGCGCCCACCAGCCGCGAGCCCCGCCCCCGGCTGCCGCCCGCCCTTCCGCCCTTCCGCCCGCCCTTTCCGCCGGAAGCCGGCCTGGCTGCCAGCGTCGCGTGCTATCGTCACAGGCCCGCCGGAAGTCTAAAGAAGCGCCCCGAAGGCGCCGCCTCGGAGCGGCCGGCGCTTGGCCGTCCCGGCGGTAAGGCCGCCTCCGAGGGTTTTTTTTTTGGCACCCACTGGTCCAGGGGCGTCTGTCTTCTTGTCTGAGCCGCCCTTCCACCTTGCGTGTGTGTGTGGGGGGGGGGTGGCGTCGCAGCCCCACCTCCACCCCGCCGGGTGCTCAGGCACCCACCGTATCCCCTCTGCGCCTTCTGCGCCCCGTCCCCCACCCAGGGTCCCGGCCCCCGGGGAAAGCTCCGGCGAGGCCCATCCGCCGGGACCCTCAGATGGTGTGGCCTCGGATAAGCCTTTCTGTCTGGTGGCCAGCGTGGGCACCTCAGGGATTAGTGATAGGAACTGGGACCCCAGGCTCCTGGCTTAATCTTCCCCGTTAGCTTTTCCTCCCGAAATCCTATAACCCCGTCCACCCCGCGGGATCTCAGCGTCCCCCAACTTTCAAATTATTTTTCACAATTTATACCGCCCCTGACTCCCACCCTGTTTTATTGTGTGAGTGTTTTATCGATGTCTCTGCAGCCAGGTCCAGCCTTCTAGAAGAACCATGCCTCCTGCAGCTTTGGGAGGCACCCGATGTGCCAGGCACACGCCGCTGCACGGGAGGAGATGCCGTTTGAATTCTCCGTGAATGTTGGGAGGAGGAATGCCCGAGCTGCCGGTAGAAAAGTATCCAAACGAGAAATACGTGGGCTGGGGACCCTGAATCACCTCGTGAGAATTGCTGCTCTTTGTTTCCTCTGTCTTATCTCGTGACTAGTTTGTAGTTTGGTTATCTCAGTTGGAAGTCCGGCCCGGAACCCTATCTGCCAAGGCCAGAAGTAACCGTTTCCAGTTAATACAGACCTGTGTGTTGACTCTGCTCCCCGTGGGTGATCCACGATTGTTGTGGGAGTGAGTCCCTCCCCCCCCCCCGCCCCCCCACTGCCTCTGGGGGATGCTTGTTCCAGTAGCATTGTCAGCAGATTCTTTTGGGTACATTCTGTATCAGTATCTACCGGGGTTTATATTCAAGTAAGTACAAAGATGATTTGTTGCTGGTGGGAGGGAAGATGTATGCATTTTGCGTATTTTCCGTTTTAAATTTTTGGAATTTGCAGGCAGGAGATGCCCTAAATAAATCACAGGGGTTTGATTAGGAAGCTCTTGAGGGAGAGAGAACTCAGGACCATCTGGGAGGCCTCAGCGCAAAGCAGTGTGTGCATAAGGGCTGATGAATTCTGTTTGGGGAGCTGTTTACGGAGTTGATGTCTGAGAATACGCACCATGGAACACATCCCTCAGTAGTAGTCGTCACACTCTTTCTGTTTCTTTGTAGCACCAGGATGGACTTCTTGGTTCTCTTCTTGTTCTACCTGGCTTTGGTGCTCATTGGTGTTGTTATGATATGCATCTGCTCAAAAACCCATTACCTGAAAGGCCTGGTCAGAGGGGGAGCACAGGTAATGATGCTTAGAGACCACTGGATTTTGACTACCACCAGTCTAAAAGGCTCATCAGTTCCCTGGCGGAACAAAAAAGAGATGCCGTTTTTATTATTTGTTCACTTCTTTCGTTTATGGTAGTTATGGTACATTCAGAAGTCTCTGTTTTTTGTTAATGTTGAAAGTAATGTTGTGATTTGCTTTGAGAGAAGATAACATTCTCAAGGTTGGCTATTTTTTCTTTGAATTTGATGCCTGTACTTGGGCCTGGATGAGAATATTTCACAGAAATATTTAAAGAGTGGCAATATTACATGCATTTCTATAAAAAGAGATATATCCTGATACCTCAATGTCTGCCTGGAGGGGCCTGATGGGTGGAACGGGGGGCTGTGTGACTAGGGAGCTGAGCATCAGGCTGCCCACACTCCTTCAGGGGTCAAAGTGAGCAGAATTGGGGTCAGCAGCCTTTGGGAAGGGGTGGACTTGGGAGTGACCTGGGCTAATGCCCAGTGATTGCAGATGGACTCTGGAACCTAGGATTGAACCCAAGGCAGGGAAAGGAGTGGAGTTCACATTAACATTACCTAATCCAGCCCCTCTGCTCTCCTCCCTTTCCCTGAAGACTCTGACATGGTGCTTTCTTTGCAGCTAGGGTGGAAAGGGAGGAGCTGGTATCAAAGGAAGACTAGCTGAGGGAAACCCTGCATTTTATTCTCTTAAATCTCTTCTCTGCCCGTATGCAGAAACACAAATCCCCAGGATCGCCAGCTAAAGTGAAGCATCTAATTTGTTTGGGAGTGGGGGGAATGAGAAATGACATTGAATCCTTCTCTTTTGTTTTAGATAATTTCCTATATAATTCCAGAATGCCTTCAGAGAGCAGTGCTAAAATTGCTTCATTATCTCTTCCATACACGGTATTTATATTTCAGAGTTTAAATACTATCTTCTTTTCGGGGCGTCTGGGGTGGCTCAGTCGGTTAAGTGACCAAACTCTTGGTTTCGGCTCAGGTTGTGATCTCAGGGTCATGAGATTGACTCCCAAGTCGGGCTCCTTGCCGGGCATGGGGCCTGCTTAAGATTCTCTCTCTCCCTCTTTTTCGCCCCTTCCCCTGCTCGTGCACTCTCTCTCTCCGCCCCCCTCTCTCAATAAATAAATAAAATCTTTAAAAAAATAATAAAAATATAAATATTATCTTCTGGTTTTTTTTTTTTTTAAAGATTTTATTTATTTATTTGACAGAGAGAGACACAGTGAGAGAGGGAACACAAGCAGGGGGAGTGGGAGAGGGAGAAGCAGGCTCCCCGCAGAGCAGGGAGCCCGATGCGGGACTCGATCCCAGGACCCTGGGATCATGACCTGAGCCGAAGGCAGTCGCTTAACCAACTGAGCCACCCAGGCGCCCTTCTTTTCTGTTTTGATTATTAATTGTTGCTGTCCCCTAGCTTCAGGGTGCTCCTTGTTGGTTTCCAGCCATAGTTCGGGGAAGGAGGCTGGAAAGGATCAAGAGTCCTGGGTTCAGGACCTCTGCTCATAAATAATCTGCCTTTTATTTCTGGAGTTTTCACAGAAATATTTAAAGAGTGGCAATATTACATGCATTTCTATAAAAAGAGATATATCCTGATACCTCAATCCCCAAAAAAGATAATAGGGGCACCTGGGTGGCTCATTCGGTTGAGCCATTCAGCTCTTGATTTCGGTTCAGGTCATGATCTTGGGGTTGTGGGATTGAACCCCACTTTGAGCTCCTGGCTCAGCGTGGAGTCTGCTTGAGATTCTCTCTCTCCCTCTACCCCTCCCCCTGCTCTTACGCGCTTGTGCTCTCTCTCGGAATAATTAAAATCCTAAAAAATAAAGTTAATAATAATAGATAATATCTATTGAGTACTGAGTATTTCGAGGCACTGTGAGAACTGTCTCATATTGTCTCTTACGTAATTCTTGCTATTATCTCAAGCCCAAAGGAAGTGGTTGGCCCTGGGTTAACTTTAGTATGACATGATTTCTTCTTAGAGAAGGCCTTGTGAACAAGCCACGTGCCTTTTTCCTTTCAGAAACCACACCTTCATTCTCCTGCATCTCATCTTGCAAGGGATGGTTTACAGTGAATACACCTGGGAAATATTTGACTACTGTCAAGAGCTGGAGTTCTCCTTGCATTACCTTCTTCTGCCCTATCTGCTGCTGATTGTAAACCTCGTGTTTTTCATTCTCAGCTGTGTGAGCAACCCTGGTAAGTTGAGGCTCTTAGTATGGAGACTGGCAACAACTCAACTGTCCGTCTTACAGTGTTACAGACTAGTGATCCCCCTGGGGACTTTGTGAAAGATGTGATATGCGGTGTTACCATCTTCTCATTGTGATTGTCTTCTAATTTTATTTTTTTCTTCTTTGACCCATGGCTTATTTAAAACTGCTTAAAATTTTCTATATACTTTTTTAGTTTATTTTTTGATGCGTTCACTAATTGTGTTATATAGAGAGTTTGTGGTCTCTATGGCACTGTTTCTTTCAAAAATTTTATTGATATTTGCATCATGCCCGGTTATGTGTTGTTTTTTAAGTGATCTGTGTGGGCTTGGAAGTATATATTTTTTAGTTCTTGGGTGTAGACAGCATGTGAGTCCATTAAATTAAGTTTGTTAATTATGTTCAAATCTTTTATATTCACCCTAATTTTTTTGTTTACAATAACTGAGAGAGGTATGTTATCTCATTCTGATGATAGATTTGAGGTTTCTCCTTATAGTCAGTTTTGGCTTTACTTATTTTGAAGCTATTTTATATGTGTATGTATGTGTAGGTGTATATAATAGTTATGTATATATTTGTATTATATGCATTCAAGTTTAGAATTGGTATTCTCTTTTCCTTGAATCTTTTTCAAAATATAATGAGCCTCTTTGTCACTAGTAATGCTCTTTGCTCTCAATTCTCTTTTGTCTGATGTTAATATTATTACACTTTTTTTTTTAAGAGGGAGAGAGGGTTGGGGAAGAAGTGGAAAGGGTGAGGGAGAGGGAGAGAGAGGATCTTAAGCAGGTTCAGTGCCCGGCACAGAGCTGAACGCAAGGCTCGATCTCACAGCCCTGAGACCATGACCTGAGCTGGTATCAGGAGTCGGATGCTTAACCGACTGAGCCACCCAGGTGCCCGTTACCCTTTTTTTGATTCATGTTTGCTTGGTATTTTTTTTCCGTGCCTTTACTTTTAAGCTTTTCTATCCTTGAAGCACCAGCTGCCCATCAACTGACGAATGGGTGAATGTGATGTGCCTCTTCAACGGAACAGTATTTGGCAACAGGAAGGAACGAAGGCGTGATATGGGCTAGAACAGAGAGGAACCCTGAAAAACTATGCTAAGTGAAAGAAGGCAGATACAAAAGACCACAAGTTGTATGATTCCATTTATAAGAAATATCCAAACAAGGCACATGCATGGAGACAGAAAATAGATTAATGATTGCCAAGGGCTGGGATTCGAGAGAAATGGGGGGTGACTGCTAAGGGTTTCTTTCTGAAGTGATAAAAATGTTCTAAAATTGATTGTAGTGATGGTTGCCTAACTCTGTGAATGTACTAAAAACTATTGAATTGTGCACTTTAAATGGGTGAATTGGGCTTATGAATTGTATCTCAGTAAAGCTGTTTATTTTTAAATGAGTTGTTTAGAATATTAAACATGGCAAGTTTTAGTTGCACTTTTTCAGGACAGATTTTGTGAACGGTCAGTCCACCGGATTGCTTGAACCGACATTTGTCCTTATGTTTTTCAGGTACCATAACAAAAGCAAACGAGTTATTGTTTCTTCAAGTTTATGAATTCGATGAAGTGATGTTCTCAAAGAATATGAAGTGCTCGACTTGCAATTTAAGGAAACCGGCGCGATCCAAGCACTGCAGTAAGTTTGGCTTTGGTGCCTCCAGCTCTGTCCTTGTATGGCAGACATGTGGGCCTTGTAGTAAGGGAATGTTACAGAAATCCAGAAGCAGGGTCATTTGTCTCCCAGACAGGGGGCAGCCACTGCTCGTAGAGGCCAGAGAGCTCTTTTTTT
This sequence comes from Mirounga angustirostris, assembly GCF_029215605.1. NCBI lineage: Eukaryota > Metazoa > Chordata > Mammalia > Carnivora > Phocidae > Mirounga > Mirounga angustirostris. The sequence continues at coordinate 175,817,281 of NW_026991713.1, forward strand.
TTTTTTTTTTTTTTTTATTAGAGAGAGAGAGAAGGAGTTGGGGGGAGGGGCAGAGGGAGAGGGTGAAGCCGACTTCCCGCTGAGCAGGAAGCCCAACGCAGGACCCTGAGATCATGACCTGAGCCGAAGGCAGACGCTTAACCGACTGAACCACCCAGGCGGCCCTGGAGGTGAGGCTCTTAATGTTCTTGTATAGTGGGCAACTCAGCCCTGGGCATAACAGCCCTTCCTTTGCCACGTGGCAGGCCATGTTGCCCAACAGGAATTTCTGTGGGCTGTTGTGTTTGCAGATTTCAGTCATGGCAGAGCCTACTCTTGTGGGGAATAACCAAGATTCTAGACGAGTGCTGTCCAACAAAAATATAATGTGAGCCACATATGTGATTTAAATTTTCTAGTAGCCACATTACAAAAGTAAAATGAAGGAACATTAAATTTAATGATATATTTTATTTAACCTAACATATCTAAAAGATTTTAATGTGTAGTCAATATAAAAAATCATTCATGGGTAGTTTATATTCTCTTTTTCTTACTAAGTCTTTGAAATCTGGGATATATTTTCCATTTACAGCACATCTCAGTTGAGACACTAAATTTTCCCTGGAAATACTTGATCTATATTTAGATTTCACAAAACTTGCAGTTGGAAGAGCAGATTCACATACCCAGGTTATTCCAGAAATTCTTAAACGTTTTTTAATAACTGAACCAGTACCAAAAATCATTGTCCTTTAATGCCCACATATGGTTCACCTTTATCAGAAGAATTGATTTGACTTTAAAGCATCAGTTTTAAAATTATGTCTGTTCAAGTATTGCTCACAATCGAACTTAAAGGAGCATTGCATAAATCGAAAAGCTACCCTGGTTTTATCGATATCAGAGTATTCTTTCAAATTTTTCTCGCAGCCACATTTCAAGGGCTTAATACCCACCTGTGGCTCGTGGCCACTTGTACTGGACCCTGCAGTTGTATGGCTCGGTGATAGCAGCTGCCATTTCTTTCAGCTCGTGCTGCCGAGAGTTTGTGAAAATCCCCACAGATGTGCTTGGTCTCATTCTTCCATCAAGGACTAAGTCAGGCTTGCGGCTTTCCCCTTTCCGTGCAGGTGTGTGTAACAGGTGTGTGCACCGCTTTGACCATCACTGTGTTTGGGTGAACAACTGTATCGGGGCCTGGAACGCCAGGTACTTCCTCCTCTACCTCTTGACATTGACGGCCTCCGCTGCCACCATGGCCGTCGTGAGCTCTGTGTTTTTGGTCCAGTTGGTGGTGGTGTCCGACTTGTATCTGGAGACTTACGTTGATGACCTTGGACACTTCCAGGTTATTGACATTGTCTTTCTTATTCAGGTAATTAACATTCAGGTAATTACGTTGTAGGGTGTATGTTTCTGACTTCAGGTTTCAAAATTGGAAGGACATTTTCCTAGTCAAAAGATGAAGCTGTTCCTTTTTCAAAAATTAACATATAATTTTTAAATTTTTAATTATTTAAGGTTTTATTTATTTGAGAGAAAGAGAGCGTGCGCATGCACACGAGCCAACCAGGCACCCCTATATATAATTTTTTTAGTTGATGTATAATACATATACCATAAAACTCATCCTTTTTAAGTTTATTTATTTATTGTTTTAGTAATCTTTGTACTCAGCATGGGACTTAAACTCATGACCCCAAGATCAAGAGTCACATGCTCTTCCTGCTAAGCCAACCAGGCGCCCCTAAAATTCATCCTTTTAAAGTGTACAGTCTAGTGTTTCAGAGTTGTTTAACCTCCACCACCATCTAATTTCAGAACACTTCATCACCCCCAAAATAAACTCTTGTCTATCAGCAGTCATTCCCCATTCCTGTCTTTCCTGGCAACCACTAATCTGCCTTCTGTCTTTTATTTTGCCTTTTCTGGGCATTTCACATAAATGGAATTGTACAATCTGTGGCCTTTTGGACTGCCTTCTTTTTCTTAGCATAATGTGTTCAAGGTTCGTCCATATGTGTTATATGTAAGAACCCATTGCCTAATACAAAGGTCATGAAGATTTACACTTATATATTCTTCTGAGTGTTTCTATAGATTTAGCTCTTACATTTAGGTCTTTGATCCCTTTTGAGTCAATTTTTGTATGTGCTGTAGGGTTGGGCTCTAACTTGATACTTTTAGTATGTGGCTATCCAGATATCCCAGCATCTTTTGTTGAAAAGACCCTTCTTTGCTCATGGAATTGTTTTGGCACCTTGCCAAAATTAATTTACAATAATGTAGAGTTCTTCTAAAAATTCATTTGATGACTAAAAGATTTCTACTGCATTTATGGGAAGTAGCTTATGAGCAGTCACTATTTTAGGTAACTGCTTACTTCTTGAGTGGTTTTTTCTTTTGGTTTCAAAGAAAATAAAATGCCATGAACAAGTGGGATGTAGTCCATAAATGCAGGGTTGGTTCAATATTAGGAAATTGGTTAATATTTTATACAACATTATTAAATAGAACATGACATGATTATTTTTCTAGATGTTGAAAAATGTTTCACAGAATTCAAGATCCATTCTAATAAAAGCACTCAGAAAATAGGAATGGAAGGACACTGTCTTAATATGATAAAATACACAGTCTTAAAGCCAGTATTTTTTTTTTAATTTATTTTGAAATAATCGCAGTTTTACAGGAGATTACAAAGAAACACACAGGAAGCCTATGTGCTCTTAAGTGCCTCCCCCTTCCAGCATCCCCATACTATCACAGCTCATGGCCAAAACCAAGCAATTGACATTGGCACAATCCCCAGAGCCAGTTCAGATTTCACCAGTTACATATGTGTTTATTTGTGGTGTGTGTGTGTGTGTATAGCTCTGTGCAGTTTGTCACGTGTGCAGCTGGGTACAAGCACCGCTACAGTCAACATGCTCCATTATCCGTTGTCAGAGACTTCCTGGTGTTACCCCTCACGGCCACAGCTTCCTACCCACATCCCTAATGCCTGGCACCCCTGTTCCCTCCTCCACCTCTGTTACTATGTTATTTCATAGTTGTTACGTAAATGGATCATAGGGTATCTTTTTGAGGTTGGTTTCTTCACTAGTGCAATTTCCTTGAGATCCATGTGAGTGGTTGCATGGGTCTAGGGTTCCTTCCTTTTTACTGCTGCATAATATTCCACATTGTTTAACCATTCACCCTTTGAAGGACCCTGCAAAAGGCTGCATTGAACATTCCCATATACAAGTTCCTGTGTGATGATCTTTCTTTACTATGATCATTGGGTTGATAATAAGTCCATTTTAGGTCTTGGAAAGGACCGCCATACTCGTTTTCCAGAGTGCTTGTACCATTCTAGATCCTCACCAGTGATGGGAGAGGTACTGGTTTCTCTGCATCCTTGTCAGCACTTAATGTTACCACTATTTTTCATTTTAGCCATTCTGATAGGTGTGTAGCGATAACCTTGTTGTTTCAACCTTGAGTAGTTTTGCTCTTAAAATTTTTTTCAATTTATGGGGCGCCTGGGTGGCTTAGTTGGTTAAGTATCCAATTCTTGATTTCTGCTCAGGTTGTGATCTCGGGGTTGTGGGACCAAGTCCCATGTTGGGCTCATAAATTGGAGACATCATGTTGCTTTGCCCCTAAATACTTGAACATGCATTTTTTAAAAAATATTTTTATTTTAAGATTTAATTTATTTATCAGAGAGACAGAGGCAGGCAGAGGGAGAAGCAGGCTCCTTGCTGAGCAAGGAACCCGATGTGGGACTCGATACCAGGACCCTGGGATCATGACCTGAGCCGAAGGCAGACGCTTAACCGACTGAGCCACCCAGGCGTCCCTTGAACATGCATTTTTAAAGAATGTCAACCTTCTCCTACATAACTGCAATTATGTTATCTCACCTAAGAAAAGTAATAATAAATCTATGTAATAAACATAAGATATGTAATAAATGCATAATAAATCATCTAGTCCATATTCAAATTTCCCCAGTTTCTTTTTTTTTTTTTCATTTTTTTCAAATGTGTCTTTTATAGCTTTTTTACCTCCTTGAACCAGAATCCACTTCATTGTTAGGCATTGCATTTGAATGTTGTCTTTTTAGTCTCTCTGTCGAAAATAATGCCCCCACTTATTTTCATGAAATTGACATTTAGTAGTTTAGTTGTCTTTTAGAATGTCCCTTGTTCTAAGTTTGCCTTTTTCCTACTTCTGTCAACTGATTTTCCTCTATTCCTTCATATTACTGTGAATTGGAAGTTAGTTCTAGAGCCCTGATTAGATTCAGGTTAACTATTTTTGTCAAGAATGCTTCCTGGGTAGGGATGTGTATTTCATGTTGCTTCCCATCATGTAGAACATAGGACCAGTGATACCCAGCTCTCTCCATGGGTAAAGTGCATTTTCCCCTTTGCAGTGTATATGGTTTTGTTTTTGTACTTAGGACTTTCTGTAGGATAGATTCCAAAAAAATATGTACTGGATCAGAGATTATTGACATTATTGCTTTTATTAGAATGGATCTTGAATTCTGTGAAACATTTTTCAACATCTAGAAAAATAATCATATCATGTTCTATTTAATAATGTTGTATAAAATATTAATCAATTTCCTAATATTGAACCAACCTTGCATTTATGGACTACATCCCACTTGTTCATGACATTTTATTTTCTTTGAAACCAAAAGAAAACACCACTCAAGAAGAAGCAACGGATAATGGAGCATGTTGATTTTAATATATATTGTCAGATTGCTTTTTAAAACTTTGTGCCTAGAGTGATTTGTCAGTGTTCCATTTTGCGTCAGAGCAGACATTGAGGATGCCCAGTGGCAGCAGGTGCTTCTAGTTTGGTAGGAAAATATGGTGTATCCTTTTTAAAAATTGTATTTCTTTCATTACTTTCTATTACTTTTCTTGTCAGTCATTTGTAGATCTTTTATGAATTATGTCCTTTAACTGTTTACCTGTTTGATACTAGAATTACTTTTGGTTTGAGATCATATAATAATGATAGTTCATTCTTATATTTGTTTTTTATTTGTGTATCTTTTTTGTATAAAAAAATTTAGACATTCTTTCTCATCAGATATCTCTTCTCTTTGTAACTTCAGTTAGAAAGTCTCCCCTGTCAAGAGATGCATCTACTTCTCTCTTACTCCTGACTTTCAAAAATAATGAACTCTTGGGGTGCCTGGGTGGCTTAGTCAGTTAAGCATCTGCCTTCAGCTCAGGTCATGATCTCAGGGTCCTGGGATCAAGCCCCACCTTGTCAGGCTCCCTGCTCAGTGGAGAGTCTGCTTCTCCTTCTCCCTGTGCCCCACCCCACTCGTGCTCTCTCTCTCTCTCTCAAGTAAATAAAGTATTTTTAAAAATACTGACCTCTTTCAAAATTCATTTTCTTTACTATAAAAAATAACATAAAAATTCAGGCAGTCCAGAAGTGTTTAAAGTGAAAAGGCGGAGAAGCAGGGCAAGTGGGCATAGGTAGTCAAAGGCACTAACTCATATTTGAAAGATGAGTAAGTCCTGGGGATGTAATGTACAGCCTGAGACTGTAGTTAACAATACTGTGTTCTGTACTTGACAGTTGCTAAGAGAGTGGGTTTTAAAAGTTCTCATCACAAAAAAACACTGTAACTATGTGTGGTGATGGATGTATTAACTAAGCTTGTTGTGATCATTTGCTGTATGTCATGTTGTACACCTTAAACTTTCACAATGTCCTGTCAATTATATCTCAGTAAAGCTGGGGGGAAGAAACATAAAATTTAAAACATCTTTAGAAAAAAATGAAAAGGGGGCGCCTGGGTGGCTCAGTCATCAAGCGTCTGCCCTTGGCTCAGGTCATGATCCTGGAGTCCCGGGATCGAGCCCCGCATCGGGATCCCTGCTAGGTGGGGAGTCTGCTTCTCCCTCTCCCACTCCCCCTGCTTGTGTTCCCTCTCTTGCTGTCTCTCTCTCTCTGTCAAATAAATAAATAAAATCTTAAAAAAACAAAAGAAAAAAACGAGAGGAAAACTGGGAGTTCTCCCCCTCCCCTCCCAACAGCTTCACTCCCCAGAGGCAACTATTTCTGTAGTTTGGTGTGTACATTTCAGGCTTCTTTCCTGTGTGTTTATATAGTCACACACCTTCATGGAGTCTTTTTGTTTTTACACAAATAAGATGCCATTGTGATTCTCGGTTCTTGTCTTTCGCATCCAGCAATATTTTATCAGTGTCTTTCCAAATCAGTACGTAGAAATTGACCTCATTTTTACCGGCTCATTATTCCAGAGTGTGACTATCCCAGGGTTTTACTCTTCCTCATGAATGGACTTTTAACGTGTTTCTTTTAGGAAGAGGGGCTGTTAAAGTCACGACAGTGAATACTCTTGTGCATGCATTTCTGTGGTCGTGTTGTGTTGAGAGAGAGACTGATCTTCTCTGTCCATCTGGACTTTATTTTGATGCATGAACTGAGATCTGTATTTATGTCTTTGTTTTACAAACAGCTAACTAGGAAAGCACCCCTCCTGAGTATCCTTTCCCTTTTCCTTCAATGTACACGTTTCATTTATCTCACTTGAAACTCTTGTACATATTCGGGTTTCCTCCTGGGCTGTTAGTCAGGGCCGTTTATGGTTTTGTTTTGTGTTTAGGCAGTCAGATGTGTATGGAGGTGGGTGAGCTGGGTGGGCAGCTCTTGCGTGTTTGTAGACCAGGCTGCGGCTGGTGGGTGCGACCCTTTCTTGTGGCCCAGCCTGGCTGCCTAACACGCTGTTTTTTCTTTACCCCCAGTACCTGTTCCTGACCTTCCCAAGGATTGTCTTCATGCTGGGCTTTGTCATCATGCTGAGCTTCCTCCTGGGGGGCTACCTGTGCTTTACTTTGTACCTGGCTGCCACCAACCAGACCACTAACGAGTGGTACAGAGGTGACCGGGCCTGGTGTCAGCATTGCCCCCACGTGGCCCGGCCGCCATCGGCAGAGCCCCGGGTCCACCGGAACATTCACTCCCATGGGCTTTGGAGCAACCTCAGGGAGATCTTCCTACCTGCCACTGCACATTATGAGAGAAAGAAGAACTAAGAATGGGAAGTGTTACTGCCACTTAAATATAGTATACGTTTATTTATACATATAGCTACTTTCTAAGCATTGGTGTGGTGTTTTTTGATTTCGGGGGTCTTCTTATCTGGCTTCTGCCTGTTTATAAATCGGCTTTCAGTGGTTAAGGAAGGGGTGCCTGATCCTGCAGCTGCCATGCTGGATCCTGTGGTAGAAATTCCCCTTGCTCAGCCTCTGTTCCCTCAGCCTATTGGAACAGAGTATATCTCAAGTCCTGGTGCCAAGGGGATCAAAGATGACTTCTCAGAGGTTCCCGCTAACCTTGGTCTCCCACTGTAGACTCTTGGCTTCTGACAGGAGGGGCCTTGACTGTGTCCCCTGATGTGCAGGAGAGTCTCAGTGAGGTGGGGTTGTGCCTGGCTGCACCCTCTTTGATGCCCTTTCCATCGCTCTCAGGGTAAGGCCTTGGCTCTTCATCTACTTAATCATGCTCAGCACCCTCACCCGGGCCCTCCTTGTAGCCGGCATGGGCCTTTTACAAGGCCCAGTCTTGTGCTTGTGGTCCTCTGCCTGCCCTGCTCTGGACTCCTGTGACCATGTTCAAGTCTTTCCTGCCCTGTTTTTAAAATGCCAAACTAACACCCGGAGTCCCCATCCTGCCACTGCCCCGTTAATTCAGTGCAAAGAGATGGATGCAGAAGAGCATCATAGAAAGCGGTGAGGGTTTTTAGGAGGGGGCAGTTTTCAGGAACAGGATACCTATGATTCCCATGGCCAGCCGCACTGGAGGGGATCGGGGAATAGGGGGACAAGAACTTGGAGGCCGGGGGTCGGGAGGCATCGTTTGTCAGTGCAGCTCCGAGTTCCAGACTAGATAACATCTTTGACGCGGCCTGCCGGCCTGCCGACCTGCGAGGCCTGAGCCACGGCCCTGCAGCACCACGCCTCTGTTACAGGTGGAGAAGCGCGGTGAAATCTATAGCCTTGGAGCGCCGCGCAAAGGAAGCAAGCGGAGCTTCGCGGCCGGCGCGCGGGCGGCTGGAGCGCACAGCCCAGCGAGCGCTCGGTGGTGGGCGTGGCAGCCCAGCTCGGCCCCAGGTCCCAGGGCGGTCGCGGGGCCCGGGGGCGGGGCCGGGGGCGGGGCGCACCTCTCCTCGCGGCCGGGCCGAGCCGCCAGGTGGCGCGCTCCCGACAGCCGGCCCTCGCCGCGGCCTGCGCTTGGCCCCTGCGGGCCGCCGTCGCCGCGCTCCGCGTTCCGCCGCCGTTCCGGTCCGCGGCGTCGGGCTCCCGCTGCCTTCGGTGGCGCCGCAGTCGCACAGCCGGGCGCCCGCTGGCCGGCGGTGGCGCGGATGGCCCCCTGAGCAGGCCAGAGCGGGAGCGGCGGGCGGGCGGGCGCCGGGGGCGGCGGGCGGAGGCCGGGTCGCGGCCTCTTTGTCTCGGCGGCGGCGGCGGGCGCGCCCGCGGGGCCCGGGGCGGAAGTGCCGACGCGCCCCGAGCGCCCCGGGCCGCAGCGGCCGCACCATGAGCGACATCCGCCACTCGCTGCTGCGCCGCGACGCGCTGAGCGCCGCCAAGGAGGTGCTGTACCACCTGGACATCTACTTCAGCAGCCAGCTGCAGAGCGCGCCGCTGCCCATCGTGGACAAGGGCCCCGTGGAGCTGCTCGAGGAGTTCGTGTTCCAGGTGCCCAAGGAGCGCGGCGCGCAGCCCAAGGTGCGGCGGCGGCCGGGATGCCCGCGTCCGCCAGGAGGAAACTCCCGCTCCTTTTCCGCCCCTCGCGGTGACAGGCGTTGGCCAACCACAGACCCCCTTGCCATCCGCGGCTCGCTTCTCGCCCTTGGCCGCGCTCCTTCGCAGCAGCCCCGGTCCACCTGCTCTGGCCTCCTGAGCATTGCTCAGCTGTGTGCCTGTGCCGGGCGCGCGACAGCCCAGGTCTCGGTGGTGCTGCCGGGAGAGACGTTGAAGGCCCGTAATCGAGTCTCACACCGCAGTAGGCCATCACCCCGAGTGCCCCAGGATGATGTCCAATTCTGATAGTGACATTTCCTGGGATTAACCGAGTTCTTCCGCCTGGGACCCGGGCTTTAGAGGGGTGAACGGTTCCTGGGGAGAAAATAGGGTATTTCCTGTTTTCTTACCGTATGGATTAATGTGCACGTTGAAGCTAAATTTCTTACCGCTTCTCTTGGATTTGTTTTACAGAGGTTGAATTCACTTCAGGAGCTCCAGCTTCTTGAAATCATGTGCAATTATTTCCAGGAGCAAACCAAGGACTCTGTCCGGCAGATTATTTTCTCATCCCTTTTCAGCCCCCAAGGGAACAAGGCTGATGACAGCCGGATGAGCTTGTTGGGAAAACTGGTGTCCATGGCAGTGGCTGTGTGTCGAATCCCAGTGTTGGAGTGTGCAGCCTCCTGGCTCCAGGTACTTCTCTGGGAATAGCCTTCTCCTGAGTCTCCGAAGGGGAGTTTAGCGTCAGGAATTTTCTCGTATTTGGATTTCGGGAGAGGCCTTTTCTGTGTGTTACCTCCTTGATGTCACTACCCTGTATGCTAATACCCTACACCTACGTTTAGATACAGGTAGTACCCATTCCTGACAAAACCGTAGTTTGTAATGGTAAATGAATTTAAGAAAAAAAAAAAAAAGTCTTCATCTCCAGGACAAGCAAAAATCGTTTTCCTTAGTTGAAAATGATAAGGTAGTATTTTGAAAACAGCTATGCGTGATGCAGCCTCAAAGATAGATAGATATAGATATAGATATTTTTTTAAAGATCATATATATATATATTTTTTTTTTTTAAAGATCACTGTAAGTTAAATTATACAGTTAGGTCGGTAAGCATGTCAGTTGTTTTGCATTGTTCCAGGGTGACATTATAAAGATTGTGACTCTTCTAATGGATATGGATGTAAGAGCCTTCTAGAGTGCTTTTAAATATCAAAGAATAGCAGTAGATTTTGTGTCAAATGGTATTTTGAAAGATTCATTTTGTTTTGCTTTTCGGTTACTCAGAGGTTTTAGAAAATTGATAATCCAGTAATTATTAACTCAGAATTCAGATTAACATGATTCTCAACTAAGCTAACAATTTACCACATTCAGTTTCACAAACCTGCTTCATTCTCAAGTACTCGAAGCCTTTGGTGTTGGGTTTGTTTCCCCAATTTATGTAAATGTTTTCCTTGAAATCTGTTTATCCTCAAAATTTGACTAGAAAAAAATATATTACTCTCTCTGGTACTCAGGTAAGTCTCAGTGGAATCTGTACCTTAATTCTCACCAGTCTGATTTCTGGGGCATCTGAATTGATCATGTGTGTTGTATTTAATGTTACAGTTACCACTCTCCTTTGATCACCTAGTGAAGCCAGGCTTAGCATCTTGTAATTCATCACGTAATTTCCCATTTCTCTCTCCTGATGCTGTCGTGCTGGCTTTTTGCAAAGCAAAGGCAGATGTCAGTGACAGGAAAGAGTCTTAGTGGTTTGAGTCAGGATTTGCCACACCGGGGCGAGAGGCTGCAGCTTCCTACTAGGGAAGGCGGGGATGACTGGTTGGAGGTTGTGGGGGCAGATTTCAGCCTGAGGGAACAATCTGGCCTGCTGTCTCCTTGCAGTTCTCCCCAGCCTCCACCCCCCTATAGACCACGTTGGGGCCCTGGAACTGGAGCATCCTGAGCAGCTGTGGAATGTGGCAGTAGCTACAGATTGGCCTCTGAGTGGGAAGGAAAAAGGCAGGGGAGGGTGGTGACGTAGGATTTGAAAGTATTATGGAAACCTGTAAGGGTAGGATCGCGAAGTGAGGAAGCGCTGCTCTAGAATCACAGGAGTGCTCACAAACTCTCCGCAAGCTCTTTAAAGTGGTACCAGCTGCTCATTTCTGCCTTTGGAGTCTCACCTGGAGGGTCACAAAAGTTGTCATTTCGTCGCCTGAAGTCAGAAGTTACCTTTCCTAAGTGAACTTCAGAGCAAGAGTCAGCAGGCCTTTTTTGTGCAGGGCAAGACAGTAAATGCTTTAGGTTCTGCAGATCATATAGTCCATCACAAGCATTCACCTCTGCCCTTGCAGTGTAGGGAGCAGCCTTACACAGTAAGCAAAGGGCTGAGCAGATGCATGTATCAGTAGAAGTTTATTTGCAAAGAGCAGGTGGCAGGATGGATTGGGCCTGTGGGCTTTAGTTTGTCCCGGCCCGGCTTCAGACTGAGCTCCGAACATCTTTTTCCCCTCTTGGGAGCGGTGCTGCGAGCTCGATGGTCTCCACCATGCATACGTCGTTGTCACCCGCTAGCTCACGACACCTGTAGTTACATGGACTGTGGCTTCTTTCCAGCGGACGCCTGTGGTCTACTGCGTGAGGTTAGCCAGGGCCCTCGTGGATGACTACTGCTGTCTGGTGCCAGGATCCGTGCAGACGCTGAAGCAGATACTCAGTGCCAGCCCTCGATTCTGCTGCCAGCTCATCACCTCCGTCACCGCGCTGTATGACCTATCCTCAGGTAAACTCCAGACGGGCCGTTAAAGCAGCTCAGGCGACTGCCACTTTTATTTCCACTGAACACCCAGGCGAAATGCCCAGGGGTCGCTTTGGCCTTTTTTTTTCTTTCTCTGAAATGTGTGTTTTCTTTTAGGCTGAAAGTGAAAGGAAGGGACCACCTGGACTTCTGGAATTTGCCAGCAGGGGAGCTTTCCTTGGTGCCTCCCACTTGCCTCGCTCAGGGATGGTCCGAGTGGCAGGCAGCCTGAAAGTGCTGGCATCTGATGTCTGGGGAAGATGTGGTTTCTCCCCAGACGTGACTTGCTTTTTTCATCCCTCATTTTTTATTTTGGAAAATAGCAAAACTTCAGGAAGGTTTGAGACTGTTATAAGTTGGGAGACTCTCACCTAGATTCACCCCCTGTTAACACTTGCCATGTTCTCTGACTTTCTTCCTTTTCCCCTCTCACACACACACTCCAAAGTATTTGGTTTTCCTGAACTTTTGAGAGTTTGTTACCAGCATCATGTACCAAGTCCTTAAGCGTGTATCTCTCCCCCAAGAAAAAGCTTTCCTTTACATAGCCCATGGTACCATTATCACGCCTAAGAAATTAAATATCGAGGGAATTCTGTTATTTCTTATATAGCCTATGTTCATATTTCCTTAACTGTCTCAGTAATATCTTTTATAGCCTTTTCCCTCCCCCCGCTTTGAAGGGTCAGGAGAGTTCAGGATCCCATTGGGGATTCTACATTATACATAGTTGTCATGTCACTTTGGTCTTTTTAAATTTTGAACAGATGAAGCATTTAAAAAAAATATCTCTTAGGACATTGATGTTTTTTGAAGAGCTTGGGCCCGTTGTTTTGCAGAATGTCCCTCAATTTAGATTTATCTGATTGTTTCCTTGTTCAAGATTCAAGTTAAACATTTTTGGCAACAATGCTGCCTAGGCGGTGATGTGTCCTGGGCACATTGCGCCAGGAGGCATGCATGTCGCTTCTATCGTGGTGACGCTTTTGAGGCTTCTTCGGAAGATGCCAGGCGAAGTCCTCGGGGCAGCCAATAGATGGCATTTGACTTCAAGTGGGAGAAGCCCCTGTCCCCTGTCCAGCATCAGAGCCCTCTGGTCAGATCATTTTATGAAGGCTCCGAATAAAGAAAACCAATACAGGTTGACCAGCTCTGGTTGAATTAGAGCAGGAGTCTCAGACCCACGCTCACTAGGCTCTGTTGCCTGTTTGCCTCCCACAGGGGTGGGTTCCAAGGAACATGGATTGATAAACCACACTTTGTGGAACATAGCGTCCTTTCACGTCTGTGTCCTTGTGTGAGCCCCGCAGCCCGTGCGGCCCCTGGGCAGGGGCCCTGGTCCTGGATTTCCACATGGGGAAGTTTCGGGCCTCACCGTGGTGAGCACTTTTTCTGCAGAGCTGGACTCCAAGCCTGCTCTTCTGTTTCAGGTTCCTCCTCCTTTGCCCTCAGCTCTTGCCGCTCAGAGGGCTGACAGATGGTCTCTTATTCTGCTCTGATAGCTAAACCAGCAGCTGGAGAGCCTTCAGCAACATTTCCATTTGTGTTCGGTCCAGCGGCACCGGGATTATATTTGATTCTCCTTTTATTTGTACCTTTTTTCCCCTGCCGTCCAGTTTTCCAGTTCTGTTAGGAAAGTCTACGTGGACAGAGCGTGAACACTGAAGTGCCTATCATAGGCGCATGTACTTTCAAACCATTTCTGTCCCGGCAGTGTGCCCCTGGGCTGGGAGGCAGGTGTTGTGAGTGGTGGGTGCCCTGCTGCTAGAGTAGGCTGTTCCCTGGTGCTCTCCTGCAAAGGCTTCCTCAGAGCTGTTCCTAGCTGGGGACAGGAGTCAGGCCTTCTGTTTTCCCATAGGAAAGGTTTCATTAAACCCATTGTACAGTATCAGGTGGCTTTTCCAAGCCATCAGTTATTCCAGACCAACAAGGACGGCAATTCCCTGGGACAGATTAAACAGTGTGCGAAAGGCAGTAACGTTCAGAGCATACCGCCAGCATTCTAGAATGGATGTGAGCCGTGGTGTTTTTCTCTTAAGGCACTTTGCCCGTCTGACGTGTTGGTGACTGTTTTACAACCACTTTATGGAGGTATGATTGATGTACCAAAAGCTGTGCATCTTTAACATATCCAGCTTGGTCAGTTTGGAGATGGGGAGGTCAGTGGGCGCCTGGTGGTAGCCCTGGAGGCGGAGCTGGCGTCCACAGTCAGGATGGTGACTGATCTCTTGGTGACAGCATTCCTGGGGAGTCTGTGCCTCCAAAGTCACAAGACGGAAGCAGCTCACCTCAGGAGACAGAACCTTCTCTTGCCCAAATGGTGCAGAGAACTTGGGTCTTGGAGTAGGAAGGTCGTGGAGGTGATTCGCTCAAGCACACGCGCTCCCTGTACACCGGGCCCATGCGGCTTTCCAGCTCTTGGAGACACCTCTGCCCAGATGTGTGTGTGTGGAGGGGGACGGCTGAGAGGGCGGTGTTCTGGACGTGCGGGTGTGAGACTGGCATTCCTCAGACAGAAACCCCTCAGGGGGCTCGAGGGGCCAGACGTGGGGTCCCCCACCGTGTATTTTGCCAAGTGAAGATCATGGACGACAGCAGCTACCTACCGTTGTCCTCGTTTACAACAGAAGGGCAGGGCGCAGTCGAACACCCGGTCAGTAGGTAGGCACGATCTCAGGGAAGAAGGGCCATGTCTCTGGAGAAAGAGGAGCCTCCACCCACACATGTCTCACTCACCCCACACTCCTGTCTCGTGATGGCTCTGGCTTCAGCATCCCGGAAGGGGTCCCTTTATCCTTAGCTCTCTGTGAGCTGAGGGCTGCACAGCCCCAGGGACAGGAGGCCGGGGACCCACTCCCACGCTCGTAGACAACTTCAGGGCGTTGTGTGCCAGTTCCGGGGGGCAGTGCAGCCGAGTGCTTCAGAGCCAGGCCCTCTGGGGCCACATGTGGGCCCACCACACACTTTTCATGAGTCCTGGGGACGTGACTTAATATCACCCTGTGCCTCCTCCTTCCGATAACAGGTGGGTTGTTGGAGGAGTGAGTTGATCTGTGTAAAGGATTTAGACCAGAGCCTGGCACGTAGTAAACCTGAGATAAACGTCAACATTTGTTTTTATTGTTCTCTGTCCAGGCCGTAGAATGTGCCAGGTCTCCAGGGTCACAGGAGGTCAGGCTTAGACAAAGATTCCAGATCTGGGGCTGAGATGGCTCTTGGCAGCCGACTGACCATTGACAGCACCTGAGCTGCTCTGTGAAGGCCACAGTAGCTGTCATTGGGCCACAGAGGGAACACCACCAGAGGGACAGACCCTACTCTCTGGGAGAGTCTGAGGTGTGGCAGTTTGGGACATAAAGAGTGTGGGAATTTATTTAAATTGACCCAGGGGACAAACTTCAAGGCGAGGTGGAGTTCTAGGGAATTGTTGATTTAACAAATATGTTTTCGAGGGCGCCTGGGTGGCTCAGTTGATTAAGCGACTGCCTTCGGCTCAGGTCATGATCCTGGAGTCCCGGGATCGAGTCCCGCACTGGGCTCCCTGCTCAGCGGGGAGTCTGCTTCTCCCTCTGACCCTCCCCCCTCTCATGTGCTCGCTGTCTCTCATTCTCTCTCTCTCAAATAAATAAATAAAAAATCTTAAAAAAAAAAATGTTTTCGAACCCTACCGTGGCCAAACAGTCCTGGCTCTGGGGAGAATCACTGACTAAGACAGGAGCCCCAGCCCTGACAGAGGGGATGTTCTCAGAAAGGGGACAGAAAATAGATAAGCAGAGCACGTAGTCTGAATGTCAGGTGCCGAGTACTGTGCCCATAGGGGGGTCCATCTCTCCGCCATCCACTTACGTCACTGGGGCTACAAACAACATCTGACTTAAAGCGTCTTTGTTGGCAGATGACCTCATCCCACCGTTGGACTTGCTTGAAATGATTGTCAGCTGGATTTTTGAGGACCCGAGGTTGATTCTCATCACTTTTTTAAATACTCCGATTGCAACCAATCTCCCAATAGGATTTTTAGAGCTCACCCCGCTCACTGGATTGATCTGCTGGTGTGTGAAGGCCCCTCTGGCTTATAAAAGGAAGAAGAAGCCCTCGCTGTCTAATGGCCACGTCACTACCAAAGTTACAAAGGACTCGGGAGGGATGGACAGAGACTCCCACCTCCTATACTCGAAACTCCACCTCAGCGTCCTGCAGGTCCTCATGATGCTCCAGGTGCACTTAACCGAGAAGAATCTCTATGGGCGCCTGGGCCTCATCCTGTTTGACCACATGGTCCCGCTGGTAGAGGAGATCAACAGGTTGGCAGATGAACTGAACCCCCTCAACGCCTCCCAGGAGATCGAGCTCTCTCTGGACCGGCTGGCGCAGGCCCTGCAGGTGGCCATGGCCTCCGGGGCACTGCTGTGCACGAGAGGTGGGTGACTCCCTGGCCCAGGCCCTCCCGGGGGCGGGGCTGCCGCCACCGCCCGAAGGAAAGCAGGGAGTCCCCGACGAATAGCTGTTCTCTGCTCTTTTACGACCTCTTTCCTCTTAGCACGGGACCAGGGTGAAGTCGCAGAGCGGACCCAGGTAGAGCACCAGCCGTGATGTCTTGCGTCTCCCGGCTGCTTTGCCCGGGACCAGGGACTCTTCACCATCTTTCCTCGTAGAGAATCTTTTTTTTTTCCTGCAGCCCTTTTTTACTGAGGCATAAGTTACACAACACAGTGCACAGGTTCACGTGCTTGAAGCGTTCCCAGCACCTGTTTCCAGGTCCGTGATTCGCCTGCACTTCAGTGCTGGAGGGCTCCCTGTGTCCAGTAACACCTGTGCTGGTTTAGGGACTGTGGGCTTGAAGACGTCGCCTGTGGCCCCAGGCGGTCGTCACTGTGGTGCGTTTCCCACTTAGTGCCTTGGGCAGCTGATCCGCTCAGCGGGAGCCCTGCCCCTGGCCCTTTCCCAGCCATCTGACAAGTGGCCAATAGACCTCCCTCCCTTCCTGAGTCATGTATTCCGTTTGGGGCCTAGTTAAAGCAAGAATCGAAGGAAGAGAGAACGCAGTTTCTAAGTGACGCTAGGAAAATGTAGTTAAGACGCTATCGCCGTCTTGCCGGCATCCTTGAGAAGGACTCAGGGAACGTTTCACCTTGTTGTTTCCAGTCTGTTCCTTACTATGTATCTCCTTGATTTCAGATGACCTGAGAACCTTGTGCTCCAGGCTGCCCCATAATAAGTAAGTGCTCTCAAAGACTTGGGGCTGGGCTGGGCTGGGGGTGGACCCCTTATCCTGGCCTCCTTGGGGAGATTTGGGCTGCAGGGTTTAGAGCTTCTGTATGTAAGGAGCCCCCTCAGGACCTGATCTTAAGTTGGGGATAGGATAGCGTGACCCACATGATCAGAAAGCCCAAGGGGAGAGTAAATCGAAGAGGTGTGGCCATATTGTCTGGGAGTGCAGGGAAGAAACCAGAGTCAGCTCAGAGTCATTTAGTCACTCGCTAAATTAGCACACATGGTTCGGGGTGACTTCTGACGTTCGTGCACACACATTGTGGGTGACAGTGGGGGTGGCGCAGCCCTTTGGGAAATCCTGCCGAGCCGCGGCCCTAGGGCACAGCGTGTGTCCGTCAGGCTTTGCCGATGGGTGTCAGCACTGAGTGGGTTCTGAGCATGATTCTCACTGGTTTTCCATGATGCTTGGGCAGTCGCTTCTCCTGTCTCTGAGCCTCGGTTTCCTCCCTGGTACAGCTGGGGGGATTATTTGTCCGTGTCACAGGGTCGTAGTGAGGATTAAATGAGGTCCTGGTCCCTGGCACGCGGGACTCTGAGCGTAAATGGTGCTTATTGTCATCATTTGGGAGAAGCAGTGCGAACAGTGGTGAAGGGCAGGGCTGTGTGGTCACACGGCTCCTGGGGAAAGGTCCGGGCTGGCTGCTTGCTCTCTGTATGACCCTGGGCACGTTCCTGATCTTCCACTGCCTTGTTTTGTCTGTAAAATCGAGAAAATAATCGTACCTGCCTCACGTCCCCCTGCCTCTCCTGCCCCCACCCCTTACAGGATTTTTGTGAGGACGGGAGTAAAAACACAAAGTGCTTGGAACAGCGTTCTTGTGTTTTTGGTGCATACTTGGTGTGTAGCAAGTATCTAAGAAGTATTAGCTGCTGTTCCGCTTACTATTATTGTCATAACATAGGAATGTCACTTAATCTGATTAATTTCACGGACTCTAAGAAGCAAAAGCTGTGTGTGCGGAAACGTTTCAGGCAAATGTAGTATTATTAGTAGCAAAATACCAGAAGCAACCTCGTGGTCCAGAAGCGTGCGGATACTTAGTAAATTAGGAGTGATACATCAGAAGGACAGAAATTATGTATCCACTCCAAATAGCGACTGTGGCCACTAAGGGAGAAAGTGTAGGTGAGCGCAGAACCCCCTCCTAGTGTGCACAGGGACAGGAAACAGTGGAGTGAAGTTTGTAGGATTTCTAACACTCTCCTTTCTTCTGAGGCTCACATTGGCCTTTATTGGGGACAGAGGGGCTGGGGCTCCAGGGCTGGCGTTGGCAGGCAGTGGGCAGAGGGTGAGCCCACAGCTGCCCAGGGCCTGGCCCGCCGCCTCTGCCAGGGCCGGCGAGTCTGGGCATGTGTGGCAGGCTGATACCGCGCATCACCTGAGGCCAGAGAAGCGGCCGGATGCCGGCCCACGGGCTGACGTGAGAGTAGCTGCAGCCCAAGGACGGTTGGGGATCTTGGCGCCGGGCCCTGCGGCGGGAGGGCAGCTTCGGCGGGTATCTGGGCCGATCCGGAAACCAAATAGGTGGAGTGTGCTGGCTCCTGGTGGAACATAATGGTCCCGCTTGACGTATCCTGTCAGCAGAATGGACAGCTTGTCCAGAGGGCCACCTGCCCCTCAGGAGCCCACACTGTCCCTTTTTTTTTTTCTTTTTTTCCCCCA
The DNA here is from genome assembly GCF_029215605.1 of Mirounga angustirostris. Classification (NCBI taxonomy): domain Eukaryota; kingdom Metazoa; phylum Chordata; class Mammalia; order Carnivora; family Phocidae; genus Mirounga; species Mirounga angustirostris. Next base: position 175,835,780 of record NW_026991713.1, read on the forward strand.
TGGGCTCTAGAAAAATTCCCTGGCATCTCAGGACATAGTTACTAAGTTGGTATTTTTCTGCTCCTTTTGCAATAATCTCTCTGTACCATTTCCCTGTTCTGTGCACAGCTGTTACCTAACATGTAATGTTTCAGAGCAGTATAGGGTCTAAGGCCTTTCTCGTCTTAGCATTACGACCAGGGGTCCGCATTGGAGTCCCAGTGGAACGTCTTCACAGCCTAAGCTGGGCCCTGTCCTCCTGACCTGTGCGTCCTGAAACCCGGCCTCCCAGGGGCAGCCTGGCAGCAATGTGGGGAAAGACCAGACGCGGAGCCACTTGGAAAACTTCTTTGACTTCTGATAGTCTCTTTTCTGTTAATTATCTTTCTGAATAGACTGGAACCTTTTTTTTTTTTTTTTTTAAGATTTTATTTGAGAGTGAGAGAGACAGCGAGGGAGGGAACACAAGCAGGGGGAGTGGGAGAGGGAGAAGCAGGCTTCCTGCGGAGCAGGGAGCCCGATGCGGGGCTTGATCCCAGGACCCTGGGACCATGACCTGAGCCAAAGGCAGACGCTTAACGACTGAGCCACCCAGGTGTCCCTAGACTGGAAACTTCTCGAAACCCCTTTTATCTCTGGCAGGGTATGCAGATTCAGCCAAACTTACATGACTTAAATTTTGCTTCTGTAATACCCTCCTTAGATTTATTTCTCTGTTTGCTTATTTTGAGTGACTTTCTCACCCCAAGTTATAAAAAAGTGGTAATATAAATGAAAAGGGGCTCCGAAGAGCTTCAGGCCACCAGCTTTCTTCGTGCCTTCGGTTTACTTTCTGAGCCCTTCCTGTGGGCTCTGAGCACCAGACTTTCTACTCAGGAGCTGGGAGGGGGTTAGCGTCAGTCTGCAGAAGACTTAGCCCCCGCTCTCAGAGCTCCAGGTGGGTGGCTGACAGTAGCCAGGGCAAACTGGCCTGGGATTGTTCCTGGGTCAAGCAGGGCCATGTGCAGGGAAGGTGTGGCCTCATGGGATGAGGAAGTCCTCAGGTTGAGTGATGGGCGTGAACAGGGCCTGGCAGGCAGATTTGGTGGTGTGGAGAGACCAGCTTAGACACTGCAGAGACCCTGGGGTGTGGCTGGAGAGCACGAGCAGAGCTGGTCTGTCCTCAGGGAGGAAAGGGGAGAGGCAGGGCTGGGAAAGGAGGCCTCTGTCCTGAAGAAGAGAGGGCAGAAGTTTCTCTGATTAGGGCATGATTGGGTATTTGGGGTTGACTGCAGGATGTGGGCCAGCTAAAGCCTGGGAAGCTCGTGGTGGTGGGGAAATTAGGAATCTGCCGATCTCGCTGGGAGGGAATGTGGGGTTGGAGAGGATGGGACCAATCAGAGGAACTCTTCAGGGAGTCTCGGAAGGGACCAGTATTGGAAACCGAAAGGGATTCCAGGGGGAAGGCTGAGGCCGTGGATGGGTCCTGAGCCACAGGCAGGAGAGAACAGGCCCGAGGGGGCGCATGGCTCCCAGGGCTTGGGGTGGTCGTGGGTGGAAGGGAGTTGGCGAAGGAGTGACGGGGTCCTCCTGCGGAGACCCTGGGTGTGATGCGTAGGGCTGCAGTGTGGCTGCAGAAGGCTCTCATCCCAGAAGTGAAGGAGCAAGTAAGCAGGAGGATTGGGAGTTCTGCAGAGAGGGAGGGGGGGTGGCCCCTAAAGGTGGGTAAGGGCTGGGTCTGGGCCTGGGTCATGCTGAGGGCGGGGCCCATCCCATGCTCATGTCAGAGTCTCCGAAAGGCCTGCTTTCATGTGGCTGTGCTTGCAGTTCAGTTGGGACTGTCATGACGAGTGAGGTTGAGAACACTGAGCTGCTGTGTGCTTGCCGTGTGCAAGGTCATAACCCTCTCAAGCGTAGGTAGCTGGGGCTGAACCCAGGCCACAGATGCTGAGGCTGTGCCCAGAGCTTCCGTGGACTCTAAGCCCTGCTGCAGACCCCCCTCCGCAGTCCTGTCCCTGCCCAGCCTTGGGCCCCTGCCCTGTGGTTTCCTCAGTTCCCTCCCCTCGAATTGTCACCTGCAGGATCCTACTTTTCCTACTGCCGGCCCCTCTGTCTCGGGCCGGTCTCAATCCTGCCACCTCCAGGTCACCTTCTTTTTTTTTTTAAGATTTTATTTATTTATTTATTAGAGAGTGAGTGAGAGAGAAACAGCATGAGAAAGGAGAGGGTCAGAGGGAGAAGCAGGCTCCCCGCTGAGCCGGGAGCCCGATGTGGGACTCGATCCCAGGACCCTGGGATCATGACCTGAGCCGAAGGCAGTCGCTTAACCAACTGAGCCACCCAGGCACCCTACTGTATTCTTTTAAAAAAATATTTATTTGCTTGAGAGACAGCAAGCACAAGGAGCGGGGAGGGGCAGAGTGTGAGGGAGAAGCAGGCTCCCTGCTGAGCCGGGAGCCCGATGTGGGACTCGATCCCAGGACCCTGGGACCATGACCTGAGCCGAAGGCAGTCGCTTAACCGACTGAGCCACCCAGGCGCCCTCCAGGTCACCTTCTGCTCGGTCCCCCCCCCAATAAGCCACCCCTATCTGCCCCAAGTTGACAGATTTCCCCCTCTGGAAACCTCCGTGTTCTGTGCCTGCATCGGTGCCTGTCGCTGTGCATGTGTGAGGCCTCGGCCGTGCCCAGGCCCCCTCTCCCTTCCGGGGGCACCGCATCCACGAGGGGACAGGCCCGCCCAGCCGCCGTGCGCCTCACCCTTGTCCTTGTATTCGCAGCCTGCTCCAGCTGGTGATCTCGGGCCCCGTGCAACAGGCACCCCACGCGGCGCTGCCCCCCGGCTTCTACCCTCACATCCACACGCCCCCGCTGGGCTACGGGGCCGTGCCAGCCCACCCCGCCCTGCCCACGCACCCGGGGCACACATTCATGTCGGGCATGAGCTTCCCGTTCAGGCCCATCCGCTAGGCCGGCCCCGGTGCCGCCGAGGGGCAGTGTGCCCTCTGCCCGGGCCGGAGGAAGCCTTCCAGAGAAGGGGGGAGCCGCCCCATCGAAGAGGACCTTTCGGGGGCAGCTGGCGGCCCCTCGTCCCCGGCGGGACTGTCTTGGTGCGGGAGCTGCGCAGCGTCGCAGCCCGGGGGCCCTCCCCGCCGGGTCACGATCGCAGAAGTCCAGATGGGAGGCATGGAAGGAAGGATGGAAGGCGCCCGCTCAGCCACGTGGGCGTCCTGCCGAGTCGCCTATTCCACCGGCCGGTGTCTGTGGGTCGTTTCAGACGCGCCAGGAGCCCGTGCTGCCCCGAGCAGAGCTGCGATGAGCAGCATTTGCAAGTCCCTTCAGCGTCTGTGCACGGGAATGTGACGGCCCTGCCACCCGGTGTCCCTGGGAGCTCCGTGAGCTCGAAGCTGGGGCCCGGGGTGGGCTGGGCAGGGAGCGGGGCAGGGGCCACTCGAGGACCGCCCGTCCGGCCCAAGAGCTCCTCTGTTTTATTGGGGTCTAAATTTTCCTTTCATATGTTCAAATAAATTTTTTTCTAAACAGTTTTATAGACTTTATGGACTATTTTTAAAACATAGTCAATGTTTTGAGCAGCAGTGGTTTCCTTGTGGGTCTGCAGTGGTGGGGTAAGAAGTTTGAATACAATTTTAGGCACTTGTCTTAACAGAAACACTGCCGACCTTATCCCCTCCACCCTGACGGCCCTGCGAGTCTGTCTGCTTCCCTCTGTTTTTGTCATTCCACACGATGGAAGCTATCTGCTTTGAGTTCTCATTTATTAGTTTTGGGAAGGAAATGATGACACTGAGCTCCCCTGGGCTAGAAGTGAGGCATGAGAGACACCGCGAACAGTGAGCAATAACGGGCTAAGATGAACTTGTGGGGATGAAATTGAACCTTGTGGTTTGTCTACACTTCTATTCCTGGCCACACGCCGTGACCTGGGAGACCAGACCAAACCAGCCTGCCCAATAAATTCCCGTGTGTGTGTGTGTTTAAGTCTGGGGTACAGGGCATCCTTCGAGGTAAGGAATATGAGCTGATGCAGCTGCAGCGTAGGGGCCGTCCTTGGTTGGAAAGGGTCCCGACCACCTGGGCTCTCTCAGCCGCGCAAGCCTGTGGCTTTCTTTGGGCCCCAGCAGTGCTCAGCCGGGTTCCCAGAGCTGCAGTGGGTGGGGAGGAACTGGCCTGCAAGCCAGCCTCTCAGGAACCGGGTTTTAAACTGCTTTTGAGAGCCATGAACTAGAAAGGAAATTGCTCTTTCTTTGACTTTGATTTCATTATTTTTGGTTGATTGTGTTCCCTGTTGATGTGTTTATCTGCTGAGGTCAGATCAGGAACTGAAGTAAAAAAGTAAAAGTAAATATCTGCTTCCCTGTCGTGGTGGGACACACCCATGAAACTAAGGAGATGAGCACTTGGCTTGTGCTTGGTGTTCAACTCTGGTCCAAGTGTTTCTGAAAAGCATGGAAAAGAAGCTCTCCTATCTCTGTGTAGTTAGAGGAGGTCTGTGAGCATGGCTCTGTCCCAGAAGGACCAAATTTCCAGGGACTAGTTAGGGCCTAGCTCCTCTCAGACCCAAGGTGGTTTTTGCCATGAATGACTAGGTGACAGACAAGGGGAGGGGAGGACAAAGGAGGGGACGGGAGGGAGGAAGGAAAAATTGAGGAAATAGAGCCACGAGAGCCCCCGACTTTCTTTGGCGGTGTTTCTAGTAGTACGTGAGCAATTAAGTCAACTTACTAAAAATATAGGTGTACGTGGACTCTTTACACCTTTACCAATTCTTGCCTTTTCACCTATTAAAATGAGAAATATTTCCTATTTACTAATTATGTGCCAGGCTCTTGCTAATGAGTATTTTATATGTACATTAAAGATTTGTATATGAGGGCGCCTGGGTGGCTCAGTTGGTTAAGCGACTGCCTTCGGCTCAGGTCATGATCCTGGAGTCCCTGGATCGAGTCCCGCATCGGGCTTCCTGCTCGGCAGGGAGTCTGCTTCTCCCTCTGACCCTCCCCCCTCTCATGTACTCCCTCTCTCTCATTCTCTTTCTCTCAAATAAAAATAAATAAAATCTTAAAAAAAAAAATAAAATAAATTAAAAAAAAATTTGTATATGAGAAAATTTGTGTGGAGCATAAAGCGAAGTATTTCTATAGAGAATGTATCAAAAACTACAAATTAATCAAAAGACATCCCAATAAAAAAATGAGTGAGGGACAGGAACAGATAGTTCATCGAAAATAAAAAAGACCAATTAAAAAAAAAAAAAAGATTCTAAAACTGGTAACTAGGGAAATAGAAATTAAAAAGAGATACAAATTAAAAAGAGATGCCATGATTTCCATTTACCCATCAGATTGGCAAAATTGGAAGTAGCTAATGGTCTGAAGAAACGATCACACTGTTTATGTAGATAACTAGTTTAGCCACTCTGGAGAAGTGGAAAAATATAATGGCCCCACGGCCCAGCAATCCCAGAACCCAAAAGGGGTGTTCAAGGATGTTCATAGCAGTATAGTTTGTTCTTTTAAGTAACAGTTTTATGGAGAGAGAATTCACTTACCCAATTCACTCATTTCGAGTGCACAATTTGGTGGTTGTAGTATATTTACAGAGTTGTGCAAACAAATATCACCACTCCTTATTTTAGAACATTTCATCATTCCCCAAAAGAAATCCTGCACCCACTAGTAGTACCCTCTCCCCCTCTCCCCTGCAGCCCCCGGCAACGAATCTACTATCCGTGTCTCTGGATTTGCCTGTTCTGAACGTCTCATATAAATGGAATCGTACAGACGTGGTCTTTTGTGACTGGCTTCTTTCACTTAGCATCATGTGTATGGGGTTCATCCACGTTGCAGCATGAATCAGCACTTCATCACCTTTTACGGCCAAACAATACCCCATTGTATGGATGTGTCACATTTTGTTTATCCATTCATTGGTCGATGGACACTTGAATGCTTTGGCTTGTATGAACGTTTCTGCTATGAACATTTGTGTACGAGGTTTTGTGTGGGCGTATGTTTTCAGTATTCTCGGACACACACACACACACACACACACACACCCCTATGGAAATGCTGGGTGCAGTATTTTTTTTTTTTTTTTTTTTAAGAAAAATCCAGAAACTGCTTGAATAGCCTCAGGAGAGGACTGGCCAACTAGTTAGGAGTTGTAAATTCAGATGTCTTTAGAGACCAGGCGGGTGTTGTCAATGGGTGAAGAAGTTTCCAGAATTAGACACCGGGGGTTACCAGGTGCTGTGTCAAACTGGGGAAATTCTAGGGGAGCCATATCTGGGCATCCAGGCCAAGGTGAATGTTGCCAGAACTTCTGAGTATTCGAGAGAAGATGGAAATCAAGTTTTTATGATCTGTTTTCCTAATTTGAAAACATCTCTTGGAAAGTAATCTATGATGTTAGAAGTCAAGATGGCGGTGGAGGGTAGGTGTCAAGTTTTGTGTCCTGGAAATGGGGTAATGGCCAAAGGAGACCTTGCCCTATCTGTGTTTGTTTTATTTATTTATTTATTTATTTTTAAAGATTTTATTTATTTATTTGACAGAGAGAGACACAGCGAGCGAGGAAACCCAAGCAGGGAGAGTGGGAGAGGGAGAAGCAGGCTTCCCGCTGAGCAGGGAGCCCGATGCGGGGCTCGATCCCAGGACCCTGGGATCATGACCTGAGCCGAAGGCAGACGCTTAACGACTAAGCCACCCAGGCGCCCCAATCTGTGTTGTTTTAAAGTTTCAATTTCGTTTTAAGGTTTTTGTTGTTGTTGTTGTTGTTTTAAAGATTTTATTTATTTATTTGAGAGAGAGAATGAGCTAGAGAGCATGAGAGGGGGAAGGGTCAGAGAGAGAGGCAGACTCCCTGCTGAGCAGGGAGCCCGACGTGGGACTCGATCCCGGGACTCCAGGATCATGACCTGAGCCGAAGGCAGTCGCTTAACCAACTGAGCCATTCAGGCGCCCTCGTTTTAAGTTTTTAATGAAAAGAACCATTCCGAGTCATAATGAAAGGCAAGACTTGAATTAGCCCCTGACTACTAGAAGAGAAGCCCGCTTTTGACAGATCTACTAGCCAATATTGCACACATTTTACTTGTTTACAAGGACAATGTATTCTTGTCACTTGGCTAATTAAAAGCTAATTTTTAAAAAGTGCATGGTAGGGCGCCTGGGTGGCTCAGTTGGTTAAGCGACTGCCTTCGGCTCAGGTCATGATCCTGGAGTCCCGGGATCGAGTCCCGCATCGGGCTCCCTGCTCAGTGGGAAGCCTGCTTCTCTCTCTCCCACTCCCCGTTTGTGTTCCCTCTCTCGCTGTGTCTTTCTCTGTCAAATAAATAAATAAAATCTTAAAAAAAAAAAAAAAAGTGCATGGTAGAACTTCTATCTCTGGTCGTGATGGGCCAGATCTTTCGGACCAACCTTTCTGCTTTAACTAAAAATGCTGGATAAAATGCAGAAATACCTTGAAGTATGGAAGAGCCAACAGGTTGTAAAGAACTTCCAGGTCAAATGCTGGCGGGGAGGCGGGGGGGCAGCAACCAAAAGGCAGCTAAGGTGCACTGAAGCCCTTTGCCCTGAGGGTCTCAGGGGTTAAGGGTTCAAGGTAAGGGTCTACTAGGAGACCCCCTCTCTATTTTGCCATGTCCAGCACCAAGCAGAGCATGGGAGATAAAATGAAAGGAAAGTCTTGCTCCTGAGAAGTGAGGGACAGGGACCAGAACTCACCCCTGTTGATAGCATGAGGAAACCTCCCTCTATGACCTCAATTCTCGGGGATCCCTAGACTTGTAGTCCTCCACAGTGCCTGGCAGAGCAAATGCATATCCTCCGGAGGAAAGGCATTTATCCTAGGCTTTAAGGAGCCCATAAACAACTGTTCAAGGGCAGTGACCAGCATACAGTGAAAAATGAGCAAGGCACCACGGGCGGGCACCAGCAGCTGCAACCCACAGCAGAAACAGGCTCAGAAAGTCAGAACTGTCAGGGTCAGACTCTACCCCAGTCATGCTTACTTTGTTTAAAGGAATAAAAAGACAAGTGCGGAGCTGTAGGGAAAAAGAAAGCATGAATGACCTAGCAGATTTGGAAAAGAGCCAGATGGAACTTCTAGAAATGAAAAGTCGAATCACCTACTGTATTCAGTTAGCGAGGAGCAGGTGGGGGTGCAAAAAGGTGCAACCCCCTTGGAAAGAAATGTGGCAATACCTAGCAAAATTGCATGTGAATTTGCCCTTTACCTAGGAATCCGCTACTTCCAGGGCCATGCCCTAACGATCCAGTGGCAGAAATACAAACCAATATCCATACCGGGCTTTTCACTACAGCATTCTGTGTGAGAGCAAAGACCGAACACTTCCCAGGAGCCTCTCAACAGATGCATTATCCACATGGTGGAGTGTGAACCGTTAAGAAAAAGATACATTCCAGGGCGCCTGGGTGGCTCAGTTGGTTGAGCGACTGCCTTCGGCTCAGGTCATGATCCTGGAGTCCCAGGATCGAGTCCCGCGTCGGGCTCCCTGCTCGGCAGGGAGTCTGCTTCTCCCTCTGACCCTCCTCCCTCTCATGCTCTCTGTATCTCATTCTCTCTGTCTCAAATAAATAAATAAAATCTTTAAAAAAAAAAAAAAAGAAAAAGATACATTCTGCAGTGACAGCTAGGATTTACACCTAATTAAAAAGGAAAAATCACCGGCTCCCTGCTCAGCGGGGGGTCTGCTTCTCCCTCTGACCCGCTTCCCTCTCATGCTCTCTGTCTCTCATTCTCTCTCTCGCAAATAAATAAAATATTAAAAAAAAAATACGAGAAAGGTGGGGGAAACATAAATTAAAATGCAGGAAGGATAAGGGGGCGCCTAGTAAAACAGTAGCCTGGGGGGAAGTGGGGAGGAGCAGACTCTAGCGGTTACACCTGCTGAATGTACCTTGTTTTGTAGTTTCGACTTTGGGGCCATGACAGTGTTTAACCTCTTTAAGTCAGAAACATAAAAGCAAACTAAATAAAGCAAAGGAAATTAACTTGGTATCTGAATTGCTAGCACAGCCATACAGAAAAGAAGGTGTCCAGTTATTTTAAAATGTAAGTCTTTCCGTTATACTTGTGCCTTCCTCACCTTACGGAATGATGTTCAACATCAGCAAGAATTTTTTTTTTTTTTTAAGATTTTATTATTTGACAGAGACGGAGATAGCGAGAGCAGGAACACAAGCAGGGGGAGTGAGAGAGGGAGAACCAGGCTTCCCGCTGAGCAGGGAGCCCGATGCGGGGCTCGATCCCAGGACCCTGGGACCATGACCTGAGCCGAAGGCAGACGCCCAACGACTGAGCCACCCAGGCGCCCCTCAGCAAGAATTTTTTTAAATGGAAATTAAAGCAGTGAAGTAATTTTGCCTATCACCTTGGCAGTGGTTAAAAAAAAAATGTGTTGTTAGCAAGTGCATGGGGCAGAATTACTGGCCATGTCATGCCAGCCAGCCGCCGCCTTCCGATCAAGAACCTTGTTTGGGGCACATTCCTGACAGGCACCTGCTCTAGGAAGGCTGGGCCCCTTCCTTGGAGTGAATTGTGATTGGTCTGAACCAGCATGTCCTTCCACGCCTCTGGTCAGAATCTGGTCCTGTAATCGGCAGAGGATGTGATTCTGGTCAATGTGGGAACAAGTGTGAGAAGATGGCTTCTGGAAAGTTCTCCAACCCCAAAGGGACCAGAAGTAGGGACACACCCATTTTGATGGGGGACATTGTTGGGGAGGATACGGCACCTGTATTCTGAGTCACTGGGAATCCAGGGAGGGTCTCCTCAGGCCACTAAATTGACCACCCTAAGACTTCCTACCATTGCACAGCTGCTTAAATGAGATAATAGTGTTTTCCCCTGTAAGCCAGTTTTAACTGGGCATCTCTGAAATTTGGAACTAAAAGGATCTTTGATACAGCAGAGTGGTGGGGAAACAGGCACTTTTATTCTTGGGTGATGATACTTGAATTGGCACAATGTTGTCAGGGCAATATCAAAATTATCGATAAATGTATAAAATTTAAAAATACGTATCTAAATGTAACACACACACACAGATCTCACAGATGAACTTTCACAGTTAACGTTTCGTGTACAAGCATGTTTGCATTAGCAGAAGATGAGAAACAGCTTAGATATTCATGAGTAGGGTCCTGGTTAAATAAATTAAGGCGTATCCTTGAATTGGAAGCTAGGGGGAATTTTTTCTAACCAGGTAGCTGTTTGTCCCACGTGGAAAGATGTCCAAGAGCAATAGTCCAGTGATGATGGCTCTCTGTTGTTTCTCCCCACCCAAAATCCAGTCCCTCTTTTCCTTTTAGTGATAGCGTCCTGGGTCCACCCCGGCTCCATCCCTGACACCAGGGGGCAGGGACACATGACCCAGGCCTGGCACAGCCGAGCATGGAGGTTGGCTGAAGATGAACACCCCAACCCAGTGAACCCTAAGGAAACCCAACTCCAAGACTTTAGAACTATTGGAAAGCGAATATCTCTTTCCACCTGAGGCTGGGAGGATGTAAGTCTGCAGCTGCTGGGGTGGAGGGCAATCACACGGACAGAGGGTGCTGTCACAGAGAAGCCAAGAAATGAAGAGATTCCGAGTCCGGATGATGTCTGAGCCCTGGATCTTGACGTGCCTGGGGATGGTTTCTATATCCTGGGCTTTCATTCATTCATTCATTCATTCACTCACTCATTCATTCATTCATTCATTCATTTTATTTTTATACATCCCAGGCTTTTGAATTACGAGTCAAAGATGCTTCCCAACCTTTTTTTCTTCCCCCAAGCTGGTTTAAGGTGATTGTTTCTCACCTGCAACTGAAAGATTCTTGATTAATTCACAAATACATACATCTCTGTATTTTTATAGGCGACATCTGCAAGACTGTGCCCTTAGCTGTTAAGAGTGGCTGTATCTGGGGGTTGGGGTTTTAGAAGACATAAATTTTCTAAATTATAGAGTCGTGTTGTCCGTTGGTAACCTGCAGCCTCTGTGACTCTTCAGTGCTTGAAGCATGGCTGGGCTGTATGAAGATGTGCTGTATGTTGTACATGAAGAAGACATATAAAAAAAAAGAATGTAAATTTCTAGTTAATTTTTAAAATCAATTAGATATTGATACTATTGTGGATATATTGAGTTAACTAAAATATAGTTTCACCCGTAACTGTTTACTCTTCTAAATGTAGCTACTAAGATTCCTTAAATTATGTTTATGGCTTGCATCGTATTTCTGTTAGCTCTGGTATAGACTTCTCGTGAAAGCCAACCTATAAATATTTGTTGAATGAGTATGATGTTTAAAATGTTTGCAACATGCAGTATTAACTTTGTAATCAGATAAGCCGAAGCTTGAAAATGTTTAACACAGTTGCGAATATTTGTATAGTGATCTCAGTCATGCCTCAGTGCCTGGGATTTTTGCATTAACTGCAGAGGGCTGGGAATTAGTTTGGTGGAGGGGTCAAGAGCATGGGCTTTGGAATTCCACAGACCAGGATCTGACCCCAGCTCTGTCCCTTTGTGACCTTGGGCAAGTTAATTCAACACTCTGAGCCCTGGTTTCTTCAGGCGCAAAATGGGGTTAAACACATTTTTGTCCATACATGTAGCTTGACTAAGGTGTCTGAAAGGAGAACCTTCTGTCTCTGCTCCTCGGTCTTGTGCTACCACCGAGCTCAAAGGTTCGAACACTTCCCACCTACCTCTGCAGAGTGGAGGTTCCTAGTTGTCCACCACATCCATTCTCTCGTTCTACCATAATGGGATGGTAGCTGAACCCATCACTAGATTCCTTTCCCCAGCCTCCCTTGTACATCATCTCTCACCCTTGGGCGGTATGGATTGGACAGCTGAACCACTCAGAATTTTCCTAGGAATTTAGTTATGCTGGCCAAGAAAACGCACCCCACATAACTTCCGCTGTGGGGAGCGTAGCTGACTCTGAGGATCCTACAACAGAGTTGTGCCTTCTCCAGGCTGCTCCCAGCCAAGGATGAGCATGCTGAGGATACCAGCATAAGTCCATCCTTGCAGGACAGAGAATGCCTCTAATTTGAGTCATGGGCTCCCTGGCAGCCTGGCAGAGACTGTCAGAGCCGCACTGAGGCTCTGAGGTCTAAGGCTCTTCCTACCCAACCCCCTATTCTTCCCCACTCTACACAGGTGTCAGGCCCATCCTGGCACCTGCTTCTCAGGAGACCTGATCTCAATGCATTAGGACTGGACTTCAGCGTCACTGCGTGTAGCTGAAACCTAGGAATTGTGCGGGGGCCTTCTATCTAATGTGCAGGTCCCAGGGTTGAATCTGTGTTTTCCAAGCTTGCCTTGTCACAAGGATCAGCTAGTAGCTTGTTAAAAATAAGAATCAGAAGCTTCTTATTCAAGAGGCCTGGGAGAGGGCGCCTGGGTGGCTCAGTTGGTTAAGCGACTGCCTTCGGCTCAGGTCATGATCCTGGAGTCCTCGGATCGAGTCCCACATCGGGCTCCCTGCTCAGCGGGGGGTCTGCTTCTCCCTCTGCCCTCTTCCCTCTCGTGCTCTCTGTCTCTCATTCTCTCTCTCTCAAATAAATAAATAAAATCTTTAAAAAAAAAAAAAAGAGGCCTGGGAGAGTGTCTGGGAATCTGTTCTTTTAACAAGTGCCCCAGGTGATGCCTATAATCAAGTCATTTTTTAAAAAAAAGATTTTATTTATTTGACAGAGAGACAGGGAGAGAGGGAACACAGCAGGAGGAGTGGGAGAGGGAGAAGCAGGCTTCCTGCAGAGCAGGGAGCCCGATGCGGGGCTCGATCCCAGGACCCTGGGACCATGACCTGAGCCCAAGGCAGACGCATAACGACTAAGCCACCAGACACCCCTATAATCAAGTCATTTTAAGAAAGACTTGGCTCAGTAATCATCAAAACTTCCCAATACACCACAGATAATGGAGGAGAAAAAATGGGATGTGACTTGCAAACAAAGAAACCAGGCTCAAGCCTTCCTCTTAAGACAGAGGCCCTGGGGGAAAGCCCCAGGCCACCCCACAACAGGCACTTGGTGTCACTAGAGACTTGGTTTTGCAGGGATAGTTTGGTAAATGACAGGACCAGCAGACCTCATGGACATCATTTCATTGATGCACGTGCTTGGCGGTGGAGGGGTTCCTTGGTCGGCTGTTTCTGCTCACTGGGGGCACTTGTCCAGTACCTTCAAAAGATTCCCTAAGGCACCCTCCTAATTGTTGCATTAATTTTTTTTTTTTTTTTACTGAGGTCAAATCCACAGAACATAAAACTCACTGTTTTAAAGTGTATACAATTTAGTGGTTTTTAGAATACTCATCAGGTTATGCAACCATCCCAGTTATCCAATTCCAGAACATTTCTGTCGCCCCAGAAAGAAACCCTGTATCTCTCGTTCTCCCCTCCCCATCCCTTGACAACCACAAGTCTACTGTCTGTAGACATGCCCATTGTATATATTTCATATACATGAAATCGTATAATATATGGTCTTTTGTGACTGGCTTCTTTCACTTAGTATTGTGTTTTTCAAGGGTCATCCATGTTGTGGTATCTATCAGTACTTCGTTTATATTTAGGGCTGAATAATATTCCATTGTGTGGATAGACGGCATTTTGTGTATCTGTTCATCATTTGATGGACATTTAGGTGGCTTCCACTTTTTTGGCTATTACCACTAGTGCTGCTATGAACATGTGTATGTGTGTTTGTTTGAATACCTGTTTTTGATTCTTTTTTAAGATTTTATTTATTTATGTGACAGAGAGAGAGAGAGAGGGAGAGCACAAGCAGGGGGAGGGGCAGAGGCAGAGGGAGAAGCAGGCTCCCCACTGAGCAGAGAGCCCAACATGGGGCTTGATCCCAGGACTCCAGGATCATGACCTGAGCTGAAGGCAGACGCTTAACCGACTGAGCCACCTAAGCACTCTGTTTTCACTTCTTATGCGTAGACACCTAGGAGTGAAATTGCTGGGTCATACGGTAACTCTATGTTTTTCTAAAGAACTGCCATCTAGGAATAAATTTAGCTAAGGAAGTGAAAGACTTGTACACTGAACACTACAAAAGTTGTTGAAAGAAATGAAAGAAGACCTAAATAAGTAGGAAAACATCCCATGACTTAATATTGTTAAGATGGCAGTCTTCTCCAAATTGATTTACAGATTCAATGCACTACCCATCAAAATTCCAACTGCCTTTTTTTATAGAAATGAACAAGCTGATCCTAAAGTTTACATAGAATTACAAGGGAGCCCAAATACTCCAAACAATCTTGAAAAAAAAAACACAAAAGAACCACATTGGAAGACTCACAATTCCTAACTTTAAAACTTACTACAAAGCTACAGAAATAAAAACGGCATGGTAGTGGTAAAGAAACAGACATAGAGACCAATGGAACAGAATAGGAGTTCAGAAATATACCCATATATCTATGGTCAATAATATTTCAGCAAGGGTGTCAAGACCATTCAACGGGGAGAAAATAGTCTTTTCAACAAATGGTGCTGGGACAACTGGATCTCAACATGCAGAAGAATGAACTTGGACCCCTATCTCACACCATATATAAATATTACCTCAAAATGGAGTGAAGACCTAAATGTGTATATTGGGGCACACCTTCAACACTCTGCCAGGCAGTTAACTGCTCTGCCTTAGCTTTCACTTCCTGCTTGCCTACAGACAGGGGTGAAAGCATAGAGCCTTTTCAGGTCTTTCCTGAGCAAATGCACAGCCCCAGGCATGTCCATGGTCTTCTAGATTTCTAGAAATATGTCAGAGCTTCTCAAAGCCCTTATTCTTCTGAATTATCTCATTCTCAAATTTTTCTTATTTATCAGGCTCTTTCCTCCTAAGCTTTTTAGTTAGTCTGTTGTTTGCCCCAACTATTATCCATTGCCTCCAGCAACCACTAAACATTCTCCTATAAATATTTTTGATAAATACCCCGGGATCATGACCCGAGCCGAAGGCAGATGCCCAACCGACTGAGCCATCCAGGCATCCCTGTAAATTTAAGTCTTTACTCAAATTTAGGATGTCTTCAGTCACTATTTCTTCAAATATTTTCTCTGCACCAGTCTCTTTCTTAGGGTCTAATGACCCTCTTCATTAGGGTCTCATGACACTAACGTTAGACCTTTTGATGCTGCATAGGTCGCTGATGCTCTTTATTTTTTCAATCCTTTTCACCCTGTGATTTCTATTTATCTGTCCTCAACTTTACTGACTCTTTCATTTGTCATCTCCATTCCATTATTGAGCCCATTCAATGATTTGGCTTTGTTTTGTTTGTTTGTTTATTTCGGTTTGTTGTGGGGTTTTTTTTTGTGGGGTTTTTTTGTTTGTTTTTTTGAAGTTCTAAAGTCTTTTTTATACAGTTTATATTTATCTGCTGAAAACAAGTTCCATTCATTTCAAACATGTTTACCTTTACCTCATGGAGGATAGTTATGATAACTGCTGTAGAGTCTTCGATAATTTCAACATCTGATTGTGTCTTCCCTCATGAATTTGCCATATTTTCCTGGTTCTCGGTATGTTGAGTAATTTTGGATTGTATGCTATACATTTGCAATACTGCTTTGTTTTTTTTTGTTTTTGAGACTCTGGGTCCTGTTACATTCTCTGGAGAATGTTGGAATATTGCTTTTTTGTTTGTTTGTTCAAAGCAGGCGGTCAAGCTGGTTAAGACCACAGATTCTCTCTCTCCTTCTGTGTTCAGCGGTTCCCATGTCAGTTCAGTTTTCAAAGACTTGGCTACACATCTGAGTGTGCCCCGTGAATGCATTGTTGCAATGGGTATTAGTTGATATGTAGAAGCTGGGGAACCCATTCTCAAGCTTCCTCCTCTCCAGAATTTCCTCCACACTCCCTGACTCCCAGGTTCCCTTTTCCAGATTCCTCTGACCAGGAAGATGAGATTCTCTAGGAATGTCAGCCCCCTTCTTGCCACCACCCCCCCCCCCCCGCCCCGCTGTAGGCACAGTTCTGTGTGATTGGGCTTCCTCTGGGGTGAAGTAATGAGAGAAAAGACAGAGGGTAGCAAATGACAGGGATCCCCTCATTCTTCACACAGCAGGGACCCTTTATCCTCACTCCTCTGTCCAGAAATGTGGGTCACCATCTCTCAGGATGTTAGGTGCCCAGGCCCCCCACCACCCCCACCATGACAATGAGGTTCCTTAAATGGCCCTGGGCTCAGGGTAGGACTGGGGAGAAGAAGAAGAATGGGGAGGTTCTCCACCCCCTCTCCTGCTCACAGGGGCCATTGTCCGGTTTTCTGGCCATAAACACTAGTTTCTCTTGAAGGTTTTACTGTCTCCACCTGCTATGCAAGTCCCTAATTCAGCTGGCCTCAGCCCAAGGCCAAGTAGATAAAGGAGATAAACAGGAAACCACCTCTGCCATACTGGTTTCTCTTCACCTTTTGACTTTCCCAAACTGCCTGCTACTATTTACTTTTCACAGCCTTTAGGTCATTACTTTTTGGGTTTTTTCAGTTTTCCAGTGGTAATCAGCAGATGAAGGAGATGAGTCCCCTTTTATCTCCTTAGAAACCTTTCCCACAGATGCCATTTGCTTCTTCCTCAGGCCTGGGGATTATCTGAGAGGCAGAGAACTAATTCCAGATCCTTATGCACCAGGCTTGGGGTTTTTCTAGTAATATGATCTTATAAAACCTAGGTTGATTGCTAATTCATTTCATTTTGGGGGACATGATTGTACATTGGCCTTAGCCAGTGGGTTCCGCAGGCCGGGCCACTCTTGGGGTCCCAATAGCACCCTGATTGCTTGTTGCCTTGATGACCCAGCTTGGTGTGGATTGATTAACTGCTGAGTCCTGAGTCCTCTCTCTAGTGGCCTTGACCTAGGGCCTGGGTGGGGAACCCCAGGCTGGGGATGGGATGACAAGAGCCCGTAGTGGATGCCAAGATGCACTATCCAGATTCTCCTCCCCCGTTCAGGGTTTAAGGATGTGTCCCCCTGAGCTGCCAAGTGCGTTGTTGCCAGATAGCCCCTATCTGCTGGCCATCTTCAGACTTACATTTGCTAAAGAGCAACACCTTGCCCCAGGTCACATCCCTGCCCCAGGGGCGCCCTTATGTAATGATTAATGCAGGTTTACAAAGTCCTGGCTCTCATGCCCCCAGCTTGGGATGACTCTGAAAACCCTCTTGGCTTCAGAGATCCCCACTGGGTTGCCTGGGGCCTTTGCTGAGACCACACCACAGTCCAGAATCTCCTCTTCCTGGTCCTGCTTCCTGCCCTTCTCCCATCCAGTGGCCAGCCCTTTGTAATGAAGCTCTGGCAGGCTATCATCCTAGAGTCAGCATCCTAGCAGACCAAACCTGCAACAGAGCCTTTCTCTGCCACCAGGCCTACCTAGGCTGTGTCCTCTGTTCTTGGTGTCAAATGCAAGGCTCAGGTCCAGGCCCCGGGCGGCAGGCCACGGCAGCCAGCAGGGAGGCCTGGCTCAAGCTGCTGTTCTGCAGACCCAGAAAGGTCAGCTTCCACACATTAGGTATTTTCTTTCTGGGCTGCCCACTGATTTGAGCATCAGACCAATGCTTGAGACCTGATTTCCACGCCACCCATACAATACCTAACATACGAAGCATCCCCACTTTACTTCTGGAAATCTAGTGCTGCCTTCTGGTGTCGGCCTGTAGAAGGTCCTTCCATCCCTACTCAGACTAGGAAGTTCATTTTGATGGCCTGGAGGCACCAGGCCCGGCTGATAAAGTGCTTTTCTAATGATCCTGGTGTTTCTATCACTAGCCCATTTCTCAAATCAAGGGGGAAGTCCTCTGAGCCTCTTTGGGAGAGGTAGTAGAGGGGGGAACTGGGGCAGGGACAGAATGTGTTCCAGCCCCACAGTCTCTGTATTTCATCCTCAATCCAGGCCAAGGACAGTGCCCCTAGGCACAGAGCTATATTTGGTTCAAGTGGGCATCGGCTCCCCTGGAAAATGCTGCACCTTGCCCTGGGGGCAAGCTGGCCCCAAAATACAGATTCCCATCCACACTTAATCCTCCCACTCAGCCTGACCCAAGAAGCCACATTGTGCTCCCTGTGGATGAGCTTCCTCGTGGTTCCTTCCTCTCCTACGGTCCCCACCCCCCATTCAAGTTACTGAAGTTCTAGCCCCTCAGGACATTGTTTGGAAATAGGGTCATTGCAGATGTCACTGGTTAAAATGAGGTCATTAGGGGGGCCCGAATCCAATAGGACAGGTGTCCTTATAAAGAGGGGGAATTTGGACACGCACACACAGGGGGAACACCGAGTGAAGATGAAGGCAGGATCAGGGTGATGCTTCTACAAGCCAAGGAACACCACAGACTGACGAGAACACCAGAAGCTGGGAGTGAGACAAGGAACAGACCCTCCCTCACAGCCCCAGAAGAAATCAACCCCTCCAACACCCTGATTTCAGACTGCTGGCCTCCAGAACTTTCTGATACTCACTTCCATGGTGTCCACCCAGTGTGTGGTCTGTTGTCGCGGCAACCCCAGGAAACTCAGAGTCCAAGTGGAGCTCCCTTCTGGTGACCCCGGTCTTGGCCCGTGGCTGCCAGTGCTTTGAGATGCTCTCAGAGCAGTCCGACCAAGGCCCCCGGTTCAACCTGCAAAGGAACGTGGAGATCTTACTGGAAGGGAATGAATGGAGCCATCCGATGCTGTGGTCCTGGCATCCCTGTTCCCTTCAGGTGATCGTCCAGGGCCTCGATGTCGGAGCACCTGTGGTCTCAGGCAGCCCTCACTGGCACCCGGGTGAGTTGTTTTAACAGAACACGCTGCCCCATCCTGAACACACGGGGGACTCTCCTGGCCTTGTCCTCATCTTGGCCCAATAGCCGGTTTCAAATCCCACATTCTTCTAGGGCATCTGGGCCTAAATGCCACTTCTAGTACCAATTTCTGCACTTGTGAGGGTTCTTTGTTTGCAGAGACCAATCTTGAGTGAATTAGGCAGGAAGAAGGGTTTTTGTGGAAGCATGCAAGGGCGCGTCACGGGAAGGGTGGGGACTGGGGCTCTGGGATTCATGGCAATGGGGACTCAGGGGACTCTCTCTCTAAGGCACCTCCGTGGGCGCCTTCCACCCCATCACCTTTGGTTCCAGTGAGCCCCTGCTCCAGAACCCTGGGCGAGGGAGAGAATGATCTGCCCGTTTCGGGTCAGATGCTCCATCCCTGTAGACCAGAGGTGAAGATTGGATTATTATCCTGAGTTGTCATTGCAATATTAGTGGGTGTAAAAAGCACCCCCAGTCTGATTATTGTATTAATTCATTCAACAAATACTTACGGAGTGTCTACTGTAGTATGTGCTCGGGAAACAAGGGTGACCAACCTCGGCCAACTCCTTGTCCTTGGAGCTCGCAGTCTTGGGAGGGAGGCAGACCCCAATCAGGTGGTGAAATCGGAATCAGGCAAGGGCCACGGGTTCCTGGTGCTCTGAGAGGGAACACAGGGGGTTTGACCTGAGGAAGCAAGGCCCCACCTTTGCCCCCCAGGTCACCACTGCGCATGCTTTAGACGCATTCCAAGCCATCAGTGCTGCTCCCCAGCCCGTCATTCTTCCCAGGATCATATTCTGAGCCTCTGCCATCATCCCCAGCGGAAAGATGAACTTCCTGCAGCCCCAGGAGGCACTATCTGGGCACAAGGCTGTCACACTCCTCTCCCCAGTGGGGCCCCTGCTCCTGGCCCACTCACTGTCTGTTCCTCTCTGTCTCCCCTTCTCTCTGTCTCTTTTGCTCGCTGTCTCTTGTCTGTCTCTCTCAGTGAGGAAAAATCAAAAGCACCCGATTTTATTTTATTTATTTATATATATATATATATTTTTTTAAAGATTTATTTATTTATTTATCAGAGAGCGAGAGAGACAGAGGCAGGCAGAGGGAGAAGCAGGCTCCTTGCTGAGCAAGGAGCCCGATGTGGGACTCAATCCCAAGACCCTGGGATCATGACCTGAGCCGAAGGCAGCCGCTTAAACAACTGAGCCACTCAGGCGTCCCGCACACGATTTTAGAAACTGGAACACAGATGAATTAGTGGATCTGACTTAGCAGAGTAGAGAAAGTTGAAAGCTAAGCTGTCAGAGGGGGAAGCCAGCAAGAAACAACCCAATTCCCCCCCAGTATGGCTGAAAACAAAGACTGCTACAAAGTATCCCAAAGGGCCAGTGGGTCCCCACACCTCCCTTCCCACTTCCCATCTACTCTGGCAAAAGGGTGGTATCAAACAGGCTCTGACTTTGGGAACACTGGGCAGAATCGGAGGCAGGAAGAGTTCTTCTTGAAACCATGGGGGTTTAGTGAAATCTGCTTTCCGAAACGTGAGACCTCCTTTCCCAGTCTTTTTTACCCCCCATGTGGCTCCTAGAATGCCCAGGGCCAAGTTACTTCCCCAGGCAGGAGATCAGATGAGTCCTTTCAAGAGAAACTGAGTGGCCCGAGAGAAAATACTACCAGATGTTGGAGGACACCTCTCCCCATGGCGGAGTCCCTCTCTTGCTTGCAGAGCGACTTACTCTACACACGTCATCAAACAGCCCAGCACCACCTGGCATCTTAGGAAATCCTCCAACAGGAGAAATGAAGCAAACACTTAAAAAAAAAAAATTCTCTATCTCATTCTCTCTCTCAAATAAATAAATAAAATCTTAAAAAAAAAAAAAAAAGGGCGCCTGGGTGGCTCAGTTGGTTAAGCGACTGCCTTCGGCTCAGGTCATGATCCTGGAGTCCCGGGATCGAGTCCCTCATCGGGCTCCCTGCTCAGCAGGGAGTCTGCTTCTCCCTCTGACCCTCCTCCCTCTCATGCTCTCTCTATCTCATTCTCTCTCTCAAATAAATAAAATCTTTAAAAAAAAATTAACTAGAGCAAACAATGATGTTAGAGGAAGCAGGAACAAAGTTTACTGTCTTTGGGGAGACAGGAGCAAATATTGCGATCGTGCAGCAGGAGAACGTATAAGAGAAAAACCGAGTCTGAGAATAAGAAAGCTCTGGAAATTAAAGACAGGCTTGCATAAATAAAAGCAGAAAGGTTAGAGGACAGTGACGAGAAACTCTTCTAGAAAGCATAACCAAGAGGGGCGCCTGGTGGCTCCATCAATTGGGCGTCTGACTCTTGATTTCTGCTCAGGATATGATCTCAGGGTCGTGGGACTTAACCCCATGTCGGACGGGCTCCTTGCTCAGTGAGGAGTCAGCTTGTCCCTCTCTTTCTGCTCCTCTCCTCGCTCTTTCTCTCTCTCTTACATAAATAAATAAATACATAACATATTTTTTTTAAAAAGGAAAATGTAACTAAGAGATTAAGTGATGAAAATGAAAGAGAAAGTACAATGGACATTAGAGGATCGGAACAGAAGGTCCAACATCCGAATACTCAAAATTCTAGAAAAGCAGAAAAGAGAAAATGGAAGGGGACACTATGAAATAAATAAGTCAAATTCATTTCTTGAACAGAAAAGCATGAGTCTCCTGACTGAGGTGGCTACCTGAGTGCCTGTCATCATGGACCTTCAGAATCCAGGTTAAAAAAAAAAAAAAAAAGATTTACAATCTTCCAGAGGCAGAATACCAGCCACACAGAAAGGATCCCGTATCAAAATGGCACGGGACATCCTGGATAGCCACACTGGAGGCCAAAAGACAATGAGAGGGTGTCTTTAAAATCTGAGAAGGCATTGCCATTCTAGAATCCATGTTCAGTCACGTGTAAGAATAAAAACTTTTAATTTTTTTTAAAGATTTTATTTATTCACTTGAGAGTGAGAGAGCACAAGCAGGGGGAGGTGCAGAGGGAGAGAGAGAAGCAGACTCCCTACTGAGCAGGGAACCGAATGCGGGGCTCGATCCCAGGACCCTGGAATCATGACCTGAGCTGAAGGCAGATGCTCAACCGACTGAGCCACCCAGGCGCCCCAAATAAAAACTTTTTAGATGTGAGGACTCCCCAAATTTTTCTTGCTGTAAGCTCTTTCTCAGGAAGACCACTAAAGAATGTGCTCCCCGGAATGAAGGTCAGGATGATCAACGCTAGCCGCGCAGCATTCCCATCCCTGCCTTAGCTCAGAAATGTCTGCATTTCCAACCTGGTCTGGCAGGAGGCTTGCTCTACCCTCACCAGATGTGCAAGCTCTTTGCCTCTTGCCTTTTGACTCAATCCCCATCCTTCCATATGCTCCAGTGCTCGAGGCTGGAAGATGGGAAATGACATTTCCCCGGGCTCCCTTACCAGCTGGCCTCTGGCTAGATTCTGCCAATGGAAAGCACCAAGGAGGGATGAGAAGTCAAGATGCAAGCAAAGACCTTCCCTGTTTCTGGTGGAGCCGTCGCTGGCTGGAGAGTCTGGGCTGGTTGTTTCTTGCTTACACGGCCCAGTTCCCACAATGCCGACCCCAGCCTCGTTTCTGCAGCAATTGTGTCTCTCTGTAATACCATTTTCCCCTCTTGCCCCTCTAGCCCTAGAGGTCCTAACCTAGGTAGTCCCATCATCCCCTGTGTCATGCTCCAGCCCTTTTAACGTGTTTGTGACCATTTTCCTCTATTAAATGTTCTGCTTAATTACTTACGAGTTCTGGTGTTTTCCTCACTGGAGGGACAGCTCAGGGTTGCACCATCAGGAACACATCACCTCCAAGGCTACGCGGCAGGGGAGACGTGAGATGGAGGTGGCCCACCAGCTCCTAAGTGCTTTGGCTTAAACATAGCCCAGGTCACTTCCTGTCATAGTCCCTTGGCCAAATTAATCATTTAATCCCAGTTGAACTGCATATAAGACTTGGAAATATAGGAGAAGACTTGGAATATTTGGTGAGCACTAAGTGTCTCTATTAGGACTTCCAAAGGAGAGAGATGCCGTGTGAGGAAACAGATTGATGGAGGAGAGAGAGAGAGTAAGAGACACAGAGTCCCAGATGATGACACCAGAGTTCCAGGCTGACAGAGCACTCCAGAGGGCCAACTGCCCAATTTGGGTCCAAGGGAAGGAGGCTCCAGAAGGGATGTCTGGAAACAAAATGAAACAAATAGATTTTCTGATGTGTTTGACCAGGTGGAAATTTGGGTTCACAGGCATTTAGAGAGCCAAAGGAGGATGCGGAAAGACTTTTCAGGAGATTCTAAGACTGAATCAAAGCAAATTTTAAAAAGAAAAAAAAAAGAGAGGAGGAGAGATTAATTCTAGGAAGAACTAAGAGTTGTACAAGAAGGGAACTAATACAAATCCTTTTACTGGGCTCAGCGGGAAAAAATATTTACAGAGATGTACTCATGGGAACAGTACATGTGGATTTACCACTGACTGTGATGAAACTGTGGAGAGGTGTGGTCCCGTCCTGGACTTTTGCAGCTGACCACCAGAGTTGGTACAGACTCCACAAGATAAGGGCATCACGCCCAGGAAGACTGCCCCCACATAGACACCATCTGCAAGTTTGGGAGTCTCCAGGCCCCCGGCACTTCTGACCAACGGGCTACAAGTTCAGGGATTCCTTTGACCTACTCAGGTCGGATCATTAACTAGATCAACTCACAGAATTCAAGAAAGTGCTATACTTACGAGTACAGTTTTACTACAAGGGATACAAAGCAGGACCAGCCATGGTCCCTGAAGAGATCCAAGGTCTAGGAAGAGTCCTGAATGTAGAGCTTCTATGTCCTCTTTCTGGACATGGAGAATCTATCACCAACCAGGAAGCTCACCTGAATCATGGTGCCCGTAGTTTTCATTGGTGTTTCATTGTGTAGGGATGATCCATTGAATCATTGGCCATGTGACTGACCTCAATCTCTAGCCCCAGAGGTAATCATATGGTTGGTCTTTCTAGTATCACCAGCCCCCATCCTGGAGCTAATCCAGCCCCCTTGCCCCCCGAATAACAAAGACATTCCTATCACTGGAGAAATTGCAAGGGCTCTATCCCAGAAAACTGGATAAAGACCAGACAAATTATTATAGGGAGGAAGAAAACATGTGTATGTGTGGCTTAAAGAGTTAAATCTGCATCTTCCAGAGTGGGATGTCCATAGATACTACATAAAATGGAAAAACCAAATAATAGCATCATAAGTGTATTATTTAGAAACATGGCAAAAAAAAATCAGAAGAAACGGGACGGGACTCAGAAGCAAGGAGAGATTTTTGTTGTTGCTAAAGCCTCGTAGAACAATTTGACTTATTCAATTCAGTATATGTATTGCCTGGACAAAAAATTAAAGGGAGAGGGGCTCCTGGGTGGCTCAGTCAGTTGAGTGTCCGACTTTTTTTTTTTTTTTTTAAGATTTTATTTATTCATTTGACAGAGAGAGACACAGCGAGAGCGGGAACACAAGCAGGGGGAGTGGGAGAGGGAGAAGCAGGCTTCCCGCTGAGCAGGGAGCCCGACGTGGGGCTCGATCCCAGGACCCTGGGATCATGACCTGAGCCGAAGGCAGACGCTTAACAACTGAGCCACCCAGGCACCCCAAGTGTCCGACTCTTGATTGCAGCTCAGGTTACAATCTTAGGGTCATGATATTAAGTCCCATGTCAGGCTCCACACTGGGCATGGAGCCTGCTTGGGATTTTCTCTCTCCCTCTCCCTCTGCCCCTCCCCACTCCCTCTGCTTGCTCTCACTCTCTTTCTTAAAAAAAAAAAAAAAAAAAAATTAAAGGGAGAAAGAGGAGGAAAAGGGTGGCTGTTGTTTGTGAGGTGCTCAGTCATGGTCATGGACAGGAGAAATACTCTCCAGGATAGAACTGTTGATTGGGAAGACACCTTATGCAGGTTTTGATGATGTAAAGGTGAGCAACGTACCTGCTAAGGAGTCAGACCGAGAGGAAGGGGGAACCAAGGGTGGTCCCTCTCATCAGCCACCGGAGAACTGTCCAAAGCTGCCTAGAGGTGGAATAGCATGAGACTGAGTGACATGGAGGTCACTGGTGACATTGGAGGGAACTGTCTGGGTGGAGTGATGGGACTGAGGCCAAGTTGGAGAAGGGGGAGGGACAAGTAGATGGAGATATGGACAGAACTGCTATGGGGCATCTTCCTAGGCAGTTTGGCCACCGAGGGCAGGAGAGAGAAGGGGTTGCATGTTTTTAAGATGGGAGAGCCGGGAGAATGAGCAAATGCTCTTGGAAAGAAGCCAGCAGAGAGAGAGGTTAAAGATTCAAGGAGTGAGTGGATCCTCTGGATCCTCTGGGCATGAGGTCTCCCTGGAGGAAGGACCCGGCAGAGATAGCTCTGTTCCCAGCCCTCCGGGGGGAGGGAAGGTGCACACCTAGCTGGCCAGAGGGGAGATGCTCACTTTTCCTTAAACTCCTGGCTAGCAGAGTGCTGTCCCTATTCCACAGATGCAAGGGAATAATTTGCCTCATTACCCAACTGGAAGAGGCCATTGTGAATCCAGATTTTTCTGCCTCCAGAGCTAGGCTCTTGCTGCCCTGGTTCCCCTGATGAGGCAGAGGCAGGGGCAGTCCTCGGCCGCCTGGAGCTTCTAGTCTGGGGGTGAAGATGCCAGCCAGAGCGCAAGCTTTTCAGAGGGCTAGAGGAGAAGTCCTAAACTCCACAGCCTGTGGGGCCAGGAAGCATCCAAAAATGGAACAAGGCGGGTCGGCCAGGCCAGGATGGAGACAGTAAGGAGGGAAGAGGACTGTGACCACATGAGGCCTGTGCCCACCTCCAGTGAGGCATTCCCATACTCTAGCCCAGGAACCGCTCTCCAAGGCCAGATCTTAGGATTTTTCAACAGAATTGGAGTATCCCGATTTTAATGTGAACTCTCCAGGTTCAGACAGTGCAGCAAAGTGGTGGGATATCAAGATGGTCAGGTAAGGCCTCCCTGAGGAGGAGACCCCTGACCCAGGCAGGGGTCAGCTTGGCCTGTCCAGGGACGCCTCTGCACATGGCTACTGGGGTGGGGACCTGGGGAGGGCAGAGGTTGGGGGCGACAGAGAGGGGGCCTGACCGCAGGCCTTGTGCGTAGAGGAGGCGAGCCGGGCTAACCCTTTAGTTAACGAGGGTGCCTCCCACGGCCCCATCTGGTCCTTGGGGGTCCCAGCCCACTGTCCAAACGCGCACAAACTCCGCGCCCAGCTCCCCCGGCCCTGCCTTCACCATCCCAGGCCTCCAGGAGGAGGGGTTCGACGGGCGGAGGCAGCGGCCTCTTTTGGGTCCGCTGGGGGGCGGATTGGGGCCTCCTCTTTGGGTGAGTGTCCTCCAATGGAGTGCTAATGAACCACAGCTTGGACCCGGGCCACGGGCGCCGCGAGGCTGCACCGGGCCCCCGGGGGGTGGCAGGGCCCGGGCCGGGAGCCTCGCCCGCCGTCCCCCCCCCCCCCCCGCCCCGGGGCAGCGACAGTCGCCACCCGCGGGTGAGCGGCCGGGCGGGGAAGGGTTAAGCCCACCGAGCTCGCGGCGGCCTAGAGCGGCGGCGGCGGCGACGCGGGGGCCGGGGCGCGGGGCGCGCGGGTGGCGGGCGGGGGACAGGATGCGGATGCCGGGGGGACTTCCTGTGCCGGCCCCGCCGCCCCCGCCCCCGGCCCGCTGCCCGCTGCCCGCTGCCCGCTGCCGGACACACGCTCGGGCGGGCGGGCGAGCCAACGGGACCCCGGCGCGGGCCGCCCCCCGCCCGCCGGCTCCGGGCACCTGTGGCCGCCGGCGGACCCCGGCCGGACCCGGGCGGACACCTCCCCCCGCCCCGGGGATCTGGGGCCAGACCCCCGCCCCGGCCGGCCCCCAGCCCCCTCCCCAGCCCCCTCCCCTGGCCGCTGACACCAACTTCTGCTCGCGAACTCCGTTCTGCCCCTTTTTTGGCCCAGGGCGACCTCGACGGCCCTGACAGCGACAGGCCCGCCGCCGCAGTGCCCAGAAGGGCCCCCTGTGGCCCAGCGCCTCCCCGGCCCTTTCTGGATGGAGGCGCCTCGGGAAGGAGCTAGCGGCCTGCACTCTCCCGCCGCTGCGGACCACACCTCCCCTAGCGCAGAGGCCGCTGTGAAGAGCAGGAAATGCTGCACCAGGTGGGCCCAGCGGGGAGGTGGGCGGGGGGCGTTCTCTGGAGGGCTTCTGGACTGGATTCTGCAAAGGGGAGTTGGAGTTATCCTGCTAGGAGGGGAGGCAGGACTGGATGTGGGGATACCTCTGCAGGGGCCAGAGTGGATGCAGGAGAGAGGTGGGGAACCTTCCAGACTTCAGGAGCCCCTGGGCCAGAGCTGATTCCATGGGTTGTGCTCTGGAAACCTGCCTTCCTAGGGAGCTGAGGTGGCATCTGGAACCTGTGGCCTGCTTGTGGCCTTGGAAGGCTGGGTGAACCCCAACAGCGCTCTGGGAGGCAAGAAACCAGGGAGGTGAACACACTTGTCAGTGCTTTGAAGGGGGCGGTGGAATGTGAGGTGTCTTTTTCTGCAAACTTCCTCAAATGTCCCTTGTGGGACTCCAGCTCCCTAGTGAAGGCCGGTTCCCACAGTCAGCTCTCAGTGAGGAGCAGATGTACCAGCAGCCCCTAAGCCTGGGCTGAGCGTGGGCCCTGCAAAGTTGGGACAGGAAGGTCTGCCTCTGGCGGGGGGCGGAGGGGGGAATGAATGGGCCCTGGGAGCTGAGCCTCCAGGCAGCCCTGCGCCTCCCTTCCCCAGCTATGGCTTGCACCGTCCTCCTTTCCAGCCTGGGTGGAGACGGAGGGCTCTCTGGCAGTCAGTGCCACGGGGCTGGGGGGCTCACAGCACTCCTGCCCACCTGAACAGCTTCCTCATTCCTCTCAGCACAGCTGCCCCCCCGGGATCTTGGTCTGAACGCTAGGATGGAGCTGGGGGCAGCCACTGAGACCTTCGTGCTGGAGCTTCGGTGTCTTGAAGATGGGGGCCCAGGGCCTGGCACCCTCTCAGGTGAGGGGCTTGTGAGGGGTGTGGCTCTGACCTAAAGCAGGAGATAGTCCTCAGCCCCCGGGAGGACCTTTTGACAGAGCCCCAGGCCTGCTGTGGCCAAGAGAGAGGGGGCTGTAGGGTGCGGGGCAGCCTGCTGTCTGCAAGGGCGCTCCCTTGGTGGTTTCCGGGTGGGGAGGGCAGGCTGCAACCTCTCACACCAGCTGACTTCAGCTGCCTGGAGTAACACTGGCAGGTTTGCCTCAGGATTTTCTGAGGCGGCTCCGTCAGGCTGTGGTTTTGCTGGTGACAGGCTCCCAACAGTGCAGACATTCTCAGCCCATGCCCTGGACCCCGGATGTGTGCTGGCTGGGAGCTGCTGCTGTGTCCCCAGTGGTCACGTAGTCCCCACTGCCCTCCTACCTGTCCCGGGCTCCAGACTCAAGTTCTCAGATTGAAATCAGGGGCTCTCTCCCCTGTGCCCCAGGCATTGGCCCCCTGGCTTCTCTTTTTCCTGTGGCCTTCTCTGACCTTGTCCACTTTTCCTGACCTCTGCTTCCATCCATCTTTCTCCCCTTTTGCCCAGGGCCAAATGTGGCCTGTAGAACCTTCCAAGATGCCTTCTCCCTCTGGCACCCACTCTGGGCCGACTTTCTATGGTGGTCATGCTCCTGGGAGCCAGTTTCCCTCTCTGTCCTTTGAGGGCTCTAAGTGAGGGCTGGTTCAAGGTTGAACAGCATGAAAAGAACCAACGAAATTGGAGGGGTTGGGTGGGGATGTGTGGATGAAATGAGGGGTCTTCCGGCTCAAATATTTGACCGAGAAAAGTCTTGCAAGGGTATACACATCAGGTGAACTTAATGTTTACTAAAACATCATTGTTAAAACTGCTGACGTGGCTACAAGAAGCTGGGACTGGCCACACGGCCAAATGCTGGGCTAGAAATGTGAGGACTCACACAGAGGTGCGATGCATCCCTGCTGCTCTCAGAGGTGGTTTTATTAGATCAATATACTCCTGGAAAAGTGGCCAGAAAGCAAAATTTTATAAATTTTATAAACAAAACCCCTGCTTTCCATTATAAAATTGAAAATATGAGGCGGGGGATGCCTGGGTGGCTCAGTCGGTTAAGCGTCTGCCTTCGGCTCAGGTCATGATCCCAGGGCCCTGGGATCGAGTCCCGCATCAGGCTCCTTGCTCCACAGGGAGCCTGCCTCTCCCTCTGCCTACTGCTCCCCCTGCTTGTGCGCTCTCTCTCTCTCTCTCTCTCTCTGATAAATAAATAAAATCTTAAAAAAAAAAATGGGGCAGTAGGAAAAATAAATGTTGAAATCAGACTTGGGAATGGAGCAAGCCTCTTTGGACTTTCTGGGAACACAGTATAAATGCTCGAAACGAGAAACGACATGTGGCTATTGTGCAGAGTGACACGTGACAATGGAGTGACACGTAGGTGGCAGGGGTTACTGTAAACCTGCACAATGCTGAGGCGCACCTGTACCCCTCGAATTCTCGCTGGGTCCCTGAGAAGGGTCGATCTCCTTTTGCAGACAGGGAAACTCAGGTTCCCAGAGGTCACATAACTGGCCGGTCACGACGTGGGCGTGTGGAGTTAGTCCTTTCTGTTCCAGACTAACAATCTCAAACACGTCCCATCTCGAGGCTGTTTCACACGGGGCTAGTTGTGTCATCGGTATTTCCAAACTGTCAGTTTGCAAATTAATTTCCTAACCCACAGGGAGAGGGGTTTGTCGAGCACCCGCCTGGTTCTAGAGGCTTCACCCAGGAAGCTGGAAGTGTGGGTATCCTGAGGCTGTTACTGACAGGGAGGCCTCTGAGGCTGTAGGAGGAGTGGTAGTTAGGCCCTGACCCGAGGACTTCCCGCTGGAAACCTCGTGCTCTGACACTTCAGGGACTTTTAGAAACCACCTGTGGTAATACTTCCAGGCAGCTTTACAGAGATTCTTTATTATTTACAGAGAAGGCAAGTTCTCGCTTATTTAAGGCATGACCCTAACTGAGGTCAGAGTTCAGCGTGGGCTTGTGGCTTAGCTGTCCGAGTGGCTTGTTTGCTGATTCCCACTGGATGGTAATTAAGTCCCAGAGACTTCTCGGGGAATGGTGTTGGGGAGCCCCAGACACTCAGACTCTTGTCACTGCCAAGATCTAAGCATGGAGGCTGTGTGGAGGAAGGCCCAGAGGAGAGGTCAGAGAGTCAGGGTCCAGAGCGACGCGACCCGCAGTCCTTCGGGCACATTTCTAAGCCAGCCCCACACCTCTGGGCATTTCAGTTTCTGCCACGCTGCCATGGCCACTTGACCCAGTGCTTTTGGGTCCCTGCTGAGAGCTCAACAGTGTGTCCTAGAGTAGCTGTCCATGGGGCAGGGTAAACGGGGGGGTCATGGGGGTCTGATCCCGAGAGCTGCCTGTAGATCTTTCTCTCCTGGCTTCCTGCCATTTCCACTACAGGTGGCAGTGGTGGGGGTGAGAATCAAGAGGAAGAAGAGGCTCAGGAGAAGAACGGCAGCCCACCACGGCCAACAAGCTCAGCCCCGATGAGGGCCGGGGAACTCGCTGAGGAAGCACAGCCCGGACAGCAGGAGTTGCAACTGCAACAGTCAGAATGGCAACGAGAGCTGCAGCCAGAGCAGCAAACACAAAGCCAGCCATCAGGACAGCAGCTAGAATTGCAGCAGCAAGATGGGCAAGGCCAGCTGCCTCAACAAAACAAGGACCTGCAGGGAACACCCCAACCTGTGCCCCCTGGGCAGCTGAGACCACAGCTGCAGCTGATGCAACGGCAGGAACAAATACAGGAGCAGCAAGTGCAGGAGCAACAACTGTGGCAGCAACAGCAGAAACTGTTACAAGAGCAGGACCAGTCACAGCAGCAGCAGCACCTGCAGCAGGAACAGTCACAGCAGCAGCAGCAGCACCTGCAGCAGGACCAGTTACAACAGCTGCAGCACCTGCAGCAGAAACAGTCACAGCAGCAGCAGCAGCACCTGCAGCAGGAACAGTTACAGCAGCAGCAGCAGCACCTGCAGCAGGACCAGTCACAGCAGCAGCAGCAGCACCTGCAGCAGGACCAGTCACAGCAGCTGCAGCACCTGCAGCAGGAACAGTCACAGCAGCTGCAGCACCTACAGCAGGAACAGTCACAGCAGCTGCAGCACCTGCAGCAGGAACAGTTACAGCAGCAGCAGCAGCAGGACCTGCAACAGGAACAGTCACAGCAGCAGCAGGACCTGCAACAGGAACAGTCACAGCAGCTGCAGCAGCACCTGCAGCAGGAACAGTCACAGCAGCTGCAGCACCTGCAGCAGGAACAGTCACAGCAGCTGCAGCACCTGCAGCAGGAACAGTCACAGCAGCTGCAGCACCTGCAGCAGGACCAGTCACAGCAGCAGCAGCAGCACCTGCGGCAGGACCAGTCACAGCAGCTGCAGCACCTGCGGCAGGACCAGTCACAGCAGCTACAGCAGCACCTGCAGCAGCACCTGCGGCAGGAACAGTTACAGCAGCAGCAGCAGCAGGACCTGCAACAGGAACAGTCACAGCAGCTGCAGCACCTGCAGCAGGAACAGTCACAGCAGCTGCAGCACCTGCGGCAGGAACAGTCACAGCAGCTGCAGCAGCACCTGCGGCAGGAACAGTTACAGCAGCAGCAGCAGCACCTGCGGCAGGACCAGTTACAGCAGCAGCAGCACCTGCAGCAGGACAAGTTACAGCAGCAGAAGCAGGAGGAACAGTTACAGCAGCAGCACCTACAGCAGGACCAGTTACAGCAGCAGCAGCAGCAGCAGGAGGAGGAGGAACAGTTACAGCAGCAACAGCAGAACCAGTTGCAGGAGCAGCAGCAACAGTTACAGCAGCAAGAGCAGGGCCAGTTGCAGCAGCTGCAGCAGAAACAGGAGGAACAGTTACAGCAGCAGCAGCAGCTGCTGCACCAGCAACAGTTACAGCAGCAGCAGCTGCAGCAGCAAGAACAGTTGCAAGAGCAGCAGCAGCCCCGTCCACTGGAGCCAGAGGAGGAGGAAGAGGTGGAGCTGGAGCTCATGCCGGTGGACCTGGGGACGGAGCAGGAACTGGAGCAGCAGCGGCAGGAGCTGGAGAGACAACAGGAACAGCGGCAGCTGCAGCTTAAACTGCAGGAGCAGCTGCAGCAGCTGGAGCAGCAGCTGGAGCAGCAGCAGCAGCAGCAGCAGGAGGTGCAGCTGGAGCTGACCCCGGTGGATCTGGGAGCCCAGCAGCAGGAGGTGCAGCTGGAGCTGACCCCCGTGCAGCCGGAGCTGCAGCTGGAGCTGGTGCCCGCCGCGGGCGGCGGCGGGACTCCGGCCCCGGGCGCTCCCGCCGCGGTCGTGGTGGCCCCCCCGGGCTACGTGGTGCTGCAGGAGCTCATGGTGTTGCCGGCCGTGGCGGCGCCCGCGGTGGTGGCCATCCCGGGCCCCGCGGGCAGCGCGGCGCTGACTCCGGCCAGGCAGCGGCGGCGGCGGCGCGCGCGGGACCGGCCGACCATCTGCGGGGAGTGCGGCAAGGGCTTCAGCCGCAGCACGGACCTGGTGCGGCACCAGGCCACGCACACGGGCGAGCGGCCGCACCGCTGCGGCGAGTGCGGCAAGGGCTTCTCGCAGCACTCCAACCTGGTGACGCACCAGCGCATCCACACGGGCGAGAAGCCCTACGCCTGCTCCTACTGCGCCAAGCGCTTCAGCGAGAGCTCGGCGCTCGTGCAGCACCAGCGCACGCACACCGGCGAGCGGCCCTACGCCTGCGGCGACTGCGGCAAGCGCTTCAGCGTCTCGTCCAACCTCCTGCGCCACCGGCGCACGCACTCGGGCGAGCGGCCCTACGTGTGCGAGGACTGCGGCGAGCGCTTCCGCCACAAGGTGCAGATCCGCCGCCACGAGCGCCAGCTGCACGGCGCCGGCCGCTCGCGAGGCCTGGGCCTGCTCCGCGGCTCGCGCGCGCCCACCGGCGGCCCACCGCGCTCCGAGCAGGCGCCCTGACCGGCCGGGACCGGGGCCGGGACCGGGACCGGCGGGGCCGGGCGCGCACGGAGGGGCGGCTGGGGCCGGGGAGGGCGCGGGCTCCTCCCGCCCTGTTCCGTGGCCGCGGGGCCGGGCTTCCCGCGCTCTCCTCGCTTAGCCGAGGGGAGGCCCCGGTCGCACACGGACCCTCGGAAACGCTCCTCGCGCCACCAGAGGAAAGCGAGGAAAGCCGCCGGGGCCGCGCAGCCCAGGTGTTGCGCATCCGTACGAACGGCGCGCCGCACAGATTTGTTCCTGGGCGCCGATCCGATCCGTGAGGAGGCTGCCAAAGCCCTTTCCCCGGAAAACGGGACTTGGAAGAAGTGAGAGCCACAGGAGAAAACTGCCGGTGACACGTGTGACAGTTGGTGACATCAGACATGCATCGAACACTAACCAGGGAATCGAATATATGTGGTAAAATGCACATGAATAGGATTTGGTCCTGGTGAAAATTTCTTCAAGGAAAAAAAAATGGGGGAAAAAAGGAAATGTATCTGCACTTTGTAGAAAACCGATCAAGGCGTTAAATTGTCCTCAATGGCATTTGCCTTGAAAGTACTTTCTAGAGTGAAAATGCCTCAGGGTGGATATCATCCTGGTTAAAATGTTTGTGTTCCTAAGCACAGGGTCAGAGTGTCCCCTAGGTCAATGCACAAATGCCAGGAAGCCCTTCCCTGGGTCGAAGCTAAACCTTCCCCCCTGGGGATCCCAGGGTTCCAGCGAGTGTGGGAGGCAGGCTCTTGCCCTCTTTGCTGCCAAGGTCCCGCGCCCACGGTGGCCTGGCAGTGTCCTCTTGAGCAGGAGCCTGCGGCCGAAGCAGAGGGCATTCGAGAATGCCTCTCCACAGTCCAGTGGAGTGTTCCCCTTGGGGAAGGAGCTCTGAGCTGAGCCCGCCCAGACCTCCCTGGGATCTGCCATCTCTGGGCTTCTCTTCTGCTTGTCCAGGGACTAAGGCTATGGGGTTGGGGCCTTGAGACCCAGGGGCAGGGTTCTCCTGGGCCGGGCTATGCAGGCCGCTGGCCTGAGCAGATCCGGCCTCATCACTGGTGGAGTCAGAGAGAGAAACTGGGGGACAAAGGTTGGAGGCAACAGAAATGCTTTTTACAACGTTTACAGAATTGTCTGGGGGTCTGTCCGAGCATGGGCAATGTTAATGCCTGTGGGAAGGCAGGACAGTGGAGGAGGCTGCCCGCCCCTTCTGCCCCAAGTGCTTGCTTCCTGCTCTTGACTTCCCACGTGCGGCTGCTTCGATGCTGCCCCTCTCTTCGCTCCCTGCTTCTCCTTTACTAACACAGCCTGCGGCATTTTACAAATGTGTTGGTTGAGTGAGAAATAAAAATTGAAAAATAAATTTAAATGAAGAAATACGTTGTCTTGTCTCTGTGTTTTCACGGCTGGATTTTGTGTCTTGCCACCAGTTTCATTTCGGCAGAATATTTTCCTGGTCGCTCTAGGGCGAGGGACTTCATATGCAGTCCCATGCTCAGTGCTCCTCACCCCAGACTCTTCCTTGTAACCTGAGTCCGTTGGCCTTGGATGGGCCTATTCAATAAAACCCTGCTGGGAGGGATGGGGACCCGAGCGTAGATGCTTGAGGAGGCCAGTTTGGGCATCTCCTAAGGACAGCTTTTCCCTTTCTCTGCCACTGTTTACAGTATTTGTGTACAGAGGTGATTTCCTCGGTCCCTCCACCCCCCCGCCAATGGGCCAGAGCCATTTCCCTGAGTAACCATTCACCGAGGTGATGGGGTATCAGATCTTTCAAATGGGGCTCTGACCCCTCAGGGGTGAAGGTCCCGGTCATCCCATTAGACGGGCCTCCTGGAGCAGCAGAGGTGCTGAAGGCAAGGGGGTCCGGGGATGATGGGGGAGATGAGGGCCCACTGCAGCAGTAGGGGCCATAGGGTGACCCCCCCCCCAGGCCTTCTGGCATCAGCGTTCTCCCCCGAGTGGAATCCATGCGGGGTGTGGGGCAAGGAGTGGCCTGAGCAAACATTGATTCTCTGCCCGCATCTTGGGTGGATCCTTTGCAGACACGTGGGCTCCCCCCCACCCTGCTTGGCTTCCCCCAGCAGCCCCTGCGGCTCTTCCATCTTCCACACTCGCAGAGAAGAGGACGTGGCCCCCGCCTCTGAAGAGTTGTGAAAGCCCGGCTCCCTTCCTCGCGTTGGGATGAGTCTGAGGCACCACTTCTGCTCCAGAGGAGCTCTGCGATGAGGTAGAAGGCCCCTTGCCTCTGTAGGGCTTTGCCTGAGACCCTGTCCTTCCTCCCCACCCCTCCCTGGTCTGCACCCCTGCTTCTACCAGCCTCCCCTGGCGCTTTCCTTGAGTAACATTCTGCAGTCTGCTTCCGGGGAACCCAGGACAGGGGCCCACGTCCGGGTGGGTAAGCCGAGCCTGTTGGTAGGTGAAGGCCATGTGTTGGGTGGGGTTTGTCCCAGGTGTTGACAGGCATTGCTGAAGAGCTCACAGCCCAGTAGGAGAGAGACACGAGAGACACACATAAATGGTCATACAGTGGGACGGGCTGCGGTCTTGCTGAGCCATAAAGGTGAGGACAAGAGGGACTAGAGGGGAAGGCGGTCCAGACAGAAGTCACATGGTGCAATGGATCAGAGCCAGAGAGGGCCTGATGTGATTAGGAACGCTGAGAGTTTCCAGATGGCTGGGCTGTAGGTGTTAAAGGAGACAGGTGGTGGAATGAAAGGGAGAGCTAGGGGCTAGATTTTGTGGAACCTATTGGCCCCAGACTCCCAGATTCCTCTTGTTTACCGCCCTGACTTCTCCCCAGAACTTCTCAGCATCCCTGTCTCCTTTATTAGGCTTCTCCATTCCGATAGGCATCTAAGACCAAGCAGACCTGCCCTCTGTGTCCACCCCCCACCCCCAATAACTCCTGAGTCTGGAAGCCCAGCCAAGTGTGGCCCCATGAGTCAGGCTCTATCCTCCCCCACCCTGGGGTGGGGGCTGCTCACCCCTGATCCCTGCCCTCATCACCCAACTCCCCCCACCTTGTTTTTGCCACCGAACCACAAACCAGCTCAGTCCCCAGTCCTGGCCACTCTCCACCCCCATCCCTAGCAGCAGTCTGGGCAGCAGAGACAGGAATAGGCACCCTCCTCTGTGCCCAAGAGGGATGGGAGCCACAGTGCCTGAGCCATCCTTCACTCCTGTACTTTTGCCTTGAACAAACGTCATGGGCAGAACCTTAGTTCAGGCCATGGGGTGGCTGGGTCCAGAAGCCGCACTGCCCACCCACCTGCCCCAGCCAGAGTGCCTAGGGCCCCTGCCTGCGCTCCCCACCCCAGCGAACCTGCATCCTGAGCCCCTGTCTCTGTGGCCAGGAAGTCACCCATGCTCATCCCCATTCACAGCTCCCAGGGCCAGTGCGTCCCAGACTTGGCATCCTGTGTCAGGAGCGGGGGAATCCCGGTGGCAGAGACACATGACACATCAGGGCCCAGGGCTGTGTAGCAGGGAGCTAGGCTCCTCATCTCCCCCCCCCGTCCTGGCAAGGGCTCCCCCTCTGCCTGCTAGCTGTAGTTCAAGCCACATCCAGCAGTTCTTCGACTTGAGTCAGTGGTCGTCACGTTCACGCGTTCACTGTGCCCTTGCTCATTGTGGGGGACTCTGCTTTTCAGTGTTTCAATCATTCCTCTGCCTTTACGAGCTGGCAGCCAGTTAGGCTAAATCATGTGTGTTGGGAGACATGAAAGGAAAGTGTAGAGACTTGAGCACTAAGAAAAGAAGTTTCTTACTGGATGGGAATTTTGTGAAGGAGTCCAGACTCAAGGCTGGCTCATCAAGTGAAAAAATACAGGGGCGCCTGGGTGGCTCAGTCGTTAAGCGTCTGCCTTCGGCTCAGGTCATGATCTCAGGGTCCTGGGATCGAGCTCCACATCGAGCCCCACATCGGGCTCCCGGCTCAGCGGGGAGCCTGCTTCTCCCTCTCCCACTCCCCCTGCTTGTGTTCCCTTTCTCGCTGTGCCTCTCTCTGTCAAATAAATAAAATCTTTTAAAAAAATAATAATAATAAAAAAAAGAAAAAATACAATGTGATTTTTTTTTTTTTTAAAGCTCACAAAATTACCAAAAGTACAACCGGTCTTAATTTTTCATATAATGATCATATCTACAAGGGTTTGCAAAAGATAGGGATCAGGTTGTTTTTGTGAGGGCGTCAGGAAAGGGCTCCAGGTCTTACGTACTTTGGGGACTAGTGCTAACCGGAGGGACCCTGGTGTGAAATCCTTCCTGCCCCTTGGTGATGTGTTAGTCCCCATAACCACAGGAGAGCAGGGTGTCACGTCGCTTTCTTAGTGATTAGGCAAATATCTTTTTCGGCTGACCCTTGGGCTGTACCTCTGTCGTATCAGGAGGGGGCTGGCTAAGCCCAGGATGCTCTAAAATGGAAAATCCCCAGGGAATGAGATAAAATCAAATCTATAAAACAGAAAAGAGCCTGACTCTTATTATTGGTCTTTGGTTCCTTTGAGTCAGCTTGGTATCTTTTAGGAAATAGCAGCTTTCCTCCAGGGAGGACTTGGGGATTGGAATTCCAGCCACCAGTTACTTTGTGACAACTTTCCTTGCCTGGGAAATGGGAGCAAGAGTGTTTATTGTTCTGGGTTATCGTGTGTCAAACTCAATAGGCTAAATAGTACTGGCAAAGGGGCAAATGGGCCCAGCACACGTTAGGCCCTTCGAATATGTTTGTTGCATCTAAAGCAAGAAAGCGTCAAACACAAATTCTTTCCTCTGGTTGGATTTTCTGAGATAAGGCTTTCTACTATTCCAATGTTAAAAAAATTTAGACATTGTAGAAATGAATCGTGAGCCCCCCAGATGGTAGAAGGGCATAGTTGTGCCCTTAGGATCCTCCCCTGCAGGTAGGATCTGGTAGGGTCCCCAGGCGACTCCATCCCAGCCTGTGACATCAGCCTCCACCCAGGCTTCCCTCTTGAACCTGAGAATTCACTGGTCTCCCAGACTTGGATGTCACAAAAATCTAAAGCTCAATAAGACCACACAGAGCTCGGGGCGCCTGGGTGGCTCAGTCGTTGAGCATCTGCCTTTGGCTCAGGTCAGGATCCCAGGGTCCTGGGATCGAGCCCTGCATCGGGCTCCCTGCTCAGCGGGAAGCCTGTTTCTCCCTCTCCCACTCCCCGTGCTTGTGTTCCTTCTCTCGCTGTGTCTCTGTCTGTCAAATAAATAAATAAAATCTTAAAAAAAAAAAAAAAAAAGACCACACAGAGCTCTTAATTCCTGGCCAAGCCTGCATCTCTTGAATCCTCCCTTCAGTGGCTGGCAACACCATCTACTTGGAGACATTGGGACACAAACCCACCCAGGAGTCCTTCTAGATGTCCCCTGCTTTTCCTAATGCCCTCTGCTTCAGCTAACTATTGTTGTGCAATCATCCACCTGAAACAGTGGCTAAAAACAGCAGATGCTTTATTATTTCTCACAGCTCCGCAGGTTGCTTGGGTTCAGCTGGGTGGTTCTTCTGCTCCATGTGATGTCATCTGATGGCTCGGTGGGGCTGAGATGTGGGTTCATCATGAGGCTGGTAGTTGATACTGATGGTCAGCTGGGAGCTCAGTGGGGCTGTCCACTGGAGCAGCTACACATAACCTCTCCACCCGTGACCCGGGTATTTCTCAATAGAGGGTCTGGGTCCCAAGAGACCTGGGGTTGGGATCTGCAAGGCTTCTTATGATCTAGCCTTAGAAGTTATGGAGTGTCACTTATGCCAGAAGCTATTTCCAACCAAGTCACCATCCCAGCCCAGATCGAGGGGTTTTGGGATCGAGCCCCGCATCAGGCTCCGAGCTGGGCATATGGCCTGCTTGGGATCCTCTCTCTCCCTCTCCCTCTGCCCTTCCCCCCCTAGAAAAATAGAAGGCAGCTGTAAAAATAAATACAATGGAAACTAAACGGTATTGTTAAATTATGGTGAGACCCAGTTGCCTGGTAGAAGTTCCGAATTTAAGGCTTGCCCTGTCTTTGTTTAAAGGGTGATGAGCAAGTGTGGCAGAGACGTTGGAGACCAGCAGCCCCGCAGAGAGACCTTCTCCCTGATGCTATTGGAGGGACACCGAGGAGAAGCAACAGGAAAGGTGACAAGGTTAACAGCTGGGTATTACTGAAAGTCCTTCCCCGAACCCCCTTAAACCATCTCTGTCCCATGTGACCCACAGGAGAAAATCTGAATTCCTTACCTCAGAATAAAAGGCTTTTCAGGTTCTCTCTGGCCTTCCCCCTCACCCCAATCTGTTAAGCTCCTGCCTACCCCATTCTGCCAGGCGGTACAAACTCTGGTCATAAGATTGACTTACCCCCCCAATTTACTCTCAACTTATTTATCTGTTTTAGGAATAAGTAAACAAGCAATGGCACAATAAGTAAATATATAAACAAATCAAATTTGAACAAGGCCATTTAATCTGAGTCCTGATGATTTCTGCCTCTTGCCCGAGCAATGTGGCCTCACCACCACCCCAGTGATTGTTGTGAAGCTCATTCTGTGTCAACCTTCCTGTGGCTCACCAGCAGGGGCAGGGGAATGTGGGACGTACAGTGCACGCGGGTGCACTTGCAATTCCGTGAGGCCCACAATGTCTCCATAGGAGCACACGTGCTTGGGGCTGGCTCTGCCTCTGCACAGACCCACCTGCCGGCATGCCACTGCCTTCAGAGACCTAGTCTGGGCAGAGCTCACTCCCACTCGGCTCTCAGGACTTGCTCAACTGTCTCCTCCTGCAGGAAGCCCTCCTGGGTTCCTCCTGGGCTCCTCCTGGGCTCCTCCTGGGCTCTTGTGCCAGGGACTGGCAAGGAGCCTGGCACAGAGGGGTGCTGACCAAAGTTCCCTCCTAGCCCCACGTGCCCAGCTTGGGGGGATGGCCGAAGTGCCACCGCTAAAAAGAACCAGAGCCAGGGGCGCCTGGGTGGCTCAGTTGGTTAAGCGTCTGCCTTCGGCTCAGGTCATGATCCTAGAGTCCCGGGATCGAGTCCCGCATCGGGCTCCCTGCTCAGCGGGGGGTCTGCTTCTCCCTCTGACCCTCCCCCATCTCATGCTCTCTCTCTCTCTCATTCTCTCTATCAAATAAATAAATAAAATCTTTAAAAAAAAAAAAAAAGAACCAGAGCCAGACAGTAGTTAAAGCAGTAAAAACAGATTTTATTCAGGGCCTAATGCAATAGGGGAAAAGAGGCCTCAGAAGAGAATCTGGATTCAGCGAGGACAAGTGAAGATTTATAGCCAAGGAGCAGGGTAGGGGGAAGTTGGTGGATGGACATTTACTAAGACAGAAGAAACATCAGGGGTTGGGGGGGATTCTGGTTAAACAGACCAGACAGGATTCTTACTGAAGGCAAGCCAGGGCGATCAAACATCACGGTGGGGGGGGGGGGGGGTCCGGGTGAGGACCATGACCAGATATGGGATGTGGTCAGATACCAAGGGTGGGGATTCTGGCGAAACCAACTTGACAGGATTTTTGTTAAAACTGGGTGATGCAGAGAGACACGGAAGCTGGAAGTCAGGGCCTAATTGACATGAGGCCCAGACTAAAAGTTTGGTTAAGGAAATCGTCTTTGTCACAACACCCCCCACCCCCCGTCTGTCTACAGTCTAGACCCCACCCCTGCCTTTCCTTTCTGCCCCATTGCAGGGGCCTGGATTCAACCCTCTGCCCCTCCCTGTTGGGGGGACA
The DNA here is from genome assembly GCF_029215605.1 of Mirounga angustirostris. Classification (NCBI taxonomy): domain Eukaryota; kingdom Metazoa; phylum Chordata; class Mammalia; order Carnivora; family Phocidae; genus Mirounga; species Mirounga angustirostris. Next base: position 175,876,392 of record NW_026991713.1, read on the forward strand.
TTTCTGTCATCTCTGCCTGATCCTTCTTTCTGCCCTCTGTCTGCCCTACACTGCCTAGGCGGGAGGCTAGGATGGACTCGTATGACAGACTGGGCAGGCATGGCTTCTGGGGTTGGGGGGCTGTGGTGGGGAGGGGCTCCCTCTGCAAGGACGACGGGCAGAATCCTTCAGAGTGGTGCCAAGGATTGCAGAACCAGGGACTGTTCCCAGAGTGATCAGGTTCCCCCCGAAAAGTGGAAATTGCCATTTCCACAGCTTGACTCTGTCACCTTGTGGCATGGACTAAATATTTGTGTCCCCTCCCCATCTCCCCCCCCTTTCATATGTTGAAACTTAATGCCCAGTGTGATGATGGCATTAGGAGGTGGGGCCTTTGGGAGGTAACTAGGTCATGGGGGTGGGGTCCTCATTGACGGCATTAATGCCCTTATAAAAGGGACCCCAGAGAGCTCCCTTGACCCTTCCACTGAATAAGGACACAGCCAGTGTCAGCTATGAACTAGGAGGCAGGTTCTCACCGGACACTGAATCTACCAGTGCCTTGATCTTGGACTTCCCAATCTCCGGAACTGTGAGAAATCAATGTTTGTGGTTTAAACCACCAAGTCTATGGTATCTTTGTTATAGAAGCTCAAATCGACGAAGACATTTTGTCACCTTGAAGCCTTGTCACTTCCCACCTAAGTTATCTCAACAGCCTTTGGTCAGCTCCCTGCTGTCCACCTGAACCCCTGCCATGCCCCCCCGCCCCCCGCGTCCATCCTGGCAAATCATGACCCACCTCTGCCTGGTGTCTTTGCCGGCTGCTTGTCACCCTAGGGGCCCTGCCGAGGCATGAGGCTCCAGCCACCCCGTGGCCCCAAATCCCCTACTGGCCCCAAGCTCTCCACCTCCAGGCTCTTGCTCAGGTCAGGTCTCACCCCCCGCCCCCCCACTGCATCCCAGCTCTGGCCCTCTTTGGGGCTTGGCTGAAATGCCACCTGGCCCATGGCTCACAGGCTGCACCTCCTAGTTGGGACCCATGCCTCTCTGTACCTGGAGGCTCTATGTCCCTGACTGCTGTCCCGCCAGACCAGTCCACGTAGCACCGTGCAGGGGGAGCTCAAGTCAAGGCTAGCCCTTGTGTCTGGGAGAAGGTGCCACTTCCCCTCTGCCCAGCCCCCCTCCACCAGCCCCTTCCCAGTGCCCTCCTGGGAAAGAGCTGCCGACTGGTCAGTCGCTGGCTGGGCTGAGTGGCAACGTCCAGTTTGGATCTCTGTTGTTCTTGTTCTTGCTGTTTCCTGCTCCTTCAGGGTGCACAGGCCTGGCACATACTGGCAGCCACCTCTCTCCTCTCTCCTTCTGGCTCAGGGACAGCTGGGGGGAGGGCAGACCAGCCCCTGACACAGGTCTGCTCACTGTACCTCTTTCCCCATGATTCATGTTGGCAGAGGTCTCGAGTGGAACTGGGTCCCTTCCTCTGAGGTTCCTTCGATTTCTGACCCGCCAGCCGCCCCTCCCAGAGGCAGACAATTGGCAGGACTTGGGCACATCCAGATCCTAGCTCATCTTGTCAAAAATGGCACCAAACCCGTCTCGGTTCCAATTACCTCTAATATGGAATCCCGACACCGAGTCTACATCTGTAATTGTTACCGGAGGGCTCTCTGTCACTGCCACGCCGGATGGCAATTCTGAGTTCTGAGATGCCCCTCGGTAAATTCAGACAGCCTTAAGCAGCATCTCTGGGCGGGTGGGGCCAGCACCATAGACAAGTCTGGGCTCCATTTTGCTCTTGCTGGTCCCCACTCCTGCTAATGTCTCTTCCCACTCAGCCCTGGCACCTCCCCTCGGCTTTCACAGCTTTCACGGCTTTCACGACTCTTGGGGCCCATTGAGCCAGGGGCCCAAGTGAAGGCCCTGTCTCCTCGCCCTCCCCACCACCTAGACAGCAGGGCCTGAGCTCTTCGGAGAACCCCTGGCACGAGCACGGGGCCCTGCCTCGGAAGGTGTGCAGGCGTGCAGGTGTGCGAGGTGTGCGAGGTGTGCGAGGGAACATGCCCCAGCAAGGATCCCTGCTGAGAATAAAGGAAAAGCAGGGATAAGGCTCCCTCAGAGGGAGTGGGGGTGCCATTGAGGACATGAGAACCTACAGGAAGGCCAATGGCCAGGACTCAGCCAGGACGGTGAGACTCATGAAACCCAAGCAACAGGGCTACCCAGAGCTTTCAGGAACGTCACTGCATGATGGAGGGAAGGGAAGAGGAGGAGGGGGGAATCAAGGCTGGAACCGGGGTCTCTGGCTCTCCAGCACCCCTGGGAAAAGAGGCCCACCTGGCAGGAGCCCTGCCCTACGGTCGTGTTCGGGTTCTGTGCCTGTAGGCGTTGGGGTAGCCAGCGCCAATCCCTGGCAGCTCTGAGCTTTGATGGCTGGATGCATCAGGGTCAGGTGATTTGAGGACATGAGAGTCCCAAGCATGACCCATTTGGGACAGCCTAGCACTGCTTGGGGTAGGCACAAAGATGACCTGGGGCCCAGGGGAGGGTCATCTGCAGAGGCTTGGCCAGTCTGGGGTGGATGGCAACTCCCACACCCCAAGCACCTAATCCGGATCCAGTGGAGAGCTGACCCGGAAGGAACCAGGTCAGGTGAGGTCGTAAGAGTGGGGAATTATATTGATTTAACTATAAAAGAAGCACAGATACAAAGGCTCCTATCAAGCAGCTTGATTCCCACAGAATAGTGGGTGGTCTGCCCGAGCACGTCTTGCTTCTGAAGTCACAGGTGTGGGAGGGGCAGGGGAGGAGAGTACCTTGGGGCAGTGTCCCAAACCTAACTCTGACCTTGGACATGCTGACTGGGTGGCGGACTGTGGGGCCTTTGTGTGGCTGCACCACTTGGGTGTCTTGGGCTGGACAAGCTTTGGGGGACTCTGCCTGTCACCGGGCAGGAAGAAGGAGAGGCTCAGAGAGGCCCAGGAGTATCAATCTCCCTGCTCAGCCTCAGGAGGACAGCAGAGACTCGGGCGGAGTGGGATGGAGGCCAGAGCCTGCTGAGTGGGGAGAGTCTGGTGGACTCTGTGCCTCTGAAAATCTCTTCAGAGAAGAGAGGGGAAGAAATCAAGTCTTGGCTTAGGTATCCAGTGGGGACAGGCAAAGAAGAGTTCTGCGGAGATGCTGGGGTGATGCAGGGTCCCTGCCTAATGAGGGTTGGTCCTGTTTGAGCCCCCCAACCCCCCGTATGTTCTCTACCCAGCTTTGGGCATTGGACTGTGACTGCCCTCCACAACCCAAGCTGATTAATGGGGTGCGCTGGCAGGAAGGGTGGAGAGGACAGGGTTAGGGTATTCTCACCCCTCGCCACAGTCGCAGCTCCCACTGGGGGGACCCCATCTGCACTTCTGCTCTCCCCAGGCTGGACAACATCCTTCCCTGCCCCCCACCCCCAGGGCCCAGTGCCAGTCTCTGGGGCCTCTGTCCCTGTTGTTCCCCTTTACCTGGCCTCCACTGCTCCTGTTAGCTATCCTACCCTCAAACCCTCTCCTCGGGACTACCTGGGGATGAAGGGTGGGGAAGGGTCTATGCTGGGGGTCTAGGGTTCCAAAGGACCAGATGGGAGGTACCATATGGAAGTGGGCATGGAGATCGGCAAACCCCAGCCTCAACTACAGGGGCTGCTGGTCACCTCTCAGGGCCCCCTAACAGGTATCTTGTAAACCATGACCTCTGTGTGGGCAGAACTTCTGATTTTTTCCATCTTTTTTACAAGAGACCCTCAATTTTTAAGTGTTATTCATTTTACAACATTTTAAAAACACCAGAAGCCAAAGACAATTACTGTGAAGAGTTAGACTTGGCTGGAGGGTGGACAGCTGGTGCTCTGGGCTGGAGAAGGTGAGGCTTGGGGCAGGAGCTCCTGCACCCCTCTGCAGGACACAGGTTTGAGTCCTCTGTAGGCCTGAGAAGCTCCCCAGCCAGGGGCTGAGGTTTTGGAGGGGAGAAACCGTTATTTCAGGCAGATTTGAACCTGCCCTGAGCCTGGTCAGTTTGCTGCTCTGTCCTGAGGGTCCAAGGCTGGGCGACGCCACAGAAAATTTAAGAATAATGGTGCCTGTGGGGTGGGAGCTTGGGAAGGAGCAGGGCTGCACCATTCCTGACTGGGGCTTGCAAGCAGGCTGAAAACGGCCCAGACCTCTGCGAGGCCAAGAGCTCACCCTCACACCCAGCCAAGGCCCCTGGGGGTGGATGCAGACAGGTGTGGGGGAGGCCTGCAGGTGGACTCTCTTCCAACCACCTCACCTTGTCACAGCTCACTTGTACCTCCTTCTGCTCGGAGGACCCTTCCCTTCCCAGAGGCCGGCCCTCTGCATCATCCTGATTACAGGTCCCTCCAGGTAAAGCTCCAATCCCAGGCCCTATTGCATTCATTCGGCTGCCCTGGCCCACCTTCCCTTAGTCCTCATCCTCATCCATTCTGGGTAAAACCCTCATATTTAGCAGCGTTGGTCCCTCACGCACTGGTGGCCCCGTAAGCAGGGCTGGTGAGCAGTGAACACCCGGCCCACCTGCTACAGTCCCACTTGCTCATCACCTGCAAGGGATCGCCCCTGCCCCTGTCAGGTGTCATGGCATGCGGACTGGATAGATGCCTCCACGAGGCCCCTCCATAGGTCATCGCCTACCTCCACCGTCTCAGGACCTGGAGAGAGTCCCAAGGCCTGGGGTGGGCCTAGGTCCAGTCTGGCACTCAGTAGGTACTCCCTGCACCTTGGTTGCATTAGGAATTCCGACTGGGCTTGAGGAGGAACTAGCCTCGGGAGCCCAGGGATCTCATGGGGAGAATCAAGGGGGAGGCCGGGGTTGGGGTGTCCAGGGGTTGGGGCCAGGGTCTCAGGGTGGGGGGCGCTGGGGTGTCCAGGGCTGGAGTCAGGGTTTCAGGTCGAATCAGTGAGCGCTGGGGTTCCCAGAAGTGGAGTCGGGGTCTCGGGTCAGAGCAGGGGACGCTAGGGTTCCCAGGGGCGGAGTCAGGGTCTTGGGTCGAGACAGGGGGCCCTGGGGTTCCCAGGAGCGGGGCACCGGGGTCCCCAAGGGTGAAGCCGGGATCCGGGACCCAGAGCGCCCTCCCTCGCACGCCGGGCGCTTCCTCTCCCTCCACGAACGCCCCCTCCGCGAGCCGCGCTCAACCCCGCGTGACCGGAAGTGGCCCCCCGTGGGCGCGGGCGGGGCGGGGCCCGGCGGCGGCACTTCCGGTGCCCACGCGCCGCCGCCGCCGCGCAGCTCCGGGGCCGTCACTTTGTGTAGCGCGGGGCGCGCAGGCCCGGCCCGGCCCCGGCGTCCGGCGGCGGCTCGGCCGGCCCGGCGCGCGCGCGGTGAGTGGGCGGCAGGTGCGGGCGGCCGGGCGCGGGGCCGGGTCGGGCCGTCCCTCCACGCCGGCGCGGGAGGCCGCGGGGAGGCCGCGGGGCCGGTGGGGCCCCGGCCTGGGCCTGGCAGGGCCCGAGTGGCGCGCTGGCCGGGCATTCAGCGGCCGCGCCCACGCCCGGCGCGGCCCGCGGACCCCCGCCCCAGCCCGGGGGGTTGGGGGCGGGCTCCGACCCCCGGGGCGGGCGGAGGCCGGCAGCGCGGGGCAGGCGGGCTGGGGAGGACACGCGCGAGTCCTCGGGAGGTGCCTGCCGCCGGCTAGGCCTGAGGGGCGGGGGTTGGGCCGTGGCCGCCCCCGGGGACACACCCATCCAGGAGGGGCTGTCACCGCCACGGCCTCTGCGGGAGACCCACGCCGATAAGCCCCCTGGAGGGATGGAAGTGGCTTGGCCGGGCGCCCCGTGAGCTTGCTCAGTGACCTTGGGGGCCTCGTCTGGGTCCTCCCTCTCTGCAAATGGAGGCTCCGGTGGGCTGCTGTGCCGACTTCTACTGCTAGTAGTCTGCTAGGGGAACCTCTCCCTAGGGCTGGGCAGGGTCTGGGCTGCCCCATGTGGCCACGGAGGTGGGAAAGGGGCGGGCCTTCGGTGGAGGACTAGGTGGGTAGCGAGAAGGGGAGGTGTGCAGGAGGATCAGGCCCCGCTGCACCTGTATGGTGAGACCTTGGTACTTAGTTTGGTTCAACAAGTGTTGGCAGGTCTGGGGAGCTGGCTAGCATGGTGAGGGGCTGGCCTCGGGGAGCTGGGCGCCCGGATACAGCTACTCCAGGAGCTAAATCCTGGAGGGTAGGGCAGCCCAATCCATGGACACACAGTGAGGATCCTAGTAGTCAAGGAAGGAAGGCTTTTTGGAGGAGACAAAAACCTGGAAGGCCTTGAATAACAGGGGTGTGGGAGGAAACGGGCTTAGATATATGTCTCCTCCTTCTCTATGTAGGTTCCTTGAATTTGGGACTTTTGTGGAGAGTTTCTAACAGTTTCCAAACTTTTTTTGTTCTTTTGGTCCTCCCTTGTCTCCATGGAGGGTGTCTTGTCATCCTCAGCTATGAGCGTCTGCAGTGCTGTATCCTAGGATGCAGGGCCTGGGTGGAAATAAGGGTCTGGGATGAGTCGGGTAGGGGGGCGCTATGTTGTTGAGGCTACTTACATGACCGTCTGTGACTTCTGACCTGGAATCGGGTGCCTGAAAGTGGGCAGAGTGAGTGTCAGTGACTGACAGGCTGGGAAGAGAAGAAAGGAAAGTGTGTGGGTCTGGGGGAGTGAGCCCAGCACCCACACGCCTGGGGAGGCAGAAGGCACCTGGTGCCCAAGTGACTGAAGTCTGTTTTCCAGAATGATTCTGTTCTGGATTCTGGGTTGGGGTATGTGGGGTGTCTGGCTGTGCTAGGCCATGGTTCCATCTGCGGGGTGACTGTTGACCTCCAGGGCTGCTGAGCCCTTCCCTTCTCTGGTCACCAGCAGGTGCACCAGCCTCTTTGAAGGCAGAGACTCTCAGTGCTTCTGGTGTGGGTTCCATTTGGAAGGACCCTGAAGAGTGGTCAGTCTACTCTGGAATGTGGCAGTGGGGCCAGAATACTGAGGTGTTTAGTTTTGTTTTGTTTTAGTGAGTTCTAGGCCCAGTGTGGGGCTTGAAGTCACGCCCTGGAGATCAAGAGTCGCATGCTCTACTGACCGAGCCAGCTAGGAGCCCCTGAGTTTTTAAAATCTCATGTTCATCACATTGATTACAGATTTTAGAGTCACTTCCTTAATAAATATTTGAGTAGCTCTGTGTCTGACATGGGGGGATTCAGGGATGAGCAAAGGGAACTTCTGTCTTCTTGCAGTTGACCGTGTGTTTGGGGAGACAGGCAGTAAGGAGACAATTCCGTAAATATATAAAAGTGAGGTTCTGTGAGGACAGAGTTCGGGGAACTGGGTGAAACGGGGGCCTAGGGGGCTACCTCCAGAGGATCAGTGAAGAAGAAGGGAAGCAAGTTCCAGGGAAAGGGAATAGCATGGGCAAAGTTTCAGAGGTGGGACCAGCATGGGGCCACTTTATTCCAAAGCCCTGGGGTTTTCTTCTGTTGCGAGTGGGTCCTTGGATACGGCAGACCGGCCTGTGGGAGTCTGCTCTGGACGGTGGCCAGGCAGGAGACAGCTCCGCTGGACTTGGTGTGGTGTCTGGGTTCAGCCTGGATTTGTAGCCTGAGGCCTGGGTGAGGAAAGCCCTCCTCTGGATCCTGAGGTGGGTGGCGCTTAGGAAACCTTTGCTGAGCTTTCTAAGTGCCCTCAGTGCTGGGTAGGGCGGCTGCGTCTTCTTGGAGGTGGTTAGAGTAGTGCTTGGCACACGTGTTTCTACACTCCGGCGCTTTCACATGGCCAAAGAGCTACGGAGACTCGAGGATGTTGGTTTTGGGGAGAGGCTGAAGGCTGGGGCGGCCCACCTAGGCATAGCTCTTCACCTGTGACGCTGGGTTCGGTGACTGAATTCGTGATCCAGTCAGCTAGAGGGGGCGTGAGGGGTGGGACAGAGGTGGCTTCTGGGAGCCCGAGCATTTCAGCTCCTGGACCTGGGCCCTGGTCTCTGGGAGGCCTTCGTGGCTGCTCCGAGTTTCCTAGCTATTAATGTGTGGATTGAAAGCAGTAGCTAGGAGCAGTTCAGAGAATGAGTGTGTGCTGCCTGATTAATAAAAAAGCGATGGGTTGGGGAATAAGAGCAGTTGTCTCATAGGTACCCGGTGTTCTGAGCTGTCCTCCTGACCCTGCACGTCTTTACGTGGGGCGTCCCTGTCCTGTTGTTGGGGTTCTGTGGCAGATGCTGTCTACTCGTGGAGCCGGCTGAGCTGGGGTGGACCCAGCTGCCCCATGTGGCCTGACTGCAGGAACCCTCTGGCCTTCATGCCCTCGTCCCAGGATTCGGGGGTTGCTGTGTTTGCAGTGGGCTTGGATCACTTTGGAAAGAGCCCTGTTTAAGTCTTAAGCCCTGATGGGTCCAATGCTGGGTGGCAGGCTCATTCTTAAGCTTTCACTCAAAAAGGAGCCTCAGAAACCGACTTTGTCAAAACTGTGACCCTGTCCTGCCCTTGGGCCTCCAGCGGGCACCTGGGAGGGAGGAGTGGCCCCTGGGCCCGTAGCCTCCTGTCCATCAGGTCTACAGCCCTTGGCTGTGGGCCTTGCGGCAGCTTGGCTATGTCTCTGCCTAGCACCTGGGCTGAGCCAGCTGTGACGGTGGCGTGAGTAGGATTCTCTCCTGGGATTCTCTGATCCTTTAAACTTGTAGAGTTGTCACAGGGCATTTTAGATCATCTTTGCCGGTCCAGCGATGAACCGGATCTCCGTGATCTGTTGAACTTTTTCTAGATGCCCTGGATGGAGTGAGGGGCAAGGGAGATGCAGAGGGTAACACACACTCAGGACCTCTTGTGTGCCGCCTCTGGCAGGAGGGAGCCTGACCTGCTGGCCTTCCCGGCAGTGGTGAATGAGCCCGCCGGTCTCATTGCACCCCTGCTCAGGCCTCTCCTCTCACACCCCTGCCGGCACAGTGTGGGTGCTGAGAGCTGGGTGAGCATTTTCCCCTATATTCCAGGTGAGCCGTTCCTCCCAGGCTGCACTCACCCTTTTCAGCCAAATGTGGGCCACTCTCGGCCGTGTTGCCTGGACTCCCCGCTTCTCATGGCCCCTGAGGATAAAGACCTGGGCTAAATCCCTGATTTACTCCAAGAAAGCACGTTACTTCATATCCAGCACATAATTGCTGGCAAGAAAGAGCTGAGGCCGCATAATGGAGTCACGGAGAGGGGCTCTGTGGTTAGTTTTTCAGGGTACAGAATGTCCCAGTTGTGCCACGTGAGCTCATGGGAAGAGCCCTGGTCCTTCCTCAACTCAGGAGCCATTTCTGTCCAATGGGGGGGATGAGTCCTGCCTCCCGCGGGGCGGCGTGAGGCCCGTGTGAGGCCCGAGCAAGGCGCGTGAGCGTGCTGTGGGCGCTCGTCACCGCCGCCCGTCTGTGTTTCAGGCCGCGCCGAGGCTCTCCTCCGGGGAAGATGGCAGCCCTGCGAACCACTCCAGGCTCACCAGCCACGCAGCTGGCGAAGGTGGAGGATGGGTTGGAATGTGGTCCTGCTCAGGAGGAAGAAGAGGAAGAAGACCAGGGGGAAGAGGTGGAGATAGAGGAGGAGGAAGAGATAGTAGTGGAAGAAGGCGAGGACAAGCAGGTGGCGGAGGACGAGGAGGAAGGGGGGCGGGCAGGGCACGTGGATCAGGTGGAGGTGGAGTTGGAGGAGGACGAGGACGTGGAGGAGGTGACGGCAGAGGAGCAGAGTCTGACCTTGGGGACCCAGGAGCGCTGTAGCCGTGCTGCTGATGCCAAGTCCCCAGTTCTCCAGGGAAAGGGTAAGAGAAAGGAACCGGCTCCCGGGGTAGGAGGCAGTGGGGGCCTGGGAGGGCAGGCCAGGACAGGGTGGAGCTGGAGCATCAGGACCCAGGTTTTGAAATGGAGGAGCCTGGAACTCCTGCCCCTGCTTGCTCTCCGGGAAAGGTGACTGCGGCAGCAAGGCCCGACGGGGAAGGCGGGCCCCTAACAGGTCTTCCCCTCAGCCTTGCAGGCCGCCCAGGTTCCAGCCACGCCTAGGGATGAGGACCTGGAGGAGGAGGAAGAGGAGGAGGAGGAGGAGGAGGAAGAAGAGGAGGAAGAAGAGGAGGAAGATGATGATGATTCCCTGACAGCTGGATCTCAGGTGAGCTGCTGTCTCTCTGGAGCTCAGTTAACCAGGCACCTGCTGTCCTGGAGACCCCTGTGGGCAAAGCAGAGGCTCTGTGGTCCTCAGGGCGAGTTCAGGCTGTGAGCGGGGACGGGCAGCAAGAAGTGACTGGGGGTCTCTAGCCCCAAGCCCACGGGACGTGGTTCCACTTTCCCGGGGCCCAACCCTTCCGAGGCCATCATGTCCTGAGGATATTGACTGCCCCTCACGTGGTTGCACTGCGGCCCCTTACCTGGAGGGCCTGTCACCTGTCCAGGCTCGGGTTTCCTGCCGAGCCCAGTCAGATCGGGCACCAGTGCCCACAGTCGGTTGAGTTGATGCCGCTTATGCACCCAGGCATGGGCCCTCACGTTGCTGATGTGACCACTGGCGTAAGGTGGACAATGAGGGGGGAGGACATAGCCTCCCCGCACAGCCATGGACTTGAGCTTTCTCATCTCCTGACCTCAGTGTGAGTTGTGGCTCTGCCCCCCCCCGCCCCATGCTGAGCGTTCGCCCTCTCTGAGCCTGGGTTCCTAATCTCTGAACGGAAATGGGGTCTTTGGCTTTCAAGGCCCACCACCAGGCTTGCACACCTTGAGTACTGCTGGGCCTTTGCAGGCCTGTCAGTGACGGGATGTCGGGCTGTGGCCCCGTGAGCTCCGTGTTGCAGGACCACGGTCAGCTCTTCTTGACGAGCTTTTTCTGTTGCTCGCGTTCTAGGGGCTCCCCCGCCTCTCTCCGAAGGCAGCTTAGGGCAGAGGCCAGGGCTCTGTTTTCCAGGGGCTGGTGACCTTTGAAGATGTGGCTGTGTACTTCTCATTGGAGGAATGGGAAAGGCTGGACGCAGACCAGCGGGACCTTTACAAGGACGTCATGCAGGAAAACTATGGGATCCTGGTGTCCTTGGGTAAGCAGGGAGGCTTTGTGGTCTGAAGGCTGCCAGCAGCCTAGCCGTTTGAAAGAGTGGCTTCTGAAGCCCCAGGGTCTAAGAGAGGGGCGTCCTGGAGCCAGCCCACCTCTTGGGGGAGTCCTAGGGACCGGGGTCTCCGCTGTGGCCCAGCAGTGCCATGAGCCAGGTGGATGTGCTCTGGGAGCCGCCCGTCCAGCTCCGGTCCCTGGGCCGTCTGCCCCCTGAGGCCTCCGGGGCTGAGGAGTCAGGGGCTAGAGGGGCTGAAGGTGTGTGGAGGGGCTGAGCAGGACAGCTGCAGCTCTCAGGGCAAAACTCTAGACTTGTGAATGTGGGATTTCCCAGGGCGGAGGCCGGGAGATGGGAGGGCTGGTCCGGGAAGGGAGAGTGAGGAGCCGGTTGGCATGTCGGGGATGGCACTGTGTGCGGTGAGGGCGGGGCCTGGCCAGCACAGCCCTGCAGCTGCTGGCTGTTTCTCTCCTGGCCAGGCTACCCAATCCCCAAGCCGGATCTGATCTTCCGGCTGGAGCAAGGGGAGGAGCCCTGGGTCCCAGATAGCCCCCGTCCTGACGAAGGAGACATTGTCACTGGCGTCTACACAGGTGAGTAGGAGATGGAATCTTGTGGGGTTTCTGCTGACGCGGCTCCTCAGGGCTTTGCCAGACTTTGGCCTTGACCTTAGCTCTGTGCCGTGGCCTTGATGCTGGTGGTCTGGGATGTGGAGTGGGCCGCTTGGATAGGGAGGCCACCACGCGCTAACCTCTGCCTTTGTGCGTTGGCCTCTCCAGGCTGGCGAATCCTTAGAGAACCTACGCGTTCCTCTTAGGAGCCTTGGAAAATGTCCCTGTCCCTGCCTTGGAGCCTCTGATTGTTTTTGTTTTTTCTAAGTGAGGGCCATTTGTTAAGTGTTTGGCTCAGAGAAATAAGTGCAGGAACTGGGCAGACTCTGGCTGAGAGTGCCGGAACCCGCCTTTCTGGTTTCCACACTTGAACCGGTCCTGTGGCTTCTCCACCCATTGGGCTATCTCTGAACAAAGGGTCTGGGGGGCAGGCCTCTGGCCTGGGTGCGCAGCTCTACCCCTTCCAGAAAGGAGATTTGGGAGCGAAGTGTTCAGGGTGGCGAATTTCTCTGGACACTGCTGATGTGGTTCTGTTTCCCCAACTGTCTGAGCTTCGCTTTGCTCACGTGGAGAACAAATAATTTGACCTACATCCATAATTTCCAAGCCGAGGACGTGGGACTGTTGGTTCTGTGGAGGTGCTTCACGAGGTCTGAGAGTCAGGCTCAGTGTTTGAGAGAGATCCGTGGAGGGTGTGTCCGCCTTTGGGCTCAAGTGACGTCCCCCCAGTGAGGGCCACTGGATGGCTCGTGCCAATCAGGTGCCTGGATAGACTCAGAGCAGCTCATAGACATATTTCAAAATAAAAATACAGAAAAACACAGACCGTGTTACTGCGCCTACGGGTGGTCTCTTCAAAGTGTTTTCCCGTTTACTCTGTATTCTCTCGACAAGCCTGGGCCATAGCAGGGCAGAGGCGACCAGTCGACCTTGCATATGAGGACTTTGACTTTGAAAGTGGTGACGCCGTGGCTTGTCCAAGGTGGGCTCAGCCGCAGGGCTCACTTGCCACGGTGTTGCAGGATGGCCTTCCCGTCCCGGCTCTCCACGTGCTGTGGGGCCCTTTCTGGGAATCCTTCCTGGGCTTCATTCAGACTTGGGTGGGCGCTGACTGGTGAGACCATCGCAGCTGCTTCCGGGACGAGTCTGGGACAGATGTTTCTCGGAGGGGGGTCTCAGTGAGAGGTGGGCCCTGTTTACGGGCACAGCTCAGAAAAGCCACCTGCAGATAAAGGGGCCACAGGCCTGCCTTGGCCAGTCTCTCATCATGTGGGCTAGATGTACCCCCATTCTCCATGCTTCTTGGAGGGTCCTGGGGTACAGCCTTTTGCAGGCTCCAGTGTGGGTGGTCCTGGGTGGAGTTCGGCAGCACCCTGAGGAGGCTGGCTAGCAGGGCTGGCGGCTGGTCGCTGTAGCAGGGCCGGTGAGCCTCGACTGCTCCCCCCATCCCCGCCCGTGCCACCTGGTGAGCCCGAGGTTGATACAGGATCCAGGCATGGTCTTAGACATGACCCTGTCTGCTGGGGTCAGCTCTGGTAGGGCAAACCCATCTAAGGCCTTTCTTTCTTTCTTTTAATTTTTATTTATCTGAGAGAGAGTGTGTGTGTGCATGTGCTCGTGCGAGAGCAGGGTGAGGGGCAGAGGGAGAGAGAGAGAAAGAATCCTCAAGCCAACTCCCCTGCCCAACTCGGGGCTTGATCCCGGGACCCTGAGACCATGACCTGAGCTGAAATCAAGGGTGGGCCGCTTAACCGATTGAGCCCCCCAGGTGCCCCATCCAAGGCCTTTCTTAACTATGATTGTAGTCTCTTTGCTAAATGGTCTCCCTCCCCTCTTCTCCCCGTACTCATTTCTGTGTGGCTGAGTCCATCGAGAATTGAGAATTGCTGGGTCTGGCAGGACGGATGCTAACTGTTGTGAGCCTGACAGTTTCTGGATTTCTAGATTGTAGTCTGGCAAAACACAAGTGTCTTCCTCTCTTGTGTTTCTTGAAGAATTGGGCCAAAAGGTTTGGACTGTGGCCGGCTTCTTCCACTCAGGCGCCCCATCCCGTCTGCTGTACTGACCTGAAGTCCCCTGCTCTGCCCTTCCAGCTCCGTGCTCCGGCCCCCTGACCCATATCCGCCCCCCCCACCCCAGCTCACTGCTGCTCGCTCTCCTCACCTCTCCTGACCCCACCCGCTTTCCTGCGCCTTTCTCCTCACCCGGCTTGGAGAGCAGTGCCTCACCCCCCACCCGCTGTATGTGATAGCCCCGTGGAGTTGCCTGCCAGACCCCTGCCCATGCAGGACCCCATTTCCTGCCCACATCTGCACTGCAGCTGGGTCGTGGCTGGAGAAAAGTGTGCCTGCCAGCCGACCACACATCTCCTGAGGACACCGCCACCACCTGGGCCCGGTGGTCTGGCTTCGTGTCCTTGTTGGGTTGGCTTTCCGCTCTCTGCGGGCGACCGTCTTGGCCCTGAGGACCCCACACACCCCTGGTTTCTCAGCTGCCTTCCCGGCTGCTTCTCCACTTGCCCTCGCTTGTTCCCAAGACCAGGACAGTCCTGCGTCCTCTTCTGTTCTCTCTAGGTGACTGCGGCCAGAGCTTACGTCGATGCTGCCCATCCGCAGCTTCTTTCTCCAGCTCTCTTCCTGTCTGCTTGTCCACCCGTATGCTTGGTCTCTCCACTCACTTACCTGATGGGCATTTCAGAGTGAACCTGCACCTGAAGGGGCTTCTCCTACTCCAGTCCCCTCTTGCAGTGTCCTTGGCACCTGAGTGGGCCTGGCTGCGTGCCTGATTAGTCCTTGTCGCTCTGCCTTCCTCGCCCCACCCTGTCCCAGGCTCCCAGGAGGCCGGCGGGCCTGTGGCCACAGGTGTCCCCGAGCTGCCTCTGCCTGCCCTCCAGTAGCTTCCCCGTGCACTTGGCGCGGCGTCTGGGCCCCGCTGTGGCTTGAGACTGCCGCCCCTCCAAACTCATCTCCTACACCCTTAGCTCTCAGGCTCGGCCCCTCAGACCACCTTAGTCTTCAAGCTCTCGCCTGCCTCAGGGCCTTTGTGCCTACTGTTTCCCCTGCCGGGCTTGCCTTTTGTGTGGCTGGCTCGGCTCTCAGGCCCCACTTGAGTCACGTGTTCTCTGAGCACGCAGACTTCAGGAGCACGCCTTCCTGCATTTCTCCAGGATGTTCCCTGCAGTTACAGCAAACAGCGCTGTCTGAAACGGTCCTGCCTAGATGTTTGCTTCCTCATTCCCCGTCTGCTGCCTCCGGCCGCCTCCGTAAGAGCGAGCACTGTGTGCTGTCTTCCCCTGTGCTGTCTCCCTGGCACCCTGCGCGGGCCTGGCACCCAGCGGGGCCGGCTGCTGATCCCCCTCCTTGGCTGCACTCCTGCCCCTCATGTGAAAGTGAAGGACGGAAGAGAATTACAGCATGCAGGGTCACACCTGCTTAAGATGCCCCAGGAAAGGAGAGAGAGAATTTCAGAGCAGTAAGAGGTAAAACACTAAGGTGGGGGCATCTCAGGGTCAGTGAGCACAGTCAGTGGTTCTGGAGGGGAGGAGGTCAGGAGCAGCCGTGGAAGGTAGGCCTGGGACCAGCCTGCAGGTGGTCTTTACCTCACACAGCCCATGAGCGCCTGGGCGGAGTGCCTGGGCTGGGCCTGTCTGCCCCACCGGGGTCGGGTGGATATTAGTCCTTAGCGTGGGCCTTCCCTGCCTTTGGCACACCCCTGAGGGGGCCCTGGGTGTCCCCGAATCCCCTTTTTTTGTCTGAGCCAGGGAGAAGGCACTTGGGTCCTGTCTTGCCTCAGAGCCCTGGGCGCGTGGTGTAGGCAGAAGGGGAAGGAGCCAGGAAACATTCCACCTGAGGAAGGCTCCTATTAATAGCTGGTCCTTGGTATTATATTCATGGTACAGATGAGGAGACTGAGGCCATAGAGATCACCTGCCAGTGATGGGGGGTGGGCCCTGTGCTCATGGGAGGACAGAGCCCAGTACAGGAACCTGGCCTTGTCGTGAGCTGCCGTCTCCCCCACACTTGAGTACAGCCCTGGTTACCAAACTCCTGCTCAGTGGGAAGGAAGGGCAGCTGACCAGCAGTCCTGGAGGCAGGAGCCCACCTGCAGCTTGGGCCCACCAACCCTGTTCATGTCCTCCCCTTCTAACTGTTCCTTGGTGGGGGGGCTCTCCTCAAACGTACCTCGAGTCTCCGGGTCTGGATGGAGAAGTCAGGAGCAGGTGTTGACTTTACTCTCGGGCCCCAGCAGAGATGGGTTTAGTCAGAGCCGACTCATCATGGGACCAGGTCAGGGTGGGTTCCCGGACCGGGCAGAGGTTGCCCCGGGGGCGGGAGTCGTAGAAAACGGCCTGGTTCTCAGGGCGTTGTGTGTCCGTCGTGCTGAGCAGCCCTCGCTGGGCCTCGCAGCAGCTCGGGGACAGAGGTGCACCAGGCGTGTGGCTCGGGGGCTTTCATCTTCTCCGAGGCCCTGTGATGAGTGCCTTGGTAGGGCACTTAACTGACGAGGGGGCTCTCCTGACAGGGCCACGGGTCAGCCCCTGGGATTGTCATCGGGGCTCAGAGCACTGGTTCCAGCTTAGCTAATCATCACCCAGGGTCATAGTCCTTGGGAGCAAATGTCGCAAGGAGATGAAGCAGCAGCTCCCACTTCCCAGGGTCCTCTTCTCTGCCCTACCCCTGTGGGTTCTGGAAGAAGCAACTGTGTTTGACCCTATAGGCCCCTGATACAGAATGTCCCCTCACCCACCTTGTAAAAGCATTCTCTGCTCTGGCTCTCGTCTCACAAGGAGACCTGGTAAGTGCTCACTTGGATTCCAGCAAACTCCCTGGGAACCTGGAGTGACCTTTCCATTGGCCGCCCCCACTCCAGGGCCCCACCTCCAGACTCTGGCCCACTTTGGTGACAGAAAGACAAGGGAACAGAACCCAGCCTCAGGGCAGGCTGGTCTTCCTCTGCATCGCCCTCCAGTGGCCCTGCTCCTCCCGGCGATCTTGGGGTGCAGCCGGCTCTGACTGCCAGGGACATGGCCGCCCTTACTGCCCCTCGTTTGGTGTCCGTGGTGCTGTCCACCACCTTGCCGTGTGTTCAGTGGTTTCTCGTTCCTGGACAAGAGGCTGTGCCGGCTCTGGAGGTCCCTCCTGTATCGCTCTCCTCTGCAGAGGCTTGAGGTGGGGGCCGGGCAAGGGCTCCCCTTCCCTGGTGTGCGTGGGGGCTTTCCGCTGCTCCTAGACCCCAAGGAAGAGATGTTGTGAGTCACTGGGACCTGGCCCACCCTTCCCAGTTCTGAGTGGCCAAGGTAATTTGGCCTGCGTGTCGGCTTTGTATCCAGCAGGGGCTGACCCTGGGCTAGGTCCTGGGGTGCACACTAGCGCCCCTAAGACGTTGAACGTGTTCCTGTGCTTCAGTTCCCCCGGCCTTGGGGAGTCTCTAATTCAAACTACTCAAGACCCTCCCCAGAGTCTTGTGGTAAAATTCTTTTTGAGACTCATGGCAAGAACTCCCAGCCGATCTGAGTACCCACGGAACTGCCTGTCCCTCCACCATCCCCTGCTGTCTCATGAGGGTGCTCTGGCCTTCCCAGTGAGGAGCTGTGCCTTCTCTGTGCTCTGCAAGGGGCGGACGCCTCACGCCACCCACTCGTGGCCCCAGGTGGCGGCTGCACGTAAACTGAGCTTAGTTCAGGAAACTTTGGTCTCCTATTTTAAAACTTATTTTTACTTTAACAGTATAGTAGTACTAACTGTAGAAAACTTGAAAGTATTACAATTCTGAAAAAAATAAAATAACCCATTTCTGTACGCCTTTAAATGATGCGTGTTTTTGTTCACAGCTGAAATCATGCCCGAACAGTTCTGTGTCTGGCTGTATCTGTCCCTGCGCTTTGCTGTGTTCTCCCACGTGACCATATCACCCTACATGTAGAGTGCTGTACAGAATATAGGACGAGGGCTGAGCCAGGGTGGGCAGCCCTCCTGGGCCCCCACCTTCCCTCAGGGGCAGGACTCGGTGATCCACACTCATCCAGCCAGGTGATGCCTGACACTGGCCACAGTTTTGGTGGTGGACCCAGGTGGGGTAGAGGAGGGGATTCCCACCCTCTAGAACCTTCCAGATGCTAGGATTCTGGGGAGGGCGACAGCATGGTGTGCGACCACTGTGGCCCGACCCGGGGTGGAGTGTACATGAGAAAGTAGGCACACAGGTGCTTTGCAACATCTGGGGCCACCGTGGGTCAGGCGTTTTGCCTTCTGTTCCTTGTGTGACTTAGTGCCTGCTCCGCAAATGGTAGTTCTCTCCTGAGAATGGTGGCAGGCCAATCAGCACTCCATTTTGTAAACTAGAAAACCCTCCAGGTCTGACTCCGTACCCACGCTCTGCACTGAAGGGAGAGGTCACTTTGGTGGAGGAGGTAGAGAACTGCAGGACCTTTTGGGGGGGTGTCCTTGGCCTTCTGTGATAGTAGGGTGCTTGCAGTTCACCCAGTCTTAGCCAGCTTGGGACTGTTTCCCAAATGCACAGCCACTCAGAAAAAGCCAAGCTTTGGGGTGCCTTAGCAGGGAAGCTTGGGCTGTGCCTGAATCGTTGCTGGAGGCTGTTAGGATGAGTGCAGAGGGCTGGGGCCCAATGGCCCCTCTAGGTCTCCTTGGCTCAAGGCAGCCTTTTCAGGTTCTGCTCTGAGAGTGGGAAGGAGACCCACCACTGCTGGCCAGCCTGAGGCTGGTGGAGAAGAACTCAGAGGGGAAGGGATGCTGAGCAGAACTTAGGTGCTTACAAGGCAGGTCCTCAGCTGCAGGGCCCTGGGGCTGTGCTGGTGCTGGAGGCTTGCTTGCCTTGGGCCAAGCAGGGGTGGGTGGGGGTGCGTGGGGGGTGGAGTTCTCTGGAAGACAAGGGGTTTTGGGGAGAACAGCTCAGGGGTCTCTGTTTTTCTGAGTACCAGATGCCTGTTACGGGCTTAGCCCCTGGTCTCCCAGGAACCTACAGGCAAGGTCACCAACTTTGTAGAGCGTTCCTGTTTCTCAGGGTGGCAAGCACTGGAGATCTGGAAGAGGGATTAATTAGTTGAAGCCATTTGAGGACAGTCCAAGAAGTAAAGGAATCTGGGCCTCCCCTAGGAGGGACACCCATGCGCACATTTCTCCCATCTGCAGAGTTCCTCCTGAGGGAGGCCGTGGCTTTACTGCCCCACGTGCGCTACAACGCGCACAGCCTCTCCCTTCGTGGAATGCAGAGGCACCCTGTCCAGAGCCTGCGGATGGAGGCTCGGTGCCGGGGGAGCTTGGGGTCCCGCGCAAGCTGTGATTTCTCTAGGGAGGAGCCAGCAAGGGGCTGCCTCGACCTCCTCTCACCTCTCTCCTGGCCTTCCTTTGTCGCCTTCAGGGGCCTGGTTCTGGACGGACGACCTAGACGACCACGAGGAGGAGGACGACGAGGACTTCCTGGCGGAGGTGGCCGAGGAAGAGAACGAGCCCCCGGGGCTCTGGTCAGCGGCCTACGGCGTGGGGGACGTTCCTGGGACCTGGGGCCCCGATGACTCGGATTCAGCGCAGACCCCGGAGGGGTGGGGTCCCGACCCCGGAAGCCTCGGGGTCCTGGCCGAGGGGTCCGAGGCAAAGCCCTTCCTGCCGGGCCGGGAGCCTGGCGCGAACCTGCTGGCGCCCTGGGCGTTCCCTGCCACTGTGGCTGCTCCGGCCGGGCGGCCCGAGACCACGTGCGACGTGTGCGGAAAAGTGTTCCCGCACCGGTCCCGGCTGGCCAAGCACCAGCGCTACCACGCGGCCGTCAAGCCCTTCGGCTGCGACGAGTGCGGCAAGGGCTTCGTGTACCGCTCACACCTGGCCATCCACCAGCGCACGCACACCGGAGAGAAGCCCTTCCCGTGCCCGGACTGCGGCAAGCGCTTCGTCTACAAGTCGCACCTGGTCACGCACCGGCGCATCCACACGGGCGAGCGGCCCTACCGCTGCGCCTTCTGCGGGGCGGGCTTCGGGCGCCGCTCCTACCTGGTCACGCACCAGCGCACGCACACGGGCGAGCGGCCCTACCCGTGCCCGCACTGCGGCCGCAGCTTCAGCCAGAGCTCGGCGCTCGCGCGGCACCAGGCGGTGCACACGGCCGACCGGCCGCACTGCTGCCCCGACTGCGGCCAGGCCTTCCGCCTGCGCGCCGACTTCCAGCGCCACCGGCGCGGCGGCGGGTGCGCGGAGCCCGGCGGCGACGGCCCTCGGCGGGAGCCCTGCGACACGGGGCCCGCGGCGGGGCCCGAGGAGGCCGAGGTCGGGCCGGAGGGGCCCGAGGAGGCCGGGGCCGGCGAGGCGGACGTAGAGGCCGAGGCCGAGGCCGAGGCGAGAGAGGAGGCGGCGGCGGCGGTGGGGCCCAGCCCCGGGCGCAAGGAGGACCCCGAGCCGGACAGGCGGTTCCTCGAGCTGGGCAACGGCCTGGGGGAGGGCGAAGGCCCTTCCTCGCACCCACTCGGCTTCCACTTTCCCGTGCACCCCAAGTCCTGGCTCCACCCGGACGGCTTCCCGATCCTGGGCCTCCCGGACTTCGGGGAGCGGCTGCAGGCCGACGGGCGCCCCCTGCCGGGGCCCCTGGGGGGCCGGCTCGCCCTTGTGGAGGGCGCCGGGCTCGCCTGCGACCCTTTCGGCAGCGGCGGGCCGGGGGGCGGGGGCGGCGGCGGGCTGCGCGCGTTCGCGCCGGCCGTCGGGGGTCTGCTCGCCGAGCCGGCGCCCGCCGCGCTGGCAGAGGAGGAGAGCCCGTGGATCTGCTCCGACTGCGGCAAGACGTTCGGGCGCCGCGCGGCGCTGGCCAAGCACCAGCGCTACCACGCGGGCGAGCGGCCGCACCGCTGCGCGGACTGCGGCAAGAGCTTCGTGTACGGCTCGCACCTGGCGCGCCACCGCCGCACGCACACGGGCGAGCGGCCCTTCCCGTGCCCCGAGTGCGGCGCGCGCTTCGCCCGCGGCTCGCACCTGGCGGCGCACGTGCGGGGCCACACGGGCGAGAAGCCCTTCGTGTGCGGCGTGTGCGGCGCGGGCTTCAGCCGGCGCGCGCACCTGACGGCGCACGGGCGCGCGCACACGGGCGAGCGGCCCTACGCGTGCGGCGAGTGCGGCCGCCGCTTCGGGCAGAGCGCGGCGCTGACGCGGCACCAGTGGGCGCACGCCGAGGAGAAGCCGCACCGCTGCCCCGACTGCGGCAAGGGCTTCGGCCACAGCTCGGACTTCAAGCGGCACCGGCGCACGCACACGGGCGAGAAGCCCTTCCGCTGCACGGACTGCGGCCGCGGCTTCGCGCAGCGCTCCAACCTGGCCAAGCACCGGCGCGGCCACACCGGCGAGCGGCCCTTCCCGTGCCCCGAGTGCGGCAAGCGCTTCTCGCAGCGCTCCGTGCTCGTGACGCACCAGCGCACGCACACGGGCGAGCGGCCCTACGCCTGCGCCAACTGCGGCCGCCGCTTCTCGCAGAGCTCGCACCTGCTCACCCACATGAAGACGCACCGCAGCGCGGCCGGCGCGCCCGGCTCGGCCGCAGCGGCCCCCGCGTCCAAGGCCGAGGCTCCCGCCAAGGGGCCGCCGGGCGCGGGCAGCGGGCCCGGGGAGCGCGGCAGCACCCTGCTCGAGTTCGCGGGCGGAACGAGCTTCGGCTCTGAGCCGACGGCCACCTTGGCGGGGCCCTCGGGCGCCTACGAGGAGAGCGTCCTGTGATGGCCCGAGGCCGACGGAGGCGCAGCCCGCTGGGCCGCCGGCCCCTTGCTCCTCTGGCCTCGGGGTGCTGAGGGCCCCAGTCCTGGTGCGGTGCCTTCCCCTCAGCCCCCGGTGCACCGCGCCGCCCCCCGGCCTCGGGCGCCCCTCCTGCCGGCCCTGGGAAACCGGGTCGCCAAGCTCGTCCGGCCGTGCAGGGGGCGCGTGGGGAGAGGAGAGCCGCGCGCGGAGGAGGCGAGGGCAGGGGGCGGCCACCCGGACCAAGACTGCGGCATCCCCGGGTCTGTGCTGTGGAGCCACGCGGTAGGGATGGCAGGCGATCTTATTTATTTCACTCGGGTTCCGATTTGGGTGGCCTGGAGGACCGGTGGCCGATGAGTTTGTAAGTGGGTTGTACAGCGAGGGAGGGGAAGCCCTTGCGTCAAGGGGAGGGTGGGGTGGTCGAGGGCGGAGCGTCCGGCTCCTCCCGTGGGTTTGGCTGACGACTTCTTCCCATTCCTCAGTGAGACTTCAGGGACCTTCTGGTCATTTGAGTGTGTCCGGGAAGTTTTAAGGACTGCGCGGGGCTAGGGGAAGCCTTATGGGTTTCCGGAGGACTGTGTTCCTCCCTGCACGGGGGGGACAGAGATGCAACTGGGAAAGCTTTTATTCTGTCTACTGTGGATATTTATTTCCATCTCTTGTATGGCCTGAAGAATCTGGGAGGAGGAGGAAAAGCCAGAAACCAAATTTGTGGCCCCAGGCGGGTGGGTTGCAGGTGTTCCAGGGTCCTGAGGGAGTTTGAAGCCTTATTCTGGGGGAGGGTCACTCGCTCTCACCCCACTTGAGCACCTAGATCAGCCAGGCACAATTCTGCCCGGTGGGTTTTGGTCTCCGCCTCCCCCTTTGAGTCCTTTGGTACTCTCACCTCTGGCAGCTGGAGGGGGCACACTCAGAGATCCTCAGGGGCCCCTTGCTGGCTGCTGCGGCCATGGCCCCAGCCTTCAACTGCCTGGGCCCCCACCCCCCCACCCCCGGGCAGGTGGACACATGGGTCCCTGCTCTCTAAGCCCAGTGCTTGTTTAAATTTAATAACCAATTGTAAGGTGACAGGTCGGCAGCAGGATCATTTCTCACATCCCTATGGGGTTAGGGCCCTGTGACGTCTGCAGGTCCTTTTAATGCTGCTTCTGTCATTATTCTATACTAGAAGCAGGTAGTGTTTCTGTTTAGAATCCCATGTCACAGGGTGGGCAGTCTGTACAGTGGAAGTCCACCTCTGGGGGTGTGGACTTGAGCCTGTGGCTCAGTGACAAGCCAGGCACCCAGCTATGCAAGGCCCGCGCCTGGTGGGCACGCCGCCCTCCGGGTTGGGCCATTGGGAGCCACGGGGCAGGCAGCTGAAGTATGGCTCACGTGAGATCCTTTCCTCCCTTAATGCCTTTTGGGCCAGTGTGAGTGGGGCCAGAAAACAGATTTTGAAGCAACTGCATTCCCTTTTAGACCTAGTTCCTTCTGTTTTAGTGTAGACATGGCCTTGGGGCCGGAGAGCCAGCAGCCAGGCTGCTGAGGCTGGGGGCGGGGTAGGAGGCGCAGTAGTTGGTGGGTGGGAAAGCGGGTGTGGATGGTGGTGTTAAGAATTCACCTGGCTGGGTGAGGTGGTGGGGTGGGTCGGGGTGCTGAGGAGGGCAGGGGTCCCAGGAGGCATCAGCAATGCTGGGTGATGCCTTCCCTGTCCTCAGTTTCTTTCCTCTCCCTGTGGGACAGGAACCTCAGGGGCCAAGGGCAAGGCAGCGTAGCCCTGCATGGCTGGGGTTTGGCTCCGTGCTCATTCTCCTTGCACACCCCTCAGAGTGCATATCTTTGGTGCCCCCCTGGGCCCCAGCTGCTTCCGCCCTGGCCTGGAGCCATCAGCAGGAGGACCTAGCTTTAATAAAGAGTGGAGAAATGAGCTTTCTGACTGGATTCCATGTTGTTGCCGCTCCTCGATGCCCTCAGGGAGGCTCTGAAAGGTCTCGGGCCTTTTTTCTGCAAAAAAAAAAAAAAAAAAAAAACCCACAAAAAACTTTTTTTAGGAGTTTCTCCTTTCAGAAACTAGAAATGGCTCGGGAGGAGTCAGCCCAAGATGGGCTTTGGCTCCTGCCTCCTGTGTCTACCAAGTCTTTCTGGGAGTCCCCAGCGGGCCCCCCACACTGCCACATACTCTTTGTAATACACCTATCTTGGGATCTTATTGTGCTTAGGATTGTTTTCTCCAGCCTTCCCTTGGTCAAAGGAGAGGGGCCAGGTCCCCTTCCTGGGGGTCCAGACATTCACTGAGTCCCAGACATTTCCTCAGAGGCCTCAGCGCTTCGTGGGTTTATCCAGGCTCATCTGCTCTGTGCCAAGGCAAAGGACACCTCCCCAGGACCCCCAAACTCCTTCCTTTGTAATGATTTATTGACTACCTTCTCACCAGATGATGCCCCATAACCATATCTGACCTCCCATTCTTTGCGCGTGGATTTGGAAAAATATGAACTATGAAGTAAATTGTCTTCGAGATGTGATTTGGAGGCATCAGAACAGAACCCAGTGTTTCAGTTTAAAAAAAAAAAAAAAGGCTTTGAGTGGCAGATGGATGTCAAGACCTAGTTAAAAATTGATGGCCTTGAGGATCTTAAAGCCTATTCAGAAAAGGCCAATTATTCCCGGATAGAGCTTACAGATGTCTGGCCAAATTCTTTTTTATTTGGGGGAGGGTGGGGGACCCAATCCTGATGGTCATAGAAAAAAGAAAGTAGACAGCCCTTCTGGTTTTGAGAGGACTTCCAAATTTCTGGAGTCCCTGACTGATTCCCCAAGTGTCAATTTAGCATCTTCTATCATTGCCAAGGAGTAGAAGCCCCCAGGAGATGTGACCCACGCAAGGTGGTACTTTGAGAGTCTTGAGGCTCTGAGCACCCCTCTGGCTTCCCCCTGCCTTTGTTATTTTCCTGTTTCCCTCTTGCTTGCATTTTCCCCAACCTCCTTCCTTGCTCCTGACCCTTTTACTTGATCTCTTCAGACATCTTCTAACTATTTTTTCTTTCTCTAATTGGCTACATATGGAATAAAGTATTTTGAAATTTTTGGTTATATTTATTAAATAAAGCTTTATGATCCTTGTTCATTATTTAATTTTTTTCTGATTATAAAATACATACTAGTTGTAAAAATCCCAACAGTATGACAAAATGTGTTACGTGCACACTTACATCCTACAGGGTCACACCACATCCAGCCACCGGGAACCAGAGCAGCTTCAGGAGGCGTGGGGTCCCATTTCTTCCATGGAACAGAAATGTTTCTCCACTGGTGACATACTTTACACGTTCCCTTGCAACTTGCTTTTTTCATTTAACAACATATTAGGACATACTTTCCCACCGGACAGAACTACCTCACTCATTTTAACTGCCCCAGCATAGCATTTCATTTTGTGGACGTACCCATAATTGATGTAACCTCTCCTGCAACAATGGGTATTTGGTTGTTCCCAGTGTCTCACAATTACGAACAATGCTGCAATGTCGATTCTTGTACATATTTCTGTGCAGCTATGTAGATTTTTAGTTATTTGTTTAGAAAAAGAACTAGAGGTGATGTTGCCAGGCCACAAGGCGTGTGTATTTAAAGTTTGGAGTATAGCTAAATTGTCACTTAGAAAGGCTAACTCCAGTCCAACAGCAGATTCTCCCAGCGTAGTGAGAAAGTGCTGGTGGTCCACGGCCTCGCCAACAGGGGGCATCAACAATCGTTTTAATCTTGCTTTGTTCTTAATTTTACAGAGGTGAATGGCTTGCCTTTTTCTGTTTCTTTCAAACATGTAAACAGGTTATTTAAAACAACAACAATAACAACTCATGGCCTTGGCTGAGGTATTTCTGGGGCTGTGGCTATGATCTATCCCCACCCAGTCCAAGTTAATAGCTTCCATATTTTCTGGTAAGATAAGATATCTCAGGTTTACCTTGAAAATTTCCTACCCCAAACCTGTAATCAGCCAATTCTCCAAGGAGCCAGGATTCCTTTAGTGGGAAATGATATTTAGGGACCACAATTTGGTGCTCAATCCTATTCGGTTGATTTTTCCCCCCTAAGGAAAAAATAATTTTCCAGCTAGAATTCTATATCCAGCCAAGCTATTCTGACGAGTGACATTTTTAGATCTGCAAGAATTCAGAAAACTTACCATCCTTTAACCGTTTATAGGCGACATGTCACACAACTAAAGAATCAACCAAGAAAGAGGAAGATTTGAGATGTAGGAAATAGTGGAGCCAGTCCAGGAGAAAGCTGTCTGGGAAAACAACTATACATCAGTCCAATTGGAGCATGAGGATGGGGGAGCTTCAGGAATTAGGTCTCTGTGGAATGGGGGAATCCAGCAGAGTTGAAAACATGCCTGAGAGGCTGGACGTGGAAGAGCAGAGCTATGGTGAAAGGCGGACCTGAAGATCAAAAGGGACCTTGGCTGGGAAAGCCAGCATGGTGCATCTCAGGGCCATGAAGTAACTCTTTTCGGACAAGAACTGGGCCGGGGGGGACCAGGATCTTGTTTCCACCTTGAGACACAGACTGAATGCGGACGCCCCTTACCATAACCGGCAGCCACAGTGGCCACTGTGAGGCTGTGTGCAGTTTTCGCTTTGTATTTTTTTTTTTTTATAAATTATGTCTTTAATTATATCTGACTAGCCTGAACATATTTATTTAGGTTCTTGCCGTATTGTTCCATAAGCTTAATTTGTATCATGCTTTGGTAAATTTGGTGACTGCCCTTCTTGGCATTAGATCTCTTCATATTTTGGAAACTTACTTTGCAAGCAGGCCCATGGTGAGTAGGAGGGTTTTTCTTTGTTTCTTTGGGTCATGTTTGGGTTTCATTCTCTCTCTCCCCCTGTCCAGAAGTCCAGCAGTTGTTGGTTACCTCCATGGTAACCGAGAAATGTGGTAACAGTGCTCTGAGGTTGCTGCTCCATGAGGACACCAGGCACGCTGCGGCCCAGGGAAGGAGGCCTCCTGGTCAGGAAGCTGAATCTCAGTCCCCTTCGCCCACCTCTCTAGGTCCTCAGCTCCCTGTAATCCACAGTCCTCCGCAGCAGGTGGGCAACCCTCGTTCCCAGCTCTGTTTCACCCTGTGAACCTGCCTCGGGTCCTCTTCTCACCAGAAGGCTTTACAGTGTCCTTTCCTCCCAAGAGCTGAGCCCCCAGCACCTCCTGCTCATTTCCAAACCTAGAGCCCATGAGGTCTTTTCTCTCACCACTCACATTGCTTCTGCTCATTTTTGATCCAAAGAGATGTTCACTTTGCTTTTGGATCCTGGCTCTGTCTTTTTAATTATCTGTTGACAACTTTTACCTTTCATTGCTATGTGATCGAAACAAGGAGTATGTTGGATGCAACCTTGATGTGCTATCTCACCCAGATTGATATCACTTTTATTACTTCCCTTTAACTTTGTTCTCTTTGCCCTCCCTAGTTGTCCACTCTGTATCCATTCTCCCCTTCCTTTGCTCTAAGAAAATCTCTGTACTGCTGGGGGTGCCGATGTGCCCCAATGACATTTCCCAGCCTCCTCTGTAGATAGAAATGGCCAATTGAATGTAAGGAAAAGATAATTATGTGGGGCTTCCAGGAAAGTTCTTTAAAAGGGCCTGATTCAGTTGGGAGGTATATCTTTTTGCCCTTTGATCTTTCTTTTCTTGTACCTGGAATGCAGATGTGATGGGTAGAGGTCAGCTGCCATCTTGAGACAAAGAAGTCACTTCAAGGATGGAAGCCACATGCTGAGAATGGCTGAGCAGAGAAGCAACAAGAACCTGGGTTCCCCAAGAGCATGACCAAGGTGGGCTGGTCACTGGAGACGTAACCAAGGTCCTGCCCCAGGAATTATCCAGTTAGGATGACTAACATCTGCTGCTGTCAGAAGCAATTTCTCGATAGACCCTCTGTATTTGCATTGTTCCCTGAAGATTCAAAGTCCCAGGTAGAAGCATGTGATTGGCTGGGCTTGGGTCAGGGGCACATTTCCCAGCTGCCAGGAGGTTAAGAATACCTGGCCCCTTTGGCATCTATAGGGGGACATAGGCACTGCCTCCCACTAAGACTCACACAGAGGATTCTTCCCTGGAGAGTCAGAAACCGTGGGTAACATCAACTGTACCCCTGTAGTAACTGATACATAGGGAAATATCCAGCTGGAAATCCCTCCCCTTGATGAGGTAAGCTGCGGCTCATTTCTATTCGCTCCCAGTGTAGATGTGGAAGAGAACACAGGGATAGTCTTGGGGCGTGGCCGGCATCCTGCCTTTCCAAGCTTTTCTTAATTCTCCGTTATCCAGGCTCTCTCTCTCCCCAAATCCGGGGGAAGCTCCTGTCTTTGATCCTGGTTTGAGGCTTTCTGAGCTTTAGCTCCACCTCATGTTGGCACTTCTCCCAGCTCCCATCCCAGACCTAGCCCTTTACAACATCCGATGCACATAGGCCCGGCTGTAGTGTTCCTTCAACGACCTCCTTTCCAAATGATCAGCCCACTCTTAGAGGGTCTGGGCCAGGTGCAAGTCAGTTGAGAGCAGTCCTAGGACCAGCCGTGCCTTCCTGAATCACTATGCCGAGATGCTGATTCTCATGTCCTGTCACCCTTTAGGATTTCTTTCCAGGCAGAGTCGGCAACATGCAGGACAGGTGACAAAAATGTGAACTTGCTTAATTTCCACTTGTCATTCATGGAACTGGTGGCTGAGCATTGGAAGGCCTGCAAAAAAACCAATGTTTTTGCTAGCACAATACTCAAAGCATCAGGGAGATGCACCCTCCTTTCCTCTGTCTGCCAAAACTTACACAAGTGCATCTAACTGGAAGGGCCTGATTCGAGTCCAGAACCCTAGCAGCAGGGAAGGCTGGGAAGTGCAGGAGTTACCATTCCAGCAGGCACACTTAGAAGGACATGAGAATGGGTACACATGCCCACTCACCAGCTCCTTCCCCCCTTCCATCAAGAGGGAACCCCACAGGAAGCTACTTGTTGACACCAGGATTTGGGGGGTGTCACTGCCTGGTCCCCATGTTGTCCTGTGTCAGCCAGGCACAGCTCCCAGACGCAGCCACCTGCCAAAGGCCAACAGACACTGTGATTTCCACGCACAGAAGGGGGCAACCAGATGGCTCTGGTCTGTTTTTGTGAATCATCTCAGGAGACTACGCATGTGCGCCATTCCAGTATCTTCTGGAAGTGTCATCAGAGCATCAAGGAACCTTAAATGAAAGGGGTCAGAACACATCTGTCCTTCTCCCATTGGGTGTTATTAACCACTTCACCTAGAGGCCATTCCTAATGCTCTGGATCTCCCCTCCGCCCCCGTAGAATCCCATGCAGATTCTTTATCTTTTTCTTTTTTATTGAGGTGAAATATACGTGGCATAAAACTAACCATTTTCAAGAGTACGGTTGAGTGGTATGTAGTACATTTACAATGTTGTATTATCACCACCCCTGTCAAGTTCCCAAACATTTCCATCGCTCCATTAAGTAGTCACTCCTGATTCTCCCTCCCCCGAGCCCCAGCCACGTCTGAAGCTAGTGAGCCCCATCCTAGACTCTTTAGTTAAGACAATAATTTTCCATTTTTGGCTCCAGCTCATTTGAGCTGGATTCTATACTTGCACCGGATAGAGTCCTAAATGGCAAAGCATCCCTCAGGTTCCAGCGTAAACATCTGTTTGTCAGACAGGTCTTCTGCTCCCCTAATTTAATTTAAATCGCTCTGTTCCACCGTCTTCTGGCAATGCGCAGTTCTCGCCTTCATAGTTCTTAGCACGAATTGCAGTATTACACGTGTTACTGGTTTAATGGCTGTCTCCTCCGTGGGCCAATGCGATCCAACAAGGTAGGGACCAGTTTGTTTTGTTCTCTTCCTCTGACTAGCACAGTGCTATAAAAACAATCTGTGCAATAAACATGCTCAGGGCAGGGGGGAATGGACGGGAACAGGTGACGTCTAGAGCTAAAGACAGCAGGTCTGGAGTGGTCCCCAGCTAGTGACAACTCGCTATTGAGTTGGGGAGCCTCTCTGCCCACCTGAAACTTCCAAAGCCCCATACCTCCTCAGCCCCAAAGAAACAAACCCAGACTACCTTTTTAGAAACTCCTGACAAGAGACAAGACAAAAAGATGACAGGGACATTAAAATACCATTGATACAAATGTTTTTTTATCTGCTTGAACAATTAATACACACATATTATATAAATTCAAACATATTAGAAGGCATTTTAGTTTAGAGTGAAAATAAAAGGTTGAGTCTTTTGCTCATACCTACTCCCTAGTCACACCCACTTGCCATTCCCTTCCTGAAAGGCACCTACTGCCTATTAATCTCTTGTGTCCCAGAGCAACAATATGCATATTCAAATACGTATGTATTCCTACCTTTCTTTTTAAACAAATGCCGGAATACCAGACACAATGCTTTTATCCTTGTAACCTTATAACCTGAAGTTAGTTTCATATTAGCACAACGGGATCTACCTCTTCATTTTAATGCTACATAGTTGCATTGTATGAATGTTGTTATTTATTCACTCAGTTCCCCTTGAATGGACACTTCAGATGCTCCCTGTCTTTTGCTACTACAACCAATGCTGGAAGCCGCACATGTCCTTTGCACACGCCTCTTAATATGATCAGTACGATAAATTCCTAGAATGGAACTGCTGTGTCAAAGGGTACATTGATTTTGAGTTTTGCCGAAGTGATTATAACATTGTATACTCTCATCAACAGCATGGGCCCCTGTTTTCCCAACAGGCTTGCCAGCAGTATGTGTTATCAAACCTCTAGATCTCTGGCAACCTGATGGGTAAAACAGAAAGCCACTGTCTTAACTAAAAATTTTAAAATAACCCGCACAGAGAATATACTATAATGAACAACCGTGAACTTTCCATCCATATCCAGACTTGATGTTTTTCTATATTGCCTCAGAATTTTAATTTTGTTAGAAATACATGTTACAGGTGCAGCAAAACTCATATATGTATCCCTGTCTAATTTCATTCTCTTCCTTTCCCCTGTGGAAGTGATTGTCATTAATTTGCTATTCATCACTCCCGTGCGTTATACTGCATATTTATGTCTAGAAAACAATATTTGTGAATGTTTTCAAACTGTATATATTAGTCATCAAATTCTGTGCATACATAACTGTGTTTAAATTGTATATATCACTGTACATAATATACATTTATAACACTATGAGTAACATATGCTAATTACATACTGCAGTCATATATAGTTATTTCAACTGTGTATATTATTCATCAAATTCATATATTTCAATTCATACAGAAAGAACATTAGATAAAATTCAACTAGAGCCAGAAGGGAACTGTCTTAACCTTGTAAGGGTTATATAGCAAAGATTGATGCAAACATGATACTTAATGGAAAAATATCAGGTAGGTTTCTTTTAAAATTAGAAACAGATGTGTCCACCATCCTCTTACCATTTAACATAATACTGGAGTTTCCAAGGGAGGCGGTATAAGAATTACAATGGAATAAATTAAAATGTCATAGTTCTCAGATAACATGACCATCTCCCTAGAAAAACATAAGAATCCATTGCTAACAGATTAGAACTTATACAAGTGTTCATACAAGATCAACCTACAAATACCAACAGTGTTTCTCTACTGGCAATTTGAATAAATGGTTGTAGCATGCTTTTGGAGGGGATGACTTAATATTATAAAGATGTCAGTTGTCCCCCAAACTAATCCATAAATAATGCAATTTCAATAAAAATTTCGGTTGAGCTTTTTGAGGATCTTGATAAATTTCTGTGGGAGAAGAAGAGTAAAGAGGAGTTTACTTACCCAACCAATGATAAGAAAGCAAAAACTGTTTAGTAGACGATATTAGGGAAACTGGGTAATAATACTGGATTTCTACTTCACATCATATAAAGAAGTAGATGCCAGATACATTGAAGACCTAACCGCAAAGATAAAACCACAATATTAGTAGAAGAAAATGTAGGTGATATCTTTGTGACCTTGGGGTAGGAAAGGACTCAAAAAAATTCCAATATCATAGCCACGAGGGAAATAATTGATGAAGTTGATTACTTCATAATTTATAACTTTTGCACTCTGAAGGACTCCAGAGATAAATAAATAGATATCAGAAGGGGAAAATATTTGCAGTATCTAAAATTCACAAGAGACTATCGTCTAAAATACTCAAGGAACTCCTATAAATAAAAGAAAAGATAACAGTTTAATGGGAAAGTGGGGATTTTTAACTTTATCCTGCTCAGAACCTATTTTGTAAATTGGTGTATGAACATATTTCCTAAGTCTGGAAAATTCTTAGCACTCTGTAATATTGCCTTTCCATCATTTTCTCTACTTTCCTCTGAATTCCTATTTGACTATTGGACTGCCTCAACAGACCATAATTAGCTCAAAGGAGATCAGAGAACCAAATGTAAAACCATGAAGCTTTTGAGAAAACATAGGAGAAATTTTATAAATGTTTGGTTAGGCAAAGAATTTTTTAAAATACAACAAGATCCATAAGAGAAAAAAATTATAAATTGGACTTTATTAAAATCAAGAACTTCAAAAAACATTGTAAAGACAATGAAAAGGCTGAAAGAAAATATTTACAAATCACATACCTCAAAGGGGTTGTATCCAGAAATGTATTTTTTAAAAATCTAAAAGTTTGATACTAAGACAACAAAGAACACCAATTTTTTTTTTTTTAATGGACAAAAGATTTGGACACAATCTTTGGATGGGAATTAGGCACATGAAAGGGAGCTCAGCACCATCAATCTTAGGGAAAAGCAAATTAAAGCCATAATAGGATACTACTACACACCTATTTAAAATTACTATAAATAACTAAACAAACTGACCATACCAAGTGTTGGCAAGCACAGAAGCTACTTAAATTCGCATTCATTGATGGTGGTAATGGAAAATGGTCAGCCAGTTTAGTAGTTTCTTAAAATGTTAAATATATCCCTACCATATGACTCAGCTCTTCAACACCTAGGTATTTACCTGAGAGAAATGAACTGGAACCTGCCCAAATGTCCAGTAACAGGTGAATGGGTAAACAAATAATGGTTTGTTCATACAATGGACTACTTGGCATTGACAAGGAATACAGTATCGATACACTCAACAACACTGATGATTCTCAAAGTAGTTATGTTGGCTTACAGAAGCCATTCAAAAAGGAATATAATCTCACTTTATGTAAAAGGCTAAGATTCTAGAAAATGCAAATTTACCTATAGTGACAGAAAGCATATCAGTGATTGCCTGGGAGTTACTGGGGGAGGGGCAGGGAGAAGTGGGAGAGGGGGATTACTTTTGGGGGTATAATATGTTCATTATCTTGATTGTGGTGATGGAGTTATGAGTATACACATACACCAAAACTTAGCAAATTGTAAACTTCATACAAACTTTGGGGGGTATAATGTTCATTATCTTGATTGTGGTGATGGTGTTATGGGTATATACATGCACCAAAACTTATCAAATTGCAAATTTCATACATATTCAATTCATTGAATCACTTACTGCCCCCAATAAAACCGCATCTCTGTTAACACAAGGGCTACCTTCCAGGTTTGTCCTGAGAATCAGATGAGTGTAAACCATTGAAACAGCTCCTGGCTCGCTACTGGTAAATTCTCAGAAAGCACTGTTTCTTGCAGTTGTTACAAACACAATGGCTCAGAAGAGAGTTTTAAGAAAGCTATTTATTTCCTACTAAGCAGGAAATGTTACCTTCTACGTGGGTAGGAAAATAGTACAGGAATCAAATGCCTTGAAATTAAAGGCAAAATTTCTTACTTAGTTTTCCTGAAATTCTTTTTTTTAACTTTCTAAAAAAAGAAAATTTTATCTTAAAAAAAAAAAAAACGCAAATAGTAAAAAAAATAAAATAAAAAAAAAATCCAACTTATAGCCGAACCAATTCTAATTTCAGATGTTGAATACTGATGCTTGCATGATAACTTCCTAAATTCCCTAAAATTCTTATTTTGCGACGGTTTAAATCTTTGGGGGAATCCTGGACATTTCCCCCAGGAAAACAGGTATGTGGGAGAGAAAGAACCAAGCGTCTTTCTGGTGCAGAGGATATTACTGTTTCCCATTAATAACTGAGAACTTACATTTCCTGCGACGAGCTCCTCAAACCAATTTCTGCAACCCCACAGAAAACGTCTGCAGGCTAAGATGGTTTTGGTAAAGGGACTTTGGCAGGACGGGTGACGTTCTCTAATTAGTTGAAATGGTTC
Source organism: Mirounga angustirostris (assembly GCF_029215605.1). Classification (NCBI taxonomy): domain Eukaryota; kingdom Metazoa; phylum Chordata; class Mammalia; order Carnivora; family Phocidae; genus Mirounga; species Mirounga angustirostris. The sequence goes on from NW_026991713.1 coordinate 175,910,067, forward strand.
ACCAATGGGCCCTCCGCTCCTTCAGGGATTGGCTGGGGCAGGCGCTCCTCTGGGCTGCTCCCTCAGGATTGGCTAAGACTGGCTTCCTGCTCTCTCGGGATTGGCTGAAACACATCGCGTGCTGCTCCGGGATTGGCTGAGTCAGTGAAGTTCTTCCCGCCTTCTCCCAGCTGCCCTCTTGTTTTCCATTCTCCTTCCCTCGCTAGTCAGTCCCTGGGAGGGGGATGCTTTTCTTCTGGTTTTGCTTTGCTGCCCTTTCCAGGCCCCCAAGACTCCCCTCCCTCCATCTCCCCGCGAAGTAGGGTCGGCGTCCCTCACGGTTACAGATCCTTTGCGCCGAGATGGGGCTAAATCAATGAGTGTGGACAAGGAGCTTTATCAAGATGCTGTGGTCGCCCAGGAGGGCGGGGGGTGGGGGGCTGAGAGCGATCCCAGTGGATTCCCTCATGGAATGACCAAAATTGTCTCTCCTCCTTAAAGATGAGCGAGGGCGAGGGATGCAAACGCAACTGTCCAAGACAGTTTCTGTTACCGTGTTTTAGGTGGAAGAGGAGGGAAGAAAGAAGACATCAGGACAGATGGGCTGTTTCCTTGCCTGACTCAGTTGGCTCCTCCATTCTGGGTGGCTGTCTTTCCTCATGGCCCCTGGGATGGCTCTCCCATAAGGTTTGCTGGCAGCATGACGATACAAACAGTTTCGTGAGTGGTACTAATCTGGTCCTATGCTTAGGAGCGAAGTCTGAGAAAAATGGCCGTGGTTCAGATAGATCTTAACTCCAACATGGACCGGTTTTATGACCTCTGCAGGTGACTTAACCTCAAAAAGCCTCAGTTTTCCCACATATAGAAGACTGCATAGCATATAACCCTGCGTGGTAGGGTGGCTGTGAGTTATACGTGGGGAGAGCTTAGGACAGTGTCTTAGGCTTTGATGTGGTGACAGATGACTGGCCCCAGATTCGGCATAGCTCCACGCAACAGGTCTTAGTTTCTGATACCTGTGCTGTGTGTGGGTGGGTGGGGGAGTGGCTGCTCTACTCAGTCACTCAGACACTGGGCAGACTGGTCAAGGGGTTTTAGCTGTACCATCTGGCCTGACAGGTTGCTGCAGGAAGGATGGAGAGAGTGTGAAGTCTCGTGGGGTCTGTGTCAGCTCAGGCTGTTGTAACAAATTACCGTGGACTGGATGGCTTAAACATCAAATATTTATTTCTCCCAGTTCTGGAGGTTGGGCCAGTGTGGTTGGATTCTGGTAGAGCCCTCTTTTGGGTTGCATACTGACTTCTCCTAATGTCACAACTAGCTCTCTGACCTCTTCATAGAAGGGCACGTTCCCATTCATGAGGGCTCTCTGCCCTTACAACCTAATTACCTCCCAAGGGCCACACGTCCAAATATCATCACTGGGCCTGGGGTTTCAACCTGTGAATTTTGGGGACACACACACATAACATAATAAAGTTATCACTTTCTTACTCTTTGGTTTATCTATAACCTTCCTTATTTCAAAGAAACTGAGTCTCCGCCCCCCACAGTGCATGTAATTGCACTCACACAAGATGCAGTATACGTTCAGATGGATTCCTTCAAAACACCTGAAAGCCACCAATGTCCTGAACAGCACCGTGTCCACGTACCCTGGTCCCTGGCTTACTGAGTGTTCAGCCAGGCACTGCTGCATGCATTCACACACATCAACTCCTTTGGTCCTCACAAACCTCCAGGAAGGGTGTTCATCCCCATTTTACAGATGAGATAAGTGAGCCACAGAGAGCCACCCTAAGGTCTCCAGGGATGGTGAGCTGGAGAGTTGGGGTTTGAGCCCAAGCGCTCACACTCTGGAGCCCCAGCTCCACCCCTCTGCAAAACTGCTTCTCAGACACGCTCTAAGAACACACTTGTGTAAATACACACAAACATGCTTTTATCTACAGTCCTATTTCCACCAACAGGCTGTCATGTAGCCAGCTCTATGCCTATACAGCAAGGCAGTGTCTTCCTTTCTTTCTTTTTTAAAGATTTATTTACTTATTTGAGAGAGAGAGAGCGCGTTCGCATGCACATGCAGGGGGAGGGGCAAAGGGAGAGGGAGAGGGAGAGAATCTCAAGCAGATATCCCGGCTGAGCACGATCTCACGACCCTGAGATCATGACTTGAGCTGAAATCAAGAGTTGGCCACTTAGGGACGCCTGGGTGGCTCAGTCGGTTGAGCGGCTGCCTTAGTCTCTGGTCGTGATCCCGGGGTCCTGGGATCGAGTCCCGCGTTGGGCTCCCTGCTCAGCGGGGAGCCTGCTTCTCCCCCTGCTTGTACTCTCGCTCACTCTCTCTCGCCCACTCTCTCTCGCCCATGCTCTCTCTCTTTAGCAAATATATAAATAAAATCTTAAAAAAAAAAAAAGAGTTGGCCACTTAATCAACTGAGCCTCCCAGCGGCCCCAAGTGTCTTTCTTTTACCTCATGGTGAGGAGATTGCAGAGCCCAGATTTCCAGGAGTTTGGGGAATTTCTAGTGTGTTACACCATGCAATGCTGGAATTGTCAGATCATAGGCATGTGATCTATTAATTATTTATTAATCATGCAGATTCAAAGCAATGCTAATAAAATATTAATAATCTCGGGCGCCTGGGTGGCTCAGTTGGTTGAGCGACTGCCTTCGGCTCAGGTCATGATCCTGGAGTCCCGGAATCGAGTCCCGCATCGGGCTCCCTGCTCAGCAGGGAGTCTGCTTCTCCCTCTGACCCTCCCCCCCCTCATGTGCTCTCTCTCTCTCTCTCAAATAAATAAATATAATCTTTAAAATATATATATTAATAATCTCATAGTAAGCCAAACTTTAAAATAATACAAATTTATTAAATTGTAAATTTAAAATTTACAGGAATTGTAGAATAGTAAAGCTAACATGTTTTGCCTGTGATTCAGGGTAGTGTCCCTCCAGTTGATATTCAGATGTTAATTCCATTCGTTAGATTCCTTGATTGAACCATGTCCATAATGTCAACACTGTTCTGTATTGTTTTGTTTGTGGGCTTGTCTTTGTTCATTTTAAAAAAAGATTTTATTTACTTATTTGAGAGAGAGAAAGATAGTGAGAGAGAGAGCCCAAGTGGGGGCAGGGAGAGGGAGAAGCAGGCTCCCCTCTGAGCAGAGAGCCCAATGTGGGGCTCGATCCCAGGACCCGGGGATCATGACCTGAGACCAAGGCAGATGGTTAACCGATTGAGCCATCAGGTGCCCCTGTCTTTGTTCATCTTTAAAAACGCATATTTGTTGGGCGCCTGGGTGGCTCAGTCGTTAAGTGTCTGCCTTCGGCTCAGGTCATGGTCCCAGGGTCCTGGGATCAAGCCCCGCGTTGGGCTCCCTGCTCAGCAGGAAGCCTGCTTCTCCCTCTCCCACTCCCCCTGCTTGTGTTCCCTCTCTTGCTGTGTCTCTCTCTGTCAAATAAATAAAATCTTTAAAAACAAAAACAAAAAAACCCACATACTTGTTTATATTCTTTAGAGTACATATGCAAATTTAAAAAGAACCCCATCTTATATCTTGGAGAATATTTTGATTCCAAAATTGATCATGAACATTGTTACATGTGAGTTATTTACCTTACCTTATTGTTCTGAATGGCTAACACCTTCTGCAATGTATTTTACATATGCATTGATTAGACAATTTATATTGCTTCCATTATTTTTCTGTTACAACTAAATTGAACAAGATTCATACACATACATCATTGGATGATTATTTTATTAATATCCACTATAAGATGTGGAATTAAGGGGTATTTTTTACTGTCAATACAGAGTAGCTTCCAGAAAGTTTGTATGAATTACCCTCATACTAGCCATGAGGGAAATGAATATTTTTCTCAATCTGTACCTACCGTGGATACTACTATTATTTTACTCTTTTCAAGTTTTATTTTCCAAAAATATCTTCTTTTTAAAAAATGTTTTATTTATTTATTTTAAGTAATCTCTACACCTAACATGAGGCTCAAACTCACCACCCCAAGATCAAGAGTCGCATCCTCCTCAGACTGAGCCAGACAAAAATATCTTAAACATTGCACGTCTGTTATTTGTCATGAGGGACTTTTTCATATATTTATCTTCCATTTACATCTTGTCTTATTAATTCCCTTTTCATATATTTTTTAAAGATTTTATTTATTTATTTGACAGAGAGAGACACAGCAGGAGAGGGAACACAAGCAGGGGGAGTGGGAGAGGGAGAAGCAGGCTTCCTGCTGAGCAGGGAGCCCAGTGCGGGGCTTGATCCCAGGACCCTTAACGCTTAACGGGGCTTAATGACTGAGCCACCAAGGCTCCCCTCCCTTTTCCATATCTTAAGGGAGTGATGATAGTAATGCTGATCTTTTCAATGATTTGAAGAGCTCTTAATAAATTAAGAGTATAAAGCCTTTGTTTCTCATGTATAAAGATCTTTTCCTAGATTGTCTTTAAGCTGTTCCAATTTTTAATCTGAAACTGAAATGTGTAACTTTCTAACATAAAACTAGTTAGTTTTCAGCTTAATGGTTTCTTATCATGCTGTCCCGTGTTTCCTATCCATTGGTTGTATATTCTAAAATTCACTTATGCTTTAAGAATTTGCTTTTAGGGATGCCTGGGCAGCTCAGTCGGTTAAGCACCTGCCTTCCCTCTGCCTTTGTCAGGTCATGATCCCAGAGTCCCTGGATGGAGTCCTGCATTAGGATCCCTGCTCAGCAAGGAGCCTGCTGCTCCCCCTGCTTGTGCTCTCTCTCTGACAAATAAATAGATAAAATCTTAAAAAAAGAAAGAAAGAAAGAAAGAATTTGCTTTTAAATTTGACTCCAGGTCAAACTTATTGTGATGAGCTCGGTATTTAACCTTAATTGTATTTGAGCATGGTCACTGGTTGAGTTTACCATGTATGGCATACTTTATTCTCCCACCAATCCCAAAGGCCCCTTCATCATTTGGTACAGAGTTACAGTGTCCTCGGTCTGTGCCCTGGCCCCTCGTGATCCTTTTTTATTTTTTCTTTAGGTAAAACTGTCAGAAGGATGCGCGCCTAACGGTTCAGTATAGTCATCTCTGGGAGAAGGTGCGAGATGCTTTTTTTCTTTTCGTTTCTGTGCGTTTTGACTTAACTTCGATTTTTGTGTATTTTGTCTGAAATTTTTGTCATCCTCGCCTTTATTTCGTTTTCATTCACATCTTTTAAAAATTGCTTGGCTGGGCAATTAATTGCAAGGGCTAATTTGGTTAAAACTTTTCATCTGTATTCCCGAATCTCTGCCTTGTTTGGCGGCTTTGAGGAGGCCCCTCACCACCTGGCAGGGGAGGCCGCGGAGCTGGGGTTGGGGAGACGTGGGGGACTCGGGTGATGTGGGGGCGTGGAGGGGTGGCAGTGGGGTGACGTGGGGGCGGGGCGGGGCGGGGTGGAGTGGGGTGATGTGGGGGCGCGGTGGGGGTGGGAGTCAGGGTGAATTTGGGGGGGGCTAGGGTGGGGTAGGACTGGGGTGATGCGGCGGCGGGTTGGGGTGATATGGGGCGAGGTCGGGTGGGAGTCGGGGAGAAACTGGGGAGCGGCAGCGTGGGGTGATGTGGGGGCGGGGCGGGCGGATCCGCGTAGGTCCCGCCCCGCACACGGGCGGAGCCTCCCGCGGGGGCCGTGGCGGGCGCGGCCAGGCCCGCGTCGGGCTCAGTGCGCAGGCGCGCGTCTCTCGCCGCGGGGCGTTCTGGGGGTCTCGGGCCTACCGGGCGCGGGCGCGGGCGCGGTTCCGGGCGCGCGAGGGCGGGCGCTGGGCCCGGGAGGTCCCGGCCGTGGTCCGCGCGGGCGGCCCGAGGCTGCAGCGCGGGGCGCGGGGAGGGGGGCGGTAGACCCCGGCCCGCTCAGGTCGCCTCCCCCTGGCGGGGGCCGTGTCCACCCAGAATGGGGGCGCCTCTGGATCCCCCGAATGAACCCGCAGGAAGGGCCGCGTGTTGGGGGGAGGCCGCGCTTGCCGCGGGGTCCCCATCCTCCTAGGTGCGGAAGGGGCCCGACCGCGTCCCGGAGGACTGACCGGCCGGGGGTCGCCGAGGTAGGACGGGGACCGGGTGCCGCGATCTGCATGCCGTACACCCATCGGGGCCCGGCGCCGAGGCCCCGCACCCGTGCCCGAAATGTGTGTGCTCGGCTCGCCCGCGGCGCTGTGCATCCCGGGGCTCCTTAGCGTTTCCCCGGGTCCTTGCACGATTGGGCGTGCGGGAGCCGCGGGGACGCCCCCGCTTCGGCGCTGTCCAGGGCCCGAGAGCGCTTCACCGCGGCCAGCCCGCCTTTGTCCTCGGCCCCCTGCTTTGCGTCCCCTGAGAGGGGCCGTGTGTTCTCGGGGAGGCGGGTCCGGGGCTCCTGATGAAGGCTCCAGCTGGAGGGAGTTTGTCGCCTAGGCTCTCCTGTAACAAAGCAGCTCTACTGAGGCAAGAAGGGCCGGGCTGCGGGAACCGGACTCTCACCGGGAGGAACCCTCTGCAGAGCTTCAGGAGAGGCAGAAGAAACGCAGAAAAAGAGCATATGGGGCCCCGAGTGATTTCACCACGTTCAGAAGCTGTGAGTCACTTTGCAGACGGGAGAAGGGAGCTGGGGCCAAGTGGTGGCAGGGGACAGACTGTGAGAAATGTCACCTCTTTGGCTCTACAGCGGGGGAGTTTTTATTTTCAGCCCCACCCCAAAGGGCACTCTTCCCTCCCTTCATTCTCCACTGATTCTTTCCAGAAGGTAGGCAGCTTTCTAACCGCGACCAGTCACCAGGTCAGGCATCTGGAGATGTGTTCTTGTCTTTCTGATCTTACAGAGTCAAGAGTAGTAGTTCGGGGAGGGTTTGCCAGAGTTTTCTGTTTTTGTCTCATTTGGCAGAAGAGGGGGTTTGCCAGAGTTTTCTGTTTTTGTCTCATTTGGCAGAAGAGGGGAAAAGAACCCGGAGGAGGGAAATGACTTGTCTAGGCTCAATAAGAGACGAGTAGACGCCAGAGTCCCGGACTTCTGGCCTGGTGCAGTCCACCCAATAACATCAAAGTAAGTTTCCTCTTAAAGATCCTTTTGAGAAACACCAGTCAAATTAGAAGAAACAGTTTTTTGTTTTTTTTTTAAGATTTTATTTATTTGACAGAGACACAACAAGAGAGAGAAAAGCAGGGGGAGTGGGAGAGGGAGAAGCAGACTCCCTGTGGAGCAATTCCAGGACCCTGGGATCACGACCTGAGCGGAAGGCAGATGCCCAACGACTGAGCTCCCCTGGGTGCCCCAGAAGAAACAGTTTCTTAAAAGACTTACGTTTAAGGGACCTACCCCTTTTTCCAAAGCTTTAAGGATTCTGGACTCAAGGGGTGAATTTTATTGTTAGTAAATCAGATGCACAAGATAGCCTTTAGGGTTTGTTTTCTTCTGCAACATCAGGTTTTTTTTTTTTTTTTAATTAGCTTATTTAGAAAGAGTGCACTGGTGAGTGAGTGGGGGGGAGGGGCAGAGGGAGAGGAAGAGAGAGAACCCCAAGCAGGCTCCATGCTCAGCATGGAGCCCCTGGAGGCGCTCGATCCCTTGACCCTGAGATCACAACCCCAGCCAAACCCAAGAGTTGGTGCTTCAACCAGCGGAGCCACCAGGCGCCCTACAAGATCAGTTTTGTTTTTTGGGTTTTTTTAAAGATTTTATTTATTTATTTGAGACAGACAGAATGAGAGACAGAGAGCATGAGAGGGAGGAGGGGCAGAGGGAGAAGCAGACTCCCTGCCGAGCAGGGAGCCCGATGCGGGACTCGATCCCGGGACTCCAGGATCATGACCTGAGCCGAAGGCAGTCGCTTAACCAACTGAGCCACCCAGGCGCCCTACAAGATGAGTTTTAATGAAGACATTGTATTTCATATTTTGACATGCCAGTATTTGCCTAATAGTTCTGTTTTAAGGGGCACCTGGGTGGCTTGGTTGGGCATCCGACTCTCGATTTCTGATCAGGTCATGATCTTGGGGTCATGGGATTGAGCCCCTTATCAGTCTCTGCACTCAATAGGGAGTCGGCTTGTCCCTCTTCCTCTGCTCCGCCCCCCCCACACATGGGCACTCGCATGCACACACCCCCACCCCCACCCCCACACTCTCTCTCTCAAATAAAATCTTCAAAAAAATAGTTCTGTTTTAAACGTTTCTGTGTTAATGGGAGGGGGACATAGTTAAAGCAATAGGAAACATTGCAGGTTTAAGGAATCACAGAGTGGGTGCGCCTGGGTGGCTCAGTAGATAAGCGTCTGCCTTCGGCTCAGGTCATGATCCCAGGGTCCTGGGATCGAGCCCCTGGATCGGGCTCCCTGCTCGGCGGGAAGCCTGCTTCTCCCTCTCCCACTCCCACTGCTTGTGTTCCCTCTCTCGCTGTCTCTGTCTCTGTCAAATAAATAAATAAAATCTTAAAAAAAAGGAGTCACAGAGGGATGGAAGTTGCCTACCTTCTCCTCTCCAGGATCAGAAGTTAACCAACTGGTGTGTAGAAGTTTGTACAGGAATCGAGGTGCTGCAGGGCCAGCCAGCTCTCATTACCTGTTGCTCTTCTCTGATAGGTGTGCCTTCCCAGCTTTTGACATTCTACCAAGAACAACAGAAAATGAACAAATCCCTGGTGAGTTGTTTCTTTATTCCTTATTTCATTTTCCAGCAGATTTTGTCATTTCTCTAAGTGTGTTCATATCTTAAAGTAGAAATAGATGAAAAGCTACTTCTGGGTAAATGAAGACTGGGTGGTACCTGTGTGACCTGTGGTGGCTGTAAGTCATGTGACCCCTCAGTCATCAGAGGTGAGCCACACGTTTGTCTTTGAGCTTCCTGATCTGCGCAGGATTTTCAGTGACCACAAAGAGGAACCAGCCAGTTACTCCTGGGACAGAAAGACGTAGTGGCTCCGGAGTCTGGGAAAAAATGTCTTTGAAGTTCTTCAGGTAGTGAAGAACCTTATGGTGACCCCCTGGTTGACTGTAATCATCCTGCACTTGAGGTAGAGATCAGAACTCAGGTTTTATTAGGGACCAAAGTGCTGCTGGACTCTGGAGAGCTTTCTGAACATCCACTCTGATCTAGGGACAAAACCCTAAGGCTCTCTGGAGGCATGAAAGAAACGGATGGCTTGTTCTTAACTCCTTAAGTAGTTGGACGGCAGATTGTTCAAACTCATAGCCTTTGGCAAATGCTTACGCACTATCCACTCGCTTTTATTTTGATAAAGTATATATAACAAAATTCACCATTTTAACCATTTAACCATAAGTGTACAGCTTGGTGGCATGAATTACGTTCACAATGTTGTGCACCCATTCACCCCTATTTTCATAACTTTCTCCTCCAGACAAATCTCTGTAATCCTTAGCCAGTAACTCCTGGTCCCTTCAGCCACTGGTAACCAAATCCACTTTCTGTGTCTCTGAATTTCCCTATTCTAGGTATTTTATATAAGTGGAATCACACAGTCTTTGTCCTTTTGTGGTCTGGCTTCTTTCACTTCATATAACGTTTTCAGGGTTCATCCATGTTGTAGCATATATCAGAACTTCCTTTCAGTGTCTGAATAATCTTTCATTGTACGGATGCATCACCTTTTGTTCATCCATTCATATGTTAATGGACACTTGGGATTGTTTCCATCCTTTGGCCGTTAAGAATAGTGCTGCTGTGAAATCAAAATCACAGTGAGATACCACCTCACATGTGTCAGAATGGCTAATATCAAAAAAAACAAGAAATAACATGTTTGACAAGGATGTGGAGAAAAAGGAACCCTCCCACACTGTTGGTGGGAATGTAAACTGGTGCAGCCACTGTGGAAAACAGTATGGAGACTCCTCAAAAAATTAAAAATAGAATGATCCAGTAATTGCACTACTAGGTATTTACCCAAAGAAAAGAAAAACACTAATTCCAAAAGATTTATGCGGGAGCATGAGTGAGGAGGGGCAGAAGGAGAGGGAGAAAGAATCCGAAGTAGACTCCTCATCAAACGCTGAGCCCAACAATGGGCTCAACCCCACAACCATAAAATCACGACCTGAGCTGAAACCAAGAGTCGGATGCTTAACCGACTGAGCCAGCCAGGCTCCCCTTGCAGCATTATTTACAACAGTCAAGATATGGAAGCAACCCAAGTGTCCATCCATAGACAAATGGATAAAGTGTATGTGGTGTGTGTGTGTGTGTGTGTGTAATGGAACATTACTCAGCCATAAAAAATAATGAGATCTTGTCACCTGAAACAACATGGTTGGACCTAGGGGGTATCATGTTAGGTGAAATAAGTCAGAGAATGACAAGTACCATATGATTTCACTCATATGGGGAATTTAAGAAACAAAACAAATGAATAAACAAAAAAAGAGACAAACAAAAATACAGACTCTGAAATACAGAGAAGAGACTGGTGGTTGCCAAGGGGAGGTGGGTGGGTGGGTGGGGAATGGGTGAAATAAAGGGGATTAAGTGTACGCTTACTGTGATGAGCACTAAGTAATGTAAAGAATTACTGAATCACTATATTGTACACCTGAAACTAATATAACATGTATGGTAATTATATACTTCAATTAAAAGAAAAAAAAAGGATAGTGCTGCTGTGAACATGTGGATACAAGTATCTGCTTATCTCTTCACATTTTAATCCGCTGGATGCATCCTCACTTCCTCCCCACTGCTTGCCTACGGATGTCCTGATAAAGCTTGACAGCAAGGTCTCTGCAGTGGACTCCCAACAGATGTTTTCCAGACCTTACTTTACTAGAACTCGGCTGCGTGTGGCAGTTGACCCACTTTGACCTTCTAGAAAGGCCTCTTTCTCTGGTATTTTGTGACATCGTTCTGGCTTTTTTCCTACTCTGATTTCTTTGTCTCCCTCATGGCATCTTCCTCCTCTTTTGCCCATTCTCATGGCTTATCCCCAAATTCCCATCCTTCACTCCCTCCTCCTGTTACTGTGCAAGTCCTTTCTATTTCATACCCTCTGTGGTGGGAGTACCAAGTGTGTACTTGTCCTTCTCTGTGCGGGTGGCTAGAGGCACCTTTGTTTTCCACAGTTCCAAAGTTAAAATGGTCATCTGCAGCCTCCCCTGTCTCCCGTCTAATCTTGTCCCTCCATCCCCTGTCGGATAATGGGCCATCTGCGGGACACAGTGTAAGGAAGCACCGGAATGGGATTCATCCTAAAGCCTTCCCTCCCTCAGTCTCATCCTGTGTGTATCTCAGTTTTACTACTTTTAAGATGTCAACAGTTCTTAAACCTGTTCTTCCTACTGAATTCCTTCTCCCCTTCTCAGAGCTTAATTTTCTCTCCCCTGGACTGTTGGAACAGCTCCTTGCTTCTTTGTCCCCCAGATTCGTCTGTCCTCCTGAGTAATTAATCTGAAATGCTATTCGGGGCACCTGGGTGGCTCAGTCGGTTGAGCATCTGACTCTTGGTTTCAGCTCAGATCATGATCTCATGGGTTGTAGGATCCAGCCCCACATCGGGCTCAGTGCTTGGTGGGGAGTCTGCTTGAAGATTCTCTTCTCCCCCTCACCCCACTCACACATGCGTGCTTTCTGTTTTTTTTTTTTTTTTTAGATTTTATTTATTTATTTGAGAGAGAGAATGAGATAGAGCATGAGAGTGGGGAGGGTCAGGGGGAGAAGCAGACTCCCTGCTGAGCAGGGAGCCTGATGCGGGACTCGATCCCAGGACTCCAGGATCATGACCTGAGCCGAAGGCAGTCGCTTAACCAACTGAGCCACCCAGGCGCCCCGTTTTCTGTCTGTTTAAAGTAAATACATAAGTCTACCCAGATGACGCCATTGCAATCTGGAGACCACTCGAGTAGCTTCCTACCACTTGTAGGTGCAAGGCCAAGCTCCTTAGGAAATTAAGGCTGTTGAGAGTGTGACCACTTCCTGTTTCTCTGTTTTATTAAAACATTTTTTAAAAATGTTAATACACTTTACGTTTTATTCAACATTGGTTGGGCATTTGTTCAGGGTGCCAGACACTGTGCCAGAGACTGAACTCAAAGCGATGCAGAGACCTGGTCCCTTTTTGATGGAACTTACAGTTTGGTGGAGAAGGTGACATTTTACAAGTAAACCTGTAATGTGATCCCAAATCTGACATAGCTCCCTAAGCACATGGGGTTACTGCCTGCCTGTGCATTTTGTTCATGTTCCTGCTCTGCGGGCTGACTTTGACCCCTGCTGCATTTCCTTTTCTGAGTCTCTGAGCTAGATTGGGGGTATCTCAGCCAGCAAGCCCTTCTTCTCTTTCTTTGTCCCCCCTATAGATTAATTGCCTTTCTCCTCTGTGTTCCCACAGTGCTCCGTGCTGTCCCTGTCTGTACTTTGTCCATTGTGTGGAAATTACTTGTTTGTATCAACAATCAGAGCTTTAGCCCTTCAAAGTCCAGATGCACATGGTGTTCATCTTTATACTTTCACTTGCTCACCTTGTGCCTCACTCCTAGTAGGTGCTTGACATATATTTGTGGGCTGACTAGACAAATGGTAGCCTTTGTCTTATTTGGGAACCAAACTGTACTCCTACTGGGTAAACCATCCTACCTGAACACCCAGCAGGGCCGTCCGGGAGAAGTGGGGGCTCCTTTCCCTTCTCTGAATGCTGTCTCAGATCATGCAAGGTGGAGTTTTGTTGTTGTGGCTTTGAGAATTTATTTTTTGTTAGAGCAACATTAGGTTTACAGCAAAATTGAGTAGAAGGTACAGGGATTTCTCGTGTACCCCTGCCCCCACAACCACAGCCTTCCCCATTATCAACATCCCCACCAGAGTGGTGCCTTTGTTGTAATTGATGAACCCACACTGACGCATCAGAATCACCAAGTCCACAGTTTACATTAGGGTTCACTCTTGGCGTTCACTCTGTAGGCTTTTGACAAATGTATAACATGGATCCACCATTACAGTATCATACAGAGTACAGTGACTCTTGAACAACATGGGGATTAGGGGTGCCAGTTCCTCACTCAAAGATTTACATATAACTTTTGACTCCCCAAACTTAACTAATAGCCTACTACTAACTAGAAGCCTTATAGATAACACAACCAGCCGATTAACATATTTTGTATGTTATATGTATTATATACTGTAGTCTTACAATATAAATAAGTTAGAGAAAAAATGTCATGAAGAAAATCAGAAGGAAGAGAAAATATATTTATAGTACTGTATTTATTTAAAAAATCTTGAGTATAAGTGGACCCACGCAGTTTAAACTCATGTTGTTCAAGGGTCAACTGTGTTTTCACTGTGCTTAGAAATCCTTTGTGCTTTACTGCTCATCCCTCCTTTCTCCCTCCCCCTCACTGATATTTTTATTCTCTTCATAGTTTTGCTTTTTCCAGAGTGTTGTATAGTTGGGATCAGATAGTACGTAGTCTTTTTAGATAGGCTTTTTTTCACTCAGCTGGGTGCATTTAAGATTCCTCCGTGTCTTTTCATAGCTTGATAGCTCATTTCATTTTAGCGCTGAATAATGTTCCATTGTCTGGATGGACCACAGTTTATTTATCCAGTCACCTACTGAAAGACATCTTGGTTGCTTCAGAGTATTGGCAATTGTAAATAAAGCTGAAATAAACGTCCACGTGCAAGTTTTTGCAGGTTTCTTCGTGGACATAAGTTTTTAACTTCATTGAGTAAATACCAAGGAGTGTGATTGCTGGATCACATGGTAAGAATTTGTGTAGTTCTGTAAGAAACCATCAAACTGGCTTCCACACTGGCTGTACCATTTTGCACTCCCACCAGCACTGAATGAGAGTTCCTGTTGCTTTGCATCCTGACCAGCATTTGGTGTTATCAGTGTTCTAGATTGGAGCATTGTAGTAAGTGTGTAGTGGTTTTTCATTTTAATTTGCATCTCCCTAATGACCTGTAATGTGGAGCACCTTTTCCTATGCTTATTTGCCATCTATACATCTTTGGTGAGGTGTCCCTTAAGGTCGTGGGTTGTTTGTTTTCTCAGTATTGAGGGTTTTTTTTTTAATAAGTTTGTTTATTTTTAGTAATCTCTACACCATGAGATTAAGAGTCTTGTGTTCTTCTGACTGAGCCAGCCAGGTACCCCTCTTATTGTTGAGTTTTAAGAGTTCTTTGTATATTTTGGATAACAGTCCTTTATCAAATGTGTTTATTGCAGGGGCGCCTGGGTGTCTCAGTCGTTAAGCGTCTGCCTTCAGCTCAGGTCATGATACCAGGGTCCTGGGATTGAGCCCCGCATCGAGCCCCACGTCTGGGCTCTCTGCTCTGCGGGAAGCCTGCTTCTCTCTCTCCCACTCTCCCTGCTTGTGTTCCCTCTCTTGCTGTGTCTCTCTGTCTGTCAAATAAATAAATAAAGTCTTTAAAAAAAAAAAGATATGTTTATGGCAAATATTTTCTCTCAGTCTGCGGCTTGCCTTTTCATTCTCTTGACAGTGTCTTTCACAGAACAGAAAGTTTTCATTTTAAAGTCCTGCTTATCAGTTCTTTCTTCTGTGGATCGGGCTTTTGGAGTTGTATATTAGAAGTCATCGCCAAACCCAAAATTATCTACATTTTCTTCTGTGTTGTCTTCTAGGAGTTTTATAGCTTTGCATTTTACATGTAGGTCTGTGATCCATTCTGAGTTAACTTTGTGAAGGATGTAAGGTCTGCATCTAGATTAACTTTTTTGCATGTGGATTTCTAATTATTCCAGCACCATTTGTTGAAAAGACTGTCTTTGCTCCTTTGTCAAAGATCAGCTGACTTGTATTTATAGGGATCGATTTCTGGGATCTCTGTTTTGTTTCAATGATGTGCCTGTCTGTTCTTTCACCAATAGCACATGCCTTGATTACTATAGGTTTATGTAAGACTTAAAGTGAGGTACTGTCAGTCCTCCCACTTTGTTCCTCGCTTATATTGATCACTGTGGGTCTTTTGCCTTTGTATGGAAACATTAGAATCAGTTTGTTGATAAGCCACAAAATAACTTGCTGGGATTTTGATTAGGATTAATTGAAACTATTAGATCAAGTTGGGAAGAACTGATGTCTTGACAATATTGAGTCTTCCTGTCCACAAACATGGAATAACTCTCCATTTATTCTGTTTTTTATTTCTTTCATCAGAGATTTATAATTTTCATCATATATATTTTGTATGTATTTTGTTAGATTTATACCTAAGTATTTCTTTTTTTTCTGGGTGAAATGTACATGAAATTATGAGTTTTTTCTTTTTTTTTTTTGTTTAAAGATTTCTATTTATTTATTGAGAGAGATAGTGATAGAGAGCATGAGATGGGGAGAGTCAGAGGGAGAAGCAGACTCCCCACTGAGCAGGGAGCCCGATGCGGGACTCGATCCCGGGACTCCAGGATCATGACCTGAGCCGAAGGCAGTCGCCTAACCAACTGAGCCACCCAGGTGCCCTGTTTCTGTCTTCTAAAGGAGATTGTAGAGAAGTAGTATAATTTCTTCCTTAAGTGTTTGGTAGGATTCACAGTGAACCCATCTAAGCCTGGTGCTTTCTGTTTTGGAAGATTATTAATTATTGACTCAAGTTCTTTGCTATATATAGAATTATTTAGATTGTGTATTTCTTCTTGCATGTTGACAGGTTGTGTCTTTGAACAGATTGGTCCACTTCATCTAGGTTATCAAATTTGTGGACATAGAGTTATTCATTCCTAGGATCTGTAGTAATATGTCCCCTCTTTCATTTTACGTACCTAGTAATTTGCGTCCTCTCTTTTTTGTAGAAAGCCTAGTTAGAGGTTTATCGATTTTTTTGGTAATCTTTTCAAAGAATCAGCTTTTGGTTTCACTGATTTTTTTTTCCATAATGTTGTGCGACCATCACCACCATCCATTCCCACAGCTCTTTTAATCTTGTAAAACTGAAGCTCTATGCCCACTGAACAATAACTTTCTATTCCTCCTTTCCTCTTGTCCCTAGCAGCCACCGTTCTGTTCTCTGTCTCTATGATACTGTCTCGTGTAAGTGAGTAGCTTTCCTTTCGTGGGCTGACTTAGTTCACTTAACGTGATGTCTTAAAGGTTCATCTATATCGCAGCATGTATCAGAACATCCTTCCCTCTTCTGTGGCTGAATAATACTCTATTTTATGGACATACCACATTTGCTTATCCATTCATCTGTTGATGAGCACTTGGGTTGCTTCCACATTTTAACTATTGTGAATAATGCTGCTGTAAATACAGGTGTATTATGTCTTCAAGACCCTGCTTTCAGTTCTTTTGGCTATATATCCAGGAGTAGAATTACTGGGTCATATGGTAATTCTGTTTTTCACTTTTTGCAGAACTGCCATGCCCTTCCATTTCACATCCCCACCAGCACTGCACAAGGGATTGATTCAGTTTCTCCACATCCTCTCTAGCACGTGTTTTGTGTGTGTGTGTGTTTTATAGGTGCCATCCTAATGGGTGTGAGGCAGTTTCTCATTGTTTTAATTTGCATTTCCCTAATGATCAGTGATGTTGAGCGTGTTTTCACTTCATGAGGTCCAGGATGTGTGTTTGTTGGGATACTCCTTGTTACTGACAGTCTCCTTACTAGTTACAGTTCTATTCAGATCATCTGTTTTCCTCCTGATTTAGTCTTGACTGGGTTTCATGTTTCTAGAATTTTCTCCATTTCCTCTTGGTTATCCAGTTTGTTGGCATACAGTTGTTCATAGTACTTTCTTATAAACCTTTTTATTTCAGCAGAAGTGGTATAAATGTCCTTATTTTCATTTCTGATTTTAGTAATTTGAGTCTTCTCTCTTTTTCTCCTTAGTCCATTTAGGTAAAAGTTTGTCTGTTTTGTTCATCTCTTCAGAAACCAGCTTTTGTTTTCATTTTATCTATTTTTCTGTTATATTTCTGCTCTGATTTTATTATTTCCTTCCATCAGCTGGGTTTAGGTTTAATTTCTTCTTTTTCTGGTTCCTTAAGTTGTAAAGTTAGGTTGTTGATTTGAGAACTATAACAGTGATTGCTTTTGTGTCCTCGCTGGTTCCTTATTCTCTTCAGTATGGTCATGCCTGCCGAGGGCTCGGGATGCTCCAGCAGAAAGGGAATGGTAGGTTGTCTACATTTAACTTTTAGCCAGGAAAAAAAAAAAAGACAAATTAAGCTTATCATTATAAGCTTGTGTGGATTGGCGGGATGTATATATTATGTATTAAGAAATAAATAAATTGGAGGTGCTCAAACTTTATCGCTAAGGTGGGGGTGAACTATTTTAGAGACACTAAAGTACAGGAATAAACCCAGATTTGCTCTGTAATGTATCCCTGGACACCTTTGCAGATCTTTATCTTCTTACAGTCCTACACACTGTTCTCCTGTCACACTTCTGGGTGCTTCTTATGGCTCCTTGGCTCTGCTTATGTAATGGTGCCACATTAACGAAGATCTCCTGCTAAGTGAAGCCGAACCTGACAATACAAAATAGAACCATATTTTCTACCATTATTTAATACTCATTGTAAATAACTCTAGCACAGCTCTCGTGATACCTTATTACAGGATGTGTTCGTAAATGTGATTTGTCACCTTATTAAGACTTACGCTCCTGGGGCACCTGGGTGGCTCAGTCATTTGAGTGTCTGACTTTTGGTTTCGGCTCAGGTCATGATCTCAGGGGCATGGGATCGAGCCCTGTGTCAGGCTCTGCGCTCAGTGGGGAGTCTGCTTCTCTCCCTTGCCCTCTGCCCCTCCCCCCACTCACGTGCTCTCTCTCTCTCTCTCTCAAAGAAATCTTAAAAAAAAAAAAAAGACTTAGGCTCCTTAAGGGCAGGAAAAAAACCAGAGTTGGTTTAGCTTAATATTCCTGGCAGGTTAGGACAGTTTCAGAAACAAAGTAGGAACTGTAGTTTTTTTGTTTGAATTAATTTTAATACTGGGTTTTCCCATCATATCTCTTTATCCCACGAAGTAAAAACAAAAGAAGGTATAGAATAGGCAACATACCTGCTGTTAATGGTAAACTCTCAGACATGTTAAGACTTGTTTCCCACATGTGTGTTTCATGTCACCCTATACTGCTCTCTCTGGCTTGAACAGAAATGTGCTGGTCAGGGATCCGTGTCATTCAAGGATGTGACTGTGGACTTTACCCGGGACGAGTGGCTACAGTTGACGGGCACACAGAGGACGCTGTACCGGGATGTGATGCTGGAGAACTACAGCCACCTGGTCTCAGTGGGTGAGGGCTGTTCCCTGTGTCATGTCTCCTCGCATGCGTTTCCTTTCTTCCTTCATAGCCGCCAGAGTTTGTGGGCCCCTGAAGGAGTGTTTAATGATACTGTGTGTAGGTCTCATGATCTTGTGGGTCAGAGATGTTCCCATCAGGCTCAGAAAGGACGTTGTGTTCTGACCTCCCTAATGCAAGGTGCACACAGGCACCTTTATCATGTGGCTCCTGAAGCTGCACCTTCCTCGTGCTCCAGGGGCCCTGATATCCAAGCAGCTCTGACACGTTTTATCCTGTATCCCACTTACAGGGTGTCACCTCACCAAACCAGATGTGATCTTCAGGCTGGAGCAAGGAGAAGAGCTGTGGCCATTAGAGGGAGAATTCCCAGACCAGGGTGATCAAGGTGAGTCAGTCATTGTGGAGGAAGGAAGAAGCCCACAGAAATCAGGTCCCAGATGAGTTGGTTCTGAGGTTGGTGTGTGTCTCTGTATTTCAATTTTGGGCCCTCAGACCTTCGGAAGTAGCTGAACAGTGAGCAAGCTGGCCTCTGATCACCTGAACCGCCCCGGTCCATCACTTGTAAATACCAGTGCTGCCCTTTTCTGCCCGATAGCCAGGATGGAACCCCTGCCTGCCTCATCTTAGACCTTTGTCTTCAGTTTCTTTCTCTAGTATTCATCTTCCTCCATTTCATGGACTATTTCTTTCTTTTTTTTTTTTTTAAGATTTTATTTATTTGACAGAGATCACAAGTAGGCAGGCAGGCAGAGGGAGAGGGAGAAGCAGGCTCCCCGCTGAGCACGGAGCCCGACGCAGGGCTTGATCCCAGGACGCTGAGATCATGACCTGAACCAACTGAGCCACCCAGGCGCCCCTCATGGACTGTTTCCTCTATTTTTCCCTCAGGCATTCATTCATTCATTCTTCTGCAGATATTCCTACTACATGCCACTCGTGTTCTTGGTGTTGGAGATAAGCTGGTGAACCTAACAATGCTCCTGAGCACTTAGAGCTTACAAGCTAGCAGGAGAAGATAGATGTAAATGAAACAATTTACTTATCAAGTACTGACAGGACCCATGAAGAGAACTAAGGCAGGCTCAAAGGAGATATAGAGTGGGGTATGCTCTTTTAAAAGGTACTCTGAGAATGCTTTTTTTTTTTTTTTTAAGATTTTATTTATTTATTTGACAGAGACACAGCGAGAGAGGGAACACAAGCAGGGGGAGTGGGAGAGGGAGAAGCAGGCTTCCCACCGAGGAGGGAGCCCGATGCGGGGCTCGATCCCAGGACCCTGGGACCATGACCGGAGCCGAAGGCAGACGCCCAACGACTGAGCAACCCAGGTGCCCCTGAGAATGCCTTTTTGATGAGGTCCACATTAGAGCAGGATTCTGGGGGTTCCAGGCAGAAGGAACAGCTGGGCCATGCCCTTGTGGCAGGTGTTTGTTGAAGTGCCCTGGGACTGGCAGGGGGCCATTGTGCCAGCAGGGATGCATCTGAGAGGGACGTTGGTAGGGGATGACGTCCGAGGGGTAGCCAGAGCCCAGACAATGTCTTACAAGACAAGGTAAGGGCTTTGATTCTGCTTTAGGTGAGATGGACAACTGTTAATGGATTTCCACAAAAGAATGTTTTAAAAGAATTTCTCTGGCTACTGTCCAGAGAAAATCAGAGATGGGCCTGAAGGTAGTTGACGAAAGTAGAAGCAGAGACAGTGCAGGGCTGGCTCCCCCAGAGCACCGCCAGAGTTACCCACTGATATGGCAGATTTTAATTTATTGCTCATCCTGACAGTCTGAGTAGTGCCACGGAGGGAGGTGAACAAAGGTAATTTATAGGATCTGAGGGCATGTTTTCAGGTATATTTTTAACACAGGAGCTTGATAACCATTGAGTAAAGACCATAATATAATAGTTTAGGATGTGTGGACACAACAAGGATTGAAGAGTCTTGGAGAATAAGTTTATTATTTGTTGGAAAGTTGAACAGTTTGTTTAAAAGGTTTTGGGGAAAGATTCTGAACAGTAAAATTACTTGCAGCCTTCCTTCCCAGGCGAGTTTCCTGGAGTAGTAAAGTCTTGTTATGAAGACAGAATACTAGTCAGGTTAACGTAGATAGTGGGCTGTGTGGGTGTGGACGGTTTCAGCTCTCAGTGAAGCAGACATGCTTGCAGTGGTTCAGATGAAAAGTGATGGGGGCTTTGAGTTCTGAGCTGGTGCAGGTGAGGAGGTGGGGCTGCATGTGTAGAGAGGAGGATCTGCCACTGAGTCAGACGTGGCCTGTGAGAGAGGGACGAGGCAAGGATTTCGTCGGAGCAACATCGTAATGGGGGTGGGAGGTGTTTACCGACATGGGAGATTGGGGAGGAGCGGTTTGGGGGAAGTTTAAAATTTAACATCTAATAATTCTAAAATCTGAAGTCCTTTATATTTTAGTTCTATTCTGATAGCCAGTCCCTGCTTTAGTTCTAGGCTTCTTAAACAAATCAGTCCTCAGAAGCAGTCTTCTGCTGTATTACATTTCACCATTTCTTGACTGAAGTTCATTTGCTAGTAGGTTCTTTTTTTTTTTTTTAAAGATTTTATTTATTTATTTATTTGAGAGAGAGAGAGCACATGAGAGGGGGAGGGCCAGAGGGAGAAGCAGACTCCCTGCCGAGCAGGGAGCCCGATGGGGGACTCAATCCTGGGACTCCAGGATCATGACCTGAGCCGAAGGCAGTCGCCTAACCAACGGAGCCACCCAGGCGCCCCTGCTAGCAGGTTCTTTAAGAATTCATGAGAACAATACTTCCCTGCATTCTTGCATATTCAGACTTATCAGTGTTACTTCAACTGAGTGCCATTTTGTCTACATATAAAATTATTGGGATTTACTTTTAGTCTTTAAGGATTTTGTAATTCTTTCTCCACTGCTAATTTTAACACTGAATTTTATTATGGATGTCTAAGATTAGCTTGATTTTTTTTTTCCTCCTCTTAAAAATGACTTACTTCAAGTTCTGGGAATGTGATGCACAGCAAGGTGACTGTAGTTAATAGTACAGTAAGTACAGTGGAAAGTTGTTGAGAGTAGATGTTGCTCATTCTAACCACACACAATTTACCTGGGCTAACTAAGTATGGTGATAGATGTTTTAATTATCTTGATCTTGGTAATCATAGGAAATGTGTTAACATTTTTAAAGTACACTTAATTTTTCTTATTTATGACCTTATAGACAAAAGCCAGGAAAACCAAGACAAACATTTGTGGCGAGTTTCACTCATCAACAAAAAATCACTGACTAAGAAGAGAGAGAATGATTTCAGAGAAACACCCTGTCAAGATGACTCACGTGGAAAGAGTTTGAAAAATGTTTCAGAATCAATTATTAGTGATAACAATCATTCAAGTAAGAACTCTGATGAAATTAATGTATGCGGGAAGTTGCTCTCTGATAATAACCAAGGAAATACTCATACTGGAAAGAAATCTGACGAACATGACGAAGATGGGAAATCCCCAGGTCATACTGAGGACCGTACTAAGCAACAGAAAATTCAAACTTTGGGACCACTTTCTGAAGATAGTGAATGTGGAGAAACCTTCCTTAACAAGGCAGCCATCCTTACACCTACGAGGGTTCAAACAGAAGAGAAATCCTGCGATTATAAGGAACAGGGGGGAAATACCAGTGACGAGTCAGCCCCCGAAGTCCTTCAGGAAACTCACACAAGGAAGAATCACTGTGAGGTCAATGAGTGCCTGAAGTCAACCCTCATAAAACACCAGAAAGTCAACGTGGAATCTAATGAAAATGAGAATAATTTCAGCAAGAAGTCCCATGTCACTCAACCTCCTCACACAGAAGAGAAAACCTTTGAATGTAGTCACTGCAGGAAATCTTTTTACCAGGAGTCCCACCTGACTCAGCACCAGAAGACACACACAAGAGAGAAGCCCTGTGGAAGTCATAACTCTGGGAAAACCCTTCATAAATCACAACCCCCAGACCCTCCAAGATCTCACACAGGAGAGAAACCCAGTGAATGCGATCAAGTCCCCGTGCAGTCAGCCCTTACTGATCAGCAGAGAACACGGTCAGAAGGGAAGCTTTATGTGTGTAACGAGTGCAAGAAGTCTTTTCATCATAGCTCAGCCCTCAAAGTCCATCAGAGAATTCATACAGGAGAGAAGCCCTATCAATGCATCGAGTGTGGGAAATCCTTCTATGCAAAATCAAACTTCAATCATCATCAGAGGACTCACACTGGGGAGAAACCATATGAATGTAAGGAATGTGGGAAATCCTTCTGTGTGAAATCGAACTTAACTAAACATCAGAAAACACACACAGGTGAGAAACCTTTCAAATGTAATGAGTGTGGGAAGACTTTCTTACAGAAGTCACAGTTTGCTGACCATCAGAGAACACATACAGGGGAGAGACCCTATGTATGTAATGAGTGTGGGAAGTCCTTCTACTATAAGTCAGCCCTGCACGTACATCAGGGGAAGCATACAGAAGAGAAACCCTATAAATGCACAGATTGTGGGAAATCCTTCTGCTATAAATCAGCCCTAATTATCCATCAAGTGTCTCACACAGGGAAGAAACCCTATGACTGTAATGAATGTGGGAAAACCTTCTGTGTGAAGTCAAACCTCACTAAACATCAGAAAATTCACACTGGTTTGAAACCTTATGAATGCAATGAGTGTGGCAAAGCCTTCTCTATGAATTCGATCCTAATAGTACATCAGAGAACCCACACGGGGGAGAAACCCTATGGATGCAATGAATGTGAGAAGTCCTTCTATAAAAAATCAGCCCTCACTAAACACCAGAAAACTCACACAGGGGAGAAACCACATGAGTGTAATGAATGTGGGAAGGCCTTCCATATGAAATCCACCCTGATCATACACCAGAGAACACACACTGGAGAGAAACCCTTTAAATGTAATGAATGTGAAAAGTCATTCTACGTGAAGTCACTTCTTAATATTCATCAGAGAAATCACACGGGAAAGAAACCCCATGTATGTAGTGAATGTGGGAAAGCCTTTTCTATGAAGTCCAATCTCACTGATCATCAGAGGACACATTCAGAAGAGAAACCCTACGAATGTAACGAATGTCAGAAGACCTTTCGCCATAAGTCAACTTTAACGGTACACCAGAGAACTCACACAGGGGAGAAACCCTATAAATGTAATGAATGTGGGAAATCCTTCTATATGAAGTCAGCCCTCAGTCAACACCAGAGAATACACACTGGGGAAAAACCTTTTGAATGTAAAGAATGTGAGAAAACCTTCTTCCAGAAGTCCCACCTCACTAAACATCAGCGCACACACACAGGGGAGAAACCCTATGAATGTAAGGAATGTAAAAAAACCTTCTTCCAGAAGTCACACCTCATTGAACACCAGAGAACACACACTGGGGAGAAGCCCCATGAATGTAACAAATGTGGGAAATCTTTCTGTTATAAGTCAGCCTTAACCATACATCAGAGAACTCACACAGAAGAGAAACCATATAAATGCAATGAATGTGAGAAATCTTTCTGTATGAAATCACACCTCACTGTACATCAGAGAACTCACACAGGGAAGAACCCCTTTGAATGTAAGGAATGTGGGAAGACTTTTTATGTGAAGTCAAACCTCATTAATCATCAGAGGACTCACACAGGGGAGAAGCCCTATGAATGTAAGCGATGTGGGAAATCCTTCTGTATGAAGTCGACCCTCACGGTTCATCAGCGCACACACACAGGGGAGAAGCCCTATGAATGTAACGAATGTGGGAAGTCCTTCTGCAAGAAGTCGACGCTCACGAAACACCAGGTAATTCACACAAGAGAGATGCCCTAAGGTGC
Organism: Mirounga angustirostris; assembly: GCF_029215605.1. Lineage (NCBI taxonomy): Eukaryota > Metazoa > Chordata > Mammalia > Carnivora > Phocidae > Mirounga > Mirounga angustirostris. The sequence goes on from NW_026991713.1 coordinate 175,934,151, forward strand.
AGCAAAAGTGGAAAACCTTCCTGCGTGAAGTCGAGTTTCATCAACGCCAAGAGACCCCATGGGAGAAACCTTGGGACTGTAATAATGTGGAGACCTCCTCTTGTGGAGATTCAGTCTTTAATTGGCATCAGAAGACACACATCGGGTGGGGGTTGGTGGGCTCGCTCTGGAATGGATATTGGGAAGGTTTCTGTGTCATACCTGATGAAATATCAGAGAACTCACATGGAGAGAGCCCTGAGAACGTCCTGTATGTTAGTGTCCACCTATGAATCTAATAGGTGTCTCAGAGGAAACAGTCACAGGGTTCAAATCACAAAGAATGCCACAGAAGAATAAAGGCATTTACAGAGTCACAACTTACTGACCATCAGGTAATTGATATTGGAGTGGAACTATATCAGTGTTTAACATGCATGAAAGCTTTTGAGGAAACAAAATCAAACTGTGTAAGAAAGGAATTAATCTTGAGGGGAAATCTATCAATTTGGGAAATGTGGATAAGTTTTCTCTAGAAATAGCACTAGAAGTCACGATTTGGATGTGGTACCAGATTTTGAAGATGTGGCATAAGATGCATCAGATGCTAATGGTGCCCATTGTGGGATTATGAGGCCTTGGGAAGAACGCAGTGGTGGCTGTAGCTCATAGCACCGGGTGCCTGAGGTGCCCCTGAGTGAGCGAGGCTTCGGTATGTTGTATGCAGCATACACACGTCTGCATTTGGTTTATGTAGCGGGTGTTGAAGTAGGTGTCAGTAGGAAGTACCTCCCCATAGCTTAATAATTACCATGACAGATTTCTCACACTAAATGCCCCCAGTGTGTTTTTGTATGTTTGTAGTACAGTATGCGTTATAAGGGATACATTTGACAAATTTGAAATACTATACCCCAACATGCTGTTAAGTGAGGAACGCAAAGTACGCTCCACCGTACAGCATGCTACCTTCAGTGTAAGAGTTGAGAGGAAGTAAGATACACAATTGCTTATTTTTTGCAAAGAGAAATACTAGAAGGATAAACTATGATATAAAAATGAATTCCTATGGAGGCAGGAGTGAACAGGGTGGAGTCAGGGATGGAAGCAAGGTTTCTTTGCTTATACCTTTTTATGAATTTTGACTTTTGAACAAATGTAAATTATACATTCAAAAATAGAAAATAAAAGCATTCTGAAATTGAAAACAGAGAAATCAACTTTATATCAAATTGGCAACCACACAGAGAAAATAATTCTTACAAGAAACTTCTGAATGCAGAATTATGACTATATATCCTTAATGGGATATGTTTAAGGACAAAGATCTGCAAGAAATAAACATCACTTATTTTTTGTTAATACTGGTATTATTTTGGATCTAGTTTATGTATATTATAAGATAAGGCAAAAAGAAACTTAAAGTTACCAGGAGCCAAACTTCCTACTTTAAAAGATGACCATAAAAATGAAAGAATTTATGTAAAACTCTCCATAATAAGAAATATGAACTGAAAGTATCAGTCATAATTTTTAAAAAGTGTATGTATCTCTGAGCTCTGTCCACCATGGGCCTGGAAGCAGGGGCAGCCCCCACAGATGAGCAGATTTGGTGCTAGCATTTCCCTCTCGAGGAACCAGGACTCCCTGGAGAAACAGCTGGTTCTAGGTCCGGGCCTGAGGTGTCCCGGGTGAGACTGGGACCTCTTTTTTTTGTTTTTAAAGATTTTATTTATTTATTTGACAGAGACCGCTAGAGAGGGAACACAAGCAGGGGGAGTGAGAGAGGGAGAAGCAGGCTTCCTGCCAAGCAGGGAGCCTGATGTGGGGCTTGATCCCAGGACCCTGGAATCACGACCTGAGCTAAAGGCAGCCGCTTAACGACTGAGCCACCCAGGCGCCCCAGGCTGGGACCTCTTGTGTCAAAAAGCAAAGTAGTACTCAGATTAATGGGGATGTGTCAATGGTCCCAGAAGCTACCTTGCGGGGCTTCTCCCTGGCCAAATTTGAGGTACTTTGACGGTCCAACAGAACGACTGTAACTGATTCTACAACATTTGAATAAACAAAAATCTGTGTCCACATCAATACAGAGAAAGGGGCTTGAGATTATTTCCACCGTTATAGGGGAATCTTACACAAGCTCCTTATTCTGTAATTAGAAGGAAAGCATTTTCACCCTCCCCTTTTAGTAAAAGCAGTTGTGAGAAGGCTGCCTGTTCTAGAAAAGTGTCAGCTAATAAATGTAGGAATGATAGAATTTGAAAAATCGCTAATTTGCAACCCCTAGGGCATCTAGGCAAAGACTGTCAATGGATGCCAGGATGAGTAGGTGCAAAGGAAACAGGGTATGTGTGCAGGGCCAGAGACCCTCCTACAGATACCTTCCTCACTGGCCCTGGGAAAGGTATGCCTTCACAATGGAATGATTAAGTGCCCCCTTTCACCAGTGATAAAACACAGCACCATCAGCAGTGGTGACATCGTGTGGCTCTTGCTGAGGTGCGGCGTGGGGTCCGCACATCGCACTGTGGCAGGCTCTTGCCAGTCCTTCATAGTACTGTTTAGTTTACAGAAAATACGAGAGAGAGAGAGAGAGAGCAGCTTCTGTGGAGAAAACAGAAATCCAGACTGGGGGGGCTTCCACCAAGACAACTGGCCTGGTCTCTTCAGAAGTCAGTGTCATTTTTTTTTTAAAGATTTTATTTATTTATTCATGAGAGAGAGAGACAGAGGCAGAGGGAGAAGCAGGCTCCCCGCGGAGCAGGGAGCCCGACGTGGGACTCGATCCCAGGACCCTGGGATCACGACCTGAGCCGAAGGCAGACACTTAACCGACTGAGCCACCCAGGCAGGCCGGGGGCTCTTTCAATCCAGAGAGACTAACGAGAACTAACCCGATGCAGTGCGTGATCCTTGACTGGATCCAGAAACCATCCAGCTCAAAAAGACATCCACACGGGTACTTTGGAGGCCTTTGGAGGTATTTAAATGTGGACTGGCACGGATAACGTTAGGGAATTAGAGAACTTCTCTTCAGTGTGGTAATGGTGGTTATGAATGTGAGTTTCTAGAACACCGTGCAGAACAGAGGCGAGCCGTCACGGCTGCAGCTGTGAAGTGGTTCAGGACAAGAATGTGTGCGTAATTAGATGAAGCAGAAAACAGGAAAAAACCGTCTGAGCAAGTTCTGAGTGTGGTGCTCGGCATATGGGTTCACTCTCTTTTTCTCAACAGAGTTCTGACAGATGTTAAAGGTTTTGGAAAAGCACCTCACCACTTAGCTGTTCTCTCTGTTTTTTGGCACATACGATGCCTGTTGTTACTGATCTGCGTGTCAATAAAGAAGCCAAACGATGCCTTAAGAAAAGTGTTTGTCTTGGGCTGGGCTGGTTTAATGAACCCTGTTCATCAAGTGTGCGGAGGCTGGGGGGCAGCTGTTGGCAAGCAGTGGTGCCTGTCACACAGAGACAGCCCTGTGTGTAGAAAACCCCTTCTCTTTCCAGCTCCTGGTGGGATTCACAGGGTGCCTGCCGAGGCCTGGTGGAAGGAGCCCCATGTGAAGGCAACAGGCTCCCCAAGCTGTCCTCTAGAGGCTGTGCCCTGAGCCCGGCTCCCTGCCTCACCCAGCTTCCTTGAAGCAGGTTGGCACCTGCCGTCTGCCTCTTCCTTGTCGGAGGCCCTCGATGGGGCCTGTGTTTCCTCCCTCGTCAGAGGCTGTTTGGGGCCGGCAGTATGACCAGACACCGAAGTGTTCTGGGTGATCTGGGGGGAAGGTTTTGTCGTCGATAATCGGGAACAGAATGGCCTTTGTCCATCTGGATGTCCATTGATGGCATCTTGTGACTCGGGGCTGGTAGGATGGTGAGCTGAGGGAGGGCAGGGCCAAGGGCAGGGAGCGCACAGAGTGGAGAATTAACCAGCTCCGAAGCTGCTCTGTACTGGGAAGACCGAGGTCTTCAATGTCCCTTATAGTTTACGCCTGTTGGAGTTGAGATTTTCCTGTTACTTGGAGCTACAGGGCATCCTAATGGTGCAGAGGTGTATTTATATATTATATAGGTGTGTGTACATATATGTGTGTATTGTGTATATATGTGATATTCTGTAATTTGGAAGTGTTAGATACAGGAATTTGGGAGCAAGAATGATTTTAAGAAAATGATTCAGTGACTGCTTTCTGCCCTGTAAATTTCCATGCCATGATGAAATAACGCTATTTCTTGTTTGAAAGAAACAGAGCACAGGAAATTTTTTTGCAACCTTGTTACATATTAAGTATTCTTTCTTTATGTGAAATGACCTTTAAAAATGGAATCATTTATTGATCTTTTTCCACTTTTTTCTCAACAAGATGTGGCTTAATGCATGATTTTTATTTTAATGAGTTGTTACTTGTCCTTACACCATTGAATTAACCTTTTTGTCCCTGACTTGAAATACCATCTTTATCATGGATTAAATGATCATTTGCAGGGGCTTCGCTTTTTGTCTGCTTAGCGCTCTTCCCCACATCCTTCCAGAAAGGGATGCTGATTTTACGGAGCTGGCACGTTCCCTGGGGGCCAGTTCAGTTGTTCCTGGGATGGACACTTAATCCAGAGACCAATGAGAGTTGAGGGGAGTTCCTTCCAGGGCTTCTGGTAGATGTCGTGGACCAGCGGCTGGCTGGTTTGGATGGCAGAGCTGCCGGCAGCTTGGTTATCTTGGGTTTTCTCCTATTTGCAGTCAGTCCTGACTCACGGCTTGTAAGGACTCTGATTCTGGGTTTGTTTTCTGCTTTACTGAAATATTTTATAATTGTGCTCAACAAAATCATGTTTTCATTGTTTTTTTTTTTTTTTTAAAGATTTTATGTATTTGAGAGAGCAAGCACAAGCAGGGGGAGAGGGAGAAGCAGACTCCCCACTGAGCAGGGATGCAGAACTCGACCCCAGGACCCTGAGATCATGACCTGAGCTGAAGGCAGACGCTCGACTGAGCCACCCAGACGCTCCTTCGTCGTTCTTTGTAATGTTTTTGCACATGTTGAAAAGCACGTCTCTCTCTGTTCTCTTTTTCAAATCTTTCTTGGCTTTTCCCACATTAGTTCTTCGAGACAGTCTCTGGCATGGACTCACCAGGCTCCTCTCCAAAGCCTTTGGGATGCTGATTTTGTGTTTAGTCTCGACTGCCCACCAAGAGTGGTGCACTCTGGACCCAGCCGGCTGGGACCAATCCCGTGACCAATCCTGTGACCAGAGACAGAAGGACTCATGGACACAGATGTTCACTTTCCTGTGAGTGGGCCATACTTTGTTTCTTTGCGTATTTTATCATCATTCGTTGCAAACTGGACGTTTTAAATATTATAACGTGGCAACTCTGGAAATCAGACTCCCCCCCCCACACACACACACCCCAGGGTTTGTGGAGGGTCTTTTGGTGGGTTTTTATGTGTTTTAAACAGACTTTTCTGTTTCAGTAGGTGTGTAATCTTTGTCATGAGCAGCCACTGAATTCTTTGTTCCATTAACTCAGGGATTAGGTGTGTTTTGCCAGGTTCTCCTTAAACATCTGGAGCTGAAAAAAGATTTTAAAAAGAGGTGGGGAGAAAAAGGAAAAATAACACCCCCAGTCTCTGCAGACCTCCTGTGCTTAGCCAAGCTGCTTCCCATTCTGCCCTTTCACGTCGCTTCTGTGGAGCCTGGAGGCCCATCCGAGGTGAGAGTGTACAGACTTCTCTAAGCCCGTGTGGGCACAGGTGATTTCCTGGCACGCATGGAGTCTTCTAGAATCTCATTCCCACACATCTCCACTTCTTCAACCTCTTCCTTCCCAGGTGTCTCTCTGCTGCTCACCTTGACGGCCACTCCTTGCCACAGCTGGCTCACAGCACCTGGGCCTTTACATGCTTGTGGCACAAGCCATGCGGGAAGCTGTGCAGGCCTGTGACGGATGTGAGTCTGGGACACGGGCAAGCTGTGCAGCCCTCCTGCAGACAGCGGTCCAGCAGGCGACACCCTCTCCGCAGCTGTGTGAGAACAAGGTCTGTAATTTGCGCCCTGCCCCGCCCCCAGCCTCGGGACTTGCCTGGACTGCAGGCCATCAGCACGTGGCAGCTGATCTGAGGTGGAGGGGATGGCAGGCAGGCAGGCAGGCGAAAGTCCCAGCTCTGTGGCCGCACAGGGCCGCCCTTAGCATGCCTCCCCTGCTGGTTGAGAGTTTTGGACTAGATGCTAGAGTTCTGCAGAGGCTGCCAGCTCACCAGCTGCTCCTATGGGGAGGACAGAGCCCTCCATTCCCCTCCTCTGCTGCACCTTCCCATCAGTGCTGAGCACTTCCCTTTGACAAGTCAGTGTTCTGTGCTGTTTTCCTGAGCAGCCCTGGTTCCATCTGGTGAAGAATATTTAGAAATCAAGGTCTGAGCATACATTTTTCTTTTTTTTAAAGATTTTATTTATTTATTTGACAGAGAGAGAAACACAGTGAGAGGGGGAACACAAGCAGGGGGAGTGACAGAGGGAGAAGCAGTCTCCCCGCTGAGCAGGGAGCCCGATGCGGGACTCGATCCCAGGACCCTGGGATCATGACCTGAGCGGAAGGCAGATGCTTAACAACTGAGCCACGCAGGCACCCTGAGCACACATTTTTCTAAAGATAAAAATACTGCATTCTTTTGTAAGGGACTTAAAATTTGTAAACTGTGCTATTTTTTTGTTAGGTTTGCTGCAGATTCTGCTAGATCTCTTGTTACATTACAGAGGTTTTGAGTGGGCTGTCCTTACTCTACTTTCTTGCCATGACTTACTCCTTCCTAGTCGTGTGTGTACTATGAGGTTTGGGAGGGACACATTCGTCACAGTTTAGAAGAAATGACAGTGGTTCATTTCTTGTTGGCTAATTCTGTATCAGTGTCTGACCGGCTGCCAAGAAAGAAGAGTACTTTCTCCCATACAATTCCAAACTAACAGGTGGTCCAGGGAGGTAGGATAGCCCCGTTCCAGGTTGTGCTCCAGAGGGAAGGGTCCCCTTTATCCTGTTGCTTCTCCATCCCCTAGAGAGGAGTCAGCAAGGCACAGCTCATGGGCCACATTTGGCGCCTGCCTCTTTTGTACAGCCTGTAAGCTGAGAATGGGCTTTAATTTTTAAGTACTTTTTTAAAAAGATCAAAATATTTTATAGCATGTGAAATTCTATGAAATTGAAATTTGTGTCCCACGCATAAAGGTTTATCGGGAGGGGTGCTTTCATACTAGAGGGAGGGCTGAGTGGCTGCGGAGGCTGTGCCCACAAAGCCTGATGTGTCCCCAGCAGGCCCCTCTCAGGGCCCGTTGGCCAAGCCTGGCCCTCAAGTGTTATCCTTGTTCTCAGGGTAGGTGGCGGCTCAGCACCACGGTTCAGTCACAGCCGAGGGAGGGAGGAAGTCAGTGAAGGATAGTCCTCTTTTAGGATGACTCAGAAGATGACACGTTACCCCACTCGCACCCCGTGGACCTAACCGCAGCCTCCTGGCCATGGCTAGCTGAAGCTGGGACGCCAGAGCTGCAGTGGGGTGCCAGCTCAAACTGGACAGAAGGGGGGGCTTTTACAGAAGGAAGGGGGGGCACTGGTGCACAGACCAGCACAGGCTGTCCCACTCAGCAGGTTTATGGAGCCATGCACATCCTCCTGAGGGGGGAGGGTCATCCCTCGTCCCAGGAAGGACAGTTCAAAGTACAGTGACTGGGGCACCTGCTGGCTCAGTCAGTAAAGCATGCGCCTCTTGATCTCAGGGTTGTGAGTTCAAGCCCCATGCTGAGCCCAGAGCCTACTTTAAAAAAAAAATTTTTTTTTTAATTGAAGTATAGAATGACCAACAAATGGAGCAGCTACAACCATTTAACCATTTTACTGGAAGTTGGCTTGGGGTGAAGTTACCAAAAAGGACACAGACATCATTTAGGCACCTGGGCTCTAAAACTCAGGCTAAAACGGAACAGCATAAAACACTGAGGATTTTTATTTCTCTGGTCCTTTGTGTTTTAATGTTTCCAGAGTCCTGGGGAACAGTGTTCATCATGCCACTCAGTTCAAAACATTTATTTTCAATACTGGTTTCTGCATGGAAACCATTCTTAACCTGATTCTTCATTCCAAGCCCCGATTCCATTCTCTTCCCCTTCACAGCCATTCACACGAGTCCGTGTATGACCGGAAGCCCATTCTGCTGTAGCCTGTCAGGGGCGTGTGTGTGATGTGTCACGTTAACTGATACAAATATTTAGTTGCATGAAAGCTCATTCCTTTTTTTGAAATTATTTGTGTGTTGTCAGATGTGCTACGTGCAGGTCTGGTCTTTGCTCCTAACTGCCGGAGAGCAAGCACTCCACTGCATCCTCTGCACTTACTCCCCTCTTCCTGCGACCTGGGCTATCCGCACATCGTGTTGACAGAATCGCTCTGTATACACAGCCACGTGTGAACAGAATTTCTCTGGGACAGAAAAGCGTATCAGCAGTACTAATGCACAAGGCACACACGTGAATTTTGAAAGGTATTTCTGGGTCAGTTTAACACTTCTTTACTGATACTACACGGCACTGTCGTTTCTGCCCCTCTCATCAGCACAAGGGGTACTTCACTGGTTTAACGTGCGTTTTTTTTTTTTTTTTTTTAAGATTTTATTTATTTATTTGACAGAGAAAGACACAGCGAGAGAGGGAACACAAACGGGGAGTGGGAGAGGGAGAAGCAGACTCCCTGCCGAGCAGGGAGCCCGATGCGGGACTCGATCCCGGGACTCCAGGATCATGACCTGAGCCGAAGGCAGTCGCTTAACCAACTGAGCCACCCAGGCGCCCTTAACGTGCGTATTTCTAATGACAGAGGAGTCCAAGCACTGCCCTTTCTTGCTCTTTTGCTGGGTATCTTCATGTGTTCTAGTTATTGGTCTTTAAACAATTTTGCTTTATAGACTGTAGATTTTTCTGTACCTTTCCATTTGGCATCACAAAAGCCCCTTTTATAATTTCATGTTTTTAATTCAGAGAAATTTTAAATTCATAATTTCTTTCCCACCCTGTCTTAAGAACCCCAGGATATGGGTATTAAGTCCACTGTCTTCTGGCCTCAGTGTTTTGTTTTCACATGCATCCCTTTCTTCCTTCCTGGCATCTTGGGCGAACAGCTCCTGTTACACAGCCCACTGTCTGGGTCTCTGGCCGTGTCCATGCCCCGCCCCCTCTTTTGGAGTAACTGTTCCTGCTTCATACAACCAATATACTTTTTTTAAAGGATGTCTTGTAAGACAGTTTTGAAATCTGGCTTTTTACATCCCATTAAGTTTGCCAGTTGTGGAGACGTATGGTGTGCTCTTAGTAACTCCTACGTTTGTTTGTTTCCAGCATTAATTTTCGCTTGGGTATCTGCAACTCCAGGACGGTAACAGGTAGCAGCGTGGCTTCAGCAGACCGATGTGCTACAGAAGAGAAAGCCCACACCCAGCTAGGAGGAACCCCCCTCCTGATGGGTCCTCTCCTCCATCCAGAAACACGTGCCCACTTACTGTGAGGACTTGGCCGTGGAGTGAGAAGAGGCTGCTCCAGGCATGTGTGTGTTGTGTGCAGCCCTCATCCCAGCTGCATGGAGCTGGTGCACCTGCTTTCTGTTTCATGAAGGCAAGAATGTGCTTGGGACACTACACTGGAGAGCAGGAGAGTGTAGGAGACTCCAGTCCCAAAGTTCCCCAGCACCTGCCCCTCTAGTGTCTCTGGCTGCTCACACCTCCCCCAGGGGCCCCCCCACTGCAGTTCCCTGGACCCGCAAACTGCTCTTACTTCTCCGGCAGCCCCAGAGTTGGAATCTGGGAACGAGTCAGCAGCTCAGGCTAGTTCATCAGTTTGGCAGGAATCACAGACTTTACATTCAGGGAAGGGAAAAGTAATTTATCTGTGATGCAGCCATCTCTGTGATGAAAAGGAAAAGGAATTTGCTTGATTTGCAGGCATTCTATAAAGTGGGCAGTTATCTGGGCTGCAGTCGTGTGGCTTATCCAGCCTTCCCTGGGGAGCTTAACTGCACAGCACAGCCAGGCTCACGGCCATGGAACAGAGAGGAGGGTGACTCTGGGGTCTCTGAGAGGACGGGCCCTGGTGTTAACACGTCTTCGATCCGACCTACTTGACAGTGCTTCACTGGCTTGAGGACAACAGGAAAAAACTGGGGGAAGCTCACAGGTCCACCTGCCAGGAAGGGTCTGCCTTCTGCTCAGCCCTTGAAAACCACTCTGAGAGTTCATCATCTGCTCACACTCCAGATTTTATCAGGTCACTGTGTGTAACACACAAGAACGCACGCTCTGCCCCAATTCCACGTTTGGTCCTTGCTGCAGGACAGGGAAGCAGACGTCTCTCTAGCGCTCTCCCTCATGAACTCAGGCCTGTGTATCTTACACGCTTGCCAGGAACAGAAACTTTTCAAATACTGCATTCCATCAAATTTAAGACAAATTATTTTAAGTGCCTCTAGGGAAGAAGAAAAACAGTATCATTAAGAAGAACATGCCACTGAGCCCACTCAGATATAATAAGAAAACACTGACCGCTTTGCGACTACAAACAAATCCTGTCACTATGTCATCAGAGATGCAGTTCAGGACCACGTCTGTGCGCCAGGCCCTTTCACGCACAGGCACTCCATGAGAAAGAATGCTGTAAACCATTTGCACTTTTTAAATATTTTACTTAAAATGCATACTGTGTATTTAAGCTATGAGGACAAACTACTGAGGGAAATCTTTGTAGCTATCATTTCAACAAATACACCATGAATATATTTTCCTACACAAACTATATGATCTAACAGACTTTTCATTCCGGTCATGAAGCATACTCACAATCTGCTAGAAGAATATGGAGGGAAAGTGCTGAGCAACAAAAACGGGTTCCATGAATGATTCAAATACATGAAAAATACGGCATTTCACCTCAGTGGGCAGGGCTGTTATTCAAATATAGGCTCTCGGGCTGATCACTGGAAAGCAAAGGTCCTTACTTCCACACCATACACTGTGAACCAACAGTGGAGTGATGATCCCTGAATAACATAAATTAACCTGAACAAATTTAATGTCATGCATTGTAAAAAGGAAGGTGTATCTGACATCGTTATCAGGCTCTAAGGTCAATGATGTAACCATTCGAGGAAACATATACATTTAATTATTTCAAGTTGATTTGTAGTGCTCAAACTATTTACATCAAAACTTACAGAAAATAAGACCAAACTCAATCAGTACTTCTAAATAAGTGATTTACCTGAAGTCCACTTCTCCACTGCGTAATTCCTACGAAGGTGTAACTCTATCTTCAGCTGTCCCTACCAGAGCAACCGAAATCAACTGGCTCCAAAGTAAATTTCGTCTCCTCCAGAAGCAACAGTCCAGAGGTGGACAAGCTACACGGCTGGTTGGTTCAGTGGCTCCACATCGTCCAGGTCCCAGGTTCTCCCAGTCTTTCTGCTCTGCCATGCTTAAATTCTAATTCAGCGTTGAAAGACACAACCAGGCATCACATGCCGTGAAGGCAATGTTCAACTAAAGACTCTACTTCACCCTGCAGGACTCCTTCCTTGAATCTTTGAGGGAACCTTTTCCAGAAATAACCTGTCAGATATCTCTGTTTATCTGAATAGAACTGGGTCCCGTGACCATTCTAAACCAATTGCTGGCAGTGAGAAAGGGATTATCAATATGGTTGAAACTAGTCAGGTTTCCCCCCCCCCCCATTCCACAAGGAAGAATGGATCCCCAAATTCCACCAGCAAACAGTAAGGAGTGACCAGGGTCACTCAACAGTGTCTGCCCCAAACCCACAGGAAGAATTCTTCATTCAGGAAGGAAGGAGTGGAGCACAATATTTAAAAATACTATCCTATCAAATAAAAATACAGGTAATTCCTAAATTACATAGTATGTGTGCTCTGCACACTTCTTCTGTAAGCATCCAAATAAAACAGATGGAAAAAAACTGATATAAATGGGAATATCTTAAGTACCTAAATATTTTAAGTAAATGTTACTGTATAGAGTACAATGAGTACTACAGGCGCTTCTTACTACTGGAAAAGTCTGGCATTAGCAATTTAAAATTATCTAAGCACTTTTCTATCATATGTGTAGATTTCTAACTCTTGCTGACTCAGATACAGCTGAACATGTTATTAAAACATTGGCTTCTTTACAGAAGACTTCATTCATTAACAATGATCAAAGACATTCATAAATGCCAGGCAAGAATACAAGAAGTACTTGAGACTATCAGATGTTAGTTCAGGGACGGTACCAGGGTATCAGGATACTAACAAGGTGGAGCTATTTAAAATGGATAATCTTACCATGTCTACAAACCATTCTAATAAAGATACAATGGCTTTTCAAACATGATTCAAACTGAACATACACTTCCTGTAATGTAGCATCCTAAAAGCACGCAGACAAACCAAAAACCCCTCAAATGAACGTAAGTCCTGCCTTCCCAGGAACCACTCCCGTGTGAGTGAGAGGTTGCTATGCTGTGGTCTTGATTACTGTCAGCTGATTTTACAGCTTCTATTTACACAAGTATCTTTATCGTCTGTACTTTTGCTTTTAAGAAGCTTGATACATCAGAAACGTAACATTTAATATCAATAATTTCCAAAGGAGCAGGTTTCCCACCTTCCTTAAAATTGAGAGATTTTTCCCTTGGTATGAATTCCCTGATGTGTAAAACGAAAGTTTGAGTCCACGGTGAAGTGCATACACATTCTAAATACGTATCAGTTTTTACACCTGTATAGTCCGGTATCCGGTAAGTCCTATGGTCTTGTTACAGTTGTAGTTTCTACCCTGTGAACTTTCAGGCTTCAAGTCTGAGTAACACAAAGGCTTGTGCACAACACCCGTGTGAGCTCTGATGTACGTCGGCAGGCGTCTCCCGCTCCCACACTGAAAGGTTCTCCGACTTCAGAGAAGCCTCCCCACATCCAGTACATTCACATTCCCTCTCCTGTGAATCCTCTGATGGCTATTGAAGGCTGATTTGTGGTAGAATTTTTTCCCACACTCATTACATTCATAGGGCTTCTCTCCGGAATGAGTTCTATAGTGTACAGTGAGGTATGACATCCGAGAGAAGGCTTTTCCACATTCATTACATTCAAAGGGCTTCTCTCCCGAATGGATCCGGTGGTGGATGGTGAGATAGGACATCTGAGAGAAGAACTTCCCACACTCGTAACACTCATAGGCTTTCTCTCCTGTGTGTGTCCTCTGATGTCTGTTAAGGGCTGAATTCTGGCAGAAGGTTTTACCACACTCATTACATTCATAGGGCTTCTCTCCTGAATGAATTCGATGGTGTATGGTGAGGTACGACATCTGGGAGAAGAACTTTCCACATATATAACATTCGTAGGGCTTCTCTCCTTTATGTATTCTCCGATGTCTGCAGAGGGCTGAGTTCTGGTAGAAGGTCTTCCCACACTCATTACATTCGTACGGTTTCACTCCTGAATGAGTTCTGTGGTGTATAGTGAGGTACGACAGCTGAGAAAAGAGTTTCCCACACTCGGTACATTCGTACGGTTTCTCTCCGGTATGCACTCGCTGATGCCTCATGAGGGCTGAGTTCAGGTAGAAGGTCTTCCCACACTCGTTACATTCGTAGGGCTTCTCTCCCGAGTGAGTCCGGTAGTGTACAGTGAGATAAGACAGCCGTGAGAAGAATTTCCCACACTCGTTACATTCGTAGGGCTTCTCTCCGGTGTGCGTCCTCTGATGTGTGGTGAGTGTAGACTTGCGGCAGAAGCACTTCCCACATTCATTACACTTGTAGAGTTTCACGCCCGTGTGGATTTTCTGATGGTCGTTAAGTGCTGACTTCTGGGAGAAGGTTTTTCCACAGTCGTGACAAACATAGGGTCTCTCTCCTGAATGTGTTCTCTGGTGTTGTGTGAGGTGTGTCTTCTGGCAGAAGGATTTTCCACAGTAGCTACATTCATAGGGCTTCTCTCCTGAGTGAGTTCTCTGATGTTGAATGAGGTGTAACTTCTGGTAGAAGGTTTTTCCACATTCGTTACATTCGTAGGGCTTCTCCCCTGTGTGTGTGCGCTGATGGACAGTGAGGGTCCCCTTTTGGCAGAAGGATTTCCCACACTGATTACATTCATAAGGTTTCTCTCCTGTGTGAGTCCTCTGATGGATGATAAACTTTGACTTTTTACAGAAGGATTTCCCGCATGCACTGCATTCATAGGGCTTCAATTCCATATGAGACCTCTGGTGTACACTGAGGTTGGACATTTGCAGAAAGGCTATTTCAGACTCATTCCACTTATAGGGCTTCTCCTCCATGTGATTAACAAAAACTGCATCTTTCTGAAAGGCTTTCTGGCATTCAATATATTCAAAGGGTTTCTCCAAAATATGAATGTTCTGATAAATACTTTCTTCATTTAGACTATAACCTTCCCCATTTTGATTAAATTCGTAAGATTCATCTCCTGGATGAGTTTTCTCAAGTTTAACGTGGGGAAGTGGTTTCCCACACGCACTACATTCATCGGGCTTCATTCTTGCATAGCTTCCATCACTACTAATATATTCTGAAATAGATTTCAAACTCTTTTCACATGAGTCACATTTATAGGACATTTTTCTTGAAGGAATGGGGTTCGTTTCCACATTAAAAGTCTTACCAAGACCGTTACCTCTCTCTTCAATCAGGGTTTTGTTGTTGATGGATACAGCTTGCCTTGAATATTTGCCTTCATTTTCCTGGACTCTTTCTCCCAGATCATTGGCTTTCCAGACTTCTTCTAAAAAGAGGCAAAATTAACAAAATTTTGTATATCTTCCTACGTAAGACATGGAAGGTGACTTACATGTAAGCATTTCATTTTAGTGTAGATGCTAGCTCCATGGACAGATGAAAATAATTCCCAGTGTACTTCCTTCCCCTACTGTTATGGTTTGGAATAAACACATGCACGCACGTGCACACACAGACACAGACACACACACACCCTGAGGTGAGGAAAGGGGAAAAACACAAGCACCTCTGATCTTTGCTACTTTGTAAGATTTTGTCCAAACCGGGCATAGATATACACATGGAGCAGTGATGGGAAGACAGAGGATGGTGGATGAACAGCTGACACGCAGATATGGAAGGACTCACAGCAAACGGGGTGCACGAAGGGCAACACGGAGCAGTGTGGGGCGGAGGGGTGCACAGGTATCCGGGACGACCAGGTGTGGGGGAGGGGACTAGCACTTTGCACCACACCACTGCACAGCAAGTTGGGAGAGGCAACTACAGTCTCAGGCACCATCACCTTTTACTGAGATTTTTGTGACAACGTTCTCATGGGCCTAGATCCTTCCAAACTATTTTGCCCAGATTCTGCACAGCAGGGCCAAATCCACTCACACTCAAACCTCCTCCTGTTTAGAGGAGCAGCCATGTGGCCAGGGCTCTAACTCCCTGTGGTTCTGTGTCACATGGGAGGAGAGCCCCAGGAACTCCGTATGTGCAACAGGAAGGATAAAACAGACCAGAGCACGCTAGCCCTTCAGAAGTTTACAATTTCAGGGGCACCTGGGTGGCTCAGATGGTTGAGCGTCTGCCTTCGGCTCAGGTCATGATCCCAGGGTCCTGGGATCGAGCCCCCCATCGGGCTCCTGGCTCAGTGGGGAGCCTGCTTCTCCCTCTGCCTCTCCCCCGCTCGTGCTCTCTATCTCTGTGTCTCAAATGAATAAATAAAAAATCTTAAAAAAAAAAAAGTTTACGATTTCATAAATACTCTCTGATGTTATGATTTAACCTGAAGTCAGACCACGGAACTCTGTTTCTCTCTGGACAATACAGCATGTGCTCTGGCTACCTGGGGGAGTCCCTATGTCACCCGTTGCTCAGCATCACCCAAAGATGGCGCAGAGACAACGGTACCCACGTTATAGGGTCACCATGGGATGACATAAATTCATAAAGTGCTCTGAGCAGCCTCTGGCACAAAACGCAGGCTCAGTAACGCAGCCGCTAGTTTTCCCATTTTCAGTCTCCCGGCGATTTCCTTAAATGAGTCCTGCCTCCGACACAGTGCTGTCACTTCATTCTGTGAACAGGCTTCACCACTCCTGAGTTTCACTTGGTTTCATTTTCACTTACAAACCTTACAAATCAGATCCCCTAAACTGCTCTTTATTTTTACTTCCAAGTTTTTAGATGAACTTGACTATTGTACTCGCTGTCATCCACATCAAATGAAACTGTAACAACCCTGTCCTCCCCAAACTACTGCTTCCCGAGTCCACTGCCAAAATGTTGACAGATAAAATGGGGGGAAACATCTGATAAAGAACACTTTCCACCTGGATTCACAGTATGGTTCCAAACTGGGTTTATATTAGTCTATGAAGAATAATTTCTGCTCTAGGAAAACCAAGCTATTTGTTGGACAAACAATGTCATCTGATACACCCAAGGGGGGGCTCGGGTGTGCAGGAGGGGACCAGCACTCAACACTACATCGCTTCGCAGCAAGTTGGGAGACATGGATTCCCGCCCCAGGCACCACAGGCGTCTTCTGAGATCGCTGTGGTGCCCACAACACCCAAGCTCACTTTCAAAGTCTGCGCTCTTACTGCTTTATCCAGTTCGCTTGACCTCCAGCCCTGATCTACTCAAAACCCCTCAGGGAATCTCCGTGTCTAAACACAAAAAACGAAAACTTCTTAAATCCTTCCTCACTTCAATTAGCTCCATTTCCCCTGAAAAAGCTGAAAATAATTACCCCCCATACAATGACTTTAACACAGTGGTTCAGCCGTGCCTCGGATCATCAACAGTCCATATGAAGGCAGAGTTTTAAATTGTACCATGCAACTCTCTTCTCTTTTCTTAACCAAATCCTGTCTCTTAGAAAGTATGACTCTCTTCCCTATTTTCTTTGAACCCCCGAAGAGAAATCAAAGCTGTTGCTCTTCATCTGAATCCTATGGGTATCTTTCATTCACCTGCAGAGTAAATGGGGATGTGACCCAGGCATGCATATACAGATCTGCTTATAAATTATTTCTCAACAGACGGACAAGAATGTTCTTTCACCTACCTGGCGCCTCAGATACTCAAGTGCAGACTACACATTACATACTAAGGAAGGGAAAACACATTACATACTAAGGAAAGGAGAACACATTACATACTAAGATAAGGAAGAACACATTACATACAAAGGTAAGGGAGAACACATTACATACTGATCTGGGGAAGAAAGAAGCTCAAGGGTGCCTGAGTGGCTCAGTCAGTTAAGCGGCTGCCTTCAGCTCAGGTCATGATCCCAGGGTCCTGGGATCGAGTCCTGCATCAGGCTCCCTGCTCAGGGGGGAATCTGCTTCTCCCTCTGCCCCTCCCCCTACACATGCGCGCGCTCTCTCTCTCTCTCTCTCTCTCTCCCCCTCTCCAATAAATAAAATCTTAAAAAAAAAAAAGCTGAAGCAAAAAATATATCCTACCAAATAACAGATTACTTGATCAAACCTAATTTTTTTCAAGGTATGGCCATGAGGCAGAGTCACTGAGAGAGAAGGAGTAGACTGAAAGAATAAGAGCTAAAAGGAAAAACTTCAAGGAGGGGTGGAAAAACTGGGCTCAGACTGGAAGAACGTGTTGCTATCTGACAAAGAGAGCAGGCCCCTCTGAAATAAAGTGACGGGGACAATAACCACAAGAACAGAAGACATTTAGGAGCGAGGACCCCGTGGAGTGTAGCAAGAGTTGTGGAAAACCACAGAACATTGATTTTCCAGGCAGCACAGGGAAGAGGAGGGATGTACACTCCCTCAGGAAGCAGCAGGGAATCACCGAAGGCTCCTCCTGGGCCACCTGTGAGATCAACCGGAAACTTCGAGGAACCCATCTTGCAAGTGCACTTAGCGTGAGGGGCCACAGGGCAGCTACCACGGGAGATGCCGGACAGGAGGACAGGGATGGTAAAGCATAAAAAAATAGGCAAACAATAACCCTAAGGACAGAGGTCGGAGGAGCCCTGAGAAGAAATCAGGAACTAGAATCCACCAAAGGTGGAAGCAGACCCTTCAGAGACACTTTCTGGAGGGTGGAGGGAAAGGACCTCACTCCCGTGCACCTCACTCACTGAGCGCCTGACGTGACAGGACGCTAGGCAAGCGCTGGGACCGAACGGTGAGTAAGAGACAAGGTGGACACGAGTATCGGGGACAGGCGGGAGACCCAGACACTGCTGTCACCAGATGTAAGACGGGGCTGGATCGTGGGAAGGACGAGCAGCACACAGACCACAGGTGAACCGAACTCACTGGCTCAGGCACAGGCTGGGGTTTGGAATCTGACCTCGGAGAAGGGAGATGTGAAACCAGGGACAGAAACCAGCCCGAGGCATTTCACAGAAAAGAGGAAGAAAAAAGGAAGGTGGCAAGAACCGAAGAGTCCCATCAGTTACTTTTCAATTACAGACTTACGAAGGCCTAAGAACTGGAAGAACCCACGACAACGGGATGGCTGGAAATGCCGTGGGGGCAAGCGTGGGGCGAAGCGTGGGGGGAGGAGGGAAGTGACGGGGGGGGGGGCTCTGGGGAGAGACAAGCGTGGCAACACTCTGCAGACACAGGTTCTTGTGAGGAAGGAAGAAGGCGCTGGAGTGGGACTCGGGTAGCTGGGGCACACGGGGGACTGCCTGTAGTCCCTTCTGCAGGTTTCCCGTTCGCGATTCCTGGGAAACACTTCCAAGTTACCAGTCTCCGCACTGCCTGCACGCACACACCTGGGTAACTCTGCGGTAGGAATGCTCCTTCTACTATCCATGGCTCTTCTCCTTGCTCCAACTTGATGATAACTTCCGGTTTGATAATGTGACAGCCTGTTAACAGAAACGAAAGAGAACTTGAGCCTGACTGCTGGGCTGCTGGGTCTCTATCGTCTGAGGTCGGTGCTGCCTCATGACCGGCACCACAATTGGAACCTTTCACTGGGGAGGTGAAGACCAAAATGGTGCCCAAAACAGACCACTCACATTTGTCCCACCAAACTCAAAGTTAGACTCAGTAACATTTGAGGGAAACCCCATGTATCCTAGCAATCGAGAAAGCAGGCTCTCCTCACCCACGGAGACGAGATGGCTGTAGTTCTCCAGCATCACATCCCGGTACGTGGTCTTCTGCTCGGGCTCCAGCTGCTGCCACTCCTCCTGGGTGAAGTCCACGGCCACATCCCTGAATGACACTGGCCCCTGGAACGGCACCAGATCGGAACTGGATGAGGTGAAGGCAGACGAGGACAAGAGCTTACCAAGCTCCCAATCAAGTTAACTATAAATATGTGTACCTTCTTCATTGTGGGAAGAAAATGAACATTCCAGAAATACACCAGGATGAGTTCATTTGGCACACACAGTCTTGCACTATGAGCCAGGAACAAGCGTGGCTGCTGGGGACACTAAGACCAGTAGACGCAGCGCAGCTCCGGCCCCAAGAAGTGCAGGCCTGAGGGGCACTCACAGAAACACAGGATGCACTTTGCTCCTTTTTGCTTCCAGAACTTTACCAATATTGGCTCTCCTCTGACCTCTTCCACTGCTCCTTCTCCTTTGCTGGCTCCCCTGTTCTCCAAGGCATCCTCAAGTTACAGGGCCCGGGGCTCTGTTTTTGGTCCTTTACTCTTTGCTGTCTGCACCCTGCTGTGATCCCACCAGACCTCATGGCTTTAATGCCCAGCTATGTGTCAGCATGTCCCAAACGTATACGAGCCACCGAGACTTCTCTCCTAAACTCCAGACATGTCCCAGATCCAAACTCAACAGGCTGAAATTCAACCACTATCTCTGTTCACACTGTTCCTGCTCCGCTTACAGAAGGAGCTGACCCGTTGTGCTGGCCACAAGGGCCAAAGCAACAAGCCTGGCGACGGACCCCCAGCCGTGCGTGTTACTGCCCGGTAAGCCTACCCAGTCTGACCACGGCTGCCGCGTGAACTGTCGTAATGGCGTGGTTCGGCTGTCCCTAATTCCCAGCCGGGTAACTCGGAATCCCCCTTCTTCCCATTTACACATTCCAGGAGGGCAGGAGCATGGTCCCGAAGAGGGGCAAACAGCTCACAACAGACCCAGAAACTGCCCAAACCAGACCTTTAAACGTGGATCTTCTGAATAAACCACTCCACTCAAATACACCAATCATCACCACTGTCCCGCTATATCACTACCTCTAAGATAAAGGTAATGGTGGAGCCGATCAGGTCATGTAATACCAGCATCAAATGGGCTAATCCATGGAAAGCACTTAGCAAAGTTCTCTGGACATTAAGACACACTTCTCAATGACACCTGTGTATTACTGGTTGACCATCCCTTATGTGTCTTATCACTCTTTCCAAATAAGAACAGAAAGTAATCAGAAAAAACAGAAGTGTAAGTAACTAAACGTAATGTAGCTGTCAAGTTTATGCAATTGCCGAGGAAAAGTTTTTTGTTTTTTTTTTTTTAAAGATTTATTTGACAGAAAGAGACACAGTGAGAGAGGAACACAAGCAGGGGGAGCGGGAGAGGGAGAAGCAGGCTCCCCGCCGAGCAGGGAGCCCGATGCGGGGCTCGATCCCAGGACCCTAGGATCATGACCTGAGCCGAAGGCAGACGCTTAACCATTGAGCCACCCAGGCGCCCCAGCTTTATGAAATCTTAATGAGTCAAGAGGAAGGATTCTAAAACGCGGCGGTGCGTTAACAAAAAGGCCCCAGAGATTCCAACAAAACAGAGAGTAAGGAGTAGTGTGGATGGCAGTGAAGGGAAAGGCTGTGTCATACTCAGGGGCCATTTGAGAGGACCACAAACTCCTGACATTGACCGAAAATCTTAGCTTGTTTATGTGGAACAATCAGAGAGTGAAGGATGCGTCCTGTTAAGATTCCCTGAGATGCCTGGCTACCTGACCCTGTTATTCTCCCACGCTCCAGGTGCGGGGACATCCGGGAATGTCTTTGTTGGCCTGGGAAGGGTAAAGGTGCTGGGCTCGGAGCATCAACTGCTGGGGGTGGGGGGGCGGGAACAGAGTGGTGTTACAAGTGGTTCCTGCCCAATCCAGACCAGTCTGTGCAGAACTGCCCCAGCCCAGCCCGTGAAGAGGCAGCCTGGGAGAGTAACAGTGAGCAGGTCTTCCAGAAGCTCTGCCCATCCTTCACTCAGACATCCACAGCCAAGACTGTGGCCACCTTGATGAAGACCGCACCCACAAGTTCTCATGTTAGAAGTCATTACCAAGGGCGTCTGGGTGGCTCAGTTGGTTAGGCGACTGCCTTCGGCTCAGGTCATGATCCTGGAGTCCCGGGATCGAGTCCCGCATCGGGCTCCCTGCTCGGCAGGGAGCCTGCTTCTCCCTCTGACCCTCCCCCCTCTCATGTGCTCTCTGTCTCTCTCATTCTCTCTGTCTCAAATAAATAAATAAAATCTTAAAAAAAAAAAAAAAAGTCATTACCAAAAGCAAGAGAGCAAGGGATGGAAAAAGGAAGTCGTTTAGGGGCGCCTGGGTGGCTCAGTCGTTAAGCATCTGCCTTTGGCTCAGGTCATGATCCCAGGGTCCTGGGATTGAGCCCGCATCAGGCTCCCTGCTCCGCAGGAAGCCTGCTTCTCCCTCTCCCACTCCCCCTGCTTCTGTTCCCTCTCTCGCTGTCTTAAAAAAAAAAAAAAGGAAATCGTTTAGTTGTAATACATAAATAGAACAATATACATCTTATTTTAACTTCTGGTATTGCCATCTGTAATTTCACAAAACGTACAATTTAATTTGCAGGGATTTTTTTTTTAATGTTTGCATTTTTGCCTTATTAGGAAAACATACACATTAAGAAAAAATGATAGTTTTTATCATTTATAATGCACATAAAATGCATGCACTATTGCTGCTTAAAACCAGCATTACTGTAAATGTTCCAAACTGATTTTCTCTTTCCTGATGGGTCTGAGTAGTTTGCCCAAGTTCACGTTCACATGCAAAGGGAGAAGGAGAAAACCATATTGTTCCTTGTCTGGCTTTAAATAAGCAGCTTTACAAGCATTTGAAACTTGAAGAAAATAGGTTTCAGAAAACCTGGTTAACAAATTAAGAAATCAGCCAAAACTGCAGCTATTTAGGGATTTCAGGTGAGTTTCAAAAGGGAACAACCCTCGGTGTCTTAAAAGAACACTCAGTACAATTAATATTCCAGAGACAGCTTCGTTGTCAGGAGCTCCGAGCTGGCTACACATTTCCACACAAGCCAGACCTTCCGACGTGCGAGCGAGAAGACTCTGTGAGCATCATATCTGCCC
Source organism: Mirounga angustirostris (assembly GCF_029215605.1). Classification (NCBI taxonomy): domain Eukaryota; kingdom Metazoa; phylum Chordata; class Mammalia; order Carnivora; family Phocidae; genus Mirounga; species Mirounga angustirostris. The sequence continues at coordinate 175,956,465 of NW_026991713.1, forward strand.
CACTGTCAGAAGGCTTCCGAGGCAGACAGCGCTGCTCTCTCCCCTGCCGTGGCATCGCATCGGTAAAAGCTGAGAGAGGAAGCGAGGCCCTCGGAGGACTGCAGACAAAGACCCACGTGCAAAGGGACAAGCCACCTCCGTGTGTCCCAGACACACATCGCCGGGACCCGAAGCCCACAGTCCACAGGCCCCACCGAGCCAGAGTCCTCCCGAACATCCAGGAGAAAGGACATGCTCAGACACCCGGGGCCTCCAGAGCCGGGAAGCCAGCACAGCACGACGTGGCCCACCCAGGGAGAGCGGCCGCGGCCGTCCTCCAGAGCCAGCAGGGGAAAACAGAGCCACAGAGACGAGAGGGAAGCCCGAGAGCGCGGACTCTGCCCCACTCGCCACCACCGGTGGTCCGTGGGCCGGGCTGTGGCTCCAGCGCTGGCTGAGGACTCCTACCCACACAGTCGTGCTCGTGTGTACAGTATTCGACTCGTCAAAACGAAAACATTAAAAAATGAAACGGTAGGGACATCTGTGTGGCCCAGTCGTTAAGCGTCTGCCTTCGGGTCCTGGGATCGAGCCCCGCGTCGGGCTCCCTGCTCCCCGGGAAGCCTGCTTCTCCCTCTCCCGCTCCCCCTGCTTGTGTTCCCTCTCTCGCTGTGTCTCTCTCTGTCAAATAAATAAATAAAATCTTTAAAAAAAAAAAAAAAAAAGAAAGAAATGGTAATGCTGGAAAATAAAGTAAAAAAATAAAGAAGCTTGGAAGAAATGTTTACCGGGGTGATCCAAACAGGAAAAATGTTAAGACTATTTAGTAAGTCAATAAGAAAAGCAAAACAAAAGAGTATCGTGACAGAAAAAGCCTGGCAGTGGGCATGAGTGGGCACTTCACACAAAAACCGAAACGGGCCTGTCTGAAAAAGCTACAGGCCATATGGATTCCCTTGAACAACGCGGGGTTAGGGAAACTGACCCCCATAGTTTAAAGTCTGCTACAACTTTGGACTCCCCCCAACAAATTAATGACTAACAGTGTCCTGCTGACGAGAAGCCTTACCAATAACATAAAGAGTCGATTGATACATATTCTGTATGTTACGTCTATCATAAATCGTATTCTTACAATACAATAAGCTGGAGAAAAAAAACATTAAGAATATACCTTTACGGTGCCAGGCTGTATTTATTGAAAAAAATTCACGTATAAGTGAACCCAAAGAGTTCAGGCCCATGTTGTTCATGGACCTTCCGGAAAGGGCAAAACGATACACACAGTGCAAAGACGGGTAGTTGTCAGGGACGGGGGGAGGGAGGAAGAGGGGGTGCCCAGGGAACTTTCAGGGCAGCAACGTGCTCCGTATGATACTGTCATGGCGGACACATGCCGCCATACGGACACCAAGGCCTGAACCACACAGTGTGGGACCTCTAACATCAACTACGGGCTTCAGATAAGAAGCTGTCACTCCCCACCCATACACTGGAACCATGTGCCACACTAACGTAAGACGTTCACAACAGGGCAACACGGGGAACTGAGACCCGGGGGGGGGGGGGGTTTGACGGCAGCTCTGTACCGACTGCTCAGTTTTCCTATAAACTTACACTGCTCTCAAAAATAAGTCTACGCGTGGGGCGCCTGGGTGGCTCAGTCGGTTAAGCGACTGCCTTCGGCTCAGGTCATGATCCTGCAGTCCCGGGATCGAGTCCCGCATCGGGCTCCCTGCTCAGCAGGGAGTCTGCTTCTCCCTCTGATCCTCCCCCCTCTCATGCTCTCTCTGTCTCATTCTCTCTCTCAAATAAATAAATAAAATCTTTAAAAAAATAAAATAAAAAAAAAATAAGTCTACGCGTTAAAAAACAAAAAAAAAAAAACAAAAAAAACAAGAAACAGCTTCCAAACATGTGAAAATATACTTAACCTCACTTGTGATTAAGAACAAATTCAAGGGCGCCTGGGTGGCTCAGTTGGTTAAGTGACTGCCTTTGGCTCAGGTCATGATCCTGGAGTCCTGGGATCGAGTCCCACATCGGGCTCCCTGCTCGGCGGGGAGTCTGCTTCTCCCTCTGATCTTCCCCCATCTCATGCTCTCTCTCTCTGTCTCATTCTCTCTCTCAAATAAATAAATAAAATCTTTAAAAAAAAAAACAAAAAACATACAAAAATTCAAAAAAAAAAAAAGAACAAATTCAAGCCCACCAACGCAGTATGGGGCCTAGGATCCGCTGGAACACCCCAGGCCATACTCCTTCCTGTGTCTCACTAACAAGCTGGGGTCCCTTGACTCCCCCCACACCCCAGGATTTCCTGCCACTCAAAGACCCCCTGAAGCGCTTTCCACGTGGCGGCAAAATGATGTGATTCACATTACCAAAAGCAAGAGAGCAAGGGATGGAAAAAGGAAGCATTTTTGGAGAAATGCTCAAGGTGGAAAATACGCTTGAGCCTGTGGAGGAAAGATGGAGCACAGAAAGGAAGTTTCTGTAATGGTCCACGGATGAAAGAACGAGCTAATTTAATGGGAGCAGGAAGGGGACGAAGGGGAAGGGATAGAAGCCACTTAGAACACAACAACAGGAACACACAAATGTGCTAACACAGGAGAAAGAGAGGAGAATGAATCCGTTGTTTGGGACAGAGTGACAGGCTGGACAGCGGAACAGAGAGATGACGGGGACGAGAGCAGAAGGCATAGGAGGGGGGCTGCAACTAATTACTTTCGGATCTACTGGGCCTATTAAGCTGAGGTGTCCTTTGGACATCCTCGCCAGAAGCGCATGCAGGTGGCCGAGCAGTGGCATCTGGTCCGCGTGGGAGAACCGACAGAGCGGGCAGTTCAGAACACGGGAGAGGGAGATCCGCCGGGTGTAAAAGTCCCGAGCCGGGGTGGAAGAAACAACACATGAACAGGGCGGAGGAAGCAGTCAGGAAGAGACAGGAGAGACTCGTCACTGACACCAACAGAGCCGATTCTGCAGATGGGAATGGTGGCAAGCGGCCCAAGGCAAGGAGGGGCTCCCAGGTTAACCTTTACCGGGTCAGGTTCCAGGAAGGGGCAGGGGACCACAGGCCGTGGGATACAACGTGAGTGGGAAATCAGCAGTCTCTGCCAGAGGTGTCACTGCCCAGTCTGAGATGCAACCCAGACAGACAATCAGAGAGAACTATTTATCGAGACCTAGTAGAGGCTGGGAAGGCCATTCCTCCAGAGCTTCCTCGTCCCCCCGCGCGGCTCGATCAGTAAAAACAATGCATTTATGGGACGACGTTCTAATTACCAGAGGAATTCTAGGCACTGGGTGCTCCTTGGACAGTGTACCCTGCTCACAGGAGGCACAAGTTAAGGCACCAATGGCCATGGTTTAGGGACGGCCACTCAGGAAGCCTGTTCACCGTTACAGCGATAGGGCCAAAGAAATCGCGAGATGCGCGAGAAAACAAAACTGTTTCGGCAGGTCAGTGTAAGTCAAGTACTGAACGGTATTTGTCATTTTTTTGCAACGAACGTCAAGCCCCTGAGCAGCGCCTGCCCTGTGGTTTTACGGGCTCTGAAGGGTCGTGCTGTCGACACAAATGAACGTGACGGGGTGCCCGCTGCCAAGCTGGTGCTCCACGCTTTGTCCACCCACGTCTCTCTCCTGTTTCCACCTTCCCATCCCCACTTTAAAAGTGTGAATTACTCATCTCCTAAGGTATACTATAAAAGCAAGTGGGGAATAAACACATACACAGAAACACTCACCACAGATTTACTCATTTTCTGCCGCTCTTGGAAAAACAGGGAGGACAGTGAAAGTGGAGGCTGACCTGGGGAAGAAAAGAGAAGCAATGAAACTATGTGAGATCTGGACTGCCGAGGAAGTACTCTCCTGGAAAGTTCCATGAAAGAAACTGTGACACTGTCCCTTTAAATCTTCAGAATTAACTGGAAGAATGAGGGAGCACCCACCTGTCTTTAACTCCCACCTGACTGATGTTTCTCGGTAGTTAACGAACCTGAATCCTACTTAAATAATCCTCTATCATTAAACATAAAACAAGAAAGTGTTACACTTCTCTATTTTCTTACTACCCCTTTTAACTACTTAAGATCAGAACAGGATGCTCTGAGTAAACGTATGTGCTCAGACAGGACTGTCTTCAAATTATTTGTTCAAACTTATATGTGCCGCTCAATTTGTTAAGAAACTCACTTCAACTTAAATGTAACAGAGCGGACAGAACACGGGCCCAGGAGCGGAGTCCGGTGAGCAAGCCCACCCACAGACCCCGTCACCCCGGACAAGCCACCTCCCTTCTCGGACCCAATGTCCTGTCAACCCAGGCAGCAGCACCTGGCCCTCGCACACTGGTCCCCCAGGGCACAACCCAGCGGGGTCAGCAGACCCTCCGCGCTTACAGACGCGTCGGGAAGCTGGACAGGGAACCCGGGGGAGGAAGGCGTGTCGGGTGCGGGCGGAGGCGCGGGCCCCCTGCGCCCCCGGGAAACCTGGGTCCCACGAGTCCCGAGCCCCGGGGAGCGCCCATCCCTCCCCGTCCAGCCGCCCGGAAGATCCACAAGCGCACGACCTACCCCGTCGGGACCCGCCGAGCTGCCCCAAGGCTACCGAACGCTCCGGGACGGGGGCTGCTCCTCCTCCGCCTCCCGGGCCGCCGTTCCCGGGGAGCCGGGTCTGGGCCTACGGGACAAACTCACTTCGGGCCGACGACCCTCTCGGGGCCCGAACTGGCCGCCCGGGGCCTCGCCGCCCCGCAATCGCAGACGTGCCGTGCCCGGGCCTCGCCGCCCTGCGCCGCCGCCGCCCGCCCGGCCCCTCCGGCCCAGCCCGCGGGCTCCGGAGCTCGCGCTCGGGGGTCCCCGCTCGAGCCCCCGCCCGCCCCGCGCGGACCCGCGCCCGCTGGGTGCCGGCCCGGCCGGACGGCGTGTAACCCCGCAGGTCCCGGGACCCTCGCCCGCCGGAGGCCGAAGCCTGGGAACCACGGCGAGCGGTGACCTGGGCTCGGACAGGAAGCGAGAGCAGCGCGGCGGCACTGCGCGTGCGCGAACACGCACACAGGCCGAGCTGCACATGCGCAGAACGGCGGCGGCGGTGCGCCTGCGGAGCCCACCCGGGGAGCCCGACAAATACTGGGACTCTGTTTCCCGTGAGTCCAAGCGCCCACATGTTAGGGGACGTCTCGAAAAATCCATACTTCAAAAAAAAAAAAAAGAAAAAGGCAATCCCACCTTCTGTAGGATGGGAATAGCTGTAGAGGGTGTGTGGCTGCCTGTTGAGGGAGAAGCTGAGGGAATGGGAGTAGCTGTGGAGACAGGTGCCCTTGAATTGCCTGCGGGACTCTTCCTGTGTCACTCCTACAATTTCTTTCTAGTTTTCTCACTGTTTCCTCTTCACGAAGCAGCTCCCCCTTGTTTGTCACTCGGTCTTAAATCACCCCAGACTCCCGCGGCAGTTCCGTCTGCCAGTCACCATAGTCCAGACAGCCCAGTTGTCTTCTGAAGTCCTGTAGAATCAGCTTATCCTCCTCACACGAAATTCTGGATGCCCAGTGCGGTGCCATTGTTTCATCTCCCCCATCGGATCCACTCTATGTAAGTTGTTATCACATCACACCCTTGATCCCTGTCACCCCCCTACTTTTCCAACTCCAGGTATTGGAGTTCTTCCATCACTTGTTTCTCCAGGAAAGTCCGCTGCTCCTCCGTTGTGTGCCTGAACTTCTGCTGCCGCTGCGTCCTGACCTCCACTCAGCGGCCACATGTAGCCCTGGTTGCTCTTTGGTTCCAGAAGCTTGGCTGCTCTGACTCTTCTATATTCTTCTTTTGTTCCTGACATTCCCTCCTCAGGGAGTCACACATCCTTCTGCCATCAGCTCACATTTCCAAAGCAGCTCCCTAGATTCCTTCTCAGCCTCCAGTGGCCTCCAGCCTCTCCCACTTTCTCAGCTGGTCCATCTCTTTGTCCTCCAAGTCTCTTAAGCTTCACCCCCTTCTCAGCAGCCTTGGCTTCCCCTTCTCTTCAACTGGATCAGTCTTGATCTCAGTTTCTCTAGGTATATGGGCTGATACCACAGTGTTCTGCTCCAATGGTCCCAAACACTCCCAGTTCTCACCCTGTCATCAGTCACCTGACCATCTGTTTTCTTGCCTGTTTGTTATTGCTTTATTGTTTGCATCCATCATCCTGTGTCTTGTGTCTTTTCATTCAGGTCTTTCCTCATTTGAGCTGTTTCTTAATCTGCCTTTACCTGCCATCCTGCAGAGACCTAGAGCTTCTTAAATAGACATTTTAATTCCTCGGTGTCTCATAAGTTATATCTGTTTCCAAGCCATCAGACTGTTTCTCCTCTTTGTTTCCATGTCTGCAGAATCTAGTCTCTCTGTTGCTCTCAGTCCATCAACCATGTCCCACTTCTGAATGCCATCCCTCTCCTAGAGCTGCTGTAGTTAGATGCTGATGTCTCTGTGGCTCTTCTGACCTTGGTGGTTTCACTTTCTGAAATTGCTCCATGTTTATCAGTTCATCTCATTTATCAGAACTGCATCCCCACCCCAACACACACACACACACACACACACACACACACAACTTTTCCTTTGGCTTCTCTTTACTCAGTTGCTCATTGTCATTAGCTGCTCCTATATAGAGAGCTGTGGTCATCTCCTAAATTTTTCACATCTCCTAAGCTAGTCCAAATCCCCATGAGCACCCCATTATTTCAATCCTTATTTGTTCAACTTCTCCAATATCTCCTGTGATAGATCTGTCCCAAAACGTTTACCTTCCTGACCACCTGAGTTCTGCGAGACTCCTGACCGTAGCCAATGTGTTGTATAAATAATTTGTCAGGTCCTTCTCCCTGGTTCCCGGGAGAGAGTCTCTAAATCTTTGGAATTTCCTGAGTGATAGGAGTGTTTGTTACTCATGGTGGGCCCCTTGGACCAAACCTGAGTTTGTGCTAATGAGGTGAGTCAGAATAGGGGCCAGCCATACCAGGAATACCAACAGGGCTGGGGCTATCAACCACTTGATATCAGCCCAATCTCTAGGGGAAGGAAGGGAGCTGGAGTTTGAGTTCAATATATGGCCAATGATTGAATTAATCACACTTGCATTATGAAAGCCCAATAAAAACTCTGGTCACCAAGCTCAGGTGAGCTTCCTGACTGGTGATATGCATCTATGTGCCAGGAGGTTGATGCGTCCTGAGGACACTGAAGCTTGGTATTTGGGACAGTCCCAGTATTCTCTGGTGCTACCATCTCCCAAGATGGTTTCCTCCAATATTCAGGATTCATGTAATTAGCTCTTTCTTCTCCATGCCTATCTTATTTGACAGCTTTAGCTCCTCCTATCTTACTGTGTTTCTCAGAAAGTTCTCCAAAACCTTCATTTCTTTTCAGTTGTTCTATTTCATCCCACACTCTAGATTTTCCTTCTACCACAGAAAACTGGAATTGGAGATTGTGAAAAGGACTCCTACTATAATTAAAATAATGAACACTGTGTGCTCCCTTGCACCTGTGGGTCTGCTTGCCATGGACCATCGCCTGGAATGCATAATCTTGCCGAGTCACCTTGCCTTCATTGTGAATTTCAGATTATTATCTAGGTCCCCAGAGCACTATCTTCCTTCTTCCCCCTTTTCTCCCTCAATATCTTCTCCTTGTTTCCTGCTTTGAGACACAAGCTCAGGATCCACCTTGTCTTCTATTTTTTTTTCTACATGAAAAATAACTCAGAATTATTTTTCAAAGTTAAGAAGTGTAGCTGAATGATCACAACCCCATTAAGCAACAGTATCACTTGACAGTGAATAGGTAACACAGATTGGGATGACCACAAACAGCATGAAGATAAGAAGACTTTTATCTTTATTATGTTTCCCCAAGAGACACATTGCAGTGTCCTCTTTAATAACCTAAAATAACATAAAATAACATACAAACATGTCACCAAGGCAAGTTAAAAAATTACAACTGATTCTCATAATTTAATAACGAAGACTAAATGTCAAATAAACATTTACAGTTATAAGAACTTGAGGGAACCATCCATCTGGTTGTAAGTGTAATTGATATATTATTGTAAATATAATAAAAACACAAAAACTTACCCTGAATATGTAAACAAAATTTTATCTACAGCTGTAATCTCATCACAAAACTTTGTAGGAACAGCATGTTTTGAAAACTATGACTATTTCAGAACTATTTAAAATAAATACATAAATATAAAATATAAAAATAAATATAATAACTCTAAGGGCAACTTTTTCAAAATATACCAATGAAAATTCATGGCATATATTAGACTATTACAATCCTTTGTCTCTAATTTTATATTTTTGAAGTAATTTCCTCCTCATCTGTGTCCCAATGCGTAAAAAATGGGACCTCCAACTTCTACCTCAGGGGAGATTTGAATTAAACAATCTGAAATATTTGGTGGTGCCCCAGGAAGGGATGGAACCTGAAAAAAAAACCTGGTTTCTTATTGTCGCTCTGTGGACTCCTACATGTACTCCCAGCTCCTAGGAATACATGCTAATTCCATTCAGCTCACTCTAGAAGGTCCTGAGTTCTTCTAGATTATCTGCACAAGAGACTCCTCTCTTCCTTCCTCATGTCTGTCGTTAGTGTCTGGATTGACTTCCTCCTGAAAACCTGCATCTCCCCTGGGCTCAGGGATCTACAATTGAGAGGAAGAGAGGAAGTCAGATAGCAAATGAGGCAACTCTCCAGATATAAAGATTATTCACATTCTCCGTCAATTCTGATCAGAGTTTAGACTAATCGATAAATCCAGTTTTATCTCTAATCCTTCATTCTAAACCCCAATTCATTTTCAGTTATGACTTTTGGACTTTGGTGACCCTGACTCCAAAAATTTCTTAATGTGCCTAAGGTCAGGCCCAGTTATCTGCTCGATAGCCAGGACTCTGGGGGATTTTGCTCAGGGAGTAAAACAAACTTGAGAGAATGTTGCTTTAGACTTGACACTCACCTTGGTCCTTTTGTGCTACTTAAAGTCTGAACTAATAACCATATATGGCAAACATCACTAACACATCAGCACCACGAACCGTAAGACCAGATAATCCCCCTACATCCTAGATCTAACCCTAGATCCTAATGTTTAACTGTAACACCTAGTCCTAAACTTAGTCAGTGCTACATAGTCTGAATGTTTGTTTTCTCCCCCCTCAAATTCGTACATTGAGATCCTAACCCACAAGGTGATGGTGCTAGGAGATGGGGCCTTTCGGATGATTGGGTCAGGGGTGGGGCCCTCATGAATGGGAGTAGTGCTCTGATAAAAGAGACCCCGGTGACCTAGCTCAGAACCCACCCAGTCTGCAACCCAGAAAAGGGTCTGGCACCCTGCTCTCCGACTTCCAGCCTCTAAACCGTGAGAAATCAATGCCTGTTGTTCATAAGCCACGCAGTCTGTGGTGCTTTGTTGTAGGAGCCGAATGGACTGAGAGACCTAGTTCACACTATTTAAACCAAATCTTTACTTAATCCTCTGCCCAAATCTGTAACTCCATGTGTTGATCACAATAAGCCATGCGGAAACTAGTATTTCTTAAGCTTCACTCATTCTGACAAAGTTCCTTGACCATAAAGCTGAGGGGAAAGGTGTAATGGAACAAGATGGGAGACTGGTCCAGAAGCAGGCAGGGGACGTGAAGGACGCACAGGTGGTCTGGCCATAAGCAATGTGCTTGCAAGCAAATCTGGATGAATACATAGTCATAATTTATCTTTTATTATTGGATAGGTAGACTGGCCCATCAAATATCCTACTGTTAGACATTTACTTTGTTGTAAATAAATCCCTATAGTTAATATCTCCGAGGGATGAAAGAGAAAGTCAAAACACAATCTAGGGAAAAAATTGGAAACCTAGTCACTTTTCAGAGAAAATCAACATTTCATCAAAGCTATCATTTGGGCCCAATTGCTTTCGATGGAATTATTTCAGCCAAGCCCAGGCCTCCGTGACGAACTGGATTTCCTGAGGTCTGGCCCCCACACGTCTCCCCTCTGTGTGGTTGTCAGCTCGTGGCTGGGACCTGAGTCAGCGTCTGGCTGAATAGCCGCTCTGTTTCCCGGTGTGTGGAAAGCTGATGTGTGGGGCGGGGGATATGAGCGTGGGTCCAGCAACTGGATTCCACAGAGTCCCTCAGTACACAAGAAATCCTTGTGCCTGGACCTGTGAGGACACAGACCTACCTTCCCTCAGGCCGATGACCTCAGGCCTCCCTGGTCCCTGGAGCTCTAGGGCACAAGGGTGCGATCTCGCCCCCATACCCACAGCTCTGGATCAAAAGCCTGGATCTGGAAGACAAGCGGCCCCATGAGAAGACAATCTCCAGATGCCCGCCCCCCCCCCCCCCAGCTCCCTCCCACTGTCCAGGCTCTAATTCTTTCTCGTCCCAAATCCCATGTCCCTCCATGTTCCCCTCTCTCTCCCATTGGGCCCCCCTACCCCAAATCTCCCCAGTGCACCCACCTCTTCACACTCTTCCCGGGACACCCTGGCCTTCCAGCCCATGGATCGGATGAATTGGAGTCGCAGTTTGTGGAACAAGGGACGCTGGGAGCGGTTCTTCCCATAGAGGAATGAAAAGATGGCCTGTTTGGGGGCCTGGTTATCCTCTTCCATGTCATTGGCCAGGTAGCTGGAGAGAGACATCAGGTTGCTGGTCAGGAGCAGGACAGGAAGGATGACCCCCCCCCCCCCAACCTGAGCTCAGCTTCCCAGAAAAGACACAGGCTGCTCATTACCCTGTGTCACAGAGAGCCAGCCAGTCATCAAGAAGGCACAGCGGGGCGGAGACTTCTCCCATCTTGAGGATGAAGATAGAACTCACCGGGAAGCCTGCGGGCATATCCTGCCCTGTTTTTCCATCCCCACACCTGCCCCCTTCGCTTCAGCTTGTCTGTGCACACACCTGTCTCCCCAGGGAGCAGGACAAGTACAGCTCCTGTGGGCGGGAGCTGACTGCTCTATTTCTGTAATCACGGCTTTCCTACCAAATGACTAATATAGGACTGGGCTCACGTGGGTGCATTAATTCAACACGCACTTCTTGAATCTCTCTTCCAGTCGCCTCATGGTCTCTAGCACATAAGGTGCACTTTATACGTTTTTGTTGAACGAATAAATGAATGCTTTTTCTCATGGTCAAGTGCAATACTGATTACCTCCTAGACCCAACATAACTTAAATTTGCAAAATGGAAGGAATTGTGCTGATTGTCCTTGAGAGCGTGATCATATTTTGACAAGACCTGCCTTCAATAGGCATCCAGCCTAATGGGATTGGGGAAGGGGGCAGAGGGGTGGAGAGGTGGGTGGATAAGAAATAACTATAGTCCAAAATATCCATGAGACTAGGATTTTAACGGAAGCACTACTAGGGTGCAGAGAAGTCAGGGAGGTTGGTGGAGGGGGGCATCTGAAGATTTGGGAGTTGGAATCAACCTTGAGGACAGGTCATTTTCTTCAGGTATATGTGCAAAATCACCTAGACAGAAAAAGCAGTATAGGAATGGAGGGAAGGGTGCTTGGAAGGATGAAATACCAAGAGGGTGGACAAGTTGGACGGAGATGAGAGGGTTGGAGCCAAGCTGGGAACCCTGGCCTTGAATGAGAGTGCCACTAGCCGGTGAGATTGTTACGGAGGGTGAAACAGGAGACTGGAGCTTTGGACAGACTTCAGGCACCTCGCGCCCACTGCCTGGGGGACGGACTTGTCAGAAACACCAGTGGAAGCATTCACAACAGATCTGTGCTATGTCTTCAGGGCCTGAATTGAGGCATTTGTGCTGGGAATGCAGAGGAGGGAGACAATCATGCTTGGTCTGGCCATGGGAAGGAGACAGGCAGAGGACCAGAACTGGTTGCTTGTCGAGCCTATTTGCTTGGGGCAGGGTGGTGTCCGTTATTTCCTTCCCTCTTCTTGGGAGGGTTTTATGTTTTCTTCGGTCAGCCTCTTAGCTGATGTTAGGGTTGTTTGTGTTTACAAAGAACAGTATATTAAAAAAAAAAACCACAATACTATAATCCTATTGTTTTTATACACAGGGTAAACAATTTTTTAAAAAACAGGTTTAAGGGACGCCTGGGTGGCTCAGACGGTTAAGCGTCTGCCTTCGGCTCAGGTCATGATCCCAGGGTCCTGGGATCGAACCCTGAATCGGGCTCCCTGCTCCATGGGAGGCCTGCTTCTCCCTCTCCCACTCCCCCTCCTTGTGTCCCTTCTCTCGCTGTGTCTCTGTCAAATAAATAAATAAAATCTTTTTAAAAAATAAATAAATATTAAAAAATTTTTAAAAAAGGTTTAAAAAGAGTTACAGACAGGTTGGAAAAAAAAAGTAGATGAAAGGTCAGAGTCCCACTTCTCCCCTCTGTCCTCCCAGGGTATTGGAAACTGCTGATGGATGAAGCAAAATACTCACAGTGCTATGAAGAAATGAATTCGCTGGTGCTGCCAGGAGAATAGACCAGCACGGCTAAAGTATGCTATGACCATAGACAGGAGATACTGGCGGAAAGAGGAGAAGAGGCGTCAGAGAGAGGTCACATGCTGGGAGAGGAAGACCAGTGGGGTAAGGGCACGGGAGGCTGGAGCAGGTGCTGCTGCTTGGACGTGCTGGGTGAACTTGCTTACTCGGTGGCAGAAGGTTGGTTGCAAACCGAAGAAGTCAAGGGAAAGAGTTTTTGGTGCCCGCTGTTCCCCCCCCCCCCAGGATAGCAAGTTGTACTGGTTTGAGGGCTTGTCTTTAGGACAGCCGGCTTCTGGAGAGTCCTTGATAAGCTGGAGCCAAGGGGAGCCCCCCAACCCCGGCCAAGAGCTGAAAGGAGAAGGTCCTCAAGGTGGCAACAGCCAGAGGGGCACACCTGGGACTCAGGTCCCAGAGGATCTGCAAGAAACCACGAGGTCCCCGAGGGGAAGTGTTGGCAGGCATGAGGTTGGCGACAGGGTTCAGGAGGCATCCCCCTGCCCCAGGACAGGTGTTGGAGCAAGAATACATCTTAGTGGAGAACAACGGTACCTTGTCGGATACTCTCAGATTCTTGTCCCAGGCCAGAAATCTTTTAATGACAGGATCCTCTGTGAAAAGAGAGCATGTGTCAAGTTGGCAAGTGGAATGGGGTTACTGTGGGAGCATTCCAGAGCAAAGAGGAGCACGATGCCTCCCCTGGGGAAGTTTCAGGATGAGGCCAAGTGTGAGGCTGATGGGCAGAGGGGAGTGAAAACCATTCACTGGCCAAGAAAAGTTGGCGGCTCCCCTTGTGCGGTGGCTGAGAGAGAGGTAGGTGTCAGCCGCGCCCCTGCAGGATTAGATGTAAACAGTGATGCTGTCTCATCATGCATGGATGTGCCACTGCAGAGACCATAAAGTCGTTCACTGTCATTTTCTTATCCCACAGTGACATCAGGGTACAAAGAGGGCCTGTCATCCCCCCCCACACACACACAGCCAAAGGCATTTAGATTCAAAAAGCCAGTAAAAGCTAAGACGTCTCAGGAGTGCAACTAAAACCAAGCTTTCTTATCGCAAGTACACACCTTTCTCCAAGTCTAGCCTAATCCTCTGTCATTTTTAAGTGTCCCCGATGAGGGATCAGTATGGAGCCCTCCAAGGATGGAGACCTCACCAACCTGCAGAGAATTCTTTTCCACTGGAAAAGCATAAACATTGGAAGTTTTTTTGTGTTTTAAGAGAAAAAAGAACAGGGTTGGAGGGTGCTCTTCCTACCGAGCAGCCTGTTGAAGACCTCGTGGTGCTCAGGGAGAACTGAAGAGACCCGCTGTCTCTTCAACTTCATCTTGAGTCCACACAGTGTCTCCGCGACCCAGATGTCCTCAGCCCCGGAGGCTGTCTCCTCATTTGACTCGTCCCTTCTCCTCTTCCTTCCGGGGGACTGAGGCAGGGGGCAGGGATCTACCCAGGGGGCTGAGTGAAGAAACCAGGCTATGGTATAAAGCTTCTTTGGAATTCAGCCACCCCTCCTCCCCCCAAAAAACCCAAACCTCCCCTTCATTCTCTCCAGCCTCATTGATGATTGGCATCTCCCAAACCATCTTTCCATCTTTCGCCTTTGTTGATAGGCATCTGACCCCATTCATCTTTGCCACTGTTTCACCACCCCCATCCTCAAAACTTCTTCATTGTAGATAACTTCTCCCATGGGAATAATGGGATAATTTCCTCTCTTCCTTTATCTCATCTTTGGATCTCATCTCCTAACCCTCCTTCCTTGCTTCCTGGGTTTTCCTTCCATGGGGATAGTCTTGTCCCCAGCTCCTGTACTCTCCTTCTCCAATCCCTGGCTTTCTCAATCTCTCCTGTCACACACACACCCTACTCAGACACTTCTTCCTGACTTCTGTACACATTCCTCCTTACTAGTCAAGCCTCTCAAGTCCCTTCCCCCTCCTCTTCCTCACCTGATGGCCCCGGGCTTTCTTCATCCACCACCGCCTCCAAGGGGTACCCTGAGGAGCTAGGCTGGGGGCTCTGGTCCTCAGACTGGTAACATGGTTGACAACTGGCCATGATTTCTCCCAAGCTCTTTCTGTTCTTCCAGAAAACTTAGACCCTGTTCTGCTCAAACTTCTCTTCTGGATTCTGGCTGAACACAAGCCCGTTATCCCTTCTCCAGGCTGGGGCAAATCCAGGAGTGGAGAAAAGCTCTGTGAAGATGCTGTTATCCACCTTCACTGCCAAGCACCACGAAGTCTGGTCCTTCCAATCAGGAAGGTCAGAAGCCTCTGATGTCACGGGTCATTCTAGCCTGGCAACCAGTTTGAAGGCAAACACCCATAACTGCCAGACCATGTCCGCTTCTGGAGCTCAGGGTAAAGGCTGTCTCCTGCCACCAACTCAGCCTTGGACCATCCTCCAAAACCGTCCTCGAGGGGTCTGGATCACTCTACTCCTCTCCAGCAGATGCCCGGCTCTCTCCATCCTTCTATTCCTATTTCAGGGCACAGTCTGGCAGGAGAGGGAGGAAAGAGACAAGGAAATTTGGGATGAGCAGAAAGGTAAGGCCTTACAAGAGCGAAATAAGTATATAAAGAAGGTCCCAGTACATGGACTTGTTGGGTTTAAAAGTTAGTTTAAATTGCTTGATTTGGCAGAGTTCTTCCATTTGATGTTTTACTGACGCTGTGTTGGGATTCTGTGCTAGGGGAGCACTCATGCTCTACTCTCAGGCATCTCTGAGCCCGAGAGACGTTTTGGGAACCTAAACTCACAGAAAACTGTACATGTGCTCCCACACACTTCAGACAGTGTCTACAATTTCAGAAGTCCCCAGATCACCCAAAACCTGCCTCTTGATTGCAATTAATCAGCTCTAGTCTGCATATAAACTTTGTGAGTGTGTAATACTCTTGACCCAGAAATTTTACCACTTGTGTATCCTACAAGTAAAATGTCACATACACAAAAAGGCGAAATGGAAAAATCTCCAATTCAAGGCGGAATCCGTTTTTTTGAGAAGGTAGGAAGCATGTGGGACCACAGATGCCGTAACAAAATAGCTAGCTGACTTCCAAACCTCCTACCTCCTACCTCTGCTTTTCACCTGGGCATCTGACTCTTGTTCACTCTTTCTTTCTTTTTGTGTTAAAATATCATAACATAAAATTTACCATTTTAACCATTTTTAAGGGTATAATTCGGTGGCATTAAGCACATTTGGGTTGTTGTACCACCATCAGCACCATCCTTCTCCAGAACCTTTTCATCCTCCCTGAAACTGAAACTCTGCACCCATTGAAGAATAACTCCCTGTTCTCCACTTCCCCAGCCCCTGTCAACCACCGTTCTATTTTCTGTCTCTATGGATTTAGCTATTCCAGGTACCTCCTATCAGTGGAATCATGCAGTACTTGTCCATATGTTTCTGATTTATTTCATTCAACAAAATGTCTTCAAGGTTCATCCATGTTATAGTGTGTGTCAGAATTCCTTCCCTTTTAAGGATGAATAATATCCATTGTGTGTGTGTGTGTGTGTGTATTTTTGCATGTTCCTCTCATAATAATATAATAACAATATAATATATAGATACATACGTACCATTTTTAGTTTATCCATCCATCTGTTGATGGATATGTGGGTTGTGTCCACATTTTGGCTAAGCCCTGCTTTCGATCCATTGTTTGAACTTTGATGAGAAGAACATCTGTTATTCGGGATGTGCCTAAAGTTTTATTTTGTATTTTGATCACTTACGTGTTTCTAAGTAGCCCAATCCAAGCATCAATAAAGTCAAATCAGTTCACCCAGAAAACAATATGGATGTTTCTCAAAAGATTAAAAAAAAAAGAACACAACAGAACAGAACTACCATATGATCCAGCAATTCCACAGCTGGGTATATATCTAAAGGAAATGAAAACAGGATATTAAAGAGATATCTGCCCTCCTGTGTTCATTGCAGCATTACTCACAATAGCCAAGATATGAAAACAACCCAAGTGTCCATCAACAGATGCATGGATAAAGAAGATGTGAGGTACATATATAGAGATCTGTAGATATATATCTCATATATAGGTGAGAAAGAAGGAAATCCTGCCATTTGTGACATGGATGGACCTTGAGGGCTTTATGCTGGGTGAAATAAGCCAGACTGAGAAAGACAAATACTGTGTGGTACCATTTATATGTGAAATCTTAAAAAACAGCAAAAAAAAAGTCAAACTCATAGAAACAGAAGGTAAAGAAGAGGTTGCCAGGGGCTGGGAAGGTGGAGGAACTAGGGAGAGGCTGGTAAAAAGGGGAAAACTTTTCAGGGATAAGATGAATGAGGTCTGAAGATCTCCTATCAAACACGGTAACTGCAGCTGATAACACTGTATTGTATCATTGAAATTTGCCAAGAGTAGAACTGAAATGTTCTCGCCCCCAAAAAAGGTCAGTATATGAGGTCATGGATGTGTTAATTAGCTAGATGGTTAGAATTCCTTCACTGTGGCTACACATATCAAATCGCCATGATGTACGCTTTAAACATCTTACCGTTTTATATGTCAGTTATGTCTCAATAAAGCTGAAATTTTTAAAAAGTAGTTGATCCAAGGTGCAGGGACTGACTGTTGCCTTTGTTTGCAATCACCAACTTTCACACTTGGACGAGGTCTCAGAGAGCATGCAGACGGCCTTGAGGTTCCTGCACAGCGTCCTTGGGCCCAGGCGCTCCTGGGGGTCCCCACTGATGGAAAAGGCACTGCCGTGTGAAGGACATGTGACTCGTGGCTGGAGAAGTTCAATCTCTAGGAAGCCAATTTGCATTCAGATTCCAGTCCTGATGCTTTCAGCCCCCATAGCTGGTCGGGTCCTCCCATAACAAAACAGAAGTCCACTCTTCCTCCCAGGGAGGCTTCCCGATACGAGAAGGTGGATATTCTGTCCCCATTAAAATTCTCGTCTTTGGGGGCGCCTGGGTGGCTCAGATGGTTAAACGTCTGCCTTCGGCTCAGGTCATGATCCCGGGGTCCTGGGATCGAGCCCCGCATCGGGCTCCTGGCTCAGCGGGGAGCCTGCTTCTCCTCCCTCTGTCTCTCCCCCTGCTCATGCTCTCTCTCTCTCTCTGTATCTCTGTGTCTCAAATGAATAAATAAAATCTTAAAAAAAAAAATTCTCATCTTTGCTGTGAAAGTGTGGATTACTTTGAAGAGGGGGGCTCTTCAAGATGGTTTGCATCATCCTTTCTCCCCTGCCACCTTGTCCAGACGCACTGCAGTTAGGCAGGGCCCATCTCAAGATACCTTGGTACATTGCCCAAAAATGGACTAAACAGCTCAGATGGAGAAAAGCAAACTACCACCTCTCCTCTGTTTCTTCCAGTGGCTGTAGCTACATTGTACAAATATCAGTAGCGTGAAAACAGAAGTGCTTTGCAAATGCAAAATGGGGATCACATGGAGAAAGTAATTGAAATCCAGATACCTGGATCCAGCCTCAGTGGTTCTAGATCAACAGAGCTGAGGTGGGGGCCAATTTAACTTTCTTATGGATGCACATTCAGATTTGGAAATCTCTCTGTGGGACATGCCACCCGGGTAGGGCAATGGGGTCCTAAAGAAAGCAAAGCCACGGGGTGCCTGGGTGGCTCAGTTGGTTAAGCCACTGCCTTCGGCTCAGGTCATGATCCTGGAGTCCCGGGATCGAGTCCCGCATCGGGCTCCCTGCTCGGCGGGGAGTCTGCTGCTCCCTCTGACCCTCCCCCCTCTCATGTGCTTTCTCTCTCTCATTCTCTCTTTCTCAAATAAATAAATAAAATCTTTAAAAAGAAAGAAAGAAAGAAAGAAAGAAAGCAAAGCCACTATTGGATGAAGTAGACTATGACCAAGCCTCGAGTGGACCTTCAGAACCAGCTCCAATCCTCTGGCCAGCTTGCCGGGGACAACCCATGCAGCAGCCTCGGCACTGATTTGGATACGTGTCCCAAGTGTATATGTCTGCACCAATGTAAAAACTGCCCTCTCCACTTGGAAGTCACGGCTCACCAGGGGCTGCTCACCCTGGCCTGTCATTCCCTAGTGAAGAATGGTCTCTGTATTCCCTTCTGTGACCCATAAGACCTAGAGACACCCTAGGAATGCGACAGGGAGCACTAACCCACAGAAGAGAATTCTGCGATGGGCAGATGGGAAGAGGTTCTGGATACTGATCTCTAAGAGCTGGTGTCTGAAGCTAAGCATTATAGGCCAGTCTTGGTCTTTGACTTTTATACTCCCCTCCACCATGGCTGACATACTCTTGGCGGGTCCTAAAATCAGGTGAGTTTTGTAGTCTGTTACAATTGCCCCTTTTCAGTGTTATAAAATATTGTCTACATGCCAATATGCCCATGTATGTTTGCAAATCTTCTTCTGAAATAAAGATTCATCCTTTATAAGACATTTTCAGGAGGATTGTCTCATTTTCTCTGCTGAGTGGAGAAAGCAGGTTCTGGGATTCGTTTTTTAGAAACAAGGGATGTGAAGCCCAAAAGACTGAAGACCCCAGGATTCACCTCGGCTGCTCTGATTCAAGTCCTATATCCTATTCACTGTGTCCCCTTCTCCATCTGCCCAGACTCCTGATGATAGACAATCTGGAGGACATAAACCAGTAGTTACAATATGCCTGTATAAAAGATGGCGAGGGCGCCTGGGTGGCTCAGTTCGTCAAGCGACTGCCTTCGGCTCAGGTCATGATCCTGGAGTCCCGGGATCGAGTCCCGCATCGGGCTCCCTGCTCGGCGGGGAGCCTGCTTCTCCCTCTGGCCCTCCCCCCTCTCATGTGCTCTCTCTCATTCTCTCTCTCTCAAATAGATAAATAAAATCTTTAAAAAAAAAAAAAAAGATGGCGGGGGGGCACCTGGGTGGCTCAGTCGTTAAGCATCTGCCTTTGGCTCAGGTCATGATCCCAGGGTCCTGGGATCAAGCCCCGCATCGGACTCCCTGCTCGGCGGGAAGCCTGCTTCTCCCTCTCCCGCTCCCCCTGCTTGTGTTCCCTCTCTCTCTATGTCTCTCTCTGTCAAATAAATAAAATCTTTAAAAAATAAAAATAAATAAAAGATGGCGGGGTGGGGGGAGGAGAATGGGAAAGTAGTGTTTTTGTTACAAACCAGTATGTGCCCTCGGGCAAATCCTCCCGCCTTCTGAGCACCCATCTCTTCACCTATAAAATAAAATATTTAGAAAAATAAAAAAATAAAAATACATAAAATATTTAGATAAGATGATCTGTAAGGGCTCTGCCCATGTTAACATAACCAAGGCATTGAGAAAGCAAATTGGACATGACCAGGTACACAAATGCTATGGGTTGAATTGAGTGCCCCCTACCACTCCCACCCCCCCATTCATATATTGAAGTCCTAAGCCCTGGTGCCTCAGAATGTGATTTTATTTGGTGGTGGGGTCTTTACAGAGGAAATCAAGGTAAAATCAGGCCCTTAGGGTGGGCCCTCATCCAAGATGGGTGGTGTCCTTATATAAAGGGAAAATTGGGGGGTGCCTGGGGGGCGCAGTTCGTTGAGCATCCGGCTCTTGATTTCAGTCCAGGTGGTAATCTCAGGGTCATTTGATCGAGTCCCGAGTTGGGCTCCGCACTCAGCGGGGAGTCTGCTTCTCTCTCTCCCTCCCCCTCTGCCCCTCCCCTTGCTCATGTGCGCTCTCTCTCTCTCTCTCTCTAAAATAAATACATCATTCTTTACCAAAAAAAGGGGGGGGATTTGGACACAGAGACACCCAGGTAGAGGGAAGAGAGTGTGATGACACATGGAGAGAAGACTGTCATCCACAAGCCAAGGAGAGAGGATGGGACAGAGCCTCCCCCACAGCGCTCAGAGGGAACCAGCCCGGCCCACACCTGGATCTCCGACTCCCAGCCTCGGGAACTGCGAGACAGTGCATCTCTGTTGTTAAAGCCGCCTGGGTTGTCTTACTTTGTTACAGCTTCCCGTAATCCCATCCAACCAGTGTTTTGAATAAGAGGGAATTTAGATCTGACGGTCACTTTCCTGCCACTTCTGCTGCCCCTTCCATTAAAGCAAGACGTGTGAGGAGGCTTCGAAGAAGAACCAGTTCTTTTCATACAGATTAGAAACTTGGGCTTTCTTAGCCTCTGGCATTTCCTGGTCACGGTGAATGTGCTAGTTTTGGGAAGAAATGGTTGAAAGACTTTAAGAGAAGAATGATTTACAAATCTTGAAGATGGGTGCCAGTTATCTTAATAAAATCGATGCATTAAAGAGAAAAAATAAATAGGAGCAAATGCAGGTAGCTTAGAAAATTAAAGACGGGAAAGGCTTCAAGTACAGTGTCAAAACAGACGACAAGTATGAACAGAAAGTGAACAATCTGAACACAAAAAAATAATGTCCATAGGCAGAAAATAAAGGTAAAACATTAAGTTAAAAAGATCAGTGACAAATTGGGGAAAATATTTGTATTTGATACAAATACAAAAAGAGAAAGCTTTATATTTTAAACACTAATAAATGTAGAGATCTTAATGAAGCCACATTAAAAGGTGTAGATCTGCTGCTTCTGGCCCAGACAGAATCACAGGGTTCAGATTTGCCCTCCCCACTTAAAGAAGTTTCTAGAAGGGGGAAATATATGAATATGAAATGACAGGTTTTAACCATTTGGAGAGAAGGGTGAGTTCCAAGAGTGTCTCAGAGAGTTATCCAGGCCAAGGTATGGGGCAGGGGTCCGGGGGGGGGGGGGGCAGTGTTTCTCTGAGATGCAGGGACAGAGTTGGGTGTTATGGGGCAAAGGGGTACAATAGCCAGAATTCACAGCCAGAATGGAGAGAGAGGCAGGAGGGCGTCCCAGTCTTCAGCTGAGCGGGTCAGTGCCGGTGGGGGAGGCAAGGGCTGGAGGCCAGGACCCAGCGGAGAGGGGCTCTGCCTGTCTTCACCAAGGTACTCAGCACAGCTTCCATCCTTTACCTGCTGAAATGGAAAAGAACACAGAAGAAACGTGCCTGGAGGTCTTCCAGGCTCAGACCCAGGGGAGGTATGGTCACCTCGCTCGAATTCCAGCATTCCATCGGTGAGAATTCCATCGGTGAGAATTTGGGCACGGGCCACACTTACTAGCAGAAAGAGCTGGGCAAGACTTCACAGCTTCCAGAGAAGCACATCTTTTGTGCAGGATTAGTTGACGTAGCCGCTCAGCTAGGGAAATCAGGAACGGGTTATGTGCCCATTCATTTGCATAAATCAGTACTTACTATTACCTTTGAAAAGAGTGTTACCTGGAGAGAACTTCCTCTGTTGATTTCATATGTATCTAAATCTCTTTAGAAGCTAAGTAACTGTCTTGCCAGCATTACAACCGGGGAAGGTTGTTCGTAAGGGCCTGGGAACCATCTCTTTGAAATGTAAACCTCAAGGAAGGTAGTGTCTCTCTGTCAGCAGGTGAGTTAAGGATGGGGTCTAGGCACCTAGCTCTGAGCTGTAACTACCTGCTTGTCAGAGAGAGGTTAAGAAGTTTTCTTTTTCCTTTGGACAGAAACAACTAGCACGGATGGGCACCCAGATTACCAGGTGAGGATGAACTATGAAAAAACATATAGCAAATGGTGCTGGCAAGTCCTGTTAACGTGAAACAGGTGTGCTCTTTAGCCTGAGAACGTCTATGTAATGGATTGTATCTGCTGAGTTGCATGAAAAGACAAGGTTCATTTTTCTCCTTGCAATCTTGTTCATGTTTCTCCACAGGTTTGCCTGTGATGTGCAACACAGTCTCGTTCAATGGTTATTTAACAACAGAACAGGGGCACCTGGGTGGCACAGTCAGTTAAGCGGTGAACTCTTGTTTTCAGCTCAGGTCCTGATCTCAGTCTTGTGGGATCGAGCCCTGCATGGGGCTCCACGCTCAGTGGGGAGTCAGCTTGGGATTCACTCTCTCCCTCTCCCTCTGCCCTTCCCCCTGCTCTCTCTGTTTCTCTCTCTAAGATAAATCTTTTTTTTAAAAAAAAACAACAGTTGTCCTTATTTCTATATTCATGGAGAGGATTTCTTGGATGGCAGGAGATTTTACTTTTAATCCCCACCATCTGCCAGTGGTTAAGAAGCAATTGGCCAAGAACAGGATTATGTAATCTCACACACACACAAATACTGATAAATCATCATCCTTATGGTCCTGTCTTTGAAAAATGACATTTTAACCTAACACACACATAATTCTCTTTGATGGCAAGATCTCAGGTAGCTGGGTTTGGTGGTATTTTTGTTTCTATTTTGGGTTTGTATGTGATTTCTTTTTTTTTTTTTTTAAGATTTTATTTATTTATTTGAGAGAGAGAATGAGATAGCATGAGAGGGGGGAGGGTCAGAGGGAGAAGCAGACTCCCCGCTGAGCAGGGAGCCCGATGCGGGACTCGATCCCGGGACTCCAGGATCATGACCTGAGCCGAAGGCAGTCGCTTAACCAACTGAGCCACCCAGGCGCCCCTTGTATGTGATTTCTGATTGTTCTACAGTATTTAAGCATTCGTTGTGTAATCTGGACAAGCTACATTTTCTATTTCCCTCCCCTTCCTTGGAGAAACCATGTGCCCATGGATGACAATATCTAATGTCATGGCTGGGCATTAATTGTATCCCAGTGTTTTAGTGAAACTTCTAATATTTCAGTGACGTGCACACGATACACCCTTTGCTTGTCCTCTCCTGCTCATGGGGAATCTCAGTGCCAACCCCATAGATCTCAGGGCAAGCAAAGGACCAGGGATCCAGGACGCAAACACAGCCCTCTACTAAAGGTGACACCTTTCCTTGATCCCTAACAGGAGCGAAGACAAATGGGAAATTGGGCCCTAGGTCCAGGCGGTTGATCCTCAGCACAGCGCCTCTTAACCACCAGATGGGGTGGAGACTTTCGAGACGTCCCCTAACATGTGGGCGCTTGGACTCACGGGAAACAGAGGTCGGGGTATTTGTCGGGCTCCCCGGGTGGGCTCCGGCAGGCGCACCGCCGCCCCTGTCCTGCGCATGTGCAGCTCGGCCTGTGTGCGTGTTCGCGCACGCGCAGTGCCGCCGCGCTGCTCTCGCTTCCTGTCCGAGCCCAGGTCACCGCTCGCCGTGGTTCCCAGGCTTCGGCCTCCGGCGGGCGAGGGTCCCGGGACCTGCGGGGTTACACGCCGTCCGGCCGGGCCGGCACCCAGCGGGCGCGGGTCCGCGCGGGGCGGGCGGGGGCTCGAGCGGGGACCCCCGAGCGCGAGCTCCGGAGCCCGCGGGCTGGGCCGGAGGGGCCGGGCGGGCGGCGGCGGCGCAGGGCGGCGAGGCCCGGGCACGGCACGTCTGCGATTGCGGGGCGGCGAGGCCCCGGGCGGCCAGTTCGGGCCCCGAGAGGGTCGTCGGCCCGAAGTGAGTTTGTCCCGTAGGCCCAGACCCGGCTCCCCGGGAACGGCGGCCCGGGAGGCGGAGGAGGAGCAGCCCCCGTCCCGGAGCGTTCGGTAGCCTTGGGGCAGCTCGGCGGGTCCCGACGGGGTAGGTCGTGCGCTTGTGGATCTTCCGGGCGGCTGGACGGGGAGGGATGGGCGCTCCCCGGGGCTCGGGACTCGTGGGACCCAGGTTTCCCGGGGGCGCAGGGGGCCCGCGCCTCCGCCCGCACCCGACACGCCTTCCTCCCCCGGGTTCCCTGTCCAGCTTCCCGACGCGTCTGTAAGCGCGGAGGGTCTGCTGACCCCGCTGGGTTGTGCCCTGGGGGACCAGTGTGCGAGGGCCAGGTGCTGCTGCCTGGGTTGACAGGACATTGGGTCCGAGAAGGGAGGTGGCTTGTCCGGGGTGACGGGGTCTGTGGGTGGGCTTGCTCACCGGACTCCGCTCCTGGGCCCGTGTTCTGTCCGCTCTGTTACAGTTTTCTTAGTAAAAGATTCTTACGTGCAGCGATAACGCAGTGAAGTGATACTGTTTAAAAACAGAAGTATGCTTTGATGCACATTAATCATTTTAGAGAAGTAGTGTTTTCTGTTCCTGTGGATACTTTGATTTTAAGCAGTTTGAAGAGTCAGTAAGAAAATATGTAAACAGTGTAAGAAGAGGGTTTTTTTTCAACATTAATGGAGGCAAGCTATTTGAAAAATGAGTCGATGTTTATGTTAGCCAATGAGAGTAACCCATCTAATCACCTCCTGATATGTGGGAGTGACAACAGTTCTACTCTATGTTTCTCCTTTCTCACATTTTTAGCCCCTTCTGAGTGTTCACAGGATATGAGCTTTGGTGGTTATTATGCCGGTTGTTTCTGACTTCTATTATTTCTCCTGCTTCCCTAGGTCCACTGTTAACAGTCTGTATGCTTTTCCAAGAGCAGCAGAAAATGAACGAATCCCAGGTGAGTTTTCCTATCTCTGTATATGTTCCCTTGCTTGGTTTGTAATGCATTTTAGGAGATGTATATGGATCCAGATTTTAAAATGGAAATGTGGAAATAAAAGACATTATCACGTAAAGTACCATTATTAAGGGGTCAGATCAGCACCCAGAGTCTTTTTTCGAGTTCATGTGTGCAGACAGTAGGTCACCTCAGGGCTGTGGAGATAGAGCTACACATAACTCTCGTTTTCTGACAGTCGCAGAAAAGGAGAGTATGGCCCATTACGTGGTTTGTGGGTTGTTTTTTTTTTTTTTAAGATTTTATTTATTTATTTGACAGTGAGAGACAGTAAGAGAGGGAACACAAGCAGGGGGAGTGGGAGAGGGAGAAGCAGGCTTCCCACAGAGCAGGGAGCCCGATGCGGGGCTCGATCCCAGGACCCTGGGACCATGACCTGAGCCGAAGGCAGATGCTTAACGACTGAGCCACCCAGGCACCCCCAT
The DNA here is from genome assembly GCF_029215605.1 of Mirounga angustirostris. Taxonomy (NCBI): domain Eukaryota; kingdom Metazoa; phylum Chordata; class Mammalia; order Carnivora; family Phocidae; genus Mirounga; species Mirounga angustirostris. The sequence goes on from NW_026991713.1 coordinate 175,981,817, forward strand.
TATGTGATTTGAATTGACTGTTTTGTTACCTGTGGGTTTTCAAGATTTCGTAGGACTTGAGAAAATGTCTTTGTTGAAATTGATGTTATCATGGGTAGCTTTCCTAATAAGTCATTGCAACATATGGCTTATACTTGTTGCTTATCTAAGCCAAGGGCCTGCTGCGTATAGTTTTTCCAGGTAGCAAAATACCCTGATCCAAGGAGACATTTTCATTGTTACTGTTTGATCCAGGGATAAAAGCTGAGTCGGAGGGAATGGCCTGCTCATCCTTCAGATGCTTCTGTTACTGTTCATCTGGGTTGTGCAGTAAATAATACAGCAAGGTATTCTTTAGTAAATACGTCCTCACTCCCATTCCTGTTTCAGTTCTCAGCATCTTGGTTTGTCCTCACCCTTCTCCCGAATGTGTTGGCAAAGATTAACAGTGACCTAATTACGGTCAAATCCATTGAACATCTTCCAGCCCTTACCTCACGGAACCATGCATCTGACTGAATACCTTTCTTTCTTAATATATAATATCTGCTGTTCAAAGTTTCACCGTTTTCTGAATGTTTTGGGTTCTTCTCAGTCAGGGTACACGTAGAGACCATACTTTGTGGGGCGGGGAAGCGATGGGGGCTGGTAAGTCTTTTAAGTCTTTTACTAGTAGTTCCTCTGGTATGTCTCTTGTGTTACTATGTAACTTACGTTTGAAGAAACTGGGTTTATCCTCTGTTTCCCACAGTCTGGATTGTGTTTACCACATTGCCATCATTTTAACTTTATAACACGTTTTTTTATTAATTCCCTCGTTGCCTTATAAGATTGGTAGTTAGCTCTGCAAGTTTACCCATTTCTGTTCAGTTCTTTTGGGAAGACTTTGTTGCGCATGATACTTGTCTGCTTTCTCCTAGAGGCCCGTATCCTCTTCCTGTCTTTGTTTTTGTGATGTTAGCATCCATTGGTTGATGTTCGTTGCCAAAATTCCTGGATTCTTTAGGGGAGACAAGATGGTGCTGTGCTGCTTTGCCATTTCTTTCTCATTCACCGGTTGGAATACTTTTCTAAAGAAAAATATCTCTTTGGGCGCCTGGGGGGCTCAGTTGGTTAAGCAACTGCCTTCGGCTCAGGTCATGATCCTGGAGTCCCGGGATCGAGTCCCGCATCAGGCTCCCTGCTCGGCAGGGAGTCTGCTTCTCCCTCTGACCCTCCCCCCTCTCATGCTCTCTCTCTATCATTCTCTCTCTCAAATAAATAAATAAAATCTTTTTAAAAAAAAGTAAAATAAAGAAAAATATCTCTTTAATTGGTTTTGTGGTTCATACAGGAAAGGTAATTTTCACAATATTGAGTAGGCTCCTGAGCAACCGAGATTTTTGTTTGTTGCATTTTGTTATTATGAGCTTATGGGTTTACACGTGTTTTAAGTATTTCAGTACATCGAAGTTGTTACTCTCTTTGATGCCTAGGTGGTTCTGTCTTTGACCAGAGAAATCCCTTCAGATTGGTTTCTGAGTCCTTTTGAAACATCAACTATATATATATATTTTAAAGGTTTTATTTATTTGAGAGAGCAAGACAGTACGAGTGGGACGGGGGGAGGGAAGAACAGAGGGTAGGGAGAAGTAAGCTCCCCGCTGAGCAGGGAACCCAATGCGGGGCTCGATCTCAGGACCCTGGGACCATGACCTGAGCCAAGACGTTTAACCCACTGAGTCACCCAGACGCCCCTGAAACATCCCCTGTATATTTGATAATATTCATTTTTATTCAGCATTTTATTTTGGAAAAACTTCATACTTACACAACAGTTGCAAGGATCATAGAGGACTCCCAGGTTTCTTTTTTCTTTTGTCTTCCTTCCTTTTCATTGTGTGTCTTTTATGATTCCATTTTACATCTCTTGTGGGCTTGTTAGCTCTAACACTGTTGTTATTTGTGATTGCTTTGGGGTTTATAGTATGCAGCTTTAATTTATCACAGCTTATCTTCAGGTAATGTACCGTTGATCGCTGAGAATGTAGGGAACTTGTCACTTCCATTTCTCCCCTCTGGGTCATTATGCCGTTGTGTCATTTTACTTTTACAGGTAGAATCAATCCCACAAGACATAATGATTTTTAAGTAAATAGTTATTTTTTCAGGAATAAGAAAATAACATAGTTATCATGTCTAGTACTCTTCATTTCTTGATGTAGATACAGATTTTTATCTGCTGTCATTTTCCTTCTGCCTGAAGGACTTCCTTCAACACTTCTAGTTGTTTGTTTTTTTCTTTTTCAAATTATTATTTAAATTTTAGTTAGTGAACATACAATGCAATACTGGTTTCGGGACTAGAATTCAGTGATTCATCACTTACATAGGACACCTGGTGCTCATCACAACAAGTGCCCTCCCTTAATGCCCATCCCCCATCCACCTCCCTCCATCACCCCTCGGTGTATTCTGTCCTTAAGGAGTCTCTTATGGTTTGATTCCCCCCCTCTTGTTTTTTTCCTTCCCATATGTTCATTTGTTTTGTTTCTTAAATTCCGTGTATGAGTGAAATCATATGGTATTTGTCTTTCTCTGACTGACTTATTTCACTTAGCATAATCCCCTGTAGTTCCATCCACATCATTGCAGATGGTAAGCTTTCATTCTTTTGATGGCTGAGTAATATTCCATTGTATACAAACCACATCTTCTTTATCCATCAGTCGGTGGACATTTGGGCTCTCTCCATAGTTTGGCTACGGTAGATAATGCTGCTGTAGACATCAGGGGGCCATAAACATCAAAGATTCTCCTTTGAATCTGTATTTTTGTATCCTTTGGGTAAATACCCAGTAGTGCAATTGCTGGGTCATATGGTAGCTCTATTTTCAACTTTTTGAGGAACCTCCATACTGTTTTCCAGAGTGGCTACACCAGCTTGCATTCCCACCAACAGTGTAGGAGGATTCCCCTTTCTCCGCAGCCTCGCCAACATTTGTTGTTTCTTGTGTTGTTGATTTTAGCCATTCTGACAGGTGTGAGGTGATATCTCATTGTAGTTTTGATTTGTGTTTCCCTTGTGATGAGTGATGTTGAGCATCTTTTCATGTCGGCCATTTGTAGGTCTTTGGGAAAGTGTCTATTCATGTCTTCTGCACATTTTTTAACTGGATCATTTGTTTCTTGGGTGTTGAGTTTGATAAGTTCTTTATAGATTTTGGAACACTTCTAGTTGCTGAAGAATCTTTCAGCTCTTGTATGTCAGAAAACAGCTTTATTTTGCCTTGGCTTTTATTTCAGGGGAGCTTTGCTGGGTTTTCTCCTCCTGTACTTCAGACATCTTCCCCTACTGTCTTCTCGCTTCCATTGTTTCCAGGAGAAATGTGATGTCATCCTTACCTTCGTTCCTCTGTATGTACTGTGGTTTTTGTTTTTTGGGTTTTTTTCTAGCTGCTTTTAAACTTTTCTCTTTATCCCTGGTTTTGAGCGATTTGATTATGCTATGTCTTGGTATTGTTTTCTTCATGTCTCTATGCTTGCAGATCATTGAACTTCTTGGATCTGTGTGTTTATGATTTTCATCAACTTTGAGAAATTTTTGACCACATTTTTTCAGATATTCCCCCCGCCTCCCTCCATCCATCCTTCAGCGATTCCTGTGTGTTAGGCTGCTTGAAGTTGTCCCACAACTCACTGACACACCTCGTTCTCTTTAAATTCCTTTTTCTCTGTGCATTTCATTTTATATAAGCTTCTATTGCTATGCTTTGTTTTCACTGATCTTTTTTTTCAGTGCTGTGTTAATCTAGTCTGGTGTAACTTCCATCTCAGACACTGTAGTCTTTATCTGTAGAAGTTCAATATGAGTCTTTTTTTACGTCTTCCCTGTTCCTACTCAGATGTTTTGAACATAAGGAATACGGTAATAAGTTATTTTAATGTTCAATACCACTTGTAACATCTGGGTCCATTCTAGGCCTATTTCAGTAGATCCTTGATTTTCTATATGGCTTGTCCTTTCCTGCATGTTTCCCCAGTTTGTCAACCCTCCCTGCTCCAGGGCCAGAAACTCTCAGGGCAGTAACCACAGGCCTCCCCATGTTGATTTCCTGTCTATAATTCCTGTCCTTCATTGCTTCAAGATCCGTGTCTTGAAAACCACCGCTTTGTATATTCTGTTATTCGGTGTCCCCAGAAACCTTTCCCCCCATCCGGGTTATAGGGAAATTCACCCATTTTTTTTTTCTGTGTGGTTTAGTATTTTATATTTAGATCACCGATCCAGTTGGACTTTTTTCTTTTATGGTATAAGGTATGGATGCAGTTTCGTCTTTGCCCAAAGGACTGTAGTTGCTCCAACACTGTGTATTAAAATCAGTGGGTTGGGGTGCCTGGGTGGCTCAGTTGGTTGGGCGACTGCCTTCGGCTCAGGTCATGATCCTGGAGTCCCAGGATTGAGTCCCGCATCGGGCTCCCTGCTCAGCAGGGAGTCTGCTTCTCCCTCTGACCCTCCCCGCTCTCATATGCTCTCTCTCTCTCTCTCTCTCAAATAAATAAATAAAATCTTTAAAAAAATAAAAAAATTAAAAAAAAAATCAGTGCGTTGTTACACCGTCTTGTAATATCACAGGTCCTCATGGTTTGTCATGTGATCACAGAAGTCTGTTTCTAGACTTACTGCTCCATTCCACTGACCCACCTCCATCCGTGTGCCAACACTAAACCCTTTTAATCATAATGGGTGTGTTCTAAATCTGGTAGAGGTTAGGCCCCTTAAAGAGCTGCTTTTTTGGAGATTTTCCTAGTTCTTGATTCCCCCCCCCCCCATATGAACTTTAGTGCCAGCTCACCTAGTTCCAGGAAAAAAGCTTTTTTGGTAATTTTGTTGGGATCACATATCTGTAAAGTAATTGAGGGGAGAGTGATTTACATCTCTGTATTACTGAATTGACCCATCCAGGGAAAAGGAGCATCATTTCATTTGTTCAAGTGTGCTTCTGCGCCTTTCAGGAGTGTTTTTAAAGTTTTCCTAGTATAGATTTTGTATGTTTCTTATTAACAATTTTATTTTTTCTTTTACTCCATAAAGTGTGTGTATACTTGAATTAAATCTTCTTAGTCTGTTAATGTAACAAGGGCTGTTAGTTTTTTTCTAAGTGATCTTTTTCTTTCCTTCTTTCTTTCCTTCCTTCCTTCCTTCTTCCCTCCCCTCCCTTCCCCTCCCTTCCCCTCCCTTCCCCTCCCCTCCCCTCCCCTCCCCCACCCCTCCCCTCCCTCCTGTCCCCTCCCCTCCCCTCCGTCCCCTCCCCTCCCCTCCTTCCCCTCCCCTCCCGTCCCCCTTCCCCTCCTTCCCCTTCCCCTCCCTTCCCCTTCCCCTCCCTTCCCCACCCTCCCCTCCCCACCCAACATGGAGCTCAAAGTCACAACCCCAAGATTAAGAGTCGCACGCTCTCCAACTGAGCCAGCCAGGCTCCCTGGGGGCTACTGCTTTATATGTGCTGATTTAACAGTATTCCTTTATTGAGTTGGTTTTGTTGTTGATTCTCTGAGTTTTCTGGGTGTAGTATATCACTTGGAAATAGAAATAGTTTTATTCTTTCTCTGTTGATTAGTATGCCTTCTGTTTTCTCCAACTGGAGATAATGAGCATTTTGCCTTGTTCCTTATCTTACTGGGAACGCATCTGGTGTTTGTCCATTAAGTAAAACCCTGACTTTAGAACTGAGAGGACTGTATAAAACCTGTGCACATGTGTCTCCGTCTGTATAAACTTAAAAAGCACACGAGTGCTTGTGTGTGTATCCCACGTACTATGTGTATCAGGGTGTGAGCGTGTGTGTGTATACACACATCTGTGCTAGTGAAGTGTCCATTCCTATTTTCTTGAGGGTTTTTTTAAATCACGTATGTATTTTGAATATAGTCAGAGGCTTTTTCAGCATCTTTGTGGGATAAAAGTCTTTTCTTGGCCATACTAGAATAGCGTGCTGATGGATTTCCAAAGATGAAATGAGCATGTGTTCTTGGGATAAGTGCCACTTAGATATTATATATTTTCGTTCTGGTGTTGGATTCTGTTTGCTAATATCTCATTTTGCGTTTGTGTTGATACAAGGGGTATGGGTGTGTGATTTTGTCTGTCTTACCGATTGCTTGGTCAGCCTTCTGACCCCGCCACTCCTTGCCTTGTGGACTAACTGAACCCAGGAGGTTCTCCACTCTCCGTGGCAGTTCATCAGCTCACTTGTCCTGCGATGTCCTGCTCGGGATTCTCCGTCAGCTCAACTCCTGCAGTCTTGGGGAATGTCGGCTGTGGCTCCTACATGGGGGTAGAAAACCCTGTGTGGATACATCTTTTGTCAACAGCAGGATCATGGGACACATTTGCCGCGCACTCTTCTTCTGAAGCGGGAGTTGAGTATTGGCAGCCCCTAGCACCGCTGCTTGCGATGGCATTGGAGACCCCCTTGCTGCTCTTCAGGGGGGCGTCTGTATCCCCGTGTTCCTCTGTGGCGGCCCTCTCACTCGCTTTCAGTGGAGGATATCTTGAAGGTTTTGAGGAAAGTGATCCTTTGGATAATAAATTGTCCTGCTTTCCTGAAAGAATCTAATGTCTGTAGGCTGAAATGTTAGCTTGGCTTGGTGTACACTTCTGGGTTCGAAATACTTTTTCTTTCACAAGCCGTGGGCAGTTGTCCAAGGGTTTTTCTCAGGTGAGAAGTAGAATGGCAGTTTCCAGGGTAACTGGTGTGTTTTTTCCCCACCTTTTAGGAGTTTTTTTTTTTTTCCCCTTAATTTTTCGGTTTGGGGCATTTTATCAGGAAATCTCTAGATCTGTATTTCCCCCCAAAAATTCTTGTTTGCAAGTTGGATGGCCCCTTGTGACATGAAGGCTTACGCGATCCTTCAGCTCAGGTATCATTTTCCATTCTGCCTTTGATTCTTTGTGTTCGTCCTTCTTGTTTTCTCTTTCTGAAAATGTTGAGTCTGTCGGACCTGGCTTCTGTATCTCAAGCTTTATTTCAGCATTTCAATTTCTTGTTATCTGAGACATTTCCTAAATTGTATATTCTGTGTCCCCTTTGTTATTTAAGCCTCTTACTTGGGGGTTTTAAAAAAATTCAACAATTTGGTCTTTAATTTCTAAGTATTCTCTGCTGGCTGTTTTTGGGAGAATGTTCTCATTTTATGGAAGCAGTATCCTTAATTTATTGAAAAATACAAATCAGTAGAAAAAATGTAAGTGTCCTTTACGAAATTGATTTTAATCATTGTTGAGCTGCTCATCTTGATGCTTATCTTTTATTTACACTTTTCCTCAATCAGCTGATGAGTCGTGATTTTTTAATTTCAGTTTTTGGAAGAAAAATCACTAATAGCTAATGTGGATATACTCAACTAATGACGCCATTTCACTCTTTTTTTTTATGGAGGGGATGACTGCAGAGCCCTAGAAGTTAGTGGAGTAGGGAAATGTGTTTAGGTTGACATCACTTCAGTTTTTCTTCCATTTTTTTATTGTGATAAAGTACATATAGCATGAAATTCACTGTTTTAACCATTTTAAAACGTACAAGTCACTGGCATTAAGCACATTCACATTGTTGTGCAACCACCACCACCGTCCATCTTGAGAACACTTCTCATCTTGTAAAACTGAAGCTCTGTCCCCAGTAAATAGTAACGTCGCACGTCCCCCCTCCCCTGGCAACCATTGCACTTTCTGTCGCTTTGATTGTGACTATTCCAAGTACCTCACCTAAGTGGAATCGTCCAGCATTTGTCTTGTTGGTGGTGTGTTTCACTGAGCATCGTGTCTTCAGAGTTCATCCATGATGGAGCAGGTGCCAGAATGTCCTTCTTTTGAGGGCTGAATATTACTCCATTGTAAATATAGACCACGTTTTGCTTGTTTTTTCGTGTGTCCATGGACACTTGGGTTACTTCTGCATTTTCACTATTATGAATAATGCTGCAGTGAGCATGGGTGTATAAATACCTCTCTGAGACCCTGCTTTCAGTTCTTTTAAGTATATACCCAAAAGTGGAATTGCTTGATCATACGGTAAATTAATAACAAATTTATTTTTAATTTTTAAGGCACTCTCATGCCTGCAGTGGCTGCCCCAGTTTGCATTCCAGCGACAGCGCACGAGGGTTCTGATTTCTCCGACATGTGTTATTTGCTGGCTTTTTGGTAGTAGCCATGCTAAGGGACAGGAGGTGGTGACTCATCGTGGCTTTGATTTGCATTTCCGTAGTGATTAGTGATGTTGAGCATCTCCCCATGTGCTCCTTGGACGCTTATGTGTCTTCTTTGAGAAATGTCCATTCCAGTCCTTTTCCCATTTTGAATCATGTTGGTTTCTGTTGTTGGGTTTTAGGAGTTTGCTGTGTATTCTGGGTATGAGTTCTTTACCAGAGACATGGTTGGCAGATGTTCTTCCCGTTCTGTAGGCTGCCTTTTTCTCCTGTGGATAGTGTCTTCTTACACACGGAATCTGTAGGCACCACTCCCATTTGGAACTGGCTGTGAGTTGGCGGACAAGATCGTCTCCCGAGTCGCTTTTCCCTCAGTGTGGTTCTCTGAGAGCTGCCTTCAGGAAGATCACCCACGTCCAGCACGGATAGAGTGGACGTGTGTCCTGGTTTGCCCAAGACCCTCTTGGAGTGCACCCGTATTCCCTCCGATTTAACATTTATCCCAGACAGAAGCTGTCTGTGTCGCAGTGAATGTGTGACCCCCCCCCACCTGTGGAGGCCTGAAACGTGTGGTACTCCGCCACGTGTGTGGCCACGGGGCCCACAACCGGAGAGGTCTTACCGTCCGCCGCTCATCCCACTGCTCTGTGGACCGAAAACCGGGATCCGCTTGGGCTGCTCAGGCGCTCCTGTGGCTCCTTGCTCCTCACCTCCACTGCTGACTGGGGCCCTGCGCCCTCTCGATGGGCCTGGGGATCCTCCAGGGCTCTGGCACAGTCCGCAGTCCACTCTTGCTGGGGCCCTGCGTGCGCCCTGTGTGGAGCTGTGCGGTCTGCGGCTTCGGTTCTCCTCTTCTCGACTCTGTGTGTCAGGAGTCTCCTCAGAGAAATTCCTGCTCAGGGAACAGCCTCTGTGTTCCAGGGCTCTGTTCTTTTATTTCTTTGAATTGGACTTTTAGGGGGTTTTGTTTTGTTTTTGAGGCAGGAAAGTAACTGTGTCCATTGAGTTTACCCTCCTGAATTAGAATCCGCTCCTACCATCAGAGAGCTGTGCAGGGGTCTCCCTGCCCTGTTCTTCCCACCCCCCTCTTCAGTGTCAATGCTGCCTCTGTTTCTGCCCATTGGTACTTCACGCCTCTGCCTCTTCTTTCCGCCTTACTCCTCTGGCATCCTGGCTGCATCTGTGAAACCTAACCTGGCAGCATAAAATTCAGTTTGTTAAACCACTCTCCGTGCGGCACTCTGACCTCTTGGGTGTTCGTTGGTGCAAGTTATTGCTGCAGGAGTGAGGTGTTTGAGGTGTGGTATTTGGCCCAAAACTTGGAGGAAGTTGAACCCTTAGTCACGCAGGTCGCTACAGATGAAACAGCTGAACAGAAGACGGAGACCAGGGACCGAGTGCTGCATGCGCCCCCGTGACGAGGTGGGGCGGGAGGCTGAGGGTTAAAATGTGTCTTTATTTCCGTGGTGTTTTCCTCCCAGGCTGGAAGCTTTCTGAGAGCAGGAGTGGTGTCTTACTCATCTTACATCCCCAGAACTCAGTTCAGTTGCAAAACGGGAGCTCACTTGGTTTTCTGGTTTCGGGGCTTGGTTTTTTAGGGGGCATGTGAAAGAACCCGAAGGCAGTGTGTTTCCACTCCGATTTTGTTCCATAATCTGTAACACACAGTCAGGTTTTCAGCGTTCACAGTTAACTTTATCAGTGAGCTTGGTAAGCTCCCATGCCCGCATGCCTCCTCCATGTGACCAGTTCTGATCTGGTGCTGTTCCAGGGGCCAGTGTCATTCAGGGATGTGGCCGTGGACTTCACCCAGGAGGAGTGGCAGCAGCTGGAGCCCGATGAGAAGACCACGTACCGGGATGTGATGCTGGAGAACTACAGCCATCTCGTCTCTGTGGGTGAGGAGAGCTTGCTGTGTGGGTCCATACCCCCGGGGGCCGGGGTTGAGGTGGAGGGACTGCCAATTTAATGATTTTCCCTCAAGTTTGAAGAAATAAGTGATAGGACCATTTAACTCCCTTTGGGCACCAGGTTGGGTATTCGTATGTTGGCATCTCCATCGAAACCTTTGATTTCGCGAAGGTGCAAAGCTGGCCACGTTTTATCCTGCAGCCTCTGAGGCAGCATCTTGGACTCAGAGATCTGAGAGCCGAGCAGCCGGTCCAAGTCTGCCTCTGTTTCTCACTCACAGGGTATGACAGCACCAAACCGAAAGTGATCCTCAAGTTGGAGCAGGGAGAGGAGCCATGGACAGCCGAAGGTGATCTGCCGTGTCAGAGTCATCCCGGTAAGTTAGGAGCACAGTAGGGTTTTGGACATGGTCGCCCCCGCTTTGAGGGACTGAGGGTGGCCCTCAGCCTCCAGCGCCCCGGCCACACCTCCCAGGCCGCAGGCAGCTTGCTCCCTCCAGCACCGCGTGCAGGCTGCTTTTCTGATTTTACATTTGATTTACACTTGTGGACATTTTCCACGCTAGCCAGTGCTGAGGATCCAGTCACTTCCTCCTCGTGTGTTCTCAGTAACTCACTCACCCCCAGTAGCACAGAATTCCTTTCTTTGCAGGCATTCAGAAGTCTCAGAGAAAAATGAACTTGAGACTTTCCCGTTCATTCTTTTTGTCTTCCATTTTCCTTCCTTCCTTGCCATGAAGTGCCTTGGGCTGGTTTCCTGCCTGTTTCACTCCCTCCTTTGTGCACTCAGACACCAAAATCTGCTCCCTCCCTGAGCCGGTGAGGCCAGCCACTGCCTCATGTAGGTGCACCAGCGCTCCGTTTGGCACCGATGAGCACAGGCCCTAAGTCAGTCCAGTCCTCACGTGATGTTGTTGAAAACTGACCCCTGTGCTTTGGAGCGCAAATACAACTGAAAGACAGCTTGGGATAAAGAGCAACAAGAGCTTCATTGCTTTGCTGGGCAAAGGAGGCTACAGAGGGCTGTGGCATTCACAAACTGCAAGGAAGGGGGCTTTATATAAGGGAGAGGATCTAGCCGATTTGACAGGAATGCTGCCAGCCTTGTTAGTTACTTTCAGGGTGGTGCCAGGTTCCTGAGACCACAGGCAGGTTTGCAGAAGAGAGGAAAAAGGTTACTGTAATATCGAGCTTCGGGGCGCCTGGGTGGCTCAGTCGTTAAGTGTCTGCCTTCGGCTCAGGTCATGATCCCAGGGTCCTGGGATCGAGCCCCAAATCGGGCTCCCTGCTCAGCGGGAAACCTGCTTCTCCCTCTGCCTGCCACTCACCTTGCTTGTGTTTCTCTCTCACTGTCTGTCTCTCTGTCAAATAAATAAAATCTTTAAAAAAAATTTAAAATAAAATAAAATCGAGCTTCGCGGGGTGCCTGGATGGCTCAGTCGGTTGAGCAGCTGCCTTGGGCTCAGGTCATGATCCCAGAGTCCTGGGATTGAGCCCTGCATCGGGCTCCCTGCTTGGCAGGGAGCCTCCTTCTCCTCTGCTGCTCCCCCTACTTGTGCTCTCTCTCTCTGTCTCTGTCAAATAAAATTTTTTAAATAAATAAATGAAAATAAGTAAAATCGAGCTTCGCTGAAGCATTCATGCAGCCGTCTTGATTTTTCTTCGACTTCGTGCTTTAAGCGGTGTCAGTATGCTGGTGCAGCACGAGTCGGGCCTTCCTCTTTTCCCAGCGCTCCTTCTCTGTCTGCCCACATCTGCAGCCACCGTAGATGTGCAGGAAGCGTTTACTCATAAGTGAAGTTGGCCTCCCAGGACCTGTTTGCCATTCTTTTTTTTAAAAGTTCTTAGTTTGGGCGCCTGGGTGGCTCAGTCAGTTATGCATCTGCCTTTGGCTCGGGTCATGATCCCAGGGTTCCCTGCTCAGTGGGGAGTCTGCTGCTCCCTCCATCCCTTCCCCTCGCTTAGGCGTTCATGTTCTCTTACAAAAATAAATAGAATCTTTTTTTTTTTTTTAAGTTCTTATTTTATTAATCCTCATGGAAAATCTGCACAATCACCACAGATAAAGTCACTGCAGAATCTTTACTCCTGTTGTCCAATCTCTGGCTCACTGTTGGCCAGCACCAGCCATGGCTCTTGGCGTCCCCCCCGACTTTCTTCATTCTGCTCTTGACATTCCTCTCACTCTTTCCTGGAGGTCTTTTTCTTCTCGTACAGGCCATGTCTTACAAGTCTGTATTTGGGTTTATTTTTCTTTGCATTATGCAAGGAATCCTAAATCATGCCAAAGCCAGTTGTCTTGCCACCACCAAAATGGGTTCTGAATCCAAATATGAAGATGACACCTGGTGTGGTCTTGTACATTGTGCTAGTTGTTCCCCCATTACTGCGGCCTTCCTGGGGTGAGGAACATCAATGACCATTTGTTTCCACTGAAGTAGTTACTTGCTTGTGAACTTCCTGGTCTGGATAGTTACCATGTCCTTCATGATGGCGGCTGAGCTTCGAGCAGCCAGGGAGGAAAGAGCCTTTTTTCCATTCTTTAATTTTCTTCATATCCTTTAAAAAGGTTCATCTTATCTCAACTGTGAGGCCTTTTTCTTTGTATTTATGCTGCCTGTTCCAATTGATATTTAATGCCTGTAACCTGTGGACTGTTTTACCTGACGGATGCCCATGCTGGAGAGGTACCCCAATCCCTTCTTCCTCAGAGTGGCTGACAGTCAGCTGCAAACTTCTCCAAACCATCCTGTGCATCCTCCCCACTTCCTTTATTTATTACATCATACTGGTCTTCTCTCCCTTGGTTCCTGTTTATGTTGTGAAATGCTTTAAAATTTTCCTGTATATTCTTAGTTTCTTCTGACCTCAGCGTAAAGGATACTTTCTTATACCTGGATCACAGTGAATCCTATTTGGAAGTTGCAGAGTCTGTTCATCTGAAACATCCAGTTGATTTAACACTAGGCTGACAAGATGAGCCCATAACTATTTCTTCTGAAATACATTTTACATTCTCCTCTCCTCGGGTTCCTCTCACTATGGTGTGATGTTTCCCATCAAAATTCATGGCCTGTTTCCCCAGACTCTTGTTAAATTCCATTTGGTCTAGATGTCCAGACTATCCTAGCCCTTCTTCGTATGTGCCTCTTTTACCCAAGTTATACATTTTCCTTCCTTCCTTTTTAAATTGTAGTTATAAAGAGATTACAATATATACCTGAAACTAATATAACACAGCACATTAATAACTATATTTGAATTTTGAAAATAAGTAAAAAATGGGCGCCTGGGTGGCTCAATTGGTTAGGTGACTGCCTTCGGCTCAGGTCATGATCCTGGAGTCCCTGGATCGAGTCCCGCATCGGGCTCCCTGCTCGGCAGGGAGTCTGCTGCTCCCTCTGACCCTCCCCCTCTCATGTGCTCTCTCTCTCATTCTCTCTCTGTCAAATAAATAAATAAAATCTTAAAAAGAAAAAAAAAAAGTAATTTTTTAAAAAATCTACCCCGGAAGAAATGCCAAGGCTCAAAAAACCACAAACGCATAACAAAATTTGCCATTTTAACATTTTTAAGCATACAGTTCAGTGGTACTAACTATATTCACATTGTTGTGCAACAGAACCTCTAGAACTTTATCCTTAAAAGTTCACCTCTTATTTGAGCTTTCCTTAATTACTTCTTCACCACACTTGTTTCTCCCTTCTCTTGATACCCATTCCGCAGTTACCATGAAAGTTAGATATGTTTATATATTTGGTACTTGATTCTCTTTCTCTACCTGAGTTACAATCCTCCAAGAGGAAGGATCCTGCTTTGGTATGTAACATATAGAAGGCATTCTGTAGGTTTTTCATGGATTGAGGACCTAGGGAAGAAAGACCTTTTTTATCTATATCCGTTGAGACATAATTTATCCTCAACTATGATTCGATAAAACAGGGTTAGGGTGGGACCTGAAAGCACCCCATTTGATCAGATTAGGAACTACTTTAGTTTCCAATCACAGAGAGATTTCAGGAAAACTAGGAAACGTTGCCATACTATCCGCAGGCACACAGTTTAAAAGTTAGGAAAGGAAAACATAGTTGCATGGGCTAGTTCAGGTTGAGCTTTCACACAGAGTAGTGACTTTCAAGTACATGTTATTTATAACTTTGTGTTAAACCTGTTTTAAAAATTAAAGGAAGAAGAGCTTTAAATAGCTGGGAAGAAACATTTAAAGCTTCCCCTGAAGTATGGATAGGTGTGGAGTGTAGCCACCGCTGGAAGCCACCTTGGTGCACGAGAGCGTGAGCATAGGCTGGTGATTGGGAGGAAGCGGGCATGGCCTGGCTTCCTGGAGCAGAAGGTATTTTTGGAAGATTAGTGAAATGCTAGTTTGAATACATTTGTGAATCCAAGTAATGAAAAATCTTACTGGTGAATGATAACTTCTCTTTTTTTGTTTTGTTTTTTTTTTTCTGTTGGTATTCGGGGCTTGGAGGCCCAGGGATGGTGTAGATTTCTGAGCACAGAACTGTTGGTGTCGCACTGATTGTGGATGAGGGCAGCCAGCAAGAGCTCAGAGGCTCCAAAACTCTGTAAGAGGCATGGAAATAAAAAGTTAATAGTACAGGGGCAGCTTTAGAAATCTGACGTTTAAGGTTTTATACTAAAACTAAACGAAACCTGTACTATAACTTGCTTGTTTTCAGGACTTGGTTAGTGTCAGGGACATGACTGGTTTTATGAAATTTAAGTCAGTAAATTGAAAGAAAATCGATGGACATGTGTTTCGTTTCATATACTGTTCTGAGCGATTCACATGCACCAAGTTGGTCCCTTCCCAGTGATTTGGGCACATTTCAGCCATGCGAAGCTGCATCACAGTTAAGTAACTTGCTCAAGACTCGGCCAGTAGTGTAGAAGTGGCTTTGAATCGAGGTAGCCTCATCTCTGCACTTTGAGTCGCCATGCTCTGTTGTGCAAAGTGCAGTTACAGTTAAGTAAGACTGTCGGGACACTTCAGAGAGCCGATGTTCGTGGCTCGGTCTCTTGCCATCTGGTCCCATCTTACATTCCTTTTGGATATTTATGTGCCTGGAACTCTCCTCCCTCCAGGTGAATGTGAACCAGGGCTGGGGAGTTGGAGCCCTGGTGGTAGGACTGTTTCTAAAGATGAGGAGATTGGAATTTTTAGAATGCTTATTTGGATTTATGTGCAGAATAGAAAGGCAAAGGTTTTGGAAGGGTCTGGGCTAGTGAGGATGTCATCATGGTAATCTTTGTGTGAAGCAGTATCTTACAGTTTAATATAAATTGTGACCTCTTACTCCCAGCGTAATCCATACTTGAATGTTTTCCTTGAATATTCATGTAGCAATTGCTCTTGTTCTCCCACTGGACCGATGTGCTCAAGAGCCCTCCTGTTTCTGCCTTAATCTAGTGCTCTTTCAGTGATGGTGCCCTCTGCTCATCATTTCTTGGGTTTATTTCACCTTTTCTACCAAAGTTTTGAACATATTTGGGAAGTAACAAAGGTACTTATATTTGGTATGAATTTACTCTCCCTTCTCTCTCTAGTGCTGAGTCCTATCCCACTCTTATCCCTTCCCTGTGCCTACCCCACCCCACTCCCGTGTGTGTGTGTGTATGTGTGTGTGTGTGTCTTATGTGACCCATCAAGGGGAGAGGAAGACTAGACCCTTGTGATGATGTTTATTTTTGGAGACTGGCTATAAAGCCAGAGTCACTTCCTCTGTAGGGCACCTGAGTACCACTCCCGTTTGATACCTGGTGTGTTCAGATTCACAAGGTTTGTTTAATTTTATTCCTTTTTAGAAATAGTCTGGAAAGTTGATGACTGGATAGAGAGAATCCCAGGAAAAGAAGATGAACATTCAAGGCAAGCTATTTCTACCAACAGCAAAACCCCGATTGAAGAGAGAGAGAATGCATTTGATAAAACATGTAATGTGGAAACAAGCCTTGTTCCTTCAAACATAACATCTCATACTTGTGTCTCATGTGGAAAGAATTTAGAGTCTACTTCAGAATTAATTATTAGTGATGGAAGCTATGCAAGAAGGAAACCTGATGAGTGTAGTGAATGCGAGAAGATGTACCACAGAGGGAAACCCTATGAATGTAATCAAAATGGGGAAGGCTATTCTCAAAATGAAGAGAGTATTCTTCAGAAGATTAATATTTTGGAGAAACCCTTTGAATATAATGAATGCATGGAAGCCTTAGACAATGAAGCTGTTTTCCTTGCTCATAAGAGAGCTTATATGGGGGAAAAGCCCTACGAGTGGAATGACTCTGGGTCAGACTTCATCCAGATGTCAAATTTTAACGTATACCAGAGGTCACAGATGGAATTGAAGCCCTTTGAATGCAGCGAATGTGGAAAATCCTTCTGTAAAAAGTCAAAGTTAATCATACATCAGAGGGCCCACACGGGAGAGAAACCTTATGAATGTAATGTATGTGGGAAATCCTTCAGCCAAAAGGGGACCCTCACCGTCCATCGGAGATCACACTTAGAGGAGAAGCCCTATAAATGTACTGAGTGTGGGAAAACTTTCTGTCAGAAGTTACATCTCACCCAACACCTGAGAACTCATTCAGGTGAGAAGCCCTATGAATGTAATGAGTGTGGCAAAACCTTCTGCCAAAAGACCCATCTCACCCTACACCAGAGGAATCATTCAGGAGAGAGACCCTATCCCTGTAACGAATGTGGGAAATCCTTCTCCCGCAAGTCTGCCCTCAGTGACCACCAGAGAACGCATACAGGAGAGAAACTTTACAAATGTAATGAATGTGGGAAATCCTACTACCGAAAATCTACCCTTATTACACATCAGAGGACCCACACGGGAGAGAAACCCTATCAGTGCAGTGAGTGTGGGAAGTTCTTCTCTCGGGTGTCATACCTCACTATACATTATAGAAGTCACTTAGAAGAGAAACCCTATGAATGTAATGAGTGTGGGAAAACCTTCAATTTAAATTCAGCCTTCATTAGACATCGGAAAGTACACACAGATGAGAAGCCCCACGAATGTAGTGAATGTGGAAAGCTCTCTCAGTTCTCATATCTCACTGACCATCCTACAGCTCCTTTAGGAGACAAACCCTATGAATGTAATGAATGTGGGAAAATCTTCCTTGACAGTTCAGCCTTCAGTGGGCACCAGCCGCTTTCAAAAGGGGAGAAATCCTATGAATGTAACATCTGTGGAAAATTGTTCTCCGAGTTGTCATACTACACTCTACATTACAGAAGTCACTCTGAAGAGAAACCCTATGGATGTAGTGAATGTGGGAAAACCTTCTCCCATAACTCATCCCTCTTTAGACATCAAAGAGTGCATACAGGAGAGAAGCCCTACGAGTGTTACGAATGCGGGAAGTTCTTCTCTCAGAAGTCCTATCTCACCATCCACCACCGGATCCATTCGGGAGAGAAGCCCTATGAATGTAGTAAATGTGGGAAAGTCTTCTCTCGGATGTCAAACCTCACTGTGCACTATAGAAGCCATTCCGGAGAGAAGCCCTACGAATGTAACGAGTGTGGGAAAGTCTTTTCTCAGAAGTCATACCTCACAGTACACTATAGGACTCATTCAGGAGAGAAGCCCTACGAATGTAACGAGTGTGGGAAAAAATTCCACCACAGGTCAGCCTTCAATAGCCATCAGAGAATTCACAGGAGAGGGAATGTGAGTGTACTGGACGTGGAGACTCTCCTGTGAAGTCAAAACGCTCTGAGTATGACGAAATCCAATAGGGAGACAGACGTCACTGAGAGCTCGTGTTTCTGAATGGGGAAAACCATTTAGGCATTAGATTCATCTCTACCTGATTTCTCACAGAGAAGGATCCCTAGGAATGCAAGAAGCAGCAAAGCCTTCAGCGAGATCCTGCAACCCATTGGGCACGAGATAATTTATACAGGAGCGAAACTTGATGAATATTTAATATTTATTTTGGAATTCAAATTGTATTTACATATCAGGGAATCATACCAAGACGAGATCTGTCAGAGTGATGAATGTGGGAAAACATATTGTCTTGGAAATTGTTATACTAAAAGCCATATTTCTGATGTAAATTCCAATGTTTATAGGAAAGCCATCAGAAGCTATCAGCTCTGAATAAACCATTGTATAAAATGAAGTTTTGGAATCAGGAGTCTATAATGAGGACAGAAACATTAAACATATATGGCAGTTTCTATCATGTTTTTAAAATGCAGTCTAATAGTAATTCTATGCAAATTTGGATTTGAATTATTTGGGAAAAGGCAGTATTCTGAGTATTAAGGTGGCAGAATGTACTAACACAGGATATTTGTTGTTGGTGAGACGTTTGCTAGGTACCAGATAGTTAAATACGTACTTTTCTATTTGTTGGGAGGCATTGACAAATGGGTTTTTGGTGAATGCCCCATCAATAAAGGCTAAGCTGGTGGTTTTTGTAGAGTTTTCAACTACATTTGAACAAAAAAGATTTTAAGACACTATTTTCATAAACTATGCATAGATGATTTGGAGTTAAGTCTCTGTCAGTAAAAGGGCATCCACACAGTTTATCTGTAAACGACACACAGCTCTCATGCCACTCTGCTTGTCTAATCCATAGGTTTGAGTGCGCGGTGTGCCAATATGTAATTCAGAAACTTCATCTCCTTTTATTTGATGTGAATGCTATGTCACATTATTTTGTGCACTGCTCCTCATTCCCAGTATTGTGGAACAAATACAAGTTTCTGGCAGTTTTAGTTGATTAACTCAGTGTCCTTTTTCCCCTTATTCCTTGCTGGAAGAGTTTGTTCACCATTTCCTCACATGACACAGAGGGTGAATCCCGATTCGTCTAAACCAATCATGGTAATTCCATTCTGATTGCCAGTAACCTGTCACACGACCCAGTTCATTGGGCCAAGGAATGTAAGGGTCATTTAATAATCAAAAATTAATCACTGGACTACATCATGGAAACAATCTAGGATGCAGAAAAGTCACGTGTAAAGTCAGCATCCATTAATGTTCTTCATAAGCTATGGATTTGAAAGGAACTTCCCTACTTGCATGAAAAGTATCTAAAACTACAACCGCCAGCCTACCTAATACTGAAATACTGAAAGTTTTCTCCAGGATGCAAAAAAGGAAAAAAAAAAAAAGGCTATATGCTGTCACTAATTGTATTCAGTATTCTGCAAGAGGACATAGCCAGGAGAATAAGGGAAGAAAAACAAAGAGCTTAAGGATTAGAAGTAAAACTTATTTGCAATTGACATGGTTTTGTACATTGAAAGTTCTGAAGAATGCACAGATAATTGAAATTAATGACCAAGTTTAGCAAGGTCCCTGCATATAAGCTCATTGTGCAAAAACAGTTTTTTAATATACCCAGCAGTGAACATAAAAAATGAAAAACTTAAAAGCAATACCACTTAAAATAGCATCAAAAATCCTCAAGTGCCTGGAGGGAAAATTACCTAACACCTATTTTCAAGAACTGTATCTAGAAAAAAAACTACAAAACTTGAGAGGGCCATATCTAGTTCATGGATTCCAGGAGAGTTTTTAAAAGATCTCAATTTCCCCCAAATAATTTCATATATTCAATGCAATCTTAAAAGTCCTAGTAAGTTATTTAATTGAAATTAAGCTAACTCTAAAATTCAAATGAAAATTCAGAAGACCAATAATAGTCAAGGCTATCTTCCGGAATAGAGTGAAAGAATTTATATTACCAGGTACCAAGGAAGACCTGTCATAAAGCCATAGAAATTATTATAATTGTGTGGTATTGGTGCAGAGAGAAACAAATTGACCATTCAGACAGAATAAAGATTCCAGAAACACCCATATATAATACAGTCACTTGGTTTTTGATGAAGATGATAATGCAGTGTAATGGGGAAGAGGATATTCTTTCTAATAAATGTCAGTAAATTTAATAGGAAATAGAGAAGTGGGTTGAGATGGATTACAGATCTAAATATGAAATGGAAAATAATAAAGCGTTGAGAAAAATTTAGCAGACTGTATGTAACCTTATAGTAAGAAAATTTTTCTTAAGACCCCCAAATCACTAAACTATAAAGCCAGTTAATTTGGATATATTAACTTTTTGAAACTTATGTTTATCAAAAGGATCCCATTAAGAAAGCAAATAGGCAAGAAACGGGGAGAAAATACACAACTTACATATATGACAGCAGACTTGAGTGTAGAGGAGGGAGTGGTGATGGTTTTTGGAAGGGGCCAGTTAGTAAATACTTGGGGCTTTGTGGGCTAGACAGTCTCTGAACATGTCTGTGTCTCAGTAAAACTTTATTCACAAACACAGGCAACAGTCTGGATTTGGCCCTTCCAGCCCTGAATCTAAAATTGAAAAAGAATGCTTACAAATCAACAAGAAAAAAATAGAAAATGGGCAAGAGATTGGGACATCCACTTAGAATATCCAGATGGCCAGTAAACACAAAAAGGTATGTTATTTTTATTAGTAATCAGGGAAATGCAAAATTAAAACACCACCCACCCACTGAGATGGTTAAAATGAAAAGCATAAAAAAGAACCAAGTTTTGGCAAGGAGGTAAACAGCAGGAAGCCTACCCTGCTCGAGGTATTGCCAACTATTATGACCATTTTGGAAAGCTGGCTCTTTGAACATGCGTATACCCTTTTAACCCAAACGTAGCAGATAGGTGCGTTTATGTCAACCAAAGGACATGCTAGAATATTCATGGCATAAAACTGCTAAAACCAGAATTCTCTGAAGGCATGCATACGGTAGAATGAATGAACCTAAGTGGTATGTTTCACTGCAGAAGACTGTAGAGTGTTGAGAACGAGTGAGCCGTAAGTATTTGCAATAGGAGCTCGGTTTCACAGAGCTGAATGCTGGAAGCCAGACACAGGCACACACCCTGCATGACCATCTGTGTAAAGCAAAAGAAGGTAAAAACTTGTCTATGCATTTAGATAGCAGTCTAGTGGCTAGCCTTGGGGCAAGGCTGAAAAAGGTATTTATCTGGTGCTGGTAATACTGTTTCTAAATCTGGGTGCTGAATATCTGAGTGTTCTGTGCACTTAAGATATGTGTCTTTTTCTGCATGTATATTGTTTTAAAATCCTGCATCGTTTTGTGCAGGAAATATTCTTTAGAGTAGTTTTAATGGCAACTACAGAGATTTCCTACACTGTGACCTTAAAGCTTAATAAAAAGTATATTTTAAGTAAAATATTTGAAAAGGTGACAGGGCCATTACGTATTTTGTCATCCTACCCTTTTGCATATATAAATGGATCTGAACCACCTCTTCCAATAAAGAACTAACGTGTGTAAATATTTCATATTTTCTCAAATGATTTTTCACATTCTGAATTGGGGGTGCATCTTCTACATTACCGTTCTCGAGATGACCTTGCTGGGAGGTGAATCCATATAACGGTGACTTTGATTTGATGGGAAGTTGTACTTAGAAGGTTTCTACTCGGTTGTGAGCACAGATGTGTGAATGTGAAAGCTCTGTGTCGTAAAAAGTAAGAGTGCTTGGCGGGTGGGGAGGGAAGAGGGCCGGCTGAGCTCAGCGGCCCAGCAAGAAGGAGTTAGGCCATGGGATGGAGTGGACTGTGTGCACTTGACTTGATTCCCTTCCTCATACTAGGCAAAGCTTGAAGTGTATACAGATTAACACCTGGCTGAAGGAGCAGTAAGCCAGGAGCTGGGGCTTGATGCTTTGCTCCCCCACCCCAGCTGCCTGTTTGTTCCCTCAGTCCACTGGGCTTAACCGCGAGGCATGTGGTCAAGCTCCCCTTCCATCCCAGCCAGAGCCTGCCTCTTTCACCATGGGGTTACAGTATTCCCCAAATTAAAGGCCACAAAGAAAAACAGCAAATATATAACCTCCCCACCCCCTGACTTGCCACCGTGGTAATCATGACAAAGTTCCCTTTCACATTTAGGAAATCAGATTGCTGTAGTGCCTGTCAAATTGGGGAACTGGTTGAATTGTTGACTTGTGAGCAGAGTATGGAGTGAAAATAATGTCCAGAAATCCTCCAAGGGAAGACAGGACCATGGTCTCTCTATGGAGGAACATGTGGCCTCTGGGGATGGTGAAGAAACAGGTGCAAATATGGCATCTGCCAAGCACAGCTCCCAAACCCTCATCGTTTCTCCACACAGTCAGCTGACCTGACGACAGTGGAACAGGAAAGCAAGTGCGTAGCTCAGGACCACCAGACAACCCTCAAGCCTGGCAGGACTGGGGAGTAGATGGAACACACAGGCGGGTGTTCCGCCCTCCCCCTGCCATACTCCCCAAACCTAAGCTTTTGCAGCAACAGAAGAAAATGGGCATATTTTAGTGGTTAAAACCAAGGAAGGGGGAATCCTTTTGCAGCATGGTGGTCTGGTGGGTGGACAAACAGGAAATGTACAACAGCTTTGTCAGCTTTGGGGCACACAGGTTCTCCAGAAACCCTCACTGGGAAACAGGAGTGTGAGTGGCTTTTCCTGCGGGCAAGGTTCCAGGAACTCCTGGGAGAAAAGGAGCTCGGGAAAATCTGAGACTTAGCCACTAAAAAGGAACAGGCTGAACCGCCTCCGCTAAATGAACGTCCTCAAAGAAACAGTGTATTGCTAACGTCAGGTAGGAATAAGTAAAACGGTGAAGTGTTGAGTATGAACAATAAAGATTCAAGAGTTCAGATGAGCCGGTGGCTGATGAGCTGGGAGATAACTGTGTGGCAAAGAGTGTTTGCAGAAGGCCTCAGCAAGAATAAAGAAAATGTGCGGGGAAAGGGGTAGAAGTGAGGTTTCCACAAGATAACAGGAATCTCCGAAGTGGGGGAGACTGCAGCAGTGAAGAGGAGGAACTACTTGGGGGGGATACTTAATTTCATATATTTGGAAAAAACCAAAATGACCTCAAAAGACCATCCGGTGCTCCAAAAGGAAAGATATGGAAATAGCCATACCTCGTCAAAGTGAAATGTAAGGAGGGCGCCTGGGTGGCTCAGATGGTTAAGCGTCTGCCTTCGGCTCAGGTCATGATCCCAGGGTCCTGGGATCGAGCCCCGCATCGGGCTCCCAGCTCCGCGGGAAGCCTGCTTCTCCCTCTGCCTCTCTCTCTCTCTCTCTCTGTCTCTCATGAATAAATAAATAAAATCTTTAAAAAAAAAAAAAGTGAAATGTAAGGATACTCAAGATAAAATTTTGCAAGTTTCTGTAGTCACTCACTCAAAAGAATTTCTCATCTTCCATTGTTGGCCATTGTGAAGTAACAGGAACCAGATTTACGCTTCTGACTAAACTGCAAACTTGGACAAAATAAGGTCACGGCTTTGGGACAGTGGGCACAGGACAGTGATCTCCCTGGGTGCCCAGCGTGCCTGCTTGGACAGACCTTCTGGACCACAGTGCGGAAAAGGGCACCCCAAGTCGCTGGGCGGTCTTCAAGAGTGGAACAGAGCAGGGGCGCCTGGGTGGCTCAGTTGGTTGGGCGACTGCCTTCAGCTCAGGTCGTGATCCTGGAGTCCCTGGATCGAGTCCCTGGATCGAGTCCCTGGATCGAGTCCCGCATCGAGTCCCACATCGGGCTTCCTGCTCGGCAGGGAGTCTGCTTCTTCCTCTGACCCTCTTCCCTCTCGTGCTCTCATTCTCTCTCAAATAAATAAATAAAATCTTTAAAAAAAAAAAAAAAAAAGTGGAACAGAGCAGAGGCCCCAAACACCAGGGGTCTCAAGGGCCTTGCTCTTCGAAGTAGAGACGTGGCTCTGGCCTGGGGCGTGGCCTGCTGTGGTCGAGGCGTGGTCAGGGGGCGGAGGCTTGTCTTGACGCTAGGGGTGTGGCTAAGGGATGTGGGCGTGGTTATACCAGGGGAGTGGCCATAGTAGGACGGTCGGGTGGTGCGTAACAATGGGGGGTGTGGCTGTCCTGGGGGCGTGATCTTTATGTGAGGGTTGGGTGTAACAATGAGTGGGGCGTGGTGATGCCCTGGGGGCGTGGCCAGGAGTGGGCGTGGCTCCGGCTGCAGAAGGCGTCCGAAGCTCCAGGAAGAGCTCGGGCGAAAACCGTGTGGCTCTAATAGCGCCAGAGGAGCGGAAGGCCAGTGACCGGGCTGTGGGCGGACACGAGGGCAGTGAGAAGACAGGCAGGCCTGCGGGCAGGTGAGCAGTGACTGAGGCTTGGGCTTGAGGGCCGGGCTTCGGGGGCAGTGGGCCTAGCACCCCGAAGGGGGAGGGGACAGAAGGGCGCGGGGAGGGGGTTGGCGGAGTGGGAGGCGGAGCCTGGACAGGGGGCAGGGCCTCTGACCACCCGGTCCTCGGCGCCCTGCGCCGGCCCTAGGTGCCCGGCCATGTGGCGCCCGTTGGTCCTGCTGCTGCTGCTGCTCCCCGTCGTCCCCGTTCCCAGCGCCACTGCCGTTCCCATCCCGGATGCCAGAAGCCAGGACAGCCTGCAGAGCCTTCTCCAAGGTTCCAACCGTCTCTCGTTGGGGTTTGGGGCGAGGAAGAAGACAGAAGAGGGGCGGAGCAGACAGCAAGAGAAGTCAGAGGGCCACAGAGAAAGGGAGAGACAGAGATAAAGGGGGGGAGCCTGAGGGAAACAGATACAACACGACAGACGAAGGTCTGGAATAAGGAGAACGTGGGACGGAATAGACAAGGGACCGAGATTAAAAAAAAACACAGGGAACAAAATGGGGGTGGGGGTGGACTGGTTTGACCCTCCCGGTCAAAGGGTGGACAGGGAAGGGGGTGGAGGGACAAGGGGCTTAGGCTGGAGCGGACTTGCTATGGGACACGGACAGCTTCCTCTCTGCCCCATGGACTTAAGTGCCTCCCCAGGAACTGCCACCACACAGAGGAGCAGGGATCCTGGCTGGGGAGCAGCCCCCTTTCCAGCTAGCACCAGAGAGCCCCTCCTGGAGTCCAACCTGTTCTCCTTCACCAGGTACTCAAGCTGGAAGAGAAAGAGGGCCGTGGGCGATCACAAATCAAGTTCCTCACTCTGGCTGTCCTCCAGGGTTATGAGCCCCAAAGCCCCAGAGGCTGGCCTGTGGCTCTGTGAGCAGCCTCCACGGCTACAGGCCGTCTGCCCCGGGCTTCTTAAAGGGGGCCTGCCCTGAAGGGAGACCTGGGGCCCCTCTCAGTTCAAACAGCCCACCCCCACAACCCACTTGAGGCTCAGCAGCAGCTGTCAGGGCTGGGGGTGGGCACCAGAGCACTGGCAGGGGACAGACATGTACCTTACCAGACCCCATCCCCAGCTCCATTTAGAAATAAAGTCCTTTCTTACAGTCAGCTGTGCCGTTTCCTTTCAGGGCCGGTCCCCAATGCTTGGCCAACTAAAAATACTTTCTTCTACTTAATTTACAAGCTCCTGTAGCAGCAAGATGATGCATGATGCTTACCAGAGAGTGTGGCTCGAATTTAGTTCTCAAAAATACTTTGTCAACAAGAATAGACACAGTTGAGTCCCCTGTGTGCTGTCTGGAGGGACCCCCTCCCTGACACTCCAGCCCCCAAATCCCACTTCAATGTAGCCTAAAGGGGTGATCACATTGGACTGTTGAAAAATACTGGAGTCCTATTTTCCTAAAGCTGAAATTGAAGGTAACAACACACGTTGATGGGTTGGTGAAAAGAAATGGGTCATTCATAGTGGGGGACCTCTACCTCTGTTCAGAGGTGAAGAAGCACTATTTGTTCAGTTAAGTTTTGAGCTTAAAGTGATGACATATTCCTCTTTGGTTCTGTGTTCTGGTGGCTGTGGGTGTGTCTGGGCCCTATGGCAGCATGGGCACGGCCAGTTGTACTGCAGCCTGTGAGGGTCCTGGCCGTTGTCTGGATAGGTCCCTGCTTGATCCGAGTCAGGTGGATGTGGGGGCACCAAGAAAGGGGGCAGGGGGCCGAGCTTGAGGCCAGAAAGGTCAGGACCGTGCTGATACAGTGGGCCTGGTCTAAGGCCGGGTGGGTGGGCCAGATGGCAATTATAAACTGGGCTCAAGGGCGCCTGGGTGGCTCATTCGGTTAAGCATCTGACTCTCCGTCTCAGCTCAGGTCTTGATCTCAGGGTCGTGAATTCAAGCCCCACATTGGGCTCCACACTGGACATGGAGCCTACTTAAAAAAAAAAAAAAAAAAACTGGGCTGAGGCAGGGCTCAGGGTGCAGAGCCGGTGGAAGAGCAACTACACCAGGGACCCAAGTGAGCACACCTGATGGAGATATCAGCCAGCAAGAAATGGCATCCTACTGGTGCAGGGGGAGCCTGCAGGATGGTTGCTGTGCCCTGTTTTCAAGCCACAGTGTGTGACTCAGGTTGCTCTTAGGCTTGTCTCTGGGACCCCCGGCCGATGGAAACATCCAATCAAATGGCAGCTTCTTCTGCTAACAAATTCCTATCCAGTGTCAGCAGGACCTGATATTGGGACCCTCTATATCCTTGGGGCCTGTGCCTCAGATCTCCAGACAGGTGCATCCAGCTGCTGGTTCAGTCTGTGAGCTAGGGCTTTGCTCATACTCTTCCACTGCCTGGAATGCCATCTCTGTTCTCCTCCCCTCATCCACTAGGATGGAAAAGCGTGAGACATCATCACAGAGCCCATAGAAGATATTATGAACATTCTATGCAGTAAATTTGAAAGTCTGGATAAAACCGACAACTTTTTAAAAAGAAAACACAACTTACTGAAACTGACACAAGAAATGGAATCTACAGTTTAAAATCTTCCCATCAAAAAGTCTACAGACTCTGCTCACCTCAGTAGCAAATCCTTCCTAACACTTTAGAAAAATATTAATGGCAATCTTTTTCTTTTTATTTTTCCCAACTTTTTTTTTAAAGATTTTATTTATTTATTTGAGAGAGAGAGAGAGAAACAGCATGAGAGGGGAGAGGGTCAGAGGGAGAAGTAGGCTCCCCACTGAGCTGGGAGCCTGATGTGGGACTCGATCCCAGGACTCCGGGATCATGACCTGAGCCGAAGGCAGTCGCTTAAATGTGTGTTAGGACACCAGAATAGCCTTGCTGCAAAACCTGAAAAGTAAATTTTGAGAAAGGAACAATTTCAGTTCAGTATCTCTCAAAAACACAAGTGCAGAGATCC
Source organism: Mirounga angustirostris (assembly GCF_029215605.1). Classification (NCBI taxonomy): domain Eukaryota; kingdom Metazoa; phylum Chordata; class Mammalia; order Carnivora; family Phocidae; genus Mirounga; species Mirounga angustirostris. The sequence goes on from NW_026991713.1 coordinate 176,009,012, forward strand.
TAAGGTATTAGAATGAATCACCGTCCTAAGACAAGTTTGGGAATGGTGACTTAATTAGGTAGAAGAGCTCAGCCACGAGTTTCTGGCCAAGAGCTGTGTGCGCTTGCGCGTGTGTGCATGCTTTCAAGAGGAAGGGGAAGCAGAGGTCTCCATTTCCCCAGCTGTAAAATGAGAACAGCAGTAGCACCTCCCACAAAAGGGGACTCTATCCTCTTAGGCTGCCACTTTTGGTCAGGAGTGTGGAGCTTGGGCATGTGAAAAGGTGTTCAAAACAACTCTTTGTCATCTATTGCTTGGCATCTGTTGATCACAGGACCAAACTACCGGCTAATGTTTTTTACATCTCCTCTGTGGTCTGGCTCTCGAAGGCACACAAAGATCATGCTGCAAACCATCTGTTCACACAACTTGTCCAGTCAAAAACATCTCCTAGTTTCTCCCTACCACACTGGGAATGAAGGCTTGGTCCTACTTCCTCTCTCCCTCTCGCCCCTGTTCCTGCACGTACTGGGGCTTCGTGTGGTCAGCTCTGCTTGGCACGATGTACCTCTGTTTTGGGGGAGCTCCCCACTCTCATCCTTTCAGCAAATGCCCTCCTGCCCTCGCCTGGGAGGATGGTGCTCCCTCTCTAATCCGATGGAATCTCTCCAATACGAGGGGTTCCACCAGGAAAACATGAAATTTTTTGAAATTCCAATTTATAGGGACAAGTGCCGAATTTCCTTTCCAGAAAGTTACACTCTCCCACCAACTGTGTGTGAGAAAGCCTGTTTCCTCTCATCTTTGTCAGCTCTGGATTCAGAAACTTTAAACATTTTTTGGCCAATATTGTTGCAAAAGCAAAATATTGCACTTCAATTTTTTTTTTCCATTTATTGAATCAAGAGTAAATCTGAGGGCATAGGCACTTCCATAATGGAAGAATAAGGACCTCTGAAAATCTTCTGTTCCATAAAAGCAACAAAACATTGATGAAAACAATGGTCATAATCAACTTTTCCAGAACTCTGGAAATTGACCAAAGACTCACAACAATTTGGGGAGACTTTATTCAAGAAAAATGGGTGAATATAAGAACAGTGAACTTTGGGGTATCTAAATTTGCCCTATTTCCATCCCCCTCTCCCCAGCTCTGGGGTCGCCTTGAAAACTAGCAGCCCCTGAAACACAGCAGTGGTGAAAAGCATCAACCTAGCAGCCATTGAAGGGACCAAATGGGTTGAAGCTCCCCAGAAGCTCCATCCCCAGGGCACTGTCAAAACTTAGCCTGTATGGCAGCTCCCCAGGAAAGCCTCATCTGTAGGAACTGTCTTTATTTTCCCTGATTACGAGCTCACTGTGGGAGTAAAGACCTATCCCCGGAGCATTTGTCAAAACCAATTAGTGGCCTTTTAATCACATTGTAGCTATCTGGGGTGATGTTACCAGTTGAGGCAAACAAGAGGCTGGCCAAGAACTTAAAAAGGAAAATTTGGGGAGGGGCGCCTGGGTGGCTCAGTTGTTAAGAGTCTGCCTTCGGCTCAGGTCATGATCCCAGGGTCCTGGGATCGAGCCCCGCATCGGGCTCCCTGCTCTGCGGGAAGCCTGCTTCTCCCTCTCCCACTCCCCCTGCTTGTGTTCCCTCTCTCGCTGTGTCTCTCTCTGTCAAATAAATAAATAAAATCTTTAAAAAAAAAAAAGGAAAATTTGAGGGAAGAGAAGCTCTGACTTACTGCCCCTTGCCTAGGAGGCCATGCACATGCCCAGGAAGTACCATGGACAGGTTAGTCTCACATCTGCTTGGCCTTGAGACTGAGCAAGCAGGAAATAAAGGCTAGGGCAGAGTTGTTGATTGCTGGGGCAGTGAGGGTGGCCCCAACACGCAAGGGGCCCCTTGACAAAGCCTGGGAGACTTACAGGTTTAAGGCATGTCTGGAAAGCTCTGTCCAACCATTGCCTGAAAACTAGGATAACTGAGCAAACAAAGGCTTCACACAACAAAGAATACAGACTTTACAGAATTAGTCAAAGAACATCACTAAATAAACAGCACAACAACAAAGAGCAAAAACTCTGAGGAGGGGGAAGGGAATCCCATCGCCACACTGTTATTTAAAATAGCCAGTTTTATGTAAAAAAGAGAGATACATACAAAGAAACAGACAAGTGTGGCCTATACACATAAAATAAAAAAGCAGTCAATAAATACTGGCCCTGAGAAATCCCAGATGTTGGACTTCAGACAAAGATTTCAAATAAGCTATTATAAATATGTTCAAGTAAATTATAAAATCTGTGTTGATGGGTTTATAAGATATATTTTGTGTGATGATAGCACATACAAATGTGGGGAGAGAAAATACAGGTATATTGGAGGAGTGTTTTCTATCCTATTAAAGTTAGGTTGGTATTAATCCAAGCTAGATTGTTTTAAATTAACATGTTAAATCAGGGGATGCCTGGGTGACTCAGTCAGTTAAGCATCTGCCTCGGCTTAGGTCATGATCCCAGGGTCCTGGGATCGAGCCCCGTGTCGGGCTCCCTGCTCGGCGGGGAGTCTGCTTCTCCCTCTCCCTCTGCTCCTGCTGCTTGTGCTCTCTCTCTCTGACAAATAAATAAAATCTAAAAGAAAAAATAAGAGGTTAAATCAGAAGACAAGGAATAACAAGTATTGGTGAGGATGTAGAGGAAAAGGAACCCTCATGTACTATTGGTGGGAATGCAAATTGGTGCAGGCACTGTGGAAAAGAGTATGAAGATTCCTCAGAAACTTAAAAACAAATATCATATGATCCTGTAATTCCACTACTAAGTATTTACCCAAAGAATATGAAAACACTAATTCGAAAAGATATATGCACACTTCTGTTTATTGCAGCATTATTTACAGTAACCAAGATACAGACACCCAAGTGTCCATCGACAGATGAATGAATAAAGAAGATGAAATCTTCGTTGATCTTGAATCTGGCAACATGGATGGACCTAGAGGGTATAATGCTAAGTGAAATAAGTCAGAGGAAGACAAATACCATATGATTTCACTCATATGTGGAATTTAAGAAACAAAACAAATGAACAAGCAAAGAAAAAAGACAAATAAAACCAGACTCTAATACAGAAAACAAACTGGTTGTTGCCAGAGGGGAAGTGGGTAGGAGGGTGGGTGAAATAGATAAAGGGAATTAAGAGTACATTTATCTTGGGGCACCTGGGTGGCTCAGTCCGTTAAGTGTCTGCCTTTGGCTCAGGTCATGATCCCAGGGTCCTGGGATCCAGCCCCACATCAGGCTCCCTGCTCAGGGGGGAGTCTGCTTCTTCCTCTCCCTCTGCCCCTCCCCCCTGCTTGTGCTCTCTCTCTCTCTCCCTCTCTCTCTCAAAATAAATAAATAAAATCTTTTAAAAAAGAAGGTAAGCCCCCAAAATATGTAGGCAGACCCTTAACCAACTGAGCCACCTTGGTGCCCCAAGATTATCACTTTAGATTGAAAGACAAGATTGCTTGAAAGGATGAGAAAAGATGTACCGTGCAAACAATAATAAAAATTAAGTGGAGTGACTAGACCGATAGCAGACAAAATAGGCTTTGTGACAAAAAATTGTTACTAGAGATGAAGAATATTTAATAATGATAAAAGGATTGATCCATCAGGAATGCTACAATTATGAACATATATACACCTAACAACAGAGCCCCGAGATATCTGGAGAAAAACTGGTCAAGGAAGAAATAAAAAAGGAAATAAGTATTTTGAATCAAATGAAAAAAAAATTAAAAACAATGTATAAAATTTTGTGGGACGTGGTTAAAACGGTGTTTAAAGGGGATTAGCAATAAATGTCTACGTTGGGAAAGAACAAAGGTCTAAAGCTAATGATGGCAACTTCCTCCTTATCATACTAGAAAAAGCAGTCCAGATTCACCAAAAGGAAGAAGAAATGAAATACTACCTGAGGAGAAATCAATCAAATAGAAAATATAACAGAGAAAAAAAATAGTGGAGAAAGTTGATGAAATTAAAACTTGATCCTTTGAGAAGATCAATAAAAATAGCCAGATTAGTTAGGAAAAAAGAGAGAAGCACAATTGATCCCTGTCCACAGATCCTATGCATACTTAAATATGTGACCAATTTTATGCCAATAGATCCAGCAATTCACATACACTGGACAAATTACTCAAAAGACACAAGTTCACTTGAGCGTGTTTATCATTCATTAAATAGAGGAGGTTCCTTTCTCTCTTTCTCTGGTTTGCTGAGAATTTTTATCAGAGATAAATGCAGGTTTTAGTCAAATGCTTTTCCTGCATCTATTGAGATGAGCATGTGGCTCTGTTTCTCCACATTTTACCTGATTTTGGTAATTTGTTTCTTCTTTTTTTTCCTGATCAGTCTTTCTGGAGATTTATCAATCTTCTTGCTCTTCTCAAAAAATAAAATTGTAATTTTATTCATCTCTGTTTTCATTTTCCCATGTTGGGGATTTTTGCTCTGATCTTTATTTTATTCCTTTCTTGTGCTTACTTTGTATTTAATTCACTATTCCTTTTCCAGTTTCTTAAGGTGGAAGCTGAGTTTGATTTCAGATCTTTTTTTCTAACAGAGGAACTTGGCACTATAATTTTCTCTTTAACCCAGCAGTTGGCAAACCCATGGCCCATTCAACAAATGCAGCCCACCACATGGTTTTGTACCACCTCTGACTTAAGAATGCCTTTGTGTTTTTAAATGGTTGAGAAAAATCAAAGGAAAAATAATATTTCGTGGCACATGAAAATTCTGCCAAGTTCAAATTTCAGTGTCCGTAAATAAAGTGTTACTGGAACGTAACCAGGATCGCTCACTCCCATGTGGCTGCATCGGGAGTACAATGGCGGACTCAAGCAGGTGCAACAAAGATCAGTTGCAACAGACACGGTGTATATCCATTTTGTAAAAGAGGAAAAGTGACTTCAAACACTGTACTTTTAAGACCTGGTGGAGTGAAGATTATTTTGTTATCGACTTAGATGGCAAAGCATTGTGTTGGCCATAGCAAAACACAGCTTTGCTCGAGAGTACAGTAGACATTGACCTTACCAGGCTAGACACTCGTCATCCTCTTCCCAGCTCACAGGAGAGCAACAATCAGAGACATTAGAAAGCTTGAAAGAGATGATCTTATCGCATCAGAATTTCTTCACAAAAATAATAATGAGGTTTGGGGCGCCTGGGTGTCTCAGTCAGATAAGCATCCAACTCTTGATTTCCACTCAGGTCATGATCTCAGAGTCCTGGGATCGAGCCCCATGTCGGGCTCCGAGCTCAGTGGGGAGTCTGCTTCAGGATTCTCTCTCTCCCTCTCCCTCTCCCTCTGTCCCTCCTCCTGATCTCTCTCTCTCTCAAATAAATAAATCTTTTTTTTTTTTAATGAGGCTGAAATGAAACTGAGTTTTTCTGAGTGGCCCATTTATTAGCCAAGCAAGAAAAGCCACCTCCCTAATGGGTTAATTAAATCGTGACAGAGACAGCTGGAAAAAAAAATGTGTAAGAGAAGATAAACATATTCTGAGACGTTTGGCCTTTTGGTGAGAAGAAGAGTCAAGGACATTGAGAGCAACATCAGTAGTCAATTTCAAAACAAGGCAAGTGACTTTGAGTGGTTTACTTTGTCTCTCAGTGAGTTGACAGTTGTTACTGATACCTCGCAGGTTGTTCATTTTTTGAGATGCCAATGCCAAGCTTGAAGTGACTGAAGAATTAGCCTCGACGGATATCAAACAACTACAGGTGAGAATATTTTCAAAGATCAAGTTCAAAAGAGCAAATGAGGCTCACAGTTGACGCTACTGATCAATAACACACGATAGGTTGAAATAGCTTTCAAAAAGTACCTGCTAATAAAGAAGGCAATTAATAACCACAGACTCTAAATACCTTCTATTTTCACAAGCTTTGTGCATTCGTGAAACGAGGTCTCCTTCTGCTCTACAGATATTTTCGCCAACATCAATGGCCACGCATCGTGGAAGATTCGCTGCTTGATGAATTCTTTCAGCTTTTGTACATTCAGAAATGTTTAAATGTCTCCTTTTTTGAAAGATACTTTCACTGGGTACAGACTTTTTTCCTTTTTAGTCCTTTAAAGCTGTTCCTCCACTGTCTTCAGGCTTGCTGACAAGAAGTTGGCAATCACTCCTACATCTATTCCTCTGTATAGAATGTGTCTTTTTTATTTAGATTTTTTTATGTTTTCTTTTTGCCCCTGATTTTAAGCTGTTTCATTGTTTTCTTCATGTTTCTTGTGCTCAGAGTTTGTGGAGCTTCTTGGATATATGGATTTGGTTTTCATTTGGGATTTCGGGGATCATTATTTCTTCAAATATTTTTCTCCATCCTCCTCTACTTTTCTCCTTTTCACATTCCAATTACACATTTATTACATTGCTTGACTTTGTCCCACAACTTGCTGATTCTTTTTTTTTTCCTATCTGTATTTAATTTTGGATTGTTTCCATTGCGATGTCTTCAAGTTCACCAATCTCTCCTGCATTGTCTCCACATGGTGTATGTTTCATTTGGACCCAGCTGTTCTCTTCTCTAGAAGTTTGACTGTCCCCCTTTAAAATACTCCCCATCTCTCCTTGGCATGACCAATATTTCTTCTAGCTTCCAGAACATATGGAATACAGTTGTGATAACCCTCCCAGCGTCCTTGTCTACTAAATCTGTCATCTCTGGATTGGTTATGATTGATTTTTCACTTCATTATGGGTCATGTTTTCTTGCTTATATGCATTCCAGATAATTTTATTTTTTATTTTTTTAAATTTTTTTAAAGATTTTATTTATTTATTTGACAGAGCGAGACACAGCTAGAGAGGGAACACAAGCAGGGGGAGTGGGAGAGGAAGAAGCAGGCTTCCCGCCGAGCAGGGAGCCCGATGCGGGGCTTAATCCCAGGACCCTGGGATCATGACCCAAGCCGAAGGCAGACACTTGACAACTGAGCCACCCAGGCGCCCCTCCAGATAATTTTTTTAAATCACAGATCACATGTTACAGAAAGATAGTTTGTTATTCTCCATAGTTAATCTCTCAGGGTTTCCTGGTGAATCTACAAGTGAAATCATTTTCTCTGATACCATTCATCAGCCTGGGTAAAGACAGATTATTCTGACCCCCTTGCTGGTTCATAGCTAATCAGTGCCCCCCTCAAAATGTTCAAACAAGATTCACTGTTCCCAGACTATCTGCAGTGTTAATTCCTTTCCCTCTTTTTAAAATTTAAATCCCCCACCCCTCCCCCCCTTTTTTTTGCTTATTTAGGACTCAGTCCATGGTTTTGATATCTACTATACACCAGTAAACAGCATGCTGATGGTTAACTATGTGTCTTTACATTTTTCTTTGACACCAGACACAGAAGAATATGTATTTTAGGGTTTGAAAACAAGGAAAACTATATAAGGTGCTAAAAAAATGTATTATTTTCCCCTAGGGAAGAGGGAAGACAACAGTGGGGCAGGGAGTGAGGAGGGTCTCTGGAATTCTGGCAATGTTCTGTCTCTTCACTTTGTGAAAATTCAATTGTACCATTATTCTGTGTAGTTTTCTGTAAGTCTGTCGTATATCAATTATAATGCTTATTTTTTAAATGATGACTAACATCTGGTAAAAATAACATTGGATTCCTACCCCACATCTTACAGGGTAAATTGCATATCGATTAAGCACTTAATTGTTAAAAAAGAATCAAACCACAAATGTTTGAGGAGAAAATGTGGAGAAATAATTTTTATTTTAAGAGTGTTTCAAGCATGATGTGCAACCCAGAAGCTACAAAAGAAAATATTGATGAATCTGACTACATTGAAATAAAACAATTCTCCGTGGCAAAACTCGCCATAAACAACATCAGAAGACACATAGTGAGCCAGGAAAAAGAGTTACAATTCCCACTACAGGCAGTTGAATTCCTTTAATATGTATATTAAAAATGGCTTATAATCAATAGAAGCTAAGAGCCACAGGCAAATAGAAAAAATGGGGAAGAAAAAGAATATGAACGAACAGTGCAAAAAATAGAAATGTCTTTTAAAATAGGAAAAGAAGGTCAACTTTACTCACAGAGAAGTACAAGTTAAAATTATGCTGAGACACCGCATTTCTACCAAATCGAGGACAATCTGACAGCACTGTGTTGGTGAAGATGTGGAGGACGAGCAGGTGTTTTAATTTATTCCAGACGGGAGCACTGAGTGCTAGAATAAAGATGCAAAGTAACATGTGAATAACTAACAAAATAACTAAGACAATTTAAAATGCACAATCCCGGGGTGCCTGGGTGACTCAGTTAAGCATCTGCCTTTGGCTCAGGTCATGATCCCAGGGTTCTGGGATGGAGCCCCACATTGGGCTCCCTGCTGAGCTGGGAACCTGCTTCTCCCTCTCACTCTGCATCTCCCCTGGCTCGTGCTCCCTCCCTCTCTCTCAAATAAATAAATAAAAAATCTTAAAAAAAGAAAATAAAATGCACAAACCCATTGACCCTAATTACACACATGCCAAATACCATGTAGGTAAGGAAGGATATTTATTTCAGTATTGGTTGTAATGGCCAAAGATCAGAACCCATCTAAATGCCCTTCAACAGGGACTTGTCCAGTAAGTGATGGCGTCTAGCAGCACCTGGGTGGCTCAGTCAGTTAAGTGTCCGACTCTAGGTTTTGGCTTGGGTCATGATCTCAGGGTCCTGGAATTGAGCCCTGTGTCGGATTTCGCGCTCCGCAGAGAGTCTGCTTGAAGATTCTCTCTCTCCCTCTCCCTCTGTCCTCCCATCCTGCCCCACTCGAGCTCTCTCTCTAAAATAAATAAATAAATCTTTTTTTTAAGTAGCAAATAACACACACATGTGATGCTATCCCGTGTATACTTAGAATATCTCTGTAAGGAGAAATGGATCCGCTAAAGGCTGTTGCCTCTGGGTGGGTTTAGAGGCAGGGTTCTTGGGTCAGACTATTCTTTTACACCCTTTGAATTTTGAACCAGATATATTTTTTTTAAGATTTTATTTATTTATTTGACAGAGAGAGACACAGCGAGAGAGGGAACACAAGCAGGGGGAATGGGAGAGGGAGAAGCAGGCTTCCCGCGGAGCAGGGAGCCCGATGCGGGACTTGATCCCAGGACCCTGGGACCATGACCTGAGCCGAAGGCAGACGCTCAACGACTGAGCCACCCAGGCGCCCCGATATTTCATATTTTAAAATGTAAACAAAATTAATGCCTAAAATAGTTAAGAAGACTATGTAGCAAATGGAAAACAGGTGTCATTCAATGTTAAATGGGAACAGCAGGATACGGAATCGTCTGTCTCGAAGTGCTGTGGTCGTCTCTGCAATTGGGCAGTGAGAACTCGAGAAGTCTGTGTTGTTGCATTTTGTTGCTCAGCACTTTGGGGTATTTTCTAGTGATGGTGGTGGTGGTGGAGAAGGTGCCTACCCCCATCCCCTCCACCAATCACCCCATTCTGAGATCCAGGCTGCTGACCACCCCTTAGTTCAAACTTTGGGGAAATGTGGAGTGAGCAGGCATGTTCCCCATCCCAGTTTACCTCCGGCTCCTGCCGGTCCCTCCATCACTGCAGGAAGGTGGTGGCCTCCGTCCCCTTGGCCCAGAAGTTTCCAACTCTCCCAGGACACCCCAGTTCAGATTTCCCAAGTTGTCCTCCCCGCTCGTCCCTCAGCCCCCAGCCTTCTGAGACCGCCGTGCTCCTCAAGCTCCGCAGCTCTGGGCCAAGATCACTTAACAAGACCCTGGGGCTTTAGATGAAGCCAGACCCTTAAGTGGGCCCTGGGAAACCTATTAAGTCACTCTTTGCTTATGGTGAGCGTCCCTGGGAACAGGGGCGGAGATCATGGGAGAAGAGGGGGAACGATGTGGTGCAGCCAGGCTGCCCCCCATTTTCTACCAAGTCCTCCTATAGTCCGCTGCTACTTTATGATTTGTATCCACAGAGGAACTGCTATTTGATCTGGGCTGTGAAGAGTGAGTAGCTTTCCAGGTGGGGAAGGACGCTCTGATGTGGAGAAGGTGTGCGCTGTCAGGGAGAGGTGGGAGACCGGTGGACGTGTGGTGCGGACTGCTGCATGGCTTGTGCGGAAGGCATGACCAGGAGATGGGGGGACTGAGAAGGCCCACAGGGTCTGTGTCGCGATGGCCGGAACTTGCCCTTCCACCCAGGATTCAGGTCACCCACTCAGCCCAGACTGGATCTCTCCCCTCGCAGGCATCACTGGGGGACGCATATTCCCCCGTCCGGGATAGCAGGGTGAGCAAGGCACCCGGCCAGCCAAGATGCTGAGGATTTAATTCAGGCTGCCATTTAGGGTCTGGTGGCCCCAAGTCTGGCTTGAATGAATGAGTTTTCAGATTTTGGTCTTTTTTCTCCAAGGATGCCACGGAAGATCGGGTGTGGGTGCCAAGGACTTAGTGCAAAGCCCCTGCTGGAATTCACCAGCTTTATTTATTTATTTTTTTAAGATTTTATTTATTTGACAGAGAGAGAGAGCGAGAGAGGGAACACAAGCAGGGGGAGCGGGAGAGGGAGAAGCAGGCTTCCCGCTGAGCAGGGAGCCCGACGCAGGGCTCCATCCCAGGACTCTGGGATCATGGCCCAAGCCGAAGGCAGATGCTTCACCAACTGAGCCACCCAGGCGCCCCAGGAATTCACCAGCTTTAAACCCATGTTTTCAGGAGAGAGGAAATCCCACAAGGAGGGGAGTCTCAGGTCCAGAAGCCTGAGGGACATAGGAGATGGTCCTCCGCTATCTCTCTGTCTCTTGTCTGTCTCTCCGTCTCTGTTTCTCTGTCTCTGTCCCTCTCTTCCTTCCTGTCTTTCTCTTTCTCTTTCTCCCTCTCTGTCTCTCTCTGGGTCTCTGTTAGCCCAGAGCCTGATGAACCCCCTGGGGCGGGATGCTCTGCCAAAGGCCGAGTGTCTTCCCTCCCGCTCTGCCCTCAGCAGTTCCCTCTGCCTGTCCCTCGTCGTGTGCCTCGTTCTGTTTCTGCACCTCAATCTGCTTCCTTCTCTCTCCTCCAGCCCCCTTTCCGTTTCCCCCTCGCCTGGGTGGGGAAGGACCCACAGACAAGGCAGACAGAAGAGCACGGACTTTGAAATCAGACTGACCTGGGGACCTCTAGCTTAGGGGAGATGCTCTGTGACTCCCCCAAGTCTCAGCTCCCGCATCTGTAAATTAACGGGAACGGTGACGTGCCTGCCTCACAGAGGACTCACAAAGATCCAATAATGCCGCGCATGGGGCGCGTTTAGAGCTCGCCATCAGGGCTGGGCGCGTGGCAGTGACTGTCACAGGGGAGTCGTTGCGGTGGTTCGGCTCCCCTCCCCCACCCCCCGCACCCCTCGCTCGGCGTTTGGAGGGAATACGGGGCTGTTGCCAACAAAGGGAAGTTGGAGGCGATATCTGTGTCCCTGGGGCAACTTTCCAGGAGGCCTTGGCGGAAGAGCTGCGGGGAGGCTTTGGAGAAGAGGAAGCGAGGCCAGGCACTTGCAGGCTTCAGGGTCTTGGCCTCAGGGCAGAGAGGCCAGGTGACACTGGTCAGCCCCCTGCCTCCGCCTCCCCGGGCCCCGCCCGTCCCTCTCCTCTCTGCCACTCGCTGTCTGATGTCTCCAGAGATCTTCAGCCAGGGCGGAATGTCACCCACACGCGGGGAGCAGGAAGCACAGGACAGGACGGAGCATGTGCTGATACGTTGGCGATCCGTTCCATACGGTTCCTGCACGTAGGCAGGGCTGTGCCAGGCGCTTTCCGGACTTGCTGCCGGCCCGTCATCACGACCGAGGCGGCTGCTGGTGCCTCAGGAGATTCAAACTCGGAGCTGTCTCTGCTGGTCGGTGAAACAGCTGAGACAGAACAGGTGTACGTGAACCCCAAGGCCCCGTTTGTGCCACTGGGCCGTTCTGGCTCCAAGAGACACAAAGGATGGGCTTCTGCTGGGGAGAGAACTATGACATTACATCCCGGGGCACTCCCGGGGCCCCTCACCGTGCCCTGCACACTGCAAATGGACACACACACACGCACACAGTGGCAAGGCTGGAAAGAGCTGTTTTGATAGCTACGCTGGTCTGAGGCTCTCCAAAGATCCGTAAGTGGATGCCAACCGCTAGGCCTAGGTTAACGCCTCCCTTACTGATCCAGTGTTCCAGAGTCACCCGATGCCCTTCCAAGTCCCTCATAGGCTCTTGGAACATCAAGATGTCTTTAAAAAACGGCTTACCTTGGGCAAGCGAGCATAACCACACACACACAACTTTCGGTAGAACTGTACGGTATCAGAACCTGAAGCAACTCTAAAGGTCGTCTGGTCCAAGTCCCCTCGCGGGGGAGGAACCAGACTGATACGTGGTGGCCCGCTCGCCGTCACACAGCAGATGGTGGGGGACGGGGTTCGCGGTTCACGGGCGGTGGCCAGCGGCGTGGGCTCTGTAGAAATGGCCTCGAGGCACCAGCAGCCTCCTGTGCGGAGAGGGAGCACCAGTTGAAGAGGAGGGAGCAGCTGGGGGGGGAGCTGCACAAGCTGCATCCGCACCAGCCTCAGGGCCGTCCACGCGTGCCTACGCGCGGAGCCCGGCAGGCAGCCGTTCGGCGTGGGCAGCTGAGGCTCCTGGGGAGGTGAGCTTGACTGAGGCTCCTGAGCGGTGCAGTTTTTTTTGTTTTGTTTTGTTTTGTTTTAATGTTTTTTTTTTTTAATTTATTCATGAGAGTCAGAGAGAGAGAGAGAGGCAGAGGCAGAGGGAGAAGCAGGCTCCCCGCCTAGCAGGGAGCCCGATGCGGGACTCGATCCCAGGACCCCGGGATCATGACCTGAGCCGAAGGCAGACGCTTAACCATCTGAGCCACCCAGGCGCCCCTGAGCGGTGCAGTTTTAAGGCCTGGGGTATGTGAAGAGAACGACGAGGAGAATATGCCTCTTAGTAGAGTGAATGAAGGGGACGGCGGGACCTCTGACGGCGGGGCGGCCAGCCCAGCAGGACTCTGGTAGTCTGGGGGGGCACTGGCCCTGAAGATGACCGAGAGCATGGATCCCATCTCGGGATGAGACTGACACGTGCTGAGGAGCACTTTCGGGGAGGAACCAACAGAAGGTGGGGACAGCTGTCTGTCGCCAAGGGGTGAGGCCTCTCCAGGACCAGAAACTCAGGGACATACAGGGACACAGACAGGAGGCATACCTTTGGGAGAAATGGGGATTAATCCCCTCGCTTACAATAATTCAGCAAACAACAGACATGACTCAAACCTCCCGTTCCCGGAGCCTGAGTTTAGTGGCGTTGCCATGACAACGGTGGGATGGGAGGATGACACCTGGGAGGCAGGGGTCGTCACCCACACGTAGCGTGTGACGTCAGTCCAGCTCTTCCCTGTAGGGAATGTGGGGACTGCAGGGCGTCCCAGGAAGCCCCCTCCCCCATGTGCAGGGACAGGTCTGCTCAGGACAGGGGAGTCACGCCCTCCACCTGGAGCCCGTGGTGCCAGCATGCAGGAGACAAAGCCGGAAGTCACACTGAAGGGGACTGGGGACATAACCCCAGGGCAAAGAAGGGAGAGTTAAGCCAAGAATTGTCAGCTGACGTTTGGAGGGTCATTCAGGTGAATGGTGCTGGAGGCAGGAGCGCGACTGGTGTCCGCTGTGATTGCTGGTGGGGGGTGGCGGGGGGAGGAAACTGGAGAGGTGAGAGAACAGGGAAGCACTCCCGGAGGTGGGCGGTGCACCTGCCCAGTCGTCCTGTGGGGTGCAGGAGGGGGGCTCCTCCACAGTGACTTCTGACTCTGGAAATGGGCCCGGGGCTAGCTCCATTCACAGAAGGTCGAGGAAGTTTCCTCGAGAAATGACGCCGTAGTTCGGGACAGGTTGCATTGGAAGTGTGGGCGGGGCGTGTGGGTGGCAGTGCTGAGGGTCTTCAGCTCGGAGAAGGGAGTGGGTCTGTGGGGGGCTGGGGCTGAACGTCGCAGCTTGGGCCTCGGGCGTGTCCACCATAACACGGGGCAGGTGCGCGTCTTCCCCGGGACAGAGCCAGAGAGAATGGGCAGGCCCAGGATGACCATGGGGGTGTCCTGAGTCCAGCTGATGGGAGCGGGAAAACATAAATAAGACAACAGCCAGGGCAGGTGAGGACAGGAGGGCGTGTGGTCTATCCGCAGAGAGCCCCGGGATGCGTGAGTGCAGGGGATAGGACGGGCCTCTGCGGACAGGAGACTCCGGTGCTGCTCCAGCCCCTCACCCGGGGCTTTGTCCCAGGAGCGACCATCTCCATACCCCAGAACCAGCCGCTCGGGAAAGAGCCTATCCCTTCAGAAATCTGACCCCTCAGGCCACTGTCCACTCAGGTGTCCATCCCCACCTTCCTCCCTGAAGGCTGGCCCCTCGGGTGCAGGGGCTGTGGGCTCAGAATGCTGGCCAAACCCGGGGGCTGCGTGGACAGGTGTGCAGAGACACCTGGGTGCCTGGAAGAGCATGGGGCATGGAGGCCAGAGGGAGAGCAGGGGGTGGCTCTAGACATCTGAATTCCTGGGGGACACTGGGCTGGGGGCAACGAGGGGCAGAGAGCGCTGGCTTGGGGAGAAAGCCTGGTGTCTCCGGTGGAAGGGGTGTGGGGACCATCCGTGTGTTTTCTGGGAGGGATGTGTCACCGCGACCTTCCTCTCTGGCCAGTGCGCCTGTCCTCCCACAGGTCCTGACATGAGCCCCTGGCCCGAGTCCAACTGGACCACCCCGCAGGAGTTCGTGATCCTGGGGTTCTCCGGGTGGCCCCAGGGGCTGCAGCAGCTGCTTTTCGCCTTCCTCCTGCCACTCTATCTGGCCACGCTGGCTGGAAACCTGCTCATCCTGGGCCTGGCTGTCGTGGACCCCGCCCTGCACACTCCCATGTACTTCTTTCTGGGGGCACTGTCCACTGTGGAGGTGGCCTACACGCTGGTGCTGACCCCGCGCATGCTCGCCGGCTTCCTGCTGCCGCCGGGGGGCCAGGCGGTGGCCCGATCCACCTGCGCTGCCCAGATGGGCCTCTTCGTGGCGCTGGGAGGCTCCGAGTGCCTGCTGCTGGCCGCTATGGCCCTGGACCGCTACCTGGCCATCTGCCGCCCCCTCCACTACCCCCAGCTCATGACCACGGGGCTCTGCTGGTGCCTTCTCGCCTCCTGCTGTGCTGGGGGCTCTATCCTGGCCTTGGGGCTCACCACGGCCATTTTCCAGCTGCCCTTCTGCCAGGGGGGCTCAGTCAACCACGTCTTCTGTGACCTCCCGGCGGTGTTGGTGCTGGCCTGCGGGAACCACCAGCTGCAGGAGCGCGTCCTGCTGGCAGCTTGCCTGTTGCTGCTGGTGCTGCCCCTGGCCCTGATCCTGCTGTCCTACACCAGGGTGCTGGTGGTCATCCTGGGCGCTGGGGGGTGTGCAGGCCGCCGCAAGGCCTTCAACACCATGGCGTCGCACCTCACGGTGGCTGTGCTTCACTACGGCTGCGCCACGGCCATGTACGCCAGGCCCCTGAGTGGCCGCTCCCTCGAGGAGGACAAGCTGGTCTCGCTCATCTACATCAGCCTCACACCGCTGCTCTACCCCACCATCTACACGCTGCGGAATCGGGATGTGCAGCGCGCCCTGCAGCGGGTGGTCAGCGGCAGGATGGCAGGGACCGTCCCCCAGGCTGACGCCAACTAACGGTGTGAGCCAGGTGGTGTCTGTCCTGAAATCGCCCTCACTGAGGGGAACCTCACCATCCAGAGCCATCTGGGGCTCCCCGGGACGGGCTGGACAGAAACCTGAGTACGGCGTACCAGGACTCCAAAATCGGACCTCAGCCTAGTTCTTCGGCGTCTGTGGACATTTCAAGCTGAACAGTTCTCGTTGGTGGCCATGCACTGTGGGATGTTCCGCGGCCCTTGTCTCTGCCCAGTAGATGCCAGTAACACACCACCGCTCCCCCGCAGTTGGGATGACCAAAACTGTCACCTGACATGGCCAAACGTCACCTGAGGGGCAAGGTCAGCCCTGGTGGAGAACAGCTGCGCTGAACTCTGGCCACACGGTATCTGCTGAAGAGAAACGAGTCCTCCTATACAAGAAGTTTACGGCTGCGTTATTGATAACAGACAAAAACTGAAAACGAGCCAAATGTTCATGGACATGGGCTAGACACAGAGATGGGGCGCCTGGGTGGCTCCGTTGGTTGGGCGTCCGACACTTGATCTCGGCTCAGTTCATGCCGAGATCATGAGTTCAAGCCCCACATTGGGCTCCGTACTGGGTGTGGAGCCTGCTTTAAAAAAAGCAGGGGGGGACCTCAGTGACTCCTTCGGTTAAGCATCCCACTCTTGATTTCGGCTCAGGTCACGGTCTCAGGGTCATGAGATCGAGCCCCCACGTCGGGCTGCACACTGGGTGTGGAGTCTGCTTAAGATTCTCTCCCTCCTGCTCTGCCCTTCCCCCACCCCACTCTCTTTCTCTTAAAAAAAAAAAAAAAGAATAGACACCAACAACCTGTGGCATATTCGTGTGCGGGAACTATACACAGCAATGAGGAGGAGAGGTCTTCCTGTTGGCAGACGCAGACACAGACGTAATACTGAGTATGAGAAGCGAGACACCGAATGCCTCCCTCCTCGTAAGGGCAACGACAGGCTCATCTGTGGTGGTTGATACCATAAGAGGGGTCACCTAGGAGAAGGGTCTGTGTGGGCGCGGGCACTGGAGAAGTTCCGTATTCTGATCTGGTTGGGAATGACATGGGTATCCGTGTGTGCAAATCTTCATCCAGATGCTTGCCTTAGATCTGAGCACTTCGCTGTCCCTAAAATAAACCACAGCTGGTTCAACTGTTGCCAAGTAAGGCGGGCCATCGGGATTGCCATGCCCTTGCTTATGCTGCTTTATTTCCCTGGTACTCTCTTCCTCTCGTTCCACCTACGAAAACGCCTTCCTCCTCTCAATGACAATGGCTGCGACTCCAAAACATAATTTCAGCATCTGCTTCGCTTTCCGCTCACCTACCCACGCCCCCCATGCAACTATACGGTGAGCTCTTTAAAGCCAGACCTCAGACCCTGTTCTTCTAGTTCCAGATCCGTGAACTTGGTAGTTCTTAATAAGAATTTGATGGGAGGAACAAACCATAGACGAGCTCCTGGGTTCTCTGGGGGGTTCACATATGGGCTACAGGCCCAGGGCATAGCATAGCTCTGGAGTCCCACCAAGGGCAAGAATCTGTCAGACCGAGTCCTCCTCTGGGGTCTGTTCTCAGTGTCAGAGCGGGCTGACAACCTCAGCTGGCAAATTCTTAGGCCCAACTTACCAATCAATGCAAGGAGCCTCAGAAGCTGCAGGCTTGTAACTTGGCATCCTAACTGCATTCAGAAAACTCAGCAGACCTGATTGTACCAGGGCCCGAGTCCCAGATTGTGTGGGAGGGAACTCTTCCGAAAAACAGCCCCCCGCCCCGTAGAGTCCCATTCAGACACCGGAATTCTGAGGGGCAGAATCAGTGCAGGTGGATCCTGCTCACCTGGCCCCTTGGCGGGGAAATGGCCCACCTACAGGGGCTGCCTCGGAGCCCAGGAAGAAGGGAATATGTGCAGGCCACACGCAGCTTCAAGAATGGGTCACCAGCTGCCTCAGACGACTCGTGACAGGGTCTCCGTCCTTCCAGCCACCCGCCCGCCTGCCCACGCCACCTGCCTTCTCACCTACTGTGTCTCCCTCAGGCCGGTGCTAGGAGGTGAACGGGATGTCCCGATGTGCACAGAAGTTCTGGCTGGAGGCCCTAGATGCGCCACCCCTCCCCGAATCCACCAGGTAGATGGTCTTGTATTTTGAAGGGGCACCCGGTGCTCAGCCGTCTGTGGTTGTGCGTGGGGCTGATTTTGTTCCAGCTGGGCTCTGGAGCTGGGGTTAGGCTCCGGAGGGGCACTCCACGAGCAATCCTGCGACGCAGGCTGCACCCCATTAGAGTGGGAGCCACAACCGAGGAGCCATCTGCATTTGACCAGCTCACAGGCCTCCCTGGGGGGAAGGCAGGGGTGTCTGTGGTTGATTTGGGGTCTGAGCTGTCACCGGTTCATCTCAGGCGGGGGCAGGCGCACCTGCATCTGCGGCAGTAGCCCTGGGTCCCTGGGTCCCCGTGAACGGTTAGGCACGGCAGGCCCCTGGCCACATCTCTGGGGGCGGGCAGCAGGTCAGAGCCGGCCGGCCCTCCTAACCACCCCCGTTGCACAAAGGCTTTGAGAACATGGCGAGTCTTGAGACGCATGAAGTTTCGAGTTTTGGGTTCTTTTTTCATTTATTTATTGAGATATAAGTGACACGTAACATGACATGGATTTCAGGTGTACAACACAACTCTATAGATGCGCATACTGTAAAATGATCGCAGGAAGTATAGTTAACGTCATCTCACATTTGCCACATTGCCCCCCTTGTGATGAGAACTTCAAAGATTGACTCTTAGCAGCTTTCAAACACACGATAGTCTCCAGTGTCAGATTCTCTACCATCCCCCATCTGACCCTACAGACTCTTACGGGAAAGATCTGCAGTGGATGTCCCCCCGTGGCCACTTCCCTCTCCGGGGTGTCCCAGTTGGCCTCCCCAGGATAGGAGTGACTTGCAGCAATGTGACAGTGACAGGCGGACCCCCAGGCCCCCAGGGCTGACGCGTCGGCACTCTGCAGGCTGACCAGCCCAGGGCCACGTCTGTGGGCTTTGACTTTAGCAATGAGGTTGCTAACTTGCTCAGGCCTCGTAGGTGGCACTTGGACCACTGACATCAGGCTACTAGATCCCGTGCGACCATGTGCCAAGGGTGGGACCCGCAATATCCCACGGGGTCAAGGGACAAGGTGTACAGCAACGGAGGGAGCGCGGGCCCCGCCGCATCTGCCTTTGCAGGGAGCTGTGCCTCCCCTGAGCGCGAGGGCCCCTATGGCGCCAGGCGGGACTGGGAGTCCCAGGGCCACCTGTGAGCACAGCTCGCAGGGAAGGAGTCTCTCTGGCCTGTAAGGGCACGTGGGGCCCGGCAGGGTCACCACTCCTGTCCCGGCCGTTACCCCATGCAGCAGGTCCTCAGAGCCTCGGCCGGGCGGGTGCTCGGAGTGGGGAAGCTCGCTCGAAGTCCAACACTTGCTGGGGGAACTCGCCCTCCGCGGGGCGTTAACAGGTGGAAGACAGACCCGCAGGATCTCAAAGCAGCCCCCGTGGCCATCCTCCCAGGTCCAGGAGGACTCTGGTTGCTTCTTTCCCAGCTCACACTTCGGGATGGAAAGGAGCAGCACTCTGCATGATCAGTAGCCACAGAGCAAAGCCAGCACCCGCCGAGGCCAGCGAGCATGGGGCCCCCAGATGGCACAGCTCGCCTGTTCCTATGGCCGTTATGACGTTAAACTAACACTTGTTAAGGTGGTCAGCGGGTTCGACAGCAGGCCACAGGAGAAATGGAAACAGAGACGTTTATTATTCACAGGGCCCCGGGGGGGAGGAGTACACAGCAGGCCTGGAGGGGCCACACGGGATGTCAAGGCAGAAAGCAGACAGAAAGAGACTGGACCTGGGGCACGTGACTTTATCAGGGTCTGTAGGCTAGGACCATGCTGGTCAATGCAAACCAGAAAAAAGCAGGTTTAGGTAAGCGCCATGGGGGTCTTGGCTAAGGAGCGTCAGGCGCTGGCGAGCAGGGGAGTCTGCAACTCGCAAGATGTGGGAGAAGCCACGTGGGGACCCCACATCTGCTGGCGGCTTCACGGCTGCAATCGGGGGGCCAGTGTCAGGGTCGGGTCCCCACAGACCGCTCGGCCAGACAACGCGGGGGCGGAGCAGCTTAGCCAGCTCTCGACAGGTGTGTATCTAAGATGCGAATTTACCGTTTATCCATCTGGGCATACGCTGTGCTGCCTGCATCTGTGAGCTCACGTCTTGTCAAATCCGAGCAGGGTTTTCTTTGAATATGTACTTGTCTTCCTCTAGTCTGCCTTTTAGGAACTCCTGCTTGCTCTTCTCGTTTTAATCTAGATGCTTCTCTGTAGACGGACTCCTAGGAATCTGCTTTGCTCTACTCTGTTCATTTTCTCTGCAGCTGAGTATCGCCTACCGCTGGGCTTTACGCTCAGCATTTTGATGTTCACGTTGCAATGCCTATATTTCTCTGTGTTCCCCTTTCCAAAGAGACCAGTTATCTGGCTTTGTGCCTTGCTTTCATGTGGTTTTAAGTTTTTGCTTTTAATCATTTGTAGAGGTAGTTATTTTTATAGAATTTTGTGTGTTTCCACGACCCTAAAATCCTGGATGTTATTTTGCTCAAGTGTCTGTTGACTCTCTCGCTGTGGATTGGTCCTTCGTGTTGTGTAGTTTGGGATTATGAAGTCATGTTGGGTTTGTATGTCAGAAGCCTGACAAATGTGGGTTGAGGGTGTCTCCCTCCAAAATGTATTTTGTTTGCTTCTGTCATTTGTTTCAAAGACAGGGAAAATTTCTATACGGACTGGTTAGTTTTAAAACTGGGACAGGAATAGGGGAAATTCCAAATTCTGACTCACACGGGATGCTGGCTAGGGCTCATGAATTATTGGGGGTGAATTTTTCCCCATCAGAGCCCAAAGGAGAGACAGACAAGCTTTCTGCGTGAGATTTTTTGCTAGTCCACCCCCTTTCCCTGTACGTACAGACCTCTGAAATTTCTGAATTTGTAAGTTACTTCCGTACCCACTCTCTGCCTTGTGTGCCCCAAGGCCTCGCCTCGTGTCCTCCTTTGGTCTCGAACACCCAAGCTTCGGGGTAAACCTAGTCAAACCCACCGGGCAGCTACAGCTTCGGCCCTCCAACTGCATCTCTGGCTCTCCGTTCAGCTTACCTCGCTGGCACCTGGAGACTCCACTGGTTTTCTTGCCAGCTGAACTATGCATTTAAAAGAATGTTATCTATTACTGGTCACCATTTCTGGTCGTTTACAGTGGAACGGCTTTCACCTCAGGTGGTCCGCCATTCTGCCATAAAAGGGAGTTCTAACCTTACACAATATGAAACCTAATTATGAGCCAGTTGGTGGAGAGATCCTCAGGAGATGTCATGAAATCGCTGGTTTTCAGATCCAGCAAGTAAACAAAAAATGGAATGGGATGTTGGTATGATGTCTGGAGTCCTGGTTTAATAATAAGCTCTTATTGTTCTGGGTATAGTGTACATCAGAGACAAAAAGGCATAATTTCACGTGAGACATCCTGATAGAGGTCGTTCTGTATATTCCAGTGTGCATGCCTAACAAGCTCACACTTATGTTCAATTACCAACATGGCTTAAAAATAAATCAGATTCTTTCTAGGCAGCATCCTCAGGAACATAACCCCTATAAGCTCCCTGGGATTGCTCTGATGTTTATTAGATCTGTTGTCTTAAAGATTTAATTTATTCACAGACTTCAAAGCTCCATAGCCACAGTTAATGCAGACAGATAGACTTTATAATGAGGCATAGCCTATAAAAATAGATCACTCTAGAGCATCATTAGCCTCCTGTCATGGTTTTAAGAGACAGGCTCTTCCTAATTCTCCAGACTGGTCAAATTTCACCTCGGAATGCATCCCTTGCACACCCATGGCACTGGACTTCCTGCTGAAGGGTTGTCCACACTCACAACATCCAGAGGTGTGACATTCGCGGATGTGCCGTGACTCGGGCCGAAGCCCAGCTCTCCTTTTACCCATACAGCTTCTCCCGGGTGTGGATTCTGTGGTGGCGGATGAGGTTGGCCTTCTGGGAGAAGGTCTTCCCACACTCAGAGCACTCGTAGGGCTTCTTGCCCATGTGAGTTCGCTTGTGTATGATGAGGCAGGAGTTCTGCGAGAAGGCTTTCCCACACTCGCTGCACTTGTACGGCTTCTCGCCCGTGTGAGTCCTCTGGTGCAGGATGAGGTGCGACTTCTGGAAGAAGGCTTTCCCACACTCACCGCAGCCGTAGGGCTTCTCCCCAGTGTGGATGCGGTGGTGGATGATGAGGCACGACTTGCGCGAGAAAGACTTCCCACACTCTTTGCAGCCGTAGGGCTTCTCCCCCGTGTGAGACCGGTGGTGCTCGATGAGGCGGGACTTGTGGGAGAACATCTTCTCGCACTCGGAGCACTTGTAGGGCTTCCCTCCGGCAAGAGCTGCAGCGGGCACCGACAGGCTCGTCTTCTGGGATGGCGTCATCCTGCCGCGGCCATCTCCCCCGGGTTTCTCTCTGGGGTGACCTCCCCGGCTAACCCTGCAGCCGAGCCCCTGTGCCCCGTGCGCGGAGGCCTGCTTGCCGCCGTGCACCCCCAGGTGTGTGCTGAGTTCCGATTCGCAGGAGAAGCCTTTCCCACACTGCAGGCACCTGTGGGCTCTCTCAGCGCCACCAGCTCCCCGGTGGGCACTCAGGGCCTGGTTCTGGTGGAGGGCTTTCCTGCAGCGGTCACACTCACGCAGCCGCTTTCCGGAAGGGGGGGTTTCAAGCTTGGAGTAGAGAAACAAGTTCCCCTGTCCGTCACACTCAAATCTCCTTCTCGCAAGGTAGGCATTGGGGCTAACATCCACGTTGCACGGCAGACTCATTCCACACGAGTCACATGTATGTACTTGCTGTTTTGAAGGAGCAAGGTTTGTGTCCTGACAGACTGTCTTTTCAATTGTTTTACACTCGTGGCGCCCTTTCTTGGTTGGTTCTTGCTTGTCTAGGAATGCAACGTGCCTCAGAAGTTTGTCTTGGTATTCCTGTTGTGTACCTACTGGGCGGTCAACTTGCAAAATTTCTTCTAGGGGAAAAAAAAAAATGACACAAACTTATTAATCTTTCCAGGATCACGTCACAGAACTAAATGATTTCAGAAACACTCAGGAGGAAGATTAACTTTGTGGTTTCAGACCTCATTGCTGAGAATCAATCATCACAATCATAAGCCTAATACAAATACGTCCTAGTCCCTTAGCTTTTTTTTTTTTTTTTTTAATTTACTTATTTATTTTAGAGAGCAAGTAAGCATGAGTGGGAGAGCCAGAGGGAGAGAGAATCCCAAGCAGACTCCACACCGAGCACGGAGCCCATCACAGGGCTTGATCTCACAACCCAAGCTGAAATCAAGAGTTGGATGCCCAACCAACTGAGCCACCCAGGCGCCCCATCCCTTGGCATTTGAAAGGAAAAAATGGGATACTAGAAAGAGGGATAAAACATGGACAATAAATATAAGTAGCTTTGCTATTAACGAGTATGACACAGTCAAATGAGAAGAAGGTGAAGACACACAAGTAAAAGGGAGTGAGAGAAAAACTGGAAAGATAGTGGGCATGTTGCTGTCCACGTCACTGTGGTAAACACACTGAGATTCTTAAATGTCAGATTCGGCATCCCGTGCTTGGATCCTCATTTGCTTTTAGCTTCTTTTACATTTTAAACCACAAACTATACCTGTGTTTCACCTCTCACACCCACAACCAAAGCAGCCAAGGAGCTCCTCGGTTTAGAAATGTTGAAGTTCCTTGAGTCCCATAGCTGAATTCCTAAGGGACAAAATCAAGCCTATTGATCTTCCGCCCTGCCTACACCAGGGTGTTCTGGGTTGGGACCCAGCTAGGGGGTGTTTTTAAAGCTCTCCAAGTGATTCTGGTGTGCACCCCTGATTAGTAACAACGTCCCTGAAACAAATGCTTAATAAATGACCCTGGAAGGATAAAAGGTCCTGGAAGGAAGAGGGAGTTAGTCAGTGTCCACGATGTGTGTCCCACAGAATAAGGACAAATAAGATAAATGCTCTTCTCCCCATGGGATTATACTGGGATTATACTTCTTATTCCTAAGAAAGGAGTTTCATTTTTGACCTATTAAGCCAAATGGGGCCATATTACATGTTTTGAAAGAAGAGGCATTTAAAGTCACATAAAAGGGAGAAATTAAGTTTTTGAGGCATTTCACAGTAAAAGACAAGACAACAAAAATAAAAATGAGGGGCACAAAATAAGTTATTTTAAAATAGGGGCAGGGGCGCCTGGGTGGCTCAGTCATTAAGCATCTGCCTTCGGCTCAGGTCATGATCCCAGCATCCTAGGATCGAGCCCCGCATTGGGCTCCCTGCTCAGCAGGAAGCCTGCTTCTCCCTCTCCCACTCCCCCTGCTTATGTTCCCTCTCTCTGTCAAATAAATAAAATCTTTAAAAAAATAAATAAAAAAAATAAAATAAAATAGGGGCAATCTACAAATCCCTGAAAACATGGGAAAGTCTGTTTCATAACCATGGGAGAAATCAGACTGAAGATTCTAGAGAAAAACTGAACAAGCAAGGTCTCAGATGGGGACAGTCGAGTCAAATAAAAGAATAAATAAAAATAGGTCTTTCTCTAAAACCCAGGGAAAGGAGAGTGATCATGTAGTGATGTGTGATGTGTGTAGGTAGCAAGAGTCATTTGGGGCAACTCAAGGTCTCAGGCCAAACGTCCACAGCTGGGTGCAAAGATCCAAGGCCTGAAACAAAAACCCACCTGAAATTCTGCTCTGTGACCAACTGGATGTCCACTGCCTCCCCCCCCCGCCCTGCCGCCCGGGGTCCCCCCGGCTGCAAGCTGCTCCTTTCTCACCTGGAAAGCTCCATCTGAGGATTTCTTCCTCCTCCATCCATGGTTCTTGCCCTTGCTCCAACCTGGAGATCACAGCTGGTTTGGTAACTTGACACCCTGTTGATGAGAAATATCCCTGGTTATGAGGATTTATGCCGAGCCACTTGGGCCATCTAAGGAAGCAGAAGGTTCGGGTGGCTCAACGAACATTTACATCTCGGCTGAAGAATGGGTATCTCACTTGGGAGATAAATTCACAAATAATTTGGGTGAGATGAGAGCCAGACTTGTTGACAACTGAAACCCAAGGCCAAACATGCTTAGTCCTTGAGAGGTTTTGCATAACAGAAAAGAAAGGAGCTCAGACAGAATCGGGAAACACGGGAAGCTCTCCTCACCCACTGAGACCAGGTGGCTGTAGTTCTCCAGCATCACGTCCCGGTACAGCATCCTCTGTGCGGGGTCCAGCTGCTGCCATTCCTTCCGGGTGAAGCCCACGGCCACGTCTCTGAATGACAGTGACCCCTGGAACAACATGTTCCTGATTAATCTGGAATGTTCGGCACAGAGTACCATGGCAAAGGTGTAGAGGTGGTGGATCTTACCACCTTCGATGTCAGGTTTCCCCATGTTAAGTGATTTAGGAAGCTTAGCATGCCCCTAACTCTGTACTACATTTTATGGAAGAGAAGAAAAAGATTATTAGAATAGATCTCACTTCTGGATCTCTATTCATCCATTCATTCATTCAGTGCATGAACATCTATAGAAGATTTGGTAGGTTAATGGCATTCCACCTGGTGCTTGGGGTTGAAAGCTGAGTGCAACATTATTCCTGCTCTAAAGGCATTTGGAGTCTGGTGGAGCGAGATAAACATAAGACTTCCATATGGTATGATTACACCAGAGGCTATGACGGAAGTATATTAAGGACAGAACAGACACAAAGACAGCAGTCAAATTCAATGTCCTGATGTCAAGTTAAGCTTCACTGGAGGCTGCCTTTGAGCAGAATTGTGAAAGATCAACGGCATGTCCTGATGTCTGAAGGATATTTTCTATCAAGAGGCATGGCATGAGCAAAGGCAAGGAGTCACAGAAAAAAATCTGGTAGGAATTGCAAATACTTGGGAATGACAATGTAGAATATAATGTGTGTGTATGTGTGTGAGAGAGTGAGAGAGAATAGAGAGAGCGTGCAGATCACAAGACAAAGGGTTTTTCTCCTATAAGGCAATGGGGACTCCCATCACAGTATTTAAGGAGGGGAGCTACAAGAGATGATGAGATGTAGAAAAAGGTAGGGAATCACTGGGAGAGTAAGTAAATAAAATTGGGACACAATTATAATCAATGACATGAGATATGGTCAAAATTAAGGTAGCAACAAGAGGAAAACAGAGAAAGGATTCCACAAATGCAGAATAGGGCTTGGCTCTCTTTCCCCTCCTCCTTCATCTTCTCTCTCTCTGTATGAATTAAGGACCAAAACAAATTAATTTATATTGAATGTAGTAATACTGTAACAGTGTGTAAATCATTTTTAACACAAGTATGGAAGTTAAAAGGCAAAAACGTAAAAATAACTATAATCAGATTAATGGAAACAATATAAAAGTAAAATCTGACCTAAATAACAAAGTATGAATGTGTGAGGAAGTAAAGTGTAGAGTTGCCATATGTGATTGAAGTTATCAGGCTAAAAGAGACGGCTAAAACTATAAAATATTTAGTGCAAGCCTCATGGTAACCACACCAAAAAAATCTATAATAGATACACAAAAATAAAGAGGAGAGAATCAAAACATATCACTACAAGAAATCCTCAAACCACAATAAAGACAAGAGAGGAAGAGCAGAAGAAAGAAACTACAGAACAGAAAACGATGAACAAAGTGGCAATAGTAAGCCTTTACCTACTGGCAATTATTTATTTTTTTATTTTTTTACGATTTTATTTATTTGTGAGAGAGAAAATGAGAGACAGCACGAGAGGGAGGAGGGTCAGAGGGAGAAGCAGACTCCCCGCTGAGCAGGGAGCCCGACGCGGGACTCGATCCTGGGACTCCAGGATCATGACCTGAGCCGAAGGCAGTAGCTTAACCAACTGAGCCACCCAGGCGCCCTGGCAATTACTTTAAACGTAAATAAACTCAACTCTGAAATTAAAACACAGAGTGGCTGAAAGGGTAAAAAAAAACAAGACCCAATTATATGCTATCCACAAGAGACTCACTTTAGACTTCAGGACACATATTGGGTAAAAGTGAAGGGGTGAAGAAAGACATTCCATGCCATGCAAAGGTAATCGAAAGAGAGCTGGTCTGGCTATACTTGCATCAGACAAAATAGCCTTTAAGTCAAGTACTGTCACAAGAGACAAAGAAAGTCCTTTTATAGTTAAGAAAGGGTCCATTCAACAGGAAGATATAACATTTTTAAATACATATGCACCCAACATCAAAGGCCATAAACATATAAAGCAAACATTGACAAATCACAAGGGAGAAACAGAAAATATTACAATACTAATAAGAGACTTAAATAGCCCACTCTCAATAATGGATAGATTGTCTAGACAGAACATCAACAAGAAAACAGCAGAAATGAGCAACATGACAGACCAAATGGTCTTAAAAGATATTTATGGAACCTTCTACCCAAAGGCAGCAGAATACTCACTCTTGTCAAGAGCACACAGAATGTTCTCCAGGAGGGATCATAAGCTAGGTCACAAAACAAGTCTTAACAAACTTAAGAAGACTAAAGTCATTCCAAGTATCTTTTCTAATCACAATGAAATGAAACTAGAAATCAATAATAGAAAGGGGAAAACTCAAAAATATTGGAAATTAATATATTCTTAGACATCATCGGGTCACAGTAGAAATCAAAAAGCAAATTATAAAATATTATCTTAAGACAGATGAAAACACAAGAGACCAAAACTTAAGGGATACAGCAAAAGCAGTACTAAGAGGGAATTTTGTAGAAATGAACACCTACATTAAAAAAGAAAAAAAACCTCAAATAAACAATCTAACTTTGCACCTCTAGAAAAAGAACAAACTAAGCCCCAAATTGGCAGAAGGAAATAATAAAGATTAGAGCAGAAATAAATGAAATAGAGAATAGAAAAATAATAGAAAAAAATAAAACTAAGAGTTGGTTTTTTGAAATGATAAAATTGACAAACCCTTAGCTAGACTAAGAGAAAAAAAAAGAAGACTGGAATAAATAAAATCAGATGTGAAAGAGCAGACATTACAGTTGATGCCACAGAAATAAAAAAGAACTATGATATACAATTCAATGCCAACTAATTGGACAACCTAGAAAAAATAAACACAATTCTAAAAAAAAAAAATACAACCACCAATACTGAATCAAGAAGATACAGAAAGCCTGAGCACAAAAAAAAAAAAAAAAAAAAAAAGAAAGCCTGAGCACACCAGTAACACATAAAAAGAATGAAGAAGTAACCAAAAAACTCTTAACAGAAAAGCCCAGGACCGGGGCGCCTGGGTGGCTCAGTCGTTGGGCGTCTGCCTTCGGCTCGGGTCATGATCCCAGGGTCCTGGGATCGAGTCCCACATCGGGTTCCCTCCTCAGCGGGGAGCCTGCTCTCCCTCTCCCACTCCCAGGGCTTGTGTTCCTGCTCTTGCTATCTCTGTCTCTGTCAATTAAATAAATAAAATCTTAAAAAAAAAAAAAAAGAAAAGCCCAGGACCTTCATGAGTGAATTCTACCAAAAATTTAAATAATACCAATCCTTCTTAAATTCTTCCCAAAAAACAGAAAAAGAGGGAACACTTCCAAATTCACTCAACGAGGCCAGCATCACTCTGATACCAAAACTAAAGACATCACACAAAAGAAGACTATAGGCCAATAACCCTGATAAACATAGATGCAAAACCCCTCAACAATATATTAGCACATCAAATTCAACAGCACAGTAAAAGGATCAGACACCATGACCAAGTAGGATTTATCCCTGGGATGCAAGGATGGTTCAACATATGAAAATCCATGTGAGACACCACATTGACAGAATAAAGGATAAAGATCACAAAATCAGCTTAATAGCTGCATAAAAAGCATTTTGCAAACCTCAACACCCTTTCACGATTAAAAGCTCTTAGCAAAAACAGAACTTATCTCAACACGATAAAGGCCATTTATGAAAAGCCCAGAGCTAACATCATACTCTGTGGTGGAAGCTTTCCCTCTAAGATCTGGAACAAGGCAACGGTGCCTGTTCTTGCCTCTCCTATTCAACACGGTACTAGAAGTCCAGCCAGAGCAATCCGGCAAGAGAGAGAAATAAAAGGCATCCAAATCAGGAAGGAAGAAGTAAATGTACCTGTGCTCGAAGATGATGTGATCTTACTGAATGTGGGTCTCAAAGAGGTATCTGTGTTCTCATGGCCCTTGCGGCAGCATTCACGGTAACTTAGAGATGGAAACCACCTAAGTGTCCATCAGTGGATGAACAGATGATGTGGTGTATACATACTATGGAATACTGGCCACGAGAGAGAAGGAAAGCCCTTCATTTTGGACAACACGGATGAACCTGGAGGACATTATGCTGAATGAAATAAATCAGACACAGGAGGACAGATACTGCATGGCCTCACTTCTATGAGGACTCTAAAATGGCCAAACTCCTAGAACTAGAGAGTAGCATGGTGGGTACCAGGGGCTGGGAGGGGCAGGGAAATGGGAAGGTGTTGGTTAGGGGTTCAATGTTTGCTATGGAAGATGGGGACGTTCTGAAGATCTGCTGTACAGCATAGTG
This sequence comes from Mirounga angustirostris, assembly GCF_029215605.1. Taxonomy (NCBI): domain Eukaryota; kingdom Metazoa; phylum Chordata; class Mammalia; order Carnivora; family Phocidae; genus Mirounga; species Mirounga angustirostris. The sequence goes on from NW_026991713.1 coordinate 176,038,406, forward strand.
TCTATAGTTAACCACCCTGCATTGTATACTTAGAAATTTGCTAAGAGGGCATATCTTATGTTAAATGCTCCTGCCACAAAAAGAAAAAAATACATACATTTAAAAAGGGGGCTGGAGGAAACTTTTGCAGGTGATGGATTCAAGTCTGTGGTGATGGTTTCATGGATGTACACTTATCTCTAAACTCATCCAGCTGTGCCCCGTTTGCATGTCAATAATACCTCAATAGAGTGGTTTAAAAAACAGAATTTTCTAGTCACCTTTTAAGTAAAAAAGGAAATGAATTAATTTTAATAAGAACTTTTAGTCTAATATATCCAGAGTATTATCATTTCAATATAGAATTATTTTAAAATTACTGATATACTTTTCATTCTTTTTCACACCATATATTTGAAACCTGGTGGGTGTTTTCCACTTTACAGTACATCTCAATTCAGACACTACATTTCCAATTTCACTTTCATGAAATGTCCTATAAAAACAATAAACTTGTCTTTGATGGGGAAGTATTTTACTCTGATTCCGTTTTAAACTTTAAGTGGAGGGGCGCCTGGGTGGCACAGTCAACACAGTTGAGCGTCCAACTCTTAGGTTTCAGCTCAGGTCTCATCTCAGGGTCATGGATTCAAGTCCCATGTCGGGCTCCATGCTCCACACTCAGCGTGGAGTCTGCTTGGGTTTCTCTCTTCCACTCTCTCGGATAAATAAATCTTTAAAAAATAATAATAAAATTTAAGTGGAAATGAAAAACTCAGGTCCCCTGCACCACTAGCCACTCTTCAGGTGCTCAGTATCCACCTGGGGCTGCCGGCTGCCATATTCGACGGCAGAGCACTGCTGGGTTCCTCTGCTGGGGCTATGTGTAGGGCAGATAAAAGTACAGTGCAGTTCAATCACTCAGGGTGACTGAACAGGCACTTCTAGGCCTGCCTGTCTGTCCACATTCACATCCCAACTCCATCGCCTGATAGACGTGAGATTCCAGGCAACTTGCTTAGTATCTCCAGCCTCTGTCTGTCCATCTGTAAAGCAGGAGGAGGGGCTAAGAATACCTATCTCACAGGTTCATTCGTGAAATAACGTATGGAAAACGCAGAGACCGGCACATAAGCGCTCAACAGGTGGAGCTTTGTAACTTTTATTGCCAGCGTTTCTGCTGCGGGTAGCCCTGAGGAGCAGGTCACAGTGAGGCTTAGTTTCCTGCACAATAACGGCTTCCCCAAAAGGCACAGATGAAACCTCCAGCCCGAGTACGGGTCCGACAGCCTAGAGATGCAGGCAGCTCTCTCCTCTGGGAAGGCCGTGGAGCTGCCACCTCGTTTCCAACCCTCTCATACTGGCCCTATGCCCAGATGGTCCCGGCTTTTTTAGGCACAGACACTCTCATTAAGATAGGTCTCCAAGCCAGAAACCAAGATCCTGAGAACATTTTTCTTCCTGGAGTGAACAGCTGTAACATCTATCCATGAGGCCTCGGCTTCCTCCTCGGCAAGCAGGCTCCCTCCAGCACCCCAAGCCCAGACCCTGCCTCTCCGCCCTAGACGTGCACTAAGCTGGGCTAATCTGAATCTCTCCCAAAGACCGTGCAAACGGGCTCTACGAGAGGGGACTTGGTCCCTATCTCTGGCAGGACTCGTAAGTGTGGGGTTGTGGGCCACGCCTACTTCTGGCCACATGGATGACGTCAGTATGAGAGAAGGAAGTTACGGACGCAGAGGCAAGGGACTAGAAAGACTCCGGGCTGTTTCTGAGTCCCAGCGGCATACCTGCTCCTCCCACGGTCTGGGTACTGCCTAGATTTGGGGTTCACCCTCAACTAGTTCTAGCTGGGTTTCTGGCTCTTGAAATGTGGATTCTGGCCGGCACACTTCCCGTTCATGAGTTCCTGGGCCCGGGGTAAAGAGAGGGGCCCGTCACAACTAGTTTGAGAATGAAGACAGGCTGGGAGCAGACGACATCACTGAAATCTGAAGATCACAGTGGCCCCGTAAGAAAGGGGGCCAAGGGCAGATGCCAAAGACTGAAACTGAGCTGTTCGCTCTCCATCTGTGTCAAAACACTACTATGAAAAAGAACTGGCAGAACATGCTACTCGTTCCTTCCTCTGCACAACGCAGTGTTTCCTCTAGGTCAGTCTGACATCACAAGGCTGTTTACATAGAACCGCGGACTCTGATTCCTTAAGCAACCGCGATCACAGATTTCCGCACTGATGTAAGACGCACTGTTTATATGGAAAGAAAAGTCACAGGAGATTTGCCGGTGCGTCTGCCGCGGCATTGTCATTACTGAGGACCCCGCCTGCGAACCTCACATGCCAAGTCCCGTCACGTAAACTCAATACCAAAACCAGCTTTATTTCCTCTGAGAAGTGGACATGCTAGTCCCAACCAGACAACACCAGTCATACATTGGATGGAACCTGTCTTTGGAAAGGGCCGGCAATGTCAGACCCAAGTTTACAGAGCAGCTCCTAACTACACCCGCCCGGCCCTTCGCATGGCCTCCTCCTTCTACTCACTTCCCGTCTTCAGTGCTCCTGGGTCCTGTGTGCATTGTTTTTACTGGATGCATTCTTAGAAGCATCCCCGAAACCCCCTGGTAAAGCAGAGTGCAGTACAAAGAAATGCCACGGGGCGCCTGGGGGGCGCAGTCGGTTCAGTATCTGACTCTTGATTTCGGCTCAGGTCGTGATCTCGGGGGTCGTGAGATCGAGCCCCACGTGGGGCTCCCCACTCAGCAGGGAGTTTGTTTCTCCCTCTCCCTCTCCCTCTGCCCCTCCTCCTGCTCGTGCTCTCTATCAAATAAATATATCTAAAAAAATAAATAAAAGAAGTGCCGTACTCACCTGGCACATGGTCCTTCTCTGATGGGCCGGGAAAAGCAGACACCTGTGGAAGCAGAGACGGGGTGGGGAGAGGAGAGGACGTGAGAGACCAAGCTCGCCCCCAGCCTCTGAATCATCTGCCACCACCCCCGCCTCCAGGCACAGGGGGAGGACAGGCTTCCCCCAAGGACCCCGCCATCACACAACGACCTCGCCTTGGCGTGTGATGGGGACCCAACCGTGTGAGGGTTCAATCTGGATTTTTCTTTTCTACTTAATCCACATACGTATCTGTGTCTCACTCATCAGTGTGCAATTTACTAAACCCTCCCCTCATTCCCCAGAAATTTAATAGAAATTTATTCTGAAGAAACAGTCATGAGTTTAGGCAAAGAGTTAGCCGCCAAGATATTTATTACATTTTGTTAAAACTCTGAAATAAAACAGAAAATAACTAAATATCCAATGAAGGAGGATGAGTTAAATAAACACACGACCTCCAAAGGGAAACGAACCGTTACGCAGCTAATGAAAATAAAATCATGGAAAACTATTTTAGTGATAACATACTCATCACTGAAAAAAGGTGGGTGAAAACGATTTGATCCCACACACACAGATGCACGCACACACACTCACGCAGAACAATCTCTGAAGTGATGTAAGACAAAAAGCTAGTAGCAGTTAGCTCTGGGCAGTTGGGTCACGACCATTTTCTAAAATACTCTTTGTCCTTAGATGAATTTCCTAACTTTTTCTATGACAAACAGGCACTTCGTATATAAATGTTATTTTTTAAACATCTGTTGTCTACTGAGCTTCTAACCCAAAGCTTGTCACCAGTCCTGCCCCCGGCAGACATTGAGGACGACTCCCAGGAAAATATAGAAATGGGTTCCTTAAGTCAGAGTCCGTTAAATGGAGTTCGGCCACGGCAGGCGGGGGGCGACAAGGCGGGGCCCTGCGGCCCATCGGGGGCCGGCCGGGTTCTCTGTGCTCCTCCTCCCGGGGCTGTGGTCTGTCCACAGTCACTGTTAGTAACAGCCACCCTGGCTGATCTGTGCTGACCTCTGCCCGGGAAGCAGGCCCGGTCTGGCTCTGCCACTTACCAAATATGGGACAAGATCTGATGGCTTCTCCTGAGCCCTCCTCCTCCTTTCCTCATTTTGCCAGGAACAGGAACACGAAGGTTCAGGAGCAAATTTACTGTGGCTGGAAGCATCAACTGGACCCCACACCTATCTCTCTCCTGAACACACACGAGGTTGGTCTTAGGTATGTTCCTACTCAGGACAGAGACACACGGGAGTTGGGTCCAAGAAGTCTGCAGAGACACTAAAACTCTAGAATTACAGTAACTCCATAAAGAATTCTGAGGGTGTTTTTGTTTTTAATTGGAGACTACCTAAGTGCTTAAAAATAAGAGATTAGTTAATCAATTTTGATACAATTAAAGCATGCCATGCTATGAATCAATTTAAACTACCACACAAGAAATTATCGGACATGGAAATCTCTTCTGGCCATACCAGTAAGTGGGGAAAAGGAAAAAAAGGAGGATACGTAATCCATAAGCACATGATTCACAGATGGGTATCAGGTAGATGGATGGGATGTTCCTAGGTGCCTGGAGTTCTAGCTAAATTCCCAAACACCCCAAATTCTCCGGGGGAGCTGCTAGACCCAACCTAACAGACGCCTCCCTTTGGAGAGGGAACGGCAGAAGGAGAGGTGTCTACTGAAGGTGTATGTGGGGTTCTGCTTCCCTCCCATGCCAAGAGGGGTGGTTACAAGAGAACCAGAGGGAGCCTGCAAAAAGTTGGGGGGATAACCTCGCCCCCCGCAGGCTGGCTGTGTGCCCAGCTGCAGAAATTCTCGGGCACGCGGGGGTTCAGCAGACGGGGCGCGGGTGCTCCAGGGAAAGCTGTGTGCACGCGGGAGCCCCAGCAGCCGAGGACCTCAGAAGTTAGAGGCCGGCAAAGGCCACCATGGTGGCCAGGTGAGGAGAGGGGGCAGGAACGGGAGCCCCCTGCACAGCCTGCGTGTGCTGGAACCAGGATGCGCGAGTTCCCGGCGGCACGTGGAGGGCGGGAAGGTAAGTGGGCATGAACTCTACAGCAAGGACACGGAGAAGCGGGATCACTGAACCAGGAGCTGGGCGCGGGCACCGAGGTCTGCCAGAGAGCCCCTGCCCATGTCACAGGCTCTGCACCCCGAAAGGCCACCAGGTGGCCTCCAGCGTGACGGAGGGCGGCCAGCTAGGCAGGTCAAACTACCAAAAGCACCAAGCAAGGAGGCGTCTGCGCTACTTTGCCCTCCTCCCGCCCTGCCCCTGATGGAGAAAGAAGCTGTCCGACGAGGAGAAGGAGGGGTGAAGGAGGAGCAGAGACAGAAGAGATCACCCGCCCTCCATCTGGGGATGAAGACCTGCAGCCCTGCAGCGGGGAGAAGGAGAAGCTCGAAAGTGGACGGGAGCGTGAGCTGTTCACTAGACCAACGGCAACCAGCCGAGGAGAGACTGGTCTTCATCCCAACTTCACGGGACTGAACTGCTTTGGGTTACCGGAGAGCTCATCCTGGCAGGGACGTGTTCTGGGTTGAACTCTGTCTCCCCAAGAAGATAGGTCAGGGATCCTAGCCCTCAGTGTCTCAGAATGTGGCCTAACTCAGAAGTAATGTCTTTGCAGATGATCGTGGAGGGGGCCCTGACCCAGTGTGACTGGTGTGCTTGTAAAAAGGGGAAACTGGGGCACAGGGAGAACGTCAAGCAAGATGAAGGCAGGAATGCCAAGGACTGCCGGCAAGCCCCCAGAAGCAGGGGAGAGGCCCGGAGGAGGTGCCCCAACATGGCCTCAGAAGGAACCGGCCCCGCCCGCACCTGAGCTGAGAAAGATCACATCTCTGCACTTCAAGCCGCCCCAGTCTGCAGTACTCTGTCATGGCACCCCGGGGAAATGAGGACAGGAAGGCAGCCCCAACAGCGTGGGTCCAAAACCATGGGCAGAGGGGACACTCTACCCTGTTCCTGTTTGTGTACATCCAATTTCAGCACGTGGAGTGGGTTTTTGTAAAAACATATAAAGAAAAAAATTCCATACAAAACACACAAACTGTTAACAACGGTGACCTCCGCATGGTAGGATCTGTTTGCTCTGACACAGTGTCATTTTCTAATTTTTTTTTAGACAATCAACATGTGCTCACTCTTCAATATTTCATAAAAATATACATATATCATCTTACTGGGTTTTCTCTTCATGACCGCCTATCAGAGTCCTTCCCCTGGAGGAGAGGAAATCCGTGGGAGGGTCTGAAGGGGTGGAAGGTGGGAAGGGACGGGTTTTAGCGATGACCTGAGGCGCACGGGAGGAAGCCCCCGCCTGGCGGACGGGAGCCCTGGGTGCTAGTGCTGGCTTGGCCTCTAGTAAGCTGGGTGGCTCTGAACACCTCTCTCACGCGCATTTTCTTTCGTCTTTAATATGAGAAGGAAAAATGAAATACTCTTAGGTTAAGAAAGCAACTTCTGTGCCTTGACTACACGAGGAGGGTCTAGTCTCACAAGCCGTGGTGTGCGGGGCAGTGGGGGCAGGGGTGGGGGGTGCCGGGATAGAGGGACAGTGAATGCACCTGAGTAGAGAGAGATCGGGGCGGGGGGCCATCCTCCGAGAGTCATGGGGATCCCTTCCCTCATTCCTGTTTCTCATCCTAAAGCAGGGGATCCCCTCTCCTCCTAGCAAACCGTCCCCTAAACCAAATCCTAGATGATCCCCTGATACGGTGGCATCCCCCAAATTCAGTCAGCAAGTGGGTCCTCGGCTGTTTTAGGACGCTTTTCTGGGGGCTGCCCCGTACTGCGTGGACCTCCAGCTTCAGCCCTAAGCTACGAGGGGGAGCTCAGAGAGGGTGCCCTGCTTCCAAAGTAGATTGCTGCTCCCGGGTCACCTTTCCGAGAATTATCCTATTATCCTATCGGTAGGGTGCCTGGGGCTTGAGGACTGGCAAAGCTCTGCTCTCCTGCTGAGAACTTACCATGGGCTGGAGGCTCAGCTCCTGCTTCCAGGCGGTCTGGGGGTAGAAAGGAGCTGGAATATGCAGGCCGAGCCACCTTGTCCCAGGCTGGTTCTAAGACTTTGCCAAGACACTAAGAACACCTGCAAATAAATGGATGGTATGGTGAGACTCACGTGAGAACATGAGCGGGACATTAACCTCCAACCAGGGGCGGAGAGAGTGGAAACACAAGAAGGAGCCCACACCAACCCACGTGCAGAGCTGAGAGAAACCTCAGCTGACAGCAAGCCAGGAATCAGGAGCCTGGGGCCTCAAACCGTCGGACACAGACGTCTGCTGACCCCCATGAGCCTAGAACAGCTTTTACTGCGAGCCCCCCGCGAAAGAGACCCACTGTCCCACACTTTGATTCTGGCCTTGGGAGACCTGAGTGGAGCCCCAGCTCATGTCCCCCTGGACTGTGCAGAGCTGCGAGGTACCGTGGGTGTCGCTTTAAAGCACTGGATTTGTGGTAATCTGGGATACAGCCCTCCACTGGGGGCTCAGGAGAAGGTTTAGGGCTGGGCGGGAGACCACAGAGAGACTCCCTGGGTAGCGAAGGTCTGGAGGAGCAGAGTGGTTGCCATTGTGGGAAACCCGGGGAAGCCCCATCCTTCCAGAAACTTCTCTCCTGAGGAACAAAGCCTTACACTGCCAAAGGAAAGGGCAATAAAAGCTGTTGCTCAGAGCATGGGTAAGACCTACGGCTCCTGACAGGGAAAGGGGGAAAAAAACCCTCTCCCATGTGAGGGGGCAGGCATGTGTCCTAGGCCACAGCGGGAGGCCCCAGCCCCATGACTCAGACACGCAGGGCCCTCCACCACCAGCCCAGGCAGCCCTGAGGAAGAAGCAGGAGCACCAGTGCGTGGAGAAAGTCACAGCGGGGAACAGTGACCAGCCAGCGGGGAACAGTGACCAGCCCACCGAAGCACAGAGCAATGCCAGCGGAACGTGAGGCCAGCAGCCGGGGCCTGAGAGTAGGAACCAGAGCAACAGCAAATGCCAGGCCTGTCTACTCCTGACCAGTCTTGCAGCAACCAACCTCCTGCGTCCCAGCCCCGCGCACAGCGACAGGGGAGCAGACGTCTCTACTCCCACACACAATGCCCGGCATTCATTTAAAAAAGAAAAAAAAAAATACGAGACATACAAAAAGCAAGAAAGAACTCCCCATTGCAGAGACAAAGCAAGGGGCAGAAGCCAACTCGATCCTGGGTCTACGCGCACCAGTACACGGACAGGATGCATATGTGGCTCAAACGCACGTGAAACACGCGGGGGGAACCGACAAATCCTCTATCACAGTGAAAAGATTCTAGCACATGTTTTTAGAAATGAAGATTCCAGATACAAAAAAATAAATAGTAAGAGTATACAACATTTGAATAACAATTTAAAAGCTCGACGTATGGGATCGGACAGTAGAATGTACTTGCTAATCAGAGAATGTACATTCTTTTTAAGAACATCTGGGATAGTTATAAAAACTGACCCCAAAAAGCTAAGAATAAACCTCAACAAATTGCACAGATGCCACTTGCCACTCTCTAAACCAAAAAGCAATACAGCTAGAAAATTATAAGAATGCAGAATTATTTATAACAATGACTGCAAAAATATTACATATCAAATCTGTGTCATAGTTACAAACACACACTTTAAAAAAAAAAATACAGCCCTAAAATACTTTTTAAAAAAAATTACAGCCCTAAGACACTCGTTAGATAAAAATGGAAAATTAACGACATTCATCGCAGGAGGCTAGTACAGAAAAGAGTAAACCCAAAAGACGTAAAAGAGACCAGTATGAGCAGAGATTTTTTAAAGAGGAAATAAAAAAAAATAATAGAACAGGTTAAAAAAAATCGTAACACCAATGTATTACCTGAATCTAATCATGGTGAGACATTCGACAAACCTCCATTGAGGAACATTTCACAAAATAACTGGCCTAGACTCCTCAAAATTGCTATTCTATTGAAGACAATGAAAGATTGGGGAGTTGTTCCAGAGGAAAGACGACAAAGGACATGGGGGAAAAAAGCAATGCATGATCTGAGATCTCCTCAAACTAGAAAGGGTCTTCCTTAGACAACGGGTGAAATGTGAGTAAGATCCATGGAGAGCACAACTGTATCAAAGCTAATTTCCTGGTTTTGATCATTATCCTGTGGCTGTGTGACAGAATGGCCCTGTTTTTGGGAAATGCACACGAAGTACGTACCCACACGCATATGTATGGAGGGGAGAGGAAAAGAGGGAGAAAGCAAGTTGTATATGAAGGAGCCAATGATGGCCTCTGTGGAACCCTAGCAGGCTGAGGCCAGCAGCTCAAAAGACCAGCAGCACCAAACTCCACTATTAACACATGCAGTCATGTCAAAGATAAGCCCAAATATAAACAGGTTTTTTAGTCATTTAGACCTGCCTGCTTTGCCTACCTACCCCATGCAACAGTAGCCAGCGTCTGGAAGCCATAGATAAAAATACACCATGTGGCCACAGAGACCCCAAGCGCCTGTGACCCAGAGAAACCCAGGGGTATCCTTGTCCTCCTCCCTTCCGGGAAGCAGCCCCTGAGCCCCAAACTCTGGATGGTCTCACGCTGCGAGGGACCTCTCCCTAACGTGCATGCTTAAATAAAGCTTGTGTGTGCTCCTGGTCATATGACCATATCTTTTTTTTTATTCGGCCCTGAAATCCCTGAAGCTCCCTACACAGATGTGGTAAAATGTTCATACTGGAGAAATTTAGATGAAAGGTGTTCAGGAATTCTCTGTACTATTCTACCATTGTGACTCTTCTTTATGTACGAAGTTGTGCCCAAATAAAAAATTGCAATCAATTCTTTGAAAAGATTAAAACTAGTAACATAACTGGTTTGTACTTAAAACTAATAAAATAAGTTCAGGCACCACTGATCAAGAAAGCAACAGAAGGCAAAGATGCAATTTTTAAACATGAAAAAAGACAATTTCAGATACACAGAGATGTTTTTAAGTTACAAGATCACTATAGACAATGTAATGCCATAAATCTGAAATTAAACTGGACAATTTCCTAGAAAAATATCAAGTCCTAAAATTGACAAAGCAACAGAAAACTGAAAACAAACAACCACCACCACTAAACATTAATTAAAATGGATCGGTACTCAGAAATCTAACCATCAAGGAAATACCAGGCCCAATCAAAATCTATTCAAGATTTTTGCCATGTGCATAAGCCATAAATGGATTTGGATCTGGAACATATGAAAAAAATACTAAAAATAAATTTTAAAAAGCCAAAGAAATACAGGCAAAGGTAATGAACACACAAAACAATATATTGTTTATGACCACATTCAATCTAGTAAGTAAATAACATGTAAGAATAAAGCAATCTCAGTTGTTACCCAGAGAGGAAGGGAAATGGAACGGGGTGGGGGTGGGGGGGAGATATTAAAAGAGCTCCAGTGGTATTCATAAGGTTTTAGTTCTTTAGAAAATCCGAAGCAAACAAACTTTTAACATCTGTTCAGTCTAAATGGTGACTGCAAAAAGTTTCCTTCTTTTTTCAGTCTGCTGTACCTTGGAGATCTTTTCTAATGTCACTAGTTGAACACACTAAGAAAGAATTATGGTTGTAATAGAAGAAAACCTCCTTCAAGAAGACCCAAATCCAAGTCAAACTGGAAACAACTGATAAGCCTTATCAAGACTTAAAACTAGAGTCCCGGTTTTGCTTCACCCCCTCCCCACCCAGCTCAAGCTTGTCCTGTATCTTGAAAGCCTCAAAGAAAGACAGATCCATCCCCATCTCTGCATCACTGGGCACCCTCACTCACTGTGGCTCCCTCTCTCCTCGCAGAGTGTGGGGAAAGAACCATCTACACTGAACGGTGTCCACCTCCTGCCTTCTTCTGACAGTCTGCAAACGGATGCACTCCCACAGCCCCACCTTCTCTCACCCTTGCCAGCGCGGGAATGGCTTCACAAACCTGAGATACCTTCCCCAAGACCTTAGCTCAGTCCCCATCAACTCTACTCACTGCTGGTAATATTCACACCAAAGACAAATTCCACCACACCACTGCCTTGCCTAAAACACTTCAGGCGCTAATGGGACCCAGTCGATACCCCCCAGCCCAGCTTGATATGCTCCCCGAAACCACCTCCAGCCTCACCACACCCCCCATCCAGGCTCTGCCATGGCGCAAAATCCAGCAGTACCCACACGTTTCATGCCTCTTACCTTTGCATAGGCTGTTGTCTACCCCTAACCCTTTTGCCCCTCCCTCACCTATGGAGACCTTATTTCAAGTCTGATATTCAGTCACGCCTCCCCCAGCAGAAGCTGCCCTCCCGCCTGGGTGTGCGTTCATCCAGTAGGGATAACTATCAGAGCACCCGCACCTTGGTGGCCCTTATCTGCTCACGGGACCGACACCTCCATAGGGCTCTAGCCAAGGATGGGACCCGGTGCTTCCCCCGTGCCTGACCCAGACACTCCACAAATGTTTGTCGGATGAAGCCCGACACCGCAGATCCATGAAATACCAATCGTTTCACATTCTTCCTTCCTTGCCCTCATAGCTCAGAGCCTACCGTTGGCTTGGCTGCGATGTGGGGTCCGAAGGAGTGACGGAGGGTCGGACGGGAGGGGGGGCTCTTCCTCAGCAGTCCCTCCTCGGCCCCAGGAGGCCGCGCCGCGCCAGGGGAGTTCAGGGACCTGGATGGGGAGAGAAGCTCCGGGTCAAGGGACGGAAACAAATCCACCGTCGGGAAAGAGGGGTGACCATTCGGGGGAGAGCTGGCCCCCAGCTCACCGGGGCCAAGGCTGTCACTGGTCCAGCGCGCTAAGCCCCCTGCGGACCGTGGGCTCCGACGAGGCTCGGCTGCAGGACGACAGAAAAGCAGTGAGACCAGCCTGCCCACGGCTCCCGCCCCAAACCAGACAGGAACCCCGACCCTCCCCAGCAGACGTCAGACGGAGCCGCCCACCGGACCCCCCGAGCACAGCACCCCTCCCAGAGTCCGCCAGCTCCGCAGCCGCGGCTGTGCCACACGTGCCCTCTCTACCGCTCGGGCGGAGGGCATTGCCAGTCCTAGATGCCGCGGGGGCCACAGAACCGGCCAGGTCCGCGCTGCCGACCACCGCGAGTCCAGCCTGGGGTCCGGAAGTGCGCAGACCGCTCTCGGAGACCTCCAGACACAGCCAAGACGCCCCTGGACTGGACGGAACTACAATTCCCGGGAGCCTCCACGCTGAGGGACTTCCGGCCGGTGGTCCAGGCGTTTCCGGCCACGGAGTAGCAGGTGCGGGCGGGCGGGCGTGGCGCGGTGGCCCCCCGGTGGACCCGCGGGCGGAGAGTGAACGCATCCTCTCCCACGTTGTTGCCGGCGGCAGTCGCCCTGGGGGCTTCCCACCGGATCGGATCCGGGCTGTCCCCAGCCCTGCACCATGTTGAGGGGTGAGTTATGGCTGTCCCCCCGTGGCCCCCCGTTGGGACGCCACCCTGGGCTTGTCTGTCTGTACGCCATCTCCCCAGAAGTCTGCTACTACCCGAGGGGCTCCTTGCCGGGCCCTTGGTTTTGTAAAAAGAACCTCCTATCCTTCAGTCCTCGTGACTGGCCCGAAGTAGGTATCGTTATCCCCATTTCACAGATGAGGAATCAGAGGCAGCCTTTCTCAATATTTTCACTCCGGAGGAACCCGTGAAATAATCCTCAGCTCTCAGGGAGCCCCTGCCTAAATATTATGTCCGCAGCTCAGGGTGGAGTAAGGCAGCCCTGAAGTTATACGTGTGAGATACTGAACATACAAGTGGACAACGGCCAGAGCGCGTACGGAGATGGAACTCTGACCTGCCGCCGCCACAGCCTCCCCAGAAGCCGGCTCCCTTGTCCGCAGGAAACAGCACGGGAAGCCAGATCGCGATCTCCAGCAACAACCCAGGATGCTGAACGATCCCGTCTGTGACAGTCAGCCCCAAACGACCAGGACGGCTTTCCCAATGCTCGTCCTCACTTCTAACCCAGGACCAACCAGAGAAAAAGTCGAATATACACCCCTAACCCGTCACACAGGCTGCCGCACTTCCAGCGAGCCCGCTGGCCTCCAGCCTGCTCCTGCCGCCAGCCTCCGATGAAGGCTCATCGGAAGCCTCCTCCCTCGTCCCCACTGTAAAACTTTCCCCTTCCCCTGCCTGCCTTTGAGTTTCTGGCAAAACGCAAAGAACAGTGACTGACTCCTTTGGTACAGCAAGCTCTGAATAAATAGCCTTTGCCTGCTCTCATTTGGTTATTTTCAGAGCTATAATTAATTGTCAGTATTTTTCTGTAGATTCTGTTTATCCTGGCCAGCTAGTCTTTTTGTGTGGTATTCCCGTCATCGTTTGCCATTAAACATTTATTATCCAAAATTCATCAAGTGAAGGTAGAGGAATTTAAAGCTTAAGATGTTTTTTATATGCCTGTAGCATTTATACTGCTAAGGTTATTAAAGCTTAATGCTTTGGGATATCCTGTTATAAAATAGTGCCAATAAATTGTACAGGTTTTACAAGGTTGCTGGAATTGTCTATAGAGTTTGAATAACCAAGTATGGTATCGGTCTAAAAGAGATATTCTTTAGGATATACATGTATTGTGTGTGAGAGAGAGGTCAGGGGCAATGAACTTTATCATGTGACTTTTTTAAAAAATCTACTAAAAGGATATAAATTTAAATTTTAACTTAATATATTTGAATAGTAAGCTTCTTATCAATGAATTCATTTTGCATTATTGGGTACAGCCTTTTACTGCTAGATTCAGTTCATGCTCTTTTTTGAAAAAAAAAAAAAAAAAAGTAATCCTATTGTTTTGTAACGTGAGGTTGCTTCTCCTTTTGTATCTATTTCCTGTGTCAGGTTTGGGCATCGGGGATTTGAGTCCTTTGCAGATTCTGCAAAGCTTTATAGCTTTTGTTCTAGAGAAAGTTACCAACAGTAGAAATTATCCTGTTAAAAAACATTTAGAAAGATTCATTTGTGAACCTTCTGAGTGTAGAAACTTTTACAGGATAATTCTCTTGGGATTTCATGTCTTTTACTTTGTTCTTCCTGTTAAACTGATTTTGGTAATCTATATTTTTTCCAAATTGTTCTTTAATTCAGTATTTAAATTTTTTATGAAGTTTTTTTTTTTTATTAAGGCTATTACTTTAAATGTCCAGATCTATTTTTAGAGAGTTTTCCCAGAATTAGTATCTCTTTTGTATTGATTAGCACAACCAGAGATTTATCACTTATTTTTTCCCCCAAAGACTAGGCTTTAGATTTGTTTATGAATTCAATTTTCTTCTTCTCTGGTGAGAGAGAGAATAAGTCTTACGGTTATCTTCTAATACTTTAAATGTCCAGATCTATTTTTAGAGAGTTTTCCCAGAATTGGTATCTCTTTTGTATTGATTAGCCCAACCAGAGATTTATCACTTGTTTATTGCCCCCCCCAAAGACAAGGCTTTAGATTTGTTTATGAATTCAGTTTTTTTTCTTTTCTTCTCTGATGAGAGAGAAAAAGGAAAGTCTTACGGTTATCTTCTAATATTAAGATTACAAGGAAACTACTTTAAAATAAATGGGAGCAGGGGCACCTGGGTGGCTCAATCAGTTCAGCATCTGACTCTTGATTTTGGTTCCAGTCATGATCTCAGAGTCGTGAGATTGAGCCCCACCTGGGACTCTGCACTGAGCACGGAGTCTGCTTGAGATTCTCTCTCTCCCTCTGCCCCACCCTCCCCACCTCAAATAAATAAATAAATAAATAAATAAATAAATAAAATCTTTAACAAAATAAATGGGAGCACTCCATTCAGGAGCATTCCGATGCTAATTACAAAAGAACGAAAAATGGACAGAGCTACATTATTTAGGATGTGGCTAAAACTCCTGTAAATAAAGATGCCAAAACAAGAGTGCCTTAAAAAAATCATAGATGATTTTTTTTTTCCCTCATACGCCCCTCTGGGCAGTTCCAAGGGAGTTAGAAAACTGAGCTCCTTCTAGATTACTCCTCTACCCTCCCAAGATGGCCAACCCCACCTCTGTCCCTCACTCAGCAGTTAGAAGGAAAAGGAAGTGCATAGAATGAGCTTTCTTTTAGGGCACAATCCAAAAGAGGAGGCACAAGTCACTTCTGCACACACCCCATTGGGCAGGTCTCAGTCATATGACCCCTCCTATCTACGGAGAAGACTGGGAAATGAAGTCTTTATTCTGGGAGGGGAATGTTCCCAGCTAAAAATTGAGGGTTTATTACTTTAGGAGCGGAGAACAGATATTGGGAGATAATGAGCAGTCTCTGCCCTAGGAGATAAGAGAGCTTGCAGGATGTCATGGAGAATGCCAGCCAAACGAGTGAGGCAGATGGTGATATTAACCATGAGGCTCCCCCCACCTCATCGAGTTAGACTGTAGATAGTGTTGAATTTTATTTATTTTCTCCATTTCACCAGAGGACAAAATTTAATCTTCTAGGGATGGGATTGGAAATGATAAGCAGTAATAACTAGCCAGATATGCTGGATAGAGCTGGAGACAAGGGGATCTAACTGCTCTGATTATAGATTTTCATGTTTTTCAATTTATTTGAAAAATGTATGGTGTAACAAACCAAACAATACAAATAGAGAAAGCTAACACCCCTGCCCCCGTATTCCCAAATAACAAATGTAAATAGCCTAGTACCTATTCTTCCATATAATTCTGCCTCTGTGTAATCATATAAAATCATACAAAGACCATTCACATTTAATATGGTCATTAATATATTTGGGTTTAAATCTCTCATCTTGCTATTTGGTTTCTGTTTGTCCTATTTGCTTTTTATTCTCCTTTCCATATTTCCTTG
Organism: Mirounga angustirostris; assembly: GCF_029215605.1. NCBI lineage: Eukaryota > Metazoa > Chordata > Mammalia > Carnivora > Phocidae > Mirounga > Mirounga angustirostris. The sequence goes on from NW_026991713.1 coordinate 176,054,162, forward strand.
CCGTTTTTAGATTGAAAAAAATATATATATTTTTTTTAATGATTCCTGCCTTAGACCATCAGGCTGTTAAAACAGAATACCGTAGACAGGGCAGCTTATAAACAGCAATCATTTCTCACAGTTCTGGAGGCTGGGAAGTCCAAGATCAAGGTGGCAGCAGATTCAGTGTCTAGGGAGGACCTGTTCCCAGGTTTATAGACTCAGGACTTCTCACGGTGTCCTCACGTAGTGGGAAGGGGGAGGGAGCTCTCTGGGGTCTCTTTTATAAAAGACAAATTCCACTGATGAGGGCCCCACCCTCAGGACCTCCCCAAGGCCTCGCCTCCTAATATAATCACATTTGGGGTTAGATTTCAACATAGGAATTTGGGTAATGGGGATGTGGGGGTGGGGGGGACACATATTCAGCCTATAGTATAGAGGCCACTTTCAGGCAACAGGCTTGAGCAACGGAAACCGAGTAAGGCACAAGGGCCCACAGGGGCCACCGGGCTGAATGCAAACAGGCCCATCTCAGGACTCTGAGATCACGACCTGAGCCAAAACCAAGAGTTGGACACTTAACCGACTGCACCACCCAGACGCCCCACAGGCATCATTATCTTAACTATGTCACTAGAACATACTAAACAAATGTGCTGGCCTCAATCCTGGCTCTGCTGTCTGTGGGTGTGTACTTAACCTCTGAGCCAGGTAGAGGCCACTTTCAGGCAACAGGCTCGAGGAACGGAAACACGAGTAAGGCACAAGGGCCCACAGGGGCCACCGGGCTGAATGCAAACAGGCCCATCAGGCGACCCACCTTGAAAGAGCCATAGGCCCACCAATGGGCTACTTACGAGCGGGCACAGGTACCACAAAAGGGAAATTCTGTGTGTGCCCACACCTCCTCACTCCCCTCTTAACTCTAGCCCCCCGTCACGACGTCCTGGCAGACAGCCTCCCCTCTGCTCTCCTGCCCACATTTCCCTTGCAGGGTGTTCAGTAAACTCTTAACTCTTTTGTTCTGCCTCAGGTGAACCCTTCCACCACCCGCACTGCCAGCCCCCACCTGATCATCGCCCCACATATAACAGTTACACTTTATCTCTTCTGTTGGCTCATCAGCTGTAACTCTTTATGTTTTTAGGGGTTGCTTTCGATTCACAGTATGTTTTTTAACTTCTCATGATCTACCTTCCAGTGATATTATAGGACATTCTATCTAGCACTCTCTGGCAATCTGTCCTGAGACCTCTAACCACTTTGGTCTCCCTGGGCTCCTCAACTCAGGGAGTCTACGGGCTTCACCCGGGTTACCCTCTTTGTCCCAAGGATGGGGTAATCATAGGGCTCCCTCATTGATTCCCCACCCTCAGGAAAGACTTCACTGCATCAAATCTCTTTCCAAATATGGAAACTCACCCCCAATGAGAAGGTAGCCCCATGCTTTTGCAAGACAACCGATAACAATCTAACAAACAGCCAATGACAGCACGGTAACACAAAGTAACACAAAGACAATGCTATAAAAAAATCCCAGATTTCAGGAGTTCGTAATTTCTTACCCCTGACTTTAAAAATTCCACCCAGGTGCCCAAATAGATTCTGCCATCCTTCTTTAAAGTCTGCACTATCTTCCATCAAAACTAATGCTTCCTTCAGCATCTCCAAGGTGGATCAATTCTCCCCCAAGGCTATTGTGGTCGCACTTTTCCAAGATCCCAACAAGTCAACTGTATATCTGTAAATACCACAGCAGATTAAGGAGCTCAGAAGTTGCCACCCTATTCTAACAACAAATTAAAAACTGAGCAAACTAAAAAATCAACAGCTCTACTTAGATCCATCAGAGACATGAGGTCACAGGGCAAGCCACTGGCTCCCAAACTAAAGATACAGACAAGCAGGCAGATTCTGAGAATCACAACTTACCAGAGCAGAAACCTCCACATGAACCAGTCCGGGTTAAGAAAACCTGAACTATAGTGGATGAATTGCTGGAGGCTCAGTGTGGACAAGTCCAAGAGTCCAAACCTTGGGAGGGGGGGCACACCTTCGTGACTTTTACCTCAGGAGTTTCACCTGGTGCTCACAGTGAGGAGGGGAGGAAAATGGCCTCACGCTTCCTGCAGGGGGAAGGGAAAGGTAACCATTTTGAAATACACCAGAGCTTTCTGTTCTTCTTAACAAGCCTGCCCTCAGGAGAAACTAGTTGACCAGAGCCTAGCCTACTGGGGTTTTATCAGAGCCTAATTGACTCGAGGAAGGGAAGTACTCAGCTCTGGCCCACTCCAGCTATACTATCCCACCCGGTGGGGGAGGCGGACTAAGCAGCATCTCTGAGGCTCATAGTCCAGATGCACAGGCTGGCTAAAAAACTGAGACCTAATCATTGGACTATAAATGCACCCCCTCCCCAACACCTTCCCACCACATTACTAATGGCCCGTTACAGCAGAGTTTTTGTTTTTTTTTTTTAAGATTTTATTTATTTATTTGAGAGAGAGAGAATGAGAGAGAGAGAACACCTGAGAGGAGATAGGGTTAGAGGACGAAGCAGACTCCCTGCTGAGCAGGAAGCCCGATGCGGGACTCGATCCAGGGACTCCAGGATCATGACCTGAGCCGAAGGCAGTCGCTTAACCAACTGAGCCACCCAGGCACCCTACAGCAGAGTTTTTACCCAGTGCATCACATCTAGCAATCAAGACAAAATTACAAGGCATACTAAAAGGCAAAAAACAGTTTGAAGAGACTGAACAATCATCAGACCACGAATCAGGTATGGCAGAAACGTTGGCTTAGCAGACCAAAAAATTTAAAAAACTGATTAATATGGTAGGGGCTTCAATGGAAAGAGCAAACAATATGTAAGTACAGATGAATAATGTAGGCAGGGTGATGGAAATTCTCAGAAAGAATAAAAAGGAAATACTAGAAACCAAAATCACCACAACTGAAATAAAAAATGTCTTTGATGGGCTTATCAGTAGACTGGACACATCTGAGGACAGAATCCCTGAGCTTGAGGACATCTCAGTAGAAACCTGAAAAAATTTAAAAAGCAAAAAAAAAAAAAAGAATGAAAAACCAGAACAGAATATCCAAGAACTATGTATAGAAAAATGATATATATGTCACAGAAATACCAGTAGGAGAAGAGAGAAAGGAAGAGAAGGAATATTTGAAACAAAAATGAGAATTTCCCAAAATTTATGTTACACACCAAACCTCAGATCCAGAAAGCTCAGAAAACACCAAACAGGATAAATGCCCAAACACACAAAAACAAACAAATAAAAAACAAAAAACTGTCTCTGGCCATATCATATTCAAACTTCAGAAAATAAAGATAAAAAAATCCTGAAAGAATCCAGAGGAAAAAATCAGCTTACCTGTAGAGGAACAAAGATAAGAATTAGTGTGACTTCTCCTCAGAAACCATGCAAGCAAGAAGGATAGAGTAAAATATTTGAAGTGTTTAAAGAAAAACAACCCACCAACTTAGAATCGTGTGACCTGCAAAATTATGCTTCAAAGGTGAAAGAGAAATACTTTCTCAGACAAACAAAACTGATGAATTTGTTGTGAACAGACCCGCCCTGCATGCATATGTCACTGACAATCGCAAATTAACAATGAGGGGCGCCTGGGTGGCTCAGTCGTTAAGCGTCTGCCTTCAGCTCAGGTCATGATCCCAGGGGCCTGGGATCGAGCCCCACATTGGGCTCCCTGCTCCACCGGAACCCTGCTTCTCCCTCTCCCACTCCCCCCGCTTGTGTTCCCTCTCTCGCTGTGTCTCTCTCTGTCAAATAAATAAATATAATTAAAAAAAAAAAAAACGAGATACACAATAATCTCACATCTCTGAGAATGGTCAGAATCCAACACCGAGAACACCAAATGCTGGTAGGATGTGGAACAATAGAAGTCTCGTTCATTGCTGGTGGGAATGCAAAATGGTGCAGCCTCTTTGGAAGGCAGGCAATTTCTTATAAAACTGAAGATAGTCCTACCATATGATCCAGCAATCACGCTTCTTTGCCATCTACCCAATGGAGTTGAAAACTTACGTCCATACAAAAACCTGATTTTTATGGCAGCTTTTATTCATAATTGCCAAAACCTGGAAGCAATCAAGATGTTCTTCTGTAGGCGAATGCATATAGAAGCTGTGGTCCATCCAAACAATGGAAAATTATTCAATGCTAAAAGAGAAATGAGCTATCAGGTCATGAAAAGATATGGAAGGACCTTAAATGCATACTACCAAGTGAAAGAAGCCAATCTGGAAAGGCTGCATATGGTATGATTCCAACTCTATGACATTCTGGAGAAGGTGAAACTATGGAGACAGTAAAAGATCAGCACTCGCTAGGGGTTAGGAGGGAAGGAGGGATGAATAGGTGGAGCACAGGGGGTTTTTAAAGCAGTGAAACAATTCTCTATGATACAACAGTGGTAGATAAATGTCATCATACATTCAATCGAACCCGTAGAACGTATAAGGCCAAGCGTGAACCCTAATGTAAGAAATAGACTTTGGGTGACACTGATGTGTCACTGTGACTTCTTCGACTGTCACGTGTGTAGCACTGTGATAGAGAATGGCGGTAGTCGGGGGGACGACTACTTATAGACTACTACTATATGCATGCGTGGGAACGGGTCATAAATAGGAACTCCCTATGCTTTCCATTCAAGATGCTGTGGGGCGCCTGGGTGGCTCAGTTGGTTAAGCGACTGCCTTCGGCTCAGGTCATGATCCTGGAGTCCCTGGATCGAGTCCCTGGATCGAGTCCCTGGATCGAGTCCCACATCGAGTCCCGCACCGGGCTCCCTGCTCGTCAGGGAGCCTGCTTCTGCCTCTGACCCTCCCCCCTCTCATGTGCTCTCTCTGTCTCAAATAAATAAAATCTTTTAAAAAAAAAAAAAAAGATGCTGTGAACCTAAAACCACTCTTAAAAAATTTTATCAATTAAAAAAAGAGTTGCGGGACGCCTGAGTGGCTTGGTCGGTGAAGTGCCTGCCTTCGGCTCAGGTCACGATCCCAGGGTCCTAGGATCAAGCCCCGTGTCCAGCTCTCTGCTCAGTGGGGAGCCTGCTTCTCCCTCTCCTGCTCCCCCTACTTGTGCTCTCTCTCCCTCTGTGTGTCAAATAAATAAATAAAATCTTTTAAAAAATAATTTTTAAAAAAAGGTTGACTTTGAGAAAAAAAATAACCACAGCACAAGCCCCTCGCCCACACAATCAAGAAAATGCCAGCAAAGTTACTGTCATCCCAGCAGCTTAAAATCTGAGAGCAGGGGCACCTGGGTGGTGCAGTCGGTTGAGTGTCGGACTCTTGATTTCTGCTCAGGTCATGATCTCAGAGTCATGAGATCAGTGGGGAGTCTGCTTGAGATTCTCTCCCTCTCCCTCTGCCCCTCCCCCCTCTAAAATAAATAAACAAATCTTTAAAAAATGAAATAAAAATCAAATCTGACATCCATATCCCCTTTCCTAGGTCAGACAGCGTCCCAAGAGCCTGCCCTGCCATGTCACGCACCAGCACTCCTGATTCACATGAACTGATTCCTTACTGAGCACCAGCTGCTGGACCAACTGTCTCCATGCAGGATTTGTTGGATTCTCACTACAACTCTGTGAGCCAGGTATGGTTAGAATCTCTGATTTACAAATGAGGATCCCGAGGTTTAGAGGGAATGAAATGACTTACATTGCAAACTCACATACTTAGAAGCCTTAAAAATTCAGCCTTTCTGAAAAAAAAAAATAATAATAATAATTCAGCCTTTCTGAATCCAAAGCCAGCACGCTGAAGGATGGTGCTCTATTGTTTACACCTGGATTTTCAGCCTTGACCCAGAGCAGAAGGGGAGGAGAGTAGATAGAGTAGGAGTGAAACAGAAAACTTTCTTGGTTTCTTCTTCATCTAGATACCAATTATCTAGGATTTCTAACCTATAAACTTAAAACTCGTTTGAGGGAAATACCCCTTCGAAAGGTTCATCGTGACCTTATGTGGGAAGCAGCAGGGCTTGGGGGCAACATCCACACATGTCTTTATCAATAATGCTCCTTGAAAAATTAACAAATGTGTATGTAACAGCACCTACTTTCTCCTGCTTAATGTACTTTCCCATATAAGCTAGGCCTTTCCGTCTCTGTTCCGCTTTAACTCATTCTCTGCACCTGAATGACATTGAGTTGCATATGGATTTTATCAAGGAGCACCTGCCTGGTAAAGGCAGGGTGCCTTCAGTTAAATCTGGTGAGTCTCCATCAGAAAGGATAAAGGGGAGATAGCTACCAAAACAGGGATATTTTGCAAAATAATAAGACACTAGTTTATTTTGCACAACTCTACGCAAATAAATTAGAAAACCCGGAACTCTAGGCAAAGAAGAGGAAACCTACAAGAAACTTATAGTTTTTTAGAAAAATGCCATTAATCGAAATTGACCCCATTGGAGACAGAAAGCCTGAATAGATCAATTACCAAAGAAGAAACAGAGGAAAATAATTGAAAAGCACCAGCTCCCCATCATTTATTAATAGAGAAATTATACCAAACCTTTAATTAAAAAATTTTTTCTTTAAGTGGGCTCTAGGCCCAACGTGCGGCTCAAACTCACAACCCCAAGATCAAGAGTCACACTCCACTGACTGAGCCAACCAGGCGCCCCTATACCAAACCTTTAAAGATCACATGATTCCAGTTGTTCTCAACCTTTTCCAGAACATAGAAAAAGTAGGAAAATTTCCAAAATATTTCTATGAAGCAAATATGCCATTTATGCCAAATGTTAACAAAGATTACACACAGAAAGAAACTTTCAGACCAACTTTATTTATGAAATATGCAAAAATCTTAAATAAAATACTAGCAAACAGAATCCTATTTTAAAAATAAGACATTGGGAGCACCTGGCTGGCTCAGTCAGCAGAGCATGTGACTCTTGATCTCCAGGTTGTGAGTTTGAGCCCCACGTTGGGGATAGATTATTTAAAAATAAGATCTTTTTTTTTTTTTAAGATTTTATTTATTTATTTGACAGAGAAAGACACAGCGAGAGAGGGAATGCAAACGGGGAGTGGGAGAGGGAGAAGCAGACTCCCCGCCGAGCAGGGAGCCCGATGCGGGACTCGATCCCGGGACTCCAGGATCATGACCTGAGCCGAAGGCAGTCGCTTAACCAACTGAGCCACCCAGGCGCCCAAAAAATAAGATCTTTAAAGCTTTTATTTATTTATTTGAGAGAGAGACAGAGATAGCGACAGAGAGCAAGAGTGGGGAGCAGAAGAGGGAGAAGCAGGCTCCCCACTAAGCAGGGAGCCCGATGCAGGGCTCGACCCCAGGACCCTGGGTTCATGACCTGAGCCAAAGGCAGATGCTTAACCAACTGAGCCACCCAGGTGCCCCAAAAATAAAAGCTTTAAAAACTAAAATAAAAGCAAGACATTGTATCAAGCAGAGTTTCCAACAGGATTGTAAGGATGGTTCAATGTGGGAAGAGTTGTTAGTATATTATAATAATAGGACCAAGGGGAAAATTTGTATGAAGTAGCATTAGAAGTAGCAGAAGGCATTTTTAAAAAGTTAATACCCGTTCATGATAAAAATGCTATATAAAATAGGAATTAATGAATACTTCCTTAACATGATAAAAATAAAATACTGGAAACTTTCCCACTAAGGTAAGGCCACTTTCCCACTCCTTAACACCATGTTGGAGTTATTCACTGTAATGGAACAAGAAAAAGCAAATTAGAGCAAAGAAAGAGATAAAACTACAATTTCAGATCGTGTGACCATATGGAAAAAAACTACAATATAAGAGCATTTGCGGGGGTGCCCAGGTGGCTTAGTCAGTTAAGTGTCTGCTCAGGTCATGATCCAGGGTCCTGGGATGGAGCTCCATGTTGGGCTTCCTGCTCAGCGGGGAGTCTGATTCTCCCTCTCCTCCCCACTCGTGCTCTCTCTCACTGTCTCTCTCTCTCAAATAAATAAATAAAATCTTTTTTTAAAAAAAGAGCATTTTGGGGTGCCTGGTTGGCTCAGTTGGCTAAGCGACTGCCTTCGGCTCAGGTCATGATCCTGGAGTTCGGATCGAGTCCCGCATTGGGCTCCCTGCTCGGCGGGGACTCTGCTTCTCCCTCTGACCCTTCTCATGTGCTCTCTCTCATTCTCTCTCTCTCAAATAAATAAATAAAATCTTTAAAAAAAATAAATAAATAAAAATAAAAAGGATTTTGTAAAAGAAGCAAGTCTTAAAACCAGCATGCAAAAATCTATATGCAAAAAACATAAGTCATTGAAAAGATATATTGGAAGAAAAAGGTATAATGGAAGAGATGACCCTATTGGTGATAAAAAAAATAAAATAAAATACCTAAGCACAATCTTACAAAGAAATATCTAAAATTCATATAAGAAGCTATAAAAACACTTTTGGAAGGCCAAAGGGGAGCTTGAACAAATGAAAAGTCATGTCACATTCCTGGATAGATCATCACGAAGATGTCAGTCCTCCCTAGGTTAATCTATAAATTTAACAAGATCTCAAAAAAAAGGGGCGCTTGGGTGGCTCAGTAGTTAAGCGTCTGCCTTCGGCTCAGGTCACGATCCCGGGGTCCTGGGATCGAGCCCCGCATCGAGCCCTGCATCGGGCTCCCTGCTCAGCAGGAAGCCTGCTTCTCCCTTTCCCACTCCCCCTGCTTGTATTCCCTCTCTTTCTATGTCTCTCTCTGTCAAATAAATGAATAAAATCTTAAAAAAAAAAAAACCATTAGTTTTCTTCCCCTGGAATTAAAAGCAAGTAGATTATAATTTGGGCAAGAAGAAATAAGAACAGCCTGATAGTGCTTGAAATACAGCCACATTCCAAGATATTAAAAAATATATACAGCCTCTGTCATTAAAATGAGACGCTGGCCTAGTCATAGACAGAAGGGCATGGAAACAGAAGGGAAAATCCAGAAGCAGAACCACTACAGATGCAAAACAAAGTACAAGAGGCAACATTTCCAATCAGTAAGGGGGCTGGGGGGGCTTTTCAACGTGTGATGCTGGAACAGCTGGCTGGCCTAATGGAATTAGATATAATTAGATCCATTCCTCACACCATACACTCAATAGATTTCAAATGAATCAGAGATTTCAACGTCAAACAAAAATAAAACCATATGAGTATTAGAAGAAAACATGAGGAAATTTCTCTGTATCTGGGAATGAAGAAAGCTTCCCTATAAATATGACTCAAAATCCAGACACAATAACGGGAAAGATTAGTAAATTTGACCAAATGAAAATAGAAAATAGGGGTGCCTGGGTGGCTCAGTTGGTTGAGCATCTGCCTTCAGCTCAGGTCATGATCTCAGGGTCCTGGGGTTGAGCCCCCTGTCAGGCTCCCTGCTCAGCAGGGAGTCTGCTTCTCTCTCTGCCTCACCCCTCACCCCTGCTCATGCTCACTTACATGCTTTCTCTCAAAATAAATAAAATCTTTAAAAAAAAAAGAAAATACAAAACATTTACAAAGCTTAAAATACCATGGCCAGAGTAGAAAGGCAAATGATGTACCAGGGAAAATATTTGTGATGTAGGTCATAGACAAAGGGTTGCTCTGCCTAATACGGAAGGAGATCCTAAAAATTAGAGAAAAAAAAGACAAAAACCCTACCTAAACATGGGCACTAGATATGAACAGTTCACAGAAAAAAAAGCAAGTTCCCTTCGACATATGAAAAATCGCTCAACCTCATTCGTTATAAGGGAGATGTGAGGGGAGGCCATCTCTCACCTGTTGGATTGGCACAAATCCATGTCTGCCAACACATTCAAAAAATATTTATTAATCACCTTTGGAAGATATTAGGAGACCAAGTCATTATTTTTAGAATGGGTATATATAGGAGGAGAAATTACCTTGTCATTCCTACATAAATAGTATTCTTTGGTAATCAGATAACTGATAAGGGGTAATCTGTAAATTCAGAACCGATCAGACCATACTACTTATCGTTTTGCAATCCCTAATGAACCCTTAGGCAATGATCACCAACCACTGCTGACATCTTTTTTTAAAAAAAAATGAGAAAGCCAGACGTTCTGTTCATCTATATGGTCATAAGCAACATCAGCTGTGAGTAGTTCTGAAAACAAACCAACCAACCCCCCCAAAAAAAAACCCAAAAAACCTGGCCAAGCCTGTGAATCTAACTACCCACATTACAGGAAAAACAAGGAGCAGCAGAAAAATATGTCGGATGGACCCACGGTGAGACAATCCACAAAATCCAGGCTGTGGGAAATTCCACAGTTTCTTTAACACTTACATTCACTTCTCCATTCCTCTCCTCCTCCGAATTTTTATTATTGCGCTTTTCCTTTCACAGTTTTGTAAACTGAGGCTCAGAGAGCTTCGGCACCGAACACTTGGAGATGTTGGAGAAACAAAAGAATGACTTGGCCCAATCGTACAAGATCAGAAGTGGCAAAGCTAGAATGCGACCCAACCACCTTGTTCTAAAATGCTCCCGCCTGACACACACAGACACACAACCTGACTTATTTCTTGATTCCCCCCCAAAACGGAAGCCACGGAGGCCCCGAGTGCCTGACAGCTACGAGCATTTGACACTGAGCCCACCGTTTACAGGTTGGGCAGTCTCCAGCCTCCTCTGCTGCAGAGCTGCTCCTCATCTTGCCACAGACACCTGCAGGGTGCTTTGCGCCCTCATGGGGGCCCTGAGCTTCGGTAGCCCCATTGTGCACCTGAGTTAAATGGCAGCCCAGAGAGTTTAGTGTTTGGTGAATTAGTGACCAGATGGGGACTAGAACTGTGCTCCCTAACTCCTACTCCAACACTATACCCTCCCCACGGACACCTTTCCCCATGGTCTGGAAGGTTCTGACACCTTCTGGAGCACTCGAGCCTTCTGGGTCCCGCCGCCAGCTAGCATGATACCAGCAGGCCCCTGTGAAATGGCAGTCACCAACTCATACCCCGGCCCTCGCTTTCTGAAGACACCAGCAACCAGGCCATCCATGTTTCCAGCTGTCACCAGGGGACCACCCAGATCAACCAGCAGGTGGGAAATTTCATTGCCTGCAAAACCTCCCACAGAGCTGATTTTCCTTTCTCTCTCTTGGCACCTGAGGCCCCAAGCTTATTTTGTCCCCTGTGACAAAGCAAGCCCTGAGAAAGAGGGTGAAGATGGCCTTGATTACCTCAGCAACAGAACATGCTGTGCATGTGAATCATATAATCCCATCCCCATGGCAACAGAGAATCACAGAATCACGATACTTTGGGGCCCAGTGACAATAACACCCACTTTAGTCCAAACCATTAGATGAAAACAGAAACACAAACAACTCCCCCCCCCCAAAAAAATCATGTCATTTACTGTTCAGATAGCCTTCATATCCTTGTCCTTATTCTTTGTTTGGATTGTTTTTAATGAAGTGTTGATTCAGAGAGGATAAGCCTCTGAGTGTCCATTTTGGCGGCTGATTTGGGGGCTGATTTCAAACCCGAAGCTTTGTCCCGCAGTCTGAGGAACAAAGGAGCGTGGTTTGATTGATGGAGACAGACCAAGTATGCAAGAGAAGAATGAGATATGCTGATACCAAAGACCACAGAGCCGAGGCAAGAATTTCTCATTCATTTGTCTCTTGATGCATCTTCCTATGGGAGATGGGATCATCCCGCCTCCAAGGTTGGCATGCAAGGAATGACCTTCCCTTTTATCAGCTGGAGGCGCAGATGGTAATGGGAAAATACATCTCTGCCGTCAGAACACCTTGGACTCCTGGCCTCACAGCAACTCCCCGGGTCAGGGGATGATTCAGTATGAAATGTAAACGTGGGATCTAGGGAGGTATGACACCTCTTCCAGGTATCTGCTCTGCCTCATCCATGTGTCTGGGCCTCATTCAGCACTCTGGAGCAGGGCAATGTCTCCCAGCCCTCCAGAGGAGCCCACTGTCAGCTGAGATTCACAGAGCAGGGAGCATGGGAGGTTGCCAGTCGAAGGATGAATGCGTCCCCTCCAGGCACACAGGCAGGCGAGTGCCAGGAGGGAGGGACAGGGTCTTATTTGCCGCCGCACCCCCAGTGGTTAGCCCGATTCCTGGCATATATTAGGCGTTGGAAAAATTTTTTTCATGTGGCAGGAGCGTGGGGACAGGTTGGTTTCCAGTCTTCCTGCTCCTAAAGAACTGAACAAAACCAACGAGGATGATGGGGCGGGGGAGGACCCACCAACTCTGCCGCACTAGATCCCCACAAACTTCCGTATTTACATAAAGGAGGACAAACTGCCTAACACCAGAGGGACAGGACTCTGCTTTCAGTCTGGCACACGAGCAGCTTGGAAGGTGCCACCCCATCCTAACAAGTAAAAAGCTGAACAAACTGAAAACAACTTTCCTTAGACCCATGAGGTCGTAGGGTAAGCCACCGCCCCCCAGATCAGACAGACACACAGGCGAATAGAGAAAGAATCAAGCTCACCACAGCAGAAACCCACAAGCAGGGATGTTGGAATTTAAAAGGACAATGATTCATATGCTTAAGGTTTCTAATGGATGAGGTAGACAGCTTGTATTACTCAAGGCAGTGCAGTATTGCTGAATAAAAGACAAGTTATTTTACATTTTTATCTCCTACTGTTAAGGAAGAGGCTGAGCATTTGATAGGCCTCACCAGATTTGGGAGACAACGCACGTCACCCATGAGAATAGTGCTATAATTTGTTTTGTTTTTTAAAGATTTTATTTATTCATTTGAGAGAGAGAATGAGAGACAGAGAGCACGAGAGGGAAGAGGGTCAGAGGGAGAAGCAGACCCCCCGCTGAGCAGGGAGCCCGACGTGGGACTCGATCCCAGGACTCCGGGATCATGACCTGAGCCGAAGGCAGTCGCTTAACCAACTGAGCCACCCAGGCGCCCCTATAATTTGTTTTTTAGGTGACTCAGAAGGCCGACACTTACGAACGCTGCCTGAGTAAGAGAGAGAGCTCCGTCGCAGGTCCAGGCTGGGGTCCAAAGGCCCTACTGCTTGAGCCTTTGACCTATACGACAGGTCCTAGCCCGTGGTGCTCTGTGTACCCATGGTGGGCGCCATGATGCTAGAGATAGCGATGGTATGTGGAGTCTCTGGCAAGCCCCGATGGAAAAGCCGCAAATCAGATACCTAGGGTTCTAGAACAAAGCTCTGCTGCCCTCAGCACATTCATAATTCGAAGGCAGCTCTTTCCATGCTACCAGCTCCGAGCAGAGACTAAGCCCTTGACCATGGGGCATCAAGTGAGTAGAAGACCAGAGCTGCCGATCATGAGTTGTGCATGACCAGACCCACCAAGTAATAAAATTGAGTGGGCACAGCCACTGTCCATTCTGGGATGGAAATGGTATTTTCTAGATTAGGCCTGAGCAGGTTCACAGCGCAAAAATAAGGAAGCCAGACTGACTCCCATGTCCCTACCTTTGTTGCAACAATGCCTGTCGCCCAACTCACATCTATGGCCTATTTGGGGGATCACCTACAACCAGATGATGGAGGGTGAAACGCTAAGCCTGGTTCACTGTTGGTGCCATCTGGAAAAAGGACCACCGCCCCATTGCTGTGTTGTTCAGGGGTGACCCTGGGATCAGGCGGTGACGGGAACTCCTCCAAGTGAGCGGCATTTCGAGCAGTGCATTTGCTGGTAATGGGGTGTGCAAGGAGCAGTAACCTGAGGTTAGCACTTACACGGACCCCTGGGAAATAGCAAGTGGCTTGTCTGGTCAAACAGGAGCCTGAGGGAAGTGAGCTAATTTTATGTTATATGACTATTCCCTTAATTTAAAAAAAAAAAAAAAAAAAAAAAAAGGATGGGTCTGCAAACCAAGAAGGGACTGGGGACCCACTTGGGGGTTTGTGCTTTCTGTCCCAACGGTTTTAGGCTCTGCTGGATTCTAGGTCCTGGGAGCTGGGGAATGGCGATGTTTATAACAGGGTACATAGTGGGGATCCACTTAACCAAAAGATATGTCTGCCACCTGGTCATTTGGGGCTCCGTATGCCAACAGACCACCAGGCAAAGAAAGATCTTCTCCTCTGGCAGGGACACTAGACCCTGATGATCCTAAGAGACACAGTTGCTGATGTGTGTTGGGAGCAGGAAAGAGCGTGTGCGGAACTCCACGGATGCACGGGATCGCCTCTTTGGGTTTCTGCACCTAGTGATAATCAGGAAGCAGTAATAACAAAGGCCCAACAAGGGCGTGGTAACCAGGGGCTCAGACCTCTCAGGAAGGAGCGAAGGAGGGAAGGAGAATTACCCTACCTAGCAATCAACGTCCACCAACAGCCGTGCTGGCTAGAGATGAGGGATGGGGTGGAAGAAGAGCTAGGCCACAAATGTTGGAACACCAATTGCAGTCATAGAGATTGTAGCCTAGCCCAATAATCCCGTGTTAAGCCCCTTTTTTGTTGTTGTTGTTGAGATCATGACCAGCTAGCTACCACTTGGAAGAATGAGTGACAGGATCGAGTGTGAACTGAAGGAGGAGCTGTCTGTACTTCACCGGGGACACATCGGCATCCACTTTTACACTCCAAAGCCTGCGAACCGTAAACAACCTGCAACTCTGCCTCCCAGCCAGGCCGTTCTTCTGGATGCTGGAGGGAGCACGGCCGGACTAGGCACGGCGAAAGCAGAGGTGCTGGAGAGAAAATGCCCCTGGAAGCAGCCAGTGTGCAAAGACAGGCGGTAAGCTGGTGAATAAAAGTCCCAGTCTCTTCATCCTTTGGGTGAGCTAACTTTGAGATGCATTCTGCCTCGTCTCCCGGAAGTCCCTGATGAGATGAAGCTCCAGCTAGCTTGATAACACAGCCTTTAGCTTCCTCTCCTGCCCCACCTCCCCACTCCCCAGTAGGTATTACTGAAGATCACATCCCAGGGGCACCTGGGTGGCTCAGTCGGTTAAGTGTCCGACTCTTGATTTGGGCTGGGGTTGTGATCTCTGGGTCGTAGAATTGAGCCCCGAGTCAGGCTCTGTGCTGGGCGTGGAGCCTGCTTAAGATTTTCTCTGTCCCTCTCCTCTGCCCCTCCCCCATCCAAAAAAAAAGGCACCTTCTCAAAGCAGAAGGGTAGGGAGTGATAGTGGGCCCTTCTAGAAATCTGTGGGGGAGGGAGTCTACGCAGGGTATCCCAATACAGCCTTTCCATTGATGTGAATAGGTCTCCTGAGCGCCATGGGAAAGTAAGGTCAGACGACAGGCAGGCGGGAACAGAGAGGAGCACTGGAAAGGCTGGTGTGGGAAGTGCGACAGAGTGGTGATGGAGGACAAATGAGGACTCGCGGAGTGCCCCTGAGCACACAGCGCAGTGAGAGACCATGAGTCGCAGTTGACCTCCACCCACACTGTTGGGACAGCTCTCTCTGCAGCCACGGGAGAGGTTCCAGGCTTTTCTTAGAGGCTGGATGTGTTCAGTTCGTAGCTGTGCAAAGTCAGGCCGTGCAGCCTCATGATTCCAGAAAACTCCTGGAGTGCAGTGCTCATGGAGACTGAGCCAGCACTCCAGGTTTGAGGAGCAGCTGTGGATGGGGGGGAGGGGGGCAGGAGGTGAAGACAGAGGAGGAAGTTCACAGGGGCAACCAGGGCTTATCCCAGCATATTAGGAACATGGCCTGAAACAGCAGGAATCGTTTAAGACTCCAGAAGAATAGAAGATTCCAAAATACCCACTATCTTGGCCGTGGGCTGCTGGATCCAGCTCACGCCAGCTTGCAGGGGATGGCTTTTACTCTTTTTTTTCTAAGATTTTATTTATTTGTCAGAATGAGAGAGAGAGAAAGAGCACAAGCAGGGGGAGCGGCAGGCAGAGGGAGAAGCTGACTCCCCACTGAGCAAGGAGCTTGACATGGGACTCGATCCCAGGACCCTGGGATCATGACCTGAGCAGAAGGCAGATGCTTAACTGACTGAGCTACCCAGGCATCCCATGGTGTTTACATTTTTAAGAATTTTGCAAGTCAGTCGGCAACAAGTTGGTGGTTGAGATCATCCATGGAGGAAGGATTTACCCATGGAAATCATCAAACAATGCAAGTCATGCCTTTGTTTTTTCCCCTCTGGAGAGCAGGTTGTAAAACATTTCCCAGCAAACCACTGTGCTCTGGTGCAAAGTTGGCCCTGGGGAAAAGAGGAAGTGTGAACGTGTCAGGAAAAGGTCCACAGCTGATCCTAGCTGGAGAAAGTACCTCGTGTCATGTGCCTATCACAGCTGGGGAGAGCCCAGAACACATGGAGGGTGACGACCAGGGGGGGCACACATTTATGCCTGCCGCACACTAGCTCCCATGGTCTAGCCAGCCCTGCCGGAAGAGTTTGAGAGTAAGCATCGAGAAGCAATTAAACACAATGGGGTGTGCCTCCTCTAAGGGAAACCCTAGAGATCCCTGAGAAAAAGGGCATGCATGCATGCTCACAGAACAACTTTTGCTTGCAAAAAAAAAAAAAAAAGTTGCAGCCTTGGGCATTACCAAGCTTGGCCCATCCCTACAACACGAGTCTGCCAGAAAATTTAAGAAATCAGTCCTCTGCTATAGTGTTGATACTGACCCTGAATCTTCTTGGGTCGGATGACTTAATTCTAACTCCATCATTGGCATTGGGACCACAGACTCCCCTTACCCCCACCAATCTTGTTGATTTCATGAGCAATATCCAAGAAGAATCCTCCAACTCTGACCTTGGGGGTGAACACATTTCTCCCTTAATCCTGGGCTGGCATCCCAGCCAACTCATCCTTGGACCACCAAGACAGGCAAGGGATGGTGCTGTCACAGGGAGAGGCATTCAGTCATTCTTCCAGGAATCTGGTTCCAGAGTTCAAGCTCCCCTCCCTGACAACGTTTTTTAACATTCTTTTTTTTTTTAAAGATTTTATTTATTTATTTGAGAGAGAGAGAGAATGAGAGACAGAGAGCATGAGAGGGAGGAGGGTCAGAGGGAGAAGCAGACTCCCTGCCGAGCAGGGAGCCTGATGCGGGACTCGATCCTGGGACTCCAGGATCATGACCTGAGCCGAAGGCAGTCGCTTAACCAACTGAGCCACCCAGGCGCCCCCTGACAACGTTTTTTAAAATGACCGCTGAACAGTGTCACTTCTGTGGCATTCTGCTGGTCTCCAGGCCAGCCCAGATCCAGGGGCAAAATCACACCGCAAATTGCATGGACACGCGATTCATGGGGCGGGGAGGGGGTGGTCGTTATTCTAACAACCTACTACAGTCCTTGGTTTCCATTTCCATAGCTGAGACCACTCTGAGAGAAATTCCCCTGGTTCTAGGACCTTCGATTTGGCTCAGGACCTGGTGTTGTCCTCAACTCCCGCTCTGGCTGAGCAGTCAGCCGGCTGGACCCAGAACTGAATGATGGCCTTTTCCCCAGGTAACTGAAAAAAAAAAAAAACAAAGTTAACTGGAAATAAGTCCTTTTTGCAGTTAAAATTTTACCTTCAGAAAATGTGGTACAGCACGATTTCTCAAACATACTTGCTTCCTAAGCCCTTCACACAAATTTTGAGACCGCAAAGCCCTATCGTGTTTACTGTATTAGGAATTGAAACTGAGAGTTCTTTAAATGTTGACTTATTAATTCACTTAGGAATAACAATGATGAACTCATTACAAAGTAACAAAAAATAATAATGAACTCATTATAGAGTAACATAAATTTTTATTGCTACAGAAGATAACTGTATTTTCCAAAACAACCCCGCTCCCCTAAAAAAGTATTAGTGAGAAGAATGGCATTGTTTTTGCATTTTCTCAAATCTCTTTAATGTCAGATTTCGTAGGAAGAAGCTGTATTCTCATATCTGCTTCTGCATGCAGTCTGTTGCAATATGTTGTTTTAGTTGAAGTGTGTGAAGAAATTATGGCCTTATATATATGTGTGTGTCTGTGTGTGATTGGAGAGGAAAGGAGTATTTTAACAGCTGTGTCAATTGTGTATATTCTTTGGGATCTTACTAAAACTTGACAAGTGGTAGTTTCTTTCTTTTTTTTTTTTTTTTAAGATTTTATTTATTTATTTGCCAGAGAGAGATAGCGAGAGAGGGAACACAAGCAAGGGGAGTGGAAGAGGGAGAAGCAGAGAAGGAACACAAGCAAGGGGAGTGGAAGCAGAGAGCCGGCGTGAGGCTCGATCCCAGGACCCTGGGATCATGACCCGAGCCAAAGGCAGACGCTTAACGACTGAGCCACCCAGGCACACCGACAAGTGGTAGTTTTTGTTTTGTTTTGTTTTGTTATTTATTCATTTGAGACACAGAGATACAGAGAGAGAGAGAGAGAGAGAAAGCATGAGCAGGGAGAGAGGCAGAGGGAGAGGGAGAAGCAGGCTCCCCGCTGAGCCAGGAGCCCGATGTGGGGCTCGATCCCAGGACCCTGAGATCATGACCCGAGCTGAAGGCAGACGTTCAACCATCTGAGCCACCTAGGCGCCCCGACAAGTGGTAGTTTCTTAAAGGTTAATTGCAGATCAGCTGGCTGGCTCAGTCGGTAGAGCATATGACTCTTGTTCTTGGGATCATGAGTTCAAGCCCCATGTTGGGAGTAGAGGTTACTTAAAAAAAAAAAAAAAAAGAAAGGCTAACTGCAACAAGTAATCTAAAACCATATCCACATGCATAAATCTTTTGGTTTATCTCACATTTTGCAATAGATCTTTTACATATGCATGATTTTGTCATATCAGGCTTTGCTCATTTAGAAAATATTTGTTCACTGAGTTATGCAGCTTTTCCAAATGTTGACACATTTCATAAAATATAAGAGAATCACATTCGCTAATATCGCCACCCTCTCATCAAAACATTTTTTAAGTATTGGGAAACTGTCAAGCTCACAGTGGCAGATATAAATGTCCTAAAATTCTAATTTTCTCGTGAAAGCTCAAGCTTTATCGCTGGCAATAAATACATGGTTATTTTCTTTCGTTCATTTTCGAGAAAATGTCTGCCAAGTACTTGAGTCTGAAGAATCATAGTTTGTCAGCCAGTCGTTCTTAAAAGATGGTGTCCCATTAAAAAAAAAAAGGTGACCAGTGCGGCTCGTGACCCAAATGATTGTGCCAAGGCTTTTCCTCAAGACAACCACTGTGTTCTGTGCAAACTTCCCAACTCCCCATTCATGGTATGAAAAAGGCATATGGGGGCGCCTGGGTGGCTCAGATGGTTAAGCGTCTGCCTTCAACTCAGGTCATGATCCCAGGGTCCTGGGATCGAGCCCCACATTGGGCTCCCTGCTCGGTGGGAAGCCTGCTTCTCCCTCTCCCTCTGCCTCTCTCCCTGCTCATGCTTTCCCTCTCTCTCTCTGTATCTCTGTGTCTCAAATGAATAAATAAAATCTTAAAAAAAAAAAAAAAAGACATACGTACTCAAGGGTCCAGATTTAATGAAATCTATACTTTTACTGCTTTTAATAAAGTACATTCTTAAGTGAGACTGGATTTTTTTTTTCCCTTGCAAGCGTGTGGCTGTGAATAATACAGCAACTCTGGCATCGTTTGGTGCCATTGTCTTCATTCGTGCTAAGACGCCCACAGTCTTACCCATCATTGCTTTTGCACCATTAGCAAAAGTGGACAATGATGCCAGGTGTTATGATGAAAGAAGTTTTGACCTCAGAGGCTCCCTGAAGGGGGTCTTGGGAAACCCCGGGGCTCTCCAGACCGCACTTTGGAGAACCAGTCTCCAACAGGGAGAAAGACTTACGCCTGCATAGGAAGGAACCTCACGATTGTAATGTTGAGGGAAAGAGGCCAGGCACAAAAGGGTATGTACGAGGGCGCCTGGGTGGCTCAGTCGTTAAGCGTCTGCCTTCGGCTCAGGTCATGATCCCAGGGTCCTGGGATCGAGTCCCGCATCGGGCTCCCTGCTTGGCAGGAAGCCTGCTTCTCGCTCTCCCTCCCCGCCTGCTTGTGTTCCTTCTCTCACCATCTCTCTCTGTCAAATAAATAAATAAAATCTTTAAAAAAAAAAAAAGAGTATGTACGATATGATTCTGTACATATGTAGGAAATAAAGCTTCCAAAACCCTAGAGAACTTGGTCCATGGCTTTAGACGTCAGGATGACCACTACCCTTTGCAGTGGTAGGTACTGCTGGAAGAGAGCATGACGGGGCTTCTGGAGCGCTGGTCAAGCCCTTTTTCTTGTTTTGGATGCCATGTATAGAAGTGTGTTCACTCTGTGAAAATTCATCAAGCTCATGATGTGTGCACTTTCCTATATGTATATCATCCTCGAATTAAGAGGTGTTTCTAACATGGTTTCCAGCAGTCCCAAGCGTAAAAAGCTCCCCCCAGCCGAAAACCACCACCACCAACAACAACAACAAAAAACCCTGAAAGATGTCCCTAAATGAAAACAAAACAAAACTGTCTCCGGCAGTAATCATGGCCAAATATGTGCAAAATAATGTGTTCATGCAGATATCTTTCACTCCTTAGGTAGCACTTCCTACGTGCCAAATGGGCAGGAGAGAAATGCCCTCTGGAGAGGAAGGACTCTTCTGGACCCTATCTGGAATGTTCACATAATGTTAGGCAGGGACATCTTCTTAACATTAGCATTAGAGCTTTAGTAAGAAAAAATTCAGGACGTTGAAGTATGTCAGCTGCTTTTGTGCACCTTTTCTGAAGGTCCTTCAAGAAAGAGACAAGCTGAAGCTAAAAATGACTCACGCGAGAGCAGACAGGGTGCAGTTCTGGGAAAAGAGGGTTTCTTGCTGGGGGCCTGCTTTCCAAAAAGGGCCAGAGTGCCAAACCAAGGAGAGGAGCAGAGTTGAAGCACCAAATGTACCCCAAGTTCAGGGTAAAGTGTATGGACACAGGAAGGCAAAAGTGAGCCTGGGGGAAGGTTGACTGCCAGGCTCTTCAAAAGCACCTCCTGTTGTGCACCCTCTACCACAGGGGAGCAGCTCACTTGCGGTGAGGGATAGCTGAGGTTCGTGGGGGCAAGCATCTCAACGCAGAAAGCCCCAGCTGAAACTCGTGGCCTTGCCCTCCAGAATGGATGCTTTGATGTACCCCGTCTGTCGAGTTTCCCAGATCAGCACATCCATCCTCTCCCTGGTCGCATGAAGCCCTCAGAGTCTCTCCAAGGAAATGGCCAGTGAGTGACCCCAGCCCCAGGAAGCCCTGAATACCTGACTGACACCTCTGGATGACTGTCCTCTTCGGATCTCAGCCCACTAATGACTCAAGATCTTGTCAGCTCTTTGATTATTTTAGGAAGCTGTTTTATTTACGTGACATCCACATTGTTTATGTTGTCGACAATGGAAGGTTTGCCTCAATGACTTCACTGTTACTAAGTGGACACAGCCGTCCTCCAAGTGGATTTTTTAAAACGGAGTCTGCACGCTTCCACTGGCTCCCAACCCTTCCATGGTGCTCCGTCTGCCCCCCCAGAAGATTCGGATTCCTCAGCCTGGCACCCAAAGTCTTCGGAGATTTGGTTCCAGCCTTTCTCTTCCCTTGCCTCCCACCTCCCGCCTCCTTGTCCGCTCCCTGCTTTACTTTGCCAGCCCCTAGATCCTCTTCTCCCTGTGTTCTTTCTCACCATCAGGACTTTGCTTCTGAGCATCCTTCACATTCTTTCACCCTTCCCTCCCCCAGCCCGAACTCTTCCCCCAATAAATGGCTGCTCATCCTTCCAGAATCTCCCTTGCCCTCTGTAGATGGAGCCTTCCTCTTTACCCCATCCCCCAGGAATGACTGATCATCCCTTTCTCTGTGTCTCTACAGTTCCCTGCTACATTACATATTGATGCAATCTTTTTTTAGTATATGCATCACGATCTTTATTAACAAAGCTTTTCCCATGGGAGTACTTCTCATCGTTTCTTTACTTGATTAGTACTGCTAGTTGCCTATATTGCTGTGCTGGGTCTACCATCACAAGTACACAGACTGGGCAACTTAGACAACAGAAACGTATTTTCTCACAGTTTGGGAAGCTGGGAAGGCCAAGATCAAGGTGTTGGCAGATTTGGTTTCTTCCGAGGCCTCTGTCCTTGGCATGAGATGGCCACCTTCCCTTTGCATCTTCTCTTCACATGGTCTCCCCTCTCTATGTGTCTGTGTCCTGATCTCTTCGGTCATAGTGGATTATAGCCCACTCTAATGACCTCATTTTCACTTAACTACCTCTCTAAAGACCCTATCTCCAAATACAGTCACCTTCTGAAGTCCTAGAAATTAGGACATCAACATATGAATATTTGGGGGACACAACTCAGCCCATAACATCACCCTACTAAGAATTTGACACTAAGCTTATTATCAGAGATGATGTACTTTCTTCTTACCTTTTGAAGTCTAACACAGAACGTCTGTCACCTGTATTAAATTCAAGCCAGAGCATGAAGGAAATCATTTCAGCACTTCTCAGGGGCCTCGCTGGCTCTCAAGGTGAATAGGGCAATGGTGATAACTCTGCAGAGTTTCTCATGGGCAGGTAGAGCACTGGGAAACACAGATGTACAATTGTTCTCTGGAATAGGCAGTTTGGTGTCCTGGGGGGGCAAGCCCCTCACATGGGCATCTTCCTGTCAAGGTACTTTGAGTGCCAGCAAGAAGGCTTTTGTCTTTCAAAGTTCTGTACCCACTTTCTCTTCTGCATACCAATGGCCAATGAGCAAGAAGAGTCCCAGGATCACTGTCAGGATGCCAATCTCCATGGCCTTTCTTTGATGAGATGGTCCCTCCATCTGGTGGTATGTTGTAAAGATTGCTTCTTTGGTTCTCAGTCCTTTTCTTCCCCCTGGTCTTGAGTCCCATGATAGTCACGGGTTTGGATTTCCAGTGGGTGGTCTCTGATGGCTGGATACCAGGGCAATACTGCGGCTAACGTCCCCTGGTGACATCAGCTTATTAGGGGCTTGAGTGTGGCCTGGCATTCTTTCAAGGTGGTGACTGAAAGATAGCTGGCATCGTCTGCCCTGGAGGGGGATACGGGACCAGACCTCACGTACTGGGATCACTTTGATGGATCCGGGGACATGCTCTGCAGCTTTTTTGCTTTTTGGAGCTCAACCAGCAAGTCCTGATCAGATCTTACTTGGGAATCTCTTTGAGACTTTGAGGGTTTACCACTTCTCTATGGATGCTATTTTTGTCAAATTTATTCAACAAATATTTATTGAGTGGCTACAATGCCCTGGGCACTGAGTACTAGAGAAGAGTGGGGAGCAGAGAAGAAAGAAAGAAAGAAAAAAAAGAACCCAGCCCCCCCAGCCCAGCACCTGTCCTCATTCAGTGTGCTACAGCAGAGGAGAGAGCATTAATCAAACAATAACTAATCACTAATCCGTACATAATAGCAAATGGTAAATGAGTTATAAAGGAATGTTTCAAAGGGAAAACGGATCTGTCAGGGAAAATAGCATTTGATCAAATAACTGAATGATGAACAGGCAAGGTGTAGACACTAAATACACCTTTGTAGAGTCTGAATCTTCCTCTAGAAGCTTCCTTCGAAAACGTGGATGTGCAAAGAGATAGAAAAAGAAGCAAGAGCCATGGGGCGTGGGGTGGGGGTTGCAGTAGATAACCTCTGGAAATTAGCAAGCCTTCTGAGTTTTTTTTTTTTTTAAAGATTTTATTTATTTATTCATGAGAGACAGAGAGAGAGAGAGAGAGGCAGAGGGAGAAGCAGGCTCCCAAGGAGCAGGAAGCCCGATGCGGGACTTGATCCCAGGACCCTGAGATCATGACCTGAGCCGAAGGCAGACGCTTAACCATCTGAGCCACCCAGGCGCCCAAGCCTTCTGGGTTTCA
Source organism: Mirounga angustirostris (assembly GCF_029215605.1). Classification (NCBI taxonomy): domain Eukaryota; kingdom Metazoa; phylum Chordata; class Mammalia; order Carnivora; family Phocidae; genus Mirounga; species Mirounga angustirostris. The sequence goes on from NW_026991713.1 coordinate 176,077,993, forward strand.
GATCAGAATCAGACATTAACAGTCTGAGTGACCTTGGGCATGTCACTGGCCCTCTGTTTCCCCCCATGTATAATACTTTGAGATTAGACTGGCTCCCCGTTTTCCAAAGCAGATTACATATACCACTGGTGCCGGGCAAAATCATTTTAACTGATACATGTTTGCATGTTAATAGATATTTATTTTAATATATATAATATTCATATTTAATATGAATACAAGCAATATAAGTATAACATAAAACCCCTGATTTCAAAAAACATTACTGCTCAGGAGAAGGGTAAAGTAAATAGTGCTAGGACTTCCACTTCCTAAGTTGGTGAGTCATATTTCCACAGCAAACAACTGAAAAATGCCCCTAAAAAGCATATATATATACATGTATACATGTATATATATATGAAATAGCATAAATACATATATACATATATATACATGTATATATATATGAAACAGCAGTTTTCAGACATTGGGCAGCGTGCAGCACAGGACTGGGTACCCAAGAGTAGGATAACAAATGAGCTGAGCCCTATAACCACCCCAGCCTCTGCCTGGAAGCAATTTCCGGACCTGAGAGGCATGAGGAGGAGACATCTAATCAGAATCCAAGAGCCTTATTGAGTGCAGGAGATAGAGATCAGAACTCAGACTCAGGCAGCTAGAAATCATAAGGCATGATTTTAGAAAGGGCATGATTTTAGAAAGGGCAGAATCGTGGAGTTCATATTATATGTGGAAGTAAAAGCACAAAAGATGGAGGGAGAGATGGTAGTATATTCTTGTAAGGGTCTCAGATTAAACATAAAATGGTATAACGTTTGAAGAGGGGTAGTGATAAGGTCATCATGCATGTTATGAGCCTTAGTGAAATCATTAAAATAGTAATATAAGGTAGAATAGCTAATAAGCCAACAGTAGGGAGAAAATGGAAATCTCAAAATTGTTCAATTAAATCCAAAAGAAGGCAGGAAAAAAGAATCAGAGGGTCAAACAGAGAACAAACACAAGACAATCTAGATAGATTTAGACCCAATCACGCCAAGAATTATATTAAATTAAAGCGGTCTGAGCACTTCAATTAAGTGACAGAGATTGTGAGATTGGATAAAAGTGCAAGACCTAACTATATGCTGTCAGTAAACCTATAGTTCTAGTTGGAGGTTTCAAGACTTGACTCTCACTAACTTCAAGAACAAGGGGATGGAAAATCAGTAAGGATGTAGATTTTAACATTGATCTAGTTGACATGCACAGAAGACTCCACTGAAGAGCAGGAGGATACACATTCTTTCCACATGTACATGGAAATTGCACCAAAATTTCCCCAGCCATGTGACGAGTCTTAATGAATTTTTAAAAGTTGGACAGCATACAGAGTATGTTCTCTAGCCACAAAAAAGAATAAATTAGAAATCAATGAGAGGGGCGCCTGGGTGGCTCAGTTGGTTAAGCATCTGACTCTCGATCTCAGCTCAGGCCTTGATCTCAGGGTCCTGAGTTCAAGCCCCGTGTTGGGCTCCACGCTAGGCAGAAAGCCTGCTTAAAAAAAAAAAAAAAATCAATTAGAGAAAGATATCTAGAAAACTCCCCAACTAATAGAAAAATTTTAGGGACGCCTGGGTGGCTCAGTCGTTAAGCGTCTGCCTTCGGCTCAGGTCATGATCCCGGAGTCCTGGGATCGAGCCCCGCATCGGGCTCCCTGCTCGGCGGGAAGCCTGCTTCTCCCTCTCCCACTCCCCCGCTTGTGTTCCCTCTCTCACTGTGTCTCTCTGTCAAATAAATAAAAAATCTTTAAAAAAAAAGAAAAAAAAATTTTAAACACAATCCTAAATAACCCATGAGTCAACAAAGAAATCACAAGGGAAATAAGAAAATGTTTAAATTGAATGGAAATTTAAAACAATATATATCAAAACTAAAAATTCCTTTTTTTTTAAGTAGGCTCCAAGCCCAGTGTGGAGCCCAAATGGGGGTTCAAACTCACAACCCCGAGTTCAAAACCTGAGCTGAGATCAAGTCTGACGCTTAACCACTGAGCCACCCAAGAGCCCCAAAACTAAAAACTTCTGCTCTTTTTTTTTTTAAGATGTTATTTACTTATCTGAGAGAGAGAGAGAGAGGGCATGAGTCGGGGGAGGGGGCTAGGCAGAGGGACAAACAGACTCCCCGTTGAGCAGGGTGCCCAATGCGACGTGGGGCTCGATTCCAGGACCCCGAGATCATGACCTGAGCTGAAGGCAGATGCTTAAACAAACTGAGCCACCCAGACGCCCCTAAAAACTTCTGCTCCTCATAAGACACTATTAAAAAAACAAAAAGGTGGTTCTGCCCCACCCCCGCCAGCGCCTCCTCCTGTTACCCTCCAGGTACCCAGAATCCAGGCACCCCCACACACTCTGTTGCTATGGTGGTCCCTGGGAGCCAGGACAAGAAAGTCAAGTTGAGCAATAACACGCAGAATGGGGGGGATGCCGAGAGCCACTAATGTTACCTATCAGGCTCACCATGTCAGCAGGAACAAGAGAGGCCAGGTGGTGGGGGCCAGAGGTGGTTTTCATGTTTACACAGTTTGGCCAACAGGAGCTTTCCTTTTATTGTCTGGATGCCTGAAGAATTGTTTCTTTTCCTGTGTGTTCTACAAGTTTTGCCTTTCTCATTTAGGCCCTTTATCCATCTGCAGTTGATTCTTGTGTGTATGTGAGGGAGGGATCTGTTTTCTTTCTTTTTTTTCCATATGGATAATCAGTTGTCTCAAGAGCATATATTGATGAGGGCATCCTTTTCCTGCAATGCCATCTGTCCTGTGTTAGGTTTCCACTTATGCGTGGATTTGTTTCTGGGCTCTCTTGACTATTCCACTGGTCCATTCCTCTATTATTGCCACACTGTCTTACTGTGTATTTATAAATCTTGAAATCCAGTGGAGTAAGTCCTCTTACCTTATTCTTCATCAGAAGTGTCTTGACCGGGGCACCTGGGTGGCTCAGTCGTTAAGCGTCTGCCTTCGGCTCAGGTCATGGTCCCAGGGTTCTGGGATCAAGTCGCACATCGGGTTCCCTGCTCGGTGGGAAGCCTGCTTCTCCCTCTCCCACTCCCCCTGCTTGTGTTCCCTCTCTCGCTGTGTCTCTCTCTGTCAAAATAAATAAATAAAATATTTTTTAAAAATTAAAATTAGGGGCGCCTGGGTGGCTCAGTCGTTAAGCATCTGCCTTCGGCTCAGGTCATGATCCCAGGGTCCTGGGATCGAGCCCCGCATCGGGCTCCCTGCTCAGTGGGAAGCCTGCTTCTCCCTCTCTCACTCTCCCTGCTTGTGTTCCCTTTCTCGCTGTGCCTCTCTCTGTCAAATAAATAAATAAATTCTTAAAAAAAAAAAAAAAAGAAGTGTCTTTACCTTCTTTTTTTGCTCTTTGCATTATTGTATAAATTTTGTAATCGGTTTAACCAACTCCTCCAAAATCCTGTAGGGATTTAGTTTGGGATTACACTGTATTTAAAGGTGAATTTTGGGGAAAATTGATCTTTAGAATATTGGGTAATCCTTTTCTTGAACATAGTATGTTCCATTTATTATACCACTAATGATGCTTATAAATACTGTTTATCAGAGTTTTTGGTGCTTGCTTTATGATCTAACATATAATTAGTTTTCATAAATATATATTTGAAAAGAACATCTCTGTGTGCAATATTCTATATATGTTCATTAGGTCAAGCTTGTTAATTGTGTTGCCAAAAAAAGAAAATGAAAAAGCAAGAGAGTGAGAGAAAATATACACAATACTAAGGACTCATATCCAAAATATAAAAAGAACTCTTACAACTCAATTATAAGAAGACAAACAACTCAATTTAAATAATGGGCCAATGGGCATCTGGCTGGCTCAGTCAGTGGAGCATGCAACTCTTGATCTTGTGGTTGTGGGTTCAAGCCTCAGTTGAGTATAGAGATTACTTTAAAATCTTTTTAGGGGGCACCTGGGTGGCTCAGTCAGTTGAGCATCTGACTCTTGATTTTGGCTCAGGGCATGAGATCAAGCCCCATGTGGAGTCTGCTTCAGATCCTCTTTCTCTCTCTCAAATAAATAAATAAATCTTTAAAAAAATACAATCTTTAAAAAAAAAAATACCCCCCCATGCAAAAGCCCAAAAACTTCACAAAAGAAGGTGTAAAATGGCCAGTAAGCACAAGAAAAGATGCACCACACAATTAGCCATGAGGGAAATGCAAATAAAAACCACACCAATACACCATCATATATCCATTACAATGGCTGGAATTAAAGACTGCTGATGAGAATAAGGAGCACCTGGGACTCTCATTCCTTGCCAGTGGAAAAGTAAGATGGTACAACCACTTTGGAAAACAGTTGGACACTTAATACACTACTCAGCAATTCCACACCCAGAGAAATGAAAACACATATCCACCCAAAATCATGTACATTAGTGTTCTTAACAGCTTTATTCAAAATAGCCCCAAACTGGAAACAACTCAATGCCCATCCATGGGCGAGTGAATAAACAAGGCATGCTATATCCATGCAATGGAATTCCATCATCAACAAAAGGAATAAACTACTGACACACATAAACAACATAGAGGAACCTAAAAAGCACATGCTGACATAGCCTTGTCTGATGAAAACTACAAAACATTCCTGAAAGACATAACCAAATGAAAACACATCCCATGTTCATGAACTGGAAGCACTAATGTCCTGAAGATGTCAATATTACCCAAAGAAATTTACAGATTCAATGCAATCTCTATCAAAATCCCAGTAACATTTTTTAAAGAAACAGAAAAACCCATCCTAAAATTCATATGGAATCCCAATTGGACCCTAGATTGCCCAAGCAATTTTGAGAAAGAAAAACAAAGCCCAGAGGAGTCACACTTCCTAATTTCTTTTTTTTTTTTAGTATTTATTTAATTTGAGGGAGAGTGAATGAGAAGAGACAGAGGGAGAAAAAAACTGAAGCAGACTCCACACTGAGCACAGAGACCGATGTGGGGCTTGGCCCCACAACCGCAAGACCATGACCTGAGCTGAAACCAAGAGTCATCTGGTTTCAGATGAGCCATCCAGGCGCCCCCACACTTCCTGATTTCAAAATATACTACAAAACTACAGTACTCAAAACCGTGTGGTCCTGGCGTAAAGACAGACATATAGACCAATGGGATAAAGAGTCCAGAAATAAATTCTCAAATATATGGTCAAATGATTTTTTACAAGGATGTCAAAACCATTTGATGGGGGAAAGGATTCTCTTCAACAAATGGTGCTGGGAAAAATGCATATCTACATGCAAATAAAAAAAATGAATCACCTAATTCCATATATGAAAATGAACTAAAAATGGATCAACCTAAATGTAAGATCTAAAATTATAAAATCAGGAGAAGACATAGAGCAAAAGCTTCATGGTATTGGATTTAGCAGTGATCTCTTGGCTATGACACCAAAGATACAGGCAACAAAAGAAAAAATAGACAAATAGGACTTCATGAAAATTTAAAAATTGTGTGCATCAAAGACAATGCCAACAGGGTAAAAAAAAAGGCAACCCACCGAATGGGAGAAAATATTTGGAAATCATATATCTGAAAAAGGATTAATATTCAGAATATGTAGAGAACTTCTGAAATTCAACAACCAAGAAACAAACAACTCCACACAAAAATGGCCAAAAGATTGAATGGACATTTCTCCAAAGAAAATGTACAAATGGTCAATATGCACATGAAAGAATGCTAAAGATCATTAACCATTAGGGAAATGTAAATCAAAACTACAAAAAGATATCACCTCACACTCATTAAGATGGCTACTATCAAAAACCAGAAAATAATGAGTATGGGCAAGAGTGTGGAGAAATTGGGACCCTTGTACACAGTCTGTGGGATTGTCAAGTGGTGGAAAACAATGTGATGTTTCCTCAAAAATTAAAAATAGAATTACCGCATGATCCAGCAATTCCACTCTGGGTATATGCTCAGAAGAATTGCAAGCAGGGTCTTAAAGAGATCATTGGACACCCATGTCCACAGCAGCATTATTCACAATAGCTAAAACATGAGAACAACCCGAGTGTCCATTGACAGATGAATGAATAAACAAAATGTGGGAATGCACACCAAGGAATATTATTCAGCCTTAAAAGGGAAGGACATTCTGACATGTGCTACAACATGGATGAACCTTAAGAATGTTATGCTGAGGGGGGCGCCTGGGTGGCTCAGTTGGTTAAGCGACTGCCTTCGGCTCAGGTCATGATCCCAGGGTCCTGGGATCGAGCCCCACATTGGGCTCCCTGCTCAGCGGAGAGTCTGCTTCTCCCTCTCCCTCTCCCACTCCCCCTGCTTGTGTTCCTCTCTCGCTGTCTCTCTCTCTGTCAAATAAATAAATAAAATCTTAAAAAAAAAAGATTTAATATTTTGTTATGTGTGTTTCACCACAATAAGAATAATTGAGAAAATAGGGCGCCTGGGTGGCTCAGTTGGTTAAGCGACTGCCTTCGGCTCAGGTCATGATCCTGGAGTCCCTGGATAGAGTCCCACATCGGGCTCCCTGCTCGTCAGGGAGCCTGCTTCTCCCTCTGACCCTCCCCCCTCTCGTGTGCTCTCTCTCTCTCTCTCTCATTCTCTCTGGCTCAAATAAATAAATAAAATCTTTAAAAAAAAAAAAAAAGAAGAATTGAGAAAATAAACATATGTTGAGCAAAAGAAACCAGACTTGAAGGTACATGCTTCATGATCTCATTTATCTGAAACTACAGAAGAAGCAATTCTAATCTAAAGTGACAGAAAGCAGATAAGTGGTTGCCTAGCACCAGAGTTGGAGGTGGTGCCTCGACCACCACAGGTCGAGGAAGGAGCCCCAGAGAATGTTTTGGGGTGATGGGAATGATCTCTATCTTGATGGTGGTGGTGGTTATATGCGTGGGCATATAAATCTGTCAAAACCCAGAAACGTACACTTAAACTGGGTGCATTATATTGCATATAAATCATCCTGCAATAACACAGATTTAAAAAAAAAAAAAAAAAGCAATGCGCTAGAATAGCAGGAAATTACTGCTTCTGAAAGCAGATAGAGTTCAGGAATAATTTCCTCCATGGCCAGACTAGCACAGCCTCATCGAGATAAAACTGACAGCAATACTTAGAGCTCTTGGGAACAAAGTGATGGTGATACACAAATTGTGGAAACAGCGGTCCTCTATGATTATAAATGACCTTAAAGGTGGCTGGCACATTCAACTAATTGTAACCAGAAAATGAAATAAAGGAAGCGGTCTTTCGATAACTCACAGAGGTGTGTGAGTTATACCCCAGCTTTCTGGAATGCTCCGAGCGGTCCTAGGTGTCACACCTTCCGCCGTGACTGCATGGAAGTATAGCCAGGACACACGATACGAATTTCCCTAGATGGAATTCACATGCTTCTTCCCAGGAAACAGCAAAGCGTCGCTTCTTGACAATAGTTTTGTCTGCAGGCAGATATCTTCTGCCCTTTCTGATTGTTGGTGCTGCTTAACATTAAGAGAAGAAAAGAAGTGACCCCATTTTTCCTTAAACTAAAAAACATGGGGCAAAAATCCCTTTACTTCCAACTGATCACAAACTATTCCATCCTTCTCTCTCTCTTTTTTAAATTGAATTAAATTTTTTTACTTTCTTTTTTTTTTAAGTACGCTCTACACCCAACATGGGCTCGAACTCAGGACCCCAAGATTGAGTCACATGCCTTACTGACTAAGCCAGTCAGGTACCCCTAATTTTTTTTAAGTTTTTATTTTAATTCCAATTAAGTTTTTTTACGATTATATTTATTTATTTGCCAGAGAGAGAGAGAGAATGCACAAGCAGGGGGAGCAACAGGTAGAGGCAGAGGGAGAAGCAGGCTCCCTGCTAAGCATCTCAGGACCCTGGGATCGTGACCTGAGCCGAAGGCAGATGTTTCACCGACTGAGCCACCCAGGTGTCCCTAATTCCAGTTCGTTAACATACAGTGTTCTATTAGTTTCAGATTCCCATCCTTGTCTTGAGGAAGCAGATTTTCAGTTCTATGCTTCACTCCTTGATTTTAATTTTTACTTGTAGTTTATTGGTTGGTTTACTCTAATTTTAACTTTTTAAGAATCAACAACTTTGTTGTATTTCAGGGACTCTCTTTTTATGGTCACTTTCTGCTTATTGAAAGTGAGACTTGTTTTCTATTTACAGAGTGAAATAAGGCTTCCTTATTAAAATAAATATATTTTGACGAGAAATGAATCTGTCTAAAGAACAAAATATTACTTATGGGTAATAGGTGGCTTAGGCAAATATTGCAATATTGCTGTACTGCTTATATGTTTGAGGTTTGTTAAAGCCTGTTCCCTTTCCTGCTCTGCTGTTTTGTGGTTCATTGAGAAGGCTGGTGTGCGCTCGTCTGTGGCATCTTGATAAGATGGAGCAGCACCAGGGACACCTGGGTGGCTCAGTCGGTTAAGTGTCTGCCTTTGGCTCAGGTCATGATCCCAGGGTCCTGGGATCGAGCCCCTCATCGGGCTCCCTGCTCCGCGGGAAGCCTGCTTCTCCTTCCCCCACTCCCCCTGCTTGTGTTCCCTCTCTCGCTGTGTCTCTCTCAAATAAATAAATAAAATCTAAAAAAAAAAAAAAAAAAAAAAAAAGATGGAGCGGGGCCAGCAAATCAACAACAACGACGACAATTAACTGAATCTTCAGAAGCATGTATCATCAGTCCATACCACCCTCTTCCCTGTGCCACTTGTCTTTCCTTCTCAGTCATTGAAGATTTTAGGACCCTATTCTGTGCCCCGCCCCCATTTCTGACATCATTCTTGATGGTTTAATATCCTTTTATTTATTTTTTATTCTTTAAAGATTTTATTTATTTATTTGACAGAGAGAGACACAGTGAGAGAGGGAACACAAGCAGGGGGAGCGGGAGAGGAAGAAGCAGGCTCCTCGCCGAGCAGGGAGCCCAATGCGGGGCTCCATCCCAGGACCCTGGGATCATGACCTGAGCCGAAGGCAGGAGCTTAACGACTGAGCCACCCAGGCGCCCCGGTTTGATATCCTTTTAAATAATCTATGCACACCCAGGCCTTAGTTTCTTGATCCCTCCCCTTGGAGGATCTACACCTCCTCTCCACCTCAGTCACGCTCATAGTCACACCGTGGGCTTCATCATTACCAATAAGTGCATCATCTCCAAAATCTGTGTCAAGCATACCCCTCTTTGACCCCCTCCTATCTCTCCAGCTCCTTTCTTCCCCCTGCATCTAAGCAGGTTGCTGGAGAAAGACCCACATCCTTGCTGCCTGGCCTCACTTTAAATTTCTGATCACAGAACTTCACTACTGCATCGGGCTGGTCATTTTGCTCTCTGCTCTCTCCTTCACAAAACTCCCAGATCTTCCTGACCTCACTCTCAGCTAACATCCCTCCTTCTCATTTCCCTGAGGTTCAGTCCCATCGTATTGCATCTCTGAGCAGCATTTGGCAACGCCGATCATTTCCTTCTTGTCGAAATACTTTCTCTCTTTGGCCTCTGAGATACCATACTCTCCTGGTTTTCCTCCTCAGCATCCTTCTCTAGATTCCAAATGTTGAAGTGACCCTGAGTTCTGTCCTCAGCTTTCCTCTCTCCTCTATCTACACTCATTCCCTAGGTGTGAGTGTAGCCAGTCCCGTGGCTTTATACATTATCTCTATCTCCGTGACTCCCACTTTAAATCCCTAGCCTGAGTTATTCTGTCTTTCTGAAGCTGCAGACTCCTATATCCAACTGCCTATTGACGTCTCTACTTGAAGGTCTAGTTGGCAATTTCACGTGTCCAAAACATGTTCACTTTTCCCTACTCAGACCAAACTCTGTCGCTCCCAATATCCCCCCATATTTGTGACTGAAACCACCATTCACCCAGTTGCACATGCCAAAAACCTTGCAGTTACCCTTGACTTCTTTCCCTCTCATCTCACATCCAATCCATCTGCAAATCTCTCTGTTCTATGTAAAAAAAAAAAAAAAAAATCCCTAATCTGATCATTTCTCCCCACTTCCTTCCTGACCATACTAGTTAAAGTCAGCATGGGGTATTATTTAGACTCCTGCAATCTCTTCCTAACTGCTTCTACTCTGAGCTCTCTAGGACCAGAGTCCTCTTTGGAAAAATCAACCCACGCCCCCCACTCCAATTCTCTAGTAGTTTTCCATCACAAAATAAAATCCAGATTCCTTATTAAGACCTCCTTTGATTTGCCATTCCCCACCACTCTCTGTTTCACTCACTGCACTGCAGGCACGCAGGTACTCTAACACACCAGGCATATCCCCTCTGCTTGAAGTGTTCTTCCTCCGGGTGGTCGCCATAGCTCACCTCCTTAAGTCACTCCATCTTCTGCTCAAATGTCTTCTCTTCAGAAGACTCCCTGACCACACTGGCATCCCCATCACTCTCTATCCCTTCTTTGCTTTATTTTTCCTGTGGGTTTTTTTTTCCCCCCCTGAACACTTCCTGCCTCAGCCAGTATTTTAGTTCGTTTGTTGGTGAGTTCGCTAGTTGGTTGTATACTTACCCACTAAAACACAGCTTTGGGAGAACAGGGACCCTCCGTACCGTTGCACCCCCAATTCCTAGAACAGTCCCTGGCACACAGGAAACTCTCCAAAAATACGCGTTGAATGAATGACTTGCCAAAGGCAAGGGGTGCAAATAAGCGCATGTCCAGTAGATTTCCATGGGCACCTGCTCCTCCCCAACATCCCCCCCCCTTTTCATCTCTAGGGAGACGGCAACACTTCCCGGGGTTGGAGGAAGGGCACCTCAGTTTCCTTCGTCCTCCCACCTCGTGGGGGAGTCAAGACTCAGTGGGCGGTGAGCGGACAGAGGTCCCTCTCTATGGTCTTACTCCCCAGGCCCCTCCTCCCTAGCACCCGGCGTGCCTCTATGGTTCTTCCTGTCATTAGTCGGGAGGGGGCGCTGTGCGCAGGCGCGGGGTGAAGCCGCGGCGGGGCCGGAAGGAGTGCGGCGGCGGCCTCGGCGGCGGCGACGACGCTGTCGGCGGCCGCTCCTGGTGACTAAAAGCTGTGGCGACAGAGGCCGCCGAGCCCGCCTGGCGAGCCGGCGAGCTGAGTGGCGAGTAAGTGTCGGCAGCGGGGTGCACCCGACTCCTCGACAGGCCGCGTGAGGCGAGTGGCGTCTCAGCCCGGCGCCTCCATTAAGCCCCGGGGTGGGGGCGGGGGCGGGGGCCACGGCCGTGAGGGGCGGCGGGGCCGCAGAGTCGGGGGCGCGGGCCCGGCCCGGCGGCCGCCCGAACGCGAGCGGGCCCGGGGCCGCGCGGGGCGCCGCGGAACGCCGGGCGGCGGGAGTAGCGGGGCCGGCGGCGAGGCGGGAGCCACAAAGGCGCGGGCGGCCGGCGGACCCTCCCCCGCGCCCGCCACTTCGGGAAGTTTCGCGGGCCCGTCCTTCGGCCTGCTGCGCGAGGGCGAAAGCGCCGAAAGACCGAGTTTCCCCGGCGGCTCCTCGCGGGAGGCGGCGTCGGTGGAGCCGAGCGCGGCCTGGAGCGCGCGGGCGGCGATGCGCTGTGACTCTGAACTCCGGCGCCCCCGGGGGAGGCGCGCCGGGCCTCAGTCCGCAAGCCCTCCCAACTCGGTTCGGGAGAGCGGGCTCCTCGAGAAAGCCGGCGGCTCCCACCCAGCCCTCGTGAGGACGTCCAAGTGCGTCAAAACCCTCTGCAGCGCGGGCAACGCGAACCCGACAGATGTGCCCGGAGCGCCGCGCCGTGAACAAGACTGGCGTTCCCGCGTGGGATGTGGCTGGAGACTGCGTGGAATGATTGTCCCAGAACTCTGGGCCACTTCAGTCCTGTGCGAGACCCCCGCCCCCCCCCCCAGGGTGCCCGCGGGGTCCCACGTAAACCAGCCGGGGGCCTTGCCGAATACGTTGCGATACGGGCCTGGGTACGGCTGGCCCTCGGCCCTTTGCTAATGCAGAAAGAAGATTGATTTGCCCTGCTGGGAGCTGGGACAGGACAGGGAAGATTTTAGGACCGACTTCGATTTTAGCACGCTTCCCTGAAGAAAGACTGCCAAGAAACAGCCTCGCTTTGTTGTGTTTGTCGTATAGGTAATTTTTTGGAGCTGGGGGTAGGGCGTGGTGTGAATCTGAGCAAATAGCTGGAGAACCTGGGGCCGGATTTGAGATCTCCCCCGTAAACCTAAATAGAGGCTAGCGGGCAGCAAGTAAGAAAGAAGCCTTCCAGCCCCTGTGGAGGAAGCCGGTGAAGGAAGTTGAAAGATGAGTCAAGGAGACAAAGTTTATGAAATAGGGCAGGAATAGTGCGCCAGTGTTTGCTAACTCTGACGGCTTCTGTTTAATCAGTGTTCGTTATATTCTAGGCTGTGTTAGGGCCTTTTCAGACCTTATAGCTAATTCTCATAGCTGGCAGTGTTATTTTATCTTCATTGTCAGTAAGACAAAACAGGATGCTCGTAAGTATGTACTGGACACTGTTCTAAGCATTTTTTTATATATTAACTCCTTTAATCTTCAGCGGTGGGGGTTCTGTTGTTATCCTTATTTTAAAAAGGAAGAAAAAAGGTACTGAAAAGTAACTTACGTAGTCACAAAGCTTGTAAGGGTCAGAGCTGGGACTTGAACTCAGTTTGGTTCCATAATTTATGCTCCTAATTATTTTGCTATTCCTGCGAATGATATTTATTCAGAAAGTTCTGGAGTATTTACTTGGTGCCAGGCAGTGTGCGATGTCCTGTGGCTGTGGGAATGAATGAGATGCAGGTGTTACACCCTTAGAACTTGTTTTAGCAGAGGAGATAGCTATTTAACATAGCTTCCTAAGTAACTGTAGATTATTATTGTGCCAAGTACTCTGAAGGATTGAGATACGTTGTGTGAATGAACAGTGGGGATGGTCAGGAAAGGTTTTTCTGAGGTGATATTTAAGATGAGAAACTCAAGGATGAATGGAGTTAATTTGGTCAGAGGCAGTGAAAAATAATCAGCCAGCTAGAGGGAAAAGGAAGAAGCACGGCATGTTCAAGGGACTGAGCCATGGTCCCTGCAGAACTGTGAATGGGGAAGAGGTGTAAGGTGAGGCAGCATTTCACAGGCCATGGGATTTTGGTTCTACCATGATGACATTTTATGATTAAAAAACCAGCATACCTCCATGCAATATGAAAATATGTCAGAGAGTAGACCTGTAGGCACAATGGGGATAGAAGGGGCAGTGTATGATGAGTTCACAGAGGATTCACCTATAAAAAGATCGTTGAAAACACTGATTTTTTTTTTTCCCCTTTCTGGATGAGGATGTGCTTGCTTATTCCAGTTTCTGAACCAATTTTCTCTTGACATTTGAGGAAAATCTTAAGGTTAAATATGTTAAACTCTTTAGCCTATGCAGTGAAGATTTTGAGTTTAATTTTTGGTTTAAAACCTTTCCTATTGTAGGGCACCTCAGTGGCTCAGTCGTTAAGCGTCTGCCTTTGGCTCAGGTCATGATCCTAGGGTCCTGGGATCGAGGCCCACATCGGGCTCCCTGCTCAGCGGGAAGCCTGCTTCTCCCTCTCCCACTTCCCCTGCTTGTGTTCCCTCTCGCTGTCTCTCTCCATCAAATAAATAAATAATTCTTAAAAAAAAAAACCTTACTGTAGAAAGACACTGATAAGAAGATTTTTAGAGCTCTTTTAAACTCTGCTAAAACTCCAGACTAATTGTCCACATAATTCTATCTGTAATTATGGGTGCTATTTTATCTTAGTTCTTTCATTTTGTCTACATATTAAAATATACACGCATTGCATTTTCTTATTCTGAACTCATCACTTGCCTTGTTCTTTCTTAATAATATCGCCATCCTCTAGCCACTGAACATCTAGGTGTCCTCAACATCTAGGTCAGTTTTGACTCCTCCTTCTTGCCTCATGGCTCTTTACATACAAAAATCCCATTGAATCTTACTCTAGTTGGTATCTTATATCTTTTTCCTCTCCCTGCTTACTGTTATCTCTAGTTCATACTTCACTGCCTCTTGTTTCCTGGGTTTCCTGCTACCAGATGTTTTTTACAGTCTTACGCAGTTAGGTTGATTTTCCTAAAGTACAAGCCTCTGTATTCTTCTTACTGGTTAGAAAATAAAATGTGAGCTGTACTTCAGTTACCCATAGATGCATAGAGCAAGCCACCGCCAAACTTAGTAACTTAATATGACAATTTTATTTGTCGACAATTTTATTTGTCGACAATTTTGTGAGTCAGGAGATTGGGAAGGACTAATCTGGGCTATTCTTTCTGATCCACATGTCGCTAGCAGAGATAGTAGCGCTGGAGGTTCCCCTTCCAAAATGCTTTTTCACTCCCATGCCTTGTCAGGGACTGCTGGGAGGGTGGGCTCAGCTACATTTTCTTTCTCCAGGTAGTGTCAGGGCTTTCCATGTGATCTCTCCATCAGGACTCACACTTCTTACTGGTGATTCTGGGTTCCAGGAGCCCTAGGTGGAAGCTGCTCAAAGTTCTTAAAGGCAAAGCTTGGAGCTTGCTAGCACAGCATTCAGTTTAGCTTAAATACAGCTATTTGAGCTAAGCTTCCCTGACTACCTGCCCTCTCCCAACTGGAATAGTGTCTTTATTGTGCTAATTCTTCATATTTTTTAGTATACTTAATTGTGTGCAGAGTTTCTCTCACTGATTGTACTCCCCAAGTTTTTTGAGGCAAGATCCATGTTGGATTTTCTTTGTATGTATTCCTCATGATGCATAACACAACCTTTTTTTTTTTTTTTAAGATTTTATTTGAAAGGGAGAAAGCGAACACAAGCGGGGGGGTGGAGTGGGGGGGGGGGAGGGGAGGAGCAGAGGGACCAGCCGACTCTCCTCTGAGTGCAGAGCCTGATGCAGGGCTTGATCCCAGGACCCCCGGATCATGACCTGAGCCAAACTCAGACGCTCAACGAACTGAGCCACCCACGTACCCCACAACTGTTTTATACCATGTGGCAAGACCACAATAAATATTTGCTTACTCTTTAATATATTTTAATTTTAATATTAAATAGTAATGTAGGGGCGCCTGGGTAACTCAGTCAGTTAAGCGTCTGACTCAATTTCAACTCAGGTCTTGATCTCAGGGTCCTGAGTTTAAGCTCCATGTCGAGCTCCACCCTGGGCATGAAGCCTACTTAAAAAATAATAATAATAATAATAATAATATAAATCCAGTTCAGTATAGAAAAGTCAGAAAATACAACAAAGCAAAAAATATAACTACTTTAAACTTATTACTTAGAAATAACCATTATTAACTTTTTGTTGTGTCGATTTAATATTGATTAAACCTTACTATAGGCTTACAACGAATGGATATCCAAATAATGGTTAAGATGAGGAGCTAGGATTTGAATGAAGAACAATAATCACTTATAGTCACTCAGAAAACCATGCTGGGAAGCGTTGTTGTGGAGTGGTATGATGTGGGCATGTCAGCTTCCAGCCTGTGCCTGGCTCTGCTTTGCCCACCTTTCACTGGAAAAAGAGATTAACTCTTTAAGTTGGAAACATCTTTTATTACTCCAAGACCAGTGTTGCTGAAGTGACAGACACATTTATGGAGATTACTCTGGAAAGCAGGAATACCACAAAACCCCAGGACCATGCAGTATTCTGTTAGGAGCATGTGGAAGGAAAAATGGAGATGTAACACGAATAGAAGGATGAGAAGAAATTTATTTACAACTGAAGAAAATCCTGATAAACTGATTGTTGTCGCTTAAGCCATGGTACCGACTCTGGTTATATGGCTCTGATGAACAGCTCCAGTCTCTGATGGATGAAGATGTTTTTGGAGCCATTCATTCAGCAACTGTGCATGACACCGGACGGAAATACAGCTGTGAATAAGAAACTGTCAGGGGCGTATGGAGAACACAATTCAAATGTGAACTTTCTCATGTGTTGATATATCCATCCAAGGAAGGGAAGGGGATTTAAAAAAGTAATGAGGACAGTTGTAGGAGGTGGAAGAGAGTATAGAATTGTCACCACATTTTTCTTGAAGTTTTTGCAGTGTAGTAGTACTACATACGATTCTCCATGGGGTAAGGAAGCAATAAAATGTATGCTAATTTTTGTTTCTAATTTGGAAGCATTATCTGATATACTGACTATAGAGTATAGTCACAAATGTACATATGATAATTTTTACAATAAAAAGAAGAGGCAAGAACAGTTGTTAGGTAGTATTTCCCATTTCTGGATTCCACGTTTGTTTAGCTATTTTCTTCAGCTGTCTGATGAAGAAGCTACTTCCAGAGGAAAAATGAAGTTTCTTATAGAAGGAAGTAAAGGTTTAACTGTGAATAGTTCTAATAAAACTAGCGAAAAGTAACCTGGAAGAGGAAAATAAAGCCCTCCCCCCACGTTTGGCTGTATTGTCAACTTACTAATAAACACTGTACATCTGTGTACTTTTGATAACAAGCTCCTGTTTTGGTGGCATTTACCATTTACAAAGTGGCTTCTCATATTCCAACACAGCCTTACAAGGTAAGAATAGCAATTTCCATTTCATAGGGAATAACAGTAGTCATAATGTGACACTTGGTGTGTGCTACGCACTATGGTAAATACTTTATATTTAATTCAATTAATTTTAAAACAACTATTCTCATTTTACAAATAAACTAGGTCCGAGAGATTAAGCAATTTACGCAGTCACTGATTCACTAAATGGTGAAACCTGGGTTCATGCTTAGGTAGTTTGATCGGAAGTCCAGATGAGAGGACTAAAGATCAGGAACTTGAATGACCTTTACAGAGAAGCTGGTCAGGAGTAGAAATTCCCTCATCAGGCTCCTTTTCTCACTGAAGCTTGGGGCCATTGTATGTACCACTCACTCATGAGGAATCTTGCTTTTATTTTTTTTATTTTAAAGATTTTATTTATTTGACAGAGAGGCACAGCAAGAGAGGGCACACAAGCAGGGGGAGTGGGAGAGGGAGAAGCAGGCTTCCCGCCGAGCAGGGAGCCCAACGCGGGGCTCGATCCCAGGACCCTGGGACCACGACCTGAGCTGAAGGCAGACGCCTAATGACTGAGCCACCCAGGCGCCCCAGGAATCTTGCTTTTAAAGCACTACTAGTAATCTGTTTTAACTACAGCTTGACATTCTAATAAATTGGGTAGATGTAAAATGAAACACATTTCCCTTTGATTTCCAGTATAAAATTGAAAGAACCTTATTGTGGTAAAAGAAGAAACAAGAAACGTGGCTAGTGGAATTACGTTCAAAATACTTTTTTTTTTTTTAAGATTTTATTTATTTGACAGAGAGAGACACAGCGAGAGAGGGAACACAAGCAGGGGGAGTGGGGGAGGGAGAAGCAGGCTTCCCGCGGAGCAGGGAGCCCGATGCGGGGCTCGATCCTAGGACCCTGGGATCACGACCTGAGCCGAAGGCAGACCCTTAACAACTGAGCCACCCAGGTGCCCCCAAAATACTTTTTAAAAATTGTATTTGAAAGAAAAGTAAAGTTTTTAATACAGTTCAAATTTGACATTAGAGCTCTTTCTACCATGCTATTTATAAATGATGTCATTATTGTTATTTTAAGTGAGATTTGTAATTTTTAAAAAGAGATACCTTTGTCCAGTTGTAGATACCAGAACGTTTTACTGTAAAACTTAGTCTTAATACACAACTTAGTATTCTCTCAGTTTGAAAAATGCTGGTGTTATTTGACTTAAAACTCTTTGTAGACATGATTATATGAGAAGCCAGACTTTGGGGTCTGCTTTCTCTAAAGCATGTAGTTTCTCTCAGGAAGGCAAAGAAAATTGAGATTTTCTTAGAACCAAAAAGGTCGGTTCTTAATTATTTTCATCAAAATAAGTAAAGCAAGAAAATGGTTCAAAAGTCAAAGTACTACTGTTTCACAGAGGCAACCACTTTTTTTCTCTTATAATGGCTTTTGTTCCCCTAACTTTCCCATTTTGAAATAGAGTACACACAAAGAAGGTTGACCCCAAACTAAGTTTAGGCCTGTGCCTAAACTTCATCTAAATGAAGTCATTCAAGGTATATTCTCTTACATTTGGATTCCTTCATTCAACCATTATGTATGGCTTAATAAATTATTATAAGATGCTTGTATCCACCACCCAGTTTAAGAAGTAGACCATCTCGGGGTGCCTGGGTGGCTCAGTTGTTAAGCGTCTGCCTTCGGCTCAGGTCATGATCCCAGGGTCCTGGGATCGAGCCTCACATTGGGCTCCCTGCTCGGCTGGGAGTCTGCTTCTCCCTCTCCCATTCCACCTGCTTGTGTTCCCTCTCTTGCTGTCTCTCTCTCTCTCTGTCAAATAAATAAAATCTTTAAAAAAAAAAAAAAAAAAGAAGTAGACCATCTCCAAGCCCCATCCATGTATCCTATCCTGATCATAACTCATTCCTCCCCCTAAAATTAAGTATTGGTCTGACTTTTATAATCATTTTCTCATATTTCTTTATTGTTTTATCACCCAAGTACATTCCTAGATACTATAATCTCATTTTAAAATTTTGATGTTTTTTTAAAATCTAAGTTTCTTCCATTCCTTTTCTTTTTTCCTTATAATTTATCTGTTGTTGAACCTGAACTATTTGATGTGTAGTTTCCCAGAGCCTAGCTAAGTGTCAGACTTTTAAAAAATTATTCCCATATAGAGACTTTATAAACATTTTTTTCTGATCCTCATTAAATACTAAGGAATAAGATTTTACTGGATGGGACTGAATTTTGGAGTCCCACTGTAACATCTTTAGATCTTTTCACACCCTTGCAAAAGCACTCCCATTGAGAATACATGGTCTGGGTTTCATGCTTATGGTACAATTCAAAAATTTCATTTTTCCTCTAGCGTCTATTCTAAAAATGTGACTGGGTCCAGATCCTTATCCAAACTCTGGTTCCATCTCTTCACAAGACTACAGATAGTGTTCTTTCCTTGGAAGGCACTTATTTCTTGTCTCTACAATGTTAGCAGTGATATTCGAGGTCTAGATCCAGTAATTCATTGAGGATTGCAAAATGATGTTTTAATTGGATTTTTAAAATTAAAATTTAAAATTAATACTGGAATATTTTTATAAAGAAACCGCTTTCTTGTCTACTGTTTGGTTATCCTGTGACATATAGTTCATATAGAAAAGGCAAGAAAGGGGCGCCTGGGTGGCTCAGTCGTTAAGCGTCTAAGTTCGGCTCAGGTCATGATCCCAGGGTCCTGGGATCGAGTCCCGCATCGGGCTCCCTGCTTGGCAGGAAGCCTGCTTCTCCCTCTCCCACTCCCCCTGCTTGTGTTCCTGCTCTTGCTATCTCTCTGTTAAATAAATAAATAAAATCTTTAAAAAAAAAAAAGTAAAGGCAAGAAAGTACCTGATTCTTTGCCTTTATTTTATTATTTATTTATTTATTTATTTATTGAGAGGGAGAGAGAGAGACAATCTTAAGCAGTCTCTACACCCAGCGTGGAGCCTAACGTGGGGCTTGATCTCACGACCCTGAGATCCTGACCTGAGCCGAAATTGAGTCAGACGCTTAACTGACTGAGCCACCCGGGCACCCCTACTTTACCAGTTTTAAAGATAATGTATTGGTTGATACCATCCTTTGAAAATGACCTTTTTAAAAATAATTGTAAGCATTTTCATTTATATGTTTTCTTAAGAGATTCATGCCATATTATTATCTTTCTTGAAACTCAAAATGTCCCATGTTTGGCCAGTGTGAGCCTCTGGGATTTTTTTTTTTTTCCTGAGTTATTCTGACAGAACCCAGTCTTTGGTAAATAGTTTTTTGATTGCGTTGTTGATATCTGATATGACAGGGTGTTGTAGGCTCATTTTGTAAGATTCCTGCTCCAGAATTGGAATTAGTAATTTCTCAAAAAAAGCCCTGGTTTCTTTTGGTGGGAAATAGTATTTAAAGACCATAATCTAGGCAATGCATATGTTCATTGCTACAAGTAATTTGTTTTCAGGCCTTTTTTTTTTTTTTTTTTGGGGTACAGAACGAAAATATTTTATGAGTTCACACTAATAATTGTAATTCAAATTTAGGGCTATTGGGGTTTTTCTTCTGTATTATAAATAAGTTCCTTTTTTTTTTTTTTTTTACACTGAAATTCTTGATTCTCGAGGGCACAGGATTAATAGCATTAGAATAGTCCATAACTGCTAATCTTTTTAACTTGTTACAAAAGTGTCGGGGGGCGCCTGGGTGGCTCAGTTGGTTAAGCAACTGCCTTCGGCTCAGGTCATGATCCCGGAGTCCCGGGATCGAGTCCCACATCAGGCTCCCTGCTCAGCAGGGAGTCTGCTTCTCCCTCTGACCCTCCTCCCTCTCATGCTCTCTGTCTCATTTTCTCTCTCGCAAATAAATAAAATCTTAAAAAAAAAAAAAATGAAAAAAGTGTTGGAATGAAAGTCTCAGAATGTCACAACCATTACGATTACATGACTTTAAAATTTTGCATATGCTTCCCCTTCCCATAATTTTTTATAATTGTACTATATTGCTTAATTTTAGTTCTCATTTAATCTTTGTGCTACAAGTAATTACATATTTAATGTTTACTGCCAGTCTTTGTGTTGGTGTCTTTAGTCATTTTGGTTGCCTGAAGTTTATTTTTCTGTCAAATTCCTCAGGAAGGTCCTGTAGAAACAATCAATAATCCATAAGTTCTTGTATATTGATGAATTTGTGCTCCTTTTCTTTGAAATTATTTTTGCTGGATACAAAATCTCTGGCTCATATTTTTTAAAGTACCCTATACCATTTTCTAATGGCAAAAAGCATCACTATCAAAGTCTGCTAATCTAATTTTCTTTCTTTTCAGTGTCTCAAGCCCAGGTCCTAAAAGGACTTCTTTAAAGTATGTGTGTCTTGGTAGTTGTCATTTTGGGTGGTTTTTGTTTTGTTTTTTGTTTTGTTGTTGTTGTTGTTTAGGTATTTACTACATTCTTTTGAAATGCAGTCTTAACATTTTTATTTTAGGAAAAATTTTTTTCCTTTACAATTTTTAGTATTCTCTACCCTTTCGATTTAGTCAAGAGGTGCTGTTTGTTATGTTGGACAGTCTTTGTCTTGAATATTTGTTCCTTAATCTCTTCAGTTTTCTATTTAAAATTCTCCTCCTTTTACCTTTCAGTTCTCCTAAGCAGTATGTGTTACATTTATTCACATTTGTGTTCCTTCTAATTTAGCCTTCACTCCTGAAACTTTTTTTTTGGTAGTTTTATGGTTTTATTAACACAAATATGATGTGCACAACAAGCTGTCTATTAATTTTCTTCGCTGGGCAGCCTGGCGTTGGGATTGGTGACTCTGATTGCCAGCTGGGCTGCTCTTTCCACAATAGCTTTGCGGTTCTTGGAGGAGACATTGTGAGCAATCTCTGCACAGTAAGATTTGTTGTACAGCAGCACTTCAAGTTCCTTGACGTTGTGGACTAGGAACTTCTGGAAGCCACTGGGCAACATGTGCTTTGTTTTCTTGTTGCTCCTGTAACCAATGTTGGGCATCAAGATCTGGCCCTTGAATCTTCTGCGCACCCTATTGTCAGTGCCTCTGGGTTTCTGCCAGTTGCGCTTAATTTTGACATAGTCTGACTGGTGCCGGATGAACTTCTTGGTCCTCTTTTTAGTGATCTTGGGCTTCACCAGAGGTCTGAGGGCAGCCATGATGCCCAGTAACAGATGGCTGCCACCTCCACAGGCAGCACCGAGGAAGAGAGGGGAAGCTTCTGAAACTTATTTTAATTTTTACTTCTTTCCTGAGATCTGTCATTCTGTTTCTGAGTTTTCTAGTTCTGATTTATATTGTTGTATTATGTCTTGTATTATTTTCTTAGTGTCCTTTAGGTTGTTAAATCTTTCTGGCATGTTTTCATTGTTTGTAGGGATGTTGTTTTGCTGCTGCTTGTTTTTCTTATAACTTTATAAGAGTTTGACATCATTTCTTTTCTTTACTCATTTTTATTTTTCAGCAGAAACTCCGCAAGCCAGAATCTTTGCTCATTTTTAATGACACTGGTTTTCTTGGACTTTTAGAAGGAGGGTAGTTTAGGATAGCTTTTCAAACCTCATAGAACTCCCTTTTTGTGCAGTGTTCAAAATATGACAGCTTGCTTTTTGAGATTTCTGGCTTCGTCCTCTATTGTTATGTAGGCCTGCCTTTTCTTTGTCTTTATTGTCTCTGTCTTCCTCAATTTCATTTTTCCCAGCTTTTCATCTCATGGGGCCCTGTCCTGCAAGGGA
Source organism: Mirounga angustirostris (assembly GCF_029215605.1). NCBI lineage: Eukaryota > Metazoa > Chordata > Mammalia > Carnivora > Phocidae > Mirounga > Mirounga angustirostris. The sequence continues at coordinate 176,100,321 of NW_026991713.1, forward strand.
GCCCTGCTAGATCAGGTTTGAAACTTTATGGGTCCTAGACTACTTCACTCTCAGATCTTAACTTGAATTCCTTGCACTCCCCCGCTATTGAACTGAGCAAACCCCTTCCTGGTGTTCTTGCAGCTTTCTCAGATTGGCCTGTGTGCTTTTCAGTGAATACCTGTTGGTTGTTTGGGGGTTGTCCTCTTCTCAGGTCTGAATGATTCCCTGTGATTTCTGAGGCAGAAATGGTACTTCAGAGATCTCATGGCTCTTGATGATTTGTCCTTGGGTTCGTATTTGGAAGTTTATAGTGATTCTTAGTTTTTTTTCTAATTTGGAATTTTTTTGTTTTTATTTTTTTTATTTTTTTTTTAAGATTTTGTTTATTTATTTGACAGAGACAACAGCGAGAGAGGGAACACAAGCAGGGGGAGTGGGAGGTGGGAGAGGGAGAAGCAGGTTTCCCACTGAGCAGGGAGCCCAATGCAGGGCTTGATCCCAGGACCCCGGGATCATGACCTGAGCCGAAGGCAGACGCTTAATGACTGAGCCACCCAGGTGCCCCAGGAATTTTTTTGTTTTTAGATGAGAATTTGGGTAGGTTCAAAAACTATGGTGCTGCTGTCTTCCCAGAATTCCCTTGTGGTTTCAGTTTACGTTCCTCTGATGTCTCATAATGTTGGGTACTTTTTCATTTGTTAACTGGCCTTTTGGGTTTCCTCAGGGTACTCAACATTGGGAATTCAAATCTTTTAGCCCATTTTTCCTTGAAGTTGTCTGGTTGGTTCTTGTGTTTTTCAGTTACCATTAAGTGTTCTTTATATTTGTTGGATAGGAGCCCTTTGTTATATGTATTGCAGATTTCTTCTCCCAGTGGCTTGCCTTTTCACTCTTAATTTCTTCTGTGAATAGAAGTTTTTATTTTTGATGTACAATATTTCAATCTTTTCTATTATGGATAGTACTTTTTATATCCTGTTTAATCTATCTTTCCCAACTCCAAGTTTGTGAAGGTATTTTTTTATGGTATCTTCTAGAAACTTTTTTACCTTTCCATTTAAATCAAGAGTTCACCTAAAGTCATTTTTGTCTAAGGCATGAGGAAGAGACCTAGTTCCTCATTCTTCCTGCCCCCCCATACAGCTTTCTAGTACAGCATTATAGAGTAAAAACATGTTTTCCACTGCTTTGCAATGTCACTTTTGTCATAAATCAGACATCCACATGAATGAATATTTCTGGACTCTGTTCCTTTGGTCTGTTTTTCTCTTCTTTTGCCAATACCACATGGTCTTAATTAACTGTAGCTTTGTATTAATAAGACTTACTGATAGTGTAAATCTTCCACCTTTTTTTTTTTCTTTATGAATGCCTTGTTTATTCTTGGCTCTTTACGTTTTCCTGTAGATTTTAGAGTCATCTAGTATATATCCACTTTTTAAAATCCTATTAAGGCTATATTAAATCTGTAGATCAATTTGGGAGGAATTGACATCTTTACAAAATTGAGCTTTCCAGCCCATGAATGTGGTATGTCTCTCCATTCCTTAGTGTTCTTTGGTTTCTCTCAGTGATTTACAGTTTTCTATATAGAGATCTGGCATGTCTTTCATTGCATTTATTCCTTGGTATACGATAGTTTTTGATGCTACTCTAAGGAGTATCCTTTCAAAATACCATTTTCTGATTGTTTCTTATTAGTATAGTGTTCATTTTTGTATATTGGCCATGTATCCAGAGACTTTGTTATTCATTCCACTTATTATAGTGGTATTTCTGTGTACAGTCACGTATACAAATATAACTTTGTCCTGTTACCTTCCAGTATTTTTATCATTTTTTGTTTTTTAAGTAGGCTCCACACCCAGCACAGGGCTTGAACTCAAGACCCCAAGATCAAGAGCTGAGCTGAGATCAAGAGTCAGACACTTAACCGACTGAGACACCCAGGGGCCCCTGTTGTTTTATCTTTTGATAATCCATCTGGAATTGATGTTTAGGTGTGGTATAAGGCATGAATCAAGGCTCATTTTCTTCCCATAGAGATGCCCACTTGGCGCAGCGGTGTTTATTGGAAGACCATTCTTCCCACCGCGTTGCAGTAGCACCTTTGTTTTTATATGGATGACCAAATGTATGTGGATCTGTTTCTGAGCCCTCTGTTCTGTTTCTCTGTCTTTGCATCAATATACAGTCTTACCATCTGCAAATAATGCCAGTTTAATTTCTTCAGCTTGATATTTTATTTCTCTTTATTGCCCCACTCTACTTGATACAACCTCCAGTACAGTGTAGACAAGAAATGGTGAAAACTCTCCATTTCAGGGAGGAAGCTTTTCATTGTTTCACTGTTAGATGTGAGGTTTGCTGTAGTATTTTTGAAATGTCTTTAACTTGATGAAGGAAGTCTTTTCTAATACCTAATAGGCTGAGAGATTCTAATCATGAATAGGTGTTAAATTTTAATGCTTTTTTTGTCCCCCAGTCTACTGCAATGATCATATAGTTTTTTCTTTATTCCAGTTATGTAACTTACTTTGCTTTGGTTATGATTTTTGCCTCTGTGTTCATGATAGATATTGGTCTTTCTTGTGCTGTTCTTAGGAGCTTTTAGTATCAAAATTATACAGGCCTCATAAAATGATTCAGAATAATGTTTGTTCTTTTGCTTTTCTTAGTTTTTGTAATATTAGTTACATTTCTTCCTCAGATACTTAGAAGACTTTACTGGGAAAGGTTTCAGAGCTTTTACAGTATTCTTTGTGGGAAGGTTATTAATTACTGATTCGGTTTCCTTATTTGGTACAGCTCTGTTGAGATTTAAAATTTTCTTTGTTCAGGGGTGCCTGGCTGGCTCAGTCCACAAAGCATGTGACTCTTGATCTCAGGGGGGTGAGTTTGATCTCGGGGGGGTGAGTTTGAGCCCCACAGTGGGTGTAGAGATTACTTAAGTAAATAATTTATAAATAAATAAATGAATGAATAAATATTCTTTGTTCAGCTGTGGTAAGTGGTATCAAGGAGTTTGCCCATTCACAATTTCATATTAATTGGTATAAAATTATTATACTGTTCTTTTTATATTGTAGAATCTGTAGTGGTATCTTCTTTTACATTCCTGATAATGGTTATTTGTGTTTTCTCCTATTTTTCCTTGATGAATTATGATAGAGATTTATCAGTCTTCTTAATCTTTTTAGAGAACTTTTTGTTTGGACTTTTCTCTATATGTTTGTATCTGTTTTGTTAATTTCTGCTGTTATGATTGCCTTCTATTTTTCTGGTTTGATTTACTGTGCTTTTTCTAGCTTCTTGAGATCGAGGCTTTGATCATTGATTTCTTGGTCCTTTTTCTTCTCTAAAATAGCATTTGGATGTATAAATTGCCCTCTAAACACTGCCTTAACTCCAGCCTACGAATTTTGATGTCTTTTGTTTTCATTACCGTTTGGATCATCCAGTCAAAATACAGGAGTTTCTAATTTTCATTGTAATTTCTTCTTTAACCCATGAGTTGTTTAGTTTGCTTAATTTCCAATATTTAGAAATTTCCTAGTTATCTTTCTTTTACTGGCTGTTCTATATGATTTCAAGCCCATGAAATTTGTTGAGACTAACCTTGTGACTCAGGATATAACCCGTTTTATAAATAAATGTTCTCTATATACTTGAAAAGAATGTTCTGCAGTTGTTAGGTAGAGTGGTCTATAAATGTCAATGAGGTCAAGTAGTTTGATAGTGCTGTTCAAGTCGTCTGTCCAGCTATAAAAATATGTGTTACTTGGGTGCCTGGGTGGCTCAGTTGGTTGAGCGACTGCCTTCAGCTCAGGTCATGATCCTGGAGTCCCGGGATCGAGTCCCGCATCGGGCTCCCTGCTCAGCAGGGAGTCTACTTCTCCTTCTGACCCTCCCCCCTCTCATGCTCTCTCTCTATCTCATGCTCTCTCTCAAATAAATAAATAAAATCTTTAAAAAAAAAAATTAAAAAAAAAATTTGTGTTACTTCCTTAAGGTCTGTCAGTTTCAGGTATATGTGTTTTGAAGCTGTAGTATTAGATTCGTACACATTTAGTATTATATCTTCTGTGAGTTGACCCTCTTAACTGGATGAAATCTCCCTACTCGTCTCTAATACTACTTACGTCAATTTTGTCTGATCCTAGTCTATTCATAGAGTTTTTCATGGGTTTTGTTGTACCCCTTCTGCCCTCACCCAAAAAGGAAAAGATTAAATGGTTGAAAAGAGAGCTTCAACATAGAATTGGAGTTTATTTAAAAAATCAGATGGACGTTTTATGACTGAAAAATAAAGTATCTTATGAGTTATTGATGTTCAGTATATTGCTTTCCATCCTTTTACTTTAAAGCTTTCTTTTATACATAAAAGTGTTTATGTAATACAATTTCCAATATGATTATAAGTTGTATGGGATAATGACTTGATGTATGTAAATTGCAAACTGATTACCTCAGGAAGTTTAGTTTAGTTAACATCCATCATCTCATATGGATAACCCCCCAGAAAAAGAGAAAAACTTTTTTTTTTTTCCTTGCAATGAGATCTTTCAGGATTTACTCTCTTAGCAACTTCCAAATACACCTTACAGCAGTGTTAACTACAGTCCTCATGTTGAACCTTATGGCCCCATTACTTAAATATTTTGTAACTGGAAGTTTGTACCTTTTGACCTCCTTTATCCAGTTCTCCTATCTTTGGTAACCACATGTGATTTCACTTTCTACGAGTTTGGGTCTTTGGGAGGTTTGGGGGGTTTTTTTGGATTCCACATGTGAGATCATATCATATTTGTCTTTCTGTCTCATTTCACTTAGTGTATAATGCTTTCAGAGTTCATCCATGTTGTTGCAAATGGCAGGATTTCCCTCTTTTTTTTTTTTTTTTTTTACAGATTAGTAGTATTCTGTTTTCTAGCATTTCTTTTTTTTTTTTTCTTTTTTTAATTTATTTATGAGAGAGAGCGGGGGGAGGAGCAGAGGGAGAGGGACAAGCAAATTCCATGCTCAGTGCAAAGCCCAATGCAGGGCTCAGTCTTAGGACCCTGAGATCATGACCTGAGCTTAAACCAAGAGTCAGACACTTAACTGACTGAACCACCCAGGTGCCCCTCTGTTTTCTTTACCCATTCACTGAATGAACACTTAGGCCGTGTCCACATCTTGGCTATTGTGAATAATGCTGCAGTGAATATGGGGGTGCAGATAGCTCTTTAACATTAGTGATTTCTTTTCCTTCAGATATATACCCAGAAATGGAATTGCTGGATCATATGGTAGTTTTATTTTGAATTTGTTTTGTTTGGTTTCTTTGTTTTTTGTTTTAATATTTTATTTCTTAGCGTGTGTGAGAGAGAGAGAGAGCACAAGTGGGGGAAGGGGTAGAGGCAGAGAGAGAAGCAGACTCCTCAGTGAGCAGGGATCCCGAATCAGGACTCAATCCCAGGACCCTGGGATCATGACCTGAGCCAAAGCAGATGCTTAACCAACTGAGCCACCCAGGTGCCCTATTTTTAATTTTTTGATGCACCCCCATACTAGTTTCGATAAAGGGAATTTACATTCCCTCCAGTAGTGTATGAGGGCTGCCTTTTCTCCATGTCCTTGCCCGCATTTGTTATCTCTCTGTCTTTTTGGTGATAGTCATTCTAACAAGTGGGAGGCCATAGCTCTTGGTTTTGATTTGCATTTCCCTGGTGATTAGTGATATTGAGCACCTTTTCATGTACCTGTAGTCCATATGAATATCTTATTGGAAAAATGTCTATCTAGATCCCTTGCCCATTTTAAAATTGGATCATTTGCTTTTTGGCTATTGAGTTGTAGGAGTTCTTTGTATATTTTGAATTTTAACCCCTTACCAGATATTATGAGTTGCAAGTATTTTCTCCCTTTCCATAGGTTGCTGTAATTGAGTTTTTAAGTGTGTCTTATTTTTATTTATATGTTCCATCTGTTCTTTGATCCTTTATTCCTCTTTTATATGTTCTTTTGCAATAATTGGTTATTTTTTTTTAATTATTCTTCTCCCCACCATCAGCTTTTTAGTTACGCATTCTTTTCTTTTTCCCTTCAGTGGTGTTTTTCACCATAAGCTCAGAATGCCACTTTCACCAAATATATGGGAAGAATTTTGACAATCCCTCATTTTTAATGTTCTTTTTTTTCTTTTTCAGACCCTTTTGAACAGTCACCATGTTTAGATATTAGCAAGCACGTATGTGTATGTGTGCATTTGAAAATGGCAGAGGGAAACAATAATGAAGAAGTCATTCACTTGAACAACTTTCACTGCCACAGGGGACAAGGTAAGTGCTTGTTCTCACTTTCTCCCTTTTATCATTGCTTTTTGTCTTTATGGTACAGTCATAGTTTCTTTGAAATTAACCTATTTTGCACCATGTGGAACCCAGAGACATTTCATTTTTAGACCTCAGAACATCTGGTGTAATGGACTCATCAGACTAGAATTTTGTGTCAAATGGTGACACATAATGGCATGAATGAAGTTGAAGAATCTTTCATCACAGGTGGATTATTAAGCTATTAATGAGCAAACCAAAGTAAGCTGTGAATGTGCAGTCATTGGATCTTAAGAGGTGGGAGTGTGGGAACTGTGGCAGTTCCGTTTTTGAAGGAATGGGGTCTTCAAAGGAGTGCTCCTCCAGGCCTATATGATCTGAAAGTGCTGCTCTCGCATTTTTGCCCCCTCATATTATGCTTAATTTATTTTTTGCCAAAAGATTCTGGTTGCCCTACAGGGAATTTTAGAGCATGTATTCTTTCATTGTACAGTGTTTAAAATTTGGGGAAGTTCATTGATTCAAAAAGGGAAGGGAGCCTGCATTTCTGTAACATTCCTAAATGCATATGAAATTTCCTGTCAAATCCTAATTCACATTTATTAGGCTGAAAGGAGAAAATTCATGCTGCTGAGTAGGAAAAGTATTTTTTGCAAGTATAAATTCCATGGAAGGGGGCACCTGGGTGGCTCAGTCGATTAAGTGTCTGCTCAGGTCATGATCTTAGGGTCCGGGGATCAGGCCCCAGGTCAGGCTCCCTGCTAGGTGAGGAGTCTGCTTCTTTCTCTCCCTCTGTCCCTCCCCCTCCCCACCGTGTGTGTGCATGTGTGTGTGTGTGCACGCGCACACACTCACTCTCAAATAATTTTTTTAAAGAAAATAAATTTCCATGGAAGAAATTGTACCATATTTTTTCCCCATTAATAATATTTTGTGCTTATGAAGATGATTTTTTTCCCAGCAGAGGGTAAATTATATACATTTGACTTTCAGAGAGCATTTAAAGTTGAGCAGATTTTATTAAGCAAATAAATTGAGAAAAATAAAATGTGCAAATTATGAGTGCAAAAGTACTAACTTTTAAAGGATTTTATTAATAGTTTAGTCTAACTTGGTAGTAAGAGAACCATAATTTATTATGATTCAGAAAGTTTTAAATCTTAGCTGTAATTTGTATATGGGATCATTCCAAATTTTTTGAACACGTATATCAAATTAATGTTGTTGTTTTGTAACTGGGTTTTAAATATACTTGAACAGAGTGTCAGAACAGCTAATTCCTTTGGGGAAATTATTCACTTTGGAGGTATATTTTTCTGTTAGAAAAGTTTTGTGTGTTTTGCACCCAGCATGAAGATTTTTTTCAGGCATGCAGAGTTTTGTCTTTATGAGCTATATTAATTTTATTGTGTCAACCCCTATAGGTTTATTTTTAAATTCATCTTTATTGAGGTATAATTTACTTAAATAAATGCACACATTTTAAGCATATAGTTTAGTAAGCTTTGAAAAATGAAAATACCCATATAACCACCCCCTTTACTCATGATGTGGAACATTTCTGTCATCCCAGAAAGGTTCCTTTATGCCCTCTCTGCGATCAGTCCTCACTCTACTCCTGGCCTAAGGAAACCACTGATCTGGTTTTTGTCACTATACAGTTTCATATAAATGGAAGCATACAGTGTATACTCTTTATGCCTGAATTTTTCTGCCCAACATAATGTTTTGAGATTCATCCATGGTTGCATGTATCAATTAAATCCTTTTTAATTGCTGAGTAATATTTAATTGCAAGAATTCCATGCCCAGTAAAAATAGGCTTAAAAATGAAGGTAGGGGCGCCTGGGTGGCTCAGTTGGTTAAGCAACTGCCTTCGGCTCAGGTCATAATCCCAGGGTCCTGGGATCGAGCCCCACATCGGGCTCCCTGCTCTGCGGGGAGCCTGCTTCTCCCTCTCGCACTACCCCTGCTTGTGTTCCCTCTCTCGCTGTGTCTCTCTCTGTCAAATAAATAAAATCTTAAAAAAAAAAAAAAAGGTAAAATAGGGGCGCCTGGGTGGCTCAGTCGTTAAGCGTCTGCCTTCAGCTCAGGTCATGATCCCAGAGTCCTGGGATCAAGCCCCGCATCCGGCTCCCTGCTCAGAGGGAAGCCTGCTTCTCCCTCTCCCACTACCCCTGCTTGTGTTCCCTCTCTCGCTGTGTCTCTGTCAAATAAATAAATAAAACCTTAAAAAAAAAAAAAAAAGGTAAAATAAAGAAAGGTTAAAAGTACAGGAATGAAAAAAGATAGGTTATGCAAATAGCACAAAAAGAGCTGGTATGTCTATGTATTATCAGATAAAATAGATACTTGAGCCAGAAGTATTAATAAATAAAGATAAAGAGTTTATAATGATAAAGGGTCAGTGCACTGGAAAGATAAAACAGTTCTAACCTCTGTACACTCAGTAACATGTTGTCAAAATACACAAAGCAAAAATTGACAGAACTAAAAGGAGAAATGGATAAATCCACAATTATAATGGGGATTTTAACATGTTTCTTTAACTGACAGAGAGCAAGCATTCACAAACATTTGTATGATATAAAACACGATCAACAAATTTGACATAATAGACATAAGTGGAATATTGCACCCAACGTATTTAACAAAATTGGCCATATTTTGAGCCACAAAACAAGTTCCAGGTTTCAGAGGATTGAAATCATATAGGTTATATTCTCTAATCATATTGGAATTAAGTTGTAAATCAATTACAGAAATAGAAAATCCTTATATGTGTGGAACATAGGAATACATTTCAGAATGACTTACGGTTCAAAAAAGAAATCACAGTGGAAATCAAAATATTTTGAATTGCATGATAATCAAAATACAGTCTATTGAAGCTTATGAGATGCATCTAATATGTTTGAAGAAAACTAAGTAATCTAAATGAGGACTTAGCAAATTTTTAAAAGTCAGATAGTCACTGTTTTTGCCTTGGAAGTCTTGTGCTCTCTGTTGGCAGTTACTCAGCTATACCATTATAATGTGAAGGCAGCTATAGTTGGCATATAAATGAGCATGGCTATGTTCCAGTAAGGACATGAAGTCGCAGGTACCATCCCACCCCACCCTGCTGGCGGGAGTGTGTATTAGCACAATTGGGAAAATTGTTTGGCGTTGTCCGCTAAAATTGAACATACGCTTTCCCTATGGTTTAGCACTTCCACTCCTAGAATGTACCCAACTGAAATGAGTATACCAATAGACATTTATAAGAATGTTCGAGACAGAATTAGGGGCACCTAGGTGGCTCAATCAGTTAAGTATGCAACTCTTGATTTTGGCTCAGGTCATGATCTCAAGGTTGTGGGATCAAGTCCGAGTGAGCCTGCTTAACATTCTTTCTCTCCCTCTCCCTCCCTCTCTCTCTCTTAAAAAAAAAGAGTGTTCAAGACAGTGTTATCCAAAATAGCCAAGACTGGAACCAACCCAAATGTCCACTGACAGAAAAATAAATAACTTGCAATATAGTCATATAGTGGATTACGTACAGCAGAGAGCTACAGCACATGCCACAGCATGAATACATGGACCTAGTATTGGCAAGAAAGCCAGAAACGAATGTATACTCAAAAAACAAGCAGAACTAGTCTGTGGAGTTAGGAGACTATTAATGTGCTGGAAATGTATTTACTGACCTTGGTGATGGTCACTCAGGTATGGGCCTTTTGATTAATTCATGGAGTTACACATTTGGTTCATAGACTTTGTTTTACTTTAATTTTTTAAAGGCTAATGTGTTTATACATGGCGTGTTAGGGAATATCTTGTCAACCATTGGGCTTCCGCTGTGAGGCGATAGGTTTCAAGCCAGCTTTTTCATTGGGTCTTCCAAGGTTGTCAGTAAGTGTTCTTTTCTTGGGCCAGTTCTTCCAGAGAGGAATGTACAGTTTCCTGCCTATGGAATCTGAGACTGTCTGCCAGCATTCTGGGAGCTAAGAAGTAGAAGGCAGCCAGAGTCTTGTTCATCATGCTCTTTCACTGGTACCCCTTTCCTCTCTTGACCCTGTGCCTGGTGTCTAGTGCCTCTGCCTCAGTGTCTCTTCATGATGGACCTCCACAGGGTGGGTTTTTTTGGAATGGCTGACTGAGCTTAGCACATTCTCTCCAAAACCTGTGGTAAAATTAGACAAAATTGTCCTGGAGCTCCACTCTGCTTGCTAGGTGGGGTGCTGCCCAAATCATGAATTGCTTAATAAAGCCAATTAGATCTTCCAAAAAGAATTAGAATGGTCAAAAACAACCATTTAACCTGGAAATGACCAAAGGAATATAATGATTGGGAACATTCAGGAAAATCTGGAATTCTGTCACATGAATTAGGCTACCTCTGGTTGGCTGTCCACCCCGCAGGCTGTGGGTTTGAGCCTTCTCCCCTCAAACCATCACTGTTAACCTTTTTTTAATGTTGAGGAAATGATGCTTGATGAAGTTAGGTAATAGCATCATGTGGCTGGCATATCGTGGAGTGGAGACTTGAACCCAGGCAGTCTGACCTTAGATTCAACAAACTGCTGTCACTGGCTCAACACAGCTCTGTTACAGGAATGAAGTGAGATAATTGACTTTAGATTGCTTTTCAAATTGTTGGATGCTGGGCCCCTGGGTGGCTCAGTCGTTAAGCATCTGCCTTCGGCTCAGGTCATGATCCCAGGGTCCTGGGATCGAGTCCCACATTGGGCTCCCTGCTCCGTGGGAAGCCTGCTTCTCCGTCTCCCACTTCCCCTGCTTGTGTTCCCTCTCTCGCTGTGTCTCTCTCTGTCAAATAAATAAATAAAATCTTTAAAAAAAAAAATTGTTGGATGCCATAAAAATAAATGAGGCATTAGTCTTGAAAAAGATACTAGAGCTTTAATGGAGATATTTCAACATTTGTGATTGATGATACCTCTTTTCTCATTGTGGGGTTTTTTCCCCCTAACCTTTTCTCTAGGACTCTTAATGCATTTTCTCTTCATTGCCTGTTTTAACCTTTAACATTCCCATGAGCCAGGCAGAAAAATTTAACAGTTTGTGTTATCCAGTAATTCATATTAGACATGCTCTATTTTCAAACAAATAGAAGGAGTTAGAACCTTTGAACATAATTTCTGTATCCAGATAGTTAGCTTAATTCTAGTTGTACTTAAAAGGATGGGGCACCTGGGTGGCTCAATCAGTTAAGCGTCTGACTCTTGATTTCAGCTCAGGTCATGATCTCAGGGTCCTGAGGTCAAGCCCTATGTTGGGCTCCACGCTCAGTGGGGAATCCGCTTCTCTCCTCCCTCTCCCTCTGCTCTTCCCACTGCTCTAGTGCTTGCTCATGCGTGCACTCTCTCTCTCTCAAATCTTTAAAAAATAAAATAAAATTTAAAAATAAAAGGAAATTAGGAAGGTTCTGTTGTTTACAGTCATAGATGCTAAATGGGTGTTTGAAACACTGAACTATGTGTAAATTATATTTAAAGTTTATAAGGTGAGCAAATTGGTATTTTAAATATTAAATGAAAATTATACTAGTTTTGAGTGAAAGTTTTTTCAGATTAATCAGGAGTAATAGAGATGAAGTGGGAGACCATGATTTCACTTTTTAAAAATTGGCAGTCAAGATTTCACCAACAGATTTCTCAGACCTAGTATAAGAAAAAGTTGATAATGTTGTCAGATTTTCTCTGTTGATTCCCAAAATGTATTATTGGCAAGGCTCACCACAGAAACCTGGCTCTTAATACTTGGGTGCAGGTGCTGCTTGAGATAAGCTAACACACCAGTAGCTTTTCATGCCAAAATTGAATTAAGAGACTGAATGTGAGCATGCTCATCTCCTGGTAACCATGTTCCCTGCCTCCTTTTAGACTGGATCAATCTCAGAGATGGACCCATCACCATATCTGACTCCTCTGATGAGGAAGGGGTTCCTATGCTGGTCACCCCGGCTCCTCAGGAACACGACGAAGAGGACCTGGATGATGATGTCATCCTGACAGAAGTGAGTTTCCTTAAACTTACCATGATGACACATTATTGCAAGTTATTGATCTGATTCTTTGGCCCTGCGGCAGTGGTGGCTGGGGCCTTGTAGGACAGCTGAGAGCGCCATTTCTGTTGCCCTGTAGCACTGTGTGTGTGCTGTGGTCCTGCATCTCAGAACAGCCCCTTTTCTACCCTGACTGATGCCCCTGTAGCTTTAGAAGCCGTATGTTTGGTCTCTTTCTCAACTTCTGCACAATTGCTGTGACTATTCGTGCACTAGTCTGCACTGTTGCAATTACTACAACCTTATTGTGTATCTTAATATCCGGTAGTGCTCATCTCCCCTGTTTACGTTTTTCAGAATCATCCTGGATTTTTTTTTGCTTATATTTTTATATAAATTTTGAGCTCAGCTTTTCTAATTCCAGTAGGTAGATCAATGAATTCAAAACAAATCTTATTGTTAAACTTAACCATTTTTTTTATAATATTGACCCTTTCTATCTTTTGTTCCATTTGGTCTAGCCTTCCTTTATACCCCTCAGCTAGAGCATTTTGAATTTTTCTTACTATAAATGTTAAACATTTTTGTTAAGTTTCTTCCCGTTATTTTATCTTCTCTGTCACTTTTGTAAATGGCATCTTTTCTTCCACTATACCTTTTAACCACTTTTTCTTTTTAATTTAGGAGTCTGTTGGTTTTCAAAATAATTTTATATTAATTTCACCTTATCTTTATCATCTGTAGTTGTTTTTCAGTTGACCCTATGAACCTCTCAAGAGATGGCATCTGATCTACCTGCAAATAATGATACTTGCAGTTTCTTCCTTTCTAGTTTTTATATGTCTTTATCCTGTCTAATTATATTAAATAATGCCTTCTCAAAAATTTTAATAGTAGGGGGTGCCTGGGTGGCTCAGGTGGTTAAGCGTCTGCCTTCGGCTCAGGTCATGATCCCAGGGTCCTGGGATCGAGCCCCGCATCGGGCTCCCTGCTCGGCGGGGAGCCTGCTTCTCCCTCTGCCTCTCCTCTCTTTCTCTCTGTCTCTTATGAACAAATAAATAAAATCTTTAAAAAAAAAATTTTTTAATAGTAGGAATAGGAATGAGAAATACCCACTGGCATAAATGGGAATACAGAATACTTTTAATGTTTCTTCGCTAAGTGAGATGGTGGCTTTTTGCTTGAGATACCCTTTTTTTTTTTTTTAAGATTTTATTTATTTATTAGAGGGCACCAGCGGGGGAGGAGCAGTGGGAGAGGGAGAACCAGACTCCTGCCTGAGCAGGGAACCTGATGTGAGACTCAGTCCTGGGATTCTGTGATCATGACCTGAGCCAAAGACAGACGCTTAACTAACTGAGCCACCCAGGCGCTCCTGCGATACCATTTTTTAAAGTATGTTAAGGAAGTAGCCATCTACTTTAAGTTTTTATTAGTGCATATAGAATTCTATCAAATTCCATTTCAGCATCTGTGGAGATTGTCGTATAATTTTTCTTCTCTCTGTTAATCTCTGGATCGACTCTGTGTGGTAATGGTATTATAATGTAATGGTAATATGCCCTTGGATTCCATTTGCTAAGATACTATTTAGGGTTTTCTCCATAGGTCTCATGAGTGAGATTGGCATATAGTGTATGTGTGTGCCTGTGCTGTCTTTGACAGGGTTTTTATAAACATGATTGATTCTGATTTCATAAAAAGAATTTAGAAGTTTTCTTTCTTCTTTGCTTTAATATTACTATTTTAAATAACATTTGAGTTATGTTCCTTATAGATTTGGTAAAATCTGGCATTTGGGCTGTTGCTTTTCTTGGAGGCCAGTTCTTTGAAACTGTCTCAGCTTCCTCTATGGTAATTAACATGTCTAGATTTTCTGTCACTTTTTTTTTTTTTTTTAAGTAGGCTTTGCACGCAGCATGGAGCCCAACGCAGGGCTCAAACTCAATGACCATGAGATCAGTACCTGAGCCGAAATCAGGAGTCAGACACTTAACTGACTGAGATACCCAGGCGTCCTCTTCTGTCACTTTTTTTTTTTTTTTTAAGATTTATTTATTTTCGTGTAGGGGGGCAGAGGGAGAGAGAGAATCTCAAGCAGACTCTGCACTGAGCATGGAGTCCAATGCAGGGCTCGATCTCACGACCCTAAGATTACAACCTGAACTGAAACCAAGAGTTGGGTGTTTAAGTGACCAAGCCACATCAGGTGCCCCTTCTCTCACTTTAATATCAGTTTGTATTTTTGTTTTGTTTTTGTTTTTTTAAGGATTTTATTTATTTGACAGAGACACAGCGAGAGAGGGAACACAAACGGAGAGAGGGAGAAGCAGGCTTCCTGCTGAGCGGGGAGCCCGATGCGGGGCTCGATCCCAGGACATTGGGATCGTGACCTGAGCCGAGAACTGAGTTCTCAACAACTGAGCCACCCAGGCACCCCTTAATATCAGTTTTGTTCACTGATATTTTCCTACAAAATAATCTCTTTAAGGTTTTTTTTAGTGTATTTAATAAAATTAAATAACCTATTGTCCTCTCTCTGTCCTCTGAGTCTGTGGTTCCTCCATTTTCCTTTTCTATTTTGCGTACTTGTGTTTTATCCCCTTTCCCTGATTTGATGAACTAACATTACCTTCCTTCCTCCCCTCTTCTCCCTCCTTCACCAAAGAAACCGCTTTGAGATTCGTGTTCTAGTGCTACCATTTGTTTTCTTACTAATCAGTTTCTGCTTTTGTCTTGAATGCTTTCCTTCTAGTTTAGCATATTTAACACGCTTCTTTGGCATTTATTTTATGGTCCTTTTACTGACTTGAGTTAGTCATTCTTCATTCTTTTATATTTATTATTTTACTTATTGCCATGTAATGTATCACCTCAAAACTTAATGGCTTAAAACAACTGTAGTCATTTGTTTCTGTGGATCAGGAATTTGAGAAGGGCTCAGCTGGATTGTTCTGGCTTGGGACGTCTTGTGTGGCTGTTGTCAGATGGTGCTGGAGCTGAGGCAGCAGGGGACTGGAGCAGCTGGAAGCCAACAGGCATTGCTTTTATCGGGGCTTCTACATAGGATCTCTCTCCCTTTTTAGAACAACTTTTTTGAGATATAATTCACATACCGTACAGTTTATCCATCTAAAATATACAGTTTGGGGCTCAGTCAGTTAAATATCCAACTCTTGATCTCAGCTCAGGTCTTGATCTCAGGGTCGTGAGTTCAAGCCCACGCTGGGCTGCACATAGGGCGTGGAGCCTACTTAAAAAAAGAAAAGTATATAGATCAGTAGTTTTTCATGTATTTACAGAGTTTTGCAGCCATCAACACAATTTTAGGACGTTTTCATTATCCCAAGAGGAAACCCTATGCCCATTAACAGTGATTGCTAAACGCCCCCACGCCGACACCACCATCCTCTGCACCCCTCCCTAGGCAACCACTAATTTACTTTCTGTCTGTATACATGTTCCTTTCTTATGGACATTTCATATGAAGGGATCATACAATATGTGATTTTATTTGTGACCAGCTTCTTCAACATAATGTCTTCAAGATTCATCTGTGATGTAGCATAAGTAAGTACTTCCTTTTTATTGCCAAATAATATTCCATTGTATGGATGTACCACATGTTGTTTATCCATTCATCAATTGATGGACATGGGATGCTTCCACTTTTTGCTGTTAGGACTAATGCTGCTATGAACATTCATATAGCAGTTTTTGTGTGGACATATGTGTTTTTTTTTCTTGGTTATTGTCTTAGTCCATTCTGGCTACTATAACAAAATACCACTGGGTAGCTTATAAACAACAGAAATTTATTGCTCACAGTTCTGGAGGCTGGGAAGTCCAAGATCAAGACTCCAGCATGGTTGTGTTCTAATGAAGACCCTCTTTCTGGTTCAAAGCTAGCACCTCTCACTGTGTCCTCACATGGTAGAAGAGGCTAGGGATCTCTCTGGAGCCTCTTCTACAAAGGCACTAATCCCATCCATGAGGGTTCATGAGGGTCGGGAAGGCTGACCCGAACATTCAGACCATAGCAGTTATACCCCTAGGAGTGGAATTGCTGGATCATATAGTAACTCTATTTTATTCTACCAGACTGTTTTCCATAGCAGGTGCACTGTCATGCATTCCCACCAGCAGTGAATGAGGGTTCCAGTTTCTCCATATTCTCTCAAACAATTGTTAGTTATATTTTTTTATTAATGCCATCCTTATAGATGTGAAGTGGTATCTCATGGTTTTGAATTGCATTTCCCTATGGCTAATGTTATTTAGCCTCTTTTGATGTGCTTATTGGACATTTGCATATCTTCTTTGGAGAAATGCCTATGCAGATCATGTGCCCATTTTTTTTTTTTTTTAAGATTTTATTTATTTATTTGAGAGAGAGAGAATGAGAGACAGAGAGCATGAGAGGGAGGAGGGTCAGAGGGAGAAGCAGACTCCCCGCCGAGCAGGGAGCCCGATGCGGGACTCGATCCCGGGACTCCAGGATCATGACCTGAGCCGAAGGCAGTCGCTTAACCAACTGAGCCACCCAGGTGCCCCTCATGTGCCCATTTTTAAATAGGATTGTCTTTGTATTATTGAATCTTTGTATATTCGAAGTGACCCTTATCAGATACCTGATTTGCGTATATTTTCTCTCATTCTTTGAATTGTCTTTTCAGTATTTGATGGTGTCCTTTGAAGCATAAAAGGTTGTTTTGTTTTGTTTTGTTTTTTGAAGCATAAAAGTTTTAAACTTTGATGAAATTCAGTTTATTCTTTTGTCAGTTGTTTTTGATGTCAGGTCTAATACATATGATCTGTTTTAAGGGCTTGTTCAGGCTTCCTCACATCACAGAGGCGCCTCAGCATTAATATAAATTAGTACTTTAAACTCTTCCTGGATAAAGACTTTAGAACACTTTAACTCTATTTACCTACCAAATTAAATACTGTTCTTTAAATATATTTTAATTCTGTATACATTTTTTTAAACCCTACACAATCTTTTTTGTTTTATATGATCAGCATCCACTTCACTTCGTCCAAATACTTACCTTTTTGTTGCTCTTCATTCCTTTCTGTGTCTTGCAGATTGTTTTTCTTCTACCTAAAGAACACTCCTTAGGACTTCCTTTACAGTAAATCTGATCTTTTCACTCAGCATAAAATTCTTTGTGGTAGTTATTTTCTTTTAACACTAGGAATGTATTATTCCAGTGTTTTCTGGCTTTTTTGTGTTGAAAAGTCAGTCTTATTTTTGCTTTTGAAGGCAGTATGTGCTTTTAAGAACTTATATTTGATTTCTGAAGTCTTCCTGTGCTATATTTAGATTTCTGTCATTTGGGGTTTTTTAATTCATCCTGCTTAGATCTTCAAAACAAATCAAGCCACTGTCCTTCCTGAATATTTGTATTTTGACTTCAAATATTGCTTCTTATCTCTCTCTTTCAGAACTCCACTTACATAGTTGGTAAAACCTTTTCACTGTAGTCTTTATTTCTACTGTTTTCTTACCTAATTTTCAAGCATTTTGTATCTATTCCTTATTTAGGCTGCTTCCTTTTTTCTTTTTTTTTTTTTAAGATTTTATTTATTTGAGAGAGAGTACACGTGTTAGGGGGAGGGACAGAGGAAGAGGGAGAAGCAGACTCCCCACTGAGCAGGGAGCCTGATGCGGGGCTCCATCCCAGGACCCCGGGATCATGACCTGAGCTGAAAGCTGACACTTAACCGACTGGGCCACCCAGGTGTGTGTGTGCGTGTGTGTGCGTGCGTGTGTGCATGCGCACAGGGGGTGTTTGTACACATGGACTTATGTTTATATAGCCTTCTCTTCTTAGGACCTGGCAGAGATTGCTGGTTCCACAGAAGCCCATTTCAAAGTTTCTGTCCATCCTATGTCACTGACAGCCTGCTCCCCCCCACCTCCGCACACACAGGTGTGTGTTCCCTTATAGTCTAAGCTCCTCAGAAATTCCTGTCAGATGGAGTGGAGGTTCCCCTTGTTCCAAACAGGGTATTGGTCTTGTCCTCCCAGGGCACACCACCGTCTTTGGAAAACTTTCTGCCTTTCTGAAGCTTTCTCTTCCTTATCTGAAGTCTGTAGTTGTACTTCTGTCACTGCATTTATCAGCTCCTCCTCTTATGTGTTGTGATTTGGTATTGCACATGTCTGCTGGTTTCATCAAAGATTTTCAGTTCTGTGCCTCATTCTTCTCCCTGGATCGGGGTGATTTCAGAGGAGAGAAAGGTCAGAGGCATCTGTATTCCGTTACCTTACAGTTGGACGTCCATTTCAATTAAACTACTCTCTTGGGCATAAACTGTAGAATGTCTCTGATTTTTTTCTTTTTATGTTATAAGCAGTGTGGCAGTGAGCATCTGGTATATATGTGCCCTTTAGATACATAAGGGTTTGTAGAATAGATATAAAAAGGTTGTACTGATAGATCCTAAGGATATACATTTTTAATTTAGTCAGTAATGCCAAATTGTTTTCCTAAATTCGCCAGCATGTGAGACTTTTCCCACATCCTTATCAGTGTTTGATATTATCTAACTAAAAACTCTGCCAGTCTTATGGGGGGGGGTGGAGGGTCTTTTTTTAATTTGCATTTTGCTAACTACTAATGAAGCTTAAATTCTTTCCATATTTTTTAACAATCCTCATTCCTCTGCTGTTTTGTCATTCTTTCATTATTTCCTCTACTATGCAGTTATTTTTTAGTGGTCTCAGGTGAGATTATAATTCAAACTATAACTCAGGTTCCAGTCTTTGAATGGCTACTCTGATTCTTACAGTTGTGATCAAATTTCATTATTAAGAGAAATGTTGAGAATAGGTTTTGTTGGGTAGGGTGTTTTGGTTTTTGTTTCTTTCCTGTCCTGTCTCCGAAGCTCAACATAAGTACACAAGGAGACATAGACCTAGGAAAGAAATTGAATTATTATTAAAATTTCATTTTTTCTTAGACAAATAAACCTCAGACATCACGACCCAATCTCATCAAACCAGCTGCCCAGTGGCAAGATCTCAAAAGATTGGGAGAAGAAAGGCCTAAAAAGTCTAGAACAGCCTTTGAATCAGATAAGAACGGCTATTTTTCAGTGTGTAACAGCTCATTGTTTGATTCTGGGGCACAGGATGATTCTGAGGATGACTACGGTGAATTTCTGGATCTTGGGCCTCCTGGAGTTTCTGAATTCATTAAGCCAAGTGGCCAAACAGAAAGAGAACCCAAACCTGGACCAAGTCATAACCAAGCAGCAAATGACATTGTCAACCCGAGATCAGAGCAGAAAATCGTTATCTTGGAAGAAGGTAGCCTTCTTTTACCAGAAGGTGATCCTCTGGACTCTCAGAACCAGTCATCTGAAGATTCAGAGACAGAGCTTTTATCAAACCTTGAAGAATCTACTGCTATCCTAGATGATCAAGCCATCGAAGAAGACTGCTGGTTAGACCATCCTTATTTCCAGTCCCTAAACCAACAGCCCCGTGAGATAACAAACCAGGTTGTTCCTCAGAAGCGGCAGCCTGAAGCAGAACTGGGCCCGTTGTTGTATCAGCATGAACCCCCAGGGCTGGCTTTTCCAAGGCCAGCTTTTCCAAGACCAGAACCCCAGCAGGATGGGATTCCAGGCCCTTCTTCTCCTCAGCCTGCCCATCCTCTAGGAGAGCTTGAAGACCAACAACTAGCAATAGATGATGAAGAGCCAGGGCCAGCCTTTCCACTACAAGGATCTCAGGAGCCCAATTTGGAAAACCTTTGGGGGCAAGAAGCTACTGAGGTAGATCAAGAACTCGTTGCACTTTTAGTGAAAGAAACAGTAAGTTTTATTTTATTTAAGTGAATAATTACAGTAAATGTAGTGAGTTTTCTTTTACTGCAAAATCACAACGGGGGGAGGGGGGCACTTCATTGTCCTAAGGGATCTATAGGTGGATACCAGAAGAAAGACTCTGAAGATAGGAAAATTAAATCAGTATTCCTCATCTACCCTTAACCCCACAGCAAGCCCTCTGGGATTCTAGCTGCAGATCATGGGTACCCTGGTGCTATCATATGAGCAATCCCCCTGGTTTTAAAAAGGTTTTGAGTTAATTCCAATTCAGACCCATAAGGCAGGTTTATAGATTATCTAGAGCTGCACTGTCCAGTGTGGTAGTTTCATGTACCTGTTTAAATGTAAGTGTCTTACAATTAAATAAAATTGATAATTCAATTTCCAGTGGTACTGGTCACATTTAAAGTGCCTGACAGTCACATGGGGCTGAAGAGCTACCATACTGGAAAGCACAGAATAGAATATTTCCATCATTGTATGAAGTTCTTTTGGATATCCCTGATACAGAGTGTGATGCAGGGCTGTGGGTTCTGGCTCAGCTGCTCATTGCCTTTGAGCAGGCTTTTAACCCTTCTTCCCCCGGGTGTTTTCATCTGGCACACTAGCTCATGTGCATCTTAAGAGGTAGTGCTTTACTCCTTTTCGGACTCCTTTTGCCTGGGCAGAGATGTTCAGCGTTAATTGAAAGAGTGAAGAACGGGGAGACGAGCCATGAGAGACTATGGACTCCGAGAAACAAACTGAGGGTTTTAGAGGGGAGGGGGGAGGGGGGCTGGGTTAGCCGGGTGATGGGTATTAAGGAGGGCACGTATTGCATGGAGCACTGGGTTTTATACGAAAACAATGAATCATGGAACACTACCTCAAAAACTAATGATGTACTGTATGGTGATTAACATAACATAATAAAATAAAAGTTAAAAAAAAAAAAAAAAACACGAAGAACAGATATGGAAAGTGGCAGAGGACCAGATAATCTCTAGGGTCCTTTCTAGAGTCCACAGTCTATGCAGACACATACGTCTGCGCACAGACCTGCCTTACAGCCCCTTTCTCGTCTTGAGTCATTTTACTTTTTGCCATCTGGTTTTTATTGCAATTTGAAACCATTCTTGTGGATAAAAATAATGTTTTTATTCCTTTTCAGGAGGCAAGATTTCCAGATGTTGCAAATGGGTATATTGAGGAGATAATTCATTTGAAGAATTACTATGATTTGAATGTGTAAGTACACCACATGCCTTTTGTTTTTCTTATTGTAGTGAAATACACATAATATAAAAATCTACCGTTTTTACCATTTTTAAGTATACAGATCAGTGGCATTAATTATCTCCACATTTTTGCACAACCATCACCACCATCTCCAGAACATTTTCATCTTCCCGAAATGGAACTGTCCCCATTAAACATTAACTCCTCATCTCCTGCCCCTCCACCCCCAGCCCCTGGGACCTACACTTCTACTTTCTGTCTCTCTGAATTTGACTACTCCAGGGACTTCATAATAGTAGAATAACACAGTATTTGTCCTTTTGTGACTGGCTTATTTCACTTAGCATTATGTTTTCTTTAATGATCCTCTTAGAAGAGTTCTAATTTTAGTCATGGACAGACTTTTCTGGGTTTTACTTAATCCTGCATGGTTATGGAATTAAGGTGTTTTGTTAATTCTGAGCATTGATACTGCGTGTTTTGGTCAGGTTGTTTAAAGACATTTTCTTCCCTATATTTGTAACAAAGTGTTCTGCAACCACTCTGCCTGTTTGGAGAAGTGTATGGAAGTGTTTCTTTAGTGTTTATCATAAAAATGATAACTATAATTTTTAAAAAATAAAAGTGTCCCAAAGAAAACAAAGTAAGTCCTTTTCTTTTTACACTCTTTTCCCTCCTAGTCTGCAGAGGTAAAACCGTTGTAAGTTTGTGAGGAACGTAGAATACTGAAACTAATAAAATTTTCAGTTAATTAATACAGATTGCATCCATCAGACAGAAGTAGTAGTATACCTAAACCTCTGTCCTCAAAAGATTATGCCCAGCACTTATAGTACTCAGCCCAGAGTGCAAGTGAGAGCTGTTCCCTGCCACGGCCAAGTGGGAAGAGCCCCATTTCTCAGGTCAGGAGCCAGAGGAGATGCTCTATTCTAATTCGTACAAAGACACTGTTGGTGCCAGTGGCCACCCTGTCTGTCGCCCTCTATCCAGGGACAGCCACTGTGACCCGGTTCTTTTTTAAGATTTATTTTTTTGAGAGTGAGAGATAGTGAGAGAGAGCACAAGCGGGGAGGAGAGGGAGAAGCAGACCCCGCTGAGCAGGGAGTCCAACACGGGGCTCAATCCCAGGACCCCGGGATCATGACCTGAGCTGAAGGCAGACGCTTAAACGACTGAGCCCCCCAGGTGAACCAGAAATGAGTCAAAGTTTCATAATGTGTTTATCTCTTTAGCTTCTTAATCTAGAATAATCCCCCACTTAATTTTTTTTTAAATTTTTCCTCCTAGTATTTTTTAACATAGGTTGAAAGACTGTACAATGAACACCCATATATCCACCACCTGGATTATTATCTGGCATTCTGCTGTAAGACTTTTGTCCTTTTACTTCTTTTTTCTCTTTTTCTAAGTTACTGTGGACTTACAGTTTTTATATAAGTGGTATTTTAAAATGAGTTACAACCTTTTTTGTTTTTGGTACTGAATTATCCTACGTTTGACCAGTAGGAACCTCTTAAGATGCATCTGTATCATTTTGACAGGGCCCAGTTAGTCTGAGCATGTCCTTGCTTTGTAAAATACAGAGTTGCCTGGGCTTACCTTGAATGTTTCTGCCCTAACCCTGGAATGTGGTCATTTCTCCAAGAAACCCAGGTTTTTGCCACTAGCATGTCATCACTTGTCAGCCCTTACAGGAGAGAGACGAAGGAAATACGGGTTTTTTTTAATTACATGTTCATGATTTCCCATTTAAGTTTAACATTAAGGTTTTTTCCCCTCAGTCTTTCTAAATTTTACATTTTTGTGTTCTTCCACTAAAAATGTAGTTTCTAGTAACATTAGTACATTTTTTTATCCTATAATATACATAAAATAAATTGTAGTACCAGTGTTACTATTGAGGACTACTACTGAGTGAAGTAAAAAATGTTTTATAGTTATTTTGTGCTTAATGCATATCTAACTAAGGCAGTACAGTTAGAATATAGACTATCCTAGGCAGTAGATCAAATCACGTTCCTCAGTTCTAGAAATTTGGTAGCCAGTATCTCCTCAAATAATCTTTTCTCTTCCTTTTGCTGTCAGTGCTTCTCCCCCGTCCTCTGTGGCTCTTGACCCCATCTCTTTGTCTCTGTGATACACTCTGGGTGATTGCTTCAATGCAGTCCTCCAGCTCACTAATTTTCTTTTTAGTGGGGTGTAATCTGCCATTAAACTCATCCACAGAGGTGCCTGGGTGGCTCAGTTGTTACGCGTCTGCCTTTGGCTCAGGTCTTGATCCCAGGGTGGGATCAAGCCCCGCATCGGGCTCCCTGCTCAGCAGAAAGCCTGCTTCTCCCTCTCCCACTTCCCCTGCTTGTGTTCCTGTTCTCGTTCGCTCGCTCTCTGTCAAATAAATAAAATCTTAAAAAAAAAAAAAAAAAGCTCATCCACAGTATTTTTAGTTCCATGTCCTATATTCTTCTCATTCTGGCATCCTTATTTTATAATACTCCGGATCATTTTTCTAGTGTCATTTTTTGACTGTATTTTTAATCCATTTAGTTCTCTAAACACAATAAACATAGCTTCTTTGTGTTCTGAGTGTGATCATTCTGACACGTGAAGTCCTTGTGAATCTCATTCTGTTGTTTCTGCTGGCTCTCTTGGTGTCCTGTTTTCCTTGTGCGTTTTGTAAATTTTGACTGTGAGCTCATTTCTTGGGGTTTTGATAGAAATGGTTCCTTCTGGGAGGATTCACTTTTGTCTTTCATCATGTGCCCAGGGGCAGTGTCAGTCTAACACTACTTTATACTTTAGATTGTTGTCTGCAAGGCTTTGGGTCATCAAGATGGTAAGAATTTAGTCCTGGATGAGGACTGGGTATAATCTTCACCAATTCTCACAGGGCGTTTTGTTTTCCTCTCCATCCACTCGTCAGTATTAAAGCATGTTTCTCCTTGTGGTCTGTAAGATTTGTCTGTGTGCCCTATGAAGTAAGAGCTCAAGAAGATGATGATTATCATCATCATTTTCTTTTTGAATATATAAATGACTTGATGAGTGCGCTCAGGAAAATGTCGCTTCTGTTTAGCTTACTTCTCTGGGGTTTCACTTTCACTTAGGTTTGGACTCCTAGGAACTCCTAACTTTAATTTGATTACTTTACAAGTTCTGTTTTAATATCAGCATTTTTTAAGCCTTTTTTCTTGTGGACTGCATACAGAAAAATGCACAAAATAAAGATAGCCAGCATAGTAATTTATCACAAATCAAACATTCATGTAACTACCACCTAGAAATCTTCAAAAAATAGAACATTGCCACCATCTTTAAACACTAAGATTTTGTGAAGATTTCATGTTGTCTCTGTTCTTTTGTGACTGGCTTCTTTCACTCAGCATTATGTTTCTGGGGTTTACCCATGCTTTGTAGTTCATTCATATTCATTGCTATGTGGTATCCCATTTGTATCAAAATACTATAATTTTTCCCTCTACTTTTTTTTTTTTTAATATTTTATTTATTTAGTTGACAGCACAAGCAGGGGGAGCAGCAGGCAGAGGGAGAGGGAGAAGGTATTTACTTGAGAGGGAGCAAGAGCAAAAGAGAACATAGAGGGAGAGGGAGAAGCAAACTCCCTGCAGAGCAGAGAGCCCAACGCAGGGCTCGATTCCAGGACCCTGGGATCATGACCTGAGCCAAAGGCAGACGCTTAACTGACTGAGCCACCCAGGCACCCCTGGCTACTGATATTTTCAAGCAGAAATTTTTTATTTCTGAATTTTTGGTCTTGTTTCTCATCTTTGGGAGGATTGGTCTGCCATTACTAAAAATAAAAGTGCTGCTTTATTGTAAGCTTTCAAAATTTTTGAATATTTAAATTACTTGGTAATTACATTATTTTTAACTAATAAACTTTGTCTTTAGAGCATTTTTAGATTCATAGCAAAATTGAATGGAAATAACTAGTACATTTTTACAATAAAAAGTATCTCCTAGACTTCCCCTCAACTAAAAAACAACTGATTTTATTTTTATGTAACCTTTTAGTTCTTGGAATGCAACACAATTTTTTCAGAGAGTAAATGCATTTCTGGGTATTTTGTTTATGAAATAATGCTAAGCAAAAAATATTTTCCATTTTTTTCCTCAGTTTTATTGAGTTTTCCTCTTCATTAAATACTTTGTTCATAGGGGCGCCTGGGTGGCTCAGTCGTTAAGCGTCTGCCTTGGGCTCAGGTCATGATCCCAGGGTCCTGGGATCGAGTCCCGCATCGGGCTCCCTGCTCAACAGGAAGCCTGGTTCTCCCTCTCTCACTCCCCCTGCTTGTGTTCCTGCTCTCGATATCTCTGTCTCTGTCAAATAAATAAATAAAATCTTTAAAAAAAAAAAAAAAAACAACTTTGTTCATAGTTTTCACCCATGTTCTAATGAACATTATTCTCCATATGGCACTTTCCCTTTTCTTTCTCTATACCTGCTACATGCTAAAACCCTAAAAGTT
Source organism: Mirounga angustirostris (assembly GCF_029215605.1). Taxonomy (NCBI): domain Eukaryota; kingdom Metazoa; phylum Chordata; class Mammalia; order Carnivora; family Phocidae; genus Mirounga; species Mirounga angustirostris. The sequence goes on from NW_026991713.1 coordinate 176,126,174, forward strand.
AAAATTCAGGGTTGGACATTATAAACAAATTCATGGTCATTGAAACTATTTCCAAATAGATTTCCAGTGGAGTTGTACCAGTTTATGTTGGTGTTGGAGATGTACATGAATTGCTTTAGTAATTTCTCAGTGATGATGCATAGTGGTGGTGTTAACTAGGCATAAAGTAGCTTACTATTTTAGTTTATTTCTTTGATAATGGGCTGCATGGCAGTTTTCATGCATTTGTTTGACTAATTGTATTTCTCTCCTTTGTGAATTGTTTGCATCTTTTCTCACTGAATTCTTTTGTTGTTGTTCGTGTTTTCCTGATTAGGAAACACAATACTTGTGTGTTCAGTTTGGAAAATATAAATGATTAAGTATAGACTTAGCCCATGTAGCTAAGAATACTGTAGAATATTCTAAAGAATATAGAATAGTGATTTGAATAGGAAATGCCAAATTTAAGTATTTTTTAATAATTTATGGTAAATACTAAAGTAACCCTTTAGAAATTTAGTATACTTTGTTTCCCTCTCATTCTACAAATGAATGTATTATTTTTCAAGTATTTGCAAGATTAATTTCTGTGAAATACCAGTAAAATGGGATCAAATTGACAGATTCTGTGACAATTTGTTCTCTTACCTCCTGAGTCTCATACGTATCCTTTTTTCTAGGGACTTACTGATTCTGTGCTTTTCACATCACTCGTGCAAATATTCGTTCTTAAACATATAAAAATTCTTGTGAAATCCAAAGAAAGGGGACTGTGCAGTAATTGTATTAAATCTTTTCAAACCTGTAGTCTTCTGAGTTTCCTAACATGACTTTTGTTCCTGGGCTCTTGGGACTAAGGTGTTAATTCCCACAACTAAGCTAAATATTGTTAATGTAGACCCAAAGGGAGACACAAAACAAAGTTGAGCAGGCTGGCATTGTGTGTGGCTGACTCTCGGTTACTTTATGTGCAATCTTTAAATCACCTTTAGACATAACCAGCTGGTCATTTTAGCAAGAGGGATTTATTCACCAGAGAACCTCCTGTGATGGTAATCTCTTTGAGCTGATTACCAAGTCTTTTCACTCACATGTGATGAATCTTAAATTGGATCGAGACAGCAACAACTATCTAAGGAATAAAAGCTTGGAATACTAGCTTGGCTCATTTAGGAGGAGTGCTTTCTTGAGACCCTTCAGCTTGTCAGGTCAGATCAGATGTGAAATAACATACATAGGTGGGCAGATTTGAGTTCTCACAAGCCTCCCACCCCAGGCTGTAAATATTGATGTCTTGGGTTATAGTTCATTTCCACAGAGAAACTTTGTATTTAATTACCTGTGCCACTGAATGTCATTTAACCTCCAGGAAAGTTCTGTTGGCAAGGGTGAAGATATTAAAATAGAAATGACTTTGACAGTTCAAAATGAGAGCCTTTGGGGGTGCCTGGGTGGCTCAGTTGGTTAAGCGACTGCCTTCGGCTCAGGTCATGATCCTGGAGTCCCGGGATCGAGTCCCGCATCGGGCTCCCTGCTTGGTGGGGAGTCTGCTTCTCCCTCTGACCCTCCTCCCTCTCATGCTCTCTGTCTCTCATTCTCTCTCTCTCAAATAAATAAAATCTTAAAAAAAAAAAGAGAGAGCCTTTGGGCGGGGGCGGGGGGGGACGCCTTTTGTTGTCAGTCAGTAGAGGGCTTCCGATTCTTGATATCAGGACTGGGGCCGGGATCATGAGTTTGAGCCACGCGTCAGGTGTACAGATTACTTTAAAAAAAAAAAAAAAAAAGATTGCATCATAAACAGGTTTGACTTAAGATTGAAACATAAATATGTAACAGAATGAGACCCTCTGATTTCTGCCATGTGGAATTCCTTCTCTTGCAATGTTTCGGCATGTGATCTTCTTAATACTGGAAATATAAAATGAATTGGTCAGAGAAGAACCCCTAAAATATGGTTGGTCTTTTGTTTTCTTTTCTAGAAATTACACCTACTATTCAACCTCTGTGTCATATACTGTAATTCTGTATAATGTTCTTTAGAAAATAAAAGAAAATTTTAAAGGATGAGATTTTTAAAAATAGGAGTTGTAATACTTCTTCCAGTACCGTAGCAGATCATCTTCCACGCACCCCACGTGGATACCACTGGCTTCGCTCATGGGTAGCCATTTTTGTCAAAGAAGATTCTTCACTGAGTGACCTTTTTATCTTTCCCCAAGTTCCTGATACCTGGCTGTTTATTGGGTTGTGGTAGCCACACTTATCAGAACATTACAAATAGGCATATTTGAGATTGAGGGGCTTCTCCACATCTGGGTTGTAGTTTGTCTGGATGTGCATGTGAACAGAGTTGTTTAGACTTTGAGGCCTTTCCCCAATGATACTAGATTCTTGGTGGTGGCTAACTCTCAGGTCAGCCTACAAAGAGCTGTATAACCTGCAGAAGGGGTTGCAGATGAAACATGCCCTCCCAGACTCTGTTCCCAGACACACTCCCCCGTGGGTGAGAAGAGGAGCTGGGGGGAAGTGCTTTTTCTCTCCTCTTCCTGCTGGACCTGTCCTACTATTAAAGGCTCCACTGTTGGCACTGGACAGGAGAGACCTGGGAAGAAGAGATTCAAGAATCATGGGGTAGAGTCATCTGAAGAACCTGCAGGAGCAAGGAAAGGGAGAAAGATGGAGAAGGGAATCCCCATGGCCCTGTGAGCCGAGAAGCTTTCCTGCTACTGAAGTGGCTAGTGCTACACGCCCCCCAGGCTGTTCTTATCTGTGGAATCATCCCAAGAGCCCAGCATGTTGCTGTATTTGGTTGTTACAGGGTGAAGAACCTTGCTGGTTAACATTTGTTAAATCTGGACAGTGATACATCAGCATGTGTTATCTTACTCTATATCCTTACCTTTAAATGTATTTCATAATGGTGATAAAAGGACAAGGCTATAGGTTTGGCATGAAGAGAGTCTGTTCTTAGGCAGACATGGTCTGTTCCTTCAGCCTTGCAGCTGGGCAAGCTGAACGTCACTGAAATTCTTCATGGGGACTTGTATTACTAGAGGGTTACAAAAAGTATTAATGAATTAACAGAAGGTCTTTTAATTCCATCCATTTACTTTAGCAAACTGTTTTATGGCTTTTTATTTTTATTTAAATTCAATTAACATATAATGTATTACTGTTTTAGAGGTAGAGGTCAGTGATTCATCAGTCTTAATATAATACCCAGTGCTCATTATATCGCGTGCCCTCCTTAATGTTATCACCCAGTTACCCCAACCCCCACCCCTTTCCGCTCCAGCAACCCTCAGTTTGTTTCCTATTATCAAGAGTTGCTTATGGTTTGTCTCCCTCTCTTTTCATCTTTTTTTCCCCTCTCTTCCCCTATGATCCTCTGTTTTGTTTCTTAAATTCTACATATCAGTGAGATTATATAATTGTCTTTCTCTGATTGACTTACTTCGCTGAGCATAAAATCCTCTAGTTCCATCCACATTGTTGCAAATGGCAAGATTTCTTTCTTTTTTTTTTTTTTTTTTGATGGCTGAGTAGTGTTCCGTGTGTGTGTGTGTGTATCACGTCTTCTTTATCCATTCATCTGTCGATGGACATCTGGGCTCTTTTCATAGTTTGGCTTTGTGGACATTGCTGCTACAAACACTGGGGTGTAGGTGCCCCTTCGGATCACTACATTTGTATCTTTGGAGTAAATATGCAGTAGTGCAATTGCTAGGTTGTAGGGTAGCTCTATTTTCAACTTTTTAAAGAACCTCCATACTGTTTTCCAAGTGGAGCAAACTTCTTAATTGCGAATGTGAATACGTTTCCCCACCCCTTGTTTGTTACAGTTTTCTGACAAACTGTAGATACTCTTCATCTAAATTCTCCAGTTCCATACTGTTCAGTCAGTAAGAATTTGAGTGACTTCATGACATTGATACCTGACAGAAGTGTGCATTTATTAGTATGTTTATTGCTTTTTAAAACTAGAAGCAAAAATAGAAATTAAGTATATCTGTCTTTTATTTGTCTATTTCATTTTTCTGATCTGCAAACAATTTAATAGGCCAGTCATAGTGTATGATGAGGCACATTATTTTTCAAACATTGTATTTAAAAAATGGCAGGTGTGGGATTTGGAAACACTATGAAAATAACATCATTTACTTTTGCAGACTTTGTAATTTTCTTCTGGAAAATCCAGACTATCCAAAGAGAGAAGACAGAATCATTATCAACCCCAGTAGCAGCCTGCTTGCCAGCCAGGATGAGACAAAGGCAAGTGTTGTGCTCTTTGTTTTGCAGTCTACCTAGAAATGCTCTGCTTTTTTCATCTTTGTGGTAAGAAAGTGCTTTGTTGGGACACATTTTTTAAAGACTAGCCAGGAAAATAGGATTTCAGAATATACTTATCCCTTCAGTGGATTTTCCCAACCTGAGTCACTTTGGATTCTGTATTTAACTTTTGTTGTAACTCCATCATCCCTTTCCCACAAAAAGTTAAACCTTCCATATCTTTAGTCTTACAAAGCAAGTTTTTTAAAATGAAACAAGAGGGCGCCTGGGTGGCTCAGTCGTTAAGCGTCTGCCTTCGGCTCAGGTCATGATCCCAGAGTCCTGGGATCGAGCCCCACATCGGGCTCCCTGCTCCGCGGGGGGCCTGCTTCTCCCTCTCCCACTCCCCCTGCTTCTGTTCCTGCTCTCGTTATCTCTCTCTCTGTCAAATAAATAAATAAAATCTTTAAAAAAAATAAATAAATAAAAAATAAATTAAATAAATAAATAAAAAGAAACAAGAATTAGCCAGGATTCTTTGTATCATTTTGTGGGTTTTTTTTGTTTTTGTTTTTCAATATTTTATTATGATAATTTTCAAACATACAGTAAAGCCAAAAGAATTTTACACTGATCACCTATATATCTACCAGCAGTACTATTAAAAGTTAACATTTTATTATATCCACTTTGTCACATATCCATCCCTCTGTCCATCAGTGCATCTCTCTTATATTTCATTTCATTATGATGCATTTCAAAGTAAATCACAAAAACATCAGCACACTGCCCTATACATACATACTTTAGCGTGCATTTCGGCACCTAGAGTTCAATATCTGTTTATAGTTTTTCTTTTGATGTAAGATTTATATACAATGCATATACCTGTATAACCAAATCCTATATTAAAATAAAAAGTTTGATTTTTTTTTTTTTTAAGATTTTATTTATTTGAGGGAGGAAGAGAGAGAGCAAGCACAACTGAGTGGAGAGGCAAGAGGGAGAAGCAGACTCCCCACTGAGCAGTGGACCCCCCCCCCCCCCCCAAGCCCCTGCCGACGCAGAGCTCAATCTCAGAACTCGGGAACCATGACCTGGCCAAAGGCAGATGCTTAACCAACTGAGCCACCCAAGTGCCCCTGATTTTTTTTAAATCTTAATCATCACTTTATTTGTAATCCTACCTAGCATTTAGTTTCTCAAGTGGTGAAGGAAAGTCTAGATCAGAACTACTTCATGGCTGCTCGATCCTTCTACTCCCCACACATTCTTTTGACTATCTCTCTTACGTATTCTGTAGCCAGAGAAATGCTGGTTTTTTCTAAACATTTTGTGGAGAGAAATTGGCTGAAAGATGGGTTTCAAATCCGTAGCTATACTTTTTACTAGTTCTGACTGGCACAACTAGTCTCCAGACTCCAGCTTATTTAACATTTCTGAACCACCAGTTTTTTTCATCTCTGTACAGGACTGGTAACCTCTGTAATCATGTATACAAATGAGATGATTCTATTTTGTAATAAGCAGTCCTTGAAGTGATACCACTTCGTGGGAAATGCACTATCTGGCCTCCTAATGTGCCTCTCTCTCTCTCTCTCTCGTTTCAGTTGCCTAAAATAGACTTTTTTGACTACTCTAAATTGGTTCCTCTTGACCAGCGTTGTTTCATCCAAGCTGCTGACCTCCTGATGGCTGACTTCAAAATGCTCAGCAGTCAGGATATCAAGTGGGCCCTGCATGAACTCAAAGGACACTATGCAATCACCCGAAAGGTGCTCTACTTGGTCTTCCTGGTGGGGTCACACCTCTTGACTACTTCTTCCCATGACTACAGAATGAAGAGTTCAGCTTGCGGAAATTGGGATGGTTTATGATGGCAAAGAGCTAAGGAATTTGTCAGGGTGAAGATAAATAGACAAACGTATTTGCTGATCAGGAGGAACCGAATGAAAAGAAATAATAGATTAGAAGCAGGGAAGTTCTGAGGGCGCCTGCCTGGCTCAGTCAGTAGAGCATGTGACTCTTGAACTCAGAGTTGTGAGTTCAAGCTCCACCTTGGGCATGGAGCCTACTTAAAAAAAAAAAAAAAAAAGTTTCAAAACAGCAGGGAGGTTCTGGTTTGCCCATGGAGGGTAATGAATGTTATTGTAGAGGGCAAAATGACTGGGTGTGAAAGGTGTGTTCTAGCGCCCTTCCTTGCTTTCCTGTCCAGCTGGGGGCAGGTCTCCTGGTGAATGTAGCCTCACCCTGAGTCTAGGCCCCTTCCCCCTTATATGGCCAAGAAGATCGAGGCAGCTGTCAACAAACTCCTCTAATTGTAGGTTAATCTTAGGTAAAATTACTGAGGGGAACACAGAGTTAGTGCTTTCTGTTTCTGAATCTCATTTCTCATGCCAAATAGGGAATGCTGTATTGTCATTGAAAAATGAGGAGCTTCCCCCTCCCCCAAAAAACCAGGGACCGCAACTTAAGGCCCTTCTAGCATCGATGTTCTCCAGGGGTTCCTGACACCTGAGCTCCCGGGGGGCCCAGATGTAAAGGGAAAGGGCAGTAGCACAAGGCAGCTCCTGTAGCCTGGGGGCAGGTTGGTCCCGTTAGCAGCGTCCCTGCCACTGTCCTGGGACCAGTAAAAGGAATTGGCTAGCTGATGCTTCTCCCTGGTCATCCCACAGCCCACTCGTCATTTGGGTGAGAGGTGGTAGGATTTTGTGGCTCACCTCTTACTTATATCTTCTTTACCCCTTCCCTTGTCTTTCTGGTCTGTCCTATTTTTTTATGGTGTCTGCTTGTTTTGGTGAGTAGTTGGAAAATTTACAGCGTTTTGAAATGGGGTTGGGCTGGACTGTTTGAATGAAAGTGCGGTGTTTAAGGGGATGTACTATTTGGCAGAAGCTAAAACCTATTGCATTCAAGTTGGAACTTCTCCCTGCTATATGCAAATGGTGCCCAGGGGTTCTGCCCTCTGGACAGTAATGCTCTTGTGGACTGGGTGTGGGAAACACATCCGGAGATGTGTTCTAATTATGGCCATAGCACATCTTCCCTGTGACACTCCCCATACGTGATGATAGCTTAAGTCTCCTGCTATATATATGTGTGTGTTCACTGGAGACAGTCACATTTCCCTGGATTTTTCTCCCTTTGTATATAAACATCAAACACACATAAAATTAGAGATTGTCCTGTAATGAGCCCCTGCTTACCCATCACTCAGCTTCAGTAACTGTCAGCTCCTTCCTAGTTGTGTTTCATCCCATGTGACCCACTTCCCCCCTCCCTGACTGTTTTGAAGCAAACTCCAAGAATTGTTTCATTTTCTTTAAATCCATGACTATTTCACTGTTTACCTTTAAAAGATAGATTCTTTTTTGAAAAACATAATCAAAATACCATTATCACACCTTAAAAAGTAACATTATTAGATATCCACTCATTTTGTTCAAATTTCTCTGGATATGTCAAAAACCTTTGGTCATATTGAGTTCCAAGTAAAATTCTTTCTTGCAGTTGGTTGATGGGTTACTTAAATCTGTTAATCTCTTAAGTTCTTTCTCCTCCTTCCCACTTTACTTTTTCTTGCTGCTCATTTGTTGAAAAAAATGGGTTTATCTTACAGGTTTTGACAGTCTAGATTTTGCTGATTGTACCCTGCGGCATCATTAACCAGTTCTTTGGTACGCTGTATTTCCTATAAATTCATAGTTAGATCTAGAATCTTGATCAAACTCAGGTTTAATTTCTGTCCCCCCTTGAATTTTGATTCCATTTCTGCCAAATGGGTCTCTGACTTTGAGCCATGTCTTGAACATGGAGAGCTTCAGTTCTCTCGGTGAATAGTGGATGTTTTATGTGGCTAATAGGAGAATTAAGTGGGAAACAGTGTAGAGTAAGCCCGTCACAGTGCTTCATGTGTATCAGGTTTCAGTAATAAGTTCCCTCCCTCTGCACTTCCTTCTCTGTGCGAAGGAACAGTTGCCAAGCCTCTGTATGTAGGAATTTCCCAGTGGCCCTCCTTACAATGTGATCTTAAGAGTCAGTCCTTAGAGTAACGTTACAAGAGCCTTCTCTGATGCAGCCTCCTTAGGTTCACAGTGCTGAATTCACATGGGAGGGGCCTGTGACTCCAGGGCCTGCTCTGGTTTGTTCCCAGCCTGTGGTATGGAGGCCCAGGGTGCAGGAAGACTCTGTCCCCAGTGTGTGTGTGTGGTTGAAGATATTTTAGCTCAACTCTTTATGGACGTATCCTGTGGGTAGGTTTCTTGGAGACCACAGTGCAGCTGCAGTAATGTTTCTTCTGGTTGTTAGCTCTGTAGGGACAAAAGTGCTCTCAAAACTGGATAACTTCTAAACTGGAGGGAACAGATCATCCTTAAAACTCATGGCAGGAGTTACTTGTTAAAATGAATGTTGATTTTTTTTTTTTTAAGATTTTATTTATTTATTTGACAGAGAGAGACACAGCGAGAGAGAGAACACACGGGGGAGGGGGTGGGAGAGGAAGAAGCAGGCCCCCCGCAGAGCGAGGAGCCCGATGCGGGGCCCGATCCCAGGACCCTGGGATCATGACCTGAGCCGAAGGCAGAGGCCCAACGACTGATTTTTATCAAAGTAATTTATGACCATAGCTTTAAAAATCAATTAGTGCTAGAATGCTTATTTGTAATTTTTTAAACCACAGGCTGAAGCCCCCTTCTTCACCCTCTTCCTCTGTTTTCCAGACACAACTCGATTCTTATTTGTTCTTTTTCTTTTCCTAGTACTTACGTCCACATTTATGAACACGTTTATGCTTGATTAGTTTTAGAAATCATCCATACACACTCACCTTTTCGATATACAGTTTTGGTTAAATCTGTTTTTAAAGTTTTTATTATTATGACTGTGGAAAAATGTTCAATGCTGGGGTAAGTAAGGTACTATGATAATGTCTCCTTTCTTGAATTTTCTATTTTTCTTGGAGTTAAAATTGGTTGCCTCCGTCTTTTCATTTGCTTTTTTGTTTTTGTTGCTTTGTTTTTTGATGCTGTGGCTGTCTTTTCATGGCTGACAACTCTAAAACGCTGTTTTAATCACAGTTTGCCTGTTGTCAAACCTGACCATCAATCCTCAGTTCATTTTTTTCCCTTCCTCCTCCATGCCTGTGTATAACTGTCCTCTTGGGAGTTCCCTTTGCCTTTGGACAAAGCTTGATCCTCTGTGTTCTAGATCCTGACAACTTTCTCTGTCTTGGTTTACACACTCACACTTGGCTCATAGTTCCCCTGGGTTGAAAATTATTGCTCCGCCAAGTTTTTCCTCAATAATCCTGCCACAGATAAAACCGTCTCTTTCATTCAGATAGCATGTTGAGTGCCTGCTACGGGCTATGCACAGAGAGAGTCACAGTAAACAGTGGAAGGCTCCTTCCCTTGTGGAGCTTAATACTAGTGGACAGTGTCCTCTATTTTAATCACCCCTTAACTTCTGTTCTCTGACATGTGCTCATTTTGAGGGTCTCCACTCCCCAGCCTCCTCAGATTTCTCCCCTGTGTACTTTAATGATCACCTCTGTCTCCTTACAGGTGACAAGGTCTGCATTTTTGGACCTGATCTCCACCAGCGTCCACAGAGGAGTCTGTGGCCATTCCTCAGCTTTTATTTCATCAGATACCCACTGTAGTATTTCTAGGTCATCCCTTAAAAGTTAAGATATCCTAAGAATCTTAGAGCAGACTGTATCCTTGGTTCTCAGAACCAGTACCTTGAGTGGGGATTTGATTTGTGAATGTGAGCAAGCTGGAGAGAGAAATGCCAGATAAGTGTAAAAGGAAAAATTGTTTACAATATCTGTTGTTCCTGTGTTCCTCCTGGTAGGTTTTTTTGAGTACTTTGTGATAATTATCGGCTAGACCCTGAAGACAGTGGCATCTGTAGAACACAAATTAGCTTCCTTACAAAGAGCTTTCAGTCTATCTGAGAAGATTAAAGGGAAAAAAAGATTAAAACGATGTGATGAGTATTGGAAAAGAACGAATAAAAGTACATGAGAGCACCAGGAAAGAAACGAGGGTGTTATTTGAACAGGATCTTAAGGGAAAGATGTTTTCACTGGAGAAATCTTACGTGCAGAGGCAAAAAAAAAACAACAAGTAACCATGGTGCCTTTGGGTATGTAGGTGTGAATTATAACTAGCAGTTCTTGAAAGGGAAGAACTCTGATTTATAATTGTATTTGGTCTATTTAACTAGATCTTTAGTTAATAAGAAAAGGGATGGTTGTCATAACTACTGAAGTAAGATTTTGCAGGCTCCTTTAGTTTGTCGGCAACATTTGTTTTAAGGTACACTTTTCTTGACAAGGGCCAGTATGGATTTTTTTCCTTCTAACTAGAAATAGTATTTAAATGGGACCAAGGTAATGACCTCATTTCACCTCCAGACAGGAGGGTGGTGTGGTTGAAGACCCAGTGGGCTACCAGTTAACAAGCTCTGAGTTCACATTGCCATTCATTAGTTGCTGATAAATGACATCTACCCTTTAATCACCTCATTTATAAAATTCAGGTTATCATAACTTGTCCTGCCTTTTTTCCTGGGTTTTTGCAAATAGCCCTAATTCAAGGATGAAGTGTTTACCTTCTAGGTAGAACTTGGTAGAAATTAGTGGTCTTGCTGTGGAGTACATACATGTGACTTTAAGATTGGTACCTAAGGTTTGTGGGGAACACCTCGGATAGTCAGAACTCCAGAAAGAAGAAACAAAGCAAGGGAGGATGTTGATCAGGGAGATGGAGAGGTAGTAAGATGACTGCTGTTGGCCAGCTCTTGGTGGGTTTCCCTTAACCGCTCTGTGAGGACAAGGTGATGTCCTTCTCTGTAAGCCTCGCTTCCCTCTGCTATGAAAGAACCCCTTCCTCAGAGAGTTGCTGTGAGAATCCCATGACTGGAGGGGTCACCAGACCCACACAGAGTGCTTCACTCACAGAGGTGTATAAGCACATGGTGATTCCCTTCCTGCTCCCAAACCTGAGAGCTTTGGAAAGGAGGGGATAGAAGGTAGGTAAAGATGGAAAGATGATCTGTCCCTCTTCTGTAGCTAAAATAGTTGTTTTCTCTTTCTTTCATTTTACCAGAGGGACACACAGCTGTTTTCCTAAGATAAATATTCAGAATGTGACTTAACTAGCAACATTCCTGTAACACATAGATATCCCTGTAACCTTTTATTACTCACCAAGAGTATGAAATGCAAACCATGCAGGTTGCCAAGGATACACCCTGGGTTTTGGTCACCTTCTCTGTCTTCCAGAAGCCCATTGTCCAGTGGAGGGGATGACATGAAACAGAATCAAATAAGTGTATCATTACTGTTATCAGCATTTCAAAAGAAAAATGTAAGGTACTTGGAAAGAGTGTAGCGGGTGGACCGAGAGGCTCCAGGAAGGCCTCCCTGAGCAAGAGACATTTAACCACAAACCTGAGTGTTCTTTAAGGAGGAGTTCAGTAAGGGGGGTTTGGGGGTGTTCTTTCCTGGGACGAGGAATACTGTAGAAGAGCCAATTTGGAGGATCGTGAATTCAGCCTGGGAAGCATTGAGTTGCCAGCCTGTTGAGTGAGGCTTGTGAGACATCCAAGTACAAAGAATTCATTTGGGTGCTTAAATGGCCAAAAGAGGTGGGATCGTGAGGGTCATCAGCACATGCAGGGTGACCTCCCCAGCTTGGATGAGGTAGGCACAGGGAGAGCTGAGGCTGCCTGGAGGCCTCCCAGCACGTAAAGACCAAGTGGAGGGAGGGTGGCGAGGAGGAGTGGGCAGAGGAGGTGGGTCGCCAGAAGCGGGGAGCAGTCCGTGTTAGCAGTACTGTCGAGAGACTAGGTGAGATGAGGACCAAAACATAGGGGCGGGAGTTTGCCTCCTGTTACCAAGTAGGTAAGCTACTGGAAAGATGGGCTTCGGTGCCCGATTGGAGGGAGTTGGGAAATGCACGCAAGGTGAGATGAGCAAACGTGGACAGATGGCCCCTTTGATGGTTCAGGCTGGGGTGTGGTGGCTGGTACCTGAAAGGGGAAGGAGGCCAGGGGAGGAGGGATTTTTTTTTTTTTTTTTTTAAGATGGCAAAGACTTGAGCACATTGAAATGTCAATTGGAAAGATTTTTTAAAAGCTGAGGGTACAGAAGAAAAGGGATTATCACTGGCATACAACTTTTGCCCTCCAGTGTGCTGTACAAAGAGGGGACGCAGGTGAAGCTGCAAGGAATATGGGAGTGTTGGTGGAAAGTGGTCCCAGAGGTATGCCATTTAGGGTGTGACTGTAGAGTCTGAGTCGCCAGCCATCTGTTAGGTGACCCACCCTGTACGTAGCCAAGGACAGCTTTGCACACTTGCTGTTTTCTTATGTTGCCCTTTGTCAGTAAGCATTCGGTTCTGCCCTTTCAGCAGTTTATGAAAGTCAGAAAATGAAAATAATTCTGCAGCCTGTTTCTGTTAAGCTATGCAGGGGAGCTGGCTGAAACCGTGAGTCAGAATGAGATTTGGGGTTGCCTGCGTTTCCTGTATTCTTGTGTCCCATTTACAGCAGTAACTTTTCTGTTTCTCAATTTTTAGGCCTTTTCTGATGCCATTAAAAAATGGCAGGAGCTCTCTCCAGAAACCAGCGGAAAAAGAAAAAAGAGAAAAGAAATGAATCAGTATTCTTACATAGACTTCAAGTTTGAACAAGGTAATGGCCAACTTTGAGTTTGCTGACTGTGTGAAGTGGCTGTGCAGAGCCCTCTCCTTCCCATGCAGCTTGTAAAGGCCGCTGTGGCATGGCCACCCTGCCAGGCCAGCCTAAGGACTGGCTGCGTGGCCTGCTCTGGGGACACATTTGTATGTTTAGGAAGTGGCTGTGGTTGTCACCCTCCTCCTTTCTGCCTAGGGTACACCGTGACCGGAACATTGTGTGCAGTGGCAAAGAACTCACGTGGGGAAGTGTTTGGGGACACTCTCAGGCGGGGGTGGGGGTGGGGGGCTGGTCTTGAAGGTTAGACAAGAATTAACTTTATCTCTAGTAAAATTACCTAAGCCAGAGATTGATTGCTTACTGCAGAAGGATCGTTTGTGCACCTGAGAGAGTGGCTTCTGCACAGGAAAGACCAGCAGTTCCTAAACAGCCACTTATGTGCTGAACGTTCTGTTATTGATGACACAACTGCCGAGAGCCCTTCCAGAGACGTTAGTTTGGGTCTAACCCCCACCCCCAGGGTAAATGTGTTGAATTTTACATCACATTTGATCTGGGTTGCTTGTGTTTGAGAAAAGAGCCCCCTGTAACTTTTCCTATAGATTGTCATGAACAGGAATATTTTCCTTTTGTTTTCTCTTATTTGTCTTTCTCTTAAATCTGTACTTAGTTATGTAACTTTATTTCAGGTCTGACTAAATGGAAAATCTAGGAGCTAACCACAGAGTTGGAAGTTTTTGGGGGTTCTCAGCTCCTCAGGATCTAAAAGGAAACCCCTAGGCTCTGATTCCTGAGGTCCCCGAGCTAGTCTGTGGTGCAGTGCTCTCCCGTCATGACATTCTCACAAGTCTGCCAAAGAATGAGAAAGTGGGGGCAGTGTGTAGGTGGTTCTTTATTCAGCTAAATTTATCCAGTCTAGACTCGACATCCCAAATACATAGTCGATCCATATTTGTTTCTGTCAGTGGTAGAGAAAAGAAAGTACCACTTTGCAAGATGGTCCACTCCCTTGTTGGTCAGCTCTATCTTTTAGAAACGTCTTTTATATCAGGTCAAAATGCACCTTCCTGAAATTTCTTGCCATGGGTGTAGTTCTTGTATCTGAAAAGACTTGGAATCTGTCTGTTGCTTCTTTGTCTTTCTGACTGCCCTTCTCTGTGTGTCTCCTCTAGCTTGTAAGAATCTGTTTGAAAGTCTGGGTGGACAGAATACTCCAGATGAGTCTGCTGTGTAGAGACAACACACAGCGTTAATATTTACGGCTAACATATACACTTAACCTTCCTTGACAGCAATTTACAAGTATAGTCTGAGAGTCCTCCATCTATCTGCTCCAGGAATCTTAATTTTTCACCTTTTCTGCCATTTTTCCATCCTAGCACCGCTATTTGGATTATACGTTGCTTGGCTCAAAGAGGGAGTCAGGATTCTCCCTCCACTGTCCTTTTTATGGTTTTATGAGCTGACCAGTAGACAGTCTTCTCATGAAGAGCCTGGGTAGAATCTGGATGTAAACTGAACATCAAAAAATACAACATACTATCTCGCAAAGCTGACCAAGACAAAAGAAGACATAAATTACCAGTATCAGGAGTTTTCACCCTTCATAGGGGATCTCACCATAGACCCTACAAACTGCTAATGCAGAATACCGTGAACAACTTTACACACATAAATCTGACAACTTAAATGAAATGGACCAATTCCTCAAAAAAAACCGACAAAATACCAAGACTTACCCATGTTTAAATAGATAATTTAGATAGCCCTGTAGCTCTCAAGGAAATTGAATTCATAATTTTAAGTCTCCCAGAAAAGAAATCTCCAGCCTCCTTTGGTTTCACTGACAAATTCTTCTAAAAATGTTTAGAAAAATTAACACTAATTCTACATAGTAGCTTCTAGAAAATAAGAGGAGGAAGCACTTTCCAGCTCATTTTATGAAGTCAGTATTAACCCAGATAACAAAAGCAGATAAAGATGGCACAAAAAACTATAGACCAATATACCTCATGAATAGGCATGCAAAATTCGTTAACAAAATAGCAGCAAATAGAAGTTAGCAATATATAAAAAAAATATGTGCCATGATCAAGTCAGGTGTATTCCAGGGGTGCGAGGCTAGTTTAATATTTTGAAGAACAGTCCATATGATCCACCATATTAACAGGTTAAAGAAGGAAAATTACGTGACCATGTTAATTGATGCGGAAAAGGCATTTAACAATATTTAACACCTAGTCATGATTAAAATTCAGAAAATTAGGAACTTGAGAGGAGCTTCTTCAACTTGATAACATCTACAAGAAAACCTAAAGCTAATACTTTATTTAATGGTGAATCCTTTCCCCCTAAATCAGGAATGGGGGAAGGAGGTTTTCTGTTTACTGCTGTTCAACATGAATTGAAAGTTATAGCCAATGAGGAAACTCCAAGGAATCTACTGAAAATACATCTTCTAGAGTCATTGAGTATCATTGCAAGGTATAAGGTCAACCTACAAAAACCGATTATATTTCTATATACTGGCAATGAGCATGTGGAAATCAAAGTATAATACTATTTGTAATTACTCCCCCTCCCATTAAATACTTGGCTTAAATCTAACAAAACATGTATTAAGACTTGTGATAAAAACTAGAAAACACTCAAGAAAGAAACCAAAGGTGGAAGTCAGCGGAGACCTGTTTTGTGATCATTGGCAGGAAGACTCAATGTCGTAAGGATGTCAGTCCTCCCCGAATTGATCTACAGATCCCAGCAAAGCTTTTTGGTAGCCACAGGCAGGTTTATCCTAGAATTTCTATGGAGACGGTACTGAAGTAGCCAGAATAATTGCTGAAGAGAATAAGTGGGAGAAGGATCAGGAACCAGATAGAGTAAATACTGATAAAGCCAGAAGGTGTTATGAAGAAGAGATTTCAGAGAGTGAATAGAAGATCTTGGGTAGAATAAGCAGTTTTCTAGAAAATATAAATTACCAAATCCAAAGAAATAAAAAAGCTGAACAGGCCAATTACATGGTGTGATATTTACCATTCTGTTATCTTTTACTCTAAATGTTACTGTACATTTAGGTACTTAGGTACTACTCTTTCAGCTTTTGTATGTGAAGGGGTTCAGAGTAAAAAGTTTAAAAAACCTTCATCAGACACATGTGCACCTACCAGAACGGCTACAATTACAAGCTGACGGTACAGGTGATGAGGACGTGGTATGACACCCTGCCAGTGGAGGGAGCGTGTAAACTGGCACAACTGCTTTGCAGAACTGGCACGATTTTCTAGAGCTGCAGCCATGCCTCTCTGTGATCCAGCACTTCCTCTCCCTCATGTATGCTCTGCTGAATTGCAGACACATTCAGCAATAGTAACCCACAACTATAAACCCAGCTGTCCTCAGTAGAATGAATAATGATGAAGTGTGGTATATTCACACAGTGCAGTACTGCCAGGAGAGGAGGGACCTTCCATTTGGAGCATAACAAGGAAAATGAAAACATTAAAGTCAAAACATGTGCCTGATAAGTTAGGGAATGGCAAGGGGCTGAAGTTTCCCACATGTAGAGTACGTTACTGGAGTTAGAAACTTACTCTTTGGGGGGGTACGCGGGGGGACTGGGCCACAGGAGCCTGGAAGGGATGCCCTGGATTCCTCACAACAGTTGTCTGCATGGTTTTGCATTGTCACATGTCTTCTAGGTGACATAAAAATAGAAAAGAGGATGTTCTTTCTGGAAAATAAGCGGCGACATTGTAGGTCTTACGACCGGCGTGCCCTTCTTCCAGCTGTGCAGCAAGAGCAGGAGTTCTATGAGCAGAAAATCAAAGAAATGGCAGAGGTAGGAGGATGGGTTTGGGGTGTGTTTCTGGCTTTCTGGTTTGCTCTTAGGACTTAGTATAAAACTATCTTTGAAAATTTACATTTTCTTTGAAGCAGTTGGTTTGAATAAACTAATACACTTATAAAGCTTTCTAAAAAACAACTGGTTTTGGGGCGCCTGGGTGGCTCAGTTGGTTAAGCAACTGCTTTCGGCTCAGGTCATGATCCTGGAGTCCCAGGATCGAGTCCCGCATCGGGCTCCCTGCTTAGCGGGGAGTCTGCTTCTCCCTCTCCCGCTCCCCCCTCTTGTGCTCTTTCTCTCTCTCACTCTCTCTCTCAAATAAATAAATAAAATCTTTAAATAAATAAATAAATAAATAAAAATAAAAAACAACTGGTTTTGTAAGGATATTGACCAAAGTTCAACATTTTACAAACCAGATTTATGTTAGAGAATTTTAATTGGAGCTTAATGAACATACGTATTTCACCTCCCTCAACCTCTAATAACGAAGAACAACCGGAGAGAGATCCGTTAGCCCTTCAGTTCTTCCAAATAAACTGTCAAGTGTGCGAGACAACCTGAATGTTTATGTACTGGTGGTTTACTACATATTTTCTGGACCAGTGGCTCTCAGTTTGACCCATGAACCCCTGAGTTCCCAAGACTCTTCAGGAGGTCAGTGAGGTCAGATCTCTTACCCTGATGATGAGACATTATATTTGCCTGCTTCACTTTGTTGAATTTGTTCTGACAAAACAACAGCAGTGGTACCTCAGCATAAATCAAGTCGGTGGCACCTTTCTTCACCACCACGCACTCACATTTAAGAAAGAAGCCCATGTTATTTAAAAATGCCTTTGATGAGGGGCGCCTGGGCGGCTCAGTTGGGGAAGGTCTGACTCCTGAGTTCAGCTCAGGTCCTGATCTCAGGGTCTTGAGATTGAGCCATGTCCAGCTCTGCACTGGGCCCTCTCCCCCCCCCCCCCCCCCCGCCACATGCATGCGTGTACTCGCTCGCTCATTCTCAAAAAAAATAACTAATAATAAATAATGCCTTCAGTGAAACAGTAAAATTTATTCATTTTATCAAATTTTGACCCTTGAGCACGTTACGTTTTCGCTGCTCTGTGTGACAACATGGGAAGTCCACACTAAGTGCTCTTGCCGCGTCCCGACTGTGATGATGTTCCAAGAAGCACTTGTGCCTTTGAGTTGCAAGCTGCCGAATGAGGCACTTTTCCCCCCCAAAAAACACAATTTTTACTTGAAAAATTGATTACTCAGGAGTAGGCATTGGGCAGACATCATCTCAAAAATCAAATGATTATTTGTGGCCAATGATAAAACTCTAGATCTCAAGCAGAAATTAGAAGTTTTGATCCATCTGTCACAGTTCCTTCTCATCTGTTACATGAAAGCCTGTTGGTGTACCTTGCACTTTAATGGATCTTCCACACATGCGTGATTTTAGCCTCTAAAACACTAATTTGTGAGTTATGTAGGTCTTCCAGATGTTGGCACATGGTACAGTATCAGACCGTCGCAGTCATTAATTTCTCATCAGAAAAGTGTTAAAAAGTGTTGGCGGAATGCTTCTTTGTAGTCCTTATCCTCGTCCATATTGTTCCACGTCTGGCCAGTGGTATCCCCTTCAAATCATTGACTCTGTCCTGGCCTCAGTTGTTCTTGACGACACCCCTTCTTTCTGGCTCACAAGGTGACCGAGGTTCAACCTCTGCTTTTCTTGACCTGGACCTGGAGTCACCCGCCTCTCCAGTGCACCTTATTTTCTTCTAGTGGGAATTCATACTGAGGCTGCTGTTTCAGATTTGGTTTACAGGGTTTTTTTTAAACTTCTTTCATTTTATGTTTGTACTTCTTTCCTCTTACGCTGAAAATCTTGATTCTATGCAGTATTAATATAATGACTTATTTTCTTTATCCTATATTATATACTTAATATTTCCAAAACAACAGTCCATATTATTACCAATAAGGGTGGCTCAGTCGTTGGGCGTCTGCCTTCGGCTCGGGTCACGATCCCAGGGTCCTGGGATCGAGCCCCGCATCGGGCTCCCTGCTCAGCGGGAAGCCTGCTTCTCCCTCTCCCACTCCCCCTGCTTGTGTTACTGCTCTCTCTCTCTCTCTGTCAAATAAATAAATAAAATCTTAAAAAAAAAAAAAAAAGGCTACTGAATACAGTCTTAAGATTTATTGATAATTTTCTTGTCAGGTTATATCAGATTAGGAATATGAAATCAAAATATTAAAAAGTCACTTGGAGGGGCACCTGGGTGGCTCAGTCGTTAAGCGTCTGCCTTCAGCTCAGGTCATGATCCCAGGGTCCTGGGATCGAGCCCCGCATCAGGCTCCCTGCTCAGAGGAGAGCCTGCTTCTCCCTCTCCCACTCCCCCTGCTTGTGATCCTTCTCTCACTGTGTCTCTCTCTGTCAAATAAAATCTTTAAAAAAAAAAAAAAAATCATTTGGAATAAGTCTGTGTGGTTATGCCATTAACCTGATAAACAATGAAGTTTTGATATGATAAATGATAAACAAGTTTACAAATTTTAAGGTATTGGTTTTTTGGGTTTTTTGTTCCAAGATTTATTTATTTGAGAGAGAGAGAATGTGCTGGCAGGGGGAGGGGCCGAGGGAGAGAGAATCTCAAGCAGACTCCCTGCTGAGCATGACTCTGGCTGGATCCCAGGACCCCGAGATCATGACCTAAGCCGAAATCAAGAGCTGGACACCTAACCAACTGAGCCATCCAGGCGTTCCTTGGTTTTGGGTTTTTAATTTTTTTTTAAGTTTATTTAAGTAATCTGTACACCCAGTGTAGGGCTCAAACTCATGACCCCAAGATCAAGAGCCACAGGCTCTTCCGACTGAGCCAGACAGGTGCCTCTCTATATAACCCTTGTTAATAGTCTTGACTGTCTTTCCTTATTTTATGTAAAAGTAAATATATGGGGGGGGGTTGTTGGGGTTTTTTTGGTTTTGCCTATCTTTCTTACCTGAAGCACACTTTTCTGCCCCTTGCTTTTATTTTATTTCTTTTTAAGATTTTATTTATTTATTTGACAGAGCGAGAGAGCACAAGCAGGGGGAACAGTAGAGAGAGAGGGAGAAGCAGGCCCCCCTCCCAAGCAGAGAGCCCGACGCAGGGCTCGATCCCAGGACCCTGGGATCATGACCTGACCGGAAGGCAGACGCCCAACCATCTGAGCCACCCAGGCGCCCCTGCCCCTTGCTTTTAAACTTAGCAGTGCATCCTGATGATCAGTCTTAAGCAAACCAGAGGTTTTTCTTTCCTTGTTAAAACTGCCTAGTGTGCCTTTGCAGTAGCAGTGTTGATTCAGTTACTCTCCTTAATGGACGTCCAAAGTTGTTTCCGTTGTTTTTTGCTATTATAAATAGTGCCATGACATTAAATAACCTTGAGCATACTGTATTTCCTATTTCTGCCCCAGAGTATCTTTTTTTTTTTTAAAGACTTATTTATTTATATGAGAGAGAGCACATGAGAGGGGGGAGGGTCAGAGGGAGAAGCAGACTCCCTGCTGAGCAGGGAGCCCGATGCGGGACTCGATCCTGGGACTCCAGGATCATGACCTGAGCCGAAGGCAGTTGCTTAACCAGCTGAGCCACCCAGGCGCCCTCTGCCCCAGAGTATCTTAAGAATACATTCCTCGATGTGCTTTGGATGAATCAAAGTACCTAAATACTTAGGTACCGTGTTATATAATGCCAAGTTTCTTCCATAGTGGTTGTGTTGGTTTGCATTCTCACCAACAAAAGATGTTGTCAAACTTGGTTTTTACCCATTTGGTTTATTGTGTGCTTATGCTATTCTTTGCTATTCAGAAGTGTTGTTATGTACTCGTCTTTCCCCTTATTCCTTCTACATTTTGAGTCAGATTCAAGAAAGCGTCCCTCATATTTTCTAGTATTTGTTTGGTTTCCTTTTTTTATATTTAACTTTCTTGTGCATTTTAAATTTACTCTGAGGTACCTTTTTAAGCTACTAAACTCTGTAACTGAAGAGATGATTATTCGTAATAGAGTTCTTTTATGTTTATGGAAATAAATGCTAAATGTTTGTGGCATCTTTACTAAATTTGTGTCTGCATGTATTGGTTTTGTTCTTCAGCATGAAGACTTTTTGCTTGCCCTGCAGATGAATGAAGAACAGTATCAGAAGGTAGTTTGAAATCTCACTAATTCATTTATTCTGGGTATTTACGTGACCTGTTTTTCTTTATCAATTCCTGGTGGCAAATTGCTTCCTGTATAACCTCCTGTTGATCTGCTGGGTTTATGGTTCAACCAAGTTACAGTTAGGTGCTTGAACCATGATGGGTACTCCTAATGCCAGACTGGATCAGAACTGAAGCACAGATAATGACAGAGTTGTTTCTCTTAAAAAAAAAAAAAAATTCCTGGAATCCATTGAATAGACTTTTAAAGGAAAATTTAGAATTCTGGTGTCAAAAAGTTGGAAGAGATCTGTCTGACCGCAGGACCAGGTCACTTTTGTCCACTATCTGCTGTCCTCACCTCGTGGCCTTTTCTAGCATAGTGGGAATGGATTGGGGTCTGGGTCTGTCTCTGCCAATGAGAAGAGCAGGTTTCATGGTGTTCAAGTACTGGAGGTTATGCTCTAGCTAGCTTCATGGTCCCGTAAGATACAGTGTGGGCTGAGACACAACCCCCTCACACTCCTGCCCTCTAATAAGAAGAGCAAAATCCAACTTTGGAAGCTTTTTGGAATAACATCTCTCATGCCACTTGTCCCTGACTCTCATAGTCATATTAGCATCTGAGTATAGATGTTATGGTTCTTTTTTTTTTTTTTTTTTTTTTTTTTTTTTTTTTAAAGATTTTATTTATTTATTTGAGACAGAGAGAATGAGATACAGAGAGCATGAGAGGGAGGAGGGTCAGAGGGAGAAGCAGACTCCCTGCCGAGCAGGGAGCCCGATGCGGGACTCGATCCCGGGACTCCAGGATCATGACCTGAGCCGAAGGCAGTCGCTTAACCAACTGAGCCACCCAGGCGCCCCTAGATGTTATGGTTCTGTTGACACCATGGAACTCATGATATGATCACTTTGTACAAAGGGTGACTCTGAAGAATAAAAACCCATGAAAATTCTCACTATCTTTAGTTACATGTTAATATCTGTACTAGCACCTCAGGCTAGATGTACAGAGCAGAAAATAGCTCATCGATGTCTTATGGCTTCTAGAGGTGGCTTTTGACCTCAGCGTGTGTTTGGGAATGGGGGAATATGAAACCTAGCTGCCCCTCTGCTTCAGTGTATAGCATCTCATGTGTCTGACGGCCCGCAGGACGGCCAGCTGATTGAGTGCCGCTGCTGCTATGGGGAGTTTCCATTCGAGGAGCTTACTCAGTGTGCGGATGCTCACTTGTTCTGCAAAGAATGTCTCATCAGATATGCCCAAGAGGCGGTCTTTGGATCTGGAAAGGTGAGAATCATGTAATATTCCCACACGCAGGAAATGTTCACAGAGTATGAGACCCCATTTATAGGCAAGTGTAAGTGCCTCGTCGAATTGCTCTTTCTGGGGTGAGCTGGAACTTTTAAGACATGCTGGTATGTGTGTGATTCCTAGACAGCCCCTGGCTGGTGTGATTGTGTTGGTTGTAAGCAGAGTAGATTCCTTCTTGGGGAATGGCGCTGTTCCTCTGTGCCCCCATGCCTATGCCAGGAGCACCGACGTCTTCACTCATCAGTCCTTTTTGTAATAAAAAATGAAGAGATCCTTGCAGCTGGACAGAGACTGAATGAGAGTGCATTGTTGGGGTTTTTTTAAACAAGATTTTTAAAGGATTTTATAGTTTATTAAAATGAATAACTATTGGGACACCTGGCTGGTTCAGTCAGAAGAGCATGTGACTCTTGATTTGGAGGTCATGAGTTTGAGCCCCATGTTGGGTGTAGAAGTTACTTAAAAATAAATAAGTAAACTTTAAAAAAAGATGAAAAGAACTAGAAGCCTTTAAAAAAAAATGAATAACTTTCCACGATCATATTTCTCTGTGCAAAGTTAGTGTCTGTTGATACCAGCATAACATAATATGAAAAGGAGTTTTGTTTTGTCTTAAGGAACGATTAAAAACCAGAATTACTTTTCTTTTTCCTTTTTTTTTTTTTTTTTTAATTTATTTGACAGAGACACAGCCAGAGAGGGAACACAAGCAGAGGGAGTGGGAGAGGGAGAAGCCAACTCCGGCCGAGCAGGGAGCCCAATGCGGGGCTCAATCCCAGGACCCTGGGATCATGACCTGAGCCGAAGGCAGAGGCTTAACGACTTGAGTCACCCAGGCGCCCCCCAGAATTACTTTTCATAAATGCCTGACCAATAATCAAATCATTCAACATCAGTTAGTCTAAAGTCAGTTGCAGTTTAGTCAAGAACGGAGTAACCGTTACAAGCAGAATGGTGTGGCAGGCAGAATAATGGTCCCCCAGAGATATCCCCATCCTCATCCCAGAACCTGTGGATACGTTACCTTACATGACAGGGGAATTAAGGTTGCTAGTTGGGTGGCCTTGAAATGGGAAGAGTAGCCTGGATTATCCAGATGGGCCCAGTGTAATCACAGGGGTCCTTAAAAACGGATGAGAGAGGCAGAAGAGGAAGTTGGACTGATGTGGCATGAGAAGGACTCTGTGCTGCTGATGCCTTTGAAGATGATGGCCAGGGCCCCCTGGAGCAGCTGTCCCGGAGGCTGTCTTCCTTTCTCTTGGAAGAGTGTTAGTCCCTTGACTCCATCTGAAAGGAGTAAGATCCAGACAGAGGCTTTCCAAACAACCCCCTTGGTTTTAGTCTGTATTCCTGTCAGTCTCCTCTTCTATGACTCACCTCCGCCTTCCCCAAGGTCTAGACCTCCAACCTTTTCAGGGTCCCTGGAGGAAATCAACTCACTTCTCACAAATATCTCCTTTTCAGACACTGCGCCATGACCTTCCTTGTTGCTCTCCACCTTACTTCGGTTTGGACTGATAGAGGCCCTCTGGTGCTATATCAGAGATGGACTTTGGGGGGTTTTATCACGCTTTCCTTGTTTTGAGTGTCGTCACTTTCTTAACCACTGTTTATCCACTTCCCATTGAGGGAGGCTTTGAACCACTGAGGCTTTTGTTTTTCTAAAAATTTGGTTGAAATTTCTTTCTTTCTTTCTTTTATTTAATTTAATTTTTTTTTTTTTTTTTTTGCTTCCTGACCTTATAATTCCAGTCAGAACTCAGCTGCATGGAAGGCAGTTGCACATGTTCATTCCCAACCAGTGAGCTGGAGAAGGTGCTTCCCCAGACCATCCTGTATAAATACTACGAGCGGAAAGCTGAAGAGGAAGTTGCTGCAGCTTACGCCGATGAGCTTGTCAGGTGAGTTCTCAGAGTTGGAGAGTGTCATCGGTCACCTCATTCCCCATTATGAAGATTGCCTGAACACTTTCATCAGATGATGAAAATCTATAACAAAGCTGGATCTTCCAGGGGCGCCTAGGTGGCTCAGTTGGTTAAGCGACTGCCTTCGGCTCAGGTCATGATCCTGGAGTCCTCGGAGTCCCGCATCGGGCTCTGCTCAGCAGGGAGTCTGCTTCTTCTGACCCTCCCCACTCTCATGCTCTCTCTCTCTATCTCATTCTCTCTGTCAAATAAATAAATAAAATCTTTAAAAAAAAAAACAAAAAAACTGGATCTTCCAGGTCTTCTGGCATTTTCTTCTGAGCAGTAGGGAATAATTTTATTAATGGGAAAATCCACATTTCACATTTTTACTCACATTCCTTGGTACCTCTTAATCACTTGGCTTATAGGTACAATCGTTACGCACTGAGTTGGAGGATGGAGGAAAGGTGATACGTGCAAGGAGTTCTCACAAAGGTAGGGGTGTATATTTATTGAGTGGTTTGCACTGAGGCAGGACCCAAAATGGCATCTGCATTTCCTGGTAAGAGCCAGCACAAAGGAGAGCCTCAGTCTTGTTTTAATTAAAAAGGAGATATGGCTGTCCAGCTTAAAATTCCATTATTAGTGTGAACATGGAACCAATTTAATATTCTGAGTAATATTCCTTCTGCTGTTTTGATTGTAGGTGCCCCTCCTGCAGCTTTCCTGCTCTGTTGGACAGTGATGTGAAGAGGTTCAGTTGTCCCAATCCTCGCTGCCGAAAGGTAGGGAAGCAAATTTTTTTCTAGATTCATTTGAATTTTGGTGTTATAGACTACACTGATGGCCGTGTATCTGCCGGTTATCTGTGTGCTGATCTGTGAGAAGGGTTTGTGTGCTCTCCTTTTAATGAAAGCAAATGAAGATCAGTACTTGGTGAATCGTGGTTGACATGGTTGCAAAGATGGGGGTCACCTGTGGAATTCCAGTCATAAAGCTCTAGATTCCTGTTGTAGGCCTTCTTCCTGTGAGGGCAGATGTCGTAATGTAAAATATGAAGGGTTAAAGGCCTAGGTATCATGGTGGCATCTGTGTCGCATCTGGTAGAATATTCACTAACTGTTCTTATAAGAACTGATTGTGTTGGGTGCCAAAGCCATCAAGTCACCTCGGTGCTGAAAATCTTTTTTTTAACTAGACTCCCCTGTGAGCTAAGAATGTCTTAAAATGTGTCAGCTATTTACAAGCCACTTAGAGTTTTTAAGCGTCTAGCATCAACCTAGACAAGTATGTTTTAAGCCATTTTTCTAAAATAGCATGACCAGGGCGCCTGGGTGGCTCAGTTGGTTAAACATCTGCCTTCAGCTCAGGTCATGATCTCAGGGTCCTGGGATTGAGCCCTGCGTCGGGCTCCCTGCTGAGCAGGGAGCCTGCTTCTCCCTCTCCCTCTCCCCCCACCTGCCTATGCTCCCTCCCTCCCTCTCTCAAATAAGTAAAGTCTTTAAAAAGAAATTAAAAATTAAAAAAAATAGCATGACCACAGTTGAACATTATAATACCTCTGCCTTACTGCAGGAGTGGAGAAATGAAAGTAGTCATTGGGAAAGGAGGAAGAAACTAAACTAATGGACTAAATTTTATTCCTTTTGTTTTCAGCATTAACATTTCTTTGTAAAATCTGGGTGTATTTTTAGAATTTATGTGTCCATTTAATAATTTGTCCCCACCCTCAGGCTGTTGCTATAACAATTTTCCCAACAGTCTCTGGCTTTTGGAACTAAGTGGAGCACGTGACTGCCCTGTGTGCTCCCCTTGCACCCAGCACTGGAATGCCTGGGGAGGCAGTAGCCAAGGGAAGGAAAGGTTAGGTGGAGGAGAAATGAAGATGTTGGAGTGTTTTTAGGTCTGAAGATGAGTAGCATCCTGAAGGCTCACCAGCTGGGTGGGGCCAGGCTATGCAGATCTTGAGCATCAGTTTAAGGTGGCAGAGGGGGAACAGCAAGGGGACTGAGATAACAGGGAGATCTTTTCAGCTGTTATAGTCCAGGTCAGAGATGCACATCACTGCCACCTCCTGTGGAATCTCCATGAATTGCTAAGATGGAGCTGGGAACTACCATTTCCTCCAAGAATTCCAAATTAGACTCTACCGATAAGTGTTCATAGACAATTTGGAAGGCAAAAGAGAAGGTGAGGCCATTATTCTCCCAAGACAGTTACAGGCAGTCCTAAGGACACACATGAGTCTGAAACAGTGTCCTGTGAGTGTCTTCAGAACATCAACCTGGGATGTCAGTGAAAGGGTCCCAGTGGCTTTTAAGATCTGAAGCAGAAACATCAAATATTCGGCTTCCTCTCTGTGGAAGGGATATACATGCCTTGTTGAACTTGGAGGTGGCCGTGTAGCTTCTTTTGGTCAATGAAATGTCAGTGTGGATGAGGTCAGTCACTTGCAGAAAAAGTGGTAAAAACATGATTTGGGGTGATGTCAACAAGCAGACAGCCCCAGACCCTCCTTCCCCAGCCCCCTACGGAGACACTGATCAACATTACACAGACCGGTTCCCTTTGTGAGAAATTTAGAAACCAGGTAGGAGGCTCCTGCATTCCAGACAGTGCAAAGCCGGCTGCATTGAAGCCTGTAGGAAAATTCATGGAACTCACTTGCCAGAGACCCTCCCATCTGCACATGCAGGAAACATCTAAATCCTCGCTTCCCCACCCCCACCCCCATCCCCCAGGGGGAGGGAAAGGGAAGACTCGAACATAATCCAGCATTCAGTCTTCTTGGGCAGCTGCCCAAGGGGCTGGCTTTTGTCTTTCCTGACTCTAAGCAGCACCAGGTTGGAGATTGCTGAGAAGAAAGGCAACATTTTATATATTTACTTATTTTTATTTATTTTAAGGAAGCTCTGTGCCCAACATGGGGCTTGAATTTATGACCCAGAGATCCTCAGTTCTACCAACTGAGCTGCCAGGTGCCCCCAAAGGCAACATTTTAAGCTAACATACACTACCATTGCCGTTCCCCTCAGTTTAGTGTGCAAAGAACTGGAGGAAACCCCCAACTCCCAGCTTCTCCCTGGGGAGGGAAAGAGTTGGAACATGTGTCCAGGGTTCTGGCCTTTGGGAGTACTGCCTAAAGGAGTTGGACTGCTCCAGAGAACCTGCAGTACTATAGACAGACACCAGAGGGAGAAAGAGATTATAAGCTCCTAAAAAAAGAAACTTAGCGAGACCTCTGTAATTGAGAATTTACACATGTTAAGTCCAGAGAAGACGCCTCCTAAGTAAAGGCTCCCAGAATCTATAGCTAGGCTGGCTGGTGAAGGTCTTTCCCTGTACAAAGCCATTGTGTAAAAACTGGGAGAGGTGACTGTTTCTTCAAATATGTGGATCCTGCCACAAAGCAACAAGGTGTATAGGAAGGAATACAGTCCAACCAAAGGAACAAAGTAGATCTCCAGAAAGGACACTAAAGAAAAGGAGATATGTATGTGAATTACCTGAAAATTCAAAATAATCATCATAAAGATGTTCAACAAGCTCGGGAAAATGATATGTGAACAAAATGAGAATATCAACAGAGAAAATATGGAGAAGAGTCAAACAAAATTGGAGCTGAAGAATACAATAACTGATGGAAAATTTCACTAGAGGGATTCTTCATCAGGTTTGACCAATCAGAAGAAAGAACCAGTGAACTCAAAGACAGGTCATTTGAAATTATCTAGTCAGAAGAACAGAAAGGAAAAAAAAGAATGAAGAATAAGGAAAGCTTGAGGCACCAATGGGAGGGACACCATCAAGTGAACCAGTGTATGTGCTGTAAGAGTTTCAGGAGGAGAAGAGCGAGAGAGAGACAGAAAGCTTATTTGCAAAAATAATGGCCAAAAACATCTAAAATCTGGGAAAGGAGAATGGGTATCCAGATTCAAGAAGCCAAATAGGCCCCAATTAAAACGAACCAACACAGTATAGGGGAGAGTTAATATTGTCAAAATGTCATACCTATACAATGCCATCTGTAGATTTACTCACAATTCCTATGAAAATACCAACTGCTTTTTTTGAAGAAACAGAAAAAAACAGTCCTAAAATTCATATAGAACTGTGAAGAATCCCAAATAGCCAAAACAATCTTGAGAAAGAAGAACAGAGCTGGAGGCCTTATACTTCCTGGCTTCAAAGCATATTACAGAGTTACAGTAATCAAAACAGTATGGTACTGGCATAAAGACAGACCTACAGACCAGTGGAACCAAACAGAGAGCCCAGAAGGAAGCCCACACCTCTGCAGTCAGGGGCACCAAGATTACACCTTGGGGAAAGGTCGTTCTGCTTGACAAATGGTGCCAGACAAACATGACTGCCTGCAGAAGAATGAAATTGGATGTTATCATACACCACAAAGATCAACTCAGAATGGATTAAAAACTGAAACATAATAGGGCGCCTGGGTGGCTCAGTCTTTAAGCGTCTGCCTTCGGCTCAGGTCATGATCCCAGGGTCCTGGGATCGAGCCCCGCATCAGGCTCCCTGCTTGGCAGGAAGCCTTCTTCTCCCTCTCCCACTCCCCCTGCTTGTGTTCCTGCTCTCGCTATCTCTCTCTCTCTCAAATAAATAAATAAAATCTTTAAAAAAAAAAACAAAAACAAAAAACTGAAACATAACAATCTAAAATTCCTAGAAGAAAACATAGGAAGCTTCCTAACATTGGTCTTTGTAGTGATTTCATGATTGTAACACTAATAGCACGGACAACAAAAACAAAAACAGACGAATGGGACTGCATCAGACTGAAAATCCTTTGCACAGAAAAGGAAACCATCAACAGTGAAAAAGTAGCCTATGGCATGGGAGAAAGTATTTGTAAATTATTTCCCTGGTGGGCGCCTGGGTGGCTCAGTTGGTTAAGCAACTGCCTTCGGCTCAGGTCATGATCCTGGAGTCCCGGGATCGAGTCCCGCATCGGGCTCCCTGCTCGGCGGGGAGCCTGCTTCTCCCTCTGACCCTCCCCCCTCTCATGTACTCTCTCTCATTCTCGCTCTCTCAAATAAATAAAAAATAAAATCTTTAAAAAAAAAATTATTTCTCTGGTAAAGTGTTAATACCAGTAATAAACAGGAAGTCCTATAAGTCAGTAACAGCCAATCAGAAATAAGCCAATTAAAAAATGGGCAAAGGACTGGAATAGACATTTCTTCAAAGAAAACCTACAGTTGGCCAACAGATGCATGAAAAGGTGCTCAGCATCACTTGTCATCAGGGAAATGCAAATCAAAGCCACGGTGAGGTCATTTCACATCTAGGATGCTCACCAACACAAAAAAGGAAAAAAGAAAATAAGTGTTGATAAGGATGTGAAGAAATTGAAACCATTGTTCATTGTTGATGGGAATGTAAAACAGTACATCCCCTATGGAAACTAGTATGGGGACTGTCCTCAAAAAATTGGGACGCCTGGGTGGCTCAGTCGTTAAGCGTCTGCCTTCGGCTCAGGTCATGATCCCAGGGTCCTGGGATCGAGCCCCATTATCAGGCTCCGTGCTCAGCGGGAAGCCTGCTTCTCCCTCTCCCACTCCCGCTGCTTGTGTTCCCTCTCTCACTGTCTCTCTCACTGTCAAATAAATAAATAAAATCTTTAAAAAAGAAAAAGGAGCCGTTAAGCGTCTGCCTTCGGCTCAGGTCATGATCTCAGGGTCCTGGGATCGAGCCCCGCATGGAGTCTGCCGCTCCTGCTCCCTCTGCTAGTCTCTCTCTCTCTCTGTCAAGTAAATAAATAAAATATTAAAAAAAAAAAAGGGGGGGGTGCCTGGGTGGCTCAGCCGTTAAAAAAGAAAAAGGAAACAGGATTTTGAAGAGCTATTTGTACTCTTGTTCATTACATTATTGTTCACAATAGCCAAGATATAAAAGCAACCTAAATGTCTAACCATGGATGAATGGCTAAAGGAAGTGTCTTTCTATACAACGGAACATTAGTCAGGATTTGAAAAGAAAGAAATCTTGTCATGCTACAACATGGGTGAACCTTGAGAAGTTATGCTAGTGAGATAAGCCTATCACAAAAAGACATTCTGTGTGATTCCACTTACTGCAGGTATGTAGTCACTTACAGAAACAGAAAATAGAATGGTGGTTGCCAGGGGTTAGGGGAGGCGGAAACAGGGAGCTGTTCCGCATGCAGTGGGTGTGAAATTTCAGGCACCCAAGATGCAGAAGTTCTCAAGACGTGCTGTACAATAGTGCATATATAGTTAGCAATATTGTACCGTACACTTTAAGATTTGTTCATGGGGTAGATTTTATATAACGTATTTTTTTTTAACACAAAAAGAGAGCTAATGGTTCATTATCTCTTTTCCTTCTGCCAAGATGGACATGTAGAAATAAGTCTCTGTTTTGAGCTACTGAAGTTTGAGTTTGTTCCAATAGCATAACCTAGCATGTCCTGACTGATATCATGAGAACCAAAATGGATGATGGTGGTGGAAAAAAGGAACAGATTTGAAAGATAATGGGGAGATAGGATTAGAAGGAGATACTCTGACTGTAGGGGTGGGGAAAAGTCCAGATGACTCACTTCTCTGGTTTGGGCCACTAAGTGGGTGATGATACTATTCACATAAAATTGCAAGTAGAATAGAAAAACTGGGTGGCTCAGTTAGTTAAGCGTCCAACACTTGATTTTGGCTCAGGTCGTGATCTTGAGGTCATGAGATTCTGTGCCCTATTGGGCCCCACACTGGGCCTGGAGCCTGCTTAGGATTCTCTCCCTCTCCCCTCCCCCTCTTAAAAAAAAAAAAGATTCCAGGAGAGAAGGTCAATCGATTCTGTTTTAAACAGGTAGAACTTTGAGGATGGAGGTGTTCAGTATGTGTATGTTTTGCTAATGCCTGGCACATAGTAGGTCTCAGTAATTACTTAGAAAGTGACTAGGGTTAGGAACATGAGGGGAGATCTAGGCTAGAGGAAAATTTTGTAGTCAGAAGTAAGAAGCATTGAAAGGAGGGAGCCCTGGGGACAGGGAACACAGATGGGAGCACAGAAAGCCTGCAGCAGGGCATCTAGGAAGTAGGTCACAGGAGTTAGAGAATGCTGATAGCATTTTGATTTAGAATCTCATCAAATTCATAGATGAGTTTGCGGAGATTAATATCAATGAAGTGAGTCCTGATAAGTTCAAAGTATATATTTCCATTTATTTCAGATCTTTTTGTGTCCCTTAGTAACGTTTTCCAGTAAAGAGAATGCATCATAAGGCATTCTCAATGATCGTATGCTTCAGAACTTGACCCTCCCTGCAGATGAGAGCATCCACATTCTGGACGCTTTCCACCATTAGGGTAAGGTCTTCAGAGTTTGGCCCACCGTGGAAAATAAAGTGAAAACTGTCTCTTGGGAACCTGAGGCAGGGACAGCAGGTTCGGAAGTTCCCGCCCTGTTCTTCACAGGGAAGGGAGAGCTAACTTAGACTTAGGTCTAAGCTGGTCCCTCCTTATTAGGCACTATGGTGAGTCACCACTAGGTGGCACTGATACTCCGTGAGGAACGGTTTTCTCTTGAGCATTTCAGAAGTATGTCAGTCAGCAAGACAGTGTCTCCTAAACAGAATTCTTGTAGGCTTAGTACCAAAGCAAACCACTATGTGCATTCAGAATTGAGTACCCGAGATGTCAGTGTTTTTAGAACCTGTGCTTTTACCTTTTCCACTTAAACAAATTTTCCTTATGACATCGTTTCTTTTCAGCTAGATGGCTAAACCCAACCGTTAATCCTTGAGGATTACTAATGTTTAAGAAATAAGCCACAAACTAATTTTTGGCCCGTGTGAGACTAAAGGCATCTGCTTCCTCATTGCAGTGTCTTTGCCAGTAACCTAAACTCCACTTAGATTTCCGGGAACTTGTCACTCTGAGATGAGGCACTTATATTAATATATTATCTAGAGGCAGGCTTGAATGCCTGGAATCATTCCTCTAAAATCCCTGAAGAGAATAAGATACTGTATCTTTGATGAAATGGGGAGAGAGTCTTTGTTTCGTTGATATGACGGAATGCTTTTGTCAAGGCCCTCAGCGCCCTGTGTGTTTGCAGATAAAGGATTGATCAGTTTGTTTTCAGCATGGTGCTTTTAGGAATGAATTGGATGTGTTTGGTGTGGGACTGCAGAGTGTTAGATAAAAGGAGATTTGTAAGCGATGCTTCTGGAATATTTATCCTGAGGGTCAGAATTTCCCTGTTGAGTCTTTCTCTACTTTTCTAGGATCATAGCTTTGCTCCATCAATTCAGAGGTTTTTACGTAGAGCTTTCCAGAAAGGCAGCCAGAGCTACAAGTTCGAGGTTTAAGACTATTCATGAAGTAAGCGCTAACGGAGGGAGACCCATCAGGTGGTGAGACTTTAGTCCGAAGAACTGTGAAGGACACCTGGCTTGGTGTTCCTTAGTGAAACCAAGGGGGTGAGTGTGGCTGGACGTCTTTTCCCGGTGTCTCTTGTACTTGTTTTGCTGTGTCTTTCTCACCTTTCTTTCCTGTGTTTCTCATTTCTTTTCCCTACTCCTCTTTTTCTACCATTTCCAGGCCCCATCCTATCCTTTGTAGCATTCAGTGTTACTGACTCCACAGCAGTGAAATATAACCAGAATTCACATCTGCAGTGAACCAGTTTGTTGCTAAAAAACAGGCATCTGCAGCCGCCTGCCGTAGCTGGACGGCCGCGTGAAGAGAATGTAAATGAGCCTGGACCAGCTGTCAGTGCCAGGGCGGCTCCAGCTGTGACAGTGGACGCTTGGCACTTACTAGCAGCACTATCATTTGAGGCCCAGCCCGTCAGCTGACTCCTGTGCTGAGCACAGGCGTTTACATTTATCTAGATCTGAATGAAGCTTGATCCTCTTGTTCCCCACTATCAGGGAGGATCTTTATTCAGGAAGTTATGTTGACAAGAACTGAATGTTTGGGTAACAAAGGGATTTTTTTAAGTCCCAGAACGAGCACTCATTCCCTGGCGTGGAAGTCCGTGCTTCATAATGCAAGTCCACAAAAGAGGTGGGGTGGGGTGGGAATTCCCTCCCGGGGATTTGGCCTGCCCCTGCTCACAAGGTGAGTCACTTCCTTCAGAGCCGGAGGGTTCTGGAGGGTTCTGGCGGAATAGCTTAAGACCTCAGGCTGTGTGGTATGCAGGCGTGTTGGGTAGGTGCCATTCAGGGCTCTCAGCTCCTGGCATTCCCCCCAACCACCTTAAAAAGTGGCCTCTGAGGTGTGGAGTGGAGTGACAGTATTTACCCAGTGGTGAGAACCCAGAGGGAGGCCTCCACGCCACAGACACAGTCCCAGAGGAGATCCCAAGCAGCACTGCTGTGAGCCGCCCTCCCCTCAGTCTCGGGGTAGAGCTGGCATTGTGGCAATGAGGTTTCAGGATCTAACTCTGTTTTTAACTTAATATTTTAGTCATTTTCCAGTTTTTAAAATTCCTCATAGCAAACAGCATAGTGAATGTGTTCATCATAGGCTTCTGATCCTTGAAAGATTTTGGTTGATAATTACACTTCATTACTTATCACTTCACACACTAATATATGATTAGAGAACCTGGAGGCGGGGGGAGAAGTGTGGGGGGGTATGTTCCCAAGAAGAATAAAAACAACAAAAGGCAGATATTGCTTACCTCTTTTCCTATCCTGCCTTCCTAGTAAAAGTCCTGTAAATACCGTATCTGCTGTTGTTTGCAGCACTTAATTTGAAAGGGAGCTAGATATCTACCCAAGGGGAAGAAAGGTAAAATATATACATGGGGGGTCGCCTGGCAGGCTCAGTCAGTAGAACTTGCAACTCTTGATCTTGGGGTCTTAAGTTAAAGCCCCACGTTGGATGTAGAAGTTGCTCGAAAATAAAAAATCTTTAGAAGTACATACGTACACGGTGCCTGGGTGGCTCACTTGGTTAAGCGTCTGCCTTGGGCTCAGATCATGATCCCTGGGATTATGTCCTGCATCAGGCTCCCTGCTCTGCTTCTCCCTCTGCACCTCTTCCCACTCATTCTCTCAATCCCTCTCTCTCTCAAATAAAAAAAAAATCTTTATATATACACACACGTATACATACGAATACAGGCACAGGTTAAACAACAAAGCGAATATGAATAAAACAGTTATTTTTGTTTCCCCGTAGTCCTACAGGAGTAGTTTCTATTCCTATATTGCATCTTTTCTGTCCCTTGATCCTGGGCACTGAGTAGTGAAAACGGATGCAGGCCTGGCAGTGCTGCGGGGCGGCCCCCCCAGCGGACAGGGGAGTGCACCTCAGAGCCCAGGCGTGCCAGACAGGCTGAGCTGTTGGCTGGACTTGGGTATTCGCCTGTCCTTGACACCCCGCCCCCCGCCCCCCGCCAAGGTGGGTGTTACTCTGCCTTGCCCCCAGAGAACATTCCGGTGCTTCCTTTCTCACCCAGGGAAGCTGCTCTAGAAGGTTAAAATGTTGCTTTGTGTTCCACTTGTGCTGGGCTTCGTTAGTAGGTTCTGAGTTTGGGGGGTTCCCTTGAAGACCGCTGCGTGAGAAGCCCTTGCCGACCTGCCGCCCCGGAGCCAGCCCTGGAGCCAGCCCTGGGCTGGGCGCCGCCGGGCGACAGGGAGCGAGGTGCCTGTGGCCGCGCTTGTGCTGCAGCTCGGAACACAGTCTGGTGGCGTGGTGAATGAAGACAAGGGATTTCGACGTTCAGCCGGCTCAGGCTTCCGTTCCAGCTCTGCCCCTTCTTACCTTTGTGACTGAGGGTAAATACATCCCCTCCCTGAGCCACAGTTTTTAAATCTGTAAAATGAGAACAGTGGCACCTACCTCGCAGACCTCTGGTGAAACGTCAGTGACGTGTGGGTCGTGTCTCATAAAGCGGGGGCGGAGGCGCAGACAGCCTGATGTAGGGAAGCGCCGGTGCCTGGCACGTCTCAGGTCAGGAAACAGTAGCTGCCGCACAGGGAAGGCGCAGACTGATGCCAACGGTGGCTGCAGGTGGGGAGTTCCTAGAAAGGAGGAACTTCTCCCAGATGTCTAAAGTCTCCCACAGGAGTGTGGAATTCCCCTAAGGTGGGCAGATGTAAAGTCCCATCAGGGACCTAAAGAGGACTCTCCCAGACCTTAGCTTTTCAAATCGTGGACTCAGAAAACTCTTCTTACTAGCATGCCACAGTGGAAAGGGGATGGATTTTTTTAAGCTAAATTTTGTGCTGATACATTCTGTAAGAAATGACTGCTGACACTTTAGCCCACATTGTTCAAGTTCAGAGAAGGACCCGGGCTACCCTGGGGAGAGCTGTGTCCTAATGAAGGCTACCTGTGCCCTGCGAGTCTCAGTTGCTTGGTCCACAGCACTGCTGTGTCCCTCCTTTTGGATGTCTTACTGGTTTTTTTTTTTTTATCCCTTTCTGAAAGGTCTGGCATCTCAGGGAGTATTTCAAGAGATGAGTGTAGGAAGGACCTAGAAAAATGATTGTTTGTTTTACTAGAGGACTCAGAATTAGGGACAAAGTGAAAATGGCCGTGCTTTGTCTCCATGACTCATGGGTTATGTTTTTTGTCTTCTTAGGAAGGTGCCGATCTTTGAGTCTTGACCACAGCACCCACCCCCAGTGCAGCAGGGCAGGCCTGGAGGCCGGGACTGCTCACCTTTCACTGTCCTTGTAGTGAAAGGACATACCTCCTTGTCTCTCTTTTGTTTGGGTTTCTACTAAGATACGTTGTCTACAGTATGTATAGAGACTGTGAATTTTTAACAGACTTGGATGGGCACATTATTAAAATTGAAACTCGACCCTTTCTCATGGTTTTTGTGGCCACCCTGCGCCATTGCTTATCAGACTCACCACAGCCTAGCCCTGTTCACAAACCATACGAGGATCATAAGCTTTGAGTGCCTATCTTTCTGGAAACCACATATTACTTGTTTAGTGCCTTCATATGTTTTGTTAAAATAACTTAATTTTTGTGTGTGTGCCTGTGGCCTCATCGAAGGAGAGATGCATTTTGATTCAAAGTCTTTAGAAATCTCACGTTGAAAATCCCTCCAGAATTGACATCTACAAAATACCTTTATAGTCATTTGCCGCCTTCTTGTCTATTCACTAATTAATTGTGTGACCAGGTGTCAGCATTTTGATTTAATTCGTTTTACTGGTTCTCATTGTAGTGTCCTTGGAGGAGCGTGTGCATGCATCACACGGGCATGTGTGTGCATCGTGTGTGTGTGTGTGTGTTTTACATGTGTGTGTTGGAGCGCAGAACCTTCGTGTCCCCTCTTTGCGTTCTCAGCACAGAGCACTGCAGGGCTTCCACCCTTGCAGGTAGAAGAGAAATTGTTGCTATGGTAATAACACAGGCATGAAAACACCCCATCTCCCTGTGGGTGTCTGTGTCAGGGAGGAGGAATGTGGGCAAGGGAAACAGGAGCAAAAAGGAATGCTTGTCTGTGGAGCCATCGCAGGGTGGAATTTCTCATTTGTACTGTTGGATTCAAGGTCATTTTCCCATTGCTGTGGTGCCTGAGCAACGTAAATGCCGTTTTACCGCTCAGTGTCCTCCCTGACTTTGAGACAAACATACAGAGAATGAGGACTTCTCTAGTCCCCAGAGGCTGCATGGCCCTCTCCCAGACCACGATTAGAAATGCATGTCTGTATCTGTGGGCCAGTTTACAGTCCTAAGTGGGATTAACTGCCCAGACCCAGAAGCCATTGCCCTTTGTCTCCATGGTAACAGGCTCAGTAGCCAGCCCTGCCATCTCTTGAAACCTAATGGCATCTGTGTGCTCTGTATCTGCACCACATACCAGTGCTCCTTGAGAAAACGGGCTCAGAATGACCTTGGTGACTAGGATCAGCACTGACAAAGTCCAGTCTGCCGAGGTCAGGGTAAGAAGCACAGCCACAGTTCTTGTGCTGTTCTATCAGAAAGAGCAGAGGCAGTTAGGATCCTGTGAGGTGGGGGTTTGGCACCTTAAACAGGCAGATGTTGAGGGGCCTGCCAGTGGACCTCTTACCAGTAGCCTCTTTAGGGACTTTCTGCTCCTTGTCTGCTCAGTCACAGCTAACAGGGGACATCAGGAGTCAAATCCAGGGCTGCCTTGCTTGGTATTATGTGGTTTTAGGTGTGATTTGGGTATGGTTGGATGGTTTTAAGAGTCCTTATCTTTTAGAGATACAAACTGAAATGCTTAAAAATGAAATGATACATCATCTGGGATTTGTTTTAAAAATACACTGGGCAAGAGAGGATGGGAGAGTAGATGGGGTACAAAAAGGTAATTAGCCCTGAGTTGATAATTATTAAACCTGAGGGATGGGTAGGTGGGGACCCATCACTCATGTTTATTGCCTACTTTTTTGTATATTTAAAAAGTTAATTTTTAAAACACCATATTGAAAAAACATAGTTTCACTTGAGTTTTCTATTATCTGTGTTCTTTCCTACTTTGTTGCTTTGAGGGCATCTCACTTTTGGGACCTGCAGTGACCCATACTCAGATGTCCAATTCTGTGGCATGGTCACTTTTTTAAGAGATGAGGGAAATTTGTTACATAATAGGAAAATGTCAGCAGCTCTTCGTGGGAGGATACAAGGGCTGGTCATCTTGGGGGAGGGAAGGTTTTGTGGCTGGGGGGCGGTTCTCGACTTGTACAAGATTCTTCTGTAGGAGTGGTTTTGACTTGGTGTTTCCAGCTTCCCTGAGTAAAAAGACTTCAGCTACCCAGAAGGAATCCAAGATGGATCCCTAGACCGCAATGTAACCAGTGAAACAGGTTCTGGGAACCTGGGGCCCTGTGATGAGGGCCTACGCCGAAGCCCTGCTAGAGGCTTTTGGACAGCTCTGGATAGGCTCCTTTTCTCTGGAGTGACTTCCAGCATATGGTGCCTCTTCAAGGCCAGAGAAGAGACCAGATGGCCTTTCACGTGTCCTTCCAGTCCAAAGTCCCTGGTTTCCAATACTGAAGGTTTTCAAAATGGTGTTGGTATTTGCTCTCCGAAGAGAAATAGGCTAAGAGTTTCTCAGATCAAATCCCTGTGGCCTCATAAAAGCACTTCAATTTTATTTTCCATCAGAAATTTGTATGAGAAAGGGTTTTAAGTTTCAAAAGTTCCCTATGCCTACGAAGCTGATTGAGATTCTAGCCCAAAGAGAGTGATGTGGACCACAGTTTTTTCTTCCCTTGTTCTGACTGTAGTTTGTCCTTTCCCCATCCTGACCTCCTTCGGTGAGATTTTGCTACTCCAACTGTATCTCCAGTTGCCACATTCCTCTTAGTGCCCAGGCCCTCTCACCTCCCATAAAAGCCACCTCCTCTTCTCTCCCAAGGCCCGCGCCCGCTCTCACCTCCCCTTAGCTCGCCCAGCATGGGTCTTCTCTCCAGGTGGACCCCGTGCCCCTGAGCCCTGTCACCAAGGCCCTGTCTGCTGTGCAGTGCTTCCTTCTCCCCTGCCTTCTTCCTCTAGACTCACTCCTTCCTAAAACTTTTGCCTTGCTGTCTTAGCTGCTCCCTCAGCATAGGCTTGTGCCAACACAGGCTGGTTGGCCTTGATTGGAACTTGGTCATTCGCTCAGCAGATTTTTATTGAGTATTGCTATGCCTGAAGATACAAAATAGGCAGCGACAGCCCTACCCTGAGATCTGGATCAAGGGAGGCCAACTCCTTGTGCAGACAGCTAAATGGACGGTGATGGGAACTGCTGGAGGGAGCCAGAGGGAGGGGACAGTCCTTCGATTGGGCGCAGTCCGGAAACACTTCATGAAAGAGCTGGATCTTGACCTGACAGAGTCCTAACGGCACCTGATGGGTGCAGGTAGACCGCTATTCCTGGCCAGGAAGTGACGCAGAGAGAGCTGTTCAGGGGTCAGCGGTAGACCTGTGTGACGGAACAGGAGGAAAGTGGACTAGGAGGATGGATGGACTTTGGTTCGAAAAGGACACCCCAGGGAGCTGTTGCAAGCCCGATGTAGGGATGGTGTGATCAAAGTGCTGGTGGGAGGGTGGATCTTGTAGAGCCACAAAAGAGGGCATGGGGGGGGTGGCAGCTGGAACATCTGGTTGTTTCTGGTGACCTAGTGACCCGAGACCTGGGGATGCACAGTGCTCTTGTGGTCCTTGGTTAACAAAACCTCCAGTCCCAAAACCCATTCGTGCAGTGCTGTGGACCTTTGCTAGCATTCTTTTAGCCTTCTCCAGAAGGCCTCGGTGGGAGTGAATTGGCCTGGAGAAACACCAGTCTGAGGGCTGACTGGGGGGCCGGAGGGGGGTGGTGGCAACAGTTGAGAGCAACGGTAGAGGCAGCCAGTTCAAGGTTGGCAGTGGATCCGGGGAATATGTGTACAAGCCGCCGGCTGTCCCTGGAGCACACCCCCCTGCCGGAAGAGAGGGGTGGTCGAGGGGATGCTGTGGTAGGGGGTTCTGCAGTGCTGGCTGCAGGAAAACTGCTGGACATTTGGCCCCGCATTTAGTGGCTGCTACTTTGCTCCAGTTCCATGGCCAGCGTGTTTTTTTAGTCCTTGGATGCTTTAAATACGGAAAAAACCATGTAAGCATCACAAGTTTTCCCCCACCCATTTAAAAAAAGCTTGTTTTCCAGCTGAAAGCATGTTGGATAAGCTTAATTTCTCTCACTCAGATAAGCTTAATTTCCCTAACTCCGATGTGCATACAGAGAATTGCCTAATTTTCCTTTTGCAACATGTTTTCCCAGCTGCTGGGAGGCCGGTTTTTGTTTTTTTTTTTTCTCTGAGCCTCCTGACAGAAATGCAAACAATTTAAGGCCCTCTGGTACCAACTGCTGTTTATTACCCCAGGGACTTGGATATTGGTATGTTTTCCCAGGAATGTATTTATCTGGAGTCAGTGGCTACTCCCCCATCCCTCTGAGCCATTCGGGAGACAGGGATCAGGCTGGGCTGGGCTGGGCTGGGCTGGGCTTCAGCAACAGCTGCAGCCCCTCCTCTGAGCAAGGTCACCTCCCTGCCCAGCTCCAGTCCCACAGCCTCGTTGTGCTAGGAAATGAAGCCGTTCCTTGCATGTGATCTGATTGGAATCGTGTTTTCTGGAGCACCTCTCTTAGATCTTTCAGCAGAACACAGACAGCCTTTTTATACCTTGTTTTGTCAAAAGTGCATTTCCACCAGAATAAGGCTTGACGCTGTTCATAAGTAAACACATCCCTTTGCAGGCGAGGCAAGGAAGAAATGCATCTGGGAGCAGTTGGGCTGGGTCTGCTTTTCCCCTGCTGAATGCCTGGCGTGCACTGTCCATCCAAGGGTGGCTGAGAGGAGAACGCTTTATTCTGTTGCTGCCAAAACCACAACAAATGACAACTTTCCGTTCTGTCATCTCTCTCAGCTTCACTGCTGGGCAGGCAATTCATTTTTCTACCATAAAAGGGCAACGAAGCCTGTGTAGAGCCGGGGTGCCTTCTGCACTGCAGTGAGAAAGTAGAAGACAGCCGGGGAGAGAGCGTGGCGGGGCTTCTGCCAAGCACACCTCCTGCTTAGGCCAGGCTGCAGGGTGGTGGCAGCAGTCGAGAGCAGGGAGTTGGAGGCGTGCCATCTGATTGGGCACGGTGAGGTCAGATCAGGCATGGGTATCCTTGGCATCTCATGCTCATCTAGGGGGACACATGAATGTGTGGTTCAAACCCTGTTCAGAGGAACTGCACCAAGCCTGCCCGGGTGGCTCTATAATACTGGCATCAGGTTTTCTTGATTTGTAATTGCAGGTACTGGGTTTATAAGGGGTACCTGGGAGATCGTATAGCCCTGACACCCTCATTGTACAGTTAAGGGGAAGAGGTTAAATGCAAGGTTTACGTAGCTTGAGGAATCCTCCAACTTCTGTCTTCCAGTTATACGTGGACTCTGGATTGTGGGATAGTTCTCTAATCTGTATATGTCCTCAGTTGTCCAGTAGTATACAGTTTGCCTCCGTTAATGGTGGGCCATAGGGACCCGGACTAATAGAAATACAGTTCTTAACTGGTGGCTTCATGTGTCAGCCAGGGCCTTCCAGAAAGTGTCTATTCTTTGTAATGTTGTTAGCTGTAAAATTCATGGACCCTTTAGGTGATTGTAAATAAATGCCATTCAAAATCAGTACAGGGGTAGGTAGAAAGCAAACATTTAGCTATTTTGACAACATCAGAGTGGCTGCAGAATTCCCCCCCAACCCACCCATACAGCCTGGTGAAGAAACCAGAATACCAGGTCAGCATCCATTGAGCAGGAGCCCCACACCACAACATGGCCACCGGCGCAGACCTCTGCCCTGGGCCTCCGCCTTCTCTTGGAGTGCCACTGCTCTGGAGAGAGCAGGTTCTCAGATTGAGCCGAGAACTGTGCTTTTTGCCTGACTCCCTTCTAGGTTTTCCTGTAAAGAACTAAGATTTGTCATTTACACTTACCTTAACTCTTTTGTTTTTAGGATTTTATTTATTCCTTTGAGAGAGCACACGCAGGAGCGGCAGAGGGAGAGGGACAAGCAGACTCCCCACTGAGTGTGGAGCCCTACGCAGGGCTCTTTCCCAGGACCCTGAGATCATAACCTGTGCCCAAGTCAGACACTTAACTGACTGAGCCACCCAGGCGCCCCTAAACTTACCTTAACTCTTAACTGCACATCTGACTTCATAGCAGATGCTGGAAATGAACCAAGCACATTCTTCAGGGAATGAAAACCATGTCCAAGAATCTTGCTGATCTGGAAATTTGGGAGGAAAGCAAGGATTTTCAAGTTTAAACTTTATTACCTCAATAGTGCTGGTGGTCAGAATGGATTCTCAGCTCATTGGCTCAGAATCAAAAGTTAACTCAGAAGTCATTCCTGGAAGAGAATATCACTGAGTAGAGATGGCAGAAAACAAGCTCAGTATGAATGATTCAGTATCACATTCCTAGACCTTGTTGGAAACTGTAAGATGAGCTTAAATCTTACCATTCCAGCCAATAAAAGCAATTGGGTAGGCCGTGGTAAAATGGAGCATTTACACAATTCTTTTTTAGCATGACCTGTCTAAATTCTTTTTTTCTCAATAGCATAAAACTGAGTATCTTAATCTGTTAGAGAGCTAATTGGTATATTTTTCCCTGGTACTTCTCAAGATCTTCACTACCCTTGGAATAAACAGAATAACACCCAAAAGAATTTGTCTCCACTGCCTGTTTCACAGTCTTTCCTTGTAGAAACCTTTGAAGCCTTTGTTTTGTTGTCAGTAGCAGCAAGAGAATTCCGTCTTACAGAACACTTACTCTTATTAAGTGTAATTTTTATAAGGCTAATTTCTCAAGCAAGTAGCATTTCCTTCTTGGATAGAGCCTCTCCGTCCCCATCCATCACTGTCTACACATGCTTGGGCGTCCTGGCCATGTGGTGACCAGCTCAGAGACATCAGCCTGCTCACTTCCTAATTTGGTCACAGTATGCTTCAGGCAGCCTTGCCAAACTTAGAAAAACACAAACACAGGGAGTAGCTTTGATATAGCAAAGGGGGATTTCCTCTTATCAAAAGACCTACAGTTTGCCTCTTGCTTCCTCTAAAAAGAGGAAGTGACACTTTGAGAGGTTATAGCTCACCCTGAAGTTCCCTCTTTAAGCCTCCTCCTCCATGCTGGCCTCTTCCCAGCCAGTTCCTGCTCTTCCTTTCCTCAGCCTTCTTAATGCTTCTCAGAATTTGCAGAGTTTAATTTTATTCTTAGAGAATTTTAAGGAGTAAGAAATTTTCTTCTTTTTTTTTTAAGATTTTATTTATTTGCGAGAGAGAGAATGAGAGAGAGCGTGAGAGGGGGGAGGGTCAGAGGGAGCAGCAGACTCCCCGCCGAGCAGGGAGCCCGATGCGGGACTCGATCCCGGGACTCCAGGATCAAGACCTGAGCCGAAGGCAGTCGCTTAACCGACTGAGCCACCCAGGCGCCCCAGGAGTAAGGAATTTTCCACTTGAATGTCCATCAGTGGGAAACGGGTTAAATACGTTTTGGTGCAGCCATACAGTGGCATACACCAGAGGATGGCGGGCTTTTTCTAGAAAGGGCAAGATAGCAGACAGTTTAGGCTTTTCCAGCTACATAGCCTGTGTCGCAGCTACTCCGTCTTGCCTTCGTAGTGCGCAAGGAACCCTAGACGGTGCGCGAACGAGTGAATGTGGCTGTGGTCCAGTAAGATTATGTTTATAAAAACAGGCAGCAGGCCAGATTG
Organism: Mirounga angustirostris; assembly: GCF_029215605.1. NCBI lineage: Eukaryota > Metazoa > Chordata > Mammalia > Carnivora > Phocidae > Mirounga > Mirounga angustirostris. The sequence goes on from NW_026991713.1 coordinate 176,169,599, forward strand.
GGACCATGAGCTCCAGTCAGTCAACCTCTGGCATATACAGTAAGATTTAAAAGGATGACATGGGCCCAGTAGTGTCAACACGGAGCTGCCCCCAGATGTTAAGTGAAAAAAGCCAGGTGTAGAGCAGGGTGGTGGGTATGGTGTGTTTATATTTGGGTCTCAGACGAGTGGAGGGAGGTGTGCTGACGGGTACGGAAAATCCGTGTGGAAGGGCAGTTTCTTGCACTGGTACCCAGGAGTTGCTTCAGGGGTTCATCAACCCAGTCAACTCCGAAATTTTAAAGCAAAAAGATTTTGTTGTGTTGGTGTTAAGGGAACTTGAAAAGAAAGGTAGAAATGTGATTTTTAAACTGTGCTTATGTATTTTCAAGCCCATAGCCATTTCTCCTGGATCGTTGTGGGGGCTGACTTCACCTCCCTCAAAAAGAGTGCGTGGCCTCAGATTATAGGTGAGGGGCTGGGGTTTCAGGGCAAGCGGAAAGAGCTGGAACTCGGCAGCTCTGCCTTTCTTCTCACTGGGCTTCTGCAGAAGCCCCGGCGTCGACAGCACGTGCCCAGGAGCTGGCGGAGAGAACGCAGCCAGTGGGAAAACCATGGCCCCAAGGTCAGCCCCGGGGGGGGGGGGGGTCAGTACAGCTTGCATTAGTTACCATTCAAGACTGCTTCCAGCTGCTTCCATTTCCCACCGAGACTGACTCACGAGGAAGAACGGGTTCTGATTCACCTAAGCATTACGATGACCAGTTTTAAAACTGTCTGCCCTTGGTTGTGAAACTAGCAGATGAAGTTGTTACTTTCCTAGTATGTAAAACAGCTCACTTTGGGTATGTGAGGGACAAATAAAAGGTTTAGTAGCGAATGCTTCTCTATTTAAAAACAAAGACAGTGAAGATAGGAGCAGCTCAGGAGTCAAGGATGGCGGTCAGCCTTGTTATGTGGCCCTTCCCCCACCTACCAGGCAAATATTTCTCAAATAGCTGTTTTCATCCTTTCCCATGCATAATTTGCAGGCTTGTGTGTGGTCATTCCGCTCTTCTACAAAGCTCTTTGCAGGCATGTCGGACATTGTACCTTTTGAAATCGCCCTTGGAGCCAATGTGTTGTGGGGCTTTGCAGAGATGCGGAAGCAGTTGTAACAAACAGTCTTGTCTTCCACGAGGGAGGGCCTGGCTGCCAAACCCAGGGCCTGTTCTGCATCACTTGTCTTGACTTTCCTTTAAAAGCATTAAGTGGGAAGGTACCAGTTCTGCTGAACAAGCAGGCATTGCCTTTTATGAGAGAAGTCATTTAAAATATCGAAAATATGTTTGAAAGATACTGGTGTACTTTTCTCTGACCTCAATTTCATACACTAGTAACTCTCCTGTGCCAGAGACTTAGCACGACACACTCCCTGCCAGGTGGCCAGAGACGTGTGTCCACTCCAGAAGAGAGAGCGAGCTTGATCGAGGACACTAGGAATTTGTGCTTTGCCATACGTGTTGCCCTAAAGGGAAGCTGCGCATTTCAAAAAATAGATTTAAATCTCTCTCTTTCTCTCCATCTCTCCCTCCCTCCTCCTTCCCTCTCTCTCTCTCTCACACATACACGCATCCTCTCCTCTTCCCCTACCACCACCACCACCACACCTCCACCCGCCGCCATAGCTATCCCCATTACTGCTTTTAACCTTGAAACCTCTGTTGTACACTTACGCATCCATCCTGTTCCTGCCCTTGCATTATTAATGGGCCTGGAGCAATCCGGCCAAAACGCTGACATTACTAATTACTGCTTATAACCGAGAAGTAAGGAGCAGGGAGTAAAGTGGGTCACAAGACAGTGTCATAACAATAAAATACTGCTGTCGGGCAAAATTGCTTGGTGTCTGTGCTCTGTTGTTCGGGGTGGAGGTGGGCTTTCACCACAGGCTGACCCAGTAGAGACCCTGCTGCCTGGAGGGGAAATAAATGCTCTTCACTTCGGTCACGCCGGGCTCTTGCTTCCTGTGCACAGGGTTAGTGAAGGGGATTTGTTTGCTTTCTATCAGTATTTTAGGTAAAAATATCCAGAATTCTTATTCTAGCCAAACAGCCTTTTGAAAGCAGGCTCTTTGCCCCTGGTGGTGCGAGCCAGAAGGAAATGCAGCAGAGCTGCGGGGAGAGTGCAGAGGGCTGGCTTCGTCCTCTCAGGGCCACGTGCTGTGTGCCCTGTGCTTGCGTCAGCCCTTCACTTCCAGGTCTGAGTCTGTCCGTCTGTTAAGTTCCCTCCAGCCCGACTCCTTGGTGAGTTGGTACACTTCCGTGCATTCTTTTGTGCTGTTAGAAGATGTGAGCTTGGTGGACCAAACACATGCACTTACCTGACTCTCAAAATACTGGGCAGCGGAGCATCATCATCAGGGAAGGGTCCTGAATTTAACTCTGCCCTCAGCTAGCCAAGGCCCTTCCCACCACCTTTCCTCTGTGGAATGAGGATAGCACCAGCCCCGCTTACTTGGAGGGGTTGTTTGTTGCTGGCAGATGTCTGTGGAAGACATGGGTTGACATGCCCGACGGGAGCTGCGGTGGAAATTTCCTCCTCCCGTGGCCTGAGCGGTGTGTTTAAAGGAGAGGAGCATTTCACTGTGCCACAGCCACTGATAAATCTTAGGCCTTTAATGTCACCTGGGAACCTTAGCCAAAACCCGCCTGGCTTCTGAGGAACAGTGACTGTGTCTCCTAGAGGAACAGGAAGTACAAAGGGACTTTAAAGATGTGAGTAGGATAAAGTACAAACTTACCTGGCCCTTCGCATACCACTTTATCGAACTCTGCATATGTAGATTATTTTACTCGTGTACTATCATGGAATTACAGTCCTGAAACTAGATTTCTTATACTGTGGAAATGTTGCTTGTAGAAAGTCCAGGAGGAAAGGAAAAGTACTTTGAAATAATATTTTCTATTTGTTTAAAAGCACGAAAAGTCATTTTGAGAGACCACAGAGCTTAGATTGTTTCTTGAAAACGGTTTCTTGAAAGAGGAATTATTGATCACTTGACAGTAGAACTGAGAGGAGGCAGGTTTCTCAGTGCCCTGCCTCCTGGTCTTGAGATGTTTTGCCTTTCTCTTTTCTTTTCCTTCCCTTTTTTTTTTTTTTTTTTTTTTAATACTACAAATGCACCATAGTTGACAGAGCATTGGGGTGAGTCACAGTTCTCAAAACTGAAAGTAAATCCTGTCGCTTTTCCCCATGTGTCACACACCAACCAGGTGCTTAAAGCGGGTTGTGTGAGAGGGTGGGCATCCCGAGGCGCACTGATGGCCCAGCCCTGCACTGGGAACTTCTTGTCTCCTCGCCTTGCCCTCCTGTTCTTCCACAAAGGATGGAGCCACAACAGAATCCTACATACCCTGAGCTTTTCAGATCCACTTGATGAAAAAGGGCGATTTCCTTTATTCGGTTCTTTGAACTCTTTTTCTCTGTTTCCTCATTTAATCAATGTTCGAGTTCAGAATCTGTTAAATTTTACTTTAAAAAGCACAATGATTTGTATGGTAATGTTAGCCATGGTCATTTTGAGGCCTGTGTCATACTTTAACAAAAACAACCCTTTTTAATAAGAATGTGAAATAGGGGCTCCTGGGTGGCTCAGTCGGTTAAGTGTCTGCCTTCGGCTCAGGTCACGATCTTAGGATCCTGGGATCGAGCCCCATGTTGGGCTCCCTGCTCAGCAGGGAATCTGCTTCTCCCTCTCCCTCTGCCTACCGCTCCCCCTGCTAGTTCTCTCTCTCTCAAATAAATAAAATATTTTTGAAAGGAATGTGAAATAGATAAACTGAGAATTACCCAGTGCTAGAGTCACCCACAAAATTTTACATAACCCATCCGCAAGAAATAAGATTGATCTATAGGTACTGATCAGGAAACCTCTCCAAGAAATGCACTATCAAGTGAAAACAGCAAGGTAAAGTGTGTGCAGTCTGAGTGTTTGGCTCCTTTTGTATAAATGTAGAGAGTTTATCTGTTAAGTATGTGTATTATTTTTTTTTTGGAATGAAACACAAATTGCTAAAGGAAGGCTTAAAACAAGAGGAGTGCACTTTGTCTTCATCTGTGCCTTTTGTGTTTCTTAGTAGCTTGTACATGGGTGTCCTTGCTCTCACCAGTAATCTCTGTATCAACAGAGATTAAAACAAAACACCCAACAACTCCAGGACAGAGAATGGGTTTTAGCCAAACCCTTTCTCCCCCTGACATTCAGTCTGTCTGGAAAGAACCAGTCAGTAGCTCCTGCTTCCATTTCTTTATAGCTTTTGGATATGTGAGTGTCTGGTATTATATACAGTTCTCACCCTACTTCATTTACTGTCTTTTTATAGCTTTTTACGCTCTTCTCTCAATGTAAAATAATTGAAAGACGAATCATTGCTAGAAATGCTTTTCAGTTTTTCAGAGTTCTGTGCTTTTAACAGCAGAATGAGAGCCTGGTGTCCTTGCTGCCCAGCGGTGGGAATCCAGGACTTGAAGCAGGAGTGTCTTCTGTTAAGAATACTCTCGTGACTGTTCCAGGAAAGCTTGGCAGAGCTTCATGCAGTTTCAGTGGTAAAGTTCCATCTTACTCATTTGAACTGCATGGCTCCCTCCGTCTGTTAGACCTAGATTTGTGTCAGGGTCTGTATTTGTAATCATGCAGAAGTGAGATTCACGTAACAGAAACTTTTGATGCAAAAATTTGTGTTGTCAGTTTTCTCAATTAGGGAACAAAATAAACAGAAAACAGAGACTTTGCTGATTGGATGTACCCATTCCTCTGATAATTATTTACTGCTCGAATCACCTCTCTAGTTTCATTTCTAAAAGCTAGTACCCTCTATCAAGCATAAGTAAACTTGTCAGAACAGCTGCTTTTTCCTGCTAGAAAACAGAGGAAACAACAGGATGATGGGATGCTAATTATGGAATGACAGTAAGAATTCTGGGCATAACCTATGTAATCTAGGCAAGTTCTTCATTCTCTTAGTAACTTGGTTTCCTCATCTGTAGAATGGGAATGATGACACCTGCCTGTCTCCCACTGGGTTGTCTGAGGATTGAAGAAAGGGATGTTTGTAAGGTTCTTAGGTGGCACCTTTCATCTTCAGAAATTGGATATCTTCCTTCCAAGACACACAGTAGGTTGGGGTGACCACAGTCTCTTCAGTGGTTGATTATCAAAGAGAAGGTTATCCCTGGAAGATGACAGAAATCGATGTGTTTTAACAAGAAAATAAAATAGGATCCCAGGACAACAGAAGCAAAGAACTTTTCCAAGACCTGGGGGGCGGGGGGGGCGGGGGGTAGCTGCCCTGTCAAGACCCAAAGTGAGGACCAGGGAGAGTTAAAAAACTAAGTGGGGATTATCAATGGGCAAATGATGTGGAGCCTGAAAACAGTGAAGATGTTTATCAAGGCTCATTTTTCTAAAGCTCAGGATGACCAGAGATTCTAAATGCTACGTTCTTCCTGCCATGTTTTTACGTGTACTTCACTGAATTTTTTACATAGTTTTCTACAAGATCAGTACTTAGAACGCATTATAATGCTATGAATGTAAAGAATTCACATTTTGAAAATGTTTTGCCTTTGTCCAAGCCTTCTTAACATACATATTTAATTACAAGGCATAAGGATTAATGGGGCTTTGAATATTTAAAGCTCTTTTCCCAAGATTAATTTGATTTAATTACCCCTGAGCTCAGCATTTGCAGCCTTGGTGACTTGCTGTTGGGATGTGTCTATGAGAGGAGAGGGGCTCAGGCAGGCTTCCCTACCCACCAAGCCCCTTCCTGTTCATTTTCAGCTCATCACTTTGTCCTTTCAGTGGTGGGAAGAAAGGGAAGGGTAGTAGAAGTTGCCTCAACGGAGTTCATCTTATAGCTTGCTGTATTTTCAAAGTAGCAATGTTTAGTGTGCATCCCTTGGCATCCAGGACAATAAAATAACAACAATTTCTACAGCCCTGCTCTTCCAGAGACTTAAAAATCCTCTCTTGAGCCCTGGGTCCTTCAACCCTGCTGGCCGGTGTGAAGAGGAGGAACAGGCACAGGCCCCAGAAGAGCTTGGACCCCAGGCAGGGGCCAGTGGACATCTCCTCTCCTAACATGGATCGCAGTTACCCGTCTAGTTGTGAAGGCAGAGGAGGTCCGAGGGCCTGTGGAGCAAAGAGAAGGAGGCATCTTTGTTCAGAGTGACTGTGTTCTTTCTATCTCAGGCTGCCACCACCAGCAGAGCCACCCTTGTGTCCACCTCTTGGTAGATGACAGTTGTGGGGAGCTTCCCTGGTTCCTGCAGCCCAAGGCCAGTGACTGAAGGCTCACCCTCTTTCTGCTGTGGTCTGGCTCCCTCTAAGAGGCAGAGTGTGGAATGAGCAGCCAGTAACAAAGGTGGCAGGGTTGAGGGGATGCACAGGTGTAGCCTAGCGGAAGCTGGCTTCCTCCAGTGTGCTACTCCCTGGTAGCGGGGCCAGGCATTTGTGCTCAGCCTGAGCAGGTGGACAGGGTATTGAATGATGGCCCTTCCCTGCACAGCCTGAGCCTGGGGTTAGGGAGCATCAGTAGACTGCCCCAGCAGGAATTCACGTTTCCTTCCTGTTGCAGGACAGCAACAGCTGCAACACAAAAAGCTGCAGTTTTGTGCCTTGAGCAGATGCTGTTCGGGAGCCCATTGGAATAGCTGTTAAGATACCAGTAGAGGCTGCCCTGTTCTCCTCTGCTCAGCAGCCAGGGCACAGGCACCCAGGCCTTGAGCAGATCTGAGAACACGACACAACTCCTTTGGGTGATCTTCACTGCCACTGACACGAGCCGGGCTTGCTTTCCAGAAGCCCCAGGGACCTCACACTCCAAGAGTGGTGGCTGGTGCTTCCTGCAGCAGGTCAGGAATAATAAAGACTGGCAATAGTTTGGACATCAGGATGGTTTTCTTTGTTTTTGTTTTTGCTTTTTAATGCACAGGCTCAGCTTAGAAAGCCCAGCTAGTGGAACCCCATGTTCAGCCATCACATATGTGTGAAACACTGGCCAGGCTGAATTGCTTTTCTGCCCCCTTGTTCTTCACACATCACCGTCTGCTTTTATCTAGTCCTTAACTCAGCCACAGCCAGCCTTCTCACTGTATGTAACTTGTCATATCATAATGTTACTATTTTTCCTTAAAAGCTTCCCTGCCCTGACCTGCACCCCATATCCCCCCACAATAACTGTGCAATTCATTGATTATCTGCTATTGTGCTAAGCTCTTTAAAAGCTATCCCCAGGGGGTGCCTGGGTGGCTCAGTTGGTTAAGCGACTGCCTTCGGATCAGGTCATGATCCTGGAGTCCCAGGATCCAGTCCCACATCGGGCTCCCTGCTCAACAGGGAGTCTGCTTCTCCCTCTGACCCTCCCCCTCTCATGTTGTCTCTCTCTCATTCTCTCTCCCAAATAAATAAAATCTTAAAAATAAAATTAAAATAAAATAAATAAAAACTACCCCTAGGCTTTAGAGTAACCCTGAAAGAGGTATCATTACCCCCATTTTACCAGATGGGGACACTGGGGCTTGTGAGGTGACCCGATCAGGTGGGGGCCACTGGCGCAGATGGTGGAAGGATTCACCTGAGGCAGAACAAAAGAGATAAGAGTTTACTGAACACACTGCAAGGGAAATGTGGGCAGGAGAGCAGAAGGGAGGCTGTCTGCCAGGACGTCGTGATGGGGGCCTAGAGTTAAGAGGGGAGTGAGGAGGTGTGGGCACACACACAATTTCCCTTTTGTGGTACCTGTGCCCGCTCGTAAGTAGCCCATTGGTGGGCCTATGGCTCTTTCAAGGTGGGTCGCCTGATGGGCCTGTTTGCATTCAGCCCGGTGGCCCCTGTGGGCCCTTGTGCCTTACTCGTGTTTCCGTTCCTCGAGCCTGTTGCCTGAAAGTGGCCTCTACCTGGCTCAGAGGTTAAGTACACAGACAGCAGAGCCAGGATTGAGGCCAGCACATTTGTTTAGTATGTTCTAGTGACATAGTTAAGATAATGATGCCTGTGGGGCGTCTGGGTGGTGCAGTCGGTTAAGTGTCCAGCTCTTGGTTTTGGCTCAGGTCGTGATCTCAGAGTCCTGAGATCGAGCCCTGAGTCAGGCTCCACGCTCAGCATGGAGTGTTTAAGACTGTCTCTCCCTCTTCCTCTGCCCGTCCCCACATGCATGCACATGCACTCTTTTTTTCTCTCTCTCTCAAGTAAATAAATAAATCTTTAAAAAAAGATCATGGTGCCTGTGGCCAACGTTACTTCTTACAGAGAGCAAGGAGATAACATTGCACCTGCCTTGGTGTGGTGAGGAATGTGGGAGGCACCAGCCATCCCTCTAATCACTGCGTGAGAAGAGCAGCTATCCTTTATGGGGCACACCCAATTTCTCATTTATCTTTATGGGGATCCTGCCAGGTACTTGCTTTCCCCATTTTTATTGATGAGGAAGCAGAGGGGGCGGGACTTGCTCAGCCTCACACAGATCCCTCTGGTCCCTGTCCTCCTCTTCCTACCATGTGATGCTGTAATCTTCAGCTTGTGGTCTCGCATTTGCTTTTTGCCACATGATTGTAATTGTTCCAGAAGTACCATGTCGTGCCGAGCTGCCTTTTTTTTTTTTTTTTTTTTTTTTTTACTTCGCCTGACAGAAGCACCTTCTGCATTCTTAAACAGTTTGTAAACCCGTGTCCAACATATGTGCTTTGGTCGAGTTACATATGCCCCAAGCCGAGCTAGAAAGTGTCTTCTGCTTTTGCTGCTGCAAATAATGCAGTGCATGGCTTTGCACATAAAGCCTGCTCTTTTTTAGAATTACTCCTTAGGATAGGTCCCTAGAGTAGAACTCCTGGGTCCAAGAGAATCCATTTTCTTGAGACTTCCAAAATTCTTTCCAAAAAGGGGTGCACATAGTTCTCTTTCCTCCAGTACGTGCTGCTTATTTTAAAAGGAAAACTGTTGTAGTCTGTTCTTCAGCCCAGAGACTGGCTGCCCTTCCAGGCGGACACTGACAGCTGTGAAGGGCTACTTTGTGAAGTAGCTTTTGAGGTGTTTCCAAAGGATTTCATAACAAAATAGGAATTTTTAGGGGCTCTTGGATGGCTCAGTCGTTAAGCGTCTGCCTTCAGCTCACGTCATGATCCCAGGGTCCTGGGATCCAGCCCCCCATCGGGCTCCCTGCTCAGCGGGAAGCCTGCTTCTCCCTCTCCCACTCCCCCTGCTTGTGTTCCCTCTCGCGCTGTGTCTCTCTCTATCAAATAAATAAATATAATTAAAAAAAAAAAAGTGAGATACACAATGATCTCACATCACTGAGCATGGTCAGAATCCGACACAGGAGTGGAGGGATCTAAGGTGGAGCTGGAAGGACTACCTAGTGGGTGATAGTGTCCTTCAGTGATACAGGGGAGACCGAGAACAGCTTTGTGAGGAGACCAGGGGATCCCGGTTTGTGTTTCAGAAATGTGTAGCCAGGTGGAGCTGTAAACCTGCTGCTTAGGGGAGCCGTCAGAGCCTGGGCCCAATGGGGAGGGACTGATTTTGCCTGGGAGAGTCAGATATCGTGGAGAAGCAGCTCCAGGACTGGACCTAGAAGGCCGCTGTAGGGCTGGGGCAGAGGAGTAGGAGAGGCTCCCAGAAAAGGATGCAGCATATTGAAAGTGTTTCCAAGGGTGGGTGGGGAGATGACGTGGCTGGGAGGAGGACAGTCCCTGTGGGAAGTCCATCCAGGGTGGGAAATGGGTGTGACATGTTCACATTCAGTGTCTCGGAACTTCTGACAGCAGTTTGAAGGAAGGACTGGAGGTGAGAAGAGGTTGGAGGCAGAGAGAGCAGTAAGGGCAGCTTGCAGCATGAAGACAGACCGTGCACCTCGTGCAGCCGCACTGCCGCCCTCATCACGGGCCCATCTGTCACCAGCAGGAAGGCAGACCATGGGCGGACCGGCCTGTGGAGCTGCTGGGGAGCGGCTGGCTCTATCAGAGTGTGATGGGGGCAGGCTCTGGATCCTGTGTGTTGCTCTAGCTGTTCCTGGGCCAGTTATTTTTTGGGTTTTGTTCTTTTTGTTTTGTTTTCTTAAAGTAGGCTCCACGCCCAGCATGGAGCCCAATGTGGGGCTTGAACTCATGACCCTGAGATCAAGACCCGAGCTGAGACCAGGAGTCAGACACTTAATGGACTGAGCCACCCAGGCACCCCCCTGGGCCAGTTTTAAAAGCACTCCTGCGGCTGTTCTCCTAAGATCAGGTGTTTAAAATGCACACACAGAAATACGCTCCTCCTCTCAGTGCTTTGCTTTGCTTTGCTTTGCTTTGCTTTGCTTGCTTTTTAAATTGCATCCTGCAAGAGCACATTCCATTGGCGGGTTCCATGGCAGGAATGTTCTTTCACTTGCTTCATTTCAGTGGATTGATTTTGTGATCCATTGCCACACCTAGAGCTCAGGCCTTGTCAAATGACTGATTATGCGGTGCAGACGTCAGCTCCCGGAAACAGGTGGGGAGGACTGCTGAGGGGCTCCCCGGTCAGCTTTCCCACTGTTGGAAGGCCTCTCCCAACTTCCCCTGGAGTCCTCACAGCCTGACCCTCGGAGATGGGCCAGGCAACAGTGTTCCCTGTGCGGCTCCGTTCTGGGCCTAGTAAGAGATTGGCCCAAAATCCCTAAGTGGTGGCAGAGCAGGCTGTCCATCGGGCGCTGTTGGCGGGCCCGGCCGGAGCAGCTCTGCCCGTGTTGAGACCCTGGCCCCTGTCTCAGTAGCTGTGCGGCCTTCCGCCGCCCACCTCACCCTGTGCTGCAGTCTCCTCATCTGGCAGAACGGGGAGGAGAATAGCATCCTTGGGGGGAGGTCTGTTACCAGGACTGAATGACTTAAGGTAAGAACGTGCTTAGTCCATAAAAGCATTCAGCCGGTACTGGCTGTTGTCACTCGTCCTGCTGCGTATCTAAGCTCCTCCCCTTAGATTTGGCAACCTTACTCAGTGGCTTTTCAATAGCCTATGCTCAGGGCTCCCATACATTTCCTTGTTGCTCTGCTCAGGGCCATTTCCAATCCCTGTGTGGGCAGGGTTATTGGAAAGCAACTGGTAAACAGCCTGTGCCACCCATGTCTCCAGGGCTCACGCTCCACTGTAGCAAGCGGCCTCCTCGGCTGCCTCTGTGGACCTGTCCAGTCCTTTTTTCACTCTCCATGTTCTGTCAGCTCTCGGTTTCCTTCTTTTAAAGTGAGAGAAGCCAGCTCTCACTTGGTGAGCTGGTGTCCAGAAATAGGCTCTGTCACCTTCTGTGTGAGGGGCCTCTCCATCCTGATTGCTGGAGACGCCGTTAGGGCAGGGTGCTCTGCACTGCGCAGTCGTGGCCGCCACAGTGTACATGCTGGAAGCGAGTTGTCGCATTCAGTCCTGTAGCCCTGTTACACCCTTTTATAGATTTGGACACTGAAGCTGGGAGAGATGAGGCACCCACCCACCTGTGGTCACCATTTAGTAAGTGGCCGAGGCAAAGTGCCCAGATCTACCCAGCGTTCCTGACCACAAGTTATGTGGGGAGCCCTGTCACACTCCTCTGTCTGAATCCCACTTGTCTGTGTGACGAGATTACCGGTATGTATGTGGCGAGGCTGTGATGCTGATCAGAGGATTATCTCTGGCAGACCACTGACTGTTAGTTCCCTTCCTGACACTGGTCACAAGCCATTGTTCTGCAGATCCTGTTTGTGAAATGTGGATAAAATATTTACATTGCAGGAGCTCAAATGACATAAAGCTGTGTTGTGTCTCTCTGCACGTGGATACTTTAAGTGAATTGAAAGCCTTGTTGACGGCCCCAACATGGGTAGTAGGTTTCCAAGGGTGATATTATTAGTCTAGTGAGGAGCTAACAGTTACAGCAGGCAGCCAGCAGAGGACCCCAGAGCCTCACAAAAAAAGCCTAGATTCTGGCCCAGGTTGGATGCTTGCCAGTTCCCAAGCCAGCGCCCTTTGGCTCAGTAGGGATGCATTTAGTAGGCAAGCCTGCACTGGAGCGCTCATCTCTGAACTGGGAGGAAACCCCAGCACCTCCAGCATCCAGATAGGAATCAAGCAGAAGGTAGAAATTACAGTAATTATAGAAGAACAGTTGGAGAATCTGGTGACCTGATAGTCATGTGTGATTTTGCTTTGTGTAGTGCGTGAGACTGTGTGCCATTGTATGTAAAGGAGTAACCCACTGACTTCTGCGGGAACCAGGAAGGGAACAGGAAATTAATTGTTCAACTCCTTCACATTCTAGTATCCCCTTGCCCTGATTCTTACTGGGTTTCTGATTCAGTAACCCTAATGGTCTCCGCATGTATGACCCTCCCTCTGGGCAGATTCTTTCCTGGAATGTTCTGAGCAGCTGTCCCAGGACTGTGGACAGTAAATGCTTGTGAGGTAATGACAGACACGCCTAGAATGGAATTAGCTGTTTGGCTCTTAACCCTCAGTATTAGCAATTGAATGGCCAGATTCCAGACTGGTTCTTAGTAATTTCTTTCCACGGATCCTGACTAGGTGCTTAGAACAATGCCTTTATAAGGGCTTGTTATTATTATCATCTACTGAATACTGTATATGGAGCTTTCAATCATGGTCTACATCTTATTTTTCTTTTCTAGGTTTTTTTTTTTTCCCCTTTATGGTAGAAAATTTGGGGAAATGGTAAGAAAGCCAAAAGAATGGTTATATCATTAGCAGTCACGTCCTACAATGGGTACGACTTCTCTCCTGCACACCTTTAGTGAACATTGGAGGCATTGACGCACATACACCAAGTAGAGCACGTAGTATTCGGAGGCAGGGAAAAATGATCAGTAGAAATGTGTGCTCAGCAGTCTCTAAGTAATACGTGCTTGCTCTGAAATGAACACCCTGACAGTTTAGAAATAATACAAAGTAAAATCTTTTTCAGCTTTCCACACCTTGTAAGCTCTGTCAGAGTGCTCTTAAAATGTTGGGTGGGAAGGCTGTACACATTTAGATTCTGTAGTGATATTTTACTTAAATTGGGCCTCTGGTTAGGTTTCTTCTTAAGGTCATTTAACGGGGTGCCTGTGTGGCTCTGTTGGTTAAGCATCTGCCTTTGGCTCAGGTCATGATCCCAGGGTCCTGGGATCGAGTCGCATCGGGCTCCCTGCTCATCGGGAGCCTGCTTCTCCCTCTCCCACTCCCCCTGCTTGTGTTCCCTCCCTCTCTGTGTGTCTCTCTCTGTCAAATAAATAAAATCTTTAAAAAGAAAAAAAGTCATTTAATACAGCTTCATTTGGTTTGTCTTTTAAGAAGCAATAACCCTGGGACACCTGAGTGGCACAGTTGGTTAAGGGTCTGCCTTCGGCTCAGGTCATGATCCCGGAGGCATGGGATCGAGTCCTGCATCAGGCTCCTTGTTCAGCGGGGACAAATAAAATCTTTTGAAAAAAAAAAAAGAAGAAAAAGAGCAAGAAGCAATAACTGCTGCCCACTGGAAATAGGGACCTTGGTGAGATTGCGTCCTGCAGTCTCTGGTCCCCTGGGAGCAGCCCAGCTGGACGCACACCTGGTCCTAGGTCCAAGGTCAGCCTTAAAATCACAGCGTGGGACAATGGCTAGAGGGGAAGCACTTAGAGCCTGAGACCTAAGGAAGGCCGGTGGTTTTTCTGTATGTCATGGTTCTCGTATTGTCCTGTGTGTTTGTGAGTCCTTTATTTTTTTTTCCACTTGTTAGGTCTGAAGTGCTATTCTTCCATAAAAATAAGGTCTTAGATTGGACCAGCTTTTTCCGGCTCAGGGCTACTCTTTCCAGGTGTGCCTCTCCCCCTCCTGTGCCCTCTCAGGGTGTCCCAGGAGCACCACTGAAGCTGTGGGAGCCACAAGCCAGGCCGCCTGCACTGAGCAGTGGGTCTGGAGCATATGGCACCGTTTCTGTCTGCGGGGAGCAGCTCACTGGCTCTGTTGCAGGTCGGCCAGGACAGGGCTTGTCTTGTTTTTTTACACCTGCCGTCAACACTTTCACTGCCAGCTTTGTTTTGTGTTAAAGTTGACATAAACTTCTCAAGTATGGGGCTGGGGAAAAGGGAGTTTCTTTGGAACCAGAACTCGATAGAGGTGGTGCTGTGAGCTTCAGGATCTGTGTGCTTCTGTCTCTCCCCATCCACTGAGACCCAGCCCGGGGAAGTGTCTCTGGAGCAAGAGCCTCACACATGGGCCCATGACAGCCCTGGTGTTTGAGAGGGAGGATGGGAAGTACCCTGTGCAATCGCTAGCTCGTAACAGACACCGAATAAATGGCGCCTCATTCTAAGTGTTCCAGAGCCATTGCTGCTTTCCATGCTGTTATCTTCAAATGAAAAATGAAGCTTTCAGTTAAATTGTGGGATTCTGCCGTGTTACAGCTGAAGCACTAACTGCTTTGCATACACGTTGCTTTAAAGGCTCTCCTCCTCGTGCTCTTACAAGCACAGGAGCGTCAGCACCTCTTTGAACAGTCTTCCCTAGGAGTCCTGGGCCAGCAGATTTTTCTCATAGGCTGTGGTTTCTTAAGGTTGTTTGGGTTTTTTCTCTTTAGCCAGTTGGAAGAGGTTCTTCAGAACCTTCCGTCTTCCTGTTCCACCTGGCGCAGAGTCTCATGCTGGACTGAAGCCCTGGCCTCCTGCACTCCGTCCCCAAGTCTCCTCCCTCCCAGCTGTCCTGTAATGCCAAGTCAGCCTTGCCATTCCTTCACATCACCTCGGGAGAACCTGCAGTGGCTTCTAGAGCTCCAGGCTTCTGACACTTTTTCTAGTCTGGCCCCTTCCTCACTTAGTAGTTAAGGAAAGCTACATGTGATACCTTTTCAAAAGTGGGCTGGGAGTGGTGAGGACGACGGGGGACCGCCTGGCGAGTATAGCATTTCAGTGGATGAATGTTTCCTTGGTGCCCGTAACTGTCCTCAGCTGTATCCAGGCCTGGGCCTGACTCGTGGAGTGCAAACCGAGAAATTGTAGAGTGGACACACACACCAGCCAGATCCAGCTCACAGCCGTGCCTGTGTAGTCCTCACCGACATTATGGACTGGTTTTTAGTTAGCTACCGATACATAAAATCAGATTTTGTGTACAATTCTAGATCTCTGGCTCCTCTTAAATTTAAAACCTTGGGCAAACGCAATCTCACTTTTGTTTGGCAGCTGTCTTCTTGAATATTACAGTCTCCTGAAAGCTAGGGACAGAGTCTTATTCATGGTTTTATTTCCACTTCCTAACACAGTGTTTGGGCTTGCTTGGTAAATATTTGTTGAAATAGATGTAATTATCAGACCTAAATATCGTTAGCTATTTGTTGTTGGTACTGGCAAGAGGATACAGTAAGGTGGATGCAAATTTAGTTCAACATGTATTTTCTGAGTTCTGGAGACCTCTCTTTATGACCTCTTTTTATGCCCAGAAAATATATTCAGAGTCTCATTCCTGTCGAAGTTGGTCAGTAGCATAAACTATCTCTTCACATTGCAAGCACTCCACTCTTATTAGGGGGTAGGGGTGGTTATTCTAAGGCTGGTTGCTTTGCTCCTCTTTTACTGAATATAGCAAACATATCTCTCCAACCTCATCATTTTGTAGGGTAAGAGTATTTGATGTCATTAGTGAAGACAAAAGTAACTGGGGCACCTGGCCAGTTCAGTTGGTAGAGCATCCAGCTCTTGATCTCAGGGTCCTGAGTTTGAGCCCCACATTGGGTGTAGAGATTACTTGTTTAAAATTTTAATTAATTAACTGATATAACTACAAGATTAATGTTCCCCCAAAGTAAACACACATTTAGAGGCAGCTACTTCCAGGAAGCCATGTGTTCATCTGGATTAGAAATGGTGACATTCTTGGTTTTCTGGGACTTAGTCATAGTCTCTACAGCCTGTGTTTCACATCTGTCCCCCCCAAGAATCATCACTTAGAGTCTCCAGCACGTACGTAGATCGGAGGGCAGCGTGAGGGGACCACGACTGCTCTGGAGGCACCACCATCTAGTATTTGATTAACGTCGAAGGCTACTTTATTCATTTGCTAGGGCTGCTATAGCCAAATGTCACAGACTGCGGGGCTTAGACAACAGTAACTTATTTTTTCACATTTCTTAATATATTTTGATTTTTCTGGAGTCTCTAAGTCCAAGATCAAGGCATCAGCAGGTTTGATTTTTTTCTAAGACCTCTCTCCTTGGCTGCAGGTGGCCCCCTTCTCCCTGTGTCCTTCCATGGTCTTTCCATTGTGAACATGCATCTCTGGTGTCTCTGTGTGTGTCCAAATCTCTTCCTCTAAGGACACCAGTCAGATTGGATTAGGGTCTGCCCTAAGTGCTTTTTGTCAACCTAATCACCTCTTTTAAAACCTTATTTCCAAGTAGATACACATTCTGAGGTACTGGGGGTCAGGACTTAAGCATCTGAACTTGCGGAAGGGGGCACAGTTCAGTCCATAACAGCTACAAATAAATGATATGGTTGGTTGGTTGTTTTTTTTACTGGGTCAGATAGTCGGAAGAGCAATAAAAAGCTAGAATGGTTATGATTGGGCTTATAGTTGAGCCAGAGACAAATCAATTAGAGTATTAGCAAATGCATCCCTTGTGTATTTCCAGGCCCAGCCTTCATCCAGGCACATGGAGCAGTTGCTTCTGAGTCTGAGTAGTGCAGAGCTTCGGGAGCCTGGCAAAAGGCACATGGCTTCTAGTGAAGTGTATCCTATTGTCCATCTGTTGTTATTTTGAGCAGTTGCTGTAAGGAAAGAATTAAGGATGAAAATAGATTTTAGCGTGCCAGAGCAGGCTACCCTCTGGCAGCTCTCTGCAGGGCCAGGTACTCACGGGAATCACTGTAAGCCCTATAGGGGAGGGGACGTGGATGGGGTGCAACTGGGGCAGCTCCCACTGTGGACCTTCAGCTCTACCTCCCTGGGCTGGATTCTTGCCCTCCAGGAAAGCTATAGGTGGGCTGCTCATGTGGCCACCACTGCACATTCCCCTAGGTAGGCCCTGTAACAGGAACTGAGAGCCGGGGCTGCGGGTGAATCCTGAAGACAGCTGGGACAAGATGGGAGGGAAGTCACATTTGCAACATGCGGTGTTAGGAGACAAACTCACAATCAATACTTTACTTGCATTTCTGCCTCCAGAGCTCACGTTTAGGTTTTTGAATGTAAAGAAACTAATGAAAAAGTAGGAGTAGGGATTAAGCATGCTTTAGGATCAGAATGGTAGGGATGCAGTATTGATTTCATTTCTCCCTAATCAAACTTCTGTGACAGTTTGAGATACTGGCATCCTTAGGTTTGTTTTATAGCACTCTAGCTAACGGGACCAAAAACGTATACCCAGGAATAAGCAAACAAGACAGTAAAAGATGGTTTGTCTTCATCCGACAGTCGGCTCAGCATTCTCCCGTGGGCCTGAATATCTCCTCTTGGCAGCTTTCCCAGCATGACATGGCATCAGGCAGGCCTGCCTCCCCACATAGCTGGGTCCTTCTTGCATCGGCAGGCAGCCACAGTGCCCAGGCAGGTGTGTGCTCAGTGCAAACAGTTTATATACAGTCCTGAAGCTGTGTCAGCGGCGTTTACAAGAGTGCTTTCCAAAACGCATTGTCCGCCATCTCATTTTCAACAGTATTTGTTAAATTTGATCCTGAGTTTAGTCTTTGCTTTACAAACATGAACAGTTGTAGACTTCACTGCCCAGCCCTTCCTGACACCTCACTCTCTAATACCTTTTTGGTATCTTACTGTTGAATCTGTTGATCACCTTCCACTTGAAGCAAGATGGAGTGATGGTTTCAGGGGCACTGAGTAAAAGAATGGGTAACGAAAGAATAAAGTCAACTTCCCTGTAATTGCCAGTAGCAAAACTTGATCTTCTGAAGAACCCAGATTGTCTGATTTTTTTATTTTTTTTTTTTTTCCTGAATAGAGGTATCAAAAGGATCAGCAAAACCAAAACCTGTGTAAAAAGAGGTCAGGGCGGGGCACCTGGGTGGCTCAGTCGTGAAGCATCTGCCTTCGGCTCAGGTCATAATATCAGGGTCCTGGGATCGAGCCCCACGTCTGGGCTCTCTGCTCCGCGGGAAGCCAGCTTCCCCCCTCCCACTCCCTCTGCTTGTGTTCCCTCTCTCGCGGTCTTTCTCTCTCTGTCAAATAAATAAATAAAATCTTTAAAACAAAACGAAAAAGAGGTCAGGGCTTCTTAAAGGTCACTGTGTATCAGAATCACTGGCTTTTGTGTCAAAATGCAATTCTCTTTGGTAGGTCTAGAGTGGAGCCTGCTGTTCTGCATTTCTGACAAGCTCCCAGGTACGGACAGTGCTGCTTATCTTTTGAGGAGCAAGGGACTAGATAACTGTCCCCTGAGGGGACCATCTGTAGCCACCTGCCTGCCTGAAATGTTCTACAGTGTTCTTTATAGTATGATGTCCCACAGAACTAAAAATCATTGATTAAACCACTCCTCTTTTGAAGGAGAGGACTAGTTTTCAACTGGAGAAAGAGCCATGTGAGCATGTGAGTAGGAATGTAGGAACAGTAGTGTCTGGAGACGTCTGATGGGTGATGTACTAACCAAACAGTGTTGTGCTATTTTCCGTAACAAAAATATGTGAAAGACATTCATACCATAACTGGAGTTGTCAAAGCTTGTGAACTGGGAGAATAAAAGGAATAAGGGATTGGAAGAATAGTGGCTTGCCCATGCTGTTTATCATGAAGTGTCGCTCTACTGAGACCAGTGTCAGTGGCCCTGTTGCTATGCCTTCCAAGCTGGGAATCTCTCCCACACACTGCTTATCATGCCACAGTGTCAAGCTGACATTTTTTCCCTCCTTTCTCTGACCACGCACTCTACTCATATCTCCTGTGCCCAAGAGAGACGTTCCTTTTTGTCGTACTTCAGTAGTAGCAGGAGGGAATGAACGAAAGCCCACCTTTGCTGTTTACTCTGAAGAGGGTTTTTTGATTTGTGGGTGCATTTTACAGGGCGAGAGGGTTGTTTTGTTGTTGTTGTTTTTAATGAGAAGGTGAAAAACTACCAGTGTGGGCAGCAGCTTTCTCTTTGCAAGCCTGCTACATAAATGGCACTTGTGAAATATGGAATCACCCTGACTTCCAGCTAAGGTCAAGGACAGGAAGGTCCTGTCTAGAGGAGGGGGACTGTCGTCTGCAGCACATCAATCAGCAAGCCATGTTACTCTTGGTTTTCTTATCCTGCTTGACAAGAATTAAACAGCCCATCATTATACCTCCTCAGTTGATACCAGAACAGAATTAGTGAATTTTGAGGTGGCCAAGAAGGATCAAAAGTGATTACCTTTTTTTTTTTTTTTTTTAAGTAGTCTTCACACCCCATGTGGAGCCCAACACAGGGCTTGAACTCACGACCCTGAGATAAAGACCCAAGCTGAGATCAGGAGTCGGATGCTTAACTGACTGAACCACCCAGGTGCCCCAAAAGTGATTACACCCTTTAATTTGCTTTACCTTTGTTCTTTCTGGGAAGACAGAGTTCTGTCTCCTCATGATGTAAATTTGAGAGAACTGTGAATTCTTTGGAGGAAAGTCATCCTAAAAACCTTTACAAGTGTGTGATCCCCTTGATTCCCGTCCCTTTTCCAGGAGCTAACTGTGTGGCTGAGGGCACATGAATGGTTTATAAATGGCCTTCCACTCCCTGGGCAGTGAGGAAGACCCTGAACTCAAAAGAAAAGAGCTTTGTGGTCAAATGTAGTCCAAGCAGAGTATTGCCAGGGTTCACAGCTGAAGGATTGGGCCCTCTTATGTGGAGCTATTCCTAATATTTGAAGCCTGAAGAGAGCGTAAGGTTTGATAACATCAAGCACTGCTGACAGCACCCGGCACTCTGCTTCATCCTCAGTGGGCACTTAGTAAATATTGTAAGTGGATGGTGTCATAGAAGGTGCCCTGCAAACCATATGAGCAAAGAAGGAAGAAAAAGAAAAACAGACACACACCCAGATTGCACTACATGCAAGTATAGAAAACAAGCCCCGGGGAACATCAGGCTTGTTGCTGATGTTCTCATCCTTAGAGAGTTGGAAACAGAAATGGTAAAGTAGTCAGAGGTATCTCAGGAAAGTGGAGCCCACTCGGGACATTAGCATTCAGAGGGGCCGCTTCTGAGTGACAGGCATCATCCCCGAGGCCACATATTTTCTCATTTTATCTTTATACTCCTCCAGGGAGATCTGAAGAGTAGGTCTCTGAGAAGAGACCAGGGAGCCTGCCCATAGCATAAATAGCAACAAATTGTCTTAAAGTCTAAAGCCTGGGCTCCTTCTGCTATATTGTGTTGTCTTCATTCCTTTCAGGAGTTGGGACAGCAGGTGGGAAGGCCGGTGATCTTTAAAAATAAAAATGGAAGGCAGTCCAAGGGAACTTTCCAGTTACCAGCCCAGAAGTGCACCTGAAAGCACACTCCAAAGCCATTTACTTAACTTCCTGTGTCTTTTTTTCCTCCAATTCTGTCTACCCAGAGTGGTGAGCTGTAAAATCCTTTCAAAGGAATGTGTTTGTGTGACTTTCTTCAGGCACAGGAACCAAAAGGCAACTAGAGAGATTGCACTGTTCAACAAAGAGTGAGTGGGGGCCACACTCAAGGGAAAGGCCTCTGCCTCCTCATAAAGTCCAGTTCTGAAAGGGGAAATGAACATTATTAGAGAAAGAGCAGGATTGAGGGGTCGGCAGGGAGGGTATCAGGAAGATAGAGAAATGCAGATGCGCAGGACCTGTCCCAGGAGTGCCAGGGAGAAAGCAGCCACTTCAGAGAAAGGATGTGGAACGCTCTCTGTTCACTTTGGTTGTTTCCCACCCTGCCCCCAGCCACTCCTTTAAGAACCTATTCTCCTGTTCCCAAGTTTTCCAGAAGTCACTGTCCAGTCTCGGTGTCAGAAAGGGTCATCACGTAACCCACTTTTAACAACTCGGTGGAGGCTCCGTTCTTCCTATACATCCACTCCCAGGCACGACTGCGTGCCACAAGCCCAACTATACCGGAAAGAGCATATTGATACATTTACCCTGAACAGCTACCTAAGAGTTCCTTGTTTAGTTAGAGCTGAAGTTTGTGGTTCTGGGAAGCTGCTGTTACTAACTTATGGTCTTAGTTTCATGAACGTTGCAGTTCTGACCCATTGATAATTAACAGAATTTGAGCCAGAAATTATCTGAGTGTTTATCTAGTGGTTGGATGGGGCTCAGAGTTAGGTCAGTTACTTGTACCTCTCTTGGTTCCAGGAAGCTCACCATTTGCAAGGGCTTTGGATTCTATCACTCTAGGACTACAAAATGATGCAAATTCTGTCTCGAATTTTACAAGACATCACCAGAGAGAAATGTAGGTAGGATGTGCCTCACTACTCAGGCTAAGAGAAATGGATGTAGAGTTACAAACTAGCCCAAAAGATAGAGCTTATCAATCCCTGGTGCATACCCTTTACCCTCGCTCCCTCTTTCCTTTGTCATCTTTCCATTTTAGAAGCCCAGTCTAGTACCTTAAATTACCCCCTCACTGAGAAGCTTTCCGGTCCTCCCTTTGTCAGCCCTGCATACCACTCCTGCAGCACCCTAGGGCTCTGACCTGTGCATCTGTCCCCACCTGCCTCGGTGATCTCATCCAAACTGTATCTTTAAATGCCTTCCACATGCCAGAGCTGCCCACATCTGGGCTCAGACCATGCCTCCCAAGCAGTTCTCAAAAATCCCCCTCATGATCTCTAAACCTGTCACACTTTCTTCAAGAGTTACTCCATTCTCCTTGAGTCCTGGGGAAAAACATGTCCTCATTTTGGAAAGGTAAGTTACTGACTTTATTTAAGTTAGGATTGTGTTAAGCTGCACTTCCTAACAATCTAGGGTTATTTTGTGGGGCGTTTTAGGTGGGTCAGATAACCTAGCTTATTCTTCCATTTTATCAAATGAGAGAATACAGGTAATTCCAGGCCCCGTTTGATTAACCCCATTAGTAAACACACAGTTACTATCACAGTTCCAGATAGTGCATGTCTGTACTGTCTTTAAGTCTATATTTTCTTGACAGAGGGCTTCATTAAACGTCATAGATCCTGAAAACTAGGATGAACATAATACCTGGGCACCAGATCTAAAAAGACTTGGTAACATGCCTGGGTCTCCCACTGCACTTAACCCCATGGGTTGGGTTTCATGAGAAAGTCTGTTGGTGAGAACTGATTGAATATGTCCCAGCCAAAGAGAAGCTTACCATCTGGTAAATTGAGAAGACATAGGCACCTTTCTCCATGCCATTACTAAAGACTGGTGTTGGTCTGAATGGCACTGTGCCTAGGCTGGAAGATCTACCCTCAGAGAAACCACACAAGGTGAGGGGATTGAGCTAGTACCCCCACAGTCCCCACAGACATGTCCTGTCAAGGTGGAGAGTCTGCCCACAGTGTTGGCCCAGTAGGTGAAGATAATCAGGCAGGGAAAGGTCCATCAAGGTCAAGCCAGAGCAGATTTTACAGTCACCATTTTTGAGAAGAATTTTCCACAGCTGCCTTTTTTCATCTTCGACACTGAACTGGTGGCAGGAGCAAATCTGAAAAGCCTTTGAAACATCCAAAATAGTTAACATTATAGTCTGTGATGCTTTGTCCTCCAAGGTGAACACTAGAGATTTGTCTTTAGATCATTCTATTCTTATTTTGAGACCCAGTTCTAAAATGCTTAGTTATCTGGTTTTCAACCCTTTAACAGATAGATAGGGAGAAAGAGGAAGTGTGTCGAGTAAGCATAGAAAAAGCAGCAAAAAGGGGTCACCTGAAAGCAGGGAAGAAACCAGCCAGCCAAACAGGAAGACTCTAAGGGCCAGGTGGCCTGGGGACGGGACATTCAGGGTAGGGACAGACTGCCCAAACATGTTGGTAGACTCCAGTGGTTTTCCTGGTTACAGCTCAGAGTCGTGGATGTACCACAGGACCATAACTGTGCATAATCAGGAAAAGACTGAATTATGTTCCCTCCACTGTAAGAATTCCATCCCAGATGGTTAAAAAAAAAAATGCAAAGTCCTAATATCTCTAAATCTGTCCAGGAAATACAGAACCATGTGTATCCCAGGATCAGAGATGCCATGAGGTCCTCTCACTT
The DNA here is from genome assembly GCF_029215605.1 of Mirounga angustirostris. Taxonomy (NCBI): domain Eukaryota; kingdom Metazoa; phylum Chordata; class Mammalia; order Carnivora; family Phocidae; genus Mirounga; species Mirounga angustirostris. Next base: position 176,192,736 of record NW_026991713.1, read on the forward strand.
GTTGGGACCCATCTTTCTGAGTATATGCTAATTCTTACTAGTTTGATTTTTTACCATCCAGCGTTTTTTCAGAGCTTTTCAAATTCTAAAACTGAGTCATTTTTAGGCTAAGTCAATGAAATAAGTCCACAAACCTAACCAAAATAGAAGCATTAGTGAAAGATACACCCCAGAATATACCTGTATTTATGTCCTTATGCCCTGTTGGTAGTGCTTTGCCTTTTGATTTGCAAATATGGAAGTTAATTCAGTTATTCGGCACCTGTTTTTGAAGCTAGGGAGGATGAGGGCACTAATAGCCGTTTGAACCCAGGGCCTAGGGGACAATGTGTCTAGTCTGGGGGTGAGGGCTGGAACCAAGTCTACGACTCTGAGTCAGCCACACTCTTTTACAGGGTACGCCATCAGAATCAGCTGTGCAAGACCCCCTTTCTTGTTTTATTTTCTTTTTCATCCCTCAGTCCCTGCTCCTACCCCCATCCCTTAGACACCCACTTTAAGCATTTTGTATACGTCCTCAAATGTGCATATGCCTTGAGAAAATAGTCTGAGCATGTATGATTCTCATTTACACAAATGGTGTGTGCTATAGATCTGTTTCTTTTTTCACTGTATTATGAAAAATATTTTACTGGGGCGCCTGGGTGGCTCAGTCGGTTAAGTATCTGACTTTGGTTCAGGTCATGAAGCCAGGGTCCTGGAATCGAGCCCCACATCAGGGCTCCCTGCATGGTGGGGAGCCTGCTTCTCCCTCTCCCTCTGCTGCTCCCTTGCTTGTGCTCTCTCGCTTTCTCTCTCTCTGTCAAATAAATAAAATTTCTAAATATATATATGTGTGTGTGTATGTATATACATGTATATACACACCTATATATATATATATATATATATAGGTGTGTGTGTGGGTTTTTTTTAAACTATTTTTTAAGCCCAGCTGAAAAAATCTCCCAGCCTGTTACCAGACCAGGCATGCACAGGAATGCCACGGTGGCCTTCATCCCTGCTTCTCAGGCCTGAGTGGCAGGGCTTGGTTTCTCTACTTTGCTGCCTCATAGCACATTCTCAGACGTAGACTAAGATAAAAGCGACACTATGTACAGAAGACCTTTTTTTTCTGAGCAGGCTCTTGGGTAAGGGACATTAATTAGCATTTATTTGCTTTTCCTTTGTGGGAAACCAAATCACTTGAGAGAGCAGTAGTCAGGACTGTCCCCGAGGAAAGCCCAAGGCCTCACAGGGAGGCAGTGCTGTAATCGGGCCGGGGCTTCTCAAAACAGGATCCATTAAGCCTGCTGTAACAGTATCCCAAGGAGTTGGTCTGTATGCAGGTTCCTGGACCCACCCAGGACCACAGTGTCAGGATCTGCATCTTTCCTTAGCAGCCCTGGTGAGTCTTCTGCTCACACAGCTCACGCAGAAAGTGAGTGCCCGGGCCAGGGGTTTGTCTGCCACTACTGGTCCAGGAGCTGAATTTCCTCCCACTGACCCAGACCAGATCCACAGGTTGAGGTTGAGAGAGAAACCAGAGTGCTTAGTTCAGTCACAGAACTATCACACAGACACTCAAGTTGGCCTTCCGGCACATGCCATCTGTCCCCACGTGCACATCTGAGAGGGAGCCCATGGCCAGTTGTTGTCACTGCTGCAGGATGGTGGCTGTGACCAGGCCAGAGATGCTCGAGCTGGCCCATGCCCTTCCCTCTCCCTTGGAGTGTGGTTAAACTGGCACAGTTCCTCAGATTAGTTGGAGCTGCACTTGAGGCTGGAGTGCTCGTCTCTTCGGCCGCACGTCCTGCGTGATTCGCAGTACTGCCCCCTGAGCCCTCCTGCCACTTGCCTGTCTTCCCCAGAACAGGTGCAGCATTTCTCATGTTAATGCTGAGAGCAGGGGTGACTTCTCTCTGGGATCTGGGCTGTGAGGGCCTTTATCTTTGTCTGCTTCCCCTCAACACCCCTGCCCGGTTAGCTAACAACCTGAAAATAGAGATGTGGTCCTGAAGCATATTGTGGGGGATGCGTCTTTTGGTTTTTCCTGAAATCTGGAGCCTGTCCCAGGGCTTGGTGACAGTGGAGTTGGAGCAGGGAAGAACCGGCTTGCTGGCTGCTCCTGCCAGGCCACGATTCCCAGGAGCTCCAGGCAGCCCAGGAGTAGCCCTTGCAGTGAGCAAAGATGAGATGTACTTGGGCTTATTTCTGCCCAAGTCCTAGCAGTGTTTATTTTTGACAGTTTGAAATGATCTATTATTAGATTCACCACTTCCTAATACATTGCTTTGCTATGAGCCCTCATGAAGGCTGTTGTTCTGCAGTGTTCCTCACTAAAAGCATTAGCTCCAGGGTAAACTGGAGGTGGGGCCATTTTTAAATTCCTCACAGTGTTTCCTGGGTGCTCCTATTGAGAAAGAGCCTCTCATCCTTTAAAGAAACTTTGTGGGGGCGCCTAGGTGGCTCAGTCGGTTAAGCGTCTACCTTTGGCTCAGGTCATGATCCAAGGGTCCTGGAATCAAGTCCCACAATCGGGCTTCCTGCTCAGCAAGGAGTCTACTTTTCCCTGTCCTGCTTTCCCTCCCCCCACTCATTCTCGCTCTCACAAATAATTAATAAAAAAAAAAACCTTTTTGGTTCGGGGTGCCTGGGTCACTCAGTTGCGCGTCCAACTCTTGATTTCGGCTTGGATCATGATCTTGGGGTTGTGGAATTGAGCCCCATGTTGGGCTCCCCATGGAGCAGGGAGTCTGCTTAAGATTCTCTTTCTCCCTCTCCCCCTGCTCCTCCCCCCGCAACCCCCATCCCCCACCCCGCACACATGCACTCTTTCTCAAAATAAATGAATCAGTCTTTTTTAAATAATAAACTTTTGGGGGGCGCCTGGGTGGCTTATTCGTTAAGCATCTGCCTTCGGCTCAGGTCGTGATCCCAGGGTCCTGGGATCGAGCCCCGCATCAGGCTCCCTGCTCGGCAGGAAGCCTGCTTCTCCCTCTTCCTCTCCCCCTGCTTGTGTTCCTTCTCTCACTATCTCTCTCTGTCGAATAAATAAATAAAATCTTTAAAAAATAATAATAATAAATTTTGGGGGGGCACCTGGGTGGCTCAGTCTGTTAAGTGTCTGCCTTCAGTTCGGGCCATGATCTCAGGGTCCTGGGATTAAGCCCCAGGTCAGGCTCCCTCCTCATCAGGGAATCTGCTTCTCCCTCTCCCTCTCCCCCCCCCCCCCCGCCCACTCATGAGCTTGCACTCACTCTCTTATTAATCACTCAGATAAATAAATATAATTAAAGAAACTTTTTGGGACGCCTGGGTGGCTCAGTCAGTTAAGCATCTGCCTTCGGCTCAGGTCATGATCCCGGGGTCCTGGAATCAAGTTTTGCATGGGGTCCTTGCTCAGCAGGAAGCCTACTACTCCCTCTGCCTGCCGCTCCCCCTGCTTGTGTGCTCGCTTGCTCACTCGCTCTCTCGCAAATAAAAATATTTTGAAAAATAAAAAGTAAACTTTTTGGTTCATGAATGAATGAATCCTAAGTTAATGGCTTTCAGACTATTTTGAGTGTGACCTACCGTGAACCGTAAAACCAATATGTACGTAAATATACTTGTATATGACCAAAACCAGTAGTTTTACAAAACAGTTACCTGACACGTGGAGTACACTCTAGTATCTTCTTTTCTGTTGTAGTTTGAAAAATAAATGAAAAAATAAACACTGGTTATAATCTACTGAAATGATTTCACAACCCATCAGTGTGTTGCAATTCATAGTATGAACATCATAGTTCTACGTGACTTTGGTTCCACAAACTCGTACTGTTGTGTTGAGCATCTCCTGTGAGCAAGCCCTTTTGGACTGGGCTTAGTCACGACCCCTGCCCTCTTGCTTTTTCAGCCCTCGCAGAGGAAGAGCCCTAGGACAGGATGGCTCAGAGCAGGAGAGCTCTCCATGAGAGGGGTGCCGGCACATAGGGGTTCTTTGGGACTCACCTACTCAGGCCCTTGTAGAGAGAATCCTCTTCAACTCAGCCTCTCTTGACTCCAGGTACACGCCACAGTCCCGTCATCACCTCCCAGGCCTCCCAGGCCCTGGCTGCCCCAATCTCCTTTTACTGGCCTTCCCACCTCACTTCTTGCTGTTCCAGTGGCCTGGAATGCTTTCCCCCACACATCACAAAACTCATTTCCTCACCTTCCTCTAATCTTTTTTAAAATACACCTTCTCAGGGGCGCCTGGGTGGCTCAGTTGGTTAAACGTCTGCCTTCGGCTCAGGTCATGGTCTTAGGGTCCTGGGATCGAGCCCCACATCAGGCTCCCTGCTCCACGGGAAGCCTGCTTCTCCCTCTCCCACCCCCTGCTTGTGTTCCCTCTCTCGCTGTGTCTCTCACTGTCAAATAAATAAATTTTTTTAAATAAATAAATACATCTTCTCAGAGAGGCCTTCCCCAACCACCCACTTTATAATCACGAACGATCTCTGTACCTCAGCACCCCAGAATATTCTTCCTTCCTGTAATTTTCTCCTTAGCACATAAAATCCTGTCTTACATGTATTTTACTTACTTCACGTAAAGTTACCCTCAGTAACTCCCATGAAGGCTGGGGCTGTATTTGCTCATTTTTCTTCCCCAGTGCCCAGAGCAGTAGTCATAGTACCTAGTAGGAACCTCACCTACTTGTCTCCTAATTTCTATATAAATACCCACCCCCTGGCAATGTTCTCGTCCCAGTGATTCTGTTAAATGGGCATTCGAGAGGAACAGTCATCAGTATTTGAATAACTGTAAGGGAATTGGTATTTTTGTTATTCTGGTAAAGGTAAAATTAAACTTACCTTTATTGGGCGCCTGGGTGGCTCAGTTGGTTGAACGACTGCCTTCGGCTCAGGTCATGATCCTGGAGTCCCGGGATCGAGTCCCGCATCGGGCTCCCTGCTCGGCAGGGAGTCTGCTTCTCCCTCTGACCCTCCTCCCTCTCATGCTCTCTGTATCTCATTCTCTCGGTCTCAAATAAATAAATAAAATCTTTAAAAAAAAAAAAAAAAACTTACCTTTATTCCAGGGCGCCTGAGTGGCTCAGTTGTTAAGCGTCTGCCTTCGGCTCAGGTCATGATCCCAGGGTCCTGGGATCGAGCCCTGCATCAGGCTCCCTGCTCCGTAGGGGGCCTGCTTCTCCCACTCCCACTCCCCCCTGCTTGTGTTCCTGCTCTCACTGTCTATCTCTGTCAAATAAATAAAATCTTCAAAAAACAAAAAACTTTATTCCAGGAAGTCTTTACATCCCACTTTATCTCAAAAGTCCTGCTCCCCATAACAGTAAAAAAGCAGGCCACTGGGATCATGATGTAGCTGGTTTTCCCAGTCTGGATTTCTCAAGCATTGCCCTCTCCTAGGCAGGGTGACTCCAGAAGTCTCGGTGCCTTTTTAACTTTCTATCCGTAGGGGGCAGCATTAGCACAGAAACCAAATTCGAAGCCACCCATTCCAATTTGTCACCTAATCCTAATGAAATCTAAAGTAAGGTGGGGTGCCTGGGTGGCTCAGTCGTTAAGCGTCTGCCTTCAGCTCAGGTCATGATCCCAGAGTCCTGGGATCCAGCCCCACATCGGGCTCCCTGCTCCGCAGGAAGCCTGCTTCTCCCTCTCCCACTCCCCCTGCTTGTGTTCCCTCTCTCACTTTGTCTCTCTTTGTCAGATAAATAAAATCTTTAAAAAAATAAATAAAGTAAGGCATACTTGGCTTCTTTCTAATCTGCAGGAGTAAGGTTTAGAGATTTCTTTTTTTCAAAGTCAGCTTCTGTATCTAGAAATGGGAGGGTATGCATCCAAGGCACACATGTTTAAAAATTTAGTTTAGTGTACGTATGTATAACATAAGAACAGTGTGAAATCTTTCCCAGAGAAGTCTTTTCTTCGGTAGGGTTGCTCAGAGGTGTCGCCTGGCCATGCCCAGATTTGAATTTCTGCATTTAGAAATCAAAAGGTTCTTCTGCCTCAGAGGGATGATTTACCTTGAGGGAAAGAGAAATCCCTGCAAGGAGAGCATGACTTCTTGTGGAGATATGATGTAATCAGATAATTACAGGACATCATTAAAAGAATTAATGCTCGCGTTGTGTTTTCTTTAAGAAAAATGGACCCAGGCAGGCTGGACTGTCTTGTTCTAGTGGTTGGGAGGCCTAGGAACTTGTGGTCTGACCTCAGGTGTTAACTGACCTTCTCGAGCCCTGGGTAGGGGAGGGAGAGAGCCAGGCTGATGGATTTTTCAGTTCTGATCTCACCAGCACAAATTAATAGGCACCACTGTTTGGGAAGCACCTCTCGTCCAAAACGAAGAGAGATCCTTTTCCACATACTAAAGTTATAGGTGAAAGCCAACAAAGAACATTGGAATTTAAAGAGATTCAGTGCTTTCTCAAGCACAATCTGCAGGCATTTGGCCATTAACTTCTTGGTAATAACTGGTCTTTATAGTTTTATGTGCACTGGATGGGGGAAGGGAATTAGGAGGGAGCAAAGAAAGGAACCACTGTAAGAAAGACCTAACCCGTGTCCTTAAGGCACAAGCTGTAATGACTTTACCAGAAAGGTGTTTTTGTTTTGTTTTTTAATAATACTGATTTTTTTTTTTAAGTTTTCTTAAATCCAGTTTTTGTTTTTTTTTTTTTAAGTAAGCTCTATACCCAACGTGGGGCTTGAACTCATGACCCCGAGTTCGAGAGCCAGCCAAGCTCCCCCTGAAAGTGTCTTATGTAGAACTTGATTTTCTCATGAACTCGTCATTGTACTTTGCATGATTATAAATATGAAGACATGATAAGGAGGAGATAATGTTCTTTGGGGAAGGGGTTCATTTTACTAAGAGATTTTAAATTCCTTTTTTACATATAAAATGCAGAAGTCCCAGGAGTGAGACTGGGAGGTGTATTTGTAACTCCACATGAAGAGGGATGTGCTTTGTGTTCGCCAGCCTTCATCTCTGAAGTCTTTTATATATTCACCCCCTCGTGTGGGTCAGACCTAGTGCATGGCCCTAGAAATCCAAAGACACCTGAGACATTGTGTGCTAGGCTGTAAGCACCTTGTGATCCAGAATTTTGCTGGTTTATTCACCAGTGCATCCCCATGTGACGCAAAATAGCCGCTCAAAGGGTAACGTTTTTTAAAATAGATTAATTGAAACTTCCATTCCAAGTCTGTCTGTAGTGATCAGCAGAGCATAGTCTTTGCCTCTAAGCAGGGCTTGGCTCCTTGGAGATGTGGTGTAATCAGATAATTACAAGACAGAAGTGCTGTAATAGAGTGGGAGCCAAGTGCTCCAGGAGTCCAGGGAAAGAGTGCCAATCTTGCCCAGGTCATTTGGGTCTCCCAGAGCCCCTAGCGTTTGAAATGAGAACTGATGGGTAGGTGTTGACAGAAGAAAAAGGACATCTAGGCAGAGCGTTGCCAGGTTGAGGGTGTCAAGCGTGTGTCACTGACTGGAGGCCAACCATGCTGGCCCTGGATGCCGGCTCGGGATCAGCCATGAGGCCCCCAGGGGCTGCTTCTCTGAGCTCCTCTCCTGCTCTCCCAGGTGACTCCACCCCCCTGCTTCCACTCTGCCAGATCCCCTTCGGGTTCACACTGGAATGCCACCCCCGTACGAGGCTGTCCTTCATACCAGTGTCAAAGGGCAGCCTCCCTGCCCACACTTATGCCCATAGTGTTCATGGTCTTCCTGCAGAGTGGACCTTTATCTATTTGTCCGTCAGAACGTAGACTCCAAGGGCGCCTGGGTGGCTCAGTTGTTAAGCGACTTCAGCTCAGGTCATGATCCCAGCATTCTGGGATCGAGCCCCACATCGGGCTCCCTACTCCGCAGGAAGCCTGCTTTTCCCTCTCCCATTCCCCCTGCTTGTGTTCCCTCTCTCGCTGTGTCTCTCTCTATCAAATAAATAAATAAAATCTTAAAAAAAAAAAAAAAAAAAAACGTAGACTCCAGGGAGTAGGCCCTCATTTTGTTCACTGATCCTTCGTTGGGAATAGAGCCTGGTCGAAGTGGCAGGCTCTCTCAGGAGGTGTTTGTTGAAGGGAGCGAGGGAGGGAGAGGGAGAGTGTTTCAGCGCAGATATGTCTCACTTACCAGTCTCCGTGGGAGCAGAACTTCACCCAGAGCAGTGATGGTGGGATGAGATGGTCTCAGGCACTGTCATTAGCGGGTCTCTGTACATCATTATCCTGGCCCCATTTGGGGAAGTGAGTGGCAAATATGTACAAATGAGGGCCCAGGGGCTGGGTGACAGAAGAACCAAGTAAGTGATACTTGGTTCTGGTGTGGAACACTCACGTTGAGCCTGTTTGCACATCTAATGGAAATCTAAAAATACACTTCCTCCGGTGCCCCACCAGACATGCAGCTGGCCAAAGGTAGCAGGAAAAGCTACTTCCTCGTATGTGTCCAGTCTAAGATTGCTTGATTAACAGGTTCCTATCATTATCATTAAGAAATGGTATGCTCGGGTTTAATCCTAGCCCATCCTGCCCCTTGCTGGGTCATTCCCAGCTCTCCAGGAAGCACAGGGAAGGAGGCATCCTGCGCAGCTGCAGCTGCTCGTCCACGCCCTCCAAACCCTGACGCTGGGCTCTCCATGGCCTTGCTGCTCTCTCATCTGCTCTCACACAAAATGCCCATTGTAACCTCGGGGCTTGTCTCATAGCCTCGTGCCCTTGGGTTTTCCAGTAAACAATGTCCTGTTCTTGCTAGCAAACACCATGCTGGCAAGCAGTGAGAACACAGTGGAAAGAGCAAGTGGATTTGGAATGAAGCAGAGTCCATAGCTTCGTGGCCTTAAACAAGTTAATTTGCCTCTCTGAGTCTTCCTTTTCTCGTTTACTTTTTAAAAAAAAAAATGGAGGGGTGCCTGGGTGACTCAGTCGTTAAACGTCCGCTCAGGTCATGATCTCAGGGTCGTGAGAGTGAGCCTGGTTGGGATTCTCTCTTTCCCTCTCCCTCTGCGCCCCCCCACCCCTGTCAAAAAATAAAAATAAATTTAAAAAAAAAAGAATGGAGATAATGGTCCAGTACTTCCTTGTCGAGTTGGTGTGAAGATGAAATGAGGATTGTGGGGGCACCTGGGTGGCTCAGTCGTTAAGCGTCTGCCTTCGGCTCAGGTCATGATCCCAGGGTCCTGGGATTGAGCCCCGCATCGGGCTCTCTGCTCCGCGGAAAGCCTGCTTCTCCCTCTCCCACTCCCACTGCTTGTGTTCCCTCTCTCGCTGTATCTCTCTCTGTCAAATAAATTAAAAAAAAATCTTTAAAAAAAAAAAAAAGATGCTCCCCTTCCTGGGGTGCCTGGGTGGCTCAGATGGTTAAGCGTCTGCCTTTGGCTCGGGTCATGATCCCAGGGTCCAGATATCGAGCCGCACATCAGGCTCCTGGCTCGGCAGGGAGTCTGCTTCTCTGTCTCCCTCTGCCTCTCCCACTGTTCATGCTCTCTCTCTCTCTCTGTATCTCTGTGTCTCAAATGAATAAATAAAATCTTTAAAAAAAAAAAGTTGCTCCCCGTCCTGGGAGCAACTTCAACCATTGGTGAAGCGTCTGACTCTTTTTTCCGGCTCAGGTCATGATCTCAGGGTCATGAGATCAAGCCCCATGTTGGGCTGGCTCAGGGCCCAGCACAGAGTTTGCTTAGGATTCTCTCTCTCTCCCTCTCTCTCTGCCCCCCTCCCAAAGTGCATGTTCTCTCTTCTTTCTCTCAAATCTTTTTTTTTTAAGATTTTATTTATTTATTTGAGAGAGAGTATGAGACGGGAGGATTGAAGGGAGAAACAGACTCCCCGCTGAGCAGGGTGCCCGATGCAGGACTCGATTCTGGGTCTCCAGGATCGTGACCCAAGCCGAAGGCATTCGGTTAACCAACTGAGCCACCCGGTGCTCCTAAATCTTTTTTAAAAAGAGAAAAAATAAAATTTGGGGGAGTTGGATGGGGGTGGGCCAAATGGGTGATGGCCATTAAGAAGGGCACTTGTTATGATGAGGCACTGGATATTATATGTAAGTGATGAATCACTAAATTCTGCTCCTGAAACCAGTACTACACTATATGTTAAACTAACTTGAATTTAAATAAAAACTTGGGATAAAATATTTTTTTTAATGATGCTCCCCTACATATAGAAAACATTTCAGTGGGCAGCTCATCTAAAGAGCCAAAACTAAAAATCTGTATGCTTTTCAAAATAAAGTCCCTTTCAGAAGCCATATTAGAAAAGTGGTTCTCTTATTCCTAACAAGAAAAGATAGGCCCATTGCCATTTTCCCCAGTCACAGGCCGGCCTTACCCCTGCCAGGCTCAGTGTTGGCACAGCTTGGTTCAGGAAGTAGGTCATAGCCTTATTGGTGGAGGGCTATGAAGGAAGTCTGGCCAAGAATCAAATCCAGACTCTAGGGCTTGTTCCCCTAGAAGTTATTTATTTGGCCCGAGTTTCAGTGAGGAGATTGCTGTAAGGTCCTACAGTCTATAGTCTCCACCATCAGGAGCCATTCCCTGCCTGTGCAAACAGCATGATCTTTTGAAAATGTAAATCAGAGCATTGCATTTCCCACCCACGCCCTGGCTTTCCAGACTCTTCCTTCCAGCCTCAGTGCCTGCAGCAGGAAGCATCAGGAAGCAGGATTCACTGGCCACTCCAAGCCTTGCCCCTTGAGCTCCAGCCAAACCAACTTCCTCTGTGCTCCTCCAGTGAGACAGGTCTTCTGCTTCAAAGCCCTTACACACCTCCTTCTCTCTGCCTGGAACACTCTTCCCCCCATACCTGGCTAACAGTGCACACCCTTCAGGGCTCTGCTTCCATGTCACAGCCTCAAAAAGGCTTTCTTGGTCTCCAAACTAATATAACTGCTATTTTGCCCTTACAGCACCTAGGGCTATTCCTCTGAAATGTTCTATCACTGTTGCAGCTGTGTGTCCTGTTTGTTTCATATTTCTCTTCTTCACTAAAACATACACTTCAAGGACGTATTGCAGGGAGAAGGGTGCCTGCATGGCTCAGTCAGTTGAGCGTCTGCCTCTTGGTTTTGGCTCAGGTCATGATCTCAGGTCATGGGATCAACCCTGCATTGGGCTCTACACTCAGCACAGATTCTGCTTGTCCCTCTCCCTCTGCTCCTCCCCCACCACCTACTCGCATGATCTCTCCCTCCCTCCCTTCCTCTCTCTCTCTCTCTCAAACAAATAAAATCTTAAAAAAAAAAAAAAAAAAGGTAGTGGGGCGCATGGCTAGCTCATTTGGTAAAGCACGTGACTCTTGATCTCAGGGTCGTGAGTTCGAGCCCTACATTGGGCATAGAGCTTACTTAAAAAGAAAAAGAAGGTAGAAACTCAGTCTAACTTGCTTATTGCTATCCCCAGCATCTCATACAGCATATGACAAGCAATAGGACAATATCAAGAGTGAATAAGGACATCTGGGTGGCTCAGTCAGTTGAGTGTCCCAACTCTTTTGACTCAGGTCATAATCTCAGGGTTGTAAGATCAAGCCCCATGTAATGCTCCATGCTGAGTGCGGAGTCTGCTTGGGATTCTTTCTCTCCCTCTCCTCCTCCCCCACTCATGTATGGGTGTGCTTGCTCGCTCACTCGCTCTTAAATAAGGAAGCTAGTCTAAAATTAAACTTATGTTCACACCTCTGCTTCCCACCCTCACTCAGATCTGCTTCTCCTGCATCACTTGATCCAAGTTCATGTTTCCACCAGCCCAGCGGTGTCATAAGTCAGAACCCCAGAATCACTGCAGGCTTCTCTCACCCTCATCTCTTCCATAGACTGTTCCAGTTGCTGTTCAGCCATCTTCACACCTCTGGTCTAGCTTCTTCCATTCATCAAAGCTTTTGGAAAAACAAGCCCCCGGACAGATTGCTGCCCCGTCTAGGTCTCTTCCGTGATTTTCCAGTATCTAGAGCAGTTAGATACACAGCGTTGTGATTGCTCACTGCATCAGAAGAATTGTGTAGAGCAGAACACCCCCCAGTTTATGTTTATTTATTTATAAAGTATGTGTGATACTGTTGTAACATACATTGCAAAACATGCTTAGATATTAGAAAATTTAAGAGGGTGGGGTAAAATTATACTTTAATTTTATTTAATGATGTGCAATTCTTTTGTGCTCATTAAAATATTAACATTATCATTTCATTGTTGAACTGTTTGGAGATCTGGTTCTGCATTTTAGATACTTGGCTCTGATGGCCGTTGGAGTTGGGGAAGGCACCACCCAGAGAGATCTCAATCCTGATGGGAGGAATACTGTATTGGTTGCCTGGGTGTTCTCATCACTCGTGATACTTGCTTTATTCAGTCTCATGAAGATGCCAACTCCTCAAAGAACTCTTGTCTGACTGAGCTCCTCCCCCTCTTCTTTGCTGTCTTTATGTGTACACAAGCCCACATGTGTGTGCACTATTATACTTAACTCCACTGTGTTCCGTGTGGGTTGCTCACTTATCTCACTTCTTCAAGAGACTGTGTGCACCCTTACCCTGGGAAAAACAGAAGTTCTTGGATTTCCTTAAAGGAAGGAAAAGCCCTGATTCTGCTGAGTTTTAAGTTTGCCCAGTTTTATTAATTCTCAAGGGTTCCAGCATCAGTCTCGTGGTCTTTTTTCCTGTCTTAAAATCTCTTGCTGGACTAAGTTGGTGTCCATGTGTCATTTGGACCTGGAGGTGGGGAAGAAACGGTGACCTTGACAACTGAGAGACATGCATGGTCTGAATGCACATGGCCCTGTGGCTCCTGGAGTTTGCTAAGCATTTCTGAAGTGTCAGGTACCCGGGCCTCATCTTTTGATTTAAGGGGTTTGGGAACTAACAGCCCCACCATTTTTGGAGTGCCTGAGATGGCAAAGCAGAGCACTTGAATTTCAGAGATTGTTTGAATCGGCCACAGCCTCATGCCCCATATCTAGGTCAGCAACTTCTCTACCCTGAAGAGTGGATCTAGAAGTTTCACTGGAGGAATCATTTAAAAATAAGTGAGCAGTTTCTGCTATGTTCCACTGCCTAGACAAGACTGGAAGTCCAGGTAAGATGCAGGGTGCACAGAGAGCCAGGCAACTTCGTAGTAGGCCTGGAGGGGTGGTGAGCAAGGAGGACAAAGCCTGGTGACTTGGGGGACTCTTGGCCTCATCAGATTTTCTTGGGTTCTTTACCAGCAGCAGGAAGCTCAGCTGTGCATAGAAGAGGTGATGACTGGGGCATGTGTTCGCTGGTCTTTGAGGAAGCTGTTTAATGAAGAACTCTCAGCTCTCTGACAGGGTCATCTGAAGCCAGGCTTAATCTCTGCCTTGCCCATAAAACAGTATTTAAGCAGCAGAAAGTGGGTGAAGGGAAGCTATGGAGTGTGTTCTTTATATTGCAAAGCTGAGACCTCAGTGAATAGTCCGAACACCTTGATGCATCTTGAGACTAAAGGGGCAGCATAAAAGTTAACCAGAAATCTCTCTTTTGCCATGAAGAACCCAGACCCACAGCAGTCCTTAATGACTGCATCCCTGTGCTGATTGGATCTGATAGCTGGGATATGCTTGTGCTGGGTGTTTTGAAGTTGCATGCAGAGTGTACTCTGTCTTCCAAAATGGTCCTTAGGACCTTCTCATTAACCTCACTTTGAAGAATGTAATTATCTTTGTGTTTGAAATGTATCAAGAGGGACGCCTGGGTGGCTCAGTTGGTTAAACGACTGCCTTCGGCTCAGGTCATGATCCTGGAGTCCCGGGATCGAGCCCCACATCAGGCTCCCTGCTCAGCGGGAAGCCTGCTTCTCCCTCTGCTTGTGCTCTCTCTCTCTGACAAATAAGTAAATAAAATCTTTAAAAAAAAATTAAAAAAAAAAAAAAAGAAATGTATCAACGTTTCTTCTGCCTAGTGTTGTTTAAGCATCTGTTGAGTCTAAGAACAAAGCCTAGCTATGCTTGAGAGAAATTCACACTGTTTACAAGAGAAGGGTACATTTTATTTATTTATTTTTTTAAAGATTTTTATTTATTTATTTATTTATTTATTTATTTATTTATTTGAGACAGAGAATGAGAGAGAGAGCGCACATGAGAGGGGGGAGGGTCAGAGGCAGAAGCAGACTCCCCGCCGAGCAGGGAGCCCGACGCGGGACTCGATCCAGGGACTCCAGGATCATGACCTGAGCCGAAGGCAGTCGCTTAACCAACTGAGCCACCCAGGCGCCCGAAGGGTACATTTTAAAGAAACAACACAGAAAGCTCCAAATGTTAAATTTACCCAGGTTGCTATTCTCCTGCGATATTTTAATTGTGGGTTTCAGTGTCTAGCTAGTTAATCTGTTCAAAAGACATTTCCGTTTTATTCTCTGGGACTCCTCGGCCCTTCATTGAGAAACACCGTGGCTGAAAATCCACCCCTGGATTTGCCAGAGAACTGCTGTGATTCTGGAAGTGAGTGGTGGCGTCCTCTGACCTCTTGCTCACAACTGACTCCATTTGGCCAGGCTATCTTGCTGGTACAGACTGTGTCTCACTTAGAAAATGGGTTCTTTCTTATGAAGAAGGTCCCATGAATTAATAACTGCATCACCAGGAATGCTAAAAAAGCGGTCTAATGCCATGCATTGTTGTCAAGCTGTTCTTCCTGGTGGGTGGCTAGGTTAGTATTGTTTGAAAGGTTAGGATCCAGATATCAGCTCGTCTATTCTCCAGCTGTTGTTTATCCTCCCTTTTCCCAGAATAGTCAGGCACAGTCTTTTAAAAACAGGTTTGCGGCTGCTTTACATTTTGGTATGTAATAATTAAGTCACTACTGATTTAGCCTCTGTTCACTGGCAAGGAATGTAGGTATGGGACCAAAAAACATCGCATCCCTTGGAAGCAGTGGTGTGTAATATCGAATTTCTAATCGGCTCATCTCTACCCCTACCCACCTCATTCCACTGATTGAAGCCTGTTTACAACATCCACCAAAGGGTTGTTCAGGTTCTCAGCTCCCCAAGCAGTCTGCTTCATTTCTCTATCTTTTTAAATGTTACTTATTTTTTAATTAGGTAGTACATTTATATAGTATAAGATTCAAAAGATGAAAAAAGCCTGCAGTAAGAAGTCTCACCCCTGTCTTCCAGCCACTGGGACAGTCAGCACTACCAATTTCTTAGGTAACCTTTCAGGTTGACTTTATAGGTCACTGTATTCTCCCCACCCCCGCCCCCGCCCCCACTACCACCACCTTTGTTCTGTAGAAATGATAGCATCTATACTGTACATACTATTCTGTGCCTTATTGAGTCATCTCAGCAGAATATGTTAGAGAAAGTTCAATAATAAGTGGCAACTACACCAATGGGAGTGTTTCTAGAATTGACATCAGGACATAATCTAGTATGTCTCCTGGTGACCCCTAACCTGGCCACTCCCAAATGCTAAACATTGATACCCAGGCTCACTGCCAGACATCGCCAGTGGTGTCCCACGGATGGACAAGCCAGACCTTTTCTTTTTTTAAAGATTTTATTTATTTGTTAGAGAGAAAGCACAAGCAGTGGGAGTGGCAGGCAGAGGGAGAAGCAGGCTCCCCGCCGAGCAGGGAGCCCGATGCGGGACTCAATCCCAGGACCCTGGGATCATGACCTGAGCCGAAGGCAGACGCTTAACTGACTGAGCCACCCAGGCATCCCAAGCCAGACCTTTTCCACTGTTGCCAAGCTCCATCTATATCTTGGGTTGCACGAACCAGAAACCAAGAAATCATCCTTGACACCTTCTTGAGTTTCTCTCTAATCAGTGAACTTTCCTTCCTGCCCTCACCTACCTCCCTGGTCTGGGCCTTCTCAGTCTCTGTACTGGGTGACTTTACCAGTTTCCTGACTGTCTTTGGCATGTCCATTCTTTCTTCCTTCCAGGCTGTTGTCCACACACAGTGATCTTTTAAACCACATACCTAATCATGATGTTTCCATGCTTAACACCTCTGGACGCCTTCCTGCCACTCTTAAGACAAAGGCCAGACTGATGGTCAGTCACATCCACATGGCCTGATCCCTGCAGGCTTCACCAGGCCTGTTTTCACTCTCTGCAGTCCAGCATAGGAACCAGCTTCATCTTGCCCAGCTTCATCTGCCAGAGTATTCTCTTTCTTTTCCTCTGTCTGGAATGCTGTTCTCCTTTCACTATCTTTGACTCATCTTTCAGAACTCAGGCTCCAATTCTCAAGCCTTCACTGTTCCCCTCCCGAGACTAGATCAGGTTCCCAGTTAAAGCTGACAACACCCAACTTTTCCTTCATTGTACTTATTAAGGTTGTAATTTCCACGTAATGGAAATTTAACTGGGTTAATGTTTCTTTAAATTTTTTTTTTTTAAAGATTTTATTTATTTATTTGACAGAGGCACAGCAAGAGAGGGAAACAAGTAGGGGGAGTGGGAGAGGGAGAAGCAGGCCTCCTGCCGAGCAGGGAAGTGCCACCTGTGCCACCCAGGCGCCCCTCTTTAAATTCTTTTTATAGGTGTGAAATAGTTCCTGACACATACAAATTTTGGAAAGTAGGAAAGCTTCTAGAATAAAAAGTAATTTTTTTAAATTCATGTTTATAGGGGCGCCTGGGTGGCTCAGTTGGTTAAGCGACTGCCTTCGGCTCAGGTCATGACCCCGGAGTCCCGGGATCGAGTCCCGCATCGGGCTCCCGGCTCAGCGGGTAGTCTGCTTCTCCCTCTGACCCTCCCCCCTCTCATGCTCTCTCTCTCTCATTCTCTCTCTCAAATAAATAAATCTTTAAAAAAAAAATTCATGTTTATAGGGGCACCTGGGTGGCACAGTTGGTTGAGTGTCCGACCCTTGGTTTCAGCTCAGGTCCTGATCTCAGGGTCATGAGATCAAGCCCCATGTCAGGCTTGGCACAGAGTCTGCTTGAGTTTCTCTCTCCCTCTCCCTGTGCTCCTCCTGCTCATGTACTCTCTCTCTCTCTGTCTCTCTCAAATATATAAGTAAATAAATCTTTTTTGAAAATTATGTTTATATATGGGGTTAAGCTGTGGAGGTTGATATCTGTGTTTATGAGTAAGGGATGACTTAGGGGGTTGTCTCTCATAAGGACCCCTAGTAATCCTAATCTAGACCATTCTTGAGTTCAACAGATGTAATCTATGCCTGACCAACAATGGAACACTGGGCTTGGGGATTACAGAAATTAACGAGATCCAAACCCTTGGGTTTTAAAAACCCAAGATCAGGGGCGCCTGGGTAGCTCACTCGGTTAAGCGTCTGTCTTTGGCTTGGATCTCAGAGATCTCAGGGTCCTAGGATCGAGCCCCACATCGGCTCTCTGCTCAGTAGGGAGTTTGCTTCTCCCTCTCTCTCTCCCTCTGTGCTCATTCTCTCTTTCTCTCAAATGGATAAATAAAATCTTTAAAAAAGAAAAAAGAAAAACTCAAGATCACATAAGTCTGTCTTTTGTGTTTTGTGGGTTTTTTTCAGGTGGCTCCTTTTTAGAAGGCCTTTTACCAATTGGGTGATGGGGGCAACACTTTTTTTTCTGCTCTAAGGAGAAGAAAGTTTCCCCATGCTTGCTTCTCATGATTCTTTTCTCTTGAGAGATGTCTTTAGAAATACCCCTGCTAAAAGGGAGAGCCATCATCAGAAAAAACTCAAGCCACATGAAGCTTGTTTTGCATTTCCTGTTTTTGAACAGAAACTTTTTTTTTTTTTAAGATTTTATTTATTTATTTGTATGGTGTCTCCTCACCAGGAACTGTCTTTGTGTGTCTCCTCTATCCCCAGGAAACCTGTAGGAAGTGTCAGGGACTCTGGAAAGAGCACAATGGCCTCACTTGTGAAGAGCTGGCTGAGAAAGATGACATCAAGTACCGAACCTCCATGTGAGTAACCTCATTTCAGGGGCTTGCGACTGGTTCTTAGCTCCCCCGTTAGCCGGCCCTTTGGCCAGGGAGGGCAGTGAGTGTTGTGGGAAGGACAAGCGCTCGGGCCACCCCAGTCGAGAGTAACCTCAGGAAGTGACCCTAACCCCCTCTGTTGGCTGGTCTCTTCAGCCTCGTGGAGCTGGTCCTGGAGTGCGAATTCAGTACATATTAGTCCTCTTCTCCTCGTGATCTGAACGAATAAGCAGATCACACATTTTAACTAGATTAGATTGCACGAATATTGCTTATACCCATGCTTCCTATAGGATACCGGTGGCCTGAGACATTAAGCAGCATTATAGCCTCCAGAATGCAGAATAATGCAGTCAGTAATAATAAGCACCATTACTGTTTAGCATTCCCTGTGTGGCTGAGCACTTTACAAATATTAACTCATTAAATACGTTGGCTTAAATAATACAGAAGCCCATTTCTTTCTCCTGTAATAGCCCAGCCTTACCAGGCAGATCTTTCCCATGAGGTCATTCAGAGACCAGGTTCTTTTATCACATTGCTTCACCATTCCCTAAGGTGGTGTTCTCATCTACATTATGGTGACTGGGTTGTAGCCACATTTACACTCCAGCCCATAGAAAAGGAGAAAGAGAAAAGCTGCCAGCCAGGCAGCTTTTTAAGTTGTAAGGTGTGTGTGTGTTTGTGTCTGTGTCTGTCTTCTACCCTGTTGGTCTAGACTGAGTGTGGCCACAACCTAGCTTCAAGGCAGACACCATATGTAATCTCTAGCCGGGTGATTTTATGTCCAGCTTAAATTCAAAGGGTGAGGAGTACGTTTCATTACTAAGAGAATGAAATGGGAAATGACTATTAGGGGCAGTTAACAGTCTTCCAGTGTCCACCACAAGTAGGTAATATTATCCTCATTTTACAAAACGATACAACAGGCAGAGCCCAAGAAACTTGCACGTGATCCTGCAGGTAGTAAGTGGCATAGCAGGATTTTAAATCTAAGCAAATGGTTTCCTAACTGTTCTTTACCACAAATTTGGTAGGCAGACTAATGACCCCCAAAGATGTCCCTGCCCTAATCTCTGGAACCTGGGAGCCTGTTACCTTATTAAGGCCAAAGGGACTTGAAGTGATGTGATTGAGGTTATGGACCTTGAGGTGGGGAGATGATCCTGGTTTATCCAGGTGAGCCCAGTCTATAATCACATGACTCCTTAAAAGCAGAGAGCCTTTCTCTGGTCAGATAGAGGTGTAGTGATGGACAGACCCTGCTGCTGGCTTTGGAGTTGGAGGAAGAAGGCCTTGAGCCAAGGAATGTGGCCATTTCTAGAAACAGGGGGCAACCTTCAGTTGGCAGCCAGTAAGAAAACAGGGATCTCAGTCCCACAGCCCCAAAGAATTCTGCTGACAGCCCACAAGAGTAGCAAATAGATTCTCTCCCAGAGTAGGTGACATAGCTCAGTGACAGCTTGATTTTTGTCTGATCTGTAAAAGAATGCATTTGTATTACGTTAAGCTAATAAAATTGTGGTCTGTTACAGCAGCAGTAGAAAACTAACGCAAATATGGGGGCCAGAAGTGGGGTGCTCCTGTAACAAATACCTAGAAATGTGGAAGTACGTTTGGAATTGGGCAATGGGTAGAGGCTGAAGCAATTTTGAAAAGCATGGTAGAAAAAAGCCTAGATTGCTATGAACTAGTAGAAATAGGGATTTTAGAAACCTCCCCCTTGAGGACTCAGAAGCAGGTGAGGAGCATTATGGGCAAAGCCAAAATTACCTTGGAGAATACCTGAATCCCCACAAACGGACTGCTCATGGAGCTGTGGCTGTAAAGGTCTGCTGATGAGGACTCAGAAGTAAGCACAGAGCGTGTTCTCGTTTCAGTGGCAGGAAGCTTAGCTGGTTCATCTGCAGTCGTGCAGAAAGCAGAAGGTGTAGATGATGGGTCTGGACATGTAGCTGAGGAAACTTGTGGGCTGAGCGGTGGCGAGAGGAAAGTGAGCGGGAGGAGAGATTGAGGGGCAGGAACAGGATTTGGTTGTTTCTGAAACTCCCATCCTGCCCAGGTGACAGAAGACCCCAAAATTAAGACGTTAGCTGTCAGGAAAAGCATGCTCCTAGAGAGAAGATCAGGATGTGTTCCAGATGTCAAAGTCTTCAGTCACGTAAAGGCTCTCAGGAGGTCAAGGGGGAACCCTTCAGATCCCTTCAGTCAGACCAAGAGAGCCTCTAGGAAGCTCAGGCATCACCCCTCAGCCATCTCAGCAGAAACCCGAAGTAGAGATGGGCTTGTCTAGGAGCCAGCTGTGGATGAGAATGCTCATATCAGCAGAAACCCTGTCAGCTTGGACTGAAAGACGCAGTGTGTGGAAGGAACAAGTCCACCAGATGCCCAGAGTTCTAGAGGAAGCGGGCTGACTAAAATCTACTCTGCTGCAAACACACTACCTTTCTTGAGAAAAGAGAGGCTTACTCAGTAGTGCCATGACCACAGAGGGTTCTCAGATCTGAAATATAAGGGAGTTTGCCCAGCTGGATTTCTAAATTGATTGTAAGTGATGACTCCTTTTTTTCCTTCCATTTTCTCCCTTTTTGGAAAGGAAGTTGTCCCAGAATGGGTCATATCCAGAGTCTTCACCTGTACTTGATTTAGATGGTGAGATTTGGGACTCCGAGTAACACCATGGTATTTGAGACCTTTGGGGTCCTGGGTTGAGGTGACTGTAGGGGTGTAGGGTGGATATGAATCTGGAGGCCGGAGGGCAGACTGTGGTGGGCAGAGGTCCTAATCCCCAGAACCTGTGAATATCTTTACCTGACATGGCGAAGGGACCTTGTAGATGTGATTAAGTTTATGGCAACAGTCGGATGCCATACGTAGTAATCACACATGCCACTCCAACTAGAAAAGTCTAGCGTTGCTTCCTCAAATCTAGGCTTACCCCTATCAGCCAGCCTTTATAATTTAGAGTAGCTACCAGCTGCCCAGTGGCATGGCCTTAAAGTGATGGACATGTCCAAAATTACTCTTTCTTCAAAGTAGTCATCTCGTCAGGCAGTATACTTAGTCTAGCACTTGAGCTATTGCCAAGAACACTCTAAATTTCTCATCTGGAATTGTCTTTCAGCCAGTTTATGAACCATCTCCCAAAAAAATTTGCTCTTGTTACTGTAGACAAGTTACGTCTGGTTTGGATTGGGAGAAGCGGAGGTTTTCTGTTGTTGCCGCCTGAGCCTTTGTTCTGCCCCTAAGAATGATGTCTTACTGATAAAGTCAGTACAGATTGATTGAGTAATGACTATGGATAGCTGTAGTTAAGAACTTTGAACAAATTTTTTAGTCATTCTGTGCCTCAGTTTCTTCATCTGTTAAGTACAGAGCATATTTGTATCTATGTATTATGGAGATGAAATTACCAACATACTTAAAAGTGGTGAGAACAGGGGGCACCTGTTCGTTAAGCGTCTGCCTTCGGCTCAGGTCATGATCCCGGGGTCCTGGGATCGAGCCCCACATCGGGCTCCCTGCTTGGCGGGAAGCCTGCTTCTCCCTCTCCCACTCCCCCTGCTTGTGTTCTCTCTCTCGCTGTGTCTCTTTGTGTCAAATAAATAAATAAAATCTTAAAAAAAAAAAAGTGAGAACAAATACTCTTGGAGCTGTAGGACCTAGGTTGGTTATGTAGGGGAAGGCAGTGAACCTTCCTGTTTGAACACAAGGTCAGGAGACACAGCTGCAGCCCAGGCTTCTCTTCCTGTCTTGCCCAGAAACACATCCTGTAGGGCTGTTTGTTTCCTGCCTAGTTTAGAATCTAGTTCCCAAATCACTCTTCTCCCAAAAGAATCAACTGATTTCTCATCCCGTTTTGCACTTTCATGTTACTGGATAGGTGGTCACCACAGTCTATAAAAGCAGTCTTTTTTTGGTACAGAGTTATTCTGGCCCTACCTAGTATTAGTCTTATGAGCGCAGAAATGAGGACTTGAGTGGATATTCATGCAGCGTTGAACAGCTATATGAACTTTAGAGCAATGTTCAGTGGTGGGCACTCTTTGTGTATTCCTCCATTCATCTAGGAGTGCCTTTTCTCCCATCCCATATCCATTATTACTTTGGTGTCTGACAGCTTGGTGGAACAGAGCAAGCAAATAAATGCACCCTCTTCCCAAGCCTTCAGGAAAGGACTCCGTAACCCTGGATCTTTTTTTTTTTTTTTTTTTTAAGTAGGTGCAGGGCTCAAACTCATGACCATGAAATCAAGACCTGAGCCAAGAGTAAGAATTGGACACTTCACTGACTGAGCCACCCAAGCGCCCCAACCTTGATTCTTTTCATCCACTTCTCTCCCTCACTATAGCCATCGCAGCTACCCAGGGAAAAAGTCAGCCAGCCCCAGGCCCCCAGAGCATGACAGCTTAAAGCCACAGATCAGTCTTTTTTTTTTTTTTTTTTTTTAAAGATTTTATTTACTTATTTGACAGAGCGATAGAGACAGAGCACAAGTAGGCATAGTGGCAGGCAGAGGGAGAGAGAGAAGCAGGCTCTCTGCTGAGCAGGGAGCCGGACGTGGGGTTCAATCCCAGGACCCCAGGATCATGACCTGAGCCGAAGGCAGCCGCTTAACCAACTGAGCCACCCAGGCGCCCCCACACATCAGTCTTGAAGGTGCTCTTACACGGAAAGTTTGTGCTGTAGAAAATTGCAAGTTGTGTCTTGGCCACAGGTTTTCATCTTGGAAACTTTTGCATCAGAACCTTGTAAGTCTTAACAGGGAGCATTGAGAAGGGTCTTCACAGTTGCTGAGTAACTGAAATCATGAACATGTGTGCTATATTATTAAGTTGACAATAACAAATTCACTTTATTTAAACTTTGTCTCCTTGACGATGTTTCCTATTCAGCAAAACTTAGAACTCATTTATTCTTCTGTAACTTGAACTGGGTTTAAATTCTTTTCAAGTCAGAGCCTTCCTGCATTTTGGACCATTCAAAAATTAGACCTAAATGAATACCAGCCAATTTCCTAGTTCATTTTTCTATTTTTAAGTACATAATCTAGCTTCTAAGGAGCAAACTATGACAGTCTTCTAAATATCAGTAATTAAAAACACTTGCGTGACCCTAGACTCACCTGGCTTCCCTTACTTAGAAACCCTGGGAGCTGTGGGAGGAAGAAGGCTGTTTCTCAGTGTGAGGAGAGAGCCTGCAGGTCAGAACTCATCCCCAGGGGTGCCTGGGTGGCTCGGTCATTAAGCGTCTGCCTTCGGCTCAGGTCATGATCCAGGGGTCTTGGGATCGAGCCCCGCATCGGGCTCCCTGCTCCGCGGGAAGCCTGCTTCTCCCTCTCCCACTCCCCCTGCTTGCGTTCCCTCTCTCGCTGTGTCTCTCTCTCTCAAATAAATAAATAAAATCTAAAAAAAAAACAAAACCAAAACAACTCATCCCCAGACTGTTGAGTCTTTACAGGGAAGCACATCCCTGGCCACCACTCTGGGTTCCCACTTGGAAGGAAGAGAAATGCTCAGAGCACTGGGTTAAGTCCCAGTTTCAGGGCTTCTCCACCATTGGGGTCATTCCTGCTTTCCCTAGTCTCCATAGGCATGCTTTTTGACACCTTCGAGGAACTCAACTTAGTAGAGGAAGACGGACACACAAACAGTTATAGTCCAGGGTAGCGAGGGTAATTTTAGAGTTAGGAACAGGGCACTACAGAAGAAACTAATTCAGCAGTGCCAGCTCTTGGTAAAGAGCCAAGATGTGTCATTTTGGCTCTAGTCACCTGCCCCTCCATATCAGTTAAAGTGCTTCTGGAAACAGGTAGCTTTCCTGCAAACTTCCCATTAGCCAGGGCCAACTCCCCCCTCAAGGGCATGCCGATACCCTCAATAAAAGGGAGTGTGGGAATGTGGGATTTTGACATGGAGGTGAGCACTGCCAACAGGAAGAAGGTATAAACTGACTGTTGGATTGTCCCCAACTGTGTCTCCCCACCCCACACTAAGTATTTAAAATCCAAGGTAGGGGGGGCACATGGGTGGCTTAGTTAAGCTTCCAACTCTTGATTTCAGCTTGGGTCATGATCTCAAGGTCGTGAGATTGAACCCCGTGTCGGGCTCCACACTGGACGTGGAGCCTGCCTGGGATTCTCTCTCTCCCTCTCCCCACCCCTCCCTCTCCCCCCACCTCTTAAAAAAAAAAAAAAATGGATAAAATCCAAAGTGTGTTCATAACCAAGGTTTAGGCTTACTGGCTCTTCGTTAGCCAGCCTCGTATATATAAAACATGTTATTAAAGAACACCCTGAGTTTTTTCTCTCCATTTTAAGCCTACAGGGACTCCTATAACAAACAGAATAATCATTTTCTAAATGGTAGGTGTCACGCACTGTGCCGGGGTACTTTCTATCTTACCTGTAATAATCCTCAAAACATGGTGAAGAAATTGGGTTTTCCTAATTTAAAAATGAGGTAACTGAGTCTCCAAGCAGTTGAGTACCTTATTCAGGGTCCTACAACTAATGAACTAAATGAGTTCTCGACTCCAAAGCATAGGTTCTTTTCACTTTTCAGATGTCACCAAAAGGGCTGGGCAGTCACCTGTGGGAAGACGTACTTAGTGCCCAGAGTACTTTTCTCTCCTCGTCCTCTTCCCTGCTGTCTCCATTCATGTGTTCTGTTCTTAGTGAAGAAAAAATGACTGCAGCCCGCATTAGAAAATGCCACAAGTGTGGGACTGGCCTCATCAAATCCGAAGGCTGCAACCGCATGTCTTGCCGCTGTGGTGCCCAAATGTGCTACCTCTGTCGAGTATCTATCAGTGGATATGACCATTTCTGCCAGCATCCTCGCTCGCCGGGAGCCCCTTGCCAGGAGTGTTCAAGATGCTCTCTCTGGACCGACCCCACAGTAAGTGAATGCATGACTGCCTGTTGCTTTGTAGGGGAAAATACTGGTAAGGTAACTCAATGAAAGGGATTTTACATATACATAACACATTGTGACTTATGAAAATACAGGAAATTACATGGACCAGTAACCACAGGAAAAAAATGAGAAAGTAATCAGAAAGCTACTCCTCAGAAAAGCAGCATGCCCAAAAAGTTTATGGGCACATTATTTAGAATAAAACTTTTTTGCCATCTGAAATAAGTCCCAGAGCATAGACAAGGAAAGATAGTTTTACATATGTTTGTATAAAGCCAACATAATGCTCATACCAAAACATGACAGAGATAACCCCCAAAAAAGAAAAATACAGATCCTTCTAACTTAATATAGGTTTTAAATTCTCTAAATAAAATATCAGCAAATAGAAACTATGACCAAGTGATTGGAGCACCTGGGTGGCTCGGTTGAGTGTCTGACTCCTGATTTCAGCTCAGGTCATGATCTCAGGATCATGAGATTGAACCCCGAGTGGGGCTCCATGCTCAGCAGGGAGTCTACTTGGGATTCTCTCTTTCTCTCCCTCCGCGCCTCTCCCCCCTGCTCAATCTCTATCTCTCTCTAAAATAAATAAATAAAATCTAGGGGCTGGCACCTGGGTGGCTAGCTTCTAAGGAGCAAACTATGACATTAAGCGTCTGCCTTCAGCTCGGGTCATGATCCCAGCATCCTGGGATCGAGCCCCGCTTCTGGCTCCCTGCTCAGCGGGGAGACTTCTTCTCCTTCTCCAGCTCCCCCCGCTTGTGTTCTCTCTCTCGCTGTCTCTCTCGGTCAAGTAAATTTAAAAAGTCTTTTAATAAATAAATAATAAAGTAAAATCTAAAAAAAAGAAGAAAGAAAAGAAAAGCTATAACAGGGCACCTGGGTGGCTCGGTTGGGCGGCTGCCTTCGGCTCAGGTCATGATCCTGGAGTCCCGGGATCGAGTCCCACATCAGGCTCCCTGCTCAGCGGGGAGTCTGCTTCTCCCTCTGACCCTCCCCCCTCTCATGTGCTCTCTCTCATTCTCTCTCTCTCTCAAATAAATAAATAAAATCTTTAAAAAAAAAAAAAAAAGAAAGGCTATAACAAGTGAGATTGTTCCAGAAATGCAGGGATGGTTCAATATTAAGAGCTTTATCAGTATAACTCACCATATGATAACTTTAAATGGTAAAAGATGTAATAAAATCAAATATTCTTGATTTTTTTAAAACCCGTATTTCAGAACAGTCCTTATTAGCATGTTTTTAATAGTGAAAGACATAGAAGCATTACCAAAAAATCAAAGACTATCACCACTGTTTCGTTTTGGAACTGCTAGTCAGTTCAGTTAGCTAAGAGAATAGAACATAATTGCCAATGTTAATTAGGTATCCACTGTGTTTCAGACACTGTTCTAAGCACTTTTATATGTAATGAAGAAAGGGAAATCTACCATTTTCAGCCTGAGAAAAGACAGAGTAATCAACTGGAAAGCTATTAGAAGCAGTAGAAAGATGTCTAGATACAAAATAAATATAGAGAATGTCATTCACATTATATAGCAATATAAATAATATATTTTAGAAATTAACAAGAAATATAAAAAACAATGTTGAAGGACATCAAGAGATGTGAACATACAGAGAAATAATGCTTTGTTCTTAAGTTTTAATATAAACTGTATTAATTCTTCTTAAAATAATTTTTAAGTTTGAAACTCTCTGTAAGGAAAGCAGTGCAGTATGTGCCAGGATTTGTTCTACCAAAAAGAATGAGCATAAGTGAAAACCCTGCTAACTTGGAGCAAACAAAAGGCCTGAGAAAGGGCACGAAAGCCCCCTGGAGGCCTGGTGACAGCTTTCCCCAAGGACAAGGAAGATGACCTGATCATGAAGAAGCCTCTTGTCCCTCAGAGGGAAGACTTGGTATTGCAGATACATCACTTCAATCTAAAATCTAGACCTTTGCTGCAATTCCCGTTGAAATTCAATAGGGCTTTTTTTTCCCTTGAAAAATTGCCTCTAATTTTGAAAATGAGACTAATTTTTACTAAGCTACACTAATCAAAACCATGTAGGCTAATAACTAGATCAGAGGGACAAAATGGAGACCAGAAATGAGAATTTAATGTCTGATAAAAATATCATTTTTTTTTTCAAGTTTTTATTTAAGTAATCTCTACACCCAACGTGGGTCTGAAATTCATGACCCCAAGATCAAGAGTTCTGTGCTCTTCTGACTGAGCCAGCCAGGTTCCTCTAAAGATACTTAAAATCACTTGGAGAAATGATAGATTCATCCGTTCTTTTATTTTTAACTATTCAGTGTTGCCAGGACTAGTCTAAGCAGAAAAGCGCTGTCATCATGGAGTTTGCACTCTGAAACAGGTCCTTTGTCTGGTTAGTGTTAGGGAGGAGCAATGAGAGGAGGCTGGCACAGGGGAGGGAAGGAGGCTGCCTTCTGATGGAGTGACCTGGGCGGGCTCTTTGGGAGGCAGCATTTGCAGAGAGGCCTGCCTGAGGAGGAGGAGCAAGGCAGGCCAGGAAACCAAACAAATGCAGCCTGTTCAGGGACCAGAAAGAAGGCTGGTGTGACTTGTAGGTAGTGAGCTAGGGGAGGCAAGTGAGAAAGGGCGGGCCCAGCCAGGCTGTGAGTTGGTGGTAACGGTGGGAGCTATTGCAGGGCTTACCTAGAGGGGTGACTTAGCCGAATTTAAGATTTCAGTTATCACACTGGCTGCCGTGTGGAGAGAGAAACCTTCAGTAGTTCTTTTGGGACACTGGGCTAACCTTTTGGAAATATTTCAAGAAAGCGAAAGAAAATTACTTGTATCATTCCCTAGGAAGGGAAAACCCTTCTAAGTGTTACATCAAGGCCAGACTAAAAATACTTAAATCCTGTTTGGCAAAGGACAGCATAAACAAAGATAAAGGTAAATGAAAAACTGGGGAAATTGTTGTTAACACATACATGATACAGATAAACATTAATATGTAAAGAGTAGTATGATTCATTAAGAAATGAATAAACATCCCTATATTAATAAGAATCAATTTGGCTGTGAATTACAGAAAGCCCCAAAATAGCAGTGGATTAGACAAGATAGAATTTTATTTTTCCTCACATGGTAAGTACAGCATTGAACAGCCCAGCCTGTTCAGATGTGTGAGCATCTCGCATTAGTTTAGTATGGAGCTATAAAAAGTGATGCTAGGGGCACCTGGCTGGCTCAGTCAGTAAGAACATGTTACTTGATCTCTGGGTTGTGAGTTCAAGCCCCACATAGAGTTGGGGGTAGAGTTTACCTTAAAAATTTTTTAAGTGATGCTATATATCTGTATTTTAAAACATGGTGGAAAAAAACATGGAGGGGTGCCTGGGTGGCTCAGTCGGTTAAGCAGTCGACTCTTGATTTTGTCTCAGGTCATGATCTCAGGTTCCTGGGATCGAGCCCCGCGTCGGGCTCCCTGATCGGTAGGAAGCCTGCTTCTCCCTCTCCCCCTCCCTCTGCTTGCATTCCCTCTCTTGCTGTGTCTCTCTCTGTCAAATAAATAAAATCTTTAAAAAAAATAAAAAATAAAACATGTTCCGTGCCAGCACTAAGCCAAAGCATAGGTCGTTAGTCATCAGACTTTACCCCTGGTTTCGAACATCTCCAATATGCCTAACGAGAGGAGGTGTTGGGTAACAGGCCGTCCCCTGGGTGAGAACCACAGCAAACCTCTCCTGGCCTAACGGTAATCCTGGGAGCTCCCAGTTTTGAAAAGCAGTGGGTCCTCAATGGAAACCAGGTGTGTGTGTGTCAGGAACCACCTCCTCACCGGGCAGAAAATTGAGCTGAGGGACCCAGGAATTGCGCTTATTCGGCAGTTCTGCCACCCGCTGAGAGTCTCAGCAAGCCTTCCTCCCTGCCTCCCAGCGCACCCCCAATCACGGAAGGAAAGGGTAGACTTTTTTTTTTTTTTTAAAGATTTTATTTATTTGACAGAGATACAGCGAGAGAGGGAACACAAGCAGGGGGAGTGGGAGAGGGAGAAGCAGGCTTCCCGCTGAGCAGGGAGCCCGATGCGGGGCTCGATCCCAGGACCCTGGGACCATGACCTGAGCCGAAGGCAGACGCCCAACGACTGAGCCACCCAGGCGCCCCGGAAAGGGTAGACTTTGTAAACAGACATGTCATCCTCTGTTGTTGGTTTGGTTCAGTGGACGGAGGTACAGCCTGCAGCAGCAAGTGCTCACCAAGGTAATGCACGCTGCCTTTTTGGACAAACCTTCCCCAGACCTGGCAGTTCTGTTGACTCACTTCCTCAGTGCTGTGCGGCCAACATACCCAGGCCTGAGCATCTCTAGGATTTACATGAGGAAATAGGATTCTTTTTCTTCAGCTGCATCTCCTACAAGGTTCTCCCCTCCCCCTGCCCCGCTCCCCTTCCCACGTTGCCTTCCAGAAACAAAGAGCTGAGTGGAGTTACACACCAGCAGGTGTTCAGCTGCTGGCCTCTCCTCGGTCGGCGCTGTTTTCTTTTCTCTTCCAGCTCATTCTTGTTCCTTCTCCTGCCACCTCCCTTTTCCCTACTACACATGGAATGGGTTAAAAGTTTTTTGTGTTCTGTTACCTTGTTTGGGTGCCGTAGCATGCCACATGCCCCCTTGTTTTCTTGCTGAATTGTCGTCTTCCACCCTGAGAAGCGTTCTGTGTTTGCTCAAAATAAAGTTCAAAAGGAAGGTCAGGCAAATACAAATCCCTCCGATTTCCTCAGGCAGCCACAGCCAGAGATTTGGTTCCAGTTGTCCCATTCCCATCAAATCTGGGATCAGCCCTGTTTCCTTGATTCTCACCAGGAGACTGATTGGATTCCAGGCCAGCATCTGTTGGGGCTTCTGAGAACACAAAGCCATTCAGAAGTTCAGGGAAACAAAGCATGCCCTGTCATCCAAGCCTATTCTCCGGCTTAATTAACCAGCAAGGCCAGGAAGAATCTCTTCGCCCCTTCGTGGTTTGGAAAGAAGTTGAGTTTTATCCCTTAATGACTAGAGATTGCCTGGGAACCCAAACAAAGTCCGTATGAGAACTAAAATGATGAATGTAACTTGCCTTCTCTGTTAATTATCAAAATGAAGCCAAAAACATTCAACCACAAGTCTTAAAAAACAAGATACCTTTTTAAAAGGAAGGAAAAAAAAGAAGCAAACCACAGTTTTCTGATTGGGGAGCAAATGCAAAGCCACATGTTGACACATAAGTGAGCAGACGTTATTTTGCAGGGGGGTGTAGGTATCCTGGTGCTTGACCAGTGATCCAAATCCACTGCAGCCGAATGAGTGGCAGGGGCTAGTAAGGCATAGCTCATCGTTAGACGCTGTGGTCAAAAGAGCAGTCACCTGGCAGTCCAGATTCAAGAAGTGGGGCAGAATTCTTAACAGCATTTTTCTTCCTTAAATACAAAACAAAGTCAGTGTTTATCTTGGGTGTTGGTTACCAGAAACTGCACAGAATTATTTTCCACAACTTCTTTGATTTTTGAATATAAAAGATGGTTTGATTCAAATAAAACCCTAGGGCTTTTACAACCAGTTTACAATTTGATACCATTACCACTTAGCCATTTGGTCAGGAGACTTATTTTCCCAAGCCTACGTTGAATTGAACCTGATATTGACCTGTGCTAATATTTTTAATTCTGTAATAATTCTCTAAGGCAGATGTGTCATCCCACTTCTACAAAATCTGTGGTCCATAAGCGTAGCAGGGGCTCCAGCCGAGGCTGTTTCTCTTGGTGTCTTCAAGCCACCCGCCTGCCTTCTCCCATCTGTGGCTCCAGCACCACCCAGACTAGCCCAGTGCCCAGCATCTCCCTGCGGGGGCCAGTGTACAGATAATACCGCACAATTCTGAGACCCGTGTTTAAGTGGCCAGGGAAAGGAGGGACTGTTGCAGGAATGGAGGGGAGAAGAGCATTTCATAGTGGACCCAGGAGAGGCAGAAGGCCCATGGGAAAGGTAGACCAAAGGTGAAGTCATTAACTGGATCTTGGCTATAGCATTGTTTCCTTAACTTTTTTTTTTTTTTTTTTTTAAAGTAAGCTCTATGCTGGGGCACTTGGATGGCTCAGTCAGTTAAGTGTCTGCCTTCAGCTCCGGTCATGATGGCCAGGGTCCTGGGATCGAGCCCTGTTATCAGGCTCCCTGCTCAGCAGGAAGCCTGCTTCTCTCCCTCTGTCTTCTGCTTTGCCTACTTGTGCATGCACTCTCTCAAATAAATAAAATCTAAAAAAAAAAAAATGATAATAAGCTCTATGCCCCATGTGAGGCTTGGACTCACGACCCTGAGATCAGGAGTCACGTGCTCTACTGACTGAACCAGTCGGGCATCCCTCTCCTTAACTTTTTAAATGTATCTTTTACAAAAGAAACT
Organism: Mirounga angustirostris; assembly: GCF_029215605.1. Lineage (NCBI taxonomy): Eukaryota > Metazoa > Chordata > Mammalia > Carnivora > Phocidae > Mirounga > Mirounga angustirostris. The sequence goes on from NW_026991713.1 coordinate 176,223,920, forward strand.
AAGATGGTGACGTGAGCCCCCTTGTTTGTTGTTCCATCGACCCAGCTTCCTCAGCATCTTATTTCTGGTCACTTTTAAATATCTTCCTTTCTGTTACAACATGGGGGCAGGACCACTTTCCTGATCCACAGATGAGGAAAACGAGATTCAGGTCACTTGGTAAAAGTGGGATGCAAGCCCAGGTCTTGGAGCAGATGTCAGCTCTTTTTACTCCAGAAGCCTCCACACCCTGGAGGTCACAGATTTGGCAGCTCACCAAGTAGGTGCCCACTAGGGTCCCTGAGCCCAGTGAACCAGCTGGGGCTCCATAGAGGGGTAAGACCATTGCTGGACCCTTTCCCCATTGAGCAAGTTGCCGATGTTAGAAGGGGGGGCTGGATCTCCAAATCTTGACAGTGTCCTTGATCAGGTTTAGGTGTCACTGAGGACTTTACCAGGGAGGGTGGGAACATGTAGATATGTGTCGTCTTCGACAAATGCCAGCAGGCCCAGGCCGAGCACTTGACCCTGACAGGAGTCAAAACATGGCCATATTCCATACTGCCTCCAGGTCCTTGTGGGGGAGCTCTAGATGGAAAGGCGTTTGGGTGCTTGGTCTCTCTGACTTGAGGAGATGGCTCCAGAGGCCAGCCAAGAGCCCGGCTGTCTTTGCTCCTCCCCAGCACGTTGTCCAGCCCCCCACTGGGCCATTCCAGACCCCAGCTGCACAGCATGTGCCACTTGGGGCTGTACCTCACCCTCCTCCCCCCAATTTCCTGTTGCAGGGGGACAGCTGGAGCTGGGGGTTAGGGTCTGGTGTTGCTCGGCGATCTGCAGCCGATCTGGGAATAATTTGAAACTAAATCCTCGGCCCTTTGGAAGCCTTTTATGAAATCATTGCAAGTTTATTAACAACAGCTGTGGCCACACATGACCTGGATCCCAGCCCCAACCCCACCCCCAAAATCGCAGGAGGGAAGCAGCAGCTGACTTGGAATCCCCAGTCACCTTTTTAAGGGGAGGAAAGTTAAATGAAGAAAAGTCCCCCATCCTTCCTCCGTAGTCACTGGAGGCTGGACAGCAGGCAAGCAGGAGGCCAGCCATGGTGATCAGAAATGTTGACGAAAACGGGCTCAAAGGGACTTTTCAAAGCTTTGGCAAGAGCAGCCTGGGGCCAAGTGCTCACACATCTATTTTAGGGCCCTTCAGCCTGTGCTGGCAGTTAGTGTCTGATTGGCAGAAACCTCCTCTTTCTCGAACCATTGGCAGCCTCTCCATTTCCTCCTGTCCAGACCCTGCTGCTCAGGCGGAGCTGCGAAGCTTCCTTATTGACGGGCGGGTTCCAGAGTGGAGGTTTGGGTCGGTTTTTCTTAATTAAAACCTCTCTGGCGAACTCTACCTCACTTCCTGCCAGCGACTGCCTTGCTGAGTCTGTTTTGGAGAAGCCCGGCCCCTGCCATCGGCTTCATGCCCTCGCCGTGCTCCCTGCTGCCTCCATGTGAAGCAGGCGTGTCCAGGTCCTCCAAGTCAGGCCCACACTTTGTGTCCTGCTGAGCTCAAAGGAATTCAGAGAGAAGAAATAAAACCTTCTTCCTGTTAAGGTGCAACCCACTCATTTCTTCCTTTAAAGTGTTCTTCCAGGTCTGGGGGGCAGTGAGACTCCACATACCATTCTGCTGTATTCCTTTATCCTCGGCACTGCATTGGGGGAGTACTGGCCCGCTGTGGGTACTGTGCATGTTCCCTTCACAGTCCTCATTGCATCTGGTTGTGGTCTGTGGGCTCCACGCCCAGAGTGGCCATGGGTGGTGATGAAAATGGCTTAGGTGGTTCTCTTGCACCCTAGCCTGGTGTTTCATTTTACTCAGTCTTTTTTTTTTTTTTTTTTTTTAAGATTTTATTTATTTATTTGACAGCACAAGTAGGGAGGAGAGGGAGAAGCAGGCTCCCCGCCGAGCTCGGAGCCTGGCACGGGGCTCAGCCCCAGGACCCTGGGATCATGACCTGAGCTGAAGGCAGACGCTTAACCGACTGAGCCACCCAGGCGCCCCCATTATACTCAGTCTTTTGAGACCTGCCTGTCCTGGGACATCTTGACTGCTGACTGGTGTCTCCTCCCTCCTGTTTCAGCCTAGTCTTGCTTATATGCACATTCCATGGATCTGTGTGGAAATTTTCACCAAGATTGGGAGGGGCCGGAAAGCAGACAGAGAATAGAAGTCATCCAGGCCTACTGGATCCATCTTAAAGCCCATGCCAAAGGCCAGATGGAGGAGTGCGGGGGGGACGCGTCATCCTCAGTGGCCATTCACTAAGGCCTGTTGGGGTGCCCAGTGCAGTGGCTACCAACAGAACCATCTGTTCCTCCCCGGGGGGGAGGGTGTGAAGGGGAGCTTGGGTCGAGGGTCCAGTTTGGTCTCCAACCCTATAGAGGGCAGAGCAGCTAGAGGGGCCCTAACTGCCCAGGCACCCTAGCGGCTGCCAGCCCACAAGGAGCAGCAGGCTCTGCCCTGGTCCCAACTTCACTTCTCACGACTCTGATCTTCAGCATGTAACTGCATCTCAGAGCCTGTTTCCTCGCTGGTAGAATCTCTGTTGGCCCCTTATGATTGGGAGAGACACTTAGTGTGCACATGTGAACTAGAGCAGGACACAGGGAGGTGGGACTTGAGTGTGCAGAGCACAGCCTTCCAGAAGAGAACCTCGGGGGGTTTCTGAGTGAGGTGGGGATACAAACACAACCGATGGGAAGTGGGCCAAAACATTCCCAGGAGTTCTCTCTGGAGAGGAATTACCGGTGACTTTTTTATTTGGGCGGTGTTAAACTTTTTATTTCCCAAATTGCTTTAATGTTATGAGAATCAAAACATTGGTCTTTTGTGGCAGAAAGAGAAAATTCCATGGGACACTGTGATATGCAAGTAAGTTGGTAGCCTCACGAGAAAGCATGTTAGGCAGGGAAATCTAGAAGTGTGTGTTCCCACTCTGGAGATGGACTAAGAGCGGCGGCCCAGTCAGGCAAGGGGAGACCCCGCCACTGTGAGCCAGTAAGTCCTTTTGGGCCTCAGTGGTAGAGCCTGGCCCGCACCTTGGGTTTCTGGCTCAAGAGGCGAGGTTTGTGGGCTCTGGAGCTCCTGACTCTGTCTGGGGGAGAAGGAAAGAGGTGGTGAGAGGGATCTGCTGCTGCCTTTGTCTCAGAGGCCAGTGCCAGGGGAAGCCAGACACTGACGAATGGATCTTTTTTAAGGGATAGTATGTGCACTTCTGGATGAGCTGACCAAGAAAAGAATTCCCTAAAAATTTCCAGGGAAGTGACCCCCTTCTCTGCTGTGTTGGCTCTTTGTCTTCTTGAATGGAGGTGTTTTGATTTGCCCTATTCTCTTGTATTTAGTGGAAAAAGGAGATTCCGGAGTTCTGCCCATCCCAAAGAGAAGGAACCCTCTTGTATTTCAAGGAGGATAAGATGCACTCGTTCTAGAACAAGGCAGGGCCTCTGACAGTGCTCGGGGCAGGGCGGGCGGAGTTCCAGGGGCTTTGTAGTCCCTGCTGCAGAAGCTTCCAGTTCAGAAACCTATGGTTTCTGCGGTTAAGAGCTCCAGCCTTGAGAGTGGAAGGCCTGGGTTTAAACCTCACGGTGTCTCCGTTTCCCTATCTGTAATACGGGGATTCATTAATAGGGCCTAACTAGTGGAGTTGTTACGAAGATCCAGTCTCTGTGAAGTGCTTTTACAACAGGAGCTGGCACATAGTAAGCCCTCAGTAAACATTAACTTCCACTCTTGCTGTCACAAGTGCATGGCACTTTGTGAAAGAGAGATCATTTGCTTCTCACAGTAAACCTGCTGTGAATGGGCTCCAGGTCAGGTTGTGGAAGATAACAGGGTCCTCAAGCCCAGCTCTATGGAGCCCCAGAACTGGAGCTGTTCTCATCGCGCCAGCACCCTGTCCGTTAGGAAGTCAGTGCTGCTTGAAGATAAGACTTGCCGCGGCCGGTCGCTCCATCATGCCTGGATTTCCTGTGGGTGACTCAGCCCCTTCCGGGGGTGCTGGAGGTCAGGTACTTCGGCAACCTGGCCCCTGCACCTGGCTCTCTCATCTGCTTTCCTCCTATTGTTCCCCACTTCCAGCAGCCTAGGTGTGTCCTAGATTTGCAGAGTGCCAAGCCTTTTTCGCAGGTGTCCTGGTTTGCCATGAATGATGACACTTGGGGCACCAAGAATGTTTCCCAAGGGAACTCACCTCCAGAAAGGCCTCGGGAGCCCATCTGTCCCTCAGCCCAAACCCAGAGGGACCAGTCTTCATGTTTTATCTCAAAATCAGCCCTAAAGCTTGCCACATTCACTCTTTTTGTTAACATTTTTTTAAATTATGGTAAAATATGTATAAAATAAGATTTGCCATTTTTAAAGTGTATGATTCAGTCTGCCTTCACTCTTGACTTGAGGAGCTTTAAATGCTTAAGAGAAATTGCTTGGGAAGGAACCCCCGCCCCAGATGAAGTAAGAAATCTTCACCTTAGAGTCTAACGTGTTTGGCTAAAAATGTAATTTAAAAATATATTGAAAAGCATTTTCATTGTTAGTTTCTAAACAGTGTCCTGTGACTCCAACCAGTCGGAGGAAGTTGAAATCTGAACCATCTGATCCTTAATCTAGCTGCAACTGACAATTTACTCAGTGGCCCTAATTAATACAGTCAGGAAGCCCGGCACCTGCCCTATGAAGAAGCCACAGAGGCAAGTGTTGGGGTCATCTCCCAATCTCTGCCACTTTTTCTTGAAGCTTCTCATCTTTCTAAAATCTTTATTTCTGCTGTTTTCCATGACCTTCCTGCCTTTAAATAGTGAGCGCTCTTTGCCAAGTCCTTTACATACTTGAGCTCATTCCAGCCTTACAACAGCCCATTTTACAGATGAGGTATCTTGCGAGACTCAGACATTCAAGTCGCTTAGTGGAAGGTACCACAGAGCCCTTCTCTCCCACCTGACAGTTTTCTGGATCGCTGCTTTTTTTTTTTTTTTTTAAGATTAAAAATCTTTTTTTCCTGGACCTTCCACTGGCACGAAAATGAAGAGGTTTGTCAGGTCCTCCTCTAGATAATTGGTAGAACGCATCTTTACATTCACATGGAGACCTTCACACTGTGCCCACCAAACTGTACTGAGTTATCCGAGCCCTTTGCATCGGTTGGCTTAGTGGTTCCTTCATAGAGAAATCCATTCCCTCCTTTGGAATTTTCACAGAGAGGCTAGATGACTGGGTCTTGGGGTTTTTAATGGAGAATTTGCATGTGTTAACCTGGGAGACAGACATGGTGCCCTCGAGGGTTCTTCTTGGCACTTGGCAGCTCTCTCCTCTTCCTCCTGCTTTGCTCAGAACACCTGGCAGGGTGAGGCTGAGAAAGATTTGTGTGTTAAGGATTTCCAAATGTGTTGCAGCACCTGGGTGGCCGAGTCATTGGGCATCTGCCTTCGGCTCAGGTCATGATCCCAGGGTCCTGGGATCGAGCCCTGCATCAGGCTCCCTGCTCCACGAGAAGCCTGCTTCTCCCCACTCCCCCTGTTTGTGTTCCCTCTCTCGCTGTGTCTCTGTCAAATAAATAAAATCTTAAAAGAAAAAAAATTTTTTTCCAAATGTCAGGAAGGTTGCGGAAAGAATTGAGAGACCATCGAGTTAGTTTAGTTCCGTCATTTGGCGACTGAGGGTGGGAGAACGTGAGCGAATTTAACAGGGCCTCCTGCTATTGCCCACAGAGCCCACAGCCTCCAGCAGCTCTGTCCTAAGATTTTTTTATCTATCAAACAAAGGGAATATGTTACACAAATATTTACATTCCATCAGTATGACTTAGTCTCCTTGTTGATCAGAAGTTTAACCAGTAAACTTAGAACAGTGTCTAGCACTAGCAGGTGTCCGATACGAGCTGATGAAAAGCTATTCCCGACTCGAGTCCTCGAGGTTCGTCATAACTGTATGGTGAAATCCCTGACTGCTGTCTTGGCAGTGACATTAATAATGTGCTAAGTAAACATGCACACTGTCTCCGCTCAGGTGGGACTGCCACGCTCTCCACTATCCAGGGAGGGTGCTCTCTCCAGCTCACATGCTCTTTTCTGTGGTTCTCCATTCACATTTCACAAGTTCCCTGGTGCCATCAGTTGGTCAAAGGCGTCACTGAAACCGTTCCAGCCCAGGACACACCTGGCCACATGGGGAGGCTCCAGTGCCTTGTCTAGGAAACCCCTCCTCGAGTACTGGGACTGCCGCTGTGCACCAGTGCCCTCCTCACACTTCTCCCCAGCTTGACTGCTCTTAACTCCTGGAGAAGCAGCTGGAAGACTCCAGGAAACAAGCCTGCCTGTCGTTCAGTTCAACTCCGCACAGTTGGTGATGTTCCACTCCGTTCATCTCGCTCTTAAACTGCTGTGCCCTTCCTCCCACATGAGGGCCCCCACCCCGACCACCATTCAACTGGCAAGACGCAGCTCCTTCTACAGCCCACCAGCTGTCTAGAAGCTAAAGGCCAGCTTCAGGGCTCAGCTGGCCTGAGTAGACCTTTGTCCACCTGAGGTCAGAGAATCAGTAAGACTCTGTTGGGCTTTGCACAAAAGGGTGTCTGCTCAAGAGTTCATGGACTCTGGATCTGAAACTTCTCTGGCCATCGCTTCTCGGCCTTTTGGCTAAGATCAAGTGTGAGACTTTTCGGGCCCTGCCCACCCCAGACCCACCCCCTTTCCAAACCTTTGGGTTATCAGTCTGCCCACCTGAGCTGCAGAAGGTCCTCTCTCTGCTTGCTTTACAGCTGAGGGAACAAAGCGGGCTCCTGCCCCACAATCCCACTCCTCAGCCACAGCCTTTCAGGTGGGCTTCCTTGGGAGCCTCATCCACCGATGAAGCAAGGAGACCCTCAGGGTCTGGGAATGAGTAGTCTGCTGACTGGCAGCAAGCTGTCCTCCCCTGGGTCCCAGTGCGGGGGCTGTACGCACGGCATGGAGCTGGTTGGAGCAAGCTCACCATCTTGTTGCTCTTCTTCTAGGAAGATGATGAGAAGCTAATTGAGGAGATCCAGAAGGAGGCTGAAGAGGAGCAGAAGAGAAAGACTGGAGGCAAGCACCCCCCCAGCACGGGCCCCATGCTTGGGGCGATCCCTGTTGGGGGGGTGGGGGGGGCCCGGAGCACTCCATGCGGGGGGTGGGCTTCATGGCTGGCCGTCCAGCCCACCGGGGCCGCCCAGGCATCCATCCAGCTCCCAGTGGCAAGAGGCTGTGAAAGCATAGGGGAGTTTCAGTATCCCCTTGATAGTCAGGGGGTCCCAAGGGGTGGGTTTGAGCTTAGGAGGCAGACAGAACCCACACTGGACTAAAAAGACAGTAGGCCCACCCTGGCCTCTCTGAGGTCACAAAGGAATGAAATGGAGTTTCTGAGAGTGGCCCCCAGGCCCTGGCTCTGAAGGAAAGTCTCCCATGGAATCCACCACTCTCCAGGGTGATCACTGAGTTAACACTTAGACAGCTGAGGGGGGTTGGTGCACATGCACACATTCATTGGCCTCTTTGTGGCCTGGCCACCCCTCCTGTGTCCGTAAGTAAGAATGATGCTGAAGGTCAGACATGCCTGGCCTGGTCTCATGCTCTAGGCTCTCAGCTTGGGGCAAGTGGGACTGAGGTCAGGATATGCAGCCTTGGTCCCAACCCACATCAAGCACAGTTGGTTTTGTTTTCTCTACTAAATCCCATGTCCTGTTCAGAGAACACCTTCAAACGCATCGGGCCCCCCTTGGAGAAGCCTCCAGAGAAAGTCCAGAGGATCGAAGCCCTGCCGAGGCCCGTCCCGCAGAACCTGCACCAGCCACAGATCCCCCCCTATGCCTTTGTGCACCCCCCCTTCCCCCTGCCGCCTGTCCGGCCCATGTTCAACAATTTCCCTCTCAACATGGGCCCCGTCCCAGCGCCCTACGTGCCCCCTCTGCCCAATGTGCGCGTCAACTACGACTTCGCTCCCGTCCACGTGCCGCTGGAGCACAACCTGCCTATGCACTTTGGTCCGCAGCCACGGCATCGCTTCTGACAGCTCTGTGTCCTGCCTCCTCCCCAGAGCCCGCCGCTGAGCAGCCCAGCCTGTGCAGGGCCGGGGTTCCATAGATTCCCGCCTCGCCCCCAAGGCCATGCCTTCTGAATGGGGATCGTGCACTTGGCTCTCGATAGGTTGGCGTTTTTCCTGCTCCTTCCTGGGAAGGGCTACTGTCCCTTGAGCGGCCGGCAGGCCAGTGCCCTCAGGTGCCTGTAAAAGGATTGGTCTGACACTTGCTGGACCAGTGATAAGGGCCAGTAGGGCCTCCCTGGAGAGTTCCACTGTCCGAGCAGCAGTGCAGGGACCCTCACCACAAGGTATCCCCTCTCTGTCAGCCCTGTCCCTGCAGACAGTGACGAGGGAAGTGTTTGTGTCCGTCCCCTCCCCTCCCCCTGGCAGACCTCACAAGTCTCTCAGTTAACCACGTAGGCCTTCCTTACCGCAGTATAGTCTGATTGGTGATAAAGCCGAAGTCCCAGTTCGGAGAGAGCTAAGCCATCTGAACCATGTTGTGAAGGCTGAGTTCTCCCCCCACCCCCACCCCAGTGCTGCGGCCCACCCAGAGTGAGTGCACCCTGCTGCTCCAGGTTAGTTGGTCCCAGTGAGGCGGTGGCAGAACCACGTCCCCAGGCCTGGGGGCACCGCTCAGGGTGGGGAGGCTGCAGACTGTATTCTCCAAATCCAGAACCCCAGGCCACCACCACCGTGACTGTTCAGGTCTCTTCTTGTCCTTGGCCCACTCAGATGAGACCACAGAGAGCCATCTCATGCTGTCAGTTCTGTTTTGTAGTTTAAAGAAATATTTGCCATTTACTCACTTTGAACTTGCTGGGTTTTCTGTGGCCTACTAGAGTTTCTCTCGTTCAGTCTCTTTCTTAGAAAGTCAAATCCGTTACCCCACACCAGGCAGCCAATGAGTGCTAGATGGTCCTGAATCTTGCCAAACAAAAGGTCCTTTCGAGGTGGCTGTGACAGGCTTGGTGGCTCTCCCAGGTAGCCCAGTTGTCAGGTAATGAGCAGCTTCTCCCCTAAGGTTTGGTGGTGGCAGTGGGTTTCCACGGGGGGATAAGAGGACCCAGACTACACCCGGCACCCACCCGTGGAGCTGCCCCTGCCCACGGCCAGGTGAGTCTAGCTCCGGGTCGGCATGGGGGTTCCTGCCCCTTCCCACTCACCTTTCCCTGTGCAGCCCCAGCCCACCCGAGGCTCTGCCCCATCGCTAGCCACTCTGCAGAACAGAGGCCTCCATGGGGAGTGACCCTGCCTGGCTGCCCAGTATTGGTCTCTGTCACTGCTGCTGTATCTCTGGTGTCTGTGGAGTTCCCAGAAGTTCCCAGCACCTGTGCACAGACCTCAGAAGGGTGAGCCTAATGACCAACCCCCCATCTCTGGGGACCATGCCCCAGGACCATGCGTTCTTGTGTGCAGGCACCCACTGCCATCAGTTTCTCATGTATTTCAAGGATTAAAATGGGGAGAAATCTGCTAAGTTGCCCATTCTTCCTCCTGCTTTTCCTCCAGGGGAGGGCTTTGCAGAGTCCTCTGGGGGTGCACTGCAGGGCACAGTGACAGGTCTAAGTACCTTTACAGCATGGTCCCCATGCATCCCCAAGGTGAGGAGGGTCTCAGAGCGGTTGAGCTTCCAGCGGATGTCCCACCAAATGGGACACACCAGAACCTCCTGGGCCCCCTGAGCCAGTTCATCCAAGGAGGGAACAAACCAGTTCACCTCTGTTCTGTAGCCAGGGTACAAGGTTCCGTGGGGCGCTTTGGGCAGCCGAAAGGGCAGGCCCCAGGTGGGTGGCATGTGAAGATCCCCTGACACAGGAAAGGAAGAGACCAGAATAATTGGTTTCCCCCAAAGCCAAACTGAGGACTTGCCCTTTGAGATGAATTCTGGCTGTTCTAGCCACACGCAGCTGCTAGGGATCTGAGGACCCCCGGTTTCTGACGATCCTCCCTGCACTGGACTGTGGAGCAGCTCCCAGGCCCACAGCAGCATAGTTGCTGTTTGGGGGAAGGTCGTTGCCACGAGTTCTGACACTAGCATGAGGTCCCACCTGTCTGTGAAGCGACCCTCTAGGTGCCTGTGTCCCAGAGGACCCCAGGCTTCTTGAGAAGCAGACTGCACTAGTGAGAGTTCAGGGGAGAAGGGGCCTTAATCCTCTGACAAACAAGCCAGCAAGTGGCTGCAAGGTATAAGGACAGGAGACCCACAGAGACCAGCCAGTGGCAGGGACAAGGCAGGAATCCCAGAGGCAGCCTGGCATCTTACCCTCTCTGGGCCACAGTGTTTGCTCCCCCAAGCCAGAGACTGCCCAGCAACAGTCCCGTTCTACTTGCCTTAAACTGGAGAGAGGAATCTAGTATTTGCACTTAGCAAAAGATTTTAAAACTTAAAAAAAAAAAAGTGTGCATGACCTGTCACTTTGTATAAAAATAGCAAAAATGATTAGTTTATTAAATTTTTTTCTGTACCTTCTGGTAGTAAAATACTTCAAAATAATTCTGTTTAAACTACTGTGTGTAAAAAGTCTGTATCATATGTAACTTGGACTTTTTGTAAATAAATGTTTGTGCACTATGCTCCTTCCGGTTTTGTCTGTCCACACGGCACTACCGGGCAGGCCCCTCCACCCCCATGAAGTTACAGGGGCTGCGCACACAGGCGATAGATTCCCAGGGAGTGATTGGGCCTACGATGCCACTGCTCCCTGGGAGTGGACGTCAGCTGCCGCTGGAGAGCTGCGAGGAGAAGTGAGACCCCCATCTCCCTTCCCCAGAAGGAAGATCAGGTGATGTCTCATGCTGACCCTGCTTGGGTGGCTACCGAGGCCCACTTGGGCACAAGGGGGTTTTTTGTTGTTTTTGGCACAGAATCCCCTTCCAGAAAGTGCTCAACCCCTCTTCCAGGCCTGGGCAGCAAGCCACCAACTTGCCTGGAGAGCGACCTGCAGAGGCTGGACCAGGCGAAGGTTGGGTGAAATGGGAGGAAGCTCGTGTCCTCCTTTAAGACCAGGAGATCAAGTTCCTGAGAACAGAGTGTCTGACTGGGGCCACCTTCCTCGGGCACAGCCCTCCCCATCAGAATCCCCAGCAGCCCTGCTGTGAGCCAGGCTGGCAGACCCCAGCACCCTTGGGCTCAAACTGCTCAACGTTCTGATAAAACGTGGGCTATCCTGTCCTGCTATTTGCAGCTTTATTGAGTGATGCGTCCCCCCCCCCCTTTTTTTTGTGTGTGCATTTCTGAAAATGTACTGAAATAAATCCAAGACAGAAGTTACCTGCATGGGCGCCTGGGTGGCTCAGATGGTTAAGCGTCTGCCTTCGGCTCAGGTCATGATCTCAGGGTCCTGGGATCGAGCCCCGCATCGGGCTTCCTGCTCCTTGGGAGCCTGCTTCTCCCTCTGCCTCTCTCTCTCTCTCTCTGTCTCTCATGAATAAATAAATAAAGTCTTTAAAAAAAAAAAAAAGTTACCTGCATTCCCAGGGTCGTGAGTTCAAGCCCCATGTTTGGCGTGGAGCCTACTTAAAAAGGTGATTCTGCACCTTTCAAAATGGGACTTTTCTCTCTTTGCAACCAGGAATGCCCCCCTGGGTCTGATTGGTTCTTTTTGTGCCATCCTGATGGACGATAGGGGTGCTTCGCACTTCCTGCCACCCTTCCACACCTTGGTGAGCACCTGCTTGGATGTTTCAAAAGATGTATTTTCCGGGAGCGGAGTTGTGCATAAAGGATGGGGGTGAGGGGCACCTGGGTGGTTCAGCCGTTAAGCATCTGCCTTCAACTCAGGTCGTGATCCCAGGGTCCTGGGATCGAGCCCCACATCGGGCTCCCTGCTCCACGGGAAGCCTGCTTCCTCTCCCTCACCCCCTGCTTGTGTTCCTGCTCTCACTATCTCTGTCACATAAAATCTTAAAAAAAAAAAAAAAAGGATGGGGGTGTGTATTTCTATGTCTTTTGCCAGATTCCTTGACAAAGCAGTGTCAACCCACCCGTCCTGGCCTGTGTTCTTACCCTTCGTTGGCACATCGTTGCCACGGTCCCTCGGCTGTCCTAAGACCCGCCTCCTGGAATCTGACCTCATGGGGACACTTGAATGGACACATCTTCCTTTAGAAGGAACTGCTGTTTAGGTCAGGTGCTTTTGTAATTGCACTGTCCAAACTTATTTTCCATCCTTGAAGTGACATATACGTATACACATTGGCCACTTAACATAGGTTTTAAAAAAAATTTGAAAACACAGAAAAGGATCAAGACAAAAGTGCTTTGTTATCTGAAGGTAGCTACTGATATTTTTTAAGATCTATTTATTGGAGAGCACGCAAGGGGGGGAAGGGGCAGAGAAAGAGAATCTCAAGCTGACTCCGCGTTGATTGCAGGACCTGATGCGGGGCTCAATCTCACGACTCTGAGATCATGACCTGAGGGGAAATCAAGAGTCGCATGCTTACCCCAATGAGCCACTCAGCCGCCCCTACTGATAATATTTTTTTTGATGCATTTCCTTCCAGGTCGTTCTGCTCTGTGATATATATAATGTCTCACAAAACCAGTAAACCAGATGTGCAGGTTTGCATCCTATCATGAGCATTAGCAAGGTATGAGCAAGTGCTTCCAAAATACCGTTTTTAATTAGCCTTCTTTTAGAACCTCTTGCTGCAGGCTTGTAAACCTTCTCTTTGGGCTTCTTGGAATCACGTTTCTGCAGGCTGGTGCACAGCTGCCCCTGTCCAGCCTGCTGTTCTTTGTTCTCATGACCCCCGGGGGACATGGCCCCACCTAAAACCCCATCTGTGGGTCTTCCCTCTCAGGATTAAGTCGGAAGCAACTCCTCTCCTTGCTTCCTCCCCCTTCATCAGCACGTCTTGGCAGGCAGTCCAGAACTGATCATCGCTTAGGCTTGGCTTTGCCCTAGATGATGCCAGTTAAGACCCTCACGAGAGGGGCGTGGAGCCAGCACAGGCTGTCACCAGGGCCACCGGGATCACCGGAACCTGCCTCTTCCCTAAGTGGGGGTGGCGCACTGGGCCCGAGGCCATTCTGTGGGTTCTGCAGGTGCAGCGCTGCAGGGCCCCGGGAAGGTCACTGCAGCCAGCTGCTTGAAGCAAAGTGGGGACAATTACAGCACCGAGAAAGCCGGAAAAGAGCTTGTTGTCGGGTCCCCTTCCCGCTGCCCTTTGGCATCCACTCCCAGAGGCGGGTCCGGCTTCAGACCCAGGCACATCCCCGGATGGCTGCCCCTCACCACTCCGCAGGTCCAGTCCCCCGTCCACCTGCCCTCGTCCGTGGTGCGTCTGGGGCTGTGCCACTGCCCGCTTGCCCCGAACCAAGCACCGGGCGAGTGGCGTTCACAGCCTGGGAGAGGGGGGCAGTGCACCTGGGCCCAGCACATCACAGCAGGGAGACCAGGGCCGCAGCCTTCTCAAGGGGCTCTCAGTCTCTCCTTTCTCTGCCCCAAGTCTGGTTCTCCCTCTCTCTCCTCTTTTGTCAAGATTGAGGCCACTTACCAAAAAATACCCATGATCGAGAACAAGCAGAAAACCGAACTGGAACAGAAGCAAAGCTACAGTATTAAACACAGCGCAGGAAGTGGGGCTCTGAAGTCAGGCGGCCTGGCCCCCTTCCCGGCAGCTCACGTGGAAAAGCACATGAGTTACAAGGGTCACCATGTCCATAGGGTGAACACGTGCTCATAGCTCCAAGGAAGGATGCTCCGCAGGCGGCACACATCTCCGTGACCTGCTGGAGGCCCTGATGGGCTTCGGGGGCCACCCACTGGGGCTCTAGGGAGGCCTGGGCCTGGGGCTCAGAGTGGACGGCCCGCATGGCTCCCCCACGTGGCCACCCTCACGTGCTCAGCCTCGGACCTCTGGCGACTCTTGACGCCTCCCCCACAGACATCTCCTTTCTCTCGCCTCTGATGGGGAACAAAGCCAAAAAGGAAGCCTGGAACATCCTGGAGGCCGGGGGCACTGAAGGACGTGCGGGCACACGGTTCCTGCCCAGCTGTGCTGTTCCCGGCTGTGAGCCTCGGCCCAGTCCTCTGTGCCTGTCCTCCCGAGACACTAGCCATCTCAGGCCCATTCCCTACTGTGGAACAGTCTCCACCAGGCCTGCCTTCCCTGAGGACCAGGAGCACCATTCAGCTCGGCTCTGCGTCTCTGGCACCCGGTCAGGGCCCGGGGTGCTCAGGAAATAGTTGCTGGAAAAGTAAATCTGTGAAATGACACCAGAAATACACCCCTCAGAAGGGGGTCTTTAGGACACTCAGTGAGCTACTGTAGGGGAAGACACAGTGTGACCTACGGTAGCCACACAAATGTCAGCTTCATTGTGTTTGGAATCAGAAAATGTGAGCGAGTGCTTTTCCACCTGCTAGCTGGAGCCTCAGTTTCCCCATCTGTAAAAGGGAAGGGTTGGGCTGGGTAGCCTGAGTGGCAGAAGCCTGGCAGAGACTGGTGGCCTCCCTGCGTGGAGGAGAGAGACCTGAGAACTTGGGGAGGCCAAGGATCCGCAGGGCAAAGGTGCGAAGGATGAAGCAGCCGGACAGGCTGCTCGGGGTCTGCAGACGGGGGCCTTCTGGGGAGGCCCTGGGGCCAGGTGGGGAGCAGCCGGTCACAGCATGGGCCACTGTGGAGCTCCTACAGGCCCACCTGCAGCTGCAGGGACCAGGGACCAGCTCTTGGGGGAGACTTTATCTGGGGCCCTGGGAAATGTGGTGGCTTTCATTTATACCCCCCAAGTCTGCCAGTGGTTCTCTGGGGAAGAAGGAAGCCAAGTGGGCAGGAAGAGGAGGTGGAGAGGCCCCGCCCAGCTTAGGAGCTCCCCGTTAGCACGGACTAACCCGTAGGAGGTGACCCTTGCACTTCTGACCTATGCAGCGCACTTGCTTTCACCTCAGCCTGGCAAGAAGCTTCCAGAACGATTCCATCCAGGAGGGGAAGAACGTGAAGACACACTCATCCAACAGCTGGGCAGGGTGGGGAGGGTCTTTGGGGAGGCGATCTGGCCCCATCTATCAAAATGTCAAGTGACTTAAGAATTGCCCTTCCAGAAATTTCCCCCAGAGCCTTGTAAAGCGTCTCCCGCCCACCGTCGTTCCGTTCAGCAGCATGTGCTGCTCAGAACAAGGGAGAACGGACGTGAGTGTCCGTGACTGGGGCACAAGGTGGACTGGATGGGATGGGACAGGGTAAACCTCGAGAAGCCGGAGCGAGTTCTACCTGCGTCGGTAAGGAAAACACACGTGTGTCGTGACAACTGAAGGGAGGGGGCCGTGGGAGCACACGATCCCGAGTGTGCAAAAAAGCAAAATACAACCCCCGGCTCACTGTTGCTGGAGATGTAAAGAGGTGCAGCCACTATGCAAAACAGTGTATGGAGGTTGCTCGAAAAAACGAAGTTGGAATGACCATATGAAGCAGCAAGGCCACTTTGGGGTGTAAACCCAAAAGAACAGAAAGCAAGGCCTCAGAGATTTGTACCCCTGGTTTGCAGCGGCATGTTCTCAAGCGCCAAAAGCTGGAAGCAAGCCAGCGTCCGTGGGGGGGAGTGGCATGTGCATCCGTCCATCCCGCGGAACACAAGTCAGCCGTGACAAGGAAGAAAACTCCGACCCACGCCACGCCGCAGGTGAACCTCGCAGACACGGGCCCACGTCAGACAAGCCGGTCACAGAAGGACGAGTACTGTGTGCACCACCGGCTCACGTTCCCCCCTCCCTGTGTCCTGGGGTCACCTCCCAAATAGGCCACTTGGCCTTGAATGTGCGTGTCTGCTGCTGGGGGAACCAATCACATGAGGATGAGTTTGCGTGTGCTTGCATAGACGGGTTACGTTTTTATATATAAATCCCAGCTGCACCCAAGCTGGGAGCAACTTACCTAACCTCCCTGAGCCTCAATTCCTGCAGCAGTAAGTGGGGCTGGTAGTCGCAGTCGTGGGCTGGGGCGCCACAACGTAGCACCTTTGCTCCCGGCCCTGGAGGCCGGCAGTCCCAGATCTGGGGGCAGCGGGCGGGGGCCTACCCAGGCCTCTGTCCACAGCCTCCCGCCTTCCCTCTGGGCACATTTGCCTCCTAATCTCTTCTTACCAGGACACTGTCAGATCGGAGTGGGGCTCACCTCAGTGACCTATTTAAATTGTAATCATCTCCTGAAATACCCTGTCTCCGCGCACAATCACGTCAGGAGGTGCTGGGCGGTCCAGCCTCAGCACATGAATCTCAGGGGGACAAAATTCAGCGCATCACAGGGACTGAGTTAACAAGGGGTGAGTACCTGGCACATAGCAAGGGCTGTATATGAATACTTTACATAAAAATAAGATTTTCTGGACGAGTCAAAGACACTGCCAACAGTGTTTAACCCGGGGGGGTGTCGGGAGGGGGCTGGGGCTGGGGCATCCTCTGACACCAGATTCTATGCTTTTATTACCTTAATTCTTAAACTAACAACAATGATAAAGTAGTAACCCTGTCAGAGCACCTGCCAGTGCCTGGCACCAGTTGGAGGTGCCTGGAAGGTGGGTCTTCTCCTCCCATCTGCGGGTCAGGCCTGGGTCCCAGGGAGGGAGGAGAGGAGTGCAGACCCCTCCCCAATGTCTGTTCAGCTTTTGTCTCGATTATTACATCTCCTGGAGGATCAGCCTCCTCCTGGTTAAACCCAGGGGCCCCATGAAGGGGCTTGGGCCTCAGGCCAAATTCTCCACCTGACCCACCCTGCCCCTCCCCTCCCAGGCATGTCTTGGGGAGGGGGGCTTCTCCAGGCTCCCTTCTTTCGCTGTCCCAGGGGTCTCAGAGCCCCTCCTCCAGCTGGACAGTCTTGCCCTAGGAACCATTTGTCCATTGCTCAAATGGGGGAAACTGAGGACAGAGGGTCCCCAGAGAGTCCAGATCCCTCTGCAGCTTCACCTACATTATGCTTCAGTGTGAGGTCATTGGAGGTCACCTGTCATCCCTCCCAGTTCTGGAAGAGGCTGCTCTGACCCTGGAGGAAGTGGGGCCCAGCCAGCTCTGGGGTGTCCTCCACTGAGGTCTCCCCAGAAATAAACAGGGGAGGAGCCTGAACTGGGGAGGGGACCTACTTGGCAGGGGTGTCCCATGGAGACACGCTTGGGAAGCTCAGAGGCCTCCCCCACCAGAGGGACAGCTCCACGGCCCCCCTGCAGGGCTTGGGGTCCCATCCCAAGAAGGGTCCTACAGGGCCACGCCTGCGGGGACCCCAGCAGACAGGAATGGGGAGGCCCCAGGACTGGGGGTGCTGCCCTGGGATGGCCTGTGCATTCTGGATACACCGCTGTTTCCAGCCTGCCTGAAGCCGCTTGGTCTGCAGCCTTCTTGTGCCCCATGCGAGGGAAGAACGCTTGTCTCTCTTTTTTCTTCCTTATAAATTTCGTTGAATATTTTTCCTTCAATTGTGATCTTTGGGGCTCACAATTAACTGTGACGTGTAACTCAGAGCACCACTGCCCCTGCCCAGGCTCACTGGGCATCCACTAGGTCTCAGTTTCCCCATCTGAGCAATGGGAGGCTGGACTCTTGCTCACACTCCATGGCAGGCTTGGAGGGGACCCAGCTTCACAACTGGAGGTGAGGAAGACTTGCCCGCCAGGGTTTGGGCGAATGGAGGGGGTGGGCACCCCTGAGGTGCAGAGGCCAGGCCCCGCTGTGAGCGGTCAGTACTCAGTTCATTGTTACCGGAAGCTGGTGTGTGTGTGTCCATGAGCATGTCTGTGCCTGTGCACCCACATATGTCTCTGTGTGCACAGGACTCTGTTCACATGTGCACACGCCCACTAATGTGCATAAACCCATGTGTCTGCAGGGCCACATATAATGGGCCAGGCCCTTATGAATGGGGAAACTGAGGAAGCTTCTTCTGGCAGGAGCTAGAGCGGCCTATCCCGCTCTGGAATCCAAGCCCCGGCCCCAGAGCCTGTTTTGGACAGATGGACACGAAGGTCTGGAAAGACCCAGAAATGGGGAGCCCTGGAATGCAGGAGGGAGGCTGGTGGTCCCCCAGATGTTCCACATGTGCCCACAGGAGAGTCTACCCCCCTTCTGAAGACGCCCGTTGCCTCCGGGTGGGTCTGGACACAACCAGCCTCACTTGCTCAAACCGAGTCTC
This sequence comes from Mirounga angustirostris, assembly GCF_029215605.1. Lineage (NCBI taxonomy): Eukaryota > Metazoa > Chordata > Mammalia > Carnivora > Phocidae > Mirounga > Mirounga angustirostris. The sequence continues at coordinate 176,242,102 of NW_026991713.1, forward strand.
CAGCTACCACCCGAGGAGGCTCCGCCTGGCTTCCTCCTGCCGGGCCTTTGCTTACGCTGTTCCCTCTGCCCAGACTGTCCTTCCAGTCCCTTGTACTGCCCTCTTTCCCTAGGTGTGATCATCTCCCCAAATACGCCGTGCGCTAGTCACCCACAGCCCCCAGAACGCGCAGCCCCGTGGCAGGTGCCTTTTTGCGGAACAAATGGAATTCAGAATCTGCGCCTAGCTCGGCCTAGGCTCGGATTCGGCGAGGGGACCCCGGGGTCATTCCAGGGCAGTTCTTTCCAGCTCCGTGGGCGGGGCTCTCCCGGGCATCGCAGGGAACCACCTCACCCCGCAGGATCTCCAACTGCCCGACTGGGCTCCCCCCTCCTCCCCGAACCCCTTGCAGTGTGCCTCCCCCCATCCCCCATGGTCTGGAAGAACTTGGCTCCAGCGGATTCATCTGTTCCTTCCACGTCATTGAGACTTTTCTGGCTTCCAGCCTGGCTTTAACAGGGGTGGGGGACTGGTCGCCAGGACCCCGCTGGGGCCCCAACAGCCCTTTGTGGCGCCATCTGCCCTTGTCAATCTCTAGACTCCCGCCTCCAGGGACCACCAATCACAGCGCAGGCATCCCGGTTTCATCACCAGCAGCCAATCAGCGCTTCCGCTCACCGCTCGGGCCCCAAGGTGGGAGCAAATTCGCTCCAGCCCCCTCCCCCACCGGGCCCCACCCCAGGACCTGGCGCTGCCCCCCTCACGTCCGCATCCATCCTCTGTTGCCCTCAGTCACCGTCTGCTTAGTGGACACCCGTGGGCCGCCGCGCTCCACCCGCGAGGCTGTGCCTTGCTGCTCTGAACCTCGGTCTCCTCCTCTATAAGATGGAACAGCGCTACCCCTTGGGAAGTTCTGGCTTAAGTGAGACCCTGCGGTCCCTGCAGGGCTGGCCACGTGGAGGTCTGCCAGGGGCCGAGAACGCGGGGTGGGTTCAGGGCTGGCAACTTCCTCAGGGTCTTGTCTGCCAGACGGAGAAGCGCCCCCCAGCTCCCGGGGCTGAGCCTGGGGGTCTTGCTTTGATGGAGGCACCCATCCTGGCCCCCAAGCTTAGCCCATCCAGCGGACTCCTTCCAGGATCTGCACCCATCTCTGTGCCGGTCCTCAGAGGGCCCCTCGGACCATGCAATCCCAGCCCCTGGGGGACCTGAGCCTACTGTCTGGGGCCTCTTGCAGTGTGTGAGGAGGGCCCCGTAATTCCAAGTTCTGGTCAAGGTGCATCCGTGGAGGCAGGAGGAAGAAGCTGGATCTGTGGGTTCGTATTACCTTGAGCTCTACCTCCTATGCACACAGTCCTGCAGTTCACATGCCCAGCCTAAGTGCATGCCTGTTGCAGGCTCCAAATATTGGAGGCAGGAGGTTGTGGAACCAGATTCAGCCGCCTCCCTACCCGGAAGCTCTATGTACTTGGGACACTGGTGGCCCCGGGCAGGTCTCGGGTCAGGGTCCACCCCTTGCAGGGCCCTCCTCCACGCCTAGGGATGTCCAGGCTGCTCAGAGCACCCACGGGACCCTGGGCCCACCCCAACCCCACCCACTTTCATCCCCAAGATACACACAGACCAGCTCAGGGCTGCACACTCGCATTATTTTATTTTGCTTTTCCAGTCTGAAGCTACTATCATGGGCATTTAGTTATACAAATGACACTTACAAAAAATAAAAGACCAAGACACCCAGAGTGAGATGCATGGCAGAGATGAACTGGTGGGGGAGAGGGGGGCTGGCAGGGGCAGGGCTGGGAGCCAGGGGCCTGGGGGCTCCCCATGGGGCTCCCGGTGGAGGGCGATGCCCAGCTTCATCCCACCCCGAGACCCGAGGAGTCCAGTCGGACAGGGAGCACCGATCACACCGGGGGCTCTGGCTGAGGCGGTGAGGGGCTCAGCACCAACCAGATGGGGACATAGGCCTGGGCAGGCAGGAGGGAGGGGGCCAGCGAGGTCCCCCAAGGAGGTAGGGGCAGGTTCCAGATTCAGGGAAGCACCCTGCACCCCCCACAGCTAGCAGACAAGGAGGGCACCAACGCCCAGAGATGCTGTTTCGAGATTCCCCCACAATACCCCTTGAAGATCACTCGTGGCTACTACCACCAAGCTTGCCTGGGTGCCTGCAGCGATAATGCTCCATTTAAAAAAAAAAAAAAAATACTGATTTGGTCATTTTCTGCTTCCAGTCAGGCCAGGGTGAAAAGAAGAGAGACAGCAGGGCCCCAGCCCAGGGCGGGTGTGCAGTGGGCAGGCCCGCTTGGTGCAGGGGGGCAAGCAGCCGGTACATGCTGGTATTGCCCCCTCCCCCTCTCGCGGCCTTCCCCGACGCAGGGGTGGTGCACCGACCGGGGGGGGCCCCGATAGGCTGGGGGCAGGCACCCAGTTCCGGGGAAGTGGGGGGCAGAGGCTCTCGGGAGGGGGCAGGAGATTCCAGTTACCCCACCAGGCCCAGGGGCTCGGGAAGGCCTCCCAGCCCTCCCCCACCCCCACTCTCTTCGGCCACTTTGGGGAAATAAGGCTCAGAGTCGTCTGAGGTCAGAAGAAAGGGGTGCCAGCCTCGCCCACGGCAGAGAAGAGAGGACAGAAGGATCTGAGATCCCGCCAAGGACCAGGCACGGGGCAAGAGGTGGGGGCACCGTTTTCTCTGGGTTTCCAGTTTGAAAGGCAAGGGGCTCGCCACCACGCTGGAGCCCACCTGGAGAAGAGAGTTATTAGCAGAAGGGTCTGGGCAGGGCGGGGACGGGGCGCTGGCGGCTAGTACTCCCAGAGAGTGGCTGGCTCGATGGTCTCGGCGCAGGCCTTCAGGACGCCTGCGTGGTCCCCCTTCAGGTAGCGCCCGCCCACCTTGATGGCCACCTTGTTGTAGTCACAGAATTCGAAGAAGAAGTCCACGGGGGTGTCACTGCTGCTGGTGACCGAAGAGTCGCTGCCCACTGTCCAGTACTTGCCTGTGGAGTCTGGGGGCGGTGAGACCCATCAGGCCCCAGCCTGCAATCACGGCTTCTGGAGTCGGGGTGGTTTCTGTGGGATGCCCACCCAAGCCTCCCACCCCTGCTGGACGGGGGTCCGCGCCCCTTCCCCCCACCCAGACTTTAAGTCCCACAACTCAGGTGTGGGACACCTTCCCTGCCCACCCTCCCTTTCCAGAATCTGGTCTCCCTCTCTGCTCTGCTCCTCCTTCTATAGCTTGGGGGTCCTCCCTCCTACACAAAGAGGGAAAGGGGCCTGCTGGCCACAGGATGTCTGTCCCCAGAGCCAAGTCACAGGGCGGCCAGGCTGAGCCCCGAAGTAGGACAAGAGCTTCAATCCCTGTGGCCCCCTGGAGCTGCCCCCCTCAGAACCCACCTTTGATGTTGTAGGCACCGTCACTGAACTCCAGCTGGAAGACGTCATAGCTAGAGCGGTTTGCATCCAGGGTGCCCGTGACCTTGCGGCAGCCGATGAAGCCGTGCTCCCCGCGGAACACGATGATGGGACGGTTGATGAGCTTCATGAGGAAGAGCTCCGAGTCCCCTGTCCCAGGAAAGGGGAGGGGCGGTGAGTCTCACAGGGTGGGGCTGGGATGATCAGGGCGTGGCTCAGAGCGAGCGAGCCGGGAGTCTGGGGTCCCCCAGCATGTCATCCCTGGGATGGCAAGGGGGGGATGTCGGTGAGTGACTATGAGGCGGGCAGACCCTCCAGAGAACCCGGCAGTGGGGTGCGCCCACGGGTGGCTACCTGCTGTCTCTACCGAGGCAGCCAACTGCCCGTTCTTCTTGGCCGTCACAAACTTGCCATTGGACGCACGCAGTGTGATCCGCCGATCACGCCACTCGATGTCGAAATAGCAGCTGACGTTCCTGGGGGTGTCAGGAAGGGTCAGGCGGGGCTGCCCCAGGTCCCCAGGCCCCGACCCCCGGGAAAGGCCAGCCTGGGGCGCAGCGGCGGGGCACTCACTTGGTGGAGGCAGTGGACTGCACGCCCCCAGTGGCTGTCAGCGTCCAGTACTTTCCCGTGTGAGTGCGGAAGGCGCACTTTTTGGTGTCGCGGTCGATCTCCAGCTGGAAAGTCTCCTGGTCGGTCTCCTCGTCCTGATTGGCTGACAGGTCCATACCTGCGGGGAGAGCTTCCGACTGGCACAGGGACCCCCACACCCTGAGTTGGGGCCGACCCACAGCCCTGCCCTCACACACCACTGCCAAGACCCCTCAGCCTCCACATCAGGGAGTAGGAGCCCAGACCCCAGGCAGGGCCAGGCAAGGACCAAGGCTGGCTCCGTCCGCCCTCACATCATTTTCTCGGATGCTAGAATACCTCCCAACAAACCATCTGCACAAAGACATTCTAGAACAAATCAGGAGAATCTTAACATGGACCAGGATTAAATATTAAGGATTAATTATTGTTAATCATATTGTAGTTATGTAAGAAAATGGCCTCATTTTTCAGATACCAACAAACATCTCGAGACGAAATGCCTCGATGTCGGGGATTTGCTTGAAACACAATCAAAAACAATGAATATAAGACAGATGGAGCTAGACTGCAGAATATCGCATTTGGGGGAAATCAAGAGATTATATCCATCCTGTTCCTGTATGTGTGTAAAAATTAAGAGTAAAATACAGGGGCGCCTGGGTGGCTCGGTCATTGAGCGTCTGCCTTCGGCTCAGGTCGTGATCCCAGGGTCCAGGGATCGAGCCCCTCATCGGGCTCCCCGCTCAGCGGGAACCTGCTTCTCCGTCTCCCACTCCCCCTGCTTGTGTTCCCTCTCTCGCTGTGTCTCTCTCTATCAAATAAATAAATAAAATCTTAAAAAAAAAAAAAGAGTAAAATATAATAGCATACGTTCATTTCAGAAAATTTACAAAACTCATAAATGCATAAAAATGGAGTCACACGGGGCACCTGGGTGGCTCAATTGGTTAAGCGCCCGACTCTTGATTTCGGCTCAGATCATGATCTGAGTCGTGCGACAGAGCGCCGAGTCTCCGCGCTGAGCTTGGAGCCTGCTTGAGAGTCTCTCTCCCTCTCCCTCTGCCCCTCCCCGCCTGTGCTCTCTGCGGGGGATGGGGGGGCAGGGAGAGTCACACATACCCCCACGCCCACTGCACCCCAGAACACACGGCAAACGGCGGTGAACACACCCTCCTCGCCTTTTCCCCAGTGCAAACACGCATTTTCTCTACCTCAAAGTGCATGCACGCCGCAGATCACGACTTACAGATGATCTAAGCAACATGCTCACACACGTTTCCCTGTCCCTAAATCATCTGATGTGACCAGAGGGGGCTTCCATGCTCCCACACGCTGCTGCCCAGCAGCTGATCTCTGGGGCCCCATCTGCGTTGCCTCTTCCAGCTAACAACCTGGAAGTAGGATATTTGGTTCCAACAGAACAAATTCACATTCCCCAAGTGCCTGGGTTCTAAGAACCGAAACAGCAGGGACACCTGCCCACTCTGCTGGCCGCCCAGACTCGGGGCTTGAAAGTGTGTCACCGTTCGGGTCTGGACACCTTTAGAAGACGGGACCACAGTGGGGGGTGGCAGGTGGCCCTTCCGATGAGCAGATGGAGGCTGGTGGATGGGGGAGCCCTGGTTCCCCACCCGAGACCCACCCATAGTTCTCCACCACCAAGCTGAGGGCCCGATCAGCACCAGGGGGTGGGGACCTTCACCTCCACTTCACGAAGGAGAATGAAGCAGAGGTGGTATGTCCTTCCCAAGGTCACCCAGAGAGAAAGTGATGAGTGCTGGTGAGCCTCAGGAGGGGAAGTGGGCAGACTCAGGCCTCCTCCCATGCTCTCTCTATGGACTGGCGGACCCGGGGCCCTGAACAGCTAGCTCCTCTCAGAACCCCTTGGGCTCAAGCCTCCAGGCCCACTGGGCCCCCTTAGCCCTGATGTCAAGGATCTGCTGACTACTGGGAGGCAGGTAGTGAGTCAGACCCACCATCACACCCCCAGTAAAGATGAGGGTCAACAGAGACTGGGCCCCCGGGTAGCCAAGCCACCAAGAATGGAACCATCATAAAAGGCCACTCTGGGGAGCACAAGCTTTTGAGGCCAGAGTCCCCAAAAGCTGGCAGACATGCCCCACTGTATGAGCTAGCCCACCCCAGCCCCATGGCATCACCTGCCCAATGTGCGGTGTGCTGGCTGACTGGAAGGAGGGCAGAGACAAGAGGAAAGGCCCCTCCGGGCACACTCTGGCAGCAGACAGGACAGAGGGGGATCTCCAGAGAAAGGGGCAAAAGAGCAGGAAAGGAACCTGGATTAGAAGTCCAATCTCTAGCCAGAGGTAAGCACGAAGTCAGGAGGCTCCTTCTCGGAGACTCAGCCAGGAGTAGCCCCATGCTCCCACGGAATCCACACTGACCTGCTCTTCCCACAGGGGAACAGAGGGAGGCCACGCCCAGGGCCCCACAGCCGTGGCCCTCTGCTCGGCTGCTCAGACCCCATCGGCTGCTCGTGTCCAGTCCTGGACATGGTCTGATGAGAAGGCCTGGGCCATCCAGGGAGCCACCCAAAGTGGGGGCCAGGCACCCTCGGCGAGCCTTCCCCTCACTCAGCTCGCATGCCTGTCTATCAAAAGGGTCTCTCCATTCTGCCAGGAGGTTGGAAGGATTCAGGGCCCTGGTGTCAAGCTGACACCAGGTCTTCCGACCCCAACAGGAAGGGGTATGGGGGGGTGTCTCCCCAACATCCAGCAGAGCCCCTCCTGGCTCCAAGGCCCTGCCCAGGCAGGAAAGGCCCCACTTGGCCTTGGAGTCTCTAATTAGAGCTGGGTTACTATGGGAACAGGCTTTTCTTTGGGATTTTTCTTTTCATCAACTGCAGCAGCCGCACTGAGTCACAGGCCCACAGGAACCCCGGGGAGGCAGATGCGGGGCTGGAAGAAGCTCATCTCCTGCCTCCCCCCACCCCCGCTTCCCCCCGCCCTGCCTGTCCCTCTGCCTCATAGCTTTTCCTGTCGCCAGCCTCTGAGCCATTCCCTATGGTGGCTCAGAGAGGGCACTCCATCCCCCTCAGCCTTAGCAGTTTCCAAATTGCCCCGGTTGGTCCAAAAGAGGCACTCCCCAACACCCCATTCAGTTTAGGGGAAGGGGCCTGGAAGCTTCTGTGGCCTCCCCTCCCCTCCGCCCTCTTTCCACTACGTGACCACCTCAGATCCTTCCCCCATCCCTGCACAAGAATTAGGGCGTGAATTACCGCAAATGCCCTGCCTCTTCAGGAGAGCTCTTACACATCCTGCAAAGCCCAGCCTGACCAGCCCTTTTCTCAGCCAGCCGGCCAGCCTGGCCTCTGAGTGCCTCTGAGTGGCTGGAACAGGGCGCTTCCTGAGCATGGAGCCCCAGGGCACAGCTGGCCAGGCACATGGAGGCTGAGAGACCAAGTGGGAAATGCGGACCCAGCATGGCCAGAGTCCAGAACAGGCGAGACTTCCAAGGAGCAAGGCGGGGGAGGGACACACCCCACCTGGCTGGGAAGTGCTGCTCACCCAGCCACCCTGCCATCCTTCATCCCTGCCCAAGCCAGGCCCTCACCAGTGACGTGCTCACATGGATTCCACCTGCCTGTCACATCAGTCCTCAGGCACCAGGACCCCACGCCCTGGTGGCAGAGATGGCCCCCTTCCCAGAAACAAAGCCTGGCTCAAAGAATTAGCCCAGGGCGTCCCGGGGCCGGCCCTTTACAGATGGGGAAACTGAGGCCAGAGAGCAGGTTGCAGCGTCAGCAGGGAACACCCCACCCCCACCAGGCAGGCCTGTGCAAGCCTGTGGGCATGATTCACATTCCCCCCCGCCCCCCGCCAGCTAAGCCCAGGATCCTCCTCCTTCCTGGCTGGCTTTTCCCAACATGTGTCAGAAGCATAGACACCACCTCCTTTGCCACGCAGGCCCGTCCAAAATGGCCTCTGAGACACGCCCCCAACCCCATAGCGGCTGCAGGTCCTCTGGTCTTCCATCCCACCAGGAAGCCCTGGGGTCAGCTAACCTGAGAACAAGATGAGGACCCCAAGATCCGAGGCCCAAAGAGCCCCAATCTCAGCCCCCAAAGGCCCCTCCCCCAGTTCTTTGTACCTTTAAACTCAGAGATGAGCCAACACTTCTCCTGGCCCAATTTCGGGCTCCCCCTGCCCCATCAGCCTGAATCACACCGTGACACTTCCAGCAAGTGCTAATAAAGAGGAGACGGCATCTGCCCAGACTCGCTCGGCTCTTCCTGGCCTCAAGGGCTGGGGCCAGGTCCACCCGCTCCTCCTCGTCTTCCCCAAGGAAGACACTGGATGCAGCCCAGCAGGCACGCAGCATGCCTGCATGGGTGAGTGCCCATCATGGGTCTGGTGGCCCCACTGGCGGTTCCAGTCCCACCTACCAACCTCACAAGCTCCTTCTCAGCCATGCTGGGCTTTCTGCTCCTCCCTGCCTCAGGGCCTTTGCACAAGCTGTGCCTGTTTTGCCTGTAACACTATTCCACAGGCCTGATACATGCTATCTTGTATTCATCTTTCAGGTCAGCTCCAGTGTCCTCTTCAGAAGTGTCTCCCCCACCCCACAGTCTAATCTGAGATCCTGATGTACTTTCTGGACCCCCAGGCCTTTGCTTGACACCTCTGGGATGCTGATCATGTCCCAAGAACATCAGCTACAACAGAGAACGGTCCAGGCACATATACTCATTCGTTCACCAATGAACATGTCTCACCTGGTAGGGGCTCAACGTTTGCTAAACAGGTGAGGAGTCCCGCCCCACCAACGCGGGGGGGGGGGGGGGGGCGGGCGCTGTGCCCTGGAGGCTGGGAGGCATGGGGGCGGGGGGAGGGGGTGTCAGAAAAGAGCCTATTCTGTAGTAAAACAGACCCAGTTCTGCATGTTGCTTTCTTGCTGTGTGACCTTGGGCAAATGGCTTCACCTCTCTGGGCCAAAAGGCTCATCTGTACAACTGAAATAATACTGCCCAAATCAATCAGCAAACTCAGGCACAAAACAGCCGTTACCCCACCGGACCTCCACCCCCAGTGCCATGGGGCTGCAAGCCCCTCTCCACAGTCCCCGCCCACAATCAGGAGGGTAGCCATCAGGATGAAGGCAGGGAAGTCCACTCCACCAGGAGGACGGCACTGATTGAGCTCCCACCAAGCCATCTCCAGACTCTGGGGCTCAACTTCCCACTCAGCAGAGCAAGACCCCCACAGGTCCCTCCAGTGGGGCCTCCGGCTGCAAAGAATCAACTGTCTTCCTTGCCAAAGGAGGGACGAGGGCGCCAGAAGGAAGAGAAACCGCCCAGGGGGAGAATCTAAGAAGGGAAAGAGGGGGGGGCTCACTTCTGGCGCGCAGGCCGGTAGGAAATGGCCAGGCCAGCAGGAGGCCCGGGAAAGGACGAAGCGAGCTGCAGTCAATTGTTCCAGGCGGGACACTTGGGGTTGGGTTCACTCGAGGGTAGGGGCTTCCCGAGGGAGGCGGGCCGGGGTCTCTCGGCCCACGCTAAGTCCGCCTTCCCCACGCCCGCAGAGCAGAGCGCACCAGACCCGAGACGTGCGGCGGGAGCTGGGCGGGGTTCCTGGCAGGGCGCCCTCCGCGCCACGCCGTCCCGGGACCCGGCCGCGAGGACGGGGAGGCTGCCTCCAGGAGAAGCTCCGGACCGGGGCACTAGGCCGGGGACAGCGCGGGGGGTCCTCAACAGAGGGGACTGCAGAAAACCGATCCCCTCCCCCGCCCCTCCGCATCTGGTTTTCCCATCTGCAAAGACCAAGCAGGACAAAGGGGGCGAGGGAGGGCCCTCCGGAGGAGCCCGCCCCCCTGCTCACAAAGGCCGCGGCCTCGAGCAAGGGGCAGACGCGGGAGGAGGGGCTGGGGGGGAAGGGCAGACACACGGGAAGCACCCCCCAGCAGAGGCCGACCCCTCGGGGCTGCAAGTGGAGGTGAAGAAAGGCCCGGAGGGCTGGAAGGTGGAAGCGCACCCTGCGGAGATCAAAGGCTCCCCCATCCCGCCTGCGCTGCGAAGGCCGTAGGGGGTGGGGGTGCGCCCCGCGGGCACAGCGACCCTCGCCTCCGCCCGTGAGCTGCAGGCCCGCCGACGAGGGAGGGGCACGAGGAAAGGGGGGAGGGGCGTTCCCCCCAACCCGGGGCTGCGCCGGGCGATCCGCGGGCTCGGCGCGCGTGAGGAGTCCTAGGCGGGGGGTTCGGAGGGTGGCACATAGGGCGGCACCTACGCGGGGCCGAGGGAGCCGCAACCCCAACGCGGGGTGGGGGCGTGCAGCGGCGCCCCCGGATGGGCAAGGCCCCACCCCTCGCCCCCTCCTCCGGGCCCAAGCGCACGTCCGGCGTCGAGGCGGGGTGGCCGGCGCGCCTAGCGGGGGCGCACCCGGCGTCGCTAAGTATTGTAGCAGCGCCGCGGGCGAGAAAGGGCGGGAGGCTGGAGGTGCGGGGGTGGCGTGCGCTTTGTGCACCGACCGCGAGAGGAGGGGGGCGGCGTCCCCACTCACCCTGACGCGTGGACACGTTCCTCTCGTTGGCCGCCTGCAGCACGACCTGGGCGCAGCTCTGTTCCAGGGCGAAGAGCTCGTCCTTGCCCACCTTGGTGGCCTTGCCCGCCTTGAGCGTGCCGCTGGGCCCCGACGGCGCCAGGTAGCGGCCCTCGCAGTCGCGGAAGGCCACCTTGCCGGAGCGGAACTCGAGCGTGTAGCCGGTGGCGGGCTCGGGGCGCGCCACCAGGCGCCCGTCGTGGCGCAGGAAGCGGTGGTCGGCGGTCTGCACGCTGTAGCGCTGGTCCTGGAAGGCCAGCGTGATGAGCGAGTCGACGCCCCAGGGCACGTCGCGGTCCACCGCGATCTCGTCCGCCGGCCGCGCGCTCAGGTGCGCGTAGCGCTTGCGGGTCAGGCTGTAGATGTTGACCTGCGGGTGCATGGCGATGTGCACGCTCCACTTCTCGGCCGGCGACACGCTCTGCGCGAAGCACGACAGGCGGTCCTCCGTGCCGCCGAAGTAACGCCGGTGCACCTCGGACTGCAGCGACCAGCGGCCGTCGTCGTGCGCCACGATGAGAAAGCGGCAGTCGGCGCCGGGCACCTCGCGCTCGCAGGTCACGTTGCCGTCCTTGTCCGCCGCCAGGTAGCGGCCCAGGTGGCTGCGCAGGCACACGGCCGCGCTGCCCGCCTCGTCGGGCGGCTGCTCCAGCGTCCAGATCTGCTTCTTCTTCAGGCTGCTGGCCGACGCGTTCACCTTGAACCCGAACGCCTCGGCCGTCAGGTACTTGTTGCCGCAGTTGATGAGGCCGAACTGGATCTGCACGGCCTCGGCAGTGCCGTTGGCGGTCATGGTGGCGGCGGGCGGGAGGGCCCCGGAGCGGCCCGGGAGGTCGGTGGCGGGTCCCCGCGGCGGCGCCCTGCTCCTTTGTTCGCGACCGCGGCCCGGCGCGCACCCTCCGCAGCGCTCCACAAAGCCGGCCCGCGGCGCGCGAGCCCCTTTCTAGGCGGGGTGACGTCAGCGCCGCGAGGCCCCGCCCCCGCCCCGCCCCGGGGCTCGGCGGGGGAGGGGGCGCAGGGAGCGCGCCGCGCGGGGACCCGAGGGGCGCGGGGTGGCGGCGCCGCTCTGCACGTGCCCGGTTCTGCACGGCCGGCCTCTGCAGAGCCCCCGCCTCGCGCCGCCGCCCCCTGCCCCCCAGTGCCAGGCCCCCCCCCCCCCCGCAGCGCCGCGGCCTGAGGATCCACCCGGAGCTCGGGACCCGTCGGAGGCCCCCCATCCTAAGCTGGCGGGGAGGAAGGGTTTGAGGTTGTGACGGAGACCGCAAAGGCCCCAGAACGCATTAGTACTGGGTGGAGGCGGTCCGGAGGCTGCTCGGAGGAGGTGGCCTTAGAGCAGGGTTTTAAAGGGGAGAGGGCGCACTCACCCACCGCGCAGGGGCAGGTGAGCCAAAGAGGGGTGGGGGGCGGGCCAGGAGCTGGGGGAGGGGCCTGCAGACCCCAACTCCCCCAACTCAGGCCTTTCAAGACACTTCCACGAAGGCCGCCCAGACCCCGCCCTGTGGCCCAAGCACCCAGCCCTGCTGGCCCAAAATAGTTCTTCCAGGTAGTGGCAGAGACAAGTGACTGCTGTTCCCATTCTGGGGATCAGGGTTCTGGTCTTCCAGGCACTGGGGTGGGCTGGTCACAGGTGGGGCCACTCCTGGCCCCACAGGCAAGGGCAGGGTCGGGGTCGGGGCTCCAGGACCAGTGTGCCCTTCACTTTATACCCCCAGGCTCCCACTGCATAGGTGGCTGAGCTGGTAGAAGCCCTCCTCCTTCAGGACCCCCAACTGTCTACCGTCCTCCCGCAAAGGGGACACTCCCTGCAGATGTCACCCCCCTCCCACCTCCTCCCCCTTCTAGGAACACTTCCCTTTTCTAAGGCCAGGACTTTTGCTGGGACATTCCCCACATGCCAAGCAAGCCCCGTGGAATGCCAACATGACCACAAGCTGCCCACAAGGTCTCGGGGCCAAAGGCAAAGAGCACTGAACTCGCTCCCCAACTGGTTGGTCTGGGCCTTGTCTTCTCCCAGGCAAACCCCTCCAGGGATTTTTTTTATCTTCCAGGGGAAAATGGTGTCATCTTCTCACCACTGTGGCTCTAATGTGTTTACTGGCAGGGCCTGGAACTCCAGGCAGGCAGTGGCCATAGCTTCCCCTCCCACAAAACCCATCCCTCAAGAGCCGGAACATCAAAAGTTTCTCATTTTGAGGTTATCTATTAGGCTTGAAACCCAGGATCTCACTGGCTGTGTGACTTTCGGCAAGTTGCTTAACCTCTCTGAGCCTCAGTTTCCGTTTTGTAGAAGAGATACAAATCCCCCATCTCAGGATGGTCTGAGAGTCCCTGGGGGCATGGAGCTCAGACACTGTCCCTGTCCACCCTCAGGACCCATTCCAGTCCCCAGGAAGCCGTGCATCTAATTAGAAAGACCCCAAACCTCTGGCCAACTTCCAAGGCTCAGAGGAGAGGCGGATGAATAGCTCTAGGCATTTCCAGAAGGTTGTGTGGTGGCGGCTTCGTGCTGGCAGCAGGACTGGAGCATGCTGAGACCCGCCTACTGGGATCAGGGCTGGGCGGCCCCTCCCTCCGGTCTGCAGTTCCCTGCTCTGGCCCCGAGGCCCCCTCCTACAGCTTTGCAGCCTGGAGGCCAGGAAGGGGACTGGGGTTGGGGGCTCCTGCCTGTCAATCAGACCAGAGGTGGGAGCGGGTCCAGTCCTTCCCAGGTGATGCTTTGAGGGGTAGAAAGACGGGCGAGTCCAGATGGGTTTGGCGGCAGTCTGGGTTCAAATGCACGTCTCTGGCTCTCCGCTTTGCCCTCTCTAAAAGGGGCGTGGTGACAGCACCTGGCTTGGCCTAGTAGCCAGAGGACAGTAGAAGCTCAAGTTGATGACTCTGCACATCAGGTGCCTAGGAGACAGTGCCTGGCATGTGGTCAGTGCTCAGCAAACGCCGGCTGTTTTATTATTCACTAACAACATTGACAGGAGGGTCCTGGGGACACAGATGGGTCTCCTCTGGCCCCCAGGGTCCCCAGGGATCCCCAGGACGCTAGTCGTGTGGTCAAGCAAAGGCGGTGTCTGTGGGAAGCTTTAGGATCCGTCAGCCAGGAACTCTGGAGCCTTGTGCCTATTTGTTGAGTAAATTAAAATCGAATGGTGCAAAGGGCAGAGGTGGGAGGAGGAGGAGGAAGGAGCCCTGGGACCTGCCCGTAGGACAAGGACAGTCCCAGTGAACAAAATCGAGCCGGCAGGTTGCAGGACAGCAGCTGAGTCCTGGGACTCAGCGAGGTCAGCTGGGTCAGTATGTGAAGCATTGAGGTGAATTTCAACGGACGTGGAACTAAATTACTAGTATTTAAGGGTTTTTTTTTTCTGAATAGACGATAGGTTCACATGGCCCAGACATTCAAAAATGTAAAGGAGATGGGGCGCCTGGGTGGCTCAGTCGGTTAAGCGTCTGCCTTCGGCTCAGGTCATGATCCCGGGGTCCTGGGATTGAGCCCCACATCGGGCTCTCTGCTCGGCAGGAAGCCTGCTTCTCCCTCTCCCACTCCCCCTACTGTGTTCCCTCTCTAGCTGTGTCTCTGTCAAATAAATAAATAAAATCTTTAAAAAAAAAAAAAAAGTAAAGGAGCCTTTGTCCCCCTGCCCGCCCTGCCCCATTCCCACCCCACGGGCTCCGTAAGTGTAGTTAGATTTGTTTCTTGTGTTTTCTCGTCTTCACACAAACACGAGCAAACTTGGGTTTGTATTCTTCTCACCATTATTTTCAACCCTTTTATCACTTGGTGTATCTTTTTTTTTTAAGTAGCCTCTACACCCAGTGTGGGGCTCGAACTCATGACCTTGAGATCAAGAGTCACGTGCCTTTGTGACTGAGCCAGCCAGGCGCCCGGAAGCCTCTTGGTTTTAAAACATATATATGATTATAATTAATTACTGTTGGGAAGCCAATACAAGAACAAAAATCTCAGGCAAGTTTAGCAAAAGAGCATTTTCACAAGTCACCCACTGCTCTGCACCCACGCCGTGTGCCCTCCACCGGCCTTCCCCACGTCTCGGTTACACTGGGCACCTCTATGTCCAGCACGGTCACACGGTGCTGTTGGCAGACCCCACCTCGGGTCCCTCTGGGGAAGGACAGGAACACGGTCGCTGTGTCCGCGGGCCCCATGGGAGCCCAGGCACCACCTGAGCGGCCCTGAAGGAGAGCGTGGCAGGAACCAGAACTGAGCGGCTCCTGGGCTGACCACCCTGTGTCTTGTGCCTGATCGGGGGAGGGAAATGAGGCCACTGGGAAGGGCTGCTCAGCTGGCCCCAAACCAAGTTCCCCAGGTGAGGATCCTGAGCCACGGAGACCCAGACCCCTTCTGCCCAGCCCAGCAGCCTCGGGGGGAATCCCTGAGCCCACCCCTGATGAGCAGGAGCTTTATGAGACGAAATCCCAACGTGCACCTGGCACAGAAGTCAAGGAGTGGACACTGGAGTCCCTTGGGTCCTGGATATGATGCATCTTGCCGTGGGACCCTCGGTGAATTACTTCCCTCTGGTGCCTCGGTTTCCTTGCCTGTCAGATGGGAATAATAGCACCTGTAGAGTTTCTCAGGAAAACAGAGGTAGATACAATCCCGGCACAATGTTCCATAAAAACAGCAACAAAATGCCTTCACCTTCACTCCCGGAAGTCGGCGGGTGCGCTATACTCTGTTTTTTACGCATGTGTGAAGTTTTTCATAACAATAATAAAACCTGGCAGACATTATAAAGCCCTCTTTTCACCTGTGCCGTAGCTCTGTGTGAGAGTGCTGCCCGTGATGTTCCGACCTCTGCCCACCAGACCGACCTCTCTATGATGATTCAGAAATGTATTAAGTAGATAGAGGTGGACATGATAGATAGGTAGACAGATGCTAGATGGATGGAGGGATGGATGGCTGGATAGACAGACAGATGGTAGGTTGATAGATGATAGACGGATAGATAAATGGATGGATGGATGGATGATGGATGGATGGATGGATGGATGGAGAGATGATAGGTAGGTAGAAAGATGGATAGATAGGTAGATAGATGTTGGATGAATGGATGAATAGATAGATTAGATAGAAAATAGGTTGATAGATGATAGATGGAAAGATAGATGGATGGATAGACAGATAATAGATAATGGATGGATGGATGGATGGATGGATGGATGGATGGAGAGATGATAGGTAGGTAGAAAGATAGATGGATAGATAGGTAGATAGATGTTGGATGAATGGATGAATAGATAGATTAGATAGAAAATAGGTTGATAGATGATAGATGAATGGATGAATAGATAGATTAGATAGAAAATAGGTTGATAGATGGAAAGATGGATGGATAGACAGATAATAGATAATGGATGGATGGATAGTGGATGGATAGATTGATAGATGATAGGTAGATAGAAAGATGGGTGATAGATGGATAGATAGGTAAATAGATGGATGGGTAGATAGGTTGATAGATGGATAGGAGATAGTGATAGATATTTAGATACAGAAATGCATAGCTTTATTTCTGAGGGTCTTGTTTATATATTTGGCTTAGCTTCAGCTTCTTTCTCTGCATCTCGCTTCCATCCTTTGGCGACTCTTCCCAATGAACCACCCCCCCGCCCAGTCACCAGGGCTGCTTGCACCCCTCCCTGCACCAGGGCATGTAGGGAGTCATAAAATTCCTACCGGGCTGATGCTTCCAGCTCAATCCTGGGCAATGACTGCCTGGACCAGCCTCGGGCTCACCTCTACCCCTCCCTGAGCTGAGCCATGCTATCCAGGGCTCCTACACCCCGGGCTCCCTAGGGGTCCTCCTGGCAGGAATCTTCCCCAGCCTGAGAGCTGGGTGCAAGCTGGACCGGCCCCTGGGGACCCTCTCGCTGGGCTCTGCCCTCGCGGGGCACAGAGTCCATCTGGTGGGGGAGGCAGGCATTCATTCTCATAAGAGCTCCAGGCATTGTGCTGAGAGCTTTATCTGCTTTAACGTTCCAACAAGCTGGGTGTCTTCCCCATTTTCCAGATGAGGTGAAGGAACTCACCCCACAGAAGGAGGATTGGTGGTTGCAGGGGGATGAGGAGGGACTACTTGATGGGTACAGGGTTCCTTTTGGGGTGAGAGAAATGCTCTGGAGGTAGGGACAGGTGCTGGTGAATGTAGTTAATACTACAGAAGTATATACTTTATCTTTTTTTAAAAAAAGATTTTATTTATTTATTTGACAGAGAGCGAGAG
Source organism: Mirounga angustirostris (assembly GCF_029215605.1). NCBI lineage: Eukaryota > Metazoa > Chordata > Mammalia > Carnivora > Phocidae > Mirounga > Mirounga angustirostris. Next base: position 176,258,876 of record NW_026991713.1, read on the forward strand.
AGCACAAGCAGGAGGAACGGCAGGCAGAGGGCGAGGGAGAAGCAGGCCCCCCGCTGAGTAGGGAGCCCAAAGCGGGGCTAGCGGGGCTTGATCCCAGGACCCCGGGACAATGACCTGAGCCGAAGGCAGGTGCTTAACCGACTGAGCCACCCCGGCGCCCCAGGAGTATATACTTTAAAAGAGTAAGTTGCATGCTATGCAAATTTTACCTCAATTTTAAAAATCCATCAACCTCAGGGGAAAAACAAAGAACACAACCAAATTACGTAGTTAGGTGTGATAGTCTGAGGACCCGAACCCCAGCCCCAGACTGTTGACTTGCAGCTCACAGCACAGACAGCTCCTCCCGGCTACTCCCTCCAGAGCAGCTGCTCCCCCTCCCTCCCTGGGGGGCGGGGTCACACCCCTCCCTCCCAGGCAGCTGCAGCCTCCCCAGCCTCCCAACCTCCTCACACCTTCCCCGCAGGGCTCCCCCTTCACACCCGGCTTGGCAGCCCCACACCACACCCAGTGAGACGCTGGAGACCTCACACCCTCCCTGCCCAGGGCTCTGCCAGCTTCTCTGGACTATCACCCAGAGACCAGCGCTTGGGGCCCCCGGGGTGGCCCTGGGCTCATCACAGCCCCCTCTACGAAAGGACAGGGGCATGAGGTTGTCCTGGGAGCTCCGAGCCAGCAGCTCAGAGCTGTGTGATGGGGACTGGGCTTCCCATCCCTCAGAAGGAGGGGAGTGTGGCCCAGGCATGCCCGAGGGGCCAGAAGTTCTGTCCACGTCAGCCCACCATAAATGACCTGCCTGGAGGCGGGAGCCTGTGAATGGCTTCCGTTGTTCTGCTGTCCCCGGGGGCCCCCTCGAGGCAGCCTGCTATGTGCGGCCTGCGTCCCTCCAGGGCGCCCTGCAAGGGGGAGGGACTCCAGGACCGCTGTGCCATCCGAGGCCGCAGGCTGCACCCTAGCACTGTGGGGACAGAGCCGAGGAGGGCACAGGAGGCCATCGCCCCTGCACCCCGTCTCTGCAAACATCCCCTGCCAATCTCGGGCCGTTGCGTCTTCCGGTTACAAACAGGGCCCCCGAGACCTGGACTGATCGGAAAGGCCCTAGTCCAGCTTGAAGGAGGGATGTGCCGTTTTCAGGGTCCCAGGATGCCGCACCTGTCAGGGGGGCAGATCCTGGTCTGGCCCTGAGGCCCAAGCGTGTTTTGCAAAGTGAGGCTGCGGCAGCAGGTGCCTGGCAAGAGCCTGGCTAATTAAGAGGGCGTTAGCACCCCGGGCAGAGCCCCGCTCCTGCCAAGACGTCCTTGCCAGGAGCCGGACCAGATTCCTTGGCCATGGAGAGGCCCCTGGCTGGTGGCAAGCCTCGGCCTGCTCGCATGGGCCACCACCCCACTCCTGCTCCGAAGGGCCTGCGCCCTTCAGGGCTCCCCCCGCCCCCCACCCGTGCTGCGAACCCTCAGGGGGACAGGCCTGTCTCTGGCCTCAGCTATATCTACCAAACGGAGGGGCCATCCACTGTTGCTGGAACCCGCGCAGAATCCATCTCGGTCAGCTGCGAGGAACAAGGGGTCTGCTCGGCCCCGGTTCAGCGAGGCCTGAGCGCTGTTCTGATCAACTCCTGATGCTCGGGGCGGGGGCGCAGGGGGGTGGATAGTAACAAGCATGTCTCCCTAGCACAGCTTGCCCGCAAGGCGTCCACCGGGGCAGGCGGAGTGGCTTCCGAAAAGGCAAGTGTGATGGTGCCCCTTTCAGCTTAAACCTCCCCCGTGGCTCCCCAGTGCCCGGCGCCCAGTGTCAGGGTCCCTAATGGTCTGGCCTCTGTCCACCTGCCCTGCCTCCCCTCCGGTTCGCTCTCCTCCACTCACTCACACCCTCCACACAGGGCTGCAGCTTCCCTCGACCTGTGCAGATGGCCCTGAGCAACGTGGGTCTGAAGTGTGTGCATTTGGTAAATGTCTTTTCTCTTCCTTATGATTTATTTTTTAAAGATTTTATTTCTTTATGTGACAGAGAGAGAACACACGAGCAGGGGGGAGCGGGCCTGGGATCATGACCTGAGCCGAAGGCAGACGCTTAACCGACCGAGCCACCCAGGCACCCCTCTTTTCTTTTTTTAAGCCTGCCAGGCACCCCCAGACAAAATATGTGTTAATGGACTGTTCACGCTGTTGGGCTTCCAGTCAACAGTAGGCTATTAGGAGTTACGTTTTTGGAGAGCCAGAAATTATATGCAGACTTTCAACTGCACAGTGGTCAGTGCCCCCAACCCCCATGTTGTTCAAGGGTCAGCTGTACTCGCCTCCTGCCAAAAGCCCTCACGCATCCTAAAGACCCAGTTCAAAAATAAAAATAGAGACCCTCCCTCGCCTTACCTGCTGCCCAGGCCTTTCTTGGCTCAATCCTCCCTGGCCTGTAGACCTTCCAGACTCCAGACTGCAGACCCCAACACTTCCATCAGCGGGCACGTGACCCCCCCCCAGAACCCGCACTCTGGCTGCTTCCCAGAGAGAACCTGGGGGTGGGGTCCTGGACACAACAGCCCCTGATGTCTGAAATGCTCCTGTGGGGGAGGGGCAATCTTTCACCACCTGCCTGGCTCTGGGGTCCTGAGCTGGTACAGTCAGTCCTCCACGCCCCCCCAGTGCATGCCCAGGACACTGGACAAGGGTCCAGGCATCAGTGGGGGTGCTCAGATTCAGATGGGGCCGAGGGCAGCTTTGTGGCATGAACAAGAGGTACATCTGCAGGGTAGTCCCTGGTGAACAAAGCAAGGTCCTCACCGGGCTGGGAACAGGAGTTGCGGGCCACGGATGCAGGCCATTTGTGGGTCTCCCTCAAGTGCAGCCCAAGTGCCTGTGTATGAGAACTGACTTCTGCAGGCCCCACCCTTGCCACATGGCCACGTGTCCCTTCAGAAAGCCCACCCGCCCTCCTCAGCCTCGGGGTCTTCTTCTAGGACTTCCATGTACAGTTGCACAGGTTGTACCCTACACAAGAGCTGCATGGGGATGAGAGCCAGCTCAAGTCCCCCTATACAAGCCCTGCACCCTCACCTGGGGGCTATGTCAGCCTGGAAGAAAAAGGACTTTTATTTTGGCCCAAAGTCACAGCCCCCAGCTAGGGCACTTTTCATCCACCCAGAGGAGCACAATTTTCTAATTCATGCAAAGGCTCTGAACAGGCCAGCAGGATGCTGTCCTCACCCTTCTTTCCCTAGGCCATTCCTGGACCCCTTCAGAAATACCCTCTTTCAGCCATGATACCATCAATGCATAAGAAAGAAAACCCCAGGGGCGCCTGGGTGGCTCAGTCATTAAGCCTCTGCCTTCCGCTGAGGTCATGATCCCAGGGTCCTGGGATCAAACCCTGCATCTGGCTCCCTGCTCAGCAGGAAGCCTGTTTCTCCCTCTCCCACTCCCACTGCTTGTGTTCCCTCTCTCACTGTCTCTTTCTGTCAAACAAATAAATAAAAAAAAAAATTTTTTTTTGAGAGAGAGAGAATGAGAGACAGAGAGCATGAGAGGGGGGAGGGTCAGAGGGAGAAGCAGACTCCCTGCCGAGCAGGGAGCCCGATGCGGGACTCGATCCCGGGACTCCAGGATCATGACCTGAGCCGAAGGCAGTCGCTTAACCAACTGAGCCACCCAGGCGCCCCTAAAAAATTTTTTTAAAAAAAGGAAAAGAAAACCCCAGGGGCACCTGGGTGGCTCAGATGGTTAACCGTCTGCCTTCAGCTCAGGTCATGATCTCCAAGTCCTGGATTCGAGCCCCACGTCAGGCTTCCAGCTCCGCAGGGAGTCTGCTTCTCCCTCTCCCGCTGCCTCTCCCCATGTTTGTTCTCTCTCTGTCTCTCTCTCTCTCAAATGAATAAATAAAATCTTAAAAAAAAAGAAAGAAAGAAAACCCTGACTCAGCTGGCCAAACAACAAAGCCATTAGTTAACGGCAAGAAATAAGAAGTCCCGAAGAGGGGAGTTTCCAGGGCTGGTTAATTATGGTAATAGCTGGGAAAGGACCCTGAAACTTCCCCCACTCCTCACTCTGCCATTCTTGAGTCAGCTTTGCCATCAGGCTGAGCCCCACAGAGTAAAAAAGTGGCTGCCAGGGCTCCAGACATCACATCATCTTCCTAACATTATCTAAACTAGGCTTTTGACAACTGAAGAACCCCTTCTCGGTATCATGTTTGTTTGGTTTTTTTTTTTTTGAAGATTTTGTTTATTTATTTGACAGAGAGAGACATAGCGAGAGAGGGAACACAAGCAGGGGGAGTGGGAGAGGGAGAAGCAGGCTTCCCCGCGGAGCAGGGAGCCCGATGTGGGGCTCAATCCCAGGACCCTGGGATCACGACCTGAGCTGAAGGCAGACGCTTAACGACTGAGCCACCCAGGCGCCCCTCAGTATCATGTTTTTAAACACCTAAGGCAAAATACATAAGATTACAAAGGAAATCAATTACATTAAAATTCTCAACATATTGTTTAAATGTGATATGCTAATATATGTGCTTCTTAATGATACACTAAATAATAATATCTGGTGGTGGATTTAAGAACTACCATGACTTGAGTCTAAATGATATTCTGAAATTTCCACAATAAATGTAACATGGGCTGAAGCCATCCGTGACACTGTTGGTGACCAAGGCCTAGGCCCTGGATGGTTTTTTGCTCACTTACATAAAGGAGGGAAATGCCAAACTCAGTGACAATCAGCACGTGATTATTTCACACCCAGGTTCACAGACTCCAGACTCCCCGATTCCAGCAGCTCTTTGTGGAGGGCTGTTTTTGTACATCGAAGAAACACTGGGGCGCCTGGCTGGTTGGGTTGGTAGAGCACGTGACTCTCAATCTCAGGGTCGTGAGTTCAAGCCCCAGGTTGGGCATGGAGCCTACCTAAAAAAAAGAGAGAGAGAGAGAGACACTTTCCCAACCCCTCCAGCATATCTTCCCTGACTTCTCTTGGCCAAACTTGCAAAACGCGCCCGTCTCTGAAACCATGCCCCCTAGAATGACCTTATGATCCAGCAATTTGTCCCTGGCTCTAAACCAATAAGTTGAAAGCAGGGACTTAGTATTTGTGTGGCCATGTTCACAGCAATGTGACTCCCACTAGCCAAAAGGTGGGAGCAACCCCAGGGTCCATCGATGGATGATGGACAAACAGAATGTGGTCCATCCATAAACAGAATATTATTCAGCCTTCAAAAGGAAGGAATACAACATGGACGAGCCTCCAGTTCACTATGTGAAGTGGGCCAGACAACAAAGGACAAATACCAGAGAGGAATGAAGTCCCTGGAGGAGTCACATTCCTAGGGACGGGAGTTGAATGGTGGCTGAGCCTGACTCCACCACTTACCGCTGCGCCCAGTAAATGAGACAGGACCGTTCTGGGGGAAGACAGGAACACAGACCACTGGAGAGGACTAGGGAGCCCAGGCCATGTGGAAAGGGGGCAGTGCTGCCTCCCCCACGGGGCGGTGGGGGAATGTTCTGGAAAAGGGGATGCATCCACTGGAGCCAGCATAGGAGCCGGAGTTGAGGGGGCCAGCTGCAGTTAGATCTGGGGTGCAAGGGAGGGGAGACAGGGTTGCAGAGGCCAGACCTGCAGGCCTGTGCTCAGGGGTTTATCCTGAGGGCACTGGGGAGCCATGGGAGGCTTGAGCAGGAGTGTCCCCTGCAGGAACATGGTTGGGAGGAGCCAGCCTGGGGCTGAGGCTGGGGAAGGAAACACAGCCCGCCCGCAGCCCCGTAGGAGGGAACTCTCCACAACAGGGGTAGAGGCCCGGATTCCGAGGGCCTCAAGGACCAGCCGAGCAAAACCCAGAAGATGTGCCCAGAAAGCAGTTTCTGTTCTGGGGACAGAACTGACACCATGAGAGGGGTTGGCAGTGGGGAGCATGAGCAGGGCCTCAAGCCTGCCCGGGTCATGGCCAGTGGTAACCTTGAACAGCTTCCCTCCTCCAGACCCAGCCCCCGGGACAGAGCGGGGCCCCTCTGTCCCTTCCTCTCCTGCTGTCCTGGGCCTCCAAGCTCCCTCTCACCCCACACCCCAGGGTCTGATGGAGGAGGAAGGCAGCTGATGGGAAGATGGGGGTGCAGAGGCTGGGAAGTGCCCACAGAGCCCCCTTCCCTCCCCCAGCTCCCCCAGCCTGGTGGGGGCTCATGGCGGGAGCAGAGGGCAGCAGAGTCCCCAGCCCGGTGTCTGTTCTAGTCGTGGGGTTGTTGATAAAAGCAACACAAGCAAAATCCCGGTAGAGGAGTGTCTTCGAGGACCACACAGCAGTTTTGGGGACGATGCTGGAGATTCTCACCACTCAGGAGGCCTGCTCAGGGGCGCCTCTGGGGTTCCTAGGGACAGATACCCCTCCCCGCCATCCTCTGTGCCATCAGCCCCTGGTTGAAAGGTCTCTGTCCGGCCTCAGCAGGGCCTCTGCAGGGACAGTGGTGTTCAGAGAGGTGTGCTGACTTGCCCGGGGAGGCCCAGCTAGGCAGGGCCAGGCCCCAGACCTGGGCTCCGGGAGGAGCTCTCACTCTCTTGCTCCCAGTGCCTTGGTTTCCCCTCCGTTGCTGGGTGAGTGAGGCCGCAGGGGCTCCCCTCCTGCTCCTTGTTTGAGTTTCCTGGCGCTGCTGAAACAAAAGTACCACAAGCCATGTGGCTTAAGACAACAGGAATTTTCCTTATGGTTCTAGAGGCCAGAAGCCAGAAATCGGACTGCGCTCACTCCAGATGCTCTAGAGGAGGATCCTTCCCGCTTCTTCCCGCCTCTGGTGGCCACAAACCGTCCTGGGCTTGTGGCCGCGTGGCTCCATCTCTCCCCTATCCTCACATGGCCTCCATCCTCATGTCCCTCTGTGCCCAAATCCCCCTCTCCTTTCCCCTACAAAGACACCGCCATCCGTGGGATTTAGGGCTGCCCATAATCCAGGACCTCGTGCGAGATCCCTAACTAGCAACATCTGCAAAGACCTTATTTCCAAATGAGGTCACATTCTGAGGTTCCAGGTGGATACAAATCTTGGGGGGCAGCCACAGTTCAACCCCATAGAGCCCAGATGGGGGCCTTGCCCAGCTCAGGCCCTCCTTCCCCTCTGCAGCCCCTGGGAACCCCGGGCATCATTTCTGTCATTTGTGAGCTCCCCGAGGCAAGGACCCAGCTGTTGTGGTGGCCACTGGGTCCCCTTGTCCCATCTAGGGTCTGGATTAGTAAATTCCCCGTGAGTGTGCCGTCACGCAATCAACACAGATGACTCTTGCAGACAAGAAAGAGCCCTTGCGGGGGGAAGCCTGGGTGGCTCAGTCGTTAAGCGTCTGCCTTCGGCTCAGGTCACCATCCCAGGGTCCTGGGATCGAGCCCCGATGGTCCTGGGATCGAGCCCCACATCGGGCTCCCTGCTCTGCTGGAAGCCTGCTTCTCCCTCTCCCACCCTCCCTGCTTGTGGTCCCTCTCTCGCTGTCTCTCTCTCTGTCAAATAAATAAATAAAAGCTTTTTTTAAAAAAAAGAAAGAGCCCTTGACATGTGACCCCATTTACCTGAAGTTCAAGAACAGTCACAGCTAGTCTGGGGTGACAGCAAGCAGAGGTGCTAACGTGGTGGGGCTCCCGGGGCCTCGGGGGCTGGAAATGTTCTGTACCAGCCACAGATGTAACTTGAATTGTTCCAGCAGCCACATTAAAAAAGAAAAATTAAGTGAAATCAGTGTTTAATAATATACTTTATTTCACCCATTAATATGCCTCAAATATGATCATTTCAACATATAACCAATATAAAAATTATTGAGAAATTTTAGGTTCCTTCGCCCCCCCCCCCCGAACGAAGCCATCCAGCTCCCCTCCCCTCGGCCCGAGTGCTCCCCACCACAGGGGCCGGAGTCCTGGCCTAGACACACGTCTCAGCACACACGGAGTAGTAAAGAAGGTCTGTGTACTTCAGGCACTGGAGGCCTCGGTTAAAAAAAAAAAAAGGCTAACTAAAACCAAAAGAAAACATTCTTCTTGAGTGACTGAGTCCCAGAGCCAAGGCAGGGCCTCAGCACCTCCCTTTCTCAAAGGCGCAGGGTGATGGGGACCAGAAGCCCTGCACGCTAGGGGGGCGCGGGGTGGGGGCGAAGCAGCCCTCGCCTGGAAACCAGACAGGAGGCTGGGATTCCGTCGGTCCATCCATCCGTCCGCCCGACGTGGCTCTTATCTCTTGCTGCAGGAGGCAGCCCATTGTCTGGGGAGGAAGCTAAGAGGATAGGAGACCTCCGGGCGCCCCCCTCCCTGCTCTGCCCTTTCCAGGCCAGTGGCGGCCTAAGCCCTGGTCCTGGAACCACATTCCCTCCCCCCACCAACTCTACCTGCAGGTGTGCTGGGGGGGGGGGGCGGATAGGGCATCTTGTTAAAGCGAAAGGAAGTGTGTTGGTTATAAATTGCATACGTGCCATGAGTTCTCAAAATAAAGCAAGAAACAGAAGAGACCCCTTCCTCTTCTCTTTGCCCCCTTCTCCTTTCCTTTCCCTTCTGGAACAACTGAGTCCTAAAGCCATTCGCCGGGGCCGTTAGCTGGGGCAGAGCAAGGTGGGCATCCACACATGGCAGGGGCAATGTGCTCTGAGCAGGGGTCGGGGCCCAGAGGCCGGCAGGTGGAGAGTGCCTCCCTGGGGGGTGCGCAGGAGTGGGGCCTCAGTGGAGGGGGAGAGCATCTCCAGGCAGCGGAGGTGAGGGGTGTCCCAGCCCACGTGGGGTGAGGGGGCAGTGGAGGCAGGGTGGCTGAGCAGGGGAGGGGGACCCCTGCAAGGCGGGGTGCATCTGGGGGCTGAGCAAAGAAACAGGCACATTAGGATAACAGCAGCCAGGTTCTCCCTGGCAGAGAAGGTGAGCTATGAACACAGAAAGGGAGGAAAGCGCAGTGAACCCCGAGATGCATCAGTGTGAACTCAGGAACTGCAGTATCGATCAACAGGCACAGGAATTGCTGTGTGTGAGTGCGCTCTACGTGCATGAACACACACACATTTCCCAGCTCATCCCCAGAGGGCCTGGAAGCAGCCACACCTCGTGCCTACATCCCTATTCTCTGCAACAGGGACCGGGGGCCCCTGGGAGAAATATCTGATCGCGGTTGGGACATCTTGTGTGCAAACCAGTGAGGACCTATATTCCCCAAAGACGTACAAGGGGGTCAGCAAGCACATGGAAAGATGCCCCCTATCATCAGCTATCGGGAACTGCCAATCAAAACCACAGTGAGACTCCACCCACGATCACACCCACTAGGGTGACCGTGGTAACAAAATAAGAAGGGAAATAAGTATTGCCGAGGACGTGGGGAGCTTGCGGCCTCCTAGGCTGCTGGGGGGAAGGTAAAAGGGCGCAGACATTGCAGACCAGCCGGGCGGCAGAATGACCACGGGACCCAGCAACATCACTCCTAGCTATGCGCGTGGAGGCGCTGAAAACAGGTGTGCAAACAAAAACTCACACACAGATGGTCATAGCAGCGCTGATATTCACAACGGCCAAGAGGTGGAAACAATCCAAGGGTGGATCACAGGAGGAAAGGACAAACAAAATGGGGCGTATGCACACACTGGAATAGTATTCAGCCATAAAGAGGGATGAAGTCCTGATCGGGGCTACGGTGTGGACGGACCGTGGGAACATCATGCCCGGTGAAAGAAGCCACGCACGCAAGGCCACCTATTGTAGGATTCCATTCGAACGACATCTCCAGAATAAATCCGCAGAGACAGAAAGCTGATGAGCGGTTTCCAGGGACAGAGGGTTAGTGGGGAGCAGGGAGTGACTGCATAACAGGCGTGGGGCTCCTTTTGGGGTGATGAGAATGGTCTGGAACCAGAGAGAAGTGCTGTCTGCACAACACTGGGAATGCGCTAAATGCCACTGAGTTGTGTGCACTTTGGGTTAACTTTATGCAATGGGAATTTCTCTCAATTAAAAAAAAAAGGATGCAGGGATGGTACTCGAATAAACACGGAAACTGTGAATACACACAACATGGTGGGGGAGTCTCAACAGAATGAGGCTGAGGAAAGAAGTCAGACCAAAAAAGTGTGTGTGGTTAAATAAGGGGCGCCTGGGTGGCTCAGTAGGTTAAGCACCTACCTACGGCTCAGGTCATGAGTTCAGGGTCCTGGGATCAAGCCCCACATCGAGCCCCACATCGGGCTCCCTGCTCAGCGGGGAGTCTGCTTTCCCTGTGTGCTCTCTCTGAAATAAATAAAATCTTTAAAAATAATAATAAAATTGCTTTAAAATTTTAGAAAATGTCACCTGATCTGTAGCGACAGAGAGCAGATCAGCAGTCACCTGAGGACGCGGGTGGGGTGGGGAGGGATGGATTACAAAGGCACACCGGGGGGCGCCTGGGTGGCTCAGTCCTTAAGCATCTGCCTTCCGCTCAGGTCATGATCCCAGTCCTGGGATCGAGCCCCGCATCGGGCTCCCTGCTCGGCGGGAAGCCTGCTTCTCCCTCTCCCACTCCCCCTGCTTGTGTTCCCTCTCTCACTGTGTCTCTGTCAAAATAAATAAATAAAATCTTTTAAAAAACAAACAAACAGGGGCGCCTGGGTGGCTCAGTTGTTTAAGCGACTGCCTTCGGCTCAGGTCATGATCCTGGAGTCCCGGGATCGAGTCCCGCATCGGGCTCCCTGCTCAGCAGGGAGTCTGCTTCTCCCTCTGACCCTCCTCCCTCTCATGCTCTCTGTCTCTCATTCTCTCTCTTGCAAATAAATAAAAATCTTAAAAAAACAAACAAACAAACAAAGGCACACCGGAAAACGTTAGGAGTGATGAATATGTTTGTTACCCTAACTGTGTGGATGGCTTCCGAGGTGTATGCATGTCAAAACATGTCAAATCCTATACTTCAAATATGTGCGGTTGATTGCATGTCAATCAGACCTCAATAAAGCTGTAAAAAAATTCTTAAAAAGTGCGACATGTCAAAAGGACACAGGTGCCACACAGAAGGCATGCCCAAATCTGAGACAATTTTAGCATCCAAAAAAAATTATAATAACGGATTACAACCCACTGAATACAATAGGAAAATGTGATTCTATAGAGATATAAATACACACATAAATTGAAAGTTTGAGAAGGAATGTAGTATCTTTTTTTTTTTTAAAGATTTTATTTATTTATTTGAGAGAGAGAGAACACATGAGAGGGGATAGGGTCAGAGGATGAAGCAGACTCCCTGCCGAGCAGGGAGCCCGACGCGGGACTCGATCCAGGGACTCCAGGATCATGACCTGAGCCGAAGGCAGTCGCCCAACCGACTGAGCCACCCAGGCGCCCGAAGGAATGTAGTATCTTATAAAATAGCACATCCCCAAAAGATTGATTATTCACCAAGAAAAGAAGAGCAACTTTCTCTAGAGAAGACCTGGCAGACACTCCTTTAATCGAATCATCAGAATGAGCAATATCAGGAGGGGACAAGCTGAGAACACAGCATCACCTCTGTGATATTCCCACCAAAGAGGCAAAGTCGGAAAGAAAACAAGAAAGTCAGATAAACCCAAAGCACTCCTGGACTGTAACTGCTCTGTAGCCTTTTCAAGTGTCAAGGTCATGAAAGGCAAGGATGGGTTGAAGAAGGGGTCCAGATGCGAGCCAACTAAAGAGACTGACAGCTGAAAGTGACAGACACATGGCTTGGATTTATGTTTTTGGGGGGTTTTTTTGCTATAAAGGACATTTTGGGGATATATTTGAAATGGGTCTGAGGATTAGCGGACAGTCATGTGTCCTTACATAGTAACATAGTAACATATTAACTTCCTGGCTTGGGTGACTTTAATATGACTACTTACACAGAAGAACAAACCTGGGAATATAAGGGGAGAGGGGGCATCAGGTTGGCAACTGATTCTCCAATTGTTTCAAGAAAGAAAAAAATCATTTTGTATTATACTTAAAACTTTGTGTGCTTGTTTCAAAAATTTTCTTAAAGATTTTGTTTTATTTATTTATTTGAGAGAGAGCACAAGAGGGGGGAGGGTCAGAGGGAGAAGCAGACTCCACGATGAGCAGGTACCCCCAATGCTGGACTTGATCCTGGGACTCCAGGATCATGACCTGAGCCGAAGGCAGACGCTTAACCAATTGAGCCACCCAGGCGCCCACTTGCTTCAAAATTTAAAAAGAAATTTAAAAAGATGTTTTGGGTCGCAGAGGCTCTTTGGGAAACCGTGGCAGGAAGGTTTGGATTCCTACGTTTGGGAGGGAGAATGGAAAGGCCCCAGTGAGCAGCCAGGGAGGTGCGGACAGCAGGAGGCTTCTGCCAGGGCCACTGACTGGTTGGGAGACAGGTAAAGGGAAGCCCTGGCCACTGAGGACACAGGTGAAAGACTCACACCTGGAGATATGCCACATGCATCAAGCTTGACCCCCAGGAGTCCTGGCCAGTGTCCCTCGCACCTGCCCACCCTCTCCCTGAGCTTCATAAGTACCATCCACGGGGCACCTGGGCGGCTTAGTCGGTTGAGCTGCTGACTCTTGGTTTCGGCTCAGGTCATGATCTCCGGGGTCCAGCTCCGTGCTCAGCCGGGAGTCTGCTTTTGGATTCTCTCTCCCTCTCCCTGCCCGCACTGAACAGGTCCACCCTACTCTAAGGATGTTTTGTGGACTTTGGCCCCTTCACAGGGTCTTCATGGTACCCAAAGACACTCCACGTCTAGTCTCTACTGTGTGCCCGGCACTAGGTAGGTCTCATCTAATCCTCACAGCTGTTATTATCCCATTTCACAGGTGAGGAAAGAAAAGCTCAAGGAGGCCAAACTTGCCTGGGAGGGGGAGGTGGGAACAAAGTCTGCCCAGGCTCTCTAAATACCACTGCCAAATTTTCTTACTGAAATTCCCTCCTCCAGCCCGCAGACTGGGTGCTTGCCTGGGGACACCCTTCTCTCAGCCTGACCACCCCTCCCTGGTTTAGCTGATGGTCTCAGGTGTATTTGGGGAGAAAGTGGAGGAGCGTGGGGCACGGATGATTACACTACCCACACGCTTCTCCTCTTTTTCCCCACTCCTCATTATTAGTAATGGGCTACCCTTGACTGCTGTGTGACTTGGGACAGATTACCTACCCTCTCTGAGCCTCAGTTTGCTCATCTGTAAGAGCTTCATAATCAAATAACTAATGTCCACCCACCATCCACCTCCAGCACTCCTGGCAGGAAGGGGAAATGGAGGAGTTGGGGGTAACTTGGGGGGTCAGTCCCAGGGAGCTAATAGAGCCCCGGGGGCGGGGTCTAGGTAGGGAGACACTGACGGGGACCCCAAGGCCTCAGTCCGTGCATTTGGTTCTCACAACAACCACGACCGCAGCTACTATTACAACCGCCACGTCGGGGAGGCCGTGACTCAGCCGCGCCGCCGGGTCGGGGCCGGGAGGAGCAGGTCCCCAGGTTCGGCGGTGTCTGAGCGCCTGGAGGCCCGGAGGCGGGGGGGGAGGGGGGCTCCGCATTGTGCGGTTGAGGGGGCGTGGCCTCGCGGAGGGGGACCAATCCGGGGAGGCCCCGGCTCTGGGAAGCCAATGGGGCGGTTGTGGGCGGGGAGAGGGTGAGGGCGCCGCACTGGGGCCCGGGGGGCCGGGGGGCCTGGAACCAAGCAGCGGGGATCCGAGTGAGCAGGGGTCCCGCCCGCGACCGGAGAAGCCTGCAAATTGTGGGCTCGGCTGGGAAGGGGGCAACCCCTGCTCCGCGGTGCTTCCGGCACCCCCCGCGTCCCGGGCCCGGCGCCCTGCGGGACCCCCTGCCGCGAGCCCCCGCCCCCGCTTCCTGCCGGCTGGGCCCGCCGAGGGCGCCGCGGGGGGCGAGGGGGGCGTGGAGGCTCCGGGCCCGGAGCCCGACTGGCTTCCTGCAGGGCGGGGTTTCCCCCATCTCCAAGGGAGGCACCTTCCCCAAAGTCGCGCGTTCCACCCTCCACACCTCTGCCGCTGCGCTGCTCCCCCGCCTCCCGCGCCGGCCGGCCCCCCGGCCGGTCCTCGGACTGCCTGGACGACTTCCTTGTCAGGTAGTCCTTCCCCATCCGCCGTGCTCTCCTCTCCGGGGCTCCTGCCCAGCACCCAACCCTTCCCTCCTTTTGGCTGGTTTGCTTTCCACGTTTCACTCTTCCCGTCAACTCCTGAGCCTGGGGGTCACCCCGGTTCCTCCTCCCTGCCCCCCTCCCCTCCAGCCGGACGACCGTCAGTGCTCCAGGGGTGCGCATGTGACCGAAATTGCCCAATCAGGAACAACCTCAGGGCTGTCGCTTAGCCTGCTGGCTCAGGACAGAGCTGTCTGCCCCAGGTCAGTGTGGCCTGTGGTTATGCCACCCGATCCTGTAGCAGGCATTTGGCCACCTTGTAGACAGAGCTGGCCTATGGAAAACACAAAGCCAAGAAAGGCACAGAAAAATTGAGCCAGAACCCTGATCATACCATACCTGAAGTCTCATTATCTCTGGACAGTTACGGAAGCCAAAATTCATTGCTCTAGGCAAGATTCAATGGTGTTTTCCATTTTTTGCAACGTGAAGGTATTCATTGACAATGTTTGCACCATTCTCACATCAATCCTGGGAAGATACTCTCATTATATAGCTGGGGAAACTGAGCTCATTGGAGCTAATTTCCTCAGTTTACTCAGCAAGGCAGTGGCAAAATTGGGACCAGAATCCTGACTCTATCGGATGCTGTACTGATTAGACCAGGATGGGTAAATACACAACGTACAGCCTATTTTTACTTTTGCACTCATGACAGACATTACCAATCAACTGCCAAACTATTTCCTGCTGAATCCACAAAAAGTCTCTTGACTCTCCCATTATCTTTTTTTTTTTTTTTAAGATTTTATTTATTTGACGGGGCAAAAAGAGGAGGGAGAAGCAGACTCCTCGCTCAGCCGAGGACCCTATGCAGGACTCAGTCCCAGGACCCTGGGATCAGGACCTGAGCAGAAGACAGACGCTCAACCAACTAAGCCACCCAGGCGCCTGACTCTCCCATTATCTTGAGAGACCAGACCTTGTTTCCCAGCTCCTGACCACCAAGAGCTTATCAGATCTCCCCCACTGGCTCAGTTCATTTGAATTGAATGCATTCAGTGGAATCAAGGGCAAAGGGGATTCCGAAAGTCTCAAATCTGGGGGCCTCTGCAGAACGGCAGCCCCCCCCTCCCCCGCCTTGCCCTTTGCCCAACTGGGAACATAGAGGCACAGAGAGGGGCTAAGTTTTCCTGGAATCACACAGTACCTGAGGGCCGAGCTGGGGACTGTCACTGTTCCAGGTGCTTCTGAACCCAGTGTTAATTACTACCTTTCTGAGGTCCCTGAGACAGTTGGTCCAGAACAGGGCAACAGTAGGGGTGGAGATGAAGTGAAGTGGGGATCTTGGGTCCATCTTGGAGGTAAAATCAGTCTTGGAGGGTGGAGACTGTTGGAGCAGGAAGATGTGGTCCAAGTTCCTTGGCTAAGGAGGCTGAGGCCAGAAAGGATGAGAGGTATTCCCGCCTTTGCCATGTGTCACGGCCTGGACAAGCACCCACGTCTCCTGTGTCAGGAAAAGTCACCCAAAACCAGGAAATAAGGCCCAGAGAGGGACTGCCTTGTGTAACGTGTGCACCTACAGATGACTTAACTCTCTAGGAAACTTCTGTTTGCCTTGCTATTTATTTTTAAGGGCTCAGACTTGATGAAGTTATAGACTACCCTGTGGATTTGTGTCTGATAGAAAAGATAACACCCAAAGTTGCTGTTTTGGTTTTTGTTTTAAGATTTTATTTATTTGAGAGAGAGAGCACAAGCTGGGGGGCAGAGGAAGAGGGAGAAGCAGACTCTGCTGAGCAGGGAGCCCAACGTGGGGCTCGATCCCAGGGCCCTGAGATCATGACCTGAGCGGAAGGCAGACGCTTAACCGACTAAGCCACCCAGGCGTCCCCTATGCTGTACTTTTCATCTCTGTGACTTACTTATAACTGAAAGTTTGTATCTCTTAATCCCTTCACCTATTTTCACCCATTGCGCCCCTCCACCTCCCCTCTGGTAATCACCAGTTTGTTCTCTGTATTTAGGAGTCTATTTGTTTTCTTGTTTGTTCATGTGTTTGTTTTCTAAATTCCACATGTAAGTGAAATTATATGCTATTTGTCGTTCAAAGGTTACTCTTGATTGCCCCAAAGGACATTAGTCAGGTTTTGTTTTATTTTTTATTGAATTTAGGAATCTTACCCCAGCATTTTTTATTTTTTTATTTTTTTTTTAAAATATTTTATTTATTTATTTGACAGACAGAGACACAGTGAGAGAGGGAACACAAGCAGGGGGAGCAGGAGAGGGAGAAGCAGACTTCCCGCCGAGCAGGACTTCCCGCCGAGCAGCCCCAATGCGGGGCTCGGTCCCAGGACCCCGGGATCATGACCTGAGCCGAAGGCAGACGCTTAACAACTGAGCCACCCAGGTGCCCCTCCCAGCATTTTAAAACTAATTATATAAATGCCAATTTCCCAGGAGGGTGGGAAAGAGGGAAAAATATAGTTCCTCAAATGCTCTTTGCATCAGTTGACCATCTTGGTGCTACCTCATTAATTAATGAGTTGAATTACATCTTTGACAAATGCTCCTTGTCTAACTGTATGAGAGTCATGATTTTAGCTTTTTCTTTTTTAAGATTTTTTTTAGTGTAATCTACACTGCCAACATGGGGCTCATACTCGCAACCCCAATATCAAGAGTCCCATGCTCTACCGAGTGAACGAGCCAGATGTCCCAACTTCAGCTTTTTGGAAATGATACTTTGACACCTATCTCCCAGCCCAGGGCCCTTCCTCCTTGATCAGGTCTGGACTGGAAGGGGATCAAGACCTGGGTCTCGGGGTGCCTGGGTGGCTCAGGCGTTAAGCATCTGCCTTCGGCTCAGGTCATGATCCCAGGGTCCTGGGATCGAGCCCCGCATCAGGCTCCCTGCTCAGCAGGAAGCCTGCTTCTCCCTCTCCCACTCCCCCTGCTTGTATTCCCTCTCTGGCTGTGTCTCTCTCTGTCAAATAAATAAATAAAATCTTAAAAAAAAAAAAAAAAATGACCTGGGCCTCTCTGGATATTCCCCCCTCCCGCCTACTGCTCCCAGGTCAGAGTCACCGCCCAGCCCATTCTGACCCATGGAACTTGGAGGTCCAGCTGCCATTAGCTGGCAGGTTCAGGCTGAGGCCCCCAGTTTCGTCTCAGGGGCCATGGGGAGCTATGTTATTTGGGAGAAAACAGGCAGGTCCATTGTATCCTCAAGGGCCCAGCACAGCCCATGGTGGCCTCCATATTTGTCAGTGTCCCTGAAACCACTCTGGGACAAAGCGTGGCCAGTCCCAAGCTGGGCAGTGCTACCTAGGCAGTCACAGCCCCACACACCTGCCAAACGCCACCCTCTTACCCACCTGAGTGACCGACTTCACTTGGGACCAGTTCTACTTCCCAGTCTAGAATGCCCTCTCCGCTCTCCTCCAAATTCTACCCACTTTTAAAGCCTGGCTTAACCCTCCCTGCTCTGAGAAGCACCCCATCCAGTTCTCTGTCCTCTAACCCAGCCAGGACATGGTCCTCAGGCCCCTGCTCTGGACCCGCAACTCGGAGGGATGCTGGGGTCCCTGGGCCTCAGGCTAGGACAGATAAGGCTAGTTCAGTTGTACTTTGACCACATAAATATATAATGACTGGCGGTTATTAAACCTGTATTGACTCATTATGCGTTTTTTGAACGCAGTATTTTTTTTTTTTCTTTTTTGTGCGTAAAGGGCTTCTAAATAGGTTTGAGGCAAAGTCTTCCGGAGAGGCCCCTACTCCTGACTCCTGTACGGGTCCAGCCCCGCCCAGCTTGGCGAAGCAGGCGCGTCTCTAGCGCCACCTGGTGGCCGTCAGGAGCCCTGCAGCCCCATCCGGAGGTAGAGATGGCGCAGGGTCCCTGAGCGCTGCGCAGTTTTGGGTGGGGTCCCCTCCTCTCCCGCGCCTAGGAGGAAGCAAGCTGTGTCTTTTGTCTTGGTAGTCGTGGACAGCTTCCCTACGGAGGCACGTTGGAGCTGGGCCATGCAGACAGTTATTCGCATTCCCAGTCGAGCTGCCCCTGGGTGCAAGGGCCAGGGTGGCTCTTGCGGTGAATTAGGTGAATTAGGTGGGCAGCGCGCAGCTTGCCGCTGACTCCAGCAAGCCGCATTCTGGGGGTCCTTATACCCATTGTATTCATTGGAAAACAGAGGCTCGGTTCTTAGAATATTGGTGCCGCTGCCCTGGTCCACTCAAGCCTGCCCCGGCCCGGGTGTATATGGGGACGTTGCACGTGCGCGCGCGCGTACACACGCGCGCACACACGCACGCCCAGTGTGCCACCGGGGAATTTATGATCATCCTTGAAAGCCTGTTTATTGAACAATTCCCTTTATTTAGAGGAAGGGAGTTAGTCCCCGAGAGAGCCTGACCCGGCTGAGCCAGCAGGGAGTTCAGACCGGGCCACCTCTGTCCACCCAGACCCCTTCCAAAGGCCTGGGTCCCGGTACTAGAAACAGCCAGCCCCCACCCCACGCCAGTTCCTTCCAGTTGGCCCCACCGCCAGCCGAGGCCAAGCTCAGGGATGGAGGTGCCAGGAGGGTGGGAGAAATGCCCGTCCTCCTGCCCCCTCCCCAGGTCGGGTTTCCAGCTCCCTACTTCTTCCCTAAATCCTCAGGCCACTTCCCACCACCAGCCCCGCCCGGGGATGGGGCCGGAGGCAGCCCGGAGCCGGTGGGCGGAGGACTCCGGAGCGGTTGTGCTCCGCGGCCCGCGGGAGCTTGGGGGTGGGGCCTCTGCGCGGGCAACGCCCCTCCCCAGCCCCTTTGGAGCTTCCCTCCCAGCCGCCCCCAGCTCCCGGGAATTCCGCTGAGTCACTTCGAGGCTTCAGCGGCAGCCCCGGAGGGGACAGTGTCACTCGATTCCCTAGGCAGCGGTCCTGCGCGCACCTGAAGACCCGGCCGGAGTCTTGTCTAAAGGCCTCATCGTTGCCACGAGGCCAACCCTACCTCGTCCCCTGCCGTTCTCCCCCATCCACCCTAGTGGCCACGCAGGCTCCTGCCTCAGGGCCTTTGCACTAGCTTGTGCCCTCTGACTGGCTCGCTCCTCCCTGGGCACCTGTAGCCTGCACATCCTTCCCACGGTCACTGCCAAGGCATCTGCTCCCGCGGGAATGTGTCAGAGAAGAGCAAGGGGGCAGCTGCCCGCCTGACCCGCAGATGTTCGGGTGGGCAGTTAGATCGGAAAAGAGGCAAACTGCAAACCGGGGCGCCACGTGCGGCGCGTGGTGCAGGTGGACAGGTGTGTGCGCCCGGTCTAAGTGACCGTGACTGTATACGAGGCTGCCCGTTTGCAGCGCGGGCACAGGCGCGCTGAGCTGGCATCCCGCGAATTCCCCGCCAGCCCCGATGCCGGTCTCGCAGCCATTGTCTCCGGGCTCCAAGCCCACCCTTCACTGCGAGGCTCCGGCTGGGGGCTGCAAACTACGATTCCCAGAATCCCTGGTCGCCCCCGGAATTCCTGCTAGGTTCGGCCAATAGGAGGCGCCGGGACTCTTAACCTTTTGGGTGCCGGGGATCTTGCGGTCGCCTTTAGCATCTAAGGGCGGCATAGGGACCCCTTCTCAGAATCATGCTTTTTCAAAAATGTTGAAGCCCTTAAGCTGTGTTTTTATTGCATCCTGCCTTTTTAAAACTGTGGTAAAATAGCATAACATGTCCCATCTTAAACAATTTTAACTGGGGAGTTTGGTCGTAAGTATTCACCCTGTTGTGAAACAGCACTCCAGAACGTTCTCTTTTTGCAAATCTGAAACTCTGTATCCTTTAAATTCTCCTTTCCCCTAACCCCCCTGGTAATCACCCTTGTACTTTCTGTTTCCGAGTAACTTGAGATATGCCATGCCAGCGTAATTCGTACAGTATTTGTCCTTTAGTGGCTGGCTTACTCCTCAAGGCCCATCCATGTCCTAGCACTTGTCACAATCCCCTTCCCTTTAAAAGTGGAGTTATGGGGCGCCTGGGTGGCTCGGGTCGGTTAAGCGTCTGCCTTCGGCTCAGGTCATGATCCTGGAGTCCTGGGATCGAGCCCCACATCGGGCTCCCTGCTCAGCAGGGAGTCTGCCCTCCCTCTCCCTCTGCCTGCCACGCCCCCTGCTTGTGCTCTCTGCCTCTCTCTGTCAAATACGTAAATAAAATTTTTTTTAAAAAGTGGAATTATATCTCATTGTATGTACCTGTTGTTTATCCATTCGTCATGGACAGACACTTGGTCAGAATGATGCACTTTTTTTAAAATGATTTATTTATTTATTTTAGAGAGAGTGAGAGCACAAGTGGGAGAGGCAGAGGGAGAGAGAGTCTCAAGCAGATTCCCCGCTGAGCATGGAGCCCGACTCCACTCCAGGACCCTGAGATCACGACCTGAGCCAAAACCAAGAGTCAGAGGCTTAACCGACTGTGCCCCGCCCCCCAGGCGCCCCCGGAGTGATGCTTTTAAATTCATAAAATAAAATGCATAGAATTACAAAGGAAACTTTGTGATTACAGCTGTCAGCAAGTTGAAAGTACAAATGTGTGGCCCGGTAACCGATACATGCGTTTCTTTATTCATGCACTAAATAACATCTCCCAAGCCTAGAAATTCTAAACTGTGGGGGCTCCGGTCGGGTCTCTATCCACCAGATCTTGCGTTTTCCCATTATATCGTCCAAGCGATGCTGTAGGGGAGCCCAGCTACTTCAGTCCTAAGAACACCGTGATCAGGCTCCATCAAAAACTCCTGCAGGTTGGTACTTTGCAGGAATAGCTCCATCTCTGTGTCATCTCTGTGTCCCACCTGGCCTCTGATGCTTAAGAGTCTCCACTCAGCCTCTGCCATTCGGGGTTCCATCAGCCCCCTGAGATCAGGAGGCCATGCCAGTGGAATACCACCCCCTGCTGCCCGCCCACAGGGGTTACCTGCACAGGGATGAGGACACTGCCCCTCCAAAGGTGTGCAGGTTACCTATAAGTCACTCCCGTGGGCCTCTTCCTACCACTTATCCCGGGAAAGTTCTGGCCTATCTGCCTCACTGAGTATAGGCCACGGATGGGTTGGTTGAAACTTCAGTCTACAAGCCTGGCAAACTGTTGGAGGCCCTTCCAGCCGCACCAGCTGACCCCTTACACTCTGACTCTCTGGCCACCGTTCATACCCATAAACCCAGCCCCACCCCATGCTGTGTCGTAGTCCACCCTGTTGGGCCTCACACCCCAGAGCCCTTCTCCACCCAGAGCCCCTACCTTCCTATTGATGGAAATTAGCAACATCTGGGGACACCTGCTGGGCCCCTCAGTCGGTTAAGATCCGC
Organism: Mirounga angustirostris; assembly: GCF_029215605.1. Taxonomy (NCBI): domain Eukaryota; kingdom Metazoa; phylum Chordata; class Mammalia; order Carnivora; family Phocidae; genus Mirounga; species Mirounga angustirostris. Next base: position 176,280,246 of record NW_026991713.1, read on the forward strand.
CTCAGGCTCAGGTCATGATCCCAGGGTGCTGGGATCAAGCCTCACGTCCCGCTCCTTGCTCAGCGGGGAGCCTGCTTCTCCCTCTGCTGCTCCCCCTGCTTGTTCTCTCTCTCTCTGACAAATAAATAAAATCTTAAAAAAAAAAAAAAAAAAGGAAATTAGCAACATTTGTCTTTCATTTGGAGTATAAGCTATTTTCTCCAGGGTCAACCTTGACTTCAGAGCGCCTGGGGCAGGCTAAAATCTGATCTTCATTCCAAGGTGGTGGTGGGGGAGTCTGCAAGAGACGAGGGGGTTACGGGGTCTTCAGCAGGGAAGGTTAGATTCTTCAACCAGCCCCAGAAGCTGTAGCGCCCGGACTCTGAGCTCCAAGTGCATTCACCCAGATGTTCAGACTCAGAGTGCCCAGCCCCTCAGTGCAATCGTGTGCATGAGAGAGGGGGTGCCTGTGTGCCCTCTAGGCCTCAGATGTCTCCTCTAAAAAAGGAGGAGAGAAATGTCTCCCCCAGTAGGGTCTCTGGGAGACTGCAGCCAGACCTCTTGGTGGGTGGGTGATGGCTGGGTCCTGGGGCTGCTAAGGACGCTCCTCTTGCTTGATGCTTTCCCACGGCCTCCTCTTGTCCAGCAAGGCCTGGGGTGAGGCAGAGCCTGAGGAGGTGAGGGAGGGTTGAAAATGAGGTGCTATGGGGGGGGATACCTATGGTGGGCTGGGTCGCATGGGGAGAATCCCGTCACTCCCTGACGCTTGGACACACAGAGCCACCTAGCCCGGGAGGAGAATGTCCCCGCTAGAGGGCACCCGAGAGGTGTGTCTTCCAGCCAGTCCTGCCTCAGTCCTGCCCCAAGGCCCTGTCAGCGCCCCCGCCTTCCTCACTCCTAGGCCTCCCCTTCACTTGAGCTTCAAACCCTCTACCAAGGGCTCTGTTGTCCCCTGGCCACACAATCTCTCTCTCTGTCAGGCTCTCTTGCTCACACTCCCGTCAGACCCTGCCCTTCTCAGCAGGGTCACCTTGGCCTAGTCATGTAAACTTGCTGCCTTTGGGGATCTCCATCCCCCAGGAGGGTCATGGGAGGCTTTCACCAGAGAGCCCAGATGCAGTGCCCACGTATGGGAGTTCAAATGTAGTGGGAGGAAAAGCAGGCTACAGTCCTTTTGCTTTCTCTTTTCTCTTCCCTCTCCCTTCCCGGATGCCCTTTCTTAACCCCTCCTCCCTTCCTCCCTACACCCTCCTCCCTTCCTTCCTGCTGACCTGGGTTGCCCACAGCCCTCTGAGGCTCTCTGGGCTCTGTGTCCCCAACACGGCTGACCAACTGGCTGGCACCCACCATCCCTGTGTGTCCTTGCCACCCACAGAGGCTTCCTAAAGATCCAGCCACCTGGAATCCAAGGCCAGATGACCTGCCGGCGTGTGTCCTGCTGGGACGCTGGCCCTGAGCCTCACCTAGAGTGACCCTGGCCTTGGGGACAGGACAGTCAGGACAGGACGGGACAGGCAGGGCATGGGGCTGGCTGGCCCCATTTGTCAGAAACACAAGCCTTCCCAGCCAGGCCAGCCTAGGCCATTGGCCTAATGGAGCTGTGGGCTAAAGACCTTCCCACCCTGGCCCCCCACCCTAGCAAGTCCTCCCTTCTCCCAGGGGGCGCTGAGGAAAAGGGGAAGCCCCATACAGACCCCTTTGTCGAGCACCTACAACATACCTCGGGCTCATACTCAGCACTTTGCATACATCACTGCATATAATTCTCAATAAACTTTCCCCAAAGGGATTATTGATTGCCCCATTGTACCGAAGAAGTAACTGAGGGTCAGAGAGGCTGACCACGATGTCCGATTCCACGCCATTGTGCTTTTTTCCCCCTTTCATTGTGAAAAGTTTGTGCAGTATTTCAAATACACGGAAAAGGACAGAGAGGACAACAACGTACTCCCAGACCTGGTCATCATCTTTCCGTGTTTCCTTCAGCTTTGTTTTCTGAAAGAAATATAGGAGATCAGAATCAGTGGACACTCACCTTTCCATGGGTCTCCCTGCGCCCCCTCCCACCTCTACAACTGAAGCTGTAACAATGACTCCCTCCCATGTTCCTATGGCCTGTGTACCTTTGTGGACAATCCTAAACAATGTATGGGAGTGTCCTGTGTGTGCATTCCTTTTTTTTTTTTTTTTTAACAATTCTGGATTGGGGTATAATTTCCCTATAGTCGAGGTCACCAACTTGACTGTGCAGCCAAAGGGCCACCACCCTGGATGGCTCAGGGAGCACGTCCATTCCAGGAAGGCTTCTGTCCCTGCCTCCCAGCCACTCGGGACCTGCCCCCACCTTTGGACAGCCACCATCCTGACTGCCCTCACCTCGAGTTAGCTTTGCCTGTACATGGAGCCGGAAGCAGACAGCTCGAGGGGTGCCCCTGGGGTTCATGCACCGCCAGCCACTGTAGCGCGGGCGAGCTGGTCCTTCCTTTGCACTGCATTCCGTCCCATACCCGTGACCGATCCCTGCTCCAGGGACGCCGGCAGGGTGGTTTCGCCCGGAGGCTCTCACACTGCACAGATGGCCCCTGGCTGAGATTTATCTGGGCGGCAGCCCGGGCCGCCCTCGCTGGCGCCGACCCGCAGCTCCGGGATGAAAGCGCCAGCCGGGGACGCCCCCTGGCCAAGCCCCCAGCCGCTGAGCCGAAGCGTTTCGAAAGGCCCAGGCCGCACCTCGGGCCCCCTCCCCGGGCCCCTCGGAAAACGGGAAGTTCGGGGAGGAAGCTGCCGCGCGCAGCCCGGCGGCCCGCGGGCCGGATGACTAAGTTTGGCTGCGCGACCTGCGGCCGCTTGCCTTTTATGGCGGCCCCGTGGGCAGCGGACGTGGCCGGGCCCGGCGGAGACCGCGGGCAGCGCCTGGGGGGGGAGCCGCGCGGGGGCCGCCCGCGCCCCGCAGCTGGCCTGGCCCAGCCCTCCCCCGAACTTAGGCGGCGGGAAACTGAGGCCGGGAGAGGGGCGGAGCCCTGCCCAGGTCACATCGCACGGCGGGTGGAGCCAGATGACACCCGAGGGCCCTGCTCCCCGGCCCAGGGCCAGGACGGGGATGACTCACCCTTGGGGGGGGGGGCTGCGCTGCATTTATTGAGCACCCACTGTTTGTCTCGGCATCCACTGCCTCTCAGCCTCAACGCAGCCCTGTGGGCTCCCCGCGGAGGGGCCAGGGCGGTGCGGGCGGGAAGCACCCGCGCCCCCAGCCCTCAGCGGGTTCCGGCTCTAACCCCGCGCCGGGCCGGCTGGGTGCTGTACTTGACATTTGCACAAACTCCGGAGAGGGAAAGCAGATGGGGAAACTGAGGCAGGGCGCCCCAAAGTCACACACTAGCCAAGTGACAAGTATGCCTGGGAGGGAGTGCCCAATCTCTACAGGTATTAAAATGCACTCCACAGTCCCCACGAAGTATGATTCGTAAGCATACTCGCGGAGCTGAGTTAAGGTGTGACCCTCGGACACGCTGGTGGTTCCTGATGTTCCCAGATGCCCAGCCCCGCGCTCCCCGGACCCGCTTGGCTGTGGGCCTCAGACTGTTCAAACACAGAGTGGGGACAAAGTGCACGGCCTCGGACGGGTCCGGAGGAGGGCAGCGCGGTCGGGATGGTGGTCTGGGGGACGCCCGGGGCAGGGGAGCGGGCATTTATAGAACCTCCCCGATCCGGGACCCCCACCCCCACCCGCCCCGGCCGCCGACGGCTCCCTGGGGGCAGGAGGACTTGGGGGGGCGGCCCAGGCATAGCTCCGCGGCCGGGCGTGTGAGCCCAACGCCCCCTCCCCGGGCGCTCCCAAACCTCGCCTTTTATGGAGAGGAAGTTGGGCCAAGTGGGCCGGGCCGGCCGGGGAGGGGGGAGGCGGGGAGGGGGCCCCGCGGGGAGCTCCGGCCCGGCCCGGCCGGTGCTGGACGCGCTCTGGGAGCGCCGGGCTTATCTGCCGGCCGAGACTCGGTCCTGGGGCTGGGGAGGCGCAGAGCCGCGGCCACGTGAGCCTGAGCCGCGCGGGCCTGGTAGCGCCAGATAATAGCACCCCACCCCACCCCACCGCTCAGCGCCCCGAGCCCTGGGCAGAGGCGGCGCCCGGACCCCCGAGGCTGGGCCGCCGGCCTTGGGCTCTACCGCCCCAGGCTGGAAGGCTTGTCTGGGGCATGGGGTCAGACCACGCTCACCTGGGGGCGGGGGAAGGGGGGGCAGGCAGTTACCTACATGGGGTGTCCAGATGGGCCCTCCACCCTCTGATGTGCTTAGATCTAGACCCTTCCCGGCTCCCTCCCCCAACCTGGGAGTGTCTGGGCCTCTGTCTTGCAGTCCACTGTCTGGACCCAGATTCTGAGCAGAGAAAATCCTCCTCTACCCTCAGCGGTCACCTCCTCCAGCCCTGGCCACTTGGCAGGACAGCGTTGATGCGCCCTGGGATTCTGAGAACTCAGCATTCCACCTCATCCGGTGGTCCCGAGTCCCCCTGGGGCCCTGGAACGCCTGTCTGAGGCCACTGGGCTCCATAATGGGGATGAGCACACTGAGGCCCAGAGAGGGCAGGGCATGGCCCAGGGTGCTGCAAAGGTTCTGCTTTTCAGCCCTGGGCCACGTGAACCCCCACCATAGGACCCTGGACACTGGGAACACCGGCCCAGGTATACCCAAAGGGGTCCCCACGAGTGGCCTGTGACAGACTGTGATTCTCCTGAGGCCCCCAGAAATTCCCAGGCCTCGAAGAGAGTTGCCAAGGCCTAAGGAGCTGAGTGTCAGATGGCAGGGCAGCTCTGGGGCCTGAGGACTCTGGTCCAGCTTCTCTGCAAGGCTCAGACCCCTGCACGGTCACTCCCGCCTCTGGGGGCCTGCCAGACCTGGCCATGAGTCCTGGCTCAGCCCTTCCCAAGTGTGGGTGCTGCTAAAGATCCCTAGGCCTGAGTTTCCTCTAGAACAGGTACCTGCCCCTGGCCCCCAGGCCTAGGGTGATGGTTCCGGCAGGTGAGGGGGCTGCTTACAGATGCTGACCTGGAAGACCCATGCCACACCCAGCACGCCCTCTGGGAAAGGCAGCTGTCAGGATTGAGCCTAGATAACGTCTCTAAGTGGCCCCAGGAGGCCAGGGAGAGGCCAGGCACAAGCCTTTGCCCTTTGCCCTCCGCCCTTTGCTCAGGCGGCCCCTGGGAGTAGGCAAGAGGCAAGGCCAGGAAGCTCAATCCATCAGCTGATCGGTGGACACCCTTCTCCTCCTCCCTACAGCCTCCTGCTCCTTCCCCAGAGCAGACCGTGGGCAGGTGCCCTAGAGAGGCCACTGGCCCCAAGTTCTTCCCTGGGAACATAAATGAACGTTTTCCAGCCTGGCACCTCCATGGAGCACTTTTCTTTTAAAGGTTTTTTTTTTTTTTTTTAATTTTTGTAATCTCTGCACCCAATGTGGGGCTTGAACTCACAACTCTGAGATCAAGAGTCCCATTCTCTACCAACTGAGCCAGCCAGGCCCCACGTGGCACTTTTCTGACCCCTCAACACACACTCTGGCTCCATTCTTTGGAAGCCCCATGAAATTTTCACCCCTATTTTATTTTATTTTATTTTATTTTATTTTTTAGAATAGGTCAATTGTATTTTATTTTAAAGATTTTATTCATCTATTTGAGAGACAGAGAGAGCACGAGTGTGCATGATAGGGGAGAGGGGTAAAGGGAGAGGGAGAAGCAGAGGGGCTCAATCCCAGGACCCTGAGATCATGACCTGAGCCGAAGGCAGACGCTTAATGACTGAGCTATCCAGGCGCCCCTCACCCCTATTTTAAAAGTGAGATCGGGGCGCCTGGGTGGCTCAGTCGTTGGGCGTCTGCCTTCGACTCGGGTTGTGATCCCGGCGTCCTGGGATTGAGCCCCACATCAGGCTCTCTGCTCTGCGGGGAAGCCTGCTTCTACCTCTCTCACTCCCCCTGCTTGTGTTCCCTCTCTCGCTGTGTCTCTCTCTGTCAAATAAATAAATAAAATCTTTTTTTTTTAAGATTTATTTATTTATTTGAGAGAGAGCACATGAGAGAGGGGAGGGTCAGAGGGAGAAGCAGACTCCCTGCCGAGCAGGGAGCCCGATGCGGGACTCGATCCAGGGACTCCAGGATCATGACCTGAGCCGAAGGCAGTCGCTTAACCAACTGAGCCACCCAGGCGCCCTAAATAAATAAAATCTTAAAAAAAAAAAAAAAAAGTGAGATCAAGGTCCTTCCAGGTAAAGTGACTTGCCCAGGATCATGGAGAAGGCAGCCATGACCCAGCTCACCATCCTTCCCTCCTGGGTGTGACCTTGGGCACTCACTGCTCTGGGTCTCACCTGGATTTAGGCGACCACCAAGGCCCCTTCCTCCTGAAGCAGTGGACAGGAGTGAGCAGGACAGGGCCTGGCTCCTGGGGGCTGGTGAAAAGCATCTGGATGGGAAGGAACAGTCAGCCGCAGCTAGGGGCTCACCACCTCACCTAACCCAGGTGATCACCTCATCCAGGTGAGCAAGGCCCTGTGCCAAAGGGAGGGGGCTGTGCCTACGGCGGGCAGGTCCCCAACCTCGACTGTGGGTTTTGATGCCAACAGCTGTAAGGAGGGGTGCCTGGGTGGCGTCCGACTCTTGGTTTGGGCTCAGGTAGTAATCTCAGGGTCATAAGATCGAGCACAGGGTCTGCTTGAGATTCTCTCTCTTCCTCTGCCCCTCTCCCACTCAAATAAATAAATCTTTAAAACAACAACAATAACACTATAATGAAAGCTGGCCTGCCCACCTCTTGGGGTTGCCACGGGGACAAAAGCAAAATGTAGGGCATCAGAAAAGTGAACAAACAGGTTATCATTGTCATTGCCATTATTTTTTTTTTAATTTTTTTTTAATTTATTCGAGACACAGAGATAGAGAGAGAGAGAGAGAGAGAGAGAGAGAGAAAGCATGAGCAGGGAGAGAGGCAGAGGGAGAGGAAGAAGCAGGCTCCTCGCTGAGCCAGGAGCCCTATGTGGGGCTCGATCCCAGGACCCTGGGATCATGACCTGAGCTGAAGGCAGATGCTTAACCATCTGAGCCACCCAGGCGCCCCTGTCATTGCTATTATTGTAATTGTTCTTATAACCCTAGTATTTCTAGTCCCAGTGTCTACTCAGCCGGGCGCAGAGAGAAATCTGGCATCTGAGGCTACAGAGTTTGTGTTGGAGTCCTCCTGGGCCCTTTCTTTATGTGGAACTTTCTGCTGAAGCATCACACTTGGCCCTGCCCCTCTCCTGCTCCTACACCCTCTATAGCCCCCATCACCCTTGCAGGACAAAGTCCCGGCTCCCGAGTTTAGGCTACTTCTCTGTGAAGATGCCTGCCCTGGGCCTTCTGGGCGTCAGCGGAGTTCCAACGCTGCACTTTGCTGTGTGGTTCTGCAGCAGGCTGACCTTCTCTGGGCCAGGGCTGAGGCTGGTGAGGTGAGGAAGGGACCTCTGACCGGCTAGAGGGGGAGGAACAGGGCATAGAGAGGCAGGCAGTGCCATGTGGGCTCCCCCAACCCCATCCACTCAGTTGGGCTCTTTTTCAGCTGGGGGCCTCCTGGTACTCGACTGGGTGTTGTCTAGAATGGAAACGGTGTTGAGCCCAAGTCTCCCCACTGAGGCTTCTATGGACTCATTTTCCAAAGCTCCCAGGCCACATCAGATGTCTTCAGCTCTCCCAACGTACCCTTCTATCACGACCTCGGGGACGCCTGGGTGGCTCAGTCGGTTAAGCGTCTGCCTTCGGCTCAGGTCATGATCCCAGGGTCTTGGGATCGAGTCCCGCATCGGGCTCCCTGCTCCGCGGGGAGCCTGCTTCTCCCTCTGCCTCTGCCTCTCTCTCTCTCTATCTCATGAATAAATAAATAAAATCTTAAAAAAAAAAAAAAAAAGACCTCCCTAACTTGTCTCCTATTCAAACTTCAAAGCCCAGCCAAAAAAGACCCCTCCACTGGAAAGCCTTGCCAGACCTTCAGCTTGGATTGCCCGTCCTCCTGGTCAGCCTCTCATAGAGTCAGGATATCAGGTGTCTCCCCTGGGGACCTCTGGAGCACAAGGCTGGAGTCTGACCTATGAGTGTTATCAGAGGCTGGGTGAGTCAGCTACAGCCCAGAGACCTGAGGACTTCCGGTGACACCCCTACTCCCCTCCTGCCAACATCCTCTGGAAGGTGTGAGCCCTCGGGTGGCCAGCCCCTTCCTCCCTAGGCCTATTCCTCATCAGCTTTGGCAGTCCGGGGGACACCACACCCTCCTGGAACAAGATGCTCACACCCTCAAGAGACAACACATCCATTCTTGCCACCTCTGTCCCTTCTGTAGAGAACTGGTTTGATCTATCCTTCCTTCCTTCCTTCCTTCCATCTGCAGATGGAAGCTGAAAACTTCACTAACCATACACATGAGCTGGGGATCTTGCAGTGACCGAAACAGATACGGTCCCTGCCTATGGAGGGAGCATGGGGGAAAAAGCAAACCTGTAATCACCCAGATACACTTAATTATCAGCTATGATGAGCATGACAAAGAAACACAGGAGGTGTAAGAGCCCTGCCCTTGCCTATGGATCAGGGAGGACTTCCTGGAAGAGATGACATTTATACTGAGCCTTAAAGGATAAGCAGAATGTAAAGGATGTGCCTGGGGAGCAGGGTCCATTATAGACAGCCAGAATGGCCTGTTCAAAGGCCCTGAGGCAGGCAGGAGTTTGGTGCTCTGAGGACAAGAGGCCAGCTTGTCTGGCGTGTGAGATGAGGCCGGCGGAGGTGGGCCACATTCCCAAACTAGCTACACTCTTGGGAAAGTGCACACATCCTTAGTGTGCTGCATGAATTGCCCCAGACCGAATACTTACGCCTAGCACCCAGACCAAGAGACATTTTCAACTCCCAGAGGCTCTTCATGCCCTTTTCAGTCACTACTCCCCACAGGGCAGCCACCATCCTGACTCCAGCACAGACTCCCGCCCTTGTTCGTAAGCTCCGTGAACGCTGAATCACACGGCATCTACTCCTGTGTCTGGCTTCTTGCATCCGACACGGTGTTCTTGAGACTCCCGTTGCGGAGCACGCCGGGGTAGTTTATCCCCGCGCACGAATGCGCCACACCTTGTTTATCTGTTCTATTGCTCCTGTGCATTCGGGGTGTTAATAAATATACATTACGTGACTGTATATTATATGTGAATATGCACGAACATTTCTGCTCATGTTTTCTGGTGGACACGTGGACTCATTTTTCTTGGATAAATACCTAGGAGGGGAATGGCTGGGTCATATTTTCAGGGCATTATGAACAATTTCCAAGGTGGTTGTGGACATGCTAGCCCCGTGAGCTGCAAGCTTCAAGCAGCCGCTCGTCCCCAGCAACACCTGGTATGCCACGGGGGGGCTGAGGCTGTGATCAGAGAGGTTTTAATTTGCATTTCCCATTGACCCATGATGTTGAGCATCTTTTTTTTTTTTTTAAGCCCAGTGTGGAGCCCAACGTGGGGCTCGAACTCACGGCCCCGAGATCATGACCTGAGCCGAAACCAAGAGTTGGATGCTTAACCGACTGAGCCACCCACTCAGGCGCCCTGAGCATCTTTTTTATCTTTATCGGTGATTTGGAGATTTGGGTAGCCTCTTGTTTCAAGTCTTTTGCTCACCCCCCTCCCCTTTCCCTTACCCCTCCTTGCCCAAATTTCATTCCAGTATTCTCTGGTGGAAAAACAATCCAGAAAGACCTGAGGGAGAAGGCAGACATCACTGGCTCTCTCCTTCCCACCACCCACCCCTGAAGGGCCCTGTTCTGTGTGTGACAAGCATGGGGACCAGTGAGAGGCATTGATTTGTCTTGTGAGCTCACACCCATTACACACACGCTGGGGAGGGGGTGGCAGGCAGAAGGGGCTTTTCCCAGCACTCCCCTCCTCTGCCTCCTGGAGCTGGCCCAGCGGGGAACCAACCCAGAGCTGCCTGCGAGGCTGGTGAGCCCCTCCCCTCCTGGCCCCTGCAAGCCTGGAATGAAGAAGAGGTGTTGTAGCCTTCCTGCTGCAGGGACACAGTGTGCCTGGCCCAAGGTCACCAGCACGTGGCCACCCTGTACTTGCTCTGGGGAGGCCCAGCGTTCCAGTTCATTCTCCTGTTCTCTCCCTACGACTCTGCAACTCTGTAGGTGAGCAACTCATCCAAGGCCACTGACACACAATGGGCTTAGCCGTGTCCCCAACGGGGGAGACGACGGAGATGGACACTTAGAACTTTCCATCTGCTTCTGCAGTCTGGCTGCCCGCTGGGTGCTGCGCACCATGATGCCCTAGCCTGCAGAGAGGGGGGCCTCAGGGCAAGTAGGGGGCTGCCAGGGGAGGGCCCCACTCCCTCCTGAGCCGGACCCTTTGAGGGACCTGAAGTCCATGTGATCTGAGAGGGACGAGGAATGAGGCTGTGGGCAGGACTGGGTTTGGCCAGGTGGGGAGGGCCAGGCCAGAGCATGCAGCCTCCATCCCGGGGGTGGGGGGACAGGCCCCACCTGGCCTCGGGAGCTGTCCACGCAGCTAGGGACTGCTCAGGTCACCATAGAGGTGTCATCCCTTTGGCCGCGGGGAGCAGAGTCCTGCATCCTTTCAGACAGACCCACTTGGCCCTCCCAGTGGCACACAAAGTGCAAACCTCCAGCCTTCCAGGCCTGGGCTCTGGCTTGCCACACAGGCTGTGTGACTCTGGGCAAGTCTTTGCCCATCTCTGGGCCTTGGTTTCCCTTTTGTTAAGGAGGTGGGTGGTGGCCAGCTTTGAGGGGGTCTGCGACAAGCTGCTGAAAGGCCCACCCAGACAGTGCCATCCATACATGGTCTTACAGACCCCAGCGGACTCAGAGATGCTGAGTCACCTTCCAAGGACATCCAATGGGTGAGTGACAGAATCTTAGCACGGACCTCAGTGTGGTTCGAAGAAGGAAAGACTGGGGTCCCCAAAAGACACTGTACTGAGCTGACTATTCTGTGGGGCCTCATGGAGGGGGGAAGGCTGCTACGTTCCTTCCTGGGGTACCCCACCTGCTCTGGGGCTCTCTCCACCCTGGCCTCACTAGGAGGGCCCAGCATGTGGCCTTCCAGCCCTGGGCGCAGCGGGCTTATCCCTCAGTCTTACCTGGGCCTGGACGGACCCTGCAACTTCCTCACTACATGTCCTGGGTCACAGCTGTGAGCACATCTGGGTGCCACCTCCCCACACACTGTCATCAAGGATGCTAGGGGTCTCAGCCACCTAGGTGAAGTCATTAGACAGCCAAGATGATTCCCTGGGGACCCTGGAAATGAGGGGAAGGAGAGCCCTGGCTGTGGCCACTGGCCCCCAACAGAGGCCAATCCTCTGGGGAAACCCCTTCTCTGCCTGATCCATCAAGCCGAAGCCCACGACTTCTGTCCCTTCTCTGGGCTAGCCCAGGACCAACCTCATCCAGTCAGGACCATGTCCCCAGCGGACAGGGCAGGCCAGCAGGTCCCCCGGTGTCCCCAGTAGCTGGCACAGGGCCAGGCACGGGGAGACATCCGGAAGGCCAGCCACAGAGCAGGCTCAGGTTGCTGGCCAGCCCAGCAGCAGCGGAGATTTCTGGCTGGGCAGGGCCTGGTGACGCAGCTATGTGGCCATGGCCGATCGGGTTTCCACTTGGACAGGCCCCAGGCCCCGCGGCTGGAGGAGCGGCGCCAGCTGAGGAGTGCCCCGCGTGGAGTGCCGTGTGTGTGCCCCACGGCCACGCAGGGAGGCTGAGCCCGCCACGGAGCCCGGCTCTGTCACTGCCCACTGGCGGCGTGGCCGTCCTGTCATGGTGCGCCGTTAACTGCAAGACCAAGTCCTGTGGGTCGCTGGTCTCAGTTTGTGAGTCTGAGAAATGGGGAGATTCCGGCTGAGCTGGCAGGGGCGAGGTGAGATTTCTGGGTGGTGACGCAGGCCCGGCTCTGGTCAGAGCAGGCCCTCAGGGACTCTCAGGGACTGGGGAGGCCAGGCTTAGCCGTGAGGTGAGTGAGCCTGGCCTCTGAGTCAACGGGCCCCACCCGCCTGCACTTTCCAACACCTCCTTCCCCCTTTTACGTTCCCCTTTCACTTCCTCGGGCCCTCCAGGAGGGGCGCCCCTCCTTCCCTCCCTCCCTCCACTCCTCCAGCGCCTCAGGCATTCTAGGCCCCTGGGCCAGGCAGAAGAGTAGCAGGGAGAAGGCCACCCAGCCGGGAAGGGGTTGAGCCTCCACACTGACCAGATCTCTGGGGGCTCTGGCCCCGGAGCTGGGACTTCAGTCCCCACGTCACTGACCGCTCCCAGCACCCTGCGTGCCAGATGGCACCCCCCCTTTTTTTTCACAGCCCAGGGACAGAGGCCTAAGGGGCAAGGTGTGTGTGGTACCTCCCGTCCCTGCCATTCCCCTCTGGGTGTGTTTGCCCACACGCCAGGGGGCCCGGGCAGGTTGCCTCCAGAATCCCACCTGGCCTTGAAGTTGCAGCTGACCCCACCCTGCTTGATCGGACCTGTGTTGCCTGGCTTCTCAGGCCCTGGTCTGCAGGTCACCAGCTGCCCCGGGAGAGCAGTGGGGATGAGTGGGCTTTAAGACCCTCCCAGGACAACTGCGGGGGAGGCCGGGACGCCCCAGCCTCCCCACACCCCCCAGTTGGGAGGTGTCTTCAGGTCCCAGGGCCCGGCTCCCTGTCACACTCAGGGTCTGTCTGGGTCGCCTGGGGTTCTCCTCTGGGGACTGGGGACAGCAAGCCCTCCCAGCAGCTGGTCTGGGGCAAGAAGAACGGGCTCAGCTGGTGCGTGTAGAAGAGGGGGGAGCCCAGGGAACCTTGTTTTTTATTTCTGAAAATTCAATCAAGTTCAAGTGAGCAAGGCTGGGAACTTCCCAGGAGGGCCCGGCCTTTCTCAGAGCGCCCTGGGGCACAGGAAGAGAGACGGGGTAGTTTTTAAGGATTTTTAAAAACTCTCCCAAGAAGTATTAGAAGTTCCCAGTTTCTCCAGGGCGGGGATCCCCCATTGGGGGGATGACTTTCGGAGAGCAGGGTAGCCTGAGGCCGGCTGAGGCCCTGGGAGACTCTGGCCAGAGGCCAGGCCTGGGTGGGGACGGAGGCCCTGGTTGCTGCCCAGCCCAGCCTTCCTGCCTCCGGGGCCCCCTTCCGCTGGCTGCTCACCTCCTCAGGGTGCGGTGGGGGGCTCCCTGACTACCCTTTAAGAAGCTCCCTCCTTCCTGAGGAAACCTACTGCTTTCCTTCGTAGGTGGCACAGCGGAGGAGTTCTCTTTTGCTCTCTCATTTGAGGTCTGTCTCCGGGATCACACCTGCTTTCTGCAGGGTGTTGCTCAAAACAGTGCCTGGTGCTGTTCCACTCTGGAAGCATGCCTGGCTGGTTGGTGCTGGCGTGTCGGATGCAAGGGCAGTTGTGATCCTGGAGGTTTGGCTCCTGGCTGTGCCCTTGCTGTGTGATCCCCGCTGGGTTGTTTCCCCTGGGCAGGAAAGCTACTGTCCTACGGTCTTATGGTAGCAGAAGGAGGAAATCATGCAGGCTTCCTGGAGGGGGCATCCCAAAGAGCCGGCCCGGAGGCGTAGGAAAAGTTGAGCAGGGGGCACAGGAAACCCAAGCCCAGTCCCTTAGGAATGCTGAGGTCCAGAATCTCCTTTTTTTGAGACTATCCTAGGAACAGGGGAGGAGGGCAGTGCAAAAAGGTGACAGGAGACTGCAGGCTTGGGGCCTCAGGACCCACTGCTGTGTGACCAAAGGCTGGTGGCTACTCTCTCTGGCCCCCAGGAGATAAGCACTGAGGAGGGAAGTGGGACCCGAGAACTCAGACTTTGGAACAGCCTTTGGACCCAGTCCCTGGGAGCACTCCAGGGGGCATTTTACCAGGGAGGGGCAGTGTGAGGCTCCCTGGGGCACCGCGCCTAGTGTCCCTCACGCTGGACTCCAGTCCTGCCTCAGTGTCCTCATCTGTAAAGGGGACATGTGTTTGCTACAGGGTTCCATGCCCTCATTCCTCAGTTAGCCCTCACCGAGCACCTGCTGTGTGCAGCCTTTCCACCCTCCTGGAGCCAAGAGTCCAGAAGCCACACATCAGTTTCTTCCTCTGCGAAGTGGAGCTTGGGGTCCTCACCGGGCAGCGCAGCTGTGGGGCTCAAGTACCCAGGGCCAGGTGGCTGGGTAGCTGTTTCTCTAGAGAGGGCCAGGGAGTGGTCCTTTGGGAGGACTCTAAGTGTCCCCTGCTTGGACGCCTTGCAGGGTGGGGGAACCGCAAGAGGAAAAAAGCACCAGAAAGCAGGTGAAGTCCCCACTGGCTGAGCCAGGCTAAGGCTGGGGGGCTGTATGCCGGCCCCAGTGACAGCTCGGAAATCTCCCTGCAAGGGCAAAGTTCCCAAGCGCAGAACCTGTTCACTTCCTCTCCAGCACTCTCCTCCCCCTTCCTCTGGCAGGCCCCACTTCCTCTTTTTCTCTTCCCCTCCCCCCAGGCCTGCAGCCCAGCCCCCATCCCAGGCCTCTCTCTTCCCAGTGTCCCTTCAGAGGCCTGAGGATACCCAAGGAGTCACTTGTCCATTCACCAGCACAGGGCCCCAGGGAGGGTGCGGTGGGAGGAGGTGGATGCCAGGGCTCACAGTCTGGAGGGGGACGCCGAGCCGTGAAAGGCCGGCCGAGTGCAGTGGTCCTAAGTGGGAGGGCGGCGGTCTAGGCTGCAGATGCCAAAGGGCTCCCCCACCCCCAACAGGGGCCTTCCGGGACAGGCCTTGAAGGATGCCTGGGAGAGCAGCAGGAGGGCTGTGGCAGACCAGACGCAGGGCCACGCGTGTTCCAGTCTGAGGTCTCGCTGGGCGGGTGCTCCTGCACCTCGGCCCATCCCTGGTGGAGAAGAGGTGAGGTGGCAGCACAGGTCCTGCTTGGGGAGCAGGTCGGCTCTCCACCCCACGTAGCTGCCTGGAACTGTCCTAGGGCCTCCCGTCCCTGGCCCTGCAGCCCTAGTCCCAGCCTGCCCAGCACTCCTCCAGGCTCAGTGAACAGCCCCAAGCAGCCCTCACCAGCAGGCAGAAAGACGGTCGCTCCCCAGCCCCTGAACTGCAGGGCAGGCAGGCCCCAGGGCAGCTCGCTGGCCAGATGCCCACGACTGAGAGATACAAGGCCAGGGCCAGGGCAGTTCCCGGGGAGGCAGGGAGTGGACGGGCTGGGAACATTCCCGCAAGCCCAGAGCGGTGATCAGTGATCGGAGAGCTGCATGCAGTGCTCTGGGGATGCTCGCTTGTGTCTCAGCCTGAGGGTTCTGTTGTGTGCTGGGGGATGGTCACCCTTCCCACCCAGCTGTGGCCCCTGCAACTCCGGAGTGCCCTGCTACCAGCCACCCATGGTGGGCAGGACCAGACTGGACATCCATATATGGACTACAGGGTCACTGGTTTCAACACACAGCTTGTGAGCACCTACTATATGCAGCAAAGCCCTGGGCAGGCCTGGGGTGCCCAGAGATAGACCAGTGGCTGCAGGCCAGTGCCCCTACCTAGACCACCCTTTCCATCTTCTGTGTGAAAATTCAGCTTCCTGTCACCACCTCCCAGAAGGTGCACGGTCTTCTAGGCTGAGCCAGACGTCCTTCTGGGGTCCCCCAAGCCCTGGGCTTCTGTCTGCCACACACTATCATCGTTGGCCACCATCTGGGTACAGGATCTGCCTGCCAGACTGGCAGCTCTCAGAGCAGGGAACCACCCAGAACACTCCCGGGCACCCAGATCTTGCCCAATGTTTGGTGGAGGGACCCAGGGCAGGAAAGGGTGACAAGGAGAGGGTCTCCTCTGGGGGCAGCAGGTCTTCAACTACTGTCCCTGCCATCCCGCCGCCCTTGAGCTAACTCATCTCTGGGGCATTAAGGGTCCTTGGCAGGCTCCAGATGGTCCAGGACAGAAGTTCAGCTGTGGCTGCCCATGACAGACAGACGATGGATGGTGGGCCCCAGAGCTGCGCTGAGCAGCCCTGCCTGCCTTCGCCCAGCAGCTGCCTGGGTCATGGGCTAACGGCTCGGCTGGGTGTGACCAGGCAGCTCCTGGAGGCAGCCTGGCTCCACGGGAACAGTTTCTCTGTTCTACAGAGCCCACCTCTGGCCAGGCCTGCAGCAGGGGGAGGCTTGGGGCCCTCTTCACAGGGAATTTCCAGCCTCTTGCTCTGGATGCCTGTCCTGTCTCTGGGGCCCGAGAACCCCGTTAAGTGGCCACAAGCCCCCTGGCTCCCTCACACCACACCATACCCTTCTGCCCCAGGTGTCTGAGTAGTAATGCCCCTCAGTTAGCAAGCTGAGCACCCCCAGCCAGAGGCCCCTCCACCTCCCCAATCCAGGCTTTCTGGGCAGTGGAGTTAATGTGGACCAATGCTTCCCCTGCAACTGCTCCTTAAGCATGCACCCACAGAAACCGGGGACCCTCACATCCGTGCTGACCCTTGCCCACCGGGGCGCTCACTGCTCATGTGATGCCCACACCCGGAGGGTCCTGGGGTGGAGAACACGAGAGGGGCCGGATCAGGCATTGCCCAGCGGGGCGGCGGCCCACGGACCCAGCACCTAAGGGCGGCCAACGCCAAAACTCTCTCCCTCCTCCTCTTCCTCAATCTCGCTCTCGCTCTCTCCCAGCCCGGCTCGTTCTCTCTCTCTCTCTCTCTTATTTTTTTTTTTTGCAAAAGGAGGGGAGAGGGGGTAAAAAAATGCTGCACTGTGCTGCGAGGCCGGTGAGTGAGCGGCGCGGGGCCAATCAGCGCGCGCCGTTCCGAAAGTTGCCTTTTATGGCTCGAGCGGCCGCGGCGGCGCCCTATAAAACCCGGCGGCGCGACGCGCAGCCACCGCCGAGACCGCGTCCACCCCGCGAGCACAGGCCCCTCGCCCTCGCCGCTCCGCCGCTGCCACCGCCGGTTTACACCTCCCCCAGGTAGGCTCCCGGCCCGGGGCGCGCTGCAGCACCGCGCCGCCGCCGCTTCCTCCGGCCCCGCGCCGGGAGAGAGCCGCCGGCTGTACGGGCGGTGGGGCTGGCGCTCCCCTCCTCGCTCGGGCGGGACTGCGCTCGCCCCGCGCGCCCCCGGCGTGCTGCATGCAATCCGGGCCGAGGCGGCCGCGGGCCTTTGTCCGAGCGGGCGGGCTCGCTCGGGCGGCCGGGTGGCGGGGCGGGTGGGCGCGGCGGGTGCGCCGGCCGGCCGGGTGGGGGCTGGGGACGCGGCTGCGCGTGCGCGTGCGCGTGCGCGCTCGGGCCGGGAGCCGCGGCCGGGGCGAGGGCGGTGCGGCCGGCCGGAAGGGGTGGGGTCGCCGCGGCGCGAGGGCGCCTGCGCGCACTTCCTCCCCGCGCCGCCGGCTCCCGCGGGCGTGGCCGCCGCCCGCCAGCCCGGCCGGCGCTTTTTTTGAACAGGACGGGGGCGGAGCCAGCCGCGGGTGGGGAGGGGGCGGGGGCCTGGCTTCCTGCCGCGCGCCGCGGCGCCGCCTCCGATGAGCGTTTGCCTTTTATGGTAATAACGCTGCCGGCCCGGCCGCCTTTGTCCCCAATGTGGGCGTGCGCCGGCGCCCCCTGGCGGCGCGAGGCCGCGGCGCGCCGGAAGTGGGCTGGGCGGGGGCGGCCCCACCCGACCCCCGGCTCAAGGCCCGGCTCGCCTCGCCTCGCAGTTCGCCATGGATGACGATATCGCTGCGCTCGTGGTCGACAACGGCTCCGGCATGTGCAAAGCCGGCTTCGCGGGCGACGACGCCCCCCGGGCCGTCTTCCCCTCCATCGTGGGGCGCCCCCGGCACCAGGTAGGGCGCCGGTCTGACCTGGGGTGGGCGGGGTAGATGGGGCGTCTCCTCGCGGGGGGGGGGGGCTGGCCTTTGGCCTTCGGGGTGGCGGTCCGCGGCCCCGGGCCGGTGCTCAGGGCGCCTCGCCCCTCCCTCCGCAGGGCGTGATGGTGGGCATGGGCCAGAAGGACTCCTACGTGGGTGACGAGGCCCAGAGCAAGCGGGGCATCCTGACCCTCAAGTACCCTATCGAGCACGGTATCGTCACCAACTGGGACGACATGGAGAAGATCTGGCACCACACCTTCTACAACGAGCTGCGCGTGGCCCCCGAGGAGCACCCCGTGCTGCTGACCGAGGCCCCCCTGAACCCCAAGGCCAACCGTGAGAAGATGACCCAGGTCAGTGGCCCCGCTGGCCTTTTTTGGGCGGCCACCCCATCCTTTCTTGCTCTTCCGTGCCACGCCCTGTCTCACGTGTTCTTTCTTCTGCCATTCTCCTAGGACTTTCTTCTCTGACCTGAGTCTCCTTTGGAACTCTGCAGGTTCTATTTGCTTTTTCCCAGACGGAATCTTTCTGGTGTTTGCCTTTCTGATTAGGTGTTTGAGGTTATAAAGTGCTGTGGGTTGTAGGTACTAACACTGGCTCGTGTGACCAAGCCGATGAGGCTGGTGTCGAGTGGCCTTGGAGTGTGTATTCAGTAGGTGCACAATAGGTCTGAAGTGAATCCCCCTCCCGGGATCCCCGGCACATTTAGCTGTGTTCCTTGCACTTTTCTGCATGTCCCCAGTCTGGCCTGATCCTCTCTGGTGGTTTCCCCAAGCGTGACCTGGCTCTTCTCCCTACAGATCATGTTCGAGACCTTCAACACCCCGGCCATGTACGTGGCCATCCAGGCTGTGCTGTCCCTGTACGCTTCTGGCCGCACCACTGGCATCGTGATGGACTCCGGGGACGGGGTCACCCACACTGTGCCCATCTACGAGGGTTACGCCCTGCCCCATGCCATCCTGCGTCTGGACCTGGCTGGCCGGGACCTGACGGACTACCTCATGAAGATCCTCACGGAGCGTGGCTACAGCTTCACCACCACCGCCGAGCGGGAAATCGTGCGTGACATCAAGGAGAAGCTGTGTTATGTGGCCCTGGACTTCGAGCAGGAGATGGCCACGGCGGCCTCCTCCTCCTCCCTGGAGAAGAGCTACGAGCTGCCCGACGGGCAGGTCATCACCATCGGCAACGAGCGGTTCCGCTGCCCGGAGGCGCTCTTCCAGCCTTCCTTCCTGGGTAAGTGAGCCCGCCTGCCTTCCCCTGCCGCGGGGGGTCACCCTGTGGCCACTCCCGGAAGCCAAGTCTTGCTTGTTTCCTCTTAGGCATGGAATCCTGTGGCATCCACGAAACTACCTTCAACTCCATCATGAAGTGTGATGTCGACATCCGCAAGGACCTCTACGCCAACACGGTGCTGTCCGGTGGGACCACCATGTACCCCGGCATTGCCGACAGGATGCAGAAGGAGATCACAGCCCTGGCGCCCAGCACAATGAAGATCAAGGTGGGGGGCACTTGGCCGGCCTGGGCGCGTTGGGTGGCTCCTGTGGGCGTGCCCCTCCTTCAGGGCTGCAGGGTCCAGGATCTTCATGCTAACTGTCTCCTTCCTCCTCCAGATCATCGCCCCCCCTGAGCGCAAGTACTCTGTGTGGATTGGAGGCTCCATCCTGGCCTCGCTGTCCACCTTCCAGCAGATGTGGATCAGCAAGCAGGAGTACGACGAGTCCGGCCCCTCCATCGTCCACCGCAAATGCTTCTAGGCGGACTGTTACTTCAGTTGCGTTACACCCTTTCTTGACAAACCTAACTTGCGCAGAAAACGAGATGAGATTGGCATGGCTTTATTTGGTTTTTTAATTGTTTTTTTTGTTTTTGGATTTTTTTCTTTTTCTTTTTTTTTTTTTTTGGTTATTTTTTTGGCGCTTGACTCAGGATTTAAAAACTGGAACGGTGAAGGTGACAGCAGTTGGTTGGAGCGAGCATCCCCAAAGTTCTACAATGTGGCCGAGGACTTTGATTGTACATTGTTTTTTTTTTTTTTTAAATAGTCATTCCAAATATCGTGAGATGCATTGTTACAGGAAGTCCCTTGCCTTCCCAAAAGCCACTCCATTTCTCCCTGAGGAGAAGGGCCAGTCCTCGCCCGAGTCCACACAGGGGAGGGTGATAGAATTGCTTTTGTGTAAATTATGTAGTCCAAATTTTTTTTAATCTTCGCCTTAATACTTGTTCTTTTTGTTTTATTTTGAATGGTCTGCCATCATGGCCCCCCTTTTTTTGTCCCCTTCAATTTAAGATTTATGAAGGCTTTTGGTCTCCCTAGGAAGAGGGGTTGAGGCACGGAGGCAGCCGGGGCTTTCCTGTACACTGACTTGAGACCAGTTCAATAAAGTGCACACCTTAAAGAAAAGGAGAATGTGGCTTTTTGGGTGTTGGGGAGAAGGGTTTGGGGTAGCAGGGACCAAGCTATTCCTACCTCAAAAGGGAAGGGGGTCTGAGGTGTGTCGAGCCCTGACATCGGATAGTCCTAGGGTGGGAGATGGATAGAAGGAAATAAGGGGCCTGGCCCTTTACCTGTCTTATGTCCCCTATTTCTAAGTTCTGAGGTCTGGATGCTTCAGGAAAGTGGGACACCTGGGCTATGTGGAAAGGAGAGTCAGGTGGTCCAGGTGCCATACCTCCTGAGGCACTGGGGCACCTGAACTTGGTGTCCTTTTGGAGTGGGGCTTCCTAGGCCACAACGTTTTTGTCATCCTGATGGGCTTGGGACACAGACCCTGAGGCTGAGGGTGGGGACCCACCTTGACTACTAGCTCACTGGAGTGATGGTTCCCACACAGCCAAAGAAAGCCCTTGCTAGGATTGTGCAAGGGCAGCTCCCTGGTGGTGTCCAGGGCCTGGGATGGGGGCATGTCAGATTGGCAGAGAATGTTCCAGTTGGCTCTGGGGGAGGCTTGCCCGGGTTCTGGAATCTTCCTTGTGACGGGTACCTTACTGTGCACTCAGGGCCTGGTTTTCAAGTGCAGGCTTGGCCTACTCCCAAGGGCCTGCAGGGTCTGGGCTCCTGGGGGCAGGGTCTACCTGGCACTGGAGGTCAGTTTCTGACTTACAATGCGGTGCTCCAAGGCTGGCCTGCCTGCCCTCTGCGAGAAGCTGTGACTGGGGAAAGGAGGAGGACTCCCATGCAGGAGGCCCCTTGCCCTCTATCCAGAGGGAGTAAGGTCCAGAATCCAACGCAAGTCAGTCCAGATTTGAGGCCTGGAGGGGGCCCGCCCCTCCCTCCATTGACCCAGGGCTCCCTGGAGCATTCAGCTGTGGCCCTTGGGAATATGGTGGCCCACTGCCTCCCATCTTACGGATGAGCAGAGACCCTCACGTGGGCAGGATGTGCCTTAGAGTCTCACGGAGTTGTGGCAGGTTGGGAGGGACGCAAGTCATTTTACTCAGCGCAAGGTGCCTGTCTCAGTCAGTGGGAAGGAGACTGTTCTAAGACCTTCCAAAACTAAACAGGAACTTGTGACCGATCCCCCCTGAGCTCACCTTGGCAGTTCAGTACATAACCCACCCCAGCGGGGGTGTGGTGTGGGCTCCGGAGGCAGTCTTGTTCCCTCGGGGGCCCTGGGCTACCTCCCTGACCTGCACGCAACTGGGCAACTGGCCTGGAGCAGATGGGACGGCAGTGAGCGCAGGATGCTTCCGTCTTAGGGGCCCGGGCAGCAAGGGCTGAAATGGAAGTCCCCCCCCCCCCCCGCCAGGCCAGTTCCAGCTCTTGATCCCATTCAGGGGCGGTGATAAGCCCTGGACTCCGTGCTGCAAGCTTCCACCTTGGGCCTCTCACTCATTTCACAAGCATTGATTGAGGGCTTGGCGTATCCTGGGCCTGCCTTCCCTCCCTCCTTCCTTCCTCTATCCAACCACCCTTTGTACCAGGCAGCGTGCCAGGGTCTGGGGGTGCATTGGAGAAGAAAGCAGATGTGCTTCCTGCCCGCATGAGGCACCCAGTGTAGCAGGGAAACATAGTATCAGGCCACCAAGTGAAGGCACAATGACTGATTGTGACAAGGAAGAGGAAGAGCAGAGGCTGTGTATGAGGAAGGATGCGGGACCCCAGGGGGATGCAGGTGCTCATGATGTTGGTTGGGGGGTGGTGTTGCAGGTCCACACCCACACTGAAACCAGCACATTGCACCTCCATAAAACTGGGGAGAAAAAACCAAAAAACCCAACAACTAAGAAATACAGATTTAAAAAGGAGGAAGGAAAGCACTCATCATTTTGTCTCTTTTGAACGAAAAGCAAAATAAAGGACCCTGAAGCCGGCCGACTGGGGAGTGGGGAGCTGTCGCTCTGGAGCAGGACAGAGAAGGCTTTCTGGGGGAGGGCTGGGCAGACGGAACTGTGGGCTTGCACGTCGCGGACAGAGGCATGGACTGACCAGGAACGGAGACCGGGCGAATGACGACACAATCCCGAGGCGGAACGGGGGGGTGACTGGGGCCATCTGTCTTATGTAAGTGGTGTTGGGAAGTCACATCACCATCCACGTACCTGTCTGAGCAATGGGAACACCAGTAACACCTAAGAGTGGGTTGTGAGCAGGTGCCCCATCAATCCTTTCCTTTGAAGGGCCCTGGAAGTGCAGCTGAGACACACAGGTTTGGCCTGGAGAGTCCTTTAGGCCCTTCTCCTTCCCTCCTGGGCGCAGCTAGCCATCTGCTGCCCAGCTTGGAGCAAAGGCCTCGCACCAGGAAGCCCAACCCCGCCAGGCTAGCTCAGAGGATGCCACATTGCTTCCTGCCTTCCTCCGTGCACCCGTTTCGAGTCCGCGGCCGAGAGCACAGTGGCTGGCTGGCCCCGGGTCGCTGACCTTCTGTGAGAAAGCTGGACCCTAACGCCTTTGAAGCCTGGCAGATCAACGGGCCTCAAGGCTCACACCGCCATGCGGACCCCCAGCCCCCTCTGCAGCTTGCCCTACCCTGGGACAGGAAGCTCCCTGCTTTCTCAGGTGGCTGGCTCCCCCGTGGGGTGGCCCTGACACTGAGGCTCACCTTCCTCTCACCGGAATGTCCCTCCTCTGCAAGGCAGTCCTGCCTGGAGAGAACTGCGTCCCAACAGGCCACTCTGAGGGGAGGGGAATCCTGGTAAGTGGAGGGGCTCAGTTCCTCCCCTTCATCCTCATATTTCTTCCTGGATCCTGGTGGTGAGGACCCAGGGAAGTTCACGGTCACAGGGCAGTCATCTTCCTTGTGGGAAACGGGCTCAGAGGGTTACACAGCTCAGAGGTGGCGATGGTGAGGTTTGAACATCTGCTCTGGCCCGGAATCACCCAAGGCACATGGGGGCTGGAACCATCCAGAGACCCCTGCCAAGTGCTTGATGCTTATTCACTCAGTCATTCATCATTCAACTTCTATTTGCCCTCATGGAGCTTATGGTCGCGTCCCATAGGGGCCACTGGCCCACACACGGCCATTTAAATTTAAATTCATTAAAATGAAGAATTCAGGAGCCCTTGGCTGGCTCAGTGGGTAGAGCGTGCGACTCTCGATCTCGGGGTTGTACATTCGAACCCCAC
The DNA here is from genome assembly GCF_029215605.1 of Mirounga angustirostris. NCBI lineage: Eukaryota > Metazoa > Chordata > Mammalia > Carnivora > Phocidae > Mirounga > Mirounga angustirostris. Next base: position 176,303,626 of record NW_026991713.1, read on the forward strand.
ACTGGGTGTAGAGACGACTTAAAAATAAAATATTTTAAAAAATGAAGAGATTTTTTTTTTACACCTGAAACTAATGGAACATTGTGTGTCAACTATACTCAACACAAAAATATTAATAGTCTTTAATTCTTAGAGCAGTTTTAGGTTCACAGCAAAATTGAGAGGAAGGCGCAGAGATTTCTCATGTACCTGCGGCCCCCACATGTGCACAGCCTCCCCCACCCATCAACATCCCGCACCAGAGGGCGCCTGGGTGGCTCAGTTGGTTAAGCGACTGCCTTCGGCTCAGGTCATGATCCTGGAGTCCCGGGATCGAGTCCCGCATCGGGCTCCCTGCTCGGCAGGGAGTCTGCTTCTCCCTCTGACCCTCCTCCCTCTCATTCTCTCTGTCTCAAAAAAATAAATAAAATCTTAAAAAAAAAAAAACAAAAAAAAACCAAAAAAAAAACATCCCGCACCAGAATGATGCGTTTGTTACCACTGAGGAACCTACACCGACATATCATCGTCACCCAGAATCCGCAGTTTATGTTAGGGTTTGCTCTTGGTGCTTATACTGTATGGGTTTGGTGTTTTTTGGTGTTTTTATTTATTTATTAATTTTTTAAGCAGGCTCCACGCTGGAGCCCAATGCGGGGCTTGAACTCACGACCCTGAGATCAGGACCTGAGCTGAAATCAAGGGCCTGGACCCCCAACCGACTGAACCACCCAGGCGCCCTGGGTTTGGTGTTTTCATTGCATGGGTTTTGACACGCATCCATCCTTATAGTATCACAGAGTCGTTTCACTGCCTAAAAAATCCTCTGTGCTCCAGCTGTTCAGCTCTCCCTTTCCCTGACCCCTGGAAACCACTGATTCTTTTCGTGACCCCAAAGTTTTGCCTTTTCCAAAATGTACAGTTGGAATTGTTCCATATGCAGCCTTTTCAGATTGGCTTCTTTCACTTAATGACATACATTTAAGGTTTCTCCATGTCTTTTCATGGCTTGATAGATTACTTATTTATAGTGCTGAGTAATTTTCCACCGTCTGGGGGCGCCTGGCTGGCTCAGTCAGTGGAACATGCGACTCTTGATCTGGGGGTTGTGGGTTTGAGCCCCGTGTTGGGTGTAGAGATTACTTAAAAATAAAAGCTTAAAAATATATATTCCATTGTCTGGATGGACTACAGTTTATTCATCACTTACCAAAGGCCATCGTGGTTGTTTCTAAGTTTTAGAAATTATGAATAAAGTTGCAATAAACATCTGTGTACGGGTTTCCTCTGTGAAAGTCACTTTTCACCTCTGCACGCACCGTTTTAAAAGGTCATTCTGGGGGCACGTGGGTGGCTCAGTAGGTTAAGCGTCTGACTTCAGCTCCGGTCATGATCTCGGGATCCTGGGATCAAGCCCTGCGTGGAGCCCCACGTTGGGCTCTGTGCTCAGTGGAGAGTCCGCTTCTCCCTCTCCTTCTCCCCCATACCCCCACTTGTGCTCTCTCTCCCTCTTTCTCAAATAAATAAAATCTTTTTTTTTTTAAAGATTTTATTTATTTATTCGACAGAGAGAGACACAGAGAGAGAGGGGACAAAGCAGGGGCTGAGGGAGAGGGAGAACCCGACTCCCATTGAGCAAGGAGCCCGATGCGGGACTCGATTCCAGGACTCTGGGATCATGACCTGAGCCGAAGACAGACACTTAACGACTGAGCCACCCAGGCGCCCAAATAAATAAAACCTTTTTAAAAAAATTAATTAATTAACTTATTTGACAGAGAAAGACACAGCGAGAGAGGGAACACAAGCAGGGGGAGTGGGAGAGGGAGAAGCAGGCTTCCCGTGGAGCAGGGAGCCCGATGTGGGGCTCAATCCCAGGATCCCGGAACCATGACCTGAGCCGAAGGCAGACGCTTAATGACTGAGCCACCCAGGAGCCCCAATAAAATCTTTAAAAATAAAATAAAAGGTCATTCTGGCTGCAGTGGGAGGAGCTTAGGGAAGGTATGGCTCCTTCAAAAACTCTTCTGGTGGGATGAGGTGCTCTCAAAGGTGAGGACTTTGGCACTGGGGTTGGCGTGGAGGCTCTCCCGGTGGGCGTCTCCCTGCCTTGACCACCTTCAGCGGGCTCCATTCGTCCCTCACTGCAGCCTCCCGGGACTCAGAGGTTCTGCTCCCTGCAGTACACTGAGGGAGGTGGGACTGGAGGGCTCTCTCTGCCTCTCCCAAGCCTCTGGGTTCTGGAGTAGAGACGACGTGGACTCCAATCCCAATTTTGTTACTCACTCAGACCTGTGTCCTCTTCTGCAAGATGGGTAATAATAGGGCTTACCCACCAGGGTTCAGTGACATTTCCAACAAGGTCCCATGTGGAAAGTGTGAGTAATAAGCACCGATGTGGGAACGGTTGGCCATTGTCATTTATATTAGGAAAGAGCTTTTCTCCAGACCCCAAATCTAGATGAACTGGAGGGGATGGGAGATAACAGAGATCACCACCTTCCCTGCATCCTTTCCAGCCTCTACTCCACGTTTTTGGGGAAGCCACGGCCAGGTGCTCAGACCCGGCTCGGGCCAGCCAGGCACTGCAGGGCTGGGCTCTGGGATCAGGAGCCACTGAGAGCACTGTGAGGAAGTGTCACCCAAACCTGGAGCCCCCCCTGAGTGGGTAAGAACAGTGAGGTGTTGGAACTGACTCTCCACGTTGGTTGCCTGGAGCCCACGCTCAGTGGTTTCCAACCAAATGCTCCTCAGAACTGGAACACCTGGGAAATGTGGGATCCCAGGAGTTAGTTTGTGAATCGCTCCTCTGTGTTGGACACTTACATGGATCATCCCCTGTAATCAGTCATTTCGTTGACAATGGTTTATCGAGGGCCTGTTATTGCCTAGCTCTGTTCTAGTGGGGTGCGGTGTCTAAATGTGGGGTCTGTCCTGATCGCATGGGGGCCCCCAGATGTGGGGCGAAGATCATGTGGAAGCCAGTGGCACAGACTTTGAAAGAATTCACCTGAGGCAAAAGAAAGGAGACAGAAGTTGATGGAATACACCTGCAAGGGAATGGAGGGCAGGACAGCAAAGCAGAGACTGTCTGCCAGGAGTCAGTGGGTGAGGGCTGTTTGGGGAAGGTGAGGAGGTATGGCGACATAGGGCATTTTCCCTTTTTTGGTAACTGTGCCGGGTGGTATGTAGCCCATTGGCGAGGTAGGTCACGTGGTGGGTCTGTCTGTATTCAGCCTGGGGGTCACTGTGGGCCTTTTCTACATTCCATCACTCAAGCCTGTTTGCCTAACAGTGGCCTCTTCCCCAACAGTGGCCTCTTCCCTGGGGGACAGAAAATAAACACCTCCACCACAGTGAAAAACATACCTGATTACAGATTGTAGGGGAAAAGGAGGAATGGGTCAGGAGTTAGGCCTGGAGGAGAAACTCCTTCTGAAACTCCCGATGCCTGCCTAGGTCATAGTCGGGCTCCATTGTCAAGCCTTCGATAGTAAACAATGGCACCTCCATTAACACTCATGTTTATTATGCTTGAAGTTGTATTTAACTGTTGACTAAACCACGAACTCTTTGAGGCAAGGACTGTGCCTGCCCCAAGGATGGTCCACCCACAGAAGGAGCTCATCAAAGGCCTCTTGGTTTTACTAACAGGCTTAACCCAATGAGGTGGGAGGTAAATGAGGCCCAGGGAGAGTATATGAAACCTGATGTGCTAGGTTGAATAGGTGTCCCCCAAAGATTTACGTCTGCCCAGAACCTCAGAATGAGGCCTTATTTGGAAACAAGCTCTTTGGATGTCACTATTTAAGATAAGGTCATGCTGAATTAAAGTGGATCCTAAATCCAACATGACTGGTGTCTTTATTTTTTATTTTTATTATTATCATTTTTTAAAGATTTTATTTATTTATTTGACAGAGAGAGACACAGCGAGAGAGGGAACACAAGCAGGGGGAGTGGGAGAGGGAGAAGCAGGCCTCCTGCTGAGCAGGGAGCCCGATGTGGGGCTCGATCCCAGGACTCCGGGATCATGACCTGAGCCGTAGGCAGATGCCCAACGACTGAGCCACCCAGGCGCCCGACTGGTGTCTTTATAAGAAAGGATACATGCATGCACGCGCGCACACACACACACACACACAGAGAAAGGAAGATGGCCCTGCAAAGACAGAGGCAGAACTTGGGAGTGATGTCTCTGCAAGCCAAGGGACTCCGAGGATTGCTGGCCACCACCCAGAGCCAGGAAGAGCAAGAAGGGACGCTTCCTTAGAGCCGTTGGAGCATGGCCCAGTCGACATCTTCATTTCCTACTTCTGGCCTCCACAACTGCGAGAGAATGCATTTCTGTGGTTTAAGATCCGACCCCCTGCCCCAGGTTGTGGCACTTTGTTCCAGCAATCGCAGGAAACACATACATGCTCAGGGTCACTGGGGAGACAGCATCCGTGCTGACCCCAGAGTGTTCCCCACGGATTTTTTTTTTTTTTTTAAAGATTTTATTTATTTATTTGACAGAGAGAGACACAGCGAGAGAGGGAACACAAGCAGGGGGAGTGGGAGAGGGAGAAGCAGGCTCCCCGCAGAGCAGGGAGCCCGATGAGGGGCTCGATCCCTGGACCCTGGGATCATGACCTGAGCTGAAGGCAGTCGCTTAACCAACTGAGCCACCCAGGCGCCCTCCCCACGGATTTTTATTCGTGAATGGTTTTTACACGCAAAGCGTTACGGGTGAGGGCACATCATCCACACGTTCGTCTTTACTCAGTGCCCACGACGGTCAGGGAACATCCTCGCTCCCTGAAAATCCTGCCGCTGAGGACAGCGAGAGAACAAAACAAAACGAACAAAAAAGACATAAAGAAAAAAGAAAAAGACACAGTGGGTCGGACAGGGCATCGAGGTACGGAGAAAAATACAAGATAAGGGGTGAGTTTGGGGTGGGTGTGGACGGCAGGGAGGAGGTGATGCCCTTGGCTGCGGGGTGGTCGACGCGTGGTTCTCGCACATTTGCGGGCACGGGGACGCAAATGCCAAGGCCTGCAGGCAGGAGAGTGCTAGGCCGGCAAGGGGAGACCAGTGTGGCTGGAAAGGAGCGGGCAGGGAGCAGAGGAGGGGGAGCCCAGGTCAGAGACGCAGCTGTGGCGGACTGGGCCCTCCAGGGCTCACCCCGCGCCCTAGCAGGGCCCCAGCAGCGGCGCCGCACCCAACATGGCGGCGGCGCAGGGCACGCCGGCTGGCGAGCGGAAGTGCGTACGCCAGGCGCCGGAAGTGGCCGGAGGCCCCGCCCCCTGCCGGGGTGTCTGTGGAGCCGTGGACGCGCCGGCTTTGAGCATCCCTGGCGGCCCAGGGGGAGGCCCTGGGGCTGCGGCTTCCGCGGCCGCGGCCCCGCCCGCCTTCGGCATGGCCAGCTCCGGAGAGGTACGGCCGGCGCCTCTCTCCGCTCTCCTTCCTGCCCCGCGGCCTTGGCTCCGCTCGGGCCTTCCCATCCCGCCTCGGTCGCCCTTGCGTCCTTTCCATCCAGCCCCCTGGCCCGCTCCATCCTTCCCGTCCCGACCACGGCCCGGCTCTGTGCTTCCCACCCTGACCTCGACCCCTGCCCCGGTCGCGCTTGGCCCTTTCCACCCCAACCCTGGCGTCGGCCGCGTTTGGTCCTTCCTGCCCCGACCCTGGCCTCGGCCTCGCCTGGTCCTTCCCATCCCTACCCCGACCTTGCCCCTTCCCCATCCTTGCCTCGTCCCGCCCCTCAGGCCGTGCTCACCCTGTTGCGAAGGCACAAGCTCTCTCCCCGTGGGTTTTCCATCCCTTTCCCAGCCCCGCAGTCGTGATCGCCAGAGTTCTTCCCCGCCTCTGCGCCCCCAGAGTTTCCATGCTCCTGGAGTCCTCTCAGGCCCTTTTCCCACGCCCCTGTACCTGAGCTCAGCCCTTGGAGCCGTGAGACGTTCGTCTTTCATGTCCACTCTGCACCTCATCCTCTATCTCTGAATGCTCAGTTTCAGCCCACTTTTCTCTGCGCCTGCTTGTTGTGTGGCTTGGGGGGGTAATGGAGGGAAAGCCATTTTACCTGGGAGACTTCTGGCTTACCCCGGAATTCCCTTCCCCAGTGCTCCACAGGTCTGGGTTTGAGTCCCTGTAATGTGGTGTAAGGTATTTTATCTGCAGACCTGGGTATGGGGATCTGGACTCTGACTAGTGTCTTTCCATCTGTTGCTTCCTGCCTATGTGTGTGTACTTGTGGGCACATGCGTGTCTGTTTATCATCTGGGACTTGGACCTTTGAGTGCACTGCCTTAGGGTCTTACCTGTGCTCTGGGGAACAGGAGTCAGAGGTTCAGGTGTTTTCTTCGAAACGGATGGGGTGGGGTTGCTGACAGTTCCTCTTCTTTTGAGGTGAGTTTGGCTTAGAGGTGGCATCCCGATTGAGGGGTAGGGTGTGGGATACACCTGCAGCCTGGTGGTGGGATTGAAGGGCCAGAAAGCCACAGCTCTTTGAGGAATAGTTATGGAGTCGCCTGGCTGTGTTAGCAGATTCCAGGTAGTGGTGTGTACTGGCTGGAGTTGGGGGGCTGGACCTTGGTTTCGTGGGGCCCTAGCACAAAGGGCCGTCTGCTCCTTGAAGCACGTGCGATGACCTGGCCAGTGAAGCCTCTTGTTACTTCGTGGACGGCTCGTTCTACTCTGCACGTGGAGATCAGGGTCCCCTCTGGGGTGTTCTATTTATTACCTTTTTTTTTTTTTAAGATTTTATTTATTTGCGAGAGAGAGAATGAGAGACAGAGAGCATGAGAGGGAGGAGGGTCAGAGGGAGAAGCAGACTCCCCGCCGAGCAGGGAGCCCGACGCGGGGCTCGATCCAGGGACTCCAGGATCATGACCTGAGCCGAAGGCAGTCGCTTAACCGACTGAGCCCCCCAGGCGCCCTATTTATTACCTTTTTTTTTTTTTAAAGATTTATTTATTTATTTATTTGAGAGAGAGAGAATGAGAGACAGAGAGCATGAGAGGGAGGAGGGTCAGAGGGAGAAACAGACTCCTTGCCGAGCAGGGAGCCCGATGCGGGACTCGATGCGGGACTCAATGCGGGACTAGATCCAGGGACTCCAGGATCATGACCTGAGCCGAAGGCAGTCGCTCAACCAACTGAGCCACCCAGGCACCCCTATTTTTATTTTTTTAAAGATTTTATTTATTTATTTGAGAGAGAGAGAATGAGAGAGCACATGAGAGGGGGGAGGGTCAGAGGGAGAAGCAGACTCCCCGCCGAGCAGGGAGCCCGATGCAGGACTCGATCCCGGGACTCCAGGATCATGACCTGAGCCGAAGGCAGTCGCTTAACCAACTGAGCCACCCAGGCGCCCTATTTATTACCTTTTTTTTTTTTTTTTAAGATTTTATTTATTTGAGACAGAGAATGAGAGACAGAGAGCATGAGAGGGAGGAGGGTCAGAGGGAGAAGCAGACTCCCCGCCGAGCAGGGAGCCCGACGCGGGGCTCGATCCAGGGACTCCAGGATCATGACCTGAGCCGAAGGCAGTCGCTTAACCGACTGAGCCCCCCAGGCGCCCTATTTATTACCTTTTTTTTTTTTAAAGATTTATTTATTTATTTATTTGAGAGAGAGAGAATGAGAGACAGAGAGCATGAGAGGGAGGAGGGTCAGAGGGAGAAACAGACTCCTTGCCGAGCAGGGAGCCCGATGCGGGACTCGATGCGGGACTCAATGCGGGACTAGATCCAGGGACTCCAGGATCATGACCTGAGCCGAAGGCAGTCGCTCAACCAACTGAGCCACCCAGGCACCCCTATTTTTATTTTTTTAAAGATTTTATTTATTTATTTGAGAGAGAGAGAATGAGAGAGCACATGAGAGGGGGGAGGGTCAGAGGGAGAAGCAGACTCCCCGCCGAGCAGGGAGCCCGATGCAGGACTCGATCCCGGGACTCCAGGATCATGACCTGAGCCGAAGGCAGTCGCTTAACCAACTGAGCCACCCAGGCGCCCTATTTATTACCTTTTTTTTTTTTTTTTAAGATTTTATTTATTTGAGACAGAGAATGAGAGACAGAGAGCATGAGAGGGAGGAGGGTCAGAGGGAGAAGCAGACTCCCCGCCGAGCAGGGAGCCCGACGCGGGACTCGATCCAGGGACTCCAGGATCATGACCTGAGCCGAAGGCAGTCGCTTAACCGACTGAGCCCCCCAGGTGCCCCATTTATTACTTTTTTTTTTTTAAAGATTTATTTATTTATTTATTTGAGAGAGAGAGAATGAGAGAGAGCACATGAGAGGGGGGAGGGTCAGAGGGAGAAGCAGACTCCCCGCCGAGCAGGGAGCCCGATGCGGGACTCGATCCCGGGACTCCAGGATCATGACCTGAGCCGAAGGCAGTCGCTTAACCAACTGAGCCACCCAGGCGCCCCATATTTATTACCTATTGATACATAGTTTGCACAGCATAAAATTCACAGTTTTCTTTTTTTTTTTAAGATTTATTTATTTATTTATTTATTCATGAGAGACAGAGAGAGAGAGAGGCAGAGGGAGAAGCAGGCTCCCAAGGAGCTTGGAGCCCAATGTGGGACTCGATCCCAGGACCCTGAGATCATGACCTGAGCCGAAGGCAGACACTTAGCCGTCTGAGCCACCCAGGCGCCCTAAAATTCACAGTTTTAAAGTGTGTGTGTGTTTAAAATAAGCTTTATGCCTAACATGGGGCTTGAACTCACAACCCTGAGATCTAGAGTTGCATGCTCCATCGAATGGCCAGCCAGGCGCCCCAAAGCAGTTTGTTTGTTTTTTTTAAAGATTTTATTTATTTATTTGACAGAGAGAGACAGCCAGAGAGAGAACACAAGCAGGGGGAGTGGGAGAGGGAGAAGCAGGCTCCCCGCCCAGCAGGGAGCCCGATGCGGGGCTCGATCCCAGGACTCTGGGATCATGACCTGAGCCGAAGGCAGACGCTTAAGGACTGAGCCACCCAGGCGCCCCATCCCCAAAGCAGTTTTAAAAAAATATATTCACAAGGTTGTGCAACTCTCCCCACTATAGGATTCCAGAATGAGGTGGTCTGATTTTGAAAGTCATTACCAGCTTTAAAATGTAGAGTCCCAGATTACTCCCAGAGTTTCTGGGAGTAGGGGTCTACATTTCTTGTAATCCTTCAAATGATTCTGAAGTGGTGATCTGTTGACTCACCTGGTTCTGTGCTGCTTTCTCTTGGAAATGAAAAATAGATCCCTGTTCCGGAGCCGTTCTTGGCCTAGTGAGGAGATAAGCAAGCCGGCAAACCGGGGCAATTCATCAGATGAGGCTGGAAGGAGAGGAGGATCCCTGGTACCGCAGGGGAGGGGCAGGACCCGTCTGGCTGGTGCTGGGAGGGCTTCACTGTGTTTGAGGCTTTGAGCCCAAGTTCTGAAAGTAGCAGTTTTCCTGTGTGGTGGCATGTCTAGTGGAGGGAACAGCTTATGGGAAAGCTTGGAGGCATGGCGCAGGGCACATTCCAGAAATTGCCAACTAGAGAAGCAGAGACCTAGGAAGCGGGACAGAGTGTAGAGTGGAAACCCATACAATCGTGCACCTCTTCCGACTGACCCTGTGATTTAACAGTTTTTATAATGCAAAATATGCTATATATAACAATTTCACATCGTGACGGTGCACTGTGATGAGTCTTTCTGTTGTACCCACTGCCCCGTTATTTATTTATTTATTAAAGATTTTATTTATTTATTTGACAGAGAAAGAGAGAACACAAATAGGCAGAGTGGCAGGCAGAGGGAGAGGGAGAGGCAGGCTCTCTGCCGAGCAGGGAGCCAGACGCGGGGCCCGATCCCAGGACCCCAGGATCATGACCTGAGCCGAAGGCAGCCGCTCAACCAACTGAGCCACCCAGGCGCCTCTGCCCCATTATTTAAAGAATTTTTTTTTCCATTTAGTGTTTATTCTTTTATGTTTTTTTAAGTAAGCTTTATGCCAAACGTGGGGCTTGAACTTAGAACCCTGACATCAACATGCTCCACTGACTGAGCCAGCCAGGCGCTACCCCCCGCCCAATGCCCTGTTTCCTAGTTAACACGTGACCAATCTCGTTTCATCTCTGTCTCTCCCTTTGGCTTATTTACATCAGTCCAGACATCTCATCAATTGGTTTGTGAATCCTGTGATTTCTTTGGGTACCTGACTGGTAAACATCTGGGAGGGGGGATGTTTTTTGGGCAGGTACTGAAGTTTCAGTACTTAATTTTTCTTTTCTTTTTCTTCCTTTCTTTTTTTTTTTTGCTTCAATTCTTAAAAAAAATTGTGAAATGTTACATTCTGAGAAGTGCATTAAACTCTTTTTAACCCTTACACTTCAAACCACCTATAAGCGGTCATCATCTGGTTCTAGCCATATGGTTCCCAGATGCACCTGAGAGACCCCCATCTGTCCTCATCCCTGGATTGATTTTCCGCAGACCACATGGGATGCCTGTCCAGGACCTGACAGGAAGCCCCAGCAGCCCTTTTCTTGTGGAGGGAAGGGCAGTTTCAGCTGATCAGGCCCAGCCTGAGTCTGATGTCAGGCTCCTTACCCTTTTATTTTTTTTTAAGTAAGCTCTCCGCCCACTGTGGGGCTTGAACTCACGACCCCAAGATCGATAGTCACCTGCTCTACTGACTGAGTCAGCCAGGCGCCCCTTACCTAACGGTTTTGAGATGGAGAATGGGTCTGCCTTAGTTCCCCCGAGGCTGAGAACACATCGTTCTGAGAGGCGGAGGGAAGCAGATGCCATATACGGGTGTGTGTGGAGGTGGGAATTCTCCGGGCCACAGTTTTGTTTCACTCCTTTCCCAGGGAGCACTCCTTGTTTGCTGTTGGCCTCTGCGGAGCTTCTGCCTTTCCTAGGGAAAAGGTGTGTGTGTGGACTTAGAAACCACAGGACGTTGGCTTGGAAAGTCTGGGTTCCAGGCAAGAGACTTGACTATTGCAAACCCGGCAGCCACCTCCCAGGATCGGCCTTTGGAGACCAGGGGGACCCAGCTGCTCCCAAGTGCCTGCAGGGGTCTGGCCTCAGGGCAGCATTTAGGAGCATGTGGGGAAAGTCATCTTGTGGGGTGTGCTGAGACTGGACAGAGGGGGCTGGAACTGAGTTCCTGCCTTTTTTTTTTTCTTTCTTCTTAATGTAACTTCTAGGTGGTTTTTTTTTTTTTTTAAGATTTTATTTATTTATTTGAGAGAGAGAATGAGATAGAGAGAGAGAGCATGAGAGGGGGGAGGGTCAGAGGGAGAAGCAGACTCCCCGCTGAGCAGGGAGCCCGATGCGGGACTTGATCCCGGGACTCCAGGATCGTGACCTGAGCCGAAGGCAGTCGCTTAACCAACTGAGCCACCCAGGCGCCCACTTCTAGGTGGTTTTAATGGTATCTTTTTTTTTTTTTTTTTTTAAATGTGAGCTCCATGCCCAATGTGGAGCTCAAACTCACAGCCCTGAGATCAGGAGTCACATGCTCTACTGTCTGAGCCAGCCAGGTGCCTCTGTAACTTCTGGGTGGTTTTAAGAGAAATTCAGTATTAGTAGTATAGTGTGGACATTATATGATGCTGGAGCTTCTTACACTGTTTTGCCCTGTGTTCTCATTGCTCCCAGAAGGCATTCTTACTTTGATAAATCTGCACATAGGGGGATGAGGAGAGGTTTGTCTCAGGCTGCTCAGCGGATTCAAGCCATTCCTCGCTCTTGCCCCTAGGCCCTCTCCCTGCCAGAGCCCTGTTGCCAACCTTGCCTGATAAGGATCCCTCTGGTTTGAGCCTCTCCCTGCAGACCGAGTCCCTAGGTCTGGGGTAGGGTCTGGGAACCTGATCCCCACGACTGGCTCTGGGAAGCACTGAGCTAAGTAAAGTCACTAATGGTTGAGAACACTAGCCCCTTGGACTTGGGTGCCCTTGCAGACCTTGGGAGTAACGAGACAGGATTGAAGGCACCTCAGATGGAAAGGGGAGCAGTGAGGGCACATCTGGCTGCTGCCTCTTACGGAGGAGGGAACGTGGAAAGGACCAATGCTGTTAACCAGGTGGGAAATATTTGTTGAGGCCCTTTCCCAGGCCTGGGGAGGGCTTGGCAGGCCGTGGAGCTTGTCAGGACCGAGTAGAGGGGCGCCACAGTCCGAGTGCCCGGGAAACCCCTGGAGGCTGCGTGGGGCTTGCGCCCGGCTCTCGCGCCCCGGGGTTCATGGTTGCCATGGCAGCAGCAGGGCTTTCCAGGCCTCGGCGCTTCCATCCCTGCAAATATGTGCAGAAGGAAAGTCAGGCCGGAGGAGGAGGGCTTGCAGACAGAATCTCTGGAAACGGCAGGGGAAATAATCCTGGGTGCTCTCTCCTGGGAGCAGTCATACAGGCACCCCCTCAGTGAGGACGGTTTGGGGGGGCCTGGATCCCTCCTGGGGAGTGCTGGGAAGATACAGGGATCCCTCCCCACCACGGAGAGCCTGCAGTTCCTTTGTCCTTGATTTGGGGATTTCATGTCCCACCCACCTGGGTTGAACCCCCCTCCCTCTCGGTTGTACACATCAACCAGGAATGGCGGAAGGCCCAGGTTAGGGAAGAAAACCTTTTGCAGATAGCTGCTGGAACAAACTGAAATGTGTGGACATCTTGTGGGAGGTACAACGCGAGTTCCTAGCCAGAAAGTGTGATAAGGCAGGGTGGCTCCCTGTTAGCTAGTAAGTAGTACTGATCTTAATGTCATGAGTAGATGCTGTTTCTTTTCTTTTTTTTTTTTAAAGATTTTATTTATTTGATAGAGAGACAGTGACAGAGGGAACACAAGCAGGGGGAGCGGGAGAGGGAGAAGCAGGCCCCCCGCGGAGCAGGGAGCCCGATGCGGGGCTCGATCCCAGGACCCCGGGATCATGACCGGAGCCGAAGGCAGACGCCCGACGACTGAGCCACCCAGGTGCCCCTAGGTGCTGTTTCTTATTCATAAGGACTTGATAGTTTCATTCTTCTGGCTTTTCTTGCCCTTAATGCCAGTGCTGGGACTAGCTGCCCCCGGCCACTGGCTGAGGGCTTGATATCCATCACAGCAACCCCGAGAGGTAAAGTCACTGTTGTTAGCCCCAGTTCTTACTGTTTCTTGATAGAATTCTCCCACCCAAGTGTTTTAAGAATCCAGTATGACGTTGGGACAGCGGGAGAATAGCAGCTTTCACAAGCGGACAGCCCTGGCCAGTGGTCCTAAGTTGAGTCTGAAACATGCCAGACTTGATAGCAGACCTTTAGTAGGAAAAAATCCCTTAAATTTGGAAAAGAATTGAAGTTTCATTTTGAATCTCTTACTTTTGGCGAGAGATCCTAGTGTGCAGATCTAAAAGGGGCTTTTGGGGCGCCTGGGTGGCTCAGTTGGTTAAGCGACTGCCTTCGGCTCAGGTCATGATCCTGGAGTCCCTGGATCGAGTCCCGCATCGGGCTCCCTGCTCGGCGGGGAGCCTGCTTCTCCCTCTGACCCTCCCCCCTCTCATGTGCTCTCTCTCTCTCTCATTCTCTCTGTCTCAAATAAATAAATAAAATCTTTAAAAAAAATGAAAATAAAAAAAATAAACGGGGCTTTTGAAGAGTATCATGGCTTCTTGCTCTGCAGTTAAGATTTTTGGTAAAAGCACCTTCTTTCCCACAGACTATGGCGAGGGCTGCTCTTGGCACCTGTCCTTGGTTGAGGAGGCCAGGATGAAGGCCACCCTTGGGGATCCCATGGGAATTCAGTGTTGCCCTTATTTTCAGGACACATCCAACGATGACGACATGCCCCCTGCAGCAGCCGCCATGGTGGTGGGCGCCCACCTTCTCGGCTTCTCGGATGAGATCCTGCTGCACATCCTGAGCCACGTCCCCAGCACAGACCTGGTTCTGAACGTCCGGCGCACCTGCCGGAAGCTCGCGGTGCTGTGCCTGGACAAGAGCCTCACCCACACCGTGCTGCTGCAGAAGGACTATGAGGTGAGGCAGGGGTTGCAGGGGTGGGACAGCCCACATGCCCACCTGAGGACTAGCATAGCTGGGCAGTGGGGCGCCGTGTGGCTGGTGACAAAGGGGCCGGCGCTCAGAGTCCTGACTGGCTCAACCTCTGAGACACATGAGGTGATGAAAGTTAGAGGCCGAGAGTTGTGGGTAGCGGGCCACCCAGTCGGGGGGCATCCGGCAGATGCCCAGGAGTGGGTTCTGGAACTTTCTCGGTGGTGTGGGGAGGCACCATCTTACCCTCCAGCAGCTGCGTGTGGGCCTTCAGCTGCCTTGCGCCCTCCTGGCCGGGCTTCTAAGTGTCCGTTCTTCTGATGGGTGGGACAGATGTTGCCTTGTGCTTTTACCTGGCCTGGGTAGGGTGCTGGGGTGTCCACAGTGCTGTTTCCATCCAGGGCTGGGCTGTTCCTATATCCTCTTTCCAGAAGCCACTGTGTAGGACTTTTTCTTGTAGACTTCTGGGAGTTCTCTTGTACTCTGGATCCTTTTTCAGATACCCGTATTGTGAGTATTTTCTCTCAGAGTCCGTGGTTTGCCTTTCTGTTTTTTGTTTTTTTTTTTTAACAGTATCTTTTGAAGAGAATAAGTGTTTAAGTTGAAGTGCAATTTATTGATATTTTTCGAGTTCATATTTTTTGTAATCTGTTGAAGAAAACTGTTAGACCTGAGGTTGTGAAGATTTTCTGCTACGTTGTCTCGTAGAAGCTTTATAGCTTTAGCTCTTACGGTAAGTGTGCGATCCCTGTTGTGTTAATCTCTATATGTGGTGTGAGGTAAGGATCAAGGGTTCCTTTCTTTGCATACGGCTCTTCAGTTGTTCCAACATCACTTATGGACACGGTTGTCCTTTCCTCAGTAAGTGCTTTGCAAGTTTTTTAATTATGTTTTTACATTTTAATTCCAGTACAGTTAACATACAGTGCTATATTAGCTTCAGGTGTACATCACCTGGTGCTCACCACAAGTGCACTCCTCAGTCCCCCTGCCTCCCCTCTGGTCACCATCACTTTGTTCTCTGTAGTTAAGTCTGTTTCTTGATTTGTCTCTCTTTTTCCCTTCGCTCTTTCGTTTCTTAAATTCACATATGAGTGAAATCATACAGTATTTGTCTTTCTTGGACTTAACTTCACTTAACATTAAGCTCTCTAGCTCCATCCATGTTGTTGCAAATGGCAAGGTTTTATTCCTTTTTATGATTGCCTTGCAACTTTTGTTGAAAGTCAGTTGATGACACAATCTTAAAGATAACAATAGAGGTCTTGACTGGAACCCAAATTTTAGGAGACTGTGGGAGGGGTTCCTAACTGTTGTCACTGGCTGTGAAGCTATGCATTTGAACCCCGAGTGAGGCCCCTCCAGAGCTTGGTTCTCTCTGTGAGAGCATGCTGTGCTCCTCTCTGCTGGGAGAGTGTGGGTGTGCGGGGAGGCTGAGCTGACTCCCCAGAGCCAAGGTCAGGCTTCCTGCCCGGGAGAGTTCTTTCCTGGAGAGGGAGGGACAGGTGCCCCCAGCGCAATGTCGCAGCACCGTGTATCTGGAGCATTGGAGATGCTCGTGTCCTGCGCGAGTCTACCTGAGAGAAGTGATCGGGATGCACGCACACCATGCGCACGGGCGCTCCAGGCAGTGTTGCTGCTGAAGGCCTCCTTGGCAGCGGCCAGGACGTCCTGCTGTTGGCCCCCGGGTTCCCTCACTAGACGTACCGTGGCTCACCTGAGCAGTCCACGGTAGGTGTTGGAGGAATACTTAAGATGTGAAAATGCAGATGATGTAAAGGATCAAGTTTTCAGGGCATGATTCCATCGTGTGATTCGGAAAATCCCAAGTCAACATAACATGTACCATCCTGGCTGTTTTTAAGTGCGTGTTGCTGTATGTTACGCGGTGCATCCATTTGTGGTGATGTGCCAGAGCTTTGCCATCACCCCGAACAGAAACTCTGGATCCTGTGAGCAGTGACTCCCTATTCACCTCCCCCCAGCTCCTGGTAACCTCTGTTCTGCTTTCTGCTAGTGAATTCGCCTCTTCTGGGTAATTCGTGTAAGTGGAATCACACAACATGGGATCTTTTAGGACTGGCTTCTTTTCCCTTGGGTGACGTCCTCAAGGTTCACCCACGTTGTGGCGTGTGTCAGAGCTTTGCTCCTTTCCGTGGCTACATAGTCTTTCCTTGTATGTGCAGACCATGTTGGTTCTGTCTGTCGGTGGGCGTTGGGTTGTTTCCGTCTCCTGGGACTAGTGCTGCTGTGAACATTGGGGAGCGGGGAGTGAGTCCCTGTTTTTCCCGTTCCCTCAGGCGCACGCCTAGCAGGGGAATTGCCGGGTCACATGGTCACTCCGTGTTTAGCTTTTTGAGGAACCAGCACACTTTTCCACACCAGCTGCACCGTTTTTACATTCCCGCCTAACTGGGGCCTCTTGACCGTTGGCCTGTGGTAGGTGAGCGTGTGGGAGGGGGAGGAGGGGCCAGCTCTCCCCTCCAGTGTCTCCCCTCCGCTGGACTGGTGAGGCCCTGAGTGTCGTGGGGGAGGGCGCGACCTGAGGGGTAAAGGCGAAGGAGTCGCCTGGGTGTCTTCAGCCCCTTTCCTTCCTTGACCACCCCGCCCCCCATTCCCGGCCTCTCCTGCAGGCGAGCGAGGACAAAGTGAAGCAGCTGGTGAAGGAGATCGGCCGGGAGATCCAGCAGCTCAACATGGCCGGCTGCTACTGGTTGTCGGGTGCCACTATCGAGCACGTGGCCCGCTGCCGCAGCCTGGTCAAGGTGAACCTCTCGGGCTGCCACCTGACCTCCCTGCGCCTCTCCAAGATGCTCTCGGCCCTGCAGCACCTGCGCTCCTTGGCCATCGACGTGAGCCCCGGCTTCGATGCCGGCCAGCTGAGCGGCGAGTGCAAGGCCACGCTGAGCCGCGTGCGGGAGCTCAAGCAGACGCTGTACACGCCCTCCTATGGCGTCGTGCCCTGCTGCACCAGCCTGGAGAAGCTGCTGCTCTACTTCGAGATCCTGGACCGCACGCGCGAGGGCGCCATCCTCTCGGGCCAGCTGATGGTGGGCCAGAGCAACGTGCCCCACTACCAGAACCTGCGGGTCTTCTATGCGCGCCTGGCCCCGGGCTACATCAATCAGGAGGTGGTGCGGCTCTACCTGGCCGTGCTCAGCGACCGCACGCCCGAGAACCTCCACGCCTTCCTCATCTCTGTGCCTGGCAGCTTCGCCGAGAGCGGGGCCACCAAGAACCTCCTGGATTCCATGGCCCGCAACGTCGCGCTGGACGCCCTGCAGCTGCCCAAGTCCTGGCTCAACGGCTCGTCCCTGCTCCAGCACATGAAGTTCAACAACCCGTTTTACTTCAGCTTCAGCCGCTGCACGCTGTCCGGCGGCCACCTGATCCAGCGGGTCATCAACGGCGGGAAGGAGCTCCGCAGCCTGGCGAGCCTGAACCTCAGCGGCTGTGTCCACTGCCTGTCCCCGGACTCCCTGCTCCGCAAGGCGGAGGACGATATCGACAGCGGCATCCTGGAGACGCTGGTGGCATCCTGCCGTAACCTGCGCCACCTCAACCTCTCGGCCGCCCACCACCACAGCTCCGAGGGCCCGGGCCGCCACCTCTGCCAGCTGCTGGCCCGGCTGCGCCACCTGCGCTCCCTGTCCCTGCCCGTCTGCTCCGTGGCCGACTCGGCGCCACGGGCCGACCGCGCGCCCGCCCAGCCCGCCATGCACGCCGTGCCCCGCGGCTTCGGCAAGAAGGTGCGCATCGGCGTGCAGTCCTGCCCCAACCCGTTCTCGGGGCAGGCGGGCCCTCAGCCTTCCTCCGTGTTCTGGTCTCTGCTGAAGGACGTGCCCTTTCTGGAGCGCCTCGAGCTGATCGGGTCCAACTTCTCCTCCGCCATGCCGCGCAACGAGCCCGCCATCCGCAACTCCCTCCCACCCTGCAGCCGGGCGCAGAACGTCGGGGACTCAGAGGTGGCCGCCATCGGGCAGCTGGCGTTCCTGAGGCACCTGACGCTGGCCCAGCTGCCCAGCATCCTGACGGGCTCCGGGCTGGTCAGCATCGGCCTGCAGTGCCAGCAGCTGCAGTCGCTCTCCCTGGCCAACCTGGGCATGATGGGGAAGGTGGTCTACATGTCCGCCCTCTCGGACATGCTGAAGCACTGCAAGCGGCTGAAAGACCTCAGGTGAGGGGGCTCTGGCAGCTCCTCTGCGGCCTCGGTGGGCCCCTTGGAGGCGTGAAAGGCGGCGGGGGGGACGTGGGTAGCACGGCCTCTCATTCGGCAAATGTTTGCGCACCTACTGCCCGTCTGCCGAGATGGGCTGAACGAGGGGCGGGCTGGCCTCCAGTGGCTGAGAGTCTGGGCGGGGCCAACAGGGGCCCCACAGGCGGTGACCGGACAGGGGGGCAGCAGTGGGCGGAGTCCAGGGAGGCAGGCGGGAGGCAGGGATGCGCTCGAAGATGCTACTGCGCGTGGTCTTGCTCCGTCCTCCTGACAGCCCCGCGAGGTGGCTATTTTTGCTCCCATGCAACAGCTGGTAAGCGGGGCAGCCGGGAGCTGAACTCGGGGCTTTCTGTCTGACTTTGTGCATTGTCGGAGCTACGAGTCTGTGAGCTGGGAGACTCGAGGCCGAGGCTTGCTGGGAAAGCAGGCAGCATGTGCTGCAGCCCCCGCGGTCTTGCAAAAACGCATGTGTCCCGAAGCACAGGCGAGGTGGGGTGGGGAACCAGGTGAGGTGAAAGGACTTCAGCTGGTGCAGGGGGGCGGGCCGATTTCTGGTTGGGAGAGGCCCCCCCAGGAGGGGCTGGGATGGAGGAGCTGGAGAGGGCCGCCGAAGCGGGGGCCGCACGTGGTTGGGAGATGACGGTGGCCTGGGGCAGGAGGCAGGCTGGTCGGAGAGAGTGAGGGCAGAACCCACCAGGCCCTTGTCACAGGGGCCCAGACGCGGAGTGGACTCTACCGAATCGAGCTGTGGAGTGAGGGGGGCTCTCGTGAGGACCCAGCGTTTAAAGGGGAAGAGCCTCTGTTGACTCGAGACGTGTTTGAAAATCTTGACAGATCTGATCTTGCAAAATTGCACTGTTTCCTAGAAACTACTGGAAAGGTATGGCGGCAGCGGACCCCAGCTCTCGCCTCAGGTTGGGGAGGAAGTGGCGGCGGAGTGTGGATCTGTTAGCTGATCTCTCAGTCAGGCTGGAGCTGAGGGGTGGACGGCTGGGTGGGGGCGGCGCCAGGGGCCCTGAGACGAGTGTGTCATTGTCCGCTCGACGGTCCGTGCGCACTTTGTGCCTTTGGTGAGGTCAGGTGCTCAGCCAGGGACTTCTGGGCACCGTCTGGTTTAATCCCCGGGACAGCCCTCCGTTGTTCCCATTTCACAGACGAGCCGGTGGAAGCTTGAGGGAGGAGTTGAGGTTCACCCAGCTCAGTCTCACTCCAGAGCTTGACCTTGGCCCCGGAGCCGTGCAAAATGGAGACTCTGTGTCCTTTGCCGACCTCCACGCTCCCCTCAGAAGGTGTCATGTGACAAGAAATGGGCCAGATTTGCATTGGAGCTAGCAGGGGCTTCGTGGCTCACACCCCGGAGCCTTGCACAGCTCCGCCGCAGACTGCCTCCGCTTCCCCTCCAAGCGCAGTATGGACACTGAGGCTCCCTGAGGCCTTGCTCATCGGGGGCTGAGAGGCCCAGGGCCCAACCCCAGCCTTCCACGCGGCAGAGCAGGTGTTTTCCTGCCATGTTGGATTCACGCGCCCTGGATTCGCAGCTTGGGTCCTCAGCCCGAGTGTCCTCAGAGCCCCGTATTTGGGAGTTGTTTATGCCGTGTCCTGCGTGTTCCAGTTACATTTGCTTTGAGAACCTGCTTTGAGCCAAGGTTAACTTCATTCGAGTTTTATTGTCCAGTGTCTGTGAGACCCTGTAGCCACGTGCAGAGCTGCGGGTGCTGGGCTCTGGCTGTGCCTCCCCAGACGCTTCCGGAGCTTGCCCAGAGGTCATACAGGAGGTCGCGAGAGGGTTAAGGGCGTGCGATGGGCAGAGTTGCTGTTCCCGTTGCAGGGCCTTTGGGACCCTCTGTCCTGCTCCAGGTGGGCCCGGCACTCCTGGCCACTGGCTTCCCAGGGCTCGCGGGAGTGAGGACTGCAGGCCTGCTCTTTGCTTCTTGACGCCCCCCCTCCGCCATGTTCCTTTTCCTGCCCACCTCTGCCTCATGGCCCTCATCGAGTCCTCTGTGTTACTTTCTCCGGCTTGGGCACTTCTGCTGGGGTGGGGTGGAGGAGAGGCCCTGACCGCAGCAGCCAGCCCCCTCCACCACCCCCTGCACGGGATGGGCCTTTTCGACTTCTGAGGTGCCCACGCTTGCCTTCTTACCTGTTTGTTTGTGACACCAGGAATCCGCGACCTCTCTGTTCACTGGTTCTTTCTGTCCAGCACCTTGTCCCTCCTTGCTTCTTCCTGTGCCTTTGCTATCATGTCACTGGCCTTTCTGGAAGAAGTGGTGGTAAGTGCATGGTCAGGAGGCCACATGTCACTGGAAGGTGCGAACAGATCCCTACATTTTTTTTTTTAAGATTTTATTTATTTATTAGAGAGAGAATGAGAGACAGAGAGCACAAGAGGGAAGAGGGAAGAGGGCAGAGGGGGAAGCAGACCCCCCGCTGAGCAGGGAGCCCGATGTGGGACTCGATCCCGGGACTCCAGGATCATGACCTGAGCCGAAGGCAGTTGCTTAACCAACTGAGCCACCCAGGCGCCCCGGATCCCTACATTTAACAAACAGAAGACTCTGCAGGTCTGCGACCCTGCTAACCTACGGGAGTCTGTGATTAGGAATTGAATGTTCCTTAATGAGGGGAGGCTGAGTGAGCATTTGAGGTCGAATATCACCAAATTCGGAGTCAAAGTATTTTTGGATCTCTCATCTCTCATCTTTGCCATCAGTTTTTTTTTTTTGCCTTCTTGCCAGCCCATTAAGCCTTGTACCTTTTCTTTTTTTTTTTTTTTTTAAAGATTTTATTTATTTATTCATAAGAGACAGAGAGAGAGAGAGGCAGAGGGAGAAGCAGGCTCCCTGCCAAGCAGGGAGCCCGATGCGGGACTCGATCCCAGGACCCTGGGATCATGACCTGAGCCGAAGGCAGACGCTTAACCATCTGAGCCACCCAGGCGCCCATGCCTTGTACCTTTTCTGACTGGACTGTGGTCACACCGTTTGGTCATCATCGGGGAGTGTTGGATAAAAACGGAAACTGATGAAGGTAAAATAAAGTAACACAGTCATGTAATTCAGCAAGTCAGAGTAGTCGAAATCTCTCCCCCAAACACCTGCCTCACTCCAGAGCGTTCCGTGTCTGGTGCCTGTAGGACCGCGTGGAGACAGCAGGTGCTCCCGGCTCCCTGGGATGCTGGCCCCTCCACCTCGGGCAGAGGGCAGTGGGCGTGGCGTCTGAGCTGGTTCCCCTCCCCCCCCCCCCCCCCCCCCCCCCCGCCCCGGCACTCCCAGGTCCTTCACCTGTGAAGTGGGGCTGGTAAGCCCAAAGGAATTTGTACCTGTAAGGCCTACGGAACAGGGCTTGGCACCTGCGGTCCCCGTGATGGTTCTTTCTCCATCTAACAAATATGTGAACACCTGTTATGCTGGGTTCTGTCCTGGGCAGAGAGATCCTTGTCCCTGGGGAGCTGACATTCCAGTGAGGAGAGCGGGCCAACAGTGCACGGAAGAAAGAATGTGGTTTATGAGAGAGTAAGGGATGCTGGGGAGAAGGAAGCAGAGCGGGCTGAGGGATGAGGGAGGGCAGGCGGTGGTGAGCGTCATGAAGGTGAGATTTGAGAAAAGATTCCACGAAGTTGAGTTAGCAAAGTACAACCTGGGAGGAACATTCCAGCCGGGCGGAGCGGCACGGAATTCAGTGTCTGTGAATCACAGGCGACTTACGTTTGAACGAGTTAACATGAAATAGACTCAGGCATGCAGTTTCTCAGCGGTACGAGCCACGTTTCAGGTGCTCGGCGAGCGCACACGTTCTTGGCTGCTGCCGTGGACAGGGCACATGTGCGGAACGTTCCTGTCTGCACGGAAGGTTTTGCTGGACAGAGCCGAGTCCGTGCCAGGGCCCAGCGATGGGCTGTGCCGGGTGTTTCAGGAGCAGCCAGGGGCCCGTGTAGCTGGAGGGGAGCAGAAGGGCAGGTGACCCTGCTGTGTCCAAACAGATGGGCGGGGCAGGAGGCTCTTCAGGGAGAGATTGGAGTTTGCTGGTTGATCGGATCCCTGGGGCGGGTGGGGGGGGGTCAGGGTGGGTCCCGATGGTGCAGAGGCATTTGGCCCGAGCAGTTGCGCTGATGCGGCACCATCAGTGGACAGGGGGAGGCTGTGTGGCTCGGCTGCGCGCGTGCGCGCCGGAGTCTGTGAGGCCGTGGGGTCACTCAGCAAGAGTCAGGGGGTGGAGGGAGTCAGCAGAGCCGACTGAGCAGGAGCCGGCGGGAGGGCGGGCAGGGCTGAGGTGGCAGACGGAGCCAGGAGGTGTCCCGGGAGCTACGGGAAGGGCTGGGGGTGCCGACTGCGGTCGCATTCTGCTGGCAGACTTGTCACGGCTGCCGGGTGCTTTTCCCGCGCGTCCAGGTTTGACTCCTGTAACATTTTGAACAACCCCAGGAGTAGAGCTGTTGTCCCATTTTGCAGATGAGGAAAGTGAGGCCCAGAGGGCTGAGGAGCTTGCCTAGGTGATACAGCTGGTCTGTGGGCCCCTGGCCGCGCGTCCTGCCTCCCGGCGCCGGGGAGCATCGAAGAGCGGGACACAGCAGCATTTGGTGGTCACCGAGTGGCTTCCCCGGCTGGAATGTGATCCTTGTGGTGAGGTCCTCCCTGGGAGCAGGGCCATGCATGCATGATGGGTTTTGTGGCTGGGGCGGCCCGCAGGACCCGGGATAAATGGGTTTTGTAGGTCAGCCCGAGAACTTGACTGCCGCTCATAATGGACTCTCTGTGCACGCCGGCTGCTGAGAACCATGTCTGATCAGAGCTGGGGACTGCCTGTTCAGAACAAACACCACTTCCTAAAATGCGGCCAAATGGCCCCGTTCCTCTGGATTTCTGCCTTCTGCGGCAAGCCGAGCCCAGGGAGGCTGGAGTGAAAGGAGCAGGTGGTACTTGCCCGCCTGCCGCGCGCAGGAGCCGCAGAGAAGAAATGTTGCTCCGAGCCCGGGAGAGACTGGCACGCTGCTTCTGGGGCCGCCTCCCTGGGCAGCCCCTGCTCTTCCCAGTGGGAGGTCCCCGGCCGGCCAGCTGCGGCCACCACTGTCCCCATCAGCGAGGCCCATCAATTTGAGCTTTGTGCCCGCCGGGACTCCTGGCCGGGAGCTGCATCCGTGCAGCCAGGGCCGCTCCTGCGGGGAGGTCGGGCAGGAACACGTCGTTCCGAGGCGCACCTTGGCAGAGAGAGGGTTACAGCCTGCACAGAGAAGGGCACCTTCTTTCCCAAGACTGATTAAGCCCTGCCTCACAGGGGAGGGAGGGGAAAACATTACCTTGAGTCACCCTGGGCTGCTCATGACCTCAGAACCAGGGCAGCGTCTGGGCGGAAGTGAGAGGGCTGGTTTGGACCCAGGCCCCGGAGGCTGTGCCAAGTCTGCCCCAGAGGCCTCGGCCCCGCTGGAGGTGGGTGGGCAGATGGGGGTGCTCCCTGAGCACCTTCCTGTGTCCACAGAGCCATGGGGAGACCAGGCTGCCTCTCAGGGAGCGGGCTCCGGAGGCCAGATCCTCACTGGTTGGAAGGTTGAGGCCTGGCTGCGAGGGAGCAGGACCACGGGCCCCCCAAGGCGAAGGTGATTGTGGCGGATCATTTTTGTCATCCCCAGCCCCACCGGGCTGGGAGCGGAAGGGAGGTTTGGACGTGTGGGCCCTGCCTGTCCAGGCAGCTGGTGGAGTGGACAGGCCTGCCCCCATCCCAAACACCTGTTGCAGGCGGCTTCCTTCAGAGTGGGAGAGCCTGGAAGTGGTCGGCTAGCTGAAAACTGCTGTTTAAAAGCGTGTGTGAACACAGCACTCACACACTGCTTACTGGGTTTGTAACCGAGATCTGGGGCGGGTAGCGTGGACCCACAGCGCCATCTAGTGACCAGGGCGCCCCAGGCCCGTGCTTCCTTTCCTGCCGCCTGCCCCAGGGGCAAGCCTGAGCCGCAGGCCCCGGTCTGCACTTCCGCCCCTCCCGTTTTCCCACCTTCAGGTCTGCAAAGGGATGCTTACCTCAGGACTTTGAAGAGAATAATTTGTTTTTGAAAGAATGCAAGAATGTGTTCAAACATTTTCTCTTTTAAAAAAATTTGCATTCCTAACTGGGCTGACATTTGCTTGCTGTCTGGGCCCTGCGTGACTTCGGTTGTCACCTTGTCCTTGCTTGGGGTGCATTAGGACTGCACACAGCCACCTTCGCATCTCTGAGGGGCACCGCTCTCTGCTCGTGCCTCTCTGAGTTCTTGCTTTAAGGATGGAATTCATTCAGTGGGGTCTGGGGTAAGGCCTGGGCTCCACATCTAGTGCATGGCCCATTTGGGTCTTGTTGGGCTTTGAGGACTGGGGGGCCATCCCATGCCCTACACCCAGTCCCGGTCGGATCAGCCTCTCAGGATGTTGCTGCATTCAGAGTATTTGGGGTCTCTCTCCCCTTGGGGGCTGGGACAGGACACTCTGTCCCCAGTGCAGACCTGCCGCCTTGTGGTTGTGGGTGTGGGCATTTCTTGCTCATCCTAGGAACTTCTTTTATGAGCACTGCACTGTCCCGCGGCGCAATCCCCGCATGTACGTGCGGTGCTGTGCCTCTGCATGGCCTTCTTGTAAGGAGCCCGCCGCTGGATCAGAGCCCCCTTGTCCAGCATGACCTCATCCTAACGCCATTGCATCTGCAAAGACCCTGTTTCCAAGGAAGGTGTGTTCACGGGTGCCAGGGGTTAGGACTGTGACATATCTGGGCGGGGAACACAACTCCCAGCAGCTCCCCTCTCCCTCCTCCTAGTTCTTGGCCCTCCTCCTGGCAGCTCCTGGAATCCTGTTAGCTTCCCCCAGCCCTCCCTTCTTCCACTGGCTCTCACTCTAGAGGGCCCCTGTGGCCTGTGGCCCAGTGTCCTGCCACAAATCCGGCGTCTGCTGGTTCCACAGCCTGTTCCCAGCTGGTGCTGAACTGCTGTGTCAGTTTTCCTCAACGCCTCTAACGGTGTGTCCCCAGCACATCACTCTGCTCGGAACTGCTCTGTCCTCTGGGCTTTGCGTCTGGGTGTGCAGAAAGGTCTGGAAGGGTTTGGAGCGTTGTCCTCCACTCCGCGTTCCCGGGTCTTGCTCTCGTCCCTGTGGCGGGAGAGTCAGGGCTGACCCCAGCGCTCCCTCCTGCCCGTGCCGAGGCCCTGCCCCGTGGCCAGTGTGGCTCTTGCCGTCTTTTCCTGTCTGTCTCTCTAAAGCAGGTCTGACCTGGGTGGATCCCCAGTTTTTCTTTGGTGGTTGTCCGCAGCTGAAGTCCTGGCTTTGTAGCTTGGCTCCCCGCTACAGGACTGTGGATCTGCCCGGTACCTCCCCACCCTTCCCCGTGTGGCCAGAGCGGCCCCGGCCCCGCCTGACTCGGGCGCCTCTCCCACCCCAGCCCCCAGATCCCCTCCCTGTCCCTTGGCATTGCTCCGTGCATCGCAGGCGAGCAGTGATGTGTGACAGGGACCGTATCTAAGTACATCTCCCTGCTCCCTCGCCCGGCAGGTCAGCATTTGAGGTGGGGGGGGGGGTTGCTGAGCAGGCAGGGCCGCAAACGTGGTGGCCTCTAGGCTCCGAGCAGTGACTTGGCCGGGGTCTCTACAGTGGCTGGCTGCTTGCGTCGGGCCTGCGGCGTGCCCCCCCAACTCGGGCTCACTGTCCTGTCCCCCCACAGGTTGGAGCAGCCGTACTTCAGTGCCAACGCCCAGTTCTTCCAGGCGCTGAGCCAGTGCTCCGCACTGCAGCGTCTCTGCCTGGTGTCGCGCAGTGGCACGCTCCAGCCCGAGGCCGTGCTGGCCTTCATGGCGCATTGCCTGCACGTCGTCGTGTGCCACATGTTCACCGGGGAGTCCCTGGCCACCTGCAAGAGCCTGCAGCAGTCCCTGCTCCGAAGGTGAGTGCCGAGGGCGGGCCGGGCGCTGGGGGCGGCCCGCCGCCGGGTGGCTGCCCCCTCGGGCTCCGCGCGGAGCCCAGCGGTAGCTTCACGGACGTAATGCCTGCAGAGATGGCCTGAGAACAGACTGGCTGCCCTTCCCGCCGTGCCTCACCTCCCGGGCACTCCCTCTGCCACACGCCGATTTCTGCACGTTGAGGCGCAGAAGTACTCTCTCCATGCCCAGCTTGCTGCCCCTGCGGTACCGTTCTCCAGATGCGGGGTACCAGGACCGGTCAGCCTGCAGACCTTCGCGGTCCCTCAGCCCCGTCCCTGGACCTTTTCTGTTCCAGGGTTTGATGCAGAACCGCTCCTCACGCTCGTGGTCACGGCTCCTTAGCCTTGTTCGGTCTTTGACAGTCCTCAGTCTTTCCTGGTCGTTCATGACCGTGACACTTGTGAAGAACACTGGCCGGGTGTTTGGTAGAACGTCCATGAGTTTGGACCAGAAATCCACGGAGGTGACGCCGTGTCCTCAGTGTGCTGTGCCCGGGGACACAGGGTGTTGGCATGTCTTCTCGTTGGCGTCTGCGTGTTTCTCGGCTGTGAAGTCACATTATTCCTTTGGCTTTTTTCTTTGAAGATTTTATTTATTTATTTGAGAGAGAGAGGGACAGAAAGTGAGTGGGAGAGAGAGGGAGAGAGAATCTGAAGCCAACTCTGAGCTTTGAGCACAGTCGTGGGGCTCGATCCCACGACTGCAAAATCACGACCTGAGCCGAAACCAGGAGTCGGACGCCCAACCAACTGAGCCACCCAGGCGTCCCCATCTTTCCTTTTCTAATTAACAAGCATCTTGTGGAGAGACACTTTGTGAGAGTCTGCAAATACCCTTTTCTGTCGGAGTTTTATCTGCTGATTTTAGAGTCCATCGATGGATCTTGCCAGTGACAGTTGTTACTTTGATATTTGGCTAATGACTGTTTTCAGTTTCTTTCATTCCTTCTAGATTTGTTACTGGGAACTGTGCTCTTTAAAGGAACCTGTCCCTTCTCCACATTTACTTACTTAACATTTCTTTATGTTAGTACAGACTCATGGATGTTTATCTTATTCAGTGGGTTTTCATCATGCTCACACTGTTCATGTGGTTGCACATATTGTTCCAGATTTGGCCGTGGGGGTGTTCTTTCAGACTGGGTCCTGTGCCCTTGAAATATGCCCCTTCCTTTTCTGAGCACGTCCTTCCTTCCTGTCACTATCACACATTCCAGTCCCAGGCCTGAAACCAACCATTTCTTCGTGGAGCCTGGCTCCTTTTATTGGAGGGTGGAATTAGAAACCGAGGTTGGGTGTTGGGTGTGCTCACTGGGCTGGGGTGTCATTGCCTCCAGGCCCCCTCGTGGACAGAGCGGGAAGTTCATCTGCGTGTGTTCTTACACACACACGCACACACACCCACACCCACACCTGTACTTCCTTATCACCCGTTTGCATCGACATTAAAAATGAGTTCATACTGATGCCTTGCATCCCAGCCCAGTATCCCAGAGTTCCTGCAGGCTCCCCCTCCTTCGTCATGACTTACCCGCCGTCGGTGAACAGCCTGGCTGTCACCATCCACAGTGTGTTTGCTGGTTCATTCTGCTCTAGTGCGCACACGTAAGGCAGTTTTGAAAATCCAGCTCACTGCCTGGAGGGTAGTATGTGTTCACGCTCTTGCCCGATGCTTGTGGTATCCTGCCTTCCAGAGTTACCCAGGATCGTTATGTGCTTCCCACCCCCTTCAGTGTGGTTGCGTCGCTTGTTTGTAATGCAGTCAGGTTCCCTTATTACTGCATTATATTGCATCGGGGATTCACACCACGTCCTGGTAGGTTTGATTTGTCCGGGGTTTTGGTATGTCAAGCCTCGCTGTGACTCAGAGTCGGTTCTCTATCAAGTGGCGTCCTTGGAGAAGTGCCGCCTGTGTCCCCTTCCCTCCACCTTGCCGCCCCTGCAGACAGGTGGTCTTGTCACTTCTTGGTTATTCTTTCCGTATTTTTTTGCACAAATGAATGGATAGTATTTTCTATTTATTTATTTTTAATTTTTTTTATTTTTAAAGATTTTATTTATTTATTTGACAGAGACACAGCGAGAGAGAGGGAACACAAGCAGGGGGAGTGGGAGAGGGAGAAGCAGGCTTCCCGCTGAGCAGGGAGTCCGATGCGGGGCTCGATCCCAGGACCCTGGGATCATGACCTGAGCCGAAGGCAGACGCCCAGTGACTGAGCCACCCAGGCGCCCCAAGTATTTTCTATTTCTTATATGAGCTTTGCTTTCTTCCTTAATGATGTGTATGTTGGAGTTCAGTTTGTACCGCTATTGCTCACTCTTCTTACCGCTCTGCATTGTTTGTTCATTGTGGTAAAATATACATAACACAGTTTCCCTTTTTTTTTTTTTTTTTTAAGATTTTATTTATTTATTTGAGAGAGAGAGAATGAGAGAGAGCACATGAGAGGGGGGAGGGCCAGAGGGAGAAGCAGACTCCCCGCCGAGCAGGGAGCCCGATGCGGGACTCGATCCAGGGACTCCAGGATCATGACCTGAGCCGAAGGCAGTCGCTTAACCAAGGTCGCTGAGCCACCCAGGCGCCCCCACAGTTTCCCGTTTTAACTGTGAAGTGTATAATCCAGGGACATCGAGCCCATGCATGCTGTTGTGCAGCGGCCCCCACACCCCCGATTTCATCTTCCCAAACGGAGGCTCTGTCTGCGTGAACACTAACCTCCCAGCCCCTGCCCAGCCCCGACTCCCACCATCTACATTCTGTCTCTGCGAGTCTGATGGCTCCAGGGACCTCGTAGACATGGAACCTCAGCTCTGGCTTCTTCTGCATTCCCTTAGAAATTTATTTTAAGGGCGCCTGGGTGGCTCAGTTGGTTAAGCGACTGCCTTCGGCTCAGATCATGGTCCTGGAGTCCCGGGATCGAGTCCCACATCAGGCTTCCTGCTCAGCAGAGAGTCTGCTTCTCCCTCTGACCCTCCCCCTCTCCTGCTCTTTGTCTCTCATTCTCTCGCTCTCAAATAAATAAAAAATCTTAAAAAAAAAAAAAAAAAGAAATTTATTTTAAGAAGCTTAAAAAAAATAGAAATAAAAGATCATGTATTGATTAAAGTGTAGCTCCTCAGACTTGCTGAACCTACCAGTATGAGTTTGCTTTTCAAATCCCCAGGGGCACTCAAGGGCACGGGGCTTTGTTTCTGTGTGTTTGTCACACCCACAGACGTGTAGCACTGACGTGGCTGTGTGGCCTGTGCTTTTCATCCGACGTGGATTTGAGCTTTGTTGTTGCCCTTCGCTGGGGCTGTTTCGTTCCTGCCGAGTGCTGTGTGTGCTCATCCTCCCAGTGGATTCGTCACATTTTGCCTATCTGTTGTGCCGATGGGTATTCGGGTTGTGTCCCGGTTTCCTCTATCCCCGGGAAGGTCCTCGTGCAGGCTCCCCCACGTGCAGTCTGCAGATTCCTAGAAGGGAATGTGTTCACTTAGCGTGTGTTCAAGAAGATGCCCAAATGCTCTCCAAAGTGATGCTCCCAAGCCCCGCTTCTGCTTGCGGGCTGTGAGAGTCCCTGCCCCATGTCCTTGTTGCACTCCTTTGTATCGTTGGACTTTCAAATTTTCCTGGTCTCCAGGGTGAGGATGGCCCTCCTGCTGTCCACGCTTGGGTCTCATCTGTTCCCAGCGAGCATCGTCTGCTGTGTTTATCACCAGGCCATATCCTCGTCTGTGATCAGCTCTGCAGAGCCCTTGCTTTTCTGTTGGTTTCTCTGGGGAGGGGAAGAGGAAAGCTCGGGACCAGTGTGCCCTCGCTGTCGCTTCGTGTGGGGTGCTCGGTGGTGGGAGTCCGGGCTGCTTCTGCTAGTCAGTGGGCCCACCGTATCGGGGGTCCCAAAGCTACTGCGTTCTTCCTGCCTGCTGTGTTCACCGTTGTTTCAGATTGTTGTCATGCGTTCAGTGACCTCCTCCACTGCCCCTGTCCTCGCAGAGCTTCCTTTTAAACCTCCCGCTTGTCCTTCATCCTGTTCTCAGAATGCAGCTATCAAAGGTTTGTGTACAAAGTACAGCCAAATGGGCTTTGAGTGATGGCTCTGGGGAACCTCCCCCGGGACCGCCGCGTGTCACCCTGAGTACTTCGCTGCTGGTGCTGAAAGCTCAAAGATTTCTTGTAAACCCAGATCGCACTGGGGCTTGTGTTAACTAAACAAGGGCCCAGATACACCTTTGGCCAGGTAAGTATATCCTGTCCCTCCAGCAGGAAATGGTGAGCTTGGGTCAGCCGAAGGTTGGTGGGAAAGCAGTTGAGGGAGGCGGTGTTCACAGGCTCCCCTTCGGTGGAACACTCTGGATGCCATGGCCCATGTGGCCTGTGGGCCCCTCTGCAGCGCCCCACGGGCCCTCTGGGTCCCCACTGGGCTATGTGACGGCGCGGTGAATGTCACGTGCAGACTCTTGGGATTCCTGCACTCCCAGCTCACGCTGGGGAAGTCAGGCGAGGGGTGGAATTGAAGGCTCAGATGATCAATATCAGATTACTCACCTTCAGTGGGAATCACGCAGCCTGATGGGCAGTGGGCCGTCTCTGCAGCGAGTGTGGGAAGAAATTCCACATTGGCAGTCTCTACCTTTCTCCTCTGGGCTGAAGCCCTTTGAGGTGCAAAGGTCTTTCTCCCTCCCCTCCCCTCCCCTCCCCTCCCCTTTTCTTTTCTTTCCCTTTCTTTATTTCTCTCTCTCTCTCAAGATGTTATTTATTTATTTGACAGAGAGAGATATAGCGAGAGCAGGAACACAAGCAGGGGGAGTGGGAGAGGGAGAAGTAGGCTTCCTGCAGAGCAGGGAGCCCGATGCGGGGCTCGATCCCAGGACCCTGGGATCATGACCTAAGCCGAAGGCAGATGCTTAAACGACTGAGCCACCCAGATGTCCCTTTCTTTCTTTTCTTTTTCTTTCTTTCTTTCTTTCTTTCTTTCTTTCTTTCTTTCTTTCTTTCTTTCTTTCTTTCTTTCTTTCTTTTTCTTTCTTTCTCCCTCCCTTCCTTTTTCTTTCTTTTTTCTCTTATTTTTTTTTAAGAGGAAGATATTTTTTAATTTTGAAAATTTTTTTATACACATAAACTTTACCATTTTGACCATTTTTAAGTATAAAGGCATGCCTCACTTTATTGTCCTTTATTCATAGATGCTGTTTTTTGTTTTTTTCTTACAAATTGAAGGTTTGTGGGGTGCCTGGGTGGCTCAGTTGGTTAAGCGACTGCCTTCAGCTCAGGTCATGATCCCAGGACCCTGGGATCGAGCCCCACGTTGGGCTCCCTGCTCAGCGGAGAGCCTCCTTCTCCCTCTCCCTCTGTGTGCTTGTGCTCTCTCTCTGTCAAATAAATAAATAAAATCTTAAAAAAAAAAATTGAAGGTTTGCGACAACCCTGCACTGAGCAATTTTAGTGTCGTTTTTCCATCTTTTCTCACCGTGTGTCTCTGTGTCACATTTTGGCCATTCTCGTGACATTCCAAACTTTTCCATTATCCTATTTGTTATGCTGACCCGTGATCAGTGGTTACGACTCCGTGGAAGCTCGGTTAATGGTTAGCATTGTTTAGCAATAACGTATTTTTTAATTAAGGTCTGCAGATTGTTTGTAATAATGCCAGACGACAGCATGGAGTCAACATAACTGTTACCTGCCCTGGGAAACTGAACAGTTCCTGTGGATCGTGTTGTTGTGCTCCTCACTGCGTCTCAGTACTTGGCGTGGTGTGGCGTCTGGAACGGGGTCCGAGGTATCTCCGACGCGTTTCTATGGTGTCGGTGTTTCGCAGCCATCAGTACCATCTGGCTCCGGATTTGTCCGTCTTCCCAGACGACACTGTCCCCATGAACCGCTAACCCCCCGCCCCTGGGAGTCTATTCCATTTTCTGTTTCTGTGAATTGATGCTAAGATCTTTTTCTTTTTCTTTTTCTTTTTTCTAATTTTGTTTGTTTTATTTATTTATTCATGAGAGTCAGAGAGAGAGATAGAGAGAGGCAGTGGCAGAGGGAGAAGCAGGCTCCCTGCCCAGCAGGGAGCCCAATGCGGGACTCGATCCCAGGATCCTGGGATTGTGACCCGAGCCGAAGGCAGACGCCCAGCTATCTGAGCCACCCAGGCGTCCCTAAGATCTTTTTCTTTTTAAAGACTTTATTTTTCAGTAATCTCTATACCCAATGTGGGGCTTGAACTCACAACCCCGAGATCAAGGGTCACACGTTCCACTGCCTGAGCCAGCCCGGCGCCCCGATGCTAAGATCTTTCAACTCTAAATTTTTTCTGTCTTTGCACTTTGTTTAGACACCGAAGCAGCAGCTACTTTGGGGGTCGTGGGTGAAGGCAGTGGATTTAAAACGCTTCCCGCTCCTCGTGGGGCAGTGTTTCCCCTCCTGCCCTCCATTGGGGGCTTCCCTTGCCTGTAGTTCTCTGCAGAGCAGGGCCCCCTCATCCCCTAGTGAGTGTGGCTTCCTGGAGATTTTGAATAAGTCCGGAGGAGTGCTTCTTGGAGAGACTTTGACCCGGGCAGGTGGTTTGGGCAGTGGCCATTTACTGACCTCTCGTGAGGAGTGCACGGTGCTCCCGAGAGCTGAGCATGGATGCCTTGATTCAGCACGGCCAAGACGGTCGCCGCTTCCTCCCCCGGTTTTGTGTCCCGAGGGTCAGGGCTGCTGACAACAAGGAGGAGGCCCAGGCTGCTCACAGAGTTCTGAGAAGAGCCATCAGCCAGGAGGTCTCCCGAATTCTAAGGCTCTGGTGGCCTTGCCAGATAGACTTCATGTCAGTCTGTTGTCTCTGTGGTTTGCTGCTGGACTTCTCAGGAGAAAATTTTTTTTTTTTAAAGATTTTATTTATTTATTTGAGAGAGAGACTGAGATAGAGAGAGCATGAGGGGGGGAGGGTCAGAGGGAGAAGCAGACTCCCTGCTGAGCAGGGAGCCTGATGTGGGATTCGATCCCAGGACTCCAGGATCATGACCTGAGCCGAAGGCAGTTGCTTAACCAACTGAGCCACCCAGGCGCCCTCAGGAGAAATCTTATTAGCTAAGGTTTTCCTTCCCTGGTTGTTAAAATAATATGTGTTTATAATATTTCTAAAAATTTGGACCATGCCTCAAACTACCTTTTTTTTTTTTTAGTATTTATTTATTTGACAGAGAGAGACACAGCGAGAGAGGGAACACAAGCAGGGGGAGTGGGAGAGGGAGAAGCAGGCTTCCCGCGGAGCAGGGAGCCCGATCTGGGGCTCGCTCCCAGGACCCTGGGATCATGACCTGAGCCGAAGGCAGACGCCCAATGACTGAGCCACCCAGGTGCCCCACCTCAAGCTACTTTTAAGTGAAAGCTCCCCATGGTTCCACCAAGCAGAGGTCATCATGGCTAGAGGACCTGGGACACAATTATCATATGGTTTTGTACTTGGATTTTTTTTTTTTTAAGATTTTATTTATTTATATATTTGAGAGAGAGAGCGCAGGAGAGAGAGAGCACAAGCAGGGGGAGCAGCAGAGGGAGAGGGAGAAGCAGACTCCCCTCTGATCAGGGAGCCCGACACAGAGCTGGATCCCAGGACCCCGAGATCATGACCGGAGCTGAAGGCAGGCACTTAACAACTGAGCCACCCAGGTGCCCCTAAGATTTTATTTTTAAGTAATCTCTACACCTAGCGTGGGGCTTGAACTCACAACCACAGGAGTTGCATGCTCTACTGACTGAGCCAGCCAGATGCCCCTACCCTGATTTTTATTATTTATTATTTATTTATTTATTTATTTATTTTTTAAAAGATTTTATTTATTTATTTGAGAGAGAGAATGAGAGAGAGAGAGCACATGAGAGGGGGGAGGGTCAGAGGGAGAAGCAGACTCCCTGCCGAGCAGGGAGCCCGATGCGGGACTCGATCCCGGGACTCCAGGATCATGACCTGAGCCGAAGGCAGTCGCTTAACCAACTGAGCCACCCAGGCGCCCGATTTTTATTTTTTTTTAATTTAAATTTTTAAATTTTTAAAAATTTTTTTATTTTTAAAGATTTTATTTATTTATTTATATGACAGAGAGAGGCACAGAGAGAGCAGGAACACAGCAGGGGAGTGAGAGAGGGAGAAGCAGGCTTCCCGCGGAGCAGGGAGCCCGATGCGGGGCTCAATCCCAAGACCCTGGGATCACGACCTGAGCCGAAGGCAGACGCTTAACGACTGAGCCACCCAGGCGCCCCTAATTTTAATTTTTTAAAAAGATTTTATTTATTTATTTTGACAGAGAGAGACACAGCAAGAGAGGGAACACAAGCAGGGGGAGTGGGAGAGGGAGAAGCAGGCTTCCCGCCAAGCAGGGAGCCCGATGTGGGGCTCGATACCAGGACCCTGGGATCATGACCTGAGCCGAAGGCAGACGCTTAATGACTGAGCCACCCAGGCGCCCCCTGATTTTTAAAAAATTTAACATATCGTGGATGGTTTTTGTGTCGATAAATCTGCAAATGATTATTTTTAGTTCTGTTTCGTATCCATTATATGGGTGTCATAGTGGTTTCTGGTCCGGCTGTCATAGTTAACTATGTGTATTACTGACTTCCCTTCACTTTACGCCTTGAGTTTTCTGGCTTTGGAACCCGGGGAGAGGCCTGGGTGTTGGCCAGGACACACTTACACCATTGTGTCTACACACCTCAGCATCCTTGTGTAAAATGGAGCTGATGCCTATGCATGCTCAGTTTTCAGACGGCTGAATCGGATGCTGGCTGTCCAGTGCCCTGGCACGTGGGCTTTGGGATGGACCATAGCTCTCTGGGCAGGGGGGCGCAGGGCAGGTCCTCTCCCCACTGGGCTGGTGGCTGGTATAGGAGGAGGTGAAGGCTGGTTTTCTCAGGTGCAGTGATGAAGACGTTGGGCCAGCTCTGCCCTTTTATCCTTCGGGAAGAGTCATTGGTCCTCTGTCACCCTCACTGACTCGCAGTAGGTCAGCGCTCTCCTGGGGGCTCCAGCTCTGGGGAGCTGACACCTCCCTGCTAGACGTGTTCTGCCCACAGGGGCTTGGACTGGCCTGTCGGCTCCCTCCTGTTGCCAAGAGCCAACGGCTCTGCCACTTCTCACCCCTGAAGGGGAGCTTCCTGCAGAGTTGGGAACCAGCTTTGGGTTTTCCCGCTGTTACACCCGAGCCTTCTCGGAAACAGAGAATATCTGAGGTCACCACACAGTTCAGACATTGTGCTTGTGACAAGAGACGGTGTGGACATCTGCCTCCCCGTGTAGGCATCACCAGCTGATGAAGCTGCTTTGTCGTTCTGATCCTCAGAATCCTTCTCAACACAGTGCTCCCAGCCAGCTGATCAGACTTGGCTCTGAGATGCCAGTCCCTGCTTGGAGCTTCTCTTTCTCACTCCTGGTTCTGTTCACAAGGTCCCTGTCTGCACACCGTTTCTGCCTGTAGCCTGCTTGCGTCCTCCTGGCCCGTCCTGGTGGCCTGCTCGGATGCAGCCCCTGTTGGGCTGAGAGCTCCCCGCTCTGGTCTCTCGGATTGTACCCACCTGCCCCTTTCTTAGGAAGCATAGCACACACAGTATGGTCTTTGCAGCCCCGTCAGATAATGAGGTTTGGACTGGCGTGTGATAGGTCTGCTTTCCCAGTGCAACTTTGTGCTCTGAGCACCAGCCAGGGGCAGGGGCAGGCTCACTGGCGGCCCTGGTGGGTGCTGGTCACGGCCAACACCTGGAGCACGGTACCTGAGGCCAGCCAGACCCAGAGTCGGCCTTGGCTCAGTGGACTTCCTGGACAGAAGCTGCACCAGTCCCTCTGTCCCCGTGGCCCAGTGCCTGGCACAGGCCCTGGCCGTGGTGGGGCCCACTGAGTGCCTGGTGCTGGCGACGGGGCGTTAAGGGCCTACTCCGGCCCGCCGTGCTGGGAACCCTGTGTGTGTGCCTGCCCTTGCGTGCTCCTCCAGCAAACCTCTTTGAGCTTCTGCTCTGGGCCTCCATCTTGGACGCTGGGGCTGTGTGAGCACCCCGTTTGCATGCCAGCACCCTGTTATTCCTCTGTTGTTCAAGCCTCCCGGAACTTCTGTGAGATACATGCCATTAGCCCTGGTGTGTAGATCGGGAAACTGAGGCTCTGGGAGGCGCAGCTGGAGTGCAGCCTGGACCCCAGCATGGGCAGGATGGGAGGTTGTGTCCAGAGGGAAGAAGGGCACCTGCCCCCTCCAGAGGGCTGTGCCGGGTGCTGCGTGGGGCTCTCCAGAGCCATGTGGGCATCTCACCTGGAGCCCCCAATCCCTGAGGAAGGCTCCTGGGGCTGAAAAGTCTTCTGTGCTTGTCAGGACTGCATCCAGATCCAGGTCTATTGGAAGCCTTTCTCCTCCAGCATTGCTGCCGGGGGCAGGGCTGAGATGCAGCCTGATGGGAGAGGCGCTGGCGCCTGTCTGTGCGGGTATCTCTGCTGCGCACCGTTGTCTGCGGCGCGGCCCGGCTGTGGGTCTGGGCCGTGCAGCATGGCCTGCAAAGGTCTTTCCTGGCTGGAAAGCAGCACACGGTGGCTCCGGGCAGCTCGGCCGCAGACGGGGGACCTGCTGGCCTTCCGGCTGGTCTTGCTGCCGAGTGGGCCCCGGCTGCTTTTCTACGAGGTGCCCAGCAGATGGCGCCGTGGCTCCCAGTAGCCGCGGTCTCTCCGCCAGGCCTGCGTCCCACCGAGCGGAGAACCGGAAAAGGGGAAAGGCTGGAACCTCTTCTCCCTTTTCTGAGGCCTTTCTTTTTTCTTGTCTCCTTCCCTGCCTCAGGCTCGGAAAATCACTGAGCGAGAGGAGCTCCCGGCCCCAGGCTGTTGTGCTACTCCCGCCCCGAGTGTGGAGGTCTGGTTTCTCCCCGACTCCGGGTGACTCGGCCCGCAGCCCGGCTGGTGTGACCCCTGCACCCGGCACCTTCCCGCGGGCTCGCGTGTCTGACCTACAAGTGGCTGCTTCTCGGAGGTCGCGCTGTGGTGCCCCTTGTGGGCCCGGCACCGACGCCAGCTGCTTCGGCCCCGCTGGGACCCGGGTTCGCAGCCCAGCCCCGCCTCGCAGGAGGTGGCTGGCCTTAGGCGGCTGCCTCAGTTTCCTCAGCTGGGAGGGGAGCTGGTGGCGGCGACGTGTGTCCAGCACCAGGTGCGGCATCCTGACAGGCATTCGTGCTCTTACTTTCTGTTTTGCTCTTTCAAGTTTGAAACGGTAACCATTTGGCCCTACTCCGCCCTCTGTGGCATCAGCCCCACTAGGCTTGGAGGGGCTGCTTCTGCATGTTCCCCCATTCGGGTCCGTCTGGTTTCCCACCGTCAGGTCTGGGTCTAGAGCTGGGTCTAGAGCGACACCCCTGGGCTTGGAAGCTCTCGGGGCCCCTCGGGGGAGCAAGACGAAGCTTCCGGCCGGCATCCCTCCTGCTCCCACCCCCACCGTGAAAACACCCCAAGGTCATCGGGTCAGGTGTCCGCCCCCACTTCCCTCCTGGCCTCAGACACCCTGCCCGGAGCCAGCCTCTGTCTGTTCCATTTGCTGTCTCCGGAAACCCGGAGTCGTCCTGTCCCGGCCGAGTGAGTCCCGCACAGCTGCCCCGCGGGCTGCGCTGCGTCTGGGCCCGGGTCAGACTCAGCGCGGGCAGCGTCCAGTGCAGGAAGGAGCTGCGCCGCGTGGCCCTCTGCAGCGGGACTGCCCTTTGCTTCTTCCCGTCCGAGCTGCGCACCCCGCCACACCTCTGCCGGCCACGTACCCACCTGGCACTGGGGGGAGGGCCCTTCCCGGGGGCTGTCAGCCTCTCCGATTTTCTTGGATGCTGCCCTTCCTGGAAGCCGCCTGCGAGGCCTCGTGGCTCCTGGGGGTTGGGCGAGGGCAGTGCCCACACGCCAGTCTTCGTGGTGTCCTACGCCGAGTGACAGCAACTTGCTTTGGTCCGTGTGGCCTCCGGCTGAGGTCACTCCCACCTTCTCCCTCAGATCCCATGAGCGGGGCTCATGCCGTGGCCTCTACACTTGCTGGCTCTGTGACTTTGAGCCGGTCATTTCCTGCATGAGCTGACTCTCCTGTTGGAAGTAGCAGCCATGGTCCCTGCCTCCCACACTGCTGTAACCCTCTGGAGATGGCGCCACCGGCCAGTCTGCGTGTTGCTCGTGTGGTAGTGGGGTCTTCTGCAGACGAGGCAGCCTGGCTGTGTGAGGCTCGCGGATTGCGAGGGAACGGCTCTCCGCTGCTCCTGTGACCTCCCGCAGCGCCGTGTGAATGGCTGGGGCGCTCGGGGAAGCGCGACGGGGGCAGAAGAGGCTCGTGCCCTGACGCGTCCCTTGCCTGTTGCTGGAGTTGTCTCAGGTGAGGACGAGCGGTTCTGAAGCTTGGCCGAGTGCTCTCCAGAAGGTGCACCGGCATGGGGGGCCACGTCCATTCCTGGTCCTTCCAGGCCACGTGTGTTTACTTGTCGCTGACCTCTGTCGGTTGTCACCCTGAGGGGGTCGCGGGTTGGAGCCATGTAGCCCCCTGTCCCAGGAATGTCAGGAACCCCGTGCCTGGGCGGGAGCAGGCGCGACTCGGGTCGGACCGGTTGGACATTCCGCCAGTCGGGGTCAGGTCTCTGCCTCGGAGGTCCCGTGGAAATTCCTTCCCCCAGGCGTCCCGGAGTGCGTTTCTCAGCATAGGCTTGTGCTGGCGAGGAATGTGGGCCTGCGAGGCCGGTTTGCTGCAGGTCCCAAGCCGCCCGAGCAGCCATGCACGGCTCCCCGCCCTGCCCCGCCGCCCTGCTCCGAGCCCCTGGGCCTGGGCCGCGCCTCTGGGCCTCCTGCTCCGATGTGCCGCTTCCTGCCCCGAAAAGGCGCTCGGCTCCGTCTGTGTTTGTGTTCTGTAAACGTGTTTAGAAACGAGTAAAGTTTACAGATGGAGCGATTAATTGTTTAAGTCTGGGGAACCCTGGGAGCTCTAGAATGGAAAGTGGATGTTACAATACAGAATTAGCGCTGTTTTACGGCCTTAATTGCTGTTAAAGGGGCAGTTGAGCTCCATCGGGAATCGCATCGGCTCGCCACGTTTTCGAGGCAGGTTTCTGGGAGCATTTCGTCATTCCTATCTGGAATGCCGAGCCGCATGGGACCCGGAAAAGGACCAGGCAGACTGGGCTTTAATTCTGCAGGTTCGGGGCGGGGGACCCTCGGCCTCGCCTCAGAGCTTGGAGGCTAGCGAGTTCTGGCTCTGTGTGTGCGGGAGGCTCCTGGGGGGGCTGGATCTGGGGGCGAACGGGCCTTGGGCCAGGTGCTGTGGGAGCCACAGTGGCCGCCAGCCGGTGTGGGTGGAGAGGACATCAGGAGCCAGACTGTAGCCCCCGGCTGCTGATTGGCGTGGAAGCCGTTCAGGGATTAAATCTCCTGTGGTCCAGACTGTCCAGGCCACCTGAGTGGAGGGATGAGGTCCAGTACCCCACGGTGGGCTGTGGTTGCATCTGCTGGTGGGTGGGAGACCTTTCCCACCCCAAGTAGTCTCTCCTAGGGTTCTCCATGGCCGTGAGAGCAGGATCAGCGGGCAGAAGCAGGGGTCTGGGCTGATTCCAGGTAGGCTCTGGGCATCCGCGGGATTATCGGGGAGCTCGGAAGGTGCTCCCTGCACTCCTCCCCAGAGCAGCATCTGAGTTCTGTGCACTTTGACAGACGTCCCCTTATCACCTCCAGGTTGTTTTATTCCAGGCCTCCGTCTGCCTTTGTGCTGCTCGAAGACCTTTGTTAGGGCACGCCTGAGTGGCTCTTCTCACTTATCTCACTACTTTGGCTTTTCTGTAAGACCTTTATCTTGGGGAGAAGAGGCTGTTGGCTTCAGTGTTGTTTCTCGTTTCTCTGGCAAAGAAGCACACCTAGCAGGTGTTTCGTAGCTGAGTGAACGCATTCCGCCTCTGGGCTGCTTCCCGGCCTCTCCCTCCAAGACCCCTTTCCGGCTCTGACATCCGCAGGCCTTGAGGTCCCAGGACCCAACCCTTGCTGTGGAGGCAGGCCCAGACTGGTTCTGGCACGGTGACCGCAGGATGTACCTTTCCTGAGCCCCCGTGTCGTCTGCTTGTGGTGGGATGAGCATGGAGCCCAGGCTGGTTCTCTCTGCTTCTCTGAGGGCCACAGGCAGCTGTAAAGTGGACTTACAAGATGAAGGTGTTCTAGGAGATCGGGGGTCTTTTCCCAGCCATTCTCCGTTTTGATGGCTCTGGAACCGTGTTCTCTTGACCCAGTTAGGGTGGGTGGGCCCGCTGGCTTCTCACTGTGGCCTTTAAGAGGTATCTGAGTTTGTTGAAGGTTTGTCTTTTTTTTTTTAAAGGGAAAGGACTCAGAGTACTAAGATTTTATTTATTTGACAGAGAGACAGTGAGAGAGAGAGCACAAGCAGGGGGAGTGGGAGAGGGAGAAGCAGGCTTCCCACCGAGCAGGGAGCCCGATGCGGGGCTCGATCCCAGGACCCTGGGATCATGACCTGAGCCAAAGGCAGACACTTAACGACTGAGCCACCCAGGCGCCCCTGAAGGCTTGTCTTTTGAGGTATAAAAGTGTTCATTCATTCTGACCCAGTAATCCTATTTCTGGGATTTATTCTGAGGCTGTAGTTCAAGGTGCAGAAATAATTATGCTATGTTAAGTGATGCTTATTAGTACAGCAGTAAGAGAGACGCCTCCACACGTGTGTCCACCAGGGACGACGCGTGAGTGGGTGTGTTGCCCCTGAGGGCCGAGCGGGGGGTCCAGGCAAGCCGGCCCGAGGCCGGGCAGTGCTGGGCACTGTCTGTCAGGCCGGGGTGGACACGGTCTTTGTTGAACATAAAGATGTCAAGGACTGGAAGGAAGTGCAGCAAAGCTGACTCCCGTCGTGTACGTTTCGATCTGTCACCGAAGCCACGTCCAGAACAAGTGTGTTCAGTACCACAGGATAATGTGCGACAGCAGGATGCGGATGAGGAGGCGGGCAGGGTGGGTGGCTGGCCCAGCTGAGGCGGGGGGGGCTCTGTCCCCGAGAGCGGGGCCTCTGCACTCCTGCGCACATTTCTGTCATATTTTCTCTTTATTTATTTTTTCTAAAGATCTTTAAAATTTATTTATCTGAGAGAGAGAGAGTGAGCGAGCACATTTGAGAAGAAGCAGACTCCCCGCTGAGCAGGGAGCCCGACGTGGGGCTCGATCCCAGGACCCTGGGACCAGGACCTGAGCCGAAGGCAGACGCTTAACCGACTGAGCCATGAGGCGCGCCTGTCATATTTTCTCTTTAAACCAAACAATAGTTTGGAAACAAACAAAACCTCTTTTCTGCCCCCAGGAGCGTTCAGAGAAGGTATTGGGGGTCCTGAGATTTTCGGATAGCCGAAGGCGCATGTTAAGTACCCGGGGTAAGGTTGCAGCGGCGGGTAGAGATTTTTCTCCAATGCAGTACCTCCCTTCCGGGCGTTACAAACAGCAGTGTAAGCATAGTTTCACTTTAATGCTACCCTCAGGCCCTCCAGGAAGGGCAGGCCTTCTGCCCCATCCACGGAGACCCCTGGTTGACCTGCTTCTCGTGGGGTCTCCTCCCCGCCTCTGGTGGGAGCCAGGCGGCCGAGCTCACGATGCCGGGTTTTGGAACGGGCAGGCAGGCCCGTGTGTGTGGAGCTTCTCTGTTCCTCGGTGCGGTCCCTGGCCAGCAGTTCTAGGAAGGCCGGGGTGCCTGCCTTGTGCTCTGCCTGATGCATGTCCCATGCCCGCGTTGCTGCCCAGGACAGCACGGGGTGTAGACGAGCCTGAGGAGCACGACAGGAGACCTCCTCGGGGCGCCTCAGGCTGGCGCCTGGGGGCGAGGCCACTGACTTCCTAGGCCTGGCTCTTGTCCTCCGAACTCAGGGCCAGAAGCCGCAGCCTTGAGTCTTGACCTTAGCAATGCCGTTGGCCCTGGTCAGGGGAGAGGTCCTGCTGTCAGTCACTGGCCTACAATGGCTTCTAAACACGGGGAGCCAGAAGTTTTATTTCACTGGGGCTGTTTACTTAAATCTCAAACTTTATTTGAATCATGCGAAAGAACACTGTAACACGTTCATAAGCTATGAGGCAGGATACACCCCCTGCCCACACTGCCAAGAACTCGCCTCCACCCTCGGGGCCCCTTCCCTCCCAAAGGGAGCCCCAGCCCTGCACTTGGACACGAGTGATTGTCGTCTTCCCACTTGTCACCACTTCTCGTCTCCACTCCGGGCGAGGCCCGCCTAGCTATGGGACGTCTCTGGTGATGCCGCTGGCCGTCCGGGCCGCTGGGGGCCGGGAGGCTGTAGCTGAGGGCACACACAGGCTCCTCGAGGCCCAGGGAGGGGCTTTGCAAAGAAAGCGGCTGGGAGCGTGCTCTCCGGAGCTCTGTCCAAGGCCCAGTGAACCCAGGTGTGAACCGAGAGCAAGCAGGAAGTGGGGTGGAATTGTGGTGGGGGCACCTCCACTCCTTGCCCCGGGGACCTTCTGTGCGTGGCTCCCAAGTGCTGTTGGCCTGGCCCCTGGCCCGCCGCCACCCGGAGGCGCCCGGGGCTGCGCAGAGGGAGCCGGGCCAGGCAGCGCAGCCCGCATTCCTGGCTTTGGGTGAGAAATCAATCCCCCTTTAGCATCTTGACAGCAGCTTGTGAAGAGCCTGGGGTGGTGCCGGCCTCGGGAAGGGCAGGCAGGCAGAGGAGTCTTTGCACGCACATCCCACACCCGAGAATATTTTGTTTCAAGTAAATCACACAGCGGGTTTGCAGGCAAGGACTTGCCTGCGAGGTTCATGGTCACAGACTCTGCTGCCCGTGAGCAGAACACTGAGCTCAGAACTGGGAGGCATTTCCTTGGTGCCTTTATTGCCAGAACATCCAGCTTTGTGAGTACCTTTCTGACATTTACTTTACGTGTGTCATAAATCCATCACAGCCTCCGCTGGAGGCCACAGGGCGGGCCGGGCCGCGGCTTCCTTGCCCCTTCCAGCGGGCGCGGGGCTGGAGGGGACTTGCCTTAGTTTTGGCAAATGCCCAGGTTCCCTGTCCTGTGGGCACCTTCCCGTCGCTTGCCCTTCGAGACCGTGGGACAGAAGTTACTCTGGGGTCTGGACGTCTTCTGTCGTACTCTGTGGGGACCTGTGTGTCTCCCTTTCCCTAGACCCCCTGCAGCCGGCACTTCTGTTTCGTCTCTTGGCCAGTGCACAGCGTGGGCCGCTGCGCACCGGGACCTGCCACTGAGCGTCTGAGGGACTGTGGCCAGCGCATCGCCGTCCCGGGCGGGAAGGGGGCTGGTCACCTCACCAGCCGTCCCCGCGAGGCCCCGGGGACGGTGGCCTGAGGAGCTCCCGGCCACTGGACGCATCTGTGCTGCATCAGGGGACACTGTCCCCCCGTGGGCTGGGGAGGGCGAGCCATTTGCCTCGAATTTGGATGAAGGCTCGTGGCTCCCAGCAGCGGCATCTGGCAGAGGTGCTCGTTCACCTGGCTTGGGAGTTTGTGCCCCTTGAGGGTGTTGTCCTGCCTGTGGGGCCTCGGTGCCCAGGGGCGTGGCTTCCCGTGGCTTCAGTGGCTCCCAGGAGGCCCTGCTACACAGGAATGCGGCGGCCTGTTCTGACAGGCTGCTCTCCTGCTCTCTCCCTGGGCAGGCGAAGCCCCGATGGCTGTCTCCCGATGGAGGGTGACAGGCACCCCCTACCCACCTCCCCCCACGCCCCTGGGCCCCCGCTAACGGCTTGCCTCTGGTTCAGTTTCCAGGCCGAGCGGCCCGCGCTGAATGTCGTCATCTTCCCTCTGCTCCACGAGGGCCTGACCAATGTCATCCGGGACGTCCCCATGGTGCACCTGGATGAGATCACCTTATTTAAAAGCAGAGTGGCTGAGGAGCCCCCGAACCTGTGGTGGTGACAGGGACAGCTAGCGCCGGGCGAAGCTGCTTCTGGCGGCCGAGCCTCCCGCCGGCCACCGTCGCCTCTGTCAGTCTCCTGGGCCTGGAAGCACGACTGCCCTGAGGGGCGTGTGGCCCGGCTGCTGCTGCTCATGCCTGCCCCTGCCGGACACTGGGGCCCCTTGGGTCCCAAGAGGAAGGACGCGCCCTCTGCCCGGCTATCCCGCGCACCTGTCGTCTCCCAGGGCCCCCCGAAGCTTCCTGTTGCTTGCTCTTGGCGCTTGGTGAAACGCGAGTCCCATCCGTGAGGAGGAGGAGAAGGAAGAGCCGGCTGTCCCTGCAGGGCCTGGCGTGGGTACTCCTGAGCTGAGACTTGCATCTGTCACGGAGCGCTGACTCCCCGGGGGCCCTGACCAGGTCCCCAGAGCAGCACGGGGCCCCAGTGCTGCCCCCCCCCATCGCCACTTCCACCTTCCAGAGTGTCTCATGTGTTTGTGGCCACCTGCCGTCAGGCTCTGCGGAGGGGTGGCCTCGGGCCCGGGGTTGGAGGTGACCATGTGTGTGGGGACGGATGCGCTCACACGGTTACACGATGGCACGGCTTCCCTCGGGCCAGCTGGGAGCACAGCGCAGTGGGGAGCTCCAGATTTGGGGCTCTCCTTCCCAGTAACACACGTTTTAACCCAATTATGTCCAGCGTGTTTCCAGCCAGATGGCGTCAGACAAGTTCGGGGCCGCTGGCTGGGCAGGGACCCCCGTGGCGCTGGGACTGTGGGGCGAGGCCTGGGCCAGGCCCGACGCCAGCACAGCACTCAGCTTTAGGACCTCTTCTCCGTGAAGATCTGTGTTTCTGGGGAAATACATACCTGGCTTCATTCAAGAAACTTGAAATATTAAAACTTAGAAAGGACGTTTAAAGCCAGAGTAGTGATCAAACTACCCCATTTCATATAGCTTTATTTAGCACTTTACAAAATTCAGTGCAGCTATTCCAAAAATGGGGAGTGACCTCCCAGTGTCCAGGGCCTCCCTCC
This sequence comes from Mirounga angustirostris, assembly GCF_029215605.1. NCBI lineage: Eukaryota > Metazoa > Chordata > Mammalia > Carnivora > Phocidae > Mirounga > Mirounga angustirostris. The sequence continues at coordinate 176,348,612 of NW_026991713.1, forward strand.
CTGTGCTGAGCCTGCTGCCTTCTCGACTGCAAGACTCCCCAGAGCCGGTAGCCCCTCGGCCGGTGGCTTCCGAGGGGCTGCGATCGGGTTCCCTCCACCCCGGGTCCAGCCCTGACTGCTCCCGGTGATGCTCCTGGAGGCTTGCCGGGGGTCCTGGGCACCGTTGGACAGCTTCCAGGCAGGGGCACATCAGTCCTGCAGAGGCTGCCTCCCGGGCCTCCCTCTCCCTCTGGGTTGGGGGTGCAGAGCCCACCAGGCCCTGCTCACGCTGCTGGTCCCCATCTTGGCCGCCATCTGCTTGGCCCCCAGCCTGGCCATCTTCCCACTTTGTGTCTGTGGAGACAGTCCCCCCTTCCCCATTCCGTGTAGCGTGTCCTGCAGCTTACCTACTAAAAGAGCAAGTCCGTGGCCCCGGGGCTTTTCATTTGCCTTTCCATCCCTGGGTTCTTGAGGGACAGACAGTTCTGCAGCCCCCACCCCCGCGGGGCTGAAGGGGTCCGGGAGGCCAGAGAGCACAACTGCAGGAATCAAGCAGTCCCGGGGTCAGGGCCCTGGGAGGAACAGTCTGCCCACCCCAGGGGCTCTGCTCTGCCCTCCCCCTTCCTGTCTGAGTGGACGGGGGGATGCACAGGTGCTGTGGGGTGAGTCTTCTCCCTCCTTGCCCTGGGTTTCATGCCCTCTCCCTGCCCCGGGCTGAGGCTGGCACTTCTTTGCAGCCCGGCCAGAGGGACTGGTCTGCAGGCTGCCCGTAGGTGAATGCCTCCAGCCTTCACCTTAGAGGTCCCGATGTGGTCTGAGGGCCCTGCCTGGCCTTGCAGGCCGAGGGACAGACTGCCCTGGGCCCCGGAGAGACAGGGCTGAGGTCCCGATAGGGCCCCATGGCTGTAGATGAGGGTCTGAGAGTTGGTGGGCGCACTTCCGCTCCCCAGTTTTGGGGTATTTCAGGTGGTGCCCAGAGGACCTCCCCCGCCAGGCAAAGGCGGTCAAGGAAGGGGGTGGTAATGGGAACTGACCATTTCTCCTCAAAGCAAGCGTGTGGCTGGTCGCAGCCTGACTGGCAGGGGGTGTGCCCTGGGGGGGAGGTGCCCAGGGCTCTGGGTGGCTCTGGGTGCCCTCTCCTCCAGAGCAGCCCGGGCTCAGGCTGGAGAATGAGCTTTCCACTAGGCTGCAGCTGTGTGTTCACGCCCTCGCCTGGGTGGCCCGTGCTCACGAGCAAGCAGTTTTAACCAGCAGCATTTATGCCGACAAACAGGGCCGGGAGGGGCCGTTCACCCGAGGCTGGGGGCGGGAGCTGCCGTGGAGAGCCGCCCCCACGCAGCAGACCGTGTATTTTTAGCGTCCCCGTAACCATCCTGCTACTAGAGCAAGAACTTCCGCCGCTTCTGCCCCCGGGCCGGGGCTCACCAGATGTTAGCAGTGTGCTTATTCTCGCTGAGTGCTAATTTGGCAGCGGCGTTAATTGCAATTTATATTCTGCAGCATTTTATGCTGGGAAAAGAACCCACCCTAATGGTCCCCAACTGGCAGAACTGGGCTGTTAAGTGCGGACCATATGCTGCCTGCCGAGAGGGGGCCTGGTCAGCACTGCTGGCTGTGCGTGTGTGCGCGTGCGTGCATGTACGTCTGCGTGCACACACACGTGAGTGTAGTCTGTGCACACGTGCATGGTGTGCGTGTGCGTGGGATCGCGTGTGTGCGCATGCACGTCTGCGTGCACACACACGTGAGTGTAGTCTGTGCACACGTGCATGGTGTACGTGTGTGTGGGATCGCGTGTGTGCGCGTGCGTGCGTGTACGTCTGCGTGCACACACACGTGAGTGTAGTCTGTGCACACGTGCATGGTGTGCGTGTGCGTGCGTGCGTGTATGTCTGCGTGCACACACGTGAGTGTAGTCTGTGCACACGTGCATGGTGTGCGTGCACGTGTGCATGCGAGCACGTTTCTGCATGGGATTGCGTGTGCGTGGGATTGCGTGTGTGCGTGTGCGTGCGTGTACGTCTGCGTGCACACACGTGAGTGTAGTCTGCACACGTGCATGGTGTGCGTGCATGTGTGCATGCGAACACGTTTCTGCATGGATTGCGTGTGCGTGGGATCGCGTGTGTGTGCGCGTGCGTGTACGTCTGCGTGCACACACGTGAGTAGTCTGTGCACACGTGCATGGTGTGCGTGTGCGTGCACTTGTGCATGCGAGCACGTTTCTGCATGGGATCGCGTGCTTGTGTGTGCGTGTGCGTGTATGAGAGAGAGGAGAGACTGGGGGAGGTGGGAAAGATGAGGAGGGAGGGGAGGAGAGATGAGGGCATTTAACCCTTTGTTAAAGTAGAAGCCCCAGCACTCCCAAGGCCGCTCCTCCCGCCTGTGCCCACCTCGCCCCTAGACCTTGTGGCTCGCTCCCCACCCCCCACTCGCCCCCGGGTGGCCAGGCATGCCTGCCCCCGGGGCTCTGACTTGGGTGCCAACACAACCTGGCCGGGGGAGGCATCTGGAGCCTGAGGAGAGCAGAGGCCTGTGGCCTCCTTCCCTGTCGGTGGCTTTTCATTCTCACGTGCAAGTATTTTTACTTCCCAGCCCAAGGAGGCTAGATAAGGGACACTTCACTCTGTCATACGCCCCGGGGGGCGGATCTTCTCCCTGCCTGTCAGCTGTCCTCTGAGGACCCAAGGATTCATGGGTCTGGGCCCCTGTGTCCAGCACCAGGCTGGAGGGCGCTTGGCTGGGGCCCCGGATGGGCCCTGGGATGATGCCCCCCACACACACCTTGGGCAGCTCTGCAAGGCTGGGTGTTGAGGGTGAGCCTCCCTTGACCGCCCCTGCGCCAGGACCCACGGCTGCAGGCCACTTGGAGGCGAGGACGAAGCTTGGTGGAGGCCTGGCCGGGAGAGCTGGGCCAGGGGAGCAGGGCCGCAGGAGCCGCTGGACCCCGATGTCTGTTAGCCCTCGAGGGTCTGAAACCAGCCTGTGCCATCCTGCTTGTGCCAGCGGCCCTCCCCGAGTCTGTGTCAAGAAGGTGACGATCCCGCAGCCCTCCCCCAGCTTGCAGGAAGGGGACCCACCCTCATGACCTCCTCCGAGGGGCACGGGGGTATCAGGCAGCCCCCTGCTCCCTCTGGCCCTCATTATCTGCTCTGGAGGGTTTGAGAATCACCGAGGCCTTGTAAGGAAGAATAATAAGAACTGAGAAATTAGTGGACGAGGATAATGCAGCGTGGCCGGTGGTAGCAGGTTTCAGCGGAGACCCCAGATTCCCGAAGATGTGGAAGGGGGCACCGCTGCCCGCAGTTCCCTTGGCCTTGGCCCTGGCCCTGAGCCTCCTCCCCCACACTTCGCCAGCAGGGGACGGGATTGTGCGGCGGGGGCTCGGGTGCCCTTGTGGTGCTCCCTGGCCTCGTTTGCGCTGGGGGCACGGGGTTCTCACTGGGAGTCTCTAAGATCGCTGACACAGGCTGGATGGTGTCGCCTGAATGTCTAAATTACTTTCTAGAGCTTTTTCAGAAACCACGGTGGGGGGCAGGAGGGGGAGGTTGCATTCATGTCACGGGGTCAGGGCACCTGCCGCACCCTGCTCCGGACCAGCTGGCGGGGGAATGGGGGGGACCCAGGGCTGCCCGTGGCCATGAGGTCCGGGAGCCACGTTCACCGCCTGGGAGGTTCGGTCTGTAGCGCTCCGCTAAACCTGACAAGGGATGGTTTTCCGTGGAATCCTAACGGTGTGGGCCAGAGGCTTCTCTCTGTGCTCACCGTAGCGGGTGGGCTGGAGGGTGAGGGGCCGGAGAGGCGGCCACGCGACGGCCGTGGTGCAGGTGGGGTGTCTGGCCCCAGCCCCCCTCGACCACTGCCTGTCCGTATGCAGCTGACCAGAAGCACTTGAGCTCAGCATGTTTTTAAAGGGGGGTGGGGTGGGGAGTCAGCCAGGGGGCTCACGGTATATGGTGACCAGGTGCTAAGTGATCAAATACGTGTCACCTGCTTTTCCACACAGACCTACTTTTCTGTCTAGTGATGCCCACTCCTGAATTTTGTGTTCAAATGAATTTTGAATGGGTATTTTCATGTAAACTTGTGGCATGTGGAAAGTTTCAAATAAAGTGGACTTGATTTAGAAAATCAGGTGATTATGCAGTGCTTCTGGAAGGGACACTCCCTGACCTTTCCCCTGTGACCCTCTCCAGCCCTGGGGGTGGGCCAAGGCGGTGGGGGGGGGCACTCATCACCCGTGGCTGTTCTGATGGGGTTACCTGCTTGGAGACGGGAGACCCAGTGGGGGACCGGAGGCTGCCTGGGGCCCCCAGGATGCGGCTGCTGGGTCAGCCTTTGCGGGCCAGGGAGGGAGGCTATGGGCTGCTGGAGCGCATTCACACTGTTGGGCAGCCACCACCACCGTCCAGCTCCAGAACGTGACATCCCTCCACTCTGAGACTCTGTCCCTGTGACACACTGACCCCCGCCCCCTCCCCAGCCCCCCGGCACCACCATCTGCTCTCTGTGCACTGGACGACTCTGGGAACCTCGAAGGAGTGGACTCACACAGGATTCGTCCTTCTGGGACGGGCTTGTTTGTAGCATCTGTTTTAGGCAGAAGCCTCCTTCACCAGACCTGGGCTCTGGGAAGGGGCTCTGGCTGCAGCGTGGCGAGGGGAGAAGGTGGCAGCTGAGCCCGAGGGACCGGGGCAGGTGAGCAGGCGTCCGGGCAGGAGCGGGGACCTGGACTTGGAGGGGCCGGTGGCCCCAGGATGCTGCGGGACAGAGGGACAAGTGTGTGGGGCTGTCGGGTGGGCCGAAGAGGGCTCAGCTGCACCTCCTGAGCTCCCCACCTGTCCTCCAGAGGAGAGTCGCCTGAGGCAAAATGGCGATCAGGGGGCAGGGGCCTCCATCCTTCCTGACTGTCCAAGCCAGTCGTCCAGGCTTGGTGCGCGCCTACCCACAGGACTCCCCACGATGATCTGCTTCTGCCCAGAGTCGCTGAGAAACGGAGGAGACCGTGCCCAAGGGGCCAGCAGTGACCTGCCCAGGAGGGACAGGACTGACCCTCTGCGCCGCCAGACCCAGACTAGACTGTGGGATCACAGGAGCGAGAAGTCCCGGTGGTCCTTGCTTCAGCCCCCGTGCGACCTGGTCATCAGGGTGACAGGTAAGTGGTGGGGGGCGGAGCCAGGGCTGGGAAACCACGGGAATCGGCCACTGCTGCTGTACTACAAGCCACCCCCCATGTCAGGGTGTAAGCGAGCAACTGGGAGATGCTCCTGGCTTCCCCGGGGCAGGTGTTTGGACAGGGCAGAGCGTGGCGGCTTGCCTCAGCTCCCTGGTGTCTGGAGCCTCTTCTGGGGGCTGGAATCTTCTGGAAGCATCTTCACTTAGGTGACGGTGGTTGGTGCTGGCTCTCCACCAGGACCTCAGCTGGGCCTGTGGCCAGAATGCCTACGTGTGGCCTCTCCATGGGGTCTGTCCACGGGGGCTAGTTGGGTTTCCTCACAGCATGGGGGCTGGGTCCCGAGAAGCCCGGGGGATACGCCCTAGCCTTGGACATCCCATAGCGTCACCTCCACACACTTTGTTGACTGAGACAGTCACAGGTCAGCCCTGTTCAAGGGACGGGGACACAGGCCTGTGTCTCACGTGGAGTGAGAACTCGCGTTGTGGCGTCTTGAGCAAGTGCCTCGGGGTCAGGGAAGAGAAGTGTGAAGGGCTTGGCACTGCCCGGGAGGGCCAGGGCGCGCACTTGGAGTTGACTTGGGGTTGACTGTGAGGCAGCCTGGCCTTTGTCGGCAGGCTGAGCCCCCCCAAAATAAAATCAAAACAAACCTCAAGTAGAGCCGTTCGTTGTGACAGAGAGGAAAGCGCCGGGGGGTCCCGTGTGCAGGGGGGAGGGCTCCTTCGAGGCTGGAGGAGGGAGGGAGGGCAAGAATGACAAGCCTTAACTGTCACCAGGAGTGTTGTTCAGGATTTATTTGTTGCCAGTATTTGCCTTTCTTGGCGGTGGAGGAAAGCGTTGCGGAACCCTGACCTTGCGGAGCGGAGGGTCTCCTGGGAGCCCCTGGGGCCGCCCAGGGCCCCGCGGCGGTCGGGTGGCGAGCGAGCGAGCGAGCGTGTCTCCCACCGCAGATTCCAGGCCAGGAGGTTGCTGGCATCACGGAAGCTGCTTTCCCTTGGACCTTGCCCGTCCCGTCCGGCGCCTGAGCCCCGCGAAGTTGCTGGGAGTGAGTGTGGCCCCTTCTCCCTGTTCAGAGGCTGCACGCAGCGCCGCGGGTGGAGGCCGGCCGAACCACCCACCCCAGTGAGGAAGGGGACGGAGGCCCTGCGGGGGGGTGCAGCTCGGAAGCCCCGGCCCGCCGATCCCTGCCCTCACTCCCGCGCCGGCCCGCCCGCTCACGCTTCCACACACGCTCACGAGCACGAGCTCGGGTTCGCACTGACGTCCATACACACGCGCACTTAGGCGCTGGCTCACACACGGCCGCTCGCACCCTCACACCCACCCCCCCCCCCCCACGCCGGATGTCACGGTGTTCGTACTCACACCCACACTCTTACACATTCCCGTCCACACCCTCACACAACTTGCGGGCACATACACTCACACGCTCGCACGAAGGACTGGGCTACTTTGACGCCCCAGTTACTTAATACAACCAATTCAATTAAAGGTAAACTTTTCTATTATGTTTCTCCCAGAAAATTTGAAGAATTCAGAGAAGTAGAGCAAAGGGGAAAAGCAGTGACCCACATTCTCAGCCGCCACAGAGAACCTCTGTTGATATTTTAGTTAATGTCCTTGGAGTCCTCGTTCCATGCTTTTTAAAAAATGTCCTTTGGCTGCGATCATCTGACTTAGGATCCTGCTTTTCACCCACGACAATAAAAGGATCCTGTGTCCTTCCTGCCTCGTCAGTGTAACTATGCAGTTCGCTGTCACATGGATGCTGGTCCCTCGTCGTTGGACAATTAGGTTGTCTCTAATTAGCCACCCTTCCAGAGAAAGCTGCTCTGGTACCCTGTGCTGGAGCGGTTTTCTATATTTAGAATTCTTTCCTTAGGAGAGACTCTCGTTAGTGAAATTTCTGGGTCTACATATGAATTTTTAAGGCTGGGAGGTGCCTTTAGGGGGCTGTGGAAGTGGAGTGGTATTTTGGGGTGTGGGCTGAGTCTCCTTCCACGGGATGATCCGGCTTGCGAGTTAGTCCCTGGCTTCTGAACTCCGAGGTCACCTCCCAATTGCCAAGTTCCCTGATTCCAAATGTACTAATTACCCAGGACATTGATGATTATTAAAGCAGTAGCAAATGCAGAGAAACTGAAATGAATAAATGTCAGAGGATGTCAGTGCTCCCAAATGGTGATACCCCACACCCCCCAGGTTTGCTTTTGTGTTCAGGGGAGCCCTAACCTCCAGCTGGCTGTTCCCAAATTGAGGGGTGTGGTCGCAGCCAGAGTCCCAAGTCCCTCCCTCCCACGGACTGCCTGCCAGGGGCTGGGCCCGGGGCCTAGCAGCGTCCCGCCAGGCCATCTCTGGAATAGGGCCCCCAAAGGTGTCCATGCCTGAATCCCCAGATCCCGTGACCATGTTAGGGTCCATGGCAAAGGGGAGGTAAGTTCACCCATCAGTGGGCTTTGGGACGGGGAGACTAGGCCTGTGTAATCTCGAGGGTCCTAGAAAGCAGAGGAGGGAATGCTGGAGGCAGGGACCAGGACCGGAGGAGTGCAGGTGGCCTCCCATCGCTGGGGAAGCCAAGGAGACGGGCTCTCCCTTAGAGCCTAAGGGATGAGCTAGCCCTGGTAACACCTGGAGTTTAGCCGGTGAGATATGGGTCTGATTCCTGACCTCTAGAACCGTCTGAACATTAACTCGTGTCCTTGACCACAGTGTTGGCAATGGGCAAGGAATTCCCCACTGCCTCTCTCCCCCCGACCCCCGACCCGTTCTCCCTGAGTGCAGAGCGGCTGGCCAAGGCGTGTCCCCCAAAGGGAAGGATTTCTCGTGACTTTGTTTCTTTTAATTCTTTTTGGTCCTTTTCCAGATTTTCTACAATGGTCATGGAGGAACTTAATTCTTTGATGTAAATGGAACAAGACACACACAGGGAAACAAAGTGAATAAAAATAATTTCACGAGAAACACAGTATGGAGCTCTTAACAAGAAAAGATCACATCTCGGGCGCCTGGGTGGCTCAGTTGGTTAAGCGACTGCCTTCGGCTCAGGTCATGATCCTGGAGTCCCGGGATCGAGTCCCGCGTCGGGCTCCCTGCTCAGCGGGGAGTCTGCTTCTCCCTCTGACCCTCCCCCCTCTCATGCTCTCTCTCTCATTCTCTCTCTCAAATAAATAAATAAAAAATCTTTAAAAAAAAAAAGAAAAGATCACATCTCTGTGCAATAGAAGGAAAGATTATTCACAGGACATTGATCCCAAAGGCAAGTTGTGGGGTACTACACAGCTGTGATAACAAGTTCAGGATTAAGTTTGTGCAGAGCGAAACCTGGACCCACACGGGTACACGCTGGCCTTTGGTGGAGGGGTCATGATGGGGAAGTGGGGTTCCCACCATGAGGTCGGGCCCAGGGTCCCGGGAGCTGGTGAGAAGCAGTTTGGGCCGTTCAGACCCGCCTGGGGTGGACATGTGTTCTCTTGAAGATGGGATGAGGGGAGTCCAGAGCCAGCCCTTGGGGTGGTCCAGGAATCCCTCTCTGGGTCCAGGAGGTGGGAGCCATTCACAAAGCCTTGGTGGGCTTTGAGGAAATCCTTCAAAGGCACCAGCTGGGTTTTCTACTCTCTGTGTAATCTGACTGCTCCTGGGACCTCCTAGAAGAGGAATCGTTCAGTGCAATGGTCTGAATGTTTTTGGCCTCCCCAAATTCATGTGTTGAAATCCTGCCCCCCTACCATGATGGTACAAGGAGGTAGGGCCTTTAGGAGGTGATTAGCTGAGGAAGGAACCCTTAGTGCCCTAGTAAAGGGACACCTGGGACCCTTCCCCACCAAAGACGAAAGATCCGACTCTGTAGGAGCTTTTCAAAGCTCCTATGGACCTCTCATTCCCCAGCTTTTCCTTTTGGATTGGTCTATTATTTATTTATCTATTTATCTATAATTTTGCTTAGTCTATTGTTTGCCCCGACTGTGAATTGATCGCCTCAGGCCACTGCAACGCTAAAACACTTGTTCATAAAAGTTTTCAACAGATGCCCACCCAGGGAGAGGCTTTTAGCAGGAAATGAGCTCTGAGTCGGGTCAAATAAAGGGAATTTCTGCAATGGGGACTCCAGCAGCCTTGTCCACGGATGCCGGTTCTTGGAACGAGCCTTCAGAGCACCCTCTGCTCCTCCCGGCTCCTCTGGGACTGGGAACATGGGCCATTGGTTTTCAAGGCCGCTGCTGAGCTGCCGAGTGAGAGATGGGACGGGGCAATTAAAACCCCACAAAATGCTGTTCCTACCGAGATTCAGTCCTTTTTCTGGAATAAACATCCCCAGATTGCTGCAGATCTCTGGTTAATTTCCAGAGTTCTGAAAAGGTTGGTTCTGGTCATTTTTTTGCCAGTTTTTTCTACTGCTTCTGTGAGGGGTGAGTTTTCAAAGGTTCCCACTTGGCCATTATTCCTCCCGTCAGCCCGTCACTTTAGACAGCTGTGTAATATTCCACCAGGTGCCATGTTAGGACTTTGGCCCATTTTTGATGGTTTTCAGTCTTCTGCTCTTCCATACAATGCTGCAAATTAAGAATATCGCTTGACTATCACTTTACGCATGTGTAAGGGTCTGTAACAAATTCCCGGGAAGGAACTGCAGGCTCAGAGAGCATGTGCATTTGTAATTAGAAAGGTACTGCCCACGTTGTCCTTCACAGGGATGGGTTGAACCAATTTACACTCCCACTAACGATGTCCAAGAATCTCAGCTTCCCACCGTCTTGCCAATAGAGGGTGTTCTCTAACTTTTGAATTTGGCAATCGGGTGGGTGAAAAATAGTATCTAAGTGTGATTTCACGGAGCATTTCTTTTATGAGCAGAGTTGAGCATCTTTTTATATATTTTAAAGGCCATTGAGAGTCTCCTTTCTATGTTATTTTTTTCTTTAAATATTTTATTTATTTATTTGAGACACAGAGAGTGCACACTTGCACAAGCAGGGGGCGGGGCAGAGGGAGAGAGAATCTCAAGCAGACTCCCCGCTGAGTGTGGAGCCCGACGCAGGGCTCGATCCCATGACCTTGAGATCATGACCTGAGCTGAAACCAAGAGTCGGCTGCTCAGCTGACTGGGCCACTGAGGCACCCCTTTGTTACTTTTTTCTTATTGGTTTGTAGACACTCTATCTATAAGAGAGATGAGAGCCTTTATTTTGTAATATTTTATAATATTATATAAAAAGTATATAATATTTTATAATAAATATATGTATTTATTTATATATAATATTTTCTTTTTTTTTTTTTTTTTTTTTTTTTAAAGATTTTATTTATTTATTTGAGACAGAGAGAATGAGAGAGACAGAGAGCACATGAGAGGGGGGAGGGTCAGAGGGAGAAGCAGGCTCCCCGCCGAGCAGGGAGCCCGATGCGGGACTCGATCCTGGGACTCCAGGATCATGACCTGAGCCGAAGGCAGTCGCCCAACCAACTGAGCCACCCAGGCGCCCCTATATATAATATTTTCTAATAAAGATATAATAAAGCATTTAAGAAGTGCTTTGCCCCACTTCTCTCTGCTCCCACGTCTTGTTCTCCGGGGACCTGGAGACCGTGGAAGCATAGACTCGTAAGCAGCTCCTGCCCTCTGGGGGCAAGACCCGGGCCATGGGCCCTCCTGGGGGCCTCGGCTGTCTGGTGAGCCAGCCTCAGGGACCCCCACCAGGTGTCCCCTGCCCGTTCTTGTGCTGCTCCCTCCATTACAGTTGCCCTGTTCTGCCCATGACTGCGGAGACTCCCCGTGTCCCTCAACCTCCAGCCGGCTTTGACGTTAGCCCCCCGGGGAGCTATCCCCCTGGTCCAGGCCCTTGCAAACAGGAGCAACCCCCTTCTTGTCCTGCGTGACTCTGGTACCTTGTGCAGACACCCCTGCCAATTGCTGTTATCGTCCTGCCTTCGGTTTTGCAAGCAGTCTTTCTTTCCTAATAAAATAAAGCTCATTTGAGAAACAGCCAATATAAACAAAGGAACAATAAAGTAATCCCAACATTAATATTTCAGAGTACATCCTTCCAGCCTTTGTCTGTGGGCTGTGGAGATGGGGGGAAATGGGATTATATTCCACAGACGACTTTGCCCAGTGCCCCTTTTGCTCGTGTATGTGGGGCACGCGTTCCTGCCCCCTGTAACCTGCTGAACCATGACTTGTGACAGCTTTATTTACCTGACTTATTTAACCGGTCCCCCATGATTGGGCAGTTAGGTTGCCTCTAGATTTTTTGTTTTTATAAGCAGAGCTGCAGTGAGTGTTCTTATAAACGCAATATGTGTGTGTCTTTTTTTTTTTTTCTTTAAAAGAGAAGGCATGCCTAGAAATAAAATTTCGGGGTCCGAAGGTGTTTAGAATTTGAGGTGTCCGTACAGCCCCGGGAAGAACAGGGACTGTCCCCTCCCCTCCCTAGTAGCGAATAGGAGCGTGGCTTCCTATCCTGCGGCTCATCTGTTCCTTCCGTGGATGGGACATTCCCCAGGGACGATGCTGGCCCGTCCTCCCGGTGCAAGCACCTGGTCTGGGCGCGGGCTTGGACTGGCTGTTGAATGTTTGGTGACATGCATTCAGTCCAGAGAGAGAAGGTAGAGACTCTTCGGTCTGGTTTGGTTCAAGTCAGTCTCCATGGAACTCTGTGTTGGAAAAAAAAAAAAAAATCTGATGCTAAGGATTTTTGTTCCTAAAACGTGTTTAAAGCCCTAAATGTTGAAACAAACCAGCAAGCAACAGCGGCAGCTAACCCTGGACGCGGTAACGCAGTTGTCCTCATGTACAACTGTCTGGACACAGTTGTGGGTCCTTCTGGGTGGAGAAGCCCAGGTCAGCTGTGAGCCACAGACCCCGTGGGGCAGCCGAGAAAAGAAGGGGTCCAGTCCCAGCAGTGCTGATCCCCCAGCGAGGATAGGGCTGGTGCAGGGCCAGGTGTGGCCGCCGGGCTGGGCAGCATGCTTTCCAGGCTCCCACCCTCCCGAGGACCTGAGCCCCCCACCCCGGCCCCTCTCCTCCACTTGCCCTTGACCCCCGAAGCAGTCTGAGCTCCTTTTATGGCTCCTGGGACACAGCCCACGGTGGGCCGTCAGTGGCCTGTGAGGCTGGGGCTGGTAACTGTATGTGTGTGGTCCCCCCAGAACGACTCCCCAGCTAAGTCTGCGACCCACCTTCGGGCTGATGGAACCAAATCCCAGAGTAGGCTGAGGGTCCTGGGGCCACGTGTCCAGCCCCTGGGTCCTCGGCAGCCCGGGTGAGCATGCAGAGAGGCCCCTTCCCCGACCCCTCCCAGGCACCCAGTCCAGCCCGGCTTCACCTCCCCCACCTCCCCCTGCCGGGGCCGAACTCCTGCGGGGCAGGATGGTCACTGGGAGAGAGGTGGGCCGAGGACGACCGCACGTGAGGGGGGATTCACCCATAAACATAGCACTCGTGTGTGGAGGAAGAACAGCTTCTTTGCACAAACAAGACTCCCAGCTCAGTTCCCAGAAGCTCCGTATCTCAGAGCGGCGCTGCTCCCGAAAAAGGAAGAAAAAATACGGCGAGGGAGAAGGAAAAGCGTTTCGGTGGCCGGACAGTTGCTCTGGGGCAGAGGGCAGAGGGCAGAGGGCAGAGGGCAGGGCTGGCGTGGAACGGCAGCTCGGGGTGCGTGCCTCCGCCGTCAGACTGGGCCAGGCCCTGCTGCAGGGACCTCAAACCCCTTCCATCACATCTGCTGACAGGCACCAGGCCGGGCACGCTGACCGTCACGCTGGCATCTGCCACTCTGGCGAAACAGGCGGTTTTGAAGCAGAAACAGACACACCCCCCCAACAAAAAACCTATTAAGCACACGCGTGCACGCGCGCACACACACACAGGCCCGTAGCCGTCCCAACACACGCCCACAGGGTAAAAGCCCACCTCCCTGACCTGTCGGCGGTGCCATGGCCTTTGTGAGCCCCAGACTTACCCTGTGCGTCCAGCTGGCCCCTCACCATCCCCCACGTGCCTGGCCCGTGAGGACAGTCACCACTGTGCAGGGACTCGAGTGTGCCCTGCTCTCTGCTCCAGGTCCCTGGCAGTGGCCCCCGGTGACTCAGCTGGGCCTGGCGGGTCAGGGCGAGGCCCTCCCCGCCGCGGGTACCAGCTCTAGAGAACACACGGGTGGGTCTGGGCTCCCTTCCCAGGTGTCTGTCCCTTCTAGGGTCTGATGGGGGGCAGGGGGCTCAGCAGGCCCGGGGCAGAGCCTCTGAGGGTCCTGGTCCTGACCTGTCGGCTCAGAGAACATCGCGACCAGGTGTGGCCACCTGCTCACGGCCGGGCCTGCGTGCACGCTCCCTCGGGGTCCTCGCTGGGGCTCAGCCGTCCTGCTCCTCAGCCAGTGGCTGGATACCTCCCAGGTCTTAGCTCTTCTGCTCGCCCCCCGTTCAGCATGTGGGGCCCAGCCTGGCCCAGCCCACGGCCCCCTCCTCCAGGCAGGCAGTGGGATTCTAGGAGAGCCTAATGGAGACACTGCTCCCACTGAGCTCAGGGGCACCGTCCCTTCGAAAGGGTGCCCTTCCAACTCCCAGCCCAGGGTCTCCTTTACTGCCGGGCAGCTGTGGGCACCGAGGGATGCAGGACACTGTGGGGGACAGACTGGGGACACCCACCGGGCCGTGGCCACACAGTTCATCTCCTGCTCTTGGTAGACCCACAGGGATACCCCATGACCCCCACTTTTCGGATGAGGCTCAGGAAGGTAAAATGACAGTGAGCCCCTGGCTGGGGCAGGCCCCGCAGCTGGGGTCTTGAGCCCCTCTTTCCAGAAGCCGAGTCCGTGCAGCAAAGACAATCCTGCGCTTCTGGACAACTCGGGGGATGGGGCCAATGCTGGGTCCCCCACACTGAGGAGGGTCTCGCCAGCCGCAGGCTGCCAGTGAGAGACCTTGCTGGGGGGGGCGGTGGGTTCTTGCCCTGCTTGGTCCCGGGGCCGGTCCCAGTGCAGGGCCTGCCAGGCCATACGTTCTCTGGGCCGACCGAAGCCCACACACGGGCCCGGTACACCCACTGTGCCCGCCCCGCTGCATGACAGGCTCACCAGCCCCGGGGCTGAGGCCTCCTCCGGCTGCGGCCTGTGTGGACGCTTGTGCGTCCCTCAGCCGAGCTCCCGGTCGCTCAGGCGGCCCCGGACTGTCCCTCAGGCCTCGCTCGGCTCCATGGGGGTTGTTGGGGGGCAGCGCTGTGGGTGTGTCCCCCCTCAGGAGCCTGTGAGAGCACCTCGTGTTTGTCACACTTGTTTTCTCCTGGGCCCCCAGTAAGACTGTATTTTACATCATGACCTAGTACGGAGAACACAGACGTAGTGACCCGAACTAGATCGTCAGGAGGCGATCCTCCCACGCATGCTGATGTTTTATCTTGTATTCTCTTGTCCTATTCTCTCTTTCATTGAAAAACTAAACTTTGGTTGGATGGAGCCCACTAAGTGGATTTCATGGCTTCCTGGTGAATTTTCTACATTGGCTTTTGGGAAGAGGCGACATCTTAAGCCCTTGGGACATGCCAGGGACGCCTCGTGTACCGGGAAAACCAAGGCCCCCAAACACTTCCAGATGCCCCCGGGTGCGGGGTATCGCCTCTGACTCCCTGAGCGGGAAGTCGGCAGCCCGTCCGCAGGCTCCTTGGGTGGGATGTTGGGTAAACCAAGGATGTTGCTGCATGTCCTCGCCAACAGTTGGTATGGTCAGTCCTTCGTTTAACAAGGAACTCAGGCAGGTGTCTATAGAAATATCCATCCCCAGGGAGGGAGTGATGAAGGCCACTGGAGACGGACAAGGAAGTCCTCATAGGATCTGAGTGGAGGGGTGGTGATTTCTACACGCAGGAATCGGGAGGCTTCATGACACAGGGCAGATCACTAACCGCCCTAAAGCCAAGGACGGCAGCGTCACTGGGAGGAGGGAGGAGGGTGGGCGGGCACAGAGGGGAGGACAGAGGTGTGCAAGTGACAGATGTCACCCCGTGTGTGTCTTCAGCTCTCGGCCTTTTCTTTTTTTTTTTTTTTAAAGATTTTATTTATTTATTCATGAGAGACAGAGAGAGAGAGAGAGAGGCAGAGGGAGAAGCAGGCTCCCCACGGAGCAGGGAACCCGATGCGGGACTCGATCCCAGGACCCTGGGATCATGACCTGAGCCGAAGGCAGACGCTTAACTATCTGAGCCACCCAGGCGCCCCTCTCGGCCTTTTCATCTTAGGAGTGTTCTTATGATTGTTCTGCATTCAGTCAGCTGATACGGTACTTACCGGTAATGGTAGTAGTTTGTGTTTGTGGGTCCCTCACTGCATATCGGGTGCCATTTGAACCCTCTCTCCACAAACACACGACCTGTGAAGTGGGTGGCGCCGTGTCCCCCAGTCTAACCAGCTGACCGCCAGCTTGCACGGTCACACAGCCCACGGGGGACGGTGGGCCCCCACCCCACACTGAGCGCCTGGCAGGTTTCGTTGGGTTGGGTTGGGCTGGGTTGGGGGTGGTGGCCCAATGAAATGCGGGCTTGTTTGTTTGTTTTCCTGCCTCTCCTGGCTTTTTGGATTGGCTGTACCTTTCATCAGGCGATTTCTATCCCTCGTGCCAATTCCTGATGAATTCGTGGACCAGAGCTGGGTCAAGGCAGAGCCCTGTTAGCCTACCTCTGCAGACCTCCCTCCAGGAGGTCCACCAGCAGCCCCCCAGTCGGGGTTCCCAGGCCAGACGTGCATTTGCCTCTGACTGCTTTCAGGGTGCCAGGCCCCGACCCCCGGGGACAGTCACTGGTGCCCTTTCTGCCCCATTAACACATTGTTTCACACCATTTCTGCACAGGCAGACTCCTCTGCTCTGCTCCTCATCTCTCTAGGCTCTGAAATACTTAGGGGTGAAACCTCTCTAGAATGAGAAAGGCCTTACTGAGCCCTGGGCCTGCTCAGGCCCAGCTATTTTTTGGGGGGACAGATGGGTGCCCCGGAAACGCCGGGCCCGTCTCCCCTTCGGCTCGCTGCCGTGTTGCCCGGCAACTGGCTGCTCCTTATCAGCTCCCAGACAAGCTCCAGCCAAATCCTGAAATGGCCCCACCTGTTTTTCAGTTTGTGGTTTAGATTTTTTAAAATTTTATTTTATTTTAGGAAGTGAAATGAACAACACTCATTCTGGAAGGGGAAGATAAGGCCCGGATCTGCCGGAGCGATGTCTGCTGGAAAGAATCTCTTTTAACTTGTGGGCAATTTTCCAGCATGGCTCGGGTGGTGCGACAGAGTCGCTGAGAGAATTGGACGGCGGGCTGTGGGCACAGGCCAGCTGGGCGCGGTGGCTGCGGTGGCATTTTGCCGGGATGTGACTTGGAGATCCGCTGAGCAAGGGGGCCTGGACCCCGTCGCCAGGCCAGCCGCCTGCCCCCTCCCACCCACCCACTGGGAGCATTGCAGGCCTTTGCTATCCAAGGGTTAAGTTTCCCAGACCTTCTGTTGTTTTTTAAAATACAGCTTGATCCTCCTTGACACTGGAGAGGCATTCCTTGCTTTATTGCCATCTGGAAACTGTTCTGTCTGGCTTCAGAGGTGGCCTCATTGCTACATTGAGTCTCCGGGAGAACACATTCCCAGGATGTGTTTTGGTAGCAAATGCTAGAAAATAATAGAAACCTAGTGCAAAATGGCTTAATTATAAAGGGAATTTATTTCAATAAAGAAATGGTATGGGTAGACTTCAGGTCGGGATTGATCCAGCAGCTTAGTAGTGTCTGCAAGGACTCAGTTTAGGATGGTGATTGGCCAGCTGGGCTGTGGGATTCCTTGTTTATTCCTACCCCTGAACCAATTATTATGACCAGGGAGATGAGAATACCCTGATTTGCTTAGACCAGTTAGGGTCCACCCAAACCATGGGGGCTACTACAGAATGGGGGTGGGACAGATTGGATTTTATGGAGCACACAGTGTCCACTAGATCCTTTTCTGATACACAAGTATGATGACTCTGGTGGATCTAACCTGAGCTGATCTGATTTGAGTTGTTCTCTGTCAGCCTGCAAGTCTGTGTTCTTAGAGGGGATGGCCCCATTCTGAGTCTCAGCATCCAGTGCTGTCCCTTCCCCATCTCATGCTCTTGCTTCTGTATACTCTACTCTCTGCCCCGCCTGTCTCCCTTCAAGTCCTCTGTTGCTCTGTGCTTGGTCCACCACAGGGCCTTTGCACAGGCTGTTCCCTCTGCCTGGGGTGCCAGAGACAGAGAAGCAGAGGGAAATCAGATGAAGAGATTAGCAGGGGGCAGCCCTAGGGCTTGCCATTCTTGATCTTGGGCTTGTAAGTTTGAGCCCCATGTTGGGTGGAGAGATGACTTAAAATCTTTAAAACAAACCCAAACCAAACAGATTGACAGGGGGTGGAGAGAGGAGGAAGAGAGGCCCCAGAGAAAGAGGTGAGAGGTGTGTTGGGAGGCTAGGTTGGTCTGCTGACCAGTCCGTGGGGCCTCCCCCGGCCCGACACATGGCTTCTGGTGACCATGGCCAAGATGCCCTGACATCGTGGCTGTCTTTCTGGGCCGGGATGGCCAGGAGGGCCGGGAGGCACTCGGTGCTGCCGTTAGAGGGGGATGAGAGGAGAGACCAGCCTCCCCTTTGGGGCCAGCTGAGCTTCAGGGACTTTCTGGGCACTGGGGCAGGGGCTGCCACCAGCTTTCTGGGTGCAAGACTGGGAACAGGCACTGGACCAGGCCTACAGGGCGGCTAGGTACCCAGAGCATGAGTGGTACCCAGGGCATGGGGAGCATCTGGGAAGGGCTGGTCTCCCCCTCGGCCATCAGGGTCCACCCAGGCATCACCAAGTTGTCAGAACCAGATGGGCCCAATCTGTTGAGTACAGATGGGGAGACTGAGGCCCTGGAGGAGGTGACCAACCCAAGACCCCGGGCCACCTTGGGGCAAAACCAGGGCTCTTTCTCTTCGTCCTTCCGGCCCAGTACCCCATCCAAAGGGACTAATAGAGATGGTGGCCCAACGTCCATCACCGGCTCCCACCACTGAGCGGCCATTTCAGAAGGCTTCCAGAAGGGTCGCTGCAGCTCCCCGTTTCTGTGTACTGAGGCCCAGTGCCAGGCCCTGGGGGCAGGATGTGCTGGGCATGCGGGGTCAGGCTTGTGTCATCCCATAGGGCATAGCCAGCAGGGACGGGAGAGGCCAGGAGGCCCCCAAGTCAGCAAACGCTTCCCGGTGCTGGCACTGGGCTCAGCCCAGGCACAGTGGGGACCCTGCAATCATAACAGTGCCACTGGGGCACCGTGGTGAGGCGGAGACACAGTCCCCAGGTAACAACAGGGCCCAGAGAGGTCCCAGCTGGTGGAATGTCCTGGAAGGCTTTGCTGAACAGAGATCGACAGAGCTGGAAAAACATTCTGGGAAGGGGGATGGGATGCTCTGAGCCCCCAGGCGGGAACAGCAGGCCTGTGTGGCCTGAGGGAGGGTCTGGGACTTTCCCTGTGGGGCACACACACATGTGGCTTTGGGGGCCACAGAAGAGCAAGAGCCTGGGGCTGGGGTGTGACAGCCATCCAGGTAAGGGGTGACAGGCACCCAGGTGAGGGGTAGCAGGCGTGCAGGTGAGGCGTGGCAGGTGCCCAGATGAGGGTTGGCAGGAGCCCAGGTGAGGGGTGACATGCACGCAGGTGAGGGGTGGCAGGCACCAGGTGAGGGGTGACACGCATGCAGGTGAGGGGTTGCAGCCGCCCGGGTGAGGGGTGGCTGGCCTGGGCCCAGGCATGGAGTGAGGTGAACGCGGGCCAGCAGTATGGAGGAGGTTGAAACCCAGGGGAGCTGGGGTGGGGGAAGGCACCCCCCTGCCTGCCTTCTGGTGGCCCCAGCGGGGTGGGAGGGGTCACGGTGCCCAACATGGGAACCCCTGAAGCCTGTACCCCAGGACAAGTCCTGCGCTGAGGACTGGGGGCTGGGCGCAGGGCCGGGCTCTGGGGAGTCTCAGGGGCGGTGGGGTGTGGAGGAGAGATGAGGCCAGGCAGGGTGGGGGCACAGCATTTTGTGGGAATAATGGAAAGCGGCCCCCGGAATCGGCCTGCCATTCCCAGTGGGCGCCACCCTTGTGGGTCCACTGGGCCCCATCTGCCCCGGGCCACCCCCACCCCATTCACTCCTTGTTGCGGGGGGGGGGGGGGGGGGGGGGAGGCGCGGCCAGGGTTGCTATGGTGATGTGATGCCAGCAGGTGTCAGCAGAGCCTGCAGAATCTGGAGAAGCAGGCGTGGCTGCGTGGGGGGCGCCCTTGGCCCCTCTCCTGGGGCTTCCTCCAGCCCTGCCAGGCCCCGGGGTGGGGGGCGCTCAGAGTGGCCACCTCTGCCAGGAGCCTTGGGCAGCTGCCTGCCATGGCCGTGGGGTGCGCAGCCAGGGACGCCAGGGCCCTGGGGTGGGGCCGTGGGGTGCCTGGGTGGAGTCCCGTCCCGCCCCCCGCCCCCCGCCCCCCGGAGGCCAGGGAGAACCCAGGCTCCGCCACCGTGGGCTCTGAGCTTCAGCCTCCCTCTGCAGCATTGTGCCCCAGAGAGCCGCCAGGGGCTGGCCTGGAGCGGGGGCCCATGAAGAGATCCTGCCCTTGCCGACCCCTCAAACCGGGAAGCGTGTCTGCGTCAGAACCCACTTTGTGCCGGGCACGCTCGGCACACACACCCCTTCTCACGCCCTGTGGACACGTCCGCACCTCACTTCAGGGGCCGTGACCCTGTGATCCCATTGTGCAGATGGGTCACTGAGACCCAGGCAGGCAGGAGCCTCGGGCAGCCCTGGCTTTGCTGCCCCCCCCGCCGCCCCCCCCAGCTTCGGGGGCGGGGGGCGGGCCCAGGTCTCCGCGGAGGGGCCTTTCGGGCCTTCCCTCAGCCAGGCCACAGGACCGAGGGTGCGGGCCTCGGAGCCGGGGCAGAGCAGGCGGGCTGGGCCTCTGGTGGGTGATGGAGGGAGCGATTCCACGCAGGAATGAGATGAATCCACATGCGCCCTCCTCCCCCTCCCCCTCCCAGGCACTCTGCCAGCGCCCGGGAAATGCTGAGGCCTGCTCTTTTTTAAACAAAGTCTCCGCTGCCTCCCTTAGCTTATTTTCTGCACAAACAAATTAAAGATGCTGCAAAGGGGCCGAGTTTGGGAGACGGGGGGCAGCTTCCACTGAGTCCCTGCACCCCTCCAGCATGGATGCCTCTGGCCTGGTGGTCTCTGTGGCCTCTGGGGCCTGTATGGGGCCCCATCTGGGGCAGGGAGGCCCCAGCCTGTGTAAATAAGCTTGTAGATCCCGAGCCTTGGATCTTGGAGGAGGATCTTGGTCTTGGAGGAGGATGGAGGACGTCCTCCCCTCCGGAGGGCTGATAGCCTGGGGGGGTCCCCGGCTACCAGCTGTTATCTGCCTGGAGCACCTCTCCCTCCCACCCTGCCTCCCAGCGCCCAGCACTCAACATGGGGGCAACAGGGGGGATAGCTGAGTGCTGGTCACTGCGTCCTGCCCTCCCTGGGCGACCTGCTTCCTCCCCTCCATGCTCCCCTGCCCTGGCTTCCTGATGTTAGAGCCGCCCGAGGGGCAGGAACCCACTTTCAGAGGCCCTTGGCCCCATGTTCATTAGAGAAAAATCAGGAAGGACAGAGAATGCCAGAAAAAAAAGAAAAAACCCTCAACAAAACACAGAACATCCTCCTCCCCCTTTACTCTCCACCCTGAGAGTCTGGGCATTCTCTTCCAGACGCTTTCCTTGGGTGAGAAAAATGAAATTCGGTTCAAAAGAGTGTTTATGGAAAACAGATCCTGTGCCCAGTGTGGGAGCAGCAGGAGATTAGCCCTCTGGAGCCGGGAGCCGCCGTGGGGCTGAGGCTGGGGTGGAGGCACCCCCGGGGGGCTGGCCAGGGCCCCCAGCGCCGAGTGGCCGAAAACAACCGGAATCTATTCCCTCACCCCTTGGAGGCCAGAAGTCTGCGATTCAGGTGTCAGCCGGGCGGTTCCTTCCGGAGGCTCGGACAGGGAATCCGCTCCAGGCCCCTTCCAGATTCTGGTGGCTCTAGCTCTCCTTGATCGTTGGCGTTCCCTGGCTCATGGAGGTCTCCCTCCGACCTCTGGCCCCACCTGCACACCCCCCTTGTGTGTGTGTGTGTGTGCGCTCTGGTTCTTTATAAGGACTCTCACTGAATCTAGGCCCACCCTAATCCAGGATGATCTTTAACCAGAGATCCTTACCTTAACTGTACCTGCAAAGACTATTTCCAAATAAGGTCATATCCTGAGGTTCCAGGCAAACATGTCTTTTGGGGGGACACCGCTTAACCCACTACACCCCTTGGTTGTGGTGGCAGGGTGACGCGGGCCGGGCCGAGAGGCTGCCTGGACACAAGACATTTAGCGATGAAAGTGGGACAGTGTCGGGCCAACTGGATGCTCTGTCACGCTCGCTGGCACTGAGTGGAGGTCTGGGATGGGGGATTTTGTACAGCTGGTGGCTGGTGGCCTGGCCACTCACCAGCCACGGTTGTGGGCGCCCCACACCCCACGTGATCGGACCGCTGATGGAGCCACGGGGGCTCGGAAGCCCCAGGGGCTCGGAAGCCCCAGGCCCGGAGCTGGCACCTGTCTCCCGTCCCTGTGGGCACAGCGGGGGAGCCTTGGGACTTTGGGAACTTCGCGCTCAGGGCTCAAAACGCTCCAATTAAAATGGGAAGCTGGCATCGCCTAAGGCTGGGAGTCGGCTTCTTCCTTGGCAAGTTGGTGGCTTTTAAATCCCCAGAAGGGATTAGGTCTCCAGGGACAACCTTGTTCCAGGAAGGTTCCAGGAAGGAACCTTTGGCGCCCTTTCTGGAGAGCTGGGTTCTTGCAGGAGCGCACACTGCCCCCATCCCCGCCCCCCGGGCCCAGGTCAGGGGCGTTCGGCGCGGTCCCACTGCTGTGCAGTCAGCCCTGGCGTCCTTCTCCAGAACTCTTTCATCTTCCCGAACCGAAACTCTGTCCCCATTACACATGCTTCCCACCGCCTCCCTCAGCCCCAGTCACCTCCGGCCTACTTACTGCTTACGACTCTTGAGTGTGACCTTAGATCCTTTTGACACCTGCGCTTTTCTCAGAGGCCTGCCCTCGGGTCACTGGGGCCCTGGTGGGTGTGGCAGATCCCTGGAAAGAATCCCCCACCTCGGGACAGCCCCGAGCTGTGACCTGTGACTGGCTCACCCTGGCTTGGCTTCCCCCCCTGCCCCCTCGCTGGTACCCCGGGGACCCTCCCTTAATGAGCCGGGTAAGGTCCCCAAACAGGGTAGTCACTCCTCTCAACCCCTCCGTGGCTGCCACGGCCCACCCAACCAACTCAAGCTCCTGAGCTCTGACCCCCAGAGCCCCCAGAGCACCAGGTGACAGGCCAGGGGGACTTGGGAGGCCGAAGAGCTCACTGGCCAGTGAGCCTGAGGGTGTCTGAGTGGATGCGAGGTCGGGGACTAGGGCTGCCCACCTGCCACAGCCCTGTGAGGGGAAGGACAAGAGGGTCCTGCCCACGGCTGTGCCCCCCGCCCCCAACCCCGGGGTCAGAATAGGAGCTTGACACATATTTGCTGAGTGTGGGACTGACCCCAAAATTTTCCTTGCTCCCAGGTGGTCCCCCTTCCTGTCTCCACTTACAGGGAGGGACACTGAGGCCCAGAGCCGACCTGCTACAGCGAATCCATGCATCCGCGCAAGGCCTGCGCAGCCTGGGCCCCAGGGTGGAGCCCGGAGTGGAATTTCAGGAACGAGAGAGGGCAGCTGAGAGGCATTTGTAAAGGGAGGAGGAGGGGAAGGAGGAGGGGGAGGAGGAGGGGGAGGAGAAGGAGGATGAGGGGGAGGGCGAGGAGGGGGACCCTGGTGCCCCTCAAGGCAGCTCAGGCCCCTCTACCTGCCCTGGCTGAGTCATCAGCCCCTCGGAGCCCCCCTTTATTTCAGCGAGGCACCCCCTCCTGCCCTGTCCGCTCCTGTGGGGGCAGACCTGTCTCCCAGGTTGAGAATTGCCTTTGAATCCCCTGGTTTCAGATCCTGGAGCCTGTGTTTTAAAAGCTAAGGGATTTGGGATCTTTATTTTTTTTTTATTTTTTATTTTAAAGATTTTATTTATTTATTCATGAGAGACAGAGAAAGAGAGAGAGAGAGAGAGAGAGAGGAAGAGGGAGAAGCAGGCTCCCAAGGAGCAGGAAGCCCGATGCGGGACTCGATCCCAGGACCCTGGGATCATGACCTGAGCCGAAGGCAGACGCTTAACCATCTGAGCCACCCAGGCGCCCGAATTGGGATCTTTAATGAGCACATTCAGGTCTCGGTGGAGATGGGGAGACCACACTGACCTGGGGCTGGCTGGGCCCAGCAAGATCCTTCCTCCCTGCCAGCCTCGGTCCCCCATCCTGGAACTGGCCGGCTGCAGGGCCTGGGGATGGGGCAAGAGGGGCAGGTATTTGATGAACTTCATGGGGGCCTCAGCCTGCTGGAGCGTGCATGCAGGAGGTGCTCAATGTGTGTGTGTTTCCTTCCCAGTTCATGCCACCGTCTTAAATGCTCACTGCCCGCCTTTCCCCAGAAGCTCTCAGAGAGGAGCCTGGGCAGGCGGGAGGGAAGGAGGAACCAGCCAGCTCAGTCGTCAAAAAGCTTGCAGCATTGATGGCGGGGCGAGCTGTTACAGCCAGCCTCAGCTGACCCCTGGGGGCCACCTGGGGGGCAGAGAGGGAGGGAAGGGCAGACAGTCGCTCTCCCTGCTCCCCTGCATCACCCCATGTCAGCAACACTTCCTGCGCACCCACCATGGGACGTTGCTTCCAAGAGGTGGGTATCTTCAGCCCGCGTTACAGATGAGAAAGTCGAGTCCCCGGGGGAGCCGTGGCGGGGCTGGGCCCGATGCCCAGCGCTCCTCCCGCAGCCCGGGCCGGCCTTGGCGGGGACGGCTTGCGGAGCGTGGCCGTTCCTCGGGGAAGCAGGTTGGCACGCGTGTGCGCGTGTGCGTGGGTCTCTGCCGTCTGCACCATGTTGAAATGCCAATGTCAAGGCCGGCTGAGAGGAGCCAGGCGGGCAGGGCTGCACAGCAGACGGAATAAGGGCGTGGTGGCTGTGTTGTCACCGGGGCCCCTGGCCAGCCTGTCTCGGCCCCTCCGCCCTGTGTCTGGGACGCTGTGGGCAGGGCGGGTATTTGGAGTGGCCCCGGGCCTCGGGGAACAGGAGCGGGCCCAGAGCCACGCGGCCCCTGGCTCCCGGCGAGGCCCTGCCGGGGGCTCTCTCTCCCAGGAGCGGCAGCCACGGCAGCCACGGGAGACCCTCCGGAGGGCGGTGGGCGCTGTGGCTGCCTTCGCGTCCGCGTGGGGGCAGGGCCGCCAGGGGGCGCGTGCAAGGTGTTCTGTCGGGCCCGTCCGGGCAGCCCTGCACCCCACTTTGAGCGTTATCCACACGGGGCCCAGTGGCGGTTCCAGTTACCAGTGCTGTGTAATAACTTGGTGCAACCCGCAGCCACTTAGTACCAGCTTTTTTTTAGCTCAGGATTTTGCCGGTCAGGACATCAGGAAGATGCTCAGCACGGTTCCCGCCTGCCGTCTGTCACGTGGTCACAGTCAGATGACCCCGGGCTCTGCCGTCATCGGAGTGTGGCAGGCCCGGGTCCAGGGAGGCTGGGAGCCAGGGCTGGTGACACGGTGACGGTGGCACTGGCTGGGGTGGGGAGCTCAGCCAGGGCTGCCTGGCCGGGGTGCCTCCTGGTGCCTTCCTTGTGGCGTGGCGGCCCCAGGCTACTGGGACCCCTGACTTGGTGGCCTGCCCCCGAGCACACGGAGAACCGGGTGGAAATTACACTGGACGATGACCTTTCCTGCCCCAGCCGACATCCTATGCCACACTTCTGCCCTGTTCTTCTGGTCCAAGGCGTCACGGGCCTGCCCTGGTCCAGACCGCGGGGACTCAGGGTGCCCCTCTTGCTGGGATGTGTAAAGAAGGTGCGGCCAGAAAGAAGGTCCGCTCCACGTGTTGATGGCCATGGGCGCTGGCCATCGGTTCTTCGCGCCCCTGGGGCCCTGGGGGGTACCCTGGGTGCCTGGGTTCCTGGGGCTGCCCTAACACCACAAAGTTAGTGGCTGAGAGATGTATTTTCCCACAATTCCAGAAGCCTGAAGTCCTAGGTTACATGATCCCTCTGCAGGCCCGAGGGGAGAACCCATCCCATGCCTCCCTCCCAGCATCCGGTGGTGGTTGGCGGGTACCTGAACCCCCAGCCCGTGTCTGTCTCTGTGGTCACATGGCCCCCTTCTTCAGGGTGGGTGTCTGTATCCAAAGCTCCCAGTTCTTTTAAGAGTAGTAGTCACCAGATTAGGGCCCATTCTAAAAATCCAGTGTATAAATAAAATAAAATAAATAAAATAAATAAAATAAAAATAAATAAAGATAGGGGCGTCTGGGTGGCTCAGTTGGTTAAGTGTCTGCCTTCGGCTCAGGTCATGATCTCAGGGTCCTGGGATCGAGCCCCGCATCGGGCTGCCTGCTCAGTGGGGAGTCTTCTCCCTCTCGCTCTGCTTCTCCCCCTGCATGTGCTCTCTCCCTCTCTAACAATAAACTAAATCTTACAAAAAAATAAAAATCCGGTGTGACTGCATCTTAACTACATTTTTAATTATAATCATCTTTTTTATTTTTTAAAGATTTTTATTTATTTATTTGACAGAGTGAGACACAGTGAGAGAGGCTGTAGGCTCTCGAGAGCCCCACCTCAGCAGCATCTGACGAGTCTCCCTGCCAACTCGCTTCCCCCAAGATCCTCGGTTTCGGGGCTCTTCAGTCTGGGCCAAGTGGGATACGTCTGCGGAGCAGGTAGGCTAGTGATCAGGCTCGGCTCGGCCAAGCCTCTGGACCTCTGCTCAGGCTGCTTCCTCCACCTGGAGGGGGTGTGATGGGCTGAGCTGTGTCCCTCAAGACGCGTGTTGGAGTCCTAACCCCCGTACCTCAGAATACAGAGCTGCATGGAGGGGTGGCGCCTAGGACCGCTGGGGCCTTCGGAGGGCTAATTAAGGTAAAGTGAGGTCATTAGGATGGACCCTATTTCAGTCTGACTGGTGTCTTTGTAAGAAGAGATCAGAACACAGACACACGCAGAGGGAAGGCCATGTGGGGACGCTGGGACAAGACACCTGTCTACACACCACGGAGAGAGGCCTCAGGAGGCACCAACCCTGCCAACACCTGGATCTGGGACTGGCGAGGAGGCTGGTGAACATGATTCAGGAGTATTTACGCCACAGAGACCGGCTTCCCTCCCAACCGCCGCTGAGAGCCCGCTGAACATTAGGAGCCGACCACCGCAGGGAGGCCCTCAGGGCAAGTCTGGGCAATGGGTACCTGGGGGGGGGGTTCTGGCCCCCACGGGAGGCGTCTGTGACGGGGCCTAAGAAATTCTTTTCACCTGAACCCCATGTTTTACTTAAACCGCCCCAGTACCGTTGGCTCAAAAACAACGACAGTCATTTATTTTGTTGGTGAATCTGCCGTGGGAGCGGATCTCGGCAGGCAGAGCTCCACGCGGCACCCCCGGGGCGGGTTCCAAGGTGGCGCCCGACCCACACGTGCATGCAGGCTGGCGACGGGGGTCCCCCTCCGTGCGTCCTTCTCCACGGGACTGCTTGGGCCTCCTTGCATCATGGTGGCTGGATTCAAGGAGTGTCACCCCAAGACACAGGAAACAGGAGATGCCGGTTGGGGGAGGCCGAATCAGACACAGCACCCTTGGTTCGGTCACATTCTGTCGAGAGGCCAGCTTCACGGGGTGTTGGAAACCCCACCTTTCAGTAGGAGGGGCGTCAAAGGCTCCTGGGGCCATGTTCTCACATCAGCACCCCCCGAGGAGTGGAGGCTGACCCTTCTGCGTTCATTTCTCGTTTCCTTCGGCATCTCTGCCCCCCTCTTTAGGCCCCACGGAGGGCCCCCTGCGTGTGACACACAGCCGGGCATGGGTGATGACACATGTGGAAGGCCACATGGACAGTCTCCTGTGCTAAATAAATACTCCGACAGCACCCATTTTTCACCTGGGAAGACAGAGCCCGATCAGGCTCATGGAAGGGAAAGGGACAGAGGTGGGATTTTTTCCCTGGTCACCTCCCTTATATCCCTTCCCCGTCCTCTATCCCTAGTGACTTCGGGGACCATGACCCACCCAGGCCCCTGCTGCCTCCAGCCAGACTTGACTTCTAGAACATTCCGAGCCTCCATTGCTTGATGCTTGGGGGCAGCCTCCGATTGACGGTGAATTGAACTGACACGTAATTTGTACCTTGTGTACAAAAATGCAGTCATTGCCAGAAGAGAACCGAATCCCAGCCATGAATAATTCCTGGGCTTTCAACAAAAACACCAATAAAATGCAAGTTTGAATAAATAGTGCTCAACCCACCCAGGCGTGAAGGGGAAAAGAGATACCTAGAATCATCTAAGCTGGGCTCCTGTGGGCGGAGGTGCTGGGGCCCTGCTCCTTGTGGAGGCTGGATGGGCCTTGGCTCAGGGGTGGGAGGTCAGCAGGGTGGCACAGGGCCACCGCCACTTGCATTGACCTGGGGTGGCCAGTCACCTGGGGGGGGGCATGCCTGGCTCTCCCCCTCCCCCAGGCCCAGCATGCTACCAGGGAGCCAGGCAGACCCTGCTGGGAGGTCTCTAGGCCTCAGCACGGGCTATTCCTCTAGCCTGGAATGTCTGTCTCTGCCTTCTCTGCCTAGCAAACTTCTATTCATCCTTCAAAACCCTACCAGGATCATGTCATTTCATTTGTTCCTTGGGTGGACATCTACTGAAATCTACTGGATTGAACGTGGGGGAGAGCATGATAAAGCAGAGGGCCTCTGGTGTGGGCTGTAAGGGGACACGGTGAGAAAACAGCCATCTATGAACCAGGACAGAGGTTCTCACCAAACAGAGTTGGCCGGTGCCTTGATCGTGGACCTCCAGCCTCCAGAAATGTGAGCGATACATGCCTGTTGGTTAAGACCCCCAGGCTCTGGATATTTGTTACAGCAGCCCAAACAGGCCGAATTCTGTCCCCCGAAATGCGTATGTTGAAGTTCTAGCCCCTAATACCCCACAATGCATCTGCATTTGGAGACGGGGCCTTGAAGGAGGTAATTAGGTTAAAAGGGGGTCACTAGGGTGGGCCCTCATCCAACAGGACTGGTGTCCTTACGAGAAGAGGAGGTTGGGACACAGACACAGACACGCACAGGGGGACCACCACGGGAGGACACGGAGAGAAGACAGTGTCTAAACGCCACGGAGAGAGGCCACAGGAGAAGCCGGCTCTGTGCTCGCCTTGATCTCGAACTGTTCCCGGGGCCCGAGCACGCTGACCTGGGCTCCCTGGCTTGAGGCTGACCTACCCGTGGGAGGCAGTAGCCGGGTCAGGAGGATCATCGGGGTTCAAGACCTTCTCATCACCATCCCACCATGTGACCTGGAGAGGCAACCACGCCGTCCCCTCCAGACCCCACACGCGGACAGGTCAGTGCAGGCCGTGCGGGCGGAGCTCTGGTCCAGGCGCTCCCGGGTCTGGGCCCCGGCTCTGCAGCCCTTCCTGGGTCCCCACTGGCCTCTCTGGGGTGGAGACCATGTAGCTGGGGCAGGGTTTGCAGGAATTGGCTGCCAGAGGGGCCCCCCCAGAGCTGATCCCTACAGCGAGGATGGGAGGGCGGGTGCTTTATTCGGGGGTGACCCTCAGAAAGCAGGGGTGGGGGGAGTGACAGCGAAGGAAAGGCAGCCAGAACACCGAGCGTCACAGGTCAGCTCCCACGTGGGTCAGCGGGGCCCTTGCAGGGTGTGGGACGAGCGGGAGGAGGACGGCTCCACTCGACGCAGCCACTGGCCGAGGGGTGCCTGGGCCCCGGGGCCTCGCTAGCCGAAGCCCCCGAGTCACGGCGGCTTTGGGCTGGGGTCCCTCCAGTTACGGTCTGTGCCAGGGCGTGTGTGCTGAGGGGAGGTGGGCGCTGCCAGACCTGCCCCTCGCACACGAGGCCTGTCTGCCCCTCCACCTCATGGAGGGCTGGAGGACCCCGTGCCTTCTGAGGGAGGGGCTTCGGTTGTGTCCTGGTGGCGGGAGGGGGCGGAGGGGCGAGGGGCAATCCAGGTTGGGGTGGCGGATTGAATTGTGTGCCCCAGAAAGACACGTTAAAGTGCTGACCTCTGGAAGCCCACAATGTGGCCTTATTTGGAAATAGGGCCACTGCAGATGTAATCGGTGAAGATGAGGTCCCACTGGGGTACGGCAGGCCTTTAATCAAATATGACTGGTGTCCTTATAAGAAGGGGAGAAGAGGCACAGAGACTGACCCACACAGAGTGGAGGACGCCACGTGAAGACAGACCCAGAGGGGAGGCCGCCGTGTGACAGGGGAGGCAGAGGTTGGAGGGGCTCAGACTCAAGCCCAGGAGGGCCGAGGAGCGTGGTCATTCCGGCACCCACCAAGGGGGGCAGCCTTGGGGGGGGCAAACAGAACTGGGTTCCAGGCCCCACTCGCCACCCCGGGGGTGACCTGGGCCGTCACAGTCCCCGAGCCTCACTCACGCAGCTGTGGGGAGGCTCCTTTCTCTCTCCTGTTTGCACACACGTCCAGGAGTCAGTGCTGGGGGGGCGGGTTGGGACCTCACCAGGGCCTCAGCATGCGGGAGGAGTTTATAGCTTGGTGGCCTTGGGCAATCCAGCTTCACACCTGCTGGCTCAGCGCTCCACGTGAGCATCTTAACACACAAGGGTGACCTGGCGTCTCCTCTTCTGACCTGGCCTTGTAAGCCTTGCCGTGTCACTTCCAAGCATCTTGTTATAGACTCCACCTTGAATGGGAGGAATGTCAAGGTCACTCTGCAGCAGGGAGATACCGTGTGGCCATCGTCAGAGGTTACAGTGGGTCACGACAGCTGCTCGGGAAGGCCGGGTCCCGTGCGCCATAGCGTGGCATGTTCTCTTCTGGAACTGGGATTGTGACCTGGTGTGCAGGTGACGCAGGCAGGGAGAGACAGGTCAACAGGCACAATGAGGCTGAGACAGGGAGGTGACTTTGCAAATGTCATGGGTCAAGCAGGTGGCAGAGCCAGAACTTGAACCCAGGAGGGCGGGGGTGAGGAGGAGAGAGAGGGGAAGGAGAAAGAGCACGAGGTTGGTGGCCATTGCAAGCCCTGCCGTGACGTTCTGCCTCCTGAGCAAGGCTGCATGATGGAAATCTGTCCATTCGTCATCCTTCAGGTCTGATTCGATCTTGCCCTCAGAGAAGCGCTTGATGGGTAGAGAGCTCAGTGGTCTCCCCCCTTTTACTACCAACTCTCCCCGTGTCCCTTTGGGGAGGTACCTCTTTCTTGCTGCAGATCTGAGGTGGGCCATATCCCACGGCACTGATGTCCCAAGGAGAGAGTAAGGCCAGTGGAAAGGGAGGGAGAATGGAAGGGTTAGGGGAGAGATAAGGAGGGAGGGAGGGAGAGATAAGGAGGGAGGGAGGGAGAGCTTGGTCCACCCATCCCCACGGGTGTTCCATTTCCGGGATTTTAAGCTGTGGGCCCCAGTATTCCTTTTATTTAAGGAGGTTGGGTACCAACTCCTTCCAATATCTCTTTTCTCCTGTGGACGGAGGGCCTGCCTGGTCTGGCCCCTGCCCTGCTCCTGGGCCCTCCGCTGCTCCTTGTCCACGCTCACCACACTCTTTGTTGGCCAGAGTGTCCCGGGAACTCCCTGGACTGCAAGCTCTCTGAGGACGGGACTCTGGGCCACTCTGTACCACTTTATCAGGGCTTGACCTGGTGAGTATTTGTTAAACAAACAGGAGTGGGTAAATGCAAGGGCGTGAGTGTGTGGCCTCAGGAAAACATTGACCTTTAGCAGTGTCCTGACGACCTGGGGTGGTCTGAGCAGAACCTCCATGAGGTTCGCAAACCGGGGACCAGCAGGTGGCCCACTCAAGTGGTCCATTTTGGTCAGCACAGTGTTAAACATAGTGCCAAGGACAGAAAACAAAACAACAATTAAAAACATTAAAAACGGGGCGCCTGGGTGGCTCAGTTGGTTAAGCGACTGCCTTCGGCTCAGGTCATGATCCTGGAGTCCCGGGATCGAGTCCCGCATCGGGCTCCCTGCTCGGCGGGGAGTCTGCTTCTGCCTCTGACCCTCCCCCCTCTCATGTGCTCTCTGTCTCTCATTCTCTCTGTCTCAAATAAATAAATAAAATCTTTAAAAAAAAAAACATTAAAAACGGACAAACTTGCGCAGACTTTTCTCTAACGAAGATCTACAAATAGCTAATGAGCACACAAAAAGACGCTCAACACAAATCAAGACCACGATGAGATACCACCCCACGCCCATTAGGATGGCTACGAGAACCCCCCCTCACACACACGTATCAAATGGCAAGCGTTGGCGAGGATGTGGAGAAATTGGAACCCTTGTGCCCAGAAGACAGCATGGCGACGCCTCCAAAAATTAAACATAACAATGCCGTAGGATGGGGCAATTCCAGTTCTGGGTATAGGCCCCAAAGAATTGGGAGCAGAGACTCGAAGGGTTATCTGTCCCTAACAGTGTTATTCCTAGGAGCCACAAGGTGGGGGCAACCCAAGCGTCCATCAACAGATGAACAGATAAACAAAATGTCGTCCAGCCATACGGTGGGACATTATTCAGCCTCAAAAAGGAAGGACGCTCTGGCGCCTGCTCCAACCTGGGTGAAACCTTGAAGACGTTATACGAAGTGAAATAAGCCAGACACAAAAGGGACAGAAACTGTACGATTCCACTTATGTGCGGTCTTCAGAGGAGTCCCATTCACAGGGACACGAAGCAGAAGGGTGGGTGTCGGGGGGCTGGGGGAGGGGGTGGGAGCGGCTTTGTGGGGCCAGAGTTTCAGTTTGAGATGATGGGAAAGTTCTGGAGATGGATGGTGGGGCTGGCTGCACAGAAATGGGAATGCACTTAACGCCACCAAACCCTGCACTTATAAGTGGTTAAGATGGCGACTTTTATGTTATGTATATTTTACCACAACTTTTAAGAGAGTGCCATGGTTAGGGGCACCTGGCTGGCTCATTCGGGAGAGCATGAGACACTTGATCTCGGGGTTGTGAGTTCAAGCCCCACGTTAGGTGTAGAGATTACTTAAAAATCTTTTTTTTTTTTTTAAAGATTTTATTTATTTATTTGACAGAGACAGAGATAGTGAGAGCAGGAGCACAAGCAAGTGGGAGTGGGAGAGGGAGAAACAGGCCTCCCACCGAGCAGGGATCCCGATGCGGGACTCGATCCCAGGACCCTGGGATCATGACCTGAGCCGAAGGCAGACGCCTAACGACTGAGCCACCCAGGCGTCCTGAGATTACTTAAAAATCTTAAAAAAAAAAAAAAAAGTTAACAGATCGGGAGAGGTCACATTCTAGCTGCGGTGGACATTGCCTATGCTCGCCCATCTTAGGTTTTCCGGTCCTTCCTGAGCACAGGATGGGGGAGACCCAGCTTCTAGCACCGTTTCATTGGGTGTGGTCACATGGATGGTGAGCACCAGTGATCTTATTACCCCCCGTGGGATAATCTTCCCTTCCCTGTGATGGTGTCACATCGAGGTCGACAACTCGTGGAACCTAAGTGGCTTGGGTGCCGTGGAGTGTCGCCCGGGCCCAGCGCAGACGATGTGTCAGGGAGAATACATTTTTAGGTGTTGTGCTAAGCCTTTGAGATGTTGGGGATTTTTGTCACTGCAGGATAACAACAGAAATTTACTGTCTCAATTCTGCAGTGCAAAAGCCCAAGAGCAAGGTGTGGGCAGGGTGGGTTCCTTCAGGGGCTGTGGGGGAGTCTGGTCCATGCCTCTCCCTCTGTCTCCTACATGGCTGTCTCCGTCTCGGTCTTTTAAGGCTTCCCCCTGTATCTGTCTGTGCCCCCCTTTTATAAGGGCCCTGGTCATATTGGATTAGGGGCCCATCCTACTCCAGGATGACCTCACCTTAACCAATGACATCCGCAAGGAGGCTGTTTCCAAATGAGGTCACATTTTGAGGTACTGGGGCTAGGACTTGAATCTATGAATTTTGGGGGTATTCAACCCACAACAGGCGGCCTTCCAGAGGAGGGTTGGATGGAGCAGGGCTGGAAAGGGGAGCGTGAGGGAGAACCCAGACACTTCCAGCAGGAGGAACTGAGTGAGCAGGCCTTTCTGGCAGGGGCAGCTCTAGAAGGTTCTTAAGAGACTCCCTGCGGCCATAGAAGGTGTGGGAGTGCATTTGTGCATGTGCGGGGGGGGGGGGGGGGGCTCCCTCCTGTTCATCTCCAGGGTGGAGACAGGCTAAGACATGCAGGGAAAGTGGAGGGATGCGGGGAGGGGAGTGGGCTGTCAGGTTTGATCTTCAGGGTTTGTTTTTGACTTTCTGCTGACTCTAGAAATGGATCCACATGGGGGTGGGGGCGAGAGAAAGGCAGAGAGAAGAGGGAAGCTTTCAAAGCTGTAGCCATGGGAAATGTTTTTATTTTCTGCTTGAAAGAAAATGCCAAAGAAGAATTAAAAAAAAAAAAGGGAGGGAGGGAGGGACGGAGGGAGGGAGGGAGGGACGGAGGGAGGGAGGGACGGACGGAGGGAGGGAGGGAGGTGAAGAGAGAGACACACATTGTGTGTGTGTGCACGCGCACGTGTGTGAGAGACAGAGACAGAGGTCCTGGGAGCCTGTGGGTGTGGGAGGACCCCAGGACACCTGGGACGAGGCTGGGTGTTGCTGTCCCCTCTCTCTCGATGCCACCGTGGGCCCTGGAGCACCAGTGACGAGCACGGGAGGTGGAGGGCTGGGCAGAAACGGGTTGGGCTTGCTTGTTGCCACCCAGGCTGGGTGACCTTAGGAAGACCACCCCATTTCTCTGGGTTGCAGGGACGCCTGTGGTGAGTGTACCCATGACACACAGATGCACGGGACAGAACGTGTGTGCAAGCAACAGCAAGAACACCCACAAGGGCACCAGAGACCGGGGCGGTGTGTGTGCGTGTCAGAAACCAGAAGACCCCAGGGAGATGGGAAATGTCATTGTCCAGGTGTGTCCTGAGCCAGAATCTACAGCAGGTGTGCGGGACCCGGGGTCTGCTCCCCTGAACTCCTGCCTGCAGCCCCCTCCAGCCCTGGAGTGCAGAATGTGGGCCCTGCTCCCAAGGAAGGCCTCCCCTCACCCGCCCATACCCCAGGCCCAAAGGACTCCCACTGACCTCTGACCTCTGTCGCCTCCCCCTAGGCGGGGGCAGGACAGAGGCAGCAGGGAGTAGAGAGGATGAGGAAGGGCAGTAAATGGGGTGGCAGGGGGGGTTAGTATAGTTCTTTAAGCTGGTCTTGGTCAGGCTGGGGGCTCCCAGGGATGCTGGGGCTCCACGTTTGTACCCCCTTGCCTGGCTTCGTTGAGGGTGTTTGCTGCCACTTCTGAGCTGTGTGAGCTTGTCACTTCCCCTGGGGTTTCTTGTCCATCGAACGGGCACCATGGTACCCAAGTCAGAGGGCTGTTAAAGCTGGTACGAAGCAGGGACCAGTTTGCATCAAAAGAAATTTCCAGCCTGGAAAAGAAGAAACTGGGAGTTGTCTGCCATGAATGGGAGGGACCAGCTTGGGTCTGCAGAGGCAGAGTGGGTCAGGGTAGTGGGAGGGGACAGAGGTACGTTGCGGGGGAGGGGGGGCAGGGCTGTGATGGAATTTGCTCCAGAAATCTCAGCACACACAGGCTTGCCAGGGGGTGCTCAGAGGTCCAAACAAAGCTGGGAACAGGTGGCCAGAGAGGTGAACCCCTAAAGACCAGGCAGGAGGTGGCCTCCTCCTAGAGCCCCGACTCCCCACCTAGGTGCAGCCCCCTCCTCCCCCAACACACGTGCTGCCAAGCCCTCCATTAGTCACCCTGGCACTGACATACATAAATCCCATTAGTCACACCCGCACAAACTCGCCTGCAGGGCACACCCAAGCACACCCAGACAAAGAAGGAGGCCCCCAAAGAGGCCGTGTTCATCCTTGAACAGTGTGGGCTCCCCAGGCACTTAACGCACATGCGGCCAGCCTCCCCCAGAGCAGCCAGCCCCCACAATAAACCCTACCAGCCAGGGACTCCCAGTCCCCCCAGTAACCAGCCCCCCCAATTCCAAAACTTCCCCACACCCTCTGGGCACACAAGTGCCACAACACCCGCCCACGAATGCCCTTGGCCATCCCCTCTCCTGCTTCTCCCTGGGGGGGCACCGGCACCGTGGCACCGCGGCCCCCCTCACCCCGGCCTCGGAAGGGGTCCAAGCAGGAAAACCATTCCCCAAGGTCGGTAGAGCTCTTCAGCAGGAGGCCCCGGGAGCTGATTTATTGGCGGTTTATTTGGAGAAACGCTATCGCTCTCGGATTCCGGAGAGGGAAAAAAAAAAAAACAAAAAACAACACTTGCTCATGGTGGACTTTAACCTTGGATTGAAACCGCAGCGCTTTGTTTTCGGAGACGCTTCCTGGGGCGCTGCGGCGGGGCTGGGGCAGGGGGGAGGCACGGCCGGAAAGCGGCGCCGCGGCCTCTCTGCTCCCAGGCGGCGGGGGCGAGCGCTCCATTTCCTCCGGGCCCTGCCGGAGCCCTTGCAGTCCCTCCAAACATGCTTCGAGAAATTCTAGGAAGGAGCCCAAGCTCCCATAGTAAGACCGTCTCCGGCGAGGTTTACCAAACCTTCTAACCCCCGGCCTCTACCACGGCCCTTACAACTGTATGACCGGCACAGCGAGGGGGAGGCTCCTCGGAGGGGGTGAATGCCTCCCCCTTCCGCGGCTGTCCCCACCGAAGTCCCCTGCAAAGAGCAAAGACCGTTCGGAGGTGCTTGTCCCCGATCGCGCGCAGGCCTGCTCAGCTGCTGCGAGGTACCCACGTGAAGGCCCGTTTCCCGCCCCTCTGGCAGAGAGACACACAAGGCTGGTGACATTAAGCGTTATTATTGCAAATGCACCCTCTCTGGGTCTGTCCCCCAGATGCTCCGTGACTGTTCAGGTGGAAAGACCACCGCCCCTACCAGGCTGCCACTATCGACCCGCCGATTCCTGCTTTCCCGATGGTTCGGCTATTTGCGCCAAAGCCGGTGGCCGATGGGGGTGCTGACATGGGGCTGGGAGGCGAAAAGTCCCGGGTATCCCTGGCATAGAGGGAGAGATGGGCTGGCGCGGGGTGGGGAGCTAGATGAGCCCCCGCCTCCCAGTGCCGCTCCCACAGAAACCCTGCATGGTCCTCATCAGGCAAAAAAGAAAAAAAAAAAAAAAGAAATAAAGGAAAAAAAGCCCACCTCCCCATATCGAGCCCCCACAGAGGACTCAGGGGCAGAACCACGGCGCCGGATTAAAGCAGGGTCTGCAGAGAAGGGTGGCTGGCTGCCCTCCGAAAAGACACTCTGACCTAACCCTGGTATCATCCCTTAATGGCATGGAATTGGGCTCAGGCAGGTGGCCCTGCGCCCATTCCAGCCTCCCCGAGCCTTCCTAGAAGTAAGTGCCCGGCCGGGTGGCCCTACCCCAGGCCGGGATCCGGTGAGGCCCAGGCCGCCTGAGGTCCGGGCGACCGTGGGGATGGAAGGTGATGGCACTGAATGGGCGAATCCGTTCCTCTCTTTGGTGAACAGGGAAGCTCCTGGCTTGACTCCCCGGGCAGTCTCAGGGACCCCAGGCTGTGACTGGGAGAGCGGGGCGCTCGGTGAAGCCCCGGACGCGGGGCCGGCCGGGAGCACCCGCGTGTGAGCGGCGGGAAGGAGGTCCCGCATGGAGATTTATGGCCGCATCCGGCCCCCGGTGCACCGAGCACGTCTCCGGCCTCTCCGAGCCAAACAGTGGCATGGAAGACCCGAGCCGGGGCCGGGGAAAGGGGCCAGGGCCGGAGGCGGAGCCGAGACACGCCGGGATCCGCTGGGGCCGAGCCCCGGCTCTGCCCACCGAGCGAGCGCTCTTGTCCCTGCGGCGTTCGGGCGTTGGCGCTGCGTCCTCGGTCTTTCTGCAGGGCTGGGACCCCTCTTGGCCGGGCTGGCCGAACTTCGGCTCGGCGCCGAATCGTGGCTGGGCCAGCCGCAGAAAAGGGATGGCGAGGATGGATGTCCCGCGCGCAGCCTCTCCGGGTTTTCGCGGCGCCCGCGCCGGGAGCTCCCTGGTTGCCAGACCTGGGACCTGGAAAGTGGCCCTTGTAAGCCCCAGATCCGGCCAGGGCTTCCCGAGCGAGCGGGCAGCAGAGGCCGGCTTCACCGAGAGGCTGGCACAGCGCGGGGACTTGGGTCCCCACCGGGAAAGGCGGTTTGGGGCGCCGGGTGGAGGTGGCTCAGGTGTCCTCGCCTACGGAAGGCGGCCAGTTTTCTCTGGGGGAAGGAGAAGGGGAGAATGTGTCCGCGTGGCCAGCAACACCAGGGCTCCAGAAAGCGCCGGGTTCTGCCCCGAAGAGGGCAGCGTTGGCCGAGGAGCAGGCCGGGGAGCACCGGGCGCAAAGTCGGCCTGTTCTTCGGTTTGAAACAAAGGGGAATGATTTTGTCAGTCGGGTCGCGTGCACGGAGCCGGAGGCCTAGAACACACCAAAGGCCTCGGCTCGGCAGCCCCGGCTGGCCGCGGACGACAGCGCGGGCCTGGGCGGGTTCACCGGGAACTGAGGTCTGGGTTGCGAGGAGGCCCCCCGCCCCCCGCCGATTTTCCGCCCAGTCAGTGCAAAACACACACATACACCGAGTCAACACACTTTTTGGCCACAGATCCCGCCGGGTAAACAGAAGTATGCGGGTGGGGGGGGGGCGGGGTGCGGAAGATGGCGGCCAGACCCGGGCGGACCGCACGCGGGGCGCGTCTTTGCCGCCGGCGCAGGGCGCCCAGGCCTGGCTCTGACATCTCAGTGTGGTCCGCCAGAGCGGGGAGGGTGCTGCCCCAGACTCCGAAGCTTGGCAAGGGATCCCCAGGGGTGCCCTGCGAATGGCAGGGTCTCGGAGGGAGCCCGAGCTGCGCCCACCACCGGGCCTGGGATCCGTCCCCCCGCCCCAAGATGGCTCCCGGACGCTGTTTACCCAACGGCTGCGGGGGCAACGGGGCGCGGGGCGCAGCGGCGGGGGCGGGGGGGACGTGCAAGGACTAGGGTGTGCACGGGCCGGCCGCGGCGGGCAGCTCTTCGGCGGGGCGCGCTGCGCTCGCAGAGCGGGCGCGGGCAGGCTGTGCTGCGCACCGCGCGGCCAGGACCCGGGAGCAGCCGCCGCCGCCGCCGCCGCGTCCCCAGGCCCTGGGCCCGGCTGGGCTCGGGCGGTGACTAGCGCGGCCGCGGGCGTCTGTGCCGGGAGGGCGGCGCGAGGGGGCTGGGGCCCACAAAGGCCCGGGAGGAAGAGGTTGGGGGAGGGGGGTCTCGCCTACCCCGAACCGCGACCCTAATGAAAGGCAGGCTCGGCTCGCCACGCAGACAAGGCACAGACTTGGAAAATGCAAACGCCATCGGCAAATGCAGGGCAAACAGGCAGAATTTTTATTAGCAACTAAATGATTTATGGCACACATACCCCGCCATCTCACAATTACGGCGTCTTGGAGCGTCCAGGGGTGAAAACATTAAACATTTATAAAAATAGGCTTTGTATTTTTTCCCCCCAGCCCTCAAGTCCTTTGTATTGCCCACCTCAACCTTCTCAAGATACCTATTTTTTGCTTGAGCTATATGAAAAGTAATTAAAAAAAAAATACAACCCCCACAAAAAACCCATTCCAGATACAGGGCGGGGATAATGGGGTGGGGGATCAGGGTCTGGGCTCCGAATATTGGATGGCAACCAGGGGGGTGGGGAAACGATGGGGCCTCAGGCATGGGAGGGTCTTTTAGGAACCCACAAAGGCCTTCGGATAAGGCTTGAGGATGCTCGGCGCCTACCGGGGCTGCGGCCGCACGCATTGCCCCTTTCCCTGCCTCGGCTTCCAGCAGCCCCGCGCAACTCAACTGCATTTATTTTATTTCTGCAGTCGACCCCCTCCCCCAAGGCACACAAGACACAATACCTCCTTTCTCTAACCCCCCTCTCCTCTCCGTCTTTGCTCCTGGCCGTCCCGGGGCCGCACCGGGAACCTCCCGCCGCCCCAGCCGCCACTGAGACCTGCGCGCCCTGCTCCAAGCGCGGACTCCGCCGCTGTTCCCCTCGGCTCCGGCTATTTTCGTTCCTTTCTTTACTTCTCACTCCTCCCTCCTCCCCCTGCGGAGCTCCAGCTTCCAAAAGAGGGCAGCCTCGAAACCAGCGCAGAGGCTCCTGGAAGGGCAACTTGAAACTGCCCTCAAGAGGCTGAACTTTTTTCCTCAAATTTGTACTGGAATTAAATTAGACACCCCCATTTCGCTTTCTCCGAGCCTATCCCCTCTCCCCGTTTTCTTCTAAAAGTGGAGAAAAGAAAAATAGAACGAACGGGCGCTAACTAGCTCATTTTTCCCCCCTCCAGAAAAGTTGCTTAAAAATGGATTAAAAAAAAAAAAAAGAAAGAACCAGCGATGCGAAAACGCTGAGTCCGCAGCGCGGGGCGAAAGAGCGGGCTTCTCTTGTTTTAATTAAAATCTAATCACCGCGGTTGCTCTCCGAGGCAGGATCGGCAAGGATTTCTGCCTCTCCAAGCTTCCATTTGAGGGTACGTAATGCCCAGTCGGGCACGGGTCCCTGCGGGGCTGCAGAGAGAGGGTGCGGGGGCCCCAGGGCGGCCCCTCCGACCGCGTCCGCAGTCCTCGCGCCCGCAGCCAAGTAGGTTGCCGCGGGCAGCTCCCGGCGACTCAACCGAGAAAGGATTTTGCTGAAAGCGCAAAATAAAAGTACAAAGTCTGGGGGATTGGGGCTCCCCTCCCCCTCCGGCCGCCGCGGCCAGCCAAGCACTTTTTGGGCTTGGCTTCTGCTTCCTCTGAGCTCAACAGATTTTTTTTTTTTTTTTTCCCGGTCTCGCCCTCCCTGGAGGGGGCGCGGCGGATGGAAGGCGAGAGAGGCCCCCAGCCAAGAGGTTTTTAATATTACACTTTAATAGGTTTCAGAAGGCCCCGTGGAGAAATGCTAATAGGCTGAAATGTCAGAGTCGAGAGGGAGTCAGTTCGCGCTCAGCCGATCTAATCCTTTTTTCTGCTCTGATTTTTTTTTTTGGGGGGGGGGCAAGAGGAGGGGAGCGCCCACGCAAAGAAAGGCTTTGGGGAAGGGCGCGCGGTGCAAAGCGCCACAGCCCCGGCCGGGGCCGAGCGAGGGGCGCGCCCCGGCCCGCGTTTCTATAGGAACCCCTTTTAGAAGATTAGAGACTCACCCGCTACCCGCCGCCGCTGCCTCTCCAAAATATTAATCAGTAACCATCTGACACCGCGTTTCAGGGAGGGACCCGCAGGCCGAGGCTAGGAAAAGGGCCTTCACGCCTGCCCATCCCACCCAACCGCGCTGCTGGGGGAAAAGGAATGAATCGCTGCTTTGTTTTAAAAGAGGGAGTTAAAAAGGGAAAAAGCAGCCCTTGTCTGTTTTGGCGTCTCCAGCGCGCGTTCTAGAAGGCGCGCCCCAGGAGAGGTAGGGGGCCCGGGCCCGGGCCCGGGGTGCAGCCCGCCGGGCCCCAGGCCCTTCCCGGCTCGCTCGGCTTGTCACCTCCTCCTGCGAGCAGGAAGCTGACAGGCGGCCCATTAAACCGCGCCTTGCAAAGCCCTGGATTGCGGCGACAACCATCTTCCTCTATTTTGATCACTCAGCCTAGACGCCGGGGGAGGGGGTAGGAAGAGGGAGGAGAGGGAGGAAAGAGGGGGGTCCGAGCTGGTGGAGGGGGAGGGCTGCCTAGAAACGGCCGGGAAAAATTCTCACCACCAGTTTTGATCATTCAGCCCCGCCGTGGGGAGCCTGGAAACTGCTGGAGCCCCTCGATCCGTAATTGGTTTTATAGGAATGGCTGAGGGCCAAGGTGTTTACATGCGCGTGATTGGCGGTGCGCGCGGCCAATGGATGGAGGCCGGGGGCCGGCCTGGGGGGGGAGGCGGGCGCCCGGGAACAATGCGTGTTTCTTCGCTGGAGAGTACTCCCCTCCCCCAGCCGCCCCCTCCCCCCTCCCGCTGGCTTTTTTTTTTTTTTTTTTTTTTTTTAGATCCAGCGAGAGGAACTTGAAAGGGGGGTTGTGTAATGTACCTTTTCCAATCCCGGGCTGTATATGGAGATTTGGGATTCTTTAAACCGGCGCTACCTGGATTTTATTAAAAAGCGGGGAGCTCGGCGGGAGGAAAGCTGGCTTTTCCGGGGGCTGCGGGAGCCGGGCCGCGGGAGGGCGGAGGAGTTGGCGCGCCGAGCGCTCGGCCCGGGGAGCGGTTTTCTACCAAAA
Organism: Mirounga angustirostris; assembly: GCF_029215605.1. NCBI lineage: Eukaryota > Metazoa > Chordata > Mammalia > Carnivora > Phocidae > Mirounga > Mirounga angustirostris. The sequence goes on from NW_026991713.1 coordinate 176,390,076, forward strand.
AAAGGAAAGGCGGGCAAAAAGTGTGAGGCGGCTGCGGGTGGCGAAGGGGAGCAGCAGCGGCGGGATGGCGGGCAGCACGGGCGCCTAGCCGCGCCGGGAGCCGGGGCCACCACCGGAGTCGCCGTCACCGGAGCCCGGAGCCGGGAGCCCCGCCGCGCCAGGTACGCCGCCAGGCCGCCGGTCCGTCCCTGGCCGGGCGCGACGGTCTCCAAACTTCTCCAGCTGACCCCCCACCCCCTCCCCTTCGGGGTGCGCGGGGGGATCCCCGCAGCTCTCCGGCCCCCAAGAGCTGGATCGGGGGCCGGCGTCGGCGAGATGGGGACGCCCTGGGAAGGGTGGGGGCGGGCCACGGTGCTTCGGGCGCCCACCTGAGCCCTCAGCCCAGCTCCAGCCCGCCCAGCCGGGCTGAGGGGCGTCGGTTCCCTTCTCGGTTCCCGGCAGGCGGCGGGGGAGCCAGGGACGCCGAGACGTTTTCGATTATAGGCTGTTTTTAATTAAAAGCCGGAATTCAGCCATTTTAACTGCATTTAAGAGGGGGAGAAAAGTAGAGAGAACGCAGCGGAGCCCGCAGATGGCCGAGCCAGCTTCTCTACCAGAGCGAGGGTGTTCCGGGGGCCTTCACCCCGACTTCCCCAAAGTGGGGCGTCGGGGCATGCTCCGAAGCTCTAGCTTTTAAAAGAAAGCTACACAAAGAACATTAAAAAAAAAAAATCACGGAAAGCTCATCGCCTCCTTAAGACATGTATCCTCGGATGTGGCGATCTTAGATTTTTCCAAAGTAAACGCGGATCTGGTAACCAGAGCCTGATGGGAGTGAGCGAGGGAGGGAGGGAGGGAAGGGGGTGTTTGTAGCCAAAACCGGGTTAAAATAAGCACCCTCAGCAAAGTTGGGGAGGGAGGCTGGAGAAGGAGGCCGGGGGGTTTGCGGCTGAGGGGGTCCGCAGCTCGGGGGGCTGGGCGCCGGTCGTGGGGCGCAGGGCGGGCACCTGGAGCCGGTGGCTTCGGCGTGGATCGGCGGCTCTAGGAGCGCCCGGGCCTCCCGGAATCGGGAACCCGAGCTGCTGCGGGCAGACGGAGAGCGAGGGCAGGGTTGGCTCCACGACCCCCTCCCGCCCCCATGGGAATCGGCAAACGACAAATCTTTTAAACAAACAGCTTTAAACTGGAACTACAGGGGGATTTGCCCAACGCTGGGGGAGGCGCCCCTTGGTCGGGCCGCGCTGCGAAGGTTTTCTTTGTAGGTTATTTTTGGGTTGGGGGGAAAGCTAGGGTAGGAGCAAGACCCTGGAGCGACCGCCCCCCTCCCCCCAAGTCCCCCGCGTCGGGCCACGTCCTCGGGCCGCAGGATTCCCAGGCCAAGGCGTTGGAAAATGAAACCAAAGCTTGTTTTGAAGGATTCTTTGCAGTCTTCGGGCGAGAATGCCACGTCTCGGGTCCGCGGACTCAGACTGCGACTCACAGCGGCCCGAGGGGGGCGGCGGGAGGAGGCACGGAGTCTCTTTAAAAAATAATAAACCGTCTTTGCACCCCTTCTCCCCCCAAAAAACAAAACAAAACACTCACGGGCGGCTCAGGGCGAGCTTAGGGAAAGCAGACTCAAAAAAGGCAGGCCAGGGGCCAAAAAGGTTAAATATTAAACTTCCCGGATCAGATAGTGACACCGTGTTTAGGGGGACATTTCGAAGTGCTCATGCAAAGGTTTCACGGTTTGAAACCCCGGAGCATGTGACGCCCAGGAATCAGTCCCACTTGGAGGTTTTGCATTTATGCAGCCCGGGCGCGGCCGAGGGGCCTTCCCCAGTTTCGGGAGGACCCGTAAGCCGCCGAGCCAGTCTGGGCTGGGGCGCAGCGCTCCACCGGCCACTTGCCGAGCCGGGTCCCCGGGAGCCTGAGGCCGCCGCAGGGAGGAACATGGGTTTTTACTTTCCATGGAAAGCGGGTTACCCCCGATTTCACTTCTGGCCGCCCGATACGCAGTCCCCAACCCCGAACGGCAAGACGACTTTCTGAAACTTTGTCTCCCCCCCCTCCTTTCTTCCTCCCTCCCCCTCCGGTTTCTTCCGCGGCCCGTCTCCTCTCCCCGCCAAGACGCCGTGTGCGCCGCCTCGCGCAGCTCCGCCTGGCCGCCCGGAGGGGCCCCACCGCCGGCCGCCTGTGCGCCCCGGGCCGCGGGCCCGCCGCCGAGCGCAAGCCCCGCTGGCCGCCGCCGCCATGCACGCCGCGGAGCCCCCGCCGCCCGAGGACTCTGGGACTACGCGGAGGCCGAACTTTTAGGTCCCACTGAGCGAGGCCCGCGGGCCGGGTGGGGGGCTGGCTGCGGCACTCCCGCGGAGGATGGATGGCCGAGACTTCGGCCCCCCGCGGTCCGTGCACGGCCCCCCGCCGCCGCTGCTGTCCGGCCTGGCTATGGACAGCCACCGCGTGGGCACCGCTGCGGCCGGACGCCTGCCCGGCCCGCTGCCGCCCGGGAAGTACATGGCCGGCCTCAATCTCCACCCGCACCCGGGTAAGTGCCCTGCGCCCTGGCCGCCCCCCTCCGGTCCCCCCGGGATCCTGAGGAGGGAGGCCGGGGGGAACACTACTCGGCCTGTTCCTGGGCCTTCTCGGCAGGGACGCGGCACCTCCCTTGCACTCGGCGGGCCCACGGGAGTGCGGGCAGGCTCAGCTCCCGGGGCGGGGAGACCCCCGGGCCGGGACAGAGGCCAGTCCCGAGGATCCTGCGGAGAGGGTGCGCGGCTCGGCTGCTTTCCCCGGTGCGCGGGGTGCCTTCCCAGAGCACACGCGTCTGCTGAAGTCGGAGCCGCATGGGCGATCCCAACCCCAGGGCCCCTGCGGCTCCAGCCCAGGCTGGGGTTTTCAAAAATCTGGGCAAGAAAAGAACAAGCCAGCTCCACACTCCTTGAGCCGTCCGTTCCCCGAGCTCGAAACCTCTTCTTGGCAAACGCCCTTGCCCGGCGCCCGTGGGCCCCGGTTCCGTCCCTAGCGTCTCCACTCGCACCGCGCGGGGTCTCCGGGCAGCCCCAGCGCCTGGGGCTGCTGTGGGGAGGACGGGGAGCTTGGTCTCTGGCTCGCGGGCGGAGTCCCCCGGGGCCCCCCTCGGCCCGCGGGAGGAGAGCGGCTGTCCCAGGACGCACACCCCGGCAGGAGCGCAGCAGTCCCGGCCCCAGGAACCCCGTGTTCCCCGGCAGGCGGGCGGGCAGGCGGGCGCGCGGCGCGGTGGGGCGCAGAGGCTGGGCGGCCGCCACCCCAGAGCCAGGGGAAGGGAGCGGCGTGGGAGCGGATCTGGCCGGCCCTGACCGGAGGAGGGAAGACCCTGGGTCTGACACGGAACCACGAGAGGAGGTGGCCAAGAGAGGGCCCGGAGGCTTCTGCCGTTTCCGGAGAGGGGCCGCTCAGGCTCGCTAGGGACGGCACCCGGGCGGGAGAAGCTTGTCCTGGGCGGGCCGCGGTCGCCCCAGTCGGGCAGGGTGGGAAGGGAGACAGGGGACCTGCAGACCTGCCGCCGAAGGACAGCCGGTCCCTCTTCCCCGGCCGCCTCCAGCTTCTTTGCCTGGCGTCCTACGCTTCACTTAAATAAAGAAAAAAGAAAAAATCCACCTCTCCCACATGCAGAGTGTAGTCTGGGACTCTTGCGATTTCTCAGGGAGCCGCCGACATGCCCCTCGGCCTTGGGAAGGACACCTCCGGCCTCCCCGGCCCTGTCCCACCGCTCCTGCCCTCTCGAGCGAGGCCCTGCTCGCCTGGTTTTGCCTCTCTCTTTGATTTTTCTCATGGAACTTTTCAGGAACCGGAGTCCTGGGGCTCGGCGGGACAAAGGGCTTTTGTGAAGCGCCGGGCAGGGGAGGGGCACACACCGGGCAGCCAGCGCAGACATCCCTGCCCACGGGGGCTGCGAGGACTGGGTCTTGGCCTCGGGGCGTGCGTGAGTCCCCCCAGGAGCTGTGGGCGCATTCCGCCCAGGGGACTGTGACCAGGGCTACGGTTTTCTTTCAAATGGTGCGCTGTGGTCGAGGGAGGGGTGCCGGGATTCTAGAGGAGGGGTCGGGGGCAGCCCTGGGGTACAGAAGGCCGCTTGAGCCATCCCCTTTTGCGCGCCCCCAGAGGCCACGGTAATTTTTGTGTTTGCGTATCTTTTGAGCTCATCTGGTCACTCCGACCAAGCCAGGGTGGAGGACAGAGTTCTTTGGCCTGGGAGTCAGAGCCTGGGTCTTCCTGGCTGGCAGGGCTTTCACTGGCCTTCTGCCTTCCCCCAGCCTGGGAGGGGACGCCCCATCTGTAGTCTGGTTCCTGCCTGACAGGCCAGGTGCCCTAATGAGCAGGAGTAAAAACAGCCCCTATGAAGGGGTGTCTCGGCCTGCCTGCAGCGAGCCAGGGCCCGGCTGAATTTAGCTGTAGTGGGCAGACCGCCTAACACCCATTAGGAAGACGGGGAGGCTGAGGCAAGAGAGGTGAAGAGCAGGCAGGAGGAGGAAGTCCAGCTGGAGGTGGCTGCAGAGGCCTGTCGTCTGGGCCTCCTGCCTTAGGAGCTGCCTGACTTCTGCGTGCTTGGCAGCCGAGGTCATGGAGGAAGTAGCAGGCAGGCTCTGGGAAGCGCAGGAAGGAAGGGCAGGAGGGGGCTGGCGCTGCCCCTTGCTACCCCGACCTTGAGTGGCCGCTGGGAGACCCTGGACCCTAGGCCAACGCCCAGAGCCCAGCCCTGCGCTAATCCCATTAGCCAGGAGGTAGGGAGCTGCTTTCCATTCACTGCTTGGGCGGGGTGGATTACAAATTCCTCAACCCAGCACCCCTCCCCCTCTTTCTTTGCTGGGTGCAGGTGCTAAATTTTCTCTTTCAGGCGCTTCTCCTACTTGGCAGTCAGCAACTTAGGTCTGGCCAGCCTTATCAGCCCTATCTTTGTTTGTTTTTGTTCTGGGAAGCCCGGAGAGGCTGAGCCTTGTGCCCTGGGTCGCACAGCGAGGCAGTGAGAGGCCAGGTTACCTCTGGACCCCTTCCAGTTGGCTGGGCAGAGTGGGTGGGAGTGCCTGTGAATCCAGCCCTCCTAGGCAGAGGGAGTTGGCCCTCCGGGAGACTCTGGGAGAGCTCCCGGCTGGAGGGGGACCCTGACTGGGACTGGGCTGGGACCACATCCAGCCAGGTGTTGACAGGGGTTGTGGTGAGGGAGGGTGTCCAGAAGATGCCTTCCTGCATCATGGGTCTAGGCTGAGGGGTTCCGCTCTTTGCTGTGCGGAGGAGGAGGTAAATAAAGAGTAAATGGGGTTTGGTTGGCCATTACTTTCCCGGTAACCTTGAGCATTGTAGTAGTGTGAGCCCTTAAATGGTCACAGGAGTCGGTGAAATGGACAAGTAAGTGACAAGCACCTGGTAGGCTTGCCTCTCTGCTTTGGGGTTGGGAGGCCTGGACTCAGGTCCTCCTCAGGCTGCAATTAAAGACCTATTAGCAGGATTTTGTACTTGGATGTTTAGTCTCCCTGCCCCCACTCCTGCGGCTGGCTGGGCCCTGGAAGATACATGAATGGGGGGTGGAACCCAAGGATCAGGACGGAGAGGCCTCGTACTTTGGACCGGCCAGTGGACAATAGGGGGCCACGGGCCTTCTCCAGGGTCCATCAGCTCTATCTCTGGAATCCAGCCCGTCGGCCTACTGGGATTGATTTAAAGAGATTAATCAGTGGGACTGGCTGGTGGAGTAATGCGATCCAGAGATAAAGGAGATTTGCTGGGTGCTTCCTCCTCTAGCCTGAGGCACAGCAGAGGCCTGGGGGAGGTTCTGGACTCCGGAGGGGCCTCCCCCGGCCCCCTGGATCTCTGAGCCTGCCTGCCGGTTCTTTGGCTGTCAATCCAAGCGCTTCCTTTCTTGTTCATTTACTCAGCAAACCAGTTCCAAGTTCCCCCTGCGTGCCAGGCACTACTCTGGCTCTGGGAATCCGACAATGACCAGACAAAAATCTTTGCCCTCCCTGGAGCTCCCGTCCTAGTGTGGGGGCCGGGCAGTAAGCACACAGATCAGCGAAGGAAATCATTTTAAATAAGAGATACAGGCTGTGAAGGAAAGAGAACGCCCAGGGTCTGTTTGGGCTGGAGTGAGGGGCTCCCAGGAGTGAGGGGCTCTAGGAGCAGGGTGGTGAGGTAGTGACGGGAGCCAGGGGGAGGAGAGGAGGGGGACCCTGCAGGTCCCCGAAGGCCAGTAATGAGGTCTTGGAATTTCATGCTGAGGAATGAGAAGGCAGTTGAGGGTTTTAAACCGAGGGAGTGATTTGAAGTGAGGGACATTTTACGGAGCTGGCCTGGACTCTCAAAAAAAGGAAAGTGTCCGTGGCATACAAGACAAAGGAAGGCCAAGAACTGTTCCTGATTAAAAGGCAGAAAAAAATGTGACTGCAAAAGGCAACGTACAGCCCGCGATTGGATCTTGGATCAGGGAAGAAGTTGCTCTAAAGGACGTCCTCGGGGCAATTGATGAAATTGGAATATGGGTTGTAGATGAGCTGATAGTACCAGATCAATAGCAGGTTTCAGGAAGTTGTTAACTGTACTGGGCTTCTGGAAGAGAATGTCCTTGCTCTTCGGAAGTACGAACGCGGGCATGTTTAGGGACAGGGGACGCGATGGCCACGACTGACTCAGGAATGGCTCGGGAAGAGAAAAAGTACTATCTGTAATTTATGCATGTATGGGAGACACTGATAAATCACTGACATGGAGTGACATCGACAGTGAGAGTGTTCACAATGGCTGGACCTAGGGAAGGTCATGGGGCAGGTCATCCTGCTATTTCAAACTTTTCTCCCAAGTTTGAAATTATTTCAAAATAAGCATTTAACAGAATTAGTCTGGACGGCCAGCTGGAGGCTGTCTGGGTAGATAGTGGTGGGGAGGCGGTTCGGGAGGGGGTAGTGACCAGGGAGGGAGGCTGGAGACAGCCAGGGTTTGGGGCCTTGCAGAGGTTGGGCTGCTAAGACCCACGTGGCGGGGCAGAGAAGGCAGACAAAAGCAGGATTTGGAGGAATGTGCAGGAACAGATTTGGGGAGAGGGCGGTGATTTTGAACATCCTTGATTTGGATGTGACCAGCTTGGGGTGCTTTTGTTCTGGCGTGGAGCAGACTTAGCTCCCTTCCCGTCACACAGAGCCCTGTCTTCCACCCCGACTCCAGTCCCATCGCTGTGACCACCCCTGTCCTTGACTTCCCAGCCCAGCTTTTGAGGGGACCCATGGGAACTGGTGTCCGGACAGGTCTTGGGCCTCCCCCAGGGGCTGCTGGGAGCCCTGGCCAGTGGTCAGTCCTGGCCCCCCCGGGCCGGGGTCCTTACAGTGGCCCACAGAGGCCTGGCATCTGACTCTGGAGGACTTCAAGGCTCCACGCCCCCTTTGCAGGCCACAAATGCACCCATCCTCTGTATCCGAAGTTCCTTCATGAGTTGGTGAAAGTGAACAAAACACCCTCTCCACGCACCCTCACAATTTTGCACGTTTGGGCCTTCACGAGCTAGCTGAAGATTCTACTCTGCAGTCTCTGGGTAAGGAACTGTTTCATCTGGAGGCAGGTTGGCCTAGGGGCTGAGGTTAGATTGCTGGAGTTTTCCATCCTGCTCCCTCACTTCCTGGGTGTGCGCGATAATCCTCTAAGCCTTGATTTTCTCATCTATGAAATGGGGCCATTTGTGGTACTGAATTCATTTGGCTGTTGCGACGTTGTTTGAATGAGCAAGTGCCTGCTGGGTGCGTAGCTTAGGCCTGGCCCTCTGCAAAAGTTACAGTAAAAGTGATTGCTGTAATTACTGATGACTCAAGTCATCAAGCTAACAAGTTAATTTCTTGTTCTAGTCCAGTCCTCTCCGGGGGCCTCTGGAATGGTGTATATGGCCTGTTGGGGGCCTGAGACTCAAGGGTTCCCACCTGAACCCATCAATTTAATTTCATTTTTCTTTTTGTGTGTGTGTGTAACAGATATAGTGTAAAATGCTTCAGTTGCGAGTGTTTAGAACATTGCATATTTATTCAGTCTTGAGCGTTGAGAACACTGCGTATTTACAAAATGAACACACCCATGGTAAGTACCAACCAGCTCAAGATCAGGGTGTTTCCAGAATCCAGAAGGCTCCCTCACGTTTCCTCCTAGTGACCGTCTGCCCCACCTCCAGTATCATTCTTATTTCTGCTACCTTAGATTCGTTTTACCTATTTTTGAACTTTCTATAAATGGAATCATAGAGCAAGCCCTCTTTTATTTCTGGTTGCTCTCAACATTTTGTGTGTGAGGTTCGTCCATCTTACAGCGTGTACAGTAATTGATCTCTTGTTGTTGTGGAGTATTATACATAAAAATAGCACAGTTTATCCGTGCCTGTCAACGTTGCCAGTATCTGCTATGGATACTGTGGTTATGAACATGGCCCTTTGGTGCAAGTATATACACACTAATTTGGATATAGTATGTAGGAGCAGATTGCTCGGTCACAGGGTGTATGTAGGTTCAGCCTCAACAGTTGTGAATCTTCCAGTGGTCGCACCATTGTTCATTCTTAGCGGGAGCATTCTGGTGCCTCCGTGTCTTCGCCATTATATGATATTGTCAGTTTCTTTAGCTTCTATTCATTCTGGTGGTTCTGTGTTAGCATCTAATTGTATGTGCATTTTACAACTTTTTTCCTCTTTTATTTTTTTAAGTTTTATTGAGGGATGCTCTTCCTACTATAAAGATCCCCCCTTGAAAGTGTACAGTTCTGTTTTATGCTTAATATAAACCTTAAAAGTTCCACATCATTTCATTTTTTAAAAATTATTTATTTATTTATTTTTATTTTTAAAGATTTTATTTATTTATTTGAGAGAGAGAGAATGAGAGAGAGCACATGAGAGGGGGGAGGGTCAGAGGGAGAAGCAGACTCCCCGCCGAGCAGGGAGCCCGATGCGGGACTCGATCCCGGGACTCCAGGATCATGACCTGAGCCGAAGGCAGTCGCCTAACCAACTGAGCCACCCAGGCGCCCCTCCACATCATTTTGAAAGTCAAATGGTGGGGCGCCTGGGTGGCTCAGTTGGTTAGGCGACTGCCTTCGGCTCAGGTCATGATCCTGGAGTCCCGGGATCGAGTCCCGCATCGGGCTCCCTGCTCGGCGGGGAGTCTGCTTCTCCCTCTGACCCTCCCCCCTCTCATGTGCTCTCTCTCTCTTAAATAAATCAATAAAATCTTAAAAAAAAAAAAAAGTCAAATGGTGTTGCAAGGATTATGAAGAAAAAACCAGCCATCCCCTGCTTCCTGTCTCCCTATTCTTGATTCCCTAATTTAAATCTTTTGGCTATTTCTTGTGGCCTTTTCATCCATATTTCTGTGTAATAACCTGTTTAAGTTGCTGGTTATTTTTCTCCATTGACTTGTGTGGAAGATGAAGATTTGACATGGACTGTCTGAGTCTTGAGTCCTGACTCTCCCATTTGTTATTGTGAGACTGTGGGCAAGTTTCTTTACTTCTCTGAACCTTGGTTTTCTCATCTGTAAAATTAGGGAAAATAATAGTATCTACTTCATGAGATTGTTGTGAGGGTTAAATAGTGAATAACGTGAAAAACATTTAGAAAACTATCCGGGATATGATAAGCACTTAGTAAATGTTTACTATTATTGTTATATCACGGCCGCCCCCCCGCCGCCCAACTATGTTTATTTTCCCTATCCTCCCAATATATGTGAAGTACAGTTGTGTTTAAACCAGGTTTAGGACACCTGGGTGGCTCAGTCAGTTAAGCGTCTGCCTTTGGCTCAGGTCATGATCCCAGGGTCCTGGGATCCAGTCCCACATCAGGCTCTCTGCTCCGCAGGAAGCCTGCTTCTTCCTCTCTCACTCCCCCTACTTGTGTTCCCTCTCTCGCTGCTCTGTCAAATAAATAAATCTTTAAAAACAAAAACAAAAACAACAAAAAAACTGAACAAACCAGGTTTATCATTATGGCTTTGACTTTGTAAATATTGTCCACATTTGAGCCAAGTAGTATAATAAAATTCACTTTTTTATTTCCTGGAGTTATTAATTGCCTTTTTAAAAAAATTGCTGGGATTTCATAGAATCTCTGTCTTCCAATCTCTTAGAACACTTTGCATTTGGTCAGATCTGTATGAGCTGCTTATTTTCTTGGAGATTTCCTTCCTAGAGTTTTCCGTCTTCCTGTTCTGGTCTGGTTTGCTTGGTGCTTGGGCCTGTTGTCGAGCCATTATCCTTCATACTCCCTTTACTCTCCGCTGTGTTCGACCTCCTGTTTCCTGACTCCCTTCCTTCCTTTTTTTCTGCCTTACTTCCTTGTTTTGGTAGGAGCACATCCTACAGTGGCTTTCTGTGAAAGAATCTATGGATGGCATGTTTTTTGGAGACCTAGTATGCCTGAGAATGCCTTTAATTCTACCTTCATACTTGACTGGCATTTTGGAAATACTTTCCTCCTAATATTTGAAGGAATTGCAATATCACCTTTTAAAATTCCAGTGTTACTGGAGTGTGATGCTATTTTGATTCTCGACCTTCGTTTGTGAGCCTTTTTAAAAAAAATTCTTTTCCAAATGCTTAAAATCTTTTAGAACTACTAAAAGTCATGCTTTACCGCTTACTGACCATGTGTCTTAGACATGCTTTAGTTGTGTTTTTTGTGAAATGAGGAATAGTGCCTACCTTTTCTATGAAGACTAAATGAGCTTATGTACATAAAGCCCAGAACTTTGGCACAAAGTAAGCCTGGTAGACAGTAATACTGTTAACTCTTCTTTTCATCATGGTTGTTCTGAAATTGTGCATGGATGTGCCTCATTGTGGGTTCTTTTGCATTTGCTGTGTTTGGTGCTCCATAGGCCATATTAATCTGGAAACTGAGGTCCTTCAGGATGAATTTTTTTTGGTAATTTTTTGGAATTGATATTAATTCTGTTAGTATTTTGTAATTTTCTTCCCACCACGTTTGCCATTCTCTCTAGTACTCCTATTCGTTAGATATTGGATCTCCTAGACTGATCACCTACTTTCCTTATACTTTTCTATTTTCTTTTTTTTTTTTAAGATTTTATTTATTTATTTGACAGAGAGAGATAGCAAGAGCAGGAACACAAGCAGGGGGAGTGGGAGAGGGAGAAGCAGGCTTCCAGTCGAGCAGGGAGCCCCGGCGTGGGGCTCGATCCCAGGACCCTGAGATCATGACCTGAGCCGAAGGCAGACGCTTAAAGACTGAGCTACCCAGGCGCCTCACACTTTTCTATTTTCTATCTCTCTTTGTTTCTTCTGCTTTCTAGGAGATGTTCTTAACTGTCTTCTAACCTTAATATTTTTAATTTCTAGGAGCTCCTTCTTAAAATCTGGGTATTCCTCCATTTTTTTTTTTATAATTTTTATTTTTTGTTTTAAAGATTTTATTTATTTATTTGACAGAGAGACAGCTAGAGAGGGAACACAGGCAGGGGGGTGGGAGAGGGAGAAGCAAGCTTCCCGCCAAGCAGGGAGCCCAATGTGGGGCTCGATCCTAGGACCCTGGGACCATGACCCGAGTTAAAGGCAGACGCTTAACAACTGAGCCACCCAGGTGCCCCTTTTTTATAATTTTTTTTAAAAAAAATTTATTTGAGAGATAGCGAGCATAGAGGGAGAGTGAGAGGGAGAAGCAGACTCCCTGCTAAGCAGAGAGCCCGATGCAGGGTTTGATCCCAGGACCCCAAGACCATGACCTGAGCCTGAGCCTGAGTGGAAGGCAGATGCTTAACCGAGGGAGTGACCCAGTTGCCCCTCCTTTTTCTTTTTTTTTAAAGATTTTTATTTATTTGTTTTAGAGAGAGAAAGCTCTTGTGGGTGAGCGGGGGAGGGGCAGAGGGAGAGAGATGGAGAATCTTGAGCCAGCTCCACGCCCAGCACAGAGCCTGAGCGTGGCTCGATCTCATGACCCTGAGATCATGACCTGAGCGCAAATCAAGAGTCAGACGCTCAACTGACTGAGCCACCCAGGGGCCCCAGGAATTGCTTGTTTCTTGATAACGTCCCCGCCCAGGTTTAGGTTGCAATTTCCCTAGCTTCCCACCCTGCCAAGGTGTACCTCTCTGGTCCCCATTTCCCCACTTCCAAAATGTTGTGAGGTTGTCTCCTTTCCATTCCTGTCTCGTTTTGTTTCCTCTCCATTGTAAACCACATGGCTGTCATTTTCGTGAGGTTCTGGCATATGGGAAAGGGTTTGTCATGACAGGTCTGTGTTGTCCCCACTTCTGGGATCCAGCCCACTCTCCTTCCCCTGGCGCCCGTGCCTGGGAGGGGTGGCCACGTTCCTTGGTCCCTGTCATTCACTCCCAGATTTCCTAGCTTTTGGCCCAGCAGTTCTAGAAGGCCCTCCGTGAGGGGGAGGAGAAAATCAATGGGGAGGTCCTCTGTAATTGCTATAGAAGGGAGAATGTCTGGAGCCCTGGGGCCAGGCTGGGGTGGAGGCATTTGCATATCACTGGCCCAGCTGAGGCCTTGGCCCCCCTGGGCTGCTTCGGGATTCCCTGTATTTAGACTTGAGTACCTACTTTGTGGGCTGGGCTTCTGGTTGGGGCCAGGCAAAGTCCCAGGCCACAGGGGTCCCTTATTCGGGGCTGGAAGTGGGCCTGGAGTTAAAGCCGGATTGGCCTTCTCTGGTGGCAGGGAGCTAAAGGATGCCTGTTGGGATCTGACCCCCTTGAGGGGGAGGGGGTCAGGGTTGGCTCCCAGAAGGAGGGGAGGGAGGCCTGGTAGCCCTGGCTGAGAGAGCTGGAGGACCAAAGCTCAGTAGTATCAGGAGCTGGAGGGGAGGCGGGCCGGGGCGGGTCCAGCTGGACTCCTCCCCTCCTGGCAAGGCCAGGCTGGAGCGGGTTGATCTGGCCTGGTGGCTCCTGCAGCTCCCAGGCCTCTGCTTGGTTGGGGGGAACCTCTGCAGCTCAGGACTCACAGCTGCCTGTCACGCTGATGGGAGCCTGGGGTCAGTGGCAGTGGCCCAGCCACAGTACCAAGAACATGCAGGGTAAGCCCCCAGCCCAAACCCCAGCCTGGAGCTCTGTCCCTCGGCCTTGCTTACCTACGTCCAGCGTGGGGGAGCCCTGCAGTCACGGCTTCTTTTCTTTCTCAATGCCTTAATTTTACTGTAGAGGCAAGTAAGGCACAGAGAGGTTGTTTAACCTCCTCAAGGCCACACAGCTGGGAAGAGAAGGGCTCTAGAAGCGAGGCCTGAGCTCTCTGCTGGAAAGCCAGGGGTTGAGGAGAGCTATGTCCTTGGTAGGAATTTTTCTTTCTCTTTCCTTTTTCCTTTCCTGGCTCATTTTAATTTATTTACTTGCTTCAGTTTGCAGATTTTGTCAGTGTGAGAGTTCATAAAAATTACTCGGAATGTGATATTTACTGTGTTAGGGTTCAGATGGGGCTCTCCACCTGCATTGACCTTTCTTCTGCGGATATTTGTTATCGGGGTTTAAGATCCACAGAGAAAGGAGCACAGATCATGGATGTACGGCTCTATTATTTTTTTCACAACCTCCCCCCCCCCCGCATAACCCTGGGTCACTGGCCCCTCCCTATCCCCAGGGGACCCCATCCAACCCCCAGAGATTTGAGCTGTCTGCCCACACACTTCATGTGCAGTATGAGGAAGCATGCAGTGTATTGTCTTTTGTGTGTTTTGCTGTGAGACTTCCCGTGGCCCTGATCCGGGGAGTTGTCTTGCTTCTTGCTGGGGGTGTTCATTGTATGACATGTCACAATGTGTTTATCCAGCTGTTGATGGTTGTTTTCGGATTTTGACTATTACTGGTGGTTAGACTCTTAAATTTGGACTGGCTCTGTGTGTTTCTAGGCCTCGCCCTTGGGTGCATACCCATGAGGGCACGGCTGGGTCAGGAAGGTTTGCACATTCTGCCAAACTGTTCTCCAGAGTGGCTGTACTAATTTATGCCTCCTCCAGACGTGTATTAATATTTAATATTGTCCCTCTTTCCTTGTTGACGTTAGCCCCTCTGGTGGGCGTGTAGTAGTTTTGATTCACATTTGCTCCCTAGTTTGAGAGGCTGAGTACTGGGGCGCCGGGAGCATGTGACTCTTAATGTCGGGATTGTGGGTTCGGGCCCCATGTTGGGTGTAGGGATTACTAAATAATAATAATAATAATAATAATAATAATAATAATAAAACTAGGGGCACCTGGGTGGCTCAGTCGTTAAGCGTCTGCCTTCGGCTTGGGTCATGGTCCCAGGGTCCTGGGATCGAGCCCCGCATCGGGCTCCCAGCTCCGCGGGAAGCCTGCTTCTCCCTCTCCCACTCCCCCTGCTTGTGTTCCCTCTCTCGCTGTGTCTCTCTCTCTGTCAAATAAATAAAATCTTTGAAAAAAAAAAATAAAATAAAATAAAAAATAATAAAAAAACTAAAAAAAACCCAAAAAAGGCTGGTAGTCATTTTACTGGCCATTTTGATGTATTTGCCATCCTCCTGGTGCCCATTGCTACATTTTGTTGTCTTTCTCTTATTGATTTGCAGGAGTTCTTTATATATTCTGGATACAAATCCTTCCTTGGTGACATGATGCACAGATCTATTTTCATGTGGTGGCTCACCTTTTCTTTCTCTTAATGGTGTCCTGTGATGAATAGACGTTTCTCTCTTTTTTTTTTTTATCTTTAGATGATAAGACGAGAGCAAGCAGGGTGGAGGGGCAGAAGGAGAGGGAGAGAGAGAATCTCAAGCAGACTCTGTTCTGAATGCGGAGCCCAACACAGGGCCCAATCCCTCGACCCTGAGACAATGACCTGAACCAAAATCAAGAGTCAGATGCTTAACTGACTGAGCCACCCAGGCACCCCTCTTTTAAAAGATTGTATTATTTTTTAAGATTTTATTCATTTGTCAGAGCGAGCATGCACAAGCAGGGGGAGCAGCTGAGGGAGAAGCAGGCTCCCCACTGAGCAGGGAGCCCGATGCGGGGCTCGATCCCAGAACCCTGGGATCATGACCTGAGCCGAAGGCAGACGCTTAACGACTGAGCCACCCAGGCGCCCTAACCCTTTGTGTTTCTATTCTTTTTTAACTGGTGAAGTGCGTACAAATTTACCATTTTTACGTGTTTAGGTGTCCAGTTCTGTGGTATTAAGTACATAATCACACTGCTGTGTCCCCACCGTCCACCTCCAGGATGTTTCCATCATCCCAAATTGTAAACCCTGTCCCATTAAACAATAACTCCCCACGCGCCTCCCCCAGCCCCTGGCACCTGTCCTTCCACTTTCTGTCTCTATGAACTTGGCTGCTCCAGGGGCTTCGTAAAAGAGGCATCCTACTTTTGTCTTGGTTTTTGTCTTTCTGTGCCTGGCTTATTTCACTTAGCGTAACGTCCTCAAGATTCATCCGTATCGGAGCTCATGTCAGAGCTGCCTTTCTTTTTAAGGCTGAATCATACCCCGTTGTATGGATGGACCACATTCTGTTTATCCAGTGGATCCTTGGGTGGCTCCCACCTTTTGGCTCTTGCGGAGACTGCCACTGGGAATATGGGTATGCACAGACCTCCCCGAGACTCTGCTTTCCATTTGTATGTGTGCGTGCACACACACACACACACAGTGCTGTGGGGATTTGGATTGGAGTGCTTTGAATCTCTCCACCAATTTGGCCGCAGTGAGCATCCTAGTAAGTACATCTGGTGATTTCCTTGGGAGGGACCCCCAAAAGCGGGTCTGTGCCTTTTCCGGGCTGAAGAGTTCTTCTGCTGATTTGCTTTCCAAAAGCTGGGAATGGGTTGGCCCTCTGCTCACCCTCCCTGGGCTGCTTCCCACCTCGCTCCCG
Source organism: Mirounga angustirostris (assembly GCF_029215605.1). NCBI lineage: Eukaryota > Metazoa > Chordata > Mammalia > Carnivora > Phocidae > Mirounga > Mirounga angustirostris. The sequence goes on from NW_026991713.1 coordinate 176,405,878, forward strand.
CCCTCCCCACAGCCAAACCCCAAATGTACTCATTCGACAGATGAAAATGACATCATCCCGTTTTAATACTTCTTTGTAATCCTAACGACAAATTTTTCACTGGATTCAGCCATTTACTGTCGTTGGTGATTTGCTTGGGATTCTTACTGAATGATAAGACTCTTTATACAGCGAAGGCTTTAACCCACTCTCTGGCTTAGATATTACAGAAGTCCCTGCGTCTCGGGATCAGTGGGAGTCTGAAGGTCATTTTATCTGGAGGGTCCTCACACTATTTTCAGCTGCTGTCATAGAAACGCCTGAATCACATGTCGGTGCTCTGGGCTGGAATGAGCTCTTTTCTGGGTGATAACCCTGATTTGATCATGCTGATGAGATGCTCTGATAGCCTTTGGTGACAGGGTAAAGGATGCCGCCCCTTTCCGAGGCCAGAACCTTTTAAGTAGGAAGGGACGATGTATTTGTTCTGTTGTGGTTAGGGGGAGGGGCCTCGGGGAGTGAAAATAGGAAAATAGGGTCTAGTGTCTGGGTGGTGTGGCTGAGTGGAAGAGTGTAGATTTTGGAGTCGGCCTCAATGCCTCATCTGCAAAAGGGTTAAGAACCCCCCCACACCCCCTGCCATGGTTGACGGGGGTGGGGAGACAGAATGAAGCAAAGCCTTGAGGCCTTTAGCAAGCTTTATGCTGGCTGTGAAGTCTGGTCCCAGGAAAGACCCCCCCCCCCGCCCCGTCCTCCTTCCCTCAGCCCTAGCTGATCGTGACCTTGCCCAGCCCTCCTATCCATAAATACTAATTGAGCACCTACTGTGTGCAGGATAGGGGTCACTTAAACCCACATTGTAACTCAGGGGCCTACAAAACTGGCCAAATTAGGTCCACCTGCTGTTTGTTTTCTCCCTTAAAGATCTTATTTATTTATTATTTATTTATTTTATTTTATTTAGAGTGCTAGCGGCGGGGAGGGGCAGAGGGAGGGAAAGAATCTCAAGCGGACTCTGTGCTGAGGCAGACCTGACCTGGGGCTTGATCTCACCACACTGAGGTCATGACCTAGGCTGAAATCAAGGAGTCAGCTGCTCAGCCAACTGAGCCACCCAGGTGCCCCACCTCCTGTTTCTGTAAATAAAGTTTTAATGGAACAAAGCCCCATAGTTGAGGTGGTCCCAGGCACCCCACCTCCTGTTTTTGTAAATAAAGTTTTATTGGAACAAAGCGCAATAGTTGAGGTGGTCCCAGGCGCCCCACCTGTTTTTGTAAATAAAGTTTTATTGGAACAAAGCCCAGTAGTTGAGGTGGTGTCCGAGGCTGCTTTCCCTGCAGCCCGCAGAATAGGCCCACAGTGCGCAAATGACTTATTATCTGGCCCTTTCAAGAAAAAGCTTGCCGACTCCTGTTTCAGTGGGTGGAGGGGGACAATAAACAAGGAGCTACAATAAAGAAGGAACTAATGTGTATTTGGTATGAGAAATGGTGATAAGCACTACGGAGAAAAATAATTCAAGAAAGGGTGGGTGGGGTGGGGTGGGTTGTAATCTAAAATAGCGTGGTTAACAAAATAAATAAATAGAACAGCACGGTTAGGGTTAGCCAGGCTGTACTCTTCAAGTGTTACTTGAGGTGTAAGAGATGGGAGTTCACAGACAACTTGCCATATCTGGAGGGAGGAATGGATTCCAGGCTGAGGTGCAAAGGCCCTGGGGTGCAGCCTGCAGGGCTGTGCTGTTCTGTGTTCCAGCCCAGCCCATTTGCAGTGATAAAGTCCCTCACTGTTTACTAAACCTTTGTACCCACCCTGATCTCACCAAGTACCTGTCCCTGCTCCCACCAGTGAGGACTTCAGGTGCCCATTACATAGTCAGCTTCTAGAAGGGTCCCCAGGGACTCCATCTGTTAAGAGGCAAGATGCCCCCCCGCCAGAAGAGGTGGCCTCACTGTTACTCTGGGGGGTGTCTGCCAGCAGATGGGGATAGCGCAGCCCCTTACACAATGCGTCTGGGTGGGCTTCATTCCCCAGCCCTTAGCACACAGTAGCCCTACATAAGCGTTGAGGGAGGGAGGGATGGCCAGATGGATGGACAGACGGCATGATGGACCTTGTCTGGATTCGAGTTCTGCCTTCTCGTGACCTTGGCCAGCCTTGGAGGCCGCCAACTCCTGAAACCCTTCCTGTGTTCCAGGTGTCAGAGAGGGGGGTGGCGATAGCTGAAAGCAGGTTGGCCAGCACCCCCAAACTCCTGGCTCCCTGCTGTGTTCCTGAGGTTCTTGTCCATGGCTGGCAGTGTGTGGGGTGGGAGGGGCTGGGCTGTTGGTGGGTCTCAGTCTGGGGAGGGCAGGAAGGGGCACAGGGTGCTAGGGTCACCTTGCCCAGCTCCCTGCTGCTGATGCTCCCAGAGGGACCCTGAACCCCTCCTCCAGGCAGTGGAGGGGGCCCATTGTCCCGTAGCTGGGCCTCTGGGCCTCCTTTCTGGCCCCCGCTCCCACCCCGGGGCGCCCTTGTCCTCTCCTGGGGCACTGGGCACCAGAGAGGGAGAAGACCACTTTCTGAGTGCCTCCTAGGGGGTGGCTTCCCGCACTTTCCCTCTCTCCGTGGCTGGCTAGAGCTAAGGGCCCACCATGCTGGGATTCCCAAACTGAGGGCTTGGGGTGATAGTGTGCTTGTCACATTGCCTAAACATCGCAGTCCCCCAGGCAACAACCTCTGAGCCTCAGTTTCTCAAGTCTGTAAAATGAGGGTACAAGGTTCCCGCGCTCCCAGGGCTGTGGGAGGTTGAGCCAGGATGGGTGACCGCTCTGCCCCTGGTGCCTGCCTCGCTCTAGGCATTGGGGCGTCCAGGGCGGGGAGGCTGGTCTACCGGCCAGCGTGGCCCGGTGGGGGACACTGCGGTTTGGCATCGGAGGGGAGAGCAGAGCTTACCTGTGGTTTCTTTTTCAGTTCAAGGTGAAATTCATACTGTGGGCAATTGGCCATTTGAAAGTGTATGATAGAGTACTAAACAGTGCCTTTGTCATGGGCAGTCACCACCTGTCTGGTTTCTAAATTAAAATTTGATTTTAGGGGCTCAGTCAGTGAAGCATCCGACTCTTGGTTTTGGCTCAGGTCATGGTCCTCACAGTCGGTGGATCGAGCCCCGTGTCTGGCTCTGTGCTCAGTGAGAGTCGGCTTCAGAGTCTCTCTTCCTCTCCCAACTGCTTGTGCTCTCTCTCTCTCAAATGAGTAAGTAAATAGAACGTAAAGCTTTAAAAAATAATAATAAAAATAGGGGCGCCTGGGTGGCTCAGTCGTTAAGCGTCTGCCTTCGGCTCAGGTCATGATCCCAGGGTCCTGGGATCGAGCCCCATTTTCAGGCTCCGTGCTCAGCGGGAAGCCTGCTTCTCCCTCTCCCACTCCTCCTGCTTGTGTTGCCTCTCTCACTGCCTCCCTCTGTCAAATAAATAAATAAAATCTAAAAAAAAAAAATAATAATAATAAAAATAAAATTTGATTTTAAGGAAGGGCAGATGGAATTTGGGTAGAGGAAGCGGTCCCTCTCAGACCCTGACCTTGAGCAGTCGCTCTGCTTCTCTGAGCCCCAGGGTTTGTCCCTGTAACTGGAGTAAAAACGTTAGCCCAGCATTGCCTGGCACTTCACAGAAGCATTTCACAAATCACCTTTTACTCTGTGATCCACTTCACGCGGCCTGGGGAAATTCAGAAACGTGCCCAAAGTCACAGAGCAAGTGGGCGCTGGAGCTGGGGTTGGTCTTCCTGTCGTCCCTGGGGACCCCTCTGTCACCTCCCTTCCCATGGTGGAGGGACTGGGGAGTCAGAGGCCCCATCCCTGCCCCCCCTCCGGTTTCTGGCAGGGAGGAGCCTTCGCGGACTGTGGCTAAAGGAAGTCTAAATTAATTAAAATGTAATAAAATTAAAGATGTGTTTCCTCACCAACCACACTTAAGTGTTCTGCGGCCACAAGTGGCCAGTGGCTGTTGTAGGGTCCACGCAGACATGGAGTGTGCGTCTGACACTGTTGGTTATGGGGCCAGTTACCTGTTGTGAACGGGGCACTTGCAGGAACACTCTGGCGGGTGCCCTGGTGGCCCTCCCGTGGCCGCCCCGACTGCTGGACTCCGGGGTCCATCTCTGCTCCCGGCCCAGCGCCCTGTGACCTGAGATTGTCGGGTGTCGTCAGGCCGACAAGAAGAGTCCATAAATGACACGTGTGGCAGTGAAGCAGTTTAAGCACGCGTGATGGCGGGCGCCTGTCCGTGTTGGGGGAGTGTTCGCCGTTACTCTTGGGAAGGATGGTCATTTGTGCGTTGTGGGTCGCTGGTGTTAGCGTCCCAGGCGTCCAGAGCAGGTGGCACCTCTAGCCACCAGGGGGCAGCCTGGGACCAGGGTGGGGGCAGGCCTGGCGCTCAGCGGAGGTGGGAGGGAGCGAGACCCTCCCCCCTCAGGCTGTGCGGGAGGATTTCCAGCCAAGTCTAGGGAGAGTCCAGTGGGTCCCCAGGGGTGGGTGTGAGGAGCAGCAGGGCTGTGGAGCTAGACTTTGAGAAGAGCACCGGGTTTGCTGGGGTGGGGGCGGGGCTTCACAAAGCCTCCTGGAGACCCTGGTGGCGCCGGGCCCGTCCCCCACCCCAGGGAGCCCAGGCCGCATGGCCTGGGATGGCGCGCGGTGTCCTCAGGGGTCAGGGGCTGTACCTACACTCTCTCCTAATCCTGACATGTGTCTATCTGCCTTGGCCCTGAGGGGATTAGAAACAATGCTCGCGTCTCCGTCCAAAAGTTGACACCTGCTGTGTGCCCAGGCAGGTCCTGGGCACTGGATGTGGCAGGAAGTGAGGCTGACGGAGGGATTGACATTATCAAGTGCCACTGGTGGAGGCTTGGATGCAGTGGCTGGGAGGGCCCCACCGAAGGTGGAAGCGGGCCGGGAGGGGTCCTCAGGGAGACCTGGGGCCTGGTCTGACGTGGGGCCGGCGTGCCCGTTGCACAGAGTTGCGAACCTGCGGTCTGGGAGCGGCGCACGCTGGCCCGCGGTCTTTCCGGGGCACCAGCACCCCGGCCGGACCCGGGGAAGGGAGTTTGTGCACCGTTGAGCCCCTGTGGCGGGCGGGAGCCGTTGGTGGCATCCGGGCACCAACGCCCCACCAGGCCTTGGGTGCTGCTGGGCGGGTTTCACAAGCCTGGGCAGGGGCAGGCCTGGGCCACCCGGCTTCCGTGCGGCCCGGGGCAGGAAGAGCTGGTGGCTGATGTAAGCCCTTGCGCAAACCTCTGGCTGCCGGCTTCCGGAGCCTTCTACCCGCCTGCGTGCCAAGGAGGAAGCCTGGGGCCTAGCGGGGCCCAGAGGCCCTGCCGCCCAGGCTGGGGCCACATGGGTGTACTGACCGGCCACCATGGCCCTGGGTCCCGAAGGCTTGGCTCTGGAGTCTGGTGAGGGGGCTGGGTGAGGCTGGGCTGGAGCGTGGGGGGCTCCCCAGACGCGGGGTGCTGGTGATGGCGCATGTGGCCAGAAGGTGTCCCCCTCCTGCCTGCTGTAGTCTCCACTCCGGAGGACCAAGGCGGAGGCCCTGCGCCTTGCAGCCTTGGTTTCCCCGCATGCACCCCAAAGGGAGTGGGTGGACATTCTGGCATTGGGTGCCCCCGGGAGGTAGTGAGCGAGCACCTGTTGTACACAGACCTGCATAGCGAGCTGTTGGGGACCCAGAGGTAGGACGGGGCTCTGTGGGCTGGGCCCCCCGGAGTCACTTCTCTGGGTCACTGCAGACAGTACCCGCTTCACGGGGATGTGGAGACGGTAGCCTGAGGGGGCACACGGAGAAGACCCTAGCTCCCGCTGGCCAGAGCGGGCTCCTGCTGGGTGCTTGGTGACCCTCATGCTCAGCTCTGTGTGCAGGCCTCTGCCCCTCCTCCTGGGGGCGTTGGGGGAGGGTTCGGAATCCCCACAGACTGTGGGCTGCTGCCGTGTTGTTATTCTCGTTCAATTCATGCTTCCCTCTTTGCTACAGTTCTTAAGTATTCCCATCTTGCAGATGAGCAAACTGAGGCCAGGGAAGGGAGGTCCCCTGCCCAAATATCAGAGGCCTCCCTCTAGCCCGTGACCTGGAGGCCTGCTGGGATCTTCCCCTGAAGGGTGGGGTGTATGGATCTTGAGGGCCAGAGCCCCTGGGTGGCCACAGTGAGGGAGCGTCCCTCCTGGCGTGGGCCTGGCCAAGTGGGGCGTGGCAGGGGTAGGTCTTTCCACCCAGGCCCCCAGCACATTGTTCTCCCCGGCAGCGGCTGGCCACCGCACCCCCCATCTGAGGGACCTCGGGTGGGAGGCCCAGGGCTCTCCTCCTTGTGCTCTCGCCAATTCGCTGTAGCCCTGGGATGTTTACTGGGTGTGTATTCCCGGTCGTGGCTCACTGGCTGTGGGACCAGTCACTTCCCAGCCCCCAGCATCAGCTTCCTCATGCCTTAAATGGGCGCATGGTTCCTTCCGCACCAGGCTTGCTGAGGCTGGCCGAGGACAACTCAGAACTCAGCAGGGCTGCTGTGGGGTCCTCAAGGAGGTCATTCTCTGACTCGTGGGATCCTCCCTGATCCAGGCGCTCAGAGCATGAGCAGGGGTTTAGACCCTGAGCCCCCCACCTCCTCGCTCTGTGGCCTCAGGAGGTCCCTGCCCCCAGCTGTGCCTCAGCTTTCATCAGCAGGTTGGGGGGACCGTCCCCTCCTGCCGAGCGCTGGGTGCCCTGGAGGTGAGGGCCTTCGATGGTGGTGGGCTTCCTTTTGGCTGTTCCTCTGGGGGCTGCACTTGCAGGTTTTTCAAGTACTGGGTCTGGTTGAGGTGACAGGCCTGTCCTGAGCCCGAGGGTCTGGGGTGGGGCGGAAAGGTTTCTTTGGTGTTCCTGCCAGTGTCAGCTCCAAGAAGTGTGGGGTGGGGAGACGCGGGGAGCGCGGGGTATTGGGCTGGGCAGTGGGGGCCTGGTGGGTGCCTGACAGCCCCCCCTTCTCTCTGCAGGCGAGGCCTTCTTGGGCAGCTTTGTGGCCAGCGGGATGGGGCCCTCAGCCTCGTCCCATGGGAGCCCCGTGCCCCTGCCCTCTGACCTCTCCTTCCGCTCCCCTACCCCCAGCAACCTGCCTATGGTGCAGCTATGGGCCGCTCATGCCCATGAAGGTAAGGAGTGTGCCAGGTGGGCGGGGCTGAGGGCTGTGGGCCACTGTCCCTGGCACCTGTCCATCCTGCCCACTCCCTTCCACCTCTGGTCATCTCTCCTGCGGTGGTTGCAGGTGGGGGGCAAGCCCTGGTCGTTCAGCCTCCCTGCTGTTTCTCAAATGCTCAGTGCTTCCTCTGGTCACTGCCACAGGGCCTTTGCACAAGTCGGTTCCCTCTGCTGCAGCTCCTAACTTAACCCACTGTTCGTCCTTTAGGGCTCAGCTGACCCCCCTCCCTCCGGCCACCTCTCACTTGTGAAGACAGATTATTTTCTTACCAGAGTGAGCTCTGAGGGCAGGGCTTAGTTTGTTCTGTTCACCGCTGTCTCCCTGGGGGCCCTCCATAATCACTGTTGGAGCAATGGGACCAGGGCCATAGGGCTCTCCTTGGCAGTTCTTCAGTGGTGCTCGTAAATGTGGGCGTCTGGGAGCCTTGCAAATCCTGGACCTCCCTGGAGCCTCACTTTTCCCTCTGTTAGTGAAGAGATAGGCCTGGGGGACCCTGAGCTCCTTCCCCGCCTCTGGTGGCCTTTGGATGCTGGGTCCTGGGAGCACCCACTGCAGGCTGAGGGCTTTCCTGGGCTTTTCACGGCTCACTGCCTGCCCACGTCCTCCTCTGTGCCCGAGTCTTTCCAAGTACCCGTCATCATGTGTACCTCCCATGGAGGGGGTGGACCTGCCTCTCTAGGCCCGGGATGGTGGGCAGTCCTTTGGGGCTGGGGTCCCATTTGAGCCTCCCACTTTAGCCAGCCAGGGCGGGGCTGGAGAGGCCTGAAGAACAGACGCTGCCTGGTGTCTCCGTGCCACCAGCTTGTGCCTCTGCCCTGACTCCTTTTTCTCCCGTGTTGCAAACACCAGTAATGTAGGAACGGTTACAAACCCGTGCACGCACTGCACAGCTGGACTCAGCGTGTCCCCATGACCAGCTGTGAGAGGGGGACTGCTAGGTCTCTTCCAGATGAGAAAGCACAGGGATCCCATGCGATGTTTCCAGGGCTGAAAGAGATCATGTGCATCAGGTGGTCTTGGTTATTCGGTGATTGTTGTTAACGCCATTATCAGGTGGTGCTGTGGGAGGAGCATGGGTCCTGTGTGGCCAGGGACAGGCCCTGGATCTCTGGCCTCAGAGGGAGCCACTGGGGGCGTGGGACCTGTGTCTCAAGGACCTCCGATAGGCCCGTGGTCCGGGAGGACCTTCCCCCACACCTGCCTGCTCGCCAGCTCGCCTGCCTTTCTGGGCCCTGCTGTGCGGCTCTTTGGGCCTCCATTCCCCATGGGCCCTCAGAGGAGTCTCATTTCTTTCTCTGTGGCTACCCTCCCGTCTTCTCTGTCCCACGAAGCCCTGATTGTGGGCAGCACTGGTGGGGAGAGACTAGGAGGATCCTCACCAGGAGGCATTCCTTCCTGGCCTGGGAGACCTGGCAGCTGCAGATGCTGGGTGCGCTGATATTCAAGCAGGTGAGTGACCTGCTTGGGCTCACACAGCAGAGAAGGAAGTCATTAAGTCAGTAAACTGCTCCACCGGGTCTGTGTTGGGCTGAGGTTAACAGTCCCAGTGACTTGCATTCAAAGTCAGGCTCCTCTGCTGTGTGACTTTGGGCCAGTGGTCCTCCCTGAGCCTCTGCTCACCTATAAAGTGAGGATGTTAAGAGTATCTGCCTCAACAGGCTTTTGTTTTGTTGAAGTTTAAATGAGAATAGCAAAGGCAAAGCAGTGGGCAGCGTTTGGCCTGTGGTTAAGCTGTCCTCACCGTCCCCTGCCTTGTTGGATCCATTCTGATCCTCTTTCTGGGGGATTTGAGAGCCCAAGCCCCTGGGGGCTGCCTGGGCCTGGAGGGAGGCCTGAAGTGCCAGGTCTGGAGGGGGTGGGGGCAGGCCTGCCCTGGGTGGGTGGCTGGCCGCAAATCTCAGGGCTCCCTGAACCAGGGGGCTGACAGCTAAAATATTTTATTCTCAAGAAAAAGAGAGGGATGGAAGGAAGTTCCTCGTGGGAGTCCATGCGGTGGGACAGTTCAGTTTTTCTCTTCTCTCTTCCAGGCTTCTCCCATCTGCCCAGCGGGCTGTACCCATCCTACCTCCACCTGAACCACCTGGAGCCCCCCAGCAGCGGGAGCCCCCTCCTCAGCCAGCTGGGCCAGCCCAGCATTTTCGATACCCAGAAAGGTATGATGAGGGCGCAGGAGCGGGGAGACTGGGCTTGGGGGGTAACTTCTGAGGGGTTTGTCAGGGGCCCCCACCACTCCCCAGTATTTCAGGCAGCACCTAGCTCTGTTCTCTGAGACCCCTGCCCCTGAGCCCCGCCCCTGGCCTTCTGGTGCCTTCTAGGTGTGCTGTGCTCCCGCCTGACCCTCTTAGGCCCTAAAACAACCCTGGCCTCCACCCTTTTCACAGATGACGAAACTGAGGCCCAGGAAGGTTAGTCAATGGCCAGGACGGGAGCTTGTGAATTCGGTACCCTCTGTTTGCAGAGTCTGCCCTCCTTCTTGGCCTGGGGGCTACCGGGAGCCCCTCCGGGACCCCGCTTCTGGCTGGCCGGGCGGAGGGGGCACGCGCTCACGCCCAGACTCTCTCTCTCCCCCAGACGGCTTCTACCTGCCCGCGCCGGGGGCTCCGGGCGCCCTGCACGCTCACGCGCCCTCCTCCAGGACCCCGGGCGGCCACTCCTCCAGCGCCCCGGCCAAAGGCTCTTCGCGGGAAGGTCCGGCCAGGGAGCGGGCGGGCCGCGGCGGGGAGCCGCCCGCGCTGTTCGGCAAGAAGGACCCGAGGGCCCGCGAGGAGGCTGCGGGGCCGCGCGGCGTGGTGGACCTGACCCAGGAGGCGCGGGCGGAGGGCCGCCAGGACCGCGGGCCCCCGCGCCTCGCCGAGCGCCTGTCGCCCTTCCTGGCCGAACTGGGGCCGCCGCGCGGGCCGGGCGCCGCCGCCGAGTGCAAGGGCAGGAACCCGCCGCCGCCGCCGCCGCCGCCGCCGCCGGCGCTGAGCCTCTGCAACGGCGCGGGCGACGCCGGGCTCCCCGCGCTGGTGGCCAAGGAGGCGGCGCGCCAGGACGAGAGCGCGCGGCTGCGGCGCGCAGAGGCCCTGCTGCCGGGGCCGTGCCCCTGCCCCTCGCCGCTCCCGCCGCCCAAGGGCCCGCCCGCGCCCCCCGCCGCCCCGGCCGGGGCGCCCGCCGGCGTCTATAGCATCTTCCCCGCGGCGGCGGCGGCGGCGGCGGCGCGCGAGCCGGGCCGCGAGCACCGCGTGGTGGCGCCCACTTTCGTGCCTTCCGTGGAGGCCTTCGACGAGCGCCCGGGGCCCATCCAGATCGCGTCGCAGGCGCGCGACGCCCGCGCCCGGGAGCGCGAGGCGGGCAGACCCGGCGTCCTGCAGGCGCCGCCCGGGTCCCCGCGGCCGCCCCCCGACCGGCCCGAGGCGCTCCGCGAGAAGAACTCGGTCATCCGCTCGCTCAAGCGGCCGCCGCCCGCGGAGGCCCCGCCGGCGCGGGCCGCGCGCGCCTCCCCGGACGCCAGGGCCTACCTGCCCGCCAAGGAGCTGCTCAAGCCCGAGGCCGAGCCGCGGGCCTGCGAGCGCGGGCCCCGCGGGCCCGCCGCCGCCGCGCCCCAGCAGGCCGCCAGGCTCTTCGGCCTGGAGCCCGCGCGGCCGCCCCCGCCCCCGCCCCCGCCCGCCGGCCCCGAGCCCAAGTGGAAGCCTTTCGAGCTGGGCACCTTCGCCACCACGCAGATGGCCGTGCTGGCCGCGCAGCACCACCACGCCAGCCGCGCCGAGGAGGAGGCGGCCGCCGCCGCCAAGAAGGCCTACCTGGACCCCGGGGGCGCGCTGCCCCGCGCCGCGGCCGCCTGCGCCAGGCCGGGCGCCGACGTGCACGCCGCGGCCCACGGGCCCGGGGAGGCCTCGGCCATGCAGAGCCTCATCAAGTACAGCGGCAGCTTCTCCCGCGAGGCCGCGGCCGTGCGCCCGGGCGGCTGCGGCAAGAAGAGCCCCTTTGGAGGCCTGGGCACCATGAAACCCGAGCCTGCCCCCACCACCGCGGGCGCCCCGCGCGCCCAGGCCCGCCTGCCACACGCGGGGGGCCCCGCGGCCGGTGGAGGCCGGCAGCTGAAGCGGGACCCGGAGAGGCCCGAGAGCGCCAAGGCTTTCGGGCGCGAGGGCTCTGGTGCCCAGGGAGAGGCGGAGGTGCGACACCCGCCCGTGGGCATTGCGGTGGCCGTGGCCCGGCAGAAGGACAGTGGCGGCGGTGGCCGGCTGGGGCCGGGGCTGGCGGACCAGGAGCGCTCCCTGTCGCTGAGCAACGTCAAAGGTGGGTCTTGGGTCCCACCTCTCACCTTCTCCTCGCTCCGCCCTCGCCTCCCAAACCCCGTCCACCTCTGCTTTCCATTTCTACCCGTCTCGGCCTCCTTGCACCCCCTTCTCCCCGCGCTCCTGCTGCCCTTCGTCCTTCACCCACTTGTGGGCTGTGGCTACTGTTGAAAAGTGTATTGCTTTTTCCATCATGCGCAGAGAAAAATGTGTAAAATGCAGGAAGGGAGGAAGAAGGAGAGGGATGATTGCTCTCTTTTCCCGAGATCCTGAACACTTCCAGATCTTTCCCTGCATTCATTTTCCTTTGTGACTGCTTGTATCGGCAGGGTTCCTAGAGCACACCCAATGCTGGTCCCTGCGCTCTTCACGCTTACAGTGTGGGTTTTCTCCCTCTCCCCTTTTGTGAAATCTTTATATAATTTTTTCACGGCCTCTACTATTCCGTCTAGAGCACACACCATAGTTCAGCCAAGCATTCCTCTCGTGGGCGTTTTCCCCCTTCTCTGATGTTTTTGTGTTTGGAGCGTTGCATTGAATATTTTTGTGCGTTTCACCTTCCTGATATTTTGAGTCGTTTTCTAAGAATAGGTTCCTAGGAACAGCCTGGCTCCAGGTCTTCAGTCCTCGGTCTTGGAGGGAGTAACTGCCTTATCTAGTTCATTGTTCCCTATGTGTAGTGTGGGACCTGGCGCTTAGTAGGTGTTTGGTAAATAAGCGAATGAGTGACCGAGTGTGATGGGTAGAAACTGGGTCCCTGTGTTCTCATACATCTTGACGTCCCGTACGTTAGTGCCTAAAAAAGACCATTGCTAATTTCGGTGGGGAAGAATGGTGCGTTTCTTTAGATTATTGGTGAAGTTGAATATTTTTCCGGAATGTGGTCGATTGTGTTTCTTTTTGTCCCTTGCACATGCGCTGTGGGAATGGGATTTTGGAGGGTTGATATTTGTGGCATTTTTGTTGGAACCGTGGACTTGGTCTGCCCATTGTTGAGTCAGGGACCCTTCCTACAGGTTGGGTGGGCACTGGGCTGTAGCCCCCACCTGGATGGTGTTTAGTGTGTTGTCGTGTGGGGTTGGGAGACTGGGGTAATGGCCCAGGAAGGCTGCTTCCCACTGTCCTTGCTCTTGTGACTTCGCAACAGTCAGCCTGGATTTCTTCTTCCCTGTGCTTCTGTTTCCAGTGTCCAGCCAGCTTCCCATACGCAGCTGGTTGCAAGCTTAGGCTTCACCCATGTCCTGGGCCCCTGTCTCTGGCAGCCACATGGCCCCCTTCCCTGCACCTCCCAGACTCTACTCCCGGAGGCTGCGTAGGCATCTTGGGTGAATGTCTCTTGGGACCCCATCCCTTTCTTGGCCTGGCCCCGCTGTGCCCACCTGTGATGACTGCTGGGCTTTAGCCTTGTTCCATGGTGGGTGGCCACTGTCCTGTCCCAGCCTCCTAGACCCCCTGTCTTAGCCCTGCTCTCCTGGGTGAGTGCAGTAAGGCACAGGGCCGCCCTGGGACTCCTGCTGGCCCTTGCCCCACACATTTGCATGCACGCTGTAGCTGCAGAGGGAGTGACACTTCATGGATGTTTGTTGAATGACTGAGTCCATGGTTTTTTGTGGAGCCTGACCAGGGAAGCCTGTCCTCTGACCCAGGGGGGCTGGCCTGAGGCACTGCCTCATTCTGGGATTGAAGGAGTGGATGACAGCCCTTGGTTAGAGGTGGCGGGCTTGTTGGTGGACAAGCCCTTCTGCTAGGATAGAGGTTTGCACCCGGGGACCCCTCTGGGAGGCCAGAGATCTCTCTGAGTCCTTTCCCTGAAGGACTGCTCGTGTGACATGGTGTTTCACCCCTGTTGGGGGCTCACAGTCCCCAGAGTACCTGCCCGTGTCCACGCGGTCCTGTGAGAGAGAGAATGTGTGTTTGACTATGTGTGAGAGAAAGTGTATGTGTGTGAGAGCAGGCATGTGAATGTGTGTGAGACCGTGTGAGCATGCGTGATGGTGTGTGTGACTGTGACAGGGTGTGTGTGACATGGACGGAGCGTTGACTGTGTGAGAGAAGATGTGTGACAGTGTGACTGTGTAAGGTGTGTGTGAGACAATAGGTGTGACTGGAGTGTGATGGTGAGTGACCGACTGACAGTGTGTGAATGAGTGTGTGAGAGAACTGCGTGTGAGACAGAGGTGCGTGTGAAGGTGTGTGCCTGTGTGTGATGGTGAGTGACTGTGACCGTGTGCGAATGAGTGTGTGAGAGAACTGCGTGTGAGACAGGTGTGTGTGTGAGAATGTGTGTGCCTGTGTGTGATGGTGAGTGACCGACCGTGACAGTGTGCGAATGAGTGTGTGAGAGAACTGCGTGTGAGACAGAGGTGCGGGTGTGAGAATGTGTGTGCCTGTGTGTGATGGTGAGTGACCGACCGTGACAGTGTGCGAATGAGTGTGAGAACTGCGTGTGAGACAGGTGCGGGTGTGAGAATGTGTGTGCCTGTGTGTGATGGTGAGTGACCGACCGTGACAGTGTGCGAATGAGTGTGAGAACTGCGTGTGAGACAGAGGTGCGTGTGTGAGAATGTGTGTGCCTGTGTGTGATGGTGAGTGACCGACCGTGACAGTGTGCGAATGAGTGTGTGAGAGAACTGCGTGTGAGACAGAGGTGCGTGTGTGAGAATGTGTGTGCCTGTATGTGATGGTGAGTGACCGACTGACAGTGTGTGAATGAGTGTGTGAGAGAACTGCATGTGAGACAGAGGTGCGTGTGAATGTGTGTGCCTGTGTGTGATGGTGACCAACCGTGACAGTGTGCGAATGTGTGTGTGAGAGAACTGCGTGTGAGACAGGTGCGTGTGAATGTGTGTGATGGTGAGTGACAGTGTGCAAATGAGTGTGTGAGAGAACTGCGTGTGAGACAGGTGTGTGTGTGAGAATGTGTGTGCCTGTGTGTGATGGTGAGTGACCGACCGTGACAGTGTGCGAATGAGTGTGTGAGAGAACTGCGTGTGAGACAGAGGTGCGTGTGAATGTGTGTGATGGTGAGTGACAGTGTGCAAATGAGTGTGTGAGAGAACTGCGTGTGAGACAGGTGTGTGTGTGAGAATGTGTGTGCCTGTGTGTGATGGTGAGTGACCGACCGTGACAGTGTGCGAATGAGTGTGTGAGAGAACTGCGTGTGAGACAGAGGTGAGTGTGAATGTGTGTGATGGTGAGTGACAGTGTGCAAATGAGTGTGTGAGAGAACTGCGTGTGAGACAGGTGTGTGTGTGAGAATGTGTGTGCCTGTGTGTGATGGTGAGTGACCGACCGTGACAGTGTGCGAATGAGTGTGTGAGAGAACTGCGTGTGAGACAGAGGTGCGTGTGAATGTGTGTGATGGTGAGTGACAGTGTGCAAATGAGTGTGTGAGAGAACTGCGTGTGAGACAGGTGTGTGTGTGAGAATGTGTGTGCCTGTGTGTGATGGTGAGTGACCGACCGTGACCGTGTGCGAATGAGTGTGTGAGAGAAGTGCGTGTGAGACAGAGGTGCGTGTGAGAGTGACCCTGTGTGACGATGATAGTGCGTGTGACTGGCAGTGACCGTGTGACCGTGTGTGACTGTAGGAGTGTGAGCGACTGTGTGACGTTCTATGTGGCAGTATGTGTGACTGACCCTGACCGTGTGACCGTGTGTGAGAGAATGTGTGTGAGAGCGACCTTGTGTGATGGTGACCGTGTGACAGTGTGTCCGATAGTATGTACGAAAGTGACGGTGTGTGACTGACAGTGTGTGACTGAGTGACTCAGAGTGACAGCGTGTGACGGTGTGTGTGTGTGTGACAGTGTGGGGAGGGAGGGAGGACCTGACGGGTTAGGGATGAGACATTCAGGCATTGGTTTGTCACTGCCAGCCATTGAGAAGTAGGCAGCTGGGTTCTTTTCCTTAACCCAGTTCCCATAAGGAGTAGTGGTTTTTCCCAATCCTGGCACCCTTGGGGGAGGGCAGGGGTTGGGGGCACCCCCTGGCCGAGGGGGCTGGTCGTCAGCCTGCATCTCCTGGTCTCTTCCCATCTTCCCCGTCTCCTTGAACTTTTGGGGAGGGCCTTCTGCTGGTCAGTGGATTCAGATCCGGTCTTTGCCTCATCAGCTACGTGACCTTAAGCAGGAGGCCTGAACCTTCCGGGCCCCGGTGTCCACGCTGACCATGCGGCTGCTGGGCACATAGTAGGGGCTTCATAAACAGGCCGGCCTTGTCTTTGCTCGCGTTCAGCGTGTTGGGGTCTGAGAGCTGCTGACAGTGTCCGTGAGTCCTAGATCCTTCCAGAGAAATGCCCCCGGGGGCCCACATGGGCCCAGAACTGGACCAAGGACAGGCATGACCTGCAGCCGTGAGCCCCAGTGACCGGTGGTGCGTGCCCGGAAGCCCAGCACAGCTGCTGTCCTTCAGCGGGCGGCCGTGGGCGAACCCCCCTCGCAGGAGGATCTGTGGCTCTCGCAGCTTCCCCCGCGTCGAGAGCGGGCTCTGCGGGGGTGAAGTGACTGGCCCAGGGTCCCTGGGCTGGAAGAAGCAGGCTGAGCTTGAACACTCGGCCCAGGCCTGTGGCTCCTACCTCTTCCTCTTGCCTGTTGGTGTCACCCTGTGGTGGAGGCAGCGGGGGGCGGTGGGGGTACGCCCGTGTCGCCCCAGGCAGAGCTGGGGTCGTGCAGGTGTAAGCAGCGACGGCCCGCTCCTAGAGCGTGCTCAGTCGGCCTGAGCTGGTGGCAGCCACGTGTGCCCGAATGTTCACGGAGGCCGTGGGAACCAGGCCTCGGTCTCGGCCTCGGCCTAGATTGGAGAGGCTGTGGCCGCGTGGCTCCGGGCCTGGCGGCAGGGCTGCAGATGGGTCACGACAGCTGTGCCATTTCCTGAGCACCAGTCCCGTGCCCGCTGTGTGCGAGGTGCAGGAGGCTCAGCCTGAAGACCCGCTCAGGCGCCCATCCCAGCCAGGAAAGCCTGCTTGTCAGGCAGTGGTGGGACCTGGGCAGTGTGCTTTGCCTTCCTGTGCCTCAGTTTTCTAATCTAGAGTGGGACGAGGGCTGGGACCCACCTCCTGGGTGATGACCCCCGAGTGAGTGCATGGAGAAGATCTAGGGTCCTGCCGGGCACAGAAGGGCTGGGGTGAGGTCTTGTGGCTCTGGGACCGGCCCCACATGCCTGGCTCATGGAGGAGCTGATCTCCCACCAGCCTGGAACTCAGCATGGAGGAGTGATGGGCCCTTTGGTTCACTCTTCCTCTGGCTTCTCCTCCCACCTCGAACAAAATCTAAACCACGTTCCCTTCCATAGCCTCCAAGACCCTACAGTCTGTACCCACCTCTTCTGTGGTTTCATCCCTAGCACCTCTCTTAGTATTCTCTCTAGCCACCACAGTTTCCTTGATGTGGCACACTTCTGCCCCAGGGCCTTTGTACTTGCTATTCCTGCTGCATAGCTCATTCTTCCTGTAGATATCCACAGGACTCCTTCTTTTTTTCCTTCTTTCATTCCCCTGCATATTTATCGAGCAGCTTCCCTTGTGCGGAGTGTTATGTAGGGAAGAGGTACACAGCCAGGAGTGGGACTTCTTGAACCAGAGCGGTACATAGGCTCATGGAGGAGGCAGATGGTGAACAAGCAGCAAGCAGGATAGTAGCACGTTGTGGTTAGTGCTGGGAGGGAGACAAATAAGGGAGCTTGATGGAGGAGAGGTGGTCAGGGAGGGCTTCCTGGAGAAGGGGGCATTTAAGCTAAGCTGTCGGGAGAGGCTGAGTAGTCTAGGGTAGAGCTGTAGTCCAGCCAAGCCTGGGGTGAGGTAGTGGGGGCATGTCACAGTTCTTCGTAGACCAGCCAAATTTGGAGGGAGCTGTCTGGGGCTCTTGACTTGAGTGACCTTGGGGCTGCTGGGTGCTCCAGGATGGGTGGGCCAACAGCCAGGTTTGGGTGGGAGATGGGGCCTGGGATGGGAAGCCACTGATACCCTGAGCGGTTGGTGACAGCCATGGCAATGGAGAGGCATCGGGCCAGAGGACAGTGGACTTGGAGCCGGGCTACTCTGTGGGCACTTGTCCCTTTCGGGGACTCCAGGAATTAGTGCCAAACCCTGTCCCTGAGTCCAGGGTGGCCCGGGGAGTGTGAGGCCATCTCCTTCGGGAGAAGGAAGCTGGGGCACACACGCTGATTTCCCAGCCCAGCCACAGGACTCCGGGTGGCCCTCCACACTTTGGCCCTGCCTGAAGCCCGGGCTGCCCTTCTGGACCTCACTACCCCGGGGGATCCCTGAACAGGGCCCCTTCCAGTCCTTCGTGAAGTGGCCCGGGGGGCTCAGGGTCCCTTTGGATATAGGAACCACACTGACACCGGAGGCCCGGGGCAGGTTGGCTGGGTCTCACCCCAACCTGGCTGTGGCATTGCTCTCCCACTGAGGGCCTCTCCCCTGCCTGCCACGGGCAGGGAGGGCTCGCAGAGACTGAGCCGGCGTACACGATGTCTACTCAGTGCCTTTGCCGGGCGCGGCCTGCATGAATGATTTAGTGGGCGGCTAGGGATGTACCTCGGTGTCCCACAGGGGCAGGCTGTGAAGCCATGCGCTCTCTTGCCCGCCCTCACTCCTGCCTGGCCGCTGGATGCCCCCGTTGTTGACATTGCTCCACTGAATGCTCCCTGCGCTTCCCCTCGTCCTGGCCCACCTCTGGAACTTCTGGGCCGTCCTCACGGTGCTCTCGCTGTCCCAGTGTCTCCAGCCGCCTCTGGGACATGCTCTCTCCGCAGTGCTAGGCTGCTGGCTGTCCCCCTGTGGACTTGGTCCATGGGCACGTGGGTTTGGGTCGCCGCCGTGCCCTCTCTCGGGGCTCCTGCCCTTCGTCTTGGGGTTGGCAGGCTTCCGCCTTCCTGAAAGGACAGGGAGAAGCCCTTAGACCCCTGAGCCTCTCCTGGGGGCTCTGTTCTTTGCTAGCTCCTGGTTTTGGGGGTGCAGAGGGGAGAAAAGGGGAGATGCCCGATGGCAGCATTCCAAGTGGGGTCCTTGCACACGAGGGCCACGAGTGGGGGGGGCCGCTGCTGGACCCCTTGTCTCCTGCACAGCGGTCACACCTGAATGCCGGGGCGGGGGGGCTGGGAGTGGCTTCCTTCCCGAGCACACCTCCCAGTGCTGCTGGGTCTCCCAAGATGCGGGTGAGAGAGCCCCAGCCCCAGTACGTTTCTCTTTTGAGAAGAGCCTCAGGTGCTTCCGCCTCCCGTGCCCCAGCCTGGCCACTGGGCTGCCACACGTGTCCCGAGTTCTGGCTCACTGAGTAAGAGGGGCTGGGGCAGGAGCTGGAGGAAGGTGACAGGGCGAGGGGAGACGGAGCAGTCGGTGGGTGCCCTCCACGGGCTCCTGCCCTCCCCCACCCCCCTTTAGTTCAATGGCTGAGTGCCAGGCTGGGCTCGGGGACCCGCCTCCTGTGCTCTGAGGGGTCTCGGGGGGCCGGGCAGCTCAGGGGTGGTACAGCGGTCCCATCCTGGGTGGGTGGTGCATGCTGGGCACCAGGGCAGGGACGGGGGAGCCCAAGTGGCAGCTCCCACATTTTGCACTCATCCCCACGTGGATCGTGTTTTCTCTGGTTTTATTTTCCCGTCTCGATTTTAGAGAGATGAGCCGTATGTCTGCAGCGGCCAGAACCGTGACGGGACCTCAGTGGCGCTTAAGGGTGGCGGCTGATTCCCTGGGACCTGGGTCTGGCTGTGCCGCTCTTCTGGCTGGGGGCTTCCCCTCCTTCCTACCCACCCCGCCCCCAGCGTTTGGCTTGCTGCGCTGGTGGGGGCTCCCTGTGCGAGTTACAGATAGGCCCTCTGCAGGCTGTGGGGGGGCCTGGTGCCGAGGACGTCTGGCCAGGCGGGGGGCTTGCTGGGGCCCCGGGCTGGGGGCTCATCACCTGCCCGCTCCCCTCAGGGCACAGCCGAGCCGATGGTGACTGTGGGGACGAGAGGACCAGGCACCGGGAGGAGCGGCTGTTGGGGGCGCGGCTGGACCGAGACCAGGAGAAGTTGCTCAGGTGGGGGCTTGGGGGCCACCCGGGGCCGGGGCGGGATGACCCTACGTGGGCGCGCGGCCTCTTGTCCCAAGAGCGGGAGCCACCCTGGCCCATGACCCTGATCCTAGGCCAGATGGCCCCACAGCCCCTCTCCAGCGAGTGTGGGTCCCCCCTCCTGCAGGAGGCCTTTGGGGCCCTTCTTTTCTGAGCCAGAGCTGGTTCCTCTTTATGCTGGGTGTCTGCTGGGCATTCGGTGTGACACCCCTCCTCTCCCACATCCCCCCGGCCCATGGGGCTGTTGCCAATGCCTGTTTCCCTTCCAGAGAAAGTAAGGAGCTGGCTGACCTGGCCCGCTTGCACCCCACCAGCTGCGCTGCTAACGGCCTGAACCCCAACCTCATGGTGACTGGTGGCCCATCACTGGCAGGCTCCGGGCGCTGGTCTGCCGACCCCGCAGCCCATCTGGCCACTCACCCCTGGCTGCCCCGCTCGGGCAGCACGTCCATGTGGCTCGCTGGACACCCCTATGGTAAGTGTGGGGTGGGCGACTTCGCCCTTATCTGGTGGTTGAGGATAAGAGTGGGCCTGACGTGTTTCTTGCCTGGAGCTTGGGGCTGGTGGCCGGTGCCGGGGCAGGACTGTGGGACCCACGCCCAGAGCTGGCTGCTGTCTTCCTTTGTCTTCCTCGCTTCCTCTCCCCACACTTCAGCTCCCTTGTGTGTCTGAAGAGGGCGGTTACTACGACACCCTCCTTGCGGGGGTCCCTCTGCTGAGCCCATTTGGAGGTGGTGCCCAGGGGTGGGTGGCTGTGGACATGCTTGCAGCTTGTCAGCCCTCAGCTTCCTGCATGGAGGCCTCAGGAGGTGGGGGTCTGGGGAGCGGACAGAAAGGGGGTGGGCCTGGGCCCCTGGCCTCTGGCATTTGACGCAGGCCTGGGTCTCTCCTAGGCTTGGGCCCACCACCTCTGCACCAGGGCATGGCACCTGCCTTCCCGCCTGGCCTGGGAGGCTCCCTGCCGTCGGCCTACCAGTTCGTGAGGGACCCCCAGTCGGGGCAGCTGGTGGTCATTCCCAGCGATCACCTGCCTCACTTTGGTAAGTGGTGGCCTTTGGGTGGGGGGCAGTGGCCGTGGTAGCCCCACCTGGAGAGACTGACCCAGATGCCAGGGGCCTTCTTTGGTGGGGGGGGTGTCCGGCCAGGATAATGGGGTAGGAGGCAGACCGGGGCTTCGAGGATGTTCTGATGTCCGTGGTTTCCCTGTGTCATAAAGCCATCGGGATCCTTGTTTTGATGAGCTCCTACCCAGAACCAGTGCAGGCTTTCCTGGGGCCCGGACCCCCCACCCTGGCGCCTCCCATCCCTCGGGAGTCCACTTGGCAGCCCACTGGGTGTGGGGGGAGGAAGGGCTTGGAGTCCCCGTGTCAGCATGCTCCCGCTGTAAGGGTCCTGGGACATCCCACCTGGGGTGTGCACGGGGGCCCTTGTCCCCTGGGCCCGGGAGGTGGGTGCAGAGGGAGGCCCGGGCCAGCCCTGCCCCGCCTCTGCGGTGGGCCGACGGGGGCGCTGGGCGGCGGGTGCAGCCTCACTGTGCGTCCTGCCCCTAGCGGAGCTGATGGAGCGGGCCACGGCGCCGCCGCTCTGGGCTGCCCTGTACCCGCCGGGCCGCGGCCCCCTGCACCACGCCCAGCAGCTGCAGCTCTTCTCCCAGCAGCGCTTCCTCCGGCAGCAGGAGCTCCTGTACTTGCAGCAGCAGGCGGCCCAGGCCCTGGAGCTGCAGAGGAGCGCCCAGCTCGTGGTGAGTGGGGTGGTGGCTGCAGGGGGACCAGAGGCAGAACCTCAGCAGTTTCGAACTGTGAGGGAGAAAAGGTGGCAGGGGCTGGCGGTCAGGGAGGGCCAGCTGGAGGGGGGAGCATCTGCCCACAGGCCTGAAACAGTAGACCACGGATAAGCCCTTCGGGCAGAGGGAACAGTGTGAGCAAGGCCCAGAGGCAGATGGAGGCTGGCAGGGGCAGGGTGCGGGGAGCAGCGGGGAAACTGAGGCAGGAGAGGCCGCCTGCTGGACTGGGCAAGTTTGCATAGGACGCTGAAGAGATGCCAGAGCTCCGGCTGTTTCCTGAGCCCAGCCTGACCACCTCCTCGAGCCTGCTGGCCGGGCTGCCCGCTCCGCGTCCCGGCTCCCTTTTCAGGCCGGGGCTGGCCTCTGACCGCCACGTGGACTGATCCCGTAAGATGGGAGACACGAGGGGTTCCCTGTGTGGGTGTACTCCCGAAAGCCTGCGGCCCTCCTGCCTCCTTGCAGGCGTTCCAGGACATCTGTCCTCTGCTTGGCCTTGTCCCTTTTCCTTTGTGTAGTGGCCACCCCAGAGGAGTCGGCCGAGGTGGCCCAGGCAGCAGGCAGGGCCCGGGGTTTGAACCTTGGCTCTGGCATATCTGGCTCTGTGCCCTTGGGTATATGACTTCACTTCACTTCGGTTTCCTCCTTGGGAAAGTGGAGTTGCTAGTAATTCTGCGTCATCAGGATTGTTCAGTGAGATTTAATAATCAGGAGAGTGGCTGGTGCTGGGAGCATTTCTTCTCAGTGTGTTTTCTCTGTTGATGGCCTGGCTCCCTGCCCGGCCCCCCCCCCCCATGAGCTCTGGCTGTCCTCAAGCAGCCCCCTCCCATTGCCTCAAAAGGCATCAAATGTAGGAAGGGGCCCCCCCTGCACAGGCATTTTGAGACCCAAAGGTGATAAGGCAGGAGAGCACTCCGTAGGTAATGAGTTTTCCGTGAATGTAGCTATTCTAATGCCATCAAAGTGCGGGGAGTGGGGCAGCTCCATCATCAGGAGCCTCTTGCCTCTGCTCTGCCTTCTCTGTCCTGACTGCAAGGCTCCCAGCAGGGCCAGGGTCTGGACTGCAGGCCCCCCCCCCCCCCGCCCCCGCCCCCGCAGCCCCATCTGGGGTTCCACAAGGAACGCTGTGCTTGTTACACGCGGGTCATGGCAGAATGTCCATAGCAGGCTGGAAGGGTGGGCAGCCTGCACCCTGGACCCCGCTCGAGGGGACCCCGGGGACAGGGCAGGTGCTGGGTGATGGTTCCTGCTGTGTTGACCCCGCCTGGCGGCCCCCTCCCCAGCAGGAGCGGCTGAAGGCCCAGGAACATCGGGTGGAGATGGAGGAGAAGGTGAGCAAGCGGAGCCTGGAGGCTGCAGGCAAGGCCGGCCTGGCTGCCGCGGGCCCTGGGCTGCTGCCTCGGAAGCCCCCCGGCCTGGCCACCGGCCCTACGGGCGCCTACGGCAAGGCCATGAGCCCGCCGCCATCTCCCCGCGCTTCCCCTGTGGCTGCCCTGAAGGCCAAAGTCATCCAGAAACTGGAGGATGTATCCAAGGCGCCCACGTACGCCTACCCCGCCACGCCCAGCTCCCACCCCAGCAGCCCGCCGCCCGCCTCCCCGCCGCCCACTGCTGGCATCACCCGCAAGGAGGAAGCACCCGAGAACGTCGTGGAGAAGAAGGACTTGGAGCTGGAGAAGGAAGCCCCCAGCCCCTTCCAGGCCTTGTTCTCGGGTAGGAGTGCGGCTCAGACCCCTGGGGGCCGCGTGCTGCCCAGACTGGAGTCGGCTCTGGCTCTGGTGGAGCTGCCCCCCGCTGGGGCACTGACCCTCCATTTGTCCGGCCCTTCCTTCCTTCCTCTGTCTCTGCTGGGTACCTGCCATGCACCGGGCCTGCCACCAGGCTCTGGAATGAACGCAGGGGCATGTGGGTCAGCCACGGCCTCTCTCGGGCCTCTCTCGGGCCCCGCCTCAGGGGCACGGTCAGGGAAACGGGCGTTACATTAGAACCGCCCTTAGGGGGTGCTCGGGTGGCTCAGGCTGTTAAGCGTCTGACTCTTGATCTCAGCGTCACGAGTTCAAGCCCCACGTTGGGCTCCATGCTGGGCGTGGAAGCTACTTAAAGGGAAAAACAAAAACTATTTCCAAAGGACTTGTTCTGAGAGTTAAGCGAAGTAAGAACCGTAAGGCACATGGCTGGCTCACGGGAGGTGCTGGGTTGTCACAGCGATAACAGCATGGGACTCCCCCATTTGGCCCCCCCCCCCCCCGCCGGCCTGTGTCAGTGGGACGTGCAGCAGGTAGCCTTAATGGCGTCCCTCCTCCCTGGTGGCTGTTGAGAGTGTGAGAGCATGCTTGGGAGGGTGTGAGTTCAAATTCACATTCTGCCACCAGAATGCTCTGTGATCTTGGGGCAAGTGGCTGCCCCTCCCCGGGGAGATTTGGTGCCATGCTCATGTCCGACACTGAGCCGTGTCTGGTCCCGGGGGCTGTTGTGTGCACCCGTCACCTCCTGGTCAGCAGGTTCCTGTGGAGCACTGGGAGCACTGCAGAGATCCGCCTGCACACCATCCTGCCCTTGGGAGATTACACTCTGAGGGTGGGAGTTTAGGAAAGTGGGGGGAAGGGCAGCTTTGCATTACTGTTACTTCTTGAACAACCTGGATGGCCCACCTCTGCCTTAATGCGATGGGGCGGGAATGGAGGACCAGAGATGCCCCGGCTGGGTGAAGACCATTGGCGGTCTACTGAGCATTTGCTTCTGGGCCAGCCTCGTGCTGGGTGCTGTGGGGTCGGGGGCTAGAGAAAGAAAGAAAGAAAGCCGGTTATGGTTTCTGCCTTTGAGATCTGAAGCCCCTCGGGGCCAGGATGGTGGCTGACTTTTCTCTCTGTCCCCGGGACATGCCGAAAGGCCCCAGGGGTCTTCAGACGCCACCTGGAAGAGGTCGCAGCTCTGTAGGCTGGCCCGGACGAGAGGGTGGCCATGGGCCTCTGTCGTGGCTGGTGGGTGCATGGGTGTGGATGGGGCCATGGGGGATGTGAGATGTGACAGGTGAAGGGGCCCCTGCTGACTCTCCGTGTCCTTGGCAGATATCCCACCCAGGTACCCGTTCCAAGCCCTGCCGCCGCACTACGGGAGGCCCTACCCGTTCCTGCTGCAACCCACAGCGGCCGCCGACGCCGATGGCCTGGCCCCCGATGTGCCACTGCCGGCCGACGGGCCCGAGCGCCTGGCGCTCTCGCCTGAAGACAAGCCCATCCGCTTGTCCCCCTCCAAGATCCCGGAGCCTCTGCGAGAGGGCCCAGACCAAGAGCCACTGGCAGAACGGGAGGTGAAGGCCGAGGTGGAGGACATGGACGAAGGACCCGCCGAGCTGCCTTCCTTGGAGTCGCCTCTGACACTGCCCCCCGAGGAGGCCCTGGCAGCCCCAAGCCCCGCGGCTGGCTGTGGAGGCGGTCTGCTGGAGGCCCAGGCGCTGAGCACCGGCAGGCAGGGGGCCGTGGAGCCCCCCGGGGGCCCGGACTTCGCGGAGGGGGCCGAAGCGCGGGTTGATTCACCGGGCCGGACAGAACCGTGCACGGCCGCCCCGGACCTGGGGGCGCGGCTGACGCCAGAGACCCTGGTCGAGGCCAAGGAGGAGCCCGTGGAGGTGCCCGTCGATATGCCCATGGCCGTGCCCGTGGCAGAGGCGGTGCCCGAGGAGGGCCTAGCCCAGGCGGCCCCGAGCGAGCCCCGGGCCGGCCTGGAGTTGGCAGACTGTGACGTGGCTGCTGGGGAGGGAGAATGCCTGAGTCTGGAGGCCCGGGAGGCCGCAACTGTGCCCAGCGGCCCCTGCTTCCTGGAGGAGGAAGGCTCTGACCAGTTTCCGCCTGGCCTGGAGGACCCGTTGGCTGGCATGAACGCCCTGGCGGCGGCTGCAGAGCTGCCCCAGGCCAGGCCCCTGCCGTCCCCGGGCACCGGAGCCCAGGCCCTGGAGAAGCTGGAGGCGGCACAGAGCCTGGTCCTGGAGCAGAGCTTCTTGCACGGCATCACCCTGCTGAGCGAAATCGCCGAGCTGGAGCTGGAAAAGAGGAGCCAGGAGGTGGGAGGTGAGCCACGAGGGGTGCTTGGTGTCTGTGGCATTTTCTGTGTTTTTTTCATAAGAATTTAAATTTGAAAATCCCCAGGATGTGGTTTGTTCGTGTCCTTTTTTTTTTTTAAAGTTGAGGCAAAATACACATAATGAAATTTACCATTTCAACTGGTTACAGTTTAGTAGCGTTCCGAGCACATTCATGTTGCCGTGCAGCCGGTCTGTGGGTGTCGTAGTGGTGACGTTTCTCCTTGTCTGTCAGTGCTGGGTTTTGTATTGGCACCATTCTTTGGGTTGCAGGGGACAGGAACTCTCCTTTGAACTGGCTTAGAAAAAGGTGCTGGAAATTGGCTCTTGGAACCTAAGTACGGCGGTCATTAGGTAGTAAGTTTCAGGTGTGGCTGGATCTGGGCGTTTCAAGTCATCAGGAGTTTCGTTTGTACCCCCTTCCCCATCTCTCTCTCCACCTGCTCCACTTTTCTCTCTGTTGGCCTCATTCACAGCAGGCCCACTGCCCTCATGGGGGTCACCAGCACTTCCTCGCAGGCCCACAGGCCTGCCCAATTCAGCCGACTCTCAAAAGAGGCCACCTCTTTCCTGGTAGCTCTGGCAAACGTACTTTGATTCATTTTCATTGGCTCCCTGGGGTTCATGCTTTCTGCAGAAGCAAACTGTGCGGCCGGGGAGGTGGGAAGGAACAGGCTGATTGTTCACTGCCCCTCGTGGGGCTGTCCGCTCTGGGGGGCGGCAGGGAGGGGTAGCCCTCAGAAGGAAACTGGTCCTTTCAGTAGAAGGGTAGCGAGTTCTGGGCTGGGCGCAAACCCACTGGTGTTCAACACAGAAACAACTCAGGGTGTTCCAAGAAATGTGTGCAGAAGGGGCTGTGGGCCAGGCGAGCCTCACCACCCCACGCTCGGCCCAGAACTGGCACGAAGGAGGGAGGGGCCCTGGCGACAGCTGTCAGGGCGGTAATAATAGTGTTGCCAGTGTTTTGGTGCATTTTTTCTAGAACTTTTTCTACACACATACACTTCTAAAATTAAGATCGTTTTGTAAACAATGTTCTGTGAGCTGCCCTTTGCACTTAGCATATTCTCTATGAAATATTTTTCAAAGCTATGTGACTTTACAAGTTTTTTTAGGGACAGTCGAGTTTTCCAGCTAGTGGAGGCCCCAGCCTTCAGTGACCTAGTCTTAGATTGTCAGGCACTGCCTTTTTGTTTTGTTTTGCTATTGTAAATAACGTGATGATTATGCCTGAAGAAAAATCCTTGGCCACACCTCTGATTTTCCTGGAGGTATATTCATTCCCAGGGGTGGAATTGCTAGGTCAGAACCAAGGCCACATTTTCAAGACTTGTTTATTGGCACGGTTATGTGGCCCCCCCAGAAGCTTGGACAGGTGCTGCCCACTCCCCCACAGGGGTCTCTTGTTTGGTTCTTGTTATTCTAAAGTTCATGACGACTTCTTTCTCGTTTAAATAGTTTTATACAAAAAGTTATTTTTCAGAAAAAAATGAAAACCCTCTTGAATCCTGGGTTTTCAGTGGGGGCTGCAGAGGGCCAGCCGCATCTGGGAAGGAGGGGCTAAGGATGGGTTCCCTGGTTTGGGGACTGCTGCCCACCCTTGCTCCTTTTTACACCCCTGCCTCATTTTCAGTTTGGGGGTCCTACTTGCCCTCATTTAACTGTGTGCCCGGCATTGTTTCTGGACAAGGCCGTCCACGTGCAGCCCTCGGCACTGTCGGGTGGTGACAGGCAGTAGTAGGTGGAAACAGTGGGAAGGGGTCAGGGTGGAGACGAGGCAGCCAGGGAAGGCCTTCTTGATAAAGTGACCTGAGGAAGGCCAGGAGGAACTCTTCTGGGGAGAGCATTCCAGGCTGACGGAACAGCAGGTGCAAAGGCCCTGAGGTGAATAGTGTGTGTGGCACTGTGTGTGGCACATTGGAACAAGAGAAAGGAGGCTGGGGGTAGAGCAGAGCGGGAAGAGGAGAGTGGTGGCTGCGAGGAGGTTGGTGGGATGGGGAGGGGGTGGGTCCCTGGGCACTCCTGGAAGAGGATATGGAGTTGCAGTGATAGGATCAGACTTAAATAGGGTCATTTTGGGGGCTGTGTGGACAACTGATGCCAGGGCAAGCGTGGATGCAGGGAGACCCAGGAGGAGGCTCCGGGCCTGGGGTGGAGGGGGGGCAGGTGGAGGTAAGGAGCGAGAGGATTCTGAGTGGAGGTTAAGGTGCAGCCAGTGGGCTCTGCCAGACTTCTCTGTGGGTGTAAGAGCGACTCCAGGGCTCCTGGCCTGAGCCCCTGAAGAGCAGACTTTCCAAGAAGCAGTGGGGGTGGGGGGGTAGGTTTTGTGACCTGCAGCTGGTTTCTGCAATGGAGGTGTGGCCCAGGGCTGGATCTGTGACCCTGGGCTAGCAAGTGCACTTGGGAAGTGCTGGTGTGTAGGGGTGTGTGCGCTGTAGGGGTGAGGGAGGTCCTGGTGGCCCTCTTCTCTTCCCAGCAGCTGCTGATTGGGATGCTGAGCTTCAGTCCTCTGCAAAAGGCCCCAGGTCGTGCTTAGAGCTTCCCCACGGGTCACCTCCGTGTTGGTACATCCACAGGCTGGTGTATTAGTTAGCCAGGGCTCCCATCACAAACACCACCTCACCTTGGGGTGGGCCACATGCTTCATTCAGTCTCATACCAGCCCCTTGTGAGCTGATGGGGTTCACAGCTTTGCAGCCTCAGTTTCTGTAAGGATATGGAAGAGCAAAACCTGTCGGCAGTGACACGGCTGGTTTGTCACTGCTTGGGGGAGTACTGCTGACATCTAGTGGGTAAAGGTAGGAGATGCCACTATGCCACTCCTCCAGCGCATGCCCAGGACAGCCACCCCTGTGGCAGAGGATGAGCTGATGGCACTGTGGAAGGCACCAAGGTTGGGAAGCCCTGATCTGTGCGAGATAATCACTGACGTTGATTTTATGGAACTGCACGATCGGTGGTAAAGAATACACTTTTCTTCTCAGGTACATGTGAAAAACCAGTACGTCAGGTACATTCACAAAAACTGATTGCATGTTAGATCACCAGGAAAACACCAGTTAAAAAAAAAATCAAAACTCCTTTTACTTCGGGAGAGACTGGAGAGGAGGTGGGCTCCCATGAGCCACTGCTGAGATTCTCAGTTGGTGCGCCCTTTCTGAAGGGTGGTGGAATATTTATGAGAGAGAGAAATGCACATACCTTGATCAAGTTAATCACACACATAGGAATTCTAAAACACGTGTGTCCTGACTGTGTGCCTGTCCACCCACTACCAAAAAAATAAAAAGTTTAGAAATGACCAAAATGTCGTTAGTAGAAGATTATTTAGATAGATTAAAACTCAGCACTGCAAGAGAATTCTAGCCAGCTATTACTGGGGTTAGCCACATAAAATTGCTAATATTCTGGTGTTTTGGACCTGCAGAGATGGCAGTTTTTATAAGGTTCAAGCTAATAACATGTGGTGGAGCTTCGTTACGCGGGACTGTGTGAAAAGAGGCGAAGTGTGATTCCGTGTGTGTGGGTTGCTGCCGTTTCCCTAGTTATAAAGGATATCCACGGACGTCACGGGTGACTGTTTGCAGGGCCCTCTACCAGAATGTCAGCCGTGGCCCCTCCGGGGGCCGGGGCGGCTCTGCTGGGGTGGGGAAGGTTTTCGTTTCTTTACACCTTTCTGCCTGGTTTGTATTTTTTGAGTTCTCATATTACTTTTACAGTTTATGAAACTTAATCCGGGCTCCTTTTTTTCTGAAAATGAAAACCGTGCATATTCTTCATGGAAAGTTTAAAAGGCAGAAAAGCAGAAAGAGGCACACTCTAGAAAGTACCTCTGCCGGCGCTTGGCCACTCTTGGCGACTTTGTGCAGCAGTGGACGTTTGGAACAGGGCGTACTGTGTGCCCCGGCTCTCACTTGTCCTCTCACTTGGCACCATTTCTTCTCGGAAAGGCCGCGGCCCAGTCATGGGGGCCATGTGGCCTTGGGCAAGCCCCAAGCTGGTCCTGGGTCGCATTCTTCTCCCTGTTTGGGGTCTGAGCAGGGTTGGCTGCTGTGCCCGTGAATCCTGGCCCCAGGTAGCGCGGCGGGGCAGGCGCAGAGGCGTGGGCTCAGCTGTCTCCCGTGTGCAGGTGCGGAGCGGGGCCTGGCGGTGCGGCCCTCGCTGGAGAGCCTGCTGGCAGCCAGCAGCCACATGCTGAAGGAGGTGTTGGACAGCCCCTTCGTGGACCCGCTCAAGAACCTGCGGCTTCCGCGGGAGCTGAACCCCAACAAGAAGTATAGCTGGATGCAGAAGAAGGAGGAGCGGGTGAGGTGTCCTGGGCCTGTGTTTGCCTGCCTGTGGCCTGTGGGGTGGGAATGGAGGTGGGTCCCCCCGAGATGCCATCTTGCTGGGGACATGGCTGGCTTTGGAGCTGGAAGGGCCTGATCTGAGTCCAACTTCCACCACTGACTTGCTGTGCAATCCTGGGCAAGCTGTTTCCCCTTTCTGGGTCTCAGTTTATCCATGTAATAATGGGCGACAGCCTGATGGGTCGGGAAGAGTGGGCCTGGCCATGCCCCTTGCTGCCTATGGGCCCCGGGCAAGCGCCTCACCTGTCTGAGCCTCCATCTGTAAGTGATGCATAACACGATGGCCCACACTGCTTAAGCAGTTGTCCCGGGCCACTTTGCCCTTGACTCAGCCCTGCAGAATTGGGTTTTGGTCCTTGTCCTGCGTCCTGCCTACGGCCTTGGCTAGTAAGTGGCAGAAATGGGGTTCGAGCGGGGGCCCCGTCGCCATCACGCCTCGCCACGCGTGCCTGTGGTGGGAGCTGGTGGGCGTCGGCATCCTCACCCCGCTCTCCCTGCAGTTGTATGCCATGAAGTCCTCCTTGGAAAGCATGGATGCCATGGAGCTGGACTTCCGGATGCGGCTGGCCGAGGTCCAGCGGCGGTACAAGGAGAAGCAGCGAGAGCTGGTGAAGCTGCAGAGACGCCGCGACTCCGAGTGAGTGTGCACCCCAGCCATTTCCCGCGGCCCCAGCCGGCCGGGCGACGAGGCCGCAGCAGGTGGTGCCCTGGTTGGGCTCTTGTAGGCGCTGGCGCTCAGTAGGTTGACTGTGCTAGGCCATTAGAGGTGTGTGTGGACCCGAGTGATGTGTGTGTATCGTGTGCCCTTCTCCGCGCCCCCCCCCCCACCCCCCAGGTTCACAGCCAAGCGTGTGATTCTTTTTAAGGGACAGGCGCGAGGAACCCCATAGAAGCTTGGCACGCAGAGGCCCTGGCAGGCCGAGGAAACGGACCCACGCCCTGAGCGCCCTGTCGCCCCCCCGCAAGAGAGGGAAGAGCCGCAACAGTAGCGGAAAGTAAGGCTGGCCCCTCGGTGGGTCGGGAACTGGCACAGAGCTCGGAGGGGAGGAGCACGGGCCTGCGGCAGGGCCTGTGTCTGGGCACCGGGGACCTCGAGTCCCTCGGGCTCTGACCCACCTGGTTTGGTAGTTCTCAGGGAGCACAGTGCGCGCTGCCCGGGCCAGGAGGGTGAGCCAGGCGAGTGGCGAATGGACAGGCAGACTCACCCACCCGGCACTGAGTGGGCAGATGACCCCAGTGATGAGAGGTGTCCGTGCCATCAGCTAAGCGCTTCACCCATCTTCCTGCCACACCTGCTTCCTCCATGGTTAGGGACTAATTCCCGCTCTTCTCCACGGACCTCCTCCCTGCAAAGGGATCCACTGAGCTTCCAGCCCCGCTGGGACGGGCTCTGACTTGTGCTGTCACTTGGTTCCCTGCGTGAGTGACAGTGTCATTCCTGTCCTCCTGGCCTGACCTGTTGGCTTGTCGCACCTGAGCCTGTAACGCGGGGCTGCCCCTCTGTGCGCTCCTTGAGTGGCAGCAGAAGCTACGTGTGGCACCTCTGGAGGTTTTCTTGAATGGTGGCTGGAATGAGAGCTCTTCCTCCAGGCTAGGCACGGATAGGAATGATGCTTCGGTCTTCCTGGGTGTCAGGGAGTAGCACGAGTCGAATGAAGCCCATCAGAGGACCGGAGTTGGAGCGTGCCTCGGCCTGGGCCATCAGGGCAGGGCAGACACTAGGCGGCCTGGTACTTGGCTTGAGGAAGTAGAGGGGGCTGCAGGGTGGCTTTGGAAGGCATAGGAGAGCCAGTGGGTTGGCCACAGGTCTTGTCAGAAGGCCGCCCCGAGGGCCCCCACGACTTGCATTTATTCTCCTTGGATGTTCCTGGCGGAGGAGAGGTTGGAGACTGGAAGAAGTCCCGTACAACCAGCCAGAGGAGGGTAGGGAAGCAGTTCCTGAAGACAGCAGAGGTTGAGGCCGCCTGCAGGCAGCCCCTGGAGGTGGGCGCACTTTCCCGCTTTTGCGTCCAGCTCCATCCAGTGTTTATTGTGACCTCGGGCTCGGTGCTAGCTTTATGGAGCCTCAGTTTCCCCCGTGTAAAAACCAGTATGTAGAACGTTGTTTTGTGGCTGAAATACAAAGCACTGACATGGAACAAAGCATATAGTTGGCACCAAGTAAAAATTAATCGCTCTTATTACTTGTGAGGGTTTAGCTTAAAGTAGGCAAGAGAAGCCTTCAGCCTGGGACCATATTCTGACTCTCTTAATCCCAGGGGTACAGGAGACCAGCCAGTGACTCTTACCCCCCTCCCATCCTGGGAGAGTACCTTGACATTTCTGATCCTTGTTCTTGGCACGTTTTGATAAGGTGTGTGTGTGTGACTGTATGTGTGAAGAAGCACAAGCGAGAAAGAGGCCAGCAGAGCACACTGCCTTGGAGAAGCATTTCTTCTTTCCTGTTAAACTCTCATTCTGCCCCATTCACAAATAGAATCCCAGCACCATAGCTTCACAGGATCCGTCTCCCCAGATCCGTCACTCTGCCACCACTGTCTGTGCTTCGACATCCAGAGCCCACCCTTCAGGGCCGTGAGGGCGGACCCCCAACCCTTGAGTCTTTCCTGGCCGGGGTGTTGACCAGCAGTGCATCTGGGTTTCAGGCTGAGCAGCAAGCCCCTGCTGACGTCGGAGGAGTACGAGCTTGGAGCAGGGATGAGGAAGAGACACAAGGGACCTGAGGAGGAACACGATGCCCTCGTTGGAACGGGGAAAGTGAGGGGCAGGAACCAGCCTTGGGACGAGCACGAAGCCTCATCGGACTTCATGAGTCAGGTCAGTAAGCCTGTTTTCCAGGTGTGCTGCCATCTTAGGGTGGAAGGTCTGGAGGGTATTGCAGAGTTCACGCTCCCTCTACAGGTCTGTTGGTCCTAGTCCTGCACAGAAACTGAGGAAATGATTGCCTTAGTGCCACAGGGCCTGTCCTCCAGTCTTCCTTATTGCACAGAGGGGGAAATCAAGGCCCAGAGGAGGTCAGAGACTTACCAAAGTAGCGCAGCCTCAGGTAGAGCAGAGACTGAAAGCCACAACCCTGTGTGTGCTCCATGACCCTTTGCTGAAGCCACGAAGAGAGACTGCAAGTTCTTAACCAAATAACGCAATTACTGTTGTTCAACAGTGTAATTGTCTAATGAGCAGCTTCACCATTCTGTAGTCCTAAGAAACAAGGGCTTGATGCCATTGTAATTTCCTTGTGAACTCTCCAGGGGTAATGGGGTGAGAGCCAACTCCTTGATTTTTCTTATTTCTGCAGAGCATTGAAATCGTCCACTTAAGGCCTTTGTCTCTAAATACTAATGTACCTTGTCATCCCTCCTCATAAAGCTGCACGCAAGGGGACTGTTTCCGTTGATTCGGCCATCAGAGGGAAATACTCATGTAAGGGACACTGGATCCAGGAGGAGGGAACAAAGCCAGTCTGTATATCAGGATCCTTTACTTGCAAATTGGGAAGGATGCTTCTTGCTGTTTAAGTGACCCTATCCCAACTTTCTCCCCCGTATGATATGTTATCTGATTAAAGAAAATAGCGCTAAAATGTTCAAGTGAGGGGCATCAATGGCTTTGAAACTGTACATTTCCCTTTGACAGCAAATGACTAACAGACATGCAGCCAGGACTTTCATCTGCAAGCTCTCGAATTGCTCTTCTCTGCTTCGGGCATCCGAGGCACGCCCGAGGCATCCTCTTGGCAGCTCCGGCCCGTTTAGTTGGATGGGCCGATTTAAGTTGTGCTGCGGTCTTCGTGGGCTGCCTTAGGTGGCCGAGCTAGATCAGCCGTGCTAGGATGCGGGGTTTCTCTCTTGGTTCCATGCCTCCCCCCCACCCCCCGCCCCGGCCTCAGCACTGATGGGTCCCCGGCGCATCAGCAGGGCCGCTTGCTCCAAGGGCTTCCCTAGGAGGCACCAGAGAGCGCCGGGGAGAGCCAGTGGCGGTGCCGGCTTTGGCGATCGCTGAACCCCCAGTAACAGCTCTGTGGTAAGAGCTTCGAGGGCCTGGTCTCGGTTCACCCTCACGACAACCCCGAGAGGCCCGCCGTCATTATCCCCGCCTTACGGAGCGGGAAGGACCGAGGCTCAGCGGGCTTGAGCGACTTTGCCAGAAGCCACGGGCAGGGAGAAGGGCCTGGAGCCCAGCTCTGTCCAAGCCGGTGCGCTGACACCCACTCTCCTGTTTCGCCGAATGTCTTAACCCGTGACTTCCGTCTACAGCTGAAGATTAAGAAGAAGAAGATGGCCAGTGACCAGGAGCAGCTGGCCAGCAAGCTGGACAAGGCCCTGTCCCTCACGAAGCAGGACAAGCTCAAGTCGCCCTTCAAGTTCTCGGACAGTTCTGGGGGGAAGTCAAAAGCGAGCGGCGGCTGCGGCAGGTGCCTGACGCCCTACGACAGCCTGCTGGGCAAGGACAGGAAGGCGCTGGCCAAAGGCCTCGGCCTGTCCCTCAAAGCCTCCAGAGAAGGTAAACACAGAAGGGCCGCCAGAGCCGGGAGGCTGGAGGCGAGCTTCAAGGCCAGAGGCCAGCCCAAGGCGGCCCACTCCCCGTTCGCCTCGGAAGTAAGCAGCTACTCCTACAGTAAGTAGCGCCGCCGCGCCGCCGCGGGCGCCTCCTCTCTCTCCTCACTCTCCTCTTCCCGTCTCTCGGGGGGCGCTCGACGGTCACGCCGGAAGTGGGGCGTGCGGAAAGCGGAAGTGCCTGTGATTGGCGGGTGGGCCGGAAGTGCGCCTGCCCCCTTGCGCCGGTCTTCCGCTCGGTTGCGGGAAAGCCGTTGGTGCGAAGGCCTTCGCGCCGCAGAGCCGGGGCTGCGCAGCGCGGAGCGGCCGTTCGCGACGGCCGTCGAGGGGCCCGGCCTCGCCCGCCCGCCGCAGCGCTCCGTCCTCCGGCCGGGGTTTCGGAGGAACGGCGTCTGTCCGCAGAGCGCGCGCCGTGCCGGCCAGCGCCCCGATGGCTGTGCGGGCCGCGTCTGCCTTTGGGTTTCCGACAGCCCTCCAGGTGGCTGCCCCGCGTTGTGCCCGAGGTGGACCGGCCGGGTCCGGGCGTCGAGCGGGAAGCGCGCCGCCGCCGGACTGAGGGCCTCTCACTGGCCGGGGCGTGCTGCACGGGAGCCCTTTGCCCGGGCGCTCGGGAGCGCGGCTTTCCTGAGCCCGGGGTCCACCCCGCTGGCTCTCCGTGGCCCAGGTGGCGCGCAGTCGGTGCTCCTGGCTGTGTGCGCGCCCCTGGCTGGCTCTCGGTGGCCTCTGGTGGGCCCGGGTCGCCCGCGGCACGAAGTTGGCGCTCCTAGGTGTGTGTGTGGGCGGCCGGCCGGCTCTCCAGGGCCTCCGGTGGGTGTCATAGGTGCTCCTAGGCGTGGGTGAGTGGAGCCCCTGATGCCCAGGACCCGTGCGCACTAAGCCCGTGGCCGCTGTGTGAAGGCCAGGAGGGGCTTCGTGGCTCCTGGCGGTTGTCAGCGGGGTCTGGTGGGCGGCCCCAGGCCCTGACTAGGGTGGAGGGCTCTTTCGCTGGGACTGCCTAAGGTGTGTGTGCGGGCTTTTGTTTGGCTCTGCGTGGTTCATTGGAGGAGTGGCTGAATGCCAAGGAAGTAGACACCTGTAATGCTGTTAAATTTTGTTTTTTGGGGGAAGGAGATGTTTTTGTGGACTTGGAGTTAAATTGTCATCACCTGCCTCACAGGGCTGTTGTGAGCTCTAAGTGAGCTCCTGTTGGTAAAAGCTGGCAGTGGCACGAGATTAAGCTGCTGCTGTTGTGGGTGGTGGTTTTTTTTTTTTAAACATTCGTATGTTTGGTTGCTCAGCACTAATGGGCCTCTAGGGCTGACGCAGACATGAACGTGTGGTAAACAGCTCCTTTGTACTTTAGGTGTCGAGGACATGCTTGATTGCCATAGCTTTTGTGGCCCTCAATTTTGGATGGGTGTGATCTGAACAGCAGTGCCCAGGCCCATGGCACCATGAGCTCATCTCAGAAACACAGCTCCGCAGGAGGAGGGAAGAAAGGCTTTCGTCTGATCTTTCCATCTCTGCTGGTTTTGGAATGATGGAGGGAGTGGGGAGGATTGCTGCTGCTTTGACTGCCAGAAGAATCCCATACTCCTCCCACTTACAGGTGCTTGGGGTACATCCAGAGGCCAGAGTAGCTCCGTCCTTGAGGTCTTTGGAGTGCTCTGAGCCTGCGAGTCCACCGTGTGCAGATGTTTGCATGCACAGAGCCATGTTCAGATTGCTTCTCTGCTACACCTGTGTCCAAAGTCCCAGTGTCCCAGTGAGGGAAGGGAGTTAAAGTTGCAGCAGAGAGATCAGAAGATCTGTGTCCCCCTAGATGCTGGCTATGATATGCAGCTGGCTCTGGAGAGAGCTCTTGTGTGTTTGTTTGTTTTTGGGCAGAGCACAACGTGGGGCTTGATCTCGAGACCCTGAGATCAAGACCTAAGCTGAGATCGAGAGTCGGACGCTTAACCACCTGAGCCACCTAGGCGCCCCTTGATTGTATTTTTCATGTTGGCTTTTCTGTAGATAAATGGGAGGATGAAGTCACAAAGAGGTCAAGAGTGTTTTCTAGCACGGAGATGGCTGGCAGGACGTGGGAAGAGAGAAAGCAGCTTTCTTTTTCACTTTGGGTTGTAGGGGTTGGGGGGCATGTCTGGTGGGAAGCCAGCTTGGTTGTCGTCACCCACGGACGTCTCCAGCCTGGGATGTGGCCTTGGAAAGGACTGACAGGGGCCTAATGGGGCTTGTCCACGTCACCCCCGTCTAGAGTTTTGAGGTCATCTTGCAGTTGGGGTCTTGGGAGTGGAAAGCGTAGGTACAGGAGGAGGCAGCTAGAAGACACTGCCTCCGCCTCACCTCCTGCACCTGGTACACGCACACACGCACGCACACGCATGCACACGCACACCAGTTTCTCATGGACTTGGAGATGGCAGGTGCTGCCAGAGCTGTAGCCCTGTTCGTTACTGTTCCTCATGTCCGGAGTGGATTTTATCAGATCAAGGGATTACACTCTTTGGCTGTGGAGCTGTTTTTCCCAATGAAATCTTGCTTGACAGCTTCACTGATAAAACAGATCAAAATGGTGTGAGGATGTTTGGGGTGGGGTTGAAAGGGGCCAGAGCTGTGCCCGCTTGATGGCCCCCTTCCCCAAAGCTGGGTGATCCTCTCCCAGGAAAGCTTGAGAACCCTGGCCTTCCCGCCCTGTGCAGTAAGGCGGGAGACTTGGGGGAAGCCAGCAGCAGTGTGCTGGTAACGCGGCCCTTTGATGGGAAGCCTTGAGTTGGAACATCACTTGCCAATCTCCTTGGTGTAGCTGCTTTCACGATGGCCGTCGTGATGCTGCTGGGCGGGGAGCTGGGATGCGCGTGCATGATTGCCCTCATGAGTCGGCCTGCGCCGCCCAGCATGCCCCTGGACACTGGTCTTCTGGGGCAGAAGAGCTTTACCCGAGCCCTTCCTTTCTTGGATCTTGTCCCTCCCCAGAAGGAGCCCGTGGGCTGGGTGCAGTGACCTCTGTAGCCCCGGGTGAGACCTTCCTGAGAGTGGGGCCCCCGCCTCCCCCGGGGCCCAGGAAGGCTGTTCACAGAGGTGGCTGTGTGCAGCCGCCAGCCTGGAAAGGACGAGCTCTGTGAGGCCTGCGGCCAGGGGGCCTCCCGGGTGAGGTCCCCGCGGTGGGCCGTGGCTTGTTCATGGCCCGTAGGCATTCGGACCTCTGTGCCCTGGCACGCGCCCGGGCGTTCTCAGAGCCACTGAGAGTAATGGGAGACACTGCCCCCCCCCCCCCCCCCCCCGCACTCTATGACTTACTTTATTAAACACTACTTTGACTGCAGATACGGACTCAGAGGAAGACGAAGAATTCCTGAAGGACGAGTGGTCTGCCCAAGGCCCGTCCGGCTCCAGACTGACGTCTTCCATCCTGTGTGGCATGGTGGCAAAGAATGGCAAGCCGGCTGGAGGCCCCAAGCTGAGCGAGAGGGGCCTGGCGGCCGCCCGGACTCTGAAACCCAAGCCGGCCGCGGGCAGGAAGCAGCCCTTTCGTTCGCTGCTTCAGGAGGTCGAGGCCCGTTCCTCCTCCAGCGATTCTTCGGAGGACTCGTTGGACCAAGGTTACTAGCTCCAAACACAAAATACCTTCCATGTTTTCTAGCGAGAGAGTGAGTGAGAGCGAGCGCGAGAGAGCGAGCGCGAGCGAGCGAGCACGCAGGAGATGGCGGGCCGAGGTGGCCCATCTGGGACGCCTCGGGAAGGCGGCCGTCTTGGTTCTTGGCAGCGTAGCCTGCTGTATCCGCCTGAGTCCTTCTATTTTTGTTCTTATTTGTACCTGTATCATTGTGATAACGCCACGGCCTGGCTCTTTTTGAGCTTTTATACGGACTGTTTTTGGTCTTCACCCTCCTCCGCGCTCCCCCTCTGCCCCCCTCCTCGCCTCCTCTGCCCCCTAGACTGCAGGCCTGGGTCGGGTTCTCTCGGGCGCAGCCGGAGGAGGCCTCCCGAGGGACATTTTGTAAATGGAATTCTGTCGTGTGGGCGTGTGACTTGATGTTTGTACCGCGATTTTGGTAATACCAAGCTTTATTAAACATACCGAGTTCATTTTTAACTAAACCCGTGTGCCTTGTCTCTCTTGCTGTGTCCTTACTAGACCATTAGGTTGCCGCCCCCCTCATTTGTTCCTCCTCCCCCCCCACCTCCTCCCCACCCCACAGGGGTAGAGCTGGAATATGCGTCTGCCGCTCTTCTCTATTATTCAAATATCCCTGGTAGCTGTTGGCATGCGTTCATTCTTCAGGTTCAAAGTCAACTGCGTTCACCTCCAGCTTCATCTTTTGTTTTTTTTTTTTTAGCTGCTTGTTTGTTTTTTATTTTGTTAAAGCTCTGTTTCTATGTAACAGCGGTTTTAAAAATATAAACACTTGTTTTCTAACACATATTTCTGTTTTAAAGGCCGTGTAGGCAGTGCAGGGTCAAGACCATTTGCTGCCCCGAGTTTTGTTGGGAGATTTGAAAGCGTGGGCTTTATTGCCACGTTGAGCGGCGGGGCCCAGGCTTCGGAGAGAGCACTGGCCTCTGAGCCCCCAGGCCTGGTCTGTTGGCCGCCCCCCCCCCCCCCCGGGCCCTCCTCCGCCTCACCAGTGCAGAGAGGATGGGGTTCAGTGATCCTTGCGAACATCCAGGCTCTGACTTCCCCATGTTAGAAGCGTCCTAGGGGCAAGTGGGGGAGCCAGAGGATCCCGAAATGTTTCCTCACCCTGGTTTAGGATTTGCTTCAGGGTGGACCCCCTTCAGGGATTCCCAGAGCCTAGACTCCATGCTCCCTGAGTGAGGCTCAGGCATAATAGAGGTCAATCTGGACGGGCACTGGCTCAGGCCCTGGGACCAGATGCTACCCTACTTCCGGCCCTGCTCCCATTCCTGGTCTGCCTTCTCCCTGCCCACGCCTCCCATCCTGACTTGCCCACATCCATTTTGGATGACTAGGAGATAGCACAGTAGGGAGCCAGGTGCCCTTGGGACCCACATTCTCTTGAGCTGTGCCACGTCTGAGGGAATGGAGTCTGGGCCAAGGAGCGGGGAGGTCACTAACTCGCCAGTCAGCCTCATTTGCCCCTAGCCCTGGCCTCTGTGGACCAGTCTGGCTGGTTCACCATTCTCCTCCCTCCCTCCCTGACCCCTTCCTCCCCCCCCCGGGCTCCTCCCCTTAAGCCAGAGATCCAGCTTCCACGTGTTTAAGCTCTTCTGCCCCAGCTCAGACCCCGTAGAGAGGCAGGCAGCCCCTTCAGATGTTTTAGCATGGGGCCGTTTGCCCGGAGTGGGCAGAGGGAGCCAGGGGGCCCTCAGACCAGGCCGGATGCAGCAGTGGAGAGAGCCCAGCTGGGGGGGGGGGGGGGAACCCCCCCCCCAGCTGCACACACACACACGCACGCATGCACGCACGCGTGTGCGCTGGTCAGGTCTTGACAGGGATATTTGGGTAATAGGGTTTTCCTGACATCCGGTACTAAAACACCTGACTGCTTGGCTTTCTAGTGTCTGCTCTCTCCCCCCAGCAGCTTGACCATACCTTCACCCTTGATCCCTACCCATGATGCTTTGAATGTCTGTTTTGGTCTCTTGCATTTGCTCTCACGCTGCACTCTGGACGCAAAGCGAAGGCTGGGAGTAGGGCAGACGGCGCAGCGGGTCACTGAGCTTGGGTCCGAGCCTGGCTCGTTGCTCCGTAGGTAGGCAAAACCCTTTTCTTTGTGTCCCCTCTGCACCTCCCCTCCTCGGGGTTTGCCCCCATCGGCTATGGCAGCAGCGGATTGCTTTGGCATTTATCGATCAGGTTTTGGAAAACCAAACCAAACCAAGTTACAACAGACAATCCCACATACTGAGCCAAGAGTTATTTGGTTTTGTTTTTGTTTTTTTTAATAAGAAAAAGTTTTCCTGTATTACCTTGGGCTTCTTTGTTGGGACTTTTTCTCCCTCTGCCCTTGGTAAACTCTGTTGCCTCAGGTGTGGACAGCTCCAGAAAGGCTTCCTTGGTCCTGAGACCCGCCCCCCCCCCCCCCGCTCCCCCTACCCCGCAGACCCCAGCCTGAGCAGACCAGCCACCGTGGGAAGCAGCCAGTGGGGGCTTTTGAGGGTCGCAGCAGCTGGAGGTGGGGAGGGTCTCTGGAGACCAATCCTGCTTTGTGGGAAGCAAACGCTGGTTTTGGCTTTTTCCTTCCAAGCACTTTTCCATGTTAGGGTGCTGGGATTGGGCTGCTGCTGGCCAACTGGTATCCGAGGTAGGCATTCCGGGCATCCAGAAACCCAGAGCCAGCCCTCCGCCACTGGACGTTGCTGGTGGGGAATCCTTCTGGATGGGAGAGAGTTCTGGAGTCTCCACACCTGAGCAGCCAGGGAAGGCGTTCTCTAGAAGGGAAAACTGGCCACACGTCTGACTCTGTGCCCCCACCCCAGCCAGCCCCCCGCCCACCACCCTGCTCAAATTGGCCAACCCCAGGGAGGCCTGATGTGGGGGACCCAGGCGCTGCCGAAAGTCTGCCTACACTTAGCCTGCTTTGCCGCTGTGGCCCACTGGGGCGGAGACAACCATGTGATGTCCGCAATGTGAATGGATCGCAAGCGTGCACTGCCTGCTTCTGCCTGCCTGCCCCACTGGCCTCCATCCTGCTTCATCCATTGCTCTGGGAGCCAGGCCTCCTCCTCCTCCTCCTCCTCCTCCTAACAAACCTGTCTCTGCCTCCTTCCTTTCTCAGCTCCCTTCAGGGATTCCTTAAGCTCATTTCCACCCCCCCTCACTCAACAGAGACCCAGGCTCCCTCGGAAAATGGGTAGACAGAACCCCTGCCCCCATAGCCGCACCTGGGGCCACCACTTTGGGCTGCTAGTCGCACCCAAGCAAGCAGGTGGCTTGGGGTGTGGAGGGAGAACGTGGAGTTGGCCGTCTGTGTCTGCCCCTCTCCGTTCCCTGAGCCCAGGCACTCCCTGCCCACAATAGAGCTTGGCGGGGTATACGGGCCACCTCTTTATGTCCCTTCCCTCTTCTGCTGCAGAGAGTCGCCTCCAGCCTTGCCCGGCCCTGCCCTTGGTCAGCGGCCCCCAGAGCCACCATGATGCTCCCAGCAGTCCGGGCAGACAGGCACCTTTGGGCAGGTGTCCCTGGGGCGTCCCCTGGGCAGTTAGCCCCTGATGCTCTCTCGCCTGCCTGCCCTCGCGGTGTTAGGCTGTCTCCCTGGAAAGGTCAGAAGCAAGGTGTTACCTCCCTGCAGTCTCTCTTCTTGGTGGAGAGCTTGGTTAATGTGCAGGGAGCACTGCCTTCCGTGCACTCCCTGCCAGCCTGCTGCCTGCCCTGCCTTTGTTCCCACGGCCCCTGCTGGGCTCAGGGCTGTAGGTCCCCGGGTGGCAGGCCAGTTCCTGGGGAGAAGCACTAAGTCTCTATTCACCAACTGGAGAGACTGGAGCGTCATTAGATTCTTTCCGGGAGACTCTGGGAGACAAGACAGCCAGGCAGCCCTGGGTTTGAGTTCTGCCTGAGTGCTTGGCCACGCCGAGCCTCAGTCTTCTGGTGCAGAGTGGGCTGACCGTGCCCTCTCCCTTCCTGGCTCCCCGCGGGTCAGGAGGCATAGCCAGCTTGTGGCTCCCTTGGCCCTGGGGACAGCAGTTTCTTTTTGTAGAACAGGCTGGCCCTTTTTCTGTTTGGTCCTTGTTAGGCCTGCAAAGTGCTTTCTCCTACATTCGTGCGATCCTAAGTCTCCCCTTAGCTGGGTGGGTGGGCTGGGAGGGCCACCCCATGCCACAGATGAGCAAATGCTCGCAGAAAGTGCTCACAGAGGACCAGTATTTGCCTCAGGCTTCCCAGCTTGGGGGTATTGCTGGGAGTCAACTTTGGACCCCAGAGCCTGCTCAAGAAGAGATCAAACTCCACCTTCTCCTATCACTAGCCCCAGACCCCTAGGCACCTGAGTCCCCGGGGCCCTCTCCCACCCTGTCTCTGCCCCTCCCTGCCCTCCTCTTTCCTTCTCTCCTGCCTCCTTTCTCAGCCTCCATGTCGTATGTCGGGGCGTGTGTGTGCGTGTGTGCGTGAGCTGGTGGAGAGAGCTGTCTCCAGTCCTTGTCCGTGTGTCTGTCCCCCTCCCCACAGCACAGGTGCATGTTGGTGTTCCCCTTACAGAAACCCTCTGGTTCCCAAAGCCGCTGCCCACCACCTCTGGGCTGTCCAGGATGCCCACGTCTTGGTCTCGCTTTGATGGGGGCACTGGGTCATCGGGGGGGATTTATGGGCTAGTATTGGATTCACCCCCGGCTGATGAGGAGTGAGGAGCTAGGCTGAAGCTGTGGCACCCCTCGCTGGTGCTTGGGCCGAGTAGGGGCGGGGTGGGGGGCGGCACCTGCCTAGGCCAAGGCTCTGACTCGCCCCCTGTTTTCTGCACCAGATGAGAGCTCCGAGGAGGAGGACGAGGAGGATGAGCTGGAGGAGGAGGAGGACGAGGCTGCCAGCGGCTATAGGCTGGGGGCCCGGGAGCGGGCCCTGTCGCCAGGCCTGGAGGAGAGTGGGCTGGGCCTGCTGGCCCGCTTTGCAGCCAGCGCCCTCCCCAGCCCCACAGTGGGGCCGTCCCTATCAGTGGTGCAGCTGGAGGCCAAGCAGAAGGCCCGGAAGAAGGAAGAGCGGCAGAACCTGATGGGTAAGTACCGGCAGGTGGAATGCAGGGGCACCGCTGCCCCATCCTGCAGACCGGAAACGGGCTTGGAGGAGGGTAGGAGCAGAGCTGGGGGCCACTGGAGCCATGCCTCGTGGGCCAACCCCATCCTGAGCAGAGTGGTACTGGTGATGTGGGCCTGGCCTGCCCCAGGAGGGGGTTCCAGAAGCTATGTAGGCTGACCTTCACTGTTCATGTTCCTGACTCCCCCAGTCATAGCCTGACTCCCCCCCTTAGGTGCCCAGTGATAGGCAGCTCCGGGAAGCAGAGAGGCAAATCTGCCCCTGGTCTGCACCCTGGGGGGCTGTAGAAGCCCAAGGGAGGCTGCTCCAGGTAGGCGACACCCAGGCTGAACCCTGAGAGAGAAGTGAGAACCGGCTAAGTGTACACAGAGAAGTGGACAAGCAAGCTCTCTCAGCCTGCGCATTCGAGGCGGTTCACTTCGTGAGATGGGCATGCGGCCTGGGGTTGGGGCCTGGAGAAGGTCGTCACCGGGGGTGGTCACGTGCCGTGTCACTGTTAGCCAGGCTTACCGTCCCATTTCCCTGACAGGCTGACGGACACAGCCGGCTCTAAGGCTCGGGCTGGAGGCTAGGCCTTGTCCTGGCCCTGCTTCCTTCCTCTCTGCATCTCTAGTCATATGCCTGCCTTCTTGAGACAAACCAGGGACCTTCTCCTGGGCCCACCCCCATTCTCACCGGCCCAAGTGTCCCCTCCTGGACCCACCCCTGCTGCATGTGGGGTGCTGGGGACTGAGATGGTCTCACGTGTGTTCAGGCTGTGAGCTCACCTGGCTCCAGCCAGGCCAAGTCCTCGGCCTGGCCTTCCTGCCCTTCCCTGAACCTCCGGGGTCCATGTGAGACCCTCTGGCAGGGGCTGGGACAGGGAGAATGGGCACTGGGTGCTCCCCTGCTCTACCCCCGGGTCTCCTCCAGCTGCCCCTGGCTTCATGCCCTGCAGGCTACAGGACAAGAGCTCATTGCTATGGCCTGTACCGCCTGGCGGGACCCCATCTCTGGGGCAGCCTCACAGTCTCTAGGCCCTGACCCTACCTCCTCCTCCTTCCTCCTCCCTCTCTCTCACCCCTCCATATCCTGCCGCCGTTCCCTGGGGGCTTTGGGCCTGGCTCCCCTGGGCAGTGGCGCTGGCCTTCCTCTCGGCTACCCCTCTCAGGTGTTCTTTATACCTAAGCAGCTGGAGGGCTCTTCCTCAAAGCTCAAACTTGATCAGACCACTTCTCTGCTGAGAACCTCTGACTGGTTCCCTGTCGCCCTGTGGTCACATTCCACCTGTCTGATCCCCCACCATCAGGCTGTGGCTCCCCAGACAGCATCATCCTGTCCACAGGCCCCATCCCCATCCCTAAATACACCAGCTGTCTTAGAACTTGCAATCTTCTGCTTTTTATCCAGGTTGTCAACTGTATTGGCAGAGAGTTCCCCCTTTTATACTTTTTAACTCTGAGGGGTCTATAGTGATGTTTCCTTTTTCATTGCCAATACAAATAATTTGTTTCTGCTGTATTTCTTGATCAGTGTAGCTAGAAGTTACCAATTTCATTGATTTCTGCTCTTTATTATTTCCTTCCTTCTGTTTGGGTATAATTGCCAACCATTTCCTATTTTTTAACATGCAACCTTAGGTTATCAACTTGGGATGTTCTTTCCTTGTGGAGACCTTAAAAGTTCTCTCTGAACCTTGCTTTAGCTGCGCCTCACGCATTTTCTGTTGTC
The DNA here is from genome assembly GCF_029215605.1 of Mirounga angustirostris. Classification (NCBI taxonomy): domain Eukaryota; kingdom Metazoa; phylum Chordata; class Mammalia; order Carnivora; family Phocidae; genus Mirounga; species Mirounga angustirostris. The sequence continues at coordinate 176,450,540 of NW_026991713.1, forward strand.
CTGTTTTCATTATTACTCTCAGTTCAACACATTTCTTTTTTTTTTTTTTTAATTTTATTTATTCATGAGAGAGAGAGAGGCAGAGGGAGAAGCAGGCTCCCAAGGAGCAGAGAGCCTGATGCAGGACTCGATCCCTGTGTCCTGGGATCATGACCTGAGCCGAAGGCAGACGCCCAACCATCTGAGCCACCCAGGCGCCCAGTTCAACACATTTCTTAATTTATCTTGTGATTTCTACTTTTCATCCAATGATTATTAGAAGTATTATCTATTTTCCAAATATTGGTGGGGGTTACCTGGTTATTTTATTACTACTGATTTCTAACGTCATTCCATCTTGGTCAGAGAAAATACTCTGTATAATTTCAATCTCTTAAAACTTTAAAAATTTGAGGGTATATGGTATTTCGTAGTGTACACTTAAAGAATGCATCTTCTGATGTCATTATATACAGTGTTCTGTAAATCATTCACTTCTATCAGGCAAGGCAATGTGATTGGAAGTGTTAAGATCTTGTGAATCTTTGCTAGTTTTTGTCTAGTTTTATCAGTTGCTTACAGATGGGTATAAAATGTCCAGCTATGATTGCAGGATTTTCTTTCTCCTTATAATTTAATTCTGTGGATGTTTGCTTCATGTGTTTGAAGCTCTCTTGTTGGGTATACATATATACATTTATGATTGCCTGTTAAGTTGGTCGTTTTATCATTGCAAAGTATTCTTTTCTATCTCTTAATATATTTTGTTTCGAAGTCCCTTTTATCTGGTAGTAGACAGTCACTCCTTTCTTATGCTTCCTATTTGCATAGTATATCTTTTCTTGGTCATTTACTGTCATCTTACCTTTGTCTTCATATTTAAAGTGAGTCTCTTATAGACAGCTTATAGTTGGGTCCTTTTTTTTTTAACTTTTTTTTTTAGATTTTATTTATTTGAGAGAGAGAGAGATAGAGAGAGAGCACAAGTGGAGAGGAGAGGGAGAAGCAGGCTCCCCCCAGAGCAGGGAGCCCGATGAGGGACTCGATCCCAGGACCCTGGGATCATGACCCGAGCTAAAGGCAGACGCTTAACCTACTGAGCCACCCAGGCGCCCTAGGTCCTTCTTTTTAATCTGTTTTGTAATCTCTGTCATTTCGCTGGAGTGATTAATCTATTAATATTTAATGTAATTATTGACATGGTCAGGCTTGAATCTACCCTTTTTTAGAAATAACAGCTTTGTTGAAATATAATTCACATAACATAAAATTCACCCTTTGAAGTGTACAATTTGATGGCTTTTCTTGTATTTTTTTTTTTTAAGATTTTACTTATTTATTTAATTGACAGAGAGAGAGAGAGACAGCGAGAGCAGGAACACAAGCAGGGGGAGTGGGAGAGGGAGAAGCAGGCTTCCTGCCGAGCAGGGAGCCCGATGCGGGACTTGATCCCAGGACCCTGGGATCATGACCTGAGCTGAAGGCAGACGCTTAACGACTGAGCCACCCAGGCGCCCGCTTTTCTTGTATTCACAGAGGTGTGCAACCATTACCACTATCTAATTTCAGGGCATTTTTATCCCTTCCCCCCCAAAGAAACTCCATACCCATTCATATCACTCCCCATATTCTTCCAACCCCCCCAACCCTAGGCAACCATTACTCTGTCTTCTATGCATTTCTCTATCTTGGACATTTGGACATTTCATATAAATGAAATCATATAACACGTGGCCTTTTGTGTCTAGCTTCTTTTCATTTGTTACAATTGTTTGAGGGTTCATCCATGTTATATATCAGTACTTTTTTCCTTTTTTTTAAATAGACTTTATTTTTTAGAACAGTTTGAGGTTCATAGCAAAATTGAGAGGAAGATACAGAGATTCCTCTTTACCCCCTGCCCCCCACACATGCACAGCCTCCCCCATTATCGACATTCTCCGCCACAGTGGTGCATTTGTTACCACTGATGAACCTACACCGACACATCACTGTCACCCAGAATCCATAGTTTACGTTAGGATTCACTCCTGGTGTTGTAGAATCTGTGGGTTTGGGCAAATGTGTGTGGCCATCATTACACTGTCAAAGAGAGCAGTTTCACTGCCTAAAAATCCCCTGTACCCCACCTGTTCGTCTCTCTCCTCTCCTCGCATGCCTGGCAATCACTGATACTCTGTCTCCATAGTTTTGCCTTCTCCAGAATGTCATGTAGTTGGAATCATACAGCATGGTGTCTTTTCAGATTGGCTTCGTTCCGTTAATAGTATGCATAAAAGTTTCCTCCATGTCTTTCCATGACCTGATAGCTTGTTTCTTTTTAGCTCTGAATAATATTCCATTATCTGGATGGACCACAGTTCATTCATTTATTCATTCATTCATTCATTCACATACTCCAGGGCGTTTAGGTCATCTTGGTGGCATCCAAGTTTTGGCAGTTTTGACTAAAGCTATAAACATCTGTGTGCAGTTTTTTTTACGTGTGGACGTAAATTTTCAACTCCTTTGGGTAAATACCAAGGAGTGTGATTGCTGGATCTATATGGTAGGAGTCCGTTTCGTTTTGTAAGAAATTGCCATGATGTCTTCCGAAGTGGCTGCACCATTTTGCATTCCCGGCAGCAATGAATGACAGATCTTGTTGCTTCACATCCCTGCCAGCACTTAGGATTAGTGTTTTGGATTTTGGATATTCTAATAGGTGTGTGGTGGTATTTGCATTTCCCTAATAACATGATGTGGAACATCTTTTCGTATGCTTATTTGCCATCTGTGTAATTTTGGTGACATGTCTGTTAGGATTTTTGACCCACTTTTTACATTGGGTTGTTTTCTTTTTTTTTTTTTTTAAAGATTTTTTAAATTTATTTATTTGAGACAGAGAGAATGAGAGACAGAGAGCATGAGAGGGAGGAGGGTCAGAGGGAGAAGCAGACTCCCTGCCGAGCAGGGAGCCTGATGCGGGACTCGATCCCCGGACTCCAGGATCATGACCTGAGCCGAAGGCAGTCGCTTAACCAACTGAGCCACCCAGGCGCCCTACATTGGGTTGTTTTTTTAATGTTGGATTTTAAGAGTTCTTTATCTATTTTGGAAAACAGTCCTTTATTAGGTGTGTCTTTTGCCAATATTTCCTCCCAGTCTATGGCTTGTCTTTTCATTCTCTCTATGGTGTGTTTTCACAAAGCAGACATGTATAATTTTAGGGAAGTCCAGCTTTTGTGGATTGGGCGTTTGGTGTTGTAGCTAAAGATTCACTGCCAGACCCAAGGTCATCTAGATTTCTCCTACATTATCTTCTAGGGGTTTTTGAATTTTGCGTGTTACCTTTGGGCCTGTGATCCATTTTGAGTTAATTTTTGTAAAGGGTGTAAGATTCACTACATTCACTTTTTGCACTGGTTCCGATGCCATTTATTGAAAAGACATATCCTTTCTCCATTGTATTGCCTTTACTCCTTTGTTAAAGATTATTTGACTACATTAATGGGAGTCTATTTTTGGGCTCTTTTCTGTTCCATTGATCTGGTTGTCTTTTCTTTTGCCGATATCTCACTGTCTTGATTACTGTAGGTTTACAGTAAGCCTTGCAGTCAGGTACTTCCAGTCTTCTGACCTTGACCTTCTTCCATCTTGAGTTGGCCATTCTGGGTCTCTTGACTCTCCGTATAAACTTTGGCATTAGTGTATTGATATCCACTTCTGGGATTTTGAGTGGAATTGTATTGAATCCATAGCTCAAACTGGGAAGAATTGACATCTTGACAATATCAAGTCTTCCTATCCATGAACATGGAAAGTCTTCTTTCAGAGTTTTGTAGTTTTCATCCCATAGAGCTTGTGCATATTTTGTTAGATTTAACCTAAGTATTTCATTTTGGGGAGTGCTAACGCAAACAGTATTGTTTTAAATTTCAAATTCCACTTGTTCATTGCTAGTATGTAGGAAAGTGATCGACTTTTATATACGAAGGCTGTAAAATGCGGCCTTGCTGTAATTGCTAATCAATTCCAGGAGATTTTTTGGTTGATTCTTTCAGGTTTTCTACATAGACACTTATGTCATCTATGAACAAAGGCAGTTTTATTTCTTCCTTCCCTATCAGTATGCTTTTTTTCCCCCTTGTCTTACTACATTAGCAAGGACTTGCAGTATGATACTGAAAAGGAGTGGTGACAGGGACATCCTTGCCTTGTTCCTGATATTAGTGGGAAATCCTCTAGTTTCTCACCAGTAAGTGTGATGTAGGGTTTTTATAGATGTTCTTCATCAAGTTGAGGAAGTTTTCTTCTATTCCTAGTGTACTGAGAGTTTTTATTATGAACTCCTGTTGGATTTTGTCAAATGCTTTCCCTCTACCTATTAATATGATCATGAGATTTTTCTTCTTTGGCCTGTTGATGTGATGGATTACATTAATTGATTTTTGATTTTTGAATGTTGAACAAGCCCTGCATACGGGGATAAATCTCACTTAGTTGTGGTGTATAATGTTTTCTCATACATTGTTGGATTTGATTTGCTAATATTTTGTTGAGTATTTTTTGCATTTATGTTTATGAGAGATACTGGTCTGTAGTTTTCTTGTAGTATCTTTGTCTGGTTTTGGTATTAGAGTAATTCTGGCCTCATAGAATGAGTTAGGAAGAATTTCTAACTCAAGAATTCCCTATAGAGAATTGGTATAATTTCTTCCTTAAATGTTTGGTCAAGTTTAACAGTGAACTCATCTGGGCTTGGCATTTTCTGTTTTAGAAGGTTATTAATTATTGATTCAATTTCTTTAATAGATAAAAGTCTATTCAGATTGTCTATTTCTTCTTGTGTGACTTCAGACCTTATGGCTGAATAATACTCCATTTTATGAATATACCACATTTTGTTTATCTACTTTTTTTTGTTTTTTGTTTCCATTTTTGGGCTGTCATGAATAATGGCAGCTATGAACATTCATGTACACGTTTTTCTGTAGATACATATGTTTTCAGTTCTGGCTACAAATCTAAGGGTAACATTGCCGGGTTATTTGGTAACTTGATGTTTAACCTTTTGAGGAACTGCCGAACTGTTTTCCAGAGTGGCTGCACCACTTTATATTTTCCACCAGCAGTCTGTGAGGGTTCCAGTTTCTTCCCCAATTCCTCCCCAGTACCTGTTATTATGTGTCTTTTTGATGATGCCTTATTTCTTGGGGAGGAAGCCATTCTAGTGGGCTTGCAGTAGTATGTCATCGTGGTTTTGATTTGCATTTCTCCTGATGATGTTGAGGATCCTTTCATATGCTTAGTAGCCATTTGTATGTGGAGAAATGCCTGTTTAAATTCTTTACTTATTTCTTAATTGGGTTGTTTGTCATTTTGTTGTTGAGTAAGAGTTCTTTGTATATTTAGCTATACTCTCTCATTAGAAACATGGTTTGCAAGTATTTTTTCTCCTTCGTTCTGTAAGTTGTCTAAAGTTTTAAATTTTGATGAAATCCAAATATACCACTTGTACTTCTGGGGTTTATGTAAAAAAAGTATTGCCTAACCCAAGGTCACAAAGATTTAGTCCTGTTTTCTCCTAAGAGTTTTATGGTTTGTGACTTATATTTAGGTCTGTGATCCATTTTGAGTTAATTTTTGCGTATGGAGTAATGTCGGGGTCTTTTGCATGTGGAGATCCAGTTGTCCTGGTATCATGTGTTGAGAAATCCTTCCCCCATTGAATGCTCTTGGTGCCCTTGTGGAAAATCAACGGAACATAAATATGAAAGATTATTTCCAGACCCTCTGTTCTAGTCCATCAGTGTGTATGTCTGTTCTTAGGCCAGCAGCACACTGTCTTGATTACCATAGGAATCATTGTAGGAGGCTTTGAAACTGGGAAATATGAATCCTCCATATTTGTTCTTCTTTTTCAAGACTGTCTTGGTGCCTCAGGGACGCTTGCATTCCATACGGATTTTAGGATTAGCTTGTGAATTCATGCAAAAAAACCCACTGGGATTCTGATTAGGAATTGTGTTAAATTGATAGATCATATTGGGGAGTATTGGCATCTTATATATGTTTTTTGATCCATGAACATGGGATGTCTTTCCATTTATTTGTGTCTTTAATTTTTTTCAACAGTGTTTTATAGTTTTTACTGTACAAGTCTTGCATTTCTTTTGAATTTGTAAGTATTTTTTTGATGCTATTGTAAATTGAGTTCATTTTTGGAGTGTTCCTTGCTAGTGTATAAAATAAAATTGATTTTTGTATATTGATCTTGTATCCTGCAACCTTGCTGAACTCATTTGCTCTAGTAGGTTTTTAGTAGATTCTTTAGTATTTTCTATAATGTAAGATCATTTCATCTGCCAATAGAGATAGTTTTATTTTTTCCTTTCGGATGTGTATACCTTTTCTTTCTTCTAGCCTAATTGCCTGGGCTAGAATCTTCCATATAATGTTGAAAAGAAGTGGCAAGAACAGGTATCTTTGTCTTCTGATCATAGGGGCAGAACATTCATTCTTTTACCATTAAGTATCATGTTAGTGGTGAATTTTTATGGACGTCTTTGTCAGGTTGAGGAAGTTTCCTTCTATTCCTAGTTTGAGTGATTTTATCATGAAAGAATGTTAGGTTTTGTCTGTTACTTTTTCTGTGTCTATTGAGGTGTTTGTGTGGTTTTTGTCCTTTATTAATATGGTACATTACATTGATTTTCTTATGCATCGAACCAACCTTCTATTCCCAGAATAAATTTCACTTGGTCATGGTGTATAATCTTTTGTTACGTGTTTCCCGATTATGTTCATCTATGTTCATAAATTGTTATATCTTCCTAAGGGATTAACCATTTTATCATTTAACTTTTTAATTTTTTTAATTTTTTTAATTTTTTTAATTTTTTGAGAGAGAGAGAATGAGAGACAGCATGAGAGGGAGGAGGGTCAGAGGGAGAAGCAGACTCCCCGCCGAGCAGGGAGCCCGATGCGGGACTCGATCCCGGGACTCCAGGATCATGACCTGAGCCGAAGGCAGTTGCTTAACCGACTGAGCCACCCAGGCGCCCCCATTTTATCATTTAAATATGTCTTTCTTTAACAATTTTTGTCGTAAGGTCAGTTTTGTCCGCTATTTAGAGTAGCCAGTTCAGCTCTTTTTCGGTTGCTATTTGCATGGTATATCTTTTTCATCCTTTGACTTTCAGTCTCTATGTCTTACCCTTCTGTTTTATATCTTTGGTGCTTTTTCTTGTCTGTTCCTCCTTTACTGCCTTATTTCTTGGGGAGGAGGCAGGTGCACAGGACTCTGGGTGGGAGTCAGGGACACGGACTCGACTCCCTGCTGTGTCACCGTGTGGCAGGGAGGCCTCGGCGCATGCTCCCTGCTCTCTCGGCTTCATGCCTGTCCCCACCCCAAGGCCCTCCAGAGAACACTTCCCCCCCGAGGCACCGTTCATGCTGCCCCACTGGCCTCATCAGGTATTTATCCTCCAAGAGGACATTACTCACGCAGTTCCGACTTCCCCTCTTCCAAGCAAGTGTCCGCTGTCCGTCACTACCCTGTCCACCCAGCAGTCCTGTGCCTTACGCGACGCCCCTGCAGTGTTGGATTGGGTCTAGGTTTTCTGACGGTTTTCTACAGGGAGCTGTGTCAGGTGGGGCTTCATTCCGTCACACCCAGCAGCAGAACTCCAGCCTGCGTTTTATGGCCTACACCCTAATCAGCCATGAAAGCCCCCAGCTGCCTCCCTGTGCAGTGGGAAGTCTGTTAACAAAAGATTAATTAATGGGATCGTTAAGCTTTGCCAGTGGCTCCCTCCCACGGAGTGCGCCCCTTCCCAGCCCGGCCCTGCTACAGCGGCTACATCTGTTAGGCGATGGGGCTGGGCCTCTCAGAGGAGCCCTTGTGGGCGGGATGCTGGCTACCCAGGGGTCAGGAGGCCTGGGGTAGTGAATTGGGGATCTGCTTCTGGGGGGCCGAGCAGGACAGGATCGGCAGACGAGGGCGGGAACCCGACAGTGGGATATGTGCCCGTGGTGCTGGAGGTGTGGACAGAGGATTCACCAGGGTGCCGAGCAGGTCTTCTCAGATAGGAGACTGCAGGTTTCCAGGTAGAGGCCAGGAGAGAGATGGTGCTTCAGGGGCCAGCAAAGCAAAGGCCTGCAGGTTTGAAGGGATGGAGCACAACTGGGCATTGGAGAGAGGTTTGTGTGTAAAGGAGCCCAGCAGCTCCAGGGTTTGGATGGAGCCTGGCCCCTTGTCTGTGGGAAGGGACGAGCCTCAAGGGTGACAGGAGGGGGCCGGGCCCCATGGTTGTGTGAGTTCTGGTGAGGCCTACCCTCTAAAAGGGAGTGGGTGCCAGGGACCTCCCAGCTCTGAGAAGTGGCTCCAGGAAGTGGAGGAGAGGCCCCTCGCCGCCGGGCTCGGGGATTTCATGTGGGCTTTCCACCTGCCTTCCCTGAGGCCCTCCCCAGCCTGCCCTGGCTTCTGGGATTCCCACGGGGCACACAGGAGGCAGAGGGGAAGCTCATATGGGGCCAGGCAGGAATCTTCACGTTCCCAGATGATGTTCTTGGGGGGAGGCGGCAGAGTCTGGGCAGCGACGGTGGGGGGGGGGTGCGGGAGCGAGGTTCGGGCCAGCAGTGGGGCCAGCAGGACCTGCCACTCACAGGCGTGTGGCCCGGCAAGTCCTCCCCCTCCTCCTCTGGGCCTCAGGTTCCTCTCCTGGAAATGAGAAGCCTCCCTTGGAGGAGGGGTGGGACTGTGGCCTTCTGCTGGTGGCCAGGGCGTCTGGGTGGGTGGGAAGTGGGGGTCCCGGGAGCCCCTGTCCACAGCCCCTGCCCTCGTCCCGCATCCAGGCACGGAGTTTGAGTACACCGACTCGGAGAGTGAGGTCAAGGTGCGGAAGCGGTCGCCTGCCGGGCTGCTGCGGCCCAAGAAGGGACTGGGGGAGCCAGGCCCCTCCCTGGCCTCACCTGCGCCCAGCGCCCGGGGCCCCGGCCCCACCAGCCCCGACAAGGCCAAGCTGGCGGCAGAGAAAGGGCGCAAGGCCCGCAAGCTGCGGGGTGCCAAGGAGCCCGGCTTCGAGGCGGGGCCCGAGGCCAGCGACGACGACCTGTGGACGCGGCGGCGTAGCGAGCGCATCTTCCTGCACGACGCCTCTGCCGCCGCCCCAGCCCCCAGCAGCGCTGCCCCGGCTGCTGCCAAGCCCAGCCGCTGTGGCAAGGGTGGCCCGCTGAGCCCTCGCAAGGACACCGGCCGTGCCAAGGACAGGAAGGACCCCAGGAAGGTAGGGGCTCTGTGCGGGGGCGGGGGCGGCGGGAAGGGACCCGACTGCCGGGCCCTGCTCCCCCCAGCTGCAGGGGCCACCCGCTGCCCGGGGACCTGGGCTCAGAGGCGCTGAGCACCCATCCCTCACAGAGGTGCCCTCCCCTCCCATCTCGGGGTCACACTCTGTTGTGGGAGTGAGGTGCAGGGACCCCAAAGGAAAACAGCGATCCTGACGTGCAGTTATCAAAATACCGAACCTCCCGCTTGTGATACAGAGGCCCTCCGTGTGCCTCTTGAAGAAGGTCTCTGATACGGATGCCCGTTGCCGGGTCGAGTAGGTGCCGTCACTCAAGTGCTGAGCGTGAACCGTAGGTCAGGGTCTCTGTGGTAACAGTCATGCGCTACGTGACGGTGATTCTGTCGGTGACAAAGTCGGACGCTGCCGGTCCTACTGTGGTGCGTGGCCTCCACCCACAGCTGTAGGAGAATCTCAGCTCTTCAGAAGTGAGTGGAAGTCATAACTCCCTGAATTCTCTGCTTGGGCTCCCCAGCTGGAGACCGCTTGCTTTCTGAGCACTCTAGGACGGGCAGACCTGCTCCCCTCCTTGCGCAGGCCGCTAGGAACCTTGTGGCCATCTGTCCTCCCTTTGGGTGCTTGCATTCAGACCCAACAGCCGGCGCTCGGCAGTGGCCTCTGAGTCAGGCCTCCCCACCCCCGACCCTGATGGAGGATGATCTCTCGGATAACAGGGACAATCTAGAGGACATCGTGGTGAGGGATGAGACCCGGTACTGATTTCCCGTACTGGGCGCTAGTGAGGAGGGGGCCGTATTCGCGGGTCCTCCGCACCTGTCTGTCCATGGCTGAAGCCCTCTCAGCTTTCCCCAGGCCTTGGAGGGAAGGTGCTGGAATACTATGGAATGCTCAATGCTCATGATCTCACCAGGTGGTCCACGGTGGGGCCCAGGCAGGCTCTGACCCCTTTACCCCCGTACGTCCTTCATTGGTAAAGGGAAACCTGTTCTGTCTGCTCACGACCCTCTGGCACCGACTCCCTGGAGTTGGCGGAGGGCCGTGTCCCCAGCCCACCCCCACTGTCCCTGAGCTCCTGACGGACGCACCAGCTGTGTAGCGGGGGTTCCCAGGACCCACTGTTGGGGTCAATAATTCACCAGAGGGATGCACAGAACCCGGGAGGCTCTTTCCTTCCTATGACCGGTTTTCAGGAAGCAGACAGTTCAGCAACAGCCAGACGGAAGAGATGTCCAGGGCAAGGGACTGGGGACTTCATCTCTTGGGCAGGATTGATTATTAACTCAGTCTCTGGACCCTCTCCCCTCTCCAGAGGATGTGGGGTGGAGCTCAGAGTTCGTGGCTTCTCCTCCTGGCTTGGTGTTTCTGGTGAGCGGCCCTCATCCTGGGGCTAGCTAGGGACTTACCCGTAGTCACCTCGTTAGGACAAAAGACGCTCCTATGATCCAGGAAATTCCAAGAGGCTTAGGAGCTCTGGGTCAGGAACTGGGGCAGAGACCGAGTATATATTTCTTACCATGTCCCTGTATCACGAGACCCTGTGAGGTAGGTTACTCATATAACTGGACTTTACAGGTGGCCTTGTCACCCTCCCAAGGTCACAGCTGCTAACGATCATCCAAGCTGAGCTTTGAACACCCCCCCGGGCCACACTGGCCCCTGGGCCCTTTGCCAAGATGCGGCACCCTGTGTCGGGGGGGAGGCAGGGGGCTCACCCAACCCCAGCCTTCTGACGACACAGTGAAAGACTAGAACAGAACAGGCTAATTGTCAACGAAAGGAGAAATCAGATACCCATGAAATCACCCCAGGAACAACCACTGTTCGTAGTTCTGTGAGATACACTTTCCGTGTCCTTTTTAGACTTCTACATTCCCATTTTCCATCAGCCTTATTTTACCTTTTTTTAAAGGATTTTTATTTATTTATTTATTTTACGTTGGGGGGGGCAGAGAGAGAGAGAGAGAGAATCTCAAGCAAACTCCCCGCTGAGTACAGAGCCCAATGCAGGGCTTGAACTCAGGACTCTGAGATCATGACCTGAGCCAAAACCAAGAGTCGGATGCTCAACCAACTGAGTCTCCCAGGTGCCCCTGGAGTTCTTTTCTTATTTAAAAAAAATAAGGTTCCCAGAAAGGGGCTTCTGGTCAATGGGAAAGAAACAGTTATCGGTAGTTGTCTGATTGGAACTGATTTGGAGGTTGCAGAAAAGGAAGAAAATACAAGTCCGTTCAGAACTTGTCTTTCTGTCCCCTGTGCACGATGGACGGATGAGCTATTTACAACAGATGTTTGGGGGAAAAGGCACAGAACCACATGACAGACGTTCCTTCAACCCCCAGGATGCCTTCTAATTTCAGAAATGTGAACAGGATGAAGGCATGCATCCGAAACGAGAAAATGTCTATCTCTTCCCCCTGCAAATGGCGATCCACACCGAATACCTTCTATCCCTGTACCATCATCTGCTTTGTCCCTTACGGTGCTTTGTGCTGTGGACGTGACTTCCGCTGTGGTCTTTTTTAACATTTGCCCAGGATTCTCTTTTTTTTCTTCCATTTCCCACATCCTCTGGTCCCTGGACTTGGTTGTTTTGTTTCAGGAATGTGTCTTTTAAAAAACATAAAGTGACCCTCACCCCCGCCCGACCCTGCCGCCCGCCCATCACCCCTGGGTCGTGCAGACCCGTAGCCTGAGCTTGCTTCTTACACCAAGTACCCCCACTTTGTTCTTCCCACTGCCGCCGCGGGCCTGAAAGCTTGTAATTGGATCTGTGATGCACCAGTGTTTCCCGAAGGTCCCAGGACGGCCAGGTTGTTGGTAGTGCTCTGCTCTGATGCACGAAGCCTGGTGGGGGCACTCTCGGCCCTCTGGGACCAGTTTCCACGCGCCACTGACAGGGACGGGGGACCGTCCCTGGGGGAGCTTGGAGCCGGGATGGGCGTGGCTCTCCCCTCACTGCTGGGGCGCCCCAGAGGCAGTCGGAGGGTTTTGCCTGCTCCTTCTGGAACATGCCTGAGGAACTGACCGGTACTGTCCTGTTTCTGTGGCATCACTTGGAAGATGCTGCCTGTGCATCCATCATTGGGGGGTGGTTATAAATGACCTGCGCCCTGCCCCCCAACACACACACACACACACACACAGCTGCGCGTGAGCAGCTGCTGAAGCAAGGCGGTCTCTGTGTATCTCAGACATACTTGGGGGGGGGCGTTGCAAAGCAGGACTTTTGGTAAATTCTCATCTGTGTTTTTTTTAAAAAAAAAGTACCATGTGTGCAAATGTGTCTGCATAGCCTGTGTGTTTGTATGGTTGTACGTGCTGGTGGAAAGTTCTGGAAGGATGTGCCGGGTAGCCGGTAGTGATTCTAGTTAGCGCTGTGTACTTGATAGGATGCACTGGAGAGGAAGTTGCGCCCATATGCACTTGGGTCCTTTTTTTTTTCTTTTTACAAGTAGCAACATATAGTAGTAATAAAACAATTAAGATTAAGAACAAACATACGTGCGGGAGGGGAGGGAGCTGTTCTGTTCCTCTCCCTGGAGGGCGAGTGGTGGGGGAGGGCGGCCTCTGATGGCTCCTCTGTTGCTTCCTCACCCAGAAGAAGAAGGGGAAGGAGGCCGGCTCAGGGGCCGCACTGCCCCCACCCCGTGTTGCCGCCCTGCCCCCCGAGGCCCGGGCTCCCCATACCAGCTCCCCGGCCACTGCCAAGAGGAGCAAGGCCAAGGCCAAAGGGAAGGAGGTGAAGAAGGAGGTAAGGCTCGCCGTGCCCAAGAGCGAGGTCCCCGTGGGAACCCCAAGATGGGGGTGAGCTGGTGTGCCTAGCGCCCGCGCCGTCTCTCCCCTGGCCAGGCTGTTTGTCCTCAGACCCACTGTGTGTCTCGATGTGCTGCCTCAGCACGTGCAGGCTTGGTCATCCGGCTTGCGGCCCCATTTTGCCCTCCCTCTGGCCTGTGGGGTGAGGCCAGCTGGACCCCCGCTGCACATGTGGCAGGTGCCCCTGTGGCCTGACTGTGACCCCGGCTTTCCAGGGAGGGTCCTAAGCAGCAGGACTTGGCATGGTGCGTCCTAAGCCGTTGGCCTGCTCTGCTCTGTCCCCAGAATCGGGGGAAGGGGGGAGCCGTGAGCAAGCTGATGGAGAGCATGGCTGCCGAGGAGGACTTCGAGCCCAACCAGGACTCGAGCTTCTCTGAGGATGAGCACCTGCCTCGCGGCGGGGCCGTGGAGCGGCCGCTGACTCCGGGTAAGTACCCGCGATGCCGTCTTGGCTCTGGTTGGCAGCGTGGGGGTGCAGGGGCCGAGGCCCCAGGGAGTGAGCGCGTGCAGGGGCCTGGTGTCTGAGGTGAACCGGGAGAGGCCAGTTTGGCAAGCTGGTGGGGGGAGGAGGCAGATGGCCCAGTCTCGGGGGCCGTGGGCGGAGTCTGGTCTTTGCCCTACTGAAAACAAGAAGCTGCCAGAGGTTGTAAGTGGAAGTCAGTGCGGTCAGATAGGTTTGGAAAGTGCTCTCTGACTGCTTTGTCGAGGACAGATTGGGGTCCCTGAGGGGGACAGGGAGTCCAGGTAGGAGGCCCCTGTGGGGATCCCGGCGGGCGATGGTGGGCTGCAGCACCAGGGGCAGCACGGTGGGAGGTGGGTGGGTTTGGGCTTGTTGAGAGGGAGAGAGGGGCTGTGGGCTGGGTGGGCTGTGTGAGCAGATGAGAAGGGGTGCGGACGGGTGGTGGTAGGGTGGGCATGGATGGAGCAGGGGGCGATCCCGTGCCGTGCTTTGCTGGCTGGAGTCTGGGGTGCCTGGCCGACAGCCTCAGGAAGCGACACGTGCTTGGCACTTGGGCCCAGGGGTCCGGAGCTGGGAGGAGAGGCTGAGGACGTGATTGGGTGGGGCAGGTGCAGAGAAGAGGACGAGCAGAGCTGCGGAACGTCATCGCCTGGTCACGAGTGTGTCCTCTGCTGTTGCTGTGTAACAAACAGCCCCTCAGCGGTAGATGGCAGCAGGCGTCTGTGGCTCAGTTGTCTGCAGGGCAGCGGGATGGCTCGCGGGACTGCTCTGCTCCGTGGCCATGCTGCCAGAGGCCCGTGAGGGCAGGTGGGAGCTGACGAGGCCTCTTAAGGCCTAGGTTCAGAATCGGCACTTGATCCCTCCTCCCTCGTGCCATTGGCCAGAGAGTCACGTGGCCACACTCTGCGTCGAGGGGTGGGAAGTCCACACACCCATGGTGAGGCTGTGGCAGGGATGTGGGTGCAGGCGGCGATGGACATGCGGGCTGGCCCTTCTGTCCACCCTGGTAAGCTGTCCGGGTTTCTCCAGCCTGGTCACAGCAGGGTGGGGCTGGGTTCAAGGTCCCGCGGGGCAGGAAGGGTGGGCCCAGGAGTCCAAAACAGTATGGCCGAGTCTGGCGGAGGAAAACTGAGGAGTGTCTGGATTTGGGGTGTCAGGAGCAGGTGACTTGAAAGCCAAGGGTGGAGGCAGCTTTGGAATGAGGACAGGCCGGGAGGTGGGGTGGGGGGCAGTGAGCGCGGACAGCCTCGCTGGGGAAGTTTGGCTAGGGGAGTTTGGCTTCCGCCAGGACCAGTGGCATTCCAGGTGGAAAGTCCTGGAGGTTTGGCAGAAGGGGTAGCAGTGGGGGCCGATGACCTGGAGCCTCCTGCCCAGGCCCGAAGGGTGGTGGTCTTTGGGGTAGAGGATGGGCAGCACGTGCAGGCTGTCACCCCCGCTTCTTTCCCGCTTGGGATCTTTCTGGAGGCCTGGGTCAGGATGGGGGATGCTGCTCAGGGCCCCACTGTGTGTCCCTGCATGAGGCCTGTCTGGGCACATGGGTGGATGTGTGCACACACGTGGCCTGCAGGGGGGGGAGGAGAGGTGGGGGGCAGGGAGGGCAGGTCTCCCAGCTGTCCCCTGGCTCCAGCCCTGCCTCACTGCCGATCCCCCTGCAGCTCCGCGCTCCTGCATCATCGACAAGGACGAACTGAAGGACGGCCTGCGTGTGCTCATCCCCATGGACGACAAGCTGCTGTACGCCGGGCACGTGCAGACGGTGCACTCACCGGACATGTGAGTGGGGACCTGGGGGACTGGGCTGGGAGCAGCGCCGGGCTCAGGGCCCGAAGACCCTCAGCTGGTCCCGTGTCCAGGGCGCCGGTCCTCTGGGGGCAGGTGGCTTTGCTTCTCTGAGCTGGGTGAATGGCCCCGGGCGGGCAGTGCTCTCTGTGGGAGGGCTGGGGGGGCATGGTCAGCCCCCAGAATGTGCTGGCCTCTCTTGGACCCGCCACCCCTCGCTGTACAGGGGAGGAAACAGACCCAGAAGGGGAGAGACTTGCCCCGGGTTCATATAGGGCGTCAGCAAACCCCCAAGCTCCGACGTCACACCCGGGGGGCCAGGAGTTGAGGTGAGGGGTCCCTCTGGGGAGGTCCACGGGTCTGTCCCCTCACCCCGTATGTGCCGTGGCCTTGCAGATACCGTGTGGTGGTGGAGGGCGAACGCGGGAACCGGCCCCACATCTACTGTCTGGAGCAGCTGCTGCAGGAGGCGGTGAGGGGCTGGGGCGGTGGGGCCCCTGAGAGGATGGGGGCCGGGCCGTCCCTCGTCCCCCCTGGCGCTCAGTGCTTGGCTTCCCCAGATCAACGACGTGAGGCCGGCCTCCACCCGCTTCTTGCCGCAGGGGACCAGAATCGCGGCCTACTGGAGCCAGCAGTATCGCTGCCTGTATCCGGGCACCGTGGTCCGAGGTGAGGCGCCCCCACGCCCTCCCCGGCAGCCCCCTCCTCTTGGCGCATTCGGTCGAGCCCCAGCCCCGACGGTGCAGAAACGGTGGTGCCGGCTCGCGTAGCTGCAACTCACGGGGCCTCTGGGCCGGCCCGGTTCACGCGGTGGCCTCAGGCCGCTCCCGTCGGGCTGGCTTCACACCCGGCTCCTTGGGGGGCCGCCGTCTTACCAAATCCTGGCATTGGGGCAAGTCTCTCGATCCCCATCGAAGTCCTGGGGTGGAGCCTGCGTGGCCGGCTTGGGTCACGCGGATTTCATTGACTGCTGTGGGTCTCATCCCCGACACTTAACGAGCGAGGTCGGCTTTCTGATTGCACATGTGGACCGGGAGAGGGGACAGTGGCCCCCCGGGAAAGTTGGGGTGCTGTTAGCAGAGTAAGAGATTGGGAGCTAGGCCGACGAAAATAACAGGAGCCCCATGGGCGCCTGGGTGGCTCAGTTGGTTGAGCGGCTGCCTTCGGCTCAGGTCATGATCCTGGAGTCCCTGGATCGAGTCCCGCATCGGGCTCCCTGCTCAGTGGGGGGGTCTGCTTCTCCCTCTGACCCTCCCCCTTCTCATGCTCTCTCTCTCTCATTCTCTCTGTCTCAAATAAATAAATAAAATCTTAAAAAAAAAAAAAAATAACAGGAGCCCCAGAAGGTGCAGGTACAGGTTTCAGACAGACAGACACAGCAGATGCTCGAACAGCACCCCCCCTTAGCTGTTGCAGACCCCACACTTCCAGGAGATGGGGATGTGGATGTTCATTACGTTACAAAAAACACCCGTCACCCCGACCAGCTGGCCCATGCGGCGCACCCCACGGCCACCCAGTGTCCATGTAGACGCAGAAGGTGGGAGCGGGGGTGCCGGGCAGGAGGGCCTCTGCCTGTGGTAACAGTTCATCGTGATCGGGAGCCCTGGAGCTTTCTGTCCCCCTGGACCACGATGGGGTCATCCTAGGGGCTCCCCCGGTCATCGCTCTGAGAACTCCATCTCTCCGGCTCCTGGGCCACGCCCGTGTCTTTCTCTGCCTCACTCCCAGTGCTGCTACAGGCATTGAGCTGGGGAGACATTCTGGGTTGGAAATGATTTTCCGTCACCGCTTCAAAGTCACCAGTCTGTTGTTACCCGGCTTCCGAGGTTGTCTGAGAAGTTCGATGCCATGATTACAGCCAGGTCTTTGTAGACGTGCTTTTTCTCTCTGGAAACTGTTAGGATGTTCTCATTATTCCTAGAGCTGGAATTTCGTGTGTGTGTGTGTGTGTGTGTCTCCATGTCCGTGTGTGTGCACTGCTGGGGACTTGGGGGCGGAGGCTCTGAAGCAAATGTCCCCTGTGCCTGGCGCCTGCCCTGACCCCCGTGGGCCGCCCGCGGCGCCTGTATCTTTTCTCCTGTCGGTTGTCTGTTTCTTCACCGTTTTGTTCTACCTCCCGGGAGGTTTCCTTGGCTAACCCTGTCCTTCTGGCCCTTCCATTCTCTTGAATTTTTGAAATTCCTACTGTCATGTAAGAAATTCCTAAGAGTTTTTTCTTATTCTCTGAATCTTTTTTTTCTTTCTTTCTTTTTCTTTTTTGAACGTTTGTGTCCTTGTTTTTATATTATTTTGTTTCATCTGCTGTTGCTTGTATCTGTGTTACCTTTTATTAAACTTCTCGGAGAATGTACTGTTTCCATGTCGGGTCTCCCCAGCTCCCTTTCCTGAGTCCCCCTTCCTCCCTCTAAGGGGGTCCTGTGCGCTTTCTTCAGCCTCCCCTGACCTCTCTGGTCCGCGTCTGCCTCTTCTGGGAGGCTGTCCTTTCGGCCCTGGTGGTCCCTAGGAAGTGGATTGGAAACCGTGTGCGTGGCCAGGCTTGTTTTGTGGGGACCCCAGGTCCCAGTACCTGGGGTGCGCCTGCTGCCGGCAGGCACACCACCCACGGCCCTGTCCTCGGGGTCCGGCCGGGCATCTGCGTGTGGGAGCGGGGTGGGGGTCACCACCCAGCTCTGCTGAACCCCAGGCCTACACCCTCAGCCTGTCCAGTGTTGGGGTCCCCTGACCCCTGCCTTCAGAGGTGCTGGGTGCCTCCTGGGCCTGAGCCTTGTGGGGCTCCCTTGTGAAAACCGGCCTCCCTCCAGGCCCCTGAGAGCAGATGGGTGTGAAACGCCGTGCTCCCACCTGCCGCCAGCCCCTCGCCTGCTCCCTCTGTCCTTTAGGGTGCCCGCCCTTGCCTCTCCCCTGTTGCTTAGGGGGGAGTCAGGATGCCGGAATGGGAGTGCTGGTGCTCCTGCTGGGACCGCATGCTCTGAAGCTCACATTCTGCCCCACTGTGTACCTGCCCTTGCACATCTCAAGCCCAGTGCTGCTTACCGGCTGGTTTCTGCTCGCCTTGTGCCCCTCCGAGAACGGGGTCCATTGGCCTCCCTGACTCTGCCCCTTTGCCAACAGGCTTGCTCGGTCTTGAGGATGATGGGGACCTCATCACTGTGGAGTTCGATGACGGGGACACGGGGAGGATCCCTCTCTCCCACATCCGCCTTCTGCCTCCTGACTATAAGATCCAGTGTGAGTGCCAGCCCTGCTGCCCGGGGGGCGGGGGATGACCCCCACGTCCACCCCTGGCTCCCCTGTGAGCCCGGCTCTGGGCGCTGGCCACCGTTTGGACCATTTACACCCATGGGATGGCAATGGCAGGAACCGTGGCTGGGGCTCCCAGAGTGGGCATCAGGGAGGGGCTCCCGGGGCTCCCCAGGCCTGCGTCGAGGCTGGTCAGTCACCATTACTGAATGTTCCATGCTCCCCATGTCCACGAGACCACTGAATTCCTGCCTCGGTCCTGCGTGTAACACGAAGCTTGGGTTCCAGGAGGGGAGTGACTTCCAGGGTCCCACGACTAGAGGCAGGACTGCCTGACTTCTGGGGCTCAGTGGTTGGGCATTCTCCAGGTGGAAGGGGGGATCTTGGCTCAGCTCCACCCAGTCCGTTCATTCGAGGAGCCCGCATGGAGCTTTTTGTGCGTGCACACACCCGAGTGCACCCCTGCAGATGGGGCTGCCCTCCCCAACTGTGCAGCCCCTGCAGGCAGGCCAAGTGGGGTCAGCGATGGGGTTATCCAGCCCCCGCCCGCCGTCACAGAGGATGCTTGGGCCGCCTGGAGAGCAGAGACCCAGGCCTGAGCCACCATCTGTCCTGCTCTGCAGGTGCGGAGCCATCCCCAGCCCTCCTGGTGCCAAGTGCCAAGCGCCGCAGCCGGAAGACCAGCAAAGACACCGGGGACAGCAAAGATGGGGGCACGCCAGGGTCTGAGGAGCCCAGCTCTAAGGCACGAGGGCGTGGGCGGAAACCCAGCACCAAAGCCAAGAGTGGTATGTCGGCCCCTGCTCGGCCGAGGCACAAGGGCAGGTGTGGGAATGGCTGGGGACGGACTGCACACCTCTGTGGGGACTTGGTCGCAGGGCCACTTGGACCATGTGACAGACTGGGAAACCGAGGCTCTGGGAGGCACGTTGGTCTGTCGGGGGCAGAGCAGAGGTTTAGCCAGGGGGTTCACTCCAGCATTCAGGGACAAGTGCTAGGAGCCGAGATGGCCAGGGAACCACGTTGGGGTCACCACCTCTATGATGACAGTGACTTGAGAGCCCAGAGTGGGTGCTGCTCAGGAACGGGCAGGGCCAGGCTGGAAACAGGGCTTTCTGGCTTGGGAAGCCCCTGGCCCTGGCCTCACCGAAGCTTTTTCCTTCTCTCTCCTAGATAGAGCCGCTGTCCTGGAGGAGGGGGGCCCAACAGAGGAGGTCCCCAGTACCCCGTTGGCCCTGGAGCCGATCAGCACCCCGAGTTCCAAGAAGAGCCCCCCAGAACCCGTGGACAAGCGGGCCAAAGCCCCCAAGGCTCGGCCAGCGCCCCCACAGCCCAGCCCGGCGCCGTCCACCTTCACCAGCTGCCCGGCTCCTGAGCCCTTTGGCGAGCTGCCGGCCCCCGCCGCGGTCCTGGCCCCCGCCCCCCTTGTCACCATGCCCATCACCATGCCCGCCACCCGGCCCAAGCCCAAGAAGGCCCGGGCTGCCGAAGAGGCGGCCCCCAAGGGCCCCCGGAGGCCCGGGGAGGAGGCCGAGCTGCTCGTCAAGCTGGACCACGAGGGCGTGACGTCGCCCAAAAGCAAGAAGGCCAAAGAGGCCCTGCTCCTGCGGGAGGACCCGGGGGCTGGGGGCTGGCAGGAGCCCAAGGGCCTCCTGGGCCTGGGCAGCTACCCCCCGGCGGCGGGCGGCGGCGAGCCCAAGGCCGCCCGGCCCAAGGCCGCGGATGGCGACCTGGCCCAGGAGCCCGGGGGCGGGCTCGAGTGCGAGGACGCGGGCACCCCGAAGAGCCCGGACCAGGGCCAGGCGGAGCAGGACGGGGCCGAGGAGTCGGAGAGCGGTGGCAGCAGCAGCGAGAGCGGTGGCAGCAGCAGCTCCGAGACCGAGGGGGAGGAGGAGGGCCAGGGCGGCGGCCGGGACTGCAGCGCCTCCAGCTCCAGGGCGTCCTCGTCCTCGTCCTCCTCGTCCTCGTCCTCCTCGTCCTCGTCCTCGTCCTCGTCGTCCTCGTCCTCGTCCTCCTCCTCGTCCTCGTCCTCGTCCTCCTCGTCCTCGTCCTCCTCGTCCTCGTCCTCCTCCTCCTCGTCCTCGTCCTCCTCCTCGTCCTCCTCGTCCTCCTCCTCGTCCTCCTCCACCACCGACGATTCTTCCTGCAGCTCCGACGAGGAGGCCGCGCCCGCCCCCGCGGCCGGCCCCTCCGCCCCGCCGGCCCTCCCGAGCAAGGCGCCCAAGCCGGCGGGCAAGGCTCGCTCCGCGGCCCACTCCCCGGGCAAGAAGGCGCCGGCGCCCCCGCCCCAGGCGCCCCCGCCGCAGCCCCCGCAGCCTCTGCCGCCCAAGGCTCAGGCCGGGGCCGGGGCCAAGAGCCGACCCAAGAAGAGAGAGGGCGTCCACCTGCCCACCACCAAGGAGCTGGCCAAGCGGCAGCGCCTGCCGTCCGTGGAGAACCGGCCCAAGATCGCCGCCTTCCTGCCTGCCCGGCAGCTCTGGAAGTGGTTCGGCAAGCCCACCCAGGTAGCCGAGGGTGGGGGTCTGCCCCTGCGTGCCCGTCCTTCCATCCCGCCCACCTGCCCAGCCCCGCACCAGGAGGGTGGGGGTGAGCCGTGTGGGGCGATCCCACGTTATACTCGTGGCCCCCGAGTCTCAGAGCGAGGACACCCTCTCTGCTGGGTC
The DNA here is from genome assembly GCF_029215605.1 of Mirounga angustirostris. Taxonomy (NCBI): domain Eukaryota; kingdom Metazoa; phylum Chordata; class Mammalia; order Carnivora; family Phocidae; genus Mirounga; species Mirounga angustirostris. The sequence goes on from NW_026991713.1 coordinate 176,471,764, forward strand.
CGAAGCCGCGTCCTCCCCAGAGCAGTGCTGCCTGTGGTCTTGGGCCCAGACCCGCCCCCTGCGGAACACGGGCCAAAAAGCAGGCAGGGACGGCCCCCTGGGCGGGCGTCCAGTTCCCAGGCAGAGGGGCTCTCAAAACCCCACAGCTGACTCTGTGCTGTCGCCTCGCGGCAGAACGTCCCTCGGCCTCGGCGTGACCGTGGCGGCGACCCCAGCAGGAGGCGCTGCTTTCCCCATGTTTGCCGGCAGAGGTCCGAGGCTGGACCAGCTCCCCACGCACCCACAGTGGAGCGAAGGGAGAACGTTCTGGTTGCGCAGGTCTAGGGTCAGTCGGCCAGTCCTGTAGTAGAGGGTGATTCTCCAGAAAGAGCCCTCCCGGCCTACCCTGTGCCCTGTGCACACAGGCCCCCGAGAAACTTCCGTGTGCAGGGGGGAACAGCCCCCAGGGTCACCAGTCCGTCCCGTGCCCCTGGACAGGAAGACTGGCTGCTTGTCCGGAGGTACAGCTCGACAGCTTTGCCCGCAGCGCCCGTCCCCCCAGTCCCAGGCAGTCTGTACCCCTCCCCCCTCCGGTGCCAGTTCCTGCCAGGGCAGGTATAGGGACTTGGGGGTTGACAGTGCCGAGCTGGTGGGGTCTGACAATGCACCTCCTGAGACCTTGGGAAGCTGCTGGGGGGTTTATGTCGTGTCCACTCCCTGAGGTATGTTAACAAGGCCAGAAAAGTGGGGGAGAGGTTCGGAATCGAGACCCCAGCTTGGGGGCTTCTGTCCTAGCAGTGGCTCTTGGGGGCCCCCTGTGCCAGTGCCTCCGGAGGGCTCTCCAGAAGGCATGCGGAGCAGGGAGTCGGGGAGTGCGCAGCACCCTGCCCCCTCTCAGCTCCTGCTCTCCCCACGGCTTCCCTGCTTTGGAGGCACTAACTTGAACCTGGGGCAGATAGTCTGCTTTTCTGACCCCGCGGAGCCTAAGTTGTCTGACTTTCAGCCCGTGGGGGTTGCTGGCTCCTGGATGAGAAAGCCTCTCCTGGCAAGGCCACTGCTGGGGACAGCAAATTTGAGCATGTAGGATCTTCCCTGACAAGCTGCACTCAGACCTTCTCCACCAGGTCTCCTGGAGCTCTGGTCCCAGCAGGTGCTTCTGAGCTGAAGATGGGCACATCCTTGCTGTCTCCCCTCCACCGGGATTGGCTCCTGCCCTGTGTTAGCATCAGGGCCCTCACTGCTGCAGTGGACAGAGCCCAGGGCCAGACTTATTGGCCACTTTAACAGAGAAGTCCAGGGGGGTGCAGCTTCAGGTACAGCTGGATCCAAGGGTTTGGAAAGCTGTCTTCAGACCCACTGGTGGGTCCGTGCTCCAGCCTTCAGTTGCTCCTTCCTGCTTTCGCACTGGTCTCCTTCCCTCTTGGCAGCAAGCAGCCCTGGTAGCTTCCAGCTCGTGTTCTACCCGCTCAGAAGTGACAGGAGGGAGGAAGGATCCTTTTGCAAGGGGTTCACGCTGAAGTTGGTAGAATGTCTTTGGCTTGGGTGCCGAGCCCACCTCTGAGCCAGTCACCATGCCGGGAGGAGGACCGGCTGTCCAGATTGGCCAGGCCAAGTCCCGTGCTCGCTGCAGGGGTGGCATTGGCCCCACTGGGGAGCCATGTGGATTGAGGAGCAAGGGGAGTAGCCCCGGAATGCCAGAAACGTAACGGCTGTCAAAGAGGGGTTGGTGGAGAAATCATAGCCGTCCACCTCAGCTTGAATTCATCTTCAGCCTTGAGCTGAAAAGAATTTGAGCAATTTGTAGAACGTGCAGGCGATCAGTGACAAGGACATCAAAGTCTGTCCCCACGGGGGGTCTGAGGAATTAAAAGTAGAAAAAGAGGCTTCTGGAGAAGGTTGAAACGAGCATGTAGGTCTCCCCTGTTTAGGCGAACTGGCTCGGAGTCACCTGGCTGAGTGAGTTTTAGATCTTAGTTTGAGGAGATCGCGCACCGCTTCCATGGGAGGGCTGGCTGAGCTTTGCTGAGGTCTGGTCTCTTGGGGAGTTGCCCCCAGAGCTGCCTGGGGCTGTGGTGGGTTTTGGGGTTTTGGTGTGTTCCCTCCTTGGACCTGTTTGTCCCCGTGCCAGCCCAGGAAGTGTTTGTTGAGTGACTAAGAAAAACCCAGCATGCCCTGGGCCCGGCAGATGTGGGCCTCGTGCTGGATCCTGCGGGCCGACCTTAGTCAGGGGCTTCCCCTGGGGGTTGACATGGTCCCAGGGACAGCCCTCGGCCCATGCCCCCCAACTCCCTCGACCCCGGTCAGGCCACCTGGGCAGCTGACTCCCGGCCGCACGCTGCCTGTGGGGGTGTAAGAACGAGGCTGCACAGCCAATGACCTGTGGCCCCAGGGGATGTGGAATGGCTGTGTGACAGCCGTGGGGGGTGGAGCCCTGTGCTCTGTCCAGAGGCAAAGCTGGGAGCCTGCGCTGTTCCCCCACTGGACCTCACTGTCCCTGTCTGGAAGTCGGGGGTCAGGAGGGGGCTGCTGGGCCGGGCCATGGGAGCCTCGTGGACAGCAGGCGCGAGGTCTGCGGGCCCTTCCAGGGGGTCCCGTGCCAGCACCGCTTCGGGACAGGGAATGGAAGTCCCTCTTATTTGTGGGTCCTTCGTGTCAGTCAGACACCATGTGGGCAAAGAGATGAAGAAGGCTCCCCAGCTGGAGCGGGCAGGGGGTCTGCTCCCTCCCAGCCCGCCCCTTGCAGACCCCCAGAGCTCGGGGATCAGGCTGCAGGCGGCAGGGCTGGCCTGGGCTGGCCTGGGGCCCCCTGACACCCCCCTCCCCCGCTCCGTGTCCCACAGCGCCGCGGCATGAAGGGCAAGGCCCGCAAGCTCTTCTACAAGGCCATCGTGCGCGGCAAGGAGATGATCCGCATCGGGGACTGCGCCGTGTTCCTGTCGGCCGGCCGCCCCAACCTGCCCTACATCGGCCGCATCCAGAGCATGTGGGAGTCGTGGGGCAGCAACATGGTGGTCCGCGTCAAGTGGTTCTACCACCCCGAGGAGACCAGCCCGGGCAAGCGCCTCCACGAGGGCCAGGTGAGGCCGGGTGGCCAGAGGTTGAGGCCGGGGTGCCTGGTTCTGGGGTCGGGTGGGGCCGTGCCAGGCTCACCAACCCCCCGTCTGTCCCACACGCAGCACTGGGACCAGAAGTCCGGCCGCAGCCTGCCCGCGGCCCTGCGGGCCTCCAGCCAGAGGAAGGACTTCATGGAGGTAGGGGCACGGGGTGGAGGGTGGGCCTCTCAAGCCCTCTGCACACATCTTGGGGGTTGGGGGAAGCTGGGCTCCAGTGGCGTCCGGCCCCCTGACCCCAGCCCCGTGTCTGGCTCTGATCTGCTGTCCGCCGCGCTTTGGGGTCCTTAGCCTGAGGGTCTCTCTGTCTTGGTCTGTGTGTCTGTCTCGGGATCTCTCGGTCTCTCCGTCGCCGGTGTGGGGGTGGAGGGCTCTTTCTCTGCCCTCAGGGTTTTCCCTGGTCCTTCTGGTCCGGGGGGTGCTCCCTGTCTCCCGCCCGCCCTGACACCCGCCTGCCGTGCCCGCAGCGCGCCCTCTACCAGTCCTCCCACGTGGACGAGAACGACGTGCAGACCGTGTCGCACAAGTGCCTGGTGGTGGGCCTGGAGCAGTACGAGCAGATGCTCAAGACCAAGAAGTACCAGGACAGCGAGGGTCTGTACTACCTCGCGGGCACCTACGAGCCCACCACGGGCATGATCTTCTCCACCGACGGCGTGCCTGTGCTCTGCTGAGCGCCCAGCACCCTGCCGGCCGCCTTGCGCCCCGAGGGCCAGCGGGGCCCCTCGCCATCACTGCCACGTCTCGGGGGCCACGTGCGTTGGTTGTGTGCATGCAAGTGTGCCCTTGGACGCCCTGGCGTGCGTGTGTACACGTGTGTGCCTGTATGCATGCACCTCGTGCACGCGTGTGCACACGTCCCCAGCCCCCTCCCAAACCCCCGGTGCCCCTCCAGACGGGGCTCCTCTCAGCTATCAGGGTATGGCTCTGCTGGGCCCCCCTCCGGGGCCTCCCCTCCAGCACCTTGTAAGCACTTGGCCGGGCCGGGCCCCCAGGACCCAGGCGCCTCCAGGCCGAGGCCAAGGCCCACCGGGGATTCAGTGGGGAGGGGGTTCCCGAGGAACCAAACTGACACTCGCTCGGGGGTTCCCGCTGCTTGAGGGCCCTCCCCGGGGCTCCTAGTGCCCGAGCCCCCTCAGTACGGAGCCCACCCCAAGCCTCCCGCCATGAGACGGGGCGGGCTGGCCGGATGGATGCCCACCAGCCTCACCGGCCAGGCCAGGCCTGCTCTGGGCACCAGCCGGGGGCCCGGCCTCTGCCCTCTCAGGACGGCCTGGACTCGGGCGCGAGAGCCAGGTGAGGGTGGAGCCCGGCAGCCTCGGCCAGGTGCCAGGCAGGGGGGCTGCGGGCCCTGAGGCCCCAGGGAGGGCCCACCCCTCCCGGTCCGGCCCCTACACTACACACAACCCCAATGGTGCTGAAGTCCTTGACCCGCCATGCCCGGCCCTCCCGCCCAGGCCTCGGCCCGCCCGGAGGCAGCGGCAGTTCTTACAACCTGTATAGTTTTATTGTACCAAGAGACTCTTCCCCGCCCCTGTATCATATGCCTTTAAATGGAGTCAACTTTTTAATTATATATATAAAGATAAATATATATAAATATATATAAATATAAACTTTTTAAAACTGTGAAAAAATAGCTATGAAATTATAAAAAAAAGCGAACACATTCTGACGTGCAGAATATTTTTTATTTCCTATTAGATTGTGAGTGTCTAGCACCCAGCTTCACGGGCCCCCCTCGTCCTGAGCACACCCCGCCCCCCCGCCCCCCCCCCGGCCCAGGTGTACTGTACTCGCCCCCAGAACGGAGAAGCAGTTAGGGAGAGCAGAGGCTGAGGAGGGGGACAGGGGGCCGGCCGGGCGCAGTGGCCCCGCTCCCCTGGCTCGGCCCCGAGAGCACTTACCAGCCCCCGCGCCTTCCAGGGGGACGGAGGCCTCGTCCAGACAATCTTAAGGGAAGGAAAAGCCAGACTTTGGTTTTGTTTTTTGGGGGAATTACTGTTTTCCTTTTTTTTTTTTAAGTTTCTTTTGGAATTTTGTTTGTTGGCGAATTCTGTGTGATTTTTTCATAAAAAAAGAAAAGAAAAGAGAAAAAGCTATAATCGGAGAACTGCCGTTGTCTGGAGTGGTTCATTTCGAGGGCTGGGGCAGGGGGTGCGTGGTGCTGGCCAGCGGCTGGGGGGGCCAGGAGCGGGGCGCCGCTGCGGGGCTGTTCACACCCAGGTTAACGTGCATGAAGGGAAATGAAGAGTTCCTCAGTGGCCCTGGCCACGTCCCCAGGGGACAACAACCAGAAGTGGCCAGTGGCTACTGTGTTGGGTGGCGGAGATACGGGATGTGTCCCCCCGGGGCCGGAAGCGTTCTTGACCCGTGCGAGGCTGCAGGGCTTGCACCCCGTCTCCCCCTTGAAAACGCAGAGATCGGCACTCCCAGCCTGCCCACATCTGAAGACCACAAGAACAGGGCCAGTGCCGGTGGTCTGAGCGGGTCCTGGGCAGGTGTGGCGACGCAGGGCTGGGGGAGGCTGGGCCCTGCCCCTGGTGCCGCCGCCCCCCTCCTGCCCTGAGGTCAGCTCTCAGGCTGACCCCACAGGTACCTGCCCAGCGACCCGCCAGGGGAAGGACCCTGATGGGCCTCCTGTTTCAGAGAAATCGAGTCACACGACAGCCGGCGGCCACTCCCACACGCAGGAGCAGTGCACTGGCGCCACCTGGTGGCCCCTGTGGTATCGCCTCAAAGTCTTGGCTCCCAGGGCTGCCAGGGCACCCACCTGGCGGCCTGGGGGTGATGCCTGCCCAGTGGGTCCCGGTGGGCGGGCCCCCGAGGCCACAGGCCCGGAACACAGCCCCTCTGATGGCCAGCCCCCCTCCCCAACCCTTCTCCAAGGGACCCACGTCAGAGTGGACCAACACCCCTGCTTGGGGAAACAAAGGCACCAAACCGTACAGGAAGTTGTTCATATCACACGAATCAACAGCACAGCCGGGACTCGAACCCAGAACCCTCAGCCTCAGGTCCTGGCTCCGTCCCTGCGGGCAGGGGGCAAGCTCCGTCCCCTTTCTGTCTTCCCGTTCAAATGGATGGGATGCAGCCCTTTTCCCTGACCTGAGGGCCAAAGGAGCACCAAGGTGCCCTTCACACCCCTGATGCTTCCAGCTCCCACGCCCAGCTCGCCCCCTACCAGGTTCACGGACACCCTCCCGCTACCGGACTGGTTCACCCCTGCCCACGCCCTAGGAACTTCAGGCCACTTTGCAGATGAAAGACTGAGGTCCCAGCCATGTGGGTGGCCCCACCCCACCAGGACCCCTTCCCCCACCACCAGGGAGCGAGGTGGCGGGGGCAGCCCCCACCCACACAGACGCGACTTGGAGGCAGCAGCTGGGCAGTTCTCTGCCTTCATCTTTTAATGGCCAGTGCGGTACAATTAGTGGACAGACGGGGGGGGGACAGGACACGGAGGGGCGGGGTGGTCACGGGTGTGCCATGGGTGTGGCAGGGCAGGCTGTCCTCCCCCTGGAAAAGCCTGTCTTTGGCAAGATGCTGCAGAATCCCCTCAGTTCGAGGGTCCCGGCTGGGGAGGGACCCTGCACCCCTCCCTCCTCGCAGGGACTCCCGTCCCTCCTTGGGCCTCAATGGATGAGGATCAAGGTCTCAGTCAAGCGGTGACTTCAGCTAGGGTGTGTCCCCTTGTGGTATCACAGACAGATGGAGGAGCCAGAGACGTGGACAGGGGTCCCCGGGCAGGTGCAGACCCCCAGGCCTGTGGTGTCAGGTGGGTGCCTGGGTACTTGGGGGGGTCTCGGTGTGGGGTGGGGGCACCCAGGCCGGCGCCGAAGCTATGGTCGTAGACCACGGTCTGAGGCCATTCAGACCCCGGGCTACGGTTCCTTCATGGCAAGTGCATTTGTTTGGGAGAATCAGTGTTTAAGAACCGGGGGAGGGGAGAGGCTCGCTCCTTGAGGACCTCTTATGTCCTTGAGGAGGGCTCCCTGGTGGAGGAGGGCTGGGGTCGGGGGCCACGGATGGGGGTGGTCCTCTCCTGGCCGGGGAGGGCTGTGACCCTGGGGGCCACCGCACAGGGGGTGAAGGGCAGGCACAGGACAGAACGGGGAGCACAGTGCTGGGCGGCCCCGGGTGGCCGACGGCTCAGCAGAACCCCGGGGCCAGAGTGACGGGGGGCGTGACTGGCACGAGGAGGCGGCCGGGGCCCCACAGGCACTGCAGGCAGGGGCGGGGGGGGGCCTCGGGCCTCGGGGGGCAGGGGGGTGCCCGGGCCTGGTTCAGAGGCCAGCGGGGAAGGAGGAGTTGGTGGAGGTGTGGAAACAGCTGCTGGGGGCGTCCCGGGTGAGGCTGTAGGTGCAGTAGGCCACGGCGGAGCCCAGCGTCAGCCCCGTCATGTAGGACACGGTCATGGTGTTCCCTGCGGGCGACACTGGACCTGAGGCGGCAGGCAGGGCAGGGCAAGGCAGCGGGGGGCGCTCAGAGGACCACCCTGGCGGCATTGACACCGGGCCGGAGTCCCCGCCGCGGCTCTTCGGGCATGGAGCAGTGACCACGGCCCGCCCCCCATGGAGGCGGCCATCCAGGGACCGTTACGCCCGCGGTGAACTCATGGGGTGCCCCGGGCCTTGCCTGCCTCTCTGTCTCCAGCCCCCCCTCTCCACGTGCTTCCTTGTCATGGACAATCCGGGACGTCTAAGGGCTTCTTGAACCGCTGTGCCCAGAACACACTCCAGGGCCCCATCCCCCAACCCCCCTCCCATCTCAGTGGACAGCGATCTTGGGACAGCCCCAACCCGGGGACTCCTTCTCGACCCCCGATCCCTGTCTCACACCCGGTCTCTCAATCCACCCGCCGGCCCTGTGGGCTCTACCATCAAACAAACATTCGGGTCCTGCCCCTCCTCGGGCCTCCCACCCCTACCCTGGCACCCGCCCCCCCCACCGCAGGCTCTGCCGTGGGCTTTCGCGAGGGCTATTCCTTTGCATTGCCCCCGGGCTGGCTCCCTCACCACTTCCTCTAGGTCTCTGCTAGAAGTCACCTCCTCGGGGAGGCCTTCCCAGACTGTCCCGTTTACACTGCAAACTCCCCATCCCGACGACCCCATCCCATTTCTCTGCTTGGTTTTTCTCCGTCATACTTACCACCACTCAATGCGCTACACGACCCCACAAGCGCAGGGACCATTGCCCCATGCCCCTGGCGCCTAGAACAGGGCCTGGCACGCAGTCGGGGCTCACCGAGCAGTTGTGGGATGCATGAGGGAATAAGGGAACGTGCCGCCCCTGTGAGCTCCCTGAGGCTGACTTGACTCTGCAACCCAGACGCACCTGTTGGCTACGTGGCAGTGGCTTTTGTGGGCCTCCGGGCCTTACCTGCCAGCTCGCGTTGCTTGGGGCTCACTTTGCCCGCCGCCAGGATCATGGGCACGCTGCCGAAGTAGCCGTTGCTGATGCCCATGAGCAGAGAGAAGACGCAGGGCCAGGCCGGGTGGCGCAGGGCGGGCGTTCCACTGGGGTAGACGCACAGGATGAAGAGGGGGATGAAGACCACGCGCAGGCAGGAGCAGGCCAGCAGGTGGGTGCCCCGCCAGTCCATGGGGAGAGCCGCCAGGATCTGTGGGGAGTCGGGTGCGTTGGCTCCCCGTCTCTCCCGAGCCCACTGCCCCTCCAGTCCCTACTGCAGCCCCCTGTCCCCAGACGCTCCCAGCTCCGGGTGTGTCCCTGTCCTTTGTCAGCCTTGACCAGTACATCCACCAAATCCCTGTGACAGCAACACATGGTCCTTGCTGCGTGCCTGGCGTCCATCTGAACACGGCACGGGACCCCCCCCACCCCGTTCAATCCTTACCACACCCTCCCAGGATGGGCTCCTGACCCTGCTTGAGAAATGAGGCCCTCGAGGCTGCGAGGGTCAGGTTCACCTGCAACAGTTCTCGAAGCAGGAAGTAGCAGGATTAGGGGTCGAGCCCACTAACTAAGCCTTGCTCCCTCGTGAACCAGACTTGTTTCTCAGACCGCTCTGCTGTGTGACCTCGGGCAGAGGGCTTTCCCTCTCTGAGCCTCACATTCTTCGTTCACCTGAAGAAGGCCCATGTCAGGCCTGCCCGAGACGGCAGCCTGGATCTTACTCCAGCCGGAACTCCTGACCCTGCGCTTGTAGCCCAGGGCACTCTGCCCACGTCCTTCTGGCCCCTTTGAGGTGCCTGCTCCCTGGGAGTACCCCCTGTGCTGTCTATGGAGACCTGCCCCAGAGGCCCGTTAGCTCCAGGGCACAGACACGAGGAGGATGCTGGCGCCGGCCCTGTGGGAACGGCCCACAGTTGGGAGCCGCCCTGCAGGGTCGCTGGGGCTGCCCGCGGGGGGATGGCGCCGTGGCTCGGCTGCCCCCTCCCCGCTGGTGTCCTCAGCTCAGGGCCTGCCCCTCCCCACGCCCCTCCCCAGGGCTCCCGAAGGGCCCGCCCCCACGGTGCCCCCTCTTCCCCCAGGGGCCGGGAGGGGCTGCAGGCCTGCCTTGCCCACGAAGTCGGAGAGGTTGAACACGGCCATGATGAGGATGGGCAGCCACTCGCCCAGGACGCAGTGGCGGACCTCGGACTCGAGACCCGGGAACAGGCACAGTGTGATGAAGTAGGTCACGGCGATGGAGAGCATGTCGGCCCAGATGGCGCGGGCCACGGCATAGCGGTGCAGCAACAGGGCTGTGGGCGGAGGGCCAGGGCTCAGGGGTCAGCGCCCGCGCGGGCCCCCGGGGCAGGGGTGCCACCCGCAATGCCCAGAGGACCGCCCTGCCCGCCGCATCCCCCGCCCCCACCTCTGAAGGAGGGCCAGCTCCGCGTCACTCTCGGCTGAGGCACATCAAAGCGCGTGTAGGCGCCCCCGCCGCCGGTCACCTCGTGGGCCGGGCTGTCCTTCGGGGACCCGCCGTCGGCCAGGCCTGGGCCTTGGTGCTCCTGGAGGGAGGACGGGGCGGTCGGGTGTGGGTGGGGAGGGGCCCTCCCGGCTCCCTGCCCGCCCTCCCATCCCCCACGGCCCCTCAAACACAGAGCTCCCTCCAGCCCCCGAGCCTTTGCACTTGCTTTTCCCTGGACCCTTCACATCTCCCGTCCACTCGGGTCAGGTTTCCGCCCAGAGGCCGCTGCTTGGGGAACCTCCCTGACCACTGAGGGGCCCTGTCCCCACTGCAGGCCTTGTCCCAGCACTGTGACACGGCAGGTCCCTGGGCGGCCCCTCTGGGAGGACTTCGCTGCTGAGGACACCGGGGGGCGCAGGGGGCTCCTCCCGCCCGGCGCCCCGGGGTCATCCCTCAGGCTCCAGGGGCCCCCGCACCCGCCGCCACGCTGTCCCTCCGGGGCCGTGCAGCCCTGCTGCCACCAGAGGGCGCCCCGCCCCCCAGGATGGCTCTGGCCGGCCCGCAGGGCCTCAGGCCGCAGGCGCGCGGAGTTAAGAGCCTGGGTCCACAGGTGGAAGGGGGCCCGCGGGAAGGAGCCCCAGAGCACAGCGTGACGGAGGCCACGGCCGGAGGAGCCGGGCCGGGACCCGGCAGGGGCAGCGCGCGGCAGACTCACAAAGTGGATGTCGCCCGCGGCGACGTCGTGGTGCACACGGTAGCCGGCCCTGCAGCCCGGACGGCTGTCGCGGGGCCGCGTGGTGTGCGAGAGCACGAAACGGCTGCGCCGCACCAGCAGGTGCAGCAGGAAGCAGAGCAGCTCCAGGCCCGCGGACACCAGGAAGAAGATGAGCGTGCTGGCCCGCTCGTCCGGCAGCAGCAGCTTGGTGAGGATGCGGCTCAGGGACACCATCACGCCCGCCGTGCCTGGAGTGGGGAGGGTGCCGTGCTGGGCCTGGGCCCCAGCCCCCACTCGGCACCCCCAGCCCTTCCCCGCCCCAGCCCCGCCCCTGCCCCAGCCCAGGCCCGAGCCGAGCCCCAGACATGCAGGGAGCTGTTCACAGAATGTGCCCGCTCAGACGACCTTTCCCGGGCACTGCTGTCTGCTCATACACACACCCCAGGAGCATTTATACAGCGCCTGCTGTGTGCCTCGCACCATCCCGCCCTGGGGACACAGTGGGAACAGAGAGGACACAGGCCCTGCCTTCCCAGAGCTCGGTGGGAGAACTGCAAACAAGTCACAGAAAAAGGCCCAAAATGCGCAGGATCGGGGGGCAGGCAGGGGCTCAGGAGGAGCAACTGGTCCACGTGCTGGGAGCTGACAGGAGGCGTGGGTGTGGGGCTGTGTGATCTCGAGATCACGAGGGAGGGCGGTGGGGTCATGTCAGACAGGATGTGTGGGGGGGTATGACCGTGAGCCCCTGGGCAGCGTCTGGCAGAGGCGGGCCGTGGCCACTGTGGGCTCCTCCCAGCGTGTGGGGCTCCTGGCTGCCTGAGCCACCCCAACTCAGCCCACGCAGCCGCCTCGCTCACCTCCTGATGGAACACACAGGAGCGATCCGCCTGCCCCGGGCCTTCCTGGAACCAAACCCCGCAGACCTGAGGCTTGGAGCCCTGGGGGCATCTGGCCACCTCCCACACGGTAGAGGAGCAGAACACCCCGAAGACGAGAACTGGGCCCAGCTTCCGCCTGGACCGCACTGTGGACCCCGGCCCATGCGGGCACGGAAGGAAGACTGAGAACGTGCGGAGGAAGGTGCTTCAAAGGGGCCCTGACACGTGGGCGGGGGCAGCAGGGCCAGAGGGGAGCCGGCGACCTGGACCTGGGCTGGAGTGCTGGGACCAGCCTGGAGGGCAAGTCTAAGGGTGCTGGGTAAGCTTCAGGTCTGGGGTGCCATTCGCTGAGCAGGGGCAGGTGGACAGAACAGGAGGGCTTGGGAAAGTGAGTCTGAGAAGCCAAGTGGGGGTGCCGGGCAGAGGTTAGCGCGCGGGTCTGGGGCCCCGAGGTCTGGACAGGCTCACCCCCACGCACACGCACACACAGGCAGACACACAGCGCGCAAAGGCACACGAGCACTCTGAGTCCCTCTAGACCCCCGCTGCTCACATCACAAAGCTCTGCACCCTTGTACAAATGTGCACACATCACAGCCGTCCCCTTCCCGCCTGGAGTCCCTGCCCCCCACCTGCCAGGCGGGGGGACACGGCGGTCACCGTCCCCAGCCCAGTGCGTGGCCCCTCGCTGGGGGTTCCTCTTGGGGGGCTGCAGATACTCACTCTCCCCGGTCATCACGCCCTGGGTGTATCTCTTGGGCAGCATCCCCGTGTACCCATAGAAGCTGGATTGCTGCACTTGGGGGGAGAGACAGAGGAGTGACCGTGAGATGCCACCATCACCTGGCCTGGTGGCGGAGGGATTGGGTCCACCCACCCTGCCCACCAAACAGCATGTGCCAGGGGCCACGCTCTGTGACTAGTTCTGGCCAATGAAATATGAGCAGAAACAACATGCATACTTCTGGCCGAGGTGGAGAAAAGCCCCCATGGCCTTCTGGGGTTTCCCCCAGCGGCAGTGACTGAAGGGGCCCCGTGTGACAGATGGGGACCGCTGTGGCCTGGCTCCCAGCGACAGTGTGGAGCATTGCCTCCGGCCTCGTGCTAAACACCCATCGAGAGCCAGAAAGAGTGGTTTTTCTATGAAGCCACTGAGATTTCTGGGCCAGCTGGTTACCAGAGCCTCCCTGCTCTCATCCTAACCAACACGGGGAGAAATTCAGCAGGATCCAGGGCGGGAAAGATGCCTGGGCTCGGACCCTGCAGGTTGGCGAATCTGTGGCCTACATGGACACCCCGGGGCAGTCACACTAGGAAAACTAGGATCTCCTACTCCTTCCCGGCATTTGCTTTTTAACAAAATAGAACAGAACAAAACAGACCCGAGGACACTATTTCCTGGAGCCCTGATTTCACGGATCAACACACACGTTCACGCAAATGTGTTCACTGGCTCATGGCGTGCCATGTTTTTCTTAACGCTCAAAAAGAGTGTGAAAAAGTACAAAGCAACCGGCCTGGTCCTTTCCAAACGTCGCTGCCATGGAAGAGGAAAGCTGAGGACCACGCGGGACTAAAGGGGATTAAAGACGTGACAGTGGACGCAGGGCGTGATCCCGGATCGGATCCTGGGTCAGGAACAGAACGCTATAAAGGACGTTATCGAGGCGACTGGTGAAGTGCGGACACGGGTCACAGAGAACAGCGCCGTGCGGTGTTATACTTCCTGACTCGGGCAGCCGTACCACCGCGATAGAAGAAACGTCCTGCCTTCTAGAAAACATCCTGCCTTTCTAGAAAACCCTTGAACCCAAATGGTTTGAGGTGAAAACACAGACTATTTTATATTTATACGTATTCAGGGGCGAAACATATACGTATCTATACGGGGGACAGAGAGAAAGCCTACGTGACAAAATGTCAGCCATCGGCGAGCCGACGTGAAGGGTCTATGGAGTTCCTTGCACTAGCTAGTCCTGTAAGCTTTCTATAGGTTTGAAATAGTTTCAAAATAAAAAGTTAAAAAGATAACTTAGAAAGCCACGGCCCAAGAGGAACACGGTGGCGTGGGCAGATGGTCCTCGAAGCGCAGTTCATGCGTGGGACGACCACGGGACCGCCTCAACGCCCACATGGCATGCAGTGGGTGCTCGGTGCGCAAGGCACTGTGGATGTGCAGTGTGCGCGTGTGGGTGGCGTGCAGGTGCGGTGTGCGGTCACGTTTTTGTGTAGGATGTGCCAGTGGACGCAGGAGGCCCTGGGGGTGTGCGCTCACGGTGAGCGAGCATGCGTCTCGTCCTGGCACCGAGCCCTCGTCACCCCGTGTGGGGCGCCCCCAGCAGGCGGCGGGACTGGGGTGGGACGGCCCGCACTGGGTACTCACTCAGAGGCTCGGCGCCAAGCCCCCCAGCCCCGCCCGCGCCCCGGCTCAGGCTCCTACCTGTGCAGCCTAAGGCCACAGTGCCTACAGCGGCCAGGTTGATGGCGTAAGCCTGGTCACGAGAGAAGAGCTGTAGCCAGACGTCACAGATGCTGATAAAGAGGAGGGGGCCCAAGGCCAAGAGGTAGCCTAGGGGAGAGGCCAGAGAGGGGGGCAGTGAGCAGTGGGCCGGGGGCTCCCCTCGTCCCACCCTTCCTGTAGAGCCCGGTCAGAGGTGCCCTCTCTGTCTGCCTTTCTCCTTAATACTGGGAGGGCCGGGGACACTTTGGAAGTGCCTGGAAGGCTTCCTGGAGGAGGCACCATTTGAGCTGGGCCTTGAAACCGGATGTCGTCACGAAGAGGAAGGGGACAGGAAGAGCAGACGGGGCCCCAGGACAAAATGTGGGGGTGCACAAAGGCCTTGACCCTATTTTCGCTCACTGAACCCTGTAACGTTCCTAGGAGGTGTGCCCATCCTACACATGGGGAGACTGAGGCGCCGGGAACCTGGGGAGGTGAGTGGCAGGCCAGGTGTGCGGGCAGCGTACCTGCGGTGATCCTCGTGTGCAGGCTCAGTCTCTCCACCAGCGCGTTGTTCAGGAGCACGGCCACCAGCGCCACCAGGATGTAGGTGAGGCTCATGTCGAACACGATGGAGGTCCCTGCGGGGGGCCGGCAGCAGGCGCTCGGGGGGAGCCCCCTCTCCGCACCCACCCCCGCCAGGCGCTGCTTCCTCACCCCGCCCCAAAGCGGCTGCCACCCAGAGAGGGGGCGTGGCTGCCCCGAGTCCCTCAGCGACTTGCAGCTGAATAACGCGGGCTCCCTGAGCGGGTTCGGGAGGGTGGCGGCCAGCCTGCGGTGGTGGCGTGGCCGCGGGGGACCCACCTGGGTACTTGTGGTGCAGATAGTCCACGTCGGTGATGAAGCTGTTGTATGGGAGCAGGAAGCCCACGCCGGCCAGCAGCATCGCGAAGTAGATGGCGTGGTAGCGGTCATCAGTCACTGGCTCCTCGACCGCTGAAGCCAGAGGCAGCAGGTAAGAGGGGGACGGACCCCTCGCAGCCACGGCCACTGTGCCAGGACCAGAGTCTAGCGTAGCACCGCCATCCCCACAACCACCACGGTCACTGCCAGCCTATCCACCGGCATCGCCACCACCCCGCTTCATGGCCAGAGCTGTCATGGCAACCACCCACGGCCATCGCCATCACGGCCACAGGCAGCTGGCTTCACGGAACCGTGGATGGCCGTTGGAAGACAGCTGAGGCGAAACGCTGGGGAGGCTGCCCATGCTCTAAGGCGCTGAGCTCCCCCGTCAGCGCTCCTGCGTCCAGGGAGCACGCACGTGGACGTGGGACCAGCCCCTATGACCTTTAAAGACCCGCCAGCAACGCGGCCACTGGCCCGAAGGGAGGGTCCAGGTTCCCAAGGGAGAAACGCTTCTACCCGGACACACGACAGTCCCATCGACCGGCCACTGGCCACGTTGGGCTCCTCCTGAATCAACAGGCAGAGAAGAGGGTGGCCGTCCTGGCTGGGGCAGTTCATCCTGACTACCAGGGGCTTATCAGGGATGGAACAGAATAGGAGTATCCCTGCAGTGCAAGAGGCTCCTCACGGCATCTCCTACGACTTCCACTCCCTGGGGCTGAAGTCAACGGAAAACGGTAACGATCCGATCTTAACCTTTAGAAATGAAGGTCTGGGTCACTCCACCAGGCAAAGCAGCATGACCAGCTGAGTAGCTGAGGGCAAAAGACGAGGACTGGGCAGTGGAGAAAGGGAGTTATAAACACCAGCCACGGCCACGTGACCCCTTCAGACCCGAGGAAGGCCCGTTTTTGTGGGTATTTATCCCTTACCTCAATAGGAATATTTTTGTGTATGCGTATTAACCCAAAGCTTGGGTTTTGTGCCCTTTATCACCTCATCGTCTAACAGAGGATGCACCTGTGTTAAATCTCAGGATTTAAATCATGGGCTGTCAGA
Source organism: Mirounga angustirostris (assembly GCF_029215605.1). Lineage (NCBI taxonomy): Eukaryota > Metazoa > Chordata > Mammalia > Carnivora > Phocidae > Mirounga > Mirounga angustirostris. Next base: position 176,487,713 of record NW_026991713.1, read on the forward strand.
GGAGAGGTGCGACCGAGGCATGCCAGGCTTTGCATCTTCCGGGGAAAGCGTCAGCGTGTTTTCGGTTGTAAAGGGGTGGCATGACTCTGTCAGTGTCTTTATTTGGAGATTAAGTGTGGTTATGGAGCTGTGTTTGGGAGCCAAGCCGGGCAAGGGGTGGACTGTGATGGGTCAGTTTTACGGGTCCACTTGGCAGGCTGAACTAATCCGTTGTTGTTCAATCAGACACTGACTGAGCTGCTGCTGGGCAGGAATTTTGTGGATTAAAGTCCCTCCTCAGTGGCCTCTAAGTTAATCAAAAGGAAATTGCCCTGGATGGGCCTGACCTAATCAGGCAAGACATTTAGGTCTTCCCAGACCTGAGACCCTAAACAGCGCAGGACTTCAGACTTCCTTATGGACTTCAGACCACCTTAGCCAGGTTCCACTGTAGTTGGTTATGTTCTGAAATAAATCCATATGCGTGTGCGTGTATACATACATATATATATATATATCTACACCTGCATCATATCGACAACACTGTCTACCATCTGTCTAGCTTATCTCCTACTGGGCTCTGTTTCTTGGCTGAACCCTGAGTGACCCAGCCACCATCACCAAGGCCACTATAGTTAAAACCACCACTGCCATGGCCACCATCCACTTCTATGGCCACGGCTGCCAGGGCTACACGCGATCTCGTGCCATGCCTGGCCAGGGGATGCCTGGCACCTTGGGGATGGGCCCAGAGCTGGCTCCGCCTAGGCACAGGGGAGCAACCCATGGCAGGGCTTGGCCAGTAGGACTTCTGCTTCCCATGTGCAGAGACAGGGGGCGGAACCAGAGCATAAGCCCCCCTCCTTCTGAGCCTGGAGTGGTGCTAACATAAACTACAGCCACCCCAAAGTGAACTATCACAGGGGCCTCCTGAGCGCAGAGACAGCCCTAAGCCATGTTTTGGGGCTTTTGCTGCAGCCACATTGAGTGTGGCTCCTGGACTGTTCCCTTTTCACAGAGGACATAACCAAAGCCCGGACAAGGTCCCCAAGCTGGCAGAGGGATGGGGCTGAACCCAAACCTGTCCAACATCAGCCCCGCACACAGCCCTCTACCCAGCAAGTCTGGTTGCAAAGGCAACTGGCCATTTCCTCGAGGTGAGGGGACCGAGGCTAAGAGAGGTTTAGGTCACCTAAGAGAGGTCCTAAGGTCACACAGAGGACCTAAGAGAGGTCCAAGGTCACACAGCCAGGACAAAAATCAAGTCTTCGCACCTCACATCGGTCCTCCCTTCAGGCACTTGCCCATCTCCACTGAAGGGAGGCCAGCGAAGGTGACCAAAGCGACAACAGGTCACCTCCAGACGGAAGCTCTACGGGGCAGCGCATGATTCCCCGGGCGCCCTCCCACCCGCCTGGTGGACCAGATGAAGCTCCGTGACCCGCCCCGGACACATGGCATCAGCGAAAGGTCCCTGAGACAGCGGCTCGATCGTCCCCACGGCAGATCCCTCCTGACGGACGCAGCGCCCTGCGCTCGGGGACCACCCAAGGCTCCCCGAGGGTTCCCACGGCCCATCCCGGCTCGGGGCCAGACACGCACCTGGGTCCTCCCCGCCAACTCACCAGTGTCCGTGAAACCTGGGACTCCCCTGGTTGCGCCGCCCTGGCCCTGAGCCGTCCCCGCCGCTTCCTCCTCGAGCCGACAGCCGTCGAAGCTGAAGCTCATCACCATGCTGCTGTCCGGCGTGCCCGCCGTGATGGGCTCCTTGAGGCGCTGGCTGCCCACGGAGCCCATGGTAGGCCGTGCTGCGGAGAGAGGAGAGGAGGCGGGCTGAGGGAGCGCGGGGGGCCCCCCGGCCACTGTCCCGGCCCCGGGGGCTTTGCAACCGACGTTAGGGAACGGTGTGTACACCCGCACTGTGCTCAGGGTCCCATGCACCATTTCCCTCTGGGAGGAGGCGCCTGAGCTCACTCACTTTACTGGCGGGGAGGCCACGCGAGCCTAGAGGGTGCCACTCCCCCCACCCCCCATCTCACAGACAGTAAGGGGGGCCGTCCCGACCCAAACCCAGGCCCGTGGGACACTCCGAAGCACCATGGCCTTCCGTTCTGGGGCCCACCACCTTCCAGGCCGGGAAGTCCTTCCTTTGGTCTTGCCTCAGTTTCTCTTGCTTCAATTCAAGTCTACTACCTTTACCTTTAAAAGAAAGGAAGAAGCTAATTTATCCATGATGGAGAAATACCCCCACTGTGGCGTGGGGGTGGGGGGAGTCTTGTTTTTTTCCCCTAGAAGGGTTATCCATTTTTCTTTTTTCTTTCCTTTTTTTTTAAGATTTTATTTTTTTAAAGCAATCTGTACACCCAGCATGGGGCTCGAGCTCACAACCCTGAGATTGCACGTTCCAGCAACTGAGCCAGTCAGGCGCCCCATCAATTTGTTTTTCTAACGATTTTTATTCATTTATCTCATTGCAGCTCCTCGCGGAGAATCTGAGACACAGGCAGGACACTAGAGCATCGGGCACTGAGCGTGGCACCTAGACCCACCCATGAGCTTGTGCGGGAGCCCACGGAAGAGGCCAGGAGAAGGCCCATTTCCCGAGGGATCTCATGTGCCCAGGACTACTCCAGTCGTCTCTGCGGCTGGCCTGTCACCGCCCCTCCACCTCTGCCTGCTCATGCTTTGTCTCATTTCCTCCCGCTCTCCTGCCTCAGTTTACCCGCTCCCAGCCTCCAGATCTGATGCGCTGTTACCGAGCGCCTCCTGCTGGCCCCGTGTATCCATCTTTCCTACTTTGCACAGAGTTTTTACTGGGGCCTTGGAGTCTGGAGCCGTCCTGCTTCAAGGCCGCCCCAGTCCCCTCCCACAGGCATGGAGAACAGGGTTGGGGGTTCTCTGTCTGGGGGCTGGGAAGCAGGCGTAACCCCCTTGCAGGCTCAGTGCCTTTCCTGAGTGTGCCCCAGCCTGGGCCTCCTGCCACATCTGGAGCTGGGGGGCCCAGGTGGGATTTAGGACAGAGCTGGGCCTGGTTTGGATGACCGTGGCCTTGCTCGGTGGCCTGGGGCAGGATCCCACACAGGAGGCTCAGAGACCCCGGGCCCCGCCCTCCCGGCCTCCCCGGGGCAGACAGGAAGGCTGGGGAAGGGGCCAGGGGCAGAGCAGTGGTCTACAACAATGGAACGCTCCTCCCTGCCATCCACTCCAGCCCTGCCCTGGAGGACGCCCGAACCCCGAACCCCTGACCGGTCTTCCGCAAAGCTTCCCAAGACGCAGTGCCCTGGCCACGCCTGGCCGCGCCACCCGGAAGGCGGACGTGCTCAGCATCGAGCCAGGAGGCGGCCCCACTGCTCCCTCTGGCTCATCGGTGAGGCAGGCAGGTGCCACCCACAATGCCAGCCCCGCCACTGTCCCCACGTGCTGCTCCAGGGCCCTTCTGTGGGCAGGGGGCTCTGGCTTCCCGTGTGGCGGCCCCAGGCCCCTCGGCACGACCTCACTGGTGGCAGAGTTGGGGGGTGCATGAGGTGGCTCGCTCCACCTCTCCTGGCCTAGGCCAACTCGCTCCTCCCCAGACCCCTCAGACTCCACACCAACAGCTGGAGCCTCAGATCGTCCCCCAATCCACTCCTCCTCCTCTCATGTTCCTCTTTAGTCAAAATCTAAGGACACACACATGAGTTTAAAAAATCCAAGAGTGCACGGGCTCCCCCCAGCCTGCCAGGACCCCTCAATGTCCACCCCTGGGGAGTAGCAGAGAAGACACAGTTCATGTCTTTGGCCAACAGATCACCAGTCACTGCCTCAGTGGGCCACCCCTGGGCCTCAGTTTCCCTCCCTCTCTGTTGTGGACAAGGAGGGTGAGAAAGTACTTCACATATCGGGGGAGGGGGTGGCTGGGTGGCCGAAGGCCTGGCTGCACACAGGAGGTGCTCAGAAGTCACACACGACGCTGCTTTGGGCACTGCTGTGGGCCTGAGGGGGCTCCTGACCCCAGCAATCCTGAAAGCCCGGCTCACAGGCCCCCACTTTGCACATAGAGCCAAGGCCAGAGGTCACACAGCTTGGCATCAGAGTCCCAGCCGGATCGAGCGCCTCTGGCACCCCCATTTCAACCGTGACTGAGTGGACACTGCTTCTGAATGTGCTCCCAAGGCCACGCTGACCCCTCCCCTTCGGGGCTGTGCTCTGCCTCTACAGTGTGTCCCCCCCAGAGGGGACGAGGAACCTGAATTCCATTTGGAAAGCCAGTCTGCTGGCTGTCTTCAGGCCTCACACTCATCGTGGGCCACAAGCCCCAGCCATCTGGACACCCCTGGATGTCCCTGGCCCCCGGTACCTAGGCCTACTGAGTTCTCTACTGCTCCACAGCCGAGCCCAGACATTGCCCCGACTCCTCCCTGCTGGTTCTGCCCACAGAAAAGGGGGTTTCAGGTGCCCGGCCGCCCCCTTCCTGCAGTTGCCGTTGGAGAGGTGGATGCACTGGCCTCAGGCGCTGGCTGGCGGCTCCCACAGCCCAGAGCCACCCCTTCCTCCCTGGCCTTGGTTTCTGGGGGTCCCAGGGCTGGCAGCACTCTGCATCCCCCAGGCTCCTTCCGCCTGCCCCGCTCTATCAGCAACAAAGTTGGTTCCCAGGCCTGTGCCCCTAGGCAAACGACAGACTCCCCTGGCCACCACGAGGTGACCCCTGGACACAGGCCCTGCCTCTTACAGCAGCTTTTCCAAGAGTTAGGAGGGAGCTGGCTGGGGGATGAGGTGAGATGGGGCAGAGGGGGTCCAGGGAAGAACTTCAGGTGGAAGGACCCTTTGGGCATGCCTAGGGAGGGAGGTGGCTCCCTGACCTGGGCATGGCCTGAGGCCACTGGCCACTCTCCCGGGTCTGGGTCCTGTCCTCGCAGATGGGCTGATGGTGGGGGGGCTGGCCCGGTCCAGATGCTGGACCTCTTCCCAGGACAAGGGTGGGGTGGGGTGGGAGATTCGGGGTCCCCAGAGCCATGTGCCTCCGCCCCTGGACTCAGCTGCCCCAGCCGGCGCGGAGGGGGAGGGAGCGCGGAGTGGGGCCGCGCGCGCCGCAGACAAAGGCTCCGACAGGTCTCCGCGCTCCAGCCCATCCCCGTCCCTGTCCCCGCCCGCCACCTCCGCGGTGACCGCTTACCTCTGCACGGCCGGGCCCCGGGGTCCTCGGCGCGCCCGGCCCAGCCCGCGCCCGCCGCCCCCGCGCCGGGACCCCTGGGCGCCCGCGCCACGCGCTCCGCGCTGCGGGCCCAGCGCAGCCGGCGTCCTCGGCGGGCCCGGGTGGGCGAGCGTGTCCGGGGGGCGCAGCAGCAGCGGCCGGCGCGGCGGGGGCCACCGCGCTCCGCCCCGGCCCGCCCCCCGCGCAGAGCCCCGCCTGCCTGCCCCGCCCTCCCCCTCCGCCCCCCTCCCCGCGCGGAGCCCCGCCCCGCCCTCCCCAGCCCGGGGAGTCCGCAGAGGCGGGGGCGGGGCCGAGGCTGAGGTCGTCGCCTCCGACACCCCGGGGAGGGGCGTGGTGGCGCCCAGCCAACGCCGGGGTGACGTGCGTCTGATCTAGCCCGCCACCCCCATGCCCACCTCCCCGCGTGGGTGCCCAGGCCCACTACCCCCCTGCCCCCCTCCTCCCGCCTTGGGTCCTCTGGGGAGGGGCAGGCCTGCCGTGCCCAGGTTAGTGGGTGCGACAGGCCACGCAGGTGGCCAGACTCAAAGTCTTGAAGGATGAGTAGGAGTCCGTGGGCTGGAGACCGGGAGGTGCGCGGATTCCAGCCAGGTCTAGGGGTTGACGCCGAGCTCTGTGGGGCTCCTTCGCATGGTCCCCGCCCCTGCCCAGTCTCTCCTCCCCCCAGCTTGGGAGCCTCGGTTTTCTCCCAAATAGATGGGAGCCTCTCTCAGGGCTGAGGGCTGCAGCTCCCACACTTCTGTCTGAGCTTCAGTTTATTCTTCTATAACATGGTTTTAAGAGAGATTGTGTGAAGGCTTGGGGGACATTGCAGAGAGGAGCCCACCTGGGGCCCTGGCACAGGACATGAGCCAGCGATGGAGGGGGGTGTCCATGCAGAGAAAGCGGTCCTGCCACAAGGTGAGAAAAGGACCCAGGTGAGAAGTAGACATGTCCTGGGTCCCTCTAGGGCTGGGATCTGTGTCCGTGGGAATCAGGCGAGCCCCCTCCTCATGCAGGACCGAGCCACCAGGATGGGATCAGAGGAGGTGGCTGCCAAAGCACCCGCCAGACCCATGCCTGGATGCCTCCCCTCACTTCTCACCAGATTAGCTCCTCCTGTTGCCGTGAGACCCACCTCTGCCATCTAGCAGTAAGCTCCGGAGGGACTGGTCAGCCCATAACTGTGGTTGGCACCTTTTCTCAAAGCCTTGCCCGTCGCTTCTAAAAGACTGGCAGCCCCCTGCGAGTAAGGCCCTGCTTTATTTCTGTCTGGATCCTCAGTGCTCAGCGCAGTGCCTGGCATACAGTAAAAGCCAAACATTTGTTTGAAGGGTGGGCTGAACTGGGTGCTGAATTATGCTGCGTTGAGTGAAGTCAAGTGAAAGGGTGCTGATGTGAGCTCAGGGTGGGACTCACCCCCTGCCCTTCGTCTCGTATTGTTTGGACCAGGGGAAATGGCCAGCTGATCAAAGTGATTGATCTTATTTATTTATTTTTGAGATTTTATTTATTTGAGAGAGAGAGAACACAAGCAGAGAGGAGCGGAAGAGGGTGAGGGAGAAGCAGACCCTCCGCTGAGCAGGGATCCTGATGCAGGACTCGATCCCAGGACCCTGGGATCATGACCTGAGCCGAAGGCAGACGCTCGACCGACTGAGCCACCCAGGGGCCCAAAGTGATTGATCTTAAAGTAAATGAGCCTTGTGCTTCCCCTGGGTCGGGAGCTTTGAAAGGGCCTACGCAGGAAGACACACCAAGCTCTCCTGGGTGTAAATAAAAATTATCCAGTGTGTGTGAGACACTGCTCTCCCTACAGGAGACACTTTGGGGTCTCTGCCCCCATGGGGTCTCAGTCTAATGGGGGACACTGGCAACAAACAAGTAGCCATTTCAGGAAGCATCCAATGCCTGCAAGACAACAGGACAGAATGGTGGAATAGTGTGTGACCATGGGGATGGGGTGGGCATCATTGCCTAGTGGTCAGGGAGGGCCATTCTGGGAAGGTGACACCTGAACGGAGTGACGGAAAGGAGCCCATTGTGGGGCGGTTTGTGGTAAGGGTGTTTTGGGCACAGGGAACAGCCAGGGCGAAGCCGGGAGCCAGAAAAACTCATTATATTCAAGAACAGAAAGAAGGTCAGTGTAGCGGGAACAGAGGAGGGAGAACCTTCCGGTGGGAGATGGGAGGTGAGGTCAGGGCAGAAACCAGCCCGAGGGGGGTCTTGTTGGCAGTGGGAAGGGCTGGGAGCCCCCGGAGTGGTTCAGCTGGAGGAAGAAGCATGACCCGACCTAGGTTTTTAATCCTCGGTTGATGGTGGGAGTACAAATTTGAACAACCCTTCTGGAAAGTAAATTGGCCTAAAAAACATGCTTACCCTTTGATTCAGAATATCTAGCCCAAGGAAATAATTCTAAATACAGAAAAGACTGTACACGAAGATGTGCATTGTAACAGCCAAGCATTGCAAATATAGCCCAATTACCCTAGGAGAGTGGGTAAGGAAGAGTCATCATGGTGGGGGACAGACAACGTGATTGTTATATTTGGAAAACCCAGGGAAACCAGTGGAAGTCTGTGTAACCACACTGAGGAATCCTAAGTCACCCCCGGGATGTACGATTCTGAGGGACCACCAGACCGTGCAACCGGTAGGGGGCAAGTGCTTAGTGCCACAGAAACAGGAATACAAAAGACACTTTGCATCTAGGCCACAATATTTTTTACAAGATGGATAAAATGATATTCTAGGAAAATACAAACGAGCCAGACAACCTGCTCTCAGAAGAGAAAGGAATCTAAATAGAACAATTACTAGACAGGAACTAGGGGATTCTGCTAAAGATCTATTACCCCTCTGCTCAAAACCCCAGGCTTGGTTGGGCAGGTTCACAGAATTGCAGAATTTTACCAAAGTTTTAAAGAGGAAGGAGCCACAGTGTGCAACTTTACTCTTGCAGAGCACGGGAAAAAAGAAAGAAGAGCTTTCTCAGCTTGGCAGATTTCTCTAAGAAAACAACAGGCCAGTCTCACCTATGACTAGCAGTATAAAATCCTCAATGAAATAGCAGCGAACAGGGCGCCTGGGAGGCTCAGTTGGTTAAGCGACTGCCTTCGGCTCAGGTCATGATCCTGGAGTCCCGGGATCGAGTCCCGCATCGGGCTCCCTGCTCGGCGGGGAGTCTGCTTCTCTCTCTGACCCTCCCCCTCTCATGCTCTCTCTCTCTCTCTCATTCTCTCTCTCAAATAAATAAATAAAATCTTAAAAAAAAAAAAGAAATAGCAGCGAACAAAATTCAAGAGCACACTGATTAGCAGGGTCTACAACGTGGCCCACACGGGGATGATAAGAACGTTACTGACTTCATGCGTCATAGGAACAGGTCAAAGAAAAAACATGGTCACTGATACGGACACTAAAATGGGTAAAATACCACGTTTGGCCGGCATTTGGTAAAATCCAACATCTATTCCTAATTATTCACAAACCCTAACAAAATAGGAATTAGTGCATTTTTATGTGGATGGCAAGTCAAAGGCACATCTCTTTAAACACGAAAAGTAAGATTTCTCACCTCTGGTATTTGCCCTTTTGCCCTCCCCCACTTCGGAGTCCTAGCTGATATTGCTCGACAAGAGAAATAAATAAGACATTTAGAAATCGGAAAAGAGAAGTTGAATTATTGTTATTTGTAGGTGACAGGATTATATAGCTGGAAGATCCAAGTGACCCAAATGAAAACCTTTTAAGAGATTTCCACAGCTCTCCCACCTGAGGCACAAGAGACAATCAGAAAAAGGAAATGAAAGAAAAGATTCTTTCACATTGGCAACCAAATAGATAAAAATCCCTGCAATAATGTATTTTTGAAAAGATTTATTTATTTATTTACTTGAGGGAAAGAGAGAGAGCGTGGGCAGGGGGCAGAGGGAGAGGGAGACTCTCAAGGAGAATCTTCAATAAGCGCAGAGCCCTATGTGGGGCTTGATCTCACAACCCAAGATCATGACCCAAGCTGAAATCAAGAGTCAGATGCTTAGGGGCACACTCAGTCTGTTAAGCGTCTGCTTTCGGCTCAGGTCATGATCCCAGGGTCCTGGGATCAGGCTCTGTATCTAGCTCTCTGCTCAGCGGGGACCCTGCTTCTCCCTCTCACTCTGTCCCATGGCTTGTGCTCTCTCTATCCCAAATAAATAAATAAAAGCTTAAAAAAAAATAGAGTTGGATGTTTAATCAACTGAGCCACCTGGGTGTCCCCTATCCCTGGAATAATCTTAATTAGAAACATCCAATACCTATATGAGAAACTTGTAAAAGGACATTTAAAAAAGAAAGAAAGAGAAACCTTTGCCAGGCACCCAGAAGAAAATAAATAAACGTAAAGTCATGCCCTGTTCTTCCCCAGGAAAACTAAAAATTGTGACCAACATGTCATTTCTCTAAATCAATCCTCTGATCTAACATCATCTTAGTAAAAATAACAGCAAGATGTCCTTCTTTTGGAAGGACTGATCATGTAATTCATACGAGAAAATGAATTTGCAAGAATGAGCCCAGAAAAGACTAAAGAAGAAGAAGGAGAAGGCGTCGAGATAAACTTGCTAGATACTGAGCCTAAAACAAAGCTCTTGTACTGACAGCCATGTGGGCTAGACTTTCACGAGATGAACCAATCAAGGGGACAGAAGGCAGTTCCAGAAGTCAATCCAAATGCACACACTGTCAAAGGTAGCTTGTTGTATTGATGGGAGAAAGATGGATTATTGTGTGAGAGGTGTTTGCACCAAGGGGTGACAATCTGAAAACAAAATAAAATAAAGTAAAATTGGATTCCTATCTCATGCCTTATACCAAAGCTAAAGCCCAAACTACCACCACCAACAAAAACAAGAAAAAACTCCAGATTTTTGCTTTTGATAATCTTATAGAAAGAATGTTCTTTCTACATAAGACACAAAATTCAGCAGCCATCAATGAAAAGACTACCACGTTTGACTGTTTCATTAAACACATAAAACTTGTGCATGGAAAAACCCATTATGAAAAAATGAAAAAGCTAAATGTCCAAGTGGGGAAAATATTTGCAACACATATGACAACACATATGATGGGTATTACTTCCTCAATATATAAAGAGCACTTACAAATCAAAATGGAAAAGACCGAACAACCAATAGAAAAGATGGGTAAAGTACATGAGCGGACAATTTACAAAAGAAAACAAAACCCAAAACACAGTGGCTTCGACATATGAAAAATTGCCCGACTCTACACCTAATAAGAAAGTTCAAATTAAAACTATATTGAGAGGCTATTTTTCTCTTAGCATTTTGGCAAAAACCAAAGTTTGAAGTAGGTCGTAGCAAGGTGAGAGCAAGAGGCCCTCCCGCATGGTGGGGTGGGAGTGTAGATTTGTACAACCTCTATGATAGAAAGGAATTTGGCACATCAGAGTGCAGAAATCATTTGTTCCATTAATTCTATTTTTAAGAATTTATACATTACACTGGCATATCTGTTCAAAGCTGTATCTATACAATGGTATACTATGCAATCATTAAAAAGAATGATGCAGTTCTATTTGTACTGATATAGAGCAATTTGCAAGATATATTGTTGTTAAAAAAAAAAGAAGCAAGGTTCAAAAAAATATGTGTGATGGCTAATTTTATGCATCAACTTGGCTGGGCCATGGTGCCCAGATATCGGGCAAACATTATTCTGGATATTTCTGTGAGGATGTTTTTGGATGAGGTTTACCTTTAAATCCAAGGACTTTGAGTAAAGCAGATTGCCCACCATAATGTGGGTGGGCCCCACCCAATCAGTTGAAGGCCTGAATAGAACAGAAAGCTGATCAACCCTGAACAAGAGGGAATTCTGCCAGCAGACAGCCTTTGGACTTCAGCCACAGCATCAGCTCTTCCTCGGTCTCCAGTATGCTGACCCACCCTGCAGATTTTGGACTTGCCAGTCTCCATAATTGTGTGAGCCAGTTCCATAAAATAAATCCATATATATCCATATGGATTTATATGTGTTTATATTTATATATGGATTTATATGTGTTTATATTTATACATATATATGTATATATATATATATATATACACACACATACACACACATATCCTATTGGTTCTGTTTCTCTGGAGATCCTGACTAATACAGTGTGTAGAGTATGAAACCATTGTGTTACAAAGGAGAGCATACATGGATGTGCTTGCCTGCACACAGGTTGTTCTGGAAGGATGCACCATTGGCAGGTAACAGTGATTGCCTTGGAGAAAGGAGACTGTGGGGCTGGGGTCAGAGAAGGGACAATTATTTTTACTGTAGCCTTTTTTTTTTTTAATTTAAATTCAAGTTAGTTAACTTTCTGTAGCCTTTTGTAAGCTTTGAATTTTGTTTTGTTAAATAAGCTTCAACATGTGTGGAGCCCAACATGAGGCTCGAACTCACAACCCTGAGATCAAGACCTGAGCTGAGATGAAGAGTCAGATGCTTAACTGACAGAGGCAGGTGCCCCTACACTTTACATTTTTAAAGTGGGACACGCAGGATACACAATTACGCACGCAGAATACTCACACCACATAGAGAGTGACTAGAAGGAAATGTAGCAGAATATTGAACAGTGTTCCTGAATGTTCCTCTCTGTTTCTCCACTGTTTCTATAAGCCCAGGTCAATTTGTAATGCTTTTTGCCGGGTACGTGTTTCTCATGGAAAGCGATACACATGTTTACGAGATAGAGATCTTATCTGCCTCATCTGCCTGGTTCCCATGCTCTCTGCACCCTGACTCCTCACGGCACCAAATGATGGGAGGACTTGGGGGTGAAGGACCCCCGGTCTGGAACAACTGGAGAACCTTTGGGGTTTAGATTAGGGCCAAAGTCTGGGCATGTGATTGATGTTGCCCAGTGTCCAAAGGATCTGAGCAGGGGCTTGTGGTTGTGTGTGTGGGAGTTCAGGGCTGTATTGTGGGGGCTGAAGGGGCCGGCAGTGGCAGAAGAGGTGGGTGTATCTGAGGAGGTCTCAGGGCTGAGGGGCGGGCCATCCCCTCAGCTGGCCAGGTCAGGAGCCTTCCTCAGGGCCTATCCAGCTGTGGGCTCTGCAGAGCAGGAAGGAACCTTTGGTGTCAAGGAGGAAGTGGGGCCGTGATGCTTGGGAGGCTCAGTTCGTTAGGCGTCTGACTCTTGATTTCGGTTCAGGTCCTGATCTCAGGGTTGTGAAATTGAGCCCCACAATGGGCTCCATGCCGGTTGTGGAGCCTGCCCAAGATTCTCTCTCTCTCTCTCTCTCTCTCTCTCCCTCTGCCCTTCCCCACTGTGTGTTCTTTCTCTCTCTCTCTCAAATAAATAAATAAATCTTAAAAAACAAATAAATCTCCCAGCTCTCCTAGGACATGGGACTGTTAGCATCCTTGCCCAGGTTATGTGTGAGCAGACCTAGGCCCAGAAAGGTCCCTAGCCGGTAGGTCAATGCTGAGCCTTGTGGCCCTGCATCCTGTGTGTTTGCCGTTACTCATGGTGCCTCTGTTGGGAGTGAGTGCAGGGCCAGGAAAGGGTTCCCTGCGGGGTGCCAGGGTGAGCGAGGCTCGGGGCCAGGCCTGGTGTCACTGCCAGGGACACCTGGGCCTCACTGATAGCAGCGCGCACTCTGCTAATTGATGTCTGTCCTCCCGACCCTGTTAGCAACCCTCCCTTGGAGGACAGCCATCTGCCAGGATGAAAAATGTAGCCAATTAAGGCCCCATCAGAGGAGCAGGTGACAGGCTGTGGGCGGGAGGGCGGGAGGTGCCCGCGGCACGCCTGTCCTGTCGTCTGGGCCCTGTGGCAAAGCCAGGTCAGTGCTGAGAGAGGCCGTGCTGGGGTCTGCCTTGTGGACCGAGGGAGTGGGGGGCTGCCACTGCCAGGGGCCAGGGCACCTGCTGTCCTCACTTGCCAAATTCCACGTGCTGTTCTTCTTCTTTTTTTTTTTTTAAAGATTTTTAAATTTATTTGACAGAGAGAGACACAGCGAGAGAGGGAACACAAGCAGGGGGAGTGGGAGAGGGAGAAGCAGGCTTCCCGCCGAGCAGGGAGCCCGATGCGGGGCTCCATCCCAGGACCCTGAGATCATGACCCAAGCCGAAGGCAGACGCTTAACAGCTGAGCCACCCAGGTGCCCCTCCACATGCTGTTCTAAATGGCCTCAGATGTTCCAGAAATTTTTGTAAAGAATCGTCTTTCAGTAGGATGGCTCCCAAGGCCTTCTCCTTGGTCTCTTGGCTTTCACCACTCCACCCTCCAACCCACTTCCTATGCAGAGTGAGCTTTCTAAAGAGGTGTCCTTCTTCTGCTAACTGTCCCCCATGATTCCTCAGTGCCCACAGGGCTAGAACCCAGAGCCTAAGGTGTTCTGAGTCAGGTGATCTCTCCCACCTGTTTCCTCCCACTCACCCTTAGGGAATGGCTGATAGGGTGAGTGGGCGACAGGTCAGCTCGCTGGCCTCGGACCCCACCAGCGGGGGTTTGGCTCAGCTCTACTCAGTCCAGGTCAGTATGATTCCTTTGAAAACCTCGTGGGCTTCCTGTGTATCAGATTACAACACCCTCCAATGGGTAAAAGCCGAACACACACATCAGTTTGAGACATCTTCTCTCTGTTTGGGGCTATGGGACACGGCACTTAAGAGTTTTAGAAGCCCTCTAGTCGAGCAGAGGGAGTCCAAGTTTTAAGATTCTTAGAAGCCTTTCCATCTGGCTGAGAGTTTCGAGCATGGCCTGGAGTATTTCTCAGCCACGTCTGTTACTCTGGACAGTGGCACCTTGGAGATTTTGCTGTCTACAGCAAAACCTGGCAACAGCCCAGGCATCCATCAGCAGGAGATGAGTACTTAGACTGTGGTCCTTCCAGTCCATGGTGTAGTTCTTAGCAATAAAAGGGGTCACACGACTGGTACCCCCAAAACTAGGAGGCATCTCAAGAGCACTGTGCTGAGTGAAAAGGCGTCATGGACACAGAAGGGCACACATCCATTCATAGGACGTTCTAGACGAGGCAACACGGCTCTCAGGTAATGAAGATGGTGATGCCCCTTGGGAAGCGCGGGGGGCATAGGGGACTATCCGGGGTGATAGTGATGCTCTGTATCTTGGTGGAGCTCAGGCTTACACAGTGTGTGCATCTGTCAAAACTCAGCAAGTGTCCCTTTTAGATTTGTGCATTTCACTGTTGATAAATTCTGCCTAAACACACACACACAACCCCAAACCCAAACCAAATATTGACCTCTAGCTAATGATGAGCGTGTTTAGGGGTGGAGTTTACTGATGTCTGTCACTGACTTAGAAATGCATTAAAAACAGCGAGATGGGTTGGTGGCTGGCGAGGGGGACGGAGGGACGGACAGCTGTCCTAGAAAGCTAACAGAGCAAATGGAGACAGCGCATCTGGGTGTTCACTGCACAATTCTTTTGGATCTTCTTTATGTTGAAAATGTTCATAATAAAATATTGGAGGAGAAAGAAGAATAAAGAGCGCCTCACGGTGCCCCTGCCTGCCCGTCCCCACTCAGCGGGGCTGTTCCGGGCCACGGCGGCTACGCCATCCACTTCCTACGGCGCTCAAACCTAATTTAGTCCCAACTTATTAACTTAAAGCCCATTAGACTCTTCCCATCAACCGGTACTTGCAGCCGAGAGCCAGACAGAGAGCGAAGTGTGGGGCCTGCTCAGGACACAGCCAGGGAGGGAGTGGGAGCCTCCCCAGGGCAGAGGGCGGGAGGCTGTGTGGGCCACTGTCCACGAACACGCCGGGCAGGGCCGGGCTCAGCAGATCGCAGAGGGACGGGGGTCTCTGCTCCTCCGTGCCCCCCTGGTGCAGGGAGCAGCCTTCACCGATGTCACCTCCTCTGATTCTTTTTTTTTTTTTTTAAAGATTTTATTTATTTATTTGAGAGAGAGACTGAGATAGAGAGAGCATGAGGGGGGGAGGGTCAGAGGGAGAAGCAGGCTTCTCGCTGAGCGGGGAGCCTGATGCAGGACTCGATCTCGGGACTCCGGGATCATGACCTGAGCCGAAGGCAGCCGCTTAACCAACTGAGCCACCCAGGCGCCCCTCACCTCCTCTGATTCTTGCACAGACCGGGGTGCCCCTGAGCCCCCTTTTAGAGATGAAGAAGCCGGCAGGTGAGTGGTGGGATGGTGGGTCTCAGCCGCATATGCACCGCATTTCGGGCTCACAGTGGCCCCGGGACACGGGATTATTGGGGCACCTTAGGCCCCGGAGACCACGCGGCAAAACCTATCTCTGACCACGGACAGAAAGGCCCCTGGAGCTGCCCAGGCCCCGGGGCCCAGAGAGGAGAAGGCCCTTGGCTGGCGTCACCCCGAGGCCGCAGAGTCAGCCCAGAATATTGCCCCGTCTCCAAGCATGGACACCGCTGTCAGACTCCGGAGAAGAGGAGGCCCAGCCATCTGGGCAAAAAAGGCAAATCAAATAAAGAAGCAAAGCCCATAATTCTCTCCTAAGAGGGCAAAGACACCCGGGTGGTGCTGAGCGGGAACGGAGTCGGGGGGGTGGACACGTAGAGACACCTGCTAGGAGCCGGGCTCTGCTCAAATCCTCACGGTGGCGACTCGGGGGGAAGCTAGGACGGGGGGAGGCTCCGGTCACACGGCAAGGCCAGGCTGAGGCTCGTCCCACCTGGCCACCCCTGTCCGTCCTGTAGCTTATGTCGCGCCTGGGACCCCCACACCCCAGGCCTGGAGATCAAAGGCGTGGCACCCTGGCCAGCCTTCCGGGACTGGGGCCCCCAAGCCGCAAGTGGCCTCCCGGGTCTCCACCCCTCAGCACACCCCAGGCCGGCCAGCAGGCTGGGATAAAGGCTCCCAGGGCCGCCGCTGCCGCTGGAGGCCCGCCAGGATGGCAGAAGCTGCCTGGCCTGGCTCCTGGAGCTTTGAGCAGGAAGAGCTCTTTATTATGGCTGCTGTGGGTGAGGGGGCGGTGGGGGAAGCTTGGGGTCCTGCGGCCTGCTGCGAGCCCCGACTCCTCCCTCCCCGCCAGGTCCAAACCTTTGGCTCCCTGGCCCACCGAGCCCCTGCACCCCCTCCCCGACACCCAGCCACACCCAGTCTCCTGTGGCTTCCCCTCCCCCACAGGGAGGCGACTCCTTCCCGAGCTTTACCCACGGAGTTCCCTCTACCTGGAGGGCCCACCTGTCATCGCACACTCCCCTCTACCCCACCAGATATCTGTTCATCTGCAAAGGCTCTGGGCCACCATCCCCTCCTCCAAGGAGCCTCCCCTGACTTCGGTGAGCACTCACTGGGTATCAGGCATCATGCAATCCTTCCTGCAACGACAGCCTGGTTTACGGGTGGGGCTAAGGCCCAGAGAGGTGAAGCCAGTTGTCCAGCATCACACAGCTAAGAATCTTGAGGCGTTAGCTGCTCTCTGGGTCTCGGGGCAAGGCTGGGCCTGGAGGAGGGCTCCCAAAGTGAAAGGGGCTGAGTGAGTGGACTATTGTCCATGATGGGGGGTGGGGGGTTGGGGTGGGGGTGGTTCAGAGTGACGCCAGCCCAGTGTCACCAGATGAAGGTGACCAGATTCTCACAGACACCTCCGTTCCCAGAGCCCCTACATGCTGTCTCACGTCCTACTGATCTGACGCCCATTTCGCAGATGACAGGAGGACGCAGGGAGCCCCAGAGGCTGGCCCAAGCTTCCCCCGCCAGCCTCGGCGGAAGGGGCAGAACCAGGGCTGGAGCCCGGTGCCTGGCTGCGCCTCGAGCTGGTACCCTGCTCGTGATGGGCTGGCCGGCCGAGGCCACACCTGAGCCACACCTGGGCCTTACCTGGGGCTTGCTGTGCTCCGCCTAAAGCCTTTCCCGTGGAGTCAGAATTTGCTCGTCAGGCACGCTGCTCGCGGGAGCCTTTGTACTCTCTGTTTACAAGAGGAGGCTTATGAGCAAATTAGCAGGGTAACCAGGGAAAATGTTTGGCTTCCGTGGGTGGGAATTAGAGCCATCTGTTCCCAAGTGCTGAGAAAACACTGGAGCAATCTCGGGGAACTGCTCCCTGGCACCCCCAGGCTGTGTGCCCCAGGGCGGGGAGCTCACCCTCTCTGGACCTCACTATCTGCATCTGTAGAGCCGAGGGGGACTGCATAGCCGTCAGGACTCCAGAAGACTCCCTGCCCGCCTCCCTTCTCCGCCTGCACACTCCCACGCCCTGTGGTGTAGACGAAGCCAGGCAGAGGAAGCCGGCCAACTGGGAACACAGTGCGGGCCTTCCCAGCACCAGCCTTTGGGGTTTTATTTACCATTGGATTCGTTTTGTTCCCAAGCTGAAAATAGCTTTATTGTTTCCTCTGAATATAAAGATGATAATTCACCAATGCAGAAATGTACGACAGAGGAAGGTAAGCCAAGCGAGATGCACCACTCCTTGGATGGAGAACATCTGTTGAGAGGACTATCTGTCCAGACGTTTCCTTGAGCCGCTTGCCATGTCGTGCGCGGTGAGATCACCGACTGGGAGACGGCAGAGAGAGACAAGAGGGTGACCACCCCCACCCAGGACCCTCTGGCTCCTTGTCAAGGTCCCTGGAGACTGCCCCCCGACACCTTGTCCTTTCCTCCACTCTGGAGAGCAGAAAGCGTGAGTTTGAGCCTCGCCATCACACGAATCTGAGTCCAGCCTGGGCCTTCCACCTCCGAGCTGTGGGACCGCTGAGCGGAGCTCGCTTGCCTCATCTGCAAACATTGGGTCCCGACAGTAGCCGCGTCATGAGATCGTTGCTAATTACGCTAATGATGCGTGACGACCGTCGAGCCCGCTGGTACTGAAGTCGGTGCCCGGCGGCTGTTAGCCGCGATCATCAGGATCGACAATAAAGTGCCCGGGGGCATCTTGCCAGGCGGTTACTCTTGGTCCTGTGGGCTCTATGCTGGGTGTGCAGGGCTTCATGGTGAGGCGAGACCGTCCAGCCCGAGGTCGTCCAGGCGGCTTTCTGCAGGCCCCCCGGTGAACGGCTCGGGCCGCAGAGGGGCCTGTCACAATGGGCGACCCGCATTGTCTGGCCGTGAGGGACGCCTTTCACCCCACGGTTCCAGAACATCCAGGCGACCAGGTGGGGGGACCAGCGGCCAGGGCAGGCCTGAGGGGGGAGCCCCAGTCCCTTTGTCACGGGGCAGGGCAGGAGAGGAGCGGAGCCCCCAGAGCACTTCGGGCGTGTGGGCCTGGGTGCTGGGGGCCAACGCAGGAAGGGTCTCCACCCGGGCCGGGGATCCTCAGCCTGCCCACGACCAGAGCGTCAGGGTCTGAGGGCGTGTTCGGCACCTGGAGGTCAGGCTGTCCCCCAGGCTGGGGAGCAGGCTGGGTGTGGCCCTTGGGGGGCAGTGGGCATAGTCCCCATGTCCCTCCACCCCGTGGGATTTAGTGAGGGAACATTCTAGATGCTTCATCTCTGCCTTCCTGGTGCTGTGCTGGAGAACAAGCTACCCTCAGATCCTGCCAAATGGACACTGCCAAGTGGAACCAGCCCCACGCTGGTTCCCTGTCTGAGCAGTCCTGAGCCGCCTTCTGGGCTCTGTGGGGACGTTTCCCCTGATGACTGACTACGTGGCTGGCAGGGGCAGCCCCGGACCGAGCGTGACTGAGGGGCATGCAGGCGCGGGGCGTGAGGACAGAACTTGGCCACATGGGCTGGGATGTCCACACTCACGACATGTGACATTTCGCCATGAGCGATGGTGCTGGCATGGGTGGGAAAGAGGGGAGGTAGTGGACGGAGGTTGGCTAGGATGGGGGACCAGAAGTCAGAGGTCAGCAGGGTGCCACTGCCCCCCCCCCAACCCCGTGTCCTGGAAGGGAGCCCAGTTCACACCAGGTTGTCAGAGGTGTGAGACAGAACACATTTGTTCAACAGTTTGTTTGCTTGATTTATAGCTCTTAACTATTTGGACCCACGGCAGGTGGGACTTTAGCTGTTTGACCTTGGCCCCAGGCTCTGCAAATTTAGGGACAGGGCTGACTCCTTCCAGACTTGATACCTTCGTTCACGTGGTTGGGTCCCCCCTTAGAAGCCTTCCTGAGCTGTCGGACGCCTCTGATGCCTGCGGTCATTTTAATTACGGGCTGCAGAGTTAGGAGGTGGGGGCGGTCCCGAGGCCCAAGGGTGTTGGCTGTGGGATCTACTGCCTGTCCTCCAGGGGCGGGGCCAGCTCAGGAGAAGCACCTCGTTGGTGGAAGGTGGCTCTTTCCTCCTTGGAAGGAGCTTAGCTTGGCTGCATTTTCCTAATCCCCTTGGAGGATTAAAGAAATTCAGTGCTTGTCCCTTGATAATGCCATTTAAGGATTAATAGGTTTCAGGCTCTCCAAGAGAAAGCCCAGACGGCTTCGTTCTCGACTCGCTGGGTGACCTTGGTCTATGGTTCTGTTCCTCCTCCTGTAAAGGAAAGAGTTTGGCACTGGTCAGCGGCCCCTGAAATGTCAGGTGTCTAAGGGGGTGGACTGTGGTTGTGGCAGTTAGTGTTGGTTCAAAAAGCTTCCTCATCCCCCCCCACCCCTGTGGGAGAGGCAGGGCTGTCAGGCACGAAGCAGGAGGCCAGTCATGAGACAGCATCCACGGGAACACAGTGGTTGGTTGGGGATGGGCATATGGCTCGTGCATGGCCCCCCAGAGCCTTCCTCAGAACTTTGGCTGGATCGAGCTGGCAGGCTTCTCCCCTAGGGCCTCCTGACTTGGGAAGCTAAGATCAAGCTGTCTGCCATGTGCCAAACACTGATGTGCAGAAGAAAGTTCAGGATGATAAGCACAATGGAGAGAGCAGCAAAGCTCTGGATCCAGCCTTACCTGACACCTACTCCATGAGACAGTAAATTCCCTTTCTGGCAGAAAGCTGTTCCGGTGGTGTTTCTGCTGCTTGAAACTGGAGGAGATGGATGTGCCTATTGCCAGGGAGGAAGAACACTTGGATTTCATCAGATCCTCAGTGGGGCCTCCCCACCCCCTCTTCCTCCCAAAGACTAAGAAGCCTCCAGGGAGATTTCTTCCAGCTCTAGAGGCCCAGACATCTCAGCAACCACTGACAGGATGACCGTGGTGGTTCATCATCAGACTACACGGAACGTCCTCCTGGGTTTGCCCTTCTGCCCCCTCCAGTCTGCTCTGTGCCCTGGGAAGCTGCCCCGTAGGGGCCACACCAGTGGAGTCCCTGTCTCTGGCTCCTGGTTGGGTTTGGTCAACGAAGTCCCCAACGAGAGATTGGAGGGAAGGAGAAGGGTGGGGTCAGGGAATTTCTTCCCTGACTCCTACTGGTGAGGTCACCTCGGCTGGCCGTGTCTGTTTCTCGTTCTGCCATCGTGGCCCCCCAAGGCCCCTCTGCATGATCCTCTCATTCCAGGCTCCAGTATCCGACCCTTTTCCGACTCTCTGGGTTTGGGGACAGCTGCTCTGGTCCTGACCCAGGTCTCTGCCCCCCTCCCCCTGCCCTGCTCTTGGAAACAAATCCTCCTGGAATTATCCCAATCTGAATGCACCATCTGTTTTCTCTGGGGGTCTGAGCGATACACGAGCCGGGAAAAGCACATAGGATCAGATGAAACATGGCGGCTCTGGGTGGAGCAGCAAGGGATGTGGCAGGGGTGACAGGCCCAGGGTGGGTCTCACATGAGCCCCGTGCCTCTGACGCTCTGCTTCCCCATCAAGAGCATGAGAGGTTGGCCTAGACGAGCCAAGACTCCCTGGACATCCACGCCTGAGAGCAGCGCATCCCGGGTTTACAAGCTTGAGTCACATGCAGGTGGTGGCTTTTCCCCTCGTGGGTCTGCTGCCTGGGCCACGGCTCAAAGTGCTGGGGATGGGGCTGCTGTGGATTCCTCGATACACTGCTCTCCTCTCCTCTGTATGGTGGCCTCGTACATGGTGGCATGTCGTGGCTTAAACTGTGCCCCCCAAAAGTGTTCCCCAAGTCCTAAGTGCCAGTACCTGTGAACGGGACCTTGTTTGGAAATAGGGTCTCTGCACAGGTTAAGAGGAGGTCCAGATGGGGGCGCCTGGGTGGCTCAGCCGTTAAGCGTCTGCCTTCGGCTCAGGTCGTGATCCCAGGGTCCTGGGATCAAGCCCCGCATCGGGCTCCCTGCTCGGCGGGAAGCCTGCTTCTCCCTCTGCCACTCCCCCTGCTTGTGTTCCCTCTCTCACTGTGTCTCTCTCTTCAAATAAATAAAAATTAAAAAAAAATTAAAAAAAAGAGGAGGTCCAGATGGATTAAAGTGGTCCACAGGTTAAGAGGAGGTCCCTAATGCAATGACCAGTGTCCTTGGAAGCAGAGGGAGATGCGTCTACAAGCCAAGGACTGCCCGGAGTCGCCGGCTTTCAGCAGAAGCTGGGAGGGAGCCCGGGGCAGACCCTCCCCCAGCCCCTGGAAGGTGTGGGCAGGGCTGGCTTGTGTCCCCACGTGGTTGTCCCTCTCTGCCAGTCTGTGCCCTGAAATCCTCCTCTGCTAAGGACTCCAGTCCTGTTGGATTGGGGTTCACCCTCGGGACCTCATTTTACCTTAATTACCCCTTTAAAGACCCTGTCTCCGAAGACACATTTTGAGACCCTGGGGGTTTTGGAATGCATTATTAACTGGGGGGTCGTGGCTAGGCCCACATGATGCTTTGAGTCATCCGGTGTGTGGTATGTGTTGTGGAAGCCACAGGAGACGGGTCCACGACAACTCCGGGCTCCCGAGAGACTGGGTCGCCGCTGCCTGGTTCCGTCCACGGTGGGTTTGCAGACGCCCTCCGACCCCCGCTGAGGGAGCCGTGGGCTGGGAGGAGAGGTGGGTGGTGAGAAAGAAAAGAGGGAGAAGGAAAGTGACTAGAAATAAAGATTATAGTCAATGAAATAATATACACAATATGATTTTTGGGGGAATGTGCGTTGCTTTATGAAGTATGAGCAAGAGCCGTGTAATAAGTATTCATGGGGGAAAAAGAATCTGCCCTTAGCCAAAGGTTCACCTCTGGGTTCCTGAACATCTGTCCGCGGAGCCTGGGCTCACGGAGGATTCGGGCGTGTTGCTGACATACCCTAAAGTATCATCGTCCCCGCCGCCCCCCGGGACCCCAGGAAGTCACAGGCACGAAGGAGGAGGCCTGCCTGGAAACCCCTTCCTGGTTTGCAAAGGCCTGTCCTCAGCAGGGCTCAGACACGGGGAGCTCTCGGCCGCTGGGGTCTGTGGCTTCACACCCCCCAGACCTAACTGACCCTTTGTAGCTGAAGGCTGTGAGGGGCCCGATGGCGTCCCCATCTCAGTTTTCCTGGGCTTTTAAGGGATGTTTAATAATTGATGGTATGGCTGCCTTCTGAGCCACTGGGAGCTGAGGGTACTTCGGATTTTTCCATTTTGACCCAAGGAAGGAGGGAGGGAAGCTTCTCTGGGGCCCTGTCTCCCAGCACCCCAGCCACGTGGCCTCCGTGGGCCAGAGTGGGTGGCGGTCATGATGCTCCCCGTGGAGTCGTCAAGAGACCGTATGAGGTAGCCGGCGCTGGGGGTGGGACCCCCGGGCCTTCTTTCTGCCGGAGGCCCCCCGCTGCCGTGCGACCCTGCATCCTTTGGGGCAGAGCAATCACGGCCCTCTGACCCCAAGCCTGCAACCGGCTCAGCAGAGGCCACGTGAGCCTGGCAGGGCCAGCAAAGCCTCCTCTGACCTTTGCGACACCGGGCGGGGTGGGGGGACTTGCCCCCTTGGGGTTTATGAATCCGTGACAGTGGCACCCCCAGCATGCACAGAGAGGCTGATGGGGGGGTGAGCCAGCTCTCGTCCGGACGCCCCAGGGACGCGGGCCATGCGCTCCCTCCTCGCTTGACGCAGTTCGAAGTGGGTTTCTGAGCCTCGCCCCTGAAAGAGTCCTGACCGAGGCGGCCCCACGGGGCCCTGCCGTCACGTCATTTACAGCAGTGGGGGGGCAGGGACGACAGGTGGGACGCCCCTCCCACATAGACCCCCGCTTGTGATGAACGGGAACGAGGGGAAAGTGAGGGGCTGCCTGGAGGGTAACCGGGGTTCATGGCGAGGGTGGGCAGGGCAGGCTTCTAAAGAGCTGCCAGGAGGCGGGTGGTCCATCCGTGGGGGGGCCATCCTCACCTCCGGCCGCTCCAGAGGAGGACTTGGCAGGTTGCAGGGGACACAAACGCAGCTCATGGAACCACCCTGGGGTTCAGGCCAGGGGAGGCAAGGCCTCAGAGGCTCTGGAACCAGGAACCAGCCTGCAGGGAGGCCCCCCGGGGCTCTGTCCCTGGTCACTCACGGCTCCCCACCCCCGTCTTCCAAGAAGGCTTGACAGCCTCTTCCCTCCATCCCAATGGGAGAGGCCCGGGTCAGAGTCCTGGTCGGCCCGGCGTGGGTCCCGTGGTCACCCAGCTGTTAGGAGGGGGGGCAGTCCGACGGCCCCAGGGCTGGGGGGACGCATCCCAAGAAGAGGGTGCTGTTCCCGGGACAGCAGGGGATGTGGCATTCACAGTGTTGGGGGTCATGCTACAGCATCTAGAATATTCTTCAGGAGGAGAGAGAGCCAGAAATTTAGGGAGAAAAATGATTCTACGAGTTAAGTGGGAACCAGCCCTTCTAGTCTATTCTGGTCCCTTTGATCCTTATCGGTGTTGTCAACTCCATGACAACAGGGGACCAGAGCTTGAAGCTGTGAGTGATTTTTGTAAGCAACCAAGTTTGTATTTTATCCCTACAAACCCTCCCGACGACGGCTTTCTCAGGGGCTGTGGTCAGGGGGCGGAAGGCTCGCCAGGGCCCGTGCTGCCTGCAAGGTTGGGGACACTCGGGGTGGCCGGCGGGAGTGGGGGTGGCTTTGGATCCCGTCCTGTGACTTCATTCTGCTTCCGGGCTGGGTGCGGTCAGGCTTGGCTGGCTCCAGAGTCCCCTCCCCCGCCACCGCGGCAGCCGTGTCCTTTGCCTCCTCAAGGACATTTGCAGACGCAGTGTCTTCACTCAGCCCCTATTTCACGTGAAACCACAACCTTCAGCTTGAGAGGCCACACATAGTGACGTCCACACACACACACACACACGCTCAGCCTCGCACACACAGACACGAACACGCACGCGCTCAGTCTCTCACACACACAGGCACACACACAGACACGAACACACCCTCAGTCTCACACACAGACGTGAACACGCACACGCTCAGTCTCACACACACAGACACACAGACACACACACAGACACGAACACGCACGCGCTCAGTCTCTCACAGGCGCGAACACGCACATGCTCAGTCTCACACACACACACAAAGACACGAACACGCACGCGCTCAGTCTCTCACATACAGACATGAACACGCACATGCTCAGTCACACACACACAGGCGCGAACACGCATGCGCTGTCTCACACACACAGACACAGACACACACACAAACACGCACAGACACGAACATGCACGTGCTCAGTCACACACACACACAGACACACAGACACAGACACACACATGAACACGCACGCGCTCAGTCTCTCACAGACGCACAGACACAAACACGCACGTGCTCAGTCTTTCTCACACACACACACAGACATGAACACGCACACGCTCAGCCTCACACACACACGAACACGCACATGCTCAGTCTCACACACAGACATGAACACGCACACGCTCAGTCTCACACACACACAGGCGTGAACACGCATGCGCTGTCTCACACACAGAGACACACACAAACACGCACGTGCTCAGTCTCACACATACAGACATGAACACACACATGCTCAGTCTCACATACACACACAGATGTGAACATGCACATGCTCAGTCTCTCACAGACGCACAGACATAGACACACACACACGAACACACACGTGCTCAGTCTCACACACACACAGGCAGAGACACACACACGAACATGCACGTGCTCAGTCTCTCACACACACACACGAACACGCACAGACGCAAACACGCACGCGCTCAGTCTCTCACAGACACACAGACACGAACACGCACGTGCTCAGTCTTTCTCACACACACACACAGACACGAACACACACACGCTCAGTCTCACACACACAGACACACAGACACAGACACACACACGAACACGCACGTGCTCAGTCTCTCACACACACACACGAACATGCACAGACACGAACACGCACGCACTCAGTCTCTCACAGACGCACAGATGTGAACACGCACATGCTCAGTCTCACACACACACAAAAGACACGAACATGCACGCGCTCAGTCTCACACACACAGACACAAACACGCACACGCTCAGTCTCACACACACAGACGTGAACACGCACATGCTCAGTCTCACACACACACATACACACACACACACACGAACACGCACGCGCTCAGTCTCTCACAGGCACAGGCTTGTAAGGGGTGGACAGGTTCCTATTTAACAGCCAGAGTTTGCTTTCTAGCCGTTGTGGACTCCCATGGTGTAAATGCTCATCCTCTGGTTTGTTGAGAGCACAGGGGGGGAGGAGGGGCCCACGATCAGCTCCCGAGCGAGTAGGAGCCAGGTCCAGCGGCCCCCTGACCCCCCCAACACACCCCCTCTCTCTGTTGACCAGTCCCTCCACGCCGGTGCCAAGGTGGGCCTGGATTCAAACCTTACTCTGCTGTGTGTCTTTGGTCACATTTCTCAACCTCTCTGAGCCTTGGGTTTCTTATAAAATGGGACCCATAAAACCCATCTGTGCTGATGTAAAGACACGTGCGCATTCGGGAAGGCCCCTGTGCGCCGCCTGGGGCCCGGTGGTCCAGCTGCCTAGGCTGGGGGCCTAGGCATTAAGGGCAGGGGAGGCCAACCTGGCCTTGAGATGAAGAACTTCAGCATATTCTGACCAGGAAAAAAAATCAGTAAGCCAACGTAACGTGGTGCAGCACCTTTGGAAGAGAGTTTGGCGGTTTCTTAATAAAACTCAACATCTTTCTACCATATGATCCAGCAGTTGCGCCCTGTGCTCTGTGCCCAGGAGTGAAAAACCTATGTCCCCACGAAGACCTGCACACGATGCTTACAGCAGCTTTATCCACAACTGTCCAAACTCGGAGGCAACCAAGCTGTCCTCCTCGAGGGGATGGATAAAGCGTGGTCCATCCACACAGTGGAATACTATTAGGCGCTACAAAGGAATGAGCATCAAGCCGTGAAAAGACATAGAAGAACCTTAAATGCATATATTTCAGCGAAAGAAGCCAGTCTGAAAATGCCGCATACTGTATGATTCCAACTCTATGACGTCCTGGAAAAGGCGAAACTCAGCGGTGGATCAGTGGTTGCTGGAGGGAGGGGTCAGGGGCAGGAGGGGTGAAAAGGAGGAGCACGGAGGACATGCAGGGCTGTAAACCTACTCCGTGGGACACTATAATGATGGCTGTGTGTCATCATACATGTGTCTAAACCCACAGACTCTACGACCAAGAGTGAACCCGACTGTGAATTATGGACCATTATGGTGGGTCCATAACAGGCTCATTGATTGTAAAAAAACCACCGCCTTGGTGCTGGATGGGTGAGCGGGGGAGGCTGTGTGTGTGTGGGGGGCGGGCAGGGGGATATGGGGAGCCTCTGTATCTTGCTCCCGATTTTGCCCTGAACATGCAGCCTCCCTGGGTTGGCGATCCCCAAGGGCCATTGTTGGGGACAGACCAGAGGCTGCTGCTGGGCCGTGGGCTGAACGTCCTCCCTCCCTCTCCCTCTGCCCCCGCTCATGCTCGTTCTCTCACTCGCTCTCTCTCAAATAAAAAAAAAAAGAGAGAGAGAGATGCCCTTGGGGGGTTTCACGCAGCTTGTTTGTAGGCTCGCCCACCAGTGGGGGCTTCCTGTGCGCCAGCCCACTCTCCTCCCGGTGGCCTCGGGCCTGCGAGGACTCTGGGTGAGTCCGGGGCTCTTGGTGTCCCTCACAGTTTCCAGATACTTGCAGCAGAAATGCTGGAGCGGAAGTAATATCTTCTGAGATTTTAGAGGCGGTGAGAAATCTCACCTTCCAGAGGGCCTCCTGGAGGAAGGCGGGGAGGGGATGGGTGTCTTAGGCCCGGGAGGCCTAGCTGGGGGCAGCTTCCCTGGGTGACGGGTCCTGGAGGGCCTCAGGGAAGGGGGTGGCGGTGCGGGGGCCTCAGGGGCGGGGTGGCCAGGCCCCCGCTCTGGGCGCCTGGGTGGCATCCCCCACTGCCTCTCCTGGGCGGCTCCCATGATGAGGACCCAGAAAATGCTGTCCCACCATTTGGCATCACCCCCTGGAGTGATCGAGAGGCTAATCTTCCTCCAAACACTTCACGCTTGATGGAATCATAGGCTCTCAGAGTGCAGGCCTCCCAGCTGGGCAAGCATGAGGCTTCTCGGCAAGTGGCTCTTACAGACTCTCCTAGAGGTCCCTGACCTGAAGGAGAGGTTCTTGAGCTCTGCCTCGGAGGAAGAAAACGAACACGTGCTGTGTGTTTGAGAACGGCCTCTGCTCTCAGAGGCCGCTCGGGGGCACGGCCCAGGAGCATGGGGGTCAGGGGCCCCGTCCCAGCTTTGCCACCACCCGCCCCGGGGGACTGGGGCAGTGGCTCAGCTCCGCAGGGAGGATGGAATAGGCCAGGTTGGACATGATGAGGCAGGTAAGCAGCCTGATGCGGGTGCTTGGTACGATTTCCAGACCCTTGGCCCTGACAGCCCTTGAGGGAAGAAGGAAAGCATTCAGCGCTGGGCAGGAGGCGTTTCGCTGTGCCCAGGCGGGAGGAGCAGCCCTGCGAGGCAAGGGGAGGCCAGGAGAGCTGGGCTCTCCCCCCGGACGCACTGGCAGGAGGCCCCTGGGACTGAGGAGGCCTGCTGCACGCCCCCGAGCCCAGACCCGCTCATTCGCACCTGTCTGTGAGTCTCAGTCTGCCGCAGGAGCAAGGCTCGAAGCTCTCCCTTCTTCCCCATCACAGACTCCGAAAATATTTCAGGTTATACGTCTAAAAAGAGGGCACTTTTGCAAACCATCACCACAATAACCATTATCACGCCAAAGAAAAGTGAACAGTGTTTCCTTAAGAGTGTGGCATGGACCATCCGTGCTCGAATTTCCCCAAATGCTTCGGAAATAACCCCACTCTTTATTTTGAAAAGTGTCCATCTTACAAAATGGTCGGAAGATCAGTAGAAGGAACACCTACAGACCCTTGTCCTGCAGTCACTAAGATGGTCATCTGTCCTTACTGATGTGCAGAGTTTTATCAGTAGGTATATGAACATCATTTTAATTCCCTCACAAGCCATTATTACTATTTTAATTTTTTTTTGTTAAGAGTCCCTATGTTTTTATATTAATCAACAGGCTTATCAATGCCTTTGCTCATCACTGTTTCCCTCCCCACCCCCCTCCGCCCCAAACAGAATACATCTTTTCTTTTCCTCTTGTTTCTTTTTCATCCCTCTGGGAAAATGGGTTCATTCATTCCACAAGTGTTACTTGGGTAGCTCCTCATGTAGACTCGTCATTTCATTAAGCGCATTATTCGTGTTGTGGATCTCCACTACCCTGGGCATGATCTCCTGTTGCCCCTCCCTCCCTGCTGTATTTTTCTCATTATTACTGGAGCAGAAGACTTGATTTGTGTGGCTTTCATAACCAGACACCCAACTGAGCATTCTCTCGTGATCCGGACACATTCTCCAGGATTTTCTTGGCCTTTCCGGGGAGACGATCATATTATTTGCAGACAATGAGAGTGCACCTCCTCCTTTCTAGTATTTTTTATTTTGCTTTTAATTGTGGTAAGATACACGTACTATAAAATTTCCTATTTTAGCCATTTTTAAGCGTAGAGTTCAGTGGCGTTTGGTACACGTACGATGTTGTGTAACCTTCACCACTAACTCCAGAACCTTTTTCATCATTCCAGACAGAAACTCTGTTCCTGCTCCCTAATCCTTCCCTGCGCCGCCCCTGCCCTGGGCACACGGCACACGTCCTGGGTCTTCTTCAGGGCTGGTGGCCGGGGCCGTCCTGTCCCTTTTCACGGGGCAGTGACTTGTGTTTGGAGCGATTTCTGTCCCTGCTGCCACCTCAGATAGAATCAGGGTCCGGCCCCAAGCTGCGGTCTGGACCTGGGGCCCCACCCGGGGCCCCTGGGCCGTGAGCCTGATCTCAGTGGGCTGCCTTTAGAGTTTCTCAACCTGAGCATTTCCCCTTCTTTCTTTTGAGCCCCGTCAGGCATTTGCGTTTCTAGCTGGAGTGGGGGTGGTTCTGCGTCCACCAAGTTCATTCCTGTTGCTAGAACCCTCCACGTTGCCCTACCAGCCCACACAGACTTCCATGGCAGGCCTTCCATTTATGGAGCAGAAACCACGGTGCCTGCCTGCCTCCCCCGTGGGCTCTCCGGCGTCTCCTTTCAGAAGTGAAAGCTCTATCTATTCCATGATCGGTTGAAACACGGTCGGGCAAACGCAGCAGAGGAGTTGAGGGCTGAACATGAGTTTTAAGTGACAGCTGGGTAATCACATCTTCCCTTCACTGGCCTGTTTCTTTACCAGGTTTTATTTTAAGCTCTTCAGAGCATGTGTGTTGCTATTGTGAACCTTTGCTCAGAGCTCTCTGGCAGCCAAGCTCTCCCCCGGCTTATGCAAATAGAAGCCCCCAGAAGGCAACCCCCACGTGATGCATAGAGCTCTGACTTCTTAAACAGCGGAGCCGCCAGGCTGGGAGCGTGGGGCGGGCTGCCTCTCCACGGCCCACGGGACCCTTAATCCAGCTCTCCTGCCGTGGACTTGGGGTGGCCCTTTTTTTTTTTTTTTAAAGATTTTATTTATTTATTTGAGACAGAGAGAATGAGAGACAGAGAGCATGAGAGGGAGGAGGGTCAGAGGGAGAAGCAGACTCCCTGCTGAGCAGGGAGCCCGATGCGGGACTCGATCCCGGGACTCCAGGATCATGACCTGAGCCGAAGGCAGTCGCTTAACCAACTGAGCTACCCAGGCGCCCTGGGGTGGCCCTTTGGACGTGGGGTGCTGGGCGTGCTCCTCTCGGTTGTAAAGACACACATGTGAACAAGACATTCAGCGTCCCATGGGGCTGGGGGAGACACGGACGGACCCGAGTCCTCACGGCTGCGCAGGGAAGCAAAAACTGTCCAGTCTTGGGGTGGTCTCCGAGCGTGAAGGCCATCACCCCTCCCCTCCTGCGGGGTGCCCGCGCCCCTGCGGCCGCGCATCAGCAGGAGAATTGGCTTCCCTCTCACGCCGACCCTGACCCTCTGACCTGTTTCGGCCAGGAGAACGAAGTCAAAGCGACAGCGTACCAGGTTTTGTTTGTTTTAAAGAAACCTGGCTCCTTGGAAGCCGGACCGCCAGCAAGCTGCCATGCTGCCAGGAGGCCCAGGCAGCCACGTGGTGAGGGAGCGGCCCGGGCACCTCGAGGGTTCCAGCCACGTGAGCCAGGGGGCCTGCTGGAGAGCAGCGGGGTCCAGCCGGATTGCGGAGTGGTGACCGACAATGAAGGGTTTCGAGCGGAGCTGTGGGTGATTGGCTGTGCAGCAGGATGTTTGTTACCCCGTAACCATCTTGCACAAGGGTGGCGCTGTCCCCTGAAGCTGAACATACGTACACCTCGTGCCCCCGGCAACCCACTGCCAGGTAAGAAAGAACCCAGAACCCCGCAGGAATGTCCCAGGAGACATGTATACAAGGATCTTGGCAGGGACACTGTTTGTAACAGCCCGGAACGGGAGACGGCCCACACGTCCATCCCCAGGAGGAGGTGAACGGAGAACGACCCGGCCACGAGGACACACGGGAATTTCCTGAAAACCCAGGAGAAAGATGTATGTACATGTCCTGTTCTAAATATATCCTTGGGGATAGTGTGACTGTCTGCAAAACCCAACAAAAAGCCTTTGCATTCCTCCCATCCATTCACGATCTATTGCGTATTCGTGGATCACAAGCGAGATGCTCTGTATTCGGGTAACTTGCAGGCTGTGAGTAGAGCCCCCCGAGAGGAGGGGGCCTTGGGCACGCGGCTGGGGCCCTCAGAGAGCATAAACATCCCGCCGGGCCTGAGGTGGGATTAGAGGGAAGACCCAGCACACGTGCCCCTTCAAACAAGCCTGCCAAGTCGAGGACCTGCCTGCCTTTGGGGTCACCGACCAGGTGATGGCGGAGGTTGCCTGCCTGGCCCCACGTCCAACTGCTCACGAGAACCTGGAAGAGAGTCCTGGTGGCCGGGACATTGGAGGTGACCTTCCCAAAGCCAAACACCCACAAATGCACACTGTGCACATGGGAGTCACACTCCGCTGTGGGTCGAACGTCTGTGCCCCAAATCCCTATGTCAGATCCTAACTCTGGGGTGAAGCCCTGACATGTGGGGTTAGCGTTCTTCTAAAAGGGAGACCCGCAGCTCCCCCTACCACCCCCCGCCCTGGCCTCCCGCCTTGTGAGGACACAGCGAGACGCGGTCTGTGAACCAGACACGGGATGTGCCGGCACCTCGATCTGGGACCTGGAGCCTCCTGAGCCGTGTGAGACTACGTTTCTATTGCTCCTTCACACATTCTGGCCATCTTGCTGGAGTCTTAGGTTCAAACCTTCTGTGATCTTATACCTTCTGAATGCCTCGCGTGCCCTTCACTCAGTAGCCACCAGTTCTAGGCGGCCTCTGTGCCCCCCCCCCCCAAATCCTTTGTCCGAGAGCAAATTCCAGTCTTGGAACTGGAAAGAGAAGGCCCCCGTTAATTGTTGAGGGAGAACACGAGGTCGCTGTAGAGCTGCATACTGATTTAAGGAAATCAACTTATAAAATGACCTGTTAGAGAAGAAGCTGGAAGGAGACACACCAAAATGTTAACCCTGCGTTAGCTCGGGGCGGTGGTGCAGGTGACCTTTGTCCTCTTCATCCATCCTGATTTTTTCAGATTTCCACACTGAGCCTCCGTGTTGATCATCAGAAAACTGTTACCAATGTTTATGTTTGGACACAGATCAGCTGGGATGTGCTTCACGCAGGGGGACCCCCGCCCACCTGCCCCTGCCAGGGACCACCGTACCCCCACTCCCCGGGCAGGAGGCAGCACTGGCCAGCAGGCCTCCTGCATCCTGGGCCCGGGGAACGGGGCCTCTAGGCCCTCACCTCACAAATGCCTGCACAACCTAGCAGCTAAGAGAAAGAGGAAGACAGCCCAGGGCACCCATCCCCGTGGAGTCGCAGCCCCTGTCTGGTGGCCACTGTGCAGCAGGTGGGAGACCGTCTGGCCCACCCTCACTGGAAGGAGGAGGGAAGGGACTGACAGCATCAGAGGAGGGTGGCATCTCGGGCTGAGGTAGGACAGTCGTGTACCCCATTAGGAAAACCTTACCTTGAGGGATTCCAAAGACGAGTCGCTCACTGGAGCGTAATTGTAAACTGGAACAAGGGGTTTCGATTTTTAAACAGATTTGCGATTATTATTTAGAAAAGAGCTCAGCAACCGTGGACCCCACCCCGCCAGAGTAAGCTGGAAGGTCCGAACCCTCAAAGCACAACAGGGAAGCTACATTTAAGTTCAAGACCAGCAAGTTAATGGTGACCTGTTCTGGTCTCTCAACCCTGCCGTGACAGAGCCCCGTGTGATCTGCCCCCGTGACCTCCCAAAGCCCTGTTCCCCTGAAGAGCCTCGCTGGGGGCCACGCCAACGTGCCTGGCACTTCCTCTCTGGGAGACAACGTGCGGAGCAAGCCCAGCCCTGGGGGAGCCAGGGACCCGCGGCAGCTGGGATGTCCTGTGAATGGAAGCAAGCGCTCAATTTAAACATTACTCCCCATGACCACAGCTACTGCAAAGGGAGAAACCTGTAAGCGTTTCACTGATTTTACTTAAAGGCTTGTTTTAGGGCTGGCGGTCGGGTTTGAACCAGGCGTCCCCGGGGAATCATTTCAAAAGGGGATCGGACTTTAGAACGCTGTTTACTTGCTTCAGGTGCCTTGTGCCCCGCAGGACAGGCCCCTTACGGACACGGCCCAGCGTGCGGCACCGCGCAGACCCCCGGCTTGGCATGACTGCCCCCGGGGACTTGTCCGAACCCGCTCGTGTCCTGGGTCTGGCAGACTCCAGCTAGCTTGGGGAAGGTCAAGTGAGGGAGGTCAAGGGGGCCCCCTCCACGGACACAAAGGGCGGCCGAAAGCCCCACTGCTCTGAGTCCCGGCCACCCCGCCTTACACCTCACGCCTGGTTGCTCTAAAGGAACTCAAGTACTTCTTTACGTTAACCCCCTGGAAGAAAAATACAGCGGGAGAAACAAAATCACAAATGCCCTCTATAAAAAAAGGGAACCCACATGAGCACCTGCAAAGACTTACGGAGCCTTGCGTGTTTCCCTGAGAGATTAACAGCTGCGTGCGTGTCCTTGAACAGGGCGGCCGGGGGAGACCCCAGCAGGGGGAGACCCCAGCAGGAGGGGCGACCCCAGCGGCTTCGGAGACTCACCTGCTGGGGGCACTGCGGGCCTTTCAGAAGCAGAACGCTACCCAGATGTGTCTGAGCCTTTGATGTAAAGGGAACGCGTCCTCCAACCCAGAGGGAGCCGTGTGGCCCAGCATGGCAGCACTCCAAAGGACGGGCTTCTAACAGAGGCGGCACCCGAAATCACAGCTGAGCCCGGGGAGGGTGGGTGGGGGGGAGGGCGGAACGTGCGCAGAGCTCCTCCCGCGGCCTCCCCATCACCGTGGGCCCGCAGAGCCTCGGCAGCGGCCTCCACGCGGACAGCCCTCACCCGCCGAACCCTACCCATCCCGTGAGATGCAGCGTCCTGAGGAAAACCTTTCAGGTGAGGCCAAGAATACTAGTGGGAAGAAGCGGGTCATCTAGTTCACAAAGGACAAAAATCAATTCTGGATGAAAACCTTTATAAGATTTCAGTCGGACTTCAGGATTCTGCTGTTTTGCCATCATGTTCTATGTAGGATTACAGTGCATTTAAATATGGTACAAAAGAGATGCACAGCTTGGGAGTAGGGAACGAAGCAATTGGGGGGTGGGGGGAGAAAAGGACACCACAGGTTTTAATTTCTTAATGCAGTTGTGAAATGCGAACAGCAATGGGCTTTCCAGTCCCGTTGGGTCTGGGACGTGACCAGTAAGCACACTTACTCACAGTGCATGTGCGCCCGGGCACACACACACACTCCCACCTCACCCCCACCCCATATACACCAGCAGCACATACAACAGGTTCGCCTGAAAAAGAAACGTAAGAAGGAATGTCATTAAATTACAGCTCAGTAAAGAATGGAACAGTATGGAGAGGACGTATCAAAACAGTCCCTTTAGATTCTGAGCTTTAAAAAGATTTCATTTTTCCAAATTAAAGACTTTCCTGGTCCTTCCTCCAGGGAAGGATAAGAGGGGCTGGTCATGCCTCAAAATCCAATTTTTTGTGCTTCACAAAATCACAGAAGGAAAAGGTACAACATGGGCCAAGGGTTAGGACCTGGGTGGGGACTAAAATATCCATCAGTGAGCTCTGCTTGGCAATGAGCTATTGTTCTAAATTTTCAGTAAGAAATCTGTTGTTCACAAAAGGGGATTCTATACAAAGCACTCCTCCCAAACAGAATACCAGTGGCTTGAATGCACTTTCTTTTGACGTCTCTGACACCGCCGGACCCAAACCACAAGTTCTCGACCTGTCCACCTTGAGAATTAAGTTAAGTACACTTGTAAATAACGTATTTGGATTTTCAGCTGTGCTAGCCAGTGTCACAAAGACATTTTAAATGAGCGTTCCTGTCATTCCCTGCATGCCAAAGACGGGGCCTCAGGGCATTTAGGGCGGGGGACACACAGACCAACCCAGCAGGGGCCACATGCGGCCAAGGACAGCAGTGTGGGGCCAGGGACACTGTTCCCGCCGCTGACCACCCGCCTCCTTTTGCAGGGCTGTGACCCGAGCACACCTAGTCTTTCCTGTAAGAGCCCCCGTCTTCCCGTCTGCTCCCTGAACGGATCCATGAGTAGGCAAAGCCTGGGAACTCCGCCCTTGGCAGGCGCGGGGCAAATCAGTGCTCCAGGG
The DNA here is from genome assembly GCF_029215605.1 of Mirounga angustirostris. Taxonomy (NCBI): domain Eukaryota; kingdom Metazoa; phylum Chordata; class Mammalia; order Carnivora; family Phocidae; genus Mirounga; species Mirounga angustirostris. Next base: position 176,522,891 of record NW_026991713.1, read on the forward strand.
GAGCCGGTGTCCCACGCTGGCGGAGGGGGCTCTGCCCTGGGGGGACCGTGGACCGGCAGCGCTCTGGCTGTGCGTCTCCCCAGCCCCCTCCCTGACACCCATGCAGGCGGAGCGGGAAAGGCGGGGACGAAGGGGAGCCACGTGCCCTCCATGTGCCGTATACTTCCGTTGCTCTTATTTTACTTTTCCGACCAGCTTAGTATTCAGAATCAAGAACTGAAGAGCCACCGTCGGTTGCATTCCGTAAGACCCGTTTCTGTTTCAGGGTTTACGGGCACCGCCCGCCAGGCAGGGATCGTCCTGCGGTCCAGCACAGGAGACCCGGGCCCCCGGGGGCCCACCCAGGCCACGCCACCAGGAAGGTGCTAGAATCTGGGGCTCCACGCAGGTGTTTCCAACTCCAGCTTCAATCCGACTCCAACCGTGGCTTCCACGGCTTTAGAAAACTCGGTTTGGTCCCAATCCACACGTGTCTATGAGGGAAGTGTCTGGGTTCTGTTTCCTATCCCGTGATTCCTTCGGGAGCTTGGAACATGATGACGAAAGTTAACATTGGCGTATGGTCTGGAGTTGAGCAAATTAGTGCCACGTCGGGTTCGTTGCGGTGCCTTTCCGTCTGAGCTTGCAGGGCGGTGGCAAGAGCTCTGCTAACGAGCATCTCGGCAGCCTCTTCGGGTTCTCCCCTTTCCCGTCCCCGCACGCATCTCAGGCCTCCTGACGCCCCGGCTCAAAGCAGCACCCGGCCAGCCCTGCCGGGGCCCTGGGGCAGGCAGGGGCGACGGTCGCAAGCCGCTCAGGCCACCTGTTCTAACAGCCCATCCTACCGTGGAGGAAATGGCGGCTGACGGGGAAGGGCATCCCCAGGCTCCTGGGTCAGACGAAGGCACGACGTCTGCCGGGAGACACACAGCGCAGATCCGACTCCCAACGTCACCGCGCGTGCGGGGGCCAACCAGCAGACGCCCCGATGGGCAATGTTTAACACACGGGAAAGGCAGTTCTGTCTTCAGTAATCAGGAGGCCCGAGCGCAGGGCCCGCCACCCGCCGTGCGCCCCTTTGCACTGATTTTCCCGTGAATGCTCACCCCGGCCAAATGCGCCACTGAAGACCTGGAGTCCAATGCCTTGCTCCAGAGGGGACCGAGAGGGGGCCTTGCAGGCCCGACACAGGCAGGCTGTGTCCCGGGCGGGCCCCGCGAGTCCTCCCCGGCTCGGGGCTCAGCCGACGCGTGCATGTCACACCTGGGACGGAAGCTCATGGCTCATGAGGGTGCAGGCCGGCGTGCCAGCCGCTGGGCAAAGGAGAGCGTATCCCTTCATCTCCAACTAGCACAGCACCTCAGGTGGCCGCCGTAACCAGTGCTTCTAGAGATTTCCGCTCCAGTCAGGACTTACTCTGCGTGCCCTCTGCACCAAGGCCTCCACCTCGGGGTCGGGCATGTAGGGTGGGCCGTCCGTGCCACCAACGACTGCCCTCTTCCCCACCTCTAGGCCACGCGACCGTCACGACCAACACAACCCGGAGCGGACGCTTGGCCCTCGCCTGCTCAGAAGCCTGACAAAGGGAAAAGGGAGGGCGGATCCAGAATATGTATATATATGTATTTTTTTTACTTCTGTCTTTAACCGTCACCATTCCAAAGATTCTAGAATGATCTTTTACACCATTAATGCCACTTGAATTGCCTCAAAACTTGGACTGCTAGATGTCTTGGTTTGGAATGCAGTTTGAGGTATCTGCGGTTATGTAACTCTGTAAAAATGAAAAGGGGAGCTGGGCTAACACTAGGACCTGTGACCACAATCTCCCGTCACTTTTCTGAACAATTCTGTAAGATTAAAATAGAAAAGGCACATATCACCCTGTGAAGCAGGTGCTCAGAGCCAGCCTCCCGCCCATACCCCCCGGAGTTTCTATCTCTAGTATTTCTGATGCAGGTGGGAAGAGCCCCTGACAGACGGCGGGGCTCAAGGTCAGAGGGCAGTTTGGGTGCCCCCCACACTGTAATTCTGTGCTCCATGGGTACAGGGAATAGCTATAAAATTCCCTAAGAACAAGCACCCCTTCCCCCATCACCCCACTTATTCAACAGGAAAATTAAAAGACCAGGTAATTTAATTACACAACTGAGACCACTTTCCCTCGCTCTGGCCTTCTGAGGTGTTCTTTCAAGTTCACGTGCTGTCCGAAAGGAAGATTTTTAATACCAGAAAGAACTCCTCTCCTCCAATACCCACATGGAAAATAAGATAAAAGTCCAGCAAGCAAGAAATCCCAGAATAATCCAATTTGGAAAGAATTTAATTAACAAAATAAAATGGGGGAAAAGGGCCCATGGGGGGCTCTGGGGAGAGAGTTCTCCTCCCCACGGCTGATGCCCCCAAGCCTGGCAAGCCCAGAGAGGGCTCTTGGACCCGCCCGAGCAGAACCCGCCTTGACACCTAGACCACTCTGCACGATGCCACCTCCTCGTGTGCACTCCTCATTCTATACAGATTTTAAAAACCCAACAACTGCCATTGTCATAAAGTGGCTTCTAGTTCTCCTACTCTGGCTTGGCACGTTAATGCATGCAAAGCAAGGTTTCAAGGGCTTCACCAAACAGTTAATTTTGGCAAAAAGAGAAAACAAAAAGCTAAGATTCCTAAGCAGGATTAAAAGCCACTGAAGTGAAAACGATGTATTTCTCAACAGTATGGAATGAGACTACAGCTACAATCTTTTTTTTTTTTTTTTTTTTTTTTTAAAGTCTCTGCCATCCTCTCTCCAGCTCGGGTCAAAGTTCATAGCAGCATAACACAAAGTCCTCCATCAAGCCAGTGTTCCCTGCTTTGGGGGTCAGAGTTCACAGGTCAAGTTCAGTCAGTCCGAAGAATCATAGGAGGATGCTCACTGTCCTCCTCCAGCCGCAGAGCGCTGGCCTCCTCTTCCAGACATGTGCCGCCCACTGCTCCCAGCTCGTCTGTGTAGGCTGCAAAGAGACAGCACGGCCATGCTCAGGGGCTGGGAGGCAGGGAGGCTGAGAGGCAGGCTGGGAGGCTGGGAGGTGGGGAGGCAGGGAGGCTGAGAGGCAGGCTGGGAGGCTGGGAGGTGGGGAGGCAGGGAGGCTGAGAGGCAGGCTGGGAGGCGGGAAGGCAGGGAGGCCGGGAGGCGGGGAGACAGGGAGGCTGAGAGGGAGGCTGGGAGGTGGGGAGGCAGGGAGGCTGAGAGGCAGGCTGGGAGGCTGGGAGGTGGGGAGGCAGGGAGGCTGAGAGGCAGGCTGGGAGGCTGGGAGGTGGGGAGGCAGGGAGGCTGAGAGGCAGGCTGGGAGGCGGGAAGGCAGGGAGGCCGGGAGGCAGGGAGACAGGGAGGCTGAGAGGGAGGCTGGGAGGCTGGGAGCCTGGGAGGCGGGGAGGCAGGCTGGGAGGCAGGGAAGCAGGGAGGCTGGGAGGCAGGGAGGCAGGGAGGCTGGGAGGCGGGGAGGCTGGGAGCCTGGGAGGCGGGGAGGCAGGCTGGGAGGCAGGGAGGCAGGGAGGCTGGGAGGCAGGGAGGCAGGCTGGGAGGCTGGGAGGCAGGCTGGGAGGCAGGGAAGCAGGGAGGCCGGGAGGCGGGGAGGCAGGCTGGGAGGTGGGGAGGCTGGGAGGCTGGGAGGCAGGGAAGCAGGGAGGTGGGGAGGCGGGGAGGCAAGGCCTGGCAGCTACAGGCTGCAGTGCACACTAAGACTAAACTGTGATCCATCTCTGACTACAAGCTTTTTGCAGCCTTGGGCAGCTCAAGACAAAGTCCTTTATTTTCCAAAATTCATCAATGTCAAAAAGACACTGCACAGTAAATAGGGGCTTCCTGAAGGACAGGCCACAGATTTTCTTCAGTGAACAGGGAGGATGGGGATAGTTCTCAAACTGGTGATGCCAGATGCTTGACGCCAGACAGTGCTTCACCTGACGGAAAGGAACGCTTCATCTCTGAGTCACGGTCAGCACGCAGTCTCCTGTGTGAGCAAATCTACAGGATCGCCCACCTGAGGTCAAGCTGGTTGCGGGGGGAGGGGGGATGGCTGCGTGGCCTCATCTGTCTGCACGATGACTGCCCAGCACCCGCAGGAGGGGCCCCAAAGGCAGGCCTTTAATGCCGTCCTCCCAGGGCCCGAAAGCTGAGTGGGGGGGGGGGGTCCTACGTGTGCTTACTGAATGATGACACAGGACCAAGGACACCTGCTTGGCAATGTCAGAATTCAGGGTAATACTGTAGCCGAGAGGCTGCTAGCCAGGGACAATTCACGTGTGCCCAAAGCAGCCTGAGCCATCGTGACTATTCTTCCTTCAACAATGAAGAAAATGAATTCAGCCTGACATCCCCATCTGACAAGAGCTTGCCTCTGAGCCCACCTGTCCCCTGCCCGGGGGAAAGTGGCGGGTGGGCCGCGCCGCTCGGGGGAAAAGCGCCAAGCTCGGACCGCAGCGGGAGGGCCTGGCACCATGTGCCTTCCAGGCTCGCGTCACAGCCTTACCAAGTCTGGTCGGAGACGAAGGCACGTGAGTACCTGTGGCGACAGCCGTGCTGTAGGCCTGGGTCACTAACGGGCAGTCGTGAGAGGCTGAGTCTAAGATTTCATTGGTCGTCTCCATGCTGCCATCCAACCTGGAGGAAGCGGAGAGACAGAGACACTGAGGCCGGTCGGGGGTCCTGGCAGACGTGATGCAGCAAAGGCACGAGGCCGCTCAACGTGGACCCGAGCGTGCTCATCCCGCGTGCCTGTTCCCGCGGAGCTTCACCTGATTTGTACTTGGGAAGAAGTTACACCCACGGAGATGATCTTCCGTGTTCAGACTGAGGATCATAAACAGAATTCACTATAAAGAAAATACCCCACTTTCACCCCCATTATAATTATAGCATTATAGTATCATTTTTAGAGAATTTCTGGATAGTCCTAAAAAAGCAGAAGCAAAATCAAACTGCACTACTTCCCAATGAACAAATACCACCGCCTTCCCGTCAGAGAGAACAGCTACATGTCACCACCACACGGCAGGTGCTCCGGGGACGCGGGCCACTCTGGGGATGACGCCAGAGCATCGTCCCTTCCTTGCAACATGCTACGTTCCTGCCTCAGCCCGCCTCGTCCCGCACCAGCCACCTGTCCAGCCTCCACCCGGGCAGTGAACGGGACGCCGGCAGGGGGCGCAGGAGAGCGGGAGTGTGGGGGAAGCAAAGCCTCCCAGCACAGGCCAGCTCCACCGGGATGCGCCCCTTGCGCCCCCGGCTCCCGAGGGCACGGCTGAGGGGAGGCCCACTTACTTGTGCTGTTTCATCAGGGTGCACTCGCCTCCCTCCTGGGGGTCCAGGTTGTACATGTACAAGTACCCATCGGAAGCTCCCACCAGGAGCCGGGGAATCTTCTGAATTCTAGCGGGAATAAAAAGGAGCCCCGTCCTAGGACCGCAACTTGCAGACGATGTTCCGATTACACCGGCAGCCTTGCCTTGGGCACCCCCACCCCATGTGAACACGAGCTGGTTCCGGGCGCTCGACATACTACCTACGGGTCAGGAGAAGGACCGCGCCCGCTGTGCTGCCTGAGCTGCGGCATCGAGGCTGAGGGGGTACCTGCTGTGAGCAAACACCGAGGCCCACAGGAGAACCGGTGTGAGTAAAAGCAGTTTCAGGGCTTCTCTAGTTACTAAGGGTGGGTATTCTCATAAGCTTTTTCCCCTGAGTTATTAGCTGCACAAAAAGGACGTAAAATAACATTTGTAAGATTCATGGAATCGGGGCTCCTGGGTGGCTCAGTCGTTAACCGTCATGGTCCCAGGGTCCTGGGATCGAGCCCCGCATCGGGCTCCCTGCTCCGCGGGAAGCCTGCTTCCTCTCCCTCACCCCCTGCTTGTGTTCCTGCTCTATCTCTCTCTGTCACATAAATAAAATCTTAAAAAAAAAAAAAAAAGATCCATGGAATCACAGGATTTTCAAGACCGTATTTTCCTGCCCGGCGGGAATCCAACAGGGCTCACGAAGCGCCACGCGCGTTCTCAGGCTACTCCGGAGCCGCACGGACAGCCTCCGACTGTGTTAACCAGCCGGTTCCGTAGGCCCCGAAGGGTTAACTACTGGCAACCTCCTACAGTTTTGACTTAATGGTGTTTTTTCACTACCGTTACAAACATCCCAACCAACGGAGGAAGACTTTCTGGATCAGAACACGGCAGACGAGTCATTCGAGGCTAGTAATGGTGGAGAGGGTTCCCTCCACATCCACTTTGACCAAGTCAAAGGCCCAGGTTTGTGGGTTGTTTCTGGACCAGGAGAAACCTAGCCGGGCCCTAGTGCCACCGTCTCCGGGGTTTGCGACCAGGTTCCCGACTGGATGGACACCAGCAAACGGGAGAGGCAACCCCGTCCATACTCACGTGGCCAGCGAGCAGATGTTCTTGTGGCCGCAGAAAGGCAGGCGGACTGTGGCAAAGGCTCTGCCCTGGTTGAACATTTCTGTTACTTGGGAGGGCAAGTAGCTGGTGGAAGCCATGAGTACCTTCCCGAAGTACCCGGTCCAGGTGGTGGGCTCCTCCTGAGGTCTAGGAGGAGGAACCATCATCAGATGGTGGGCTCTTCACCAGAATGACCAGGTCCCACTTCAGGAGCAAGTATCAGCCCTGAAACTCGAAGAGGACTTGCCCGTACCTCAGGAAAAAGAGGTGCAGAGAACGACAACGTCTCGGGAGCCTGGGAGCACTATGGGTGTGTCTTCCGGGAAGGGTCAGAGGAGGCCCGTCAGGTTGCAGAGCCCAGAATAGCCGTGCTCTCCTGAGCGGCCACATTAGACTGTGGTAGATGATTAGGCCCCCCGCCCCCCGACTTTGCAGCAAATGTGAGGACGTACAGAGCTAAATTCGTGACCGCCCCCCGCCCCAGATCTCTTTAATACGAAGTCTCCAAAAACCTTATAAGCAAAATCTCAAATTATTTTCCCAGAGCCCATTTTTGCTGTTGTTCATCTTGCATATATTTTAAGTCATCTTAAATGTTCCTCTGAATAAGACAACGTACAAACAGTATTCATCCTAGTGGGTCCTGTTAAAATTTAAGGAAAGAACCAGCCCTCCACCATGCACATCCCTCAGAGTAACACGTAATTTCAATCAACTGCTCTAAGAACGGAACCCGCCTGTGGGCAGCTTGGAGCCAGACCCCACCCCGAGGGGGCGTCTACCCTTAAGTGCTTCTGTGGGTCAAGGTGCTGCTAAGAGGTGGACGGGTGCACGGACCCCAGGACGTCCATCTTCACCCTCCCGGCTTCCTCTTTCCGGGAAGGCCATTTCCCTGCCGAGCCCGGGTCTGGTGTCACCTTACTCTAGAGCCAGCTCCAGGGTCTTTATTGGCAAAAATTACTGAAGGCAGGACAGGGTCTGTGTGGTGTTCCCATCCAGTCAGTGGAGAAGGGCCTTGTGTTTTTTAAAACAATTGTGTCTTTGCAACTCACTTTTCTTTCACAGTCTCGAGTTTGAAGATGTGCACAGTCTCAGTGTTGCTGGATGCGGAGAGGAACATGCTGTCCATGCTGAAGGCCAAGGAGCAGATGCTCACACACCTGCGGGCGAGCGGAAGGGGGCTGGAGTTACGCGGTCGCCCACAAACCCTGGTGCCAGTGATTAGCAACCTTTCTCCAGGGACTTTAAAATGTCAGAGAAGAAAAGTTCCCAGAACAGGCAGACTTGGGTCTACTGGTATCTTTCTTATTCCTCTCCAGACATCTTTTCTTTTCTTTCTCTCTTTTAAGATTTTATTTATTTGAGAGTGAGAGCACGAGAAGGGGGGAGGGGCAGAGGGAGAGGGAGAAGCAGGCTCCCCGCTGAGCAGGGAGCCCAACACAGGGCGCAATCCCAGGACCCCGAGATCACAACCCGAGCTGAAGGCAGACGCTCAACTAACTGAGCCACCCAGGCGCCCCTCCAGACAGCTTTCCAAAAATTTTTCTAAAGAAAGGGAAATGTTTTAAAGGTAATACCAAGTTAAGAGCAATTCTTTAATATTTTCTTAGCCAATTTTCTTTGAAATTCCAAATAACAAAGGGAATCAGAGCTTCATTACACCGTTTTCAGCTGAATTAGGCTGCATTTACAGCACCAAGGTTAGTAAAAGAAAACCCAGTAAGTAAGTTATAGCAATTCTTAACGTGCAAGGAAACTGACCACCTTGGTAATGTTGAAGAATAAAGCAAAATTTTCAACATGCTAAGACTCTATAGTTGATCTTAAAAGTCACTGTAAAAATCCCAAAGCCTCCAATAAATGTGCATTTCCTCACAGCCCTACAAGGACAAGGCGCGTTTCGCCCGGAGGGCTTGTACAAAGCTCTGGTGATAAACGAGGGAGGCTTCTTGCTTTGCCGGCGCTCCCAGGGACGCATGGGTGCAGACGGGAAAGGTGCGGCAAGCGAAGCCCGCGGGAAGTGAAGGGGCCGAGCTGGGGGAGCACGGGGCAAGGCGGGTTTCCGCGAGCGGGTCGGGGGGCCTTCCCGAGGCACAGACACTCGACACAGACGTCAAGGGCTCAGGAGTCGGCCGGGCACGGGCCGGACACCAGCAAAGGAGAGCCCGTGGACACAGGGCGCTGCTCGGCGGAACCACCGTTTGGTGTGGCAGGAGTTGGGAGACCAGGTTGCGACCAGGTTCCCGACTGGACGGACACCAGCAGGCACACACTCTCTCTTTCGCTCTCTAAAATAAATCTTTAAAATAAAATGTTTTGGACACAGGGTGCTGCTCGGCGGAACGACCGTTTGGTGTGGTAGGAGTTGGGAGCGACAGGGAAGACAGAGCTGAAAAGGCAGAGTGCGGGAGGCCGGGCTCAGAGACCAGGGCTGCGGGGTCTGGAGTTAGCCCTACCGGCGTGAGGCGGGCCCTGAAGGCTCCACACGGGGTGTGCTGACTGCGCGGACACCCTCAAAGAGCAACTGGGGCCACGGTCTGAAGAACGGACCAGAGGGGCCAACAGCAGAGACCAAGGCACACGAGAGGTCAGACGGTGGCGATCCAACCCCGGGCGGGCAGGGGCGCCGGGGAGATGGGGGTCGGTGGGACTGGCCCGGGGCACCGACACCCCTACCTAACTGGAAGGGAGAAGGGGGCCAGTGTCGAGCCCCTCTGACTCGGACCCGGTCGATGACCGTGGCAGCGTCTACCACGTGGTAAGGCACGTGAGCGAGGATGGGCACATTCTGGCTGGTCGCTCAGAAGGCAGCCTGGGCTACACACACAGGCGAGGAGTAGCAGCACCCAGACAACACGGGGCAGGGGCCTGTGGGACCGCACAGGGTGGGATGAACGAGGCTCCAGGGCAGAAGTGAGATAACGAGAGGAGGAAGCGGAGCAGGAACAACAAAAGATGACAAATCTAGAATGGTGTGGTGTAAGGAAAACCAAGGGAAAAAGGGAAAGAAACACAGGAGGCAGTGATGCGGAGGGGCTGGGGCACGGGAGCTAGGACCCTAAAGCACGCGTGTGCCGTCTGTGGGAAGGACCCCGCGGACGAGAGGGAGCGGTGACACAGTGCGAGGTCCCCAGAGGAGGGGGCAGTTCTGGAACACCTCCTGGCCCAGCTCCCGCCCTGAGGTGGGTACTCTCAGTTGCCCCCCCTGGAATGGGGACCAGACCCCCGGAGCCAGTCCTGCGGCAGAGGATCCAGGCCTAAGCAGGATGGACGTTCCTTTGTCCGGAGCTGGCATCAAGGAAGGGAGGTGTGTAGACGGACAGGGAAGTAAGTGATGACAGGGCGGAGGGGAGCTGGGGGCAGGTTTTCAGGGCAGAGAGGCAGGACAGGAGCATGCTGGCCAGGTCAGGAAGTCACTGGCCTGCCACCTCGGACCAGGTGGAGGAAGCCACGCGGCCCCACAGGCCACTTCTTCCTGATTCCCGGGCTGCCCGGCCATCGCCCTCCGTTCAGGTGGGATCACAGACAAAGGAAAACCAGTTCGCTTTATAAAAACGTTCCTTTACCCCTCAGGAGGACTCCAAAGCCTCCCCTCACCACCCAGGGGGGTTGAAAACACTTATGCATTTAAATGGGGTTCCCAGGGCTGCTCTAAGTCTCCACTTGTTGATCCAGAGAAAACAGAACTGAAGTCCAAATGTTAGCTCCAGATCAATTCCGAAAACTTACATATCTTACCTCTTAACTCCTCTCCGGAACTCAAAGAGTTTTTGTCCCTCTGGAATGGAGAATACCCTAATCACGGTCCCCTGTGACAGGTGGAAAAAGAAAGAAAAAAGACTGTAGCCGAGGAAACCCAGCCTGTGTCTCCTCCTCAGACTCTGAAGGAAACACGAGGGGGAAACACACGTTCCCGGCTTCCACCCCCGACTGTGTATTTCCTCTTTTCTGTAGATACAGCCGCCACCAGGACTCACTGTTTCTCCCAAACACCAACAGTCTTGATGTCACACGTACAACAGCTCTAGTTATTTCTAAGTCACCTCACACACACCATCTGCTCGTCGGGAGGCACCACCTAACTCAGCTGAGGTCTGAGAGGTCTGTGGCCCCCCCCACATCCTTCCTTGTACTTCAGGCTGAGTTACTGATCGGCGGGGCTTCCGGGACCGGGCAGAGGAGTCTATGAGTGAGCAGACGAGCTGCTGCCCTTCCCGGCACGGAGATGAGGCACTCTGGAGATGCCAGAGTCCCTGCCGCACCCCCCAGTCCTGCCTCCCCCAAAGTAACAGGGCCTTTGTGGCTGGAGAGACAGGACTTGGACATCTGGGAGAGTAAGAGAAAACAGCCAAGAAAGTGAACACAAATGGGACTTTCAACATCGAAATGTTAAAAGAATACTAGCAAGCTACGGTAATAAAATAGCACAACAAGAAAGAGACTCCTAGAACAAAATGGAAAACCTGAAAACAGGCAGTATTTCAAATTCGCGGGGCAGGAACACGTAACCTGACATATTTTGGAAGGTTCAAACTGTTTAGTGTAAAAAACTGTTAATAATATCAGACATAAACTATAAATAACCTAATTATAGAACACCAGAAACTTTCTTTAAAATGTTATTTAAAAGGGGCGCTAGGGTGGCTAAGTTCTTAAGTGTTCAACTCTTGATTTCGGCTCAGGTCATGATCTCAGGGTTGTGGGACGGAGCCCCGAGTCAGGCTCCATGCTCAGCAGGAGGACCACCCCCCCACCCCGCCCCTCACCTGTGTGCAGGCACACACTCTCTCTTTCGCTCTCTAAAATAAATCTTTAAAATAAAATGTTTTTTAAAGACAATGATTCTCTCTGGATAAACGGATACCAAATGAGTTTGTAATTCTTGAAAACCAGAAGGATAAAACAGCACAGTCACATACCAAAATAACCACAGTGAAGATTTGATCCTTTGTAGTCTCAACTTTCTGATTTAGAGATTTTTTTTTTTACTGGCTTATCTAGTGCATAACACTAATTAGCAAGGGCTGCTGGTCCCAGCCTGGTTGCACTCCCCGAAAGCAGCACTAAGCACATAGCTAGGCCCGGCCCCAGCACCCAGCAGGATGGGGGAGGCCGCGGGGGGTTAAAAGCAAATCAAGAGATTGTTCTTCCTAGCCCAGAAAAAAAAAATCCTTCTATTCTTAAGGGCCTTGAGATTCCACAAAGTGCTTTAGAGAGCTTCCAGGACCTAATGCAAACTACAGAGCTGAGACTATTAACCAAGGCGTATCAAGATCTCACGGCCACTCTGGCAGAAACGGACAAGGTGGAAGCGTCATCAGCCAGCGGCATTTAGAAGCAAAGTCAGGCTCGGAGTCCAAGCCTCGGTCGCTGCCCAACTTGGTGACTGAGCAAATCATTTAATGTCTCTAAGGCCCTGATATGAAATGAGAAAGTGTTGACCTTGCTGAGGGGAAGGAATAGGGTCATGAATACAAAGGATCTGTATTCCCGAGGACTAAGTGATGACAGACGGCAGCACCGTTCTTACAGAAACTCGGACGACAGGCAAGCACAGAGACCCGTGCCGGAAAGCTGGAGTGAGCGGACTTTTCTCAGATCTTGTTTGGTTGGCTGGGCCAAGGGGAGAGGCAACCAGAGGGAGGCTACTGTAGGTGTTTTTTTAGTGAGAAAGCATCAAAGCAAAATTAGGCAACTGAAAAGCCGGTACTGGTGTCTGGCGGGGAGGAACAAGCCAGAACAAATGAGATCGTCAAGAGCAAGGCCAGAGAGTGGGGATTATCGAGATGAGAAGAGCAGCAAAGGAACAAGATGTAGCAGCCACGCCAGGAAGAGAGCGAGGACCCTTTGCTGTCATGGAAGCTGGAGGGAAGGCCAAAGTCACTCTGCCCTACGTGGAGAGAACTTTAAAAAGACCACATCCTTTTAACTCAGAAAGTCTGCCCACTGGACTCTCTCTTTCTTTTGTGGGGGGGAGGAGTAGTGGGAGCGAGAATCTTAAGCAGGCTCCTTGCCCAGTATGGAGCCCGACATGGAGCTTGATCTCACGACCGAGATTGTGACTTGAGCCGAAATCAGAGTCAGATGTTTAACCAACTGAGCCGAGGCACCCACTCACTGGAATCTCTTAAGTGAGTAAGGATGCAGAAAAAAGAGATTTTTATGTAAGAATTATCTATATTCCAAATGTTATTATATTACTGCAATCTAATTAGGAACAATATAAACGTCCCCAAAGGGCAACGGTCAAGTAAACCACGACTGAACACTGTACGGCCATTAGAAGTGTTTTTGAACTTCGAGAAATCTAGTATCATGCAGAGTGAAAGGGCATGGTAAATTACACGTATGGGATGACCACAATTTTGTTAAGTAACAGAAAAAGAAGGAAGGGAAACACACGGAAATGTGTTCACACCTGCCCTGGCCGGAAGTACGTCCGCGGCACGGCACCCACTAGCGCGTCCCCGAGAAGCACACCGGCCGGGGCTGCCGCTCACGCACGCACACCTCCTCTGCACGCCTCCGCGCGCCCGCCCCGAACACGGGCGCTCCGGCGGCAGAGCGCGCTCCAGGCGGGGAGCTGCGTGTGCTTCTCTGGGGGCCGGTCGGCACAAACCCGTTCGGTGCCTCGGCTGTGTGAGCGGAAGCGCGCCGAAGCCCCGAGCCAGTGTCCCACCGGGCCACAGCAGACGCACCTTCTCCGAGGCAGTGGCGAGCTTGGTTCCGCTGGAGTCAAACGCCAGCGCTGCCAAAGGACTGTCGTGAGCCGGGATCATATTCGCAGCTCTCTGGAAGGCAAAACCAATGTGACGCGGCCGCCACGCGGCGAGACCGCACCCCACGCCGCCCCTGGTCATCAGGCTGAAGTGCCAAGTGGCTGTGACTAAAACCCCAACCCGGTCAATACGAGAACCACATGCGCCGGAATTACTGGGGGAGGGGCCCGAGGAAAGGCTGCTCGGAACCTTCCAGAAAGCCAAGCCCTGGATCCATGAAGTCTTTGGCGCTCTCTCCATTCCTCCAAGCAGCCACACTGCCGGGAGGTCCGCGCCGTGGCAGCACGGGCAGAAATCTGCAGGCAGGGGTCGCCCAGGCCTGCTCTGTCATTAAGAAGGCGGCAGTGAAACCTGCCCTGCCGAGCCAAGGAAAGGCGGACGCCAACGGCGCCACGTGCTTGTTGCAGAGAGCGGGGACGCTGGCGAGAGGGACCCCGGCACAGAAGGAGCCTCGGAGCCTCACCAAGTTCATAGTGTCGAAGACCTGCACCTCCCCGATGGTGGCACTGCCTGGGTACGCCAAGTAACCATTGTCGTTGTGTATGGACAGTGCACAGAGGCCTGTGGTAACACAAGGAGGCAAACACGGAGAGTTGGGTCCAGAGGGGTTCCCGTTTAGTTGCTACACGCAAGTGAGCATCTGCCCAACAGAGACTGGAGTAAGTAAGGGGGCTCAGACACGGCCCTGGGAGCTGCTGTGCTGGTCTGTTTCAAGTGCCACACCCCCAAACCACCTCCTCAGGGAACAGGAGGGTTATAAAAACAGGCTGAAGGCCATGGTGGGAACTGATCAGCAGCCTCAGAATTGGAAGCTGACGAAACCAATGATTATGTGATCACTAGACCAGCAGCAGAAGGAAGGTAGCTTACTTGGTTTAAGATCAATACTTTCAAAAGCTATCCCGGTGGAACCTACAAGGAGAAAATAGCTAATCTTTAAAAGGTAGAATCAGAAAAGTGGATGTTTTTCCCACAGTGAGCTTACCTGCAGGGTTGGGAGGGGTCTCCCTAATCGTGTGCAGGACTTTCATGTCCCGAATGTTGTGTATATAGAGAGACTCCTCCAGGCATACTATTAGCCGCTAGGGAAGAGAGAAGAAACAGAAAACCAAACATCAAGAGCCAATACGATCCTTGCTCCCATCTTTACTTGATCGGCTCCTGGCCGAAGACGCCCCCGGTTCCTTCCAGCACGCCAGGCAGACTGGACACGTGCGGCCCAGTGGACACTGGCCGTGACCAGGCCGCTTTCCTGCGGCGCCATGTGCCTCATCTACCCACCCAGTAGTGTCCACACCAGCTGTGTCTGCTCCCACAACCACTTCTGCCAACTGTATCAGGCCCTCCAACCACGCGATTGAGTGCACGATTGCGGAAACTGGTAAACTATAGCTAAGAAAGGTACGGTTTGTGTTTTCAGTTTGTCTTTGTTCACCCTCCCCTCATGAAAATCAGAGCAAGTGCCTTGGACGCGTCTGGTAAAGGTCAGTTGCTTCCAAAAACCCATGTTGAATGAAGCATCGCAAGATAAAAATAAAAGCCTAGGGGTTTCTAAAGTCTCAAAACTCACGCTGTGCTCGCGTTATTTGCAGGTGTCTAAGTTCACACTCCACTTTAAAGAGGAATGTACTTGTAGCTGATGCACCAAGGGGATGGTTCATGCAGGAAAGACAACTTGGCATGCGTGCAGAACCACGTTAGTTGGTGCGTGAATGTACACGTGTATATTTTACATTTAAAGAATGTTCGACATGTTATGCCTTATAACTTCCCATTGTAAACATGTCCTTCAGTTCACAGAGCAATCCCAGCAGGCCTCCACCACAACCATCTACCCAGCCAGCACACCGCGGACCACCGCCCACCCCACCCCCGCCCCATCGTGGTGACGTGCATCTCACATCCACCAACTTCGTTAGCTTTCCCCGTATGGAACATGCGCTTGCCACAGAAAAGCTGAAGGATCTTCGGGGCGCTGTTACATTTTGTGGGGAAGCGAAAGCCATGAGGTGCTCTCATGAAATAAACTCAAGGGCTAGCCACCAAGTCCATACTCTGCGCCAGACATTCTTGTGAGTTTGGGGAACATAAAAAAGAAGGAGTAAGTCTTTCATCTTAAAAGTAAAGTTTAGGGGCGCCTGGGTGGCTCAGTCGTTAGGCGTCTGCCTTCGACTCAGGTCATGATCCCAGGGTCCTGGGATCGAGCCTCACATCGGGCTCCCTGCTCCGCGGGAAGCCTGCTTCTCCCTCTCCCGCTCCCCCTGCTTGTGTTCCCTCTCTCGCTGTCTCTCTCTGTCAAATAAATAAATAAAATCTTAAAAAAAAAAGATCATCTTATGAAAAAAAAAAAGTAAAGTTTAAAAGAGAAATAAGAAGAAAACAGGAAAATGATGCCAGCAGACTTTTTCAAAGTAACACCTATAAAAGCGAGAGAAGGTGAACAAGCCATGACACAGCTCTATGGATGAGCATATGGTATACAGAAAAATGCTACGGTTCGTGTCTCGATGGATGAGGAAAACAGCCTGGCGGAGAGTGAGGGACGGCGTGCTTTGAGCAAACTGTTGAGAAAACAGAGTTGAGTCGGGGAGGTGGTGTGAGGTGAGCGGTGCCGGGGCCAAGGGCTGGGGGACCAGGACTGTCAGCTTTCCTAGACCACTGCAGGAAACTGCGATGGCAGTGACAGCCAAGGGCCACACCGAGCAGTGAGACACGGACAGAGCACCTGGCAGTCTGGGTCGAGTGTCACTCACCTGCCTGTTCAGCTTCACAGCCAGGATGGTATTCGAGTAGCTGTAGTTACAGATCTCGGTTCCTTTCTTAAAGTGGCAAACTTTGAGCTTCCTAGGAGCTTTGAGGCTAACGATGGCCACTAAGCTGCTTGAAAACAATCTTTCTACAATGCACACATCTTCAGTATCAGCTGAAAGCAAGAAAAAACATATGTATGTATTCACGTCAACAGGTGCAATCCGGTCACACACACAAATGCATTTCAAGTAAACACACACGTCCAGCAGAGCACCACGGGCTTACACAGTGATTGCCTGCTGATGGGACCGGGCTGTGGGGATGGTCCCAGAACACGGCAGTGTGGAAGTCAGCTTGTGGGCAGACAGACTGGGGCTACACTCACCGCTTACGAGCCGCGGACAGACTGCTCACCGGGTCTCCCTGCTCCCCCTCCTCATTCCTCTCTCACATCATCCTGCTCACTGGGAGGCTCCTTATACACACCCTGGAATGTGAGCTCCATGAGGAATGAGGCCTCATTTCCCTGCCGGCACCTGAGGTCCTGGCCCTTTCCTGCCAAATCACAGGCCTCAGGTAATCTCTACATGACTTGATCTTTCCACGTCTTGTCTTCCTCATACGTAAAATGGGGATCACAGTTCCTCTCTCCTCTCCGTTATTGTTAAGAGGGGTTGCAGATACTGGCCCATATAGCCAGCACTCTACACCCGTTACCTCCCTGCTCCCCACTTCAAGTGGGGACACCCCTATTCATAGGATGGCGAGTTAAAAACGAGAGCACACAGCATCCTGCACAGAAATAACAGATAGAACAGACCCTCCATAGATGTTACCTCACACCCACCCCACCTCCAGTAAATGCCACACGTCCCCAATCTTTATTTCTGCCCTTGTTTTAGTAGTAAATACCTGGTAAGTTCAGATCTAGAAGCAAAGAGAAGACTGGACTGTAGAAACATCACAGAGGCAACAATCCACGTTACTTCCGCACGCGGCCTGTCTCTGCCATCGGAAGTACAGCTGTGCCAGGTGTTTTCACGCACACACCCGTTCCTCAACCCAACAGTGACCTGAGGCCGCACCCAATCTCCCGGGACCGGAGCGGGGCACACAGAACACAGACGACCAGACAGGTCCAGCCCAGGGGACCTGGAAGTTCTGACTATCTGAAGCCCCAGCAACGTGTCCACTGTAAATCAGATGCCCTAACGTGAAAACTCACACAAAAGATACAAAGTTACTCGAAAGGATTCCTTTCCGTTAGCTCTGCTGCTGGATTTAAATGGTGTAACAAAGACACGCTTAAGTTAGGTTAGAAACCCAACTACTAGAGAAAATGAAAGAACAAGCTCCAAGGGACCTTTTATTAAGACAAAACTATTTCTAGGGGCGCCTGTGTGGCTCAGCCGGTTGAGCGCCCGACTCTTGGTTTCGGCTCACGTCATGATCTCAGGGTCCTGGGATCAAGGCCCACACTGGGCTCCGCGCTCAGTGAGGAGTCAGCTTGAGATTCTCCCTCTCCCTCTGCTTGCTCTCTCTCTAAAATAAATAAATCTTTTAAAAGAGAGAAACTCTTTCTAGGAAAATGCCTGGTATCAGTCGTTCCCATGTAGATGTGATGGCCTGCTGTGCTCAGCACGATGAGGTGCTTGCATGCTGGGTGGTAGCCAGAGTCATGTATGTACAAAGTGACCTAATACGTGCCTGTGGGGAAAAACTACAGGATTTTGCTGTTACTTAGAATGGAATAGGCAGTGAAATCAAGGGTCTGATTCACAGTCACTTTTATTTATTTATTTACTTATTTATTTTTATTTTTTTTTAAGATTTTATTTATTTATTTGACAGAGAAAGACAAAGAGAAGGAACACAAGCAGGGGGAATAGGAGAGGGAGAAGCAGGCTTCCCTCTGAGCAGGGAGCCCGATGCGGGGCTCGATCCCAGGACCCTGGGACCATGACCTGAGCCGAAGGCAGCCGCTTAACGACTGAGCCACCCAGGCGCCCCTCACAGTCACTTTTACACAAAACACAAGTTCCCCTTCCCTCAGCAGCAGGCTAACCTTGATGCAAACAGAGCAGGTGCCTGCAGCTCCCAGCCTGGCAGCATCTCAGAAGGCGGCCAGTCCCTTCTAGGACCTGACTCTCGGCTGCGGGGCGGAATCACGGGAGGTCCTGCTGCCACACTCAGGCAGGACATGTGCTCTTTCTTTATTGGGCAGGTCTCTAGCCTTTGCAATGCCGTCTGGCACATGGCAGAGCTCAATCGCCAGGGTGACCAAACTCAGATGAGCCCGATCCGAAGCCAGAAAGTTGATCGTGTGCAGTGAGAATGTCCTTCAGGGCCCAATACTTGCTTTCTCTGACTAGTGCCCCCGGAAACTGGCAGGGACACCACATTACGACCAGAAGCTGCTGGGAGGGCTCCTGGTCGCCACACTTGGCTGGGCGAGGTGGCTGGCCGTTTAGGCCCAGGAGCCGAGGGCACTTCCTCCATCCCTGTCCCAGGTCTCCCTCTTCAGGATTTAATGACTGTTGGGATGCTCTTAATCAATCACTTTCTCTGCTTCTCATTCTGGCAGTTATCACATTACCACTGGGCAATCAGTGGTGTCCCTGGCCAGGGCAGGCTGAACCCCAGGTCTGGCACCGCCTGGCCCCAGAGTAGCTGGTTATCAGTTTGTTGGATGATTGAAAATAGACCTAGGATTAGATTCTGGGTTACTTCCCAAACCTTTCAAAATACGATTGAACAAAACACAATAATCTCTTGACTAAGGTCCCATCTAAAGAGTGGGCTAATGCTACCCACGATATTTGTGCCAATGGTGAAGGAGTACCACGCTCTCGGGTGGCAAAGTCCAAGTGTGCTCGTTCTAGCATGAGCACTGGGCAAGCGCCGCAGTGCCACGGTCCTCAGCACGTCGGGGGTGTGACGGGGACCAAGAGAGGCAGGCCCCTCGTGGGAATCAGACTGCAGTCCTGACTCTCCTGTTCACTAGCTTCAAGACCCGGTACCCATTTCCTCAGTGGTGAAACAAGAGCTGGAGCCTCAGCGTTATTCACGGTGGGACTGGGAGACAGTGAAGAGAAGCTGGCCTATGGGACACTGATTTCTTATAAAGTATTTAAATTCACTGCCCTCTAAGTTAAATCAGTGGTGAAAACAACTTATTCCCAAATACAGTCGATCCTCATTATTCAGATTCTCTATCTGCAAATTTGCCTGGTTGCTAAAGTGTATTTGTAACGCCCAAATTAGTACTTGTGGTGCTTCTACAGTCTTCCGTGCACACTCACAAAGCGGCAAAAAAATGTTGAGGTGCCGGACGTATACGTTCCCAGCTGAAGCCGGACAGGGTGGTACACTCTGCTTTCTTGTTCAGCTCATCCTGTGAACAACTGTCCTTGCGTGGTCTATTCTGGGCTTTCGGTCAGTGACTTCGCAGTTAACACGGCCCCAGCCACAGCGCCGTCTGCTGCTCCCAAGGGCAAGAAGCTGCGATGTGCCTCCCGGAGAGTCACGTGCATCAGATAAGCTTTGTTTAGCATGAGTTACAGCGTTGCTGCCATGAGTTCGTTGTCAATAAATCAACAATATGTATTCACATAAGATGCCTTTAAATAGAAACACATAAAACGAGCTCATGTATTCATCACTTGATGAAAACACCGTTGACCAGAGGCTCACAGGAACCCTGGGAGCAACTCTTCAGTATTCGCTAGTTGAGAGTTCACGGCGACTGGACAGAACGGGACTGCCAGGAACAATGAGAACTGTCTTTTTCTTCAAAGAATGGATTCGTACTCCTCTGTCGGACACAACCTCACTTACTTCCTTCAGCCACCGAACACAGACAATTAGGTGCTGCCCACGAGCTCCAGGCACAAGGAGGGAGCGGTGAATAAGAGCATGGCGCTGAGGCCAGGGACAGAAGAGAACCAGGCCCAGGGCCCTGGGTGGCACCGAAACAGCTCAAGGTCCGGCAGAGGAGGAGGAAAGCCGGCAACGGAGACTGAGCGAGAGAGGACGGCCAGGCCCCTGTGACCCCGAAGCCGACGGAAGATGGTGTGGTAAAGAACAGCAACTTGTGCCCAGAGCGGCTGCGTCGTGGCGCGGGCACCGAAGCTACAGACGCGGATGTTAGCGGGTGACCCTGACAAATCTTGATGGAGAGGTGGAGGCAGAAGGAACTGTGAAAGACGGGGAGGAAGTGGAGAACAACCCTGGCAGCCGGCAGAAGCCGCGTTACGAAGAAGAGGTGAAGAAGCATGGGGAGGGCCGGCAGCCCTTGCACTGCTCACACGTACCGTGTGTCCGGTTAAGGCGGGTGTCTGTTTTCACACACACGAGCTAGCACACGTTAATGGAGCGACTGAAGACAGGACAGGTTATGAAAGAATGAACTATGCAGAAACTGGAAGGTGGACCGCAACTTAATACAGGTCCCATACGACAACCCCACAGCTAACATCACACTCGATGGTCAACAACTGAAAGCTTTCTCCTCTAAGATCAGGAACAAGACACTTTTATCCACCACAGCGTTGGAAGTGCTGGTCACAGCCACGGGAAAGAAAAAGAAGCAAAAGGAGGCAAGAATATCCAATGGGGAAAAGATCTCTTCAACAAATGGTGCTGGGAGACCTGGACAGCCACATGCAGAAGAATGAGACCGGGCCACTTTCTCACACCACACACAAAATAGATCCCAAATGGATCGAAGGCTGAAACCATAAAACTCCTCAGAGAAAACCTCTTTGACCTCAACCTTGGCAACATTTTTCTACATGTGTCTCCTCAGGGAAGGGACAGCACTGAGATAAAAAGCTGCTGAACAGTGAGGGACACCAACAAAACAGAAAGACAACCTACGGAACAGGAGAAGGTGCGTGCAAATGCTGTATCTGATAAGGGGTCAGTATCCAAAATATATAAAAAAACTTACTTGGCTCAACCAAATAATCTGATTTAAAGCTGGGTAAAGGACCTGAATAAACATAGTCTCAAAGAAGACATGCAGATGGCCAACAGACAAATAAGACGCTCAACGTCACGAATCATTAGTGAAATGCAAATTAAAACCACAATGAGATACCGCCTCACACGAGTCAGAATGGCTATCCTCAAAAAGAAATAACAAATGTTGGCGAGGATGTGGGGAAAAGGGAGCCCTGGTGCACTGCTGGTGGGAATGTAAATTGGTGCAGCCACTGTAGAAAATAGCACGGAAGCTCCTCGAAAAATTAAAAATGGAAACACCATACGATCCAGGAATTCTACCACTGGGTATTTACCCAAAGAAAATGAAACACTACTTCGAAAAGATGTATGCATCCCTACATTTACTGTAGCATTATTTACAACAGCCAAGATCTGGAAGCAACCCAAGTGTTCACCGATGAGTGAATGGATAAAGAAGACGTGGTACACACATACACGGGAATAGTATTCAGCCATGGAAGAAGAGTGAGCTCTTGCCATCTGCAACAACAGGGATGCACCTTAAAGGGTATTCTACCAGAGACGAATACCATGTGGTTTTCCTTACATGTGGAACCTAAAACCAAAAAAAAAAAAGCCACCCCAGAAACAGACTCATAAATACAGAGAACAAAGTGGTGGCTGACAGAGGGAAGGGAGCTGGAAGGACGGGCAAGAATGGGTGGCGGGGAGTAGGAGAAGCTCTCGTTATGGAGTAAGTCACAGCGCAGGGAACAGTGGGTGGTGGCGCAATCGCGCTGGACGGTGACAGATGGTGGCTGCACTTGGGGTGAGCACAGCATGCCATGAGAGTTGTGGAATCACTACGTTGTACACCTGAAACTAACGGAACGTTGTGTGTTAACCATCGTTCAGTTAAAAAAAAAAAAGGTACGTAGGTAGGTAGATAAAAAGATAGATAGATGCAAACCACTGTCCATCCTGCCACACGAGTGGCAGTTTTTTCCCTAGTGCGGAGAGAAAAATCTGTCCCGGTTTTCCAGTAGACTGCCTGATGTAATCTCCCTGGGATCTGAAAAGAGCTCAATCAACCTCATGCAGAGCCATGCCAGTCATGGGATTCTAACAAAAATGGTCCTCATGCCTCTCCATGTGACCAAGTGTTTTCTAGAAGGCCTTAAAACAGGGGGAGGGGGCACATCCACATTGGAAAGGAAGAAGTAAAACTATCACTCTTTACTGATCACATGATACTACAATACGTAAAACCCTAAAGACTCCACCAAAAACCTATCAGAACTTATAAATGAATTCAGTAATCACAAATGACAAAATTAACATATAGAAATCAGTCGTGTTTCTACACACTAATAATGAGCTATCAGAAAAAGAAATTAAGAAAATAATCCCGTTTACAATTGCATTAAGAGAATATCAAAATACCTGGGAATAAATTTAACCAAGGTGGTGAAAGACATGTACTCTGAAAATTACAAGACACAATGACAGAAACTGGAAAAGACACAAATAAATGGAAAGATATTCCAGGTTCACAGATTGGAAGAATTAATATTGTTAAAATGCTCATACCACCCAACGCAATCTAGAGATTCAACACAATCCCTATCAAAATACCAAAGGCATTTTCACAGAATTAGAAAAAAGAATCCTAAAATTTGTATGGAACCACAAAAGATTCCAAATAGCCAAAGCAATCTTCAGAAAGAACAACTAGTTGGAATTATACTCTCTGATTTCAAACTACACTATGAAACTACAGGAACCAAAACAGTATGGTCCTGGCGCAAAACAGACACAGAGACCAACAGAACAGAGAGCCCAGAAAAAACCTCACACACACAAGGTCAACCGATCTACGTCAAAGGAGGCAAGAATATACAATGGGGAAAAGACGGTCTCTTCGAAACATGGTGCTGGGAAAACTGGACCACTTTCTCACACCATACACAAAAAAATTAAAAATGGACTAAAGACCTAAATGTGAGACCTGAAGCCATGAAACTCCCAGAAGACACCACAGGCAGTAGCTCTTTGACACTGGTTTTAGCAACATTTTTCTGGACCAGTCTCCTCAGGCAAGGGAAACAAAAGTCAAAATAAACAAATGGGATTATATGAAACTAAAATGCTTTTGCACAGCAAAGGAAACCATCAGCAAAATGAAAAGGCTACATACTAAATGGGAGAAGATATTTGCAGATCATATATTAGATAACAAGTTAATATGCAAAATATATTTTTTAAAAAACTTATACAACTCAACACCAAAAACCCAAATACCCCAATTAAAAAATGGGCGGGGGACTAGGATAGACATTTTTCCAAAGACATACAGATGGCCAACAGGAACATGAAAAGACGCTCAACATGACTAATCATCACACTATGACAAGTGTTGGCAAGGGTGTGGAAAAAAGGGAACCTTCGTACACTGCTGGTGGGAATGTAAATCAGTGCATCCACTATGGAAAGTAGGGAGGTTCCTGAAAAAATAATAGAACTACCAGGGGCACCTTAGTGGCTCAGTCGGTTAAGCATCTGACTCTCGATTTTGGCTAGGTCATGATCTCAGGGTCAGGGGATCGAGCCCCTAGTCTGACTCGTGCTCAGCGAGAGTCTTGAGATTCTTTCTCTCCCTCTCCCTCTGTTCCCCCCGCTATCTGTAAATAAATAAATAAAATTTTAAAAAACCCACAAGGAGGTATCACTAAAAAAACATCAAAATGGCTAAAATTAAAAAGATTAGTAACACCAAACATTGATGAGGATGCAGGGCCAGGCTCTCATACAGCACTGGTGGGAATACAAAATGGGATAGCCTCTTAGAGGAGAGTCCAGAAGTTTCTCATAAAACAGAACACACTTTGCACTCCTAGATATTTACTTAAGGTAAATGAAAACACGTTCACAGAGACATTTGTACAAGAATGTTCATAACAACTATATTCATGACAGCTAAAAATGGAAAAAGTGCAGATGTTCGTCAATAGAAGGATGGACAAACTCATGTATTTATATAGTGGGCAACTGAGACATGCAAGAATGTGGGTAAACCTCAGAAACACTATGCTGAGTGAAAGAAATCTTACCAGAAGAGTACATGCTGCATTTACATGATGTTCTATTACAGGCAAAACTAATCTACAGCAGGAAATACCCAGAACGCTCCTTGCCTCTTAGAAGGTGAACGGGAGCTGGAATTGATGGGGGGGGGGGGTAGGAGGGAACTTTCTGGGGTGATGGTAAACCCTGATAGGAGATGCAGGATTTGTCAAAACACAAAATGTCTACTCAAGATTTATACATTCCATTGTATGTCAATATCACCTCAAAATAAACAAACGCACCCTGAACTCTCCTGAGTAACATTTATGGCCAAGTATTCAAGGAAGTACGCACTGATGCAGCATTCCCCGGGACACGCACACAAAGGATGGCTCGGCGGACGGACGGATGTGTGACAGGATGACTAGTAAAGTGTTAACAGCAGACCCTAAGGTGGACATATGGGGGCACTGCAAAGTGCTTTCAACTTCTCTGTGTTTGAAAATGTCCATTAACAAAATGGTGGGAAGAGGACAGGATATGTTATTCATCTGCTTAAATCCAAGTGTAGAGAAAGTGAACAACTAGTGGGTTGGGGTGTTGGCTTATTTTTTTCTACCAACTACAAATCTGAAAAAATTTTTGAAATTTTAATAGAGAAAAAAATGCGGATGTGATTTTAGAATTTTTTTAAATGGGGGGATGTTGGAGGCCATAAAGCCATTTTTAACTGCAAATACTCACAAAAGAGAACAGTATAATGAACCTCCTATATCCATCACTTTGAACAAATTTATCTCTGCCATTTAGCTTCAACTATGTTTTTTTTTTTTTTTTGAAGTTTCAAAGAGACTCATTATTATCTTTTTTTTTTTTTTAAGATTTTATTTGTTTATTTGACAGAGACACAGCGAGAGAGGGAACACAAGCAGGGGGAGTGGGAGAGGGAGAAGCAGGCTTCCCACGGAGCAGGGAGCCCGATGAGGGGCTCGATCCCTGGACCCTGGGATCATGACCTGAGCCGAAGGCAGACGCTTAATGACTGAGCCGCCCAGGTGCCCCACAGTAGCGTATTCTAATTACATGTATTATAGTAATCCCAATCTTTTGTATATAATTTTTTTAAAGATTTTATTTGTCAGAGAGAGAGGGAGAGAGGGAACACAAGCAGGGGGAGTGGGAGAGGGAGAAGCAGGCTTCCCGCCGAGCAGGGAGCCCGGTGCGGGGCTTGATCCCAGGACTCTGGGATCATGACCTGAGCTGAAGGCAGACGCTTAACGACTGAGCCACCCAGGCACCCCGAGGCTCATTATTATCTTGACATTTCATCCCTAAATACTTCAGTAGGCCCCTCTAAATAACTAAGGACATGGGAAAACCATTTTTTCCAGCCTATGAATACAAATGAAAGATCTCATAACATCAAAATAAATTCCGGGTGGATTGAGTATTTAATGTAAAATACGATACCGAAGAACTGAAGACGCCATGGGAGAATGTTTTACACACCCCTGAAATAGGAAACGCCCTTCTGGTACTCCAAAAAGCATGGAAGCCTTCGGAGAGCAGACAAATACATCTGAATAGACAAAAACTCAAGACTTCAACCCGGCAAAAAGACCATAAACAAGGTCAAAAAGCAAACAATCCAGGAGAAATATTTGCAACTCACAACAAATGGCTAATTTGCTTTAAATCAAATTTATTATTTATTTATTTTATTATCAGACAAATAGTCCAATAGAAAAGGAGGCAAAGGAACAGTTAAAAAACAAGAAAGAAGCAGTTAAAAAAAAAAAAAGCAGGGCGCCTGGGTGGCTCAGTTGGTTAAGAGACTGCCTTCGGCTCAGGTCATGATCCTGGAGTCCCGGGATCGAGTCCCGCATCGGGCTCCCTGCTCGGCGGGGAGTCTGCTTCTCCCTCTGACCCTCCTCCCTCTCATGCTCTCTGTCTCTCATTCTCTCTGTCTCAAATAAATAAATAAAATCTTTAAAAAAAAAAAAAAAAAGCAAATGACCACATGAGAAAAAGAGTTCCATTTCAGGTATGATTTAAAAAATGTAAAGGCAAATAAATGTACTTTTTATCTCAGACTCATAATATTAAATGTTTGCTAACGCCTAGTGTTGTAGTACATGAGAATACAGGCACTCAGACCCTGTTAATAAGAACCTTTTTAAGGGCAACTTGACAGCATCTATCCATTTACACGTTTTCCTGTTGATTCCGTCTATACAGATGGGCCAAAGGAAGATCTCACCCAGCAATTCCACTCCGACAGGCGTCTCTCTCCTCAAGAGACATGAAAACACACGTCCACACAAATGCTCACAGCAGCACCATTTACAACAGCCCCAAAGGAGAAACCACCCGAATGTCCCTCAACAAAATGTGGTGTGTCCGAGGAAGGGGATATTACTGAGCAATAAAAGAAATGAAGTGCTGAGACACGCTCCCACGTGGATGAACCCTGAAAACACTCAAAGTGAAGAAGCCAGTCACATCTGATTCCATTTATCTGAGCCGCCCAGAGCGGCCGATGCGCAGGGGCAGAAAGCAGATAGGGCTGCAAGGGAGGTGGCCCGTGGCTACTGAGGGACTCAGGGCTTCTTTTGGGGATAAACAGGTCTACAAATTAGATTATGGTATGTTGTACAACTTAGGAAATATATTAAAACCCGCTGACTTGTACACTTTAAACCAGTGATTTTTACAGCATATAAATTACATCTCAAAAAAGCTGTTGAACTGTGCAGACTATCGCAGAACTGGAATTCTGGCCAATGTGTTAAGATATGAGGTAAGAAGTGTAGGGCGGCAGGGGCGGAGGGTGGACGCAAGTTGTCGGGCGGAGCCTCCTGGCAGGGGCAGACTGGGGGGGGGGGGGGGTCTTCTTGGAGACCCCGACGCCCCGAGGCCTAGAACTCTCCCGCGGGCTTTGGGGTCTCTGAAACCACCACAGGTCTCATCAGACTTCCAAAGGAGCCAGGAACCAGGAAAAGGCCAAGGCCCTCGTGTAAAGGGCAGATGAATCGGGTGACCCTGCAGCTAACCTGTTTCTGTCACCACTTGGGAAGCGGTTAACAACACATGAGGACCGGCTGCAGAGCGCCTTTCTGTCCAGCACCAAGTGCCTCCACCATTTCAGGAGCACCCCTTCATAACGCGACCTATCTCCGCGCTATCGGTGGTTTAGGCCTGTTAATTTTCTACTGCAGGATTTCAAGGAGCTCTTTAACATTCTTACACGACACCTCACTCCCAAGAGCACCCCTGCACACGTAAACATGCGCGGTCACTTCCCACTAAACCCAGGCACACCCAGCGTGGCCCTCCCACGAAACAATGGTGCACGAGACATCAGGCCAGTAACCCAAGGGCCCCGCCACCCAATGAAAGCAGGAGAAAGAAGGCTAAACGTCTGGGATTATTCAAGGTGGCCTGTCACGGAGGCTCGGGCCCCACTAAACACTCACTCGACCCACCCCTGAGGAAGTCTGAACATAAACCTCAGTGACCTCAAGTGTCACTCAAAGCTTGGCCTTCAAGGCCCATTCTAGGAGGCCCGGCCAGTTTCCGACAAATGTTCTTCCCAGAGATTACCTATCCAAAACTTTATTTAAGAAACGAATTACTTGATTTAAAAAAGAATGCTGTTTTGCTTCTGCGGGTGCTGCTCAGAGCTGACAAGGACAAAACTTCTAGAGCGCTGAGGGAAGAAACCAGGAAGTAAGAGACAGGACACACATCCAAGGAGGCGCGTCTGCCGGTTGCCCGCAGCTCTACAGAGAGGCAAGAGCCTGATCTTCCTCACAACGGATTCAGGCAGAGAAAGGCCACTGGATTTCTCCCCCCAAGGTCCAAAACCACATAGCTCACGGAAATGAAGAGTCCAACCAGGGCTGTCTGTCAAATCAGAACAATCTCAAAAGCACCATTTCTCAGACCTTCAGATGCAGATGACAGCCTGCAGGGTCGACGACGGCGGGTTTTCAGGTGAAAGGTGCTCTAGGTCTGTGGAGACGCTGCTGTTGACAAAGCAGGCGCCGGTCCCCTTTGCGCAGGTAAGAACAGTCTGCTCTGCTCGATTTCGGAACTGAACGCTTCCTGAGCTATGTTTTCCTAGCTCAGACACTTAGAAATGCAAACATAAACAATGTAGAATGTGAAAAAGCCAACTTTTCCTCCCAACTTACGGGATATTTTACAAATAACATCTCTACACCCTTTATTTTGTCTAAGGGGGTAGGATTTCATTGCAGTAACATTTCAGGGAAGGGAGATCACACGTTTGCACATTATGTATCTCCACACACAAAGGACAGAGCGAGAGAGTGACAGGACAAAAGGGCGCACACACAAAGGCAAAGCATACATGGGAGTTCCTGCAACTTGGGAGATTACAATATAGATGGGAAAAAAATCTTCCACTATTTTTGGGCGAAGGGTTTTTTTTGTTTAAATAACCAAGAGAAGAACAAGCAGTTGTTCATCTTGTTCTTCCCAAGACCAGTTCTGGCTCATTCTTTCCGTAACAGCAACAGTGACCGAGAGCGAAAGTCTGAGATTGTGACACGCAGCTGAGATTATGAGCCTGCACCAAATCGCGAGGCATCAAATGTATTCTTTGCTTCTATTTGTAGAAAAATTCCAGAAAACCATCTTGATTCGGTAGCTAATGTGTTTCCAAACGGACATTCTTTGATCTACTCAATAAAAGTGTGTGAGAGAGAGGAGAGCTGGACAAGGTCCCAGAGCAAAAGAATTTCATCGCTTCCAGTTTAAAGTATTAACCCTCAAAAAGTTCTTTGTCGTTTTCATCACCTATTTCTAAGGGTCAAAGTTCACTAAGAAGAGCAAAGAAACCTTCCACCTTACCATGTTGGTCATTAAATACCCATGCTTTTCACAATATTATCAAGACATCACATTTTGTTCCATCAAAAACCTTTAAAAATCGAGGCACCAAAAATCCATAAATAAAGCTCAAGGAACAGATTAGTCACTGAACTGATTCCATCTGAGGAAGAGTAAAGACCAGGCTTTGGTATTCTTACACCCCTTCTCAGCACTGGGTCTCCAAATGGGGGCTGGGGGGGGGTGGTAATTCTGCAGATTTCAGAGCAGATGACCCTGGTCATAACAGCCACACTTTCGTTGCACAATTCAGGGGCTCACTGGGATGTAGAGTTAGTAAACATTTTAGTCATTCATAAAAGCCTGACGGAATCCAGAAATCAGGCTACCCTTCTTTGAAGAAATCCCCTACAGGGAACAATCCTATGTGGAACCATGGGAGTGACCAGTTTGGAGATTTTTCAAAATACTGACAGCCACCTGAGATAAGCAAGCACACGAGTTCACAGCCGTTTTATCACCCAGATCACATCTTCTAGCTACATACTAGAAAAGAGGCTTTTTGAAAAGAAGATTTAGTAAGCATCAGCAGGCCAAGTCTGAGGACAAAAAAGGAGTAAACTCTAAGGCAACCCACAGGAAGTATGAGTCAGAGACACTGATGAGCTCCCTAGGAAGGGCCTGGGTGCTAGCCTTTGGGGCAGCAACAAACAACAGACTTGTGGGGGAAGTCAGACACTCCACTGATGGAGGTGAGGGGTCACCCGGAGGCCTACTGAAGAGAGGAGGCCGAGGCCTGGGAGGGACCCTGGAAAGCCTCTGACCTCCCGGCGGACCACAAGAACTCAATTTCCAGTAACTGGCAGAAGAAATGACATTTTCCCGGACATCTTCATCTTAGGCTAACAGGGGTGGGGATGCAGGGGTGGGAGGTGGTATTTGTGTCTGTGCTTGTCGTCGTGTCCCCAGCCTAACACTGGACACAAATGTAATTCTGTTCTTCGTCTCCCTCCATTTACATGTGAGTGTCATGGGGCCAGGAACGTGGCCGCCACTGCATCTCCACATGCAGAACAGGGCTGGCACACAGCAGGTCCTCGAGACGTGTTCATGGAGTGAACGGAACCAAGAATGAAATGAGAAGCCTGTTCGCTTCTACTCGCCCAATCTTCCCCTTCTTCCGAGATACTGGTAGGTAGAGTAGAATTCCAAAATGAAACACCAAACCATCAAGAAAGGAAAGTTGGCAACACTGGAACACTTGCTCAGAAAGGAGGTACTGATATTGTTAATAAGGAGGAAACCCGACTGCCCACGACCGCATGCTCACATAGCTGAAATGCTAAGTATTCAATCTCTCCCTGAATGCATATTCCAGTGTGACCAATTACAAGAAGTATGCTCTGCATATGGAACTCCTAATTCTCTAACAAGGATTCTTTTTTAAGATTTTATTTATTTGACAGAGAGAGACACAGCGAGAGAGGGAACACAAGCAGGAGGAGTGGGAGAGGGAGAAGCAGGCTTTCAGCCGAGCAGGAAGCCCGATGCGGGGCTCGATCCCAGGACCCTGGGATCATGACCTGAGCCGAAGGCAGATGCTTAACGACTGAGTCACCCAGGCGCCCCTCTCTAACAAGAATTCTTTTTTTTTTTTAAGATTTTATTTATTTATTCATGAGAGATAGAGAGAGAGAGGCAGAGGCAGAGGGAGAAGCAGGCTCCCCACAGAGCAGGGAGCCCGGTGCGGGACTCGATCCCAGGACCCTGGGATCATGACCTGAGCTGAAGGCAGACGCTTAACCGACTGAGCCACCCAGGCGTCCCTCTAACAAGGATTCTTAACTGAGGTCAGGCCATGGGCAGGATTCAGGATTGCTTATTATATATAGAGAAAATATTTACAAACCACATGTCTGACAAAGGACTAGTATCCAGAATATATAAAGAACTCTCAAAACTCAGCATCAAAAAAACTCAAATAATCCAATGAGAATGTGGGCAAAAATGTGGACATTTCACTGAAGAGAATATACACATGGCAAACAAGCACACGGAAAGATACTCAGTATCATTAGCTGTTAAAGAAAAGGAAATCAGAACCACGAGACTGCACTGCTCCTATCTTTCAGGCGACCACAGTGAAAAAGAGCTATAACACCAAATGCCAGCAAAGACAGACAGGAACTTGATCTCTCCTACAATGCCGGTGGGAATATAAAATGGTACAGCCGTCTGGAAGATACTCAGGCAGCTTCTTTAAAGAGAGAGAGAGAGAGAGAGAGAGAGAGGGCACCTGGGTGGCTCAGTCGGTTAGGCGACTGCCTTCGGCTCGGGTCACGATCCTGGAGTCCCGGGATCGAGTCCCGCATCGGGCTCCCTGCTCAGCGGGGAGTCTGCTTCTCCCTCTGACCCTCCCCCCTCTCATGTGCTCTCTCTCTCTCTCTCTCATTCTCGCTCTCAAATAAATAAATAAAATCTTTAAAAAAAAAAAAGAGAGAGAGAGAGAACTGGGGGCACCATATGACCCAGCAATTGTACTCTTATTTATCCCAGAGAGATAAAAACTTATGTCCACCCAAAGCTCTGTTCACAGCAGCTTTATTTTAATAGCCAAAAACTAGAATCAGCCCAGATGCCCTTCACCAGGGGACTGGTAAACTGTGGTCCATCCACACCCATGGAATACTTCTCAGTCATAAAAAGGAACTCCCGACACGCATGCAACAGCATTTTTGAAATGACAAAATTTAAGAAACGGGGGACAGATTCGTGGTTAGCAGGGGTGAGGGTGGGGGGGTGGGAGGGAGACAGGTGTGGTGATAAAAGGACAGCAGGAAGGATCCCACCGTGTCGGAACTGTCCAGCGTCTTGCTTGTGGTGGAAACAGGAACCGCACGGGCGTTAAGACTGTACAGAACTTACAAAACACGTGCGTGTACAAGTGAAACTGGGGCAACCTGAATGGGAGCAATGGGTCCCATCAATGTCGCCCTCCGGGCTCTGACACTATCCTGTGCTTTTGCAAAACGTTACCATTGGGGGAAACTGGGAGAAGGGTATAAGGGATCTGTATTATTTCCAACATCTGCACGTAATCCACAGTCACCTCAGTTTAAAAGAGATCATGTTTTTAAAAACAAAAATAAAGAACAAAGTGTATTACAAGCTCACTTCTATAAAATGAAACCACACACAAAAACAAAAGTATATTTTTATGTGCGTATCTGTTACATGTGTGTAACTACGTGAGTGCATAGGAAACAAGTTATGTATGTAGGAAGAGCCCCAAGCTTTCTAGCATATTCATTCTGGGGAGGAGGGGTCTGTACCTACCATGTAATCAGCAAGCACTACCATACACAGACACACACAAAAGAAAACCAAAGGAACTCAGGTCCAGAATGAAGCAATCTATCCGAACTCACAAGTAAGTGACTGAGCAAGAAGTCAAAACTCACACGACCCTTCCACAATCCCGTATCGTCGCTGACATGTGGGCGACCTGACTGCCATAAAATGACAACAGAAGAAAACAAATCATTCCTACGGGGGCTGTGAGGTTTTCAATTTTCTGGAAGCCCTTTGTAACAGAAACCCAAATGATTTAAATAATGGCATTTAAAGTGGGGAGAAATGACAGCATAATACATACAGCACGGTATCGAGTGTTGGAAAAAAAATCACCCATAAAACAAGTGTTTCTACATGTAAACGTGTAAGTACGCACATGCACAGACCCTGGAGAACACGTACCATCTGTGAGGATCAAGGGGAAAGAAGAGTAGTGGTCAAGGGGTATTGGGGCTTCAATCACAGTGTTAGAATTTGAGAATGCATTCCAATTCAAGTATAATTTGTCTATTTTCTTTTTAAGAAGGGGGAAAAATAAAGCAAACACTTACTGCATTCATAGATCTGTTCCAGCTTATCCACAGAAGAAAGGGAGAAAAATTTATAACCGGACTTACTACCAACAGCTAGGGACCTGCAAAAAAGCCAAATCAGAAATAAGAGCTGATATGTATAGACAGTGATAATGCACAAACTAGCTCCATGTTACCATCATCTCTACCAAAGATTAGCACAAATAATTTCACATAGTTTGTAGCAGGTGAGTGGTGGCTAAGCAGAAAAGGGGAAAGTGGCAGAGCAAGATGCCCCACCTCGCAGCCAGGAAAGGGTGAAGGCCAATAAAATACAGACAATATTTAAAACCTACAAAACCTTAAAGATAAATTTGACAAATAAACGGAAGTAATCGGCTCTAATGACCCCCTCAGAATAAAGTGGGGTTTCTCAGGTGATCTGATCTATGTGAGAGTCCAAAAGCTAAATTAGCCGGCACTCCAAACTTTAAACAAAGACATTTACAGCCTAGTGGATGACGACACCCTTCTGCCTTTCCGCGAGGCCACAGCCATGCAGCTCAATCACCCATGTTACACTCTGGCCGGGCAGTGGGGTGGTAATAAAATGGAGCAAAAAGCTATCTTCGAATCTGTACAGAGCTGACCTACAAAGAAAAGGTGAAGCCACTCACACCCAACTCAGCACCGTGGCGTTTGCTAAGAGGCCTGAAGGGACCTTGCGGGCTCTCCAGGCCCTCAGCACGGGGGCCGTGGGACACGAATGAAGTGTTCCTCATCAGACGATCACTACTCTCTGGAACGTGACTGACCACAGGAAAAAATAGAAGAAAGCACAGCTTTGAGAAACAGAAGATGAGCCAATAAAGCAGGAAGCGTGGGACATGCGAGGAAGCAGCTACTGGGACTGTTGTGGATTCAATGTCTGGGAGGACATGGAAACAAGCGGAGGCAGAAGACAAACCAGAAGACTAGACCAGGAGTATCTGCACACCAGGATAAAAACTAGGGCCCCTCTAATGGTCATTACATCTATTAAAAACTTGAGCTTTCCAACCTCTCTTTCACCCATATGCAGAAGAAATATATTCTAAGAACGGAGCTGCTATAAGCACTATTAAATTTTTAAGCTGTAATTGGTTCATCTTAGATGTATAAACAGAAACAAAACTCTTCCTACCAGCCCCTTTTTGGGGGCAAAAATACTTCACTATACTGAATTAATTATGTCAATGAAGTAATTAGGTACTGTTATCTGTAAATATTTTGAAAAACAATAAATGAGCCAATAAAAATAGAAGAATATCCAGGAAAGCTAAAAATAAGACAAAATCTCAGCAATCTACAACTTTTGGGAAGCTGGTGTTCGGGAAAATGTTTTCCAGATAACTAATGGTTGCTATTTGCTATTTTAAGCACCAATACCTTTCCCCCCGCCATTTCTGATTAGAAAATGAAAAAGTCATTCTTGTATTATATGCTTTCCTGTGTTTCTATCACAAGGGGATGGGAAATTCTTAACATTTTCCTGGACTCCCATCATTAAACTTACCCTACTATTACAATACAGTGACCCTCTCAGACACTAACAAGGAGCTGAGGGTTTTGTGTACTGACCTCAGATGGCCAGACTGTAGTGCTGAGTTTCTAAATACATTTTCCACCTTTTGTTTTGCCGACAGGTGTCACTTCTTTGTGACCCTCCCCCCATCATTAACAGCCCCTCTCCCATTCTAAACTTCTTGTTGACTTAGGAACCAAATTACCAAACTTACTGGCCTTATATAGAAAACAAACTTAGAGAGGGCTTCTTCCATGGGCAAAGTTAATGAGTTTAACTAGTTAACGAGAACCTGGATTTTGATGCTGTGCTCCTAACAGGAGAATCTGTCAAAACTGGGCTTTGGTGATCAAACATCAGAACTTTGATGTTCTTACAGAACATCAAAACCGAAACTGGTTTAGGGTATCAAACAACTTAGCTAGAATTTTAATTGCACGGTTTATAAAACCTCAATCAGCAAGAAATGTAAGCAAAAATATTTATTTTGACAGGTATTATGGTATAATATGAATATATACTTTATCAATAAAAGTAGGTGTTTTTAAAGGGTGGTAACACCAGCAATGAGGTTCATACATCTCTCTTTGAGGATTGATCCTGCTTTTAGTAATTTCTCATGATTTGCCTAACCATACAATGGCAGACATATTAATGGGAGAGGCAGAGTAACAGATAAGTTTGAGATTCCCTTATTAAATAATGTTATTCCCCAATAAATGTTTGTGTAGTTTTTTTTTTAAGGTAACACAGTGAGATCTTTTATTGACAAAAGGAAAACCCAGCTCACTATAATAAAGGACAGATTTACTCAAGCCTACTTCCCTACTATACCGCTGCCTTCCGCTGCGCCTGCTGTCAAAATCCAGAGACCCCGTTATACACCCTGGAGACAAAGTCCAAGTCCTTGGCCAGGATGGGAGAGGGAGTGCTTCTGGAACATGCTTTGGGCCAATCCTCTTCATTTTCATCCCGTCCCCCTTTATTCGACTGCCAGTCCTGAGCCTTCTGGGGATTCTGCAGTTTAAACTAGGCTGGCTCTCTGCTTTCTCCACTAGAGACTCGGGATCCACTTTCCTGTACTCCTTGCTAGTTTCCAAAATGTTGCTGCCAGTGACTCCTTCCTTATTCTCCCTATCCAATGGGTTTCAACCTTTTACAGTATCTTCTGGTATTTTATTGGTTGACAGGAGGGTTTTGGGAGGGGCTAAAACAAACATTTGGGTCTGACCCACCGTCTTTGACTGCAAGCCTGCGGCGGAATTAAACTTGACTGTTCAGTATCTAAAAGACAGGGATTCCCACTAAAACAACAACCAAAAAAACCCCTCAAATGTGAATCAGATCTTTTTCTTAACTCCTTTTTCTTTTCTCTGCCTTCTTATCAATAATTAGTCCCAAAAGGCTTTCCCTTTCCATTATCTTCTTACTTGATTAGAGGGTTAAGCAGCATCGGTCCACACCCATAAAAAGGAAACAATGGGAACTGCCGAGACCTGGTAGACCCCGGGGCTCTAGCTAGTAAGCTCAAGGCCCCAGCAGGCCCTTTCCCTTGGCTCACAGCATTTCAGCCCTGGGTCTCCACCTACAGCCTCGAAAACTCCACAGGAGCCAAAGCAAGATTTCATCCTTTGCCCCCAAACCGAATCCTTCTCTAATCTTTTCCCCATAATGCAATCACTGTTCACTCTGAACCCAAACTAGAGATTTGGGAGTAACCTTAACTTCCCCGCAACACCTCCGGCCCACGGGTCACACCAAGTCCCGATGGCTGACCAGTCTGCTCTCCACAGGCCACTGCTGTTGGACAATATCCTCCTGGGTGACTGTCCTGCCCTCCTCCAACACGCCCTCTACCCAGCAGGCAGAATGACCTAAAACTTTAAGGTTGAGGGATCCTTAAAACCCATCCACAATCAAGCCTCTCAATTTACTGATGAGGAGAAAGTGGAAAGAAGTGACCTTCCCACAAAATAGTATCTGTAATCTAGAAGAATCTGTTAAACAAGTGTCTCCATAACTTTTCTGGACACTAACAACATCAATGCTACAAATGGAAGACTTGGAAAATCAAGTCCCTCTCTTTCGTCTACCCCTTTTGGAGATATATTTTAAAACAGACATTGCCAAATCACAGGCTTCCCACAAGCTGAGCGACATCCAGTGGAGGACTTCAGTCCTTGACATTTTCATTTAAGCGATACTCTACCACTTATTAGTTTGTTAACTTCAATTTCAAAAGCCAAAAATTCCTCCAAAATAAACCTTCCAAACTGTTACTTTCAGAAACTAGGATTGGAACTAGCCACTCAGTAGGTGACTGAGATCAGCTGTTCCTGGTGCCTCTTTCACTGCTCTTACTTAAAAAAAAAAAAAAGAAAAGAAATCAAACAAACGGTAGAAAACAAAACTTAGTCATGCTTTCAGGGAAAGAATCCTAGAAAAATGAGGACAATATCTGAAGCCACATTGCCAGGACAAAAAGGCAGGACAGATACAGCCTGCCAAGGAATATTCTTTAAGCATTCCTGTGTAACATACACGTATTCTATTAAGTGAAATGGCTTCCAGATTTTCTCACTCAAGACAGTGAATGTGGATCCCAGACCAATAACCTTTGTCTTGTGAAAAACTGTGTTCCTCTATAAAGAGTTTCTGGAGACAGGTAAGGGAGGCAAAGGGGTAAGTTGTGCAGCCTTTCCTCAGGAGCTCATGTATTTAAGACAAATTACAGTCATTTTAATTGATAAACTTCCAGTATAAACCTAACTTACTCTTTCTTAACAATTTATGTTTATACTATATCAAGGTCTCTGGCAAGTCCAAACTATGACACAGAAATCTCTTGAACTTCAGGACCCACTGAGGAGCGGGGAAGCACATGATTTCCAAGTGTGAAAAGGTCTAATTTCAAGCCAGGTTGATATATTCTATTATATATGGAATTTGGTAGCCCATTTGAAATAACAGCAAAAGAGAACACATTGTCATATTTCAATATAAATAATGGGTAGTTAGAAACTGGGAAAAAAAAAAGGTAGAAAATGTTTTGAAAATTCTCTAATTTATACGAGACATAAAAATAACCACAAAGCTATCATTTCTTACCGATCTCAAAATACTAAGGGCTTAAAAACCAAATCATAGATGGTTTGAAATGCTCTATTCGCTTCTTGGATGAATATAATATAGTCTATCCCAATTACAACCACGTGCAACAGGTTGTCCAAGATGTTTCTGTTGTACTGGTTTTTGGTCACACAGTATGCTTATGTATGTGGTAGTTTTAATCTTTAAAGACTGCTACAGTACGATTTCTAAATTCGCTGTCCTCAAAATCCTACCTTTTAGGCAGAAAAGACAGTGGGGCAGGGTGGGAAGATCACTGGAAGAGAAGTCAGTCCTGTCCCCACTCCACTATTGGCCACCTGGAATATCCAGGTGCAGCTCTGGACCTTTGTGAACTTCAGGTTCCTCAACTGCTGTTGGAGCAGGAGATGGGCTTCCTTCCCACCCTCTGTGCAGTCCCCCTGCCGGACCATCTGCACTAACCTCACGATTCTGGGGAGGCCCTGCTGAGCACCTGCTGCTTGCTGTTCCACAATTAACTTTTCATTAAAAAAAAAAAGTTTCTTCTACTTTGCTGATTCCATTCAGCCAGTAACAACTCAACCAACAATACTTAGTATGAAGCCAATGACCCATTCCTCCTCACTTACATCACTTCCTCTTACTCACTTCCCAAGATGGCTCTCCTCCCTTCCAGTTCCAGAACTCCTTCCTTCCTTCCCCAGAAACTTCATCTATTAACTAGCCTCACAGGTCACCCAGACAGCCTCTGAAGAATCAGCTTCAAACCCACATGGGTTTGGACAAACAGCGTTCCAAATGCACGGGTCGGCATCAGTGGCCTCTCTTCCCCTAAGGATGGCCCCAGACTCCTCAGGTCCCCCTTGGCTCAGTTTCTCCCCAGATCAGGGGCCAGGATTATTGCTAAATCTGTTTCTTGCTCGGGCAGAACATCAAAGCTACACCTAAAAAAAGAACAGGGAGACAAGAAGGAAAGGAAAGGAAAGAAGGGAATGAGGCCCTAAGGTGAGGAGGAGACTAGAAGGGCCTGAAGAGGGGAAAGGGTGGAGGAAGAGGGCTGACGAAGAAGAGGAGGGGGGATACAAGGAAGAAGCGCACTCTCGCCGCTCCGGAAGCGGCTGAGACAACAGGTCAAGGCACAAAGTTCTGCCCCAACTTCATGAGAAGGGAGGCCCCAAAAGGTAAAGCCACCTTTCGGTAAAGCGAGTGGGTGAAACGCCTCCCTGCCTCCCTCACTGTCCCCGCTCAGCGATCGCAGCTCCAGCGCAGCGCCCGGAGGGTCCGCGAGGAGAGCGCCCCTCCCTCCACGCTCCGGGCCCGCCCCCGAGGGCGCCCCCGCCCGCCCCGGCCTCCACCCGAACGTCCAGGCCCGACCGCGGGCCCGGCCCCGGCCCCGGCCTCGGGCTCCCGCCCGCCCCGGCCCCGGGCCTCGGCCCTCGGCCCCCGGCCCCGGCCCCGGCCCCCCGACCCCCGCCCGGCCTTACGTGTTGTCCTGGTTGAAGTTGGCGAAGAGCAGCTGGCCGGCGCCGGCCTCGCCGCTCTGACTCGCCAGGTTCATGATGGGCGCGCGGCGGGAGGGCGCGGCCGGGGGCTCGCGCGCGGGGGGGCGTGTCGGGTGCGCTCAGGGTCGGCGCCGGGCCCCGCTCGCCGCCTCGCTGGCCGCAGCTGGCTGCCCGGGGATCAACCGCCGCCTCATCCCGTGCCCGCTCTTGTTTATGCTCCGGAGCCGGGGCACCCTGCGCGCTTGCGCGGCCCCGCCTCCTCGGGGCACGGCCTCCCCACGGCGCAGGCGTATTGCGGAGGTCCCGCCCCTTCACCTCGGGCCCGGACCTGGGGTTCTGGTCGAACACGCGCACGCGTGGGGACGCGCGGGGGCGCGCCGGGCAGGGCTTGCTGACGGACCGAGGGCGGCGCATGCGCATGGAAAAGAGTAGGCGCTCGGTACACTGCATCGTGTTACCAATATTAAAAGGGCCCGCCGTGTGCCTGCCAGTCGTTGCGCTAGATATTGATGTACAGCATCCCTACTTAGAGAATATCGCATTCCCATTTTACAGATTTAAACACCGAGGCTCAGAAATACTAACGTATTAGCCGAGTGTTGGATCTGAGAACCGAAACCCCTTTCTTTCCCCAAGGCCCACGCGGAGGAGTCCACCTTACGTTTACTCATACATTCAATAATATTTAGGAAGTACCTTCCACGTGAACTAAATAGGCCTCCTTTCCCTTAGAGAAGTTACAGTGGGGGAGATACGTAAACGCAATTACAAGCCGGGGTACAAGAGAGCATATAATGAGGTCACTCAACCTAAACTTAAGGGACAGGGACTGTGCAGTCAGAGAAGGCTTCCTGGAGGAGGGGAGGCCTGAAATTTGAACGGTAGGTAACCACCCCAAGGAGATGGAAGCGTTCTGTATTGCAAAGGTCCACAGATAAGAGCGTGTCCCGGGAATGCTCTGCTCAGTGTGTCTGAGCTCTGAGTGGGACGATGAACACGAGACAGACTTGACTTGTGAAATCGGAGGTGGCTAAATCAAGCTGGATGCTGTTGAGCTACATTAAGCAAGAGACTGAACATTAGCCCAAGAACAATGGGCTACCATTGAAAATACTTAGCCAGGAGAATGGCACAATCAAATTTGTGGGTAGGGAAGTTAATTCTAGCCACAGAGTCAAAAGTGCATTGAAAATCGTTGAGGAAAGAAGGGTCTTTTCTCATGGCTCTCCTCACACCAAACTCAAAAACTAGTTTGAGATGGATTGTAGACATAAATGTGAATGGTAAAACAATAAGCCTTCTAGAAGAAAACATGAGAGAATGCCTTCATGACTTGGGGGTAAATAAAGTAAGTATTCTAAACAAGTACTTTAGGGCGCCTGGGTGGCTCAGTTGGTTAAGCGACTGCCTTCAGCTCAGGTCATGATCCTGGAGTCCCTGGATCGAGTCCCGCATCGGGCTCCCTGCTCGGCAGGGAGTCTGCTTCTCCCTCTGACCCTCCCCCCTCTCATGTTCTCTCTGTCTCTCTCATTCTCTCTGTCTCAAATAAATAAATAAAATCTTTAAAAAAACAAAACAAACAAACAAAAAAAAACAAGTACTTTAAAAAGTACTAACCAGGGGTGTCTGAGTGGCTCAGTTGGTTAGGTGTCTGCCTTCAGCTCAGGTCATGGTCCTAGGGTCCTGGGACTGAGCCCCGCATCAGGGAGCCTGCTTTTCCTTTTCCCTCTGCTGCTCACCCTTCTTGTGCTCTTGCTCTCTCTCTCTCTCTCTCTCAAATAAATAAATAAAATCTTAAGGGAAAAAAAGTACTAACCACAACATAAAACATTAATCTTCATCAAAATTAAGGACAACTGCTCATCAAGAGACCATCAAGAGACGTTGAGAAGGCAAGCCTCAGAATGGGGTACATATACTTGCAATACATGTATTTGCAATGCATATTTTGACAAAGGACGTCTTTCCAGAATGTTAAAAGAATTTCTACAAATCAGTAAGGAAAATACCAACTCATTTTTTTACTGGGCAAAAAACTTGAGCACAGGCACTTCATAAAATAGCAAAATGGCTAATGAGCACCTGAGAAGGTGATCATCATTAATATTCATCAAAGAAATGCAAATTAAAAGCAAATAAGATACCACAAGCATCTACCTGTTAAAATCAAATAGAAACAGAAACTGGACTAGGGCACCTGGGTGGCTCGGTTGGTTAAGCGTCTGCCTTTGACTCAGGTCATGATCTCAGGGTCCTGGGGTCAAGTTCTGCATTGGGCTCCCTGCTTAGTGGGGAGTCTGCTTCTCCCTTTGCCCCTCCCCCTGCTCATTCTCTCTCTCTCTCTCTCTCTCTCTCGCAAATAAATAAATAAAATCTTAAAAAAAAAAAAAAAAAAGAAACAGAGACCAGACTTGAAAATACCCTGAGTAGACAAAACCAGTTTAGTCAGACAAGTAAAGCTGAATTTAGCTTATTTTGTAAGACAAGCAAGGCTAAATCGACCTGGGTCACTTCTTGCTGGTGCCTCTGAAAATCATAAGTGAAACAAAGTAGTTCCCCCAAATTGATAGGGGGTAACTGCTAATCCGTGCATTTAAGAAAATTCTAATATCATAACCAATCATTGTAAAGAGTAAATAGTCACTATAGAAGCTGCTGCATAAAGATATACCTCTGAGCCTCCCTCCCTGTTCTGGTTTGAGCGCTCCTCGTTTGCAAACTGTCTCTTTGATGTGTATACAATAAACTTTTTCTAATTATCACTTCAGTGATTTGTTGATTTTCGTTTTTTATTCTGAACTTTTGACATCCCCTATTGGCTAAAATTACGATAACTGGCAACCCAAATTGTAGACGGTAACTGTGGGGCAACTTGAACTCTCATACACTGTGAATACAAGTCTAAATTCTTAGAATCAGGGCGCCTGACTGGCTCAGTCGGTAGGGCATGCGACTCTGGATCTCAGGGTTCTGAGTTTGAGCCCCACATTGGGCATAGAGAATACAGATGACTTAAATATAAAACCTTTAAAAAAATAAATCGCTAGAATCACTTTGGAAAACTTTTGACAGTATTTACTCAAGTTAAACATACATATTCCCTATGATTCAGCCATTTCACTTCTAGGCATATCCTTAATAGTAATTAGTGCATATTTCCCTCCAAAAGACAGGTATAGGAACACTCCTACCTGCTTTTTCTTAATAATCCAAAACTGGAAATAACCCAAATGTTCATCTACAACAGAATGAATAAGCAAATTTTGGTACATTCATACAAAAGAATACTACAGAGCAGTTAAAAGGCCATACACACATGAATGAATACAATATTGAGTGAAAAGATACAAAAGAACATAATACTGTATGAGTCCATCTACATGAAGTGAAAAATAGGCAGAGTCGTGGTTCCCTCTGGTGGGGGATTGGTTGGGAGGGGGTCAGGAGGGAGCCAGCTGGAGTGTGGGAACTGTCCTGTGTCCTGATTTTAGTGGTTGGGCATATACATATGTAAATGTATAAACATACATATGTGGATGCCCATAG
The DNA here is from genome assembly GCF_029215605.1 of Mirounga angustirostris. Lineage (NCBI taxonomy): Eukaryota > Metazoa > Chordata > Mammalia > Carnivora > Phocidae > Mirounga > Mirounga angustirostris. The sequence goes on from NW_026991713.1 coordinate 176,565,267, forward strand.
AGTCCATCTCCAATCACTGAAGTCAAGGTGTAGCCCAGGAGCAATGTCTTTAGTGGTTCCGTCTTTATCAGTTGGCAATTTCCTGTGGGCCATAAAGAGGTGTCTGAATAAATCCCCTGGGTTCTAGACACAGTCCTTCACTTCATTTTGAAAAGCCACCCAATTTCCCCTCATTCATCAGAATCTATTGTTTCATCCAGGACAATAACTTCTTCTCTCTCTCCATTGGTTCAGCCAATGAAGATCTCCAAATGGCAGGGGTTAGACTCCGTTTCCAATTTACCAGAACCGTGACTCTGTTCCCTGGGGTAATAGGGGTCCTTTTGCTACTAGAATCTCAAAATCCAGTGAACTCAGGGCTGTGTGGATGGAAACAAAAAATTTTTCCGTGGATTATTAGTTGTAATCTGCAAGGAAACACTACCACCTCTACTCCCAGTTGATGGCATGTCCTGAATATTGTAGAATGACATCTCAACCTCACAGGGTGTGGCCACAGCTAAACCTTCAGGAGGCCATTCCACCATCTATGTGAACACCAGGATAACACTTTTAAAAATGGTAATGTCCAAAGCTGAGAGCTTGACCTGTGTGTGACTCAGAAACACAAACTCATGTCCCAGCTCACCTGGGGACGGCATGAACTGACATTCCTGATGACAGGTAGAGCAGGAAAGGTGCTTGAGACCTTCTATCATCACTTCAGGAGCCCTCCAGCTAACTAGCCTGATGCCAATCCCATGAAGAAGAGCTTCCCTTCCTCGTTTCAACCGTAGAGCAGAACCATCACCTGTTGGTGCTTAAAACATTCCTCAAGTATTCTTCCTGTGTGCCACATTCAGAGATTAACAATCCTCCCACAGGCAAGTTTCTAAATAAACCTGTGGGTTGAAGAGCTGGCAGAGAGGAGGGAACCGAGGACTGAGTGAAAGGGTGATGGAGGGCACCTTGCAGGAGGTGAGGCAGTGAGAGGGAGATCAGGGCAAGCACACCACTGAAATCGGACAGACATTCTGAGTTTCAAATCCGGGTTCAGGTTCTCTTGAGGTGTGTCTCCTTAAGTAAGTCACACAATCTCTCTGAGTATCTGTTTCCTCAACAATAACAAGGGCTAGAATAATTCTCTTGGGAGTGCTATGGAGATTGGATGCATGAATGGAGCCATCCCTCCGTGAAAGCAAAGAGAACACTGGCAAAAATGATCCAAATCCACTTCTTCGGAACTCTGGAGATGAAGTAAAGGATTGCAACATTCTAAGAAGCATTTATACAAGCAAAACAGTGGAATCTCTGTAAAAGCAGTGAGATCCGTGGCATTTTTAGTTTTCCCTAATTCCACCTCTCCCTCCAAGCTCCCTGGTAGCCTTGAAAGTCAGCAGCCTTGCGACAGTGACAGGCGTAAAAAAAGCAGCCTTGGTGGCGCCTGGGTGGCTCAGTCGTTAGGCGTCTGCCTTCGGCTCAGGTCATGATCCCAGGGTTCTGGGATCGGGTCCTACATCGGGCTCCCTGCTCGGCGGGAAGCCTGCTTCTCCCTCTCCCGCTCCCCCTGCTTGTGTTCCCTCTCTTGCTGTGTCTCTCTCTGTCAAATAAACAAAATCTTAAAAAAAAACCAACAAGCAGCCTAGCAGTCACTGGAGGCGGCGGAAAGGGCTTGGAGCTCCCCAAAAGCCCCATCCCCAGAGAATGGTCACCGTTTGACCTGCTTGGTCCAGTTTTTGCAGAAAAGCCCCATTTTGAAGCGTGTCTTTATTTGATCCAAGAGTTTGCCAGTTCATCATGTGGACGAAGTTCCCTTTCTATTCCTAGTTAGTTGAGTTTTATCTTGAAATGTGGTTGGATTTTGTCAAAAGCATTTCTGCATCTATAGGAGGATCACGTTTGTAATTTGCTTATTTGTTTGGTGACTTGGTCGGACTGATTCTGAGAACTCAGTCCCATCCCCGAATCCAGCAGTCCCACCTTGCACAATCTCTGATATCCCCGCTCAGGTTTTTTTTTTTTTCTCTTCTCTTCTTTTTGCCTCTTAATCTGGTTCGTCCCCTGGTTCGGCGTAAGCCACTGATGGGTTAAAGGTCGTGCATACGCCCCTCGGCCAGTTAGATTTTTGCCTGTTCCTGTTGTATGTGTGGCATAGAAGCTGCTAATCCAATTCAGAGAGTTTACTTGTTTCTGCCTTATGTTCAGCCAGAAACTCGCAGCTCAGCGTTCTTTTTTTTTTTTTTTTAAAGATTTTATTTATTTATTTGAGACAGAGAGAATGAGAGAGAGAGAGAGCATGAGACGGGGGAGGGTCAGAGGGAGAAGCAGACTCCCCGCCGAGCAGGGAGCCCGATGTGGGACTCGATCCAGGGACTCCAGGATCATGACCTGAGCCAAAGGCAGTCGCTTAACCAACTGAGCCACCCAGGTGCCCGCAGCTCAGCGTTCTTTCCATGGTCTCCTCTGAGAGGGTGTAGCCCTGGGCCAGCGCACCGTCTTCCAGATGGCCAGCGTTGACTGGGATGTCATTTGAAACCCCGGCTTGCTAGGAGCGACCACCGAGTAGCAGAAGCTAACTGTTCAGTAAATGCAGGTGTGAAGTTTGCGTAAGCTCCTTGGGCCGATGAAGTTTCCCCCTGTTTTGATGCAGTATGAAGGAATGCCTTCGTGTTTACCCCGTTTACAGCTACTCTGAAGGCTCCGGGGTTGGTACATTCTTCCTGGCTCCCAGAGCTGTCCAGGATCCCAGGAGGGCTGTGGGAATCTGCCAGATTTCCCTTCAGGCTTGGAGTTTTCAACTCTGGGTTCTGCATGAAGTCGGTCCTCCCTGGTGCAGCCGCTGAGCTCCTCATCCTGGATCCTCCCTCTGGGCAGCACCCTGGGCCGCTTCACCTGAGCTGCGGGGGGGACCAGATTTTCTGCTGATTGTTTTTGGATAGTGTCACTCGCTGAATTGCTGCTTTGCCAGGGAGAGGGCTTGCGAATCCTTTCCTCCGACATCATGAATGTCCCACCTCCACACCTTGCATTTTCACTTAACAACTTACCCTGGGGACATTTCCAGGCCCTTGGGATTGAGCACATTCTTTTCTACCCGTCGTCGCACGGGATTCCACTGTATGGCTGTTCTCCCATATTTAAAACAGCCTTGCTCAGTTGATGGGTATCTAGAGTGTCCCCGCTTTTTCACTGTTTCAGGCAACGTCGCACCTTCTCTCCTACCATCACAGGAAGATGGGAGAACTTGGCAGTGATGGAGGGAAGGCTCCTGTGGCCCAGCTGGAGGCCGTCACCCTGGAGAATTTGGAGGCGGCTCGCTATGTGACGTTAGGGGAGCATATTTGGTCTTCTCTGCTTGGCCCTAAGTTGGAAGTGGGGACAGAAATGAAGGAAGCTGTCAGTTATGGATCGAGTCTGGCATTTGGGAGCCGATGGTGGCTCGGGAGGCGGTCTGACATCCCAGACGGGTTGCCGCAGGCGGTTTAGGTCAGAGTTTGGTCCTCGTGTGTGGACTGGCCACCATACATCTGTATGTTCAGTCTCCCCACATCCTCAATAAACAGTGTAGATTCTACCTCCCAAATATAGTTAGGAAGCAACCACTCCCCCTAGCCATCCCCGTCCATGTTCGAGCCACCATCATCTCTGATTTTGCCATGAGAAAAGGCTTCCTTCTGGGTTTCCACGCTTCCAGCCTCGACCCCTTTCAACCCATTGGGAGCACTGCTCAGAAGAATCCTAGAAGGCAATGGGATCATGGACACCCTCTCCATCCCAGTTCCCAATAAAATCCCATTTCCTCACCGCAGTCTACAAGCACCGTTCTGAGAAAACTCTGCTCACCTCTTCCATCTCACTGGGGACCCCCTTCCCTCTACCCCCACTCCCAGCCCCGTCCTGCTTCTTCCTATCTCTCTTCCCCACCTTGAAGACGTTCCCTTGGCCTACAATCTGCCCCCTACTCCAGCCTCCCATCTTTCAGGTCTCGGCCTGAACAGAACCCCTGGGGACCAAGGCTGATGACATCCCTGACCATCCCCACCCAGCTGTCTTTTCTCTTCCCCTTTTAGCACTTAAAAAGGAAAACAAAACAAAACAAACCACCACTATGGATGGTTTCACACATATTAAAAACAGAGAGAAAAGCACAATGAATTTCCTTACACCAGCTTCAACAACAGCCTAAATTTTGCTATTCTGGTTTCAGTTATATTCCTTGACATCTTTTAAGAATATTTGAGAAGGAAATCCCAGATACCACTTCATTTCACTTGCATCTACCTCAGGATACATGTCAGGACCCCCCCCCCCCCGCCCTTTTTTTTAACATGGCAGCAATGCCTTTGTCCCACCTCACCCAATGAACAATCATCCCTTTATATCTACTACACAGTCAGGACTCCGTTTCCCCTGATTGTTGCTTATACGTCTTTTTACCACCGGTTCCTCTGCACCAGGATCCAAACTACAGGCCCTACATGATATTGGCCGACGAGACTGGAAGTCTCTTTTTTATCAAGAGAGTCTCCCCACTCAGTTGTCCTGCAGTCGACCCCACATTCTGGATTTGGCTGATTACTTTCCTGTGGTTTCACTCAACACAAGGATAATTGAGAATGTTCCTCTTATCTCTTTGACTTAGAACTAGAAGAAATACATTTTGGCAAGAAGATATCATCTGTGATTTCCAGCGCTGGGGTCAGTGGGACAAAGATCCGTGCATTTTAGGTATTGACACATATTGCTGAGAAGGTTACTCTAATTTATACTCCTGGGGCGGGACGGTGGGTAAGCAGGCCCATTCTCACCGCCAGACACCCCCAGTTTGAGCCAACTCCCAGGTTTGTCATTTTTAATGTGTGATAATGTGATAATTCTGCTTCTGGCCACAAGAGGTCAGCAAGGCCCGGGCAGCGGACCCCAGGGGATCTTCCAAGGCTGGATCCTGGGCTTTGAATCCCCTTGGGGGACCTGGCATCCGGGGTGTCTAGTAATCAGGAGGTGGGCGAGTGGGGCAGACTGGATAGGGGTGGACGAGGGCGGGGGCATGTCAGAAAGACCCTGGTAAGAGAAGGGCTGAAAGTCAGAGCAGGTGTTCTACTCCTGGAAATTCAAACACTGAACATTTCTGTGACTAATGTTAGTTGAAGCTTATAATTGTTAATTATAGCAGCAACTGGGCCTACGAGCACCACATACTTGATCTTTACCTCTTCTGCATATACACCCATGGCAGGTACAAAGATACGGCCTTTTTATAAAATTGCTATACAGGGGCACCTGGGTGGCTCGGTCATTAAACCTTCTGCCTTTGGCTCAGGTCATGATCCCAGGGTCCTGGGATCGAGCCCCGCATCGGGCTCCCTGCTCCGCGGGAAGCCTGCTTCTCCCTCTCCCACTCCCCCTGCTTGTGCTCTCTCTCTCAAATAAATAAATAAAATCTTTTAAAAAAGATAGAGGACATTATTAACAAAGAACCCATTGTTTTAGGCAAGGTCCCCCTTCTATGGGGGATGGTTGGGTTCTATTCATAAATTTCCTAGAGCTGACTGGGGAACTTGTTTGTTGACCTGTTAAAGGTTATGCTTCTGGGGGGTTGAAACTGCAGTTGGATTAGGTACTAAGTCTTGATTGACTGACTTAGGGCCTTAACCAAAGTGACGCCATTTTGGTCCTGTAGTTTTCTTTTTAACATTCGATTAAGTTTTGTTTCTTGTACATATAACACCAAAGCAAAGTTTTAAAACCTACTTACCACATCACACCAGTTTTTGTGAATATTTTGAAAATGATATTTTCCCCTTGTGGCCCCAGGACAATTTTTAAATAAAAAGCCGGAAGCCAATAATCTCACCTGGGGGGATGTCACCTCGTCCTCTAGCAAAATGTTTGGTATTCATTCTTCTCATGACAATTCAGGTTATCATTACTGATATTACCTCTCTGGTTGTTTTTGTTTTAAATCTGAGGTCCCAAGTCAATGGAGGGCCTGGATTTGAATTTGGCTTCAGCCTGTATGGACGTGTCTCCAGGTCTAATGTCCTTTGAATGGTGCCCTTGGGTACTTTGCAAATGCAGAGGTAACTTGGAGGCTTTCCTCCTCCAGGATTTGGATGGTAACTCCTGGGGATGCAGTGCTGAGATGAGGTGTCTGGAAGACAGAGGGCAGATGACCCAAGATCTGGGCCCCACACCCCTCCTTCCCCAGTTCACTTTCTGCTCTCATCTCTGCTGGTTTGGAAGCTCAGGATTTGGATTCCTGGCTAAGGCAGGAGTGGAGCAGACGGGAAAAGGGCATTCATTTGGAGGAGGTGGGAGGCTGGGACAGTTCAGAACAGGGAGGTCCCTGGTCAGAGGAGGCGCTTGCCAGGAATGAGGAGGTACCCTCCAAGCTGTCAGGCCCCTTGGGGGATTGCCATGCCCACCCTGTGCCCCTTTGTTGCAGCTGCACCCAGTGACTGGTGGATGGGAGGCCCCCTTGCCCCTGCTGTCCACCCCAAGAATAATCCCCTGATCAATCTCCTTGCCTTAATCTCCTCTCAGAGCCTGCTTCCCAGGAACCCTAGCTGGAACAAGCTGGTTCCTGGGAGCTGCTTTTTTTCCTTCTTGCAAAGACCTGAAGCTGGCTCAGGGACCGCAAAGCCAGAAAAGAGGAAAGGCTGCCCCCCGGCCGCCGTGGCTTCCCCAGCTGAGCAGTGACCAGGACAAATCCTGCTCCATGAGGCTCAGGGCCCGGCACACAGTAGACTGAACAAAGAACGGACAGTCAGAGTCCCAGCTCTGAGCGATGACAGGGGACAGAGGATCCTGATCAGACAAACCCTCTGGCAGTTAGACAGACATGGTTAAAAAGAAGGGTGCCTGGGTGGTTCAGTCGGTTAAGCGTCTGCCTTCGGCTCAGGTCATGATCTCAGGGTCCTAGGATTGAGCCCCCACGTTGGGCTCCCTGCTGAGCAGGGAGCCTGCTTCTCCCTCTTTCTCTCTCTGCTGCTCTCCCTGCTTGACTCTCTCAAATAAATAAATAAAATATTAAAAAAAAAAAAAGAAAGAAAGACAGCCACAGGCCCCAAATGGAATCATTTATGTTAAGAGCCTCACATCAGGAAACCAGGACTTAATACCTAACCTAACTGCAGTTTTCTCCCTCTATCCGAAAGTACCCTTGAACCCATTAACCTGGAATTTCCTGGTCAGCACTAGGAAATTTATGGCTAGACACTTTCCGTTCCCCTTAGGAGGGCAAACTTGTCTAAAATAATGCATTCTTTGCTAATTATGTCCCTTTTCCATTTTCTCCCTGTTTTTAAAAGCCTTTCCTTTCCTGCAGCCCAGTGGAGTTTCCCTCTGCCTGCTGGAAGGGAAGCTGCCCGATTCATGAATTGATTAGTGAAACCAATTATATCTTTACTAGAGTGAACATTTGTTATTTAACAACATATATCAAATAAAATCTGGAATATATATTATAAAATCTGAAATATACAAGTATGTATAAGCTATATGCGTGTATATACATGCATACATGTATATACACACATACACACATGTATAGTAGATTATAGATAAAATATAGGTATAGATACTGATGTAGGAAATATTGCAGTTTGGGAGCGAATGGTCAAGAAAGAATTCTTTTTTAAAAAAATATTTTATTTATTTATTTAATAGACACAGTGAGAGAGGGAACACAAGCAGGGGGAGTGGGGGAGGGAGAAGCAGGCTTCCCCCAGAGCCGGGAGCCCGATGTGGGGCTCGATCCCAGGACCCTGGGATCATGACCTGAGCTGAAGGCAGATGCTTAACTGACTGCGCCACCCAGGTGCCCCAAGAAAGAATTCTTGAGACCTCTTTGGCGCAAAAAGGTGGTTTTATTAAAGCATGCGGACAGGACCTGTGGGCAGGAAGAGCTGTACTGGGGTCATGAGGAGTGGCCTATTATATACTTTCAAGTTGAGAGGGGGTTAGGGACAGTGTAAGTCTCTAAGGAATTTGGAAGCAAGGTTTCCAAGACCTTGAGGGGCTAGCTGTTGCTAGGAAAAAGGTATTTATTACTGTCTAATAAAACCCTAGCCATGAGACCCTTCAGATGTATATCAGTGGGCCACATGCTTGGAGGATGATTGCTAACAAAAATCTTGGGGAAGGAGGTAGAGATAAAGGAAGTTTCCAAAGGAATTTTTATATGTTAAAGGAGAATTACAGGATCCTGGAGGTCAGGCTAATGTTAAGCTAAGATTGCCTTTTGCCCTTAGCAAAGTATTAACATGGAGGCAGTTTCTAGAGGAAGGTCACTCTGCCTGTCAATGGGCTGTAAGTTGGAAGGAAATTTAATTTTTTTCCCCTTTGCCTTTGTTCCCAGCATCAGGTCCTATTTGAAGGTATAGGGGGTGACGGAGAGCATCAAGAACCTGGAGAGAACCTTGAAAGGAGTAACATTGGCAAGTTTGTAGCTGTGTGCCTGAGGATAGTTTCAATGTGGATATCTGAGCTATCCATGTGTTTGCTGTCATATTCCTAGTGGTGCAAGGGGCTGATAGAGGATTTAAAAATGTTTCCTGCCTGTCTGTAGAGTGTACTCAACTCTCAGTCATGTAGATAGCGGTCTGTTGGGTGGTGTTTGGAGGAGAGCGTGGACAGTGAGATCTGGGATGGGGAGCCTCCCCTCAGTGGGGTAGGGAGACCAGGGACAGACTTACACTCTGGACCCGGCTGGACTTCAGGATCACCCAGGTTACCTGTAGAACCATACAAGTACTCAGCTGAGCCAGGGTCTCTGAGAAGGGGGACCAGGCATCAGGATTGTTGCAAGCTTCCCGAGAAACGCTGAAAGGTGAGCACCCCTGGATCAAAGTCAGTGAAGCAATGTTCCCACAGCGCCCCTCCACTGCAGCACAGACTTGGGGCAGCTGTTGAGAGACAGAAAAAGAGATTGATGCATGCGAAATACCTGTCTGGCTCTGTGATTATTCTTCTTCTTCCCATTTTGCACACCAGGAAGATGTGGCTGGCTGGTGGCAAAGCCAAGGCCAGAAAAGTTACGTGGGACAGCTGCCTATTGTCCACTCATTATTTACCTACCCAGGGTGGGTGTTTACCTTGAACCTGGCCCTGCCCATGGTCGTGGTCCCCACAGGTTAGGAGAAGCTGGGCAGGAAGCTGATCTTACAGCAGAGGACTGCCCGACATGAACCATCCACCCAAGTCAGACAACACCACTCTGTGACCCTGGTGCAGGGAGACAGAGACCAAAACCAGCTCAAAAGCTCATCTAATTAAGGTCCCTGTGCAAAGCACAAGAATACCAAATAGCCCTACTCTCCTGGCTAATACAAATGACCGTCACGGATTTGTCAGTCATAGCCCCACCCTCCCCCTGCTCTTTCCCCTTTCTAGAGAAGATTTATTAAGATATCTCATCAAGAATTGGTCCTGCTTCCTAATAGTATCCAATAAAAAGTACAGCCCCACTTCCTTGAACTTCCCCAAGCATCTAAGGCAAGTATGAATTCTGCCATGAGTCCTTCCTGACCCTTTCTGGAGGAGACCACTACGGTTCCCCATGGTGGGCCCTCCGACTTCTCACAACCAGTTGATAAACCTCCCCGCAGTCTTTGGCTGATGGGCATTGACAGGATGATACTGTGGGGCCCTGGGGCTGGTTCGAAGGTGGCACAAAGAGAAGGAGAAGCCATTTCCCTAAAAGCTCTTGCAAAGGAGATCTTTGAACTGGGTCTGGAAGAATAACAAGAGACTGGCCAGGCAAACTGAGGAGAAAAGGCCTTCCAGGCAGAGGGAACAGCATCTGTGTAGTCCCAGAGCATGAGAAAGCCATACACATTTGGGGAGTTTGTTTGGATTCATTTACTGGGTGTGGGGCATGGGCGAGGCTGTTTTATACTGACTCTATCCTGAAGGCAAGGGGAGCCACTGAAGGATTTTAGGGGGAGGGACTTAATCAGACTTGTGTTTCAGAAAGTTACTCTGGTAGGGAGGGTTTGTGGCCTGGAGAGGCTGAGACAATTGGGACTTTGTTATCAGACACTGCTAAGCACATAGTAGATGCCCATGTTGGAAATTACCCCGGGGGGAGAAGGAAAATCAGGTCAGGTCAGAAGGGGGCATTGGGTCCTGGGGACAGATGGCAGAGGGTGGCCTTGTGAGAGGAGACTGTGATGTAGCCAGGGCTTTGGGGAAGGGGTGAAAAGCATGGGTGGTTGTGGGGGGGGGCTTTCTCTCCCTCCCTGCTTGCCAATTTGCCCTCCAAAGAACCAGGAAGACAGTAAGTGCTTAATCAGTGCACATTCAATAGTGCAAGACACTTCAGGGACAGACAGATGTAGGTCTGTGTGGCTTGCTTTGGGACCTAGCCTCCCTGAGCAAGGCTCCGCATCCACAAATTAGGAACAGCACCTCCTACCATGTAGCTACAGATGGGGGAAGCACATTTTCAGTAATAACGTTGGGCCCAGGCTGCCTTTGTTCCTTCAGTAATCCTGCAAGGTGGGTGCTTTACAAGTGGGGAAACTGAGCCTTGAGTGGGAAGCACCTGTGTTCAGGGCACAAAGCTATCTGGTGGTGGAGGGCAGCCTTGGATCCTGGGAAGGCCACCTTCAGAGCTCCCAGCCACGGCCAGCCTGGTCCAGGGGGTGGTATGGGGCGGCCTTCTGGGCCCTTCTCTCTCTTCAGAGAAAGAACAGCAGAGCCCTAGGGAAGATGACTTTTGGCCAGGAGCGGATGAGGGGTTGATCGCTTAGGTGACCGTGAGCGGTCACTGTGGCAGGGGCTGTGGGTTGCATCTGGAGACAGGGCACGATGACCCCCCACCAGGAGCGGTGATGGACAGGCTCGGCGACAAGGCTGGGGGAGCCCGAGCCCGCACAGTGAGCAGGAGGTGGGCTTGCACCAAAGGGACTGTTGGCCAAGGTGAAGTGAGCACCGATGGACTTCTGCCATGGGGGGGCCAGGGGGGACAGAGCCGGGAGTGGGCAGATCCGGGAAGGCCCCAGGGTCAGGAGCCCAAGGCTTTTCCAGTGGCTGCCCCCACCCCTGGCGCCCACCCCGTCTCCTTCACGCACAGTCTAACCCTGACTCCCACACAGGAGTCAGGCCCTCAGTTGCCATAACAACTGGATCCCAGCAGTAAAAATAGTAACATTTCTTATCCAACTTTTTTTGCTCTTGGAAAAAAAGAAAATCCATTTCTAGGTTTGTGTTTCCCTTCAGGGGTCTCCTCTAGGGCCCCGCTGAGCCCACTGCCAAGACCTGGGGAAGGTCGACAGCAGGCTGGGGCCGGGAGGAGGCCAGCGGGCCAGCAGCCTGGGGAATTCTGGTTCCACATCTGTGGCTTCCCTCAGCCTCTGGGCAGCTCTGCTCAACGACGGATGCCCCAGGCCTGCCCTGGACTCCCCGGGAGGAGGGGGCCACGGGGAGGTCAGGCCTCTGGGGTCTTTCACTTTTATAAAGCCAGCAGGGACCTTTTTGGGAATTGAAGTTGAGGGTGGAGGAGGAGTAGGGCTGGCACCTGGGGACAGGTGTGTCCCAGTGGGCCTGACAATAAGGCCTGGGGAGGGGGTCACAACAGTGGTGATGGAGGTCAAGGTCAGGGAAGAAGCCATGAAATGCAGGCCCAGAGCTCGGGGCCTGGGCAGCTGGGCTCCAGGACAGCTCCTCTGGCTGTGTGACCTTCGGAGGGTCCCCGGGTCCCTCTCAGCCTCTTTCCCTTCTCCATCGAGGGGACAGGAGGCTCTGGTCATTATAGCCATGAGCCTCACCCAAAATGTATACGGACAACTGAAACAAAAGTTTCCTGAACATGACTTACTCTCTCCTGGCCCCGTGTACTCTGGACGGATGTCTTTTCTGTTTCATTTCCAACGGCTGCTCACCACCCACTGGTTGACTCCCTGATCTTCTAGAGCCACGCTGCCCCATAGGACTTCCTGTAGTGTTGGAAATGGTCCGACATGGCAGCCACTAGTCACATGTAGCTGGTGAGTACTTGCATGTGGCTTGTGTGACCCAAGAGCTGCATTTCAAATTGCATTTCACTTTATTTAACATAGAAATAAACAGATGCAGGAGGCTGGTGGCTTTCATGCTGGAGGTCGCAGCTCTGGGAGGTCCAGACGAGCAGTTCAAAACCTGCAGCTCCAAGGAACCTTCCAGCTCTGCCTCCTCACAGGGTGGGCTGGCTGCCTCGCCGGACCCTCTGGCCCACCACATTCTATCCCTCGGCCTTCCACTCATGCCAACCTTGACCTCAAGCTCACCTGGCCAAAAGCCAGCTCACATCTTCCCTCACCTCCCTGCTGCTCCTCCCCTGGTCTCCTCCCCCTCCCTCCACACCCCCAAATGTCATCACTACCCACCCAGCAGGGCCAGCCAGAAGCCCAGGGGTCACCCTTCACTTCTAATCCATCAGCAGGGCCTGGTGGATTTGACTTTGACCTCATAAACATCCCTAGACCCCCTTTCTGGTCCCTACCTCCAGTCCTCCCTCCCCCCTCAGCCTGTGAATGGGTGTACCTGCAACCCTTCTTGTCCCCACCAACACCAGCTATCTGTCTGTGCCCATCCTGTGCCCAGCATTTGGGGGCACAGAAGTGAATTCCATGGGGTCGCTTTTGCTCTGGGTGGGATTATTTTCTGAATGTGTAGTAGGAACTCACATAAAGCCTTGTTATTTAAAATAGCAGGGAGCTGGGGTTTGGGAACCAAAGGGAAGGGAGAGAAGTGTGTGGTGGGGAGGAGGTGTCTGTCAATTTGGGCACCTGTCCTTTCATGTTGAAGGCCGTTCTGCCTCCCGCAGTCCCCAAAGGTGTCATCCGCTCCCGTAAGTGGTTTCCCATAGCCTATAACCCGGGCCAAGGTCTCCTAAAGGATAGAGCTGGATTTTGTAGAAGATCAGAGCGGGGTGGGCAGATCCTGGGTACGTTGCCACCCGACAATAAAGTGCGCATGGCCCTGCCTGCGGGTCGTGAGGGTCCCCAGAGTCACAGCCTCTGGGAGTGGATTAGTTCCCCAGAGACTGCGGCCATCCCCGGGCGGGGGTCCCCTGGGGCCGTCGCGCCCCGCAGGCGCTCGGGTGGCAAGAGGCGCCGGCCTTGGGGGAAGCGCTAGCTGCAAGTATCCCGCCCGGCCGGCCACGCCAGGGGCCTGAGTGGCTGGCGCGCCAGGAGTGGGTCCGCTCCCTTCCCAGCCCAGCCCCGGCGGCGGGGACAGCGGGGCTCCGTCTAGCAGGCCGTCACCTCGCTCTGGGAACTACCGGCGGAGCGCACACCGGGAGAGAGCGAGGGAAGGGGCTCCGAGCGGAAGCCCCCGGCCCTCCCTATCGCTCCTCCCCCCCCGGGTGAGGGCAGGAGGGGGCTGCCGGGCACGGGGAGGGGGCCGCGGCCGCGGGGACTAAGGCGATTGGCCCGGAGCCCCCCCGCCCCGCCCCCGCCCCATCTGCTCGGGATTTGGCGTCGGCGTCTCGGGCTCCGGCTCGGCTCGGCTCCAGCTCGGGCTCCGCGCGCCCCCCCGGCCGGCCCCCGCCCCGCGCCCGCCTACCTGCTGCTCCCGCGCCCGGCGCCTCCCTCCCTCCCTCTCTCCCTCCCGCGCTCCCTCCTCGCGCCGGTTGTCGGAGCCCCGGGCTGGGCGCTGATGGAACCGCCGCGATGTTCGCTCCCCGGCTCCTGGATTTCCAGAAGACGAAGTACGCGAGGTGAGGGTGGGGGCGCGCGGGGAGAGGGGGAGGGGAGGGGGCGCGCGGGGAGAAGGGGAGGGCAGGGGGCGCGCGGGCAGAAGGGGAGGGCAGGGGGCGCGCGGGCAGAAGGGGAGGGCAGGGGGCGCGCGGGCAGAAGGGGAGGGCAGGGGGCGCGCGGGCAGAAGGGGAGGGCAGGGGGCGCGCGGGCAGAAGGGGAGGGCAGGGGGCGCGCGGGCAGAAGGGGAGGGCAGGGGGCGCGCGGGCAGAAGGGGAGGGGAGGGGGCGCGCGGGGAGAAGGGGAGGGCAGGGGGCGCGCGGGCAGAAGGGGAGGGGAGGGGGCGCGCGGGGAGAAGGGGAGGGCAGGGGGCGCGCGGGCAGAAGGGGAGGGCAGGGGGCGCGCGGGCAGAAGGGGAGGGCAGGGGGCGCGCGGGGAGGGGCGCGCCGGAAGGGGCCGAGCGGCGAGGGGGCGCGCGGGGAGCGGCGGCCAGGGCTCCCAAGGCTCTGTCCCGGCTCTGCGCTGCCGGGCTCGCTCCCCCGTCGCCCAGAGAATTCGAGTTGATAAATGGACCCTAACCTCGGCCGGAAGAAACCAGGAAGGAGACTCCGTGGTCTCTGTGAGAGTCCCCGCGCCCGGCTTTGCGCCCCCGGACCCGGGAGTAGCGCGGGTTCCCAGCGTCTCCTCTCCTGGCGGCGAGCCCTGAGGCGAGTCGCTTCACCTCCCGGAACCTCGATTTCCAGGTCTGCAAAACGGGGATAATGACCGTCCCCATCCCTGCGGACTCCGTGAAGCACTTTGCATGGCTCCCGGAGCAGAGTAGTCGCTCAGTTTTTATCCGGCCTTAACGATGAAAGGTTGTTAGCACGCACCAGCGGTGTTCCCCCACTACCCCCTGCACTGCCCTTGCCTTCCCCTCACTGCTCCTGTCACCCCCCCACTCCTTTCCCCCCTCCATCCCCCCCCACCAGCCTTCACCACCCCCATGGCAAGCTGGAGGAATGAGTTAAGTGCTCTTTTTAGGTGGGGAAACTGAGGTTTAGGACCCAGGAAGAGCTTGTACATCTTGGCTTTTTCACAGTGTGAGGTTTGTGGTCACCCCTGAGCCTCAGTTTCTTCTAAAATGGTGATGGCAGATACTCCCACGGGACTGCCGAGTGGAAGCCAAGCTCCTGTTGCATTGATTACGAATTAAATGAGGAGGTTCACAGTTATTAAGTTTCTCTAAGATTTTGTGGGGTCTGCTTGCCTGAAAGCTGGCAGGAAAACCCTTTCCCGAATTGCCCTCAGCCCCTAAAGGTCTTGAGGGAGGACAGGCTGTTCTGGGAGTGTGGGCTTTTGCCCCTGCCTTGGGTGCTGAGGGGGCGCCCAGCCTGCCCTGCTGACTTTTTGCCCTCCCCCTCAGGTCTCCTGCTTCTGGGTGGAGTAGGCAGGGGGTGAATTTGAGACGGATTAGCACCATTTTTGATATCCACGTCTACGTGGCTCACTGTCTCCTGACAGTTGCTGAGGGTCCCTGTCACCATGAGGTCTCCACAAGTTCTGGTCAAACAGCAGAGCTTGATCACAGATGTCCAGGCTGAGCATGGCATGGTGTGTGTGTGTGTGTGTGTGTGTGTGGCAGGACTAGAGCTTTACCTGCTCAGTCTCACCCTCCATTTCCTGGGGCAGGGTTGTACGTGTCTCCTTCATAAGGTTGGGGAGTCTCACTGGGAAAGGGGACAGTTCTTGTGGGTTTTTCTTTTAGCTGGAAGGTGGGAGGGGCTGGCTGTCCAAATCCATGGAGTCCTCTCTGATATGGGCACTTGGATTTCCAAAGGCTTGTTCTCAAGGGTCCTGTATGCTCTTGTGAGTTGTAAGTTGGTGGCGGGTTTGCTGGAAGGGAAGGGAAAAGCCTGGGAGTTGAGGCCACAGATGCAAACATGCAGGAAAGGAGCTCTGAACCCTGTGCCATGGGCCTTCGCCTGTCCTGCACCTGCTGTGTGGTCTTGAGTAGGTGTCTCAACCTCAGCTGGTTGATTTGGAAGGACAGGAGGGTTGGTCTGAATGATCTGTAGATTTGGACACTGGTGCTGCCCTCTCTAACTGGGTTAGAGCTCTCCAGCTGGGCCAGGGGCTGGACCATGAGCTTTTTCCTTTCTATGGGTGATGAGTCCAGTGAGGAAGTGGAGCACATGGATTAGAACTGTTTCTGTTCCTGTCCTCGTTGCGTGGCCCTTACCGTGGTGCAGCCCACAAGTTAGGTCCTTAATAAAGGCTTCCTACCCCGGGCTGTCCAGTAGAAATGTCACACAAGCCACATACTTAGTTCTACATTTTTTTTTTTTTTTAAGATTTTATTTATTTATTTGAGAGAGAGAATGAGAGAGAGCAAGCACATGAGAGGGGGGAGGGTCAGAGGGAGAAGCAGACTCCCCGCTGAGCAGGGAGCCCGATGCGGGACTCGATCCCGGGACTCCAGGACCATGACCCGAGCCGAAGGCAGCCACCTAACCAACTGAGCCACCCAGGCGCCCAGTTCTACATTTTTTAGTAGCTATTCAGTTTAATGTGTGACTGATTTTCTATCTCATTGTCATAAAAAGGTAAAAAATGGTGAGATTAATTTTAGGAATATATTATAGTTAATCCTTGATATGCAAAGTGTTGTCGTTTCAACAAAAAACCCCAAAAATGAATTATTCATGAGATACTTTACATTCTCTTTTCACTGCAAGTCTTTGAGATCTGTTTGTGTGTTTTATACCCATGGCCCATCTTGGTTCGGACTAGCTATATTTCAGATGCTCAATAGCCTCATGTACCCAGTGGCTGCCATATTAAATAGCACACAAATATCTTCCAGGGCGAGAGATGGGCGTTTGTCTTAATCAGTTTGGGCTACTATAAGGAAGTACCATAGACTGGGTGGCTTATGAACAATAGAAAATTAGTTCTCATAGTTCTGGAGGCTGGAGGTCTGAGATGAGGGTGCCAGCATGGTTGGGTTCTGGTGAGGACCATCTTTTGGGTTACAGAGTACAAACGTCTCGTTTTATCTTCATGTGGCAGAAAGAGAAGGAGCTACTCTCTGGCCTCTTCTTAGAAGGGCACTAATCTCATTCATGAGGGCCCCACCTCCCTGATCTAATTATGCCCTAAAAGTCCCACTTCCAAATGCCATCATGCTGGAAATTAGATTTCAAAATAGGATTTTTTTTTTTTTTTTTTGTGGGGAGGAGGGAGAACACAACCATTCAGCCCCTAACAATGTTCTTAGTTAAATGCTGTGTGACACTGTAAAGGATGTTTTCCCTCTTTGAGCCTCTGTTTTTTTTTTTTTTTTTTAAAGATTTTATTTATTTATCTGACAGAGAGAGAGAGAACAAGTAGGCAGAGAGACAGGCAGAGGGAGAGGGAGAAGCAGACTCCCCGCCGAGCAGGGAGCCCGATGTGAGACTCGATCCCAGGACCCTGGGATCATGACCTGAGCCGAAGGCAGACGCTTAATGATTGAGCCACCCAGGTGCCCCAAGAATTATGAATTTCTTTTTTTTCTTTTTTTTTTTTAAAGATTTTATTTATTTATTTCAGAAAGAGAGCACATGAGAGGGGGGAGGGGCAGAGGGAGAAGCAGACTCCCTGCCGAGCAGGGAGCCCGATGTGGGACTCGATCCCGGGTCTCCAGGATCATGACCTGAGCCGAAGGCAGCCGCTTAACCAACTGAGCCACCCAGGCACCCAAGAATTATGAATTTCTATTCATCAAAAAAATGTCATGAAGAAAATAGAAGACAATCTACGAACTGGAAGGACATATCTGCAGCACATTTACCCACCAAAATAATTAACGTCCAGGATATATAAACAACTACAATAAGAAAAAGACAAATAAGAGAATAGAAAGTGTAAAAATACAAATCGTTTTGCAGATGAACACAGAGAGAACACAAATGAACAGTGAACATATGAAAAGCTGTTCATGTTCATTGGGTGTCTACCCTGGAGAATATTGTGCACATGTGCATCATTGGAAATGAACAAGAATTTTCTCATCAGCGTTGTTCATGATAAGCTAGACCTGGAGACATCCCAAATGTCATTGCTAGAGTGGTGTATATTCATATAATGGAATAAGACCCTGCAAGGCGAGCGACCTCCACTTTCAGGCAACAGTATGGATCAATCTTATAGATGTGTTGAGTGATAGCCAAACACAAAGGAAAGTATGAATCCAATCATTCAATGCTCAAAAACACGCAAACCAACTGTTGTTTAGGAATGCAGAAGAAAGTATGTGGAAAGCCAGAACATGATGATGATTGCAAAATCAGCTCCCTGGCTACCTCTAAGGGAGTCGGTGGGGATACACAGGGTGCTTCTGGGTCTTGGCAGTGTTCTAATTCTTGACTTGGGAAGAAAACCAAGCTGGATTTTCCATGCCCTACAAGACAGCTCCCAATCCCCAGGGGTAGACTTACCCACATGGCCATACCTCCCTACAAGGGAGGCTGGGAAGTGTCCTCCCACTGTCTGTGCCCATTGCTGCCTCCCTGGGGCCCAGAACAGCACCTGTCATCTGAGTAGGTACCAGTCAGATCTGGTGAATGACTAGTGGCTGTGTGACTTTGAGCAAGCGAATTAACCTCTGAAGACATTGGTCTGCGCTCTTGCTTTGATCTGACTTTAAATGGGGTCTTTATAAAGCAGCGTTATGGTTATACCTGCAGCCTATGCTCCTTGGACAACATTTTTAAAATCCTGGGAAGTAGGTATAAAAATGAAAGCGACAGTCCCCCTGCATCCCGCCATCTTGAGATCTTCACTGTGAAACGTGCTGTTTGCTTCCAGTGCTTTCTCCGTGGAGACACTACAGTTAGCATGGCTTGTCTTTTAAAAAATTTGACCTGCGGCAAGGCTGTCTCCCTTGTCTTTAACCATTATTCACAACCTGAGTTTAATGTGTGCCTCATTTTCCATCTCATCATTGAACCCTGCTTTATTTTATTACTTCCCATTTTTAGACGCTTCTCTTGCTTCCTGAAACCCACTTCTGCTGGGGGACATCTCTGCGGGAGAATTCAGGAGAATTCTCTGTGTGGACGCATATCTGATCCACTGTCGATCCTGGGCATTAGCCACGTCCTGTGGGTCACAAGTTCCCTCTGATGCCCAGTTTATAAGGACCAGGTCTTGGGGCGCCCCCAGGAATGGCCCCCGTCGCGCCGTTCCTGCCACGGGTTTGAAGTTGCCCCTGAGGCCACACAGAGGTCAGGGCCCAGCTCTTCCCACAGCGGTGTCCCTGGGGAGCGGAAGGAGCTTGGAGCTTGTGTTCTGATTCTGCTCATCTTTTTGCTGGGTTCTCTTGAGCGGGCCACTTAGTCACTGCGCCATGGCATCCTCCTTGGGCCTGAGGCTAACATGGGCTTGGCAAAGCATACAGTGGCCCTGGGGGGCTTTCTGTAGGTTTAGGTCCCCATCCTACTTCCTGACATCCCTTCAAGGCCGCTTAGGACCAGTCCTATTCCAGCCGAGAAATCCTGAAGGTTACGGGTTTTGTAGACATTTTCTTTTTGTTCTTCAGGGGATGGAGATATGTGTGAGAAGCATCCAGTGAGGGTATACAGTCGGTGCTCCGAAGTGGTGGTTATTTCTGTAAGTGATGATTGTCATGGACAGTCTCTTTCCGGAGAGGACCTGAAGCACTCTGGAAAAAGCACGTTTCTCAGGGTCCACGGGGCTGCCAGAGACCCCTTCAGGCTTGGCAAGGCTTGCTGTGATGCCGGCCGGCTTCTGGGCACGGAGGAGGGGCGCTGAGGAGAGGCTTCCAGGGCCTCTGTCTTGCCGGGCTGCCATGGGCAGGCCAGCTCCGGGCTTCACGGAGTAGGAACCACGTGCCGGGCCTCACGCCTCGAACCTTCCATTCACCATCCCCTCCGACCCTTAGCAGTTGGGGCTACTGTAGGTACCATTTTTTATCCTTACTTGGTTTGCCTGTGGTCATGGAACACACGGTGAGGTTCACACCCGGACTGTGCTTTGCTTTTCTGCCTCCCACACAACCACGGGGATAGTGATCCTCGCGATCAGGTACGTTTGTGGAGTAGGGCCGGAACTCGCATGCACGGTGGTCCCCGCTGGACACAGGGACTGGAACCCCGAGTCTTCCCTGTTGCCCGCCCCCAGGCAGGGCCCTCAGCACACCCTCTGTGCGGCCTCCTTCATTCATGGACAGGCCCCCAAGCATGTGTAGGGCCGGAGCAAGTGTCCCAGGGGAAGCCCACACACCATATGTCTGAATATTTAAAGTTAAAAATCTAGCTAACAAGCTTTTCAACAAAACAGGTTCTGTCCTGCTTGGCAAATATACTTCTATAATGACAAAAATGGAACATTCTGGTAAAGTCGTGGCCGTCAGATGGTTTAAGGCTGGCCACATGAGCCTTGGTGTTTGTGGCTGGGCCAGCCGTGCCTGGATGGGGAATAAGATAAAGGCATGCATAATTTATTAATTGCTATACATTTCATACCAGTTATTTTTCTCTTCGTTGCAGCAAAATCATCAATTGTGTTACTTCCATTCAAAATTTTCACTTAAATTGGGTTCTGGTAATCATCTAGAGTTGTGCAATCCAGGACAGTAGCACGAGCCACCTGTGGCTATTTAATTAATTAGCTAATTAATTAATTAATTTTAAGTCGGCTCCATGCCCAGTGTGGGGCCCAACGCTGGGCTGGAACTCACAACCCTGAGATCAAGACTTGAGCTGAGACCAAGAGTCAGACACTTTAACCAACTGAGCCACCCAGGTGCCCCCAGCTGTGGCTATTTAAATTCAAATCTAAGTTCGTTAAAGTGAAATAAAGTAAAAAAGCTAGCCCTTCAGTTGCATGGGCCCAGATTCAGGTGCTCAATAGCCGAGTTCGGCTGGTGGCCAACGTATTGTAAATACAACGCAGACCTACAACATTTCGATCATTGAAGAAATTTCTCTCGGAGAGCACTAGTCTGAAGGATGAAAATGCAAAACGTAATTTTAAAAATATCCCACAGGGGCGCCTGGGTGGCTCAGTCTTTAAGCGTCTGCCTTCAGCTCAGGTCACGATCCCAGGATCGGGCTCCCTGCTCAGCGGGAAGCCTGCTTCTCCCTCTCCCACTCCCCCTGCTTGTGTTCCCTCTCTCGCTGTGTCTCTCTCTGTCAAATATATAAATAAAACCTTAAAAAAAAAATCCCACAAACATAAATTAAACCAAATGTAAAAAATTGAAAAAAAAAAAAACCCTCTTCTTTTTAGAGTATCCAAAACTTCCTTAAATTTTTGAAAGGCAAAATATAAAGGAAGATTAATAAGCATAAAACTTAAAGTCAAGTAGTATTTACGTAAAATAAAGTATTTAAGTAAAGCTGAAATATTCAGATTTTTTTGCAAGTGTGATTGAATCTCCTTTTATGAAAAGGAAACCCTTCCCCTCTAGAGCTCAGTGCCCACCCGGTTGCAAGAGATGTGGAGAAGTCCTTTCCTGGGGCCTGGGTTAGTCATAAAGTGGATGGCTAGGGTGACAGCTTGGATTATGCCAGTGATGAGCACTGGATCCCCCGTGAGCCAGGTGCTCGAGGCTTCTTTAAGCTAGTGTGTGGGTGTGGCGAAAGCAAGACCCTCTAAACCCGTTCCGCAGCATACTCCGTGAATCAGTATCATTGGTGTTATCTAGTGCTTGTTAGAAATGCGGAATCTCGGGCTCCATCCCAGACATACGGAAGCTCATAGTTTAGGGGAGGACTTGGTTTCCTAATAATATCATGTGAGTGAATGCAAAATTGAGATGTCGACAAGCGTGCAGGAAAGATGGGTATGGCTTCTGCTCAGGTGCCCGGGCCAGGCAGGCTTGAGGGTTAATCAGGTACTCTCAGTTGTAAGAAATAACCGAAGGCCTCAATTTGAACTGGCTTAGAGGAGAGAGAGGGAAGGAGGGACAGAGAGAGAGAGAAGGGAGAGGAAGGAGGAGAGAGAGGGAAGATGAGGATAAGGAGAGGAAGGAGAAGAAGAAAGAGAAAGAAGGGAACACCAGAAGACAGAAATGAGTTTGTGTCCAGAACTGAAAAGTTCAGGAGTGTCTGGGTTCAGGTACAGCTGGATCCAGGGTCTTAAAGAGGACCCGGGCTGTCTCTCTTTGTCTCTGGGCTCTGTTTCCTCTGGTGGCTGCATTGTCTGGACTGTTCACAGCCCTCGTGGACTGAGAGTTTCTCTTTCCTGGCAGAATCACCACTGTCCTGGAATCGAGTGTCTGTGTCCTGGCTTGGATGGCATGCCCACCCTTGAACCTATCGGCGGGGTCAAGGGAAGGGCTATGGCAAGGCTAGATCCTTTGGAGCGTGGAGTTTGGGAGTCAGGCATGGCTTGGGTGGTGGTGGGATGTGGCTCCACCTGAGCCCAATGGAACAAGAGGAGGAAGGTGTGGCCGAAAAGGAAAGTGAGTGCCGTTGTATAGGATTGATGCTTGTTGCATCTCCTGACAACGGGACGGTTCCTTGCCAATGTGTCCCCTTGACCCCAAAGCTTTCAGTGCGTGTGTATGTAGTACCAGGCACTCTCTTATGAGATGAGATTTAAGAAAGAAGACTCGGCCTTAAATAGGAAGTTCTGATACTTGCTGCAACAGGCATGAACTTTGAGGACAGATGTTAAAAAGCTGCTAAGCAAAAGGACGAATGTTGTGTGAGTCCACTTCTGTGAGGTCCCCAGAGTCGTCAGACTCACAGAGACAGAGAGCAGATGGTGGTGCTGGGGGCTGGGAGGGGGTGGGGGTCCTTGCGTCGCGGGGACAGAGTCTCAGTGTGGGGGGAGGGAACGTTCTGGAGCCGGATGGTGGTGGTGGCTACAAAGCAGTGTGAATGTGCTCAACGCCCCTGAACTGGACCCTGAAACATGGTTAAGGCAATAAATTCTACATTGAGAGTGTTTTACCACAATGAAAAAAAAAACCTAGCTGAAAACAGTGACACGTAGGTCATTTATTAAATGCGAGGGGAAAGAGGGGGGAAAAAAAGGAACTTCAGCATTGATGTGATATTACTTCATATGGGGTCCATATTCTGACCTTACCAGTTTGCCCCGTCACTGTCCCAGCTGCCAGGATCCGGTTCGGGGTGCCCTGCATTGTTTCCTTAGCCTCCTCAAATCCAGAATTTATCTCCCATCTTCCTGTCAGGCATCCGCGTTTCTGAGGTGTCCAGGCCAGTTGCTCTGTAGGCTGCCCCAGTGTGGGGGTCCCTGGGCTCAGTTCGGGGTCTCAGGGTTAGACTGAGGCTCTGCATTTTTGGTGGAAGCGATGCTGGTCCTTCTAGGCATCTCATAACTGGCAGTGAACCTCGATCACTTGCTCACGTTGATGTCCTCCAGGTTTTCTGTCTGTAAAAATTATTGTCTGTTTTGGTAATTGGTGGCATTTGGGGGAGGGAGTATTTTGAGATTGTGTACATATTCTGGTCCTCACGTGATGAAAACTGTCATTCATAAAAGTAGAGAGAATAGAGTAATGAACCCGACACCCCATAGCCTGAACTTAACAGTTACTAACATTTGGCCAAAGTTGCTTCACCTCTGCTTTTTCCCCGAGGGTATGGCTTCAGTCCACATCTCTAACTGGTGAGGACACTTTTTCCAATCCCTACACCGCTGTCCCACCTGTCAGCATTGGCAATAATTCCCTAGTGCTGCGGACGCGCTTGAATTGTACATTTTGTCTAGTTTTAGAGAAGGTATATTTACTTAACTGCATGTGGCTAGTGCTGTGTTAAGTAGCATGGCTGTGGAGGCTCGATTAGGTTCAGGATCCACGTTCTCGGCAAGAAACTTCAAGGTGCATCTCTCTGTCGGGGGCACGCGAGACATCTGACTGTCCCATTTCCAGTGATGTCAAGATTGATCTTGGGGCCCCTCGGCTCCTTTTGAATATCCAGTTGCTCAGCAACCCCCCCAATTTCTCTACACTTAGTGTACCAAAGTGATGGGATCTTCATTATTATCCAAGAGAAAACCACGGTTCATTTCTTTCCAAGAAAAGCCTCCAGAGGAAGGAATGGATGTGTCGGTTTGTAGCGTAGATATTCTTAGGATGTGTGGATGGTGTCTTGGGCTCTGTGAACCCCTGGGGTGGTGCATCCACTCTGTGCGTGTGTGCGCACTGTGTGTGTGCATTTGGCCCCGGAGAGATGTAGATCTCCCAGCGGCCAGCCACCATGCTCAGGAATGGGTGCCTGAGTCCTGGACATAGGGGATGGAGCTGGGTCGAAATCCAGCTTCAGCATATCCCAGGGCCCTCTGTGTTGGAGTTCCCGTGGCTCTACCAGGCCCTGAATGGCGCTCTGGACCGTTGGCCATTGGTGGCACTGGGTTATGCCTAGGGCATGTGGCACTGTGTTGGCAGGGCTGGTCATTCCAGGTGCCGTCTCTATGAGGGGAAGGATGTTTGCCGTGAGCTCACGGGAAATGTTCTGGATTGTAATCCCATCGTGACATCAGGGAGGGGAAGACTGCAGAGATGGCAAGCTGGGAGGGAGGCCAGGTGGCCTTGTCAGGGGGAGGCTGCGGGCCATGCGTTTTGGTGGTCCCTGAGGAGCCCCTGCACCCCAGCATCCCTGAGGCAGGGTCTGGCTCTACTCTGCTGGCCACCTTTATGAGCCTCATCTCCTCATCTGAAAAATGGGCTAAGAAGCCCACCCTGCAAGATTCCGAGGGCTTTGGAGGGGAGCTGAGGAGTGACTTCAGATTCATTTCCGGCTCTGCACCAGGGAAAACTGCAGTGAACAGAGCAGACGTGGGTCCCAGGCCCAGTGAGCTGCTGCCCTGAGGAGCCAGGGGGTGTGAGCGAGCCTTGCGAACTGTGCAGTGCTGTACAGACAAGCCTTCTGGTATCACCGCCCCATCCCCAGATGGGACTGGAGCCATTCAGAAGCGATGTCGCTTGCTTGCCCCGGGGGCTTGTGGCTGGTATCCTGAGAGGCCAAGTCTTAGTCCCAGAGAATCTGCCTTAGTTTGGGTCTCCCCAGCAGCGGACCCCGAGACGAGGACGCAAAGGCAGGCAGTGTGTTTGGGAGGTGATCCCAAGAGACATCGAGAGAGTGGGGAATGAGCACAGGGCAGGGCACACAGCCACCAGGGGTTTGTTAAGAAGCAAGTTGGTTCTGCTTGGGGGACGGTGTAGGGCATGCGTCGGAGTTACCCCACCGGGCACAGAGGCCTGGCACGCTCCTCAGCTCACTGTGTCACTGACAGAGGCCGCCTGCCATGAGCACTAACTCTTGGACGCTTGGGTGGGGCGTGGGCTTGCATCAGCCTCTTGTTGCAAGGACAGAAGAGGTGCCCCCCCCCAAAGATTTCTGGTTCAGAAGGTCTCTCACCTGCTGTCTTCCAGCAATTTCGGTGAGGCAGGGGACGGGGGTGGTCCCTGCTTTAGAGATGAGGACTCTCATTATCCCAGAGGGGAGGAGGTTCCCCAGGGAGCTATAGGGAGGGTGCGGGGCTGGGGTCTACCAGTCCTACCGGGTACACACCTCCAGGGGGCGCTGTCCCCAGGGACCGCCCCGTGAAGCAATGCCCTGTGGCCTGTGTTCCCTCCTACAGACCGTGACAGAGTTCCCCGGACCCGGCACCGGGGCCAGTCTCCCCCTTCCTCAGTTTCCCCTTCCTGTTCCTGGCTTGCTCTCCCCTGGGATTTTGATATTGAGACCACTATGGGGTAGCACTGGCCCAAAAACTGTTTCCCAAAGCCTGAGCCAAGATGCTGTCTGCACCCAGGAGGAGCCTGAATTCATGAATGGACACAAAGAAGCATCCTGGGGCCAAGCTGGAGAAGGGGAGGCTCTCAGGGCCCAGGGCCAGCTTGGCCCTGGGCTGCCCTGGCCTCTGTGGGACAGACAGACAGACCCCCTTTGTGTGGAAGCCTGGACACATCTCTTTAGTCCTCTGTCTTGGGATCCCAGGGCCGCCGCTGCCAGGCACGGCCCAATCCGGAAGTTTTCCTGGGAGAGGAGGACTGCTTCTCTCCGGGGGCTACAGCCCTGGTCCCAGGCTGGGAGGAGAGGGAGAAACTGCAGAAGCTCTGAGGCTGGGCCTGGCCCCTCCAGCCTGACAGGGACGGAGCAGGAGGGGAGGTGAGCAGCTGGGATGTGCTGGGGGTCCAGGTGGTGGGGACCTGGCAGGTCAGCCAGCTTCGTTTGGCCCTGCCAGGGGCAGAAACGGTTTAGAAAGCGACCCCCCCTTTTTTTTTTTAAGATTTTATTTTGAAGTCGTCTCTACACCCAATATGGGGCTTGAACCCACAACCCTGAGATCAAGAGTTGCATGGTCCACCCACTGAGCCAGCCAGGCACCCCCAAAAGCATCCCTTTTCAGACCCCATCCAGACCTAGCCCTCAGGAGCGTGGAGCTGCTCTGTTGACCTTCTGTTGAATTATAACATACAGGAGAGCCTGCCTTTCACTTACAGCTCGAACCCGGGACACACTGGGGAACGAGCACCCAGATCAAGATGCTAAACAGGGCCAGTTGCCAAACACCCCCCGTGTGCCCCCTCCTGTCACTGTCCCCCACTCCCAAGGGTACCCACTGCCCTGGCTTTTATCATCAAAGTCTCCTGTTGCCGATTCTTGAAGTTTATGTAAATCGGTCCGAAGAGCGGGTACTGTGGTCGAGCGCCGTGTCTGAGACGCCTGCCGGGTTCTGCGTTCAGCTGTGTTGGCCTGTCTCGATGCAGTCTGCTGTTCTGTGGTGTGGCTCCCTCCGTTTCTTTCCACCCTGCCCTGGATGGGCATTTTGGGTAATTCCCAGCACTCTCGTTGTGACCACCCCCTGCCCTCCCCCAACTCTGATGCAGCAGGTTTGAGAACACCTGGTCTCAAATATGGATTTCAAACATGGACTTCCGTATTTAAGATGTTTTTGTTAGATTTTTTAAAAAATTATTAAGTAGTAAATGAACATTGTGGCCAGTGACGCAATGCAGAAATATAGAGAAAAAAATAGTGTTTCCCGCTCTTCTCCCCTGTCTCTCCTCTGGTGTCCCCTTTCATACCTTTTCCAGGTCAGCTCCCCGCCCCGCCTCTTAGATCGCGCTACCTTGGGCAAGCCTCTTTTTTTTTTTTTTTTAAAGATTTTATTTATTTATTTGAGACAGAGAGAATGAGAGACAGAGCATGAGAGGGAGGAGGGTCAGAGGGAGAAGCAGACTCCCTGCTGAGCGGGGAGCCCGATGCGGGACTCGATCCCGGGACTCCAGGATCATGACCTGAGCCGAAGGCAGTCGCTTAACCAACTGAGCCACCCAGGCGCCCCGTCTTTTTTTTTTTTTTTTTAAGATTGATTTATTTATTTGAGAGAGCGAGAAAGTACACGAGAGGGGGGAGGGTCAGAGGGAGAAGCAGGCTCCTCGCCGAGCAGGGAGCCCGATGCGGGACTCGATCCCGGGACTCCAGGATCATGACCTGAGCCGAAGGCAGTCGCTTAACCAACTGAGCCACCAGGCGCCCACCTTGGGCAAGCCTCTTATCCTGGCTGGATTGACCCACGTCTCAGGAGCCTGTCTGCTCCAAAATTTTTGGAAGATCTTAAAAGGCCGGGACTATTCCTAACTCGACATATCTCCAGTCTGAACTTCATAAACACTCTGAGATGATTGATTATTCAGGTAGTTGCCAGGCATTACCTGTTGCATGCCTGGCTCTGCATCGGTACCGGGAAGATGAAGATGAATCGGGGCCAGGCCCTTGTTTGCAGCTTAGGGGCCAAGACCGACCCGGAAACACCCAAATGCATGTTGCCTGTGTTATGGTAGGGGTTGCAAGGGCGATTGTGGGAGTCCAAAGGAAGGAGCTACTCTCTCTGCCTAGAAGTGCTCCGGGAAGAGAAAGACAGAAGGGGTCTACAGTACAATGGCTTGTGCCTCGACCTACCACTGAGAGAAAGCTGTTTACTCTCCAGTCTAGATGGGGGTGTGAGGATCAAGGAAAGCTTTTCAGAGGGGCCTTTTGACCTGGGCTTTGAAGGCTGAATAGGAGTTCTCCAGCTATAGAAGAGGGAAAGGGATTTTTAAGCAGAAGAAAAGACAGGTGGAAGGCCTAGAGACATGATGACTGTGTGCCATGGGGAGAGCTTTCTTGGGGAAGAATTGCAGGGTCTAAGTCAGGGATAGGAAACAAAAGAAGCAGGTCCCCCCCTTTTTGTTCTTGGCTTGGCATGGTCTCTTGTGCTCTGGGTCGGCCAGGATTTTGCCCTGGCGCGTGAGATCTGCGAGTCTTGGTGTTAGACTTCCCAAGGTGGGAGGGGACTGACAAAGCCGGGGCTTGGGCAGGGTGGGGGGGCACTTACAGCCAGGGTTGCTCTGACCATTGGCCAATGAAGCAGTGATTTTAGGAGCTGGGACAGGGCTCTGTCCCTTCCCTTCTTTGCCTCCAGATTCTCCATCCTGGAGAGGATGCCCAGATACTTTATACTATAGTGTAAAAGACTGATGGCAGAACCACAGACAGGCCTGAAAGGGGAAGTGAGTGCGGTACAAAGAATAGACCAGGAGTCAGGAGGTCTGGGGTCCCCTTCTCAGCTGCAACCACTTCCTAGCCTGTGGCTTAACTTCTGTGAATCCCTGTATAAAATGCCAGTCATACTCTCATCCCTGCTCACTTTGCAGCGATGCTCATGCAGGAGGAGGGAAGTGAAAGCGTTGGGTAACTCTCAAGCCAGGGACGGCTGCCTCCTGCCTGCCCCGTACCCATAGCAGACATGACCAATCGTCACGCCCTCCTTTCCTGCCATGCCTAAACTCACGGCACACACCCCCGGCAGCCACGACCAGCCCTGGGCTTGGCGTGGGTGTTGAAGCCTCTTTGCTGTCTGTGCTGAGCTGGGTGTTCCTTTTGTGGTCCTGGGGTCCTGTGGTGTCCCTGTTGTGGGACACCTGGTGCTGTCCCCTCTCTTCCTCGCCCTGTGGCTTCTCAGCCTCGCTTGCACACTGCAATCACCTGGGGAGTTTAAAAAACTACCAGTGCTTGGGTCCCTCCCCTGGCAGTTCTGTTTTGAGCGCCGGGGATGTGGCCTGAGCATCGGGATTTTTCCTTTCTTCCTGGGGCGATTCTCATGCACAGCAACATTTGCTCCAGCTGCTTTCCCCAACCTGCCAGGTGGTGATAGCTTGCATCCCCTGTGGCCCTGGGTCTCAGGGAGGGGGTAATGATGACGCAGCTGAGCCCCAACTCCTGTTGCCTCCTCGCTCGCAGGATAACAAGGAGTCTTCCTGTGTACCTCGATTTGCCTGTGGCTTGAATTTGTTGTTGTTAAAATATATAACATAAAATGGACTGTTTTAACCATTCTTAAGAGTCATAAGCCCTTTCACACTGTTGTACAACCATCACCACCATCCGGCTCTAGAACCCTTCATTGTCTCAAACTGGGACCCTGTCCCCGTCATACACCATCCCCTCCCCCAGCCCCCCGGCACCACCACCTGCTCTTGTCTTCATGGATTTGGCAACTCTGGGGATCTCATATACATGGAATCCTGCATTATTCACCTTTCTGTGTCTGGCTTATATCATGTAGCTTAATGTCCTCAGAGATCATCCACGTTGTCGGTAGCAGGTGTCAGGATTCCTTCCATTGGATGGATGGACCACATTCTGTTACCTGTTCATCTGTGATGGACTCTTTGGGGTGCTTCCACCTTTCGGTTCCCGTGAATCACACTGCCGTGGACGTGGGTGTGCAAACATCTCTTCAGCCCCTGCTTTCGATTCTTCTCCCAGAAGTGGAGTTCCTGGATCTGATGGTGGTTCCACGTGTAATTTCGGGGGGGGGGGGCCCAGACTGTGTCCCAGGGTGGCCGCACCATTTACTTTCCTGCCAATTTCCCCACACCCTCGCCGACACTTGCTTTCTGGTTTTTGGGTAATAGCCACCGTTATGGGTGTGGAGTGGTGAGGGCTGATTTTGAAAGCAAACTTTCTTTCCTTACTTGACCGTGTCAGAGCACCTGTTCCGGAGGGGACGCGGGAGGCGGAGTACTGAGCACCTGCTGTGTGCGGGGAGTTCACACATCTCCTCCTCTGTGAGACAGGCACCATCACCCTCCTGGAGTGCAGGCCTCATGCTCAGCCAGTTCTGGGCTCAATTTCCTCTGCTGAAATGGGGCTCATAATAGAACCTTCCTCATGGGTTGTGAGGATTCAGACTCATTAATGTTGGTCACGTGCCAATAAGTGCTGAGTGCTGTGCGCAGATTAACCCATTTCATCATTTTATAATCCTCTGAGGTGGGTGCTGAGGTTCTCCCCTTTGCTCAGATGAGAAAACCGAGGCCAGGGAGTTTTTGCAGCTTGGACATGGACTCGTGGCTAGAGAGGAGTGGTGCCCGGATTGACTCTGGGTGGTCTGACCCCCTGAGCTCCTGATCTTAACTGTAAACTCTAGTGCATGCTCAGTAGGTGGTAGGAGGAGGGTCTAAGCCAAAGCAGAGGCTTAGGGAGGAGAAGAGGAGATCCCCAGGAGTGGCTCCACCCCATCTGAGAAGGGCGGCAGGTGAACAGCTCCTTCCAGTAGAGCATTCTCACCTGGGTGCTGTGAGTTCTGGGCTGATTCTTGGGGCAGCCCTGCAGCAGGCGGGTGTCCCAGCCATGACCAGCTCCGCAGGACAGTGCTGTGACCGCATGAAGGATGGGGGGAGGGCAGGCTGGGGCTCTGATGGAGGAACTCTCTCCCAGTTGTCGGACTCACGGGATCATACAGCTCCTGCATTTGGAGTGTTCACCAAGTCCAGTCCGAACTGCTTCCAAAGGCTGTCCTCTTTCCACCGTGCCCCACTGCCCATCCAAACCTTAGAAACCCAAGCGTTTGCCACTTTCAGAAAGGACTGGGACAGACACCTCCTGGGATTCCAGTACTGTATTAGTCAGGACACTGAGCCTCAGCAAAACATCATTTACACGAAGGAAACATTTGAAAGTGTTTTGGTGTTCATCTTGGAAGGAAGAAAGGGAAGCAGATTTTCTGCCATCCATCCTTCTGTCCATTCAGACAACTATGTATCTACCTATACACTTATTTTTCTACCAAGCTATGTGCCTATCTCTGCTACTCACATACTCACCCACCACTCCATCCATCTCCCCCATCTATCTCTTCATCCATTCATCCCCCACCCATCCATCCATCCCCCACCCATCCATCCATCCATCCCCCACCCATCCATCCATCCATCCCCCACCCACCCATCCATCCCCCATCCATCCATTCCCCATCCATCCATCCACCCATCCATCCATCCATTTATCCCCATCCATCATCCATCCATCCATTTATCTCCCATCCATCCCCCATCCATCCATCCATCCATCCCCCCATCCATCCCATCTATCCCCTCATTCATCCCCCATCCATCCCTCCACCCATCCCTCCACCCATCCATCCATCCCCCACCCATGCATCCATCCCCCATCCATCCATCCATCCACCCCCATCCATCCATCCACCCATCCCATCTGTCCCCTCATTCATCCCCCATCCATCCATCCACCATCCCCCACACATCTATCCATCCCCATCCATCCATCCATCCATCCATCCACCCCCATCCATCCATCCCTCATCCATCCCCTCATCCATCCATCCCCCCATCCATCCCATCTATCCCTTCATTCATCCATCCCCTCACCCATCCATCCATCCTCCAGTCTCCCCATTTATTGATGCCCCATCCATCCATCCTCCAATCTCCCCATTTATCCATCCATCCATCCGTCCTACCATCCATTCCCTATCTTCCTGTCCCCTGATCCATCCATCCATCCTTCCAGACAAATACTTACCTAGTTACTTGCCTATCAAGCCATTTGCCTATCTCTCCAGTCTACTTACCCACCTTCCCATCCAGCTAGTTCCACAGTTGCTAATTGGAAACGTACTGGAAAGTATGGCTGTTGTCTTGTGGACAGTGGGAGAGCCAATGAAAACAATAAAGTCACATTATTTTCTCCTTTTCACTAGCAATTAAAAGTTCAAATTTGAAATCTGCAATACCGAGGTGCATCAATAATGTCTTTAGGGAGTAATGGGCATAAGGGTGACATTTTGCAGTTGCCGAGAAAACTCTGTCAGCCCTACAAGAGTAGGGGGACGTGGGTAGACAGCCTAACTCCAGATGTTGCCTTCCAGTGACTTCCTTTATTCTGGGCAGCCATGCGCTGAGTGCAGGGGCAGTTTCCTGGGGAATGAGGCGGGAATGGTTCTGGAGCATGGAGATGTTGGCACCCTGGGATCCTGAGACTGGGATCGCCTCCTGATCCCTGCCACTGACCCAGCTCCCACTCCAGCCTGGTGGCCACCCCCCCCAGGCCTCTGAGCACTCCTCCACCTTCCCGCTCCTCCTTTCCTGCTGCCCTTTGGTCTCCAGAAGTTCCCGCTGCTGTCTTCAGTGCGATCATCCCATCCTGTCTGTGACATCAACCCCCCCAGCAGAGGACTGACCTTCTGTTGTCGAAATCTTTACATCATAAAAGCATTGGCATAATGACCCTAAGAGAATTTTCCCCAACTTTTTATTTGGAAAAATTTCAAATGTGTATCAAAAAGTTGCAAGAAAAGTTTCATGAACGCCTGAGTGCCATTCACTTAGAGTCACCGGATATTAACCTTTTCAGAGTTGGCTTTATCATTTCCTCTTTCTCTGAACCTTTGGAGGATAAATTGCAGACATCCGGACACTTCATCCTCAAACATGTCAGGACGTATCTCTTACGGAAGGACATTCTCCCCCATAACTGGGACACACTTATCTCTCCCAGCACATGACACAACACTGTGATCAAAGGCAGTCCATCTTTGTCTTCCCTCAGAACACTTAAATGAATTCTTAAGAAGAAAAATGCCATCAAGAGTGATTCCTACGGCCTCACCACGAATATGTATTTCATTATTGTGCATTAACAGGTCTTCCATCCATACACTTATTTCGACCTTATTATAATCATAATGAGTTATATATTCTCTTTCCCACCTGATGATAGATATATGGCAAACATTTCCTGTGTCATTATGCAGTTAAAAAAAACTGACATTTAGGGCACCTGGGTGGCTCGGATGGTTAAGCGTCTGCCTTCGGCTCAGGTCATGATCCCAGGGTCCTGGGATCGAGTCCCGCATCGGGCTCCCTGCTCCTTGGGAGCCTGCTTCTCCCTCTGCCTCTCTCTCTCTCTGTCTGTCTCTCATGAATAAATAAATAAAATAAAAAAAAAAAAACCAAAAAAAACCCCTGACATTTAGTTACACAAATAAAACTTGAATATAATCCCATAAAAATTCAAACAATACAGGTCAATGGAAAATCTCCTTTGATCTCTCACCCAATCTTACAAATTCAAAAAAATAAGGGGCAGCCAAAGTCCTCTGTGACCAGAAACCCCAATTCCATCCATCTCTCCTCTTTTTTTTCCAGGCATCTTTGTATGTATGCCTTTACCACCGACCTGTTGTTAGATATTCAGATTAATTCCTGTTACTGGGATTTGTCCAGTTCTGTGTTACTCACTGTTTAGCAGCTTGGCTTTTCATGTATCTCACTCAGTGCGTCCCTGCTTCCGCTGCCCATTGCTGTCACCCAGCAGCTTTAATATTGATGCCTTGGTCCCAGCCACAGAGAGAGGTTCCGGGTTATTTGATCTGGGATGTAGCCGGGGGATTGGCATGTTTCAAAGCTTCCCAGGAGATTTTTTTTCCTTAGCATTAAAAAAAAATTTAAGGTGAAATTGACATATAAAATTTGCCATTTTATTTTATTTTATTTTATTTTGTTTTATTTTGTTTTATTTTTATTTTAAAGTAGGCTGCACGCCCAGAATGGAACCTAACACAGGGTTTGAACTCACGACCCTGAGATCAGGACCTGAGCTGAGATCAAGACCTGGCTGAGATCAAGAATCGGATCCCTAACCGATTGAGCCACCCAGGTGCCTCCCAAAATTTGCCATTTTAAAGTGAACAGTTTAGTGGCCGAGTGCAGTCCACAATGTTGTGCAATTGCTGCCTCTGTCTGGTTCCAAACATCTCCATCCCCGCAAAAGGAGAACCTGTACCCATTAAGTGCTTGCTCCTTCCAGCCTGGAGCAACCGCTAATCTCTTTGTCGTTACGGATTTGCCTATTCTGGATATTTCATATACATAGAACCCTATAATATGTGATCTTTTGTGTCTGGCTTCTTCCACTCATGGGACAGCATCCTGTGCTTGAGATTTGTATGTGTAGCAGGTACCTGAATGTCCTTCCTTTTTACTGCTGAGTACTATCCTATCATATGGATGGATCATGTTTTGTTGATCTACCCATCCATGTGCAACCAAGATTGAGGACCACTGGCCTAACCTCGTATGGCCTCACCTTCAAATTGGAATAATAATATCTACTTTGCGAGGATGTTGTGGGCTTTAATGGGAAGTATTTGGATGGGTCAACCACCAGTAAGAAAATGGTCTCTGGACTCTTTGGGGGGCTCTCCAGGAAGATGTAAAAAGAATGCCCATTCTTTGAGCCCTGTTGCATGTCAGGCACTCCTGTGTGGCCTCTTGAGCCATTTTTTAAAAGACTTATTTATTTATTTTAGAGAGAGAGAGAGAGAGAGAGCATGAGCAGGGGGAGGGGCAGAGGGAGAGGGAGAGCGAGAGAGAAGCAGACTCCCCACTGAGCTCAAAGCCTGACATGGCTTGATCCCACAACCCATGAGATCATGACCTGAGCCAAAATCAAGAGTCAGATGCTTAACTGACTGAGCCACCCAGGCACTGCACTCTTGAGCCATATCATCTCATGGTAGGGTTGGTAGTAGTATCTCCTTTTACATACAAGGAAGCTGCAGCCCAGAGACGGGAAGTAATTTCCCCTAGGTCTCACAGCACCTAAGTGACACGGCACAGATTTTCCACGCAGCTGTGCCCAGATCCAAAGCCCCTCCTCCGTCCTGTTCAGGATGGGAATTCAGCCTCTGTCCTTGCCTCCCTGCTGGCTTGGACTCTGGATCCTGACTCCGTTTGGGAGCTCTCCGCATGGAGTTGCCCTCCCCATCCCCCACAAATGCCATGGCCCCACGGTCATCTAAACAGAGGGCTGGCCGCGGAATGGTGATTCTGTTCTCCAGAGAGGAGGCAGAAAGGCTCACTTCCCTCCTTTAGTTTAACTAGTGACAGCCTGCTGAAAATATCGACTCTTTGGAGAGAAACTTCCCACAATCTTGAAGGCTGCTCCTTGACTGTCAGCTCTGTTCTAGAACATTCTAAATTTTATCTATATGTTTCATCTGTTAAAAATGACTCCATTGGGCGCCTGGGTGGCTCAGTTGGTTAAGCGACTGCCTTCGGCTCAGGTCATGATCCTGGAGTCCCGGGATCGAGTCCCGCATCGGGCTCCCTGCTCGGCGGGGAGTCTGCTTCTCCCTCTGACCCTCCCCCCTCTCATGTGCTCTCTCTCTCTCATTCTCTCTGTCTCAAATAAATAAATAAAATCTTAAAAAAAAAAAAAAAAGACTCCATTATCTCTCTACTGGGGAATGGATAAACAAGCCATTGTACATCCAGACAATGGAATAGCGCTTAGCAGTAAAAAGGAAGGAGCCATTGGAACACGGCAACAACACGGATGGACCTCACATGCGTGATGCCTAGTAAAAAAAGCCGAACTCAAAAGGCTATGCAGAAAAAAAAGAAAAAAAAAGATGGAAGTGTTGAGCATAATCGTCAAGACAGTAATGTGTGATTTAGGAAGGCCCATTTTCTCCTTGTATAAAACAAGTTTGTCTTAGATGCATTTTAAATAGAACTAAGTAGATCCCTGCTTGGCATTCAGAGCAGTTTCTTTCCACCCAAGAATGCACTTTGACTTTATAAAATAAATTCTTTTTAGACATTAAAAAAAATCCCAAAACAAAAACACTGCAGGCCGACCCTGTGACTGCATTTATGCGACATTCTGGAAAGGCAAAGCTGTAGGGGCAGAGAACAGGGTGGTGGTTACGCGCCTGGAGACAGGTATCGGGGGCCCAGCGTGTGCGGGCATTTGGGGAAGATGAAGGATCTGTTATTTATCTTGGTTGTGGTGGTGGTGACATGGCAGTCTTCATTTACCCAGACTCATAAAACTGGGTAGCTAAAAAAAGAAAAAAATTATACTGTATGTAAATGCAAAGGGAAAGTGAAAACCTAAAAAAACAATTCATTGTCCTCTTAAGAAATGTCTGCCTAGAGGCTCCGAAGAAAGAAAGTAGGCCAAAAGGAGGTAAAGAAAAAGTTCTTGGTTCTGGAGGGTTGTGGGAACTCTGTTTCTTGGGCGCTTGCCCCCGGCCCTGGGGCCTGGTCTCCCGGCCTTTTTCTCGGCCCGCCTTTCTTCTGTTCAGCGGCTGCAGCATGGGGCAGAGACAAGGAGGGTTTTGTGGAGCCCAGAAACAAATAAAGAACTGCCCATCGCGGGTCGCCACGGCAACGTGACATTGCCCTTGGACCCGTGAGGCTGGCACTGTGGGTGGCTTATTTGTGTTTGTTAAGGGAGCAGAGGAGAGGGCGGCCAGGCCGCGCCTGATGGCAGGTGGACAAGAACTCCCTCAGCCCCAGGCTCGGTTTCCCACCTTGGAGAAAGGCGTCAGCTGTGTCCCTGCGCAGTTGGCATCTGTCCCCCCCCCAGTCCCGTTGGCACAGCCCCTTTGGGGGCTTTTGGGCAGGACCTATCAAGATGAACACCGCATGAACCTGTTTTAGTGTCTCCAGGGCTACAGTAACAAGTGACCATACGCTTTGTGACTTAAAATAACAAAAATTTGGTCTCTCGGCTCTGGAAGCCAGAAGTCCAAAATTGAGGTGATGGCAGGTTTGATTCCTTCTGGAGGCTCTGAAGGAGAAGCTTCTGTGCCTGTCTCCCAGCCTCTGGCGGTTTCAGCAGCCCTAGGTGTCCCTTGGCTTGTGGTCACATCACGGTGGAGTCTGCGTCTCCATTGTCTCATGGGCTTCGGCTCTGTGGCTCTCCTTTTCCCATAAGCACCCTAGTTGTAGCAGATGAGGGGCTCGCCCTCCTCCGGTGGGACCTCATGTTAACTGAGGACATCTGCAACAGCTCTGTTTCCAGATGAGGTCACTTTCTGAGGTACTGGGGGTTAGGACATCTGCATAGGAATTTTGGGAAGACACAGTTCAGCTCATAACACTGCCCTGCACGCACTGGGCTGCTTGCCATGTGCTCTGCACATTCCCGTCTGCTGCTCCCTGGGCCAGGAGCACCCTTCCCTCTCCTACCTCTCTTTTCATCTGGTAAACTCACTTATCCCTCGTTACCTATCTGCCGGTGCCCGCTATGGGGCCGGGTGCTCTGCCAGGCACTCGGACATCAGGGTGTGCCTGAGCCTTGGGGAGCCTGTCCTCTCTTGGAAGCCTTCACACTATGCTGTGTCCCTCCTCTCAACTCCAGCCGGCACATAGTAGGTGCTCCTGAATGTTTCCCGGAAGGATGAGGAGCACTAATCACATGGTATTGTATTGGGATTTCTGCTTGGATTCGATGCCTTCTGGATTGTGAGCTTCTTGAGGGCAGGGCCAGGTCACCCCAATGCACCGTACCTAGTTCTCAGTGTAAAACCAGCATACAGAAGGTGCTTAACAAATGCTCTATGAACTGTATGGCACGGATCCAGCAGGGAGGAGGTGCTCACAAATCCTCAGTGAAGTACACTTAACACGGATCCAGCATACAGAAGGTGTTCCGTAAATGCTCTGTGAACTTTATTGGCACAGATCCAGCACACAGAAGGTACTCAGTGAATGCTCTGTCATCTGTCCTGGTGTGGTACCAGCATATAGAAACTGCTCACTAAATGCTTCCTACATTCTGCCCTCTAGCTTCCCTTCTGCAAAATGGGGGGGGGGAGGGGCGAAGGCTCCATCGGAGCTCCAGGAGAGACTGGAGGGCTCGAGGCACGGAGATTCCCAAAGACTCTGGAACACCAGGAGTGCGTATTGCTCGGGATACAGTCCACTGGTGGTTCCACATGTGGACCTACGCCCGGCAGAAATACAGTGTGATGGTCACCAAAGATGTGCGCATGGTTGCTTATGGACGGAGTTCTCCCTGGGGGCCCCAAACCGGGCAGTCCACCTCCAGGAGCTGGATGCATACATTGTGTGTAGAATTCTGTCCGGCAGTGAAAACAGCCAATCCCTGCATCTGACAACATGAATGAATCTTGCCAAAGTCACGTGGAACCAAAGAAGGTGGACAAAGGAGGGTTTGTGCTGCGTGATCCCACTGATGGGAAGTCCAAGCGCAGGCCAAACTAATCAATGATGACAGAGTAAGAGGTGGTTTCCTTGAGGGAAGAGTCCCTGGGAGGGGGCCTACGGGCCCTCCTGGGGGGCGGGAAGTGAGCTCGGGCCCCTCCCGCGTGGTGGGTTTGCGGGTGGGTGCATGAGTCAGAGGGTCAGTCTGTACCCGCAGGGAGCCGTGCTCTATGTCAGACGGAAGGAAAATGAGAAACATGAAATGGAGAGAATGCTGTATTTAGCCAAGTTTGGTAACAAGTACCACATTGGGGATCAGGCACAAAATATTGGCTAGTCCAAAAAGAGTGTAATAGAAAGAGGGAGAGGGAGGAGTGGGGGGGGGAGAGAGGAGGGGAGTGGGACTCTGGACGGGGGGAGGGGAAGGAGAGGAGGGAGGAGGAGGGAGGAGGGGAGTGGGACTCTGGATGGGGGAGGGGAAGGAGAGGAGGGAGGGGGAGGGGAGGGATCCTTTATTTTCCCACCAGGAGGGACCCGATCTTCAGGTCTCCTGGGAATCCTGTGAACACAGCTGCTCCCGGCTTCCTGGCCCAGCTTCCGGGAATTATGCCTCTCATTCCAGGTTCATGAACCACCGAGTCCCTGCCCACAAGAGGTACCAGCCCACTGAGTACGAGCATGCAGCCAACTGTGCCACCCATGCTGTGAGTTGGCTTTTGGGGGGCCGAGCGGGGGACACTTCCAGGTGGGAGGGAAGGTAGGCTCTTCACCCTTGGAGAGGGTCAGCATCTCTTTTCCGTGGTGATGTCCCAACGGACGACAAGTCCTCTGTGGCCCTTGGAAGAGTGAGTGGGATCTGGAGGGAAGGCCATCTGGGGACATTGGACTGTGGTGCTGAGCATGCCTGTCTTGCTCTGCGAACCTTCGCTGGCTCCCTGGTACCTGGCACGGCATCTGGACTCTAGCAAGCTCCCAGGCAGGCCTTAGTTCATAAGTTGGTCCACCTTCCCTGCTACCCGGGTTCCAGCGCCCTGGAGTCCTTGCCTCCCTCTGCCTGGAGTCCTTGCTGACACCATCCCAGCCTCGCCTAAGAGATCCTTCTCTGGGCAGTAGGCCCCTTTGGGAATAATGGAAGATCGAGACCCACATTGTCCAGTTCGGTAGCCACTGGCCCCGTGTGGCTTTTGCGCCCTTGAAATGCAGCTCATCTGTTGGAGACGTGCTGCCAACTTGGGAAGACTTAGCACGGAAAACAGGATGTAAAATTGCTCCTTAATATGTTTATGCATATTACATGGTATTTTGGATATATCGGGCTGAACAAAATGTAGTATTAACGTTAATTTCACCAGTTTCTTTTTCCCTTTAAGAACGTGGGTCCCAGAACACCCAAAATGACCTGTGGGACTCGCGTTATAGTTCTACTGGCTGGGGCTGCCATAAACCCTTTCTCCTGAAAATGTGTTCCCAACACAGAACTGGGCACACTTCAGGCACCCCCTGCCCCCTGTGCTTTGGAGAGTTCTAGACTTCTCCGGGGAAATGATGGATCAGCCAAGGCGTGAAGAGCGAAGGGTTTTCCCGGTGGACCTGGTGGGGAGGGCTACTTTCTCCAGAAGGTGCTAACTACGTGTGCATAGGTGTGAGGCGGTGCTCGGTGCTCGGGGACCGCGAGGCTGGCTGTGGGGGGCAGTGACCGGCGATGCTCCTTGAGGCGGGGAGCCGTCGTGTTTACCACGACCTTCTCCAGAGCCGTGCTGCCCGATAGGGTAGCCCCTGGCTCCGTGGGGCTGCTGAAATTGAAACTAAAATCAACTAAAACGACATAACATAAAAAACGTCAGCACTTTATTGCCTCCATCATGATTCAGGTGCTCGGTAGTCACAGGTGTCTAGCAGCTCCCATGTTGGATGGGGCAGGTCTAGGACTTTCCCGCCAAGGAGGGAGGGTCTGTTGGATGGCGCGGGTCTGGAGAAGAGAGTGGGCGGCATGCTCGGGGAAGCTCAGGGGCTCTGTACCTCCCTGGCCCCCACGCTGAAGGCTGGCCCTGCAGCACCTGTCCCCGCTCTGCTTCCAGCTCTGGATCATCCCCAGCATCCTCGGCAGCTCCAACCTCTACTTCCTGTCCGACGACGACTGGGAGACCATCTCTGCTTGGATTTACGGCCTCGGCCTCTGTGGGCTCTTCGTGGTGTCCACCGTGTTCCACACCATCTCCTGGAAGAAGAGCCACCTCAGGTGCCTCTGCCTAGCCCACGGGTGGGGCAGGGGCTGGGCGGAGTGACCAGGGTGGTGACCTTCACGCCGTCTTTGCCTCGGCCGGCCGGCCAGGACTGGATCCCACCTGGGCAGACCACCTCACCCACATGAGCCTCGTTTGCTCACCTCCGAGAGGCCCGGAGAGCAAGCCCCCAGCTCCCAGTGCTGTTGGGAGGGACCCTCCTGATCATCGTAACCATCAGAATGGCCTCCCCGGGTCCAGGCCCTGTAGAGACGTCACCCCTGATCTTTTCAATAATTCTGCGGTATAGGCATTAGTCTTGGATTTTTAAATTTTTGCTTTGCTTTTAATTTTTAAAAACACTGTGGTAAATACCCATAACATAAATTGACTCTCTTCGTCAGTCTTAAGCGTCCAGTTCAGGGGCATTAAGCACATTCACACTGTTGTGCCAACACCACCACCCATCTCCAGAACTTTCTTCATCTTCCTGAACTGAAGCTCCATCCCCTTTGAGCGCTCGCTCCCCATCCCCCCCCGCAGCCCCCGGCACCCACCATCCTACTTCCTAGGGACCTCAGGCAAGGCAGTCGTACGGTATTTGTCCTTTTGTGACTGGCTTCTCTCACTCAGCTTGAGGCTTCAGGGCTGGTCCCCATTGCAGCAGTGGTCCTCGTCTCCAGCTTCAGCCTCCCCTGCCCCTCCCCCAGGAGCCCCGTGACTTTGCTGTAGCCCCCATTCCCATCTCCCATTCTTGCCCTCTCCGTGGGTCTTGGTTCTGCCCCGCTGTAGGAGTTTCTTGTGACTGCCGTAGCAAATGACCCCAGTCTGGGTGGCTGGAAACAACAGAATTCTTTCTCTCGTAGTTTAGGAGGCCAGAAGGCCGAGATCCAGGTGTCAGTGGGGCCATGCTCCCTCTAAAGTCTCTAGGGGAGGATCTGGCCTCTTCCAGCTCCTGGTGGCCCGAGTCTTCCTTGGCTTCTAGCTGCCTCTCCAGGCTGCCTGTGTCTTCACATGGCCTTCCTCCCCGTGTGTCTCTTTGTCCAGATCTCGCTCCCCTTTTTCTTACTAAGAAACCAGTCATTGGTTTTAGCGCCGGCTTAGCCAGTGGTGGGCTTGTGCTGGCATTTCCTGTCCTCACCTGTCACATAGTGGATGAAAAAAACAGCACCTGTCTTCTAGGTGGGATTAAAAAGTCCTAAGTTGCTTAGACCAGTGCTCTGCTTATGGCCCACACCGTAAACATGCTAACTGTTGTTGTCACTTTCATTTCTAGGAGGACATGTGGTTAAACCATACGTAGGATCCTTGGTCAGTTTTACTGAGGGCTGCAGTTTGCTGGGCAGAATCAGTTTGCGTTAGTTATCTATTGCTCTGTAATACGTTATCCTCAGTCACAGAGGTTTTATTTATTTATTTTTTTAAAGATTTTATTTATTTATTTGAGAGAGAGAGTGAGTGAGAGACAGAGAGAAGACAAGCCGCGGGGAGAGGCAGAGGCAGAGGGAGAAGCAGGCTCCCCACAAAGTAGGGAGCCTGACACGGGGCTCAATCCCAGGACCCCGAGATCATGACCTGAGCCAAAAGCAGATGCTCAACCCACTGAGCCACCCAGGTGCCCCAGTCACAGAGGTTTTAAATAACGGGAAATCTTGACTACCTCTCAAGGCTTCTGAGAATCAGGAATTCAGGAGCTTAATTAGCTGTGTGGTTCTGGTTCATGATCTCTGGTGTAACCAAGATGCTGGGCCGGGGCTGCCGCCATCTGAAGGCTTGACTGGGGCTGGAGAGGCCACTTCCAAGGGGGCTCCCTCACATAGCTGGCAAGTTGGTACTGGATGCTTTACCAGGTGCTCCGTGCTTCCCACATGGACCGCTCCACAGACATGTCTCCTTGCTCCCAAAGTTAGTGTTCCAAGAGAACAAGCCAGAGGCTCTAATATCGTTTATGATCGAGCCTTAGAAATCACTCACCATCATTTCCGCAGCCCTCTGTTGGTTACGTGTGTCTGCCTTATTCATCGTGGGAGGGGGCTATGCATGGGTGTGAATACCAGGAAGTGGGGCTCTTTGGGTATCATTTTGGAGGTCGGCTGCCACACTGGGCAAACATATTGAGGGCTACCGTTTGCTACTCAACATGAGGTCACAACAAAAACAGCGAATGTTTATCGAGCACTTCCTGATACGTGCTATGTTAAGTACTAATGCACTTAAACCTCATGGCCACCCTGTGATAGGCTGCTGGTACCCTCCCCACTTGACAGATCAGAGAGCTGAGGCTGAGAGATGGTAAGGAGCTGGTTCAAGGTTATGCAGTCCATAAGTGGTAAGGTTGGCGTTTGGACTCAGGCCTGCTGGGCTCCAGACCTGGACCTGAACCAGAATGCTGGGACCCAGAGGCTCTTTAGTGGGGGCACATAGGTTCATTGGTTTTGTACTTTTTTTTAGTCATCAAAGTATTTCATCATTTGAATTCTTTTGAAAAGCCCAGTATATAAAGCCAAAATGCAGAGTGTGGGTGTCAGACCTTCACCTTTCAGAGAGAGGGGGGTCCTCAGCGAAACCTGTGGGGTGTCCCCATTGGACCCCCAGGGGGATGGGGAGCCTGGTTTGAAAACCACTGCTCTGGGCACTTCCAGATGGGGAGCCTGAAGCCCAAGGGTGGTGGCTGGGGCGAAGGCCCGTCAGCCCCGAGCCCAGGCCCCTCCGCACCTGCGGGCGGGGAGGTGTGGCTCTGGGGCCCTATCCCTGACCCTTCCCCTACCCCTTCTCTGCCCCAGGATGGTGGAGCATTGCCTGCACATGTTCGACCGCATGGTAATCTACTTCTTCATAGCGGCGTCCTACGCGCCCTGGTGAGTACCTCTGCGCAGAGCCTCGTTGGGGGGTGGGGGAGACTGGCTTCCTCTCTCTGAATGTCTTCTTCTAATTTGGCTGGGTAATCTGTTGACTCGGCACAAAAGAGTGTAGGTAAAAAGACGCCCTCTGTCCATTCTCCTTCTGCAACTACGTACAACTCTTGTGTCTCTTTCCGGAGTTGTTTTGTGCAAAAATAGCCAAAGTGTGTGCCCAGAATATTGTAAATGCATTGGTGTTCATATTTTTCCTCCTGCTTCTAATACAAAAGGAAGGGTACTATACAAACTGCAGTTTGCTTTTGTTCTCTTGGTAATGTTGCTGGGGGTACCTCTCTGTATTTTAGTACACTGAAAATTTCCCCAGTCTTTTTTTCTATCGCAGCATAACATTTCCTGGCCATCCCGTTTATGGATATTTCTGGCATTGGGGCGCTCCGTCCCTTGGCTAGGAGAGACCGTGCCGTAGTGAATCTCCTTGTTTTCGTATCGTTTAGCACCCGCGTGTGGATATG
Source organism: Mirounga angustirostris (assembly GCF_029215605.1). Classification (NCBI taxonomy): domain Eukaryota; kingdom Metazoa; phylum Chordata; class Mammalia; order Carnivora; family Phocidae; genus Mirounga; species Mirounga angustirostris. The sequence continues at coordinate 176,608,794 of NW_026991713.1, forward strand.
TTGGCTCGAATCATATGAAGTTGCTAAGAGGTGGCCTCTTCTGACCTCCAGAAACAGCAGTTTCATGTGGTGGAAACTGATCTTTGTGGCATAAATTCGAGACTTGGATTTCTGGGCGGCAGGGAGCCGGCCTTCTAATTTGGTTAACTGTTGCCAGATCACCACACGGTGTATTGGTTTTAACCTCCCCCCGCCCCCACAGCAAGTGACCTGGAGTTTTCCAACTTGATTTAGCAATCTAGAAAGTTCTGGAATAAGGAAACGCTCAGCTTCAGGCCACATTCTAAAAGCCCACAGAGCCGTTGAGCTCACGTCTGGGGAATGCGTGGCCGGGTGGTGCTGGCGGTTGGGACCCCGAGGGTCTGGCCTGGACGGGCGTCTGTGACGGGACAGTGGTGGCATGGTGAGACAGGCCTGCGTGCATGCAGCCATGGGAGCTCAGAGGAGGCACAGCTGTGGCGTCGGGGCCTCCGGAGGGCTGCCTGGAGGAGGGGTGCTGCTCTGAGGACCCGCACGTGCGCTTCTGAAGAGTAGGGAGCCATAGGAAGGTTTGTTCTGTTTTTGCCCAGGAAATTTCTGTTTTTGGTCATCACAAGTGGGGCCTTCTCTTTCGTTATATCTGCTAATAAATGGGTTTTATTTGTATATGCGAAGGTGATTGCTATTTTTTTTTTAATTTTATTTATTTGACAGAGAGACACAGCGAGAGGGAACACAAGCAGGGGGAGTGGGAGAGGGAGAAGCAGGCCCCCCACGGAGCAGGGAGCCCAACGCGGGGCTCGATCCCAGGACCCCGAGATCATGACCTGAGCTGAAGGCAGACGCTTAACGACTGAGCCACCCAGGTGCCCCACGATTGCTTTTTAAATATGTTTCGTGGAGGTGTGCCGTACCTGGAGAGCATGCGCGGTCATAAATGTACATCCCTGTGAATTTTCAGCGGCCAGCACCCAGATGAAGAAGCAGAACATGTCCAGCCCCCTTGTCCCCCTGGGCCTCCTCCCCTCAAGGTAACCGCAGCTCTGACATATGACAGTTAGGCCTGATGTCTTCTTTTGTGTTAGTGGAGTCCCCGTTCTTTTGGATTCTTGCTTCTTCCACACAGCATACGTCTGGAGAAACCCATGGAGTCATCCATCCTCCCTGCTGGACAGGGCCCTTGTGACCATAGCTCGGGTGTCCACGCTCCTGGGCAGGCTTGGCATGGTGCCCACGTCTCATACAAGGGTAGAGGCAAACGGAGTATAGATGGGAGGCTCTTTGGTCTGCTTTTAGGGGTGATGGGGCTTCAAAGCAGGATATTGATGTCGTTCTAGTGTTTGGACCGATGGGAGCAGAGGTGCGAGGACAGGCTGGCCCAGGACCTAGGGGAGCAGCGGTGGTGGCCTGGACCCGGAGTGGCCATGGGAGTCAAGGGAGAGGAGTGACAGATCGAAAAGACACTTGCAGGCAGCTGAGTAGACTGACTCATGGACAGTGGGAGGGGGTGAGGGGTGCCAGATTTCTTGGGCCAGCCTCCCCTCCGAAACCAGTGCCGCTGCCGGGTCCTCCCTGGGGTTGCAGGCCGATGCAAGCCCCATGCCCAGCTGGACTTTGGGAGAGAAGGGGACTTGCTTCTCTTCCCAAAACTGGTATGCTTCTGGCCGTCAGATGCCAAGTGGGCAGGCGTATGTATGGAGGCTTCTAGAATAAGCACAGGTCCTGGGTGAGTGGGTTGTGGGGAGGCCACTGGAGCAGGCCAGGAGCAGGAGAGCGAAACCAGGAGCCACGGGAGGGAGCTCCTTCCACGCGGCCACTTGTGGTCGGCCCCAGGTGGGCCCTAGGCATCACCTGCAGTTGCTAGGGGCCAGATCATCTCAGGTTTCCTTTCGGATGCGGCCAGGTATAGTCAAGTTTTGTGCTCAGCTGCAGTAACTCTCTTCGACGTGGATTTCTAAAGCAATCCCCTGACTATCCTCCACTCTGTTGATTTAATGGCTGGGTTTCTAGTCTTTATCCCCAGCTGTGACTGACGGAAAGGTACAGACACTCTCTCCTCATGGGACTTAGGGTCCCACAGGGAGCACAGATGTTGACTGTCCCAATACTGACACGGGAATGAGCCACAACTGTGAATGAGGGGTGCAGGTGATGTGTCCTGGTTTGCGAGCCTTTTTAGGAGGAAGAGTTGGCCGAACGTGGGTGTTGGTCAGATGTGTGGGAGGACGTAGACGGAGGAGCTTGGTGACCAGTTTTCCAGCTGGGCACTTGGGTGCGTGGGAAAGGGGGACATGGGACAAGGTGGTATAAAATCATTTGGTGGGTATTTTTCTTTGAATGGCTCTGGTTTTCATGCCATTTTCTGCAGAGCCCCGGAGGTTCCCAGATGACCATGGAGGGGTGGGGGTGTGAATGACTGTGGGTTCCTCCATCCTTGCCTCAATCAGAAAACCCTATTTTTTTTGATGTTTATTTTTGATAGATTAGACTTACACGTAAAATTCCTGCATACAATCTTTACTTAAAGGGTGTAAAAGATGCTTGAAAGCCTCTGGCATAGTAGAAAGAGAGGAGCAGAAATATTTGTTTGAAATTCAGCACACTTTTTTGGGGTGGGGGAGCGTTCATTTTCTTCTGTTAAAGTCAAGTTGAAATTCAATGTGATATTTGTAAGAAATGACCTGTGTAGTTCGAGACTCCCTCCCCTTACCCCTCCCCCCATCCCATTTTATACTCGTCCTCCTACCCATTGGCCTATTTTGTGTCTGTTTGGAGAGCTGTTTAGAATGATCTTCACTGATGGTTCTTCCGGGTAATGAGTCGGGTTATTTTTTTCTACCTTTAAGCTTTCCAGTATAAATTAACTTCTTTATAATAACAATTGGACTCAGAGCCGATTACTTTTTTGGGGGACACAGGGTGGGCAGAGGTTGCATATAAGGTGGTCTCATTCAAGAAATTCACTCCGGAAAAAAGTGAAAAAGGATCCCTCCCCTCAAGCACTGCCATCATCAACTGTCCCTTTCTAGATGGAACTCCCACTACCCACTCGACAGGGGGGCTCCGATCGGTGTCCTGCGCATTTACACATCTCTCTTCACGTGTGCAAATAATACAGTCCCGTTACTCTCCCCTCACTCCCCACCGCCACACACAGCATGTCTGGGAGATGTCCGCACCAAAGTCCAGATTGTTCTGTTTTCCAAGCTGCTGGGCTCATGTGTATCCGGCAGGGTGCAGTTGGGGGACAGAAACCATACAATGATTTGAACACGGAACATCTGGTATAAAGGATTGATCATAGGAGATTGGAGGAGTGGAGAATTGATTGATGAGCATCAAAGACAAATCTAGGGAAGCTACAGAGTGGCAGAAATAAGGGACAGCTACGACCAGCCCCGCTCCATCCAGGGCAGAGGTCCCCCCACGTTCGAAAGGGCCTGACCTTTGCCCACAGGATGACAGAGAGGCTGCTGGAGGGGGCCATGGGTGTGGCTTGCTGGGAATCAGCCCTCTGGTGGTGCTGGGGGAGGCTGGCCACTGGAGGCCCCGAGCGTTACCCCTTGTTCCGTGCCGGGGAAGCTGCTGGTTGCTCCTGGAAGCAGCCGTTGAGAGGCCCCTGCAGGAACCCCGAGCGTTTTGGTGCAGATAGTGTATAGGGTGGAGGTCAGGCAGCTTGCTGGGCAGGGGTCCCCACGGGGGGCCCCCAGTGTGCAGGTGTGTGGGGCTGAAGAGGGGGTGCAGGAGCAGCTGCCCGGCCTGAGGCACAGGCCTGCATTGTCCCCTGTACCGCCACTGTCCCCTGCATCCACGGCTAGAGCACACGCTGTGGCCAAATGCTGGAGAAAGCCGCGGGGAAACCGCCTCAGCCCAGCAGCAGAGAGAAGCCTGCTCTCAGAACCTGGTGGGAGAACCGCGGGCACCAGGAAGGAAGAAGCTCTCCTCCCGCAGAGTCTCTTCACTGCCCTCCCCTGACAAAGCTTAACGTCATGCCTGCCGGGAAGGAAGAAGGCACGTGGCCCAGCTCCGTTAGCTTGGAGCAGGCGGGAAGGGTGAATTCGGAGCCGAGAGGCAGTCTATTGATAACCAGCACAGACGAATACCATCCTTATATCACCTTCGCCTTCTGGTAGATAGTTGGGTGTTTTCCCGTGTGTCCTGTTGGACCAGGGCTGTGATGAATGTCCTCTTCTGTGCCTCTGTGCGCGGACGAGACCGCATTTCCTTGGCTAACCCCTGGGGCTGGAATGACGGGGTCACTGGACATGCACACCTCGGGTTTGATAGATTCGGCCAGATTGCCCTCACACAGGCTTTATGCTTCTGCCCATTTGAGATGCCCTTTGTCTTCGCGCTCGGACGGTGTCCGTTTTGCCAATTTTCCTCTAATCATTGCTTATTGTTCCAGTCAGGTTCTCTGTCTGTCTCTCCACCCTGAGAGCTGTGGGGCGCAGGGCTGCTCTGGGGTCAGTCTTCCTGGGAGGGGCTGGATCCCAGGGGGCCCCCCTCAGGCTGTGCCCTTGGCTTTCTCTCAGGCTGAACCTTCGGGAACTGGGCCCCTGGGCCTCCCACATGCGTTGGCTGGTCTGGATCATGGCCTCGGTGGGCACCATCTATGTCTTCTTCTTCCATGAGCGGTAAGCCAAGGCTGGGTGGGGGGGCTCGGGGCTCAGGTAGGCTGGACCTCCTCTCTGCCCTTGGGGAGAAGAGACCCCAGGATGACCCCGAAGCATGAGGGCACAGCTCTGCCCGGTGTCCCGGGGCTCAGGCCCATGGATGGCCACCAGAGCCACAGCCCATAGGGTCGATCTGAAGAGGTTTTATTTTTATTTTATTTTATTTTTTTAAAAGATTTTATTTATTTATTTGACAGAGAGCGAGCGAGAGCAGGAACACAAGCAGGGGGAGTGGGAGAGGGAGAAGCAGGCCCCCCGCGGAGCAGGGAGCCCGATGCGGGGCTCGATCCCAGGACCCTGGGACCATGACCTGAGCCGAAGGCAGACGCTTAACGACTGAGCCACCCAGGCGCCCCCTGAAGGGGTTTTAAAAAAGACCTTGTGGGTCACGTGTTACCCACCTTCCCTAAGCTGGGTTGTCAGATGAGGGGAGAGGCTCCAGGCTCTCTTCACTTCCGTCCCACCGAGTGAGGAAAGAAACAGGGCTATAGAAGCAAAGGGGAGTAACTGACTTCTGGAATCTCCAGGGAGGGCAAATCGGTGTCAGCCTGTGCAGCCGCTGGGATGGACGGAGGGAGGGCAGCTGCCTGGGCCCCCGGGGAAAAGGTGCTGGGATCACACAGTCATGACGGCCCCGGCCCGAGCGCGGCGAGGGCCCGTGTGCGTGCTGTACTCAGCGGGGACAGCCCTGGCCTGTCATCCCACCCATGGAGACCAAGGCCCCGAGGGCAGGACATCTGCCCAGGGCCACCCAGCTCTGCCAGTGCCTGCTGCGGGTACCTGGGTGAAGTCAGAGCCCAGGAGCGCTGGGCAGAGGGCAGAGCTCTTCTCACTCTTTTGGTTGGGGTGTCCCCTCCTACCCAGAGCGGGGAGCTGTATGCCGTTCCTCATGGGGAGGCTGTCCCGAGGCCCAGATGGCTTGTCTTCCTGCCAGGTACAAGCTGGTGGAGCTGCTCTGCTATGTCATCATGGGCTTCTTCCCCGCCCTGGTCCTCCTTTCAATGGTAAGTCCCACCTGCCCGGCCAGGGGGCTCCCAGCTTGCTGACTTTCTCTCTCTCTCTCTCTCTCTCTCTCTCTCTCGATGGCCGCGTCAGCCCCTCCCCACATCAGACCCCCTCCCCACGTCAGCCTCCCTGTGTGTTTAAGGATTCAATAGGAAGACCACGAGAGAGGGAATAGGACGGTGCCTGGGACATAGTTAAGTACCCAGTCGCTAAATTAAATCTGTGATGATAACATCCCTGGCCGTGGAGGCAGAGCTGAGGCTCAGGACTTCCAACCCTTTGGTGTTTGCACATCCTAAACGGCTTGTCCGCACAAGAGACCTAAAGGGGCAGCCAAGGTTCCTCCCCTGCACAGGTTCTGAGCCCTTACAAAGGGCAGGAGGCTTACTCGCAGGATCCTCCTTTGTTGTCCCTGGAGATGCATGTGATGTCCCGTTCAAGACACCCAGGCTGGCCCACACTCGTGTGCAGCCCCTGAGTGGCTGAGCCGGGATTGGGCCCCATCACTGCTGACTGTGGGGACTAGGATCTCTGGGCTGCTCTGCCTGGGCCTGTGAGGGGCATAGCCCAGGAAGAGAAGCAGCTGGGGTGGCCACGCATGGAGCACATCTCCTCTGCAAACTTCAGTTGTCCCATCTGTCAAATGGGCACAGTAAACTCACCTGCCTGGCACCCTCCCTAGTTTATTATCTTACACTGTGATTATTGGTAGGTGGTAAAATTATTATGTAGTCAAGTCTAGCAGGTGTTCTGTTTTTTTTTTTTTAATGTTACAGTTTTTACACAAAAAAGTGGTAAGGTTAGGAAGGCCTTCCTTTTCTCCAAGTTCACGTAAATATTTACCTGTGTTTTCTCCTGTTTCTGTTGTGGTTTAACCTTTCCGCTGTGGTTTCTCCTGGACGTGGTGATTCGTCCCTGAGCCCCTAGCCAGTGATGTCAATTATCTGCCATTTAAATGTGTTCCTTTGGTCACACATTAAATTCACACGTATATGTGGGTCTACTTCCGAGATTTCAGTTCCGTTCCTTCCAGGGACCCATCTCTATCCTGGCACCAAACCGTTTTATGTAATCTAGCTTAATGACGTTTTAATCCGTGTCCCTGTCAGTCCTTCTGCTCAGCATTTTCCTGATGATTTGTATTTATTCTTACAGACTGCCTTCTCCCCCTGCAAGTTCAGTTTTATTTGAATATATATATTTATCTATTAAATTGTATAATATTGTGTAATTTATATAAAATGTTTTAAACATGTTAAAGTTACAAAATCTATTTAAACTTATTTTTAAAATTTTAAAGAATTTTATGAAGAATATTAAATAGTACATTGTATAATTTATATTAAACAAATATTAAAGTTTTAAAAAATGTTAAAATTTATTTAAATTTATTTTTAAATGTTTAAAAATTTTATGAAGTATGTTAAATATTACATTATATAATTTATAGTAAGTAAATATTTTTAACGTTTAAAAAATTTTAAAACGGGCACCTGGGTGGCTCAGTAGTTAAGCGTCTGCCTTCGGCTCAGGTCATGATCTCAGGGCCCTGGGATCGAGCCCCGCATCAGGCTCCCTGCCCGGTGGGAAGCCTGCTTCTCCCTCTCCCGTTCTCCCTGCTTGTTTCTCTCTCTCGCTGTGTCTCTCTCTGTCAAATAAATAAAAAATCTTTAAAAAAATAAATAAAATAAAAAAAAAATAAAACATTTTAAAACATTTAAATGTATTTAAAAAAAATTTAAAAATGTATAAAGAATATTAAAATAAATATTACATTATATCATTTATATTAAATAAAAATTTTTAATTTTTCTGAATTTTAAAGAATTTAAATTTATTTTAAAAATTTTATGAATTATATTAAGCTAAATATTACATTGTAATATTTGGAAATTTTTAAACTATTTAAATTTATTTTTAGATTCTAAAAAATTTTATGAAGTATATTAAATATTACATTATCTAATTTATATTAGATAAATATTTTTAAAATTTCTTAAAATTCATTTAAAATTTTTAAAATTTCATAAATTACATTAAATATTAAATTATACAATATCCATCAAATTATGTTTAAGTACATATACATATACTTATATATAGTAAGGGTGTATTTTAATACATAGTCACTGCAAAAAATAAGTCTGAAGATGTGTGAAAGAGCCAAGCCCTCCTCCCCCCGCCCGCAGTACAATGCCCCAGCTGCAACCACCATTCAGTTTGTGTGTCCTTTTTATTTATTTATTTATATGCAAATCTATGTGGATATGCAGACATACGGACTTGTTTGTTCTTCTTCTACAAAAACGAGATCACACAAAACGTCCGGCTCTGCAATGTGCTTTCCTCACTTAGCACGTGCCGTGGGTTCATCTCCATGACCGCCACGTGGAGTCATGCCTGCCTCGTAAGGTGGTTGTGAAGGCTCCGAGGTGCGAGCAGGTGCGGGCAGGTGCGGTCAGGTGGGGGCAGGTGCGAACAGGTGCGAGGAGGCACTAGGTATTCCTAAAGCTGTTACTGTGTCATTAATATTCCAGTATGATGCTCTCGAGGACTGAGGGAATCAGTGTCCACAGGGACGATGAAATACTATGTAGCTGTTCAGGAGCTGGAGGTGGCTCTCGCTGTGGGATGCAGACTGGTCCCCCACAGAGCAGTTAACCCAACGTGGAGTTGCAGCATGGTGGGGATGGCGTGAGCCCCTTTGTCTGGAATGATCAGTTCCTGTGCATAGTACCTACTATGAAGTGCATGCATATCGTGTGTTGCACGTGGGGAGAACGTTTCTGGAAGGATACTGTTAACAGTGGTAGCCTGTAACATGTGTACGAGCGGACCCGGGGGAGATGGGGGGGATGGTGTGGCAGGTTCTTCGCGCTCAGTCTCTGCCATTCCCTTTAACCACCAACCACTCAGGGGTTAATAAGTGCTTGTCTCTGACGGCTAGGACGACTCCTTTTTTCTTAATGTTTTTTGTTGGGTTTCTCTAAAATTCTTCACCCTGGACATGCATTACTTTTAAAAAAATTGTGATACAATATACATAAAACTTACGATTTTTAACCCTTTTAAATCTATAGTTGAGCGGCAGGAAGCATGTTCACATTTTCGTGCAGGGGTCGCCACCAGCCATCTCCAGAACTTTCTCATCGTCCCAGACTGAACTCTGTCCCCATGAAACACGAACTCCCTGCTCCCCCTCCCCCAGCCCCTGGTAACCTACTTTCTGTCTCTATGGATTCGATGGACTCCGGGGACCTTGTATGCGTGGGATCCTACAGTACTTGTCCTTCTGTGCCTGGCTCCCTTCACTCAACACCATGTCCTCCCGGTTCATTCGTGTTGGATCAGGTGCCAGAATTTCCTTCCTTTTTAACTCTGAGTAATGTTCCATGGCATGAAATCCCACGAACAACAATTTGTTTATCCATTCATCCGTCTACGGACATGTGCGTTGCTCCCACATTGTGGCTGTCGTGAACCTGGATGTACCAGCATCTGTCCAGGTCCCTGCTTTCGCTTCTTTGGGGTACACGCCCAGATGTATTAATTTTTAGAAAAGATAAGCTAGAAAGTAGTCTTCGAGATTTTGGTAGAAATGAGCAATATTTGGGAATTAATTTGGGGAGAATAGACAACACGTGTCGAGACCTCCTACCTGGGAATCCGGGCTGGCTCGCCATCCACGTCTCTTTTCGTTTTGGGGCGGTGGGGGAGTGGCGGGGGGCTCCCAGCCTTGCTGGCTGCTCCTCTGACCTGTGCCCCACCCTTGTCCTTGCCGACAGCCCAACACCGAGGGCATCTGGGAGCTGATGACCGGAGGGGTCTTCTACTGCTTGGGCATGGTGTTCTTCAAGAGTGACGGCAGGATCCCCTTTGCTCACGCCATCTGGCATCTCTTTGTGGCCTTAGGGGCTGGCACCCACTACTATGCCATCTGGAGGTACCTCTATCTGCCCAGCACCCTGCAGGCCAAGGTGTCCAAATGAGGTGGCCCAGACTGCATGGGGCAGAGCATCAGGAAAAGTGTTTCTGTGAACTTTGGTCCAGAGCACAGCGCCCAGGCCCGTCTGCGCGTCCACGGGCAGAGCTTTTGATGGGTCCGAGGCCAGAATGTCCTTCGGGTCCCAAGTGAGAAAGAAAGCATTTAGTCATTTTGACAGAGGAGAAATTAACCCTGTAACGTGTTTCTATCCTAGGCAAGTGTTTCCTAATACAACCCACGTTAACGTCCTCAGAAAAGGGAGCAGACGCTGTCCTGGCAGATTGGGGGACCCTGGGCCCATATTCACTCTTTAAGGCCCTCAGAACGCTATTAGGGAGTCAGGGGATTGTTTGTACCCCATTGGCCAGGGCCTCCTCTGCTACCAAAGTCCTGGCTGGGGAATTGTGCCCTGTTCAGGGTAAGTCACCCAGCCTGTAGATCAGGGATGGTGAATATCCGTGACCGTAGCAGACATCACCAATCAACTGCAGCATGGTGCGGAATCAGGATTCTTCTTCAGGAGGTGCTCTGGGCAGCCACGACCTATCCATTCAGCACTCACGATGGCACCCCTTAGCCTTTCCTGTCTGATGTGCTCTGCAGTGGGATCACGGCCAGACCGTGTGGGGGAGCCTGCTTATCTCCTGACATGACACCTGTCCCTACTGGGGAAACTCCTGGAGCAGGCTGTCTGGGGGGCAATGAAGGGAGACTGAGGCAGACAGCCCAAGTAGCCCCTGGCCTTCTGCTCCACTATAGCTTGTTCTCAGTACAGAGGAGTGAGTGAGTGGTGGGGGTTGGGGAAGCGGTTACTTGGTCATTTCTTCTGCTGAAAAAATCCAGAGAAATTATCAGAGCCATTCATTCGGGGGGCAAGCAGATCCTGGGGACTTGCTGACCTGCTCCAGATTTAGGACTTGTGATGCCAACATTCAGATTCTTGCTTGGTGCCAATGAGCAGCCCTGGGAGGCTCCTCAGATGAGCCCCAGAAGGAAGGCCTCGCTAGTTTGGTAGGGATCTGGGCAGAGCGTCTCCAGTGTTGGGATACCCCCACCTCTGAAGTCTCTAGTAGCCCGATGACAAGGCTTCCAGGGACCTGTCCTCATAGTGTCCCCCCAGGCCTGGGCTGGCCCCTCTGTAGCTGCCACTTGGACATTTACTGGGGAGGGGATCCAGGCCCAGCTCCTGAGCTGCACAGGAATCTGGAAATCTCTGAATCAAGCATCTCTCAAGGTAGACAGGCCTCAGCCTATGGCTATCCCAACCAGAGCTGGCTGGGCCAGGACAGGATGCCTTATGCTTAGTTCTTAGTACATTCCAAGGTATTTTAGGGTTCCAGCATCTGGAATCCCATGTACCGAAGTCAGTATTAAATCATCAGACACATTCCTCAGACAGGTGGGTTCTGAGCTGGCAGATGCTTTGGGGGTAAACTTTGTCCACTTGCCCCGTGTGTGTGTGTGTTTGGGGGGGGTCTACACTGGCACTCCCAGCCTCTGGAAGCTGCCTTCATCTGGTCTGCCCACCGTCATTTGAGGTCAGGGTTGGAGGTTGGGGTGGGGAGAGGAAGCTTTGTGGGGGAGGGCCCCCTGGGGAGGGGCTTGCCGGTGATGGGGTGGGGGGACAGGGACACTGCAACAGTGATCTCTGCCTGGGCCTGAGGCGGGGGGAGGGGGTTCATGTTCGCTCTTGGAAGCCGGTCAGGAATCTCCCAGAGCACGGCACCAGCCCCACGCTGAGGTGCTGTCCGTGAAAGTCGTGTCATTGAGGTGCTGATGGGGCAAGGCCCTGTTACAGGACAGGGCTGGGCAGCCTGGGACACTGACCTGGGACTTTTTTAGGGGCTCTGGAGCTGAGCTCCTTATGTGACACCTGTATCTCCTCCTGCCCCCTCCTTTTGGCTACTTGATCTTGCATTTTCCCCAAGACATCCTGCCTCTTTATGCCCCACCCCTTTGGAGGTGCCAGTTCACCCCCTCATCCACCCATCTTATTCCTACTCATACTCCAAAGCCCTGCTCAGGCATCAGTATTGAGGGACTTCTGGCCTTCCTAGGGGCTCCCGCCTGCCTCCCCCCACCCCCCGTGCTTACCTGCACTGAGGCTCAGAGCTCTATCCTTCGTCACCCTGGTCCTTGCACCTGCCTCCCGCCTCAGGAGCTCTTCAAGGGAGGAGCTCTGTCTTGCTGGACTTGACATCAAATCTGGCTGCTTCTGTTTGTGAGGGCTTGGGCCAATTCCTTAACCTCGGTGTCCTCCACTATAAGATGGGGACAGCAAGGCAAGGTTGCTTAAAGATTCAGTAAGGTAACGAATGTGAAATACCCAGCCTGGCATTCTGATTAGCTCCCTTAGCTGCCCACTTGGGAAGCAGCCTTTGATAATGAAGATGACACTCTTCCAGAAGCGTCAGCTGTACTAGCCAAAGGAGTGAATCACTAATGGTAGAATTTTCCAACTGTGGACAGGCTGGTGAGGACACTGTTCTGCAGGGCCTTGACCACATTCCTTCCCCTTGGTCCAATTTAGGATGTTTCCCATGAACCCTTTCTCTTCCTCAGCATCATTGTGAAAGTGAGTTTCCCAGCATTCCATTTCACCCAAACCTAGGCCCTGGACCTCCTCTGAAGTGTGTCACCAGCAGTGGAGGGAAGGAAAAGACGTTCCTCAGCCAGTCCCTCCTGTGGGTAGGCATTGCAGTCTGCACCCTGGGCATGTGGGGTGGAGAGGGCAGGGCACTGGGAACTCAGATGTCAGCTCCCTCTTCCTGGCCACCTTTGGGGCTGTCACAGGCTAGAACAATCCGGCGAAGAGGCTGTCATGCCGCAGGGAGCCAGGGAGGAGGTCGGCAGTCCTCTTTGACACTCCAGGCTCTTCAGCAGCTGCTCCTGAGTTAGGTGGGCACTGCTGGGCTGGGGTGAGGGGTGGGAGCTGGTGAGAAGTGCGCATGAAGGCAGGTTCAGGAGGCTCCCACTGCTCGGCCGGCCTGGGGGTGACACCCTGCTTACTGAGTCCCTTGCCCAGCCAAAGCAGGTGCGCTTGCTGGTGGACAGACCTGCCGGCCAGATGGCAGGATTTCCCGGACAGGCCCTAGGCGGAGCTTGCCGAGGGCTGTCCCCAGGGCCAGCAGCCTCTCAGGCCAGGGGGCTTTAAGCCAGCATCACGGACCAGAGCTGCCTTTTTCTCTTGATTGGAAATTGCACATATGGTGGGAGCAGGGCTGAGCGTCCTTCTCCCCATCAGCATCGGGCTCAGGCGGGGGAGAATCCTAGGAAAGCTCTGGGCAGGGGTGGGGGCGGGATGGGAGTTGCGAGGGGGCCTAGACGGAGGGCCTAAAGCCAGGCTGCTGGTGGGTGGGGGCCCCTCACAGTGGGGTGACGTGCAGGGCTTCCCGAGAATGCTGCCGTCCTGGGTTTTCAGGGCACCAGGCTCTCTTTTCTGTATTCGTTTGCAAACCCTGCGGTGCTCCGAATGTTTTCCCACAGCTGGGCTGAGCCCCTGCATTTGGAGTCAGGCCCCCGTTGGGAAGAAGGGGCGGGAGGGCAGCTCAGGTGCTGAGAGGGGCAGGTAGAGGTCAGAGGTCTGGGAAATGAACCTAGTGACTTAGTCAAGAAGGCACTTGTCACCTTTGCCCCCCGACACTGTGCAACCAGATGCCGAAAGGTGGGTTCTGGGAACCACATCGCAGGGTCCCGAAGGAACCTGTGGCTGTCCCAGCAGCTGGTCCCATCTACGCTGACATGATATGCTCACAGGTATGGTGCAGGGGTCTCTGTGCTAGAGCTTCCTAGACGCTCTGTCCGTTGATTGACACTGTCCCCTCTGCGGGGTAAGGATCATTAGCTGAGCTTACAGAGCAGGAAGCCAGAGCACAGAGAGGTTTGGCGACTTCCCCGAGGGCACCCAGCATCTACAGCAAAGCCAAGCTTTGAAGCCAGGACTATCTAACCTCTAAGTGTCAGGTCCCACGGCCAGATCACCTGTTTCCAAGGGCACCCACTGCCCCCACGTCTGTCCTCCAGGGAGGAATGCTGGGCTGAACATTTTTAATGAGTTCAAAAACAAAACAAAACATGGGTGTGTAGCATTTGCTGATTTCCATGGTGTCAGTGCACCCATGGCTGATTTCAAGCCACCAGGGTGACATCACTAAAGATGTCTTGGGAGGGGATGCTCATGTCTGGCCCTCGAAAGCCCGCATGGGCCCACCTGGCACACCACTGCCCCACTGCTTCCCGCCTGTGCCCCTCACAGAGTTGGCCGGGGATGCCCGGGATGCTGAGCTGGGAGAACACACCAGCTCTGAAGGGGTCCTGAGCTGCCTGGACGCTCCGCCTGTGGGGTCTGGAACCTGGAGCCAGGCCGATCCGCTCCAGCTCCAGCCCTACACAGGCCAGCACACAAGACCCTCAGCTCCCTAGGGTTTGGCCAGGGAACCTCTGCAGGGGTTTGCTGAACCCCAGATCCCAGCTGCCACCCACCTAGGACTGCCGCTGAGCCAGTAGGTCAGGATGGCACTCTGGAGTCTGGACACCGTTTCCAGAAGCCCCACTCTGGAGCTCATCTACTTTGAGGCCATGCCCTGCATGTTAGTGATGGGGTTCCTGAGTCAGATGCCAGAGGACAGACTCACATTCAGAAGCGGGGACCTAACCAATGCTCTTGCTTTGGGCTCTTTCTTATTTCGTTTCTTAGATTCATAATATTAATACCCTTCAGCAGCCTGTGTTTCTACACAGGCCATTCCTGAAATTGGGCTTTGTCCTTAATGTTTCTTTCTTGTTTCTTTTCTTTTTCTTTCCTTCTTCTTCTTCTTTTTTTTTTTTTTTTGCCCCTAATGTTTCATAAGCTCTGTGCCAAGCCCTGTGATTTATATTGTCTCTACAGGCACTCTATGAGGTAGGTATGATCCCATTTTACTGATGTGGAGACTGAGGCTCAGAGAGGTTAAGTAACTCATCCAAGGGCACACAGCTAGTACGTGGCAGCCGCGGGCCCTCCCCCACTCCACTGTCTGCTCCCTAAAACGCTGGCAAGTCCATTTTAGGGTTCCCAGCCTGTGGATAGGGGCAGTTGACATGCTGGTGGGCTCCATGTTTTTGTTTCAGCTGATCCGTGTGCTCTGAACGCTTATACCGAAGGTCTGAGGCTTCGTTCGCTAGCCCCATGTTCAGGCCAGTGTTGGAGACACTGGCAGAAACTCCCACTCAGGCTTTCAAAAGATGCGTATTTGGGAGAATGTGTAGCCATATGACTCCTAGTGGCAGGGTGGCTGGGAGGAGTGGTGCTGCCCCCATCCCTGGGCGCACTCCCAGGACCTTCTCTGGCCCGAGGCTATAATGCTCAGCACAGGACCCGGATTCCCTGTAAAGGGCTCCAAGCCCAGGTCCCGCTGGGGCATCCTGCCTGTGCACGGGTGGCTGGCAGGAATCTGTGGATCCCAGACCCATTGGCTTTATGGTTGACTCACTTGAGGTGTGATGTGCAAGACTGGGAGCCTGAGCAGCAAGACCTTGAACACGAGGCAGAAGGAGTGGGACAGCTCGGTTTTGTACACGGGGTGGGGGTGAGAGCAGAGGAGTGACATGCCCGGGGCACAGAGCCGGGGAGAGCTGGGGCCGTTGCCTTCCCCTCCCACACCCCTCTCTTTCCCCGGGCACCGTGGCCACTCCTGCCCCCTCCAGCGACAGAATGTGCAGCCTGCAGCCTCTCTCACAGCCTGGTGGCTCAGGTGGCGTGGGGCCTCCGGGTCTGGCAGGGAGGAAGTGCCAGACCTCCCCTGTGGCCTTCTTTTCCACGCGTAGATGTGATGCACTTGAGCTTCCCACTTGCTGTGTGACTTGGGGCAGATTACTTACCCTCTCTGGGCTTCCATCTGGTCAGCCGTAAAAGGAGCTGGTGGTCTTGCTCGGCTGATTGTCAGCTGCTGGTCCGTTTCCAGACTGTGCATGTTAGGGATGGGCACAAAGCCCAGACGGGTGGGCTGGGCTGGCTTGACTCAGCACGGCGGACCCTTCCCCAGTTTGAGGTGAGGTCCCCTGGGGGAGCAGGGCTGTGGACTCAGCTCCTCCCCAGAACAACACTGAGGCCCTCCTCCATGCACAGACCCCTCTGACCGATAACGTAGAGAAAATAAAGGAATCCCAAATGGGCTGAGAAACACCAGCTAGCAAGTAAGGGAGTGCTGTCCCTATGGTAGCTCTTAGGTGCAGGTGGCTAAGGCAATTAAAATTAAATAAAAATAAAAACTCAGCGCCTCACCGGTACTAGACGCATTTTAAGGGCTCAATAGCCACATGTGGCCAGAGGCTACCTTTGTGGAAGTACAGAAAAAGACAGTCGTCACCCTCCCAGAAAGTTCCATCGGACAACGCTAGTAGATCAGTGTTTCTCAAACCTTTTTTTTTGGTCGTGGAACCCCTTCGTACCCTTAAAACTACTGAGGACACCAAAGAACTTTGTTTATGGGCTATATCTAATATTAACATTCATCATAGTAGAGACTAAAACTGAGAGTATTTGAAAGTACCTATTAAATCACGCAAAGATAAACTCTTTACACGTTGACATCAGTAACATATTTTTCTATTAAAAATAACTATATTTTTCCAAACAAAAAGAGACTTAGGAGGAGGAGTGGCATGGTTTCATGGTTTTATGTTCTTGCAAATCTCTTGAACGTCTGGCTTAGCAGAAGGCCACAGGACTCCCCTGCCTGTGTTTTCGTGAGCATGGAACAATCACCTGGTACTGTAGTCTCTGGAAACGTTTGCCTGAAGGCAGGACAATGTTATAGTGTAATTATGAAAACCACTTCACCTTGCGAGCCCCCGGAAGGACCTTGGGAGACCAACGTTGTGGAGAATCACTGATCTAGACTTTTCCCTCTGTTTTACAGTGGGTCACGAATGCCGAGCGAGGGTTCGAGATCCCAGCCCAACACGCCTCATTTTAGCCCGTTTTAGCTGAACCTGGAGACGTGGGCAGGATGGGTGTGAGCACCAGTCCGGGACACCCAGTTCAGGCGGGCGCAGCACGTCCACTGACCGTGCTCAGTGCCCAGCTCCGTACCAGCGCTTAATCGGTGCTCCGCACACATTTGTGGGGGGAGCAGGGGGAGCTTGGTCTCCTCCTCTTCCGAGGTTGGGAAGGTGTGGCTAGGGAGCCTCGTGGATGTGTTGGCCCTTTGCATCCAGGGCCGGGCAAGTTCCCAACCATGGTCCGCGTGGACACTGCCCTGGCCTTTACTCCTGGCAAGTCTGAACATCAGAGGGCAAGCTGGAGTGCTAGTAGGAGGCTCCCAGGCTGGTTTTTCCCAACTCAAGTCTGTAGTGGGTTTGACTCTGCCCGAAGTGGGTCCTATGCCTGGGCACTGCCCAAGAGCTGGTTTTTCTGGAAGATGTGGAACAGCATGGGGCTTGAGCTGTGGAGGAGGGAGGGGAGCACGGGCCTGTTCTGCAGGTGGTCTGGTTGGTAGTGGGGGGCAGAGCAGAAGAGGGAGGTGTGGGCCGGGGAGGAGTAGCTACCCGCAGCATGGCGGCTTGGGCCTACGGGATGCCATCCGACGCTGTCCCCTGACTGTGGGAGACGGGAAGTCGTGGAGGTGTCGGGGTGCTCTGCATGCTTACGGCATCCTGGAGACCAGTGGTTAAATATCTCGGGGCGGGCAAGTCGTTAAAGCATGAGCGGTGTGAGATTGGCCTCGGTGGGAATGTTGACACCATGGGAATCAGCAAAGGCTACAGATCAGAGCTTACTATTTTGGAGAGCTGTTTTACCAGCATGCTGCAGCCTGGGCACACCTTTCCGCATCCTGCCCCCTCTTTATCGGCGTAACAGGTAATATACACACGGTTCTGAACGTGGACACATTCACATTCTTATATAGTTCTCCCGGCAAAACCGGCAAGACAGGGAAACTGAGGCTGTTTGGAGAGGCTGCGAGACTTGCCCAAGGTCATCCCTGGTGCAGGGCAGGGCTGGAACCCAAGTCACGGCCCTTGGGTGTCACATCCTCCTCCTTCCGCTGTCTCTCTCCCTGAGAGCTGAGCTCTGGGGCAGGGGATGAGGATCTCCTTAAAGTCCTTCCGGGGCCCCATTCTCCTGACTTGAGCAGCGCCATCCTTCGGCGGCTCGGTTCCTGCTCTCAGTCAGTTTTGCCTGAGCCCTGAGAAGCCTGAGGATGAAAAGCGGGTATTCTCTGCTCCTGCCTTGGGGAACTGGCCGGGGCTGGGACACTCTCCGGGGGGGCGAGGACACTGGAGCGCAATGCCTCCCCTGGGGCCTGGCAGCCATTGAGCCCTGAGCTGTCGGGCGGCCCTTCGTCACTGGGGTCCAGTGGGCAGTGGGGCGAAGCCACGGCTGGTTATCCCAGGTCTGTGTGGAGTCTCTCTGCCCACACAACCTCAGCTCGTAGGTGTCCTGACACCTTCTCTCTGCAAAGCTGGCCTCGTGATGGGCTCTCAAACCCTCCTGTACTTTCGTTGTGGCGTTGGGCAGGGGGTCCCGCATCCCAGCTGTGGCCCGCGCTGGGAGGCCTCCCTGTACCTCATGGGATCTGCCTGCCCCATCATGGGGATCAGGCTGCAGGCTGCGTGGGTCAGCTGTCCTCCATTTATTCCCAGACGTCAGTGTTTTCCAAGCCTTTTTGATCAATACCCATCATAAGAAAGGCATTTTACACTGTGATTCTAGTTCACACGTCCATCGCTGAAACAGGACCTACTTGGGTGATGCCCTGGGTGTTTCCTACCCTGCTCTATCCATCCTACCGTTCGTTTTTTTCTCAAGTTGCTGGTTGCAACCCGCTAAATTACTTTCATGCCCCACGAGTGGGCCTGAACCGTCAGCTCTGGAAATTGTTCTAGGTGGTTCTGTCCTGGGAAGGCATGGGCGTTGGTACTAGGTACTTAGTCCCTAGTTGCGTGATTGGCGGAGGTCTGCATGGGGCCATACCTCGGGAACTTGGGTGGCCAAGTGGGGACCGTTAAGGAGAAAGAAGTTAGGAGCTTCCGAGGATCTGGCTGCTCAGAACACTGACCCCACTTGAGAGGAATACAAGACCCGATTTTTGGGTCTCTTATCCTGGTGATGGCCCCAGGTTCTGGGGGGCCTTGGGGGCTGGATGGTCATAGAGACCTCGGGAATGTCGGTCAGCGTGAATTCAGGCAGGGCTGGGAAGGTAGGAGGGAGGCAGCGAGTCCGATTGAAAAATGAGTGGACCCAGCTTTGCAAGAGCTGTTGTGCCTCCAGAAGCAATTTCAAATTTCGGGCCCTGATCCCCGCAGAACGAATCGTCCGACAGTCCTGTTTACAACGCTGGGTTTCACTAGAATCTTTCCACTCCTGTTGCTTGTGAAGCCCTTTCTTGGGGGTGGGGGGCTGGGAGCAGGAACTCTGCCTGCCTTTCACACTTGTTTTTCTAGACGTATATGGTGTTGAGAGTGTTGGAGACTGGTATCTGTGGCATGCCTTTTCAAAAATGTCCTGCTGGTATTGGACCCTCTCTGTGTTTGTGAAATTGCTTTTTTGTATTAACACAACCTTTGATCAACATTTGTAGCGAAGAGGAAAAATCCTGCCGGTGTATGTTATTGTTTGCCGTGGAATAGAAAAACTTAAAAAAATAAAAATTCAAGATGCCTCACTCTTGTCCAGCTGTCTTTTTAAAAATAACATCTGTCCAGGGGCCCCTGGGTGGCTCAGTCGGTTAAGCGTCTGCCTTCGGCTCAGGTCATGATCCCAGGGTCCTGGCATCGAGTCCCGGGTCGGGCTCCCTGCTTAGCGAAGAGTCTGCTTCTCCCTCTGCCGCTCCCCTGGCTTGTGCACTCACGTGCGCTCTCTCTCTCTCTCAAATAAATAAAATCTTTAAAACAAAAAAATGCTATTAAAAAACATAACATCTGTTCATTCTTTTTATCAAAGCAGTCTCTGTTCACTGTAGAAGATTTGGAGTGTTTGGAAAAGCATAAAGTAAATGAAAAAGCCTGCATTAGCTGTCTCTTGCTGCAAAACAACCCTAAAATACAGTGGCTTCCAACAGCAATAATCATCGGCACCTCTCATGGCTTCCGTCAGTCGGGAATTCAGAGTCTGGGCCTCAGCCTGAGGATGTGAGGGCTGGCCGTGAAGATCGTCTAAAGGCACATTCACTCACAAGTCCGGTGGGGCACACTGGCAGCCGGCTAGATCCTGTTTCAAAATGTAGATTTTATTATTCCGGGATGGTAAGGCCAAGAGATCAGGAGATGACTGACCTGGAAAAGATAGTTTGTCCTTCACAGTTCCCGGGGGAGGGGGCACGGGATGCCACACGGGGCCACATGGGGAAGCACTAGGGTAAGGGGGCAGAGAGCAAGGAGAAAACATGGGTATCAGGTTTATTGTGGCTTCTGAGGGAGGGAACAGAGGAGGTTTAGGATTAGCAGATTTAGGATTGGCTAGTTTGAGGAATTTCCGCAGGCTCTGGTGCATAGGGGGGCTGTCCCTTGTTGTGTGGCATTTGGTCCTGGGGTGATGAGGACAGGGGAGTATTGGTCTGGAGTATGTGAGCCAAACAGAGAAGGTGGGGAAGGCTGGTCTCCAGACTGGTGGTTTTGCATATGAAACGTATGGCTCACAGGTGGGTTGTTTACTCTCTCCAGAGATTGGCTACTCCTGGGAGGGGCAGTCTTCCCATGGTTGGTATAAAGGCCCAGATATGAAAACATCAAAAGCAAAGACATCTTAATACACACCAAGTGACTTCCCCATTGGTCTGGGCTTCCCTTTACAACAGGGCAGCTGGGTCCCAAGAGAAAGAAAGAGCCAGGTAGGAGACAAATGTCTTTTATGACCTAGCCCTGGAAGTCTTCACTTCAGCTATATTCTACAGTTGACACAGCTAAAAAGTCCTTCCAGGAAAAAAAAAAAAGTCCTCCCATGATCAAGGGGGGAGGGAAGGCAGACCTCCTCCGCATCACCTGATGGAGGAGAGTCCGAGTTACAGTGGGAGAAGGGTGTGTGGGATGCGGACGTATTGATAGGGCTGTCTTTGGCAACTGCCTCGAACTCCATCACCCGGAAATAATCACCGTTAATATTCCCGATCTATCCCACTTCACCTCTCTTGAATGCGTTTGACAATGGAGAAGTGATGGTATTATTAAAATTTTGTGTTCTTGGGCAAGTCCATTAGCCTCTTGTGGGTTCATGTAGACACTGAATTAGATGAAGAGCTCTCACACATGTCTTTCCTTGGGTGATAGAAAGATCTCCAGCTGGACCAAGCTCTTTCACCCCAATTCGAAAAATGACCACGTGTTCCCAATTCTCATTTCAAAAAAGTTACTGCATCGTATTTTCTCAATCTTAATTATTTTTCTCATACATACATCATAAACCAAATGGTACTTTCTATAAGAAATGCTCACAGGCATCAAATCAAGTAAACAAATAAAAAAATGAATGGAAATGTCAGACTCAGCCAAACATATTTGGTTTCAGCCATGTGTTTCTTGAGGCCGTCTGTGCTCATGTTCGTGATTTTATGTTGTGATCGTATCACATGGTCCTATTTGATCCTAACTCCTACTTGGTTTGAAATACAGCTTTTCAACATGTTCCCCAGTCCCAAGACTGGGATTAGAGTTTCCAGAGCCTTCCCCACCTGAATAGTTTATTAACCACGGGGGTAGATGATTTCTCAAGTCCCACCTGGACTAATATCTTTGACAATCAAGCAAATGTGGTTCAGGTTCTGTAGAACGGACCAAGCACTCAAGAGTCAAGTGAATTGACATCATCCCTTTTAATGGCACGGAACTCTTTGCTTGTTTCGACTGAACACACCTACTACTCCTGGCTTCATTTCCCATCTCTGTGCTTGGAATCAGCGTTTTCCAATGAAACATCTTACCTGAGCTGCAGATCCAGATGCCTACTAGATATTGACATCAGAATAGACATATCAACTTTAAACGGAATAATATCAAGTATCTTTTCTCTATAATCCGGGTACCCCATACGTTCCCAGGGCCAGGAGGTACTACACCTGTTGGTTGGAAGTTGCTCAATATATGACACGGCAAGAAAAATAACAGTCACTGAGTTTTGGCTGATGAGTTAACAAGGAATGGCCAAACCCAGAGTGCGGCTCGTTATGGGTTGTGGTGCTGAGTTCATCGAGAATGGGATCGCAGGACAGAAAGGCCAGGATCTAAGGCTGTGTGTGTGCCTGCCGACACTTGTCCTTCCTCTCTGCTGGTCCCCCCAAGAGCCCAGTCTTTCCGCCTCTAGACAGGTCATCTCTTGGGAACCCTGCTCTTTGACTTTCACCAGATGCTTTTTCTTTGGGCTCCTTTGCACCTTTCCTTGATGGCGTCCCGGGACTCTGCCGCCCTCTGGTGGCCACGGAGGGCAGTTCAACACTCCGTTTTATTCCGTGGATTTCCAGAGACGTTCAACCTTGCAGCTCAAAAACTTGTTTTGCTCACCTGCCCAGGGGCCTGGCGCGGATGAATAAAACTCAGTTGTTGCTCTTGATAAGCTTCCAGCTGAGGGGATGAGAAGGCGATGGGTGGAAATCTATTCATTCCTTTGTTTACTCATTTAACCAGTATTTATTGAGCACCTGTAGGCTCAATAGTCTAGCAGTAAAAAAGGCAAATGAGGTGCCTGCCTTTACAGAACACAAACCCCACTGGGTGTTAAATACTCCAGCAAATACTTCAACAAATAGTGATAAGCGCCTATGAGTTAAATGAAACAGGTAATGAGATAGAAAAGGACCAAAGGGGTGGCCGTGGAGAGAATGGTCTGGAGATGGGAGTGGAGCTGACTTTTGTGAGGGGAAAGTGCCAGCATCCAGACACAAGAGGAGGAGCATTTTGGGAAGAGGAGACAGCAAGGGGACAGGTTTCAGAGGAGGGGATGAGCCTAGTGCATTTGAGAACAGAAGTTCTGTGCGGCTGGTGCGCTGGGATGGAGGGGGCATTGGAACGATCAGCAGGCCAGCTGGGTAGGGTTTGAGCCCTGCCTTATTCTAAGTGCAAGGGGGAGTCATGGAGGAGCATAGGCCGAGGAGTAACCTCTCGTTTGCATCTAAGGAACATAGTTTGATATAATGTGAACCCGTGGGAGCACAGGGGAGGGGTGCAGATCTAAGTCTGGAGGGCAGGGAGCCCTTCCTGGATAAGGCGTATTAGCTGTCTATTGCTGCATAACAAACTGCCCCCAAACTCAGTGGGTTAAATCAATAAGAAACATTTATCATCCCGCAGTTTCTGAGGGTTGGGAATTTGGGAGCAGCTCTGCTGGGTGGGTCTGACTCGGGGTCCCTCATGAGATGCAGTCAGCATGTTGGTCAGAGCAGCACCGTCTGAAGGCTGCTGAGGCTGGAGGGCCCGCTGGGGATCCCTTTGGAGGTCGGCTACTGCATAACTAACACCGAATCTGAGTCTTAAAGGAAGAGTGGGGATTGGCCAGTGGGGATTGGAAGAGTGATGAAGATGAGTGTTAGGGCTGAACTGTGTCCCTCTAAAATTCATAGATTGAAGCGCTGACCCCCAATGCCTCAGAATGCGACTGTATTTGCAGGTGGGGCCTTTAAGAGGTGATTAAGGCACCTCGAGGTCATTGGGGTGGGCGCTAATCCACTATGACTCATGTCCTTGTAACAGAAGATTAGGACACAGACACAGAGGGATGTCCACGTGAGGACGCAGGGAGAGGGCAGCTGTCTGCAGGGCAAAGACAGAGGCCTCAGGAGAAATCAACCCTGCTGACACCTTGATCTTGGCCTTCTAGCCTCCAGACCATGAGAGAATAAATGTCTGCAGGTTCAGCCGCCCGGGGTGTGGTGTTTTGCTGTGGCAGTTCTTGAAAGCGAATACAGTTGAGAAAGGTGTTCCAAGGCCTGAGCCAAGCCCCAGATGTGTGAAACAGTGTAGTCATGCCATATAGTTGGCATTACTAGGGGAATCCTGAAGAACAGGGGCCACAAACTCCTGTACAGAACCAGATGGTAATATTTACTTTAGGTTATTCCAGGCTGTAAAGCCTCTGTTGCAGGAAAATGGTTAGACAATACATAAATGGGGATAGCCATGTTTCAATAAAACCTTGTTTACAAAAACAGTAGTCCACAGGCCATCGTTTGCCAAGCCCTGTTGAAGAGGGGTGCAGGGCCTGGGTCATGGTGAGAAGTAGCTTGGGAGGAGAACACAGAACTAACCTCAGGCTCTCCTTCCAGCCCTGATATTTGCCTTTTGAGGGTCAAGGTTGGGGAGGTTTGTGGGGAGTCCTATAAACGTTCCCGTGTGTATGTGGGGAGTTCTGTAAAGGGTATTATACAATCACACAGTCCCAGCCTCAGTTCTTGGCTCTACCTCTGTCTGGTCTCTCTGAACCTTTTTTTCTTCATCTGAAAAGTGGAAGCAACAACATCTGCCTCCCAAGAGACAATGTGAGCTCTAAGTGAAGTGATACAGTAGGTGGTCCATTAATGACTGCCCCCCCTTTCCTCTTGCATATATGGAGTCACTATTATAAGACTTTCTACCCCAATAGTGAGCTGTCAACAAAAAGGTTCACTGCCAGGGGCAGAATTCGGCATCTACATCCAAGACCACGTGAATCCCCCAGGTGTGGACAAAGGGACGGGTCTTTCCCCAGCGGGAGGACTGGTGCCAGAGTTCTAAGGACATGAGCTTCTGTTAAAACACCTTACCCGAGGAGGGCGGTGGGGCCAGAGCCCTGGAGCTGACCTGGCCCCGTTTTGCATCGTTTTAAGCAGAAGTGCCATGATTTGATTTGTCATTTAAAACTCTGGCTGCTGGGTGGGGGACAGATCGTAGGGGAGGAGGGACCCTTGTCAGGGTCTTAGATGTTCATATATTGGAGTCGTCCCCTTTTTGGTAGGCGTTTGCTTTACCTTTCTCTCTCGGTTTTCTGGGCCTGTTCATTGGGGGTCTAGAAAGTGGGGACAAAACAGCCCGCCGGTCCCCCCAGAGCCTCAGGCCAGCAAGTGGTGCACCTGAGCTTAGCACAGACCCGCCTCTCCTGCAGAGGCCCTCACCCCTTGAGCTGCAGACGGGGGTGGGCGGCCTAGTCCCGTCTCTCCGCAGCCAGCCCCGCCCTCCCCGGAGACCCCGCCCCTAAGCTCGAGGCCACGCCCACGCCCATAAATTGGCCGGTAGGTGGCGCTGGCGCTCAGCCCAACTCCTCACCAGCTCCGCCCCTCCCTCGAGGCTCCACCCCCTCGAGGCCTCATCCTCGGCCCTTAGGTGGCCGGCAGGGGAGGCCCCGCTCCGCCCCACCGGCCCCGCCCACGAGGCCCCACCCCTCAGCCGGGTGGCCGAGGAGGCCCCGCCCCGCCCGACAGGCCCCGCCCCCGCAAGGCCCCGCCCCGTCCGTTGGGCGGCCGGCAGGAGGCGCCGCGCCACGCGCGGGGCGCGGGGCGCGGGCGCGGGCGCGGGCTAACGGCGGTGTGGGAGCCGCGCGGGACCGCGGCGGCGGCGAGCTGTGCCGGAGGTGAGTGCGGGGTGCGCGAGGAGCGGCGTCCGGGGCCCCGGGGCGCGGAGCCGGCCGGCGGGGAGGCCGCGGGGCGCGCGCTGGGGCAACGGGGCCCTCACGGGGCATCTCCCGGGCCGTTCGGCCGGGCTTGTCCGGTTGCCATGGAGACCAGTCACTGTCGGGCCCCGGGCGCGGCCCCGGGGGTTGGGGGGCGGGACCCGAATCGGGCGAGCTTCGGCCACCGTTCCCGAGACCCGGGAGTCTGGCCCCCCACTGCAGGGCACCCCAGGGCCTCAGTCTCCCTGGTGGTCCCGTCGAGGGGGTCTGGCAGCGCGGGCGCCGCGGGGGAGCAGGGCACGGGTGTCAGCGCCCTGCCTCCAGGGTCGGCGTGACATTTCCCCGCCCACAGCCCACAGCCGGTCCTGGTTTTCCTGCTCCCACAGCGGCGCGTTCCCCACTCGTGTGCCAGCTGAAAGCATGGTCTCCCAGCTATTTCGGTGCCACCCCCAGCCCCTCGACAATACTGCATCTAAGAAAACAGATGCTGGACTGGAGCTCCTGGGGGCCCCGCGGAAGAAACCGGCTTGTTTCGCATCAGAGAGCTGGTTGGTGGGACCGCCGTGGGGGGGGGGGCTGCAGACCCGCCTGCTCAGCAACCCCCCCCCCAACACACACCTTGTTAAGTGTTTGGTTAATCTGAATTGCCCAAAAGAATTTGCAAGTCAAGGGTGAATACAGGTGTCTCCAGTTAGCACCTCTTGTGCATTCCAGAGAGGAGCCAGTCCTTAATCCCACGGGTGGAAAAAGTACCCTCTCAAGAGGATAGCATGTCCGAATTACATCTGATTAAATTATTTCTGTATTTGAAAGCACTGCCCTGGCTAGAGCTGTCAAGGTAGGATTTACGGCGGGTGGGGAGAAAGCAGAGCCTGAGAGAGTCTACCCTCTTGCTTCCCTGTCCTGGTGGAAATTCTAATGAGTTCCACATTGCGGTGTTGAGCCTGAGCCGGCCGAGTGCCTCCACCCATTTCATCGGCCCGGCACTGACCTCGCTCACTGCACTCACTGGTGTGACTTGAGCTTGTTTTCATCAGAAGTTGGATTCTTCCTGGAGAACAAGAGAAAAACATCGCCCAAGAGAAGCGACAGCAAGTGTCCTACACCCTGGGCCTGTGTTTCCCCCAAATATTTGTGTGAAAGAGAAGAGAAGTGGGCAGCAAAGGGAACGACAGGTCATGCCTCCAAAACCCAGATCGGGTTACCCAGGGCGCGCCCCACTCTGGAGGGTGTGTCTTTGCTCTTGCCCTTGCTGGGGACTGTCAGCCAGCACGGTGGGACAAATAGGTTGTCCTCTGCATTTTGCACTTGCGAAGGACGCTGACAAGGGAACACGTGGCCGCCGTCGGGGGCTGTTCTCTGCAGATGGCCACAGAGAGAGTGACCATGGGGAGAAAAAGGCTTCCTGACTAGAGAGACCACACAGACCAGGGTCTGTTTGCCTGGACTTCTTGGGGCTTAAGAAGGAGCTCCCGAAGAGAAAAGATCACAGTCTGTCCTACATTTTCTCTGCTCTTGATGTGATTTTGCGAACTTTGCCTTGGAATCCTGCTGAAGAGAAGGGAGGGGAGCTCAATTCTGAGGCCCCAGGGAGGGGACCCAGCAGCTGTGTCAGTTTCTATTTCTTGTTTATTAAGGCAGAGTTGTATATGCTTCAGACCTTACAGAACCTGGACCCCATGCCAGGCACGGAATAGCAGTTCCCTTCTATGCTGTATCTGGGCGCCTTTCTCTCAGCTTATGGCATCATATTTAAGTTCACATTCAGACATCTTTTCGAAAGGCAGCACCTTCCAAGCCTCTGGGCCACTTTGGGTTTGGGCTGAGACCCTGGGGCCTGTGCTTGAAGGAGGCGGCCTGGTAAGCAGAGTGTCTGTGGAGGGTTCAGGTCCTTTGAGAAGGTGCTGGCCCAGAGGCTTCCGAGCCGGGGTGTCCTGAGAGGCAGGTTGTGTAACTCGCGGAAGGCTCGCGTGGGAATGGGCTCCTGGTGTGGTGTGCAAACTGGGCATGCAGGTACTAGCCGAAACGCTTCAGTTGCGTTTGACAGGCCCATGTGGGGAGGCCATGGCCAGCTCTGGCCTCCTTAGGATTTCACAAGGAGATGGGTCGTACATTCCTGAGGGGGAGAGAAACGACGCCGTTCTAGCCCAATTCACGGAGGCCAGAGAGAGCCCCAAATGTTCTGCTTAGGACACTGACTGCTTTGTGCGAGCTCCAGTCTTCAGGAAGCTGGTGTGTAATAAAGAGCTTTGCTGGGGGAAGGCACAGATGATAGGCTGTAGAACAGCAGCGTCCCCTGCCCACCCCTGAGTGGCAGGCGTCAGTGTTTGGAACCTCATCTTTGGTGCAAGAAGCTGTTGGAAGCATTTTGAAGAGTTTGGGCTTCTCTGACGATGTATGGTGGCTGACAGACCCAGGCTGGCTCTAGAGGAGTTAAATGGTGGGTCTGCTTCCACACTTGTTCCTAACAGCCCTGGACGGAGTGAGGGACTTAGAGAGTGTGACGGAAGCCTAGAGGACGGCCTGCGAGAGGCGCAAGCACAGGTCCACCTTGTGGGTCAGTGTGGTCCTTTTGTTTGGGGGCTCCTCAGTGACTTTCTCCTGCCTGAAGCGCACAGCTTCACTTCCAGAAAGCCTTTCCCAGTGCCCGTGGAGCCAGGAGTGGGTCAGGACTGAGGGCACTGACGCCAGCCGAGTGAGTGCTGACATTTGTCGCAGAGGCAGGTGCCCCCTGCTGTACTCCCTGGGACCTGGGCCACTGTTTCCAGAGCCTTCAGAGAGTAGACTTGTCTTGGTCAGTCTGTCTGCTGTTGTCTCTGGCGAGGGCATGAGCACAGAGGTTGGGAGTAGGGTAGTTAGGAGATGGGTACGGTTTTTCAGTGTCCCCGACTTGTTGCAAAGCTTTGGTGTTTATGAAGCAGAGACTGTCTTCCTGTTCCCACAGCGCCTGGGCGGGGAGTGGGGGGAACCTGGTAAACTCTCTCTTTAGAATCCTAAGTCCTTCAAGCTCTAGGTGCATTAGAATTATGATTTCATGACACACCAAAGCGTCCCAGAGCTGTTTTCTAATTTTCCCAGCAAGATTGCATCTCTGGCCTGGCCCGGGCCTGAATACCAGGCAGGATGCGGTGGGTGGAATGCATACATTCCAGTCATGCCTCCACTGGTTCTGGAAGAGCCCTTTTGTGTCCGTTGTGGTCGTGTGGACATTGTAGAGCTGCTGTCCCAGGGAAGCAGCTCCTCCAAGCCAGGACCAGTCATCGAGGAGCCGTGTTTTGAGGGAATCTGTGTTCTGAGCGTCTGATCACTCAGGACTCTGTTAACATGTCCGTGACTTTGCCTGTTTTCCTAGATCCATGGGTGCTTGTGATTGATTTCCCGTATTCGAGGCTGTGGTGTAGGAGAGGCTGAGCTTAAGGAGATCAGGCTTGCTGCCCTCTGTGGGCTGCCTCCCACGGGACTAGGCCAGCCCTGTCGCGATTCTGCTAGGCAAGTAGGCTCATCCAGAAGTCAGAACCCTGCGGCCGAGCGGGTCTTACCTCTTGGTGACCTCTTCGTGCTTCCTGGTAATGGTGTTTCTTGAAGGGTGTTTCGGGCCATTCAGACCCGCTTTGTCTCCTGCGGCCCCTGCTGGCTTCAGTCATATTCTGACTCAGGTGCTCTGGTGGCGCTTGGCCAGAGGTTGCTGGCTGTGTTGGGACATGGCCCTGGATGGCCTAGTAAGTCCGCCAGAATTCACTTGAGCCTTGTTTGCTCTTGCCACTCATGATGGTGATGCTAACCCAGCGTATGTTTTTCTCCCAGGACACAGCCTTTTCTGTGCCATTGGCCAGAGCCCTCAGTCCTTGTCCATGACGACTGGCCCACCATGTTTTATGGGACCCACTTCATCATGTCTCCACCCACCAAGAGCAAGCTGAAGCGGCAGAGCCAGCTGCTGTCCAGCATGCTGTCCCGGACGCTGAGCTACAAGTACCGTGACCTGGACGCCACCTTCTCCAGCCTGGGCGCCAGCGACGACCCCGCGGAACTCTCCACCCAGCTCTCGGCCCCTGGGGTCCTGAAGGTGTTCGGGGACAGCGTCTGCACGGGAACCCACTACAAGAGCGTCCTGGCCACCGGCATGTCCAGCGCCCAGGAGCTGGTGAAGGAGGCCCTGGAGCGCTATGCCCTGAGCCCCGAGTGTGCCAGCCAGTACGTGCTGTGTGATGTGGTGGGCCAGGCCGGTGACTCGGGGCAGTGCTGGCAAGCCCAGTGCTTTCGGGTCTTTGGGGATAACGAGAAGCCCCTCTTGATCCAGGAGTTATGGAAACCCCGAGAAGGCTTGTCCCGGAGGTTTGAGCTAAGAAAGAGGTCAGATGTGGCAGAGCTGGCGGCCAAGGACGTGGACACCATGACCGCAGGTGAGGAGGGGATGCCTCAGGGAAAGTGGGGGCTGGCCGGGGAGAACTGAAAGCCAGAGGCTCAGGGATCCGTTTGCGGGAAAACTCAGGAAGGTGTGTTTGCTCTGTCACACGTCTGAGGACTTCTTAAATTTCCCGCTTTAGTCCAAGCTGCCGTGGAGACTGCAGTTGGTCTCTGTTGCAGGACGCGTGCTGGTGCTTCAGCCTCACCGTCAGGTGCTTGGGAGCAGAGAGCTGTGCACGCCATGCGCCCTGTGTCAAGTGCGGGTGGCTGGTGCGTTACGGAAGTCCGGAATCTCAGGGACAGGCCAGTGAAAGGACGAGGGAGGAAGTCGGGTCTCCGAGGTGATGGGGTGCATTGGGTGTGCATGGGTTTGTGGGTGCCTCGGGCAGCTGGAGGCCTATGGGCCTCTGCTCCGTGTCTGCCTATTGTTCAGTTGGTGGGAAGTTGATTCTCTTAATAGGTAAATGCCATACACGATAATTTTCTTCAAATGCCGAAAGACTCTTAAATGTATCTCAAATCGTATTTAACTTTTTCTTAATTTCCTGGAGAAAATGGTGGCTTTATGCAAAAAAGGGACTTGTCCTGTGTAGCCCCGAGTTGTCATTTGATTTCATGATCCCCGGGGTTGAAAGGGGCCTTGAGCACTCCTGACCTGTGGTGTGTGTCCCCGAGGTGTTGCAAATGCTCATTCTCTCTAGCTCTGCTTCTGCTCTGGGGCCTGCTTTGTATTTTCAGCATGTGGAGATGGGGGTGGGGCGGCGGGGGGGATGGGGGGGTCTCGCAGGGGCTGGGGTTACTCAGGCCTGATGGGAACCTCTGAGTCTCAGTCCAGGGGGGCCACGGTTGACATTAAGCGGCAGCGGCCCTCTGTTACCTTAGGCAAATCAATTCACCGCTTGTGGCCTCGGTTTCCTGATCTGGAGAATGGGGGCATGACTTCAGTGTCGTGGGCGTTAGTGATGTAGTAAAGTACTTAGCATGGTGCTTGGCAGACGCGCAGGGAGTCATATTTGTGTATTATTAACATTTCCTGTATGTGGTAAGCAGTTTGTTGTGTGTGCTCCTAGGCAGAAGTGTGCTGAGGACGGAGCTGGGGGTCTTCTGACGGGGGCGGTTATCACTGATGGTTTGGGAGTTGCCGGCGCACGATGATAATCAAAAGCAGGCCCAGGTG
The DNA here is from genome assembly GCF_029215605.1 of Mirounga angustirostris. NCBI lineage: Eukaryota > Metazoa > Chordata > Mammalia > Carnivora > Phocidae > Mirounga > Mirounga angustirostris. The sequence goes on from NW_026991713.1 coordinate 176,639,573, forward strand.
TAGTTGGTGGTGTTGTTTCCAAGCCTCCCTGGACCAGCACCCCGAGCACCCCCACCCTGCAGGCTCAGGCTTTGGTTTGTCGTCTGGTCCTGCCTTGCCTCCCATGAGGCCAGGCAGACCTGCTGAGGGGCTGCAGTGGTGTTTGTCTCCTGGTCATTTCTCTGCTGAGTGGAGGGTAAAGGCATAGGGGGTCACTGTGCTCTGGGTACCTGGCCAGGGCCTTGGAAAGCTTGCTCTGTGTTGCACAGGTGATGGCTGATGGGGGACCGGGGGCCAGATGCCATCTGCAGGACAGGGGACTTTGTCTCCTGTTCACTAGCCCCTTGTAGATGGCCTTCCTTTTATGTTAGTCGAGGCAAGAGAAGGCCCCATTGCCCACAGCCTATTCAACTTGGTGTTGGTTTTGCAAAATCTTTCAAATAAAGAGTCTATTGAACAGGACCAGTCTCACTGACACACTTCTCTGGGCTGGAAGTGGGTTGTGTTACCTGTCTGAAGCAGGAAGTGGGTTGTGTTACCTGTCTGAAGCAGGGCTCCTGGACCCGGGGGAGACGTCCTTCACTGCTGGCCTTCCCTTGGGGTGCGGTCTGGGCACTCCAGGGCCTCTTGCCCATGCTGTCCCCCTTGCCCATGATGGTCAAGATGGTGAGGCTTGCGCAGGCTGTGGGTTGTCTGAGCTGACCCTGAGTTGCTGAACCGAGTGTTCTGTGTGTGTTGATGATTCTGTGCCAAGTCTGATAATGAGAAAGAATCTCAAGCTTGTTGGTCTGCCTGCTCGGGAAGACTTCGCCCAGCGTCTCCTGCTTGGCATCCCCGCCCCCCTCCCGCCGCTGCCGGATGGTGCTCCACGCTTCTCTGTCCTCCTTCTTCCCCCAAAGAGCAGGCGAGCTTGCCCTGATTCTTCCAGTGAGCCAGTGGTCTACCTCGTCTGGGGAAAGTGGTGGGAAAGGGAAGGGACTGCCTGCGTGCGCATTATGTGTGGTGTGTGTGCGTGCACGTGACTTCACGCCGGCCTGTGAGTCGGGGCTTGCTAGTCCTGGTTTCAGAGTGAGCCAAAGCCAGCACCCAGGGCGTGCGTCCTGGCTGCTCTTTGGAGCTGGGGAGCAGCTGGGAGCAGGTGCAAGGAACCCACCCCAGGCCCTTCTCCTGCAGACTCATGGGGGTCCCCTCTGTATAAGGTGTGAGAGAAGGTGTGCCGGATGCTTCCCGGAGGCTCTCCTTAACCGTGTGGACCACTGTTATGCACCCATAGTTATGCACTCAGGCACTTGGGGTTTTGTTTTCGTAAACAGTCTTTTCACAGCTGCCCGCTTCCCCTGGGTTTCCCGAGTATCCAGATACTGTGCATCCGCTCCGGGAGAGAGGCGGCTGGCATAGGTGGGGCAGCAAGGCCTCTCCTACTCGCATATTCCCAGAAGGCTGGTGTTTAGGATCAGGAGCATAGACAGGGCTCTGGGTCCTGTCACTGACATGTAGACCGTAATCGCCTCTGCGCGCTTCGGGGAGGGGTGACAGCTGGGCCATGTGGTCTTTATCAGCAGCTTGGGAAGGGCGAGAGAGAAGGTTCGTTTGTGTCTCCAGGACAGAATAGTGTATTTAGCCTAGATTTCTGAAGCTTGGCCTCACTGATGTTTTTAGGCCCATGGTTTGCTGCGAGGGCCGGCCTGTACACTGGAGGGTAGGTAGCAGTTCCAGGCCTCTGCCCGCTAGCTGCTAGCAACACCCCTACTCGCTGTGGCAACCAAAAATGTCCCCGGGCATTGACGGGTGTCCCTGGGGGCAAACTTGCCCTGGATTGGGAGCCACCAATTTGAACCTGGAGGCCTGAGCTTAGTTTGTTGACCACACCAAGTGCTTTACCACTGGGACCAGTGGTACGTGCCTTCATGGTCCTCAGGCCATGCTCTGTCTTGTGGCTCACTGAGGGACGGGGGCGCCTTGAAAGCCCAGTGTCTTGAGGGTGATATGCAGAGCTGCTTTTTCTGCCCGTGGATGCCCTTCCGTGTGGCCCGCATGGCCCTCGGAGGCTTGGCGTTGTTCCATTCCCTGCAGTGAGGGTCTCCTCTGCTTTGGGTGTCCTCTGGGAAGCAAGCAAGCTTCGAGCGTGTCCCAAGCTGCTGTGACCGAGGTGTGCAGGCTGCGCCATCGCAGGGCGTCTCTGCCTCAGCCGTGGGGCTGGTGACTGACCACCCTCCAAGTGTCTATGGTGTGGGGCATACAGTGGGTGCTTGGTAAGTGCCTGTTGCAGGACTGATGCACGTAAGGAGAGCAAGCTCCTCTCTAAGTCCCACTTCCTGTGTGCATCTAAGGCTCCAGAGTTGGAATCCATTTTCTTTGCCAGGGGATGGGGATGGGGAGGAGAGAGGGTGGTGTGCCGATGGGGTGGAAGTCCCTAGTGCAAACTGTGGCTTGAGTGACGAGGAATGTGCCTCCCGGGCACCTGAAAGTATAATCCGCCAGTCTCCCCTCTCCTTCAGGCCCGGTGCGAGGGGCCGGTGGTGGCAGATACGTTGTCTCTGAGCGCCTGACTTTGGTGTGTGGTTCCTTCCACCTTTCCATCCACAGGTGGGCAGATAGAGCCTGGACCCCAGTGACAGACAGAAATGTGAAGGCTGCATGGGAGCCCTCTGCTGTCTCCGCTGTGCACCATGAATCCTGTCCTCACACGTCCCCCAACCTCTCTGTGCTTTTGACAGTTTTCTCTTGCTATGAATCTGATCTTTAATAACTTCTCTCAGAATGAATGAGGTGATCTGGGTTTTCTTCTCCTTTTATTTAGGAGTAACTGCCTTGTGAGTCTTGAGTGAGACTCCTTCGAGCATATTCGCAGGGATAGAATCATTGTGGGCAGAGTTTATTTTATGTGGTTTGGTGAACGCTAACTTTTCTCATCAGTCTCAAGTAATTGAGCTTAAAAGATATTTTTGAGGATTTTTAATTCAAAGAGAACATAAAGTTGAATGGTTACTTGCAGCCCATCTCATCCTTTAATTCACCGTGTAGATTTTTAAAAAGTTCACAGCCTTCAGTTTCACATAAAAGTGCAGTGTTGGGGGCGCCTGGGTGGCTCAGTTGGTTGAGCGACTGCCTTCGGCTCAGGTCATGATCCTGGAGTCCCGGGATCGAGTCCCACATCGGGCTCCCTGCTCAGCGGGGAGCCTGCTTCTCCCTCTGACCCTCCTCCCTCTCATGCTCTCTGTCTCTCATTCTCTCTCTCTCAAATAAATAAATAAAAAATCTTTAAAAAAAAAAAAGTGCAGTGTTGGAGGAGGCTTAACTGCCCTGTTCCCCAAGCTGGTGGCACCCACCCAGGGCCTGGCCAGCAGCACCCCCGCCTCCCCGGGGACTTCCGGCCACATTATATAAGGAGCCTCCAAAGCTTACCACAGAATCCACAGGGGGAGGTCAGAACCGGTGTAAAATGTTGACAAGGTGTAAACTATAAGAGGAATTGGCTAAGGAATGGCCAGTGTGGACACTGCAGGGAAGGAATTTAGCCAGTGAAGGAAGTGCATGCCTGTGGGGCTGCAGGCTCTCCTGGGGTGTTGGAGACAGAAGGGATTAGGTGTCAGGTTGAGAGGATGAGCAGGAATACCAGACATCTGTCAGCCCTCAGATCCACGGTTCCTCATCTTTCTTCACATTTGACCCCCAATGGGATGCTCACAGTGTGAGAGTGGATGTTAATTGGTTGTACGAGTAACTAGTGATTCTATAAACTAAATAGCACTTAGCTCATATTTTCTAAAACCTCTCTATAGTTTTACTGAAATTGATTTTAAATTTCTGGAAGAAGTATATTTTAAAAAACCCCATTAGGGGCACCTGGGTGGCTCAGTCGTTAAGCGTCTGCCTTCGGCTCAGGTCATGATCCCAGGGTCCTGGGATCGAGCCCCACATCGGGCTCCCTGCTCGGCGGGAGGCCTGCTTCTCCCTCTCCCCCTCCCCCTGCTGGTGTTCCCTCTCTCACTGTGTCTCTCTGTCAAATAAATAAATAAAATCTTTAAAAAAAATAAAAAAAAATAAAAAATAAAAACCCCCATTAGCCAGCAGAGTACAACAAATGCGCCTGGTTCTTGATGCCTTCTGTGCTGTACCATACTACAACAAGATGAATCAGCCTCTTTAAAGTTGTCTTGAAACAGGCAGACATAAAAGCAAAATTTCGGATTTGGTTAAATGGATAGAGAAACCTCACTTGGTCCAGTTAACCATGTGAAGCATTTCCAAGAAGTATTAATATATTAACAACTCTGTTTTATTAACGTTTAAAGCAGGTTGATATCTGTTGGTTCCCAAAAGTGACTTATAGTTTTGGGGAAAAACTTTTGGGGGATATATTTAAATCATATAGAATAGTGTCTCTTACTGGTTTTAGATAATATACTCACATAAACAGAGAATGCTAGTCAACTATCTTTTTTTTCCTTCTGATGTTTGAAGTGGCAGAAATGTTTCCAGAGATCTTGAATACATGTTCAGATGTGTACAGAGTGAAAGCAGTAAGTGAGGCCCAAGTCCACCTTCTTTTCTGTGCTGTCCTTGCACAGACTGAGTCCATCTTTGGGAAAGGAGCCTGGTTTTCAGATGCCCAAGATAGGTTTGAACAAGATGAGCAGGGGTAGGGGAGATTGACCTCCTTAGCTCCAAGACATGTTTTAAAGCCATGGTAATTAAGGCATGTGGTCATGTGGGGCAGGAACGTCCAAGCAGATGGAGGGAACAGAATAGAGAAGGCAAAGGCAGACGATGTTGAATGACCCAGTGGGAATTTGGTGCAATGCGGATTGCATCACAGATATTGGGGAAATGATTTTGTAAACAGTGTTGGGATAATTGGCATCAGCTAAAAGAAAGACAGATTTCATAAGAAGGCTTAAAACGCACAAACCGTAAGGGGAAAAGGTAGATGGATTTAAATATATAAAAGTTTAACCTTTCTGTTCAACTAAGGACACTACATAATAAGATTAAGATCTACCTGTGGTGCTGTAAATTTCAGTTCATTGCTTTTGACTGAGCCATAGTTTCCCATCATATACATATACCACATTATCCATTCCCCAAATCATGGGCACTCAGGTTGCATCCAGCTTCGTCCTGCTACAAACTATGGCATACCCTCCCTCTTGAGGGTCTGTGCAGAGTTCTCTGAGGGTGTTCTCCCAGAAATGGAATTGCTGGCCTGTGGATATGTCTACTTTGTTTCCTAGTAAGCACTGCTGGACCGCGGCTTCTGCAGAAAGGCGGCCATGACAATGGCGTGTTTTCCTTTGTGGTCCTTCCACGTCCTTAGGCACTGAGTATGAGCCCCTGACCCACAAAAATCCCCCCTGGAAACACTTTTAGGTCAGAAGGTGCTGTAGTGTAGTGGGGTACTAGAGTCATGCGGCCGTAGAGACTCCTTGTAGCCAACTGGCATGAGTAGCTGTGAATCGAGTTCCAAAATGACTTCCCAGAGGTTACAATGTGTAGATTTGAAACTGACCTCTACCTAATCAGAATTCAAGAAATGAGTCTTCTGGATATTGATTACCAGTGACTCAAAGGAAAAAGAACTGTGCTCATTCATTAATTTGTCAGCAAATATCTGTTGGTGCTTGACTAGGTGTGTGTGTGGGTGTATACATATATATATATAGCAGTTGACAAAACAAATAGATCGTGTTCTCGTGGAGCTAAGAGTCTAGTGGGAAGTAAAGGCAAAGAAACAATCACACGGAAAACATAATTACAAATTGTGATAAGTGCTGTGGAGGGAACGCACATGTGCTAATTTAGCATGAGGGTTAGGAAAATTCTCTCTGAGGAGATAAATTTTAAGCTAGTCTCAAGAATGACAAGACGTTAATGAGGTGAAGGGTAGTAGACACTTGGTGGAGCTAGAAGAGCTTTCTGGGCAGAGGGAAGAGCATTGTGTACAGACTCTGGATGAGAGACAGTGAAGCGAATGCCAGGCATTGGGAGAAGGCCATGTGGCTGGAGCATGGGGGAAAGCTGTGGGCATTGAGGCTGGAGAGATGGTCAGGGGAAGACCAACCTGGGTTGTTAGGTATTTTAGATTTTAGACTAAGTATAATGGGAGGCCACTGAAGGGGTTAAAAGACCACTCTGGATCCTAGTAGAAAATACTCAAAAAGGTCAGTAATAGGAGATTAATTAGGTTTTTATAGGAGTCTAGATGAGAGTTGATGGTAATCTCGAGTAGAGTTATGAGGGAACAGGTAGAGAGAAGTGTATGAATCCCAAATATATTCTAGAGGTAGGATCAACAATATTTGTAAATGAACTAGATATTGAGTATGAGAAAGAGGGAAGTGTTGAGAATGACTTCCAGGTTTCTGGTATGCACAGATGGATGGAGATGCCATTCACTAAAATGGTGACTACTGGGAGAGAAACAAATTATGGAGGGAAGAATAAGAGCCCTCTTTAGACTAAGTTAAGTTTCAGATATTCAATGGAGGTGGTAGATAGGAAGTCAGATAATATGGATCTGGAGCTTAGAAGAGAGTCTGTTATGCAGCGCCTGGGTGGCTCAGTCGGTTAGGTGTCCGACTCTTGGTTTCGGCTCAGGTCATGATCTCAGGGTCGTGAGATCGAGCCCTATGTCGGGCTCTCTCTGTGCTCAGGTGGAGTCTATTTGGGATTCTCTCCCTTTCCCTCTGCCCCTCTCCCCTGTCCTCTCTCTCTCAAATACATAAATAAATAAATAAATAAATAAATAAATACTTAAAAAGAGTCTGTTACAAAAGCTTAAATTAAGCTGTAAATAGGTGATATTTAAAGCTGTGAAAATTGAGATCTAGGTAGTGAATGTACAAAAGATAAGGAGAAATGAGAGCTTAATATGGAAACTAGAGAAACACCAACTTTAGAGGCTAAGTAATGGAGGAGCAGTCAGCAAATCAGGCTGAGGGGAGGCCCAAGATGTACAAGACAGCACAAAGAGTGTGGTGCCATGGAGGCCAAGAAGAGGCTACTATAGGGAAAAAAAGATGTAGACAATTGGATCCATTGGATTAAACAACTTGGAAGTCACCAAAGACCTTACTGATAGCTGTGTTGCTGGAATGTTGAGCATGCAAACTATATTGAAATGGGTTGAAAAATAGGTACTTATATTTCTTGTAATATGTGGGATTACTTATCCTAGAAAATCTTTCTATATAAAGTACCTGGAAGTGTTGGTTGAAATAGAAAAAAAAAAATCTCCTTTAAGATGCATAGCTGAGTACCCAAGAAAATAAAGTAAATCAGCAGGGGTGAAAAAAACCAAAAAGAGGTACTTTGAAACCTCAGAATCTTAGCTGATTCTATAGCTGAACTATAATTGCTCTAGAGGCATTTGCCAGTCTTTATAATCAAGAAACTTTAGTTTAGCAGCTGCCCAAGAAAGAGACATAGAGCTTCAGGACCTAAAGAGGCAGGGAAACACCTGGATATGGTTGCAACTCTTGAAGGGCGACACACTGAATGAAAAGATGGAATAGGAAGAATCTGATACTTGGTGAAAGGAGGTGACAAAGAGTTCTCTTTCTCAGTCTGGGTTCTGGGTGGGGAAAACTCTTCCCTAGAATCAAAAACCACTTTTCTTTTCACATATGTTTGGGGTTTGAAATCACACTACTCAGGTGATCTGGCTAGTCCCTGGAAAAGGAATTAAATTATAGTGTAAAATTTGATAGTGTACAAGGACATCTGATAGAAACAAAGCAATTCCTCTTTGGAAGGACATCCACACAGGCATCCCAAGCCTCACCACAGATGAGCTCATGATCCAAAAATTACAAGACCCATGAAGCAATGCCTGTCTGAGTCAGTAGAAAACAAGCTAGAATCAGATTCTCAAGAATATTAAGAATTGGGGCCATTAGTTGTAGAATATTAAATAAGTTCAAAATGTTTACTGAATAAAAGGTAGAAAGAAAACAGGAAATAATAGGTGTCTTCCGAAGAGGCAGGGAAGATTTGGAGAAGAACAAGATAATGCTTCTAGTAATTAAAAATGTAAGTATTTAAATGGATGCTTCAGTGTTGGCTTAGACAGCAGACTAAGTACAAGTGAAGAGAGAATTGGAGAATTGAGAGGTAGATCTGGCATCACCCAGGAAGAAGCAGGAGGTAAGAGACACGAGAACCCAACGAGAGAGTCTATCACATGTGTACATGAGGACAAGAGAATGGTGTGTACAGCATATTCCAAGGCCATGCCTGAGCTGCTTCGGAGGTCATGGAGTGACAAGCACGAATCTTACGATTCAGAAATCACGGTGTAAGGTAAATGGAAAGTTTGCCCCTTGACACCGAGTGGTGGTCACACTGCAGGACACTGAGGATAGGGAGGATCTTTACAGCTGCCAGAAGGAAAAGGCCGGTGAGCAGGTCAGTCAGACTGCAGACTGCCCAACAGAAACCGTAGACACCAGAGGTGGCAGACGGGACCTGCCAGCTGGAAAGAACAGAACTGCCACCCGAGTTGCAGACCCACTAAACCACCAGCCAGGCGCCGGGCCCCGGACGACGCAACGGGAGGCGCCTTGCACGGCAGACCCTCACTGTGGGGGGTTTCTGAAGGACGCGCCTTAGGGCGAAGGCCACCCGAAGCTGCCCCTGGAGAGGCGGTAGATCTGGGGTGTAAGGAAAAATGGTGATCAAGGGACAAGACGGTAGGCGTGTGTAAGCAGTCCTGATGAAGCCGAAAACAAGGCGTACCCGGACCACCTGCACCAGCCCGAGTCCTGCGGCGGGACCTCGGAAACTACGGCTCCCGTGAGGCTCCGCGCGGCGTGCAGGCTGCGTGGCGTGCGTGGCGTGCGTGGCGTGCGTGGCCCTTCTAGAATGCAGCTCGGAGGGCCCAGGCGCCATGTTGGGGCCGGGGGGACGGCAGCGAGGCGCTTGAAGCGGCGGGCGCGGAGCGGGAGCGGGTTGGACCTGGGCCGGTGCGAGCCCCGCCCCCCCGCCTCGGCGGATCATGACCCGGGCAGCGGCCGTGGAGGTCGCGGTGGCGGGGGAGGTGGCGTGGCGGGGCCGGCGCTAGCGATGATGCCGTTTCCGGTGCCGGCCCCGGGATCACAACAGACGCCGCCGCGCGAGCACTGCGGCATCTCCTCGCCCATCAGCTTAGCGGCCCCCAAGGAGCCTGACTGCGTACTTACCCAGAAGTTAATTGAAACCCTGAAGCCCTTCGGGGTTTTTGAAGAGGAAGAGGAACTGCAGCGCAGGATTTTAATTTTGGAAAAATTAAATAAGCTGGTGAAGGAGTGGATACGAGAGATCAGTGAAAGCAAGAGCCTTCCACAAGCTGTAGTTGAAAACGTCGGCGGGAAGATCTTTACGTTTGGCTCGTACAGATTAGGAGTGCACACGAAAGGTGCTGATATTGATGCGTTGTGCGTTGCACCGAGGCATGTTGATCGAAGCGACTTTTTCACCTCGTTCTATGACAAATTGAAACTACACGAAGAAGTAAAAGACTTAAGGGCTGTTGAGGAGGCGTTTGTACCAGTTATTAAGCTGTGTTTTGATGGTATAGAGATTGATATTTTGTTTGCAAGATTGGCACTGCAGACTATTCCAGAAGATTTGGACCTAAGAGATGACAGTCTGCTTAAAAACTTAGATATTAGATGCATAAGAAGCCTAAACGGTTGCCGGGTGACGGATGAAATCTTACATCTCGTCCCAGACATTGACAACTTCAGGTTAACTCTGAGAGCCATCAAACTGTGGGCCAAATGCCACAATATCTATTCCAATATATTAGGCTTCCTAGGAGGTGTTTCCTGGGCCATGCTGGTAGCAAGAACTTGCCAGCTCTACCCAAATGCAATCGCATCCACTCTTGTGCGTAAGTTTTTCTTGGTATTTTCCGAATGGGAATGGCCAAATCCAGTGCTGCTGAAAGAGCCTGAAATGCAGAATCTTAATTTGCCTGTATGGGACCCGAGAGTAAATCCCAGTGATAGGTACCATCTTATGCCCATAATCACACCGGCGTACCCACAGCAGAACTCCACATACAACGTGTCTGTTTCAACAAGGCTGGTCATGATCGAGGAGTTTAAACAAGGGCTTGCTATCACACATGAAATTCTGCTGAGTAAGGCAGAGTGGTCCAAGCTTTTTGAAGCTCCAAGCTTCTTTCAAAAGTACAAGCATTATATTGTACTTCTAGCAAGTGCACCAACAGAAAAACAGCATCTAGAATGGGTGGGCTTGGTGGAATCAAAAATCCGAATTCTGGTTGGAAGCTTGGAGAAGAATGAATTTATTACTCTGGCGCATGTGAATCCTCAGTCATTTCCGGCACCTAAAGAAAATCCTGACAAGGAAGAATTTCGTACGATGTGGGTGATTGGGTTAGTGTTAAAAAAGCCAGAAAACTCTGACGTTCTCAGTATTGATCTCACCTATGATATCCAGTCTTTCACAGATACAGTTTATAGGCAAGCAATAAATAGCAAGATGTTTGAGATGGATATGAAAATTGCTGCAATGCATTTAAGAAGAAAGGAACTTCACCAGCTACTGCCTAATCATGTGCTTCAGAAACAGAAAACACATTCAACGGAAGGTGTCACTTTAACATCTTTGAGTGACAGCAGCCTTGACTTGTCTACAGACAGGGAAGACAGCATGTCTGTGCCTTCACCTACTAGCACTATGAAGACTGGCCCAGTGACTGGCAGCTCTCAGGGCAGAAATAGTCCTGCTCCTGCTGTAATGGCAGCATCTGTGACTGCCGTACAAGTTACTGAAGTTTCCTTGCAACAGGTGAATCCCGGTGAAAGCTTAGGGGGTGCATCGAGCGAAAGCATTCCTCAGACTGCCTCACAGCCAGCCCTTCTTCCACCACCGAAGGCCACAGTTGCCAGAGTTGTTTCTTCAACACGTCTGGTAAACCATCCGCCCAGGCCTTCAGGGAGCACTGCGACAAACATAGCTAATCCTATAGTGGGAGTCTAGCAGACATTCTCACTGCATAAAGGACCAAGGAAACTAAAAGAAGAGGAACAGTCTCATAAAGAGACAAGTACAACTCTGTTAGAAACTCTTCAGACAGTGGATGGCCTCATGGCAGACATCCAGTACAGAACTTACTAGTATCCCAGCTCTCCCTGCAAATCCTGTTCCTGTTCCCAAGAATTCAGTAAGACAGACTGAACTGATAAAAACAGCCTCAAGAGTCCATAAACTGTATCTGCCAACTCAACTTGTCGTCTTCAAGTGCTAAAGGAGGAGAGTGAAGGGTACCAAACTAGATTTGACTAAACTAGATTTAGCCTTATTTGGTAACTTCCCTTACTTGGCTAATCTTGATCAGAAGTCCAGGCTACTATATGATGCTAGAAGTACTATCATAAATGCGTCAGCAGCAGTTATAGTAACTATTTTAAAGGACGACTGCCCATGGAGAGAAAAACGAGAAACCCTCCGGCTATATTTGTACCCATGCATGACATCTGGACTGGATTTATGTTTGATGCGTTGTTGGGAAAATTTGCAATACAAACTGGTATCAGAATTCCTTATACTGATGATGCACTTTATGTATATTTTTATTAGAAAGTAGAACTAATTTTAAGCTTTTCAGCTTGATGCATTTTAGTTTTTTTCCTGAAGAGTTTTCTTCATTATTAATTGTCAAACTGGATGCCATTGTGTAGTGCGTACCAAACGTCAGAAAAAGCATAAAAATCCATCTACCTCGGTCCCCATGAGGTAGCTGTAATCCTTTAAAATGAAGTGTCAGCTCATAGGGTATATATTTGACATTGAAACAGTGATTAGTAAGTCTTTGCTTTTGTCGGGACGCAATCAAGAAATAATATGTTGGTTTTATCTGTGGAATTGTTTTAGAGTGCATACAATCAGCAATCAAACAGCAAATACTGTGTCAGAACTAACAAACCTCCATATTCTCTTGTCCTTAAGGATTTGTCCTAAAACAAAAAAGCTTTTTGCCTCCCCTCCCTTCTTTATGTTTGTATGTAGATTCATAAAAAAAACCTCAGAATGCTAGTGTATTCTTAACCATTATGTGAAACCCACAATCCTGTGGCCACATGGTACAAAACACTAGATTTTGGTTCCATGGCTAATATTTCACTTCACTGAACGTAATGAATTGGGATACAGTTATTGGTCTTGGATGGCTGTTGGAGCTATACATATGAGAAATTTGTATGCTCCACAGAGTATCTGCTTATGGTAAAGTTAATTTCCAATTTAAACATGTCAGCAAAAAGGCATTTTCCCCAAAATATTTAAACCAATTTTTATTTTTAAAGGACTCGCTAAAATTTATCAGTAAATTTTATATGTAGAAACATACAAAATAGTTTCTAGGAAGCACTTGATAACTAGGCAGCTTCCTGTTTTTGTTTTATCCTACAAGAGATTAGGAATGCCTTCCTTTAAATTAAAAAAAAAAAAAAAAAAAAAGACCACTCATAGCTAAGTGGTAGGGTGTCCCTGTTGAGGACACATGAATGGCAGCAGATGTAGATGAATGGAAACTTAGTCTGTCTTGATTTGGACACAGCGAGCCTGACAGGTTTTCCAATTAGCCTGGTCCTGATTCCTGCCCTCCTCCAACTGTGTTCCTTTCTACCACGTGTGCATTTTTCATGTGAAACTATAACTTCTTAAACCCTTTCCCTATCCTTCTAGATTAACTTTCCAAAGTTGGAATATAGTCTTCTTCCTTTTAGGCTCTGCAGTAATTGAGGCTTTCTTTTCACCCCTACTTTGTGATGTTAAGTGCACAGTATTCCTGTTGCCCACATCTTTGCCCTGTGCAGTCACCTTGCCCTTCTGCTGCAGTAAGTCGGGTGAAGTGTGCACTGGAGCTGTGCATTTCAAATAACTGTGGGGTCCGGCTGGAGTTGCCGGGCACAAATGTAGTCTTGTCATTCTGTTTACACACTGGGGGGAAAATTAGTTTATTAAGTGTTTCATGTAACTATACTTGTTTAACCAAGCTGGGAACTTGGAGCTTTCTAGTTTTCATTAACTGAATATCAGACTAGTTTTTTCACAGGATGTACATAGTGTCTCGTGGCTGGAGTTGGCTTTGTTTTATAAAACCTGTACACCTTGTATTTTTCAAGCGCTATTTTGAAAACATGATGTATTTCTCCATTGAAAACAAAACAATAAAAATAAAGAAGCAAGCAAAGGGGTTTAAATCTGACAATAAGAGTTCAGATGCTCGGGGTGCCTGGGTGGCTCAGTCGGTTAAGTGTCTGCCTTAGGCTCAGGTCATGATCCCGGAGTCCTGGGATCGAGCCCCATGTCGGGCTCCCTGTTCAGAAGGGAGTCTGCTTCTCCCTCTCCCTCTGCCCCTCCCCCTGCTCCATTTCTCTCTCTCAAATAAATAAATTTTTTTGATGCCCTTATATTGTTGCAGAAGAGGATAAAGACGCTGATGAAATCTTCATTAAGTCTAGAATTTATGTTATGATGTTAGGGGAACATGTGAAAAGGCTAAAACTTCAATAAGGTAAAAAATGGAGTGAAAATAATTTTAATCAAAAGAAGGCAGGAAAAAGGGAGGCAAAAAAAGGGAGGGGGAGGAGCATAGGGAAAAACAGGTAAAAAGAAAATACAGTCTAAGATGGTGGAAATGAAACCAAATGTATGTCACTATACAAATGGACCAGACTTCCTGACTAAAGAGTGTCAGATTCCACGGAAAAACTGAGTGCAGCTGTGTGCTGTTTATGAGAGACACATCCAAAACCTAAGATATAAAAGAATGGAAGAAATACATGCTAAGGAAAAGAGACTGTTAGAGTGACAGTATCATCCAGGCAGATTTCATAGCAGAAATAACAACTAGGGACAAGAGTGACCACTGCTCTTAACAATAGAATGAGTAATGTACCATGAAAATGGAACAATTTAGAACCTATTTTCACCTAATAAATTAGCCTCAACATAAAGTACCATAACAAGCGAGGATTAGCAGAATTGCCCGTGTCGTTGTCATAGAAGATTTTAAAGCAGCTCTTTCATTAATTGATATCAAGCAGACCAAAAAAAAAAAAAAAAAAGGTTTTTGAGTACAACAGAGGTTGGCAAGCTTTTTCTATAATGGGCTAGATAGTAAATGTTTTCGGCTTTGTGAGGCCATACGGTCTCTGTCTCAACTACTTAACTCTGCCTTTGTGGAATGCAAGCAGCCAGAGATGATATGTAAGCAGATGGCCAGGGCTGGATTTGTTAACCCCCCCACCCCTCCCCCGCGGCTGGCGTTTGTCATCCCTGATCTCTTGGGTATTTATTACAGTACCTTCCACCCAACAAGTGGAAAGTGTATATCAGTCTCAAATAAGCACTGGGCATGTGCAAAAATTAGCCTCCTGCTTGATCAGAAAGTAAGACTCAGCATATTGCAGAATATCTGATTCATAGAGCATATTCTTTGATTACAAAACAGGTTTTATTTTATTCAGTAACAAATAGCGTAGAGAAGAATTTCCTGAAAAAGACACCCACACACAAAAATGGCTCAAACCATTAAAGGCTGATGAACAGAATCTCTTAATTGTATTAAATAACGAACAGTGAAAAGTGAAAAACAAGCTCAAGCAGGGAGATTTTAGAATACATAAAACTGACAAATGATCACTATCTGGAATATATCAAGGATGCCAAAAACAATCTGGTTAAGAAGATCAAACTACCCAATAAAACATGGGCAAAAGAAGTGCACAGGTGTCTCAGAAGAGCTGCTAGGAATAGACAGTAAGCACAGAAAGATGCCCCATCTCATTAGCAGTGAGGAAACACGAATTAAGAGCACAGACATTTGTCTTACAGAATGTCAGTCTAACAACATCTGGGCTTGTGAGGAGGGGGAGCCTTGGGAGCTCTAGCCCAGGGTCTTTGAAAGCAGGAAGTGTCTCCCTCGGGAGACAGTTTGGACTTACCTAGCACCATTGGCCTGCTCGCGCATACCTCTGCCACCGGGCTGTGGGACGTTGATGTGCTTCATTTTACTGGTCCCCTGAACCCTCAAGGTGCCAGTCTGTGGGCCCCCTCTGCGGCTGCATCCAGAAGTCTACACCCCTCCAGTTTTCCTCCAGTGTGCATGTAAATATCATCATTTTCTACATATGCCATGGTGTCAGAAGAGTTGGGAAGCACTCTCCTAGAGACTCTGTCCCATGGGTCACCAGGAGAAGAGTACGGGAGTGTTGGTAGCAGCGTTTGGTGATAGCTTAAAGCTTGAGATAACCCACAAACCCATCAATGGGGGAATGGGTAGATAGTGGTGTCTTCATGCAATGAACAGTGTAGAGCTGTGTGGTTAAGTGAACTACAGCTACGTGCGTCAATGTGGATGTATCTCACAATATTGAGGAAGAAAGAAAATTGCAGAAAAATAGTGGGATACAAGCAAAGTAGAGCAGTATAACTTAGGGTTACAAAAATGTGTGATCTAACCATAATTTAAGGGAGTGTTAATCACAGAATCCGGAGTAGTGCTTCCCTTTGGTGAGATGAGAGGTAGGGAGAGGACAGGGAGGTATCGTTTTGAGGACACAGTGAGCCTAGAAATGTTCTACCTTTTTCAGGTTAGGTGGTGGATGAAGCAGTGTTCATTTTATTATTAGTCTAAGTTATAAATGCTTTCATATGTGTGAACTATTTTTGGTCAAAAAACCAATACCACAGTGGTATCTTAGAAGCGTCTGTGGCAGTTAGGAACTACATTTGGCCAGGTGACCAGTGGAGCCCAGGACAGGTTTCTTTTCTTTCACGTTACGGCAGCGGTAGGTTCAGGGCCAACAGGTGGCTTTGCAGGTCATCAGGGCCCCATAGCCCTTCCATGTTCAGCCCCACCGTTCTAGTTCATGCCTGCAGTCTGGAAGGTCCCCTCTAGTGCAGGATGATTACGGGGCCCCTGCCATCACATCCGTGTTTAAGGCAGGAAGAGGGGGCCAGGCAGAGATGTCCCTGCCAACCGTATCCTCCTTCCATGGAACTTTCTTAGAAGTCCCAATGGGAACATGCCCTCCTCGCTCACTGACAGGACCTTCGTCGCCTGGCCATGCCTATCTGCAAGACACACCGGAAAAGGTAGTTTTAGTGAGCTGGGCGCATTACCTCGCCGTTCCCCAGCATGCTGCTGTTAGGAAGGAGGAGAGAATGGTCCTGACCAGCAGCGATGGCCGTCTCCAACACAGCACTCAGGTATTTAGAAGTTCAAACACTTCCAAGTAACTCAGGGATCAAGAAAGACTTTAACGTGAACCAGAACTTGTGGGATGCAGCTGATGTGGGATTTGGAAGGAGGGGCATAGCTTTTTTTTTTATTTTTTAAGATTTCATTTTAGAGTGTGAGCACGAGTCGGGGGAGGGGCAGAGGTAGAGAGAGAATCTCAAGCAGACTCCGACACGGGGCTCGGTCTCCTGACCCTGAGATCATGACTTGAGCCGAAACCAAGAGTCGGACGCTTAATGAACTGAGCCACCCACCCAGGCACCCCAAGGAGGGCCATTGCTTTAAATGCTTTTACTAAATAAAGCCTGAACACTGGTGAGCTACCTGCCTACTGGATTAGGTAAAAATATATGTCTAATAAATTCAGTGAGAGAAGAAAATAAACAATGTAGAGCAGAAAGCAAACAGAAAACATGCAGGGGAGAGGATCAATGAAATGAAAAGTGGGTTCTTTGAAAAGACTAGTAGTCAAAACTGGAAGACTGATGAGGAAAACGAAGACGGTGCATAGCAGCGGTCTCAGATGTGAAAGGGGTGCAGCTCCAGCTGCTGTAGGGGGTTTTGAAAAGGATCTTACGGATAGCTTTTTGCCAGCGAATTTGAAGACTTAGATGAAATAGACAATCTTCTAGAAAAAGATGGCCTACCGAAGCTCTCTCAAGAAAGACTGAACGCTTGACAGTCTCCCCGAGAGAGAGAGTGAGCAGTTCGGACGCACGCCCAAACCCACCCCAGCCGTGCAAACACTGGACCCGAAGTCTGTACAGGCCAGTTCTTCCTCATACTCAAGGACAGGATTATTCCAATACTGCACCCCCGACTGTTCCAGAGGACAGAAGAGAAGCAGCGTTTTATGGAGCCGGAACCAGGGAAGGGAAGGACGAGAGAGTGGGGAGGGTGTCCGGTGGACGCTCCGACTCGGCGAGCCCGGGCCTTCGATTTCTCGCAGCATCACTGTTCTCATTCCTGGAACTGGCCAAAGCTTTCAGGACCAAAGTAGCTTCAGAAACTCCCACCTCTGGGTTCTTTTTGTTCAGATGTTGGCCTGACGGTTTCTTTCTCGGTTGTTTATGCCCCACATGGCCAGCGGGAATGCTGTCCTTGTCCAAAGTCAGCTCTATTTTGGAGAACAGACACCTCTCTAAATGCTAACAAATACAGTCACGTTTAATTTCACATAAATTTGTTCACGTGATAGAAACTTTTTTCTCACCATGGAATTCTCTCTCGCATCAGTGCCTCTGCCATTCTGTTTCCTCCCGATTTCATGGTAATGACCTGGTGTGGACACGTATCAGTGTTCCCTTGCCATATAATAAAGTACCCCACGCATAGCAGCCTTTCCTTAGCTCACAGATCAGCAGGCTGGCATGGCTGGAATCTCAGGGTATCACCAGGTCGAATCCGAGGTGTCATCCAGGCCGAGCTCTTGTCAGGAGGCTCCTCCTTACTGTGGGCAGAGTTCAGTTCCTCACCGTTATAGGGCTGAGCTTCCCATTTCCCTGCCGGCTGTTGTCTTGGGGCTGCTCCCACCTGCTTTCCACCTGCCCCCCCTTCAGGTCAGCAGGGTTGCACCAGCCCTCCCCCGTTCTTCAGATCTTTAACTTCCTTTCAGCTTTTAAAGGCTCATGTGCTTGGGTTAGGCCTGCCTGGAGAATCTCCCTTTAGATGAACCCAGAGTGAACTGATGATCAGTTACACCTGCAAAAGCCTCTTTTGCCATAAAGCAGAGCCTGGCTGGGGGCAGGATGGCTGCCCCATGTACAGGTCCCTCCACACTCAGGGGAGGTGATTATACAAGGGCGGGGGTCCCTGGGGGTCATCTTAGGTCTGGCTAGAGCTGTATCCGTAGCAATGGCAAAATGCTTCAGCCGTCCCCAGGCCCCACAGCCTCATGCCATTATGTATCCGTTCAAGTCCCAGTGCTTGTCATGCACATAGTGTGAGTCGGGGCGGAGCAGGTGCCCGAGTACATCCACTAAGTGCAGGCCTCCCCACCTGCGGGCCTGTGGGACCAGAGGCTCCCGGCATGCAGTGGCCGGCCAGGTGCAGGACAAGAGTCACGGCGTGCTGCGTCAGAAAGAGGGCCGTGGACGGCGAGAAGGAGCCGCTGGTCCAGGCAGTGTTTGAAACCCAGCCCGGCAAACTGCAGCTGGAGTCCGTGGTTAAATTTCAAGGCCTGGGAACACACTGCCTGCCGTCCTCTGGGCTCTGAGCCATCCTTTGTTTTCCCTGAAAATGGGACTCCTCTGCAGCCCAGCGAGTGGCTTCCTCAGCCTCCTGCCTGTCAGGAGCCTCTGTCGTGCCGGGCTCCCTCCGCCCTAGTCTGAGCTGCTTGTTCTGGAGAATCCGGAGGCCGTGCTGGGCGTGGATTCCTGGGGCATACACTGTCACACAAGCCACACCCACGGACGACGCTTCTGACATGGCCCTTCTCTGCTTCCAGCTTCTGCTGAGATGTGAGGGTGCTCGCTCGTAAGCTTCTCCAGCGCCCCTGGTTGGATGAAGAGAACCGATGAGGAACACCCTTAGTCTCTTGCAAGGGTCTTTGTGTGGCCCAGCGCTCTGACCTCCAGATCCTTCCGAGGCGCCAAGAGAGGGTTGAGCAGGACACTGAGCCTCGTCTCTGTGCCACACTCCCCCACAGCGGGTTCTGACTCTTGGCCTCTTGTCATGCGGAGAGGCTGAGCATTTGCAGTCATGCAGTCGGGCTCCCTTTTCATTCTCCGTTCTTCCATTTCTCCCCTCTTTGCCTCTCAAGACAGGTAGCAGGGCCTAGGTGGCTTCTGCTGAGCAGTCTGTTCAGGCCCTTCAGTTACAAGTCTTGCTTCTGCATGACCAGGTCCCTTCCTGGGTTTCCAGGAACCCACGTGTCCTTGTGAGCCTCCGCGGCAGCTCCCTCAAAGTCTAGATTCCCGGGACACGCTGCTCACAGCAGTTTCTGCTTCCTTGGAGACAGTTTAGGGAAGTGCTCCTCTGTTTCTTGGAGTCCCTACCAGCAGCGTCTTTCCTGCCCACGTTTCTATGAATAGCCTGCTGAAGGCTGTCGGGACTCCATCTACCATGCTCCCCGAATTCTTCCAACCCTGGAGTATCTGCCCCATTGTAGGTATTGGTTACAGCAGTGCCTTACTTCCCGGCACGCAAATCCACTGTCATCCCCGTAACAAATAACCACACCTCTAGTGGCTTAAAACAACACCCTTTTAGTGTCTCACAGTGTCAGTGGGTGGGGAGTCTGGCATGGGGTAGCTGGACCCTCTGCTCACCTGGCAGCTGCGGGCCCTCAAGCCCACAGGTTATCGGCAGCATGCAGTTCCTTGGGGTTGTAGGACTGGGGTCTCCGTCTAGCCTCTGCCTTTCCTCCTGCTGCTGCTAGCTGTCAACCAGGGGCCCCTCCCAGCCCCGCAGTGGAGCACCCCCTTGTTCAAACCCTTCTCACAGGTCAAGTCTCTGATTTCTGTGACCGGCCGGAGAAAACTCCCTGCTCTGATGGCACTCACGTGATTAGGTCGGGCCCCCTGGATTGTCTCTGTATCTTAATTAAGATCAACCCCATCAGTACTTTAATTACATCTGCAGAATCTCTTGGCCCTTGAACACAATGATGGGAGTAATCCCAGGAGGCGGAGATGATGGGGGTCATCTTAGAATTCTGCCTCCCTCGGTGGCCTTCTGTAGTTTCTCTGCCCTTGGGCAATCCTGTGCAGCCCCTACTCAAGCAGGCACATGCGTGGGCTTTGGGTCAAAGTTTGTTGTTTTAGCAATGGGATCACATACTTGGTTTTCCTGCCAGACCCCCCTGCATCTTTTTTTTTTTTTTTAAGCTTTTATTTATTTGTCAGAGAGAGAGAAACTCCCTCCACTACTATTACAGTTCTCATTCATTCACTTTAGGAATTATGGAATACTCCATGGTGTGGATGGAGCGCTATGTATGTTTTGGGATCATTAAGAACAATTTTGTAGGGTGCCTGGGTGGCTCAGTCGTTAAGCGTCTGCCTTCGGCTCAGGTCATGATCCCAGGATCCTGGGATTGAGCCCCGCATGGGGCTCCCTGCTCGGCAGGAAGACTGCTTCTCCCTCTCCCACTCCCCCTGCTTGTGTTCCCTCTCTCTCTGTGTCTCTCTCTGTCAAATAAATAAATAAAATCTTAAAAAAAATTTTTTTTTGCAATACAGAATATGTGTTACTTACCACTAAAATAAAAAGGACTATTAAACTGGACACAATGCGCATGGGAATTAAAATTGCTTAAGACCCTGTATGTCTAAAAAGATCCTTATCCTGCTTAATACTCGATTAATAGTTTATCTGGGTGTAGAGTTTTAGAATGAAAACACGTTCTTCCGGGCGCCTGGGTGGCTCAGTTGGTTAAGCGACTGCCTTCGGCTCAGGTCATGATCCTGGAGTCCCGGGATCGAGTCCCGCATCGGGCTCCCTGCTCGGCAGGGAGCCTGCTTCTCCCTCTGACCCTCCCCGCTCTCATGTGCTGTCTCTCTCATTCTCTCTGTCTCAAAAAAAAAAAAAAAAATCTTAAAAAAAAAACACGTTCTTCCTAGAATTTTGAAGTTGGCCCATTTCTCATAGCTTCCAGCGCCCCTCGGAGAAGCTGCTAGACGCTGTGTTTCCTCCCCCCTCGTGTCTCCTTCTGAAAGCACCTAATTTCTTTATTCTGCTCCCTCCCCAGCCTTGCCCTGAAGAGTCGCCTGTGCCTTGGGAGGGTGTGTTTGCTCCTGGGGGGAGAGTCTTACCTTTTTACTTAAAAAAAATTATGGTTGTAACTATTATTTATATATATCCATTTGCATATCTTGACCCTTCATGCATTTTTTAACCTCTCTTGTGTGTTGGACTTTGATGGGCCATTTTAATCTAAAAACTCATGATCTTCAGTTCTGGAAAGATACGTTACTCTCTTGATGATTTCTTCTGGCTCTTCTGTTATTCAGGTTCTGGATCTGTTTTTCGGATTTTTTTTTTTTTTTTTTTTTTGTCTCCTAGTTTCTCATCTTTGTCTTCTTGCTCTACTTTCAAAGCAACAGCCCCCACTGTTTCTTCCAACCTGCGGTGAGCGGTGAGCGTGGGGAGCTTATTCCAGAGCAGTGGTGCATGTTGCGGGGGGAGATGCAGAGTGGTGGGTGGGGGTGGCCCTTCTCTGGGGGCAGGATTCCCAATGAGAGATGGGACTGCTCCGCTCTGATAGGAAGAACTGCTTCTGAGGCTGGACCCAGGGGACGCCCTCCTGCTGGGGTTGGAGCAGAAAGCGGCCCCTGGGTCAGTCGCGTCTGTCGGTGCTAGCTGTCACGTGTCACCCCGTCCTCCGAGAGAGGGCTTAGCGCCATCTTGTCATCTTGGGAGAACCAGATAGGGCCTTGGGTCCAGCTAAATAAAATTCTTGCTTCTGCCACACCGCTGTTTCTGTGTCACAGTTCTGGAATGCTCTGTTTCCGTATGTGACTGACTGACAAGTGGCTTGAGCATTTTTTCTACTCAGTTACCCATTATCTTAATTGGGTTATTAGTTCCTTCTAAAGAGGGGATGTTGTTTCCCGACTGAGACTCGAATTAATGTGAGAGGGTCCAGGTTTTACCATGGAAATAATTCTCGTCAGTGCTTTAAAATGCAGTTTCTTGGGGACGGGGAGCGGGGATGGGGTAACTGGGGGACAGGCTTTAAGGAGGGCACATGATGTAATGAGCACTGGCTGTTGTATATGCAACACTGTATGAATGTACGAATTGTATGAATGTATGAATTACTGAACTCTATCTCTGAAGCTAACGCTGCATTATATGTTAATTGAATTTAAATAAAATTAAATTTTTTTAAAAAGGCAATTTCTTTCCACTTAAAAAATGACATTTCGGGGCACCTGGGTGGCTCAGTCAGTTAAGCGGCTGCCTTCGGCTCAGGTCATGATCCCAGGGTCCTGGGATCGAGCCCCGCATCGGACTCCCTGCTCGGTGGGGAGCCTGCTTCTCCCTCTCCCTCTGCCTGCCTCTCTGCCTACTTGTTCTCTCTATCTCTCTGTCAAATAAATAAATGAAATCTTTAAAAAAAAATGACATTTCTATTGTTGAAAATTTGGAAAATAGGGGAAGTATAAAGAAGAGAATAAAAATCACCTAAAATGCCCCCTCCTATCATTCCAGTCTCTTCTTAGTGTTGTATTTACTTTCTTACACAATTTAAATAGACATAGTTAAATGTCCTCCATTTTTTTGAACTTTTATTTATTTGCTCATATTATGAACATAATTTTTAATGCCAGTGAATGAGTATATCTGCCATATTCCTATTGGATTTTAAGAATAGTTCCCATTTTTTCTTTGTGAATAATGCTTATATAAACATCCTTGTACATAAATGTTTGATTCCTTTCTGATTATTTCTGTAGGACAGCAACCTAAAAGTGGAGTTCCTTTGTGGAAGGATGGAGATGTCTCTAGATGCTGATACGTCTCTATCTAGTGGTGGTATGTAGCTTAAGAGCTATTTTTAGAACTGGGGGTGGATCAGTGCCACTTTCCGTTCCCACCAGCAGTTTCTGAGAACATCCATCTCCGTACCCTCACCATCGCACGATTCTGTCATGTAAAATTGTCCGCTAGTTTGACAGGGGAACACGATTTCTCACTGCTGCAGTTTGTGTTCCTGGAGGATTTGTGAGGTTGAATGGTTTTTACAGTGTTTGCGAAGTGTTTATATTTCCCATTCAGTACTCATGTGCTTGATTTTGAGATACTTCAAGCACCAGAAAGCAGACACAGGGTAATGAATGAATGATTTGTGTACCTATGACCCAGCTGAAGGACTAGGCTGCAGCAGACAGAATCCCAGGGGGGACAGTGTTCCCTTGGAAGTTTTCCTGGACACTCAACCCCTCCCGGCAGCATCCCGTTTTCAGAACCACTGGTGTAGACTAGGCTGGTGTAGACCGTTACCGAGAGCGGACTCTGCGCCGTGTTCCTGGCTTCTGGTGTCCCCAATGTCTCCTGCAGGCCCCTCCGCCAGCCAGGCTGTGTCCTCTGTGCCCCGGAGAGGCAAGGCAGTGCGGCTGTGAGGTGGGGGTGGGGTGTGTGTAGCTGCGTGTGAGGGAGAGGGCGAGCGCTGGGCTCCGTGGAAACCCTACAGAGCGAGCACTGCACACCTGAGCTGTGCCCGGAGCGCAGGCGCGGCCCCGCTTGCTGGTGGCCTGCTCCATCCGCACCGGGTCGCCGTGACTCCGCCCTCGCCTTTCCCCGCACACAGGTGCCACGTCCTGATTTTCTCACGCCCGCCTTCTCGCTTTTAAGTGACACCAGCCTTGTGTTTTGTCCTACACGGTAGTTTCATTTCACCTGTTTTGAGTGTGTGGGTCTTTGGGAAGAGGATTTGTTGAGACCCTTACTCAGATGTTCCTGATGTCCTGAGCTCCGTGCTGTGTCTGCTGAGAGGATCGTGGGGTTTGGGCTCTTAGTCTATGGATTTGGTGTATTACAGTTATTGATTTTTGTATGTTAAATCTACCTTGTGTGCCTGGGATAAGTCCCACTTGGTGGTGATGTGTCATCCTTTTTATCTGTTGCTGGATTTGGTTTGCCAGTGTCTTATTAGAGGCTTCTTCGTCTCCGTTCATAAGGGAGGCGAGTCGGTGGTTTTCCTGTGATGGCTTTCTTCTGTCTTTTATTGGACTTCACAAACCTATGCACTGGATTCTTCGGTCGGCCCTGGAAGATTCTCAGCTGTTTTCTTTTCAAATATCACCTTCGCCCCATTCTTATTCCTCTCTTCTTGGAGCTGTCTTTAAACACGTGTCAGACCTTCTCTCTCTGTCTTCCATATCTCGTAACCCCTCTTGTAGAATTTCTCTTTCTTTTGGTCTCTTTGCACCACTTCCTGGATAATTTCTTTTGACTGGTCTTTTAGTTCACCCATTCTCTTTTCTGTTGGGTCTGATATGTTGCACTGAAGTTGTAGTTTCTGTTACTGTATTTTTCATTTCTAGAGGTTCTAATTGGTTATTTTTCAAACCTGGCGTTGCTGTTTATAATTGATTGTTCTCTACAGATTTCAAAGTGTGTTTTATTTCTTTAAACAGGCTGAGTGTAGGAGCACCTGAGTGGCTCAGTCGGTTAAGTGTGTGCCTTTGGCTCAGGTCATGATCCCGAAGTCCTGGGGTCGAGCCCGATTCAGGAGGACAGGCTGCTTCTTTGGCAAGTAAGGCTCAGATTGAATCGGCAGTTCAAGCTTCTCAGCGTCATTGGAGCCCACCCTCCTTTCCCTGTTCCAAGGTTTAGGGTCCCTCTTTCTCCCAATCAGTGCCTTAACTTTCACATAGGAAACTTGGTGAGGCTGTGGATTCAGTTTTCACTGTTGTTCTGCAAACCACACAGTTAAATTTTGTATCTGAATTTTAGTTTGGTGGACAAAAGAAACATTCTTTTAGGGTCCCTCTAGAAACTTTCTTGTTTCTCTGACCAATGTAAGCATCATATTTGAAGGGCTGTGCTTGTCAGTCTCTGTAACCTCCCCAGGGCACTGAGAAGCATCCGTGGGCAGTCTTCCCTTTGTGAGCAGCGCCTTCCCCCCATGTAAGAAATCTTTTTTTTTTTTTTCCCCATGTAAGAAATCTTTGTGTGCCTAATGCCATGAGGATCTTTGCCTGTGCTCTGAATGCTTTCTTGTTTTACCTCCATGGCCAGATCTGTAATCCATCTGGAGTTAATTTTTGTGGATGGTGTGAGGTAGGGGTCATGATTCCTGTTTTTTCCATATGGAGATTCAGTTGACCCAGTATCATTCATTGAGAAGACCATCCTTTCTATGGATGTGAGATTCTGTTCCAGGACTCTCATTTCTGTTCCAGTTGTCTGTTGGTCCGCATACCAGTGCCACATTCTCTGTTACCGTAGCTTAGAAGAGGCTCTTATTTGGTAGTGCAAGTCTTCCAGCATTGTCATTGATCTCCAAGGTTACCTCACCCTTTGCATTGCCATATACGTCTTACCAGTTTGCATGCACACACATACTTGATTGTGCATGCACTCACACACACGCACACACTTGCTGAGACCCTGTCTGCAATTGCATTGCCTTGAGCTTCTGCACCAGTTTGGAGAGAACTAACATCCATACACTCCATCAACTTGGTATATACCTTTCTATTCATTAGGCCTTTAAT
Source organism: Mirounga angustirostris (assembly GCF_029215605.1). NCBI lineage: Eukaryota > Metazoa > Chordata > Mammalia > Carnivora > Phocidae > Mirounga > Mirounga angustirostris. The sequence continues at coordinate 176,664,977 of NW_026991713.1, forward strand.
TTCTGTCAATGGTGTCGTGCAGTTTTTGGTGTTGTGGTCTGCACATCGTTTGGTAGACTTATTCTGTAGTAGTTTTGTGTTTCTTGACATGATTATAAGTGGTGTCATTGCTTTTGCATATCCTTTTCCCATTGTTTCTCCTGTATGAAAACATGATTGAATATGCACACTCACCATGTCTACTCACGTTGCTGATTCTAGTAATTTGTCTGTAGATCCTTTTGCGATTTCTACAAACACAATCACAGTGTCTGCAGAATAGTTATAACTTTCTTTCTTTCTTTTCAATTCTCAGACCTTTCATTTGTTTTTCCTGCCTTAATTGCACTCGCCAGAACCTCCAGGGCAGTGTTGAGTAGAAGTGGTCAAAGCACAGGCATCCTTGTCTTGTTCCTGATACAGGAGAGGGGGGCTCAGTGTACATTTGTTGAGACTTTTCTTTGCCAGTAGGCAGACTGCTCCCAATAAGCTAGGCTAACATATTCCCGTCCACCTGCGGTATTAAACCTTCATAGGGTTTAATGTGAGAATGAAGTGGAATTAAATGCAAAATGCCCAGAATAAGGCTGGCCATGTGGTAGATAGGTGCTCACCAAACTGTCCGTAAGTTAGTCGTTCTTTTTTGTGTATTTGGAATACAAAAAATTAACTTCGAGGACTGCTTGGTAGCAAGAACTCCATCCTGTGTCTTTGCTAAGGTAGAAAAGGGCGTTCTAGTTCAAGAGGACTTGCTTGAGCCCCCCTCTGCATTTTGCAGCAGGTGCTGTATTTCAGCAGCGTATCCCCAGCTGGTATTAGGTATCACTTAAAAAGTGTAATTCCCCCGATTTTAGTGGAATTCCCTTACGCAGGACCATTTTGTTGCCCCATCAACAGCCAGTGGTAACCACATCCATGAGACCTGGGCCATGGGGGTAGGCAACACAAAAGTTTCCCAGTTGTACATATTGTTTCAAACGCTCACAGTCCCGGAGGGAAGAGCAAACAGGATTTCGAGGTAAAACCTGCAGGTTAAATTTATTGTGCTGAACTTAGTGACGTTCAGGAAAGAGCTGTGTTTTTCTTTCCAGTGCTCTTCTGGAGCCAGCATCGAGCCCATGACCGGAGCTCTGGTGACAGCTACCCACTGTTTTCAAAATTAATTTTGCCACCCCTGGTATGGGCAGAGTCCTCTCCTCTCTGCCAGCAGAGGGAACATCTCACCAGCCTGTTGTGGCGGGAAGAGGGGCTTGCACGTCAAAGAGCCGTGTGGCCCAGGGTGTCACCCCCCACCTCTTCCTTCCCTGCCTGGCTGGCTGCGTCACCCCGCCACGTCTGAGCAGGGGATGAGGACCCAGGGAGCCCTGCCCCGCAGAGCTGCACGCTGGGGGGTTTCACCCCGGGCAGGAGAGGGGCTAGCTAGAGCCAGGGGCCGGGGAGAGCAAGGCTCAGAGCTCCTTTCTGTGAACGCGTCCATTCTCTCTCTCTCTCTCCATCACGGTCACACCTGCAGAGTAGGAGCCCCTGCCCAATTCCCGAGTCAGAGGCAAACAGTTTGGGCCAGGCTGGGTGGACCCTGTGCACCCATCAGCATCTGTGACTGAGTGTGCCTCCTGCTGCTCCAGCATCTCCTCGAGTTCAGTCATCCTCTTAAAATGTGGAAAGAAGGGGCTCCTGCGTGGTTCAGTCATTAAGTGTCTGCCTTCGGCTCGGGTCATGATCCCAGGGTCCTGGGATCGAGTCCTGCATCGGGTTCCCGGCTCTGCGGGAAGCCTGCTTCTCCCTCTCCCACTCCCCCGCTTGTGTTCCTGCTCTTGCTAACTCTCTCTCTGTGTCAAATAAATAAATAAAAAATCTTTAAAAAAAATGTGGAAAGAAATATTTTGCTTCTGGGTCTGGTGCCTGTGTGTTTTAGCAAGTGTTAGGTGGCATGGTGGGTCCTGTGTGTGTGTCCTTGGTTGTGGACACGACAAGGTGGGTCCTGCGTGTGTCCTTGGTTGTGGACATGATGAGGTAGGTCCCATGTGCATCGGTTGTGAATATGGCAAGGTGGTTCCCATGCGTGTCCTCGGTGGGAACACGACAAGGTGGGTCCCGTGGGTCCTTGGTTGTGAACAGGACAAGTTGGGTGCTGTGTGTGTCCTTGGTGGGAACACGACAAGGTGGGTCCCCTGTGTGTCCTCAGTGAGAACAGGGCAAGGTGGTCCCATGCGTGTGTCCTTGGTTGTGAACACGACAAAGTGGGTCCTGTGTGTGCCCTGGGGAAGCACAGAGGCCTCTCCAGGTTCTGATTACCCAGACCCCTGCTTTCACTCCTCTGCTGGGTGTGTTTCTGCTTTTCCACCAGAGCTGATATGTCAGGGTGGAGTGGGGAGCCCCATATCTGCCACCTTTCTAGGAGTTGACAAACACTTATCTAGAGAAAAGAATTGGAAATCCAAAACTCAAATTAAATTGGTAGGTGCTCAAGTAGGTTTACCAAGTGCTTGGTGCATTTCTGTAGATAGGGCTTTGTCTGGGGACAAAGGAGGGAGAGTGGCCCCGCAGGAGTTCCTATGCCTGTCTGCTGTGTTCCAGAAACTTCTGGGTGCTTTTACAAAGTACAGATTCCTGGGTGTCCCTCAGACCTATAGAGTCAGGCCAGAGCCTCTGGCCCCACTGAGCTCAGTCGCAACATGGCAGGAAAATGTGTGGGATCAGCACATCTGGCCCATGGTTGGGGGGGAGTGGTTGTGATGGGAGAGTGGGCTTATTCCGGCCTCCCAGCTTTGGAGCGCATCTCCACCCACTTCACCCACGAGCAAGGCCTGACGCTCTTTGTAGGATGAATAGCTTCCCACCTAGGGTCCCTGTGCTGTGGAAGGTGTGGACCCTGTGGCCCTTTTATTTCATTAGAACTCCTTTGCTGAAGAACAGTGATTCCCGGTCCAGTCCCCCCTTGTGAATGAAATTCCCATTCGGTGGGGAGAGGGGGCAGGCAGAGACTCCACCTTTAGGCTCCTGACTCCGCCACCACCTCCCCCCGCCCCCCGCGTGCCCCCAGCCCTTGCTCTCTGCTCCTTAGCCACATCACAGGTGGCCCGGGCCCTGGGGGCCAAGTGCCCTGAAAAACGCCTGCGCTGTGCAGGCCACTGGCATGTGCCGTGCCTTTGAAGGTTTCTGGGGTACGTCTGGCCAGGATTCTGTCCAGCTGTGTGCCACCTGGCATCCTCCACCCAGAACAGGGAACGGTGTTTCCGAGTTTGGCAGATCTGTCCTGGTTTTGCGGGGTGCTCAGATGCATGGATCTGATGACGGCAAAGCTGAAGGAAAATCACATGTCAGCAGGGAAGGTGGCTGTCCTTATAAGCCCTCTGGAAGCCACAGATCCTCCTCTGAGCCGCTCCCTGGGCACGGGGCTGGGGTGCATGTCCGGCAGCCGTGTCAGGCGGGTCACATGCCTGGGGGAGGCCTGCAAGGTGTGTAGGATTTTTACTTTAAGAAAGTTTAAAGAAGTAAAAGTATAAAGAATAATGTAACTGACACCTATAACTTCCTCCCAGGATTGACCTAACATTTTTGTATCGTATTGATTTAGAGTTTTCTTAAATAAAACGTCTGTATACAGTTACATATAAAGATGCGTTCTGGGGCATTGTGTGTGTCGTGCGAGCTATGGTCCGTTACATCATATGCAGCCCCAGACTCCGCGCCGTCCCCGCTGGGAGGCAGCCACTTCTTCCGTCTGCTGTGCGTCTTTTCTATCCGTTTTTTAAAAATAGCTTTCCACGCGCATTAGGTAACCTGTGAGCAACATGCGTGGATGTTTTCTGTGCTTTTGAAGCATGTAAACAGAGGTCTCCTTCCTTACGTGTTATGCTCCAGGCTGCTTTCTCCACCCACCTCTGGGTGCACACTTGACCCCGCTTTTCCCCCTGCAGCGTCTTCATCCTGTGACCACAGTTCCCCCAGAGGGTCCTGTGGCCCATTCAGTGTCCTCGCATGGGTGTCCACACGTGCATGAGGGTCCTCCCGGCTGTGCCGTGGGCAGGGCGTGCGCGGGGTCGCGTCAGGCCCGTGTCCGCGGGGCGCTGTGGGCGTGTTTGTGTGCAGCCGAGCCGTGCTGCCCTTGGCGCGTGCCTTTGACGGTCCCTGTACCACTGGCCCGTCAGTGCTCACTGACTGCCCCGGGACCCAGGAAGGAGACCTGGGAGCCAGACCGAGCTGCAGTATTTAAAACTCCCCCAGAGGGTCTGAGCACGGGCAGGGTGAGAACCATTGCTTTCCACAGTGGGGTCAGAGAAGCCGGCTCTGGACACTGGGAGGGCCGTCCGCCGGGGGGCGGGGGGGGTAGGAGCCCAATTGCAGAGGGGCCCAGTCGGCGGGGAGCTCCCCTGTGTGGCTGCAGTCCAGGGGACACTGGTGTTGGTCTCAGGACTCATCCAGGGGGGCCGCTGGGCACCCCTGGGAATCTAAGAGGAAAGGACCACCTTCTCAGGCTCTGGACTTCTGGAAGGTCGTTCTGAGGTTCATCCTGTCCTATGGCTCCGTCCTAGATGGAGGGAAAGCTTTGGGGCTAGAACTTCATTCTGGACTGGTTTTTTAATGTTTCTTCGTTCAGGGATAGCCCCGTGGTCACACAAGGCTGCCTCAAGTCCTGGGGTCTGTCATCCTTAAGAGTAGCACGTGGGCCAGGGCATTTGGGGGGGCGGGAGGCTGGCTTCCATCTGCCCCACCAGCCCCTGCCGGCTCCCCTGCCTTCCCCCCACCCCTCCTGGACCCGCCTGGCCCACACTTCCTCCTTCCACCTGCTCCCTCCTGCCTGCTCCCCTCCTTTCCTCCCTGTGCCTGCAGCCTCCTCCTGCCTGCTCTCCCCATCCCCGCCCGCGCCCCTGGCCCCAGCTGCTCCCTTCCCCACCCCCTGCTTCCCCGCCGTACCTCCCCCCTGCCCTAGACTGCCAGCCGCTGGCCGGCTCTGCAGCAGGCGGGGAGCAGCAGGCGCCAGGCAGACAGCCTCGCTCAGCCGCCACTCCGCCCGCCTGGCCTCCTGCAGACCCGGCCTCCCGCGGGCTGCGGACGAGCTGGCTTCCTCCTGGAAGCGCCGGGGTCAGGTAAGGCAGCAGCCTCGCTCCGGCTAGCCGGCCTCCCTTCCTCTGGCTCTGTCCAGTCCGGGTGGAATGGCTGTAGGAAGGGAGGCTGCAGGTGGGGGGGATGGAGGCTGTGTGGAGGGGGGTCGGCAGAGGGCTCAGAAAGCAAACACAGGGTCAGCCCTGACAGTGACGGGAGACTGGCCTCCTGGCTCCATCTGGCTTCTCGGCTTTCCGGCAGCGTCTGTTTAAAAGACCACTTCCTGGATGTATCAGACTCTTTCATGGGGGGGCACATGTGCATGCGTGTGCGTGTCCGTGTGCATGTTTGCGTGCGTGTGTGTGTGTTCTGACCTGGCCGTGGTGGGGGCGGCCGCGGGAAGGAGCAGCCGTGCTGTCCTAGACACACCACCTGGCCCAGGACCCCTTCCTCCTTGTAAATGGGGGGCAGGGGGACTGTGCATAGTTCTCGTCTCACCTGATCTCAGCATGCACTCATGTACGTGCACACACGCGCTGTCCCCCCCCCCCCACAGGCATGCACGCACACGCACACACACGCTGGTGGGCCGGCAGGGCTCGGGGGACAGTGCAGCGACACACAGGACCCCCTGGCACAGTGACCTGGCAGAAGTCGATGCTGCCGTGGGTTTGGCGTCTGGAGGGGAGGGGCTGTGCTGTGCCTGGTTGGGTGGGTGGGTCATGGGCTCCTGTAAGGAGCCTCGGGACACGGCCTGGCTGGGCTGCCTGCTTTTCAGGGGGAGCCCAGAGGGGCCCTGGCCTTGCCAGGATGGGGTCAAGGGTGGAGTCCTGCGCGCTTCTCCACAGCTGTTGACCAAACTGCCCGGTGTGACAAGTGGGTCCATGCGATCTGAATTCAGAAGCGCCTAGAGGTGGGCCTCAGTTAGGCTCTGACTGTTTACCCCGTGTTGCTTCTGTTTCAGGGATCAACGCCCAAGCCCGGAGGCTGCAGCGGCACCGTGCCAAGGGAACCCCAGCCCTGGCTTCGGGGGGTGCCCGGAGCCCCCCCCCACCCCGGCTACGCCGCACCATCAGCGAGAGCAGCCTGAGCTCGGCCACGGCCCAGGGCCCCGAGGAGCGCGGCCAGGACACCATGCGCTACTCCCTCTACGAGTCGCCCCACCTGCTGCTCCTGCAAGGCTACAGCCCCCAGCACGTGAGCCTGCCCCTCCCCGAGGCCCCGCGCCCCGCCTGCCCACCGGGACCCCGCCGGGAAGTTCTCAGGCTAGAAGGCCTCCTCCTGGCGCTAGCTAAGTCAGCCCTGAGCTCCTGCGGCCAGTCGCTCTGATGATGATGAGGCTGCAGAAACGGGGTGGTGCGGACCACCGTGCGGGGCCGTCCCAGATTCTGGAGGAAGTGGAGGCTTCCCTGTGCTTTGTTTCCAGAGCACTCTCCGTCCAGGCTACAGTGGGAGGTGGTGGGGAGAGGGCTCACCCGATACCAGGTTCCTTCTCAAAGAACGGTCGGCCACTTTCCAGATGGTGCCTGGGGCCATGCCGTGCCCTGGCTTTGGGGACCCCGACACAGGTCCGCCCCCTTGTCCAGACGGTGGGTGCTGGGCGGACTCCTGTGGCACATGGCCTCGCGTGCGCTGCGGGAAGCCTTGTCTGAGGAGGCCAGCACTTGCCACCGCTCCTGTCGGGGCCCTTGGCTGGAGGAGCGGAGCTTCCTTCCCTGCTCACCTGTTCATGCCGACTTGCTGAGCTCCCTCGGGCGGTGCACGCCGTGAGGCGCTGTGGCTTCTGGTGCTCGGGTCTTCGCCATACCGAGCCCGGCCGGGCGCCTGCACGCCATAGGAATCGACAGGAGGCCAGCCGAGGGTTCCGGGCGAGGCTTTACCGGGGCCTATGCTCCAGCCCAAGGGCGACAGCGCAAGGGCAGGCGTCCTCAGGCGGACTCTCCGTGGGGCGGTCGGGAGGGTTTCTTTAAGAACCAGGTGGGCAGAGGAGTAGAGGTGAGGGTTTTCTTGGCACTTGCGTACTCAGCGTGCTTTTCCATACATTGCATGTCTCAGTAGTGTGTTAAATCCCCACTCCTGGGTGTGCGTTTTAGCATTTCAATGAGGGAGAGGTAAGCTGAGGGCTCCCGGTGGTCACGGCGCACGCTTGGAGGCCAGCGTTGGGGTCCAAGCTGGTGAGACGGGTGTGGCCTGGATCTCACGGGTTCTGCCCAGCGCTGACTCGCTGCTCTCAGTTGACATCCTGTTTTATGCGCTCCTAAGACCTATTGCTCCAGAAATGCAGGCTCCGGAGTTTTCTCGTAGGAAGCTTTTTCTTTATGGAAGCGTTGCATCGCATTAGGGTTTTGGGAGAGGCTGCAGTCCTGTCCCTGTTCTGTCTCACGAGGAGGCATCTGCCCTTGGTCAGCGGGAGCCACAGAGGAGATGCTTGTGCACGGCGTGTCACAGATCACCGGCGGGGGTGGGGGTGCTTGGTGACACTCGGCCGTGCCTGTGAACCAGGGTCTGTGCGCAGCGCGGCCCTTGTCTGGCCTCTGTTGTGTCCACGCTAGAGTCATCCCTGGGTGTCTGGTGTGCCCCCGAGGCTGCTCTGGGAAGCCTCCACCCCTGCGGACAGGGTGGGCGCCCAACGTGCGGCAGGCTGGGGGCCAGCAGCAGGTTAGGAAGGGCTCCAGGGCAGGGCTGGCCCAGGATGGCGGTCCTGGCCACGTGGCCTAGGTGACCAGAGACGGGGGCACGCTTTCATTTCTTCCCACTGGCGGGTCTGCGCGAGGTGCTGCCCTGCCCCTGAGGCTGGGCTCTGCGTTTCAGGACAGCCTGGTGTACCTGCTGAACCGGGAGCAGCACATGGTGGGCCAGAGGACCCCCTCCAGCAAGCCCAGCGTCAGCCTCTCGGCCCCTGACATCCTGCCCTTGCACTGCACCATCCGCAGGCACCAGCCCCCAGGCCCAGAGCAGGCGGGGAGCGGGCTGGTCCTGGAGCCCATCCCCGGGGCGCCCGTCTCCGTCAACTTCTCGGAGGTGGGGGGCCGGGCGGTGGTGCTGCGCCACGGGGACCTGCTCTCCCTCGGCCTCCACTACCTGCTGCTGTTCAAGGACCCGGTGCAGGCCCAGCCCCTGCCTGCCCAGGCCCTGGCCCGACTAAGCGCCGTGCCGCGGGGCTGCAGGATGTGCGGCGCCACGCTCCGGGCCCGGGGCGCCTCCACCTCTGGCTCCGCGCGGGCCGCCCTGCCGCGGCCGAGGCTGCTGCGCCTGGAGTTCGAGCCCGAAGTGGAGGATGCACTGCTGCAGCGCATCCTGACCCTGATCGAGCCCGGCGGTGATGACCACAAGCTGGCGCCCGCCTTCCTCCTCTGCCTCTGCGTCCAGCACTCGGCCACCCGCCTGGAGCCCGGCTCGTTTGGGCAGCTCCTGCTCAAGATAGCTAAGGCGATCCGAGAGACGGTCTGGGTCAGTCACCGGGATGCCGGGAGCTGCGGCGGGGGGCGTGGGGGGGGGGGGCTGTGGCCACCTGGTGGGGGAGGTCAGGAATCCCTCCTCTCCGAGGGCCGGCCTGCCCTGCCTATGCACACCCAGGGAGCCCAGGGTGTCCTCTGTGGCACTGTATCCTCGTGGCATCGGCAGCTCTGGTCCCATGTCCCTCCCCAAGGCCCAGCCCAGCCGTGACATGGCCTGGAGTCCCGTGCTTTCTGCCAGGAGCAGGTTGGGCTTCTTCCAGCCCTCGGTGTGGAGCCCTCGTCAGCTCGGCGGTGGGGGCACAGGACTGGCTGACTTCTGTACGTGGAAACCCTTTCCTCCATCGGGGTCTCTAGAGCCCGGCACCACGCGTGCTTGGGCCTTGCTGCGGGGTCCGCCTGCGCGCTGTCAGGTGTCAGCTAGTGCCCCTGGGCTCCACCCAGCACACCAGCGGCTCCCCTCCCCTCCCGGAAATGGCTCCGGGCACTGCCAGGCGTCCCCTGGGGGCACCGCCGGCCTGTCTCTGCAGGGCCGGGGGCAAGCGTGCTGTTGGCTGCCTGGGTCCAGCCCTCGCCGCCCCCCCCACCCCCCCAGCGACTGGACTCCCCGGGGACCCAGAGCATGGCTGGCAGTTACATGCAGTCCCTCCAAGAGACGCCCCTTCATCTCGGCCTGTAAACTGCATAGATTGTAGAAACTGGATAGAGTCCTCAGATTAAAATCACATTTAACATGTTCGAAACCTTTTAAAAGCAAAAGCCAACATGGGCTGTCATGTCCAGAGGCTTGTGTAAGTTATCCATGTGCATCGCGGGCGTCCGAGCCCACCTCCCAGGGTTTCCGTGAGGATTGATGTTGGGACTGTCCTGGTGTGGTCACTTTCCTCGTGTGGTCTGTGCACCGGCCAGGTGAAGTCCATGCTGTGCGGAGCCTGACCACACCGGGGCCCGCGGTGACTGTCTACATAGACCACCGTCCCATCCTAAGTCTGCTCTGGGCCAGACACTTCCTAGTGAGTCAGATGCTGTGATGCAGGTGCTGTACCCCACGTCCCAGCTGGGGAAACCGAGGCTTGTCAGGGTGAACAAGCTCATCCAAGGTCTGGAGCTCAGAAATAGAGGAGTCTGGATCCGGGCCATCCCCTGCGTGCTTCCCCACATGCTTCCCCCTGTGCTGTTCATGAGCTTCAGCCCTGGTCTGTCGAGAGCCCCAGATGTTTCATTTGTCTGTCTGTTGGGCATCAAGCGCTCTCTGTCCTACTCACTAGGGGAAGATCCTAGAACAAGTAACGGAGGCAGCCACTGGGGCTCTGCTTAGCCAGATAACAACCTGCTACTAAAGCAAGAACCATTTCTTGATTAAAAGAGACGGAAAATGTTGGCTAAGCCTGCGTCCTGCCAGGATGTTTAACCGTACTTGTAAATACGCAAGCACACATCCATGGACTCGTTGTCCCGGCGGCTGATGTTGGGAAGCGTATGTTTGAAGCGTCACCGTATGAGTGTTAGTCGAGACTTCGTTCTGGTGTTTGTAAAATGTTTGACCTGCTTTACTATTTCTTTTTTTTTTTTTTTCTTTTTTAAGATTTTATTTATTTATTTGAGAGAGAGAGAATGAGAGACAGAGAGCATGAGAGGGGGGAGCGTCAGAGGGAGAAGCAGACCCCCCGCCGAGCAGGGAGCCCGACGCGGGACTCGATTCCGGGACTCCAGGATCAATACCTGAGCCCAAGGCAGTCGCTTAACCAACTGAGCCACCCAGGCGCCCCTGCTTTACTATTTCTTAACACGCCGGGGGTTATGTCAGCGAGCTGGGTGTAAATCGTGTCTGTTGCCGGAAGTATGCAGGTCATATTCAGGAACGGAGCGGAAAATGACCCTTCCCGCCTCGCTTCGCGTCAACAGCCCGCCCGGTACAGGATGTTTGCAACAGTAGTGCCGTGGCTTTTATGTGGACGGTGTACCGTGGATTTGGTGGTGTTCTCATTGAGTATATCCTGTGGTGTCCTGTTTTTTCTCATGTTTGCTTTTTTGTCTCTATAATTGTAGGAGAAAACCAAAGAACTGGCAGAGAAGCAGGCGCAGCTGTAAGTACGGCCCCCCTTAGGCCCCTGGTTCCCTGGGAGACCACCTCCCCATGGGGCCAAGACCCCCGGGGGCCCCCCCCGACGCCTCTGGGGTCAGCTCTGGGCTTCCGTCGCGCTGTCCTTCTGTCTCCGTGTGGCTGTTTCCATTTCTGTGCTCGGCCCCCTGGGAAGCGCTGGGTTTGGGGAGTTTTTCCAGGGTGCCCCTGAGCCTCGTCCTGCCTTCGCTTCCCCTAAGGATTGTGCTAACGCGAGCCTGCCTCTTTGGGAGAATGTACGACTCCCGACTCTGAGCCGGGGCAGTCCGTGTCCGTTTGCCCACGTCCGTTTTCGTAGAGAGCACGTTGATATGCTGTCACACCGCCGCTGGGGCTTGGGAAGCCGTTTGGCATTAGCCAGAAAGACGTGCCCATGCCGCCACCGAGAAGTGCAGTCCCGAGGGGGCCCCGCGGAGAGGCGCCGGCACACGGGGTGGGGGGCAGGCGGCGTGCTCTTAAGTCCTTGTCCGTAAGCGCAGGTCGGAACGACCCACGTGCCCCGTGGCAGCGTGCCAAGTATTTGTGCAGTGGACCCTTGGCGACAGTCAGCACGATCACACTGCGTGCTTCGTCCACGTGGCAGAATCTGAGGACAATGCCGAGCAGACAAAGCACCCGGCAGAGCGCCCACGATATGACCGAGTGTGCGTGTGGGTGGAGCCCACAGCTCAGCCGCCCCACTTCTGGAATGTGCGTGTGTGGTAGCACCCAAGATGCCACGGTCAGGGGGTGGTCCCTGCCCGTCGCCGCTGGCGGGGGGCCACGCAGGACATTGCATCGCAGCTGGGTCCATGGTCTGCTCGGCTCCTGTGTCTGCTGCTGGCTTCTGGAAGCATGCTGTCACCACATGCGCGTATGTGTCCTCCGTGGTCCCGCACGGGGTAAGGAGGACTCGTCACTGCCCTCCTTCGCCGGCAGGGATGGAAGCCTGGGTCAGGAGCAGCGTAGATTTGCAGTCACCCCGCTGTCCCGCCCGGGCTGGAAGTTGAGTGCACAATTCTTGCCCCTCACAAGTGCGTGCTCTCTGGCTCCTGTTGACGTCAGGAAGTCAGAGTGGCATCTGGAGAAGGGTTTGCTGATGAGTGATGTGGTTCCGAGGCACGAGGCGGCAGGGGGAGGCTGAGGTTCTGCCGCCCGGCTCACCAGGGCAGAGCTTAGTGTAGACCAGGCCCCTCGGAGGGTGGTGGATGGCCTGCCCGAGGTGGGAGAACAGTACGGGCCTTGGCCTGCTAGGTTTTCCGTGTGAGGGGGCTAGCCTTGGGGGCCCAGGGGCAGCTGTGACTGCCTCACCCCCGCCCCGCCCCCAGCTTGGGGGACAGCGGGCTTCCAGGGCTTTCTTGGGGCCTGGAGGGGATGGAGCTGAGGTTTTAGGAGTTCACGCAGGCCTCGCCCCAAGTACCTCCTCCTCCTCCTAAGTGCCTGCTCAGCGGGGAAACCGAGGCCTTCCCCCCAGCAGCTCCTGCCTGGTCTGTGTTCTAGAACTTGTGTCGTTAGGGCCTAAAAACAATCCTGGGTCCATCCCCAGGGAATGCTCCCTTTCTCCTCTTTTTAAAACAATTTTTGAATCACTTCCAACGTGGAAAAGCACAGACTATGTCGATCACCCAAGAATCCACACCCGAACTTCACATTATGAACATCACGCCCCGCAGGCTTCGGATCCTCTTGTGCTGTGCTTCTTGTCAAATTGCGGTCGGCTGGTGCCTTTCACCGCGTGCTTTTTGTGCATCTGTGATCCTCACACCTTTCCCCGGAGTCCGTGAGTGCGGGCGCTGTGCAAGCAGGTCTTCTGATCCACGGCCCAGTCCCCGGGGTTAAGCCCTTCGTAGCTCCTGACTGTTGTAGCATACTGATTTTTGTGGGCATTTTAATTAGCATTTCCTCATCTGAATTCATACGTCAAATTCATCCAGGATTTTTTTCCCCATTGTCCTGGTCTGACTTTAATAGCAAGGTTCACAGAAGCTGAACTGGGCCGCCTGATCTGTTACTGGTTCCCCGTGTCAGGTTGTTTGAGGCGAGGTCTCAGGCGGCTCCTGAGTTGGCCCGTCCCATTTCTTCAGTGATTATTGGTGTATCTGGTTTTCAGCCTCTGCTTGTGTTGATTTTGGTGACTTCTGCTTTCGTTCTCGAAGTTATTGGAATAAAATTGTTCCTTATTTTCTCTTGGGACTGTTTTCATCTCTTATGTATTTAGTTCCTGTTGGGTTTATATCTTTCCTCTTACCTTCCTTTGATTTGTCTTCTCAGGGATTTGTCTGTTGTCATCTGTTTAAAAGGACCAATATTGTTGTTTCTGCTTACTTTTTCTTTGATTTCTGATCCATCAACCTCTTTATTATTTCCGTATTCTTGCATAATTTCTATTTTAACTTGATTAAATTGATTCATGAGTTATTTTAAACATCTTTTGGACTTCTTAAAATTTAGTTTTTATTAGCAAAATGCATTCGATTTTGTTTTCGGTAATAATTTCTCTCCCGTATGCTTCCCAAATAGATTTTAAAAAATTTGTATCAGAGCAGTCATTGATTTGATTTGATTTATTTTTATTTATTTTATTGTGATAAAAAACACTTAACATGAGAGCCACCCTTTTATTTTTTTTATTTTTCTTAAGATTTATTATTTGACAGAGAGAGAGAGAGAGTGCACAAGCAGGGGAGGGGCAGAGGGAGAGGGAGAAGCAGACTCCCCGCTGAGCAGGGAGCCCGATGCGGGGCTCGATCCCAGGACCCTGAGATCATGACCTGAGTCGAAGGCAGATGCTTAACCGCCTGAGCTACCCAGGTGCCCAAAGAACCACCCTTTTAAATTTTGAAGTGTATATTAGCAATTTCCTGTCTCTCCCTCCCCAGCCCGGCCCCCTGGCTGCCACCGTTCTGCCCTCCGAGGCCATGAGTTGGACCGTCTTAGATATCTCAGTGGCATCATGTGATATTTTTCCTTCTGTGATCGGCTTATTTCGCTTAGCATAACATCTTGAGGGTTCATTCGTATCATAGCATATTGTAGGATTTCCTTGATTTTTTTTTTTTTAAAGATTTTATTTATTTGACAGAGAGAGACACAGCGAGAGAGGGAACCCAAGCAGGGGGAGTGGGAGAGGGAGAAGCAGGCTTCCCGCTGACCAGGGAGCCTGATGCGGGGCTCGATCCCAGGACTCTGGGATCATGACCTGAGCCGAAGGCAGACGCTTAACGACTGAGCCACCCAGGTGCCCCGGATTTCCTTGATTTTTAAAGGCTGAATAACATTCCATTGTATTATATACCAGATTTTTTTTATCCTTTCCGCCATCCGTGGACATTTAGTGTGACTGCACATCTTCTGTATCGCGAAGAGTGCGGCACGGAACATGTAGGGCCTGAATATCTCCTGGAGATACTGATTTCCATTCCTTTGGGTAAATACCCAGACGTGGAATTGCTGGCTCATATGGTAGTGCTGTTTGTAATTTTTTGAGGAGTGTCCATCCTGTTTTCCACCGCGGCTGCACCCTTTTGTATCCCCCCCAGCAGTGCACAAGGGTTTCCGATTTCTCCACACCCTCACCGACACTTGTCATCTCTTGTCGTTTTGATGATGGCCATTCTAACAGGTGTGAGGTGAGTGCTCATCGTGGTTTTGGTTTGCGTTTACCTGATGGTTAGTGATGCTGAGCACCTTTTCATGAGCCTGTTGGCCATCTGGAGGTCTTCTTTGGAAAAATGTCTCTTCAGGTGTTTAACCTGTTCTTTAGTCAGGTTGTTAGTTTTTTTGCTTTTGAGTTATAGGAGTTCCTTATAGATTTTGGAAATTAGCCCCCTCTCGGATGGATGGTTTGCAGATACTTCTCCCGCTCTGTAGATCGTTTTTTCACTCAGTTGATGGCTTCCTCTGCCGTGCAGGAGCTTGGCTGTGTGAGGTCATCCCACTTGTCTGGTTTTGGAAGTCCTGTCCACGGAATCGTTGCTTCCGCTCGCACTCGCCTGGAGGGACGGGGCGGACCCCGCCGCCGCTGGCCCGCGCGCTGCCGTGTGTGGCTGTCTCAGCCTGCGCGCCCGGCGCGGACCTCGCTGCGAGTCGGCACCGGAACTCCAGCTGGCAACACCTGGTGGTTTATTTGTCAGGAGAGGCCGGTCTGTCCCTTTGAGTTCTGGGTAAAATCACGAAGGGCAGTGGATGTTGAAAACACAGTGGAATTAGGCCCCGAAGAGCCAGATTAATCCCTTCTTACTGACGTGCACCTCCTCACGCCTGCGAGCGCACACGCGTGAGGGGCACGGGGGCGCCGGGGGCGGGTTTGGAACGGCACCCGGGGCTCTGGAAGGCGAGCGGGGCGCGGCGGCAGACCCACCTAGCCGTGAGAACAAGGAGACCCGGCCGGAGGCCAGCTCCTTCCCTCGCTCGCGGGAGCAGGGCGCACAGAGAGGTCACGCTGTGGTGACGGGGGTGAAGTTACGTCAACGAGAACAACGAAAGCGCAGGCACAAGAGGAACGTGTGAATCGGAGCCTGAGGTCCCCGCCTCGGGGACGACGCTGCCTCACAAGCCCGCCACCCCTATGGCCCCCGTGGCTTTTCCCGTGGGCCTCTTTCCCCGCGACCCTGGCTGTGACCATCACGAATGACAGGGAGTCCCTGACTGTTGTGGCACCCACCAGGCAGGACGAAGGGCCCTGTGCCCTTGCCGGGCCCGGGGACAGCGCTGTCCTCGCAGATGCCCTGCCGCCGCCTGGCCTGCCCCTCACGATCTGCCAACAGCGACGCTGCTCGGGCAGGAGGTCCCTGGGACCGCTGGACAGCCAGCCCGGTGTCCCCCTCAGACAAACCTGAGTCACGTCTGGGTGGTGTGATCATGACGGCACCGGAGACCGCGTCCTGGCCGCTGCAGCCGCCGGGCTCAGGGGCATCCTCAGGGGCCGCCACAGTGCGGCCCGCTGACCTGCCTCCGCTGAGCGGGTATGACGAGATGGGGGATCGTGCCCAGAAGACCGGCCGTTGATGCTTGAAATTGTGGAATTCCCAGAGCTGAGCACAGCCTCGCCACATCCACCCCAGACTTCTGGAGAGGTGGCTCAGGACGGTGCCGGGAGCTCACGGGCACAAGGTCCTGCGTCCCAGGGGCTGGTGCATGGGAGACTAGAGGCGGGGAGAGGGGGCCGGGGTGGGTCTGGGCTTGGCCGGAGCCTGCTGGACGCTGGAGGTGGATGGCCCTGACGTCGCCATTGTCCCCTAGATAGGGAGCACGGAGCCTCAAGGTGTTGGCCTGGGAGGGAGGAGGGCCTCTGGAGGACCTCCTGGCGAGCTGGCCGCCCCTCAGGCTTGTAACCAGGATCAGAGGGACGGGAAGGTACCAACCCCGGGCCTGGTGCCTGGTAGCTTTCTGATTTAACGAGCTGCAGCGACAGGTTCAGCCCTGGTGGGGGAGTCCATGTGGACAGCGTGTGCGGGTGGTGCCAGGCCCATCTCAGGGGCAGCCTCTGGTTTTCTAACGGTGAACCCAAATCTTCAGTGCCATGCTCTGATTGCTGTCTGGTCCACTGACACTCGGAACCACCTTCCTGCTACGGTCACCTAGTTCTTAGCTAATCTTGCCTGTGTGCCTCCCACAACTGTTTGTTTGCTGTTTGGTTTTTCCGTTAATTACGTTAACGTAAATAACACACGGACTCTCCTGCTCCTCGTTCCACAGGCCGGGGCCGCGCCCTCCCGGGGCGCACACACATTTGCACAAGCTCTCCTCCGCGCTCCTTCCGTAGTTACCCCAGTCTCAGAGGGAAGATGTGAGAACAGTCTATGAGAGCCCTTTACCAAGGGCCGTGGGCCCTGGCAGTCCTTCCTATGCCTCATGGAGGGCACGTGCTTCCGGCCTGTCGTGTCCCACGGCTTGTCTGTGTACCCGCCTTCCCAGCCTGGCCTCGGTGGGGTTGGTGGTGTCCCATATGGTGTCCCATTGGAACGTCCTCATGTGCCAAGTGCTGCATCCGGCCTCCCGGGGGACCCTCCCGGAGTAACTCTGGGTCCTCTGTCTTGGCAGCCAGGAGCCCATCTCCCTGGCCAGCTTCCCCATGGCCGGCCTGGTTCCAGACCTGCAGCACATCCTCTTCTGGATGTCTAACTCGGTGGAGCTCCTGTACTTCATCCAGCAGAAGTGCCCACTCTACATGCAGAGCCTGGAGGGGGAGCTGGACGTCACAGGTACCACGGGCAGCCGCTCCCGGGCGGGGCAGCGGGCCGTCCCCTCGCCGTCCGGGCTGGAGTTGGCCGCTCGAACCGAGGGAGGTGGCACTGTGTGTGTGTGTCGGGGTCCCTCCGGGGGGGTGGCACTGGCCGTCGGGCAAACCCGCCCCTTGCGTCCCGGTCGTGTCACACACTCAGCACCTCCCACCGTGAGTCGCTTGCAGAGGCCGGCCGAGAGCTCGCAGTGCCTCGGGCCAGGCTGTCCCTTCCCGGACGAGAGCCGGTGTCCGGGACGAGAGCCGGTGCTGCCGGGCGCTGGTTGGCTTCAGGGACTCTGCCGCAGGGGATGCGCCCGTTAGAATCTGCGATGGCAGCACTGAGAGAGACTGCTCGGGGCAGCCGGGGGACGAGTCGGGATTTCAGCCGCGCGCGCCTGGTCGTGGCCCGGGAATGAGCGCAGAACAGGGAGGGGCCGCAGCCTCCCGTGGGTGAGCCTGGTTTTGCTCCCTGCTCCCTCGCTCTGTGGCAAAACCAGAGCCGCTCACCCCCCTCTGTCCCTGTGGTGGGGGGGTGGGGGTGGTCCCGGGCAGGGGGGGTCAGCGGCCCTGCCCCTGAAGGCTGCCCCCGGAGCTGGGAGGGGAGCCAGGCAGGCCGGCCGGGCCTGGCCGAGGCTCCCCGTGGGCTTAGTCGCCGGACACTGCCTGGCGTGTGTGCGCTCAGCGGCATGCCCCGGGGGTGGCCGTGGGCTCCGTGTGGGACAGCCCCGAGCAAATAGCCCCGGTGGCGCGGGACCCTGCCGAGCCCCCAGGAGGGGCTAGATTTCCAGAGCTGAGGGGCTCCTGGCGGCCGAGGATGAGGGGCGGGGGTCTGCACGGGGCAGGCTGTCCTACCGTGTGCTGGGTCGGCCGCCCGGGAGCTGTGCAGACGGGTGGGCGGAGGGCCAGCCGGTGCCGGGCCCCGCGGAGCCAGTGGAAGAGGCCTGGCCGGGAGGTGGTGGGGTGACGCGAGGCAGAGGGGGTGTGTCTGCCTCATGGCTTCTCCGTGTGTTCTTAGCCCCACCTCTCAGTGAAAGGGACATTGGGAGCTTCCTTGGGCTTCTGTGGATATGTAGAGGAACGTTCTGGAAGCCTCTGTGTCCCGGTGGGCATCCAGGCCTGCTGACCTGGTTGCCCCGATCCCCGTTCCCCTCGGGTGGACGTGGTGCAAGGCGTCGATGAGACCCCCCTGCTGCACTCTGTCCGCAAGGCCTGCGCCTAAAGCCGTCGGTTTCCCGGCTTTTCCCCCGAATGTGACGCAGATGACCTGCCCTGTGAGGCTCAAAAGCCAGGGCCCTTGCTCTGCTCCCGCTGCCCGGGCTGTCCTGAGCTGGTGCTGCCAGAAGCCCGGGCCTCCCGCCCTCCAAACCCGCTGGTCTCCTTGGGGGCCTGCGGCTGTTCTGAGCGGAGGGGCCCCTCTTCTGGACGTGGCGTTGGCCAGGGGGCTGCCAGGCCTCTGGCTCGTCTCCAGCGCATGCGGCCCTTGTGTGCAAGATGCCAGGGGGCTGGGGGTGTTGACAGGGAGTCCCACCTGCTCTGGCCCCAGCAGCGTCAGCCGGGGGAACTGCCCCCTCCCTGGCTTTCGGGCACAGTGTTGGTGGGTGGGTGAGGCCTGCTGACACCCCATCTCGTCTGCCCTGATTTCACACGCTCTGCTGACAGGCTGTGGTCTTTGGGCCCCACTGGGCCTGCCTCCTGGGCACAGGGACCCTGCGTCTGTTTCATTAAAAAGGCTACTTGGGGCTGATGGGGGCTCCGCTTCCTTGGCTGCAGCCTCTGCTCTTGGAGGAAGTTATTTTTGGTCCGGGGCCTGGATGTCGTGCAGCCCAGGCGATGCTGGGGGCGAGCACACGGATGGCCGGGGCCCCGCCCCCGCCCACCCCTGGGACCCCGCGGGCTGGGAGGCCGCAGCCGGATCTGAGCGTCCCACAAACAATGTCCTGCGCGGTGCAGGCGCTGGAGGGCTCGGAGGAAAAATCACATCAGCAGAGGGCAGAGGCGAGGTCAGAGTCGCGTCTCGGCCTCCTGACCTTCAGCGGGAAATTTCTGTGGGAAGAATTCTGAAAACAGATGTTATGTCCTGAACACTGGAAAATCGCCTTTTCGTTCCGCAAACAATCTTTGTTGTCCGAAGCTCTTATCCAGGACACCTCCCTCCTACAGGCAGACGGAAGGTGGGCCCATCGGGGGTGGGGGCTGTTTTATCCACTGAGCGCTCTCTGGGAGCTTTGCGGCTCGGCTTCAGCACCTGTGGATCTGGGGGCCCGGAGTGCAGGCCCCCGGCCCTCCGCGAGGCTCGTGCGAGCGTCAGCTTGGTCGGAAACCCCAGCAGAGCCCACACCATGGGTACAAGTGTTGCAGCTGGTTTTCCAGGGGCATCTGAGAGATTCGTGTGGCATCTGCTGGGAGCCTCCCCGTGGCTGCTGAGTCCTGGCCTCCTGCTCTTTCTGCCATCCCTCCTCCCACCAGAAGCCCCATGCCTACACGGCGGGTAGAGGTGGGCTTTCTCGGACAAGCTGGCCACGTAGGAGGCCCCCCACCCAGGCCCCGCTCTAGGCAAAAGGTTTGGAACTGGTTTCTTGGCCCCGTTCCTGCTGGCTTCCATCGGCTGTGGGTCGTGTTTGGTCTGCAGCTGCCATGGTCAGCAGTGGGCGGCCTTGCATATTTCTGTAGGCCTGGGGTGCTGCAGCCCAGCGGCCTAGTAAGAGCCCCTTGCTCCCCCAAGCCACGGGGGCCCCAAAGTTGCCTGATTTGCCTCTCCTCTGAAGTCCAGTGAGGCTGCCGGGAGCAGCCAGACCCCACCAGGCTCAGTCCCAAATGAGACCCTACAGGCTGGGCTCTGGGGAGGACCCTGGGCAGGGGGGGCAGGCCTCTGGCTTCCCAAGCCAGGCAGGTTCCTGGGGAGTGGGGCCTTTGGGGGTGCACTGTGGGCCCAGGGGCGGGAGAGCCCCAAGCCCTGGAAAGAAAAGTGCCTCGAACAGGGATGCATCCCTGTTTGTAGGGGTGGGGTCTCTGATGGACTCGCATGCTGTTTCCATTCTGTTTGTCCAGCAGTGGGTGGTCTGGGTCCCCGTGCTCCAGGGAGGCCCCACCAGACCCAGCACCTCCATCCCAGCCCTGGGACGAGAGTCCTAGACCGTGGGGCCCACGCTGTGTGGTAGTGAAAAGGCTGTAGCCACACTGGACACGCACGGCCCAGCCGCCTCCCTGCAGGTCCTGTGATGAAGTGAGGCTCTGAGAGCGTGGAGACGAGGTGGAGCGTCCAGGCCACGGGCACCCCTGCTAAGCGCTGGTGGGACACCGCGTGTCTCTGCGTTCTGGAGGCCCCTCAGGACATTTCCGCCCTGGTGGGGTTCTCTGGTATTGGGGTCCCTTTACAAGAACCCCTCCCAGAGGGAAGGCATCACCGGGCATCCACTGACAGCCCCGTCTCCCCACTGGGCAGGCCCCCCAGGCTCAGCTCCCGCCCGTCCGGGGAGGCCCAGCCACCCGGGCCTGTTGTTCAGGGGGACCTGCATGAAGCGGGGCTGTCGAGAATCCTGCTCTCAGAGCAGTGTCTTCCCTGCAGTCTCTCCCGGGTGCTGGGGGCAGAACGGGGCACGCAGGCCATTTGGTTTCTCTCTTCTTGGAAACGTCACGCTTCTGTGGAGTGACGGTCTCCTTTGGAGCTCTGGCCGGTGTTCCTTTGACCTGCGTCCGGGGTGAGAGGTGGCTGCAGGGGAACTGGGGCAGAATCTGCTCTTGCTGGGGCAGCTGGTTCAGTAGACAAGGGTCCGGGATCTAGTCAGTAACGAGCTTCCGATGGGCCTCGCGTCACTTTAGCATTGCCGGGCCTGGAAGCGCGGGGCCGGCCGCCTCGGCCAGCATCTCAGCCCCGGAGCCCCGGAAGGTGCGGCAGTCGGTGTGCGGCCGGCCGGCCGGGCTGGCTGGCTTAGGTTATCGCGTCCCCAAACCCAGCATGGGGGCTTGGGTGGGCGCACTCCGGGGGTAACTGGGCGCCCCCCGCGTCCCCACACGGTGACCGTGAGCTGCTGTCTCCTCGCAGGCTCCAAGGAGTCCCTGTTCTCCTGCACGCTGACGGCCAGCGAGGAGGCCATGGCGGTCCTGGAGGAGGTCATCCTGTACGCCTTCCAGCAGTGTGTGTACTACGTCTCGAAGGTACGGCGCTGCCGGCTCGTTGGCAGACGCGGCAGGGTGTGCTCCTCCTGGCCCCCCGGCGTGGGGGCAGCTGAGGATTTTGAGCTGGACGGCTGCCTCCACACACTTGAGCCCCGGCTTCCCGCCCCTCGCCCTCCTGCCCGCCCCACCCTTGTCCGGGAGCCCGCCGGCTGCGCAGGGGCCCGCGGTGTTGGGGAGCTGGAGGGCTGGCTGCTCTGGGCAATGATTTGGAAGGTGGAGCGCGTGTTCCGTGGGCACCGGTGGGCACTGCGGTGGGCAGAGAGGACAATGGGGCCTCCGGGTAAGGAGGGGGGGCACAGGCAGGGGAGTGGAGAGAGGAGGGGCCCCTGTGGCAGGTGGTCCTGTCCAGGGGAGCCCAGGGGATTTGCTGAGACTGAGGTTTTTTTTTTTTTTTTTTTTTTTTTTTATTTGAGAGAGAGAGCACAAGTGGGGAGGAGAGGGAGAAGCAGGCTCCCCACAGAGCAGGGAGCCCGATGTGAGGCTCGATCCCAGGACCCTGGGATCATGACCTGAGCCAAGGGCAGACGCTTAACGACTGAGCCACCCAGGCGCCCGGGACTGAGTTTTAACTTAGAGGGACTTGGGGGTGGCATGGAAGCTGCCACCCTGCTCTCCAGCGGGAAGCAGGAGGGGTTCGTTGGAGACAGCATGCTGGGGACAATGCTTGGATTCCCTGTCTGTTCCGCACGGAGCTCAGACGGTCGAGTCAGGCAGCCCTGTGCTCAGGTGCTCCCAGCTGCGTGGAGCCCTGGGTTGGGAAGGGCACAGCCTCAGTGTCTTGGCCAAACAGGAAGGAGCCCCCCACCCATGTGCCCTGGGGGTCCGAGTGGGGATGCGTGTTGCCCTTGACCCATCACCCCAGGATCACCTTGAGATGTACTGGCAGCGAGGACTCCCCTCAGAGGTGGTGCCTTCACCTTGTTTCTGGGGAGCAGCCGACGCTGCCCCGTCAGCCCCGAGGCGAGTGTGGGTGCCTGCCGTCCTGCCAGGCCTTCCACCGGGGCCGTTGCCTGGCCCCCAGGCTGCTGCGCCCGGCTTGGCTCCGCGGGAGGGTTGCTCCGGTGCTGGGGGTGTGGTCCCTCGGGGGACCCGCCAGCTGCTCCCTTGCCACCCTTCTGTCTGATAAGACAGGAGGGGTGCAGCCCCCCCAAGACCTGTGGGGCGTCTCCAGCAGCCCTTTGGCCGGGGCTCTGTGCCCCTCCTGGTGTCCTCTGCTGCTTTAGCCGGAGCTGGTCCCGAGCCCCCGTGGCCCCGGGCAGCTGGGGCCCGTTCAGCAGGACCCGCGATGGGCCCAGGCGGGGGGCTCGCGTGCAGCTGGGGTTTCCCTCTCGCCCCCAGTCCCTGTACGTCTGCCTCCCGGCCCTGCTGGAGTGCCCCCCTTTCCAGACGGAGCGCCAGGAGAGCTGGTGCCCCGCCCCCCAGCTGCCCGAGGAGCTGCGCCACGTCGTGTCGGTCTACCAGGCCACCCTGGACCTCCTGCGGCAGTTCCGGGTGCACCCCGAGATCGCCTCCCAGGTGCTGGCCTACCTCTTCTTCTTCTCCGGCACTCTGCTCTTCAACCAGCTCCTGGACAAGGGTGAGGCCCGGGGTGGGGAGTGCGGGGACCCCCACCCCTGCTGCAGAAGCTGAGCGGGTGCTGGGGGCTGCTGGGGGGCCGAGGCATCTCGCTGCCTGGGGTTCTGGCGGGCAGGTTGAGGCCCGGGGCAGCTTCAGGAGTGTGCGTCAGTGTCTGCACACGGGCCCCGGGGTGGGGTGGGGTCTGCTCGGGCCCTTCCTGGTTCCTGTTACCCCCACACAGCCCCACTGGGGAGCGAGGAGGGACGGGCTCAGAGAAGGGACTTGGCCTCTGCCCCCCAGGCTCCTCACTGCCAGGGGCTCGGGGTGCCAGTTTCTTCCAGCCACGGGCCCCGCTGGGACACGGGGACATGAGCATGCCATGCGTGCAGACCCGTGGCACACGTGTGTCCCCAGCGCGGCCCTCCCCGGCTGGTCGGGCTCCGAGGGCAGGATCCGGGTGGGAGCAGGCATCTTGGCTATAGGTGTGGACTCTCTGCATTGGGATTCCGTGGCTGTCCCACCCCCATCCGTGCCCCCCTCCTCCCCCCACCCCCCCGCCAAGAGAGGGGTCCAGAAGCAGCCTAGTGGCCTTGGACACCCACGTACGGTTGTCAGGCCTGTCCCCAGAGGCTTGGAGTCGGGGAGGACAGGCGTTGGGGAGCCCCCTGGGGAGGGCGGGGGGCACGACTGCCATGTGGGGAGCAGCTGGGCGTCACCTTCCCTGCCCGCTCCCAGGCCCCTCTCTGAGCTGCTTCCACTGGCCCAGAGGCGTCCAGGCCTGCGCCCGCCTGCAGCAGCTCCTGGAGTGGATGAGGAGCGCCGGCTGCGGGGAGGCCGGGGAGCGCTTCTTCCAGAAGCTTTCCTGCACACTCAACCTGCTGGCCACGCCCCGCGCACAGCTCATCCAGGTAGGGGGTGCCCGACAAACCCAGAGCTGGCCTCCGGGCCCCTGAGAGCTCGCGGAGTGGCTCCCCTCCCACAGCCCTTCCCACCTGCAGGCAGGAGAAGGCCCCAGCGATGTCGGACCCCACACGGCACGGGGGGCTCTGCACGTGTGATTGAGGTTGGGGGCCCCGAGATGGGGAGCTTACCCCGGCTTGTCTGCTGGGCCCCGTCTAAGCACATGACCCTTAGAAGTGGGAGAGGGAGGCAGAAGCGTGGGTCCGAGAGAGGACGGGAGGAGGGACTCGACGGCCCGGCTGGCTCTGAAGAGGGACCATGGGCTGTGGCGGCCTCCGGAAGCTGGAACAGGCCTCCACTGAATTCGGACGGCCCAGGAGCGCAAGCAGAATGCAGCCTTGCTGGCTCCTCGGTTTGGGCCCCACGGTTGCTGGGCGTCTGACCCCCAGGACTGTCAGAGTGCGCATTTGTCGTCGCGGATGATCCCTGAACCCAAACCAGTGGTGTCCCTTTCCTGCCTGGCGAAACAGCCAGTGTGCCCGGGGACGACGTGGAGAGGCCCGCACGGCCGGCGCTGCCGGGAGCGTCTGGACCAAATGGGCACCTCGGGCGTAGCCAGCAGGACGCTCCTGCAGGGACTGCGGACCTGCCGGTCTGCTGTAGAGTCAGACCCTCCGCCTCTGCCCGAGGATCACCACACGGCAGGTGTCATCTGGGTTTGGGTCACCGGGGCTCTCCGTAACGGCAGCTGCTGTCCGCCCCGCACCGCGCGGTGTGACCAGCTACCCGCACAGCAACCTCTGCTTCGTGCTGCCCACGCCGAGTCCCCCCGGCCAGGGATCGCTCAGCGGATACGGACAGTCTGCCATGTGTTGGGGACTAGGTCCGGTTCAGGTGTCTTGTAAGTTACTGGATTTTTTTTTAATTCTAAAAGTGACACATGGGTTCACTAGAGACAGTTCAGAAACCAGGCACATGTGTGCGGATCGCGGATGCAACATAGGCATTTGGTTGGCTTCTTGGCGGCACAAGCCCCCGGGGGGACAAAGAGCGCGGAGGAGACGAGCCCTGTGGAGGCCAGGAGGCGGGTGACCGCCTGAGCAGCGGAGAAGCCTGGCTCCTGGGGAAACCGTGTAGCCCTTACACGCGACGGGGACAACAGGGCCGAGAAGGAAGATCCTGGCGCAGGAGCGGAGCTGCCAAACCCGAAGGTCTGTGAACAGACAACAAGAGGAGCAGAAGGCCAAGAGTGGCTCTTCGAAGAGTGTAATAAAGTGGGAAATTACAAACCGCCAGCATCGAGACGAGGAAGGGGACATCTTCAGAGCGAACGCTGAAAAGGAGTAGGAACGACTGCATCTCCATCGTGCCAGGAAAACATTTATTCATAGTGGGGGCGCCTGGCTGCCCGGTCAGAGCTCGCCACAGCTCTCCCCCCCACGGACATGTGCGCCGAGGTCACGGGCCCTCGTCAGCACGAGACGCACAGGACGATGACAAAGCAGCGCTGGGTCCTCGGCCGCCCCTTCCTGTGTGGCTGGGTGCCTGTCCCCCTCACACTGCCAGAAGCCCTGGGCCGATCTCTAGAGTGTTGACGACCAAGGGTCTCGAGGCCAGGAGACCAGGCGTCATCCTGACACCAGGAGTCTCGTTCTGGAAAGGGGGCTTACTAGGGGCCAAGGAGCATCTGAGGGCCGGAGGCCGTGGGCCGTTGCCTGCTCGGTGGGGGCCTGTGCCCTCCCCGCGGCAGGTGCTGGCCCGCTGGGTGGTCGGGGACAGTCCTGGTGGGGGATGCAGACCCAGGTCCCACCGCAAGCCGGCCGGGCAGACTCGGCTCCCGCTCTGGAACAGGAGAGACGGATGTGGGGAGAGGGGTTGGGGGGCACAGATTGGGCTGGCAGGCTTCTCTGTAAAGGGCCGGGTGGTTGGTACTTTAGCCTTTGTGGGCCACAGAGAGTCACCATCCCAAATTCTTCTTCGTTGTTGTCTTAAGCCCTTCATAAAATGTGAAAACCATTCTTAGCTGGAGGGCCCTTCAAATACAGGCCTCGGGCCATAGTTTGCCATCCCCCGAAACAGACTTCTCAGGGAGAAGAAACTTAAAATACATCTTCATAAAGAGAAGACTTAGTGTCCGTAAGATAACTGCATTCTATAAATAGAAGAACCAAGAGGATTCTTGGAAACTAAAGCTGGCAGCAGAGAGGAAGGATTCAGAGGCAAGATCCGGAGACCGAGTCCAGGAAGTCACCCAGAACATGGGTCCGCACTCGGGGGAAGGAGGACAGGGGAGCGTGCTAGGCCCCTGGCGCCTGGACACCGGCCCTGGATGCCGCACGGCTGGGGGAGGGAAGCCGGGGTTCTCGGAACTGAGAAAACCAGAAGCACCGCCTCGGGCCAACAGAGGCTGTCCTGAGCCGGGGGGTGTGCTCCCCGCGCTGCCCTGCGCCCCCCGCAACGTAGCCTGGGGCCACGCTTGTCCCTCTGGCCAAGGCACTTGCTACCTACAGCCCAGGCCCCTTGGCAGGAAACCCAGAAAAGAGGGAAGCACAGGAGTGAAGGCAAAGATGGGACGAGAGAAGGACCTGCCAGCGAGGCCCAGGCTCCGAACAGTAGGAGGTGGTGGCCATGGCCCAGGGGGGACCGAGACGTCCCCAGGCCCATCCGCCCCGAGGTTCTGGAGAGCGCAGCGCCGCAGTGTGGGGACCACGGCCGCGAGAAGCCTGTGAACTTCCTGGAAGAATAAAGACAGGACACACGCCGAGGATCAGCCGTCAGCGTGGTTTCCGACTTTCAAGGGCCGCGTCAGAAGCTGGGGGACAAGGGAGTCGCCACCATGGAGAGCATGAGTGTGGACCGGTTCCCCTGGCGGCAGGGGCAGTGGTGAGGGTCTGTGCCACAGAAACGAGAATTAGCCCAGAAGGCAGAAGACAGGGTTCCAGAAAACGAGAGAGGAGGGACATCCCTGGCCCGTGGAGACCAGGGTCGCAGGGAATGGCGCAAGCTGTTGCATTTTGCGCACAAGGTCAGGCTGCTGGTCCCCCCCAAGGAAGCCTCCCTGTCCGTCCACAGAGCCAGTCTCGGGGTCCCCAGCCTGGCGGGTCGGGTCTCTTACGCACTGAGAGGCGGGAACCCCCTTTCCCCGAATCCCCAGGGCTCTCTGCCGCCCTTCTCAGCCCCGCGAGGTGACATGGGGAGAGGCACGTTCGGTGGACAGAGCACTGGGTGTGGTGCCTGCTGGCCGCCCCCCAGGAACAGACACCCCCCCGGCTCTCACCCTGGACGCCCATGGGGCTTTGACCCCCTTGCTGACCTCACCCGCCTTCACAGTGCCAGAGGCCCTGCGCGAGCGAGCTGAGAGCACGTGGCCAGGGAGCCCGGGCCCTCTGCCCCTGCCCCTAGAGCACGTAGAAGCCCCCCCCGGGGGTGTGGCTGCGCCATCCAGGGGCCTCTGACCGTGAGCTGCTGCTTGTCACCCAGATGAGCTGGACAGACCTGCGGGCTGCGTTCCCCACCCTGAGCCCCGCACAGCTACGCCGGCTGCTGACGCAGTACCAGCTGGCCTCGGCCGTGGGCCCCATGAGTGCCTGGGAGCCAGGTGCCCAGGACAGCCCCGAGGCCTTCAGGTCAGGTGAGCCGCCTCCGGGGCAGGAGCCAGGGGCCCCGCGCGCCGTGTGGGGGCAGAGGGGAGCCTCCCTGGGTGACTTCCTGGAGGAGCCTGGGGAGCACCTAGGACCTCCCCCCGGGGCCACCTTCCTCTGGGAGCGCCCTGCCCCATCCCCCACCTGGGGACCCAGAGACCCCCACAGCGGGAGGTCAGAGTCCACGGTCCCCCTCCCCATCGAGGAGCCCGAGCGCTCGGGGCCCAGCCGACCAGGAGGAGGGCGGGGCCTGCACCCTGCGTGCGGAGCTGGGTGTGCTGGGCACCTGTGTGTACGCACACGGCCTGCGTCGGCCTCTCTGGGTCTTCTCTCTCTGTTGCGTGATGCACGTCATGACACAAAGAGAAGACACAGCTGGAAGTAGGGTCCCCACCCCTCAGCGCCTCGGCCTGGATGGAACAAGTGCTCTGAGCGGGACCCTGGGCTCCTCGCTCCTGAGGCCTGCCCCGTGGTGGGCGCTCCACTGGGGGCAGCCTGGCCTCGTCCTGGGCGGCCACCGGGTGCAGAAGGGCCGAGCGCTGGCTTGGGCAGTTCACTTCTGGCTGGATGCCGCATGGCGGTGTCCCCAGTCCCGCCGGGGTGGGGTGGGTGGCTGGCGTGCCTGGGGAGGGGCAGGAAGGCTACTCCTGGCCGGGTGGTCCCTTCATCCTCCCCCCCGCCCCAGAGGAGGTCCTGGAGTCGTACGAAAACCCCCCACCCATCGTGTTGCCGAGCGAGGGCTTCCAGGTGGACTTGGAGGCGGACTGCCTGGATGACAGCATCTACCAGCACCTTCTCTACGTCCGCCACTTCCTGTGGAGCCTGCGCAGCAAGCCCAGCCCCGTCGCTGCACCTTCCCAGCCGGAGTGCCTCGAGGTACCCGGGCCCGGCTGTCGGGGCACGGACCCTGGTGACGGGGCGGACGGGGGCAGCCAGCACAGGGCCTGGCTGCCGCCCCTGGGAGCTCCCGGGGCCCCTTCGGTTCTCCCACCACGCCGGGCGGCTGAGTACCTGAGCGCTTTCTCCACCCCCGCCCCCACCCCCACCCAGGGCCCGCACCACACCACCCCGGAGGGGCACCCCGAGGGCCAGAGCTGCCCGCTCGTTTCCAGGGGAGCCCATGAAGCCGGCCAGGTGCGCGCTCTGCCTTCTGCTGGCGCTCCCCGCGCACAGGGCCCTCCGGGAAGGCACAGCTGCGGGGGCCCCCAGGCTGGCCCCTCGCACGTAGACTCCTCGTGCCTGCTGACGCCTCCCAGCACCCCACTTGGCCTCGAGCCCGCCGTCCCGGACTGGCCCGAGCCTGGCGGCACCCGTGGGAAAGCGCTCCCGGAAGGGAGGAGGAGCGCAGCTCCAGAAGGTGAGCCGTGTCCCCGGGCTCACGCCTGCACCCAGCCCTGCTGCCACCTGGCAGAGCCGCTTGGGGTCATGCCGCCCACGAGATCCCAGTGGCATGTTTGGCCTGGGCTGGCGGTGCCCGCGCTCGATCGCCCACAGCCCGGGATGCTGGAGGGCAGCTGGGCCACACACAGCCATCTGTGGGACCAGGTGGCTCCGCCCAGGGCAGAGGAAGGATGGCTCAGGGGCGAGCACGGAGGAGTGAGGTGTGTGTGTGGGGGGGGCTCTGCCCCCACGTGGGCTGCACGGGCCGTGCGCCGGCAGACTTCGGAGCGTGTCCCGAGGGCGGGGGCCACGCAGGTAGAGCGGGGCCTGAGGTAGGACCCCTGCTTCGTGGTGCTGGTCTGCAGCCAACGGCTCTGACCTCCCGGGGAGAGAAGGTACAGGACCCTCAGGGGGGCCCCGGCTCAAGAAGGGGGCAGGCTCAGACACGGGGGGGCGGGGTGGACGGACACGGAGTCCCCCCTTAGAGGTGCGGAGGGAGGGGAAGGGTCCCAGGGGAGCTCTGTGCCGGGAGCCTGAGCAGAGCCCCTGCTCAGGCCCTGGCCCTGGCCGGACGGGACTCGTGTCCCAGGGCAGCCGTGGGGGCGCTGGAGGTGCCCCGCGCAGGCACACGTGGCCCCGAGGGGGTCTGCACCCCTCCCTGCGGGGCTCTGTGAGCCCGCTTCCAGGGGCGGGGCGTGCGGCGGCGGCGGCGTGCACAGGGGCCCCTTTCTTGCCCGCCCAGGAGACGGCGTGGGCCCCGAGGACGCGGCCCCGCCGGCCCCGTGCAGCCGCAGCTCCAGCTCGGATGACTTCTGCTACGTCTTCGTGGTGGAGCTGGAGCGGGGCCCCTCGGGGCTGGGGATGGGCCTGATCGACGGCATGGTGAGTGCACCGGAGGAAAGCTGGGGAGCAGGGGCTTGCGGGGGGCTGTCCAGTGCTGAGCCCCCGCCGACCCGCTGCTTCTCCCCCAGCACACGCCGCTGGGCGCGCCCGGGCTCTACATCCAGACCCTGCTCCCGGGCAGTCCCGCGGCGTCGGACGGCCGCCTGTCCCTGGGGGACCGCATCCTGGAGGTGGACGGCAGCAGCCTGAGGGGCGTCAGCTACCTGAGGTACCCCTGCCCTCGTGCCGCAGCGGCCTGCGAGCGGGTCCGGTCGTGACGGCCCCCGCCCCCGTTAGAGGCGAGGGAGCGGAGGCTCAGCCGGCTCCACCGACCTCGGCCGACACAGCAGCCCCAGCACGGGCCCCTCACGGAGGGGCTGGGCCCCCGTCCCAGGCACCCCCGGCACCCCCGCCTGCCTCGCCTGCCCTGAGGCTGGGCCTGAGGTGAATCCTGTCCGCCCCCCGCGTTTCAGAGCCGTGGACCTGATCCGACGCGGGGGAAAGAAGATGCGGTTTCTGGTTGCCAAGGCTGACGCGGAAACGGCCAAGAAGATCCGCTTCCGCTTCCGCACGCCGCCTCCCTAGGGGGCCGGCCCCGCGCTCCCCGCCCTGAGGCTCGGCCACCTGCCCCCAAGCCGCTCCGTGGTCCTCGCTGTGGACGATGTACATCTTAGTGTATATTTTATTTATACGACCGATAACACTAAGTTGTGATGTTTGTTACAGAGCTTTTATGTTTAAAGCTTTTAAGGAAACGTATAGATTCAATAAACTATCTTCCGTAATCTGACGAGGTGGCGGCGTGTGGCGCTGGAGTGGGCGCGGGGCTGGGCTCCCCGGGAGGACACAGGATCCTAGTGATGCCCGCTCTCTGCCCCCCCCCGCCCCGAAGCAGGGAGCTCCTGCTCCTCACAGGCTCGGCATCGTTCAGAGAAAGGTCTAGAACCCCCTGAGCCAGGCGGTGGCAGCGGGAGCCTTTACCCACTCGGGGCACTCGGGGCCTCCCCCCCCCCCGCCCCTCCGCTCACGGCAGCCGCGGCTTGGCCGGCGTCCCCCAGGTCACCGTCCCTTCACCCCGGCACGAGCCTCCCCTCCTCCTCCACCGGGCCGCTGGCCGTGCCGGGGGCCGCGGGGACGGCGGGGCTCGGGCGCCTGCGTGCCAGGTGTCGTCGGCAGGGGCCGCCTCCCGGCGCACGGAGCTCGGGGCCGGGCTCGGGGCCAGGGTCCTCCTCTCCGGCAGGAAGGGAGACGGGGGGAGGAGTGGGTCTCGGGGCGGGAGACACCCACCCCAGGGGTGTGCTCGGCCAGCCCGGGGCGCGGGGTCCGCGCAGCTCCACGCTGCCCCCGGTGGGCGCAGGAGGGGGGCGGCCTGCACCTGCTCCAGGCCCTCGGCGGCTCCACAGAGGCCCCACCTGCTACTGAGTGTCCAGAGAGCTGGATAACACGCAGTTTAAAAAACCCATTTTAAACACGATGACTGGACCCAAAAGGGAAGCGCTTCGAGCCCCGAACTGAAGCGGGGCGCAAGTTCAGGGAGGCCGAGAGCAGCCTGGTAAGGCCTGCCCGGCCACCGGTCTCCGCTGTTCGCCACTCGTGCCGCGAAGGAGGCAAGGCTGCGGCGCCGGGCGCGGGGCCCACGCACCCAAGTTCCCCAGGGGCTGGAGCCGCGGCAGAGGCGACGCGCGCGGGGCTCGCGGCAGGCTCGTCCCCTGCCCACAGCGCCCCCGCCGTTTTCCAGACGGGGAATCGCGTGCAGGGAGGCTGATCTTCTGCCCCGGCCCGTGCCCTACGCTCTGAAACACGCCCGCCCTCACCGCGCGCGGCTGGCAGGGGCTCCGGGCTCCCGGCGGGGTGATCCCTCGGCCACGGCCGAGCCCAGCGCCCCAGCACGTTTCTGGCGCCTTCCGCCCACAGCCCGGCGGCCCAGGCCCAGGCGACGGGAAGCCCCCGTCAGTGGGTGCTCAGCGCGCCGCCCCGCCCCCGCCCCGGCCCACCGCAAGGGTGTGCGCCGCGGGCCCGGGGGTGGAAACCCGAGCCCCAGAACTCGGTCTGCCCCGTGGCGGCCCCCAGGGCTTGAACTCGGGCGCTTTCCGCCTAGACCCGCAGGCACACGGCGGCTCGGCCTGCGAAGCGAGCGCGAGGGGACCGTCCCTGCAGCGGCCCTGGCTCCCGGGGAAGCGCGGGACACGCGCCTCCCCCAAGGCCGCGCTCACCGCCCGGCCCCTCCGCGGGCTGGGGGCCCAAAGCTTCGGGGCGGGGGGGCCCGAAAACACGCCCAGCCGAGCGCTCACCGGCAACAGGCCCCGCAGGCATCTTGCGGGGCCGAACCTGCTCTCTGCGTGAACGCGCACCGTCCACCCCGACCTCCCCGACCTCGGGCCCGGGGCCGCGCGGGTCAGCGCGGGGTGGGGTCCGCGGACCGGGCCGGGAGCCCCGGGGCCCCGGGGGGCGGGCGGGGTCGGCGAGCCGCGGGGCTGGGTCGGCCCCGGCCTGGGAGGACCAGGCTGGCCCGGGCGCGTCCCGCCCCGACGCCCACCGCTCCGCTCCACGGGCGCGTCACCTGTCGTCTCCCGGAAGTCCTCCTGGGGCCGGGGCGCCAGGCGGGGCGAGGCGAACACCCCCTGCGGGCCCACCCCCCCCACGTCCTCGGCGGCCGCAGCTGCTTCCGGCGTGCGAGCCGCCGGCGTCGCGGGCCCCGGGCCTGGGGGCGGGGCGAGGGGCGGGGCCGGGGCCGGGGCCGGCGGGCCGGGCAGAGGCTCGCGGAGCAGCAGCGCCACCCGGTGGCCGGACGCGTGTGCGCGCCCGGCGGAGCGGAGGGGAACCTTGGGAGCCGGCGTCCAAGGCGGGAGGGGAACAGGGGCCGGAGGCTTCTCGCGCCACCACACCCAGCGTGTCTCCCCCACTCGGCATGACGCCAGAGCGACCCGGACTTGCGCTGAGGCTCCGGCGGCAGGTGTCGGGGTCCCCGCCGGCTTGGCCCTGCCCCCTACCTCGGGCGGCGGGAGGCTGCAGGCCCGAAGAGCCCCAGCGGGCTCATTCAGCAGCATCAGAAGCCGGGCTAAGAGAGGACGCCGAGCAAAGGCCCTTCCCGGTGGCAGCCGCACCGGTGGGAGGGTCACGCGGCTCCCTTTCTGATCGCCCACATCCGTGCTGTTACTTCTGTAACATCGGGGACGCTGTGGGGACTCGGGGGGAAGAAACGGCCCCAGCCCAGCGGCGCTCCCCATACCCGGCCCTCTCCCCTGCCTCGTGCACACAGGGACTTTCTGAAAGAGGTTTATTGTTGCTGCACCTCTTCTTGCCCCCGAGCGAGGAGCAGCCAGAAACAGACCAAGCAGCCCCCATCCAGCCCCCGACAGCGTGAGAGCTCCGAATCCTGTTTCACCACACAGCTCAGCAGAGCAGAGAGACAAACACCCGGACACCCGAAGGCTGAGGACGGGACAGCCCTGACTTAGCACGGAGGGACCCAGACCCACCCAGGCCTCCTCCCCGGGCCTCACGCCCCTCCTGACTTGCCCTCTGGTCACGGCAGCTGCGGCTTGGCCCTAATACCAGGCTCTTAATCTGCGGCCGGCCGCCGTCCCCCCCGCCACCGTCCCTCATCCAGGCAGGAGGCCCGCCTCCTTCTCCACCAGGCGGCTGACCGTGCGCAGGGCCAGCGGCAGGGCTGTGTTGGCGTCCCGGTGATAGCGGGGCTCGGACACCTCTGCGCTGGGCGTGAGCACAAACTGGGCCACGCTGGGCATCTTGAGCAGGGTCAGCAGCTCGGTGGCCCGCGTGCAGATGGCTCCCGCGTCCTCCTCACCGTACACAGGGCTCAGCGCTGGGCTCTGCGCCAGGGTCCTCATCTTTGACAGGAACAGAGAGACCCTGAGGGTGAGCGGGTCCCAGTCAGTCAGCGGCAGATGCGCTCCTCACAGGAAACCCGAGGCCTTGTGGAGGGGCCCAGACCCCCGAGGCCTCCGGGTCGTGGGGCGTCAGCTGGGAGAGGTGAGGCCGCAGGGACGCCGCCCACGCCACCGGTGTCCGCCCGGAGCCCTCGTGCTGCGGGCCGCGTGCAGACCTCGGGCACCGGGAGGGCGCCGGAGCCAGCTCCCCTTCCCCTTCTGCCCCATCCTGTACCTGGGAATCAGGTCTTGGCTCCGGGAGGCCAGCTTGGTCAGCGTGGTCATGAGCACGGCGATGACCTGTGGGGGGCACTTGGGAAGGGCGGCAGACGGGCGGGACTGGGTGACCTCGAACAGCAGGGCCTCCAGGGCCTCGAAGAACCTGGTGATCTGCTCCACGGTGCACCGCCGGTCCCAGGACACGGACAGGTACTCGCCGACGGCCCAGGCCTGGGGGGGGGGGGGGGGGGACAGAGCCTCAGCCCCCTGCAGGCACCCCGGCGCGGGAGGGGGAGGGGGCGGTGGCGCGGTGGCCGGCCTTACCACGGCGGCGAGCATGGCCCCTCTGCTGTGGACGCTGCTCACGCTCCCCACAAACTCCAGCAGCTCTTTCGCCAGGTCGACCACCAGCGACGGGTGCAGCGCGCACAGGGCCAGGAGCTGTGAGCTCAGCACCCTGCCCGGGGAGGACGCTGCTGGGCCGCGGCCGTCCCCGGGCCCAGACCGCAGCCCCCATCCAGAACCAGAGCCGGGAGGAGGAGGGGAAAGCCTCTGAGCACCAGATTGAGGTGCAGATGGTTCCGGCCCCTAAAGGGCCCACTGTGGGGGAGGCTGGGGCTGGAGAGTGGCGTGGATGCAGGCCTGTGTGGACCAGGCCTTCGGAAAGGGGGACAGATGGTCTGGAAGCCTGCGTGGAGAGGGACTGGGCCAGCACCGGAGATTACAGACCTGGCGGAGGAGGAACCGGGGAGAGGAGTGCGTGCGGAAGCTGGGCCTGGGGTGATGCGGGGCGGCAGGATACGCACTGCAGAGGGCAGCTGAATGCGGGTGCAGCCTGGGGGGTGGGGACTCAGAGGCGGGGCAGGCTGGGGGGCCGGGGGAGAGGGCAGTGAAACCGGGCTAGGGCTGGGCGGCGGGAGGGCCCACCTGTGCACACGGGCCTCATACTGGGGCACCTGGTAAAGGGAGTCCCTTCTCTCCAGGAGCACCAGCACCAGCTGGTTGGTCAGGGCCCCGTCGGCAAACTGGGGGTCAGGAGGGAGACACAGACTCAGCCCTGACACCACCCTCCCCCACGCTCTGCTCTGACCCCGGCTGTGTCTGGCAGCCCGAGGCCGCTCTCGGGGAGGGACGGGCCGCGTGCCACCCCTCCTGGCGCCTCTCGCTGATCCACGGCAGGATCTGCGTTCAAGGACACCACTCTGCCAAGGCCCAGGGCCAGCGCGCCCGCGGGAATGGAGGAGTCTGGAAGCGGGCTCACCTGGGTCACCGCGGAGAAGAACGCCTGGAGCAGGGTGGGCACGGCCTCGGCGCACTGGACCACACGGGCGCAGCTGGTCATGGGCTGCAGCAGCTGGTGGAGTGGTGCCAACCTGGAGAACATGTCACACGTCCCCCCGAGTACCCGCCCTCCCGCTTCCCCGGGGCCCCTGGACATGGTCTCCACATGCCAATGGCTGGCCGGTGCCGGAGGAGAGAGGGAACGGGATCACCCGTGCCGTGGCCTGGACCAAGTTCTGAACCGACATGCGCTGCCCTCCCGGGAGGGGGCCACCCTGTCACCACGCATGCCGCCCCCTGCTGACAGCTTTGCTCCCGTTGTCGGCCGCCGGCCCCTCGGGCAGCACCGCTCTCACAGGCCGCAGGGAGCGCGCTCAGGATGCCTTGCTCCAGTCCTGGCCCTCCCCCTCTTGGGGAGCACTAGCCCTCGGCTTGTCCATCTGTACAACAGAGTCAGCACGCCTACCTCGCAGGCTCGTATGGCCCAAGTTGGGGCGCTGGTAAAGAGCTGAGCTCACGAGGCCCATGCCCCGCGAGCCCCCACGGCGTGGCTGGTGCCTGCCAAGGGCAGGGGGCGGGGGGCGACCACAGGGGTCTCTTCAGGTCAGAAGGCGCAAGGCCCAGAGGCAGACGTCCCTAGACACGTCCCACCCACCCCGGGGACAGGCTCTGACCACGCGTAGGTGTTCTCCTGTCCCGCCCAGGGCCGTGGGGCTGGGGACGCCCAGCAGCAGGCCTCACCCCAGGCGCTCCCCAGCCCGAGCGGCCCCTACCCCTGCACAGTTCCGCTGGCCTTAGCCCGCAACAGGTGCTGGAGAAGAGCCTGGAACTCTGGGTCTCGGGAGGCCTCCAGGCAGCTGGGGTTCCTGAGGGAGATGTCCCACAGTGGCCTCTCCGACGCAGCCGGTGACAGCCTGTGAGCAAGCAAATGCCCGAGGCCGGGCTCAGACACGGGCTCTGGGCACAGGCCGACTTTGCCCCAGCCCTCGTGGAGACACAGAGCAGGTGTCACCCTGTGCCATCGATGAGCCTCAGAGGGACCGGGAGGGGCCTGGGGCCCGGCACCCTGCACGGTGAGGCTCTCCCGCCAAGTGAGACAGGCCGGGGGCTCCAGGGCCCAGGGCTGGAGGGAGGTGCTCTCATCAGGGCAGCTCACGGAACAGCAGGGAACGGGGAGGGGACCCAGGGACAGGCGTCATCCCTTGGGCTCACCTGAGCTGCAGATCCAAGGCCGCAGTCAGACAGGGCAGGTCCAGCAGCGCGTGGAGCATCTCCACGGCTGTGCTGGCGTCCACCAGCCACGGGAGGAGCGCCACGAACTCCGAGGTGAGGGGCGGGCTGTTCCAGGCCAGGAGCTGCAGGGACAAGCGTGGCGGCTCGGTGGGAACCAGGAGGGCCCGTGTGGGGCGCGTGGCCCAGTGGCAGGGCCATCAGCTTGGAGCCCATGGGCTGCCGCAGGGAGAGCGCCTGGGTCCCGGATGGGCAGGGGTATCAGCAACCCCCCCCTCTCCCTGGGCCACTCGACCAGTTGTTGTTTTTTTTTTTAAGATTTTATTTATTTGAGAGAGAGAAAATGAGAGAGAGCACATGAGAGGGAGGAGGGTCAGAGGGAGAAGCAGACTCCCCGCCGAGCAGGGAGCCCGATGTGGGACTCGATCCCGGGACTCCAGGATCATGACCTGAGCCGAAGGCAGTCGCTCAACCAACTGAGCCACCCAGGCGCCCTCGACCGGTTTTTTGTCGCTACTCTGCTTCTGCGTTCACTTCTGTACCAACAAATAAAGCAACCCCTTTCTACTTGTCCTTGTTTTTCTAGCTGAATTTGCAAAGACCACGTGGTGACCACGCCAGTCACAAAAGACACGTCAAAAGCCAACACCACGGGCGCCTGGGTGGCTCAGTCGTTGGGCGTCTGCCTTCGGCTCCGGTCATGATCCCAAGGTCCTGGGATCGAGCCCCGCATTGGGCTCCCTGCTCCACGGGAAGCCTGCTTCTTCCTCTCCCACTTCCCCTGCTTGTGTTCCCTCTCTCGCTGTCTCTCTGTCAAATAAATAACATCTTAAAAGAAAAAAACCAACAGCACAAAGGGCCGAGCACAGCAAGCAAGACTCCCACGTGAGGAGCCTACTTGATGTGATAATTGGGACAAATTCTAGGATCAACCACAGTCCGCCCTAGCTGCTCCGACGGGGCTCAGCATGGGGCTCTCCCCGGCGGGGACGCTGTTCCTACATGACGCATGGACCCCCCCGGGCCGTCCCTGGCCCTCCACCGGCACCCTAGGCCGCCTCCGCGGAGGGAGGACGAGTGGGAGGCACTGCACCCCGCCCCCAACGCCGGCCCCCCTCTCTGGCCCGAGGACAACCAAGCGTGCCTTGAAGAGGTTGGGGAAGCTCCGCTTGAGAATGTCAAGGTTCCTGCCGAACAGGGGAAGGCTGTCCCCGCAGAAGCGGACGAACTCAAAGGCCAGCATGGGGCTGTGGAAGAGCTCGCAGGGGACCCTGGTGAACAGGTGCTGCAGGATGGCTTCCGAGTCCACGGCGGCCGCCTCCCCTGAAACACTGGCCTTGTCAGGGCCCAGGCCCCGGCACGGGGGTCCCCGGATCGTCACGAGGATGCCCCTGCTGAGTGGGGCCCTCAGAGTCCTAGACACCAGGGGCCCTGAGGTGTCCATGCTGCACGGGGAGCCCTGGCCGAGCTGCATCCAGCTCTCCCCAAGAGTCTCCTGCTACTGCCCAATCCCTCCAAGTCACATGATGTGGAACGTTCTTTGGAAAATGCTGGTTTCACGGCACCTCCCACGAAACTCCCGTGAACTCTCGTGGCAAAGAGAGATCTAAGATTGGTGTGAAACGTCGATCCGCTCCCTAAACCCATCTAAAAACTCTCCTATCAGGTGCTAACGGTCCCTCAAAGCAACCCGGGTCCACACAACCAAGGAAGCGGCGCCACAAACAGGAAAAGGGGCCGAGCTTCGGCACGAAGCAGAAGAGTCTCCCGGCGCCGCGAGGCTCACCGTGGCTCAGGAAGAACTGCGCGATGGGCAGGAGCGCCCGCGCCCGGGCCGGGTCCCCACACAGCCGCGCGTGCAGGGCCTTCAGGCAGGACAGCGTGCGGTACAGGAAGGACGGGTCCTGCCGGCAGAGTGTGTCCAGCACCAGCACGGCCTCCACCAGGCACTGCGGGGACGCGGAGGCCCAGCTCGCGGGGAGCCGCGCGGGAGGCCCGCCCGGCCCGCCCGGCCCACCCGGCACATACGGCTTTCTGCAGGTCCGCGTCCCCCTTTCTCAGGGCTCCTGGGGAAGGAAGAGAGGCAGCCACCTGGTCTCCGGTCAGCATCAAAACAGAGCGAGAGGCACCCTGTTCTGGAAGCTCGAGGAGGCGGCGGAGAGCAAACTGGGAGCGGAGGGACGGGCAGAGGGCCCCCCCCCCGCAAGGTGGACGGGAGGCTGGGACGGACGCCTGGCGGGCTGGGGGCGGGTTCTGCCCCCGCCCAGCTGCCCGGGGTTTATGCCAGGAACACAAAGCCCCTCCTCCCCCCGGCACAGAGGCTGTCCAGGCCCCAGCCCCCCACAAGCAGCCCGAGACGCCCCTGGGGGAGGAGGCGCGACAGCGGGACTCACGTCGCGTGCTCTGCTCCACGAGGCGCTGACAGTACTCGAAGGCCTTCTCCCTCAGCCGCTCCTGGGGGGGCAGCAGGTGGCTGGCGGTGGAGGTGGCCGATAGCACGGACAGGGTGGAGCCCTCCAGCTCCGACTTGTCGTCTGGAAGAGAGAACGAGGCGCTCGAGGGGCGCGGAGTCCCCGCGGCAGGCTACCTAGGCCTCGCCCGGCCGCGGCCGCCTCCACCCTCACCGGACGCCCCACGCAGTGGAGGCGTGTCCCCGCAAAGTCCAGCCTGTCTACACCGCCGGTTGGTCTGCGCTGGGGAAGGGGTTTGGTGAAGCTGTCTGAACACCCCTGCTGACGTCTGCCCTCAGCGGTCGCTCTGGCTTCTCCCGCACGATGGGGACGGGCCTCCCGGTGCCAGCGTCACCCGGGGCCACACCCGGTCCCGCCCACCTCCTGCCTGGAGACCCCCCGTGTCCCCCCCCACCCCGTGTCCCACCTGCGTCCGGGGTGCTGGGGCCCTGGGGGCCGCTGTGCACCAGCCATGCCCGCAGCATGGAGAAGGCCTGCACGTTCAGCCACTGGTCCTCCGTGAAGTGCTGGCCCGTGGACAGCACCGTGAAGAAATCTGTGGCCACCGCCCCATCCACCTCGGTGACCGGGCCCGGCTGCGGGAGGCAAGGAAGGACGGGCTGTGGGGACCCGGGCTGGGGGGGTGCGGGGGGCAATGGGCTCACGGCGGGGAGGGCAGGGGGGGCGCTGCGTGCGAGTGGTAGCCCCGCCCTCACGCTCTCGAGGACTGGGGCAGCCCCCGTGAGACGCGTAAACACTGGCACCTGAGTGGACGCCGTCCTCCGTCAGATAAGTGATCTCACCAGTGGGTTTGGCCCACAGCATCACGGGCTGGGGGGCTGTGACCCTGGTGACCCAAAGCCCCCCCACACCCGAGTGGAGACACAAAAGAGGGATCCTTCTGGAACCAGGGCAGGTGGAAGGACAGGAGGCGTTGGCGGGACCCTGGGGGCAAGACTGGCCAAGCTGGCACAGGGACGCCCAGGGACAGGGAGGTTCTGAGTCTCCAGGCTCACCTGCCGGGCTCTGGGTGTGGAGAAGAAGCCTCCGGAAGTGTGTGCGACCCCTTGCTGGACGCTCGCGTAGCGAAGCCACTCCACCAGCCTCTTGCTGAGCAGGTTGGTCTGGTCTGCGGGTGGGGGGTGGGCGGGGACAACATGCGGGAAATCGTCAATCCCACAGACTCAGGCTGCAGGGGCGCTGGCAGGGCTTTCTAGAAAACAAGCTCTGGACAGGGTGCTGGGCCCTCGGGCCTCCCCAGACTGCCCCTCCGCCATCCCTTCTGTGAGGGTGCTCCTCTCTCTCTGCGCCCGCACAGGCCTCTTGGGAAGGGTGACTACCTTCATGGAGGGTGTGCGGGGCCAGGTGCGTGACCTTGGACAAGACCGGGAGCAGGTGTCTCAGACTGGGCCCCTCGGGCTGCCGGCTCTCGAGGACTCTGAAGGCGTGCTGGCCCACGCTTCGGACCTCCTCCTTTTTGTCACCCTTCAAACAGAACACGGGGGGAGTGTGAAGCGATGACCTGCCTGAGTGTGTGGGCGACAAGTCATCCGGTCTGAAAACACCGGGGAAGGGGCTGCCGAGTCTGAAGGCCACCGCTCCGAGAGCATCTTCTTTTCCGAAACGCCCCTCTTACCGCGTCCAGGAGCGTCACCACCAGGGCAGCCGGAATTAGCCTGCCTGGAGCCCGGAGCCCAGAGCCCTGCCACTTCCCCGGGAGCAAGGGGGGACAGAGCAGGAGGGCACGGGGGAGGCTGGTGGACACCCCAGGGCCACCAAGGGCAGGACGGGCATGTCACCTGGGCCAAGAGCACAGAGGCCACCAGGCTCAGCTGCTGGCTGCTCTGGACGTGGTCCCAGGACAGGCTCAGGCTATCAGCAGGCGACCTCTCTCTCAGGATGGCGGCACAAAGGAACTGGAGCTGCTCGGGACACTTGGGCGAGCAGAGGGTGGTCTGCAGCAGGTCCACGCACGTCTTCTCCAGCCTGCGGGGGCGGGGGGGGGGCAAGGCCACGTGGTGGATGGCACGTCACCACGGGAGCGCTGGCCCCCCCAGAGAAGACCCGGGGCCCCCTGGCCGGCAGAGAGAGCTCTCCATACGTGAGCGCTGTGAGCATCGCTTCCAGCGGGTGTAAGATGCCGAGGCCCAACGCGCCACGAGTGGACAGGTACCCCCCACCAAGCTGGCCTCACGTGCTGGGAGCCTGCATCCTCCCGAAGATCATCACACTCACTTCCTCTTGTATTTCGTGGCTGAGACGATGAGGAAGAGCCTCTGCAGGGCGTCCACCGCATCGGGCCCCGGCTCGTCCTTCTGCAGCAGCTTAACAACCCGGGAACAAAACTTCTGCAGCTCCTCATCCTGGATCTCCCTAAATGAAGAGCAGGGCATCAGCAACCTGGTGTCAGGGGACCCGGCCACAGGAGCCGGAAATGCTGCCCTGAGCCGTGACAGACGGCCCTGGGGCTGGAGGAACATCCCCACGGAGCAGAGAAGCCCGGGTGTCCCGTGGGAGAGCGAGGCCACCACACGCGTATCCTCCCTCCCTGGGATGCGGCCGTCGTCGGGTCACTCCCCTCCCCTGCGGGCAGGGCTGTCGGGAGACCACCACGCCAGCGGCTACAGCAGACCCCGTCACGGCGACACCACCCCTCCGGATTTTTTGTTGTCCCAAAAGCAGAAGAACTAAAACCGATTGATGTTAGGAGTCAAAATGAAGAGTAGCCTGAAATAAGTTGCTTTTCAAAAAGATTCCTTCTATGAGCCTTCCAGTCCTGGAGCAAGAGTGGAATCTGCTATGTCAGAGGACAAACACTGTGACCTGTTCTCAGGTACGCCTACTACAGTTCCTGGTATTCACTCTGCTTCATTAAAAAACGTGCCTACTGAGCATCAACAAGAAGTAAGATACTGAACAAAATCTCAAAACAGAAAGCTGGTTTTTGGGTTTCTGTTCCAGTCCAAAAGGAAAGACAAACCCAGGAAACACGGTACTAGGGACCTCTGGAGGGGGGGTGCTCTCAGAGGAGGGCCCCCTCCAGCCCCCTAGCCACGGCTGAAGTCCACCGAATCCAGGCTGGACCAGTCAGATGCTCGAGCTCAGGAACCCGGAATTTTGAACCGAGAGAGACGGGGCCGCTCCAGCCTTGGGCTTCCGAGGAGGCTGGCCGAGCATCTGCGGCTAGGTGCCTGGGGCAGCTTCTTGTGTTTCTTGTTCTCACTTGAAGGCTGGGAGATGAACCTCAATGAACTCCCCACCACTTTCGGTCTCCCTCCCACCTCCTAACACATTTTCATTTCTTACAAACACAACAGTCACACATGGGATGAGGACACAGAAAGACAAGAGGCCTGGTCAGGTCTGTTTCTCACCGGGCTAACGAGACTGAGCGAGAAGCCACCAGGATGCCTCAAAATAACACGGGACTCTTTCCTAGAATGGTGGTACCCCTCATCCCAATGAATTCCTTCC
This sequence comes from Mirounga angustirostris, assembly GCF_029215605.1. Classification (NCBI taxonomy): domain Eukaryota; kingdom Metazoa; phylum Chordata; class Mammalia; order Carnivora; family Phocidae; genus Mirounga; species Mirounga angustirostris. Next base: position 176,706,861 of record NW_026991713.1, read on the forward strand.
AGTATATTCTCTAGGTTGTGAGATTCTAAAAGTCCAATCTGCTCAAACCCTTCAATAGCTCCCCAGTGCTTTCAAACCCAAGCTCCTACCGACACTAACAAGGCTTACAGGGTCCTGGGCCTGCCTTACTTCTCTAAGAACCACAAGTCCTGTTTCTCTTGCTCTTGATCCTCCCCACAGACCCTCTGCCTGAAATATCCCTCGCTGGTTATGTCCTCACGCAGAGCCTCTGATTAGTTGTCTCGGGCTTCTGGAAACTTCCCCTGACCTGCCGCACACCCCCGTCCACCCCTTCTCCGAGTCCCACTTCCTTCACTTGTCTTCAGCTTACGAGAGATGCTTCTGGTGACTTTTTCCACCCTTGCTTTCCATCGCCAAAAAGTTCAGACACTAAAATTCACTACAAATCCTAACTCCTGAACGTTAGCAATTTATTTTAAAGTGCCACCCCAAATCACAGGCTTAATTAGAGTGGAATACAGTGAAAACCAGTAAGACCTAACTGATAATGACTAGCTTTTCTCAAACCCTAGTGGAGACAAATTGCGTAAGTCATGCATCTTACTTATGGATATTGAACCACACGCTACCCTCAACTCCCTCACTCCCCCACCCGAGACAGAGAGAGGATTAAGAATTTAGATAGTGAGTGTTATTCATTCTGCCTTTCATTCTGCATATTTATGACCTGGAGGAGAAGGTGAGCTGGGGAGGGGGAAGACGGGTGAAGTTCTGGGCGGGTCTCAGTTCTTACGTGTCTCTTGGCAAGAACGCTGGGGTGTGTCACACGTTGAGTGAGATGCCATTTTCACGTAATACAGCCCCTAAATTCAAGTGAGCTCGAGTTGTAAGAGTTTGAATGTTGGATGTCCAACAAGGAAGGAGACACAGATGGTGCCACGAATCCACAAGGCACTTTCTGAGCAGATTTTCAAGGGTTATTTTGACCACAGATTTTTGCCCTCTTCCCAGCCTTCAGAACCTAATCTGCATTCAAGATCTTGTCTCCTTAAATTACAGCAGCCTCAGCTATCCTGTCTTTCCCACCAGGTGGTCCAGCTCCAGATCCAACTTTAGGGTTTTTTATGAGCACCACGCTCTAACCAACTGAGCTAACCGGCCAGCTACTAATTTTAGGGTTTTTGAGAAAAGTCTGCCACCGGCTTGTGGTTCTGACTGCGTTTTCTTCTAAACAAGGGACGTCAAGTCTCACGCTGTCAGATGGACGGCGGGGCTTGGTCCGAGCCTGATCCTTTCTCCCGTGGCTGGTTAGGCGCCGAGGAAGGGGCTTACTGACTGGTCAGCAGGAGTCCGGGGCCAGCCTGGGGCCAGGAGTCGGTGGGTAACTTCGCGACCCTTTCTAACGCACCTGCAGCAGAGCGATTCTGTAAATCGCAGATCCCGCCCTTGGCTCCGCAAAGCCCTCGGAGGGAATCAGATTCCCGCGCCTGGCGCGCCGGACTCGCGGGCCTCAGCGCCAGCAGGCTCTCCAGCCTCTTGGCGGCTCCATGCCCTCGCCCCCGAGGCATCCCACAGCCTCCGGCTCCCCTCCCCTGCTGGGGACGGCGGGGGGCCCCGCCCCGCTTCCCTGGCACGCACCCTTCGCGACGCTGCTCAGGCGCCGCCGCCGCCGCCGGGGCCCCGCGGGCCCCTCCCCGCCCCTCCCCCCGGGCCCCTCCCCGCCCCTCCCCCCGGGCCCGGCCGGCGTGGCCTCCCCGGCCCGCGGGTCTCTAGGGCGGGTCTGGGTGGGCTGCTCCGGGTCTCCGCGCGCGGGCGCAGCTCTGTGAGACGCCCCCCCGCCAGGAGCCCCAAGGGAAACGCCGGGGCACCTGGCCTGGTGGAGCAGACTCTCCGCCCCCGCCGCGAACATGCCGCCGCCGCCGCCGCCGCCGCGCTGCTTCCGGGTCGCGTCACGTGCCGCGTCACGTGGGCGGCGCGGGCAGGCCGCCGACCAATGGGCTTCGGTGGAGCCCGTCCCACGGGGGGGGGCCGTCAGCGAGCGGGCCGCCCGTTCGGGGGGCGCCTGGTTTCCGTGGTGGGCTGCGGACCCCGGAGCTTTGGGATCTGGAGCCCTGAGCCCTCGGAACCTCCGCACGCCGGACCCCAAGACCCTAAGATCTCGGCACCCGCGACCCCGAGCTCCCAGGACCCCAGGACCCGGGAACCTAGGCACTCTGGGGCCGTGGGACCCTAGGGCCCCGTGACCCCAGGCCCCAGCTCCCCCTCCGCCGTGGACTCTGGGCACCGGGTGCCGGTAGGAGACGGCCTGGCGCCAGCCCCAGCACCGTTGCCCCACTTCTGGGTTGCCTCCTGACCACAGGCGGCACTGTCAGTGTGGGGGTCCTTTGCTCAGTACGACCTGAAAGCATGACACACGCTCTGGTGTGGGCTGCATCCGTGTGCAGCAGTTTGCAAGAACAGCCGAGCCTCTCTCCTGGGATCGAGCCCCGCATCGGGCTGCTTCTCCCTCTCCCACTCCCCCTGCTGTGTTCCCTCTCTCGCTGTGTCTCTCTCTGTCAAATAAATAAGTAAAATCTTTAAAAAAAAAAAAAAAAAAAAGAACAGCCCCGAGCCTCTCAGCCCTGCGGCTTTGCTGTTTTGAGGCTCCATGTATTTAGGGCCTATCATAGGCTCGTAGTGCTGCTTTAAAGTCTTACTCCCTGTCCCCCATAACCACAGACTGTGAGGCAACAGGCTTAGAGAGGGAAAACCAATTTCTAGTCCTTCTGAAAGATGTGTTGGCCTCAGTATTCCGGCCTGCAGACTGTGTGGTAAATGTGGTTCCAGCCCGAACTGGGCAGGCAGGGTGCACGGGAGGAAGATTTCCAGAGGGACAGGAGCCTAAGAGGAGCCCAGAGGGTGTCAGAGGTGGGAAGGGGCAGGCAGGGGCGAAAGTCCTGAAGGCAGCAGTGCAGGCCTGCTTCCTGGGGCGCACATGCACCTGAGGGGGGACCTGATGTCTGGCAGCGGGATAAAGAGTGCATGGGGTGGCCTTGGGGGAGAGAGGGAGGTCCCCCAAGCCAGGTAAAGGCCATGAGGACAGGAAGTAGGAAGATTCAGTAACCATTCAGGGCTAGGATTTGTAGGACCCAGAGATGGATTTGGGGACAGGAGAAGGGACAGGGCAACAGCAGGTTTCTGGCTTTCCGCGTGGTACCATTCCCTTGGCACTGGGGCAGGAGGAGTCCCTTTGCTGTGCTAGGGAGTATCTCAGGTTCTGGGGAACAGTGAACAGGGGAGGCCAGGCCCCTGCCCTTGGGAAATTTACAGTCAACAGGTGGACAGTGATCAGATACGCAAACACACACCGCAGCCTAGTAGTGGGAAATGCCATGAAGGGGGGATGAAGAGCAGGTACTGCAGGCAGTCGGGCAGGGTGGTGGGTCAGGGGGGCCTCAGAGGGATAAGCAGTGAGGGAACGCCTGATGCAGGAGAGGGGCGGAAACAGGACGGGCCAACTACTCACCTGCCAGAAACCCAGACTTGGCGGTTTGAGATGCCCTGATGGTACCCAGGAGGCATGGAGGGTGACGGGTGCCGAGGAGTTAAGAGACGGGAGCTGCAGAGTGACGAGGAGGGGAGCTGGGTCGGGAAGTCTGTTACAGGGGGTCCTTGGGGAAGGCCAAGCACTGCGCATTGGTGATCTCATCGAACCTGTCGGACAACTCCGAGCCGGAGTTTTATTATCACCATTTGAAGGACGATCGGGTAAGGTGCCCGAGGTCCACACCTGTCAGGGGAGAAGCACGCTGAGCCAGCAGCCACGCTGTCCCCTGCCTGCCGCCCCCTGAGGAATGGCCAGAGCAGTGGGAAGACATCCAGGAGAATGCCGGGTCGCAGAGGTCAAGTCCCGAGAGCCGCTGGGGCTGCCCTGCTAGGGCTGCAGACCTGAAAGGGAGCGGGGAGTCGCAGCTGCTGCTAGGAGGCTGGGGCGGGGGGTAGTGGGGAGGTTGGGGAGGGTCCCAGGGCTAGGAGGGGAGGCACCTGGGGGTGGCCCAAGGCGGCCGGCCCCGGCTGGGCTGCGGAAACTAACTGCAGTCGCCTACTGTTGTCACATCGTTAGATGAAGGATGCTGTCGGACAGGACGCACTCTTCCCTGATACTGAAGGGCGAGGCTGACGAGCAGAGGCGGGGCCCCACCCCCACCCCCACCCCGGAATCGCAAGCGCACAGGAGGTTGAGAGTGAGGCTGCCGGTAGCTCGATCACGACCCACGGCTGTGGAGGGAGTTCGCTGGCTCACCTGGGCCGAGGTGCGCACAGCAAATCCACGGCACCTGTGTTGAGACCTATGCCATCTGAGACCTGGGAAGGAGTTCCAACACTAGTTTCGTGGCTTAAAAGGATGTTTATTAAGGTAAGATACATACGAAGTACATAGATTTTGAGTGAACTCCGTGATCCTTCCCACTAATCCGTGGTATGCTGGTAAATGTTTACCTGGCTCACCGGGACGGGGGGCTTGGGGGGGGCGAGGGGCTGACCTGTAGCGTTTGATGATTTCCGTGTACAAATACCCCCCAAACGGCAGATTTCGGGCTGCCAACGTGACGTCACTGCACCGCTGGGAGAGCCGCAGAAACCGAACGGACACGAGGGAGGGCAATGACCCGGAGAGCAGAGATAGAGTCAAACGATAGTAAGAGAGGAACCGCGTACTTACCACCTTCGTTTTTAATGTAATGTATTTAATTGTAAGTTTGTATCATTAAAATTTGAAGAATGGCTGTAGCAGCTGGCTGCCCAAATTCCTGAAGATGTAGCGAGCCGCTGTGGCAAGCTGACCCCGGCCCAGCCCTCCCTGCTGCTCCCCGGCGCCTCCTCTTATCACCGTGGGTCGGTTCTGCCTGTTAGCGCTTCACACAAATGGGGCCCTGCGGCGTGGAGCCTTCTCTGTGGCTCCTTCCCCGGACACCTGAGAGGACCACAGGGACTTACCAGCGCTCGGCCGTCCCGCTGTCGGTGAACCCTCGGTGTGTGTCCAGCTTCGGCAACCATGGACGTGGCTGGATGTGCAGTCGCTCTGTGGTGCCTCGCTTCGGTCCTAGCCCGGCTTCGCTTCTGAGAACACACTGCGCCAGGACCGTTCTCTCTCCGGACGCACGCACGCCCCAAGCCTCTTCCCAACGGTAACGATACACGACGGTTTCTCACAAAGTTCTCATTTGTGTAAGATGTTATCTTGGGGTCTGATTTTTACTATCTTTCTGTTTATATTTTAAGTGGGCTCCATGACCAGCGTGGAGCCCATCGTGGGGCTCGAACTCAAGACCCTGAAATCACGACCTGCGCCGAAATCAAAAGAGTCGGATGCTTAACCGACCGAGCCACCCAGGCGCCCCAATCTTAAGGTCTTACTAGTGAGAAATGGTTGTCTCAGTCAAAACCAAAACTGAAAAAACTGCGCATTTCAGGAAGATGCTCACTGGCCAGCATAGCTCTCGAGACTTACCATCCTCATTCTTGCTTGTTATTTGGCCAAAATCCTCAGACGTCCTGTTACCGGTGCGGGAAGGCTTACCACTAGACTCGTACGGTGTCCGCGGGGTAACGTGAAGGACAGCCGTGTTCATGCGTCTGCTACAGCCGTGGGCTCCTGCAGACCTGGGAAAGGCCAGTGACTGACACTCCAAGAGGTGACAAGCAACAGGCGCGTGGACTAGAGAACCTTGACCAAAGGTGCGTTGTGTGACAAGCACACATTTCTCTGAGAGCCAAGTCCAGCAGAGGCACGCTTCTTCGTGCGAGGACTTAATCATTAAGCCGGCGGGCGCCACAGAGGGGGTTTCACCACGGCCGATGTGCCCTGGGCCACGTGATGCACGGAACACTGCGAGACGGGGCGCCCGTTCTGTGGATGAAGACATGGAGCTTCTTGCAGCCTAAAGCCCCCCCCACCCCCGCCGGACTTTGAATCAAGTCTGACTCCGGCGTCCGGACAGACCACCTCTGCCTCGCGGCCCTCCGCTTTGCCCTCAGTACCCAGAACAAGCAAGACCTAAGAGACGACATGCACACAGGGGCAGAAAGTCTCATGTGGCCGAGTGCCGGCAGGAGGGACCCCAGCTGTCCAGGGTCTGCTTCGGGGGGTGCACGGGCGCAGCCACCCGGGGCATCCCCCAGCTGAGCTGTTGGTGCCCAGGAGCGGGGCGAGGCTCCACGGGCCAGGGGCAGAGGGGAGTGGTCTTCCCGTCCCTGGGGCTGCAAACACTCGGATGCAGGGAACTCGCTGAGGCTCGGTGAGGCCAGGAAGTCACGGGCAGCTCCCGTCAATTCGCGCCTTCCCAGGAGTGGGCTACTGAGCACAACAGGAAAACGCGCACCTTCCCCAGCAGCGGCCCCTCAGGTCAGGCGCCCCCTGTCCAGGGAGCGCACGGGGGCTGCGTGTCCGGGCCATCTGCCCATCCACCCGTCTGTCCCCCAGGAGCCACTCCCAAGGACCACACGGAGCCCCGGGCTCATTTCTGTAATATATAATTTTATTTCTGGTTATAGAAACAAATGCTAAGAGGAGAAACCGAACTTCCCCATCCACATACAACAATTTAATAAAAGGACAGTTAAATGAAAAACAAAAAGTAGAAATTTTTAAACTTTGTTATAGCTTTAAAACATTAATGTCTGATACAATTAGAAATCACATTCAGATCTCAAACTTTTAAAAAAAAGTATGGCTCCTTATTAAAAAAATACTGTATCCCATTTGAAATGAAAACGCAGGCGGGCCCAGCTGCTGTGGGCCTCTCGTCTTTCTGAGGACGGGACTGCTGGCTCCCTGCCACCTGTGGGGCGTCTGGGCCCCCCTGGGCTTCCCGCGGACTGACGTGCACACAGGTGGTGGAAACTGGCAGCACGGCGGGGCCTCCGATCCCATGAGCTAGTTTCCACTGTCTGGGGTACCACTGCTTTTAAAGCACTGATTATCACGTGTACTGCAGAAAATACTTTAGACAGCTGCTGTAAGAAAACACTCTCTCACACGTGCGCACACACACACCCCTAACACCCGCCCCCCAAATTATCTTTACAGGAAAACTGCCAGCAGGTAAGGAAAAAAAAAAATCTCAGCTCGCGTGGGCCGAGCTGCAGGGCATGGGCTGAACTCGGCGGATCGAGGCGAGAGTCGGGGTCACACTTTTGTCTCTTTCCTCCCCGACCCCCATCCTGAAATACAAACCGAGCCCTGTAAATAAGAATACAGGGTATCCAGAAAGCCTTCCGGAAAGGAAGCTGGGAGGGAAGCAGGGAAGGGCCAAACTTTAAATGTTTGATTTTAAATCCCATTTCTTATGGATTAAAAAAAAAAAAAGAAAAGATGGGGGTCAGTTAACACAGAAACTTAGAGGCTAAGAGCTTAAGAGACCACAGGCCAGGTGAACATCCTTCACACCCATTGACTTCGTGTGGGAAAACCCACCTCGGAGGCGCAGACCTCGTTCCAGCCCAGCCCCCTCGCTCGGCATTGAGGGGCCAGGTCACCACACACCTCGTGACTCTGGGAGACAGCTCAGAAGGGCAAGCCCCCTTACTGCGGCTAGGAACCTCCCTCCCGGGCACTTTTACTGTTTCTGACATGGAGTAAACCATCGATAAATAGTGGGATGAATCAAAAGAACAAGATTCCCGAATGCAGGAGGAGCCAGGATTCTTCCAATTGTATTTGACTCTTAAAATAACAGGGTTGGAGCAAAGAAGAGAGAGCCCCCCGGAGACTCTCTGGCCGGCCTGGGACGCCAGTGGGAAACTAGAACCCGCAGGAAGTAGGCTGCGGACACGGCTCTTACACAGCAGGCTCCGTGCAGCAGGCCCGCGGCTGCCCCCCACCCCCGCCTGGATCCCTGCTTCTCCCAAGTGCACCCCAATGACAAGCAGGTGCCAGGACTGGACGAAGTGCTTTGTGGGGTTTCTCCCTAGAGACAGATGCTCCGCTCACTCTTGGCTGAAACGGTGAGGGCCAAAACCAGCAGTTAGGATAACGGAGACACAAGATCCCCAAGTCTCACTAATTCCAAGAAGATTTTCACTTTAGTCCCGTGTAAAAATGCAGGGCAAACGGCAGCGCCTGGTGGTGGGCGGAGCTTCCGTGGAACTTCTGGGTCCTGGGTGACATGCAGGAGGGCCCCCTGTCACTAACGGCGGGGCTCTGGCGTCCCAGGGACAAGGCTGTGTCTCAGGGCAGAAGCAGGTGGTCCAGATGGGTCAAACCCATCACTCTGGGTCTCCACGGAGACCCGTTCTCAGGGAAGCGAGAGCCCGGACCCAGTGATACGCGAGGCCTTGAGCCAGTCCTCTGCCAGTCCCAGCGAGGAGCAGAAGAGGGACCAGGGGGTCCCCACTGAACCCTTTGGGGTCAGGCTGCCTGAGGCAAAGTGGGGATCCCCGCCCTCCAGCCGTGGCAACACCCCCACCCTGAACTCGTTCCCTCCCAGCTCGAGAATCACGGAATACTCATGTTATCAACCCAGAAAACCCTCCTCATCTTCTCTACTTGGCTTGGTTCTTAAACAAAGAAAAAAAAAACAGCAACCCTCAAACACGAGCCTGCGGGAGAGTGAAGCTGACAGGCATGGCCAGGGGCACACAGACCCCATAACCCCAGGGCTGGCCTCGTGCCACTCTGCACGGTGGACCCAGCAATGGGTCCTGCCGTCCCCGGAGCGTGGGGCAGGACTAGGGGCTGTTCCGGCGCCTGCTGAACCTCACTGAGGGATGCAGGCCACGTAACCTTTAAGAATTTACAGAGGAGATGGAAAGGGGACGGTCTGTCTGATTCCCCACGGCACTGCACTGGCCCGTCTGAGGCCAGCACGCGGTACTTGGGAGGGCCTCAGCATGGAAGAAGGATGCAGACAGCTCAGGAGGTCCACCCTAGGGCGCCAGGAGCCATGCCTCCGTGGCTTTGTGTGTCCCACACCGCTCCATGCACTGGGCCCTGTGCCACCACCGTGACCTCTGGGTACAACCCTCCTCCTTCCAACACGATACCAGACTATACCTGGTGCGAAACGCACACTACTGAAAAGTAGTTACTTGTGTGACTTCCTTCCTGTGCGGAGAGGGTGTTTTCCTGTCTCTGGTGCTGGTGAACGTGGCGACTGGTCAAGCAGGACACTGAGAAGAGGAACCTGGTACCACCGGGTGCAGAGGGCCTGCGTGCCCTGGGTCACGGCGCAGGAGGAGGTGGGCCCGTCCCAAAGCCGCACACCTTTGGCCTGGCTGCCCTCTCCACACACACTCGAGCCCCTGGGAGATCAAAGAGAAGGTCCTCGGACCCCTGAGGCCTTGGTGACCCCAGCACACCATGCCAGAATTGACCTAGTTCCACTTCTGCCGATCTTGGCTGGGGTCGGCCCGCCCTCTACAACCCACGCTTGCGGTGGGTCAAGGCAGGCCAGATTCAGAGGGCCGCAGTCCTCGGGTCACGTCTGGCCTGGTGCCCTTGCTTCCCAGCTGGTGGAGACCATCCCTTGGTCGGCTCTGAGAGCACAGACCGCTGTGCTGTAAGGTGCGTCTCCTTGAGGTGCGGGCTGCCCTGGGCCTTCGGCTACCGTCCCAGGACGTGTGCCGGCAGGGGCCAGGCCTGCTGTCTGGTCAGATGACCAGAAACCCATCCAGAAGCTCACTGTCTGTGAACCCCGAGGGGCCATTCCCCCAAGGCCCAGCCTGAGCTGACCCCACAGGGTCTCCTCGGTCCCAGCAGGAGCGGAAAAGGCGCGAGCTCTCCACGTGGCAGAATACCACCACCGACGTTCTGACCCCTCTGCGCTTCCTCCTCATGGAACCACTGCCTGAATAGAGTGCGATCATCACCAAAAAGGAGCACAAACCAAAACGTCTCAAAAGCTGGGAGAGCAAAGGGTCAGGCCAGACTGACCCGATGAGGCAAAGGCTTGACGCGTGTCCGTGGGCGACCGTCCCGTGTTCTCTGTAGATGGTGCCAGCAAACCTGGGCAACCCCCCTCACAAGGACCCTGTGAACGATGACCACGGTGGGGGAGAAGCAGTAGGTGAGCCGGAGGCAGGCCCTGGGGTCAGACCCTCAAAGGTGAGGCCCGCGGCAAGGAGGCGAACTGCCCATGTGTGTCGTGCCACGGCCTCCGCCTGACCCGCGTGCCCTCTCACGCACACCAGACTCTGCAAAAGACAAAGTTTATAAAGCAACAGAAAATGTCGATGCGAAACAGAGCGCGACTTCTCATCACCGAGGACGGCACACCCGGCCAATTCCATCCCGACGGCACTGAAGGCAACAGGTGTGGATTTCACAAAAGAGCTTTTTTCCCACTTAAAGGTTGGTGCCATAGAAAACGACTGGTTCGGGGCTTGAGGGACGCCAGGACAGGCGTCACCCTGGGCCAGGCAGGAGGATGCTCTGCACGTGGCCCCGGCAACGGGCAAATGTGGCAGCGAGACAGCTCGTCACACCCACCCTGGCCACCGACGAGCCCTGCCGTCGGGCACGGCACGCTCGGCACACAAGCCAATCTCGCCCGAACGGCCTCGAGATTGTGTTCCCCGGTTTCCCTCTCGTTCTGAGCCAGTACCTGACGTGGCCCGCGAGGCCTCCTTCTCTCGGCGGCTTTCCAGGGGCCGCACGCTCTCTCGGGGCGGGAGGGGCAGGCAGCTTTGCTGAGGGGAGACTAATGCCGAGGACAGGCTACTTCCAGGAAGAAAAACTGTCCCCGCTGGGCTTCTGTGCGGGGCCAGGGGCTGCTGTGCCGGGTGGGGTCCAGTGCCGAGGCGGCCAGCCCAGTTTAAAGTCACTTTTCACAGACGCGCTTAACATTTCCTGAGAACGTTCTCCACGGGGAGCTGGAGAACTATAATCTGGATCCCGAACTGGGCTATAAATGTGGCAGCGCGGGCTCACCTCCTGTCCGGTGACAGCTCCAGGCAGCAGGGGCGTGTCTGCAAGGGCAGGGGTTCCTCCCAGGGGAGCTGGTGCCACTCGTCGGCTCGAGGGCAAGACCGACGGAGTCCGCAAGAGCCGGGCGCAGGGGCGGTGCGGCCACCGCTCGTGGCCCCAGAGCGGCAGACGCAGGAGACGGCGGGACGCACAGCAGGAGGTACGTGTCGGCGGGAAAGCGAGTGTGACTCGGTGACAGTGGTGGTGGGAGAGGCCCATGCCAGCGCTGTGCGTCCCACGGCGTCCAGGCGCTGGGGCCTCAGGCCCACAGAGGACGCAGGGCTCACGGATTCCTGGCTTCGGAGCCTCTGGACGAGGGCCGCCGGCTCCTCACCCAGACAACTCTCTGCCCCCAAAGCCAATCCAGGCGCCGTCGATCTTTCTTGAAGTTAGCAGACAGAGCGGCAGCGGCGACTCCTCACGGGATTAATGCCTGTCCGCAGCCCGGACCCACAGCCACCGTCCACAGATGCGGACCTCACAAACACAAGCTTCCTTCTGCGTTTACCTCAGATTTAAGATTAAGCCTCAATGCGTTTCAACAAGACAGGAAGTATTTGGGGTCCAAAGCCAAACCAGATCCCCCTCTCCCCGATTAATGCCAAGACTTTCTAGGTCACTATTTTAGGGCGAAAAGCCCACAACAGTCTGAGCTTTGACAGGTCCTGCCTCTCTCCGGCCTCCTCCCACTCGGCCGACGGGCCTTATGCCCGCCGGCCCCTCCCGTGCAGGCCTCTGTCCGTCCTCGGGGCCGAAGGCTGCTCTGGAAGCCTCGCCTCTGCACGTGGCCGGGTCGGCCCGTGATCCAGCCCTCGACCACAGGCCTGGGAGAGAAGACGGTGTGAGGGAGAAGGAAAATAAAAACAAGCATTCCCGAATCGTACAATCAGCTGTCTGAACTTGTTTATGTGTTTTGTTTTAAACCACAGCAGGGGCAGGAGACAGAACAAGGAGGACGAGCGTGTCCGGGTGCAGGCGGGTGGAGGCCGCCCTGTCCGCTCGGCACGTGCGCAGGTCAGCGTGGAGCCTCCACGTCACGGTCCACAGGCGGCAGGAGGCCGGCGGTCAGGGCCCGGCTCCAGAATCCCTTCTGGCGAGCATCCCACTCAGCCGACACGCAGGTGACTTCACTCCCCGGTTCCGGGTCCCTGCGGGCCGGCGGCCGCAATCACGCCGGCCTGCGCCGTCACAGTCCCACTGGGCTCCTCCACGCGTGACCTTTTGACCTCGGGCTCCCCGGTGGAAGAGGCAGAGGTGGCAGCGGTGGCCGGGGTCGCTGGGGTGGCGGCCGCTGCCGCCGGCTCCTCGGGCCCCACCTCGCACACCCGTGTGACCACCACCGGCGTGGACGAACTAGCCTGGGCCGCCAGGAGCTGCAGGGGGCTCGTGAGGGCTAGGAGTGGAGAAAAGAGAGATCTGCGTTGGGATCGGGTGAGGACCAGCGCGGACGAGCTCTGAGCACGCGCACTCACTGCGCGAGGCCAGGTGGGCCACAGTGGACCCTGGCTCCCAGCATGCCCGGCCCCTGGGTGCCCGCCCCCCGTGTACCGGGACCTCCTCTGCTGCAGCCGTTCACACCCCTGCAGACAGCCAGGGCTCCTGCCCTCACCTCTAGCAGGTGCTTAACACGGGCCGCCTGCCCTGAACCACCCCACGCACACTGAACACCCCCGCCACCCTCCCGGCAGCCGCACCCCTGCTCCGTGCGCGCCTACCCTCCCTGCCCACCTCCAACTGCTTCCCTTCCTCCCTTTCCTCTGACCTCTCGTCTGACCCAGCGGGGCACGAGCGCTGTGACGTGGCCATCTCCCTCCGCGGCAGGGCTCGGGCCTCGGCCTGACCCCACTGCCCGCGGGGCGCAGATGCTCAATAAGCCGGCCGCAGCGAGGGGACCACTGGGTTGAGTGGACACACCATGGGCACCACGGGCGGACCGGCGGGGCTGAGCCGAGCAGGTGTGGACAGGGCCTCACCGTAAGTGCTGCCGGCTAAACTGTTCGTGGGGACCGCGTGCTTCCCGTTCTGAGTGACGGCCCGGACAGGGAGGTGGTGCTGCCCGAGGGTCACCGGCGTGGCTGGCTGCAGGATGGTGACCGTGTGTCCGGGGACACCCGGGGCCATCTGGCTGGCCACGGTCTGGATGACGCGGCTGGCGGCGGGGATGGTGGCGAACGCGATGGTGGGCTTCTCTTCCAGGCCTGCGGGGAGAAGGCGTGTCAGAGCCCCGTCCGCCTGTCGGGGCAGCCCGCCCTCTTTGTGCTCAGCAGGGAGTCTGTTTATGGGGGGAACAGACCGCGGTTTTGAAGCGTCGACTATTCTCAAAAGAAACATCCCACCAATGAAACACATTCCAAACAAGAAAAAAACGATTACTAGGGTTTTAGAAAAACATCTAAGTACCCTGAACTTTAATCAACCCAAACGTAATCGGAGAAAGAAAACGTCATTTGGAATGAAAAGATCGGCACTTGGAGCCCTGGTCTTCTTTCTCCAAAATGCTTCGTCATCGTGACGCTATGAATGGGCTGCCGGGGCCAGCAGGTGGAGGCCCGGGAGCCCAGGAGACCGTGTGCGGCTCAAGGGCTCCCGCCGGGGCTCCCGCCGTATTGGCTGCATTTTCAGTATTGACCCATGACCCCTTGGGCCCGAGACGCCCAACGTAGGACTCTGCGGCGACTTTTTATTTTACGTGACTTTTAAGGACTCCCGGCTGGAGGTTCCAGAGCAATCACCCTCCAGACCACAACTTCAAGCCCGTGACGCAGGGCTGTCACCTCGGGGGCTGCGCACCTGGAGGCGCCACCACCCAAGGAGGGCACGCTTTGGAGGACGACTGGTGAGGATTTAAAAGGACATGCACCCCCCAAAAATGCAAGTAGCAGGGAGGAAAGGCGGCAGCCTGAGAACCATCGGCCCCCAGGGACGGCCTGTGGCCCCAGCACGTGGGCGCTGCGCCCCGTGGCCCAGGCTGCCGGGCTCCGTCCTGGAGACCAAGGACGGCCGTACCCATCCCAGCCCGGTGAGCGCACGACCGCGTTACCTCTGGCCTCGCCGCCCAGGTCCAGCACGGCTGTGCCCGCCGCCTCGTGGGCGCCCCCTGCCGAGGCCTGGCTGGCAAGGATGTACCCGTTGGCAGAGCTGGCGGAGGTGGTGACCACCCTGAGCATGGTGACGGGGGGGGCCTGCTGCACCACGTGGATCGCGTGGCCCGAGGGCGGCTGTGCCGTCACTAGAGATGCTGGCATGTAGGCGACGGGCTTGGCCACCAGGCTGGGCGGCCGGGGAGGCACGGCCATGATCACCGGCTGGGCGCTGACCGGAGAGCCTGCACGAGAAGGAGCGCGACCTCTAAGGCCCGCGGGCACGCGAGGCTCCGCTCTGCCACGCCAGGAGGAGGGACAAGAGCATTCTTACCAGGTGCGCTTTGGGAATAGCGATACTCTGGAACAGAAGCTAGCTTTGACCCAAAGTCAGGGTCGTGTGGAATGGGTGAGCCCTCTCGAGACAGGCACTCTGGGGTCTGCAGGCCACTAGAACGAGGGGACATTAGCCCAGGGTGAGTGGGTGAAGCTGGAGCACTCCTGCGGAAGGAACAAGAGAAGGACCGTGGTAGTGAGTACACAAGGTCAAACGAAAGTGGTGTTTCGCAAAACACAAACATGCCAACATCCACGCCACACGGCACCTCATCAGCCTTTCCTGGTGCTTCTCTGTCCTCGTGAGGTGTTTCCACCACTAACATAACGTTCCGCGGTGGCAACGAGCTACCCGATAGGACGCTGCGTTATCTTCCCAGAGCACTTACTTCCTGAAGGGGACCAGCCGGTCCTCCACGAAAGCGTTAAAGACATAGGCTTTGGTGGGATGGGCGCGAATTTCCCACCAGGACAGGCCCACGGCCGAAGGAGCACATCGGCTTTGGGCGCCCGGCTATTCGGCTTGCACGGCTAATAGTCCGGGGAAGGCTGCTCCCTCCGTCACCGTTCGCCTAGGTTCTAAAACAGAGCACTGTGGTCCAGCTCGTGCCCTGCTGGGGCTGGCCGGGGGCCGGCTGCGCAGCGTGGGGACGCACGGTCCCGCGAACAGAATCCCAGGGTCAACGCAAACTCTCCAAGGCAGGACGCTGGGGCTGCCTGGGGGCAGCAGTCTTTGCTCTGCGTTTATCACCAGCCACAGTAAACACCGTCTGCCTCTCCAGACACGGGGGTGCTGTGGGCGCCCTGGTCTCCTCGGGCACAGACCTGGCACCCTCCCCCGCCCCCTGCCCTCAAGTCCTCCTGCTTCTCCCACCTCTCAGCTGGCTCGTCTGCCTCCCACCCAGGCCTGGAGCCCGTCTGCTCACACCCAGGTCCCTCCCAGCCCCCGAGCCTATGACAGCCTTCCTTCTGACCTCAGGAGCCCAAATTCCTGGCAGCCCCTCTTTAACGCTGCACCAAGTCTACCCTGCCTCCTACCTGCCTCCCACCCAACACAAACACACCCACTGCCTCCCTCCTAAAAAAATCCAGGTTCTGCAGCCATGAGAGTCCCTCCCTCTCCTTAAGACACAGCTCACACAGCTTCCTCCTGGGCCCAAGAATTTCCTGCCTGCCACTATGCAGATTCATGAGATTGTGTCCCTCACTCCCAGAGTGACCGTGAAGACGGGCCCACCTCATCGTCCTCCAGAGACACCCCTTATCAGGGCTCCCTGGGCAGCGCTGGGCGCACAGAGCCAGCCCCGGAACTGCTCCCCTAGCCGGCCGACAGGCTGATCTAACAAGTGCAATGTCGTGGCGGTCACTGTTACGGGCGGGACTGTGTCCCCAGAAGTCACCCGTGCCTCACAAGGGGACCTTGGAGTCGGTAGGATGGTCCCTAACCCAGTGACCGATGTCCTCAAAGAGGCAATCGAGACACCGACACGCTCGGGGAGAATGGCAGGGGAGATGAAGGCAGAGGTCAGGGAGCTGCCTGCACGAGCCCAGGGGCGCTGGAGAGGCCTGGGGCAGACGCCCTCACGCCTCGGAGGCGCGCACCCCGCTGCCACCGTGACCTCTGGCCACACCAGCGTGAGAGAGGCGCAGCCGGCCGCCAGGCCTGTAGGCCCCCACTGCAGCCCTAGCAAACTCAGCTACTCTAGCAACATTTCTCTCCAAGCCCTGTTCAAGCAGTGTGGTGTTCTGGAAACTCTGAGCTCAGCTGAAACGTTCTGAATTCCTACCTTACCACCATGACTGTCACCTCTCTTCCAACTTCTACTTTGGCTACGGCACCGAGAACCACCGCAGACCCTGTACGAGACATTTCTGGATGTCTGAGCAGCCTTTCACGGAATCACATTTGCTACACGACGAGGTGGAAAGCGCCAGGTGCCAACGGAGAGCATCTGCCCTCTCTTGCCCCATGTTTTGCCTGGACTGGTGGCCTTGGGAAGACCTCTGGGCCTGTCCACGTGCAGCTCGGCCCGATGGACCAGGCTGGCCGCGCGCACATGGAGCGGGAGGGGCCCCGACCAGAGGGCAGATGGCGGCCACATCCTGATGTCGGCTTCGTTAATGACAGCGTGCTTGAGCTCGACCAGACCTGCTCGGTCGGTCCCCCTGCCAGCTTCCACAGAACCCTGCAGGCCCCTTCCACTCCTCTCTGGTTTTAGGGTCTGTTCCCACCACCGCCTGTGTCTCGGCTTCTGAGAACGGACACGTCCAAGGCGCAGCCAGTGGTCCGCCTACTAACTTTACTGTCCTGACATCGTCTCGCTCAAAAACACAAAGGTGCCACGTTTACAGTGCCAAAGACACTTCCGTGAATGCGGACGTGTGGGGGAGCCAGGATGCTGACCGAGGAGCAGAGCAGGGGCTTACCTGGACGACAGAGGCCCGAACGGGGTGCGGAAACAGGAGACGCCCCTCTGCCTCCGTTTTCGGAATGCCTGTTCCACGAGCTTCGCTTCTGAGGCAGGGTCTATTCGCCAAAAAGACCCCTTCCCAGGCTCCTCCTGGGAACGAGGGACTTTAATAAAGTAACGGTTCAAAGAGAGGTTGTGTCGGATTGAATTCTGTGGGCAAGAAGAGATACTCGTCAGTTAGCAAGTCAGAAAACAAACTGCATCTGAACGTTAACAGACACGAGACCAGAGGTGATGGGACAGCCCAGCGTTCGCGCTGACAAGGGCGCTCCAGGGGGTGTCAAGGTCACTGGATTCTACCAGGAAGTACCAAGGCACAGTGGTGGCTTTTCCTAACAAAATTCAGCACAGCGTTCCTTGTAGAAAAAGTGAAACAGAAAGACAAGCCACGGCCTAGGAGTATGTGGGTCAGAACTCGTACTAAGTCAACTGGCCAGAGGGAAAGAGCAACCATGGGGAGAACGTCCCAGAACAAGCGTGACACGAGGTCTGATGGTCCCAGTACACGTGCATGGTCCATTTCCAACACAGCGCAGGATCGGAAGGCATGGTAAGTGTGAAAACACTGCAAGGTGTAGGAACTAACCCTCCCTTCTCTGGACGTTGGAGGGGGAGAAGGCTATTTGGACACCCTGGGGCCAGTCGCTGAGTTCAGATGCGCCACAGGCCATCAGCGGAGACATCCCTGGACCACTCTGTCCCACAGAAAATGACCTGCCCGTTGACTCTCTTGTCCCGCCACAGTGGGCTGGGCACCCGGCTTCCTGGGCTCGGGCCTCACCTGCCAGCCTTTCTCAGCCGTCCGGTAGTAAGGGTGATGCTTGGTGATGTGGGCGTAGATCCCGCTTAGTGTTAGCTGCCTGTCCGGTGCGGACGAGATGGCCTGCACGATCAGCTGAGCGTACGAGTACGGCGGCTTCGACTCATCCTGAGGACAAAGGCAGCGCGCCGTTAGCCCCGGCAGGCTTTGCAAGCCCCACCAGCCGTGTACCCCGCTCCTGCAGAGGGCCCCAGCGGTCAGGACAGAGGGCAGCGGCGTGCCCACCGAACTCAGGCCCAGGGACCGCCACCCGTCTCGCCAATGTGTGTGCACTCAACGAGGGACAGCCATTCCGGCCCCAGGTTTTCATCATAATTTAGTTCTGAAATTTCTCACTTCCTCTGCAAATTGACTTAAAGACAGGTATCAGAGGAGCGTGAACTAAGATACGAAAGCTGTAAGGAAAAACCCTGAAGCCGTCCTGTCCCCCACGCACGGGACGAGGACAGACCACGGAGGAGGTGCAGAGCGGGAAAGGGCAGTGTCCCCGGGGCCTCAGGGCGACGTCAGTGAAGGAGCAAAGTGCGCTCTCCGGCGGAGGGCCGCCGTCCGGCCCCCGAGCGCGGCCCCTCGTCTCGCCAGCACCCGCAAGCCCGCCGCGCCCACCAGAGCAGCCCTGTGTGTGCCCATGCTCTGCCACGTGCGCCGTGAGGCCTGGCACCTTAGGGCTGTCGCCCCCGGACGTGTCTGTCTGCTGCTCTGAGGCGGCCTTCGCGGCAAACTCTGCGGCCAGCTGCAGGTCCGAGGTCACGTTCTGAACGAAGCGGTAGCCGGACGACCCGGCCCCACGGGGACTGGCCGGGCAGGAGTTGGGAACACTGCGGAGAGAAACGACACGTCCTGAGCTCATGACCCTGCAAAGGAGAGCCTGACGTCACAGGATGGGCGATGCTGGGCGATGCAGGCTCACAGGGAAATCCGACCCCTTTCCTCCGTGTGTTGTCACGACGCCACATCTCGCCGCCGATCAAGGACGGACCGAGTGCAGCCAGAGAACAGCCGGCCTCCACGCGTGGCCGGCGTGATGTGTGGTATCTAGCAGCGGTTTCTGCTCGCGGTGGGAGCTGTGGGTCCTGAGAACCAGGTTTACACGGCAGCCACCCAGTGGGCCCCGCTCCCCACCGCACACAGCCTGGGCCCGAAGGGCACCACCCGCAAGGCAGGCGGGGCGGAGCGTGCTCACTGTCCACACGAGGGCGCCGTGGGCCAAGGCTGGGAAGACCGGCCCTGAGAGAGGGCTCAAGGACCTCTGGGGCGGGCCCTCGGCTTCGGCCTCTGCGGCCCACACCGGCTGTCTCCCTCCGGGGCTGCCTTGCCAATCGGAGGTGGGAAACTGCGGCCAAATATACAGGCCGGACACACCCATGGCTCAAGCGGGTCCTGAGCACATACTGGCCGGTGCCGGGCTGCAGGGTCCCTGGCCCGCTTCCTGCTGGAGCTCACTTGGCCCAGCTCAGCAGCGACAGGCGTGGTGCAGCGCCTGCTATTAACAAGATGGACTTTGGTCATCAAACGACAATGAAATTCTGATTCTGAAAACTAATTCTGTTACAAAATATTCAGAGGAAACCAATGCAAACGCTAGAGGTAACAAGCCCAGTAAAAGGTGCCCCTGCTGGGAGCTGACCGGAGCCGCGATGGCCAGCCTCACGCGGACCACAGGCGCCCCTCCCCCCACCGACCCCGGCCCGCGGAGCAGGGACAAGGCCACTTCGCCCTGCCTCCCTAAAGTCACAGAGGACCCAGGCCTCTGCCCTCAGGAGAGCTCCCCAAGGCCAGCACCCCACCAGGAACCATCCAGAAGGCCCCAGGTTTCCGAACACGCCCCACGTGCTCTTGCATCCTCCCCTCTGTCCCTCTGTGGAGCCACCCGGGTGCCCGGGATCTCGAGGGCTCCGCTGGATTCCCCAGATATGGCAGAGACAGGAGTGAACAGAGCCTGTGATCAACAATATAAACAGGCTTGGTAAAGGCAGGAAACAGTAATAAAAACAGCTTTTTCTTAACTTCATTTGGAACCAAATATACAAAACCCAAGCTTATAACATTAGGGCGGGAACATTCACACACTCAGAAACAGGCTTCTCACATGCAGCCATTTGGGACCAAACGCCACCAACACGCGGCCTGGAGCTGTGATTCAAAGGTCATGCGGCCCCAAAGTGAGGAGTGTGTCCCGAAGATTCTCTGCACTGTGCTCTGCCTGACGGTGCTGAAGCGCAGGACGCCCTGGTGCATCGCGGCCCCGTCAGCCCGCTCGGTTCCCACACACCCAACACCCGCTGCGCGTCACACCACAAGGGACGAGAACCGTCACTCCCGGAGACAGAGTCACACCCGACCAGGGGGCAGGTGGCTTCCTGACCTTGCCTGACACTGACCAGGCGCCCTTACCAGTGGCAAGGACACACGCGACCTCTGGGCTTAGACACACGGGTCCGTTCTGCCTGCCACAGGTCACTATTCTGCAGAAGAGTGCAGAAAATTTACCTCTAACTCTCAGAGGCAAAACCCAGAGAAAACGCTGCCATTCACCAAAGAATGATTTCCAACGGGAATAATCCACCGGGGAGCGCGCGCAGGGGCCACTGGGTGGCTCCTGCCGGCAAGCGCTTGTGGGGAAGCTCGGTGGGGACGGAGCGCAGCTGGTCACCGGCCAGGACCCCAGAGCTGCCCAGCAGGCCCACCCAGAACGTGTGTTTGTGCGCACAGCCTTTCTGGCCTCGGGGCAGCGAGCTTCCCCGTGAGCCCCACTCTGCTGTCCCTGCAGGCCGGTCTGTGCTGGGAGGGCTGTTCCTGGCACCCGGCCGCCCTGATGTCGCACCACCATCTGAAGAGAAGGACGAAAGGAGATGCCACGTGAGCTCAGTCCAAGATGGGCCTCGGGGGCAGGTGTGAGATGGGGGTCCGGGGGCCCTGGGGCTCAGCAAGGCTCCCACCCTGGGGAAACCCACCAAGACACTCAGCGTCCCATAGCAGAGCTGTACCCTACCCGACTGAAAATCTCCCTCATTGCTTGCAAAAGCTGGAAAAAAAACTTTTTGGCTTTTGGAGTAGACGCCACGCCCAACGTGGGGCTTGAACTCACGACCCCGAGGTTAAGAGCTGCACACTCTCCTGACTGAACCAGCCAGGCTTAGGCAAAGAACTGCTCCCTTTGTGTCCCCCCACCCCCCCGGCCAGGTGTGTGGGAAGCCTGCATCTGGGCACACAGGGAAGCAGCCGGGGCCGAGGAGCCGCCCCCTACAGACATCGCACTAAATAAATGCCTGTTCTTCCTGATTCAAGATTCTAGGTGGAAATGCAGTGGAATGTGCACTTTAGACCATCCGTCGCTGATTGCCCCTTTTGTGGGAATATAGCTAAGTCACATTTCTGTTTCAGGAGAGAGAAGCTTACGGTCTGGGGGGCGGCGGTCACAGGCTGTCGCAGCGGGGCAAACCCAAGCTGGCTCTGTGACCGCCCAGGCCCAGGACGGGACCTCTGCGACCATGCAAATCATGCCTGGCGATGACTCTGCGTCCTATGTTTACAGATACTGGAAAAGAATGAACAGCCTGGTGGGAAAAGGTATCTTCAGGTCTCACTATGACAGTAAGAATTCACACTGAGAAAAACCAATGGGACAGAAGGCTGGCCAACCACGTCCGTCCCTGGAGCCCGCAGTGAGCATTTTCCGTGGCACCCATTGCCACCCCTCCAGGATGCCCCGAAGCTCCGCCAGGCCCCCACCCCGACTCAGATGCCTGCCCAGCCTGGTCTGCCCTGGGGCTGTAAGCATTTTCCTCCCATGCCAGCCTCCTGGGATTCGGACCGCACGGCCCTGAGATCAGAGTGGGCACCTGGGAGCACCCAGGTGTGGGGGTGGGGGGAGGGAGGGAGCCGGAAGAAGAGGCCGGGCTGAAGTCTGTAAGGCGTGGTCAGGTCCTCTCCCCTCCCTGGACCGCCCCGGGGCTCTCATCTAGAGAACCCGGACCCTGCGCCCCAAACAGTGGGCCCAGGAAGGTTCTGGGAGTGTCTACGCTCTACCGCCCCACCCAGCCCCCAGGAGGGGCCACTTGGAACCCCTCCCTGGGCCCCAGCCCCACACCACCACCTCAGAGATCATCCAGATGGTTTTCTGGAAGCTCAGTCTTTTTGGAGTGGAGTGTTACTGAGATTTTAATTAGATTATTAATTTTCAGTCAAAAAAACAGAATTAGCGCAATGGGATGGCAGCTGAGCCGAAAGGCTTTTCAGGCAGAAGATCATACTTTTGATGAATACATAGAGGTAAGTGGTAATTCTGTTTTTCATTCATGCCTTTTGAACTCTTCTGAAAACTAGGATCTTTTTATTCTACAAAGTAAGTGCTTCGATTAAAGTATCATTTCTTATTGAAACACCATTTCAGTGAATTTACAGCCTTGCCTCCTAATCTCCCCAGCTTTGCTGAGGGCACTGCCCTCACAGACGGGGCGGGGGGTGTGAAACAGCAAAACGGAGCGTGGCCTTGACCCCAGAAGGGCAGAGACCGCGTTGATTAGCTGGTGAGAAGGCCGCTAAGGCACTTATGGAGGACGGGGAAACGTTCTTCGAATTTTAAAAAGAGGAGAAAGAGAAGTTCAGTGAAGGGTGGGAGGACAGCCCCCCCCAGAGCCCCCCCAGAGCCCACGGAAAGCGGCGAGGGGTAAGAGCATGAGGGGAGGCTCCCTGGAAACAGTAAGGTCAGCTCCTAGCGCTGCAGACGTGCTGGTGGAGGTGGGGACACAGGGACACTGCGTGCTCAGAGGACAAACGTCCGGTCCAAGAGCCGGGGGTGGGGGTGGGGGGCACCACACTCTCTAATGGCAACACTCAAAGCTAGAAAGTGACTTTAAGTTATGAGGGAAAAATGTGTCCCCCCGAGAATTCTCCACTAGTGAAACCTTTCATCTAGTGTGAACGGAGAAAAACAATGATTTTCAGGCCTGGAAGATTTCTTGTGATTTTCGTTCACCTGTCCTGTACCCATTTCCAGAAAGCAACTGGAGAATGTTCCCCAATAAAACCGAGGAGCAGATCGGGGAAAGGGAAAGACTGGGCAGAGGGAGATCCTGGACTGCCCGGGGGTCCAATTGCAGGGTCAGAGGTGCCCCAGGCTGGGTCCAGGCCAAGGGAGACCGGGCTCTCAAGGAAGGCCTTCCCAGCAGGTCCGCGCGACAGATGTTCGCGGGGGCGGTGGGGGGATGTGCGGGTCGGGTCACAGGGACAGGGGACCGAACCAAACACAGTGAACAGGCCCTCAGTCCCTCCCCCGCCCGGGGCAGGAGTGGCCAGAGCACGAGTGAGAAACCGTGGGTGCTGCAGGAAGCACGGGCCCAACGGTCCTGAGGTCCCGGGGTGGGGAGAGAAGACAAAACCCCAACTCCCCACCGGGGACGTCACTACGAGGAACACCGAGAAGCCGAGAGGCGTGCAGTGGGCCATGCCGAAGTGAGCCAACACCAGCGTAGCCCGGAGGCGGCCGGGGACCGTCCCCGCGGTGCCCCCTCGGGGCGCGTTTAGGTTCTTCTACCACGTGCACGGATCCCTTTGATAAAAACCACCTGTTTTAAGTTTCAGCGGCATGCACGAGGCTGGCGCCACCGCCGTGGCACGGAGCACGGACCTGCGGGTGGCATCTGGTCTCCGGGCGTCGGTGTCCCATCTGGGAACGGGCCACAGCACCGCCCGGCTGGTGCCGGCAGACGCCTGGCGTGGGGGCCAGTAATGGCTCCTAGCCTCATTACTGCCCTAAAATCCCAGGGCTCGTGACTCTCAAAGAGCATATTTTCAACAAAATAACCAAATCTGAGAATTGTGTTGCCTCCGTGTAAGATGTGCAGACGTTTGGGAAGGGCCGCCCCTGAGGGCAGGACACTGGACACGGCCCGTGGACCCCCAGTGGGAAGCTCGGGAAGCCAATTCCAGCCCCTGCAGAGCGGTGACTCGGAAAGGCGCCCACGACCCAGTGGGAAAGGAGAAAAAGCCCGCGGGAGGACACTGGACTCTACGGGGCCTTCCTGCGGAGGAGGGACCCACAGCAGCCCCCATGAGAGCGGCCGTCGGGAACGTGTAGAGGAGACGCACCCCATGACCTGTCCTGGGAGCAGCAGGGTGGGGGAGCTTCATTTTCCAAAATGTTTGAGTTCTGTATAATGCATACACAGTATTTCTGTAATCTAGGAAAAAAAAAAATAAGAGAACAGGGAAAGAAAATCCATAGAGGCCAGTTTCTGAGACCGTTCTTAAGGAATGCTTAAGATAAATGCGATGCTGTGAAATCCTGGGAAGCTATTTCAAAAGCCTAACTCGTTTCTGAAACGCACTCTGCCCTGTGCCCAGCAGTCAGCAAACTGGCCCGAGCTGCTCCTCAGCCCGGACCTCACCAGGCACACACCCCCCGAGGGGCGGCCTGCCCGGTGCAGACCTTGGGGGAATGCCCCCCTCAGCCCCTGCCCTCCAGGTTCTTCCTGCTTCCCAGAGTGTGAGGCCTGGGAAGGGCCCTCCGTTGCCGGGTCATGTGCCCACGCGGGCACAGCAGTGCACACAGGCCGGGCGTCGCCCAGAAGGCACGGCCAAGAACACACGAAGCAGGAACCAAGGGGCCCCCGTGAGATGTGCCCAAGAACAGGGAAAGGGCCACCCCAGTGAAGATAAGAACTTTCTCTCAACATTTTAGAGCCAAAATACATCCTGGCACGGATTTCGGCAGAAGGGAAAATACAAAGAAGGTGGAGGGCCCACCTTTCTGTGTGGATGAACCGATTTTTATTTCTCGGAGCTTTCGGCAGGGAAAGGGACCGGGTGGGGGTGTGAAGTCCACAGGAGAGGTGTTGGAAAGGAAAGTGGCCCCAGGTGAGCCACAGACGATGGGGCTCCTGGACCAACGGATCAGCGGGCGAGGGCCCCTGCTGGCATTACAAGAAGCATCTGGAGGCCGGGCTGGGAGCTGTGACGCAGGGAACGTCACCCCAAGGAAGGGCCCCAGTCGGCTGGAAAAACGGAAGCACTTCTCCCGGATGGACCGGACCGGAGGGGAGGGCAGCCGAGCTCCAACCACCGATGGGGGGGAAATGCGCCTGGGGACCACAGTCAAGGGCGGTTTCAGTTTGAAGTCAGTGGCTTACACTTTGCCAGATTTCACAACACAAATTACTCTGGTTTTTGAGCTCTACCTGGAAAAAAATCAAGGCGAGGAAAGGCTTCTTAAAGAAACAGCTTGTAAAGTCTGGCTCTTGGGAAAGACCAGCTCTCCTCCTCCTGTGCTGCCTGCCTCCTTCCTCTGGCTTCATTTCGGTTCTGTCCCTAAAACTCCTAGCTCCAAGAGCTCTTTATAGATTGGTCTCTCATTTTGTAAAACCCAGAAAATGGTGAACTGATTTCTCCTTCCTAAAAACACCACTTCTTTGCAAAACGAAAAAAAAAAAGTCAATAAAATGCTGCTGAAGACAGCAGAATTTATTTCAAAGAGCATTCATTCATTTTCTGGGTGGAGTACATCAACAAAAAAGAAACAAAACACAAACAAACGCCCCAAAACAAAACACAAACCCAACCACAGGCGAGCCACACCCCCTGGCTGGCAGGGGAAGCAGAAAAAGGCCAAACAGAAAGGCAGGCAGGCGGGTCGGAGTGCGGGGCGGGGCTGTTTATTCTCGAGAATGTTCCTCCCGGGACCGCTGCTCGGAAAACCCTGGAGGGGACAGGGGCTCAGGCCAGGGTGCTGGAGAAACCGGGTCCGGGCAGGAAAGCGACCCAGACCAAGGCCCCCAGGTGGCCCGGGTGAGCTGGCCAATGGCGAGAGCGGGAAGCAGGCACACCAAACTAGGAGAAGAGGCGCGCTCCACCCCCCCCCCCCCCCCCGCTGTGTCGTCAGAGGGACGGACGACAGCTGTGCAGGCCAGGCAGGCCGGCTGGGCGCAGGGTGCCAGGCCCTCCCCCCACCCCCCCCCCGCCCTGCGGAGCCAAGCCCTCAGCCCTGTTCCCCTCCTCGGTCGCTGCGGGGGTGGGGAGGTCGGGGGGGCGTCCCAGGGCAGAGAGGAGGGGTGGCGGGTGTTTGTAAACACGAGGCTCCACCCCTGCAACAGCCCAGAAGTTGAACAGGATCTTGGCAAGTGAAACCACAAGGGCCTCTGAGGTTTCTAAATTGGATTCCACTGCACTAAGATAAGCGGATGTAAACAGAAGTCCCTCTCTGATACTTCAAGGCCAAAAAGGGAGAGAGGGCCAGTCCCACAGTGGCTACTTTCTCCCCACATCTTCCGCCAGATGAAAAGGAGAAGCGGGAGGGGGGAGGTGGGACACAGCGCCCCCACCCACCCGGGCCCGGGGACTGGCCCCTCACACGCACCCGAGCTCAGCACAGCTCCAGCCGCACCTGCCGAGCTCCTACCTGCGCTCGGTCCACACCTCCCCGAACTGCTTCCAGCTCCGGCCTCCCGTCCAACACAAAAGCAACGTCAGGACGCAGAGCCTGGCTTGAATATCTTACCCAGCTGGCTACTGTTTTGATTTGAAATATTCCTGGGAAATATATTTATTTTCTGAAGCCCTCCAGGTACAAACCAATACATTTTTCTTTCTTAGTGTCTATCTGGCTGGATCATACCCCGATTATTAACGATGCCACACTGACGGCCCGCCCGGGGTTTGCTGGGTGCCGAGGGCCCTCCACGGCCACCCCCACGCCACCCAGGACCGGCCCCCAGCGGCCAGCGGCATGGGCGTGGGACACCGCTGGTCTGTGTGCCCGCAGCCGGTTTAGGCTGCTCTGGGTGAAGGTGTCAGGACAGGCAGGTCTTGTATCAGCTTCACTGAGATAAGTCCCCCATTTAGAGTACAACTGAGGGGTTTCTGGGGTACTCACAGAGTCAGCAACCATCACCACTGAGTCCCAAGCGTTTCCACTGTCACCCCAGAAACAAAGGCCGTACAGCTGGTGGGCACGCCTTCCGACCCCCAGCCCCCACAGCTGCCCGCCTGCTGCCTTCCCCGAGATCCCCTGTTCCAGGCGTTTCCTATCAACGGCATCGTACCGGGGTGCGGTCCTTCGCGTTCGGCTGCCTTCACTCCGCATCCCGTTTCCACGGGGCAGCCACGCTCTGCCAGGTGTCAGCACTTCATCCCTTTTTATGGCCACGTAACATTCCACCGTGAACAGTCCACATCTGACCTAGCCGCTCACCAGCTGACAGACACCGAGTCGCTCCTGCTTCGTGGCTATTAGGAATAGTGATGCCCTGAGCCCTCGTGCGCGAGTTCTTGCCTGGACCTCCCGCTCCGGTGAGCTGCTGGGTCGCGGGCGGCCCGTGAGCCGTGTGAGGAAGAGGCAGAGCGTCGTCCACAGGGCCCACCTCATCTCCCCTCGTATGACTATTTATCCGTGGATAAATTACAGATAAGTACGTGCAGGAACATTTTCACAGCGTGAGCATAAAGCTCGTGCCCTAGATCAAGGTCCAGCTAGCCGTCTGAAATAACAATGAGATCACACGCTCAATCTGGGGCTTTAGAGCAGAGCCCTTCTAGAAACCTGAAGGGAGCGGAAGGAGCACCTGAGACGCCGCACGAACTGCGCTGAGCACAGCACCGAACACACGCACGGCTTTCAGAGAGCTGCCACTCCTCCCCGTCTCCCAGAGCCGGGACATCTGCGTTCTGGCCTTACAACGAGGAAAACAAGGCCCAGCGAGGCCCCTGGCTCTCCCACAACTGGCTACACAGCCAGAACCAGAACTGGGGGCCAGCCTTGAGTTCGAGGCCACGCCATGATCAGCGCTGTGCCTACCACTCTCTCCGTGAGAGAGGGACACGCCTCTTCCCTGGTTCTGCAGGACGCGGGCTCCAACCAGCTCAAAGCAAACTGTTCCCAACGTGTCCGCAACACGTCCCAGCAGGAAAACAGCAGTGAGGCATGACTGTCACAGACCGAGTGACACACGGTCCTAGAACATGAGGAGAACACGAGGACCACCAGAGCGTGCCCGCTTGTCAAGGGAAGGCACGGCGTCCGACCAGAAGGCTGTGGGGACAGCAAAGCTCCCGCCCGAGGAGCATCGGTTTTCCAAGTGTGGCTCAGAGGCACCCCTGAGGACTGACCCCTGCAGGAGGTATGTGGCGGCAAAACCAGACTCAGACACGACCTGCCTTTTTTTCCAGGTCTGACACTTGCACTGATGACGCACCAGCCATGGGGGAAGCTGCCAGTGCCGGGGCCCGAGCCGTGGCACCAGCAGAGGGAGAGGGCGGGACACGGAGTCGAGAGCCAGCTAGTCCCTCTCTACGGGGATCTCCCCGAAACCTTCCCCTAAGGTTTCTCTGTACACCACACCAAGGACGGGAACGTTTGAGAACTCTCTCTCCTTCAGACTCTAGATCAAGTCCTTAAATTTCATAAAGTTTAGCAAAACAAAGTTCAAATCCTGGCATGCACAGATTACTTTAAAATATTGTCAATGCCTTTAAAGCAATCATACCTGTGCTTCTTTTAAAGAAAGCCCCTAAGACACAGAACTGCAAACTGGGAAAGTGATTAATGCTGTAGGGACTCTTCACTCTATGAGAGAATTCTCCAGAGATGTTCTTTAAGTTGTCAGGTCCCTCGATGCACTTAAAATAGTTACAAAATCTCCATCCCCCTGCAATTTTCCAGAGACCTACTGAGTCACCTGTGTCCTCATCCTGCTTCTCACACAGATGGCCAGAGCAGGGGGGACCCTGGTGCTGTGGAGGGGGGGGGCGTGTGGCCAGGCCGGAGTCAGCCACTCACCTGATGGTGCCGGTTGGGGACGGGACGGGGCTGACCAAGCTGCGGAGATCCGGCTCCGGAATATGAATCTTCAGAGGGGAGATCTGCGGGTAGAGGGGCCGGAGGGGAGACGCCGGGGCCTCTTCCTGACGGTACAGTGATGTGAACTGGATCTTTATGGCCGTGCTGGGGAATCGAAAAGTGCACCTGCAACAAGAGGGAGAGCTCACGTTAGTGTGGGAAAGACGGGGACAAGGCCGCGAGACGGCAGTGGAACGTCCTGGTTCACCATGACGGTGGGGTTCACCTCATGTTACAGAACCCTGGCATCATTCTGCGATTCACAGAGAGAACCAAAAATCTGATCTGGGACACTTGCTGACACCGATACGGGTTTTCCTTTTCCCCACACATGTGAAGACAGAGGTATGAACCCACGCAGGTCCCCAGCAGAGGCTCAGACACAGGACGGCTGCAGGGGTACCCGAGCGGGGTTCACTAGCTCGCAGAGAACGCTCGTCGGGAGGCTGAGATACCATGGTCACCGCTCAGCAGCGAGCGTAAAGACAGCTGCGCTGCGAGAAGCCATCGAGCGGGACCGCCAGGCCGGCGGGCGCCTTGCAGAGTGACGGCACCACGACTGGCTGCACAGTCAGCTCCAGGCCTCAGTTTCTCTGCCGGCAGATGACCATGTGCAAACAAACCCGGCCTCACACACCCGAGTCACACCCTGCGCGTGGGTGCACCACATGAAACCAAGGTCGCCCACCTCTAAGAAACGTCTATGCACAAAATCTGGACATTATGTATCCAGCACACCTCATTTCTAGACCACAAGTCATCAACAAGTTGCTAACTGCAACTTTAGTTACAAACAAAAATGCAAACCCAAATGAGAGCAGGGACAGGGATAGTCTCACCCGCAGCAACTGCTTAGAAAAGGCCCTTTTTTAAAACAAGGGAGTGTCGGGGCGCCTGGGTGGCTCAGTCGATTAAGCGTCTGCCTTCGGCTCAGGTCGTGATCCCGGGGTCCTGGGATCGGGCCCCGCACTGGACTCCCTGCTCGGCGGGAAGCCTGCTTCTCCCTCTCCCACTCCCCCTGCTTGTGTTCCCTCTCTCGCTTTGTCTTTCTCTGTCAAATAAATAAATAAAATTAAAAAAAAAAAAAAAAGAGGGCGCCTGGGTGGCTCAGTTGTTAAGCATCTGCGTTCGGCTCAGGTCATGATCCCAGGATCCTGGGATCGAGTCCCACATTGGGCTCCCTGCTCGGCAGGAAGGTTGCTTCTCCCTCTCCCACTCTCCCTGCTTGTGTTCCCTCTCTCGCTGTGTTTCTATCAAATAAATAAATAAAATCTTAAAAAAAAAAAAACAAGGGAGTGTCGTGGGGCGGGGGCGGGGGCGGGCTGGAGATGACGGGCACTCCTAATAGTTCCGGAAAGGTGTTCAGAGCACACTGCGTGTTTCACAACTCGAGAAGTGTGCACCGCACGAAGCCTCAGCCAGCAGGCTGCTGGCCCATCCGGCCTGTGTTAATTCAGCAGTGCTGTTTACACAGCAGGGACCCCTCCAAACTCCCAGGGACACAGCATTTGAATTCCCTTTTCTCTTAATCAAATCTTTTTTAAAAAACCAGATTCAAGAGTAGGTCAAAATAGGTTCTGGGCCCAGGAGAGGCAGTGCATGTGAGCAGACAGGGAAGACCCCTTCTCATGAAATGACTCAGCAGCATACGTGGGCGTCTGCTCCAATAGCCAGGCTGCTTGCACCTCCCAGAGGAAGTCAGCAACTAAACCGGCTTGACTGGCCAGTACTGATTCTTCCAGAGATACCAGAGCACGGGACCGGCCGTATCTACAAAGGCGGGGAGCAAAGTACCAGGCCGCTTTCTGACCCACAGACACCAGCTTTCTATTTCCAAACCTAAAATCAGAACAAAGGGATTCTGACACCACTTTGGTTCTGGGAGATGCAGTCTAAACACCAGCATGTTAGGGCAGGGGTGGGACATCTGTCATGTCGTGTCCACATCACCCTCCCCCCCCACCCCGGGTTCTGTGTAAGGCCACCTGCGGCCATTTAAAGACATTCTGCAATTTTCCTCTCGTGAGCCACAGTTAAAAAACGTTTGATGTTGCTTCCACTTTCCTTAGTTTTCCCACAACCCAACAGAAATCTCCTTCATTAGTATTTTGGCTAGAAAGTTACATCACACATTTTCCTACAATGCCGAGGTCTCCGGTGCCTCCAGAGCCAACATCCGTCCCAGCTCATGCCTGCGGATGGCTGCCGTCCCCGAACTAGAGAAGGAAGGAGAGGGTTCGGAACCAGCAATCTGGCCGAGGGCTCCACGCACACGCACACAGCCCTGTTCCACAGTGTTACATACAGAAGCACGAACGATGAATATTTAAAGGCAGTGTCTCTGTCCTTCACCATCTGTCTGTCTCTTCCTTCGGCAGCTGCAGATCGACACGAGAAGCTTTACACTCCACTACCTGCCGAAAGGGCGCACAGCTGGAGTCGTGCCGTCCGCACTGTGGAAGCCCTCACGCGAGCACGAGATCACAGCATCCTACAATCATCGGGGCAACCAGAAAGAGGGTGTGGCTTCTGGCCTATGACAGAGGTCACAAGGCAGAGCGGAATGTCAAAAAACAGGGTTGTGGGGGAAGACAAGAGTTGGCACAGGATCCTTGGAATGGGGATGGGGAAGCCAGGCTCCAGGCAGCCCGGCTGGCCCAGGGCCGCATCACTCCCAGACCGCGGGGCGATTCTCGGGAGGAGAACGAGGCGCCCAGGGAGGGCTTCCGAGTTCCCCGTGAAGGCGAGGTGTTGGGGTGGGAACTGAGACGCAGGGAAACAGCGTGTAGGAAGAAGGGGGGCTGAGAACTGCTAGTGAGTTTAGTGCCCCGGCCTCTGTAGTTCTGTTCTTAGCTAACAAAAGGACAGGCTCTGAACACAAGAGATGACCTCCTAGGCACCTTCCAGTTCAAAAAACAAAGATTCCAGATAACGTGCACGCACATGGAGTTTTTAGTAAAACAAAACACAACATTTTGTACATCAGGGATTTGGGTTAGCAAATTAGTAGCAAAATCGAACACCATCTATAACTGATTCAAACAGGGCAACTTCCCGCTGTAAGAGTCATTTCCAATTAAGGTTTAACAATAAACATTTTCATATTATTTACTGTAACAGCTATTTCAAAAGCAGCTCCTGACTCACTCTTCCAGAAATTATCCCGAGGCAAACTGTCTCCTACCTAGGAGGAGAAACACCAGGAAGCTACTTAATTTTAAACAGACATCTCCCTAGGGCGCTCCCGGGTTCACCAATTACTTCTCTCCCTATAATATTTTCATTCCGGTTTAGGGCCCTGGTTGGTGTTTTAATGAGCATGTTTTGCAATTAAAGCTATCGTCTTGGAGGTGTTTCACATTCGACCTGACCCCAACCGCACACTTCGCGCCTGCCTTCAGCACCAGGGATCCCGGCTACAGGTGAGCGTGCGTGTGCGTTAGCCCTCCCCACCCCAGTCCGGACCACAGCTCTGTCAGGCAAGCGCCCACCCTGGGACAGCCCTTCCTTTTTTTTTTTTTTAAAGATTTTATTTCTTTATCTGCCAGAGAGAGAGAGAACACAAGCGGGGGAGCGGCAGGCAGAGGGAGAAGCAGGCTCCCCGCTAAGCAAGGAGCCCGATGCGGGACTCGATCCCAGGGCCCCGGGAATATGACCTGAGCCGAAGGCAGACGCTTAACCGACTGAGCCACCCAGGCATCCCGGGACAGATGCCTCTGCAGAATCCTTGCCCTTATGTACAGAGATGGAGTAGCTGGGTGGTAGTGCAGGGTGGGGGGGGGGGGGGGGGGGGCTGACTTTCAGGGGTGACACAGACGTTCTAAAATCCACTGTGGTGGGTGCTGCGCAACTGTGAACTGACGAAAAACTTAACTGGAAAATTTAAGTGGGTTAGTTGTGAGCTCCATGAATTACATGTCATTCAAACTCCTCTGAAAAAATTTTCGTGCCCTACAGCCCCCATGCTCAAGGTCTGCCCCCAGCTTGCACAGCTCCCCGGGCCACGCGGAAGCCAAAGGCTCCTAGAAATCGGGCCAAATTTCGGATGCCCTGGTTCCACATGAAGCTGCCCTCTTCAGCAGCAGGTCAAAGATCATGGCACAGAAGGCTGGTTCTGGCCCTGCTCAGGCACGAAGGAGCCTAAGGGATTCAGGGGCAACTGGGGTGGTCGCTTACTTTCACTTCCATCTGGTCCTTAAGGTGGAATCCCACCACCTGCCCTACTAGCCAGGACGTTGTTAGAGACAAAAAGAGCTCATTTAATCCTTACTGATGTAAATACAAGTACAATGATCTTCATTTTAGACATAAGAAATAGGCACAGAAAGAACTCCATGTGAAAGTTTCCAGAAAAAAAAAAAATAATAAGGCCATAGAGCATTCCCCTCCAGAGCTATCACGGCCCCCAGGCCACCCCTTCTCTTGCCTCATTGCATCCCAGCAGCTCGGATGAGCCTGGGCATCCACACCATGACCAGGGACTGACATTCCGCACTGACAATGGATGCCTGAAATTCTGCATACCAACCACAACACCCCCAACCTTCCCAACAGCCCCCAGCAGATGACAGCCCAGGACGCAGGCTGCAGACGGGCATTTGTGCACCCCCCGCCCCCCGGTGAAGCCCACCGGACAAGGAACCAGCCAGCCGACCATCCCGGTAGGTACAACAGCGGTCCGCGTGAGCACCTAGCTCTTACGTGTGGACAGAAAGCCAGGGAAGAACATACATTTAGGGAGCATCTCCTACAGGAAAACAGGGACCAAACAAACAATTTGGGGGGCGGACTCAGAGAAAGATGATCCGGAGCAGAAGAGAAGGCAGACCACTTGTCTCCCAAGGTAAGGCATCTGCTGCCTACGGACTGAGGGCCCCAAAAGGCACTTCAAGGGAAAAACAAGAAACCTGGACAATAAGATGTACAAAGAAAAGAAAACTCGAGGGGCGCCTGGGTGGCTCAGTCATTAAGCGTCTGCCTTCGGCTCAGGTCATGATCCCAGGGTCCTGGGATTGAGCCCCGCATCGGGCTCCCTGCTCTGCGGGAAGCCTGCTTCTCCCTCTCCCACTCCCCCTGCTTGTGTTCCCTCTCTCGCTGTGTCTCTCTCTGTCAAATAAATAAATAAAATCTTTAAAAAAAAAAAAAAGAAAAGAAAACTCGAGAGGGAAGGCTGGATGAAACTGGAAAACGTCTCCCGAAAAGACAAAACTTTGGGGGCTCCGGCCAAGAGGTTCACATCTGAACAAGAGTTCTATGGAGGAGCCCTTCTCAGGAAGCTACAGGGAAGGCGGCACGGGACCCAACGACCAGACCTGTGGCCTTCGTACCAACGCCACCCCACTTTCTGACCATCAGAGAACCCAGTGTTTGCTACAAGTCGGCTGGAGTGGTCCCAGGCGCTGCTCCACTGGTTAGGAGGTGAGGATATGAACGTTATAGGCTGGAATCCATTCACCCTCCCTCGCGGCATGTGACAGCAGGCCCGGCGTGGACAGAGCCTGCCCCTGGGACCAGACGTGCGGGGACACCTGCGTGGCTTTTAGTGGCCTGATGCAACGGGCTGCAGAAGGAGGTGCCGTGTCTTTCTCCAGCGGCTGCCATCTGGCTAGAGGATGGGAACCAGCCTGGCAAGCCTGTGGCTTCGGGTGGTCTCAAAGAGGCCCCCACTCAGGTGAGAGCGGCAGAGAGGGCCCGCACCTGGCAACAGAAATTAAAGACCAGTTTTCAAGAATGACACCTACTGCCACAGATCCCTGCCATGGTTCCTGCAGCAGGTGGGATGGGCCGCTAGGAAGCACATCATCTCTAGTACCCACTTCAGACGAGGCCAGGGAGGCTGGCTGGCAGGGATCCTTCCAGAATGCACACACAGGGACTGGCCCTGTGGGGACCAGTGAGCGTCCTTCCTGCTCTTCTCTTTGCCAACTGAGAGTTGGGATCGCCTTCCCCTGCCTTCCACTTGGCTCAGCATTTCACAGAGGGACCACCTGGAATGCCCTGATGAGGGACGTGCTCGTCACCGGAAATCCTGCATTTTATGGGGCGCAGTCACTGAGTGGGACTTGGGCTGCCTCCTTTGATGATGGGGAGGAGTGTTTTTATTTTGGAAGAAGGGACACAAATATGTGGGTGGCCAAAAGGCAGACTGACAGACAGCTAGTTCCCTGAATACACATCCTCTCTTGCTCCTACAGTGATCTAGTTTCAGCTGGACACACAGCTGTCCATCTAAAGACAATGCTTCTCTGCCTCTCCTGCACCAAGGGGCTGTGCTGGTCAATGGGATGCAAACAGTCATGCCCTCAGGAGGAACAGAGCGTCTTCTTCACATCTTCCCCTTCGTAATGGCCAGGATGCGGGTGTGATGGCAGGAGCTGCAGCAGCCACAGTGGGCCATAAAACGGACACTGGGTAACACAACGATATAATAGAAAAGAGCTGAGAACTGCTGTATCAGCTTACGTTAAAGACTATGACATCCAGAAAAAAAATCAACTTCACCCTTGTTACTTTGACCTCGGTTACCAAAACCAAAACTTTAACCCAACTGTAAACAGCTAAAGAGCTCCCTATGGGGAAGAACCGCTGAACAAACTACGGTGTGTATTCAGGGGTGAACATTCTGCGGCATTTAGAAGGATACTTCTCATCACCGTGCATCTTTGGGCAAATCTCTTCATGCACCGGCCTGCTTTCCTCATCAAGGAGCACTGGGTAACTACAGAGCACACTTCACAAGGTCCTTCGGAGTATTAAACAGAACAGTTTAAACAGCACACACAGCATCCAGGCATACCACACGCTCACGAAGTGCTGCCCCACAGAGGAGCGTGATGGTGATAAATGCAGAGACCAAATGGCTTGGAGTCATGGCGAAAGGTGTGGGATCTGAAACTAGACAGGCCTGGTTTGAGAATGGGCTGTGGGGATGGTGTGTGTGTGTGTGGGGGGGACCTGGGAGGTCTCTGTGCGGCAGGAGCCCAGATGCAGCGAGGACACTGAGCGTGAGGCCCAGCACACAGCGAGCAGCCAACCGCACATAGGTGTTCTCGTAAGCAGAGGGGACGGGAGAGAGGGATGAAAGAGCCTTGGGTGGGTGTGGCCTTCCAGGATCCCCCTCTTTTATCAAAATATTCTTCCAGCGTTGTTACCATGTCCTTTAAGAAATAAAACATTCAAGAATTGGGGGCAGGAGCAAATACTTGATAACGAGTCCTTTTGAATTTTGCAAGGTACGACAGGTCTTCCGGAAACCTCACGGAGCCCTGGGGTCCAGACCTGGGCGGAGAAAGGTGGAAACATGGCCGGGCCTCTAGGTCTGAAGGCAAGGCTGGGAGGCCCGTGGAACACGACTCCACAGACAACCTGCAGGGCCCCTCCAGCCCGGCCTCTCCCTGCCTGCCCTGCTCCAGCACCGCGTTCCAGGCCGAGGCAAGGAGGCAGCATTCCTCGGCCGGCCCAAGCGGTTCCCACATACCTAGGTCTGCAATTAGAAAGCCAGAGGAGCTAGAAGCTCTGACTTCCGTAAGAACTCAGGAGAAAAAGAAGACTGTTCAGGAAAAGGGTCTGAAAAACTTTTACATATACAATCCCCAAATCAAGGGATTCTGAACACCTTTTTTTTTAGCCTAAAGCACCTATTTTTACTAACAACTTAATACATTTTGCTAGAAGAGCCAAAACTGCAGGAGGGAGGCTGCAGCCACAGGGGCTCGTCAGGCCGTGGGGACCACCCTCATGGCGAAGCTAGGGGCCATCGGTGGAGGGGGTGCGAATCACAGGCAGACCAATAGGGCAGGAATCAAAATACAAGCTCGAACCAGGAAGAGCAAAGGGAAGCAGATGGCCGAGGCTTCGGGAAGGCAGGATGACCACTGCCCCTGACCAGGCTCTGGCTCTGTCGGTCCCTGACACCCCAACAAAACCTCAAAACCCAACCTTCTCTGCCTGCTCTTCGTCCCTCCTCCACGAACCGAGGCTGTGATCCTGACCACTCGTCAGCTCACTCCACCTTCGAACCGACCCCTCAGCCCTGCTTTCCTGGGCTGGCCGACTCACAAGGCTGTGACCTTGGCCAGCCATGGCAGCTGGGGAGCACGCTCTGTGCACACGCTCAGCTCTGGTCAGTGCAGCAACAACACGGGGGTGGCAACTTAAATAATTCTTGTTTAGAAATTAACTTTGTTTTCTTCTTTAAAGATTTTTATTTATTTGAGAGAGAGAGAGAGAGCAAGAGAGACAGAGCGCACCAATGGGGAGTGGGAGAGGAAGAAGCAGGCTTCCCGGGGAGCAGGGAGCCTGATGCGGGGCTCGATCCAAGGACCCTGGGACCATGACCTGAGCTGAAGGCAGACGCCCAACCACTGAGCCACCCAGGCGCCCTGCTTTCTTCTTCATGTGTTTTCCTATGATCTGTTTTTTAAAAAGTAAACAATATTTTTACAATCAGGCCAAAACTACTTTTATGGGGGAAAAAAGAAAAAAGACTGCAGGATACTCAAGTCCCTCTGCTACAAACGCTAAAACACTGTCAGAAATGCAGCCAAAGGCCTGGTCAAAGCCGGGGCTCCTTGGTAAAAATGGAAGTTCAGCCCCCATCTGAGGAGCCCCCGAGTAGAGACGGCAAGGGAGACCCCTGCACACCAGCTGGGTGCAGTCACGATGACATGCCTTCGCCTCGCACGGCCTGCGAATTGGGGCTCGCGGCAGTCCCGGGCACCCCTCTGCAGGAGGTGGCCGAGGAGGCATGCCCTGGGGTTCCTGGTCCATTCGGAACCATTTCATTTCACCCCCTTTTTCAGGAGCAACATCCTGTCCCTAGGAGATTCCGACCAAGTCCAGCTACAGGGGATTCAGGTCGTCTCTATAGTTTCACTCACAGGACTCCTACTCACATCTACGGCGTTACTCAAGAGTATGTGGTCGTTTCGACAGTATCACTTGCAGGATCCGTGGTGACTTCTACAGTGTGACTGTGTCATCTGCGTGGGGGAGAGCCCCAGAATCTGTGCTCTCCGTGGGCGGGAGACTCTCCCCCCCCCAAAAGCCTCGTTCTTGGGCACGTTTGGGAAACTGCTGAAGACCCTGGGATGCGAGGAAAGGGCCCGGCTCAGGGTTGCTTACCACCCTGCCAGCTCCTGAGGGTGTAGGGTCCCCATCGCGGCCGCTCTGCCCTCCTGGCACACGGAGCGTGTGCGTGTCGGAGCCCACGACAAGGTCACCACGACCTATTCTGGAACTGAAAGTCTATCAAGAGGTGAGGGTGTAGAAACCAGCGTATGGGTAGGAGGCAGGAGGAGGTACGTTCTAAGAGGAGTGCCGCGCAGTCGCCAGAGAGAAAGGACTAGAGGTTCACCTCGCAGTACACCTTCACTGTGTTTAGTACAGTCAATCGGCTAAAGAATCCGAGAACGTTCGGCGGGCGAGGGAGGGCCATCGCTCCATCGCTTGTGGAGGCCCGGGAGCCGCGGACTCGGCCGCTGCCATCCACGTCCACGCTTTTTAAAGAGGCTCAGGTGGGGATGGCAGCGTTGGTGGTGGCCCAGAGCACCGCCTGGCAGGCTGGAGACATTCCACCCGCAGAGCCCGGCGGTCCTCGGGTCAGGCTGCCAGGGGCAGGGTGTCACTGAAATGGGGGGGAGTGGTCTGTGCAGCGACTGGTACCTGCCTGTTGTAACAGCCACCTGATCGAGGGACGGGGGCCCGGATGGCCCCATCTGAACGTCCCCTCCTCTCCTGAAGCACTGGGCACTCGGGCAAGGGAGCAAGCCACCGGGAGCCCCAGGAAAGAGTCCGGTGCGACAGAAAGAGAAGTGACCACCCAGTAAGTAATGGTCACGTTTACCCTTCAAAATTCTTTGCCCTTCCTCAGATCACGGGCCCCCACCCCACGGGGGACGACATCCAGGTGACATTAGGACGGGTCAGGTAGGACTCTGCCAGCCACCGGGACGTGGCACTGAAGGAGAGACGTTCCATGTAAGAATAATTTGCAAATATCAAAGATCTTTTGCCTAAACCTTAACACAAAATTCAATAATAATGCACTAATAGTTAAAAACTAAGAGGCACCTGGGTGGCTCAGTCAGTTAAGCACCTGACTCTTGATTTCGGCTCAGGTCATGATCTTGGGGTCCTGGGATTGAGCCCCACATCGGGCTCCCTGCTCCGCGGGGAGTCTGCTTCTCCCTCTCCCTCTGCCTGCCTGTTTGCCTGCTTGTGATCTCTCTCTCTGTCAAATAAATAAGTAAAATCTTTAAAAAAAAAAACCCCTAGTATCTGCTGTGAGTGAGTGTGCCAGGGAACCACACCCCGAAGGCTCTAGATACACTAACCACAACACCCCACTTTTCTGAACACTAGTTTTATTTAAATACGTGTACTCTGAGGATAGCCCTGAGAAGGCTGCTATGTTACCACCCCGATAAAATGGGGGCGGAAAGGAAAGACTTGGGGACAAAGCAGCTGTTGAACTGTAGAAGGGGCAGAGAAACAGAAAACAAAACAGAAATCAGCTCTGCCTGTTTATCTTCTGGATTCTGGAAACTTCTGTCAAAGAGGCCCAAGTTCAATTTTGTTCAACTTGGCAGAGGACATGCTTTCAGAAGCTGAAGGCAGAGCCTGGGAGGGGGGCCTGCCAGACGGCGTCCCCGCCACAGCGCCCAACGGAAGAAGGTCTGCGGCAAGGCGTGTCCTTCTCCAGGGAAGCGTGAACTTGCCGAGAACAGCAATGTTCCAGGCAAACCCCCGAGGCCGCCTGCCACCCACCCCACACTGCATCGCTGCCCAAATCAAGTTAGGCTTCAAGACCTTCCGTTTTGATAAACCCAAAGACAGCAGCAAAGCTCGAGAGAGAACCCGCAAAGAGAAACCTCCAGTTCTCCTCCACAAAGAGTAAATCGTCCTTGCTGGGGTGTTTTTTTAAGGTTCCATTTGTCAAAACACAACAGGGACGCGTCTGAATGCTCTGAGAAATCACATCCTGGCTTTATCAAGGCCAAGCTCAGCTCACTTTCCTAATTTGGAAAATGCGACCAGGCACAAGGCAAAACCTGCTGGGAGCCAGCTCTGCTGAACGGGAGGGGGGGGGCCGCCGGCGGGCGAGTGCGGCTCTGCCCCTGCTCTCTGGGAACCGCGCTGGCGTCCAGCCACTTTCCCGAAGAACTGTAAGCCCGCGGGTGGGCCTGGGAAGCTATCACAGTTGACGCAGCTCGAGAACTCTGCACAATACGTCCAGGCCCGGGGTGCCTGGGTGGCTCAGCCGTTAAGCGTCTGCCTTCGGCTCAGGTCATGATCCCAGGGTGCTGGGATCGAGCCCCGCGTCCTGGGATCGAGCCCCGCATCAGGCTCCCTGCTCCGCGGGAAGCCTGCTTCTCCCTCTCCCACTCCCCCTGCTCGTGTTCCCTCTCTCACTGTGTCTCTCTCTGTCCAATAAATAAAATCTTAAAAAAAAACAAAAAAAAACCCCGTCCAGGCCCATCCAGGCCCACTCCTGGCGCACCGCGCGCACTTGCACACCCCGAGCGGACAGGCGGGCCGGAAGGCTCAGGCGCCAGCTGCATGGCCCCAGAGCGAAAGGGAAAGCGCTCTCCTGCCCTCCTGAAGTTACCCCAAGCTGGGTTTCACTTCAGGCACAGCCGTGGAACCGATCGGAAGGGGCACCACGCTGAAACCGTACAGAGCAGCACCCTCCAGTTGATCGATGGAGCTCTCGCAAGCCCTCTTCTATCCTCTGCTGCAGCAAAAGGGAAACAGGGGTGATGTCCTCTGGGGGTTCTCGTGAGAGGAGAAGCTCATGACTGTTACCCACAATCAGCAGCCCCCACCTCCCAGCAGCCTTAAACGGCACGGAGCCGAGTCACAGAAGGAGCCCACACAGGCAAGGCTGGTGAAGGGGGTTCCGCGGGGGCTGCGAGGTGAAGGGGTGCGCTGGGTGGCAGGGGTGCATAGGATGGTGGGCCCGGGCAAGCTCCTGCTGAAGCAAGTGCACAAGGTGGGGCGCCCACCTGAACCCACTTCCTTTCTTCCTCCCCCCACTTTTTCCTCCGTGCCCATGCCCCAGCTAAAAGACTATTTCCCAGCTGTCTCTGCAGTGGGAGCTGACCAATGAAAAGCAAATGGAACCTCATGGGCAGCCCATGCAGAAAGTCCCCGAAGAAGCGGATAGAGAGCTACCAAGTGAGCGTGAACTGCCCATCTCTTCCACCACTTCTTGCCTAGGATGAAACAGTGATGGCCGGTGCACCAGCAACCATCCTGGACAGGGAGGTTACCTTGAAAATAAAAGCCTCTTGGTAAGAATGGTGGGACAGAAAAACAGAAGCAGGCTTGATATTTGCTGAGCCAAGCTGGGCCTCAACTGCAGTCTGTGATAGAGGCAGGAGAACTACCCCGAACACACACACACACACACACACAGCAAGGTGCAAACCTCTTATCCTTTACACATCTTGGATTAAACAAAACTGCTTGGTTTTAGAAAGGAAAATAAGCCAGGGCTCCCTACTGAAGAAAAAGCTGAACTACCGTCTGTATGGTGGATCCCAGAAGGGCGGGCCGAGTTTCAAAAACAGTCCAGTGCACAGCAGGGAGCTCGTCTGGCAATACGCAGTAGGACTTTAACACACACCAATCAAGGACCCAAAATGCCAATGGCCCCAGAAAACCTAAGAAGCAGGAAACGCCAGGTCACTTATGTTTCTTAAAAGTTAATGGTGATTATTTTGAACAGTATGTGCCTGAAAGAGAGGACAAGAGGAAGAAAATGCTTCCCGGTTCCTGTAAGAACCCCCTCTTCACGCTGTAGCCAGGGTGATGCCACCATAGCAACAGGGCACCATGCACATCAGCTGGGGAGGGGCAGGCCCGCCAGGCACGGAGCGGCATGGGCTCTATCTGCGTGTTCAGTATGCTTCTCACCAGCAACGTCATCCAAAGACGTTCCTCGAAAGAAGTCAGCTTAGCACATTCAAAACAAAGCAAA
Source organism: Mirounga angustirostris (assembly GCF_029215605.1). NCBI lineage: Eukaryota > Metazoa > Chordata > Mammalia > Carnivora > Phocidae > Mirounga > Mirounga angustirostris. Next base: position 176,748,287 of record NW_026991713.1, read on the forward strand.
ACAGCTTCGAGAAGACAAGTTAAGCCCATGTTTTCAGGCGATGTTGACCATCTTGGGCTACATTTACTGCCTCTGTGACTTTGGGGGAGCAGCACCGATGTCCTGTGGGAATGGGGTGCACTTCTGAGCACCGGATCGCTGACCTCCACAGCATCGTCTAAGACGGATCCGCTGTGCTCCTCACTTTGACAGATGAAGGATCCAGGCTCGGAGAGAGCACGTGTTAGTTAGGACCACGAGGCTGAAAAAGGCTCTTGTTGGGATGGCAGCGACCAAGGACGCCTGCGCCTGCCACCTCTTCTGGGGGCTCTTCATGGGGGACTGTGTACTTTTGGCCACACACCTTCAGCAGACAGCTCTACATACGAGGCTCGTGGGCAAGACCCGGCTCTTTGGGAGCTGGACCCAAACCAAAGGAGAAAGGGGAAGGAGCGGGGACAGAGCGGAGGGCTGGGACACGGTCTTGCCCTCTCGGCTTCACTGCCTGCCCATCGTGTTTCCATAACATTCTTGCAGATCACATTTCTGAGAGAAAGGCCACTGAAAACCTCCCACAACATGCACAAGAGAGTACTGCCGTGTAACAAGCGAGCCCTAGGCCGTCTCTGCAGCCCCTCAGGACAACATGTCTGCTGCGCCCAGATCACAGCAGCACCCCACGCGGCCAGCACTGTCACCAACGGGGGCTCCAGACATCCTCTGGCCAAGATGTCACGGAAAACCTACCCACAGAACACTCCTTCAGCTAAGGAACTACTGCCAACACACATAAGAGGCTAAAATGAGAATCAGGCACCACCCTGGAGAGTTACTGGAACAGGAGAGCATGAACGGTCACCGGAGCGGGGACACTCGGGAAGGCAGCAGGGGAAGGGCACACACCCCGACTCCCTCGACTAGTCGGTCGGAGCAGGACTCGACCCCCACCTCACCGCAGGCCTCTTCAGCAAGGTCTCCGTGGGCGAGGTGGGGCCTCCCCCGGGGACACAGGGCAGCTGCTCTGCTCACAGCTCGCTCACCTCCCCTGGGAGAGGGGGGCCTGCGCCCAGCTCTTGCAGGACACGGGCTGCACTGAAATTCAAGTCCAATTCTGAAATGAAAACAGTATGGACGTCTCTCGTTTTCCCGGTTTTATTTGTCCCACAATCTTCCTGTGCTCCTTTGCTGAAAACCTAGGGGATCACCTAACTGATGTCTTCCACGCTGTCCAAGGTGAGCTACTATTGTCGTGCCTCCTAAACGCAGTCACGTTTATTATCTTGAGCGGGGATCACCAATCAAAGCAAGAGGAAACACCGATGTTTCTAGGTTTGCCGGCAACATGCCACTCGAGGAAGAAAGCCATCCTGCGACAGCTCACAACAGTTCTAAGTTGGCAGTGAGCAAGCTTTCTTTTCTTCAGGCTTAATTTAGGGCAAGTTTAAGTATTTCCGGGCTATTTTTCAGTTAACAATTAAAATAGTATTAAGTTCCACCAAAACTCATACATTCGTCAGCTGCCGGGCTGGAGCGTGCAAGCCTGGCCGGGGTTAACATCTCTCATCACTAAACTCGGCTCCTCCTGCACCCCGCTGACCCAGCTCCGTGGGCGGCTGGACAGCCTCCAGGGCTCCCGTGCCCACTCCATCCTGTCCTCTGCTCTCTGCATGCCAGCAGGATGCACTTCATGAAGCCTCACATCGAATCAGGTCCTTCCTCAGAAACCATCCACAGCTCTTGGAAGAAAACGCAAACTGGGAGCCCCACAGGACTGGCCCCACCAGCCTCCCCGATGCGCCCTCTGTCCGTCAGCCGCCCTGCCGGGAATGCCCGCACCCACCTCTGCCTGACGCAGGCCCTCGGCATGGTGGCCATGCTCAGCAAGGACACCTCTGTCCCAGTGCACAGTGGCCCCACACCCTCCCTCTGCTGCCCTTCAATCTTGTCCTCACGGGGCGTGCTGCGCTCTGTGACCACAGGGGTGGGGGCCCGGGGCCAGGCCTTTCCTGCTCACTATGGTATCCCGGGGCCTGACACGCAGGAGGAACGGCAACGCTCGCCGAAATGGAACAGAAGGAAGCTGCTTCTGAGCTGTCAGCCCAGGATTCTCATGGCTGGAGGGCTGGAATGACTCTCACTCTCAAAGCTGAAAATTCTTAATGACTGCATCATCTCAAGATTAGGATTCAGGCCGTTTTCTAGAACACCGCCTCCCTAGAGGAGATAGGTCTGGTTGTCACAGGGAATGCCATGGGGGAGGGAGGGCGTCACATCACCACCACAGGCCACAAGGCCACATGGTGCAAGGCCCCACAAGGCCCAGGACCCCGCGTGAGTCTTCGCTGCTTCATGATCAACCACGGCTAGATCTGGGCAGGAGCGTGCTCCCGGCAGACAGTTACGTACAATCTCACATACGAATGATGACTCACAGAGATACACCACGGAGAAACGTAAGACCCACCTGAACATGAAGATGCACCATATAGTTTATACAAGTCTGCATGGCATCTGTCTGATTCGAAGGAAGCACGTGGCTATCAAGGGAGGAGGGACACTGAGCCAGGTGACAAGGAAGACAGGGCACTGCACACAGAGAGGGAGGCTGGAGACACACGGGCCCTGTGCTGCTGAGGCCCGAGAGGCAGCCACAGACCCACGGTGGAAACAAGTCCCTGCAAAACACGCCACGTGCACTGAGGGCCAGGGACCCAGGCCGTCCCCACTGCGGATGGGGATTCACACCGTTCCCACTGAGGGAGAGTCTAGGGAACAGGTCATTCCCCCTGAGGACTCGGGGACAATGGGCCATGCAGAGAGCGAGAGGCAGGCTGACCCGGGGTGGGAACGACGCGTGTGCACTGGGCACACCCTCAGGGCCCATGGAGGCCACGTGGGAAGAAAGGAACGAGGGGTGTGTCCACTTCGCCCACCAGAGTGGTATCAGAGGAGAACTGATGAAACACAGGATTTAAATAAGATCCAACGTCTTCAAACATTATACTCCAAATGTCCAGGTTTCAATTAAAAAACGACTTGTCCTACCAGAAGATCTCAAACGAAATGAGAACAGCTGCCAACAGGACGACGGTGACGTCAGGATCATGCCACAGGGGTTGTAGAGTGCCCACCATGGACACTCCAACAAGCAATTACAGACACGTGGAAGCAGAGGATGGACAGAAACGCTCAGGACGCATGGGACTTTCGACAAAAGATCGAACATCCACGTCATCCAAGCTCCAGAAGGAGACCAGCACGTGGGAGGATGGGGAACAAAGAATGGCTAAAAAGTTCCCCAAATCTGGCAGAAGAGGTAAACCTACAGATTCAAGAATGTGAATGAATCCTAAGCTGGTAAATGCAAAGACACCCATACCCACCTTCTGAACACTGAAGACCTTTTCGTTATGTCTTGAAAGCAGTCAGCAGGAATGATGCATTCTCTACGGGGGAAAAATTCAAATTTCAAAAAGACTTTGGGAGCTAGAGCTTGGTGCAGAGTTCTTTTTTTAATTTTTAATTTTATTTATTTATTTTAGTTAATGGTTCAGAGTTCCTAGACACAACACCAAAAGCATGGTCCATAAAAGAGAAAAAATATCAACAAACTGGACTTCACCAACAGTAAAACCCTCCGTGCGTGCCAGTCAGGGGACGAGAGGCTTGCAGGCTGGCCCGTGGGCCCGCCACCACACGCCGGGCAGAGGCTCACACCTAGACGGCGTCAACACCACTCAAAACTCAACAGCAGAAACCAAACCACTGGGTGAGAATGCAGACAGGAAGCACGAGGAGACACGTCGGTGAGGGGGTTCCACAGACGGTGGATGAGCCGCAGGAGATGAACACCGCCCCTGGCTGGCAGGGAACGCCAAGTGAAGACCCTGCCAAGCCGCTGCCGTGCCCCTGGCCAAAAGGCTACGGTCAGAACCAGGGCCCCCCAGATGCTGGCAGGACAGGGAGAAATGGAGTCTCCCGCAGCGGAGGTGCGAACGGATGGGGGCGCAGTGCCGTGGATCGTAAGTTGGCAGTGTCTTCACCCAAACATGTGCCGATGGTACAACTTTGCAATTACTCTCCTGGGCATTTTCACTGAGGAATGAAGCTCCCGTCCCCTCGAAACCTGAACATCACTGTTCACAGCAGCTTTATGGGTAACAGCCCCCAAACTGGGCCAGGCAGATGTCCCTCCGTGGGCGAGGGTTAAACAGAGGGAGGAGGCCGCTTGGCAGGGCCCGGGCACCTCGGCCGCAGAGGCCACGGGCTGCTGGGGCAGGAGACACCTGCACGGAAGGTGCGATGCGGTGCTGATGAACAGCAAACCCCAAATCCCAAACTACAGAGCAGGAGAGCAGACGCGTGGCTGCAGGGGTCGGGCGTGAGCTGGGTGTGGCTCCAGGCGCAGCACCGGGGAGGACTGTGCAGGGGCTGGACGGTCGTGTGTTTCGCTGGAGGCGGCAGGCACATGACAGAAGCACGCCCACAGTGTGTCAGCTTCCCGGCTCTGACGCCGTCCTGCGGCTGCAGAAGGTCTAACGGGGAGCGGCAACTGGGTGATGCACACAGGAGACCTCTCCGAACGGAGTCACGGCTTCCTGTGAACTATTTCAAGATAAAAAGTGTGCTGGGGGAGCTGGGAACCCCTGGGGAAAGTCACACTGATGACAGGGTCCCCCCGGGCAGCAACCCACACCCTGCTCTGGACTGTGATGCACGCAGGAGCATCCACACTCCTTTATTTCAAAACGAAGTACCGCGTAGGGAGATAAAAAACTATGGCCAGTTCATCCACACCAAACAGTGTCTGTACACATTTATCAGGAAGAGGAGGTGAGAAGGTGAGAATGCTTAATGTTCTACTGCTTTTACAACCGAAAAAATAATCTGACAGCCCTCAGCACCGCCGAGAGCAGAACTCAAACACGTTACCAACTAAAGGGCTGGGCTCTTCACGCTCTGGGAAAATACCAGTGACTCCAAAAGGGAACGTGGGCTAGCATGCTAAAGCTAAGGCCGGAGTGACATATCAACATTCCAGAATTAACAGGACTTAGAGTCCGGCTCACACTCTCCTTGTTACAGATGAAGAGACAGGCGTCCAGAGCGACACTGCGGGGCGCCAGCGGGTGGGGGGAGTCGGGTGGGGGTGCCGCGGGGCCCGGTCCCAGCACGTGTGCCCCACAGAGCACACACCTCCCTCTCACCCAGGGAGCTGCGTCATCTCAAAAACCAGACACAAACCGACAACCAGTTGTAACTTTCATTAATCAAAAAAAAAAATCAAAACGCGCCAACGCTGTCATGCCTCACCTCCGTAAGCCAGCTCTGAGTCTGTAGAGTGGGGTCTGGCGCTCTGCTCACGGGCTGCTGGAGGCCTGGCTCCATCTGCACCGTATGCCTTCCCCACACGTGTGCCTGGCCTGAGCCTGCCCGACGGGCACCCCTGCCGCGGGGACACGTGGGCGCTCTTGGGGAGGCAGACTGGCATGTGTCTGTGCATTCTTACAACGTGGACAGCCACGGCCGTGGGTTCCACTGGGGAATGTCAGAACACCACTCAGACACGAACACGGCTTCCCGCACACCTCAAGAGAGGCACCCTATCTTGCCCGTCCTTTAATGACCGATTCCAGGTGGCGGGGTCTAGGCTGAAGTCTGGCAACTCCTAGCCTGTGAACAGGCTTGTTTTTGCAGAGGGAGAGGGAGAAGCAGGCTCTCTGCTGAGCAGGGAGCCCGATGTGGGGCTCGATCCCAGGACCCTGGGATCATGACCTGAGCCGAAGGCAGACGCTTAACGACTGAGCCACCCAGGCGCCCCTTGCTTCCATTTCTTTATCTTCAAAGAACTGGCTGTGGGCAGGAGCACTCTTTTTGGTGGAGCGCCTGGCTGTGAGCGGTCCAAGGACGCACGACTTACCAGTATGTATGCCCCGCGAAGCTGCTCGGCCAGACCCAGCTCCTACCAGTCAGTTACAGACAGAAACAAAGAACTTGCAAAGTTTCATATTTCGCAACACCAGAGTATTTCAAAATATCCTATCCATTCATTTCTAACTTGGCTCTGCTCAAGTCAAAAGCTGAGTGTTGATAAACAGAAAGCTGCTCACAGGTTAGGCATCCCCAGCTCTGCCACCAGCCAGAACGCCCGGGTCCCAGCCAGTCCGCAGAGTGCGGTGCACAGACCATCTCGCCTGGGCCTGGCCCACGTCAAGCTTCAGCCCGACGCTAACAGCGTCGCTCAGAGACACGCTTTGCCAGCAAATGGAAGCCGTTATTTACGCTCGCTACTTGAAATGAGACACCCACACGCTACAGCACAATTCCATCTGTAATCCTTTGGATTATTTTCTGTATTAGACACAGTCAAGAAACTCAGCTGCCCAGAAAAGCTACCTTTTTACCCCCACATAAAGCGTGATTTTGTTGTGTGGGTTTGGGTCTGCAGCCAGGGAGCGAAGACGCAGGGCAGCCTGATGCTCTATGCACACCTCTGCGTGCACACAAGCTTTCTGAAAGTGTGCATGAAAACATGACGCCAAGCACGGCTCTCTCTGGAGAAATGGAAGTCAGAGTGGAAAGGACACTTGATCTTACTTTGTACCTTCCTGTACGAGAGACCAGAAACAGATTAGCAGGGAGGGAAGCCGGGAAGAAAGAGAAAAGACTGAGGATTGCATACCCTTTGAGTTCTGTACTGTGGGAATACACCTCCTCTTCAGAAAACATGAAAATCAAAATTTGTAAAATGTGCTTGTAAAAGTGAAACAAGCAAAAAAGTGCCCTATTTTTAGACACAAATGTAAGATCTGGATCTTATCTTGAACCTGGGCCATGTCTAGCAGACAGCGAAGGTAAAGGGAGGTTTTCCCCTCAAACTCCACGAGGTTAACATGAGGAGAGGGTCTCACTTCGGTCCTTGTCCCGACTCTGTGGAAGTGACAAGACCCGTGAGCCGCAAATCAAGTGCTTCTCCGTGGTCAGAACGGGGTGACTTTAGAAGCATCTCAAAGATGAGCGAGAAAGCAAATGGACGGTGGCTGTCAGAATCTTCTGTTTGGCAGCTGACCCCCCACGGGCTCTCCTGGAGCGGACGACTGCGTGGGCTGCACAGTCTCCTGGTTCTCGCCCACATTACTTTTCCGATACACCGAGCTTGGTGAAGGCAGGAGCCCCGACCTCCTCTAAGCCTGGGGCCTAGCTCAGGGACCGGCACAGAACCATCCCGAAATAATTACGCGAAAGAACCCCTTTTCACTACTTTAAGCTTATACAATCGGCTAAAGAACAGTTAATAACTTTGCTGACTACTTAGAAACATAAATAACTATCAAATTAATAGGCCAGGAAGAGAATTTTTCTTTTTAAGTCACAAATCCACTTGGATAAATTACCCGAACCAAGGTATCTGATTATGAATCTAGATGTGAAGTTCATCGACTGACAGGGACTAGAGTGGCCCTCAGAAGTACTGACCATTATCCCCGTCCTTACCATAATTCAAAAATGAAATCTTGCTTGGAGTTCTGCAGAAGTCACAGAGCTCTGAGCACAATTTAAAAATAAATGTCATGTCTTGTCAACTGGAAACAGAAAAGAACCGAGAGACATGACTCCTCCTTCCCCCTCCCAAGCACTCCGTCCACATCAACCCTGCTTTGTGTCAATAAATCTCGCGCTGGCTGCTTGAGCAGCGTCTAACCACAAATGGATGTGAATGCACTCCGAAATACAAACAGCACTAAATGTCACCTACCCGAGGAACAGATCAGCAAGGAAGAGGAGAGAAAGCCCGAGATGTGAAGCGAGAAGCCAGAGAGCTGGGACGCTGAAACTGAAGACAGACGTGACCACTTCCAAGGTGAGAGAATAAATCTGGACTTCACAGAGGGCAGTGGTTTGATTTTGTCAACTCTTAGCGCCCCTTCCCGAGGAAGCATGGGAGGCACAACAAGGGGGCTCGCCCACCTGTTGGGAGCGCCCCTCCTCCCTGCTGGATGGACAAACAGGAGTGAGCACAGTGCCTCCACTGTCTGCAGAGACCGTCCTGGAAGGTGGAAGGTGCCGGGAAAGCCTCGGACGGAGTACGCTCAAGTCTTCAGAGGAGCGGGCCGCCCTCAGCCGGGATCACTCAGTACCACGCGCAGAGTGGACACTGGGTCACGGCGCTCACCACGCTTCCAGCTGGAGCGCGCACATCAAGGGACGGGCAGCAGAGGAGAGGGTCTCCAGCGAGCGCAGCAGAGCCGGCAGGCGCGCCCTTACATATCAAGCACGCGAATGCCTAGTTTTGGATGTCCTCGGAGGAAAGGGCTCCCGAGGCGCCCCAATCGCCTGCCATCCTCCGCGCACGGCCCAGCTCCAGCCTCGCCCTCCTGCCTGCCTCCCTCCAAATGCACATCTCCTGCCACCCACAGGCCCTGCCCCACTCTGAGGCTCAGTTCATCTCACGCCCAGCCCGGCTGCACTCAAGGCCAGTTCGCGGCTCCAGCCCGCCTGCTTCTCCCCGAGGTTACAGTGCTCCCTCGTCGACAGCATGTCTGAACGTTCACTTCCCGGGGCCCGGCCTGGCTGCTGTGTGCCCCCAGGGAGGGACTCCGTGTCTCTAAACCAGGTCCCTCCTTTGTGAAGCATGGTGGCACCTCGGCTGCCAAACGGGATTGTGGGGAGAGCGGTCGGTCAGCCTGGGTGACGCGCTCCGGCCAGTGCACACGCCATGGGCCCAGGAGTAAGTGCAGTTACTACCATCATCATCACTGCTGTCCTCCAGGCTCGTGGCCACCTCACTCCAAGCCCCCGCGGGCTGCTGCCGACTGGTGCTCCTCATGGCGCTGCTAACCGCACCACATGCCCCCTCTGAACACCAACGGTTCGCCACGGCCACAGAATTCAGCAACCCTTTCCACCCTCTCCACTGGCCAACACGTCTGAGGTCCACTAAGAGCACCAGGTCTTCCTTTACCCCGGGTCCCTCTTCCTCAGCCTCCAGGCCGGCTCTCTCGCTGGAGTGCCTGCCGCTTTTGCCAAAACCATCTCTTCAGCGAGGGCCACGGCTCAACAGCCCTTCGCAGCGGCCTGTGTGCTTGTGGGCGCCCCCCAGGCCAGCTCTCTCCGAGGGAACGTGAGTGGGGGGTGTCAGCCATTCCTGGGCCAGCACCCTGAAGACAGGGATGCCTGCTCCCTGCGGTGGCCCCTCCCCTCCCGCAGGGGCCGCCTACTGCTTTCTTCTGTCCCAGCCTCGCCTCTGACAGACGCACGGCACGGTGTCGCGCATGAGCCCCTGGCCTTTGTGCCTGCGTCACGGAGGCTGCCCACGGCAAAGCCTCCCACTGCAGGAGGCGCCTGCCGGACAGACACCAGCACGCCGCCACTCACTGAGCCACAGTCAACTCTGTCTCAGGCACGGCGCCCTGCAGAAACACCTGTTTTCGTAGCAAAAGCAATGCTGACCAAGGGTCAGAGAGGAGGGATCCAGTCCCAGCTTTGCCACCCATCAGGTTCTCGGTGCCCTCAGCTCTCGATGTTCTCAAGAGCCCTCGGCGGCTCAGAGTCTGCCTCAAGTCTGCGGCCCGCAGCCCAGTGTCCCGAGCACCCGTCGGCTAGGACAGGACCTAACAGATGCTCCAGGGCTTACGCCGATGGACACACACCTCTGCACAGAGGAAGAACAGAGCAGGAAAGACACCAGGACGACCGCACAGTGACGAGAACCAACACCACCACCATGAAGACCACGAAACGGGAGCTGACCAGGACACGGAGCTGCACTAACTCTATGCGGCAGAGGCCAGTGGCTCCACCTGAGCTCATTTCCTGCTGAAAGCAGTCTCGACCTGCACACGCTGCGGGGACAGGCCTGTGTGACGCTGCCGGGTGGCCAGGCCTCTCTCTGGAGCGAGTGAGAGACGTCCTGCTCAGAGGGGGCCGCAGACCCGGCGTCCACCTGCTTTTTAAAGTATAAAACAGTTCTCTACATAAACCCCCAGTCCTCGTCCCTAATTCAACTGTCAATTAAAACAAGGACTGAGGCCACTGCTTCTGGAGCCCAGGTGTGTGGGTCAGGCGCGTGCAGGTCCTAAGGCCGGACGCTCTTATCCGGCACTTTGCGAGGTTTCCGTCAGCCCAGAAAGGAAGCTGGGTCTGCACCGCTTTACAGATGAGGACACCGAGGCTTGGGGGGGATGAGTCTCTTGTCCCAGGCCATCAAGTTATCCAAACAGTCAATGACAGCCCCTGTGTAAGCCCTGACCTTTTACCTCCTCAGGTGCAAAAGCGAAGAAACCGAATTTTGTGAACAATTTCAACAGTGAAAACCATCAGAGCTGCTGATGAGTCAGCTTCGCAGCAGACAATCTAATCTTACAGGACCACTTCCTCCTGCCTGGTGTTCTCTCTGGGAGCGTCAGCATCATACCCACGGCGCCAGGCACGGGCTTGTGCGCTTGCTGGTGGGAGCCATGCCAGCCTGTCCCGCTGCCAAGCGGGGACAGAGGCCCTGGCCGCAGCCGGCAACTGAGCCTTGAGCACGTGTGGAGCTGCCCTGCCCAGAGGTCCAGACCAACAGCACAATCTCAATTTATCATCGTGTGATTGCAACTTCACGTGGCAAAATCAGTCCAAACTTTACCAAAGTTCAATTCACCTTTTGGTGCCAGCCGACCACACGTGCCTGCCACAGAACTAACCACCGGGCCCACGTGCTGGGAAGACCCATCCGTGTGCACAGGGGACAGCCTGAGTTCTGGGGTGAGGTCTGCGCTGGCGGGCGGGGTCCAAGTGTGGGGGTGAAGCCCGTGGTGGCAGAGAGGGCTGCGCTCACCAGGTCACCAGCCGGCACGCCCAGAGATGGTCCAGGCCACTGTGCACCCCTCGCCTGTGACTCAACCACCAACAGTTATTAGGTGCTTGTTAAGCACCCGGCTCCTCACAGGCCCTGAGAAGAAAAATAAATGATAGTTTGTCCTGGAAGACAGGGCCCATGACCTGGTCAGGGAGCAAAGAAACACAGCCACCTGAGAGACGCTGCATTAGCGACCAGGAGGGCGAGCGGCCACAGGGAAGGGCCTCGGCCCAGCCTGGTAAACAAGACCGGGGCGGAGAGGTGCGAGCGGCCGGAGACAAGGACTGGAAATGGCACTGGAGGCCGTGAACAGCAGGGAGACGGCACCGGGGACGCGGGGATTGGGCTCGAGGTATTACAGCCACCAGTACCTGCCGAACTCTGCAAGAGGGAGGAGCCAGGAGGAGCTGGAGCCACTCCTGCGTGGCCAGCACTTAAACCCTCAGCCCACCGTCCACGGCCCACGGCCCACACCCCACGGCCCGCAGACCCCACGGCCCACACCCCACGGCCCGCAGACCCCACGGCCCGCAAACCCCACAGTCTGCAGACCCCACGGGTCCATACCCCACGGCCCGCACCCCATGGTCCACACACCCCACGGCCCGCACCCCACGGCCCGCACACCCCACGGCCCGCACACCCCACGGCCCACACCCCCCACTGCCCGCACCCCCCGGCCCGCACCCCAGTCCGCAGACCCCACGGCCCGCACCCCATGGCCCACACATCCCACGGCCCGCAGACCCCATGGCCCGCAGACCCCACGGCCCACACACCCCACGGCCCGCACCCCACGGACCGCACACCCCACGGTCCGCAGACCCCACGGCCCACACCCCCACGGCCCACACCCCACGGCCCGCAGACCCCACAGTCTGCAGACCCCACAGGTCCATACCCCACGGTCCGCACCCCCTGGCCCACACCCTAGTCCGCAGACCCCACGGCCCGCACCCCACGGTCCACACACCCCACGGCCCGCAGACCCCACGGCCCACACACCCCACGGCCCGCACCCCCCACGGCCCACACCCCCCACGGCCCGCACCTCACAGCCCGCAGACCCAGGCCGCTGTGGCTTCACTACAGGAACATTCAGAGAAAGCTCTTTCCCAGGTCACACAAAAGAAGTTGAAGCTTACACCACCAGGGGCAAATTGCTACATTTTTATGACACCAGTTTATTAGACTCTAGACACCTTTGTCCTTATTCTGCCACATAAAATTCCATACTAAACTGAGAAACTTACTTTAGATAGTTTAAGGTCAAGTTAGCTTTTAACCGATCCCACCTTTCCTAAGGGAGCAGTCTTTTTCCAAGATCCACTCCGATTTACCCCGGGGCTAATCTCCCCCAAATTAGCAGCCATTGGCAGCCACTGATAACACAGAAGCTGGATCAAAGAGTCAGGAAGCACATCCGGTTTTCCTGGAGGCTGGGATAATCGCTGGCAGCCAGATGATGTTTACAAAGCAACACGACTTCGTCTGAGAGACCTCTCTGCCATCCTGGATACAGCCCAGAACAAAACACAGCAGAGTAGAATCAGCACCACGCAGAATGTGAAAAGGCCTTTATTTGGCTCAAGACGCAGGCCCTTCAGAGAACTAGTTCCTGCTGGCCCAACACTGCACCTGGCCCCGCACCTGGCCCCGGAGAGGAAACACCTCATCCTTCCAAACTCATCCGACCCAGGGCCTGTCCCGGACAGTCTCCTCCCCCGTGTTTACTCAAAATTGGGAGAACGTGTGAAAATCTGAGGATGGATGGCGAAATACACATTCACACACGGAAGTCAGGCAAGACCGTGTGGCGCTCGGGGACGTACGGACGGGAAAGACAGAGTGACTGGCCAGCCCTGCCCAGACAGGCACAGGAAGGGAGCAGAAAACACGCCGCAGGCGCTCTAAAGCCGCCCGCCCGCCCGCCAGCGCAGACCCCAGGTCTCCAAGCGTATTTAGTGCTGCGGAGAAGAAATGATCCATCTGGGGAAAGTGGGTCATAAAGCAGATTAATACCGCCGAAGACTGGCGCAGGGAGAGGCCTGGTTTCAGAGGCAGCGGGTCTACTGAACTAGTTTAATTGTTATGTAAATTGCACGCTCAGCCACATCCATGGATCCCTGATGGCCTATTCATCAGCACGGGTTTTCTCTGAAATAAAAACTGAGCAGACCCTCTTTCCCCGGCCCCTGAAGCCTACATTCCCAGGCTCTTTTCTTTCCTTTCGCATCTGTGTGGCACCTGCCTCCAACGTGTCTGCGTGCTTGATACGCAAATAGGCACTCGGGGCATCACGGGAAATGGGGAGAAGGGAAAAGCATCTCTCCCTCCCTGCCAGCCGCCAGGCCTGCCACAGAATCTAGTCCCTTACGGGGCAAAGGCAGGAGACTCTGGGGTTCTCGTCCGCATTTTTACAAAGAAAGCACACTGGAGTTCATTCAGGGTGTAAAGTAGCTGAGTTATTTCTGGGGAAGAGTTTTTCATGAACCGTTGCGTTATTTGTTCACTTTCAATAAACTTATTTGAGGACCCTGCAAATTAAAAGTGCTAAAGAAAAGTGGCACGTCTCTGTAGACTCCGGAGAGGGAGCTGCCCAGGTAGGCGAAGAAAGCACCAACCCTGCCCCTGGGCCAAAGGTGACCCAGCCGGCATTTACAGCGGAGGGCACAGTCCCTCGCTCACCCCCCAAACACGGCTCTCCCGTGAGAGGTCCGTAACCTGGCGCACTGGGGCCTCTTCTAAGCTTTCCCACTCTGAAAACAATTCAGGAAAAACTAGCAATCACATTTTGCATTTGGTTACCACTAGCCTTATCTGGTGCCGCCTGCCGAGGACGAGGACGGGTGGAGAGGTTCCTTCCTGATAAGGGGGAATCACAGAAAGCAGAGCCAGGAGCTGCCTATGGGGCCTCCGCCAGCCCGGGGCCTCCCTCTGGTTGGAAGCCTCAGGGTGGTGGCAGAGGTGAACTCCCAGCTTAGTGGGGCAGAGCGGTCCTAACCTACTCATTTAAACAGACATTAACATAAAAAAGGGCGCCTCACAGCCCTGACCAGAGGACTCCGATCACCAGCAGTTGTGAAATTGTAAATACCCAATTTCAGCAAAGTACCTTCCTTTAAAAAGGAAGCAGACACAAGGAAAACACTGGGTGGTGGCTGTTCGCCTTTCCACATTCCTGAGTTTCCCAAAGTTTCTGTAAGCATGGACCACGGATATAATACCGAAGAGTCTCAAACAGTAAAGGAAATACAGAACACAGAAGTTACTGAGCACTGCTTGGGGCTTTCTTTTAAAAACTGGCTCCTTCAAAAAGAAATTAGACCAAAAAACAATTTTTTTTTTAAAATTTTACTTATTTATTTGAGAGAGAGGGGAGAGGGTCAGAAGGAGAAGCGACGCGGAACTTGATCCCAAGATACCTGAGACTAAGGCAGACGCTTAACTGAGCCACCCAGGCGCCCAACACCAATAATTTTTGACTTTCAAGAATTACAGAATGCAGGCTTATAAAATAAAATCCCAAATAAACTTAGAACTAAAGACTTTGAGCTTTCTGCTAACTACCATATTAGCAGTCTGGAATCCTCTGGGAAAAAAGTCATTTTGGATAGATGGATTCTCTGAGAGATAACTGTCTGCTCCTATAGAAAGCTACTGACTTTGAAATTTTTGCCCATTTTTTCAGTTACCTTGTTAAAAATACATCTTAGACTCCCTGGCCTCATCGGTGACTGTGAGCAAAATGCAATTACCCTCTGAACTAGTTAAAGACGAAGGTAGAGTTATAATACAAAATGGACAAAATTACTGATGACAAAAAGCAAATATGAACATGTGCATCAAATCTCCACGTGTCGGCATTACAGTTGAGCCCCTCAGAGGTCAGAGGCGAATCAGAACACAAGAAACTTGAAGGATTAATTATCCCCGAATACGGGCCGGATGTGTCACTAGGGTCCCCGTGCCTGTGGATGACTCATGAGAGCAGTGCTGGAACTGGCCGGCCAGAGATGCCGACCACATGGGCACAGGGAGGAGGGGACTATTCAAACCACCGTGCCACCTCCGGGTCAAGGAAGGCGGGGAGGGGGCACTCCCGTTCTCCTCTGCCGCCACACATTCAGCGGGGAAGCAGGGGCCCAGATAAACCTTACAAGCAGAAATGCTTCCGCGCCATGGTTCTCACCCTCCCGGACCTTCCAGATCAACAGGGCAGGAAGTGGGGAGGGGAGGAGGGGAATAGGTCTAAAAAATACACAATTACGAACAACACTAATACCCTGAAGAAATGCAGAGTGTGCAAACAACGAGTGCCCCAACTGGGCCCCAAGGAAGTGACGCTGGGACGACCACGTGGAAGAAGGTGGACGGTGCTCCAGAGAGGGGACAGCGAGGGCCGAGGAAGAGCTGGTGGGAGAGCAGGCAGGCAGCAGGGACGCAGCGGGGCGGGGGCCGCTGAGGAGTCGCAGGTCTACGCGAACATGTACGGTAAAGGGCCGCACAGGCTCAGCTGGGCAGGGCGTGGAAACGACAGCCCCAGTAAGAGGAGGCCAACCCAGAAACGGAGAGTGGAAGGAGAGTGCCGGGGCCGGGGAGGGAGTGCTGAGGGGGCCAGAGCTGCCGGGGCGGGGAGGGGCTGACAGGTGCGCTGCCCCACCTCTCACGGCAGGACAGGACAGGACAGGACGGGGCAACTTCCTCGCGGGCCGACTGGGCAGCTCAGTCTGTGCTCCCACCCCTGCTCAGTTAAAACTGCCCAGCGAGGCCCCATCTCAAATCTCACTGGCATTTAAAATACAAATCAAAAGCAATCTACTTTAGAAAACAAATTCGTTGGGACTGACACAAATTCATAAATCAAAGTAAGCATTAGGGAAAATCTTACAGGAAGCGCCAATACACAGAACAGGCCAAAGAGAAGCCGTTCTGCCTTCCCCCAGGTCGGGACAGTCCGACACCTGGCCTGAGAGTGAAGAGGACGTCTGTCTTGTGCGTTAGAGGAAAGCACCCCTCCAGCCATGGACCCCTGCCCAGGGCATAGCTGCAGGAGCCCACGGGGCCCTGAGCACCGGAGGATGCAGCCGGGGACAGCCCCTCCCTCCTTCCCTGCCTTCCCCGAACATGCGGGCCTGGCTCTGTCCTACCTGCTGTTCCCTGTCCCTGGCCTGCCTGCAGTCACCCTCAGAGGGCCCCAGAGTGACACCCTCTGTGTGGCTCCAGCCTTCAGGCCTTTAGCATCCACATCCTCTCGTCCCAGTGGCCGGGTCGTCTGTCTCTCTCGGCAGACGGTGACCAGGGCCGAGGACAGCCCTGGCATGCACAGAGCTCCCAGCAGCTTGGAGACACATTCTTTGGGCTCCATTTGGAAGTGGCGGGGTGAGCCAGAGCCCAGGTCTCCTGGGTGCGAGTGGGGTCGGCAAGGAGATGTTCAGCGGGGGCCCGCGGGCCAGGGAAACAAGCACGCACACCCTCCCCAAGATCAGTCTCGGGGGGGCCTGGCTGCCCCGCCGCCTTCCACAGGCCTGGGCAAGCGGGAGAAACTGCAGACCGGGGCGTGAGCAGAGGACCAGCAAATGCCGGTCCCCGACACCAACCTCTTCCGTGACACCTGGACCACCCCACTGCGGTCTGCACCTCAGCTCATTAATCTCCAACAGCGGCCCCCGTTACGCACAAAGGACTCAGGGATCCTCCGAGCCAAGAGGCTTTCTGCGCTACCACCAAGGCTGCAAGGGCAGGGTCTGGAGCCCACACCGCATCGCTAGCTGTCGGAGGAATTTACCCCCATGGTATTTTATGAAGCAAGCAGCAGCCAATTTCCCAAACACGCGGACAGATGCTCTCAAAACAGCAACGAGCACACGCACACCTCCCTGCACCGTGAGGTTTTCTGTACTCAAAGAGACGAGCGGGCTCAGCTCACAGGAATAACCCAGGTGACTATCGCCTGCCCCTCCCACCCCCCATGAAACCAGGCTGCGACTCCACCTTCATTTATCATTACGCAGTCACAGCATCTGGAAAGATGAGCTGAAAATGTCTCTGGAGTCCAGAAGGGCCTTCCTGCCGTCCAGGCAGCATTCGGATTCTCAGGGAGCCACAGCCCCTGCCCGGAGCTTCCCTCGGCTCAACTGCTTTCATTACACAAGCTTTTAGTTTTGCCACACAGAAAGAAACAATCATTCTCAATGCTGTTCTGTCCCCACCGTTCAGGTGAATAAAATCCAGCCTCGTCTCATGGGCTCCATAAATCTTATGTACATTTTCTTCCCTCCTGCACCATGAGGCCAGGCACCGCTGGAAAGCCCTGTGCGAGGTGGGGACTCCAGGTCCAGGAGAGGGGGCATCTCTCGGGGGCTTTGGGGATTTGTCCACACACACACACACACACACACACACACACACACACCGTCTCCCACGCCCTCAGAGCCAGCCCATCACCCAGCCCTGCAGACTCTAGTGACCTCTCCCCATGGCCACGGCCAGCACTCTGGTCCCTGTGCCTGAGTGTGGCCCCCACAGTGGCCTCGCTGACTTATCACTCCTCTCCTTCGAACCTTCCCGGGGGACCTTGAGGTCAATTTCTCAATTTCTGGAATTTCACCCCCCCCCCCCCCCCCACACACAGCCACTGCACCTGCAGGCCCCACTCCCGGAAAAGTCCCTGTCCTTGATGCTTCCCATCAGAAGCTCCTGCTTGTAGTTTAGATCTTAAAATATCACTTCCCCAGAAAGGTCCTCCCATCCACCTGTCAAACATGTCCTCTGGTTTCCTCACTGCACCCTGCACCCCCTGAAATGACACCACACACTCGCTCTTTGGGATTATGAAGTCTCCCTCCTGATTCACAGAGGCAAAGAGGGAGTCTGTCCTGCTCCTTCTGCTTTTCCAGCCCCACAGCACCAAACACACAGGGAGTACCCACTTGCAAGCGAAAGTAAAATCGAAGGCCTTAGGAACCACCTGGACATGGGAGTGTGTGTGTGTGGGGGGTGCTGAGGGCAATCTTCCAACGCCATTTAGTTTCAATATGGGGGTGCCGGTGGGGGCACCCCATAGGGCAAGGCTCAGGGGAGATGGGCTGGAGACGAGCCTGCGGACGGGACAAGGAACCCAGAGCCCCCTTGGACCAGGGAGGAGCAGAGCTAGGGCTGAGAGGAAGCCGGCCCACTGAGAGCCCAGAGAATGAGTGAGAGGTAGGAGACAGACTGCAGAGCCAGGAAGCATTGAGATCCGAGCACCAGGACTAAGAAGAAACAGGTGTAGGCCTGTGTCTGACAGGGTCACCTCTGAAGCAGTCTTTTGGAGAAGTGGAAAATACATACAGTGTAACGAGAACACTTACGACACCCCCACCCCCCAACCGCTAAAACAGAGGACCGGCTCTGCACAGGGGAACCATGAGACAGAACGGGGGCTCCATGCCTCTGGAGAAGGGACAGAGACACGGGGGCAAGGGCACCTCGACGAGATGTTTCTCTACTGGAAATACATGGCAAAATGTGAACGAGGGTCAATTCTTCATGGGTCCCAAGCACATGTTAGATTATTTCCTGTACTTGTCCGTGTTTTTAAACGCCTGGACATACATATAAATTACTGACCCAGAGCAGGCTTGCATCCCCGATTCCTCACTGTTCCTCTGGGGACGGGGGCAGGGCTGGAGCCGGCTGATGGGAGGCTGGCTTCTTTCTCAGCGTCCAGTGCGAGCTGGGCTCTGAGCCCCACGAAGGTGATTCACACAGATTCAAGGGAAAACCTGAGTTCATCTTTTCAAATCCCCACCCTCTGGGCAAGCAGCTCAGAGAAATACGAGAGAGCAAACCCTACTATTCTGTTCCAATTGTACCCCCTCAGGAGCCAGGAGGGACCGTGGCCCGCCCAAGCCCGTCCTCCAGCCACCCCAGAAAGACGGCCGTCCTGGGCGACGCCCTGTCAGTGCCTCTGCTGTAAGTGGGGGGCCAGGCTACTGCACCGGGACCGGCTCCAGACCCTGCAACGCCTCCCTGCCGCTTCCGACACCCAGATGCCTCACAGGTTACAACAACCCCCCCGCCCCCCCGGTCACCATGACGGCAGTGATGGTGATGACGTGGCTTGTGGGGAGTGCACTGTGCGCCAGACACCGAGGTCAGCGCTCTGGCACGCCATGTTTCGTTCTCATAAATGCCCAGTGAGTGGGTAGTGTGCCCATTTTACAGATGAGGAAAGGGGAGTTTGAGGACAGGGCACCTACCCAAGGGCACCCAGCTGGGGGGTGATGACACAGGCCTTTTACTTTTTTTTAACTTAATTTTAAAAAAAGATTGATTGATTGATTTTAGAGAGAGAGGGAGTGTGTGCGTGAGCAGGCGGGGGGGACAAAGGGAGAGAGAGAATCTAAAGCAGAATCCCCGCTGAGCACAGACTAAACACAGGGCTCGACCCCAGGAGCCTGAGATCACGACCTGAGCTGAAATCCAGAGTCGGACGCTTAACCCCCTGAGCTGCCCAGGCGCCCCAGATGCACACCTATTAAACTCTAAGCTTCTATCACCTCTGATCACTGACTTCTGCCAGGTTGTTTCTGCATTCAGACCTCTCCTGTTTGCGTCTTTATTCACCCCACCACCAACTTACAAAGTGCCAACTACGGGCCCAGCCTGGCGGTGCTGGGGTTACAGCAACAAGAAAGAAAGGCACAGTCCTGCCCCCGACACCAGAGCGTGTCAGATAAACAGACCACCAACCCTCCAGTAACAGTGGGATGGCGAGACCAGGGGCGCTGGGGGCGTGCGGCCCACAGGACTCACCTCGGTACCAGGAAGACTGCCCTAAGAAAGTAGCTTCTGAGCAAAGCTGCATTTACTCTGAAACGTAAGCCTTCCCTGTCTGGCTGGAAGCAAGAATGGAGCCTGCCATCATGGTATTTATTCTGTGTTATCTGGAGGTTCTAGCAAATTCAACAATGCAACAAAAAGAAACGGGATTAAAAAAAAAGAGCGGAAGAAAGACAAAACAGTCATCATTTGCAGATGAAAATCTGACCTAGAAAATGCATGCAAAAAGTCAATTTAAAAAACTGTTAGGAGAGATGGTAACTGTGACTGGATACAAAATAAATATTTTATTCCAGCACTGAATGGCAAAAATTACTTATTAACTACAAAAACAAAAATAGTAACTATCGGGTGGAGAAGCTCCACCAATACCTAAACCAAGTGATCCACGTGAACTCCACCAGGAAGGCCAGTGGCATCTCCGAGAGATGCCCTGAGAAGGGTGAGTGTCCTCCTGCCAGCATTCCAGCCCCAGGTCCCTACCCCGAATCTCACCAGCTCATCAGGACTCGGTCTATTCAGACAAGTCTAATTTGAGAGGCAGCTGATAAAATAACTGTCCTGTTTTGTTTTTTTAAATGTCAAGGTCAATACGAAGAAAGGCCAAGGAGCTGTCCCAGAATAAGGAGACTGGAGAGGCTCCACACCGGACAGGACGCTGGACGCTGCCAGGATGCTCCCGGGGCAGCTGAGAGCGCTGGTCCCCAGGCCGTGGGTTAAAGAGCAGCACCAGAGTTGAGTCCGGCTTCCTGAACTCGGTAACCAGGCTTTGGTTCCAGAAAATATCCTTATTCTAATTTCCCTAGTACGAAGGGAAAAGGGGGCATAGCACATTTAACTGACTCTTAAATAGCATGTACACACGCAGGGAAATACTGAAGCGAATACGGCAGAATGTTAAAAATGGGTGAATCGGGGATGACGACAGGAGTTATATGAACTAGTCTGAACAAGTCTGGCAACTTTTCTGGAAGTTTGAAATGTTTTCAAAGTGTAAAATTTTTAAAATAAATTAGTCTTATAAAGCCCATACCAACAAAAAGAAACACACACACACACGGCCCACCTTCCCTACATGCAAACACCAACCCTTTTGAAAATAATAAGGAAAAAAAGATCCCATTCATACTGACCATCCCCAAAACAAACAGATGAAACACCTAGAATTAAACATAACACATTAAGAAGCACAGGAGCTCCATATGAAGAAAACCAGCACTACAGAGGTGGGGATTAGCCTCAGTAAAATGTATCAGTGACGTGGAGGGAGGTCTGCCCACTGCTTCTATACAGGGCCAGACACCAAATGTCTTAGGTTTTTAGGCCACACCGTCTGTGTTTCAACTAAGCAGCCACGGAGCCCATGGAAACAAATGGGCGTGGCTGTGTTCCCATAAAACTTTATTTATACAAACAAGAGTCTGGCGGGACTTGGCCCGCAGGCCCGTAGTTTGCTGCCCAGATCGAAATGTGCTGAGCTCTCCAGAGCGTCTCCTCTTCTTCCTGGACACGTGGCACTCCCTTGGAGTGGCCCTGGCCTGAGCTCTGGTCACGGGCACACGGGCAGAAGTGGGACCCGCCCACCAACTCGCCTCCGCACAACCCTCCTGCCCCCTGGAGAGCCGAGCTACCGACGGTGAGCCCACCGCACGGTGCCAGCCTGGGTCCCTGATTTGCCACGCGAAGGACGCGTTTTTGGACCACTGATGAGAAACACCGATTTCGGACTTCCCTGTGAGCCAGATGCTAGAATTGATCCATTACAACAAGCAACAGCCACAGAAGACTGTGTACAGAAGTCAGTATCCACTCAACAAATGCTCAGTGTCCTCCAAGTGCCAAGCACTCTGCTGGCACCGGGAACACAACGCTGTGCAGAGAGCTCAGCCCTGCCCTCGTGGGACGTGCAGCTCCCTGCAGGGGAGCACGCGAACCACAGTCACACCACAGAAGGACCAGCCACGTTGCCAAGCGCCACCCGGCACGAGCAGGTGTCCACGTAGGCAGCACACGGGACAGGCAAACACAGAACACTCGTGCACTTGTTCATAAAGGAACCGGACTCAAAAGTAATCTATCGATAACCAATATGCACAGTAAATCCAGGGCTAGAAAGGGCCACAGAGTTTTATTTTATTTTATGTTATTTTATTTTTAAAAATAATTTATTTATTTGACAGAGAGAGAGATAGCGAGAGAGGGAACACAAGCAGGGGGAGTGGGGGAGGGAGAAGCAGGCTTCCCGCGGAGCAGGGAGCCCGATGCGGGGCTCGATCCCAGGACCCTGGGATCATGACCTGAGCCGAAGGCAGATGCTTAACAACTGAGCCACCCAGGCTCCCTGACCCCCCCCTTTTTTTTTTTTAAAGATTTTATTTATTTATTTGACAGAGACAGAGATAGCGAGAGCAGGAACACAAGCAGGGGGAGTGAGAGAGGGAGAACCAGGCTTCCTGCTGAGCAGGGAGCCCGACGGGGGACTCGATCCCAGGACCCTGGGATCATGACCTGAGCCGAAGGCAGATGCTTAATGATTGAGCCACCCAGGTGCCCCTAGGGTGGCTCAGGCATTAAGTACTTACTCAGTCAGTAAGTACTTTTTGTTCTTTTGATACAAATCACAAAAAATGTCTCCCTGCGCCAGCAAATGTGTCTCTTCTCTTAATTACCCACAGGAATCATCTCTTGGGTCCCTTGCTTCTTTCCTGGGGTAGTGAAGGGGGAAATGGAAACTGTCCATTCTCACTTATCTGCAGTCCAGAGTAGTAGAAACTGAAGAGAATGACCAACCTATTCAGATAGAAGACGTTTCAACAAGCATCTTTCGCAAAGGGTACGGCTGGCTGCTTCCTCACCTCACCCCGGGGAACTGCAGGGGATCTGCCTGAGCCCCAAGCCCAGAGCGGACCTGTCAGTCTTCCTCACCTCAAAGCATACTGCAGAAAACATTTGTGCCTCGGAGGTGAATGGTGTAAACTGAGGCAGTGGCCACAGCCAGGTACTGGGGATCCAGACTTGCAAGCTCTGCAAGGCCATCAGCTCGTGCGGCTATTTAAACTTAAATGAACTTACAGAGTAAAAATTAAAAATTGAGTTCTTAGCTGCATTTCAAATGCTTAGCGGCCACACACGACTATCACCACCATCCTGGGCGGCACAGACAACATTTCTATCACTGCAAAAAGTTCTTGACTTTCCGTGAGATCTCCTGTTGGCTAACCTGAGGGTTAGCAGGTGTGGAAAATCCGTTCATACTGCAATTTGCAGAGAAAAATATAATTGCTAAGAAAGCCAGATATTCAGTAGTCTTCTTGCACACTGGGAGCCGAGGCAGGGCTATAAATGTTCCTAGTTAATAGGGAACCCAACCAAAGGGAGGTGGATATTCTTAAGAGAAAGATGTTTTCCTCAAGCTGTGATGAGTCACTGTTCCCAGCTTCAGGGATGTACCTGCCAAGCTGACCGGATATATTTATGTCCCCAAGGGTGGGGGTGGACGAATGCAAACTTCTCCCGTTCATGTAACTTCACAGCCTGCAACCTGTTTGCTCCGCCATCAGATTCCACATTCACATTCCTAAATCAGCTCCGAAGGGTCAACAGGTTCACAAGCTAGTTCTCACTGACCGTTCCAGCCACAGCTTCGTGCTAGCATACAGAAGGATCCCAAATTTCACCAGTAAACCGCAGCCAAATCACGTGACCGGAGGCAGTTCTCCTGGAAGGTTTTAGGTGGACAACTGGTTCGAGGAGCTGCCCTTGCATGTGCGTGAGCTCGAGTCACACACAGCTCACCAGCACCGGGCACGGGCAGCTCGCTACGCCACTCATCGCCACGGACGCCCCCGTCACATCAACGTGACCCATCTTACATGAGGACTTGGCACAACGCCAACTAGGACAGTTCTAAACCCAGGAGATCGTGAAAGGGAGCAGCGCAAGTCTGTGAGAAGGGCCAGGGAGGAGTCAGAACACACTTGATGTTTCTACTGTCCATTTGGAAAAACAGTAAGTACTTTTTGTTCTTTTGATACAAATCACAAAACGCAGAGCTGCTTTACAAGACAGAAGACCAGTTTTATCCTCTGTAATAATGGTTTACCGTGAGGAGAGAAGAGAGAGACCTACTGAGGAAAACAGGAGACTGGGGAGGGAGGGAATGTTTATGTTTATCAAAAGCGGCACAGTTTTTGAGAAGTGTGCTCAGAAGGGTTTCAAAAGACATCCCAAACAGGGACTATTTCCATGAAAACACGTCTACTTTGTCACTGAGACCCCCTGTGGACACTTGCAGTTCTGGGCCCAGGTCCTTGTCCTTGCCTGCTGGGGGGGGGGGGCATGCCCGGGGCTGCAGGGAAACAGCAGGGGTGTCGCCTGGGAACCAGTGAGGAGGGACAGGGTGGCTGTGCAGAAATAATGGACAGGCCGGACAGCCCCATCCGAAGTCATCACGCACTGACCACACATACCAAAAAAACACAAAAAAACAAAAAAACTAAATGTAAGCCAAATTATGTTATGAAGTACTAATAAGGCCAAAGACTACAACATACTTTTTTTTATTTCCATAAAAATATACCGTCAATTCAACTTTTAAAGCAAATTTCAAAATAAAATTGTATCAAAATGCCTCATCCTTTCGGAGATTTCTGTTTTCAAAAACATGATCTGTTGAGTTCGAGGGGGATCAAATTTACCAACTCAAAGATAAAATATGCTTCTTTATATAGTAAGACATACTGACATCAGAAGATCTGCGTAATTCAATCAATATTTCCCTTAATAACCAATGCACGAGGTAACAAACCATGCATGGCTAATAAAAGATTTATTCAAAATGCAAGACAGAGCAATGGATTTTAACCCAACAGAGCACCAAAAGCCCACTGAGGACGTTTCAGACCTGGCACCACAAGTGACCTACAGGAAACCACCGCCTGCCAAGTTTTGGTGAGGCATCGAGGGACGACATCCACCATCATCTGAACGGCCACTCGAACAGCTCCCCCTCCCAGCCCCGTATCTACGTGAGGCTGGATTTTCTCCCCGTGCTCAACTGAAACCTAGCACCACAGACGAAAAGCACAAGCAGACCCCAGCTGCCCTCCACAAGCCAGATGTGAGAGACTTACAAAAAACAAATACCCCTATTCTAAGCTTCTCTGTTGTGGGAAACAGTGATTTTCTCATAAACAATTATTCCTGAGAGGTTTACGATTGCTGTTTTTGAATGGGTTCATAAGTATGTATATTTTAACTTCTTGGTTCTAATTTCTAATGTGGTGCGTGTAACAGACAAACCCCACACAAACAAAAGCTCTCTGGCGTCCCCAGTAACGGGTAAGGGTGTGAAAGGGCTCTTGGCCCCAACACCCCGCTGAAACAGACGAAGGTGGGGGGTGGCCGGAGGGGAGAGGTGGTGGGCCGCCGTCAGCAATGCAGGGACCTGGGCTGAGGGGCTGGGGAGGCCCCACAGGCTGGGGGCAGCTGCTGTGGCTTCCAGCAGGAAGGCGACGCGGTCCGAGCCCAGCTCTGCACGCTCGTGGGGAAGGACAAGAGCCCTCCCCACGAAGGAAATAAACGCAAGATGAGCTTGTGCCTCTCTGGGCATGGTTAGACATGTCACAGATGACTAAGGGGGAAAAGTTTCTTCTCAAGCAAACCACCTATAAAAACACCCATCTCTTTTCTGTGTGCCTCCCGGAAAGCATCCGTAGGAGAGATAAGCCACACATTTGCAATCAGCTCATGATTTAGTGCCAGAACTGTTCTGCCCAAGGACAGGAGGACCCGCACTAACTCCTCTTCATCCTGCTGTCGGCCCCCCAGAAGCAGGGCCCCGGGGCCGGCGGGGCCCGAGAGGCACAGGCCAGACGCACCTGCCGCCCTCACAGCCTCGGTCCAGGCTCCCGGGAGGCTCGCGGCATGCCCTCGCAGCTTCCCGTCACCCGTTCACGAAATCCGTTTACAACCAGAGATTCCATCTTCTGTCCTTCAAATCCATCAGGAACCTTTTACCAGAAAACCGGAAACTTGCAAAAAGTGATAGCGGCCCCAAGCGTTAACCACAAAACCTCCTAGCGAGTCACAATGCAAGGGCCTACTTCCAGGAAATCAAAATAGAAGCATGTCTATAATCCTCTCATTTTAATATGAAATGCTTTAAATGTAGGGTAATTATGGAGATGAGGCATTGCTGTAATTTAGTTGTCACTAATTTACCAAGTTTATCCCCTGACACTCACAAGATGCAAAAACAGCAAATAGTAAATTACTGTATCTCCAAATCAAAAGCTTTCGTTTCATCTCGCACATAATTTTAAACAGAGCTATGTCTTTTTTGAAAGCATTAACCGTGAACATCATTAAAACTCTACAGAATACCCTTTTAGCATCCACCAATCATCTTCCTTTATCCACAACAAAGGCTTTCCTAAATTTATTATAAATTCAATTCAGCCACATGTTATGATAAGTAACATCCTTCTCATAGACTGATTTCTAAAATACTATATACGTTTTCCTATAAAGGTGATAAGTCCAAAAACCTCGGTGTGAACTAAATGCTGGAAAGTGGCCCATATTTTCATTAACAAAGATCAGTGTCCTAGCTCCCAAGTCGCTACACTCCCATAAACCCTTTTAAAGTAAGCATTTAACAAGACGACAGAGTAACTCTGGACAAATGTATGTGATCCACAGTGACTGTCAACAAGCAAGAAAACCAGGATAAAGGGTTTATTTAGTGAAAATGCACATTCCGGGTTTTGGCCACACTCTCCAGACACGACGCAGCTGAACCTACAGCTTCGTTTCCTTCCGCTGAGCCGCTCCTGCTCCCAGGGTCCCAGCTTCTTCACGCGGCCTTTCTCATTCCTCCAGCTTGCACGTCCAAACGGGCACCAGATCGAAACGTTTCTTCCTCAGAGGCCCCTCCGGCTACTGCTCTTCTCTCCAGCCCAGCCCAGCCCCACACACCTCCCCGCAGCACCGCGTGTGTACCCGGGGCCGGCACAGCCCCCCTCTGGGCCACTGGAAGAGGCTGAGCTGACACCCTGTCCCGTCTGCAGGGCAAACCCCGCGCAGCGCACAGGCCCGCTCCTGGGCCGACCCCGCCACGACCGAGTTACTGTTGCCTGGACGCTGCTGTCTTCACCAAGTCTGGGGCAGTTTCCAGCTAATTTCAAAATGACTTCAATCTGATAACTACTTGTGTGGCGGTTACCAACTAATTCCATACTTTTCAAGTGACCAGTTGGAAGAGCACTGAGAAACTATACAAAACAAACATGTACATAGTAAAAAGCTGTGGGGGTCGCAGGCACTTTCCATCAAGGTCCACACGCAGAAGCTGTGATCCCTCTCCCGGGCCACTCTCCACGTGTCCTTCAGGGGGTGGAGTGCACCCGTACGGCCGAGAATAACGGCCACGACCCAGGCAAGGACCATCCAAAGGTGCTAGGGAGACAGACAGACCTCTCTGCTTCCTGACAGACACACGCTCTGGTGTCTATGAGGCAGTTTCTGGCAAAAAACACATCAACCCTGAGTCTGATCAAATCTCTAGGTCCCATAACACGTTCACAGGAAGTGGACACCACGGGAATCCAACCCGTAAACAGAGAGGGTGGAAACTATATGGGACAGACGACCTGCCTCTTCAGCGAGGAAAATAAAGAAACAGATGAAGCCTACAGATGACAAGAGATGTGACACCAACCAATCACACTGTCTGCACCTGATTTAGTTCCTGATCCAAACAAACACGCCGTAAGAAAAGAAATTGGTGAGACAGCAAGGGAAATGTGAACACTGACTGATGTTTGATGACAAGTAAGAAATTATGATTAACTTGTAAGGTGTGATCATGACACTGTGATTAGGTTTCTTAAAAAAAGGATCTTCCTCTTTTACAAAATTGTTTACACGCAGAATGATGTGACATCTGTGATCTGCTTCCAGGTCGCTGGGGGCCAGAGGAAAGATGAGCGGGGGCAAAGGTAAAGAAAGCTAGGTCCCAACACGCTAACCGTTGATGCCAGGGACAGCTACGTGCGAGTTCACTGCTCTATTTTTACGTTTGAAATTTTCCGTAACAGAAAGTGTTAAAAAAGAAAAAAAGAGCCATGTTCATCACAGAAAGTCTGGGAAACGCAGAAAAGTAAAAAGAAAAGAAAGAATCCCATGACCTTACCACTCACAGAGGCTACCACAAACAGAAGTCTTGTTTTTACTGTAATCAATCAAGTAGTCCACGTGTTTAAGAAAAAAAAAAAGCTGGAAAAAAGGGACGAGCAAGTGAGGGGCTGTGTATGGGCCTGTTTCTGTGTAGTTCACACATTACGTCTACATCAAATTCCAAATTGGATGGTATAAAGAACTACAGTCACACGAACGAACCACACCCACCCCTATAACCGGAGAGGGCCGTCTCCATGTCCCAGGGGAAGCTGACTCGCCACCTCCGAAAACCACGTGAAATTGATGACATTGCTTTCCCTGCGGAAGCTGCAAATTCATTCAGTTACTCACATGTTCATTCAACAAACACAACTCAGTTGTGCCCCCCCCCCCCCCCCCCACAGTTCCTGCCCTGTGTCTCCAGGGAAAGAGACACAGCCCTCAGGGAGCTCACGGGCCGGGAGAAACGCCAGGCTCGCGGCCCAGTCAAGTGAGCCGGGGGCTAAGTTACAAACGATGTGTACTTCCCTCCCTGGGAGGGTCCAGGGCACTCGGCACAGTGCGGCCACACTGTAGGAGAGCAAGACAGGCTCTGAAGGCATCACAAGGAATTGTCTTCCCGCCAGTAATTCAAAAATATTGAAGTTTTGGGAAGACGTACTTGTAGTAACAAATGGGGGTAAATTCTGGTATTCCTCTCAAGCACACCCTTTCCAGAGTGGGAAAGAGGGAGGAACAGCACAGTGGGAGCTGTCCCTGGGAGTGGACGGTGCGTGCCATGCCTCCCAGGACAGATGTCACCCAGCGGGAAAGGGCGTGCATATCACCACAACGCAAAAAAAAAAAAAAAAAAAAAAAAAGCTCCAAGGCTCATGCATCATACTCCACTAAGTCCAAGTCCACGAAATGCCCAGTACAGTAAGAATTTTAAATTTATGGTAAAGAAATTCATAGCTTCAAATATTAATGGTAAAACCACGTACCGACGCCTGAGAGGAAACGAGCAGTAACTGCTGCCCTTCTTTAAAGGTCAGTAATGAATTTCCCACTTTGGTGTGACAAAAACGTACACATTCAACTTCCCTGCACTGAATTCATGAAAATTTCCTGATTGTTTTCCACATGATAGGCCCAAGAGCCTTGACCTAGAGCTAAAAAGAAGTTTACAACAGCCCATTCCATATCCGGGACTACTCAGGTTTACGCTCTCTAAAACAGAAAAAATGTCACCTAGCTCAAACCGCTAAACGCGTTAGTCAACAGGCTTTGCCAGTTTTCAGAAGCAAACGGGGGAAGGGAGACACAGACCCCCCCCCCCATGTTTCTCCTTCTGCCCGTTTGTTCTGTTCTCGTGAATTTTACATCACTGCCTACGTGGAGACTGCTCAGAGCACGGCTGAAGGCAAACACAGGCACAGCAGGGCCACGAACGCAGTCAGAGAGCGGTCAAGTGCCCAGGCTGTCGGTCACAGCACAGCGCTCTGCGACGTGCCCACCCAGAAGCCAAGCCCCTTGACGCAAACCTGCCAGGGGCCACCAACACCCCCACACGTTATAAACAATGGACCTGGAACTGGCCTATTCAGAGGATGATCCGAGGCCTCGGGGGGCTGGCATTCCTTCTCCTTAAGTTAGAGAAGATGCTAGTGTGCTCTGGATTCAGTGAGCCAGGCCCCAGTCAGGAGTGCACCTACTCAACAGAGGGGCAGGGAGCTCTGCAAATCCGACTGAATTATGTAAAGGTGCATTAGCAGAACAGGCCTCTAAGAGCCCAGGGGCAGGGAGGGGACGAAGCTGTTTGCCTGTCACCTTCTCACGAGAGGAGGCACTGGCCCTGAAATGTATTTACTGGCCCAGATTAGAGATGTAGCGGGTTATGGAAAAGAGAACAAAATAGTAACAAAGATTGGACAGAATAACTTTGTTACTCACCAAGCCCCGGTTTTATCGAAATACATACCTTTCACGAAATACATACCTTTCACGTTTGTAAAATAAAGGTATGCTCTCCCTCTCACACCCTAAGCAGGAGTGAGTCACTGTTAATGCTACACTGGCAAACCATTCGATGCAATATTTACAACCAGACACACCAAGACCTTAGGGAGGGGAGAAGTTTACAGAAGCAAGCTTTGGGCGCTGGGAATCACCCCAGCAAAAATCCCCTGGGCTCTCTCATACAAGAATAATGAGACCATCAGAGACAAGTGTGGAACAGGAAACCCATTGGAGAAATATAAACACTAGTGAGGGGTTAAAGGCACTTACACAGAAACAGAAAGTGCCCGAAGAGGAAGCAGGGTAAACAGGCTTTCTCCTGATCAACAGATCTTGAGAAAGCAAGGATCATAGGGGACAGCCCATGGGGGAGAAAAGTGGACATGGGAACCAGAAGATAAGAGAAAGAGAGTGAATGTCCCTAAAAGCACCCTTGGGGCATTGGTGACCCAGCCACCCCTAGGGATGCCGGGGGCTGCCTTCTCCCTGACCTGGCCCCCATGCCCGGCTGTTTCCCCTTCCGTCCCAGGAATCCCAGCTGTGCTAGGAAGGCCCGAGCGCTGGGTACCACTGTCCTGTCCCAGGGGCTTCGTCTTCAGGGACACTGAGAAGAGAGCACTTCCTGTCCTGGCCCCCTGCCCGCAGGATGGGAACGTCCCTGGCCAGCCCAAGTCACTGCCGTTCAGACGCTGGCCCCTACTGCAGGGAGTGGGGGGAGGCACACCTCCCCCCCCGAAACCACCTGATGCTCTCCTTCTCAGGAGTGCATGCAAGGGCGACCCCGGGATTCAGACCAGTTGTGGAGTGGGGCAGCCCCTCGGGACCCAGGCCGGGCGAGGGTCAGGGGTGTCCTCCGGTGCAGGCCTGGCAGGGGCAAAGGCGACCCTTATGGTGCAGGCCAGGCGGGGCCCGGGAAACCCTCGGAGCCCAAGGCCGGGGCAGGGTGGAGGTCGGGAGTGGACCCCCTTGTCCAGGCTGAGCACAGCTCAGACCTCGTCGGAGAGCAGCGTCCCCGAGGCCCACCCCGGCTGGGCGGGCTCGAAGACGTCTCCGGAGGCGGGCCAGGGGTGGGGGAGACCCGGGGTCTAGGTCAGGCAAGGCTTCCGGGATGGCGGGTGGTCGGGCCCCGGGCCAGGGCGGCCTCCGGGCCCAGGCCGGGCGGGGGCCGTGGCACTCACTGTTTGGGCAGCTGCAGGGCGGGCGCGCCGCGCCGCTGGAAGGCCCCGTCCACGAAGACGCCGTTCTTGCCCAGGCAGCGCAGGTAGAAGTGCGGCTCCTGGAAGGTGAGCTGCAGGTGGCGCCGCGAGATGAAGCTCGACAGGCCCATGCTCAGGTCCACCGAGCCCTGCGACGAGTTGCGGCCGATGGTGACGCTGGGCTGCCGCATGAGGAACTCGAACTCGCGGCCCTCGAGGCGCGCCAGCGCGGGCCCGGGGCTCCGGCGCACCGAGGCGGCCGCCGCGGCCACCAGGGCCTCACCCGCCGCGGCCCCCGCGCCCCCGGAGATCGCGCCCCCCGCGATCGCGCCCGGCAGCGGCGGCGGCGGCGGCGGCGGCGGCGGCGGGGGCTGGGCGGGCGGCGGCGGCGACGGGGCCGCGGGCGCCGCGGCGGCGGGGAAGGCGGCGGCGGCGGCGGCGGCGGCGCACAGCACGGGGCTGCAGGGCGCCGAGCGCAGCGCCAGCAGGGCGCGGGCCCCGCTGTCCTCGCCGACTTCGGCCATGTTCGCGCAGCTCCGAGCGGCCTCCGGCGGCGGCGCGGCGCCGGGGGGCGGGGCTCGGCGGGCGCGGGCGGGCGGGCGCGGCATCCCGGGCCGGATCGCGGCGGAGCGGAGTCGGAGGCCGAGCGCGCGCGCGCCCCGCCCGCCGGCGCTCCCGGGGCGGGCCGGGGAGGTGTGCGCCGCGCCGCTCTGCCCCGCCCCCAGCTCCCGCCGCGTCCTGGAGGGACCGCGGAGGGGAAGCCGCGGAAATCTCACTGGCAGGTTTTGCTCCCGGCTCACTGGGGACAGGGACAAGCGACCTCAGCAGTCTCCGGGGCCCGAGTCGCTCCCTCCCTCCGCCCACCCTGAACTCGAGCCCCCGAAAGAAGGGTTTTCGAACTGTAACTGAAGTTTACCTAAAGATGCTTGCGGTCCCTCATGCCCTGTGTGCCTTTTTGGAGTCGTTTATTCGCTCGACAAACAGCCAGCTCAGATACCCCTGGGGGGACCCACGCCGGGCACCAGCTCAAGGGCGGCAGAAACCGCCTTACCCTTAAAACCATTGCCCGGCTGGCTCATCGGGGAGGCAGATGCCCGGCCAGTGGGGCATCGGGGCTCGGACCCCGTTAGTGCTCCAGTGTGCTGGTCATGCCTTCCTCCTTCAGCCGGGTCCCCTAAGAAAGGTGGCAACGTTTCCAACATTTAATAATTATCGAGGGGGGCGCCTGGGTGACTCAGCCGGTTAAGCGGCTGCCTTCGGCTCAGGTCAGGATCCCAGGGTCCTGGGATGGAGTCCCGCATCGGGCTCCCTGCTCAGCGGGGAGTCTGCTTCTCCCTCTCCCTCTGCCTGTCTCTCTGCCTACTTGTTCTCTCTCTGTCAGATAAATAAATAAAGTTAAAAAAAAATAATAATTATCGAGTGTGAGAACCCAGACCCTCCGTGGTGGAGCTGACCGTTCGGTGGGAGCCGCAGACCTGAGTCAGGTCGCCAGGCCTGCGAGGCATTGCTGGGTCATGACCCGCGAGGGTGCAGGGAGATGGGCCCCCCCGGGGTGGGAAGCCTGCCTGCTTACTCACTTTCCGGCTGGACCTGCAGTACATATTGGTCCAATCATCACCTGAGCGAATACATAGATAGATACAAACGTAGATAGGCAAGTGTTTGGGGGGCGGGCAAGTAACACATTTTTATGAAAAGCTGTAACAAGAGAACCTACTTGACAGAGGGAGGAGGACAGTAAAAAGGGGGTCAGGGATCCTTAGGGAAGAAATGACACATCCCAAGGATGATTTGGGGGGAAGAGAGGGTTTGGGGGCCTGGGGGATGGCATTCCAGCCAGGGGACAGCATGTGTTAAGGAAGGGAGGGTGGCACCTTCAGGGGGATTGACAGGTCCCTGGGGGTGGAAGCGACAGCAACCATGTCAGCTGAACCCGATTAGGCAAAAGAGCCTAAAGGGCCATTTGGGTCATGTACAGATTTAGGTCTCATTCCACCAGCCATGGAAACCAGTGAGGGGTTGTGGGCAGAAGGGCAGCATGCAGACCCACATATCTGAATTAGAATCACTGGCTGTGTGTGAAGCCTGGATCAGAAAGGGGTCAGTGACTGTGAGGGGCCAGTTGGGAAGGTGGTGGCCCAGGCAAGGGGGTGTTGAAGGAGCGAGGTGGACAGACCTTGGGGGATTCCAGCAATATTTATGTCATCCAAAGGCATTTACATACACACTCGTGGTAAGAAGGTAGAATGGTGCAGCCGCTAGAGAAAACAATATGGCAGTTCCTCAAAACATTAAACATAAAAGGACCATATGATCCAGCAACTGGACTTCTAGGTATAGAACCAAAAAGGACAGAAAGCAGGGTTTTGAAAAGGTATTTGTACACCCATGTTCACAGCAGCATTATTCACAATTGCCAAAAGGCGGGAGCCAAATTTCCATCGACATGTGTGGGATGCACAGCCAAGGGAATATCGCTCAGCCTTGAAAAGGAAGCCGACTGACACCTGCTACCACGTGGAGGAAGCTGGAGGGCGCTGTGCTAAGAGAAATCAGCCAGCCACAGAAAGACAGACAAATCCTGTAAGATTCCCGAGAGTGGTCAAGTTCTTAGAGACAGTAGAAGGGTGGGCGCCAGGGGCTGGGCGGAGGGGCGGAGAATGGAGAGCTAATGGGGACAGTTTCGGTTTTGCAAGATAAAGAAGTTTTGGTGGTGGATGGTGGTGACGGTTGCACAATAATGTGAATGTACGCAACACCACCAAACTGTGTACTTAAAATGTTTAAGATGGTAAAATTCATGTGGTGTGTTTTCCAACGGTATCTGTATTTTTAAGAGTGAGAGGTTTACATGTAACCTCCAAGGTTCTTTCTTCTGGCTCATCTGAGGTGACTTCTAGCTTTTTAATGCCAGGTCTGTTTGAGGACAAGAGATGCGTATGTACCTCCAGGCCCCTCTGGCTGCACTTAATATGAAATGTGAAGGCTTACGCACAGACTGACAAAGCTATACAACTCTTTTCCCGAGGAGCAAGAACCTGCACGGTGATAACACCAGGAGCTTGCAGGGCTGACGCCCAGTGACCTTGCGAAGTCTAGACACCCCAACATTTGCAATTCCTTCCTCCAACAGCAAGCCACTGGATATACTGATAGCTTCAGCAGAGAGCGCAAGAGAAGGGCCAGTAAAAGACCACTGAAGAACCAAAATACGAGATGCTGAATTCTTGTCTCACTCTGTCCAGGTCTAGAGGGCATGCTGAAGCTGCTTCACAAAGCATGCACTCAAAAAAGGAGCAATGAATGGCTTGCCAGAGAGAACCTTGTCAACCTTTTGGATCCTACGATATCCAGGCTCTTACCCTGATAGAAGCCTCTGGAGCTGGCTGCAGAAAAAGAAAGGAACAGAAGTAACTCCAAGGTACTAAACCATCAACAAGAGAAGTAGGCTGAATCGGGAGGTGACAAGTAAGGCTGTGTTGAAAAGAGGCAATGAGCTACCTGGAGAAAGAGCCCATTAAAAAAAGAAAGAAAGAAAAGACAAAACATGTGAACAGATTATTTATCCAAGAAGATATATGGATGACAGACAAGCACAGGAAAAGAGGCTCAACCTCATTGCATGTTAGGAGCAAGTTAAAACAACAAGGAGATATCACTAGACACCTATTAAAATTACTTAAAGGAAATGATGAAGCCAACCGTCCCTGCCTATGAGCAACGGCAGGCTCCTCAACAGAGCGAGCGCTTGAGAAAACGGTCTGGCGGTTTCTCATCAAGTTCAGCAGACTGACCTGATGGCTGGCAGTCCCATCGCTAGGCTTTAACCCAAGCAAAACGGAAACTTGTGTTGACACAAGGACCTGTACACAAATACTCACCACCAAACACTGGAAACAGCCCAACCACCCAAATGAACCTCGGCCAGGGGGTGGATAAACAAACTGCCGCACAGCCACGTGATGGAATTCACGGCACCGATGAAAACGAGCAAAGTGCGAACGCGTGGAACAGCACGGGGGAACCCCCGGACGCACTGGGTGTGCCCTCATTTGTAGGACATTCTGGGCAAAGCACAACTGTAGAGACAGAAACAGGGGAGTGGGTGCCTGGGGGCCGGAGGTCTGGGGAGAGGCTGACCCAAAAATGACATGCGGGAATTTTCTGGGGGGGGGGGGTGATTGTGGTGGCGATTGTGTGACCCTGTGTATCTGTCAAAAGTAGCAAAACCATCTACTAAAAAAAGTGAATTTTACTCTGTGTAAATAGTATCTTTTTACAAATTAGAACAGCAACTCTACAGAGCTTGCGTTTATAGACCCCCAAACAAAGATTAAGAACCACGCTGCCCGAATCAGAAGCCGCGAGCCACAACTGGCTATTTATGTATATTCTAATTAAAATGTGTATTTTATGTATATTCTAATTAAAATGAAGTAAAATGAAACTTTCCACTCCTCAGTGGCATGGGCCATGTTTCCGGTGCTGGATCTGGAGAGCCAGGTGGCTGCCGTGCTGACCGCCGGCTGGGGTGTGGCCGGGCTACTGTCTTGGCTCGCTCCTCTCTTCATCCTCCCAAGTCAGGAACCATGCCAGGGACGGAGTAGCTGCACAAGACCCACAAAGAAGCGACGGTGGGCCCCCAACAGCTCTGAGGGGTTTTCACTTGGTCTCCTGGTCTGGGGCAGATATGTGCAAAGCAGCAGAGCAGGACCCCAGCATGAGCCCGGAGGCTGATGGAGCCCCAGAGCTGGCTGAGTCTGAAGGCAGGAGGATGGGGCTGAGGAGGAGAGGCCTCCAAGTCTGGAAGCTGCTGGTCCACACCAGCATCCTCGAGGAGTGGGAGCTCATGAATGCTTGGGGAACTCAGACCACCGTCTTCTCATCCTCTTCCTGTCTGCTGAGTGTCCCTTCCTGCGACAGCCTCAGCCTTCTGGGATCCTTCCTGCGGCCCCAGTACCGCTTCCTGCCTCTTTGCTGAGTCCCGAGGGCCTCACGTCATGCAGCCACGGGACCTCTGGCCATTACTGGGCAGGACTGCGAAAGACAGCCAGAGAGGGACAGAGAGAGAGAGAGAACAATCCTCCATAGAAACACCTCCTTGCTCATTTGAGACCACAGCCCAAGAACCCGAGAGACGTGAGCCCTGTGTCCAGAGCTCCCGGGGAGCAGGCTGACTTGTTTTTCTTTTACAGCCTACCACCCCCAGCCACCCTACGTTCCTGAAACACCAGTTCAGGAACAGCTGTGTCTGACTTTGACAGCACAGGACATTGCTGAAACCAGGGCACGGGTGGAAAGTACTCTTGGCGGAATACCCTGGTGTTGGCGCTTAGAAAAAGGGGCAGACTCACCTGGGCGGTTCTGGCTTGGGGGTCTCTCACGAGGTTGTGTCTGTCAAGATGTTGGTCGGGGCTGCCTCTTCAGGAAGTCTGCCTGAGCCTGGAGGATCCGCCTCCGAGGCGGCAAGCTCAGGCACCGGGCGGCTCGCCGATGCTGCTGCCTGGAGGCCTGCGTCCCTTAGCAGCTGGGTGACCTCCCCACGGGGCGGCTCGAGCATCCTCCAACGTGGTGGCTGGCTTCCCTCGGAGTGCGGGATCCAACAGACAGCAGAGCGGGGGCTGCAAGGTCTCTGTATGACCCACAGAAGCCCCACCCTGCCATTTCTACAATATCCCCGTGGTTACAAGGTCAGCCCAGTTCAGTACAGGAGGGGACCCCAAAGGAGTGTGGCCACCAGGAGAGGAATGGAATGGAGGAGGAGACGCTCCACACATCTCTGTAGCAGCCCGACAATCTGCAGGTGATAACCATGGGAGCGGTCTGAGGAAGGCCAGCTCTGAGCTGGTTGGACGGTGGAGTGGCCAGTTAAGACAGAGCGGCATGGAGGGACGCTGGAGGGGGCACAGACTTTGGAGCTCGCCATGTGACCGTGGACAAGTTATTGGGCATCCTCTGCTGTAATACGGACTTAGGGGCCTGTGGGAGAGCTTAAAAGAGAACGTCAATAGGCCTGCAAGACACTCACGAACTCACTCACGTCACTCCGAGAAACGCAACGTGTTTTATAAGAATAGACTTGGAAGTGAAGACAGCAAGACTCTTAGCCCGAAGGCCAGCTCCACGGAAGCCCCCAGAAGCTGCTCAGCCGGGCAGGTCTTGCAAAGGAGAGCGCTCTGGACGTACTGCAAGAGCATTGCACGATGGACGTGCCAGGGGATATTTTTTTCTGATCTTTACCGTGAAGACCTGATGGGGTGGGGAAACCTGAGAAAGTGCCAGGACCCCCAGAAGTGAGCGTCTTTAGCTCTCAGACGTGTCCAGCATCGCATCATGCAGGGTTGGCTTTCCTGCCCCTGCGGGCTCCCCTGGTGCTTCCTGTTCTCGGGCTCGCGCTCTGGGAGGTTGTGGCTCTCTGCGTCCGCTGTCTCTCTGGTGTGGCTTCTCTGAGGCATCTGAGAAGAGCTGTTCATTTTCCACCTTCCTCGCGAAACGTGGACCAGAGCCATGGCATCTCTGCCCCTGGCGCGCAGGACTAGAAACGGGAAGTGATTGTAAGTGATCCTTCAGCAGCTCCGTTTCTGCTTCTCAGCGAAGGTTTCGTGCATCTACGGGGTCACGCCAGGCTTCCCGGCCTCAGGTCAGAGCCCAGTCCGTGAAGCATTACGGTGTGGCGATGTGGTGGCCATTCTAAGGCTTCACGATCCCGAACATGGGCAGGAATACCTGAGGGACAGCTTATAGCCCCTGCGGTTCCAACACGCAGTCACCGGTCAGGCAGCCATTGAGCATTTGAAATGTGGCTGATCCAAACTGAGATGCAGGTGTCAAATACACCATACTACGGGTTTCAAAGACTTAGTTAAAAAAAAAAAAGCAACATATTATTACTATATTCATAGTTTTATATGGGTTACAGTTTGAAATGATAATATTTGGGATATACTGGGTTAAATAAAGGGAATACTAAAATTAATGTCACTTACTTCTTTTCACCATTTTTTAAAAAAACTTTATTTATTTATTTGACAGAGAGAGACACAGCGAGAGAGGGAACACAAGCAGGGGGAGTGGGAGAGGGAGAAGCAGGCTTCCCACGGAGCTGGGAGCCCAGTGCGGGGCTCGATCCCAGGACCCTGGGACCATGACCTGAGTCGAAGGCAGTCGCTTAACCGACTGAGCCACCCAGGCGCCCCTCTTCTCACCATTTTAATGCAGCACCTAGAAAATTTAGAATTGCATTTGTGCCTCCCATTATATTTCTGCCGGGGGGGTGTGTTAGAGGCCAGTGACGCTTCTTTGGTCCAATCGATGTTTCTGTCTTCGTGACGATGCTTTCGATTTGTGTTTGAGCAGAGCAAGGGCTCCTAGGTCTCAATTTGGTGTCTCTGTGTCGTGTGTATTCCTTCCACTCTTACTTGTCAGATCGCCTTGTGCAAGTCGCAGTGTCCAGGGGGCCTGCGCCCAGAGCTGAATCCGCCACGGGAGGGCAGTGCAGACGCCGAAGGAACATGCAGTGTCTGGCGAGCCACGAGCTGTGTCTGCCCCGGGGTGGCTTTGGTCTTCAGCCACGGAAACAAACGACGGCCAACTTAAACACGAAGGGAATTTATCGGCGTGTTGCTGGGCAGTTCACAGAACCAAAAAAGCCAAGATGCAGGTTTCCGGAAAGGGCAGGAGTCAGCTGTCCTGGGGATTTATGGCAGCATCACCCCAAGGCTGCTCTCTCGGCCCGGGGGGGTGGGGGTGGCGGGGGCCCATGGGGATCGATCAGCTCAGGCTTCTCCCCTTCTTGCACCATCCCACACCAGCCGAGCGGGGCAGGAATGCCCAGGACATGGCGGCTGATTGGCTGGCAGGGGCTCTGGGCCCAGGTCTGGGAGGGGGAGGGTGTGCTGAGCGGGCAGAAACAATATGTAGCCACTGCCTCATTCCAACCTCATTTCGTCAGTGACCACTGGAGGACTCCGCCAATTCAGCTCTTTTGAGAGACTCTTAAGTGCATCTTTGCAAACTTTGAAATATGGAAACACATCAAACATGTAGAGAAGAGGACAGAATAAGAAAATAAATCTCCATGGACCCGTCGCCCAGCCTCCACAAGAATCCACGTCGGGTCAGGCTTGTTTCATCAATAAGCCACCCAAATCCTCCTGAGTTATTTCGGAGCAAATCTCAGGCATTATATCATTTCCTGTAACTCAGTGTGTATCTCTACAAGAGTTTGCTTAAAAAAAAAAAAACAACAACAACCAACATAACCACGATATTATCACCCATAAAAGAATCCCAACAATGCCGTAATATGACCACGTTTCTGGCCGGTGTTCAGATTCTCATTTTTTAACAACTTTATGGAGGTAGAATCTCCGTATCAAATTCACGAACTGTCACCCTGTCCAGTCTTCCGGTATTATTTAGAATGTTTCTGCCACCCAAAATGCTCCCTCACGCCCTTGTGCAGCCAGGCCTCACCTGGCAAAACAGTCTAGTGAAAAGTTAAACATACACTCAGGGTGCAACCCAGCACTTCCACCCCGAGGAACCTGCTCAAGAGAAATGAACACACATGCCGAAGACCACTCCATGAATGTCTAGAGCAGAATTACTCATGAAACCCAAACTGAAAACGATCATGGGTCTATCAACCAGTGGGCTGACTGTTTTTTTTTTAAACCGGTAGAGTCCTACAATCAAGCGCGATCAGCACTAACAAGGCGGGACTGCTGATATGTGGGACAATACGGATGAACCGCAAGCCAGGTGCTTAGTGAAAGCAGCAGGATCATCCATGATGGATGATTCTGTGCGTGGGAAATGGGTAAGAAGGGAAAACTTTAGAGGAGAAAGCATCTTGGGGCAGCCTGAGTGCCCCTCCTGGGACCCTTCCCTCTCCTCTCTCCTTGGAGGCTCTAGCATCACCCTCCAAACTGGAAGCTGGTGCTTTCAGTTCTGCAATTCCAGCTGCCCCCAAACAAGGGCACACAAGGCTTGGCTACTTCCAGAAATAAATGCAGACAGAACAAGATGCAAATTTAGGTATCAGGAAATATCCCGCCCACATCATGTTAAGGATCATGTTTTCATGTCTTAAAACAATACTTTGCTTCTGTTCTGTTCAAAGTCATTTTTTTTGTTTTTGTTTTTGTTTTAATCCGATTTGCTAGCAGATACCAAAACGGAGGGGGGTGCTGTCACATCTATTTGTAACCCGGGGGCTATCCTTCAGATAGGGTGGGTTAGGGGTCCCAGTCTCACCGTTCTCGGTGTCTCACTCGTACCTAAGAGTGCACGATCTTCTCCATGACCCCTGCAGTTTCACCTTCTCATCCATCCTTGGGAGGTGGTTAGAGACCATTGTTGTCCTGGTTCGACAGTGGGGAGGATGGAGACTCAGCTCGATGTGTCTCGTCCCAGCACACAGAAGCTGCTGGTGAAAAATTAACCAGACTAGTCCCACAAGCAGATCTCTCCCTTTGGCAATTCGCTGCATCATACTTTATTTCCGTTAACCTTTATTGAGCTCTTGCTGTGTGCCAGGCGCCGTGCAAGCACCTCGACTATCTTATTTCATTCTCTAAAAGACCCCGTGAAGGCATGATCACCAGCCCCGTTTGACAGTGTAGACAAGTGAACAGAAGTTTAAAGAAGTGAAGGGGGGCACCTGAGGGCCGCGGCTGGTTTAGCTCCCAGACCAAGGTGTTGTCAAAGCCCACTCGGGCTCTCTGTACCCCCTGCTCCTTGCAAATTGCTGAAATTTATTAGCTGAAGGGGAATTTTCTAAAATACATAGGCAAAAAGCTGTCCCTTAATCTTTCCTACAAAATGCTTCGTCACCCACACAGGTGACAATATGCTTCTGCCCCTGAGGTTAGGAGAGCTGACGGCACACAGGTGTAGTGGGTGCGTGGACAACCCCCGCAGGTTTCAGGTGCAGCTCCCACACTTACTACCTGCGTGACCCTGGGCACGTTACTCGATCCCACCCCATGCCTCATTTTCCCCACTTCCCGTAAACCTCCAGGCTAGATGGGGGGGTCCTGTGTGTAGAAGGCTTGGTGCAGCGCCTGGTAGATAAGCCAGATCTCAGTCATGCTGCTCATCATCGGGCTGGATCACTACTGCCGTTCAAGAAAGGTCAACTGCAGCCCACGGTCACTAATTTCATATGTTTCAACCTAAAATTATCATCGGAACTCAAGCTTAAAAAAACCCACAGACCCAAGTGTAGGAGTGCAACCAGAAATCCTCTGAGGTCTGAACAGGGAAGACGATGGAGCCAAACGCAGCAAGACAAAATGAGATTGGACGTCACGGACTCCAGGCCACAGGGAGCGGCTGCCTGTTTCTTACCCGCTTCTAAACGCACATGACCACAGTCCCTGTTTCGAAGTGGGAGAAAAGGAAACAGTGAACGCAGCTTCCCACGTCTGTG
Source organism: Mirounga angustirostris (assembly GCF_029215605.1). Taxonomy (NCBI): domain Eukaryota; kingdom Metazoa; phylum Chordata; class Mammalia; order Carnivora; family Phocidae; genus Mirounga; species Mirounga angustirostris. The sequence continues at coordinate 176,789,742 of NW_026991713.1, forward strand.
AAGAAATTTGTAGCCTAGAGAAGGAAATGGAATTCGAGAAGCCCTGGCTTCCAGCCCAACTCCCAGCCATTTATCAAAAGTGTGGCTGGACGGACCAGACGCACTCCGCGCTGGGGTTACTGGAAGCAGATGAGACATGGCCTCCTGTTCTGTGTGTACCTTTGCAGCTGATGTGCGCGGGGAGGCCACAGAATGCATGTGAAATGTGCACAGCCCAGCATCCCCTGGCTGTCTGGTACCCACCTATCATATTTCCCCTCCACCATTTACCCAATCAAGGATTCAAAGGGAAAGACAAGCTGGCTAAGAGAGTCTTACAGAGCTTACGCTAATCAAAAAGGATTAAATCTGTAAGACATCATTTTGCTTCCCTCTTTTTATGTTTATCAGTGCCATGGAGAATGAGGAGCTAGCTGCTGAATTTGAAATGAGAGGGCATATTCACTTACCAGGTTGGAAATCCTCCCTGGCAAGCATTTTCTTACCACGCCAAGAGTAGCAAATGCAGGTCCTGGAGGATATTTAGAATAAACCTAGAATAAAATGATAGTTAATGTCTGAGAAAAGCACCAAATAAATAGAAGATACTAAAAAAAAAAAAAAGAGTACAGGACCCAAGATCCCTGAGCCTCTCTCAAAACTAAGAATGTAAACCGCTGATTCCCACTTGGGAAAAGCCATGCTTGAGCCTATGCACAGAGAGACAAATGGAACTTCTACAAAACCTTCATGTTTCTCTTCGGTGACCGTGATGACTCAGCAGCCACCCTTGACTGCCCAGCCCCTCACCTACAGACTTTAATTAGCCATCCAAGATTTACAACGCTCCAGGGTGGAGAGACTTCTCCTCTCTAGGCTGCCAGAAGTGAAGCGGTGTCTGAACGAGGAGATGGGGCTGCACGTCCACCGGAGGACACCATCGGGCTCCACTGGCCGTCACATGCTCACAGGCGGTGCAGGGTGGTTCATGATCACAGTCTGGAGTTACAAGGGCAGAACCACTGACAGCCTCTTCCATGTCTGTTCTGTACTTCCTCCTCATTCGCACAACTCCGATTTTGCCTGGGCTGGGCCTGAGCCCAGCCAGATCACGTCTCAAGGGGGCGGCTCCACAATGTCACTGTGGTTAATGTGCTTAATCAGAGGTCATGGGGCTCAGGATGACCGGCTCATTCCAGTCTGCCTAGACTTTCTTGGGTATAGCGATGAGAGTCCTGCATCCTGGGAGACCCCATGGTCCCGGACAAACTGGAACAGTTGGCCATCCTCCAGGAAGGCTCTTTGAAAGTGGCAGAGGCTGCTGGCCAGTGCGTGTCCCCTTTGCCTGTCCCCCCTCTTGCTGCATGGGGTGTGGGCTCAATTCTAGAGGCGACCATGAAGCATCAAGCATGAAGACAAGAGCCACTGACTTATTTTAACAGACAAAACTTGAAGGAAGAAAAAAAAAAGGACTGTGTACTAGGTATAGGGTTGTGAACTAGGTAACCAAAGGGTAAAGAGCAAACTCAGTGTCTCTTGGAGGTGGCAACAAAATGACATGCATTATCACCCCAGGGGACAAAGCAACAAGGTTGGAATTATTGGAGCTTAGGAGCTTGGAGTAGTTGAAAGTCTGATTTGTGAGGTGGGGGCTGGGTAGTGCTGGTGATTCTGAGGGGTCTCAATGAGTTGTCTCTTAGAAAAATAGCAGACAGGTGCTGCAGTAAGGGGTGGAGGAATCGGGGGTAAAGAAGCCTCCCTAGGACAGAGCTTACAGGCAGAGACCCAAAGGAAGGAACCATTCAAATTGTTTGGACGATGCATCCATATTTTGCAAGTGGTGGTGGTCCGCTCATTCCCAAAGCTTTCTAGTGTTCCCTGTATGAATACACCATTCTTTATTCATTCAATTGTGGACTGACATTTTCAGCAATGACTCTATGATCGCTTCCTGTCTACGTACCCAGAGTGCATGAGCACACATCGCTCTAAGTGTTGCTCAAAGCGTGGTCTCCAGGGCAGTGGTGTCAGCAGTACCTGGGGCCTTGTTATAAATGCAGATTCTGGGGTCCCACCCAGACCTTTGGACTCAAATTCTGGGAGTGGGGCCCAGGAGCCCCCCAGGGGACACATGAGAACCACTGTCCTCGGTTATGTATCTGGAAGTACACTTGGGGTCACATGATATGCAACATTCAAAACTCCTAGATAATGTCAAACTATTTTCCAAAGCCTTTGCACCAAGCTGCACTCCCCCCTACAGTGTCTTCCAGCTCCCCTTGCTCTATAAGTTTGCCACCACTTGGCTCAGTCAGACTTTTAAATTTTTGTCAGCCTGGCAGGTACAAAGATGCCTCATCATGGTTGTAAGGGGTACTTGGGTGATTGCTGATGAGGTGAAACACCTCTCCCAAAGGTTTACTGGTCATCCAGACTGCCTCTTATGTGCCATGCCTGTACCAGCTGCTTACCCATTTTCCTCTTCGGTCATCTGTTTTTTTTCTCATCAGTTTGAAGCCCTTTAAGTATTTGGAAAATGGGTCTTGGTTGGCTGTACCTGTTGCAAGTTATCTCCTTCCATTCCGAGACCGGCCTTTTCATTTTCATGTTCTTTCTGTTGCTACACTTTGGTGAACAACTTCTTGAGTTTAATTTAGTCTGATTTGTCCCTATTTTCCTTTATGATTGGTGCATTTAATGACTTAAGAAGTCATTCCCTACCTCACAGTCATGAAGATAATTCTCCTAGAGTGTCTTTGAAAAGTCTGTAGCTCTGCCTTTCACATTTAATTCACAGATCCATCTGGAGTTGACTTGCCTATGACGTGAGGTAGGGGTTCCATTTCTTTCACAGATGTGTAGGTACATAATCTTCTCAGCACCCCTGGTTGAAAACTATGTCTTTCACCTACACCTCTGCTGGGCCCACTCTGTCACACATAAAGTGCTCACAGGTACGTGGATCTGTTTCTGAGCATTCTGTTGTCTCCTCCGGATATTTGTGTATACTTGGATCAAGACCACACAGTATGGGATGCTCTACCTACTCTGCTTCTGACCCTCATGGCAGGATTCCTCCCCTCAGAGGAGTGTCAAGTGCCCTTGAGTCGGACTCTTCCTTGTCCCCATCTCATTGGGTCGGGATGAGTTGACAGTTGCCTGTAATTTGGCTCATGTGTCAGGCCCTCTCTCCACACACTATCCCGGCCTGTTGATGTCCCAGCCTTCCTCAAGGCTCCTCTCAAGTGCTGATACCTCGGATCAGTGGCAGCTGGAAGAGATTCCTTCCTCCTCAGACACAGCCTGTAGGTAGGATGACTGTATGAGTGTCCTGGGGTTGCTGAAACAAAGTACCCCAAACCAAGTGGCTTAATCTACAGAGATCTGTTGTCTCACAGTTTGGAGGCCAGAAGTCTGAGATGGAGGTGCAGGGCCATGTGCTTCTTCAGGTGCTAGGGGAGGATCTGTCTCCAAATTTACCTTTTATAAGAACCCCAGTCATATTGGATCAGAGGCCACCCTCCTCTCGTATGGTTTCATTTTAATGAATTACATCTGCAACAGCCCTATTTCCAAATAAGGTCACATTCAGAGGTACTAGGGGCAGGGTTTCAACATATGACTATCTGAGGGACACAGCTCGACCCAGAACAATGACCATATCATCGATCATCCAAAACTGGGGCACTTTGGAGAGTAAAATGGGGCACTTGTTGAAAATGTACCAGGATCACGGTGTAAACTGTGAGTGTGCTGGATAGTCCAGGACATGTGAGCCACCTCCGTAGACGGTGACCAGGAGATCCACATCATGCAAACACGTCTAGCTTTGGCACTGGCTCAGTTAGAAGGCTTTAACTGTAAATAACAGAAAACCCAACCCCACGTGGCTCCGACACAGAGGGGATTTATGACCTCACGTGTAAGGACTTAGGAGAAAGGGTGGGCCTAGGATGTGTCAATTCAGTGACTCTGTGGTGCCACCGAGGACTCAAGGATCTCTCCACCATGTGGCTCTTATGTCCTTGATGTATTGACTCTGGTGCTTTCGAGGTGGCTGCAGGGCCTTAGGCCCCCTGTCTTCCCAAACCAGGATCCGGAGACCAGGTTTGCTTCATGCATCCCTTTTTAGGAACAAAGACACCTTTCGCCTACTCCAGCCCACTTCCCTTCAGGTCTTGTTGGCCAAAATTACCCTCCACACCTGTGCCCAAACCACGGCCTGGCAAGGGGTGGGGGACCCACCACCATGCTTTTCCTAGCTCAGTCATGATCCTCTCTTAGGATCTGGGCCCCACTTCTCCGGCAGCCGATAGGAAGTGGGTATCTGGACAAAACTGGGGTTGTCTGGGCAGGAAAAGGAGACGGGTTGGGAGGGAGCTGCTAGGTAGGCAGCCAGAATGCACCTGCCACGACAGGGCAAAGAACAGGCACTGAGAACCAGCAGCACAACAGGGGTGAGTTAAAAGGAGGGATTTTCACGCCTGGGCATAGAAGCAAAAACTAGGACCCTCGAATCTTCAAGGTGTTATTCTTGCTGGGACATTGATGAAAGGCAATGTTTTGGGAAGCTGGCAGCAGCACTCATGCCTCGTAAGGTGGAAGGTGTGATAATTGAGGAGGTTAGATGGTCTTGTTTATTGCCCCGGACGGAAGATCATTTTGCAGCAGAGAGCGCTGCAATGCAGCATCATTAACGAGTGCCGACGAGAAACAAGCAATCGGTAAAAATGATTGTTACCAAGCAACAAACCAGCACAGCAAGAATGGAGTTAAGGGGACCTGAACAGGCCACAGAAATCAATCATCAGGAAAAAGGTGGCATGGTGGGGGCGGGGCGGGGGGTGGGGGGAGAATCCTGGAGAGCCATTCCAGTGTCTGTTACATTTCATTGTAAAAAATGACACTTCTCCTGCTTAGAAATGCAATACATGTTCATTGGAGAAAATCAGGAAATACTTACAAAAAAGAAACTAGTCACACGCCTAATCTCACCACTAACTACTTTCAATAGTTGGGCGCATTTCCCTGAGCGTGCACATGCACACTTTGTCTCCTGTCTTGCCTTTTTCACGTCACTTCACTTTACATGGTATTTCCCCCATGTTATTAAAAGTTCTTAGTTGACATCATTTTAAATAACTGCAGAACGCATGCATCGATCAATGACTTTTTGCAAAACACCATAAATCTGTGCTTGGGAAGGACTCTCATGGGGGAAGTGGAGAGTGGAAAACCTAAGTGCCCACATTACTCAGTGTTCTGTGCCGCATTGCAAAGGTAGGTCAGAGGCTTGGCCGCCTTCTGGTCTTTTCTTCGGCTGGGGGGCAAAAAAAGCCTGTATCGAGGAGGATGGGGTGGGAGAAATGTGCCGATTTGTGTGTGTATGGGGGGAGGTGGGGGGAAACCTGTGCATTGATTTGTGCTACAAACCATAAAGTGAAACATAAAACTCTCTAATTATTAGTGGCATTTTTCAAAAAGATGAGCCATCAAGTGCCTGAGCCCTTCCTGGAATAATAGTGAGCTGGCCCCCTGCTGTACCTTAAATTTCCTCCCTTAACTGGTATGATGGATCCTTAGGAAGCACTGGAGAGCCATTATCATAATCAACTCTCCTATTAAGAGTGTCATTTTTTTAATTAAAAAAAAAAAACAAACCTCACAACAGCGAGGCTGCAGAAGTACTTTTTAACTGCCCTGGTAGGATTTCCGCCCCCCCCCCCCGCCCCCCCAAGCTATCTGATTCCAGTGCGTGCTAGGCTGGACTATCCATACTCCGAACATGGATACGTTCCAGTCATTTAATTCCATTAACATTTAAGGAATGAGCAGGCCTTGCTAACCACAAATCAAGCTGCATAATCTGTTTCTCAGGTTTATTATTTTTGTGAGGAGAGTGTCTGCCCTCTTGGGTTGAAGCGCCCTATTGATCACCCAGCGCGATGATCCTATGTGTCTCCCCCCACCCCATCCTTCCTATCGTCTGTACCAACCTGTTTTAGATTCACAAGATGACCGCTGTGTCTGAGGTGTGCCAAATTCTGTACTTTGAAGTACGCTCCCTATATTGCTGGGCCAAGGATGATGCCTTTCCAATGAATTGTTGTCTCTTTATTCATTTGATTTTCCAAGCTAATATGATGCACTTGTTTTGGATGGATTTCTGCCCTCACGTGAATGGATGGCACTCCAGTGTTTGTTGCGCCGGCTTTTTCCCCTTTCTTTCTATTTTTAAATTAAATTTTTATGAAAAAGAATGTGCTTCCATTCAGAGGCATAAAAATCGAGGACTGTTGCTCCTCGTGCCTGATAGGGGCTGCAGCATCTGGACAAAAATGCCATTTCTCTCTGCAACAGGACAATCCAAATGCTGGCCCACAGATAAGAGGCCTGCTCCCTGGGAAATGAAGACTTGTCTCGGTGAATGATGGTTTGCTGTTTGGCCATGGTGTGTCTGTTTATAAAGAGAAGCCAAACTTCATATTTATAGAAAAATGAATAATTCAGTATTAGTTATTGGTTAATGCAGAACGGCGACATCAGAAGAAAAGACAGACATGGGAGTTGAGAGTCAAGCTTATGGCAGGGGAGGGAGAGAAATGGAATTTTTTTCCCCCTCCCATCTTCCTAGTATGTGTCTACTTAAAAAAAAATCATTTAATTGGGTGTTTCTTGGTTTTCACAATAGGGAGGAGGCTGCATGCAGGCGAGACTGCTCGCTCACTGGGCCTGCCTCCTGCATGGAGCCTTTTGGCGCACACGGGGGACCTGGTCACATTCCAAATCCCCCTCCGGCAGCCAGGCAGCGAGTCTTGTTTGTTTGTGTGAGTCTGGGAGGCCCCAGCATCTTGTTAGTGTTATACTTGAGAGCGGTGGGGGAATCCTTCTGCTCAGGACTCTGCAAAGCTCTTCCTGCTTAGAAAAGAGGTTTTGTTTGACTCTTTTTGGCCTCCGAGGCACCAAAGGGAGTGATTAATAGGGAACCACCTCGAGATTTCAACAGAGCAGCAGCGCGAGCTCCCAGGGTGGGCAGGGCCTTTGTTTGGCAGAAAACGGGCGATAAAGCAGAGACGGGGCTGCCGGCTGGGAGTCCGGTCCTCGGGCCTGCTCAGTTTCATCCCTGCCAGGCCAACCTCGTGACCCGCGCCGGCCTGGGAAGATTCATCTGCCTGCACCCTGGGCAGTGTGATTAGCAGGGGCTTTCTCCTCCGGGGTGGGGGGGCCCTGGAGTCTGGCTGGCAAGGGGAGAGAGCGGGCTTCGAAAAGTGCTTGGGCCCAGCTGGGGCCCAGAGGCTCTGTTCTCTTTCGTGAGATCCCGCAGGCAAGAGAAAAGCAAAGGCATCAGTGGGGAGAGCACTGGGGACGTGTGGTCCTGGGGAAGGGGGGTGTGGGAGGGCTCCTCCACGGAGGCGCCAAGGCGGCTAGGCCTCCAGGCTTCTGTGGCCGGGAGCAGAAGACAAGCCTTGATCGGGAACAAGGCTCCTACGACCACAAGAGAATCTAGGGAGTGCTTGGGAAGTGGGAGGGAGGGGGCAAGGCAGAGCGGAGTTAAAGCAGGAAGCAAAGCAAGAGGCAGGAGGCCCAGGCCCGAAAACGAAAACCGAAAACCGTGGCCCCACCAGCTTGAAGCTCCTTGGGTGCATTTGCCCTGAGGCTGAATGGGGGCATCAGCGAGTTGTTCTAGTCACATTAGAGTGAGGGGCAACGGGGACGTTTCCCTTCCTCGGAGCCCAGACCCCTTCCCTTCATTTAAGAGGCCAGGCAGGATGGCAGCATCCTGTGCAAATTCCAAAGTCAGGCGCTCAGCATTTGCAGAGCCCCTCCAGCTCTGCCTCTGTGGGAGGCCCGATGCTGACATGACCACTGGTGATTTCGCCCCAGCACCGAACTGCTCCGTGACAAGACTTCGGAGGCAACGGAGCGTACTGGTTGAAGTGGGGAGTATGTTAGTCAGCTCAGGCAGCTGTAACAAACATACCACGGCCCAGGCCCCTTATAAACAACAGACCCTGACTTCTCACAGTCTGGAGGCTGGGAGTACAAGATCAAGGTGCCGGCAGGCGGCAGCCAGCACACAGAAAGCCTCCTACGGCTTTAGCCACATTGAAATGGTGGCCAGAGGGCCACGCCCGCCGTGCCCAACTCCGGTGGAGCTGCGGACACAGAATCCAACATCCATCGCCTGCTGTCCCTCATGCCCCCCCCTCCCCAGGGTACAGCTTTATGCCACGACCTAATGAGGACACAAGTTCAGCCGTCAAGTGCCAGAAAACTCAAGATGGTCTAAACAACGCCGAAGTGTCAGTCCACACGGCTGGGCTCTGGATGTAGGTGGAATTTCGGGGTGGCCCGACCCCACGGCTCCAGCTCCCTCAGCTGACAGTGAGGCCAGCTCTGCTGTCTTCCTGCGGCAGGCTGGAAGCCCCATGGCCACACAGCTCACCCCCCCTCCCGTGGCCTCTCTTCTCACAGCCGCATCTCAGAAGGGACGAACCCTTTCCCGGAAACTCCCACCAACCGGAGGCCTGACCTCTCTCCGATGGCTCAGAGAGTGGTCGGCAGTGACCAGCTTAGATTCCTGAATCACTCACCGTGCACAGTATAGACCCCCCTGGGTGCAGAGCTGGGGTTGGCCCCCTGCCCCGTGACGGCTCCATAATGGGTGAAGGCCACAGAACACGGTCCACTGAACGTCTGCCTCACCAAATCCTGTCCAGCTGTGACCCGAGGCAGGTACTACAGTCATCTACGCTTTAAAGGTGGGGCACATGGGGACGTGTTGAGACACACAGGCAGGCAGAGAGCTCTAGCACAGAGGTGAAAACGAGCCTAGCTCTTGACCTCATGCCCACTTCAGTGTGGACAGGCCATGCAGTGAGGACAGTGAGTCATTAGGGGGAAGGAAAAAAACCCCAAATGGAAACCCACCGTGAGTTTCCTCAGAGTCACACTGTCCAAGAGCATTCTGGCCAACACGTGCGTACAGTTCTTTCCTGCTATTTTTATTGTGTAATGTGTACATTTCCTCCCCGCAACCTTTTAAAATTGAGAAATGTAACACAAAGAAAGGGGCACAAATCTCACGAATAATGATGTGCTCACTTTCTGCTGCAGTTTAACAAATGACCACAAATTTGGGAACTTAAAAAATGCACTTACTTCCACTTCTGTGGGGTAGGAGCCAGGGCTTGGCTTTTGCAGGGTCTCATGGGGCTATCTATAATCCAGGTACAGACTGAGCTTTGTTCTCTTCTGGAGGTGCGACCCTTTCAAGCTCATTCGGGTCGCCAGCAGATGCATATCCTTGTGACTGCATGACCGAGGGCCCCAGCTTCTTCCTGGCTGCTGGCTGGAGGCCACCCTCAGGTCCCGGAGGCTGCCCACAGTCTCCTGCCACATGGTCATATCCAGGGGCTCTTCACTTGGCTGTTTGCTCCTGCAAGGCCAGCAGGAGAGTCTGTCTCCAGTCACCCCAGGAACATGAGCATGATGGGCGTGACATCCATCATCCTTCACATATGACATGATATCGTCAAGGGAGGGACATCCTACTCCTCTCACCAAATTCTATTATTGGTTAGAAGCACGTGACTGGTCTGGCCCACACTCAGAAGTGGGGGAATGATACAGGCTGTTGACTCACTGGGGGTCCCCTTGGGGTGTGCCTAAGTGGAACCCAGGTGAAGAAACTGAACATTGACCACCAACCCAGAAGCCTAACCTACCCACCCCCATCTCCACTTAGAGGTAAGACCAGTGCCAAGCTGGAGCTGGCTCATGAGAACCAAATGTTAAATTTTCAGGAATTCTGTGGGCCTGCTGTTAAACAGATATTATCAAAAATTAAATTATATAAACTTACAGCAAAATCAGCACTATTGACAACAAGGTCTCAAAACACATTACTTCCCAATTATCCTACCATGACCTATGCTCTTGAGGTTATTTACATCTATTGGATCTGTATGCTGGAAATCGCATTCTCAACCCTGCACTTAGACACTCCACGTTGGTAGCCTGAAATTGGCCATCAGAGGAATATTTATATTGTGGGGATCTGAAAATTCCATAGTTCAGAGCTTGGAGGTTGAAAAGAGGGGTAGACAAAACAAAGAATATGCGACAGAGATTATACGTGTCTGGCAGAGCCTAAAATATTTGCCATCTGACCGAACCCCCAATCTAGACTTAAGAAAGTAATAGAGAAGGGCGCCTGGGTGGCTCAGTTGGTTGGGCGACTGCCTTCGGCTCAGGTCATGATCCTGGAGTCCTGGGATCGAGCCCCACATTGGGCTCCCTGCTCAGCGGGGAGTCTGCCCTCCCTCTCCCTCTGCCTGCCACGCCCCCTGCTTGTGCTCTCTGCCTCTCTCTGTCAAATACGTAAATAAAATTTTTTTTAAAAAGTGGAATTATATTGGGCGCCTGGGTGGCTCAGTTGGTTGGGCGACTGCCTTCGGCTCAGGTCATGGTCCTGGAGTCCCGGGATCGAGTCCCGCATCGGGCTCCCTGCTCGGCAGGGAGTCTGCTTCTCCCTCTGACCCTCCTCCCTCTCATGCTCTCTGTCTCTCATTCTCTCTCTCTCGCAAATAAATAAAACCTTAAAAAAAAAAAAAAGAAAGTAATAGAGAAAATTAACAATGTAGTTAGACTTAAGTCTGCAGCCTTTACATTGTAAAGGCCATAAAACCTTGAGGAAAAACTGTATTTGTAAAGCACGATCGAATTTGGCAAAGGAGTTGCTCACATCATGATGAAATTCTGAGGTCTTTCTGGCTTCGTTTCTGTCTTACTTGCTAACGTATCATCAACCAGGCTCATATCACAGATGACACTTTCTGGTGTTCGTTGGGGAAATAGCAGGTTGGCAGGCGACTCGACTTGCCAGGTCGCGGGGAGACCGTGAACTGCAGCTTGGCCGGGGTACAGCAGCCCAGCGAAAGCGGGCAGAGGCCTCCTCCGCGCACCCCTGGGCTCTAAGATTCAGGAGCAAGGCTGCGGTTCATCATTCCTTCTCGTCGCTGTGCTGCCCATGCTTGCTGTCGGCGACACTCAGACTAAACTTACGCACCCACAGGGTCCCGGCGGCCTGATCGGGGGGGGGGACTCCCTGGCTCCCCCGACACCCTAACCAGGTTCAGAGGCGCCTTAGAGCCCCGAGCAGCGACCGGCACACAGTAGGCATTTGGCAGACGATGCTGAGGTGGGCGAACTCCGGAGGAAAACTGATTTTAACAGGGCCACCGGCAGCGGCAAGGCCCCTGGGAGCCTTGACGAGGAAAGTGGCAAAAAGGGAAAAAAAAAAAAAAAAAGTCGGGGACGTCTGCTTTCACGTGTCGGTCAGGCTCCTCGGTCGTTTCGCGTCCCCGTGGTACAAACTCGGGGGCGGGGGGCGGGGGGCGGGGGCAGCCCAGCCCAGGGCTCAGCGGGCGCCCGGCAGGCGACCGGAGAAGCCGCACACGCCCCTCCGCACTCCCGCCCGCCGGCGGCGGGGCCGCCCCCACGAGCCGCGCACGGGGCAGCCCGCGAGCCCCCGCAGGGCCGCCGCGCGAGAACACAGTCGGGCCGGCGGACGGCGGCGCGACCGAGCGCTCCGCCCCCGGCGCCACGTGGGCGCAGGAGGCCCCGCCCCCGCCCGCCGCGGGCCCCAGGGCCTCCCCGGCGGGGCGCGTGTGACCTTGGGCGCGCCGGCCCCGCCCCGCCACCCCGCCGGGACCCCGGGAGCGGCGGACTCGCAGTGGTCGCGAGGACGTAACCGACCCACGCCCCGCTCGCGCGCAGGCCGGAAGGTGCGTCGTGACGCGTTGTGCGCAGGCGCGACGTGCGGTGAGGCGCCCGGGACCGCCGCCAGGGGGCGCTGCGGGCCTCTGGCGCCGTGGGGGGAAGGGAGGCGCAGCGCTGGGACCGGACCACGTGCGCACCACGTGGCGCGCCCGGCAGCCCCCGACGGAGGGAAGGCGGCCCAGCCGGCCACACCGTGTAACCAGCAGCCGGGGACGGCGAAGGGATCAAACTCCCCGCTGGCATCCCTGCTGACCTCTAGCCTCTGACCCCACTACCTTTAGGGTTTCCCCTCGCTGGTGGCCGTGTGGTGTGTTTATAAACAGAGCTGCCGGCGGGGCCCAAACCCCGGATGGCGGATTGACTCCCGGGGAGCGGAGCCTCCCGCGCATGCGCCCCGCGCCTTCCGCGCGGCTCTTCCTGCGCAAGCGCACTGGCGGCCGGGGCGCGTCTCTGCCCGGGGCGGGGACGTGTGGCCGGGAGGGGGAGGGCGGCGGCCGGGAAGAGCTGCGTTCCGCGGCTGCAGCCTTGCCAGGCCCTGCCCCGTCCTTCCTGGGCTGCGTCCCACGGCAGGCCGCCCGGGTGCCCTGAGCCGGGGCCTCGCCTGTGAAGGGGCCACCGTTGGCAGGTCGGGCAGGTGAGCCCTGGACCTGCCCCGGCTGCCCTCCGTGGCCCACGTGGCCGCCCCGGAGAGCCTTTAAACACAGCAGCCCCGCGCCCCCATGCATTTTGAACAAAATGTGGTGTTTACACGCAGTGGGATGCTGCTCAGCCTTGGAAAGCAAGGAAGGAAATTCTGTTAGGTGTATTTCATCATAATAAAAAAGGACAGTTCTGACCCAAGCTAAGGGATAGGTGAACCTAGGGGACATAAGGCTGAGTGACAGAAGCCAGAGACGGAAGGACGACTACTGCAGGAGTCCACGAACATAGGCACGTTCATTTGGAATAGAGGTGCCCAGGGGGTGGGAATTCTTTGATGGGGACGGAGTCTCAGTTTGGGAAGATGAAAAAGTTCTGGAGACGCATGGTGGTGGCCGTGGCTTCATGCCCTGAACCCGGCACTGAAGAATGGTTAAAATGGCAAATGGTGTGTGGTGTATGTTTTACTACATCCTCCCCACTCAACATCACCCCCAGTTCTGCCCAACGATATCCTTTCTGTGTTCTACCCCACCTGTCTCATCCCTGCTCACATCATCCCGAACCCCTCCAGCCTCAACTAGCCGCCTTTCTTACCTAGAACACACCATCCCCACTGCTCCTTGCCGTTCCCTCTGCACACAGCTGTTTCCTTCTCGTGGATTCATTCATTCAACAGACACAGATCCATGCTTATTTTCTGCTAGACATTATGCAAGACCAGGGGATGCACAGGTGATCGCAACAGGAAAAGACTCTCCTGGGCTTTATATTCTGGCAGAGGGCATAGTCAATAAACACCAGCAGCAAAATGTCAGTTGGTGGAAGTGCTGGAAGAACCATAAGGCTGCTGGGGACCCGGGATCTAAGCTAGATTGGGTGCGCCTGAGGGACTCTCTGAGTGCTGGTGGCTTGAGCTGAGACCTGCAAGATAAGGAGATTTCCATGGAAGATTGGGGGTGGGGTGGAGGATGGAAAGGAGGATTTTTCGGGAGAGAGAGGACAGCTAGTGCAAGAAGCCCTGAGGACAGAACCATTTTGGTGTGTCTGAGGAGCAGGACGAGACCAGGCAGTAGGAGCTTGTGAGTGAGGGAGAGGTTTAAGAAATAAGGGCAGAGGGGCACCTGGGTGGCTCAGTCGTTTAGCGTCTGCCTTTGGCTCAGGTCATGATCCCGGGGTCCTGGGATCAAGCCCCGCATCGGGCTCCCTGCTCAGCAGGAAGCCTGCTTCTCCCTCTCCCACTCCCCCTGCTTGTGTTCCCTCTCTCGCTGTGTCTCTCTGTCAAATAAATAAATAAAATCTTAAAAAAAAAAAAGAAACGAAGGCAGAGAGGTGGGTGCTCCTGTTACGAGAACTACAGGAAGTACCCTCAGACTTGCTAGTGTAAAGCAATCATTTTGTTGGCCCGCAGTTTGGTAGGGCTCAGCTAGGCGGTTCTCACCCGGGGTCTCACGTGGGTACCATCTGGTGTGGGTCGGAGTGCAGGCATCTGAAGGCTGGAGGGGGCTGGCTGCCCCCGGCGGCTGGTTCGTGTGGCTGGCAGCTGGGAGCTCAGGGAGGGCTGCCTTGGGCGTGCCCACCTGTGGCTCCTTCAGCTCCGTGGCCTCAGGGTAGCCGGACTTCTCATGTGGACAGGCTGCCCGCCAAGAGAACCAGGCAGAAACCACACGGCCTTCTAGGACGTAGCCTCAAAAGTCACGTAGTCTCGCTTCCATCGTACTTTGTTGGGTGGAGCAATCCGAAACCTGCCCAGATTCAAGGACAGGGGACACGGATCCACTTCTGGGTGGGCTGGGGGGGTGGGGAGGGGGTGTCCATGATTTTGGGAGCCATGTTTTAAAATCACTACAGGTGGGCGCCTGGGGGGCTCAGTCGGTTGAGCGTCTGCCTTCGGCTCGGGTCGTGATCCTGGAGTCCCGGGATCGAGTCCCGCATCGGGCTCCCTGCTCGGCGGGGAGTCTGCTTCTCCCTCTCACCCTCCCCCCTCTCATGTGCTCTCTCTCATTCTCTCTCTCTCAAATAAATAAAATCTTTAAAAATAATAAATAAAATAAAATCACTACAGGTGATCTTAGCTTTTTTTTTTTTTTTTTTACAGATGGAGAACATGATGTGTAAGGTGAAGTGACGGGGCCAAGGTGGCAGAGCAGAGTGGGACCTGGAGCTGGGCCCTCTCTCCCGCATCCATCCCACGGCCTCTGCTCCGGCCACACGGAAGGGGGCTTCAGGGTCCGGGTCTGCAGGACCTAGTTTTGGCTGAGATGTCTCCCCGGAGAACGATGCCCTCCTGAAGTCGCACGCAGCCCGTCTGTTTCGTGATCCTGTCTCATTGGCTTCAGAGCCTCATTTGATGGTTTACCGTGCCTTGCCCGCTTCCAAGAGCCGCACCCACGCCGGCCTTACCCACTGGAAGCGCTCGGTAAGTCCTGTGGAAGGAGTCGGTGGATTCAACGCCGGGTTCACACAAGCTTGCCATGGGCTGAAGAGGTGGTACGTGCCAGACTTTAGTCAGCTGTGGAGTCCCACTGGTACCTGGTGAGGAGTCCTTATTAAAATGTGTGTTTAATCACAGCTCATCTCTTAGAGGACAGGTGGGGACAGGCTGGCCACACCCTTTGGTAGCACGTCCTTCCTTAATGGCACCAGCAGTGGAGTTTAGAATGAAGAGCACACAGCACGGTGCTCACAAGTGGTCTCTCGCTGCTGGCCGACAGGGTGGGGAAGCCCAGCTGGGCGTGGACCCTGAGGATCTGCCAGGAAGACACCCCCAGCCTCCGTACTTCATGTGATCCGTCCCCCTGACAGCAGAGTGTTGCAGCTTCTGGAGTCCCAGACGCAGCTCGTCCTGAGGGCGCCTTGAGGATCTCGTAAGACGTGGGGAGGGGGGTGGGTGGGCACGTGTAGCCACGGGATCCCAGACATGGGGACAGTTCTCCTGCAGCAGGAGCGATTAGGCCATTAAAGCCTCTTGTCCCACGAAGCAAGAGTAAGGCGAGGCATCTTCACAGAAGACCTATTTTTAAAAACAGCTTTCTCTTCCCACCAAATTGTAATTTGTTCAGAATTTTAAAACTCTAGTTTTGGCTAAACTTCCTCCTGCTCCTTCCCAATCCTCCAAATTTGGAGAAAATCTGTATCAATATCTGTATCTACATATATCTTTCTCCCCCCCCCCCCCCCCAGCAGGGAGCCCGATGCAGGACTCGATCCTGGGACTCCAGGATTACGACCTGAGCCAAAGGCAGTCGCCCAACCAACTGCGCTACCCAGGCGCCCCTATGTGTATCTTTCAACATTGATATTCTCTGTATATCTATCCCTGGAATATTGTCCTTTCTTCCTCCTTTTTTTCTGGTTTTAGACATAAAAAGTCTGTTACACACACACCAGGTACTAAGGAACTTACTGATCCAGGTTCCTGTACTTTGCATCATCACTGCTGAGGACTTTGCAGTAGGGAAGAGAATTTGGTACCTGGGCACAGAGAGCGAGCATCTCACCCTGTTAGAGAACTGGGCTAAAGCAGTGATACGCAGAGTGAGGCTGTGGACCTTTCCTGGCCTGCCAACTGTGTACATGTCTGTGACCAGAAAGTATACAGAAATACACGTTTAGGAACTTCTTTAGGAATTTGACATTCTAATGACATCCGAGAGTGGATCCCGTGGACTTGTCATCTGTTTTACAAAACACACTGGGAAGAGGTCCAAAGGCTGGTCCTTCACTGCACATAGCTTGGGAAAGACTGGAAGAAGGAACTCACCTAAAACTTTTGGGCAAGCCATGAGCCATACCTAGAAACCCAAGACAACAACTGGAAAATTACCATACGATGGATGCATTTTTTTTTTTAAAAATCAGTAATATTCCTATATACAAGTAGCAGCTCCCCAGAAAGTACAATGGAAGAAAAGATCCCTTTTACCATACAAAATAAAGGGGAAGACACCCAGGAATAAACTAAAAAAAAAATGTGCAAAGTCTGTATGAATGATTTTCTCTCTTTGAGAACTGGAAGACACCAGAAATTTTCTTGACAAAATCAAGGTTATGAAGGACCCCGACTCACTTCGGAGTAGGCCTAGAGGACGTCCAAGCGAGCCGCGGTGCGGTTCTGGGAGCTCATGGCTTCTTGCAGAGACGTACGAACACACACACGTCTGTCTCCTCGGACCTGCCTATTCTAGATACTTCTGTAAATGGAATCATACAGTATTCTTTGTGTCTGGCTGGCTCCTTTCACTGAACATCACGTTTTCAGGGCTCATCCATGTTCTGGCGTGAGTCAACACGTCATTCCTCTTGGTAGCCGAATAGTATTCCATTGTATGGATAGACCACATTTTGCTTAATGTGCATCTGCTGATGAACACTTGGGCTGTGTCTTCCTTTTGGCTCTTAAGAATAATGCTGCTGCGAACATGTACCTACAAGTATTTGAGGCCCTGTGTGCAATTCTTCCGAGTATACAGCTGGGACTGCCAACTGCTGGGTCACACGGAAATTCCATTTCAACTTTCTGAGAAACTGCCAGGCTGTTTTGCACAGTGGCCACACCTTTCTACATTTCCAACGGCAATGTACGGAGGGTTCCAGTTTCTGGACATCCTTGCTAGCACTTCCTAGTTTCCATTTTAAAAAATATCCATCCTTGTAGATGCGAGGTGGTATCTCACTGTATTTTGATTTGCATTTCCCTAATGATTAATGATGTTGAGTATCTTTTCATGTGCTGGTTGGACATTTATATGTCTTCCTTGGATAAAACAAATGCCAATAAATATTAAGAAAAAATTAGTAAAATTGAATAGAAGATATTTTTTTTAATAATTTTTTTTAAAGATTTTATTTATTTGACAGAGAGAGAGATAGCGAGAGCAGGAACAGAAGCAGGGGGAGTGGGAGAGGGAGAAGCAGGCTTCCCGTGGAGCAGGGAGCCTGATGCGGGGCTCGATCCCAGGACCCTGGGACCATGACCTGAGCCGAAGGCAGACGCTTAACAACTGAGCCACCCAGGCGCCCGATATTTTGTTTTTTTTTAATGACAGCTCAACAAACATAATTCAACATGTATTACAGAAAACCTTATAAACAATATCAAAAGATAACAGGAACCTAGATAAATATTGGTTAACATACAAGATAGACAAAGAAGGGCCTAAAATTTACAATACCCCAGCAATGGTGAACATATCTAGAAACCAGAATATGACCTTATTTTAAAATAAAATATTGAGAAAATATTCTAATATAAAGCAAAGCCTTCAAACTTTGCTTTATGTTGGAATAACAGGAGAAGGTTCGCAAGTGCCCTGATAGGCAGGTTGCACCCAATAGAGATTAAATTAGGGTCTCTAGGAATTCCCACATCAGTATTTTTTTAAAGCCCTGATGGTTTGTTTCAACGTGTGGATGGGCTCAAGGGCCACATTCTAGAACAGAGCATCTCACACTGTGTCTGTGACTCACCCGGGGGACTGGTTCAAATGCAGATTCTGATCCAGGAAGTCTGGGGTGGGGCCCAGACTCTGTTTTTAACGAGATCCCGAGATCCCAGTGATGCGGGTGCTGCCAAAACAGGGCTGCATTTTTTTTTAAGATTTTATTTATTTATTTGACAGAGAGAGACACAGCGAGAGAGGGAACACAAACAGGGGGAGTGGGAGAGGGAGAAGCAGGCCTCCTGCTGAGCAGGGAGCCCAATGTGGGGCTCGATCCCAGGACCCTGGGATCATGACCTGAGCCGAAGGCAGACGCTTAACGACTGAGCCACCCAGGCACCCTGGGGCTGCATTTTGAGTAGCGAAAATCTTCCAGGTGATGCGGAGGCGGATGCTGCTGGTCCTGGGACCGCATTTTGAATATCGAGGATCCACAGTAGCATAAGACCAACAGCATCTGGGGTTTGCTAGAAATACACACTCTCAGGCTCCACCCCAGTCCACTGCCTGGGAAGCGGCATTTGACAAGGTCTAGGGTACTACTCCCTGTCTTGGCCCTGTGGTCTCACCAGCTCATAGTGGAGGGGATGGGCGGTGGATGTTGGGGCTTCTGGCTTCTGTCCCTGTAG
The DNA here is from genome assembly GCF_029215605.1 of Mirounga angustirostris. NCBI lineage: Eukaryota > Metazoa > Chordata > Mammalia > Carnivora > Phocidae > Mirounga > Mirounga angustirostris. The sequence goes on from NW_026991713.1 coordinate 176,808,214, forward strand.
CTTTGAACAACTGCTCACCCCCCAAAGAGAGTGTAATGATGAGTGAATGTTTCTCAAGTGCCCCGACCTTTCTTGGATTGAAAGCCCCTATTAGGAGGGTGATTTTGTGTTTGCTGGCCAAGTCCGCCGCCCCTTCGATGATCCTGGAGATGGCAGTGCAGGCTGGGGATTGAACGAGGCCGCAGCTGCAAACCGCATTGGCTCCTCCCTGACGGTGATTGCCAGAACTGGCCTGTGCCCCAGTTTCCTGGCCACGTGGGGAGTGTGAGGCAAGCACCCCTCCCTGAGCCATCCTCTTGCAGGACAGTTGGGGTGGACTCGGGCAGGAGGGTTGTGTTGATCGGCCAGAACAGGGGAGCATTCAATATGCGACCTGCAATAATTAATGGATTGCCTACTGTGTGGCAAGCAGCCTGCTAAGTGCTGGGGACATAGATCCAAGGCAAAGAAAACAGTGAGCAAGCCTCACCCATATCCCTGTAAACTATGAGTAAGTGCTCAGAGGAGAGCTTCCTGGTGCTCAGGGGCAGATCGAAGAGGGCTGTGACCTCATCTGGGAGGCGAGATCTAAGGGATAGATAGGAGCTCTGGAGAGGAGAGCGGGTGGGCAGGAAGCACACGCAGTGATTTGGAGACAAACCCTCTCCGCGTCTGTACAGACTTCCCTACAGTTTCCCCTTATCACTGGTTCAAACTAGTCTTAGCTGATCAAAGCTAGAATTTCTGGAACTTTGTGTCACTCAGAACGCGCATAAGCTCTTCTGCAGCAATGGCCCCGACTTTTGAGGAAATAGCCACCCCCAAAATAATAAGCAAGTGTCCCCGGGGTGTGCACCACGTGGGAGATGTGGCCCGAGGTCATGTGGAGAAGCAACAGCCCGGCTCTTGTCTGCAAAGAATCACTGATTTTATTGAAAAGATTGGAAACCACGCAGGAGAAGAAAAAGAACAGGCCCATGTGATTTAGGAACGGGTGCTGGAGGTGGTGGAAAGAGGGGAGGGTGCTGGGGAGGAATGGGGGTGGTCCAGGCGGGTGAGGGGTGGGGGGGCAGGTGAGGGCAGTGTGGACCAGAGTCCTGAGGCGGGTTGGGCAGCTGATGCTGGGAGCAGGGAGCAGAGAGCCAGGGCTCCCCGGCTCACCGACCCCCACTACCCCGAGGGACAACACAGGGCTTGCCTTGCTAAAATTCCTGAAGCATCCAGCTTTATCTTAAAAATGCTCATGCATTTTGCATTCTAATCCATGACAGAGGCGTGTTTAGCATAAAAATAATATTTTGAATTAACTAGCTAAATTATTAGAATTTTCTTAACACTTCAAGACAAACTGAGGTTGGGGAGGGCAGACCTTTCACTGCCCCACTCCTCGGCTGGACGGATGGGCGGGGCAGAGCTACTTCCCTGGGTGCATCGAGGCCTGATGGCCTGGGTTCAAATCCCGCATGACCTTCCCATGTGACCTGGTGGGTCGGTGCATGGGCTCCCTGGAAGGGGATGAGTCACAGGACCCACCTCTCAGGGTTGGGTGAGTAATAAATGGGTGAATACACAGAACATCCCTAGCACAGCACATAGCCAACTGTTGATCAATGTTCGATATTATGATCCTACGTTAGTAAGTGGTAGATGTTATGGTTATCAGCATCACTGACAGGTCATGGGGTTCTTGAATGGTTCACACTTCAAGAAGTGTGTCCAGGTCTGGGGTGAGCAGTTGAGGTCCTGAGTTCAACTGTTGTGAATTTGGGGGCCGGCGGGGGTGAAGGGGCAGGTCTGAGGCATGAGGATCTGGCTGCCATTGGCCCTTGGGGAAATGTTGAGGGGAAGCCATAACACACCACCAAGTTCACCAGCTGGAAAGACGAGGGAGGGGCCCCGGTGAAGGAGGCCGGGAGTGGCCGCTTGCTCACCTGCCGTGGAGATCATTTTGGGCATTGTGAGGTCAGCCGTCCACTGGGGATGGATGGATGCCTGTGTCTCTCTGAGATTCATCTGTTGAACCTGGCCCCTCAGCGTGGCTGCATCTGGACATGGGGCCTCCGAGGAAGTCACTGAAGTTCACTGAGGGTGGGCCTTGATCCCGTCCGATGAGTGTCCTTATTAGAGGGCTTCTCTCTGTCACGTAAGGTCCATGGCAAGGAGCTGGCCGTCTGCAGGCCAGGGCGAAAGCTCTCACCAGAAACAGGCTCTGCCGGACCTGACCTCGGGCTTCCAGCCGCCGGAACTGGGTAGAAGATAGATTTCTGTGGTTTAAGCCACCTGGCCTGTGGCGCTTTCTTACAGCAGCTGGGGCAGAATCACACACCATTTAGAGCATAGCTGGTGCAGGGAAGGGACCATCCTTTATTAGATACCTACTGGGTGCCATGCTTGAAAGGCTCTGCACAGATGATTTTTTTTTTAAGCTCAGAGAGGTGTGTTCTGACCCAGCTCCCCTTTTCCCCAGGTCTCTCCCTCTCTGTCATTATTTGCCCATTTTAATCGTCTGTTTGTGGCCCCTCTGCTGGATACCCAGCCTGTCACAGAGTACTTGGCTCGAACAGATGGCGGATCCGGGCACTTGAAGGACACAACGGTCCTTACTGAACCCTCAAAACAATGAGGGGGGTGTTGTCTGCCTTCTCCAGATGCAGTACCTGAGGCTGAGGGAGGGCGGGGTGAGCACCTTGTCTCCAGTGCACACATTTGGACGCTGGCGGCTGCAGATGACTGCAAAGACCCTGCGCCTCCCACAGGAGGTGGGTGCCTCCCTTCAGATGGTGGACGCACCTGCAGATGTGTTGAGTGCACCGCGGTGGCCGGTGGGGCGGGCGGCTCTGGGGGACGCTCGGTTTGGAAAGGACGTCACTGTGCCCTTCATCCGGGACTTCACGTTCATGGAGGGTGGTCACGGGGGCTGCTCCCACCACCAAGGGTCTCCCATTTCTTTTTTCAGATTGCTTAAGTTCTTCTTTATCCTGAGCTGGTATCTATTTCCCTAGTTTTTTTTTTTTTTTTTACGAAAAATGATAAACAGGACAGAGCCATGAGAACTGTGGGTCTCAAGACCTTTCTCTTGCTTGACATCAACCCATTAATCAAACCTTTGCGTTTGGTCCTTTGGCCTCTTCTGAATCTGTCTCGCTTGACTCACCTCAGCTGGTATTTGTCGAGCCCACCCATGGGAGCCTCCTGAGGACCTCTGCTAACTGTCTGGCCAACCCCAGACACACCGTCTCTTTCGTCTCTCCTCCCAGGAAGGGAGATGAGCTTCCTCCAGTATGAATGGTCTCTATGGATCCAGGTGGCCCCCTAAAGACCATCCGCTTGCCCTTTCTTGTCCTAGGGTTTACAAGACTTTAGCATTTTTGCCCAGCCAGACGTCGGGTTCCGTGGCTTCTAGAATCTGTCTTTCGTGGGGGACAGATGTTATCTCTCCTCTCCTGGTACTGTCCCGCTCCTCGGGGCTCTCTGAGGATGGGGGCTACATCTGTCCCGGTCACTGTCCTGTGTGTCGCAGTGCCCCCAGAGCCTGGCAGAGGACGTGCTCAGTAACCGTGTCGATCTGCCCAGAACTGAACTGACGCCAGTTCTGCCATCCCGTCTGTGATCCTCCCGATGTCCCAGATCCCTGCCTGGCTCCTGTGTCAGCACTCCTTAAACACAGCATATTCTCTTTTGTAACTATAAACGTCACACATGCCCGCTAAGGATCCTAAAAGCCACCAAACAAAAGGCAGCCCATACTTCAGTGCTCAAGGTAATGACTGCCAAAGTTTTCTTCTGGAGTTTTCGACTCGAATTTCCAGCTCCCTGTAGAGGAGTTCTGCTGGGGTGTCTCTAACACATCTTAAACCCTACCTGACCCTAATCAACCTCATCATCTTCCCCTTCACACTGCTCCCGAGTTCCCAAGATTGGTTAATAGCATCGCTATTCACCAGATCACCCAAGACAGAAATCTTGCATTATCTTCCATTTGACCCCCCTGGATGTCCAATTATTCATCAAGACTTGCCCAGTCTTGCTCCCTGGAATGTGGTTTCTCATCATTACCACAGCTTCCCTGGACTCTAAAACAGCCCCTTATCGTGGCTCATCCGAATTACTGCAACCACATTCTTACTGGTCTCCTGACCTTTAACCTCTCCCGCTGGGGCAATCTAATCTCTACCCTCCTGCTGAGATAAGACCGTATTCTATCCCTCTGCTCAAAAACCTTCAGAGACACTCCATTTTCCACAGGAAAATCCAGCATGACATTCAGAACTCCCTATCCTTTGGTCCAAGTCTCGGTCTTCATCCTTATCCTCTACTCAAGGGTCACCTCCTCCAGGAAGCCTTCTCTAATCTTGAGGGTCAAAATTAACAAGCCCATTTCTCTGTTCTCCTGTGGTGCTTTTGCCAGGTACCTTTAACAGGTCTTACCAATCACTTTATGGTTTGTCGCTTATATCTCTTGCTCCCTCTCTGGACGGAGCACTTGTCAACACCAGGGACCCCTTCACTCATCTTTGTGCGGCCCGAGAGAATCACAGCATTGTTCAGGTTGATTTCAGCACAGGATTCACCTGGGCAGAGAAACCTGAACACGTAAAGCACAGACACGCCATCTGAGATTCACCTCACTTCCCTGGAACTTCGGTTTTCTCTTTTAAAAAGTTTTAAGTGAAAGTTTTAGATTACTTTGTCTTTTGAACATCTAATTTTTATCTCTTTAAAAGTTAAGAAAAGGTGTATTTCCCAGGTACCCATTCCCTCTCATTTTGCTTGAGGAATCACCTGTCTCTTTCCCACTGGAGACAGTTCAGTGGCGGTGGGTGGGGTTTAGAGTCAGGCGTCCACCCTCCCGGAGCCACAGGGGGTCACATGACCCAAGCCAGACCCAGCTGGACGCTTCTTCTGGAAACCGAAGCTGGAGCAAAAGAACAAAGAGGCTACAAAATGAGTGGGGTTCTTTTCCGTGCCCTTATGGGACCTTCTTTGGTCTTAGGATGTGCCAAAATGAGGGCCCCGCCCCCTGTGGGGTTGGGGACACTTAGATTTTTGACAGTTACAACGGGATGGAATTTCTAGAGCTCCTAAGGGCTTTGCTAATACTCCTCTTCTTCCTTAGGGAACACCATAGGATGCCATATTTAGTCGGAGCCCGTGGTCCTTCCAGCTCTCTGCTGGAGGCAGGTTCTCCTGGGCATCTGAGGGGGCAACGCTTATCTGGTGGGTGTGTGGGCGCAAGCAGCCCCTCAAAGTTTACTATTCAGCATGGTGGGGAAGTCTCTCGTGATGGAGACATGTGGGCACATCTATTTATAACTCATGTTTTATTTGAGACAAGCAGAATCTCCAAAGAGGGACTTTTAAAAGGCAAGTGTATAGACTTAGGTGTTTTTCTCCTTTTCCCAGCCTATAGCTTGGCTTCCAGGAAAGGATGTGGTTTGCTTTCACCCACAGGTGACTGTTTACGAACCCAGCTACTCCCTCAAGAAGGAGGATCCTCACATGTGGGTGAGGATGTCTCCCATAACCTTGTGGGTGTGGTTCTTGCTTCTTAACTCTTGAGTTGCCTTCATTCTGGCCTGTTTTCAAGCCTGGCTCTCCAGCTTCTTGTGGGTCCTGTGAGCCCAGAATTGCTCAGGGAGGAGTTTGCAGGCTGTGGAAAAAGAGTGGCTTAAATATCAGATAGGCAGCTGGTCTGGTCTGGGGCTCCACAGAGTCACTACTGTCCCAGACTCTTCCTGTCTTTCTGCTCCGACCAGCCTCAGCGAATGCCTTCCATCCTCAAGGTCACATAATGCCATGACTGCTGCTGTAGCACCAGCCATCACATCACGTTCATATTCCGTGCAGGAGGAATGAGGAGGCAGGAGGGACAAAAGGGCATTGCCGGCACAGTCAGCCACTTAAAAAAAATATCTTACCCAGTGGACTTCCATTTATAACTGGTCTGCCCTATAACAATGTCACACAGCCACCCCGAGTTTTAAGGGAAGCTGGGAGGGGCAGTGTAAGTGGACACGGTTCCCACCCTGGCTAAAGCCAGGCTTCTGTTAGGAAGGAAGAGAGAGAGAGAGAATGGATGTTGGGGGGGCAAGTCTCACTCTTTGCCTCAACCCCCAACATCCTTGCCAGGACTCGCTTTTGCTTAGATTCGTTTGAGTTACTTTCTGTGGCTTTCAACCAAAGAAGACTGACGCTGTAACTTATTTTTTTCTTCTTATAAAAACAATGCATTCAGATTTACTGTGGGGGAAGAAGGGAAAATACAGGAAAGAAACAACAACAACAAAAAAGAAAGATAAAAACCACCTGTAATACTACTACCCCAGAGATAAACATCATTAATAATATATCGTAACAATAAATACCAACTCCTGGTTTTCTAGCTTTTAGAAAATAAACAGAATCTTAAAGGGATGCAGCCTTCCACGGAACATTTGATGCTTCGTTTGGTTTCACCCTGGGGTCTCTGCGCGGCTGATGAGCCGCCATAATGGGGCTGGCCACACGGCTTGTTCACGGCTGGGCTCTGTTCCGACCCGTTAGTGCCCAGGCAGTACTTAACTAGATAAATAAGTGATCTACTTTGAAAATGCTTTTTATTTTGAACACACTGTAGATTCTCAAGAAGTTGCAAAAATATATATATACCGGGAGGTCCCAGGGACTACATCCAGTTTTCCTCAATGGTAACATGGATAATTACATAGTCCAGTCGCCTACCCAGGAAATTGACATTTGTACAAAGCTGCAGAACTCAGCTTCACCGCTTATGTGGGGGTTTGTGTGCAGTTTTGTGTGATTTTATCTCACGTGTAGGTCTGGGTACCCATCACCACAATCAAGACACAGAACTGCACCACCACCACAAAGATGCCCCTTATGCCGCCCCTTTATGGCGACACACACCCCATCTCCATTCTTGCCCCTGGGAAACCACTGATCTGTTGTCCTTCCCTATCATTTTATCATTTAAAGAATGTTCTATAACTGGAATCCTATCGCATGTAACCTTTGGAGATTGGCTTTTTTTCTCCACTCAGCATAATTCCTTTGAGATTCATAAAAGTTATTATGTGTATCAATGGTTTGTTCCTTTTTATTGCTAAGTAGCATTCATGGTGGTGGATGTAACGGGTTTGTTGAAGGGTACTGGGTTTGTTTCCAGTCTGGGGCTATTATGGATAAAGCTGCTACAAACAGTCGAACAATCATGCACAGGTTTTTGTGTGCATGTAAGTTTTCATTTCTGGGCAGATGCCCAAGAGTAATTTCTGGGTTGTATGGTAAGTGCATATTTGGTTTTGTGAGAGACCATCAAACCATTTTCCAGAGTGGCTGGCCTGTTTTACCTTTCTGCCAGCAGCGTGTGCAGGATCCAGTTTCTCCACATCCTCGCCAGCACTGGGAGTTGTCACTGTTTTATTTTAGCCATCCTGGTAGGTGTGTAGTGACATTTCATGGTGGTTTTAATTGCATTTCTCCAGTGACTAATATTGTCAAACTCTCCTCATATGCTTATTTGCCATCTGTTTATCTTTTTCAGTGAAATGTCTTTTTGTTTCTTTTGCCCATTTTCCAATTCGGTTTTTTTCCCAATGGATTTTTGAGTGTTCTTTTTTTATATATATTCTAAATACAAGTCCTTTGCTAAATAAGTGGTTTGCAAATATTCTCTCCTAGTCTGTAACTTGTTTTTTAACCCCTTAACAGTCTTTTTTTCCCCTGCTGAGATATAATTGACATACCATAAATTCACCCTTTTAAAGTGCACAACCCACTAGTTTTTAGTGTATTCACAATGTTGTACAACCCTTCTCACTATTAAATTCCTGAGCACTTCCATCACTCCAAAAATAAACTCCAGACCCATCAGCAGTCCATCCTCATTCTTTCCTTCCCTCCAGCCCCCAAAATCTACTCTGTCTGGATTCACCTGTTCTGGGTATTTCACATAAATGCAATCCCACACCACAGGACCTTGTGTGTCCAGCTTCTTTAACTCAGCATCATGTTTTCGGGCTTTGTGTGTCATCGCAGGTGTTGGTGTTTTATTCGCCTTTCTGACTGAATAGTATTCCCTTGTATGGACAGACCACGTTGTGTGTATCCATTGTTATGAGCTGAACTGGGTCCTCCCAGGAGGAGATGTTGAAATCCTAACTCTCCATACCTCAGAATGTGACCTTATTTGGAAATGGGGTGGTTGCGGATGTAACTAGTTGAACACAGTCGTACTGAGGAGTGAGCCCTTAATGACTGGGGTCCTGATAAGATTTGCAGAGAGAAGATGGCCCTGTGACAGCAGAGGCCGAAAGTGAAGTGACGCAGTCACATGCTGAGAAACGCCGAGCTCAGCGGGCCACCACCGAGGCTGGAAAGGGCAAGGAGGGATTCTCCTCTGGCTCCCAGAGGAGCACGGCCCTGCCGATGCCTGATTTCTGCCATCTGGTCTCCGGAGCTGTGAGACAGTACATTTCCATGTATTTTCCATGTATTTCCATGGTTTCAAGGCACCTGGTTTGCGGTAATTTGGTTTGGCAGCCCTGGGAAGCTCACACATGCGATCATGGTTTGAGGGACATCTGGATTGTTTCTAGCCGTTGGCTGTTAGGAATCACGCTGCTGGGAACATTCGCGGACAGTTTTCGTGTGGACATATGCTTTCACTTCGCTTGGCTCTCTACTTAGGAGGGGAACTGCTGAGTCATATGGCAGCTCTGTGTTTAGCTGTGTGTGTGTGTGGCAAAATACACAGAACATAAAATCTATCATTTGAACCATTTTAAAGCGCACAATTCAGTGGCACTAAGTAATTCACAAATTGTGCAACCATCCCCACGATCTAGTTCCAGAACGTTGTCCCTCAACTGAAACCCTGTACCCACTCCCCATTCCCTTTCCCCCCCAGCCCCTGAAAATCACTCATCTGCTTTCTGTCCCTATGGATTTGCGATCCCGAGTATTTCATTTAAATGGAATTCTACCATATATGTCCTTTTGCGTTTGGCTTCTTTCACTTATATTTTGCAGTTCAACCACATCCTGGCATGTAGCAGTAAAGTACTTTGTTCCTTTTATGGAGGAATAATATTTTACTCTCTGGATAGACTGCATTTTGTTTATCTGTTCATCCATTGATGGACACTGGGCTGTTTCCACCTTCTGGCTCTTGTGAATGCTGCTAATGAACATTCATGCACAAGTCTTGGTTTGAATGCCTGTTTTCCACTCTTTTGGTTACTTATCTGGGAGTGGAATTGCTGGATCATTCTAGGCAAAGGCGTCTGCACCCCCGGATGAGGGTCCTTGCCAGAACCCAACCATGCTGGCACCCTGATCCTGGACTTGGAGCTTTTAGCACTGTGGGAAATAAGTTCCTGTTGTTTATAAGCCACCCAGTCTGTGGGAACTTTGTTGTAGCAGCCTGAACTGAGACAGTTTTGTCTGTTTTTGAACTTGATTGGGCTTCCTTGCTCGGCAGAGTCTGTGAGACTTGTGCATGTTGTTGGGTAGGTGGGTTGTTCCTTCTCGTTGCTGTATCACATTCCATCACCAGAATATTCTACATGCTACAACCCACCGAGGGACACGTGGGTTGTGTCCAGCTTTTGCCCGTCATAAATATGGCTGCGGTGGACATTCTTGAACTTGCCTTTGGGTGTATCCAGGCCCTTATTTCTCTTGGAAATGGGGGAGCTTGCTGGGATGTGGGGTGTATGTAGATGTACCTCTAGTAGGTGCTACCAGACACATTTCTGAAGTCGGGGTACCCCATTGTGCTCCCACAGAGTGGGAGAGACTTGACTTTTGCCCAGCCTGTGATGGAGTTGTACTTTTTCTTTGCATTTCTTTAACACCTTTTCATAGGCCGGTTTCCCACTTAATATTATCTTTGACCAACACTCACTATAATCCTGAGAGGTTGGCCTTCTTGTGTCCATTGGACAGATGGGGACATTCGGAGGGCAGAAAGGGCCCGTGGCTTGACTTAGGATGAGCAGCTGGTAAATGGTGGATCCTGGATCTATTCCAGGGCCAGAGTGTGCATGCTCACCCGTAACACTGCAGAAGTTCTAGGAGAGGAACCATTCTTTTTTTTTTTTTTTTTTAAGATTTTATTTATTTATTTGACAGCGAGAGACACAGCAAGAGAGGGAACACAAGCAGGGGGAGTGGGAGAGGGAGAAGCAGGCTCCCCGCAGAGCAAGGAGCCCGATGCGGGGCTCGATCCCAGGACCCCAGGAACATGACCTGAGCCGAAGGCAGATGCTTAACAACTGAGCCACCCAGGCGCCCCGGAGAGGAACCATTCTTTACCCCCTTCAAACTGGAGGAAGACCGCTAGAACTCAGTTTGGCACTTTATTTTTTTCAGCTGAGCACTTCAATCATTAAGGCTCAGCAACACATGGGTTAAGAAGGCTCTGTGGGGAGCAGGCTTTGTCAGCCCTGGGGCACTGCCCGTGGAAGCATGTCTGTGTACCCAAAGAAAACATTACAACTTGAGTAATAGCAAGTCCTGGAAATGATGACAGCCGCTTGCAAGCTTGTTGCAAGCCACTGGCTGGCCTTTGCAGAAACCTGATATTCAGGCATGTATGTGGGAGGCAGGAGTCCCCACCACTGCCTTCTCAGATTTCGAAATCTCCGAGATGCTAGAATCCATTTTCCCCTGTCTTCTAGGCCAGGTTCCCCAGAAGCAAACCCTGAGATGGTGATTGGCGTGCAAGTCATCCGTTAGGGTTGTGGTCCCAGGGTGGGAGGGGCAAGGGCGGAAGAGACCAAGAAGCCAAGTGGGGCCAGGGTTTTTGGCAAAGTCCCCCAGAAGGTTTGTCCGGGCTCAGGCCAAGGAGCTGGGCTTTCATATTCAAGTACCTGTGTGTCCCTGACTAAGGGTTCACCTGGGGGTGCACCCTCCAGGCACCTCTCCATTTCTGCAGGTGCAGGCCATCAGAAGCAAAGCGCCCCGAAGCCAGGGGAGGCCAAGAAGACCTGCGAGACTTTAGGGGAGCTCAGATAGCGCTTGCGGTCATCTACAGGACATGGGGGAATGCTGGGTCTAGACTTTGACCTCATGGTGTTTCTTGCCTGAGCATCTCCGTTTTGCAGGGGGATGGGTGGCTGCCCATCTTGCTCACAAATCAACTTCATCAGGCTCCAGGGGTGTGCCAATAACTTGTAACATTTTCTTTTATCCAGGAAACAAGAGGCCAGCAATGTTTTCCAGGGGTCTGGTGGTTTCTCTCCCTCTCTCCTCCGAAGTCCTTCCCTGCCCAATGCACACATGGGATTGTCTCCTGTGACGTTGTTTACTGGGCTACTGCGTGCTTATGGAAAAGTGCAGAGAGCATGAGTGTGAATGGATGGGTGGATTTCCTGAGTGAACCCATCCATGTGACCACCACCCAGCTCAAGAAGCAGAACCTCTCAGCACCTTAGGAGATTCCCTGTGTCCCCCTCCCCCCGCCCCCCGCCCCAGGGAAAGTGCTGTCCCCACGTCAGACACCAGAGGTGAACTTTGCTTGCTGTTTACATTTATACAAGTGGAATCTCATGGGATGTGCTCTTCGTGGCTGGATTCGCTTACTCAACGTGAGTTTTGTGAGATTGTCTGTATTATGGTTTGTCGTAGTGGTTTACCCGAGCCGAAGGCAGACGATTAACCGATTGAGCCACCCAGGTGCCCCGTAGTGGTTTACTCTTTTGCATGGCTGTCCAATATGCCACCACTTACTGATCCTTCCAGTCACTGATGCAGAGCTCTTTCTGGCCTGGGCTCTTCATGGGTGCACGTACGGATGCATGCTGTTGGGCATACGCCTAGTAGGATTGCTGGCTCACGGGTATTTGCACGTTCAGCTTGATTAGGTGCTGCCAGTTTGCAAAGTGGGGGTGTACTGATTTATCCCTCAGAGCTGCACGGCGGCTCTGCCTCCTCCAGAACCTCACCAGCACTTGGTATTTGGAATCATCATTTTGCAACCCAGTCAGAATGGATGGGATCATACACTTCAATATTCTCCACCCTCAGGGGGCGCCTGGGTGGCTCAGTCGTGGAGCGTCTGCTTTCGGCTCATGTCATGATCCCAGGGTCCTGGGATCCCAGGATGGAGCCCCACGTCCCTGGGCTCCCTGCTCAGTTTGGAGTCCCCTTCTGCCTCTCCCTCTCCCCCTCGGCTGTGTATGTCTCTCGCTTTCTTTCTCTCTCAAATAAATAAAAAAAAAAATTTTTTTTTAAGATTTTATTTATTTATTTGACAGAGAGAGACACAGTGAGAGAGGGAACACCAGCAGGGGGCGTGGGAGAGGGAGAAGCAGGCTTCCCGCCGAGCAGGGAGCCCGATGTGGGGCTCGATCCCAGGACTCCAGGATCGTGACCTGAGCCGAAGGCAGACGCTTAATGACTGAGCCACCCAGGTGCCCCTAAATAAATAAAATCTTAAAAAAAAAATTCCCCACCCTCAGGATTGCCACTGGTTCTTATAACATCTTTGTGGGAATTAGAAAAAGGAGACCCCTGCCTTAAGACACGAAAATGTTCGTGATAAAAGCTGATTTTGTTAGAGCATGACATGTGACTGCCCTCTGCTGGAAAACTGTTGAAATTCATAGTACAGACCTTGAATGCCTGAGATGCCTTTTAGGTGTGGTACCCTTGGGCAGTGCACACCCTGGACAACCACACATGGTGACCCTGCCACTCTTCACTCCTGTCCACACACACTGGAGGTGACGGGGAAGAGGTGGCCCAATGAAAGCTCACAAAATGATGGCCCAGGGCTTGAATCTGGCCTGCAGATTTATTTGACCCCATAGGAAACAAAATTGAGCCGATACTTTAAAATTTGGCAGATTTTGTCTAAAATCTGGAAAAATCTGAGAAATCAGAGAAAGTAGAGAAATTGGGCCCTCACTCCCAAATTATAACACAGAGACTGTTCTGCATGTGTCTCCACTTAGCCTCAGTTTCCACCATACCATATTGTCCCCCAAGCCCAAAGCCTCTGTTAATGGCTGTAGCAAAATGGAAATATCATGCTAATGTTAGTGCCAGATTCCTTCTCCGAGTCTTCACTTACTTATGGTAACTGCTGCTACAGGCATAGAAACTTGTGATCACTAGTCTTGACACTGACAAGGAGGAAAAAAACCAAAAAACCATCCCAAGCTGCTCATCAGATTGTGAGATAAAATAACTCCCATCTTCTTTGTGCTGGAGTGAAAATCCCATCGGACAAGGTTTCTATGGAACTATGGGGTTGAAAGGCTGGATGGAGTTTACCGCAGGCCCTGCCCAAGGGGCTGGCACCCCACACACTGGTGGCCAAGCAATGGTGAAGGTGGTAGAATATGGCAGGAGGGCTGGGCGAGTGGGGGGAGGGGAAGGGGGTTGCATCTAGAACTTGCTTGGAGGGAAGCTGGTGTCCCAGGGATCAGGGCTGGGGGTGGGGGCAGCAGCTTAACCTGTTGTGGGGCTGAGACAATTCAAAATGTCAGGTCTTTCTGTTACGTTGTTCTTTTTTTTTTTTTTTTTTTAAAGATTTTATTTACTTATTTGAGAGAGAGAGAATGAGAGAGAGCACATGAGAGCGGGGAGGGTCAGAGGGAGAAGCAGATTCCCCGCCGAGCAGGGAGCCCAATGCAGGACTCGATCCCGGGACTCCAGGATCATGACCTGAGCTGAAGGCAGCTGCTTAACCAACTGAGCCACCCAGGCGCCCTCTGTTACATTGTTCTAAGCTAGTCTCTTCATTAACTCAAGAAATCTTCAGTATCTATCTACATCTGTCTGTCTGCCTGCCTGCCTACCTACTTACCTACCTACCTATATATGGGCATCTGTGCCTAAATCAACTAACTTTGAAGGAACTGTCTTTATCATTTTTGTTCAATATGAATGATCAGAATATTAGGTGTGTTTGCTGGGCACTTCCTACATGCAGGCGCTGTGTCATCTCAATTAGCCTTCACCGCGATGCCGTCTGCCCTACTGTGCGGACTATCAGAAGCCCCGTTTTGTAGACTTGTTTTACAGGGAAGCAAACTGAAGCCGAAGGCCCAGGGTCACACTCAGTGGTGGCGTGAGGGTGGGTGTGAACCCAGACCTTCCTGACTGCAGGGGTCCTGCTCCGGATGCCTCTGCTCTTCGGTTCAGATGCTGTCTGATCTAGAAGCAGAACCTCTTACCTGGTGGCACCAGATAGAACTAGGTGGGAAGCCAGTGCCTCGTTACAAATGTGTTGGTACGATAGCTGCACTCTGGGAAATGCGGCTCTTTTTGATTTAGGATGTCATGAACTTTGAGAGCCTACGGGCTGAAAACCCCCGGAGGTCTACCCTTATCTTCTTCTTACAGGGCCTCCCAGAGTGACCTGAGGCTTTGCACAAGGTCACACGGCCCGTCAGTGGCAGGACCGGAATTAGAAGCCTGCGTCCTGACTCATTGATTTCCAATGAGCCTCAGAGTTTCCAAATCCGGCAGGCATCAGCACGCTGCTCTTTAGAAGGATGAGCCAATTTTCATTCTCCCCAGCAGGATGCGGGCTGCCCCCTCTGCTGGAGAGGCCTTTCTCAAATTGACAGATGTCAGCAGCCTTGATTCGCACGGGGCTTTTCCGAGCGGGTGTCCCACGCAGGGACCGCGGCTCATCTCGGGTTCCTGCCACGGCGCAGAGGCGGCCCCCGAGGCACTCCTGCTCCAGTAAGCTCCGGACAGCCGGCTGGGGGGGTGGGGTGGGTGGATAACCGGGCCCGTGTTGTGCCCTTGCGGGTGGGTGGTAAGGACCCCACGAGAGACGGGAATGGAAGTGTTTGGGAAAACCGTGCCATGCTAGGCAAACACAGAGCAGTGTGATTGCAGTGGGTGGGCAAGCAGGCAGGAGGAGGCAGATGGGAGGGTGTTGCGGCTTCTCTGGAGTCGGGCCCGGAGCCCGGCGCTTCCCTCCCTCGGACATTGCAGGGCTCGCCGGGCTCCGTGTGAGCAAGGCGGTGGGGTGGGGGGTGCCAGGGCTCCCTGACTCTCCGGCTCTGCACGTTCAGCTGCACTGGAGCCTTCCATTTGAGACATCTGCCAGCTAGATTCAAGAAGAGCTGTTTTTAGGCTGAGAAGAGGTGATTATTTTGCATTATGTACGAGTAGCCATCCAGGAGAATGAGAAATTTCCCTCTGAGAAGGAAATAAAGAGCCGTTGCCTGATTCCTGTCAATTCTACAACTCACGGAGAGTTCTTCGTCTTTGTAGCGAAGGATGTTGGGCCTGGGCAGGGGGTGGTGACATGTGCGGAGTCCTTCCCCGGGCAGGAGTCAAAACGGGTTGGACGTGTTCATCCATTTATTTCCTCATTAAAAAATAATGTATTGAACACATGCCTTGCTTATGTATGGACCCAGCCCTCGGGGCCCAAAGTGCAGGCAGAAATGGATACCCACACAGGTGACAAAGTACTAGAGGGACACCGCTGGGGGAAACGTCAATGCTGCTGGGGAGGTGGGTGTCAGGGAATCTTCCAGAAATGAGGTAATGTTTGCACTAGGTCTTAGAGGATGCATACGATTTTCCCAACTAGACAAAGAAGGGACAGGCATTTATGGTGGAGGAATAGCATGAGCCAAGGCCCTGAGGCTGGGAAGTGCAGGGAGTTTGGGGGCATAAGGGATCACCTGCGGTGACTAGAGCATAAGGCACTTGCGGAGAAGGGGGGAGCCCAAATCAGGCTGTGAGAGCCTCCGATGCTGGGTGGGGGCACCTTGCCTCATAATTCCATGGAAAGGAGGCTTTCTTTTGGAGGGCATAGCGCTGCTGGAAGGGGAATTTGTCCCCCTTGCAGAAGGAGGGTGGCTCCTCGGATGGATAGCTTGGGCCGAAAGCCACTGCCAATGTGTGCTTCTCTCTTTGTCAGGCCTGTTTGCCCGCCACCGAGTGTCCCCACTGTGCTCAGACGTACAGCCCGCCTGCCGGCCCTGTATCCCCTCCCTCACGATCTTCCATGTGGGCAGCCGGGGACGTCTGCCTGGGAGACCCAGACCCATCCACAGCAGCGAGGCTCCCGGGGAGGCTGGGGCTTGGAATGCCTGGGTGGAGCAGAGCCCCCAGCCCATCAGGAACACCCCGGCCTTGGTCTGGTCCACTAACGAGAAGTACATTCTTACTGCTTTAAGCCCCAGCACATTTGGGGCTGGTTTGTTACAGCAGCTAGCCCGGGTTTGATAAATGAGGTGTTGGGAGAAGAAAGTGCAGGCAGGAGGAGAGGAGCAGAATTGACCCATGAGAGGGACTCCTTCCCTGGGGGAGCAGAATTGACCCATGAGAGGGACTCCTTCCCTGGGGGAGCAGAATTGACCCATGAGAGGGACTCCTTCCCTGCAGTGTAGCTCAGAACACGCCAAACACAGGATACAACATACCGACCACGAGGGGGCGCTGTTGCACACGATGCATCAAGCGTCTCTGAAACTCTAACCTTTAGGTAAAAACAGTAAACACACACACACACACACACAGAAACCGCCATGGAAAACGAATTCCAGTATTTCCTCTAATCTACAAGTTTTGCATTTTTCAAAGAAGGTAACAGTCAGTGATGTGCTGCCCTAAAACTTGAAAATAGATTACCTGGGGTTTGCGCATGCCGACAGACACCAAGTTGTCTCTCCTATTGCATAGAATACAACTTTGTCGGCGTTTGCCTTCCGTCTCCGGACAAAACTCTGAACGTGTCAAAGTGATCTGAGACCCCGCGTCACACACGTCCCGGATCAACCACTTGTACTCATATCGACATCTCAGCACTGCCTCTGGGACTAAGACAACCCACTGTGATCATCGATTACACAGGACATAGAGAACACACGACATCGGGGGCTTAGTTAGAATTGTGTTTCCAGGTCTGGGGATGTACGTCAACCACAGATCTTGAAAGTGCAGTGGAAACCTGCGATCTTACCTACTCAGGCTTCTGGTTTTGGAAACTGCACTTCTCCCCAGACTGTGCCTCCAACACCCGACTGATGGTCCCAGTGGGAGCCGCCATGCTTGTTCAGCACCTGCCGCAAATGCAGGCTTTGCTCTGGAGCTGATTTCTGACCAGAGACTCCAGGTTGGCTGGAGTTGAGCATGGTTCTCCGGACCCCAGGGAGAGAAGCCCTGTGTACCTCGGGCACAGGACATCTCCCAAGTGACCAGGCATGCCGAGAAGGCAGACCGATGCCTGGGTTCCTTCAAGTTCTCTGGTTCCTGGCTGTGGTCCTTTCTGGAGCCTACACTCATGACTCCTGCATCCCTAGTATGCAAATCCCGCCTGCGGCTGGTTGTAACCCAGAGCCAAGGAAATCCTACCTCACATGGAAATAGAGGTTCTCCAGTGTCCAAAAAGGCTTGTCATCAAAGTGGGATCCAATTATGTTTATTAGCTGACACTTACCGAGTCTGGAGAGTAGAAAGCTTTACAACACCAAGAATCAGAGCAGAATGGCTTCAGCTCAAGTCTGTCAACCAGAAACACAATTAATCAAAGCAGTGCATTTCCCAAGCTCCCTGTCAGCCTGACGCTTTACGGTATTGGGATATGATTTAAGGGGAAGCTGGTGTTACAAAGTGAGGGGACTGGTGTGCATTAAATACAAACGCACAAACAAGGGAGGGGATGGGTGGTCATGCTGATTGCTCCGGGCTACATGTAAGCTTCTAAGAGTGACGCTGGATCTTCTACAGTCAGACGGGGAGTCTAACGTGGGACGTTTCCTCCCTGCTCCACACACTGCACAGCTTCCCAGGGAATGGGGGGGGGTGCGGGGCATAGATTTGGTACTGGGTCGGTCTGGTACCTTGCAGAGACACCACCTTGGGTCCTCATGGTCTTCTTCCTCCAAGCAAACCAAGGAGCAGCTTGTGAGGGAGCAGTTTCTCTCCTGAAATGCAAATGTGGAGTCTTAAGTCTTTAAAGTCTGAGTGAGGATGCTGGGCACATAGGTGGTGCTCAATAAATACATATAAAGTAAATGAATGAGTGAATGAAGTCTTGTCTTCCCAAGCTGCCCGGATTCAAGGGGAGGGGACACAGGTCCTATCACTCCACGGAAGGAGTGTCAAGTTAATATTTTTATTTATTTTTATTTTTTTATTTTTTATTTTTTTTAAAGATTTTATTTATTTATTTGACAGATCAAGATAGGGAACACAAGCAGGGGGAGTGGGAGAGGGAGAAGCAGGCCTCCTGCTGAGCAGGGAACGCGATGCGGGGCTCGATCCCAGGACCCTGGGATCATGACCTGAGCCGAAGCCAGACGCTTAATGACTGAGCCACCCAGGCGCCCCTCAAGTTAATATATTTAAAAGAGTGGTGGGATGGCAGATAGGGCCATGGTCTCTTTTGGAAAACACAACCTGCTTATGACCGTGACACTAGGGAATCAAAGATTTGGAAGGACCCTCTGCCAATCCCCACCCATGGCTCGTATATATACAATTTACAGAAGAGAAATGCAGGAGAAGGGGCGTGGTCTGTGGTCCAAACTCAGCTCATCCATTTATTCCCAGAGTGACCTTTGACCTGCACCTCCCTGCATCCGTAACAGCGGGTGCATGTGATGAGCGGAGGCCGGGTGCCTCTTAGGGTCACTGCTACTAGTCATGGTTGGTCAAGTCCGCTGCGAGGCGCTTTGCACGTCTTAACTGCCATGTGTATGGTCTGTATGTGACATGCCCTGCACTGTTATGAAGACACACTGTCTGCACCAGCTTTGTTGGGACAAGGTGGGTTCTGTGGCAGAGTACTGCCAGAGGAGGAATACTGGGGAGAGTCCAACAACCCAGAGGTCCCGCATTTGCTGAGAGAAGGGCTTGGACCCAGGGACCCCAGGGAAACAATGCTGGAGGGCACCCCGGTGCGGTGGGTCTTGGCTTGGGACCTGCAGCCCTGGGTGTGCTGTGCTGTGTGCTTATTAAAATCAGAGTCAGGGGATTTAGTCTCTGGACTTAGAGAAGTTCCACGATTCTCTCCAGGTGAGCACTGCGTCTCCCACACCAGCCTGCAGTGAGTCTCTGGGTCAGGGTCAGGATGGGGCAGATTCTGTATTCCACCTTGTAAAGGGAGGCGCCCAGTATGGGCCCCCACCCAGAGGCTGGGCTTGACCTGACTCTAGATTGCTCCAGGTGTGGAGGGAGTGGGGGAGGGCCCCGTGGGGTGGGGGGCCCGCACCTTTCTTGGGATACAGAGCTCGGAAGTGAGCTTTGGCCAACGTTCGGTGCCATCTCCTGGGAACAGCACACGTTGCATGTTTTGTGCCCGTGTATTTCCAGCTGCAGGATCTCCCTTCCCTAACTACCTCACAGGGATATAAAATGCCTGCGAAGTACTATTTTGTTCATCAGACAAAAAGAAAAAAAAAAGGCACTACTGAAATAGAAGATATTATTAATACTGCACGATTGTAAAAATGGTGATCAGGGAATTGAGAATTAAGGCATTAGGGGACAGCCACGGCAATGAATAATTTAGAAATAAAACATACATGATAAAAGAATTATCAGAGCTACTAATTATAGAACAGGGACTATTAAGGGAACAGAGGAAAGTCTGCACTGAAGGGAAAATGGGAAGAAGACTGGTGAACGGAGAAAGTGGAAAATGGAGCGGGAGAGAAATATTTATGTGCATCATCTTTTCTGTCTGAGATGTGATGCGTGGAAGGGAACGGAGTCGTTTGGAGAGGGAAGGGATCATTGTTGAGTAAGAGTGATTTATTTTGTATGTTTACACTGAAGTCAGTTTCACTGAGGTGTAATTTACATCCAGTGAAATTTGCCTTTGTTAGTGTGCAATTCTATGAATTTTGACAAACAGATATCATCGTGGACCCTCCCCCGCAATGGAGGTCTAGAACATTCCATCATCCCCCAAAGCTCCATCTCCACCTCCTCCTTTCTACCCCCTCCTCAATCACCCACAACCTGTCTTACGCCCCCATCACATCTGGAGATGTCCTGCTCAAGGCCGGGAATGACTTCTTGATGACCAAATCCAGTAGATGTCTTTGGGATGGGTTAGTTGTTTATTCAACTGAGTGGGGCCAGGAAGCAGGTGTGCACAGAATGGAGGTACCGGCCCAGGAGGGGAGTAGAGGAGACATGGAGGAATTCAGATCTCAGGGTCCTAATCCCCCCCCCCTTTTTTTTTTAAAGATTTTATTCATTTATTTGAGAGAGAGAATGAGAGAGAGCGAGTACATGAGAGGGGGGAGGGTCAGAGGGAGAAGCAGACTCCCTGCCGAGCACGGAGCCCGATGCGGGACTCGATCCCGGGACTCCAGGATCATGACCTGAGCCTAAGGCAGACGCTTAACGACTGAGCCACCCAGGCTCCCCGACCCTTTTTTTTTTTTTAAAGATTTTATTTATTTATTTGAGAGAGAGAGACAGAGATAGTGAGAGAGAGCACAAGTGGGGTTGGAGAGGGAGAAGCAGGCTCCCCTCAGAGTAAGGAGCCCGATGTGGGACTTGATCCCAGGACCCTGGGATCATGACCTGAGCCGAAGGCAGACGCTTAACGACTGAGCCACCCAGGCTCCCCAACCCTTTTTTTTTTTTTTTAAAGATTTTATTTATTTGACAGAGAGAGGGAGAGAGAACACAAGCAGGGGGAGTGGGAGAGGGAGAAGCAGGCCTCCCGCGGAGCAGGGAGCCTGATGCGGGGCTCGATCCCAGGACCCTGGGATCATGACCTGAGCTGAAGGCAGACGCTCAACGACTGAGCCACCCAGGCGCCTTACTCTTAAGTGTTTATTTTTTTTAATATATATATATTTTAAATGTTTTATTTATTCATGAGAGTCAGAGAGAGAGAGAGAGAGAGAGAGAGGCAGAGGCAGAGGGAGAAGCAGGCTTCCCACCGAGTAGGGAGCCCGATGGGAGGCTCGATCCCAGGACCCCGGGATCATGACCTGAGCCAAAGGCAGACGCTTAACCCACTGAGCCACCCAGGCGCCCCTGTCCAATTATTTTTTTAAGGGGAAGTTTCTTGTGCATTCTTTCTAACCTTGGGTGTGTTCCCAGTTTCTGTCTCGTTTAGCTATCAAGGCAACTGGTAAGGAAATCTTCCTGCCGTTTTGCAGGAAACATGGCTAACAGAAGCTTCGTGAAGCTATGCGTTTTCTGTACCTGGAGTTAGAATTCCTCGCCAGGTTCTCTGACTTTAACCAACATTCTATTTCACTATACCTCAGCTGCCTTTAACTCACAGACAAATTAAAATTCTCTGAAGTTATCTCTTAGGCGATTTTCACTTCTAAAATGATCTTTTAATAACTTTGAAGAGCCTAAGCACTCTCTCCAGACTTTAATATACATTTTATATGCAAACGATGCTGGAATTCATAAAGAAGCTTTATGTGTTGTCATGACTTGCATCATTGGTTCTCAAACCTTGTTCCTTGGAGCTGGGGTGCCCTGGGGCCCCCCCAGCACAGGGTGGAGAGTGAAGGGGGCAGGTGGGAGTGTTTCCTGTCCTTGCCCACTTCAATCATAGCAGCTCTGACTGCCTCTGACTTTTTACTGGGGGGGGGGGGGTGTCTCTGATTGTATCCACAGGGACATTTCTTTTGACAAAAGTATTTAGCTGCTAATAAATAAAATATAACAGAATAAGATGTTCTCTGTGAGTTTATGAGAGACAGAACTGAAGACCTCAGATTCTATAATAGATGATTAAAAAGGCATGATCCTGCTGTCCAGCCATAAGCCATACTCAGCCATTCAAAGGAAGAAAGCTGATATTCAGTCCATGCACAGTTTTTGGTGGCTTAGAAGAATAATGTGTACTAAAAATAGGAACACATACACAGATTAAAATCCACTTCAGGGGGACAAGCAGAATAGAGTGTGACCCTGATGAAGAGCTGCCCACGGAGTGAAGAAGAAACAGAGAGAGCAATGTGGGGGCAAGGATGTCCATTCCAGGGGCCGACAGCCACACGTGGCTCATGAGCATGTGTCACCAAGGAGCCTGTGTGGGGACTGGAGCATAGGGATGGGGAGGCCGGGGAAAGCTGGAGAGCGTGGCACTGCTCAGAGCAGGTGGGGCCCGGTAGGCATGGTTAGAATTTGGGGCTTGGTCTTAAGAAAAGCAGAAGCCATGGACGGTTGTAAGAGGGTGGCCAGAAGGATGGACTGGGAGCAGGATGTGCGTGCAGAGCCCAGTGCAGACGGCCAGGAGGGAGAGGAGGAGTACAGCCCGGGCTCACACACGGTGCGGAGGTAGAGGGAAGGCGGTGGACTGGAGGTCTTTGGGAGGTGAAATGGGCAGGTCTCGGTTGGGTTTGGTTACCCCAATTAAGGGAGAAGACAGCGAAAGTGCCTTGTAAATGGAGAAACTGAGCCAAGAACATGTTGGTTCCGATGAGCATTGAAGGAGTATCTTGGATGATGAATCTTGAGGGCTGTGTCCTTTTTCTAGAACTTGGTGAGAAAGGCAGGTGTGGCTTCCATTTTTAGATGGTTTTATTTTTATTTATTTTTTTATTGAAGTATAGTTAACATGCAGTGTTATATTAGTTTCAGGTGTACAATATAGTGATTCCACATTTCTATGCATTACCCGGTGCTCATCGCAGTAAGTGTACTTTTAATCTCCTTTATCTGCTTCGCCCATCTCCCCACGCGCTGGCAACAGCCAGTTTGCCCTCTGCATTTAAGAGTCTGTTTTTTGTCTCTTTCTTTGTTCGTTTGTTTTGTTTCTTAAATTCCACATATGAGTGAGATCGTATGGTCTTTGTCTGCCTCTGACTTATTTCCCTTAGCATTATCCTTCTGGCTCCATCCATGTTGTTGCCAATGGCAAGATCTCACTCTTGTTTTTATGGCTGAAGAATATTCCATTGTGCGTATACACCACATCTTCTGTATCCATTCATCTGTCAGTGGATACATGGCTAATGCAGATAGTGCTGTGATAAACACAGGCGTGCGTATATCTTCGCAGCTTAGAGTTCCCATCTTCTTTGGCTTGATGGTTTTGTTGCTCAGCGTAAGCCCGGCTAGCTGCTGCAACCGACACACCTCCACATCTCAGTGCCACTTCAAGAGTTAGCTCCTCCTTCAGGGCACTGACTGATGTAGGCTGGGCTTTCTGGAACCACTGCCAGGCTCCTCGCTGGGGTGCAGCTCTGCTGAGAGACAGGGCACCTGCCTTGGGCCTGCTGAGGTGGGGCAAGGTGTCCCTTCAGTGGACGCTGGGGTGGCTGAGTCCAAAGATGGCCACAGTGATATCTCAAGTCCCACGTGTTCTTCTAGAGTCTTGCCTCCCTTCATCAAGGTCCCCCTCACTTTCTGAAACTGAGCAGCCCTTCGAGACAGCCTCAGGCAACACAGTCTGGCAGAAGGGATGCTATGTGGCTTCTGAAGCAAGGTTGCAAATATATGGCGCACTTCTGCCTTGTTCTTGCATGACACTTGCTCTCGGATGCGCCGCCATGCCATGCTGTGAGCAGGCCCAAGCAGCTGCACAGAGACCACACAGGGATGCTGAGTATGGGTGCCCTGGCGGCCTGGTGAGGTCTGAGCCAATGGACCAACCACCAGATGCACGAGCCAAGACCCGCCTCAGGGGATTCCAGCCCCTGGCCTCCAGTCGAGGACCCCACACCACGGAGCCCCAGATCCTTCTGTCCCTGCTGTGCCCTGCCCTACTCCAGACTCACCGAATCCATGCACAGAACAACACCCTTGTAGCTCTCAGGTTTTGAGGGGACGGGGCCTTCTGGGGTGCCCCCGGCCTCTTGCCCTGCCACGTGAAGCCTCACCTGCCCGCTGCCTTCCCTGGGCAAGGGAGCCTGTGTGGGCGGCCGCTGTGAATGACTTGGTTTGGTTAGGTTGAGCCTTACGTGGTTTTGTCCCGAGAGAGCCTTTGGAGTGGTTGCACGCCCTCTAAAACTCAAGCTAATTAAGCTCCAAATTAACTACAAACATAAGGAAATTGATCTGAAGAGCAGTGTACATGGAGAGGAGAAATGAAGTGGAAGTCCAGCCCGAGACAAGGCCAGAGGCTGCTCTGCGGATGGAGGCCCTCCTGCTGGGGACGCGGCTGTTTCTGGTCAGGGCCCCTGCCGCTTCCTCAGCGTCAAGGTTCTGGAATGCTCCACCCCTCCATGTGCACATGAGGTCCCTGCTCCTGCTTCTTGGAACCTGACGACCGGCCCATCTGTCAGATGGAGGGAAAGCTGGCCCAGACGCGGCCGTGGGAGTTACCCTTGCCGTGACGCAGTTTGAGCAGGTCCGGCTGAGGAGCGCCGCTCCTGTGTCTGCAGGGCCCCTGCGGTCCCAACCCATCACACGCCGGAGGTGGGGGCCCAACCCTGGGAGAGCACTAGATGCCCCTGAATGGTTCACCTGACAGTGGTTCACTTTAGGTGATGTGAATCTCACCTCCGTAAATGACTGCACCATCAACAAAAACAGACACAAACACCTCCACGGAGTCAACACTATTATAAGCCGTTGGGGGGGGGACACGGGACTTTGGGTCCAAAGGTGACTGGCCTGGCTCCCAGCGGGTTCTGGGGGGAGCCAGGATCTGAATCCAGGAGGTCTGCCCTCAGAGCCCGAGATTTTACCATGGAGCAGTTTGCGGGAACGTTTTCCAGGGAGAAGGGACCCTTCTTTACCCAGACCATGTCACATCCTTGGCTTTTTTAAAAGAGGTTTTCTAGAAAGTACGTTTCTCCTATGAGGAGAGGGGCCCATCCTCACTTTATTTCCCTTTGCCATGACCTCCTCAGCTTATCTAAATGTTCACTGGACACTAAGCAGGATCCACATTGGTCCTGTGGGAAACCCAGAATCAGACTTGGGCTCTGCTTGGCAAATTAAGATTTAAGTCAAAATAGCGCCTGGCTGGCTCGGGTCAGTTGAGCATCCAACTCTTGGTTTTGGCTCAGGTCATGATATCAAGCCCCCTATCGGGCTCTGCACTCAGTGGGGAATCTGCTTGAAGTTCTCTCTCTCCCTCTGTCCCTCCCCCTGCTTGTGCATGTTCTCTAATAAATAAAATCTTAGAAAAATATATATATTTCAAACATAATAATTATCCTGAGGTCACAGTTTCCAGAGATGAAGCCCTCCCTGATCAGGGACTCCTGGCAGCTCAAGCTTTTAGAATCTTCTATCCAGAACCACAGGTAACTTCACGTTCATTTAAAAATATCAATGTTCTACATATTGATGGGGGTTGGGTTACACAGGGTATGCTTTTGTCCAAACTCAATGAACATGCATTTAAAATCTGTGCATGTCATTGTATGCAAATTTTACGTAAAGGACAGTAAACAGACTTGGACTCTAGATAATGATACACATGCCAATGTATTTAGGAAAAGGTGTATTGATGTTTGCAATTTCTTTGGAATGCATTAAAAAAAAAATAAGGGTGGTTGGGTGAAGTGATGGATAGATACCTGATAAAGTAAGTATAGTTGAGTGTTCATGGTGGAATCCAGGTGTTGGCTAGATGGGTGTTCACTGTAAAATTCCTTCAACTTTGCTGCTCGTTTGAAACACTTCATGATAAAATGTTGGGGGAAAGACACCTGGGGCCGACCCAGTCCCAGGGGGCCCAGTTCAGCAAGCCTAGTGCTGGCTGGGTTCCAGCCCCATTCCTCCCCTTACATGGGGGCGGCGGGGGGGGGTGGGGGTGCTGTGCTACACACCACAGCTGGGCATTCAGGTGCCCCTCCACCCAGCCACCTTCATGAGAGTCCTTGGATACCCTTTCAAATATTTTTTAATGTTGCAGGCATTTTCATTTCCTAGTGAGATGAAAATTCCCAGCTTAAGGCTTTTGCTTTTCCTCTGAGAGGCTTCTCAACCTCTGCTTGTCCCCCTGAGTGATTTCCATATCATCTTGGTTAGTGTGGCTTTATAATAAGTCCCATAGTAGAGTCTTACCCTCCAACTTGCTCCTCCTGATTTTCTCTCCCCTTCCCCAGCATTGCCCTGTCCCTTCCTGGCCCTCTGCGCTTCCCTGTGAATTTCAGTAGACTTCCTTTAGAAAACGGTGGGGCAGTAGCTACTCAAGCTGAACCTGTTTATGTCCTCTGGCCCAGGAAATCCCAGCTGAGGCATACACTCCAGTGAAATGCATGGAGGCCCCAAGCCCGAAACTGCCTGCCTGCTGGGGGGGTGACGGGTGAATGCGTTGTGCACAGTCCCACCTCGGAAGGCTACAGGGCCGTGAAAATGAAGGAATCACCGCCACAAGCGGACTCATCTCACAAATGTAACGTTCAGTGAATGGAGGCAGGCGGGATGATCCACCCTGTGTGATTGCTTGTATACAAAGGACAAAACCAGCCCCAACTCATCTGTGCTGTTGGAGTCGAGAGAGAGGGGGACAGTTGACTAGAAGGGGGCCCAGGGGGATTTTGGGGCTCTGGTCATGTTCTCCTCCTTAATCTGAGTATGTGGCTGTATTTGGGTTGTGAAAAGACACCGAGCTTTATGCTTATCATCTGTGCACTTCCACACGTAGGTGATGCCTCGGCAAAAGGTTTTTAAAAATGGGGGTGGGGGCAAGGCGGCAGAGTGTTACTGCTTTCCAAAGGAAGGACAACTAGTGACCTGTTCCTCAGAAGCCTTCTGCCCAGGACAGACTAGTGGCCTTGGGCATGGCCTCGGCCTCCACGCAGCTCCCAGCAGCTGGCCGTCATGGACATTTTCTGGTCCGCGAGGTTCCTCCAGGTTCTGTTCCTCACCCTTCATGCCCTCTTCCTCTCTCCCTCTCCCCACAGCCGGAAAGCCTTTTTGGTCTCATAGGCGGGATGCCTTCTTATCCTATTCATCTTGCTTCTCCAATCTCATCTACATAGGAAAGAACATTCTAGGCCTCTGGGCATAGACTTTTTTAAGATTTTTTTTATTCATTTGAGACAGAGAGATACAGAGAGAGAGAGAGAGAGAGAGAGCACAAGCAGGGGGAGAGGCAGAGGGAGAGGGAGAGGGAAAAGCAGACTCCCCGCTAAGCCAGGAGCCCGATGCGGGGCTTGATCCCAGGACCCTGAGATCATGACCTGAGCCGAAGGCAGACGCCCGACCATCTGAGCCACCTAGGCGCCCCTGGGGATAGACTTTTGACACTCAGTCTGTTGAGGCTATCCTGGTACAGACTGGGGGGGAGGGGAGCTTATAAACAACAGACATTTGATTCTCACCATCCTGCAGGCTGGAAGTCCAACGTCAAGCCGCCAGCACGGTTGTGTTCTGGTGAAGGCCTTCCTGGCTCATAGATGGCAGCGGTCTTGCTGTGTCCTCACAGGGTGGAGGGCGCAGGGAGCTCTGTGGGGCCTCCTTTATGAGAACACAAACCCCATTCGTGAATCCCATTTTGTAAGAAGCGCCACCTTCACGACCGAGGCACCTCCAAAAGGCCCCACCTCCTGACACCATCACCTTTGGCGGTTAGGATTTCAACATACGAATTTTGGGGGCCATGTTCAGAGCGTAGTTATGGCTCGCTCTCTTTCTGCATTTCTGCTCTGCCATTCGTTTATCAAAGCACTATCAGCAGGGTCGAGGGAAGTATTGGGCATGGTAAAAGCATGGGCATGGAATCAGGTGGAGGTGATGGCTAGACCCCACTGTGAATGTACCAAATGCCACCGAACTGTACAGTCTAGAAAAGTTCATTTTACGTGGTGTGGATTTCACCCCAATAAGAAAAAAGAAACAAAGGGCATTCATTAATAATTCAAAGACTGTATCAACCTGCATTAGAGCTCAATCTCCGAGCCAGGTGCAGGGAAGGAACCCAGCACCTTTAAATCTATCCTTGCTAATTGCGGTGAGCCAGACTTCTGGCCGTGGCAAACCGACTTTATGTGATTAATTTAGCAAATGTCATGGTCAAGAGGACAAGCTGTGGAGCATACTGAATGGGGTCGAGGCTCAGCTCTGCCACTTACGAGTTCTGTGACCTTGGCAAGATTTCTGATTAAAAAAAAATTGTTCATTTATTATCAGCGGCCCGAGAGGGAATGAATGCCTGAGTCTTCTCTCATGGCCTGTGTTTAACTTTCAACGTCTCGTGAACTTTCCCCCTAGGAAATGGCAGATCTGGCCACGAAATGTCCAAGAAGAAAGAGAGTAATCAGAAGTCGTAACATCCCCCACATGGTGCCAAATGTTAAAAAAAAAAAATGAACCGCTGGCCGACTAAAAACACTTCTGGAAGTCACAGACGCTGAAATTTTTTGTGCTTCGGTTTCTTTATTGGTGAATCGGGAGTGATAACCCGACCCGTCTTGGTGTGGGCGTGATGGGACGGGGGTGTTCGATGCCCAGACCAGCAGCTGTGAGCTTTGCTGTTCTTCTTGTAATTCTTACTACTATTAATTCACCTGCTGGTTCTGAGTGTGTTGGGCGAGGGCAGAAAATTGCTTGTTTTCTTACACGCTATAGACTCAGCTTTGAATAGCATGCCTGGCCCTCGATCATAGTTCAGTGAGTAACTGAATGAATTATATTAATATTCAAAATCCAAAAAATTCTGTGCTTTTATCTCTGGAGTTTGGGGTTGAGCCACATCCTTCTGCTGTTCCAGTTCTCGAACTCTCTGTGAGCCCCTTGTGGAGCCCAGCAGAGCCCCCAGACGCTCCAAGAACACATTCGCCGAGTGAGCGGCCACATCACCGACGCTCATTTGACTCCTTGGGTACAGAAGGTTTTGACGAGTGTTACTTTGTGGTTGGAGGGAAGTGTTTCCTGGGAGCTGAGCCTGGTGGCGTAGAGCCAGCGATGCTCCAGGCGAGTGCGGCGTGGGTGGAACCGGCCGGCTTTGTCTGAAGCAGCTCGAGGAAGCAAGCAGTTCTGATTGTGTCGTGGACCCATCCGCAGAGCTGGCGGAGCTGAAGAGCCGGACGGCTCATCATAACCCTTGCAGCGGGAGTCACTCTTTACACTGGGATCCCACGGAGCTCCGAGGGGCCGGCGTGGACCAGTGTCCGTGGCTGAGGCTGCAACAAACCCATGGCTCTGAGCATCTGAGGCCAGAGAACCTCCCAAGAAGATGAGGCTGGTGGCCCAGCAGGACCAGACTGGGGAAGCAGCCAGGGGTGGGGACACACGCTGTCACCTTCCACTTGTTGACCACACTCTGTCTCCAGCTCCTCTTGCCATTTCCGTATGGAACTCTGACTTTGGCAGAACCCTACTTTTGTGCACAACTCAGTGGCCACCCAAATAGACCTCCCTCTTTACGGTGACCCGTCTGTCACCCAGGAGAAGGATGATCTGACCTGCTGCCTGCCAGGGCCCGCCAGGTCAGTCCAGGCAGCCCCACCCTCATTTTCTGATCAGTAGGTCTTGTTTGCCCAATTATTTGAACAATTTAATTGCATGTTGCTTTTGCATGTCACAATGATGCTCTTATAAATTACCGGGTGCTGAAAGTAGAAGCAGGGTGGCTTAGAACAGAAACGTATTCTCACACAGGTTCAAAATCAAGGTGTCAGCAGGGCTACATTCCCTAGGAGGGCTCTAGTGGAGGATCCTTTCCTGCCTCTTCCACCTTCTAGGGGCTCTGGCTTTCCTTAGCTCATGTCCACATCACTACACTCTCTGCCCCCACCCCCATCTTCACATGACCTTCTTCTGTGTGGAGCCCCATGTCTCAAATCTCCCCTCCTCTTACAAGGACACCCATCAATGGGTACAGGAGCCACCCACAACCCAGGATAAGCTCATCCCAAGGTCCTTAATTACACCCTCATGGACTCTGTTTCCAAGGAAGGTCAGATTCACAGGTCCTTGAGGACTTGGGCGCATCTTCATGGGGGACACCATCCGACCCACTTGAATCATCAAGGCCATGACACTGGTTGCCGAGGATGAGAAAAGCACTTGAACTCATTCGTCTTTCAGTGTCTGGCAGGCAGCTGGGTCCTATAGTCGGGAAGAGCAGGTCAACCATTTCCATTTAGGATTATGCTGGCGAATTTGTCCCCTACTGGGGTCTTCCAATCTTCACTGTCCTATTTATGAACTTATACACATCTTTACAGAGAAACGTCTAACGTGCCAGCTCTAGGCTCCCTGCTGGAGACTGGGTGGTTGGAGGCCCCATCAGCCGGCAGGTGAAGTTGGGTGGGGGAAGGGGAAGGTTGGATTGCACCTGGTGCCTGGAAGTGCGTGTTGAGGCCCCGTGTGCCGTAGGCAGGCACTACTTTTTTTTTTTTTTTTAAGATTTTTTAATTTATTTGACAGAGAGAGTACAAGTAGGCAGAGCGGCAGGCAGAGGGAGAGAGGGAAGTAGGCTCTCCGCCGAGCAGGGAGCCCGATGCAGGGCTCCATCCCAGGACCCTGAGATCATGACCTGAGCCAAAGGCAGATGCTCAACCACCGAGCCACCCAGGCGCCCCAGGCACTAAATTCTTAGTGATGACTCTGAGTGTGATATGAAAAATGCAGCCGCACCAGGAGATCCAGGATTTCTATCATCCACACGTAGGACACCATCTGGTAGGAATGAAGGGATGGTAGAGGATATGTATCCAGAAATGAGAGGGAGCATGGGGGACATATGTTCTAAGAAGAGGTATTTATCCATTCCCTCCTTTAGCTAAAAAGTTGTTAGGAAGCAAGAAGTTCCTTCGTTCCCTCACCTGCTTCTAAATCAGACTGATTTTCCTTTTAATACTTTGTTTTTTGGCGGGGGAGGGGCAGAGGGGACTAGACAGAGAGAATCCCAAGCAGGGTCCACCCCAGCATAGAACCCGATATGGGGCTCGATCTCATGACCCTGAGATCATGACCTGAGCCGAAATCAAGAGTCGGATGCTTAACCACCTGAGCTGCCCAGGTGCCCCCAGACTGATTTTTTTTTTTGCTGACATTTAGTCAGCAAAAGTTTTGATTCTTTATGATATCATCATTCATTAAGGAAGGCCTAATGTGGGCGCCTGGGTGGCTCAGTTGGTTAAGCGACTGCCTTCGGCTCAGGTCATGATCCTGGAGTCCCAGGATCGAGTCCCGCATCGGGCTCCCTGCTCGGCAGGGAGTCTGCTTCTCCCTCTGACCCTCCTCCCTCTCATGCTCTCTGTCTCTCATTCTCTCTGTCTCAAATAAATAAATAAAATCTTTAAAAAAAAAAAAAAAGGAAGGCCTAATGTGGTTCTCTAGGGATGGCCCCTATCTGCCATTGAAATTTTTTTTTTTTAAGATTTTATTTATTTATTTGACAGAGAGAGACACAGCGAGAGAGGGAACACAGCAGGGGGAGTGGGAGAGGGAGAAGCAGACTCCCTGCCGAGCAGGGAGCCCGATGCGGGACTCGATCCAGGGACTCCAGGATCATGACCTGAGCCGAAGGCAGTCGCTTAACCAACTGAGCCACCCAGGCGCCCCTCTCTAACAAGGATTCTTTTTTTTTTTTTTTTAAGATTTTATTTATTTATTCATGAGAGATAGAGAGAGGCAGAGGCAGAGGGAGAAGCAGGCTCCCCGCGGAGCAGGGAGCCCGATGTGGGACTCGATGCCAGGACCCTGGGATCATGACCTGAGCTGAAGGCAGACGCTTAACCGACTGAGCCACCCAGGCGCCCCTGCCATTGAAATTTAGCCCCTTTGCATTTCATTTGGGATTTGGAAGCCTGGATAGTTCATAAGGTGCCTGGTTCTGCCTTGTTCAGTTTGGATTTACTGTTTGATGCAGCAGAGGGGGTGTGGGCTGCAAATCCCGGCTCTCGCCCCTCATGCCCTGCATAAGACATCTGAGAATTCTTCATCAGATATCAGATTCAGACATTCCTTCTCCATATTCAAGGGCAGCGACCCTGAGCAGGCCTGTCATCTGTTTTTGCAAGGCTTTACCGAAACCTCCGACTCCACAGAATATTTTTCAGGTTGTAAATCTAAAAATATGCGTAATTTGAAAATACTACATTCTTTGCATCAAAACATTATCCATATTTATAATTAGCTTCCTATCTGCATCTGCAATCGCTCCCACTTCCCCGAGATGCCCACAAACATTCTTATTTCCGAGAATCACACAGATGCACCGCACATTGTGTTTCCCACATTTTCCCCTTCTTTCTTCCTGTTTCTCGTATTATGGCCTCGATTCATTGGTTGGTTCTCGAATCTCTCACGAGTGAGCACATCATTGCTGCTTGTGGCCACGATGCTCTCTGAACATCCTTCTTTCTTCCTTCTACCTGTTTCCCCTTAAATAAGGCTCCTAAAACTGTTTTTCTAGACAGGCCTTGATGATTCTCTTTCCTGTACATTTTACTAACTGGCTCCCAGAGCCGTTCATGGTGAGGCGTTCATGGGGCCAGTCGTGGAGATTCCCAGAGAGATACTGAGGCCGCTTAGAATAAAAGACATATCCAATATGATTATGGGAAAAGAAAAATAAATCAAAGCTACAAAAAGGAACAAATAAGCTCCTTCAAGGACTAAGTGACTGATTCAATTTTGAATCTGGCACCGGAAATCGTATTGGTCTGGGCAATAAGGGGAGCACATTGCCCGAATCACATTATTTAGTGGGGAATAAAGCCGGCCCATTTGTCATTTTTCTGGTTTTTAAACTATAAAAGGACTTTCTCTGTGGTTGTCACACAAGGGACATTGAGCAACATAATGTGCAAGACAGAGACGATCTTGACCTGAACGATTCCTGCCACTCCCTCCCCCCCAGACCTGGGACATTCCCTCCTCGGGGATGCTGCTGTGTGACTCACCGAGAACAACCCCCATGGGACTGGACGGGGTGCCTGCCCGAGCAGAGAGGACGGAAGAGCCTGTTTCCTTCTGGGGCAGCATCAGCCGAGCTCCTGCATAGACACTGCTCTCCCTGCAGCCTCTGCTGTCCGTCTGCGCTGCGCGGGGCGGGTTCCCAGCTGACTGCTGCCTGGACCCACTCTGGGTTCCTTTTTTTTTTTTTTAAAGATTTTATTTATTTATTCATGAGAGACAGAGACAGAGAGAGAGGGGCAGAGGGAGAAGCAGGCGCCCAAGGAGCAGGAAGCCCGATGCGGGACTCGATCCCAGGACCCTGAGATCATGACCTGGGCCGAAGGCAGACGCTCAACCATCTGAGCCACCCAGGCGCCCCACTCTGGGTTCCTGATGATAAGACGAGCTCATTAATTATACCTGGGAAAGCAGCAGCAGGTGGGTTTCTCCACACACCTTATCCTGCTTTCTGTGTCATGCAGCCTTACAACTCTGGCTTCACCGCGTGGCCCCAGATCACTACCTGGCCCCAAGGAGGTCATCAGAAATGCTGTAGGAGCTGCCCGCGGCACATCAGCGAACCCCACGGCTCGCCTTTGTTTACCTGTCCGTGGATCCCAGGGCTTTCCCTTTCTTGGTTTCTTCCTTCGCCTTGGTAGAGGGCACCTTATTTTTGTTTTTTTTTTCCCCTCCCCAGCTTTCTTGAGATACAATTTACAAATAAGGTTGTGAAAGCGAAAGGTGTACAACGTGACAATTCGATGTATGTCTATGTTGCGAAACGCTTCCCACAAGAAGGTTGGTTAACACATCCTTCACCTTACATCTGGAGCTTTCTGAGAAGTGATGCATAGGAGTAAATGTTTGTTTTTTTTCTTTTAAGAACTTGCATGCCTGAATATAATTCTGCTTGATGGATAGTTTAAGCATAGAATTCTAGGCAGGCCAGAATTTTCTCTCTGAATTTGAAGACACAGACTCTTGCTGTGAAGGTATTTTTTAGATGTGATTCACCTTTATATCAGTAGTTTGAATAAAGCATCTTACTTTCCACAATGTGGGGGGGGGCCTCATCCAGCCAGTTGACCACAAACTAGGCACGGCAGCTTAGCCAAGTTGACCCATAAAATTAACCATCCCAGGAACAAAAAGACATTTCCCCCTGCCTTTTCACTGAGAAGAGAATTCCCCTAAATGTTGGAAGAATCAACACCTCTGCCTCTTTTTGGAACTGTGCTGGGCTACCATCAGAGAAGTGTTGTTCGAGCTCCGCTTTTTGCTTCTTATGGTTGTAGATCGCAGCTTAGTTTCATCATAAAAATGCTCCTCCTCGGGAGGAAGGGCTTAGGTTTGAGACTTCCCAGAAGTGGTGTCACAGACCCCACCCAGCACGTGGCCCCGTCTACCTGAGGGCTCTATTGCTTGCTGTTAGGAGCACCTGTGGCCTGCGGCACCTGGGGCAGCCCTGCCCCCGGGCTGATTCAACCCAGGACTTGATGTTCTAGCTTGTGAGCATCGAGAAGAGGCTTTTGTTTCTGGCAGGTGCAGATTCCCAGGAAGGCATCATCGTACTTGGTAGGAGGAGAAGAGCATCAGGGGGGTCCACGCTAGTGGTCCATTAAGCTGTGTACCCTAGAGTCAGACTTTTCTGTTCACAGCACAAGCTCTTGGTAGTCTTCTGTTTTGCTGGATAGCTCTGGAACTTCAGTTTATTGGGCAGCTCAAATTCACCTTTGGGGAATGCGCACATACTTGAATTCTCTCAGGAATTGCCAACCCCCTGCAGTTATTTCCAACCTCTAACTCTCCCTTTGCTAATGGCGACATCTCTGGGGATTTGAGAGGCTGACCCAGAGCTCTCTGCTGCACTTCTCTACCTTCAAAGGAAGCCCCTTCTGGGTGAATTGAACACGGAGGGGAGAGGGTGTTTGTCTATCAACTTCAGATTTTAACCTTTGAACGAGTTGTGTGTGTGTGTTTATACAAAGGCAGAATCACTTATCACTAGAAATCACTAGAAATCACTAGAAAAGAAATGCTTTGACAATATTATTATTTTTTGAAGATTTTATTTATTAGAGAGGGAGTGTGCAAGAGCAGAGGGGAGGGGCAGAGGGAGAAGCAGACTCCCCACTGAGCAGGGAACCCCATGTGGGACTCGATCCCAGGACCCCGGGATCATGACCTGAGCCGAAGGCAGACACTTAACTGACTAAGCCACCCAGGTGCCCCAAATATTATTGAGAAATTAATGTAACTGAATGGAACGCACTAGCCAATACACAGATTGATGTTGGTCCGTGTTGATCCAGCTCTGATGGCTTGTCCGAGGCCCAGCCCCTGCACAGAAGGTTAGGAGCTCACGTCCAGAAGGCCAACAGGCAGAGTCCACGTGCAGGCTGCTCTCTGCCTCCGATTTCCTTTCCCCCAGACCTGAGGCTTGTTTCTCCGATCCCTCTCCTCCCCGCTGAGACCCTTGGTGCCCAATTTCTGTGTAAGAACTCCTGGATGTTTTCCCTCCGAAAAAGCAATAATTTCCTTTCCACTTTTCCCAGATCAACGCCTTAGGAGATGTACCCAAGATCCACATTTCTGGGACCCTGTTTTGCACAGTTACAATATCAAAACCACAGCTCAAACTCAGCAATGGGAAGTTTTGTTGTTTTTGTTAAGTGACAGAAGTGAAAACTTAGAGCAAGTGGTTGTTTTGTTTTGTTTTTAGTAGGCTCCACACCTCGTGTGTAACCCAACACGGGGCTTGATCTCATGACCCTGAGATCATGACCTGAGATCAAGAGTCGGACGCCCAACTGACTGAGCCACCCAGGTGCTGCACAGGGCAAGTGTTTTCATTGCTCTGTCCTTTGTGGACTGGTGGCATGGTCCCTCCTTTCCACGTAGAGCTGGACGACTGGAAGGTGAGTCCACCTTGTCATTCACTCATTCATCTCTCGTTTATTCACTCAACAGACATGCTTTAGACTTATGTAAATCTGCTAGACTAGAAGAGGTCTCTAGTGTCTTAATTTCCTAAATGCACTGGCATTTCAGTAGGTCTCACGAGATCAATGAACAGGATGCTGGCTGGGGGTTCAGACTTTCCCTCAGCGCCGCTTCCCACGTGGCCCTGAGGTAATAATTCAGGGGCTTCTGAGACTTCGAGACACCACAGGCACAAGCCAGACATGTCAGACAGACGGAGGCCACGCAGTCCTCACAGACAGGGTGAGATGTTTAGTACCTACGATACTCGGAGAGAATTCAAGAGGGACTTGAAATTCTGTTTCAATATTTCCTCTGTTTTCTCTCCTTTCTGGTAAGACACCTGTGAACAAGAACTTCCCTCTGACTGCCAGTGAGATAGTAAGCTGCATTTCACGCCATTCTGAGGCATTTTTGTCCCCGTTAGAAGTAGGGCTCTGGACCTTTAGATTAGTAATAGGCTTATTTTTCTTGCCAGGTTTCTGTGATTTTGACGAGAAATGTTTTAGGAAGTATGGTAGGATGTGGGGGTGAGTATTCTGGAAACTTCCATTGGATAGGCTTGTTAGGATGAGGCCCCCCTGGTGTGGACAGTCTCAGTCGAGAGCCCCTTGGGACGCAGCCCTCTGTAATAAAGCTTCTGGAGCCTCTGCTTCCTGGGATCCATGTGTCACCTGGCGTGCATCTGTGTCTAGGAGTGTGTGTGTCCAGGGGTGTGTATGGACAAGTCCAGGGGTGTGTGTGTGTGTGTGTGTGTGCGTTGCTCTGTTGGGAGGCTGAGGATTACTGCTGCCACAAGGCGGTGCTGGTTGCAGGGCAGACTCTCCCTGGGTTCATCAACCAGCTCTGCCACCTAAAAGCTGGGGGATCTAGGTATTCAACCCTGGGGAGCCTCAGTTTCCCCATCCGTGATGCAGGGGTGACAAGAGCACCTACCTGGACATGTGTTGGGAGGATTGAGGGCGTCAATGCGGATGGTGCTCTGACAGGACTCCAGGCACAAGGCGAAGCACCGACGTTGCTGGCCGTGGTCGCGGAGATCCACGCTTCCTGAGCAGGCGCTCATGGGCTACAGAAGGGACAGAAGTCATCCCGTTTAGCACAGAGCAGTTCGCTGAATGACTCAGTCACTGGATTCCCGAGGATACTTTCTGAGGTTTCAGTTTGTTCCCCACCCCCGCCTCTGCTGTGAAGAAGTGGGTGTTCCTGTAAACACACTTTACTCTTTTATATCAGGACGTATGTCCTGCCTTGACACCTGCCCATCCCCTGCACTGTCCTTTCTTTGTCCTACACCACTGCTCCCATTCTGTGGGCACAGTGGCGCTCTGGTGGGCTTTCCTGTAGGACCACTTTATTGTTTTCTCAATTTTTTTTTTTAAAGATTTTATTTATTTATTTGAGACAGAGAGAATGAGAGACAGAGAGCATGAGAGGGAGGAGGGTCAGAGGGAGAAGCAGACTCCCTGCCGAGCAGGGAGCCCGACGCGGGACTCGATCCAGGGACTCCAGGATCATGACCTGAGCCGAAGGCAGTCGCTTAACCAACTGAGCCACCCAGGCGCCCCTCTCAATTTTTTTTTTTTTTAAGATTTTATTTATTTGACAGAGAGAGACACAGTGAGAGAGGGAACACAAGCAGGGGGAGTGGGAGAGGGAGAAGCAGGCTTCCCGCGGAGCAGGGAGCCCAGTGTGGGGCTCGATCCTAGGACCCTGGGATCATGACCTGAGCTGAAGGCAGACGATTAACGACTGAGCCACCCAGGCACCCCTGTTTTCTCAATTTTTTAAAAAGATTTTATTTATTTATTTGAGAGAGACAGAGATTGTGAGAGGGGGAGGGAGAAGCAGACTCCCCGCTGAGCAGAGCCTGACACGGGACTCGATCCCAGGACCCTGGGATCGTGACCTGAGCGGAGGGCAGATATTTAACTGACTGAGCCACCCAAGCGCCCCTGTTTTCTCTATTTTTGTGGAGTTATGTCCCTGTCTCTAACAGATAAATGAGAGGAATATCCTGGGCCTTAGTGTCTTATGGTTTTGGCGAACTGACTTATCTTGAGTTAAGAGCCAGAAGGCAGCTCTGGGCCCAAACCCAGCTGCAGGTGTCGATGTGGTCATGGCCGTGGCCATAGTGGACCCTCCCTATTCCGGTGCCTTGCAAGAGGCTACCGTCATCGCGCCCCATGGCCGCAAGTGAGAACGTTGCAAGGGCTGGTACTGGTGACTAGCTGGTCTGCTTACAGAGCGGTGTGACCTCTGCACTCTGCGTCCGTCTTGGCCCATCCTGGCTGCTGTAACAAGATACGACAGACAGGGCAGCCAAGACGCCACGGACATTTCTCTCTTCAGTCCTAGGGGCCAGACATCCAGGATCAAGGCTCCAGCAGGGTCGGTGTCTAGGGAGGCCGCTTCGGGGCTGACCATTCCCCAGGACTTCGCGGGGCAGAAGTGGTGAGGGAGCTGGATGGCATTCTTCTATTGAATGTTCTATGACTCATTTATAATTTTTTCCTACTGATGGACATTTAAATTGTTTCCACTTTTCTGCTCTGACCAACAATGTTGCAAAAAACTCTGTTCCCACAGCTCCCGGTGGGAGCCTGCAAACATTTCGGGACTGCAGCTTGTATATGTGCTTTACCAGACAGATAATGCCGTGCGGCTCTCCAAAGCAGTCGTACCCATTTACAGACCCGGCACATTTTAGGGCCTTTTTCTATGAAACACTTGGTGCCGTCAGGCTTTGTGATTTGCCAGTTAGATGTGAAAAATGGTAGCTTGTTGCCAGCCTTGGGCTGAACTGGTCTGGACACCCAGGACAGCTGCTTGTAGCTTTCCCCAGCGCTGGGTTCAGGGACGTCACAGTATTTGCTTGATATCGGCCCTGATGGGATATTTGCACCATGGAAACTGGCAAACGCTGTGAACCAGGATTTTCCTCTTGGAGAGCCAGGTGATAAGCATTGGCCAGCACGGCACCGAGGTCCACTTTCCGCCCCGAACCCCGTCTTCTTAACTCCCAGGCTATCAGAAGACAGAGGAGACTCCCCCTGTTGGTGGCGGCTGTCATTGTCATGGAATTGCACAGGGTCGCGGCCACACCGCTGTTCCCAGCCAAAGGGGACATCAGTGAGAGGTTCTTTTGGAAGCAAATTAAAAAACCGCTCTAGACTGCAATGGTCTCTTTATTGAAAGGATATGCAAACACATATTAAAATACATTACTACCCCCGTTCTTAGAATCCTTTACTAGCGAACTCTTTTGCAGCTTTATTTCTCTCACTTAACAATATTTTTGGGAATTTGTTGTACAGGATATGCCATAATCTGCTTCATGCCTTTTTACAGGTACTGAATATCCATTTTATGAATATACCACAGCTAATCAGTCCTCGACTGATGGGCATTTGGAGTGTTTATCATCTTTTGCTTATATAAAAAATGCTACAGTAAATAGATTAATGTATAAGCCATTTTACATTTTTGCTAAGGTGTAGTAAGGATAGATTCTTGGGTGTAGAGCTTCTGGGTAACATACAGAACACTCTTTTTTGGAAAACGGCTTTATTGAAGTATAATTTATATGCCATAAAATTCAACCACTGTTATGTGTAGGTTTCATGATTTTTAGTAAATTTATACATTCTGCACCCATCATTGTTATCTGGTCTTACAACAATTCTGTCACCCCCCAGATTTTCTTGTACCCATTCCTAACTTCAGAGTCAGACAATTATTGATCTGCTTACCATCTCTGAAGCTCTATGCTTTCTAGAAATTTCCTATACATGAAATTATACAATATGTTGTTGACTTTTGTTTTGAGCTTCTTTCATTTAGCATAATGCTTCTGAGTTACGTCTGTGCTGTTTAATGTATCACTAGTATTTTCCTTTCTATTATTGGGTCATATTCCACTGTGTGGGTATATCACATTTTGCTTATCTGGACACTGATGGACACTCGGCTTGTCTCCAGCTTGGGGCTATTATGAATAACGAACGGTGTCATGAACATTCAGGTACGAGTCTTTGGGTGGACATATGTTTTCATTTCTCTTGGGTAGAGAGGTAGGAGTGAGATTGCTGGCTTATAAAGTAAGTGTAAGCTTAACATTTCAAGAAACTGCCAAGTGTTTTCTGGTTTTACATTCGTACTGACAGCGTGTGAGAGTTGCCGTCCCTCTGAGTCCTTGCCACCTGACAGTCCTTTGGATTATAGCTGTTCTAGCAGATGTAATGGGATCCCGCAGTGGTTTTAATTTGCATCCCCTAATGACTAAGGATACCAAGCATTTTTTCTTGCGCTTATTAACTATTTGTGTAACTTCTTGGTGAAATGTCTTTTCAAGAGCTTCACTCATTTTTAATTGGGTTCTTTGTCTTCTTCCTATTGAGTTACAGAGGTTCCTTATAGATTCTGGATACAAGTTTATTATCAGATACACAATTTGAAAATACCTCGTCTTAGCCTGTGGCTTGTCTTTTTGTTTTCTTAATGGTGCCTTTTGGAGAGCAACGGTTTTTAATTTTGATAAAGTCAAATTTATCCCTATTTACAAGGATTGTGATTTTGTTGTAATAGGTAAGAAATTTCTGCCTAACCCGAAGTCACAAAGGTTTTCTTCAATGCTTTTCTTCTAGATGTTTTAGGGATTTCATTCTTACATTAAGGCCTACAATCCATTTTGAGTTAATTTTGTACATGGTGTGAGGTAAGGGTTAACTCTGTTTTCCCTTTATGGGTATTCAGCTGTGCTGCCACCATTTATTGAAAAGGCGATTTCTTTCTCTGTGGGTGGCCTTGGCACTTTTTAAATAAATCAATGGACTACCTGTATGTGGTCTATTTCATAATTCATTTCTTCCTTCTATAGATCTCTCTCCTTTCAATAGGCTTTTACATATCCCTTGGGGGTATCACTTTTTTTTTTTTTTAAAGATTTTATTTATTTATTCATGAGAGACAGAAAGAGAGACAGAGGCAGAGGGAGAAGCAGGCTTCCCGCAGAGCAGGGAGCCTGATGTGGGGCTCGATCCCAGGACCCTGGGATCATGACCTGAGCCGAAGGCAGACGCTTAACCGACTGAGCCACCCAGGCGTCCCGGTATCACTTTTTTTTAATTGGTCTCTTTTTCTGTTTACTGTAGGATCTCTTCTTCCAGGGAATCCAGCCCAGGTACCCTTAAGGGTTGGATAAGATGAGGTGTGCATAAGTGTCCAGGGCTGTCCTTTGAAAACATTTTCATTATTCAGCCCACTGCCCCCAACCCCAGTGGACTCCTGCCCCACTGGACACAGTTTGCTGGGAATCTAAATCCTGGGCAAGGCCAGGAACCCATCCATCTCCAGGGGGTTCTGTCTTTCCATGGAGCCTTCCTGAGAACCTCGAGACACCTAAAATTGTGGTGTCACCAGCCCAGGAGCCTCTGCTACGCTTATGACATAGGGAGGTAGGAGATGCACCTTGAAGTCACGAAGTGTGCGTGTTTATGGCCAGTATAATTCCTTTTGAATTACATTCCATCTCCAAATATTTGGGTCTTTGCTCTCTGCCCTGGGTGGCTGAGAAACTGCCTGGTTACCATCAACCTTCACGCGCCCTCCCCACAACAGTCCTGGCCTATTCTGGAACTCTTCATCTTGCAAAACTGGAGCTCTGCCCCCATTAAAGCCTGACTCCCCCTCCCCGTCCCCGGCCCTGAGACCCACTTTTCACTCTCTGTCTCTGTGCACTTGACTACTCTGAATGAAGGGGATGCTCTGTAATAGCATCACATAGCATTTGTCTTTCTGGGACTGACATTTTGTTTAGCACAGTTTCCTCAAGGTTCATCCGTGTTGGAGCAGGTGTCGGAATTCCCTTCCTTCTTGAGGCTGAGTGATATTCTTTTGTATGTACAGGCCAAATTTTGCTTATCCGTTCATTTGTCCACAGGCACTGAGCTGCTTCCACCTTTGGCTATGGCAGGCACCGCTGCTGTGAACATGGATGTGCAAACACCTCTTCTGGACCAGGATTCCAACTCTTGTGGGTGAATATCCAGACGTGGGAAGGCTGGATCCTATGGTAATTCTATTGTTAACATTTTGAGGAAATACTATACTTTTTACATTCCCACCTGCAGAGCACAAGGGCTCCAGTTTCTCCACATCCTCACCAAAACTGGTTATTTTCTGTGTGCCTTTTCCCCCCCCCTTTGGCTAGAAGCCATCCCAATGGGTATGTTCCCCCCACTTTTGATAAGAGACTCATTTATCTCTGAGCCACTGAATTATAAAGATTGGCTCCAGACAATGATTTCTTTTTTTTTTTTTTTTAATCACCAAGGACTTGACTGAGGTTAGTCAAGGCTTGGTTCTTTGAATAGCAACAAGTCAGTAAGGGTCGTTTCTGGATCCTCGAACACCAGGTGATATTTTCATTACAGACCTTGCCAGGTGTGTTCTGTTTCACTGTTTCTGTTTCACTGACTCCTGCGGCTACTGAGCCCCATCTCTGTGAACATGCTCCCCCTCCTTCTGCAACAAGAGAACAGGGGAGCATATTGAACAGAGGGAGGATAAGAGAGAGCAGATGAAAGTTAGGGAAAAATGAACTTAGTTCTGAGCATTTCCACTGAAAGCTGGGAAAGGTCACTTTTCTGTCTCCCCCTTTCTCTTTCTGTGAGTGAAATTGTGTGAGTTCTTGGCTCCCTTTAATCGGGTGAGAGTGTTGGATATTCTTGATAAGCTCATGGGGCTGTTATAAGGATCAAATGAAATTGTAGATGAGCAAGCACTCAGGTTTGAAGTGCTACATCAATGTATGGGATTATTATTAATCTCCCATGGATCTCTTAATACAGGAAAAAAATAAGCCTCCTCCCACGGGGTGTCCCTGGCAAAGAGATGGCTGTGAGTCTCCTCACCGCCACCACAGCTCCCTTTCTCTGCTGGACCCAAAGTTCTGGCCCCGGAAATTTAACCGCCTTTGCTAATTATTTCCCATTAGACTTCACTGCAATTGCAGGTTTCCGGTCTATTATGAATCAGGTGCATGTATTTGTTTTGCTTGGCCCATAGAATGTTTAAAAATTATCTTATTTTGTTGGCAAACTACAGAAGTCAGGAGAATCCCCAGCCAAAAACCAAAAATCTAGGTTTCTGACTTTTTGGGAAATATGAGAAGACGAAGCCACCTCAGACTGGCTCTTTCTACCTGCTAACAAACATCCTTTCCCCACCTGCCCGGCTCACTCTGGGGATTGGAACTGCAACTCTGATGTGAACCAAGAACCTGCATGAGGATGGCAAGTGTGAAACCCACCAACGATCTCTTTGAGGAATTTGTGAGCAACACTGAATGGATTTAGGGAATGTTTGATTTTGGGGTGTGTGTGGGTATATGTGTGTGTCCTCCAGGGGCCTGGATGGGGTCATTGTCCTTAGACAAACTTGAAGTGTAATCAGATAGGAAGATCCAGGATGATGAGAGGGTCCAGAAACCAGTGTATGACCTAAAATCCTGGGGTGATGCCAGCAAGGCAGTCGCATAAGACATTCCCCTACCCCCAACAACAATGGACAAAAGTGTCTTTGTGGGAGCCCCCGGAATCCAGGTAGGAGACTGAAGCCTCGGCACAGTCCAAGACCAAGGAGAGGATTTTGAGAAGGAAGGGTTTGAATCCAGGCAGCTTGTTCGCCAATTGGTCTTGGCCACAGCCCCAGAAGTAGCTCCATGCTCCTGAGAACTTGGCCACGTCCCGCCGGGCTTGGTCCTGTCATCGGCACCAGGTGCTGAGGGGCCTGGGAGGGGTCACGCCCACCCATGTGTGGGGTAGCAGGCACGCAGACCTCCGTACTGGCCGTGGACCTCAAAGTGGTTCGTGAACTGGCTCTAGCCCCTCTTGGCCACCATCGGGGGGCCCCTGGAGGGAAGCCCGCCAAACTTGGTCACACTGTAGATTCTGAAAGTACCCCTTTACTGGGCTCCAGAAATAGACAAAACAATCCTAAAATTCATATGGAACCACAAAAGAGCCCGAGCAGCAAAAGCAATCTTGAGGAAGAAGAATAAAGCCGGAGGCATCACGCTTTTTGGTTTAAAACTATACCGAAAAGTTTTAGTAGTGAAACAGCATGGCACTGGCATAAAAACAGACATGTGGACTGGTGGAGCCGAACTGAGAGCCCAGCAACAAATCCACGCGCATATGGTCAGCTAATTTTTGACAGGAAAGCCAATAATACTTAATGGGGAAAGATGGTATTTTCAATAAATAGTGTTGGGAAAACTGGATATTCACATGCAAAAGACTGAAACTTGATCCCCATCTCACACCACTCCCAAGAATGAGCTCAAAATGGGTTAAAGACTTGAATGTAAAACCTAAAACTGTAAAAACTAAAAAGCTCCTGCATAGCAAAAGAAACACTCAACAGAAAGGAAAGGGAACCTTCAGGATGGGAGAAAATATTTGCAAACCATATATCTGACAAAGGGTTAATGTCCAAAATATATAAAGAACTCACACAACTAATAGCAA
Source organism: Mirounga angustirostris (assembly GCF_029215605.1). Taxonomy (NCBI): domain Eukaryota; kingdom Metazoa; phylum Chordata; class Mammalia; order Carnivora; family Phocidae; genus Mirounga; species Mirounga angustirostris. The sequence continues at coordinate 176,852,427 of NW_026991713.1, forward strand.
AATAATCATAACAGTAATAATCTAATTAAATAAAACATGGACAAAGGACCTGAACAGACGTTTTTCCAAAAAAGACATACAAATGACCAACAGGTACACTAAAAGGTGCTCAACATCACTCATCATCAGGGAAATGCAAATCAAAACCACAGTGAGGTGACCTCACACCTGTTGGAATGGGTGTCATCAGAAAGGCAAGAGGTAACAAGTGTCCACAAGGATGTGGAGAAAAGGGAACCCTCGTGCACTGCTGGAGGGAAGGTAAATAGGTGCAGCCACGATTCCTCAAAAAATTAACACCAGAACTACCACATGATCCATCAATCCCACTTCTGGGTACATATCAGAAGGAAATGAAAGCACTATCTCAAAGAGATGTCTGCACCTCCATGTTCATTTTAGCATTATTCACAATAGCCAAGACATGGAAACAACCTAAATGTTCATTAATGGATAATTGCATAAAGAAAATGTGGTGTATATACAACAGAATATGATTCAGCCTTAAAAAAGAAGAAAATCCTGCTATTTGTGACATGGATGGACTTGAGGACATTATGCTAAATGAAATAAGTCAGACAGAGAAAGACAAATATGATATGATCTCACATGTGGAATAAAAAAAAAAGAGTCAAACTCATAGAAACAGAGAGTAGAATGGCGGTGATCAGGGCTGGGGGTTGGGGGAAATGGGCAGATGTTGGCCAAAGGGCACAAACTTCCAATGATAAGATGGAAAAATTCTGGGGATGTCATATTCAGCATGGTGACTATAGTTAACAGTGTGTTATTACACAGTTGCAAGTTGCTAAGAGAGTAGATCGTAAATGTTCTCACCCCAAAAATAAAATTGTCATGATGTGATGGATATGTTAACTAACCTGGTTGTGGGGATCATTTTGTATTATGATATTCAGACTTTCGAGGTTGTTGGCCCATTGTCTTCTAGCACCATTGTTGACAATGAGAAGGTAGAATCCAATTTGATGTTTATTCCTTTGTAGGCAATCTGTTTTCTCCTTCTGCTTTTTATTTATTTTTTTGCCTGCTTTGTAATCTTTTAGGACTTTCCCCTTCATCCTTGATGTTGTGAAATTTCCCAGTGGTGCTCTGGAGGTGCTTATGTGTTTCATGCATTCTGACCAACTTTCAGGGAACTCACCCAACCCCAATACTTGTGTCTTTATTTAACTCTGGATAATTTTATTATTAATTTTTTTCTCCTTCATTCCCACAATTTTCTACATATGAAATTCATATTTGGTGGCTCTTGGAGTGGTTTGATTATTCAGGACGTAATTCATTTGTAGCTGCATCAATCTACTGGTCATCTGCTCTGCTGAGTTTAAAATCTTTAATATCGTATTTTAAATTTCTTCGACTCGTAACTGGTCCTTTTATAAAATTCATGGCCCCCCACCCCACCCCGGCCTGCACACACATATCTGCTTTACTCTCACCAGCCACTGCTTTATCTGGGGCAACAAAATACTTTATGAAAAGACAGAAACCTTTTCAGTGTCAGTTTCAGTATTTCAAATAGCTTGAAAATTATGTATTCGCGATTGACCTTCACCTTGGTCAAGTGGGGAAAGATCTGAAGAAAGTAACACAGCCAGAAGTGCTACTGTTTTAAAAAAATTACTCCTGTCAAGGCAAACGTTACCAATCTTGAGATTCATTTTAAACTGAAGCAACCTGGGACTTACTCTATTCCCCAAAGAGGGACAAGTAAGCTAAATAGATATTGTCTAAAAAGCTTTAGGAACTCTGCCATTGCTATTCTGACTTGTCACACAGCTTTATCTGTACACCTAAATTTAGATTGTTCCTTGTTACGAAACCAGGACATTCCATTTTTGTTCAAAAAGGAATGACACAGAAGTCAGTTCAGCTGCTTTTAATTCATAAAACAGATTTAAATTTAGTCGAGGAAATAAAGATGTTAATTACAGCATTATTTATAATAGCACACATTGGAAACAACCCAAGTGGTCAAAAAGAAGGCAAGCAGAAAATAGACCATGGTACATCCAATCAAAGTATATTATGTAGATATTAAAAATGATAGCTACAAAGATTCAGTGGCAAGATGGGAAATACTTCTATAAGGTTAAAGGAAAAACAGGACATAAAATTGCATGTGTACTACTGTTATAATTATGCAAATGTAAATATACTTGAAAATAGGAAAATATAAAATAAATATAAAATATAAAAGAAAAGGTAACGAATTGGGATGCTTTTTTATGAGGGAAGTATTTATTTATTTATTTATTTTTAAAGATTTTATTTTTAAGCAATCTCCACACCTAACATGGAACTTGAACTCCACACCTAACATGGAACAACCCTGAGATCAAGAGTTGCATGCTCTACCAACTTAGCCAGCCAAGTGCCCCTTGTTTGTTTTTTAAAGCCAAAATTATGCCCTCCCTTCCGCTATGTTCATCTGTTTTGTTTCTTAAATTCCACATGAGTGAAATCATATGGTATTTGTCTTTCTTTGACTGACTTGTTTCGCTTCACATAATACCCTTTAGTTCCATCCATTCCATTGCAAATGGCAAGATTTCATTTTTTTGATGGCTGAGTAGTATTCCGTGTGTGTGTGTGTGTGTGTGTGTATCACATCTTGTTTATCCATTCATCTGTCGATGGACATTGGGCTCTTCCCATAATTTGACTATTGTGGACATTGCTGCTTTAGACATTGGGGTGCAGGTGCCCCTTTGGATCACTCCATTTGTATCTTTGGGGTATATCCCTAGTAGTGCAATTGCTGGGTCATAGGGTAGCTCTATTTCCAACATTTTGAGGAACCTCCATGCTGTTTTCCAGAGTGGCTGCACCAGCTTGCATTCCCACCAACAGTGTAGGAGGATTCCCCTTTCTCCGCATCCCCGCCAATATCTGTCTTTTCCTGACTTGTTAATTTTAGCCATTCTGACTGGCGTGAGGTGGTATCTCATTGTGGTTTTGATTTGTATTTTCCTGATGCCAAGTGATGTGGAGCATTTTTTCATGTCTGTTGGCCATTTGTATGTCTTCTTTGGAGAAATGTCTGTTCATGGCTTCTGCCCATTTCTTGACTGGATTATTTGTTTTTGGGTGTTAAGTTTGAGAAGTTCTTTATGGATTTTGGATCCTAGCCCTTTATCTGATAAAACATTTGCAAATATCTTCTCCCATTCTGTGGGTTGTTTTTTGTTTTATCGACTCTTTCCTTTGCTGTGCAAAAAGCTTTTTATCCTGATTAAGTCCCAATAGTTCATTTTTGCTTTTGTCTCCCTTGCCTTTGGAGATGTGTCTAGCAAGAAGTTGCTGCAGCCAAGATTGAAAAGGAGAGGTGAGTGGGGGAGAAGGGGTAATTGGGTACTGGACATTAAGGAGGGCACTTGATGTCATGAGCACTGGGTGTTATATGCAACTGATGAATCACTAAACTCTACCTCTGAAACTAATAATACACTATATGTTAATTGACTGATTTTAAAAAAGCCAAAATTTTGTAATCTGAGATTACTTTTAAAATACCACACTATTTAGGAGAATCTTTAGCAGAGATAGGGAATATGGTGAAGTCAGTGGGCAGCCAGGATTTCTGGGTTCTGCTCTGGGCCTGGAGCATCCCTGAACTGCGTTAGTTTTTGTGTTGCCTTTGGGCTATTTTTTGTTGTCTTTTCTCCCTCAGTAGATCGTATCCTGTGTGCTTTCTATACTTCAAAAAAATCTTCTAAGGTTCTAGTCTAGTACTATTATGTATTTATTTTCTTTAAAATAATATTTTCTGCTATTTTATGGGATTTGGAGACAGAGGAAAGCGATGCTTAGTACATCATTTTGCTTTGTCTCTGTTGTTTATTTTTCGTGGACTCATCAGCGATTATAAAGGCAGCCTTGTTCACAGTCTTTGTTCTTCTAATGGTGATTCTCCCATAAATCTGTTTTTTCACCACGAAGCCTCATCAATTGTTTCTAGAAACTTAACCCACGAGGCTGGGCACAGAATAGTGTATGCTATTTATAATTAAACTGTAAGATTTTTTCAGTCTTTAATAATTTCTTTCTTCTTTGAGTTAAATAAACTTCATATTACTCATGGTATTGATTATAGAAGCTTGCTCTTTGCTCTGTGTAGCTTGGGCAGGAGAAAATGTGAAGCATTGATTACGTAACATCGCATTGAAAGTCACAACTCGTGGGCTCTGCTTTTGGCTGAGGCTCCAGCCAATTTAATCTTGCTGTGTCAAATTTTGTTTTACTTGACACGCATTTCATGATGGACCATCCCTTATGTCGCCCAGTCTGGACCTAGTCATTAAAAAAAAAACCCCAGCACCAGTGGGTAAATATTTGTGGCTGACTGAACTGTGGGTTATTAAGATGGCAGTCCCATAGCTATCCACCTTTGAAAAGGTGGCTACTAGAAAATTTAAAATTGCATATGTAGGTTACATTTACATCTTGCATTATATTTACATTGGGCTGTGCTAAAATAGGGAATCCAGAAACAGAGCCATACGTATATGATTAAATAATTTTTTGACAGAGATGCCAAGGCAAGCCAGTGGGGAAAACAGTCTTCCCAACAAATGGCACTACAGTAATGGGATATCCGTGCACAAGATAAGCATCATACCACAGACGATATGAACTTGGAATGGATCACGGGCCTAAATGTGAAGGCTAAAACTACAAAGGTTCTAGAAGAATGTACAGAGCAGGGAAGAATTTTGAAAACAGGATATGAAAAGCAAATTAGGAAGTTTCAAAAAATTGATAAATTAGACTTTAGAAGACATTCAAAACTTCCTACTCGAAAACATCATTAACTAAACAACAGGGCAAGTCACATAATTGGAGGGGTTTTGTTTGTTTGTTTGTTTGCCATACTTGTAATATGCATATCTTACAGAGGACCTGAATTGTATAAACATTCTTACAAGTCAACAAGAAGATTAATTGCCAAATTAAAAAAAAAATGTGCCACATATTTGAAAAGACAATTCACAAAAGGTAATATTATTGGAAGACAATTCTCCATGGAGTTTCTTATGTTCCTGCATGGTGTAGGCCTTCTGAACAAAGAACAGGCTCGAATAGCAAGCCTGTGCTGGAAGCTAAGGAGAATATGCCACCAGAGAAATTTAGAGAAATACCTCCCTGGTGAGGTCTCTGGATAGGAAAGATACAATCTCCTTCGTCTTCTTGAAATATATGCTTACATTCCAGGGTAATGAATAATCTTTCTCTTCAGAGGCGAGGACAAGCAGCTATGCCAGCCGCCACATAAAAGGTCAGAGTCTTTTAATTTTAGGGTCCCGCGGTGCACCCCACTGTGCATACAGGTAACATCTGGCCCTCCGTGCCTGGCCCTGCGGGGAACAGGGTGTGGGGAAAGGGACGAGATGCTTGCTCTGTTTATCTGTTTGCTGTGAGTAATAAACCCTCCCTGTCTCTGCCCCAGGGGTCCGGTGTCCTTCTGTCAGGATGTGTATATAAAATTGCGGCAAATTAAGCAGTTAGCATATGCATGTAGGGTAAAATCCCAGGCCCTTCCCAGAGTCTGACTTCACACTTCTGGCAATGAGGCTGGGATACAGACATGGCTTCTGGACGAGGCGGATGAGGGCCCCGAGCGAAGTTCATGAGCATCGGTACTTGGCACACTGACCAACCTGTATGGTCGGCTGGGTGAAATGGTGTCCCCTTCATTTTGTTGCCCGTTAATAGGATGGTTTGGCGGTTGAGACAAGTAGCCGCGATGGTGCTTTTAGGTTTTCCCCTCTCCTCCAGGTAGAGGGGAAAGGGGTGTGTGTCCCAGAGCTGACAGAGGGCGTTGGGGGGACTGTCGGCGTTGGAAGATTGGCTGGTTGAGCCACCAGTGGTTGTCATGCTGCTCAAGCCTGGACGCCAGAGACACTCTGTCCACCCTGCCCTCTGCCCCTCAGCCGCTTTCAGGATTCTGGGTTGGGGCGAGGTCTTCCTGTCCCAGAGCCTACAGGACTGGGACATGCTGAATATGCTGTGAGGAGAAGATCTCCACTTCTCTTTCTCTGTTGGATGTGGGTTCCCGGGTCACCGCCCTACCTGGTCCCGTGGGGGAGGGGCCCTGGGCGTGGTGGGGGCGGGGCAAAGATACTGTGATGGTTTATTTTATGGATCACCCCGGAGGCTGCTTTTGGGTGAGATTACATTGCAAGTGGTGAACTCTGAGTAAGCAGACTGCCTTCCATAATGCAGGAGAGCTGTTTGCACAGAACTGCCGTGCGTTAACCCCCTGCCATTCGCTGCCAGTGATGGGTCAGAGTCTTGCGGGAATGCCTGGCACCTCAGTGAAATCTTCAGCTGCTGGGGACAGAACAAGCATGAAGATCTTGCTAACTGCAGCCTCTGGGCTCCAAAGGGAGGCAGCCTCCCCCAGGAGAGTACCCGCCCAGGTACCCTGTGGGGTTTTGGACTTGCAGTTTCGACACAGCTACTAGGTAATGTGACTTTTGAAAAGCAGCTATTCACGTGCCCCTGAGCTCTTGTGGAAACTGAATGCCTGACCCCTAGGTGCCTGGGATTCTCTGGCTGATATTCCCGTTTTTGGGGAGTGGGTCAGTGGAACTCTATGATGGCCAGTGGAAGGGCCCTCAAGCCTTCCTGGTTCTGTGGACACGGAGCACTGAAGCTGCAGACAGCCTGGCCCCAGAGGTATCTCCGCTTTGTATGAGAAAGTGGAGGCTATCTGTGGGGGAAGCTCTATCTCCCACTCCGTTGCCTGAAGCCAAGCATAAGTTGCTGGCTCTGCTGGGGTCCTTCATTCACAAAATTTCCCCTGAACACCCGGGCCCAGCTAAGCCGACACCCGACAGTGTCTGCTAGGCGGTGCAGCCTGGGCGTGGGTGGTGCGGGCCGAGAACAGCCAGGCCTGCTCCACCAGCGAGGGCGGCTCAGACTCTCAGACCAGGGCAGACCAAGGACACCCCAACTTGGGGTCAGGAACCGTGGAAACAGAGCGTGATTGCTGACTGAACTGGCTTGATCCCTCCCGGAGGGACCGTGACAAAAGGCCGTGACAGGGGAGGGACCAGATTCTTGCAGTGGATGGTAAGGTCTGCATTCACTGGGCATTTGCTGTGTTCTCCGACCAGACCCACGGCAAGCACGAGGTGGATGGGGCCTGAGACTTGTCTTCAATTTTTCACAAACAAAGCCATGTGGACACCCAAGGGCATGCCTCCCTGTGCACGAGAGGAGGTGCAGATCTAGAGAGACAGAGCTCTGGCCTGGGAGGGGATGAGAATTTAAAATGTTTATAGATGCTGATAAATTGCCTTCCAAAGCAGGATAGAAATGTTCTTTTTTTTCTCCCTTGTGCTTTTTAGTCTAGGGTTTAAAATATATTTTACTAAAATACAGAGCATCTGGCTTATGTTTTATAATACTGTTTTTATTTAAAAAGCTCTAGGAGGTCTAGCACCTGATGCACTGCTTTTCACTCAGAAATATTTTCGGAGCACCTACTCTCAGCCGGGCGCTGTCCTAGATGTGAAAACGCAGCTGGGGGCAAAACAAAGCCCCTTTCCCTGGAGCTTCTGCCGGGGGGGGGGGGGGGTCGAGTCGGCAGCACCCAGCACGGCAGCAGCATAGGGTGGCGGGCGCCAGGAGAAGTAGAACAGAGCCGGAGGGTGGGGAGTGGAGGAGGGCAGGGGGCACATTTCCCTCTAATGTGGTGCCATTTGAGCAACAATCAAAAAGAAGCAGTCGATATCAGAGGATCAATAGATATTGACTGAGTGAATGTACACTGTATATAAAAAAATCCCCCACTTAGAGCGGCACGTGTCCGGGAGATGCCGCATGACTGGCTCCAGCCTGTGGCCGCCGAGGGAAGGTCATGGATTTGGACAGACCCCAGCCCCCGCCCGGACCAAACTGACAGCGTTTTCCAGACCAGGGAGCAACAGGGCTAGTTTTAACCAATGGTGCGCATACCTATGGGCTCATTCTGTTCTACCCACAACAGAAGTTGTCCATTATCAATTAGCACTCCCCTGTCCAGACTCTAAACCTTGCACTTCTGCTTGGTGCTTTTCCTCATGGGCACACACTCCTGCTCTGCGTGTGAACAGGCTCTGCTCTGTACATTTTGTTTAAGCTCTGGCCGTCTTCGTTTTATGTTTTGGCGGAATCTGTTCTGATCGAAATAAAGATACAAAGAGTCAAAGATCTGAAAAGGCCAAAATTAATTTTTATTTATCTGCAAAGCCTTGCACGTGTGAGGATTAGCTTAATTTTGGTTTCTTTGTTGTCTGTGGCCTCTAGCTATTCTTCCTCACTGCCGCCGATCCCCGCTGAGACGCAGCAGCCCCGAGTCCTCACCGGGTGGTTGTTCCAAGAACGATGACCAGCGGCGGAAACCAACTCCCAAAAGCCTTTCTGAGCAGGTCTTCAACCCAGTGCATGGCCAGAAAAACATCTCTGTGAAACTCAGGAAGCAAGAGACAATTTGCTTTCTGTAGCAGACAAACTGCCAGACGTTTGCAGTGGGGCTTTCGGCTGCTCAGGTTTCTGGGGAATGTGGTTCTGGTGCTGACCCAGCATCTGCTCGGCGACTCTGGACGCCCAGGGTGTGGAAGCGCATGGAGCCGAGAGCTGAGCCATGACTCAGCAGCTTTTGCTCATGATGTTGAAGATGTCGGTTAGCGTAGTTACCACTTGAGGCACAAACTTTGTCTTCATGGTCTGCAGTATTATATTATGCCATTCAATAAAGATATAAATTGAACATGAAACATACTGTCAAATGTCTCATGTACTTCAAAGTGGAATTTATATACTATGCTGCTAATATAAATTAATACTGATGTGTTATGTTTATAATATAATGATATAATAGAATATAACAATATAATACAATATTCATAGGATGACTTGGTTGTTTGGTCATCTCAATCCTTGGAGGAATAGCTTTAAATCAGATAGAAAGAGCAGAAATCCAATTTGATCGTTAAATAGCTGGGATTTAATGCACCAAAACTTTGCTCACTAATGAGGTTGGAACTTTGCGTCTTGAGCCTAATGAGCACATAAATCGATGGTGATTCTGTTTAAAATGCGGAGTCTGGTTCGGAACGTCTGGGGTGGGCCCTGAGAACCTGCGTTTCTGACCAGTTCCCAGGGGGCCAGGTGCTGCTGGGCCGTGCACCGCATTCTGAGCAGCAGGGGCCTGGGGCCTCCCCGTGGACAGCCTGGAGACCTGGGTGTGCCGGCCATGAGTCCTGGGGTTGAGATCTCTCTCTGCAGCAGACCCTGGGGCAGTGGGAGCCCTTGCACGCCCCTCTTGAGGCAAGAGCAGCCCACACCTGTACTCAGCCGTTCTGTTTTTCTCCACGTGCCACACCAGGCTAAGAACTAGCTTTGAATTTAGAGACACGGGACCATACATATCGTCACATTCTTTAGATTTCAAGGGACAGGAAACCACAATCCAAAATGATTTTGATGAAAAGGAGACACTGGTTCATGTATTTGGAACATCTGGGAATAGGCCTGGCTTTAAGCATTTAAGTGATGTTACTATAGTGACTATACTACACCCAGTGTTTCACTACATTCTCCTGGTTCCACTTACCCCCAGGAGGGGGTTGGCTCCCTCCACGTGTTCATGGACTCCCATCCTTCCCTGACAAGCCCCAGATGGCTGCGCCACGTCGGATGTTATGTCCTCCAAGTTCCAACCCAGAATCTTAGCAGTGTCTTGTACCTGACTGGCTCCTGTTGGGTCACAGGGGCCCATGCCTGTATGACTCACAATTGTCAGCATTAAACTGTGATTGAGGGGCGCCTGGGTGGCTCAGTTGGTTAGGCGACTGCCTTCGGCTCAGGTCATGATCCTGGAGTCCCGGGATCGAGTCCCGCATCGGGCCCCCTGCTCGGCAGGGAGTCTGCTTCTCCCTCTGCCCCTCCCCGCTCTCATGTACTCTCTCTCTCTTTCTCGCTCTCTCAAATAATTTATTAAAAAAAAACAAAACAAAAACTGTGATTGAATTGTGTCCTCCAAAGCGAAGTTGAAGCTCTAACCCCCAGTAACTGTGAATGTGACCTTATTTGGAAATAGGGTTTTTGCAGATATAATTAGTCAAGACGAGGTCTTGAGTACGAATGGTGTCCTCATAGAAAGGAGATATTTAGGCACAGGGATAGAAAGCAGGGATGGGGGTGACGCCTCCACAAGCCAAAGAAAACCCAAGACTCAGGGCAAACACCCAAAGCCGGGAGACAGGACAGAAGAGACCCTCCCTCACAGCTGCAGAGGACCCACCCTGCCACACCCTGCCCTTGGATGCCCAGCCTCCAGACCGAGACAGGACATGCATGTGGGTTAAGCGACACAGTCTGTGGTCTTTGTTACAGCGGCCGTAGGAAATGAGTGCTGCAGGGTGGGGCCCACTGGCCTCTGCTCTGTGCCCATCCCCACGACCACCGTGGGGCTGCCCTTCCTTCTCTCCTCTGCAGACTGCCCCAACTCCTTCAAGCGGCCCAGGGGAGAGAGGCCCACTGCACCGCTGATCCCCCAGCTAGAGCCTCTGGGGCCCAGGGGAGAGTTAAGAACCCAGGCAGCTGGGCCCCAGCCTGAGCGTCTGCTTCCCGGAGACCTGGCATGGGGCCCGAGCACGTGCACCCCTGACAAGTGCCCGGGCCACGCTGCCCCTGCCACTCTGAGGACCGTGCTTCGAGAAGCCCTGCCCGAGCCATTTGGGATGCTTAGCTCCAAGCCTTACCGTTCACTGCCTCATGTGATGGCTCAGACTTTCTGCTCTTCCATCTCAGCCGGCTAAGCCTCGGAGGGGAGCTGAGTTTAGTCAGCCTCGTTTAGAACACAATAGATGCGCAAATTGCCAGTTGGTGTCTAGATTTGGGAGGAAAAAGCTGAAAGCCTCTCTGCAGTTTGTGCGTCAGCAGACGGACCCTTTTACCCACGACATCTTTCCTTTCAATGTCCCCGGCTTTGTTCACGTTTATACACATCCTAATGCGCTTCACTGCGGTTCCCGAGAACCCGGCCTCATTTACAACGTTAGGAAGTAAAATTGCACTTGCTTTCCCCAGAGATTTAAAGTAAGCACTTACATCATCAGTGTAAGTGCTGTTGGACTTCAGCAGTCTGAGGGAAACAGGAACGCTGCTCCTCAGCTGGAGCCAGGTGCCAGCTCGACGGCCGTGCCCCTGCCGGCTGCCAGCCACCGGCCATCGCCACGCGTCTTCTCAAACGGAGGGATGACAGGCTCTGTCCTTCCTCAGCCCGTAGCACCCTGGCTGTACTCTGGGCAGGCAAGTCCCTTTGTGCCTCCGACCAGTGTTCTGTCCCTCTCCCGGCCGCTGGGACTAAGGGATGAAAGCTCGTCCCGACCGGGTGAGGGCCCATCCTCTCCAAAGAACCTCGGAACAGAACAGGGCGTGGTCAACAAAACATCAAATCCGTGTTTTATTTACCCAAAAAGGACACCCAATGTACCATGCAGGCAGGGCTGTCTTCTCCTTCAGGCGGAACGGATGGCTACACAGGGATGCGCGGAAACACTGGCTGATCGGCAGAGAGGAAGTGGGGGTGAACACCTGTGCTCATGGAGGGTATGGCAGGCCCAATCACTGGTCACGATGCCTCACTTTCCGCGAATGCTCCCTTCTGTGGGCTTCCCGGCCCCACTGCTGCTGGGGCGTTTCTCTGGCCAAAGGGGCGTTAGCAGGCATGACATGTGCAGGAACCTGAAGTGTGCTGGTATGAATGCGCATACACTCTTGGCCTTGACTTCTACTTTGACAGAAGAAGAGCTTCCCCTAAATTGCGCCTGCCCTTTCATCTGGACCCCAAGCAAATACACATGGTGCACACTAGAGTCTGGATTCTAGAGGTGGACGGGAGAGAGGCCAGCCAGACTCAGAGACCCCTCGATGAGCCCAGCGTAGATCAAGAAACATACACCATTTTTCTTTGCCACTGAGATTTTTGTGCCCGTTTGTTACACAGCAACATCTGACTGGTACAAAGGCACCAATGGAGAGGTTGAGATGCAAAGTAACAAAATTCCATCACCTCAAATTTTCTTAGATGGGCCCTGCTCCCCTATCAGAAACCACAGGTCCATGCATGGATTTTTCAAACACCAGACTCGTTTTTGCCTCCTTCATTATGATTTGCAGGATAATGATGTCATTAAATAGCTTTTAAAACTTTCACATTAGCCAAGTGATGGGACCATAACCAACACTTTGGCGAGATTTCAAAACTGAAGGGGAGTTGTGAGGTGGGTTCATTTGTAATAAAATGAAATGACTCAGAGGTTTTAGTTTTCAATTATAGAAGTTATAGTGCAAAGGCTCAGCTACGCAATTTAGTCCTTAGCGATTTTCACTAATACCTTCTCAGTACTTGACACCTAAATACCCAGTCAGTCGACGGCTGTCAGGGAGCTCTGCTCATGCGCAGGGCTGCGTGGAGCCAGGGGGAGGAACGGGAGCGAAAATGCTCCCCGCTCTTCGGGAACTTGTAACTTAGAGTAAACCTGAGACGCTAAATAGATCAATTATTCATTTAAAATGCTGCAAGAGCTTTCACAATGGGCTCTTTAGGAACCTTCTTTTTATAAACCATTATAATGATTTGTGTTTATTTTAAATAACTTACGAAATATAAAAAGGCACAAAGAAAATACAGATTGCCAGTAATCCTAACATTCAAATAACCGTTAACATTTTGATGAATAATTTTGCATTTTTTTTCAACGCACATACTAGGTAATTTTGTACGTGCATTTCCTTTTTTTTTTTTTTAAGGTATCATATTGCTTTTTTCACTTAATGTACCATGGCCAACTTTGCTGGTAACTACTGATCTGTGGCATAATTTTAGTGCCTGCAAAGTATTCCTTTGCAAGGATATGCCATGATTTGCTTCATCAGTTTTCTATCAATTTAGATTATTTTCTGATTTTCTGGTTATAAAGAGCAATGCTGTTAACATCCTCATACATCTGTGTATGTCCAATGGTCCCCTTATGACCTGAAGATAAATGGCCACGTGTGGAATTTTTAGGTCAAATGTAAGCTTTTTTGAATCAAGTCCTGGATATATTTGGGTACACTGACTCCCAAAGGCCCAGTTGCAAATGTCTTCTCTAAACAATGTGCATTCTTGTGATTAGATGGTTATGTCACAATTCAAATGCATAATGGATCTGAGTCTCTCTTCATGTCCAAGGCTGTTCAAGTTTGTAAGTTGGTTCTAAAAGACTGATGTCCTCCATCAAAAACTCTGAGTTTTGGTCCTTTCAGCTAACGTCCGTCAGTCCTTCCCTTCCCTGTTGTAAGCTCTGGCCCCCCAGGAGGGACAGACATACATATGCAGGGGGAGGGGCAGAGGCGCAACTGTGTCTCTCGTAAGACTTCGGCTCAAACTTGGTCTGCACACCTCAGGCGCCTCCTACCAGCCCACCAACCCGCGTTTTCAGCAAACCAGCACTGACCTCCTCTAACAGCTGGGAAATTCACAGGGCTGAAAACGAGCAGCCTGTAGACTCACACAATTTCCACAGTTCCCTCATGGTTAAGGCTGCTTGCTTCACCACTTTCGTCCCTGCCTTGTTTCTGTGGGTACGCAAGTGGTGTCATTCTGATCTCGTTTCTTCAGGTTTGGAATGGGAGGGTATCACAGGCAAATAAGGAACTCGTGAAGTGATTTACGTGCACACTGGATTTCACAGAGCCTTGTAGGATCAACAAGTCTGGGAAGGAAGCACTTTTCTGCCCCGATGGGGAGGGCTTTCCACTGCGTTTCTGGATTATCCTTTCTTCCTAGGTCCCCTTCAGCCTCTGGTCCCCGAGTCCCATGTCTGACCCTGTGGAAAGCGAAGGCAACACAAAGAGAGACAGAATATAGGAAAAGAAGAGGTAAAGGCAGATGGAGGGTGTGACAAGTGGCTTCCTCCGGCCCTTCCAATGGACTAAGTCAAACCTGCTCTTCCCCGTGGCGCCTGTGATTCCGTCTGGGGAATCGCAGGACATGGACCCCCTCCTCCGATCCAGGAGGTGTCCGTAGCAGCTGGGGGCTTTAGAGCTCGCTCTGGGGGCGGGGGAGGTTGCTCTCAGGTTTCCCACTCTGTCTCCTGTCTTTAAGAGGCACATCTAAGGCATAAGGCCCACAGAGGTTGAAAATAAAAGGATGGAGGAAAAGACTCATCGGTAATATACTCCCCCAAAGACCGCCATGCTCAGGTAAACAGCAGACAGGGTAGAGTTGAAGGCAAAATGCGTGATAAGGCACAGAACCGGTCTCTGCATAATGGCCACAGGTTCCATTCAGCAAGAAGATATGGCCACTCGAAACGTGGAGCACCTAACAGAGCAGCCCCCCACGGAGGAGGCTAAGAATGGACAGAGCGGCAGGGGAAATGGACAAGTCCCCTTTTACAATGATTCCAATGACTGGAGGTTAATGAGACAAAAATAAGCAAGGACGTGGGAGAGCTGCACAGATCTCAGCACTGGCCTAGCGGACCCGCGTGGAATTCCACCTTCAGTGGCAGAGCCGTAGGAGAGCTGCCTCTCGTGCCCACGGGCGGCCAGCAGAGGTGGGAGGCCGCACGGTAGCCTCCACCAGGCCTACAGGATGGATGGCTTTCACACAGCCCACGTCCTCCGACCACATCGCTATTAAGTCAAAAGCTAACACAAAAAGACAAATTAAAAAACGCACACTGGGGGCTGCCTTCGGCTCAGGTCATGATCCTGGAGTCCCGGGGTCGAGTCCCGCATCGGGCTCCCTGCTCGGCAAGGGAGTCTGCTTCTCCCTCTGACCCTCCCCCCTCTCATGTGCTCTCTCTCATTCTCTCTCTCTCAAATAAATAAATAAATCTTAAAAAATAAAAAAATAAAAAAAAATGCGCACTGGTTGGGAATTTAGTAACACATGGCTAAGTAACTTGTGAATTAGAGAAGAAATCTGTTTGGAAGTATAAAAAGAGCCAGAAGTTGATTCTTTGGGGAGGAAAAAAAAAAAACCACCCCAAACTAACCATTACAGACAAATTTCTGGCGAGACTGTTACAATGGTCATGTTATAAATGAAGAATTATAATTATGGATGAGGGCGAGATTTAAACAATGAAAGGATGCTATTAACAAATACAGTTGATCTGGGTTCTTCCGGGGTCCATGCTTTATTAAGTCACCATGAACTCTGAGTTAGTGAACGCCGAAGCCCTGCTCCCTGAGGGAATTTGGCCTGCGTCGCTGCCATGTTCTGGTCACGGCATTTTCATCAGCCGATCAATACATCACCTTGTTTTATGTGTTATTTCTGTTTAAAGACACCTTATTAATATATATTGTTGATTCATTAACAGCAAACCCGCAGCCAGAAGTACTATAACTCATGCCTGAATGAAGCTTAACTAACTTGGGTGTCTTCTCTGCGAACAGCCTCTAGGCACATAGGAACGCATGTTAGCCCTGTGCTTTGGGGACATTATAAACAGAAAAGAGCTCAAAAATGCAAAAACCATGACACCCACTAGATGCAGGAAGGACGCTTGTTTGTACTGCGGGAACCGAGCTAGAGATAGAGCGAGGGTTGGCTGGCTGGGCCACAGCCAAGAGCATGTGCATTGTGTGAATCCCATCTTTCACGGCTCTGCACGTGTCCTGCACACCCAAAGCTCTGCAGGAGTTTATTCTGATGTTACACGTAGGTTTTAGGGCATAGGCAAAGTTGGAAATTTGGAATCTGTGGCTAAGGAGGATCGACTCTATGGGCAATTTTTTTTGAAGACAACTTTCTTTAGAGCAGTTTTAGGTTCACAGCGAAACTGAGAGGGAGATGCAGAGGTTTCTCATATGCTCCCTGCCCCACCCCCCAACACAGCCTCCCCATTCTCAACATCACTCACCAGGATGGCACATCTTTTACCGAGGATGGATCTGCACTGACGCATCATCATTGCCCATGGTCTGCCTTATGGTTCACCCTGGGTGGTGTACGTTCTATGGGCTTGGACGAATGAACAATGATGTGTATCCATCACTGTAATATAACACAGAGCATTTTCACTGCCCTAGAAATCCTCTGTGCTCTGCTTATTTATCTCTCCCGCATCCCCCACCCAAGAAACCACTGATCTTTCTACTGTCTCCATAGTTCTGCCTTTTCCAGAATGTCACAGGGTTGGAATCATACAGGATGAAGGCTTCTCAGACTGGCTTCTTTTACTTAAAAACATGCATCGAGGTTTCCTCCATCTCTTTTCATGGCTTGATAGCTCATTTCTCTTTTGTGTTGAAGAATATTCCACTGTCTGGATGGACCACAGTTTATCCATCACCTACTGAAGGACATCTTGGCTGCTTCCAAGTTTGGACAATTATGAATAAAGCTGCCATAAACATCTCTGAGCAGGCTTTCATAGGGACATAAATGTCCGATTCCTTTGGGTAAATTGCCAAGGAGCACCATTGCTGGATCCTCTGGTGAGGGCGTGTGTGGTTTTGTAAGAAACTGCCAGACTGTTTTCCACAGCAGCTGCACCATTTTGCAGGCCCACCAGCTGTGCATGAGAGTTCCTCTTGCTCCACATCCTTGACAGCATTTGGAGTTGCCCATGTTCTGGATCTGGGCCGTTCTATTAGACGTGCAATGGAATCGCACTGTTGTTTTAACTTGCATTTCCCTGATGACACCCAGTGTGGAGCATCTTTTATATGCTTATTTGCCATCTGTAACTATTTTGCTGAGGTGTCTATTCAGATCCTTGACCAAGGTCCACTTTTATAAAGGTGAAGTAGAGCACAGAGCTGAGATGATCTGAAGAATTTAATCTAACTCCTGGACTCAGCTAGACTATAATCTTAACAAGGGCGAAAACTCGTGTTTTAGTCACTGCTGAATCTCTAGCCCGGAGAAGGGAGCTCATCACAGGACAGAAGCCCTATCTGCTGAGTAAGTCTTGATCATTAAGACATTTGTGGATTTGTTCAGGAGTCAGCAAATGTGGCCTGCAGGCCAACTGTGGTCCTCAGCTTGTCATTATAAATAAAGTTTTCTTGGAATACGGACACACCCATTTATGTACACGTCATCTAAGGCTGCTTTTGCACTATGAGGGTGGAGTTAAATATTGCCAATGAGAGTGTCTGGCTCTAAAAGCGGACGACTACTATCTGGCCCTTTACGGAAGTTGACGCAGCCTCGGATGATCGGTCAGGTCAGCCTGTTGCCCGAGGTGGGGCAGCACTCTGGAGAAGGGATGGGGCACCTATTTCGATTCCTCAACACTTCCTTTCACTTTATGTATCATTGGTTTAGTCACACATGGTACCAAGGCTTCAGATTCTATGGACCGCTAGGGAGCCGGCGTCTCCTTCCTGGTGTTCAGTCTGGTAGGGTAGAAAGATACGTAAATACAGGTCCACTACCTTCACACGTAACTCGGAAATTCAAAAGTTCTGCACACTGAAAGTTTTTGGAACTCTTTCGGTTGCAAAACCTGCCCTGAACCGACGAGAGACTATTTATAATCATTATTTTCCCCACTTAGCCTGAATATTCATGTGTTTTCCTGCGGAAATATTAATGGATTTGATTACAGGGTGCTGCCCCGGAGCCTTGGGGGTTTTTGATGTAATACAGAACATACGCAGTGCATTATCTTTTGAAAGCTGCAAAGTTCTGAATTCCGAAACACATCTGGCCCAAGGGTTTCAGAGAAGGCACATGGGCCTCTAAGGGCAGCATGACACGCTGTGGTTGTAACTCAGCTGTAACCAGGGCTCAACTTCGAGCAGGAGGACAGTCCCCTGAAGGTGGGGCTTGGGGGGCACTCAGGGAAGTGCAGCACCTAGCAGCTGAGCTTGGGCTGTGAGCACAAGTGAGGGATTCAAAGCAGTTTGGGATGAGACAGAGGAAGGATGCGGCCGTTGTGCCAGAACGAAACTGCGGACTTTTCCTAGGACTTCTTCACCCCAAGCAACGTTGTGATGTTTATACTGCACGGGTGTTCTGCCCATGCTCCCTCTTGCAGGCAGCTAACCACACTTCAGAACAGGGTCTGCGACGGTCTCCGTGCCCTGGAATGACAGAGAGCCCCCTCCCTTGCTCCTGACGTCACTAGCCCGGGGGTCAGTGCGGGCAGCGTGTCCGGGCTGAGCTGGAGCTGCGGGCGGGCAGACAGGGAGAGCGAGAGCCCAGCACCGCAGTCTTCGCCCCGCCCGCCCCACCGCGAAGGGGGGCCTCGTTGGATGCTCAGAGGGGCCGAGATACTGGCTGAGCCGGATGAACGGCAGACTTGGGAGTGTGTTGGAGAAGCAGGATGACAGGAAAACAAGATGGAACCAGAAAACCAATGAGATCATCCACTAATGTTTGGTGCTGGGTTTTCCTTCTTGTGGGTGCCAGTCCTTTTTTCTTTTTCTCTTCTCACTTGGGACCAAATTACGCTTTCAAAAGCTAGTCATTTTTTATGGACTGATTGAATGACTTCATTGACTTGAAAGAACTTTCTGCCAACTGCCTTTAATTGCTTTTTTCCCCTTTAAATCAAAGGTGCTTATATTCAGTCCTGGATCTGCTCCAAATTAAGTGATTATACGTTGTTGCCTCGATCCTCGCCTCTAATTTCCTCCAAGTAAATGGACTATTTACATCCCTGCCTAAAAGTAACGACCCATTCATAGAGGGAGCACCTGCCAGGGAGGGTGACTGGCTTCCCGGGAAGAGGTGAATTTGCACAGGTAGGAAACTCCCTCAGAATTCTTATAAAAAGGACCAAACTGAAAGGCAGAAAAGGGTAAGGGGAACAGTGGGTTGCCAGGATGATAAATTAAGAAGCATTGTGGCCATAATCAGGTTGCTTTTCTCTTTGGATTCGATTCACTAGAACGTGGGGTGAGATGGTCTGAGCGCTCATCCTTTGTACAGCAGGAGGTGTCAGGGGACACCGGGTGACACCACTGAGGAGGGCAGTCCTGGGGGAGGCACGGCTCCAGCACAGACACGGAGGCAGCCTTGGAAAGAGGCGTGATTGGCTATCATTATGATGCCTCAAGCAGCCCATGTCAGGTCTCTGGGCCCATGCCCGTTCTCCTAGCTTCTGTAGGAAGAGCTTTCTGTGGGACACCAAACCCTTTGGAAAGTCTGTTTCTGGGGTGCCCCGAGAAGCGCAGAATACAAGTTACTATCATGAAATATAATCTAGTTAGAACAAATTGCCCAGGCATGAAGGTGAATTAGCTACAGAGATGCCGACTGGCGGGGAACTGCCTGATTTGGTGATTGCCATCTGCTCAATTATCAGGTGATAATTATTTGAAATGACCTTTCAGCCCATCTCTAGGAGAGCACAAGAGTAAATATATTCCCTGATCCATTAACTGTTTTTTTTTTCTTCTAACTTTTGTGTCTTAGCTCAGATCGAACGCAGGGAATTCAGAACAAATGGGCAGACTGGATGGGGACACATGGGTGCTTGCAAGAGGTGGAGAAGTTGGCAAATGCACCCCAACGGCATTCCCCAGATGGGAGGTTCTGACCGAGGGGGACAAAGGAGAAAAGAATCCAAGAAGGTATCATGACAGAGGGAAGAGAGAGGAAGCCACATTCCTGCCTTGTGAAAGTTGCTCTCTACTCCAGAGCCCCTCACCTCTTGCACATATCACCTCCATTGGTGGCCTCTGGGGACCTTCTTGGAGGCCCAATCTGCCAACATGGGTGCCTTCGCTAACCTCTCCCAAGTCTCCCTCCACAGTGTTTCCAAGATGCCACCCTGCAAGCTGCCAGGGAAACAGTGTTGCGGCAGAAGCAGGTGTGATCCCCTCCAGGCTTGCAGCGTAGAGAAGCACACAGAGAAAGCCGTTGTAAACCATGAATAAATCGTGTAATTACAGACTGTGAACGACTACGAAGGAGAAAAGGCAGTGAAACAGACCAGCAGATGGAAAACGCCTTATGTAAGAGCTGAGGGTGGGTTTCTCAAGCCAAGACCTGGGGGAGAAGGAGCTCATCTTGTAGAGGAAAGATGGTTCTGAGCAGGGGGAGAAGCAGCTGCAAAGGTCCTGTGGCAGATTGCCACCGGATGTGTTCTGGAAACTTAAAGACAGAAGCAAATGTGGCTGCAGTGACATTTCTTAGGTGATGGATTCATCCAGAATATATTTCTTCAGTGGTCATTAAGTTCCCTGAGCATATAGGTTGTATTCAGTAATTTTCTGGAATTCCTCAAATTGCTAAAGCAAAAAGAGCACAGAGCAGCAGTGAGGAAATATTCATGGGAAGGAGTTGTCAGCACCTTCCAGAACTTGGGGTGCGTGGCTTGGAAGCCTGAGAAGCCCACCTTTGGCTTTTCCTGTGGGTGAATTATTTTTCTTATTCCCGTGTTGGGAAGAGAAAGAAGTAAATTAATAACTCCTACAAGAGCATGTCCAGGCCTCACGGTTTACATTTAAAGATTTAACATCACCCATTCGTAACATCTTCATTAATTTATGAGGTTATAGTGCTGTTAGTTACGTAAAACTCTTGTAGAGACATTGTAGGATGGGAATAAATATGAAAATAATTACAATGATCGTGTCTTCTGAGCCTGGGGTCGGTGAAAATAAACCATCAACTGTTTTGGGCGATTTGCTCGACCGACCGCAAACTGCTGCTTTGTTGTTAATAAGTTCGGTAATGGAAAGCTTTGGAGGCGTCAGGAATAAAACATAGCACTTGGAAGAGAATTTCATATGAATTAATGACATCATGCTGGAGGTGGCGAAGCGATCGATAAACACACAATATATACAGTAGCCAGGGCCAGTCTAACGCTGTGTCAGAAGCGGGGCTCCACAGGCAGACCCAACCCCTGCTCCGCCGTTCGTGGCTGGCTGACCTTCGGAAGTCACTCAAAGTCTTCGTGCCTCAGTTTCTTCACTGACGAGGGGACGGCTTCAGTACTACCCACCCCCACGGAGTGATGGGGCCTGTTGGCCAAACCCGACCTGAACACCTGTAGAGGCTGTGGCCGTCTTTGGCTACACAGCAGGGCGGGGAGTTGGATAGAGACCGCAGGTGGGCCAAGCCTACCGTGTTCTCACCAAACCCCACTGCCCAGTGTTCTGGAGGTGCCGGCCGGCACCTGGCTGTCTGAATACAAGCTGGACTTCGAGAGACAGAAACCTCTCTTTGTGCCACTCAGAGTTATCACAAAGGTTAGTGTACGAATCATGCCGTGAACACTTAACTATCAAGCAAATGAAGGGTGAGAATCACACTACAAAAAAAAAAAAAATTAGTAAACTTGAGAAAAATACACACACACACTCTTTTAAGTATGGATTTCAATAGAAATAAAAAAACAAATTCCAAATAATTTTTATCTGCTCATTAAATCAAGTTCAGTGGGACCTCTATTTTCAAATAGTTGATTTTTAAAATGTGTATCAAGTTAATAAAACTGCTTTCTTCACTGAATATCTCAAAAGGAAACTTTTCATTGCATCCGAAACCAGCTTTCTTTTTATTATGTTATGTTAATCCCCATACATTACATCATTAGTTTTTGATGCAGTGTTCCATGATTCATTGTTTGCATATAACACCCAGTGCTCCATTCGATACGTGCCCTTTTAATACCCATCACCGGGCTAACCCACCCCCCCTCCCCTTTAGAAACCAGCTTTCTTTGTAACCAGTCCACCTGGTGGCATTCTTCCACAGTTGTGTGCTCTGTCGGAGCTGGAACTTGACCTTCACACGACCTTCCGTGTTCACTAGGTCTCAGGCTCAGGTGGAGACAGCGGTCAGTCTTGGCAACCACATTCTGCTGGTGGGTCTTCTGTGACTTGTAGGAGGGGGGCGAGGCCCCACGGGACCCCCAAGGACGGGTATCCCGGGGTGCATTCCTGCGACACGCTTTGAGCCATGATGGCTTGTCAGAAAGTGAGGGCAGGACGTTTCTACTCCTTTCCCTGAAACATCTGTTTTAGGTAACTCATGGTCTTCCTCTGGAAGTTTGAGGTTCTGTGATTTTAGGTTTTCCAAAAATAGTTTCAGTGCGGCTGCTTTCCAGAGTCCCAGGCAGCTGCCTTCGGATGCAGGGCTTCTTTCAAAGAAAGGGCGGTCACCTTGCTCTGGACAGTTTTGCCCTTGGAAAGGGTATTTCCTTGATGTATATTCTGTCCGGGGTCTTGGCACAGATGGGCAGACTCCTTTAGCATTTCAAAGTATTCCTGATTAGCCCAAACTATTTAATGGGTGCTCACAGTTAGGAAGAATTTAACTTTGCCTTTGATTTTTTTATAAAATGTGTAGACTCGTTTAAAAAGGAGAAGTATAAAAATATAGCCTGGGAATTTTTGGTTTCCTTACTGGATATGGAGTAATCTGGAACCTACCGGAAAAACTGACATCACATTTTGCTTAAGAACTGCTCATGTTGCGGCACCTGGGTGGCTCAGTCATTGAAGTGTCTGCCTTCGGCTCAAGTCATGATACCAGCGTCCTGGGATCAAGTCCCGCATCAGGCTCCCTGCTCTGAGGGGAGTCTGCTTTTCCCTCTGCCTGCCACTCTCCTGGTCTGTGCTCTTTCTCTGACAAATAAATAAATAAATCTCAAAAAAAAATTGTTCATGTTTACTCACTGTTTATCCACCAAGAAACGCCCCTGTCCTAGTAGAGAAAGGGTCATAGGGAACAATTTAGAAAATGGGATTTGAGAATGCTACACTTTTTTTTTTTTTAAAGTAGGCTCCGTGCTCAGCATGGAGCCCAGTGCGGGGTTTGAACTCATGACCCTGAGATCAAGACCTGCTCTGAAATCAAGAGTCAGATACCCAACCAACTGAGCCACCAGGTGCCCGAACCCCCACACTGACTTCTGAGTCAATATGGGGCTACATGGCTACACATGTCTCTCTCCATGGACTCTGTGATGGTCTTCACCCCATGGTACTCATTGTGGGTCCAGCCTCTTCCCATTAGGGCTCATGACAGAACCAGCAGTGCCCTTCCCAAGTGACCCATCGGTTTTGATATTCGCGACTGAGTTCCAATTAGTAGGAATCCTACTTATTTCTTTAGGAAATACTTGCAGGGCCTGATTATGAATGCCGCACTGTGGAGGTTGAACACAGATGGAAGACATTCTCTGTCTTCAAGGGCTCAGTATGTTCCCAGGGAAGATAAGGCATGCCTGCAAATAACTAGTATACGAGGGGACGTGGGAGAAACGCTACAGGACATCTGTAAATGTTATGGACGCCTGGGAAGGCAGAGCCGACTTCCAGCCACAAACAGGATTTGTGTGTCTGGAAGTAAGGGGCACATTACCAATGCTATGGGCCCTAATCCAGACTCAGGAATGTGAGCAGGTGCGTACTTCCTCCAGCCACCCCTTCAGTCACCCCTCATCATGTGACGGGAATCTATGTTTCCTACATGATGGTAAAGCGAACATCCCAGTTTTGAAAAAAGCTCATTAACTGGAAACGTTTAAACTGAGTCTTATTCTTACTTCCCAGAGCTTTAGCCCATGGGGGCTGGCTTCTTCTAGCTTATCACTGATGGTGAACATTGAGAGGAGTTTCTGTGTCCTCACTACACACGCTAGCGGGGTAAAAAACAATTTTCTTTTTTGAAAATTAGAAATGATAAGAATGCGCTTGTGAGCACAGCCTACCTGAAATCTAAGCATCTTTGGTTTCTCCACTCTTAATTTAACCTCCTTGGGAGATGAACTTCAACTACACTGATGCAACAAGAAGTGTTTTATTATCAGGAGGCACTTTAGAAAATATCCTGTTTCTCCACAGTCTTGAAGAGAATAGTGTCTTCTGGATGTTTCCGTCGGGAAGGGCAGTCCCTGTGGGTGGCATTCCCACCCCGGCTCTGCCTCATGAACACGGACTCGGGTCGGGGGCACGTCCTCACCGGGGCCAGAGAGCTCCACCCGTGCCTGCAGATGGCCTTGTGTGGAGTACGTCCCCTCCTGCAGACCCAGCGCCTGCCCTCTGCTCTGAGTGCGTCACATGTGTGTCATACGTGCGTTATAGGCACCTGGCCAGCCCCACTGCTGCATCGGTCCTCCTGGGGTGAGGGGACAGGGCCCTCCTGTTTCGGCACGAGATGGGTGTGTGCTGGCGGCCACAGGCGCTGGCTGCCAGGAGGGACCCACAGCCACGGGGGCCAGATGCCCACCGCTGACGCTGATCTTGTGAAGCCTCTTCTCGAGGGGAGCACAGCGTTCCGCCCAGCAGTTGTCTGTGCCAAGACGCAGCGGGCCCAAGTGCGTGGAGCTCGGCGCCCTGCCCCCGGTCTCACCCTGGAGAGCGCGCCGCGGGAGGCGGGGCTGCAAGAACATCCAGTGGCGGGGGGAGGAAGCTGAGGAGCTAGGATGGAACAGGTTGTGCCCAGGTGAGCCCTATGTCGTTGACGGCAGCGCGAGAGTCCTGGCCCGGCTGTAGGCTACGTGGGACTGATTCTATTTCCCCTGTTCAGTAAGTTCCAGGTCCATAAATCTTCCGGAACTGTCGCTGGTATGGAAATAAGAAACTTCCGACCAATATAGTTGATATGCACTCACGTCTGCACTCAAGTCTGAAGTATGGCGCGGAACAACCCCCCTTGATCATGAATTTAGATCAGGATTCTCGGTCCATGGGGTGGAGCTGTCTGGGGGCTCAGAGGGAGGGAACCTGGTGGTTTTGCGTTGCCCTCACCAGAGCCTGCGGCGCCTACAGACACAATGACCAGCGTGTGACCGGGGGTGAGTATCGATCTCTTGAATGATCCAAGCACTGGACGAAAACCTCATTTGTGTACTCGTTATCGTTCTTAGAAACGGGACTCTATCACTGGCTTGCTGCTGCAGGGAAGGGGGGAGACTGGTATTTACAGGTCAGCGGGTCCCAGGGCATGTGTCAGGAGCCACACCGACAACTTCGTATCCGTGACCGTATTCCTAATACCTCTGACTGAGAGAGAGGGGAGCGCGGGGCTGAGCCCTGAGCCCTCTGCTCACCTGGCGCTTGGAGGGAGATGCAGGCTCTCATGGTAAGCTAGCGAAGGCCCATGTCTGATGTTGATCCCTTTCAGGAACTTTAAAGTAGGCAGCTATGCAGGTTAGGAGAGACAGATGCCACTTGGCAACACTTTTTGTGGAGAAGATCCGTGAGTTTCTGTTAACCACAAGCTTAATCTGAGGCAAAGTGCTATGTAACGCTCAAGCAGCAATACTCATTGCTGTAAATGCATAAATCGGTCCCTAATCACAGGAACTGATACCACCAGTAAAATGTCTGTTTTCCGGAATGCATCTGGAGTGGAGTTCCATTTCTCCTTCACATTTCAAAGAGACACTGACAAATTAAAGAGAATGGTGATGTATGTGCGGGGGGCGGGGGGGTCTGGAAAGCACGTCATATGGGAAAGGGATGAAGGAACTCGAGATATTTGTTTAGTAAAGGCTAAAGTGCCCGCAGGAAGTAATTTGGTAGAGGAGGGTTTATTCAACAAATGTCCAGGAAACACCTACTGTATGCTCAGCTCTGCTCTGGATGCCAGGATACAGCAAGAACCAAATGGACATGATACCCACCATCAGGTAACTGGCACTCTGGGGGTGGGGGGGTACACAAAAGAAAGTAAAACAATTCACTGAGCAGCATGCTAGATCATAGGGAAGTGGGATAGGGCCTGTGGGGGTGGGATGAGGTTGCAATTTTAAATGAAAGGGTCAGGAAGGACCTTATTCATGACGTGACATTGGAATGGGCCTCCAAGAGGTGAACAAGGGTGCCACATGGGTGATGTAGGATGAGCACGCCAAGAGGGACAGCTAGAGCAAAGGCCCTGAGACACAGTGGGCCTGACCCACAGCTGCGGAGTAAGTGGGGACAGAGGGAGGAGGAGGGATGCGGCCGCCTGGGTCAAGGGGCTCCTTGTGAAACACTGACCTGCATGCTGAGCTGGGACCTCGGAGGATGTGGTCAGTGTGGAGGCTGGAAGACGAGCCTAAACCAGCAGAAAGGGGACTCGGGCTGGGTCCAGCGGTGGAAGTGATGAAGAAGGGGCCAGTCTGAAGGGGCCTCGAGGCTGCTACTGAATCCTTGCTGCTGAGCCACGGAAGGACGGAGCTGTATTCCCTGAGCCGGGAGCACACGGAGTGCTCGGGCACACGAGGGTGGGGAAGCCTGCTGGAATGGGAGGGAAGGAAGTGGGATCCTGACCGGCGGGTGACGTTTGGAAGAAAGCGGACGCCCACTAGGGTTGCCCATGTTGACCCTCCTCAACAGGGACCTCCCTGTGCTGGACCTGGTCCAGTGGAAACCGATGCGTACACTGATCAGGAACCTCGTAGCAGGATTTCTGCAGCCCCTGGAAGGCGGCATGAGGTGCTTTATAAGGTCACTTACAGCTCTAAGACTCTATCGTTCATTCTGTCGTGGGCTCTGTGAAAGTCACCTGCCGTGGCCACACAATCCTCGGGAGCGAGCACATCCCGTCCTGGCGATAACATCAAGGCAGACAGATGCTCTTGCAGGAAGCCTCTGTTTCCGCCGCGTGTTCTTTTTCTTCCTACAGTTGTATTTACATTCCCGGCTCTTCTTAAACTGTTGAATGTAATCCAACTCCCCAAAGAAGGACCAGAATTCTTCATAGGATCAATAAGCAGAATTGAAAGGAAAGCATCAGAAAGAAAGCTGCACAGTAAGCAGGGCCTCCGAGAGGAGAGGAAACAAATGTTCTTAAATGAATAATGAGAATGAAACTCATTCTCAGATGGTACCGCGTGGGGTGCTCACAGGCGGAGCACAAAGGGCCAAGCAAACTTTGTTTCAGCAGGAGGACGATTTCTGGGAGCAGCGGAGAGCCGTCTCGGGAGGGAGGCAGAGTGACTCCGTCACTTTCAATTAGAAGGCAGCTGGAGTTTCGAAAAATAGGCTTGGTGTTCAGTATCGTTTTTCACAAATATTATTTTTATATTTTGGCCTGAATTATTCATGTTTCTGGCATCGCCACCCCATCATGCCCTTTTATTTCCTGGAAGGCGTATATCACAATTTAAAACGATCACATTTCCTTAATGTCTGTGTGTTTCTTGCCTATGTATCCTCCCTAAAATGTAAGTCCCACGAGGAACCTTAAAAACCTTCTCTGTCTTGTATATGGCTTGGCATTTAATAGATGCTCAATATGAACTTGTTTACTAAATTTGATTTTAGGTGGTTCAGGCTATGAGAACAACCTACTTTTCTAGGATTAGGAGGAGGTGAAGCCCTAGGATGGGCCCAAATTAAAAAGAGATGTTGTCTGCCAGACAGCAACCATTTCCAGCTGCCTTCTCTTTAGTTTACCTTCCACTTTCAAGAATGGAAAATGGCCAGTTGTGGCTTTCCAGTATTTTTTTTTTTTCCACAAGGGATTGTCATATATCATAATCCTAAGGGAACACGCCAATAGGCTTCAACAAAAGTCTTTCCCATGGTGATAATCAGAGAGAACCATTACAGGAAATGACCTCTTGCCACTGCCCTCACGGTTTCCTGCTTCTGAGGTCATGATGACCGGAGCTGTAGCAGCCACCTTGTGACCATTAGGCAACAAGCATGAGATCAAAAAACTCACTTCTTAGAGATGAACAAGCAAAAGAATGGAGTGATCTTGGATCTTTGACAACTCTTTTAAGCTAAGGGCAGCCACCACTGAGGACACTGAGGCACAGAAGAGTTTACTAACTTGTTTAGGTCCACCTAGCGAGGACTGGGCCACCAGAACTTGGCCTCAAATCTGTGTTCTGATCGATTCCAATTTCCCGTGGACTCTGCACCCACTGGACATAACTGATGACGGCAGTGCCAGCCTAGTGGGTTGGGCGTGCACAGTCTAGAACATATGTGGAGGAGCTTTTTCCCAAGTGAGCTTGCCTCCCCTGGTTCTCTGGGGGGCTCATTCCTGGAACCAGCTGCCATGGGACAAGGAAGCCCAACTAGGCCCTGCTGAGACACAGCACGGAGAGGTCCCAGGTAGGCATCCCAGCCACCAGCCTAGCAGGGGTGCTAGCAGATGGCCAGCACCAGCTGCCAGACACAGGAGTGAAGCTATCTGTGCTGTCCATGTGGTAGCCATCAGCCACACGTGGCCATTTAAACTTAACACCTAAAATTAATAAAGCTTAAAATTCAGCTCCTCAGCTGCACCAGCTCTGTTTCAAAAAATGCTCCAAGGCCACTGAACACCCAGCTTTCACGTTTGCCCAGCTCAGGCCTCAGGCCAGGTGGAGGAGCAGAGACAGGAGACAAGCTGTCCCAGGAGACCTGTGTCTAGATTCCTGACCCACGGAACCTGGGAGCATAATAAAATGGTCGCTTCCTGCCTCTACATTTTGGGGTGGCTTGCTGGAACCCCATGGAAGGGCGTGCTGGGATTAGCACAGCTGGATGTGCATGGGCAGTGCCCCAGGGCGGGCACTCTGTCCCGGCAGCCCAGCACATCTGGACAGGAGCTGGAAGAGACAAGAGTCACTTGGCCAGGGTTACGGATGCTCCTGTGTGAAACGTCCTGTTCTTGGATGCCGGTTTTCGGGAAAGTTTGCATCCCACCTTGTTTTGGCTACAGCCTTGGAGCCTCTCTGCGAATCATCAGCGGCTGGGTCACCGAAGAGGGGTCGTCCTGTGGACAAATTGGTTTGTCTCTGCCCCATTTTATTCCCGTTTGCCACTAAAGAGGTTACCAGTGGTTCTTTTTTGGTGACTTTCGTGCGTGCACGTGCGCGCGCGCACACACACACACACTATATATATATATATACATAAATATATATATATATATATATATAAATTTCACCTTGGGTGTAATAAAAATCACATATATTTTATAAATAGGAAGGCAGTT
Organism: Mirounga angustirostris; assembly: GCF_029215605.1. Classification (NCBI taxonomy): domain Eukaryota; kingdom Metazoa; phylum Chordata; class Mammalia; order Carnivora; family Phocidae; genus Mirounga; species Mirounga angustirostris. The sequence continues at coordinate 176,881,339 of NW_026991713.1, forward strand.
GCTATGACCAAGGTGTTTTTTGGGGCAGTAAAAGTGAATGTGTTTGAATATTTTTTTTTTTCTCTACGATGCATCCTGGCTATCAGAAAATCTGTTATTTGGAGTAAAAATCAGTAAAGAGAGTACAGAGTGGAGTACACAACGCTGTTGATTTGGAGTAACATTTAAAGTATAGGAGACAAAGTTTAGATCTGTTATTACTACGTCTTTGGTACCTATTTTTCTCTGTGAGTTTCCTCCCACCCGTGAGGTGTCCAGACATGGAAATGGGGGTATCTGAATACAGTGGTGTGTAGCCCTTGGACCACACTCTCTGCCACGTCCAGAGAGATCAGTCACAGGACAACTGAAGCTGGCTGAGCGACCGGCCCAAGGGAGAGTGGCTGTATTTCTACTTCTTTCTTTTATGGTCATCTAGAACACGGGGCGAAGCTCGGGGGTGGGGGTGCGAAGCATAGTGTGTGTGTGAACGGGGGTAACAAAAAGTCTCTGTGTTTCATGCACATTCTGTTTATAGGCTTGGTTAAGAAGATATCAAACAGAGAAGGAGCTTTGAATATTTATATCTGTATCTACCGAAATACCACGGTGGTTAATTTTACGTCAACGTGACTGGCCATGGGGCGCCCAGATTGAAAATTGTTCCTCGGTGTGTCCATGAGGGTGTTTCTGGATGAGATGAGCATTCGAGCCCGTGAACTCGGGAAAGCAGACGGCCCTCCCCAGTGTGGGTGAGTCTCACTCCATCCCTTGAGGTTCCCAAATAGAACAAAAGGTAATTCCTCTCCCCTTCTTCTTCCTCTGCTCCCTCCATCCCCCATTCTAGTTTGGTAAAGGTTTAGTAAAGGACATGGGGGGAATCCCAGTCAATTCCACACACAGAGGCTGGTCCGGGTCCTGGGGAGGCAGAGACCATGCCCTGCCTGCAGGAGCGCTGTCTCTCAGCCACTCTGGAGTCAGCCCCACGCTCTCACGACACAGCACAGCGGGCCCTCACCGGCATGAAAGTCACCATCATGAGTGCTGCGATCTACTTCCATTGCAGAGAAGGCCAGCTAGGAAAACAAACCAGGACCATCGAGATAACGCACTTGTTTATCACTATTTCCTCCTTACTTTCTTGATGAGTCCGTGTTTTTTTTTTTTTTTAAAGATTTTATTTATTTATTTATTAGAAAGCGAGCGAGCAACAGCATGAGAGAGGAGAGGATCAGAGGGAGAAGCAGGCTCCCCGCTGAGCCGGGAGCCCGATGTGGGACTCGATCCCAGGACCCTGGGGTCATGACCTGAGCCGAAGGCAGTCGCTTAACCAACTGAGCCATCCAGGCGCCCGATGAGTCCGTGTTTGTGGCAGAAAAGTCAGACAGTAAATAAACTCAACAGAGAGATAAAGAAGGAAAGTTGCCAGAATTCTGTCCCCACCGCCGGAGCCCACTGTTAGTGTCTGAAGGTTTTCTCTTCTCTGTTTATTTCCATGCAAATGTGTGTGCGGTGTTTACAACAGCAGGATTGCACTACTATGTAATGCTGTGATCTGTTTCTCTCACTTAAAAATATATTCTACTTCCCATGCAATTTTCTTTGCAATCAAACAAACTTTCTAACCTGAGTCTTGGAGAACAGGACGAATAATCAATGCTTTTTATGCTTATTTGCTGGTTGAAATTTTTCAAGATATGGCCTTGTGGGTAAGGGTCACAGGATACAAACATGTTACCTGAAAAGACGTTATTAACTGGAGGATTTAAATAGGTTCAGCAAGAAAAGGAATTGACAGTATGTGTCTCTAAAGGATGCCGTCTGCGTCTGCATGGCTGGGTCAGTTCTAAAACAAGTCTTCCAGATGAGAACCAGGAGTATTGAATTTAGCTGACGGAAGCAAGAGGGCAGTCTGTTTGTAGTAACTGTTCTCTCCAGGATCTCTTTGTTAAAATTGAGGAAATTCTGGCTGGCTCCGTGGGGTTAAGGCCCTAGCATTTCAGGGCGAGGGTGAGAGGACTGGTGATCGCTATGGACTCCTTGTGTCTCCTCCAGATTCCTATGGTGAAATCCTGAATGTGAGGGTTTTAGGAGGGCCCTTTGGGAGGTGACTAGGTCAGGAAGGTGGGCCCTCCTGAGGGGATTAGAGCCCTGAGACGAACAGGAGGTGGCCTGTTTCCTCCATCTCTCTCCGCCGCACAGAGGATACAGCGGGAAGGCACCCATCTGCAAACCAGGAAGAGGACCCTCATCAGGAACCCAACTCCACAGGGATCGCACTCTCAGACTGCTGGCCTCCAGAACAGCGAGAAATAAATGTCTGTGGTTTCCGCGGCCAGCCTGGCAGCCTGGACCGAGTCGGACGCTGGTGCCCAGAGGGCTGGGGCAGAGGTCCCGCGCTCCAGCATTCTAGGTGTGCCCTGTGCAGTGCTGCAGAGCGGGGGCCTCGCGTCCAGCGGCTCACGAGGAGGCTCAGGGGCCAGAGAAGAGCTGCAGTCACGCGCAGGGTTTGCTGCAGGGGAAGGCGCCGGCTGAGATCCGCAAAGGGCCGGGGCGTGCGGCAGAGCTTCCCGTCGTCCCCTGGCAGTGAAACCACGCGGACAGCACCGACGTCTGACAGCACGCCTCCAGAGCTCTCGCTGGCGGGCCCTCACCAAGGCATGGCTGGCCACCCACGTGGCTGAACGTGGTCTGCAGCCTGTCCAGAGACCAAGCTGATACTGTGTGGCCCGCAGATCATGTTGTGAGTGCAGCCTATCTGGAAGGTCCCCCCCTCCCTCCCCGCCCCCCAACCGCCCCGGCCGGGCTGGAAACAAAGACACTCTTATCAGGCAGGACGTTCTAAGAGCTTTAGCAGTGACCTTGCAGGAGCCGGTCAAGGGCAAATCTTCAGTGTGCAGGGTTTGGATGACCCGGATCTGCTGCTTGTCCCTTTCCCGCACCAGCCCCCTTGTACCAGTGGTCCCCAGCCATTTGCACTGTGGTCTAGGCTGCTCCTGAGCCGTCCACGCCCTTGACTTGAAGTCTGTCCCAGGGCTGAGATGACAGATGAAGAGTGACCTGACAGGGATTCCCTCCTGCTCAGCTGCTTCTCTTATCTTGCTCTTGAATCTAATTAAGAAACTAAGAAAGGATTTTTTTGGCAGGTGGTGATGCTCTTCCTGATATGTCGATAGGCACATCCCTAAAAAAGGGAATGCTAGCTAAACAGAACCAGAGAAGCTTGGGTTGTGGTCAGAATATAAGGGAGCTATTCAGAATCTCATGAAACCACGCAGAACTGGTAGGGTTTAGCCTTCCCGGGTACTTGCCTGCTTTAACGAATACAAACACAGGCAGTACTACAAGGGAGAGACCGAAGTGGAGGGACTGTGATGTGGTATTGGGGAACAAGACTCTATTTTTATCAGGATGTTATTGTTTATACCTTTAGTGTTCTAGTGGTTCAAGTCATTATTTCGATCTCTGTCACAAGTATTTTCCCTAGGTGGCTTAAAGAATTTTGCTTGAGGAAGTCCTCAAGGTGAACAAAGAATCCATACACATCCACACACATAACCCCCCCTTCCCATGCCACACACATGGGCTTAAGGAACTAAGCACTCAATACCAGACTTTTTTTTTTTTTTAAAGCATTCAGTAGACAACAAGCATGTCCTCACTAAAGATGACGGAAATGCAAATGAGAGTCTCACTTACCGGCTGGCAACACTTGGAGAGACTGAGTAGGAAACCCCGGTGAGGACGTGAATCAGTAGGAATATTCATGAACTGCCGATGACCTTGCAGGGGATCTGCCGATGATATCCCATGCTGGGGGTCGCCCACACCCCACCGGGGAGCTGGAGAGCCACTCCAGGGCCCGGCACATGTCTGCAGGGACCCGTCTGAGAACACGCACAGTGGCAGTGTCTACAAAGGCAAAATGACGGGGAGAACCTTAGTGCCTGTCACCAGGAGACGGGGGGGCCAATGTGCTGTGCTGGCCACACGATGGATACCACATGTGGCATCTGTGGGTGTGGACCCTGCTTCCAGTGGCAGGCACCTGTGATGGGGCCCCACCCAACCTGCCCTCATACAGCGAGGCTAGAAGTTCGGGGTGTTAGCAGCCCCCGAGAGCCATCCTCCCACAAGGGCTGTGGAAGCTGGCAGCTACTGAACTCGCTGGCCTGTCCTGTCCACCTCTGAGAGCCCCCCGAGGGGTGGAGCCCCCGCGTCTGTGCCAAGCTGTTCCTTTCCCTTGTTTATTTGGAGGTTATCCAAAGAGTTGGGGCGGGGGAGGGGAGAAGATTTATTATTATTTAATAGTTACCATTTATTACTAATATTTTTATTTCCCTCCAGATAAATGACCGAGCCCCTCATCCTTGTCTTGGGGTTGGCCTTTGGGGGAAACACAGGCTAAGACCTGGCTGGCAACAAGCTGTCTCTCGGAACATTCCAGCAATCGTTTGCAGATGTCCCGCAGGCTCCACTGTGAGCAAGAAGCATTAATTATCTCTACCTCACTCGGCTCTCTCGGCTGACCCCCGTCCCCTCTTCTCTGTAGCCCTTGGCCAGGAGAGGAGGGCTCTGACCTCCCAGATGCACCCTGATCTGTCTCCAGACAGGAGCCCCTGTGGCCGTCAGCTCAGCTAACTTGCTAACTACATGCCAAAGAGACGTTTCTCTCCCTAAAATGCCTCTGTGCAATCTCTACAGCTCTTACTGCAAAAATCTCTTTTCCATTCTTGGATGTTCAGATACCTCAGTACAAGCTGGACTTGTATCCAAACTAAAGCACGCGGTTCTACCCAAACATTCTGATAAAGAATCTTGTTCACTTGTGTCCCCTCATCCTCATATTCTAGAGTCCTCTACCCCACAGACTGGGGAGGGGTGTTCCTGCCAGGGGGACTGATTTTCAAATTAAACGTGTATGCAAGTACCTACACAATGGCCCCTGAAGATCGTGTCCTCAACACCTTATCTGTAATTTGCTTCTTGGTAGTAAGGACAAGTCAGATAAATTATTAAGGATGAAATAAAATAAAAACTATTTAGTGATCCTAATTTTATTTACACTAGCAGCTAATGAAGCTGACGTCATTCTAGCTTGAAACTGGTCATTTTATTTATTTTTAAAAAGGTTTTGTTTATTTGAGAGAGAGAGAGAGCGCTCACAAGCAGGGGGAAGGGCAGAGGCAGAGGGAGAAGCAGACTCCCCGCTGAGCAGGGAGCCCGATGTGGGGCTTGATCCCAGGACCCCGAGATCATGACGTGAGCTGAAGGCAGACGCTCAACCAACTGAACCACCCAAGTGCCCGAAAACTGGTCATTTTAATAAACACAGGACAATGCCTGAAAAGGACTGCACATACTCTGAATGATTTCAGTTAACAATTGAGCCCCCAACATATAACTGACTGGGTGAAGCTGAGAGCTGGGATGGTTCATGTCTTTTTATGTTGCATCAGTCTCTTCTGGAAGAGGAAGGATTTTAAGATGGGTGAACCACGCAATTTTTTTTTTTTTGTCTCAACTGGGAAAATTCTGAAATGAAAGAGCGATACTAAAATATAATTTTAACAGTATTTATTTTTTTGGCTGGCCAATTAGTTTCATTATCTTGGTGGGATTATAACATAGTTCTTTTCAAAAACTATTTCCAAAACATAAATATTAAAAAAATAATGAAATCTATGTGTATTAAAGGAAAAACAATGTTAAATCCTTTATATTTAAGGACATATCTACAATATAATATATTTAAGGTCATGTTTATCTGAACACTGGGTAATCACGTGGGAGGAATAATTGTTCCTGGCAGCTATTCACATATTTCTCTGTTTTTAGCCAGATCTTTTCCTAATGTGACATCACCGATATTTTTCTGAAAAACAAAGTTTTTCAATGTCGTTCTATTTTATTTTTCATCAGATTGCCTGCAGACTTCTTCAAAGTGGTTTCTACGGTTCATGAATTTGAAATCCTCGACACCTCCAGTCAGTTCTTCTCCGTTATTTGTAATACTTTCGGTTGCAAGAGCGGACTCTCCTGTGCAGGTGTGGAGGTGTCTGGTGAGTGCAGGACAATGCTGGTGAATGGAGGCCATGGTCAATTCTATGACTTTTGTGTTAAAATGTGTAAACATTTCAGTCCAAATTTTTACTGATCCCATCTTTTTGTTTCCATTCAGAGTATCTTCTGCTGACAAGTATTTTTATGAATCCAAATTCATGAAGTGACTTTACTCTAGGATTCTTTTGAGCCTTTTGCTGATCAAAGATGTGGGGAAATTATACGTACTAAGTATCAATATATCCAATTAAAAATAGGAGCTTCATCAAAAGAGTCTTCCTGCAGGCCTAGGTATTCCCAGACACAATTTTAGAATTTTTTTTTAAACTTTATTTTATATATTTTTAATATATTTTTTGAAGATTTTTATTTATTTATTGAGAGAGATAGTGATAGAGAGAAAGCATGAGAGGGGGAGAGTCAGAGGGAGAAGCAGACTCCCCGCTGAGCAGGGAGCCCGATGCGGAACTCGATCCTGGGACTCCAGGATCGTGACCTGAGCCGAAGGCAGTCGCTTAACCAACTGAGCCACCCAGGCGCCCCAATTTTAGAATTTTAAAATGCAATCTTGTCATGGTTTGAACTCATATGATTTCAGTTGTTTACTTCCATGCTTGCTTTTGTGGGAACACATTCAATACCTTCCTGATTGCTGAGTTTATTTTCAATAATTGCATTTTGCTAAGTTCTTCAAGTGCTTAAGATCTTTTGGAACTCCTTGATAACTTTAATTAAATATTTCCAACTGATTCCTTTTTTATAAATGCACCCAAAACTCAGAGGATTCATATATTTACAACAAGTCACTTACCATTGCAGGATACTGAAATAGTTTTCTCTAGGGGCGCCTGGGTGGTTCAGTCAGTTAAAATGTGTCTTCCTTTGGCTCAGGTCATGATTTCAGACTCCCTGGATCGAATCCCACATCAGTCTCCCTGCTTAGAGGGGAGTCTGCTTCTCCCTCTCCCTATGCTTCTCCCCCCACTTGTCCTCTAAGAAATAAATAAAATCTTTAAAAAAGTTTTCTCTAGAGGTTCTAACAGTTCTTTTTTTTTTTTTTTTAAAGATTTTATTTATTTATTTGACAGAGAGAGAGATAGCTAGAGCAGGAACACAAGCAGAGGGAGTGGGAGAGGGAGAGGCAGGCTTCCTGCCGAGCAGGGAGCCCGATGCGGGACTCGATCCCAGGACCCTAGGATCATGACCTGAGCCGAAGGCAGACGCTTAACGACTGAGCCACCCAGGCATCCAGGTTCTAACAGTTCTAAAAATGCATCTATGAGAAACGAGGAGAGAAAGTGCTGAATTTAAAAAAAAAAGTTTGTCATCAGTTTTACTTCAGTGTTTTTGTAGTTCAGTTACTCTGTGCATAAATAACATATTGTAAATTCTGACAGGCACAGTGTCTGTTTGCATTGGCGAAATACTGCTGTGTATTTGGAAATAATTATGTCTGCAGCACAACCAAGTTCCAGATATGTTTTTGCCCCACAGAATCTTACAATTTAGTACGAATGTTGTTTTTACCTTGCTAGCGTTCTCCATCAAGTGTATCGTGTTATCACAGCCCCCCAGTATTGATCTCCAGTGCTGAACTTTCTGACTTTCCCATGGCATTCATCACAGTTTTAAGTATTTTATCTTCAACGGTATGCATTTTCAAAGGGGATGGAAAAAAAAAAAATGTAACTCCAGCTGGAATGAACTGATGTTCTGTTGGACACATCTCTTGGCCCTGACTGGCGTCACGTGGCTGCTGGTGAAAACGTCTGGCAGAAGAAGCGAGGGCACATTAGCTTTTGCTCCCCTTTCGTGTAAATGTGAGGAAATGAGCAACATGAATTTACAAGAAGGATCATTTGATCTAAGGGGAAGGTCATGCTTCAGAGATCACTATGTAAATGCACCTGCGTATGTTGTTATAATGTATCTCTGAGCAGAGTTCAATGGCAGTGAACTTCTGAAGCAGATGCTGAGCTTCTCCAGCAGTTTGCCCTTTCCTGGTTTGCACGTGTGTGTGTGGGGGGGTGATCCCAGGGCCCCCGTGGTGGATGCTCAGTGTCCACAAGCATGGTGTGTCAATTATGTCTTTGTCATCGCATCCAGAGAAATGGAAACCCAGTCCTTAACTTGTATCAAACATGCGTTTTTTTTTTTCAGTTTATTACTACTTTAAGAGTTTGCCGCTAAATAAAAAAAGCATTACCGAACAAGACGATACATAACTAGTTGTAGATTTACTCCGCGCACCAGATGTCCAGGCTGATAGAGCAGGAGCGTTCAGGTTATTCTAACACCTCCTGAAGGCAGGGCCGCCCACTATTTCCCTCGCAGATTTCTCCTGCATCTCTGCGTTTCTCGCTGGCCTCGCCAAATGGGGGCCTGGCAGTTAATACCTTCTGCAGCCGAAGCACAGACAGCTATGCTGAATTCTTACCCTCACCCCCAAACTGGAAGGAGTTAGTGGTGTTTAGCCTCTCCTGTCCGAGCTCACTCCATTTCATCGGCAGGCCTGCTTCATTTCACCAGTGAGTCCCCCACATGCTGTCCTTGGAAGAGACATACCCGTTTGTGCTGGAAACGCCTGGGAAGCAACGCGCGGATGATCACTCCGGGCGCTGCACGCATGTCTTACACGCGGCGGGACGACAGCTTCGAGGACACATGGTGTGCTTTCAGAGTGGGCGTCTTCGAATGCAGCGGCCATAGCACTGTGTTCGACGTGAGGAGTCCTGGGCGAATGCCCACCTGGGCCGAGGATGTGAGCGGGTGCTGTTTCAGGGCACAGGTAAATACACAGATAGTACCCAGACTGAACGCAGAGGACAGAGGACACAGACAGAAGACAGATGATGGGTAAATAGATGACAGACAGTTTTGTTAACTGTCAATGACTTCTGGAGACAATGGTGCCCCCGCTGACCATGGGTATCTGGCGCATTCGCTCTTCCGTGATACGTGTGGTTGCAGCAGGCACTGAGGCTTCTACGCCAGGAAATTTATCATTAACCCGAGTTTTAGTTCCCTTATTTTAAAAATGAAGATGCACTTCCTCATAATATGAAAGTGTGACATCGAATCAGATGTTTATGAGCGTGCTTTGAAAAATGTGAACAAAAAGCCTTCCCTTTTCCTAAGAGAAGGATGTTTGATATAAGAGTTCAGTCATTCCAAACTGCATCCACATCTCTGCCAGTTTTTTTTTTTTTTTTTAAGATTTTATTTACTTATTTGAGAGAGAGAGCATGAAAGATAGAGATCATGAGCAGGGGGAAAGGGCAGAGGAAGAAGCAGACTCCCCGCTGAGCAGGGACGTGGAACTCGATGCCAGGACCCTGGGATCATGACTTGAGCTAAACGCAGACACTTCACCGACTGAGCCCCCCAGGTGCCCCTCTGTCAGTTGTATTAGGGAAGAAAAATACGGTATTTCTCATTCTGGAGAGATAAGACACATGGGATAGAGATGGCTGTTTTTCTATATTCTTATATGTGTTTCCTCTTCCTCCAACTAAAAGATACACTTATTATGTTTGATTTTTTTTTTTAAAGATTTTATTTATTTATTTGAGACAGAGAGAATGAGAGAGACAGAGAGCACATGAGAGGGGGGAGGGTCAGAGGGAGAAGCAGACTCCCCGCTGAGCAGGGAGCCCGATGTGGGACTCGATCCCGGGACTCCAGGATCATGACCTGAGCCGAAGGCAGTCGCTTAACCAACTGAGCCACCCAGGCGCCCTTATGTTTGATTTTTAAAGATTATTTATCTATTTTATAGATAGATTGAGAGAGGAGGGGAGTGGGGCAGCAGAGGGAGAGAGACAAGCAGACTCTGTGCACAGCCCAATGCGGGACTCGACTCCATGACCCTGAGATCATGACCTGAGCCAAAACCAAGTCAGATGCTTAACTGACTGAACCACCCAGGAGCCCTGTGTTTGATTTTTTAAATTAATATCTATACAAGTATTACATATATGTAATTAAAAATCAAATACTATCACAAGGCTTATAACAAAACCCAGTTGTCCTTTGTCCCAAGTCCTATTCCTCACAGATAACCACTCATAATGTTTTTATTATGGCAAGATACACATAAAATTTACCCTCACAGGGGTCTGTGGCATTGAGCATGCTCACACTGTTGTCCATCCTTTGCCACCGTTTGTCTCCTCACACTGAGACTCTGTCCTGATTACACTGACCCCCACTGCCTCCCCAGCCTCCCGAAACTACCATTCTACTTTCTGTCTCTGTGAATCAACGACTCCTGGGACCTTACAGAAGTGCAAACATATAGGATTCCTGTTTTGTGACTGGCTTATTTCATGGAGCATAACGTCAAGGTCCATCCCTATTGTAGCAGGTGCCAGAACTTCCCTGCTTTTTAAGGCTGAATAATATTCCATTTATGTGTAAATACATGTATAAATGGAATATGCTATTTATAAAACACCATATAGAGAATGTATGGAGCACATTTCGGTTATCCATTCCTCTGTCCCTGGGCACTTGGGTCGTTTCCACCTTTTGTCTATTGTGAACAGTGCTGCTGTGAATATTTAGGCTCCGGAGCAAGTGGTACATTTAAAACATAAGCTTACATTAGAGACCACCCAGCCCCTGACAAACAAGATAAATATTCTTCAAATCCTGACCAAATGGGATGTTTGGAGATCACAGCATTGCTCCTTTGGATGCTCTCTGTGGGGAAAATTCATTCCCGCGAGCAAAGCCGCGTGGTGGTAAGGTAATCACTGTTGGGAGACTGGTAACTTCAGGAGGCGTGAATCTAAGTGGAAACCCACAGTTGCCTCAGGTAAAATGAGGCGTATTGGTCCCCGATTTCTCTTGCAGGTGTTGGGATGCCTAGAGGTGCAGAATCCAAGTGATGCTGCTAAGGCTCTGCCCCCCTCCACCTGTCAGAAGGGGAAGCCCGTTTGCAGGGAGTAACTCGGGGAGACATGATTCAGTACACCTGTCAGCAAATCCGGCAAGGAACCGCAAGGGCCGCCACAGACCATCACAGATCAAAGTAACCAGAGATGATGAATGAAGTTGTGGTGGAATCCGGAACCTCCAGGGCCCCAAAACTGCTGATTCCTTTCCGATCCCTCCACTCAGGGAATTTTATACGCCGTAACCGGAAATAGTGCTTTGGTGGACTGTAATGACTTTGCATTTCTCAGCCACACAGGTGAGCGGCCAGGCAGATACTGCTTCTTTTCCTTCGGGATGCTGTTTTTGGGTAGACATAAAGTATGCCATTGTGATTCAGGGGCAGGGCAGTGGCCTCATGTCTCAGCACAGTCTTCCTAGCCACATGTCCAGCACAGGCCCACCCCAGCCACAGACAGGGGATGAAGGGACGTCACCAACCCTGCTCTTTTGCACCTCTGGGCCTCAGTAGCACTCAGGGTGACACCGTGACCCGTTTCTCAAGAGAAACCTAAGTGGGCAGTGGTGATGCTGTTCTGTTTCCAGAAAGAAGTCCCTCGCTGGTAAGCTGGAGACAATGCACTTGTAAAGGCCAGAGAAGCTCTAATGTTCCCAAGACCAAGGGCACCTGGGGCTGGATCTTTATTGTCCAAGACTCTCGAGGACAGTAGAGAGAGGGCAGACGTTGGGCCAGCGGCATGGGCCGGGCCAGGGGTTTTCCAGAGCCCCTGCGGAGTGAGAGCACCCTACTCCATACGCCATGGCCACTGTTGGCCAAGCAGATGGGTGATGCTCTATGGCACCTTCCGGCAGCCCTGAAGCTTGTCTGTGGGCTTCTCAACATCATTTTCGTGGTGCCTCTTCCACCGTGCCTCCATTTTCCCCCCTCGTGACTTCCCTGGCTCCTCCTCCCTGGTGTATCCCGCAGCTGAGTGCTGGTGTTCCCGGGGCCTGGGCCTGGGTCTCTCTTCTTCCTGCTCTAGGTGTGTAGTTCCCAGCGGGCATCCCACCAAAAAAGAAAAAGAACCCCCCGAGGTGAAGTAGGTGTAGGGGGACGCAGGTTACACAGCAGGTTTCTCTGGCCATCCCAGCCTGCACGAGGAGCACCACACCCTCCGAGGCAGGATTCGAGCAATCTCTGCAGCGAGCTTACTTCGACGACCTGCCAGCGCCCTGTTCATCATTCTGACAGTGCCAACTCTCCCTTCCCCCGGGACTCCCGAATCCCTTCTTTCCACCTCACTCACATTCCTACTGCAGCGTCTCAAATGTTCACCCACACAGACGTGCCCATAAAACACAGTTTCTTTGTTTCCTACCCCGGGCCTGATTTTCCTTAGCAGGGCCCCACCCGGCTCGAATCAAGGGTGGGAGGGAGACTTTACATTTGTCCAACCAGCCTCTGCCACCCTAAATACCATCTTTTGGGGGACTATTCAATCTTCCAGCATTCCTGCTCTCCCAAGGAGGCATCTGTGGGTAAAGGAGCACCCCCACCCAGGGCACTGGGTCAGGGAGCGCCCCTGGCCTCATGCCTGCTGGTCTCCAATAAGAGGGATTGCTTTGCCCTGTGTGCATTCTCTGGCTGGTGTCCAATGGGAAGCTGTGCTCCCTGCCCCACTCCCAGGATTCAGCTGGTATCTGAAGCTGATTCCTAGCTAGGATCATCTATGGTCTGTTTTCTCGCCATGATTCCAGGAAGCCTGGCCAGTACCATTCCCAGCAGGGTCGCTCCTTGGTGGGGTTGGTGCTGAGACCCCCATCCCATGTTGGGAGTCCAGTAGCTTCTCACTTTGCTATCACTTGCATCAGGAACTTCTCCAAAACCAACTCCTCTGAACCACAGATTTCCCAAACATACATTTTCTAAGACAGAGAGCTCAACAGGGCAAAACATTTGTTTATCAAACAACTGTATTTATCAAAACTCCTTCTCGATCCTTGCCTTATTGTGCCTGCCAAACCTCAGCTATTATGTCAAGAACTTTGCACCATCCCATTGGAAGACCCACCCTAACCAGTGAAGATGCAAAGTGGGCTGGATGGCAGCCCCCCAAAGATACGTCCATGTCCTAATCCCTGCCATCTGTGATTGTGGCCTTATTTGGGAAAAGGGTCTTTGCAGATGTAATTAAGGATCTTGAGATGAGGGGATCATCCGGTTTTCTTGGTGGCGCCAGAGTCCAGTGACCAGTGTCCTTACAAGAAACACAGAGACAGGAGGGGAGGAAGCGCTGCGGCCGCGGAGGCAGAGACTGGAGTGGGGTGGCCCCAGGCCCAGGATCGCCAGCAGCCAGGGGCAGCCAGGGGACCAAGCACGGGTTCTCCTCTAGAGCGCCTGGCGAGAGTGTGGTCCTACTGACATTTAATTTTGGACTTCAGGCCTCCAGAACTCTGGCAGAAGAAATCTGTTTTCTTTTAAAGCCACCCAGTGTTGGCGATTTGTTAGAGTAACTACAGGAAACGAATACAAGCCTCAACATCAAGGCCCCACCTATGTCGACCCTTGAGCCCTCATCTGGGGCACAGCCGCCTGCTGAGGAAGGGTGACAGCCACGCACCGGGGGTCGTAACGTCAGCTCTGCGTGGGCGGCCCCTGTGCAGGGGCAATCACTCTGTTCCCTTATCTTAAGCGCTTTGTCTTCACCACCGAGTTACAGGGGCTCCCAAGAACCTGCACAGAAAAAACCCATATGAGTGTGAAGATCTACATGATAGAGAGAAAACTGCCTTGAGAACGCCCCTTCACGTAAGGAGTCTTGCTCTGGGATACACTGCATTCTCTCTGAGGCATCTCGGTCCAGAAAACTGATGAATTAATCCATCTGTCCATTTGTTAGATGTTTACTGGATGTATTTTTTTGTTTGTTTACATAACATTTTACCAAGACCCTTGGTAGTTAATAGCATAAAGTGGAGAATACTTAAATAAAACAATCAGGGGCGCCTGGGTGGCTCAGTCATTAAGCATCTGCCTTCGGCTCAGGTCATGATCCCAGGGTCCTGGATCGAGCCCCTCATTGGGCTCCCTGCTCCGCGGGAAGCCTGCTTATCCCTTTCCCACTCCCCCTGCTTGTGCTCCTGCTCTCGCTGTGTCTCTCTCTGTCAAATAAATAAATAAAATCTTAAAAAAAAAAAAAATAAAACATTAAGTGGGAAGAAAATACACATTCAAAATGTGCATCACGGAAGATTCGTGGCCTACTATTATTAGAAGTATTGCTGCTTTGCCCAGGACAGAGTCAATTCCTGCTAAGAGCAGTCACCACCACCAAGAGCAGAATTACAGGATGCTGAAAAACACACAGAAAGCGACGGAAACACGAATTTAATAACATGGATGCTTCAAGACCTGCTACCGTGTTGGGATTGATAAGGATCTGCGCGGCACGCACACGCCCAGCTTTCCCATGACAGTCCAGCTTTCAAACGCTCATCTTTTTGTCAGATTCTGTGTTGTAATTTGAGCCCCGGGCTGCAGGAAGAAGCCCAGTTACCCGGGAGAACGATCCTTCGGTCTTTTCAAGAACTATCCAAGGGCCACCACGTGGAAAGTCGCAGATTTTGGACTCTGACACTACCCTACCTGTGACTTTGGGCCAGTCACTCTACCTCTCCCCGAATTTGTTCCTTTATCTGTAGAGTAAGGATGGTAGCTGGTAAGGGGTAAATGAGGTCACTTGTGTTTAGGGATGACTGTGTGGAGAACTCACCATGTTCCTCTTCTCTGTTAGTCTCCGAAACTTGTCACTTATAACCCAATGACCTCCTTGGTGGCTCCTAGCCCGAGGGAAAATGGAATGTCAAATCAAATCATGGAATTTCAAGTTTTAAAAATTAAAGCCTAGATAGAAGGTAGAGAAATTTGGTATAAATATTGTGGAGTCAACATCCCCAGACTTCATGTCACTCTGGAAGAAATAAATACCTGAATGGGGGCAGGCAGGCAGTTGGAAAGAGAGCAGAAGTTTAGATGCTGGGGAGATTTCTGCAGCCCCCATCTTCCACCAGGTGGACAAGAAGGAGAGAGAATCTGGAAAGTTCTGGGATCTGAGCATGGAGGGGATGCATGCCCTCCTTCCAACTTGGGAGACGTCTTTAATTTATTACACGGCAAGTGATAACTACTACACCCTCTCTCTCGGTTACCATGGGTAACCTTGAACACACTGCCTCCCATTTTTCACCTGTAGAACGGAGACTTCGACTCAGTGCCCCACCCACATCCCCTTGGCCCTACCAGGGGTCCCCATGGGTAGGTCTTACACTCACTAGCAGCTCCCTGTGTCCCCCACCTGAGTCCACTCTCATGCCACAGGAGGGTGATGCACGTTAATGCCCCAGGAGAGAGACTCGGCCAGTGCAGAAAGGGGGTGGTGGATGAACACCCCAGCTACCTCACTGCTGGGGGAGGGCACTTCTGGACATTGTGCACAGCCTCTGCGAGAGTTCTCACGGCAAGAACCTTCACATTCCCACACCCGGTTATCCATCTTCCTCCTCTGTCTCGCTTCCCCACTCCCTGGCTATGCTCCCTGGGGCACTCTCAGATACACCCAAATCTTTTCTTACAACCCAACATAAGACAGGGACAATAACCTGCTCTCTGAATCGTTGTCCTGATCAACTGAGATAAGTGGGTAAGGGTTAGTTCTCTTTCTTTCAAGGAGACTGGCCAGGAGTGCTTGCAGGCAAAGGTGCTCATTCAGGGCTGCTTCAGCCACAGCGGGGCTTGCTGTGGATGACTTACTTCGCGTGGAGTCCCTTCCTCCCCCTCCCTCCCTTGCTTCCTCCCTCCCTTTCTTCCTTCTTCTCGATTATATCATCTACTTTCCTTTTCTTTTACGTGGAAGAAACAATAAACACAGATGGTTCGAATTTGGATGACAAGTTGATGCATAAATAGAGCTCACGGAACAGTTTCCCAGATACCTATAATCAAAGTCTTTCTTTGCTTGGTGCTCCCTCTTTTAAAGAAACAAACTGTCCCATACCGATTTTAGGGAAGGCTTTGCAACCTCCATGAAGGAGTTTATGAAAACATCTGGACATTCAGGCCACGAGTGGTGAGATTGATTTGGGGTGGGGGAGGGTGGGCAACAAATGAAGTAAGTTAAGCCGAAAGGCAGTTCAAAGCATCTCCTTCAGCCTAGATGGGCATCAAGCTTTAGTGGGTTCTAAGTTACTCAGAACTGGGTCCCATGAAGTTATTGTGAGTCCCGAATTAGCAAATTCTGGACTTTTTCCTGGGGAAGCACAGGGTCACGTTCCCATGAGCCTCTGGTCCCGTTTTTGTCAGTCGGTCAATAGTTACTTTGTGTTACGTGTGCTTATGTTTACGGACACCTTAGTTAGTGCAGACTGGTGATTCGTTAACTCTGACCTCAGGACGATGGCATCATAATGCAGGCCTGAACGACGCTCACCTCCCACACACATTTTGTCCATAAGGCGCATGGCAGCCTCCTCAGCTTGGAAACATGAGCCAGCACCTCAGCGCTGTGTCTGAGGACCGTTTTAATAGCAAAATTCCCAACAGAAAGCACGACAATGTGAATCAGGTGCACTAAACAGACCGTGAAGAGGACACTTGTTTACAGCGTGAGAGCTGCCACGAGCAGGCAGAGCGTGGCCTTGGTCCACCTCAGCAGGAAACATGTGCGCCGCGTGACCGTGAGGGCCAGGCTGTCCCCTCTGCAAGTTCACGCACCAACGTCCTAACCCCGAGCACCCCAGGGAGTGACTGTATGGGAGACAGGCCTTTACAGAGGCGACTGAGCTAAACTGAGGTCGCTGGGATGGGCCCTCATCCAATCTGACTGGTGTCCTCAGGGGAGACTGGGATGCACAGAGCCAGCACTCGTGGGCAGAGGAAAGGCCGCCCAAGGACTGGCGGGAAGGTGGGTCTGCAAGCCAAGGAGAGGCCAGCCCTGTGACACCTTGATCTTAGATCTGCAGCCTCGAGGTTGCGAGGCAACAAATGTCTGTTCTGTAAGCACCCATGGGTGATGCTTGGTCACGGTGACCCCAGCGGAATGACAGGTACCCCAGTGTTGCTGGCCTGTGCGGGTTCCTGGGCGAGCACTCGATCTTAGTGAGCATGCAGATCCCTGAATGCCGAGTCCACGAACAGTGAGGGTCAGCTGGACTGCCCCTGAGTCCAGTGCCCGGAACGTTCCGTGCTGCCTCAATCAGGCACCCAGGCTCTGACTGAATCACAGGCCCTCGCAGAAAACAGGCCAGGATCTCAGAGGCGTGAGTGGGTCAAACGGGACCTGAAGGAGAGAATTTCTCATCAAGAGCCCAGCTCTGTTCATGGTCTGTGGGGTCTATTATTTCTCAAACTCAGTTATAGTTTAAATTCCTTCCACAAACATTTACTTCGTTTGAAGTGCTGAACATATTTTAGGGCGCCAGAGCCCAACTGAAGCTATAAGACAACTCGAATCCCAGGGGTGTGAAGGCTCCCTGCTGCGCAGCGACGCCACGTGGACAGATGCCTGGTCATGGACTCCTGGCGGCCACAGCACTGTGCGCTGAGCACTGACGCCATGACAGCCTGACCCCCAGCCACACGAACACCCCCCCCCACCATTGTTTCCCGGCAAGGATCACGGATTTACACGGACACATCTGCCCCCATAAGCGGCAACCTCAGATCGATGGCTGGGATTTCCAGGGTGACTGGGAGGGGTGAGCGGTACTGCTCATGATCCCCCAAAATACCGACTTCGTGACATCGCTTGTTCGCTCGGCTGCTCTCATCGTTTGCAGATCCTTTCTTTGGGAATTTGCCTTCCTGCTAAAATCTATGTAACCCCCACGTGAGTGCTCACGGTGCATCCGTGTGCATTTGCAGACGCTGACAGATCAGGGAGAAATCGGGAGTCTGTCCACTTCCACGTTCCGAGCTGAGGTCCAGCAAAGCTACGCTCTGCTTTGTCGTCACTGCTACTGCTCTTTCAGAGAGTTAGTCCTTCTGTTATGAATTCTAGTTAGTTGTGGTTTTGTAGATGCTAAATCATTTTTTATATATTGTTTCTTTCCCTTTGCCTGTGGTTTCACACAAGGGCAGGTCTCCCTTCTACTCTAACTCCCGTTTCGCCCCACCTCCTCTGCGGTCCTCTGCATTCGCCCTGCTCTTCCTGGGGAATTTCTGTCTCCTGGGCTGGTCTCGGTTCCAAAGCTGCAACCAAGCCAGGGGCCCCTTTGCCAGAAGTGTCCTTTATGGCTTTTCCTGCCATGTGCGGCCACGGTCGGTCATATTTCTGGTTGTTTGCCAGGACATTCCCAACCAATGGAGAAGACAGCGTGATGACAGCAGAGCTTAGCAATGGGACTGGGCCGGGCCTGAGGACATCGTTGAACCCCTAGCCTGGGATGAGTTCTACCCCTGGATTTTTGTAAGAAGCCAGTTTGACTTGAGCCGCCTGGCCGCTGCACCAAAAGCTTCCCCAGCGACTCAGGCATGAGCCTCTCTTCATCCTTGTGGTCACTGCCCAGGGCCCCATGTGACGCCCCCCCCCCCCCCAGCTCCTGGCCGCGGGTCCGGAGTAACAGCTGCCACACAGGGCTCGAGGTCCCAGTCCTTTCCACAGCCTGCCCAGTGCAGCCCATTAACGCTGCCATTTGTACGTGACTTCCTGCATTTCCCCCAAGGAGCCATTTGCCCGCTCTGTGCTTCGGGGGGACCAGCGAGCGACTTTTCTTTGATCTCCCACCTTCGCCCTCCATCCCCAGCTTACCCACATGTATGTAAGGTCCAATGTCCATAAACCCCTAACCCATCACACTCATGGCAGCTCTGTTCCCCTGGCTGAACCCTAACAGATACACTAAGAGTAAAACGTGAAATGGTTAAAATTCCCAGGGTGGTTCCTGTGATGCAGAGTACGCTGGAAGCCCTTGCCTCTCAGTCCTGGCACCCGACCGGGGAGCTCTTCAGGATCAGCTGCCCTTGCGCAGGAACAGGGCCAGTGGGAGTCTTGCCCCGAGGGCAGAAACCTACATTTTGGTCAACTGACATCTTGTCAATTCTTTTTTTCCTGCTTGGGAGACCTCAGCCCACTTAGATCTTTATCCTTCTGGGTATTTTTTCTTTCCAATTCTTTGCTGACTTTCAGATCCTGTCAGTCTCGGTAATGCTGTTCCTAAGGTCCTTGGGTCTCCAGCAGGCAGAGCCTAACGAGCAGGCCTCATGTGGAGGTTCTAGCATTTTTTAAGGTTGTGATTCCATTTCTTGTTATACGGATTTCAGGTCAAATTTTTCTTCCACTGCTTCAAAGTCTCTAACCATTTTCAGGTTTTTACATCAGGTTTTTCTGCAGGGATTCTGGGGGTGGATGATGCTCTGGTTGCAATGGGGTGCAGAGTGGTGGGACCCCCCCGGCAATTTTAACTCCATTCCTCAGTATTCTTTCCCCTAACTTCCCGTGCTCCAGTCAGGCTGAATGGTGGCAGATTCATGGACACCGAACACACTTCCTTTTTGCTTTAAAGGCCCTTTCCCTTCCTGATTTGCCTGTTGACTCTCAGTCTGAGTCACCACGCTGGGAAGGGTTCTCTGGTCTCCCAGGAGGAGCAGAGCCCTCCACCCGGTCTCAGGGTCTCTATGACTCATACATTTGTAACAGCACCTAACTGTGTTGTGCGTCTGTGTACAAGTCTGCTCCTTCACTCAACTGTGAGCTTCTTAAACATTGGGACCTTCTTTTATTAAACTTTTAAAATCTCTGCGCCCCAGTCTGGGAATACTATTGGTGTGTATTGGTCAGCTGCTGCCACAACAATGTTGCATAACAAATCGCCCCCAAACTCACTGGTATTCCATAACAAGCATTTATTTCTGGCCCACCTGTCTGCTGGTTGGCTGGGATTTGATCCAGGCTAGGTCTGGCTCTGCTTGGTTCCAAGTATGTGCTCAGTTCAGGTCTGCTCTGAGGCACATTCTTCACACGGGGTTGGCCTAAGTGCAGGAGGGCAAGTCCGACTGGATGAGCCTATTTTGAGTCTTTGCTTCTCACTGTGTTGGCCAAACCATGACGTGGCCAAGCCCCATGTCCAGTCGTGGAGAGATCCTCTGCCTGCTGTGGAGCCATGGCAAGGACGTGGATACACGACTACCCGTGAGTAAAGAATTCACACCAGTGATTCGGTCTAACCCAGGGCACTTAAAATATTTGTTACATGAACAAATAAGGAATATTCAAGACATTCAGGAAGATTCTCATGGTTGTATAGCACTTAGCAATTGCAAATTTACACACACGGGAGACCAAACTTTGGGAAGCTGCTTCCAGTGTGTCCCCAGCACCCCCACCCCCCATCCATTTCTAAAGCAGCAATGATGGTCTCAACTTCACCTGGAGGCTCAACACCCCGGGGCTCAGCATTGTAAACTGACAACAGCCTTGACTGAGGTTGTCCAGCATCGGGAAGCTACACAACCCAGTGCCATCTGGGTAAGCCCACGTTCAGCCCTCCTGTTTCCTCTACTAACACTCCCACATGCATCAAATGGGAGCCAAAGGCTGAAACCATATTACATTTTTGGAGACCATCTTATTTTATTAGACCATGAGTTTTGGCATGTGCACGGCATTCTTAACAAAAGCTTACAAAAGAGCAAATATTTTGGCTCTTTATTGTTCTTCTCTTAATGTTTGTTCTTTTGATTATTTGCGAAATTCTATTAAAAAAAAACGAGGGAGATAGGCCCTTTCCAGCTCCCAGCCCATTGACGTCAATCCTAGGGATTTTTATGCAGTGAAATTTATTTTTCAGGTTCATTTTTGTCGAGTTGGTGCAGAATTTTCCTTCATAATTTGTAGAGAGGTAGAGGTCAGGAATCATATGCATAAATATTTATTTCCTAAACAGTTAATTCTTACGCCAAAAATGATTTTGGAAAGTTGGGGGAATAAATTTTCATTATGTTGCAGAAAATGTTGAATAATTTAATCGGCGTTTTCAAAGACCTGCCTATGAAATAAAAGTAAGGTGCACAGAGGGATGGATGTTGGGGGTTGTTCAGACAGGGAAATTTGCCCCACCCTCAGAGTCAGAGGGGGACAGGCAGGGAAAGAAGGGATCGCATCAGGGAGTGACTCAAAAACCTCCAAACTGACTGATCCAGTCCCTGTCACCTGAAGCTGGAGAGGAAAAGTAACGCGTAGTCATATCACCAATTACCAGGCCCGGGAGGTCCTGCCCGCCTGTGTGTCTTGTGTACGTCATTCTAGAGGGCAATGCTCCAATACTTGGGGAAGGAGATGAGGTTTTGCTGGGAACTATCTCATTATCATCATTTCTATAAAAACCACATGACCTCTTGTGGGCAATCTCTCTCTCTGTCACGGCACGGCTGCACCGCTAGTTTTATAAAACACATCATTTGGGCGGGCATTCTCAACAACGGATGCTCAGCTTGGGCGCTGCTGACCTGCCTTGTTGTGTGGCCGCCCGGTGCCCAGCGGGATGTGTAGCAGCACCCCTGGTCTCTGCCTCCCTGACACCAGGAGCTCTGCTCCCCCAGGGTGACAAACCAAGAACGTCCCCAGACATTGCCAAGTTGTTCCTTGCGGGGGCAGAGTGGCCTCTGGTTGAGAACCATTGCTCTAGTCCAATCTAAAAACAATTATGTGGTTGGTAATCGGGGACATGCAAATTAAAACAAGACTTAAATACTATTTGCCCCACTAGGTTTGCAAGCACGTCAAGTTGGATAATGTAGAATGTTGGCAAAAGTGCAGGGAAACAGGTTGTTCCAAGCAGGAGTGTTGGAACAGGTACGTGGCGGGGGTGGGGGTGGGGTGGGGTGGCGCAATCGGTAGTTTCTATTAAAATTAAAAACGCACATATCCAATGACAGGAGATGTCCTTCCAGTATCAACCCAGAAGAAACAGCAACGCTTTAGATGAGGAAGCATTTAGACAATGTTCACGGCAGAATTACTTGCTACAGTGAAAAATGGAAAGCCCACGTGTCCGTCCGCAAATCAGAAGCTAATTATGCCGCTGTGACTGGTGCTGTGGACAACTTTGCAGCAGCTAAAAATAATTAGGTGCATCTGTGTGTACTAACATGATGGAACATCTAGATGCAGCATTAAGAAATAAAAAGCAAGTCACCAAATGAAAGGTACAGAATAATTTCATCTACGTGACGCTCTCTCTCACACCCAAACACCCCATTTTCCTCAGCTGCATGTTTGTGTATGTAAATAGGAAAACGTAGAAAAAGATGTGGAGGGGCGCCTGGGTGGCTCAGTCATTAAGCGTCTGCCTTTGGCTCAGGTCATGATCTCAGGGTCCTGGGATCAAGACCCGCATCGGGCTCCCTGCTTGGCAGGAAGCCTGCTTCTCCCCTCCCACTCCCCCTTGTGCTTGTGTTCCTGCTCTCACTATCTCTCTCTGTGTCAAATAAATAAATAAAATCTTTAAAAAAAAAACAAAAGATATGGGAACACTGGGAGCGGGAGGGCCACAATGACCACCATCTCTTTTCCTTAGGGATTGGTGAGGGCTTTTGGTGGTGAGTCTGGATGGAGAAGGATGGGGGTCGGGGGTTAGTTGAGGATGAAGCGAGAGCTTTGAGAGCCTGCCTTTCAGAACCTTGGCAGCCGCTGGAGAAGAGGGAGAGGGGCTCTGGGGAGAGCAGGGGGAAGTGCTTGGGGAGAGAGTGCAGGGCAGTGTTCATTCAAAAGGAGAGCATCATACATGCGTATTCATGGCAGCATTATTCGCAAGAGCCAACAGGTGGAAACAACCCAGGTGTCCACCGGTGGATGAACGAATAAACAAAATGGAACCCATCCAGTGGATACTATTCAGCCATAAAAAGAAAGAAACATGACACCCGCTACGACGTGGATAAACCTTGGAAAAAAGATGCTCAGGAAAAGGAGCAGACCCAGAGGTGACATGTCCTAGGATTCTGTTTATATGAAATGTCCAGAGGAGGCAAGTCTATGGAGGCAGAAAGCTCACTGGTGGTTGCCGGCGGTGGGCGGGGTGGGGAGTAACTGCTAATTGGGATGGGGTCTCCTTTCGGGGTGATGAGAAAGTTCTAGAACTGGATAGAGTTGTGGTCGTACTATGTTGTGGACGCGCTAAACGCCAGACCTGTTGACTTTAACATGATTAATTTTGTTAGTGAATTTCATCTCAATAAAAATAAATTTTTTTTTAAAAAAGTAGGCACCACTTATTCTGAGAACTAATGAGGGAAAGAGCCCAAGTGACTTTTCCGTAACACCAGAGCTCAGGGTGAACCCTTTATGGAGTTCATGTTTGTTGTCAGGGACATGGGGAAATTTTCACTCTATTAATTAATGAAAGGCAAATACTTGGATTATTGACAAAACACCAAGTTAATAACTCAACTTTGCCAAACGCTTGGTTGAAAAACATGGAGAAGGCGCTGCCCGGGCCCTACCCGGAGTGGAAACAGGAACACTAATAATCATGTGATAAACTGAGTCCAAAGGATACTTCCCATTGAGGAAAAACATGAAGAAGGGAATTCTCAACTCCCTTGGAAGCTTCAAAGAGCAGGAAACTCCTGAGGCAGGTATTCAGTTTTGCTGGGGGTGGGGGCCCAGCAGGGGTGAGCCTGAGGCACCTTTAAGGGCAGACAGAAGCAGACAGTTTGGGCAGGAGAAGGTGGTTTCCCTCGCAGGCGGGCCTCAGGCGTAAGGGAAAGGCTCTCTGCATCTCTGCACTCCAGCACGTCCTTCCGTTTAGGCTCCTCTCATCTGTGGTAGAAAAGAGCACGCGCCGTGGGATCCCGTTTACCGGGAATGTCCAGAGTGGGCAAACCCATGGAGACAGGACTGGGGTGGGGGTGGTGGGGTGACGGCTGAGGCGGATGGGACTTATCGACATGAGGAAAAGGATTTAAAACTGACCATGGTGACAGCCAGATCTGTGAACATACGAAGAGCCACGGAAACGGTACCCTTTCAACGGACGAACTGTAGCTCAGTGGAGCTGTTCAAAAGGAAGCATCAAAGGTTCCCTTGTTGCTTTTAGTTATCAGGCTGGGCATCTCTGCGGCAGCCTGCGGAGCGCAGCCGGGCTAGACTCCATCCTGTTCTCTCAC
Source organism: Mirounga angustirostris (assembly GCF_029215605.1). Lineage (NCBI taxonomy): Eukaryota > Metazoa > Chordata > Mammalia > Carnivora > Phocidae > Mirounga > Mirounga angustirostris. The sequence goes on from NW_026991713.1 coordinate 176,905,421, forward strand.
CTTCTCCAACGCTGCCCACGTCCTGGGCCCCTGCTCTGCCTGGCCCCGCCGCCTCCCTCTCTCGGGGTCCCGCGTCTTTTCCTACACTGTGCCTGTCGCAGTCTGTGAAGTGTCTCTGTTTTTGTTTCACTAGTGCTTGGTTCTCTCCTGAGACCCTAAGCTCCACTGAGCCAGGCACCAGCTCTCATATCTGCAGCACCAAGCACAGTGCCTGGCCGGGCAGAGAAGGTGCTTGATAAATACTAACCACATTAACTAATATTAATGGAAATGCTAATCTGCTTCCACACACCTGGGGAGAATGCATCAATATTCTCCAAATGTATGCAAAAAATCATTATAATTGCTTTCCTCCTTCTTAGCTGAGAATAAATTTCTTATAATTATCCATCTTTTGAGTTGGAAGTAAGTTTGGAGGAAGACACAGTCATTGACTGTATTAGGCTAACTGGCCCATAAGCTGAGCTGACCTTTTTGTCCATAGACTGCTCGTGCTGGGGGAGGGGAAGGATGGGTGCTTAAGTTGGGAATTTTACAGAAACCCAAGCTAGAACCTGGAAGTACCCCCTTCATTAGCCTGTCTGAAAGGCGGGCTCTGTTGGAATCTTGACACGAACTTGTCGGACTCACGTCTGTCTTAAGTTTCAAGATATTTATTATTTCCTGAGAGTCTGTTACAAGAAAGTCACAGAAAAGCATGGGGACTGCTGGCAGGGCAACAGATTTCCCGAGGATAAAGTCAAGCAACACTTAGCACACCTTCTCTGATGCAGCCCGGCTTCTGTGCAACCACCAGCCCTATCAGTCTTCACGCGTCGTCGTAACAAAGCCCCATACACCGGGTGGCCTCAACCACAGACACTGGGTCTCGCAGTTCTGGGGCCTTCAAGCGCAAGGTCAAGGTGCCGGCATGTCTGGTGCCTCCTGAGGCCTCTCTCCTTGGCGTGTAGGTGGCCGTCTTGCCCTGTGTCCCCATGTGGTCATCCCTCCGTGCACGTCTGTGTCCGCATCCCTTCTTATGAGGACACCAGTCCCACTACAATAACCCAATTTTAACTTAGTTACCTCTTAAGAGACCCTGTCTCCAAACGCAAGCACATTCTGAGGTGCTGGCGGTTAGGATGTCAACATTTGAATTTGGGGGAGGGACACAATTCAGCCCATCACACCATCCATGTGAACAACCAGCGGCCAAGGTCAGAGAGGATGCAAGCGTCTATAGAACTCTTTCCAGAGTAGCAATGGCAGGATTGGGTATTGGGTGATATTTGGATCAAAAGCGGAGAAGACGTGCCAGGGCTCACAGGACACACACTTGTATCCGTTGCGAGACGCTTACTTATCCCCAGAAGTTTGAGAGCAGCCTCCTCGATTCTGCTAAATGTGACATAGTCACTGGCACAACAAAGATACGGGGCAAATGTTTAAAGATCAATCAAAGACCTTCTCATCAGTGGTTGGTTCATCGCTACTATAAACAAAGATGGTTTCTCGTCTGGTGGCAGGCCTGGATACAGTCCTATTCTCTCGTTGTGACTGGGCACCCGGGTTCACATGTCTTTGGAGACAATTCCTCCCACCTCATTCTTCAGCCCAACGGCTGGTGAGAGTTTTCAAGCTGTGCAGGTTGGTTAACAGATATTTTTAGGCAGACAGAGCCTGTGGACCTTCCTTGGGTCTTTTCTCACCACGGGTCCCCGATGGTGCATCATCTGGCTAGGGGCTGGGGCTAAACTATCCTACTTAACATCTTTGCCAGTTTTTGAAAAACAAAAAATACTTTGCCTTTAGGATCTTCCTTAGCAGAAGACCTAGCAAAAATCCCATTTGTTCCACTCAGTATGCTTATGGAGCCGTTAGTATTTGCCGAGCATGATGTAAGGTGCTCATCTGGCTGGACCCCTGAGCTTGTCTTTGATTCAGGGTCAAGTCTCTCCATTCAATAGTGAAAATTTTCTAGATGTTTCTCAAAGTGTAACCCAAAGATTTCTTTTGGTCAACTGGGACACTTACTAAAAATTCAGATTAGAATTCTCTCATGAACGTATCTGTGAAACTCAATTTCCTCCATGCTCCAAAAATAATAATAATAAAAAAAGGACCAGTAAAAAATGCAAACTTCATTTTCAGCAATGAAGGTGAACTCCCACACAAAGGCAGATGCCCCTGAAAGCAACTGTGCTGTGACAAGAGCTGCTGGAAGGAAATGGAGACACGCTGAGGACAGATCTGGGTGGGGGCAGCCCAGATGCTACAGAGCTCAGAGAACATCAGCAGAAACACAGTTCTGGAGAGCCAGAGACACACCCTGACTGGCAGATCCTCTTGCTGGCGGCTCTGATGTGGGCAGGAAGAAAAGAGATGGGCACATGCCCCACTGGAACCCCTCGGGTCTAGAGACGTCTGCACAAAGAATCATGAAGATGTGCCGTGTTCCAGGAGGCAATCTGTTCTAGCGGCAATTTCCGAGCAAGACCTGGCATCTTGAAAGCCTACAGGACTACAACGCTGCCGGGGCCTCCCTGCCTTAACTCATTCAGTGATGATATGTACACACATATAAAAGTAAATATAAGCTGTATGTACGTGTGTGTGTATATATATACGTCTACACATACACATCTACGTACATGTTCTAAAAGAAAAAAAGAGAAAAAGAGCAGCAAACATTTACCAAGAATACTGAAGACATTTTGCAATGTGTATTAATTTCCTATTGCTGCGATAAAAAATTGCCACGGGCGCCTGGGTGGCTGAGTTGGTTAAGCAACTGCCTTCGGCTCAGGTCATGATCCTGGAGTCCTGGGATCGAGTCCCACATCGGGCTCCCAGCTCAGTGGGGAGTCTGCTTCTCCCTCTGACCCTCCCCGCTCTCATGCTCTCAAAAAAAAAAAAAAAAAAAAATTGCCACAAAATCAGTGGCTTTAAGCAACACAGATTTATTATCTTACAGTTCTGGAGGCCAGATGTCTGAGATGGGGGTCACTGGGCTGCGTTCCTTCTGGAGGCCCTGGGGAGGACCGTTTTCTTGTCCTTTCCAGCTTCTGGAGGAACGCACATTTCTTGGCCCATGGCCTCTTCCTCCAGCTATAAAGCCAGCAATGGCCAGTTGAGTTTTTGTTGTATTTTATCACTTGGATTTCTCTCTTCCACGTTGAAGGGTGCTTGTGATTGCATTAAGCCCACCCGGATATCCCTATGTTAAAGTAATCTGATTAGCAGCCTTAATTCCATTTGTGACCTTTATTCCCCTGTGTTACATAACACAGTGTATTCACAGGGTCCATGAGTCAGAATGTGGATATCTTGGCAGGGGTGAAACGACATTATCCTGTCTACAGCCCCACAGCATACAGATGAAAACTCTATCTGCAAACAAACATCTCACCATGAGTTTTTAAAAACTTAAGGAAATAATCTCAAATAAAGGAGGTGGAAAATAAAATGCCGAAAATATCAAGTGAGAGAGGAGGGTAAAGCGAAAGTTGACAGAGCTCAGGAAAAAGGTGGAAGAAAGAAAGAAAACCATCTCAGGAAAGCAGATGGAGTTGGAGGGAACAAAAGGCATACTATCAAAGCTAAAACTAATACAAAACAGCAGAGTGGTAGCCAACCTCTCAAGTAGAGGACAGAAACAAAAAGAAAAAAAATCTAGAAAAGACAGTTTTAAAATGGGGTACGGAGTGCATGATACAAAAGCTGTGAGAGAAGAAATTACATACGTTGTAACTGGAGTCCCTGAAGAAGGAAACCAGAAAGGCAGAGAAGAAATATTTGAAGATACAACTCAAGAAAATGCCTTTGAAATCAAACAAGGCTTGAGCCTATGTGATGAAGGAGCACTCCACGGTACCTGCAGCAGTTCATGCTGGAACATTCCTGGCTGGTCACTAAACTTCCAAGAGAAAGAAAAGCCTCCTTTGGGCAGCCATGCGAGAAAAGGAAGACATGTGGAGGAAAGAAATCCAAGCAGATCTCAGGTATTTTTATAGTAACACTTAAAGCAAGGAGAGAGAGAGAGAGAGGAAAGGACAGAGAAATCCTTACAACATTCTCATGGAAAGAGGATGTAAGTCATGATGTTACATCCCTCTAAACTGTCCATAAAGTAGAAAGGCTACCCACAGAAATACCTCTGACATGAAAGAACTATGAAAACATGATCCTTCTTGGGGCAATTCCTAGAGGATCTACTCCAGCCATGAAGCATGCAGCCAGAAAAAGAAGGAAATGTTTCAAATTCTTTTTATGAAAAGAGCATAACCTTGACATTAATACCCAGTGGACTGCAGTGGGAGCAGACATGGTAATGGTAATAATAAACTCTCACTCACGAATACAGATGCAAAAATTCTAAATAAAATACATTAATGGCAAGATTTCATTCTTTTTTATGGCTGAGTAATGTTAATTATACTTCAACAAAAATATATTAATGAACTAACCTAGTAACATTTTCAAATCCATCATGACCAAGTATGTTATTATGTGAGGAATATACGAACAATTCAATTTGAGAAAACCTAATAAAATGATATAATTCAAAGGCAATGAAAAGATCATTTTTATTTTAGGCTAAGAAGGCATTTGAAAAATTTCAAATCCATTCCAATTAAAACAAAGTACTCAAAGAAACAGGGGTAGATACATCCTACCTTATCTACCATGGATACACAATAAAACATATTTATCGTAGCTCAAAATCCAGCATCATTCCTAATGGCGGCCCCCTAGAAGTGCTTTCACTAAAATCAGTAATGTGGTAATGATGCTTGCTTTTACTATTATTATTTAACATTGCACTGGAGATTCTAACCTATGCAAGTAGACAAGAGACACCACCTAGAGTCTTGCCAAAGGGATGAAACATGGCTTAATCAAGCCTCTGGGTCCAGCTGCCAATTTGCAGGAAAACACAGAGACCAGAAGGTCACACTGAATTGCACTGTGGGGTTGCAATCAGTCAAAAATACCCCAGAACTTTCCACAGGTAAACTGCAAGAAAAAAAAGGATGGAAGGGTAATTGTGAAATTAAATGAGACTTAAAAGGCATAACATGATTTTTAAAAAGTGGGCGAGACTGAACTATTGTGTCCTAAGGATATGCACTGGGTGACCAATTTATTCAGAAATGCAAGGAGGTGATGACCCAACAGCTCAGAAGAGTGGTCACTTTGTGAAGAGGGAGAAGTGGCAACAGGATAGAAAGGGATGGTTTCTAAGGAGGCTATTCTTGTCCTGGGTATTGTTTACAAGGGTGTTTGCCTTAAAATGACTCATTAAGCTATACATCTCTTTTGTGTGCTTTTCTGTACCCATGCATAGAATTTTATTTTACAATAAAAAGGTTTTAAAAATGCCTAACTCTGCATGGCATAAACCACCATAAAAACATCAAAAGTTGAAAGACAAATTGCAACACTGTGTTGGCAACTTATATCTGAAGCAAAGCATTGACGAGTTCCTTCAAATTAATAAGAAAAACTGCCAACAGTTTATTACAAACTGACAAAAGATAAGAACAAAGAGCTCAAAAATATATAACAGATACTCCGCTCTACCTGCAGGGGTATCCATGATGGTGCTCGTCAGGAGTTCTGCATCCCCTCTTTTCTGGACCCCATGCCTTTGAGGTCCTGTGACTGGCTCTGGCCAATGGCATGCAGCAGAAGAGAAACATGTCACTTGCAGGTGGAAGCATTAAATGCTTATAGTAGAGGCTCTGGTCCTCTCCCCTGCTGCCAAAACGGTCCTGGGAGCAAACTTAGGAAGGAGGAGCAGAAATGAAACATTACATGGAGAGCAGCTGTGGGGACATCACTGAGTTCCACCAGGGACTTCATGGGAGCAAGGCATTGCTCCTGTTCTAAGCCACTGAGATCCGGGGCTTGTTTGTTGCACAGGATCACCTAGCCTTTCTGAGTGTTACGGATGTCCTCAGCATGCCCTGTGACAATGATTATCTCGGTCCAGACTAGGGAGAAAAATGCCGCTGTTGCCAGCGGTAAGTCATCAACTGCATCTACAAAGTGGGGAGGCTTCTAAAATGCAGCTGATAAGATGAAAAAAATGACAACCATTTTCATAAAGTGGAATATCTTCATATTTCAAAATGCTACAGCACAGACAGTAAGTTTTGATGACCACACAATTTCATTTATTTTGTGATCTCAACAAATGCACTCTGTTATGAAAGAAATAGCGGACACTTTCTTTATTTCACTTATTTATTCAACAAATATTTATTGAGTGCCTACTCTGAGTCTGGCACTTTGCTGGGTGATATATCAGGGAATAAAGGAAGTAAAATGCCTGCTAGCCTACAGTTTACATTCTAGTGGGGAGACAGGACAATAAACACACACGGTACATAAAAGACAGGGCAAAGCATGACAGAAGGTGTTGAGGACTACAGGGGAAAAATAGAGTAGGATAAGAAAGATCAGGAATGCTGGGGGAGTTGTTGGTACTTTAGATGAGTGGTCAAGAGAGAACTTAATAGAAAGTGACCTTTGAGCAAAATTTGAAGGTGGAGAGATGCTGAGCCATACAGCTGTCAGGTGAAGTGTGCTCTAGGGAGATGAAGCAGTTCTATGCAAAGGCCCCGGAGTATTAAAGGGACAATGAGGAGGCTGGAATGGAATGTATGAGAATGTGTGAGTGAGAAACAGAAGAGAGAGAGATCAGTTGGAGGACCCTGAAATAATCTAGCATATGGAAGCAGGGGAAGTGATGGGGGGAGCTCAGATTCTGGGTTCCTACTTTCAAGGTAGAAGCTACAAGATTTCTTGATGGTTTGACTATGAAATGTGTGTGAGAGAGAAATCAAGAATGTCTCAATGTTTCAGGCTGAGCAGCTGGAAGGAAGGAGACAACCCACTCAGGTAAGATCCTGAGTGCTGTGGCCTCGGGAGGAACCTGGAGCTCAGTTTCAGATACGTCAACCATGAGATGACTATTAGCCCTTGCACTGGTTCCCTGTGGCTGCCGTAACAAATTCCCATGAACTATGTGGTTTAAAACAACAGAAATTTCTTCTCTCACAGTTCAGAGAACTAGACGTCCAAAATCCAGCAGGGGGCTCCCAGGGAGAATCTGTTCCTGGCCTCCCCCAGCTTTGGGGTGATCAGTATTTCTGGGCTTGGGATGGTACCCTGCTAGTCCCCACCCCTGTGATCACAATGCTTTCTCCTCTTCTCTCTGTGTGTCTTTTATAAGGGTGCTTGGCATTGGATTTAGAGCCCACTGAGGTAATTCAGGACGTTCTCCTCATCTCAAAGTCCCTCAATTACGTCAACAAAGACCTCCCTTTTTTTTTCCTAAATAAGGTCACATTCACAGATTTGAGGGATTAGCACGTGGACATATCTTTTGGGGGCCACCATTTAGCCCACTATGTGTCTTCAGTGGTTTAGGATGGGTTTTTCGATGGGGAGACCACACTGGATGGCACAAAGTTCTCGACATTAATAGTTTAGGTTTGGTGGGCACAATAAGACAAGGACCTATCCTTTGGGTAAATACTTAATAGTGCAATTGATGGGTCATAGGGTAGCTCTATTTTCAACTTTTTGAGGAACCTCCATACTGTTTTCCAGAGTGGCTGCACCAGCTTGCATTCCCACCAACAGTGTAGGAGGGTTCCCCTTTCTCCACATCCTTGCCAACATCTGTTGTTTCCTGGCATGTTAATTTTAGCCATTCTGACCGCTGTGAGGTGGCATCTCATTGTGGTTTTGATTTGTATTTTCCTGATGCCAAGTGATGTGGAACATTTTTTCATGCGTCAGTTGGCCATTTGTAGTTCTTCTTTGGAGAAATGTCTGTTCATGGCTTCTGCCCATTTCTTGACTGGATTTTTTGTTTTTGGGGTGTTGAGTCTGATAAGTTCTTTATAGATTTTGGATACTAGCCCTTTATCTGGTAAGATATTTGCAAATATTTTCTCCCATTCTGTGGGTTGTCTTTTGGTTTTGTCGACTGTTTCCTTTGCTGTGCAGAAGCTTTTTATCTTGATGAAGTCCCAATAGTTCATTTTTTGCTTTTGTTTCCCTTGCCTTTGGAGACGTGTCTAGCAAGAAGTTGCTTCAGCTGAAGTCAAAGAGGTTGCTCCCTGTGTTCTTCTCTAGGATTTTGATGGATTCCTGTCTCACATTGAGATTTTTCATCCATTTTGAGTTTGTGTGTAAGGTGTAAGAAAGTGGTCCAGTTTTATTCTTCTACATGTGGATGTCCAATTTTCCCAACACCACTTGTTGAAGAGACTGTCTTTTTACAAACATAGTGATCTGAAGGGGCACCTGCACCCCAATGTCTATAGCAGCAATGTCCACAATAGCCAAACTATGGAAAGAGCCCAGATGTCCACTGACAGATGAACAGATAAGGAAAATGTGGTCTATATATACAACGGAATATTACTCATCTATCAAAAAAAGAAATCTTATTATTTGCCACAATGTGGATGGAACTAGAGGGTATTATGCTAAGCGAAATAAGTCAATTGGAGAAAGACAATTATATGATTTCACTCATATGTGGAATTTAAGAAACAAAACAGAGAAGCATAGGAGAAGCGTGGGGTAAATAAGATAAGATGAAATCAGAGAGGGAGACAAACCACAAAAGACTCTTAACTCTAGGGTTGCTGGAGGGGAGGTGGGAGGATAGGGTAACTAGGTGATAGCATTAAGGGAGGCACTTGATGTAATGAACACTGGGTGTTATATGCAACTGAGGAATCACTGAACTCTGCCTCTGAAACTATTAATACACTGTATGTTAATTAATTGAACTTAAATAAAAAAAGGCAAGGATCTAGAAGGAGTTTTGATAAATACACAGTTGTCTGAAGCAAACACATTGTCCAGCTGGAAGAATCTTTTTGGGAAATCTTATGGTTCAGGTAAGCTGATTTTGAAGAAGTTCCTCAAACAAGTGAGAAGTCCTGCACTGAATTACAGCCACATGTGTCTAAGAATTCCCAGTTCCCAGTTCTGATAATTAAGCTGAGTGCTTAGTGAAGCCGGACTCAGCTCTCAACAGGGCAAGATGAATACCCTGACCTCCCGCCTCCGGGCCAAAGTCTTGGAGCAGAGGCATGTTACAGACAAAGGAGAAAGCTGATGGTAGAGAGCCTTTGCCCTGTCTACTGCCGGAACTCTTGGTGGATACTGCTTCTATCAGGGGCCTCACATGCCCCCAGGGTAGGGGTACTGTGGCAGGGGGACAATGGCACCACCTTTCCACACAGGACAGTCCTCCAAGTAGAGACACCAAGTCCTATCAGATATTACCTGTTAGCTACCATACCATCATGTCTTTAGAGCTAGATGGGGTCTTCAGGTCATTTGCTGTAACTCTCACATTCTTAGGCAAGGAGCCCCAAGGACATAAGAGTAAAAATCTCACTGCACTTATCCGGGACACTAATGAGAGGGCTGGGTTTCAGACCTCGACTTTTGTCCTCCCCGTTGCGTCTCTGCCATGGCTACCTGCAGATCCAAGGAACTAACACTCAGAGCAGGGAACTGTTTTTGGTTAGGGTTTAGTTACAAGCAACAGAAACTGAATCTAGTGAATTAAAGTAGAAAAGGAATTTATAAGAGGATTTTAGGGAGCTCCCAGATCTCCATGAGATCTAACAGTCAGGTGTAGAGGCTGCTTTGCTGTGAACAGTGTCCCAGTTCAAACCGGCTGGGAGATGCTACAGCCCCCACCCCGGGGCACTGACAAGTCTGCTTCCCCCACTGGCCTCTTTGGTCCCTAACACTGGGGGCTCTGGACACTGGACACAGCTGCTCTGCGGTGGCCACTCTTGGCAGACTGTTCCCATGAGGTCCCTGCTCCTTTGCCTACTGGCTCTGATGCCCCTGGAGCCAGGAGCCCTCGCCTGGCTTCCTGGGAGGTGTGAAAGCTGGGAGCTGGCGCTTTCAGCCTGTCTGGTGGGGGGTCTAGAGGCAGCTCTGCCTAATTCCCCAAACACAGAAAAGATGCTCAGATGCGTGGTGGCCAGAACGAGCAGCAAAGTTCAAACCAAGAAGCTGGGATGTGCCCACCTGAGATAGTGACAAAATAATCACCCTCTCAAACACAGTTTTGGTCATATCACACTCTTACACTAAAACTTTCAGTACATCCCATTTAGTGGCAAAACAGTCCGGTCACCTGGTCATGGCTCCGTGGCCGGCTCCAGCCTGCGTGTCCAGGCTAGCTCTCAGCAGAGCCCCCCACCCTCCCTCTGCTTGGCTACAATAGGCCACTTACTCACCCCACCTTCTCTGTTTGTTGGTTTCTTTTTTTTTTTTTTAGGTGAAATTTTCATACAGCGAAATGCACCAGTTGTAAGCGTTACAATCTGACGAGTGTTGACAAGTGCAAACGCCTGTGTCAGCCAAACCTCTACCAAGATACTGACTTTTCTATCACCCAGATCATTCTCTCATGTCTCCTCCCCAGTCAAGCCCCAGAAACAACTACTGATTTGCTGTCACTACAGATCTGTCTGTTCTAGAATTTCACGTCCACGGAATAAAACAGTATGTCCTTTCATCGTGCCCAGCTTCCTTCACTGGACAAAATGTTTGTGAGATTCATCCACGCCCTTGTGTGTTAGCAGTTAGCCTAGGGTTTCTGCTCGTGGGACAGGATGAAGCGGGCCCCGGCAGATGGTAGGGCAGCTGGGGCCACCGTCACTTTCAGTTGAACGGGGATGGTCATGATCCCCGAGACTGGCTGAGGAAGGAGGAAAGTGGGTCACATGGGTTCAGAACCACCTCGGAACCACCAGAGTCAGGCCCGATTTTGTCTCTTTATACACGAACACTTTGCGTAGAGTCTGGTTTGTGTACCAAAAAAAGGCTTTCTCCTCTAAACGTCATTTGAGGGACCACTGGCTGGTCAGCTTAGGTAAGCGCACGAGTGCCTGTTCTCTGAACTGAGCGCACCCTCCAGATAGAAACCATTTTCACAGTCGTGTGAGCCTGAGCTTTTCAGGGAGTCAGTGAACACACATTTGGCCGCCCGGCGTGCACAACCCCGGAAGGTTCCCCAGACCTCAAGACCCTACCTGCAGCGGTCCAGGGCCTCACTGGTGAGATGAGAAACAACGCCGGTCAGGAACCCCTGCTGCAGGCCCACAGTGAGCCGGACTCGGTGGCGGTCAGAGGAAAGCCGGGAGGCCTGCGAAGCCCTCGCGCAGCGCTGTGAAGGACAAGGAAAAGGTCAGAGGCGGGGGGCACGCGCCCTAAGCTCCCCGTGGGGTTGCTGCCGGGACACTCCTGCGTTCCTGCACGGTCGGGGCTTTGGGGGCACGTGCCCCTGGAACTTGAGATCCTGGACGAGGAACAGCTTTGGAAGGAAACCGGCAACTGTTTGGTGGGAGGATTCCAGAGAGACTCGCCTAATCCTGGGGCGGGGGAGGGGCGGGGGAGGGGGGTCCGGACCGGGGACACCGGGCTTCCCGCCGGACGTGCGCGGAGGGACCGACGGACCGACTCCCAGACGGCTGGGGTGGGGTGAGGAGTCCCACGGCGCCCCCCACGCGCGCCACCTCAGCTTCCCTGCCGGCCGCTCCTCACTTGTGGGCGCACGTTTCCACACAGGCAGAGCCCGCGGCTTAAGGGCGTACAGACCTACAGCTTGCGCAGGACCCGGGCCCCCCTCTCCCACACCACCCTCCCGCGGGTCTCCGTCCTGGCAGGGGCGGAGGCGCTCCATACTACACCCCAGACCCAGGTGCCTTCCCTCCTGCGGCTCCCTCATCCCCTGGACTCCCGCCCACTCCGAACACAAGGGGAGCGCCATCAGCACTGCACCTGCCGCCGGCCTCCGGAAAAGTCTGGAAAATGTCAGACGGCCGAAATTCGCAGTCGGCTCTCACGCCAAAGGCGGCACTGCCCTTCTCCTCACTCCCCATTGGCCCCCTAATAGTCACATGACCACGGGGGGCTGAGAGGGAGGCTGGGAGCGTCCCTTCTGCTCACAACCCTCTGATTGGCCTCTAATAGTCACATGACCAGGGCTGAGCGGGAGGCTGGGAGCGTCCCTTCTGCTCACAACCCTCTGATTGGCCTCTAATAGTCACATGACCACGGGCTGAGAGGGAGGCTGGGAGCGTCCCTTCTGCTCACAACCCTCTGATTGGCCTCTAATAGTCACATGACCAGGGCTGAGCGGGAGGCTGGGAGCGTCCCTTCTGCTCACAACCCTCTGATTGGCCTCTAATAGTCACATGACCACGGGGGGCTGAGAGGGAGGCTGGGAGCGTCCCTTCTGCTCACAACCCTCTGATTGGCCTCTAATAGTCACATGACCAGGGCTGAGCGGGAGGCTGGGAGCGTCCCTTCTGCTCACAACCCTCTGATTGGCCTCTAATAGTCACATGACCACGGGCTGAGAGGGAGGCTGGGAGCGTCCCTTCTGCTCACAACCCTCTGATTGGCCTCTAATAGTCACATGACCAGGGCTGAGCGGGAGGCTGGGAGCGTCCCTTCTGCTCACAACCCTCTGATTGGCCTCTAATAGTCACATGACCACGGGGGGCTGAGAGGGAGGCTGGGAGCGTCCCTTCTGCTCACAACCCTCTGATTGGCCTCTAATAGTCACATGACCACGGGGGGCTGAGAGGGAGGCTGGGAGCGTCCCTTCTGCTCACAACCCTCTGATTGGCCTCTAATAGTCACATGACCACGGGGGGCTGAGAGGGAGGCTGGGAGCGTCCCTTCTGCTCACAACCCTCTGATTGGCCTCTAATAGTCACATGACCACGGGGGGCTGAGAGGGAGGCTGGGAGCGTCCCTTCTGCTCACAACCCTCTGATTGGCCTCTAATAGTCACATGACCACGGGGGGCTGAGAGGGAGGCTGGGAGCGTCCCTTCTGCTCACAACCCTCTGATTGGCCTCTAATAGTCACATGACCAGGACTGAGCGGGAGGCTGGGAGCGTCCCTTCTGCTCACAACCCTCTGATTGGCCTCTAATAGTCACATGACCACGGGGGGCTGAGAGGGAGGCTGGGAGCGTCCCTTCTGCTCACAACCCTCTGATTGGCCTCTGATAGTCACATGACCACGTGAAGCTGAAAGGGAGTCTGGGAGGCGTAGTCTCCACGTGGGTGGCCCTGTGCCTGGCTAAAACGCCATGAACTTGGAAAAAGGAAAGGCAGAATTTGGGAGGACAGTCAGCAGGAGGTCCTTGAGGGATGGCGGAATTAATTCATCAGTCGGGGTGGGTTTTCCTTCTCCCCTGCCAGAGTTAGGCTACTTCTCATAAGCACCAGCTCCATTCTTTACAGACCCACTTCCTGTGCTTCTGTGGCCCAGACGAGAAGAGTGCCCGTGTCTGCCCTGTTTCGGGGCAAACCCCTTCATCTTAGGATGTCCAGCCGCCATCAGCCCCCCCTCACTCCCCACCTCCCCCATCCTGCACGGTTAGCTCTGCTCGGTCCGGGCTGGTTGTCAGTCTGCGCACGTACCCTGAAGTCTGTGGACTATATCGGTTTTCTGGTTTCCCCCAAAATGGGGTTTATGGGGTTTTTAAGTTCTCCTTGTTCTTTATGCACAATTTCCAGGAGGAGACAGAAAAAAACGGTCTTATGCGGCCATGTTCATTCCGAAAGGCAATGGACTAGTTTAACAAGTCACTTTATTCTGGTTAGGAGTCAAGGACTTAGCCTCTCGGAAGATGGTGGTAAAAGGGATTTCTCTGTGGGGCGAAAAGACTGCGGCAAGTAGCAATTTAGGCTGGCGGCAGAAAATCGGCTTGATTAATGACAACAGGATCCAACAAGGAGGGGAGAATGCATCTGAGTTAGGGCTGAAAGCAGAACAACCTTGGTAACATTGCTCTGGGCAAAATGTGAGCTGGTTTTCCAGCACGGAAATTAGTCCAGGTGCACCTTTCCTAGGAGCATAGGCAATGATCCTACAAAAAAGAGTAAAAAAAAAAGTCCAGGAAGGGAATGTGTGTAAGTGGCACTGAGTAAGTGCAGAGATCTCCGTGGGCCCTGGTGACCCGTGCTGGGTGCAGTGGCTACGGGTCCTAGAGACGCAGAGAGCAGAGGTCTGGGAGACTCACCGTCGGGGCTGCAATGGCTCCTATCTGATGTCTCCAGCCCACTCTGGCTTGCAGGACAAAATTCCCTCTGCAGCATGCAGATTTGTCCTGTTTTCCTTCTGAAGCAGACTGCCGGTCTCAGGGCCAGAACTGTGAACACTTCCGTTTCCACGATGTAAACCTCCACCAGGCTAAATGGAGACATTTTGTGACACATTTCGATAAGGCAGCATGGCTTTCTTCCAGGAATGCTTCCATTCAGGACATGCTCAGTAAGCCAGGTGCCCTGCCGGATGCTGAGGACGGGGTGTTCCACTTTACAGGTAAAAAACTGAGACTCACAGGCCTCAAGTATCTTGTTTAGAGTCACTAAGACATGAAAGTGGTCAAGTGGCTTGGGTGGATACTGCTACCTGTCTCTATAACTCCTCATCTCCTTCCTTGCCGACAGGAACTCGAGTTTAAGGCCTCAATGCACCCAGCCCCAAGTGATGGCTTATGATTAAGACAATTGTAACAAAGCTGTTTCCCAATTCCTCAGTACCTCCTGCAGTTAGAGGGAGCCATGTGACCCAGTTCTGACCCATGAAACCCAATGAAAACACTGCTCCATGTGGCTCTGAAAAGCCTTTTGCTTTTTGGGGGGGAAAAAAAAAAAGGGAGGGTGGAATGTGGCTCACATGACTTCTCACACTTCTTATTGCCTTGTTAGCAGATGTGATATCTGGTGCTGCTGCAGCCATCGTGTGACCATGAGGAGATAAAAGGAAGGAAAGAAGGAAGATAGGAAGGAAGGGAGAGAGAAAGGAAGGAAAGGGGAGACAGAAGGAAAATCATGAGCCTCAGACTTAACACAGCCTGGGTCCCTGGTGACATTATTAAAGCAGCTAAAGCAATGCCAGCAACTGCCTACTCCAGATCTCTGAGTAAAATAATCCTCTCTTATAAAAACCCACATTGTTCACATTTTCTCTTAACTGCAGCCAAATGCACACCCAGTAAAGTAGCAGAGCAGAGTTGGACTGTCTTCAGAGCTGTCTGACCCCAAAGTCCTTGTGGTTTCCACTCTGCTGTGGTAGCTGCTTGGCAAAAAACTCCTCAGCAGGTTCTCAGAATCCAATCGAACACAGCAAAAATGTCACATAGCAAGGTCAGGCTGAAGGAGCCACACGCACAATGCTGAGTCTCACCTTGCTGGGTGAGAGCCACCTAAGTCCTTCCTGCCCATGGCCTCACTCAGCCCCAAGTCCTCTGGATTGAGGCCGAGCCTGCCCCATGTGTGAGGTCTGAAGCGTGTGGGAGGGTGGGGATATAACTTTGACTGAGGTAAGGAATCCAGCAGGACCTACCGTACCGGGTGGCTGGTCTTGTCCTAGAGGAGTGTTTCCTGTCCTAGCTCCAGGAACCCCTGGGTGTGCCTCCTTGCTGTTCCTGCAGCACCAGGCATTACCAGGCCCTCTGAATTGACTAGGAAATCACTGTTTTTCTGTGCAGAAATAGTTTCAGTTTCTGTAAAAACAAATTACCCCAAAACTTAGGGGTGCAAACCAGAATTCATTTTATTTTGCATGTGGTTTTTGGGGGACAAGAAGGTGGGGAGGGTTTGGCAAGGCAGTTCTCACTTGAGTCACTCATGCTTTTGCCACCAGATGGTGGCTGATGTTCAGTGGTCCGAGGACTGTGTGGGGACGGGCATCCAAGATGGAGTACCCAGCGGCCTCACTCCTCAGGCTGGCGGTCGATGGAGCTGGGAGCCAGAGCACCTGCAGGTGGCCTCTCCAACATGGTGGTCTCAGAGCTGTTGTATTTCTAACATGGCACCTGGTTTCCTCCAGAAGCCTCCAGAGCAAGCGTCCAAAGAGAAAGGGCTTTTTCTGATCTGACCTTGGGAGTCACACAGCATCACTTCCAATTCATCCTGTTGGTCACAGACAACTCACTAAGGTCAGCCTCGCTCTGGCTGGAGGGACACAGAATCAAAGAATTCTAAGCAAGTGTTTTTATAAACAAGCACAATCATCCGGAAGATTATGTTGGAGAACCATCTAGAAGGGAAATGTTCTGTTGGCCAACAGCACTGGGTTAAAGGCAGAGATGCCCAGAAATTGTAGGCCATGTTTTCAAGCAGCCGTTGTCTCTTTTCTGATCGGAAAATAATACATGTTAATTGTGGAAGCTCTGGAAAGCAGCAAGTTAAAATCATGCTGCACGTAATTTCACCCGAGAGAGAACCACTGGTAACATTCTGGTGTGTTTCCTTTCAGGTCTTTTGTCCCCAAGATAATCTCAGACCGTACTTAGTTCTGTGCAAGAAATGAAACAGGATAGGGGCTGGGACAGGCCTGGGGAACTGGGGAGTGTCTATCTTAAATGTGCTTGTCAGGGGGGCCTTTCAGAGGGGGTGGTGTTTTCACTGAAACCAAAATGATAAAAAAGGCTCTGGGAAAAGAACAGCTGGTACAAAGACCCTGAGGTAGCAGAGGATCTGGTATGTCTGCGGACTGGAAGGGGGTCCAGTGAGTCTGGAGTGCATTGCATTTCAGGAACAGGCATAGAGTGGGGTAGATGTCATCAAAGGCCAGGCTACACAGGGCTTCTCTGCCTTGGTCAGGAGAGTGGATTTTATCCTAAGTGTGATGGTGAATTTTAAGCAGAGAACAGAAAGGATCCAATTAAAAACAGTTTCTCTGTGTGTTTTAGTTTGCTGGGGCCACCTAATAAAACACCACAAATGATGTGGCTTGAATAACCGAAGTGTACTGTCTCCCATTTCTGGAGGCCACAAGTCTGAGGTCAGGGTGTCTCTGGGGTGGGTTCCTTCTGAGGCTGAGAGGGAGGGTCTGCTCCAGGCCTCTCCCCCTCTGCTTCTGATGGGGTGCTGTCAATCTGTGGTGCTCCTTGGCTTGAAGGGGCATCACCCCAATCTCTGCCTTCATCTTCACGTGGCCTCTTCTTGTGTGATGTCTGGGTTCGAAGTTCTCCTTTCAATGAGGACACTGGTCATATTGGATTAGTTCCTGCCCTAATGACCCCCTCTTCACTTGATCACCTGCAAAGACCCTATTTCCAAATAAGGTCACATCACAGGTACTGGGGGTTAGGGCTTCAACATCTTTTGGGGGCAGGGGAGCTCAATTCAACCCATGAAATTGTTGTTGCTTGGGTAGATGAGTTTGGGAGCAAGACTGCAAGGCAGAAGTCTGACTTTGTTCCATGAGCATTGTGCTCTGTTCCTCTGTGGTCGGAGGTGAGAGGCAGGCCCTAATCCAGTCTGACTGGTGTCCTTGTAAGAGGAGATCAGGACCCAGAAAAAGGCGACATGAAGCCATGGGGATAACATAGTCATCTCCACCTGTGCAGACCTCATCTGCCCATTCTTGTCCATAGTGTTGGTCAACAGAGATGATAACTTAATTTTCATTCCACATAGTTCAGTCCCAATATCAGCATTTTGGGCAGTAGGCTCACCTACAGGCCCTCATTTTGTATCAGTGACCGTTACTAGAGAATATAGTTTGTGCCAGGCTAGAGGCTAGGATGTCTCCATGTGGGTAGGGCTGCGAGCCCAAGCGCCACTCAGTGGGTTTGTGGAACCCTTCAGTGGGGGCATCAGGCAACTATTCACATTCTGAACTGGACAACAAATTAGTTGCTCCTGGAGAAAAGTTTTTTTTGTTGTTGTTGTTGTTGTTGTAGTTGTTTTAGTTATTTGCTTGAACTTTGCTTTTACTTTTGGTCACCTGGGGGCAAAACTATCTTTCCATAAGATGAGCCATATAAATTCCCCAGAAGATAGCAAGAGAAATCCAGATTTCTAGAAGGGAGGATTATTTTAAAATAGGGGGTTGAGAGTGCATCTCTCTGGAAAGGGAAGGAGAATAAAGTCCTTTTTTATCCCTACATTAACTCTGGATTCTGAAGTCTGAAAAAAAGTACCACCAAGGTCTCCCCATTTCTCCCAGATAAAGGACCCAGAGCCACATGACTATTGATTACAGATCTTGGAAAGACGGAGAGGGAGCTGAAAGTCAAAATGAAGGGTCATCAAATAAGGAGAAATACATTTTCCTCTATTGAAGTAAGCTCTGTATTTTAGTCCAGCACTCATTGGGAGATATAATTAACATTGGGCAGGAAGACAAGACAAATCACAGCAAACTGATTCAGCAGAAATCATATCAGAGCTGGTTATTGACCTCAGCAGGGGAGAGAAAAACCAATCATGGAGGCTCGTAGCTGCCAGTAAGTGAAATGCACCCTCCACGCCCCACCCCCCCAACACAGCCCTCTACTTGGGATGAACAATTGTTCATCTGCACGCAATAAAATAAGAACAGCACATAAACAATACTCAGTGTCTTAAAAATGAAACCATTAGTGTAACTACATGTGCTGCTCATCCTTTCCCTCCTGAAATGTATGAAAAATTCCTTCGCCAGGGCCAATTAGGATCTTCTACCCCTTGTGCAAGAAGGCTACTTATTATACGTGACAACCTAATGCTAAAAAGATGCTTAGAAATAAAATCCAAGCTATAATCATTTGGCTGAATAAGACTCCCTGGCTTTGCCAGCCTCCTATATTTGCTGAAAATCCTCCTTTCCACAAAGGTTATGTCTCTGTTTACTATTTATTATTGTGCCTGCGTGGCTGGCTGGTGGCGGCGGTAAGAGGTGATGGACGGGAAACCCGGTCCACAACTTGGGTGTGCCAGAAATGTTTTATGTCTTCAGTGTCTTTAAATCAACTTAATTTTATCTCCACTTGGCTGTGGGAATAAAAGAGGCTTTTCTAGAAATTGAGTCTCGCCTTTGGAGTTCCAGGTGGGGCAAAGACAGCTGAGAACAGAGAAACCCCCTGCCAGCTCCTGTGGACTCTTCAGATCTGAAACTCTCTTGTTGCCTCTGAACTAGGTTTGGGTGGGATCCACATCTGTGGGACATCATGTGGCCACTGTCTCTGAGGTCAGGGCACAATTTGGAGCGTCCCTGCCTGCCCTGTAGCCTCCACCCCACACACCCAGGAGATGTTCCTTTTTTTCTTTTTTTATCTGAGAGAAACTCTCTTTCTGTCTCCATATTTCCCTCAAGAGCTCACTTCTCTCCTCAAACTCTATGTTCCCAATGAGCTTAAGCTTTTGAAACTAAACCAGGTCGGGAAAGAAGTTATCTGGCAAGCACTTCCTGACTCCCTTCCTGCACCAAATCTCCTGATGCTGATGGAATCAACAGGATCCATTGCAAGAACTCTGCATTTCAGTGAAGTGGGGACTGTGGCATCTCTGTTCTCTGACTTCTCCTTGTGTCTTACTAGGCCAGCTCTTAAAGAATTAATAGGGAGAGTCAATACGTGTGCATCTAATGATATGATCTAGTGTCTTTTAATTAATGTTTTTGGAGTTGGCATTGCCATCAACTTTCTTGTCAAAAATGTAAGTTAATATCTAAGACTGTGGGTTTGAGATAATCCCTGAGGGACCTCGGCAGTAGAGTCAGCAGGATCCTGGAGTATTCGGGTTATGAAACATCTTTAAAGAGTGAGCACGTCCCTGAGAGTCCTTTGTTTATTCATTCAGCCTAGTCTTGAAGCAGCTAGAAATTTCAATGAATATGAATAATTCTTTAAAATCAAGCAGAATTAGATAAAGATATGCCTGGGCATACAATTTAGATGACGGTAATGAAGCCATCCTTTGTAGATGAGGAAACATGGCTACCCCACTAGCAGCAGTTGGTTCAAATATCTTTCCAGTAAAAATAATGGATTTGCACTAATCTGTGTTTCTCTTTTACTTCTGGTTTCTAAAATCCACTTCAAGGTTCCAGTTCTGGATAAGATGGAGTAACACTTCACCTGTATTTTCCACTGTGTCTAATTATAAAACCTGGACAGAATGCATGGAACAGTTACCGGAGGACCATCAGAAGAAAATAGTCCTGGGCAGATTGGGGAAGAAGACCAGGATTTAAAGGTCCTCCAGTGGTGGTGAGTTTGCCATTCTTCCCTCCAGTGCCGCAGCCTGGATTGGATGTAGCTGGAAACCCACATGTGAGCTGTGGGGGCACAGGCAGAGAGCGCTCAGGGGAAGCTGCTAGCTCTGGCTCAAAGTAGAAAAAAGGGACTCCTAATCCCCAGAAAGCACAGCAGTGCCCTGGGCTTCCTTTTCTTTCTTCCTTCTTGTTTTCCCCATTCTCTCATATCCTGCCTCTCGGACAATCCCAGAGGTGGTGGCTGGTGAAGGGACCAGCAGGAGCCCAAACTCAGAGAGGGGAGCTTCCTTCTATGTTCAGTGGAACTATGACCCTCAAAAGGACACCAACCCTGGAGACTTTTCTCTTCCTGTCCTTCCTCCACATGGGCCCATGTGCAGTCCTGCTTGCAGAGGTGGCCAGCAGGCTGCAGTGACTGGAGCCTTAAGCTTTGGCCAGAGGACCATAAAGGGGGGGCCCAGAGAAGTGGAATGCCTCAATACGCTTCAGGTTGAAAACATACCAAGTACACTTTCTAACAACAGTAGAATTCAATGAGTGATTGATGACAGGAGAAAATTTGGGAAACTCACAGAGACATGGAATAAAAAGCACTTCTTCTAAATAACGTAGGACAAACGAAGAAATCACTAACAGAATCAAAAAGCATTTTGACATGAATAAGAAGAAAATGCAACATACCAGAACTTAAAGAATGCAGCTGAAGAGTGCTTAAGGGAAATTTATAGTAGTAAAAAACGAAGAAAGAAGAAGGATGATTCAAACCAATCCAGCCTTTCCACATTAACAAACAAGAAAAAGAAAAGCAAGCAAAACGCAAAGCAAGTAGAAAGAATGAAATATAAAGAACAGAGCAGAAATATAATAAAATAGAATTCCTATGGATTCTTTTTCTCTCGGACAAACATTAAAAATAGTCTCTCAGTTGTCTAATCGAAAAGGTCCTGGAGCACTGGGTGTTATACACAACTAATGAATCATTGAGCACTACAACAAAAACTTATGATGTACTATATGCTGGCTAACTAAACATAGTAAAAAAAAAAAAAAAAAAGTCCTGGAGTACACGTCTTGTGATGAGCACCAGGTGTTATATGTAAGTGTTGAATCACTAAATTGTACACCTGAAACTAATATTACACTGTATGTTAACTAATTGGAATTTAAATAAAGATTTAAAAATTAAATTAAAGAAAGAAATATGATAAAATAGAGAATAGAAAATCAATATAGAATATCAACAGAACAAAAACGTGTTCTTAAAAAGATCAACAAAACTGACAAAACTCATGTAGACTGCCCAAGAGAAAAAACCAGAAGAGTCAAATTACTAAAATCAAGACTGAAAGAGAAGGTGTGCTTAGTAACTTCACAAAAATAAAAAAGATTATAAGGGAATTCTGTGAACAATTATAGAGATAACCAAGATAACAAATGAGAGAGACAAATCCCTAGAAATTTGCAAACCATCTCTGGAAAAAATAGAAAATCTGAATAGATCTATAGCAAGTAAAAAGATTGAATTAGCAATAAAACTTCCCATGAAGAAAAGCCCACAACCAAATGGCTCCACTGGTCAATTCAGTCGAACACTGAGAGAAGAATTAACACTAATGCCTAACAAACTCTTCCAAAAAATAAGAGGAAGAACATTTACTAATTCTGGGAGGCCAGAATTACCCTGATACTGAAACCAGACAAAGATATCACAAAAACAAAAATACTCCAACACTACACATTAATATCCCTTATGGATAGAGATGAAAAATCCCTAACAAAATCTTAGTAAATGAAGGAAAAGCATTTGACAAAATCCAATCCTCTTTCATAATACAAACATTCAACAAACTAGGAATAGAAGGGAACTTCCTCAACCTGATAGAGCATCTATGAGAAACCTGTACTTATGACAGTTATTGGTGAAAAATTGAAGGATTTCCCACTAGGATCAGTAAAAAGACTGTTAGGCTTGCTTGTACCACTTTTGTCCATGTTGTGCTGGAAGCTTCAGCCAGGGTAGTTAAGGAGCAAAAAGATATAAAAACATCCAGGTTTGAAAGGAAGAAATAAAACCATCTCTATTTGCAGAAATATGATTTTGTATTTAGAAAAATTTCAAAAAGTACAATTAAAAAAAACCTATTAGGACAAATGATGAGGTTAGCAAGGTTTCAGGATGAAAGACCCACACACAGAAATCACTTGTATTTCTCTACACTAGCAATGAACAATCCTAAAATAAAGAAAACAATTCCCTTTATAATAGCATCAGAAGAGTAAAATAATTAGGAGTATATTTAATAAAGGAAGTTCAAAACTCATACACATTAAACTATGAAACATTGTTGAAAAAAAGTTCAAAAGATCTAAAGAAATGGAAAGACATCCCATATTCATGGATTAGAAGACTCATATTGCCTACATATTCAATGCAATCCCTATCAAAATCCCAGCTACTCTTTTTCCCCCTCCCAGAAATTGACATTCTCATCCTAAAATGCACATGGACATGCAAGGGACCCAGAAGAGCAAAACACTCTTGAAAAAGAATAAAAGTGAGTACTAACATTTTCTCATCTGAAAACTTATGACAAACTACAGTAATCAAGATAATGTTGTACTGGCATAAGGATTGACATTTGGATCAAGGGACTGGAACTGAGAGTCCAGAAATAAAGCGTTATATTTATGGCCGATTGATTTAGAAAAGGCTGCAAGACAATTCAGTGGGAAACAATAGTCTTTTCAGTAAATGATGCTGAAACAAGTAAATACCCACAGGCAAAGGAACAAAGTGGACCCCTTCCTCACTTGATCCACAGGTATTAATTCAAAGGGATTATAAACCTAAGTGTGAGAGCTAAAACCACAACTAGAAGAAAATACAGGTGCAAATCTTCATGACTTTGGATTAGCCAAGGGTTCCTTAGATATGACACCAAAACACAAGCCAGAAAAAAAGAGATAAACCTGACTTTATCAAAATTAAAAACTTTGGAGCTTTAAATGAAAACATCAAGAAAGGGACAAGACAACCCACAGACTGGGACAAAATGTTTGCAGATTTATATCTGATAAGGAACATAAAACCTCTTACAACTCAGTAATAATTGATTTTTTAAAAATAACCCAATTTGAAAAATGTGGGCAAAGGATCTGAGCAGAGAGTTCTCTGTAGAAGATATATAAATGGCCAAAAAGCACACGAAAAGATGTCTAACATCATAACCATTAGGGAAATGGGAATCAAAACTTCAATGAGCAACCATGTCCCACCCTCCAAGACGGCTGCAGTCACCAAGACAGAGAACACAGAGCATTGGCAAAGACTGGGAGGAACTGGAACCCTCGTGCACTGCTGGTAGAAACGTGGGATGGATCAGCCACTTTGGCAAGCACTTTGGCAGTTCCTCAAAACGCTAGACACAGAGTTATCATCTAGCCCAGAAGTTTTGCTCCTGGGTTTCTACCCAACAGAAATGAAAACACAGAAACTCTGTACGTAAATGTGCACGGCAGCATTCCTGGTCATCCCTCCAAAGTGGAAGCAAGCCAAGTGTCCATCTACTGATGACATTGTAGTCTGTGCTCTATCCATGCAGTGGAATCCTTTTCGATGATAATGTACAACAAATTACTGAAACATGCTACCATGAGCTTCGAAAGTATGTGAAATGAAAGAAACAGTCACAAAATACCACCTATTGTATGATGCCCTCTGTCTCGAGTGCCCAGAAGGTGGATCTGTAGAGAGAAAGTAAATTAGTGTTTACTGGGGCAGGAGGATGGAGGTGATGTGGGGGGTGAATCCCAAGGTACAGGGTCTCCATTGCGGGTGATGAAACTGTTCTAAAATTCGATTTGGGATGGTTGCAAAACCGAATATACTAAAACCCATTGAATTATACCCTTTAACTGGTAAGCTGTATGGCATATGAATTCTCTCTCTCTTCACTGGCGTACGTATATATTTAAAGAACCAGCACATGATTCTGGCTGATTCTTAGGGCCACTTTACCATTGACATCAGAGTTTGTGAGTGTTAAAATATCACAATATTCTGAGCTAAGGTCTTACTGGTTGGCTCCTATTTTGGCAGGTGCAGTGGCACTGGGCTTTGGCCCTATTCATCACGATGGAAGCCTCCACTAACCTGGGCAAGAGCCAGCAGGTCTACGATGCTTGTTGTCAAGCCCCAAGCAACCCCAAGCCCCACCTCTTGGGAGGACCATGGGATAGGCCTGCAGCAAGGCAGAGGTCACATCTTAGGGCTGTCCTGGTGCACAACTCCAGGGGGCGCTGGTGACTTTGTCATCTGCGGAGGGGGTGACCTCTTGCATGAACAGCTGCACCTGGACCACTGCAGGGAACAGAAGCTCACAAGCTGTGTTCTTACATCCTCTCCGTGAATTCTCGAAGCCAACAATTGCCATGGGGGGATGTTTATTTCTCCCTCGATATTCCTGTGGCCGTTTGACAGTGAAGCAAACAAGACCAGCTACTATACTGATGCTTGGGAAACCTCCCCAAGTTTATGACTCCTGCAGCCTCAGGTTGCTGCCACCCTGCAGTGCTTGTCGTCCCTTCAGGAAGAAGAACAGAGAGCAGGAGATGTACTGAATACGTTTCCTGTTGCGGGAGCTCAGGTCCCTTTGAGGCGTCTCCTGCCAAGGTCTTTGGGGCTGGACAGATGATGGACACATCAGATAGAAGACAGGGTGTGGGGGAGACAGCGGTTGAGGCTCATCTCCAGTGCCTGCTGCCCTCGGGTGGCCAGTCTGCAAAGTGTCACATGTCACACGGGGCTACTCTCGGGGGGGGACATGTGCAAAGCAGAGCAAGGAACCCCCACTTCAGCACCAATATTTATGTCAGCTCTGGTCTGAGGTCCTGATCTTTGGGGGCCAGGAACAAATATCTGGAGTCCTAGGAAAATGCCACCCTGCAGGAAGCCACGCGGGGGATTACTGGGGGCGCCCTGGGGGAGGGAAGAGATGTATCTTATCAACCATCTCTTCATAGGTTCCCTTTTACGCACCCCCCTCCTTCAGGGTGGGTCTAGCAAATGACCCCGACTTGTCGCCGTTCGGGCGAGCCCTACAGTGGCGCACTGTTTGATGCTTCCCCAAATATCCGGACTTTGAAACCATAGTTTTAGGACCATGACTGTACATCTGAGCAAAAAGAAGAGAATCTGGAGTAGGTGGTGGGATAAACCGGACAGAGTGACTGGGCTCCTCATGCAGCTGGTTAATATGAAATTATATTATTTTGTTTGGCTCAGACATGATCCTAAGTCTTCTTTATTTTCCGTGCCCCCATTGCTCTCCAGGAACGTTGTAGTTACTCTCGTCAACAGATTATGACACAGCCTGGCTCTCCGGGCTGAGAGGGTTTTCAGATTTCAGGGTGACATTTTATATATTTTCCCTCGCTAGGCATTTGGGTCATTCTGTGCATCGTTAAGGACTTTTCACCATGCACGAAAATAATCCAGGACTGCGTGCAAATTCAAGCATGGAGCGGGAGTGTGTTCCGTTGAAGGCCTGTGGCCTTGAAGGTCCGGCACCTGCTCCTGGTGTCCCCGGGGCCCTGGTGGTCTCTGAGGTGCTTCTCTGGTTTCTGACAAAACACCTACCATGAGCCAGGAGCCACAACCTTTCCTGACAGGAGGGATGGTGATTATCGACGGGGGATCAAACGAGAAAGAAAACCCACTGAAATGTTTTGTTGTCGGTGTCGGTTCAGTTTTTGGTCCGCACGGCTGCCCAGGACTGACCGTGAACCCTGACCTCCTTCGTTAGAGGCCAACAGCCTGTTTCCAGTCCCGACACCTGACTGTTCTGCTTCTGCTTAGTCTGGATTTGTATTTGACCGTCCTCACCGACTGGTGAAAATACGGGCAGCTCTTTTTTTCACCTGACATCTCTACAGACCTTTAAAATCTAATTACGTGATGTTCTGATTAGAAGGTCAGTTCGTGTTGATGGCAGAAATTCGAGGAAATGCACAAACTTGTGGACAAAACAAAGACCACTCCAAATCACCCCTCCCAAAGGCCCGCGTTCCCATCTTGGTGTGTTTGCTGGGCTCTCATTTTCCACCATCGCGGGCGATTATCGAGGGCCTGCCGTGCATGAAGTGCTGCTCCGTGTGCTATTTTTTTTTTTTTTCCCTCTGCACGTATTTGTCTCTGTATTTACTTATTTCAGATTCGGATCTTGCTTTCTTCCCCGTGATGTTTTTTTTTTTTTTTTTTTTTTAAGATTTTATTTATTTATTTGAGAGAGAGAGAATGAGAGACAGAGAGCATGAGAGGGAGGAGGGTCAGAGGGAGAAGCAGACTCCCCGCCGAGCAGGGAGCCCGATGCGGGACTCGATCCCGGGACTCCAGGATCATGACCTGAGCCGAAGGCAGTCGCTTAACCAACTGAGCCACCCAGGCGCCCTCCCCGTGATGTTTTATTGCTTGCGTTTCCCAAGGCCATTCGGTAGCGTTTTAACTGGTACGTAGAATTGTCAGGCAAGCTTATCATGGTTTATTTAACTTTAATTTTTTTATTTAACTTTTTATTTAACTTTACTTATTTTTACATATTTAGGAGATTTCTCATTTCTGGTTGTGAGTAACTCATGTCTGTATCTAAAGCTTTGTGTGGTTATTGATTTGCTACTTGGGTATAAATTGCTAAGTGAGATTCCTAGTCCAAGGTGTAAACGCTGTAGTTGTTGTGAATGCTTCTGCCTCACTGTGGCTCCAGAAATCCTGTGGGGCTTTCTATTCTGTGAGGAGTTGAATGAAAATGTCCACGTCATTGCACTTATACTCACGTGGGGTGCTACCTTTTTTAGAGCCTCGAAATTTCAATTTTTAAAAACGATTTATTTATTTATTTGAGAGAGTGTGAGCATGAGCAGGGGGAAGGGTAGAGGGAGAGAATCTCAAGTAGACTCCATGCTGAGCACAGAGCCCGACGTAGGGCTCGATCTCACAACCCTGAGATCGTGACCCGAGCTGAAATCGAGAGTTGGATGCCCAACCGACTGAGCCACCCAGGTGCCCTGAAATTTCAATTTTTAATACTTCATTTTGCATTGTTTTATATTTTTGATGAGTACATCAAGTATTTTACATGTTTGGTAGTTATTTTTCTAGTTTTGGAACTGGCTTTAAAGCCGTGGTTTTTCATGCACACTGCAAATGCTTCTTCCCACTTTGTCTTTCCACTTTTAATTTTGTTCATGGGTCCCCCCCCCCCCCCCAATTTCAGTATGTTGGTATAATTCCATTCATCTCTGGTGCTATTTCTTTTGTGTTGTTACGCCTGAAAAGTCCTTTCTACCTTGAGACTCCCTGTATTTCTTTCTAGATGTTGGCTTGGTTTTTATATTGAACTCTTTAGACCATCCATCATTTATTTGGTAAATGATACAAGGAAGGAAACAGACCACTTTCATTCATCCATTACCTATCTTGCTGCATTTCGTGAGTGGTGGGCAGTGTAAGATGTGCTGGCAGATACGGGAATAATGATGTAGGATCTGGGGCCATGCTGCTGGGCTTCATGCCCCTCAACCTCTCTGTGTGATCCTTAAAATGCAGAGAATGGTGGGCTTGTTTGAAGCATTAAATTACTATCTTTAAATAGTTCTACTTTGAGATGTAATTCACATACCTATGAATTCACTGATTCAAAGTGTATAATTCAATGGTTTTTATTTTTTTTAATGTATTTTTAAAAAACGATTTATTTATTTGAGAGCGAGCGAGCATGAGCGGGAGGGATAGAGAGAGAGAGAATCTCAAGCAGACATCCCACTGAGTGCAGAGCCTGACATGGGGCTCTATCTCATGACCCGAGCTGAAATCAAGATTTGGATGCTCAAGTGACTGAGCCAACCAGGTGCTCCTGTATCATTCAGTGGTTTTTAAATACACTCACATTGTTGCGCATCCAATACCATAATCGATTTTAGAACGTTTTTATTGCCCAAAAAAGTCTATTCTGGATATTTCATATGGATGGAGTCACGCAACAGGTGGTCCTTTGTGGTAAGTTTCTGCCACTTAGCATGTTTTCAAGGCCCCTGCACGTGCCCGTACTTGATTCTTGTTCGTGCCTGAATTCTGCTCAACTCCATGGGTATGCCGTATCTTATTTATCCATTCTCAAGTGGATGGACATTTGAGCCATTTCTACTTTTTGGCTGTTCAGAATCATGCTGCTTGAGTATTCCTGATGACTTTTCGCATCATCATATACTTTCAGGTCTCATGGGCATATACCTAGGAGTGGAATTGCTGGGTCCTACAGTAACTCCACATCTGTTCGAGGAACAGCCAGCCCGCTTCCCAAAGTGGCTGTACCACTTTAGGTTCTTATCCCGTCCACCTCTTTGTCTGACTTCTTGATGACAGCCACCCTACCTGATGTGAAGTGTTACCTCCTTGTGGTTTTGATTTGCATCTCCCCGATGACTAATGAAGCATTTTTTCATGTGCTTATTGGCCATTTGTAGATCGCCTTTGGAAAAAAAATACAGAATATATAGCCATATCCTTTGCCCATTTTAAATTGGGTCATTTGCTTATTATTGAGTTGTAATAGTTCTTTGTATGTTCTAGATATTGTCCCTTATCAGATCTAGATTTATATCCAAGCGCAGACCCAGCCCAATATAGGATTAGCAATTTTTTCCCCTCCCATTCTGTGGATTTTCTTTTCAATTTCTTCATGATGTCCTTTGAATCACAAAAGTTTTTAATTTTGATAATGCCTTAGTGTATCTATTTGTTCTTTTGTTTACTGTTTTGGTGTCATAGCTAAGAATCCATCCTAATACAAAGTCATGAAAATGTACAACTATGTTTTATTCTAAGAGTGTTATACTTTGAGCTCTTGCATTTAGGTGTCTGATCCGTTTGGGGTTGATTTTTTTTAATTTAATTTAATTTAATTTATTTATTTGACAGAGAGATAGAAGAGCACAAGCAGAGGGAATGGCAGAGGGAGAAGGAGAAGCAGGCTCTGCACTGAGCAGGGAGCCCGATGCAGGACTCGATCCCAGGACCCCGGGATCATGACCTGAGCCGAAGGCAGACGCTTAACCATCTGAGCCACCCAGGCGCCCCGTTTGGGGTTGATTTTTGTGATTGGTGTGATGTAAGTGTCCAATATTCTCGGCACCATTTGTTGAAGAGACTATTTTTTCCCCATCGAATGGTCTTGGCACCCTTGTCGAAAATCAACTGCCCATAGATGTAGGAGTTTATTTCTGGACTCTCAGTCCTACTGCACTGATCCTGATGTCTATGCTATGCTGGCACCAAGCTTTCCTGATTATCCCGGCTTCGTCGTAGGTTTTTCAATCAGGACCAGTGAGTTCTCCAGTTTTGCTCTTTTTCAGGACTGTTTTTGCAATTCTGTGTGCCTTGAATTCCCACATGCATTTCAAGATCATCTTGTCAATTTCTTCAAAGAAAGGGATTCAGGAGGAATTTTGACAGGATTAGGCTGAGTCTGTAAATCACTCTGAGGAGCATTGCTACCTTAAAAATATTAAGTCTTTTGTTCCGTTAATATGGGGTATCTTTCCATTTATTTAGATCTTTAATTTCTTTCAGCAACGGTTCGTAGTATAAAGTGTAAATGGTTTTCATTTTTATTACGTTTATTCTGATGTTTTTAATTCTTTTTTGGTGCTACTGTAAATGGGATTGTTTTCTTTATTTTTGGGTTGTTCATTGCTCATGTATAGAATTTTAAGTGAATTTTTTGGTTGGTCCTGTATCTTGCAAACCTGCTGCTAAATTAGTTAATATTTTACTCGGCAAGTGTCTGGCCCATAGTGTGATGTACGTGCTTCAAATAATGAAATAAAATAATATGGCGAAATGAAATGAGACTCTTACATGACACAACAGAATGGGCCGCACGACTTTTTGGCATGGGGTATTCTAAGTGTTCTTGAGTTAACTTTGGGTGTTCATCGATACCTAAGAAGTCGTTTGTTTCATCAAAATGTTCAAATGTATTAATTGGGTAATGAATAATTATTAATAATAAATCCACAGTTATTCCAACAGATCTCAGGGAGTAGGTGACAGAATGTGGAGAAAGAGCACACCCATCCCCTCACCTTATGTACAAGAGCCAACAGACATTATTTTACTCTTACTAAAAAATAATGGTTCCATTTTTTTTAATTTTAATTTTATTTTTTTAAAGATTTTATTTATTTATAGGACAGAGAGAGAGAGAGCGAGAGAGGGAACACAAGCAGGGGGAGTGGGAGAGGGAGAAGCAGGCTTCCCGCTGAGCAGAGAGCCCAATGCGGGGCTTGATCCCAGGACCTGGAATCATGACCCGAGCCAAAGGCAGACGCTTAACGACTGAGCCACCCAGGCGCCCCCATTTTTTTTTAAATCAGCAATAACCACTAAGGCATAATTAAGAACATTTTTTTGTTGTTGTTTAAATTTGAGTATAATTGAAACTAAGGGAGAGTTTCTAAGTTCAGGTGGAGTGAAGTTGGTGGTGACATATAGTGTGGTTCCCGGTCTGTGTTCGTGCTCATGTCTTCGGTCCATCTTAATGCCACGTCCCACTCCCATCATCTTCCTCCCACCCCACCATGGCCCAATATTTTCTCAATGTGTACCTTTTTGTTCATGTTTTTGCGAAATGCATATTGTTGCTTTGTGTGGCTGGGGTTTTAATTTATGTGATTGTTCTGTGCCCTATTACCACATTTTCTTTTTTTACGTTTTTCACTGGGCACCATGAACGTAATGCGGATCCACCTGTGTTTCTGTTTATGCATCTAACCTGCCAACTCCTCATTACCGTGTTGTGCCAAGCTATGTGCTCCACTGTTTTACCGGTCCACCTGCCCCTGGTGGTGGCTCAGGTGGCTTCCACTTCCCGGGCATCACCAATAACCCTGCAGCACCCTCCCGTACATGCCCTGCGGACTGAGAGAGAAGTGCTCTGGGACATATTTCCCCATGCAGGCAGGACCCCTATGTCTCGGTGGTGATCATGGCCAGTGCTCCCAGACTGCTGCTTCACTCTGTACCGCCACCACCCATTCTCACGGGCTCCTCTGTCCCCCCCCCCCACCCATAGAAATGAAATGATATAATTCACTAAAATCCCCTATCGAATGGATCTATGGACCCCTTGGTGTGTCGTTAAAAAAATGTAACTGCCCAATAAGAGGTCTGGCCCTTGCCCCTGGCTCTGGGAGGTGATCTCAAAGCCCTTGGAATGTCATGCCTGATGGAAGTGTGTTTGTTTCCCCAGAAGCCTCGGGTCACACCAAATAGTAGATATGAATTAGGGTGGGGGCAGTGGGTCTTTCAACATCAGCTCGACCTCCAGGGGGCTGGGAGTCCATCAAGCTTACATGGTGGCTCCCCGTGAAATCCCTGGCTCAGAGGAGCTTCCCTGGCTGGCCATGCTCTGCACCAGAAGCTCTGCGCTTGGAACCTTCCCAGACCCTGCCCTGGGCTGATTTCCACCTGTATCCTTTCACTGCACGAAACCATTACCATCAGCAGAACAGCCTTCTATGAGTTCTCTGAGTCTTTCGGCAGATTGCTGAACCTAAGGGTGGCTTTGGGGGCCCCCGAACTTACAATTAGTATCAAAAGTGAGGGCGGCCTGATGGACTGTTCCCTGAGAATACATTCTCAAACCAGCCCCACTTCTCGATGACACAACCCCAAGCCCACGGGGACTTCGGAATCAAACCTGACTCAAAGTAGAGAGTGCTGTGCCTCCGTGGTCTCTCAGCAAGGCTCCAGGGGAATGACCCGGGATGACTTCGGCGAGAGGCATGCACACCTCACTCAGCACAGCGCTGCGGGGAGGGGTGCGTAGGGCTGCAGACGTTCCCCATCGTCTGTGCTGAGCCGAGGTCCAGGCAAGGAGACAGTGAGGACCATGAGAGAATGGAACGTCTCTGTTCTTGGACAGTCATACAAATTCAGATGACTGAAGGTCATTGAGCGCACTGTTCACTGCTGTCCCCATACCTGGCACCTCCTGGGTGCCCCATCAGCATACGATTAACTCACATCTTTATAGGGCACCTGCAGTGTGTTAAGGAATTGCTTCAGGTTTCATGGGTTGAGTTGTGTCCCACCCCACCAGAGACTCATCTGGTGAAGTCTTAACCTCCAGTGCCTCGCAACGTGCTCGTGTTTGGAAATAGGGTTGTTCAGATATAGTTCAGTAGTTAAGATGAGGCCATACTAGGGCGCCTGGGTGGCTCAGTCGTTTAAGCATCTGCCTTCGGCTCAGGTCATGATCCCAGGGTCCTGGGATCGAGCCCCGCATCGGGCTCCCTGCTCTGCAGGAAGCCTACTTCTCCCTCTCCCACTCCCCCTGCTTGTGTTCCTGCTCTCGCTCTCTCTCTCTCTGTCAAATAAATAAATAAAATCTTAAAAAAAAAAAAAATGAGGCCATACTGGAATCAGGTGGATCCCCCATCCAGTGTAATTGGGGTCCTTATATGTAGACCTCCACGTGAAGAGACAGACTCTGGAGAACGTCACGGGAAGGTTGGAGTGATGCCACCGTGAGCCAAGGAGCCACCGGGATCGGCCCGCAGCGCCTGCAGGGGAGCGTGACCCTGCCAACACCTCGGTCTCAGACGTCTGGCCTCCAGACTGTGAGACAGTATTTCTGATGGTCAGGCCACCGGGCGGGTGGCACCTGGTTACGGCAGCCCCAGCAAGCTCGTGCAGAATGGAGATGGATGGGGGGCACGGCGGGCGAGGTGCGCACTAATAGAGAGCCGCCGGCAACTGGCATCAGGCAGACCTGGAAGGCTGGTGGTGCATGGCAGGCAGGGAGGAGGGAAAGGCCAGCGGGGCTGAGAAGCCACGGTGGGGGTGCGGGCACATCTGCAGAAGAAGGACATGTCCTGGCCAGAGAGCCTGGGGGCGGCGTGGGTGATGAGTCCAGCAGCTGGGCTTGCAGCGGCCCCCTATGTGGCCACATGGCCGCTCTGACTGGGGACGGGCTCTGCCGCAAGCGAGGGGCCCGCCTGGATTGTGACATTCTCACTCCAGGCTGAGTACAGAATTAACTCCCGCTGTGCCTGACTTGTTGTGCAAAGCGATTTACTAGAATAGGTTCCAGGTGATTCCCCTGATTGTGACCATGAGGACTTATGCAAAAAAGGACACCGACTTAATATCCTTCTTTGAGGCTGTGCTCGTTCCGCATCCAGCCCACACGGGAGGCTGCTAGATCTCCCTCCGTCCGCCACCGCCTGGGCTTCGGATGCCTCCACGCCTGCCTCATTTGTTAGGCTGCGACCCCACAGTGAAGCCAGAATAGGGCTTGCTCATAACCACAGCTGGAAAATTAAATTTTATTTTCAACACATCTTTACCCTTCTTGCTGCTGATTTGTCTGGCTCCGAGCCAGTCTCCCTATGGCTTTGGTTTTAATATGTGGCCATAAACCCCTCAGAGTTACAGCCACTAAAAGCTGGTCCTGGTGTCACTTTCCTCAACACAGTTAATTAAATTCCGAGCCTAGTGTGCACATGGAGGTTGTAAAACTCCTTGGCTGGAGAGAGTGCGTTGGACTCGTCCAGGTGGACATTTGGATTATCTTTTTACAATGGTGTCACCCACAATGGGTGGAGGGCATCTGGGATTGGATGAGAAGCAACAACGCTAAGGTCCTTTCAGAAATTCCATGATTCTCCCACCTTTAGAGATTTACCCAAGGGAGATGAAGACACAGTCCGTGAGAGGCCTTCCCAAGAATGATAGCGCTATTATTGGTTTTAGCCCCAAACTGGAGACAAGGGAGTGGATAAACAGACTGTGGTACCTCCAGGCCATGGACTATTGCTCAGTAATAAAAAGGAACAAACAACAGAAAAAGTACACACTGGATGGTTCCATTGTATGAAACTCGGCAGCCAGCAAGACTAATCCATAGTCACAGAAACCAGGACACTGGGGCCTTTTGGTGGGTGCAGACCGCCTTGGGAGGGGCATGAGGAAAATTTCTGGGGTGATGGAAATATTCCATGTCTTGCTGGTGTGGTGATCGCATTGGTGTACGTGTTTATCAAAGTGCAAGGTTTATCACGTGTGCACTTACGACCTGGGCATCTCACCGCAGGTAAATGTCACCTCATAATAAAAAAAAGCTCCACGATGATATAACCCTGAGGGTTACCAGAAAGCGGAGCACTCAGGTCACTTACCTGTCAGGACGGAACTCCTCGGGGGCTCCTGCCAGGGCGTGGGATGACGGTGTAGACGGTAGATGGGGACGACCAGCATTCCCTCGGGGGTTTTCTTCCAGACCCTTCCAGACGTGCCCCTGGGGGTGGAGCCTGAGGGATTCATTCCCGCCATGTCCAGATACTGCATCTGGAGGAGGACCTCGTGGGTGGGGCCCGCCTGCCGGAGAGAAAAAGCCATTTGTGAAGCGGGTACTGAGAGAGCCCGGAGTCTGACGCTGACAAGGAATTCTATCTTTCCGAGCTCTACGAGGGCCTGTCTGCCTGCTCAGAACCGGCTAAGTAACTACTCATGGAGCAGGTGCTGTGAGCTGCGGGTGATTGGGTGGAACCGCCCCGCACCTCATCGATGTCTTCACCTGTTTGTGTGAGTCTCTCCCACTGAGGTAGGGGTGGTTTGGGCCCGAGATGGAGGCGTACTGATTGCTTTTAGGGTTGGTGTAACCTTTCCTTTATCAGAATAGCCTGTGTCCCTGTATGTATGGACATCACTCCCCATCTCCGTGGGATGGCTAACTCAAAATTCTCGGTCCCCGTCAAACTGTTCTCCCCACCCCCATTTCTGTCAGTAGTCCAACCACCAACCCACTGCCTCAGGCACAAAACCTAGCCGGTTTCCTTGATTCTTCCTTTTGAAACATACCCTATCCTTGGGCGCCTGGGTGGCTCAGTTGGTTAAGCGACTGCCTTCGGCTCAGGTCATGATCCTGGAGTCCCGGGATCGAGTCCCGCATCGGGCTCCCTGCTCAACAGGGAGTCTGCTTCTCCCTCTGACCCTCCCCTCTCTCATGTGCTCTCTCTCATTCTCTCTCTCTCAAATAAATAAATAAAATCTTAAAAAAAAAAAAAAGAAACACACCCTATCCAACCCACTGGCAATCTCATCAGTCCCACCTCCCAAATCTCTCTCGAATCCGATCGGTTTCTTGACCTCCAATGCTGTGTTCTTTCCCACCTGGACCTCGGTCTCCTCACTGGCCTCCCTGCCTCCGTTTTTGCCCCCCCGCATCTATCCCATCCCTGGCGAAGGCTCATGGGATTTTATGAGCTGGAGACAAGCGCTCCTAAAAGCCAAGCCCCTCAAAATACAAATTAAAACCATAATGACATACCACTTCATACCCATTAGGATGGCTGTTATAAAAAAAAACCAGGAGCACCTGCGTGGCTCAGTTGGTTAAGCATCTGCCTTTGGCTCTGGTCATGATCCTGAGGTCCTGGGATCGAGCCCGGTGTTGGGCTTTCTGCTCAGCAGGGAGTCTGCTTCTCCCTCTGCCTCCCCCTGCTGGTGCTCTCTCTCTCTCAAATAAATAAAATCTTTTTTAAAAAAAACCCAAACCAAACACACAGGCCACCCAGGCAATAACAAGCGTTGGCAAAGATGTGGAGAAATTTGAATGCTCGTGCACCCTTGGCAGGAATATAAAATGATATGGCCGCTATGAAAAACATTTAAACCACGATCACGGAACCAGCAGTTCCACAAAGAACTGAAAGCAGGGTCTTATTTGCTCACCCATGTTCACGGCAGCATCATTCACAATCGTGAAAAAGGCTGGAAGCACCCCAAGTGTCCACTGATGGATGAACAGATAAATACGTGACCCAGATAGACACGGGAATATCGCCCAGCCTCAAAGAGGAAGGAATTCTGACACCTGCTACCGCATGGATGAACCTGGAGGACCTGATGCTGAGTAGAATAAGGCAGCCACGGAAGATAATCCTGGCGAGGCCACGTCTGTGAGGTCCCAGAGGAATCAAATTCACAGACAGAGGGCAGGATGGTGAGGCCCCCGGGCTGGGGAGGGGAAGGGCTTGTGAGTGTTTAACGGGTCCGAGTTTCAGTTTTACCAGATGGAAAGCTGTAGAGGTGGACGGTGGTGGTGGTTGCACAAGAGGGAATGCGCTCAATGCCCCTGAACGGGACACTTGAAAAGGTGAAAACAGTAAATTTTGTTATGTGTATTTCACCCCAATTTAAAGAACGAGCCAACTCTCAATCCAGAAGATGGGCCCCTGGGCGCCTCTGGGACGCTACCTTTGGGGGTCGGTTGGCCGTGCTGGGTTCCTGGCCGGCCCAGGCATCAGTCTGAGTCGGAGAGGGGAGAAGTGGGGAGGGCAAAGCCGAGAGCTTGCTGCTCGAATGGGAGTCACATCCCGCACCGACCCTGCACAGCCAGAAACCAGCCACCCCTGCCCTTGTCTGCTACCTGTCTACAGCCATGCGCCCCACCCCCCAGCCCCCTGCTCCCTTCCAGAGCCCAGCTTCAGCAAAAATACTAAGTACGAGTTTATTTTATTAAAAAAAAAATTTTTTTTTAAGATTTTATTTATTTATTTGAGAGAGAGAATGAGATAGAGAGAGAGAGCATGAGAGGGGGGAGGGTCAGAGGGAGAAGCAGACTCCCTGCCGAGCAGGGAGCCCGATGCGGGACTCGATCCCGGGACTCCAGGATCATGACCTGAGCCGAAGGTAGTCGCTTAACCGACTGAGCCACCCAGGCGCCCCGTACGAGTTTATTTTTATGTGAATTATTGTTTAGATTTATATATATATATATATTTGAACATTCACAAAGGTTATAAAAATCAATCATAAGACAATACCTAAAATACACACTGTCATGTTTTTCTGCCTTTCTGCCTAGGCTTTTTTTCCGAGCGTTGTTTACATAAGCTAATGCTGTCTGCACAATCTTGTGTTTTGATGTTTCCATCCTGGCATTAGCATTTTGGGATTTTTCCATGCCGTGCAAATTCTTTGGCGTGTAGTTGGCACACCTGGCTGAGACTTTGCTGGGTGACCAAAGCCATTAGATCACTCCTGCTTTGTTTCTGATTGTTTCTGTTTTGCAGATAAAGTGCCAATAAGCAAATTTTCTTGAGAACCCTTCTTTTGGTACACATGGCCAATGACCGTATTGGAAGAGACTTCCAGATTTTCTTTTGAAGTGGACTCATCAGGTCAAAGGTGGAAATCATTTGAAAACTTCTCCCTCACTCTGCCTCTCTGTTCTGCTAATGACTAGGCTTGCTTTCCATATATTTACTTACTACTGTAAACTTGCACACCAGCCTGATTTATGTTCTTGGTAGTAGCAGGGCTCAATTTCCTTCAGTGAATCTGAACACTTTTTACCTTTTTCATCATTTTTCTTGTTTTCTAGGGAGTTTGTACCAATTTACAGTTTCACTGAGGGTGTTCATGCTTCCGACTCTTCCCATGTTTCATGTATGTACTTAATGTATATAATAAATATTATATAATTGTTATATAACATATGCATATTACATAATAGTTATTATATCATATATACACATTATAATATATAATAATAATTTTAAAGTTCCAATTTGGTAATAAAAGACAGCATGTAAAAAATTATGTTTCTGGGGCGCCTGGGTGGCTCAGTCGGTTAAGCGACTGCCTTCGGTTCAGGTCATGATCCTGGAGTCCCAGGATCGAGTCCCGCATCGGGCTCCCTGCTCGGCGGGGGGTCTGCTTCTCCCTCTGACCCTCCTCCCTCTCATGCTCTCTGTCTCTCTCATTCTCTCTGTCTCAAATAAATAAATAAAATCTTTAAAAAAAAATTATGTTTCTGGTTACTAGTGAGGTTGAACATCCTCCCATACTTTTATTTACATTTGTATTTCTTGTTTTGTGAACATCCTTTGAATGTCTACATGTGGAGCCTGCTGTTCTTATTGATTCACACAAGCTCTTTATAAATTAGGAACACTTCATTTGTATTTTTGCAGACATTTTGCCCACTTTTCTGTTTGCAAGTTTAATGAAGTGGATCAATGGTGTTCTTGGGCTGTCTCTCTCCTCCTTCTTCCTGCTTCCCTGTGCTCTCCTCCTGCTTTCTGCAAGGCTCACTGTGGATGGGTACCATAAGGGAACCGTGTGGGGGCGGCCTGGGGCGGTAGGTGGAACCTCAGAGTCTGGGATCTCCAGTTCCGAGTTCAGGGAGCTGCTCACCGTGTGGTCAGGCTGCGTAATTTATCTCAGCATCAGAGAAATGTGCAGAACAAGGTCAGTTGGAAGGCAAAATAAGCCCTCATAAGAGATCAGTAGAAGCTATGTCTCTTCTTTTATATTGAGGCACAAATGACTGAAATGGGGTTAATGTATAATTCCATCACAGGAATTTAACAATGGGCAACGTTGTGCGTTGAACTGTGTCCTCCAAAGAGATGGGTTGAAGTCACCTCAGGACCAGGCTGCTTGGGCCACCCGAAATCTCCCAGGGTCACCAACATTCGGGTTCAGTTCTGGAGATTGAGGCAGCTCTGGGGGACACTGAGAGCTTGTGCACATTGAGTGTGCAGGACCCACTGGGCTGGGATGCCTCTGATGACCTCTGCTCGGCATCTGGTGGGACCTGGTGGGTGTCGTTTCTCCTTAAGATGCTGAGTGATGTCCACAGAGTCCATGCCCGGCTCGTCCCGGGTGCAGGTGTCTGCTAGAGGGATGGGGAGGGCGCTGTCAGGAGTCTCTACGTGTGGGGCGGAGTCCAGAGCGGGCCAGAGCGTGTGGGACCTGCGCGAACCCGGATGGGACAGCGTCAGGGACACACGTGTCCGAGGCTAACGGAGCACAGGGTGAAGGACTGTGGCTGAGAGTCAGGTGCGCCCACGCGCTCTGCAGGCGCCACCTCTTACAGCCCCGAGGACGCGCACAGAGCATCTGCTTCATTCTCTTCATTTCGTGGACGAGGGGAGTGGAGATGACAAAGCGAAGAGCCCGCAGGGTCGGCCTGCCTGGGGCTGGACTGAATGCAGGCGCGGGCCTGTATGGGCCCGGTCCCCGCTCTGAGTGCCGCGGCCTCCTCCGCCTGTGGCGCCTTCCAGCATCATTTCTGTTTGGCAGTCTGGCCAGAAGGACAGCACAGCTGTGCTCAGAGAGGCTGCTGGTGGGGCGAGAATGCACAGCGGGAGGAGAAGGCCTCCTAAGTAACCGGGTCTCCAGAGGGACATGCTGCTGACGGAAAGCGCTTTCTGTCCCATGAGCCTCGTCATTAAAGAGACACGGGGCGTGCTGCGTCTGGGCGCATGCAAAACAATCCTTGCCATACAGAAAATACCTTGAAAGCTGCTCTTTGCATTATTTTTCTTTTATCCTTCAAAAAATACCTACTTTGGAGTATGCTTTATTACCTACATAATATATTCCCACAGTAGTATATGGTATGCTTCATAAATAAATAAATACACACACACTTGTGCGTGCTCACGTGGGTGTGCGAGCAGAGCGCTTGGGGCCCCGGAAACGGTCTGGGCGTGCATGCTAGGACTTCGCTCTACTTTGAGCTGCTCCTGAAAAACCACATGGCAACATGTGGAGAACTTTTTCTAGTGATGTGGAGCATCTTCTTTAGTTCTTGATTGTGACCCTCAGGCTTGCCAATTGTTTTCCCACACTTGATCTTATTAAATGCTCCCAGCAGCCCGGAGGGGCGGCCGGCCAGGTCTCGGGTGTTCTCAGGGCAGCTGGGAGGAGGGCAAGGCACCCTGGGAGCAGGCCAGGGGCCACCACCAGAGGCTCCCATGCTGTATTTGGATGGGACGAGTGCTTTGTACCTTGAGGAGGAGCAGACGGCTCAAGAAGCAGCACGTGATCTCCACGGTGGCCGTGGTGACAGTGGCGAGTGTCACGCGGATTACTGATGGGATCTGTGTCCACACCACAAGAGGTGCTGGTAATGACACCCAGACTGGAGGCCCCCCAAATCCTGGCCTGGAAAACAGGACTCACACTTTAAGGAACTAAACCAGAGGCAACAAAGAGTCAAGAGAATCTGGGGACACCTGGGTGGCAGTCGGTTAAGCGTCTGCCTTCGGCTCGGGTCGTGATCCCAGGGTCTGGGATCGAGCCCCGCGTCGGGCTCCCTGCTCAGCAAGGAGTCTGCTTCTCCCTCTCCCTCTGCTCCTCCCCCGGCTTGTGCTGTCTGTCAAATAAATAAGTAAAGTCTTGAAAAAAAAGTATTGGCAACCTCGTAACCCACCAGTGAGCCGACTTGCTGGTACCCGAGCCCTTGCTCAGAGCTCGGTGGTATCAGCTCTGTTGACTCACTGGGCAGATGAGGAGCATAAAGGAAACCCTCCTCCCGTCACGAGTACCCGTGGTGTAAAAACTCTGCCCGGTGCAGTGAGCGATGCTGTGACGTGAGCGTGGGAGAGCCGGGGGACACCCAAGTTCCCGTCCGTGGGGTGCTGGCCAGCTGCTTCTCCATACAGGGGCGAAGAAGGAATGCACTGTGAGGGTCAGCGTCAGAAAAGACTTCGCGGAAAAGGTGAGCTACAAGTTGGGCCTGAATAGTGGGGGAGACTTTCTGTAAGGGGAACAGAGCGGGAGTGTGGTGAACATCGCCATCTCTTAGGGAAATGCAAAGTAAGGCACGATCGACCCACACCCGGCGCTAGTGAGGGTTAGCAGGGACGAGAAACAGCCGGGACACACAGACATCATTGCTGGGAGCGTGGAGCGGTCCCGGACACTGTGGGAAACAGTTCTGCGGTGTCTCCTGAAGCTAAACACGTACACCCGCTCATGATCCAAGAAACCCCTGCCTGAGTAGGTACCCAAGGGGGATGGGCGCTTACGTGCCCGAGAAGACACGTCCGAGACTGTTTGTAGCAGCGTTAATTACAAGAGTCCCAAACGGGACACTCCCAACCCTCCATGGACAGTAGAATGGACACGTTCCTGGGGTACATTCGCAGAGTGACCTGAGGCCACACGCGATGCAGAGCCGAGGAGACCGGATGGGTACCAGCAACAGAGCAGGACCAGGGCGTGATCACGCTGGCATGGGGTTCAGGCACGTCCGTAATTAAGTGCTGGAGAAGTAGTAACCTGGAGGGGGTTGGGTTGGAGGACAAGGGGGGAGGACCGCGAGGAAACCTTCTGGAAGCTGGAAGTCATCTGTATCTTGACGTGGGTGACGGTTACGCAGGTGGGAACATGGGTAACGATGTGCCCATGACGTGCACTTGGGATTTGTGTGGTTTACTATACTGGAGTTATAGCTCAACAAAAGTGGTTTTAAAAATAACCAAAAACAATCATCACGTGAACAGACAATTCAGGCAACGAGAAGAACCAACATTCCAGTAACTCATGGGGAGAAACTTCTTCCGTCGTTTTTGGGAAACCGAAGTCTGATCTTTCGAGCTGTTCTTCTCCTTACGTCCTTCCTGAAGCAGAAACACAGACCTCTGCAAACACACTGGTCCAAGTCGTTGCCCACCGGGGTCCCCGTCACTAAAGCTTGCCACATGTCATCCGTCCTGGGCTGCAGGGGAAATGCTCTGAAATGCATCAGTATTCCGCAGCAACATCGTCCTCCCCTTGCAGCTTCATTGAACAAGATGTGTTTCGGAGACCGGAAATATGTAGATTTATTTAGGTTCTTTCTTTCTTTTTTTTTTTTTTAAAGATTTTATTTATTTATTTATTTGAGACAGAGAGAATGAGAGAGACAGAGAGCACATGAGAGGGGGGAGGGTCAGAGGGAGAAGCAGGCTCCCTGCCGAGCAGGGAGCCCGACGCGGGACTCGATCCCGGGACTCCAGGATCATGACCTGAGCCGAAGGCAGTCGCTTAACTAACTGAGCCACCCAGGTGCCCGATTTATTTAGTTTCTAAAACAGTTTACACCTTGTACACGAGGGCCGCTGCGCGTGTCTGCAGCAGGAAACGCTTGAAACTGTCTTAACATTCAGAAAATGGTGGGCGGTGGCCGTGGCGGCATATTTGTCGCTCCCGCGGGGTCGGGCAGAGACGGAAGAGGGCCTAGGGCGGGCACCTTTCCTGCTGCGGATTTTCCACGGAGAAGAGAGGAAACAGTGGTTTCCGAGTGGTGGTGGGGGGGGGCATGGTGGCATCGGACTTGAGGCCCGTGGAAGGCACTCAGTAAGTCCTCAGATGTTGAAGGAATAAAAGGAAATTAAGCAGAACATCCAAAGTCTCTTTTCTGCTAATAGCACGAACCAGCTCCAGATAAACTGTCCAAGCCGGAGGACCTGTCCCCCCCCGCCCCCCCGCCCCAGCTCTGCAGTTCTGCCCCTGCGGCCTCCCTCTCAAGGGCACCCCACGTGCCGCCGCAGGTACACCCAATCCTTCCTCCGGTCTCCCCAGTAACTTTGCCGCGGGGACGCATGCTGACATGTCTTCACGCCAACGACGTGCTGAGCGTGGTGGGGAGAGGGGAGGGGAGGAGGTGCAGGGGGGATTTGCACGTTCATAGGGGTCAGGGCTGGAGCCGCTCCCTTGCAGAATCCCAGCCATCCACACAGGATGCACGTCTGTCTGTGCTTGGCGGCCTAGCCTGCAGGTGCCAGAGCGAGCAGATGACCGAGGCCTCGGGTCATAATTTCTAGCTCCAGTAAAATCCTCACATATTTTTTTTATACCTGTTCTAAATTCATTTGGGCTCTGGGCCTTTTAGGCCACGCTAATAATGTGCAGGGCTGGGAAAAGGCAAATGGGCTCGTCTGGCCTCATACTGTCGTCTTAAAAAGGGGAAAGAAAACCCTGAATATTTATGCCTGGGCTCCTGGGCCCAAACCCTCTCCATCCGTCTTGCTCCAATTCCCGGACGACGTAAAGAGCCAACTGCCACCCCTCTCCTCCCTGACGGCCACACCGCACGCTTCCACGATGCGTTCCCAGCCACTTCCTTCCTGGTGTTTGACACCAGAAACTCTCCGTGGCCTTTGGTCAGTTGTGTTTGCATGGGTCACCAGTGCCGAAAAGACATTTGGGTGCTCGGGGATGCCCGCTTTCTCAAAGTTCATATAAACACCACCTTGATTTTAGGAAAGGTCTACGTCGGTGCCTGTTTTCACTCAGCAAAGGAAATCTGAAGAGGAGTTTTGCTTTTACGAGAAAAACTGGTTCCCCTACTAATGTATGTCACTGTGGCTTATGAACGGTTTTATAGAAACGCTCTCCTTTAGGTTCCTAGGGGAAACCTGCATCTAACAGAAGCCCTCCGTCGGCCAGAATCGTTGAAGTAACGGGGGATTCAGGTGAACTAAGGGAGACGTGACATCTTCTGATTAATCCCATCGAGCGAGAAAAAGAATTTTATTTCATCATGGTCATTAAAATGTTTCTGGAGCTTGAATTGACTTCCCTGCTTCTGCAAATCCCGTCTATGAACATCCATCTTTATAGAACGTAAAGATCATCTTGGTTTAAGGAGTCACCATGCCAGAGAGGAAACTGGCCCGAATTCTAGATGGAGGGATATCACTGGCAGGTTGGCAAGTGTTCATCAACCGGCTCTATGAGGGCAGAAGCTCTGATTTGTGGTGTTCACCAATTTCATGGTGTAAATTCTTGCACATGGCTGACTTCCAGTGCCCGGTGTGATATTCCTGCATGTGAGTGGGGATGACGTATGCGTAACCGGCTCTCACAGCTGATACGAGCCAGCAGGCATGTCGCTCCCAGAAGACTTTTTTTTTTTTTTTTAATTTCAGCTGTGAATATATTCTGCTATCATCTGGCCTCTTTTACCTAAAAAGCAAGTGCAGATAAAAACAACAACAACAAACAACAACAACAGAAACTGAGGGATGAAACAGTCCCATGGAGGTCATCCTACTGCATCCCAGTCTGGCCAAACTGAGGGTTTGGGTTGGTTTCTGGCTTAAAAAAAATGATGAAACAGTACGACTCTGTCTTTTCCTTTAAGATGCTCTTCACTGAACAGGAACTCGTCCAACAAAGCTAATGATGGAGCTTGGAGGTTTTCACTGCTCTCTGCTCAGAGACGGGCCTGAATTGGACAGTGTTGCTTGAACTCATCCCCCACCCTCTCTGTCCGTGAAGAAGGGCTCAGCCACTCACCCAGCACAGGTTCCCTGTATTTCTCCCACCGTAAATTCGTTTGTCACGAGGGGAGCTGCCCTTTGACGCACTTCGCAGAAAGCTGCGTGAACCCACACGAGGCACCTCCGCACAGAGTGGGCAGGTCCCAAGGAGCCTCCTCATCCCCAGCTCCAGGCCGGGAGAAGGAAAGCCGCGTGGGTTCTGTGTCCCTGGGATCCGCCTACAGAATTTCCAGGACACCGTTTCCCTAGGTCCCCCGTGGTGGCGGTGGTGGGGGATCGGGACAGAAGATAACAATGAAAAATAACGTCATCGCTATACTTACGTTTGCAAACTCGAGTCCTGTGTGCCTCGTCCTCCCCCCAACCTTGCCCTTCTTAAAAATACGGATTTGGGTATGGCTTAATCATTTTGGTATGCACGTTAGTGATGTAATGATGTTGTCCACATTTCCCTGTCATCTAAGGATTTTCATCAGATGGGGAGTTTGAAATCAGATTCGTAGTTTCTGTAGCTGAGAGAAACCAGAAAGACGGGTGTGTTCCCTCCTCAGGGAGACCCCCTGGACCTGGGTTACTTATGCTCACAGAACTGGTTCCCTTCCTTTGGTGCCACTGGACGCAGATAG
This sequence comes from Mirounga angustirostris, assembly GCF_029215605.1. NCBI lineage: Eukaryota > Metazoa > Chordata > Mammalia > Carnivora > Phocidae > Mirounga > Mirounga angustirostris. Next base: position 176,950,219 of record NW_026991713.1, read on the forward strand.
ATCTGTTTATTAATGTCTGCGCCTGGCACTCCAGTGTAAGTAGTATGCTCATGGGTACCATTATAGCACCTAGTAAAGCTGAATTGGGGAGGGCGCCCGGGTGGCTCAGTTGGTTGGACGACTGCCTTCGGCTCGGGTCATGATCCTGGAGTCCCGGGATTGAGTCCCGCATCGGGCTCCCTGCTCGGCAGGGAGTCTGCTTCTCCCTCTGACCCTCCCCCCTCTCATGTGCTTTCTCTCTCTCATTCTCTCTTTCTCAAATAAATAAATAAAATCTTTAAAAAAAAAAAAAGCTAAATTGGGGAAAGAGAAGCCAGATAGAAGATGACGACAAGGAAGAAGGAAGAGAGGAAGGGAACCCGATGACATTAAATGAAAGGAGTTTTAAGACCCTGACACCCCTCCCCACCTGCCCAGGCATCCCCCTGGCCCCTGCACCCGGCGTCCCCCTGCCTGGCGAAGGTCCGGGGGAGGACAGTTCTGAGCTGTTTCCATTTGTCACCCTCTGTGAAGATGAGGCTGGATTCCAAACTTCCATTTGGTCTAAAGCAGATTATGTGATTGAAAACAGGTATGGCTTGGGGTAGAGAAATGGCTTGGGAGTTTCTCCAAGGAAGGATTAGATGCATTACCAAAAGAAGAAGAAGAAGAAGAAAACAGAGAGTCAGATCATGTGCGACACACCCTGCTGAGCTAGCCCGTCTGTTTCTTTGCTGGGAGTCAAGCTGAGGGGACATCATGAGGCGTGCATATTTCTGAGTGACTGGTTTTTAGTCTCAGGTACCAGGCCTGAGGGAAGACTGTTGAAATCCTGCATGAAGAAGAGATAATCCCTTGGACCATCCAATGCTTTTGGAGATGTGAGGAAACTCAGGTGTCTAAAGGGCTGACGGCCAACTTGAGCCAGATCCGAGGCTGGAAACCAGGTTTGGGACCTTGGCCACTAAGAATACATTGAAAAATGTGGGAAAGAAACCTTCTGGAAAATTGATGTCCAGCGTGATGCGGGGCCGTCTGATGTTCTATCACCATGCAGAAGGTGGGAGGAAGGCTGGCTGAGGAAGGGGTTAAGATGTGGTCTTGGCCCTAAAGTCCCCACCAAACTACTGTCCAGTGGTAGAGATTTAGTTCTTTTGTCTGTTCTTGGACTTCATAGGATGACGTCACATTACATGTATTCTTTTGCGTCTGGCCTCCTTTGCATGACATAATGTTTGCGAGATTCAAGCACACTGTGTATCAATACACTATGTATCAATAGTTTGTTTCTTCTTATTGCTGAGTATGATTCCATTGCCTGGAGTATGTTTATCCACATTCCGAACAAATCCACAATTTACCCCTTTTGTGTTGATGAACATTGGGATGATGGAACAAGGCTGCCGTGAACATTCTCGTACACATGGTTTGTTCTTGATGCATTTAAATTTCTCTCCAGTGAACACCCAGGTAAAGACTCGCTGGGTTATCTAGACATTTCCACACTGACCTGCCTTTATTTTCCAGAAATGACTGCTGATTCGCAGGCGACCGCTCCACATCTTAGATGCTGGCACAGTTGCAAAGAGCCACCATATTTTTCAAAGCCATCAGAGTATGAAATGAACCTATGAATACGAAAAGGGGCTTCAAGCTTATTAGCTGATGATTAATTCCTATCTCGGGTTGAGAGGGAGGGATAGGACGTTGCCAGCACAGAGAGCTCAGGTTTAACTAGCTTCCGGTCAAGGACATGCATGGAAGCAGCACGCGTGAGCTGGAACCTGCCCCTTGGTTGGTTAAAAGGGCATAAAACTCCTTCACCAGAACACACACGATGAGGACAGAATCCAGGATGACCAGGATGGGCTGCCTGCGTCCATAGATGCTGCTCTAGACACCACGGCCAAAACGAAATGGGCCATGACATTATTTAAAAAACATGCCTTGGGCCAAAATGTCCTGGCTGGCTAGCCGGGCATTTTGATGATTTCTTCTCTGAGAACTTTAGTATTACACAAGCTCCTATCATTTACCCCTTTATAGCATAAGAAATCTGAGTATTTAATTTTAAGGATGTAGCCTAATAGGATTTCTCTCTCTTGCTTCCATCCACTTCCTATTTTATCAAAGGCATCGTATGCTCCAGTTGGATTGAAATCCTTAGTCTTTACTATATGCAGAATATTCCAGGACCTTTTTTCCTCATCCTGTTTTGGGATATGTGATCCTAAGAGGTCAGTGTTAACAGTTTTGGCAGTCGTGATCACCACCCACATGCAAAGTAAGGTGTAGACATGTCCACCACTTAGACACGGACCATTTGCCACCCAGCTTCTCACCCCCAAAACCACCTTCTGGTTTCTACCACCCTCGATTCGTTCTTTTGTCTGTTCTTGGACTTCATAGGATGATGTCACATTACATGTATTCTTTCGCGTCTGGCCTCCTTTGCATGACATAATGTTTGCGAGATTCAAGCACACTGTGTATCAATACACTATGTATCAATAGTTTGTTTCTTCTTATTGCTGAGTATGATTCCATTGCCTGGAGTGTGTTTATCCACATTCTGAACAAATCCACAATTTACCCCTTTTGTGTTGATGAACATTGGGATGATGGGACAAGGCTGCCGTGAACATTCTCGTACACATGGTTTGTTCTTGATGCATTTAAATTTCTTTCCAGTGAACGCCCAGGTAAAGACTCGCTGGGTTACAGAGTAAATGTGTGTTTAATTTGAAAGGAGACATGGTTCTTCGATGTGATGGAGCCATCTTACGTGCCTACCAACAACGAGGGATTCCAGCAGCTCCGCACCCTCACCAACATTTGGTAATGCCAACCCTTTATATGGTCCGCCATTCTAGTGGCTGAGAAGTGGTTCTCTCCTTTCTGTGTGACCATCTGCTCTTCATCCTTCAAGACAGCTCAGATAGCTCTCTTTCTGTGTGGCTCTCCGGCTTGACTCTGCTCCCCCCAGAACTGGCGTGGCCTTGGTGCTGAATTTGAACCAGCTGTGGATTATCTCCTTCCTTCACAGCCGTGAGCTCCCTGAGACAGAAGCTGTGCTTTCTCTGTCTCTGTCTCCCCCTGTCCCCGGTGCCTAGCAATGTGCCTGCCCCGTAGCAGAAGCCCAAACGAGCTTGATGAATGAATGAGGAGTGGAGACAGAGTGTGAGGCTGGTTTCTGATTTTGAAATCTTGGCCTTTCTGATTCTTCTAAAATGGGAATTTCAAGAGACGTTGAGATTAAGCTGTATAAAGTGTTATCAATATATTGACTGATGGTGTCCAATACCATCTCCCTGTCCTCAAATTCCTTAGCAGATCACATTGGGCAGTAGCACTAAAATCTGTTTTGCTTGAATCCTCAGAGGGTAGAGGGAGAGAGTGAAGCCCGGGAGGCGCTGTCCATGGTGCACAGGGTGCTGCCCACATTGTGCCTTTCATATGGACCCGTTTTCACGAAGAAATCAACATCCGGAAAAATGAGAGGGGGTGCAGCAAAGATCTGAGATCAACAAAGATGGCACGGAGTGGCTGGAGTCTGCACCGACGGCCACATACCCCACTATCAGGAGGAGGGGTGGCGCAGAGGGTTGAAGAGGGAGGGTTTCATCGTTGTCCCCTCCTTTGAGAGCAGGAGTGTGAGACTCACACCTTTACCCAGTGTACAACCGGACAGGGGCCTCCACTGCCCCGCTGCGGTGGGCCGCCTGGGTGGGAGTCAGAGAGGCGGACGCCCCCCTGACCTGAGCTCTGATCCAGCATCAATTCTCCCCAAAGACTATGTATATTTTACTTTGTTTTTATCATTACACAGATAATCCACAAATATATTCTTTTTCAATATTAGCAACTTTACTGAGGTATAACTGATATACAACAAACCACAGATTTTTTTTTAAAAGATTTTATTTATTTGACAGAGAGAGACACAGTGAGAGAGGGAACACAAGCAGGAGGAGTGGGAGAGGGAGAAGCAGGCTTCCCGCTGAGCAGGGAGCCTGATGCGGGGCTCGATCCTAGGACCCTGGGATCATGACCTGAGCCAAAGGCAGATGCTTAATGACTGAGCCACCCAGGTGCCCCCAAACCACAGAGATTTAAAGAGGGTAACATAAATACACACACACAGAGTCATCCCTACAATCAAAGCAGTCAGCACATCTGCTCCCCATAAAACTCTTCTCCAATCACTCCCTCCTGCCCACCACGAACTCTCACTTGCCCATCCCCCAACGAAGGACCGGCCATCGGTTGCTATGGATTTGCTCACGTTTCCTAGAATTTTACATAGGATAAAAATCATACAGCACGTTCTCTGCTTGGCCTGTCTTCTTCACTCAGCAGGTCTGAGATTTGTCCACGAAGCCCCGTGTATTCTACACCCATTTTTTCTGTGGCTGAGCAATACCCCACCACATGAATGTGCCACAGTTGGCTTATTCGTTCCCCTGCTGATGGACACGTGGGTTGTTTCCTGTAAACACCCTTTCATTCTCTGGGGTAAATACCCAGAAAACCTAAATTATATTGCGTGTATTTAACTTTTTCGGGAAACTGCGAAACTGTTTTCTGAAGTGGTTGTACCACCTGACATTGCTACCAGCAGTGTGTGAAGTCTCCAATTCCTCCAAAACCTTACCAACACCTGTTACAGTCAGTCATTTTAATTTTAGCCCTTTGGATAGGTATGTAGGGGTATCTCACTGTGATTTTGTTATTATTTTTTAATTTAAATTCAATTAGCCAACATATAGTACATCACTGGTTTCAGAGGTAGTGTTCAATGATGGCCACTGGTGGTTACCCGCAACTGATGAATCACTGATCACTGTGGTTTTTAAAACTTATTTTAAAATGGTTATGGATACACAGGGAGTTGCAACATCATCACAAAGAGTTCCGGTATACCTTCACCCAGTTACCCCCAATGGCATCATCTTACACGATGCTAGTACAGCAGCAGAGCCAGGAAGCTGACCTCGGTACAACGTGTGTGTGTAGCTCTGGGCACCGTCTCGCATTCTGGATTTGTGGAACCGCCACGGCAATGGAAACACGCAACTGTTCCTTCACCACAAAGCTCTCCCTCCTGTCCCTTTTTACAGTGACAACCACCTCCCCGCCTCCCATCCCTAAATGATGGCAACCACAAATCTGTTTTCCATCTCTAGAACTTTGTCATTTCAAGACTGTTATATAAACGGGACCACACGTTTGTCTCTATATTCATGTAGTACGTTGATGAGATGTTTTCTTTTTCTGCACTGGGCTCATCTGATTTTAGCATCAGGCTAATACTTGCCTCATAAAATTTGTTGGGAAGTGTTCTCACCTCTTCTGTTTTCTGGAATGGATTCTATGGAATTGGCGCTAATTTTTCTTTAAATATTCGGTGGAGCTCTCCAGTGAATCCATCTCAGTGTGGAAATTTTTTTATAGGATGCTTGAAATTACAAATCGATTTCCTTGATAGCGACAAGGCTATTCAGATGATCTATTTCCTACTGAGTGCCTTGTGGTAGTTGGTCCTTTTCAGGGAATTCACCCACTTCATCTAAGTTGTCAAATTTATGTCTGTAGAAGTGTTTGTAGTATTCCCTTATTATCCTTTTGACGTTTGCAGAATCAGTAAGGACATCCCCTGTCTCACTCATAATAATTGTCTTTTTTATTCTTAGTCTTGCTGGAGATATGTCAATTTTCTTAAATTTTTCAAATAACCAGCTGTTTTACTGATTTTTCTGTTTTTTTTTTTTTTTAAATTTCTTCGATTTCTGCTCTTATCCTATTATTTACTTCCTTCTCTTTGCTTTGCTTTTATTTTTTTTTTCTGTTCTTTTTCTAGTTTCTTGAAGTAGAAGCTTCAGTTACTGATTTCGGAACTCCCTCACTTCTAACGTAAATATTCAGTGCTATAAATGTCCCTCTCAAGAGCTCTTTGAGCTGATACGTATTTTCATTCAAATTCAGTGCTATGTATCTTTAAAATTTCCCTGAGACTCCTTTGATCCATGGATTATTTAGAATTCTATTTTTTAGATATCAAATATTTGGAGAATTTCCTGTTACCTTTCCAGTACAGATTTGTAGTTTGAGTCCGATGTGCTCAGATTACACACTCCATACAATTTCAATGCTCTTAAATACATTGAAATTTGTTTTATGGCTCAGGATATGATCTCTCTTGGATAATGTTCCATGAATAAAGAAATGTGTATTCTGCTGTCTTCAAATGGGGTTTTCTATAAATGTCAATTCATACTGATAAGTTGATGGTGTTGTTGAGCTTTTGTGCAACCTTATCTTTTTTTTTTATTTTTGTCTAGTTGTTTTATCAACTGTTGAGAGAAGGGTGTTGAAGTCTACAACTGTGACTGTAAACTGGTTCTTTTCTCCTTTCAGTTCTATCAATTTCTGTGTGTCATATTTTAGTTCTGTTGTTCAGTGCATACATATTTAGGATTGCTGTATCTTCTCATCGAACTGACCCTTTAGTCATTATGTAATGTCTCTCTGTCTCTGGTAATTTTCTTCGCTCTGAAGTTTACTTCATCTGATTTTATATAGCAATTCTTTCTTTTTTTAATTAACATTTTTCTATTCCTTTACTTGCAACCTACTTATATCATTATATTTGAAGTAACTTTACTATAGAGAGCAAATAGTTTGGTCATTCCCCTCCCCATCAATCTCTGTCTTACACTTGCTTTAGATTATTTACATTTAATGTAATTATTGAAATGTTAGCACTGCCATTTTATTTTTTATTCACAGTTCGTTCTCCCTGTATTATGTTTTTTCTGTTTTTGTTTCCCTGCCTTCCTGGGGGTTACATGAGCATTTTTTTTGTTAGAATTCTGTTTTTATTTGTCCATAGAGATTTTGAGTCTTTTTCAAAGTTTTTTAGTCATTAATCTAGAATTATTTATATAAAATATAAATATATGTATATATATTAAGAGTCACAGGCATGTTACGTGCATCCCAAGTATATAACTTACCACAGTCTATTTGTGTTGACATTTTAGGAGTTCAGATGAAGTGTAGAAACTTACATCTCTTTTCATCCCTACCTTCCCCATGTATAAAATTGTCTTAAATATATCTTCTACTTACAATAAGAACACATTACAAAGTGTTATCACTTTTGCTTCTTAAGTTGGAAAACTCAGAAGGGAAGGAAAGTCCGTATTTACCCATGTTTCTGTCTTTCCATTCTTTCTTCCTTCCTCAGGGTTGCAGTTTTTTTCTGATTTCATTTCCCTCTTGTTTGAAGAGCTTCCTTTAACAATATTCTTTTACAGATCTTCTGGCTATAAATTCTCCTAGTTTTCCTTCATCTGACATTGTCCTTAATTCCCCCTTTGTTCCTGAAGGTTACTTTTTTCTGGATATAGGGTTGTAGGTGACAGTTCTTTTCTTTCAGCACTTAGAAAATGTTGTGACACTTCTTTCTGGTCCCCGTGGTTTCTCATGAGAAAACACTATCATTTGAATTATTTTTCCCTAGAGTTAATGTCCCATTTTTTTTTTTTGAATGCTCTCAAGATTTGTGTCTTTAGTTTTCAGAAGTTGGACTATGACATGTGTTGACACAGATTTCTTTGCATGTATCTTTTTGGGGTAACTCAGCTCTTTGACCTTGTAGATTTGTATCTTTTCCCAATTTGGGGAAATTTCAGCCATCATTTCTTTAAATACTTTTTCACCCCACACCCTCTTTCTTTTCTCCTTCTGGGACTCCAATGACCCAAATATTTTAGTATAGATCTTTTGTTGTAGCTTCAAATGTCTCTGAGATTCTGTTAATTTTGTTTTTCAGTCTATTTTCTAGCTCGTGTTTGGGTTGGGTAACTTCTATCGTTCTACCTTCAAATTCACTGATTCTTGCATATATCCTCCCCATTCCCCTCCCTCAGACTTCAGTTCAGTTATTGTATTGTTCATTTGGTTGTTCTTTATATCTCCTAATTCTTTGCTGAATTTTTCAATTTTTTCATCATGTCTGCAATTGCTCATTGAAGTTTTTTTTGTGATGGCTGCTTTAAAATCTGTGTCGGGAGCGCCTGGGTGGCTCAGTCGTTAACTGTCTGCCTTAGGCTCAGGTCATGATCCCAGGGTCCTGGGATCGAGCCCTGCATCGGGCTCCCTGCTCCGCGGGAAGCCTGCTTCTCCCTCTCCCACTCCCCCTGCTTGTGTTCCCTCTCTCGCTGTGTCTCTCTGTTAAATAAATAAAATCTTAAAAAAAAAAAATCTGTGTCAGATGATTCTAATAGCTGTGTTATCTTGGTGTTGGCATCTGTTAACTGTCTGTTCTCATTCAGTTTATGATCTTCCTGGTTTTTGGATCTGCATCTTATTTAAACCTTGTGTTTTACTTGCCCTCCTCTGACACCAATCCAGACGGGGGAGAGGGAGAATACCTTGTTACTGCCAGGTGGGTGTGGGAATCCAGGTTCTCCCTTGGCTTCCATTGTCTCCTGGGTGTGGAGATATTTCTCATTACAGTTGACTGACAGTGGACTTTCAGGCTCCGCAGTGATACCACTCTGGATGGGAAATGGACAGGCACCTCATTACTGTTTTCCAAATGGCTTCTACTGACACTGGGTGGTGGTGGGGTCTTCCTACTGCTGAGTGGTGGTAGAAATCCTGACTGTCCACTATACTCGCTTGGCACCCCCCTTACACCTCTTGGGGAGGTGGAGGAACGCTATATTACCTCTAGGTGGTGGTGGAAGTTCAGGCTGCCTGTGTGATCTTGGCACAGTCTCATCTTTCCCCTTGGCCTGATCTGAAACCACCAGGTGGCAGCAGGAGGGAAAGGAGATGTTGGGACATCTTGTCACAGCCCCGTGAGGTACAAATCTGAACTCTGCCTTTGCTGGCAGGGGTAGGAGATGCCCTGTTTTTCCCTGTGGTATTCAGCCGGAGTAGAACAATCACTGTCTAAAATGTTTGTCTTCCTAGGCTGCCTTTCCCTAGACCTTTGGCTACGGAGGCTAGGCTTTCCTTGGGGCCTTTTGGTCTGTACCAGTTCCAGGTTCTGGTTTCCCCAGCACCATGTTGGAGCTACGTGAGGCCAAAACCCAGAGACTCTGGCCAGAACCCAGAGACTCTGGTCAAAACCCAGAGAAGTACCACTATGTCATTCCTCAGCTCCTGAGGTCCTTCTCCAATATGCCAGCTTCTTTCAATTTCTTTTGTTTATCTAAATATCCAGGATTTTATTTGTATTTAGTGGGAGGAACAACAAAACAGAAACAAAGAAAGCACATCTACTCCATTTTTCAGAGCAGAAGTCTCTTTCCTGTATCTTCTTTTTAAACACTTGACTTCCCCTTGTCAGACCCTCCCATCTGCTGATCCTTCCCCAGAACTAATTATTTCTTGATTCCTGTGTTTCTTCACAGCCCCTCCCCCTCTGTATTTACCTACACACATTCGTACCTATAGAAAATTGTGGTTTTGCCTTCTATAAGTAGTCAAATGCTATATATATTGTTCTGTAATTTGCTTTGTTCATTTATTTTATTTTATAAATGGGGCTCGAACTCATGACCCTGAGAACAAGACCTGAGCTGAGATCAAGAGTCAGACGCTTAACTGACTGAGCCACCCAGGCTCCCCATGCTTTGTCCATTCAATACGTCTACGTCTCAGGAATCACTCCATGTCACTACACAGGGACTGTCCTCATTTTAGCTGCTGTTGAAAAGGGAAATGTTTTCCATATTATGAATAAATGTAGTTTATTTAACTATTACTGAATAACTTCATGTTACAATTTTTTGCTATTATAAACAATGATACTAGTAACATCCTTATTCCTGCCAATTTGAATGCAACCCCAGACTGGGTGAAAATACTGACAAAACATAGATCTGATGAGGAACTTAAATCCACAGAACTCTTAAAACTCAACGATACGAAGATATGTAGCTCAATTTAAAAACAGGCAAAGGATTTCAATAATCATTTCTCAAAAGGAGATAAATGCCTATTATGTACACAGAAAGATGCTCCACAGCATCAGCCTTTAGGGAAATGCAAATTAAACCCACAATATACTACTTTATGCCCACTGGGGTGGCTGGGATGACAAAAAAATATGATTACAAGTGTTGACAAGGATGTGGAAAAACGAGAACCCTCATACTTTGACGATGGGAATGCAAAATGGTGCAGCCACGTTGGCAAAAGGCCTGGCAGTTCCTCAAAATGTTAGAGTTACCCCGTGATCCGCAATTCTACTTGTATGTATACACTCAAATGAAATGAAAACCTGTGTCCACACATTTTTACACAAATATTCACAGTAGCATTACTCATAATAGAAAGTAGAAACGATCGATGTCCATCAACTGCTGAATGGATAAACAAAATCTGGTCTATCCATACAATGGCATATCATTGGGGGAAACAAACAAAAAAAGGGATGAATTGCTGATTCATGCTACAGCACGGATGAATCTTGAAAACATGAAGCTCAGTGAAAGAAGCCAGTACAGAAGGCCGTTTGCGGTATGATTTCATTTCTATGAAATGTCTGGAAGGGGCTCATTTGTAGAGATGGGTGGTAAATGAGTGGTTGCTCAGGCTGGGCGGTGGGTGGGCTTAAGGAGAAATGGTGAGTGACCGTTCGTGGCTATGAGATTGCCTTTCGGGATGATGAGAACTCTGCAGCTTGAATAAGGTGATGGTTGCATTACTCTGTAAATGTGTGGGGCAGAATGTGGACCTGGACAATATAAACAGGTGAATTATATGGTACGGCATGTGAAGTATGTCTCAATAAAGCTATTAGAAAAAGAACAACCTGGCAGTGGGCCTCCAGCGGCCAGTGGCTGTGGTTTGCCAAGCCCTGATCTAGACCAGTGACCGCACCGGCCCCTCCTGGCAGGTGTTGCCAGGCCTGCTCTCTCACGGCAAGACCCAGTGACCTGCCCGGGAGGCTCGCGGAAACCTCTGCCCCTTCAATTTTCGGGGAGTGTTCGTGGTACAAACCAAATCGCACAATGTGCCATGTTCCGGATTTCCTAATGTTTTCTTAGAAGAGCTATGTTTATCATTCTCTGTCCCCATAAGCCCCATATTTTGTAAGATCTTACCCACCGAGCAAATTTCATTCCCCTTTCCTCAAAGAACAGCATGGTCAGCTCCTTCGAATTTCTAGCGGAAGGCCATTTTTTCCCGGATGCCTTAGTCAAGATGGAAACTGCTCCTCCTGCCTCCTACCCAGTGCCCCTCGCCCTGCTCTGCTTTTATAATTATACTTCTCACCCTGAGCAGCCTGTACAATTTCTGAGTTATGTTTATTGCTTATTTCTGGATCCCTTACTTGGAAGTTGGTTCCACAGGAGGGGGTGTTTTGTCTCATTCTCTGAGGTGCCCCAAGTACTGAGACATCGCATAGAGCTCAGGAGAGATCTGTTCAGAAGTGAGTGACTGTTACCAAGTACTTGGCTTTCCTTTTTGTTTTGTTTTTAGAAATCAGGTACTACAGTGATCACTACCATCTCTTGAGTATTCCAAACGTCCACGTTTCAGATGGGAAAACTGAGCTCAGCATCAGAACCCAGCCCAGGTGACACGGCCAGGAAGGATGGGACCCGGGTGCGAATCCAGACAGCGGGCCTCTGGAGCCCACCCCTCGGCGCCCGCCAGCGTGGGGCTGACCCCTGCACGGCCTAGGTAAGGAAAAGGAGGTAACTTTCTGTTGGGCATTCTGAAATATTGAAAATATCTTGTGACACCCCCTCACGGGACCTCGGTGAACCCCTAACGGGAATGAGCCGGCCAGTTTAGAAACACTCATGGACAGTGGGAGTCCGTGGCTCCAGAGAACAGGAACGAATATGCAGGTGCATTTCGATTTAGAGACCTGTAAACAGATAATCTATGTGCTCACACACTAGTTATCATCAGCGGTGCAAATCTGGGAGGGGGACCGCCCCAGGATCGTGACAGCATCTGCCATAGGGTTCCAGCTCCTGGAGACCCTTGTGGGGTTTATACCGGGAAAACAGCCCTGCAAAGGCTGGGCCTCCAGGGGACAGAGACAAGCACAGAGCTCTCTTGATCCCAGACATCTTGCAATGTCCTCATCCTCTGTTTAGCTGGCTCCTGCTGACCTGGCTCTTTCCTAAGCCCCGGCACGGTGACGAGTCCCTCCTCCTGTGAGCCAGATGAGAGCAGGGTGTGGACGGAGGGCAGACAGATTGGCTGGTGGTGGATTTGGCAAAACCACCGCCTCTCCGAGTGCAGATACGGGCACCGGGGTTGTGATTACGATGACTTCATCTAACCAAGTGCTTCTGGCATTAATCTTCTGACTTTCCAATCATCTCTGCTAATAGCCACCAGGATTCTCTGCAGCCTCATTGAGATTCCAGTGCGTTTCCAGTTTTAGCCCGAGTCGGATTCTGAGTCACTCAAAGGCAACAGAAAATTCAGAAACCACATTTAGCGGTGACTGTTCTTGGCATGATGAAAGACAGTTGTGAATAGAGGCTACTCAGGAGGCTAGGACAAGGAGGACATGACGGGGGAGGGGGGGAGAAGAGGGGAGAGGGCAGGGGGAGAGCAGGGCTTGACTGCCTATGTTTTCAAGTCACAAGTTAGATTCACAAATATTTCCCAAACTTCATTAATAATTTTAAAAAAATGTATGGTACCTTCCAGTACAGTGAAATTCTAAATGGAAGATGGGAGTGACCCAAGGTACGATTTCTTAACTAAAAGAGCCTCAGTTGTTCCAAAACAACATGTTGAGCATGGTCCTGTTTCAGGGCGAGGGGGCTGAACCAGGGTAGTGGATTTTGGTTTGGATGGGGCTACTTTTACCTAAAAGCCTACGAGCGGGAAGGCGTTGATGGTGAAGTCTTGGCATGGTTGGCGTGGGGGCAGCGTGGACCTCTGTGTCAGAGCAGGTGTACATCTTCCATCTCCGGTCCTCCTGGGTACGCGGGGACCTCAGATCATCACGAGGTGGAGGTCACGGGGTCAAGGCCACCCCCCAACATGGTCAGCTCACCGGGGGCCCCATTTCTTGCTCGAGGTGCCCTGAGCTGATGGTGGTGGTGACCCCTGGAGTCTGCAGACAGCCTTCCCATCTACTTCTCACTTACGTCTCAGAACAGCTTAGTGTGACATTACAGAAAAAAGATAAATCGGAGAGCACCAGCGATCTTCCCAAGACCACATGGCTAGGTCACGGCCCACCCTCTTCGATTCATGTCTATGACCAGCGCCCAGGATGCCCAGAAAGGACAGGCACTGGCGAGGGGAGCAGTCAGCCTGGATGTCCTGGCGCCATTTTCCTCTTCTGTTTGAAAAGATACTGTGTGTGTGTGGTGACAAATTCAGACCGTGCCAAGGTTGGAGGCGATCACTGTCACCGAGGTCTTGTCCATCATCCCAGAGCTGGTCTCTACACATCCTGACGTGTGTGTGCATACACACACACGTATGCCCACACGAGTGAGAGCACACTGCTTTTTGCTCCTGAGGGCAGAACCTGAGGCTTGCTCTGTGCCCACAGATGTCTTTCAGCTCATACTTTCAAACAGCTGTGTAGGTTCCAGTGTGTGGACATAGCAGATTTCATTTCCTGCCGCTGGTGGCCTGGGGACATCGGGTCCCCAGAGGTGGCTCTGGGCCAGAAGGGCCTTGTCTCTAGGCTCACGCGGGGGATGAGTGGGCACTACTGAGGTGGATGATGAAGGGGGCCTCCCCTCACTGGGGTCCCCGGGACACTGCGTGGCCTTTCTAGCAGAGATGCCCCTGGAGACCTTCTGAGTGTCTTGTTTGGGTCTCTGGCTTCTGTCACACCTCATTTCTGGAGCAGCCAGTCCCCAACCTTTTGGCCCTGAACGTTCTCAGAAAATGTTCCCTAAGGCAGAGAGAGGACAGGATTCTCAGTTGCAGGCTCTGGGCCTCCACCAGCTGAATGTGATTTTCCTCTTGGGCTCCCTTCAGGGACCCCAATGGCCCCCCCCAAGTCATCAGGCCAATTATGCTGTCTGCTGGCTGGAGAACCCACAGAAATATCTCAGGATGGCCTCAGAAATATGAATTTTCTATTAAAATATTTGAACCTGGATCACATTCAACCCCATAATGTAGTGGTTTGCTCAATGACTGTAGAATATGGTCTCATCTGAGGAGAAGCAGGACATTTTAAGACCGCGGTGCCCAAAATTAACAGCTTGGAATTTTCATCCATGCTGGCTGTTAATTGACTTAAGCCATTAGTGGGAAAGTGGGAAAGACATTTTGGCAAATCCTGAAGTGCTTGTATAGGCAAAGCCGTGGACACGATCAGACCATTTAACAAGAGGCATCTGGCGAACCGACCATTTTAGGAAAACGGGCTGTTTCATCAGACGGTTTGCAAAAGCTTCCGTGCTTCCCAAACACAGCATCTGAGAATGGTTCCACCTCGAGACAGAACCAAACCCCTAAAACCCACCGTGAGCATCACAGAAGCTGGCAACCACCATCAAATTTCGGGTTTCTGGGGAAACACGGTGAGGCCTTGTCACCAACCTCCAAACCTCTTCTCGCTTTGCCTTTTCCTTGGTGCCGCGGGGACCTCAGATCATCACGAGGTGGAGGTCATGGGGTCAAGGCCACCCCCCAACATGGTCAGCTCAAGGCCCACAGCGCGTCTCCAGCTCAGGCCCTCTGGCTTCTCTCTCCTGCAGGCAGATGTCGGGTGAGGTGAGGCGGCGGGGTTGACAGGGGTCCCCTAGCTGTGGGTCAGGGTCAGAGGCTGCCGCTGTGTGGGGGAGGGACCACAAGCCGGCAGGTGAGCCGGCAGGAAGGCCATGAGCGTACCCCAAATACTTCCGTTGGGTGCGAGTACCAATGCTGACCTCCAGAGGTGCGGCCCCGCCAGGCTGGGGCCATTTAGAAACGATTCATGATTTTTACGGAGTGGTTTTTTTATTTTTGGTCCCCCAAACACCTCATTTTGCAGAAAACACACTTCCGGCTTCCATCCATAGCTCACTGCGAACAAGGCCCCGCCTTCGCTGGCAAATCTTTTCTGGAACGACCCACTGTTTGTCTTATCCCGAAGCCAGCGACACCGACTTTCTCCTGAGCCCCCGGGCCTTCCTGGGGCTCGGCTGCTGGAGCCTCTGCGGCCCCACAGGCTGGCCCCCTCCGGGCAGGTGCACTGTCTGCGCTCAGAGCTCAGGCCCCAGCGTGAGGAGGGTCCCCCCGGCCCAGCCCCCCGGGTGCTCGGAGCAGGGTTCTCCCGCTGCAAGTAGGTGAACAGTCTCAGGCTAACCTAAGCAAACGGAACTCATCGTCGGAACTAGGGCGCTTGCCCCGTTGACAGGAACAGTTTGGAAACTGGCGCTTTGCCGAGGGCCGTGCCAGGGGCTCAAGCTCCCTAGTGGGGCCCAGGCCCCCATTATCCTGTGGATGGGGCTCTCGGTGAAGGAGAGGAGGACCCAGAGCCCCAGTTCCCTTCAGCGGCAGCCCCTGCGCCCCACTGCTGCTTCCGCGCCCACCGATGCGCACTGTGGGCCACCTGGGGCCGGGCTCTGCGGGACTCGGGGCGCGGGCATCCTCAGCGGGGCGCGCTCCGCTCCTGCCCCTCCCCCGTCCCCAGTCCCATCCTCAGGGGCCGAGGAACCGCGCACTCAGGCCTCCTCCCGGGCTGGGACCCTCACCCACGTCGCTTTTCCTGCCTCGGGCAGTCCACCTACCTGTCACCCAGCACGGCAGGGGGGTTCTGTTCCTGGTGACGAATGCCGCGTTCAGAAAGGCCGTCCATGAACTTCTCAACAAGCACAGTCTTCACGAAAGAGCTTTGCGCGGCCCAGGCCCAGGGAACGCGCACGTTTTCTCTGTGGTCAGGAGGACAGTGTGTGTGCCCCGCGGCCGCCAGGCTCCGAGCTTCGCGCAGGGGCACTGGCTTCTTCAAGGCTCTGCGCCCCAGCTCTTCCCGGAAGGCAGTGCGGTGGCTCAGGACCCTGGCCCTGGGGCCCCCGGCCACCTAGCTCTGGAGCCCGATCTGCCCCTTGCCAGCTGGCTTCCCTGGGGGCAGGTGTCTGCACCTCTCTGGGCGTTTCCTCATCTACAGGCTGGGAGCCCTGGTGGAGTCCCGTGGACTGACACGGGCCAAGAACACAGAAGGCCGCCCGGCCAGCGGTGGTGGTCAGTAACCGTCCGCTGTCTTTGACAGGCAGGCGCATTGACATCCTGGGGACGGCGGGAAACGCGCAGTTTTCAGTGTCATATTTATGGACGCTGGAAGATAGGCCGTCGATGGCGGCAGGGGAAAAGAGAAAAATGAAAACGTTCTTACCTCTGGCTCGTTGGTGGCAGTGCCGGCTTCTGGAGCAAGAGGGCCATTCTGGAACTACAGGCCCCGCTGCTCCCTGCAGCCGGCAATCCGCCTCTCCCCAGGGCCGGCTTGCCTTGCCTGCACCTGGGAATCACCTGGATAGCTTTCAAAAAAGAAGCGGGTGCCTGTCCCAGCCCCCAGAGATCCTGTCTTCGTTGGTCTGGGCGTGGCCGCAGCCCTGGGGTCTGTGAGCACTCCCAGTGATCCTGAAATGCACCGCGCATGGCGGGGAGTCACCCTGTGACGCACGTGGGGATCTGGAGAGGGAAGCCTCTCCTGGGGGTCAGGAGGGAGGCCTTGCTCCGGCCTGCATGCCCGCCAACCAAGGCTAAGTCTGGTAGGGAGCAGTGGAGCCTTTGGGGCACGGCCAGGTGGTGGGACAACATGGCCAGGTGCCCCCCGCGTGCGTCTCCCCGGGAGAGTGTAAATCCCTCTGACCTCAGCCCTGCTCTGTGTGCGCACCTGCATCTCCCCGGGAGCGGGGTCTGGGACAGCTGCGTGTGTGGTTGAGGCCTGCACCGGGGTTCATCTTTACAGCCCTAGAATTCACGAGTCCTTTCATCGATACTTGAAGAAAACCACAAGTGAATAAGGAACAAAATGATGTTTTTATTAAAAATCGTACCCATAGCACCTCTCTGTCTTCCTACAAGTTTTTTTTCTTTTCTTTTCTTTCTTTCTTTCTTTCTTTTTTTTTTTTTAACGAGATCTGGTTTTCTGCACAATTCCAGAAAACGTTGTTGGGAAAACTTGAGGATTGACCTAAACTCTCCATAACCCAGAAGGCGCCGTGGAGGGGAGATGAGGCGTGCCTCCGCAGACTAGCTCAGTTCACAGATGGCTACAGTGTTTCTGCCTTCCCGACCCCTGGTCCATGCTACAGGGATGCTGCATTAAGGACAGCCAGATTGGGATACGTGGATGGATTGCTCATTGGGAGAATAACTACACTGTGTGCCGAGAATTAGTAAAAACTAGAAACCATGCTACGATCCATTACGCAAACACCATGCTTCAGTCCAGTCGTGATCAAGTACAAGCCCAGCATCAAAAGAAGTTTACAGAGCACGCGCGACCCTTCCTCCTGGCGGCCTGGACATTTTCGCTGGCCGTGGGCCTGGTCCCTCACTCGCGGGGCATGGGCCCCACCTTGCCCTAGGCCACACGGTCCTCTGCTACGACGTTTCATCGAGTACTCCTTAAAAGCTTGGCCGTGAGAGCAGCGGAGGGGAAGGCTGGGGGAGGAGGGGCTCGGTGTGAGCCGATTTATCCAGGAGGGGGTACACGAGGCCATGCTGATGTGCTCCACGCCCGCTGGGTGCGGGCACTGCCTGCAGCCGCCCCCGCCGCTCACCTGTCTGGGCACGCGGTGCTCTGGTGCCGGGCGGAGAGGGGCAGCCCCGTGCATGCCCAGCCCTGCGGCTCCGACAGACAGCCCGGCCCCTCGTGGCCGCTTCGCTGCTTCACCCCCACCTGTCAGCTCCATCTCCAGTGACCCACCTGAGGGTGAGCCTGGCCGGGGAGCGCCCGCATGACGTCATTCCGGAGGACGGCAAGAAGCGGACGTCTCATCTTGTCTTGGTTAAATGTTGCTTGTTCGTGTGAGATAGTTTTTTTTCCTCTGTAAGGGTGAGAGGCCGGGAAGTGACGCTTGTCCCCGCGCCACTCTGAGGTGGGGGGGGTGGGGCAGACACCGGACTGCGAACACCCTCTTTTCCGCTGGGTGCAGCCTCTCCCCGGGGCCCGGCTAACAGCGGGTCTGCAGCCAGGGTAGGCTCAGCAGTTCCACGCAGGGCAAGTTCAGGAAGGGGAGAGAAAGCACAGGGAAGAGGATGAGCCTTGAAAAAGGTGTCGTGTCGCGGCAGAAACCTCCAAGGCAAAGAACACACCTCAAACCAAATCGTCCTCGTTCCAACACGTTCTAACACTTTCCCCCGTTATTTAAAGCAAAGTCCATATGGCTTAGAGAGCGAAGTGCACGGAAGGCAGGGTTTGTCCGAGTTCTCTGCTGGCGCCTGTCTTCCAAGAAGTTCCGCCTGCGTCTCGGGCCGAGAGCAACGAGCAGGGGCTCCGGACCTGAGGGGCGTCCTGTCCCGTGAACTCTGGTGGGTGATTCTCACGCACAAGTGGCTTTGGGCAGAGCATCTAGGATTTTTGGTTTAGACTATTTCTGCTTCCACTCAGAAAAAGGCGGCAGGAAGGAGAGAAGGAAGGGAAGGAAAAGGAGGGGATTGAGAGAGAGAGAGAGAGAGAGAAAGGAACCTTCCCTCTAGTTTTGGAAAAACTGAAAAGGGGCTTTTCACCCAACACAAAACTCTCCTCGGTCTCCTGGGGCCACAGGCAGCCTCTCTGAAAGCAGAGGGCCCCATGGAGGTGTAGAAGGAAGACAGCCGAGGAGACACCACACGCTCTCCGTGTGGCCCGGAGACAGGCTCCCCACCCTCAGGGCACCGCAGGTCATCTGGGAGGACAGCACCTGCCTCGCTCCCCTGGGCCTTGGGGCTGTCAGCAGGATGCCGGGCAGTGTCACGGCCACACTCCTTCTGGCGAGGTGGGGACACCGGGCCCCCCCCGAGCTCTGGGCGCAGTCTGGCTGGCACCAGGGGCATGCCGCATACACCGGACCCAGGCTCTGGCCTGGAGGGTCGGCCCTGCTCCGCAGCCACATCAGACCCCTCTTGCAAGAATACTGTGATGGCCGGAACCACAGCTACAGTTTGGACTCTCGAATTTTCAATGTAGTTCATGCTATTTTCATGTAGCTAAAAAACTAAAATGAAACAATAGCAAAGGGGAAAAAAAAATTTCCAGGAAACCCGTTAAGGCTAGAAGCTGGGCTCGGTCGGGGTGGGGGATGCAGCGGCACTGCTGGGCAAGGCAGTGGGCAGCAGGCGGAGCAAGGAGACCAGGGGGCCACGCTCAGAGGAAGGCCGGCGCCCACCTGTGCAGGAGGCCTGGTGAGGAGGAGGCAATTCGGGGCCTCGTTTGCTCAGAGCTGTTTTGCTTTATTTGGAGACACGCTTTTCGTCTTTCTCATGTACAAAGCTAAACAATAAAAAGGCACCTGGAGACAGCAGAGACTCATTCATTTCATGTGGCATATTTTAAAAAAAGATAAAAAGATTTAAAAAATACTCTGGTTAACAATGCACACCTCTTACACAACAAGCAGTTCTGCAAGCGCCGTCCGGTTCTGTGTGGGTTAGCGGGGTTGGCCGTGTGCTGTGTTCTCGGGAAGGAGCTAGCTTGCTGAGTGAGGGCCGGCGTGGGGCTTCCAGCCCGGGGTGGTTTCCGGCTCTGCACCGTCAGGTTTAAGGACAGAAAGGAAGAAAACGGCCCAGATATTTCACCACTGGGGTGACACGGTGCAACCAACGGGGTCATCACCGGGTCCGACGACCCCACCTCGCAATCTCTTGCCCCCTTGCCAGGAACCTGGAAGCTGATTCCTTGCCTAGAAACTGCGGAGGGAGAGTATTTCAGAGGTGGATGCAGTCAGCTGGAAAATCGCGGAGCCCAGGGCAGACTTCGCTCTGCGGGCGGGGAGGCGGCCAGAGCCCAGCCGGGCGGTGGCACCAATGGAGAGCCCGGCGCACAATGGTTCTCTGGAGGCACAGGAGGTAGAGAAGAGGAAGGAGCGGTCTGGACGCAGGCTCCCTCCATCCCCGCTCGTCCTCCCCCTGCAGCCTCCCAAGTTGGGCGTCGGGATGGAGAAACCCGGGCCCGGGGGGTTGGGGGGTCTGAGGCCTTCCTGCCATTGCACCACTGAAATACACCTTCTCATAAAAAGAAAAGAAAACAAAGAAACCCGCTTCCTGCAGCGATGTTACAAAAAGCCGTTAAAAAAACCTTCCTAATTGAAATCTAGTGTCCACAAGTAGGTAAAATCATCACTTATCAGAATTCTCTTTAAACAAAAGCTTGAGCTCAGTTATTGGAGTTGATTGTCTTAACAAAAGGAGGCTGGGAGGTCCGCCGAGGCCCCGCTGGGGCCGTCACACGAAGGAGGAGAAGCCGGTGAGCGGAGTCCGGGCGCCAGGGCCCGCGGGCGCGAACACGGCGCTCTGCGTGGTGACCACGGTGTGCAGGTGTGGGCCCGCCTCGCCGCCCGCCACCGCCTCGTACCTGTGTGGGGCGCGCCCGCCTGGGGCCCGCCGCTTCCACGAGTTGTAGTAGGTGGGGTCGCTCATGTAGTGGTTGACGAAGGAGTGCTGGGGGGGCGCGTCCTCGGACTCAGAGTCGGTGCCCTGGGGGGACAGCGAGGTGTGAGCAAACACACGGAGGGGGAGGACAGCTGGGGGGTGGGCATGGGCAAGGGGATGGGGCGGCCTGGAGGGAGGGGAGGGCAGCCCTGGGGGGAGGGTGGGCATGGGGGAGGGGATGGGGCGGCCTGGAAGGAGGGGGAGGGCAGCCCTGGGGGGAGGGTGGGCATGGGGGAGGGGATGGGGCAGCCTGGAGGGAGGAGGAGGACAGCCCTGGGGGGACCGGTGGCCACAGGGGAGGGCAGTCACGGGGAAGCATGGGGGCAGCCACGGGGGAGCGTGGCAGGGATGTGGCCACAGGCAGCCGGGCTGAGCTGGAAGCAGGGAGTGGCCAGAACGCAGGAGTAGCATTCACGACCCAAAGTGGGAAGGTCTGTGTCCGTTCCCGCCCTCTTCCCCTTCCTCCTCCGACTCCCACCCTCCACACGAGGTGCGCCCACACCTCCCCAGCCTGACAGCCCCCCGCAGACACCCGGCTGAGCTCGGCAGCTCCGCTGTGTTCACGCAGGGACAATGTGCTGTCCCAGCTGCTCCCAACCCCTCCGTGTGCTGAGCCTGTCCCAGGAGGGGTCCACACTGCCCTCTGGCCCCAGGACAGGTCTCCATGGCCTCCAGGGGGCGCTCTGTGTCCTCACGGGGCAGAAGGCCCGTATGGTGGGGCCCAGTGGGCTTGCCCGACCCTGCGGTGTAGGCTGGCCAGACCACAGGGAGTGGGCCCTGAGCCACGTGGAGGCGAGGAAGGGGCATCCTCCATGGGATACAAATTCCACGTGCTGTCACCTCCATGCACACCTCTGTGGGGAGGCTGCCGAGGATCGAGGCCCGAGTGAGCCAGGAGGTCTAACGGAGCCACCCAGCCCTGGCTCCCCAGGCCCTAGAGAGACCTGGCCCCTTGCCGAACGGTACACAAGAGCCCGCCCTGTTGACGCGTGAAGGCCAGTCTGAGGGGGTTTCTCTCCCTTTCTTTTTATCACATACATCCGCAGTTTCCGTTAAGAACGTTTAGTCCACGGTGTTTCGGTGTTCATATATATATATTTTTTAAAGATTTTATTTATTTATTTGACAGAGGGAGACATAGTGAGAGAGGGAACACAAGCAGGGGGAGTGGGAGAGAGAGAAGCACATTTCCCGCCGAGCAGGGAGCCCGATGCGGGGCTCGATCCCAGGACTCTGGGATCATGACCTGAGCTGAAGGCAGACGCTTAACGACTGAGCCACCCAGGCGCCCCTAATTTTAATTTTTTTTAAAGATTTTATTTATTTATTTGACAGAGGGAGACACAGCGAGAGAGGGAACACGAGCAGGGGGAGCGGGAGAGGGAGAAGCAGGCTTCCCGCCGAGCAGGGAGCCCGATGCGGGGCTCAATCCCAGGATCCCGGAACCATGACCTGAGCCGAAGGCAGACGCTCAACGACTGAGCCACCCAGGTGCCCCTCTGTGTTCATATTCTTGAAGCAAATCTCTATTTCCTGGTTTCCGGGAGTCGACTTTAAATCACTGGAAGCACTGCTAGCAGGCACAGTGGGTGAGGCCATTTTCCCAAGACAGTGGAGGCCCCCCTTTCCCTGCCCCAGAGCTGCTCTGTGGCCCTGGGAGCTTCTCGCACCCTGGGGAGCTCTGCCACTTGCCGGGGTGCAGCCCGCAGGCGGGCCAGGCTCTGCTGCCAGGCCCCACACCCTGAAAACACGGTGGGCTCCTCCCTGCACCACCGGGGACCTAGCAGAGGCCACGGACACCTCAAATATGCCAAAAACAGGTCCAGAGACGTGTGCCTGCCAGCCTTTCAAGTTCAAGGGGTGCGGTGGGGGGGACGGGAGCCTGTGGCTGGGTAAAGCCTCTCCCGTTCCCGATGCCCTGGCTGGGCTCTGACCCTGCCGCTCCTCACACTTCCTCTCTGGGCCCTGCCTGAGCTCTGCCCTTTTTCCTCTCCCTAGAGGGTGTCAGGAGGCCCCTGAAGGCTGTCTCAGAATCACCAGGGAAGTTTTGGGAGAGCACAGATCACTGGGTGTGGTTCCTGCTGTCTTGATGGCGAGGGTCTGGGGCAGGGGCCGGGAATGTGCATTTCTTAGAAGCTCCGGGGGGATTCTGATCAGTGGCCAGGCCGGAGTGAGGGCAGGGAAGGCGGGGAGAGCCGACTGCTGGCCCCCATTCTACGTGCCGTCTGTATAGAGACTCATGAAAGCCAGAGAGCGTCCCTTGGTGCTCTGAGCCACCCTCCCTCATCTGATGGGGAGGGCATGGCCCACATCACCCCCACGCAGGAAGCTCGATAGGGGGACTCACACTGTCCTCCACCCCGGAGCTGGCGCTGTGTCCTGGAAGCCTACGGAAGTGGGCAGAAGTCCCTGTGGACGTCGAGGGGGGCCGGAGCCTCCTGGGATTTTCCAGACGCAGACTGAGAATCTGGCTCTCACTCGAATACTTACAGGAAAGTAACAGTAAGTCACAGATTTGGGACTTCTCAGGACGTGAAATGTAAACTGTTTATGTTATGGCGCAATCAGCGGCTGGCAGCTGAATGCATTTGTGGTTCTTCTGCTTTTTATGGAGTCAGAGCTCATGCTAATGCAGGTCTGATGAAGGTCCCCTCCTGACACATCCCAGGATGCAGAGAGCGTCCAGCCCCTCCATAATCGGACAGTGATGGTGACAAGAGAGCCAAGAGGCGCTGCTTTTTAGCAGACGCTGCTACATGCAGAGTGATGCCCTGCACAGTCTCTGACACTGCACAGCGGCCTGTGAGCTGCAGAGTTTTATTCCTATTTTAGGGGTGAAGAGAGAGGCTCAGAGAGCCGGCGAGCTGCCCAGTGTCCCAGGCGGGGTGGGAGCCGTGCCCAGGCCTTGTAGCCCCGAGGCTCCCGCTGCCTCGCCTTCCTGTCGGCTGAGCCGACTCACAACCCCCCACCCGTCATTCCCAGACCCACCGAGCTCTGAAAACCAAAAGCTGTTTTTGGAACTCATCTGGCAGCAAAGCCTGGCCCGCGTTGGGCTAATTTGGCAGCTAATCCTGAGCGCAACTGACGTCAAACTATTTAGCGTGAATAGTGCTCGGTTTTGCTGCAGAAATGCTAATGTAGTTTGGTCGGAGATTGCTGCCCCGACCCTGCTGGGGACGTGACCTAATGGTCAACGTATTCCCACAGCCGAAAAACGCTGAGTTCTTCAATGGACCTGGCCTTGGGGGCTGCAGGTAAGAGATGGGGCACCTGTAATTCCGGCAGCTAAAGTCTGTTTCTTCCTCTGTTTTCCAGCGGCCTCGAGGGGCTTAGGAGGCAAAGCTCTGTGTACACGGAGTCTGGCAGGAACAAGGGCAAAGGTCACCTGAAGGATCAGGTGGAGTCTATGTTATCGGCCCCTGAGCTGGGTTTGTCCCTCCTTCACACACCCATCTTGGCTCTAAGATCTGCAAGCTCAGGAGCAAAGAGTTCCCGTGGAGATGCGTCGGGGGCAGCCCCCCTCGAGAAAGGCACAGGACACTCGGGATGATGACAGCGGGTCCCACACCAGCTGGGGTCAGGGGTCATTGTTATGTGAAGACTGAACGTAAGATTCAAGATTTTCAGCCTCCTCACACCGTACCCTCTGGTGCTCGGAGGCCACCCCGCGCACCGCCTGTCCCAACCGCGAAGGATACGAGCAAAAGCGTGCGAAGGAGCGACTGGAGTCAATCTCCTCGCTTTGTGTCCGAAAGGACTGAGACCCACACAAGCACGCCACCTTCCCTGGGTCAGACTGGTCGGGGAGAGAGCCGGGCCAGACCCAGCGCTGGTATCACGGCCAAAGGTGGCAGAAATAAAGCCTCTTTAGAAACACGTCGGGACACCTTCCAGGCCAGCTGCCTAAAGGGTTAGGCCTCTGATCGGGGGAAACGGCCACATGCAGGCGTCCGCTTCGGCAGACCTGCCCAGGGCCCGCGTCTCCCCGGTCTTGTGACCCCTGCCCACCCCTCCTCCTGCAGCTGTTGGGTCATGGAGAAGCTGGGCTCACAGTCACCAGGTGGCAGCCGGGGGAGGGGGGGCTGTCTGGTCTAGAAGGGACTCCCGCGTTCTTGCAGGAGGCAGTCTTTCCAAGGGCACGTCCAGCCCGGCTTAGAGGATGGATGTATCCCGTGTCCCACACCCGTATGCCTGTTTACGTGGTGAACGATCTAGTCTCACTGGAGATGGCTCAGAAGCTACATCATTATATGTTTTCTCAACCACAGACCTCAAAGTCCTACGGAATGGAGACGGGGTCTGTGATAGATGTGGGTGCTGAGAAGAGGCCCCGGCAGGAGACAGTTGGGTGGTTGTCTGGCTCACAGTGATGTCCCAATGTGCGTCTCTGGGCTTTGACCTTCCCGAATGAACTTCAGGAAGTGATCCTTCTCTACGTGTCCTTGTCCGTGGGCTGAATGGCCTGTCCCTCATTAAACAGTGATTGGCTAATCAGAATCCTCCCTGGGACTCTCTGCACTGCATGCAGAAGAGCAGTTTTCTTTATGGGGCAAAGCTGGGCGGCCGGCTGTGTGTCCTGAGTGGGCAGGGCCCAGAGACCCAGCCAAGAGCACCTGTGAGGGGAGAAGACCATCCTGCAGAAAGACAGGAGAGACAGGAGCGTAAGAGTGGAGGGTCACATGACACGTAAGCCTGGCCTCCTGGCTCCTGCTAAGCCCTCGACATGATCTCCGCGAGAGAGCACTGAATCAAAATGCCATCCTTCCTCCTGCTGCCTGCTCTGTTTATTGTTTATGTGACATTATTATTTTTTAATGGGGATGTATTTTAGTGAGTTAGAATTATTGACAAAAAGGCAATGCTGCAGGGTCCTTTCTTTTTAAGTTTCCTGTGTGATATGAAGTAGCGATGTGTGTTGGTTTCCCAGGAAACCAGAGAAGGACAGCAGGTGATTGGATGTGGTGGCAGTTTCTAAAGGTGCACAGATGCCTGGCGAGCAGCTAATAGAGATAATCTCAACACTTTCGGTATTATATTTGCAAGATGAAAGAGTCAACTATTAACAGGGAATTAATTAGATATGAGGTCTAAGTTGGTTGGAGCAGGAGAGGTTTTGAAAACAGTTTTTATCATGCGATTCGAATAGTAGTCCTGATATGCAGTTGCGTGAAAACCCGGTGACAGACCCTCTTATTCCGAACCGGAGAAGGAGAAGGAGCCACTGCAGGGGTCAGTCAACACCAGTGGCCTGACTCACAGTGGCTCCAATCAGGCAGGTTCTGGGGCTCCTGTGAACCCATTCGCAGAATTTCCACTTTAAGCAATATTCCTGAAAACGGTTAAAAAAAAATACCCTGGGGAGAAAGGGACAGCGTCGCTAGCTTCTTAGTGAAATAACAGCTTTGCAGAAGAGTACTTCCAGCCAAGACCTTGTAGGGTTTCGGGCTCCTTATCTCCTGGGGCTCTGCAGAGGAGGGTGGGCAGGAGGGGAGGGCATCAAACCCTCGATGAAGCCCAGGGCCCAGAACGTGCCTTACTCTTCACCTCTGACATCTCAGCATGCAGTCTGTCTAAACCTAGAAGCTGCCTCTGGTGGAGGGGATTAGTATCCGGAATCTAAATCCAGTCCTAGTTGAGATAGTGCCCTGGTGTATTGTGCTGCGGCCCACTCCTGGGTCTTTCTCCCTGGGACCCTTGCCTATCTCTCTGAGGGCTCTGTCTACAGCGGCATACTTTGACCCTGTTTCTGTGCGTCTGGGGTTCAGGGGCTAGGCCAGAAGTCATCATTGCCAGATTTAGGGAGCCCATGCTTCTCCCCTCTGAATACCAGAACCATCCATTACGAATGGAAAAGGTGTTTCCAGAATGGCTGGTGAGGAGCCAGCAGATTCTCTTCCTGGTGGCGCAACGATTTAACTGGGGAAAGTTATTTTATAAACAGGGATTTAAAGTCTCTGGAAATAGTGGCAAGGACATATAGCAAATGGAGAAAGATTTATTCCACAAAAATCTAAATTTCACTAAGAACAGCAAAAGTCAGAGGCACTTGAACTGTGACCTGCATCAATGCCCCCACCCCCGATCCCCAGCTCAGCATGACGGAAGCTCTATCCTGGGCAGGTATGGCCAAGAGAACGGGGTTCCCTTCCTCACCCTGTCTTCACCTGTAGGCTGGTTGGTCTACACCACTTGAGAATCCTGAGCCCGCATTGCCCCTGCCTCGGATAGCTTGTAGGGAAGATGTCTGACACGGAGAGGGGCCAGCTCAGAAGCCCAGGGACTACCATCTCCACCCAGTGCCCTACTTGTGCAGTTGGTACGTCACTATGGGAGAAGGGAGCCACTGGCTCCACCCCCAGCTTTGGTGCTGTGACATGGAAGTCCCACAGAGTGCGGAGAGACAGTCCATTAGAACAGAGAGCTCCAGAGTTCTCCTAAGGGGAATGGCTTTGTTGGGAAAGAGCATGCCTAAGGGCATTGCTGAAAACAGCGGAGTCCTTTGGGGTGAGAAATTATGAGGAAGCTGGTAGTTCCATGATTGTAACAAGTGAAGCAATCAACTAGCCAGAAGTTTAACAGAGAGAACTGGGGAAAGAGAGACAGCTCAGGAGAACTCTCTTGGAAGCAGAGCAAAATTCAGATTGACAACATCTTGCCCCTCAAAAGGGCTGCACTTTAATTGGATCAAGCTATGGAGTAATGTAGAGCCCTGGGCACTGTGAAAAATAATAGAGCCAGCCAGCGGTGGAGGTTAAGAGCTGGGTGTGATACCAACAGCGATAGACCGTCCAGAATCTTAACGGGGGTGAGAAAAAGAGACAGAGAAAGCCTGGCTGGGACCATGGTCATCCCTGGTATTCAGGGGCCTGAATGCATCCTCAAGGCTGTGCCTCTCAGGAAGGGCGTCAGGGGGGTGCCTGGGGGGGGCTCAGTCGTTGGGCGTCTGCCTTTGGCTCAGGTCATGGTCCCAGGGTCCTGGGATCGGGCCCCGCATCGGACTCCCTGCTTGGCGGGAAGCCTGCTTCTCCCTCTCCCACTCCCTCTGCTTGTGTTCCCTCTCTTGCTGTGTCTCTCTCTGTCAAATAAATAAATAAAATCTTTAAAAAAAAAAGGAAAGGCATCAGAGTCCACACTGCGGAGGAACCCGATTTCTACCGCACTAGTCCAGCCAAGTCACTAAGCAAGAAATAAGCAAATAAGCAAACAACAAGAATAATCCTTGGGGTGGAGGATATCAGTATTCAGAGTTGACACAATATGTTAACTAAAATGATCTATTTAAAAAAAAAAAACCAGGACAGTGTGTTCCATACATGGGGCAAAAATCAGGCAGCCTCTGAGGAGGCCCAAATGTTGGCAGACAAAGACCTTGAAGCAGCTATTATGATATATTCACAGAACGAAAGGAAGCTATGTTTAAAGAATGAAACTAAGATGACAATATTGCACCCAGCAAAGAAATTCAATAGAGATAGAAATTACTTAAAAAGAACCAAATGAGAAGTTTTGGCATTGAAAAATACAATAGCCAAAATGAACAAATCAACAGAGGGGCCCCATGGTATGCTGGGTCTGGCAGAGGAAAGAATCAAGGCACGTGGAGATATCGACAGAGGTTATGCAATCTGAAACACAGAGAAAAAAGAATGAACACATACAAGAAAGAACAACAACAGAAGAAGAGAGAATCTGATGAAGGTACAGAGCACTGGGACGCGAGACCCTCATGATAGCACTGGGTTGAGAAGAGAAAAAAGAGGCAGAAAAAAACAGGCGAAAAAATGACTTAAAACTTTCCAGATTTGACCAAAAGCATTAATCCACACACCCAAAAAGCTCCATAAACACCCAGTAAGATAAATTGAACCAAGTCCACACCCAGACACCTCACAGTCAAAAACACAAAGACAGAAACTCTTCAAATCATGGACAAAGGAACTCACATAATATTAAGAGTTGGCTTCTAGTCAGAAAAAAACTGGGGGACAGAAGGCAATGGGGCAACATAGTCAAAGCGTTGAATAAAAACTGCCAACCAAAAATCATCTGTTCAGCAGAACTACTTTCGAAAACAAAGGTGAAATAAAGACATTCTGAGATAAACAGAAACAGGAAAATTCTTTGCTAGCCAACTTGCCTTACAAGAGATACCGAAGGAAGACCGACAGGTTGAAAGCAAACAATACAGACAGAAATTCAAATTCACACGAAAAGACAGAATGTACCAACAAAGATGATCACACATGATTAGTTATAAGAGATAGTATGATTGCATATGTCTTCCCCTTTCTTCTCTTATGAGTTAAAAAACAATTTCATAAAATATGTATATGATTGTATTGTTGGGCCTGCAATGTGTAGAAATGTAACATATTTAACAATAACAGCACAAAGGAGAAGGTGAAGAAATGGCACCCAATGGTGACTTGAATCCATAAGAAGAAATGAAGAGGACCAGAAAAAGTACATAAGCAGGCTATCGTGGTAAACTCTAGAAATATACTTGCTCTCCTTTCCTCCCTCGACTTCCTTTAAAGACATATAGTTCTGTAAAGTAGTAACTATAAAAAATGTATTCTTGAGTTTGTAACAGTATGGATATACAGACATAATATGTATAATAATAGCACAGAAAGGGGAGGAGGCCATAGAGTTGTATAGGAATAAAGTTTCTACATGTCACTGAGATTTAGTAGAAATCTTTTTTTTTAAAGATTTATTTATTTGTGTGTGTGTGTGTGAGAGAGAGAGAGAGAAGAGAGAGAGAGAGCACATGAGCTGGAGGATTGGGGGGGGGGGCAGAGGGAAAGAATTTCAAGCAGACAGACTCCCTGCTGAGCACAGAGCCTGATGTGGACCTCGGTCCCAGGACCCTGAGATCATGACCTAAGCTGAAATCAAGAGTTGGATGCTTAACCAACTGAGCCGCCCAGGCGCCCCTAGTATAAATCTTAAGTAAATGTTGATACTAGAGCAACGACTAACAAAAATAACTGAAAAAATAGAATAGAAGCAAAAATAAGCAAATTAAGAAGGTATACTAGAAAATTTTCACTTAAAAAAAGTGGGAGAAAAAGAGGAATAAAGATATGAGACATACAAAAGACAAATATCAAAACAGCAGATGTAAATTCTATCATAGCAGTAATTACATTAAATGTGAATGGATTAAACAATCTAGTCAAAAGGCAGAGATTGGCAGAACAAAACTGATATGCACCCAGCTACACACTATCTGTAAGAGATACATTTTAGATTAAAAGACACAAACAGGTTGAAAGTAAAAGAATGGAAATGAAACACCATGTCATCAGTAACCAAAAGAGAATCGGAGTGGCTGAGTAATATCAGACAAAATAATCTTGAAGACAAAATTGTTACCAGAGACAGAGGGACATACTGTACTACGAAAGGGTCAATCCATCTAGGAGACATAACTATCGTATACATATATCTACCTGAAGACAGAGCCCCAAAATACACAAATTGACAGAATTCGAATGAGAAATAGACAATTCAATAATAGTTGGAGACTTCAATACATTAGTGGATGGCAGAAGATCAAAAACCCAGGTGACTTCCACAACACTGGGAATCAACCAGACCCCACAGACACATACAGAGCACTCCGCACAACTGCAGAATAACACGCTCTTTTCAAGTGCATATGAAACATTCTTCTGGCACAGACCATAAAACAAGACTCAACACATTTAACAGGATTGTAAATATACAAAGCATGTTCCTGGGCCACAATGGAAGAAAATTAAAAAATCAATAATAGAATGACACTTGGGAAATTCACAAATATGAGGAAATTAAAAACACACTCCTAAATAACCCACGTTCCAAATGGGTGAATTTGTGGTATGTGAACTACATCTCAATCAAGCTGTTTAATAAATGTGGTTCAAAGCAAGCTCTCCCATCTGAGCTGGCACTTCTGAGATGATGAACGTCCCCACGTCCCTCTGTTGGGATCCCGTGAATATTTAGTGCCTACAAATCTCCCAAATGCACAAGGTTCAAAGACAGGACCTAGCAAGATTATAAAGCGAAGAACTCTGGAAAAAGGATGGGCTTCATTGTATCTACCCACGGACCCGGGGGGCAGATAGAACCCAGGCATGGGAATTTCAGCTGGAGGTGACGGTCAGAGCTTTCCAGGGGCCTGGACCCCCAGATCCTAGGTGAAATTTTGCACATATATAGAGAGAGCATCTAACCTCTCATCAGGTTCCTGATAGAGCCCTTGACCCAAAAAGCACTGGGAACCACGAGAGGCATCTGTGGGAATTATAAAAGGAACCCCTTCCTCCTGGCACAGGCCTTGCACTTAGCCACAGTCCTAGAGTGAGGACAACTAAAATCTGTGCAGCAGGTCTGCAGGGAGGGACAGAACTGGGAGCCCGGTGCTCAGATATGCCTTTCAAGAACCCCCTCCCCCACTGCCCCCATCAGTGCATGTCCAGGGAAGACATAAAAACTTCCGTAAGCTTTGGCTTTATCCTCTATTACATGAAGATCATGACAACCTCCTTGCAGGATTTAGTGTGAATTCCACGCCCCTCTCTCCAGCACCTGCCCTCCTCCCCTCTTCCCTCCCTACCCTCAGCCCCTCCCTCTGTCCCCTCTGTGCCTGTGTGTGTTTGTATGTAGGTATCCATGTATGTGCGCATGTATGCACCTGTGTATATGCCGAGGTCAGGGCCTGTATACACTTAACCCTCCATCAAACCAGCTGAATTTGCATCTCAAAACAGCCCACTTGTGTGAGAGGAGAGACAGACTGGATGCGGCCCGTCCACCCATTCTGAGAATGCTTTCATGAACAAAGAGTTCAGAATTCATGCATCCAACCCGGGCTGCTGACCCCGGGGTGCTGAGCTGGAGGCGACAGCGGAGGCCAGGGCTCCGCCAAGCTCTGGATGACCTCACGCTTAGTCTTGTCGGCTGGCCAACGAGCAGAATCGCTCTACCTCATGGGACAGAAGGCAATGGGGCAACGTCTGAGATGGCTGAGCATGAGATGAGTGTGCCTGGCCCATAGTAGGTGCTCAATTAGTGCTTACCCTCTGTTGCACCGCCACGAGCTCGACCTGCAGGGCCAATGTGGGAGGGCTGTGGGCCCCAGACAGCCGCAGGCCCTGGAATTACGGACAGACGCCGTGCAGGGGCCCTGCGAACGCGTCTCTAACTGCTGCCACAGATGGTATGTGCTAGAAGGCTAGCCTACTCATTCCCAGCGTGTGGCTCTTGGTGCAAGCAGCCAGAACAGCTCGAGAAAAGCTGCTGTTTCCTTATCACAAAAAGGCAGGTCATTTTTGCCGCATCTCACTTGACAGTCCCTTAACTGCCGACAAATGTCCCTTTCCGGACCTCTGTGGTGCTGCTTGTTTTCCCCACGCCTGAGGCTACGGGACAGACAGGGCGCCTGGCGTCCTTTGTAAACAGAGAGCCCAGAGCAGAGGGGACGCGGTGTCACACGACACCCACCTGCCGCCCCATCTCACTTGGAGTTCATATACAAAGCACAATTTAAAAGAAGCCATTTTATTGAGCCCCAGGGCTTAATAAGGCCTGAATTCAGGTCCAAACGAAGGTGAGACTTATTTTAGATTAAATATTGATTTAGCGTATGAATGCCAAGAGGTGGGGCAGGCCTACGTGTCCAGCAAATGGCGTGGTGATTTTCCTCTCTCTCAAGACTTGGCATATGTGAAATAAAAAAGTTTAGGACTGATGGAGGACCACCTCTCTAACTGCCGCTCTAGCTGGCTTTGCTCGTAAATGCAAGGCACCGAGGCAGCACCCTTGTGGAGAAAGGCACCTCCCGGGGGCCGGGTGTGGGGGGCTGAGCCCCTGAAGGAGACTCCCATGGCTGCCCCCGGACGACATCCTCCCCTGACTGCTCCCTGATGGAGGCCTTGCCCGGGGCGTGCTCAGATGCTCAGGGGGCCTCGCATATGCAGGCCCATGGGTCCCAGGTGGGGGGCACTCCTCGGGGGCAAGGTCTCTCTGGTCCATCTGCTCAGTGAGGACAGGGACAAGTCAGAGTTTCCCAGACCCTGTAACGGTCCCAGAAGGGCAGTGGCTAAGTCCCCCTTTAGCACAAGGAAGCAGGGCAGGACAGAGGGGAAGGGGCTGCCGGGGTTGGGGTCCCGGGTTCGGTGGGTTTTGCAGGCTCAGACTGTCCGCCCCTGTAGCTGGGGTCTACCAGCCAGGTTCTACGGTCACCACCAGAAAACATGGTTGATTTCTGGAAGCCAAACAGAAAGTGAGCCAGCTTCGGGATCAGAAGGCACTTTGGGCGAGGTATTGATCTGAGAGTTGGCCCAGTACCCGTGACCTCCAGGCCCGAAGGAGCTGAAGCATGGAATTCCTCATCTATAAAAGGGAGTCATTTCCCACTGGCCCTGCTGCCCAGAGTGGCTGCGAGAGTCAGACGGGACCCGAGAGGCGGCGCCACGGGAAGGCAGAGGGCTGGTCACAGAGGTAGGGGATGGCGGTGGCAGCCACTGACCTCGGATTCCGAAGCGTCCACCGACTTCTCCTTGAGGTTGGCGCTCTCGGTCAGCACAGCTCCGTTGTACTTGTTGCAGATGTCCTCGTCTGAGTAGTGCAGCCCACCGGGGCTGGGCCGCGGCGGGGACCTAGGACAGGACGGGGCCGCAAGGGAGGGACGCGGGCTCAGGGCAGCTCTGGCCACGGACACCTCCCCCGGGGGCCTCCTGACCCGCCCTGCAGCCGTGGTCACATTGGTGAGAGGACATCCATGCTGATGGTCAGTCCGCCACAGCTTTGCGTGATGGCATGTGGAGTAGGAATTCGCTAATCCTACGAGTGCAGCTAGCCCCCAGGGGGCCAGACGGGAGGGTGGGGGGCTCCCGAGGTCACTCCCCTCCTGCCTGAGATATGCTTCTTTTTGTAGCTCCAGAGAGGGATGTAGGATGCCCCCTGCCCCCTGCCATTCCTTCTCCCCCCCAGGCTCAACGCTGCCCTGTTGGGGTTTGGTGGGTGCCCACGGGCACGGTGGCATGTCTGTGGCCGGCACCCCCACCGTGGCTGGTGCAGATCTTCAGGCAGAGGGGGGTTACGGCTGCTGTGTCCCTACCTGGTCCCATTCTTCTTCGAGAAGGTGTTCTTGACATTGAGGTGGCGGCTGTTGAGCTCCAAGGCAGCAAACCCTCCGTTGTCCAGTGTCACGGACTCCTCCATGTTGGAAATGCTCTTACCTGCAGCCGGAATGGGAGAATGGGTTCAGATGTTCCAGGAAAGGGCCCGGCGCAGCGATGCTGAGCCCTAGTTGGTCAGCTTATGGGTGTTTACTGAGTTCCTGCTGGAAGCAGAGCCCGGAGCCGGGCCGACCTGCTTGGGCTTGCAAGGCATCAGAGGTATCAGAGGCACGCTGGGAGGACGCTGCGCATTAAGGACAGCGAAACTGGAGCATTTCCGTGTTTATTTGCCCGACACCAAAGTACTGGTATTCTTACCAGTATTCTATGAAAGCATCTTCAGAATGTATAACCTTTTTTAAAAAGCAGGGAAATTAAATACTGAATACATTTCAAAATAAAAAACTCACGACCATGTAATAAAATAGTAAGGAGAAAGTAGATGTACGGGGAGGGGGGCCATGGAGGGAACAGGGCATCTTTGGGGTGGTGAAAATGTTTTAGAATTGGCTGTGGTGATGACTGCATATGTCCGTCAATATACTAAAAGCCACTTAAAAATCATAAATTTATAAATACATATGAGAACGTTTTTTAAAACACGTCAGCAGATCAAATGAATAACAGTGCAGTTGTGGGAAACCAAAGGGGCTGAAGGGTTTCTGATGGCTTCGTGTCCTCAGGGCTGTCCCTGTGCTGGGACCAGAGAGAATCTTCCAGACCTCCTTCTCCTCCTCCTCTGCTCCCAGAGGCCTGCAGAGCCTCCCCCGTGGTGCGTTTTTGACATAGTGGCTTGTTCCTTACTGTCTGCCTTCCATCTTCCCCGGCTCGACCCCAGCTCCTGGAGGTGGGGACCTCACCTGTTTATCTCCCGCTGTCCCCACCTCCAGGACAGGAGCCTGCTCCAGGTTTATTACAACCCTAGGGTGCCCTCTCTGCTACGAACCCAGCACCCCTCGACGGGCCCAGATGCTCGAGGTGCGTGCAGCAGGGGAAGCCGACAGAACACGGGCCAGCAGATGGAGGGAGGATGGGGCTGCTGGCCAGTGGGATCTGGCTGATGAGAGGGTGAGCAGGTGAAAACCGCTCTCAGAAAGGAAGTCCCACTGAGGACGGTGGTGTGAGGGGAGCAAGCAGGAGGGGGTCAGGCCGTAATCTTGAAGGTTTGGGCTCTGCATGGTTCCTTGCAGCAAGTCAGACATTCTAGTAGACAAGTAGGTTTTTTTTTTTTTTTTCCTAGGCTTCAATTATGATGTTAAATTAATACTCCAGGGTGAGGCTCACTATCAGAAGCTGCAGGTCAAATCTGTCTTTTCAGGCCTGTTTTCCAGATGCAGAAGGAGTGAAAAGCGGGGAGATCTTCTATGCGCCAGATACAGGATTCTGTAATAGCGTTAACTCAGTAAAATGACATGCCATTCATACATAGTAAATCCCATAGGAATAAAATCTGATTTACGAACACTTGTTAGAAGTGAATTTATACAGAAAAAAATAAATCTTTCCTTGGAGGGATAAATTGCTTAATGTTAGGAAAGCAAATGGCGAGGTGCCTGGCTCTGTTAACCCT
Organism: Mirounga angustirostris; assembly: GCF_029215605.1. NCBI lineage: Eukaryota > Metazoa > Chordata > Mammalia > Carnivora > Phocidae > Mirounga > Mirounga angustirostris. Next base: position 176,985,523 of record NW_026991713.1, read on the forward strand.
TCAGGCGCAGTGAGGGATGGTGCTGGGGGGCGGGGGCCGGGGGAGCCATTCAGCCCAGTGCCTCACCCCCGGGGGCTCAGGCGCCCACTCGTCTGTGGGAGACCCCATCAGGGATCCACCTTCCTAAGAAGCACAGACAGACAGACGAGCTGGTAGGCACAGCTCCAGCCACGGGACCTGCCGCCGTGGCGACCTCGGTGACATCACAGAGCTGGTCACGTGCATGGCCCAGCTACAGCTGTGCGTGTGGGGGACACAGCACCGTCTGGAGCACAGTTACATTCTGACCGTGCACGGAACGGGTCTCACGGGTAATTACGAGAGTCCTTTAAAAATGGAGGAGACTGGACTACATCGAGTGTACTAATCGTGAGCCTCTGGGCTGCTGTGTCTGTGACGTGTATGAGCACCATCGGCTGGAGACACAGGACAGAGCACTCTCGGAACCCGAGGTTCCCTCACGGACCTTCGCTGCTGATGCTTCTCTGCCAGGAGGCAACCACTGTTCTGTGTTCTAGAAACTTCCGCTCATTTGGGTTGTTCCCGACCTTCCCACAAATGGAGTCCAGCTTTGCCCATGTTCATTTGTCCATTTCTCTGATGGGGGTGATTCATGTAGCAACAAACACTTATTGAGCACCTCCTGTATGCCAGGCGTGGAGCTTATGCTGGGGAATGCAAGGTGAGCCGGGGTCAGAGGGCTTGGAGCTGGAACGTGGGCGTAAGGCGAGGTACACGCTCAGTCGATCTCTGGGTGTACCCTGTATGTGTTTCCACACGTGGCTCCAGGAGCCGCACCAACGTTCCTGAGACGCTCCCGGCTCACTGTGCTCGTGACACCGAGTAGTATGGTGATTCACCTGTTTGACGCTCTGTATGTCATATTCAAAAATACTGCTGCGTTGGGCGATGGCGCAGATGAGGGAACAGACCCAGGGAGGCCAAAACCACCCACGTGACGGATCCAAGACACACGGCTCATTGGCGGTAGGAGCCAGGACCCGAACCTGGGCCGCCAGGCTTGAGGGCGCTTGGCTGCTACAGGGAGCTCCTCCCAAAGGAAACCAGCTGCACCTACTTTATCACCCGCAGGCAAACGAAATGCAAAGCGGATGCCCGCACCACAGATCCCGGATCGAGAGAGAGACAGAGAAGACATCGACCTTCTGGCTCCCCAGTGCAGGGGCGCATTTGGAGGTGGGGTGGGGGGGACAAGGCGGGCGCCCCACCTCTGCTGCAGCTCCCGTATGTCCGGTTCTGCCCGTGCAAGACCAGGGCGAACACCACCAGCAGGATGACGATCAGGCTGCAGAGCGCCATCACCAGGAGGAACCACCACTCCTCGTAGAACGGGGTTTCCACTTGAGCTGAAGGGCACAGGAACACAGGGTCACACGGGATGGGGACTCCTGCTGCCTGCCCGCGGCCCAGGGTGGGGCGGAAGGATGTGTGGGGCAGCCTCCAATTGCAGGCAATATGAACCCCATGTGCCCGGCTGGTGTGGGTTAGGGTGGTCGAGGGGCCAGATTCCCAGACATGAGCTCAGGCACGACGGGCTCCTCGGCGGTTGCTCCTTCTCTGGGGGAACCAGCCCTGTCCCAGAGCTCGCCCTGTCCTTGCCCGTCCACACCACCCTTCGCACTATGTCCCCCGATTTCATCTGCTTACGGATGTTGTCCCGGAGAAAGGGAGGAAGGACCAATGTGCCTGGACATCGTCCGATCCTCAAGTGCTCAGGCTTCCTTCCCAGATGTTCCCCCGGGGCCCCTTACCGTCTCCACCACGGCTGCCCCCCTACAACCCCTTCCGGGGGCTTCGCCTCTTCCTGACTTCCCCCCATCCCTTCTGCACATTGTCACCAGGGAGATCTTCCTCCGATGGAAACAAACGGTCCCTTCCTAAAAGCCTTCGGTGGCCCCACGTTAGCCCCGGGGCACAGTCCAAGCCCATGAGCCCCGTGAGCTGACTCCTATGCACTCCCACCCGGTGCTGGATTCTGTCCACTCCTGCATGGAAACCTCTTGCTGCAAGCGCTCCCCACTGGCCTCTGCCACACCAGGCCTCCCTAAGGGCTGCACTGTGCTGCGTTTCCTGCCTCCAGCAAAACTGAGCAGAACCACTGGCCCCATCTCTAGATACGTTTTTTGAGAAACGAATAGAAAAGGTTCATTTAAAAGTTGCTCTGAAGAAGGATACCCTTCTTGCTCGTGTTTTATTCTGCTTTACTAAGAACAGAAACATGGGAGTTGTTGCTTGGTAGGTTCCGCTTGGCCCTGGGGTCCTGCTGATGCCTTCTACATGCCCCCCGCAGGGGAGCTGGTTGGGAGGCACCAGAGCGGACAGAACAGGAAGCCGCGGTCCGCCTCCCAGCTGCTGAAGCCCCCAGAAGACACATCTACCTTACATTCAATCTCTCACTGGAGGGGTGAAAAATGTGTGCACACTGGGGACAAAAGGGAGGAACTGACTTTGGATAACGCGACGGCACAGGGTTTCTTGGGAGATGGCAGCATTTTGAATCCAAAATATATAAGTGGTTTTCAGGATGCACATTAATTGCTCCATATAATGAGCCAACAAATCCCAACTGAGCACCCAGGTGGGCCTGGAAAAGAAAGGCCTGGGTACCCGCAGGACGCGCCCCTCCCCTGGGGCAGGACCCCGCAGGTCCGCTGTCTGGCCACTGCTCTGAAGGACGGAGGAAGCTGACCACCTTCCCGCCGGCAGCCGCGGCTGGCAAGAGGGTGCAGCGGGCTTCAGAGGACAGCCCAGCCGCGGGCCCCATGAACAGAAGGGTGAGGGGGCCGTGTTCTCCTGCAGGAACCAGCCTTTGTCCCCCCGGGCTGCGTGCGTGTGGAATGAACGGCCCTGTGCATCTGGAATTACTTTACGTGGCTTTTCCACAGAGGAACCGAGAGAGGCAAACCTTGACTTGCTCGACTGGGGTGATGGGTGCCCGGGGATTCCTTATTCTAGTCTCTCTTTTGGGAGGTATGTTAAATTTTTCATAAGAAAAGTGAAGGAAATGAGAACATTTTGATTCGTCTAAGTCCTACTGTTACACAAGCCCGCGGCACGCTGGGGCTCCTTCTGGCAGACCCCCTCCCGAGCCACCAGGGCTCGCGGCCCGAGCCTGCCCACACACATGGTCCTTCCTCCAAATTCACGGCAAAGAGGAGACGCAAGGTGTTCTTGATTTAAACAAGAGCAGTCGGCAGCTTAAACAAATCTACATGCTGGGGACAGGCAACGTGTTTCTCTTGGTCGTAGGGATGCCTGCCTTGTTTCTGGCCTCACCTGCACCCCTGCCTGCCCCCCACCTACCCCCCAGCCTGCCCCCCACCTACGCCCCCCGCCTGCCCCCCGCCTACCCCCACGCCTGCACCCCCGCCTGCCCCCCACCTACACCTCCCGCCTGCCCCCCGGCCTGCACCCCGCCTGCCCCCCGCCTGCCCCCGCCTGCCCCCTGGCCTGCCCCCCCGCCTTCCCCCTCGCCTGCCCCCCGGTCCTGCACCCCGCCTGCCCCCCGCCTGCCCCCGCCTGCCCCCTGGCCTGCCCCCCCGCCTTCCCCCTGGCCTGCCCCCCGGTCCTGCACCCCGCCTGCACCTCCGCCCGCACCCCCGCCTGCCCCCTGCCTGCCCTCCCCGCCTGCCCCCCCGCCTGCCCCCATCTGCCCCCCAGCCTGCCCCCCATCTGCTCCTCCACCTGCACCCCGCCTGCACCCTGCCTGCCCCCACCCCCGTGGTGGGCTGCTAGCTCCCTTTCATAATCGGCTCTGCACTGCTCCCTGTAATCCCTCCAGCTGCCCGGCAGATCCACGGCGGAGCCCCAGGCGGTGTGACCACCCTGTTGGGTGGGGTCCCCACAGGGGCTTCCTCCCAGCAGCCCCGGTAATACCAGGTGCAGGCAGGGCTGAGCGGGCCTCCCCTCCCCTCCCTCCTGCTGACCCACTGCCAGGACTTTGTCTCTGCTGCTCCCTCCCCTGTGGCCTCGCCCCACGCACCCTCCACCACCCAGACGCATGCTCCCTCTTCCGAGAAGCCCTTCCTGATCTCCCCCCATCTGTTGCACCCCTTGCCACAGGGCTGGTGAGGACGGCTAGTGTGTCATCAGCACCTCACGAGCTCCGGGAAAGAAACCTTGCCTCTTCCACCCAGAGTGGAGCCGGGGGCTCATGTACAGGGTGGCGACTGGCCCAGGGCGCACGTGGGCCCCTCAGCCATCCCGGAGGATGCCCGGATCAGACACAACCTGGGTTGGGTGCTAAGAGACCCCACCCCTCCCCGCTGTGGCTGCTGGGGTGATCCTCGCGTTGCAAGCTTTGCACAAGGCTGCCCAGTAAGGAGCCTTTGGCTGACGGGAGGGGCTGGGGGCTGCACTGGGCTGGGGGCTGCCTTCACCCCGGACGGCACACTGCTTAGCTCAAGCCGACTGCCCTGACTCTGGCAAGGGTCTCTGATTAGGAAAAAATGAGACAGAAATTAAGAATTGCTTAAGCGCAGTGTGGTGAGGACAGTCGGGGTCTGGTGGTGGTGGTGGTGGTGGTGCGGGCTCACACACACCGCTCCCCCCGCACCGTGTCTCTAGGCGGGGCCCACACCTGCTGGTGCCTACACGGAGCCCGGCGCTGTCCTCTTTCTTTGCGCCCCAGCTCTAAGCCGTCCCCTCCTCCCTCTGAGGGAAGAGCTGCACCCCGAGACTCCCCTCCCGGGCAGGGCTCCCTACCTGACACGGCCGTGGAGGGGCTGCTGGGCTCCCCGTAGCCCACCTGGTTCACGGCCACCACCCGGAACTCGTAGGTCACTCCCTGCCTGAGCTTGTCCAGGCTGACGGTGTAGGATGTGGCACTGCGGGGGATGTCCTTCACAAACATGTCCCAGAGGCCTTCATCTGGAGAGACGACACGAGAGCGGAGGTTAGGGCTGCTTTTCTCCCGCCTCTGATGCGGTGCCCGCCCTGCTGTGGGCTCACAGCTGCTCTCGCCGAGGGCATGTGACGTGAGAACCAGAGGTGGGGGGCGCTGCATGGGGCCGGGGGGCCGGGGGGCCATGGGGGAGGCCAGCCCTCTCCTCGCGCACAGAGTCTGCCGCGGCTGCAGGCTGCGCAGTGGCACGTTCCTGCACGTTCTCCTGGCCATCGGATCCCATCGGATCCCATCAGACTCCAGGCCTCCCTCTGGTTTCTGACTTGACGTCCTCTTCTGTTGAGGGTTTCTGGCTCCCTCCTGGCTGGCCACGCCCCTCCCAACCCCGGGATCCCGCCTCCCTGGCCCGTCCGTGGGTCTCTTGCCGTCCATGCACCCCAGCCAGGGTTCTCGGTTCTTTGGAGTACCTGCCCCCCCATCCTAACTGGAGATGACAATCCCACCAGCGGCCAGTGTGGCGAGGCCGTCATGGCCACATGGCTGTGGGCAGACATGTTGCCGGCCCGTCGGAGGGGGTCGGGGTCTGCACTTGCTCACCCTGGGGACTCTGCCCGAACCTCACACACCAGACCCCCCAAGAGCTGCCCTCCACTTTGCTCATCCTTCGAAGCGGCTGCAGCATCCAACCTGCCCGAACCCCAGTTTGCCTTTTCATCTATGCCCCGGAGCTACCAAATACAAGTGTAAATTAGACAACTACATACTGAATTTTGAATGGATACTTGCACACCCGTGTTCATGGCATTATTCACAATAGTCAAAAGGGGGAAGCAGCTCAAGTGTCCACTGACAGATGAATGGGTAAACAAAATGTGGTCCATCCGTACCGCGGAATAGCATTCAGCCTTAAAAAGGAAGGAACCCTGGTTCCTGCCCCAACATGGATGAACCTTGAGGACACGGTGCTCAGTGGAAGAAGCCAGACACAAAAGGACAAACACTGTGGGATCCCATTTATAGGGGGTCCCTGGACTCACCAAAATCAGAGACACAGAGAGTGGGTGGTGGGGCCAGGGGCTGGGGGAGGGGGGGGGAGTTATGGTTTCATGGGGATAGAGTCTCAGTTTCAGAAGATGAAGAAGTTCTGGAGACAGACGGTGGTGATGTCTCCACAACAGCGTGAACGTTCTTTACGCCACCGAACGGCACACTTAACAAGGGGTCACGACGGTGAATTTTATCTTGTGTATTTTTTGCCACGATAAACATATATATCGAATTTATCTAAACCCTGACATGTAGGAAAACATTCATAAGGTTGAAATTAAAGCCAGAGAGTTGAGATGAAGAGAGACAGAAGCCAATAGGTCTGATTCTGAGGCGTCCACCAGCAGGGCCAAGGAAACGTACCCAACCTCTCTGGGCCTCAACTGCAGGATGGCGACGACAGAGACATCTAAATCGTAGATCTGTTTCGGGGTTAAACAAGGTACTATTTATAAAGTGCTTATAAGTGCTGTACACAGAGGAAGCACTGCACAGCACGAGTATGCATAAGCCCAATCTCGAAGGAGGTGCTTTGGCAAAAAGTGGGCTCAGTGCCCAAAATGTTCATTTGAAGTACTGATCCATCATGAATTATAATTTCTTTTACAGGCACAGGTAGGTAATCTTTTAAAAAGAGCAGGAGATTGGGAGAGGACAGGCATGTCTGAATATGCATGCACACGCACGGACAGGTTTCTGGGAGCCGAGGGTTATCTGGCACCAACTTATCACGCACCTCGGAACACCAGATATACTCAAGTGGATTAGCCCAACAGTACACAGAAAGAAAATTGCTAGTGTATAAGTCTGTATTTGCATAGGATTTAGAGTTTGCACCGATTAAGTCCTTACAGCCACAGGTTAATGAAGGAGCGGATGTGAATGAGATTTTAAAGGTACGAATCTCTGCCATGCAGAAAAAAAGCACAACGATTATTTATTTCTAAACAGTCACGGTTACACTCATTTCTCACCAAGGTACCCATTACCACTGGTAATGTCAAAATGGCAAGCGATATCTTCAAGTCTCCCCCCTCCGGCCCTAACAGATTGAGGTTTGCACACGGAATGATTGCTGTCTAAAATGTTCATTCAGGGGCACCTGGGTGGCTCAGTCGTTAAGCGTCTGCCTTTGGCTCAGGTCATGATCCCAGGGTCCTGGGATCGAGCCCCGCATCGGGCTCCCTGCTCTGCGGGAAGCCTGCTTCTCCCTCTCCCACTCCCCCTGCTTGTGTTCCTGCTCTTGCTGTGTCTCTCTCTGTCAAATAAATAAATAAAATCTTTAAAAAAAAAAAAAAAAAAAAAAATAAAATGTTCATTCAGAGTTTTGCACAAGAATGATGGGGGAATAATGGGCACAGAGAGTGCATTTTCTCTGCACAAGCTGCTCCCTGTGCCTCGGGAGACCCCATGGCCCTGTTCTCCCCTCCACTGCCTCCCATCCATCCACACACTCATTCCACAGATACTGAAGTGCTCACTTTTTGCTCGGGCCCTGTTCCACCCATTGGGGAATCAGGTGAGATTTCTGTTCAGATGAGCAATTCATAGTCTAAGGGTAGGGGGTGGAGGCAGATCAATGAGGTCATTCCTCCCTTTCAGACTCCTCTTGACCTCACTCCTGCACTCCAGCAAGAGATGCTTGCTTCCACCAATGGACTTTCTGAGCACTCCTTCGCATTTACCTGTCCACATCACTGGGCCCTCAAGTTTTCAAGAGTTCAATAAATATCTATTGATGTGATCCATCTTCCCATCCATCCATCTCCCCTCTCTCCCTCCTTTCCTTCCTTTCATCTCCCTATCCACCCATCGCCCCATCCATCCATCTCCCCTTCCTTCCTTTCCTTCCATCCATCTCCCCATCCACCCATCCATCTCCCCATCCATCCATCTCCCCTTCCTTCCTTTCATCTCCCTATCCACCCATCTCCCCATCCATCCATCTCCCTTTCCTTCCTTCCTTCCATCCTTCCTTCCTTCCATCCATCTCCCCATCCATCCATCATCTATCCATCTCCCTGTCCATCCATCTCCCCTTCCTTCCCTCCTTCTTTCCTTCCTTCCTTCCTTCCATCTATCCATCTCCCCATCCATCCATCCACCCACTTACCCTTCCTTCCTTCCTTCTATCCATCTGTCCATAATCTACCCCATCCATCCATCTATCCATGTATCTCCATAGCCCTTTGCAGGGCCTAGCACAAGCAGGCTTCTAGTAAATACCCACCACCACCATTTTATTTAGCACTTACTATGAGCAAGTCACTATTCTAAGGGCTTTAAATGTTGACTGAATTGTGCAGTGTTTTTCCTCTAAGAAGGTTGACAAGGGGCGCCTGGATGGCTTAGTCAGTTGAGCATCCGACTCTTGATTTCGGCTCAGGTCATAATGTCAGGGTCATGAGATCAAGCCCCTTGGCAGGCTCTGTGCAGGGCAGAGTCTGCTTGAGATTCTCTCTCTCCCTCCCTCTACCCCTCCCCCATCTCTCTCTCTCTCTCAAATAAATAAAATCTTAAAAAAAATAAAATAAAGGGTAGATAATTTTATGATGTAAAAGAGAAAAAATATAGACTCTTTTAAAATGAATGTTGCTTAAACCATTGCAATTAAGGGACTAAGCATGAGAGGTATTCTCAGACTGTTCTGAGTGGGTCTGAACTCTTCTGGAGTGGGTTCTCTGAGTGTCTTTTGCATTAATGTTTCTGTAATGCTTTCCTGCTACCAAAGAAAAAAAAGTATTTCCCCTTCCTCTGCCATCACCTAAAGGCCACATTTTATTTTAAGCGCTCTGTCATAGCTCCAGGAATTGTGTGAATTAAAAATTTTTTTTTTTTAAAAATATTGATATAGAATCTCAACACAGAACAATTTATTTAGTGATCCATTTACACTGAAAAATGTTGGGGGAGGGAGAGTCATAGCAAGAGAATTTCCTTCTGAGCTAACAGAAGAAAATGTTTTCATTTTTATTTTGCTTAATTTTTCCTCGCCAAAATTAGTGCACTTGGCCTTTTAGATGTCGCTTGTAATTCACTGGGCGATCTGTCTACACTAACATTTCCATCGTGGTCCTGAGTGGGTAAGAAAAGCCGGTCAGCTGTTGAAGCGTCCACTCTGTCTCCACCGCAGATTGCTTTTCTCATTTGTATTATGCTGCTAAATATCTCAATAAATCAATGATGGAGAAAAGTATCTCTCCAAATTAGGGGGAAAATAACATTACAGAACTATTAGCTATAATGAGGTTTGTGCAACTGATTTTCCACGCACTGGGATAATCCCCAGCGCCAGATTCCCATCTCAATCAACACGTGGGAGGCATGCAAGCCTTTGCATGTTCTACAGGCCATTCTGGGGATCTGACTCAGCCAGCCCTCAGACCCCAGGTGAGGTTCGCCCCCCGCCGGGAGGCTCAGAGAACCCCAGCCAGGCTTCCCATCCCCATTCGGGGAGCTCCTACATCACCCTCCTGGGAAATCCAGGATGGGCTGGAAGAGAAGAGTCGAAATGTCTTCCAAAGCCGCATCCCTGACTGCCGGATGCCCGGTGCAAAGTCCCCTGCTGGCCCCACAGCTTTGAATGTCCTGGTTGACCTTCAGGCTGGCCACCTCCTGATGTCTGTGGGAGGGGGGGTCCAGGGTGGGGAGTGAGCCCAAATCACATCTGTGTGTGGGGCCTGCCCCCCCATCCCTGTTCCTGGACGCTTGAGGGTACACCTGCCTGGACTCTTGCTCCCCCGTGCAAGGCAAGCGGGTGGGATACTGCTGAGAGAGGAACTTTGCACATGTTCCTAAAGGGATCCCAGTGATCACACACCCCAAGTCCCTCCGGCCTCAGGGGAGGCGATGAGAAGCCACACACAGTCTGGCTCCTCAGCAGTTGGGTGTTTCTTTAAAGAATGTGAGCTCTTTGCTTTGTCTTCACTGCCTTCCCTCGGCCCTAAACACGGGGAAGAGGTTGATAGTAAAGGTCCTTGAAAAAAGAACCCTTTTGGGGCGCCTGGGGGGCTCAGTCGTTAAGCATCTGCCTTCCGCTCAGGTCATGATCCCAGGGTCCTGGGATCGAGCCCCGCATCGGGCTCCCTGCTCGGTGGGAAGCCTGCTTCTCCCTCCCCCACTCCCCCTGCTTGTGTTCCCTCTCTCACTGTGACTCTCTGTCAAATAAATAAATAAAATCTTAAAAAAAAAAAAAGAATGAACCGTTTTCCCACCTAAATAGGCTTCACGGCCTCAGAGCGGACCTGCCCAGAGCCGACAGAACGCGTCAGTTCCCATCTTACAGCCCTCGCCTCTCCCCAGCCCGGCGGTAGGAGGCACATCGCTCCCAGACCATGTCCTAATAAACCTGGAAACATGAACACCTCTCTTCTGAATTGAGATGGAGCCTGGCTCGGGCACATCCGCGGGTCGCTCAATTTATCCCTCCAACGCCCAGAACCGAGCTGCGTGCTGCAGGTACTCAGACAGACACCAGGCCAACACAGAAGTTTGATTTCACGGACAATTAAACAGGGTCTCCAGGCTGAATGAAACTGTCACTCACGGGCCCCAGATTTCTGGTTCCGCTAACCAACGACGTGACTGTCAGCTTGCAGCTCGGAGAGAAGGGAGGCCTGTCAGCTGTTTGTTTCTTAAACACTGCCTTTGCTCTTTGCGGCGGTGGTCAGTCTCAGTCCAAAATCTAACTGAAGCACGTGGGGCTCAAACACGAGGCTAAACACCTTTGAGGATAAAAAAAAATCACCTTTTATCTAATCTGGCTGAAGGCAGGAGACAGATGAGGTGAAGGCCTAGAAGCAAAGGATGTGCGTGCCCTGAAGACGGCCGGCGCGGGCGGGTGTGAGGAGGGTCGCCAGGCCCGGGAGGGTCAGACCTGCAGCAGTGGCCCGCCTGCCGCATTTGCCGACTGGGGGATTTCCACGGATTTTAAACCTTTGGAAAAAGGCTGATTTTCTTCTTTGTTCAACCGAAAAGTCCCAGGCCAAAGACCAAAAATGAACAGAATGAGCGGGGAGGGAGCTGGGAGACGCGGACGCGGGTTTGTGGGGGCTCGTGATCAGGGCCGGGGACCGGGCCCTGTCCTCCAGCTGACCAGCTCTCAGCTCTGGGCTAACGACACTATTTGTGAAAAAGGCTGCCTGCACCGGGTACGTCCTAAATATGAATATCATGGCTGCTTCGGAGAGGAAAATACATTTATGGTTCCTTTATGCCATTCCAGTCTATTGTGTAAATATGTAAATTCGGTTTCGTGATCTACACAATAAAATGCCTTGGGATAATTTGTGTAAATAAATCATCTGCATAAGCCCACTGAATAGTTTCCAAGGCCTTCCAGGGAACTTGGCGACACTGACTCGGAGGAAACGTACGCACAACCAGAGACATGCATCTTTGGTGAGGCTGCCCTTGGGTCCGAGCCCACTGACCGCCCTTCCCAGGAATAAAGAGTCTGTGTTCCAGCCCGAGATGCTAATCTCATAGCTGCTGCTGGGTTGTCTGCATGTCAGGGCAGCAATGGGGCGATTCTGCAGAATTTGCAAGGGGTTAGGGTGAGGATGCAGAAGAGGAAGGGGTTGCATTGCCACCTGTCCCCACCTGCCCCCACCTGCCCCAGCCCACTGGCCACCTCGTGGCTCCAGCCACCAAGCTGACGAGCTGCCTGCCTCCCGGGTGCAAGATGGAGATTTGGCTGGGCGGGAAGACGGCAGGCCGAGCAGACGCAGGGGGCCCTGGGGGCCACCTAGGGCAAAGTGGCTCGGGCTCCCCAGACACCCTGTGGCGAGGGACCCGCAGGTGCCAGATGGACTCCGCCAAAAATAGGGCCTCCTCATGAAAACCTGGGCCCATCTCCCAGACTCCCGCTCCCTTCAAAATACTCGCCTGCCTGGAGAAAGTCTTGCCAGAGAGCTTCGGTGGAGAAAATAAGATAGAGCGTTTAATGTTTTGTGTAATGAGGCCTGTAATAGATGACAGCTGAGATCCAAAGCCCTAAGGCACCAGCAAGGTGTTTAAATATTGACAATCCATAAAAGCATTTCATTTGCCTCTGAGTTGCTGCTGGCCTGCGTCACGGGAGGGAGGAGGCACACTTCCGCGGGGAGACGGTGAGCCCCGCGGCCGCTCTGGTTCGGTCCACGGTCTGAAAGGGGACCACGGTCTCAGAACAGAGCGGAGGCAAATCATTGCTCATTGAATAAAACAGCGTCTTGCAGGTCAGCGTCCTGTCACGTCTTAGTCCCCGGGGGCTGGTTTCCTCTTCGCGGCACCAACTGGCGGAGCTCGGGGTCCTGCTGATCTCAGGAGGCATCCGGCCAGCTGAGGCCCTCGGGGCGCAGAGCGCGGTGCGAGACCTAGGCCGGTGTCCCAGGTAGCTCATCTTCACACCGTCGTCCGGACTCCCCAAAGCTGCCCTTCTTCCAACAGGCCACCTGCTTCCTTCCTTATGGTGGATGGATGCGATTCTGATGACCCAATGAGAAGCCCAAGAATCAATACTTTCTCTTTGCTCAGAAAGTGCCGGAATGTGCTCTCCACTGCTAGGATTCCGAGCCCACACACGCGTGTGTGGCCGCTGACGTGGTCCATTCCCCACGTCTGATCTCTGACACGGAGATGCTCCTTCCAAAGATGCGCTGTTGCACTTGATTGATCAGGACGCCATCCGTGGGATACATGTATACATATATTTTTAAAATCTTAAGCTGAGCTTTTGATTTTGAGGTAATTGTAAATAGAACCGCATGCAGTTATGGGAAATGATGCAGAGAGAAACCGAGTGTCCTTTATCTGGTGTCCGCCAATGGGATCATCTTGCAAAATAGCAGCAGAGCATGGCAGCCGGGAAGTGACGCTGACACGGAGCGTTCCCGTCACTCCAGGGACCCCACTGCGGTCCTCACAGCCACGCATTAGGGGGGCGGGTCTTAACACTAGTCGGGGAGCAAGCCCTCGGCAGAAGGAGAGGAGTTGGCAGGGGTCCTCTGTGTGCGTGTCCTCTAGCGCAAGTCCTCTTACCTTTCCTCGGGGCCACAGCCCCCTTTGGCAATCTGCTGACTCGAAGGGACACCTTCTCGGGATGGCTTTAGATGCATAAAACGTGAGGGGAAGCCAGTTCTGCCCTAAAGCCTGCAGGAACCTAGAGGTGACTGGAGATTCCCGGCAGCCCCGTCTCCCAGGTCTGTGGACCGTGTGGGTCATGTGTGGTTTTCGTTGGGTGACGTGTTGGCCTACATGGTTCTCTGGAAGACGGGGTACACAGACTTGGGTTTCAGGGAGCACCGCGATGCCAGGGCCACGCTGGGTGACAAGGCCCACGCAGCATTCGGACGACAAGGGCAGCCCTGTTGGGAGGCCCCGCGTGGCCGCGATGGATGGGAAGCAGAGTGATTTCTGTTGCTCGCAACTCCACAGGCTCTGCAGCTACGTTCGTGGTCTCTTACCTACCGTGGGGGGGTTGAATTGTGTCCCCTCAAAATTCACGCATTCAAGGTCTGATCCGCCATGTCTCAGCGTGTGACCTTATTTGGAAATAGGGTCTTTGCGGATGTAATTAGTCAAGACGAGGTCTTGAGGGGAGGCCCTAACCCAGTATGACTGGTGTCCTCATAAAAAGGAGGCATTTGGGCACAGGGAGAAGGCAGGGATGGGGGTGACGCCTCCACAAGCCAAGGAATGCCCAAGACTGAGGGCAAACCACTTGGGAGAGAGGGAGACAGGCCCGCACAGACCCTCCCTCACACCTCAGAGGACCCACCCTGCCACGCCCTGCCCTTGGACGCCCAGCCTCTGGGTGGAGGCAGGACACGCACGTGGGTGAAGCTGCCCAGTGTGGGGTCCATGGTTACAGCAGAGTAAACAAACACACCTGTGTTTATGAGGGAAGGAAATGCTGAATTTCAGTTAGGAGTCAGTGATATCCAGGGATCTCCCAGATTCTCTCAGGAGCCCCTTGCTGGGCCTGAAAGTGCACAAAGCAAGCTTTGCAATGAATGCTCTCCCTAGATTTGGGGAGAAAAGCGTCGAGTTGCTTCCTTGGGGTCAGTGCGGCCTCCGCGGCCCTTGGCTGGGCCCAGATCTCACCGGGCCCATATTCGAAGCTCCTGCAGTCTCGGAAAGTGCTGGGGAATCAGATGTCCTCAGCAGAGAGCCTGCTGTGTGCTCTCGGGGCCGCCTGATTTCAGAGGGACGGGGCAGGGGCCCAGTGGCTGCAGAAGGCCCGTACTGATTTGTGAGCCCCGCTTCCAGAACAGACTGAGTGCCTTGCTCAACCACAAGCTCCTAGGACCCCTCGGGCTGACGCGCTGAACGTGCTAATGCTTGAGCCAAAGAATTTTTCATATCGCCTTTAACAGATGCTGTTTTGTCTCAGGCACCAGATTGTCTACTTAGGAGTTACTAGGAGGTGCTTGTAACTAGTAATCTCTCAAAAGCAGTTTGGTGGGCAGTCTGTCTGACACAGTGACGAGTATGACACGGCAGGCCTTCCTCTCGGCCCAAAGGCTCTTAAACTATCCAACTACAGTGATGCCCAGCGCCGTGGGCAGGCTCTGGTGGCGGGCTTTCTGCAGGCAGCCCCGGCACACTGTAGATTTTCATGCTCAGATAGTCACGATTAGATGTGCCACCCTCTGAAGGTCACGGAGGACGTGCTCAGTATTCTCTCTGCATTTTGTGACACCCCCTAGCTCCCAGGAGTAATAGCCGGCTCAATGCAGCAGAAATAGATTTTCCAATAATGCCCATGCTTAGTTATTACCGTTGAATGGGAGGAAGGGAGCGAAACCCTCTTAGGGCAAACAGGGTAGAGAATGGACCTCAGACCTCATTTTCAGGAGCCTAAAGATGGGATGATGTGTGGGCCTCACTATGAACAAGAATCTTCATCGTGATCAGAAAGGAGCAGGACTCCGTCTGGGTGCAAAGATGAAGAGCCCAAAATGAGCCTCTAGAAACACTCTTGGATCCTACTGATGAGTTGGAAGTGTCTGCAAGTGTCCCTAAGTTTGCATGTACTTGTTTCTGAGGATGGCAGTGACCACACCCCTAGGGATGCATACTGCGGTGAAACATGGAGAATCTATGCCCGCAAGTGACGGAGGAGAGGGAGAGACGCACGTAACGTTTCATCGAGTTGCCCTCATCTCTGTATCGTTAGGGAAAGGCTGAGAGGAGGCTGAGGGCTCTGGCTCTCAGACTCTCGGCTTGGCAGGTGCTGCAGCCCCGCCCCTTACCTGAGGGCCTGGCCTCGATGACGTAGCCGGTGGTGGGCATCCTGCCCGCGTTTCCCTCGACCCATTGCAGGGTCAGTTCAGAGGCGGACTTGGTGACCAAGACATCTCTGGGCGACCCCGGGGAGCCTGTGGGATAAAAGAGACAGGGGCAGGTAGAGACTGGCACTCGGGGGGCTCCTCATCCCACAGGTGGGGCCAGCCCTGCCCAGGCTCTGTCTACTCCTCCGGGCAGGTGGCTTAGCCTTGCCCGGTCACACTCTGCTCATCCCAGATGTGGGAAGGATACACTGGCCTCATGGGTTGGCCAGACGTGAACAGAGATGAGCCAGGCAACGGGCCCAAGACTGCGCCTGGCACGCAGTGGGCCCTCTGGGAACCTGGATTCTGCCACCCTCGCCTTGCTAAGGATTTAAAAAAAATGCCAAAATAGTTTAAGTGGGAAGCTACAGGGCTCCTTGGCATGATGTGAGCACTTCAAAATTTCTTGTGTACCTTATTTCAAAAACTGCACTTGTTTTGGGGGGAGCCTGGGGAGCACAAATGTTGGGCAGCTGACTCTTGTTTTCGGCTCAGGTCATGATCTCAGAGTCGTGAGGTCGAGCCCTAAGTCGGGCTCCACGCTCAACGGTGAGTCTGCTTGGGTTTCTCTCTCGCTCTCCCTCTGCCCCCCACAAAAATAAATAAATAAACCTTTAAAAAACTCACTTGTTTTCTCCTAAGCTTTTCCAGAAAACAGCCCCAAACGTTACATGTTTAACACCTAAGAACTTGCTCATCTCTGTTTAACAAGCCCGCCCGGGGAAGTTGGTGCTACCACGTGATTTTGAAGACACCCGTGCTGCCAGAAGGCTTCTGCGTTTCTGCCCGCTCTGGGTGGGCCACAGCCGCTTGGCCTGTGGCGGGGACGGGCCCCTGACTGGCACGGCCCCGGGCGCGGGGCCCTTGGCGGAGCTCCACTTACCCTCGGCTGGCCCGGCCGTGACATTGGCTTGCAGCTCGGGCCCGTAGGCAATGGTCCGCGCCTGCACGCGGAAGAAGTAGGTGACTCCCTTGGTGAGATCGCGCACCTTCAGCCAGCGCTGCCCGTTCCCCTTCACGTCCACCGTCACCACCTTGCTCACCCCTGCAACCACCGAGAGCAAAGGCCAGGAGGGGGCTGGGGTCAGAAGAGCCATGGCACCACCTACTTCGCCGTGACGACAGCGAGGAAGTCCCCGGCTCGCTAAGGAAGTATTTCTTACAATTGGGAGGGGTTTAAGTGGTGGAAATAGGCAATTTTCAACAAAGATAAGTGTAATGAGTGTTCGAGTCTGATACGTGGTGCTGGCAAAGTGAAGAGCCAGCCTCACGGTGCGACGCCGGGAGGTGGCCCACGCATCCTGCCTCGTGCGGGGAGGCCCCCCGTCCTCCCGCGCCCGGGTCAGGCCCCCCTCCCGTGGGCTCTGAGCTGCACCAGGCTCTGTGTCGCTTGCGTAGGTGACCTGGAGCTTCCTGACTCCAGAGAAGAGAACAGGGAAGAAGATGCAGAAGATTTCGTTTCAGCTACAAGATGGGCTTCCCCCTAGAGGGGTCTCCAGCCCGACTGGGTTGGCCAACCTGTGGCCTAAAGGCCCCCAAACCACTCACGAGAACTTGATCCTTGGACCCTGAAGCAGGACAAAGAAAGACCGTCACTGCAAATATCGATGCCCCGATTCGGAGAACCATGAGGACAGATAACAGTTGGCTTACATAAACGAAGTGAGCGTGTGGTTGGTTGTATTACATGGAATGAGAAAACTGAGATTTAACATTTGGGGGGAAGACGCATGGTGAAAATTATACAAATGCAGCATTTTGCAGGACAGAAATGGGGCTCTCTGGTTAAATAAGTTTGAAGATGTTGTGCCCTCACCTCGCATGGCTCAAGAAAGGGGTTTCAGGATGACAGTTTGCACACCCAAAGACCGTCATCAGCAAACTGATGGGGTCTTCTTCAATATGAAGTTATTCTGGATAGCAACCCTCTTTTTTTTTTAATTAAAAATTGCCTTCCTTTCCCCCAGAGCAGAAACAAACCCATGTACAGATTTTGTGAATTCCATCCCACTAGGAGGTAGAGCTAGTCTGACCTCCCCTGCATCTCAACTATGTCAGAATCTTATTTATTTAGTCAATTTTTAAACCGGGCCCTGCACTACAAAGGCCTGGGGTGCAAGCACATAAAATACGACCGTTTAAAACATTTTAAAAAACGTAAAAGTAAAATCCGTTCCGCCAGAATGTGGCTCAGGCTCCGCGTGGCTTGGTTCTCCCCACCGTGACCAGGGGACTGGCCCAGGGAGGTGAGGGAGGAGCCAGGCCCGTCTTCTTGATGGAGTGACCCCGGGGCCTGCTGGCAGGGGGAGGCTGCCGGGCTCTCTGCTCCCTTGGCCTGGGCCGATGAGCGGCTGGCCGGCCCGGAGTCTGCCCGCGTGTAGCCCAGGCACCGCCCAGGGCTAGCAGAATCACTACCAGGCGACATCACCGCTTTACAGCTTCTCCCCAGCTTGACCACACACACGTGTATAAACACACACATCATGTCTTCGGCAATCCTCACAAGAGGGCCGGCCGGCATTACTACAGAGTTCATATGATGCTAGCCTCCCAGGAAAGATGACTGATGTTTTCACTACATTTGTAACTCCGTCTCTGGGAAACGTAGAGGTTCTCGGAGGCATCAGGAAGAACCGGAAATCGTTCAGAGACCCACTTGCTACTTTCATGATTCCCTGTTGGAAATCTGGAGCCAACGTGAAGGGGGCAGGGGTTGGGTTTCTCTAAGAGACCCCACCCTAGAGGCTTGCACAGCGAGCAGGTTGGCCGGCCGCTGCCCTAGGGGAGGGGACACAATGAAGGCTTCTTAGAGCCACAAGAGGAGCCCCCCCCATCCCGCCCGCCCCTGGCAGAGACGGATCTGGGTGTGGAGGTGGGACAGCGAGGGCTGGACGAGCCCGTCGGAAATGCTGGGCAATCGCACCTCAGCAAGGCACAGGACGACGCGCTGCGTGTGTCCCCATCACTGCCTTCTGTTCAGCCCCTATGGCCTCATCCCTGAGCGTCTGGTCCCTTTCACCATATAACAGCACACACCATCCTACGTGCCACTGAAAGTTCCCCTCGCCAGCCCCAGGTCCAAACGCCCCAAAGGGCCCAAGTGCAGACAGAGGCCACGGCAAGTCTCTCCTGCTCCGAGTTTCTGCCCTTTCCTGGCCTGTGTTCTCTTCGGGCTGGAAGGGGTCAGGACTAGGGTCCTCTGTCGGGCTAAGCCAGGGGCTCTGGCAGATGCCGTCAGACCAGGCAGGCACACGGTGGGATCCTGCAAAGTGATACTGATGTTAGAGGTGAGCAGGGACACCCCAGAAGGTCACAGGGTCAACCAGGGAGGCACCAAGAGCAGGGCTGGTGAGTCTGCTCCTCAGGAAGAGGCTGTTTGCTGGTGGCCAGGGAAGCGGGAGGATGTGGGAAGGACATGGGGGACCCGTGGCCGGCCTCACCCCCGGCTGGAGCGGGGACAATGCTGTTTCAGGCTCAGCAGCAGCTTCAATGTTTCCTGTCACCAGCCCCAGGCCTGGATCAGCCACGCGACGGATGAGCAGGAATCAGTGAGTCTGGGATGCGCCCAAGCCACCGACACAGTCCAAGTCTGGGGGTCTGGACGGTTTGCTCTTAAGCGGCAGGGGACCTGAGGAAGCTGTGCACCCTGAGAGTCTGGAGAAATGCATAAGGTGCTGAGCAAAAGCACTTTCTCCTGCCCTGATTTCAAAGCGTATCACGCTCACTGCCGAAGCCAGGAAGATCCAGGTGGGCAGAACCAGCCCTCCCGACGGACAGAAGAGATGATGCCGGTGACGGGCGAGAGGCGAAATGGTGTCACCAGTGACCCCACCTGCTGTCACTCCAGGGAGAACGGGAAGAACAGGTGGCCATGAAACGCTTCAATGACCGCTCCGCACGCTTCTCTCCGTGGCGTTCCCGGAGTGTTTACTTGCAGAAACGCAAGTGCTCCAGATGTTTCCCACCGCGGTGGCTCTCGAACCGGCCTGCCCAGGTTCAAACCCCACGCGCGTCCGCATTCCCCACCTGCAGCCCCGGGCGGCCGTCTCAAGGGCTCGAAGCCCGATTTCTTGTGAGATGTGAGTAAAAGCAGCCCCCACACCGCACAGCCTGTGAGGACGCGGACGAGTGTGTGCAGGTGCTTCGCACGGGCCTGGTCTGTAGAGAGCTGCGTCACCCCACCTACGATCGCGGACATGCACGTGGGGCCGTGCTTACAGGGAGCACCAAGGAAGCCGCGTGTCAGCTGCGCATGAGGCACCGGAGTGTCTCACTGCGTCGTGTGAATGATGCCGGGGTTCCCGTGGTCACGGGACCACACCCCCGACCGCCCCAGGGAAACCGCATGCAGGATCATGTCCCTGGAAGGTGAGGCGAGGCCGTGGGGACAGACGCCTGGCAAGGCAGCAGGACTCCTGGACGTCGGGACCACGGAGCGCGGGGGATGAAGAAGCAGGGCCGCCGTGGCCCGCCACCGGTCAGGGACGATGGCCATGGTCTTGCTTCGACAGCAAGTGCTTTTTACAAGACCAGGGGAGCCGCCTGGGCGCCAGGCCCAGAGGTGCCCGCCCCGGAGTTTCTAGAGATTCTACAAACCCTTTCCCGCACTTATTTGAGGAGGCACGGGAAGACTCACTGTCTCGATGAGGAGGGACTCCAAGGTCGCTCGGGACCGCGAATCCTGGCAATCCTTTCTCCGTGTGTGGCTAGCAGCGTCTGCAGCGTGGGCTCCCGGAACCCGCTGTGGGTGCACGTGGGTGCACGCCCGGGAGTGTGCGCAGATGGTACCGGGCAGCGGATGGACGGTGCCCAGGGGCGCTCTGCGCTTTGTCCATGCGGAACGAGCACTCACAGATGCCCGGTTCCTTCTGGGTCCGTGCTGCAGAGGCCCCAACCCCGCCGCGCCCCGCCCCGGGTCCCCAGACAGGCACCCGTCCTGAAAGGAACACAGCCGCAGGACAGAGCCGGTGCCGCGCCCTCCCGCACTGCCCGGCCTCTGCGGTGTTTGCCAAAGCGGGCCAGCGCCTGAGGCCCTTTCTTCCCGCACAGCTTTACATCTCTGACTTGGGATTGATGACGCAAACGCACTGGGCCGCGGTTTACTGCAAGCATTTTTTCTTTGCTAGCGCTTCATAAAACAAGAATGAATCTTAGAGTTAATAATGGCATTTTAGATTCAATGACATAAAATCTAGTGCTTAAATTTTCTTCCAATCAACCCCGTTTTACTGGAATGTACTTAGTTTAAAAGGAAACTTTTATCACGGCTTTAAGTGGAGTGCCAATATTATTTGATGTGTTGGTTATATTTTTTCGTCCTGGACATTAAATAATCTGTAATGTTTACAGTCTGGCTGTGCGTCCTACCAGGGGGAGCCTGCCCTGGGCTTGTCCCCCTTCTCTGACATGGTGTTGGGCACATGGTGGGTGACGAAGAATGTCTATGGAGCCCTCCAAGAGCACGTCAGCTGTGAGCGGGGAGGAGGGACGGGTAAGCGAGAAATTACCCCAGCGCCAGAGCGATAACCCGGGGGGCGGAGCAGTGCTGCCAAGTGGCCCAGCCCACGCACACTCCCGTCACTGCCCCCTCCCCACGCGGTGCGCAGTCTCCCCTGCAAACGCACGCAGCCCCTGTCCCCACTTCTCACCCCCAGGCCCCCAGCTCCAAGCCCCTTGCCAGGTGCCGCGGTCGCCGCTGGTCTCCCCAGGCCCAAACCTCTGTAACGGGCCGCAACCCCTTCTCCCCAGAAGCTTCTGTATCTTCTCTTCCCATCGATAATTCATCTTCATGCCTCTGTCACTGTGTCTCTCACGCTCCTCTGTGTGTAAACATTTCTGCTGCTCTTCTTGGAGGATCTGTGCTTCTTCTGATTGATCCTTGGAAGTGTGGAGCTGATCAATAAATCTTTTCATTCCACGGCGTTGAGACTGTGGTTGTAGCCAGAGAGGCCCTGGTCTGTGTGAGCCAGACCCTCTCAGGGCCCTGCAGCCACGGCCCTCGTGACCTGGCCCTTGTGACCCGGCCCTGGTGACCCGACCCTGGTGACCTGGCCCTCGTGACCTGGCCCTGGTAACCCTGTCCTGGTGACCTGGCCTTTGTGACCCGGCCTGCTGCTCTCGCACGACCTCCTCCCCACTCCTCAGGCTTGGCCTCAGGACCCCGAGCCCGACCCTGAGCGGCCCATGCGCTGCTGAACTTCCCCAGGGCTGGGAGCTCGGCACGCCTAGGTCCTCGAGACACTGGTCACCATCACATCGTGGATTGTTTGTGGGTGTGTTGCTTCTCTCCTTGCTGGAATACAGACTCACGGATTCAGGGAAGCAAGGATCGTGATGAACAGTTCAGTGAAGGTCCCTGCTTCCCCGGATCTATAGACTCCAGCATCTAGAACAGCACTTGGCATGCAGCAGGAGCTTAATGAAGACTCGAGGGAATGAATGCATGAAGGGTGTCACTGGAGAAATCTCTGAGGACGCTGGACGGTCAGCACCTCTCCTAGGATGCCCATGGAACATGATGGGCCTACGTTCTCCATGTGGTTCTAACAAGTGGTGCCCAGGACACAGCAGAAGCAGGAGAGAAATGTCTTGGGTCAGAGGGAGAAAGGTCAAAGAGTGTCCCGTTGCAAGTCGGCCGGGGGAGGGCTGTGTTGGAGCCCAGGGCGCGGACCTTCTGGTCCTGGCCCCGCGATGGCTCGCAGGCCTCTTGCGGACTGGGGAGTGGCTTGCGCGCCTGGGAGGTTGGCTTTCCCTGCTGCCCCCCTCGGGCCTCACCTTGGACGGGTGCTAAGGGCTCGTAGACCACTCGGTAGCCCTGCAGGATGCCGTTGGCCGCCGCCGGTTCGCCCCACGAGACATTAAGCGTGGTAGAGGTTATTTCTGAGAACGCCAAGAAGCTGGGGGTCCCAGGAGCTGGAGGAACAGAGCGTAATGGGACTTTCAGTCAAGCTCCTTTATAGATCATTTACGTACACGTCTATGCCTCCACATAGACTAAAAGTGTTATTAGATGTTATTTTCAACTCAGTAAAAGTCTCCATGCTCTGGCACAAAAGAAGACTTATTGACTGTCTCTGAACTTGCCCGGATCCATCAGAAACCTGGACCCTCTAGAGAAGAGCAGAGAAAATGATGGGGTTTAACACAAAGGAGCCTGAAAGACAGTGACAAAGGCAGAAAGATGAATAATAGATAGAGGCGCAGAATGAAAGGCAGATGGCTTCACTTCCCAGCGCGGAACCCTGCTGGAGGCCCCGCCCCCTCTCCGCCCTGGCCTGTGGTATGTGTGGGAGGCCCTCTCCGGCTCCACCTGGGGCTGGAGACAGGGGGCCCCAGCGAGCCACCCTGGGTGGGAGAAGCTGCCTGTGGCCGTGTAGGGCCAGGCGTGTGGTCAGGGAGTGGAGCCTGCTCACCGGCCCCTGGCCTGGGCTCCGTGTGGGGGTCGGTGCCCGGGACTGACCCCCAGAATCAGCACCACGCGTCCTCCCAGCTGTGCTCCCTTCAGTCACCCCGTGACCTGCCAGGTGCCTGGTGCCCTGGGGAGGAACAGGTGACCCAGCTGGGATTCCAGAAACGGCCCCTCCCCAGCTGCTGGATGAGGCCCCCGGGAAGCTGCCCTTGCAAGCTGGTCAGTCATCTTGTGGGAAGGACGCATGATGCTAGGGAGTCCCCGTCCCCAGGAGATGAAGCACCTAGGGGGGTTCACTGGTTGAACCCACTGACTTCCCAGGAACCCTGAGTGAGACAGATCTCCCTGGCTTTCCTGGCTTTGCACTTCCTGGGTCCCATGAACGAAGTGCCTCTCAGAGATCCCCAGGACCAGTGCTAAGCTGCATTCCCTGGGAACTCCTGACCACCTCCTAAGTTCTCCAGGCTGCTGGGAAGCTGAGAGGCACAGGAGAATGAGCCTCGAGCTGGAAACACACTCCGTGTGTGGGGGTGGGGCGGCAGGCAGGGGGACGTCTGGTCTCGCAGTGCCCTTGGGCCTGGCTGGTGGCAAGAGTCTGAGAGGCGGTGGCGAGCCGTTCCGTGTGGTCTGTGACCCCAGAAACCCGGGAAGCGTCCGATACTGTGGCCTGGACTCTCCATGCACAGGTGCTCGTCCCCCAGGGGTGTGGACATGCCGGGGCCAAGACCCCAGTAAGAAGCTCCCTGAGGGAACTGGAAGGAGGCCTGGGTGCAGATGCAGAGCCCGCCTGCCCTCCGCGGTCCTGGAGCGTCTACGGGAAAACATGCACCGCTCACAGCCACCTCGTGGGTACCGGGGGCCACCACGCAGCATGCTGAGGCCAGGCCCTGGGGGAAGCAAGTGAATCGAACCCAGGCCTCTGCAGGAATGGCTCGGCACACAATGGTGTGTGTTACAGAGCAGGCTGAGCAGTGAGCTGCTGGGGACAGAGGGCAGGGCCCGCTTGTTCAGCTGGGCTCAGGGGCGACTGCAGGGGCACCAGGCCTGCGGCTGGCAGAGGGGGGCCCAACTGAAGACTGTGGGAAGGAAGCACGCCGCTCTCCTACCGGCCTGATGCGTGCGCCCCTGCCTGGGGTCGCTCTGCGGCCCGTCCCCGGCGGCGTTGAAGGCGGAGATTCTGACCAGGTACTGGGTGTGGCTGGTCAGGTTCTTCAGCTTCACCACGGTCTCCGGCAGGAACAGCACCTTCATCTTCTCCGTTTCGTTCTGGCTGTCTGCCTCCCAGTAGTAAACCTGTTGGAAAGAGCCAGAGGTCAGAGGCAGGCCGTGGGGACGGGGTGGCAGCCCCCGTTTCAGAGCTCGTTCAGGGGAGGTGGCCCAGCCAGTGCAGGGTGAGGCGGGACTGTGGGCCCGAGCACGAAGCCCCTGGGTCAGGCCACGCTGCGGCTGGGAAGGCCGAGAGCCGGGGGGAGGGAAGTCAGTGCCGGGGGGAGGGGGGTCCTTGGCTGCTAATACAGTTTGGGAAGCCAATAATTTGCATTTCTGAGTTGTTGTTCTGGAATTTGGGCTTTGCCTAACAGAACACGGAACGTGGCACTTTCCTCCAGCTCCCTGTGAATGCCTTTTCCTTTCCAGAGCTCGGTGCTTTGATTTACGGCCTCTGTCCTGTCCCTCAGTCTTCTGGACAGAAGGAGACCGACCCTATCCGCCCCTGCTCCAGCCTGTGCAGAGAACCCGGGCCTCTGCCCTGCGCTCCCACGGCAGGCCGACACGTGAGTCTTCAATCCACGGGGCACCAAAAATAACCCGGGGAAGAACCACGTCAGGCTCAGCACTGTGGGGGAAGGCCCCGTGCTTCTCCCAGATTTATTTCCCCTCACCCAGCTTGTATGTGTTCGTGGACAGGCTGGAGGAGGTTTCCAGGATCACTTCCCTGGACAGCGGGCCGAGGACGGCTGCCCCGCCCCAGTGCCAGCCGGGCTGCCCTAAGACAGCACCCACCTGTGGACCCACCTTGGCTCCGTGGGCCGCAACCCAGCCAGGCCATTCATGCAGAGAGCCGGGGCCCGCTTCCCACCTCCCGCGGGGCCCTCCATCCAGCACTGCTGGCGTGTACCCGGACCGTGAACATAGCTGACTTGCGCCGGCCAGACGCGGTCCAGCTTCTGTTCTCCCGACTGTGCACAGCCGATCCTGTGCTTGGACAGGCCTTCCTAACTTGAGATCAATATCCAAGTTCAATGTCTTTATCATTAAGGAAATTAGAAAACATATTTTGGACATACATAAATAGCATCTTGCCTCCAAGCTCACGAGACTTCCCACTAGCTCATTAATCACTGTAACAGCCCTGCTGTGGAGGAAGGTATTTATTTTCATAAAGCACCGACAAAAATCATTTTTAAATGGGCATTTAATTGGCCCAATAGTCATCAGGGCAGGCTGGCCGCAGAAGCTGACGACCGCCCATCCTGGGCCTGCAGCAGGAGAGGCATTCAGGGGGAGTTTGCCGGGGACAGCCCAGGGCTGCTTTCTTCGGGGCGGTTTAGCTGGTCCTTCTGAGTTCTCTGCACAGAAGTGGCCTTGCAGACGGGTGTGGGGGGCTTCCTGCCCCCCCCCAGATGAACCCACTCTGGGTAATCACTCAACGGCCCGCTGCCTTTCTTTGGCCCCATCTCCGGAATGGTTAACTAATGTGAAATCGTAAGATTTTAGTGTGGTGGTTCTCAAAGTGGGCTTCCTAGGAACCACACCCCTGGGGGAACTTGTTAGAAATGCAAATTCTTGGGCCCCTCCAGCCCGGACCTCACGAAATGTTCAATAGAAACCCAAGGGCAGAGCTGGGCTGGAAAGCCTGTTCTCTTCAGCCCGCTCTGTTTTATTGTCAGCAGAGATACTGGAGGCCCCCAGAGTGGGTGCAGGGGCAGAAAGGGGTCCTGGCCGGGCCTGGGAGGGACGGAATCCTGGGCACCAGGCCCCCACCCCCAGGCCGGGAGGCAAGGTCAGGCTAAGCCCGCTCCAGCCGCTCAGTATCTCCCGTGGCTCTCCGGGCAGACGGTTGGCTGTGGGTCTGCCGGCAGGACATGGAGTGTGGCTGGGGTTCCAGCAAAGCCCGCGGGAACTCTGGGGATCGAGGCCACTTATCCCGGCCTACAGGTGACCTGGAAGGAAGAGCCAAACCATGCGAGAGAGCATTGCCTTGTAGCCCTGGATGTTCCCGTTCTGGCTCTCCGGGGGCGGCGGGTCCCACGTGACCTCCAGCTGGCTGGCCGTGAGCGAGGTCACCTGGATGTTCTGCGGAGCCATGGCCGGGGCTGGGGAGAGAGCAGTGCAGGACAGGAGCTGAGATGTCTGTTGACGCGTGCAGGGCCCCTAGCTGAGAGCCTACCCCGGGCCATCCAACCTTTATGCCAGGGAGCCCTGCAAACCCTCCCTGGAATCACGTTTAGAGATGCATAAAATAGTCTGCAGAAGTACAAAGAAAACAGATTCTATTGAGACACAGTTGGCAGAGTGTTCAAAAACAAAGGTATGATCCGGTCATCGCGGGCCTCGTGAGTGGGACGCGAGGCGGTGCTGGCAGGCTGGTCTAAGGGCTACTGTGACGTCAAGGTGTGACGCGTGCAGGAGGATCTGAGGTCTCAGCACCAACCGGGACTTGACAGGGGACGTCTGGGGGCCTGCCGCTGAGTGAGCAGCAGGTCCTGCTGGCCCTATGGGGCGTGTTGCCACGTTCGCAGTGGAGCGAGGCACTGCGTTTTGGATGGAACGTGGAGAAAATAAGGCATCTGTGTGCCCATGCCAGAGACCTCATGGGGAGGAGCCCTGTTCCCTGGGGCTGCAGACGCCGGGCTGATCCCCCAACGGGGTCAGGAGCACAGACAGCACCACTCCCTGTGGCCCTGCCCTGAGGCCCCTCACGGCTCCAACTGAGGACCGGGTCCTCCCGCCCCGAGGGCCACGCTGTGCTCCAAGAGGTGGGGAGGACACTGCGGCCGTCGGCTCGGCAGGCGGCCCTTGGGAAGCTGGGCGAGAGCATGCGTGCACACGCAGAACACGTCTCGTCTGCGTGCGCCAGCCCCGCGCCGTCTCCGAATTCCTCGCCCGGCACCTGTGTGCATGATGGGCTCCTCTCTGCCTCCTGGGAGCTACGCCCTTCCCCTGCCCCCTGTGCGCGCCCCCACGGGTCTGTGCTGGGCTGGACCCCGGAGCCCCGGAGCTGTCTGGGGGCCTCGGCCTGCGGGCCCGGGGCGTTTCCGGGCTGTGCGCAGAGACGACACAGCCACTGTCCGAGGGCGACGGCCCCGCACGCCGGCTCTCGGGAGAGAACGACCTTCGAGAGTCACCCCTTCCCCTCCCTCCCCACAAAGCAGAATAAAATAGTAATTAACTCCCACTCAGCCTGACACCGACTATTTATTTTGTTCTAACTGTGTGGCTCCCGTATGATCACTGCCCACCCTGCCGTTAATGGAAATGTTAATAACCGACACCAGGTTGTTGTGACAGATGCTCGGCCTCATTATCAGAAATTCTTATTTACCGCTCCATTAAACAACAGAATCACACAAAAAAACAATTCAGTCAAAACTAACTGGAGGAATTTTAACAGCCACATTAATAATCCAAAACATAAATAAAGTTAATGTCTTGCATGTTTGCCATCGGCAACTCTATCGCAAAATTACTGTTGTACAATTAAAACGTGAAAGGCGAAATTGAGCACGGCCATTACCCTGGTAGTTGGTTAGAACTGTCTGTGCGTGGTGCCCCACCCCCACCCCCACCCCAGGGTTTCCTTCCCAAACCCCGGGCCCGAGACTGTTTTCTGGACACAGAGGTCCACAGAAAACTGGGGCTCCCGGGGACTCGAGGCGGCTCCCGGAATTCAGGGGCCACGTGCCTCTTGGCCAAGGTCGTCACATGCTGGACAAAACCCATTGGTCCCGTGCAGGTCCTGAGCTGCTCTGACGTGCCCACCAGCTATCCTGCAGCACAGAGCTTTTGTGCCATAAAAATGCTGCAGGGAACAAGGACATTTTTGGTGACGACATCAGCAGGGAAGAGAAATGTGTGCAAACAGAGAGCAGAGCGTGTCGGTTTTGAGATGCATTTTCTTGGCTCCTGAAAGCGTCTGGGTCTCCACGCCAGCAGGATGACCCGACTTAGGGAGGCAATGCCGTTTACAGCCCCAAATACAGTACTTGTTGGTCATGGCGCATGTGCGGGGGGGCATGGACGGAATGTCTGACGAGCCCTTGCTCGCGCCCGTGATGTACGGTAAACACAGGTGTCAGCCTGGGATGCTTTCGTCCCATGCATGAAATCGGCATTAAAGAGCATTTTCGCATGGCTGCCTCTGACACGTGCTGAGACATGGATTGCCCACAAGCAGCCCTGAGAGGTGGCTTGCAAAGGTGATGCCTGGCGTCAGGGCTGGCGATGCCACCGCGCCCCAGGAGCCAGTCCTCGGTGGGGTGGCTCCTGCCATCCCGGCCACAGAGCCGCCAGAGACAGAGCCCACCGAAGCAGTAACAGAGGAACTTCGGGGCCTTTAGAAGTACCCTGCCCCTGAAGATTTCTGGAATCTTCTGGGATTCTGGCTGATTGCACAGGGAGGCCCTGCACACAAGCCCCACAGAGCAGGAAGGGCAGCACTTCGCCCTTCTCACCCGACCCCCCCGGGGCAGACGCACTGCCCCGACCTGGCCGGCCAGCAGCAGCCGGGTCAACGAGCAGCTGCCGGGACAACATGGCTATGCCTGGCTCCATCTTAATTTGCTGGAGAGCGGAGAGCCCTGGCTCATGGCCCCCTAAGCCCGTGCCCACCAGGCCCCAAGCGGACCTGGCCACTCCTCAGTCCTGAGCTGCAGACCCTCCCTCGTCAGCATTTAAGAGCTTCCGCTCCAAGGTGAGGTCACTGGACAGGCCCCATGTGCTCACACCACGGAAAGAAAGAGACAACAGGCCTGGAAAGATTTCTGGTAGATGAGTGCACGCTTGGGAGAGTCAGGGAAGGTTCTGTGTGCTGCAGGAAATAACTCTGCAGACTCACTCGCTCACTCGAACTACCCACTGCCTCTGCGGGAGGGTCGTCGGTCCGGCCTGGGGAAGTCTCCCTCCTGAAGGGCCCACATGTCCCCCCGCTGGCCCCAGCGTGGTTGATGACAGCAGAGCAGTAGTCACACATGGGCAGGAGTGACCCAGGCCACCTCCCGGCAGAAGCTTCCAGAGGGTCCCCGACCGGCTACCTCCTCTTTCCCCACTACCACCTGAGCAGCGGTTCCCACGCGGGGGCTGAGCCCTCAGTCTGTGTCTTGGAGAGGAGATGACGGGGGGCAGGAGAGACCCAGCTGGCCGAGGAGGACGGAGAATGTGAGAAATTACCGCTGGTGATTAAGCCGCTAGCACTTCGGCGGCTGGTTGTCACCACAGCGTATAATGTGCTGACATTTTCCTGAATATCGACCGGGCCCTAGGCTTGGCGCTGAGGGGTGGGTGGACACAAAGACACGGCAACACGTGACAAGAGAGAGAAATCACAGTAATCATGATACAGGGTGTGATGTGAGGACAGATTCAAAGGGCCACGAGAAGTCATTTCTGGCCAGGGACATGGGGTCTTTCCTGGAAAAGAGTATCCTTCAATAACGGGGAGGATTCAACATGTGACAATGGGCCAGGGAAGCGAGGGCCACGTACGAGGCTGGGACGGGAAGAGCAACAGGGTGGGGTATCTGCTGGGGTCACATCGGACAGATGGTCATCCAGGTGCCAGTGCCACCTGGGGCCGTGCTGGGCATCTGCCAGTGCTAAACCATGCTAGGCCATATCAGACCATGCTAGATCATGCTAAGTCATGCTAGGTCATGGTAGGCCATGTTAGACCATGTTAGGCCATGCTAAGGTCATGCTAGGCCATGCTAGGTCATGCTACATCATGCTAGGCCATGTTAGATTATGCTAGGCCATGTTAGACCACTCTAGATCATGCTAGGTCATCCTAGGCCATGTTAGACCATGCTAGGCCATGCTAGGCCATGCTAGATCGTGCTAGCCTATGCTAGGTTTCTTTCACTTTCTGCAACCCAGGGATTTATTATTTGGGTAGAGCAATTTTTTAACTGATACCTTGAGGATCATTGTTAACATTTTAACATAATGAGACAGGTATTTGTTTTATAGAATAAAAAAAATTATACATTCATCAGTTAACATTAATTACATCCCCATTTTTCTGGCCACTCTTTCTGATTTCCTGTCGAAACAAACAGGAAATAGAATTCTCTAACATAGTTTACCTTCTCAGCAAACTTTGCTAATACAATCTGTTCCTCTCAGCCAGGGTACCTGGAGAGAGACTCCGGCTCTGGGTAATTATCTAACCTCTGGGGCCTTCGCAATACATAAAGGAGGTCTTTAACTCAGTAGGGGACAAGTCAAGACTGGAGACAGAATAATGACTCAGCGCAGAAATGTGGGAAAGGAGCAGAATCTCAAAAGGTGAGCGGAGCCTGGAAACACAAAGGCTTCGTTCACTTCTGGGCAGGGGCACAGTCCCAGAAGGAAGACAGGAGAATCACTGTTGTCACCAACATCAAGTCCAATGCCCGGGGCCCCGCAGGAGGTCAGGCAGCTGCCAGGCCTGCCCTGAGGAACTCCAGGTCTGTAAACCAGGGTTCAGTTCGACATCACACAGTAACGTTTAAAAAAGCCTATAACAGAATTCAAAGTGAGAAGATCGTGTTTTATAAATCTGTAATGAACACGAAAGACATGGATCACCCTTTTCTCAAACCAAAGCCCTTCTCCCCAGACATCTGCAGGGCCTTTTGAAGAGTGGTGTTCTCATCTAGTTTGCCGGCTGCTGGAATCATTGTGACCCATCAGGGGGTGTGACCACAGTGCTGAGGACGGCGCGGGGGTGCGTGTGCAAGCCTTTTGTCTGGGCTCACCTCACCCTCATAACCCCAGGAGGCGGGCTCTCATCACTGCCTTTCCTGCAGGGGAAGACCGGGGCGGAGAGAGAAGGGCCTGGCCCCGGGTCTCAACTCACACCGCACTGGTGTGAGAGAAGGGCCTGGCAGCCCTTGACGCCCAGCGCAACGCGCGGGGGAGGGCAGGGGATCCGAGGCCACGTTCCCGGGTTCCTGGAGTGGCCGCCTCAGTCCAGCCCCATCTCACTCAGCCTGGTGCCCCTCACTTGAGCTCAGATGCCCGTCTTTCCTCCAATCACTTCACTGCTGAGTCAGAACCAACATAACTTTAAGGAAGCTTAACAAGAAAAACCAGGAAACAGGTCCCCAAAACCATCTGCAAAAACAATGTCATGGACTCCAGGCTACGGAGGCTGCAGATGGAAGATTGTGGGAAAAGCCCTGGATGGTGAGTTTTAGGATCTGGGCTCAGCCTGTGGGACTTGGGACACAGTTCCATCTCTCTGAGCCTCAGTTTCTTTTGTAAAATAGGAGAAAATACCAGACTTAATGGGTTTCAGAGGCGAAATGAATTAAGTTTTGAGAGGACACAGCTTGGCAGCCGGCAAGGAGGAGGCACTCAGTTAGGTGGCCTGAACACAGTGTCTCGCTCCAAGCCCATTCCCCTGCACTCACCGTCCAGCGACTCACTCAGCAGGCGTGGAGGGTGCACCGGTCCTGCTTGGGCTATGTCCCCATAGGGACTGTCAGTAGTCATGTCACCACGTGCTGATGTGTTTAAATGTCCGTCTCTCCTTGCAGTTCCTTCGTTAGCCAGGAGAGCACAGGTGTGTCCTGGGTGCTCTGCCTTCCACACCTTGGACACGAGCATCCTGGATGATGGAGACACTCCATGGTCCCACCTCCTGGTACTCACACCCTCCCTTCCTGTGAGCACTTGCTTCCGACCAGCAGAACGTGGCAGGCGTGGTGGGTGGCGGTGCCATGATTAGCATCCAGGAGACTGTCCGTCTCTATGGCTGGTGCCCATCTTGCTGGCCCTCTGTCCTGCCCTCTCATGCACTGAGAAGCCAGCAGCTATGCAGGGAGATGCCCCCTGGAGAGGCTCGCCATGGCAAGGAGCTCAGGGAGGCTTCTGTCCAACAGCCCATGAGATAGAGGCCTGCCAACCACCACACAAGTGAGCTTAGAAATGGCTCCTCCCCCAGTCCAGCCTTCAGATGAGACAGCCACCCTGGCTACCACCTTGGGGGAGACCCAAAGCAGAGGACGCAGCTAAGTTGTGCCTGAACACCTGGCCTCCACACACGGCGATGTTGCACATGCGTGTTGCTTCAAGCTGCGTGGGGAACATTTGTTATGCAGTGATAGATAACCAATGTATCCGTTGTACAAGCATGAGCTCCTCTAGGAAAAGTACCCAGCCGAGGCCCAGTCTCTGCACATCCTGGGCTCTGAAGGACTGGCTTGAATTTGATGTAGCCCCTGTGCTAAATGTGGGACTTCAAATGCAGTTCTCCCTCAGGCATTTCAGTGATAAAGGTGAGTGCTGAGCAAACCCAGCGTCTGATGCCCGCCAGTGATGCTTTCCACCATCACCGATGCCCATCACCAGCACTTCTCTCCTTGCCTGTGGAGTGAGCTTCCCACTGGAGCAGGACGCAGGCCCACGGGCCATGACTGGACTGTGACCGCTGGTGGTCTGTGTGGCACAAACCACGGTCCCCGATTAATCACCTGCACCGTATGCAGTTTGTATTTGCAAAACTCAAGCTAGAGGTAAGATGTTTCTTCTCATTTCACGCTTTAGAAAGCTGAGCCTGAAGGGGCAGAAGCTGTTTGTCCCAGAATGGGCTGGATTTGAACTGGGGTCTCCGTAACTGAAAGGCTCTGCTGATTGTCAAGGACAGGCACTGGGGAGCTTTCTGTGATGGGCTGGGCAACATTTTAAGTTTTGAGGGACGCAAGGTCTGGGTCACAGCGACTCAACTCTGCCTTCATATGGCAAAAGCAGCCACAGATGCTATGTAAACGAACGGGCGTCTCAATAAAACTTTATTTACAAAAACAGGCACTGGATGGATTTGGCCTGTGGGCCTGGTTTGCGGACCCAGCTCTGGGTCAGGAAAGCAAGGATGTAGGGCAGGGCTGGGAAGGGGGTGCTTGGCTGCTAAGCTGCTTTGTCAAGTATGAGTGCCGGAATGTCCCCGGCCACCAGCCTTGTGAGCCTGTCCCCGTCACGTAACCCTGGGACTGCCGGGTACAACAAAACAGCCACCAGGGCCTGGCCACTCGGGCCCCCTGTGAAGGTCGAGGCAGAGGTGAGTGTGCACGTGCTTGGGCAGGCAGTGGGGGGCCTAGGAAGTCCGGAGAGGCAGGTGACTTGGGGTAGGCAGCCCCAGGGAGAGTGAGGCTGGCCCAGAGTGGCCTCATCCACGGTTTTCTCAACTTTTGAAACCCTGTGTCCTTCTGTTCTGATCTGATTCCAGAGGGCCTTATTTTCTAGGAAAAACAGCTGCCTTGGATGAGGCAGCCACACTGGTATGTCCTGCTACTACTGACCAGCAGAGCATTCCTGTAGAACCCTCTGGAAGCTTTGGTGCTTCAGTGTTTCTCACCTGTAAAATGAAGGTAAACTCTGAGCCCCGCACTTGCTGGGATGTGGCAAGTCTGGGGTGGGGAGGGTGTCTCCCTCCAGTTCCTACTCTCTCCCACCAGACCCCTGGGCGAAGCTCCGGGTCAAAGGAACACGGTTCAAGAAATCGATGTACAAGTGAGGCTGGGGAATTAGGTCCCCAGCAGGAAGAGCTGAGGCAAGCCTCCACCCTGGACAAGCTGGGGCTGGGCATGCTGCCCCTCAGCCCTGCTCCGAGCGCAGGGAGGGGAGGAGGGGGCCGTGGCAGACCCCACATGGGCCCTCCCCGCGGCCGCCTGTGGGGCTGTCGCTGACATTCCTGTTGTGTAAGAAAAGTGAAAGAGCATTCTGACGAGGAGCAAGGCCGGGACGCGAGCCCAGAGCGTCCCGTTCCACGTCGCAAACAAACCCGGGAGGTGAGGGCCCACCATCCCTGTGTCAGCTAGTCTTTGAACACCTATGAGCCGCAGGCATACTTGGAGATGACTGGGCTGAAGCTGGGGGGTCCACCGGCCGTGAGGACCGGCGGGGACTGCTGCGAGGATGGAGACAGCAGATGGCATGTGAGGAGGGCGGTGGCCGCGGCATTTGACGCTGGGGACCACGAGTCAACAGATGTTGACCAGCCAAATGGGCTGTGGGCATCAAGGGCTGGGAGGTGTCAAGGCTGCCTGGGATTTGGGGATGGACAGAGGCATTGCCCCCGGGGCACAGGGAGGAGTAGACTCGGGAATCACGCGGCCCTGGAAGGCACCTGAGGGTGTGGGAACGAGGTGACCATCCTGGGAGAGGGACAGACAGACGGGAGTGAACGGAGCCAGAGAGAGAGCAGAGGTGGAGCCTGGGAGCTGGGGGGTTGTGCCACAGAGACCGGGCCCAGAGTCGGCCAGAGTCAAAGGCCAGGTCAGGAGCAGGGCTGAGAAGCAGCCGCTGGACCTGGTAACAAGGAGCTGAGGCGTCGGCAGTTCCAAGGGCAAATGCGGCTGAAGCTGGCAAGTCGCGAGGGAGGACGGAACGGAAGACGGAGGGTCGGCAGTCCCACGGGGGCTGCGTGCTGACTGCATACTGGATTACACAAGGAAATCGTCCTTAATTTTTCCACGTGAGATGATGCCTTCATAGTTTATGTAATCATGTACATATGTATTTGAAGAGTTCTTCTAGGGGTACGTGCTGGAGATACCTTTGAATGAAGTGATAGGACATTTACCAGAAAGGGTGTGATGTCTGAGAAGAGCTGCAGAATCAGCGGGCAGAGGGACGCGGTGCGAGGACAGAGAAAGCATGACCGGCCGTGGGCGCCGGGGCCGAGCTGGGCGGTGAGTGCATGGATGCATGGGGGCCCGCGGAGCCAGCCCGGCGGCTTGTGCCCACTCCCGGCTTCCCCCGTCACCGGTGACACAACACACGGAAGGAGGGAGGTTCCTGAATTCAGGAAGAGCTTGGCGGGGAAGGAGAGGCACAGGCGAGGCCGGGCTCTGGGGAGAGACTCCGGGGTCGGAGCACTTCCAAATCTGCGGCTTCGTCTGTGCCGCCAGCAGCGCGGTGGGCGGGCGCGAACACCCCGTCCCCCCGCGGCCGGTCTGCTGACTCACACGCGTGGGGACGGTGCTCCTCCTCCCCGGGGACGACCCGGCGTCTACGGACCCAGCAGGCACGCCAGTCCACGCGGGGCCCTGCGAGGCGTGAAGGCCCCGAGGACGGCCTCACCCGCTGAGAGGTCCCAGGGGAGGCCTCTCTCTCCGCCCAGAGTGCGAGCTGCTCAAGGACATGGTCTTCCCCCTTCAGGGGCCTCTTGAGCTGCCGAGGGAGTGGGTCTCTACCCATCGCCAGTACGGTACTCCGAGGAACATCCCGAGAATCGGCCGAGAACTCGGGACTCCGGATGGCGTGATGTTTGGGATCCTTTCCAAATAAAGCATTAGGCATTCGAATATTCTCCATAACCTTCCTACGTTGATGGAAATTAGGTTACTACAAGTGTCATTTATCTACCAACATTTCGTCTGCTGGGGAAGGCAGTAATCCAGGCTGGGGAGCACGTGGTGCAGGAGAGGGACGCCCAGAGCTGGGAGACCCGGTGATGCTCTCGGTGGCCGGAGATGCTGCTCCCGGGGGCACTCCTGCCTCAGCCCTCCCCTTGCCCACTCGGCGCCCCGACCCCCATGTGCTTGCAGGGGCTTTAGAATCAATACAGCTGCCTGACTCCGTTGCCTCATTCCCACGCGGTCTCAGGACAGGGGTCCTGGAGTAAGGGATGCTGAAGACAGCCTGGAGGAGGCAGCAAACGCCAGGCCATCCCTTGCAACTCTTCCTGGCCTGGGGAGGGGACGGGCAAGCTCCCCACTCCCTTACCAATACCTGCCGGGCCTGTTGGGGTCAGGCCCAGCAACACGGGAGGATGTCCCTCTGCGGGGACGCTCCAGTTGGAACTCGGAAGTGATGGCTCGTCAGGACTTTGTGCACCAAGGGAGCAAACCACGTGCTGTGGCCCCCGGGGGTGAGAAGGAGCCCCAGGAGCCCCCGGCCACCTCCAGACTGGGGGATGGCCTCTGCGCACCCGCGGCTCAGCTGGGAGCCCACGGCAGCAGTTGCGCCTGGCACACAGCAGACTGTCAGGACCCGGCAGACACCCGCTCCGCTGTCCGTGATCACCTGCCTGCAAGCCTGCATCTCCGCCTACACACCGCGGGGCCCACCGCACGACAGGCGGGCCCGCCACGGAAGCTGCCGTGGTTTTCAGCCGGTCACAACCCCGCGTCCACTAGTAATTACCTGGAGATCGTGCGTGATGCTGGGGAGGTGCCGCGGGCCAAAGTGCCCTTGACTCCTGGCCGTGCACCCGGCTCAGACCAGCAGACTCCAGAGCCTTCTCTCATCCCCTGAGGCTGGAGCCCGGCTCTGTGTCGCGAGGGGAGCTAAACCAGCCAGAAGCCGTGTCATTCCTCCTTCCAGCCAGCGGTGACTTCCAAGGAAGGTAGAGCCCACGGTTCCCAGTAAGTTTCTCGTTCTTTAAAAAAGAGCCAACCAATCGTTCCAAGACGCTCTGCGGCCTCGTGAAGCGACACTCAAGCCCATCGCGACCCACATGGCCCCTAAAGCAACCAAACGACGACAGTGTGTGACTATCCATTTTTCCTTTTTGGCAAAAGTTGTCGTGTCAAAGAGCAAAGGTCAGGCTGCTGACCTGACCTGTGGGCGCTTCCCGCCGGATGCAGGAGAAAGTCCCAACTCCCTCTTTTGGTGGGAGAGCCTGTCGAGTCCTTCCTTTTCCTGGGGCGACAGAAAGTTGTGTGCCTCGACAAGCAAGTGGGCCTCAGGCTCCGGCTGCCGTGGGTAGAGTGAGGACAAGCCGTCGGGGGTCAGGGCTCGCGGTGATGACACTGCAGGGACGGAGTCTAGCAGGTGACCCGCAGGGCAGAGCCTAGTGCAGTTCCAAGGAGGGAGGCGCAGAGGGGGAGGTGAGGGGGGTCCAGAGAGGGAGGGCGAGCCAGCGGCATGACCGCATGGTGCACTCTTCCATCCCTTCAGAACATAATACACATTCCGTCAAACCCCTGACAGAATTTGCCAAAATGATTGTAAAGTTCCTAAAAACAGCTGAGAAGTTCTGGAAAACAAAAAAATAGGGTGAGCGCTGTGAAACACAAAGGACGGGTGATAAAGCAGCATGAGGGGGTTGGCGGCACCAGAGCGAGCGTGATTTCGCAAGAACCTGGGCATCGGGAAGAGAGGTCGCTTACAGACGGAACCGGGGCAGCGTCTCCGAAAACCAGCCGCTGAGAAGCTCATGTTGGCCCGGCACCGAAACAAATTCCAGATGCATCCAAGAGTTTTCAGGAACAATGAAGCCATGAAAATTTGGGAAGACAAGCCGGGTACCTCCCGGGCTCCTGGATGGGAAGCAGAGACGCCGCAGAGCGAGAGGTTTGACCACGCAGTTTTAACACAAGAAACTCAGCGACAGACAACAGAACAGGGAAACCAT
Source organism: Mirounga angustirostris (assembly GCF_029215605.1). NCBI lineage: Eukaryota > Metazoa > Chordata > Mammalia > Carnivora > Phocidae > Mirounga > Mirounga angustirostris. The sequence continues at coordinate 177,022,716 of NW_026991713.1, forward strand.
GGGCCACAAGTGGGGTCGGACGTGACGTCCCTGATGCATACAAAGCTCTCACCAATCACCCCCAGAACACTAAGACCCCGGGAAAAACGTCGCCGTGTACAGTGGCAGGCATTTAACGGCAGAGTAGGGATTAAAGGCCGGCGGATGGAACGGTAGTGAGATATATTTTGAGATATATTTTCACCTAACAAGTGAGGCGAGATCCAAACGTGGAAGCAGAGAAACCACAGACCTGCGTCCTGGTCCCCACAGCATGGCATGTCAGTGAGTTTCAGCTTCTCCAAGCAAAAAACGCTCATGTCCTTTGAGCCAGGGATTCTGCTTCTAGCATTTTCTCCCAAGGAGAGAATCAGAGAGGCTGTAAAGGATTTGCAACAGTGTTCACAGAGACTTTATTTATGACAGCAAGGCCCTGCACCCCACGTCCATGCGTGTCTCTCTCCCAGGTGAACAGCAGGAGTAACCCCAGGGGTGGTTTGCGAAGGTTCTCTGCCACCTGGACCCAGCCTCGCATCTGGTACCACCTGCCTCATCCAGGGAAGGCATCCCCTGGCCCTGGCTCCCCATTCCTTATGCAGCAGTGAGCCCCACTTGCCTGCTCTCCCAAACTGCTCCTACAGGGAAATTCTGGAGCCCCTGCTGCTTCCAGCCCCTGGACGAGGCTCTAGATGCAATCCCAGACCTGGCTTCGATCCACCACTGCCAGACCCCGATGCAAGGGGCAAGATCTGGAGAAGCCTCTGGAGGCCGGGAGGGGACATCTTCCCTCTCCGCTGAAGGGCTGTGCCCTGCGCTCTCTGCAGGGGCCATTCCCTGGACCAGTGCGGCAGAGAGGACCAGAGCACTCAGAGCGTCTGGGGGCCCGGTGGGTGTGGAGTCTCCTAGCCTCTCCCCTGAGCGGGAGCAGCTGTGGGCTGCACTCAGAGCCTCCAGGAACAGGGGGGCACACGTGGGTTACACTCACGCACGTTCACGGGAAGGTGCTGGAGCTGCTCATGGAGGAAAGGAGACCCAGCAGCCAGGATGGGGAGAACAGGTGGCCTCGGGCGGCCGGCAGGTGCCATGCTGTGGCATCAGGACAGACGGGCTGCACGGGCCTGGCCGGCCTGGCCCCACGGGGCTGGGAGCTGGGGGTTAAAGTCCCAGCCAGGCTTTGCCTGGGCTTACTGTCTGTGGGACCGCAGGGATGGGGAGACTGTGGTCAGCCTGGGAAAGCCAGTGCTGGGCTTTTCACAGTCGAAGCAGTGGAAAAGGGGGAGTAGGGGAGCCTCACAGGTGTGGCTGAAAACCCCAACTGGGCCCCCTGTGAGCTGCTGCCGACAGCCCAGCTCAGAGCAGCCCCCACCCTGACACCGTCTGGGCTTCTCCTTCCGTTGCTCGTCCCCCAGCAGTGGGAGGGCCTTGGAGTGTGCCGTGCTTGGGCACAGGGGGCATCCCATTTCATAGAACAGAAAACAGAGGCTGGAGGAGTAACCACCCCGGGACTGGCCTCGGCCCACTGCCCCATTCCGCCTGGCCCCCCCGCTCTCCTTTCTTAGCCACGCCAGGCAGCTCCTGAAGGCCAGAGCGGCTGCCCCGAGCTCGGCAGGGTTCTGACTTTGCTTTTGGGACCCTGGCTGAGAAACACCTGTCCAAGGCGGGTGACAGCAGTCAGGCCAGGAGGTGGGCCCTGGGCCCAGCAGCCGGACTGCTCTTGGAGGACCCCCACTGGCTACATGCAAAAGGGACTGACATCTTCTCCTGCAGGCCTGCTGTGAGGCCCGACCTTGTGAGCCCACCCTGCCCAAAAGCCTCTGCGGGTTGCCTACTCCTCCGCGTGGCAGTTCCTGGGACGGCAGCTGTTCACGGCAGAGTCAAAGGGTGAGGCCGACCCTGTGTGTCATCCCCTGGAGCAGGACCGCTGCCCCGAGGGGCCCCTGCACACGCACCCCTTCCCTCCACGGCAGCCTGCCTTTCTCCAGGCACCCACGGCTCTACTCCTATCCAATGGCACACCTGGCCCACAGCATCCACGCTCACTCTGTGGGCTATGCAACGTGCCCCCTCATCCTGGAGCCGGGCTGCAGTCTCCGGGCCCCGGGCCAGGCTCTGAACATCAGGTGTGTCCGGGCCGGCAGCTCAGGCCCAGGCCGAGCACCTGGCTGCCTCGGTCACTTCCTGGGCCAAGACCGCTCCCAGCCGCCATCACCCCATCTGGCCAGAGCTTTCTCGGGGTTGACACAGGCTTTCCTCTCCTCTTCCATCACCATCTTGGCTCTGTAGATGGCCCATCTGAGTTGGGAGATGGAGTGCATTCTGCCTTTAAATCTGGGCCGAGGCTCAGAGGGGAAGCAGCGCTAGAGGTAGTCGGGGGCTGCTCACCCTGCCCCACCCCTGAAGTGCAGGTGGACAGACAGCTGTCCGTGTGTCCCTGGGCCAGGCGCCAGGCCAAGGACCTCTCATTCTTCAGTCTCACCGAATCTCCACCATGACCCTAGGACAGAGGCACCTGGGCCTGCTGCCTCAGGAAATCAAACCCCAATTCATAGGGGCTCTACCGTCACACCTGCCTCCCAAATACGACCACTCGGTAAGAGCCCACCCGCTCCGCGCAGTGGCTATGGACAGCAGGTGGGGGCAGAGCGGAGTCCGGGGGCTGCTGGGTCCTGAGGGGGTAGCTGGGATGGCGCCGACGGGGTGAGGGGGTCCCTGCTCTGTGAGAACGGGCTGTTATCCCCCTTCCCTGGCAGCAGGGTGTGTGTGTGTGGGAGGTCTCTGCCTCCACAACCCCCACAGTCAGAGCAGGGAACAGGTGCTCTGCCCCCACTGGTCCCCACAAAGCATTCAGGATGAGATTAATTTTTGATCAAAGCAGAACAAGAGTCAGGACAGAACGCCTTGGGCTTGGTTTGGGGCCCATCAGGTCTGCTGTGCTGTGCTTTGTCAGAAGCCCTCACAGTTTCTGAGCTTCTGGGGTCCCCAGATGCCTGTCCTTCTTGAATGGGCAGGGCTGATGGAGCAAACAGGAGCCGGGGCTGAAGCCTCCCCCTGGGCACTTTCCATGTGTCCCTGGCCCCAGGGGTCCCCACCCTCTAGGGAGCTGCCTGTCATCTACCTCTGGCGTCCACACTTCCGAGCAGGGCTGCTGGCGTCCCTCCTTCCTATCTGATCTGCTGTTGCCCCCCACCCCCCCACCGCTTCCCCGCACCGTTCCAGGCAATCCACGGAGTCCGGAGGACGGTGGGGGGACTCGGAGGGGCTCTCGGCACCTTGGAGCACAGACACACACAGACCACAGCTGGCGAGTGCAGAAAGCTGCGTGTGCAACGTGTTCCGGAACAGAGGAGGGAACCCCGGCTCTGCATGGAGAGAGGGAGGAGACAGCTCTCCCCCGAGGTGCTGGCCCCGAGGGTGGGCTGCGGGAGGCCTGCAGGGCTTCCTGGGACGGGGGCGGCGGGGCAAGAGCAGGATGCTAGATGACACAGCTGATGTCTGTTCCAGGGGAGAGCGGCCTGGGAGGCCTGGAAACACAGGCGGGGGCCCATGTGCCCGGCCCTTGTCCCAGGGCAGGAGGGCAGCCTTGGCTGGAAAGTGGGGACCCACCCTTGAGTAGCGTGCATCTTGAAGGCCGGGATATGGGCTCCTTAGAGCCCTGTAGCAGCTGGGATCCCGAGAACACAGAGATGGGGCTGGACGGCAGCCGTGCCACGGCAGCCCACACCCGGGCTCTGCACCTCTCTCCAGAGCAGCTCTGGCCGTTGCAGACTCTGCCATCACTGCATGCGGACCGCCGCAGGAAGCACCCATTCCCCTGGGGATCCTCCCAACCATCTGGCCCACGGGGCCCAGGTAGACGCGACATCATTGCCTGGCTTTGGGGACCTCAGGGGGCCACCGCATCTGGTCTGCAGATGGGCGTGTCACCAAAGGCCGGCTCTTGAGAGCCAGTGGGTTTCCTCTGCAGACATCGCTGAAGGGAAGCTGCCTTCCTGCTACCTCACGCTGGAGGGCCACCGTGACGAGGAGCCTGCCCAAGATAGGAGCAAACTGACAGGAGAGTGGAACCAAGAGGGGACATCAAACCAGCCTGTTAGGGCACTGGATCCAGCCATGCCTGAAGCTGGATCTTCAACTTTTCTGTGATATGACTTAATAAATGATCTTTTAGCTTAAGCCTGTTCAGGCTGGAATTTTCTCTCTGGCAAACTGAAGTCCATACTGATGTATTATTTGTGCCAGTTTGCAATGCCTGGGCTCAGAAATCAATCTCAATGAGAAATTTCCTAAAAATTACCTTGTCTCCATGAGGTGAAAGACTTAAATACTGTATGTTTGGGCTAGACCCAGAGACCTCCTACTCTGCACACCTTGCTTTGCAGATGAGGCCAAGCGAGTCAAGTAACTCACCCAGGGTCTCAATCATTCATTCACAAATACTGACCCGCCCTGTGCGGTCATATTCTGCACATTCGTCCTGTGGGCAGGACAGACGAGTTCAGGGCAGAGTCGGCATGAGGACCCATGTGTCCTTAGTCCTACCTCACAGCGCTCCCCTCTGTACCATGATGCCTCAAGGCTGGGGCCCAGAGTGGTCAAGTGACTTGCCCATGGTCACACAGCCAGTACCCGGCAGAGCCGCCTACAAACGCTGGACTCTCCTTCGACTCCAGCGCAGCTAGCATGCACACTGAGAAGGCTGCCTCCCTGTCTTCTCCACCAAATACCAAAGACTCCCTGCTTTCGCCAGCCGGGGCTGCAGCCCTGCCCCTCCCTGAGTCCTGCAGCTCAAGGCCCAGAGTCCTGGTCAGTGCCCGTCTGCATCCGACACGGGCAGGCGGGTCTCGCCCTTTCTCCCGCGGGGGGCACAGCACACCCTCTCCTGGTGTGCACCAGGCTGCTCTGCCTCTGTCCTCGTGTCCTCGACTGGCCTCCGGGAGGCTGTAACCCCGTTACGGTGGAAGGAGCGAACACGCAACTCCCTTGCTATCTCCCTCCCTGCACCCATCCGAGGTTGCGCGGGGGGCGCAGAGCGGCAGGGACACGCGCGCGGGGCTCTTCCTGTGTGGTGCTTAGAGGATCCCCTTGCACGGAGCCTGGCCCTTAGCACTTAGCAGCTTCTCTGGTCCCTGCCCCTGCCGCCTGCCCACCGGACCGACGGGCCAGCGCTCCGCCTGCCTGCCTCCCCAGAGCGCGCACGCTCCTGCACGCCGCCTAGCTGCCCCCTCCCCTGCCCAGGCGCTGCGGGAGGCGCGAGGAAGGACCCTCGATGGAGAAACGTGCCCACTGCACGCGTGTGCCTGTGGCAGCAAGGGCACCGGGGTCACTGCGGCCACGGGGCAGATGCCACTGTCCGCATCGCCTTGCTTCAGGAGGAGGCATCTCTGATTAGCCCTGCCCCCCACCTGCTCTGAGGCACGAAGTCCACCCGCTTCATCCCACCCCACCGGGGCGCTTCCCAGTGCCCAGGATTCCCGCAGCTGCTCTGCTGCCTCGAGCTCTGGGAGTCTGGGGACCTCTAAGTGCAGGACAGCAAAGGCCTTCCGGTCCCCACAGACACCGCGAGGCGCTCAGGATGAGGAGCATTTTGACATGAGTGGTCATGGTCCCGTGAGGAGGAAGACAGGACAGTCCCGTCTGGTAACGAAAGCAGAGGTGTCCACACGGTGCCCGAGGAGCTGGGCACAGAGGGAGAGAGCTGGACCTGTACCGGGGAGGGGGCCAGAGAGAGCTTTCTGGGGGAGAAGTGCCCGGAGTCGGGTCCTGGGCAGGAGGGGGAGGAGTCAGGGCCAAGACGGGGGGCAGTGCCCCGGACACGAGTGTACGACGCTCAGCAGGCTTTAAAAGCACTTCTTAGCATCTCCTGCCAGTGCCCTCAGCGACACAGCTGGCTCGTCAAGCGCATGTGTGGGGCCAGATGGCCCTGGAGCATGGACTCCTGGGTAGGGCCCCCCTTTCCCTTCTGGGGTTATGGGGTCCAGGAGCCTGATGCTGGAAGATGTGGGGAGACAGCACGGGGAGTGGGCGGGGGCCGGGGGGAAGGCCTCCAGGGCTGGAGCGGGGAGCCCTCCCGGAGAGCAGAGGGAGATGAGGGGCCCCGGGGAGCAGGAGGGGCCTGCACCCCGCCTCAGGGCCCGGCCCCGGCTGCAGCGTCCCGGGCTCTCCCTGTGCACTAGGGCACGGCGTTAGCTCGGTGCCGCTGGAAAATACCTGTGCACCACGTTCAGGCAGCTCTCCCCACAAAACAAGCCACGTGTCCATCGACGGACGGGGAGAGCCAAAATGCGTGTGTGCACATGATGGAGGATTCTCCAGCCGTGAGAAGGAATGAGATGCTGACACGGACTGTGAACCTTGAAAGCGTGTCCAGTGAAAGAAGCCAGCTCGAGAGCACAGACACCGCAAGGCGTTCAGCACAGACAGATTCCTAGAGACACACAGTGACCTCCAGGCCACCGGGCCGGGAAGCGGGACAGGGGAGGAGCGGGAGCTGGAGGGCGGCGGGGCTCCTCCAGCCGCACCGTCCGCGTCTGGGGGTGGGGACGGCCGACTTCATGCTGCGCGCATTGAGCCCTGATGCACGCCAACCCGCCAAGGTCACGCAGAGCACGGAGCGGGCTTCAGGCCCGTGGGGACCCAGCCAGCTGACACGGCTCCCTGTGCCTGCCCGCCTCCCTCCCTGGCTCCTGTCCTTCCCTCCGAGCATCCGCCCTGGCCCTGCGACTCAGGATCTGCCTCCAGTGCCTTGGGGCCCCGAATGCAGGCCTCCCACGGGCGGTTCCCCGGGGCGGGTGCCCCGGTTCCAGCTGCCCAGTCATGTGCTCCCCTCAACCCAACCCCCGTGCTGACCGACGTGGGCTCAGGTGCCAGAGAGGACTGGGGCCCCCACCTCCTAGACAGCGCAAGCTACGTCCGCATCCCCTCCCTGCCTGTGTTCCTGCTCGGCCTCGGGAGGGAGGGAGGCCCCCTGAGGGGAGGCGCATCTGCCAGAACACCGGCCGCCCGGCCCCACCACACCAGAGGGTTAGTCCTGGGGACAGACGTACAGAGACTCCGACAAACCTATTCTCCAGGCACCGCATTTCACTCATCCTCGCTTGGGGCAAGTGTTGCTTGATGGTTCCAGAAAAATCCTGCTAAATTAGGTCCCCAGTGCTGTCATTTGGTTTATAACAGTAAGCTCTCCAAATGTCGAAAGGTCACCTGACAGGTTTCTGTGGGCTGGCCCAGAGGCCCAACCGCCTTCTCCTGCAAGCCTGGGGCTCTGTCCTCCGAGGGAGTTCCCGTCGTTCGCACCTGAAGCGCAGCCCTCTACCTGCCCCAGCTGGCCTGAGCAGGGGCCCCGGCAGAGGAGGGGGAGAGCCAGAAGGGAGCCCAATCTGCTCTCAACGCCATATGACGTCTCTCAGGGAGCCTCCACACGAGAGACAGCCCTGGAAACAAACTCAGGGCCACGTCTTATCTAAAAGGGGTACAAACGATGATCCACGGGGCTTTCTGAGTCCTGAGAAGGGGCCGTGACCAGGAGGTCAGGCTGACATGGGGGCCGGGCCTCTGTTGGGGCCCCGCAGGAACCGTGGGCAGCCGAGCACAAACTTCCCCGCAGAGGCCAAGGTCCCCACGCGCCTGGATTCCCGTGGAGGCAGCAGCCTCTCCCTGGGAGCATGTCCTGGGACGCACGAGGAGGGCTCTGGGTGTGAAATGAACCCTCGGGTCTGAAAGCACGACTGGATGGGTCTCTGGCCTCCGGTCGGCCCAGCCTTTGGCAGATCCGTCTCTCCCAGCGGGGACCTGGAGCCTCCTGGTGGCGCACCGACATGGTGCTCCTCATCACGGGCACGCTGCGCGGCCCAAGAGCGCCGGGCCAGGCCTCCCGGAGGGCAGGGGCGCCCGGAGCTTACCGGCCTCACCGACGAACACCTCCACAGGCGCGCTGGCCGGGCTCTCGCCGATGATGTTGTAGGCCGTCAGGATGACCTCGTAGCGCCGGTATTTCTTCAGACCTACAGGTGGAAGGAGACAGGGGTCAGCTGGCCCGGGACCACCTCCGCGCCTGGGAACCACACCGAGGGGCCTCTGGGCAGGCCGTGCGCATCCCCAGAGGGTCTGTGGAGCGGCCTTTTGCTCCTTCCCCGGCCCCGGACTAACAGCCACCGGGCACGGCAGCAGACCCGTCCCACTCTGCGCTCAGGGTGAAGGCGGCAGCAGGCCGTCTTCGGAGGGAAGAGTGAAGGTGGCAGAACGTGACGTGGGCTTCCTTTGGTCCAGAATCGCTCCGTAAGAGCAGATGGGGAAAGGCCCTGGCATTTAAGGAGGAAATACACTGGCAATGCAAAGACCTCTGAGTTTTTAACAACCACATTCCGGATGACAAGGGCGTGTGAAGCCACATACATAGGGTTCCACAGGTCGAGCCCGAGCGACAGGACAAAGGTAGCTGACCTGTGAACCAGAACATTCTGAAAGGTTCTCCGGCTGGTTACTATTGCTTTCCTGAGGCCCTACGTGCGGGTCTGACCCCTGAGTGAATGGTGACTCAGGCCAGGCTTCAGATCTCGCCTCCCGGGGAGCCGCCGGTCCTCAGAGGTTCAGTGAATCGGACCACCAGGTTCCTGCCCCCGCCGGCTTCCCGGACTTGCCCACAGAGCGGAGAAGGGGCCGCCCTCTCCCACTCTCAGCCTTGCCGGAGCTGAGCTGCCCAACAGGGCTCGTGCACCCGCCTGGCCTGTTCGTCCTCACCCCCAACCCCGGGACCGTGCGGCTCCTCAGCGTCAACTGAGACAAGCCAGGGTGGACGTGGACGCGGGCACGGTTGGGGCCCCTCTGCGTCTTCATCACCCGGACTGCAAAGCCTGGAGCACGGTCCAGCCAGGGAAGCCTCGTCTCTGGAACCCCGGGCCGCACCCAACTCTCGAAGCGGCTCCTCAGCGGGGAGCGTCCCGGTGGATGAGGCAATGGGTGGAGGAGTGGCGGCTGGGTGGGGACATGGGGCGGACCACAGATGGTAGAGCCATGTTCGGGGAGCAGCGTGGAGGAGAAAATGGCTCATGTGAATCCCCCCCCAAACCCCGGCCACCAGGGCGGGGCCAGCTGCCCAGGAGCTGCCTGGGATGCAGTGGGATGGCGCTGGCCCGCCCCGGAAGAGTGCCCGCACACGGTAGGGCCTTGGGAGGGCCAGCCGCTCCTCGTCCCCCTTCCCGTATCCACGTGCCAGTCCTGGGAAGCTCCCGCACGGGAATCACATTGGGGGGCCCCCTTCGCTCTGCATTTGGACCATGAAACCCTCTGAGGACCAGGAGCACGAGGGCAAGCAACATGGCGCAGCTGGGGGCAAGGGACGATGAATGGGCAGCCGAAGTGGGGTGAGTGCACGCAGTGGGGCCTACTCAGCCCTGAAGAGGAAGGGTGTCCCAGCCGTGTCCCAGCGGGGATGAAGCTCGAAGGGGAAGAAGCCAGACACAGCGGGACAAGTACTGTGTGCGGTCCCTGGAGGCCTCAGATGCAGAGACAGAAAGGAGAGGGTGGGCGCCAGGGGCCGGGCGGGGGAGGGGTGGGAGTATCCGGTGGGGGAGGGGTGGGTGTTTCATGGGGACGGAGGCTCAGCCCGGGAAGAGGGACGGGACCCTGGAGGCGGCGCTGATGGTTGCACGCAGCCTGAACGTGCTCAATGCTCCCAAACTGCACGTTTAAAAACGGTTACGATGGTAAATTTTGCATATATCTTACCACAGTTAAATAATGAGTAAAAGGAAAATGTCAAAGGGAACCAGACAGGAGATCTGGCTCCATCTGACTTTCCCAAACTCAAAGACCAGCTGTCAGTCAAACCCCTTCCCGGACTCTGCTTCTGGAAGTTTCCTGCCTGCCCAATGGTTTTGGTGTGTTGAGAAGCGGCGTTGGAGAGGGGGAGTTCCAGAAATTAGAGCCATTAGTCCAAGCTGCTTTTCACTTGGTCCCCGGAGAGGCCAACTGGCGTGGGCCCCGGGCTGCCCCGCGGAAGGCAGAGAGCACTTACGTGTTAATTCATACGTCGTTAACGTGGAGCTGTTCACCGTCTTGAAGCTGCTTTGGGCTATTAGGGGTAAGCAAAGCAGAAAGGCAGTCAGCCAGCAGGAAACAGGAAGTGCCGATGCGGGCTGCAGGCAAGGCGGGCCGGCCGAGCTTGGAAGCCACTGCCCGTCCACACCGCCGCCTCCCCACTTCCCACTAGCTCACTGGGGGTCCCTGCACTGCTTCCGGAGACAGCCAGGCCGCCCGGCCCGCGACAGGTGGGGTCCGCACTCACCCTCTAAGTGCATCAGACGCGTATCCGGCCCCCGAGAGGACAGGAAATGGGTTTCTCCCGGGGTGGCAGGCACGGCTGTCGGCCCACCTGTGCTCAGGTAAGAGCCCTGCTCTGACGGGGCCGGGCAAGCCACAGACCAAGAGCACCTGTGCAGGTCAGTGGACCCAGCCGCATCCTGGGTCCTTTGATTTTGCTACAAAGCCCAGGTGCTGTCTGGCCACAAGCCAGGGACACCTGCGGGGCAGGGATGGGGTGTGTGGCCAAGAGCGCGGAGACAAATGAGCCACTTGTTCCGGTCAGCCCCACTCCTGGGATAGGCCGGGCCAAGCTGCTCCCGTCGGCTACCCCGTGACCCCAGCAGGCCCAAGGCACAGCCTGCTCTGTGGTGGGAGGTGGAGAGAGCAGGGATGCAGTCCCTGAGCCGCCCATTTGGAAGCCACAAGGATGTCGAGGGGCAGGGAGGATCTGTGACACTGTTTGGGGGATGCCCTCTGACCCCTTCTGACAGAGGAGGGTGGGGGAGAGCAGCGGCCTTTCCAGAACTTCCAGAAGCTGCCTCAACTGCTGTTGGGTCTGAGTCGTAGCCCGAGCCAGGGGTACTGGGGAGAGTGGCTGAGCAGGTGGATCGGCTCTGGGTGAGAGGGGTGTGCATGCACCGTGAGGCCGGGGGGCAGGGGGCGCCCGACTGGACCCCATCAGAGCAGCAGGCTGTGACCGGCCTCTGTCCATTCCCCCCCGCCCCAGATGGGCTCCACATGGGGCAGCGATATGATGTCCCTGGAGGGCCTGGCTCATCTCCTCCCTCCCCGCCACAGCCCACCAGCCTCACGCAGGCGGGTGCTCCTGGCTGGCCCACCAGGAGGCCCCATCCAGGATCCCCCTCGGCTCTCCCTGCCTCCTGACCACTTAGCTTTGCCAGGCCCTTGTGTCCTTGGTGAAATCCCTTTACCCAAATCGCTCCTCCTCCGAGAAGCCTCCCCTGATCTCCCCTGGGTGCAAGCCCCCAGAGCCCAGGAGCTCTCCGTGGATCACCACCTCTCCGTGCACACCTGGGCTGTCCCGGAGACCTGCCACCCCAGTGGCTGTGCCCCCGGGAGGTGAGCCGCATCTCCTCTCACCCTCTAGGGCATTTCCCACCATGCCTTGCATGGAGTCAACATGCACAAGGGTTCCTCTCCCCAGTGCATGGTGTGGTGCCTATCCTGGGACAGGGAAAGAGTCTCACCTGCGAGCTCGGCCCGTAAAGCTGAAGGGGTTTTGAGCGTCTTGGACACGGTGGCCGAGGCTGCCTCTGACTCTAGCTCCCGGTAGTAGATCCGGTAACCCTGCAGAAGGCCGTTCAGGCTCTCGTCTCTTGGAGGCTGCAAATACATCACGGTCAGCCCGCCGGTGGGGCCTGGCGACCTCCACTTCAAGCTGAATCAGTCAACTGTGCTGGAGGAAGTCACTAATTCAAACAGGTGGTTTTTGGTTGTTTACGGACAAAAAGGCAGGTGCCGCATTCATGAGGAGGAGCACAGGGGACCCCCAGGTAGAGGATCAGGCTCTGAGAGCCCGGGCTTCCTGGTGCCAGTGTGTAGGCACTGTGCATCTTATCCCACGGGCAGCCCCCCGGAATACTTGTAGGAGCCCCGGGCTAAGGCAGAGGATGACCGCCCAGGTCGCAGGTGGGCGAGGAAGCTGCCCGTTGCCTGGTGAACCCAAAACTCTAAGGGAACTATGCATGTGAGCTGGTTCTGCATCACCCACCGGCTGGCCCCACCCTTTCCCTGACGGCCACCTAGGCCCGTGGCAGCCTCACTGGGCCCCCCAGTAACTGCTCTGCATGCCAGGTCACCCCCACTCTGCCCTGACTCAGACCTAAGCTGGAACCGCCATGGTCCCTCCGATGTCAGCTGGCATACGAAGGGCCTAGGGTAGGGCAGGTGCTCATTCGACATTTAGACACCCTGAGGAACATGAACGGTGGTAGACGGGCCCTGAGGCTCAGAATTCAACCCACACAACGGGATGCGCACTGGGATGCCCAACCCACATTCTCCCTCCCGTCAGTTTTTGTTGATTAATGAGTCTGGGGAGGACCACGGCAGCCACAGTGCTGGCCAGGGGGCCAGGGGCTCTGGGTCCCGTGTCTCCTCTGGAATACTCAGCAAATAAGAACAAGAACTGCTCAAGCTGTGACCAGACAGATGGACAAAGGGCACGCCCAGGACCCCTGGCTGCAGCAGGGTCGTGAAGCTTGTCCAGGGACAGGGATGCACAGCAAGTTCCCCGTGAGACCCACCCAGCCGCTGTCTATAGGGTACCACCAGCCTCTTAGTAAACACTGTCCTGGTCCCACAGTAGAGGCCACAGCTTTGTTGTAGGAAAACCCCTTTGCTGTGGGTTGTGTCTTCCATAAAGATACGTTGGTGTCCTAACCCCTGGTACCTGTGGATGCCACCGTATATGGGCACGGGGTTTTGCAGACCTTGTGGTTGAGAGGAGGTCACACTGCAGCAGGGAGGGCCCTGATCCAATGACTGGTTTCTTTTTTGGAGGGCAATTTGGTTTTATTTATCAAGGTTTTCAAAGCACTTGCGCCTTTTAATCCAGCAATTACACTTCTAGAAATCTACCCGACATAAATGTTTGCCTATGTGGAGTCCTGAGTCCTGCTAATACAAGCAAAGCTACCAATCTCTCCAAAACCCCAAAACAAAGTATCTGTGGGTCTTTTCAGTGACACCCAAAGACAAGAGGACTACCTTCAAGCTTGAAGATCACTAACAGCAAAGCTGCTTGCAAATGTAATGGCAAACTTTGGACGGATGAACACGAGCAAGGTATTGTAAGAGCTAATTCACATGGGGAGCCCAAATGTTCCGCATTATCAGTTGCTGAAGATGAAGACAAAGCATATTTTGAGAAGCAAATTAGGATCCAGCAGTCATTTGACAAATACTGAGGCAATAAGAAGATCCAAATATCCTTAGAAGAATTTGAACACACCCACAGGGAGGGCTTCATGTGAGCACAGAAGAAGAGACTGGAGCGATGCCTTGCAAAATTGTGACTTATAAGAAGAATACCTATTTAATCATTCAGATGAGCCATATGTTTTTCATATATGTGTCTTTGTCCAGAGTGACCAAGGTGTCTCTTGTCATGTTAATGAGGATGTGGGCTGGTCGCCAGGAGAACCAACCTTGTGATCAGAGGGTTGGAACTTTCCATCCCACCCCTGACTTCTGGGGACGGGAGAGGGGTTGGAGGTTCAATCAATGGCTAATGCCCAGTGCTTTCATCAGTCAAGCCTTGTCACGAAGCCTCCACAAAACCCTAGAGGATGGGGTTCGGAGAACTCCTGAATCCATGAACACCTGGAGATCTGGGGAGAGAGCATGGAAGCTCTGTGCCCCTCCCCGAGACCCTGTCGTGTGCATCTCTTCCATCTGGCTGTTCGTGAGCTTTATATCATTTCATAATCAACTGGTGGTCTCATCAGTCAAATATTTCTCTGAGTTCTGTGAGCCGCTCTTGCAAATTAGTCAAACCCGAGGATGGGGTCGCGGGAACCTCTCATTTAAGCCAGTGGGTCAAAAGCAGAGAGGACAACCTATACTCCTGATTGACGCCTGCAGTGGGGGGCCGTCTTGGGGACCGAGCCTTTACTCCGTGGGATCTGATGCCATCTCCAGGTAGAATCGAGTTGGATTCCCAGACCCTCTGCTGGTGTTGCGTGTTGGTGTAGGGGAGCCTCCACACACACGCTTTGGAACCGGGGCGAGGAATGCGTTTACGCCTCGACCAGCTAGGGACTGCCACGGGTTGTCACCAGCAACCAGAAGCCAGGAAGGAAGCCGGCCCTTTGGCTTCGGACTTCTGGCCTTCAGACCTGTGCGAGAACACACTTCTGTTGTTCTAAGCATATGGCTTGAGCTAACTTGTGGCGGCAGCCCCAGGACATTGGCACATCCTTGCCCCCAGACTCTTGCTATGCAATTCTTACTGCCTAAACCCAGGGACCAGAGGGATGTGGATGTTCAGATGAATCCTGTTCTCTTTCAACCCTTGCTACTCCCAACCCGAAGAAACCAGAGACGTAGCCCAGATAGCCAGACATACTCATACAGATGCAGCTAGCCACGGTTTACATGTACCACAGGGACATGGTGTGCCTGGTAAGTTCAGGATGTCTTTGACCATGAAAACTGCTCACGTCAACCCAAGCTACCGGCGGCCCCTGACACCCTTTCTGAGTCCTTTGCGATGCCTCCAACTCATGAGGAGCTCTACAGTGTGTCATCTCCCCCCACCAGATGCAGAAAGGTGTAAGTGGGAGATGTGAGTGTGCTTGCCTTGCCTTGGTGATCCATGTGCATCCCTCATGGAAGGGCCCCACATGTCCTCAGCACGACGCTCCTCCTGGCCCCTGGGACGCTAGGCCCCAGTGTGGGACACACATTCTGTGTTGAAGTCACCGGTGTCCCCCACAGTGTGTGCCAATGCCCCACAGCCGTCCTCAACCAGCATGAGGCTGTGATCTGGGAGGAGCTGTTTCTGCGGGCTTTCCCTTTTCCCGCTTGATTTTGGTTAGCTGTCCCCAGCAACGCAGGGGACCTTCCCTTCTGGCTCGGGCCGCTTTTGCAGGACTATGAAATCTAGGGATTTTGATGCCAGGCCAGTCTCTTCTGTTTTGCTTTTGGCCTTGTGGGGTTGCCCGATTTAGCCAATAAAATACAGGACACCTAGTTAAATTTTAATCTTTGTATAATTTTTGATCTGAAATTCACATTTACCTGGGGATTGGTGGTTTGTCTGGCTAACCTGCTCCCTCCCCCGTCTCTGACTGCCTTCTACCCAGGGCATCTGTGACGGGGCGTGGGGGTGGGGCAGGTGATCAGCGGCGTGGGGCAGGGTCCCTGGGACTCGGGCCGGTGCGCCCTTCCTTCCAGCCCCTGTTCCCAAACCATGACTGTGGCCACCTCCTCCAGCTGGGAGCCCTCTGTCCTCTCACTCAGCAAGAAAACAGAGAGCGAGGGCCTCAGGAAGCTGAGCACTGGCAGGAAAGGGAGAACCGGTGGTGAAGCCCAGGAGCCTGGGGAGTGGGTGACAGGCTGGGGTTTTCTTGTGGGTTTTATTCTATTTTATTAAATTTCCCCCATTTCCTACCAGCTTTGATGGATAAAACCTTTGTGTTCAAAAGGCCTGGAGAGGGCCTGCAAGGGTGCATCCCGCGTCCTGGGCTGTGCCCCCCGCCCAGAGACCCGTGTTCCAGTCCCTCCGTTACCATGGGTGTGGCCCACAGGGTTTGTGTTCAAACCTCTCCCTGAAGCGCTCACAGGGTTGCTCTCAGAACAGCTTCTGGGTCCCCCAAACCCTGCTTAGAAACTGGCTCCCGCGGTAGGAGGTGGGGGCCGTTCGGCGTGACTGCTGATTGGCGCTGGGAACGGTGTTGGTGCACGTGCCTCCCCGCGGATGTGGACGGAGCGGGGACCGTGTGCGCGGACATTGCGCGCACACACGCAGCTGCTCGTGAGGAGAGATGGTGGTCGCGACAGTCTGCTTCTTCAGCTCTAGTCCTGGGTGTCTGACTGGCCGCACTTGAGAATTAAAATCCTAACTCCACGGGGTGTCCTTCAGACACAGCTTTCGCCACGTTGTAACAGAGAGCTGATTTAATCCCCTTCTTAAAGAAATACGATGAATGGAAAAGTTGGAAAACCGATGTCTAAGAATGAAAAAGAGACGTTGCTTCATCCCATCACCTAAATTTTACAAAGAGTATGGGAAGTGACCTCCCGCAAGGAGGGCAGAGTGAAATGCTCCCCAGATCCAGCGTCTCTGTCCCTCGGGACGGCGGCTTGGTGCATAGGCCGTGAGGGAGCGGGGACAGCTCCGGGCCCCCGTGTTTCCCCTGCAGCGAGGACGGGACACCAGGAAGGTCAGAGGAGCTCCTACGAGTAGGTGTTTGCTCACACCGCGTGCACCACCGGAGCTCAGGGAGTAACGCACGGGAATGCTTCGTGTCCACATCCAGCTTTCCTCACAGCACTTCCTGCACCCTGGGAGCCTCGGGCCATCCTGGCTGGGTGTCCCCAGGCACTGTCCTCGAGTGGCAGCAAGGAGGAGTGAAGGGGTCTGGGCAGAGATGATGAGACATGCTGCGCTCCCTTCCCTGAGACCTGAGCTGACCGGAATCAGAGGGAGGGTAGAGGCGGCTGGGTCTATTTAAGTACCAGCCCAGCGATGTCACTGCTGCTGGGTCACCCCCGCAGCCTCCCTCAAAATCCTGGGGTGTGGTGGTGGCAGCCTCAGGCACAAGCGGATCCCCCCCCCCCCCCCCCCCAGGGAGGCTGCAAAGGCCCCAGGGCCTGACTCTGCAGATGCACAGGACTGAGACACAATAGCTCGAGGTAATCCACGTCTTGTGGAGAGAAGCTGGGGTTTAGCTCACCACAATTATCAACAGCAGGAAGTTGGGAGTTTGGGAAAATAATTGTCCTCACTGGGGACCACATAGGGTTCTGCAACAGGCAGCAAATACCCCACCCATGGCATGTGTGTCCATGCTCATGCTGGGGCCAGAGGACAGAGGGGAAGGGCCGAGGCCATGGATCCTGGGCTCACGAACATTTCTAGCCAAGGAGGAGAGGGTGCTTTTGAGGTGTGAGGAGAAGCCAAGCCCGCACTCACAGGAGCAACCGCTACCTGCAACCAGGCAGGAGAGGCCCTAGCGCTGCCCTCCCCGCAGAAGCCATCCAGGCTTGGGGGACAGGTGGCCACGTAGCCTAGGCGTGGCCTCGTGAAGGCTGCCGTGGGTCCCGGCCCCAGGAAGGACAGGCTCCATGGAGATTCTGGGGCTTGCCTGCACGGGATTTGGAATAGCGTTTAACCACACTTTCTATTCCTAGAGTTTGGAGTAAACCCATCTGTCATTCATGAAAGACTCTGGACCTCTTGGGAGGTATCAGGAGGGCAGCTCCATGTGACACATGGAGAGTGCTAGAAGCCATGGGCCGTGTTCAGGCTCTGGACTCGAGTCCTGGCTCCTTGCAGTGTGGACCTGGGCTGGTGGCTCACCCTCCCAGGCTCAGTCCTGGGCCCATAGCAGGTGGAAGTCCGGCGAGATGATGTCTAGAGCCTCCCGTGACTCTAAACAGAAGGTTCTCTTCCAGCCACAGACCTGCTCTTCAAGCCCTTGGTCCTGACCACACTGCCATTTCTGATTCCACACTGCCTGAAGGCAAGGCTGGGTCTGTGTCTTTTCGTTTCTATTTCCCTGCAGCACCTGTGACAGGCTTTGGTCATGGCAGGCGCTCACTCATTGCTTGTGGGAGTGACATCCAAGATCACCCCATCTATGGTTGGTTTCATCCTGGACTGGCCATCTGTCCAGGAGATGCTTGAACACAGGAGGCCTTACAAAACCTGGCTCCAACGTGCTTCCCCTTGACACCCAGTGCTGAGTCCCAGGGGCTGTCACACCTCTGAGCCTTTGCTCCAGCTGTGGGTGATGCCCAGATGACCATCTCTGCCCTTTACTTGGGGTGGGGGGGCATTCATCCTGCAAAACACAGTCAGAAGTCCTCTCCCAGTTCCCCCACCACTGTCTTCCCATTACTGCATCCTAGGGCTCAGCCCAGTAAACAGAAGCTCTTCAAGGCCTGGAGTCTGTCTTGTCCACCTCTGGGTACTCAGCACCCTACGCAGGAGCTGGTCTTCTGCAGGGGATGGAGCCCATGTGAGAGAAGGAACAAACCCCAAAGACGTCCTGAAGAGGCCCCGCTGCCTGCTCCCCTCTGTCCAGATGGCGGTCACGCTCCTCCTAGGAAGGCACCTATGACAACACCGAATCCACCCTCTGCTGAATCCAACGTGCATAATGTGATCTATCGCTAACAAGTTTTTTTGTTTTTGTTTTTTGTTTTTTTTTGCTAAAAAATGGCCTGAAAATCCACTGTCTCTAACCACCCAAGGAACTACACTTGAGTGACAGACCGTATGAGCCAACAGAACTTTCAGAGTAGCCAGCTTCTGCCGTGACCAATTCAGAAACGCCGGTGTCTATTGTGAGCTGCCCTCAGTGTGAACAAAATACCGCCACTGTCTAGAACACACGCTCAAATCCTTAGATTTCAAGTTGCAGTGGACCCCATGAGAGGCAGAGACTGATTATCCCACCAGGAAAAAATCAAACCTGACAGTTTCTATGGAGGAGACATTTAAGTGGGTCACCAGCCTTGAAATTACAGGCGGTGTTCGCAGTAATTTTTAAACAAATTACTGGAAGAAAAGGGGTTTACAGGTGAAACATTTCATTTGGAATGCAAATCTATATTTAAACATAGTCTCTTTGTTCTGTTCGCTCTGATTTAGGAAATTACTCATAATTTTAATTATACTTCAATTGCTTGGCACTTGACGGGCAATTATTTCTACAATACATCATATTGACCACCTCCTGCTCTGGGCTTCTTGCAATTAGTTTGTTCTACTGGGCCCTAAACGGGGACAGCTGATGGACATGCGTGCCAAGTTCCTTTGGTACAGCTCTCCGCCATTCACAGAGCTGTCCAACCTCAACCATGGGGCTCGGAGCCCCGCGTGCTCGGGGGTCAGGACGGCGGGGGCCTACAGCCACCGTGTGGAGGCAATGGCCCATCCCAAGCCTCCGAGCTGCCTTTATAGAAAAGGAGGTTACCTAGTTACCGGCTCGCCAAATGCCACGTCTACAAAGGAAATTTAGCACAGTAGAGAAGACCAATCTTTGGGTTGATTAAGTTAGTGGAGAGTGGGAAGCCGAAGCTCTTGGGACCTTGAATTTCTACTTTGAATGTCTCCCACCTCCCACCAAAGGCCCTGCTGGAAGTCAGGGCTGCGAGACCTAGTGGGCCTTGCATCAGAGACCTTGAAGGTCACCTTCGACCTCCTATGTTTACAGAGGGAAAACAGGGAACCAGAGAGGCCTGTTGGGGTCACGTCATCCACTGGCAAACTGGGGTCCATGGACCTAGAGCCAGTGGGGCCTTGAGACAAGCTGAGGGGACACGGCCGCCCAGAGGCAGGGTTGGGAACCAGTTCCCATCCTGTCCCCACACTGGTGAGGCTGGAAACTACACAACGCCAGGCAGCGAATTTCCACGTTCACTTGAAGACATTTGGAATGGTCTCTTGATCACCTTTAAGGGTTCCCTCATCTCTGAGACATGTCACTTGGCAGTGGAGTGAAGGAGGGGCCCACAGCCACTCTGTCAATACCTGGAGATTTTGCGTGCCTCATGGAGCCCAGGCTATGAAAGTCCCGCTCTCGTCCCTCCTGGAGCGGCTGTGTCAAGTCTGTTCCTTTGACCTGCATGGAATTTCCACCTGTGCTCTTCGCTCAGGGTCAAATTGCACGTGAGTAGAGCTAATACCTACCGATGCCAAGTTGCCACATAAGGGGAGGCAGCAGGAACCTTCAGCGGTTAGGAGCCACCACCTGAGAATTCAGGAAGCCCCCTCATGGCTGGCGCACGCACCCCAACCCTGGTCTTCCTGCCCAGCACCCCTGCTCCATCAGCAGCGCCAGGAGGCCGGGGAGGGCTCCTGACTTCTCTCCCCCTTGCTCCTTGCTGGGCACCAGCCCTAGCCTGGAGGGGTCTCCAGCAAGATCTGTCCCTGCCTACAAAGCCCATGGAGGCGGTCCACTTAGGACAGGTTCCCCGAGGGCCTCCTCTGGGTTTCCTGGCACGCCCATACCCTTTGGCCCCTCCTTTTGCAAGGGAGTCCCTTCCAGTCCTCCCCTCTTGCCAGCCTCTGTCCCCGGCTAGGCACGGCCTCTGCCTCTCTAAGGCCGTGTCCAGGCCACAGTTTGCTCTTGGTCCCTACATCCCCTCGGCCCCTATGTCTCCTGACCTCAAACTGTCCCCTCTCTCTTGCCTGGTCTGGATGTGATGCTGGCACTCTCCTGGACAATCTTGTCAACCTGGAGGAAGAAGCTCAGCTGCACAGACCACTCTGTGGACCACCAGCCTACCGTGGCCACTCCTAGGCAGACCTCACCTCACTGTGGCCGTGAACACAGACCAGGGCACCTGCTCCCGCCTCCCTACCCCATGACCCTGGCCCTAGGCATTGCCCTCTCCTGGAAGGCCGCCCCATCCTGGTCTCAGGAGCTTCCCTTGCTGACCAGAGCACCTACAACGTTCCCATCGCTGCCCTTGGCCCTGCCCGTTGCTGTGTCTGTCTGGCCTGGCTCCAGCCCGGCTGCTGAACCTGACCCCCCAGCCTGGCTGAGCCCTCTCCACAGACCCGTGAGCACCCTTGCTGGGCTTGTCCTGAGCCGGGGCATTCTTCCTTGCCAGTTCCCCCCTCTATTATTTTTGTCTTCCATGTACATTGCTGTTGGCAAAAGTACCCAAATTGGAAATAAGGCCAAGAGAGGGCAGAGTGTCCTTTCGACATCATATTACAGCGCTGTTCAAGGCCCACCAACACCACTCGATTGTCTAGGACAAGATGCCTTGATTGGACTGTTCACTGAGGATTAACACCTGGAACGCAGGCAGGACGCATGTAACCCTGTGGGTATTTTATCTGGTAGTGGACGATTCCTGGAGGAAAGATCACTCCCCAGGCTACGGTTTCGCAGCCCTGTTGGATGCCACCCAGTTCTGTGTGTACCATGGAGGCCTCGCCGGGCCATCCTTCCCCAAATGCCTGGAACATTCAGCCCCGGATGCCCTGCACCAGCCCCGCCATCCCGCTTGCTCTCCCCAGGGAGCCATGCTCAGGCTCCTTCCCACAGCGCGGCTCAGGGGGTCCACGGTGCTCCCCCTGGCCAGCCAACCATGCGGTGTCCTGTGACCCACCGCCGACCCTCAGACGCTGACATGGGGCGCGGCAGGTGGGCAGGCTCCAGCCTCTGACGCTGGTGCAGGAAACACCCTGCCCTTCCCAGCCCTTACCCGCCACTGGATCAGAACAGAGGAGGTGGTGTGCGGCGTGACCGAGACAAAACTTGGAGGCTCTCCCGGAACTGGAATCCAAGAAAGAAAAAAGTGAGGATTAGCTGGTTCTGCTTGTTCTTGGCTGCCGTTCTGGAGCCAGCTCCCTCCTGGTTCAGGGACCGGCTGGGGGGGAGGGTGGGAAGCCGGCAAGCCAATATCCCCGCCTCCCCTGCTTCCCCGTGGATGGATGCCCTTCTCCGCCTGCGGAGCCCATTCCTGCCCGGAGAGAAGGGACTGATCCTGATGGAGGCGACAAGATAATGCCCTGCCTTTGTCTCCCCGCCCCCTGCCCCCCTGCAGACCCACACAGCACACACAAAAGCGCTTGGCTCTCTTCCCTGGGAACCCTGCCTGGGGAGCCTTCCTGCTGTCCCACATCTTCTCAGGGGCCCTCCCTGGAGGAGAGCATCATTTGTTGGAGGTACTTAGGTCAGAGAGGCTCTGGGCGGGACAAAGGGTCAAGCCAGGCCCGAGTGCTCTTGGTTTCAGACCCTAAGGGAGGGAGGCCGACTTCTGGGGCAGAGGGATGGCGGCTGTGCTCGGGGCAGCGGCCGTGGCTCTCCGGAGGGATCCGGTCAGTTTGGCTCTGCCCATGGCCGTGCCCTGCATGCTGGAAACTACAGTCCTGCGCCATCCGTCTGTCCCATGGGCCTCCTCGGACACCCCTTCCCTACCTCTGCTCCCCCTGAACCCTTGCGGTCCTGCCGGCACGCCGGGCTGGCCTTTTCAAGGCTGCCCACTGTAAGATCCTGAGACCGTATGTCAAATGCTCGCCAAGAGTGACTGAGCGGAATGACTGAGGCTGTTCTCCCCACCCCACACCCACTGACTGTCCGAGACTTGGCCCCTCGGCCACCTGCCCTGTGAGTCTCCTCCACACCTGCCAGTGTGCCCAGCACCTGGGACATGCTGGTATCAGCCACACCGGCAGCACCCCCTCCTGCCTTCTGGGGAGCCCTCTACCCTGTGCTCTCTGGCCTCCTGAGGCCCACGGTGGACCCTTATTCAGCTTTCTGGATCATGCTGGATTGAGGGGGTCTCAATATCCCAACCACCGTAGCAAGGCAATGTTTATCAGCAAACCATCCACACGTTGAAAGCCCCCCGACCCCGGCCCAGGGCTCCCCAAGCCCCGGAGCCTGTCCCTCTCAGCGGATCTGTGGTTCTGGAGACAATACGGTGCAAACAATGCAGTCAACTGCTAGAGAAACTGCAAATCTCAGAAGAGGAAGATTAACAGGATAGGTGCATCAAAAGAAATGATTTAAGTATCAAAGAACTAGACAGGCCTTTGGGAACCTGGAGAGGCCCTCGAATGCTTTTTTTCAGAACAGGCCATTTCTGAAGGAGCCTGAGCCCTGTAAGGGCAAAGGGAGTCTGTGGTGTCCTGCTCACCCGCTTGTGATTTCCTCAAAGACTCGCCAACAAAACCAGCTTCTGTGTTTGCCTCTTTCTTCTAAGAATTAGTGCTAACTCCCAAAGAGAACCCCAGTTGTGTTAAATGTAAGATTAAAATACGAGCCACAAAGACAACCACAGTTTCTCGAGGGGCTGTCCCAGCGGCGGGCGGCCTGGGTGTGCAGCAGAGGAATCTCCGCGTGAGGCCGAGAAGCTAGAAGGGTCCCCCAAACCCCTCTGCTGGTCCTCGGCTCGCCTGAGGCCTCATGTTGGTGAAGCCATGCTCCCAGGTTATAAAGGAGAAAGATGGAAATGTGGGGAATGAGTACCCAGCGCTGCTGGGTGAGCTGAGGGCTCAGGCTTGCAGCCCGGGATCCGAAGAGGCAAGAGCAACCCTCGTGTCCTAAGTCGGCCTGCCACCGGGCCTGGCAGGATCGGCACCCGAAATCATAAGGGATCTTTGGGCCTGCTCCTCTGAGGTGGGAGAGAGCGGTTAAGAACCACCTGGAGCTTTTAGGGGATCTCCCTCCATCCCTTCCCTGTGCTTCTGTCAAATGGCAAAACTGCAGAGTGGTTTGTGGATAAGAAAAATGGGGAAACCTCTCAAAAACCAGCTACCCTTCCACATTTATTTCTAATGAACCTATAAATTATTCAATGTCTAGGATGCTAATGGATCGTAGGGGTTTGGAAGCCAATCAAAGGAACCCGTTCCACTTGCGAGCCCTTGAAGTCGGCTTCACGGCCCCAGGGTGTATGGGGCGCTCTGAGCGGTCTGCTGCTACCCGAGTCCCCCTGCTCACCAGCCACGGCCCTCCTCCCCCGGGTGACCCCTTCCTGGCTCCGATGGAAGCGGGGCCTCTCTCCGGGAGCCCGTGTCTCGGGGTCCAAAGGCGCAGCCGGGCAGGGGTCTGTGTTTGCACGCCGGCCTGGGGCCCAGCTGGCTCACCGTCCTGCAGCGTGGTCACCGCGTCCGTCTCCACGCTGAAGTCACTGTCCCCGATGTCATTGGTGGCTTTCAGACGCAGCTTGTAGGAAGTGAAGGGCCTCAGCCTGAAACAGAAGAGCCGTGAGGGCCTGAGCCCTTCCCCTCTGTCCTGACCCACGCTCTGGCCACAGGGAGTGGGCAGCCCGGAGGAAGAGGCCCTGGCTCAGGGACCGGGAATCCATCCTGCCGGGGAGGGGCCCTCAGGAGGCCGGCACTGTCCTCCCAGCCTGCCCCCAGGGACAGAGCGAAATGCCGAACGTCCTGGCCCGGGGTGGCGGTTTTACTCGGGGCTCCTCTTGTCCTTAGAGCCTCTCCTGCAGAGCAAATCCCCGCTCTCTGAGGGACGCGGGAATTTCTTAGGAGGAGCTAATTTACCACAGCCCTCGCACGACTGGGAGCGATTCAAAGCGTGGTGCGAGGGCCCGCAAGCGCGCCTTCGTGGAGGTCGGCGCTGGCCCGGCTCACCTGCCCCTCGTCCCCGCCGTGTGCCCGGCCAGGCAGTGCCCGGGTCACCGCACAGCAGCTCTGGGGGGGGTGTGATTCCCATTGCAGGCATGAGAAACTCGAGGCCCGGCCCCACTGAGCCCCTTGCCCCTGGCTTGGCCAGGACTGGAAGAGGATCTGGTCTCGAGGCAGCCTCTCTGCTGTACCGAAGACCGAGGTAATGCCAACCGTCCGTGGGGGAAGGCTCCTAGGGGATTTAAGGGGCCCTAATGCCCCGGGTGCACGGCCCGCTGCCACCGCTCAGGCCTCCCTGCCTCCCTCCATCGACGCGGTCTGTGTGGACGGTCTCCTGTGCTGAGCTCTGTACCACACAGACTCCGCACAGGCTTCTGAGCGGACGAGCTCCGGTCTTCCTCGGGTCCCTGGCTATCCTTGCCATTACTTCCGAAGGAGCAGATGAGGAGACCCCCCGCCTCCCGCCCCTGTCCCGCTGACAGCAGCTCTGTTTCGGGCAAGGCTAGGCCCGTGTCCATCGCCCAGACCAGGAGAACAGGAGCGGCTCGGGACTCGACCTGTTTCCTCAGCTACCGGCGGGCAAACCCCCCTCCAAGGCGGTCCTCTGTCCCCCCTCCCGGGCCAACTTGTAAACTCGTGGGTTTCAAACTGAGCCCCGTGGAACCCCGGAGGCTCTGAGGGGTCCTCCAGGAGACCAGGGGGTCCCCACGTCCCCAAACCCCCATCTGGTTTGCAAGTGGGGTCTGGGTAATCCTTGGTCTAGAGGAAGGATTCTGCATTTTCAAAGACTGATAACCATCTCTGGACACAGGATCGGAAGAATCTTCCCCTGACTCTGTTTTCATACGCCCCCCCCCGGCCTACGATGGGATTACAGTGGTTCTCTGTCGGCCGGCACCTCAGTGGATGCTCTTCCCTCAGGCCCTCTGCCACCCCAGCTTGCCCTGCCACGGCTGGTCCGTGACCACGGCCTGTCTCCTGGCCTCCCTGTGCCCCCGTTCCACAGCTGGAGAAGCCGTGCTGGGCGACCTTGCTTTGGCCCTGGCTGTCCTGGGGTGCTTCCAAAGTTCCACCCTTAACAATGATCTTTGCTCCCGGTTTCTGGGGAGCTATCCTTTATTAAAACAAATAACTTCCCATCTGTTCCTAGCTTCCTAGGAGCTCTTTTATCTAATTCTGGTGACAACCACATGCTTTTCTCCTTTGGTTCCTGTCTCAACCACCTGAGGCCCACATTTGCATTAGCTTTTCCTTCGCAGATTAGAAGGCGGCCCAGGGCGGTTGCCAGGAGCATGCACTTGGAGCGTGCCTACACGTTAACCGCTGCGTAACCTCGGGCAGGTGGATGAGCCTCAGGCTCTCGCATCGGAGCCACTGATGCCCTCCCCGCGGGGGGCCCGGCGGTGCCTGTGGTCCTGCTGGAAACAGCCCCTGTGCTCGGGGACCGTCCGTGCTGGGCTTTCAGACGCCACTGGTGCTCCCGGGAGCGTGTGAGGGAGGCGGCCACTGTGCACGGAGTATCGATCGGGCCCCAGGCGGCTGGAGCTGAGGGCCGACGAGCTGCCCTCCTTCTGGGACTGGAACCCGCTCTGCAGGCCTTCCCCCCGGGGGCCATTAGGTCTGGGAGCCACGACGGAGACGCCGGGACGTCCGTGCCACCTGCTTGGGGCCGCCCACGGGTGTGCTGTGAGGATGCTGGCAACATGCAGCCGTGCCTCCGGGGGGGCCGTGTAGGGCGGCCGCCACTGCCCCCCGCCTGGTGCCACCAGGCCCCGCATGGCCCCGGACCGTGCAACAAGCCGCAAGGTGAGTGCTGGGGGGCCGCCCAAGACCGCCCCACGGCACGTGGCCAGAAGCCGACCCGAGCCCGGACAGTTGTGGCCTTAAAGCCTGCCTTCCCATGATGCCCCAGTGCTGACTGCACCCACGTGTGCGTCACGTGTCACCTCGAACCCGGGGGGGGGTCCCGTTCTCTCTAAACCTTGCCGTTGCCGCACGTTAGAGGCAGCGAAAGAGCCACATGCCACCCCCCCATCCCCCACAGCCTGGACTGTGCCTGGGGGGTGGGGGTGTCTGAGGATCAGGCTGCTGCAGGAGCCCGGCATCCCCCACCCCCCCAATGCCCGGCTGCTCCTTTCCCGGGCTCAGGTTCAGCAGTGTGCAGGGGCCGAGCCCGGCGGCCTTGCAGAGGAGGAGGGTCAGGACACCTGGGGGAGGTGCTGGGGCTGCAGGCGACCCACTCCCCTCTGTAGGATGGGGACGATGACCTCCCCCGCTGGGCAATCCTGCGGGTTCATCGAGAAATGTGTGCGAGATTTCCCAGCACGGTGCCCAGAACAGGGGGCAATGTACGTGGTGTTCTGTCTGAGGTGAGAGGAACATGGGCCAGCCTGGGAAACGGGGTCTAGGCCTCTTCCAGCCTCCCAGCGCGAGGTGCTGGCCAGCGTCCTGGCAGCCTCGGAGCCGGTGGGGCTGCTCCTTCGTGGCCCCCCCACAGCCTGATGTGGGCTTCACAGAAAGTGGCCATAGTCAGGGCCAGAGAAGGAGGACAGGGAAGGTGCCAGGCCAGCTCCCGGGACAGGCCTGCCCACCGGACAGACCCAGGGGCCTTCTGAAGGGTGGGGTGAGCCTGTGCAGCCTGGGCCCCCCAGGTGGGGATGCAGGGCCTGAGGTCACTGCTGAGAACCCTCACCTAGACAGTTACATAGCCCTGGTCCCCCATGGTAGAGGGGAGTGCCCTGGT
Source organism: Mirounga angustirostris (assembly GCF_029215605.1). Lineage (NCBI taxonomy): Eukaryota > Metazoa > Chordata > Mammalia > Carnivora > Phocidae > Mirounga > Mirounga angustirostris. The sequence goes on from NW_026991713.1 coordinate 177,049,538, forward strand.
CCCTCACCGTAGAGGGGGTGCCCTGGTCCCTCACCATAGGGGGGGTGCCCTGGTCCCTCACCGTAGAGGGGGTGCCCTGGTCCCTCACCATAGAGGGGGGTGACCTGGTCCCTCACCGTAGAGGGGGTGCCCTGGTCCCTCACCGTAGAGGGGGTGCCCTGGTTCCTCACCATAGAGGGGGGTGCCCTGGTCCCTCACCGTAGAGGGGGTGCCCTGGTCCCTCACCGTAGGGGGGGTGCCCTGGTCCCTCACCGTAGAGGGGGTGCCCTGGTCCCTCACCGTAGAGGGGGTGCCCTGGTCCCTCACCGTAGAGGGGGTGCCCTGGTCCCTCACCATAGAGGGGGGTGACCTGGTCCCTCACCGTAGAGGGGGTGCCCTGGTCCCTCACCGTAGAGGGGGTGCCCTGGTTCCTCACCATAGAGGGGGGTGCCCTGGTCCCTCACCGTAGAGGGGGTGCCCTGGTCCCTCACCGTAGGGGGGGTGCCCTGGTCCCTCACCGTAGAGGGGGTGCCCTGGTCCCTCACCGTAGAGGGGGTGCCCTGGTCCCTCACCATAGAGGGGGGTGCCCTGGTCACTCACCGTAGAGGGGGTGCCCTGGTCCCTCACCGTAGAGGGGGGTGCCCTGGTCCCTCACCGTAGAGGGGGTGCCCTGGTCCCTCACCATAGAGGGGGGTGCTCTGGTCCCTCACCGTAGAGGGGGTGCCCTGGTCCCTCACCATAGAGGGGGGTGCTCTGGTCCCTCACCGTAGGGGGGGTGCCCTGGTCCCTCACTGTAGAGGGGGTGCCCTGGTCCCTCACCATAGAGGGGGGTGCCCTGGTCCCTCACCGTAGGGGGGGTGCCCTGGTCCCTCACTGTAGAGGGGGTGCCCTGGTCCCTCACTGTAGAGGGGGTGCCCTGGTCCCTCACCGTAGAGGGGGGTGCCCTGGTTCCTCACCGTAGGGGGGCTGCTCTGGTCCCTCACCATAGAGGGGGGTGCCCTGGTCCCTCACCGTAGAGGGGGTGCCCTGGTCCCTCACCATAGAGGGGGGTGCCCTGGTCCCTCACCGTAGAGGGGGGTGCCCTGGTCCCTCACCGTAGAGGGGGTGCCCTGGTCCCTCACCATAGAGGGGGGTGCTCTGGTCCCTCACCGTAGAGGGGGTGCCCTGGTCCCTCACCATAGAGGGGGGTGCTCTGGTCCCTCACCGTAGGGGGGGTGCCCTGGTCCCTCACTGTAGAGGGGGTGCCCTGGTCCCTCACCATAGAGGGGGGTGCCCTGGTCCCTCACCGTAGGGGGGGTGCCCTGGTCCCTCACTGTAGAGGGGGTGCCCTGGTCCCTCACTGTAGAGGGGGTGCCCTGGTCCCTCACCGTAGAGGGGGGTGCCCTGGTTCCTCACCGTAGGGGGGCTGCTCTGGTCCCTCACCATAGAGGGGGGTGCCCTGGTCCCTCACCGTAGAGGGGGTGCCCTGGTCCCTCACCATAGAGGGGGGTGCTCTGGTCCCTCACCGTAGGGGGGGTGCTCTGGTCCCTCACCATAAGGGGGTGGTTCTCCGGTCCCTCACCATAGAGGGGAGTGGGAACATGTGAAGGGGCCCAAATGAGGCCGTAGGTGCCAAGAGCTGAGCTGCGGTGGTCGGCACCGCTCTGCTCTGCCTTTGCCTGGTGGTTCACTCAGTAACTGGATAAATGCTGGGTTCTCACGGCACAGTGGGGACGCCCCCCCATTTCCCTGATCAGCCATCACCGGTGGGTGACAGCAGGTGGGGGAGCCATCTGCCTTGCTGACTAGGAGAGAGCACAAAGAGAAGGTGCGACTCTCAGCCGTGACACCCCTGCCCCCACCTCCCCCTCCTCCGCCTCTCAGGGGATAGGGTGCCGTAGGGTGCGGGAACCTGCACTTGCAGGCTCGCTGGCCCGTCATCTGTGCCTCGTCCATCCCTGGGCCCTGGGGTGTGCACACCACCTGCACAGGGCAGGCCCGGAAGGACAGACCCGGGGCAGAGGCCGGAGCGGGCTCCGGCAGAGGGGAGTCCGGTCGCTGGTACAGGGAGTGTGCACTCGGAGAAGAGACGTGAGCTGTCCTGCTGCGTTCCCCGGGGAGGGCCCGCCTGGCTCTGGGTACCTTTCGACAGCACAGGCTGTGGCCTCGTGGCTGACGGACGAGGAGTAGGTCTGCCACTCTCCCCCGGGCAGCTCTCGCACCTGCACGGTGAAGTAGCGGATGGGGGAGGCCCCGTCACTGCCCGGAACCCACCGGAGCTGGAGGCTGCGGGCGGTCACTTGGGCCTGCGGCACCAGGAGCTCTCTGGGGGGCGCCGGTCGCTCTGCAACCAAGAGAGAACAGACCAGGCCGCGTGAGAGGCTGTTTTCCAGGAAGGCAGAGAACGGGGAGCGGATTCCCGGTCCCCTGGGCACCTGAGGCTGCCTGGCGGCCGGCTCCCGACCTGCCACGGCCCGGATCTGACTGGAGACCCTGGCTTTCTCTCGGTGTGGAGACAGACAGACAGGAGGGTGAGCCCACACATGCTCCCCGATGACCACACGTCCCTTGGGCATCTCTGAGTGACACCTCCAGGCCCCTGTGGGCTCTCCCTCCGGTCTCGGGCTCAGTGCATCTGTCATGCTGACTCCTTTCCCTGGAAGCCAACCCGAGGCTGAAACACGGACAGTGTCCCGCTCAGCAACTGCGGGGGCTGTCACCGCCGCTCTGTGCCCACAGCGCTGGCGCCTGGGAGTGCAGGGCGCAGGGGGCCAGGACCTGGCTCCTGAGCGTGGATCGTTCCCGTCACGTGTCTCCTCACCCCATCGATTGCAGCAGAGAAACTCCACAGAGGAAAGAATAATTGTTCAATTGTTTATCATGAAGATTATTGATCCTGTTGAGAATGTGTGGTGGGTAATAGAGCAGTGACCTGCGGTGACAGTGGGAGCAGCCCTTCCCCCTGACGTGGTCGGCGCTCCTCTGGGAGCACACGCTTGGCTGCCCGGTTCCTCCTCCCCAGAGCAATAGCCCTGCGTCCCCTCACCAGCTGCAAGGGCCACCCTTCTGGGCAAACTGGCAATGCGCAAACTCTGCTGGGGGTTCTGCGGGCCCTGGCGGAAATCCCCTAAGCTCTATGGGCCCCGGCAGTGGTGCGGGTGGTCGGGGTGCGGGCCAGGGTGTGGGCGTGCGTCCCCCCAGCCCCATCAGCAGCAACCCTGCTGTGGACCCAGGTGCCTCCTGAAGGGCACTCGTGTTAATGCTTCCACTTGGATTTGAGTCACGTCAAACCGTTAGCAAACCTGTGTCTTTCCCTGTGCCTTAGAAAGTGCTGGATTTCCCTGTGGGGCTGCATCAACTCTGAGGGAGAAGGCAAGAGCCTTTGGGAGAGGCACTCAGGGCCCCGAGCACGTCCTGGACAAGGGGGAGCCTGCGGACCTGGGCAGGAGGGGGTTCTCCTGGCGCCTGTCCTCTGTCTAGGGGCCCCCCGTGCTGGGGGCCATAGGTCGGACAGTGCTGTGTGCCCATAGCCAGGGGCCCGAGTGTGCACGGCTGTCTCTCCGTCTGCTTCACGCTTTGGCATCTCCAGTGACTCCAAGGCTTCCATCCTCCAGTTAACAGCAGAGGTAACCGTTGGAGGAGGAGGAGGGGTTGTGCATTTGTCATCATCCTTGGAGGACTGAGGCTCAGTGGCTGGGGTCGGGGGACTCATAGCGGGCTGAAGGGTTCGGCCTTCCCCTGGAAGGTGTGAAGCCCCCAGAAGATCCGAAGCCATGGACAGGTGACGCCAGTGTCCCCCCCTCCCCCCCGCTGGCCATCGGAAGGGTCAGCCGTGTGCCTGGGCCGAACGGCCCTGTCCTGAGCAGCCACCGAGTGGCTGCCGGACCTTGTGGGGCATCAGCTTCCCCACCTGCTCAGCCTGCCTGTGTGGGAATTAGAGAGAGCAGTGGGCTGCAGTGCCTGGAATGTGGCCAGAGCATGGCCAGAATGTGGCGAGGGCTCAGTGCACGTCAGCCTCCTTTGCCTTCTACCTTTTGCGGGTTTCGGATAGGCCCTGTGCGTGGTTTTTCAAGCACTCTGCCTTCCTTACACTGTCTGCTCTCGATCTAGATCACACAGGCTGCAAGGACACCGGCTCACCCTCTGAGCACGGCCATGGCACCAGCTCTGCCCCCAGAGGTCTGCGGACCGTGCTGGCCCTCGGTGCTTCCCAGGAGACCACCACCTGGGTGTCAGGGCACAGAGAGGGGGAGGGCCTTGCCTGAAGTCCCACAGCGCCAGAGCCTGGTGCTTGGGGACTCCTAGATGGGAGTTGGACAGGTCATCTCTCCGAGCAGACCTGCCTTCCTGTCCTCTTCCCCGAGACCTCTGGGCCTGGCCCTGACTTCCGCACCTGGAGTGGGGGTGGCCCTGGGGAGGGAGCCGGCTGAGGCAGATGTCAGAGCGAGGCTGGAGGGCATGTCAGGGGCTCACTGAGATGGGAACCTGCAGCAGATTTCTGTGGGAAGAGGCGGCCTGGGGGCCTGTGGAGGGTGTCCACGTCACTGCCCCACAGCTGCGTCCCCGGCAGATGACTGCATCTGTCTGGGCCCCCACTTCCTCTGTAGAACGGGGCTCACAGCGCTTTGTTCGCCAGCCTCTGGTGAGGATAAACCAAGACAACATATACTAGGCACCTCGCCAGTGCTTGGACAGAAGCGGCGTCCACGAAGACAGGTCTCCCTAGGACTGCCCGGCAGGAAACTGTTTATTGAGCGCCTGCTCAGCTGGGCACATGGTTGTGAACATCAGACACCACGTGCCCGCCCTCCAACGTGGTGACTCAGAGCCACCCTGGGCCAGTTACACAACGGCTCTGGGGGCAGAGAGGGACATGCCTGCCTGTCCGGTACACGCTGGGCTGTGTAGACGTGAGACGGTGCAGGGCCTGACCCGGAAAGCCGCGCGGCCAGCAAGTTTGCGGCTCCTGTTCAGGCCCAGCTCTCCTCCCTGGAGCACCACAACGGTGGGCTCGGCCCTGGGTCTTACCTCTCTTCTCAGTAGTGATGACGGTGGCCTCCAGGGGCACCCCCCAGCCCTGCCTCGTCTTGGCCGACAGCCTGAAGATGTACGCGGACTCTGGGGCCAGCTCGGTGGCCGTGAACTGCCTCACCGTGGCGCCCACCTCCACCGTGGTGAACGTGTTGGGGCTGCTGCTGGCCAGGCGGTAGGCGATCTGGTACCCTGCGGGCAGGGCAGGAGGGCCACGCGTCAGTCACGTCACCCCCGCTCGGGCCCCGCATTCCCGCCGCCCCACCCCCCGCTTTGTTTCCCCGATGTCCTTCCTCCGGGGCCGGCATCTGAGAGGGGGCACAGCCGCGGTGATGGATGGAGCCTCTGAGCGCCGGGACCCATGGCCCTCGCTCCCCCTCATCCTGCCCCCCCCCCCAAGATGTGGAGACAGTTTCATCCTCCCCGTGGCTGCTGGAGCCGAGAGGATGTGGCTGGGAGGGCTCCCTGCTTTTTCTGTCCCTCTCGCCCCTCCTGCCACCTGCCCTTCCCCTCACAGGGCCAAGGGCAGGGCGTCCTTCTAGAATGTTCCTCCAAGTGCGCCCTTCTCCCATGGTCACACGTCCCTCCTCTCGGTCATCCTCCCCATCGGCCCGCAGATCCCAGCTTTGGGAGTGGGAGCAGATGCCGATGGGGCTCCGTCTCCTGCTGGCCGCCCTCCGCTGTGCCCGCACCCCAGGCAATGCCAGCATGGCCCCTGAGCTGGGGGCTCCCCTGCACATGATCCCCCTCCTGCCGAGGAGGCGGCGCAGTGCGTGTCATCATCAGCTCTGGGGGCTTCCGCGCTCTGAACGGTTCCCAAGCTCCTTGATTATCAAGGGATTATGGTTGATCAGACGTTATTAATGACCGAGCCTCCCAAGCAGGGTGCGCCGAGGCCCCCTCCGCCCGCTTCTGAAGAGGCAGTGACAACTGTCAGCTCCAGCCCGGGTCCCGGCACAGTGGCCTCTTCGTGGGCACGGACAGCTGTGCTCCTGCACTGATTAAAGCCAGAGCTCGTGGGGAGCAGTGGGGCCCCCAAACATGGCTGACAGCCAACCTGCTCCAGGTAAACAAGGAGCTCCCGGGGTGGGGGAGGGGGGCGGGCAGCAGAGCCGAACTCTGTCCTCCACCAGCTCAGCCTCCGCTGGCCTCCTGGGGGTGGGACGGCCGCCCAGCAACGAGGCCTCAGGAACTCCACGCCGCCCGCCTGCCTCACTGGGCCAGATGCCCCCACTCCTTTGTCGTCCTTCTCACACCTTCTTCGGCTTCGTTGGTGACCGAGCTTTCGGGCATCTTCCCAGCTCCTGCACTTCGTCATCTGTCCAACCACACGAGGAGCCTCTCCGGCTGGCTGTACGTGAGGCCGGGGGGGACGGTTCCGTGTGCTCAGCATCAAGCCCCTGACCACGGCTGGTCACCGCCATCACCACACAGACCGGGGGTCCGGCACGCTCTGCCCGGTCCACAACGATGGCCACTCACGGGCCTGGTGTCTGCTGGACTCTGAGTGGTTCCTTCTCCTCACCACGACGACCAGTTGTCCCCAGGCTACCAGGGGTGACCCAACTGGCCTCCAGCCTCTGGCCGGGGTCTCCTGCTAGACACCTGTCCTTCCCCGTTCAGGGACCGATGACCGGCAGCCCAGAGAAACCAGGATGAGCTTCTCTGTACCTTCCTCCCACCTTTCTTTCCCTCGCCCTGTTGTAGGTGGGGCGCCTGGAGTTTGGGTGCCACGGAAACTGGTCCCAAGCCTTCAGAGACTCCTGGGCACCTCGCCGCCTGAGGATGAGGACACCGTGGTCACTGTAGCCACCGCAAGGGGCTCTCCTGCTGACCTCCTGGCTCCCTGAGCCCTCACAACGGCCATGACAGGAAGCCTACGTATCCTCACGTGGCCATGAAGCCGTACAGCTCAGAGAGGGTAAGTGGTCTGCCTGAGGTCACACAGAAAGTAACAGCAGAGCCGGGCCGGGAGCCCTGAGTCTGTCTCACTTTCTACTGAGTCATACTGTTCCTGCGAAGAGAGAACATCCGCCCCAATCTTCCAGCAAAGGGAGGGACCCCTTGCCACATCCTGGCTACTGGAGACGGGGCATCGAGTGCCTGCAGCACGAGTGTATTTCCAAGGGACAACAGCATGCGGCGCGACCGGCACGTGCTTTGGAAGCGCACCTGCCCAGGCTGCGATCCAGGCTCTGGGAATTCTCTGCGGTGTGACTGTGACCCAGCGACGTGCCCCCTCTGGGTCTCTGTTAGGCGGTGCAGCAGGAGTGGCTTGTGGGGAGGGCGCTGGCCGCGCAGGAGGGGCGGGGAGGTGCGCAGGGCCCCCCAGCGCCGCCGAGCACCCATGAACACTCCCTCTGGCTTGTGACGTGATTGCAGAAGAAGGACCATAGGCAGTTCTCCACCCTCTGAGGCTACAGGACGCAGCGTCCCCACCAGTCCCTCCACCTGCCACTCTGGACGTCCTTTGTCACACAGCCTCCAAGGAGTTTCATCCCCAGCGCCTCTGGCCCTCACCCAGGCACCTGCTGAGTCTGGCAGCTCTGGGGAAGGGTGGTGAGCGCCAGGCAGTGGCAGCCCAGGGCCGGGACCCAGACAGACATGGGTCAGGCTCCCGCTCGGTCCCTTCGGAGCTGGGGACAGGACCTAGACGTGGGAGGGACACCCCGAGCCCGCCAGGCTGGTCCCGTTTGCTGTGCGCTGCGTGCTCTGCACTGAGCCGGGCACAGAGCTGACATCAAGTGCGGCCCCTCTGCACGTGTCACCCGACAGCACCGTGTCCTGGGGCCGGGACCGTGCGTCTAGGGCCTTCGTCTCTGGTCGGCCGCCTTCTGGCCGAAACAGGGTCTCTTGTCCTGAAATTCACATTCATCTTGGAAAACTACCCTTAAGCTGCCTTTTATTTTTTTTTTTTTAAACGAAGGCATTAAAATGTTCTATTGCAATATTTCGTCATTACTCTGTGAATTGTATTATACTCACGTGGCTCACAAATAACACGGGAAGGTAAGGAACGGGTTTAAAGAAGTCTCCTCCTACCCAGGCCCGGCTTCTTGGGTGTCTTTCTGGGGAGCATCGGAGAGCAGGGAGCCGCTGACGCCTCCATGAAGACACGCTCGTCCTTGCCTGTGTGTGCACGCAGCGTGCAACATCCTGCCCCGCACTGGGCTCTCCTCGGTAGCCCCTCTGGGTCGGCATTCGCTCTGTCACGTGTCTGGTCCTTCCCAAGGCTCACCGTCTGTTTGTGGCTCTTCTCATACTCCTGCCTGTGAGTCACGACGTCCTCGCCCCCGACGGCCATGATTTCCACAAGGTACTCAATCCCTAATTGTTCCTATAGCACCCACGGCCCCGTCCCCGGGAATGGGGGTGAAGTCAGCGTACTTCCACCTCTGGCTCGTCGGTCACACACGGTTGATCGCTCACAGTATTGCTGTTGTTTCTCTTCCGGTTTGTGTCTCTGACACCCCCTGCAGCCATGAAGTTCTGTCAGTCGATGCTCTCAAAGCCCCTCTACCCCCGGGATGCCCCCCTCGGCTGTGTTGAGTCATGTTATTATTTTTATGTTGTCAGGATTTGCAGTGGGATTGCGGGGGACTAGCAATGCCCGTTTGGCAAATTTACAGCGGCGCACGGTCTAGATCAAAGCTTGGGTGGAAGCCATCTGCTGTCCCAAGGCGGTGTTGCCCGCATGGGGATGCGCTCCATATACAGAGGCCGATGCGAGCCTCACGTAGGACCGGGTCAGCCAGGGGCCTTGGTGGCAACCCCTTCTTCCCCCCGACCAACCGTGCCCAGAACAAAAAGCAACAGACCAATGCCATTAACATATGTGTATCCCTAAACTAGAGAAAGAAGATAAGGAAGGATATTTTGCAAAGACAAACTGACAGAGTGCAGAGACCACAGTGACAGGCACAGGCGTTACCTACAAGAACAGGAGCAAACAACATTTTTAAAACCTCAAGAATGAGGTGTGACCTGGTGTCAGTGAGTTCAGCCATCTGAATATCACTCCTGGTGATGAAGAGATACCAACCCTCCTCAAAGAAAGAGTCTGACTTTGCACCAGAAGTCGGCTGATGTACGTAGGCCCGGGGCTTGGGCCCTGGCTACGTGCACACGGGATTTCTGGGTAGGAGGAGCTGAACAGGTTTTGTCTTCACAGTGTGAGAACACACACCTATAGCTGAGAGAGCAAGGAGATGCAGGAACCACCTGCCAGCACACGCTCTCCCAGCATCCGGAGAGGGCAGACACCTGGCCATGCACGCGCATGGCTTAGGAGACGTCCCAGCCCCCCTGGCGCCCAAGACTGCAGCCTGCGGGCCCTTCCTCCGTACTCAACACCTCGGCTGCCGGGAGGCCCTAAGCCAGGCTTCAACCCCAACCCCAAGGCGACTCTCAGCTTCTTGTTTCCAGCCACTGAAGCAGAGTAGTTTAGGCCACACCCAAACATGCCATTTTCGCATATTGATTATTTTGGATTAAAATTACTTAAGCAGCGGCCAGTGCCAGAGGGACACCCAGACCCTCCTCTGTCCCCCTGGAAGCAGGAAATCAGTCCCCCCACTGCACCGGGAGGGAGAGAGGCAGCCTTGTCACCAACCACGGGCAGTAACCCTGTTACTTCACTAGTTTACCGCCCCAAGCCCAAACCCCTCGTCTTGCCAATTCGTCATCAATCTACTGTTTCTTTGACTCAGAAGCATTAAATACAGCCTGCGTTGGTCACTTTTGAGCCTCTGATCTTTGGGGCTCCTGTACATACAAAATTAAATTTGTTTTCCTCCTGTTCATCTGTCTTATGTGAACTTAATTCTTGGACCAGCCATAGAACCCAGGAGGGAAGAGGGAGACGCGCTCACCCCTACACTATGAATCAAGAAAACGACTCGCCCCCACTTATTAGAGCCTCTGCATTTCAGGCACAGGATGCGTGTCCGTTTTACCCCCAAGGGCCGGGAGGGGGCACAGTGAGCAGGGGACAGAGCTGCGCCTTCAGGGTGGGAGCCCCATTCTGCCCGGGAGGACCTGCTGCTTCTCCAGCTCCTTCCTGCTCTAAAACGGTAGAATTCTGATGATTTGAAGAAAAGAGACACAAGTGGAAAATAAACTGGTCGCTCTATGGGACATTTGCAGGATGACCGTTAGGGACTGGGAGAGGCCACAAGGCATTTGGGAACGGGGGGGTGGGGTGGGGGGGGCGCTAGGGGGTCGACGCCAGCACAGAGAGAGGCAGAAACGCCGAGGCCAGGGTTCCTCTGGAGAGCATGAGTTGTTTTGGAAAGTGGACAGAAAAACCGGGGTTGTCTGGAAGAGGCGTGGGGCACCAGGAATAAGGTCCGGGCAGTGGGTCCCAGGCCCCTGCAGCAGAGGCTGGAGTCAGGCTCCCGCTAGGTGTGGGATGCGCACGACAACCTGCGAGGGGCAGCCCCCCACCGGCGCCCAGCCAGCCCAATGCCAGAACCCTCAGCTGTCGGAGCCCAGAGCACCAAGGAGAGGTAGAGCGTACGTCAGGATGGGGGGCGGCCTGAGGCCCCAGGCCCTCTGAATCTCACATCCCACGGGCCGCCGTGGGTCACCATCGGCCACGCTGGCCAGGAGGAGGATGGAGCCGGCTACGCAGGGGCAGGTGCTAGAGATGCTGGGGGGGGGGGGTCTCTGCCCACACAGGATACTTTCTGTTCTATGGATGTTGCTACCTGAGTCCTGAGGGGCGCAGTCGACTCCAAGACAGCCCAGAGCAAAGAGTTTTCTCGGGAGGTGAGCCCAGGAGACAGAGGAAGCCGGTAGACGGCGCGAGTGAGGAGCTGCCCTGCTGGGCCCCCAAGGCTCTGCCCACTGGGGGGGGGGTGGCAGGGGCTGCGGTGGCGTCCCCCCAGCCCCCAGCAGTCATGGGCTGGGGGTTGCTGCTGGGCACTCCCCCAGAAGCCCGGCCCCAGGGCAGACGCTGTGGGCCGGGCCGTGGGGGGCAGTGCGGGGGCCCTGCGGGCCGACCGTACAGACGGCTCCTGCCACCGTCCCGAGGTCACTGTTCCTATCTTAGGGACAGCTTTTGGTCATCATTTTCCTACGCATATGAACTTGAAACAAAACTGATTTTACTCCAAGTGCAGGCTTTTCATTCGTGTCTTCTTACCACATCTCAAAGCGTCCTTCTTGTCCTTCAGAAATGTGAGTTTTGATCGGCTGTAATACTGCATGCATAGACCTGCCCCTCGAGGCACCACCAGCACTGAGCAGCAAGGGGGCTGTCCGCAGCGGGACTGCCCCGGGCCCCTCCGCCCCCAGAGCACAGAGGCCATGAGGCCCACTTCCTACAGCCACGGCGCCGACTCTGAAGCAACACGTGGGACAGCAAGGCACGGCGTCGTCCGTGCGCAGCTGCGGGAAACCCGGCTTATTACCTCCGCCTCTGCTCTAGCTCCCACACGAGCCACTGGGAGAAAGTCCCTCTGCCTGGGGTATGTTCGTGCCTTCCTCTTATCCGCCCTAAACTCAGGGTGGCCTCCCCCAGTCCCCATTCTGTGGCCTGGTGAACGGAAAGACGGCCACGTCAAATGTCCTTACAACGCCCTAGCCTCAATGGGCAGTAGAGGAGAGCCTTTTCCTGTGCACAAATGGCAAAAGGAAGCGGAGTCCCCGTTCTTGCATTTGTAGGGAATAACGGCAGATGGTGTTGAGGGAAAGGAGTGTTTCGGTGGAAAAGGCTAGTTGCGTAATTACAGCTCGAGCGCGGTCAGGAACATTAGCATGCTGATGTCAGCGGTGCAAGGGCAGAAGGCTGCGCTGGGTGTGAGGAAAGAATGGGCAAGTCGAATCAATACTGGAGGAAAACAAAGCCCGAGTGAAGTCTGATTTGTAAAGTTATGGGTGAATCATGATAATCCAGGCATTCAGGGGGGCAAGGCCAAGTATGAGCCATACTGATCCAAGGTGAAGATGGAAAAAAACTCGCGTCTAGAAAATGAGCATCAGGGAAGGGCGCGTGTTTTAAGCCCGATACCAGTTCTGGAACCTTTAGCTGCGTGAGATCCAGGAGGAGGTTCTAAGATGCTGCTGTTGGAGGGAGCCTCCTGGGGGGGGTGGCTCCTGGGGGGTGGGTCTCAGCTGCCTCGCTCAGACGGGGTGACTGTAGACTGGCACCCAGAGCCCTCTGAGGGAGCTGCGTCTGGTGCATTGGGTGGTTGCAGGCCTCTTGCGGGTTATGTGCTTCCCGTATGCGTGAAAGGCACCCATCTGAGAATTGCCTGTTTGGTGGCATGTCCCTAGGGCCTGATGCTCGGGGGCCCGAAGCCAAGGCCTCCAGTGGGGCACGGTGCTGCTGACCCCCTCGGTAGCCCCTGTGGGTGGGAGTGGTGAGGGCCCTGTCAGCACCCACAACTTGTTCCAGAGAGCCCACGGCAGCAGAATGGCCCCGGGGGCGCCCAGCCCAGGCACGGTGTGGCTTGTTGGTCTTGCAGCTTATCCGTGTGAGGGCTGGGGGCAGACAAATGCAATAGTGGATCAAAACTCTGTGTTTGCAAACAGGGATTATATTCACTCGCACTCCTAATTCTCAGCAGAGTCTTTGCACACCCTTCTGTAATAAGCTAAAGGTAAATGTTAGGTCCTCGGTAGGCAGTTGGAAGTGGGGGGAGGCTCTGGTGTGTGTGGCCGGGCAGCCCCGCGTGGGTTTAAAAAGCACATGCATCACGTTAGCTTGGTAGCATTTAAGGGAGTGCGGAGTCGTCAGCGAGGGAGGGAGGGTGACCGTGCTCAGGAGGCTCGCACCGCATCCCCCAAAGGCAGGCTCTAAATGCTAAAAGCTCTCCACAGTAAAGTATTTACGCAAGTAAGCAAGTGTTTTTCCCTGTAGGCGCCTGGTGGTGTTTCATGCTGTTAATCTTCTTTGGAAATGCAAGAACATGTTTTGATATAGATTACAAAATCATGGGCTGCAGAGGTGTTTATATACTTGGAAGGCCGTGCTGCCCAAGTGGGAGCACTGATTCAAGGTCTCTGGGTGGGAAGCCGGTCTTGCAAAAAGATGTCTCCCTTTCTCTCCCACGAACACCAGGCTGAATCTTTAGAAACTGTTTTCTCATCCTTCCTACGGCGTCTGCAATTTGGTGTGCTAGCTGTAATAATATCCAGGTGACAGGTTACCCAGACATTTGTTACCATTATAACTAAAGGCCATTACAACAAAAGATGCTCAGATGTGGTGTTTTTCTGCATTACAGGTAGACAGCACTGTTCTACTTTTCGTCTGCTTTGCCATGGTTGGAACGCTCCAAGTATTTAAATAGTGCCCTCTCTTTACCTGGATTTTTGTGATTTTTAGTGACCCCCCCCCCCAAACCCCAGGAACTACAGATCAAAATCCAAATTTGAAACTCGGTTTCCCTTAGGAGCATCTTATAACCTGGCTCCAACCTGCCTTTCCTGGTTCTTCTCCCTGTTTGCCCATGTGAAACCTCTGCTGGGGAGCACCAGCTAGATGCTGGGACCAGGTGAAGACCTGGGCGTCAAGAAGCAATTCTCTGGTCCGGGAGACATGATGAAATACGGAACAGCCATGCATTCGAGCAAACATTCGTTGAGTGCTTACCACGTGGCAGGCGTTGTCCTAAGGTCCTCATGCCCAACTCAGTCAACACTACGAGGGAGTATGAGTGTTATTCCCATTTGAGGAATAGGGAAACTGAGGCACAGAAAGGCTCAGTAACGTGCCTAAATTCACCAGGCTGGGCTGCTGAGTCTGCAAGCTTGCCCACGCTGCCTTCAGACTGTCCGGAGTGTGGTGCTTAAAACCCAGGGGAGAGCAGAGCAGGCAGCCCGGGATTCACGAGTTTATCCTGCAGGCTATGGCCGTGGGGATGCGGGGGAGGGTGAATCACGCCGCCTGGGGGCATGGAGTCGGGAAACTTCTAGAGAGCAGCGGGCTGAGTCAGGTCCTGAGATCAGGTGGCTGTTCAGCATTTCCTCTTGCTCTGTCTCGCCCTCTGCAGCCCAAAGAGGCCGAGCCTGTTGACCCTCCCGCGTGCCCCAGTCCTGCCACCGTGTCCTGAGTGGACGTGGTGCCCAGGGAGTGATGCAGCTGCAAGTCCAGAGTGGAGAGAGAGGCCACCACTCAGAGTGAGGAGCGGAGGGAGTCACGGCGACCCTGGGAGGGGCCGGGTGTACGCTGACCCCAGCCTACTGGGCCAGCATGCAGGATACAGCCCCTGCTTCCCACTGTGGAAACAGCAGACGACGGGAAGACACACACGTTTCAAGCCCTACGTGAAAGTCTTTGTGACCAAAATCAAAAGGGGAACTTTTGCAACATCTGTGACGGTGAATATTGTTACTGATCATGTCGGGCGGTGTTTCCTGGGCTAAGTTGTCCGGACCCCACCCGCAGAGCCAGGCCCCCGACTCAGACTCGGATTTCGGGCTCAGGTCTCCCAGCCACTTGGTACTTGGATGCCGCCAACGTGTAAGGCATGTGAGAGCCAGTAAGGAAGGGGTGAGTCCCCAAGAGAAAAATGGCCAAAGGACGTGTTACGGGCTGAACTGCATCCCCCAAGTTGCCATGTTCAGTCCTAGCCCTGAGCACCTCCAATATGACTGTACTTGGGGAGAGGGTCTTTACAGAGGGGTTAAGGTGAAATGAAGTACTGGGGGGAGGGGGGCCCTGATCCAGTGGGACTGGTGCCCGTACAAAAGGGGATCAGGACAGAGACATGCACAGAGGGACGACCAGGTGAGGGAGGGCATGGGGAGGCCAAGGAGAGAAGCCGCTGGAGATACCAGCCCTGCCCATGCCTGGATCTCACACCTCCAGCCTCTGGAGTTGACAGAAAATAGATTCCTATTGTTCAGGCCACGCGCTGTGTGATTCTCCAGGGCAGCCCCAGCAAACTAGTACAGAACTGGAAATTCCCAAGAGGAAAAAAATAAATTATGGCTATGGGGCGCCTAGGTGGCCCAGTCGTTAAGCATCTGCCTTCGGCTTGGGTCATGATCCCAGGGTCCTGGGATTGAGTCCCACATCGGGCTCCCTGTTCAGCAGGAAGCCTGCTTCTCCCTCTCCCACTCCCCCTGTTTGTGTTCCCTTTCTGGCTGTGTCTCTCTCTAATAAATAAATAAAATCTTTAAAATAAATAAATAAATAAATAAATTATGGCTAGTAAACTTTGAAAATGTCCCCTTCATATAAATATTCTATTTTACGTATCAAACTGGCCAAGATGAAAAAAAAAACCCATTAATGTCGATGCTGGGGAAGGTGGGGTGACTGGGCACCGCTGTCAGGAGGGCTGACTGACACAGCATTCTGGAGGGGGAGTGTGACAAGTAGGCGAAGAACTCGGAAATGTTCTAGCACCTTCTCCCAGTTATTCCGCTTCCAGGCCTCTATCCTGAGGAGATCATCAGAAACGCTGTGAACATTCACCTCTAAGGACATCAGTCACATCATTATTTCTGACTGCACAATTTGGGAGATCATCCATATTTTTTTAAATTTTCAATTATAATGTATTTGCATTTAAACATTACATTATTGGGATGAACCTGTTCGCACCTTGGGCATCCAAACAGTACTGAAGTATACAGAGAGAGTCTGCTTTCAGCAATGTGGTAAACCAGATGTCCTGAAAAATCTTCCTGTTAAGACATCCAAAACTAATAAATATGGTATCAAAAAAAGAAAACCTAAGTGCATGGTTGAATCAGCAAGCAAGAAGGAGAAATTATAGAGATTTAAAAGGAAACAGGAACAGTAAGAGTTGAGATGAAGCCCAGGGCAGCCCAGGGATGGGAGCAGCCGACAGACCCGCAAGGCTGGGTGTGCTCATCTGGCATTGGGGAACCCTTCCACACACGCACCAGGAGGCGAGCACCAGGATGCTGGAGACGCTACAAACGTCCTGGTCGGGTGTGTGCAAAAACGGACAGCGAGGGTGTGTACGTAGGAAAGATTCGTGACGTGGGAAGAGAAGAGCCACGTCGCAGAAAAACACGCGACAAGAGTTTGTATGAAATCTAAAAACATGCAGCACGAATATTAGATTTTTAGGCTTAAATTTAACTCTAGGAAAGTCATACAGAAAGCTGAAGGAGAGATAAACCCAAAATCCCTTGGGGGGCCTGGTGGGCTGTCCATCCTAGATGGGGCAGCAGGGACACGTGCAGGTCACCACCGCTAAACATACATGCAGTACGATGAAGAGGTTCCCTTTTAAGTAGGAAATATTTTATAATTAAAGTATTAGAAAAATGATTAGAAGAAAAAATATTAACATTATCTTTGGGCAGTGGAATTGTGGGTGATTCTCATTTTCTTCCATTTGTTTGAATTTTCTGTTTTTTAAATTTAGAGTGAATGTGTTTTTATCTTATGATTGTCCTTTTTGATTATAAATCTTTCAAACATACAGAAAATACTGAGAATACTATAGATGGGACACCCAAGTATTCATCGCACCAACTGAACAAATCTTGCAATTTTGCCAAATTGGACTGTTTTTGTTTTGTTCATATAAGAGAGAAGATGAAGCAGAAAAAGTTGAGGCCATCCTGTGGCCCACCGGATCCTCTTCCTCAGAGGCAACTCGGGGTGTCTTCCTGTCCGTGAGTGCACACTTTCACGTGTGGACCCATAAATGATAGTAATAATGCTCATAAAGGTTTAAATGTACAGGAACTGCGTGTATTCTCCTGCAACTTGTTTTTCTTCCCTTGAATGGATGCTTGTAAGATTTCCTCATGTAGACTCGTGTAGATCTTGGTCATTTCTTTAACTGCTATCATGTTTTCTGCTGCGTGAAGAGCCCACCATACACCTTTCTGTCACCCGACGGATGGACACTCGGATGTCCTGTTATCAAAGGCCATGTGGCAGGAGCGTCCCGTGCGTGTCCCCTTGGGTATAGGTGTGAGGACTCCAGGCTTAAGACCTGGCGGGAAGGGCCTCCGGGATGCGGAGGACAGACGTGCTCCCTTGCCCAGACATTCCAGATCATTCTCCAGGGGCGTACGTGTGTGTTTGCCCACGTCCCCATCTCTCCCAGGTAGTACCTGAGTTAGGGCTCCAATCTGAATGACGTAAATGCTACCCCACTGTGGTCTGAATTCTCTGTTCACGGTGCTTTTTCAGTCAGACGTACAAACGTTAGAGATGCCCTTCAAAGTGAGTGACGAGACCTTACCTTCGGACAGTGAGACTCAGGTGATGACGGTGGGCACAACCAGGCAGGGACGGGCGTGGAGGGAGCTTGCAGGTGGAGGTGACATCGAATGTGACTTCAGAGGCACAGAAGGGGCAAGGGAGCAGCAAGCACAGTGGGCTGGCCCTGACTGAGGCCAGAACCTCCCCACGGTCGCGAGGAGGACCCGGGATGAGTAGTTCAAAGCCATGGCTATGAAATCAGAGCGCATGTCCATCTATGGTAAGGGAGGAACACGCGTGAAACCCTCACTGGCCTCCCATCCCTCTCCCATGGGGTCCTCCTGTCGGGATGATTCCTGTCGGCCCAGGATGGCTACAGTGAGCGTGGAGGTGGGCACAGAATCCGCCCCAGCCGCAGTGCCGGGGCAGAGGGCCGAGGCCGTGGCAGGGGCGGCAGGAGCAGAGGCTGCCAGGCCCGGGGCGGGTGGGGATGGGGCCTCCCTCCTCAGCAGGCCGGGGACACTCTGCTTCCTGGAGACTCCGGGTACTGTGACAGGTCAGAATTCACATTTTGTGCTCCAGAGAGGTTTCCCGTCTCATGGCAAGCTGGGGACGCCCCCTGGGTCATCAGATGTTTAGCCCTGCTCGGTCCAGAAGAGACAGCCGGGTGCGGCGCTGAGGGGCTCCGGGAAACCTCTGGCCCAGCCATACGCTCCATAGACCATCTCCCGCCCCAGGTCGGAGCACAAGGCGCTGGGCCTAACACGTGTCTGTGATCCTGCCTCATCCAGACGGGATGAGAATACACACTTCACCAGCAGCTTCTTCCGCGGCTCATCGTGGTTTTAAAGTAGCAAGAACCGGCAGTTTCGAAGGTCACCCAATTCAGAAATACTGTACTCTTAGCAAAGTACCCCACCCAGCAACTCCAGGAATCGCGTGAGGAAGGGCCAGACAGGAGGGCCCCAGCCTTGCAGCAGACGACGTCGGTATGCACCAGGCTCTGTCCTCCCCATGTTCATGGAACAAGAACTCAAAAAATATTTGCCTCTCTGTCTAGTTATTACCTAAAAGGCAAACCTGATTAGGTCACTTTGCAGCTCAAAGTCCTGGGGTGACTCCCTATTGCCCTCAGCAGAGAGTTTTTTTAAAAAAAATTTTTTTAATGAAGTGAAACTGTTTTTCAAACCAAATATTAGAATCCTAACGTCAGAGGCAGGTGTAAGTGGTGAATTTTACTACCTGTCTATAAGCTCAGGTTTATAATCTTCCTGTAAACCATCCCACGCACAAACTAACACATGTGGGGGTCCGTTGCAAGTCTGGATTAGGGCAACACCCTATCGGATGCTGGCCTGGGTCTGGAGAGTAGACCGAGCTTGGGACCCTGGCTGTTGGATCCCTGATTTCAGCATCTGGGCCCCCAGGCACTCCCTGCATGGCAGAGCCGGCCATCCCCAGCCATCTCCGGCCAGGCCCCAGCCCACATCTCCAGGCTGGGGTCTGTCTATATTCCCATAGGCACCAGGCACCCGTCTGGCTGAGTGGACGCCCCACCTCCCTTCCTCCAGGACTCAAGAGGCCACTCATCGGCGAGATCCAGCCCGGGGGACCTGCTTGTGGGGCATCTCGTGAACTGTTATTAGTCACCTATCACGTTGCATTGTCCTTGGGCCTCTCCCCGATGGTGCTGTGAGCCACTCACTCACATCCTGAGGACGGGCGCATCTTCTCTCCTTACTGCCCACCATGTACGCAATGCCGTGCATAAGGGAGGCCCTAAATTTGTCATGGTGAAAGGGTGACTAAATAAGGGAACCAATGATTTTTTTTTAAAATAAAACCTGCCGCCTTTGGGGAGCTAAGAAAAATTAAGGCTTTTCATCAATGCTATCAGAGACACCCCCCTGAACGAAACGTTAAAATAAACAATTTCCTGGGGACCCAAGGCACACAATTCACTCTGGAAACTTCTTAAAAGGATGAGGTGAAGGCCCTGCAGCCAAGGATGTTTCCCGGAACTTGGGAGCGAAGCCCAGGTCTCTGGCTCCCGTGAAAAATGAGGCTGCTTCTTCCCAGACGCCCATGGAAACAGCCTGGTTATTTCAGAGCTGAAGGAAGGGCCAATTACAGATGGTTTTGTTGTGAATCACGAACAAATGGAAGAAATTCTGGGTTAACAAAATGTAAATTTCAATCTGCAAAGAAACCTCAGCACACATTTCACAAGACAGTAGAGGGTCCCACATTTCTCAGCGCAGAAAAGGCAGGGTTTTTTTTGTTGTTGTTATTGTTCAACCTCTTTGACATGTAATAAAAACAGATGGAATCAATGTAATTGCTATTTCCCCAAGCTATGATCTCTTTAATCACGGCCGCCTCCTTACCCAGAATGATGCCATTGGGCTCCTCCGGCGGCTGCCACACGATCCGCACGGACGTGAGTCTCACTTCCGGGAACACAAGCCTCACTGGCGGGCCTGGGGCTGGAGGGAGGAGAGGAAACCCGTGAGCCAGGTGCCACTACGGTGTTAGGGGGGAACATGACGAGGTTACATAGGACTCTGTGGACTGGCCGAGCTTTCGCGACCATGGGTGACTCTGTTCATGGACCAGACGCTCAAGGCCATGAATGACTTTTGGAATCTAGCTGGCTCCATGTGGCCCCCTAATGATGTTGAGAAAACACCTCATTTAGAATCCAGCTCATCTGCTTTTCCAACTTCCAGAAGCGGTGCTCACAAACCGTGCTGGGAGCCCGTGAGTGCAAGGGGCGTGAGGCCGCAAGCACATCAAGCCCGAGGTCAAGATTCCGCCAATCTGGGCTGAATCCTTCTGGGGGCTTGACACCTGCCAGCAGGTGTTAGATAAATCAGACGGCCTAAAGTCCCTCCCCACTGACAAAGTGACATGTTTACAATGAATGATTTTTCTCCTATGCACCGTCTTAGAAAATGAAGAGTTGATGCGCCCAAATGCGCAGAATAATTCTGTGTGGTGTGGCGCCATTGCCTACAGTGTCATAGCCCTCGTAGGTATATTTACTTAAATGGGTAGGCGAGTGAGTGTCAGAACTTCCGGTTGGAACTTAATGGATTCCCAGATAAGAGGCAATGGGCTCGAACAACAAATACAGAGATAGGATGATGTTTGTTACGGTCATTCCAGGGCCGCTGAATTCTGCCTCTGGCTATTAAGCGGAGAACATTATTTACCATTTTAAATCCGTGTTTAAATAAATCTGTGACCCTTGCGTTTGGTAACATAACCGTAAGGAGGCTACAGGCTCGCTCGCAAGGACCAACTGCACAAATATGCAAATTCTGACAGCAGCCTTATGTGGCTTCTGTCCCCTGCGCCGTCCCCGCGGCTGATCACCTGGATCACGCTGAAATGAGGGAGTGGAAAGCATGCTTCTACTCGCGCCGTGGGAGAAGAAGGAAAAGCATCCTGTGAATTCCAGTCTCTACTTTAGGACGAGGCAGTTGTGATTGGCCAAGGCTGGAGGTCCGTTTGTGTAACCCGGGCCATCATGGCTTCGCAGTTCTGCAGACAACCTCGAGGCCACTGCCCCCCGTCAGGCCCCAGCCCCCCGAGGCTCTGCATCCAGGAAAGGACAGTGTGCAGTGCTCCTAACTCTCCGCGACTGAAGCCCAGCGCTGGTGCTGTCTCCCAACAGAACACAGAGAACCGGTCCGCTCAGCAGCCGGAGCACCGTGGGGGCTAACTGAATGACTTCCGCAGACGTGTGTCAGGAAATCTACGGTTCTTCCACTTCTGCGAGAAGCTTCTGATCCCTAAGGTGGGTGTGTGTGTGGGGGGGAGAGCAGTATTTTCCCCCAGAATATACTCCCCCCTCCCCGACTATTTGCTATAGTCCATGTAACAATAAAAATGTAAAAAGAGATAACCTTTAAGTGTTTGACATCTGCAAAGTGGAAAACCGTATTTGCTGATGATTTAGACTTCTGTAAAAACAGAGCCGTCAAGGGGTGCTTGTTATTCCGGCCTGGAGGCACGAGTGTGGGGAGTCGGGGAGCCCGTGGAGCCCGTGGAGCCCGCCGCACTCCGTGCAGGAACTTCTAGGAACCTCTTGGCGTGCGACCACGGGAGCGGGTGCACCACGGAAATCGAGGCACCCAGGCTGGGAGTGGGGCTCTCACCCCGACCTGTGCAGACACCGCCACCCAGAGCGGTTGGACGTTTTCCGGCCCCCGCCCACCCGGCCTTTACTGCGCTGCCTCTCGCAGAGTTACGACCGAAATGTGCAGAGGTTCCTAATTAGGCTGTAAAAATTCACTCCGGGCTGAAATTGGCCATATAAATGCTCAGTGATTGAAAAGCAATTCTGTTTTGTTTTCCTCAACCAAAAAAGGGGGGGAAAGGTGGTTTGAAAATTAAGTGAAAAATGACAACCGTCTGGATCGTTTGGGCTGTTCAGGCACACCGTTACCGTACCGTCGTCCTTGGTCCGCTCCAGGATGAGGGGAGAGCTGGGGACTCCGTTGCCGATGCGGGTGAACGCCAGCACCTGGAGCTCGTACAGCACGAACTTCCGGAGACCGGCCAGGAGCGCCGACTGCGTGTGGTTCCCTCGCACGACGTGACTGCGGGGCTCAGGGTCCAGGTCTTTGGCCCGGAACAGAATCTGGAGTGTCAGCACACAAGCGCGCGCGTGTGGTCATGGGGATGCGGGGTGCCAGGAGGGGGCCCTCTCAACCACACGGCACGGACCAGCCAGCTGTGGTTTTTCTCCCACAACAGCTGTGTTTAGGGCTTGCGGATCTAGTTTCCATACGCTATGGTATTTCGGGGGAAGATGCACTCCAGAGCAGAAGAGGACCGGGAGTTACAACCCAGCCCGCGGCTGGGGGAGCTGCCCCTGAGCCATGATTGACAAGATCCGAGGCACAAACAGTAGCCACACTGACCACGCCCGCTAGAACGAGGACTCGGTCGCAAACACAGACGTTATGCTTCCTACAGAAGGAGCCAGCGTCCCCCACGGTTTCCCAGCTTCTTGGGAAATTGGGCTCCTGCCCCAGGAGAGTTGCTGTGAGCCGTCGGAAACCCAGGCCGCGGTCCCCCTGGGCTCCATGCTGCTGTCCATGCACAGACACAGCACTCTGGGAGGCTCCCCTCCACGGCCCTGCCTGCGCCTGCCTGTTTGCTCAGTCCTCACTCACAGCTCACCCTTCCCTAACTGGTCCCTTAGTCGGGGACCCAGAGGCCATAAAAGATGGTGGTCCTCGGGGAGGAGCTTGGACACAGCAGGGCAAGCTCTCTTCTCTGGGAGAGGAGGGTGGTGTGGGGTTCTGGTCACTGCACCTGCCCAGTGAGATCACCACGTCCAATGGGGCGTGAGGAGCAATCTGAATGCCCAGGAGAACAGGTGGGGAAAACCAGAGACTGGGGATCGAACCCACAGAAAGCCTGGGGTTCCCGTGCCCGAAGGCTGTGCAGGTGTAACAGACGGGGGAGGCCCTGCTGGTCACATCCAGGAAAATCCATCCTGCTGCTGGGGGGAGGGGATGGAACCGAGCACAGGTGGGTAAGTGCAGGTAAGACCGAACCCGGCAGGGGCTCCCGGAGAGGCAGGAAGGCGCTCGCCCCCGCCTGCTGCCGCCACTGCCCCGGACTGCCCAGGATGCTGGCGTGCCTGCGCGCACGCGGGTAGCCAAGAACACCGACTCAGCACGCGCTCGGAGCAAAGCGCATCTCACAAAACCAAACCCCCTTCCTCCTCAGACCAGCCTCAGAGCCAGGCACCACGATCACTCGTGCTGTGCAAGCCGGGAAGCAGAGGCTCGAGTTTAAGCAGCCGGCTCCTAGCCGTGCCTTGTTCGTGCCTCTGTTAGGAGGTTGTACCCAGGCCTCGTCCCCGGATGGGAATGCAGTTTAGAGGAAACGACAGGTGTGACCATCACAACTGTGCTGTGGATGGGGGGTGCTGCAGGTCTGGACGGCGCTCTGCGCTCCTTGGTCTGGGGGTGACACGCAGCATGCCTGCACAGCCTACGCACTGGACGGGCACCCCCGACACGCACCTTGTAGCCCAGGATGAGCCCGTTCTGGTCCTGTTCGGGCACGGAAGCCCACGTCAGTAAGATCTGGGTGGAGCTGACGGCCTCAGCGGACACGTTTTCAGGGGCGGCTGAAGGAACTGTGAAGGATGAGTAAGACAGATTGGTACCCAAAGTTCAAAGTCTTCTAGAAATAAAGGTTCAATTTTTACCCAATCAAGTTGTCCTTGAAAGAGCAACGAATTCTGAGCATTTTGGTGTGATCAGATTAAGCCTGCAGAGGTATAACAGAAATGTAAATCTCTTTAATATTAGCAACAAATTCCACAAATCCAGGGTATTTAGGAGCTCAATTTTACCTGAGTCTACCCAGCAAGAAAATCTACTTGGTCTGTTTTTATATTAACTTATGGGAGCTCCAGACTTTGATCGCAAATGGGAAATCCTCACTCTCAGACACCAGTTCAGTGACATCTCTAAACGTGGTATTTTGAGAGGGGCCAGAGGTGCAGGAGAGAGGAGGGGACATTATCATTCACATGAAGGGGAGGGGAGGAAAGATTTCCTAGGTGCTGAGTACACATCCTGTGCTAGGGGTCTTCGGAACAAGAGTCCCATCTAATAGCCACAACAGCCCAGAGATGCAGGGGTTATTGGCCCCTTTCTGCAGATGGAGAGATCAAGGCTGGAGGACTCTCCATACATTCCGGTTTTTTTTTTTCAATGCGATGGGCCTGTGCAGGCAAGTTGTGCAGTTCTTGACCTGTGTATGTGTAAGATGATGTTTTTACTCTCTTCTGTTTATGTATGTCACTGAACTTATTTTAATTTGTCTTATATGTTTGCAGTGGTTTGGATAGAATGCATATAAGGACAAGAGTCAAGCTTTACAAGCAAGGCTTTATATTCTAGATCATCTCGATTTGCTTTGAGAATTTCTCTGTGAACCCATTTAAACTTTACTCAGATGGAAAAGATAGATCCAGAGTTCCCCAGCAAAGTCAGGGGATGCAGTGTTCGCAGATAGGCACGGCGCACAAGGAACCTGTCGGCTGTGGCCTGAAGGTCAAACCACACACGACCCTCCAGAGCCTCCATGGTCGAACAGGAGGAATGCTGCAAGTCCACTGGGTTTCATGGAGAGTAATATGGGGTAGGACTCTGGCATTCAGAGTGGGAGGGATCACTCCGCAGAGGAGGGAATGGAGGCTCTGAGCAGTCACACAGCCTGCCCGCATCCCTAGTAAGCGACAAAATCACCACTTGAAGCTGGGAGGCCTTGAGGTGCTCACAGGGAAGCAACAGGCTCATGGGCTCTGGAGCAAGACCAGACTCAATGAGAATCCCGAGCCGTGTGACCTGGGGAAGCTGCTCTACTCCTCTGGGCCTTGATTGTCCCATCTGTGAAATGGTCAAGTGCAGCCCACCCCTCCTCGAGCCTGTCTTCTCTCTCCCCCATCCCGTGCCCAGCACTGGGCTTTGCAATGAGCAGGAGATCAGCAGCTCTCTGTTCTGAAGAAGGTGAGACAATGACACCATAAGCTCCCTTCCCTGCGGGAGGAGGGTGGGCGAAAGGCTGCCAAGCACCCAGCACCCACGGTATCCACTCCCTTTCCCTCTACAGTCCCACCGGGGCTCTGTGAATGGAAGGAGGGGTGCCTTCACGTGCACCTCAGAAGCAGGGATGCTCTGCTCACGGGGGCTCTCTCCACCCTCCATCCATACACCCCCTCGACATTCATTCATTCACACAAGCACTCCTTCCTCCTAGCCAAGCGGTTGCTGGTGGCTAGCTCACTCATTTACTCTGAATATACAAAGTAACGGGGTTTTGCACAATAACGCTGCTCTCCGACATTTGCTTTCTGGATTTTCTTCACTGAAGGGATTTGGTCTTCATTATGGGTTGAATTGTGTCCCCCTCCTCCCCCCTGCCCCCGTCAGCTTCCATACACTGAAGTCCTAACCCCTGGTAGGTCAGAATGTGACCTTATTTGGAACTAGGGTCATTGCAGATGTCATTGGTTAGATGAGGCCACACTGGAGTAGGGCAGCTAATCCAGTACGACCAGTGTCCTTCTAAGAACACAACAGGAAGAGACAGACAGCCGTAGGGAGACTGCCATAAGGAAGTCTGGAGGGACACGGCCACGAGCCCAGAAGCCACCGGGAGCTGGGACAGGGCGCTGGAGCAGATCCTTCCCCAGCATCTGCAGAGGAGCGTGGTCCTGCTTCTGGCCTTCAGAACGGTAAGAGAGTCAATCTGGGCTGTTTTAAGTCCCCAGTCTGGGGTGCTTTGTTATGGCGGCCGTGGGAAACTAATACTGTATTTAAGGAAAAAAGCTCCAGGATTCACGTAGGTCCTAAAAGCGCTGTTACCTTATCTGGCAGCTTGGCCAGATCACTACAGCAACCAGTGGTTCCTGTAGACAGAGGCCGAGGGGAGAAACCAAGGAAAGCCTGGGAGGGCACGTTGCTGAGGGAACACAGAGCCTGGGGGGGTGGGCAGGACTTGGCACCTTCTGGTCCCCAGAGAGTGGAGTCATGGAGGCCTCCTGGGGGCAAAGACCTCAGCTCCAGCCCCAAGACTGGCTGACTTCCCTGGCCTCCACGGCCCAGTGGCGGTCCTGTCCCCCTCTACCCACCACATCGACCATCTACAGAACCCAGGCGTTAGACTGGCTGCCAGTGGAGGTCACCGGGCGTGTCCCCAGAACAGAAGAGTCACCTGTTTGTGCCTGTTCGCATAAGGGTTCAGGGATCTTCCTTATACTTTTAGAGAGAGAATGCCGGTCAGCCCACACCTGCTAGATACACTTTTTCTTCCCAAATATGTCAGTCGAGAGTCATTCACACGGTTGGTCAGTCGTTCAACAAAACAGTATTAATTTATCTGAGCAGCTAAGTGTCACAAAAAAGAATCTTTATAATTTCAAGCTTACTCAGCCCTCTAAGGGAAGCGTGCTTGCCACCCACGCCTCCCCGCGTCCCCCGTGTCTTTTGGTGGCGGCTCCCGCAGGGCCCACTCATGTTCTCCGTGCCCGATGGGGCTCCCGCCATGCCAGTCACCAGGACATCGCTCACACATATGCTTGTTATATTCAAGAAACAAGGCATACACTGCTGCCTTGATTCGACTGTGACTTAAAAGTCACAACCACTCGAAGAACAGGCAAGCCTACAATTTATCTGACTTTATTTAGAGTCAGATGAGAACTGCGAAGGCGCCGCGTGCCCACTTCTGCAGTGCTGTGTTCTAAGAACTGTCCCTCCCGGTACAGAGAGGGGCCACTGTCATAGCAACACAACGTGTCCGCCTCTCCAATCCGTAACCGTTTCCTGCGGGCCCACCTTTGACACCGTGAGTGCTCAGTCCTCACTACGGACGTACAAATAATACTGATTTTCTAGGGTGTGGTAGTATGTGCATCCCCTTCCTGAAGGGCACCCACACCCCCGAAGAAGGAAGGCCCCCTGGCGAGGGGGGTGACCCGGACATGGTGCTGAGAGCTCGGCGGGGTCTCCAAGGACGGAGTCACAGAAAATGGACACATTCCGAATTATAGTGTCAGTGGATTCAGATCCCACCAGGATCCAATCTGCCATTTGGTTACAAAATATCTATGTTTTTTTTTTTTTTTTAAAGATTTTTATTTATTTTTTAGAGAGCGAGCGAGAGAGAAACAGCATGAGAGGGGAGAGGGTCAGAGGGAGAAGCAGGCTCCCTGCTGAGCTGGGAGCCCGATGTGGGACTCGATCCCAGGACCCTGGGATCATGACCTGAGCCGAAGGCAGACGCTTAACCATCTGAGCCACCAGGTGCCCCAAAATATCTATGTTTTCAAGATTTGGTTAAAAAAGAAAAATCTCACCCATTATCTGTTTTGAGGTAGATTAAACTCCCTTTCCAACCTGCCATCTTGTGTTTGGGGACAGTCCCAGAGATTCCCTTTCATGAAGAACAATCCCCATTAAAACGCTTCTCTTTTCCTTTGTTTGCTCTCTCTCCTCTACAGGATTCCTCACTGCTCAGTCTTTTGATGTTTAGGGCCTCATTTATCCTTATATCATAATAAGTCATAGGATGTCACGAAGCCAGTTAGATCGTACTTCAAAATGGGAAATGTCATTTCGCCTGGTTCAAAATATTCTGCTCTGTGCTTCCCACATCGGCTTTCCGTATGCCCATGACTGTGCCGTACGTGAGTACCCACGTGTGGCCATCTCCACGAGATACGGGTCTGCAGTTTTATTCTCCCCATCAGCTCCCTCCCCTTCTTCCCTCTCCATCAGCTGCATTCCACCACTGGGCCTTGCAACCCCTGCACCCTCTTCTACCCACCCCCAAGGTTGAGCAGTGCCTGGAAGGATCTGTTCTTGGGAGGGGCGAGTCCTCTGCTGGACGGGGGAAGGTAAGACATCGACACTGCTGCAACGGGGAGGGGCCTGCTGGTCAGAAGTGAGGGGCTGCCCCCAGCAGGAGGTTCTGGAAACACTGTTCAGAGGGGGGAGATGCTGAAGCCCCAAAGGACCAGCAACATTGGAAGGGGTGCCAAAGAATGCCCCAGGTTGGGGGGACCAATGTCTGAGCACCAGTACTCTTGGGGGAGAGATCAGCCTAAGAGGGGTCCCCAGGGGCCCACTTTTCCACCATTAAAAATGTCTGAAGTCTAGGGGCGCCTGGGTGGCTCAGTTGGTTAAGCGACTGCCTTCGGCTCAGGTCATGATCCTGGAGTCCCGGGATCGAGTCCCGCATCGGGCTCCCTGCTCGGCGGGGAGTCTGCCTCTCCCTCTGACTCTCCCCCTCTCATGCTCTCTATCACTATCTCTCTCAATAAATAAATAAAAATCTTAAAAAAAAAGAATATAAAAAAAATGTCTGAAGTCTAAGTCATCTCATCTTGAAATGAAGATCAATAACCCTATTATTCAATTTGTGATGAAAACACCTGAGGAACCAAATCTCTTCTAATTGAACAAACATCCCATTAAAAACTAAAAAATAATTTTCTATAAGCCAGAATCCTCAAAATAAGAAAGGATGTGAGAACATAAAGGAGAACTTATATTGCAAGAAAAATTTCTAGACCAGAAATCTTCTCAACAGGCCAACGATGAATGAGGCAATCCTGGAATCGATGCAGTTAGTTCCAGGGGCTGCCTATGATTCTCCTTTAGTCGTGCGTACCTATGTTTGTGTTCGTTTTGTCAACCAAGATGAAAACAAACCCATTATGCCTTTTTTTTTTGATACCAAAGCCGCACCTCAATATTAACTAAAACAGAAATGCCTACAAAAACAAACAGTATTGTTCAAGAGAGTCTCCTCAGAGTTATCGGGTAGGAGGGGACACAAGATTGCCTGAAGGGAACAGAGCTAGAAGAAAGCATCTGGGTGAGTTGACGCACAGAGTGGTCTCCTCAGCATTCTCCTGACCACTGCAAAGGGAGCTTGTAGCAGCTGACAGAGTTTTACAAAAATATAGTCTCACCTCAGCAATTTTGCCATGGCTTTACCTTGTCTTTTGAGAGCATTCTTCGGAAACTTAACAAAACAGTATTATTTTCCATTTTTATTACATTTTATTCATCCTTACATGTCATTTAGCTTACAGTTTTCTGAACAAAATCCTTGAAAAGCAATTTAACTGAGTGTAACACTTGAGGTTAACAGTTACTGCCTCTCAGCTCCTTCAACATTATTCTCATTCCATCATGATTCCATTGTTCCAGCGTCTTCTAGCCTCCACTGTTCTTGGGAAGCCAGCTTCAAATCGTCTTGCCTTCTGTAGGTAAGATGCCTTCCCTCCAAGTGTTTTTAAGATTTTCTCTTTGGCTTTCAGGCTCTACAGTTGCAGCATAATGCATTTTGGTGTGGATTTATTTTATTTATTCTGCATAGGATTCACTTTTCTTCAGTCTGATAAAGTATCAATTCTGAAGCTTCAAGGCTATTATCTCTCCATATTTTCTTGTTCTCATCTACTCCCTCCTTCCCCTCTGAGTTTTTATTAGATACATGCTGGACCTTCTCATTCTATTCTTTATGTCTTTTAACCTCTCTACCATGTTTTCAGTCTCTGTGTCTTTGTGCTGTATTTTAAGTTATTTACTCATATCTAGCTTCCGGTTTAGGAAGTCTCTCTTTAGCTGTGTCTAAACTACTTTTCACCTAATGGTAGTGTTTTATTTTCAGTGGCTGTGTCCTATTTGTTTTTCTTAAAAAGTGCTTTCAAAGTGGCATCTGAATCTTTACCTAAAGTTTTAATGTGTTCTTTTCATAATTTAAGACTACAGTCTTATTTTATATTTATTCCAGCTCTTATCGGAATATAATTGATACACCACATTGTATAAGATTAACGTGTACAACATGTTGATTTGAGGCACGTATGTACTGCAAAGAGGCTACCACCATAACATTAGCTAACACCTCTATCAGTCACAAAGTTATTGTTCCTTTTTGTAGTGAGAACATTTAAGATCTACTCTCTTAGCAACTTTCAAGCATATAATACAGTATTATTAACTATAATAACTATGCTATACATAAGATTACTCAGAAGTTATCATTTTATAACTGGAAGTCTTTAATAATTTTTAATATACTTATTACATATTCTCTTTCATACTAGTATGTATTTTAAAGCAATCGGAGCCCAATTTCCTCCCTTCCTTTCTCCCTCCATTCCTTCCTTCTTTCCTTCCTTCCTTCCTACCTACCTACCTGAAGAAGATCTTATTTTTACTCATGGCAGAGTATTTCCTTGTGTGTTTGAAAGTTGTGAGTTCATCTTTTAAAAGCTGATTTTTATTTGGGACAAGTTGGCTGTGGCAATATCTCTCCAGTGATGTTTTCTTCTTTGTTGCCCAGAAAGTCTGGCCTAGAACCATGTTTCTTTCTTTTTTCCTTTTTTTTGTGTTTTAAAAAAATTTTGTTGTTTTTAGAGGACAGTGAAATCATTTATTGGGGTATAATATGTAATCTTTCAGGAGGAGTGGATCACTATTTCCCCTGGGGTAAGAAGATTTTCTGGTCAGTGAGGATGCTCTTCATGGTCTTCCAATGATATACAAAGTGCTCAATATCTGAACCATACTTATTTTAATATCACTTAACACCTGTTATTGTCCAACTTGTTTTTCAGTTTTATTTTACCCGCCTTAGGGGTGTGAACTAGTATCTCACTGTGGTGTTTTCATTTCCCTGGCAGTGAATAATGCTGAGCACCCTTTCAAGTGCTTAATGACCGTTTGTATGTCTTCTTTGGAGCAATGTCTGTTCAGATCCTTTGACCAGTTTTTAACTGGGTTGTCTTTTTACTGTGGAGTTGTGAGAGTTTTTTTTTTATATACATCCTGGATATGGGTCCCTTATCAGATAATTTGCAAATACCGTCTATGATTGGGGGACTGCTTTTCATTGTTGTTGTTTTCTTTGTTTGTTTTACTTTATGGTATTCTTTGAAGCACAAAGGTTTTCGTGTTAATGAAGTCTAAGTTTTTCTTTTGTTGCTTATACTTTGGTGTCTGGAACCAAGTTTTACATTAAGTTCTTTTCTAGGAGTTTCTGGACCAGACAGAGTAAATTCAGAACCCAAACCTGAGCTGGGCACAGGACTTAGAGTTACATTTTTTTTTCCTATTCAGAGTCCGGGTAGACAGACGGACACAGACAAACTTCCCTGGGCAGAGATTTCCAGTCTCCCTTTTCAACGAGGGTACAGCATTCAGGAGCCTTGTCTGTGTGTGCAAAGGCCTTGATTCTAACTCCCCGCCTTGCGCAGACTCGTGGCTGAACCTTCTGTCCCTGGATGGGCACCATGTCGTGAGTCCTGAAGCTCCCAGGATGGATGCCCACACCCCCACCCCATGCCAATCCCCCAGGGCAGCCTCAGCACCAGCTCAGCACTATTGTTTCAGTCCCTGTGTGCATCTGACATCTGGGGATTTTCTCTGCTTTTCTTATGAGGACATTAATAAATTCTAAATCTCAAAAGATGATATTTTGTCCATAATTTTCTAGTTAGTTATAGCAAAGTTGTTTTAAAAAATATTTTCTCGCTCTGCCTATTACTGGGGTTAGAATGGTCCTCTTAGAATGTTTCCAGTCCTCTTCTTTGTCACAAAGACTCAGAGACTGAATAGAGCTTTTTAAAAATCCATGTGATCACACAGCCACAAGCTGAATGTAGTGTCTCAATCTTTTCTTTCTTTTTTTAAATTTTATTTTGTTATGTTAATCACCATACATAAAATTTACAGCTTGAAAGAAAGCCAGGAAGGCATCTGAGGCAGCCCCAGCTACTCTGGGAAACCTCTCTTCAAGTATTGGTCCTCTTGGAAGGGGAGCAGTACGCTTCCTTCTCTTCAGGAGACAACCTCGCCATTTCAGACCAGGTGGAAAGAACTGGTCTGTGTCCCATTGCATCTTTAAACGTGACAGGAGCCCTCTTTGTCACTCCACAAACTCAAACCAGGCTAGGAGGGGTCCCCCAAACCACAGGTCAGCCCGCAAAGCCCAGCAGATCAGGGGAACACACTGGTCCTTACCAGACTGCAGCCCAGGCTACCGAGTACTGACCCAAAGTATTTAGTACTTTTCCTTTCCTCCCTGGCCACCAGCAGTAACCCCGAGCCTGGTGGCTCTGCGTGGATGGATGTGTGTCATTTCTGGACAGTGTTAGGGAGCAGGGGTGCCCACTCTCTGTTCTTTCTTCTTCCTTGGGTAGCTGGGCACAGACAAGGATTGGGCCTATAGCACAGCAGAGCCTGGGTCCTTGAATCAAGAGGAAGAGAGCCACCCGCTGAACAGGACACCCATCCTACTCGGTGATGAATGAGAAATGAAGCTCTACTGTGTCAAAGCAATCGAACCTTTGAGGGGATATTTGTTAGTGCAGGGGAGATGATCTTAACCCGTCCCACACACTACTTTGTCAAGAGGAGGTCCTGAGTGCCTTGTGTTATAAAGATCTCCCTTAGAATCTCTATACACCCTTGCTTATTATCACTGATTGTGAAATTATACCTAATTTAAAAGATAGTACCACGAGTCCAGCCCCTGGTAAGACCCACGATTAATTTCAAATTAGTGGCATGGACTCTAATGATGTTTTCCTGAAATTACCGTCAAGGTTGACCTAATTACTGGGTTAGGAAAGTGTCGGCATAGACACAGCGGGGACAGAGCCAATGAGCTGCGACATGGGGACTGGGGGACACGGAGCCCCATCTCCAGGGAGACCCAGGTTGGGGCTGAGCCTCCACCTCACCTGACTCCCGTGTGCGGCCCCGCACTGCCTCGCTCCAGGGCCCAGCCCCGATGGCGTTGAATGCCTGCATCTGGAGCTCGTACTCTGTCCACTCCTCCAGCCCCTCGATGGTAAACTCCCTCTCCAGCCGGTCGTTGATGACTTGTGCCAGTGCCTGGGCCTGGAGGTCGGGGCGCCAGTACTTAATCCTGTAGCCCACCGACTCGGGGTTCCCGTTGTACTGGGAATCAGGCAGCGGCTGGAAGCAAAGACACGTGTGGTGAGCCTGCATCTCAGAACTGCCACCTGTCAAGGTCCCAAAGCATCAGCCTGTCTTAGCAGACCAAGTCCATGGAAAATATTTTCCAGGAGGAATAGTCTTAGAACCTTTACCACGTGGTTCCCTGGAACTTTTCCTCTGTTAATTAAATGAAATCATGTCAGTAACTTGGGCTAAACATAATTTCTTTTAATACATTTTAGCTTAATTTTGTGGGGGAAATGTTCTGAATAAATATCAAGCTGGCTCTCCTACAAACATTGAGTGCTGGCTCCGTGTTGACCCACGGACTTACAGGTCCACCCTGTGGCACACTGGCTTCCCTCCCCCAAAGAATATTCCTCTGTTCCAAGAAGCCAGTGAGTAATGCTGCTCATTAACAGGGTCACCTGGGCTGGTCTGCGACCCAACACCAACTGTAAAATGCAATACTTTCTAGTTTAACAGAGAGATTAGCTTGGACTAGGACAAAGCCATGACTAAGACATCACTAAGCTCTGGCTTCACATGCAGACCTGGATAGTCAAGGCGACTGTCCCTGCAGCCCACTTCCGGCCCCCAACTCACCACCCAGCGGAGCCGCAGGCTGGTCTCACTGGCCGTTCGCACGGTGATGCTGGTGGGAGCCACATCAGGGGGGGCCTGCAGGGTCTGGATGACCCGGGATGACTGGCTGAAGGGGCTGGTACCGACAATGTTCACCTGCCTCATGCGAAATCTAGAGGTAAAACCGTGGACAACAGTTATTCTACAGGAAAGAACAAAAACCCACCACCTTCTCAGAAGGTTCCGCTATGTGTCCATCTGTGTTGTAAAGGCTGTTGCCCAAGGACGCCCTCTTTCCACCTGGTTTCATGAAAAATGCAAATTGCATATTTGGCCCTTTCCCCCAAAACCTCCAAAGAATGGTAAATTTGTTCCAACGCAAAGATTTTAAAATCCCAAGCAAAGCATAATGGAATGGGTTACATGGCCAGAAATCCGTGTCATCTGATGCCATTGGCTGATTCGTGTTTAGGGTAAGGTCGGGGGATTAGCAGTTGAGGTGCCAAATGACCTTGAAGAGTCTGGTTGTTTCAATGAGCATGGGTGTCTGCACCCTATTCTCTATTGGCTCAGGGGAGGAGCACTGGCCCCAGAACCCACACCCTGGGACTCTGACCCCATTGGTAACTGAGACCTGAGGCAAATCAGACTTGCCCCCATTTCCTTACCTATAAAATGAGGGTGGGGTGGGCGTGCTCTAGAGACTCGGTTAATGTTTTCAGTTCTCTCTCCTTTATTTATTTGTACAATTACTTGGAGTGAACTTCCACCCAGGAAACATGCCCTGAGCACACACGCATATTCACCACAGAGGCTGGAAGAGGACGGGGGTCTCTAGTCACAGTTTCTGACCTTGGACGCAATGAGACAGCTGCTACCAGCTTCACAGGGTAAGCCTGGAGGCCCTGCAGCTAGTTTTTTTTTCTTTTTTTTGAGAAATATTTTTCTCTGCAAATGAGTGTATGGTGTCTTGATTCATCTGCTCTGATCTCAGGGAGGATGTCTGAACTGCAGCTCTCATTAGGCTTTGTTTTAAAAGGCTCTAACGTCAGTATTATACCGAAAAAAAAAATGTTCTTCATGAAGATGTAAGGTCACCTTTTACTCTCTGAATTAGTCATTCTCAGTCTTTTACTCCCCAATCTTATGAACAATGACATTATCAAACTCAACATCTGGCGATACCTGGAAATTTCATCTTGGTCAATGATCTTACGGGAAGTTATAACATCTCTAACGGCTTCTGATCATGCTAGCCTTTCTTAAGGCCAAGGATTTACTGCCTGGATAGGTTTCAGGATCAAGAAGCGAAAGGTTACATGGCATGTTAAGTGCTTGATTAGTGAGCCCCACAATTCCTGGGTACTGGAAGGGGGAAGCAGAGGACGGTCCCAGGACGGCTGCTCTGTTTACACATAGCATGTTGATAGTCCCAAGTGGTCGTGGAGTTTGTGAGGAAAGGCCGCACATCTCAGCTGCCCGTGGCTCTTGGTATTGAGCCTAATGTAAGAGTGAGCAATTGCCGCTGGTGTTGATGGCAGGAGCATTGCTAATCCAGCATCGGGAATAAACTCTCTCTGGGAATAATACTCAGCCATGTATCTTGCTCCTAAGGTTCAATGTACTGTTATTGCCCCTTGGAAATGTCTCAATCACATGCATGTAACTGGGTTTTGCT
The DNA here is from genome assembly GCF_029215605.1 of Mirounga angustirostris. Lineage (NCBI taxonomy): Eukaryota > Metazoa > Chordata > Mammalia > Carnivora > Phocidae > Mirounga > Mirounga angustirostris. Next base: position 177,084,453 of record NW_026991713.1, read on the forward strand.
CTTGCGGGCTGAAGCCACTTGTTGGCGTTGCTAGCCTTCCTCCTGTGGTGGTTTATCACCTGCTGCTCTCACCTGTAATGAGTGTAGGGTGTGAGGTTTGGGATCTCCAGCGTCTGGGCATCAGGCTCATTCTCCTCCTCATAGAGGCTGACCCACTCCTCCTCATCACCAATGGCTCCAACCTGTGGGAAAGACGATCCTCAGATGGGATGGATGAGCTGTGGTGTGGAGGATGCCATTTACAGGATATGTGGCTGCCCGGTGCGTGTCGGGCTGGGCAGACCCACGCCGTGTCTCCCACATGGGCAGATAATTGGATCTTGCACACACACCGTCAGCTAAGCCCTGGAGATATGGCTCCTGCTGTTCCTGCCAAGGTCAGGATCTGGAAGATGAAGTCTCTGGGAACAAAACTCCCAGGGCTAGCCAACTGTGGGAAGGGACCTCCCCATGCCATCCTGTCCTTCCTCCTGGCTGACAGGTGAGGACTCAAAGAGAAGCCCAGAGAGAAGACTTGGCCAGGATCCCACTTAGGGTCCAGAGCCATTTCCACCACACACTGACCGGGGGGACTCAGTCTCTCCCTGTTCCCGCCCTGCTCACTTCTGTCCCAAACACACACCAAAGAACCAGCACAGGACTTGCGCAGAGAAGGACTGGCCACTGCCCTGGGAGCCAGACCAGCAGGCTAAGTCAAGAGAGCCATGAGGGGAGACACCATGACCGCATGCCAGCCAGGAAAGCCCTAATTCTCCCACACAGGTTTCCGCATCCCTGTGCCAGGAACACTCGGCCTTGTGCAGCCTGTGTGGCTCTGGGGGACCCAGTGGAGGGAAGGCTGGGAGCACAGAGGGGGTTTCAGGCCAAACAAGTTGGGGTGAGGTGGGTCAGCTGAGGGCCCTCTGCTCTTAATGCTTCATAAATGTGTCAGATGACAGTGCAGAAATGTGCTCATTAAGCTTGCAGAGAGACTGGTAGGCAAGTAGCCAGGTGGCTGGAGGACAGCACAAGAATTTGAAGTCTTGGAAAACTGGAGAAAGGTCTAGGAGGGCATGGAGGGGGCCAAGCGACACAGAGCTGTGTGGCCCACCTCCTCCAGAAAGCTAAATGCAAACTCGAGGCTCTAAATACTCTACGTTGAAAACATGGAAACAGTTTGGCAGTTCCTCAAGAAGTGAAATGTAGAATGAGCCTATGGGCCAGCGATTCCACGCCCAGGTGGATGCCGGAATGACCCGGAAGCTGGTCCTCTAGTGAGCATGCGAGCGCACGTTTTCACGGCAGCTCTCTTCACAACAGCCAAAGTGCAGGGCCACACGAAGGCCGGCCAGGGGTTGCACAGATGAACACCGCGGTGTGTCCACACAGGGGAACACTAGTCAGCTGTACAAAGGAACCTACAACCTACAACGTGGGCAAACCTCGAAAACACGATGCTAAGTGAAAGAAGCCAGACCCCAAAGGCCATGTTTATAATGATTCCACTTTATAAAATTTACAGAATAGGTAAATCCACAGAGTCAGAACGCAGATGGGTGGGTGCCAGGGGCTGAAGGAGGAGGGATAGGGGTGTCACTGCTTAATGGTACGGCATTTCCTTCTGGGGTGATGAAAATGTTCGGGAACTGGGTGGAGGCGGTGGTTGCACGACATCGTGGACGCACTAACTTGTGAGCTGTGCACTTTAGAACGGTTAAGTTTACGTTATATGAATTTCACCTCACTTAAAAAAAAGTGTTAAGGGGCGCCTGGGTGGCTCAGTCAGTTAAGCGTCTGCCTTCGGCTCAGGTCATGATCCTGGAGCCCTGAGGTCAAGCCCCACGTCGGGATCCCTGCTCAGCGGGGAGTCTGCTTCTCCTACTCCCTCTCCCCCTGCTTGTGCTCTCTCTCTCTCTGTCAAATAAATAAATAAAGTGTTAAAATGTGGGACGACTGGCCAGAAACATTTGGTGAAGACCCGGAGATCAGAATCAACGAGTAGCCCAGAGTCAGCAAAGCAGCGAGACAGTTGAAGGGGGCAGTGAAATCAGGAGAAGACGAAGCAGTTTCCACAGCTGGGAGCAGGGTGGACAGCCTCCAGGACGCCTGCACCCAGTGCGGCCAGCCTCCTCCGGTCCTCAGCACTGGGGCCCCCACCGGAGCCTGCAGACCCTCACTTCAGAGACAGGAATGAAAGAGGGAGAAAGCAGACGTAGATCGAGGCTAGATGCGGGGATGGCACAGAACCCTTGTCTTGGAGAATGGGAGGGTCTAGGCTAACCCGGGTTAGACGAGCTATGGCCACAGATGGCAGTACGTGCCCCCAGGGCCCACGGCGGCCACCTGCCTCCTCCACCGTGCCCGTGAAGTGCAAGAGGACCAGCAGGGGAAGACCACGGCCTGGGTCCATGCAACGCTGCCGGGCAAACAGAGGTGAGTACCCCCGCGGATGTGACGTCAGGGGGCATGCTAACGTCCCCGCGGGAGGCCTGCTTGTATGTAGCTCAGTGTCCGGCCCACGCAGCAGGCATCTTGTGGGATGAAGGTGGGGGGAGTTGACAGGACCCGCAGGGCTGGGGGGAGTCGGGACCCCGGTGCTGTCACTCCAGAGGAAGCTGCAGCTGCACAGCGACTCGGAGGGTCCCTCGCGGCTCTGCACGGCTCACGGACGCCTTCCGGGCCTCCAGCAGCAGCGGGGCTGGGACCGTGCTCTGCTCAGTTAGCACCGTTCTAGATGTTAACAAGATTTATGAATGCCTTAAAGCCAAAATGCTAACAATCTGGGTGAATTGTACGGAGCATCAGGCCCCCTCGATCGGGGCCTCACAGGAGGGTTTGGTGGTTTCTGAGCCCCTGGTGACAGGTGAGCTCCTCTCGGTGAAAGGGACCCCTGGGAGACCGAACCAGAGAGCCAGTATTATTTCTTGGAAGGCAAGTTTGGGCGGGGGGGGGAAAGGAGGAAGAAAGAAAAAAGGAAGAAGAGATGACTTCAGTTTCAGGGCAATCAGTTCAAGACCTTTTATTTACCAGTGGATGGATCCCAGGCCGACACACCACGGAAGGCGCTGGCGAGCAGGGTGTCCACGGCACCGAGCGACGGAGGCAGGTGCTGGCCGCGGGCACCTGCTCACCGCCATCGGGCACCGTGGCTCCCCGTGCTGCCGCGGTGCATTCGTGTCCTTCCGTGTCTGCACGTGTGGGGGAAACATGCATGGTCAGTGCCGACTTTTGGCCAAATCCCCAGGCCCAACTGTGGCGTTCCCTCTGCTTCTGCAAAGCCACTCCTCCCCCGCCCCTCCTGGTGCCCCAGCCCCACCCCTCCAACTGTGGGGGCTTTGTCTGAGCTCCTGGTGCAGAGGAATGCCCCAGGCTAAGAAAGCACGGCGCGGCAGGCGCCTGGCCTTGAACCCGCCATGTTTGCATTCCATCTGCCTGGTTGCCTCGCTGGCCTGGGCGCATTCATCCGCTGTCCGGGTGGCTGCCCTGCCCCTGGCCTGCCCCTGGCCACGCAGCCACCGTGGTTGACAGGGCTCAGCACGCAGCCTCGGTGGGGTCAGCAGCAGTCAGCTGCACCAGGTTCCAAGCCCGTTCCATCCACGTTCCTGCGAAGATGGGTGGAGAGCGGGCAGGGCCTCCTTCCCGGGTCTCCGGCGGAGCATCCACGGGCATTGCAAAGGCAGGCCAGGGTAGCTGCGGGCCGCCGCAGGCTAGTGTGGTTCTCTCGGAATGCTGGCCCACAGCTCCACCGCCAGGACGTGGGGCGCCGGCAGGATGACGGCTCCTACTTAGCCTCCCCGGGGAAGAACGCTGTCCACTGGAGGGCCTCTAAGCGGGGACGTCTCCCCTTCCGGAGCTCCAGGGCCCTGTGGCCGTGCTCACCTCTGCCAGCCCCTATGTGCCTTCTGAGAAGGTGGTAGCTGGCTGAGTGCAGCCTCCAGCTGTCCGGCTAGGACGAATGGGCGGGGACCCCCAAGGTCACACTTCCCTACCTTCTCAGGGAGTGCTCTGTCTTTTTTAAAAACCTGGATTTGGATGAGTGCCAAAGGAGCAGTGAGCCCAGGTAGGTGCCGCATGGCTCCATTTGGCTCTTCTTGCCACTTCTCCCTGCAAAGCCAGCCTGTCATTACCTGGAGGCATCACTCAGCCTCAAACACCCATACCTCGCAATCGCTCTGCCCGCTCTCTAAAGCGCGCCCCCCCTCCTGCTCCTGTCCTTGCAGCTGGTGAGCTCCTCTGGAATCTGCAGAGCATCTGGGAAGCTTCCGTGAACCACAGCCCCAGCGCCCCCGCCTTCCTCCCACCGGGCTGCTAATTCTGCACTGTCGGGGCATCTTCTGTGCACCTGACATACAGCACTCCTCCCACCTGTTGCATTCCCTTGAAGACATGACTCTCCTACAAATACATGTACGTGTCAAAGATTCCTTTTGCTCATGGATGAGGGAACCAGCAAGATCCTGGAACTGGTTCAGAGAAAACCAGACTCGAAGTACGTGGAGTCTGCGGATGAGGACACTGCGACAAGGTGGCCAAGATATTAGTAAAGCCAGTTACGAGAGCACAGCAATCATAACCTCTGGGCTTGCGGCTTTCCATCTTCTCTAAGCTCACGTCTAACTTCACAGAGCCCGGGCCGAATCATAAATAGTAAGACAAACACAGCTATAGTCCTTAAGACAGATGAGCTGTAGGCAGGCTTATGAAATCAGGCCCTGGTACAGGAGTCAGCACGCTACGGCCCAAGGGCCAAATCTGGCCCACCTCCTGTTGTTTTAAATAAAGTTTTATTGGAACATGGCCACACTCGGTTTGTGTACCGCCAATGGCTATTTCCATGCTCCCACAGCAGAGCCGTGTGGTTGCAGCAGAGACCACCTGCCCGAAGGCCTGAAGGATTAACTCTCTGGCTCTTCACAGGACAAGTTTGCCAATGCCTGCGGCGGAGTTTCACCAACATGACACACAGTGCTCCCTCTGCCTCACTTCCCAGGTGTCCTGCCACGTGTGTTCTCCCTTTTGTCTGCATGTGAGCCCCCAGGCAGTTTCGGGGGTCCTACTCCCCTCCCTACCCCGGCATCTCCCCCAGGGTCCAGCTCAGGCTATTGGCTCCACACACAAGCAAATCTGCAGTCCATGGTTTCAAAATCAGTATTGAAAATGGGTTGTCTTGCATTGAGCTCCAAAAGCAGGAGATTACTGAAAAGGTAATTTTACTTACGGACCCCTGACGGGTGGATGGGGTGGTGCTTAAGTTTTTGTAATAAAAGGCTTACATTTTGATCTAAAGAGACCAGAATTCTTTTCAGTGAGAAACAGAAGTCTTTTAACACTTGCTGGGCTCCCCGGCTCTCTAGTCAGATTTCAAAACCATCACTTCCGAGTGTTCTAGAAGTAACCGGCTGTTCACTAATGATGCGCCGGACATGCAGTGTGACAGAGCTCTTTAAAGATGAAACAAATCAGAGCTCCATAGGGAAGCTGGGATTTTGACGGGTTTTTTTCTTCTGCTGCTTCCTTTAAAGCTAACAAACAGCACTTTACAATACTTAATACAGAAGCAGAAATGCCACACATTTCAAATGCCGCTCATCAGGAGGTGGTCGTTAGGACCCATTAGGGAGCTGCTGTCCTTCCTAAAGCACCAGGACTTGCTGCCCTGCCCATGTTCCTCCCGGAGGCTCTGATGAGCACATCTGCCTCCGTGTCTGGCTGGGAGGCTGGGCTCCTTTGGACACAGGTGCTAATTTAATACCTGGGGGTCCCAGACCGCCCCCCTACCATTGCCAAGTGCGTTTTTCCACCAGAGCTGGACTTGTCTGTCCTAGGAAAGCCTCTGTGGTCAGCAGGGCCTCTGAGGAGTCGGGGAGAGGCCACCTTCACTGGGCAGGACCTCCAACACCCTGCCGAGGCCCCAGTGGCCACAAGGTAAACGGCTACTCAGAGGATGGTCATTAACCTCCTTCTATGAAAGGAAACAGCAGATGGAGAGGGGGCGCAGGAACCCGCATCTGTGCCAGGAAGGAGGGAGGACGGAGCCGGGCGGGCGGGAGGAGGCAGCTCTCCTTTCATCCAGAGCTAGGAGAGGGAAAAAAGACTCTCCAAGAATTCATTCCATGGAACCCTGCCAAGCCAAGTGCACCCTGCCGGCTGAAACTCTGGTGTCAGCAGGAAAACTTGCGAGTCAAGCAACTTGCACAGTTACCGAGTCCCCTCTCCTTCTGAGTGCTGTCCCTGGCGCCCCCGCCAAATGAAGCCCCCCAGCGAGGACGGGGGACAGACGGGGCCTCTCTGCACGGCACTGTGGGCAGGTCATGCCCGACTGGGAAGGGGCTCAGGCCTGAGCAAGGCCCAAGGCCAGTTCCCCAAACGTCCGCAGTCTGCAGCCCTGACGAGTCATTGGGGTGGGGGTGGGGGCTTGTCCATGCACTTGACCAAAGAGAGTTCATGCTTTGCAACAGCCTGAGCCTCGTTCCCCAGCCCTCCCTCCCGTTACTGGTTATTTATTTATTCTTTCCTAACTGTTTAACCTTCTTTCCATCTTCAGACGCAGGAGGATTGGGAAATGACTGTTGGGTCTTCTACCATGGGGGTGCGTCAAGAACATCGGGTTCTCCTGGCCTCCTCTGGCCTTCCAGCTGTCTCCTCTCTGGTTCCTTCTTTGCCTCCAGTGACCCCGAAAAGAAATCTGCTGCTGGGTCTGTCCTGGCCCTCCTCCTCTGTCTCCCTAGGCATCGCTCTCCTTCCTCCTAGCGTTTGGCGACCCTTGGCCGATGGCTCAGAGCCTTGTGTGTGGCCTTCACTCCTACTGACCACCAGGTGGATGTTTCTAAGTCCTGGCCATCTCAGCTAGTGCCTCAGACCCCACTGGCCTGCAACAGCCCCTGCTCTCTCCCTGCCAGGACGCACCCCTCCCCGGTTCCTGCCATCTGGTCCTGACGCTGCGGCCCTCTGTCAGCGAGGATGGAAAACCCGGAGCCGCTTCCCCGTCCCGCTCCCTCCCGCACCATGCCGCGCCGAGCTGGTGGCCCCCACCACCTCTCACAGCCGCTTGACTGCAGTGATGGGACCCTGGTTTAGAAGCTCCTGACCTGTTGCTTGAACGATTCTGATAGTCTCGCTCAGTGAATTAAGAACAGAAGAGAGCACTTGCTTGCAAAAGACCAAAGGTTCAGGGCTGCCGACTGTCCTCCCTGTCTCACATCCTCTGGGCTCCCCAGGTCTCCCCCACTTTACACGCCATCCCCAAATGCATCCCCACCCGAAATATCCTTCTAGAGACAGTCCCTGTCCAGGAGCCCGGGTTGTGAGCATGGCTGCCTTGAGGCTGGGGGGCCCTCCCTCCCTCAGTGCCCAGCCGCCGTGGGGACGATGAGCCACTCTCCCCAGCACCTACCCCTGCTTATCTCTGAAGTGCAGGTGGTCTCCTCTGCGTCTGTCCCTTCTCTCCCATCAGATCCAACCCCTCTCAAGGACAAACAGGAACGCCCACACCTCCCTGTGTGGCTTCCCAAGATGCTGAAATGACAGTGAGGACTTGGGCCCTGTCATGCTTGGAGTGGGGTCCAAGCGGGGTGGTGGGACAGGCACGAGGCCGTGAGAACCGCCTGCTACCTGCTGCCTGCTTTGTGATGCCGGGACCTCAGCCTTGCCTGCAGAGTGAGGACAGCAATGATGTCCCCCAAACATCAGCAGGAGACTCTGATGGGACGGGGCATGTGAAGGGCATGGGACACCCTGATGCATGGCACCGTGCTCCTACATCTGGGGGTGCTTTCCCATGGACACTTTTAGACAGAAACTAACCAGGCCGTTCCTAGCAGCTCCAGCTCGTCTTCCCGTCTCCCGTCCTGCCTGCTCATACACATCCCCCTCTGCAGCCACCCCGCCTTCCCCGCAGGTGCACCAGCCACACTTCCAGGTTCTGTATCTGATCCCTGACGTCTGGGGCTCTGCTGACCCTGCAGGAGCTGCCGCCAAGGAGGAACTCAGCCCACAACTCGCCTGTGATGCACCTTGCAAATGCAGACCGCCAATCCAGAGCCCACTCCGTAACCCCTCCTCCGCAGGGCTCTCCTGCTATGGGCCACTGTCCCCCTGCCCTAATCCCCCAGGGCCAGGGACCAGACAAATAGCCATTATGCCCTACGGCCACTGGAATTACTCAAACTAGCTGATCTCGAGCCTGCTCACCCCGCCTCGCCCGTACCTTCCTGGGGAAACCATGAGAAGACTCTCGCCCACAGTGCGGCCTCCCTCTGCCTCCTGACCAGCCCTGGTGCTTGCCTGCGTGAAATCCTGAGCCCCTTCCTCTTGGAATTGTGAGTAGGACTAGATTTTCAGTGAGTCATCTCCCGACCTGTTGACCTCAACAAACCTAAATAAAAACAAAGTTTAGGTTCTGAAACAATAGGAGCCACGCGACTTCCCGACTCCGCCATCATGCTGCCGTGCTCCCTGCTCGCATGCCCTCCTCCCCACTGGAGTCCTGCTCACCCTGCCATGCCCCGTGGCAACCTCGCCTCCATGGGAGCCTTCCTTGGCCACTCCGGCCAGGCCCCCATTTGCTTTCGGGTTCCCTCTCAGCAGCAGGTCTCATCTGTGTCGACCAGATTACAGGTCAGCCGTCCCTCCCACGTCCCCCAGGCTGGGAGGCTCTGGAGGTCTTTATAATCTAGCATTGGGCACGAGACCCAAAACCTGTGACACAGCAGGTGCTTAATAAATGTTTACTGGGTGAATGGGTGACTGAATGAAACAAATACGAAACCGACGATCGGAAAAATGAAAGATGGGTGAACCTAAAACCCCAACAAGAGAATTAGGATGAAAGATTTTGTGCGGTCCTCAAAAAGAATAGGAAAACCTTTCTCTTATGACACTTATTTTGGTTTGACAGTTGTGACTTAGCTATATGTTGACCTCTATTTCCTGAAAATGACATTTGTGGTAAACGTTTCCCTCGGTCCTACCTACATATGATATTTTCTGCTCTGTGGCATTTTTAAAAGTCCCGTAACAGGACCTAAAAGGATGTGATAGACTAATGAACAAGAAGACCAGTTCAAACCGTTCATCTTGTATAGATTTCCCATGCTGGTCAAGAAATAAAAGAGAAAAGTCACTGTTAGGGTGTTATGGACAATCAAGCTAACGCTAAACATTTTGAAATATCCGAGCATGTACGTTGCGGCGCCCAAACGCTTAGGCAGAGGTGCTGTCCCTTTTATCCAACTGACTGCGTCATTGTTGAAAGAGCCAAAGAGTCGGTGACAGTCCTCCTCTGCATACTCGACAGGCTATTCAGAAATAATGTCACTCTTTTTCTTCCTAGTATGACAAAGAAATTCAACTACAGTCAGAGTTCATGACAGTTGAGATGCTGACAGATACTGATGAAGAGGACCACCCACAGCCCTAACCTCCTTCCGAGATGCGGGAAAGGGGAGACAGAATTAGTGATCAGAAGTCCCCACCTGCAGATCTTGAAGCAATGAGGCAAAAAACGTCGGTCTCTGTCCCTGCAGGAGACAGAACACACTGGAAAGCCTTTCGAACGTCAGAGGTGATAGTGGCAGATGGACGGTTAAATCAGGACAGGAAACGCTTTGAAAGCATGGGAACTCTGTCCCTAGAGTTTGTGCCGTGACGCACACCCCCAACAGGCAACAGGCTTCCCCGGGCACTCTCCTTCCACATAGCAGGCCCTGTTCTGGGCCAGAGGGGAGCGCCCGGAACAAGACAGATAAGGTCCCGGGCTCACCAGGCTCTGTGACCACGTAACCAGTGGAGAAGAGTGTTTCTGTGACAAAGTGGAGAGTGCGAGCAGCTCTTGGCCTTCCTGGCTCGGCTGCTTCCCGAGAAGGTGGGACTTCACTGAGCAGGGGGCCCAGGCCGCGCTGCCAGGCCATGCTGGAGGCAGTGGGTGCAGGGTGGGAAGGGTGATTCCTCTGCACACATAGGCTGGCCCACACCCTCCAGGCCAGGTAAAGCCTTGGAGCCCAAAGTGCTGCTGGGGATGCCCCTTGCCATTCACGGCCTAATTTGTACCAGGACAATGGAGGCCAAGGAGAGCTGGACTTGACATTTTTCAAGCTGTGGGATTTGGGTTCCGCACGAGTGAGTTCTAAGTACCGGCAGCTTGACTCTCAGCTGACACTCTGGGTGCTTGAGCTGGGCTGGCTTCCAGCCCCGGGAGCTTGGGCCTCTTCCCAAACTGCATACCCTCCCATCACGGGGTACTCAGCCCACCTCGGCTCTCTGACCCAGAGCACCTCCAGCCCTGAGCTGGCCTGGGCCCGGGTGTTTCAGGGTGTGGCCCTGCATCCTCCCCACAGGCCTCCCCAGGAATGCAGCCTTTCCTCAAATGCTTGCCTTGACTTTATTATTTTTATTATGAGCTTCCATTTATTAAGTGCTTAATATGTGTGAATCCCACACTAGAGCTTTCGACGCACCGTTCTTCCCACTATGCATCCCGGTGTGTGTGGTCTTTGCCCTCTGCCAGCCAGCCGGCGCCCACGGACCCTCCTACACCCACAGCCTGGAGGCCGGCTCCTCACAAACGTGCCCAGGGTCCCGCTTTTTGGCTCTGTGCTTTGCCGGTTGGCCTGTCCCTCTCCAGCCTTGCTTGGGGCTGAATAGACCCCAGGGGCCCTTGCTGGTCCCACCCATCCTGCAAAGGTCAAGGGCAAAGCTGCAGCTTTGAGTATCTTACTGCAAAAAACCTCAGATCTCTCGGCCTCCACATTCCCAAATTTGCTCTTTAACACTGTGATGGACTTCTAGAGGGTAAGAAGTCACCGAAAATAGTATACAGGCAAGGGGACAGTTTCGGGCCATAGTTTTAGGGGAGCTGAATGTGCACCCCTCCTACTTTCACCTGCAAGGTCTTCATAACTACAGCCTCTTCCAAGGCCTACAGCCATTTGCTCCCCCCTGTAAAGTCTCCCTCTTCATCAGAGGCACGGCTGCTTTTCCCCGAGGCTCTAGGTTGGCACAGGACGAGCACAGCTAGGACTGGGACACAGGGAGTGGACGAAGGTGCAGAACGGAGGCTGAAGGGAGTGGAGGAGGGGAGCCATGGTTCTAGAATTCTTGGGCAGCATGCTTGGCTTTTAAAGCTCCGGGAACCTGGGCATGAAGGGAAACACTCAGGTTGTAGGGGCTTCTACGTGTGAGAAGAGAAAGGAGATGTACTGGTCCACCTGGATGTTTTCTCTGCAGCTCACCGCTGGGAGAAGTTCACTGCCAGAGGCCGTGGCTCGGGCAGGTTAGGGGACGGCCTGTGAGCACCCAGCACAGGGGAAAGAAAACAAAGCCTGGCAGTCCATTCATCAGCCCGCGCAATCCGGTCCCTCCGCAGGAAGTGCCCTGGGAAACAGAGAACGTCTCTCGGCAGCTCGACTTCTAGGAACGCCGTGGACACGGGGGCCACCTGGCGCCCCCACCTGCTCCATCCCCACTGCTCTGTAGTTACCGAGACCGTGGTCGGCAGACTGGTGCTTTATTTTATTAGCCCGTAACACTCTCTAAAACAGGTCCTTTTAGGAAAATGGTACTATTATGCACAAACAAGCAGTAAGTGGGCTTTTTTTCCCCTTCCCATTTTCGGAATGGAAACAGTTTTATCTGTACCACCAGCATCTTCATTACAGGAAAGCTGCTCGAAGCAGCCTTTAGAGAAGACTAGATGTTATTTTGGCTATTAGAGCACAGCGAATGGCTGCAGACGGCAGGGGTTTACAGAGGGACCAGGAAGGCAAACAGGAGTGGCAAATGAACACAGAAAACATTTGCATTCTCCCCTTCTACGTGCACCATAAAAATGAGGGAAGAGAGGTTTTGCTCACGCTACAGTCAAAGGTGACTAATTACACAAAGCATTAGTGAGCCAGAAATACCTTTAAAAGCTGTTCTCTAGAACTTTAACCCACGTCTGGGCATCGGCCTACTGCAGGGCCTGGCAACGTGCTCCTCCAAGGACTGGGGTCTTTCCTTCCCTAACTCACTGGAGGTAGCACTGAGTAATACAACCTCCCTGGTGTGATTTCAAAGCAGTCAGAATTTAAAGGAACTTTTCTGCAAAGATGATGTGATTGAGAAGTGGATCAAAGGGAAGAAAATACTGCTATCCTGCCACGAAGTGTTTGGTAGGAGCCAAATCCTCACACCTGGAAGGCCGCTCGGCTGGTGCCTGCCCCGACCGATGTTCATGGCTCCTGGAGATGGGGCGCAGACGCCATCTCCTTCCTGGGCCTCCACCACCCCCCGAACCAGGGTGGTCCCTCCTTCCCGAGTTCTGCAAGCACCCCAGGCTCACTCTGAAATCACCCCCTATTCTCAGTGTGATGAGTCATGGCATGGCCGACTCCTCACTGGACCTGGTGCTCCGGCCTCTTACTCCTCTCTGAACTCTGGCCCGCGGTCAGGCACAGGGCAAGAGGCTAGGCAAGGGAACGCTGCAGTCTCGTTGGCAGAGAAAGCCTGGGTTCCGCTTGCATCCATCCCAAGAGAATTAGGCGAGGAATGTTCCAGAGGTTTCACCTATCCCAGTGGCAGTCTCAAGGGCCCTGCTGCTCTGAGTTTAGGAAAGTTGGAGCCTGCCTCAACCATGGAACCCACCGAGATGTTCTCGGAGAAGTAGTCAGTGAGCTGAAGAGAGGCTTCACGGGGGGAACTCGACAAGGGTGGACAGTACACACGGAGGCCGGGGACACAGCCCTTGCGGCCCAGAGGGATGGCAGGTACTAGAGGGGATTTCATTTGTAAAGTGCCTCATGCCCAGAGAAAGCAGAGGTGTGCCCATCTTAGATAAGTAAATATGACGAAGTGTTCTAGTTCTCTAGCAACCCTTCAGAGCGGGTATTAATATCCCTGCTTCACTGCCAAAGAGCCTGAGCTGGGCGGCCTGCCTGTGTCCGTCCAGCTGGGATGCGGCGGAGCTCGGGTTCAAGGTCCCGTCTCTCTGACCCCAATGGCTGTGCCATCTGTCCTCATGTCACTGACTGTTCACCTGGTAGCCTTGGGGAACTTGTCTGTGGCCTTTCCTGGGGGACGAGTTGGACAGTGGTCCATGGAAGGTGGTGAGTGCCCAGGATGCAGCAAGGAGAGGGGTGGGAATGGGGTTTCCTGAAAGATCTCATGGCCAGAGTCCTGGCAGTAGGAGTGAGAAGAGGGGCTGCAGACCTGCTCTTCCCCTGGAGGAGGCCGTGTGAGCGTTGGCAGGTGACATGGGTGGGTTGGAGTATATTCCACCCGGAGTTTGTAGAAAACTAGCAGTGGAGTGTCTGCCAAGGCATTTAAAGAGACGACCCTTTATTAATTTTTAAAGGCATGCCCTCTGCAATATGCCTTCGAGGTTAGCAGGAACAGGTTGCAAAAAAAAAAAAAAAAAAAGCAGGATTGGTTTGGCCAAAAGAAAAAAAAAGGATATTCACGCTAACCTTTGCCACATCATCATGAAATTTTCTTGGGATAACTTAGTATATGATTGAAAACCGGTCCAACGTGTTCAGCCCAAACTGAATGGATTAGGAAAACAGAAACCAGGGTAGCGGTCTGTTGATGGAGTCAGTCCAGAAGTTTGAGGAAAAGGGCATCTCTTTCACGTGGCCAAGCAGACACTGGAGAAGGGCACGCCAGCCCTGTGACAGAAGCAGCTGGGGGCTCCCAGCACACCAAGCGGTAAAATGTCCATGGCTTGGGGCGCCTGGGTGGCTCAGTTGGTTAAGCGACTGCCTTCGGCTCAGGTCATGATCCTGGAGTCCCGGGATCGAGATCCGCATCGGGCTCCCTGCTCAGCAGGGAGTCCGCTTCTCCCTCTGACCCTCCTCCCTCTCATGCTCTCTGTCTCTCATTCTCTCTCTCGCAAAAAAAAAAAAAAAAAAAAAAAAAAAAAATGTCCATGGCTTGTCTTCTGTCTTCTTCTTGGCCATGACTCTGTCCTAAGGAGGCCAGGAAAAGTCTACAATCCTTACCTTCTGGGCTTTGGAACAGAGCTTCTGTTTATAGATTAATACTTAATCTCTAGGAACATTTAAACACAAATCATCCAGATAATGAGCTTCAGGCGGGAATATTCTCTTTGGGTTTTGAATCTGCGCCACTACCAGAATTTTTAGACTTGCTGAGTTAATTTTAAAATACCTCGGAGAGAATATTTGTAAGGGACTTCCAGTTCGAGCAATATGGCAGACAAGATAACCTTTAAGGTCAGCCTCCCGCCAAAGCCAGAGCGGTGCTGGCTAGGGTACGAGAGATGTCTTCTCAGAAGCCTGGCCGAGCACTGGGAACAAGGGACATATCTCGAGGCTGATGTAAGTGGGAAGTGAAGCTGTGGCCAAACCCACCACGAAATCTAAGTGGGCACTGCCTGTGCGAGAAGATGTTCATAATAATCACGGCCTCTGGGCATAGAGAGAAACACAGTGGACTTGAAATAGGGACATAATAACAAGTATCACTGGCTCGGAATTAAGACAATGATTAACTTAAAATTTTGATAGCTTACATTTGCATGTTACAATTTTTAGGGCAGCTGGTGGGGGGAGGCAGGGTCAGGACCTGGGCAAAGGGGTCCAAGCAGGTGGCAGCCCACTCATGGGAGGACTGCCCACATACAGGGGGATTTGGCAAATAAATACATAACCGAGGTTAGTGGGAGCCAGAGAAAGGCTAGTGTAAACGTGGAAAGGGGCAGCTTGAATAAACAGGTGGTACTAAAGTGTACTTGGGGGTGCTGGTGTGAACTAGTGATTTTCAGCGTATGTAGATAGATACAGAAATTGACCGAGGTGGAGACACGTGTGCGCCTGAGGGTGCGTATTTCCTAGCTCCACGCACTGGAGGAGGCCTGGACATCCAGTGGCAGTGAGCACATCTAGTGCCCAGATCTTGCTTTCTAAATGCCACTCTGCACTGAAAGGACCCAAAGTTCCTTGGAGAAATGGCTGGACACAGAGAAGAAAGGGGAAGATAAGCCTAGAATACCTTGTGCCAGAAAGCAAGGGTGTGCTTAGAGCAATGGAGACATGAGAGGAGAATACGAAAACCAGGTGGAAGGGCCTCCCACTGGCCAAATGCAGGAGAGCCAGGGCAAGGACGGAAGTAATGAGAGCAGTGGATTAGAATCTGTTAAGTAAGGTAGGAAACCATGAGTCTACCCTGATGTCAACAAATAAATGAATAAGTAAATGGGAAGAGAAAAACTGTCTCCTACAGTAAAAGTCCAATCAATAAACACAGAAGAAATGATTGAGTTAGAAAGGTTGCTATTTGGTGCCCTCATTGTACTAATTAATTCCGGCAAGAAATTTCAGTGTAAGACAAAACTAGTGGGTGCGAGTGGGAAGGGGAATGAGATTTTCACAGAATCTCAACCTCCCTCCCCACAGAATACTTACTAACCGTGAAGGGGAGGAAAGCAGCTCTATGGTGGGGACACCAAGCAGATGCCATCTTAATTGCTAAATTCACTCCACCAGTCATGGGACCTGTCGATGTCTTCTTCAACCCAACAGGATGCAGTGGGAAGAACTCAACATCACTTCTGTGACATTCTGATAAAAAAATGGATGACCTCGCTCTAATCATAATGAAATTTACAAATGCAAATTGAGGGGTCTTCTAGGAAATGAATGGCCTATAACCCTCAAAATCGGTAAGGTCACGAAATTGAGGACCGGCCAGGGAACTAAGCCAGGTTGAAGGAGACTGGAGAGACGTGACAACCAGGGGCAGCATCATCCTGGCCTGGATTCTCTTCCCACTGAGGATACACTGGGCCAACTGACAAACTTGTATGGGGTCTCTGAGTGAAGGGAGCTCTCTAGTATTCTTACAACTTTTCTGTAGTTTTGAAATACTTTCGAGGTGAAGGCAAACATGAACTTCCGGGTAATCTCAAACTCCAGCTAGGACCTTTAACTGATGGCTACAAGCTGAGCTGGTGGTGAGCACAGAAGCCTGGGGCGCACACCCGGCGAGTTTGTGTCATTGGCTGTGGGCACGGCACCGAGGACCTTCACCACACAGGACACTCTCAGACAGACCTGGGGGAGCATAACCCCTGGGGAAGGGCACGGAGCCTGCCCAGACCATGCTCCCCTGGGGAACTGGGGTCACAGACATGGAGAGGCCAGATCACTGCGTCCCACTCAGAGTCCCTACGGCGGGACCAGCACAACAGGGACTGTAGCTCTTTAATCCACTGTGCCACCTGGAAGTTTACACCCACAGGGCAAAGCCCCATCCCCGCCTCACTCGCTAAGGCTCAGCCAGGATTGGGAAACCCAGAGCGCCTTGGGAAGATGCCCTCGAGGCTCCCAGTCTGGGTCCAAGTTCTGTGTCAGCAGCCCCACCTCTCACCCCGCCTAGAGGGCAATCAAATCTTTGCTTATGAGAACGGGTGAGAAAATAAACTATTGATCTTAAAAGTCAAACAAACAACCAGAAAAGGCCAAGTTCACTTACAAACATGAATACAACAATCTCAGCTCCAAACTAAACAAAAGAGCCATCGTGATCAAGCTGTGTTTATCCTAGGAACACTGCAATGGTTGAAACATTAGGATATCAACATACATCATCTTACCAACAGACGATGGAAGAAAAACCATGAATGACTCAACAGACGCAAAGTAATATTTTGATAAAAATAAACATTAATGATTTTAAATCCTAAAAAAAAAAACCAACTTCTAGCAAACCAGGATTAGAAAAGAGTTGTCTTAACCCGATACAGCCTAGCTATAAAAGCAAAAAAAATACTATAAATGTTGTAAATGTCATAATTGATAAAACCTTAACAGAATTTCTTGAAAGTTATTAATAAAACAACCACTGTTCTATCACTGCTCCAGTTCAATATGCTATGGGAGGACCTCGCCCTCCCACCAAGACTACAGAATAAATAAATTAAAAAAAAAAAACGAAAAAAGAGAAACAGAGGATTTCAGAAGAAGACACAAAGCTGTCACTATTAATGGATGATAGGACTTCTTTGTAGAAAACTAGGGTAGAATCAATAAAGTAAGAAGAGAATTCTCAAGAGTTTTCTGGCTACGACCCCATCCCACAAGGCTAAGAGGCAGCTTAGTGTCAGTCATTCGAAGAAGAGAATTTTTTTTTTTTTTAAAGATTTTATTTATTTATTTGACAGAGAGAGAGACAGCGAGAGAGGGAACACAAGCAGGGGGAGGGAGAGAGGGAGAAGCAGGCTTCCCGCGGAGCAGGGAGCCCAATGCAGGGCTCGATCCCAGGACCCTGGGATCATGACCTGAGCCGAAGGCAGACGCTTAACGATTGAGCCACCCAGGCACCCCTTGAAGAAGAGAAATATTAAAAAATCAGTTGTGATCCTGTATGTCAGCAGAATGTCAGAAAATGTAACTAAAATTACACACACATTAATTAATCTTCATGGCGATCTTGCAAAAAGTACCACTGACCCCATTTCACAGATGAGGAGATTAAGGCTCATAAAGAACTTAAGAAATACATACAGGGGGTGCCTGGGTGGCTCAGTTGGTTAAGCGTCTGCCTTTGGCTCAGGTCATGATCTCAGGGTCCTGGGATCGAGCCCCTTGTCTGGGCTCCCCACTCGTTGGGAAGCCTGCTTCTCCCTCTCTCTCTACCTGCTGCTCCCTCTGCTTTGCTCTCTCTCTCTGTCAAATAAACAAATAAAATCTTAAAAAAAAAAAAAAAAAAGAAATACGTCCAGGATCCCAGAGCAGGGAAAGAGGGCGGTGAGGAAAAGGGGGCACGAGTCTGCCTGAGGCAAAGCCCACACTCCTTCTACCACAGTTTTCAAGGCATGCTGATTGCCCCTGACATTTCCTGCATTTTTCAGAGCAGAGTGAGGTAGGAATAGATAGCCCAGTGCTTTTGCCAAGAAGAAAACAGCTGACAAAAGTAGATTTAAACACGGAAAAGCATATATGTGTCATGTTCCTGGATAGAAGACTCACCATCCTAAGACATCAACAAGAGTAGCCAGAAAAGTCCTAAACACGGCAAGGGCAGGGGTGCACGTGTGTGCGAGGGTGAGGGTCAGGAAGACCTTACCAGATATGAAAACACATTTTAAAGCCTCTATAATTAAACCATGTGGCATTAGCACATGAATGGCCAGACTAATAGAACTGAATAAAAAGTTCAGAAATAAACCCAAGTGCATATGGGAATTTAATATTATAAATCAGCAGGAGAAAAAAAAAAAAAAACGGGACTTTTTATTAAATGGCTTTGGGATAATCACAGAGCTATTTGCAAAATTACAAAAATGGATTCATACCTCACTCCACATATAAGGACAAATTCCAAATGGTTGCGGAGCTAAATGCAAAAAAGCGACTTTAACAGTGGTAGTAGGATGTTAGGTGAACTCCTTTATAATCCAAGTGTGGGGAAAACCTTTCTGTGACTGACAACCCAAAAGCATGCAAGAAATGACTGATAAATTAGACTTGTATTTTTTTTTGTCATGGCAAAAATTCATATATATTGCTGGTGAGAGTACAGTATGTTACCACTTACAGCAGAGGGATTTGGTAACGTCTAGAGAATCTACATAGACATTCATTGTCCGATCTACTGATCCCACTCCCAGGAATCCATCCCAAAGATTCAAGATGATTATGCAAAAGGCTAAAGACAATAATGCAGAATAATGCCCCCACCTGGGAACGCCACACCCTAATTCCTGGGACCTGTGAGTATGTTACCAGACTTTGTAGATATGATTACGGTTAAGAGCTTTGAAATAGGGAGATTATCCTGGATTATCTGTGTGGGTCCGGTCTAATCACCTGAGTCCTTACCAGTGGCCGAGAGGGAGGCGGGAGGGTGGTCACAGACAGGAGATGGAAGGAGGAGGAGGAGGAATCGAAGCCCGAGGAGGACTGGACCTGTCACTGCCGGCTCAGGGGGTGCAGGAAATGGGGCCACGGGCCAAGGAACATGGTGGCCATGGATGCTGGGGATGGTGACGAGCAGCTTGGTTCTAGAACCATGAGGGGGTGAATTCTGACAACACGTGAATGAGCAAGACCAGCGATCCTCCTCTAGAGCCTCCACAGGGACAGAGTCCTCCCAACACCCGAAGCCCAGGAAGCCCATGTTGGCCTTGTGACAGTGCAATAGGGCTGTTTGAGACGCTAAGGTTTTGGTCATTTATGCCGGCAGAAAGAAAAGGGGTGTGCACCGCTGGGCGAGCCCTGGCACGTGGGCACGGGGAGGACTGCGTCTGCGGGAAGGGATGAGGAAGATCTGCCTGCAGGACACGCAGGGTCTTCAGGACGCGGCGAAGAGAGCTGGGTGCTGCGTTCTGAGCGACAAGCAGGGAACACAAACGTGTGTATTTGCTTATGTTGCCAAAAACAAGAAAGGGCAAACTGAAAACCTAATATGGGGCCTTTGGGGGACAGAGACCACAGGGTAAAGGGGGAAAGAGGAACAGGAATGTTTCTGAATAGACCTGTTTTATGGTTTTGACTTTGAGCTCATGTGAATGAGTTACATATTGGAAAATGAATTAAATTTCAGGCATTTTAACAATTTTTTAAAGTAAAATGGTTTTTCAAGAAAGCAGCCATTAAAAAATGGAAGCAAAAGACAGAACGAAACCCAACCCTGAAATGAATGAACCCAGTTTTGTATGAAGTTAGTAATATAACCACACAGAGAAAACAATTTAGAACTCCATACTTTGAATGCACATCTATAGCTTA
The DNA here is from genome assembly GCF_029215605.1 of Mirounga angustirostris. Taxonomy (NCBI): domain Eukaryota; kingdom Metazoa; phylum Chordata; class Mammalia; order Carnivora; family Phocidae; genus Mirounga; species Mirounga angustirostris. The sequence continues at coordinate 177,104,159 of NW_026991713.1, forward strand.
ATACAGCCCAAGGACAAACACTTAGACACTGCATTCAGTAGTCTTATTGTGAGGAGTACCATTGAAATTACCATTGTGAAACTCTCTGTACAAGAGTAGGAGAAAGAACCTAAGTAATGATGTTAATATTTCTAAAAACACAATTTTAGAAAAAAGGTATTTCAACGGTAAATCCCAAGTTAAAGTAATCTTAAGTTTGACAGGAAAACCAGCATGGACTCATGATGCTTCCTTTCTCTGTCCCCTGGAAAGGTCTAGAATGACCCGCTTGAGGCAATGAGCACCCCTTCCCCACCCTCAGTGCCCAGACTCTGGTCTTTAAACACCATCTGACACTAAACAAAACCAGATGGGAATGACTCCCTCTGAGCTTGAGCTGTGGGGCAGGAAGGCACAGGACGATCCCGAGACATCTTGCTGTGTACGAAATCATCAAAGATTGGTATCTCCATGTCAGCAAGCCCAGAACATGGAGGGCTACCCACTGGCCAAGATGGGCCGAGGTTAGGTTCACAAAGAATAATGACTGCAGGTGATGGAAAGGCACTGAATATATTTCTAAAAACTATACTCTCATATTGATAATTCAGGAAAAGAGATAGCAGGGATAAGGGAGGGAGGGAAGGAGGGAGGGAGGAAGAAGGAAGGAGGGAGGGAGGGAGGGAAGGAGGGAAGGAAGGAAGGAGGGAAGGTGGGAAGGAAGGAGGGAAAGAGGGAAGGAAGGCTCGCGACGGAGTTCTGGTAAACAGAGCCCACACAGAAGTAGTGCGCTCCCGGCTGGCCCCGGAGGCACGAAGGAAAGCCCCCGTTTGGGGAAGTCACCAAGATGTTGGTGTTTCCACGTCACTGCCTCCCGGCCGAGCCTCACACGCGGGTCTGAAGCTTGCAGACCTGCGTCTTTGGCGTTCACGGGGCATGGAGTCATGATGCCGTGGATGGCACCACATGCTTCTGTATTCCCTGCCCAGCTATGTCTGATGGACCTTGAGGCGCTAGAATTGGTTCTCATGAGATAAAGTGATTTTTCTCCTGTATTCTCCTCTATGCGTCTTAAAGTTCACTTTTATCATTTTGGTTTTCATTCCCTGGGGACCTGTTTTCAACTTGATGTGAGGTAGGGATGTGCTGTTGATTTTTTCCGAAGGAAACAGATGTCCCAGCCCCTTCTATCGATGTGCCCCAACCAGCTGGTTTGCACTTTCAGATTCCTGCATCCGCTTTCAGAAATTGTGGCTTAATGAATGTTTTGAGGATGTGTGTGGACTTGGTTCCCTAATTTATGGCCGATTTCTGAGAGTGAGTTGTCTTACAACAGAATACAAGCACAGCGATGAAAGTCACTGGGATTTTACTAGACACAAGAACTATTCTGACACTTTCTACAACCAGAGTTTGTTTCTTTAGCTTTTTATTTCCTGCTCTTGTTGGAACTGGAACTGTGGCTTGCGTGGTGCTCCCCAGTCCCAGGGAACCCCGTGTCCGGGACCCTGTGGGATGTGTGCCCGGGGCTCCTCGAGCCCAGTGCCCCCCACTCTTCCCCACACTGGCTCCAGCCCTCGGGCCTCCCTGCTGGTCCTCGACTGTGATGTGCGTTCTTTTCTCCCAAGACAGAAATTCCTCCTTTTCGCATACTGCCTGGAAGAGTCTTGGGCACAAACATGCTCTCTACGTGTTGCGGATGCACTCCCTCACAGGATAGACGAGTTGTACCAAAAAATCATCTTATTTGTACATTTGGTAGCTTATTGTTGTACGGAATTCAAAAGAAATAAATCAACTATGCTATGCAATTTGGGTACCTAGTTGGAGCCAAAACTCGAATGTGAAGCCCTCTTATCACTCCTTTTAAGGTCCATTCAGACCACAGCCTAACATCCTGTCTCTCTTCCCTTTCCACATCCCTCCCCCAGTAGCCCATTGTCTCCAGTCTCTGGCTCTCATCCTCCAAACCCCTGTCCCGGGAGCCACTGTGCCCCCGACCAGCCATTCTGCAGACACATCGGTCCCCTGCCTCCCACGCACAGGCCCCGACTCTGGAAACCCCGCCATCCCTCCGAGGAGAGCATACCTGACCCTCGACGATCCACCTGGAGATGGAGGTCTTCCCGTCGTAACCTGGTCGGAACTGGAGTGTGGCTGAGCGGGGGCTGATGTTGGAAATGACCAAATTGGACGGGGCGCCAGGGAGCTCTAGAGACAAAGGAGAGACAAGACATGGAGATGCAAGTTCTGACAGCTTAGGAAATGCACCAAACACGTCGGCGAGTAAATGGTTTCAAAATACCTGGATTTGTTTTCAAAACCACGTAAGTGAGAAGCACCGCTTCCCCGGGAACGTGACCCCCGCACTATCCTTACGTTCAGGGGCCGCACATCAGGCCCCATGCCTCGGAAGTGGGATGAGGACACATATTCATGTGGCCTCTGGATGATCCTCTCTGAAGGTCAGGACTTACTCACCTCCATGCACAGCAGGTAATTAATAGACACTCGTTGAAAGAAAAAAGGATGAACGGATGTGATTCTTCCAGGCTCCGAAAAGAACATGACCAAATGTCCACCCTCCCCTCGGCGATGACCGTGATGCCGGGGAAACAGAGTGGGGCGTGCGGGAGACAGCAGGTGCCTGAGTCCTAGGCCCCGGGTCTGGTTTCTAAGACAACCACATTGAGGTGAAGGAGCGGAGCTCTCCCCGCTCTGCCTGAGTTCAGCTGCTCCTGCAAGTGAATGGCGGGGAGGGGGTTCTGATGGGCTCCCATCCTGGGAGGTTAGCTGGGGCTGCAGCCCATTCACCGAGTACAGACCTACGGCAGGCTGCCCCCTCCCCCCCCAAACAGCCTGCCCCGCTCGGAAGTGAAATGCCACGAGTCTGAAATGCAGCCTCTTGTCTTACTGGGCAACACCAGCTACTCTAGACAGTGGGATGGAAGGAAGGGAGAGGGACCTCGAGCCGGAAGCGGGAGCCACGTGCTTCCTGCACGGTGTCTGAGGGACGCCTCCTGGTCTGCCCGAACCGGGGGTGGGGGGGTGCTGGAAACCCAGACTTGCACGGGGCTAATCAACCCTAATCTCACGGGGCCTTCCCACATCTCGTGTAGTGAATCTGAAGCAGAAAATGTTGAAATCGAAGGACAGTGACTCTTTGTCTCTGCTCACTGGCTTCTCTCAGTGGTGTTCCAGACATTAACGGATGTGGGGTTCAAGCATGGCCAGCGGGATACGGCCCTCCAGAGAGACGGTCGTTGCGCGTTGGCTTCCCGCGAACTCGCAGGGCGCCCTGGGATCCATCCCCGGCTACGGGTGACCTGACCTCTGGGAAAGCAGCGGCCTCTCCACAGCTTCCCTCACCTTAGCTCTTCAGGGTGTGCTTGGCACAGCGGGGCCCTCTGCCCTCGAGTTCTCACTCTGTGGTGCCTCCGGAGGGGCGCCCGCCTGCTCCCCGCTGCGGCTACACGGAGCCCATGCCGTCCCGGGAAACCTGCTCACACGTGGCGGCGCTCCCCGCGTTACTGTCGGCCTCTGAGGGACAGTTCCAACAAGTCCCGCATCAGGCCACCACCACTAGTTATTAGAGCATTAGTAGTGTTTTTTTCAGAGAGAGAGCGCACACGAGCAGGGAGGGGCAGAGGGAGAAGCAGAGAGAATCCCCAGCAGGCTCCACGCTCAGCCCGGAGCCCGACGCAGGCCTGAGATCGTGACCCTAGCCAGAATCAAGAGTCGGACGGCCAGTCCACCGAGCCACCCAAGCACCCCTAGAGTGTTAGCAAGGTTTTAAATGTGTGCTGTGGGAACGGGCTGTTTACACAGAATAAACAAATCTTCCCGTAAGCCAAAAACCTCTTTCTTTAAAAAAGTAAACATATCTTGTCAATGCCTTTAAGAAACACCAGATTGCCTCAAAGTGTGGTCCCCAGCGAGCAGCACCTGCACGCCCAAGAACCCGCTCCGGAGGCAAATCCCACACTGGGGGGCCCAGCAGTGTGCTTTATGAGGGGCCCCTGGGATGCTGCTGTGGGGGACGGCGCCCCACTGCTGCCTCAGGGGCAGGGCGTGGTGACCGCTGATCGGGGACAGAGGATTGCTGTGGGACACCTCCCCGGTGGGCAGGGCAGGTGGCGACTGGGGTCTAGAAAGTGTCCTATGAGGTCACCCTGCTCAGGGGGAGGAGGTACCATGCCTCCTCCTCTGACACCACACACAACTCGGAGGACTGCCCGGCTCTCTCCAGACGCGGTCCCTGTGAGGGGCACACACTCATCCCTGTGCTGATTCCCTTCTTTACTGTATGCGTTTTATGTGCTTGCATCCCGTCCAAGAGAACAGTTGGGCTCTGAACATGGGTCTGGAGGTGGAGGGCATTATGGGACGAAGTGCTGATTTCGGAGGGAGCTTCAGGGCCTTATCCTCAAAGACCAACCCGCATGAGGCAAACTGACATCTTTTAAAGAGCAAGAGACCCGCAGCTTTAATGAGAGAAGTGAACCCAGAGCCACCCCACAATACTTCCTCACATTCCCTCGTATTTGTGAATTCCCAGGAAAAACACTTATTTTAAACATAAATTTTAAAATCAGAGAGAAAAGAGTTGAGTGCAGAGCTCCGAGGCTGAAATGAGTGAGCTGCACATTTAGGAAGATAATCTGAATTTCAAAAAGGACAGGACAGCAGGGATCACCAGCCGAACGCCCTCCCCAGCCCGCAGGGACGCATCTGCCTCCCTCTGTCTGTAAGATCCCTTGCCTCCCACCTCCTCCTACTCCCTTGTCTTATCGCAAACCACAACTCCAGTGTTTTGCTGAGTGAATAAAGCTTTATGCTTCCTGTTCTTGGTTTTAATATCCCAACCATCTCCCTGCAGGGCAGGAGCTCGGGGCCAGCTTGCTCCCTGGGACACATCCCTCCAGTCCACACCCCAGCTGCAGACGCTGGAGGACAAGGCCCACATTGGGTCACGGTCCACTCGTCACCCCACTGCCCCTGCAGGAAGTGGACACCCCTCTTCGGAAGGACCCCGGGCCCGCACACAGGGCTGCCATCCACCCAGAGCACCAGCAACCTTGGAGTGCCCTGCACTTAGAGGGTTTTACTGACCTGGCGGCACTCCAGAAGAAATGGTGGACGAGGTGGCCAGGCCAGTCCCCGCGGCGGTGACAGCGGCCACATCAATGGTGTAGGTGGTGAGTGACGACAATCCTCTGATTTTGTACTCGTGAGTCGTGTTACTGAGGGTGTGGGTGAGCCGGGAGCTGTTCCGACCGTACACCTCCCAGGAAACCTGGTAGCCTGGGGAGCGAGAACACAGGGTGAGTTGGGCCGTCCGGATGCTGCTGTTGCCATGGACGATCTGAAACAGCAGGTGTGCTGAAGCCGGGCGGGAACCCGCTGCCCTGCCCACACGAGACTCCGGGCCAGGCCCCTCCTCCGTCCATGGGGTCCCTGTCCCCCCGCCCCCCAGCACCCGAGCTGGCTTGAGGAAAGAGGAGTGATGGCTGCCAGCCTGCGGTGCCTGATTTTACCTCGTGTTAAACTGTGGGTACATGTCATCAATATTTCCATTTTTATACGCTGGTATTTTCATTATACACTATTCTAAATCAGGAGCTTGCTCCTGGCTTGCCACTAATTTGTGGAAACAGTGCCACTTTTTCCCTCCTGAAATGATTGATAGACGCTCTCTCCCGCGCAAAGTGCTTTCCCAAAAAATCCCTCTCTGCCTGAGTGCCTGAGTTCTGCTGCATCCCCACTTTCTGAACCTCCCGTTTTCCTGGCAAAATGTGATTTTCCCCTGGTCTCTGTTCAGTCCAGTGGGGCCTCGGGACCACAATTTATTCAGCCTCGGATTCCACCGCAACTTTAGGCTCAGAGAAAAAAAACCCAGCAAGATCCTGAATCAACCCCATGGAAGGGAGTTGATGTGGTTAGAGACCCGGCAGAGAGTCTCCTAAAGCGGGAGACAGTGATGGAAGGTGCTCGCGGGTCCCAAGGCAAGGGGAACAGCTCAAAATGCTTTTGCTCTTCCTTCTTCCCAGTCAATAAACTCAGGGATACCGAAGCACCAAGAGGCGTCTTAAAGCTCATTGTGATGAAAGCAATAAATATGGTTAGAAACTTGTGCTTGCAGGTAAACAAGAATTTAGAGAGCATCTCGGGAATTTAATATTTTGAAAAAAAGATTAATGTCAGAAGCTGCTGCCCGTCTGCAGTCCCACAGCCCACAGGCTGGGCGGTGCCGACCAGACATCCAACGAGGGCAGCAGAGGGGCACTGGCCATGGCTGCCTCCGCGTACGCGGCATCTCCCCCATTACCTCCTGGTCTCCACCCAGGCCCCTGTGCTCCACGCAGCCCATCTGGGCCGTGGGCGCCCCCAGACTTCGCCTCTCTCACACGGTGCTCGGGCTGGTGGACAGCCCACTGCCCTGCTCCCTCCGGACCTCAGACTCCCTCCTCGCCCTCCCCACACCCCACATCCAGGCTCCCCCCTCCTCAGTGCACCAGACCAATCATTCTTTTCATTTTGTTAATTCAGAATTTTGGATCTAATGGCACAATTAAAAATCAAGCCTTCTGGGCAATGAGTATCTATAGCTTCAAGCACCCAGAGTGTTCCCAATGTTCCTGTGGTGTTCTGAGCATGTTACCTACATTAGTTCATTCGGTCCTCACAGCAGAACTTCCAAGTCACTAACCCCGTTTGCAGTGGAGAACACGAAGGTGCAGAGAGGTTCATGAACTTGCTGGAAGCTGGCAGGGGTTTCTAGGGTCGGCCTGGGCTCCACGCTTCCCCACAGAGCCTCCGCCCACAGCCTTCTCTCTGAAGTGCCGATGTGCGCGAGCGCACTTGACTGCCCCCAACCTCGGTGGGTGACACCTGCTACGTCGCTGAACGGTTTGATCCTCGGAGTCTTCCCTGAACGTACAGGAGGACAGGGCTTTGTTTTATGTTCCAAGCTTGTCTGCCAGACAATTTTATTTGTTTAAAAGCTGTTCTTGATAAAAATTTACGAAAACACAGCATGTGGCTCGTCACGGCAACCTGGATCCCAAATCCAGCGCTTCCAGCATCCACAGCAGGGCAGCGTTGCTGGGGTCTGTTACGTCAGGCTTGTGGGTGGGCTGGCATTGTGGACGCAGACAAGACACAAGCAAAGCCCCCGCGGCAAGAAAGCGGGGCCCGGACGCATCGCGGGGAACGGCGCGGGAGGCTTGCCGCACAGGGATGGACAGAAAGCAGGGGCTGTGGCGGGTGGAGGGGCGCTCGGGTTCCTGCACTGCTCCTTGGGGGGCGGCGTGGGGCGCAGGGCATGGCAGCTCTGGCCCCAGGAACGTTTCGCCTGCTCCAGCGGAGGTGGAAGGGGCCTAGCCGGCGCCGGGCGCCTTCAGCGGGCGGGTGTCCTACCTGCTCCGAATGCGGCCTAACCGAGACTAACGACCGCGGGAGCTTCAGAAATAATTTTCTGTTGATCTGAAGTAAATTCTCTACAAGAGAGCAGTACATCCAATCACAAGCTGTCCGTCTGCATCCTGGCCCTCATAAATCAGAGTTTACGCAGGGAGAGTGGAAGATGCTGGAATTCACATCAAGCGCAATGGGCAATTCGCTCGGCGGACCGGATGCCCCTGCTCGGGGCGCCCTCTCTTTCTGGCCCCGACCTGACAGGGAGGCCCGGCGCTGCTCACTGTGCCTTGTGGCTGATAAGGAACGGCTTCCCCCAGGTGTGTAGACCACCCAGCGCCCCATGCGGAGGACCACGCCAGGCCGTCTGCCCTGCAGCCTCTCCAACAGCAGCTGCATTAACAAGGAGGCTCCGGAAGGACATTCCATGGTTTTCCGAGGCCGGCTTTGCCCATAGACCAGGCTTTCCTTCTGCTCCTCCATGAGATACGCCGCCTGGAGCCTGGGATAGACTGTGGTGTGCCGGCACGCCCCGCCTGGGGCCCCGTCCGTGGGGGGTGCTGACCCGTGTGTGGGGGCCGAGCGAATGCCTCCCTGAGGGCAGGGGTCACCGGGGAGGTGGCTGGATGGACGAGCACTGAAGCCCAGGAAACCACTGCTGGTGGGTTCAGCTCCCGTAGGCCCTCTTCCTCCGCAGCCTCCCCCAGAGCTCCTGGGACCCCGGGCACACTTCATAGTACACTTGGAAAAGGCGACAGCACAGGCCAGACCAAGCAAGATGGGGACCGTGCGGCTGCTGGGAGGGAGGGGGACCCCAGCGGGTGGCCGTCAGAAGGCCAAGCTCCACATAGACTATAGGCTGCTGCTTGTAACGACACGGATTTGTTTAAATAGAATACGAAAATGAGTTCATTAAACCCTATTAGCTGGCGAGAACAGAGGATCATAAATTGGAGTATTGGCAAACACCGCTCAGCCGGGAAATGCTGGCCCTGCTCGGGGAGGACGTGCGCCCGTGGGCTTCCCCAAAGATTTGCAGCAGGAGTGAGGTGTGGGTGTGTTCTCGAAGGACCACACGTGTATCTGAAGGAAGGGAAGTCTCCGTGTGCATACGTCTACCCAGGAGCCCTAGCCAGGCTTCTGAGGCTCGGCCGGCGGGACACCCACGGGTGGAGCAGGCAGCCGGATGCTCCGCTTCCGAAAGGGATGGTGAGCGCAACCCTCGTTCCCGCCACAGGACCGACTGGTCCCCAAGGGCTCTGCTGGAGACTCTCTGCTTCCAAGGGCAGCCTCCCATTTTGCGCTTTTGGTGTTTTGTTTTTCTCTTTTCCCTGGCACTGCCTGGCTTCCTTTGTCCTCCCTCTGTATGGCTTAAAGCCAAGTCAAGCGCAACAGGCTCTCTTCTCTGCCCATCCCCCACCGTATTCGGTCCCTCTGCTGCAGGCAGCGGGAGCCCTCTGTGATTGTACGTACTCACACTGGAGATCCTGTGCTGACTGCGGAACACACGTCCTGGGCCCTGCGGTCCCGTTCCAGCAGCGGCCCCCCCTTCCCGGAGTTACACTGTCGTTCACCGTGGGTCCTGAACACACGTCCTGGGCCCTGCGGTCCCGTTCCAGCAGCGGCCCCCCTTCCCGGAGTTACACTGTCGTTCACCGTGGGTCCTGAACACACGTCCTGGGCCCTGCGGTCCCGTTCCAGCAGCGGCCCCCCTTCCCGGAGTTACACTGTCGTTCACCGTGGGTATTTCAAAGCATTAGCTCTGAAGGCCGACCCAGACCCACACACGTACTCTGGTTAAAAGTTAGGGGCACAGGCGGCTTCAGAGCAGGGTGACCTCTGGGGTGTGGTGTGTAGGGGGCTCCGGCCGAGCACAGGAGACTATGGGTGTTTTGTGGACAAAAAGTAGGAGGCGTTGGCACCAGGAGGGGACACTGCCTGGAGCCCCAAAAACAGCACGGGGACACAGTGATGCTGGGCACCTCCCGCCTGTGTCCCCAGAGGACGACGGGGAGCTCGAGCTTGAGCTGTTCCCAAGGTCAGGGTCAGGGTGTGCTATGCACCCGTCTGGGACACATCCTGTCTTTGTGAAGCTGAGTTTCTGGTGGTTTCTGTGAGATAGGAGCAGGTACAGCATGAAGACTGATGTGGGAAATTAAGGTGGTGGGGTCCACTCCGATCCCACATTCAGGAAGGTGGGCAGAGCCTGATCCAATCAGGAACATCAGGAACACACATCCTATTAGCTTGAAGAAGGAAATACAAATGTTTTTTTCTTTCAGTTCATTTCAAACAGGTGTTGTTAGCGTATAAATCAGGTGTTTGCACCAAGTGACCTCCAAAACAGCTGTGAAGGGCTTCTTTGGCCCTGGTATCTTGAGAGACTTAGTGAGAGGCTGTGAGCCCAGGAAGATGGGAACCTCTTTCTGCTCTGGGGTTAGGAGCACGGTTCGAACCCCACTGCCAGCACACTGAGGATGTAGAGGCCAGAACACGGACACTCGAATCCCTGTGCTGGCCTGGTCCCCTGCTGGCCATGGGGCCGTGGGACAGCACCACCCCCGGTCTCAGACGGGGGTTGTAGGAGGTGCTTTGTGGTTGTTTGGAAAAACAAACTGCTGCTGCCTGGACACGGCGGGGGAAGGGGCCCTGAGCCCCGAGGCCAGGCAGGGGGGACAGACCTCACTGCTGGTCTCCCTGGGGCACCTGTTAGTGTGGGTGGGCTCCCACAGGCTTCTGTGGGTGGTGGGGCGAGGGACAAGGAACGTGGCCCAGGCTCCGAGCAGACTCACAAGCAGGATGGATGCAACTCGCTCAGGAGCTGGGTCCCCCTGTAGCCTCGGGGTCCAGGCTTAGAGGGCAGAGGCAGAAGCCCCGGACATGACGGGAGGTGTTGCAGGAAGTCCCAGAGAGCGCCTGCCACAAACTACATGTCCCACACCGAGCGGCTGGCTTGACATTTCAAGTAACGTTCTCGAAACAGATGGGGCCACTGGCGGCCGTGGCCCTGCTGCCTCGTCCCTGCAGCCCCATGAAGAAATGGAGGGCCTGGGAGGCAAGGTGAGGCTCCCACCTTCCCCTGAGACCAAAGCCACCCAGAATTTTGTTTTTCAAACCAAGACTTAAATTAAGCTTTAATCTGAAAGGTTAAAGCTCTTCTGTTTGAAAAAAATCATCAAAGCCCCACAAGAGACACCTGCAGCCCGAGAAGAGTCTGGGCGCCTGGCAGGCTGGCTGTCCTCACCTCGGGTCCCAGGGGGCACTGGGTGGAGGATTAGGGGCGCCGGAGCCAGGACACCCAGGCTCCGCTGTGGCGCCCTGGTTTAGGCGGGGAGGGACCTGGCCACTGCCAGATCGGCAGCATTTCAGTGCGGGGTCTGCACCCAGTCGGCATCCGACGCATGCGTGCTGAAGGCGGGCCTCTCCGGGCCTCAGCTTCCTCTGCCAATGGGTCATGATATGGGCACAGACCTTGCCGCGTTGCTAAGAGAACCGTGAGGGACGGTGCGTGTGAGGGGATGTGCCATGAAATGCGGATTCTCCCTGAACAAAGGCTTTCGAGGTTTGTTAAGATAAGACTCGGAGGCCACAGCCCATGCAGGAACATGCCCCGCAGGAGGTGGGATCCCAGGGGCACGGTGCCGGGTGTGGTGACTGAGCCCTCTGCCAACAGCCAAGCAGACGTGTCCACCTCCCAGAGGCCTCTGGTGCCCATGGCCCCAGCCAGCTGGGCTGTTTGCAGCAATGCCCATGTCCCTTGTTGGGGCCAGCTTGTTTTTCCTTTTTCCGAGACAGGAATACTAACCTGTAATGATACCATTCTTCTCCAGAGGCTCCTGCCAGCTGACCTTGAGGGATGTGTCCAGAATCTCCGTGAAACTCAGATGTCCTACAGCTCCTGGTTCTAGCAATCAAAAATAAAGTCACCCGTTAATACAAGAGCCCCTTTTTCTTTGGGTCAGATGTGTGCGGAAAGTTCTAACCAGGGAAGGGAAGTGGGAGCCTGGGCTGGGGCCCGCAGGACTGACTCGAAGGGAATGCCAGTAAAAGCCCAGAAGAGGGGAGGGAGTTCGAGGTGCAGAAGGCATCCTGGTTCTGGGCACATAAATTGTTTGATCAGCCGCATCCCAGCCATGCGGAGAACCAAAGACAGGCAAGAGACTTATACACACCTCCTTCTGCTTGATCTACTCTAATGAGAGCAAGCAGGCTGGCTGGGTCCTGAAAAGCAGTGGCTAGCGCCCAGCGTCCCCGGGCACGCCTCGCAGTGAGCGTCTGGCTGGTGTGGGGTCCCTGCCCTGTGCAGCCAGGCCTGCCTACCCCTGGCTGCAGGGTGACACCTGCAGACCCAACCCAGAGCTCCAGGCTCCCCGCCCTGCTCCCCCCGAGGGGCTCCACGGGGCCGGCGCTGTGAGAAAGATCCAGCAAGAATGCGCTCCTTTGCCAGGAGTTTCTTTGTGCACGGCGGTTCTCTGTGACGCAGGAGGGCAGAGGCACGGCGTTGTGCTTTAACAAGGAGCTGCTGGGTTGGAGGCCTGTCCCCGGATGTTAGCTGCTACTCTTAGTTCCTAGTTGTCTTACTAACCCAACACAAAGTCATTTCTCAGAGGAAATGTCTGCCACTTTGGAAAGCACCAGAGTAAAAGTCTGAGAGGCCCACCGTGAGGTGAGCAGTCCAAGGTCACGGATATTCAGCTCCAGGGGCCCTGACGAGCCTCCTGCCCGGACCCCTCGACCGCTTGCAGCTGTGGCTTGCAAGGCCAGGCCAGGTCAGTGAGGACGCGGAGCCCCTGCTTGCAGGCCCTCTCATAGGGCTGCTTCCTTCCCACTCTGTGGGGGTGGGCCTGGGGGGTGCAGAGGGAAAAGGAAGTGCTTTACGGGAGGCTGGAGTCTGGGATGGCCTGGGGATGGGGGCGAGGGAAGGGACAGAGATGGGCTCCACCGCTGACGGAGCCGGGTGTGGGTCAGCCAGCCATTTCCTGCAGCTAGTGGGGCTGCTGGCTCAGGTTTGCTCTGCTTCCTCTGCAAGGACCCACAGGCCTCCCCCTCCCCGTGCCCAACCCCAGAGACTACACTTGACCAAGTCAGGGAGGAAGGAGGGGAGGATTGTGGGGCCAGAATCAGAGACAAAGGAGGAACAGAAGGAGAGGGAGAGGAGCCAAGGGACCCACTTGCTCAGCAGAGACCGATTAAGCACATGCCCCATGCCCAGCGGGGACACCAGCCTCCTCCTGAGCTGCCCCTGCCTCGTGACTCCCTGCTCGGGCCCTGAATGTGCTACACCGAGATCTTTTTAATCACATACCACGATGTAATATTTCAAGCTTAAAATCAGAGACCATGAAGACAAGGGTGTCGGTTGTCCTGCCCAAGAGCAGAGTTGGGGGCATCCCCGCAGAGAAGCCTCACCCCTGTTCTGTCGGCCTCGCTTGCCCAGATGGCGGATTCAGTACCTGCTTCTCAGCTGGTACCTGGACAAAGCCTCCTAACACAACTTCTGATTAAAAAAAAAAAAAAAAAGATGGAAACAGCCTCAGCAAATACACTCATCTGGGTGAAACTTTCAAGATGTTTTATGGATGAGCTCAAACACCGACAAAGGCCACTCTCTGAGCGGGGGAGATGGTCACATAGAATGGCTGTCGAATCCAGCTCATCCTCCTCCAGGTTTGAGTTTCCAGAAAGACATTCTGGTGGATTTTTGAACAGACTTGCTCTTTTTTCCATTGATAGAGCAGCAAAGAAATCTTTTTGCTCCTTTTATATTCTCAGTGTTTCTGCTGCTTGGATTCCTGCCCAAATGTGCTGTCCTCTAGCTCTGCTGGAACCAGCTGACAACGTCTAGGCTTAAAATTTATATTTTGTTTCCTCTTTACTGGTTGCCCGCCCTCCCCACGCCACCCCCGAGTTCTTGCCCCGTATCACGTCAGAGCTTTGGAAAAGGAGGCCTGCGGGATGCGGAGCCAAGGGAGGTACCTCAGCCAGGGAGCACAGGGGGGCCATGCCTCCAGCACCCGCCGGGCCAAGCCATCTGCCCTCCCTCAACCTTGCCGTGACATAGTCCATGCTCTGAACAGCATCAGTAGGCTCCCCAGCTACTAAAAAATGGTGACTCTGTTAGAAAAATTCTAAAAAGATGACATCACTTCCAGTTTTCTCAATTCCCAAGAAAGAAATTTCCAGTTTCTCTTTTTACCTACTAATGGTGGGCAAAAATGCACTTAAGGTTCTGTTTCCTGGCCACGGAGCTTAACGGATGTCTCCCCACCATGTCTGTCTGCTTGCTTAACTGGCAACAACTGGGATTTTTTTTTTTTTTTTTTTAAGCAAAGAATTCAGCCAGGAGTCTTCTCTCTTTTCTTTGGAAGGAGTTACCTTCTTCTGCCATTTTGTATTTTTAATAAACATCCTCTGAAAAGTGAAGTCTGATATCCACTTGGACCAGGCTGTGGCTTGAGCAGAGGTGTTGCCCTGGCCTCTTCTTTGAATAAATGAAACAGAGGAAAACGTCCACATAATGAAGAGGTATGTGCATAAGGGGGGTGCTGTAACATTTGTCCCCTAGCACTGCTTTCCCCACCCTATCTACACATGTAAGGGGGCTGGGTTGAGCCTTCCTACAGATGAGTGCAGAAAGTACCCTTCATCCAAGCCAGACTCCTTCCTCCTCCGAGACCCCGCGCGGGCCCCCTGCGCAGCCCCTCTGCACCCTCAGTCCCACACGACTGGCCCAGAGCCCACCAGCGTCACCCTTCTCTTAGCCCCCTTGTCCTATGCTGCCCACCTGATCCCTACAGCGACTTCATCTGCTTAGGGGGCTTTAACTGCTGGGGACCTTGGAGCTCAGACACCCTGAGGTGGAACGGATTTCAGATATTTCCATCTGGGGTTAGACCACATATTCAATTACCTTCCCTAACCCTTTCCTGGAAAGTAAGATCCCAATCGCAAATTGTTAGGAACCCCCAACCCACTTCAGGCACCCGGGCCCAGACGCCCCACAGCCACTGCACACCGAGTGCATCCCCAGTCGGCGGAGCATCCTCACCCGAGACCGTGTCCCACACTTCGACTGCTGGCATCACCACTACACAGTCACATCAACCAAAGCACGTTGAGTCATCGTAGATAATTCCTTCCACCCCTCTATTAATGAGCCTCCAAATTCCCTGTGACATGTCTTCAGGATCCATCTCCCCTTACCACTGTCCCCACAGCATGGGTGTGGGCTCTCTTAATCTTGTGCCTTCTTCCCAGCTTCCTTCACCTTTACCTCCAGTGCATCCTCACAAACCCCAGACAGAACTTCTGAAACACGGATTGATTCAAATAACACCCCTCATGGAGAACCTTCTGTGGGTCTGTCCAAGTGCCTGGACTTAGCAGTTGAGACTCTTCCGACTCTTGTTTCCTGGAGCTCTTAGCAGTTGAGACTCTTCCGACTCTTGTTTCCTGGAGCTCTTAGCAGTTGAGACTCTTCCGACTCTTGTTTCCTGCAGCTCTTAGCAGTTGAGACTCTTCCGACTCTTGTTTCCTGCAGCTCTTAGCAGTTGAGACTCTTCCGACTTGTTTCCTGCAGCTCTTAGCAGTTGAGACTCTTCCGACTTGTTTCCTGGAGCTCTTAGCAGTTGAGACTCTTCCGACTCTTGTTTCCTGGAGCTCTTAGCAGTTGAGACTCTTCCGACTCTTGTTTCCTGGAGCTCTTAGCAGTTGAGACTCTTCCGACTCTTGTTTCCTGGAGCTCTTAGCAGTTGAGACTCTTCCGACTCTTGTTTTCTGGAGCTCATCCCCTCCCCAACCCCCACAAGCTGCACCACAGCCTCGCCCAACACCTCGCTCGTACTGTCTCACACTTGTGTACTCTCTTTGCCGCCACGGACGCTGTTCCTCCCACCTGGAATGCCCTCAGCTATTCTCTGCATGGAAGTCTCATTGGTCAGGACCCAGCTGAGCTGCTGCCTCCTCTACAAGACTTACCTGACACCTGATGCTCCTTGACCAGATGCTCTTCGCTGGGCGGCTACAGCCCCTTCTCCAGACCTCCCTTCTCGGGGGCACTGGCCTCAGCCACGTCCCTCACATCTGACTAGGGGAGAAGCTGTACAGGCAGAGGCTCTGCTTACTTATCTCTGCAACCCTTTCAACACCCAGCTGCCTACCTCGCACACAGTAGGCGCTCCCAAGACACCTGGATAGAAGCGTGCATACGCATTTCTGCATGGACAGATGATGAATGGACCAATCAATCAACGTTTAATTGTAATATTATCACAGTAGGAACAAGACTTGATAAGATAGGCACACATTTTTTTTCTTTAAAAATGGAAAACCTAAACTTCATCAACCTTCTCCTTTAATCCTGAACTATTTTTGGGGGTGGTATATACAATTTATAATTGAAAAGCCGGTTTCACAGCAGAATACACATTATTCCTTTCAAGCGCTCATGAAACATTCGCCAAGACTGAGCATGTGCTGGGCCATAAAGCAAACTTCAGTAAACTTAAAGGAATTGAAATTGTACAGTGTACTCTCTGACCATACTGGAATCAGGCGAGAAATCAGTAGCAGAAAGACAAGAGGAAAATCTTCAAACTAACTAGCACAATTCTAAATTCATGGGCCAAACAGGAAGTCTCAAAGGGAATAAAAGAACTGAGTGAAAATGAAACACAATATGTCAAAATACGTGGAGAGGAAAATTTATGGCACTGTTTATAAACGAAATGAGGACAGGCCTCAAATCAATAGTTTAAGTACCTACCTCAAGAAATTAAAAAAGGAAGACCAAAAAGTAAACCCAAAGAAAGCAGAAGGAAGGAAATATTAGCAGCAAAAATCAATGAAACTGAAAATCAGAAAACAACAGAGAAAGCTCAATGAAATAAGAAGCTGGTTCCTCCAAAAAAAAAAAAAAAAAAAATCAATAAAACTGACAAATCTCTAGGAAGAATGGCAGAAATAGAAAAAGAGATCAGCAATATCAGGGATGAAACAAGAAAGATGGGGACATCTCCTCCAGCCACGGGACGATACGCAGGGATTACTGCCAGCAACGTTACATGCACACTCGACACCTGAGGGTATCGGTTCCCTGAAAAATCACAGACTGCCAACACTCAACCAAGATTAAGCAGACAACAGAACAGTATAATGACTACTGGAGACACTGATTTTATAATTAAAATGTCCCTCCCAAAAGAAATACCCAGGCCTAGAGGATTTCACTGGAAAATGCCACCAAACATTTAAAGAAGGATTGACACCAGTTTTACACAATCTCTTCTAGAAAGCCAAAGGGGGGCTGGGGTGCCTGGGTGGCTCAGTCGGTTGAGCATCTGACTCTTGGTTTCAGCTCAGGTCATGATCTCGTGAGATCGAACCCTGCGCTGTGCTCTGTGTTCAGTGCGGAGTCTGCTTAGGATTCTCTCTCCCTCTGCCCCCCGCCCTGCTCATGCACTTTCTCTCTCAAATAAATAAATAAATTGTTAAGAAAAAAAAAGAAGGAAAGGAAGCAGAAGAGGGGGAGCACTTCCAAACTTACTTTATGAGACCAGCATTACCCTGACACTACACCAGACAGACAGTAAGTCCAGGAAAATAAAACTGCAGACCAATATCTCTCATCAACCTGGATGCAAAAAATCACCCACAAAGTATTAGCAAAAAAAATCCAACAATGTAAACAATAATTACGAACTAGGACCAAGTGGGATTTCTTCCAAGTGTGCAAGGCTGGTTCAACATTTGAAAATCAATCCGCTGTATCAACAACTCGATAAAAAGAAAAACCACACGATAGTATCACCCAATGCAGTCGCAGCAGCTGACAAAACTGTATGTTTGGTAAGGTGCTCACAGTCCAGGGGTGGGGTGAGAGCGGCTGCTAAGCATTACGGGGAGTGTGAGAGGTTAGGGGTCCAAGGAATAGCTTCTCCGAGAAGGAAGTGAGCTCACCAGGTACTCAACATGCCGGGGTGGGCGCGGAGTTGCCACTTTCGGATGAGGGAGATCTGAGCGTATTTGTGGGCTGACAACCGGTCAGACTCTTCATCCTCCGAGAGAGGAACTGGGGTGAGAACAGAGGGACCCTGATATGGGAGCAGAGGGGGAGGAATCCCATCTTGGACGGCCTTGACCTCTATAAATGCCACCTTGGTGAGTACAGTGAAGCCGAGGCCTTGGGGAGCAGGGCAGGCTGGGCCACGGCACCCTCAGTGGTACAGGAGGCCGGCCACACCCAGAGCCCCGTGGCCGGGACAGGAGGAAGCTGGAGGACAGGCAAGTGGCAGCCCCGGGTGACTTTTTTTTAAACATATACTAGTTTCAATTCTCCTTATAAAGAGAATACATACCCACTGTAGAAATGAGAATATGTGGCAAAATCCAAACAAAAATGTAGAAAATACGCATGATCACACCACATAGATATAACAACTGTCAGAAGTGTGACATGTTTCTTTCAAGGTTTTTTGTCATCTCATTTAGTTTTATACAAGTGTGTTTTTATAAAATTTGGATCTCCTATAGTTTCGTATATTATTTTTTTCACCTAACAACTAGATCATGACTATTTTCTCTAAAAACTTTTTAATAATGACAAAATATTTAGTATACTGTCATTCCGTAATTTTTAAAATTACACCCCTGTGGAACATTTGCATGTTTTTCTTTCTTTTTTTCCAGTTACAAATAAATGCAATGAACCTTCCCATATTCAAGTGTTGGTGCACATCTGTGGTCATTTTCTCAGAGAGCTTCACTACATAATGTTTTCCACAGGTGTCAGCTGGCCTGAGGGCAGAGAAGGAGGTGGTCTGAACTGAGCAGATGGGGACCATGCCAAGTGAAGGTGCTCAGAGGGGTTGGGTTGAACCGCCCTGGGGAGGGTCAGGGAAGGCACAGCCAGGAGGCCTGACAGGGCATTCAAGAAGAAGGTAAGGGATCTGGCAAGATGGCGGAGGAGTGGGAGATCTTAGTTTCGTCTGGTCCCAGGAATTCAGCTAGATTTCTATCAAATCATTCTGAATACCTGCGAACACAACCGGACATGTAAGAAAAGAATAGTTGCAATTCTACAAATAAAAAGGCGACTCTTTCTGCAAAGTAGGAGATGTGGAGAAGTGAATCCGAGGCAATATATCGGAAGATAAACCATAGGGGGAGGGAGCCTCCGTCAGCCAGCACTGGAAAGTGACAGAGCAGTGGAGCACAAAATCAGAACTTTTAGAAGTCTGCTCCAGTGAAGGACATTGCTACCTGAAAGGTGCTCGGGCAACAAAGTGGGGCAGAACCCTAGGTGGGACAGTGTGGTCTCAGGATCCCCAGGGTCCCAGGAAGACTGGGGGTGCCTGAGTGTGGCAGAGCTCCCAGGCATCAGAGCAGGGAAGCTGGCTGCAATCAGCGAGCCCAGGATTGGGCTCTCAGCTCGGGATTGACATATACTGTGAACTGTGGCACAGTCGGGTGACTGCTCTCCAAGCAGGGGCCCACCAAGCGGCAGGACCTCGGCAAGACCCTCCCCTCTCCCCCCAGGGAGGAGTGGGGCGGGTGAGCACTGCAGGAGTCTGCAGGGTTTGGAGACGCAAAGCAGGGTCATGTGCCTGAGATAGAAATGCTTGGAGTGGGGCTAGAGACCAGGAAGAGAGGAGGGATTGGCTGCTTTTCCCTGAGGGCTCACTAAGGAGTGGGGCCCCAAGCTTTTGGCTCCGGGGCCAGAGATTTGGAAGATGTCATTTTCATTCTCATCCTCTAGAAAGGCACGAAAAGCCTTCAGAGAACAAAAGCCACCTAGAGCAATCCAGAGCAAATTATTTAACCTGGCCCCATCAAGGGCGGTGCAATTCCTCCTCAGGCCAAGACACTTGGGAATCAGCGCAATAGGCCCCTCACCCCAGAAGATCAGCAAGAACATC
Organism: Mirounga angustirostris; assembly: GCF_029215605.1. Classification (NCBI taxonomy): domain Eukaryota; kingdom Metazoa; phylum Chordata; class Mammalia; order Carnivora; family Phocidae; genus Mirounga; species Mirounga angustirostris. The sequence goes on from NW_026991713.1 coordinate 177,123,469, forward strand.
TAGCCAAGACCAACTTTACAGATCAGTGAGAACTGCAAAATCCAGCACTAGGGGGAAAATAGTATACAGAATTCATGATTTTTTCCCCACAACTCTTTAGTCTTTCAATTTTATTTTTTTTCTCTTTCCTTTTTTAAACAATGTCTTATTTTATCAACTCTTTTTTAAAAATCTTTTTTAATTTTCATTTTTACACTTACATTCTACCCTTTCATTGTATTTAATTTTATTTGTGTGTGTGTGTGTGTCTGTGTGTATATATATGTTTTTCTTTCTTCACAATTTTGGGATGCAGTTTCTTCTAATAAACAGACCAAAATACACAAAAGATCCAGTGTATTGTTCTGTTCTGTTCACCTGTCTGGTTATATTCTCTTTTTTTTGTTTGGTTTTTTGTTTTGGGTCTCTTCTGATTTGTTTAGTGTGTATTTCTCTGGGGTCATTGTTGCCGTTTTAGTATTTTGTTCTCTCGTTCATGTAATTCTTCTCTGGACAGAATGACAAGATGGAAAAACTCACCTCAAAAAAGAGAACAAGAGGCAGTACTGACTGCCAAGGACCTACTCAGTATGGACATAAGTAAGATGTTAGGACTAGAGTTCAGGATGACGATTATACAGATACTAGCTTGGCTTGAATAAAGCATAGAAGACACTAGAGAATCCTTTTCTGGAGAAATAAAATCTAACCAAGTCAAAATCAAAAAGGCTATTAATGAAGTGTAATAAAAAATGGAGGCTCTAACTACAACAGAGGCAGAAGGGAGAATTAGTGATATAGAAGACCAAATGATGGAGAACAAAGAAGCTGAGAAAAAGAGATAAACAACTACTGGATCACGAGGGGAGAATTCAAGAGATAAATGATACCATAAAGTGAAACAATATTAGAATAATGGGGATCTCAGAAGAAGAGAAAGGGGGGGAAGAAGGTATATTGGAGTAAATTATAGCAGAGAATGTACATAATCTGGTGAGGGAAACAGGCATTCAAGTTCAGGAGGCACAGAGAACCCCCCTCAAAATCAATAAAAATAGGTCAACACCTCGACATATAATAGTGAAGCTTGCAAATCTCAGAGACAAAGAGAAAATCCTGAAAGCAGCTCGGGACAAGAGGTCTGTAACATAAAAGGGTAGAAACATTAGACTGGCAGCAGATCTATCCACAGAGACCTGACAGGCCAGAAAGGACTGGCATGATATATTCAGGGTGCTAAATGAGAAAAACATGCAGCCAAGAATACTTGATCCAGCAAGGATGTCATTCAAAATAAAAGGAGAGATAAAAAGCTCCCAGGACAAACAGAAACTAAAAGAATTTGTGACTACACAAGTCCTGCAAGAAATATTAAAGGGGATCCTTTAAGTGAAGAGAGAGCCCCAAAGTAACATCGACCAGAAAGGAACAGAGACAATATACAGAAACAGTGACTTTACAGGTAATACAATGGCACTAAATTCCTATCTTTCAATAGTTACTCTGAATATAAATGGGCTAAATACCCCCAGTCAAAAGACACAGGGTATCAGATTGTATAAAAAAGCAAGACCCAGGGCGCCTGGGTGGCTCAGTCATTAAGCGTCTGCCTTCGGCTCAGATCATGATCCCAGGGTCCTGGAATCGAGCCCTGCACTGGGCTCCCTGCTCCACGGGGAGTCTGCTTCTCCCTCTCCCACTCCCCCTGCTTGTGGTCCCTCTCTCGCTGTGTCTCTCTCTGTCAAATAAATAAAAATAAAATCTTAAAAAAAAAAAAAGCAAGACCCATTGATATGTTGTCTGCAAGAGACACATTTTGGACCCAAAGACACCTCCAGATTGAAAGAAAGGGGGTGGAAAACCATTTACCATGCTAACAGACATCAAAAGAAAGCCAGGGAGCAATCCTTATATTAGACAAATTAGATTTTAAACCAAAGACTGTAATAAAAGATGAGGAAGGACACTATCATAATTAAAGCATCTATCCAACAAGAATAACTAACAATTGTAAATATTTATGCCCCTAACATGGGAGCAGCCAATTACATAAACCAATTAATAACAAGATTAAAGAAACACATTGATAATTATACAATAATAGTAGGGGACTTTAACACCCCACTCACTGCAATGGACAGATCATCTAAGCAGAAGATGAACAAAGAAACAAGGGCTTTGAATGACACACTGGATCAGATGGATTTCACAGATATATACAGAGCATTCCATCCTAAAGCAACAGAATACACATTCTTCTCAAGTACACATGGAACATTCTCCAGAAGAGATCACATACCGGGATACAAATCAGGTCTCAACCACTATCAAAAGACTGGAATCATTCCCTGCATATTTAAGACCACAATGCTTTGAAACTGGAACTCAGTCACAAGAGGAAATTTGGAAAAAAACTCAAATACATGGAGGCTAAAGATCATCCTACTAAAGAATGAATGGGTCAACCAGGAAATTAAAGAAGAATTTAAAAAATTCATGGAAACAAATGAAAATGAAAACACAACTGTTCAAAACCTTTGGGATGCAGCAAAGATGGTCCTAAGAGGGAAGTATATAGCACTACAAGCCTTTCTCAAGAAACAAGAAAGGTCTCAAGTACACAACCTAACCCTACACCTAAAGGAGCTGGAGAAAGAACAGCAAATAAAGCCTAAACCCAGCAGGAGAAGAGTATTAATAAAGATCAGAGCAGAAACCAGTGAAATAGAAACCAAAAGAACAGTAGAACAGATCAACGAAACTAGGAGCTGGTTCTTTGAAAGAATTAATAAGATTGATAAACCCCTGGCCAGACTTATCAAAAAGAAAAGAGAAAGGACCCAAATAAATAAAATCATGAATGAAAGAGGAGAGACCACAACCAACACCAAAGAAATACAAACAATAAGAACATATTATATTATAAGAACATATTATAAGAACATATTATGAGCAACTATATGCCAACAAATTAGGCAACCTGGAAGAAATGGATGCATTCCTAGAGATGTATAAACTACCAAAACTGAAACAGGAAGAAATAGAAAACCTGAACAGACCCATAACCAGCAAGGAAGTTGAAGCAGTAATCAAAAATCTCCCAACAAACAAGTGTCCAGGGCTGGATGGCTTCCCAAGGGAATTCTACCAAACATTTAAAGAAAAATTAGTATCTATTCTTCTGAAGCTGTTTCAAAAAATAGAAATGGAAGGAAAACTTCCAAACTCTTTCTATGAGGCCAGCGTTACCTTGATCCCCAAACCAGATAAAGACCCCACGATAAAAGGAGAATTACAGACCAATATGCCTGATAAACATGGATGCCAAAATTCTCACCAAAATACTAGTGAATAGGATCCAACAGTACATTAAAAGGATTATTCACCACGACCAAGTGGGATTTATTCCTGCGCTGCAGGGGGTGGTTCAACATCCTCAAATCAATCAACATGATACACTACATGAATAAAAGAAAGGAGAAGAACCATATGGTCCTCTCAATAGATGCAGAAAAAGCATTTGACAAAGTACAGCATCTTTCCTTGATTAAAACTCTTCACAGTGTAGGGATAGAGGGAACATATCTCAATATAATAAAAGCCATATACAAAAAGCCCACAGCGAGTATCATTCTCAATGGGGAAAAACTGAGAGCTTGTCCCCTAAGGTCAGGAACACGGCAGGGATGTCCACTATCACCACTGTTGTGCCACATAGTACTAGAAGTCCTAGCCTTAGCAATCAGACAAAAAATAAATAAATAAATAAAAGTATCCGAATCTGCAAAGAAGAAGTCAAGCTCTCATTGTTTGTTTGCAGATGACATGATACTGTATGTGGAAAACCCAAAAGACTCCACCCCAAAATTGCTAGAACTCATATAGGAATTCAACAAAGTGGCAGGATATAAAATCAATGCACAGAAATCAGTTGCATTCCTATACACTAACAATGAGACAGAAGAAAGAGAAATTGAGGTGATCCCATTTATAACTGCACCCAAAACCGTAAGATACCTAGGAATACACCTAAGCAAAGAGGCAAAGGATCTGTACTCAGAAAGCTATAGAACACTCATGAAAGAAATTGAGGAAGACACAAAGAAATGGAAGAACGTCCCATGCTCATGGACTGGAAGAACAAATATTGTTAAAATGTCTATGCTACCTAGAGCAATCTATACATTCAGTGCAGTCCCAATCAAAGTACCATCAACTCTTTTCACAGAGCTGGAACAAATAATCCTAAAATTTGTATGGAACCAGAAAAGACCCCAAATAGCCAGAGGAATGTTGAAAAAGAAAACCAAAGCTGGGGACATCACAATTCTGGACTTCAAGCTCTATTACAAAGCTGTAATCATCAAGACAGTATGGTACTGGCACAAAAATAGACACATAGATCAATAGAACAGAATAGAAAACCCAGAAATGGACCTTCAACATTATGGTCAACTCTAATCTTTGAGAAAGCAGGAAAGAATGTCCAATGGAAAAAGGCTCTTCAACAAGTGGTGTTGGGAAAACTGGACAGCCACATGCAGAAGAATGAAACTGGACCATTTCCTTACACCATACACAAAAATAGACTCAAAATGGATGAAAGACCTAAATGTGAGACAGGAATCCATCAAAATCCTCAAGGAGAACACAGGCAGCAACCTCTTCGACCTCAGCCACAGCAACTTCTTCCTAGACACATCACCAAAGGCAAGGGAAGCAAGGGCAAAAATGAACTATTGGGACTTCAAGATAAAAAACTTTTGCACTACAAAGGAAACAGTCCATAAAACCAAACAACAACCAACAGAATGGAAGAAGATATTTGCAAATGTCTTATCAGATAAAGGGCTAGTATCCAAAATCTATAAAGAACTTATCCACTCAACACCCAAAGAACAAATAATCCAATCATGAAACAGGCAGAAGATGTGAACAGACATTTCTCCAAAGAAGACATCCAAATGGCCAACAGACACATGAAAAAATGCCCAACGTCACTCAGTATCAGGGAAATACAAATCAAAACCACAATGAGATACCACCTCACACCAGTCAGAATTGCTAAAAGTAACAAGTCAGGAAATGACAGATGTTGGTGAGGATGTGGAGAAAGGGGAACCCTCCTACACGGTTGGTGGGAATGCAAGCTGGTGCAGCCACTCTGGAAAACAGTATGGAGGTTCCTCCAAAGTTGGAAATAGAGCTACCCTATGACCCAGCAATTGCACTACTAGGGATTTACCCCAAAGATACAAATGTAGTGATCTGAAGGGGCACCTGCACCCCAATGTTTATAGCAGCAATGTCCACAATAACCAAACTATGGGAAGAGCCCAGATGTCCATTGACAGATGAATGGATAAAGAAGATGTAGTATATATATATACAATGGAATACTACTCAGCTATCAAAAAATTTGAAATCTTGACATTTGCAACAATGTGGATGGAACTAGAGGGTATTTTGCCGAGCGAAATAAGTCAGATCAGAGAAAGACAATTATCAATATGATCTCACTCATATGTGGAATTTAAGAAACAAAACAGAGGAGCATAGGGGAAGGGAGGGGAAAAATAAAACAAGATGGAATCAGAGAGGGAGACAAATGGTAAGAGACTCTTGATCATATGATCAAGAGAGTTGCTGAGGGGAAGGGGTGGGGGATGGGGTAACTGGGTGATGGACATTAAGGAGGGCATGTGATGTCATGAGCACTGGGTGTTATATAAGACTGATGAATCACTAACCTCTACCTCTGCAACCAATAATACATTATATGTTAATTAACTGAATTTAAATTAAAAAAAAAGAATACTGGAACAAAAAAAAAAAAGAAGAAGGTAAGGGGACTGGAAGTTGAAATGTGGGGGAAGAGAAGTCCAGCAAGACCACAGGTGGACCACATGGCTAAGACTAGACTGTTTCTCTGGCCCTCTGAACTCTTTCCGCTAGCCTGGCTTCCAGTTCCAGGGACCACCTTCCACTGCTCATTACCAATACTTCCCACTGACTTATCTCCCCAGGGTGCGCAGACTGCAAACACTCTGAAGACACGGACATTCCTGATGACCCTCCTAGGCCCCCACCCAGCACGGGATATGACGGTGGTCTGGACCTCCCTGACACCTGACTTGTGACTGTTGAGAAGACACATGGTGGAGGAGTACTCACTGTCTTCGTGAGTCCATACGAGCTGAGGCGTGCTTGGAGGCCCATCCCCCGGAGTGGTGAAACACAGAACTGAGGTGAAGTAAGCAGTGAACTTCTGCAGGTTCGTTATATACCCATGGTGGACTCCGTGGAAATCTGGTGCAATGGTGACCATAGTGGTGGCCTCAGGGACCTCAGCTGGCCACGCGAGGAGCTGCGATGGGACAGGTTGAGAAAGAGATCCTTTTTAACTGCACACCTTCACTCTTGAGTCTGTATCAGGATTTTTATTTTGTGATTAATATATCTTCAAAGAAAGCAAAGTCGTGATTAAGAAACTCCATAAATCCTACATTTCATGATCCCACTTAAAAATATGGAGTTGAAAGTATATCTCACAGATAATTGAACACAAATATGTACATGTATATATATTTTATACATGTATATATAAATATCTACTCTGACCCATGTTGGAATAACAGACACTCCTCAAAACTTCACTTTCTCCTCACCTAAAGATGTTGCAGAGCGTAATGTTTTTTAACACTAAGCAATAAACACAACACCATCTTTATTTGACTTAATCAGTATAATAAAACATAAATGCAAATATCAACGAAACATGAACACAGATTTTTTTTTAGCTAGCACCTACTCTGCCGCAAAGAGAAGCCTCTGATTCCATGGGAAGGAATCTTAATTATTTACAATTTATGTCACACTAGTTTTCTGAAAAGAATTTTAGGAGGTCAATTACAATTTTAAAGAAATATAGTACATATACACTTTCCAAGGGCAGCTGTTTTAATGTTAGGGCAACATTATGTACGAGTGTGACTTTTAATTCCTTTGACACCAAATATTTCCAGGGTTAATTAGGTTTGAAGGTTGATATGCTGTGGGACACAAAGTGTATTTTTATATAGATCAAACCGACACTGAGCCATCGAATGAATGCTCTGGTCTTGCCAATAAGATTTGACAGGAAAGTCAAGGAGGCAAAATCATCTTGGTTGATCAATATGATTTTCTTTCAAAAAAGCTTCTGAGTGTAGATTCCTCTGGGGAGTCTAAAAGGAAAAGAAAAGGCAGGGCGAATTTCTAGCTGCATCTGCCTTTCTAGAGAAAACAAAAAAGGGTTTCTGTAAGTTGAATCCAAATGGGAAAAAAAAAAGTGAACCAAGTGTCTAAGGAAATAATACTCTTGGAATCTGAAATTACCAAGAATTCAAGCAGACCACATGGAGTCCTTTCTCCATTAAGATCTCCCCTGAGTTTACCTGCTATTGCAGGACATTAGTGACTATGCTGTAGGTAAAATCAAGGTGGGACCCCAAGTCCAACCAGACACTGATCTAGAAAGCAGGATGGACTACACTTTTGGAAATTGTATCCAAATACATCCGTGAAGCTCACATATCCTGGTAGCTAAGAACAGAGGGCAGTTGCATAGTGGGAATCTGTGTCTCTAATTCAGGCCAGGTAGGTGCCCTGAATTCAATGGTCTTGGTTCTATGAACAGAACTCTCCTCGAAGTTGAGATGGGGAGGGAGTAAATATCTTTACTTGATAGAAATATCATTCCCTTGATCTAGCGCCCTTTGTTCTAAGGCTGGGCTCTTCTGAGAGGACTCCTCTCCAGGAAGATGTGGTTTGTACAAATGCTGATTCCAATCAACGGAGATAGGTTTTCCACTGCTAATTTTTAAATGGATGGCTTTTCTCAAAAGAAATTGCTCTGTTACATATGAACCACCCACTTGAAAACTAATAATGTGAGTTTCTGAACCAGTAGAGCAGATAAGACCTTGGATAAATGGTGACCCCCACCCCCACCACCAAAGCCAATACACTCGGTAACTTGATACAATGGGTTCTCCATGAAATGAGGAGTGGGCAGCCTTCTCATTGGTCACAAGACCATGACAGACCAGGATAGCCACCCAGGACTCTGAACTAAGTCTGTGTACCTTGTATCCCTGGTTGATGCCATTGATGAACTGCTGAGGTGGAGGGTTCCAGAGGAACTGGATGGTTGTGGAATTCACAGCTTCCGTCTGCACGTTCTGTGGGGGCGCAGTAGGCACTGTTCCAAGGCCGTCGTGGAAGACAGCAAAACAAATGGTAGGAGGCCCAGTAGGGAGAAGAGATGAGAAAGAAACTCTTAGCTGCCACTCATGATTCACAGGCCATTATGGCATTCAGAACAGGGAAGTGTGATGAATGTTTCTGGAAGCTAATAGTGGCATTACAAAGAAAAAGAACTGGGGCTATTTCTCATTTTCTGCTGGAGAATTCTTTAAGGCATTGGCAGAAAAGTGGACTGGATCATCACATTCCACGGGTGAGGCTTTCCCAGGAATCCCCAGGTAAATAGTTAATGAGAGCTTTCTCTGGTTTGTTTCTCAGTTACTCAGGGTTTGAGATCCAGGCAAGGTTTCACTGAGAGACCCCCTCTCCCATTAGGTACCACTATGTTTCAAGACCATTTATCCTCCATATGGAAAAAAAAAAAAAAAGCATCCCCTCCCACATGGATTGTTCACTCATTTGGAGGCCAAATTTCTCTTTGTCTGTTACAGGGACCACCATTTTGTCTTTCTGTTATTGACCAGCTATACGCTTGCCAAATGGCCTGCCTTCCAGAAGTCATGATCTTGGGGAGATACTCATGTAACCGAAACAGGCACATCGCTCTCTGGAGCAGTGGACGCCCAGGACAGCAGCCGAATCTGCCCAAGGAAAGCACAGAAGGCTGCAGTCAGGAGGTACCTGCACTAGTTCTGGAAGAAAGGGCAGATGTCTGAAGAGGGAAGGGCCTTGCAAAAGGCCTTCTCCATTGGGAAGATGGAGTAAGGCCCGGTGTTATAGAACCCTGGAGTACCATGAGAAAGAGTGAGCACGGCTGGACACGGGGCACACGTGGGCAGCTGGGCTGAGGAGGTGGTTGGGTCACGTTGGGCACTGTCTCCTATGCCAAACATGGTGGTTGGTAACGTACATGGTGGGCCATGGGGAATCCAAAGTGTTTTGAAAAAGGCGGTGATGTGACATGGCTAGCTGTTAGAGGACAAGGACCTCTGTGGCCCCGAAGGAGGGGACCAGCCCATGGGCTGTGACATCCAACTCTCTGAAAAAGAAGGTCCTTGTTCTTTAGGAGCTTGTTTCAAAAATAAGACACAGAAGCCAAAAGGATCCTTTGGCTCCAGGTAAAGAAATAAAGACAACAGTCTCCTGGAACAGAGCACATGGGGACAGAGCATGGTCCTGTTAAAGATGACTAAGCCTCTCATTATTCTCTTCTTCAAAAGCCCATCTCGTTAGGCAGAAGTGAAAAAAGCATAAAATTCCCCTAAGCCCCTCAAGTGTACTCTTCAAGTCATGCTCTTTTCCCGTCCTCTCTGGACTCTGGCTGATATTCCTCGGTCCCTGCCTCTGCAAGTTGGCAAGCAAACGGTCCGTTTCCCCATTCTGCATTTTCAAATTAAAAAAAAAAAATGGCCAGGGGGATCACAGTGCCTAGGATGTAGAACGCTGGGAAGAACGTCACATCCGAGAATAAGAAGAAGCCGAACTAACTACAAAATCTTAACTTCTCTTGAGCCCGTAGGAAATTCGAGGTCAACGGGGCCACCGAGTAGTCTGGAATGTTGAGAAAAGATGGGCCTCTTGGAGGGGAGACCATGTGAGTGCTGGGCTCACCTGGGATGGAGCAGGAGAGAGGATGGGGGATACTATACAGCCTGGTAGGGAAAACTCAGCTCAAATTCCTAACGAAGTGCTAGTGGCTGAATGAGGGCCGGGAGCAGAGGGCAGAGTGTTTGGAGGCTGTGGATGCCCAGACAAGTTCAACAGTACAGAGACACAGAGGAGGGAATTACAAGGGCTTTCTCATTGGAACCCAAGTGAGCCGGGAGCAGTGAAGTGACATGTTTCAAGGACTAATGGGAAAATCTATGGTCCCAGGGTTCTTGTCCCAGGGAAGCATCATTAAAGACGTCATCAGGAAGACGAAGGCAGAGAGAATTCATTCCCGGCACAACTACGCTGTGAAAAACACTGGAGGAATGTGCTATCAGACGGACACTGAAGCTGTAGATCTATGCAGGGAAGTGAGTGATTTCCAGAACTGGTTAAGATGAAGGTAGGTAGGATATATTTCTTTTCTTATTTTTGATTCACTCTCAAATATAGTTGACTGTTTAAAGCAACAAATGTAGCATTTTATCGGGACTTGTAGTGTGGGTACGAGTGAAGAGAGGGGTCCCGACAGCCCAAGAGACAGGAAGGAGGCCCCGGAGGCACTGACCAGGCTCATACACCGCGCATGTGATAAACTTCAAGATAAACTGTCGTTCATTAAGGATGTTTATTATAAACTCCAGAGCAATCACTAAATGAGTCTAGAAAAGAGATCTAAAATAAGGCAAGAGTGGGGAAAATAATGTAAATATAAGAATACCTAATTAATCCCGAAGCAGGCAGGCAAAAAGGTACAGAAAAGGAGAAAACAGGAGAGGGACAAATAGAAAACAATTGGCAAGATGATAGATTTTAACCTCATTTTTCAAGTCATGTACCATGTAAACAGTATACATATTCATGAAAGACGGGCTATTGGATGAAAAGCAAGACCAACTGTGTGGTGTCTAAAAGAATCTCACTTTAAAGGCGAAGACACAAAGAGCTTACAAATAAAAGAACAGAAAAAATACATGCTGAAAATATAACTGCTCTGGAGTACAGATGGGCAGCACAGGGGGATCTTGGGGGTTATAGAGATCATCTATCTTGATCACGGTTGTGATTGTGGATGGTGTGCGTCTATCAAAACATATACAACTGTACACTAAAAAGGGAATTTGTATCATTTTCTGTAAATTATATCACAGGAAATCTGGCTTTTAAAAACTGCTGCAAACTCTTTGATGCTTTTCTCCCACTGAGGGGTGATGTCTGGGTCTGGGCCCCTTGCACGTGGGCTCCGTGAATACTCCGACCTGCAGAATACCACCCGGGCCTTGCTGAGCCTGAAGCTTCTATTTTCCGGAACCAGTCTCTCTGGGAGCGCCCCGAGCAGCCCTGTAAGAAGTCCAGGACCCTGACAGCAGCTTGCAGTCCCAGGGGAGCCCAGCCTTGTAGCTTTCCCTGCTGAGGCCGCGACGTGAGTGGATCCATGGCCCCCGCTCTGCCCCCAGCCCAGCTGCCAGTGGACCGAGGAGCCACCTGTTCAGGCCTGCTCCAGTTCCCGGCCCACAGCACCGTGACGTATAAGAGAACGCTGCTGGTCTTAAACCTCCAACTCTCTCAGGGAGAGGGAAGAAAAGTATGGGGGGCGACTGGGAGGAGACTTGGAAGTGTTGGGCTTTTTCTCCCAGAAGGCGCGCTCATGGGGATAGAGGAATGCATCGCTCTCTGCAGGCTTCCTTCTGGGGTCTCGTGGGCCCAGTTACTGACTCTAGAATTCCATAAAACGTTCCCATCCAACGTTGTGATATTCTCTAGATAAGACCAGACTGATCTAACGCTTCTAAAAACTTGGCATTTTGCATAAATTAAATCAAGCAATGATTTCCTAGTGCTCTAACGGGACGTCTTGCATCTCTGCATTGCTTTGGTGCAACGTAACGGGAGGCTGATGCTCTCCTGGGTCGGGCTGTTCATCCTCACGTCAGCGCGTCTCTTCGCTTGCCGTCGTCTCAGCAAAACCCCAGGGAGCTGGGCCGACACAGCCAAGAAGGCAGTTCCGTCCTCCCTTCTCATTACCTGGGGCCACGTAAAACCAGGAGGTAGGTATGGCTTTGCCAGCCGCATCCTTGCTTCAAAGCTCATGGAGCTGGACGCACGTTCCTTCCCAAAGTCCCAGGAAGGAGGTTTCAGAGCCTCAGGTTCCTCTCTCGCCTGCCTGGGGCTTCGTCCAAAAAAATCACCAGTTGTCCTAGCCATCCTTCACCTTGTCGCCCTAATTATTGTCATTGGAAATGACTCACAAATACGTAGATGATGGAATTAAGAATTCCCTAGAGTGAGAGAAAGAGCTACAGCCAAGAAATCCTTCTCGACAGTGCTTCCCACAGAGGCTGAAAGGCCTTAATTATTGAGGGCTGTGGAACCCTCCTCTTGTGAGGAAAGGCAAGGGCCTCACTCCTAGGTGGGACTTCTCTGCAGTCTTCACAGGAGAGCTTAGGGAAGTGGGGGCCTCTCACTGCTCCGAATAAGGCCTCCATGGACATTTTTCTCCCCAGATAATTAGCATTTAAAGTGCAGTCCTTTCCTTGTCCCTAACTGCAGGCCTTGAAGTGGTTTGGTAAAGTGACAGGTGTTATGCTCTTCTGTGGTTTTCATTGCTTAAAAAAAAAAAAATCAAATTTTTTCTAGATAATTCCCCCTGCACTAATCCTAGGATGCTCTCAGTCTTAAATTCCACAGAGCTTAAATGCTGTCTTGATTCTCCCAGCCAAGGACAAGGAGCTCTGTAATGAGCACCCAGCACCCACAGGCACCTCATGACTAAGGTGCGTGGATGGAGAAGCCACATGAGCAGTTTTAGAAACAGGAAGTGATCCGTTATAGGAAAGTCTATGGCCAGGATAAAGCAATGGCCGAAGGTGGGATTTCTTGGGATGGGCATGTAGGAGGCACCACAGGGCAGGGAGGCCCTGTCAGGTGCCTCTGAGGGCTTACATCAGCACCAGAGTTACTGATGTCCGTCAATTCTTCCTTGTCATCAACCGCTGCTCACAGCCACCGAAAAGTTTACAACTGTTAAATTACATTCGACAGCTTTACCTGTGCATCATATATTGCTAAGTGAAAGGAGCCAGTTTAAAAGGGCTCCATAGTGTGTGATTCCAACTAGAAGACATTCTGGAAAAAGCAAAACTGTGGAGGTGGTCCATCAGTGACTGTCAGGAGAAGGGGGCGGGGATAGGAGGAGCACAGAGGATTTTTTAGGGCAGTGAAACTATTGCGTATGATGTCATATGGACGCATATCATTACACTTTCGTCAAAACCCACAGGGCATACGGCACCGAGAGTGAACCCCAATGTAAACTACGGATTGTGGGTGCCAGCGATGTGTCATGGACTGTAACAGATGGACCCCTCTGCTGGGCGATGCTGATGGTGGGGGTGCCGTGATAGGGAGGGGTGTGGGGTACACGGGAAATCTTTGCACCCTCTGCTCAGTTTTGCTGTGAACTTAAAACTGCTCTAAAAATGAAAGTCTGTTTAAAACACAAAACTAGCCGTGACTTTGCTAGACGCTTTCCGAATCCAGTTCTTGTTACCCGCTTTCCGCGGAGCATCTGCAGGGAGGCCCCAGAGCAGCAAAACAGAACGGCGCTCTCCCCGACATCCCCACCGGCCCATCCTCCCAAGGTCACTTTTACGTTTGTTGCAAGTTGCTTATCATCGGTGGATTTTGTTGTTGCTGTTAAGTGTGTATGGATTTTTTTTTTTTTTTCAATTAATTTGCCAGCATTTTCACCCGGTCATACACAGAAGGCATGTGCGATTATGCTTATTTCCTGATGCTAGGGGTTCCCTGGTAAGATATGAATGATTTTTAAAAATTTCCTTCTTCCTCCTTCCCTTCCTTTCTTCCTGGCTAGTCATGTAAATTCAGCAAGATCTGATTCTTGATGGATTTCAAACGAATCTTTGGTTTTAGAAATATAAAAATGTTTTAAAATAATAAGCTACCTAAATAAACCAAATTAATAAAGAGGACTACAGAGTTTTACAGCTTCAAATAATTGACTTTTTGAAATATCTGGGATCAGAGAGTACATAATTAATATTCACAGGTCATGAATTTTTCAGAATTTTAGGTCTTTAATCAAATCGAAATGAATGTGTCAATACTGCCTAGTGCATGCTTCCTTTTTTTGGATTTTTCAACTCAATTCATTTGCAAAACTTCTTAAGAGTGCATGCAACCAAAACTTTTTGAAAAGCTGATTTCTGAAGTCATTAAGGCCCACAGTCCACTGTGCACTTTATATTTAAATATATAAATATTTATTAAAATTATTTGTCTATATTATTGATTCTATTTTGTATTTATAGAGACTTACTTCCACAGCATAATGAACAACGTTCTGATTAAAGGGAGTCATCGGGGGCACCTGGGAGGCTCAGTCAGTTAAGCGTCTGCCTTCAGCTCAGGTCATGATCCCAGGGTCCTGGGATTGAGCTCCGAGTCGGGTCCCTGCTCAGGGGGGAGCCTGCTTCTCCCTCTCCTTCTACCCCTCCCTCTGCTCATGCTCTCTCTCTCAAAATAAATAAAATATTAAAAAAAAAAAACCCAAATAAAGGGAGTCATCAGGTACACCAAGTCAGATAGTAAAAGAAATTTTCTACCCAGGGAATGTCAGGGCAATGATCTGAAATTGAGATTTGCGTGCTCAGATCATCTTCTCCTTCTTCTGCCTAAAGTCAGTACCCGATGGCAAAGGAATTGGATGAAGTGAGGATGCCCGGCAGATCACACCAGCATTGACCCTACCCAGAAAAGATTAGAAGTGGGAAATTGGTTGCAGCTATAAAACAGGAAGGAAGGGTATTTATGAGTCTGGTCACAACCATATCAGATCGAGGACAAGAAGCTGGTTACAACGTGCTACTCTTGAGAGCTAAAGCCAATACTCCTCCTCCCACCTGCGGAATCATTCATGTTACCCGACGGCGCAGAAACATTGGCAACCTGTCTGGGACCAGTGGGGCACGGGAACTAGGACAGGTACCCCTTCTGAATAACACTGTGAGGAGCTGTGTGGACAACACGTCAGACGACCCAGGGACAAACTTAGTGGGAAGATAATATAAAGCAAAACGTTCCGATTGACTCCTTCAAAAGAAATGCTGAGAATACTTATGTTGTAAAAACGCACACCTGTGTTGGATTGAGCGTCCTGTTTGTGAGCCATTTCCTGTATCGGCTCTACAGAGGCTCAGGAGATGCACCCAGAAGGAAGTGAGGAGGTCAGGACGGCGCAGGAGACACTCTGCAAGAGGGCAGCTGGCCAGACCTCAGCTGAGCCCTTCCAGTTGTCCTCACCTGAGGCCGAGGGACTGGGTTTTCCCACGCCCGCAGCGGCGCCATTAGCCACAGGCTGGCCGTGGGGAAGGGGGGCCCTGGGTGAGGCAGCGGGCAGCTCCCGGGGGGTCACAGCAGTGAGCCCCGAGCAGGCCCTGTGCCAGCGCTGGGGATGGGCAGGCACCCCCGAGCAACTGATCGCGACAGGGGCCCGCAGTATACCCCATACCAGACACGCTAGGAAGGATGAAATGGCCAAAAGCTAAATGGACATTGGGAATAAATCAGGTATCAAAGAACACAGTTATAAGTTTTGTATACCAAAGCCAACAGAACGGTATAAAGATTTTACTGAAAAATTCAATCTGAAAAGCCTCAGATTCAAGAAATCCATTGTTTTATTCACAGAGAAGTTCCCCTCTGTAAGAGGTGGCCTGTGGCCTCAGAAGCCTCATTAAATGATGCTATCGGAACGGTAAATCTAATAATATCCAAGACCTTTTTTTGTTGTTGCTGTTTTGTGAAAGACAAAAAAATGGCAACGCTTTTGACAAAAGAATTTCTTTTGAGGGACTGAAGATAATGCCACATGTCAGGTGAGGTTAGAACGATCAGTATTCATCTACCCGTGATGGAGACTTTTCGGATTTAATGATCTGAACTAAGTTTGTCTGTGGACCACCTGACATGTCATCCATTGGTCTTCTAATAGCATTACTTGAAAATGGGAACTTCTCTGTTTCCTATTTCTGTTTTTTAATATTTATTTATTTTAGAGAGAGTGAGTTTGCACATGAGTTGGGGCAAGGGGCAGAGGGAGAGGGAGAGACAGAATCTCAAGCAGACTCCCCGCCGAGTGTGGAGCCCAACGTGGGGCTCGATCTCTTGACCCTGAGATCATGACCTGAGCCGAAATCAAGAGTTAGACACTCAACTGACTGAGTCACCCAGGTGCCCCCCTCGTTTCCTATTTCAATTTCAGATGGAAGCCTCTGGACTTCTGGAAAGAAGAGTCTCCCAAGAGTGTGTGAACTGAACAAAGCACTATTGTTATCACTGTTGTTATTAGTTTTGGTGACTGGGTGTCACGTTGAAGATTTGTGGAAGCGTGAATTATTGGCACCAACGGTGGCTTAGTTAAATGACATTTCTTTTTTTTTTAAGATTATTTATGTATTTATTTATTTATTTCAGAGAGAGGAGCAGAGCGAGTGAGAGACAACACGAGTGGAGGGGGGACAGGGCAGAGGGAGAGGGAGAAGCAGACTCCCTGCTGAGCAGGGAGCCCAATGCGGGGCTTGATCTCAGGATCCTGAGATCACAACCTCAGCCGAAGGCAGATGCTTAACTGACTGAACCACCCAGGGGCCCCATTAATGGACATTTCTGAGCACCTAGTGGACATGGTCGAGAACTGCCGAGACCTTGTGGAAGCATCCTGACCCACACGGGGTCAAAGCAGAAACTCAGCTTGGTTATGGAGTTACCTGTGCACTCGTGATATAGGATCGATTTTATAATTCTAAGGAGTCGCTGTCTGAACTCTGAAGGCAAAATATTAAGACTGACAACAGCATCTGTGTAGATTCATAGAAACACCCATTATTCTGAAATACTTGATACGGAACACATTTGCTCAGAATCCAATCCATTCACCTCATCACAAAAAACCACTCAACATTATGTCTGTCAAAGAAATAAAAGGAAAAGCCGTTAACCTAGAGAAACATTATACCCGTAAAGCGCCATTTAAGGAGGTTGAATTATCCGCATTCCAGTTAATGGCAAGGAAAAAGTTTCTCCTAACTGGGGAAAAGGTAATAGATAATCTTCAAATATGTGACCAGCTACTTGTGCACATACTTTCTCGTCAACGGTAACTTCCATGTATTTGAAGAGGTTAAAAGTCTGCACGCAGTCTGAATGGAGCCATCTCAAGAAAAAAACCAGATATTAAAACTATGACGTTCACCAATCAAGGTCAAGTATCTCCCTATACATCTTGAGAGTTTTGACTGGGAAGGTTTATACAAATTCAGCATATAATAGTTTCTGTTACATTCTCCAAAGGTGACCAATGAGGTTTAAAAAACAATACTGTTATGAATCCATGGACTGAAATGTATTTGAAGCATTTCACTTCATTGCAATTATTAGTGGTATTGATTTTCACAGGTTCCTATCTTTAACTAGTGGGAATCTCCAGGTGGGCATGAGTCTGACAAGCCCTCCGTAGCATTTGATAGTTTCTTTGCTTTTTGAGAGGTCAAGATCTTGCAGGCTCATCTTATGCATTACCTGCTGGAGACCTGACTTGGAATCATCCATTTACTTATCCAAGAAAGCCTGTTTATTTATTTTTTTATTTCTTAAAAATATTTTGTTTATTCATTTGAGAGGGAGAGAGACAGAGAGAGCATGAGCAGGGGGGAAAGGCAGAGGGAGAGGGAGAAGCAGACTTCCTGCTGAGCTGGAAGCTGGACATGGGGTTCGATCCCAGGACCTGGAGATCATGACCTGAGCCGAAGGCAGACAATTAACCGACTACGCCACCCAGGTGCCCCGAAGAGCCAGACCAGGCACCCTATTGATGGTGCAGATTGAGTTGTGCAGACCAGAGGAGGAGATGCAAGGGCTCTCCGAGGCCATGGGGCTCACCCGCAGCACCCAGATGGGTGGCCCATCAGCTACTGTGGCCAAAGCTTCTCAGAGCTTCTCAGACACGGCATTCCTGCTCTATCGGTTACCCTGCACCTCTGCTATGCCCGGTAAAGGGGCTTTTCCTTATGCCCCACTAAAACCTCGCCTTCCACGACTTGTGCCCAGTGACTCCCGTCTGTCTCCTGGGTCAACAACGGTCCCTTGCCCATATTAGACTATTTGAAAATCACAAAAGTGTCCAGTTAGGCTTTACGCCTCCTGGCCAAATAGACACCCTGTTTCTCTGTTTCCCGTAGGGCAGGATTTAGGGAGCCCTGCCCGCTCTGCCCTCCTCTGAGAAGCCTTGGTTTTCCCACGGCCCCTCACTGTGAGGCACCTGCAGCTGAGCTCAGCGCTCCAAGTGGCACCAGCCAAAAACCCGATTCCACGGGATTGTGCTCTGCCTTGATTTAGAAATGTGTGGTCTCTACAGGGAGATTAAGATTGTGATTGCAGCTCCCCTTGGGTCCGTGCTCACGGTGCTCACAAGCCTCTTTCCCCCATTTTCTGCCAGGAATGTGTACTGCTATTTACAACCCATAGAATCTGAGGTGATGCTGGGCGAGCGCTTTTCCTGAGCCGTTCTCTGCACTGAAAGAGCGTGTCTCAAGCAAGTGCTCAAACAAAATTATGCAGATTCTGTAAAGCTTATGTGTAACACCCTTGAGTAAATTCTGTGCTATCGTGACTCAGTCTACGTAAAGGGCAGAATCGGTTTACAGTCATTGTTAATCTAAAGGAAGCAGCGGTGACCACAGGGCTATCTGACGTTGTGGAGATTCACAACACGTCAGACAAAGTGAACAAAGTGACGCTGTAGGAATTCATGGGGTCTCCCGGGACAGGAGCCTCTGTGCTAGGACAAAGATTGCCTTCTGCACCCTGCTTCTTACCCCCATCGGACGGGGGCAAACCCAGGCTGACGGTGCTGGGCAGCCCCCTGACGATGCTGTGAAATCAGCTGAACTTAGCACAGAATGAAATTACAGTAAAGTAGCCCTGCCTTAGCTGTTGCAGATAAACCCAGAAAGTCAGCGAGCTCTGCAGAAACAGTTCATCTCTCGTGGCCCTCCAGGGTGCCGGGGGGCAGTCTGATGTGGGGCTGTTCAGGGCCCACCTTGCCTGGGAAACGGTCTCCTCACTTTGTACCCATTCGGTGGGGATGGAGCCGCGGGCCGGGCAGCAGCTTCTGGAGGGCACCCCCACGCTGCACTGGGGCACTCGGGTCTTTATGTCTTCACCACAACTGTGCACTCTGTTTTTCATTAGCTTTAAAGTGGATGATTTAAAATATTAAGGACTGCGGTGTCTATCCAGAACTTAGTGGGGACTCATGGGCATCTAGTTCTCCAGGCGATCCTACAGAATTAAATGTCTCTGCCTTTCAAATAGGGGAGAAGCAAGCTCATTATTTGGAAGAATTACTGGCTCCACGTTGCTGCATGGATGTATATATTACAATTTGTGTGTCGGGTGTTCTCTTTAATTCCAGATCGTTACAGGCTGTGGATGAGTTCTTGTGTTGTTACGGTTCTTGTGGTTTTAATACACCTGAATGTTCTCACTGCATTGAACATTCCTAACACATTATTAGGATAACAAATCTTGGACAAATAAGCTTGGGTATCTTTTTTTAATGGTCTGAATAAAAAAAAATACTTTAAAACTTTAAAAGCATTGTGCGGCCCTTTCTGAACTTATTTTCCCCTATTTTTTTGTCAGGCATTGAGGAGAAAACATTTGCGACCGGTTTTTAGGCTAGGGAGGGACAATGTGTGGGGGCAGAGCAGGTGGGCACTGGGCTTTTGTTGGAGCTTCTGAGGTAAGAAGAAGCAGGAGGGAAGGGAGGGCGTCATGCTGAATATGGAGATGAAATTGGCATAGCATTGGAGACTGAAGAAGAAATGAGAAGCATCTGTCTTTAATCAGACATCTAATTATGCCTTGTTTATTTACATATCAGGCATTGTGCTTGGAGTTGGGGATGCAGAAACAAATTGGACACAGCCCCCACCCTCGAAGAGTTCCCAGGCTTGTCGGGAAGACCGTCCTGTACATGACAAAATAATATGCTGGTCATAGCAACTTAAGACTGGTTTGATTTTTCCTTGTGTCTTCCAGAGGCAACTGAAGGGCAAGTCTCCCCCTGGGAAGCTCTCCTCACTCACGAGGTCATCTGCACAGATCCAGGTGCTGGAACCCTCCTCCAGCCCCCAGATCTTAGCTCTGCACCCAGGCGGGGCATCCCACTCATGCCCTCACTCAGACCGCTGTTCGGGTTTTTACTGTGGGCTTCAGTGGTGTCTCCCTTGCAGACCCTGATTTGTCCTACAGGCCAGTGGGAGCCTCTTCTGAAAGGGATGCAAGATCAGCTGAACCAAGCACCCCGTGTCGCTTGAATTCAGTGTTCTTTACACTGTAGGTCACAAATGCATTAGCAGACCAGGAAATCAATTTAGTGGTCACAGCTAGTGTTTGTGAAAGAGTAGGAGAATGAAACAGAATGAAATAGGATAGAAAATATCAAAGAACATCACACAGTGTAAGGGTGACAACTGGTTTATGAATCTTTTGTTTCAGCTGTGTGTGTGTGTACTGGGTTTCATTGTCAAATAGATTTCCTACTGTAGACAGCAGTCCAAAATGTCCACAAACCACTGCAAATCCACCTGCTGTGTGAACATAAGTAAGATGAGATCTTGCTTGTTTTCTATTCTATATTCAAGCTACACCGGAAATCTGGAAGTAATTTTTGTCCACGTTTGATACATGCAGGACGAAAAGAGCACAAGTTCCAGCATCTTCCAGCTATGTGACTTTGGGCAAGTGAGTTACCTCTTGGAACTCCCATCTTTCTCTGTGAAATAGGAGCAGTAACACCAATCTCTCACGACTGCCGGGGGGATGACCAGGGTGAGGCATGGCATGTTTGTGCATAGCAGGGGACAGCAAAAACTCATACAGAGTGGCTTCCTCCAAAATGCTAGTTTCCTATCCTATCCTTTCCTTCCCTGAAAATTCTAGAAGACCGAATCGGGCTCATTCCTGATGGAACATCCCACATCATTTTGTACAGTTCTTACTTAATGTTGTGGGTGATTCTGGGAGAATCTGCAACATCATCCTCTTCTGTAGGTGCAGCCTGAGGTCTAGAAAGTCTTAAGGATTGAGAAACCAATCTTTTGTGCAATGTCATTCATGCCACATTGAGGGTTTCCCAGGAGGAGATGCGAATGAAGCTTGCAAACAGAGCGTTCATTTATAATCCTTACTTTAGAAAACCTTTTTCTTTTTTTTTTTTTTTTAAAGATTTCATTTATTTGACAGAGAGAGACACAGCGAGAGAGGGAACACAAGCAGGGTGAGTGGGAGAGGGAGAAGCAGGCTTCCCGCTGAGCAGAGAGCCCGATGCGGGGCTCGATCCCAGGACTCTGGGATCCTGACCTGAGCCGAAGGCAGACGCTTAACGACTGAGCCACCCAGGCGCCCCTATAAAACCTTTCAAAGCCCAAGTGAACATTTAGGAGCTTTTACTAATGTTTTAGAGATGTGGATAACCCAGTGTTTTTTTTCATCTCTCTTTAAATATGAAATATTTCTCTTTCATTAGAAGGTAATGTTCTGAAACCAGAATAAATCATTATAGCACAAAAATACCTGTTATAGGAAGAAAAATGACAAAGAAATAAAACCAGAAAAAAATTAAAACCTTGGCATGCTCAAAATGATGACTTACAGTATAATTTGTCTTTGGACCCTTTATAGAAAAACCAACATCTGCATCTTTGTGAACACAGTTAAGAAACGGGTGGAAGTTTGCTCGTCTACACGGGCGTATTTTAGGATCTGGCGGTCATCTCTCACACTCATGCTCTGGCAGGATCCCATGCTCAGGCTCACGTGAGAACCCCATGGTCACACTGTGTCTGCATGGGGCTCCGGCGGGGAGTTGAACTGTTTTTTAATAAAACCTGAATTTGGGAACCAATCACTGCATCAGTGTTGGATTTGGACCCCTCATTGCTTCAGATGACTACAGTGCTCTCCTCCTCCTAAATGATAGGAAAGTTGCTGACGTCGACATTGGCAGTAAGAAAAATGCTTGTAATTATACTGGGCGTTTAGTTATGAAGAACTTACATGCTATGGCTTTTTCCACTCGCAACCGAATGCATATTGATTTCCAGAGCGTCTTGAAAGAAATTCCTGAGTCAATTTAAGTTATTTTCCATTTCATTTTGGGGAATCATGATGGAGATTTGACGAGCGGGTTCCATGTGAGCCGGATTTTAGGCCGCAGCTCCTGTGGCAGGAAGGACCTTTCCTCTCACCCCCTTGGAAAGTTCACATGGCTGGGACTGCCTTAGAGTTCTGCTGCTCGATTTGTAAGTTAATATGTCGCATTTTAAAACGCCTGGAGCAGGAAAGGTCAGGGAGGCACTGCTAAGAAGATCTATTCGATGGGACTGGCGGACAGGATAATGGCAGAATGGTGGATGAGGGGGGTGTATGAAGAACGGGGGCCGGGGTGGTGAGAAAGTTTATATTAAAGAATACCCACATGTCCAAGGTGTTAGCCCACACTGAGAATGCGAAGAGCCCAAGTAGACAAACCAGACATTTTTAATAGATCTCAATAATAAATGGGATTGAAAAGAAAAATGGGCCATGTGACAGGTGAATAGTAGGTTCAAATTAATTCAGCGATCGACAGCCCATTGTGTTGAACTCAAGGTACGGATGACCAGCTCATCATCCTTCCGGAGCTTCCGTGAAGGAAATACACTCGAGAGCCAACCTGTGCGCCCAGCAGCAGGCGGGCGCTCCCTGCCCGCCGGGGCCAATGCTTGCCCATCACTTTGCGTCTGCTGTGGGCACCAGCAAGGGCCGCCTGCGTGCGCTTGGCTCTGTCCCCCAGGCCGAGGCTGGACGTTCCTGAGTTCTCTTTGAGAATGACTGGCCACCGTGTCACACATCGCCTCATGGTGGCTGGGCCGCACCATCTCTCCTTGGCGTTCCGATGCTTTCTCAAGAGGAGTTAAATCCAAAGAGCTTATTAAAGTCAGGACAAACTGTATCTCATTTCCCCTGATGGATCAGGCTTGCCGCTTGGCTGAAGGGAGGAGGAAAAATCAGGCGGGCTGGCCGGAAGCTTTATTCTTCCCGAAGCCCGGGTGCTTCCTGCTGTTCCCGTGGAGTCCTCACAGACTCCAGAACTATGTGCATATACGTTGCAATAGTTTTCCAAATTAGGCTGACAAATAATTAATTTTATGAGCTATTCTCTTCCCCTCTAATATACAGGCATTGAAATTATTCTCTTTCCAGCTGCAAGGGCCAGCTCAGTCCTACAGGCT
Organism: Mirounga angustirostris; assembly: GCF_029215605.1. NCBI lineage: Eukaryota > Metazoa > Chordata > Mammalia > Carnivora > Phocidae > Mirounga > Mirounga angustirostris. The sequence continues at coordinate 177,146,703 of NW_026991713.1, forward strand.
TGGCCAACACACAGCACTAGCAGCCGGGGGTCACCCCAAGCCCACGGAGAGGGGTCCCCAGTGGCCACAAGCACATTCAGCCGGCACCCAAACAGACCACGAGCTGAGGCCCCGAGGAACCGTGGGGCTGGTATCTGCTAATTCTTACGTGGGCAATTCCAAAGGATCATGAGGCCCTCCGCATGTAGCCAGCTGTGAGACAGAAGGTCACACGATTTTACGTCTAGAAATTGCATATCCTCTGCATTTGACTCCTCAGCAGGAGTCGAGGTAGAAAGCAAGGCAGAAACTGCTAGCTAGCTGCCCTCCACTATCTGTCCCCCCTTTCTTTCTTAGCAACGGGCAGAAATGTATCCAGCCAAAAGAGCACCAGACTTCCCGGCACAGAGATATTCCATGAATTGTAAGCTTAAGTCAACAGCAGATGGAACTTCTAAGAAAGTCCTTCAAAGACGGGCACACCTGCATAGTTGGCCACAAGGCATAACCTTCTCTCTTCCTCCTTCTAGAATGTGGGCCTGATAGCCAGCATCCCAGTAGCCAGCTCGCAGCCATGAGGCAAATGCTAAAGAAGGCAAAACGAAAAGAAGGAGCCTGACTCTCTGGGGACCATGGAGCTGCCACTAAGACCCCATGCAGCCCAAGGCCCACTCTTGATGGGAGGAAATAGCAACACCCCTCCATTTTGTTTCAGCTGTTACTTTGGGTCTGTTTCTCCCAGCTGGACCCCATTTCCAACCACTGTGGACAGCGGAACCCTAACTCCTCTGCTGCTGTCCCACCATGTAGATCCCAATAAAGCCCCTTTCCACATTGACGGCAGGTTCCTCTGAGTCTCTCGGCCGGCAAGTCTTTGAAGCATGCTCGTCACATGGATCTTGTGGACAGAAGGGGAGCGACCACACCCGAGCGAGGCTGGCTTCGTTGGTAGTTTGTGCTCTTCTGTCACAGATGTTAGTCCCCCTCCCGGGCTAGGCCACAAGTCCCCAGGATTGACAGCGTGTCCGGTGTCTTTCCCACTCTCCGGGCCGTGGCCCATCATGCGACACTGGGCCTGCAGTAGGTGCTCCCATCACTTCTTGAGGTTTTCCTATTGGCAGAGAGACTGAGCCCGTTTCTCTCGGTACAACTGCCCCTGCAGAAACATTCAAATAGGAAGTAGATGCCCGGCGTTGCCCTGGAAGGAGGAATGGGGACAGCGCAGCAACCGGGTATTTGTGTAGGAGCTCAGGGCTTTCCAGGCCTTGCCCTTGTCTTCTCTCACACCCGCCCGTGAAACAGCCCGGGCAGACGGTGTTACAGGTTATAATTTTACAATGGGGGAACTTGCGGCTCACAGAGCTGGATGTGTTTCTTGAAGGCAGGTAAGTGGCAACTATGGAGTCAGGCCTTGATGGACTAGCAAGAAAGGGCTGTTTCTGGACAGATGTGAGTGAGCGCGTGTGTGGGAAGACAGCTCACAAACCCTTGCTCTCCATCATCGTCTCCCTAAATTATTCATGGCCCCTGCTGTTGCCATTTTTCTTCCTAATGCCTCACCTTTTAATCAGATCATTTTTTATCTGGTTTATTCCGCCCCTGCTCCAGACCAGGTCCCCCGCCCCCACTCCCCAGTTCTTCCCATCTGCACGTCTAAATCCTCTCTTATGTGTGTCCTGTCTTGGGTGGGAACATTGATTCAGGGACAGAATTTACAAGCTGGTTCCCCATTGTTCAGCTGTGGGGTGACGCTCCCGGGGAGCAGGGCTGGACCCGCACAGTGGCAGCGCACGGCAGGCGTGGGGCTGGCTGCCTCCCCTGCCAACACCTGTCAAGCACCAAGCACGCCCAAGGGACAGTATCCCAACGCTGCGGTCAACGAGGGTCTCACCCCTGACTTATCCTGGGGCTCAGGCTTGCCCCTCAAACAAAGGAGGGTCAGGGTGGACGGTGCTTCCTGGTGAAGACTCAGAGGCTGTTGCCAAGTCTGAGAAGCTGTATCAGGTGACCAAGGGTTGGGTGTAGGATGAGGTGTACGGCAGGGTCTGGAAACAGCGGGAAAAGACCCACTGCATTCCAGAAGCACGGGGTCCTTTCCCCAGGGTGTTACAGTCATGTGAGCATCAGGAAGAGCCTAAAACATGGCTAGAGGAGAGGGCTCGTGTCCCCCAGAAGGAGGATAAAGACGCCCGTGTTTCCTATGCCCACGCCGGTTAGGAGGGAGCAACGTTGAAGCAGAAATGCCTGCAGGGAGGGAAGATGTGACTTATGACCACTCCCCTGGGTGCCCCTGAGACCTGCAGGGGCTCCGGGCTCAGGACTCCAACACCAGCCACCCAACGCCCAGACAAAGGAAGACGACCCAGCTGCATAAGCTGAGATACGGATGCGGAAACTACACACAGGGCATCAATCAGGGATGTCAGCTCATCCAGAGTTTAAAACAAGAGTGATACCAGGAACCATACTTGCACGGAGAGCTGAGACGCCATGTTCTCACCTAGCAGAGGAAAGCGAATCCTTGCACCAAGCAGAAGCATCCCCAGTCAGTCCTTCCATCCCAGAAGTGGGAGCCCGCCCACCCGCCGCCTCCGCCTAGGCTGGCATCCTGGCGTTTCAGAGCAGCCAAGCTCCAGCTGGCCAGTGTTCAGTTCCCTTATGCGGGAGCGGCTGCAAACCAAGCCTGCCCTGTTCGAGCCGGTGCCCTGCCAGCAATCCGAGGAGGGGCGGGCCCCTCCGGTTCTCAGGCCCAGTCCCACGCACAGGGTGCTGTTGAGAGGCTCTTGGCGGGAACAGAGGTAAAGCTAGTTTAAAAACGGTGAAGCAGCGCCCAAACGTACCAGCCCGCCCTCCTCACGGCCAGCATCAGCTCAGCAGGGAACCCGTCAATTCATGGCCAAATCATTGCCCTTCGGCCTGGAGTCCCTGTGGCCGCTGGGGCTCCCCCTCAGCTCGCCTGCACACCTGCCGACAGGTTCATCCTCCTTTTTGCTCCTCTCACTGCTCTCAACCTTCAATGGCTCCCCAGTGCCAACCGAGTCAAAGCCAAACTCTAAGTCCGCAAGCCCTTCTTGGCGAGGTGGAGATGTGCTTCCCCGTGCCCGGCACAGGACTCAGATGCTCCAGCACCAAAATGAAGCAGTCGCAGTTAACAGTAATAGAGAATTGTTAATGGCAATATTCATTATTTTAAGTATTTCCCAATTTATTGTTATTTTATTAAGTAGACGAAGTAAAGCAAACATTAATTGTCCAGGTGCTCAGCTGTCTCCACTTTCCAAAGAGTAATCAAGCCTCACATGCAGATGAGCGGGTACTTCCTGGCTGTCTTGCATTTTAAATATTCCTGCCAGTGAAATATTTCCCTGCGGAAGCAGAACTGACTACGCTTCATTTATAAAGGAGGCTTTATGGACTTACGGATGATGACAGACAGCCAATCGATAAGGGATGATATAACAGTATGTAATATCAAGGAACATTAGGTCTCTGACATGATTTGGGGAGAGAAGTGGGCAGTTGGAAACCTTATCATTTGAAAAAGGTCAAGGCCTGGTGGCAATAAAAACGCCTAAGCAAATAAACTCACACCTGTGAGTCGGCAGAGGCTAAAAGTGCCGAATGAGAGGAGTTGCCCATTTTGTGGGGGAATTGCTTCCCCGGACCAGGATCGGGGTGCTGTGGGCATGCACAGCCACTCCAAGACAGGGTCCACTTTTTCCTGCCGAGCCTTCCTGCGGCTGAGACCCAGGTCCTCCAGAACACAGCGGGGATCAGCCTTAAAATGATGGGGTTGGGGCGTAGCCTACGAAGGTAGGACCCACCGGCTCTATGTCATTCTGCCTGGCCATTTTGGGGAGGGTGGGCCTGGGGAGGGGTTTTTACGGATTTAGTAAATTGTTTGGCTGTGTAACTAAAAATTAAGAAAACAAAACAAAACAAAAAGAAATGCACCAAGTTGTAAATTCCTTTACCAGTAATCACCCTGCAGTACTAAACACAAAATTCTAAATAAGCCCTCTCTTTGAAGAGCATCCGCGGTATCGCCTGGGACTCCAGGGAGAGCTTTACTGTGAATCGCACCATCGCTCTGTTTAGAAACAGGCGGTGGCATGATCTTTCCGAGAGCCCATGCACTAGCTGAAGGGTGCGTTACCACCCAGAAGACAGCAGCTCGGATGCTGTCTGTGTCCTTCTACGGTACAGCTGTTGTTTAGGAACAGAGAGACTGAGTAACGTGAGTGATGGATTTCCTTCTCATCGCCCCCGAGAGGCTCGGGCCCTTTCTTTTCATTTCTCCCACGCTCCAGACAAACTCAGCGTGGCCTGCTCCCCAGCAAAGACCGGGCCACCGCGCAGGAAGGCAAGCTTACCTCCTTGGAGGGTGTATTCGGTCACGGCCCTGCTGAAGACGCCCAGGCCCGCCCCGTTGTAGGCTGCCACTTGGATCTCGTACTGCGTCCAGATGATCAGCTCTGTCACCAGGCAGTAGGTGACCTCCGGGCTGGTGATGTTGCGCTGCTGGTGTTCTCCCGGCAAGCCTGCCAGGCGGTACCTGCAGCAGAGCAGGGAGAAACGGCTGGAACCAGGCAGCGGGCGCACCCGCACTCGCTCGGTGCAGTTGGAGGGAAACGAGGTAAACAGACGAGAGTGAAGACAGAGGTCAGCCCCAGACAACACGGCTTCCTAAGCCAGCCATTCCAAAAAGGGGTCGTTGAGTCTCACAGCGATCATAAGCTCTGGGCAAAACGGTTAAGGAAAAGTGACGGCTTTTTAAGTGTGACTCGTCTGGGGAGCACAGTGACTTAGTGCCGAAAGTTCCAGCCATGATTTCTGCCGGGGTGTTGCCATAAACGGACAACTTGGGAGCAACGCTCTCCTCCCGCGGCTCTGAAATGGGGGAGAAGCAGAGAAGCTTCTCGGCCTGCTCTTCCCTCTGGGCTTCTAGATTTGTTCACGTGGGTCCCAGCGCCGGAACGAGTGGCTTCCGGTACTAGTCCGTTGCTACAGGACAGGCTGCTCTGCAGGGGAGTTTCCCGGACGAGATGGGCGAAGGGGTTAACTGTACGGTGACGGGCGGTGGCCAGACTCACCGGGGCAATTACTCTGCAGTGTATACAGAGTGAATTATTACGGTGTACGCCTGACAGTAACAGGGTTACAGACCAACTTTACCTTGATGTTAAAAAAGGCAACGTGTAGAATAAACAGAATAATTCACTCCCCCCCACAAAGACATAAATCTAAAGTTGTATTTATTTTAAAAAGTGACAAACACGACTCTGGACTTAGAAAACGTATAAATTAGGAAATTGCCATGTGTGAAGGACTTTTGTAGCATTATTTGGAAGAGCAAATGCTTTTCCTGATTTTGTTTTTAGAAGGGGATTGGTTCCCCGGGGCCAAGCGAGGGGCATGTGCTGGGAGGACCTGCCTTGGCCATCCTGCGGCTTCAGAAACACCCAAATCCTGTCCAAGCAGCAGCTCTTCGCCTCGGGAAGATGCGGCCTTGTCTGATGAGGGGGAGAGGGTGAAGATGGAGGGGACCCTGGGCGAGGGACCCCCGACGACGGGTTGGGGTCCGGTTCCCCACCGACACTGAGCCCCACCGCAGGCTGCGGAGGATGCCCTGTTCCCTGCGCCATCCCGGGCAGGGGGACGCCCCAAAGGGGCCCGGTGCACAAAGGGGAAGCCCGCGCCAGGCTGCTGCCGTCGGGAGAAAGAACCCCCCCGATTCGGGCCCTTCCAGGGAAAACAGCTCTCCAAAGAGAACGGCAGCTACAGGAGCGGTACGGAAGTGCGGGGAAGGCAGTAAAAGGTTCTTGGTGAAAACCCGGATTTTCCAAGGGCGGAAAAGCTCCTGTTGCTACAGACCATACAGGCGAGGCCTGTGGCGGGAAGACTCAGGGCCAAGAGCAGGCAGCTCAGCAAGAAGGCTCCAGGCCTCCTGCCTCCTTCTGCCTGAAGCAGCAGCTCGCGGGGCGGGGGGCGCAGGGCGCCAGGGACGGGCAAAAGCGAAGGCTAATGTCTCACCCCGCATTTTTGCCTCATAGTCCATCCACTTCTGACACCTCCTGAATTGGTATTCCTTTACTGAACTGCCTGCACCCAGCAAGTGTGGGTGCGCTTCCTAAGCAGGGGGTTAGGTTCATTTACATGACATCATGGTCTTCAAGGCGGCCCCCAGGGAGAGGCCTGGCATCGAGTAACCCACGTGCCAGATATTCCCGCTTAAATTCCCTGTCTACAAAATAAACAGCACTGAGACAATTAGCCATTTGGAAGAAGGTAAGCATCGGCCCCACACCCAGGGTCACCTGGCATGTGAATGGTGCCCAGGACCACTTACAACCAACATGGCGCGTGCTGGGCACGATCGCTTAAGAAGAGCTCATTAGTGTGGACCCAGCACTACACAATACACATTCCAGGGAAAAGCAAAGAGGTCAGCTCCAGAAGGCTTAGGCTGGGAAGAAGACCGACACGCTGCATGGCCTCAAGCGAAGTCTTAACATCTCTGAGCCCTGGTTTTTAACTCCCGAAAATGACATCATCATAATGGCCTTTCACAGGGTTGTCGCAAGAATAAAATGAAACAATGGGTGCCAAAGAGCCGTGACAGTGTAAAGCCCGCCATAACTATTTCTGGTTTGGAAACACTGCGCAGCTAGGAAGGATACTAAGCCGAGACACTAAGCCGCATCCTCTCCTAGACCCCTGTTCATACAATCACGCCAAACAAACCACGGGATTCGTGTCTTGGAAACGGGCTGTCCTCCTTTCTGCAGCAGGCAGGTTGGTCCATTCTGACCCGTGGCTCAGGGTGCTTTTGTAATATTCACAGGATGTCTGGGAAGGTCACAATTAAAAGGAAAGTGCAGGGCATCGTCCTCTGACTGGTGGGATACGTTGCCTGGGAGACTGTCTCAGACAGAATGATTTTTTTATATGGAAATAAACAGGAGAATGTTTTTAAAGGACATAACCCCTATGCTCCTCTCAAAGAAGCACCCTGCCCATTATTATAAATATTTTATTACTGCGCACACATCCTAACTACTTCTTACAGCTGGAGCCACAACAGTGATTTATTTCCATTTTGTTTCTTCCTGGATTCTGCTGTGCCTCTGACACAGACACTCGAGCCCTGGAGGATACACAGTTGCAAACAGAGCTGATTTGCAGACCGGAGGATTATTCGGAAATGTTTCCAAGCAAATTCATTTTGGCATGGGTCTTTAATTTCTGAAAACTTTGAAATTCACAGGCCTTGGCTACCCTCGTTTTAGGACTTTCTTGATTTAAACCCCTACAAATACAGACGCCCTCTCTCCCAGCACTTAACACCATCACACAAAATCCTTTTAACGGTGGTAATCCCACAAAATAGAGAAACGTGCAGTTCCTGATGGGGCCTTGTAACATCAGAGAGATTTTATTATAAAAGTCCTCGCCCCGAGCTTGGTTCTGTGGGTTGACTTTTAAAGCCCTTACTTGGCAGCTGGAGCCTGAGGAACCTTCTCTGTGTGCTCAAGACGAGGTGGAGGCAGCCGAGATGACAAGCATGTGTAGGGCCAGGTGGGGAGGGCAAGGAAACTATTTTCATTAGCTGACGAGCATGGGACATGAGTGACAGCTCTGGGATCTGAGATCTGGGCCTGTGTGCAGTGGGAAGCCCCAGCCTGTTTTCGGGAGGGAACTGGGAACTGCCCCGAGCCCACAGGTGCCCCCTGCCTGAAGGGGCCAGTTCAGAGTCTCTTGTTGAAAGGGGGGAGTGCACTTGGGGGCAGAGTGACCAAAGGGGCCCCAAGTGCTGATTCCAGTCCTCCAGCTCCATGTACCCTGAGGGACAGCCACATTTAAACCACTTCAGGTAGATAATGATCTAGCTTGTGTTTAGAGGATAATTCACAAGCTTGAGGAAGACTTGGGAAGAGCAGTGAAGTGGTTGTGATGGGCTAATATGACGTGCATGTGGATAAATGTGTGTTAAACCAGGAGTGGATGATTACAACAATAGATACTGGAAGGAGTGGTCCTCCGTATGCAAAGAGCACAGAGCTAGAGAAGCTACACTTTTGTAACTAAGACATTACATTTAGCCCCTTTCGACCTCTGTTAAAACCCAGTATTTGCTGACCACAAGCTCAGCAAAGGCACGGGCCTGGCATTGAGAGGAAGGTAGTGATGGACACCCATGGCTCTTGCCTCATAAGGCTGCGGAGGGAGACAAAGTGCATGTCGTTGAACAAATACGTCCGTGGCTGTAGAAGAGCTTTCATAAATACCCTTTAATATTGCTTTACTTTTTCCTGTTCCCTACTGGCATCAACAAACCACTGCAATTACCACATTTGGTGCAATTTCAAGATTAGCAGTAGTTTTGGCAAAACAGATTTCTTTTCTCTAACCCAGCCAAGTTCTTGTAGAGTCCTCTCAATGTTCCTAGAAGCCTGACTGCCCCTTATAAGGCAGAGGAAGCAAACGGGCCGCCCTTTGGGCCCTATCTGGTCTGTGGAGGTGTGAATTTGGCCTGCTCTGTGTTTCAAAACATACTGACTTCATTTCCGACATTTAGAAACTGTGAGATCACATGTAAAAAGCTAGAGTTTTAAAAATCTCTTTGAAACGCTAGAAAACCTGGCAATACTGAACATAGGAGCTAGCCTGGTAACAACCGGCCAGCAATGAAACCAACTGCATTATTATTAATTAAAAGTTATTCTATTAATAATGCATGCCCCTGGTAAAAACTGAAACAGAAAGGAAAGATTTGGAATGAATAGCATGGCTTGACGCAGACTTAGAATATCCCTCTTCATTCTTCTACCAAAATGCAACCATTGATACACACATGGACATGCTACGGTTGGATATGCAGAAGCTGCCCCTGCAAGGCTACCCACAGCTGCTTGTTTGCCACAGTCCCCACCACTCCCTAGAGTAGGACACTGGCCTGATTCTCTTGATTACTGTTGGGCTCCTACAGACCTTTGAGTTTGCAATCCCAGCAATACAGACCCCTGACTCTTTATAACGACAGTCTAAAAATGGCCAAACACAGGCTACTTGCCTGAGGATGTACCCACGCAGCACCCCATTGTGCTCTGTTTCTGGGGGTGGCTGCCACTGGACCATGATGGACTGATTGGTACGCCCACTGGCCACGATATTCTTTGGCGGAGCACTGGGCGGCTCTTCAGGTAACATCAACCTAGAAATAGAATATGGGGAGGGAAAGAGAGATCAGCATCTGAGACAAACGGTCCCCATTGGCATTCTCTGTCTGGCTGAATCTGGAGCCTAACTATTTACCAAAATCAAGTGATGAACAAAGCGAAGCACACAGCTGATCAAACTCAAAGGACATGCACGAAATAGGTACAGCAAATCAACATAATAGAGAATCAGTCCAGCCAGCAACCAGGAAGACACAGGAGGTGACCTTATTCTGTCTGGATAACCCACAGCACCTCCACTCTGGGAAGGGATTACAAGCCTGAGTGAGCCAGGCTGCCGGCCCACAGCCTGAGACACCTTCCAAATTATTTTTTTCTTTGGCTCTTTCAATATTTCTCATACCAAACGCCCACATTTTGAAAAAAGTCACGTAGGTCTCAACTCTTCCACTATTTGGGCCCAGCGAATGCTCAGGTTGGTTGGGAGGGCACACTGAAATGGGGTGAAGCCATGGTCCCAGGTCAGGACCACCCCCAGCACGCCGTGCCCTGCCAGACGCTCGCCTGCCAAGATGGCAGCACCAGCTCCTGTCCTGCCGGCAGCCCGGGTGGACAGAGGGCACGAAGACACGGTCAAAGCACCTCACCCCCTGGATACAGGGGGCTGTGCTCTCAGGAACGCCTTGTGTTGGTGCAGCTCGAGCACCACGGAAGTCGGAGAAACTTCCCTCAGAGCAATGAAGGAAAATCAGCGCGTCCAACACACAAGTGACCGTGTTCCTCTCTTCGTTCTAGTCTCTCCTGCACACATTTTTGCCACCGCTCCTAAGGGACGGAGGTTGATTCCTTCCATCAACCTCCTCCTCCTACTGGATGCTTGGTCTTGCTTCCGGGCCCAAGCTGCCCCACGTCCCCACTGCGGGCTGAGCGATCACACACCTGCTTGTCTCTGCGCTGTACTGGCCCTTGCCCACTTGATTCACGGCACACACCCTGAATTGATAGGTGCGAGCTGGAGTCAGGCCACGCACGGTGACACCTGTCATCTCGGGGCCGACGTTTGACAGATGTACTTTCCATGGAGAGTCTGAAAGAATGAGCAAAAGGAATTCAGAACCATACAAGCACATGTCTGAATAATAATAAGGGAATGCAAGCTACATTTCCATAAGTTCTCTCATTTGCTTTCCTGGCAGATGGAGTGGTTATCCCCATTCCACAGAAGTGGAAACCAAGGCTCGTGGCCACGTGGCTAGCCACCGGTAGCCACTGGGCCCGGCACTGAACCCCAAGACCGCCCATCGTCCTCACGCTGCTGTCAGCAAGTAAAGTGGCTTTTCCTTCAACCTGCATATGGCAGTTTGAACAGAACCAAAATATTCCTCATTCCCGCGTTCCCTGTCAGCTCACACGGTGAGGCAGATTGCAGACTTGTCTCCCAGAAAAGGATGCCGCACATGTCACCAAATGATAAATAAAAACTATATTCATTAACATCTTAATAAAAGAGGAAATGAGCATGATAAAGACAGATGGGCTGTGCATTTTGCAACCCATCTGCGTGGTGGCCCATTACAGCACCACACCCCTCAGTGGCTTTGGCTGGAGAGAGACGTAATGAAATTCGCAGCTAGTTTAGAATATCTTTGCACCCAGCTTTCCGGCAGGTGTGGAAGAGCGACTCTGTCAGCCAAATGGGCTCTTGCCTGCAAGGCTTCAGAGGGTTCTGCTGGGGTCCCACACCTTTGTGGGATTTTTTTTTTCTTTTTCTTTTTTTTTTTTTTTGGTGCAGAGTTGAAACATGCTTTCGGCCTGATCATTTAGTAGAATGATGCCCTGGAATGAACAAGACCTGGCAATGACTTTGAACACCCACTGTCACTTCTCATTTGGAATCGTCATGATGCCTGAGCTGCATTTTCAAGTTTTCGGTGAGGTGAAATTGGGGGGAAGGGGTTCTTGTGGAAATCAAACCGTCTGTCTTCTTCCTTGGAAGTGGTGCCCAAATCCCTTTCACCCACACTGGAGACGGTCAGAGAGAGGAGAGCCATGATTTCCACTATGGCATTGGGCAGCGATCGGATTGCGGAGGACATCAGCCACGGGTGCCCTCCACACGCCGGATCACTGCCACTTTGGCAAAAACCTAAAGACCTAACTATGAGGGTTCACAAGTCTGTGCCGGGGGCTCATCGGAAATGTGCGCTGCTTCCTTAGGAGTCACCAAGAAATAACCACAGCCTGCTCCAAGATGAAATGAGCCTCTCAAGGGGAACTTGTGTTGGCTCTCACGCCGAGCCGTCTACAACGAAGCTGGACTCTGTTAGCTAGATTCCTCGACAAAAAGTTATGCCGCTCTGGAGCAGGATGCCAGTTGGGCTACAAAGGCTGAATCTTTTTAATTATTTCAAATAAAGCTGCTTCCAAAAACGGCTTTCTGGGAATGCAGTCCTCAGCACCAGCTGGGCATTTCAGTGTTCTTGGCTTTTGATTTTCAGTGATATAGGTAATCTATGGTTGATGAGGATCCCTTGCTCTTTATGTTTCCTTAAAAGTGCAACGTGTGCATCCCCAGTGAACTACGAAAAACCTCACACTGATTTCTCTTTTTTGCGCTGGGAGTCTGAGACCCTTCTAGAAGCATCAGACAGCTCATGGTGGTCTGGTTTGCTAAGCAGCTCCCCTACAGGAAAGAGCCATTTGTCCACATGGACGATGCAAGAGCCCTCCCTTGCATCCATGTAACTGCTGGTGGGGAGCAGCACCTCTCCCTGCCAAGCCACACTCCAGCGGAGATACAGTTTTCCTTTGGAAGACAATGGATGCAGAGTGGTCACAGTTGACTACGCTCTCCTGTAGACTGCTGTTCACTTTTGTTTGAGCTTCCTCTGTAAAGCTGGGGGCGGGGCAAGTCAAAACCACAGGGAGATCCACCTCACAACCACGGGGATGACTACTATAAAGAAAGCAGAAATGGCACGTGTGGGCGAGGGTATAGAGAAGCTGGAACATTCGTGCACAGTTGGTGGGGATGTGAAATGGGGTGGACGCTGCAGAAACCAATATGGCGGCTCCTCAAGAAACTAAAAATAGAACTACTTCAAAATATATACCCCAGTGAAATGGAAGGAGGGTCACAAAGAGATATTTGTTATGAACCCATGTTCATCGATGGATGGACGGATGAACAAAATGTGTCTAGCCCTACAACGAAATATTTTATTATTCAGCTTTGAAGAAGAAGAGATTGACACACACTCCACCAGGGCTAAACCTTGAAAATAAGGCAGTCACAAGAAGACAGGTTGTGTAGGATCCCACTGATGAGGCCCCTGAGGTCCACTGAGGTCCCTGGAGGAGTCAGATCCGCAGACACAGAGGTAAATGGTAGCTGCTGGGGCAGGGCGGCGGGGGGGGGGGGGGGTGGAGATGGGGAGTCACGTTTAATGGATACACGGTTTTAGTTTTGCCAGATGAGAATGGAGATGGGTGGCACAATGTGAATGTACTAAACACCACTTAACTGTACATTTAAGAATGGCTAAGATGTTAAGTTTTATGTTATGTATGTATTACCACAATAAAACTTTTTTTTTCAATGGGGAAGAAAAAAATGGGGAAATAACATAGAACTCCCGAAACCGTCATTGGTTTGAAGGAGAAGTAAGCTGATGCATCCAGGCCCTGCTGGATGGGCCTGTCCCCCTCCCACTGCCCCTCATCCGTCTCTACCTCCCCACCCTGTTCCGGGACGACCTGCCTGGCAGAGCTGGGCTCTTTCTTACCCATGGGGAGACGGCCCAGGACTATCGCATTCTTCACCCAAATGTTCCTGCTCTTCCTCCCTCTCTGGGCACTGCAGCTCCCTGTCTCTGTGTCCTGAGTCAGCTGGCTCCAGCCCTGGGGTTCCCGGGGTCTCTCTCCACCCACACCTGGGCAGACCTTCCCTTTGCAGACTCCCTCCTTGACTGCTCTAAGTCAAGAGGGCCACCTGCTTCCTGTGGGACTGATGCAGCGCTCAATAAAACTTATCTTCCATCCCTCTCTTCCTGCAGACCTCAGTGTCTGTAAGCGAATGGCTCACCTGCTCATTCAGGTACAGAGTCCAAGGTCAGAAAGAGGCAAACTCAAAAAGACGGTGGCCGAGTCCGCTGACAGAGCCGATGCGTGTCAGCACGAAGGGGGCAGAGAGCACCCCACGCCGCCTCTCCCACCCCACATGCCCTCCCTCCCAGGTTCCGCTCAGAGTGTAGACAGCTCCTCCAAGTGTGTGACCTGAGCAGCGGGATCTGCGGCCCCATCTGCCTGGGCAACAAGGGCCTATTAATCTGCCCTGTACCCGGGGGCTCGGCTCAGGCCTCTGGATACGTCTACAGAACTCCACTTATTCTTTTCCCTCTCCCTCCTAGAAGATAAAAGGTCTGGCAGGAAGAGAGATTAAACTGAAAACTAATACAAATGAACCCGATCCATCTCATGGGCCCTCTGATTTGTACTAAAAAAAGAGAGGAACAAAAAAAGTGGTTTGGGAAGGATTTGCTCCCTCACAAGGCTCTGCACTGCAACCTTGCTGAGAACCGTTAAAATGTAAAGAGCAGGTCTGTCCCTGACAATCCGTAAGCAAAATCCCTTTAAAAGACGCTCCTCCTGGTCCTCAGACAGGAGGGGCTGAGATGTGGAAGATTCTTTTGATAAAGGAAACCATCCCATAAACGTTTCCATTAGCTTTTTTCCTCCCCTTCAGGGATGCCTCTTGTACCTCTGATCTCGAAGCCGAAGGAATTTTGGTATTCCTCAGCCAGGCTATTAAACAAACCTCTACCCCACACGGGCATCACTGGCCTTTCTCTTGGCTTCAAGTGCCCAGAATCCGCGAGGAGTTAATCACTCCTTTGCTCTGTCGATTGGTGAAAAAGCGGGCGGTTTTCAATCGTCACAAATGTACTGGAAGCTTTTTTATTTCCAATAAAAAAGAGCCTTACCATGTTCTCAATTAAAGGTATCCGAGGAAGGAAAAGACTTTTTCAAAGAAAATTTTCATTGCCAGAGGGACCATAATTATTACTGACACCTGATGTCTGTGTGGCAGCTTGCAGTCTGGACGTGAATTCATAGCCGTAACCACGCGAATCTTCTTGGGGAGGAGGTATATACGAGAGGAAAACCCAGACTCAGGGAGGTATAAATAATGCCCCCTGTCCTTACAGGCCACCACCTCCTAGACTTGGGAGCAGATTGAACATCACTAAAAGAGCAGCTGGGCCTCCAGCGTCTCCTTGTGAGAGGCAGTGGGAAGTACCGAGCAACACCCAGGCGGCAGACATTCCCACACACACAGACGCACACATGGGATCCAAGAAAACACATGGAACCAAAAGCTGATGCAAACTCATTCTGGTCTCTGGGCAATTAAAGAGATGCAGGAACAATTAAATGACCACAAGGAAGCAATCGGTGTGGGACATTCTGCAGGACAGACACCCTGGTCTCTGCACCAGACGACAGCAGGGGAAAGGGACACGGGGCTCTTGTTGATCAAGAGACAGAACCACCAAAGCAATGGATGGACCTTGTTTGGATCTGGATTTGGATTCAAAAGAATCAACCATGAAAAGTCAATTTTTAAAAAAGCATTTGAAGATGACACAAAGAAATGGAAAGACATTCCATGCTCATGGATTGGGAGAACATATATTATTAAAATGTCTATACTACCCAAAACAATCTGCACATTTAATGCAATCCCTATCAAAATGCCAATAGCACTTTTCACAGAGCTGGGATAAACAGTCCTAAAATTTGTATGGAACCAGAAAAGACCCCAAATAGCCAAGTAATCCTAAAAAAAAAAAAAAAAAAAAAGCAAAGCTGGTGGCATCACAATTCCGGACTTCCAGCTCTATTACAAAGCTGTCATCATCAAGACAGTATGGTACTGCCACAAAAACAGACACATAGATCAATGGAACAGAATAGAGAGCCCAGAAATGGACCCTCAACTCTGTGGTCAACTAATCTTTGACAAAGCAGGAAAGAATACCCAGTGGGAAAAAGACAGTCTCTTTGACAAATGGTGTTGGGAAAACTGGACAGCCACATGCAAAAGAATGAAACTGAACCACTTTCTTACACCCTACACAAAAATAAATTCAAAATGGATTAAGGACCTAAATGAGAGACAGGAAACCATTAAAATCCTAGAGGAGAACACAGGCAGTAACCTCTTTGAAATTGGCCATAGCAACTTCTTTCTAGCTATGTCTCCTGAGGCAAGGGAAACAAAAGCAAAAATAAACTATTGGGACTTCATCAAAACAAAAAGCTTCTGCACAGCGAAGGAAACAATCAACAAAACTAAAAGGCAACCAACAGAATGGGAGAAGATATTTGTAAATGACATATCTGATAAAGGGTTAGTATCTAAAATATATATAAAGAACTTATAAAACTCAACACCCAAAAAACAAAGAGTCCAGTTAAAAAAATGAGCAGAAGACATGAACAGACATTTTTCCAAAGAAGACAACCAGATGGCCAACAGACATATGAAAAGGTGCTCAACATCATTCATCATCAGGGAATTGCAAATCAAAACTGGAATGAGATAGCACCTCACACCACTCACAATGGCTAAAATCAACAACGTAAGAAATAACAAGTGTTGGTGAGGATGTGGAGAAAGGGGAACCCTCATGCACTGTTGGTAGAATGCAAACTGGTGCAGCCACTCTGGAAAACAGTATGGAGCTTCCTCAAAAAGTTAAAAATAGAAATACCCTATGATCTAGTCATTGTACTGCTAGGTATTTACTCAAAGGATACAAAAATACAGATTCAAAGGGGCAGCTGCACCCCGATGTTTATATTTATAGCAGCATTATCTACAATTGGCAGATTACGGAAAGAACCCAAGTGTCCATTGACTGATGAATGGATAGACAAGAAGTGGTATATACATGCAATGGAATTTTGTTCAGCCATAAAAATGAATGAAATCTTGCCATTTGCAACAAGACAGAGAGAGCTAGAGAGCATAATGCTGAGTGAAGTTAAGTCAGTCAGAGAAAGACAAATACTGTATGATTTCATTCCTATGTGGAATTTAAGAAACAAAACAAACAATCATGGGCAGGGAAAGAGAAAAACCAAGAAACACTCTTAAATATAGAGAACAAACTGGGGGTTGCTGGAGGGGAGGTGGGCTGGGGGATGGGGTAACTGGATAATGGGCATTAAGGAGGGCACGTGTCCTAATGAGCACCAGGTGTAGTAGGGAAGTAATGAATCACTAAATTCTATACCTGAAACTAATATTACACTGTATGTTAACTAACAGAATTTAAATAAACACATAAAAAAAGCAATTCGGGACATATAAATATGGACTGAGTATAAGATGATATTAAGGATTGCCATTAATTTTGTTGTGTGTGACGTCATTTAGTTGAGCTATTTACTGAATCACTTAAGGTTGAAATGACATAATGTCTGGGATTTCCTTAAAAATACCCTAGCAAAACAAAAACAGAACAAAATGAAAGGTGGGGACTCAATGAAACCAATATGGTCATATGTTGATGGTGTCAAAAGTGAACGCATGAATACCTCTGTGTATGTGTCACACTTTTCATAATAAAAAGTTTCTAGAAAGTGACTGTTAATCGCAACATTGCCAGCATTGAGCATTGTGACCGTCTTAAATCATATGTTTGGTAGATGAAAAACGCGATTTCACTGATGCTTTGCCTTGTATTTTTTTTTTTTTTTAAGATTTTATTTATTTATTTGAGAGAGAGAGAATGAGACAGAGAGAGCACATGAGAGGGGGGAGGGTCAGAGGGAGAAGCAGACTCCCTGCCAAGCAGGGAGCCCGATGCGGGACTCGATCCCGGGACTCCAGGATCATGACCTGAGCCGAAGGCAGTCGCTTAACCAACTGAGCCACCCAGGCGCCCTGCCTTGAACATTCTTGCATTAAAACAACTTCCCCTAGGTTACAGAGCAAGTTAAGTGGAAGATTTAAGATGCACGTTTATTATTTTCTGAATTCTGATGCTGTTTTGGCTACAAGAGTCTGCATACTGTGTCTCCTAAAGTGTAAGCTTTAGGTTATGATAACAATAATATGCATAATAAATGACACCCATTTAGATAGCCACCCACAAGATAAACTCCATTAAATCGATTTTACTCACTGTTTGATCCTTTGCACCTAGAAGAGTGCCTGACATAGAGCAGGGGCTCCATCAATACTTGTTCAGCGAAAGTACCTGCCATGTCCTGGGCACCTGGGGTGACTTTATATGTACATAGTTAACCTTCACAATAATCTTGTGGCGGGTATGATTATCCTCTTGTTCATATGAGAAGGAGACACAGGGGGATGGAACCATGGATCGTGGTCTGATCTTTCTACCTGGGTAGAAACTCCCAGATAAAGGCATGTTGTTCTTCCGACTTCTCATTACTGGTCACAGTTAGTACTCAAGCTTTCAAGTCAAGAGCTTAGTCATAGAACCAGAAGCACAACTATGTCTTGGCCCAAAGCTTCCAAGAAACTCAGCCATGCCACACTCATGAGAGGCTCTCCTTCCGCACACTGGCTGTTTAAACACTGAATATAAGTACTCTGGGCTTCTTAGGAAGATACTGCACACTCAGGACAGGTGAGAATCTAAGCCTGGGCACAAGTTAAGTTGCACTTCCCACTGGTTAAAAGGCCTCTCCAGCGTCAACAGCGGTAAGGCCTGTTGATGGCACTCACCCCCGATGTGAAGGGACGGGAATGGCACTTTGCTCTGTGTTCTTCCTTTTAGAAGTCCAGAATGCTGGTCTAATCATCAGAAAAACATCCCCAAATCCCAACCTAGTGATGTCCTACAAAGCACCTGACTGGCACTCCTCAAAACTGTTAAGGCCATCAAAACGGAATGTCTGAGAAAGTGGCCTGCTGAGAGGAGCCTGAGGAGACAGATGTGGTGTGGTGTACCCATCCGGGATCCCATCCGGGACAGAGAAAAGACAGTCGTGAAGAACTGAGCGAATCTGAATAAAGCACGGACTTCAGTTAATAACAGACATGTCGGTACTGGGTCATTCACTGTGACAAACGTACCATACAGATGGAAGATGTTCATGAGAGGGGAAACTGAGTGTTGGGCTTTTGGAAATTCTCTATCTTCACAATAACTCTGCAAACCTAAAGCTGTTCTAAAATAAATCTGACGAGAAGAAGAGGCCTGTCCGTCAGTGGGTTGATGTGGACCAGGCGGGGAAGGGACAAGCTGGGGCACGCGGAGTGGGACCTGCGCTGGGAGGCCCTGCGTGCTCCACGGGACAAGGGAACGGAGCTGGGCATGTGAGCTCACACAGGGAGGCATGCACAACAGGGTCAGGGCGAGTTTCAAGCCACTGCCACCGTTCCTGACACTGGAGCCCGGGACGATGGGGCTGTCCCACTGTCCCAGACGCGGCTCACTTCATCTCTCAGTGTTTGAGGTCCTGCCGTCTGTGGGGTGGAGGGACAGCAAGGGGCCGCGTCCTCCGCAGCTGTAAACAGTAGTCGCCGACGGCCTTCATGGTAGGAGGCTAGCGTCCACTCTGGAAGGCGCAAGGACGGAGGGGCCTTGAGCTCTCAGCCCGCATCTGCACTGGCCCTGCCCGAGGCCCCGCAGAGACCCTTCTGGTTCTGAATAGTTTTCCCTTAGTGAGAGCTCTAAAACGACATCAGCCATCCAAAACCTGAGTCCACCCACAGAACCGCATGCCCACTAAGTAATGCAAGAAGGTTAAAAAAAAAATACATATACATATAAAATATATATATTAATTACATACAATTACATATAAATTTTATATACATATATAAATTATATATGTATATAAAAGTTATACATGTATATAAAAGACATCACAAAAATACCTATTCATTAACAAAAACTTGGAAAATAGAGTGTGAGAAAAAATGAAACAAAACAGGCATGGGGCATTCTATTGCTTTTTAAAAACCATTTTCATGAATTTTCAAGTGCTTTGTGTAATTATTTTCAAGTTTTTCGGAGACCACTCCTACCTACATTTCAGCGTCCAGCTCACTGAGTCACTGAAATTAATTTGGTGGGATGATCACCGTTTGCTTCTTGACATCCAAGTACCTGAAGTTCTGATTGTAACGTGAACCAAGAAACGAAATTTCAAGGCCCAGACAACAAATCATTTCCACCTCCGTTGGTTTGGCTGCTGGGGCTGAGAGCTAGTCCCCGCCCCCAAGCCCCTAGTCTACGCCAGGTGGAGTGGGGACTCGGAGGCAAGCTCAGCTGGCGCTACGGAACGGTGTCTCTCGGCTCATTCAGAGCTCGTCTGGACATTCAAAGAGAAGCGCAGATAATAACTAGTTCTGCGAAGGGTAAAGAAGACTCTGGTTACAAACTGTTGCAAGACCGAGAGGACTTGACTTCATAGTGGTGCTGCAGCGTCCTGCTTGGTGGGTAGACGGCACACTGGTAGGATGGGCCGTGCCCGCAACACGAGATGACAAGGTCCTCGGGATGGACCAGACGCCATCGAGGCATCACAACTATCTAGAACGAGTGAACTGAAGCACAAGTTTGGAAGAATGCAGTGACTCGACCCTGAGAGAGAAGCCTGAGATCACGGGAGGAACGGCCACAACCCGCAGAACTTCCCTGGCCTGGGAAGGGGTAGGCAGCAGGGGGCTATTCCCTACCAAAGACAAAGCCCCAAGGAGCAGAGGGTTAAAGTATGGTTTGGTGTCCCTCACTTGGGAAGGGCATTCTCTGTTGCTGACGTCATCAGAGCAACAAGAAAGTGTGCAGGGCCAGAGGGAAAAGGCACAAAGCGTGGCCTTCCAAGTCTAGAACCAAAGCGCTGAGCATTTGGGAAATTAATGAACCTCCCTCCCCCCACTAGGGAATGCGGCCAAAGTAAAGTCAGCAACGGGCTTTGGGACCTTACGCTCTTCATGTCCAAGGGACTGGGGCCTCTGCACTGTAAGACCCCAAAGGTGCTCGAGGCTTGGGTCCACAAGGGGACATGCACTCCTGGTCAGGGTGTGGGCGCTGAACTGGAGAAGCCATCCACTTCAGAGAGGTGGAGAGAAGACAGGGGGGTTGGGAAGAGGGATTGGACGAATCCAGAAGTGTAGGGGAACCGGGCTGTGGGCAGGAGCCATATCATGATTGTGGCTGGTGTGCCCCACACAACGGGTCAGACCTTGGAGAGCTCGAACCTTCGCTGGCTGGTGGCCGGGCGGAAGCAGGCGGCCCTCTCTGCATCGAAGCTGCCCCAGCCTCAGGGCAGACACATCGCAGGGGCCACGCTGCATCTGCACTGAGCAGTCCTACAGGCTAACCCAGGCAGGAATTTACCCAGCGTGTGCGATGCGTTTGGAAAGGGCCCACCAGAGATGAGCACCAGCGAGGGCTGCGGGGGCGACCTCGGGCTCCGGGCCCACCCCCGTGTCTTGCCGGAGGGCTGGGAGCCAAGAGGGTGAGAACCCCCAGCCCTCCACCTCAGCCCCTCTCTGGGCCCACGGCATAGCAAGATAACAAAGATGAGCAAGTATTTGTGACACACTCGGTCTTCCTGCACGGATTTTAAAATGGGAGCAAATGCCATTAATGTGAGGTTCAATATGCAAAAGCCCCAAGAAAAATGAGCTGAGACAGAAAATACTTCCTAACAACTCGGAGGCTATTAGTAGATACCTGTGTGAGCTATGTTTCAAAGACAGCATTAAAATGACTTGACGCATGAAGACCAAAGTCTCTGCAATTTGGGCAAGCAAAATGGCTCAAAGCCTGTCAGCTTTTAAGCACGTAATAGCAAAAGCGGGGATGAAGATGTTGAACGTATTGTGCAGAGCCAGTCAGGAACAGCTTTCACTCGGGAGCAAGTGAGCTAATGGAGAGTGGGGTGCGAGACAGCTCCCGGGCCCTGGCTGAGAAGGCTCTGGGACCACAGAAGAAAGAGCTGAGCCACACGGCTCAGAGATTATCCCTGTGAAGGACGACAGACCCTTCCTGCCTCCCCAAAGATGCTGGGAGGGGGCTGGGGAGAGGCCCCGGGCCCCAGAGAGTGCTCCCCAAAAGCTAGTCGCAGACCAGCTACTGATAGAAGATGCCCTGCTCAAGAAAGCTGTGGCCAGGACAACGTTCTAGGCCCGGGGAAAGACACAGGCCTGTGGGAAATTGCCACCTGGACCCCAAAAACGTCACCTCGGACTCAGCATGCTCCAGCCAGGTTAGCCGATGATCCGCCCAGAACAACGCCCCTCAGTGGGCTTGCAGTTCCCAGGCCCAGCCCCTGGGCTCCCAGTTGTCTTTGGCGCCCTTCCTTCCAGGGAATTCAATCACCAATTCAGAATAAGCAACCTTCCTGCTTGCTCCTGCTGCCTCTGAACCTCACACCAGGACAAAGCTGCCTGCACCCCCTGCCGGGTCCGTCTGTCGCGTTTAAGTTGCTTTCCTGCTGCATTGCTCAGTGACCTTGTATGGCCTCTGTGGATAAGGACTGTGGTCTGGCTCACTCGGTCGCTCAGTGCGTGCGCCCGTGTGCATGTGTACATATGCAGAGAGAGAGAGAGAGAGAGAGAGAGAGAGAGGTCTGCTGCTTCTAAAGAAGATTTAAACACCTGAAGTGAAAATATACATAAAATTGCATATAAAATTAAAATAAAAAATAAACAAATCCAAAATCATTAAGGATGAGAAGGCAGTGTTGAGCACCTGGGAGGACTTAGGTAGTCCAGCTAAGCACTCAGCTTAGCTCTGGGTTTCCAGGAGACCAAAGGGAAAAGTGATGTGCTGGATGGCAGAGTTTGAAAAGGAAGCTGCTAAGTTGCTTGGGAGAAATAGGCATTGTCTGGGTGGCAGAGACGCCCACTGCATGGTTGCCTCCAGCCAAGACACGGTGAGACGTGCAGAAGACCGAGACATGTTCTCCCAACCTCACGTTTCTTTTAGCACGTCTTCAGAAAAGAGCAAGTATGGTATTCACTTATGGAAGACAGTGTTCCTTTCCAAGTTAAGGAAAAATACATTAATTTGGAGTTTGAGGCTCGGGAACCTGGCATCATGATGGTGACCACGTCCCTCAGTGTGTCACCTCTGAACTGCGGAGGGCAGGACCTCAGGAATCCGCCTCAGGGCTGTGGAGCCAAGGACATTCATAGGAGGAAGTTGTAGGGTATTGCTAAATGGAATATTGTTATTTTAGGAATAATTGGCTTAGAAGAAGTTTCCATAAAGGTATTTTAAAATTCGGGGCACCTGGGTGGCTCCGTTGTTAAGTGTCTGCCTTCGGCTCAGGTCATGATCCCAGGGTCCTGGGATCGAGCCCCGCATCGGGCTCCCTGCTCGGTGGGAAGCCTGCTTCTCCCTCTCCCACTCCCCCTGCTTGTGTTCCCTCTCTTGCTGTGTCTCTCTCTGTCAAATAAATAAATATTAAAAAAAAAGATGTTTTAAAAATCCTAAGAACCATGAATGGGAAGAATGTACTAGATCATGATGAACTTGTTTCAAATCAAGATCCCGTTCATTTATATGAACTTCAGGAACAGGCTGCGTGGGGAAAGAGGCCTGCCGAGTGCTGGTCCTTGCAGGTGGAGGACAGACTGAGAAGGGCCACAGGGGAACCTCCCGGAGGATGGAAACATTTTGTACCTTATTTGAGGTAGGAGCTATGTGGTGTATGTGTATTTGTAAAAACTCACTTAAGATCTTTGTGTTTCATGATATGCAAATTATATATCAGTAAGCAACAAAAGATCAGTATCATACGTAACAGTAAACCCCTGGTAGACGTTCCACTGAGATCAGGGGATGAACAAAAGACTCGCTACTATGCTGATTATTCTTTTAAATTATCCTGGCTAACCCTGTAACATTAAAAAAAAAAAAAAGAAACAATAAGTTTTTATTATTTGGAGAAGATATGATTGTCTACCTCAAAAACTTAAGAGGATCAACTGGAAAATCGTTAGAATAAAAAGAGAATATGGAAAGCGGGTGCACAGGAGACAAACACTTGAACATCAGGACTGTCATGATACTCCAACAATGAGCTAGCTGCAAGATGGAGCAGAGAGAAAATCCTATTCCTGGCAGCAACAGGACAGAATCTTAGCACAACTTTGACACAGAAATGTAGAGCCTGTGAGTATAAGCCTGCAAACTTCCCTACATGATATAAAAAAGCAGCTAACAAAATGGAGAAGCAGGTTATTTTCTAGGTGGAAAGACAGAATCTCCAAGAGGTCAGTTCTCATAAAACTCATCATAGATTTAACATCACTAAAAAGTCAAAGGGACTATTTTTGAAAGCTGACAAAATAATTCCAATTTTTTTCCAGAAGAATAAACAGGTGACAAGAACCAGCAAAATTCTTAAAAGATGAAGGAACTTGCTTTATCAGCTATTAAAACACATTTCAGAGCTAAAACAATTAAAATAGAGACCAGGAAGAAGAACAGATGATGAATCAATGGGTCCAAATAAACCCCAAATAGACTTTTATAGAAACGGGTCCTCTTCATGTATAAAAAAGGAAAAAAAAATCCATAAATAAATGGAATATTCAGTGAATTGTGTTGGGAAAATGAGGGTCATTTAAAAAAATAAAAATCATATATCAGAATTTCCATCTAAATTCCAGATGAATTTAAAAGTTAAATGTATGAAAAAGTAAAGCTTTAAAAACAAGAGGAAAACTTACAAGAACTAGTATTTTATGCTTGTGTTGAGCTATCCAACCAAACATACAAATAATGAAAGAAATCACAGAGGAAAAGATCAACAGATTTAACTATGTAAAAATCAAATACTTCTGTATGTCAAAAAGGAATACACAAAAGAGTAAAAAGCAAACTGAAAGAATACGTGTCACACATGACAGAAAAAATCCTAAGGTTTTGATACAAAAACAGAGGAAAGGAAACTGACAGATCATAGAGAGGAAGCACAGAAAGCCAAGGAACTTGGGAAAATGTGTTCAGCAGGACCAGTAATCAAAGAAATGCAAAGTAAAAATCTTCAGAATGGAGACATAGGAGAGTATCTTTGCAAACTTGGGAGGAGGAAAAATATTCTTACAAGTCTCCTTCTAGATATTTCCATGTGTTGGTGTCCTGCCTTCATTGTGCCCTCAGGGCCTACTTTGCCTGCTGGGTAATTCATCGCTGCTGGAGGAGACCTGCGTCAGTGCCCTGCCCCCCCAGAAAAGATGACCTGGGACAGAACACCCCCCAGAGCAGGAGACCAGGGAGAGCACTCCTCTCCAGAAGGGGAGACATGGAGACAACATCCCTCCCCAGAGAAGATGACGTGGGACAGCACACCCCCAGAGCAGGAGACCTGGAGACAGCACCCCACCAGAGAAGGCGACCTGGGACACCACCCCCCACCCCCCGCCCAGAGCAGGAGACATGGGATAGTGCCCCCCTGGAGAAGATCTGGGACACCACCACCCCCAGAGCAAGACCTGGGAACAGTGTCCCCTGGAAGGAGAGACAGGGGACACTGCTGGGAGGAGATGCTACAAGGAGTTGACTAGAGACAGAGGAGCAGGGACGGGGAGAGAACTATGTGCGCATGGATCCACGAGCCATGCCTTGTTGCTAAAGCGTAACAGGCAAAGCAGTGAGTGGCTGGAGATAAATCTGGAGAGGCAGGTGGCAGGCGGATGATGAATAGCACTATGTGCCACAGTAATCAGCCTAGAATCTATTCTTTAAGCAATGAAATATCTATGGTGGAATCAGGGCTGGCCGTGTGGCTAGAAGACGGGCTAGGGACCAGTCTCCAGGCCGTGTGGACCCCTACGCACTCTGGGGGAGCTGAAGGAGATCATGGAGGAACTCAGGGCTCGCACCCAGCCCCGCCGCGGGCCCTTCTCTGAGGGGCCTCTGAAGGGTTTCTAGCAGAGTGGGGAGGCTTCACTTGGGCACATGTACATCTCGAGGGCTCCTGCTGATGGCTCGGGGAAGGCAGAGTTTGGGAGGATAACTGGAAGGACCCGTGTGATGGGGTGGCAGCCAGCAGGGGAAAAGGGGTTGCAGGAATGGAGAAGGGCAATGGGTTGGAGAAACATGTATAAGGTAAACCTTATAATTATTATATTTGTGGGGACAGAGTCAAAACGATGTCTGGGTTTCTAACTTGAGAAGGAGCAATCTCAGGGGAAACATGATGAGTTCTGGCAGTTTGAGTTTGCTGAGCCCATGGGACAGCTGGGTGAGGATGTCTGGGGACATGTGGTTACATGAGTCTGGGGTCCAGGGCCGAGGTCTAGGTCGCAAACATGTTTTAGGGAATGGCAGCACACGGGCTCACTAGCTGGGGGGCACAGAGGAGGCGAAGACCGTGGCTGAGCAAGCCAAGTGAGGAATGCTGGCATGTTAGGGGAGGAGAGGAAACGAAGTCTCCAGACGAGTCACAGGGAATGGCTCGAGGGATGGAAGGAGAAGGGCAGGACCCAAGAGGGAAGCAGGAGTCAAGCCAAGGGAACACGGTGCTCTGGGTGGCCGGAGATCAAGAGCACGGGCTGCACAGCCGTTCTGGAGGACCATGGCCACTCACTTGCACTTGGCCTTCAGGTCGGGGAGGCTCTGGCCTCCGCGGAGAAGAGCGGACGGCATGGCTAAGAGATGAGGAGGAGGAGGTGATTCTCTGGTGAGGCGGAAAGAGCCAGGAGGGAAGGAGAGCTGGAAGGCAGAGGGTGGCCGGGTATTAAGTCCTGGCAGACATGGGACAGTGGGGCTGGCTTTCAACTCACAAGGGACTGTGGTGATTCCCTCTCTGTGCTTTAAGTAAGCTCTAGATATTTATTAGTGAGCATGCCTAACTTTAATAATAAAAATTACAAAGTTATCTTATATTTTAATTCAAGTATTTTAAGGTGTGATGGCAAAACCACACCCGCATCTATTAAAAAAATGAAGAGAAACAAAGCCCGGAGTTTTGTGTAAGGGTGTTTATTACCTGTGACTGCTTCCCGGGGGACACGCGCTCCGGTGTAAAAAAAATTCATAGGAAAAGAGACAATCTTTCCAGCTGGTGAAAGATCTCAACTATTCTATTTTAGCAGTGGAATTAATGCCTTAGTGCAGCTCAGGGAGTGCAGGCAAAGGGCTCAATTTGAGGATTAGATTAAGGACTGCCTCTCCCAACAATCAGGGTTATCGCCAAAGCTCGTTCAATGAGTGCATGTGTTTCTAATACTATAAGAGGCCAACTCACTCAGCTGAAAGGATACATTTTTTAAAAGGTAAAACCGGGGCGCCTGGGTGGCTCAGTTGGTTAAGCGACTGCCTTCGGCTCAGGTCATGATCCCAGGGTCCTGGGATCGAGTCCCACATCGGGCTCCCGGCTCGGGGGGGAGCCTGCTTCTCCCTCTAACCCTATCCCCTCTCATGCTGTTTCTCTCTCTCTCTCTCTCTCTCAAAAAAAAAAAAAAAAATAAGGTAAAACCATGGCTCTCATCCAAATACAAAATGAACACGTGCTGAAGATTTTAGGTAGTCCATTAATTCATGAAGGAACAGTAAGGTGCTCCAACGGTACCAAAGGGAACTTGCAGCGCGCACTCTAAATGAATTTACAGACAGATGCAAACCTGGTTCGTATTACAGAGTGATAACTGGTTACTGCAAGAACCACTCATAATCCAGACACGATTTATTTGCATTTCTATGGAGGAGAATTATTTGCATTACTCTTCAGTTCTGTACGATCCACGGAATTGTGGAACAGCTGGAAAGCAATGAAAAGTGCGGGTCTCTACAGAGGCAGACAGCCCCAAAGGCTGCCGATGAGACGCCAGGTAACGTGGGTTTGATCTGTCTCTGAGTCCACTTCAAAGCCTCTCTCGGTTTCTTCTCCTGCCTTGTTATCACAATCGTCTCAAAGAAAGATTACTCTTGATCCAACTCAACGAGCACTTAAGAGACTGGGCCAAATGCTCTAGCCGTTCACCAGAATTCTCCATCAGTTCGCCGCATCCTTGCTAGCAGGCCGCAACAATCCCGTGCTCTCTTAACCCAGGACCCCCAGGCTCCCCTTGCCTGCAGACCCCGTGTGCTCTCAGCAGCCCCCCGGCAGTGACCTCGGACCAGACCTTGGGACGCTGCTGCCCCCTTTGAGCCTCAGCGAAGAGAACTCTCACGCTCCGCGGAGGGGCAGTCCTCAGGGGGCCTGCGAGGCCCAGCGTGCTCTCCGGAGAGGGTTTCGCCTCCAGGCACGTGCACGGACAAAGGCTCAGTGGGGGCTGCAGAGTTCTGGGTCATAAAAGCTCTGGAGAGCCCTCTGGTAGCGGCTGGCTTGTGGTGAGGGCAGGTGCCGCCCAGGGCCTGCCCCGGCCACGGAGCCACGCCAGGCTGGCCCCTGCAGGGGCCACGGTTTCCAGGAGGACGGCGTCCCGATCAGCCTGCCAGGAGCAGCTGGTTGCAGAGTGTGTCCCAAGGAGCCGATGGACGGACTGCTGCATGGAGTTCGTGAGACTCGTCCACTTGCACAGTGTGGAGCATAGGCCAAATACAATTTCCATTTTAGCGTACTCCTGCTAAGCTGTTCTTTGCGACCATAATGAGCCAGCATATTCAGCTGCTTCTTAAGGGCACCGCTTCCTAATAAAAATAAAACCAGATCCTTGGCCCAGGGGACAAAGCTGGGCTTCCTGTTCGCTGTGGCAGGAAGTTGGGCAACTATGCAACTGGCAATACCGTGAACTGTTTCGGCAAAGCCCACAGACATATTTTGCTCAGTAGAAATTGGAATCAGCCCAGAGATGACCGTCTTATCTGCTCTAGGTTCTTCGTGTAATAATACTTCAAGCAATAACAGTAATAGTGTAGAATACTCTAGATTCTTCGACATCACAGCCTCTGAAGGAGAAACAAATGGGAGTCGGAGCCAGCTCCAGGAAGGTCCAGTTGGGAGAATCAGATGCTAATGAGGGACTAATGATGCTCTCAGACCCTTTTGCCAGGACATGAAGCGACTGAACGCCCACAGAGAGGACCCGTGTGTGCCAGGCTCTCTCCTGGCTGTCACAGGTACAAAGAGAATTGGGTCCGGGCCACCCCTATGGGGTTCACGGTCTCGCTGGAAGACACACTTGTAGACCAGTAACTATTACACACGGTACCAAATACTCAAGGGGAAATACAGATAACGGTATCAGGACCCGAGGAGGGAAGGAGGAAGGCTGCCTGGGCACAATGGCGGTGGGGGTCAAGGACAGGTATGGAGGAAAGCCATATTTGAGTTGGGACACCAAGAGTGAGGGAGAATTTCCCCAGGCAGACCCTCCCACCACAGCCGGCAATGTCCCGGCCCAGGCCCCCCCGTCGTCTCCGTAGCAGCCAGCTGTTCTCGCCATGCCTTGAGGCTCACGCTTTGGGGCCGTGGCTGATGCTGCTCCGTCCTCTGCCTGGCCCGGGTCTTGGGGCCTGTCCCCTTTGGAGGTTCTCTGCTTCATGTCCCGGCCGGTCCCCCTCATACCAGGCTCCCACAGCACCAGCATGAACCTGGGCTGGAGCTCGTTATGTGGCAGGATGTGGTGATGAGTGTGCCCTTCTCCTTGCAGTTAATGAGTGGAGACTGATCACCTCAGCCCTGCATCCCAGCACCCGGCAGAGCGCCTGGGCTGAAGCAGATGACCGGTCAGGACTCAGTGTTGGGTGAGCGGATGCATGGGTGGAATGAAGGATTGCACAGGAAGCCTGTTTCCTGCTCGGGCAAGATGTCTGATTGGAAGAACCAATCACCCACGCAATCTGTTGAGAAAACAGCAGGAATGGCGTTTTGAAACAAAGTCTTATTTTGGTAACCTGAGAATGGTGGAGCACTTGTCTTTTGGGAGAGGGTCTAGGGCCGTAGCCCGAGTCCATCACAAAGGGACTCTACCAGAGAGATTTGTTTCAGTTCACTTGCCAAGTGCCCACCAGGTGCCAGGGGCCGAGGATACAGAGATGAACGAACCCGGTCCTGGTCTCAAGGATGCGGACGCCCAGCAGGGGCCGTGTCTGTCTGAATCCTGAGGGCAAGAGTTCTGCTCCTGTGTCGCTGTTTCCATACAGACTGGCGTCAAGCCCTACGGTTCTTACAGGCCGCATGACCACGACGTCCTCAGGAAACCCTTTTTTTCTCAGAAAGGTTATTTTAATAAATAATGCCGATGCCTTCTCCCTTTGACCAGAGCTGTTGAGCTGAAGCTACGATGGATGGTGGCACGCAGACCAGTTTCCATTCACTCCCCTACCCCCCAATTTGAGGAAAGAGACTGGATGGGCCGTCAGAGGAGTCCACGGGAAAGGGGAATGAGGGCCCGGACCTCAGGCACCTGGTTTTCAGATGGGGCTCAAAACCAAAGCCGTCATAGCCAAGGATGTAAATTTAGAAACCCTGGCGAAGGGACTAACATCTTGCTCCTGGGACCTCTCTCAGCGGACTGGTTTGGGAACCTCCCCACTCAAGTGAAGGCAGGTTTGCAGAGTGGGTCCCTTTCAGCTCCACACAGACGGGAACCAAAGTGAACCATTGTGGGTCGGCATTCACCTCAGGGCCGCTGCCAAGTGCCGAGAGGAGACTCTGCCCCACGGAACATCTCATTAAGAGCACAGGCTGTGGAGGCAGAGGGCCCCGGGGGGAACCCGCCGCCCCCTCCTACCGGCTGTGTGACCTCGGCCTGAGGCTTACTCTGTGCGTCAGCTGCCTCCGCTGGAAAATGAGTGGCACATAAGGGCCTGCTGTGGTGCGAGCATGTGATGATCGGAGGGAGGATCGCTCGTACGAGACGAGGGGGAAGTATGAAAGATAATTAGGAGAGACTCAGAGAGTGAAGTCACTAATTATAGGACGAGCGGATGGTCAGCATGAGCGTGGGCAGAGCTGTGGGATGCCCGCGCCTGCAGAAGTGAGCAGGGCCCATGAGCCACGTGCACTTCTGCCTGCGTGACTCGGGTTTCAGCGGCGGGACCCCGAGAGAGCTCCATTCCTAGCTGTCCTGAACAGGGACCTGTTTATAATGACAATGGCACGAGGAGACAAGCTGTGGGCCCCATGACGTGGCCTGTCACAAGATCCCAGCTCCCTGTGGTCTGGCTCTCTTGCCCATGGGGGAGGCCCGGGGAGAGTGCAGGATCACGGGGAGAGGGATAATATAATAAGGGAGGGTGGCAGGGCAGGTGACAGCACTCAGGCACCAAGGATGGTGGGTTTCATTCTAAGGCCTGTGGGGTGTATCCAGGGAGGACACGTCCTTCGTATTTTAAGAAGATGAGTGTTTCTGCTTGTGTCAGAATGCTTTGGAAGAGAAGAGTAGAAGCAGGGGGACCAGTTAGAGGCTGTCCTGGTGAGAGCTGGAGAGGGGAGCAGGGTCCAGCACGTCCTAGGATACACACCGGCAGGGTGGCTGAGCTGCGGATGTGGGCGTGGGGCCAGGCGAGGGAGGGAGGAGCGCCTGCTCTTGGCCTTCCAGCTGGAGCAACATAGGCCTCACCAACGGTGCCGTGGGGCTGGAACCAAGATTTGAATGCCCACACTAACGCGGTGAGGATCGTCAGGGTTAAAAGAACTTGAAATCACAGTTTGAAGAATTCACACGGAAGCGTGCGTGAGACCACAAGACAGAGATGGGGAGGTCCAGGGAAGGATGCTGGAGACCAAGATCTCTCTTCAGGGAAAAGATGTCCCTTTAAATCACAGGGATGCACATGACTTCCTAAGAAGAGACTGCAGGGGGCAGAGAGGAGAGACGCTGGGGAGCCCGTCCCCGTGGCCCGCGGAGAGGAGGGAAGGAGGACCAATGGGGCCAGAGCAAAGCCAGAAAATGCTGACGGAGGCCAAGAGGGGGAGGAAGGGACGGCCCCTGGAATACTTAGCCCGTGTCTGCGCCAGAGGAAACGTGTGAAGACGCTAACTAGTATTGTCCTTGGCTCCCAACCAGCCCCAGGTGCAGCATTGTTCCCCAAGCCCGAGTTGGCCCTGGGGACGGTGCTGAACGGGAGTGTGCACAGCCTCCCTTTGGGGCCTCGGCCTCCAGATCTGGGCTCTCACGGGAAGACCCCAGGCTTCCTTCTCGTCCCTCACAGGCTCCCATGTCACCTTCTATCTTTCCCGAAGCCAAAGCTGGGGTTTTCATTGGAACTCCGTAAAACATCAGTAGCATCTTCCTGGTCGTTTGGGGTCAGAAGTAAGGGTTGAGGGTGCTACGTGTGCAGAGAGCAATCTGATTATTGTCCCAGGTGACGACTTGGCTTCATTACTTACTGTTCTCAGACAGCTCCACGATGTAATAAAGCACCGGGCTGTTTCCATCAAAGGGCCGAACCCAAGACAGCATTACGGCGTGGCTGTGGGAAGAGTTCAGGCTGGCCAGCAGGTTCTGAGGTGAGTGAGGCAGTTCACTTGGGCACAAAGGAACAAAAAGAGAAGAGAGCGCACATCAGACTTGACGGTTGGCCTGGTCCTTACACTGCACAGGCCTGGCGGGCAATGTTTGGAAAATGGAGAATATAAAATATGCCCCAAACACAAATACTGACTGCCCCCCCCCCCGCCCCGCAACCCTTCCCCGTTCACAACGTTGTTTTTTCTACCACAGAAATTTGATCTGATCCTTCTGGTGGAGATTACGCAGCTGATGACTCCGTACCTTCAGTCGGGTGGGGAGGGTCAATTTCTACACAGTATGTTATTTAATTGAGAAAACTCGGTCAGCAATTAGTTCTTACAACCCGAAGCTGTTAATGGAAATGCAGGAAGCCATGTAAACAGGAAAAGGCCTGGGAAATAAGACTGAATACGAAAGTTTGGAACGCTAGCATGTGGGATCACCAGCCGAAGTGCCGGCCTGTATTCCTGGACAGCGAAGCTGGCCCCTTACGGACAGCACAGGGCTGTGCTGTCATTCCGTCTTCTGCTGGGTAACAAACAGGGTTTGGGGGAAGGACTCAGGGGAACATGGAGAAAACTAACTAAAACGCCCTGGAAAGAGTGAATAACACATCAGCAGGGCTATAGAATGGAAACACAATGAAAGCAAACAAATACTGAAAAGTGTTTCCTGGGATTTACTGGTGACAAAGCTTCAAAATCCAGCTGCATGGTTTCTACCAGCAAGGGTCTGCCACCATATAATCCTAAGGGGCCCCAGGCTGGGGCTTAACTTTCCATCTCACGGATCCAGGAGCGGCACCCTGTTCTGTGGCCACCGTTGGGAACAGCTTCTAGAAAGGTCTGCAGCAGGTGCTGGGGGAAGGGTGCCGTGTGGACCTGAGTCACCCACTCGCTAGTTTTTGGTCTCTCGTAGACATCAATTACTGCTGGCCCACATAGGTCAGCACAAAGAGCCATAATTATGCTTGATATTTTTAATTTTAAAAACGTACTCATTACACTGAAATTTATTAAGCCGTTACATGCTTGCAGCTACCTAAGAAACACAGCTCTCTCTAACCCAGGCACACGATTAATAAACAAACTAGTATTTCCAGTGTAGACTGAAACTTTAAATTAGTACAATAAAGAATCAACTTGAGCCTGAAATGTTGGCTTGTTTTCTCTTTAATTGTGAGTTAGGTTTTAAATCAGAGAGGGAGCTGTTTCTCTTTGAGTTCTCCAGTAACTGATTCTCCCTTAAATTCCCAGTGAAGACCAATCTGAAGGGAATGCCAGGATAAAATACCTATTCTTCTCCCACGCCCCATTTCCTATTGAAATTGGTTTGTTCTGAAACCTAAACCAAAGTTGTTGAAGGAGTCCCACCTGAAAACAAACTGAGATAAACTTGGATAAATATGTCCAAATAAGACTGTGGTATCATAAAGAGCTGGTCTGGTCTTTGTCCCAGGTTCCTGAGGTAGAACTCTAAGCCCTTGGAAGTTCCTGAGGGACTGTCTTAGCTGTTGGTGGGGGGCCCGTTGGCCCACACCTGAGTTTATGCCAACAACGGCACTCATGGCGGCCCCTGCAGAGTTCTAGGAGGGGACCCGCCATGTTGGAAAGACCAACCATGTGGTTAGAGGGTTGGATCTTTGAGCCAGTGAAATCAGCCAGACCTTCTGATCTCCTGGAAGAGGAGGGGTGGGAGCTGGGGACCAAGCTCAGTCACGTGGCCAATGATGACACCCCAGTAAAAACTTTGGACACCAAGCTCAGTTAAGCTTCCTGGTCAGTCGTCAGACATCTGTGTGCCGGGAGGATGATCTCTCCCAAAGACGTGGGAGCTTTGTGTTGGGGACCCTCCCAGACCTTGCCCTTGCCTCTCTTATGTCCGGACCTGATTGTATCCTTTATAATAAGACTGAAATCCTAAGTATGGCACTTAACTGAGTTCTGTGAGTTGTTCTAGGCAATCATCCACCCTGTTGGGGTCGTGGGAAGCCCCAAATGCTAGTGAGTTGGTCTGAGTCACGGGTGGCCTGGGGGCCGTGGAGCTGCGGCTGGTGTCTGAAGTGAGGAACGGTGCCCTTCACCTGTGGGGTGCATGCTGACTCCAGGGGGTCAGAACTGCACTGTAAAGACTTTCCCTAAAGTACAAGGTTTTCTGACATGACAAACACTAACTGGGAAGGCTGACAAGGCTGGTTTGTGTTCTAGGCTGTTGTTCATGCGGGACACTGCCACACACGGGCCTGAGGGCCACCCCCCCCCCCTTACTTCCAAGTTGGGAGGAGAGATGTGCATGCATCCCCAAGACTTGGAAGCAGATGTAGCAACCGCGAGAGCCTGGAAGGACGGGGGTGGTGGAAATGAGGTGCTGGGAGGTCCTAAGAGGATCTTACAGTAGGCAGGAGGCAAGTCCAATGACACGTTTCAGAGGAGCGATCTGTGGGGGGTTGACCCTGGTCGTGAATCATTCTTCCCACCAAAACCAGGGTGTTGGTTTGCTCATCCTTCTCTCAGTCAGTGGTTATACTCCCATGCCCACCCTCATACACATCTAAGTAGTCGCTACGTCTGACCTACTGTCCCTGAGAAATTCCCGTAACACCAACCCCTCATTGCCACAGACCAGCCTCAGCCCAGCCAACACAAGCTCTCCCAAGAGCCATGACACGCAGTCCTCCCGAAGGTCCTGCTTGCTGCCACAGTAGAGGGTCACGCCACGAGCTAGCCCCTGCACCTGCTGAGATGCCCTCCCACACTCTCAGCCCCCAGCCCACACTGGGTGCCCTCCTGAGAGCATCAGACTTTCAGCATCTCCCTGAGTAGAGCCATTCTGTGACCTGTGTGTAGGCACACGTGATGTCCCATTGACTGGAGGGTCGGGCCAATCAGAAAATCGGCCTCCGAGGTGTGGCCTCCCTCTCACCTTTGGCTAATTCTTGAGCAGAACCGATCACTTCTACCTCTTGATTCCCATTGCAATTTACAGATTTTTCAGTTCACCAAACATCCTGAAGCCCTACAGGAGCAAGAACCCCAGTGCATTGTTTGATTATGGATCTGCCTCCCTTCTCTAGGGTAGGAAATTTCTTTTCTCCCTTCTTTGTCTCTTTCCCTGGACGCTGAGGGGGAGGCTGACACTGTCCTGCTCTCCCAGAGCTGACCAACTAAGGAGGGGCACCAGGTCTACATCTAGACTGGGACAAGGTGAGGCCCTTCAGATCAGGAGCCACAGGATGGTTCTGAAAAGAATGTCGGGTGGGAATGCAGGGCGGGGCTCCATCAAGGGTCACCTTGTGGAGATGGTGGGGCCACATGGCTGGAGGCATGTGGGTGAGTGGAAAGGGAGAGGAGGCTCCCTTAGGCAGGAGGGAAAAGGAAGGGGAATGGCCTGCTGAAGGCAAGGGTAAGACTGGGGGGTGGCTTGGGGGCAGTGGTGGGAATGCAGGGTTTGCACTGGGTCACAGAGGAAGGCAAGTAAGCGACACGTGTGTTCAAACTTGCCAGGCTAGCTGTGTGACATTGACTTTCCAGGGCTGGAACTGGGACCCCAAGGGCAGCTCACTGGAAAGTGTCCCAGGGACTGGACAAAAGATCATATGACATCTCTATAATGGTCAGGAGAGAGGATAGACGCTGAGACAAAAGAGGGTTAGAGGTTAAGGGGCCAGGCATCCGGGCTCTGAGAGGAGATGGTGGGGGGCGCACAGCTTGCTGGGGACAAGCCTTGCAGAGTGGCCATTCTGGACCTTGAGTTTGGATGAACTGGACCCAAGGCTGTAGAGGAACAGGCTCCTATTGGACAACAGGAGTGTTCAACCTGTGGCCCCAGAGAAACCACTGTGTCCCTGCATACCTTGTCTTGTGGCCTTGCGTGGGACATGCCGGATCCACTTCTAAATCTTGAAAGTACATCTTTCCCACAGCTGGGAAAATATGGGGTTCTTCCACTCAATTTCAGATCATGTTTCTCTCAGCCTAAAATGAGAGCTAAGAGATGACCAATCTACAGGTGACCAGAGAGCTTTTTTTCTGGGGAGTGGTGTGTTTTGTAGATTGTGGGTCAGTCATAGCCACTTCTGGAGTGAGAGGAAACTACTTGAGCACCTGCCCTTTGTCCCTGCCTGCCCCTCAGAGCTTGCTGATTCTCACTCAGCATGTGATTCTACTAAGAGTGGTTTCTGACTTCCCTCCTCTTTGCTGATCAAAAGCCACTAACGAGAAGGCCCTAGCGCCCACAAGAAGGGGGCACCCTGAACGGCAGAATAGTAGCCAGGGGCCTGAGATGGAGGGGAGATTGAAAAGACTCTGGAACTGTGAAGACAAAGCAGCCTTGAGACTTGAGACATTTAATGTAGGAACAGGGAGCTACAAGCCCAGTGGTGCCCAAGGACATGACATGATGCCTCCAGAAATCATGAGCCGCCATCCACCGCTGCGCCCCCAGAGTCCTCTTCATGGGTTCACGGTCATGCCCAAGATGGTGGCCCAATGGGCAATGTGACGTTTTACACATACCACAGGACTCAGGAGTTGGAAGGAAATTTAGATTTTTCCTAGTTCCAGCCTCTGTCCTGTAGGAAAGTCCCCTTTATCTCTTGTGTTCAATCCTACCTGTTTGTCAATGCAAAGAACTTTTTAATATGCCTTGGAAATGTAAACTGTTTCTTTAAATGATAAGTTTTGGTTATCAGGAAAATTAAGCTTTGCGCAATACTTGACTGACCCCTCAATAACCGATAAATGAGGCTTTAATATATTCGGAATCCATTTCAGAGAATCTTATCTGATAGGAATAGACTGTCTTGGCGTTTCTCTGCCAACTTTGAAAGGAGATAAATGATCAGCAGAATGACTCACAGACAGTGATATGCAGACAGGGTGACAAATGAAAGGGATCTGGGAGCAATGGGGGTGAAGCTGGTGCTGAGTCACTTTGTAATTTAAAGAGAGCTGGGGGTGGGGGGAAGTCACTATCAAGAGAATTACACCACAAGACTATCGGAGATCAACAACAAGAAACCAGGACTGTATGGGAAGGAGATTAAGCCAAGTGTGTTTGGGGAAAACAGCTTTGAAAAAGATTCGAAGCAATTGGCAAAATTGTGGCCATGGGGGCACTTGCTGTGCAGAAGAGGGTCAGCTGGGTATTTTTCTAGGTGGAAGCGCTGACCTTTTAATGCACAAATGATGACCTGGTCAAACCCATCTTCTCTGACTTCACTCTGAGGATGAAGATGATGCGGGCCTGACAACTCTCGAGAAGCAGTATTAAATTGCTCACTCCTTATTATGGCTTTGTCAGGTGTAGCTTTATTGAGAGAAACCTCTCCCACTGCCTCAGGGACCGAATCTTCAAGTCAGCTCCATCAATTAGGTTTTCTCTGTACTCCAGGCTCCTAAGAATTAGTCTCTGATCTCAGAAGGAAAGATGCAAAGCTAATTGGGTCTTTAAATGACTAATAATTACTCAATCCATAAAGCTCTAGGAGCCTGGTCCCCCTGGTGTGTGCAATACGGCAAGACGCTTTGGGGTATGGGGTCATCCCAAACTAGTGTCTTCCCGTGGGGTACCAGCGAAAGGCATCAGTGAAAGACACAGCCAACCAACCGGCGACCAGCATTTCATGACGACCTGCATGTGATTAATTTATACAGCACAATGTGGCACCGTGGAGATTTGTGGGAGCCTCTCCTCCCGGGGAGGTGATGACGGCAGACCCCTCATAATTAGTCCTCCTCTGTGATACCAATTACATAAGCCCAGTTCAACCTCATGGGGGGGAGCGAGGCTCACTCTGACACGGGACATTTATGCACCTGGCACCGTTCCAGTCATGGAGGGCTCAGCAGCAAACAGACATATGTAGTGGGTCCGAGGGTCACAGAATGTGGTCAAAGATAAAGCAGGATACAAGAGAAACTTCCTGGCCCCGGGTGTGGGGAGGCTGCTCCTGATGAAGGAGTCATGGCCCTTCTTGCGAGATGGTGAGGGAGGAAGAGGAGCTGTGATTTACTGAGTACCCACCCAAAGCTGGGTTCCAGGCCAGGCTTCTACAAACGCTGGTTCGGTCAAACCTCAAAACAGCCCTGTAGGGTCATGACGACATGTCCAGCTCGCGGTCAGGAAAACCGAGGTTGAGACACGGTGGCTACTTGCCCAAAGTCAGGAAGAGCTGGAGTGGGGTGTCCAGTCCAGCCTGGCTGGTGGGCGGCACCTCCCGAGGACCTGATGGCCCCCGTGGCCCTGCCAGGACTGTGCTTTCTCCAGGGCTGTCCTGGGGGTGAGGGGACATGCATCCAGCCAGGCTGGCACAGAGGAGGGCGCTGAAACTTGCCACAAACACAGCGAGAGCAGGCCAATGAACCGTCTGCTTCTGCAAAGCCCACTTCTAATGCCCCTAATTTCTATATTTAACAAAGTAGCTTTTAACTCAAGTGGGGAGGCAGGGGAAGTAGGCTTTCAGACTCCTCTGAAGGACACTGTTTAGCTGTAAGTACCTCTCAGTCACTTCTGCAATGAGATTCTTTTTCCTTTTTTTTTTTTGTCATCTGAGTAAATCACGGAAATGTTACCAAGCTTGATTTGGAAGTTCTCTGAAAAGCACGAGTGCCCTGCAATCGTGACTTATGACCATTATCATTACTGTTGTCATTACTGATGTTGTAGGGTTTTAAGACCTATTCGGATCTAGAGAGAGGCCACACTATAACCTACCGCTTCCTCAATTCATTCAGATTTGCAGGAGTAGAGTGTTTATTACACTCAATTCACAAGGAACCAGACTTCCAAACCAGTTCTGCAACCCAGTGTACCTAAATTGGTCTGAATCACAAATCTGCAAATATTTCTATATTTATAGAAGAGGTGTTTTACCATTACAGAAAGCCTATTATTTTATAGATACAGCAACATTTGCTGAAAAATGTATTTTACTCAGAGGAAATCAAATAAGCAAATAGAAGGGAAGATATGTAAATCAGTAGAACATAAAAATTGTGCAGAATAAAAAGCATGCACTGTATTAGAAGCATGCAATTTGGCTTCTGCTGACAGAGTCTTTATGAAATGCTAACACTTATTGATTTAATACCAATGATGGATGATCTAAGAGTTCTCAAAGGTAGTTTTAAAAATGTGAATAGCACAGTGGATTATGTGAATTTGCTGGTCATGTACTCCAATATTATCAAAATTAAAAAAAGAAATCCCCAACATGACAGAAGGAGGAAAGACAGGAGGCAGAAAGAGACGAATGGGGGTTTGGGTGCCGGGGGCCCGGGATCTCTCCAGTGGGATCTGAGCCTGTGTGCTTAGGAGGAACAGCCCGGGGTGTGTGAGCCTCGAGGGAAGAGCCAATCAGAAGGAGGACCAGCCAATGGCCAGTAACCTACACACATTTATCCATTCATGGGCACGTCCACCAACCAACATGTATTTAGCGAGCCCCTCTGGGGTCCCAGAGCACCACCAGGCACTCAAAATGCAAAGCCGTGCCATCCAGGTGCATCTGCTTCAGTGGGGCAGGTATGGTGAAAACAGGCATTTCCACCCGGGACGACCAGGGCTCTGAGAGAGGGTCCACGCAAAGGCCGGGAGGCTGCGAGACACCTGGTGTCCTGACCCAGGGGTGACCCTGTGGCCGAGCTCTAGAGGAGGCACGAGCCCTTCAGGGGGGATGGCAGAAGACAAGAGGCCCAGCTGTGGAGGCAGCAGCAGGCTGAGGCCCTGGGCAGAAGGCTAGGTGAGTGCGGAGGGGAGGGCAGAGAGAGCCTGGGGTCAGCAGGTGCAGTGGCTAGGGGTGGGGCACGGAGACCCGGCACATCCACACACACTCAGGAAGCCTGCGGGCCGTCTGCGGAGCCCACCATGATAGGGTGCCAACGGAGGAAATGAGGGAAACGGAGAGGAGGAGGAGGATGAAAACCAAGTATCAAACCTTCTAAACCAAGAGCAAAAAGTTGGAATTTCGAGGATCTAACAAAACCCCAGCGTAAGGCCATGGCCTCTGATGGCTGACTGGGGACCCACTGTTGTGCCGGTCACTTGGAGTCGGGACAGCTGACCGTATTGCTGCAGATAATGGGGGGGCAGTTAAGGCTACACGGTGGCAACACTCACATCACCTCCAGCCGGGCCGTTCTGGAGTCGTTCCCTCCTTCGGACACGATTTCACAGGTGTAGTCTCCGATGTCACCTGACCACGTCTGGCTAATGAGGAGGGACCCGTCCTTCTCCACCACGACCCTGGAACTGCTGGACGGGGTGATGACTGCATTGTCCTTCTTCCAGACGTAGCTGTGGGCCAAGCGGGGAGTCACAAGTTAGGAAAGATCTCCAGTTAAGATACAGCCAAGAGTCTAGAGTTAGGATCTGGGCCGCAGGCAACTGACCGCCTTGTGAATGGACCAGAAGCCACAGAACCGTGCTCTTTAAATGGGTTAATTTTATGACCTG
The DNA here is from genome assembly GCF_029215605.1 of Mirounga angustirostris. Taxonomy (NCBI): domain Eukaryota; kingdom Metazoa; phylum Chordata; class Mammalia; order Carnivora; family Phocidae; genus Mirounga; species Mirounga angustirostris. Next base: position 177,186,726 of record NW_026991713.1, read on the forward strand.
TGAATATATCTAAAAGAAAGGAAAAAGAAAAGCAACCAGCTATCTTGGTCACAGTACAACCACAGATGCTAAAGTCAAAAACGGGCCAGTGAAGACCACGGAGAACACTGATCTTGTCTTTGGGTTTAGAGACGGGAAGTCTGTCGTGTCATGATCACACCCGTCATTTCCTAAAACTACTTCACCTTCCCGCCCAGGAGTGTGCCTGGAGGAGGGCAGTGTTGATTGGATAGGAGGCAATGACTGTCCGAAAACTCCTCAGATGGGAACCACCCAAATTCTAGAAAAAGGCAGATCATACCCCATAAGCGTGTTTTCTTAACATCCAACTGTTCTGGCAGATTGTCCTTAAAACTGCCTTTCTTTCTCATTTAATTCTTTATGACCATTGTAGCACGTTTTTCTTTTCGAATGTAGAAGCAATTAAGAGCCTGCCCAGCGTCTGGCTGTCAGTGGACAGGGGGCCACGACTCACTGCTAGGTGGAATCAAAGTGCTGGCTTTCCTTTCCAAAATCATTTGCCTGGACTTGCAAAACGTACCCAGTTCTTTAAAGGTTTAATATGCGCAGAGCACAGACATTAATAAACTGCTTATCTGAAACTACCCTGAGACAGAACAGACCTGGTCCCCCAAGAAGGAAATGACTCGGGGGTACAACATTCACCTGCAGATTGTCCCTTAGGGCGCTTAGGTGCTCTCGGGGCAGAGAAACCCGGGGACAAGGGGTGCCCCAAGAGTGAGCAACTGAAGTCCTCCTTGGGAAGGAAGCTCCAATTTTGTCTGTTTAATCACACATAAGAAGCTCTGGGAAACCCACAAAGGTCCAGAGGGATTCTGTGTGAGCTCGTAGAGTAGCAGAAACCCAGCCTATCTGTCCTTCTTTGTCTCTGGAATCCTACTCCCAAACCATTTAGAGATGAACGGGTTCTCTTCTGGGCATGACAACTCTCTCTAAGACAGCCTCCATGGAGTCTCTAGGTAATCTCGAACCGTTAGTTTTTGTTTGTTGGTTTTGCATCTGACGTTCTTATAACTAAACCAAACTTGGCTTTTGAGCTCTGAGGAACTCCAGAGAGCCAGGTGGAGGACAGAACTTCATGATTTGCCAAACACCTGCCCAAGAAGAGTGAGAAAGCAGCTCAGTCTCGGGATCCAGTGAATAATGTACGTGGCAGTGGGGCACCTGGGTGGCTCAGTCGTTAAGCGTCTGCCTTCGGCTCGGGTCATGATCCCAGGGTCCTGGGATCGAGCCCCACATCGGGCTCCCTGCTCCGCGGGAAGCCTGCTTTTCCCTCTCCCACTCCCCCTGCTTGTGTTCCTGTTCTCGCTGTGTCTCTCTCTGTCAAATAAAAAAAAATAAAATCTTTTAAAAAAAAAAATGTACGTGGCAGCAACCATGTCCCTCTGCCCAGAGTGAGATGTTCCAGAAAGGAGGAAGGCATCTCGATTCTATCCATTTGGCTAAGCACGTGCCTTCTGGGCTAAGGCCAGAGAGACAACTCTAGGATGACTGTATCTGTCTTTCTAGATTTATTTTCCAGGCGGATTCTGAAAATTAAAAACAGTTCTGAAAGTGGCAGCTCTTTGGGAAGAAGCTCACCACCCACGATCACCTGCGTCAGCTGCCATGCATTTCCCTGGAGGGTCATGTATTTCATCGTTACCCTCCCATCTGAACTCAGACAAAGACGGGATATTACGATTCCTTTAGTGGAGCATCTAGTCCCTTCTATACAAGTATTGTCCTGTATATGCACCAGGTGACTGTGGTTGTCTATCTTCTGGGTGTGGGTCTCCCTTGCTCCCCATTTCACAATGACACCATGCCAGAGCAGAGAAAACCCTTCTCGAGTATCGCACGGCCCAGCGTAAACACTGCTGAAATCCTATTCGATCCCTCCGGATTTTTCTCTCATTAAGTGTCAGCTTCTGACAAGTATGTTTTACAGATAGTGTATTAACCTTGGCAGAAAAATCATGAAAAGCTGTACTGAAGTCATGAAGTGGAACATAGCTCACGGTAAATAATACATAAGGCTGGAGTGGAAAATGGGATTTGTGTGATTAATGATGGAGCCCAAGACCGTGAGATGCCGTAATCAGGGATCTGTGGCTGAAATCAAAGCTCCCCAAATTCTCCCTTCTCATCTCCACTTCAGTTCCTAAGCTCCCAGGATATGAACGAGCCCCAGACATTGTAAGTGACGGAGCTGACCGGAGGGCAATCCGGGGGTCGTGAGTGGCTCCGCAGCGCAGTGTGGCCGTGGTCCCCTTAATCACCACGCGGTCCTCCGGAGGGTTAACGATGGACGTGCGATCTGTGGAGACACAAGGCACAGCTCAGACAAAGTTACATGCTCCAGAGTTTCCTCCTTTGAGGAGGGAGGGATTGGTCATCTGACATCAAAACCTCCAAGGTTTCTCTCATCTTGGCAAAGCAAGCATAAATGGAAGCGCTTAGAAATGCTCAGGGAACTGGAAGCAAGCCTTCCCAGGCCGCAGCCACGATCTTCGGGCCTGCCCTCCCCGCAAGGGCCACTCCCGAACCTCTAAACCCTTGGGAAGACATCGAGAATGAAGATCGTGTGCAGAGGTTTATGAGGTTCTGCAGTCTTAGGGCAAAATCTTGGTTCTTTCCCAAGATCATTAACATTCTGGTCATTTCTGCTGTCTGCACAGCACTTCATGACTTTGCAAAGTGCTTCCATTTATATTGTTTTATTTAATGCTCACAACAACCTTGGGAGGGCTGTGAGAGCACCACTCCCAGGTTTCAGGACTAGAAGGTGGAGCTCAAGAGGCGTGGTGGTCGCCTGACCCGGGGCGCGGGTCGGGGGGGGCCTGGTGCTCCCAGCAGCCGCCACAGCCAAGGCCCTGGCAAAAGCCCTGTGGTGGGGTCCCCTCCCTCCGCTGCACACCTCTGAGGTGGATGCTGCTCTGGTCCCACTAACAGAGCCCAAAATGTGGGAGTCATAAGACTAGGTTGGCGCCCAGCCTGACTGCTTGTGGCCGAGTGTCCAGGAAAACATGCGAGCTCATTGTCTGCCGAAGGGGAGGCAGGCCACACGAGCATAGTTTGAATCTTAGCAAATCTACGGAACTTTTGGTGAGTGACCTACAGAGATGCAGACATCAATTCTTCACAAGCTATTAAATATAAAGTTGACATGTTAGGGACATATGACCAATCATAAGTGGGTGGACACAGTGGGCCACGAAACGAGACAAAGCTTCTTTTTCAGTACCTGACAATCAATATGGGGGTGATTGAATTCATTCCTTTTTAAAACTCCTGGTGTTTTTAGAATACCTAATAAATTAGTAAGGTCATTGATCAAAGTGGACACAAACTATATCACAGAGCCAAACAGACATGAAATAAAGCACGATAATTCAGTTTCTCTTCCAGGATAGTATTTTAACAAATTCGTCACTGAGGCAAATTGAAATTTTCTCTCTTCATCTAGATAAGCTTTACAAAAATCAGTGAGCACTATCTTTTGCTTTTATGAATGATTTCTATTCATTTATTATTATTATTTTTAGTAATACAGCTATGGATAAAGCAGAGAGGAAAAAGTATGCCAGCAAGTGAAGCTAAAAGGTTTGGGGGGTGGGGGTGGGCAGAGATATTTGGTAATGAATCCTTATGTCTGGAAAACAACCGGTTCTCTGTTTTCAAAAACTGTTCTAGATAAAGAAATAAAAGTTGGAGAAATAACAGAGATCTTTCTTCAGTTCACTCCTAACATGAAAAACACTCATATTTAAAATACTAGGAGTGGTTTAGTTGGTTATAATGATATTATAGAAAAAACATACTTTCTCTAAAACGTTAACTCTTGATTCGGTTCCCTTCCACGAAGATTTCAAAATTAACCGTCCTACTGGTTTTGTCGTTTGGGCTAATATCCTCTACGCCACTGACTGTAAAAAGTCCCTCTTTTCCCTCTCCTGAAACGTCCCCATTAAATCTTTGAATACAGTTTCTAATTATGCTTTTAGAAGCTGAAAAATTAATTACTCAACAGATTTCTATAAATTAGTTGTAAAAATAATCATTCTCTTATGATTCAATTAGAGAGTCCAAGGGCATATTGACATCCCTAAGCACAGCTGACATGGTGATTAAACTGTGATTAACAGAAGGTTCCACATGGCCTGTGGTCCTTACTCCACACGGTCAGCACTGCGGACGCGTTCAGGGACCCCTCCGTGTTGGCTGCGTAGCAGGTGTAGTTGCCAGCATCCTGGATGAAGACGGGGGCAATCTGTAGACCCCCAGACTCCAGAAGCATGAACCTAGGAATCCGCACGGAGCCACTGGCCAAAATATGCTTTCCTGAAGAAAAGTCGAGAAAGGAGTGTTAGCACCAAGAAAATAACTCGAAACAATCATAATAAAGTGGAAACCGTACGTACAACAATAACCAAAGCAGTTCCCTTCAGCATTAGTTAGGATAATGGAGACCAAGAAAATCTTAATTGTCCAAAATTGAGAAACTTGGTTAAACAAATTATGATCCACATGGGCGACTGTTACCTTTGGGTGACTGGTTCTGAGTTTCCTTTACATCTGTATGCACTCGAAGATTTTCTATATAAAGCTATCACTACATTCTGAATCCGGAGATAGAGTATATGTAAGACAGAAGAACACCCTCTGCTTACTGGCCTGGAGTTCCTCAGACTTCCATGTTGAAGAGCTACGGTCTGAGGGTGGGAACCACACCGTTTGGCACGTATTTCCTAAGGAGGGACCGTGTGTGCGGTTCATTTACCGACACACGTGCCTACGTGAGGGAAGGGATGGAACTACAGAGAATGCCTGTGGCGTGATGCCACTCCTCACGGGGACTGCAAACAGGTGACACCGAGAGCGTCCCGTGTGTCAAACGAGCCAGAAGCATCCTTCTCTCTCCGTTTCCCATTTTGTGAGCTTCATCCCTTCTCAGCCACTCTGCGGAGGAACACAGCGAAGGCCCGTGGCATAACCCAGGCTTTGGTTTCTCTGCCTTTTTTTTTATTAGTATGTTACATTAGTCACCATACAGCACATCATTAGTTTTTGACGTAGTGATCCACGATTCACTGTTTGTGTAGGACACCCGGTGCTCCGTGCAGATCAAGTCTCGCTGGCACGCATATCCTGTCAGTTTCAGGTGTGCATCCTTGCACCCTTCTTTCTTAAAAGAACAAGGACATTATTCTTAATTTGTAACAGGACCTCCGTTTCACAAGTGGGGACACTGGGCCCTGGCGGCATTTCTCCGGATCCACTACCTGGTATTTTGGGGGAGCCCCTTCACAAGCCTGAGGCGCCCTACGAAGGGCTGAGGCAGAAAACAGGGGTAGTCACACGTTTTAAAACACGGCTGGTTCTTCGAGTGGAGGCAGGCTCCGGGAAGCTCCTGGGGGCCTTGGCCGCCTTGCTCACGCCGGTAGCTCCGGCATCTGGTGCCTGGCAGGTGCCCCACAGACGGCTGCCAGTCTTTACTGAAGGAGCCAAAGAGGGCGGGAATGAAAACGCACACGGCTTGGCCCGACGCGCTCACCTCCCGTTGTTGGCCAGACTGCACCTACCTCTCCTCCACGTGATGGCGGGCTTGGGGGCTCCAGACACCTCGCACCTCAGGACAGCCATCATCCCATCGGTGACCGTGGTGTCCACCGGAAGCTGGGTAAACGCTGGTACAACATCTAAGCGGGAGCGAACAGTGAGATGCTGGGTGCTGCCCCTTAGACGCGCTCAGACCCGCCTGCTGGGGTGGCCCAAATGCACTTTTATGGGACTAATCACAGAGATAACTGTAGCAATAAAGGAGGAAAACCTTTCAGGAGTGACTATAACCTTCCCTTATTTGTCCCCCAGGAGCTGCCTATCTGTGTTTACAACCCGAAGAGAAATCCAGTCTCGTGATGGAATGGACACGCAAGTGGGCAAGTGCAGGAGCCTGGGAGCGGCTGTTTCAGGTGAACGTTAATGAGGGGGAGACATTTATTCAGATAAATCTAACAAGCTTGTCTTCAGCACTTTCTAAAAAATAGAAAAAGCTGATTTTTGAGTATTAAGTATTACCCAAAGGATGACACTTCCACAAAATAACCGATTTCAAGCATGTCAGTGAGGGATTTCCAGGAAGTGTCGGGGGCCCAAGTGCTGGGGGGTCTTCTTGTCCTTGGGGGACGGCATGGGCCTCCAGCTCCCGAGACTCTGAATCAGACCGAGACAGTCAGGGGTGGCTCAGGCTGGCTCAGCGAGGCTCATGCGACTTTTTCTACTCTGATAATGATTAAACTGGAAACCCCTGAAGAACGGGGATCTGCATGGCCCCCAGTCCCATGAGGCCCCTGGGGAGCCTGGGCCGGGGTTCCCCGGACAAGTGGATGGGCCTCAAGACCACAGCACTGCTGGTACCTCTCCTTGCGCCAGGTGGGAATCCCCACAAACCACTTCAGTCCCGTGGACGCTGCCCCCAAAGCAAATCCCAGAGCCCCCTGCTTCCCTCCACCTCTGGGGCCCCCACATGGACAGTACATTGGCCTCCTGCCGGGTCCCAAGCCTTCCACTCTTCCCTGCATTGGCCATTCTACACGCAGCTTTGGGTGCCCTGTGGAAGCTATGAAGCACACCCCGCCGCTCCCTGCCCAAACCCCATGAAATCCTCCCACTGGCTCCTGGGCCTTTGCCCTACTTGTCCCTCCAACCCATCTCCTGGCATGACCCCTGGTTCCTCACCAGACAGCGTCCCCACTGTCTCCTTGCTCCCTGCACACACACCTCCCCAAGCTTGTCCCTGGAAGGCACCTGCAGCAACCCCTCCCTCACCCCGTAACACCCACATCCCCCAAGACTTTGCACCTTTGGGCCTCAGCTCCGGTAGCATCTCAGGGAACGCTCCCTGACCACCCACAGAGAGGCCTCCCTGGTCACCCTGGGCCCTGCTTGTTCGCTTGGTTCCTGGCCCTCACCCCTGGCTAAATTATGCCCTCCTCTGCCGTCTGTCTCCCCACCTCACGACCTCTGTCCTGGAGGCACGAGAACCTCACATGTCTTCCTCAGAGCTGTCCCCAAGCCTGGCAGACCCCAGTGCCTGACACAGATCTGCGTAAATGTCTGTTAAATTCATGAACTAATATAACACTCTGTGTTAACTATACTGGAATTAAAATAAAGTTTAAAAAAAAGTGTGCTCATCTGTGGCCCACAGCCTCCTGGCTGACTTGTAAGATACACTTTAAATAATTCTAATTAATCGAAACTCAGTTTCCGGCATAAGTACCCAATATTATTCCCGCTGTTTGAGGCGATACTGGTTTCCTATGCTCCAAACCAGAGGCTAAATTTGACCCCTGCACAAGGTTCAAGGGCGAGACCCCTACTTTACCAAAATACATTCAATCCTTAAATTTGTAAGTTCAGGCAGACGAGAGCCATCTGCCTACGGACATGATTTGCTTTCTCAAATGGCTCTCACACCTGAGGATATCAGCATTTGGCTTCCAAAAGGGCAAACACGAAAGGTATAATTCCATAATCACTAAATTCTACTTCATTTTAGAAGAACAATATTACAACTGTGGAAATGAAAAAGAAAACCCACAGATGCAGTGGAAACCTGTACCTTCATTTTATTTTTCAAAGACAGAGTGCCAAAGTATTTCTGCTAATGGGATAATAAAAGAAACTTAGAGAAGAACTGTAATTGTTCAATAAAACTAAAATAGAAAATGAATATTAAAAAATGGGAAAAAGATCAAAAGAAAAAGATTAGGGACGAGCTATTCACTGAACAATCCTTCCAGTTCTGTCCAGAAAAATGGAGATTTTTTCCCCCCTGCTTCTCAGTAGAGAGGAGGGCGCGAGGCTTGCCTGAGAGCAGGCGGGGTGCCAGGGCGTGGGGACAACGGGGCATATTTGCCGCCCAGGGGCTTAGCACGCGGGTTCCTGTCGGCCGGAGAGGTGGCTCTCCGCAGTGCATCACCACGGACCCCTGTGCCCTGTCCGTTTGCCGAACAGATGCTACCATTTTCTGAGTGTGTCACACAAAGGGTGCGAAGCTCTGGCCGAGGGCCCAGCCCGGGGGTCTGGCTCTGAGGGGCAGCACTCACTGGTCACGTCCAGGTAGGTGTAGGTCTGGATCTCCCCTCCTTCATTACTGGCAAAGCACTGGAAGATCCCGGAGTCCTCGGGACGCAGCTTCTGGATGCGCAGGCCTCCGCTTGAGAGCATCGTGTATCGAGGATTCTGGAGCTTGCTGATGGAGACGGCGTCCTTGTACCACTGGAGGGTGGGAAGAGGAACCCCTGTGCAGGAGTGGAAATAATCGGCATTTGAAAAAATTAAATGGTGAGCACCTTCCGTGCAGGCTGAGGCTAACATGTCTGAGAGGCTACGAGGCGATACTTCAGTGGCATTTTTCGTCGAGGAGTGTTGTTCATCCACCCTGGACGGTGTTGTTTTCTCATCTCTGTGAAGACATGGACACAGAGAAGCAGCAAGAGGGAGAGCAGGAATGAACTCCTAATGCCAGGCTGCAGATCGTTCTGGGCCCCCGAGCCGGCACACGCTTGTGCTCTGGTCTGGGGAGAAAGGGATTCCAGCCGTGACCATGACCGACCTGGGGACAGACAGGGATGGGGAGGAAGGTCCCTGTGGCCCTGCAGTACCTGACTCTGCCACTGAGGCTCGGGATAGGGCCACCAGGGCAGGAGATACATTTGGAAGGAAGTTGTCACTGCAACCTCGAAATGCTGTTGGGAAGATTAACCACATCAGCGTCCACAAATCTCCCAGTGCCCGGCACAGGGCCAGCACTCACTGGCTAGAATGACCACGATTACAACCACAAGAAGAAGGCGTCCCACCTTTGCAGCCGTCCCCTGCCGAGGGGGCTGGATATCAGTGATCTAAGTGGACGTCCTCCATGGTGGAGGATGGCTGCAGTTGAGTAAGCATCCGTGATTCATGTGGGTGAGGCTGAGGAGACATGAGGGGCATTCAACTGCGGACGTGGGAAAAGACAAATGGGAGTCCAGCAGGTGACGAGCAGGGGCTGCCGGAAGGCGCCATCCTTGTCCTTAGGAGCTGATGGCACTCAGAGCAAGGCCAGCACTTGGACCAGGAGGATGGAGGGTCAGACTGAGGCTGGGTATGCCTTCCTCATCCCAATGACGTTATGGTGAAAACGCAGGCCTCGGTCAGTGGGAGCAATTGATGGAGGGTGAGGCTGGGTTTGGGAGGGAAGATGCAGGGGACAAAGGACAAGCTCATAGGGGCAGAACCTGGGTTGTGAATGGACTGTCCTCGGCCTGAGGGAGTGAGGACCTCTGTTGCTCGGCCCCCACTGGCTGTGCTCAGCACATGGAGCCCTGGTGATGCTGAGGCATGCGCTATCCCCCGGCGCCTTACTGCACGGGCCGAGCCCTGACCAGGGAGATGCCAGGCTCCTTCTCTGGGCAGCTCCCCTGGGAGGCTTGCGTGACTAATAGTAGGGGACACTGCTTCCTTGCCATGTCTCTGATCCTTCTAAGCCACCAAAGAGGGGACAACTGGGTAGACATGACAGGCTGCGCATAGGAACTCCACCAAAGCACAAGAGACAATGAGGTCCTGAGCCATGGCGGGTGCGTGTGTGCTTGTTGTGGGCCCACGGAGACGCGCAGGAATGTCTAGGCTTGTTCTGTACCTCGGTTTCCCTGCCTATGAAATTTAAATAAAACACATCTCGACAGGATTCATGGTGAAAAGCACACCCAAACCCCTTGATTTCAGATGCTGTGTAGGTGTAAGATGTCTTCTTTAATAAATAAAGTTAATGTCATAGAATATTTCAAGATAATGTATTCTCAGATTCTGTTCTTTGCCTTAATTATGTTTCCTGTCACTTTTCATTAAATTGGGAAATTAAAAAAAATCCATTTCAAGGTAAAAGCATAACCAATTCATGTAAAATCTCATAAGAGCAATTACATGATGTAGCTTTCATGAAGAGTAACCACTTCGCATGCTGCTATAGTTTCACTGTCAAAATTAAAAGAAAGCAGTAAATTATCTGACAGCAACTTTGAAAGGCCTGCTCAGTATATATTTACATGTCTGTATTTAACAAGCAGTTTACCCTGTAGAAATGCAAAAAAGAGCATTCTCTTGTCAAGGGAAGAGCTTAAGATTGTCATTTATCGAAAAGTAATTGTTAGTATACAGGGAACTGGGAGTCTTTCTGTTTTGAGGCAATTTAGTTTCATAAACAGAAATCTTGTCCCCAGAAGTTCTGCAGATGCTGGTTTCTAAAATCTGAGCACTCGAAATACAGCGGAGTTTCACTTCCAGACCAGCACTGACCTTAGAAAACGGTGTTTATACCAGGAAGAGAGCAACGCGACCCGCCGCGAGGGGGACATTTCCATGTAAAGTTCCTATCACTCTCCCCCCACCACTCCCCAGGATCCTGAGCAGAGAAGGATGCTGCAGAGCAGATGTGCCAACAGCAGCCCCCTGAGTGGCCCAGGGGCTGGGGACCAAGCCCCCCAGGATACACACTCTGTGCGGAAGCACCGTGGGTACAGGAGGGTGCCCAAGGCAGACCCCGATCTCTACAGGAGCCATCGGCGCTGCTCAGAGGACACCCCCACTCCCTTTCAGAGACGGAAGAGGACACGCCCAGACCTGTGGGCAGCTGGCATGAGTTCTAAGCCCAGGCCCTCGGCTCTCTGGGAGAAGCCAGGTGCCCCAGCCAAAACCCTTGCTTTGGGGGCTGATGGGTCTGGGTTTGGATCCTGTCTCCATTGCCATGCGACCCCTGGCGGGTTGTCTAGTCTTTAATGAGCAGCTCCTACATGCCAGACACCGGGCTGTGATTTTAGAGGTATCTCATCTCTCCCTGGCTCTGTGCCTTGAGCACATTACTTAACCTTGCTTTCTAAGGTCTTGTTTTTGTATGTGTACTCTGAGATAATATCTCTTTTATGGAGCTGTTTTGAAGATTTACAAAATTGCTAGTAATCCTTACCCTCCAAGCTCTTAGAATAAAATACCCACCCTTGGGGCACCTGGGTGGCTCAGTCGTTAAGCGTCTGCCTTCGGCTCGGGTCATGATCCCAGGGTCCTGGGATCGAGCCCCGCATCGGGCTCCCTGCTCAGCGGGAAGCCTGCTTCTCCCTCTCCCACTCCCCCTGCTTGTGTTCCTGCTCTCGCTGTGTCTCTCTCTGTCATATAAATAAATAAAATCTAAAAAAATAAAAAAAATAAAAAATAAAAATAAAATACCCACCCTTAAGATGGACAGGTTTAAACATAAAAAAAAAACAAAGTCCTTTTCACTGACAGTCTCCAGCGCACCAACATAGCCTTTCTTAATGAAATTGCCTTTAAAAAGCCTGTCTCTGGGAGGGGGATTCCTATAATTATTTGTGCTGCCTGACAGTGGACAGCTCATCATCAAGGCAAGGTGGGGAGGAGAGAGCTTATTGAAATAACAAAGAGGGCACCTGGGTGGCTCAGATGGTTAAGTGTCTGCCTTCGGCTCAGGTCATGATCTCAGGGTCCTGGGACCGAGTCCCGCATCAGGTTCCCTGCTCAGTGCAGAGCCTGCTTCTCCCTCTCCCTCTGCCACTCCCTCTGCTTGTGCTCTTCTGTCTATCTCTCTGTCAAATAAATAAATAAAATCCAAAAAAAAAAAAAAAAAAAGAAATAACAAAGAAAAAGTCAACCTGAAGCTGAAAAGGCAAAAGAGGGAAAAAAAAAAAAAAAAAAGGAAGGTTTCCTGTTCAAAAAATTTAAAACCATCTCTCTTACTCCGGAGTGCACGTGGTCACCAGTCCCAATCACCCCATGGACGGGAAAGCATCTCCTGCCCAGGCCTTGGTGGAACCAGAGCGTTTGAAAGGGAGTCGAGAGGACAAGGCTGTCCCTCTCCGTGGGTTCGGATAGGGTGAAGGACTCCTTGTTGTTCCCTTGGGTGAATATTCTTATCTCTGCTCTGCAGGCGAGGAAGCAACAGTTCAGCAAGGTCAAGATCACCTTCCTCAAGTTCACATGCCCGGTAACTGAGTTCTGCTAGGATCTAAAGGCCCTGTCACTAACATCACATTCAGCGTGTGTCCTGATAGCAACGGAAGTGCCCCTCTGGTCCCTCCACCTCACGGCGGCCTGAGGAGCAGCCTCCCCACACTCACCCATGGCTCGACACATGATGTCCACGGTATCGTCCACTTCCGCTAAGATCCGACTCTCGGGCTCAGCAGTAAAATATGGTGGCTCTTTAAACAAGAAAAGAACAAAATAGCCCCTAAGCAAAAGAGGTGTATTTCAGGAGACCTGTCTAGACTGAAAGAGTTTGAACTCCTTTTAAAAACTATTTCTGGAAAGTTCATTAGTCGCCATCGTACACACGAACTCAGAATTCAGTGAGCAGAGGCCAAAGGCGGTTTATATTCTAAGGATTTGGGAAGCAAATTACTACTCGGGGTGATGGCTACTTTTCCGTTTACAGGCTTGAATCATGGAATATCTTAATTCACATTTTAGAAGGACTATCCCGAGAGGTTCATAAAGGTTTATATTTACAGCACAGTGTTTTACAGGCTAGTTTGTTTCAGTATCTAAACCAAACCCCGATGCGTGCAGCATGTCAAATAAAGCGCCACACCCAGGCACGGGGCCTGTGTCAGGGAATGTGGGGTGGCCCATTAACGTATTTTTTAAAGTCTTAGTGGTTCTTTTTCTCCAAAATATAGATTTAATACTTCAATGGAAGGCTAAATAATAGCAAAGAGAAGAAAGAAAAAGGGCCCCTCGTCCATCTTTAGGAGCAGAGGAAACTTGCCCGCTTGTGTATCTCTAGCTACTCCCCTTGCCTATTCAACAAAAACATAGTGGGTGTATTAAGCAGTGAATCTTCTTGGAGAGTAAACTGCAATATCTTTCTCAGTTTATTCAGCAGAACTTCAACAGTGGCATGGCCAGATTCATCCGGTACGAAGGTGCTGGTGATTTCATTATTGCGATAACAAAAGGCTGTTGTATTCACTTTCGGTGTGATAATTAATTTCTGGGCACTGTCTTCCCAAGTGGCTGATTTCCACTGTCGCCGTGTGGGGTGTGGGATGTGGGTGGTGTAGCTTGGCATGCCTCCTCACCGCCTGGGTCTTTAAAACAGGCTGGAACCCACAAAAGGGAAAGAAGACATGAGCACTTAAGAAAAGGCTGCAGGTTTCTCCGTGGAGATGGGAGTTCGGCACCCCTTCTGCGATGACCCGGGTCACTTGGGTGCATGCCATCTGACTGAGGCCAGGGCTGCACTCTTGCCAGGTGGACGCAGAGCCCTCTACCGGATTTTGGGTGTGTGTAAACTGGGTGGAAAGACACAGTGCAAAGATTCATGGTATCTTTTCAAGCTGGTCTTCGCTGCACACCCACATGTTCATATTCAGCCACACTTCCTTCATCAATAATCGTGACAGCAGTGAAATCTATATTCCAACTATCCAGGAGTTGCATCCTGTCACGGCCCTCGTGTGCGGGTCATGCCCCATATTCATCAGTGAATGCTAGTCGATATCTACCTCTGTGGTCTGATGAAAGGGACGTGAGGGAAAAGGAAAAAAAAAAAAAGACTAAGTGACAGAGTCAACATTTGCCTGTGATTAATTACGGTTCTCCTTTTTTAAATTAAACATTTTATTTTGAGATAATTGCAGAGCCCCATGCGGTTGTAAGAAATAATAGAGATCCGAGGCTTCCTTCAGTTTCCCCCAATGGTGACATCTTGCAAAACCACAGCCCAACATCACACCTGAGACACTGACCTACCCTACTTTCCCCTCTGCGGTCTGGCTTGTACGTGTGTGCTCACGCATGCGTGTGTGCGGGCTTAGCCCTAGACGACGTCACTAGTGAGCGGGCCTGTGTGCCCACAGTCAAGAGGCAGAGGGGCCGTCACCCAAGGGTCCCACACGCTGCCCTTTTAGCACCATGGCCACCCCAACGTCCCATCCCTCACCTCTGGCAACCACTCATCTGCTCTCCATCTGTAATTCTGTCATCTCAAGAAGGATACAGGAATGGAAGCACAGTGTGTAACCTTCGGAATTGGCTTTTTCCACTTGGCCCAAGTCCCTCGGGATTCATCCCAGAGGAAGTACACTTTGATAACAGAAACCCGCACGGAGAAATGGTCAACATCTACGGACCAGACGGCCTTCCCTCAGGCGCTGGGCGCCACGGCCAGTGTCCCGATGCCTCCTCACTCTGCAATGCCACTCAGCTCCCCCCAGGGCCAGGGGAGGACCTAGCCCGGGGTCGGAGACAACGGGTGCTCGTCACACCGCGGCCCGAGGCTGGCTCGAGCCGAGCGGACGGCTCCGGGGCTGGGGGACATTAGAGGCCTGGCCGGGGCCACTCATCTGTGAACACCGCCATTCCCTACTGCAGACAGTTACCATGGGAGCCTGGCACAAACGCACCCGCCCCACAGACTCGGCAGCACCGACTGCAGAGCCGCGAGGCTCCTCGGGCACAGTCTGGAAGGGCGTCCTGCCAATGTTGCCAAGTGCCGTCTCTCTCCTCTGGAGCCAGTAACCAGGAGGCTTGCATGGCTGACAACTAGGAAGGCCAGGAACGGCACGGGCTGAGCATGTTTGTTCATTTACTGATACTCCTGCCTTGTTCCCGAAACTTTTCCAGGCGGCTGAGCGAAGCAGAGTGGGTGAGTAGCTGCCAAGACCCTGAAGGGCCCCGTAGCTTCTGACGGTAGTCGTATTTCTTTTCCCTACTACGTATGTGTCACGATTTCGCCCACGGCTGACCCTTCATGTCAACATAACTCAACAGGTGCTCGGAAGATTTCTTCTCTTAACCCCCAGCTACTTCTACAGGTAGTCAGCCCTAAGGACAAAAGTGGAGGCGCACCAGGCATGCCCACGACGCGAGGGCTGTGGGGTGAAGGGTGAGTTCGTTGTGAATTAGTTCTCTTGTGCACAGACTCTTGCAGGCACTTAACCTCTGAGGGGCAAGTGCGCATCTTAGCTAATTGGCGCGACCTCTCTAGAAAGGGCACAGTGCTGATACAAAGATGCATCACAGCTGCAGCCAGTAAGACTGGGGGTTGAAACAAACCCGTTCGTCTCTCTTGAACCCATACGAAGACGTCAGGAAAAGGCTCCCATCCCGAGCTGAGAAACGCCAGCCACGCCGATCATCCTTCACTGCCCAGGCCTCAGAACAGGAGGTGGGATGCCTCCCAGCAGCCTACGTCCAAGGCCTCTATCAAATCCCCCACCCTCCGAAATGCCAGGGCCGTACAGGGCTCACCCTGGCCTCGTGGAGGCAGCTACGGCGGATGGTCCATGCGTCCCAAGGATTCTTCATGCTCTCCTGCCAAAGTCCCCACATCTGAGAGGCAGGGCCTGTCTGAGTGGGACTTACCACGAGACCCAAGGATGCTCCCTGTTCTGTCTTCCCTTCTGCTCCAGAAAGACCATGTCATGCCAGGGCGTGTCCCTGACTTGCCACCCGTCATCCACACGTGGTGTCTTTTTCCACTGTGGTGGGAAGAATGGCCCCAAGGTGTCCACCCCCTAGTCACCGGGACCTGGGAGCAAGTCACACGATGTGGCAAGACGGCCTCTGCAGGTGTGGTGAAGGCTGTCAATCTTGAAATGGAGAGCTCACTTTGGATTAGCTGGCTGGGCCCAGTCCTATCCCCGGAACCCCTAAAAGCAGCAACCTTCCTGCCGCTGGAAGGGGAGACCGAGAAGGGAGTTCAGAGCCCACAGCACGAGAAGACCTGGCTTGTTGGCAAATCCCGAGTCGGTCTTCAAGATCAGCCCCAGCGCCCTCCTTCCGCAGAGGTCCCCCCGACCGCCTCGGGCAGGGGGCCCCCTCCACGTGGGACCTTCTTCAGAGAAGAACTGTGTCCTCCCCATCTCTGTGCTGGCAGTGCCTGTCATAGCTTCTGGGGAGACACTTAAAAACTATCCGATGGACGGAGAGATACAGGAGATTACCAAAGACCTGACATCCTTGCAGGCCTTCAGGGGAGCAGCTGCATCCCCTTCATCTTTGCAAACCCTCCTTCGTCCTCTGCCCACGCTGGCCCTTCAGGAGGGCCCTGCACACACTATATTCCACAAATGGCTGGCAGATCAGCAGGGGTGGGGGGCAGAGATGGCCAGGGGGCCGGAAGAGCACGCTCGCGGCCCCCTGCCTCCTGAACCCCGCTCCATCCCGGGGTATCACAGCTGGCCTGCCCACCCCGCATTCAGCAAACGACCCAAGCGCCACTGGTGTTGGCCTCATACAAGTTTCCCTCTTGTTTTAGAAACAGTTCTGTAACAGCTCTATTTTCTGAGCTTCATTCGGTAATGACCTGCTGTACAGGTAAGTTCCAGGTGTCACAGGGCACCGATGATTAACGTGGGTGCTTCCACCGTCGCCATATGTAAAACCAGAAAGAAGACCTCTTGCGCTCATCCTAAACCAGCGTGAATGGGTTACAAGGCCCGCCGCGGGTTCCATCCTGGCCGGACGTCCGGAGAGCCTCTGGCCCCGGCACCCGCCGCGTGAGGTCAGGCGCCCCTCGCTGTCTGCGCGGGCGTGCTCCGCTGAGTCGTAACTGCCTCGTGAGGGCCTGCCTTCCACACAGGGCTCCCGGATGCCGGGGGCCACGGCCACTTTTTCGCAGCACCGTCACCAATGCCCAGCACGGTGTCCAAGATGTAGACTCAAGAAATGTTAAGTGGAGGAAAGGAAGGAAGAGCAGGAGGGGAGGAGAGAGGAGGAAGCCTCTTATGTTGGGATTCAAGCACTGAAGAGCGGCTCCGTCTCAGCTCTAGAGAACCTTCCAGCACAGCTGTAGCTCCTGATTGTGGCACTGGCGTCTGCCAGGAGAGGGTACGAGGAATCTGTGATTTTAACGATGCGATTTTGGAATTCCTGAATGACCTGCGTCTGCAAACCAGAACAGACCGAGATGCACAGAGACGGCTGGGGACAGGATCCACTCGCCCCGACGCGTGTCTGAGTGCGGGCGGCGTGAGGGGACACGGGCCCTCCCAGAAGCCGGGAAGCGTGTGAACGGCAGTGGCAGGAGCCGGTGTTGGTCTGTCAGTGTGGACAGGAGGAGGTACACGCTCTGTCCCACCGAATCTGGGGCACTGCAGCTGTGGGTAAGAGGCAGCCCCGCTGTATTTAGCCCCAAGAAAGAAACTGCTTCCAGGGATCGTGAGACACACCCTGATTTCAGGGACCGTGAAGTGTGTGTCGGTAAACAACTTCAACAACGCCGCGCTCTACCACGACGCATGAAGCCGCTGCTTCCGGGCGTCTGTGACCAGCACCCATATCACTTCCTACCTCGTCTACAGTTTACAGATGTGGGAGCTGAGGCCAGCAGCGGCTAAGGGACATGTTCGAGCCCGTGAGTGGTGCCGAGGGAGTCTGAGCCCAGGTCTGTCCCCACAGCCCAGCCCAGCGGCCCACGGTTGATCGGGCAGGGGGTGGAAACGCCACCAGCAGAGGGAGGTCAGCTGAAATGAGCACGTGACCGAATCAGCTCACCCCTGGGGACACGGGCAGCCAGGGTGTCCAGGTCACATCCCCGCCACAGCAGGGAGGGAGCTCAGCTATTTATCCACCGTCCCTCAGACCCCGCGCTTCCAGCGGGCTGCAGGCGGTCGCCTCGGCTCCAGTGGCCAGGGAAGGCCGCCAGGAAGGAACGGTGGCGCGAGCAGTTGCGGCCGGGCGGGCGGGCCGCGGCGTCTGCCTCAGCCTGCGGGGGGAGCGGGGGGCTGTCGGGAGCCCGTGGAGGGCAGGTCAGGAGAAAGGGTGGAGCAGAGGTCAGGTGCCGGGAGCACGGCCCCGGGAGGCCACCAGGACGTGCGGCAGGGGTGGCGCGGCCCGCACTCCCGTGTAAACCTGGGAAACCAGGCAACACACCAGCGGAGTTGACAGCCTCCACGACCCTGTCTTGTCTCGTGAGCCCAGATGAGAGTCCCTGAGAGCCAGCGCGACTCCGCCTTCCTGCACCTGCCTGCTCCGGACGCCTCCGGCCCCACGGCGCCCCGGGGAGCCCCCCACCAGGTGGCCGGGCCTGGGCCGACATCTCCCAACCACTCTGGATTCACAGAGGCACCCTCAGGGCTTTCCCAGGACGATGCCTTCACAAAATCCTCCCTGTCACAGCACATTCTGGTGAATAAAAGGGAGTGTAAACCAACATCACAAGGACACAGGGTTGTGTCCCTTTCAAAGCCTTCAAAGCCGGAACACAGAGTGGCCAACAGTCTCCTCTGGAATTCAGTTGTCAATGCAAAACCAAAGTTCATAGGATACATTTAAATATTTCTAAAAGGAATTATGATGGAAACAAACATAAGATAAATTTCTCCTCCTGTTTAAATCACCTTGAGATGTTTTAACACAATATAGTCCTGTCTCCTGGAGACGGACACACCCCGAATGTTAATTCTGGTTCCATCTATAAGGTGCTATGCTCACATCGTGAAGGAAGGACAGTCCTCGCGGGGCATGGGACTGCGGTGTTTCCCTCCGTCGGAAGCACAAGGAGAGAGGCAGCAAGAGAACCGGCTCAGTCCCCTACTAGGAGTCCGCAGCGACGTGCGACTCAGGCCTGCCTTCCTGATACTTTAAGAATCTTTATGCTCCGTTCGGAGGGACTGACAGGTTTGCGTGTATTCAGCCGGGTGGTTTTCGGGCCACAGAACCATTTCTTCATGATCGAAAGGAGTGTGACAACACTCAAGGCAAACCGCCTTCTATGCAGCCTTTCTTGATACTCTTGCTAATTTCATATGAAAACACAAGCTTTTATTCTTTCTTAGTCTGCAAAGTGGCAAACTGTGACATATGTGGGAGCCACAGCCCTCCCCAGGGCTCTCTGCTGATCTGACCTTTCTCGTTCTCATTCCCTTCCTGCCAGAGAGAAAGATTCTCCTGCCTGGGCTCAGCCGCCACGGCCCCTCTTACCTGCCGCGGCCACCATCCTACTGGACGGCTCACGGCGATAGTGACCACAGCCACGTAGGAAGACAAAGTATTACAGAAGCCGAAGAAACGTGAGAAATGAAGGCACTTGCTTCACAATGTAATGTGATCTTACCATAATCTGAAAATACACGGAGGATTCCCTTAGCCACCGAACAACGCACACTCCCTCAACACTGACACTTTCCAGTGTCTAGAGCAACTCTACGTGCTGAATTTTATCTTCTTGCTCTTCTTGGCTCAGGAGTGACCCTTGGCGCACGTCCTAGGAAGCAGCTCTGTTCTCACCTTTTAATTTAACAGAAGGTAATATCCCAAAGCTTCTTTTTTCTGGGTCAAAAAATACCAGTAATAGGATAATCTCTGAAAACTGACCATAATAGCCCAGCGAGGGCTACAGAGAAGCTTAGTGGCAGAGAGGCCAGCACAAGAGGGTGACGTATGTGCCAAGGGCCTCACCACGTCACTTCCCAAGCTCTGTGATCGGAAGGATCCAGAATAACACTTGTTGGAAGTACTCAGAACATCAGCGCTTTGCGTTCAGTGGGCTTATGTTCTTGGAAAAAGAACAGGGTGAATTTGGAAGGTAGTCTCTGCGTCGCCCTCATTTTCTGAGTTGGAAAGGGAGCCGCGGAGACGTGGCTGATTCTGGGCTGCTTCTAAGGCCATGCTGCGAGGGGCTGCTGGGCAAGGGGGCCGCGTGGCGAGGGGGCTGTGCCTCTGCCGCCAGCGTTACCTGTGATAGACAGAAAGGCTTTCGCGGTGGCTGCGTCGAAAGCACTCCCTCTCAGCGTCGCCTCACAGATGTACACCCCGGTGTCTGCGGACGTCGGGTTGCCGATGGTGAGGCGCCTCCCAAAGCTGTGCAGCCCTCCGGCGATCCTCACCCCGTTCCTCTTCCAGTTCACACGCAGCTCTTCGACAGGCCTGGGAGGACACAGGGCATGAGTGACAGCGAGGGTGAGTCAGGTAGATGGCAGTACTAACAATTCCAGGCATTCAGCACAAGCTTGACAAAGCTAATTCTACCAGGAACCATGGCGGGTTGAACAACGGACATTTAAAAATCAATCCAGATACAGCTCGACGCCCTTACGGCACGCATCAACAATACATTCTGCTCAAGGGCTATTGAGCAAGGATAGCTAATTGCAGCAGCAACGGACCCTAAGTGCTAATGATTCCATTTGCACAGGAAAAGAATGTTTAAAATAAATACTACTAGAGGACCTGGCTACATGGGAGGCGAGATTGCGGGAACTGAATTCTGGAGCGACCACTCACTAGGCCGAGGACACCTAGCACTGCAGAGGAGAAGAGGGACGAACTCTCTCCTTTGCACCCAGAGGACTGAACTGCCCCGTCCTCAGCTGGACTCTCCTCAGACGCCCTCCACCAGCACCCACAGTACGTTTAACGTAAGCCCTGTGGTCCCAGGCTTGGGGGGTCGGGTCCCTTTTTTCTCATGCGTGTTGTGCGTGTAGCCCAGCTGCACAAACAAGACCACTGCCGCCAGGAGAGCAAGCACATGTGTGATGTGTCTTTCCACTGAAGGTCCATCTCATCACAGTTAGAATGGATTCGTATCCCCAGGGCAGCACCAGCCGCGTACCTGGCATTGGCGATGCACTCCAAGGTGATCTCACTGGACCCAGCCACCACACTTCTGTTGCCCGGAGGAATCACAATGACGGGCGCCATGGTTTCGGGGGTGCCAACATCTCCTGTGGCAGAGAAAGCAAAAGTCCACAGGACTCTCCTAAGTATGGAAGATGGGAAGACTGGAACATAACAAACGGGGGATCTTGTCAAGCCACCCCGATAGGACACCCGAATGTCACAACCCCACCCCAACCCCTTGCGGGGAGCCCTTGGGCATGCTCACTGTCACTGGCCTTCATCAGACCGTAGGAGCCTAGGGTGGAATCCATAGCCGGTGAGTGAGCATTCTGGCTGGAAATCAAGGGACCCAGGGCCTTACACCGCCGCCTGGACATCATGTGGATAAGGGCTTTAGAGTGTTGAGCATTTTCCAAAATGTTTGCTGACTTTATTTTTTCATTGACTTAAGACTCTGCTTATTGAGTTACCTAGTCCACCCACTCTTTTCAAGTCTGCTCAATTCCACAAATATTCCACGCATCAGGCACTCTGCCGGGCACGTGTGGTGTTAGAAAGGGGCTGGCGTTCTCACTTGGGCCCAAATGTGACTCCCCAGAGCAAACATATTCAATCAACAAAGTGGTCTGTTCTGTCCGTGTACTTTCAATCCCTTTTTCTTCTCTGAAAAGTAAATATCCTGAATCCACCTCTGTTTTGTGAGTATCAGACTATAAATAATTTAGCTCGTACTTCTGGTGACAAGGGAGAAAAAAATATGACACGTCTTTGCCACTTTTCTCTAAAATACATGTAATATCAAAACTAAACTAGCCAGAGTACACTTTACTGCTGTTTATTTAGGGGAACTGAAGACGGATCCAACATTTCTAGAACAGGGATTTCGATAGAGAGTGGAGAAGGCAGAGACTGGAAATAAAAATAAATTTAGATTTTGCAAATGCAAAATGATTTGTCTAGTACCTGACGGTGGAGCGCCAGGCCCCCATTCCCAGCGCTGGGGACAACCCTGCGGTGAGACTCCTGCCCGCCCGCCCGGCTACACGGCAGGGAAAACAAGGACTGGCCTTGTCTGTGTTCTGCCTTCACTGCTTAAGTAGTATGTGATTTTTGATTGAAAGGTTCATGTGAATTACAAAGTAAAGAAAAAAGAAGAAAGAAGAAGCTTGGTGTGTGCAGAGCCAACAAATTAATTTTTTAACCTACACATGGTGACGTTGATAGAAGCCAGTTTCCACGAGTCCCAGGGGTGGTTTCGAGCCCTTCCCAGCCTCTCTGCCCTCGAAGCGAGCCCGGCAGGGCCTCTGTGGGAGCCTCCTTCTGAGGCTCTCTGCTTGGAACATCGTAGAGTCGCTGGGCTGTTTATGGGATTCCTGAGATGCCCGAGCAGAGACACTTTCACGATGGGGCGAAGGACAGAAGCTGACTGCCAATCAGATTAACAACCTGCCTGTCATCTGTGAAAGTTGCTGATGAGGAGAAATGACCTGAGAAGCTAATATTTGCAGATAGTTATGTGAAGTGAAGGAGAGCAGCGGCGAATGCTAAAAGGTCACTGAGCAAGGTGCTAATTTGGCATTAATCACTGCTCAGCCACGGTGGCAGAGGAGGAATCCTGTGCTCAGCACTTGTCACTGCCCGGGGAGGACGGGCCCCCGGCTGGTCGGCCTCGATGGCACGATGACCCGGGACACGGTGCGCGTGACACCGGGAAGCGCCAGGGCCCAGCTTACGCCCCTCGGGGGCGAGTGGGACAGGGCAGCACCGCTCTGTCGAGGGTTCCGGCCACACCGACAGACTGAGCAGTGGTATTTCTGTAACTCACTTTCGCACGCACCAACACGCTGTGCCAGGTGCCTCACCCGCGGGCTCGGCTGGACAAGTCCAGTGACGACTTGGGTTTGATTCGGGGCACAGGACACTTTTGGAGACGCAGGGGTAAGAGGTGCGATTAAACTGTGGTCGTTCCTCAGTGGAGTATTTGTGGTCCTGGTGGTGAGGTGACCTTGACTCCTGGGAACCCCGCAGCAAGATCAGAGCAAAGCTGCGCACGTGCTGTTGAAACTGCTGACAGAAGCCACCGTACGATTTCACCCGCGCGCCCAGAACGCAGATCTCCCAACAGCGGGGACCATGCTCAGCACAGCCCACGAGGCTGGAGCACTCTCTTCTTCTCAAGAACTTAAATTTCAGTCGAATCTGCATGGGCAGATGGTTGACCCCCGAGTCACTACTATTCTGCAGAGACCCCAGATCCCAGAGTGCAGAGGTTTTCCCTCTGGACCATTCGTCCTCGGTGGAGGAGAACCTTAGTAGGTGTCCATCTGTCTGTCCTGTTTAGCTGCTGACTATTCTGCATACGGTAGCAGGGCAGGAAGTGGATTGTTCCAGAGACAAACTCTTCCCTCTGTCTCCAGCTCCAGGTCATGATCAGCCCCTCCACAGCCCAGCCTACTCCCTTCGCCCCCGGGCCCCCCATTCCGCCAAGAGAGCGGTTCTCCAGAAACAGTTTCACCCCCCATCTGCGAGTCGTTCTTGTCGCGTTCTTTGTGTCATTGTGCTCCTCAGACTCTTATTCCTTTACTGCTTTTTAGACGTTTTTTACTTGTTTTTTAAGTGAGAGGCGGTAATAGAGGTGCTTTGTCTGCCATTTTGAACCTGCCATGCTGACCTATCCACCAATTTTTTCCCCCACATTCAATTTTTGGAAGAGAGATGCAAAGAAGAATACCTAGGCATTTCAAAAAGAATAAAATGACCTCTTCATTTCTGCTATTCCACAGTGTCTGAGATACAAAAGCACTCAAAATCCTTAATGATTGGTTATTTTTTCATAAATATTCCACAATAATGAGTCACTGCTACCTCCACCAGGAATATTACCCTCTCCTTCAATGTTCTATATTAACACAAGATTTTTAAAATGCTATATGCCAATGTATTAAGAATTATTTCTGAGAAGAATGAAAACAAAGGGACGAGGGGGAAGGGAACA
This sequence comes from Mirounga angustirostris, assembly GCF_029215605.1. NCBI lineage: Eukaryota > Metazoa > Chordata > Mammalia > Carnivora > Phocidae > Mirounga > Mirounga angustirostris. The sequence continues at coordinate 177,210,349 of NW_026991713.1, forward strand.
CACTTTACCAAGCTCCCATGTAGCCACCAAGCCTATCGATCGATAAATGACTTGCAAACGCTTCCCCATTTAATCTAATGACACGACAATAAGAGCGCTATTATTGGCCCCCCTTTTATAGATGAGAAAATTGAGGCCCAGAGTCACGTGACTTCAAATGGCAGAGAAAGGGCTTAAATAAAGTCTCCCTCCAAAATTTGTCAACTTCCTTTCGCATGATGCCGTGCTCCTGATAAAAACTCTGGTGGTGCTCAGTTAACAAGAATTAAATTGACTAGAATGCTCCTTCCCCCAAGCATTTCCTTAACGGAGACTTTACTGTGGTTTTCCACCTGAACATTTCCCAGGCTGGTTTTAGGCGGTTGGAGGTGAAGGCTTTGAATCAAAAGAGGCTTTCTGTAGAGGTCAGCAACAAATGGGCACCAGGCAGCTTCCGCAGCAGCGAGGCCGACGCTTTAGCAGTGAAGGGAAAACAGCATCCGAGCCTGGGAAACGGCACCTAATCCTCGTCAATCTCCCTCTCCCATGAACCCCTTAATCACTGGAGAGCTGAGTAGGGGGAAGTTGTCGAGTTTGCATTTAATTAAAAAGTACATTTAAAGAAGATCACGTCTCTCAAACAACAACAAAAAAGTTCAAAGTTCATCTGAACTCCTAAAGCTGTAGAGTTGTGAATGAAGGAGGGTGAATGGCAGACACCCCGTTGCAAGGCTTTAGAGGAAGAGCAAGCATCGAGAGACAGGGAGACAGACTCGGGGTCGGGAACCCAGCAGGAGTGGGGGGGAGGGGGAGGAAAACCAGCCTGGGGAGGCCTGGGTGCAGGGCATTCCAGGCGGGGGACAGAGCACCGCAGAGCCCTCGCTGCCCGGCAGGCTCGGGGTGCTGGGGTAGCTGCCAGGGGCCGCAGGCTGGAGCCCTGAGGGCAAGGGGAGACGTGGAGTGAGAGGTGGTGATGGGAGGGGTCGGCTCAGGGAGGGCCTCGCGCCTCGGGGAGAACTCTGGGCAACATCCTAAAGGCGGGTGGGAAGAGGATGGGGCAGAGGATGACATGATGAGAGCCTGTTTTAAGAATCAAACCCCGGAATGCACCATAGGGGGCAAGGGAGGACACGGGAGGTCAGCCAGGTGACCGAAAGACTGGGTGGTGGGGATGGAAACTAGGTGTGGGGCACTTTTCAAGGGCAGGGTCAGAGTTTGCTGATGGCTGGATATGGGGATGTCTGTGGAGAGAGAACCTGCCGTCTCTGAGAGGGAAAGGCCAGATGGGTTCAGGCTTGTGGGGAGCAGTCAGGGACGGGCTTTGGGATGTGTGCAATGGGGCAGACGCCTACTCATCTCAAGGCTCAGTAGCGACTCCGGCATATTCCCCCACACTTGGTCTTTTGTCTTTCTGCTCCCAAAGTTCATTCTTCCATCCTGTCTCCAACACCACCTCTACCCATTCCTCAGAAAACTAAAAATTAAAAATACAACTACCACGTGATCCAGCAATCTCATTTTGGGGTATGGACCCAAAGGAAAAGAAACCACTGACGCAAAGAGAGTTCTGCGCCGCCCCCCCCATTCACGGCAGCATCACTCACAACAGCCAAGACATGGAAACGACATATGTGTCCATGTGGAGAGAAACAGCTAAAGAACACGTGGTACGTTGGTGGAATAAAATTCAGCCATGAGAAGGAAGGAAATCTGGCCATTTGCTACAACATGGATGAACTTCGAGGTCATTGTGCTAAGTGAGATGAGTCAGAGAAAGACAAACATCGTACGATCTCACTTACATAAGGAATCTACAACGAGGAGCTCACAGAAGCAGAACAGACTGTGGTTGCCAGAGGCAGGGGTGCAGAAAAATGGGTAAAGGTCGTCAGAAGGGACAAATTTTTACTTATAAGATAAATAAGATCTGAGGATGTAATATAAAAGAAAAAAAGTCTCTTGGCATTGAGAAATGTCCCCTGTGCAGCAAAACTGTCCCCGGCTGGGAACCACTGGTTCTAGTCACACTCCTGGTCAGTGAAATGGGCAAGAATAAAAATTCTTTCTTCAGAGTTAAAAAAAAAAAAAAAGGAAAGGAAAGAAAGACTCTCCCTAACCGGGGTCTCCGTTTCCACCTGCAGCCTGTGGGCAAGCCCTGGCCAGACAGATGGCGGCGGGGGGCCATCAGCCCCATGGGTCCGTGCCTAGCACAGCACACAGACAACAACGACATTCAGCATCGGTCTCTGCGTGCCCGCGTCCTGAGCCTCTCTAGACGGGGCTCTGTCCTTACCCCACCCAGGCGGAGCCCAGAACCGCTCCTGAGCCCTGAGTCGGGCTGCGCCACCTGCCTCGGATGCTAACACCCTCTGACACGTGGCTGGTCTCCTCCAGTCCCACCTGGCTGTTGTCCCATAGCCGTGCCTTCCCCTGCTCTTCCCTTGCATTTGGCTGTGAGGAGGACAGCCCCATCCTGAGCACACGCAGTGATGACATGCTAGCTGTTGACCACCAGCCCTTCTGCTGGACACGTGGACATGGGGACGTGGGGTGCTGGCCTGGCCCCGGGGAACAGACTCCATCAGGCTCCCCTGGCCCGGGCCCCTACCGCACTCCAAGCTTCTCTCCCTGCCCCCAACTACCCAGACGAGGTTCCCACGTGCCCAACAGCTGAAAGGCACAGTTATAAAGAGAACAGTTTTGAATCCAAGCGACCTGGAAATACCACCACAGCTCCTAATTGTTTGGGAACAAGTCACCTAACTTCTCCAAGACTTCTTCATTTGTAAACCGATAAGCACTTCACAGGGCCATTACAAGCGAGGGTACGTGTATGTGCGCCTGTAGGTATGGGTGTTCTCCAGACACGGAGAGGGCATTGCACGAACTTGGGGGCTAACAGTACTATCATGGGGTTGGGAACAGAGCCCTCACCCCCTGCTCTGTCCCAGCCATCTCTTCTGCCAGCACTGTCCTCCCCACTGGGGCCCTGAAGGTGTTTGGGGCCAGTGTCCTGGCTCTCGAAGATGAACACCCTGCGCCCCATTCACAGCTCAGAGGCAGGCACACGGAGCCCCGAGCATAGACACCTTTCCCCACACTCTCGTTTCAAAGATATCAACATCTCATTAAAAAATACAGACTTCTTTCTTTCAAATAAGACTCTGGGTCCTAAAGGAGCAGAATTTTCCAGGCCATCTGAGATAGCAAATCCCACGTTTTGGTTTTCTCTATTAGCACCACTGTCTCGAGTTTCCTGATTCAGAGGTGGGTGCTCCTGGCAAATACACCTCAGGAAAGCTTGGCAGCAGCCAGCTCAAGCTGGGCTGAGGTCATGGGCTCGGCAGCCGGCACGCCACCACGTCCTTCCCCGGGCCACGCCAGAGAATAATGAGGTTGAACGCTGCCCTCCACCGAAGGGTGCTGAGTCACATTTGCCCTGAGATACAAAACCCGGGCAGCACAGCTCCCACGTAAACAGGTGCGAAACGAGCAAGCCACGTGCCCTTCTAACACACAAGCAGACGTGTTCCGTGAGAGGTGCCTTTGTTCGAGGAAGAACGGTATTATGATAGCTGCCGCGCTTTCTGAGATGAGAAAGCCGCTCTGGCCCTTCAGTGCTTAGTGTGTCTGCAGCTACAGGGCCTTCAGTTTTGTAAAAGCAGCATCTCATCAAGAAGCTAGCAGGTAATGGAAGCTACAGGACTATCTGAAACCTCAAGATCTTCCTGCTCCAGAAAGAATCGGCCCCAAATTTGGAGGAACAAAAGAGAAAGTAGGGTTGAAAGCAAGCAGGGAGTAAAAGACAACGAAGGCTCCTTGGCTTTCCTTTTTTAAATCTTTGTTCAATACCAATAATAATAACACATATTGCTCGTGTTGAGCAGATGACCTTAGCAGTTACAGAAAAGCTTTAAGATTCAGGCAACTGGCTATCTGGACAGAACAACAGCGGCCCCTCCCACCCAGCACCACGGGTGCCCTGGCTCCTCCCGCATGTGGCTCTCAGCTCCCCGCAACATCATCATGTGCCCGTACGTCTGTTCACCTTTAAAACAAAAATTTAAAACAATTTTTTTAAGACTTTATTTATTTATTTGAGAGACAGAGTGAGAGAGCATGAGCAGGGGGAGGGGCAGAGGCAGAGGGAGAAGCAGGCTTCCCGCCGAGCAGGGAGCCCGACGCGGGGCTCGATCCCAGGACCCCGGGACCATGACCTGAGCGGAAGGCAGACGCTTCACCAACTGAGCCCCCCAGGCGCCCCTGGGTCTGTCCGTCTCTTGGAATAAGGGAGGATGTCCGAGTTATTCATCTGGGTATGAAACGATGGGCTTCGGCCATAACAGCCCTTCTGCAGGTACTTGTTAAATGAAGAACTAAGTCTTGTCCAAACCAAACAGGGTTGGTTACTGTCAGCACAGCATCTACGGACAACAGCAACATAGCAATGGCCTTGTAGTTCAAGCGCGCTGCAGCCAGGCGCTGAGCTGGTGCTGGGGATTCAGAGGTTTAACGTGCGAGGTCAGTGTCATCAGGGAGGCGTGGGTTAGTAGAGGAAGACGTCCGGTTAACAGAGCGAGCACGGACAGGCTGTGTGGGGCTAGGAGAGGAGCAGACAGGGACACCGCAGGACAGGGTGGGTGTGTGGCCACGAGGTTGAGTCTTCCAGGGGAATTGGGGAAGCCTGAGCCATGTCCTTGAAGGACGCACAGGCATTCACCAGGCGGAGGAGGGAAGGAAAGGCATTTCAGGAACAGGAAACAAAGAGCGTGGAAACCCGCCCAGCCTGTATGGGAAAGTGTCAGTCCCTCTGGAGGTTGAGGGGAAGTGCTTCTGGGTGGAGCATGGACTCAGTCCAGTGGAGAATGGAGTCACCGAAGGACCCTGAGGAGGGGACCCTACTGAGTAGGAGACGGTGGGACGCCACGGGGAGGAGGGAGAGGGAGGACAGGGGCCTCGGGCAGCTGGATTTGTGCACAGAAGTGCTCCGGGTTGCTGGCCGGAGTGGTTTGGGTGGGCGGCAGGGCAACTCAGGGGTGAAAACTTGGAAGAAAGCGCGGGATTGGGGGTGAGGACGTCCGTGTATTAGGATAGAGGAGAAGTTGGCCATGTTCAGGTGCCTGTGGGGTGTCTGGGGGCATCGGCTGGTCAGCGCGGGAGTGGTGGCTGAAATCCTGAGACAAGAAGACCTCTCTGGGAGAGCCAGAAGAGCAAGGACAGAAGGCAGGCCTGGGACAAACCCCAGCAGCACAAGGGCGGGCAGCCAAGTCTAGAAAGGACTGCGGGAAGAGCAGGCCGGGAAGAGAAGGAGCTTCTGACACTATGGAAATTAGAGTTTATGCCATTATTTTGTTCCAAGTAGACAGGAATTCCCACATATAAAATCAAGGCTACTTCTGCTGTTTTTTTTTTTTAATTTTTAAAAATTTTTATTTTTAAAATTTTATTTAAATTCAATTAATTAACATACAGTGTATTATTAGTTTCAGAGGTAGAGTTCAGTGATTCATCAGTTGCATATCACACCCAGTGCTCATTACATCATGTGCCCTCCTTAATGTCATCACCCAGTTACCCCATCTCCCACCCCGCTCCCCTCCAAGCAACCCTCAGTTTGTTTCCTATGATTAAAAGTCTCTTATGGTTTGTCTCCCTCTCTGATATCATCTTGTTTGATTTTTCCCCTCCCTTCCCCTATGCTCCTCTGTTTTGTTTCTTAAATTCCACTTACGAGTGAGATCATATGGTATTTGTCTTTCTCTGATTGACTTATTTCACTCAGCATAATACCCTTTAGTTCCATCCACGTCATTGCAAATGGCAAGATCTCATTCCTTTTGATGGCTGCATAATATTCCATTGTATATATATACCACATCTTCTTTATCCATTCATCTGTCGATGGACATCTGGGCTCTTTCCATAATTTGACTATTGTGGACATTGCTGCTATAGACATTGGGGTGCAGGTGCCCCTTCGGATCACTATGTTTGTATCCTTTATTCTGCTCAGTTTTGGAAGATGAATCTTTGAATTTACCTTGTGGGACAATGCTAAGGAATGCAGAGCTGTATGCAGGTAGAACTCCCAACCTTCAGCAACAAGGACTGCATTGTACCCCCCACACACAACATTGTGGAGCTGGAGATGCTCTTTGTTCACTTCTGGAGCTCAGTGTCTGCTAACAGGCTGGCTCTGACCATTCTCAACCTGCTTCCTGACAATGAAAAGTGTCATTTAATTGGTCTTTTGTGATTCTTGACCTTGTCCCATGCACAGCAAGGGACCCTGGTGCTCTTTTGGGGGAGGAGTGAAAACAGCTCCAAGATACTCAAAGAAAATCAGGTGGCTTTTCTGTTCATCAATTGCTTTACAACTGCTTGGAGTCTATTATCCTTCTCTGCATTATTAAAATGGCCTGGCGAAGGGATTAAGTGCTTTCCTGCCTGCAAAACCATCTCAACAGGTATGTCTGATTTCCTGCCACCCTGGGGAGCCAGCATCTCAATAGCTCAGATCCTGTAATCGCTGAACCCCAGGGTACATATTTTTAAGAGACTGACATACACCACCCCCAAAAATACATAAAAATATATATATAAATATATATAAAGTATATATATACAAGTTATTTACATATAAATAACATATATATAAATAAATTAAATAAAAATAAATATATAACATATAAATAACTTATATATAAACATAAATAAATAAATAAATATATATATATATACACAAATAACCAATATAACTAACTTAAATATATCTCCAAGAACTCATAGAAATCAATATTATTATTATTATTTTTTTCATTAAAATGTGCTCCAGTGAGAGGTGTATCAGCAACACAGGTCAGGTCATTTGCTAGAACTCCATGAGGTGATTTTCTGGTGGCAAAACTTGGACAATGTTAACAGGAGCTATATTGTGACAACTGAAATAAACGGCACAATTTCTCTCCTAATAGAACAAAAAAAAATCTTCTTCACTAAGTAGAAGGCTCCTCCCACCTCTTTCTTTCCCCGAGTTCACTTTTTAATTTGTAGTCACCCGGCTCCTGAAGAGGTGAAGCTGGAGTATTAATGATCTGTGGTGTGTGGAGGCGTCTCAGAAACCTTCGTATTCTTTTAGACGCCGTGTCCCTCATCACTGGTCAGCCAGAACCCGGTCACGAACCGCGACGGCGCCACGCCAGTGTGGTGTGGGGAGCGGGTACGTGGGGTTGGCGGCAGGCTCCTGGGGGCAAACGCAACCACAGATGCTCTCGTGGTATCTTGAGAGGAGTGTGCACCAGCTGACCCAATTCTTCTTGTTTACTACCCAACAGGAGGAGGGAAAAAAATGGGAGGAAATACAGCAGTCTATGCCATTTAAAATTTTATCTTTACATGTACTTCCATTTTTATCTCAGTACACTTCTGGACTTTTCTATTGACAAGAGACGATAAATAAAATAATATGACAGTTTGACAAACAATCCAGCAGTTTCCTTTCTTCTCATTTATAACATATTTGAAAACTTGCGCATTTGGAAATGAATGGAATGTAACAAAGAATGTGTTTTCGTCAGCTTTGTACTGGGCAGAGAAAAATGAAGGTAATAGAAGGCAGCTCTACAGTGGGCTTATTTATCTATTTATTTGGGGATGAGCACAAATTGGTATACAGAAGACAGGATTCAGCTTGACTGGACGCTGGAGTGACCCAAATATCTGATTCAAGAGACAGGAGCTGATAACCTGCTTTTTATTTAAACACATAAATGTATAATCTACCACTTCATACTAGAACAACCATAACCAACACAAAAACTGGGACTACAGGCCATCTGGGTGGGCTAGAAGGGTAAGAGAATCTATTTTTCACCAGAGTAGGTCAATTTTCTGAATGGCATTCTAAAATTATTGAGAATGTAATTAGGAACAATAACAGATCACTTTTAGCTTTAATTAAGAAATTCCCTTGAGTAAATGTGCCAGACGTGCAAATCTGGGCACAGAGCCCAAGCCCACCAGGGCAACTGATGCCCCTCTGAGGCTGTTAGCAAGGACAAGGGGAAAACATAGGGCCCCTTGGCAGGGGCCACCGCAGGCTCGGTCCTCCTCCACCGCCCAAGTGGGAGGAGCTCTCTGGCAAAGAGTTCTCTTCAAAGTTCAAATGAGAGACGCAAAATATTTAGAGGTTGGCAGATCTGTAGGAAGAACATCACTGCATTTACTAGACTGTAAGGGACGGATCAGAACCACATTAGATTTTTCCTAACAGCCACCAAGCCATCATGTTGCAGACATGACCTACAGTGCTTGCTGATCTCTGCCCCTGCAGGCTGGGGGGCTCCGTGCCCGCCCCTCTGCCCTGGTCAGCTTTCCCCTGGCCCTTCACTGCCTGACATGCGGCTCACTGGACTTGTTGGTTTTGTTCGTCTGTGTCTCCCCACGAGCTCGCAAGAACAGGAGCCTCGGACAGTGCCTGATGCTTCGTTAGGTGCTCAATAAAACCTCTCGAGTGAACTCCGAGTGGAGGTCTGGGGACAAGTCTCTCCTTCCTGTGTCTCTGGGAGAACTCTGCCAGGCTGGATGTCACAGACCCGAGGAGTAACAGTCTCACTGAGGACCCTTGGCCACACCGCAGACAGCTTCCCTGACCTGCTGGCTGAGGCCAGACCCCAGGTGACCACAGGCACGAGGCAGCTGGGTCTTCTCTGCCTCAGTGTCTCCTTCACAGCTCCGTATTCCTGAGCTTCAATGGCCAGACCACATGGCACGCCGAAGCCTCTGGCTGCCCCCTCTGACCCAAGTGCCCCCACCTGACCTGCTTCCCCCTGAATCCCACCCATGCATCCAGGCCTGGGAACATGTCACTTCCTCCATGAAAGTTTCCCAGGGCCTCGGTAACAATGATCTGCCCTCTTTGTACATGTGGTGCACTTTTTTTCCTTATTGTGGTTAAATATACTTAACATGAAAGTTACCATTTTTAAGTGTACAGTTCTGTGGCATTAATTCATATTGTTCTGCAACCATCACCACCAGCCATCTCCAGAACTTTCTCATCTTCCCAAACTGAAACTTTGTCCCCATCAGCACTTAACTGCACCCCCCATCTCCCCAGCCCCTGGCGCCCATCATCTACTTCCTGTCCCCATGAGTTTTATTCTAGGTGCCTCGTATAAATGGAACCACACAGTATTTATCTCCTTTGTGACTAGTTTATGTCACTTAGTCTTCAAGGCTCACACATGCTACAACATTTGTCAAATTCTCTTCCTGTTTAAGGCTGGATAATATTATGCTGTATGGAAGGTCTGCATTTTGTTTATCCACATCATTAGTGAAGTTGATCATCTTTCCATGTGCTTGTTGTCCATTTGTACATCATCTTTGGAAAATGTCTATTCCAGTCCTGTGTCTTAGATCAGGGTGCAGGTTGCTTGTTGTAGGAGTTCTTTATGTATTCTGGATATTAATCCCTGGATATAAGATTTGTAAATATTTTTCCTATTTCATGGGTTGCCTTTTTACTCTGTTGATAGTGTCCTTTGATGTAAAGCTTTTTTAATTTTGATGGAGCCCAATTTGTCTATTTTTCATTTGTTGCCTGTGCTTTTTGTGTTGTAGCCAAGAAAGCATCACCTAATCCAACATTGTGGCGCTTTCCCCTGTGTTTTCTTCCAAGGGTTTTATAGTTTTCAGCCTTTGATCATTTTGAATATGAGCATACCGTCTACGGTGTATATACAACAACACGGCGCGCTGTTCACAGTCGCTGAAAGCACTCTGTAGACAGTGGTGCCCGGGCCTGCCCACAGTCTCCGCTGCTCGCCCCTCACGTACGAGCCCAGGGCCCTCTGCTAGCACCTGGGGGTTCCCACCTGAGGTCACTCTCTGGTCAGGGGCATGGCTTGTCGTTTGTGCCAGTCCCAGCCTAACAATAACTAGTGTTATGCTTGGACTGGTCCTCATGGTTCTTACTACGCTTCAAAGACACCCTTCAGCAACAATCACTGGGGCTACGTGAACAAAATCAAGGTTTATTACGCAGGAGACTTGGGAATTATGCAGCATAATCAGGGCCATGCAGGGAGGTGGGCAGCTAGAGCAAGATTGAGAGAGACAGGGGAAAAGGCAGAGTGTACAGGTTGGGGGTTCTGCTTCTACGGGGGCTGAGCGGGGCAGGCCTATGGTTTCACAGGCTCACTCTTTATTGGGGCATTAAAAACATAAAAGCAGTAATTTGAAGTCCAGGGGAGAAAAAGTAAGAGGCCCAAGGGGTCAGTTATCAAAATCCACTCAGAGCTCTAAACAAAGAGCCTCAGTGCAGAGGCAGCCTGGCTCTTTGTCTCGGCCTGAGGCTGGCAGTGAGTTGATTCCAAGACAGCCATCTTTGAAATGGGTGCTCGGACATCGCGGCTTAAGTCGGGCACTTGCATTACAAAAAGGAAAAACAAATGTCACGGCTTTCCACGACATTGGCTTACAGGCCAGAAGGCCAGTAAATTAATATCCCTGAGAGTTGTTCTCAACCACAAAGGCATAAGTGGCACTAAAGTGGCTTCCAACTCCCTCTGAGGTCTCCTGGGTACCGAGAACAGGCACTCACAGAGGTGATGGGCTCACGAGTGCTCCCCGTATCAGCATCTTGCTCTTCCCCTTTACACACCCCTTTACCTGTATGTCTGGGGATCACCTCTAAGTAAACTATCACACTCACATCTTCATCAGATTCACACACTTGGTTTCTGGGGGAAAGTAAGATGAGACCCTCTCTCCTCCAGACAAAGGGGTCTGTATAGCATAACTGCTCCATCCACTATAAACTCCTTATAGGTGTGATGCTTATAAACCCCTTTGTGTTCACAGCCTTTGGCAAATAGTAAGTGCCTAATAGATGCTTGCCAAATTGAATGAACCTAACTTACATTTTTCAAATGGATCTCCAGATCTTTTCCTAAAATATCAACATCTCTTCCCATGACAAGAGTTGTACATATAGGTGTCTGGAGAGTAGTGCAGCTCGGCTCCTGGGGTATGTCTGTGACCAGGTGCCAAGCTCACATCCTGCAGAAAATCAGATGTTCTTTATAAAGCATGTGATTCACAAACAGAATCTGTAACTAGAAAAGTGTCTTTAATAGATAAAACCAAGAACAAAGAAATTCAATCCCGAGTCCCTGGAGAAAACAGAAAATTAACTTAACAAATGTTCTGAGCACATGAGAGAAAGAAAAAACTAAAAAGGAGATAAATAAGAGAGAAAGGGGTCACAGTCTGTTCAGCAGAATAGATCTTGAAAATCACAACCGTGCCCTCCTCCTTAAAATACAATAAGGATCTTTAGAAAACCAGACTAAATTGAAGTTATTTTCACTTGCTACAAGATACTACTGTTCAATTCATAGACTAGAAATTATGGCCATCAGAGCTCCAGGTAAATTCATAGTCTGGTTATAAAGAAGCCTGCTCAGGAAGCCATGCTGCTGGTGAACAGTCCCGGGGCTGTTATGTTTTGAAGACTTTTCTTGATTGGAACAACATAAAATAGAAAGCTTTAGATTTTATATCCTTCCCCAGCCGTGTGAAAACACAGAGCTGAGGGCCAATCTGGGGAAAACGGGTTTCTCAAGGCTCCAGTTCCTTACCAGAAGGGGTAAGGACCAACAAATGACCCTCTTTTGATTTTTCCATATAAGGCTGATACCTTAAATAAAACCAGAAATCCAAAGCCAAATAAAACCTCTCTTTTCCACATTTAGTGTTTCACAAAACTAAAATTCTCAAAGGTGGTTATACACAGAACTGAAGAAAGATTTTTTCAATCGCTTGGTGTTTTCTTAATGTACCCCCACCCTAAACACAAATGTTCACTCAAATATATTGATGAACACTTCCTCTGCCATGTTTTTAGGTCATCAATTTCTTACTTATTTCATCCTAGAGGAGGGCAAACTCTCAAACAGAAAATCTTGCAGGATTTCTATCCTAACCATCTCAAAGCAACTGTGAAATGTAAATGTTCCCAAACAATAAACAGTTAAGTAAATAGCTTGAGGGACAACCAAGTCCTTCAGCCAGATGCATTCCAAAATAAGTTCAGGAATGGAACCACATTCCGTTTTCTGTCATTAGGATAAAGGAGCATTTCTCTCAGGATGAAGAGGCGGGGACTTCACCTTACCTCAACTCTAGGTGGGGCTGGCAAGGGCTGTACCCTCTGTCAACATGGCAGCACTGACTATTCCCAATGCACCACGGCAGGTGCTGGGCGCCGCCTCATTGGCTATTTAGCATCCCAAGTAGGGAGCCCTGACCCTGAGCAGAATAAATAATCAGGCTCAGAATTTGGCTGCAGAACAATGCCACATCCAGTCTGAGCACACAGGTCTCTCTCTCTCTCTCCCCCTCCCATCCATCGTGTGTACTCTTTCTCCCTCTATCTCTGGGAATTAGGTGGGTCGTTGTCCTTGATGAGGAGCACAGCAAACAAGGCCACAGAATGAGGCAGAACATGGATGCTTTGAGAGTGAAGAATGAGAAATCCTAACTGTAGAGGGAGTTCCCCATCTGTTTCCCATCTCTCTCTCTTTTTTTTTTTTGCTGTTGTTGGAAGTTGCTATATCAGAATTACCCTTGGGTGTCAAAACATAGGTACAAACAAATCAGGAAATCTTAAGAGAAGAAAATATTTCTTTTCCTGTCTGCCCTGGCTTCCATTAAATGAATAAAGTCAGTCCCACAGTGCAAGAATAGAGTACTCAGCTAGAACAAGACATTTTCTGGTATGGCCCAAGGTTATCTATTTAAACCAACTGGTTCTCTACTCAATCTGCTATGAAGCAAGGTTTTTTAAAATGTCAACACAATCTCATTTATATTTTGGTCTGAAATCAGCACCAACAATAAATCTAAGGTTGATGACAGAGACAGAGAGAATATAGAAAGCGGAAGCTGGATATATAAAGATTAAGTGTACAAAAACATAGCTAAGATCCCTCTTAAGATACACACTTACAAATACATTATCACAAATGTCATTGAGAGGGGAGTGTATTGTTGGTGGAAATACAAGAAGTCTGTTCACATAGACAGGAAGGCAGGTGAATAAAAAATAAAGCCCTAATCCCATTTATGCGGTTGTTCAAATATATTAAGAAAGAAGCTGGTCAGTGTGGGCCTATTTAAAATGTGGAAGGTCGATGATTACTCAGCAAATCTGGACTGTGCAAACAATCAGTTCAAATAAATGAACACTAAGCGCATTTCACATACTTAGCACTCTTCTGTAGTTTTAAAGCAGCGTGGGTGCTCGGCTTTCTGTGAGGCAGCAGGAATAACAGATTTATGGAGAATTTATAGGAAATCCAAAAGCAATTATGGCAAATCATTAGACAACAGGCACTTCCACCAAACCTCTCCCAAAGCTTCCAATAAGAGGATGCCATCTATTTATTCAAAAATTTCACTTAGTCTCTGTTCAATCCCTGAGACAACTCGTCGATAAGCAGTAAAATGTCTGATAAGCCTGAACACAGGGAGAGTGGGAAAGGGGCTGAAGGCAGGATGGCACTCTCTGGGTAACCAGCATAGGGTCCATCGGCCTCAGGATGCTTGGCGAAACTCACCACGGGAGACAGAGGGGTGTATTAGGAGCCTGAAGGTGACCCCATACGACTGAATATAAGTCAAGAATTCTCCCAGAATTAGTCCTCCAGAAAGAGGGACCTGCCTTTGGTTGAGTCTTTGCAAAGTGTCTCAAAGAAATAAATATTTCTTGATTTTGAAATTTAAGTCCTGTTTGGGAAAGACAGATTAGCCTAAAATAACCTCAGCTGAAATGTTGTGGTGGTTACTTGAAGGAGTCCGTTTTTAGAAGAGGCATAGAAACTTAACATGGGTTTCGTAAATTATTTTCTGGGGCTAGGACCTCTCACGGGTAAGTGTCGGTGACTGTTGTGTGAAAGACTCTTAAACATCATCTGAGAAGCGAAACGTGAACATGGTCCTGTGCACGTGTAAAACGTGAGGAGAAAGCTCTTCACGGGCCAGTATAGCCATCTCCACGACATCCTGACACATGAAAAGCACTGTGCTTAAAGGATGTACAAGGGGTGGCTTTTGAGGTAGAAAAGGGGGCAGAAATGAGACTACCTGTGCATATTTGTTTTTATTTGCATAAAGAAAAATAACAAAATAAAAATAATTCAGTACGACAGATGAGGAAATCATTCTTTCACAACCAGGCTTTTGTAAGTAATGGCTGTAGATAAAGATGCTCTGAACAATGATGAAAGTAACCAGTCTTACATACATTTATAAATACACTTTTCTTTTCCCAAACCTGGTCCAAAATTTATTTTCCTCAGAGAGTCTTTTCTGGTTAGTTAATTTCAACCCACTCTCTAATTAGCTTAATTTGACATCGGTATTTTCCGCTTCCAGAGCACTGGAAACCATGTAGGGTTCTACACCTACTCTTAAGACCTTTTAATCAATATCTTCTAAGTCAGTGCTTCTCAAACCTTCAGGGGCACATGGGGGCACCACTTGGGTACCCCGTGCACACACAGATTCTAAATCAGGTTCTCCATCTAACCAGCCACCAGGTGAAGCCTGTGGAAGGAGGCAAGGCCTGGGACCACCAGCAGGGAAAAAGAGGCAGGAGGAACCTGAGAGGAGTCCAAGGATCTTTGTGCAGCACTGACATTCCCCAGAGTATAGACAACACCCACTCACTGTCTATGGAACTTCAGCCCTGCAGAAGCAGGGGGGAAGATGGGTGGAGCCTTGGCAAGGTGGGCACGCTGGTCAAGAAAGGACTGATGTGCACAAGGAAATAATGAAAATGTGGCCGCCATGGTGTGTAGGAAAAGACTCACGGATTGGGTGAGCAGACATGAGTTAGGTTTCAATAAGGTAAAGAGGGCAAAGGTTAGGGAAGGTCAATGGGAGGGGAACTGAACAGAATTAAAGATCCCATCAGTGGAATGTTTTCAGAGATTATAAGAACGATAGCAAACATTTATTAACTACTTTGTGTGGGCCGGACACTGTGCCAATCATCTTGCTTTCATCATTATGTATCTTTTTTATTGCTCCCATTTTGACAGAAAATTGAGACTCACAAGGTAGGTCACCTGCCCAACATCACAGGGCAGAGCTGGGATACAAACCACCCAGGCTTATGGCTAGAATTTGTGCTCTTAACTGCTACCCCATCCTGACTCCAGTGAGAAGGTCCTAGGTGCGACCATGCACGAGCAGCAGAGGAGAAAGCCCACAGAGAAGAGAAGACTGAGGAACTCCACAGCCAGGGTGGTCATTTCAGAGCTGAACTTAGGCTGATCCTCCTGGAACCCCAGCTCCTCGTACTCAGACCCTGACCACC
Source organism: Mirounga angustirostris (assembly GCF_029215605.1). Lineage (NCBI taxonomy): Eukaryota > Metazoa > Chordata > Mammalia > Carnivora > Phocidae > Mirounga > Mirounga angustirostris. Next base: position 177,225,716 of record NW_026991713.1, read on the forward strand.
GCCTCAATGCCCGCCAGTTCAAGCTTCACGCTTAGCTGGGGGGGGATACGTCACCGCCCTGATGCTCACCACTGTTCTGACTTCTCTGCTCCCTCTAGGCACAAGGGGAGGATGATCCTTGTGAGGATGTGAGGCGCCCACGTCCCGTGTGGTGAGCCTAAAGCCTCCCGTGGTGATGGCAGCAACGAAGAACAGGGGCACGAGCTGCAGCCCGGGTCTGAGCACCTTACCTACTGTGAGCCGACCCCAGTGCCCTACAAGGCCTGCAGTGCACACGTAACATGAGCGAACAGGAACTTTGCCGTCTAAGCCCCTGGGATCGCCAGGCCTGTGTATTCCGACCGACTCACTGGGCTTCCCCGCACTCCCAGCCGCACCCCAGTAACCCAGCCGTATTCTCCACGTTTCTCCAGCACCCCTGCTCAACTGTGCGCATGCCGCTGTTCCCACCGGCCCGTCTGCGAGGGCCACAGCCTCCCAGCTGCTGGGAGGGAAGGCTACACAGAGTCAGCCTCAGGATTTCGTGTCTCTTGACCTGAACTGTGCTAAGCCACACTCTGGCAGCTGCTTTTTTATTTAAAAAGTTTCATCACCCTAAATCAAATACTAAAATGTGCATGTAGTCATAAAAAAACTTGCAAAAGGTGTTCATTTATGTCCTAAAATTGAGGCATTTAAAACTAAATAACAATATTAGCTCACTACAGGGAATTATATGCTGAAAGCCTAACGAAAAGAGTTGCTCAATTATCCAGAGAATTCAGACCAAAAAATCTACTTGCACTTTAATCAGCGGGCTGGGCAGCCCTGATGGTTCTGGATACAGTAGATAATGACTATAATTTATGTGAACTAAAAATTCTATTAATTTTCCTATACCTTTTTTGAAGTTCTATCATTAATTGCTACTAATGCTTCCTAATCAAGACGGAGCCAGTCACTGAAACAATTAACCTATTTCTGAAGGTGCAAATGGAAAGATATTTCATCAATTTCCTAATTTTTCCCCCCGCTGCAACACCTGCCTGGCTTTTGTCACTAAATACTCTCCTACTCAGAACACACAGCGGCTGCTGTCAGCAATCAGGAGAAAGCAAAGAACGTGTCCATTGGTTCAGGTCAGTCCTCTAGTTCTGCGCGAGGAATAATCACTTGTTAACTTACATAAGAACCTCCGGTTTCACAATTTCCACTCTAAAGACGTTCAGTGAGCTAGATTCCCGCAAAGAAATACACCTCAAAATCCAATCTGTTTATGAAATCAGAGGATGCTGTTTTTCCGGAACTCTCTCAGGTGGCCTAGGCTGGGTCCAGACAAGCCAGCAGGACTAACTGCCTCTCCCGCAGGAGCCAGGGCCCCGGCCCCACAGGCTCTGTGGCCGTGGTGCGCCGTAGGCCCTGTTCAGTGATGGGGCCGGGAGTCCGAGTGCTGGCGTTTTGACTCACCAGCTCCCTGGTTACCCCCAAGCTTCCTTTCACTGTGAGAGAAGTGGGTTATGCTGTGTGAGGACTAAATGAAATAACATATGTAAGGTGAATATAACCACATCTGGCACACAGGAAGGACTCAACAAACTGAATGCCCCGAAATATCTGATTAAAAACAGGGTATTAACAAAAGAACCCAACATTTACTGAATGAAAACAAATTCTCTTTGGATAAGTCATGTGATGGCTTTGGAACACCATATGTTTTTAAACAGGTTCTTAAATACCAACATGTTAATGACCTTTACGTATACATAATGTGAGGTCAGACCCGGTTCAATGAGACCTCCCCCAAACCCACACTGTGAAATCTAAGGGAGAAAAGAGTGTCAGCTCCTAGCAGCCTATTAAGCAAAACGTGAGCCAATGGAAACCCACCGGTGGGCAGATCAGGAATCCATCTGTGGTCCGAAACCCAATACCGGGTATCCTGAAGGGACTTAAGGGTGACTGGGCGATGCAGGCCAGCTTTTCTTGGCATTCAGGTTCCCGTGAATCCTGCCGGAAATCTGGCTTCTGCCTCCTCTCTCTGATAAATATAAGGGATAACTGTTCCTGTTTTACACATAAGGAAACTGATATATGGAAAGTCGAGCAATTTGGCCTGGGTCTCCAAGTAGTTGAGCCGTTGAGACAGAACATGAGCCCAGATCCACACGACCCAGAGCCTGCATGCTTAACCACCAAGCCTCACTGCCTCTTAGACACCCTTGTAGGGACGGCCTGGGTGTTAGAGGTGAATCTGAACTCGAAGCCATCTCATGACACTTCTCTGTAGGCAACCCCAGAGGACGTTGGGAGCAGAAGGTAGTGGCAAACCCACACTTGTGGGCACCTGCTCTGCACCAGGCTAAGTGTCCACACCTCGAGGCCATTCCTGCTGCTCACCAGAAGCCGGGAGGCCTGCTGTCCCGGCGCCGGGGTTCAGATGAGGCGGCCCTCTCCTGGGGAGAAGGCCACGTAAAGTCTGCGTCCTTTCCACCCTGACTCCTGGCCCCGGGACCTCCATTCGAGCCTCCACTCGTGTGTGCTTGAGGTGGGGCTTATTCTGGGGCCGAGCAGGTGGAGCTGACACCCCCCTCCCCTGGAGTGGCTGCAAAGCCTCCCACAGGCTCCGGGTCCGCATGGTCACACGCTCAGCAGTCCCCCTTCCCTTGAGGACAAGAAGGGGGTGCAGAGTTCGTAGGACTTACTACTGTAAACACCCACTTGTGGAAATACAAAGGGTTGTTAAAAACACAGTTCCTAAAAGACAATCTCCATTTCATCAGTGGGCAGTGGGAGAAGAGTGGAGCAATGGCCAGCCTGTATAATAGTTGGAATTTATTTTCCACTTATTAGGGAAAACTTTGGGTGTCTTCCTAGCAGACTGCAGAGCACATCTGCCGAGCTTGCCTGTGGCAGACATTTGCATCAGCTTTCCCCCCAAGACTGCTACAAATCCTGTGACACTTTCCTTTAGCACTTCTTCAGCTTCAGGGAAAGGAATGGATGTGTCCCAGAGCAACCTGCCCACTGCCAGGAAGCCCGGGGCCGGCCCGCCGTGCATCCTGACAGGTGGCAGATGGGCCGGTAGACCGGGAGGCGTCCAGGGAAACATCCTTCACAGGTTCCTTCACCTCTGTTCTCCTTCTGGATTAAAACTGCTTACTTTGGCGACTAGAGATCATAGTGCTCATCTCTCCTGATGATGGACACGCCATGGCTCTTGCCAATTACAAACTGAGCGTTAGAACAGGCTGTGTGCGCCCCGCGGACTGCAGCTTCCATCGGGAAACTTGGGTGCACTTTGTCCTGCGAGCACACTGAGAGCACGGGGCTGTCTATCACCTTCTCACCATTGCTCTTCCTTGTTTTCTTTTTTCTTTTTTTTAAGATTTTTATTTATTTATTTGAGAGAGAATGAGACAGAGAGCACGAGAGGGAAGAGGGTCAGAGGAAGAAGCAGACTCCCTGCCGAGCAGGGAGCCCGATGCGGGACTCGACCCCGGGACTCCAGGATCATGACCTGAGCCGAAGGCAGTCGCTTAACCGACTGAGCCACCCAGGCGCCCAACTCTTCCTTGTTTTCAAGGCCAGTTGTGTTCATGGAGGGTGCAAAGTTGCCAAGGTGTCGAGGGTTCTTTGCAGATGACTCGGTCTGCGTTTCCGCCTGCTTCAGTGTTCTGACCGATCTCTGGCAAGAGGGCGCAGGCTCTGATTCTAAACCAGGCGGTGGTGAAGCCTGTGGGCACCAGGACTCGGCTCCATCGGCTCCTCAGAGAGTGGGCTGGCCTGCGTGCTCTGTTCTATGCTCAGCGTCAGCAGACAGACTTTAAGCTACACCCGGATAAAGAGAAAGAGGGAAAGCAAGCGGACAAAATTGTCGAGGGTCAAATGAAGAGACTGGCTGTAGCAGGTCATGGAGCCCTTGAGACTCCAGGTGATGTCCCCGCATTGCAGCCGGCTGAGAACTGCACCTGCCATAATTGGGAAGGCGGATCCAAGAGCTGAAGTACCAGACCAGAGACCCACCTCCTTTGAAGCCTGGCCCTTCACCCCCAGCACACACATGCAGGAACAGGAAAACAAACACTCTGAGTGGGAGGGATTACGACAGACAGGAGGAGGGTAATGGGTGAAGAAATTCATTATTATCTTCAGTGCTACTTGGTAAACCTGAAAATTAACATGCCAAACTCTCTGAGGGGTGGCCGGAGGCAAAGCTTCAAACACGGACCCAGAGGAGGGGCTGTGAGCCTCAGGGCAGTGCTGCTTCTCCTCGTGTCTCTCAGGAACCTGCTGAATGTCCTCAACACTATTTTCATCAGCAACAAATCAGAATGGAAGAGGCCCAGAAGGAATCGGGGTGGCACTGGTTCTCCATCTGGCTTGCTGCTGGATGTGGGCCCGCTCGCGACCAGGACCCCTCACGACGCAGCTGAGCAGGTGAGACTGCATGTGTCAGCACGCCGAGCGCCTGCTCCTCCCGCTGTCTCAGCTTCGTTCCCCCTGGTCGGGAGTGGTCTCCTCCCTCCATTCCCACCTCCAGAGCCAGCATTCCGCCTAAGCCAAGTCCAGTTTGCCTCTCTTCCAAGAAATCATCCAGGGGCCAATGCAGAAAGCATAGTCCTCCTCGCCTCTGTCCTCTCTCATGCCCCTCTCATTCCATGGGTTATCAGGCTGAGCCCCTGTCCTCCGAAACTCGTGGGAGCCAAGCTTCTCCCCGTCCCCACACCACTCGCTGCCTCAGGCAGGCCGTCCTCACTCCCACCTGAGGATCACAGCTGCCCACAGCCCTATGAGTCTCTGAGGTTGCAGTCCTTAGATCATCTTAAATGCTCTCATTACAAAAAAAAAAATTCAAACTTCTGCCCTTAGGTGATTTGAACTCACCCATTTTGCACTACTTAAATCCCTGCAGAAATGTCCAAAGGATAAAAAAATAGGGAAATAAATGTACTGATACAGAAAATCAGGATAACCACCATCCACAAGAGAATTTTTGCAAGAGGGCATGAAGGCACCCTGTCTGAAGCAGAGCCACTCAGATCTGGAACTCCCCACCCGCAGAAGGAGAGCTGAAGGGACGACCCCCACTCAGACCTGGAACTCCCCACCCGCAGAGGGAGAGCCGAAGGGACGACCCCCACTCAGACCTGGGACTCCCCACCCGCAGAGGGAGAGCCGAAGGGACGACCCCCACTCAGACCTGGGACTCCCCACCCGCAGAGGGAGAGCCGAAGGGACGACCCCCACTCAGACCTGGGACTCCCCACCCGCAGAGGGAGAGCCGAAGGGACGACCCCCACTCAGACCTGGGACTCCCCACCCGCAGAGGGAGAGCCGAAGGGACGACCCCCACTCAGACCTGGGACTCCCCACCCGCAGAGGGAGAGCCGAAGGGACGACCCCCACTCAGACCTGGGACTCCCCACCCGCAGAGGGAGAGCCGAAGGGACGACCCCCACTCAGACCTGGGACTCCCCACCCGCAGAGGGAGAGCCGAAGGGACGACCCCCACTCAGACCTGGGACTCCCCACCCGCAGAGGGAGAGCCGAAGGGACGACCCCCACTCAGACCTGGGACTCCCCACCCGCAGAGGTAGAGCCGAAGGGACGACCCCCACTCAGACCTGGAACTCCCCACCCGCAGAAGGAGATCCGAAGGGACGACCCCCAGCCCCTGGTGGACAACCACACCAGTGTCGCTCAGGTCAGGGTACCAGAGAGCACGTCAGAGCAGTCTGTGGGGCTGGGGCTGTGGGCCCCATCTGTGACCTCCTCCGGACAGAGCGCTGGTGTTGGCACAAGGGGCTGAAAATAAACTCACACGGTGTGAACTTGCTAGGGACAGAAATCAGGTGACAGTAGATGAGCAGCTCCCCATCTTTGAAGGGCATCTCCGTCACCAGAGGGCTTGTTAAGGCACAGATCCCCAGGCCTTGCCTCCAGAGTTTCTGCTCCAGTAAATTTGGGGTGGGGTCAGAATCTGCACTTCTAACATGGGCCCAGGCAATGCTGATGCAGCTGGCTGGGGTACCCCACTTTGAGAACTTCCTGAGTACAGTGAGCACAGGAGAGAGAGGAGCAGGGCCCCAGCAACCCCTGGACTGTTAAAACTAAAGGGGGAAAGAATTCTATTATCCTTGAAATAAAAACTCCCTTTGTCCCATTAGGGTGAAATGTAGATACCTCACTGCAATCTACACGTTCATTAATGCAACAAAATAAAAGCTAAATAATCCTAATAATGAAGCCCATAATGGAAAAAGTCCATAAGAAAGAGATCAACTAATTTAAAGACTATGAAGAAATATCCCCTCTTTGAAAGAGAACACTTCAGGAAATTTCCAAATCAAATTGATTCAGATGAATCAAAATCTGAATCGAACAAAAGCCCCATTGAGAAGGGGTGATAACATACTATAAATATGAAAACAGAAAGATCTTAGATCAGAAAGGTGGTTTTTTGATGAGAATACAAATTGCCAAAAATAAAAATGCAACAGAAGCCCCAAAGAACAGACTGGATAGTGCATAAAATCAGATCAGTGAATTTGGCTGGAATTGAGAGTTTTTCCTAGAATTTAGAGACAGCAGATTAAATGAGCTATGATGAGAAGATGAGCAAAATGGAAGACTGATCCAACAGATCTGGTGTGAGCATAATAGGAATGCCAGAAGGTGAAAATAGTCTGCGAGAGAAACACATCAATCAAATTAACAATGTGGAAAAATTCCCCGACGTGAACAAAGATTTGTATCTTTAAATAAAAAGGACCGAGTACCAAGAAAGAGAGAGCCACTATAGTCATATCCCGGCAAAAAATCTGAGCTTCGGGGACAAATAAATAAAACTGACAAAGAGTCCAGATAGATGAAACGTGGTATCAACCAGAAGAAAACAAAACCAAAACCCAAAACCCCAAATCCTCCAGATTTCTTCTCTGCAGCATGAAATGCTAGAATAAAGTAACATCTACAGTGTTTTCGTGGAATTAAGTTGTCAAAAACATTCTTTTATTCCTTTTTAAAGATTTATTTTTTAAATTTATTTTAGGGTGGGGGACAGAGGGAGCCTTAAGCAGATTCTGTGCTGACCACGGAGCCCAACTTGGGGCTCGATCTCATGACCCTGAGATCAGGGCCTGAGCCCTGAGCCGAAACCAAGAGTCGGACGCTTAACCAACTCTGCCACCCAGGTGCCCCTGTCAAAAACACTCTAAAGATGCCAGTCACTGGTCATACCTTTTTCTAAAGGAATCTAACAGTTGTATTCCATGTGACACCCAGTAGTTTTCTGATAAACACGGAACCACCAGCCCTGATCCATAGTACTCGCCGATTTCCAAGGTGCAAGCACTCCGGCCATGGCAGATCTTCAGCTGCAAACGCGATGTCACAGACTGTGGATTTGGGAGGAAAAGCCCACAGTCAGTTCTCACTAATCCACAACTGACCGAAACCCCTCTCTCAACCCCCAGGTCTGGGACTGCCCAAAGGTAACCGGCCAGGACTCATGACTGTAAGAATCTGCCCATCACTTTATCTAAGAGACAGACATGACTATCAGCCACCAAAGCTGTGTGGTTGTGATATAAAATTGAGTCTGGTGGCAAAAGAAGGAAGCAGAAGAGGCTGATGAAAGAGAGGGGGGAGCAGAGAGCACCGGTGAGAGGTCACATGGCTCCTGAGTAGCTGGAAAATTGCTCTGGGTCCAGGGAGTTGGTATTTCTGACTTCTCACCCTGGGGTATCTTGTTCTCGAGTTCTGTGAGACCCCCCCATTTCCTTTTGTTCCTATGAGCCCCCTGCCCCCATTTTTATACTGGAGCTAGCAAGTCTGTATGGGTGTCTATTTCTTGTAACTCAAAAGCTTGATTACAACATCCTTCAACATAACAGCTCCACTTCTAGGAATTTATTGTAAAGAGATAATTTTGATGTTCACACAGATGGAGCTAAAAGGATATTCACCATTCTGTCTGTAATGGTGAAAATCTGGAGACAATCTAAATGTCCAACAGTTAAGAGCTAGGTTGACGAATTAGGATAAGTTTGCTTAAGAAAGCAAACGAGGCAGCTATTTAAAACGATACAGTAGATTAACACTGTATAAATAATGAAATATTAAGTAATAAAGCTTACAAAATAGTATCTATGGTATAATCCTGTTTTGCTAAAAATGTTTACTTTTCTATTTGCATGAAACCGTGTGAAAAGTGTTAACCGTCATGAGCCTGGGCTATAGAGTTGCGAGTTACGGCTATCTTCTTTTTGCTTAACTGTATTTTCTCATTTTTCTACAGTTAACATTTATTACTCTTCTAATAAGATAGAAAAAAAGAAACTTTCTGTTCCCACAGCGTCTTATTTATATCTCAGCGACAGGAAGCAGGAAGTTGAGCTGAAATTTCTTGGTCTCTGCCGCCTTCTCCTGAGGCCGGGGACTGTGCTGCGCACCTGCCTGCAGTTCCTGGGACTGCCGCAGGGGGCATTCAAGCCGCTGCAGAGCCTTCCTTACTTCTGCAAAGGGCCTTCCCGCCTTTTCATTCGGGGCTCCAGAGCCCCTGCTTTATGCTGTAGCTGTTGGACACTCACCACCTATTGCTTTCCACTAGTATCTGTCCTCTTTCTTCACTATTCAGTGTTGGCTCGTCCTTCACACACCCTCCCACCACCCTCTCCTTGGGCTATCTTCTCTGGGGTCATCAAAACCACCCTAAAGTAACGACTACCAAATCTCCGTCTCCAGCGCCAGCCTGGTAGCTTAGGTGCCGGTATGCCTTCTGGAAATTTCCATCTTGGGATCTAAAACTCAGTGTGTCATAGCGGAATCCACTATCTCGTCGTTCTTCCCGTCCTGCCCCTCCAACCCCGAACCTGCTCCTGTGTCGTCCCGACCCCTGGGAACATCACCCGAGCAGCCACTCAGGCTGGAAACATGAAAGTCACGGAAGACGCTGCCCTCTCTCTAGCCCCATAAATTAATATGTGTGGATTCTACAATCTCCCCCAAACTCGCAGTGCGTCCCTCCCTCCACCCTCACTGCTGCTCTCTTAGCTCAAGTCCTAGGACCTTGCATCCGACATATTAAAAGCCTTCCGTCACGCTGGCCCACACGCTGCAGCCAGAACCACCTTCCTGAAACACTCCTAGTTTTAAAATCCTTCCCTAATGAATTACTGTGACCTGCAGAATAAAGTCCGGAAGTCTCGGTTATGCATGGCACGATCTTCCCCTCCTGATCCCAGACCCCCTCCCAGCAGCTGTGGGGGGCTCATCCCCTTTCCTGGGAGGCTCCCCGTCTGCACAGGGTTCCCTCTGGCTGCACTGTCCTTTCACCCAGCCGTCCCTGCTGCACTCCGGCCTCCAGAAAAGCCAGCTAATTGTTGCCTCCTCTGTAGAGCTCTCCCAGACCTGGCCCCTCCCTTGGCTAATGAGGCGCCACTCCTGGGCTGACACGCCCTGACCGTGGCTCTAATTGTCGTTTTGCTCTCCTCCCCTTGGAGGACTGTGACCTGCCTAAGGGGCAAATCTATCTGAGATGTGAGGTGTGTGTGCAGCCTGACCTGTAGCAAGTCCTCACCAATTACACCGTAGGGTCCCCAAGCCGACTGTAGGTCCCTTCAAGCCCGCAGCCATTAACTGCCCCGTGGGACCCCACACAGCAGCATACAGTTGATGAATCAGACTTTTTTTTGGAGATTATTTATTTATTTATTTATTTGAGAGAGAGTGAGCGAGAGAACGTGAGCTGGGGGAAGAGCAGAAGGAGAAGGAGAAGCAGGCTCCCCGAAGAGCAGGGAACCCAACGGCAGGCTCGATCCCGGGACTCCAGAATCACGACCTGAGCCGAAGGCAGACGCTTAACCGACTGAGCCACCGAGGCGCCCCTAAATCAGACTTTTTAAACACTCGAGATGCTGATGCTCTTAGAAACAGAATCTATGGAGCATAAAACACACATGATATTTTGATCAATGCCCTGATTTCACTGACAGTGTCCACAAACTCTTTCGGTTTGCCAGGAGGAGTAAGGGAGGGACTCCAGTCCCTCTGATGCCGCCAGTCTTCCCTCCACCTGCCGTCTGCCATCGCTGGAGGCAGGGCGGGCAGGGCCCACGGCCTCTCTGACTTGGGACCTGCAACAGCAGGGGGGCCCTGTGGCCTCAGCAAAGGCAGAGTCCGCTTCAGGACAAGAGCGATGCTGGTGACGCTGGTGTACCCGCGTGAGCCGCGAAGCCAGCGGCCCCCGCACGCCTTGCCTCTGCTCTGCAGACGAACTAAGTGCTGGTTGGTCGCTGGCACACTTTCACTCTGGCCCGGGGGAGAAGCCCGGCTCCTGGGATCCGCGGGGAACACAGGCAGGGAGAAGGTGAAGGGAAGTAGAGGGAGATGAGGCAGCAAAGACAGATTATGCAAGCGGAAGTATGGTTAATAACAGTAATTATATTAGTGATAGCATGAATTATTCATATTTAGTTAACAGCCACTGTATTAGCAATGATAGTAATAGTCACGAGTTAGCGGGCTAATGAGGATTGCATCGAATGCCGTAATAATAACGGGCAGAAGGATAATTCTATGCCCACAGATCAATCGGAAAGGAAGTGAAATATAACACTGTCAGGGACATGGGTGTGTCCATGGAAGGAGGAAGGAGGCAGCGAGAAGCTGTGTGTGTGGAAACGTGAGCAGACGAATCGGGCCGGCGGAAGAAGGAAGGCTTTCTGTAGAGCCCAGGCTCATGGACGGCGTTCCCAGAGGCACCCAGTGGCCCGAGTAGTCCAAGACGCCGCGGTGTGGAGATGGAGCACACAGGCGAGGCGCCCTCACTGCTCCCGGGACCCCCGACCTCCCTTGAGTTTGGGGCGGGAAGGCAGCACCTGCAGCGGCGGGTCTGAGACCCAGCAAAGGAAACGCTGCCGGCCCCGGCCGACAAGGGGACGCCTCCGAGACTACGAATTCCGCACCAAACCATGAACCCTCGGGCCCTGAAACAGAAGCCAGAATGGCAACAGAAGCTGTTTCGGCCTTATTGGGAGTTTGATCCGAATCTGGGAGCCCTAAGCCTCTCATCTTCCCGTGGCGACCACAGAGCCCGAGCGCAGGCGAGTGGTGTGTGCATGCGTGCTCCCACGTGTGCAAAGTCACTCTGAGAACGTCTGTTGCATGTCTTCGTCTCTCCCTCCTCAGAGCTGGAAATACAAGGCATGACTCGTGTTTTTACTATGACAGTTGGTCGTGTACGAGTGCTTGTGAGCCTGGTTAAGGAGGCTGGCGGCACTCCAACAAGAGCCTGATTTCCTTCTTACCACATCCACACGCCCCCAGGGGCCGGTTCCGATGCCACCTCCTGTCCTGCCCCCGGGGCACCCGGGGCACCCCCAGCCCTCGCCTCCGGAAGCCTGTCGCAGGCTCCTTCCGTGCTGGCTGTAAGGACACCTCCCGTCTCCTCTGGGACAGAAAGCCTCAGAGCTGGACACCTCACGCTGGAGTCGCCCTGCGGTCATGCACAGCTCCCAGCAGAGAGCCGAGGCTCAATAAACATTAGCTGAATGCATGATGGATGGTGACTTGAAACAGACACTTGCCCACGAGACAACGGAAAGAAATCAGAGACTTAATGCTATCAGGTGTTTGATTTTCATTTAGTGCCAGATTAGATTCAAAATGATAAGCCTGAAGATAATGTATATATGGGGTCCATGCAACACACTGACTCTGTTTTCTGTATTACTTCAGGAGTCATTTGATAGAAGCCAATTGATTATGTTGTAGTTGGTTTGTTAAGGGATGACGGTAGTGATTTTAGATGGAGAGCTGCCTTAGGCGTGTGAGCCTTTGGACCTAGGAGAATCACTGAAATGGAGAAATGCCATCTGGTACTCGGGCCTGGGGAGAAACTTGGTGTGGCAAATGTACGTCTGTGCCTAAATCAGGAATTGCTGGAGAGGCTAAAATCCAATGTCTGTCTACCTACCCACCTATCATCTGTAACTTTTCCTCTTCCATCAGATGGAAGATAACATGAAGTATACAGAATTTGGGAGGTATATTGTTAAATTTCTTTAATACCTAATAATTCAGTAAAAAATTGCTCTTCAATGTTTTTCCTAGAAATACAATGTGTGTGTGCACATACATGCATACAAACACACACACACACAGAGGCAAAGTGTGTAATAAAGGAAAATATGAATAATCCCGAGCCAGGCTCTAAGTGACTGTTTGAGGCCATGTTAAACCTTACCTAGGAATTGCTTAAAATGACTGATTTGTCTATAACACACGTGAACAGTCAAATTTTAATTGTCTTTAAAGACAAGGGCAGCAGGAGAACAAATAATCCCTTTTTCTACCAGAATGCTTAAAAAGTAACAGGACAGATTTGTCAGAGTTTGGCTCTGATCTCATTTAGTGGAGGTGCTGGGGGATAAATAAATGAACAGACAGTAGGTTGCAAAATAAAGAAAAAGGTAAATATCTAAATATCTACCAAATGGATAGTTATCCCAAATACACCTGGCCATGCCAGGCTTTTTGACGGAGTGCTCCAGGTAGAAGGTGCACACGGAGTGTGAGGACCAGTGAGTTGCAATGCGGCTCAATGCTAAGCTCCTGAGGGCGCTTTACCAACTTCCGTAACTGGGAGCTGGTGGCGGGGAGAGAGCGTTTGCTAGAACACATGCTCTCCGTGCACCCCAGTACAAGGACTCCCTGCTCCATCCGGGTCCCTCCCTCACAGCCACAAACACCAGCTTTGCCAAAGAGACGGCGAGACTGGGGGAGAAACGAGGCTCATCCCACCCCCCGCCATGCCTGATGGCTCACTCTGTTACCGGAAAAATATCCTTGACCCCTTGGGCTCTGAGGGTCACCTCGGCACAGGCTCTGTAACGGTGAGTGATCAGCGATTGTGAGATTTCCAAGAGACACGTGCGTCACAAATGGACTGACAGGCGGCACACAGTGCGGGCCTGACACCGGCGTCCCCGTCACCAACACCCACGCACAATGGGTTCAGTCTCCCCAGGCACTTAGACCACAAAACATACGCACTTTTGGAGACTTACGATTTCTTTTTAAAAGTTCAAGTGATGGCAGGAGTCTCACTGAAATTCTCAAAAAGCAGGTAAATTAACCAATCAGACTGTATGGACTTCTCTCACCATTCCATTTAGATTTTAATTACCCGAAGGGCTGGAGCTGTCAGCCCACGTCACTGTGCTTCTCGCAGATTCCCACTGTCAGTCTGCCCTCCAGCAAAACATCACGGTGAAGTAGACTTGGGGGAGCACCCGCGTGTGCAGGAGCGAGCCTCGAAGGCCCGCCTCCGCCATCTGACAGCCCTCCGTGAGCCTCGCGGCAGCAGGCAGTCCCCATCTGTGCAGCGCCCGCACACACACCATCCTGAGTTCCAGGAGCAGGAAACGCTCCGAGTGGCTAACCTTACGTCATCCCATCTCTGCACAACCTCTCCGTGACTTCGGAGCCGTCTCCCTAAGTGTGTACGTATATATGCACATTTCTTCATTTCCCTGAATTTTTGACATAGTCTGCGCCCCCCTCCACCGTTGATCTCAGAAAGGAGAATATTACAACCATTTAAAAGATCTGACATGAAGCCAATAAGATGAAATGGTGTAAGAAGATAAGCAGGAACAGAGAAAAGGCAAACACCATAATAGCGCAGACAAGCAACTTCCAGCAGCAACTTACTCGCACCTAATTATGATAAAGGCATAAATGAACTGTGTAATGCACGCGCTTTAAGCCGCATATGAGGAAAAACTGCAAATGGGCTTTCGCTAAATGCAAAATGTGCAGCTACCTCCAGTCTGGGCCTTTGAAATTGCTCCTTACCTTTCCTCAACATTTGGAGGGGGCTCTTCTATCTTTATAATGGAAGCAGGAAGCTTCTGGAAAAGCAGGCACTGTCAAGGAAGGATGTGAGGTACAGCAGGACAAGCACTGGGCCGCGGCCCCAGAGCTGCCGTGAACCACACGCGTCCTCTGGAGCAAGCCAGTCACCCCCCAGGCCATTTTCTCTGGCTCACCTGATTTTCACACAGCACGTCAAGAGATGAACAAAACCAAAGACCAGAGAGAAACGTGACGGAAAATCAAAGAGAAATGGGTAGAGGCCAGCATCGGTCTCACCCCAAATCAGTTTCCTTATTTCCACCGCACACAGAGGTGACAAGAACAGATTAAGAGGTGACTGTGGGTGAGCTTACCCAGGCAGGTTTCGGGGAGCCGAGGGTTTAATGAGGGAAAAGTTGCTACCACAGCAGTGATACATTCCAGGGGAAATAAAGGATGGGGGTGGGGGGCTTCCAGGTGATGCCCTGAGGGGCGGCCTCGCCCTCATCTTTACCCCTTTCCCTGACACAGCCCCCTGGATCACAGATTTCGGGTCTAGAAGGTGGGGGAGAGCCACAAGAGGAAACCAGGAGGGCAGAGCCCACTTCCGGCCGGGAAGAGAGGACAGCCAGCCTGCGGGGCCCCTCTGAGCCTGCTGGGGCCTGTGCTTGGGGCTCAGTGTCAATGGCCGGCTTTCCGTCTTCGGCCAGCTGAAGCTCAGCGTCAGCAAGCGCTCCTTCTTCCCTGGGTAATGACCAAAGCCCATCACTGCTCTTCCCCCTGGAGAAAGCAGTGCTCATGAACCATATTCTGTGGAGTACTGGTGTCCCGCTTGCTTATTTGTCCACACACAAACACGGAGGGCTTACTAGGCACCAGTTACTGGGAAAAAGAGGTTTTGTGGTCAAATAAATTTAGGAACTCTCCCTCTTCTCAGAACTCACAATAATGCGCATTAGCATACAAAAGCAAAATCTGCAAGAAACAGGGCAGCTTCCCTTCCTGTGTCTGAGGAAACACAATCCTGAAGCTGAGCCCCCAGCTCCCCCTCTGCACACCAGACCCATCTTCCTAGAACACAGCTGGCATTGCAGAGCTCCCTGTTTCCAAACCCTTCCATGATGACACAGAACACACTCCGAGGTCCCTCCAAGCTCCTCTGTCACCTGGCTCGTCCTGCACACTTACTTCCTGCCCTTTGTTCCAAGTAAATGGGGCCACTTGCCCTGCTTGCCGCCCCGGCCCCATCTCTCACCTGGGATATTCTCCCTCATCTCCAAATCCTGCTTCCACCCAACCTTTAAGGTGCATCTCAAATGCCTCCACAGCCAGATGAGCTCTTCCGCCCACCCCCTGGGTCGTTTATGTGCACCCCGGCCCCAGATTACTCCTGTAACACACCATCATGGGGGACTTCACACATTCCAGGGCAGGGCCCACTCCAGATGTATCCTACTCATTCTCATACCCGTGTGACCTCTCTTCCCCAACACCTGATAGAAAGCGGGGCAAACAACGGTCCGGTAAGGAACTGGCTGGCCTGGCCCACTAACCCGCTGAAGACCTTGGGTAGCTCACCGAAGTTCGACTGCTGCTGCTTTTCTGAATGGCGGGTACAGGCATGGGGTCAGATAAGCGTGGGCTCGAGTCCGGCTTTCCCACAGGCGGCCACCGTCGCGGGGGGAGGGCATGTACATTCAGGTTGACTCATGTTTTATCTATGTGTCATTTCTACTTCTGTCCCAGTTAAAAAAAAGAGAGAGAGCGGTTCCATGGAAATTCCCCGGCTGGGCCAGGCTAGCCGCCACAAAACAGGGAGCGGGCACAGAGTCAAGGGCGCCGTCTTGCCGAGGCCCTGCGGAGCCGGCAAGTGAGGAGGGCACAGAGCCAGGAGGGCGCGCACGGGAACTCCAGGAGGGAGGAGCCACGGGGCCCGAGCAAGAAGCCCACTGTGCCCCACGGCATGTGTCACGTTTATGGGATACAACAGGACGTCGATTATACAGACTAATTGGGGATTTAACGATCCGAATCGTCAGTTTTTCTGGGGAAGTGCTCATGATGGATTCCAGAGGAAGAATCAATGGCTATTCAGGCAGAAGGGCCGAAGACTGGCCTTTCAGGTGACCTGCACTCCAGAAAGTTACGCTGAGGACCACTTACGACAGGCTACGATGGCAGGACGACAGGGAAATAAAGATGCTCACTTCCACACCTCTCAACCCGATGTGCCCAGATTCCATGCTTGGACACAAAAGCCGCGCTCGGGTAAAGGGCAGAGCTTAGAGGCTTGGGAAGGCTTCCGACCAGGACGGTGGCACCCATGGAACAGAAATGGTCTAGCCGGTTAAGACCTCCAGTGACCTTCCAGAATGCTAAGGAAACAGACTCCCTGGCCAGAAGAACCCGGCCTCTGCAGCCGCCACCCTGCAACGTGCAGCTCTTTTCCCCACACGCGCAGATTCTCCCACACAGACAGGGGTTAGAGGCGTCACACGGTTTAAAGATGTGCCTCACAAGAGGGACTTTTGTCCAGAGGATTGTGCTGGGCCAAAGCGGCAGGACAGCCGAATAATCTGGTTTTGTCTTGTCTCTGAAATGTCCCGATTCTCTCTCTGCTGTGGTTCTGTGTGCCGGAGAGAGAACAGAGGCTCAAGCACTGCACGTTCCACCGAAAAATAATGGGCCTGTCTGCTGAGACAGCACAGGCAGGAGCCACTCGGACAGCGTCGAACTGTTTTCCCCGCGAAGAAACAATGCTCCCACGTCAGCATCACCAACAAAGTGAACAGTCCTTTCAGATGGTCTCTCAATCCATGAGCGCTTTTATTACTTTTACACATTTTAAATGAACCTTACCCTTGGCCTCTACTGCCTCTCACATAAAATAGTCACTTCCCTGGGGGCATGAGTGTACAAGGATCCCTACTGCTCATTTATGTTTTCAAGGCTGTGTTGTATTTAACTTTTACTCGAAAGGGGTTGATTTACGCATTAAGAGGTATCTTACTTTAAGCAAGCAAGGTACACAAAAAGATAAAGCCGTAGATCATGTGAAATAAAAGAAGATTCTTTAATCATTGAACATCTCTGTCGTGAATTTTGAACTATTTGTACCTAGGACACGTGTATTTGTTTATTCTTAGACCTAATACAAGCTCATATTGCATGGCACATACAGAGTAAATCCGTGTATACACACTTACTTTCTGGAAGACAGTGCACCGGGCACTGTGGGGACCACTCACATGGCACCTGCCCTCTAGGAGTTCCCCAGCCTGTCATGTTCGGGAGAGTCGGGACCCATTGAAGTATAAACAGTGGCCTAGTGTTGCAAGGTGGCCATGCCAGCCTGAGCAAAGGCCACAACAGCAGGATCAGGGACGGTCCTTGGGATGCGCCCACCCCACTCCTACTCCCCCGGGTGCTCCTCACACTGGCCAACAGCATCCCCCACAGAGCAGATGGGGCATGTGCCCTGGGCAGAGGCAGGATGTAAGGCTGGAGTTACTGGTGGCTGTCTGGTCACCACTTGAGACCTTGCTTGAGAAAGGAAACAAGCTAGAGGACAGACGAGCCCGTCATGGAAAGAAACCCACTCTGATGAAGTCAAGTATGTGGGCCTAGCTGTGTCTGAAGACTGCCTGCACCTGGGCCCTTCCATTGCCTGTGACAAGAAATTCCGCATTTATTTTTAAAGTATATTCCAGGAATAAATAAATTCAGGGCAACCAAAGAGGAAAATGGGCCAAGAGGCACAGCCAAAGGGGCTGCCTTCCTAACCTACTCCCCCATCCCTCTCTGGCTGAGCAGAGAAAGACCATCAAAATGCAGCCTCATGTTCTGCTCCTGATGGATCATCCTAGAATTCCAAAATGACATCTATGGAAGCAGGAGACTTCAACCCAGGTCTCTCAGATGTGGCTTATTCCTTCTTCATTGCGAGGCATCCAAAAAATCATTTCTTTCCCTCCTGGATCCCCCAAAGGATGCTTTCTTTCCCTTACACCTGCTCTAGATACCTGGGAAAACATGGGTAAAATACATTTTTTATGTATTCACTTACAAAAGAGTATGATCTGCCTTTTGACATCAATAAGGCTCACGGTGGCTAACTAGACCAAGCACTCCTCTACCTGGATGGAACAACATTCTCTTCAGTCCTGCCTTCCTTATCTCCACTTCTGCTTGTGCAATGAATGTCCCGTCACTTGCTGGAGCCTAAATGAGTGTTTGTTTTTTGCAGCCCAGTGTGCCGAGTGTGTGGGTGCCCTCTGGGTTGGGAGCGGAGCTCCATGAGCACCGTGCATGGCTCTGCTCAGCCCTCCCCACATCTGCGCCATCATCTTTCCTCCGCCTGTCTCACTGACTGGGACCCCTGTTTTACTGTACCGCTAGACAGAACGGAGCACATTGTGAGTGCTCAGTAAATGCTTTTCAAGTTAAGGAAAACTAAGCAGCAGTCAGAGGAGTGATGAGAAAGACCAGGAAACAGTGTACTGAAGCAGGAGCGAGTACAGTATTGGGGCATCACCCCAAACCCTAAACAAACACACACCCACCTGAAGGAACGATAAAAATAAGCAATACATACACAAGCATGCACTCATCAAACTATTCTAGTTCCATCGAAAATCACACTGGATGCACATGGTGCACACACCTGAGCAATATGTAACAAGCACCGGGAAATTTGGGCTGAGAAGGATTGGTCTAAAGCCGGAATATCCTAAATGTTATCCAAAGTAGAAGCAAGCTGAGATAAGACCCTACCACCTCTGCTGTTTGAGTGCTACATCTCTAGGACTCCGCTTATTTTGCTAAGAACATGTATTTTTTTAAAAAACCAGAGAATTACCATATGATGCAGCAATTCCACTTCTAGGTCTCTACCCCAAAGGACTGAAAACAGGGAACAAGACAGATATCTGTACATGGATGCTCACCGCAGCACTATTCACAACTGCCAAAAGTTGGAAACAACCCAAATATATGTCAACAGGTGAATGCATTAGCAAGTTCTGGTATACACAATGGAATAGTATTCAGCCATAAAAGAAATGAAGTTCTGACATGTGCTACAAGGTGGATGAACCTTGAAAATGTCATGCTAAGTGAAATAAGCCAGACACAAAAGGACAAATATTGTATGATTTCACTTATATGAACTATCTACAATCTGCATGTTCATAGAGACAGAAGGTAGGTTGGGGTTATCAGGGTGGCAGGAGAGGAGGGAATGGGGGGTTATTACTTAATACATACAGAGTCTGTCTGACGTGATGAAAACATTTTGGAAATTGATATTGGTGATGGTTGCACAATAGGAATGCAGTTAATGCCACTGAATTGTAGACTTAAAATGGTTAAAGTGGTTATGTTCTATACATTTTACCACAGTAGAAAAAGAATCTATTTAGATTTCTGATTTTAGCTATCATGAACCCCATTCCTGGAATAAGCACATAATTTAGGTAAAATATAGTAAAGAAATTTAAAATTCAGAGCTAAGCTTGGTAGAAAAAAAGGGTAAGTAGTATGTGCCAGAAAATAACAAAGATCAAAGGGACAAAGAAGTACCACCTGTGTTCTGTAGTACTCCTTAACCTGAAAAATTAATTTAAACCAGTTCTAGTCCAATAAAACCATTGGAACAATGGCCCAAAGAAAGGCAAAACCATTCCATAGCAACATGTCTATAATCCATGAATGTGAAAAATGATTACTAATGAGGATGAGCTCACATGCAGACAAAATGCAGCCACCATTAGGAAGAGCCAATATATTAAAAAGCAGGCTTCACACCCCTGAATTTGAGATAATGGAGTAATCTGAGAGACACTGTGAAATAAAGAAGTGTAAAGTTATGAGAACAAATGATAAATGGAAATTCTAACAAAAAATAGAATGATGTGAAAGAGAAAAGGAAGATTTTGAAAGTAGCAAACGGAACTTCCACAAATGAAAAATGTAGCAATTGGAATAAAAAATTCAAAGGTGAGGTTAAACATCAGATGAGACAGACCTAACATGAAAATAATTTAATGTAAGAAAGATCAAGGAAGTTTCCAGAATGTAGCAAAGACAGACAAGGAGGTAGAAACTATGAAAATGAGGGTAAGAGAAAGCAAGGTGAAATAAAGAGGTCCAAGATACATTTACCTAGGAGTTCTAGAAAGAGAGACAACCAAAGACAGAAAAGCAGTTTTCAGAAAAAGGAAAAAAGCTAAGACTTTTGGAACTGCTAAGACGTGATTCCTCCCAACTTAAGAAACACGGAGATTGTGAAGTAGAAGGACATAAACCGCATCATGAAACTGCAGACAGCAGAGACGAGGAGAAAATCTTAAAAACAACCATAGAGAAAGATGGTCCGCAAAAGAATAATTGAACTGGCAGCAGATTTCTTATCAGAAAAATAAAGTGGCTAGAAGAAAATAGAGTAATAGCATGAAGGGGTTGAAAGAAAGTTAACTATCAACGTAGAACTTGATGCGCATCCAGACTATCACTCAGGATCGAGGGTAAGACCACCTCCAGTGGTACACAAACGTGTGCAACAAGTATGCACTGAGGCATTATTTATAACCAAAAAATACTGGAGACCATTTAAGTGTCCGTATATACGAGACTGGCAGGATGATGCATGGTACAGTGAGTGTGCAATGCTGTAAGAAAGGAACAGTGAAGACCTCCGTGAACCAATGCTCAGGATAGTTAATTGAAAACAAAACGAAACGAAACAAGGTGGTGGTGAGCATCTAAGAAAAGAAATGCTTATATGCTATTGATCTAATTCATATGTCACAGAAGTCACCATTTCAAAGTGTGCAGGTAAGTGGCTTTTATCAGATCCACAAGGTTTGGCCACCATCCACACTACCTCATTCCAGAACACTTCACCACCCCAGAAGAAACCCTGTGCTTTTCAGCACTCACTCTCTACTGCCCCCAAACCCCGGAAACTGCTAATCAACTTTCTGTCTCTATGGGTTTCCTGATTATGCACATCTCCTATCAAGGGGATCACACAGTATGTGGGCCTTTTTGTCTGGCTTCTTTCAGGCAGCCTGATGTTTTCCAGGTTCATCCACTTTGTACCATGTAGCAGTATTTCCTTCCTTTCTGTGGCCCAGTAATATTTCATTGTGTGGACAGACCACATCTTGTTTCTCCAACCATCTGTGCTGGACATCTGGGTTATTTCTACTTTTTGGCTATTGTGAATAATGCTAATGAAAACATCCATGTGCCGGCTTCCGGGTGAGCGCACACTTTCTCTTCTCTTGGGTATATACCTAGGAGCAGAATTGCTGGGTCATATAGGTAACACTGCATTGAAGTTTTTGAGGAGCTGTAAAGTGTTTTTTTTTTTAAAGATTTTATTTGTTTTTTTGACAGAGAGAGACACAGCGAGAGAGGGAACACAAGCAGGGGGAGTGGGAGAGGGAGAAGCAGGCTTCCCGCTGAGCAGAGAGCCCGATGTGGGGCTCGATCCCAGGACCCTGGGATCATGACCTGAGCCGAAGGCAGACGCTTAAGGACTGAGCCACCCAGGCGCCCCTGTCAAGTGTTTTCTATACAGCTGCACCACTGTACGTTCCCATAAACAGATATAAGCATTCTAATTTCTCCTCATTCTCACCAACACCAGTCATTTTCCATTTAAAAAAATCCTAATCATCATCCTAGTGGGTGTGAAGTGGTATCTCATTCGCTTGTCCCTAATGACTAATGAGGTTAAGCATTTTCTCATTTGCTTACTGACCACTTGTCTATCTTTTTTGAGAACTGTCTATTAAAATCCTTTGTTTTTGCCTTAGATTGTCTTTTTATTGTTCAGTTGTAAGAATTCTTTATATATTCTGGACAACAGACCTTCCCAGACATATGACTTGCAAATATTTTCTCCCATTCTCTGGTATATACTTATTTTTGCAAAAAGAAACAGAAAGGATATACCAGGAACTTAGGAATCTGCCTGTGTATGGGGCATGGTTGAGAATGGGGTACAAGGAATGGATAGGGAAGAGGTAGGGCTTCTCTCAGTGTGCCTTTTCATGTGGTTTTGACTTTTGAGCTATGCTGATTTATATTTCCAAAAATTTATTATTGAATCAATAGGGAGAGAAAAATTTTCCTAAAATTGATTCATACAGAAATGAATGAACCTAACGGTCCATCAAATAGATAACATAACACACAGAAGAAAAAAAAGAATCCAAGAAAGCTTAGAACTCAGTATCTGATTATAACCCTCAAGAGCGTATCTTCTAGGCACAAAAAGAACAAGAAAGAAATCTTGAATTGTGCTTAGTGACTTTGAAGTAGGTGGTTATATTGGTATGGCAATTCCAAAACAATTTTGTGTGAACTATAGGATTAAGAAAATGAATAAATAAATTAATGCCTTTGGAATTTGGTGCTCTCATTGTGGGAGAAGGGAGATACAAATATGAAATGGGGGAAGGGAAGAAAAAATCCTGGGATATCGGTAGTGAACTGGAATTTTGAAGTGCCAATATAAACTCCCTATTAGAACAAGAACTGCTTACATGTATGTGTATATACACACACATACTCACACAATACACACTTAAGAAGATATAAATATATAGCATAGTTATTACACATCATATATAATATCTTATATATGTATCCTTGTTCTGTCCAGTGGAAGAGTCTAGAAGCAGTAATACCTCAGTAGTAATGAGCACACCTAGTTCCCAGACCTTGGGTTCTAAAGGCCATACCCCACTCAAAGGAACCACAGCTTCTTGGAACAATGGCTGATGGCAGGGAAAATTCAAGGTGAGCCTGGAACGTCTTGTTTTGCCAGAACGTGAGAAATGTTCACAATCAGATAAGGGCATATTGAAAAGACAGAGCAGACACTCTGAATGGATTCTCCCCCTCCTCCCAGCCAAACATGGAACAATTTGAGTCTCAAAGTGAGTAACTGAAGGATTACATTATAACATATTGAATTAATAAAAAGAATGCACAGGTCCCTTCTAAAGAATTTTAAGGGTGGAGGTATGGAGAAGGAAGAACAATTCTTGGCAGCAGAGTGCTAACAAACACAGACAGATGGCGGAAGTTCGAGCATGGTTGTGGTGGCACCCAGCCGTCACTGAGGTCATATCCGACTGACACCGAGAGTCTTCCAGGAATGTTTAACTGCCTCGGACAGACCAGTGGGCAGGCAACACAGCAGTTACACAGTGTCAAAGTATCACCACAGAGATTTCTAACTAATTACAAAGGGGGAATGCACCTTCAAGTTTGGAGAAATCTGCTGGCCTCCCTTTAACCAAATCATCACTTCGCCAAAAATCATGAATAATGAGACAAGTGACACCCAGCGGCTTCAGTGTGGGTCACTGAGATGGGCACAGTATCGCCAGGATGTTTAACCTGAACCTAGTACAGAGAAAACAGTCAGATACATTCAAGATTGAAGAGCATTCTACGAAACAGCTGGTCTGGGCTTTTCAAAAATGTCCCCGTCATGACAGACAAAAGGCGAAGGACCTTGCAGATTATGGGTAAGGAGACAAAGGGACGTGAGAACTAACACAGAGGAGGATGCTTAACTGGACACCAGAGCTGAAAACAATCTCTGATGCTCTTTATTGTTATAATTAGGGACAATTAGATGCGGGCTGTATGTTAGATAATAATGCTAAATCAATGCTCAATTTTAAAGAGTGATAATTCTACTAAGGTTATGGAGAAGAATGCTCTTGTTCATAGTCTATAGATGCTGGAGTATTTAGGGTGGGGGGGGTTTATGACAAATTCTCAGATGCTTCAGTCTAAAAAAAAGTGTGTGTGTGTGGGGGGAGAGACAGAGAGAGGGACAGAGAGATAGAAACACAGAGACCAACACACACAGAGAGACACAGAGAGAAAGCAGAAGTGCCAAGATGCTAACAATCGGTGAATCTAGGTGGAGGGTATAAGATACCCATTTTACTTGTCTTAGATTTCTGCAGGTTGAAATTTCCCAAAATAAAAGAGGAAGAACATGAGTGAGGTGAACTAAAGATATTTTCAGGCTAACCACAGGAAATGACTTCTGAAGGAGGTACGTGTGGGAGAGGGAGGTGGGGGTGTGAGAAGCCATGAGGAGTAAATCATGTTGGCAAATCTAAATAAACACGAACTGTGAAAAGTAATTTTGTACATTATTATAACTAACCTGGGGATTAAAAACAAGATAGAATCAACACAGAAGACCACGAAGATAGGAAATCTGGAAGAGAGGTTGATTGGTGTGGAAGTTGGGAGAGTCCATTTACATTCAGAAAGTGCTGCTTAATTTTAGACTCCATTAAGTCAATTGTGCATGATAAATATATATATATTTTTTTAAGATTTATTTATTTGACAGAGAGAGACACAGTGACAGAGGGAACACAAGCAGGGGGAGTGGGGGAGGGAGAAGCAGGCTTCCCGCCGAGCAGAGAGCCCGATGCAGGGCTCGATCCCAGGACCTGGAATCATGACCCGAGCCGAAGGCAGCCGCTTAACGACTGAGCCACACAGGCGCCCCAGTGCATGATAAATTTTTGAGGGTAACTGCTTTATAAAATGGAAACATTTGTGTAAATTAAAAATACACTAGTGATATTCTATAGAATTACAGGGATGAAAGTGTGTAATAAAATAGGAAACACTGGATTAGGAGTCACCCCAAATTCAGGTTAATGTTTCCTCAGCAAAGAGAGGAGAAGGGATGGGAGGGGTTTGTTTTTTGGTAAAAGTACCTCATTTAAAATGTTCGTATTTGTTACATGTTGGTGGGGTACAGTGGTACCAAATTACAGCTTCTTACATGTCTGAAATATCTCAGTTAAAAATTTTTAGAAAGAATCCACTCAAATACTCTTCAGTTCATGTGGTCAGGCAGAATGTGAGCAAGAGAACCAAAACCCAAGGGGAGAATTGCAGTTTGCTCTAACAATTCCTGCAGCTGAGATTTGCACAGACCTGGGGGGAGCAGGGCGCTCAGGCTCGGGAATGGCCCCTGGAGCAGTGTCAGCCTGCAGTGACACCTGAGGACACTTGACAGTGGACAAAGGCATCAGGGCAGAGAAGCAAGGTGGCTAAAACACAGATACAACACAGCAGGGCATTCAGACCAAGGCCTACAATAGGGAAGGGAGGGGTCCTGACCAGCCTGGGGGTATAGAAGCAGTAGCTCCCTATCTGGAGAGCCTACCCCCCACCAGGAGCCGAGCTGTGGGCTTTACCTGCATTTGTGCTCAGTCGCCCCAGTGGTCCACGGGAGCCACGGTTGCTCCCATCCCACAGAGAGAGAGACTGATGCACAGAGAGGGTGGGTGATTCTCTGCAAGTCACGTGGGATGGGGAGACAGAGGACTTGCACACAGGTCCTTCTGAGCTCAGCTCTCAAACAGGTTGTGAACTGTAGGTGATGGTGAGGTATTCAAGAACCTTCAACAGAGGAGGGCGTGAACAGATGTGCCTTGGAAACACCCAGTGGACGTTCTGCGGCAGGAACCTCTGTAGGGGACTGAGCGTGTGATATCAAAAGTCAAGGCCGCTTGCCAGGCTAAGGAGGGGGAGTGCCTCTGTTTTCCAAGACCCTTTTCATGCACTGATTTCTACCTGACTGCCAGCAAATCTGGGAGGATTTTAGGCAAGATGATATTTTAATAATTTTCTCATAATTAAAACCGAAGCCAAAAAGAAGCCTAGAATTGTGCTGATATAAAAATAAAATGAGGTATATACAAACTGTTACCTTACTGCATAATTGGAAAACCATTAATGCAGAATTTATGATAATTCATTTAGGGATTGGGCTAAAGAAAGTCTACATTTGTATAAAGATAAATTTTTCTCTCAGCAAATCAACAATATAAACAAGATGTTAGAGAGTTGAGAACTTCTTTGCACTTAACAAATGAAAAACGTTCATGGAAATAAAATCACCATCTACTTATTAAAACATGTTCCCAAAGAGCTCTAATTGCTAAGACTTAGTTTGACAATCAAGGGTGACAAGATGCCTCCAACACAATAAAACTAAAATTCTAAATTAGTCATTCTAACTTTTTACGAATTCAGATGACTTATCATTAGTCAGAATCACTGAGTGCCTCCTCTTTTGTTTCAGGAGCCTTATTTTCCTAAAGACAACAGGCTGTAAAAGGCAAAAGACAAATGTTAACGTTAGAAAACATATTTGCAATACACAGTGTCTAAAACCAATAAAAAATGGGCAAAGTGCATGAAAAATACATAACTTAATTTTCATTGTCTTATTTTCATGATCACATGCCTATGTAATTTTCCATATTTTGCTCTGAAGTTTTAAAAGCTGGTTCAACAGATCCGGGAGGAGGAAAACCTCTAGGGATGGATGGGGGCGGGGAGTTGCACACAGTGTGAATGCACTTAGTACTACTGAACTGTGCATTCAACAGGGTGAAGACAGTAAACTTCGTTATGTGTATTTTACTACAATGAAACGTTCTTTATTTGAGAAGCAGATGGAGAGGACTTTTGCTTTCAGCCATGAAAGAAGAAGAGGAATCCGGTTTATTCCCCCACCTTAACCAGAAAACCAGACAAGATATATGAAACAATGATTTTTAGACACTGGACCACGGGCCGCATAGAACAGTGATCCCCGAGTGGAAGAAAACAAATGGGTGCCCCAGCTCACTGCCTCAAATGGGTTTCCAGCCCAGCGGGAGGGAACCCAACCAGATCCCAGTGGGCCTGAGTTGACAAGACAGGGTTCAGCATTCGGGGGGCCAGGAAGTCAAAGCTTGTGGGGGCAGAACCCAGGGAGGTGTCCCCTCCAGGCTCTGCTGAGTGCTGAGCTGCGCATCTGGGGTCTGGGCTGGAGGTCTAGGGGCGGGGGTGTTGGGAGGATGGAGGGAAGGTGCAGGCAGCGCAGCACCAAGAGTCAACAAGGCCGGAAAGTCTGTGCTCCCACCACACCAGGCCCTGGATATACTTTATCACCAGCAGAAGGAAAAGGATGATAGAAAGCTGATGTCCACAAGGGAATAAGAAGCACCAAAAATGGTAAATATGTGAGTAAATATAAAAGGCTTTTGTTTCTCATTTAAAAAAATTGTTTAAAAATCAAACAGAGGATTACTAAAGACACAGAAGACTGGGACAGCTTTATAATCAGCTTGACCTAACTGATAGTTACAAAACATTCCATCCAACAAGAGTAAAATACGAATTCTTTTTAAGTGCACCAGAGCATTTGCCAATATATTCTAGGTCATAAAACAAATCTCAGTAAGTGTAAAAGGATTGAAATCATGCAAAGTATATTCTCTGACCACAAGAGAATTAAATCAGAAGTCAATAACAGAAAGCTATCTGGAAAATCCCCAAATAGCTGGAGTTTAACATCACACAAATAACCCTTGGGTCAAAGGAGAAATTACAAAGGATATTAGAAAATATTTTGTCATGAATGAAAATGAAAACCCAACATAATAAAAATTTGGGATGCACCTAAATCAGTGCTTAGAGAAATAGGTACAGCACTTACATTAGAAAAGAAGAAAGGTCTCAAATCGGTGATCTAAGAATCCACTTTATGCAACTTCGAACACAAGGAGCATTAAGACTGGGGAGGGGGAAGGAAGGGGAGCAAGTGTGCCTGGGTCCTTCAGGGAGTTGGCATCTGTCCTCATGTTCCCTGCTTCACAGCAGCAAGATGGCTGCACTGTCCCCAGCTTCACATAACTTGTTCCGGGCAGGAAAAGGGGAGAATGACAAAGTGGCGCTAGCCATGTCTTTCTCTCTGTATTCTAGACAGAACACTTTCCTGGAAGCCCTACCTAGAGGACTTCCACTAAATTCTCATCAGCGAGAACTCTGTCATATGGTCACGTCCAGCTGGAAGGGCCTAGGGACTGCCCGTTGGGTCAGGCAACCTACAGTGTTGGCGATGTAGGTGAAAGGACCTGATTAACCATCAATCGCATACAGAAGTGAGGGATTAGCCTAATTATGCCCAATAACCAAACATACGAATCAATTCATCTAGTGATTATCAAATTGAATCTGTGGGTACCAAACTCCTGAACTACTTTTTATCACGATCCCTTTCTCCCACTACAGTGACTTTCCCCACACCTGTTGGGTATTTTGTGCTACTGTTCTTATCCTATAATAGAAACTTACACCATATTCCAAGTAAGAGCAACAAAAGACTCAGAGGAATGAACGAGCTAAACATGCACCATCGGGGTATGTTGACAATTGACAGGTGTGAAGGAAGGAGAACAGCATTCTGCCTTTGTTTCAGTACACACCGCACACAGAGTGAAGCACATTTGTTTTCGGTGGATTCGATGCCGACATTATAGGCGTCCAGGAAGATGCTGCCGTGGGTCTCCAGGAGATCCCAGGCATGCCGAGGCTGCTAGGGAAGGCACAGAATTCCTTTCAGTGACTGGGTCCATCTGGGGAGTTTTTCCCTGGACTCCCTGCTAAGGCCGTGTGGGAAGGAAGCCGTGCGCCGCCCCCGCTGGGGGCCTGGCACTAACGCTCTGCAGAGGCTCTAAGGAGGTTCCCCTACAGACACAGAACCACAGCCTCCCCTCAGTCAGTCACCGAGCTTCCAGGCACAGACTGTGAAGCCCCCAAGCCCAGAAGGCTAAAGGGAAGCTATTAATTTAGCAGGAGCTGTGCACATTTTAAAACTGCTCCTGATTTAAGTTACATGGAGAAGTAAATTAAATTTTATGAAAGCTTTGACTTTTAATACTATCGGCAGTATATTAAAATGTTCTGAAGATTATTTATGATACATATTTTCTAAAACTGGTCCAACTCCAATGATGGAAAGCATGAACAGCTCCAAGCAGAAGTACTTAAAACCCTCCTTGCCATTTTTAGAACGGGGGACCTTGGAAGACATTGCTTCAGAACTTTCCTTTTCTTTCAGGGAATTTGTTCTTGTACTTAGCCATTGCTGTGGTGATGGCCATGGCAAAAACAGCCAGGATCACCGCCAGTCGAGCTTAGAGAAGCCCAGAGAGGAAAATGCCAAGGCGCGTGGCTGTGGGCCACAGGTGGTACTTAGGGTGGCTCTGCCCCGGATGCCCCTGCTCATGTAAAGCCTGCATTCCTTGAGTAGACCACGCTTCCTGAAAGACAGCTGAGTTGTATAGAAGTATTGTGGGAATTAGCTATTCATTCAGAGTGCTAACGTGGTTTGCTTGTTATCTGAAGATAGAGATTTTTTAAAGAAGTCTTCGTTGACTTGATACGGGGATAAAATGATGAGTTATCAACCCCCACTTTAAAAAGAAGGAAAGGAGTAAGTGACCACTTCATAAGTTTCAGAAAAATAGTATATCTCCCCCTTGTTCTCCACTTGAAAAGAGCAAGAAACCAAGAGAATTGTAAAGTTTTCTCTCCTCGTTTGATTAGATTAAGTCTTTCAGGGACCCACTCAATAAGTTAACCATTCCAGATCATTAAAGAGATGCTGGTGAATAAGAGGTGCACCCGAATGGAAAGAATTAGTAAATGGTTTATGACACGAGGATTAAGAAGTCCATTGAAAGCCTTAATACCAGCCCAGGAAATCAAAGTTGGGCAAAAAATGTCAACTGGCGAGTGGGTGGCCCAGAGTCAGATAAGGTGAGGGTCAGGGTGAGCAACTGGGGTCATGAACTCATCGCCCTCTGGAGGGGGCCGGGCAAGGCCCAAAGCCAGGTGAGCCAGCCAGGGGGCGACAGGTGAGAGCTGCGGGCAGATTCTGAGTGTCTTTGGAGATGTCAGGAGACATCCAGAGTGTGACCGCCCTGCTGGGCATGAGCTCCAACTTGGAACGCACCCTCTGTTCCTTCACCTCAACCAGAGCTGCTGATGCAGGTTCGCAAGGGGAGCGCTAGGCCGGTGACGCGTGCAGGAAGCCTGACATCTGGCGGACGCTGAGGGATGGAGGTTGTCCAGCCCGAAGAATCTTGGGAGGCCACAGAAGGCACTCGCAGAGCTGCCCTGTGAAGCAGAGACGGCAGTCTTCCTAATAGCCGCTAGCATGGGCAGGCGTCGGCACATTCGTTCTCACAGGAAGAGTGTGGGGCACATGTCGGGGTAGCTCATGTACAGCTAGGTGTCCTGAGGCCAAAAGGCTCGAAGCGTCCTTCCCACAGCCACCCGGACGGGGAGCCAGCAGAGCTGGGTTCAGACCCAGGCTGTCGGGTGCCCAGGCTCCTAACTGCTTTGCTTTGCTGTCCCTCGACACAGGTGGAACTGGGGCCAAAGCTCACTGGGGAGGGTCGGATTTTGACTCTCCACAACAAAAACTTTTCTCACAATGGGGACTGTACAAAATAATAATCCTAACAACAGCCCTAGAGGTGAGGTTCCATTATGTTCGTTTCATAGGCAAAGAAACACACCCAGAGAGTTAAAGATGGCCCACGCTCCACATCTGATAAATGGCAGAATGAGACTAAGACTCAAATCAGCCTGATTCCTAAACCTATATTCTTCTTGCTGCAGCCCAAGCTCCTAATGGTGGAGCATGCTCCCCGCCATAGAAAGTGGTTTGGCCGAGAAAGCATCGTCCTCAAAAGCAACCCAAGATGCCATTTAATCCAACTCCTTGCTAATAGTCGAGAGGGACTTGAGATCCACGAGGAAAAGTTGTTGGCCTAAGGTGTCCATGGAAGTGGTGGCTACGCTGAGGCCAGAACTCAGGGTTTATAACTCCCTACAAGGTTCTTTCTGCTGCAATGAGCGGGATGCACAGCTGGATGACCGCCTGGGCTGGAGGTCCCCCTGTCCCATGACTTTTATCCTGCCTATGACTCTGCCTCTCCAAAAATGCAACCCAGCGGTTCTGGCTGATTGACCACCAGGGTCCTTTACGGAGTCTGCAGCTAGGAGAGACGGTACCACTTATTTGAAATTATTTGCTTCCGCCCTGCCCTCATCGTGACTCCCTGGAGGGTGAAGGGCACAATCCACCCCATTAACTTTAGGCTTGCCATGTACCTCGTGGGAGGAGGTGACAGAGCGCCAGTCCCCAGCAGAGCCCTTCTGAGGTAGTGCGGGTTTCCACTTGCCCTCTGGAGCTGCTGCCCTCCACCACAAGAAGAGTCGCCCAGATGGTGGCTGCTCATTCAGCCCCAGTCTTGGCATGAGAAGGCATGGGGAGCACAGCCAAGCTCAACGGAGCTGCAGCTGACTCACAGGATTCTTAAGTGAAAAATAAATATCGGTCGTTGAATGCCACAGCGATCTGGGGGTTGTGAAGTTACTGCGGCAAGAGCTGACTGATGCAGAAATCGGTCCACGGAAGTAGGGGCTGCCGTAACCCAAAACCTGATATGCAGGGCATTAGTTTTGGGTCTGGGTGATGGAAAGCCAGAGAACTCTTATGGGAAGTTGGAAAAGTGGCAACCCAAGGTATGCAGCACTGAAACATTTGGCAAAAAATATCACTTGTGATAACTTAGAAGGTAGAAAATGTACCTCTTAAACCTGTTTCAAAACAGAATGTTACCTGCGTGAGTTGGTTGTTATAGGATGCCTTTACATCCCATGTAGGAAAGAAATAACCCTCTCCCTGCAAAAAAATAATGTCAGTGCTTTGCAAACACCACTGAAAGGGAGTGCAGAAAATCCCCCAATTCTGGGACTTGCAGTGTTTGAAAATGGCACTATTTCTCAGCAAATCAAGGGTGGCGATCAAGGCACCGCCTTCCGGTCAAGGCCAGATCAAAGGGACGGCTGTTACCGGCTTTGCTGGAATGTCCAATAGGATTAGTGTGGCCCCAAAGGAATTGCTCAGTTGCATGAAATGGCCTAGGGAAAGAGACCCAGAATTTGGTCTCTTGGAAGCACCAGGAACCTCAAGTACTCGTGCTTGACTCTGGAGAGAGAAGCCCCTGGGCTGGAAAGGACTGTGAGCACTGCAGGCGAGTATAGCCTCCAGAAGCCATGGAGAAAGGTAAATGCAGTGGTTTCATGAAGCGTGAAACATACTGAGCCTGAATCAAAACTGACAATAACCATCTGAGATCTAAAATCACCATTAGCCTCCATCTTTTCTGTGGGAAGGAAACAGGCTAAGAAATGTGCTTGGGCCAATCTCCGAGTGCCTTCCTCAGAGGTAAGCAGCAGACTGGGTTCTCCCCGGGGCCTCACTGGGGACAGTCCCCACTCTGCGTCTCTCAGGGACCTAAAGGTATTTCCCCAGCAGGATATGAGGACTCACATGGACAGTTATGGGGCTCTCTCCCTTCCTCTTTCCAAATGGGAGTGCTACTGAGCTTGTCTTGTCCTTGTTCCAACATTAAATATGGGAGTGGGGGGCGGGAAAGGAGGGGAGGAAGCAGTTAACTTGCCCCTTTGGTTCATGAGAAAGCGGGTCAAGAGGACCTGTAACCGATGCCATAAATCTACGCTACGTTCAGGCTGTCTTGAGGCGAGGGCAAGTGTATCTCCATGTGGGAGCTGAACATGTGTGGTCGAGAGGGCAGAGCGTGGCAGGCTTGATCCCATGCTCACCACCACTCCTCGCGTCCCTGCCCATGCTGTTTCCCCAGCAGGCAGGGTATCCAGCCCTGCCACATCTACTCTGGCCTTGGGCATGTGACCTGTTGGGACAACGGGAATAGGAGATGAAGCGACAGTTGGCCAGTAATTCCCAACAGAGGCTTTAGGAGGCATCATATGTTTCTGCTCACCCTCTGGAGCTTCTACGAGGATGAGCACGTGACCCAGAGCATGGCTACTCCACCAGAGCCTGGGTTCCCAAATAAGAAGCATGTGCACCAGCTGAGTTGAGCCACGCTTGGCCAAGCCCAGCAGAGCTGCAGCTGACTGGAAGACCCCCAGTGAGAAATCCATGCTCGCCGCCTGAACATCTGTAGAATATCTGTTACCACCGCAAAAGATGACTAATGTAACCTTCAGGTACAAAAACCATAGACCCACGGCTATCCGTAGAGGCTCAGTGTCATCTTCTCTCAAAGTTTTTTATTCAGCAGCTTTATTCAATAGAAATATAATCTAAGTCACACTCATAACTTTAAATTTACTGGTAGACACAATGAAAAAATAAAAAGAGGTAAAATGCTTACAAATATATTTGATCTCACCCAGCATATCTAAAATATTATCATTTAAACACGTGACCGACACAAAACCATAAACGTTGAGACAGCTAACCTTTTCTTCGGAACTAAATCTTCAACACAAGAGTGCACGATGCACTAGCCGCATGTGGATACTGTGGACGAGCCACATTCCGAGGGCTCAGCAGCCGCACGTGGCCAACGGCTGACACGCTGGACAGCACCGGTCTATAGAACGGCTCTTCTTCCTGACTGGAACTTCCACAGTGAAGAGAGACAAAGGCACAGAATCCTGGTCCCAGGTCAGCGGCCAACGGTCTGTAGGACTCTGAGCCGGGGCAGGTCTGGGCGCGGTCTCAGAATGAGGGAGAAAGCTATGTCACAGGCCTCTTTATGCTTTGAGCCCTCGGGAAATGTCAAACAAGACTTTAGTCAGGGATTCTTGGTAAATGATAGAAACCAACTCAGGCTAACTTAGCACAAGCAAGGAAGAATTGGGGGGAGGTTGCCTGGAAGGCTCTCAGGAGTGTACAAAACGGTAAGAGGCTAGCTGGCCAGTCTTGGAAGACAGGCCAGCAGGAGCTAAGGCGTCTCTCCAACAGCGCCCCATCTTCTCGTGGGAACAGTCTGGCCAGGCTGCTGTAGGACCTGTCACCTTTGGACACCACCATGGTGAGCCCAAAAGTGGCCACAGCCACTTTAAAGGAGCCCAGCCATCCCTCGGTCTGTGTGTCCCCCATGCTGCCTCCAGCATCCTGCGAGCCCAGGGAGATGCCTGGTCCTGTATGCCCAGGGACGGGATGGGGAGAATCACCACCCTTTAAGACTCACTGCCATTGTCACCAAGGTGAGGGCTTGTGGACAGGAGGCACCTGTCCTACTAGTAAGATGTATATAGGAATTCAATGAAATACTTTCATATCTTCCAGGATTCCATTATTTGGCTGGATTTTGGAGGCAGTGATTAGACATCACTCCAGCCTCCATTCTTAGCAGATTTCAGGGAGCCAAGAGGGGCTTGTGGATTTTTTTTTTTTTTTTTTTTTTTAAAGATTTTATTTATTCATTTGAGAGGGCGAGAGACAGAGAAAGCACAAGCGGGGGAGAGGCAGAAGGAGAGGGAGAAGCAGACTCCTGGCCGAGCGGGGAGTCCGACGTGGGGCTCGATCCCAGGACCTGGAGATCATGACCTGAGCAGAAGGCAGATGCTTAACCATCTGAGCCACCCAGGTGCCCTTGTGGATTTTTTTTAAATTCCAAGGCCCAGAGGACAACAAGGGCTATGGGCGATTTTGTCAGGATCCTTAAAGTAGTATCAACAGGTCTCATTTAAAATTAGTGGCAACATGGGGCACCTGGGGGCTCAACTGGCTAAGCGTTGGACTCTTGATTTCGGCTCAGGTCATGATTTCAGGGTTGTGGGATGCTCTGTGCTGAGCATGGAGCCTGCTTGGGATTCTCTTTCTCCCTCTCCCTCTGCCCCTCCCCACTCTCTCCCTCTCTAAAAAAAGAAGAGCGAGAAATCAAATTTCATAGTTCTTAAAGTTGTGGCAATTTTCAGAAGCACGCATAGATTTATTTTTAGATAAAATGAAAAAAACTAACATGAACATAGCTTATTATATAGAATAAGAAGAGAATGAGTCAAAAGAGGTGAAAACCCAGCCAACTGTGCACCAGTAACTCACCGTGGAAAACACCGATTCTCACAATACGTGCGTTCTTCCTCCCGGGATTTTTTGTTCCTCTGTACAATGCAATATTGAACTCTACTGCTCCACAAGTCCTGATAACCCCAAATTAGATCTACACTAGAATTCTAAGATCCTGTTCCTGTATAATTTATCAAAGTCGTTTCTACTGTGGTGATATTGCTGTTGTTTTGCGATGATATACTGTACAAAATGCCATTATCAAGGAATTACGTTCTGTGAACAATGAATACAGTAGCAGTCTGTTAGTGCATCACCACTGATTTATTGGATACATTTTCTCTTTGGGCTTTCAAAAGCCTTTGTAAACCCACTCTGCACCAGGGCAAATATGGGCGTAAGCCCTCCAGAGGCCGGGTGCAGTGTGTGTCCCATGCTGCTCTCAGCAGAAGCTTCAGCCAATTCCATCCCAGAGGCCAGAGGCCAGGCTGTGGGACGGGGCAGTGTTATGAGAACAGCATCGGATTAAGGGACAAGTCATTCTCGTTCGGAATGAGAAATTATTTCCACAATTTTCACAACAAAGAGCCAAGTGAGGACAACCTGGGAACAGCTGTAAAGGTATGATTTCCTCCTTTATCAGCTGGAATCTGTGAGTCAGGCAGAAGGCACAGCGTCTATTATTCTCTGATGAAAAGTGGAGTCAAACTTCAAGCATCCGTTTCAAGAGAAAGAGAACACATCCAAGGTCTCCCTAAATCTTTTGGTCTCCTTTTGGCTGAATCATCTATTTTTTTAAAATACCCTTTGGAAAGCATTTGTACATCTTTTGTGTTAAGGCAGTAAGACCTACATTTAATTGTCACTTTTTTTTTTTTCCTGTAAAACAACCAGGCAGAGCAAAGAAAGAGATCGCCAAGTGTAAATGAAAATTTGCAGGTTCCTACACCAGCAGCAGACCTCACATCAGTTGCTTGGGGGAAGAAGGGAGTATTCGAATGCATTTTTTTAGTTTAGTTTAGGTTTCAAAACAGCTGTGCGAACAACTGTTGATTGCTACCCCATGATGATATTTCATGCCAAGGAGATTTATCCTCAGCCATAACTTGGAGAGAGAGAAAAGAAAAGGTGTTATAACTAATATGATGTACAAGATGGAGAGTATTCATCCACATAAAGAATCCTCAGGACCGGGGGAAAATGACAACATGCTTTTTTGATTTGTTAAATAGCAAAACAAATATATCTTATTAGTAATAGCAATGTTGGCTCTGGGCATTTCTGATGAATTAATGAGCAACTGACATTTACAGCCCATGGCAAAATTCTTCCAGCCTTTTGGAAACCCCCAGGAAATGCCCTAGGCAGGCCTTGATCATGATTGTTTAATCATTACTTCTCTGACTGGGGAAGACCGTTCTAGTGCTCACTGGTGCCCAGCTGTCCCTCTCCTGCCCTTTCTGGGCACTTGGGGCTGCACTCCTCAGCCTCCTTGGACTCGTTGGGGCCACGTGACAAGGCATGGCCAATATAATGGAAACAGACATGTCATCGTCATTTCGGGACTGAATTATTGAAAGCCCAAGCAGGAATGTCCAGTCACTCTTGTGACCTGCCAGAGGTAGGGGTGCACTTGGGATAAGGGAGACACAAGATCGAGACTGTCCGATCCCGGAGTCACCACACGGCCCTGCAGTGGGCTCTGTGGGTGAGAATTAAACCCACGTGTGTGAAACCCCCGGGATTATGAGCTTGTTTATAACAGCAGCAGAGCCTAGCTTATTTATTACTCAAAGTTTGGATTACAAATGCAAACATATTTGCCTGGCCTCCTTGGTTTCCCTTCAGACTAGGCTGAAATCTACTCCTTCATGGAAGCCAGTTTGCTTTGTACCTCAAGTACCAACTTCTGGGATAGGGGCAGGTGCCAAAGACATCCAACCCAGACAGAGGCCGGTACCGAGCTCTCAAAGCAACTGTTAAACTGGATATTAAATATCTGGATTGGCAGGCAGGAGGGGAGGTTCCCACAGTGGGAAGAACATGAATGACTCACAAGCGTTCCCTGCAGCAAGTTACTTAGTCCACTAAGGCTCAGTTCTATTATCTGTCAAATGAAAATAATATGATGACCTAATGCAGATCTGCCCTACCCAGCCTCCACACATGGTGCCCACCGGCCAACCTCCTGTGGCCAGCATCTGGATCACGATGCCGGACAGCTTCCTCTGTGGCTGGAGCCTGCTCTGTCTTCATCCACGGAGGCCAGACCTCTGACGACTGCAGAGCATCAGCCTCTGCCCCACGCGGCTGCCAGACAGTGGCTGCTGGGAGAGGTCAGGAAAACACCCCGGTTCCCTCCCTCAGTCCTGAGACAAGGGCGCAGTATGTGTTGTGCACTGAGCTCCGGTCTTCCCAGTACTGCTGGAGAGTAAACCTCCGATGGGCTGCCTTGCCTTCTGTGTCACATGTCACTCCTGTCCTAGGACTGCCCCCTAAATGAACTCCTTGAACTCAAATCCTTGTCTCACGGGATGCCTCTGGGACATTAAAAGCTCCGAACTCAGCTCAGGGTCTAAGTGGGAGCATTCAAAAGGAAACAACATGCAAAATGCACTCCTGTGACTTCTCTTCAGAAAGAGCTTAATAGATGTTAGCATTTGTTATTGTCATTGTATTTATGATGAACTCTGGGAGGAAATGAGAGAGAGGAGAGGCTCAATGGAACTATACGCCTAATGAAGGTTGGCACTGTGGTATAATAGGAAATGAAGCAGGCCATGGGTCAACTCAATGATTAAGCAGCATCTATGCTGTTTACTGAAAGATAAATAAGATAATGAAAGATAATAAAGATAATGATGCCCTAGCCTTCACCAGCTTAAGGGACAAGACAGGCACACCACCAAGAGGAATGGGTGAAGGGCTGGGAGTGGCAGCCAGGATGACTGGCCGGGGTGCTAGACCCAGCCGACCTGACACTAGGAAGCCAACCTAGGTTCTCAGTAAGAGACACATACCTAAAAAGCTTATGTCTAATAAACACCCAGAGCAAAGAGGACAATCGTCAGAGGCCTGCAGTGTTTTTTCTACAAAATGTGAGGAATGTGTGTCGTGAGTAAGTTCCAGCCCCAAGCCCCGTGCAGTCACCCCATGAGCTGCTGACCTCAGGGACCCGGTCCCGCGGCCATCAACCAGCTCACCTACATTCATTCCCAGAGCAGCCAGTTAACTGCCAGTTCACTGACAGCTCTCCCTCGCAACCAGCCACTCTGGGCTGTCATGACCCAGCATGTCAGGCCACCCTCATTCAAATTCCCTGCGCTGAACACACGGCATTCCAATCAAGCCGCAGCAGCCTCCCATGTGGGCAGGTCCGGGCTCAGCCCCCCTGACCTGCCCCTCCCACCAGGACAAGAGCAGCACCCAGGGGCTCGAGTCAGAGAAGCCCTGGGCCCAGGCGGTCAAGGGAGATCACCTTCCTTCCCACCCTATTCCCTTTCCAGTTTGTCCACCGGGAAGGACATGGGCCAGTGGCGAGGAGAGGGGGATAAGAAGCCCCTATTGCCTAAGCTGGAATGACTTGCGGGGGGAGGGGGGCAAGCATGTTGGTCCACATGAGGTGGGGGACGTTCCTGCGCACTCCTGCACGTGCCTGGCCTCCCCTCCTGCCGGACTTCTCCCTCTGAGGGAGGTGCCTGCCCCCACTGCCTGTGAGCCTCCTGAGGGAGGGACTGTCCTCAGCCTCTAGCATCCGTGTTCTCAGCACTGAGCACGGGCCTGGCACACGATAAGTGCTCGCCGACTGCTTGCTGGAATGATGTTAAATAACAATGAGGTCAGGGGGCTCCTGGGTGGCTCAGTTGGTTAGGCATCTGCCTTCGGCTCAGGTCATGACCCCAGAGTCCTGGGATCGAGCCCCACGTCGGGGTCCCTGCTCAGCGGGGAACCTGCTTCTCCCTCTCCCCCCATTTATCCTCTCTCTCAGTTAAATAAATAAAATCTTTAACAACAACAACAACAACAAAATAACAGTGAGGTCAGGCAAGGCGCTGAATCTCTCTTGAGACGAAGTTTCCTCATCCAGGAAGTAGATTACACCCTCAGCTTAAGGTTGTTGTGAAGACTTAAAAACAGGTGTGTGTCCACGTGCAAATGCCCGGTGCACACAGTTACGTCAATAAACAGCAGCGACAACAACAAAGGAAACAGTCCAGTGGATTCATTTCAAACGTACTGAATACCCTTTATGTGTTAGGCACATGGAATTCAAATGCAAGGGGCCCTCAAGGAGCCCAAGTCCAGGAATGAAATATGCA
Source organism: Mirounga angustirostris (assembly GCF_029215605.1). Lineage (NCBI taxonomy): Eukaryota > Metazoa > Chordata > Mammalia > Carnivora > Phocidae > Mirounga > Mirounga angustirostris. Next base: position 177,264,632 of record NW_026991713.1, read on the forward strand.
TCCAAACCAGTAAACAAAGAAATCACTCGGGAGACTGTACACCTTGTGAGCAGCCCTGCATGCCTTGTTCAGGGGTACAGACGTCATCTCTGGCGAGGGCAAACAACGAAGGATTATCTGTAAGGGTGTTGACTTGAGCATTCCCGTGTTTTAAAGGTAGGATTCTGGAGGCCATGTGGAGCTTGAGTAAAGGGAGGAGGCCGGAGGCAGCAGAACGATGACAACACCTTGTCCGACTAGGTGTGGGGCAGCCGCGGGAGCAGAGGGGGGCCGGATTCAAGCATCATGGGCTCCGGTCACTGGGCACAGTGACCACTGACTGGATATACAATGGGAATGAGGTCTGCAGAAGAACTCTTAGTTCCTCATGGTAAAGTCTTTATTTCTTAGAGGGGACATGAAAGGCCTTAATACTCTGGGGCCATCAAAATCCTCCCCTGGCCCATGTGTCTGGTTCCCTGAATTTCGGGAACTCAGTTATGCAATGAGGCAGCCTCAAAAGACAAAGAGCTAAACACACACACACACACACACTCGCTCTCTCTCGCTCTCTCGCTCTCTCTCTGTGACGGCCCAAAGAAGTTCCTCTTTCAGATACAACCTCTTACCCAGGAGACCAATCTTCCTTTATAAGTTCTTTTGCGATAGAGCGAGGAACTACACAAAAAGGGCTGTACAAGCTGTTAAACTTTTAAGAAACATTTCCCGCCCCCAACCCAAAGAAATCTTAGGAGAAACTTCAGTGTGGAAAACAGAAAAGTGGGAGCCACACTGGGTAAGTGTGTGTGGGGGGCAGCCCTGGAACCCTGCCCACCAGCCACCCAGCTCATCTGCTTAACCCTTGGGGGGCCTCTCGGCACCTCCCCGGGACCTTTGGGCTCTGGAGAACCCTGTGGAAAAGCCTCTGGATGCCAGAAGTCAGGCCAGTAACTCAGACTGACAGCTCCTATGTTCCAATTTCTTCTGAGGATCCCATCTGTGTGGCCCTCCCAGCCAACGCATGTACTGATCTATGGAAATGGGGCAAATGCTCTGTTATGGAAATTACATTGGAAGCGAACAAAAGCCGGAACCATCTCTCAGGTATGCATGACTAAATTGTTTTCTGCATCAACACAGTACAGTAGTTCAGAGGAAGCAGAAAAGTCTAAATTATAGAACGTTTTTTTAAAAATTCAGTTTCATTCATTTTAACTGCTCAAATGAATTGCTAACAAAGTGGTTCCAAGGAGAGGCCCTGCCAAGCCTGCTTTAATAATAAAAAGAAAAAAAAAAGAAGGTTCATTTGTAAATAGTGACATCAGTGGTATCTGAGTCCTTAAAAATCGTTTGTTCATGTAAGAAGGCAGAACGTGCCCCGTACAATGCTATTTACATTCTAAATTAGCTCTGTGTACACTTTCCTCACAGTGCAAGGGTAAATTTCGTTCCAGGCTAGGCTAGATGGTCATAAATTCTCAATGAGTAGAATCCAAGCAGAAGTGTTTACTGAATTCAAGCAAAAATTCTACAAGGACAGAATCAGTATTTAGGGTCAGATTATAAAGGAGAGAAGAAAGATCAGAGCCCTGAGAGAAGGATGGCTCTAGGAGAAAGAGGGTCTCGTGGTGAACACTGGCCTTGACCTTCACTCCCAGCATCCTGAGGTCAATCTGCCCGCACCATCCCAGGTGTCTCAAGCGGTTTACTGCCACCCCACCTGCTAATCCCTCGGCCCACCCTTTAACATGGAGGGAGACTGCACATGGACCTCTCAGAAGGTCTAACACATGTTTAAAAACATGTGAATACAAACCATTTATATACAGTAACCCCTCTGGTGTGCAGGCTCAGGGCAGAACCGCCCTGCTGGATTGTTCTGAAACCTCGGCCCCCAGAGGTGAAGTTCCTCTTCCGATCCCAAGGGTGAACAGCCACCCGGTTACGTGTCTTCTCCTGACCACCCAGTAACCGTGTGTGGATCCGAAGCCTGCGCTCGGCGCCGCCTCCAGCCCCATCTTCCCCTGGATCCATGACCCTGGATGCACGAGATTTCCTAGCAATCCTGCCCTCCCTTGTCACAGCTCAGAGCCACGGCCGGCCGTGCTTGCTCTCAGCCCCCCGCCTTGTGACTTTCTGTCAAGGCTGTGTTGGCTCCTGTCATGTCTCCTTGACCAAGAGAACATGTTTGGGGGAAAACCAAATAGGAGAAGAAGTGGGTAGAAGAAGCACAAGCAGCCATCTGGGAGCTGGCTCAGGTGCTCCTGGGCTAGAAGGATTTTTGTTTTTCACCTGTCTGAATGTTCTTAAAAACAAAACCAAAAACAACCCAGAGCATTGTTTTAAAATGTCACCACGCATCTGTGCATCACCGCACTTGCATTCTGATTTGGCCGCACACCAGGGAGGCGTCGAGTTCACGTCGGGCCACGTTCCCGCTGCTGCGGCCCAAGTGCTAATCACAGGGCCGGGCCCCCCTCACCTGTTGCCCGCTGCTGTGCCTCACTCCCGCCTTCCTCAGTCTCTCGTGGCTACGTGCGGCTGGTCTGCAGCCCCAACCAGCTGTTATGAATTTATTTCTAATAGCGCTAATATTTTAAAATCAGTCCTGCCAGACACTGAGGCCTGCCTGACGATCCTGAAGTCGTGGGACATACCCTTCTCCCTGCAGAGCACAGCGAGAATTATGTTCATTAAAAATCTTTCCATAATGACCTCCTTACTATCAAAGGGCACAGAGATGATTGACCTTGGCATCTAGAATTAAGGCAGCATTATTTTTCTCGATTACCGGCAGCAGAATAGAAGGGAAATTATAAAGCCATTGAGAGGATTAATATGGCCTTGGTCTCTCTCTCCTGGCTCTTTATCTCAACTGATTAAAATTCTGCAGAAAAAAAACATGGTCATGTAGCATACGCCGGCTGCCACAGACAGATACCGTATCAGCTCCATGCCTCAGCTTGCCGCGACAGCCGCGCAAAGGTTAATTATGCATGCTGTATATAGTTTTAATCACTTTAATCAGAGCACTGTTCCACTACAGACGAGGATATAACTTTTCTACAGGCCGGGGAAGCACTTCAGGCACGGCGGTGTTTGTGTAGGGGAAAAAAGGAGAAGAAAAATGGTACATTAACCACAAAAAAAGAAAGATAATGCAAAAGCTACTGACTGAACAACAAGATTAAACCAGGTGTCCATCCTGAACACGCACGGAATGGTAAGTGAGGCTGCAGGACAGGCCTCTGAGCAGAGCTGAGCCGGCTGCTGGCTGCTGGGACCTGAGGCCCACCATGAATCCTCTCCGCCAGAATTCCCGGGCACAGGCTGGCACCCGGGGAAGGGCACGGCCTCCAGGAGTTGGGGTGGGGGGGCCGTGGCCCCTACATCCGACCAGGTCTGTCGGCAAGCACTGCACCAAATCACCTTACCGGCGCTTCTAACTCCCTGCCAGTCCCCCAGCAAAGCACATGGGTTGCTATGGTCCTCCAACGATCCTCTAGTACCCTCGAGTGAGCACCAAGCAATGACGGGCACCGAACCGGGAGTACCTGGGTTCTGACCGGCTGTGTGCGGCAGTGTTCTCTCAGTTGCAAACTGTTGCAAACCACCATGTTTACCCTTCAGATTTCTTGGTTTGGTTTCACTGTCAACGCCTAGAACTACTGAAAGTTCTTCAGGGCTCCGGTTACTCTAAAAATCAGGCAATTTGTTACACAGAGAACATTGAGAATTCATTGCTCCTGAAGAGAAGAGGGGAGACCAATGGGCACATTCTCCCAAAGAAAAATTAATGACTGTCTGATATAAATGTTGTCGTCCAAGGAATTGTCAGGACATTTTTACATTTTTCATTATGATCACCTATATTAGAAAATGTTAATAAAAATATTTTTCTGACCTTAACCTGCGTGGCAATTACACAGGTGTGTTTACTTTGTAATAATTCATTAAGCGGAGATTTTTATACTTTTCTATATGCGTGTTGTAATTTCAGTAAAAGAAAACTTAAATGTCACAGAGCAGTCCTGAAGTTAGGAGAAAAATAACGGATCATCCCGGACTATCCTAACACAGGAAGATGGGGAAAAGGAAAAGCAGCTGGTAGGACTCAGAATACTCTTCCTCTCAACCCTCTGACTTCAAGCCTCACTGTGTGCACCTGTAAAGGAGGGGGCTCCCCAGGACCCCAGGACCCCAGGATTCTGGAAAGTGCTTCTCATAGCTGCTGTGATGAAAGGACTTGCTTTGTAGTTAAAAGCTTTTGTTTATTTCAAACTTTAAGAAACTTTTTAAAGGTACTAATTAATTTTAGGGAGAAAATGCTCTTACTTATCAAAGAACATAGAAAGATTTTATTTTATTCTAAAACTCCCAAATGCGGGGATATGGATATTACCTATGCTTTAAGGGGAGTGTAATTTGGAACCAACTTTCCCAAGTGAATCTGGTGATCTGTTTCATTATTTAAATGCACATTCTCTTTGTCCAGCAGATCCACATCCAGGAATGCATTCTAAGAAAGTGTGTATGAGTGAAAAGATAAACATCTGAAGCAGTTCACTGGAGTCCACTGATGGCCATTAACCCACGTTTATTTAATTTGGGAAGCCCATATAATGGCATTCTATGATGATGTTATTTACTGACACAGACATGTTTGTGATACAGCAATTAGGTGAAAGGGAGGTTTCAACACATCATGTTCAGTATGTTCCCAATCTCATAACCATTTGCATGTTTTTACAGGAAGAAGTATGGAAGGATAAACTTTGTAAGTTGACGGTGATTAACTCGATAGGACAGGATTCTGGGTGACTTTGCATTTCTTTTCCATACTTTTTCCGCATTCTCTCATTGTTTTATACTTTAAAAACAAAAATTTAAAAGGAGGAAATCACCTAAATATTTTTAGCTAGAAAACAGAGAAATGTCTCCATTAGCTATAGTCCACATCTCTATCAGTTAACCAAGCCCAGGAAGATGTGAATTCAGGAGCAGGCACGTGGAAGTGTGAGGCAGCGAAGGAGCACACTCTCTCTCTCCTTGCGACGTCTGACACCTACCCGTGTCGTAAACGCAGCTGCCGTCTGCCGAGGGCCTCCTGTGTGCCAGGAACCACTGTACCTCGGCAATCCTCTCGACGGCTCTACATGGTAGAGATTATTATCCCCACACAGGGAAGAAACGGAAGCTCGGAGAGGATCGGCCGCCCAGTGCACGGGGAGTACAGGAGAAGGCTGGTACTAGCTGCTGCAGGCCACAGCAGCCCAGGGTTAGGGAGGCTGGCCATTGTGATTAGCCAGACACTCGTTCTGATGGATCTGGTGGCCACTGTGATTGATTAGCGGTCTGTTCCTGGCCAGAATTTGAATCCAGATGTTTCTGATTCTGAAGCTGGATCTTTTAACTGTGTCCTTTAGGCTGTGAACACGTTGCCTCTGAATCTAAGAATTAAGATTTCTACATAAGGGAAGGAAGGGATAGTGGGGAAGAAGCTATTTATTTAAACAAAAAAGTCTTTGCTTTATGAAAAAAATATAGAATTCATTTACAAAGAAAATCCCCATTAATATTACAATATATTTCAACTCCACAAAAATTATTTTAGGGACACTGAATAAAGTATGATAGAGCTGTATTAAAATGCTAATGTTTAGAGGTACCTGGGTGGCTCAGTTGTTTAAGTATTCGACTCTTGGTTTTGGTTCAGATCGTGATCTCATGGGTCGTGGGACTGAACCCCATGATGGGCTCTGCACTTGGTGGGGAGTCTGCTTGGGGATTCTCTCCCTCTTCCCCTCCCTCCCGACTTTCTCTCTCTCTCTCTCTCAAATAAATAAATCTTAAAAAAAAACACTGAGGTTTGGTGAATCAGCTCAACATCTATATCCCGCCTTAGCTATAAAGACGTCACATGGAAGCATGGTCACTTATCTTGGTTAAAAATGTCACTGTGACAAAAGAAGAGACAGTAAGTATCCATGACCCTTCATAAAATCTTTCCTTTGGCCACTTAAGATATATTATAGCATTGCATTTTGAGTTTCGAAATCTGAAATCCCAAATGTAATCTTCAGTATCTTAAACTTGAAATGTCTTAGGATGTTATGAGCTCTCCATGGTCATCTGTTTCCACATCTTAAAATTATAAAAATAACACCCAGATAAAAAGCACTGTTCTGTGACCAGTTACTAAAAACATCTATTCACTTAAACAGAACAAGCACTGGTGAGAAGATGTTTACATTGGCTTCTTCCTGTCTTGTTGAGAGCCCAGGAAATTTAAGTCATGACTCCTTCCACATCCACATCCTACCGTGCAAAATCCTCAAAACAGGAGTTATAACACTGGGTGTCAAAAATGTGTTTTGCAATTTTTAGCCGATCACAAATTCCCAACCTAAAGGATATTGGTGAAAATGGCAGCAAAAAAGCTAGAGATTAGAAGACAAACTGGGGAGAAAGTTGTCATAATGCTGGGAGTCTGACTCTTACCCCAGTCAACCTCAAGTCAAGTGACCGAGCCTCTGGGAGACAACTGGGAGAGTGTCCACATGTCCCTGGTATCACTCCCCCTCACAACAAGCAAAGTACTGGCCAATGTGCAAACAACTTTTCTTGAACCTGCCAGAGAACAGAAGTTGCAGGGCAAACAACCCAAAATCTAGAAAGAGACAGGCACCTCCATGGAGAACCTGGACCCAAGCATTTGCTTGTCTAGAACACCACTTGAATAGAACTCAAGCACAGAGGAAGATTCTGCTAAAAGTTCTAATGAATTGCCTAAGGCCAAGGGGGTTAGTGCGAGTGTGTACTGTCCCAGGGGTCAAGGAGAGAAAGGGGCTAAGGGCCTAGTGTAGGTTTTTCCTCAGGAACCAACTGGATGCTCACAGGGAAGGTCAATGGGGATCCTAAGAAAGCTCCCTCCATGGTGCTGGCTCGGGCTGGGGAACAGCACCACTGCTGAAACTCTGCCCAGACTTCTCTCTTCTGTCCCCTGAAAAACAAAAGCCATTCTCTGTAGGGGAAAGAATAACAAAACATGGCCTTAAGGCACTGCAGGAAACCTGTTGCAGCTGGGAGGGAGAGTGGCAGCCATCCTGCCCACACTCTCTCCAACATCCCCAAAGGAACAAAAGCCTTAATAGGCAGGAGAAAGAGCAACACAACTATAGCCTCTGGGAATCCCTATGGGAATCCCACTAAGTAATCCTAGTCAGACAGGGCAGGGAAGTGGGGGTGGGAGGTGAAGGGGGGGCTCTGCCCCAGGAGGAAGACTGTAAAGTATACCAGGATAGCAGGACGTGTAGCCAAAGAGCAGCAACAACTTATAAGGACCACATTCCCAAGCTTAGGTTCACAGGGTCTGCCTAAGAAGGAGGCTTAATCAGGACACAGGACACCTCTGCCCTGGTCCTCACCCCACACTAAAAACCACTGATTGAAAATAACTGAGGGGTACAGCTGGGGATTCTGCAAGACAAAGGTTCCCCCTGGGGAGCAGTGCAAAGAGAATGCTCAAACTAAGCTGGGGGACTCAAAGACAAGTCGGAGCAGACAAGGTACAGAAAAACCCTCTGGAAAATGAGCCCATGCTGTAAACACAAGATATCACTAGAGGAATTTGAAGCCTCCAGTGGAATGAGGGCAACCATAACAACGGCAAGCTTTAAACCCAGCCCAATCCCTGACTGAATTAACACACCCTCATCCTAAAGCACTAGCAGAAGAAAAGGCATGCTTATCTCTGAGCATAAAAAAAAATTTACCTAAGTATCTACCATCTATGGCATATCTGACTTTCAACAAAAACTATAAGGCATATGAAAAAGGCAAAGAAAAACACTCCATGAAGAGATAAAACAATCATCAGAACCAGACTTAAGATACGACGTTGAGGGGGCGCCTGGGTGGCTCAGTTGGTTAAGCGACTGCCTTTGGATCAGGTCATGATCCTGGAGTCCCGGGATCAAGTCCCGCATGGGGCTCCCTGCTCGGCAGGGAGCCTGCTTCTCCCTCTGACCCTCCCCCTCTCATGTGCTCTCTGTCTCTCTCATTCTCTCTGTCTCAAATAAATAAATAAAATCTTTAAAAAAAAAAAAAAAGATACTATGTTGATGTTGGAACTATCAGACAAGGAATTTAAATTAACTATGGTTAATATGTTAAAAGCTCTAATGGAAAAGGCAGATAACAAACAAGACCAAATAGGTAGTTTTACATAGAAATGAAAACTGTAAGAAAGAATTAAGTGGAAATGATAGAAATAAAAAAAAAACCAAAACATTATGGTAATGAAGACTGGCTCATGAATACCACTGAAAGAAGACTACTGAACCTCAAGAGAGATCAACAGAATAGCAATCACGCAAATGGAAGTTTAAAGAGAGAAAAAAAGGTGAATGAAACAGAAGACAGCATGCACGAACTGTGGGAGAATATAGTCTAACGTACAAATAATTGAAATCCTAAAGACAGATGGAAAAGAGAAGAAACCATTGGAAGAAATAATGGCCAAGCATTTTCCAAAATTAGTGACAGACTCCAGACTACAGATCCAAGAAGTTCAGAGAACATCAAACAGCATAAAAACAAAACAAAACAAAACTTTTAGATATCATTTTCAAACTCCTGAAAACCAAAGACAAAAAAATCTTGAAGGAAAGAAGAGGGAAAAGACATTACCTACAGAGGAACAAGATAAGAAATACAGAACAATTCTTGTCAGGAACAGGAAAGCAAGACAACAATGGAATTACATCAAATGTTGAAAGAAAAATACATCACTATAGAATTCTATACCAGTGAAGCTCTCCTCCAAAAGTGAAGAAGAAATAAAGACCTTTTAAGGAAAAACAAACAACCCTTTCCTCCAAAACTCAGGGAATTTATTGCCAGGAGACCTGTGACACAAGAAACATTAAAGAACATTCTTCAGGCAGAATATGATACAGATCAGGAATGTTGATATACACAAAGAAGTAAAGAGAATCAGCAAAGGAATAAATGAAGGTAGAATAAAATAAGGTGCATTTTCTTATTTTTAAGTCATCTAAAAGACGATTGACTGTCTAAAGTTGTAATAGCAACAATACATTGTGTGTTGATAGCATTTTTAAAATTAAATATAATAATTGTAAAAGAGATGAGACGGAGGAATTGAGAATATTCTGTTTTAAGATTATACTATATGTGAAGTGGTATACTATTATTTGAAGGCTGACTCAGATTATTTTAAAATGTATATTGTAAACCCTATAGCAGTCATGACAAAAGTTTTCAGAAAAGAGGTATATAGTCAACAAAACCAAAAGCTGCTTTTTTGAAAATACCAATAAAAGTGATAAACCTCTAGGCAAGCTGATTGAGAAAAAAGAAGACACAAATTAAAAATATTGAATGAAAGAGGAAACATTAGTGTTGATACCTTATACTTCAAAGGATAAAAAAGAAATAACACAAACAATTCTATGCCAATAAATTTGGCAATTTAGAATTTTTAAGGATCAATTCCTTGAAAGAAACAAACCACCATAACTCACTCAAGGAAAAAAAAAAGAACACCTGAATAGTCTTATATCTATTAACAAAATTGTATTTGTAGTTGTAAATTTTAAAAACAAAATGAAACAAAGTAAAATTCCAGACTCAGATGCTGTCACTGGTGAAATCTTCCAAACGTGCCAACTCTCCTATATTATCTCCTATAGAAAATAGAAGAGAATGGAATACTTCTCAACTCATTTTATGAGGCTAGGATTATTCTAATATCAAAATTAGATAAACACATCACAAGCATAGGAAACTACAGATCAATATCCTCCATGACTATAGATGTAAATATTTTCAACAAAATATTAGAAAATTGAATACAAAAATATATAAAAGTGTACAAAAGAATAATACATTATTACCAAGTGGAGTTTATCCTAGTATTGTAAGGTGGGTTCAGTACTAAAAAAACAATCAATATTAGTTACCATATTAACAGACTAGCTAAGAAAAACCATTTAAGCATCTCAGTAGGTGCAGAAAAAGAATTGGATTAAATTCAACATTCATTCATGATCAAAACTTTCAGGAAATGAGAAACAGAGGCAATTTTATTACCCAAACATAGGATATCCACAAAAAACCTACAGCTGACATCATACTTAATAATTAAAGACTGAGGATTTTTCTCTTAAGATCAAGATCAAGGAAAGAATGTCTTCTCTGACCACCCCTATTCAACATCCTATTCAGTCCTAAGTGGCACAACAAGGCAAGGCAAGGAAGTAATATAGATTGGAAAGGAAGAGATAAAACCATCTCTATTCACCAATGTTTATGTGGAAACTCTTACGGGATCTATGAAAAAGTTCTGAGAATAAGTGAGTTTAGCAAGATGGCAGGATACAAGGTCAATATATGAAAGTCAACTGTATTCCTGTATACCAGCAATGAACAAGGCAAATTTGGGGGAAAGGGAAGAATCCATTATTTACACTAGCACCAGAAAGAAACAAAAAACAAGAAAGGAAATACTAGATATAAATTTAATAAAACATGTGCACGATCTGTATGCTAAAAACTATAAACACTGATGAAAGAAATCAAAGACCTAAAGAAATGGAAAGGTATACCATATTCATGGAGTGGAAGTTCAGTGGTTATGAAGATGTCAAATTCTTTCCAATCTGATCTATAGTTAGAATTCACTATCAATCAAATAATCTCTACAAATACCTGACCAGTACATTTCCAAAATATCAAGGTCATGATAAACAAGGGAGGAATGAGAAACTATTACAGATTGGAAGACACTAAGGAGACATAACAACTTAAGTGCAAAATGATAGCCTGGAGTGGATACTGCAACAGAAAAAGAACATAAGTGGAAAAACATTAAGTGAATAAATTATATTTTAGTTAATGGCAATGTACCAATGTTAATTTCTTAGTTTTGATAAATGTATTATGGTTATATAAAATGTTAATATTATGTGGGAACTGGATGAAGTGTATACAAAACTCTCTGTACTAATTAAGCCCCTCTTCTGTAAATTTAAAATTACTTAACATTAAGTTTACTTTCTTTTAAAAATAAGTAAATGGCACCTGCTGGAGATTTCTCCAGGGAAAGACTAGTCTAAGCGTAGTGTTTTAAAATGATATTCAGAGACCAGAATTAAAGCTATTTATCTAAAAATGATTACATCCTTCTTAAGTTCTACTTGTTTAATGCAACAGTTATGCCCATATTGAGCACTTATTTTATTCCTGATAACCATCATCTTCCCCTGGAAATTGGCACATAAGGTCAGCTGCCTTAATTAAAAGGGCCAGAGAATTGTAAAAATATGAGAAGTAGCAACTACTTGATATATTAGAATGAGAGAGTTAAGTTTAATATATCAGAAAGTCATGGAAAGTCTGACCCCTAGACTGTAATATCTTTATGAAGTTTTAAAAGTGAAGCATTATGTAGCTTTACATAAACTTTTCTGAATGTTGAAAAAGACTTTGTATTAAAGAATAATGCATTTTTAAGTGCCTTTTCTTATTTTGATCATTTTTACTTCTAATGACACAAGGACAGTACTTCATTTATACAGAACCTGTCACATTACACTTAGATGGATGATCCCAAATAAATCCCCAAGATGTTTAAGTTCAAATACTCAGGGAACAATAAATATCAGATGGCATTTCTTTCAAATAAAATTCTTTAAACAGCATTTTCTTTTTCTACCCTGTGGGAACAAAAGAAACCCATATGTGATTTGTTAAAGGTTGCAGGCAATGTGTTACATTGGCTTTTAATCTAACTGTACACTGTAGGCCTCCTCCCTTTTGCTTGGCAGCATGATATTCCCATGCCTAGGTGACTACCAGAGAGCCAATGTTCCGCTCCAGGTGAAGTCTCAAAATCTTAAATCTCAAAGAGTTAAAAATAGTGTGTCTTCATTTTCTTATTTGCAAGGAAAATCCACCACCTGGCGTGTGGAAGCTGAGTGCTTGTGTACAGGGGGATGAAGGGAAGAAGGGGTAGCTGAGAAGGGGAGGCAGAAGGTTGGGTCAGTTGGGTTGACTTCAGAAGGCTGGGAGCTTGCCCGGGCTCCTAGCCACCACACTTCCCTCTGGCTTTGCTCCCAACTGAGATCTTAGAGAAGTAAAAAATACAGCAGCGCCCAAGTGCACACTGCTTGTTTCCACTTGCTTTTTTAAAGGCAATCTTCAATTGACTGTCTTCTGTAGCCAAGTAGAATGCCCCACAGAGATGACCAGAATTAACTTTGTTTTTCCCAAATGAGAAATGTCGATCAACTTCACATTTCCCTTTTGTATTATTGCCTTTCCACAAGGTAACACAGTAATTTACACTTTCTTATATAGAGCAATGATACTGTACATGTCAATTACTCATCTCAGAATACTAGGCAACAAAAGCAAGCAACATAGATGTTTCTTGTCCTGAAGGCTAAAATGATGCCAAAGGAAACTCCTTTTTATAAACAGCAGCTCTTGAACACACGCCTATGTGTGCAAATTAACAGGGTATTTGCAATTTAACTTTTGTTATGGACAAGAAGGTATATGCCATTGCACATATAACTTATGAGCACAAGAGGTGCCCTTAGTTTCTGAAGAAATATCATCAGCAGGAGTGCTGGTTTACATTCATGCTAATGTCTGATATTAGGATGTAAGTCCAGACTGTTTATCATGACAGAATGTAGAATTAAATATGGATAGATACTTGTGGAAGAAAAAAATATAAATGAAAGAACAGGGTTTGACCATAGTAGAAGATCATATTACATTATCTGGTTATGAAGACTTCCACATATTTTTTTAATCTAATAGTAATGCAAGTTATGTTTCCAACAAAAATAGCAAATTTATTAACCAGATGTCACCCAGTCTGTAAAGCCAACTTCGATAAGGTAGCTTTCTTTTCCTATTTCTTTTTAAATAAAGTCTAGTTCCTCTGTACAGACTCTTTTAATCTCATTATATCAAGGGTCTACTTGATGGTATTTAATAATCACTGCACTTCCCTGAGGCAAACCCCCTGCTCTGATGGTACCAGTCACTGGGTGAGTAAACCAAGCAGCACATTTTTCAGAATCAATGATTGGTGACAGGTTTGCTTATTGTTCATTAATAAACAATAAACGGTAACATTCCTAGTGGGTAATGTCAGGTTACTTGATTGTATTTCCTTCCAATTTATAAGGCTGACCTATGACTCACCAGGTTGGGAATTCTTCTGAATTTACATGCCACCCACATGTAATCTTTCATCAGGGCAGCTAAATATGCCAGGATTCACATTCTGCTAAACATTCAAACCAAAATTACTCTTGAGTTATGAAATAGGGTTTTTTATGAGAAGTTTCATGTAATCTGTGAACTCTGATCGTCTCTAGAAAGATACAAAGGATAAGTAATGGTCTGCCAAAAAATATACATCTCTTCCATGAAAGAAAGAAAAAGAGCATGTTAATGCAGTGGTAAACCACACATAGCCAGTGAACAATAGGTAAGAAATAAAACACACTATTATTTCTTATGAAAATTATGATTAAAATAAAAAACATTATCTCAAAGATGAAAAATAACCTAGAGATCAAAAGTGTATTTTAAGTTTTTAAAAATGTTTTAATTAGGGGTGCCTGGGTGACTCAGTTGGTTGACTCTTGATCGCAGCTCAGGTCATGATCTCAGGGTCATGGGATTGAGCCCCATGTTGGGCTCCATGCTCAGCAGGGAGTCGGCTTAGGATTCTCTCTCCCTCTGCTCCTCCCCCAGGTTGTGGGTGTGTATGCTTGCTCTCTCTCAAATAAATAAGTAAATTTTTAAAATAAAAAATGTTTTGGGGTGCCTGGGTGGCTCAGTCATTAAGCGTCTGCCTTTGGCTCAGGTCGTGGTCCCAGGGTCCTGGGATCAAGCCCCGTGTTGGGCTCCCTGCTCGGCGGGAAGAGGGCTTCTCCCTCTCCCACTCCCCCTGCTTGTGTTCCCTCTCTCACTGTGTCTCTGTCAAATAAACAAAATCTTTAAAACAAAATAATAAAATAAAAATGTTTTAACCAAAGGGAGCTGCATTTTTATATATCTCCAACACCAAAATAATCAAATTCCCATTTCTAATGTGCTTGTGGAAAATATGCTTTCAAATGAAGAGTCCATTTTTTCTCTCCTGGGTTGAAGGCCTTCTATTCTTCAGGTGGTTTGAACTCATCTCCTCAGATAGACTGGCCAAGGCCAATCCCTATTTCATTTGAATCCTACACGTCAAAATCACTAAACACGTTTTTTCTGTGTTTGGTTGAACCTTAGTTTGCCTTGGTTCTGCGTCATCACTTGAAAGACTAAGGCTTTTCCATCAGCCCCAGGAATGAAAATCCACACCCACATACACTCGCCTGTGTACACTCCCCTAGTGCCTAGCTCATCACTCTTTTTCTTTTTTTTTAATATTTTATTTATTCATTTGGCAGAGAGAGACACAGCGAGAGAGGGAACACAAGCAGGGGGAGTGGGAGAGGGAGAAGCAGGCTTCCCGCGGAGCAGGGAGCCCGACACGGAGCTCGATCCCAGGACCCTGAGATCATGACCTGAGCCGAAGGCAGATGCCCAATGACTCAGCCACCCAGGCGCCCCTAGCCCATCACTCTTAATTTGCCCTAGGACAGAGGAAGAAGGTGATGGGCACGTCCCTCCAGTCTGAATCCCTGCAGGGAACCCACAGGCAGGTCACCCCACTTGGGGGACACTCGTTGTCTTGGTGACCCAGCTCCACAACCAGTGGGATCAAGTTCAAACTCTTCAGTTTTCTCCCCCACTGCTTCTCCATTGTTGCTGCCCTTAAAATAGGACGTGTTGTTCCCATGCACATGGAACAATGGTATGCTCCCCCAATCTAACCAGCTTGGTTTCTGTAGGTACCAAAACCAAAGTTCAGTCTGTCCCTTGAATTAATCTGTGGTCCATGGATTCGGGGCGGGGGGTGCCCATTACCTCCCTTGAATTGTATGAAATGTCGAGTGGGTGTGTTGGTTTGGAGAGCCAGTCTGTAGCATTCATCATCTCAGACTACTCTCCCCCTTGGTAGCTACAACCCAGCTACTCTGGCTTCTCTCCTTAAACCTAACAAATCCCTTCCCTTCTGGGGCCTTTGTACTTCTTCTCTGCATCCATCCTCATCATCCAAAGCATGCATTACTCCCTGGAATGACTGAAGTTAGGTGCTTGTTGACTTGCTTGTCATCTGTCTTCCCTTCTGGAATGACCCTCACTAGAGGAGGGTCACCTCTGTCCTGCTCATGACAGAATTCCCAGAGCCTGAAACAGGCCAAAGTAGTGAGAGATGCTCAATCAATACTTGCTGAATTAATGAATACCTGAATGAATCAACCTTTCAAAGTGGTTTGAGATGTAAGAAAAGCTCTGATTTGGTTGTTCTACATGATGGAAATCAGCCTCCCAATAATCAAAAGGGCTGTATGTCATATATTCTAAAATACCTAAAAAATCAACTAGCATAATATAATCATAAACTTCTATTCTCTTTGACTCCCTTTCCTTTCAAACGTGCATCTGAATCTCCTTTCAGATATGCATGCTGCCTTGTTCACTGTTGTTCTCTTTGCTTTTCAAATACATATTTAAAGTTCATTTAAAGTTTGTAGTTTACTTATGACTACAAGTGCTTCCCTTCTGGGGTGCCTGGGTGGCTCAGTCAGTTAAGCGTCTGCCTTCAGTTCAGGTCATTGATCCTGGAGTCCTGGGATCGAGCCCTGCATCCGGCACCTTGCTCAGTGGAGAGCCTGCTTCTCCCTCTCCCTCTCATCTCGCCCATGCACTCTCTCGCTCTCACTCGCATCCTCTCTCTCAAATAAATAAATAAAATCTTTCAAAAAACAACAACAACAACAACTAACAAAAAACAAAGGCTTCCCTTCCTATGAATCCCAAAATAATTTCTGGAAAGATGTGAGTGGTTTCTTGGGATCCTGGGTTATACTTGAGTTATGTAGAAGAAAACCCACAAAACTGGTGTGTTAAGAACAAAGGTGAAGTGGTCACCTGGGTCTAGCTGGCTGGTGTTCTATCCTTTCTTCCTGCAGCAGAAATTTTTGTAAATGTCCAGGTCTTGTGTCAAAAAAAAAAGGAGTCTGTGGTCTTATTTCTAACATCTCTCCAAAGGGAGATGGATGAAATGCCGTTCTGCGCTCTCTCCCTGTGGAGTTGACTCACCCTTTCAAGCTAATTCCACCCTCACTTTTCCAGGAGGATCGCACATCTCACCAAACCTCTGCTTTTGCCACCCTCTTACCTCCCCTTCTCCTGTCCACTTTTTAGGGGCTCCAATATGGCTTCCTTGGACATGCTGTACCCCCAAGGCCAAGGGCCAAGACATATTCTTCTTTCCACTCTTGTCAGTAAAGTATGTGGGAAGAAACACAGCCTGAGGTCAAAGGGCACTGGGACATAGTGGGAAGCTGCATAAATGTATGGAGAATGTGGTCATGGCTAGCAACCCCAAGATGCCAGCAACTCAAGCAGGGACAAAGGACAGTCTGTTGAAAATGGAGGATTCCTACTGGACAAAATATTTCTTATCCACTGCTGTTTTCTTTTTTATGGAGAGAAGTCCATTCCTGATCTCTCTCTCTTTATCTGTCTCTGTCTCTTTTGCTTCTTTGTTCATTATCTCCCTCACTGCAGAAAGAGATGGAACTTTACCTAATTTGTGAATCTGGGAAAAATAAATAAACAAGATGTTCAGCTTAGCTTCTCATTCTTTCTCTCTCCTATGCAGGCTCTCCCCAGGACATACACCTGCTTTGCTCCTTCATGCTCCTTGTGGGCCAGCACACGTGCTGTTTAGGGCCATATAACACTGAGTGGCTAAGTTCAACACTTGTTTTGGTGTTAGAGAAACCGACTTCCCTGCAGATCTTAACCACATTTTCAAACTCTGCTTTACTAGTTATAAAGATAATATTTTAACCTCCTATCCACTCTACCCATTTGTCATGTTCTCCAACAGATTGAGAACTTGGGCTGTTTACTGGGCTCCACGAACTGTAACAGCTGTTAACATGTTTACATTCTCTCCCTCCCAAAACCCTATTAAAATGACAGTAAAAGGTTTTTAAAATTATTGGCCTATAAGTACAAAGCAAACCAGAAAAGGAGATACACCAAATTTTTGGAAGAAAAAAAATTGATGGGAAGGTACAACTCAAGTGCCTGTTTAAGATACCTTTATTTTAAAAACTTTCTTAATTATTATTTTTTAGATGGGGAGGGGCAGATGGGAGGAAGAAAGAGAATCCTAAGCAGGCTCCATGCCCAGTACAGAGCCTCACTGCAGGACTCGATCCCACGACCCTGAGATCATGACCTGAGCCAAAATCAAGAGTCAAGAGTCAGACATTTAACTGACTGAGCCACCCAGACGCCCCTGTTTAAGATACCTTTAAAAAGTCAGGCAACTTATACTGTAGAACCCAGAAAAGAGGCAGGCCTTGTAGACTGCAGGTGTCACAGAAGGTTTGGCTGAGCTTGAGGCTGGAAACGCATGGCTCTATATGGAGTAATTGGAGCCTTCTTCCCAAATTTTACACAAAAAGAATCTCTTTGCTGCATGTAAAAATATTAGAGGTGAGCCAGTTCCAGATAGAATTGTATTAAAAATAGACCAGTCAAGAGTTACACACACACACACACACACACACTCTGGAATATTACTCAGCCATAAAAAGAATGAAATCTTGCCATTTGCAACAACGTGGATGGAGTGTATTATGCTAAGTGAAATAAGTCAGTCAAAGAAAGATAAATACCATATGATTCCACTCAACTGTGGAATTTAAGAAACAAAACAAATGGACAAAGAAAAAAGAAGAGAGAAACCAAGAAACAGACTCTCAACTCTAGGGAACAAACTGATGGTGACCAAAGGGGAGTGGTGGGGGGATGGGTGAAGTAGGTGATGGGGATTAAGAGTACACTTATCATGATGAGCACTGAGTAATGTATACAAGTGTTGAATCACTATGTTGTACACCTGAATCTAACATAATACTGTATGTTAACTATACTGGCATTAAAATGAAAAACTTAATAAACAACAACAACAAAAACGTACATTGAAAAAAAAGAAACCAAGCCAGTCAACTACTTCATACCCATTAGAATGCCCATTGTGGTTAAAAAGGAAACAGAAATTAAGTGTGGGCAAGGACGTGGAGAAGTCAGATTCCCTAAGTACTGCTGGTGGGAGCGGGGCTGTTAGGTTGGTGGTTCCTCAAAAAGTGAAACACAGAATGATCTACCAATTCCACTTCTTGCCATGTGACCAAAAGAACTGAAAGCCGGGGTTTGAACAGGTATTTGTACACCCACGTTTGCAGCGGCATGATTCACAGTAGCCAAAAGGTGGGAGTGCCCCAAGTGTCCACGGACAGGTGGATGGATAAACAAAATGTGGTCCATATACATACAAATGGAATAGTACTCAGCCTTGGAAAGGAAGGACGTTTTGATACCTGCTACAACATGCATGAACCTTGAGGACAGTGTGTAAGTGGTCGGTCACAAAAGGACAAATCCTGTATTATCCCACCTGTATGAGTTGCCTCGTCATCAAATTCACAGAGATGGAAAGCATATTAGAAGTCATAGGGAGTGCAGGGTGCGGGTAACAGGTGTTTGTAATGGGGACAGTTTCTGTTCGGGAGGATAAAGAAAGTTCTGGAGATGGACAGTTGTGATGGTTGCATAGCAATGTGAATGTGTTTAATGCCACTGAATTGTATACGCAAAAAATGGTTAAAATGATACATTTTATGGTATGGGTATTTTACCACAGTTTTTTTCAAGAAAGGACTTGCCAGGCAATCAGGTGCTGTAAAGGGCGCTAAGCCAGCAGTGGAAATGCTGAAGAGTGGGAAGAAGTTTCGTCCAGAACTCCTCTCAGAGAAAAATGTCTGGTAAGTCCATTTATGTGAGAAGCAAGGCGCTCCGGGGACAACACCTGCTCCCGGCACTCCTCCTGACATAATTGCATCATTTTGCCGAGTAGAATATTCTAGTAGCTCTGGAATATGGAGCTAAGAGAAGATGCCTCTGACACACAGCCCATAATTCAAACTCCAGTTCTGTCAGACAAAGGCTGACATTTCTGGTACATATAAGGAATATCACTCACATGTTATTCACTGATACTGCTGAACAAATAATTCAGATGACGACCTTTTCCAAATCAAGGATTAGGAAGCATTATCTGACAAAGGGATCTTCCTGATTTGTAAACATGAAACATGTAAATACGAAACAAAAAATCTGATAAGGTCGCAAAAGTTATCTTTAGTTACACACTTAACACACAGCTTTATTGAAAAGAACAAATTGTCAAAAATAATCCTGTCCCAAAAAGACATAGTCACTATATTGTAACAAGGCAGACAGACTACACTGGCCTGGAGGAGCTCTCTCAACCAGGGCTTCTCCATCCTGGCTGCAGACTGGAATCACCTGAAGCTTAATAAAGTGTCTGCGCCTGGTGTCTTCCCCTGACTTTCTGATGAAATGGCTCTCGGAGGGTTCTGGAACTTTCCAAAGCTCCCCATGTGGTTTTAATATGCACCCATGGCAGAGAGATGGTCTAAATAAAGGAAACCAATTTCCTGATCACCGTGCAAGTGGATAGATCTGTCGATGCAGTAATTCAAATGAGATGTTTGTGCGGGAAACTCCCACCGCCACTGGCAAGGAGCGTTTTGGAAACTTGCTCTCAAACATTTGTACAAAATAATTCCCTGGAGCCTTTGTTTTATGCTGGGTCACTTAGAGCGGACAGCTAGAGACTCACCCTCGCTCTCAGGGGGTCTGCGGAAAGGGGCCCTGGAGCCGGGAGGCTCCCACACCTCACCAGCTGCTGGGATTGTTTTCCACAGAAGATCCCTACCTTTACAGCGGGACAGATAAATACAAACTTCTAATTCAGTAATCAGGACAGATAATTGCATCCTCCTAATTGTCTTCTTTTTTCAGCTTAGGTTCACATTGATGGGAGACGGTAAAATTAGTCCACAAGCCATGTGAAGTTTGCTACTTTGCTGATTAAAGCCTTAATTGATTCAGAATGTTTTACAAATCAATCTCTGTGATCACTTCAGGCGCACGAAGTCATCTTATAAAGAAGTGTTAGCCCCAAACAGGGTGCTGAATGAGCACCAAGTTAACAGCCCTTCTGGTGAAGACATTCAAGTGCTCCATGGTATGAAAATGAGGCTTGCTTTCTCTCATTTGTGTTGAAATTACTCATTCCATTTCTTTTTGGTGGTACCCGAGCAGCAGGGGGGTCAGCTAAACCTCTTCAGTTTGAAGCACCCAAGCATTCCCTAAACCCCAAAATGTCTATGTGGTGATGACTACCCTTCTGCAAGTACCGGAATGCAAGCACCGGAACAAGGATGTACGGAGACGCTCTGATCTTACACAGACATCAAATGAAATGGGTGGATTTTGTTCAAACAAAATGGCTACCACTGGAGCAACAGTCAGGACTCTTTCCCCATCTTTTCCCCAACAGTAAGTTGCCTCGCTAGTCTCTATTCAGGAACATGAGGACTATTTCCAGTTGACACCAGTGCAAACAGCCTTCCATACATGTCCTTGTGATCACACTCAAGGATTTCTCAGAGCGGTGAACCGAAGACATACAGAGCATGGGAAACTATCCTTTGTTGTAACAGGATTTAATGGCTTATCAAAATGGCTGCCTCATTGTACACACCAATTTACAGTATTTTAAAAATTCTGTTATCCTACTCCCTGCCCAACACTGGATCTTATCAAACTGGATATTGGATATCATCAAACTTCTTCAATGCTCAACAGTTTAATGAGTGAAACTTGTACTCTATTTTGGGTTACCTAGATGAAGAGCGAGCTTGTCCATCCTTACATAAGCTTAGTGGCAATATGTAATTCACCTTCTATCAACTGCCTTGTCATATATTTTGACCATTTTTGTCCTTGAGTTACCTTTTTTCATGATGATTACTTCTAGAATACTAAGTCTTTGTAGATTAACTGTGTTGCAAATATTTACTTCGGGTTGTCTCTTGTCTCTTAATTTTGCTTACAGAGCTACTTATTACATGGAGGCTGTAAATTTTGAGGCGATAAAGTATTTTCCCAGTTCTCTCACTGCTTTACATTTTTGTTTCTTGAAAAGGTTTTCCGTATACCAATATTTCCTAAGGATTCACAGTTTTTTATTTACACTTATGTGTTTGATTTATTTGGAATTTATTCTGTTAAGTATGGTGCGAGTGACAGGTGTCAAGGACACTATGCTTGACTCATCGGTATTAATTCAACACCTAAAATCTGGTCTAAGCCAATGACCATTTGGCTCTCCCCTGGTGACTGTGATTGCAGCTGATCTAATAAGGCAAAAGGGAAGGAATATTCATGGTGTGGCTCCTGATGAGGAGGCATGAAACTCCAACTGCTACCAGTGGTCACTTTGATTTGGGATGAAGCCGATGCTGAGGATGCTGAGGATGACAGAGAAGAAAAGCAAGAAGAATCTGGGCCCCTGATGACATCATGACCCACACCAGGCACCTGCTCTGCCTTTGGGCTTGGTGATAACAGATCTCCTTACAGTTCAAAACAAGTTTGAGCTGAGGTTTTCTGTTGCCTCAAGTCCAAAGCAACCTAGTTGATAAGTGGATTTCACCACATATGGGTGCCACTACCCTGAAGCCACCACAAATAAAGGCCCCAGAGAATGAGAACAGAGCAGGGGACATCCCAAAGAAAAGCCACCTTAAAAAGAGACCGCTAGCCCAGCCACCCAGCTGACAACAGGTAGGGCAGAGATGAACCTCCCAGCTAAGTCCTTCACCAATTCATGAACGATAAAATCATGAGCAAAAAAAAGAGAGGTTGTTATAAACAACTAAATATGGGGGATAGCTGTTACACTAGATAACCAAATAGTACCTTTGTACATTCCTGCTCCAATGTGACAACTTTATTACCTTATGGTAACAGGGAAATTCTTTCCTTTTTTCTTAGCCCTTGTGAAGCTTGTACTGGGGACTCCTGCGTCCAGGAAGACGGCCTAGATGTATTCCCCCTAATTCCTCCTGCTAAATAAGCACACCCGAAAACCCTGGGCTTTATGTAGAAAGCAAACTCTGAATGGAGGGTGAAACACCTCTTTGAAATTTTTCTCCGTTCTGTCCTCAACCTACTTCTCCAGAGAAAGCCGTGGTCAACAGTTCAGTGCAATTCTTTTCTGGATCTTTCCCAATTCATTTATCTGTGTATGCGTGTACTAATAAAATGTATAAAGGACTGTTTTGTATTTTTAAAAATAAACCAATCAGGGGTGCCTGTGTGGCTCAGTTGGTTAAGCGTCCGACTCCTGATCACAGCTCAGGTCTTGATCTCAGGGTCTTGAGATCAATCCCCATGTTGGGCTCCACGCTGGGTATGGTACTTAAAAAAAAAAGAGAGAGAGAGAGAGAGAGAGAAATAAACTAATCATACTACATGCACTGTTCTATGACTTTCTTTTTTCCACAGAAAAAGTATGTTTTGGAGTTGGAGCCATACTTATATGTACAAATCTACCTCATTACCCAGAACGGATCTGTTGTATCCCATCATATGGATGTACTAGGGCTTATTAAAAGTTTCCACATTCATTCTTAAATAAACTTGGTAAGTCTCATCATTGTACTGAATTTATTGATTAATCTGAGGAGAGTCGATATCTTCACATAATTGAGTTTTCCATCCATGAACATTTTCTACCACTCCATTTGTCCCATCTTTCAAAATCTCCAGTGAAGTTCTACAGATTCTTATGTAATTTCTTGTTGCGTTTATTAAAAACTATTTAGAAGTTTAGCTTGCTATAGTGATGGCATGTTTTAATTTTAATTACCTTTCTATTATGTCTTTCTAAAGAATTATTCCTGATGAACAGGAAAACTGTTAATTTTTTCCATGTTGATCTTGTATCCAAGCATCTTTCAGGGCTCTCTCATAAATCCTAATCCACAATAGATTATCTTAGATTTTCTGTGTCAGCAATCACATTGCCTGAAATAATGACATGCTGGCCTCTTTATAGTATCTATAACTCTTTTCTTTCCTGTCTTTCTGCCACTCCCTCTATCCCTCCCGCCCTGTTATTTCATTTACTGACCTCAGGATAATGTAATAGCTGACATTCTTGCCCAGATCCAGACTTTAAACTCAAGGCTTCTAATAATTTATGACTAAGTTATTTCCAGATTTTTGTTAGATACCCTTTATTTGGTTAATATGCTCTTCTTCCATTCCCAGTGGCTGATTAACTTTGACAATAAATGGGAGTTGAATTTTTTCAGTCTAATTCCGAGCCATCCTTCCATTTTTAGGTGTCCAACCCACCATATTAATTATATCTGTCATAGTGTCTTGGCAGATCCCTTCTCAGCATGAAATATTCTTCTTTGTTGGTTTTTAAAAAAGATTTACTTAATTACTTTAGAGAGCGTGAGTGAGAAAGGGAAGGGGCAGAGGGAGTGAGAGAGAGAGAATCTCAAGCAGAGTCCATGCTGAGCGTGGACTCTGACTCGGGGCTTGATCTCAGGACCCTGAGATCATGACCTGAGCCTCTGAAACCAAGAGTCAGACACTCAACTGACTGAGCCACCCAGGGGCCCCCTCCTTTGTTCTTTTTAATACCATTTGACTTGAGTTCTAATTTCTCTAATACCTAATATAATATTGTTAAATCAGATTGATTATGGTTAACATTTGATATGTCTGTATCTGTTTACTTCAGCCTTCCTACACAGGCAAGAAAATATTCCCTGTAAATCACATATAATCAACTGCTTTTAAAAAAAAACCAAAAACAATCTGAAAGGCTTTGTCTTTCATTAAGGTGAGGTTTAACTAGTCACACATACTGAGACTACTCATTTTTTGTAGTGGTCCTGATATCTTGTTTCATATATTTATTTCCTATGATTCTTCATTTTTAAAAAAAATCCTCTTTTCCTATTCTTTCTTGGATTGATCTGATTCATTCCATTTTTTTCTCCAGTGTTTGGAAGCTATGCATTCAATTTCTATTCTTCTATTGGCTATCCTTAACATTTTAACATTTACTTAAATGTACTTTTTCCTTATCTAGACTTAATCAGTAGGTATGTCCTTCTCCTGAACAAGATTAAGAAAATTAGTATACGTTTTATTCATTTCTTCACCACTCCCTCCCTCTCTTTTCTCTCCAGACCATCAATACCTCTCATTGTTGATGATTCTTGGAATTTTGTTCTGTGTTGACAGTCAATATGAAACATTCTTTAGATTTAATAGTAAGGTTTAGCAAATTCTTTATTCATTTTTACTTCATTTGTGTATAGTTTTCTTACTGCTGGAGTATATCCTTTATAAAATTCTTTCACAATGAGTAGGTGGCAAATTTCTGAGATCATGAATGTCTACAAATGTCTTTGTCACTTGAAAGACTATGGTATAGAGTTTTACATTCAAAGTTATTTTCCCTCAGAATCTTGACTAGAAGTATTCTATTTTTTCTTCCAGAGCTCTTTGAGAATACTGTGTTGGAAGGTTTGTTTGTTGCTGTTTCTACTGGCACCCAGTGACCTCTTTAATTTGCTTTGCTTCAGTTATGGAGATACCTTAATATTTCTTTGCATAGTGCCTCCCCCACCTTCTCTTAACACGAAACACCTGTTACTGAATGAACGCTGGCTGTAGAAATACGACCATTAGCTTTTCCCCACCTACATAATATCTCACAGTCTGTCTGTGGCACATTCTGAGGGGGGGGTTCCTAAGCTTGTTCTCCAATTGTGTCCACTGATTTCCTCCACCTATTGCATTTTTGTCTCAACAGTCAGTCTTTACTTTCCAGGATGTGCAGTTTTTACTGATGAAATCTTTTCTTGTATCTCTCCTGAAACAATAATCTGTGTCTTCTCTATAGTTCTTTTCCACTTGCTCTCTTCAGTGCTTCCTCGAATGAGTGTTCTTTGCTGAATTTGTGTCTCTTTTTCCTGGGGCTTCCCAGCTGCCCAGTGACTCTGAATGTTATGCGCATCTTTGTCCTGGAGATTCCAAGTGAGGATCCTGCTGTGGGAGAAGGGGCGGATGCGCTGCTGACCAGGATGCTCACATAGACGATCTTCGGGAAGGAGCACTCTCCTTTCCTCCTAGCGTACGGCGGAACCAACCACTCTTTGACTCCAACCCCAGTACTCATAGCTCTCACCTGCAGGCAACTGCATCCAGGGCTGAAGGGGGCTGGGATGAGCAAGTATGGTGTATGCAGACTCCAGAGGACAGACCTGCCAGAGCTCAGTCAGTCTCCCTGCATGGGCACCGGGCCCCACCCTACTCTCCCTGTCTCCCACACCTAGTTTGTAGGCTTCCTCTCAGGCACTCCCACCTGCTTTTGTCCTCCAGGAATTCCTCGTAATAATATATCGCTTTATGTCCTATCTGTGCTATCTATTGATCAATCTATCAATCATCTACCTGTCTTCTTTTTTGTTTCTATTATTTGGAGTGAGAGGGAAAGACTATGGTAGATTCTTAGTCTGCCAACTGACCTAACCCCTCATATATTCTTCCTGTATTTTCAGAAGAAAATATTGCAAAATAAAGCTAAATCGTCGCTTTTATGTTTTCTAATAAATACACTCAAAGTTACATGACAAACTTTAAAATTTCATGAGCAAAATGTTTCCTAAATTACATTCTATTCTCATTCTATTCTGGGATATGGTCACCATCTTACTCTAGGATATCAGATCATCTTCAACAGTTAATAATGTGTACTGGTAAGAAGTACAGAGACTGCAGGCAAGGAGATGAGAGGGTGACATAATTCACATTTACTGAATGTCTACTGTGTTCTAGGGGCTCTACCTATATAATCTGATTTAATTTGCACAAATACTCTGTAAGGTGTGAATTATTATGTTTATTATTCACATTTTACAGATGGGACATCTAAGTCTTGAAGAGTTGTGGTAACCTTCCCGCACTCACAGGACTGGGAAGAAGGGTTGAAATCTGAACAGAGGTCAGATGATTCCCAAACCCTGCTCCTCCACCAAAACTGGGTATCAGATTGGCTCCTACAAGTTTTCCAAGAAAGTGAGATTTGCTATATCACTCTCAAGTGCTTTATTCCTTGGAGTTATCATCCCTATTCTCAAATTAAGAAATTTATAAGGTTTATTGCTTAAAAAATAAAAGTAATACATACATATACAGGTACATATACAAAATCTAATTAGAAAATTTTTCTAGCAAAGCTTTCAATATTAAAATCACTTAATCAAAAAAAAAAAAAAAACACCCCACAAAGCTTGTGAAACATAAGATAGAATAGGTTGTGAGGTCCTTGAGGATAGTCATCTTTATTACTATATATCCCCAACAGCTGACACTCAATAAATGCCCTCCAAAATTGTTGAATAAATGAACAAACAAACTCCAGGATCTATACTCAGGACTGCAAATGTTTCCAAGATTAGTCTGAACAACAGATTGCTTTCCATCATTCCCACCAGCAAAATCAATATCAGCACGGGGCATCCTCCAAAGGGCACATGCCCGCTTCTCCACACTGCCGTGCAGGAGGACAGAACTGGTTAGTGTCACCACAAGCTAATCTCCTGCCTTCCCATGAGGTGATTCCCTCAGAAGGACTCTGGGGTCGCTGACTACTGTGACGAGGGCACGTAGTATTTAAAGACCAAAAAACCTCATGTTTTTCTTTCCTTAAATAGCATGCCTTAAAGGTAAATTTCAAAAAACAAAATAAACGGTACCTCTTTCGCCTTTTAGGAGACTCATACAACTGCTGTATGTCCAGTGGTGAGCCCTGTAACCACAGTGAGACAACCACAGCTTCCAAACATGCGGGGTGTCCTTCAAAGACACTCTGCCCTCATCACTCTGGGCTGGCCACTTCCAGGCTTCTACAGGACACTGGCCAGAACCGTTTTTGGAATTGAAATTTCAAAATGACTTAAATAATCCCAAGAAAGAGCAAGAGTAGACCCCCACTCTTGCACATTGCTCATCGTCAACAAGAGGACCCAGGAATTCTTATTTGGTTGTCCAAAAATGAGCTAGAAAAAGCAACCCTTCCTTCTCCTTTTGTTCACCCAGATTAACTCCACTTCAGTTCCACAAGCAAGCTCTCGATGCCCCAGCAGCATTAAGTAGTTTAAAATATACCTCAAACACATATTTCCTATTAGGGACACATTTTTTTCTTATTTGTCAAAATCTGCCAGGGGTATGAGAATGAGCTGCTTTACTTATAGATCTTATTCTTTAATAACAATGCCTTAAATCTTATTTTTCTTTCTCTACTGGGTGTCTGAAGCAATTCAGCCATTTAGCTTTGATGTCCAGTCCTTCTCCAAAGGCCACATCTTCCATGTCCACCACGGCCACCTATGAGGACAGTTTCCTGGGAGGCCGGGTGGGTAAACCCACGCCAAGGCTTCCCGTAAATCACACCCACCTGCCCAATGCCAGTGACTGTCACTTAGCGAATGAGGCTCTTCTTAAAAATTCACGTCTTCACAGTACTTGTATGATTGGCAAGTTTTCACATCGAAGATATTACTTATCTCAATTATTATTTCCTTGGGATTGGTATTTTCAAAATATAGCTCCATTAAAGGAAACACTGATGACAGAGCGAGAGTGGTACGCACATGATACAAAGAAGTGTATTATGCTTCTATCTTTATGGAAATATGAAGCATAAATTAGTTTTAACTGAGATTTTGAATGTTAAATACTTATAACATCAGTAACATGAAGCCAAAATTAAATATCAGTTTCTTAAGAAATATGAAAAAAAGGAGAATTCCTTCATTAAAATGTTAATATCATCCAAATAATTCAATTTCTAAAAAAGACCGTATCAGGTCTTCAAGAAAGACACTGTCTCCTAAAAGCTTATTATTCATGGTAGATAGCATCTTCGTCTGCTCTTAACAAGCTTTAAATGCATTTTAATAAAATGATAATTTTTACTCCAACAAGTGAAACTTCCCACTTGTATTGTATAATTGTGAGCTACTAATAATGCACACATGGTTTTTTGGGGTTTTTTTGTTTTTTGTTTTTTTAGTTGGCCCACCAGACAATTTTTGGAAAATGTTTAAAGTGTCATATTTTTATTAATAAAAACTATAATATACAATAATTAAAATAAAACAATAGTAAGATAAGTATCACCGTACTTAATAATTCTGAGTAATAATTAAATAATAATAATTAAAATAGGCGTCACTTTACTACATGTCAGGCCCTGCTACACACTTTACATGGACTTACTGAACACTCCACTCCTGTGAGGTGGGTCCCCAGCGTGAGACAGATGAGGGGGTGCTCAGGAGCCATGCGGGGCCACGTGCCCGCCAGCAGTGTGGCCAGGCTCAGGCAGGCAGCCTGTCTCCAGAGTGGTGTTCCTCACGCCAATGGGCCACCTCTGCTTACCGGCTTTGGTTATAGGACAGAAGTTGGGAAAACAGTAATGCAATTCTAGAAGGATATGCCTTCCATATATTTTTAAAGATTTTATTTATTTATTTGACAGAGAGAGAGAGAGCAAGCATGCAGGGGGAGCAGCAGAGGGAGAGGGAGAAGCAGGCTCCCCACTGAGCAGGGAGCCCGATGTGGGGCTTGATCCCAGGATCCTGGGATCATGACCTGAGCAGAAGGCAGACGCCTAACTGACTGAGCCACCCAGGCGCCCCTGCCTTCCTCATTTTAACTTGCTAGGCAACATCAAAGAAACTGTCCTATGTCTCCAGTTCCTACCCAACCTGTGAATTATTGGTAATTTCAACTTGTGAAAATATACATTATTATTCCTAACTTCTGAATTCTCTTTTTGTGAAGCTAATATGTTATTGTGGTGCCAAACACTGCCTTCATAATTAAAGGTCTGTCAGCTTCTCTGGTATACACTCCCTATGGGAGCCTCCACACAGTTTTTTAAAAAAGATTTACTCACGATTTTTGAAAGTTACATAGATAGGTACGATAACAAGAAGAGAAACCAATGATCCCATGCCCAAAGGACGGTGTCTTATACTCTAGATGATGGCTGCTATCAGCAACATTCCAATCTATTATCAAAATGTGCGCCCTGTCAGAATCATTCGTCAAAATGAATTCTACTTCCTGCTTTGAACTGAAATTCACCAGTCAGTATAAGGCTCAAGAGATCTTCCACAAGCATAATATTTTCTTGCCATATTCTCTCAAGTCAAAAAATTACCCTCTCAATCAGTGAATACAATATCAAACTGTTTAAACAGATTTTCCTCAAGAAAATGATCTTTCTAAAGAACAGTAAGTCAATTTTCTTACAAATATTCAAGAGGTTTAATTTCTTGGCATCTGAAACTATCAATTCTATTCCAAGCAGTATACTGGACATTGTGCTTAACCTAGAGACCCAAGGTCAGAAGGGAGGTGATGTCTGGAAAGGAGCTCAGGCCTTGACAGGTGAGGCAGGTGTACGGACCGCCACACGGGAGGCATTAGGACAGAGGTACGAATCCGCTCAGGACGAGATATGATTTCACAAGAGACGGGACACGGGAGCCATCCTGAAGATGCTGAGGGCAGAAGTAAAGGGAGTGAGGGCACTCCAGGCCGGGGGACTTGTTCAAAGAAGAGCAGAGCAGGAGAGGGGTGCATTAATTTGGGGAGAGGAGGGAAAATTTGTTAAAACTGAAACTCTACACATCGGCTGGGACAGGTGTGAAGAGTCTTAAACACCAGGCAAGGAGGAAAGGCTTTAAGTTCTGAAGAAGGGAAGTGGCATAGAAAGTGAACTCCATTTCCTGGGGTCGGCTACCTGCCAGAGGAGGCCACTGCAACAGTCCAGAGAGTGGTCTTCACACCAGGGCACCTCTGACCCGGGGGTAAGGTGATGCAAGGAACGTTCTAAGCGCAGGCAGTTTTAAGAGAATCAATTTCCAGATCTTCAACTTCCATATGTATTATTCCCTAAAACTATCTGCCTGAGAAGCCTGAGCTTCAGGCCCTCCCTCCGCCTTCCCCTTCACCACTTCCCTGACACTTGAAAAGGAAAGGCTAACGTCTTTCCATACTGAATCCTAAGGACTTGCCACGTTGAATAAAACTCCTCTGGGTCCCAAATCGAAGAACCAATTTGAGTTCCTTTCATTAAGGTACCCAAACATAAATACCCTTGAACCCATCTCATTAAGATATATGCTTCCATTAAAATTTGTTTAATAATTATTTATGAAATTTATAATATACTTAATGGTATTCTGATCAACCTTTGCAAGAAAGTATGATAGGGTGATCAATGACAAATTTTGAAGCATAAAAGAACATTATAGTGGGATAAAATTCTGTGGGGTGAGGGAGGCAGAGGTCAATAATGTACCAGCACCCCCTCCAACTGTCCAAGAAAACATTTTTCACATACTCTGGAAATAGATGTCGATATCAAATCACTATGGTAATTAGCTATTCCAGTGGATCCATTCCGAAGAATGAAGTGACAGTTTTACTTTTAAATGTCAATATTTACAATAATATCCCTTGCAACTATTTACACTTATGAAAGTCATTAAAAATGTGCAAGGAGGTAGAGGGCTTTCACAACTTCTTTCATGAAGAAGAGCAGCAAAGCGCCCGGAGCCCCAGCGCAGGGTGGAGATGATGAGAGCATGAGCATGGCAATGGGGACACAACAGGAAACGCAAAGCACGTGGGAGGCTGAAATATTGGGCTTTGCAGCTGAACACCAGGTTCGAATCCTGCCTCTACCACTTACTAGTCTTGTGGCCTTGACTAACCCTACATCTGCAGGTTCCTCTGTAAAATACCACCCTCAGCATAGCATGTTATAGGCCCTGGGAAATGCTAAATAAAATTACTACTATTTCAGAAATAGAACTGATGGAGTTTGGGAGCTTAATGGAACTAGGTGAGGAATTTAAGATGATCCTCTGATTTCCAGTTTTAAGAGGTCTCAGTTGCTAGTGAGAGAGCACTGGGTCTGGGCAAGAAATGAGCCCTGGCATCACCCAGACGTTGGTCTGAAGTGTCCGTGGGACATCTGGCCGTGTGAGACCCCGGCAGCAGAACACACAATCACGAGAGCAGACCTGAGGCTCCAGTCCCAAGTGATCCCCACTAACAGGAAAGGGCTGTGAGGCAAGGACAGCTCCCCCAGCAGGACATTTAATGGGGAGGGGGTGCAAAAGAGAAAGAGTCGAAGAGAAATCCTGAGCAAGAGCTGCCTGCAAGTTAGAAAAGCTAGAACAGGGGGTGCTGAGGAGGGCAGCCAGCCTCATCGAGAGGCCGAGGAGACCAGCATGGAGCCCGAGATCTGGAGACGAGCAGGTCACTTCTGACCCGTCGGTGGCAGTGCCAGTGGGGACCAGAGCCCAGAGGACCACGGAAGGCAAAGGCCCAGGAAAGGGAGTCTGAGGGTGTCTGACGGCAATCGGAGGTTCAGACACGACGTCGAGGAGAAGGCACTGAGTATGCCTACAGATGTGCAGGGGCAGGTGGGAGGACAAAGGACAAGGCTCAAGGTCCTGGAGAAGACGGGGTCAGGGAAGTTGAGGGGGGGGGTCCTCAGGCTTGAATGGGAGCAGAAATGCCCTTCTGGGACAGGAGGGAGGCAAATAGGACGTGTCAACACACACAGATTTGGAGGGACTTTATAGAAGGGTGGCTGACTACTTCTCAAAGAATCAGGGAGGCGAGCAGGGAGCGGGGGCTTGGGGAAAGGGCATCCAAACGTCAGCCCTGTTGGGAGATGGGCACTTTATGTTCAGAAATGACCTATCACAGATAATCCAACTCCTTAAAGAAATGTCCTTCTCTTTTTAAAATCAGAGGGCAGAATTCCCTTAACACATTTAGAATTCATACCTTATGCTCTACTTATTTTTATGCAATAAACATTATTTATAGGAAATCTTCATTGAGATCCCTTTAAGCAGTATATTAACTACATACTCAAAGGGACGTGCCGGCACATTTTTCTTTTCCCGTGTGTGTGTATGCACATGCATGTGGTTGGGTGTGTGTCCCCTGCAAGCTCTTTTATTACTCAGCTCATGAAAGTGAGTGTCATTTATCAGCAACCTAAACGTAAAGTTAACAAAATTTCTATGGCTCTCTTTCCTCCTGCTATGTGCGAGTTACTCTCATTTATTTCAAACAGAAACGCAAATTCGTTATCAAGAAATACAAACCCACAGCTTCTTTAGGTAATTGGGGATATGGTCTAAAATTATTAAATTGGATTTCTGTAAGGTTGTATATAGGAGAGCAGTTCAAATAAAATATCATTTCTACTGAACTTATTCCAGAAACCACAATTTCAATCTGCTTATACTGATGATCCAGTCACTTTCTAAATGTACCCAGTAATTTTCTCTATCCACTCAAATATGTTATTTTATTTGTATTATTTTGGGGCTCGTATAGCAAGCAACCTGTTCAGTGTTAAATAAATATGCCCTGCAAACGGAATTTCTGTTTAATTGACTAGGCTGCATTTGTTAAAAAGAAAAAAACCATGTGTCTGAGAGAATCCTCTCTGGGATGTTGGAGGGAGACCCACAGCTTCAGGGACACTGAATCAAGAGCTGGGTTTGTTTGTTTATTTTTTTAGGGCAGCTTTGGATCTGTTTTCAAGTCTGACCAGCTCTACAGCTGCTCCTGCCTCCATTCTGCTGCTGGGCTTGGCTGAAGACAGGAGTCTCAGATGAAGCTTTTCCTCTCCTCCCACCCTCCAGCCTGAAGTAGCTTTGTCTCCCAACTCTGCTCCCCTCCCTCTCTGCTGTCCCCAACTGGGCACATCCATGAGAACGTTCTGGGTCATTGCTCTCGAGCCACCCTGGCTCTCAGGACCTCCTTCTCTGCCTTACTTCCCTGGGCCAGGCCACTGAGCCCCGTACCTTGTGTGAAAACAGACATTCTGTTGAAGCATAGATTCTGACTAATAAAGTATTATGTTAAAAGCCCTTTTCTTAAAACAACATTTATTTGATCAGTAATGAATGGATTAATTCAGGAGGTTCTACTCATAATGGATTTTGAATATAGGATCACACATTTTATTAAAATTAGGCTCTTGTTTAATCAGACCAAATCAGAAACATGGTAGGTAAATAGATTTGACTTTTGTCTCCAAGGCCTTAGGCAAACAACGATGTCAAATGCATGCTGAAGAGCTGCATTAAGTGGTACTTTTAAAAGTGTTTTTTTTTCTCTCTCTCTCAATTCTTCATTATTGCAATTATAGTTAAGGAAGTGGATTTTTCTTTGGCTTAGTGACATTTGGTTTCACAGTTGTCTGTTGCAAAAGAGATTAAGTTGCACAAAGCTGGCTATCTAGGGAAGATCAGCAAAGGTGTAGACTTCAAGCTTGACTGTTCCCTGAGAACCAGGGCAGCACATCCGGGGGTCCCCCTTCACGGTAGCACATCTGGGGCCCCCCTCCAGATCAGCACATCCGGGGGCCCCCTCCAGGTCAGCACATTGGGGGGGGCTCCCCTCCAGGTCAGCACATCTGGGGATCCCTCCAGGGCAGCACATCCGGGGTCTCCCCTAGGTCTTAGTCATTAGTTTGGGGTGGACCTGATACCTGACTGAGTCTACTGTTCTCCTCTCATCTCCTACCCACCTGTGCGTTTGCCTAGGCCTTTACGACTTAGAATTTTGACTGCCGTTCTACATTGGGCTAAGAAAATGTTTAATCAGTATAACATTTACATAAACTTTGCATATATTTTTCATATATCCTATAAAGATTTAATTTTGTTGGGCCCATTAAACAGAAGTTTAGATAGGGCTCACCTGGTTCACAGTCCTCATTTCACAGATGAGAAAACTGAGGCCTACATCACCAGCAGCCAAATGCCTACAGAGCTTTACCCTACAGTGGGTTCTCTCTGAAACAGACGCATGTTCTGGACCCTGAGGCTGGCTTTATAATAGGGCCCTTTCGTCGAACAGTGTCTGTCTGAGTGCCCGTGATAATATTGTTTCAGGTCTTAAAGAAACTAATTAATTTTCATCAAAAGCATTATGAATAAAAAAAAATCAGATGTGTTTAAAAATGAATTAAAACTAATGAAGGAATATCATCAATTGAAAACAGGTTGATTTTAGTTAATTCAGAGAAGAAAAAGCCAAGTCCTACTTGCAGGTGATAGGGTATTAACAATTTCTTTTTCACAATAAAGGCTCTTTTCTTAAATAGCTTGAGACAAAGTTAATAAATCATATCCCGTCTGTAGTCATAAAGAAGACAATCTAAAACCAGAATATTCAACGTGGTCCAGAACACAAAGCAATGTGAGCCCATGCGATATGGAATTCTGAAGTAAATTATAAGTCAACAGAAATTCGAGTAAAGTGCTTCTGGTTTTCCCTTTGGGGTTAGTCAGCACTGGCCTCCATGCTACCAGGAGGACTGGCCTACAAGCCTGTTAGTCCGGCTGAAGCCCAGCATGGAGGAAGTCAAGAACACGAGGAAGGCACGGCTGTCCTGAGCTACAAAGTTCCTCGATCACGAAGTACCTGAGGGCTGCTCACGAGATCCACTTTGTCCTGAGTCCAAACGGACTGAGGGGTGTAGGCAGGTGCTAGATGCATCTTCACCAAATAGGACTAAGAGCTGGGCGACCTTCCTCTCCACCACTGACCTATGTTCTTCTGAGAACCCTTCTCTGATGAGACACGTTTGGTTGGCGCTGGACCTCCACCAAGAGCACACACAATGTCTTGGCTGCCCCTGTGGTGACACCACATGTCCTTTGCTAGACTAGACAGTCAGACAGTCCCGTCTGCACCTGGGTTGAGCACCGTGAGGGAGGCACACTCCCGTGGCACAGGACGGTGGGAAACAACTTCGCACTGGCCAGACTCCAGCTGGTCTGGTGGTTTGTCCGGTGGGGTGACCCAGAGCTTCGTCGGAGTGTTCAGTTGACTTGCCCCGTTGCTGTGGCTGCCCACTGCCTCTGACTGTTGGCTGTGGAAGCAGCGGGGACATACCAGAGAGTCACCTGGGCTCAGATTCCTCCCTGCCCCTGTGATAGGGCAGGGGCAGGGAGGCTCCTCCTCCGGCAGTGGCTCCGGCTCCTCCTGCTCATCGGTGCCAGTTCCTCACTCTCTGTCCTTGTCTGTTGGTCCAGGGAAGCCTGGTGCACCCTTTGCTAGAGGCACTGTCTCCCACAATACAGGAGCTCCAAGAGGGCAGAGCCCAGGGTTTAGGGACAGGAAGCATAACCCCAGGACTGGGTCGGCGGTGAGCGCTGCCTGCAGCTCTGCCCACTGGGAGGATTCCCCTTCCCCAGTGTCTTCACGGCCATGTTCTACCAAGCACATTTCAGCTGGGGCCAGCTCATGGTCCTGACCCACCTGGGAATCAGTCCTGGGGCTTTCACTCCTTTGTCCGTTGGTTGTAAGGACCCTTCCCCACGGAGGTTATGCTCATGAGACGGGGAAGAGGTGTCAGTGCTGAAGAGGTGTGTGCCAGAGGAGTCTGGGGTTACCTTTCATGTAATTACTGCCTTCTCTATCTGCCTGGGCCGGGCCATCTCCACCAGACCATCCTCATGACTTGGAGGGCCTCACAATACCTGGCTTATGACGGGCAGTTCTGGGAACTGGTCACTTGGTGCTCAGTGTCTACGAGGGCCCAGAAACTCATTAGAGCGAGATGTCCGTCCTTCTCAAATGATGAACAGTGCTCCGCTGCAGAAGGAATGGGCTTGCTCCAGTCTGGGGCCCCAAACTGCAACTCTTCCCCTGGGGCCTGCCACAGACACGCACGGCATCCCTCCCAACACGATGCCTCTGGCACCATCAGATCCGCCGGATCAAATGAAGTGAGCCACTGGGGAAATTTGCACCTGGATCTACCGGACAGTCCTCTCAGATATGGTTTCAGCCTTCTGAACCCCCCAGTGCATGGCTAGGGGCCGTGTTTCCAACGGCTGTGTGTGCATGTGGCACAAGGGAAGATGTAAGGCGCTATCGGGTCACATCTGCATAAAATCAGCCCGATAGCCAGGGCTCCTGGCAGAACAGGGGCCTGCAGGTTGGAGACGATGGAGCTTTCGATAGAAGTTTAGCAGCGACTCCCTCATTAGGCTGGGCCTCTGGGTATTCAGCTCCTAGCCATCTCCCTAAATTGACCTGAGGCTCAGAGCTGGTCCATGTGGATTCTCTCTAGAGCAGTCCTTCCCAAATTTTAGTGAGCACCAGAGTCACCTGAGAGTTTGTTAAAATCCAGATTCCTAGGTCCTACTCCCAGAGATTCTGGTCAGTAGGTCTGGGTGGGAGCCTGAGAATTTGCATGTCTACCAAATGTCCAGGTGATGCTGATGCTGCCGGGTGCTGGACCATCTTTGAGCAGCTCTGCTCTAGAACTCTGCTATTCTAGCAGCAGCAGCCCCGGCAACTTGATAGAACTCCTGGCTTCCTCAAACCTGAATGTGCTTATGAATAACCTAAGAATCTAGTTCAGATGCAGAATCTGACTCAGTAGGACTGAGGTGGAGCTCAAAATTCTGCATTTCTAACAAGCTCCCAAGATGATGCTTATATCCCTGGTCCAAGGACCACACGTTGACTTGAACCAAACAATTTGCAGCCCTGGCTATATAGTAAGATCACCTGGGTGCTTTCAAGAAAAAGTCCTGAACCAGCCCAGGTGATTTTCATGGGCACTTAGGGTTAAGAAACTGTCATACACTTAAAATATTTTTATTCTACTTTGTCACTTTTCATACGATTATTGTTTAATATATTGGCCTGGCACTTTTATAAATTTTGTGAGATTTGTCCTCTGTCTGTCCGACCTTCTGGTTTTCTCACTGTCCTGGCACCCTTGGCAGGACCGTTTGAAGGTTCTGGTATCCCCTCCTCTGCTTCATCTTTCATTTGTAAACCAATCATATAACTCACATCCGGGATTTTTGCCCATTTAGTCCATAAAAGAATTTTGAAAAACTATATCCCCCTCACATAAACTTTACATTTAAATATTTACATTTAATTCTAGTGTATTTTAAGTGAAACTTTAGATCACTCTTTTAAATGTATCCAAAGAGACCTAGACAAGATTGTGATTTCATACCAACTATCATTCATCCTAAAATCTCCTTTTTAATACCTGGAAATTTTACATCATTCCTTTTTCTCAATCCATGCATAGAATTTTATTTACTGTCATATATATTATGCTTGAAAGTCTTTTATCACACTTCTCTACACAAGAAAGGATAGATATTCCATTTTTTTTTTTCAAATTCCATGACCCAAAAACTCTAAATGTTAAAAAAATTCTGGTTGGTCATTCATTATAATTATTAGTAATAATACTCACACCAACATTCATCATTACAAATTTTGACAACTATTGAACATGAAAAAGTATACATTTATTGGTAATACATCTCTTAGTGGAACTTTTTGATGGAACTTTTTAATGGAACTTTTTAAAAAATTAGTTCATGTATTCATGGATGAATATTACTTCCTGCTAAAATGAGAAAGCATTCAGCATCAATTTTATTTCTATTTTTTTGTTTTTATAAATGTATGCATTGAGAAAACTTATTTTCATACATAAGGATATGGGAATGGAAGGAGTTATGTTAGAACAGTGTCAATTCCTTGACATCATTCCAAGACTATGCCCCAAATTACAGAGTAATTTACCATCAAACATTATTTTTAATGATCTATTGGCTGACAACTTGATGAGGTCCTCCTTCAATTTTGCTGAAAGCTGGGAACTGTAGGCCACCTGACTTTAAATAGGATTTCTTACCCCGTTGTTAAAGTCACCCACTTTCTCAGCACTGGCCTGTCTTTGGAATTGTCCTTGGTCTGGCAGGTGGAGGGCTCGACAGTCCAGAGCAATGCACCAGGGAAGACGAGGGGGTCCTGGACTGTGAAGGGAGGTGGGAGAGGACCTCGAGGCGGGAGACACTTCCTCGGGCAGAGCCCTCTGGGAGACAGGATGTGTGTCCATCATGGAAGCTGAGTTTGACAGAGCATCCATCACGGAAGGCCCCTGCAGTGACAGCCCTGATTGGAGATCCCTGGTCTAGATCACCCACCCCATCTGCTCGTGGTGAGCAGTGCTGACATGCCTTCGCCCAGACTCCTGCCTGCAGGCAGCAAGCAGACAGGCACCACAAATAACCCCATCGGGCAGCGCGAGCTACTCTCCACCTTCCTTGTCTAACTTCTATTTCCTTATTTTGGGTAAAGACTAGGGAGAGCAAAAGAGTTCTCTAAGAAAAACAACAGTATGAACATTATAATAAATCATACCTGGCTGGTCTCCTTATTAGGGACACAGCCCAGGAGAGTTGGGGTCGTGGCCAGAGAGGCAGGTGTGCATGGAAAGTGAGCCACATCTACTCTGCTCACGCTAACTGCTGTCTTGAGGGGGATGTGGGTCCAGGTCAGCAGATCTTCAATGTTTTGTGGAGTCCCCTGGTTTTTAAAGTGTTGTTCATATTTCCCAACAGTTATGTTTGGGCCCCCTGCTAGGGCAGAGCTTTGTTCTTATCTTAGAAGTTGGTATGTCTCAAGCTTCTGTGGACCCCTTTATCGGGGTGGCCTTCCTCCCCAGCTCTTCAACTAACTGTTCTTACTCAACCTTAAGGTCACAGTTAAATATGAGTTCCTCAGGGGAAACCTTCCGGGTCCCCCAGACCTATGTGGGTGCTCCCATGCTGGGGTTTTCATAGTGACTTGTGCTTCTCTCTTAATTTCTCACTAAAACACCTGCCCCTCACGACACTTTAAATCTGCAATAATTTAGGGGTGCCTAAATTTTACGGTGGCTAGTTGGTTAAGTGTCTCACTCTTGATTTTGGCTCAGGTCATTATCTCAGGGTTCTGAGATTGAGCCCCGCATTGGGCTCCACACTGGGTATGGCACCTGCCTAAGATTCTCTCTCTGGATCACTACATCAAAAACTAATGATGTATTGTATGGTGACTAACATAACAAAAAAAAAAAAAAAAAAAAGATTCTCTCTCTGCTGCTCCCCACATGCCCCCCACTCTCTCTCTAAAAAAAATAAATAAAATAAAGAAATCTGCAATGATATAAAATCCACAATGAATATTTTCCCCAAATGCTGCACTCCACAGGAAAATGGAAGCCTCAGCGCCCGGAGAATGCTCTCAACTGCAGACTGTCCAAACTGGGAAAGTGGGCCAGCTCGTCAGGTATTACTTAAAACTGGAAGAGTTTCTCTCAACTTTGAAATACTGACTCATGTATTTTTAGGGGTATCATGTGGACTAAATGAAACACGGCCCACAGGTGGCCAAGGTGGGCATGTCATCCAGAGCAAGACTGTACTTCAGGAAAGCCACAACAAGGAGGGGGTAGTTGTTACGCACTGAACTGTGTCCCCCTGAAAGTCATATGTGGAAACCCTAATCCCCAGTATGTATTTGGAGAAAGGGCCTCTAATGAGGTAATTAAAGAGGAATGAGGTCATAGGGATGGGGCCCTAATTTGATGGGACTGGTGTCCTCCTAAGAGAGGAAAAGACACCATGCCTCTCTCTCCCGCTCTCCACGTGCGCGCAGGAAAAGCCATGTGAGGACAGAGTGAAAGCAGCTGTCAGCAAGCCAGCAGGAGGGGCAGACTCTGCCAGCACCTTGTTCTCGGACTTCTCGCCCCCAGAACTGTGAGGAAATAAACTGTGTGGTTTAGAACCGCGGTCGGTGGCATCCTGTTGTGGGAGGCCCTAGCGGCCCAATGTCATAGTTTTAACTTACACATCTGAGTTATTTTATGTATACAAGTTACTTACATAACTTCAACATAAGTTGTAAGGAAATCAATTTTTACAAATCACATATTGAATGGCTTAGAAATGAGGAACTTTTATTAATAGTCCATTTGTCAAGTAACTCATCTTTTAAATTACAGTCTGACATATGGGGCTCGCAGAGCAAGGGTGCCGGCATTCTTTCTGGTGGCTCAGCCAGTTTTGCCCACAGAAGGGCCCTGCTCATGAGAATAATGAGGCCCATGGCTTGAAGGCTGGAATTCTACTGACTGGTTCTATTTCTCACATAATCCATCTCTTGAAATTTTCCCCTATTTTCTCTATGTAAGTCTACAGCAATGGCCATATAAGTAAGATCTATTAGGGCTATTCCCCCTGAAGTGTTTCTTCAACATACAATCTTGCCTATCTTTATATTTACCAGTCCAATCTTTCGCAGCATGCAAAGGATTAGAAATGGAAGTGGCAGACACTCAGGATGAATAGGAAAACTACTATTCCCTAACTTAGGACATCCCATACCATATTAAACACGTTTATTGGCCTTTCTGTCCCACCAACATAAGCTGTGATGGCAGAAACCCGTCCACCTGGATCACTGTTATACTGTCAACGCCAACATAGTGCTCGCAGTTACCAGGTACTTAATAAATAAATGCTGCGTGAGCAGATTATAGGATGGATGGATGGATGGATGGATAATTCGACCGATGGACCATGGATACGTGTTCTGCAAGAAGCAGGGATTCAGGTGGAACGTTCAGGGCCAGGGAAGAGGCAGAAACATGGAAAGGCAGTGAGAGGACTCTCAAGGGAATTGAGGAGACGAGCCTGCTTTGGACAGAATGTCTAAGGAGCCAGGCTAATTTAATTTCCAAGTGAAACTGTGTAGCAACACAGTGGATGTCATTCTCAGGGCACAGTGTCCCGAGCACTGCGTCAGACCGGGCACAGCATGGCCAGCTGCATGAGCGACAGGGCCACACAGAGGGAAGCCGGTGACCAGCACAGGAAGAAGGGAAGTCAGTAACTGAGGCGATGCTTGGGGACATGCCTTCCATTTCAGGGCATCTGACTAAACCAGGCCAGTAAGTTGAACAATTATGAGATAATCAGAAAGTCACAGCCATTGAGGACTTACATCATTTCATGCAACTTTCCACTTGAAGACTGAATGCTCAGACTGGCACTGAGGTCTGGAGAGAACATCTGATCGAAGTGATACATCAAGTCACAAGAATGAATGAGTTCTCCAGGGTGAAAACAAAAGAGCCGAAAAACAAAATGAAATACTGCACCTAAGGCCTACAAACAATGGTTGGGGGTAAGGAGAACCAGAAGGAGTCAGGGACACCAAAAGAGAAGGAGCAGGATGGAGCTGGTGAGCAGGCTCATGAGGAGGTGGAGACGGAGGGAGGATCAGGACGGGATGCTGCCCAGGGCTGAGCAGCGAAGATGGGAAGGCGGTGAGCTGGGTTCTAAGCCCTCTCGCTCCTTCACTGAATGAGCACTCACGAGGCCCCACTGTTTGTCATGCCCGCCTCCCGCTGCTTGGGGAATGAGAACAAAAAGCCTACCCTCGTGGAATGTACATTCTGGTAAGAGATCGAGACAGGACACTTACTGGGAATGAGCATGTGGGAAATGCAGTCTTGATGGGGACACTGGTATTGAAAACAGGGAGCAGACGACAGGACAATGGTGGCAACGATCCTTAGTCGAACAGAGCGTTGTTCCACCCCAAAACTCCTTGCCTTCATCGTGTCACTGGGAGTGCATCTCTCCACAAACGAACAAAAGATGACAGAGTTCTGCTAAGGATGCGTTTCCACCCTGGGAGCAGCATTTACTACTCCCTGGCCTGCGCTTCCACAACACTCCCACCTACGTCCATTCTACTAGGCACTGCACACGTCACAGCCCTGCCATTCACTCGTGGCCCACCTCTCCTTAGCAAAGCTCAAGCCTGTGAACGGCAAGGAAGTGTGTCTTCCTCAGTCTCCTCAGCATCAAGCATAATGCCCGTACATATGGGATGCTCGGCGTTTTCCGAATGAAAGAGCAGAGATGAAATCCGAATCTTTAGAAGGAGGGATTATACACCGTGGAACAAAAAGGAGATGCGCACACCCTAAAGATGGAAGGCAGTCACACCACAGCCCTGCCCGCTGCCTGTTCTGTAGAGACGGACAGCAGTCTATGGAGGAGGGTGCCGGGAGACTCCAGAACAGCAGGTGGACAGCGCAAGGTGTTTCCACGATGACGGTAAGCTTATTTTTTTATGCATCCTTGAGTATTCTTCCAGGCTGGTCTGATATTGAAAATATATACTGACTGGCAGGCAGAACAGAGGTTGGCAGGGGCATCACAGCTTAGGACCCATCCGTAGGGTACAAACTTACGAGGTGCGTACAATCCAGCTAATCTTCAGGCCAGCACAGGGTTCAAGTTAACTAGAAATTCCTGGATTTTTATCAAGAACATGCTTACTGTCATGATTTTGTGAATGCTATAACTAACATGAACAAAGACACGAAAGGCTCAGAACACCGCCTATTCATTTTATATTTCTTTATGATAGCAACATTTTCGCATAATTTTTTTCTGAGGCTATTTTCTCATTTCAGGAGTTTTCCTATGTAGGCTAAAAAAGTGTGAATCCACCTTGACTTTCTGAAATGAACTGACAACCAAAGGTCCACTTCTCCGTATGGTCTCATGCACAAGTCATTCTGACGAGGGTGCTTCCCAAAGTCTTAAGGAATGGAAAGGGAGAAGTCTGAATTCTGAAGCACATTTGCGCTGGAAACCTTCCCATCAGAGAGCAAACTCCGGTGTAATTCAACCATGTCTTCACTAATATAGCCACAGAGTGACATCCTGATGGGGACATACATGAGAGTGCGCCACGGTCTGTCCAGGAAAGGGAGCAGAACAGCGTGGGGCCCGCCATACCAGGTGGGCTATAGCCCCCAAATCCATTCTCAGTTAAACAAGCAAACAACTAACGAATCCCCCGGGGCCAGCTGGTGGGTCTCGGCTTCCAGCTTCTCCAGCCCCGATGTCGACTCCTGAGTCCATGTCAGGGACCAAATGGAAAAATAGCTAATTCTCTCGGGAGTTCCACTAGGGGCTACTGCGCATGTGGGTTGGTGTCTGAATCTTGCTCCCCAGGAAAATCCCAGAACCAAGACAGCCTTCAGATTTCCCAGACGGTCACTCAGGTATACAGCCAGGGTGGACCAGAAAATTCTCAGCTCACGTTTTCCTCATCTATGGAACCATGTAAAATAACAGGCTTTGGGATTCCACCTGAAAAAGCTATACTTACAAATGCTCCTGGGCAAACAGCGAGTTACACTAACAACCAGCTGT
This sequence comes from Mirounga angustirostris, assembly GCF_029215605.1. Lineage (NCBI taxonomy): Eukaryota > Metazoa > Chordata > Mammalia > Carnivora > Phocidae > Mirounga > Mirounga angustirostris. Next base: position 177,307,915 of record NW_026991713.1, read on the forward strand.
CACGTTTCTTACCGCCCCTATGACTTGCTTTACCAAAGACAGAGCGACACTAGGCTCTGAGGGTAGGCACTGACTTTGTGCCAAGGAGGGTATTCCTGGAGATTGTAAAAGGTGAGAGGGTACACAGATGGAATAATTACCTGAAAGAACAAAGAATCACAGGTGGGGCTATTGCTAAGAACTCGATAATTAGAACAGACAGGGTCTACACCTTAAAACAAATTTCTGGTTCCTATTATTTCTGATATAAATTCCATTGGTTTTTACACCTCAGATACAAGTGTTGTGGAGAAGTGGGGAGTTGGGCTCTCTGGATTTGGGAATGGTGTTCAGAGTTGCTTTACTTTTAACAGATGCTTTCTACCTGATTTTCTTAAGGCTTGATTTAATATCACAACCACACTGTAAAGATCTACAATTTTAATTACCTGCTATAACTGCCTTCTATAAGAGCCAAAAGAACATCATTTACAGTGATCAGCAATAAAACATTATGACTAAGTTGTAAAGAAGAATGGAACCATTATCAGAAGGTGACCAGTTGTCAGGCTGCAAACAGAAAAGCAGCAACCGGAGTAAGAACTTTCAACATGAGCTTAAAAGCCGAAAATCATCTGCAATATAAATGAACTCAACAAATAAAATGGTGAAAAATCTCTTTGGGAGAAGACAGACTTGGGTTGAAAGTAAAACACGTAATTAACTGTGTAGCCTTGTGCACACTATTTATTCCCTTCATTTGCTTCCTCATTTGTAACATGGGGATAATACTGACCCCTAGGGCTTTTTTAAAAATGATGGCTGAGATTAGGTGTAATAGTTACACACTGGACACAGAGCAGACGCTCAGTAAATGACAACTGCTCGTCTACCGCAATGCCCTGCATTTTCGTGTCCCCTCAAAGTTCTTGGGTTGAAATCCTAAACCCCGATGTGGAGATTTAGGCATCAGGAGGTGGGGCCTTTCAGGGATAATCAGGCCATGAGGATGGAGCCCCGTGAAGGAGATCAGTGCCCTTATAAAAGGGGCCCTTCCCCCCGTGTGAGGGTACGGAGAGAAGTCTCCAGCCCAGAAGAGGGTTCTCACCAGAACCTGACATGCTGGCACGCCCAGCCCCTGGAACGGTGAGATGGAAATGTCTGTTGTCTACGGCATTTTGCTACAGCAGCCCAAACGACGGCAGCCGCTATCACATGCTTTCATCCCACGTTCAGCCAGATCACGTCTTCCCATCCTTACCTGACTGCTCAAAACCAATGTTAGCACCTGGACTATCAGGCCTGCCCTCCACAACATCGGCCATTACTAAAGAGGCTAGTTCCACTCTCAGCATCCCCTCCAAATCAGAAAATCACATATTCTCCTTTTTCTGAAGGGTAAGCTACAAAGACAGTCTAGCCCAGCAAGTCGGACAATGTGGAGTTGGCAAACCTCAAGTTCTGGGGGAAGACAAACTGAACAAGTATTTCCTGATCAGTGGCTTCGGAACACCGAGTCCATCCGTAAAAGGAAAGGGTACACCAGGAAGAACAGAGTGCGATTATTTCGTCTGGAAAAGAGTGAAAGCTCAAACTAACCATGGTCGTCATCTCTATCCAACTACTGAGTAAACACAGCTTTTCACAGAAAACTCTACTTACATCTAACAACTGGTTCTGTGGCCCCATCTCTGCTGATGACCATGACTTTGTTTAGGATCTCCCCAGACGAGATGTGTGATGGATGTATGTTAGAGCTGATAAAATGATTGCAAGGAAAATTCAATTTTCCATCCCCCTTGCTTGTGCCCTCTAAAAATTGCTTATCTTTTCATATCAATTATAGTGACAGGGAGAACAGACGAAGTACTTCAATAAATGTGGCATCCGAAGGGCTCTGGGCTGGCAAGGTACTTACTGCATGAGTGAGTCACAGTGCTGAGTCCCTCCCAAACCGTGACAAGTTCTGAAATGTTCTGTTTAATTATTAAGGTCCTGCAATGACAGGATGTTAAGTCCTCAGTCACCTGAATGCAGACATGCGGCTGTTTGTTGGCTAAGGTGAAGAAACGAGATCCCAGAGTCAAGGGTAAAATTATCAGGGCTACGTCCAGTCACAGCCCTAGACTGCCCTGGTCAGAAGACTCTTGTGTTTAGATGTCTGAATATGACACTTTCAATTGGTGTATTTCACAAGGGGGCAGGAGGAGAGGTGGTTTTGAAAAATATTAAAGAAAGGCTTTGAGGGAATTTTAAAAAATCTGATTAGGCAAGTCACTACCAGATGACAATATCTGCTCTTAAGTAATCATCCCATATTGGGAGAAGCAGGCAAATACTGATGCTTTGTTTACTGAGTCCACCTGGCCCCTCACTCTGGGATGTGGCTTACTTCCGAGGCAGAATCTGCCACAGCAGGTCCCCAGTAAGGCCTGCGCATGTCACCGGGGCAGATCACGTTTTACTCTACGTCCCATGTGGTGTGTAATGCATGCTGGGTGACAACACACGTGCTGTTAGGAACCGTAAGTTACCACGGTGCCGCTCCGTCAGCGCTCTCGCCTCGCCCACCTCACCCTTTGGCAAACCTCTGCTCCGGTGGGTGAGCGGGGTCTCATCACAGCTCCAAGTGTACCTCTGTTGGTTGCAAAAGGGTGCCAGCCTCCCGGGCTGCATGTGCATGAACAGTACGCTGGCTTTACCGAGACTCGATGTTTCTTGGGAGTGGTTCTGGCATCGAAACAGCCTCCCTTTTAAAAACAAAACCAAGCTCTTCCGAGGTTTGAGTGTGAAAAAGCCCTTGACCATTTAAATGGGAGGGCTCCTTCCCCTGAGCTCTGCCTTCTCCTCACTTGGACACAAACGGACACAAAAGCACACACAGCATCCAAAACACATGCTGCTCCCCCTTCACAGGAAAACCCAGGGGGCTGGGGGCTCGGAGAAGCTGTGTCTTCAATCCCTAGCTCCCCACTCACTATTCTTGTGATTTTGGTCAATGACCTGACTTCTTGGGGCTTCAGCACCCTCAGCTTTGCAACGGTGTTGTCACCCACTCACAGGCTGTTGTGGGCTTGAACAGGGAAAACGTCCGTGAAACGCCAATCTCGAGCGCAAGGCTCATCAGGGCCCTGCTTCTGCCTCTCCCTCGGGGAAGCACTGGACAGCACACTTATTTATAAATTATCATCAAATCTGCATATAGCTCGGAACAGTTTTTGCTCCTACATCACCTAGAAAAGTTTTGCAAAACTCTGTTGTTCCACAGCTGGCGTTAACAATGTAAACACCTCACATTTTTCAAGACCGATTTGAAGGACTGCAGAGAAGATAATTTCTCGTGTCTTTTAATATTTGACTGCGCTGGTGTATTTTAAAAAAAGACAAGTCTGCGGCATTCTTTTATGCGTGTCCAAAGGAATCTAGATACCTGACTGAGTGGGTCTAAGGATTTGATACACATCATCACACACTGAGAAAAACACACGAGCAACCTCTAATGTTTAGTGGCCAGAAATCTGACCTCATTCCTTTTTCTTCTTGAACCTGTATTTTCAGTCCACACCTCCCACAGAATTTTATCGTAATTTATTACATTTAATGATGCAAAGTATTTTACTGATCACCCTATCACAGCCTCTGATAAAATATGTATATAAATTAAAATTTCCCAGCAACCATATGGCTCTGGGGTTAAAAAAAAGTTCTCTCGGATCGAGTTACTGTTACAATTATTATTTGTACTCAATTAATCAAAACAGATGTAAAACCAATTTTGATGAATATTACCTATAAAAGAAAAAAAATCACTGAAAATATATCTCTTTGTGACATGGATAGAGGTTTACCCTGATTCTCATACTACTTCCTTTTTGTAGATGAGACTCCTGTGAAATTATGTTCATGTAGAAAAGCACATGAGGATGGAAGGAATTTTATTCAAGGATATCTCTCGATTCTTTTAGTCCCTTCTGACTTCCACAGGGTAATTTATTAGGATAGACTGCTTTTTGTTCCAATCATAAATAAAGCTTAGCACACAGAGGCTTACTCCCTGCTCTCTAACGCCCCAGTCCATCGGGGTGACTCTCCTGGCGGTTCTGTCCATGTGCCGATTCAGGTATCTAGGCAGCTTCCAGCCTGTGGCCCCGCCAATCTCCATACGTGGCCCAGCCACAGGGAAGGGAGAGCGTGAAGGTGACTTGCTGCCTCAAATCCCTGGCCTGGAAGTGACATGCTTCATTCCACTCACATTTCATTGGCGAGAGTTAGTCCTGTTACCCCCCCAAACTGCAAGAGGGCTGGAAATGTCTTCCTATCCTACAAGTTGATAGTACTCTGTATTAGCAATCTTCAAAAATTATCTGTAATAAAATATCCACCGACAATGGGTGTGGGTACTGCCTCATTTTGTAGATAGCAAGAAAGTGAAAACACCTGATTTATAAAATGGTTTATTTCCCAGTTATTAGAGTACGTCACTTCCACAACTCTGACAGACGCTTAGAATTCTCCCTGCGTTTGGCGCCTGGCCATTTACGCCTGCACGCAAGGCCTGTATTAAAGGTTCAGGACGTGTGTGACTCGCGCCTGTGAGAGAGGCAACCCGTGCAGAGCCCCTGGGACTCAGGCACGTGCACACACACCTGCTTTTAGGAAGAGCACAGGAAAGCACCTGAAAATAGGTTCCCGGAAGAGTCTATGTGCCTGCTTGCCCCCTCAGCAATCTGTGTGTCCCCCCAGAGGTCTGCTTCTCCCAGTGTGAAGACAGCTGCTCTGGGAGACTGGGGATACTGGGCTATCCCAGATTCATTCAGAAGTTGCAGGCATTACAATTCACAGTTTAACCTGATTCCCTAAGATTTACCAAGGGGGAGATTAGGCTGAGATCGGCCACAAAGGAGAAAGATGGGCAGCGTGGGAAAAGAAGATGGGCGAGAGCAGGGGTAGTGAACAGAAGTAAGAGGTCTATCCTAACTAATAACAGAAATGTCATGTGGGCTGTGGAGTAAATTATGGCCTTATTATTGTCTTCTTCATCTTTGTTTTTTGTTTTTTTTTCCTTTCTTTTAAGCTGAAGTCTGGTTGGGAATAACCAGTTCTACTTGATTCTAAGCCCATCACTAATCCATATAAACATACAACTGGGCTTCAGAAACAAAATATTAGAACAGGCATTTGTATCTATGTTTTTAAACCAGAGCCATAAGAAGAACACTGATCTTTAATAATGCCATTTATTATGCAGGTCAGGTCTCTCAGTGGGATGGCCCCATGGCACACACTGTAAGGCATGTGATCTCAGGGGTAGAGCTAAAAATGTTCATTTTCAAGAAGGTTCACAGGATGCCTTTGTGTATCTGTTTGCTCTCAGAACTTGCCAAAGGGTAGGTGTCCTTGTACGGAGTGGACCCTTGAACAACATGGGGTTTCGGGTTGCTGACACCCCACACGGTTGAAAATCTGTGTATAACTCTTGACTCCCCCAAAACTTAACTACTAATAGCCTACTGTTGCCAATTACATAATAGTCGATTAACATACATTTTATGTGTTAAATACATTATATACTATATTCTTACAATAAAGTAAGCTAGAGAACAAAATGTTATTAAGAAAATCATGAGGAAGAGAAAATACACTTAGAGAACTGTACTGTATTTACTGGGAAAATTGTGCGTATAAGTGGACCCATGCAGTTCAAACCTGTGTTCTCCAAGGGTCAAGTGTATTTGGTTTTAACTAAACTCTCACAGAATAGATAACTGGATACACGTGACCGTGAAGAAGCACAGATCTGAGGTACTCCCAAGGGGAGCACAAATGACAAACGGCAGCATGGAGACCTTCATCAGCAACGACACCGGATAAATAGTACTCCTTAAACAGATGTCACAAGAATTTGTCCAAAAAACTAGACCATCATCAGGAAGATCACTCACAAAGTGTCTGTTGTGCCATGAGACATGAACTAAAGATGAAATGAATCTGAAAATTAGTAAGGGGAACCTCACTAAAGTGGGCTCAGGTGGCTAGAAGGGGAGGCTGGGAGCCCACGCTTGACATCGATTACAGGAGGAACTGTCAATTACAGACCCAAGAGCAGAATGGTCAACAGGACCATTCCCAGTTCCAGGCCCCAACAGAGAAAGATGTGCGATGCATCTCCTCCAAGAAGTCAACCACCCCTGCGCCTGGGTGGCTCAGTCGGTTGAGCATCCGACTCTTGGTTTCCGCTCAGGTCATGATCTCAGGGTTGTGAAACCGAGCCCCACATGGGGCTCTGCCCTCAGCGGGGAGTCTGCTTGGGATTCTGTCTCTCCCTCCCCCCCGCGCCTTCCCCGCTCACACTCTCTCACTCTCTCTCTCAAATAAATAATCTTTAAACAACAAAACAAAACAAAAAGAAATCAACCACTCCTGCAACTCAGCCAATCAGGAATCATCATTACCATGAACTCTGGCTTTTCTCCAACAGACTTTGGTTCAAACCCCCCTGCAACTTCCTCTTTATTCTCCAAAAACAACATTCCTGTTTTGTTTCTTGGATTTGCCTATGGTTTTGCCATAGTTGGCCTGTCCTGAATTGCATTCTCTGAATAAACCCACTTCTGCTGGAAAAATCACTTGTCTTATTTTTGAGATTAATAAGATGTTCATGATTAGCAAGATACTTAAGATACCATTTATTTCACCTTTATCTCTTTTGTATGATAGTTCTATGCTTCTAAGTTATAAATAACTGAGTATGCATGTATGAGGGGTGAATGCACAACGCTTGTTTACTGATGGAGTACCTACAAAATCGCTTTAGAGACCATAGCCTACACTCTGTTCTGCTCGCGACCAGCCCCAGGATGCCATGACCCGAGCATGTCTTAGGCTTCATTACACACCCCACTTAGAAGGTTCAATACATCCGAAATGATTAGCTCATTACTCTACCATAAGTACACTTCCTATTTATGTTTCTGAAAATTCTGGCAGTAAAGTTCCATCCAATGTATAAAGCTATAGCTGGATTCTAAATTCATCATTTGTGGTATGGACATTGTCTCTGGATAGGTTTCCAGTAATATTTCAAACTGTTCCTATTGCTTTGGGAATCAGTTCAGAGTACACTTGAAAGGCTTCTGCCTTGCCCCTTTCTCCCAGAAATATATTTAAGGCACAAAGAAAATGCGAGAGAATTTTACCTGGGCGCACAAAAGCCATGTTTTACAGGGCGGTTCTCTCAGACATTATTCTCGGGAATCCACTTTCAACCACTACACATATATGAGGTCTGCAGTTAAATTAGCATTATAGAGGACAAAAGAATGTTAAGTGGTCTCCAGAATGAAAAGCAAGGGTTTGTCAGCCTGAAGGAGGATCAGCTGAAATGATATCCTACCTGCGGATGCTGTTTGAAGAGGAGGCATTAAAATGAAAGAGGTAAAAACACAGGAAGGAGATGGGCACTGCTTCCTTTTCAATCCTCCTCCCCGCCAGAGGCTCTCATTACACCCGACATCTTGCACGTTGGGTCAGAACCCATGATGGGTCAAGGTGTATACAGTGGCATCTACACAATGACGGACTCATCATCATGCAGAATTCCTCCCATCTCCCGACTCTACCCCTTTTTCTGATTTTAAGAAGAAACTTATTCACATGTTAATTCAGTTCAGAAGATCTGATCCACCAAAGTTAACTCAATGTAAAATCTTCAAAGTGAAAACCAAAAGCAGGTTGACAGGTTTATAAAGCTTGCCTGGGTCTGACCTCAGAATAGAAACGTCTACTCTCGGGTGAGTTCAGCCCATTCTTTTTCTGGCGCGCACCTGAGCTGCGGGAGCCAGCTATGAAAAATTCATGCAGGATGCTTCAGCAGTCCCACCTATGTCCTTAACATCTGCTGGCTTCACGTCACATTAAAACTTCAAAGTGAATCCACCCCTGAGATGGCAGCGAGCTTTCACTGGGGAGCAGGAGAATGGATAGTTCAGAGATGGCCTCTCCTTCTGGACAGGAAGTATCTGTGCAGAACACGCTGCAATTTATCTTCTTAGCCACACAAAAGGGGCAGAAATGGGAAGAGACAGTAAGGCCATCTACCAAACATGCACAGAACAGCGGAAGGGCTGCATTTCCCTTCTAATTGTCATGCTTTTTTAAACATTTATTTATTTTTATCTGAATCCTCTCTATCTTTTGCTTCCCACAAGCTTCAAGTGTAGCCAAAACATTCAGCGATTGAAAAGGGGGTGAGGTTTTGAACTCTCATGTACACAGTTGTTCGGGAAGATACATTATTTGCTCCTGCTAGCTGGGTGTTAAGGCATCATTCATTTAGATGTTTTGAGACAAGGCTGACCCCTGGGTGCTATCCCACTTCGACGCCAGGCTGTCCTGCAGGAGGAACTGCTTATTACTATGACAGGAAACAAGAGGTGGGGCCGCCTGGCACTCTCCAATTTTAAATTAATTATAGTACGATCCACCAGGAATTTAATTTCCAGTACCCTACCACCTCAATCGTATTCACTACATAAAGGTTCCTTATTTTAGTCTCCTGCTGCCGAAGAAAAAATTACCTTTGTTAAATGATAATTGGCTGTAATACCTTTTGATTCTTCAGAAATGCTGGCTGGCAAGTTTTTCTTTTAAATTTCATCGATCTTGTTTGGTGTTTTTACAAAGCCTCCATCAGAAAAAACAAAACAAAACAAAACAAGATGTCTAAGTCTGCAGGACACAGAGACGGGTCCTGAGGAACCTAACCCCATGATAAACTTAGAGGGGTTGCACGTCCCCCTTCCCCGGCCTCACTGCACACTGGCGTGGGCCCGAGAGCGGTTCTGCTGCTGAGAGCATTTGCTGCGGTCCCGAAAGGAGCAGCCCTTAAACATACAATTCTGGGGGCTTCTACAGATTTATCAATATTTCTGATCTTTAGAGGTTTCAAAATAGAATTTTTAGTGTAAAAATGCATAATAAAGTGCCATTTAACTTTTAGCTAGATCCAATATGTCAAGAGAATGTTATCCTGAGAGTCAAAATAAGGCTGCTTCCTCAACCTTCTGACTCTTCACATGTTACTTGGTCCCAAATAAAAAGCAAAGAGTATATAAGGAAACAGTGCAGGTTTTCTCCCAAGATTTACCGTAAGTCCATCCACATCATCAACCTCTTTATATCTCACCTTCTGTACATTTTACCTGGTGCCAATGAAAAGATAAAAATATACAAGGGAACAAAATGCAAGGCAGTTAATTATAATATTTATGAGCTGCTTCCAATATACTTCTTGGTAGGAGTAGAAACTGAAATTATTGAAAAAGAATTTACATATTCCAATTATCTAACGCCATGGTATTTCATGAGGATGGCAACTTGCAAATTCACTGTATTGGCTTTATTTCCTACTGGCCTTTTTAGAACAGGCACGTGGGAAACTACAAGTACAGACTATTCCACAGCTCTGTGATGTCAGCATCACGGTAACCAGACTCTTCGTGGCATCTTTTTCCCCTCTTCCAACCGGCTAAGACCAATTTCCTTGTTTCTGACCTAGAATTCTCCCAATCTGACCAATTATTATCCTGGTATGTATATTACAATGGAGTGCTAAAGCAATTTTCTAAACAGAATAAATGGTTCTAATTGTAAAACTCAGAAATCACTAATCAATCTATTTGATAACACAATTTCCATCCTTTATTATCAATATTGGAAAAAATCTTGATAAGTCACATTTATTTCTATTATGATTCTTGATTCAAAAGCCCACACCCAGTCAACGCACATAACTCTCCAAGGCATTAAAAAGGCCACGGTGATGGCCCAATCCGCACACAGTCTGTGGTCTGGAGATCAGAATTCAACTCGTAGGAATGGAGCTGCTGATGGCAGGATGACGGCCGCTTAGGAGCACTTACCAGAAAGAGGACGGGCCGTGACAGAACACTCAGTTAACCCCGTGGTCTCCTGCCCCACATTTGCTGCAGACATTCACCCAGTCAGTCCTACTCCACTTCACGCAACTGTGATCCCATCCCACGTAAGACACGAAACTTTTCAAACCACCTGCCAGGGAAGGCCATCCCTTTGAGGTGTTTCTCAAAAAGATGACATTTACTGCTATACAGACAAACCCATTTAATTCCCTCTTGTTTGATGTGATCATCAAATTTTGAAATTTACAACCACTTCCCAACTGTATGTTCTCAGGAACAGAGTCACTGCATTTCATCCCATGAAACTTCACGCTGCCAACATCTGGCAACCTGCCCTGCGAGGTGCACATTTTAATCTCTTTTAGCTCAGAGTTTTTGCTTCTGACCATTTCCCCCTTCTTCAGCAATCAACTCTAACTAGAGCCTTCTTTCAAAGGCCAAATGTTTAAACTAAGTTTCCTCAAACTAAAACTTCCTTAAATAAACCGAAAGTGTAACTGTATTCTCTTCATTATTCAGTAAAATCAGGTAGAAAAAATGGTCAGCTGATTATAGTTAAGAAATACTGCTAATCTGGGGCACCTGGGTGGCACAGTCGGTTAAGCTTCTGACTCTTGATTTTGGCTCAGGTCATGATCTCAGGGTCGTGAGATCAAGCCCTGCATCAGGCTCTGCCCTGGGCATTGGAGCCTGCTTAAGATTCTCTCTCTCCCTCTCCCTCTGCCCCCTGCTCACTCTCTCTCTGAAAAAAAAAAAATAAATAAAAATAAAAAAAAGAAATACTGCTAATTTTAACACAACTTAATATATATATTTTCTCAAAGATCTTATTTTTAAATTAAACTAACAACCTGTGCTTAATCTAGTCTCAAATTAGTTTCATAGATACAATTCCTTAAAAATCAAGATTTTTTTTTTGTTGTTAAAAACAGTACACAGTAACTGTGCGAAAGCAAATATATTTTAAATCCCCAAAACAAATAAGATCTTGCAGTCAGAATCACCTGTTGTGCTCACGTTTTCGGCATACCACTTCAAAGAAAGCAACTATTGACACTGGATCAATATTAAACCATCGCCACTATCTTAGAGATTTATTGCAAAATGTCCCATGAGAAATACATTAATTAAATCAAGATTTTATTGCCTTCAGAATTATCATTTGGAATTTCAAAACTCACTTGCTATGCTCAAGTGAATGAGCGGGCTGGTCTTGTTCTCTCCGTTCCGCTCGTTGACGGCCTGCGCGTAGTAAGCCCCGGTGTCACCCGCGGTCGCGGCAAGGATCACCAGTTGATTTTCCAGCGTGATGGCTCTGTGTCAGACAAGAGACAGCGTCAAAGCCACTCCACAGGACTTCTTGTTCGTAAGGCAAATTAATTTATTAGGCCAACTAGAAAGGAATGTCCAGGATTTAAAAAAGATCTGGAAGGACAAAAAACAAGCGTACAGGTCAACCTCAGGAACCTGGTGGTGGCTAAGCCTTCTCTGGCCCAGTTCACACTCCTGCGAGGAGGGTCTGAGCCCTCCGACCCTTGGTTGTGAGGAAGACAACATTTTGGAACATATATACCCAAGGTATGTTGAAACTCAAAGCTTCCTCTGCGAATCTGTAACAAGTCAGAAGAAATTCCAGAGAGCTGGGTCTTTTCCCTTCAAGCAGGGCTGTTTGATCACACAATGGTCACAAACCTCAAAAATGCAGGGCTGAATCACCCCAAACCTGGACTGGGGGCAAATAAATTCACTGCAATTTCCTCCACCTCCCAAGGAGCCTCATTAGAGCCTCTGTACCTCTATTTCTCGACTAGTGGGTAGAAGAAAAGTTGCCAGTGGGCAGTACTGACCCCTTCGGCTTGATTTTCCCATAACCGCTAACGCTAGGACTGCACATTCTTCACCTGGGCCACCTCCCCACATCCAGAGGTACAAACAGTCTAGCCCATCATCACTGAGACCTTCTCGTATACCCCAATTCTGCTGCAAAAAGGAACCTCGGAGGCACATTTGACCCACCACCTTCTCTTTAGAAATGAGAAAACTGAAGATCATAGAGGTTAAGTTATTTGTTCAAGGTGACAATACCAGAGGGAGGACCTGTCTTCCCACATGTGGACTGGTGCTCTGCCGGGCAGATCACACACAGTCTCACCAGAGTACTTACTTATAAGAAGAAGAAAAAAAAGTAACAAAGATACAACTTCCATAAATCCAAGCAGCTTTTAATGAAAATAAGTGTCCTAGTATCCTTTGCTCTTGCTATAATTTGCAGAATTTGTTAACAAAGCAAAAAGATACATACAAAGGGGGGACTGGGCGTTGCAGGTAAGACACATTCTGAGCACCCAAATACTCTTTTGTCCCTGTTCTTATCCAAACGCCGGAAGCACCCGGGATGCGGAGTGAAGTGCATTGCTGCCCACAGGTTGTTACTTTATAGGGAATACGTTTATTTGTTCATTTTAAATCCTAGACAGTCGTAGCCCTTCCAAATTCAGAGAAGATCTCTGTTCTGGTAACAAAAAAACATGCAAACTGCAGGACCGGTCATGGGGAATTTTACTGTAATAATAATCTTTTCCTTCCTGCTACCTTCTGGAAAGCTTCTTCAGACACTCTTCACTTTTACACATTATACAAGATTATCTTACAAAGTTACTGCTTATTCAGGGTTCCGTAGGATATACTGCAGTTTGAGGCCTCTGTGACTAACCTACCTCCTTTATCACTTACGAAAATTTCCCTATTAATAAGTTTTCAATTTTTAGTCCCATAAAAATATCTCAAAGTTTTACCATAATTATTTATGATTCCTTTATAGAACCATAGAAATTGTCCCATTTTATTTTAGTGTATGTTACTCTGGCACCTAAAATTAAATATGAATATTTATTACACATGAAGTTACACATTTAATAGTTTAATTTAAAAAAACTGAGTATGTCGTAACTTTTTTCCCTAACATCTGATTTTTGCTGTAGTAATTTCAAATATGCCTATTATTTCTCAAAATTATTCTCCAAAAATGCCTATTAATTCTCTATATTATTTACGACATTGTCTCAAGGGTATTGAAAAAAAAAGCACATAAGGAATAAAAATATGAAAGTTTACATCTATTATAATTTGTATCTTTAAGCTCATTTTTTTCCTTCTAGGTTTTAATTTCTAGACCACTTCAAGTCAAAAATTATGAAGAAAAACTTGTCCATGCCAAAAAAGACAGCACAAAAATGCCTAAGCTTTAGAGAACATTAGATTAATGAGGATCAGTTCCCCAGAAGACTTTATTCTTTCTTCCCATCCAACTCTTTCTGAACAGAGAATTTCTACAAAAGAAACTGAGTTTTTAAAATGAAAATTAAACCGTCTGAAGACATTCATCTTAATTTCAGATAATTCAGATAACTGTTATAATATATAAGAAAAGAGCAATTTTTAAAGACATTGAAGCGGGTTCCATGCATTCATTCTCTGAGTCTTCTTCCCTAACAGACCCTGATTCTGCTGTGCCCACGCCTGGCCCAGGCTGCCATGGATGCCAGGAAGCTGGCTCATTCCCAGCGCCAGGTTTGGATCTTGGTCATCAGAGGCCTGGCCCAGGCTGCCATGGATGCCAGGAAGCTGGCTCATTCCCAGCGCCAGGTTTGGATCTTGGTCATCAGAGGCCTGTAGAGGTACAGGAGCCACATGTAAGACGTGAGGAACTGGCATGGGACCCAGGCTGCCCCACTGGACAACGGGGAGGAGCACGCTTAGGGGAGGGCCCTCACCCCTGCTGGAGGCCAGGCAGGAAATGTGCGTCTCACACTTGGAGGCTGCCAGCCGCGCTCACAACAAGGGGGAAGACGGCGTGTTGACAAAAGCAGGAGGAGGGACAGAATTTTGAGAGTCAGAGCACATTAGACAACAGCCTGAAGGTGATGATGAGAAAGTAAGCTAACTGATCCTTTAACGTGACTCTTCTATGTGTCCATAAAACATTCTGTGAAAATATCAGGTTACTGAGGAGGGGGCTGACTTCCAACATCTATTCCTCATCCCCACCATTTTATAGTAGCGACGTGGTTTGGAGAATTGACCCCAACCAGTATAAACCAATCACAGTAAGCCAATTCCTCTTGCCAGGGACTGACCGAGGAAGCCAGGCTTGAGCCAGTGGCCTAAGGCAGGTGTCTGGGGACTGTCCTTACTCCGGGGCAGTCAGGCCTAAGTTCGTCTCACCAGACGGAAGGGCGGGATCTCCATTCATGGCTGGCGGGAACAGGCTTTTTCTCCCTCCACCAGATGTGAATAAAGAAGCGTGCTGTCCAGATGTTCACAGTGGCAACTGTATGACCACGAAGGGAAGAACCTTAGCATGAAGCTCATGATGCTGGCGGCAGGACAGAGAGAAAAGAGAGTAGCTAGGTCCTTCGTCTTGATAACCCAACCGAGGCACTGAACCAACCATCCAGCAACTCATCGTCTCTCTGGGCCCCTATTTCGTGAGATGATGTACTTTATTCACGTTTAAACTTGTTTAAGTTAGGGTTTCTGTTTCTAGAGGTCAAATGAATCCCAACACAGATGCAGAACAGCATGTCCAGTAGCATCCATTTGGGGTTCAAAGACAGAAGAGTGTGTCCTCAGGGCACAGAAATAATTCTCTGTATGTGCATATGTAAATGTTAACAGTAGTGAACTTTGAGTGGTAAGATTATAACTTATTTTCTTTTGATTTCTGTTTTTTTTTTTTTTTAAGATTTTATTTATTTGCAAGAGAGACAATGAGAGACAGAGAGCATGAGAGGGAGGAGGGTCAGAGGGAGAAGCAGACTCCCCGCTGAGCAGGGAGCCCGATGTGGGACTCGATCCCGGGACTCCAGGATCATGACCTGAGCCGAAGGCAGTCGCTTAACCAACTGGCCACCCAGGCGCCCCTTGATTTCTGTATTTCAAAATATCTTTCCATACTAAATCACTTTTATTCCAGAAGAACAATGTTCAAAATGAATGCAGGGGCGCCTGGGTGGCTCCGTCGTTAAGCGTCTGCCTTCGGCTCAGGTCATGATCCCAGGGTCCTGGGATCGGGTCCTACATCAGGCTCCCTGCTCGGCGGGAAGCCTGCTTCTCCCTCTCCCACTCCCCCTGCTTGTGTTCCTGCTCTCGCTATCTCTATCTCTGTCAAATAAATAAATAAAATCTTAAAAAAAAAATATGAATGCAATGGTGTGCGTTTAGTACTTGGCCCATCATACAGACTACTTGGCTTTTTTATCACATAATTCCAAAGTACTAATTTAAAACTTACATTGACTTTACAGGAAAATTATAGCATTAAGCCAAGGAGATTTTTCCTTTATTTTCACTTTATTAAAATAAATGTATGTGTGGTTTTACATGAAATTATTTCCTTAGTCTTCCCAATTTTAATTCTACATTTCATTTTTTTGTAATATTTTTTATTATGTCAGTCACCATACAGCACATCATTAGTTTTTGACGTAGTGATCCATGATTCATTGTTTGCATATAACACCCAGTGCTCCATGCAATATGTGTCCTTCTTAATACCCATCACCCGGCTAACCCATCCCCCTGACCCCATCCCCTCTAAAACCCTCAGTTTGTTTCTCGGAGTCCATAGTCTCTCATGGTTCGTCTCTCCCTCCGATTTCCCCCCCTTCATTTTCCCCTTCCTTCTCCTAATGTCCTCCATGCTATTCCTTATGTCCCACAAATAAGTGAAGCCATATGATAATTGACTTTCTCTGCTTGACTTATTTCACTTAGCATAATCTCCTCCAGTCCCATCCATGTTGATGCAAAAGTTGGGTATTCATCCTTTCTGATGGCTGAGTAGTATTCCATTGTATATATGGACCACATCTTCTTTATCCATCTGTTGAAGGGCATCTTGGCTCTTTCCACAGTTTGGCTATCGTGGACATTGCTGCTATGAACATTGGGGTGCATATGGCCCTTCTTTTCACTACATCTGTGTCTTTGGGGTAAATACCCAATAGTGCAATTGCTGGGTCATAGGGTAGCTCTATTTTTAATTTTCTGGGGCACCTCCACGCTGTTTTCCAAAGTGGCTGTACCATCTTGCATTCCCACCAACAGTGTAAGAGGGTTCCCCTTTCTCCACAACCTCTCCAACATTTGTTGTTTCTTGCCTTGTCAATTTTTGCCATTCTAACTGGTGTAAGGTGGTATCAAAATGAAATCTTCTAATTTTTAATTCCAGGGGATAGTAATAAAGAAAATGATACACAAATTCAAAAGTTCAGTGCACTACAGCTTGGGAAAACAGTGTTGGACATGTGAAGAACAAGCTGAAGGGTTGCTTGCTGCCGGCCATGAGCACAGGGACAGTTGTCAGAGAGAAATCTATCGGCTGTCCTGAGTAATGAGGCTTTACTAAGAAGGAAATACAGTGGTTCAGAAGAGGACTCATTTGAAAGGGCACGTTCCAAGTGCTTTTGGCTCTGCACGTGATTCTCCCAACACTTTGTTGAGGCAGTTGGCAAAATAAGAATTCTCTATTTTGGGGAAGTTAAAACCTCAGAGGAGATCCCTGGGGTCTTTGGCCATCAGCTCTGATCAAAATCACCCGTGAGGGGAAAATGCCCCTGGACACCTAGATCCAAGGGCTTACGCATTGGATACATGGGGCTGGGGGCAGGGCAATCAGCGGGCATATCTTCAAGTGACCTTCCTGCCACACTTGCCAATGTCGGGGGATGTCACACTCTCAATGTCATACAGAACACCGGCTTTCCAAACTGTGGCCCTGACACCTTAATTATGGAAGCACCAGCTTGGTGGTTGATGAAAACGGCCTCGCTTGTACCTCCCCCCTGGGAGCTGCCCGAGACCAGGAAGGAAAGCAAGGGTAGACATTCTCCTGGACTGCCGTGGGAAGAGAACCAAATAACTGTATTCATTATTTAGTCAGATTTGAATCCCCAGGCCTAACTCAGAGCAGAGGGCGTACAAACCTGAACCAGGTGCACACAGCCCATGTCCCATGGAGCTTAGATTCAGTGTTTTTATGAACTACAAGAAGTAATAGGAAACACTTTATTCACTTTCCCTGAAGAGCAGGAAGATACAGAGACAGGGAGGAGCCATTCAAGCTTTCCACCAGCTTAGTTACCACTGTGGTCCATGCTTTGCCAAACATTTCAATTTAATCCATGCAGGGAGTCTTTTCTATAGCATGTGTGGTTAATTTCATTAGGGCAAGTATATGGGGAAATATAATTAAATTTATATAAAGTCTTTAATCTATTCTACATTAGCTGTCAACTCTTAATTATAGATACAAGTGGGGGTACATTATAGGATAGGATTTCTCAAATGATAACTCCCTTAAACTGTCTGGATCTGAAGCATGTTCAATACACAGATGTTCCGCCTTAGACACAGTTGCCTCCAGTATTTAAGCACAGAGCCTGACAAACAGAATGTCACCAATAGATGCGTGTTGAATGAATAGAAAGAAGAAAACATGCACGTATTCATACTGATAAATTTTCTCTCACTGTTCATTTTTGAGTTTGCAACTCCATCTCAGTACCAGAACCCAGGCAAGGAAAGGGCTCACCCAACCCTTCAGTGAGTGAGTCTGTATGGAGCGCCTGTGGTGTGCATGACACCGTCCAGGGAAGGTGACCGGGGAATACGGTTACTGAGCACAAGGAGCTAAGTCAATGGGAAGAACACATCCAAAAGATAGAAAAAGAAAACGATAGGTCTGTGAAGTCCCAACTATGTATTTTATAGAATTTTAGAGGAGGAGTAGAGAAGCCAAAGAGGCAGCTGAAAATGTGGAGGTCTGACCACATCTATCTTCCTGGTGACAGCTTCTTAAAAAGTAAAATGCGGATGAGATGTCATATTAGAAAGACAGGTCAGGTTCTCTATCCCAGAACACACGTAATAGCTAACAGGAGGGCTGCTTCTGGAGGTGACATGGAAGCAAGTGCCAGCCTCACCTCTGTTGAGCCTCCTACCCACAAGTCTCGCCTTCCTCCTGAAGCTCTGGTCAAGGGCTCCTATTTGTCCTGCTCCAAAGGATGATGCATCCACCTTTCCCCCAAACTGTGGGCCTGGCCTGGGACTTCCCGGACTGCTCACTAGGAGCGTGGCACTGGGTGGGCATCGGGATCGGCTCGCCTAGCAGCACAGAGACAGAACTTCCCTGCGCCACAAAGAGAAGCAAAGAGGGACACCCTCCTGAGGGCACAATGTCTGTCTCTGAATAAAGCAGAAGGGACACCGGAGCTCAGAGCTCATTCATCTTCTCCAAGACTAGTTCCTGGTGGGTTGAGGTAAAACATGGCCTGTCTTCAAATTAAAATCTCAAATGGTCTACAGAGAAGACACCCCCTCTTTCCACCAGTACAAGATAATTACAGACGACAGGCAGTAACTCCATGGGTAAACCCAGGCTGAAGTAATCAAAATACTCTGTGTTGATAGAGAAAGGTCCTGGAAATACCCAGACAAGTGTGACCTGGATGGGTCAACAGGCCTGGAATCAGGTCTGGCTCTGGTTTGTTCCCTCAGGCTCACTACTTGATTCTGTCATCTGTGAAGTAGGGGTGACAGGACTCACATCAAAAGGACCTTCGTCAAGTGGAAATCAGGCAGTGACATGAGTGGGGCTGACACTAAGTCCTGTGCTCAGTGTTTGCCGGATCTGAATCTGGCTCCTCAGGTGTGGTGCGTATGGATGGCAGGTAGTCCGGTAATAAATGTAGTAAACCATCCTCCTTCTAGGGCTAAATATCAAATACTTTTCACAGTTTTACTGACCAGACTGCCATACAAACATGGCCAAGTCACGGAATTACCAGATTCACATCATAAAATAATCCAAAGCTGCTACTCCCTAAAGCCATGTGCGCAGAAACCAAAGTAATGCTCTAGCAAAGAAGCCTAGAAAAGCCTATTTTCAGGTACCTCCACCCATCTCCCACTCCAACGGCAAACCCTACGATATGAGACTTTAATGCTGGAAAATCCCTGGATTCTTCTCAACACATGTTGACGTGTCATGAACAGAATCAGTCCTTTTCCTCTTGGAAAGATACTGCACAACAGGAGAGACGGGAAAGCAATAAAGAAGTTTCAGGGTAACCCGATACACCTACTGCAGGGTATATTCCATCGGGGATTTTAGCCCAGGATAAATGGATTTATTTAGAGTGGTGCTTCTTAAATTTTCCAGGTATTTTTACTCATTTATTTTTCTAGTCCACTCATTTTGTTTTGCTTTTTATTTCTTTTTCTAGCTACTTTTAAAAAGCATTTTAATCAATGTATACTTTGCCCAGGGCCTTTTGTTATTTTAGCTAATGGTTCCAGCTCTGGGCACAAATATGAGGCCATACCCAAATTCTGGCCTGGTCGTATGTGGAAGAATGAAGTTGACTGAGGAAGGTTCAAACAGAGCTGAAGTTCAGGCATAAAAATTCCCAGCCACGTTTTTCTCCTGCTAAAACAAAACAATCAGGAAAAGAAACAAGACTCAACAAAATGTGCAGAACATGTAGTCAGGTCCTTAAACACTGGAACTCACCCAGACCGTAAAATCCACTCAAACTAGAAACCATTACAAAGGATGACAGAAAGACATCTAGAACCTAGATAGGCCCTAACGAAACTGTCCCTAGAGTGGACTCTCCTGAGATCCTCTCCAAATAGTGGACAGATCTGAAAAAGTTCACTTTATATATGGCATAATAAAAACAATACCTATGTCAGCCCAGAATTAAATGCGTATTGCCATGGCCAACTGAGATACTCTTCCCCGAACTGCCGGCGTGCAGAGCGGGCTGCCGCCAAGCCAGTGGATGCGAGAACCCCCGTGAAGGCCCCCACAGGGCGTGCGCGCCCGCCTGCAGCCCCTGTGACCCCCTGTCATTCCGAGGCAGCCATCCCCGCCTAGCGGGCTGTGTCGGGAAGGCTGAGCCCGGCGATTCATGCATCCAGACAAGTCAGACAGTTTGTCTCTGCATCTCCCTTCCTTCAGCACAAGGCACATGGAGGCTTTCTTCCTCCTGCAGAAGGGGTGGTGGGCAGAGCGCTTGACCCTGGCTCTGCATGGCAGCACCTGTGTGGGGCCATGTCTTCGTGGCAGGATCAAGCATAAGGAGTAGCGGCCGTGAAAAACAGTGCTTCTTGAAGAGCAAACAATAGTGAGGAATGCTGGCAGATCGGGGGGGGGGGGAGAGACTCCTTCTGGAATGTTCTCCCCCTTGCAAGTCAGTCACGGCATTAGTTCCTCTTTAAAGGAAGGTGATTACAACAAAGAGGTCCTACTCTTTGTTAAATGGTCTTTGATGACTTAGGGACAAAGCTGTGCCCACAGACCACACGTGGCCGTGGCAGAGCCACAGGACCTCAAGTATTACAGCTGCAGCTCCATGGCAGCACCCCTCCACGCACTCCAGAAAACGCACGTTCCCCAGACTGTGGGCAAGAGCCTCGTGCTCAAGGACAGAACTCTGTCAGCAGTGGGGATGACAATAAATCTAGAAGGATACCCAACTTTTAACTCTGTTTCCTTCTGGAAACTACAGTATGGGCCACGGCATTTGTGTATAAACAGAATGCTCCATCACACAGCCCACGAGCTTCTGCGCTTACGCACACTGCCTGGCCCACAAACTCAGGGAAATGGTAGAACAGTCACACAGAGCAACTGATTTATAAATAAGACTGGGAGGGATTTAAAACCCTGGGCTCCTAAACTAAACCCTCAGGAAGGCTTACCACATCCCTTGTTATGTGAAATGAAAATGTCTTCAGAGAGCACAGGCTGGGCTAAGGGCCCAGAAGACCTTGCATTATTTACCCCGCACTGGGAGGCAGTCCAAGGTGCCGATCAGCGAATCCAGCAGAATCGTTAGCCACAGCTGGGAGATGGACGGTGGTGTTTTTTCCTGAGTTCTGACAGGTTTCTCTGAGTTCCATTTCAGCAGGGGTGAGCTTGTTTTGGACGTCTGTCCCTGAGAACAGACGCCCTGGGCACCCCCCATTCATCCCACAACCTGGGGCTGCTTGCAGTTCCGCAGAAGGAGCAAGAAGCCCCTTTCAACCACCCTCCTCTGCCAAGCTGCTCTGCCCTCCTCACAGAGAGATAAGATGCAGACTTTCCTGAGCACATTCCACGGGCCTGGCACGTGCTCAGCGCTCTGCACACATCGCCGCATCTGGTTCTCCCAGCACCCGGTGGTTGTGACCAAGAAGTGGATGGAGAGATCACTGCCGGGGACCCTCCTGTGCGTCCCGCCCCGGCTGTGGGCGCTGAACAGGCTGCCTGTCTGTTGCTGGGGATAACAAAGGTACTCATTGCTTCGCACTGGCATGAGAAACAAACAAGATTAGCACGATGCCTGGCATATGCCCCCAACTCCAAAATGCTGACCTACTGCTGTCACCCCTACAGGTAGGAAACAGATGCTACTAGAGGTGAAGGAACTTTCCCAAAGAAAGTAGAGGAATCAAGACTCTAACCCAGTCCCCTCCACCCCACGCACCCCAAATTCTCTTGAGTTCCCTCACCTGAGCCTAGCCGCCTTCCCTCTCCCCGGACCTGGTGGGGCACGAGGCCAGGAACAGTATTTGGCGTAAAACTTTGTCCTGGCATTCAAGAGTGCTGCAGCCTGGGTGTGTGCCTCTCCCTCCCTCCTGTCTCCATCTCTCCCTCTCTGTCTCTCTCCCCCACTTCTCTAGGACTCAGGTCAGGCTCCTCGGTAGCTAGGACAGTGCTCAGCATGAGGCAGTGACCATGGAGCTGGTGATGCACTTGGGTTTGTCAAAGTCCCACATGTTGACATCTACCAGGAGGACCACTGCTCCACAACAGGCCAGAGCTTGGCAGAGGAGCCCCATGCCCCTGAGGTATATAAGCTGGAGGTGAGCGGTTCCCCTTCCTATCCTGGCAGAACCAAAAGCCAGGCCTCCTTGGTCACTCTGGTAGGAATTATCTTCCCCACTAGATCCAGCCATTGCTCCTGTGAACAAGAGGCAGACATTGGAGACTTGGGGTCAGCTATGAAGATTAGTGATCATTTCCTTTGGAAACAGGCAATCTTTTTTCTCAAGAACTACCCACTTCGGACTTTTCCAGGAAAAGCTTTATAAAACCATTTGATTTGGACATTAGGATGTGTCTAAAATGAGAAAATAGGCAGGTAACTTCAGATTTGCCAGGGTAAATGGTGATATGCCCAAAATACAGCCATAAATAATTTAAAGAGGACCATTTTGAGAAAGTCTAAGTATACTGAAAACATTATTACCCATGACAGTACCCCTGTGAGGTACAGGCAGTGTGCAGGGTTAGGTAACATCACTCATGGTGCCTAGACACCCCACAGGAAAACAAAATGAGGAAAATGGATAAAAATAGAAGAAAGGGTAACAGGCACTTTCCCCAACTGTCTCCACTTCCTGCTGTTGTTAATGATCATGCAGTTCATTTCCATGACAAACATAACACAGTAACATAAAACGTAATTGCCTCCATTTGTCTTCATGGAGAACCACGCTGTTGTTCGTTAGGTGTTGATGGATTCGTTCTCGGTCCTTGGCCACATTTCTCAACAGGCATTTTAGGTTTGCCCAGAGCAGTATTCAACCCACACCCTGGCCCCAAATGATTACAATGAACCAGGCACTAGGTCTGAACAGAGTGAAAGACCACAGCCGACTCTTTGCCAGAGCTGCCCAAAGGTAAAGCCCTCTGAGAGTCCCCAAAGGAGAGGCCAGCCTTGTAGGGTGGGGAGGCAGGAAAAGGTGCAGCCTAACTCTCAGCCCTGGTAAGTAGCACAGCCACTTCCTTTGTGTCTGCGGAATAATGGCCCCAGGGCTGGCCACGTGCTAACCCCCCGGAGCCTGTAAATATGTTTCCTCACACAGCAGAGAAACTCTGAAGATGTGATTAAGGATCCATATGGGAAGATGATATTGGATGATCTGGGTAGGTCCAAGTCATCACAAGAGTCCCTCAAAACGAACACAGTCAGGAGAGTCAGAGCCAGAGAGAGATCTGAAGGTGTGACTCTGTTGGCTTGAGGATGGACGAGGGGCTACAGGTCCAAGAACACAGGCACCTCTAGAGCTGGAAAGGCAAGAAACAGATTCTTCCCCAGACCCGCCAGAGGAATGCAGCCCTCCACACACCTTGATTTTATCCAGGCAGACTCAATTCGGACTTCCGACCTCTAGAATGCAAGAAAATAGACCTGTGTTGTTTTAAGTCACGGAGTTTATGGAAATTTGTTACAGCAGCCACGTTAGTTCTCTGGGCTCCGTTTCTTCACCTCTGAAATGAGAGATCTTTGCCTAGCTCACAGGGCCATCTTGTGTATTAAAAAATAAGTCTGAAGTGTGTACATGATGGTGGGACGTGCACTGCTGAATACCGACAGCGCCAGGCAATGTGCGTCCCACCATCACACCGCAGGACTGATGCAGAGCTACCTGTGATCAAGCACCAGCATCCATGTGCTTATTTGTGGTGAGTAGGGAAGACTTTCAATCAAGAGCATGTGCAGTCTCTCTCTTCCTTTCCCATGGGGCCTTACCAAGCAGTTTGGGGTGGCAGCAGAGCCTAGAGAAGGGGAGAGTCTTGGGAATTCAGCCCAAGGAGAGAAACACGAAGTCTGGAGTGGATCCAGAAAGGAAGAGGGAGAGCAAAGAGGCCAGGCTGGTGGGGAGGTCACTGGGAGGAAGGAGAGAGGGTGGAAAGAGAAGTTGTGTGGTTCGCAGGAGTTTTGGAATTCTTTGAAGAACTGGCAGTGATTTGAATTGCTTTGACATCTTCTTTCTTAGATGGGCCATCCAGTATTTTTTTTGTCTTGCCACCATCAGACTAGCACAAGATCTCATTCATTCATTCATTCATTCATTCATTCACTTACTCACTCACTCACTCAACTAGCAAATGATCATTGAACCCTTACTAGGGAATTTCCTGATAGATAAGAGAATATCAAGGGGTTTAATTAGTCGCCACATTCCAGAGTCAA
Organism: Mirounga angustirostris; assembly: GCF_029215605.1. Classification (NCBI taxonomy): domain Eukaryota; kingdom Metazoa; phylum Chordata; class Mammalia; order Carnivora; family Phocidae; genus Mirounga; species Mirounga angustirostris. The sequence goes on from NW_026991713.1 coordinate 177,331,865, forward strand.
GCAGTATCTCACAGTGGTTAAAAGTGATGGTTCCAATTCCTGATGCCAGATGTGGTCTCTAAATGCTATTTCCACATGAAGAAACCAGTTTCTTGTGGAGAAATGGTTGATGATGGGTCTGTGCCAAGAAATGTACAAGATAAGCCTTGAACATGGTGTATCACACAGGCAGGAAACCATCAAAGGCTAGGTCACAGCAGAAGGACTCAGGGCTCAACTAAGGAATTTCCCAGGATCCTAAAAAGGCATGATTTCAGCATCATAAATCAGAAAGGAAGGTTTCAGGATATAAGATAAGCACATGAAAACCAACTGTATTTCCATGTAATGGCAACAAACATGTGAAAACAAAAATTAAAGATATAATATCATTCACAATCACTCAATAGATGTGAAAATTATACTTATGTGAAGATCTGACAAGTATGACTAGGACTTATATGTGAAAAACTACAGAAAACATTGGAGGAAGGAAAAAGCCTCCCAGAACCATTTTTTTTTTTTTTGTAGCTATAGGGATGATTTTTCTAAAATCCATGAAACAGTATGGTATTAGCAGATAAACAGACACACAGATCAATGGAACAGAATACAGAACCTAGAGACACACCCACAGAAGTCTGTCCAACTGGTTTTTGACCAGGGTGAAGATGCAGTTCAACGGAGCAAGAGACTTTGCAACAAATGGTGTTAGAGCAACTGGACATTCACGGAGGGAAAAAAATTAACCTGGACCTAACCCTCATACATCTTATACAAAAATTGACTCATAATAGATCTAAGATTTCTATGTAAAATGTAAAACTATAAAATTTCTAGAAGAAATTCAAGGGAAATTCTTTGTTGAGTCCTCAGATATGACATCAAAAGTACAACCCATAAATGAAAAAAAAAGCAATAAACTAGACTTGAACAAAATAAAAACTTCTGTGAAAAGCCCTGTAAAGAAACCAGACATGTCACAGATTGGGAGAAAATATCTGCAAACCACAAATCTGATACAAGAACATACATCTAGAAGATATAAAGACACTCAAAAGTCAACAGTGATTTAAAAAAAAAAATCCAATTAGAAAATGGGCAGGGCGCCTGGGTGGCTCAGTCGGTTAAGCGACTGCCTTCGGCTCAGGTCATGATCCTGGAGTCCCTGGATCGAGTCCCGCGTCGGGCTCCCTGCTCGGCGGGGAATCTGCTTCTCCCTCTGACCCTCCTCCCTCTCGTGCTCTCTGTCTCTCATTCTCTCTCACAAATAAATAAATAAAATCTTAAAAAAAAAAAAAGAAAATGGGCAAAGGACACGAAGAGACATTTCACTGAAGAGGATATACGGATGGCAAACAAGCCCATGAAAAGATGCTCAACATCACTAGCCATTAAGGAAATGCAAAACAAGACCACAATGAGCTATTACTACATACTTATTAAACCAGCCAAAATTGAAAATGGTGATATGGAAAAACTACATCTTTCATTCACTACTGGTGAGAACATAAGATGGCACAGCCACGCCGGAAAATTGGCTATTTCTTAAGGAAGTGAAACATATACTTACCATTTGACCCAGCAGCTGTATTCCCGGACATTGATCCCATATAAAAGGAAAATCCACATTCACACAGAAGCCTAAAGGCAAATGTTCGCAGCAGCTTTATTTGGAAGAGCCCAAACCTGGAAACAAATGTCCTTCAACAGGTGACGGGTTAGACAAACTTTGCTGCTGCCACACTGTAGAACACCACTGAAGCAATGAAATGGAGCTACCTGTGGGTACACACAGCTTGGATGGATCTCAAGGGCACTACGCTGAGTGAAGAAAGCCAATCTCGAAAGGTCACTCCCCTTATATTACTGTTCTTGAAATGACAAACTTACAGAGATGGAAAACAGGTTAGTGGTTGCTGGTAAGGGACGTTGTAGGGGAAGGAGCAGCATCCGGGATACCTCTGAGGTGGTGGGGCAGCTCTGTGTCTGGACTGCAGTGGTGGGTACACAAATCTGCACACGTGATAACAGGACACAGAACTAGACACACACGTGGGACCGATGCCAATCCTCAGTTCTGAAATTGCACTGTAGTTATGTAAAATATAACCACTGGATGAAAGATACATGGGCCTGTCTGAGGAAAGACAGGATTTTTGCAACTTTATATAAATGTATAATGTAGGATTATTTCAGAATAAAAACAAAATAAAAACAAAACAAAAAAACTGTGCCAGAGGAAAGCAAAAGAAAGAACCTCCGAACTCATTTTATGGGACAGAACGGTCTGGAAATGAAAACCAACAAGCCGTTTTACCCTCCTAGAGCATACCGGTGGTCCGCGGTTCTCACTGCAGTTTTCTAGGAGAGACAAATGCTGGAGAGTGAGAATGGAATAATAAAATAGGATGTGCCACATGAAACCAAGTTTAGAGCATCCAGACAGAGAGCACCAAGTGCAAGGCCCCGTGATGAGACAGGCTTGGTGCATTACAGGATGTCCAAGCAAGCCAAGGGGTAAGAGCATCCATGTCATGTGGAACCTTCCAGATCATATCAATGGGAAGCCCACTTCCTGCTTTGGTCAAGCTTGAAGAGAGACCCTCGGAGCCAAGGAGGGAAGATGAAAGCAACAGGGATACTGTCAGCACAGTGACAACCAACAATGGACATAAATAAAGAAATAAGTGTAGCTACAAGAATAGAAAATGCACAGCTGAGGGATTGAACAATTCAGTAGACTCTCAGGGTCATGAAACAGGAATTTATGCTTTTAATTATAACCTTGTGGTGATACTGAAAAGAGAATAAATTATATGCACTATGCTCCAAAGAAAGGTAGAGACATATTAGAAAAGTTTTCATTAAAGCTACCACAAAGAAAAAAAAGTTATGGTGATAAAATATTACTTTTGTCTATTTAAAAACATCCCATTATATGAAATAGCTAATTACACAAGAATGCCTCCTAAATGAAAAAGGGATGTGTCTTCTGTGTCTTCTTTTGCTCCCAAACTCTCAGCTTAGTACAGCTAGTTCGACTGTGCTTTGGGATGTATTAGTAAAATGAAGGAATTTGCTAAAAACTGCATTTCATTGTACAACTATCTGAGTTTAGGACATTTCAGTTAGGGCAGGAGGAACAAAGGGGTTGACAAAAAGAGAAAGTTAAAGGGAGTTAGCTTAACCAGAACCCAGACTTAGGACAAGAACAAGTCTACAGAGTCAGGGAAAGGTGAGGCCAGACTGCTGGTATACCAGGGCTTCCAGCACGCCTCGGCAGGTGGATAAGATATCTCAAAGGGCACAAAGGACTTTCCTCTTTTGATGCAGGAATAAGCTGTGTAGGAGTGATACGGATAACTCTGAACACTGTGGTACTTTATGAATCATCTGGCGTGTGATAGCAGAGGAAACAGCACTTTGCTTTACAGAAAGATAACTAGTAGTTAGTCAAGAGCACATCAATGTGGCTGGACATTTTCACTGATGAATAATATTAATAAAGATATGTATATGACATTACTCAAATACCAGATTGGCTAAGAGGTGACAGGAACAGATTTTTTTTTAAATAAGAAAATAGAATTGCTCCCTTCCCTTCAGTTCATCAGACTATAAAGCAGAAAACCTACAGTACTGAAGCCTTCTCATAAAAGTCAGGGGATCAAGTGCTGTAATCCACACTCCTGCTGTAATCTAACAAAAAAAAAATCTGGTTTTTATTGTACATACTTGAAGGTGCTAATGAAGCACATGCAAAAACCTAACTAGCTACATAACTCTGGGAAAGGTATACTGTTCCATCTCATAGAGACATGGAACCAAAGCTTAACCCAGAAAAGGAAAAAAGAAAAGTAGAATAAAGTTAGAAAAAAACATGAACCAAGCACCCATGATATAGCAATCTAGTCAGTAAGATAAATGTCTAAATAGATACCAAAAGCAGAGAGCTCCAAATTTGCCACCCTGCAAAACAAGTAAACCCAGGCAAGTATAAAGAGAGGTTACGGAGCCTCGGCTGTCATTCTAGAATAAATGATACCTAACACAGTCATGTGCCTTCAGCATGGAGAAGCCGGAAAAGGTCTCAGGGGAACGAGTGGGGACACAGACAGGTGTGCCACACTTCCAGGTAACATAATTACTGGATCATAACAATATAATTTCTTTCTAGATTTAGTTGAAAAGTTTACCAAAGTTCTAAGGAACAACCCAGTTGAACTTTCTGAAAATGGAAGATAAATATTTTTTAAGTTTTAAGAAGAATGAAAAATAGACCGCAGATTGTTTTTAAAGGAAGAATTAAGATCCCATCAGTTATAGAATGACATTAAACCCATACCATTATAAATAATGATTGAATAACAGGTAATTGAAGGAGGAAGGATAAATTTTCCTTACAGGAGGATTTGGATTAGTAAATGTGGAAGGAATGGGGAAAGCAGAAAAGCCACTGTGAGAAATCCACAGAAAGAGTTGAAACAGACAAGAGCCACTTGATGACTGGTAAAATTAGTGAGCAGAACTTGAGGAAAAACAGGATATTTGTATAACCTCAAAGTATCTACCCCAATATTTATTTTTGTGGTGGTTTTAGCTTATGTCCACAAATTCTCTCCAGTGGGTGGAGCTTGCACGTGGCCAGACTAAGAAGACAAGGTGGGAAAGAAGAAATAGGAAGTTTCCGGGGGACGCAGCCGGCCGACATCACCTGGACCAAGTGACCAGGGCTGACATCAGCAGCAATCACTGCAGCCCTGATCACTGTGGTGAGAAGTTCACCCTTTGGGACTCTTCCTCCTTTCCTACAACAAAGCCTAAACACGAGAAAATACCAGCTAAGCCCAAACTGGGGGACAGTTTATGAAACAACTGACCAGTGCTCCTTGTCAAGAGTGTAAAGGTCACGAGAGACAAGAAAAGACAAGTGTCACAGGTTGGGGGAGACCAAAGAGACATGAGGACAAATGGCACACAGGGTCTGGGATTGGAGCCTGAACCAGGAGCAGGGCATGAAGAGAAAAGCTGGGACAATCTGCATGGAGTCTCTAGTCCAGTCAGCAGCATTGTACCAAAGTGAGTCTCCCAGATTTGATAAAGGCACACGAGTCGGGTAAGATGTTAACATTAGGGGAAACTGGGTGAAGGGAGTACCAAACTCTCATACAGCTCTGTTATCACTCTAAAATTATGCCAGAATCAAAAAGTGTCTTCAAATGAAAGTGAACAAAAACCATGAAAAGCTGACATCTGCGCAGAGAGCCCCCAAACAGACACGACACACCCACAATTAACGCGCAGAAAAGGAAGAGGTGCGGGTCAACAGGACGGGAAGAGACGATTGAACAAAACGTCAGGGAAATACTAGCCAGCCATTTATCAAAGAAAAGTAATTAGATCCTTCCCTCATGCCATACAGCAACATAAAATTCCAACAAGAAAAGGAATTACGGAAGAAGACTTCATGCATTATGACATACATAGGCGGGACATCACACAACCATTTAAAAGACTGAATTGGAGGGGCACCTGGGTGGCTCAGTTGGTGGAGCATCCGACTCTTGATTTTGGCTCAGGCCTTGATCTCAGGGTGGTGAGATCGAGCCCTGTGTTGGACTCTAGGCTCAGCGAAGAGTCTGCTTGAAATTCTTTCTCGCCCTCCGCCCCTCCCCTACCTCTCTCTCAAAAAGTAAAAAATAAAAGACTGAATTGGAGCAATACAAGTTGAGCTCAATGATTTTTTTGTAAGTATTGTTGAGTATGGAAAGATATAGAAAAGCATATAATAAGTGATCCAATTTTTACAAATGGTGGCAATAAAAACTGTGTGTGTGTGCATGTGCATATCTACATGGGACTATATGACTATACAAAAAAAAAAAAGAGACGATACAGTTTACGTTACCAACATGGGTTAGATGAAAAGAGAAGGAGAAGCAGGGAAGGAAGCAGCAAGGAAAAGGGGGAAAAGATGAACTGAAGAACACATATATGAGCATATTTATGCACATTTAAAATGATGATGTGTGTATGTGTTTAAAGATACTAAATTTTAAGAATTAAACATTTTAAAACAAAAATAAAATTTAGTAAGTATCTAACTGCTAAAGGTAAATGTACTTTTTACAAACTGTGCAAACTATGTAACATAACAAAGAAACAGATTTATAATAAACCTGACTACATAACATTTGTAATTTTAGTTTATCTAAAAAAAAAAAAACACAAGAAAATCAAAAGGCAAACTGGCAAGAACGTATAAAACAAACACAAAATTCATTAAAAGAACAAAAATGAATATTGCGCATTTGAAAACTGCTCAGCATGATGAATAACTAAAGGAATGCAAACAAAAACAGTGAATACCACTATGGTCATCAAATCCAGAGGGGCACACAGCCATCCAGGGGCTGGGACCTCAGTGCTCATGGGGAGACAGTCAGAAGCGGTTGAGTCCAGAATGTCTGCTGCAGGTGGGTCCCCAGGTGTCACAGAGCAAGGAGTCCAGGATGAATGGGACCAGCACCGTGCTGGGCTGGAGGCAGGAAGGTGCACCCCTGTCTCCAGGGAGCTCTGCTTTCAGCGAAGGACACCAACATGCAAAGAGGAAAGTAGCCTCAAAGGCTCGCTCTGAGACCCACTTCTATCTTCTAGTACCCTCTCAAGTAAGAAATGCTTTTTCACTGCCAAAGAAACCTCTCTCTCTATTTGATGCCTCTTCCATTTTATCTGGTCATCTGTGGGCATCCCATTCTCTCATACTTAAAGAGCTCATTTGTCTTCCCTTTATTAATGTATACGAGTTGCAGAAGTATTTTCTCTCCCTTTCATCATTTTTTTCTTCCTCCCTGACATGTCACAGGAAGCAGAACTTAGGCCTCTAAGCAAATCCAGAGAGGGAAAGACAGACTGCACAAAGCGTCGTGCTCCATGTTACCGGCCCCCAGGCAGGCGGCCTGGGCCCCCAGAGCAGTCCGTGGTTTCGAAAGCCAAAGGTTATGAATTCCATGTCTTCGCACTCTCGTGATATCTGTGTGTGCGTCTGATCACAAGTCATTACCTTCCCAGAAACACATTTTATGAGAGCTGAAGCTAGATTTATCATTCTCATGATATTATTCTGAGTATAATCAGTCAATTTTACAGATTTTACTACTTGACTCAAGAAAGAATACAAATGGGTATAAACCCACGCCTGTGACTTTATCCTGTAACCACGTGGAGTAGGGAGAACACTTGTCACTTCCTGGAGCTGACACTTCAGAAGGAGACGTTTCACCTCAGGTCTCAGCTCCCAATCTACCGTGATGGGTTACAACACCTCTGTGTCACTTTTTAATTTACTGTAATTTAACTTTTCATGATAAATCCTAGAAAGGAGAGACTGCCAGCTGAAAAACAGACACTTAACAACCAGATGCCCCTGGTGAGGGATGAAAGACTTTCCTTGAGTGCAGCCAATCCTCCCCCTGTTGCTCTTTAAGGACACCAGTGCCCGCCCCCCCCCCACCTCCCGCCCTGGGCTCCATTTCTCAAGGAGGTCTACGCACTCTGTTATCTGTTTCTAGGCCCTTAAACTGCCCTCTCTCCCATAAACTCACAAGAGGATCTGTGAGACTAGGGGCACCTGGGTGGCTCAGTCGTTAAGCGTCTGCCTTCGGCTCAGGTCACAATCCCAGAGTCCTGGGATCGAGCCCCGCATCGGGCTCCCTGCTGGGCGGGAAGCCTGCTTCTCCCTCTCCCACTCCCCCTGCTTGTGTTCCCTCTCTCGCTGTGTCTCTCTCTGTCAAATAAATAAATAAAATCTTAAAAAAAAAAAAAAAAAAAGGATCTGTGAGACTTGACTTCCCGATAGGAAGGGTCTGGGGGGTGCGCTGACAGCCAAGGCTCCTTTGGCCTGGCATGCCAGGTGACTTCAGTTTACAAGACACCGTATCCAACATTCCCGTACAGCACGTTGTCTGGTGGAAGTATGACATGGGCCCGAGGAGGCTAAGCCCCCACTAATGAAGTCCATCTCCTATGTGAGGACGTGTGGGTGTGGCTGAGAGGCTCTGGAGTCCGTTTGCCGTGCCACTAACCTTGGACAAGCTGCCTGACCTCATCAGGGCTCCAGCAGATGCCCCCCAGGACTGCTGAAGGAAGGGCATGAGCTGGCCCATGCAAAGCTTCGGGCACAGAGTTCAAACTTCGTGCATAACAGTAATGACAACAGCAAGAAAATTCTACCAGTATTTTTTAAAATCAGCCATTCATCTTTCCTTAAAGGACAAATTTAGTGCCTAAGAATTCATGTAAGGCAACAGATAGAGGGTCTAAAGCAGATGTCTTCTGGGCCCGCCACATGGAGGAGGGAGTACGAGGTCCACACCCTGAAGTAGAGTGGGGTGCACCCCAGAGTTCACCCCCTTGCTACATGTTATTTTCCTGCCTTCATTTCTTTTTTTTTTTTTTCACTTTTAAAAATTTTCTGGCCTTACTAAGATATAATTGGTATATTAACATCTTTCATTTAAAAAAAAATTATCAAAAAATGAAAGAAACAGCAGCCAAAATGGGAATGTTAAGTAGGAAATTCAGGATCGTGTCTGTGACCTGAGGCCAGGACACCTCACGTGGGCAATGCTTTATGCCTTCAAACTGTAAGTCGGGTAGGTGGGCATTCATGACATGCTCTTTTAAATTTGTTTTTGTAAAACTGAAATAATTTATAATATATTTTTTAAAGGAGGTAAAATTATAAAATATAAAATGAACTCAAGGAACATACTAGAGAGATTTTATAAAGATAACATGTTTGTATAGAGAACACACTGACGGTTTCCAGAGGGGAGGAGGTGAGGGGTGGAGGTTTAAGGGGTGGGGATAAAAGAGTGCATTTATCGTGATGAAATAAAACAATAAAAAAGATAACATGTTTATTAAAACTAGGACAGCTGGGCTTGTGCTAAGTCTGGGGACCCACTCCCACACAGAGGCTGGAGGGCACCTTCAGAGCAACAGGCTTCCGGGGAGGATTTTCTTGCTCTCCTGAGAGCAGGGCAGGGAGGGCCCTATTCCCAGACATCCCTTTTAAGACTTCACAGGGAGGGGTCCTAATCAGGCTTAGGCAGACTGAACTCTGGTTTCCAAGGTGACTGCAGCCGAGCAAGAATGCTGCCCGTCCCTGACCCCCCTCCGGGCTCAGTCCATTCCTCTTCTGTGATCCCGGGAGAACCGGATCACCGCACTGCACAGCCATTAAGCAACTGGCATTCTGAATGCTGACACCCATTTATACTTTAAATCTTGCTTCCAACAGCTCAGTAAGTGGCAGAGGAGTGGAAGGTTAAAAAAAAAGATGCAGTTTATAGCTTCCCAAATCTGAAGAAAAAACAAGATTGCTTAGTTGCTGACAATAGCTATAGAGCAGACAGATGAGGAGGGAGCAAAAGCTGTAAAGGGCAGAGGCTCAAGGGTCTACTTAAAAGTTTGCACTCAGAAAGAAACCTGAAGACTATCTAAGGCACAAGGAAGCCTTTCATAAACTAAAAGTGACCATCATTGTGTGAGGAAAGATTCAGCATTAGTCGTGTCAACGGCTGGGCAGGCTTCCCTTTGTAGAGCATTAAGATCTTCAAACACACAGCTTTTCTATCTATTAGAAAATACATCTTCTGTGTAGCTGATTAATCTACTAATAATGATCACATCTTTTCAATTTTTTTTTTAAAGATTTTATTTATTTATTTGACAGAGAGAGACACAGCGAGAGAGGGAACACAAGCAGGGGGAGTGGGAGAGGGAGAAGCAGGCTTCCCGCTGAGCAGGGAGCCCGATGTGGGACTCGATCACAGGACCCTGGGATCATGACCTGAGCCGAAGGCAGTCGCTTAACCAACTGAGCCACCCAGGCGCCCGATCATGTCTTTTCAAAGAGGTCTGTAAGACGACAAGATTCAAAGCTAAATAAGTGAATCATTTATAGGATCTTACTATAGTGAAGGGTTGCCTTCAAATTCAGAAATTCTTTTATAGAAACAGACCACAATGTTAAACCTATATTCTTTACATGTTACTGTAACTTTTTTTAAAAGGACACTGGGTAGAGTTTTTCATAACAGGACATCACTCTTCTTAATAGAACGAATTTTATCATCATCCTGTCTGTAGGATTCTAGCCTTTGTCCTTTCTTCCATTATCTCCCACACAATTCTGTGTATTATTGTGAAGTGAGTTTTTTCTTTCCTATGTATGAAAGGCTTGAGTTAGTACAATGTTAATATTTCATTGTTTCAAAGCTACACCTAAATGCATTCACTAAGCTTTCTATGTCAAAAACTAGGCTGGAATGTGTGCTAGAAGAGGTTACAATGTATCAGAATCTAAGCAGGAGCCAACAATGGTTCTGATGTTAAGTAAACAAGCTCAGAGTGAGATGTATAGAGAAACAAACAGGATGGATGGATGGATGGATGGATGGATGGATGGATGGATGGATGAATGGATGGACAGACAGACATATGGACAGATGGATGGATGGATTGGTGAGTGGATGGGTAGGTAGATTTGTGTCTGGATGGGTGGGTGGGTGGGTGGATGGGGGTTGGGTGGATGGATGGATGGATGGATGGATAGGTAAATGGATGCACAGGTGAGTAAGTAGACAGATAAATGGATGGATGGATGGGAGAGAGAAGAAAAGGGCATTTAGTTAGACAGTGGGAAAGAGAGTAAGAGCATAAAAGGCTTGTTTGTATATCTCATTTATTCATCAACAAACAAGGGTCAGCTCTTTGTGGGGCCTGCTTGGCAGGGAAACAGTGAATATAAAGATGTATAAGACAGCACACCTTCAAGAACATACATCTTAGTAAGGCAAATGAAAAAATCAAGCCTTTAGTGTTCCCTAGAAATGAGTAAGAAGAAAGGGAGGAGGAAAGCAAGAAGGGACAGAGGGAGCGGTGCATCCAGGCAGGTGCTCGGGCGCTCTGTGGTTCAGAGGTGCAAGGCTCCCACCCTCAGAGGCAGGTGCAGGTCGGGATCTGGCCATTATCAGCATAAAGTAGGGGTCCAGGACAGTCGGGAGTCAGGCAGTTCCGAGAGGCCTACTTCAGGTATCTGGGAGCTTTGTTCTGTGTTTGGCCAGAGGATCAGAACTGAATACATCCTTGGAGCACTTCTTGCACTGATCACCCTTGAGTAGGGTCTACTTCCAAATGGATTCCCCCTTCAGAGATAGGGACTAGAGGCTTCTTGCAGCTGAGAGGGCACTTGGTGTGAGTCCTGCCTCCCCAATCTCCCCAAACCACCAACCCAGGGAGCTGCTGGCATCATCCCACTCAGCCTCAGCCTGGGCTTGAAGAAATGAAGGCCAAGCAGGAACCACGTCAGCAGCCTTATTCCATTAGCCAGTAGGATCTGGAACCCTGTACTGGAACGTGGGCTTTGGGCTCATGACCAGTGGGCCCAGAGGAACCTTCGAACAATAGCTGCCACCAAGTCTTTCCTCATATCTGTACCATGGCTTGGTCCACCGGACATGGTTTCTGCCACAATTCCCACATAGCATCCGAAGCCCTGACATCTGTCTCATTCAAATCAGTTCCCAAGGGTTAACTCTGCTTCCGGACTCCCGTTTCACTAGCTATAGTTCTATTAGATGGGTCGATCTAGCAACTTGGTGCCCCTGCTCACCTAAATTTTGGTTTTGTCTACCAGCTCAGCCCTCAGCAGTACAAGCCACGGCCGGGGGGTTGCTTAACCAGCACCTATGTAATATTTAGCAAATATCAGACACTGCTCAGCCCTACAGACACGAAGTAATCCTCATAACACGCTGGGAGCTAGGCACTGTTACTAGAGACCGAGGCTCAGAAGGGCCAAGTAACGTGTCCAAGGTCACACAGCTGGTGAGTGGTCGGGCTGTGATTCAAACCCGAGCATAGGCTCCGGAGCAGAGCTCCTCTGGCCACTGTGAAAATTCTAGTTAATTTCCCCACACTTCCAACTCTCTCTGACCACAGCAGTCCCCTGTCCCACCTCTCCCCAGGTCCCCAGGCCCACTTTCAGAGGCAATCACTTTCAAGTCTTTTTGCCTTGGCATCTGTTATGGGCCTCTGTGTGGGACGGTCACCGATGATCTCCCAGCCCCAAACCACCCTGGGATGGTCCCCTGTCCTGGGGGCTGGGCTGGGGCTCTACAGACCAGGTTCAGACCAGCTGCAGCCTCCTCCGCCAGGCAGCAAACGGCTCAGTCCTGCCCAGGATCGGCCACAGAGCCAGTGAAAGGAAGCAGGAGTGGGGGAGGGATTCCTTCCCCTAGCCAGCTGTTGGGGCTGTTGGCCATGACAGCGTGCCCTAGGAACGGACTGTGCTCTAGGAACACGGCCACTCCAGCCTCTAGCTTCCTGTGCAGCCTCTTCCCAGGACTGACCAGGAGGCCCATGCAGCCTGAAGATCCAGGCCTGACTTCTACCTCTTCATCTTGTACTGGGAAAAACCATGCCCTTATAAAGTGATGCTTTCTGAGGGGCATTTAGAGGGCACTGCTCAGTACAGCATACAAATAACCTAAAGGTATAGAAATAATGACATGAAAACAGGGCAGCGTGCAGAATTCTAATGGAAAACATTATAAAATATGGCTTATTTGCCTACAGGAGCTAATTGCATTTCAGATGCAGACAGGGTGGCCAATATCAGAGATGGCTGCTCAACTCCATCCCATTCCCCCGTGGCAGACCATCCTGCTTGGCAGAAGCATCTGCAGACTCCAGGTTTCACACGTCAAGTGCATGCGCTGTCGCAGGTGGTGGAGACGCTTCTCCTGACAAGCACAGACATGGGGGTGTCCCGCTGTGGGCGGAAGCAATCCAGCGGTTCCGAGGACCCAGTAAGCCCTTCACTTCCCGAGAGCCAGGCTATGTTGCTGCAGATGTTGGCACCTGAGGTGCTCTATCCTGGAGCCAACAGGCCTCACAGGTAGCTTCTGCTTCCCATGCCAGCAGAGGGAGGGTGGTCCTGGGGCCAGCACTGGTGGCCCTGCTTTGAGACTGCCCACCAGGAACCCCACTCCCCAGAGAGGGCCAGTGCCTTGGCGTGAACCTGGGGATCATTCTCAAGCTCAATCCAGAGCCTGCCCCTGCAGTCTTCCTGAAGGCTCCAAGAGTGCCTCGCTCCCCTTCGCTTCCTGTCTCCGCTGACTTCCGAGCGGTTTCTATCTGTCCTCCTCTGACAACAGCAGCAGCAAAACTCCAGTCCTGAGGGAGGAGGGCCCCAACGAAATGACCTCTTAGGTTTAGAAATGCTTCTATGCAGCACTTCCCAAAGCATCTAAACACGTAAGGGATAGCAGAGAGAGAGAAGGCAAGGTTACGTTTCTGCCAAGCAGGTCGATTTCAACGGGAGTTTTAAGAGAGCATCTCTGAGTTAACTGTTTTATGGTGAACTGGTCAACAACGTATGAAGAAGAAAGGATGACTGTGGAAAGGGTCGGCCTAAAAAAAAGGATCTTCACTTAGAGGAACGAGTCTTGCTGTTATAAAAAGGTACTTTGGGAATCCTGGAGATATAGAAATTAGGGAAACCAGGAGAGATTTATTTTGCACTAATGCCTTAGAAAAACCAATGTTTTAAAACTCGTTTCTATAAGTACTCTTTCTTCTGTTTATATTGGTTCATGTCTAGGCTAAGAAGATGCTCATCGAAGCAGTGAAACAGGAAACACAAATATGTCTTCAGTGGGATCGTTTTTTACTTTGTTGCTGCGCTTTGCCACCCTTGTGCCTTTCTGCAAATGAAAGAACTATTTTCTTTGTACTTTCCCGAGTTAATGAGAATTTAGATGCAGATATTTAGAAAACAGAATTTTGTCAAGTATAATTAGCATTCAAACAATGCCAGAAAATTTATATTGGGCAAAAAAGGGAAAGAAGATTAAGGACCACACCACATGCAGAAAAGTTTTCTTTATGGGATTTAAAAAATGATTTCAATGGTAAGTCTTTTCTGGGATGAGAGAATTTTAACGACAATGAACATATTGTCAAGAGAAGTCACATTTCTTATTTGCCACCTAAGAACAATGGCAATGTTTACTTCAGCCACCACCAAAGTGTCAGGGAAAGGACTATCAACTCGGTTTGAGCAAATGGAGAGAACACAGTTTAAAACCTACTGCTACTTCCATTGTTATGGTTTTAAAAAGATGATGTGGAGTTCCAGTGATAAATTTTACACGAGCTGGTGTATTTTCGGAGGAGGATAAGAAGAGCCAAAGGGATCTGTAGGGTACGAACTGTAGGGAAGCATTACTTATGCATATCCGAGAAAATCTTCTTAAAGGGAAAGCAAACTGTAAAGTACTCAGGAAGAGGTAAGCCTACCCTTTTTCTCCCTCTAGCTTGGATGCAAGTATGCATCATGTCAGAGAGACAGAGACGGTAAAGATTGTTTATCGTATAAAGTTCATTTGTTATCAGGGCAAAGAGACGGCCCAGGGCTTCAGTCCACCCACTGGGGCACAGGGATAGCTTCACTGATCACAAGACGTCCAATGGTACCCTTTGCATCTTTATCTGCATCCTCTTACACGGAGAGGCTTATAAGGGCACTCACTAGAATCTTCTCTCTTCTTTTGTGTTCCACACAGATGACTGTCACTAGGCCAGAATTTAAGATCTGGGACCCAACATGATCTGGTATGTGTTTAAGTGGGAAAGGAGAGAAAGAGTGCTAAGGAGCGGCTACAAAACAGGTGCTCTGTTTTACGTGTTGCCACCGTTCTCCATGCTACAGTGGCAGGCACAAGAAGACGCTGCTTGACCCTGTGACAGTGGACAACACCAGTTGCTGACTGTCCACAAACACGGCAGCTCTACGAGAGGACCGGGCCCCGGGTCAGCTGGATGGGCTTCTGTGAACCTTATAAAATGCTGTGTACCGGAAGGAGCGAAGGGAAGGGGAGGGAGAGACAGTGAAGCCAACAGACAGAAGACCCCAAAGAAAGAAAAGGGAACAAAACTAGGGAAACAATCTGGCCTCTGAGTGCCCATTGTGATGCTGGCTTTTCCTGTCCTGCACACGATCACACGTGTGCGTTACATCCATGACCACAGCCGTATTATCTGGCAACACCAGACAATGAGATCCATGACCAAATAAAAGGAGGCAATTCACTAAAACTGTGTTCATTTGAGCTTCATATCGTATTACTCAATATTTACTCAATATTTACCTACGATTCTGCATGGGGAAGCAAGATAAGCGTGTGGTCCTTTCAATAGGATGGTGATGTGAGTCACAGGGGGAGCGCCAGCTGTGGGGGGGGTGGCCTCCTAATCCATGGCACGTAGGGACATTTTTGAGAGACTGCTGGCTCCTTCCTTATGCTCTTCAGATGCAGAGCTCGGAAGCGTGCTTGTAATCACCGGCGACTGTATTTTTCAAGCTAAATGCCTGTACTTACTAATTTCCCAAATGTATTGTTTCCTACCCCCTTTCCCTCCAGCAGACAATTACTTTAGGAAGCATTTACACCAATATTCTGTTAACAAAATAATTATTTAATTTGTAATGTTTCCCTACATTTTCTTTTCTGTTTTCACATTTTCTAAGTAGACTGGCCTTAGCTGATTAACTGTATCATTTTTTCCCCCAGATCTTCATTCAGTTAGAAGATTCCTTATAAGTGGCATTAAAGGAAAAGAGACGCAATATCAAGATCATCAATAACCCAATACGAAAACCGTTTCCACGCACAGATGTTTACAAAGAACCAGGGGGGACCTGCCTGACTCCGGCCTTGACTCTAACATGTGTGGGACGCGTGTTTTTGCCACATTAAAAGAGCGTGACTTCCTGAGCAAAAACCAGTGCTAGTCCGTGGCTCCTGTCTGTTTGGAGAGGGATCTGTAACTCTGGTGGCTACAGCACAGAAGACGGGTCGTCTGCCTGGCCCTTCCCGCTCGGGGACGGGGGCTTACCGCCGGCCTTTTTAAAACTACGCTGGCCCTGATGGAGTTATTTCCCATGCTCCGGACACACACTGTGCTGAACGTCAACTCCACACTCATGCTAGTCCCAATTTCTTGGACTAGATGGTACACCTAGTCTTAAAGGTAGTGTGTTTATTTTTTTATATCAATCAATTCAAAATAATATAATTAGAGAAAAACTGCAGAATTCTTAGCCAAATGATAAAAAACGAACATCCATAATTTAATACTGTCTTTGTTAATTTCATCTTACTCCAAGGCATTCAATTAAAGTGTCACACAATGAAGCTGCGGCTGCAGCAGAATCCCAAATCCTATTAAGTGTCAAGGATGTTAAACGTGCAAAACTAACAGATTCTTTAGTCTGAAACCATTCAGGCACTTTACGGCGCTGCCGGCGAGCCTCCCACCTGAGTAGTGTTGGCCTGGAGAGGCGTTCGCGAGGTGTAATCACTGAAGCCCTTGAAATAATCGACCCCACAGGGCCCTCAACCTTACTCAGTTTACATTAAATAATTAGGAGCTCATCATTTTGTTCCAGCTTATGTTTAAAGCCAGCCATTCCATCCAGTCTATTCTGTTAAGCTTAAATAATATATTTCAGTTTATGGATCTTGCTAGATTCATGTTTGATCTAAATATACTTGAGCCTACTGGAAACATATGTGGTGTACTGGACCATAAGGAAAGACGAAATACATACTCATGTTTTCGATGCATAAAGACAGATGCATGCGAGCCGTCTCTTCGGATGTGCAGAAATAACTGTTAGGTGGAACAGAAACATTCTCTGACTATATTTGTCAGATATAACAAGATAAAGAACACGAACTTTAACCCGGCCAGCTAAATGGAGTTTCTCAAGGACTCTTTTGTTCAAAGTCCAAAGCACTTAACAAAAGAATTATTTTTAGAATTTTTTTTAATTTATTTATTTGAGACAGAGAGATACAGAGAGAGAGAGACAGAGTAGGAGCAGTGGGGAGAGGCAGAGGGAGAGGGAGAGGCAGACTCCCCGCTGAGCAGGGAGCCCGATGCGGGGCTTGATCCCAGGACCTGGAGATCATGACCTGAGCCGAAGGCAGACGCTTAACAACTGGGCCACCCAGGCGCCCCCAAAAGAATTATTTTTAACACCTAAGCCAGGAAGCCTTGTTCTTATGTAGAGTATCCCCTTGCTTCTTCATGCTGACAGATTATCTTCAGGAAAATGCTATTAAAATATGGACTAACATGAGTACGGAAAATTCTGGCTTCAGATAAACCTTTTTTTTTTTTTTTTAAGATTTTTTTTTAATTTATTTGACACAGAGAGAGAGAGAGAGGGAGAGAGCATAAGCAGGGCGAGCAGCAGGCAGAGGGAGAAGCAGACTCTCCGCTGAGCAGGGAGCCCGATGTGGGGCTCGATCCCAGGACCCTGAGATCATGACCTGAGCAGAAGGCAGATGCTTAACTGACTGAGCCACCCAGGCGCCCCAACCTTCTTTCTTAATAGGGAAAACAAAAATTTGCTTAAGGGTAGAAATGTCTTTCATCTCAGACACGGGTGGTTGTCCCCAAGATGGCGGTCATAATGTCACGGAAAATGCTTGGTGCCGTCTGATTTCTCTGAACACAGACCTAAAACTTTCCTTTGCCTGAAAGGAAAAGGACAGAATGATCTCAAGAAAGACTTGCAGCTACTCATGTAAAATAACACCGTGTCAGCAAATGCTAGCTACCAAACAACAATGTCCATCATCCCCACAGATCATTTCCCAGCAGGAAGCCAGGGCTGCTACAGTCTAGAGCCGGGCTGGGCTGGGGACTGCTTCTCCTTTCATAATCTCCTTAAAGGAGCCATCCTTCAAGGACTTCTGCAAAGTCCCTAAGCTTCAGAAAAGCAGTGCAAGATAGTATGTAAACCACATCGTAGGACAGCAGGAAAATCTGTAAAGTGACGGTCCGTCAGAAAGCTCGGCATGCTCGCTCTGGGCTCAGGGCAGCACGTGACTCCAGGAGCGACGAGAGGAGACAGGGGGCAGAGAGAGGGCTCAGGCTCTTGACAAGTCTGCAGGGGCAGTATCAGCACAAGGACACGAGCCTTGGTTCTGGTTCCAGCTCCACCCTCGTGGACCTGCAAATCCAACCAGACGATGTTCCCCTGCCTGGAAAGGGACAAGCCCACTCCCTGCCCTGACTGCCACACCAGGTGAGGAGCAAGTTGGATTACAGGAGTAGACACTCCGACAGCCGTAAAGGCTTATTCAAACACTAGACTATTTGTAAAAAGACGTAGGGATATCTATTAAGCAGCATACTAATAAAGGCAAATTAGTGCATAGCCATCTGAATATAAAGGATGGGACAAAAGTCACTTGAAGATCAAACTTGCGTTTCACTTCAGTCTGCAGTTAAAACATTCATTTTAATGTGTCAAGTGTTTTTATCATGATGCAAAGTTTGCAGCCCTACGGTGACATCCTTATCTCGTCCTACGTAAGTGCCAAGGATGTACAGAGTAACACCAGAAAGGGTGAGTTAGGAAACGGATTTGAGACAAAAATATCATCATTATTAGCGATGAGGAGGCAGGTGTGTGGGGTGCTGGGAAAGCGCAGAGATGAAAATGAGCAAGTGGTGAGTGGGGAATGGATACGGTTCTCCTGCCAGACTGGCATTCATGCAGGTACACGCGGCTCTCTGTGGTACAGCTCTCTGCGTGTTACCATGGAGATTTTGACAAGTTTCACTATATGGTTATGCAAGACTACTGCACGACAGTCTTAGGTCTCTGTAACAAAACAAAACAAAACAAAAAAGGTCAATTTCTGTTTTATGTCCTTTTCAGATTCACCCTTGTCCAGGAAACCATGATTTAGGTCTCTGCTTTAATTCTTCTAGAAAAAAAAAATACGGTAGCAAAGTACTTCCTTTTCTTTTTTTCTAGTGGTTGTTGCTCAAGTTCTTTACTGTGGGCCGTTAGTACACTTGCTTTTTGATCAACCGCTATCCTACATAGTGACTGTGTGCTGAAAACCCATGCCATGTGCTGGGTGGTTTACACCCAGTCCTTTATCATTTCCATCCAAGTCTTGCAGCAACTCTGCAACAGGTGGAGAAGGGTTACACAACAATCCACCTGACCTGGTTCTTCGCACGGGGAGAGAAATGTCAAATGAGATAGATTTGTTCAGGTGATAGAAACAGAGGCCTTAAATTATCCAAGCACAAGTCTGACAGAATATCTTTTCACGGTGTAATCAAGAAGCAGAATGTGGGTATGGTATGTAGGAAAAACAAGTCTCCTCTGTGTTCCCAAAGCACCTTGTGTGGATGGCTATTATTGTCCTCTGCACACTGGATTAGAACTGTCTGCTTCTAAGTTTATCTCCCCCGAGGAGATATGCTCCTTCAAAGCAAATAGCTTTCATTCACCTACTCACTCTCATGTATTCATTCAACGAACATTTATTGAGCACACACGGTCTGTTTCCTATCATGTTCATGACCTGAGGGCCTGGGACGCGGCCTGATGCACAGTAGGTGCCGAATGAAGGATACTAGGGAGGATACAGGATACTAGGGAGGACACAGGGTGGAGAATGGATGACAGCTGACTAGGACAGCCAATAGGAACATGCTTCGTGCATCAGCACAAAGACTGGTCACAAGCAATTAAGTTGTAGGAGAGGGAGAATCAAAGACATTAATCAAATAATTATTTCTTTTTAAGAGGTAATAATGACTGAGCATAGGAATTAAACAGGAAAAAATGAAGAGAATAAAAATGTTATGGAAGGCTGAAAACTACTTTAAAAACATCAGTCTGCACGGCTGGGACAGAAGTACACATGTCAAGGCGGAAAGATGTCACCTGGGAAGAGCCTGCCTATAGACAGTAAGAAAAGGCTTCCTTGGAAGGCTGGGAAAGCCACCCAAGCAAAGCCACAAACCGCTTCAGGTAAAATGCAGAACATTAGGTTGAACCGTATGCAACTGCCAACATTCAGTTGCTTTTGACCTATAAACTGGCCACCACACAGGGTTCAACTTAATAGAATTCAAGAAGGCGTAAAAAAGGCAAAAATAGCGAAGAGATACTATTAGGAGCTCATAAGAACAAACACCCAGAACTACTTGTAAACCTCAAATTTGACCTGTATTTACTGAAAACCAGCACATGCAGAGCAGCGACCCAGGTAATTCCCAAACAACCAGGACTGAACATTCGTGAAGGAGATTTGCTCCAGGAACAGGACTGGGAGAGCAGGAACAGGGCTGCCTGCAGAGCTGACCCTACCAACCAGCGTCTGGGCACTGTCTGGCCCTCACAAGTCCTCAACTGGGGGACCCTCCAGAGAGGAATTGCCACAGAGGCAAAAGGCCTCCCTCAGAGAAGAAAGCATGAGTTTGACAATTTAATAATCTCATTTAGTGGCCCATCACAGTTTGTCAGACTCTGAGGATCAGAGCTACCCAGATATGAATGTCGCAAAATAATTTTAAAACCTCAAGCAAAGAACAGAATTCAGAAGATCATAAATCTTGGAAAAACACCTCCAAGTTTGTTTTGTTTTTTTTTTTAAAGATTTTATTTATTTTTTAGAGAGTGAGCGAGAGAGAAACAGCATGAGAGGGGAGAGGGTCAGAGGGAGAAGCAGGCTCCCCGCTGAGCCGGGAGCCCGATGTGGGACTCGATCCCAGGACCCTGGGATCATGACCTGAGCCGAAGGCAGACGCTTAACCATCTGAGCCACCCAGGCACCCCTTCCAAGTTTTATAACTATTTTTTAGATTATAAAATCAATGCACACTTTCCTTAGAAAACTTGGAAAATGCAGAAAACTGTCAAGAAATAATCTGGCAATGATACCAATTTCTGAGAAGGTAAAGCATATTGCTTTCCATGGTGGATGGCTTAAACTGGATTTGTTTAAAAACCAAATCCAGGGCGCCTGGGTGGCTCAGACGGTTAAGCGTCTGCCTTCAGCTCAGGTCATGATCCCAGGGTCCTGGGATCGAGTCCCGCATCAGGCTCCCTGCTCCTTGGGAGCCTGCTTCTCCCTCTGCTTCTCTCTCTCTCTCTCTCTCTGTCTCTCATGAATAAATAAATAAAATCTTTAAAAAAATAAAATAAAATCCATCCTACGAAGCAAAGAGAAATGCCACAGATGTCAGTTTCTGTAAGCAGCCCCCATACAGGTTAAAGGGATTCAGAACCCAAGAGACTAACTCAATCATTCGTATGGGTGACAGGGAGGACGAGGTAAATTTATTACAAGAATGGCCTCGATTCTTCATCCCCCCCCGCCCCCGGATCTACGCTGTTTGCAATGATTTTGAAGTGCCTCCCATGAGGAAATGGGACCTATCTCCCCTTCCCTGGGATCTGGGCTGGGCCCATGACCTGTTTCTGCTGACACGGTGCAGCTGACGGGGTGGGGTGCCAGTGCCGAGCCAAGGTCCGCTCTCCTACAATGCAGCACCTGCCAAGTAGACAAGCACAGGCCGGCCTACTGAAGGGTCAGAAGTCACACCAGGAAGAGCGTTGCCACCTCATCCAAGGCCGCCCTCAATCGGCCCACAGCCAGTCAATCCCCACAAGTGTGGGGGAGCCAGTCTGGTTCAACAGAGCCACGCGGTCGACATTCAGCTGACCGCAACCGCATGGATGAGCCCAGCTCAGACCAGAAAATGCACTCAGGTGACCCAGAGATGCACAAGCAACAATGAATGCTGACTGTGCACCAGAAAGCCAACTGGTCAAAGACCCCAGGAGGGAGGAAGAAAGCCTGGGACACTTATTGCCACCCCAACCAACAAAAGAAAGTGACCCCAGCCTGGTGTTGCCCAGCCTCCAACGTGGCAACAGAAGGCAGTCAAGGCAGGCTCCTCCCTCACCTGAACTGGAAAGAAGTCCCATCAACAACAAAAGATGAGTCCAGCAGCTCCTATAAAGAGGCCAGGGGTCCATCAGTCAGGAGCCCACTAAGGAAAAGCAGTCAAAAGAAGGGCCTGCCTTCCATACCAGGCCTAAGATTCCTTTCCTCACCAAGAAATTGCAGGTGGCTGGCAGCCATGACAAGGGATATCTCTCCACAAGTATCCAGGCTGGAAAGCCCCTTTGTTCTTACAGATCTGAGACCGCCCCCCTGTAGTCAGGTGGCACGAACCTGGGAAGTGCTTTCCATCTCCAACAGGCAGAGGAATCCAACCAAAATCAGAGTCCAGTATCAGAAGCTCTATCCTTTCCCTCAAGCCTGACGATGCTCTCCCAAGCCAGAGGTACCAGGCAGTCCGGCCTAGGAGAACTCTTCCTGCCCCATTAGAAAGCATCGGAAAACTAGTGAGAGACCCAGAGGCATCAGACAAACCCAGCAGACTGAAATAGCATCACAAGGGCTCTGAAAATGAAAATGTCATTGTCATAAATTTGCCAATGCAGATGAAATGGACCAGTTCTTTGAATCACAAAAAAAACTCACAAAATTCAACCAAGATGAAATAGACAATCTGAGTAGTACTATGCTGTTAAAGAAATTAAATTTGTAAAAAAACACATGGTTTCACTGGAGAATTTTACCAAACACTGAAAGATGAATTAACACCAATTTTATATAATCTCATCGAGAAGATAAAAAAGAGGGGCGCCTGGGTGGCTCAGTTGGTTAAGCGACTGCCTTCGGCTCAGGTCATGATCCTGGAGTCCCTGGATCGAGTCCCGCATCGGGCTCCCTGCTCGGCAGGGAGTCTGCTTCTCCCTCTGACCCTCCCCCCTCTCGTGTGCTCTCTCTCTCTCTCTCTCTCATTCTCTCTGGCTCAAATAAATAAATAAAATCTTTAAAAAAAAAAAAAAAGAACACACCAAACTAATTTTATGATGTCAGTATTACCCTGATACCAAAACCAAAGATGGCACAAAAAGGGAAAATTATGGTAAGTATCTCTCATAATCTCTGATGTAAAAATCCTCAATAAAATATTAGTGAGTTGAATCCAAGGATGTATAAAAAGAATTGCATACGTATGACCATTAGCACTTATACTGGGTGTGCAAGGCTGGTTCAACATCTGAAAATCAGTTAATGTAATGCATCCTACGGACAGGCTAAAAAAGGAAAATCACACAGTATCAACTGATACAGAAAAACCATTTGACAAAATCCAACATTCCTGATAAAAACTCACAGTGAGTTGGCACAGAGTGGAATTATCTCAACCTAATAAAGAATACCTACCACAAACCTACATCGAACTTGATACTCAAGGGGGAAAGACAATGTTTATCCTTAAGGTAGAGAGTAAGGCAAGGATGTCTGCTCTCACCACTGTTACCGAGTACAGCACTGGAAGTTCTAACCACCACAGTAAGGAAAGAAGAAGGATTAAAGACATACAGACTGGAAAGGGAAAAGTGAGATCATCTCCATTTGCAGATGACAAGATTGTCTATGTAGAAAATCTCAAGGAATCCAAAAAGAAAAACCTCCTGGAACCAATAAATAGGTTGAACAAAGTCACAGGATACAAGATAAACACACACACAAATCAATTACATTTCCATTTCCATATACCAACAATAAACATGTGGAAATTACAATTAAAAACACAATATGATTTACACTCACTCGAAATTCAATGAAAAACTCAACTATAAACTTAACATCTACAGACTCTGTATGCTAAAAATTACAAAATGTTGATGACAGAAATCAGAGAAGAGCTAAATAGGTGGAGAGACACACCGTGTTCTTGGAATAGAAGACGCCACGTGGGAAAGATGTCGGTTAGCTCTAAAGCGGTCTGTAGGGTTAGTGCAACTCTGATCAAAGTTCCAGAAAAATTTTGTAGATATACACAGACTATTCTAAAACTTATATGGAAAGCTAAAGGCACTAGAATAGCTAAAAACAATTTTGAACAAGAATATTAAAGTAAGAGGAATCACTCTACCCTATTAAGACAATATAAAGCTACTACAATCAAGACAGTATGGTATTGGCCGATGGACAGACACACAGATCAGTGAAACAGAAAAGACAACCCATAAATATAGAAATATGAACAATTAACTTTTGACAAAGGCACAAAGGTAATTAAAGAGAGGAAGGATAGTGTTTTTAACATTTGGATGGTCATAAGGAAAAAGAAAATTAGCCTCACATCTATACAAAATTAACTCAAATGGATCATGGACTTAAATGTAAAATGCAAAACTATAAAACTTGTAGAAAAAGATGTAGGAAAAATTCTTTGGGACCTAAGATCTAGTGAAGAGTTCTTAGATTTTAATAGCATGATGCAAAAAAGAAAAAAAAAACCTGACAAATAAAACCTCATCAAAATTTAAAACCTTTGCTCTGTGAAAGAGTCTGTTGGGAGGATGAAAAGACAAGATACACACCATGAGGAAATATCTGCAACTCACCTATCCAAAAAAAGACTACTATCTAGAATATATAAAGCACCCTTAAAACTCTAAAACAACAAAAAAAATCAATTAGAAAATGGGCAAATGAGGGGCGCCTGAGTGGCTCAGTCGGTTAAGTGTCTGACTCTTGGTTTCAGCTCAGGTCGTGATCTCAGGGTTGTGGGACTGAGCCCCGCACTGGGCTCCAAGCTCAGAGGGGAGTCTGCTTGGGATTCTCTCTCCGTCTCCCTCTGCCCCTCCTGCTCGTGCTCTCTCTCTCTAAAATAAATAAATAAATCTTTGAAAAGGAAAAGGGGAAATGATACGATGATACATATGAAGGGAAAGGTAGATGGCAAATAAGCATGTGAAGATGTCCACATCATTAGCCATTAGGGAAATGCAAATTAAAACCACGATGAGATAGCACTGATCACCTTCAGGACGGCTAAAATTTGGTGACACCACCAAATGCTGGCGAGGATGCGGGGATCTGATCACAGACAGTACAGGCACTCTGGAAAGCAGTTTGGCAACTTCTTAAAAACCTCGACATACAGTTATGATACAACGCAGCAGCTGCACTCTTGGGTATTTATCTCCGATAAATGAAAGCTTATGTTCATACAAAACTTATACACAAATGGTCCCAGCAGCTTTACTCATAAGAGCCCAGAACTATAAATAAGCCAGGTGTCGTTCAGTGGCGGAACGATTAACCATACTGTGCTGCATTCACACCCTGGAATATTACTTCGCAATAAAAATGAACGAACTCTTGATACACGAAACAGCGTGGACGGACTTCAAGGGACTTAAGCTGAGGTCCAATCTCAAAACCAGTATCAAAAGGTGACACATACGCCACACGATGGTGTTTACAGGACCTTGAAATGACGTAATTGCGGAA
Source organism: Mirounga angustirostris (assembly GCF_029215605.1). Lineage (NCBI taxonomy): Eukaryota > Metazoa > Chordata > Mammalia > Carnivora > Phocidae > Mirounga > Mirounga angustirostris. Next base: position 177,357,130 of record NW_026991713.1, read on the forward strand.
ATGGAGAGCGGGCTGTGGTTGCTGGAGGACTGAGGAGACGCAGCCGAGTCAGTGCAGGTGAGGTGGCTCTGAGAGGGCACCAGGAGGGCCCCTTGTGGTGCGGCACCCTCTGAATCCTGACCGTGGTGGAGATGCATGAACCTGCACGTGAGGAATCACACAGATCCAAAGCTACGCACAAAACGAGTAAAACCAGGGAAATCCGAGTCAGGCTGGTAAGTTCTATCAACGGCAATATCCTGGTGGTGATACTGTGGGACACTTCTGCACGATGTCACCATTGTGGGAAACTGGGTAGAAGGGACACAGGATCTCTTACAGCCGCATGAGATTCTTTTTTTTTTAAAGATTTTATTTATTTATTTGAGAGAGAGAATGAGAGAGAGAGAGAGAGAGCACATGAGAGCGGGGAGGGTCAGAGGGAGAAGCAGACTCCCCGCCGAGCAGGGAGCCCGATGTGGGACTCGATCCAGGGACTCCAGCATCATGACCTGAGCCGAAGGCAGTTGCTTAACCAACTGAGCCACCCAGGCACCCATAACTATTTTAATTCTTGTAGGTGATCTATCTGCCATCTGTGTTTTGGACACTTCCTCATAATGGAGTTCCCTGATTTGGGGAAGCATTGTTCAGAAAAACTTGCAAACAGCTAGGTAAGGGCTTTTATTTATTTATTTTTTTAAAAAAGATTTTATTTATTTATTTGAGAGAGAGAATGAGAGAGAGAGCACATGAGAGCGGGGAGGGTCAGAGGGAGAAGCAGGCTCCCCGCCGAGCAGGGAGCCCGATGTAGGACTCGATCCCAGGACTCCAGGATCATGACCTGAGCCGAAGGCAGTCGCTCAACCAACTGAGCCACCCAGGCGCCCCGCTGCATGAGATTCTACAGTTATTTCATTTATGTATTTATTTTTAAAGATTTTATTTATTTGACAGAGACACAGCGAGAGAGGGAACACAAGCAGGGGGAGTGGGAGAGGGAGAAGCAGGCTTCCCGCTGAGCAGGGAGCCCGATGGGGGGCTCGATCCCAGGACCCTGGGGCCATGACCCGAGCCGAAGGCAGACGCTCAACGACTGAGCCACCCAGGCGCCCCCCAAGGCACCCCTACTACCCAGACTCGGCGGAGGCCACAGAGGGGGCACCAACAGTGAGCAGCATCACCACAGCCACTTCACAGAGGTCACTCAGCACACAGACAAATCGTGGACATGACAGAACAGAGCCGCTGGGAGACTGACCGCCCCCCCAAGGAAGTGCTTCATTTTGCGGTGTTCCCACAGCAGGTGCACCAAACAGGATCTAAGGGAGGGGGAAGGAAAGAGAGGACAAATGACAAGTTGGGTCACGGGAGAGGGTGGAGGGAAGGCGGAAGAACAGGCTTCAGAGGGATGGGTACGGGGGTTTCAGAAACTGTGAGTGCTGGTGACTATTTCTAGTCGTGTCTTCGGACTCCTGCAGCTGTGTACCAGAGCTTGAGGCTCTACACAAAGCAGGGTGTGAAAATCTCTGTCAGGATGTGAGAACATGCATATACTTGGCTGCAGACATCCCATGCCACTGGGATGCTCTAATCAAATTATCAGACAGCCTCTGAGACAGCTGCCGGGCCAAGGAGTACCGAGAAGTCTAATGACAGACTTGCCTGCTTAATGCAATACTGTCTTTGAGGTTACTGATTTTTTATTTCATTTCCTTAAACTTTAAGGATCAGGATGATAATGAAGTATTTCATTGGCATGCTAAATCTGCTGTATGTGCCCATTACGATATTCTCCTCGAATCTAGGAGCCTTTACCCTCTGTTTTTTTTTTTTTTTCTTTTTCTTTTATTATTTATTTGACAGAGAGAGAGACAGCGAGAGAGGGAACACAAGCAGGGGGAGTGGGAGAGGGAGAAGCAGGCTTCCCGCTGAGCACGGAGCCTGATAATGGGGCTCGATCCCAGGACCCTGGGATCATGACCTGAGCAGAAGGCAGACGCTTAATGACTGAGCCACCCAGGTGCCCCTTTATTTTTATTTTAAAGAGAGAGAGAGCACGCGAGTGCGGGGAGGGCCAGAGGGAGAGGGAGAGAGAATCCTTAAGCAGTCTCTCCTCTGAGTGCGGAGCTGACAAGGGGCTTGATCTCACGACCCTGAGATTAGGACCTGAGCCAAAATCAGGAGCCGGACACTTGACTGAGCCCCCAGGTGCCCCTACCCTCTACTCCTATACGTCTGTGCTGTCACTTGTGCTTCAAAGTGACAGTGTCTCCGGTGAAACTTCGTAGAGGAGAGCGATCCCCACTACTACGGCGGCCACAGCCACCGTAGGAACAGAACGGGCTCCCCAAGGATGAAGGGGACGTTAGTGGCGCCAGCATGTGGGCAGGAGCCAGGACCGCACCGGGCTGGTGTGGCCCCAGGCAGATGACTGCTCTCTGGTCTCCTCAGGCGTGAACAAGAGTGCAAGCGGCCGGGCTGACCCTTGGCCCCCGTGGGGACCGGAAGGGAGAGTCCTACAAATGACACTAATAGCAACTGGCCCCAAGTAAGCGTTCAGAAACATCTCCCCTTGCTTCGGTAAGAAGCCACCCCATGACAGTGATGACCTCCAAGGAGGAAAACTGTAACTTTGTCTCACTGCATTTTTGTTTCCTCCTAGAGAAGTCCAACGTTGTTTTCTTTTTTTATTTTATTTTGTTATGTTAATCACCACACATCACATCGTTAGTTTTTGATGTAGCGATCCATGATTCATTGTTTGTGTATAACACCCAGGGCTCCATGCAGAACGTGCCCTGCTTAATACCCCCACCAGGCCAACCCATCCCCCACCCCCTCCCCTCTAGAACCCTCAGCTTGTTCCTCAGAGTCCACAGTCTCTCATGGTTCGTCTCCCCCTCCGATTTCCCCCCTTCATTTTTCTCGTCTTACTTTGTTTCATGAGGCAGCACATCATAGTTTAGACCAAGAGTCAGGCCTCCGATTGCCTGGTTGAGGCCCCAGCCCCTCCACCTAACCCTGGTTCCTGGGCCTGCGACCCAGCACCTTGGTCGCTCTGTCTCCTTGTCCTTAAAGTGACAAGCAGGAGACCGTCTGCCTCTTAGGGCTGCCGGCAGGCGGAAGGGGCTCAAGTCTTTAGACAAGAAAGGTGCCCGCACCCAGGAAGCATTACCTATCATGGATTCCATTTCAGGTTAAAATGAGTAACTACAATGCAAACAATGGGAAATAAACAGGAGGAAACCTTACCATACCGTCACCCTCCTGGGTCTCGTGCCAATGGGCTCCCAGCACCGCCTTGCGCTTTTTAAAAAACATCTTTCTGGGCTGCTCTTGTTCTCATTCTCCTCAAACCTCCTCTGCTCAGCCCCAGGTCACCTCCCTGAAGCCAGCCCCAGAGCATCAGTGGGATTCCCAGCCTCAGCAGGCCTCCTGACCCCCCATGGGCCTTTCCAATCCTCTCTCCACAGCACCTCCACGGCTGTCCCTCCAGCCTGTATGGCCCCTGCCTTTCCCTCTCCCATCCTTACCAAGGGACCTCCTTGATGCCCATCCATTCCACTCTCCTCCAAACTTCCCAAAATGGACATACTGTTTCTACTTCCTTCCTATCCTGAATTCCTCTGGCTTTTCCTACTAAGATTGCTCACAGGCTCCTAATTTCCAAATCCAAGCAGCGACCAGGGGAACCCGACACTCCACCTGATATTGCTACTTCTCCCTGGTGACATTTAAATACAACCACCTTTGGGTATATTATTGTAGAGGCAATTACCTGAGCTTGCTCCAGGGAATAATCATTATCCCTTCACATCTTTAATTCCCAAGTGTCTACACATAATAGGCTCAATATATACTTGTTGTCTACTGAGAAATCTAATTCAAAAAATTCATCAGGGCAACACAATCCCTAATTTCACCATTAATTACCATTTGTGATAAAAACTAATAATAACCAAAAGCTATTGTTTATTGATCATTTACTGAAACTCAGGCACTATTCTAAGTGTTCGCATTATATTATTCCACTTGATAATTACCTATTATCAAGATAATTACAACCCTATTCAGTAGGCACAATTACCACCATCTAATGGATAAGAAAACTGAAGCAGAGATGTGACTTATCTGGGAGAGCCAGAATAAAAATCAACCTGCTCTGACTTCAGAGACCTCACTTGTAGCTACCATTCTTACTTCCCAATGTGAAAAATAAGATAACATACTTTGCAATTCATGGTGGCTGGATCATTTTCTTGGAATAAAAGAACTTCCTAAGGCATGAATTCAGGAAATGTTCAGACTGAGGAAAAATGGATAACTAGTTTTCTTATTTTACATTAACCAATGCAAATCAGATACCAGGGAGATAAAGAGAATAATACACAAGAATAATGCCCTCTATAAATCAATATTAGAATTTTACACATAATTCAAGATGCCAATCCTCAAACATGACGTTTCTATCCATCACAGCAAATCTTGGCCAACTGGCCAGAAATGTCATCTCTTGGAAAAATGCCATTTTTAAATAAATGATGCACTTATTAAAAACAAGTTCTTATGAAGCAAACGATTAATTCTTTGCATTGTGATGTTACTGCTGCCAGGTTGTGTGTTTCAGTGGGATGATTAAATCATGGTCCAAGAAGTATTCTCAATCCTGTTGGACCCAAAGCCCACCCCTTTTTAACAACAAATATTTAATAATGCACACCCACTTCACTCTTCTGAGATGAAATTCATAGAAAAAATAACCAGCCTTCATATATAATTTCAAAAAATCAATATAATACTCAAACAGCAATAGAAAGGGGGGGGGAACTATGTATAATGACTATGCATTTCAATCTATAAATGCATAAGCTCGACTACACTAGAGGCATAATAGGGTTGGTGGATGCTTGTAGCTTTTTATAATGAATATGTCTGCACATATAAAATATAAATTTAAAAACTGTTCTGTATGAAAGTACAGGGAAACAAAAGGGTAGAGGTACAGAAGGGGGACAGTACAGTGAGAACCAGAGCAGGCGACCATCATACCCATCAACACAGCAACACCTCACAGGCGTGCGTTGGGCTAAGGAGGCAGACATAAAAGAGTGTGTTCCTTATTTTCCACTCATACGAGATTCCTAGATGTCAGAATAAGAGCTACCTTTAGGGGGGCAGTCATCATGGAAATATTTCATATCCCCAACTGGATAGGGCTTTCATGGATGTGTGTGTGTGTGTGTATTTAAGAATTCATTGGCTGTGATGTATTTGTACAATAGAATATTATTTACCAATAAAAAGAAACAAACTGCTGGTATACCAAACAGCATGGATGAATCTCAAAATCATTATGTTGGGTAAAATACAAAGCATGAACATTCTGTAGGATTCCTTTTATATGAAGTTTTAGTACAGGCTAAACCAATGGTTCTCAGATTTTTTTTGGTCTGAGTGTTGTCATGCAGCCCTAAAATTATAATTCTGAGAACTCCCAGAAGCTCTGATTTATGTTGACATCTATTTCTATTTGTCATATTAAATTTTAAACTGAGACACTTAAAAATATTTGTTGATTCATCAAAAATGGTAATATCAAACCTTACATATTAACATAGATATTTTATGGAAGTTATAATATTTTTTTAAACAAAAAAATAACTAAAGACTGGTACTGTTTTACATTTTTAAAAATCTCTTTAATGTTTGGCCTAATAGATGACAGCTGGATTCTCATATCTGCTTCTGCATTCAATTTACATATTAAAATACATATTCATTATGAATTGCTTTCTTTTATTTCTCCTTACTATCAAGGCAAGGACATTATATTGATTTTCTGAAATTATATGTGTAGGCTTTTTTTTTTTTTAATCTATGAATTTCATTGCAGGACAGTAAGGAAGCTTGATTAAATATTTGCTATAAAAAGGGGGGGTTTATTTTGTTCAGGAGGATTGAGAATAGTGTTTTAGATCATGTTTTAAGTATTTCTTCTTCCCTTAGCTCATTATCCTCACTGACCCTACCAGCAAGAACACTACCACACAAAACATGACTGCTGAAATGGGAAACCCCACTGGACACTCACCAGGGCATGTGATGGTTTTGACCCATGGTCCCCCTTCAAGGGTTTCATGGTCACCCATGAGTCCCAGACCAGAGCTAAGCTAACCGATGACCCTAAAGTCCAGAAGATCAGTCTTTTCTGGCGGTCGGGACAGGTTTGATGGGAAAGGGGCACCCGGGAACCGTTCAGGGTGATGGGGATCTTCCATAGTGTTGGAGCTTGCTGTGCACACACGTATGCCTTTGTAAAAGTGACTCAAACGGTACACTTACTATTTATGCATTTCACTATGTGCAAATTTTACCTTTAAAAGAAGTAAACAAATACTGAACTCTGGTTAACAGAATGTGGGGTGAAGTATTTAGGGGTAAAGTGTACTAATGTCTGCAACTTACTTTGAAATGCATCAAAGAATAAGATGGACTGGTGGAAAAACAGAGGAATGGGTCGGTGGATAGACACATGATGAAGCAAATATAGCAAAATGTTAATTGTACAATCTAGGCAGTGGGTATAAGGGTATTCACTTTATAATTCTTTCTACAAATGAAAATGTTCGTAATAAAATGTTGAAAAAATTCAGTGATCTGTATACTTAAGATTTGTGTACTTTAGTAATCTTTTTAAAAAATTTTTTTAGAGAGAGAAAGCATGAACGGGGAGGTTAGTTGGAGCGGCAGAGGGGAAAGGGAGAGAGAGAATCTCAAGCAGCTCTATGCCCAGCCCAGAGCCCAGTGCAGGGCCCAATCTCATGATCTTGAGATCATGACCTGAGCCAAAATCCAGAGTCGGACACTTAAACAACTGTGCCACCCAGGCACCCCGTGTACCTTATTATACCTACGTTACATGCCAAGAAAAAATTTAAACTCAAACTATTAAAAATACCAAGGTTAGGCTAAGTATTAACAGATTAAGCTTATTTGCAAATGATATGAGAAAGACGGGATGGTATTTATTTATATATTAATGATATTTATTGAAATAATAATTTCAAATATTAATGGTATTTATTGAAATAAAACTCCTCGACAAATGACACATTACTTAAGTGAAGACATATATGGCATTCTCAGGAATAATGAGGGTTATTTTTAAATGCAGTATTAAAACAATCTGCCATGTTGACATGGGATAGGCTACCAGCAAAGGATCCCAGAAAATATAGCTCACATCTAGGTAGCTCATCGGTTAAATGTCTGCCTTAAGCTCAGGTAATGGTCTCGGGGTCCTGGGATCAAGCTCCACGTCAAGACCCCCCCTCTCCAGGCCTGGAGCCCCACTGTGAGCCCCATGTTGGGCTGCGTGCTCAGTGTGGAGTCCACTTGCCTCTCTCCTTCCCCCTCTCCTTCTGTCCTTCCCCCGCTCGTGCTAGCTCTCTCTCAAATAAATAAAATCTTTGAATACCCCCATCACATGCCAGCCATCATATCAGATGGGGTCTCTGGAGACTTAACAGGGAAGAAGTGAGAGGCTATGGGGGGGCAGTCCCAGAAGAAGACTTAAAAACAGCAGGCAACCTCCCCCACAAATCAACCATTGAATTATGTGATTTTATAACCTATTTCATGGGAGCATATTACAAAAATTTAAAAACTGGAGAGGATGACAATAAATGACATCTTAAAAACTTTCATTGATACAGGTTCTTTCAAACCTTAAACTCAAAGCCCTCTGTTACATATTTCCATGCCACCGCCCCAAAATGAAGATGCATACAGGTGTGTTTTACCAGCAGCTTCTACTCCACGGGGCATCACTAAAACAGTGAGTGGCTCCTGGTAACATTCCCAAGAAAACAAAGTACAGCTTTCCCTTAATTTACTCAGTAATTGCATTTGGAGAATTTCAGTACATGTTAAAACACTGCAAAGGTGCTATATGTTTATTTAAAAAATGGAATACTATGTCCTATGATGAATAGAGTTTTTTCTTGTAACCTATATAAACATCTAAGGGGACATGTGGAAGACACGGGAGGGCACAGAGCCGTCTTCATCAGGCAGGACCGTCCAGGCCTTGCACGTGGTCTAACCTGGCTCCTGTCCTCTCGATGACTGTCCTCACTGGGACCACCAGAAATGGCCCCATAAACATCCCGTACGAGGCAAAACACTGATCTAAGGTAAATAACGGATTGTTTTAGAAACATTTAGATTTTAATTGCAGAGATATATTCCCCAAAACAGAATTAAGAGGCTAGCATGTATTCATTCCCAACTTATTCCATCTAAAAATATTTTCAATCTCTTTAAACAATCTGTGGCTAAATGGTGGTTGAAAATAACACAACCCCACAAAGATATGCTCTGGTTCACAGTCATCTACTGATATTTTGTGACCATCGTTTGCCCCCAAAAAGCATTTCAAATAATAGCTAAAGACTTGTCATATGAAAACAGTATCTGCTGATTCCTGCCTAGGGCTAGGTTTAAACCACTGAGCAAGAAGTAAAAAGCTCCACAGTCTGCTATTCAAAAATCAAAGCAAATACAAACACTTCACGCTTGTTCTTAAATATTATTCTTATGATTTTGTTGTTAATTTTCAGATTATTCAACCTCAGTGTTCCAGTACTGCATGATCTCATAGCCTGAATGTTCCTGTCTCCACAACTCACTTAGCCACTGAAGCCGTGCATATTTCTACCCCAATCAGCTTGTATCATCAAAACACCTGAGTCACGCCTATGTTCTCCCCACTCTTCCCCAACATCCTGTATGGTGTCTGTTTTGTCTCCTCTCTCTTCCCCTCTTGCTCCCTCGCTCCTCTCCTCCACCCCCATCAACCCTATACAACGATTAGGCCTAGTTTTTTAGGCAAGAAAAGATGAAATGGCACATGAATTCATTCATTTAGATGAACTGCCACCAAATAACTAAATATATCACTAAGTATGGATCAAAAGAAAAATGTGCTTGATAAATACTATAACTTCTGGATTTTCCAAAGAAATTAAGGGGGAAAAAATCAGTCAACTTTAAAAAGCCATATGTAATTTGACAATCAAAATGCTCAATAAGGAAAGGTGCTATTCATTCTATGTTCCAGATAAACAGAAATTTGCAAACACATTAAAATTAAACATATAACATCTGATCCACTCCTATGTATCTACCCAAGTGAACTAAAAATGTAAGTTTAAGAAAGATTATGCAGGCAAATGTTTGTAGCAGCTTTTTTTTGGTAGCAGCTTTATTTATCACCACCCCAACAAACAAAACATCCTTCAACAGATGAATATATAAACAAATCATGATACATTCAGACAATGGAATACTACTCAGCATTAAAAGGAATGAGCTGTTGATTCACATAAGAGAATGAATACATTTTAAATGCACTTTGCTAGGCAAAAGACCCGAAGAGCCTATTGGCATGACACCCTGAAAAAGGCAAGACTGTATGATCAGAAGCAGAGCGGTGGTTGCTGGGGTTTGGAGGGAAGGACTGCAGGGGTTTTGAGGGTGATGGAGCCATTCCAGGCGGTAGTGATGGATACACAACTCTATGCTTCTGCGGGTCTCACTGAAAGGTTCACCGTGGAGGGGAGAGGGGAGCCGGTGGGAAAAATAGGGGATGGGAGTAAGGCGCACACTTGTAATGATGAGCACCGGGTGACATATGGAAGTGTTGAATCACTATGCTGTACACCTGAAACTAATATAATACTGTATGTTAACTAACTGGAATTAAAATAAAAACTTTAAAAAAAGAAAAGAAAAAGAAAGGGTCACCATAGAGTGAACTTCATTGTTTACAAACTAAAGACAAACAAAAGCCAGCTGGGATACTGGGAGAAGGTAGGATGGATGCAGTAGGTGATAAATGAATGACTAACGAACCAAGGACAAATGTGCCACAGATCCTCGCGGGCGGGGGCAGGGCCAAGCTGCCTGAGCAGCTCCGTAAAACAGCCTTTGGTCACTGTAAGGCTAATCAAGAAAGGAGCTCCACAGAGACACTGCTCAGGTGGTAAATCTGCTTCCCACAGCGGTATGAGTTTGCAATTCTGAAACTGGTGTACATGTACAATAGGGCTAAAGAAGTGAGTAAATTGTAGATAATGGAAGTTACGTTTCTCACTGGCAAAGAAAGAAATGACAAATATGAAGCACAGGAAAATGGAATGGACCCATGGTCCCCCATTATGGTCAGAGATGCCGGCATGAACTCATGGTTATTTTAAAATATACACAGACAGCTAGGGAAACAGACTTGCCGGTTTACATGGGTTAGAATACACGCATATACCTGCAAGCTCTGTCCACGGAGAGGCCTCGAAGTGTGGCAGTCCAGCAGCAACAAGCACCTGGCACCCAGATCCTCGTTTCTAACCCCATTTTCCAATAAAAGAAACCAGGGATCTTTATAGAAAGGGCTAGTTCTGGGGCCAGTGCAGGTCATGTATAAAAGAAGCCTGGAGCATCTCATGGTGCCAGAGAGTAAGGAAGTGCTACGCAAAAAAATCAAATGGATACAGGAACCAACCTAAAAAAGCTCCAAGGTCAAAGCTGGAAGAATTTGGGGTACAAATTAAAAACAGATTAAAACCCAAGGAATAACATAAATGTCCATGTGTCCATATAAGAAATAACTGAGTAGAGAATCAGATGAGGAAAGTGACAAATCTGCACTACAGAAGAATTCCAAATAGTAGATGCAGAAGAAATAAAGGAAACAGAATATAATCGTAATAACCGCTACAGGCACGACCCACAGACGAACGCTAAAACTGGCGGATGCAAGCTGAAGGAGAAACAGATACTCGCCTGGCCTCGAAGCACCTCCCCCAGAATATAATACGTTGACTAACATATGCCCACGGCACTGGACACTCTCCCCTCCATTGTGGAGCACAATGCCCCTCTGCCTGAGTGTGGGCTGGACCAGGGACTTGCTTCTAAGGAGTGGCAGCATAATGGGAAATCTACATCTGGTCTTTGTCTGGGGTCCCTGTAGAGATTTCTTAAAACCCTTGGGATTTTCTGAGTGATAAGGGTGACAGGAGGGTCTCTGGCTGTAAGGATGCAATTCTTGGAGGGCTCCTACCTTGCTTCAGAGGGTAGAGCACTGATCAGAAACTCAGAACTGGCCCCTCAACTCCCCCAACCTCTGGGGAGTGGAAAGGGACTGGAGACTGAGTCAATCACCAATGACCAATGAATTCAACAATCGTGCTCATGTAACAGAATTTCCATAAACACTCCTAAACCGAGGGGTGCGTGGAGCTTCCAGGCTGGTGAACACATGTAGGTGCTCAGAGGGTGACATACCCAAAGGAGGCATGGAAGCTTCGTACCTCACCCCCTCCCCATACCTTGCCCTATGACTCTCTTTCCGGAGTTGCATGCTTCCTAACAAACCAGTTACGATAAATAAAGCCCTTTATTGGGTCATTCTAGGGAATCAGCAAACCTGGGGGGGTCATGAGAACCTCTGAGTTTGTAATAGGTTGGGCAGAAACGGAGGTAGCCTGAGCACCCCTTTTGTGGCTGCCATCTGCAGTAGATGCAGTCTTGTGGGGCCTGTGCTGACTCTGGGAGTTGGTGCCAGAGAATTGGGGAATTCGTGTGGAAAAACATCACATACTTGGTTGGTATGAGAAAAAATCTTTCAGGAATAGAATGTGGGGGGGAAAAAGCAAGTGCACATGGAGAAACTTGTCAAACCCTACCTTCACCAAGTGCTCAAAGTTCCCATCACCAGGAATAAGTCACGTTGATATGTTATCCCCAGATATGATGGCATGAAAAGGGCACATCTTTGGTAGTTTTCCCCAAAACCCATAATCCCAGTCTAATCATGAGGAAACATCAGACAAACCCAAAGGGAGGAACATTCTACAAAACAGCTGACCAGACTCTTCAGAAGTGCCAAGGGCATAAAATATAGGGGAAGGCCTAGAAACTGTCACAGGTTGGAGGGGTCTAAGGGGACATGAGGATGAAATGCAACATGATGCCCTGGGTAGAACCTAGACCAGGAAAAGGACATGAGGAGGAAAACTGGCAAAATACAAATAAAGACTGAAGTCTGGTGTTTAAAAAAACGGTATGAACTACTGACATACATGCAACAATGGGGATGTGCCATGTGCTTGTGCTACGTGAAAGAAGTCAGGTCAAAAAGCTCCATTCTGTACATATCCATTTACATGACATTCTGGAAAAGGTAAAACTATAGGGTCAGAAAACAGGTCCTTGGTGGCTTGGGATCAGGGGGGAGAGGAGGGGCTGACCTTCTGGAGGTGATGTTCTGGACATAAATGTCCATCTTGACTGTGGCAGTGGTTACCAGATTCTATGTCCTTCAAAAAGACTGAATTTTATTGTAAACGAATTAAAAAGTAAATTTTAAAAATATCCCATTATCCTTCTTAATTTAAAATTTCCCACTGAAGTATATTCAGTTTACACTTGGCTAGATGTACTTCTCAGCACAAAGTAAGAGACTGAATGTGCTGAAGACCCTGGCCAGGCCGTGTATGCCAGCAGAACCCCAACCCACGCAGCAGGCCAACAAACACATCCTCTGCACCAATGGCCTAGAACGGTTGGGACTTGGGCAATGACCAGCAACTTCTCTACTTTTGTCCCTTCAGATCCTTCCCAGCTCAGGACCAACCAGAGAAAGCCAAGTATGTTCCCCAAAGCAATCCCCTGGGATGCCCCCTTCTAGCGAGCTGCTTCCAGCTTCCCCAGGCCAACAGCCTACAATCAGACGCCGAGCCTCCCCTGCTCTCCCGGCAGAGCTTTGTCACTCCCCGCCTGCCTCTGCATATCGGCAGGAAGCAAGGCCCCCTTGCTAGAGCCAACTATTGCTGGAGCAAACTATGAATCAGTAGCCTCTGTTTGTTCTCCTTTGCTCTTCATTTATTTCCACATAAGCAAGCCCACTTTATAAAACAAAGCCTTATCAGAAATTAGATAAAACATCATCCAAATGCTATGTAATCAGCAACGCAAGAAGCTCCAGGCCCACAGTGGAACAGAAGAAAGGATACTGGTGAAGCTCCCTGAGCTGCAATTCACTTTCCCCAAATCACCAAATCCTTTGAACTCCCGTATCCCCCCAACTAACGCTGGCATTGTTTGCACACCAGCCGTTCACTGAAACAGGTACTATCTTGTCAAATGAGGCTTTCTTTCATCATGTCTGAATTATTCACTGAACACTGTAACCACTGACGAGGGACTCTGTTGCTGTTGTGACTCAGAAAGCAGGTCGAGCTGTTATTGCAGTCAGCAATCCTGGGAGGACTTGGAGGGGCAGGAGGAGACTGGAAGGAAGGATGGCATTACGGAAAACAGAGAAAGAGGATGAAGTGCGAAAAGAGTACTGCCTTTTCAGTAAAAGTTGACTTTTCTTGAAAGGATACAATAGAATTAGTAATGGACTGCCTCCCAGGACTGATAAAATGATTTCACTTCACAATAATTTAACATTTTAATGCTTCCTATAAAAGAGTTTTCTTTCTCACCACCTAAAACAGCTTGCCAAGCTATCTGAATTTCAGGGGAAATATTAATATGAGCTAAATTAGCTGATGTAAAATTAAATTATTCTGACAGAACAACACCAAGCAAAATTTGCTGAAGGAAGCAATAAATTAAGGAACCTTCTTAAAAATGCAATATTCAATTATAACTTAAATATATCCCTGGGGTATGAACCAAGACAACTGTATTAAAAAGTAGTATGAATTTCTCAGAGAAAGAGTTTCAGTTGGTTGAATAAAAACTCTCCAAGAGGCAATTTCATTAGCCAGCGTAACATCAATGTATATGATGCTCCAAGACTCTTGGAGGCACTGGCTGATTTAAAACCCCTTTTACAACCCATTTCCATATGGTCTAGTTATTTATGCTTACACTTTGGGCAGAAGTCTTGAATGGAAAGCCAAAAGGAATACTAGAAATAGCAAGTTTTCTTTTAGAAAGATTTTCCTCATCAAATCTTTTTTTTTTTTTGTATTTTACTTTTCTTCAGAATTTTGTTTTATTAAGTAATGTTGAATTCTTTCCAACATATTTTATTAAATATAGTACAAAGATGAAAAAAGGACAGTCATTACCAAAAGGTCCAGTTCTGGCTACTTCAAGGCGTGCCTTTTAGGATGCGTTATTTGCAAAGCACAGCCATGTTCAGCCTACAAAAGCCACTTCGTGAACCTAGGAGCGTCACCTCAAGCATCTCATTGGTGAGAAAAACTCCACCATAGTCAGGCCCCACGGCACTTTCCTGTGATAAACAGCCTGCGGAATGGCCATTCGCTCTCACGGTCCAGCTTTCTAGGGGGAGGGTCGAGAGCCAAGTGCGATAATCTGCAAGACCTTTCCTGTCTTGGGTGGCTGCAACCCCACTGGGTGACTCCCCTTTTCCCTCCTACAAAAGGCTTCTGCCCTGCATTTCTCTTCTTTTGTTATTAAGGTTAAGGGGCATTAACTCTAGTTTAGAAAATTTTCATTTGTTTCTCCAATACTGATGGTGATGTTTTTGCTTTTTTTTTTTATCATCGATGATGTATTACCATAATGAAATATGGCTTGATTATCTAAAGTTTCTAGGAGAATTCAGAAATCAAGTTCATAAAATGACAGTTTATATTTTTTTTTCATAAATTCAGGTTATAAAAATAGTAAAGAAATTACTATTGAAATTATACTTTTCCATTTTGAGTCTATTTTTGTGTGTGGTGTAAGGAAATGGTCCAGTTTCATTCTTCTGCATGTGGCTGTCCAGTTTTCCCAACACCATTTGTCAAAGAGACTGTCTTTTTCCCATTGGATATTCTTTCCTGCTTTGTCAAAGATTAGTTGACCATAGAGTTGAGGGTCCATTTCTGGGCTCTCTATTCTGTTTCATTGATCTATGGGTCTGTTTTTGTGCCAGTACCATACTGTCTTGATGATGACAGCTTTGTAATAGAGCTGGAAGTCCGGAATTGTGATGCCGCCAGCTTTGCTTTTCTTTTTCAACATTCCTCTTGCTATTCAGAGTCTTTTCTGGTTCCATGCAAATTTTAGATTATTTGTTCCATTTCTTTGAAAAAAGTGGATGGTATTTTGATAGGGATTGCATTAAATGTGTAGATTGCTCTAGGTAACATTGACATCTTCACAATATTTGTTCTTTTAATCCACGAGCATGGACCGTTTTTCCATTTCTTTGTGTCTTCCTCAATTTCTTTCATGAGTATTTTATAGTTTTCTGAGTACAGATTCTTTGCCTCTTTGGTTAGATTTATTCCTAGGTATCTTATGGTTTTGGGTGCCATTGTAAATGGGATCGACTCCTTCATTTCTCTTTCTTCTGTCTTGTTGGTGTATAGAAATGCCACTGACTTCTGTGCATTGATTTTATATCCTGCCATTTTACTGAATTCCTGTATGAGTTCTAGCAGTTTTGGGGTGGAGTCTTTTGGGCTTTCCACATAAAGTGTCATATCATCTGCAAAGAGTGAGAGTTTGACTTCTTCTTTGCCGATGCGGATGCCTTTTATTTCTTTTTGTTGTCTGATTGCTGTGGCTAGAACTTCTAATAGTACGTTGAATAGCAGTGGTGATAGTGGATATCCCTGCCATGTTTCTGACCTGAGGGGGGAAAGCTCTCAGTTTTTCCCCATTGAGAATGATATTCGCTGTGGGTTTTTCATAGATGGCTTTTACTATATTGAGGTATGTACCCTCTATCCCTATACTCTGAAGAATTTTGATCAAGAAAGGATAAAAGACCTAAGTGTGAGACAGGAGTCCATCAAAATCCTTGAGGAGAACACAGGCAGCAACCTCTTCGACCTCAGCCGCAGCAACTTCTTCCTAGAAACATCGCCAAAGGCAAGGGAAGCAAGGGCAAAAATCAACTATTGGGACTTTATCAAGATAAAAAGCTTCTGCACAGCAAAAGAAACAGTCAACAAAACCAAAAGACAACCGACAGAATGGGAGAAGATATCTGCAAATGACATATCAGATAAAGGGCTTAGTATCCAAAATCTATAAAGAACTTATCAAACTCAACACCCAAAGAACAAATGATCCAATCAACAAATGGGCAGAAGACATGAACAGACATTTTTCCGAAGAAGACATCCAAATGGCCAACAGACACATGAAAAAGTGCTCAACATCACTCAGCATCAGGGAAATCCAAAGCAAAACCTCAATGAGATACCACCTCACACCAGTCAGAATGGCTAAAATGAACAAGTCAGGAAACAGATGTTGGCGGGGATGCAGAGAAAGGGGAACCCTCCTACACTGTTGGTGGGAAGGCAAGCTGGTGCAGCCACTCTGGAAGACAGTATGGAGGTTCCTCAAAAAGTTGAAAATAGAGCTACCATATGACCCAGCAATTGCACTACTGGGTATTTACCCCAAAGAAACACATGTAGGGATCTGAAGGGGTACGTGCACCCCAATGTTTATAGCAGCAATATCCATAATAGCCAAACCATGGAAAGAGCCAAGATGTCCATCAACAGATGAATGGATAAAGAAGATGTGGTATGTATACACACACACACACACACACATATATATATATACACAAAGGAATATTATGCAGCCATCAAAAGGAATGAGATCTTGCCATTTGCAATGACGTGGATGGAAGTGGAGGGTGTTAATGCTGAGCGAAATAAGTCAATCAGAGAAAGACATGTATCATATGAACTCACCGATATGAGGAATTTTTTTTTTTAAAGATTTTATTTATTTATTTGAGAGAGAGAGAATGAGAGAGAGAGAGCACATGAGAGGGGGGAGGGTCAGAGGGAGAAGCAGACTCCCTGCCGAGCAGGGAGCCCGATGCGGGACTCGATCCAGGGACTCCAGGATCATGACCTGAGCCGAAGGCAGTCGCTTAACGACTGAGCCACCCAGGTGCCCACTGATACGAGGAATTCCTAATCTCAGGAAACAAACTGAGGGTTGCTAGAGTGGTGGGGGGTGGGAGGGATGGGGTGGCTGGGTGATAGACATTGGGGAGGGTATGTGCTATGGTGAGCACTGTGAATTGTGTAAGACTGTTGAATCACAGACCTGTACATCTGAAACAAATAATACATTATATGTTAAAAAAAAAAAGAAGATAGTATGAAGGGAAAAATGAAGGGGGGTAATCAGAGGGGGAGACGAACCATGGGAGACTGCACTCTGAGAAACAAACTGAGGGTTCTAGAGGGGAGCGGGGTGGGGGGATGGGTTAGCCTGGTGATGGGTATTAAAGAGGGCACGTTCTGCATGGAGCACTGGGTGTTATACGCAAAAAATGTATCATGGAACAGTGCATCAAAAACTAATGACGTAATGTATGGTGATTAACAAAGTAAAAAAAAATTTTTTAAAAATTATACTTTTCCAGATACGGTGTTTTTATAAACCAGTTATGCAATCTAGCTAATGAATGACTGTATCTGGAAATAGTGCCCCAACCCTCGCTTCTCTCAGTTTTTGATTATCACCGCAGACATCTTATTGATCTGACAGCAACAGAATTCAAAGACCACTTGGGAGTTCCGTGACTGTCCTTTTATTTAGAGAACTAGTAGCATCAGTGTTGATCTTTATCTTTTAGGGTAGGGGGATAGTAATTAGGAAAAGTTGGAATTTAAAGCTGAGATAATAACATAACTAGATAGAAAAAATATGCAAATACTTACTATATATTTATTACAAATCTTGTTGGAATTTCAGAGGGAGAGTTAAGATAACAGACTGTGAAAACTAATACATGCAAAATGGAATGGGGAAGCCCTGAAGAGAAGGATGTCACGCACAGACCACTCACTCCGTGGCAGCCTACCTCACATACGCCAGCAGGAAGAAGACTTTTCTCCTGGCCCAGAACAACCCGGCCAACGAGACACCACAACCTGGCCAACGAGACACCACATTCGCACCAAAATGCCGCCCCAACCTCGAACTTTCACTTGCCTCCAAAGAACTTTTGTCCAGAACAACTGTTCCCCATGCCCACTTTCCTCTCTTCCAGAGCCCTCCCATGCTTTGTTCTCTGGACAGGCTTGGGGCTCAGCACGGTCTGCATGTCGTGCACTGCAGTTCCTCTGCTATTCCTGAGTAAACCTGATTTTGCTGGCTAAACTGCTTACCTTTTTCTTGTCAAGGTTGACAAGATGCACTACTTATTTACAAGTAACAAATCAAGAGTTTTTCACACATCGTTTCCAATAACAAGGCTTTTGCCTTGGAAGATGAGTCTCTTGATTTATAACAATAAAAATGCAAAGAAAGAAATGAACCCTATACAGACCCAGATGAATTCTAAAATCAAACTCCCAAAAAAGCAATTTCTATAAATGCTGTTTCTGAAAGCATCTCCTGGCATATTTTTGATTTCTTAAACACAGAACTGCACTTTTGACCAAGAGTTTCAAACTTCTCCCAATACTCAGTAATAAATAAAGTTTCCCCATGACCCTTGTTTTCTCATCTTGTTTGCATTTAATTCTATTAAAATCCTAAGGTCAGGTGACATTAAAAATACTGAGAGCTCTTGCAGAATAGTAATTACGTATCAAAGTGAAGGCTTGGAAGCTGTGATGTTCAGGAAACCATTTCAATGAAAGAAAACCAAAAGAAAAGGGTCTTTGAAGTTTTAAACATGCATTAAGATAAAAATAACTGATCTAATAAATTCATTACACAGATTGCAGTTCCTAGTAACAGTGAATAAAAGCTTATGGAAGACAAGTTAACAAAGTCAGTTTCAGGCTCAACCATCAGGATGTACAAGATGAAAACAAAAATTGCAGTCTATGTGCATTCATACAGGCAGCAACGTGGAAAATGTCTACTAGTTCACCTCTGCCAAAAGGTTAGGAAAAGTAAATTACAGAAGGCAAAAGAAATGTTTTTTCCACTGGTAGAGAGTTCATTTTATCCTCTGTTCAATGGAAATATACCTCACATGAAATACTGTCTTAGTCTCTCGCCCATCATTCATGATGTTTTTTAAAATTAGATGTAGCCACACAAATTTTACAACTAAACCTGGGAAAGAAATGGAGGTAGGGAACCATTTTCCCGGGGCCTTCAGGAGGGAGTGGTCATCAGAGGAAAGACCAGGAGGGCTGATGCAGCCCATGTGGACCCATCACTGAGTAAGGCAGCTCCAAGAGCCCCCAAAAATGTCCTGCCTCAGACCCCTTCCCAGCAGCTGTGCCCGCTGGGTCTGATCAGAGCTCCACACTGTCGTCAGTGAAGTGTCGAATAATTTCTTTTGAGGAAAAGGACCTTTCAAGAGAAGTCTGTATGGCTGTGAGAGAATCCTCACTGGACGAGGCTCAGTCCTGCCACAGTAGTCCAGGCTGGACAGATAACAGTGACTAAGTTGCCTTTAAGCTTTGGAGAATTTAACCACATTCACTGTCCGCCCACTTCCCTGCCCCCCCTCCCCCTTCTCTTGCATCTGACATATCTGGTCCTGCCCTCGTGTTCTATTTGCTACACGCAGCATCCTGGGGTGAGCAATTGGGGTGCAGCAATGAATTATAAAAGCAGGACTGACTTCAAGGTTTATGGGACAGGAAGTAAAGAGGGCATCATCCTAGTTTTATAGCCTCTTATTTGATACCTTGAGAAATTTCAGACCTTCAGAAGGCTGAAATGCACATGAAAACCGTTGGCTGAAATTTAAGTTTCATGTCAGTGAGGGCCTAAATGTTCCATAATGTCAGAAGCGCTGGCAGCCAGGCAGGGACCGGCAGGAGCGCTATGGACCTGCGCAGGAAGGGGTTCCCAAGCCTTTCCTGGGGACAACAGACACAAGGTGGAGGCTCAAGGTACTGCTGTGGATGCAGGCCCCTTCTAGAAGGAAAAAATAAATTCTCAGAAAGGAAAAGTTCTGCACATGTAGGTATATGAGATTATTACACAAAGAAGCCTGGTCTTGACATATCTCCCCTCTGCTTTGCAGTCACCACCCTTAGGCATCTTCACATCACTTAAGCAGAAAAATGTTTAGAAGAGAAAGGTGTGAACAGAGGGTAGAAACAGGAATCTTTTATCCCATTCGACTCTACCAAATATCTTTTATTTCACTAGTATTTACCTATAGAGAGCATTACCCATAAGCTCCACATTGAAATACTTTTACACTTGTTGATGTGGCACATGAAAGTGGATGTCAAAATTAAATGGTTTGCCTTACTTCTCACTTGTCTGCAACGCAATTAACACCTCTTTCATATTTCTTGCTGTCCAGCGACTCTTTTTTTTTTTGCATGAATCAAGTGCCTTCCTTTAGGGAGGCCTGTGAGATCATACTAAACCTCTAGTCCTTCTTAACAATGATAAACTGATACTATTAAGTGATTTTTAACTGAAGCAAATCAAAATAACTATATCTTCTAAGAGTAAACCATTTTTGCCCATTTTGTTCCATAAATTAGGTCAATTTTATACTGGGCAAATGAATCATGGCTTGGTCCCTCAACAGACATCTTACCATAGTCTATAAAAGCCTGTGTGAGCTTTGTATTAAAAAGTGTGAAAAATGCCTGGATGCTAGCGACAACTCCTATTAAACCAAGGTACGGTGGTACACACCCCACTGGAGAGGTGAGCCTTTCGTTTTCATTTTTGTTTCTTCTTTTTAGCTCTGACTTGGTCCAAATTAATGCTTACTGCTGCTTTTTTACACCAAGATGGCTCCAGCCTTGGGAGTTGTAGGGCATGTTACTACCGCTGGCAATGGGAGACTGGAACTCCAGCCCAGCACATCAGCCAAAGAGGAGCCTAGGCCACTGCTCCTGGTACCTTACAAGAGGAAGAAAGGGCACAGGTGCTCTTCTTTTTGTTTTTAGGATTTTATTTATTCATTTGAGAGACAGACAGACAGACAGAGCACAAGCAGGGGGAGAGGCAGAGCGAGAGGGAGAAGACTCCCCGCCAAGCTGGGAGCCCGATGCGGGACTCGATCCTAGGACCGTGAGATCATGACCTGAGCCGAAGGCAGATGCTTAACCGACTGAGCCACCCAGGTGCCCCAAGGTGTTTTTCTTCTTGCCACACCAACTGTGAGCAAGCTGGCGCAGGGGAAGGAGTTAGACTAAGCACTAGGGCCACTTTCGTCATTAATCAGAATCTTGCTTTCTTTTCTTATTTCAGATTAAGAGGTGGTGTTCTCCTTCCTTAGTGCATTCATCCATTAGACCCTCTGATTACATTCTGGAGGCATGGAACAGTGAGAATATGATCTATCAAACCATTCCCATTACTGACATGTTTCCATCTACATATGGTTTGTGTTTTTATTCCCCGCTATTCTCAGATTTATCCTAAACTGGAATATCATTATTGTAACCAAATTTCTGTAGAACAGAAAAAAATATGTCTAGATATGACGAATCAGATATCCCTGAACCATAGTGATGCTGTGAATAGTATTGAAAATAAAAGCATGCAGCAGCTGAGATTCTGAGTTTATGTGTAGTAATTACATGGTTGCACCAAGTGCTTTTGAATTTTAAGATTTGTTTTTGCTCCCAGTCAAATAAAACAGGAATGAGATTTAATTCACCCCATGATTTTCCTATGGTAACAAAACCAGAATTTTTACAGTTCAATACATGAAGAATGAAGAAACTGAACAGGTATTAGAATTTCTAAAGCAACTGCCTGAGGCTAGCTGGTTTCAGTTTCTCTCTCAGATCCATATGACTGAATAATATATTGCAATAAAAACGTTGAAGCTTAAGGGTCCTAATGGAAAAGTGGACATTGAAGGAGACCTCAAAGGGACAGAGCCAGCTTTAGCTCAGACACTATGCCATCTCACGGGTATTTGTCAGCATCATGTCATAAGCCCATTATAATGTATACAGACTATTCATTTAACTGTTCCAAGATAAAACTGAACATATTTTTCTGACATAATATATATTTTTCTAAGTGAACAGTAATACCTATCCATGGTAGGGGATTTAGAAAAAAAAGGAGACTATAAAGAGCACCCTTCACCCCAACACACAGAAAACTCTGGCACAGCCACTAGAAGTTTCTCTCGGCATCTGCATGTATACATACACAATTTCTTTTTCAAAACTGAGATTAAACTGCACCTGCTTTTATCATTTCATATCATATCATTAAATATTGTATCACTGTTACTAAATAATATCATGTAATATTGATTATACAGTTACCAAATAATATACAATATAATCATAGTCATTATGATATACAACATAATAATGACCATAAACTAACATCATTAAAATTATATAATGTAATATTGAATCATTGCCTTCTTTGAAGCATTCTTTTTCCTATCAGTTTCTTGGCTGGAACCTGAAATGTGCATGAACAGCCTGGGGCGGTACGGCCCTTTCTGCCTTCCCAGGGCAATCACGAGCCCCTCCTCTGTGTCCTCCCTGTTCCATCCTCTTGCTGCTTTGTGCCTGTTCTGCGGGCCTCACACAGGCCACTCCTCCAGCCTCTTCTCCCTGACTCCTACTACTTTTCCGTGTTTCAGCGTTTACTGCTTCTCCAGGGAAAGCTTCCGATGGCCGTCCCCAGCACACGCCGGTCCTCACAGTCAAGCCAGGTTCAATGCTCCAGTGAGAGGTGCTCTTATCTCTGGCACTTCCTCTCTGAACAGTGGTGATCATTTCCTTTTTCTCTTTTATGATTGTCTTATGTGCCTCTTTAATGTTTGTCTTCCTGTCTTCATCAGCACGTACCTAGCTTCATTCCCTACCTACTTCATTCCCAGTACCTAGCATAATGTCTTAGCAAACAAAATCCATAGTGTGAGCACTTTTCAGAATAAATTCCTAAAAATAGAATTCTCAAATATTACCTAATTTTAAATGCCTTCAGTAAATATTGCCACATATCCCTCCAAAAAACAGCATAGTAAGCATAATACTCCACCCTTAGAAGTACACACAAATACTAATTACTAGATCAGTATCTTCTAAATGTTGTCTTAATTGAAAGTAAAAACGATATACTACCAGTGAGATGCCTTTTCCCATATATTTACCTGCTAGTGGCAGTTCTTCTATGATATCCTGTTTGTCAGCATACCTGCATCTCCCCAAATTTATTTAACATCATTTTCTAAGTAGTTAGCCATCTGTCTCAATATTTTTTTGAAAAGTCATTTCTATAATCATTGCTTTGATATTCCACTTTTGTTGCTCTTAAAGAAACTTTATTTTGTTTCAAATTTTTGTCTTATTATTTCTAACTTATTTGGCATCTTCAGAACTTGAGCATTATTGTATCAAAGTACCACATGTATCTTCCAGGAGTTTGACTGAAATTGCATTAAATCAATCTATTGATCAGTTTGTAGAAAAACAGGATCCTCACAATGTTGAGTTTTCCCATTCAGGAAATGGGGTTATACAGTCAAGATTTTGTTTGTATACCTTTGTAAAATTTAGATTTATCTCACAGAGGTCTTATACATTTCTTGGTATACTTGTTCCAAATATTACATTGTTTTGAGAATTTCCTTCTGTGATGTTTTCTGTATGGTTACTGCTAATTAAACAGGAAAGCTAACTATATGAAAAAAAATTTTAATTGTGAAATAACATGGGTGTGTGGGTGGCTCAGTCTGTTAACTATCTGACTCTTGGTTTTGGCTCAGGTCATGATCTCAGGGTCTTGAGATTGAGTCCCGCATTGTCTTCTCTGGGCTTGGAGTCGGCTTGAGATTCTTTCCCTCTCCTCTCCCTTGGCCCCTACCCCTGCTCATACTCTTCCTCTCAAATAAAAAAGATACATAAAGAAAATCTTAAAAAATGTAAATTGTGAAATAACACACATATAAAAGAATATATAAAACGAAAATAAGCATTCACATATCTATGACCCATATCAAAATTTAGAACTTCGGCAACATTCCGGCCTGGTGCCCCTGCAAGAATTACCCCTCTTCCCACCAAAATGAACAACTCACAAATACCCTGATGCATTTCTTGGTACATTTACCACCTATATGTTCATCTCTATACATCATAATTCATTTTGCCTATATTTTGAACTTTATAAAAATGGAATTATAAAAGAGCTATTCTAAGATACTAACCTTTTAAATTAAGAATACAAAAAAATTTTATTTTACATTAATTTATTCCCTCTATAATGCTCTTCCATTCTTTATGTAGATCAGGGTTTCTGACCTATATTACTTTCCTTCCCTCTAAAGAGCTTCTTTTCACATTTCTTGCAAGGCAGGTCTACTGGCAATAAATTCTTCAGTTTTTGCTTGAGAAAATCTATTGTCTGTCTTTTGTTCGAGAAAGTCACTTTTGAAGGATAATTTTTACTGGATACAGAATTCTAGTTGCTGTTTTATTTTTTTTTTAATGCTTTAAATGTTATACTCCACTCTCTCCTTGCTTGAATGATTTCCAAAAGACTTCTAATGTATTTCTTATTCTTGCATTCTCCCCACTCTGTTTTTTTCAATATTTTTTCCCTGTCTGGATTTCTACAGTTTGAATATGATTTGTCTAGTAGTAGACTTCTTGGATTTTATCCTAATTGGTGTTCCATGAGTTTCCTAGAATAGTGGTTTCGTGTTTGTAATTAATTTTAGAGAATTCTCAGGTATTATTACTTCAAATATTTTTTCTCTTCTCCTTTTGATGTTCCTATTATTCTATCATATGTTACACTTTTTGTTAATTGTCCAATAGTTCTTGGATATTCTGTTCGAGTTTTTCAGTTTTTTCTCCTTACATTTCAGTTTGAGAAGTTCCCATTGCCACATATTCAAGCTCACGGATTCTTTCTTCATCCATGTCCAGGCTACTAATAAGCCCACCAAAGACTGTTCTGTAACAGTTTTTTTTTTATTTCTGGCATTCCCTTTAATTCTTTCTTGGAGTTTCCATCTCTCTGCTATACTATCTGTTGCTGTATTTTTTTTTTTCATTAGGGCCCTTAAAATATCAATCACGGTTATTTTAAATTCTCTGATAAGTCCAAAATCTGTGTCATACCTGAGTCTGGTTCTGATGCCTGATTTGACTCTTCAGACTGATTTTTCTTGCTTTTTATTTAGCATGCCTTATAATGTTTTTTTGAAAGCCAGGTATGATGGATGGGTAACAGAAACTGATGTGAGGAGGCATTTAGTGTGAGGTTTTATGTCAGGCTGGCTAGCAGCTGGACTGTGTTTAACACCTGCTGTCGCTGTAGTTCCAGAAACAAGTTGCCTTGTTGTCCATCCCTCCCTGTTGTCTTCAGGGTCCTAAAAACTCCTTAAGTAGAGCCTGTGTCTTGCAGCTCTCTCAGTTGCCATCCACTGTAATTACGTGGGAGCCCTGCTGATATGGTGGTAGGTGTTTGGAAGGGAAAGTATCTATAATCTTATGATTAAGTCTCAGTTTTTTAGTGGACCTGAGTCCTTAAGAAGTACATCTACACCATTTCTCTCTTCCCTTACATGAGACAAGAAGGCCAGAGGAGGCTGGAGCTGGCTAATTGCTCTGCTCCAACATTAGATAAGGCTCTGATGAGTTATTTTTCTTTATAGAACTGGACTTTGTAGGGAGAATGCTCTGGGTATATTTCAAAATGGTTACTTTTTCTCTTCCCTGCCTGGAAAAAGAGGGAGCTTTTCTTCCATTTTTACAGTAAGAATCAGAGAAGATTCCAGGAGATAAACACCACAAAAGTGTGGGAGTCCCTTAAGACTGGGCCTCCAAGAATTTTAAATCTCAAGCTAGTCCACACTCAGCCTCCAGCAATTCATCAAAACTACCACTTAAGTGTTCCTATCATCTAGTGGCTCTGCGGCTTCTGTTTAGGTAGCTGACCTCATCTGTGATTCTCTGTATTTACCTGCCTCCCCAGCCTCTGGGGTGGAGGTCTGCCCTGTGACCTTAATTCTCTGATGGATCTTTAACAGTGAGAACATGTAGTTTCATACTACCATCTAGAACCATGCTTTCAACCTGAAGAAGTTTCTTTAGTTTTTTGTATAAGGAGGATCTGATAGTAACAACTTCAATTTTTATTTATCTGGGAATGTCTTTACCTTCATTTTTGAAAGATATCTTTGCAAGATAGAGGATTCTTGGTTGATAGCTTTTTCCTCTGAGCAGGTTGTATTTTTATCCCACTGCTTTCTGGCCACTATTGTTTCTGGTGAGAAGTCAACTGTTAATCTTAATGGGGTTCCCTGGTGAGTAATAGCCATTCTTCTCTCTTGCTGCTTTCAAGATTTGCTTTCAGAAACTGGACATTTTAGAAAATACATTGTTGCAACTCTGGACATTGGTTTCCCCCACTATGGGGCTTGTTACTGTTATTTGCTTATTCATTTATTGACTGGCTGAATTATTTTAGTGAAGTGTATTTCTGCCTAAGAATGCTAAGCCTCTGATGTTGCTCTTTGTGTATACTGAATGTCACCCTAGGATGACAGTGGTTTTTGTAGGGGTCTCTTCCTTTCTTATCCTGAACATGCCCAGCTGTTAAACTCTACTAATTGCCAGTTGATTGCTCTATTGTTTCCAATAATACCCTGAGGCATAAATTGGTCAACAAATGAACTTAATCAAATTCTGGCTTCTTTGAAAGAATGGTTTTTGAAGCCAGTGTTTCAGATTTGTTCTTACTTCAGGAGGATGTCCCTCCCATGACTGGTCAGGAAAAATCTCTTAGCCAGGGTTCTGGAGCTAGGAGTGGGGACAATGGCAAATTTCTCTGAGTGTCATGCTAGGAGCTGAGCTCCAAGTGGAGGGGCAGGGTAGAGGCCTGAGATCCTCTTAGCTTGCCTCCCTTGGTATGGAACCACTGCCTCACAAGTCAAGACAAAGGTGATGTGGACCCCAGTATTCTTCATGTGCTGAGCTCTAAAATTGCAGGGTCCCATTTATAAGTGGAGGCTGGGTGGAAGAAGGGAGCCTCTACCTGTCTACTCTACTCACGGGTGCTGAGACTCAGCAGGATAAGAAACACTGATGTTCTGCTCCTCCTGGAAAGAAAGCCCTCTAATGGAGAGCTGGAGGCATAAGGAGCCCTGTGTGCTTGGCTGTAGGACTCTGGAGTGGAGTCTCTACCTCGATTAAGCTGGAAGGGAGGAGTCTTCATTCAAATTCCAAGGACTCTCACTTTTCTAGTAGAATTTTTGTAGATTTTCTTGAATAGATTTTTGTTGCTTACCCTTAGGACCATTTCTAGAGTCTTTAAATGCTGTTTTTTTTTTTTTTTTTTTTTTTTTTTAATTTCATTAGTTTCACTGTGGAGTAGATCAGTGGAGCTCTTCATAGTGTGAAGCTAGAAGTTGATATCTTCTGATTTTTTTATCTATTTTTTTGACTAATCACTTTTACTGATTTCTCTTACTGGTGGTAATAATACTAATAAAAGAAAACATTTATACATTACTTCTATTTTTAAATTTTTAAAAATTTTATTTTGAAAGCTCATTAGATTTTTTATTTTAATTCCAGTATAGTTAACATATAGTGTTATATTAGTTTCAGATGTATAATACAGTGACTCAGCAATTCTATACAATATTCAATGCTCATCATGATTAGTGTACTCTTTAATCCCCATTACCTATTTCATCTATCCTCCAACCACTCCCTTCTGTAACCATCACTTTGCTCTATATAGTAAAGAGTCTGCTTCTTGGGTTGTCTGTCTCTCCTCCCTCTCCCTCCTTGTTCATTTATTTTGTTTCTACATTGCTTTTAGGTCAAATTAGATGAAATTGCCAATATCCAGCTATTTCGTATTATTTAAACCATTATGTGGTTGGTATAGTTCTAAATTCTTTATATATATTATTTTCATTAATCCCTAAAGCAACTCAATGAGGTAGGTACTATTATTATCCCCACTTTACAGATGAAGAGAACTTTTACAGAGAGGTTAATGTGCCAAAAACCTGACAGCCAGTATGTGGTGGAGCTGGGATACAAACCCAGTTAGGATATATGTTCTTAATCTCCATGATATAGGAACTCTCAAATTAATAGTTTTCAATCAATTACTTTGGATTTTTCTGGAGAGACAAATGTATCATTTGCAAGCGATATATTTTTTCTTCTCTCTTTTCTTTTCCAAGAGTGTTATTACTACTTCCCATGTCAAATTATATTGGTCAGAAATTGGTGGTCTGTCCCTTCTATTTCATGCACTAATCCTGAAATTACTAAAAATACAGCACACTTACATACATGCTATGGTACAGGTACACAAACTGCAGCTCAAGAAAAGGGGCAGAGGATGGAGCTTAGAGTCAACAGACTTGGATACTGGTGGTTTTTCTCTAAGTCAGTAACGAGGTACATCTTTGGGAAGTCACTCACTGTGTGCTCCTTGGTTTGTCCCATAGTAAAATTAAAATGATCAAGCATGTCCATCCCAATAGTTCAACCTCTTTCTTTGGTGAATTAGTCACATAGTGACATGGGATAAATGAGATTGTAAATGCTAGGGCTCCTAGCTTAAAATCTTTATATAATTTGCATAAATCTGCATGCTGAGCCCAAAAGGCACAAATCTGTAATATTAAAGTTAATTAGGGCAAACAACTATTTAATATGAATCTAGTATTCAAGAATAACACAGATAATATACAGAGAATTTTAAAAACCAATTGTTTTAATCATTTCCTGATTAAAATAGCTAAAATAAGCTTTGAACACATATGTCACTGTCAGCAGGGTATAAAACTCCCACACAGACCACTGCAAGAGAGCAGGGTAAAGATAAGAGTGTTCCAGGGAGCTGGGATGACATGGGGCTATAGATTACTGTTCAGTGTTCCAGCATTGTAGGTGGGTTGACAGGGTCTTCCTAAAATTCTGGGGGCTCCAAAGACTGACTAGAGAAACTTAAAACACTGCAGATAGTCTCATGGTTGGTGGAGGGGGGACTGTCCCAGCAACCCCTTCATATCTTTCTTAGCACTACAGAAAGTACCTAGAACAACCACTTGCTGTGTATGAGGTGGTAGGGTGGGCTATTCAATGAGATGTGGCCAAAGAAGCCAAGTATTCTATAATCTGCCAAGAATTCTATAATTCTATAATCTACATTCTACTCCCTGAGATTCCAGAGGGCAGCCGTAGGCACATTAACCACAAGTTTAGGTCCCTAATGGCTTTTCTATACACAGAGACTCTTCTCTGTGTCCATACCTGATTGAACCATAGGAAGTCACCTGAGAGAAGCATCTCCAGAATAAAGTAAAAACTTCTGAAAATCAAATTCTTCATTAAATTAATGAGAACACTGGCAAAACTTTTTTCAGAACTCTGGAAATTAATCAGAGGCTTACAATAATCCAAGGAGTGTTTATTAAAGAAAAACAGATGACCCTTGTTAAAAACAGCAAACTCTGGGTGTTTCAACTTGGCCTATTCCTATATCCCTCTCCACAGAATCCTGAAAACCAAGAGCCCTGAAACTATAGTAGCCATGAAAACCAAGTTACCTTGAAGCCACTAAGCAGAATAGAACAGAGAGCTGTTACTATTTTATTAGTCAAGAAGCTCCCTACAAAAGCTCTATTCTTAGTGTTTGCCTTTATTTGACCTAACTCAGACTTCACTCTGTATGACAAGTGCTGTCCCTAGGGCATTTGACAATCAGTGACAACTGTTCAATATTGCAGTAGCCTGAGGCAGCAATACCAGTGGGGGCTATCAAGAGACAGATCCCAAAAAGCTTAAAAAGAAAAAACTGGGGAACAAGATGTCCAAAGGAAGTTTTGAAAAGCACAGACATATTCCAGGAAATTTAGAAGGCCACACAGATGTGCAGGACTTTGCACATATCCAGGAAAGACCTGATAAAGCCCTAAAATTTCACCTCTGCAAGAATGTAGCAATATGTGAAAATTAATATAATACATTAACAGAATGAAGGGGAAAATTACATGATCATCTCAATGGATGCAGAAAAAGACCTCGACAAAATTCAACATCTTTTCACAATAAAAACATCCAATAAAGTGGGAATAAAAGGAAAATTGTCTCAACCTAAAGGTCATATATGAAAAGCCCACAGCTAACATCATACTTAATGATGACAGACTGAGGGCTTTTCCTGTAAGAGTAGGAACAAGACAAGAATATCCCCCTTTAACCACTTCTATTCAACACAGTATTGTAAGCCCTAGCAGAGCAATCAGGCAAGAAAAAGTATCCAAATAAGAAAATAAAATGCAAAATTATCTGTTTATATATATTACCTTACGTAGAGAAAACCATAAGATCCCACACACACACAAACAAAAACCCCTATAAGAATAAACAAATTCAGTAAGGTTGCAGGAAACAAAATCAACACAAAAAAATCAGTTCCATGTCTACACACTGACAATGAACAATCCAAAAATGAAATTAAGAAAGCAATTCAATTTAAAAAAGAATAAAAGAAGAATGAAATACTTAGGAATTAACTTAACAACCAAGGAGATGAAAGACTTGCATATTGAAAACTGCAAAATATTGCCAAAAGAGATTAAAGAAGACACAAATAAATGGAAAGACATTCCATGTCCACACACTGGAATACTTAATATTATTAAGATGTCTATATTACCCAAAGTGAACTACAGATTTAATGCGATCACTATTATAAAGTCCCCATGCTATTTTTGCAGAAATAGAAAAATTCATCCTAAATTTCATATGGAATCTTAAGGGACCCCAAAAAGCCAAAACAATCTTGCAGAGGAACAAATTCAGAGGTCTCATGGTTCCTGATTTTTACAACTTATTACATGACTATAATAATTACAACAATGTGGCACTGGCACAAACACAAACATACAGACTGGTGAAATATAATAGAAAGACCAGAAGTAAATCCTTTCACATAGTAGTCAAATGATTTTTAACAAGGGTGCATGGGCATTCAATAGAGAAAGAACAGTCTTTTCAAAAAATGGTGGTAGGAAAATTGGACATCCACAGGCAGAAGAATGAAGTTGGACCATGAACTTATACCATATACAAAATGAACTTGAAATGGATTCACGACCTAAATGTAGGACCTAAAACTATAAAACTCTCAGAAAGAAAACAGAAGAAAAGTTCATGAAATTGGATTTAATATGATTTCTTGGATATGACACCAGAAGCACAGGCAGCAAAAGTGAAAACAGGTAAGTTGGTCTACAGGGAAATGCAAATCAAAACCACAACAAGATCATCTGACATTCACTAGAATGGCTGCTACCAACAAGAGGGAAAATAACAAGTGTTGGTGATGATATGGAGAAATGGGAACCATGTTAAATTGGTGGGAATGTAAAATGGCATGGCCATTATGGAAAACAGTGTGGCAGTTCCTCAAAAATTAAAATTAGAATTATCCATGATCCAGCAATACCACTTTTGGGTATATATCCAAAAGAGCCAAAAGCAAGGTCTCAAGAAAATATTTGTATACTCATGTTCCTAGCAGTACTCATAGTGGCCAAAAAATGGAAGCAACCCAAATGCCCAAAAACTGATGAATGGATAAACAAAATGTGGTCTATCCATACAATAGGATATTATTCATTCTTAAAAAGTAAGGAAATTTTGGGGTGCCTGGGTGGCTCAGCCCATTATGCATCTGACTCCTGGTTTCCACTCAAGTCATGATCTCAAGGTTGTGAGATCAAGCCCCACATCAGACTCCATGCTGGGCATGAAGTCTGCTTGAGAGTCTCTCTCTCCCTCTGCCCTCCCCCACCCCACACCACTTGCTTGTTTTCTCTTAAAAAAAAAAAGGAAATTCTGACATATGCTATCATATGGATGAACCTTTAGAATATTAAGCTAAGTGAAATAAGCCAGTCAAAAAACAACAAATACTGTATGATTCCACTTACTCGAGGTTCCTTGAGTAGTCAAACTCAAAAGAACATGAAGTAGAATGGTGGTTGCCAGGGGTTAAGGGAAGAAAGAAGCAGGTGGTTGTTTAATGGGCACTGAGTTTCAGTTTTGCAAAATAAGGAAGTTCTGGTGATTGGTTGAACAACAATGTGAATATACTTAACACTATTGAGCTGTACACTAAAAAATGGTGAAGATGGTAATAACTTACATGTATTTTACAATTAAAAATTTAAAAAAATAAATGAAAAAGAAATAGAAATGGATATACAGGGGCACCTGGGTGGCTCAATCCGTTAAGTGTCTGCCTTCAGCTCAGGTCATGATCCCAGGGTTCTGAGATCGAGCCCCACATCGGGCTCCCTGCACAGCAGAGAGCCTGCTTCTCCCTCTCCCTCTGCTGCTGCTCCCCCTGCTTGTTCTCCCCAACCCTGCCAAATAAATAAATAAACAAACAAACAAACAAATAAACAAATAAATAAATAAATATTTAAAAAAAAGAAATGGATACACAGTTAAATAAATGAATGAAGCAAAAGTAGTAGAGGGACAAAGAGAAAATCTAGAGGATTTTCTTGCTTCTGATTCTAAGCCCTTCCTGAGTTCCAGCTAGACTCCTACCCTAGGATTCTGAAGATACCTCTCATAGTCTAATTATAAATTCTCCATTGGGCTTAAACCACTCTGAGTGGTTTTCATACAACTGTAGGAGTTTTAACCAACATGTACGCACAGAGGAAGGAGAGGGACACTTGATGCTAAAGACGCATTGCTTACTTCATACTTCCATCAGGAACCTGCTTTGTGCTGAACTTGGAAAATACAGACTACTGGTTATGGAACACTTGGCCCAAAAAAGATGGCTGATCCTAAATACATTACAATTTGTTTCCAAGAGGCAGGCTGTTCACCTCAAAAACTATGTAGTAGATTAAGTGGCTTAGGTACACATAAGCCACACTCACAACTGTCCCATACATCTCAGAAATAATTTGGTCTCTAGTCTTTGATATTTACATTCACTTCCTCCAACTGGAAAAGAGCTAGTGTTTAATTAATAGTTATTTCATTTGATAAAGTTTTGGAAAGGAAACATTATTTAAGCTGCAAATGGTAACTAATCTCAGATAATATCTTTAACTGAAATGTTTAACCTCTTAGTGAATTACTGATTTAATACTTACAGAGCAGCTCCATTACAAATTCTAAAATGAATCTCTATTCAAGTATCATTTTTAACATCATCTATAGTGAATTGAAGTCAGAATGCAGACTTCATGACCTTTTATTAATTTGGATAGATGTGTGTTAAGACAAACTTAACATTCTTTCTCATCTAGTTATGCCAATGTTGATTTATTCTCAAGCAGGTCACAGAATTCAGGCATTCCCTGTGCCCCCCCCCCCAGTTCCTTAATGAGCACCAACTGTCTGTTAGGCCACTGCTCCAGAGGGGCAGAGTCTAATGATAGAAATAAATTTTAAAACAACCAAAGTTAAATATCAGCATGATCCTATAGGTAAGTGAAGAGATTTATTGTTCCTTAATTCCAATTATGAATCTTGAAGATGAAACAGGTTCTATGAGCCTTCATCTTACTGGGAACTTGGGCAAGAGGATAGGTGCTTTCAGTACGAGCACAACCGGGGTGTGTGGCAGGTCTGCATCAACAGTTCCTGACATGCATTCTCAGGGTAGGTGATCTGAAACATCTTGGAGCCTTCTGAAAATTAAACTCTGGGGGCCCACTCCTCAGAGATCCCGAGTCAGTAGCTGGGGGATGGGACTCCAGACCAAGTGTCCTTGGTGATCCTGATCGGCATTCAAATTAGAGAGCCATCTATCCTGAGAACAGTCATTGTAGGGTGTGAGGACTGGGATAAACTCCATGCAGAGATAGCCATGAGACAACAGCCTTCTGAAACACCACCTGGAGAGCCTCTTCCAGGCCCCACGCTATTCCATTCATTCCTTCATTTCATGAATATGTACTCATCACTTTATTGCTAGTCACTGTACCAAGGGCTAAGGAAGCAAGAACCAAAGAAGACAGACCTAGCCTTGGGCACGCAGGGACTCAGGAGTGATGCAGATATTAACTGCATAATCAAAATGGGGTGGGGCTCTAGGAGGCAGCCGGGACACCAGCCATACCTCCACACCCACTCACCCATCAGTGCCCTGACCCCAGAGTGGGGAAACTTAGAACATGCAGCTCTGAAGAGAAGACCAAGTGAGTCCATTTAAAGCAAAGAGGATGTTTCTATTCCTTGCGGTCTCTACATATCAATGGTGAAAAATAACTCATGAGACAGTCTCTGTTGAATGAAATACTACAAATAATTTATTGTGTGCAGCCATCTAACTAAACACATTCAGAAGGCCTCCCAATGTAGTAACTATTTTCATGCATTCCTGTTCAAGTTCCTCAGACAAAGTATCTACTGGGAAACTGAATTTGACTCAAGAGGTCTATTTAAAGACATAAGGTGATAAACTGAAAGATCCTTTAAAGACCAAACACATTACAAAGGTAGCCATTCATAGTGATAGAACACCTTCTTTTCAAGAAACTTGTCGAAGTCTTTTGTGCTTATCACTGAACTGCCTAATGTCTGTTCTATTTAACTGGGGAAAAAAATACAGAGCCCCAGGGATGGGGTCACTTGCCTATGTGTAGACAAATGACCAAAATGCAAGCCTGTAGCTCACAAGATTATGTCAAAGAAACTCTGGGTTGCCCCCCACCCCCCCGCCCCGGACCTATGGATGACTTCTAATCAAGATAACTCATTCTCGGGGCGCCCAGGTGGCTCAGTCGTTGGGTGTCTGCCTTCGGCTCGGGTCGTGGTCCCGGGGTCCCGGGATTGAGTTCCGCGTCGGGCTCCCTGCTGAGCAGGGAGCCTGCTTCTCCCTCTCCCTCTGCCTGCCGCTCCCCCTGCTTGTACTCTCTCTCTCTCTGTCAAATAAAAAAAAATCTTTAAAAAAGATAACTCATTCGCCACATTTAGGATGGCCACTTGAAGAAACTTTGAATAGCACATAAAGAGATCTAATTGGCACCCCAACAGTCCAATGAAGGCTAAAGCTTGAGCTGGTGCACAGGCTCTGCCTTACAATGCTTACTGTAGCAGCTAAGGAATCCTGAATTGAAGGATTCACATCCTCTCTGCCACTAAATTCCTACGCGTCTCAGTGCCTCAATTAAACAAATAAAAAAGACATATTGTAAGGATTAATTAATGTTTGCCTCTCAGTCTCAGAACACCCCACGTGGAGAAAGCAGAGAATGTGTTGCTAGTAAGAATATAAAAGTATAGTTATTAGCACTGAACAAAAAATATGTGACTAGACATAGGATTGAGAGGGGACTGATGGAAATGAGTAAATATGAATGCTATAAAGCAGAAACTTATTGCATAAAGTTTTAGAAAAATCTTCCTTGTCTTTACCTTCGAATTTTAGAAAGTTCCACTTTATTCTATCTAAATAGCTCCAAATAATATGTCAGGTCTCTCCTGACAAAGTGCAAAAATGTATTTTTATATTCATATATGTTTATAAATTCTTCTGTATCCATCTGATCACAACAATTTGAAAATAGGCAGTTTTCCCACACCCTACTGACAAAACACACCAACAGCTGGGGTTCCCTAGTTCACTATTCTGTACCACTACTCCTAAAAACTGGAAAGCCAACTGGAACGAACACTCCTTCCTTCATCATTTTATCTTAAAATTAGCAGGGGACTTTTCTCCGTGGGGATTCCATTCCGTTTCTTCATAAATCTATATGCTTCTTTTATTTAGTTCCCTGAACATGCTGTATAAGAGCCGCATTTGTATTCCTGGGGTTTCTGTCATCATCATGTAGGTGACAGGACGATCACAGACAATGGGTTAAGAGACAGAAAAATTATCTACTTAAAATGCCTACTCAAGATGTCCAATGAGGTGGATCTCAACCACCACGTAGATTAAAACATAATGTGTTTTGCTCCAAAGCAACAATATTAAAAATAAAAGAATATGCAGGAGAAAAGTCATTCTGACTGCTAGTAGGTATCAACTGGCTTACTTAGTATTTCACCAGTTCCGGTACATATTTGCCTTCCTGTATCCACTTTATGGAGTAATGTCCTCCTCTATTGATGCCGGACTTGGTCATGTGACTTGCTTCACAGTGGTTCAGTAGTAAATGTAACACGAGTAGCAGCTTGAAAAAGCACTTGTGAATTTCTGCTTTCTCTCCTGGACCCACTACTGTGAAAACATGCCTCTGTGAGCCTTATGGAAGAATATGGGAGACATATGGAAGAGAAATGAGTCCATCTGAGGCCATCCTTGATCAGGCATCCTGCTATCCATGACCATGGATGCGTAAGTGAGCCCAGATCAGCAGAACAACCTAGCCAACCCACAGATCCTGAGAAATAACAAAAAGTTACTCTCTGAAGCCACTAAGTTTAGAAGTGGTTTGTTACACAGCAATAGCTAACTGATACACTATTCAATGGAAAAGCAGAGAATATTAAACTGAGAACCAAAATTATCAAAATAAAAGCTATCTTGAGGTCCATCTGGGACCTTACGCCCGATGCTGTATTTCAAAGACGGATGGCAGAGCCATGAAAATGCCTCTAGATTGGGAGCCAAAGCAAAATCTTCAAGGCCAGAGTATGGTGGGTACAGTTGCCAAAAAGCTGATGATACATCCTCTTGCCCCCTCCACCCTCTTACCACATCTGTGGCTCTTCCACTTGGCTGCCTCTTGATCTGTTTGCTCTAGCTAGTTTTCTGGAAGGAATGTGGGCCTTAATTTTGTGAGTAAGGAAAAATGATCTAAGATCTGGAACCCAAGCCACAACTCTCACATGTCATTGGCTTCCTTCCCAGAGAAAAGGGCCATTTGTCACCTCATCCTCTCAGTCCTGCTGCCAGGACACTTAATCTTCTGATGGGCTTTTCCCACTGGCACCAGTCCCCTCTCTTCCTTCCTAGAGTCTTCTTGTACACATCTCTATTACCCTCCATGTCCTACACTCCTGTCATTTTACAATCTGCTCTTTGAAAAAGTGGACACAGATGGTCCCAGAAGATTCAGAGTCTTGGCAATAGTCTCCTCTATCCACTGGCTTTTCTCCCGAGCTCCTACTCTACCTAGGGCTAGAGAAAGCAGCCTGATGCCTCAGCTGCCAGATTCCTTAAGTGACAGGCAGTAAGGCATGAAAAGTAGGGGAGAGCCCCCACTTTCATTCACAGTCATTTAATAAGCAGTCACTGTGTGTGGAGTTAAGATATCTCTTCTGTCTCTCAGACTATTTGTTTAGCTGTAGATGTGAGTATTCTCCAGGTCACCTCTATCTCAAAGGAATCCTCATTAATTATCTCCATTCCCAAGCTGTAAGCCATGTTCCCTTGTGAGGACAGAGATTTCCTTCCAGGGGCCATCAAATCCATATGCATCCAAGCACTAACTACAGACTGAATAAATAGTGGGTCTCACACAGGCACGTATGTATTATTGTTTTTCAAATGTTGTAACGGAATAGAAATTACCGTAAGCACTGCACTAAATCCACAGTCACTGCGTGTGCATGTGTGTGCACCAGCACCATTATGCATTTTCTCTGTTATCGAATAGTAAGAGGTCAATAAACGGTCATCATATTCAAACAGGCTGAGTGGAAACCACTGTTCTAGAAGTCATTCTAGAACATTCCAGTAGTTTCATTCTTAGGTTGACCGAGGGTCACAGACAATCTCTGGGATTCTCTAACATCTTTGAGATCAAACCAAATACAAGCAAGTCTCAGGGTCTAGGGAAAGGTGTACCCAGACAAAAACTAGAGACAACATAATCGTGTTTCTCAACCTTGGCACTGTTGACATTTTGGGTCGGACAGTTCTTTGCTGTGGCTGGCTGTGCATTGGAGGATGCTCAGCAGTATCCTTCACCTTCACCTGGCCTTCACCCACAAGATGTCAATAGCACCCCTCCACCCAGTTGTGACAACCAAAAACATCCCCAGACGTTATCAAGCGTCTCCTGATGGATAAAATCCCCACCTGCCCCTGAACCACTGATCTAGACTACCATGAATATCTGAAGATAGCACTACGAGAGTGAAGACTTCCAATGTCACAGACATTAAACTGTATGTTCCTTTGTGAAAGTCTATTTTCCTTTGGGCTAATAAGCAATTTTGCACCTGAATATATGGATGTTAACTTTGCTTCTAAATTGAAAACGAAATATTATGTGATTTACGAAGATAAAGACATTTAATTTCACCAGACCTTACATCCATCAACACCATCAATACCCCAAAATAGTTTGATGCTGTGTTAAAGTAAGTGCCGACACTATCCAGGCAGGCAGGACAGTGCTGCCCACAAAGATTAAACTAAGTTATCAAGTGGAACCCCACACTGGCAGCCTCTAATCTGAAAGGCTAAGGTCATGAGGTCCAGGGAGATCCTATATTCTCCGTCAAGTTGTCTTCCTTCATAATTTTTAAATACAAGTTTTCCTATGTATCTCGTTGACATGAACAAATTCGTTCTTGAATGTAATCCCTTTGATGGAAATTTGAGATTGTTTTATACTGCATTTCTTTATACTACAAGGACTTCTGTTGCTGTTTCTGTTTAGAAGGTCTGCTTTGCCCTAGGCACAAGATTGGTCCGGGGCTGCATAATGCTCAGTCCTTAAGGCACAGGCAGATGTACACACTAGTGATAACACAATAGGACACATGGTAGAAGCCAAAGAGAGAGCTTTCAGAACATATTCACAAGTGCTAAGCTCTGGGCTAAACTTGCAGGTTACAATCATAAAAGACATGGTCTCTGATTGAAAATTAAACATGGAGGAAATTCTCAGATAAAATAAGGGGGAACACCAAAGGCTAAGAACAATTAAAAGCTCAGAGCTCTAAGGAGCAGGATTCCAGGGAGGTCAACCTCTGTGGCAGACAGGGCTACACGTCATGTGTCCTGGCAGTTGGCAAAGGCAGGTCAGCAAAATGACAAATCCAGAGTATTTTTTCTGTAAACACAAGCTCCCTCTCAAATATATATCTGCCCTCGTAGAATAGCCATTGGAGTTTGCTAAGTCATGACTGTGTAGTCTCTCCCCTCACCCCACCTCCCCCACTGTTGACAGCCTCTTAGAGGAGTTCTGAGGTTTTCCCCAGGTGTAAAAGAAAGACCATAATTTTGATATGTTGTGGAATCACAGTGTGGGTCACTCAGGGGAAGAGCTGGGCAAGCGCTTCCCACCTTCCTTCCTAACTCAGTTCTCAAAAAATAAGTCTTATTTCCAACAATAAGCCTATGGTCTAATAACCCACAAAACTGAACAGATTCAAAGGAATACATGTAGAAGGAGGTGAATCCTGAGGTAGTCTTTGTGGTATAGGCAGAACTAAAATAGGTAGAAGTAGTAAGGAAAGGGGGAACACTGTAGTAGAGAAACCAAACACACACTTCAGCCAGGTGGTCAAGGTCAACATCAGCAGGGAAGAGTCATGCTGACAGGCTGTGGTGCCCTTGATAGAACATGATGAGAATGGCATGTTACTCTGCGGTCCTCTTCCCACACACTTCTAACTCCTGTCTAACCATGAGAAAAAATATCAGAAAAACCCAAATTAAAGGACATTTTACATAAATATATGACCAGAATTACCCCAAAATTGTCAAGGTCATAAAAAACAAGCAAGTCTGAGAAACTATCACAGATTGGAGGAGCTTAAGGAGATAAGGTGACCAAGTGTAATTATGGGGTCCTGGAGGGGATCCTGGGACATACAGAAAAGGGACATTAAGTAAAAACTAAGAAATTCTGAATAAAGTACGAACTTTGGTTCAAATGCTTTATTCTTCATGATTCTTTTTTAACTGCTGTCCCTGGGCAAAACACAAGGACGCGTAGGGGAGAAGCAGCCTCCTGAGAGCACAGAAATAACGCAGAGGGCTTTGGTGCCTGGCGGTGACGAGCTGGTGGTAAATGATAGTGGTAAACCCAACATCACACGTTCCTTCCAGAATACAGAGCCCTGGAATGAAACCACTTCCTATTTAGGGATTCTGATTACACATTACATCAGGAGACACAAACAAACAGAACTCTGATTAAACCAATATGGCAACAAGGTTGCTTTTTAAACTCAAAGTAACTTGCTCCTCTATCTGCCATGTAAACAATCAGGGAGGGATACTTTCTCCAACGCCTATTTATGATGCAGGTGAACATTTCAAGAATCGATTCCCTTCAAGAGAGGGAAACACTGTTGTCTCTCTAACAGCAAGCCTGCTTTCTTGTCACAAGTATGTCAAGGCTGTAGAGACTGAAAGGCACGTTCCCAAGAGCGTCACTTCAGAGACCTACCTTATTCATGATCTATTTATCACGGAGACAGGCAATTACAGTTTG
This sequence comes from Mirounga angustirostris, assembly GCF_029215605.1. Taxonomy (NCBI): domain Eukaryota; kingdom Metazoa; phylum Chordata; class Mammalia; order Carnivora; family Phocidae; genus Mirounga; species Mirounga angustirostris. The sequence continues at coordinate 177,397,463 of NW_026991713.1, forward strand.
ATTAGGGTGTAATTAACGGCGTTTCTTTCCAATATATCTAGCAAAGTGGGTGAGCAAAACCTTTTGTTGTGATTTACAGCCCTCTGGACTACATGGGGAAGAGGTGCTCAGTGACAAGGTGCTGGGTGAAGGCAAGACCTGGACCCGGTGGTGGACTGTTTACTAGAACCGTGGGAGCACGAGGTCCGGGGGCTCTTTGGTGGGCTGTGACTTCCCCTAGCTCCTGAGTCCATGGGAGAACTCAGAGCACGATGGGCCACACTGTCTACATTTTTAAGTTTCTGAAGCACTAAACGTGCAGATCTTTTAAAATTTCATTTGTAATCTTGGAAATGATTCAATAACAAAGAATAAAATCAGAAACAACTGCAATGCGGTGGGTTAAAACCAATAAAAACAAATACTCTAGAAAACTTACTAACAAAACACAAAACAAAGAATTCACTTACTCCCTTACATGAAAACACGTAAAGAAGTGACAGTTGGGCTTCAGAACTTGCCATAAGGCTGTAACACAAAAACAAAAACAACCCATTCTGTACGGAAGAAATGTCTATCGCCGATGCTGTTGTTTGCATCTACCCTCTATCTTAATATTCAAAAGCCTTAACTTTGTTCTTCATTAACTGATCAGAGTTAATGGATTTTAGTCAGCATCCCTCTAAATCCGGTCCTTAAAAAAGGAAGTTTCTGTCAATCCAGTGGCCGTCGCTTCTGCTTGCAGCAGTGTGAAGATCCTTAGAAACTGGGTGCTGGTAACTGGGCTAAAATGATCTTGACCAGTAACCTCTCATATCCGGAGACTCTTTCTCTCTCAAGTGGGAATTCCTGCTCTGTCTCGCTGGGATGCTGGGATGGGGGAGGGTGATGTGCCTTCAAGCGTACTTAGAAGATCAGCGATTCATTTTCCCCTAGAGAGTTTTAATGGTGTCCCGCTTGCTCTGAGGTATCGGTGCCTGAATACAACCTTATTTTGCTCAAACCAGTCACTATTCTGTGATGTACGCATGTTTTCGCCCAGAATCAACGGACTGTTCGATACGACTGAATTCCTTCTGCAGTAATTTTAGAAGCTTCATCACAGTAGTGCATTGTGGTTTCACATCAGATGTCGTTCACGGCCAGGCCCACAGGGGAGGAGACGACCGCACACTCCCAGGCTGGCGCTCACAATTCTCTTCCCTCCCGTGGTCTTGGTTTGAGCAGCTGCGAAGTTGGATGGCTTGGGGCTGAGTCGCTGAGAGCAGAGGGCATCGATGACCTCCTCAGCGTGGCCGCCCTCTCTGCTGTGGGGCTCCTGTGTCTCTATCGGTTGTTTATGTCAGAGAGTGGAAGGCAAGACATAGACTGAAATTTTGAAGTCACAGTAATGTTATGGATAGTATTAATGTTTGATTAAGGAGATCCTTAACTACAGATTCTTCTGCCATTATAATCAGAAAACTTTTTTTAAATGTGAAATTGGTCAAAACCTAAGTCACCTTCTAATTTCAAGGAGAAAGACCAGAGAGTTATTTTCAAAACAGTGCATCTGCGGACCTGCCCCAGCCCTTGGTCATAGAACACCACCATCAGATGCTGAGGTCTTAACGCCTGAGTTGCTGAGGCCAGGCTCTCAGCTTGTGAAACTCCCAGGAGTGGAACCCAAGGACTCATGTCCTTCACCCCGCATTGTTCTACCTCTCCCGTAAAATGAAGCTCATTTTTGTGGAATTTTCAGAAGACCCCAGCAAGTTTTCTTTCTTGACTGAACTCTAATCAGAAAAACCAATTCCTCTACCAACTGAAAGTGAATTCAACTTTCTAGAACTATCTTTATAAAGTACTTGTTTAGGCCCATATTTGGGGGAAAAGAATGTGGCTACAGAGGAAAGTATAAGCAAATGCATCTGAAAAAAACTTCCACAGCAGCTGGGCTGGCTGTCCCGCAAAATCCATTTTTTGTTGGTTTGTTTCTAAAATACACATTTCCACCTCAAGAAGTGGCTCCCCACCCAGAAACTGTATATCCAAGCCCTTCCCCACCAGTAGGTGTGGCCACAGGACAAGTTCCCTTCAGAGGAATGCTGGCGGGCATGCCTTGCGCCCTCAGGGCCGCTCTCACTAGGGAGGCACTCCTCCTTGCTTGTCCTCCCCTCCAGAGGCTGGATGAGGAGCAGCAGTGGAGGGCGCTGCAGAGTGGCGTGAGCCCCCGTCTCTGGATCCCCTCAAGGAAGACAGCAAGCTGGGGACCTGGAGCACCTCTCCTGAGCTTGCTGTGAACTACTTCACTGTGTCTGAACTCAGCATCCGAGTCTATTTGTCACCACGGGCCGATAGAGTGCATTATGAGGACCCTCACCTCAGAAGACGTGAGCGCAATTGCGTAAAAAGTTTTCTCTTGACTTCACCTCTGGGCACACAATAGATAAATTCTGCTCAGACATAATAAGCTGACAGTGCAACAGAATGGCTACTTAATATGCCGTGTTGTACTTTCTAAAAGCATGAGCTTTCATCTTACAGTACTTAACCTTCAATAATAGAGTACAGCTAGAAATTCAGGTTTTATAATGAAAAGTTATATTATCATTAGGTCAACAAAACAGATCTAATTCTCTCACTGATTTTTCCCATTTTGTTATTAATGTGTGAATAAGGAAAACTGAAGTACTGTCCTTCAACTTCTGTGCTTGTTAAATCAGCAAGACATCGGAGCTGCCCTTACCAGTTTATTTTTAGCAACAACTATCACATTTTTCAAGGGCTTATATTTAAGACATAAAGATTTGTATTCTAGTATTTCAGGAAAGTACCCTCTGATTTCTACGGTATTCATATAAATTTATGTCGATACCTCAGCACATTATTTACTTGCTCATTTTGAACTCTGAATTTATTACTCAATAGGACAAAGCTAAATTTAAGTTCAGAAGTTTTTTATTTTAGAACACACTTGAAAAAGGCCTGGGAACAGAATTATATAGTCACAAATTCCTTCCTAAAGGATATGCTACGTGGCCTTGCAAAAGTTACTTAACCTTACTGTTTCTGTTTCCCAAGTGTGAAATTGAATATTATATGTTACCTCTTTCTTCTCCCAAAGAGTAATGTGAAGTATAAAATTTGTAAAGCAATTTCCAGGTGAAAGGAGTTTATAAATACTAAGTACTCAGGCTGCTTCTCCTCTCTGCATTGGGGAAATACTTATTTCCTGAGAGTGGTAGAGAAAAGGCCAGAAGGGGAATGAGCCATGTGGCCATGGGAGCCAGAAGCCCATGCGCTCCAGGCTTGGGCATGACCCAAAGAATGGGCTGGGGGATATGTGACAATCCCTGTCTCCAAGGGCCCGGAACCAGGCACTTGCTTCCCCAACATGCATGTCCAGGCGTTGTGAGGTGTAGGGGTGCTGTTAAATACGTTATGGCCCATTTAGGAGCACCCCTGCATGTCCAGCATTGGGTGGTGTGCTATGGAGTGTACATGGTGCCTCTGTAAAGAGCTCCTAGGTCTGGAAGAGCACATGGACAGAAGTAAAGGTCAGAGGCAACGCCCAGGCAAGCTTGCCCCTGGAAATGTCCCCACGCTGAGCCCAACTCAGGACTCAATCTCAGAACCCTGAGCTCATGACCTGAGCCTCTGAAACCAAGAGGTGGGGCCTTCTGCCAACGAAAAGCTTTGTACACACTGCTGTGCCCCGGGCCGCCTCCCTGAGAGAGCTGCATTTTCGTGGCTGCAGTGCCAGGGGACAGACTGCTTTGATGGTTTCTTGAGCTCAGCCATTCTCTGTTCTGGGAGTTTCTGTCTCTGACGGTGGCTTCGGCATAGGACGTGGCCTCCCGGCCTCCCCTTCCTCCATCAAGCCTACCAAGCCAGAGGCTTCTTTTCATGTAAATCCTCTTAGCAAGACTTAAATGATGAGGAGAAAATCAGCAGATAACTGCCGTATGAGGGAGAGTTGACAGGACAGCAGACAGTCCACGAAGTTGCTCAGCTACCTCTTCCTAAGTCCTAGTAAAATGGTGCAGATACGCAGAGCACGTTTCCATGAGCTCCCAGCTCGGATACGCTTTTCGTATGGGGCATATCTCCTCTTCCCGCTTCTTGCCCTTCCTCGGGGAGAACACCGTGCACTCTCCAACCCTGTCCCTACTTCCTCTAGAAGTTCCAGGTTCCATGATAGCAGATGTCTGGTTCCAGCACAAAACACGGGGTCGTTTGCTTCATAAGGGGACAGCAAGAGAGGTGTGAGCAAATTACTGCAGGATTCTCTCCAAAATTTGGAAGCTTATACTTTGAAAGCCTTTTTTTTTTTTAATTTTTACACATTCAAATAGTATTTGTAATTTTAAAAACTCTGAATTTGAAATAATTACAGGGTCATAAAAAGTGTACAAAGAACTGAATTGGAAGTTACTCCCCCTAACTAGTTACTCCCCCCTGCTGAGAATTTTTATCATGAAAGAGTGCTGGATTTTTCAAATGCTTTCTGTGTCAATGGATATGTTCATAAGATTTCTCCTTTAGCCTGTTGATATGATGGATTACATAGAGCAATTTTCAAATATCGAACCAGCCCTGCATACCTGGAATAAAATCCACTTGGTTGTGGTGTAAAGCTCTTTTTATACTCTACTGGATTCAATTTTCCAATGTTGTGGAAGGATTCTTGCATCTATATTCATTAGACACATCTGTTAGACACATAGTTTCTGCTTTTGTGCTTTTTGACTGGCCTCATAAAATGAATTGGGAAGTGTTACCTACTTTTACATTTACTGGATGAGATTGTGTAAAATTGGTTTTCATCCTTTAAATGTTTGGTAAATGTCTCCAATGAAAAGATCTGGGCTAGGAGACTGAGGAGGAGGAAGTTAATTACAAATTAAATTTCATTAATGGCTGTGGTACTATTCAGATTATCTATCTCACATAGGTTGAGTTTGGGTACTTGGTAGTTTTTGAGACTTTGATCCAACTAATCTAATCAAATTTATGAGCTTGACATTTAGTATTAGCTTTTTAATAGCTGTAGGAAATGTAGGGATAGCTCTTATTCATTCCTAGTATTAGTGATTTATGTCTTCTCTCTTTTTTCCTTTTTCTGGTCCCTAAGGCGGGTTCTTAAATTATTAATTTGAGACCGTCCCTTTTTTTTTTTTTTTTTTTTTTTTTAAGATTTACTCATTAACTTAGAGAGAGAGTGGGAAAGAGAAAGAGCAAGAGCAGGGGCAGGGGCAGAGGAAGAGAGAGAGAGAATCCCAAGTAGACTCCACGCTGAGCCCAACTCAGGACTCAATCTCAGAACCCTGAGCTCATGACCTGAGCTTCTGAAACCAAGAGTCAGACACTCAACCAACTGAGCCACCCAGGTGTGCTTCTCTTTTCTAGTATAAACATAATGCTATAAATTTACCTCTTAGCATGTCTTTAGCTGCATCCCACAATTTTGGTCTTCTCTACTTCATTTTCATTCAGTTCTATGTATTTCTTTTATTTCCTTTAAGATTTTGTCTCTGATCTATGAATTACTTAAAAGTATGTTGTCTAATATCCACGTGCTTAGAGATTCTCCTGTTACCTTTCTGTTATTCACTTCTAGTTTGGTTCTATTATGTTCATGGAACACACTTTGTATGATTCCAACTCTTAAATTTGTATTGAGGTTTGGTTTTATGAGCTAGGATAGGTTCTGTTTTGGAAAATGTCCCACGGGTACTTTCAAAGAATGTGTATTGTATAGAGTTGTTCTAAAAATGTCAATTCAATCTTGTTGGTTGTTGGTGGTGTTCAGTTCTTCCACATCCTTGCCATCAGTTGTTTCTGTCAATTGGTGAGAGTCCCCAAGTAGAACTGGCTGTGCCTCTGTCTCAGGTTAGCTTCTGGTTCCCATGCTTTAAAGTTGTGATGTTCCGGGCACCTGGGTGGCTCAGTTGGTTAAGCAACTGCCTTCGGCTCAGGTCATGATCCTGGAGTCCCGGGATCCAGTCCCGCATCGGGCTCCCTGCTCGGCAGGGAGTCTGCTTCTCCCTCTGACCCTCCTCCCTCTCATGTGCTCTCTCTCATTCTCTCTCAAATAAATAAATAAAATCTTTAAAAAAAAAAAAAAAGTTGTGATGTTCGAGCACACACAGTGAGGATGCCTACGTCTTTGTGGTAGAATCATCCTTTCGTCCTTAAGTAATGGCTGGTTCTTTCCTTTGTAACGGTTTTTGCTCTGAAGTCTACCTCAGCAGATAGTAACGTAGCCAGTCCTGATTTTTCTTAAATTAGTGCTTGCATGATACAACTCTCCACCTCCTATTTTCAACCTATATATATATATATATACATCATTATGTTTGAAGTGGATTTTGTAGTTATGTAGTTTTGACATCCTCTCTGCCAATCTCTGTCACTTAATTGGTGTATTTAGACTGTTTACTCACTCTTTTCCTCATTCTTCCTTTCTCTTCTATTGCCTTACTGTGGGTTTGTTGAATGATTTCTAGGATTCCACCTTCATTTATAGTGGTTTTTAGTATCTCATTTTGTGTAGTTTTTTTAGTGGTTGCTCTAATCATTACAGTAGACATAGGTAACTTGTATCAACACCCTACTACTTCAGATGAAGTTTGGAGAGCCTGTTCCATTCCCCACTGTTTAAATATAAATGTCATAAGTACCCCTCTCCATACACTTAGCACCACTTCATATGGTGTTATAATTTTTCTTCAAATTCTAAATATAAGAAACTCATAGGAGAAGAAGTCTGTACTGTTTACTTTCATCCTATCTCTGTTCTTCTTTCCTTTCTACAGTCTCAAACCTCCTTCTCTGCTCATTTCCTTTCCATTGAGAGGGCGTCCATTAGTCATGCTTCAAGCACAGGTGTTGTAAAGACAGGTTCTCTGAGCTGCCCCCTTCATTCCTGAAGGACATTTTTGCCGGACACAGATACAGAATTAACAAACTGGCAGCTCCTTTTGTCAGCCTGAAGAGTTTTAATTTTTCTTTACCTTTTTGTAAGTTTAAGTATGAAACATCTTTAAATTGATTTCATTGATTTTTATCTTCTTTCGGATTCACTCAGCTTCCTGAATCTGCAGGTTTGTGGGGTTTTTTCCAACGTGGGAAGGTTTTAGACATTATTTCCTTGAAGGCTTTTCCAACCCCACTCTCCTGCCCCTTTCCTTTTGGCATCCCAATGACTTGAATGTTGGATCGCAGATCCTGGAGGTTCTGTTCTTTGTTGTTGTTGCTTTTTCTTGAAAGTCTGTTTTTTCTTTGTTGTTCAGACTGAGTAAATTCTATTGATCTGTCCTCATATTCACTATATTCTATCCTTGTCATCTCCACTCTACTACTGAGCTCATCCACCTAGCTTCTTATTTTGATTCCTGGATGTTTCAATTCACTAATTTTTACTTGATTCTTCTTTTTTAAAATTTCTTCTTCTTTGCTGAGATTTTCTATTTTGTCATTTGTTTAAAAAGAATTAATAAGTTGCTGTTGAAACACTTTTATGAGGGCTGCTTTAAAATCCTTGTCAGGTAATTCCAAGATTGGATTCACTGCAATGTTGGCTTCAGCTGACTGATTTCTCATTCAAGTTAGGGTTTTCCTGGTTCTAGGTATGGTGAGTGATTTTCAGTTGTATCCTGGACATTCTGGATATTATGTTGAGACTCCTGATCCTAATTAATTACTTTATTTTAGCGGGCAAGGCTAGGCTTCATGTATCTAGCCAACTTTTGTATCTGTAGCTCCAATGACAATTTATTTTGCAGAGCTATTCAGGTCTCCTCTGTTCTACGGGGTCTGCTCAGGCTCCTGCTCTATCTCTGCTATTGTTGCCTATGGAGACAGAAGGCGCTTCCCCAGGCTACCCTTGTCACTGGTTGCAAGGTGGGGGATACTCCTGGCCCTGTGGACTGAGAAAGCTTCTCTGGGCCATCGGTGCTAGTAGGCTTCTCACTCAGTCTTGGCTGGTACCACCTGAGGAGGGAAGCCCACCTGGTCTACTTTCTTCCACTGGGGATGGATCAGAAAATGCTGAATCAAATAGTTTTTAATTTAATAAAATTTCTGGTAATCTTAAATACATTCATTCATTTATAGTCTGTAGTTCATCTGCAAAAAGTGAAATAAAACCTTAAGTCTGCAATTATATTTGGAAAATTTATGACAATCTAGTGTATTTGTGAGTAGTGTAGCTTAATATCTATCATTAACTGATACTAATTACATGTGCAATTATTTTGGAATATAGCAAACAATAAGGACAATTACAGTCTTAGCATTTAACAGATTTTAAGTCATCATTTGAGAGGTTGAACCAACTGAGAGATGAGCATTCTCTCTACTTGATTCTTCACTTACTTTTTGAGTTTTAATGCTATATAATATTGATTCACAACTTAGAAGATCAGAATTATAATCAATCTAAGCCCACACTGCATTCTGTCAGAGCCCATTTTAAAGTCTAAAAAATGGTTTCATTTATTAATTTCATCATAAATTACACTTAATTGGAACCTCTCCCTGTTTGAGACTTATATACAAAACAACTCATTCTGGCACAATTGGGAAGTAAGATATCCCACAAGAGCAAATTTCTCAGGCATTTAACACTCAAGGCTTCAAGCATGGAAACTTGTTTTAGAATCACTATTTAGAGAAAATTTTCTGAAATTATACAGCAGTTCTCTTCCTTCTTAAATAAAGGGTACTGATGACATTTAACCTTTCTTTGACTGAGGGACCAGAGGGACCAGTTTCACAGTTTTGTTCCATAGTGTAGTGATAATGACACCATCTCTTATATGATGTGTACAGAACACACAGCACTTTAAGGGCATTATCTTACTGGTATGAAATGGGCAAACAGAATAGTTATTGTTCTCAGTTTGGGAGGAAACAGTCTCAAGGAAGGTGAATGACTAGCTGATAATTAAATAGCCCATCAAAAGGCAGGAAAGGGGTTCAGAAAGCTACATTCACATTGTGCTTTCATACAGCCAGAGCCCTTTTCCTAAATATTACTTCATTTAATTTTAATAACGCTAATTATTATCCTTCCTATTTCATAAGGAAACTGAGGCCCGGAGATTTTAAGCAACTGTCTGGTCACAGAGGGAGCAAGCGAGGCCTCTACCTCCTGATCCCGGGCTATCTATAATTGGGTTTTTTTTAACCCCCTTAGATCTGAAGTCCAGGCTGCTTCTGCTGTACCATGTCTGCAGGGTTATTATCCACACCTTCACAACGTGCCTTCAAACGCCTGCCGTTCTGTGATCCCTGGCTCCACACTTTGCATTCTTCCTTCCCCTCCACTGCCACGGGGCTGTTGGCTCACTCCTTGCTGCTGTCTGTACCCTGTCCTCTCACTGTTTCTGATCTGACATTTCAAATGTGTTTGTGGACCGAGATGAAACAGCCTTTGAATTAGGGTCTGAGGAGCTCTCCCTTTTTAAATCAAGCCATGAATTACTCTGACGTCTATCTTGGCTGTGCAAAACCCACTTTGCTGATTCCTGGTTCTCATTTATGTTCTTGATCGCAGTGACTACTGGGTATATAAGTCATTAATAAGTGACAGGTTGTGACTATATCATCTTATAAGCAATATTACACAATAATTAGTTAAATATTAAACTGTGGAGTGGTTTTGCTTTCAAAGCTACTGTATTCTCTGCAGATGAAAGCTCTAGTTCAGATTCTGTGACTTAACGAAAGTTGTGGAAAGATATCTGATGACTGATTGGCTCTTATTTTAATAGAGTTGACATAGGTTTGAAAAGGTAAGTTTTGGTACTTTCTGTTACAAGTACCAAAGTCTAGACCAAGCCTGATTCAATGGTAAAAGACTGTGTTGGGGAGAAAGAAATAGGGGATGTCTAAGATCATGAAAGCAACCAACGCAGGGGGAAAGCAGAGAAAGTGTATAATCCTCTATGTCTTCCCTCCCCAAACCCTTTCTTACTTTAAACTCTTTGGAAATCTTTTTTTTCTTTCCCCCAGGATTTTTCAGGCACGGAAAGACAAACAACCACAACTGTACCTTACATAGAGCCTCAGTTCCCAAAGGACACTGAAGTAAAACATCATTTTTCTTTCTTATCCTCACAGAGGAAGACAATGTCTTCACCATCAGTTTGCTGCCCAGACACACACAGCTTTGAAGCAGGTGTTTATCTCGTGGGTGCGCTCACACTTTCCAGCTTGCGGAGGGGTTCCCTGCATCCTCTACTGCCTCCCGCAGCCCAAGCTCCCCTGTTCCTGCAGGCTGACTCCGCCACGGCCCAGGCGGGGCAGCCTGTCATGCCCCGGCCACACGGCCACACAGACGTCTCCTTGCTTGTATCTCTCCCCTTAAGACAGGTTTGGGGCTAACAAGACAATCAGTATTCTCGGTACTGAGTGTGTGGGTTTGTACCTTCACAGAGGCTTTTGGAAATGCTCTAACCCAAAGGAAGGAACCGAGTGGTGTGACTAAAGGGTCTGTTGGGGAGAGGTTGTGAGGTGCCTGGGTCCTCACAGGACCATTTAGTAGATATTCAGCCACATTTAGACTCAACTCTTTATGTAACATTTTCTGAGCCTTTCCCCCAGAAAAAATTTTCCTTTGTGTCCAGGTGTACCCTGTTTGTGTGTGTTTCTAACAACAGAACTGCTGTGCACTACATGTCTGTCTATACGCCCACTGCCGTGCGTGTCATGAAGCCAGTGAAATCTTACTCATCTTTATAACAATGGGTGACAATTACAGTCATGACAATGAGCACTTGCTTTGTTCCAAACATAAGCCTTCAAATTTTCTCACAGAACCCTCCCAACAACCTTCTTATGTAGATACTGACATGAATCTCAACTACAAATGAGGAAACTGCGCTTTAGAGAGACTTAAGTAACTTGCTCACATAGGACAGCAACCCAGGAGAACTCTCCTGGAGGATCAGCCATGCCAGTCTCTTCCCAGGCCTCTGCTTCCCACAGCAGCCAAGTGCAGAGGATCAGGTTGTACCCCGCTCCACAGATGCTCAGAATAAGCACTGAGCTCAGAATGAAATTCCAAAGGACGCAAATGGTCCAAAGGGCCCCGAGGTGTCTGGCCCCTGCCTCTCTCCATCCCTACTGCTGGGATTCTTCCCCTACTCATTATATTCCCATCCACTCATTTCCTCCTGCTTCTCTGATAAACTTAGCTTTTCTGTTTTGGGGTCTCTGAGCTTGCCAGGTACCTCTATGGCCTGAAACGCTCAAGCCCCAGGTATTTGCTGGCTCATTCTTAAACTTCAGGAATCAGTGCAAATGTCACCTAACTCGAGGAGCAGCCTTCCTTGACCATCCACCAAATTACCCACCACCCGTGTTACACGAATCTGTTTCCTTCATATAATTTCTAGAAATCTGTAATTACCTTGTTTATTCATTTGTTAACTGCCTGTCTCCCCCATATAAACCTCATGAGGTCAGAGACCTTATTTGTCTACTCTCTGATGTACCCCTGAAGTATAAGCCCAGAACTAAATAAATATTTAATGACAAAATAACTAAGTCCTTAACAGCAAAGCTGATGGAGAGTACGGTCTCCTAAGTTAATGGAGAGTATTTTCATTTTATTTTTTTAAAGATTTATTTGTTTATTTTAGAGAGAACAAGCGAGTGGGGGGGTGTGGAGGGAGAGAAGTAAGACTCCCCACTGAGTGTGGAGCCTAATGCAGGGCTCAATCCCACAATCCTGAGATCATGACCTGAGCTGAGTCGGACGCCCAACCGAGTCACTGAGGCGCCCCTGAGAGTATTTTCATTTTAAAGGGAAAAAAGAGAAAAGTTGCAAAACTGTTTAGAAGTACTTCTCTGTTGTCTAAAAAAGTCAAATCATACCATTTCCTGTAATAAAAGAGACAGTATATCAACTTTCTTAAATTATATAATTCAAACTTTTGGACACAAAGCTATTCTACCTTCTGAACAATAATAAAAATTGCTATCAAATTACAGTTGATGAATTCACAAAAGCACCTCCTGAGAGCTCTCTGGAAGTAAAATTTAATTTTAAAGTTTGAAAATAACATGAATGTATAAGAATAGCTTTTAAATACGTTTGATAATTTAGAGAAAAGTCTCTATATTACTACATGAAGCCACAGTAATAAAGGTATCAGCCAGGTGTTTATTAATGATACAGCATTCAATACACTGGATAACAGCATAAGGCAATTTGAAAACAGAAATAATCAAAAGCCAGTGCACACATTCCTAGGACATTTTTCTAAGATGCCGATGGAGGTTGGCTCCTGACACTGTTGACCCAGCAGTCTTCCTATTGCTTTCTCCATGAACTGGGACCCCTCCTGTTCAAGCGTGAGCACAGCCGCAGTTCACGTGGGGTGTGTAAGCACCCCCATCTCTCCGCCTCAGTGGCCACTGTGCTAACATGTGACAGAACACAGGAAGGGTATGGAGACTGTTTAAGAAAATCTATGAACTAGACAACTATTGCAAAGCACTGAGACAGCCTGTTCTCATATCAAAACTAGAAACAACTCCAATCAGAGCTCTGTCCTTAATAATTCTAACATGGGAACTTTAATAAAAAATAATTCTATTTGAGCAATGGATTTTTTTTTTGGCCTCATTAAAATGGCATGAATTGAATACCCAGTGGACAAACAAGTTCCTGTGTGTCCAGTATGTGCTGATCTCACATCAAGCTGGTCATCCTGAAGGACACGGAGGTATTTCACATGACCCCTTGAACAAGAAACCCAGGTGGGAGAACAAAATGCCAACATGGGAAACAAGACAACAACTAATTATAGCATACCACTGGCTGTAAGTATCACAGAATCTGTCACTGAAAAAAGAGACAAATATCAATTCTCTATCTGTCCTAAAGGGACTGAAAATGGAAAATACGTGGCAAGCAGTATCCAAAGTTCAGTAAGAAATGTTCAGAGTTTTAATAAAATCTCTTCTTCTACAGTCAAATAATATATCAAATAATTTAAAAATAATTTATCCGATGTAAAAAAATACAAAAATGCAGAGAATATGTAAGTCTTGGGGCATCCAGCACATGCTTTGCCCCCTTGAGTCTGCAGAGAAGCTCAGCACTGAGGTCCTAGGTGACAAGTGTCAGAGGGGAAAATCTGGAATTTCTAACCTTTGTACACACTAGTGAGCCAGATTCTCCTTTGATTTTAGAAGTTTAGTTCCTCCCACAAAGTAGCTAGAGAAGTTTTGCAGATGCCAAATTTCAGGATAAAAATTTAACTTTGAAAAACAAGGAAGCATTTGTTGATGCAAACCAACAAACACACAAAACTTCACATGATGAGACGGCAACCTAAAGCAGACCGCTTAGGAGAGGGGACAATTCTGACCAAAATGACATCTAAGAAGACTGCTTTTTATTTTTATTTTTTTATTATTTTTTTTTAAGATTTTATTTATTTGCGAGAGAGACAGTGAGAGACAGAGAGCATGAGAGGGAGGAGGGTCAGAGGGAGAAGCAGACTCCCTGCCGAGCAGGGAGCCCGATGCGGGACTCGATCCCGGGACTCCAGGATCATGACCTGAGCCGAAGGCAGTCGCTTAACCGACTGAGCCACCCAGGCGCCCCGAAGACTGCTTTTTAAACACAAAACATTTTATTTTGAAATAATTTTAGATTCACAGGAAGTTGGAAAACTAGTACAGAGAAACCCTGTGTGCCCTTCATCTGGACTCTTCGGACACTTCTTAAGTGCAATGAAAAACCGGGAAGCTGACGTGGGGACAAGGGCTGCCCTTTACCACACATGCAGCTGGCCTCACCCCTCCAGTCAGGATGCAGAACTACTCCGTCACCACAAACACCTCCCTTGGAAGACCCGTTTACCCCCTCCCCTCACCTGACATCCACTAACTAGTTCTTCAAGTATATTATTTTGTCATTTCAGGAATGTTCTATAAACACAGCAGTATGTGACCTTTTGAGACAGGCCTCTTTCCATGCAGGGTAACTCCCTGAGCTCCACCCGAGGGGCCACGCTGCTAATTGTTCCTTTCTTTATAATGCCGAGCAGCATTCTGTCGGATGGATGCCCTACACTGTTTACTCATCATCCACTCAAAAACATACGGGCTATTGCCAGTTTTCGGCCACTACGAACAACGCTTCTGTGAACAAGTGGGTGCCCGTTTTGTGTGCACATAGGTTTTCATGTCTCTGGGATGAACTGCTGTCTTATAATCATTGCATGTTCCATTTTTTACTTGTCTGTTTCTAAAGAAACTGTCAAACTATTTTCCAGCGAGGCCATTTTACTTTGCCACTAGTAATGTCTGATCAATCCAGGTTCTCCAGAACCTCGAAGGCATCTGCGATCCGTCACTACTTTTTATTTTAGCAGTTCTAATAGCTAGATGGTGCTTCTTGTCATGGTTTTAATTTGTATTTCTCTGATTTTTGGGAGTGCTGAATATGTTTTCATGTGCTTATTTGCCATCCCCTGTCCTCTTTCATGGAAGGTCTCTTCATGTGTCTTGCCCATTTTAGAACTAGGTTTTTTACTGCAGTTTTGAGAGTTCTCGATATGTTCTAGACATGAGTGCTTTCTCAAATACATGGCTGGCAAATATTTTATTGCAGTCTATAGCTTGTCTTTTCATTCCATGACAGGCTCTTTCGCAGAGCTAAAGTTTTAAAACTTGAAGAATTCCAATTTAATGCTTTTTTCTCTTATGGACCGGGCCGCCTTTAGTGGCATGCCAAGCACTCTTCACCGAAGCCTAACCCCAAAGATTTTCTCTTGTGTCTTCTTCTGAAAGTTTAGTCATTTTACATTTAACATTTAATCGAACACATTTTGAGTTAATTTTTGTATGAGGAATAAGGTTTGGGTCAAGGTTTATTTTTTTGCCTACGGATGTTCAATCATTCCAGCACCACTTGCTGAAAAGACCATTATTCTTCCTTCATTGAATTGCTTTGTACCTTTGTCAAAAATCCGTTGGCTGTACCTATGTGGCTCTATTTCTGGGCTCTCTGTTCTGTCCATTGATCTATGTATCTATCCCTCTGCCAGTACCATAGAGCTTTTCTTCCTTTAGCTATCTAGTAAGAACTCAAGTTGGGTGGACTGATTTCTCCCACTTTATCCTTCTTTTTCAACATTGTTCCAGCTCCTTTGCTTTTCCACATAAATTTTATAATCATCTTTTCTATACCTACAAAATGATGTCACTAGAATTTTGACAGGAATTATATTCAACCTACCTATACATCAGTTTGGGGAAAACTGACTTCTGTCAATCCATGAACATGGCACATCTCCCCATATATTCAGATTTTGATTTTTCTCATTAGTACTTTATAGTTTTCAGCATCAGGCCCTGAACATACTTTCTTAGCTGTATACCAAATTAATCCTTTTTAAAGCAATTGTAAAAAGTATCGCATTTGTATTTCAATTTCCATATGTTCATCATTACTATATAGAAACGTGGTTGATTTTTGTACGTTCATCTTGTATCTTATGACCTTGGAGTTTTTTATTCTAGGAGCTTTTTTTTTTAAAGAATCCTTGAAATCTTCTAGGTAGACCATTATGTCAACAGCAAATACAAAGTTATTTTTCTTCTTTTCCTATCTGTATGCCTTTATTTCCTCCCCTCTCCCAACCCCTGCTATGGAGCTGGCTAGAAATCCCAGTACTGTGTTGACGGGGCGTGGTGAGAGTGGACATCCTTGCCTTGTCACCAAGCCCAGGGGGAGCACACTGAATATGGCACCACTGAATAGGATGTGAGCCATAGTTTTTGTACATGCTACTGATCAAGTGGAGAAAGTTCTTTCTATTCCTAGTTTATTGTTTTTTTACAAATGGGTATGAATTTTGTCAAAGAATTTTTCTGCATCAATTGATGTGATCATATGACTTTTCTTCTTTAGGCTATCAGTATGCTTAACTGCACTGATTCATTTTTGAATACTGAACCAGCCTTGCATAACTGGCATAAATCCCATGTGATCACAATGTGTAATTCTATTAGATATACTGCTGATTTCTATTTGCTAACAATTTGTTAAGGCTTTCTTGTTTGTACTTATGAGGAATACCAGTCTATAATTTTCTTTTGTATGTGTGCATTTGTGTGTGGGTTTTTTTTTTCTGGTTTGCATATCAAAATAATACTGCTGATTCATAAAATTAATTGAGAAGCCTTTCACTCTCTTCTATTTTCTGGAAGAGATTGGGTAGACCTGCTGGGGCAGGGGTGGGTTGGTTGATCTTTATTTTAAAGTTTGGTACAACTCTCCAGTGAAACTATCTGGGCCTGGAGATTTCTTTTTAGGAAGGCTTAAAACTTGGAAATCAACTTCCTTACTATTTATAGCGCTTCTCAAATTATCTAGTTCAACATGTGTGAGTTGTTCATGCTTGTTGGGAAATTCTTTATTTCACCTGAATGGTCGGATTTTGCACGTAGGGTTAATCATAGTGGTCCCTTATTTTCCGTTTGATACCTGCAGGGTCTGCATTGCCATTGCCCGTTTCAGCCCAGCTTTCAGGAATTTGTGTCCCCTCTCTTTTCTGTTTGTCGGTTTTATTACAAGTTTGTCTATTTTATTGATTTTTCTAACTAGCTTTTTAACATTGACTTTCTCTATCTTTCTGTTTTCAACTTCATTGTTTTCCTTCTCATCTTTGTTTTCTTCCTTCCTTCTGCCTGTATTAGGTTTACTTTGTTCGTTTTTCTAGCATCTTCAGATCGGAGCTTCAATGGATTTTAAACTTTCCCTCTTTTTGATGTAAGAATTTTGTACCATTAAGTTTCCCTCTTCATCTGCTTTAGGTGTGTCCCGCTAATTATAATATGTTGTGTTTTAATTTTCATTGAAAGTAATTATTTTGGGGCGCCTGGGTGGCTCAGTTGGTTAAGCGACTGCCTTCGGCTCAGGTCATGATCCTGGAGTCCCGGGATCGAGTCCCACATCGGGCTCCCTGCTCGGCGAGGAGCCTGCTTCTCCGTCTAACCCTCCTCCCTCTCCTCCCTCTCATGCTCTCTGTCTCTCATTCTCTCTCTCTCTCAAATAAATAAATAAAATCTTTAAAAAAAAAAAAAGTAATTATTTTGTGACTTCTTTGAGCCATGGCATTTTGAAATGTGTTGTTTCCAAGTGTTTGGACGTTTTCTCACTACCTTTCTCTTATTAATGTCTAATGTGATTCAGCTGTGGTGAGAGAACATACTCTGTGATTTCAATTCTTTTAAATGCATTAACGTTTCTTTTTGGCTCAGGACAATGACTATCTTGGTATATGTTTAATAAGAGCTAAAAAGAACATATACTCGGCTGTTGCTGAGTGAAGTGTCCTATAAATACCAATTAGATCCTGATGGTTGAAAGTGTGGCTGAGTTATTAAATTCTTGCTGATTTCTTGACTAGTTGTTCTATCTAATATTGAGAGAGGGCTATTTAAGTCTTCAAATTTAAGTGTGGACTGTGATTTCTCCTTTCACTTCCATTAGGTTTATTTCATATATTTTGCAACTCAATTGTTACACTTATTTGGAAATGACATGTCATCCTGGTAGACTGGCCCTTTTTTGTTACGTCCCTTCTTTGTCCTAAACCCTATTTTAGCTGATATTAATCTAGCCAGTCCTGAATTCTTTTGATTTATGTGTGCATGGCCTATCTTTTAGGTCCTTTTACTTTCAATGTACCCATACAATTATTTTGAAATTAGTTTATTGTAGAGAGCATATAGTTGGGTCATGATTTTTTTTTAACTACCCTACCAATCGCTGTCTTTTCACTCGTCTATCTTAACCATTTATACTTACTGCAATCATGGATATTTTGGGGTTTAAGGCTACCATTTATTTTTTTGTCTGCCGCTTATTTTCTCTGTGTTCTTAAAAAAAATTTCCCTGATTTCTTTTTTGGCCCCCCTGAACATTTTCAGAATTCTATTTTGATGTATCTGGCGTTTTTGAGTGTATCTCTTTGCGTAGTGTTTTAGTAGTTGTTCTAAGTATTACATTTTAACCACATAACTTATCATGGTGTGCTAGTGTCAACATTTTACCAATATCAGTGAAGTTAGAAGCCTTTGCTCACTTTAGAGTCCTTATCCTACCCCATGTATAATAAGATTGTCATAAATATTTCCTCTACATTTCCTATAAGCATTTTGCAGTGTTATTCTTTTTGCTTCAACCATCAAACGTAATTTAGGAAATTCACAAGTATCCTCAAACTATCCCAAAAAAATGTAAGAGGAAGGAAAACTTCCAAATATATTCTACAAGGCCACCATTACCCCAATACCAAAACCAGACCAAAAAACAAAACCAAACAAAACAAAATGCCACAAAAAAGAAACCTTCTGGCCAATATCCCTGATGAACACAGATGAAGAAATCCTCAACAAAATATTAGCAAACCACATACAATACATGAAAAAGATCATTCACCATGATCAAGTGGGATTTATTCTAGGGATGCAAGGATGGTTCAATGTTTGCAAATCAATGTGATACATTACATCAACAAAGTGAAGGATAAAAAATCGTATGATCATCTCAATAGATGCAGAAAAAGCACTGGACAAAATTCAACACCCATTCATGAAAAAAACTCTCAATCAAGTGGGGTTAGAGAAAACATATCTCAACACAATAAAGGTCATAAATGGAAAACCCCCTCTAATCATACCCCATGGGAAAAACAAAAACAAAAAACAAAACACTGACAACTTTTCCTCTAAGATGAAGAAGTCCACTCTTGCCACTTTTATTCAACATAGTACTGGAAGTCCTAGCCAGAGCAATCAGATAAGAAAAAGAAAGAAGAGGCATCCATGTTGGTAAAGAAGAAGTTAAACT
Organism: Mirounga angustirostris; assembly: GCF_029215605.1. Lineage (NCBI taxonomy): Eukaryota > Metazoa > Chordata > Mammalia > Carnivora > Phocidae > Mirounga > Mirounga angustirostris. The sequence continues at coordinate 177,416,310 of NW_026991713.1, forward strand.
GTCACCATTTGCAGATGACATGATATTATACATAAAAAATCCTAAAGACTCCACAAAAAAACAACTAGAATAAATGAATTCAGTAAAGTTGCAGGATACAAAATTAATATCCAGAACTCAGGAACATTTCTATACATTAATAACAAAGTGCAGAAAGAGATATTAAGAAAACAGCATCATTTACAATTACACCAAAAAGAATAAAAGACCCAGGAATAAACTTAACCAATGAGGTAAAAGACTTGTACCCTAAAAACTATAAAACATTGATTTGCACCCTGCAAAGTCTGCTAGAAGTCAGCTGCTGTCCCCATTGCCAGGAGTGGCCACCCACGGGTTCCATCTAATTGAGAGTGTCCTTTCAGCCACTAATTCCAATTCTAGATTATATATCCGACTAGTCATCAGAAATATGACAAAAATTTACACTTTCATCACCACATCAGGTAAAATGAAACAAAACACCAAAACACACACAAAAATCAACAGGACATACTGGAATTAGCCCAAATAGAGAATTATGGTACATAACTAAAAAAAGTATTCAGCAAACCTAAAATATGTTTTTCAAGAGTATTTAATGATATGAGAAATTCTCATTATTTAATGATCATTTAAAGGAAATAGCAAAACAACATACAATAAGGCCCCAGATGCATACACGTGTGGGTGTGTACGCATGAACACGTGCACACACACAGAGAAACGAAGAAGGGGAAGGAAATAGATCAAAATGTTAACAGCAGTTATTTTGGGTGGGTGGGCGATCCCAGGTTATGTTTTCTTGATATATTCCTATATTTTCTAAATAGTCTATAAGGTTTTAGAATCAGAAAGATATAGATAGATAGATAGATAGATAGATAGATAGATAGATAGATAGATAGATTTTTTTTTTTTTTTTAAGTAGACTCCACACCCAGAGTGGAGCCCAGCTTGGGGCTTGAACTCAACCCTGAGCTGAGATCAAGAGTTGGTCGCCACCTAGATGCCCCCAGAAAGAATTTTTTAAGAAAAAAAAAAGTCAGAAGTTATTTGGGGTCTTTGAATACAAATTATAATTACAATAAAATTTATTTATACAATTATTTATTTAATGTTTGTCTCCCCATTTATAAATAAAATTAGAGTCAGAATCATATACATCTCGCTCACAGCTATACTCTGAGTGCCTGGCACATTCTAGGAAGTTAATAAATATTGATTATGAATAAATGAAAGAAAGGAAAAACACAGAAAGGAAAGGCAGGAGGAGGGGAATGAAAAGCAAGGTCCTGGTGAATCTGGCACACAAGGAGCTTGTCCATCAACTTCTTAAGAACGTCCCTGCTACCGGGGCGCCTGGGTGGCTCAGTCATTAAGCGGCTGCCTTCGGCTCAGGTCATGATCCCAGGGTCCTGGGATGGAGCCCCGCATCCGGCTCCCTGCTCTGTGGGGAGCCTGCTTCTGCCTCTCACACTCCCCTTGCTTGTGTTCCCTCTCTCGCTGTCTCTCTCTCTGTCAAATAAATAAATAAAATCTTTAAAAAAAAAAAAAAGAATGTCCCTGCTGCCTAGCTGCTATGGGGCATATAATACACACTGAACGTGTTGTATGCATGAGTAAGTAAACTGAGATTTACCTCTTTTAAACTTTTTTTCGGCTTTATTGAGGTATAACTGACATGGGGAACTGTAAGATATTTAAGTGTACATCACAGTGACTTAATATATGTGTACCTCATGAACAGACTCCCCCATCTACTTAACACGTGAGGATTCATTCTGCCTGTCAACTTCCCTGGGCTAAGAGATGCCCAGACAGCTGGTTGACCGTTTCCGGGTATCTGTGAGGGTGTTTCCGGAAGAGATTAGCATTTGAATCGGTAGACTGAGTGAAGATCTGCCCTCCCCGGTGTGGGGGGTGGGGCATCATCCAATCTGCTGGGGCCCCAACAGGACAAAAAGGTGGAGTCAGGGTGAATTCACTCTTTCAGCTTCAGGACACCCTTTTTCTCCTGCCCTCGGGCATCCACGCTCCTGCTCTCCGACCTTCAGGACTATAATGGGAACTTACACTACATGCTTTTCTGTGTCTCCAGTTTGCATGTGGGACATCATGGCACTTCTGACCCTCCAAAATTGTGTGGACCAATCCCTCCTAATAAGCCTCCTTCTAACTATCTCTATATATCCTATTGGCGGTTTCTCTGGAGAACCTGGACTAATGCACACCTAAAAGCATCCAGTACCCTCTATGGTCCTGAGTCTGCTCAGTGCCGAGAGAGTCTTGGCATCTTCATGTTCTCCAGCCCCAAATGGCCATAGCTTTTGTCAGCTCCATATTGTTTTTCTCACACAATTGCTATCAACTTGTCCCAGACTTCCCAAGCCCCGCTCTGTCCCCGGCCTCTCTGTCTCAGCAGAGGGCCCTGTCTCTTTACTGACAGTATTAAGTACAACATTCCCATCTGATTTTTCATAGCCTACAAGAGGTCACAGATTAGATGCCATATTATCTTAGGGTCCCCTGTACTCTCCCCTCAGTGTTTATCACAAATGCAAAGGCACCAATATTTTGTGGTTACCTGCTTAATGACGGTCTTTTCCACTCTGCTATAAGCAACTCAAGAGCAGGGGCCATGTCTCATTTGCTCATTGCTACGTCCGCAGACCTGGCACAAGGGCAGAGCTGGGTTCTGATCTCCAGGGAATGAGCCTCTGGATGAGGTCCAGTGGGAGAGGGGCAGAGGGAGGCACGCCTATGAAATGGGTACCCCTGGGGTCCCTTCACCGGCGTCCCGCCCTGCTGCTGCTTCTCTTTTCATGAAACTTAACCATCAGGTGAACACATTACCCTAAAACTGTTGAAGACAGTCCACTTGAGGAGAATGTGCTGAGGATGCCACCGGTCTCCCTACCCACCCCTCACCCTGCTCCTCGAGCCCCAGGTCCTGCACCCCGCCTGCATTACATCTGCAGCGCATCACTATTGTATGAATGAGTCAGCATCCTGCATACCCCCTACCCCTCACCCTCTCTGCCTGGTCCTTCTCCTCAGAGCTCACGGGTCCCCAAAGCATCCGTACCATTGCTTATTCCTCCAGCCCCTCTCTCCTTCTCAAGGTTAATCTTGCTTGCTAAAGCTGCACCCCTCCTCTCCTGTTTCCCTTTTCCCATATGTCACGTCTGCCTGTCTCCCTGTCACCTTCATGCGTCCTTCCAGCCTGGAAGAGTTGGGAACTCCCCGATCCCTCCTTACTTTCTGCTTCCCTTCAATGCCAAAGTTCTTGAAAGGCTGCTTCCGTCTGTGGCATTCAATTCCTCCCCACCCACACACTGTTATTTTATTCATTTTTTTCAATAGTTAATACGTGCTCACAATACAGAAGCCAAAACGTTCCCAAAAGTGGCAGTAAAGCATCTTCCCGCCATTGGTGTCCCCAAGCCCCACACTCCCCTCACAGGCAACCCCACTAGCAGCATCTTGTGTATTTTTCCAGAGGGCATATGCACACATATCTTAATCATTTTTTTTCATTCAAATGGAGGCATTTGTGCACATTTTTTACCCCTTGCTTTTTTCACTTAAAATATCTTGGAAAGTATCCTACGTAAGTATATCCAAAGCTGCTTCATTCTTTCCCCCTTTCTTTACTGAGGTATAGTTGACATACAATATCCTATTAGTCTAAGATTTGTTTCTTAATGAAGGTAAGAGCAAATACTACGAGCACTTATTGTTTTCTCCTCTGACTTTAAAGCACCCTAAGCTCAGCTGAAACCAGACCTAACAGCAACGACTATACGCTGGTGTTGGAGCTGGACAACCACGGTCACAGCAGGAAATCAGTAAGATGGGCTCCCATGGATCATGTCAGATAGTAATCTTTTTATTTCTTTTTAAAATATCATACCCCCAGAGAACATCTGTCTTCTACTTTTTATTGTGAATACCACTGCCTCCTTCTACAGGTCTCTGAGAAGAGAGAAGGGCATCCTATTTTCTGAACCATTTCCAACATGTGGCCTCTCCACTGAACTGTTGGTAGGTTTCCACAGCTGAAGCAGGGAAGTTGTCCATTCTAGTCCAAAATTCAGTCTGTGATTCACCTCACACTTCAGGGAATAGTGAGGCCTCTTCATATCATTAGATACTCTTCTTCTATGGCATTTTTACTCTGGTTTGTGACAATCATACAAGTGAAGGAAAATCTGAGCCATTTCTTTCTCTCACAAGTCTGAAATTCAGAAATTTCTAACTGGTTTTCATATACATTTGAATTTATTCATGTTGAAAGGTAATTCTCGGTATGAAACATTGGTGTAATTATCTAAAAAAAATCGGTGAGCTTCCTGCTAAACAATAAAAAACGAGAGAGAAGTTTTTTGTTTTTTTTTTTTAATCATAACTTGGAAGAAATTTTCTTCTAAATAATTTTCCTTGAAGAAGAATATCACCTGACAAGGACAAACACACTATATTTGAGTATTTCTGGTGGGTCACAGTCTTGTAAGGAAACACAAGCCCAGTGAACTGCTTGTAAATCCAGGCTAACATATTAGCGTATTTTATTTCCAAAGTGTTTTGAGACCACACATTATGAAAGGTGTTATATAAATGCAAAGTACCACTTTTAAATTAAATTCTCTTGAAACTCAAAAGACAAGTCATATGGCTTTTATTAATGTAAAGTTTATCTTGACCTTGCAGCAGAGAGTATAATCAAGTTGAAAAAATATTGGTATAATGTTATAGGGGTTAAAACTAATGTGGAATCTTGAAAAGAAGAAATGCTTTCCTACTCTCCAAACCAGATTGACTCTGTGACACTGGCTTGGTGATTTATCTGTAAAGTTATGCCGTGATCTCATAATTCAATATTGGTAGGGCTGATCAATGCATGATTTATTGGGCTTCTCTTTATCCTAAATGCTAGCAAAAGACATAGGCTATCCAGTGGGCTTACTTTTTCGTTTACTACATGTAAAACGTGAAAGAGAAGCAATATGAGAATTATAAAAGGATGAACTCTGCTACTATCACTGAAAATTAACAATAAGCCTCAAGTGAGTTATTACAATTTTGGCAAACAAAAAAAAATTCTATTTACTCATGGCTCTCAAAGGAAAAAAATTATTGGTACAGCAAAAAAAAAGTCAATATTGTCTGGTGCTTGAGACAGAAGTATAACATGTCAGTTCATACTGGATCCATGGTAATCACCATGTGGAGGCTCACCCAGCTAGGGCTGGACATAATGTGAGAGCCATGAGGAGCAATGTGGATCTGTGCATTGACAACCACAAAGCTGTCTGTCCCAGCTGCCACCCCCTATTTGTTCAAAAGGCTAGATCTGCTCTGGGTTATTCTTGTAAGAGCATAATTGTCACTGGGTACTTCTCCAAGGCAATATTCTAAGAAATGGACAAATACATTTGCAAGAGCATTTAGCAAATATATTTTGCAGCTTAACAGCTCGAATACAAAACATTCATTTCCACACAGATGATCAGAACAAGTATTTCTAAACGGGAAATATTTTTGTTTGCAATAGAAACATACGTTCTGGCTGTCAAAACATTTCTAAATAAAACATGACTCTTGCAAAAGGTATTTAACTTGGCAAATATGTGCTTGTGTAGACGGAGACACAAAGTATTTTAAAATTATGTATGGACTCGTCAAAAGTAAAAACAGGGGCGCCTGGGTGGCTCAGTCGTTAAGTGTCTGCCTTCGGCTCAGGTCATGATCCCAGGGTCCTGGGATCGAGTCCCACATCAGGCTCCCTGCTCGGCGGGAAGCCTGCTTCTCTCTCTCCCACTCTCCCTGCTTGTGTTCCCTCTCTCGCTGTCTCTCTCACTGTTAAAAAATAAAGTCTTTAAAAAAAAAAAAAAAAGTAAAAACAATAACTTCCAATTATTTACTTACTCTCTGAAAAGAACTGAGCAAAACTTTATATTTATCACTAATTTAATCCTGGTTATTATTAAAAGTGAGATACAGATAAGAAAGCTGAGGCCTGGAGAAGTAATTTGTGCAAAGTTTTATAAACAGTAAAAGAGTGGGGCACTGAGTCGCAAGCAATAACAGTAACAAAGATGTTTAAGAGGCTTCTGAAAATAGTCCATTTTCTCATATAATAAATACCTAGAGGAAAGGAGCCAGAGACTAGTGGCTCAGTGTTATCAGGCAACAAGCCTGCCCCTTCCACCTTTCTACAGATGAAGGGAAGCTAGGAAGCTAGGAAACCAAGGGGCAGGATTAGCATAATTTTCCTAGAGAAGGGCTTGGCCAACATTTTCTGTAAAGAACTGGACAGTAAAAAGTTTCAGGTTCGTAGGCACATGGTCTCTGTCCCAACTACCCGCCTCTGGCCGTGTAGCTGGGTATCGGCCATAGACGATGCCTGAATGAACAGGTGGTGTGTTCACAGAAACACAAGGCTAGCAGAGGGTGGGGGCACCGACCGGCCTTGGCCAACTGTGCTGACCTGACGTAGGGCAACCAGGACTCGGCAGGGGCGAGAACAGAACCACAGTCCTGCTGAGAAAGCCGACCGTCAGCTGCTGGGCCTGACACACATCAGGAACAGAGGCAGGGCTCACACCCAGACCTAGAAGATTCGAAGCCCACGCTCCCAACCACTATGCGACTCTGTCATTTTGCCTGGAACAAGTTCAGCTCAGAAGCCACACCCATGAAAGCTGGAAGATACTCTGCACACTGTCTGCTCCAACATCGGAAGATGCCAGATGCAGAGATGAAGGCCTACAGAGTACGTGACTTTGTAGAAGTCACAAGGCGAGTCAGAAGCAGAGACGCAATCTGTGTCCCGATCCCCTTTGCGCCAGGGGTCCTGCTCCTGCTTCTCATTGGGCGAGAACAGCAGCAGCCCCGGTGTCTGTGGAGCCGGCAGGGAGTGCTGTCCACCCAGCACCCGCATCATTTCTTCTTTGAGACCCCCTTCAGTACAGACGCACTTATTTGTGCTCGGGTCTCGGTGTGCCCCAGGTCACAGGGCCAGAAGTGCTAGAGCCGGAAGGAGAACCCGGGTCGGATCCACAACCCACCAGCCTGTACCGACCAACTCCTGCACACTGCATTGCTCTCTGGGATTGTAGAAGGGCTTGGAACACTCCAAAGAAACACGCAGAAAGCCTCAGGTGCTATAAATAGCAATAATACAATTAATTTGGCAGACACAGCTCTCAAAAAGGAGTCAGGAAGCAGCCGTCTCATTACCACGCTGAGCACTGATTGTCCTAAAGCTCTTAACGCTCAGGCTGCCCTGAATGTAGTTAAAACTAGTTTCCAGAGTAGTTTCCCTTTGGAAATATTCTAACCTTTGGAGTAAAACCTTTCTAACAATCTTTGAACGTGTCACGGCTCCACTCTCATTCCCTTACTCTGGGCTATTACCGGCTCTATACTCCGATTATCAATGTGCTGAGCCCAGTTCACAGAAAAAAGAGGTTGCTTCCCATAGTGTATTCAAAGCAGTTTGAATCTAGAAACTTTAATTATGATTTTTCTTTTTTTCCATGCATCCTGAGAAGCCATAGAACGTAAGACCCCATTCCCTTTTTGTCCTTTTTTGTTGGGGGGGGGGGGAGGCATCTAGAAGAGGCCAAAGTCCTTCCTGCACCTTCTGATGCCTCTTCACAAGTGACTTCATACAAATTAAGTTCAATGCACACCTTGAGGCTCCATCCCATGAGCATTCCTTCCTTCTTCCATTCAATAAACACTTTAAAAAACTTAACCTTTTTAAGATCAGTGCAGATTCCATTGGAGTGGTAAGAAACACTCAGTACGATGCGATGCAGAGCATCCCCAGCACCCCAAGGATCCCGAGATGGCCTTCACAGTCACCAGCACCTCCTCCCTGCCACACTGACCCCCAGCAACCTCTAATCTGTCCTCCATTCCTTGAACTTCATCATTTCAATAATGTCATATAAACAGAATTATACAGGATGTAGCTTCTGGGGTTGAATCTTTTCATCACCTTAATTCCTTGAAGATTCACCCGAGTTGTTCATTCCTTTCTCCTGCTGTGTTGTATCCCGAGGCTTAATTAACATTACTCAGTCAAGGGACATTGTTTTTTTGTTGTTGTTTTTTTTTGCCAGTTTTGGGTGATTATGAATAGAAAATGCTATGAATATTTATTACTGCTTTTTATGTGAACATGACTTTTCATTTCTATGGAAAAAATACCCATATGAAATTGTTTGTTTTAAAAGTTGTCTTGATCGAGTTTGGACGCCCTGACTAGAGGCCAATCAGTTCCCCTGGAGCATTGGGTAACTCTACACCCAATCACTTCCCTGACAGGGCTCTTGTGCTCCAGGACCACTCTGCATTAGCCCTCATTGCTCTGGGGCCAGGCACCAGTGACTAGAGACAGCCTCCACACCCTGCAAACCACTGAAATTTTTCAAATTAGCCAATCCCCAAGGAGCCCAGGAAACCTAGATAACCCCCCCCGCACTTGACACAGTATCTGCCCCCCGTAGCTCCAGCTTGCAACTCCCTGCATGGCCCTACTGGGGGCCTGGACTTCTCCTGTGGAGCTGTAAGTAACAAAGAGTTCTGTCTTTCCACCTATCCCAGGGTCAGCATCTTGTGTCTAACCATGAGTCGAATCTTTAAATCTTATAAAATAGTCCAAGACTGCATTTGATGTGTTGTATGTAATTGCATTTTTAGTTTTATAAAACAACAGCCAATCTATTCCCATAGTTGTACCATTTTACCTTTCTGCCAGCAGGGTATGTGAGTGATAATAGTAGGTTTGGGTTTTTTCTTTTTTTTTTCCTGATGCTTTTTACCAATTTGAGGAAATTCCCCCTTCATTCCTAGGTCGCTGGGAGTCCTTACCAGGAATACATGTTGAATTTTGTCAGAAGTTTTTTCTGCATAAATTGATTCGATGTTTTTTTCTCTTTTAGACTGTTGATATAATGTGTTACATGAATTGAGTTTCAATGTTGAATCAGCCTTTGATAGATAACTGAAGCAAATCCTGCTTAGTCATGATATGTAATTTGTTGAAAATTGATTTGCTAATATTTTTTTTTAAGATTTTATTTATTTATGTGACAGAGAGAGAGAGAGCAAGAGAGGGAACACAAGCAGGGGGAGTGGGAGAGGGAGAAGCAGGCTTCCCACCGAGCAGGGAGCCCGATGCGGGGCTCAATCCCAGGACCCTGGGATCATGACCTGAGCCGAAGGCAGACGCTTAACGACTAAGCCACCCAGGCGCCCCAATTTGCTAATATTTTCTTGAAGATTTTTATGACTAAAGGTGTGAGAAATACTGGTCTACAGATTTACTTTTTTTTTTTTTAACTGCCTTTATCTGGTTTGGGTATCAAGGTAGTATTATTCTCATAAATTGGAAAGTGTTTTCTCCTCTCCATTTCTTTGGAAGAGTGTATGTGAAGCTGGCATTCTTTAAAAGGTTGGTAAAATTGGGTTAACTCTGGACACTCACTTCAAATGCAATGACACTGGAAAATGACATTATTTTTTCTGTTTAGAAAATTTCCTTTAGCTATTCCTTAAGGATAAGTTTGCTAACAACAAATTCTCTTAGTTCTCCATCACCTGAGTATGTCTTGATTTCTCTTTCATTCCTAAAAGATGTTTTCACAAGATATAAAATTTGTTATTGACAGTTCTTTTCTTTCAGTATTTGAAAAATGTTCTGCCACTTCCTTCTAGCCCCCATGGCTTCAGATAACTGCTGTCATTAGAATTCATGTTCCTCTACAAGTAATGTGTCATTTCGCTCTGACTTCAAGACTTTTCCCTTTTCTTTGGTGTTCAGAGTTTAATTATAATATGTCTTGGTGTGAATTTCTTTGCATTTATCTGATTTGGGGTTGCTCAACTTCTTGAATTTGTAGGTTTATGTTTTTTTGACCAGTTTGGGATGTTCTCAGACATTATGTCTTCAAATACTTCTTGGCTCAACCCTCCTTCTCTTCTCTGATGGGTGGGTCCTGATGATGTGAATGTTAGCTCCTGTTATTATCCCACAGATCCTTATGGGTCTCTTTCTCCCCGCCCCCCACCCCCAAGTCTATCTTTTCTCTGTTGCTCAGGTTGGGTAGATTCTTACTCTATCCTTAAGTTCACTGATTCAATCCTCTGTCATCTCTCCTCTGCTACTGAGCCCTTCCAGTGAACTTTTATTTTGGTTACTGTATTTTTCAGTTCTTTAATTTCCATTTGGTTCTTTTTTGTTACATTTCTTTGCTGAACTTTTCTATTTTTTCATTTCTATGAAGAGAATTAATAATTACTCTTTAAAGTACTTTTATGATTGGCTGCTTTAGCAGGGGTGATAGGGGTGTCTGTATGGCTTGGTTGGTTAAGCATCTGACTCTTGATTTCAGCCCAGGTCATCTCAAGGTTGTGAGATCAAGCTCTGCGTCGGGCTCCATGCTGGGCATGGAGCCTGCTTAAGATTCTCTCTCTCCCTGTCCCCCTGCCCCTTCCCCCTCTCTAAAAAGTAAAATAGAATAGAAATAAAATCTTTTCCACATAATGCCAACATCCGATTTCTTTCTGTATTAGTGTGTTTACTGGCTTTTCTAATAAAAGTTGTGATTTTCCTGGTTCTTAGTATAATAAGTCATCTTCAGTTATATCCTAGATATTTTGGATAGTATATAATAAGACTTGATCCTATGTAATCTTCTCTTTTTTGCAGGCATACCCTTGGTTGATGTGTAGCATAAGGGCTAGACAGGTGTGTATGTACAGCTTTGTACCAGGCTCCTCTAACACTACCCTAGCAAAAGCGGGGCACTGACTCCCTCTACCTCACTGCCTCTGAGTGAGAGTAAAGATCAGCTCCACTGTGGGCCCTACAACCATCAGGAAAGGCGGGGAGGCTAACTGCTTTGTTGCTGCACAGTGTTCCACTGGGCCCAGCTGAAACAAGTGTGGGGTGTGAGGCCTAATGGTAATTAGCCCACTTCTCACCAGCTCCTTAGGTCTCTGAGTTGGGGCGATGCTCAACTGTTGTAGAGCCCAATGACAGTACCCTGATGGAGGAATCAGAACACCAACTATTTTCACTGGGCAGAAGATGGAGGATCAGTTCCATGCTCAGTCCCACCAACACCAACCAATGGGCAGATCAGAGTACCTGCCTATATTGATAGAGTGCAGTAATGGTAGAACACTGACTTTCACATGATGAGGTAGTGGGGGAGGGAGGGGCATTTTTTCCTATTCCTTGGCTAGAGTAGCACAGATGTTAAGCCACCTTTTTCCTAGACCTTTGGCTAGAAGGAATAGGCTTTTCTTGGAGCGCTTGTGTGTGTGTGTGTGTGTTTGCTGGTTCAGATGAGAGTATCTGCAGCTCTTTGTCCAGGATACATGGGCATTAGTAAGAAAACTGAGAGAACTTGCCAACACCTTGATTCTTAAGTGCCAAAGTCCCCAGGCAGGCCTCTTATTTCTGCTTTTCCCAGATGTCCTACACTTGTTTGCTGTGTTTTATCCAAGGAATTTTAGTTGTAAGGGGAGGATCAGGGAGCAATGGGGCAACTCCACCTGGTGAACCTGAAGTCAATAAATAGTTTCTGAATGCCTATTATGTACCAGGCACAGATGAGTTTCCTGTTCTCATGAAGCTAACTCATAATAAAAGATTACACAGAATATAATGGTAATAAAAATCTACTTACTCCCCACAGAAATCTATCTACTTCTTCCAGTCTGAAATTGTTTTTTAACAGAGCTTAAAGGCATATATCTCTTAAAGATAAAAGGCATATACAATCATTAATTTATTAAACAAGTGCAGAGTATGTGCTGGGTCCTGTTATAGGTATTGGGAAAGCATTAGAGAACAAAATAATAAAAGCCTCACATGGACCCAGCTTACTTCTACTGGAGGAGATAGGCAAATACAATAAACGTAATTCATAGGAAGTCTGTAATCTACATTCATTCAATCAATTCACTCAATGTCAATGCCTTACCAGGTAATACCTTGCCTGAAAATCACTCCCAGTAAAAACTGCTGTTTAATTTATAAATCCAGATGCCTTATTTCAGATCCTCCTCTGTGCTGAGAGAGGACAGAGGCTGAGGGTAATGCATGGCACTGTGGAGCTGATATGGGAAAAGAATTCTCCACAAAGAAAAGAGAGAACACAAGAAAGGGAGGTTGGTGATGCTGAAGGCAGGCGTCCCTGTGTGTGGAGGGTCAGAGCTTTCACTGCAGCCGACAAACGAATGCTGACCCTGGACAGTCCAGCGCGTACATGTGCCTCGGTGGGAGCACTGCCATTAGCTCTGTTCCAAATCTCCGGACAACTGTGCATGATTTATGACAGCTTCATTATGAAGCAGCTTTTTCCCCTCTGGAAATGTTAATTTACGAATCACAAAAACTGCCACTTTCATCAATGAGAAGCAGCTGTGGCATTGTTGAAAAAGTATTAGCATAAGACACGGTTTGCGTTTTAGCTCTGCTGTTTAGTAAAACTTGGGGTAAGATCCTGATTTCCTTGTGACTCAATTATCTCATCTGTGAAGTGAGTATAATCATATTTATGCTGCCTATCATCTCCCACAGTTGTAAGGAAAGGTAAGACATTTTTATAAATTTTGATGTATATTTTTAGCATCAAAATCTTCACCCGGTGATCTGACATGTAGATCCTTTAAAATTCTATCAAACAATTGCTTTACCTGATAAAAGGCTATTTTGAGTTTTTCTTATCTCATTCAGTGATTGTCATCGTTCCACCACAGAGACATTAATATGTTTGATCACGGGATGCTCCTAGAACCCACACTCGTGGTATTAGGTAACATATAGTGTATGGGCTCTATTACCTTTCCAAAACATGAAAAAATAAAAAACTCTGAATTCCAAAACGCATCTGATCTCAAAGGGTCCAGAAAAAAACATTCTGGACTCTATCCATTTTAACCTGATCCAAGTGAAGGTAGGGTTAATCAGGGAAGAAAAGCTATCCTTTGGATGTAACACCATGGATTCAACAATCTTTAAATGCCTACTATGTCCCTCTGTTATAAATACTGGAAATGCAGAATGGGAAAAAACCCGAAACAGTATGCTGGGAGCTTATATCCTAATGATGGAAGACATAAAATAAACATCACAAATTAAGTATAAAAGGCAATTAAGTGTAATGGAGAAACTGAAAATAGGCATTTTCTCATAAATTTGAAGACACGCTTGCCTTTATGACCCAGCAATTCCATTCTTTGGCAAAACCCAACAAAAACATGTGCACAGGTATACCAGGGGACATGTATAAGAACAGAAATGTCAGCACTATTTGTAGTAGTCTAATTGGGAAACAATCAAAAGTCTATTAATGCTAGAATGGATAAACACACTGTCGTGTGTGCATACAATGGAATATTAAACAGCAATAAAAATGAATGCTTTCTAGAACAAGTATGAATTTCATAAAAATAACGTTGAGTGAAAGAGGTCAGATGCAGAAGAATACATATAGTTAGGACTTTATAAAAAGTCCAAAAAGTAAACCATAGCACGTATGTGGTAAAATGACAAGGAATCACAGAGCAGTTACCATACACAGGAGTCAGGCAAGCTGCTGCTTTTAAGGGGGGAAAGGGCAAACCTAGGCCTTCTAAGAAGTTGCAACGATCCATTTCTGGACATTGCTTCTGCAAATATTTACTTTATTATAATTAAACTGTACAACGATGTTTCAAAATCATAGATTTCAAATAGTAACAGATTCACAGAAAAATGCAAATATGGTACAGAGAGGTTTAATGTACGCTCCACCCCATTTCCCCCAAAGGTACGATAACAAACCTCAGTACAATATCAAAACCAGGACAGGTGCTGGTACAATGCCCCAGACCTTATTTAGATTTCACCAGTTATACAGGGACTCATCTGCATGTGCATATAGTTTTATGCCAGTTTAGCATGGGTCCATCATTTGTGTAACCATTCCATCACCACAAAGCTCCCTCGAGCTACCCCTCTCTATTCACATTCTTCCCTCTTCCCTCACTGCCCTCCCGAGCCCTCCCCTAACTCCTGGAAACCACTCATCTTTTCTCCACCTCCATAACTGTGTGCTTTTGAGAATGTTATATACATGAAATCATAGAGCATATAACCTTTTGCGATTGGGTATTTTTCCTTAACGCAATGCCCTTGAGATTTGCTCAAGTTGTAATAATAGTTCATTCCTCTTTGTTGCTGAGTAGTGTTCCACAGTAAGTATAGACCACAGCTGGTTTAATCATTCACTCACTAAAGAGCATCTGTGTTGTTTCTAATTTTTGGCTAATTACAAATAAATTTCTAAATTTGGCTATTACAAATAAAGCTGTTATTAATGTTTGTGTGCATGTTTTTGTATGATCCTAGTTCTTCACTTCTCTGGAATAATTATCAAGAAGTGTGATCGGGCGCCTGGGTGGCTCACATGGTTAAGCGTCTGCCTTCGGCTCAGGTCACGATCCCAGGGTCCTGGGATCGAGTCCCACATCAGGCTCCCAGCTCAGCGGGGACCCTGCTTCTCCCTCTGACCTTCTCCCCTCTCATGCTGTTTCTCTCTCGCTTGCTCTCTAAAAAAAATAAATAAAATCTTTAAAAAAAAAAAAAAAAGAAGGGGCGCCTGGGTGGCTCAGTTGGTTAGGCGACTGCCTTCGGCTCAGGTCATGATCCTGGAGTCCCGGGATCGAGTCCCGCATCGGGCTCCCTGCTCGGCGGGGAGCCTGCTTCTCCCTCTGACCCTCCCCCATCTCGTGCTCTCTCTCTCTGTCTCATTCTCTCTCTCAAATAAATAAAATAAAATCTTTAAAAAAAAAAAAATTTAAAAATTTAAAAAAATTTAAAAAAAAAGAAGTGTGATCACTGGGTTATACAATAAAATGATTATATTGATAAAACGATTATCAAGCCTTTAAAACATGTGTGGCTTGCCCATACTTCCTCCCAGTCTACAGTTTCTCGCTCCATCCTCTTCACAGCATCTGTTACACAGCAAAAGTTTCCGGTTTTGATGAAACACAATTTATTTACTTTTCTCATTTATGAATCATGTTTTTGGTGCCATGTCTAAAAAATCTTCACTAACTCCCAGGTCCTGAAGATTTTCTCCCATGCTTTTTCTAAAGACTTTCACAGGCTTACATGTTATACTTAGATCTAAAGTGTAATCTTAGTTGATTTTTTTTTTTTTTTTTTTTTTTTGCGTAAGGTGTGAGTTTTAGGTTGAGGTTCATGGTTTTTGCCTGCTGATGTCCAGTTTCTCCCGCACCATATGCTAAAAAGATTATTTTTCCTCCACTGAATTGCTTTCTTTAAAGCTGTAGTAAAATATACATAACAAAATTTATCATTTTAACCACTTAAATGCACAATTTAATAGCACTGAGTATATTCACAACATTGTGCAACCATCAGTATTTCTACAGCCTTTTCAACATCCCAAACGGAAATTCTGTGCCCATTAAACAGCCCCCCCAATCCCTTCCGCCCCTGGCCCTGGTAACTTCCATTCTACTCTCTGTCTCCACAAATTGGCCTGTTCTAGATACCTGCTATAACTGGAAGCATACAGTATTTGTCCTTTTGTGTTTGGCTTTTTTTCCACTTAGCATGGCTTTCAAGGTTCACCCATGTTGTAGCATTTTTCAAATGTTCATTCCTTTTTATGGTTGAAGAATTCCCCACTGGATGTGCAGATTGCATTTTGTTCATTATTCATCTGCTGGTGGGCACTTGTTTCCACCTTTTGGCTATTATGAATGACACCACTATGAATGAGTGTGCAAATATCTGTTTAAGTCTGCTGTCTATTCTTTGGGGTATATACCCAGGAGTAAAACTGCTGGACCATGTGGTAATTTTGTTTAATATTGTGAGGGATCACCAAACTTTTCCACACCAGCTGCACTATTTCACATTCTCATCAGCAATACATGAGGGCTCCGATTTCTCCCTATCTTCAACAAGATTTATTTCCTGATTTTGTTTTTATAATAGTCATCCTAATGGGTATAAAGTGGGTATCTCTTTGTGGTTTTGATTTGCATTTCCCAGATGACTAATGATGCTGAGCATCTTTTAATATGCTTTTGGCCATTTGTTTATCTTCTTTGAGGAAGTATCTACCAAAATACTTTATCCATTTCTTAATTGGGTTGTTTTTTTATGGTTGAGTTGTAGGAGTTTTTAAAAATAGGTATATTCTGGATATTAATACCTTAAACAGATTTGAATTTGAGGGATCGATTAGATTCCCAAGTGGAGATGTTTCATAGGCATGATAAAGTTTATAGCAGTAACTGGCACTGTGGTCTGTGGGCCAAATCCATCCGAGGCCTGTTTTTTAAATGGCCCAAGCTAAGAGGCCTGAGGTCCCTGTACCTCTATCCCCAGAAGTCAAAAGGGATACCAAACGCTCCCTACACTCTATTGCTCACATTTTTGGCCACTTATCTGCCTTTGCCCAAAAACATTAATTCAAGTATGCCCTTTATCCGGGGTGGCTGAAGCCAGCTCCTATTGGCTCACATGTGCCAATTTTGTGCTTTTCTATCCAAATCCATAGGAGACGATGCCATGTTGGTAGTTGAAATCTGTTTTGGTGGGAGTACTAACACCATGGAAATTGGCAAATGCTACCAATTAGGACTTTTCCTTGCCAAAAGACAGTTATTAAACATTTAACAGCACATCACTGCCTTTATCCCTGTTGATGGGTAAAGTCCCAGAATCTCAATTTCTCTCATTTCCTACACTCAAATCCCTAGGCATCTCTGCACCATCTCCTGCTTCACTACATCCCTCCTTGGTCCCACAGTCTTTAACCACTCTCAGTGTGCCTAAGGGACTCACGGTTGAACCCCTGCAAAACCCCTTGCCTGGTCGGTCCACCTCGTCTCTGACTGTTTCCTTCCTCGTCTTGCTCCACTTGGAGCTTGGTTCTCCCCCCTTTACCCTCTTGCCCTTGTAGCCCTGTCTAGACTTCCCATAGCCTCATACCACTGGGCTTAGAGCTAAGGCAGTTGTCATCCTAGCTTCACTGCCCTGTCCAGTCCACTCTACCTTCTTCTTCCTTACCTGCCTCCATCTCTAAACCTCATGGGATCTGACTTATTTCCCACTATCCCTTCATCTTCTAGTCAACTTCTGATGCTGTCTCTCCCCCACTCTTTTATGATCTACCTCTTGACTCACAATTCCCACGTGCACCACTGACAGTGCTCCAATCCACTTATGATCAGTCTGTGCTATCCAGAGAGCTCCTCATTCTCTTTTTGCCTCAACAGATTTCCAAACTTCAAAAGTTCTTAAAAACTCTATGGTCAAAGAAATCTCCCTATTATCACCTATTAAAACTCTTTGAAATAATCCCTTATTCTCTACAAAATTATATATGAGCTTTAATGAGATAAAAACTACTTTGTTCTTATTTCTAAGAATGATTTGTAATCATTTTATCAGTAATATCAGTATTCAAAAAGAGGTACTTAGAATTGAGTTTTTAATGTAATTCTCAAAGGAAATCAACATTTGAGACATGCTTTCCTACACACAGGTGAAAACTATGGTTAGCCATATAATGAAGTAACCATGCCAGCAACTAACTACACAATACAGCAGGAAAGAGAAGCTCATGAAGAGAAGCCCACATTGATGACAGACCTTTTACCTCCCCACAGTAAGACAAAACTACCTACTGCATTAGGAAAGCATGAAATTCAAAATAATGTAAGACAGAAATAAAAGAAGAAGACTGTACCGAGGCATCTCACAATGGTTGTGGATCAATTCATATGGCAACATGCCAGCAGGACTGAGGTCTGCCAGTATTTTGACATTTTAAAATATTTGATTGTAAGGTATTAGGAATTTTAAGATTCTCATATGAGCTAATGAACAAGGACAGGATACTGAAAAGAAGAACCCGTTAACAAAAACCGTAGGACTCAAGGAAGAAGACTCTTCCAGAAGGCTGATGCCTTCATTTCATCTTTCTTCTCTATTGACACTGTCCAGCTCTCAGACATTTCCATCCAGTGAATGATCCTGTTGATCACGAACGGCTCCCAGAGGATTTATTATTGCAATGTTTCTTTCTAGTTTCACACTTCCATTCTATCAAATGTAGTCAATATCCTGTCTGTAGGATGAAAGTATTGCAGATAAAAATCAATTCCCTTTGGAACTCATTTTCTGTAAAGCTTAGTGTATCACTGAAATTTAGGAACCACTGCCTTTCAAATTGGTCAAATGCTACAAAAAGGTATCTTAGTACTGAAGGAATTTATTCACTACCAGCCTGATTGCCCCATAGCCAAAAGAAGTTAAAAATTAAAAAAAAAAAAAAGTTTATCCTCTAAAAATGATAGAAAAAAGGAAATGAAGAGGAAATCACTTGGAATCCTTCAAAAGTGTATTGAAAGATGCACCTAGAAAAAAAATTAAACCGTTTTGAAAGTCAGATTGAGCTTTTAAGCCCAACTCAATGCAGGTGGTCCAAAGCAGGTCTTCAGGCTGGGGTCTGTTGGGGCGCAAGCATGTCCCTGCAGGCTCAGAGCTCTCTCAAGTTCCCTCATTTGCCTCCGTATCATGGTCCTTTGTGGAGCCGGTCCTACAGTCGATGGATGAGGTTACTTCTGGACCTTTCCAGACACTGGTTTCCAGTTCACCATCTTCTTCATCCATATGTCCTCTCTCTTTTGATGATGCCTCAGTTTTTGTCTCAAGAGTTCTCAGCAGAAGGACGAATTTAGATAAATTTAGTTTTTCACACTGGCCCACGTCCAATAAGGCCAAGAAACAAAAGATATTTCAAGGTGTTGAGGGTGGCGTGGAGTACATGAATGACTTGCCATGGTAGAATAAGGCATTGTAGGCATTCAAGATAACCCAGCACTATGGAAACAGGACTGGTGTGGAAGCTACGGCAGGGCGGGGGGATATTTCCATTCTCACTGGAAGTCACAGGCCTCTTCTTCACAATTCTCTGCCCCTCAATCCTACAACCCTTTAATTTACACAAATAGTCACTGCACCACGACCCACCATTCCTCAGAGTTACCAAGAAAATTTCTTAAAGACCTCAGGAAATTTTATATCCCAAAGCATTGTTAAGACCTCCCAGAAGCCAAAATGACTTCAGAGTAGCTATTTCTCAGTTTTCAGGGTCTTCCTGCTTTTAGCTGTAAGCAACTGCTATGTATGCATTAATCAGTTGGAAAGGGAATAGTCAGGTTTAGCAGATTTCCTCACATTATTAAATACAAACAAGCAAGCAAACAAGCAAACAAACAAAAACCTTCCCAACCTCACAAGACATGTTGTGAGACCCAATTAAATTAGGGGAAAAAAAAAAAACAACCTTATAAAATGGCTTCAAGATTTCCCATTAGTGTTATAGATTTCATTTCCTGTTCTTATTTTCTACTTAATTTCATTATAAAACTCAATAAAAATGCTTTCAATTTTTCATGACACTCTCTCCTTAAGGATTATTTTTCTGAATGACAACAACAACAACAAAATGTCTTTAATTGGCTACCTACCTAGATAAAGCAAACTTACTTTAAATAATCTTAACTAGGGCTTTTTTCCCCTATTAGCTCAGTTTTCAACTTGTTAGCATGTACAGCAATGATCACATAATCATACAGACTATATATTCTTCTCATATATATTGAGAAAAAAGAGATAATATCACCGTTTACACATTAGGAGTCCATAACAAGGAAAGGGATAACAATCAGGGCTACATTCACTGGGTAATATAGGGATATTATTCTATTTTGGGGGGGAATTAAATTGATTCCATGTATTTCTTAGAATTCAAGATTCTAAATACTAGAAAATAGGTAAGAGGTTTCTTTGATGTACCTACACTCATGTAATGTAGAGTCAAAGGAGCTTTAGAGAACATCAAGTCCAATTTTGTCATTTTTCAGGTAGAGACTGAGGCCCAGAAAGGGGACGTGACTTGACATTTAATGGGAGAAATAGGACAAAAGGCCGATCAGATTCCTGGTTTAGTGTTTCTTCTTTCCTCTAACGATATTTAGGGAGCACTGACAAACAAGACCAGTGCTGCAGAATCAGTAATGATTCCAGACAACCCAGTTCTCATCCTCAGAGAGCTTACAACCTAATGGGAAAAACAAACTTCAAGTAATGAGTTACACAATGACCTGTTCATAACTACCGCAAAGGAAGATGCAGGATGTGTTATGAGAACAAATACTAAGGCACCTGACTTGGTGGAACTGGGAAAGTTCCCTAGAAAAAGTCACTTTTGAACTAAGCATGGAAGACTGACCATATAATTTACTGCACAAACCAGCAGTAAAGGGGACACCCTAAAAATAATTAATAGGCATTAACTGATCTACAAAAGACATGAACTGGGTCTGTCATGGGCCAATGAGGATGGAAGGTCCTCCTGGAGCAGAAGGATAAGTCCATATTAACCAGGTGAAATGATGGGAGTATCCTGGGCAGAGGGAAGAAACAGTAAGAATTCCCTGAGTCATGAAGACGTGGGTCATTCAAGAAAATAAGCTAACATCTACTGGAGGCTTACTAAATGTCAGGCACTATGCTACCACTTTACACGTTTCATCACATTTAATTCACACACACCCCTACAAAGTAGACATTAATAATTCCATTTCAAAGAAGAGAACCCCAATATGTAGAGGTTCAAGAATTTGTCCAAGATCATGGCTAGAGTAAGCAAAAAAACCAAAACACTAAGATTCAAATTCATGCAATCTGACCCTAGATACTATGAGTCTGACCATTATACAAAGTGGCATGGCTGAGTTTCAGAGAGAGAGATGAAGCCAAGAGATTTGGTTACTCGGACCAAGATACTAATGGATTTTAAGCAAGGGACTGGCACCATATTCATATTAACAAATCATTCTGTCCACAACATGACGAATGGATTGAGAAAACAAAAGCAGACATAGGGAAAGAGGTTGTAACTCCAACAGAAATTTATGAGAGATGCAGCAGTTTGGCCAGAGATGGTGACAGAGGTAGACACAGAGATGTGAGTGGGTTTGTGGGATATTAGGCAGTACAATAAAAAGAACCTGGTGAGTGACCAGATGTAGTAGTTGAGAAAAAGGAGTATCAAGGACAATTCCCTGGTTCTGGCTTGGACAACTATTGGAGGGTGGTGTCATCTATATGAAGAAAGGAGTACTGGAGGAGAGTCAGGATCTTTGTGAAGTGAAAGCAGGACAGAGGGAAACCAGGATCAAGGTGCCTTTGAAGAAGACCTAGGAAAATGCCATGAAGAGGGCACTGAATACAGAGGTCTGAAGGCCAAAGAAGTGGCTTGGGCTGGAGAAATAAATTTGCAAGTCATATGCAAATACTATAGTTTGTATGTGAACTATGGACTTATGTGAGATTGCCTAAGGAAAGAAAATAAGGTGGGAAGGTACAGAAGTCCTAGGACCAAAGACTGAAAAAATCCAGTGTTTAGAGGAAGATGACCTAGTAAAAGAATCTAACAGACAGGAAAAACAAACAGGAGTGTGTGGTTTTATGGAAGTCAGAAAAAGTGTTTTAAGAAGGAGAAAGTGAACCAAAGGGTCAAGTAAGTCAGCTAAGTTTAAGTAGGGTAAGAACAAAAAAATGATTCCATTTTGGTGGGAGCAGAAGCAGAATGTCATGGACTGATGTGTGGAAAGGAGGTGAAGAGACACTATAGAACTTGCTCATGTTCCAAATATTCTCATAAAGAATCCTGTAATGTCATATGTCAAATAGACCTCAAAAAAAGTAAATGTTTTTTTAAAAAAGGATTCTATAACTAAGTCCAGAGTCAGTGTCTAAATCATTTGATTAAAAAAGAGAACCTTCACAAGCTTTATGTCTCTCTGCTCCTACATTTCCATGTTATTATGAGATTTTAGTTCCACATTTTTAATTAAAAAAATTCAACGTTCACTTAGACTAACCAATACATTTTACCACTTTATTTTTCATCATCACTCCTTATATTCTACTTTTCCCCTGATTTATTTTTCTTTTTCTTGGAGTGTATCCTTTTTAAATTCTTTTGAAGAAGTCTGGTAGGTGGTAAACTTCTTGAGCCATTATGTGGCAGATTTTAATTTCCAAATGAGTCACAACAATATTTCCTACATGACATGCTCATCCAGATCCTTGCCACTCCCTCATAAACAGATGAAGTCTTTTCTCTTGAGCGTGGGCAGGCCTACAGGACTATCTCAACTGATAGCGCAATGGTGAAAATAACACCATGTGACTTCCAAAGGTAGTCATAAAAAGCAATACAGTTTCTATGTGGCTCTTGCTCTTGGGATGCTTGCCTCTGAAAGAGCCCGGGCCACATGAAGAGGTCCATGTGGAAAGGAATCGAGGCCTTTGGCCCTCAACCCTGGGTGAACCACCCATGCAGAGTCAACACCAACTTGCAGGCATGAGAAGAGTTGTCGTGGAGGAGGAGTCAGCTGCCATTAGCTGAGCTACCCCAGCTGACAATATGTGGAACAAAGAGAAGCCTTTCCACTCCCGCCCAAATTGCAGATTTGTGTACAAAGTATTTTTATTTTTGTTTTAAGCTACTAAACTTCAGGGTGGCTTATTAAGCAACAATAGATAATAAGGGTATATTGCAGACCTTAAAATGCCATTAACACCTGTCCCCCCTTGCTGACAAATGATAATTTGGCTAGGTATAGAACAGTAGGTTTCTGATCACTGCCGCTGAGAACTTTGAAATTTCGTATAAGTTTCTTATAAACTTAAACATACAGTTACCTTAAGTCCACTCTAGGAACTTAACTCTGTGAAATTAAGACTACGTTTACACAAAAACCTATTTTGAATGCTTATAATAGCTTTATCTGTAATTGGCCCAAACTGGAAACATCCCAAATATTTCAACTGGTGAGACAAATAACACCGAGATACATCCACACAGTAAAAGATTCCTAAGGAATAAAAAGGAACAAAGTACAGGCGTACCCAGGAAATACTGTAGGTTCAGTTCCAGACAGCCACAAGAGAACAAAATATTGCAATAAAGCAAGTCGATGAATTTCTTGGTTTTCCCAGTGCAAATGGGAAACATAAAAAGTTATGTTTACCCTATACTATAGTTTATTAAATGTGCAATAGAATTATGTCTAAAATACCAATGTATGTACCTTGATTAAAAAATACGTTATTGCAAAAAAGTACTAACCATCATCTGAGCTGCAATCTTTTTGCTGGTGGAAGGTGTTGCCTTAATCTTGATGGCTGCTGACTGATCAGGGTGGTGGCTGCTGAAGGTTGGGGTGCCTGTGGCCAGTTCTTAAAAATAAGACAATACTGGGCGCCTGGGTGGCTCAGTTGGTTGGGCGACTGCCTTCGGCTCAGGTCCTGATCCTGGAGTCCCAGGATCGAGTCCCGCATCGGACTCCCTGCTCGGCAGGGAGTCTGCTTCTCCCTCTGACCCTCCTCCCTCTCATGCTCTCTGTATCTCATTCTCTCTGTCTCAAATAAATAAATAAAATCTTTAAAAAAAAAAAAAATAAGACAATACTGAAGTTTACCACATGGATTGATTCTTCTTTTCATGAAGGATTTCTCTGTAGCACGTGAAACTGTCCGATAGCATTTTACCCACAATTGAACTTTCAAACTTGGAGTCAATCCTCTCAAAACTTGCTGCTTTATCAACTAGGTTTATATAATAGTCTAAATCCTTTGTTGTCATTTCAACAATCTTCATAGCATCTTCCCTAGGAGTAGATTCCATCTCAAGAAACCACTTTCTTAGCTCATCCATTAACGTTTTATCATGAAATTGCAACAATTCAGTCACATCTTCAGGCTCCACTACTAATTTTAGTTCTCTTGATATTTCCACCACATCTGCAGCCTCGGGGAACAAGGAGGCCCGAGGAGAGGAGGGAGATGGCGAACAGCCAGTTGGTAGAGTAGTCAGAGCACATACAACATTTATTAAGTTCGTCATCTTAACAGACACAGTTCACAGTACCCCAGAAACAATGACAATAGTAACATCAAAGATCACTGATCATAGATGACCATAACAAATATAATAATGATGAAAAAGTATAAAATATTAGGAGAATTACCAAATGCCGTTAGAAAAATGGCACCAACAGACTTGCTCAATACAGGGTTACCACAGAACTTCAGCTGTAAAAACCCCAATATCTACAAAGCGCACTAAAGCAAGGTATGCCCATACTGACACACACAATAACACAGATGAATGGCAAACGCACTGATAAGCAAAAGAATCCAGACTCAACAGACTATTGGCTGTAAGATTCTTTTTTTAGGACATTCCAAAAAACTCAAAACTATAGGGGGATATAAAAAAGATCAGTGATTGTCAAGGGCTGGTGGGGGGAGAGTTCAAAGCACAAGAGAATTTTGGGGGTTAGGGAAGTATTTTATACCTTAATTGGGGTGGTGGATTAAGAACTGCATGTGTTTGTCGAAATTCACTGAACTGTACCCCCAAAGAGGGTGAATTTTGTACCTTTTTAAAATTAAGGAAAAACAGATGTTACTTCTGGGTAGAAAAGACTCAGGTAGGAAGAGGTTGGGAGAAAGACGTGCTCTTCATGCCCTGTACATAGTATGAGGACACAGATCTCCTGGAAATGAGGCACAGCCATATTCAAGAGGACAGGCACTGGGACAGGAAGTGCTGAGCCATATGGGACAGAGGTGGCATTCTGTCTCTGTCTCTCTCTGGGCCACACACCTCTCATTTCCCTTCTCCTTGTAGCACCTGTCCCCGATCACCCTTGGCAGAACTGCTTCCTCTACGTATTGTGGCTCCTCTGTAACCCCATAACGCCAAATGATATGTGGCTCTGGTTGTTCCAAGAAACAATTCTATGGGCTTTATGGTGTCTGGACTTCTTAGCACAGCTTTCTTTGAAGATTATAATTAGTCAATGACCAGCCAATGGATTAATTGCTATTTCAGAGAAAGGAGTCATGTGGTTCAAACATGGCCCACCAGGTTCTGCCCTTCAGTAGGAAATATGATTGTAAGGCACTTTCTAGAGAAGGAGGAATGAACAGGAAAGGTTCATTATATGTCATCACATAGGATTTTTTAGAAGTTATAGATTTAACGGACCCAGGGCCAGGGTAACCGAGACAAAGAAATGACATAATTAACCAAAGGTTAAGGAGTGAGAAACAAGGTGTGCATCGAAAATACCAAGTGGCCGGTTCTGCATAAAGCACAACACTTCCTGTAGTAGGATTAAAAAGAGATAAGCCAGGACAGGCTCGAGTGAGAGAGATGTCCCTGGGTGGAGAGAGGGCACCAGAGAGCTGGGGGCAGGAGCTGAAGAAACAATGAGACATAGAACATCTCAGAAGAAAAGGCTACTTTCAGAACTGCCGTGGTAGAAGTTGATCCAGTTGTACTCTGCTCTTCCTGATGGAGGAGTATAATTAGTGAGGGTTGGGGAGCAGGGTGGGTCATCATGCAGCCTGAGAAAAAGAGGTTCAAAGAACAAAGATTTGGCTGTGTTTCTCTGGCCCAATCCAAGAGAGAAAAAGAGACTGATTTGGGTGCATATAAAAAACCCAGGTAGACTGCTGTAAAGAGAGAACAAAGTGTCTAGCCTCACTGTGGCTCAGAATAAATATTTGTTAAAATGTCCTAGCTCCTTTTGTCTGCACAGAAAGCAATTTTGTAATACCAACTTGGCTTCTTAGATACTGTGATACTGGAGAGAGGGTGGCCTGGAGAACAGATATGAATATAATGGTTGTTGGAATGTGTTATTCCTCATTGTAAATGGGTGTTTGGCTCTCACACTACTCTCCCTCCTCTGAGTAGGATAAATTCCAAGAATTCAGACAAAAAATAAAAAATAAAAAAAAATAAACACAACACTTTGGGCTGTGCAGAGCTGAAGATTGATTCTGGACATGGTGATGAATCACTGTAAGAGCCAGCTCATCTTCCCTGATGAGATGTTATCTCTTCTTGGTGAAACTACAAATAACAACAGATTTTTGAGTAGCTCTGAATACCAGAAATATAGACAAAATTTAATCATGAATGAAGTAAGTGACACTGGGTTTTTTTAAATTCAATATACAATTACCAGAGTGACATTTAGGAAAATCTACCCAGTGAAGTAACATGGACCATGAACTAGAAGATGAAGGCAGGAAGGTAATAAGGCAATAGCCAGTCAAAAGATAACAAGAACATAAAATGATGGGGGGGGGGGACCTAGAGGAAAGAAAAGGAAGAAAAGACAGGGTTTTCCTTCATGACAAAAATCAACAGTATACAGATTAGAGACTCAACAGTGAAAGGCAAAACCGTAAGGCTTTCAGAAAATAACTTAAGAAAATATCATCATGCCATAGGACAGGGAAAGATATCTTAAACAGAACTAAAAAGGCATTAACCATGAAGAACAAGGTTGATGAATACAACTATAGAGAAAGTAAGTTCTTCTCATCAACGGACACCCAAAGAGGAGCAAAAAGGCAAGCCACAGAGATGTGGACTTGTGTCCAATGTCTCTAAAGAACTCCTACAAATCAATGAGAAAAGATAGGTAACCTAATACAGAGAATGGGCAAAAGATCTGAAGATTTAAACAAGCATGTCACAAAAGAGGACATGCAACTGACAATCGAACATATGAAAACACACTTAACCTCCTTAAGTAAACAGGAAAATGACAATTAAAACCATTGTGAAGGGTGACTGTATACCCACTGGATTGGCGAGTATTTAAAAATGTGACAATTCCACATGTTGACAAAGAGTTGGAGCTTTTAACTCCTGTGATGATGGTGGGAATGTAAACTGGTTCAACCACTTCGAAAACCGTTTGCAAGATCGAGTGAAGTTGAAGATAGGAATATCCAGTGCATCAGCAAGTATGTGCCAGAGTATTCACAGCAGGTTGTTCACTGTAACCATAAATACAAATAAGACCAACGATCACTCACAATAGAATGATAAATTATGGCATTCATACAATGGAAAACTATATCAATGAACATAAAGCACAGTTACAAAGGACAACGTGGACAAATTTCAGACACATAATGTTGAATTTAAGAAGATACAAAAGAATACATTCTATTTGATTCCAGTTGTTAAAAAAAGATGTAAGTGGTAAAACTCTAAAGTGCAGCAACAAAGTATGACCATAAAGGTCAAGTCTTCTGGGGGCGCCTGGGTGGCTCAATCGCTAAGCGTCTGCCTTAGGCTTAGGTCATGATCCCAGGGTCCTGGGATTGAGCCCCGCATCGGGCTCCCTGCTCCGCGGGAAGCCTGCTTCTCCCTCTCCCACTCCCCCTGCTTGTGTTCCCTCTCTTCGCTGTCTCTCTCTCTCTCTGTCAAATAAATAAATAAAATCTTTAAAAAAAAAAAAAAGTCAAGTCTTCTGGAGGAGGAGTGGAGGGTGCTTGGAAAGGAGCCACGGGACAGGTCATACTCAGTGTTGGAATGAAAGGTGGTCACATGGGTGTTCGCTCAATAATCATGTCTCATTCTCTACACTTAGGTTTCATGCATTTTTTTCTGCATCCGTATATATTTAATAATTGAAGTCCCCCCCAGCCCCACCCAGTAGTAGACTCTATAGGATTGACAGTTAAAGTAATGCGGGTAAGAAAGTGAAGAAGGAAGAGTCTAGCACAGAACCTACAGGACTGGGAAACCACTGGTGGCATTAGGTGCAACAGGGAATCAACAGTATAGCTGGGTTGCGGAAGAAGACAGATTACAAAGTAATGAGTTTAAGGTGACAGTGGTTTAATACTTGTAGAAATATAGAAATGCTGAAGGAGAAACAAAGACAGATAGATATGAGAGTTACAATAGTAAAAACACATGTTTAAATATTCTCTTAATATTGCCATATTATATTAATCTTAATTCCAAAGAAGTGTTTTCTAAAATAAATTAGTTTATATAAAATAAAGCAAGTGACACTTTACATGTGTTGGTTGTTAAAATCTCAATGCAGTGTGCCCCTCCATCTTTACTGAACAAAGCGAGGATGAGCGTAACGGATTATGGCTTGCTGGAACATTAAACCTGAGAGTTTTTACTTACGTGAAACCCCCAAAGTTAATGTAGGGCATGTTCCCGTTGCACTATCAGTGGTAACCAGAACTATCAGTCCTCGTGAGTCAACTACTTATGGTTTTTCATTCAGCCCCAACTTTTCAAACATAGCTTTAAAAAAACCATTCTAGGCCAAAATGTTGTTCTATAAATTACTCTTGTAAAAAAATAAATGGGTTATCATTTTAATAATGGAATAAACAGAAGCTGCAGAGTCCCAAAGATGCATTTTTGATAATAATATAGTTATAACAGAATTACATTTGAACAACTATATAACCTTCATGGATATATATTTCTCAAATGAGAATTTACCTACAGTTAGATCAGAACAACCTGGCAGGGTACGCTGATAGGCACGAGAAATTGCATATGTCATAATTCATTGGAATTTTTATTTCTTTTATCATTTATTTTCTTCTGGGAGCACTTAATGGAAAAACAAATCCCTACCATACAATTTCCAGACTATAAGAGCACCCAAACTAACAAAACACAAGACCTTAAAGAGAAAAGTAAATTAAAAACCCACTTCAGTTCCAAGTTCAAAGAGAGTGTGAATAGTGTGATATGACTGCACCAGCAAACCTCCCCAGTGACTCAGCGGATACAGGTAAGAGGAAATGTGAGCATTTATCCCTCATTTCCATCCTGCAAGACCTGAGACAGGAAAGAAAAAAGTCAGCTTACCCCTCCACTGACATCAGTGTGTGTTCCTGCTCTTCGATTTCTTAATTTCCACAAATGTACTTTAACAGACACACAGTGTGAGAAGAAAATTCCTATTAGGCATAAATCAAACAATTCTTTCAAATAAATACCAATTACTTGCTAGGCCCAGGAACTAATTTAAGGTTTGAGGACACACGGGTGACTAAAACATGGTGTTCATCTTCAAGAAGGTCCCAGTGCAGAGAGACACCAACAAGCAGAGCGTTCCATCACATCACTGACGGGCGCGACAATGGAGGTGGGAAGTACAGGCGACACTGGACCACAGATCACTCTGACCCTGGCCTCAGTGAGCAGCTGGGCTGAGGAAAGCAGCCTGAGAAATACTCTCAGGGAAAGTGGTATGGAAGCTGAAATCTGAAGCCAAAGTAAAAACTAGTCAGAGAAACGGAGAGCCTGGCGCGGGGGCGGGGGGCGGCAGGCAGCACCAAGGGCTTGGCATGGCTGTGGCATTAAGGGTAAGGGGGAGATGTGAGGAGGCAAGCGGGAGGCAGGGGCGGGGTCAGGAGGACCACAGCTCAGACTTCATCCTGAAGCCATGGGAAACCAGTGACAGTCTTCAAAGGAAGGGGGCCACGTGTGACTTGCAGGAAGATCTGTTTAGCCTCCAGGACAGAGGCTAGACTGGTGGGGGGTGGGGGACAAAGGACAAAGTTGGGGACCTAGAGATCAGTTAAGAGTTTCTGCAGGAGTTGAAGTAGAAAAGCCGACTGACTGCCCGAACAAAGGTGGTGGAAGCGGAGCAAGAGAACTTTCGGACTGATGGATTCGGAAGCTGAGGCACCGGAGGACTCCAAGGAACACGGCACTGAGGGTTCTAAGTTTCTCGGCCTCTTCATTAATGAAGCCAACCGACAGACTGCCTTTATCACTAAAAATCAATCTAAATCTGTTAACAGAGGGAGGAAAACAAGACAAACGACACTCAGTATTTCAAATATGAATTAACCGTTTATCCCCTTTCTCTCCAACTCTGGGCAAGGGGAGCTCTCTGCAGGCTGCTGGCTGCCGCAGGGATCCCACGCCACATCCCAGAGTAACCTCAAAACACCACTTCGCTGCCTTTTGCTGTAGCATTATGTCCCTCCCAAAGGAAAGGGGGAGGGAGGAAAAAAGAAAAAGATGAACTCACAGGAAATCAGGCACAAGACAAAGCTCATTCCTTCACTCCTTCTCACTCATGCATTCATCAAACTGATCCCTACTTGTTGTGCCACTATGTGCGGTGCACTGCGGTTCACGCAGGAGATGCAAAGGTGGACAAAAGTACGTCCCTGCCCTCCACGAATTCCAACCTAGCTTGATTTAAGGTAGGAGTAGTGGGAACAGGAATGAAAGCAGTGGTATTCGTTATTTTAATTGACATACACATTCATAGAAATTATCCTTTGTGTTAAAGAGAACTTGCAGAACTTGCTCCAAGCTTTCCACAGGTCAGGCTATTAGTTGTAAAGTGTGGTGGAAAAGGGGCTGAGGCATCGTTACAAGGTGGAGATGAGACTGGATGCTGTTTGGGGAGCACAATGGGTCTTCCTGCATGGGGGCATGAGCCGAGAAGGCACAGAGAATTCAAGCCTGAAACCTACTTCACAGATGAAAGGCCTGTCCACAAGTTTTTACAGGTTTGGAGAAGACAACAGAGAGAAAGTCCACTCTTTTGTAGAGACTTAATATCATTAATTTATTTCTCTACTTTCATGTAAACTCAAGGATTTCTGAGTTAGTCAAAAGAACCTACTCAAACTTATAAAGGTCTTAATCATTCTGCTGTTAATCTGGTTCGTATCTATTCTTCCTGAAAATGGTAGACTGTTCTTTAAAGTCACTGTTCTTTTTCAAGTATGAAGATAGAAAAATACAATTTGGATTTCCTGGAGGCAGCGTTCCTTTGTCTGAGAGCCATAGTGAGATGCCAAGTTGTTAGAGCTCATGCAGATTTCACCTACTTCCACAACCAGAGGGGGAAAAAAAGTTTCCCAGAAAGAAATATAAGCATGCCAAAAGCTGAATCATACCATTTCTGTTTTCCAAATTTATAAGCACAACGGCAAAGGCTTTAAGATGAGCACAACAAAATGTGCACGTGAGAACAGAGTACACATATTAGATTTTCTCGCTACACTTTTTCACAGCACAACTGCATTTTAGCTGGAGTTGCCCTGAGCTGTGGGGGCAATTAATAGCCTGGCGTTTCTCGTTATAACAATTGTTGTGACTAGGAGTATCCCAGTGACACAGCTGGGTGGCATCCCTTTGACTTGCCTCATATTTTACATCTCCTTCAAGGCATGTGTGTTTTTGTCAAGCATTCCGCCAAGAAGAAAGAAAAACGCCTCCCTGTGGGCCTGTGGGAAATGCTCTCAGAGCTCATTTCAACAGGGGTGTTTCAACAAGCATGAGTCGTTCAGACGGAAAATTCGCTAGAAGGCCTGTAAAAGGCCTGGCGAGTCACCAGCTACTCCGGGAGACCAAGATGAGATACTGGGGTCAGGGAAGATCTTACAGCTGATCTTCCCAAATCTACAATGCCTAGCATTCTGTGGAAGCATACCAAGTTCTTCCTAGAGTGACAACGATATATTAGTCAGCAAAATGCTTTGCAAATAAATTCTGTCCATAAAACATTTCTGCCTTGCTTAGCATTTACAGGATAGTCAGCTAATGTTAGATTTATTTCTCGACTTTCCATGCTTCCTTACAGATGCAGAGCCTTTGACACCATTAGGGAAACTGGAGTATGGCAACTTTTATACCCACAGGAGCCACAAACAAACAAGCACTGTGACCAACCACCTGGTTTGCCAAGGACGTTAGCGAATTTGAGTGCTAAGCTGGGGCAGTCCTGGGCAGACAGGGACAAGCTGTCACCTACATGTCACACGCGCTCCCTCGCTAGCCACATGGTATAAGCAGTATCTCTCTTTCCTCACCTGATCCAGTATTTTCCTGCACAACTATCTCAATTCCAGCACGGAGCCCTCAGAGGACAACTTCACAGAAAGCAAACAAAACCATGAGAGGGAGACCCAAGTCAAGATGTGTCTCAAGCATAAAATCAACTTCCCTAAGTATTTTATCTAGTTGAGAGCTTAAAGAAACAGTATACATGAAATAAGCTTTGGTTTTTCTAATATCCCCCTAAAATTACCCCACTTGAAGGCAGAAACATGAATGTTCCTTTCTCTGATTCAGGATGTTTTACCATCATTACAAACCTTACTCTAAAAGTCAGTATCACAATTCTACTCACTTTAAATACGGATTAAGAGTCAAAACCTTTTACCACTGCAATAGATTTTAAAATATGGAAGCATTTGACTCAACTTTATTTAGTCTGAGTATATTAACTAATTTAAGACAAAATAATCTACGCAGTCTTTCAAAGCCCAAAATGAAGTCAAGTATTTGTCCTGTCTGATACATGCATGCAGACACAAATACACACATGTGTATGCACGTACGCATACACGTGCATGCGCATACACTCACATTATATTTACATTTACACACGCATAGATGTGTGCACATGCGTGTGTGCATACATGCACCACATACACTCCTGGATTTACATGCGCATGCACGTGTGGGTGTGTGTGTAACATGTATGCAAGTAGGTACAGGTCCCATGTGTGTGTGCAAATACTACTCTACACCCAGGACACACGCTTCAGGACACGGAAACCCAAACACCTGTGCTCTCGATAAACGAGCCGCCCCACCGACTCCCCTGACCCTGAGGTCTGTGAGTTCTGACGCCCTACAGCAGCCCTTGGTGGCACTGACTGACTCCTAGTACCTTCTTCATCTTGTTAAGTAGGGTCTTGAAATAGACAAATGGCTTGTTCCTTTTGGGACCGAAGCACAAGGCATAGAAAGGAGTAGGAGGAAGTGACCCTACTCCAGGTCTCCTACTGAGAAACATTCCTCTGCTTCCTGTTACGGAAGAGGACGTGTCCCTGAAGAGCACTAGGACATGTTCTGATCATATCTTTTAAATCTGCACAACTTAATTACAACCCACCCCCATAAGACCTATTTCACTACTGCTCCATTTCCTTCATCTTACCCATGGCTACTGAGAATTTGGGACTTGTGTTCATAGAAAGGATTAAGGAAATAATAGTCACGCCTCCAAATAGGATGAGAGTAATCAGAAATACAAAGTGCAATTTTGTTTTGCAAGATTTACTTGAAGAGAACTAACACTGAGAGAATGATACAACCATTGCCTCTTCCTCTATTTGAAACATTCAAATTCGTAAAAATAATGAGAGTAACAGGAACTACTAACAGGATGCTTTCTATGATCCAGGTGCTGGTCCAAGCCCTCTAATTTCACAGGTGCTACACAGGCAATCTTTTCCCTCCAATGAGACAAATGTTATCAGGATACCAGCATCACAGAAGAGGAAACTTGGGTATCAGAGAGGCTGAGTAACTTGCCCAAGGTCACATGACTATGAAATGGCAGAATCAGGGTTTGAACTCAGACAGTCTGATTTCAGAGTTCACGCTTAGCCACCACTCTGTATTGCTTCTTTGCAAGCTGTACGTATTACCCTCCTTAAAGACACTAAGAAGAACAGGAAGATCACAGAAAATGCTAAGACCAGGGCATTTTCCAGTAAATATTTAGAAACAGTATTCTTCTATCTTAATCATTAGATGCTTTTCAAAAATTCCATGATTGCCACAATTCCTAATTTCATCACTAGATCAAAGAAACGACTAAATTTTATCCAGGGCACTTACAATGTATTTAAATCCGTACAGAGTTTGTTAGATGAGAGCCAGACATCGCACTCACAACCAAGGACCAGCGATAAGCCGGCGGCGGGCTGCCGGCTCCTCGCCTCTCCCCAACTTTCATTAACACAAGTGCTGCTGCACATTCGTTTCCAAGGACAAAATTCTTAATTTTAACTAAATGTAGTTCAAGAATATTAACCCACAGATAGCAGCTTCAAGCCATATTATGATTTCTTTGTCCATGTCAAGTTTGAGAATAAGAAAAGCTCGGCAAGATTATTGACAGCAAATTAGTTATTCAAAGAACTTGGCAAGACGCAGGTTTCAGACAGAACACTCAGCTCCACAAAGCATAGGTAAATGGTAACCTGGATCTCCAGAGTAAGCACTCCTGGCTGAACAGCGATTTTACTGGACTAAAGGTACGTGTGAAAAAGACTGTGAGCACAGGTAGACTTCAGGTACGTAATTTCTAAATACCCGAAATGACTCAGCACAAGTCATTCACAGAACTGCTTCATGCGCTAAACTACAGACTCGGATTATAAAAGTGCAATATGCACATTGCTCATATGACTGAAGGACAAAATATATCTCTTGGATATAGTAATTTACCTTGTCTAATAACAAACGGGCACGTCTAGACTGAAGAAGGAAAGGCTCACGCTCTCAAAGATGAATGAGTTCTAAGGATTTCTCCCATTTGTAGCCTTCCAAGGTAAAACAGTGCAATTCCGTCAGTGGTGATAAAGACCAAGCACAAAACCACAAAGAAAAATCATCCTGGGTGAAGCAGGAACTAGTGCTGTTATGGTTGTTTGATCCCCAACTTTCTAATCTGTCCACAACACGTTTTTTCCAGAGGACCTCCTAATCTGTGGCTATGGCAGAGAGTGAAACTGGATCTTCTCCCAGCCAGGCAGCACAGCTGAGTCCATTATGTGCCAGTTTTACCAAAAAGGTGGTGAAAGCTACAGAGCAAAGGGCTTGCCCCAGGCTCTTCGTCACTACCTCTCCCTCCTGTGCTTTGCTGATCTCTTCTTCCTCTTCCCTTGTTTCTGTAGTCTTCAAGGCCATGTGTGGGCTGGAATAGGTGAAATGTTCTCTTGGCGGTTCCACGACGTCCAGTGCTCCTGGTTGCCCCTCCCTTTCCAGCAGTCTCTTTCCTCTCATGGGCATCTTATTTCTCGATCCTCCGCTAAATGTTGGAGTTCTTCAGCAAAATCTAAAATCTAAAATCTCTCTCCCTAGAAAGACTCATCCACCCCTGTGGTTTTAAATGCCCCACATGCACTACCCACATATGGATGGCTCCCGATTTCATATCCCCAGCCCAGATCCCCCGCTGGAGCTCCAGACTCGTGTACACCCAAACATCTGATTGATCTCTCCACCAAGATTTTTCACAAGCATCTCAAACTCAACATGTCCCAGACCCATCCTTACCCAGTTGTCATTACTTCAGTAGATATCTACCCAAGGACTCAAATCAGAAACAAGCCTGACTCCCCTATACACCGACCCCATTCTAAATCCTATTGATTCTACTTTTCAGTTATCCTTACTTTATTATTTTTTCATACCATAACTATTGATTCTGCTTTAACCTATTACTTTAATTTGCCAACTTTTCCCCATTTCCTCTTTCCCATCTTAATTCAGGCTATGTAAGCTCCTCTTGCCAAGATGTTTGCAAGAGCTTCCTAAGTATTCTGGTTCTACTCTTGCCCCTTACTATCCATTCTTCATGTCTTTCCACCACACTTGGAATAAAACCCCAACCATCTGGGGCACCTGGGTTGCTCAGTAGGTTAAGTGTCTGCCTTCAGCTCAGGTCATAATCCCAGAGTCCTGGGATCAAGTCCCACATCGGGATCCCTGCTCAGCAGGGTGTCTGCTTCTCCCTCTGCCCCTCACCCCTCTGTGCTCTCTCTCACTCTCTCTCTAATAAACAAAAATCTTTTAAAAAATAATTTAAAAAATAAAGCCCCAACCCTTTGCCATGCATGCATAACCAGGCCTTGCTGACCTCATCTGGGTCTACATCCCCTCCCAAAGCATGATGACCATGCCAGCTTCCTTTCAGGTCTTACATCCCCACTGGGCTCTTTTCCACTTCAGTTTCTTGGCAATGCTGTACCCAGAATGTCCAGCCCCATTTCTTCACATTGCTGGCTTCTTTCCTTTCTTTAAATTTTGTTCTAAATGTTATATTCTGGGATAGGCTTTCCTCATCGCCCAATTCTCTTTATGTGTTTGTTCATTTGCCTACTTTTTTTGTCTGCTTCCCCTTACTGCTGTAAATCCTGTGAGAGCAGGGACGTGTGACATCATATGAGCACCTGCCAGAGTGCCCAACACAAAGGAGACACTGGACAAATGTTTGTTAAAGAAATGAAGGACATCTTTTCTTTACCTAGGTAGAATTTAGCTCAGGAAAGGTACCAAAAAAAGATCCATTGAAATATTTAATGATGATCAGTAAGAGAGGGGGAGAAAAAAAGAAAAAAAAATCAATTGAAAAAAGACCACGAAGTACCAGAAGGCCACACAGTATATGACTCCTTTTATATGAAATGTCCGGAACAGACAAATGCACAGGGATAGAAAGTAGACTGACCGGTGCCAGGGCCTGCGGGGAGGGGAAGGGGCGGGGCTGCTAGGGTTCTGGGGTTCTCTCCTGGGGTGGTGGAAATGGTCTGTTCGAGAGTGGGGATGATTGCACAACTCTGAATATACTAAAGACCACTGAACTATACACTTTAAAAAGGTGTATTCTTTAAAAAGAATTTATGATAGGTGAATTACAGCTCAATAAAGCTATTATTTAAGAAAACAAAGAAGCTATGCAGGATGAACTATGAAGAAGCAGCTACAATCCCCTCACTAGATTGTGAGCCCTTCAGAGCCAGGATTGTGTTATTGATCTCTTTATCCCCACAGCCTCACACCTGCTGACTGGTAGACAGGCCGAGCGGATGAGTGACAGCTTTGACATTAGGGACTGTCCCCTGGATGCAAGTGCTTGAGCAATTCGATCTAAGTAGGCTTTGGTCAGATCTGATTACAGCGAGGAACGAGCCCTCGTGAGAAAATGAGTCCAGGTCACACAGACAGAACACTTCGTAATATACAATAGGCTCTTCTATCTTACCATGCTTGATTATCACAAACAAAAATAAAAGTGCTGTGAGGTCAGTTTTATTATCACCTGTATTTTACTGAGGAAGAAAAGGAGCCTTCAGAATGTCACACACAGACTTGCCACTGGGCACCAGACTACCTGCAGGATCATGGGGCCGAAGACGGGGTTCCAAATGCCCAGGCCAGGACCCCTTTTGCCATATCAAATCCCACATGGGCAAGCTGAGGTCAACTCTGTCATAAACATTCACAAAAACGACCAGAAAGGCATCATTCAGGTGCTGAACTCCATCCCTGGCTCTATCACTAACACAGTATTTGACCTTAAACCACATAGCCACTTTCTTCCCCCATGCAGTCATCCACAAAATTGGTGTGATAAGATTTCCTCTGCTTCCTTTACTCGAATGCCATGAAGATTTAGAGCAGTCTTGCGGAAAGATGAGGAAATGCACGACCCTCCACAGCATCTGCACTGTCTGCACGTCACTTACCCTGCTGCTAGGAGCTTCATCCTAAGGCCAGCTGGCCCCTTCCAGGGCTCGTCAGAGCCCCAGCCGACAAATCGGCATTGTGTTTCACGTTGGACATTCACAGGATTGCTTTTACCCCACGTCACATGTGATGAAGCTGAGTCCCTCAGTTATTAAGTTAGGTCTGCCCAGAGTCAGAAAATGATTACAGAATACAGCTGGTTCTCACAGTCAGCCCTTCTTACTTAAATACCATGTGCTTTCTAAAGCCTATCCTGTTCCTCACCCACTCTTCATTTGTGTGGGGTCTTCAACTCACAGTTCATGCTCCTTGATCCCCTTCGAAAACGTGACCTCAAGGACTCCGCAGGCCCCCGACCCCGGCCCATCCCTGGAAATGCTTCTCTTCCCACCTGTGGACACAGGCTGCCAACCATAACAGCACCTTCTGCCAAGCTGAGCTGGCCCACCACTCATCTGTTTGTCTTTCCTGACCCTCCCTGTGCCCCCAGTGCCTCAATCTCTGCATGTCACACACAGCCTCCTCGCAGTCCTAGCCCTGAAGTGCATACACACCATGAGGAAGACACAAAGCATGTGACTTTCCCGGCACTCTAACCACATCCCTTCCTTCCTAGTGCTCCTTTCCTTCCTCTATTGTGTGAGAGAACTTCACTTTGGTAGCCAAGATTTCTGCCTAAGGACTCTGGGGCAAAACCAGATGAGGTCTGGCTTGCCATGACACAGAGCCCCCGAAGTGCCCGTATAAACTGAATTGCACTCTGACCACTGGCTCTCCCTGGATATACAAGATGATACGCATCCTGGAGCATCACCAGAAGCTGCCCTTAGGGACCATGCCCTATGTCTGGATTAGAAATGAAACAGTGTTACAAAGTCTTCTTGACTTATTAACTGTAGAGGTATTCCCTTGGCCAGAGTCCAAAGCTTATTTCCTTCCTAGGGAATCTGGTGTTTCAGGAGTAACTTTCATGGATGATGCCAGCGCAGCTGGGTACTTGTTAAATGAGCAGACAAGTGAGTAAGCGGCCTCTATTTGGGAGACAGTACAGTGGCACTGATAATCCAAAAGAGAAGCTAATAAAAGTCATTTACACCGTCTGACTGGGTAATGAACTATACATTAGATGCACCGGCAGCAATGCTTCCCTAATTACCCAGCCAATATTAAGACCTCCTTGAATTTCTCAAGGACATTATAACTGGGGGAAGCTGAGGGGGCAGAACTTGTATTCTGTACTACCAGGTGCCCCTTGACAGAGGACTGAAGATTCATTACGAAAACTACCTATAAATCCACAGTTCCAGATGAGTTGATAGTGGATTTTCAATACTAACTCATGTTTATGTGTATGGGGAGTATACGGAGCAGAGGTGGAAATGATAAAAAACAATAGCACTACATTACAGGTTAGAAAGTGTTTTCACATCTATAATTTTACCCAACAAATACATGATCCCTATAGTAATTCCAAGAGCTTGATAGGGTAGCTACTACTCTCCCCATTTGAGATGACCCACTCTATTACCCTTGTTGGGAATAGTTAAAGGACTTGTCCAAGGTCACACAGCTCCTAAGTGATGGAGCTGAGACTGGGACCCTAGTTTTCTGAGTCTTAATTTAATGCACACTGTCCCACAGCATCTCCCCAGAATGAGTTGAGTACTACTATTTATTCATTCAGGAAATACTTATCCATTCATCTAATAAACGTTCACTATTTGGGATGGCCAAGCACTTTGCTAAGTTGCCGAGCCTTCAAAAACAAAGAAACAACCCAATTAAAAACAGACAAAGGAGCTGAATACACATTTTTCAAAGAAGATATTCAAACGGCCAACAGTTACATGAAAAGGCGCTCAGCATCACTCATCATCAGGGAAATGCAAATCAAAAAGACAAGCAGTTAACAGGTGTTGGAGGGGAGGTGAAGAAAGGGAGTCCTCCTGCACTGCTGGTGGGGATGTCAACTGGTACAGCCTCTGTGGAAGGCACGTTGGAGGTTTTCCAAAAATGAACAGGGGGTGCCTGGGTGGCTCAGTCATTGGGCGTCTGCCTTTGGCTCAGGTCATGATCCCAGGGTCCTGGGATCGAGCCCTGCATCGGGCTCCCTGCTCAGCGGGAAGCCTGCTTCTCCCTCTCCCACTCCCCCTGCTCATGTTCCCTCTCTCGCTGTGTCTCTCTCTGTCAAATAAATAAAATCTTAAAAAAAAAAAAAAAAGCGCTCACCCCTGATGCCCCCGTAACTCCATTTTGGGGCGTGTAGTCTAAAGAAATCAAGCTGTGAAGATTCTGGTACAAACATGCTCAGCCCAGCCTTGTTTCTCAAATAGGGACAACTCAACTGTCCAGTAACACATGCCCCGGGAAGGGCCGTGTGCATAATGGGAATGAACAGCAAACGACCATTAAAGACGTCCTAAGGATTCGGCATTTCTCCATTTTGTTTACGAGGTGTCCTTACGCACATAAAGAAACAACCAAGGGCGCCTGGGTGGCTCA
Organism: Mirounga angustirostris; assembly: GCF_029215605.1. Taxonomy (NCBI): domain Eukaryota; kingdom Metazoa; phylum Chordata; class Mammalia; order Carnivora; family Phocidae; genus Mirounga; species Mirounga angustirostris. The sequence goes on from NW_026991713.1 coordinate 177,456,077, forward strand.
GTTGGTTGAGCGACTGCCTTCGGCTCAGGTCATGATCCTGGAGTCCCGGGATCGAGTCCCGCATCGGGCTCCCTGCTCGGCAGGGAGTCTGCTTCTCCCTCTGACCCTCCCCCCTCTCATGTGCTCTCTCTCATTCTCTCTCTCTCAAATAAATAAATAAAATCTTTAAAAAAAAAAAATGAACAGGATAACTAGTGTACGATCCAGCAATTCCACTGCAAGGTGTACATCTGAAGGAAATGAAATCATGGTCTCAAAGAGAGGTCTGCAACCCCACGCTCACAACAGCAGCATTCACAACAGCCGAGACATGGAACAGCCTATGGGTCCCTCGCCAGACGAATACTTGCACACACAATACATACGCATATATGACAGAGTATCATTCAACCTTAATGAAGAAAGAAATCCTGTCACTTGTGACAACACGGATGAACCTAGAGTACATTATGCTACTCGAAATAAGTGAGACAGGAAAAGACAAATACAGTATGATCTCACTTATACACGGGATCTAAGAAAACTGAATTCATAAAAAGAAAACAGATCGGTTGCTGTCAAAGATGGGGGCAGGGGAGGGGCGCCTGGGTGGCTCAGTCGTTAAGCGTCTGCCTTCGACTCAGGTCATGGTCCCAGGGTCCTGGGATCGAGCCCCGCATCGGGCTCCCTGCTCCGCGGGAAGCCTGCTTCTCCCTCTCCCACTCTCCCTGCTCGTGTTCCCTCTCTTGCTCTCTCTGTCAATTAAATAAATAAATAAAATCTTTAAAAAAAAAAAAAAGATGGGGGCAGGGAAAAGGGGTGAAGGGGGCCAAAAGGTATAAACTTCCAGTCATAAAATAAATAAGTTCTGGGTATATACTGTACAAGGTGACTATAATTAAGAATACTTTGGGGCACCAGGGCAGTTTGGTTGGTTGAGCACTCGACTCTTGATTTTGGCTCAGGTCATGATCTCAGGGTTGTGAGTCTGAGCCCCACATCAGGCTCCATGCTAAGCATGGAGTCTGCTTGAGATTTTCCCTTCCCTTCCCCCTCATCCCCACTCGTACTCACTCGCTCGCTCGCTCTCTCTCTCAAAAAAAGGGGGGGGGGGCACCTGGGTGGCTCAGTCGGTTAGGCGTCTGCCTTCGGCTCAGGTCATGATCCTGGGGTCCCGGAATCAAGCCCCACATCGGGCTCTCTGCTCAGCAGGGAGTTTGCTTCTCCCTCTCACTCTCTGTACTCTCTCTCTCAAATAAATAAAATCTTAAAAAAAAATACTATATCGTATATTTGAAAGTTGTTAAGAAAGTAAATCTTAGAAGTTCTCAACAGAAGAAAAAAGTTGTAACTCTCTGTGGTGATGGATGTTAATTAGATCTACTGTGGTGATCATTTTGCAATACATATATATATTAAATCGCTACACTGTTCATCTAAAACTAATACAATGCTATATATTAATTATATCCCAATAAAACTGGGGGAAAAACACAAAGAAAAACTTTTCTTTGCTTCTATGGTTTATATCTAGTAGCAAACCACCAACTGTTTGCAAGGGAGACAGATATAGGACAGCCACAAAGAAATATATTATTTGAGGCATTTAAAGAATGACTCTTGCTCAGATCTTTGCCATTGCAAAATGTAATATGGATACTGATTTAGGAGCTAAAAAGAAAGCAAGGTGTGATTCACATAACACATTCCAGGCTTGGCAACTTCAGAATTTATTGTTCATTAAAACTGTATTTTAATTATCCTAGTTTTAATTAAAGTATTATGTAGAGTTGGTGAAATACAATTATGTGCAACTGACTTGAGATGTGTAATAGGCTAATATTTGTAAAGAAATGCATTATTGTCACTAGATCTGCTCATGTAAAATGAAGTGGTATTTTATTTTCACATGAAAAACTGGTACATAGAATACAAAAGTCTTGTCATTAAATACTACACTGCCAACTCAGTGGAACCAAGTAATTCTGAGTTCCCCACCCCTGCCCTCCGGCCATTCGCTCTGCTCAGGAACAGTCCTCTGGCTGTGATGTAGCCTTACCCCAAAGCAGCAGGACGGTGTAAGCTGCCCACGCACGCCCAGCAAACCTGACGACGCAGAAGGCACTTTAACAACCTTCATCGAGCCCACCCGCATCACTGACCGTGCGGGCCCCGTCGTCAGCGTCGGCTGCCACCAGCCACAGCCCAGAACCTGGTGGAGTGCTGTTTAAGGCGTGACCTTTCGTCCAACGGTGTCAGACCGCCCAACAATCTAAAGGACACATGAACGTCTCAGGCAATCCGGGCTCTCCTCCCACTGCGCACAGTGAGGTCTGGCTTGAAGCACTGGAAGGTAGAAACTAGCGTTCTGTAGGCCGTTCACTGAGGCAGTGTCGTGTTTCCCGCCTCTCTCTCTCTTCCCTATGTCTGCGGACACTCATCTGCCTGCACTCGTATCAGCTCAGACAATGGGGCTCCTCCTGGATGCGGTCAGGACAACAACAGGAACTTCCTAGGTATCAGAAACCAGCACTTGGAAAAGCCTGTAGGACATGTACGGGAGCAAAGACAGACTGGGGCAGAGTGGTACCCCAGCACATTCTCTAGCCCTGGGTCCCTCCCTCCCAGCTAGTACTACATCCCCAGACATCTACACACTGCCACACCCAGAGCCACATCTACACAGGACATCTTTAAGGAAGCATGAGGACATCGTCGGGGCGGGGGGGACATATAGCATGTATCAGCTTTCACTTCCCCAAACATTAGTTAGTAAATTACTTCTTATTATTTCTTGTTAAGTCTCAGGACAACTCAGGAGAAAGAGACCAATCTCCCTGCTCCCAAGTACAGGAGAGGCACTGGGAGGTTATGTGATCTGTCCCAGGATAGACACCTCCTAGGTGGGTGTCTTCATCCATTGGGCTGCTATAAATACCATAAATGGGGCAGCTCATACACAGGAACATTTCTCTCACAATTCTAGAGGCTGGAAATCCAAGCTCAAGGCACTGACAGATTGGGTGTCTGGTGTGAGCCTCTTCCTTGTTTGTGGACAGCTTCTGGCGGAGTCCTTGCATGACGGAAGTGGGGAGGGAGTTCTCGAAGGTCCCTGCCATGAGGGCTCCACCCTCATGACCTAAGCACCTTCTAAAGACCCCACCTCCTAACGCCATTACACTAGGGATTAGAATTCCAACAAGTGAACTGGGGGAGCTGAGGGAGACACACATTTTCTGTCTATAGCAGAGGGATTCCAAAGTGCCGTATGTTGGAGGAACCACCCAGAGCGGCTTCCCAGAGGCCCTGTGAGGGAGTCAGAGCTCCCTTTACTCTCCGGTACCCCTGCTGCGCTTCAACTTACTCCCACCATCTGCTGCAGAAGGAAATCTCCCGGCTCTGCATCTCCCTAGTGATGTGGGAAACATAGGCAGAAAGAAATGAAGACAAAATTAAATGTCCTTATAACCTGCAGCTCATTGACAAATTGAGGCAGGCAGAGCATAACACTCCTGAGCAAACTCCCAACTGTCTTAATGTCAATACTTTGCTAGAGCGAAAAACCACCTTAGCTTGACAATAGCAAGGCCTCCAGTAGCCCAAAAGTCTTCTTGAGGGGCGCTGCTTCTCCCTCTGCCTCTGCCCCTGCCCCTCCCTGCTGCAGGTCAGTGCTGCTCACTCTCTCTGTCAAATAAATGAATAAAATCTTAAAAAAAAGAAAGAGGGACGCCTGGGTGGCTCAGTCGGTTAAGTGACCGCCTTCGGCTCAGGTCATGATCCCAGGGTCCTGGGATCGAGTCCTGCATCGGGCTCCCTGCTCAGCGGGAGGCCTGCTTCTCCCTCTCCCACTCCCCCTGCTTGTGTTCCCTCTCTTGCTGTGCCTCTGTCAAATAAATAAATAAAATCTTTTTAAAAAAATTTTAAAAAATAAAGTAAAAAAAATAAAAAGAAGAGTCTTCTTTAGCATATCAAAGTCCCTTTGGACACCTCCCTTTTTCCCTTACCTCCCCCAACTCCCAAGTATATAATCGGCCACTCCTCACAACCCCAGGGCAGCAGCTCTTTCTGCCCACCGGTCCTGTCCCCGTGCTTTAATAAAATCACTTTTTTGCACCAAAGACATCTCAAGAATTCTTTCTTGGCCTTTGGATCCGGACCCCAACAACAACACTACTCAAAACTCCGTCATGAGGACCCCTCCTCCTGCTGTCATCCCAGGTGGCTGAGCACCCCCTGCTGTGCCCTTGGTGCCCAACCCTCTCACCTCTGCGGATACTTTCTCCTGTGCCATCTCAGCCCCACAGGCAGGGTCACCCCCTCGGCCTTGCCAACCCCCACGAAAGTTCCATTCTGAAGCCTCATCTCAAATCCCTCACATCACAGCCCAGTTCTCCTGGGGAACAGTCTTGGCAGCAGCGTCTCTGTGGGCCTGCTCCAGGTGGGCAAGGCCGCTGGCAAGCAGGGAGAAGGGAGAGAGGAGAGCACAAAGGAGGGCGGGACCCCGCTGGCCCCAGCGTTGCAGGATGACTTCAGAGAGGCTGCCTGAAGCTACGTGTCGCTGGACAGACAGTCCAGCTGGGGTGGTGTGGCAAACCTCTCTGCTGGTCCGCTCCCGCTCCCCCACATACACCCATTCTCAGATTCCCAAACAAAGACCAACATTCCTGACTTTCTACTTCCTTTCTAGACTCCGTGTCCTTTGTCCTCGAGCCCACTGTCGGTGGGTCTCTCAGGGGAGCTCCCAGAAAAATAGTCCCCAGTCTTGTCTGAAAATACCCTCGTGTCTCCCTCAGTTTGGACACTAGTTTAGCAGGCTACAGACTTCCATGATTACACTTACATCCCTTGGAATTCTGAAGCTATTAGGGCCATTATCTTCTCTACTATTGCTGTCTACAGAGAGCTCATGACCGTGCCTTTGAGGCAACCTGAATTACACGTATGGTTGCTGATAAGATTTCTTCTTTGTCTTTGAAGTTCGATGGTGAGACTATAATATGTCTAGATTTGGATATATTTTCATTTATCCTACTTGGAGCTTAATCTGCCTTTTGACTCTAAGGATCCATCATTTTAGGAAATACTGTGACAATTATCTCTGAACATTATCTCCACCCATTCCCTCCATGCTTTCCTTCCTCTTCTTAGAGCTCGAGTGATTATTCTATCCTCTTTATCTCTTAGCCTGTCTTCCAAATTTTCCATCTTTTTTATCTCTGTGCTTTATTCTGAGTTTTCTTCCTCACATCCACCAGGACAGTATTTTCCACTTTAGCTGCATACTGTCTGCTCTTTCACTGATTCAATTGACTTTTTAGATAAGTATTTTTCACTTCAAGAAGTTTAGTTTTTTCCTATTTGGTTCCTTTTAAAATCAACACATGAAACGACATTCAACATCATTAGTCATTAGGGAAATGCAAATTAAAAACACCATGAGTTATAATTACACACCTATCAGGATCGCTACATCAAAAGACAGTGCGAGCAGGAAGTGCGAGAGAAGGGGCTGAGAAATGGGAGTGCTCAGGCACTGCTGGGGGGAGCATAACATAGTACAGACACTCTGGAAAACAGCTGGGCGTTTCCTTGCAAAAACTAAACATGCAACTACCATGTTGCCCAGCACCTGCATTCCTGGGCATTCATCCCAGAAAAACAAAGACTTCTGTTTATACAAAATCCTATACACAAATGTTTATAGCAACTTTATTCACAATGGTGGAAAACTGGATACAACCCAAATGTCCTTCACCACCAGCTACACAGGCTGTGGTATGTCTATACACAGAACACTACACAATGAGAAGGAACCAACCACCAATGCAGGCGATGACCTGAATGAATCAGAGAATTATGAAGAGTGAAGAAAGCAACCCTAAAACAAACTGCATGATTCCATTTACATAACGTTCTCTAAGTGATGCAATTACAGAAATGGAGACCAGATCAGTGATGTCCAGGGTTTAGGGTGGGTATGAGAGCTGGAGGAAAGGGGCGTGGCTATAAACGGGACCCAGGGGACCCTCTGGGGATGGAATGTGTTGTGTTTTGCCGTGTCAATGTCAATATCCTGGCTGTGATATGGTGCGACAGTGTGGCAAGATCTCACCATTTGGGGAAACTGGTTAAAGGGCATATGGGCTCTCCTTGTATTATTTCTTACAACTCTATTCGAATACACGATCAACTCGAAATACAAAGTTTAATTTAAAATGAGGAAAAAGGACAAATACTGTACAGTTCCACTTGCATGAAGGACCCTGGAAGAGTCAAAATCAGGGATAGAAAGCAGAGGGGAGGGTGCCGGGGCAGGGAGGGCCCAGTGGGGAGTTATTACTTAGCGGGGACAGAGCCTCAGTGTGGGAACAAGAAAGCATTCTGCACATGGATGGTGGGGACGGCTGCACAGCAACGGGAATGCACTTAGCGCCACGGAACTGTACACTGAACCGTGGTTAAGATGTTAATTTTATGCGACATGTATTTTACCAGAATCTCAAAACATTTTCCAAATCAACACAAACTCCCGCAAAGACTTCCTACTGTATATGGAATAAAACCAGATTCCTTTGCAGACTCAGATGCCTCCAGGTCCCGTGTCCCTCCCAGCCTCGTCCCTCTGCACTCTCTCTGCCTCTTTTCCACACCCTAACCGCACAACAGCCCCTCCAGCTGAGCAAATACAAGCAGCTCTTTCCTGGGTTTGCAAGTATTTGCCCCTCTGCCAAGAACACTTGTCCTCCAGCCCCGTGCAGACAGAAGCTGAGAAAGCAGTCAGCACGGCAGGGGAAGCATGGGCTAGGACCCTGACCAGCTGCTGCCCTCTCCCCACCTTAGCTGCCATCGGTAAAGCGGGGATAATAACGGGATGACTCACTGGGCGTCTGGGAGGAGCTCATGAATCATTACGTGGAAAACACTTAAAACAATGCCGGCACTCAGAAATATTAATAATTACTGTTACTAAACATCACCTTGAGAATATCACAGAATTTATCTTGAATGAAATAAGCCAGACACAAAAGATTTCATATTCTATGATCCCATTTGTAAGAAATTCTGGAATAGACAAACTCTCCTACAGTAATATTAGATTAATGGGCAGGGCTGGAGGCAGGGGGCATAGGAGTACTAACTGCACCAGGGAACCTGACTGGGAAGGGGCTGACATTTGTCACATATTTGCTAGAATTCATCAATTTGTGTGCTGAAAATCTGTTCATGTTGTATGTAAATTCTAACTCAGTGACATGGTTGCTACAAGATCGCCTGCCGGGAGAGGCTGTCCTGGGCCCCTCAGTGCGGAGCGGCGGCCAGCTCCCTCCCTCTCCCGCTCAGCTCTCCCGTCCCTGCGCATTCCCTCATGGTGCTTGTCCCCTGAGAGTACCCTGTTTATTAGCCTGTTTCCACATGAGGCCATAGCTCACTGATGGCAGGACCTTCAATGCCTCATTCCCCTTTCCACCCCTGGCAGCTAGAACAGTGCCTGGCACAAAATGAGTGCTCAGTAAGTATCTACTGAATGCATGAAGGAAGACAGAGAGGGAGAGGCAGAACTGGCCTGCCCTTCCGCAAGCATCGCTGAATGTGAACACCAGAAAGGACTTCAGTGGCCATTTAGCTAACCTTCCCCATCTTGACATGGGAAAATGGAAGCAAAGCAGAGTAAGTAATTTGCCCAAAGTCAGAATTAATGATGGAAGCAGGTCCGGAGCCCACATCTCCTAGTCTTTTTCACTTACACCAAATATGGCTCATTCACATGTATAGACATACTCTATAAACATTCACAAAATGCCTATAAAATATAAAAAATTTAAAAGCATATTATTTTGAAAGCCCAGTTAATTATAAAAATATTATTACAACCAGATCCACTTCATTCAAGCATTAAGTTGTGACTTCCACTACAAGTGCTAATTTAAACAAATCTTTCTTGAAGCGATTGAAATGAAATGGTAGTAAGTTAATGGACATTCAAGTATTTAAGCATGGACAATTACAAGTCAGGCTGATTCCATGTCACCTGGGATGTTGTTTACTGCCCATGCTTCACAATTCACACCTTTCCTGGCAAGTCATCCTGCAAAAAGCTGACTGGAGGTTGAAATATTTAATCTATAAACTTTGCATTCCCTGGCAAACACATGCAAGTACACTGTGCTTCCATATTCCCGTCAGGTAGGCTGCCGCATGCAGTCTGAGCACAAGAACCTGCAATTAAGCAAGAGAACGGCACCGCACAAAACAAGTTTTTGCGTCCTAATCTGATAAGTGCCGACATAAATTACCTCCTGGAGGTGAGAGAAAGATTGCATGACATCAACATTCACATTTCACATTCTGGGAAATAAAAGGAAACAAAGAGCATATATCAAAACCAAAATAACATAGAACAATTTTATTATCAAATTAGACAATATAAGACAAGGCTATCCTCATCTTTGATATGCAAAGCCAGCAAACTGTTTGGATTCAGTGAATCAGAAAAATAAACACGCATTTTTTTTTCACCTTCTTAGATCAATAAAACCTATAATCACCTATTCAAAAATTCTGAGTATAACTTATTCTCATTTCTTTCAAAGTATTGTTTGCCTTTCCTAAGATATATTTCTCCTTCATCAATAGCATTTTTTCTCAAGGTTTGTTATGCCCCCCCCCCGCCTTTGGTGAGGAAGTTTACAAACATTACATAGCTTTTCTTCACATTTCTTCAAGCACTCAGCCATTCCAGGAGTGCGTATCTGCTACGCAAGACGGAGTTCTCAGAACAAGGATTTTTTTTTTTTTTAAAGATTTTATTTATTTATTTGAGAGAGAGAGAGTGAGAGAGCACAAGAGGGGGGAGCGGGAGAGGGAGAAGCAGACTCCCCGCTGAGCAGGGAGCCCGATGTGGGACTCGATCCCGGGACTCCAGGATCATGACCTGAGCCGAAGGCAGCTGCTTAACCAACTGAGCCACCCAGGCGCCCAGAACAAGGATGTTTTTGATGGCCAATACCCGGAGGACGCTGAAACTACTGGAGGAAAAGACCTACACATGCCATGAGGGTCGGGACCCTCATCTGCTCATGTCTGGAGGCAAGAAGAGTGAGCATTGCCGGCGGCGGGCACAGGCCAATGAGGGGCACTGATACTGAACACAACTGTGCCAGAATAAGACTTCACCTTTCCTCCTTTGTCCCACCTTCCCAGCTTACGAGTCCCCTGCTGCTTCTGCAGCCTTCCTCCCCCTCTGCCCATTACGTGACACAGTCACAAGTTCCAGGAGTTAGGACCTCACATCCCTGAGAAGCCATTAAAGTGCTGACTCCCTCCCTGCTCCTCGGCCTCGAGCACAGTCCCGGTAGCCCACCCCCACCCCGTGCCCACCCTCTCCCGGTCCTTCTCCTTGCTTGGTTCTGTAGTTCTCTAAGTACTCCAGTGCATGGTCTTTTAGCTCAGCCAGAGTCATCCTCTGTGACCAAGAGCGTCTCAACTGATATGATGGAACTCTTTGGGCTTCACTTACTGACTTAGGTATTTTATACGGAGCATTAAAGAGCTTTAAAAATCACAAACACACCAACAACCCCCAAGTTTAACCTAGACCTCTTTGCTGACCATGAGTCTGATGTAAATAATTATCTCATGACTGGATCCTCTTGACCATCTACTACGCACCTCAAACGTGTACAAAATCCACCCCCCCCCCCAAATATAGACAAAACTTGCTTTGCCCTCAAATCATCTCTCCAGTTCAGGAAATTTTAAGTCCATCCCATCAGTTGCAAAGGCCAAAATTCTTAGAGTCTTCCATGGCTTCTCTCCTTCTCTCATACCCCACATCTAATCCAGCAGGAAATCCTATTCATTCCATGTTCAGAATATATCAGTATCTGACACTTGCCACCACCCCTCCCCAAACCAAACCGCTCAGTCTGAGTCACCTGAACTGCAGCAAACCCCTAACGGGCCTCCTCATTTGGGATTCTGCTGCCCTATGTCCGTCCATTCTTTACAGAACTCCTAACACAAGAATCACAACGGAGATCATGTTGCTGCTCTGCTCCAATCCTCAGAGCAAATGCCAAAGTCCTCACTCTGGCTGAGTAACCGGCACCTAGGAATCAGGCCCAGCCAGCTCAGGAACCTCATCCCCAGCCGTCTCCCCCGGTCCAGCCTCGCTGCCCCTCCAACACACGGGCGTTTCTCCTACCTCGGACGCTCTTCTCACAGATTTACCCCCAGGCCTCCTCCCCTGATTCATTCAAGCCTCTGCTCAAAGAGGGCATTATCAAGAGGCCTTCTCTGATTCCACATCTGAAACAGGAACCCACCTGACCCCTGCATTCCCCTCTCGGTCCCCTGCTTCATTCTCTCCTCACTCCTATCACCAGCTGGCATGCCCTCTGGAGACAGGCTTCCCGAGGACAAGGACTTGCTTTCGTTTCCTGCTGCATATTCGGTGCCTGGAACAGTGCCCTTGTATGTGGGACGCCCTAAGTACTTAGTGAAAGCGGGGGAGCCCAAACTGCAGTCAGAACTTTGTGGGCTTTTCATTTAGCCTCATTCTGATGTGAATGTGAGGCAGCTCACGTCCACCACGGGGACATTCACTTCAGCTACTCTTCTGGGACGGTGACGGATTTTTGCTGCTCCTTTCGCCACACAACGTAAGCCTCCTCCTTCACAAGCATGTGGCTCAAGAACAAAGAGGCTGCCAGTGACAGGTGCTGGTCTGCACATGGCAATGCCCTCTACCTCTTGCCGCCCCCCAGGTGCCATACCCACGTCATTTCCACCCCATCTCCCACCAAGCCTCTGAATTTCATAAAGCCCATGCCTTAGTCAGAAAAACATGTCTGCCTTCGCTTTTGTCAAAGATTTCTGAAGTTAGGGCCTCACAGGCCCAATACAGTGGATAGAAGACACACTGGCGGGCACACTCAGGGCCATGTGGGAGCACGCGTCTGTGTATGTCTGTGGCTCTCGGCGACCTGTAGCATTTCAAACCGAGGGCTGGTGTTCTAAAAAGGGAGAAATAGGAATATAAGAAGTATATGGAAAATAAATCAAAAGCACCAAGAAGGTTGGCAAAATAAAGTGAAAAGGAGGATTAGCGTGATGCAAAAGACAGCATGAGACTCGGAGCCAGACAGGCCTGGGGTGGACCCCCAGCTCCAGCACTGGTCAGCTGTGTGTCCTTGGGTGGGCTGGTTAACATCTCCAATCCTCAGTCTGATCTCTAGAAGCACAACTAATTACACTTCTTCGGAAGGCAACTATGAGTATCAGGGAAGATGTGTTTAAAGTAGGTACTTAATAAATAACAGCTGCTGTTAAAATTATGAACAGGCTATTCAACTAACTTCTCAAGTTAGGAAAGATTAGAATTATTGTTTCCCTTGAAAATGAAAAAAAAAATCATTTAATTATGAGCCAAAAGCTCACATTCTGAAGGTCACAGGGGGCGGGGAGGAGGTGGTGAGGTGCCTGGGTGGCTCAGTCATGACGTGTCTGACTCTTAGTTTCAGCTCAGGTCATGATCTCAGGGTACTGAGATCAAGCGTCCCGTAGGGCTCGGGACTCAGCGCGGAGTCTGCTTGTCCCTCTTCCTCTGCTCCTCTCCCCGTGCTCTCTCTCTCTTAAATAATAAAATCTTTAAAAACAAATACTAAGGAGGTGGGGCTGGCGAGATGAGGCTCCTCCTCCCCGTGGCTAAGGACCATCTCCCCAGCTGTGTTAGGGAACTGACCTCAGATAACCAGCTTACAGCAGGTATAGAAGCTTGACCTGTTTCAGTATGAGTGAAACACTTTGAGCCAAACCTTTCAGTTTTTAAATGACACCTCTGGTGGTGCTGAACAGAGCTAATGCCATCTGACTTTTGTCTGCCAACCGTCTGGGCAGGGGCCATGCAGAAATGCCCTCCCAACTCCTATCCAAAGCCAAAGTTTCTTAGAAGTATAAAGCAATGTATCTTTGAATGATGTATAAACTTATCAAGAAAACCACACATGCACTGATTTATGACATCTTGCACAGCAGGTACTTAATAAATATGGGGGTGATGATGAGGTGGAAAATATGAAACAAAAGGCCTGCAAATGTGGAAATATCCATAACCAGCCTCATCTCATCTCATCTTAAAAAAAAGATTACCGGCATATCATTCTACTGAGATTGGAGATTCATCAATAGCTTCACAGACCATTTGTTTGATAGGACACTAAGTTAAAGCCTACTTAGCATCTTTACATTAGTAGCTCACCAGGAATTAAACAGTCTTTAGCAAGAATCTGCAAGTAAAAAAAGAAAAGCTTATACAATTAAGAGCTGTTATTTCATTCTATCTCCTTTCATACTTCTTGAATAAATGCAGCCTCGAGAATATGGCTAGACCGCAAGTCAACAAGTGAGTTGCTATACAGCTGCTTGCTGCTGAGTTAAACTAATCCTTCCCCCACAGATTATGCTCCCATTGACATTAATTAGAAGCTCTGATGTTGGAGAGGAAGCTTAGTTCAATTTACCCACCCTCCCTAGCACCCACTCTTCCCTAGCATTCATCCCCAATTGGCCCAGCCACACTGTGCTCAATGCTAGAACCTTCCAGAATATTTCACAGGAGTCCACCTCAACTGCCTTTTGTTCAGCCTAACAGTCTTCTAAAAGAATGAAAAATTGACCCCTGTTCTTTTTCACCAGCCTCGAGAGGCATTTGGTGTCACTGGAATCAATATAAATGTGGACACCCCAGCAACTCTTAAAAAATTAAAAAGGAAAGCAGTTATCCCATTTTCTATGGAAATTAGTATTTTTACTGAAATTTTTAAATATGGCCTTTATACACTTCAATATTTGTCCTGTTCCAATAACAAGAATAGAAACATTTGTTAGATAAGGTTAAGAACAGTCTGGGGCCAAGCAGGTTCAGATGCCTAGGCAGAAGAGTCATGATACCTGGCTTAGAGAAGGGACCCCATGGATGGGCAGGTAGGGGAGAAAGCAAGTTTACACCTTACAGTGACTTTCAGAGTTATATTTCAAACCTATTTAGCAAATTATCTTATATACATATATCCTTTTTGGAAAAACACAACAAAACAAAAGCATTTTCTTCTCATGAATTTTTCTATGAGTGCAACCATCTGACGGCATAAGGATTTGACTTTTAGCCCAAGCTTATAAGCATTTCATGGTTTTTTCAGAAATGTTCATTCCTGAAATGTTTATATTTGGTATATTATCTTTAAATTATACTGCAAAATGCCCAGTTATGAAACATATACCCAATGTTCTTTTTAATCACTTAAAGCTCTAAATGCAAAAAATCCGTTTGGCATTAGATAAATACCAAGGCAGGAACACCTTGAAATAATGCTTAACTAATCACAGAGCAACTCTTCTGCATTAGATGGGCAAACCACTAATTAGACGGAGAGACTAGAACTGTCACGGCAGGGGAAAAGGGTAAAGAGAAATAAGCCGTCATTACTGTTTTGTCGTCGGAGAGAGCAGCATCAAACACGGCTCCGTGAAAAGGGGGAAACCCCACAGCTCTGTAAGTAAATACCAGCACCCCTTAAATTAGTCCTTGGGGCTAAACACAGCTCAGGGGTGACAATGACGTCTCAAAAAGTACATTCGAGAGGGGAAAAAACGGACCTTAACAACTAAGTAAGGATGCTTTATTCTGCGCATGCAGCTTATCAAAGAGTAACATTACGAGATGATTTCTTTAAACTGCTTAAACATTTCCAAGCCAAGTCTTCCAAAAAGCTGCTTAGTAAGGACTGGGGGAGGACTACCAGACCAGGTTATTGTTCTTTTCAAAGCTTAACTGACACAGTGGAATTCATTAAATAATATGTCAGTGGCGCCAACAAGTGTGACGAGTTGTGTTTTAAAGTTTGGAGCAACTTACATTCTGTTGCTGGGAATGATCTTGTGCCCTTCTCTGAACCAAGTCACTTGTGGCCTCGGGCAGCTGGTGATGGGCAGTAAGTTGAGGACTGCTGCATGTCCCTGAGACACCATTTTCCTCTGGTCTGTATCCATGAAATTTCCCATATCTGCAGAGAAAAATCAGACCCTTTAAGTTCCAGAAAACTCTTTTTTTTGGCGGGGGGCGGCGGGGAGGGCCAAAGATGGAAATACCTATATATTACAACAAAGTCAGCGACGTTGCTATACTTGAGCAGTAAGACAAGAGAGACTGAGCAGTAATGCTGGTGAGTGCAGATCTGGCGGTGAAGTGAAGCATGAGGCGGAGCCGTGTGCCTCCAAAGTGCCCATGAAATGCATTAATCAGCAGAACTTCATGGTCTCTGTGTCGCCGCAACACTACAATGAAATGTTTGCAGCTGATTTTAATTTTGGAATAAACCGTGGGAAAGCATCCCACCACCACAGAGACTAACGGAGCACCGTCAGCTACCCCCTGGCTCCCCAGTCTCTCAGGCTAGTTCCACCCAGGCAGCCGCCATTGCGCTGTTCGTTTTTTTTTAATTTGGGGCAAGCAGGCTTTGTGCCAGTCCCTGTGCTACGGGTTAACGGCATTTTTTAAAAAATGGACGTCACAGAAAAAAACCCAGTCATTAGAGTGTAGGTATAAGAGGCCAATTTTCAAATTAGTAACATTTGAAACTTCTGAAAAATGTCTACGTCATGCTTAGATACAGATACATGTGTATACACTCACGTGGTATATATACTATGGTCGTCTCTCTGTGTATAAACATTTGGAATAGTCACAGAAAATCCCTATTATCAATGGATTTTTTATTCAAAGAAAATTATTTCCTATGTAATAAGCAGCATTTAATACTCTAAGAAAGAGATGAAACAAACTAATGAAACAGATTAGGAAAGCAGTCACGGTTATTTTCAAACTTGTTGAAACTTATTATCAAAAAGAAGGAGAAAAGAGAGAGAAGAAAACATCTAAGAGCCAGAGATAAATGACAGAAACAAGGGTATAAATAATTAACCCAAAAAAGCCCCAAATTTAATATTACATAATAGAATTTAATATAATAAATTCCAAGCTGTTAACTTATTCAAATATGTTTGGGGTATTGATCTGAACTTTGTATTTATTATGTTTTCAATTATTCCATTGAATAGAAGTTCTCAGTTATTCCGCAGAAAGATTTAGCTGAGTGAGTTCACCACAATTCAGAAAAGTTAAGCTTTCCTAATTAAAAACATAACTAAACATGTACAGGATCAGCACCTCACTCAATCACTAGTAATTAAAGAATAGTAGAGTAATGAGCAATTATTCTGTTTGATATAGTAATGCTGAAAACTATAGGCCTTACCCGTGGTCAAAAAAACAAATAAGAAAACACTGTCATCGTTGGGTGACAGCCCAATTTAAGAGCTCTCTGGAATTCTCTCAAATCTGTCATAACCTAGTAACTTAAAGCTTCATAAACACCTTCTGCTTTCTTTTAAATGAAGAGACATTTTGGTAATAAATTCAAAACGTAATAAAGCAGATAGGCCATTTTAGATGGACTTGACCCTTCACAGATTTTGGACTACAAAAGTATTAAGCGCTTTACGTCAGCCAGCTGGTCTCCCCAATTCCTGCTAAAAACGACATCAAAGGCAAACTCTGCGTTCTGATATCTCCTCCAGTTACTTTTACTCCGAAATGGGTCTGCCCCACAGAGAACTCATCAAGTAACTAACAGTAAGCCCATCTAGGACATTACTATCCACCTAGTTTTTATTGTGTAGCTAAAGGATTTCTAAACAAATCACTGGAAAGAACTAATTAGGAACTGACAAAATTTTTCCTAACTGGGTTTAATTTTTTACTTGAAAAACATTTGAACCTGAGTATCATAAATGCTAAGAGCAGCTAATCATAAAAGAGAAGGCATCTTGTTAAATTTTGTTTTCTGTCTTCCACAGGGCCTGACGGAGTTCCTGACTACTGAGTGGCCAGGACTGGCATTTACCTCATTAACCCCGTCACCACCATCAGACCAGCCCCACTGGCTATTTAGTTATCTCCCAAAACCTTTAGCAATTACTCTATTCCAAAGAGAATCCAAGACAGAGTCTCAATTCCTACAATGGTTAAAAAGTGATTCTGATCAGCATTCCCCACAGACATTTTGTTTCTGTTATTCATCATTGGAGACTTTTCCAGTGCACACATACATGCGACGTGAACTTCTGATCTTCTCTGCAAGAGAGCTCCCATCCGGTTTCGCACCACACAGCGGTAAAACCCAGCATCCAGCCTCTGTAAAGACGGGATAATATACCTGCCAAATACCAAAAAGAAGTGTTAATGCTTCTATATCTAGGAGCAGCTCTGGCATCTCATTTCACAAGTGCTCAACAAATATTTTATTTTTGGTAAACTAATGTCTATGTAATTCTTCTCTGTCAACATGCTCACCCCAACTGCAATTTATCTGTGAGATTACATAATCAATGTCTGTCTCCCCAGTGAGGCTTTCAGTAGTACATGAAGCTAGATTCTAGACCTGCCTTGCTCATCACTCTACCCCTGGCGCCAGGCACACTGCCATGCATGGAAAAGAGAACACTCATAACTAGTTGAAAAAATGACAAATGTAAAATAGCTATAGGTCATTACACTTAAACTAGACATTTCAACAAGAAGTGTTTACAATTCTCTCTCTTAGAATCTCTAAAAGTTATTTCTAGAACTGGCAACAATCTTTACATAATGTGTCATGTTACTCTCCCTAAAAATTCCAACGACACTTTCAGGATGAGATACAGGTGTCATCGAGGCAAAGACAGCAACGACCCGTTGACAAATGCCCTCTGCACTCACTGTTGTAGAACCCCCAACACAATTCATACACTTCCCTCGCTTCCTTCTCTGCATATGGCCTGACATAACTTTAAAAACATTCTGGGTAACTGAAAGGTGATTTCATTGGTATTTTCCACTGCTGTGACTGTAAGTAATCACATCCTTCAAATCAATGCCTTTCTAAAAACTTCAGTAACATTTTACAGAAGAAAAAAAGGTAGTTAGAAGATACAGATCCCATAAAAGCCCTGCTTTAGGGTTTACTATTAGTTTATAACTTAGGATGTTTTGAAATCCATAAGCAAGTACGATTCATAACCAAGGACCACTTGAAGTGAGTTTTAAAGCTCCAGAGCCCAAACCTTTCACGATACCTAAGAGAGTACATTAATTGGTTTCTAGGCCATGTTCAAAAACAAATCAAGAATAAGGCTGAGTCCTGAATACTTTTTACAAATAGGAAGTTGCCTACCACAAGAAAGAAAAAGAGAGCTAACACCAAATCGAATGGTAGCCTATTTCCCAAAGAGAAAACTCAGCGACGTTATCCTTTATTACAAAGATGTTAATAGTTATCTTCAATTTAAAAATACTTCTCAAAAGGATAATCAGAGAAACTTTGAAAAATCGGGTAAAAAGGGACGCCTGGGTGGCTCAGTCGGTTAAGCTGCTGCCTTCGGCTCAGGTCACTACCCCACGGTCCTGGGATCGAGTCCCACATCAGGCTCCTTGCTCGGTGGGGAGCCTGCTTCTCCCTCTGCCTGCCTCTCCCCCTGCTTGTGTTCTGTCTCTCTGACAAATAAAATCTTAAAAAAAAAAAAAAAATCGGGTAAAAAGCACCATGAACAGTATGCTTTATTAGCTCAGTTCCTAAACATAGCTTGAAATCGCTTATATTCAACTGACTGCTCATCCTTTTACTCAAGTATGTCCAGTTCATCAACCTGAGAAAGGAACTTAAAGGCATAATTTTTAAGTGAATAAAACATTTGGACAATATAGGTAATTCAGCACTAAGCAAATATTAATCAAAGTATGTTTTCCCTCTGATAATCATCTTGGTATTCCCATGACAAGATTAATAAAATCTTTTATGAAAATTATTGCTGAGTTTTAATCTTCAAAATTTTACTCTATTCTGAGGAATGGCTCATCTCAAACAAAAAATTAATTAGTGTGGATAATAAGAATAATATCAAACCGAACACAAAAAGTCAATGCCATTTATTTAAATTACAAATCAAGACTAGAAGGATGAGCACCTTTAACTGTCAGATACTGTTATTATAATAAGGAGGAGTTTTGAAATTAAGTTAAAATGAAGTCAAAAAAGTTTTTGGAAACGAAATAACACAAGTTATGGGAGGACATATTTGAAAAACTACATGAACAGTTTCATCATTGCAACATTTCCAAATTTATATAATTGTTATCCATTCCATTTTCCTTTTTTTTTTTGCAGTATCCTAAGTAGATTTTAAATTCTTATGAATTTCTATAGTAATCCTATGTACTAATGCACAAAAATAGCAGTGTTTTCAAACCACAGGGAGGAGCAGATACAAAATTGAATATTAGGCATATGCTGTTTTGCACCATCTCTTTAGTCTAATGTCTCGCCAAGGAAAAAATATACAAAAAAGTTGCAAAGTACTCCACCTATTATAGGAATTCCTACACAAATTATGTTCACCTAACAGATGGGAATATTCACTGCAAGCCTATTGTTTATAAACACACATTTTTAAGCAGAGAAAGCTTCCTGGCTCTTTATAAGAAAGTATGATAAAATCTTAGCACCATATGCCACTAAAATATAGAAAATGCCTGCTCCTATTTCAAATAAACACAGCAGGGAATGTTTGTATTCACTGTATAAAGGCAGAATTCTACTAGACCAACAGAACATTTCCAGGGCTAGTTCATTATCAGGAACAGCAAATTAAAGAAAATCAAACACAAAATCACAGCAAAACCAAGGGTTTAAATGTCCATTCCTGCTAAGAGAATACCTCAGTTCTGAATTGCCTCTCAGGATGGACCACAAGAACCAGCCCAGAGTTTCTCTAGCAAGCAACTTTAGCTCTATTTCAGCCCATAAGTAGCTGCTTGACTAGCCCTGCCTGGAGTGAACATTTGACATTTTTTTGTCTACCTGGGATCTATAGCATTTTCCTGTGTTCGGAGAATTTTCCACTCTGAGTCTCGGTGGAGGCAGACCCCTGGACACAGGTAGGAGGCAATGTGTGACCACTGGCCACACGTACTCTGGACTTTTGATCTGAGGCTGGTGATGCACAGGAACGGGGCTGAAGGAGCATTCATCTGACAGCAGTGGTTCCCAGGTGCAGTAGAGCCCTGGCCCAGGGGGGCAGTGGCAAACAACAGCATCCAGGCTCCAGGTGAACTAGCAGCAGGACTCTCACAGGACTGGCTCCTGGGCTGATTGGCTCTAGCGGGCTCACCTCATTCTGTTCCTGCCCAATCTCCAGCCTGCCTGGAGACTGATTCTAAGGGCAACCCAATGTCCATACTACAACTTCCTGTTCCATTTCAGTAAGAAAGAGTTTGTTTCTGTGGCTTGTCTAGAATTCCCCACATGTCTACACTACAGGACACAGCCAAAATAATTTCAGCTGAAAAAGCTTCTGAACTTACCAGGTGCTCACCATGGTCACAGAAAAACCCAAATAATGCCTCTCCAAATCATCTCTCTTTTAAAAATCGTGGCTTCCTGGTAAACCACAAAGAATCACTAGGCAATAACAATCCCTCCAAAACTGGGATAAATTAACCTGTTATGAATTTTCCTGAACACGAAACACTAAAATTTGAGAAAATGTCTGGTAAAATACTGCCTGGGTGCAGACAAATTACTGTGGAGCAGTTCTTCCAGCAGCAGTGAGATACTATGACTAAGGACACAGGTCCACAGAGACCTATGCTGGTTCTGAATAATGATGGCACATCTGTAATTCCCCCTCTCAGGTCAGGCAATATAATTCAATTCCAAGAGAGAATCTTCATGCCCATTAAAATTAGACCTAAGGCTTCTTTTTTCCTTTGAATAGGGATCCTCCATCCATTTTATGCCACTCCAGGTAGAACTATTCTTCACAACTCTAACTTTTTATGCTGGTATAAAATATCTATTTTGCATGAAAATAAACAACCAAGTTCTATAATAAACCTTCATATCTTGGCCCAGAGCCCAATATTATATTCCAAGTGAAAAAAAAAATGGTTAAGGAAAACAACAACAACTACAACAACAAAAACCCCTGTAATCCATTTATACCCTTCTTGGAACTACTTTGATTCTTCTTTTGGAGATGTGATGATAAATCATTAGGCTTTCAATGTTATTTTTATAAATTTCCTACATGAAATTAAAAAACAATAATAATCAAAAGTGGAATCAGTCTACAGCTTTCTTTACAGACAAAATACTGAAATGAAAAATCCAGAGTGAAATGTATTAAGAAAAAGATAAAAGGACCTAGAGCCTTAAGCAGTGTAGGACTATAAGAGATTCTAATTATTTTAGCCAAAATGTGCAAGACTAGTCCACTTGAGCCAAATATAACTGTTATTATTGTGGGCTGGGCAGTTCAAAGAGGACAGGACTAATGGAGAGGTAACAAGCAGAAGAGTGACTATAAACCAAGTCAAGAAAACTGAAGCCAAACAACTTGGAGAACTAAGCCATTTATGGGAAGACACAGGCGGGAGTCACACTCAGTTCAGTGGGATGATGAAGAAACCAACTGGTTACATGTCACCTAACAAAAGAGTTCTCAATTCAATAGACCTTTCCTTTTGGTGAGTAGGGGCAGAGCAGATTAAAAACAAAACAAAACAAAACAAAAGACAAGTAGAGGAGTCTTTCCCACAGCTTAGCAATAAAGCATAATTAGATGCTTTGTCTCAGGGTCTTAAGATTTTTAACTACTGATCTTGTATCCCATAATACTAAGTCCACTTATTAGTTTTAGCAGCTTTTTAATAGATGTCACATTTTCTACATCAACAATCATGTCGCCCTCAAAAAAAGACATTTTTATGTCTTCTCTTACAATCAAGATTTCTTTTATTTCTTCTGTATTTGTTTCCCTTACTGCATTGGCCAGCAAATCCACTATTGGGATCTGCTGAGCTTCTTGCATTGTTGGGTTTGTAGTTTTCATTAAATGTTGAACATTTTCAATATTATTCCTTCAAATATTTTTCTGCCCCTGCCTCCTTTGGGATTCCAATCACATATACATTAGGCCAGCTGAAGTTGTCCTGTAACTTATTAATGCTCATTTCATTGGGTTTGATCCCCCCCTTTTTCTCTATCTGCCTTTCATTGTGGATAGTTCTATTGCTATACCTTTAAGTTTACTAACATTTTCTTCTGCCATGTCTAATCTGCTGATACCCCATCCAATATGTTTTTCATCTCGGACATTATAGAGTTCATCCTCAGAAGTTTGATTTCTGCCTTTTAATATCTTTCATGTATGTATTTAGCTTTGATCACATGGAATACATTTATGATGTTTCAACATCTTTCTCTGCTACTTCTAACACCTGTGTCAGTGTCAGTTTTGGCTTGAGAGGTTAATAGATTGATCTCTCTCCTCCTTATGGGTCATACTGTTCTTCCTCTTTATGTGCCTGATAATCTTTGACTCAATTCTAGATATTGTGAATTTTATCCTGTTTGGTGCTGGATATTGTTGTATTGCTATAAATATTCTTGAGTTTTGCTCCCTGATGCTTCAATTTTTTTTTAATTAAAGATTTTTATTTATTTATTTTACAGAGAGAAAGACGGCGAGAGAAGGAACACAAGCAGGGGGAGTGGGAGAGGGGGAAGCAGGCTTCCCGTTGAGCAGGGAGCCTGATGCGGGGCTTGAACCCAGGACCCAGGGATCATGACCTGAGCTGAAGGCAGACACTTAATGACTGAGCCACCCAGGCACCCCTCCAATGCTTCAAAAATACTTGAAAGTCATCTGATCCTTTCTGGTCTTGTTTATAAAACCTTAGGATCAGAGCTGCATTTGGTCAAGGGTTAGTAATTCTCATTACAGACCCATGATAATTCTGTATCCTCTATCCAATAATCCCATAAATTATGAGGATTTTTGGTATGGCTGTTGAGAATAGGCCCCCCACCCAGCCCTGTGTGGTAAGCATGGGAAGAACTACCATCATTTCTGGGCAGTCTTTTCCTGGGCCTTGGTGACTCTCCTCACATGAATGTGCTGATGAATATTCTGCCTAATACTTAACATAGAACCTCTGCAGAACTCTACTCCTCTTTCCCTGGTACTCTGCCTTGATCTCTCTGGATTCTCCATTCTCTCAAACGCAGGGGTCCTCCAGACACATGTGCAACCCTGTGTCTGGGCCATAGCCTGGAAATTCTCACATGGCATTAAAGCTGGGACAATCAGAGGGCCCACTGATTTTCTGTTTCTCAGGCACCACCACTTTTGGCTGCCTGATGTCCAATGTCTTAAACACAACTGTTTCATATACTTGTCTGGTTTCATGGTTGTTTAGATTTCCTATCTAGGATTCTCTTCTATGTCTCTTAGTGAGGTTTTCCACTTCATGTAGGTTCTTACAAAGGTTATTCCCAAGTATTTAATAATTTTTATTGATATTGTGAATTTTTTCATCTTTCTATAAGACATAAGAAAAAGTTACTTTTTCCTTAACCATTCCTATTTTCTTACTGGAATAAAAAAAAAGAATTAATATCCATCAAACTTCTATTGTTGATACGGTCACAGAAATTGAACCACAGAGACAGGTCACATAAGGAGACAATAAGATTTTTAGCAGTTCACAGTATCCAATTATCCCTCCTGTTATAACAATGAATATCATGCCTACCACTAAGAAATTAGTGGCTTAGATATCTATCTATTCTTATTTGAATATAATTTTTTATCTCAAAGTAGAAAATAATTGAAAATAAATATTTTCTGGAGGAAAAAAAGATAAATCTGCCTATGACAGCTATGTAAACTTGGTTTAATTGCTAAACTACTACAATTTTGCCAGTACAGTCATCTGTACCTAAATATGCATAATGCATCAATATGAAAAACATCGGAAACTCACTGAAATTTATTGTGCAGTTTGCAACACAAGCAGCAAAGAAAATGCTATTGTTGGTCAAAACTAGAAAAGCTGAGTTTATATTATGTGCCCTTTATAGGATTAGTATTTTCTACTGACACCAAAGTGGGGGTGAGGGTAGAGAGACTCCATTTCAGGGAGAAAACAGCTACCATTTTCATAAAGTAGCCATGTTTTTCAATTTGAGACTGAGAATGGTCTCGTGAAGGTTAATATATGACAGCTGAAGGTGCTTAATGGAAGGAAGTAGATGAAAGAGTAATTTGAAAAAAATAGCATGAGATTTTTGGACAGGTTTTATATCTAAAAAAAATGATGACAAAATACAATGGATCCCTGATAACCCATCTCAGTGTCTGAAGCCCTCAGTGAACAGAATATAATTTATCACATCTACCCCAAACCACTCTTGCTTTAGAATAACCCATTTCTTCTAAGTTTCTAAAGAAATGGGAATGAAGCATGTATCTCATTTTAATGGTCCATATATAATGAGCCGCCCCTGCAATCTTGCTTCAGTGACCCACAATGCTTTGTCTTCCTGTGGATTATCCAGAGTGTGCCAAATTAACAGGTAAATCTGCTAGTGCAAAGAGCAACACAAAAAACCTGCATCTTCCTTGCATATTTTAAAATGGACAATAAAACCGTTTCATCATTAAGTCTAAATAGTTGCCTATATAATAATGGCATGGTGTATGATTTAGCATTTTTTAAAGATTTATTTATTTATGTGTGTGTGTGAAAGAGAGAGAGAGGTAAAGGGAGAGAGAGAGAATCCACAATCAGACTCCCCGCTAAGCACAGAGCCACCCAGGCACCCCATGCGGGGCTCGATTCCAGGACCCTGAGATCACGACCTGAGCTGAAACCAAGAGTCAGCCGCTCAACTGACTCAGCCACCCAAGCACCCCTGAGTTAGCATTTTTTTTTTAAGGTTTTATTTATTTGTCAGAGAGAGAACACAGGCAGGGGGAGTGAGGGAGAAGCAGGCTCCCTGCTGAGGAAGGAGCCAGATGTGGGGCTTGATCCTAGGACCCTAGGATCATGACTTGAGCCGAGGGCAGAAGCTAAACCGACTGAGCCACCCAGGCGTCCTTGATTTAGCATTTTAAAACAAAACTGTTACACTGCTGTTTTTTTTTTTAAAGATTTTATTTATTTATTTGAGAGAGAGAGAATGAGAGACAGAGAGCATGAGAGGGAGGAGGGTCAGAGGAAGCAGCAGACTCCCTGCCGAGCAGGGAGCCCGATGCGGGACTCGATCCCGGGACTCCAGGATCATGACCTGAGCCGAAGGCAGTCGCTTAACCAACTGAGCCACCCAGGCGCCCCTGTTACACTGCTGTTTTACATGTGTCCAACGGAATCTAAAGATTTTGAAATCCACATTATCCATTTTTTTTTTAAGATTTTATTTATTTGACAGAGAGAGACATAGCGAAAGAGGGAACACAAGCAGAGGGAGTGGGAGAAGGAGAAGCAGGCTTCCCACCAAGCAGGGAGCCCGATGCGGGGCTCGATCCCAGGACCCTGGGATCATGACCTGAGCCGAAGGCAGACGCTTAACGACTGAGCCACCCAGGCACCCCAGCACATTATCCATTTTTTATTAATGAACTCTTTAACAGATACAACCTTCATACTGTTCCTTTTTACTCTTTGAACTTGAGTTGTAAATCTATTTACCCCATAGAATTTTATTCTACTGTAACATATTTTTATGCCTGAAAGATACTTATTGATTATCCAATATACTTATCTGCAGTAAAAATACACATATCAACGGCAACTTAAAAAGGATATCCTTTGATCAAAAGATTCTAAGTGCTTATAAAAATTCTTCTGTATTACATGTTCATTGCAATTATTACAATTAATCAAAACAACATATATGTGTTAATGCTGAAATATAATTATTAAGCCTTTAAAATTTAAAAAGAAAATGTTTCTTAATGACAGGAAAGTGGCTTTTTTTTTCAATTACATTTCATTGAATGGGAAGTTATTTACCACTAGAATAAACAGAATTGGATAGAAATTAACAACAAAGAGAAGGTATTGACAACATATTTGTGGCCATTTGTGTTCATTTAAATCCAATGAGTACATGGAACAAGCAAATAAGTAGAGAAGAGGTTGAAGCATAGCAGCAAGCAAAACACAGGAAAGTAATAAAAAATGGATATGGATTTAGAGTATCAAATAATCTTTGCAAAAGTTAATCAAAGTGTCTTCTGAGTAAATGTTTGAGAAAAATACAAAGCCCTAACTTTCCTCGTGTGCATGTCCCTTCTATATCAAGATAGAACATGGATCTGATCGAAGGAAACAACACTTTCTACCTCCTCCTCCCTGATATCTCCAACTGAGGCCTCACCACACTCTTCTCATCTCAGAGGAGGGTAAAATGCAGAAAGAACATGCTTCATAAAAGAATATATCTTGACTTCATTCTTCTTTCTAACAAATCCTGAATACTCTACTCCTGCTCTGTATAAGTGGACAAGCCCCAGGGTGCGGCTGTGGGTTTGCCACCTAGATAAAACAAGATGCCCTTGTCTGCCATGGATCTATCTTGCACACTCTTTGCTTTGCTCTCATTAAACGTTCCTTGAGGCACAATATATTCTTTGGTAACAGCTGGAGAATGGAAAAGGTGAGGATGTTAAAATTGGTATAGCTCTTGCTGCCTAACTATATAACGTATCCGAATTTTTAAAAACCCAAAATTGATCAAAATATCCCATTTCTAGTGTCCTGTTTTCCCCTAAAGGGAATATGTGAAAGGCAAGAAGTTCTTCTGGGGTTGTTTAAAAGAGCCCAACACTTTGTTCAAGCCGAATATTCTTAACTATGCACTTGTCTTGCATCCTTGAGAAGCAGTTCCGTAAGAGGACTCAGGGAGAGTGAGCCTTCCTTCTGTGAACTGGGAGAAAGAGCACAAAGAGGGGCAGGGGAAGAGAACCACAGGTGCCCACACAGAGGCATGTTCTCAGTCAGCTCAACCTCAGAAAACACACATATGGAAACTGAACATCTAAAAAGAAATTCCTTTGCCACTATCCATGGCCATGTTCCCCAATTTGAAGACCATCATTATAGATCATCCACATTACTACTTTTTGTAGGGAAGAATAATCTGGAGTCTTCTGAAACTTCATTCCTTTCTTCCTGGGGCATACAAAACATTACGTCACTTCATTTTTATGAGAAATCTCTGAGGTGGGTTATATCACACCCATTTTACAGATGAGAAAATCAAAACCAAACTGGTTAGGTCACTTGTCCAAAGTCACACACAGAAGTTGAACAGAAATATCTGGATTCAAGGGACTGGCTGTTAAAGCCCACTACTCACACGTGGTTCTCATTTCTAAGCTTGTTTGTCTTTTCCTTTCTTATGCCCCTCCTACAAAACCAAGTACCCTAACACCTCATTATAATAATACAGAATGTCAACTAGGATTTATTAGCTGATTGCTTGTGGGCCAGAAAATACACCATTTTACCTACATTAGAGCCTTTTAATGCTCACACTACCACAAATGAGGTATGATCACCCCCATTTTGCAGGTATTGGTGGCTTGCCTGAAGTTACATCGCTGATGCTAATTGGGAGTGAGCTGGGATTCAAACCTGGGTCTGCTGATGTCAACATGATCTTACACTATTATGATAAATTGCTCCTACAACAGCAGATACTCTGATAGTATAGGCCTAATAATGAAAGAGGTGGTCACAAATTTCTATGTCTACAAAGAGCAGGTGGATAAGGTAACTGAGCAAAACACGGTTCTTCTGTGTGGGGCAGCAGAGCCAGGTGGCTAGGCCTTCTGACTGGTCAAGAGGGACCAGAAAGTGCATTTTTATATGAAATCTTACAATTGTTAAATGCTGGCAAGCAATTAAGAAATATATTCTGTGTGTATATCCACATGTATTTTCAACTGATTTTTTAAGTACATACACACATACCACATTCTGGGCAGGCTGGATGTGGTTCATGGACCATCATATTATAACCTCTGACTATTTTTTAAAAATTTTTAAGATTTATTTGAGTAATCTCTACATCCAACATGGGGCTCAAACTCACAACCCTGAGATCAAGAATTGTGTGCTCTTCCGACTGAGCCAGCCAGATGCCCCTAACTTCTGACTTCCAAAGTGAGTGAGTGATGGCTATGCCCCATGTTCAGAAGCCCATACTCTATTTAAAATACCTCTGGACAACCAATTCTCTAATTTCCATTAAATAAGAGCATGACATTGCTGATTTGGGGACCTCTTGGACTTTTTAGGCAGTCACTAATTCTCTGTCCTACTCAGAACTACAGCATCTGTTATAATAACCCTCACATAGAAACAGAAGCTAAACAGATTTAAACCTGAAAAGACCTGAGTACTGCAGGGAGACCAGGAGGTTTACAAGCGGGTACCACTGGTCCTGGGAGAAGCCACAGCTCAGGTGTGACCTCATCTCAGCCTCCCCTCTGCCTCAGAGCATCATGCTCACTCCTGCACCCCACACCTAGCACATGCAGGAGTTCAGTAAACATCCTTTTTTGCTGCTGGAACAAGAGACTCTGCTCATGTCCCTCTCCCAAAGCCTCATCTTCTCCCATCCTGACTCTAAAAGTTAGCCAGGTAAATTTTCTGTTGACTGCTCAGAGCTCCAGAAGCTACTGATTTAAAGATCTCTGTTTAAACATTCATGCTTGTTAAATATGAACAATACTGGTGGGTGGGGCTGTTGCCACAAGACAGCAAATATATCGTGCTAAAGCTGTTACTTGCATTCCTCCGTAACTATAGCTTTTTTTAGTCTGGTAATTTCACTAATGGGCTTCCTTTTACAAATATAATGATAGACTTCCTAGGTGTAAATACAATGTAGATCAGAATATTAAATCACATTCTAATTAACTCTATTCCTTTAATCCTAATGCATTAGAAATTCAATCAAATATTTTCACCCTTTGTGCTATTATGGTCAATAAGGCAAATATTCTAAACACATCAACTTGAAATGGAATCTTATTTTCAAGCAATCAATTACTTATATTCGCTGGTGTAGGTGGTGAGCTCACGGTCATTGTGCATCCACTTGAACTCCAAAGGCCAGCTCCCTTCAGCAAGGCAAGTGAGAACAAGGCGGTTGCCTTCCAGGTGAATCTGCGGTAGGCCTGGCTCCGTTTTAAAATATGGCACAACATCATCTGAAATATCAAAAAAAAAAGAGAGCAAGAGAGAAAGAAAAAAAAAGTGAATGAAGTAAACATGAAAATGGCATTCATCCAATTAATCAATCACTTATTTAAACAGACCTAATTTTAAAAAGTATAAATGATGGCTATTTGGCCCAATTAAGGAGCCAATAATCCTCGACCCCTTAGAAACATGTAATACCCTAGATGATATTTCAGAAGGCAGAAAGCTCAATGATCAGTACCATTTAAAAACATCTGACAAGTTCATTGCAGTTACTTCTATTTATGATTAATATCTGTTAAACAAAGAGGCGTACTGGGCAATCTCTGGTCATGCAAGCCATGGTTTTAACTAGGCATTATATTTTCACAGTATCAACCAAGGGTCTACACAGAGGCTCTAAAAGAAATTTCTTCATGTAACCTTCAGTCGGTTAAAAAAAAAAAAAAAGTAACTAGGATAAGCAAGAGTAACATGCGTACATAAATGACAGGAAGCACCATCCAGCTTCCACCTCTCTCTCTCTCTCTCTCTCTCTCTCTCTCTCACACACACACACACACACGGGGCTATAGAAATGGAAACCTGTGTGTATTTATACAACAAAATCCTACACAGCAATGGGAATGCAACAACTCTTGGTCCCCCCTATGAATCTCACAGACACATGTGGAGTGAAAGAAGCCAGACCGAAAGAAGTTTATAGCATATGCTTCTATCCAAAAGTTCATGAAAATTCAAAACCAGGCAAAACTAATCTGTGCTCTTAGAGGTCAGGATAAATGTTACCTCAGGGGGACAGGGACAGTGTAGGGGTGTAACAGGGCAGCTTATGGCGAGCAGACCAGGACCTATTTCCCGATGTGATTACACAGGGGCACTTCATTTTGTGAAAATTCATGGAAAATTATTCTATGTAAGATTTGTGCAATTTCTGTATGTACACTTCAATAGTTAGAAATACATAAATATGAACACAGGACACTTAGCTTCTAGTTCCGGCCCCATCACTAATTTTCTACATGACTCTGATTAGGGCATGTGTTTCTGTTTCTTCATCACTAAAATAAACAGAATTCTAGCTCCTCACTTTCGAACACAATCCCCCTGGCACACCTGCCTCTCTCAGGCCCCCGACCCTCTCTACTCACACATGAACACTCTAACTCTGAACCAGGCTGAACCCTTTTGGGCCTTGCCAGGTGCTCCTTCCCACCCCCCATGCACCCCCAGTTCTGTGTGAGCAGACTCGCTCTCATCCTTCCAGCTGACAAAACCTCTCCCTACCAACATGCCCCAACAAACCATGACATTTGTCCCAGTCATGGCACCTACAAGATCTCGAAATGAGTACTTATGGATTATACCAACGCATTCTATGCCCTCTTAGTGACTACTTCTGAATCCCAGAACCTAGAACAATGCCAGAGGCAAAGTAGATACTGAATAAAATATTTGCTGAACAAATAAACAGAATAACAACAACACAGATAACAGCAATGGCTGGTATTCATTGAGTATTTATTATGTGCTGGAAACTGTGCTAAGCGCTTTGTACGCACTACCTCATTTAATTTTCACAAAAGCCCTATGAGACAAATGTCACTATTATAGTCCTTATTATATTCCTTCCTTATTATATTCCAGATGAGTAAAGGGAGACCCAAAGAAACTAAGTAACTTGCTCAAGGCCACCCAGTGAGTGTGAAATCACCATTTAAAACTCAGATAATCTGTTACAGAATCCTTGAATTCTATATATTATGACTCTAAATGCCATGCGTTTCTCCTTAAGGAAATCTTCTCAAGAACCCATATCTTAACTTCACGTTTTGGATAAATTTGTGGAATTACTAAGCTGGGCTTTTAAATTACTGTATTTTTAACAAATTAAGCATCAAATAGCATATTAACAGTATGCTGTTAATAGCATATTAACTGTATTTTTACATTAAGTTGGAGTACATACAGCTCGGTTTTTTTGTACTTAATATATACAATTTAATTTTTTAAGATTATTTGAAAGAGAGAGAAAGAAAGAGAGAATGCATGTGCACACGCTAGCAGGGAAGGGGCAGAATAAGAGAAACTCAAGCAGACTCCATGCTGAACGTGAAGCCCAACACAGAGCTCGATCATATGACCCTGAGATCATGACCCAAGCCTAAATCAAGAGGTGGATGCTCAACCAGCTGAGCAACCCAGGCGCCCCAATATATAGAACTTAAATATTCAGCTGACCCTTGAACACCACAGGGGTTAGGGGCACCAACCCCCCCCCACAGTCAAAAATCCACATACAACTTTTGACTCCCCAAAAACTTAACTACTAATAGCCTACTGTTGACCAGAAGCCTTACCAATAATATAAACAGTCGATTAACACATATTTTGTATATTATATGTATTACTGTATTTTTACAATATAGTAAGCTAGAGAAAAGAGATGTTAAGAAAATCATACGGAAGAGAAAATATATTTATAGTACTGTACTACAAAAAACCCATGTATAAGTGGGTCTACACAGTTCAAAACCATGTTGTTCAAGGGCCAACTGTATAGAGTTTATTTTGCCATTGTGTTGACCACTGCATTCTACTACTGGTATATGGATAATAGAATATTGCCAATCTCTTACTAGTATTCATTCAAATAATTAAATGTTAAATTGCATTTGTGAATGTGGTAAGAGCCTATTAAAAAAAAAGGCTTAGCCTAGTCAATGAGATGCCATGCAGAAGCTAAAAGATCAGTAGGATTCAAAAACTCAAGTAGTGTCATCTGCAAAGGCCCTGTGGTGGTAGCAAACATGGTGAATAACCCTGGAAAGTACAAAAGACTGAAAAACAAGCAGATCTATGGGCACATAGAAGACAGAGTGAATGGGAGCAGGGTGAACAAGGTCTAGGCCTCACAGGGTGTTGCAGGCAAGGCAAGCGAACATCCTTTGTGTTTCCATGTCATCGCTGTGTGATTTTCAATGGTGCCACTTCACATTCAAAAGTGTCCTTGTGTGAATGATAAATTATATGATACGCTATTCACTGGCCTTGGTCAAAGTACTGCCAGTGTTATGGTGATAATGATGATTAGCCATTATTATGGAAGGACAGCAGACAGCCTTTGAAGAGGCTGTGCTGTTAAAAGCTCATCTGGCCACACCATGGGGAAGGAATTAAGATGGGCCCGAGCAGTGGGATTAAACCAGTTAGGGCCACTGCGGTGATCCAGGCAAATGCTCTTAAAGGTGGCAGTGGTTTGGGCCAAGGTAACAGCAATGGTTGTAGTGGTAGAGATGGAGAGAAATGGGTGGCTTTAAAACAATATTTAGGTAGCGAAAAAGAAAATTATCGATGGACTGAATATGGGACTGAGGGAAAGAGAGGTGTCAAGAAGGATTCTTAGGTCTCTGACTTGCACGATTTTCTGTTCAACACACACAAACACACACACACACACACAGTGATTTAGTTATTAGTGCTAGGAATGCAACGAGAATAAGTCACAGCTGCTGTCCCATAAGAGGCTACGGCTACGTCTGATGCAGGAATAGAGATGGCAAAGTATCAGGCACTGTGACCGAAATTTGTGACTGCAAGACAGGAAGGCAGTCGATCCTCGTCCCATCCCAAGGTGCTACTGCACACCACCCACTCTGAGCCACGCTACAAGGGCATCCTCAGGCTGACTGCCAGCAGTGACAGAGTGTCCGATGTCCCTCTTTGCTACACACTTCATCTAAAACTGTCCACTCTCATGGCCTCATGAGGCTGAAGTGACGACTATAGCTTTACACCTTGGGGTTGACTGAGCTCCAGGCTGTAT
Organism: Mirounga angustirostris; assembly: GCF_029215605.1. Classification (NCBI taxonomy): domain Eukaryota; kingdom Metazoa; phylum Chordata; class Mammalia; order Carnivora; family Phocidae; genus Mirounga; species Mirounga angustirostris. The sequence continues at coordinate 177,488,035 of NW_026991713.1, forward strand.
TAGTGCCCTGCCGCTTGCACCATATTTAACGATGGAGAAAGAAACGCCACTTCATATCGCTCCAGAGTCCTACAAAAATGAGTCATAAAAAATATATCTTTTAAAAGAAAAAGGCTTCGGGGCGCCTGGGTGGCTCAGTCGGTTAAGTGTCTGCCTTCAGCTCAGGTCATGATCCCAGGGTCCTGGGATTGAGCCCCGCATCGGGCTCCTTGCTCAGTGGGGAGTCTGCTTCTCCCTCTCCCACTCCCCCTGCTTGTGTTCCCTCTCTCGCTGTGTGCGTCTCTCTCTGTCAATTAAATAAAATCTTTAAAAAAATAAAAAAAATAAAAAATAATAAAATAAATAAAATAAATAAATTAAAAAAAAGAAAAGAAAAAAGCTTCAAAATAGACACTCAAGGATGTGAATTTGGTTTTACAACTGACAGAGCATCATCAATTTAATATATTATATGACTGTTTTAAATGTAAATGATACCATAATTCAATTTTTCCTAGAATTCATAGTTTACTAAACATGCTTATACTCTGTACAAATTATGCTGCACACTCTGAATTAGCAGGAAAAGAAGTTTTCATAAAGAGTAGTTTCATATAGCTGGCAAGCCAATATCCTGTGATCCAAATGATCACAGAAGTGTGGTTAGCGCAGATAACTAACATTTATGATAGGAGGAAGGGAGGCAAATGTGTCCGTGCTCTGGGATCTTACGTAAGTGACAATCGTTATACAAATATTGTAACACAGATTAGCCAGTGTGCAGAATAACAGCATTATTGCTCTGAACCTGGCACTATTTACCACTGAAATACATGCAGATCATGAAGTTCAGAGGGCATAAAAGCAACAGAGCACAAAGGCTTAGGTGACAAAAAAAAGAGACAGAAGCGTTAATATTCAGGTCCACACAGCCCCTGACAAAAGCATGTGATCCTTATATACCTTAAATGGAACAGAGAAAAGTCTGAAAAGATCCATAAAGACAAAAATGATTGAGTTACCTCTGAAATAAGATCATCAAACTCTGACCTAGGGAAAAGTCAATGGTCTACGTGGTGCTCGATGAGGGTGTGTGTGCATGTGTGTGCATGTGTGTATGTATGTATGTATATGTGTATGCGTGTACGTGTGTGTGTGTGTGCACAGGTGTGTTTTCCCAAATAACGAACAGCAGTTCTCCCTCTCCTTGGGAAAAGTAAGTAGACATTAAGTCACAGCTTCTATGTTCTTAACAATGAACACTGTAAGACCCTGGAATGAATTCCTACAAAAAACTCTGAAATTTCCATTTTCACATACTTTTATATAGAACATAAATCAGTTATGAACAAGAGAGTCCCGTCTGTCTGGATAACACAGACTTCAGGGCCATCCAAAGGAGAGCAGTGCACGTAATGTTCTCTTAAGATAACATCACAATTGGGCGCCTGGGTGGCTCAGTTGGTTAAGCGACTGCCTTCGGCTCAGGTCATGATCCTGGAGTCCCGGGATCAAATCCCACATCGGGCTCCCTGCTCAGCGGGGAGTCTGCTTCTCCCTCTGATCCTCCTCCCTCTCATGCTCTCTGTCTCTCATTCTCTCTCTCTCAAATAAATAAAATCTTTAAAAAAAAAAAAAGATAACATCACAATTTTATGATGTAAAAGTCACTTCCCTAAATGGACTTTAAGGTTTTGATAGAATGTAAATGGATTTAACTTTACCTGTCCGACGTGGAGATAATCTTCTGCTCATCTACAAAGGGACCACAACCCACCTGCCACAGTAAAGATCATTTACTTCTGTGAGAAACCAGGGAAGCAGCAGCTCTGAAGAAGAACCCTGTCCTGTGGCTCCAGGTGCCCTACCCTGAAGAAGGGTGAGCTTGCCCTGGATTTTAACGATCTGCTCCATCATGGAAATCCTGAGTCTACTACCAGAAACTCTCTCGTGGTAGAATGGATAGGAATCAACTGCTGGTTGCAAGAGAGTCCAGCTTCAAGCTCCTCTGTGACTCTGCCAGTGAGAGAGGTCAGCCAGCATAATCGTGATCGGTTCTGGGACCTCACCCTTCTCCTCCATCTAAAGTGATAATGAATATGAGAAATAATAATCAACTCCCACTCAGCAGAGGAGCCAAGTACACCACAGACAAGGGGTGTCTAAGGCAGACGAGCCCCACACATTCTGGTAAAGTGACAATGAATGCTATTAGGCCTTGGTAATCAGCACTGTCGATCAGGCGAGGGTCCGGCGGGAAAGATTAGGAATCGCAGAGTGAATGGAGCAATCAGCTGGAGCAGGACCTTTTATTACTGAACTCGGCTTTTTCGACAGCTGAATTTCCCAAGGCGACTAATCTTTTGGTTTAAACTACTAATCTTCCTTTCAAAACTTCTTTTACATCAAATTCAAACATTTTCATGCCCCAAGCTTATGAATTCACAACTAATGGAAAGTTCTATTTTTCAAATCCCAGTGAGAAACAAAAGCACAGGGCATAATGCATCATTTGTGAACACCTATTCCGAAAAATACAGGTAGAAGATCCTTTTCTGGTAAATATAGTCATTCAAATCCCTACTGCTGGCAGGTCATTATGTACACCTACTGAAGCTGGGAGTTCAACCTCACAGTGTGTTGTGCTTTCTCATAATAGTAGTATTAATCTTTTTAAAGGCAACAGTTGTGCATTTCAAGTGTATTTCTGAGGTAAAAATGTAAATATGATCAGGTATGTTCTACTACAGTTAAATATGCAAATATGGAAAGGTCGCCCTTCAATGATGAGATCTTTTAAGATAATTCCCTTTGGACCGAGTCCACCACGTGCTTTAGAACAAGCTGATTCAAGCTGTGCTTTCTGGGACCACCTACCGAAGCCCTTGCTGGCTACAGGTGAAATGAAGGAGGAGGATGCAGCTCTATCATCAGAGCTAATTCTCAGGCTTCATTCTCCTAGCTTATCAGAAATATTTAGAAGTATTTTCCAGTGACAGACTCATCATATTCTGTGGGTCTAAAAAAAAAAAAATCAGCCAACCTCTCTGTATGTCACCTTATGTATTTCCACTACTGCCTTCTAAAATAAATGAGTATCAGAAATTTCAGGGCAAAAGGTAGCCACCGTTGAACAAATATATGTATTTTAAACATGATAAAAAATGAACATGATGACTACAAAATATACTGTGTTTCCCATATTTATACTCTCGAGCATGTCTGATGGGGCGGGACTGCAAGTTTCACCGGAAGGCAAGTTGCCACTCTGCCCTCCAGGAGCCAGGAGAGCCTTACCACCCTGCCAGTCCCCACAGAGCTCAGCACAGAAGAGGCGCAGGCAGGAGCGCAGGGTTGCTGATGTCAGCTCTGCAGCCACAAAGCCGCTCCCCCCCGCCAAGCATTCACAGGGTGTCTCCTGGCGGCTCAGCACTGGGGATACAGCTGGTCCCTGCCGTGAGAGCCACAGTCCAGGAAGTGTGATGCTGGCCAACAAGAGGCAAGAGGACAGAGGCAGGAAGCCACTGCCTGAGGGGGCCCTCGACGGGTTCACGGCCACGGATGTCCCGTGGCTAAAGTGTCTACAAGTCAGCCAGGCGAGGAGCTGAAGGGGCATCAGTGCCCAGAGAGCCCGGGCGGCCTGACTCGGGCTTCCCAGGGACCGAGGCTCCAAGGTCTCACAGAAACGTGAGGGCTCAGGTACATCTCTTACTGCTGCTCATGCTGCACAGTGGCTTTCAAAGGCATTTGAAGGCTTGTTAAAGAACCATCCCATCCGTGATGACAAATGAGATTGTTTTTAGATTACTGCACGTCTCCACCCCAATTAAAAGTGGACTTGTGCAAGCCTGTGTGTGTGTGTGTGTGTGTGTGTGCGTGCGCACGCGCGCCTGGCCTGTGAAAGGTGAGCGGGGCTGTAGGAGCATCCTGGCCGCCCTGGAGAGGCCTCTGAGGGTGAAAGATGGCCTGGTGTGGGGTGGCAGTGACTGCTAAGCTTGGTCAGGGACTTAGGGGAGCCTGAGCACACCATATGAGCAAGTACACTTCACCCCTCGCCTGAGGCTCTGTCCCATTGTCTTCTGGAGGGCACTATAATCAGAAGGGAGAAAGGAGAAAAAAGTTCCCAGTATATATTCCCAGATCTCACCATAAAGTCATCATTTTGGACTCAAAAGTTTGATCAGGAAGTGTGGGATTTTCTCTGAGTAGTGTCTGCAGTCTTCTCTTGGCATCTGGATCTGTGCATATGAAAACCCAGAAAGCAGGAGGGGCCCTCAGGTTTCCATTAAACAGTACTGAGAACAGCTTGATGATGCATTCAGTCAGGGGGAAGTCAAACTGCTTATCTGTTTTCTCTGAAATCAATGCGAATTAACAGCATCTTTAAGGGAACTCATGGGATAAACCTACCCTTCCAGTATTTTCCCCTAAGAAACCATTCAAGCTTTCAGTGAGATTAATCTACAGTGAAGCTTATGGCAGAAACATAAATGGTTGTATTTATGTACTGGTTTGATCCTGCACTATGCTAATATATTTCAGCATATAAATTAATAATAAGAAGAGAGAGAAGGATAAAAGCAATTCCCCTACTTCTCCAAACTGAAATAAGCTTCCAGCTCTCCAATATTTTATTTCAAAGTAGAATTGGACTAAATTGTCATTTCTATGGTTTGTAGTGAAAAAGTAGGACCAACCAAAATGAGAGAAGAGTTATCAGAAATAACCAACATTTTTCTTGAACATGGCACACTATTTCTTTCAAATAATCCTAAAAGTCCAATTCAAATTAAATAAAAGCCTGAAAAGTCCAAGAAAAGAAATTCAGAGGTGATTTACCTTGCCCTGCTTATATGCTTACAGTGAATTTATGCCACATATGTATTGACATCAAAAGCGGGACTCAAAAGGTACCTAAATGGTAAAGATTTAACTTTAGACCAAGAAAATTACATGGGAAAGGAACTTCTTATGGATACCAAAGTTCCAATAGATAAGGCCTATTGATTTTGGCAAAGTTACAATCTTTTGGCTTATCTCACACTTTGAGTGGATTTCTTATGCCTGCATGACTTTGTTGGTTTGCTGAGTTATGTAGCTCTTCCAAATGTTGACATATATCATTATGCTATATAAAAAATATCACACATTAATACAGCTCCATATCTCATCAGAAAAATCCCTAAATAATGGGAACTGTCCAGCTCAGGGTGGCATATACAAAATTTCCAAAATTCTAATTTTTACTTAAGAGCTCAATTTTTAGGGGTGCCTGGGTGGCTTAGTCAGTTAAGCATCCCACTCTTGATTTCGGCTCAGGTCATGATCTCAGGGTCATGGGACTGAGCCCTGTATCGGGCTTTATGCTGAGCATTGAGCCTGCTTAAGATTCTCTCTATCCCTCTCCCATTCCCCACTCATACTCTCTCTTAAAAAAAAAAAAAAAAAAAAGAGAGAGAGAAGAGAGAAAATTAATGGATCAAAAACCTGGTTTTTCAAGGAAAAAGAAGTGTAAAGCTCTAGCAAGACTGAAAGAAATAGAGAAAATACAAATCAATACCAGCAATGAAATAGGGGCTATCACTACAGATCTTGCAGTCACTAAAAAAGGAATACAATGAGTAACTTTAAACTCATTAATTTGAGAACTCAGAAATGTGAACTAATTCCCGAGAAACTATAAACTACAAAAATTCAGCCAAAATGAAATCTACAGCCTGAATAGCCCTGTAACCAATTAAAGAAATTGAATTTGTAATTAAAAAGCTTCTGAGAAAAACCTCCAGACCCAGATGGTTTCACTAAAGAATTCTATCAAACATTTAAAGAATTAACATCGACTTTACATATTCTTGTCCAAAAACCAGAAGAGAAAGAAATGTTTCCCAACTCATTTTTTGAGCCTAGTTTTTCCCTGATATAAAATCTTGGCAAAGATAATACAAAAAAGTCAATTATATACCAATATCTCTACTGAACTTAGACACAAAAATCTTCAACAAAATATTAGCAAGTCAAATACAGTAATGTATTAAGAGAATTATATGCCAAGATTGAGTGGAATGTATTCCAGGTATGCAAGGCTGGTTCAAAATTTGAAAAATCAATCAGCATAATTTACCATATCAATGAGCTAAAAAAAATCTGTGATTTATCAACTACAGCAGAAAAAGCATTCGACAAAATCCAACACCCATTCATAAAGTTAAGAAGAAAAAAAAACACTCTCACCAAATTGGGAATAGAGAGGAACTTTCTTTATAAAGAAAATCTACCAAAAATCTACATCTAATAACATCTTATTCAACAGTTAAAGACTGAATACCTTTCCCCTGAACTTGGTACCCAGTCAAGAATGTCTGTTCTCATCAGTCCTATTCAAGGTCTAGCCACTGAAATAAGGAAGAAAATAAATAAATAAAAGACATACATATTGGAAGGGAAAAATGAAATTGTCCCTATTTGTAGATGACATGATTATGTCTGTAGAAAATCCCAAAGAAGCTACACACACACACACACACACAAACACACACCCCTTCTAGAATTAATAAGTGAGTTCAACAAGGTTGTAGGATACAAAATCAACACACAAATCGATCACCTTTCTATAAACTACCAATAAGTAGAAACCAAAATTATACACACAATACCATTCATAATCACTCCAAATAAAATGAAATGCTCAGGTATAAACTTTATAAAATATATCTTTATTCTGAACATTATAAAATGCTGATCACAGAAATCAAAGGACCTAAACAAATATTTAGAGATATACCATGTTCATAGATTTGAAGACTCAACATAGTAAAGATGTCAATTCTATGCAAACAGATATATAGGGTTAATGGAATTTGTTAATACACCAGCAACATTTCTTATAGATATACACAAGATTATTCTAAAATTAATATAGAAAGGCAAAGAAACTAGAATATCTAAAACAATTTTGAAAATGAAGAAGAGAGCACCTGGGTGGCTCAGATGGTTAAACATCTGCCTTCGGCTCAGGTCATGATCTCCAGGTCCTGGGATCGAGCCCCACATCTGGCTCCCTGCTCAGGGCGGGGCGGGGGGGGTAGGCTGCTTCTCCCTCTCCCTCTGCCTCTTCCCCTGCTTGTTCTCTGCCTCTGTCTCTCTCAAATGAATTAAGAAAAAAAATCTTAAAAAAAAAAAAGTGAATAAGAAAATGAGAGGTATCAATCTTCCTGATCTTAAGACTTATTATATAGCTACGGTAAATCAAGACAATACAGTATTAATAGGAGATAAGAGGAAATCTGAATATCATTCAGTCCAGAAATTCTAACCACTGTGTAACAGAATTCCAGAAAAAGAAAACAGAGTAAAATAAAGAGGAAATTATCAAAATATTGATACACAAAATATTCCTTTAACTGAGAGACATAAGTATTCAAATTAAAGAGCCTATTAAATGCACAGCATAATGAATTTTTTAAAAATCCCCATATCAGGTTACACTGCTATGAAATTTCAGAGCATTGGGGATAAAGAGAAGATACTAAAATCTTCAAGTCATAAATAACTAGTTCACATTAAAAGATTGTAAATATGAATGTCATCTGACTTCTCAACAACATAGTCAAAGCTAGAAGTGAATGGAGCAACAGCCTCAAATTTTGAATAAATATTTGTATCCCAGAATTCAACATTCAAATTAGCAATTAAGCATGAAAAGATACGTATTATTTTCATATTAATACATATTAACACTGTCAGGGTCTCAAAAAATATTTCCCATACATGCTTTCTCATGAAACTACTAAAAGATGTACTCTACTAAAATTAGAGTATATATTAAGGATGAGAAAGAGGTGGGATTTAGGAAACAAGATACATGTTGGAGAGGAGCAAAGAGAAAGGCCAGGAGCACATCTATGTGGAATACCTAGAGCACAGGTGGGTCAGGCAAGAGCATGATGGCAGATGACTCCCAGAGCAACATCTTTAAGAACAAAGAAAAGCTGATGCATTGGGCTGGGTGGGAAAATCATAATCTTTGGAGTTGGAAAGTCTGAAAATAATTAGTAATAGGAACAAAGACAAATAGGTGGGAGGAAGTGAATTATTAACTGCAGAAAGCAAAATACTTTGAACAAGAAAGGAAATGTAATTACAAAATATTAGACAGAAAATTAGTCAAACATTTTACACCACTTTAACTAAAAATTCTGATATAATTATATTTGAAAAACAGGAGGGAAAGCAAGGATATATAAGGATGTGAAATCCTCATCTTCATAACAAAAAAACAAAAAAGGGAAAAAATGATAAAATTTGATAAATCAAGAACTAGCATTCAATGAAGAATAATTTAGGGAGGAGTGGAGCCGGGGACTTCTGAGTTTGTTTGTTTTTATTTTCCTTTATTGGCCTTCCAGTTCTGTTTGATTGTGGTAAAAATTTTAAGTGACCTAAAAATGAAATCAATTGTCACAAATAGCCTGACCTAAGCCAGTGGTTATGCTTGAAGTTTTCAACTAAAGAGTGGAGCATGCTACAATCAAGTTAGAATGACAAAAGAGGAAGGAAGGAAGGGAGGGAGGGAGGGAGGAAGGAAGGGAGGGAGGGAGGGAGGGAGGGAGGGAAAAGACTGTACGGTATTGGCAGAGAGGTAGAACTTTAAATCAAAGAAATGAATAGAGAACCTAGAAAAACCCCAACACAAGTATAGCCAACTGATTTTTGACAAAAGATGAAAAACATATTCAACAGAGGAAAGATAGAGGTGCCTGGGAGGCACAGTTGGTTAAGTATCTGACTCTTGGTTTCCGTTCCGGTTGTGATCTCGGGGTCATGAAATCAAGCCCTGTGTTCAGCAGAGTCTGCTTGAGATTCTCTCTCCCTCTCCCTCTGCCCCTCCCACTCATACACTCTCTCTCCCAAATAAATAAGTAAATCTTAAAAATAAAAAGAGGAAAGATAGTCTTTAAAACAAATGGCACCAGAGCAACCAAATATCCAGAAGATTAAAAAAAAAAAAAAAGAAGAACCTCTACCTAACCTTCTTATTTCATATAAAAATTAACTCAAATGGATCATGGGTTTAGGTGTAAAACCAGAAACTGTTAGAAAAAATATTAGAGAAAATCCTTAAAATCTACAGCTAGGCAAAGAGTCTCAGACCTGACACCAAAAGTACAATGCATTAAAAGCAACAACGACAACAACAACAAATTGAATCTTACCAAAATTTAAAACTTTGCTCTCCAAAAGTCTCTGTGAAGAGGATAAAAAGACAAGCACAGATTAGGAGAAAATATGTCCAAACCACATATCTAAAAAGGACTAGTATCTAAAATATATAAAGAACCCTCAAAAGTTAACTGTACAAAACAAATAATCTAAATAGAAAATGGACAGATGATAAACAGACATTTCACTGAAGAGGATCTATGGATGGCAAATATACACATGAAAAGATGTTCAACATCATTAATCATTAGAGAAATGCAAATTAAAACCATAATAAGTTATCAGCACATACCTATCAGAATGGCTAAATTAAAAAAAGCAGGGACAACACCAAATGCTGATGATGTAAAAACAAAAACAAAACTGGATTACTCATACACTACTGGTGGATGCATGAAGTAATACAATCATTCTAGCAAACAGTTTGGCGGTTTCTGATAAAACTAAACATGTATCTACCATACAGACCCAGCAATTGCACTCTTAGGCATTTATCCCAAAGAAATGAAGACTTCTGTTTACATAAAAACCTGTACAAGATGTTAATAGCAGCTTTAGTCATAACAGGCAAAAACTGGATAGAACCCAGATGTCCCTGAAAGGTTAATAGTTGTACAAACTATAGGACATCCAAACCATAGCACACCACTAGGTAATACAAAAGAACAAACTACTGATACACACAACAACCTCGATGAATCTCCAAAGAATTCTGCTGAGTGAAAAATACAATCTAATCCCAAAGGTCACATACAATAGGATTCCTTTTATATAACACTGCTGAAATGACAAAATCACAGAAATGGAGAACAGACTGGGGGTTGCAAGGGCCAGAAATGGGGGCGGGGTGGGGGTGGAGGACACTGGAAGGGCAACATAAGGGATTCTCTATGTTGACTGCATGGATGTCAGTTGCCTGGTTGCAATCAATAATTGTTCAAGATATTTCCATTGGGGAAAACTGAGTAAAGGGCACAGAGGTACACAGGATCTCTTTGTATTAGTTCTAATAACTCCTTTGAATGTATGAGTACCTTTAAAAAAAAAAGTTTAATTAAAACAAATGCACTGTGAAGTACATTGCCAACGAAGGAATACGAAAGCCATGAAGTGGAAGAAAATATTCTGGGGGTTACATTGATCTTGAAAAAAACTTGTATCCAAATTATATAAAAATGCCCACAACTCAATGATTAAGATGAAAAGAACACATTAGTAAAAGGAGCAAAAAGGCTTGAACGTGAACTTCACAAAGGAAGATATACAAATAGCTACCAAGCACATAGGAAGTGCTTAACATCATTTGCCACTATGGACTATCTGGCTCAGTGGAAAAGGGCAAACAACACTACATGTCGGCAAATGTGTGTTGCCATGGCAACTCTCCCCTGTCACTGGCAAAGACTGCATAAATGGTACAACCACTTGGGGGAAAGGTTTGGCAATTTCTTATAAAATTAAACCAATATCTACCCGATGACCCAGAAGTTCTAGGCCTAGATATTTCTTCAAGAGATATGTCTTGAAGAAAGCACACATCCACACAAATAAGTTTACATGAATAGTCATAGTAGCATTAGTTATAATACCCTAAACTGAAAACAACAGAGATGTACATCAATAAAAATGAACAAACTGATAAACTCAACACGATGGAGGAATTTCAGGCATCAGGCTGGGTCAAAGAAGCCAGACATAAAACTGCCCGTGTTACATGAAATTCAAGCACAGGCAAAATTAATCTCTGTGAAAAGAAATCAGAAAAACGGCTGCCTACAGGGACAGAGATTGATTGGAATGGGCATGCATGAGGAAATCTGCTGGAGTGACAGAGACGTTCTCCATCTGGACTGAGGTGGTAGCTGCATGAGTCTATACGTTTGTCAAAACTCATCGAATTGTACCCTTAATATCTGTGAATTTCACCACTTATAAACTTTCCCTCAGTTAAAAGTCCTTACGGCATACATCTATCCACCCTTCAGGATGGAGACACACTTGCCTCAGCCCCTGGCTCACACCGCTTTAGGGCAGTAACTTTGTCCACTCGGGGGGTCACCGGCACCTTAGAACACAAGCTCCTGTGCGCCACCGTGCCAACAAGCTTGCTGTCTGTTACTGAGCTTTTTTTTTTTTTTTTTTTAAAGATTTTATTTATTTATTTGAGACAGAATGAGAAAGACAGAGAGCACATGAGAGGGGGGAGGGTCAGAGGGAGGAGCAGACTCCCTGCAGAGCAGGGAGCCCGATGCGGGACTCGACCCCGGGACTCCAGGATCATGACCTGAGCCGAAGGCAGGCAGTCGCTTAACCAACTGAGCCACCCAGGCGCCCTTGTTACTGAGCTTTTAACCCTCCTAGTACCATTTAACTCTTCATGTGCATCTTATCTCCCGATCAGACGAGGAGCCAAAAAGGTTATAGTTCCTGTTCCTAGTACTAGTGCTACTATCTAACAATTACTGAGCATTTACTGCATACCCAGGAAGAAATGTTTTAATAAACAAAATCTCAGGTGTTCCCCCAACAACTGCATCAGATAGAGGTCATACTTTATGCCCATTACACAAATGAAAAAACTGAGAAAGAGATTAGGCACCTTGTTCAAGACCACAGAGACAGTAAATGGTAGAGTATCACGGTCAAACCTCTTTGCCTAATTCATTCCATGAAAATGCACTCTGCCCACTGGCCCTCTGGTTCAGAATGTAAACTAAAAATGAATAGAAACACAATTACATGACAAAATATTAACATCAGTGTTGGTGAGTTTTATATCAGAGGGAGTGATTCATGTTTCTGTTTCAAAAACCAGAAAATATGCACCAAATAAGCCTCTTACCCAAGATCAAGCTATGTGCAGATAAGCACTATTAGAAAAGCCATCAGAGATAATCAGTGCCATAGCCACAGATTTCGTGCCAGTAACATTCAACGGACAGGGTAAATTGAGGTATAAAAATGAATATATATAATTTCCTATAAGCAAAGTTACATAAACTCACCAATGCTACAGAAAAACCACCGTTAAGTGGCCAGCTGAATAGCTTACATAATTCAGTCAAGATGGGGGAAAAAAAAAAAACTTTAAGGGAGAAAAATGGCCAACATTTGACTTCAATCTTCTAAGAGTTGCTGAGAACAAACTGGAACTCACAGTGTGGCAACAAAGGCATTTTCCACGTTACCCAATTTAATTTGTAAAAACTGAAACACAAAAGCGGGGCGCCTGGGTGGCTCAGTTGGTTAAGCGACTGCCTTCGGCTCAGGTCATGATCCTGGAGTCCTGGGATCAAGTCCCGCATCGGGCTCCCTGCTCGGCGGGGAGCCTGCTTCTCCCTCTAACCCTCCCCCCGTCATGTACTCTCTCTCTCTCTCTCTCATTCTCGCTCTCTCAAATAAATAAATCTTAAAAAAAAAAAAAAAAACAAGAACACAAAAGCAAGTAGAGATGAAATCAAACAAAATGATCTCTCTACACATAAACCTATTAGGAAATGATTAAACTCCACACACTAATGATGACTTAGCTTTAGCTAGAGCTTAAGTTTTCTAACTGTTAATGAGATGCAGATAGGACTCTTTACGTATGCTTGACTCAGAAACTATCTTCACTCTTGTCATGGTTGCAAACTTTATAAAAGCAGAGGCTGATATCTCTTATATCCCTACTATCTCTAAACCAATAAGCCAGTTTTCATATAGTCAATAGTATATTTAGGCTAATAAGCACATGAAAAATATTCAACATCGGTCATTAGAAAAATCAATATTACAATGAGATAACGCATCCCAAACCACCCACACGAAGGTCTATCATCAAAAAGACACTAACAGGTGCCGGCAAAGATATGGAGAAACTGAAATCCTCATAGGTTGCTGGTGGGAATATAAGGTGCAAATAGTCTGCCAGTTCCTCAAAATGTTAAAACAGAGTTACCATATGACCCATTAATTCCACTCCTGGGTATATGTCCAAGAGGAATGAAATGTGTGGGTTATGTCCACACAAAAATTTGTACATGAATGGTCATGGCAGCATTATTCCTAAGAGCCAAAAAGCGGAAGCAACTCAAATGTCTGTCAAGTGATGACTAGATAAACAACATGTGGTAAATACCTATGCGATGTAATATTATTCAACAATCAAAAGGAATTAAATACACAACCCATCCATGCTGCAACATGGATGAGCCTTGGAAACATGTGGAATGGAAGCAGCCAGTCACAAAGGACCATGTGTTGTGTGACTGCATTGACAGGAATGTCCAGAATAGGCAAATCCACACAAAGTAGATGGGTGGTTACTTGGCAGACAGGGAAGGACAGCAAGGAGGGAGTGCGGATGGGCCTCTAGTAGATGATTTGGGGATGTTCTAAAATTAGAATATGGAAATGTTGGCACAACTCTAAACATATTAAGAATCTTGAGTTGAAACTTTAAACAGATGGACTTTATGGCTATAAATTCTATCTCAATAAAGCTGTTAAAAGAGTGTATTTAGGAAACAATAGTAGCTATTTGTGCTAAGCATGGTAAGTACTATTATTTTTACTCTCTTACATGAGGAAATTGAGGCACAGAAGGGTCAAGGAAATTTGTCCAGAGGTACACAGCTGAGAAGTGGCAGAGCCAGACTTGTGCCCAGGGAACCTGTCCGCAAAGTTTATTCTCTCGCCCACTGTGCTGTGTGTGCTCTTAAAAAGAGCCAACCTTCTGGGTATCAGCTGTGGCCAGTGAGAAGGAGAAGGGCAGGGAGACTGGAGGGGACACAGGAGAAATGACAAGAGAAACAGGGAAGGACAGTTGCCTTAAATTTGTACGTACATTCTTGAAAGCCAAAAGGCTCTCCCCAGTAGCTAGGGGTACCCTCTTTTGGATCAAGTCCTTAGACAATAATCATGGTCCAAACAAGCAGAATTATACAAAGATGAGCTAAGTCCTTTCAGAGCCAGCAAGGTCTCCAACTAAAGCAAAATGTCAGGAAAGGTGGGAAGGGATAGCCCACGTGGAAGTGCTCTACACTGAGCCCAACTCCTATACACTAAAAAGGAGGCCAGGGTCGGCAGCCAAGCATAGAAATCAGTGAAGGCCAGGGCCCCTGATGGAAGCCCTGATGCTGAGAGAAGCAGCTTTACTGCCTAAGAACGTTCTTAAGGTCAATAAATAAGCCTAAAGATGAGTAAGACTTCTTAAAACAGTACCTAAACCCTAGCTTGTTGTCACAGATACTAACTCAACTCAAATACTCTCCCCCACAAGTCAATGGAGGCAGGCTCTCTTCTGCACCTAAGTTCCAGTGGCAACACTAATTTTCATAGGAGTCAACAACGTTTTTACAGAAGAGCTCTCTTCTCCTAGGTACATGTCCCAGCTCCTCGTAAGCCTGTGGAGGGAAGTGGGGCAGGAGGGCACGGACTCCAGATTACTTATCCCCAACTGGCTCCTTTCCACCTTCACCCCAAGGATAGTAACAAGCAATGCAATAAAAACCCTAGCCATACCAGTTAGCACTTCAAAACCATGCAGCAAACATAGACTTTCAAATTGTCATATAAAATGTTAAAGATGTGGCAAGCTAAGCCCTTTCTGGATTTGTGATTTGGCCAAGTTTCTCTTTGTCTAAAGAGGTGACATTTACCCAAACAGGGCTCCCACAGCAGGAGTCCCCAAGCTCCTTCGGCCTGCTGTGCATTACACAATGGCCATGTAAAGGAAAGTCCGGTGGCAGTTCAGAAAGGAAACAGAACACCAAGATAAGTAAACAGAGGATAAAACCCAGCTCAGGGAAAAATAAATAAATAATTTGCACCGGGCAGAATTCATCAGCAGCAATACACAAACTGCATCATTAAAATGACCAGGAGGTAGGCAGAAAGAAAAGGGCAGTAGGTGAAGTTATAATTATCTGGACTATTAAAAGACTTAAAATAGATGCAGTTTCTCAAATTTGCAAGTCTTGAACCTTGAGTGCTCCTTCTCATTCTGCAAGGATTCTGTTATGCTGAGATGTTTGGATGTAAGGGGGAGTGGGGAATGGCAATTATATTTTTAAATGGCGTGTAATCTTTTTACCATAGATAGCGGGCATTTTATAGTAAGACATCATTTTCATTTCAAACCGTTGGGTGATTCTTATAATGACTTGAGGAGCTCTAAGGAAATAAAGTGCCAGCAGGCGGTCAGTCAAATACTAAGAAATTCCTCACTCCACAGGCAGTAATCAGGTTGAAATACTTCCTCCATTACTTCCAAAAATAGAGCAGATAGTGATACACAGGCCTTCCCAGCTTCAAAACTATGATTTCAACAAATGGTAAAAATATATTCATTTGTTTTTGTACGGAACCATCAATAGCCTTATTTGTAATCTGTATCAGGGCATCTAAGAAAAGTAGCTTTTTGGGGAAATTTATTTAAATCTTTGCCTCTCAAACTTTAGACCCCATCTAAGGCTGACTATATCTGATCCTGATACACCCACAAAAATTTAAGAATCACCAATTTAAAGGTTTTCCTCTCTTTGGGCAAATTTTGCAAGCATCTTAAAAATAAGCCTCATGTTTGAAATACAATAAGAAACGGCATATGTGCATCCTAGTATGTCCATGTGCACACACACACCGAAATGAGTTCAAAGATTTTGGACAATTCCAGTAGCGGTGGCCCCAACATGACCATTAGCCCTTTTCCACCCATCAATGCACAGCGGGCCCACAGCAAATTCTATCAAGAAATACACCAAAGGCCCTTGGTGCGTGTTCTTTCAAAGGAGAAAGCCCCAGCCATTACTGTGATTGTTTTTCTGAATGTCAGTGTGAGCAGCCCGGACAAGATATTTCTTTAATTTTATGACTTTCACAATGTACCCAATGCCAAGGCCTCTGGGCAGACACACAAAGGACATCCAGAAAGGAATTAATAATGGGAAGGCCTCCCTTAGGTGGCCAGTGATCCTTCCCACGTCAATCAGATGAAAGTACTGAATTAACAGCTAGGTCCTGCCATACCCTGCAGGCTCATAACAGTTTTAAAAGGGTCTACTGGGAGGTTTCAGAAACTTGGGTCCTGGCACTCAATATTATGATGCTGCAACAGGGAAAGGTAATCCTTACAGTAACTGCCCTCTAAACATAAAAACTTGAGAGATAAAGGTCAGCACTTTAAATTGCCTGTAAGTTGATCTGAGCTGCCTGCCTCGCTAGAGTACGACTCTAAAGTCAAGATGCTCAACTGTAGAGCTTCGTCTATAAAGATGTAACCAAATATAATTAAAGAGTGATTATAATATAAACAATGGTTCTTAACTCTGATGCACATTAGAAACTCCAGGGGAGTTTTAAAAAATGCTGCTAGCCAGGCTCTACCCCAGGCCAATTAAATCTGAATGTCTGGGAGTGAGGCCCCAGCATCAGTATTTTTCAAGTCTCCCTTGTGATTTCAATGTGCAGCTGAGGTTGGGGACCCCCGAGAGGAACTGAAGGATATCACACAGTTAGGTGAAACTAGCAATCTTCCCTAAAATATGTTGACTTTCGATTGTAAATAATAGAACTCTGCTGCATAAAGCAAGAAATTGCTATGATTTAGTGATTTCAAACTAAGTATTCATTTTTTAAAAGCTACACAGCATATTTTACATTGTCAATTCATTCTTTGGTATAGTTTACCTAATTAAATTTGTTATGTAATTTTAAAATAATGAGTCTTTGTTCCACAGAGTTTGATTTTCCAGTTTATCCATAATCTGCGCTCTTGTATTTCGACTGCAGCATTATCCGTTCACACTTTAATCAAAAGAAAGGCAAAGGACATGGAAACAGGAAAGGAGGTAAAAATTCTAAACGTATTTCTTTACTTCACACCAACTAGAATTCATGAAAGACCATGTATGTTACTACTTCAAATCCACTGAAGTTCAACTTTTACCTACAAGTGCCCATAACAGGTGAAGAAACTGGACAGGCACCCCAAAGGTCTGGGAGTACAGCCGGAAGCCACCTGCTGTAAGTGACGCATTTCAATTTCAGCTTCAACTTTACAAACCCACCACAGTTCACCCTCTAGCCCTAACATAGTTGTATTTACACTGACCTGAAAGCCAACGTTCCACTCATTACCACTTTTGTGTATATCCTAACACAGCGCCACATAACAAGCTCAAGTAGCACACAATTCTGGCTAAGTAGAGACTGTGATGAGCACAAATACTGAGAGTTTGAATAACCAAAAGATTCCATTTATCCATACTTTTCGCAGGGCTCAAATAGTATTATTTTAGGATTATTCATTTAGTATTACTTTATTTTTTAAGACATTATTATGTAAGTAATATCACAGTGTCCTCAAAATTGACTGATTGGTTGGACTGAGACAGAGAGTGAGCAGTGAGGATGGGGAGAGGGAAAGGGAAAAGCAGACTCTCTGCTGAGCATGGAGCCCTACACAGGGCTCAATCTCACAACCCCAATATTATGATCTGAGCTGAAATCAAGAGTCGGACACTTAACCGACTGAGCCACCCAGGCGCCCTATATATCACAGTGTCTCCAAAAAATAGTAGTCACAGCGGCCAACACTAATAATAAATGTAAAAACGGACGGAAGACATTCAGGCTATGGAGACAGTGCTGATGAGCAGGATGAGTCTGAGCCCTTATGGCAAAGGACCCACACACCTGTGCAAGCAAGTTTTGTTATCCCTGTGGGTCTCAGTTTGCACACCTATAAAAGGGGGATAATAATGTCCACCCCCACAGAGTGCCAAGAACTGCATGAAATAGTGTCTGCACAACAGCTGTGAGCTAATATCAATACAAATTAATTCCTGCCTCTCACATCTGATTCAATGTCTCATGTCAAGAAACTAAAATCCCAAACGAAAAGGAAGTGTCTCTTGTAGTAAATGACAACTTCAAAATAATTTTTGACAAGCAGAAGCCATGTGAAAACAACTATGAAGAGAAAGGAGAGCAAATCAAATGAACATTTTGGCTCTTCTATTTCTTTTATTTGGATAATCCAAAAAGAGTAACCCAAAGTAGCACTGCTTTTTTTCTCAAGTTTCTCACATCTAATAAATTACTTTATTCCAGAATGCAGCAAGAAGAAACTAAAAATCAACCCAATACAGATGTTGATAAAACCCAACCTCTTTAAAATGAGTAATTCAATCAGTGAGGTATCCAAAAGGTCTCACTAAATCTTGTGCACATCTTTCTTCAACTTAACATGAAGCCACTGACTGAAGCGATTTCCATCACCTCCACAATGAATCTGGGAGCACACCCTCAGGACCCCAAGACCCGGCACCCATCCAGCACATTCATCATCCTCACACAAGTCACAGAAGAAAAACTAAATGCTTCCAGCCAGGCTCTTCTAGAAGTGATTTTCTTAGCCAGAAGCTTTTTCTGTATGTTCTTCTGTTTTTGGTTTTTATTTCCCAACCTGCTATATAGCCTGCAAAACTGTTCAGTATAGAATGCAGTCATTAGTATATTACTGAAATAATGCTTTGATTTACACAAATCTACTAAGTATCTGCAGACTAAAAGAAATACTGCTAAAAGTATGGTGTTATTGATCTGACATAAACCCTAGAGCTGGGCTCTTCACCAAGTCACTCTCTACCTAAAATAACAGCAATACTTCTCTTTAAGAAACCTTGTATTTGACCAACAAATCAGATTGTGACAAGTCACTTAACTTCTCTGTAACAGCTTCCTTTTCTGTAAAATGTGAAAAACAGAGTAAAGGACTCTTGGAGTCCCAAAAGATTCACCTACGGTCCCTTTAAGTGCTCTATGTCCCTGGTACATATGAAGTAAGATTCAATTTGCAAAGAATTGATTTACCCATAGCTTTTCAAGAGCAATTCTGTATTGGCACAGACATAAATTTATTGATCAATGAGCCATCCAACACATTTTTACTGAACATTTAGTACATGGGAAGTACTGTGTCAGCTACCAAGAATGCAAAGGAGAAGACAGGGTCCCTGCCCTGGAGGAGCTTACAACTTGGACAAGGAGATTTGATGAAACATGGAAAGCTAGCTAACAATCCCAAGAGAGGTCATGGAGCATTGTGATGGTTCATTTTATGTGTCAATGGGACTGGGCCAAAGAATGTCAGATAGCTGGTTAAACATTATTTCTGGATGTGCCTGTGAGGGTGTTTTAGAAGAGATTAGCATTTGAATTGATAGACTGAGTAAAGCAGATGGCCCTTCTCATCATCCGTGGAGACCATGCAATCCACTGAGGGCCTGAATAGAACAGAAAGGCGGAGGGAAGTTGGATTGCCTTGCCTCTGACTGATGAGCTGGGACACTGATCTTCTCCTGTCAGTGGTCCTGGCTCTCCAGCCTGCAGATTCGGGCTAGAATTGGGCTCTGGGCCTTCAAACTAAGTACACCAGCTTTCCTGGGTCTCCAGCTTGCTTCCTGCGACTTCTCAGCCTCCACAATCATGTGAGCCAATACTTAAAATCAGTATCTCCCTTCGTCTCAGATAGATACATGCTGTTGGTTCTGTCTCTCTGAAGAGCCCTGACCAACAGCAGTAGCAAATGTTGAAAGTCTCAAACCCTCTAGCCCTCTGACTGCTGATCCCTGCCCCCTTCTTCCTCCACTCCCGTGAGTGTTAGGACTTAGCTATTGTGTCTGGACCCATAACCAGCCCTTTCGACAAGACTTCACATACACCCAAGCATCCCTCCCTGACCGACCCTTGGTCCGAGCCCACCATGTCAATCCCCAAACCTCTGCACTGTGCCCACTGCCCTCTCTTCCTCCTCCGCCTCCTCCACCCAGCAATCATGCTGACTGCTTCACTGCGGGGCTCACCAACCTTCCATGGACCCTCACTGCTTTAAAGAAAACCTCTTTCGGAGTCCTTATCACGTCGGCTCTCACTCCTCCGGCATGTCACCTCTGCACAAGTGGCAGCGTCTCTGTCCCCACGGAGTGCTTTCTCCTTGTCTGCACAAACATTAAGAAATGCCCCATGACGTCCAGATGACAGTTAAGGCCACTCTGTCCTTGGACAGTGGAATAAAATCGCTTCTGTTGTCCTTTCCCACATACTGTGGGAAGTCCAGAGCCCCGCTCACTTTCGCTGCTAATCACCAGAGATGCATTCTCAGGGCCACATCACCTGGCCACACTTGCCCGGCTGGCCCCATGGCTGGGCTCTTCTGCTGGTCCATGCTGACCCAGTAGAACTTAGCCCCCCGGTCTCCTTTTCTTGGCATGACTTAAATTCTTCCTCTTCACTCTCTCCTGCCAAAGACACTCATCTGTGAGTGGCCACACTTAAAGTCAGGACAACTGAGCAGTGGCTCCACCCTCTCTCCCTAACAATCCCATACATCTCGGCCTCTCTGCTCTCCCAGGCCAGTCCACCCCCGAAGTAAACCCCCTCACTTTGTAAAGCACAGCAACTGAGCTCTCTCCCCCCACCCACCCCCACCCACTCCTGATCCACACGTGCATACTCAGCAAAGAGCCATACGGTCTGTCTCCTTTGGCAACACAGGACTGGCAGAGGCCCTGAGATGTGAGTCTTCCTTGTAATCCCTCTGCCACCAGGCTTGGAAGGTAGAAGAAATGGGTTATTTCCCCACTGACAAAAGCCATAGCACATCTTTAGAGGCGAAAGTGGTTAAGCCTGTTCTACCATTAGGTTCTTCCTGTCTCATCTCCCCAACCCTTTCCTCACCCCGGCCGCACCTTCTACTCCCTCCCTCCCTCCACCACCAAGCTTCAAATCTTAGTGCCACCACAGCAGCACCCGCTGTCCCGCCCGAACTCTCCAGTGACCATGTGCTTAACGCCACCCCCTTCCTTATGCAACCTGCTCCTCCGTGTGCTCAGGGCACCGCTCCTGCTTCTGTCATCGGTCCTCGTTCTATCCAGAGCTGCCCCTCCTCTCTTCCTGGGACGACATGTTGCTATCGCTCATCTTTGTCTACTCACTCCCCACCCCGTGCAGTCTATATTACCATCCTTTCAGCCATCTGCAAGAGACCTCCCCCCAAATCTTTACCTCCGGCTCCTCTATTCCCAGTCCTCATTCACCTCATCAACTACCTACTGGGCATTTCCTCTCCTTCTTGTTCTCCCTATTGTCTGTCTGGACTACTGGGAAGCCGGTCATCCTGGCTGTACAAACTTTAGAAACTTCTCCATCATCAACCATGTCAGATTAGCATTGGTACCTCCCGGGAGGGTGAGGGGCAGGGTATCCGACTCCACACCAGGGTTCTAGCCATAAACTGTGGGCACGTACCCTTCATTCCAACAAGACTGGATCTCTCAACTGCTCCACAGGCCCCCAGGCTTTCCTCTGCTGGTAACGTTCCCTCCACCGCAAATGCCCGCCACCTCCCATCCATCGGCAAATCAACCTGTCACAGACACTGCCTTCCATGCACCAGTTCCTCGGGTGGTCTTCCCCCGAGCCATCCTCTGCATGCCAACCTCTCAAAGGGCATGTTGGACTCTCTGCCTCTTATTTAGTACTTGTTTTATTCTCCTTATCGAAGTTTAGAGGCTCCAAGGCCGGAGATAATAGGTTATTCATTTCTGTATCTCAAGGAGACCCCCAAGTAGAGGGTCTTGCATGTAAGAGCTGCTCAGTGATACAGAAATAAGTGCTATGAACTGGATAGAAACAACCTCTCAAATACACGTGTGCATTCCAATGTTAGCTCCTCACATATTTCTAGTGATGGATTGCTGACTCTCCTTGTGTTTTAATACTGTTCTAAACAGAATCTGATTTCAAGGTAAATAAAATATTCTTTACAACTCAGTCACCTTTAAGAGCAATTTGGCACTGGAATAAGAAAGTTTCTAAACGGTAACATAATAAACTGAAAATTTGTTTACTAAGAAAGCAGTTTACTCCCGGAAAGATGGAGAATGTTATTTTAGAGCAAGAACTGCCAAATTTACATACTCTCAAGCATAAATGATAATCCTCATTAGTCTGAGAGCTGTAAACAAGGTCCTGCTGATATACGGCCCACTTGGCTACAGCCAGGGCCTAAATGTAAGAAGCAACCAGAGGCTTGAAAAGTGTTTACACCAATCTGTCCACAGTCTCCAGTTTGCTTTATCAAAATGCTTTACTCCCCCCCACTTCTGCTCCCACCCCCATCGTCCTTTAGGCCTGGGCCTGAGTCACAGAAGGGAAGACCTTGGGACACAAGTCTGTCGTGGGCTTGTGAACTCCTAGATGTACACCCATTACCTGTGTGATTCGTTTATTACCCACCACAGTCCTCCCCTGTACGCAGAGTTTCCCCTCCATGGCACCCTGAGGCCCCAAGTAACAAAGCCACCGACCACAGAGCTGAGTGGAGACAAGACACTGGCACGCAAGTCCATTACTTTCATGAAGCCCCCTTTTGGTGAGAACAGTAATGCCAACTACAGGGAAAATATCCAAGGTGCATGCAGAAAGGGGGATGGAAGGCAGGGAGAGACCCCTTGGCGCCTCTTCAGCGTCACAAGGTAGAGGCTGCCTCTCACAAATGTTTCTTCTTCTGATCGTCCCGACAGCTTCAGATTTCCTTCACACTTCGCTGCCTGCCTCCTTGGTGTGTGGACAGAGTAGGGATTGCCTGAGGATACAGGAAATGAGGAGACTCTGACTCTGCCCTCAAGAAGCTTATAACATGGCTGGGGGACCATACAACCAAACAAAAACTTAGTGCAAGCCGGTTCCCTCATTTGTAAAAGAGAGAATGCTTTCCTCACAGGAGTGCTGAAGAATAAAGTTCTCAGTTTATTTCACTTCAGTTTAACTTAACAGACACAGAGAGCACTTAGCACAGCTCCTGACAGACAGGATTCCATAAATAGCAGAAACATGAAAGAGTTCCATGGGGGTTCCACAGAAGGAGGGAAAGTTTACTAAGGACAGCACAGAAGGCTGCACTGGAGCCAGGAAGGCGTGTGAAAGAGCCCACTCCTGGGGCGCACGGACCCCCAGAAGCATGCCAAGTCCAAGGTGGCTGAGAAGTGACAGTGGCCTGGCTGAGCCGCGTAGTCTGCGGCTACGAGCGGCCGGCGCTGGGATGTTAGGCCGGGCACCTCCTTCTAAATGGTGTAAATAACAGGACAGATGGACCCTGGAGCACCATTTCAGCTATCATTATTGTTACTGGCAAGAGAGGACTTGTAGAGAAGCACGAAGGACGGAGACGCACGGTGGGGGTGGTATTGCAGTGGGTCTGGGAGCCAGATGGAGGAACACAGGCTTAATTCAGAATGGGCTCAGAGGCAGGGGAAACTCTCCAGTATGGCCAGCCTCCAGACGGTTTCATGTGCGGCCCGGTGTCTGCGAGGTGGACCAGACACAGGAGTCATGTCAGGAGGCCACAAAGGCGCAGAGGAAAGATGATGAGAGGCTGCCCATGATGGCGGAAGTGCAAACGAATGCCCACAACCAGCAGGGAAATCAAACCACTACTCCCCATGGGCAGCTTTCGGCAGTGCCAGCAAAGGGCAGCTGACCTCTGTATAATTCACAGGTACACACCTTCCCCCTGAATCAAGGAAGCATCGAGAACAAAAGGCAGAAACTCTAGTTTCCGGGACAATAAACACTCCTTTTAGTTTATGCACATGGACTTAACAGGCAATACACTGCCCTACACATGACCGCACTAAGTGCCACAGGTGTAAATGAATCAGGTCTCCTACACTGCAGAAAATGGTAGACTTAACAACCACTTCTTTTGGTTTTATTTCTAACAAGTTAAAGATACCAGCAGCTTTACAGCAGTGCGACTAAAATATTCAAGTTAAGGAAGTTATTTGCTGGATCTTGGAGGTCATGGGACCCATGAACTGGATCCGTTCCCTAACAGACCCCATAGGAAGGTGTCAGGGATCTCCAGTGGTCACCCCTGTCATGTGGCTGCACGCTGGGACTTCTCTGCCCAGGATTTCCTGGCTTGCTCCCCAGTGCCCCCTGGGGAGGCAGGGGCAGTGGACCTTGCTCCACAGGCCCCTCCTGGTTCAGAGTCAGACTGAGGTGTTTGATATCATTTCAGAAGCCCTCACCTGGGCCAGGCCATTATCATCCCTGTAAACAATGGTGACCCCTGGGGCCCCACTTGAGGGTGATGGCCATAAAAGAGCCCTCTGAATAGCACAGCATTATCATTCTACATTATGTGTAATGATCCTTAAGAGATCCAAGGCACAAGTGGTTTGATGGAAAATTGTGTTTAGAGCTAGCAATGATCATGTAGCTTTCTCTAATTACAATTTTAACTCTGTTCTAAAATGTAAAGTCAGATTTGTCATTTTCCTCCTTTTTCCCTTTTTTTTCTCTTTACCTCTGAACATAGTCCAGGTAAACAAACACAGTCATAAGAGTAGCAGGAACACTGACTCACTGCTGACCTGGGGCACATGGGGAAAAACTAGGCAGAGATGAAAGGCTTCATCTCCTATTTCTCTTGGCCTTTCATGGGCCTCGCTCTGGAGCTCGCACCTTTAATAAAAAATAAATAATAGATGTACAACCTCCTGGTTTGTAACAACACAAATGCTATTGTGTTTTGGGTTTCAATGATACATGATAGACTGGGAAGCTTGTTTTTTAATTCATTCCCATAACTTTAAAAGAACAAAGAAAACTTGATGGGCTTGAATGCTATTAATAAGTTGATCCCCAAAACTTTCTCCAGATTTACAGCCTTTACTAAGATGGTCCCTTTAATGCTCCTACTTAATGGAATTTTATTGTTTACCTCTAGATTTATTTTACTTGATCTTGAAAAATCAAAGGCCAGCTGAAACCACTATTTATAGCCATGTGGGATTTTTTTTCCTCCAGAAAATGTATAAATGTATTCTTTTAGCTTAAATAAAATACCAATGAGATGTTGTTCTGGACTGAATGTTTCTGTCCTCCCAAAATTCACATGCTGAAGCCCTAACCCCCAGGAGATGGTATTTGGAGCTGAGGCTTTGGGAGAGAATTAGGATTAGGCTGAGTCATGAGAGTGGGGTCCTCACAATGGAATTAATGCCCTTACAGGAAGAGACACCAGAGTGTCCTCTCTCCTCTCTCTTTCCCCATGTGCAACACATCTGCAAGCTAGGAAGAGAGCTCTCACCAGAAAGCAAATAGGCCAGCCCCCTGATCCTGGGCTTCCAGCCTCCAGAACTGTGAGAAATACCATTTCTGGCGTTTGAGGTAGCCCCCCACCCCCGGTCTATGGCGGCCCAAGCCGACTAACACGGCTATCAGTTCAAATTCGGGGCCTGTCTTCTGAGAAGCAAAGGAGGTTTCTTTGGCTCCTCACGAGTGTAAAGCAGTAACAGCTTGACAACTTGAAGGGGCTGGAAGGAGAAACAGAGAATTACTCCCCACACTTGGAGACACCAGGGGCTCCAACAGGACAGCTCACACTCAGACGTCTAGAATTCACACAAAGTGCCTTCTACACTGTTAATCCGTGAGCCTGTTAGCTACTTCTTTTCCTAATCCTAGAACTCTAACGTCCTCATTCCAGCAGATTTTTTTACTTTTACCTGTTATCGCTTGTTTCTTTATTCCTTTATTTGGTTTAGCAGTTGGTATGCTTCATACCTTTAAATGCAATGTTTTTCTTCTGAGTTTCATGAAGCCAGGAGGCGCCATGTTGCACCCATTACCTTCTACCTTCCTTGAGCTGCGGAGGGAATGACCATGTGTGGAGGAGGGGCGTGGAGTGGGAGCAGAGGTCTTGATGTGCAAATGCCAAGCACCCTGCACGCAGCACTCACCAGAGTCAGGGGCGTGGGAAGGAGGCTGGGGATCCTTCCCAAGTTTATACACTTTCCGCAACAAGAACACAGGCCCCACTGGCTACCTTGAACCCAGGTTCTGTCATCAGTAAATAGCAGCAGAAATGTCAATTCACATACCAGGTCCCCCGGGAACTAACTAGTCCGCTCTGCAAGGAGAGCTGGGCCTCAGCTGGGAAGCCGGTCTAGCCATGTCATCAAAGTAAGCTATTAGGATTCCTGCCCTATCTTCAGAACCAAAGTGAAAACACCAACTCTGCAAAGATTGACACCTAAAATATAGCCCTTTTTTAAGAAGTAATCAATAAATGCACGTAGAATTGATGAAGCTATCAGAAAAAAAAAAAAAAAAAAGATTAAAAAACCCAGTATTTAGTTTTGGCCTCATCACACATTCAGGTTTCCTTCCTTCCTTCTTTCCCTCCTCCTGTCTGTCCGTCTGTCTGAGTGAGCACTGGAGTGAGAGCACGGGAAAGGGAAGAACCACAGAGGCTTCCAGGGCTCTTCCTGTGCAGGAGAACACAAGAGCAGAAATCACTGCGGCACCTGGCCACAGCAGAGGGACACAGCCCAGTTCCCAGAAAGCCTTCCATTGTTTAGTTAGCTTTGGCCCTGAGCTAATCTGGATAACCCACCCAACCCCTGGGGAGAGAATCATTTGATTACTGTTCTTTCTATTCAAAGGCTGGCTTTGAAGAAAGCTCCCTAACCAGGTGCTGGGTGTGACTGCAAAGACACTGTCACTGTGTCCCCCCCAGGGGCACGGCGGTTCCCCAGTGGGCAGCTGCATCTACTGTCCTGGGACAAGGCTCCCTGACGCCTGCTCTTCCCTGGGCCCATGAGCAAACAGATCCACCCCATTTCCTGTTGATAAAGAGTATACAGAACCCCAGGGCTGGCCCAGCAGAGAAAGGCCCTCTGCTCAGCCCCTCTTGCTCACAGTTCTGCCCACTGTCCAAGCCTCTGGGGCGCTTTTCCAGCCCTCCCAACCACAGCTGCTCAGCACCAGCCCCTTGCACAATTCCAGCCCTGGTTCTGCAGCTTCTCCTCCACCAAGCCAGCCCAGTCTCAGCTGAGACCCCAGAAAACTTTCTAAGTTAAGGATTTGTCAGATCCTGGCAATATTTAGAATTAATCTATAGCTCCCCCACTGCTCTAGGATAAAGCCCAGACTCCTTCAGAGCAAGCTCGAGGCACTGCCCAAGCAGGGCCTACCTGGCCCCACACCCGGGCTGTACACACAAGTTCCGGGTGTTTTGGACTTCCCCTCGTTTCTGGGCAGGGGGTGGGGGGTCACACAGGATGCTACTTCTGCCGGAACACTACTAGCCCCAGCTCCTGCTCTCTCCAGCTTCCACCCGCCTTTCAATGGGACATGGTCCTGGACCCCTAGTTCAGGGGAATACCCCCAATTGCACCCTGTACTTCACCCCTATCACACTTACACGCTGCTTAGCCTAGGCACTTGCCTGAATGGCCCAGGTAACTGAAATCTCTATGGGGCACTGACTACATCTGTCTAGCTCACAGTTAAATCCTCTATACCTACCACCATGCCCATCACAAAACAGGCACTGGATAAACAGCCATAGATGAATGGCTGTCCCTCCTCTCTAAAGAAAGTCCACCAGAATAAGAAATAATAATAGAATAATAGAATAAAAGAAGCCACCATTTGAGTTCATACACTGTGAGGCAACTTGCTAGGCCCTTTTATGTGTTTGGCTTATTTAATCTGTGCTCTTTCTGGCACATTCCAGTGCTCTCCCCTATGGTCAGTCAGTGATGGGTGTCTTTCTAGGACAAAGGTGGAGAGATTAGTCCAGTCAGATACGATGCCTATGCCAAGCCCAGGTTTTCATACCCATTATGAAAACGATCTCCATACTCTTGCCCTGAGGGTCTAGAAGATTCTAATCCCTAATAGGCTCCACATCGTCTCCGACGAGGTATTTTTGCCTAGGATTGTCATAAATTAAAACACCTTACTTTACAAAAATTCATGAAATACCATTAAACAAATTAAAGATCTATCAAACTTAATTTATAAAGGAAGAATGTAAATTACTTGA
The DNA here is from genome assembly GCF_029215605.1 of Mirounga angustirostris. Taxonomy (NCBI): domain Eukaryota; kingdom Metazoa; phylum Chordata; class Mammalia; order Carnivora; family Phocidae; genus Mirounga; species Mirounga angustirostris. Next base: position 177,516,122 of record NW_026991713.1, read on the forward strand.
AATTAGGAACTGTTGACTTACTAGTCTTCCTATCATCCATAGTATTCTGATAGTAAATACCCAGCAGATACATGCTGAATTGAATTAAAACAAAAAAAAAAGTCACTTCTTGCTGATCTGAAAGTTTAAGTTAACAAGTGAGTGCCCCTTCTTTGACATTAGGCACTGGTAGTTAGCCGATTAATCCTGTGTACTCAGAGGTTCAACAAGGAGTTTTGAAGATTTTCCCAATAGGATAGCAAGTGAGTAATTTAAGTTAAGAGAAAGGAATAAACGAGTAAGAAGAGAATGACTGAGGGCTTTTTAAGGGCAAGGCAGAGTTTTTAAGGGTTTATCAATTAGCTTAAAAAATACAGACAACAGATTTAGCTCAACATTAAGAAAACAGTTCATGTTCCACCTCCTCCTAACTCACACCAGAACTGCTTGTCCATGTTAAAAATCTGATCCTAATTCTTTGATTACCAAGAATGCTATATTCGATGACCTCACATTTCTCAGAGTTGATTATTTTAAAAAGGGTTTTAGATGAGCTAATAATCTTTAAAAGATGTGTACTTGGGATTTCCTTTATAACAAACTCTAAAACAAAAAGCTATTCTGTTAACAACAACGACAGCCTGGAATAACACCAATAACATCACAAAGATTTTGCAGGTTGATAATATAAAACATCCAAAATAAGTTGATATATGTATAGAGAGAGAGACAGGTATTCCAGCTATTACATTTAAGTAAATAATCAACTCCAATAATCCAACTGTAAATCAAATAACATAGAACACTTAACTGGAATATTTAAAACAAACATTCCAATGGGAAGATTCTAACTTCATTCAATACATATATTTGAGAAAAATATAAAATATCAGCTCCCAGGGAAAACATAAAACAAATTTATGTACTGTAAGTACAAATACCTCAGTACATACTCTGACAGGGAAATTCTTAACCCAGATGGTAAACACATAAATCACCAGAGATTAAAGAAGCATGCATGAAAAGGAAGGCAGCAAAATGAATTCTGAGCATTTACGTATTGACAAAAATCACTGAACAAAATAAAGAACATTAATTTGTGTTAAAATAAAGCACTTGGTGGCACAAAGCTGGAAACGCCTTTGGGGACCTACTGGTGCAGGAAATCACACCGACTCCCGCTGGCCTCGGCACGCCATGCTGGGGGACGTGACCGGGCCAGTGCCATCTGCTGACTGACAGAAGTTAATGATCATGTTGTTATAAACAAAACTATCATTAGAAAACCAGAAGTATCTCCAGATAAGACAGAAGGTGAGACGTTCCCACAAGAGCAATGGATTAAATGGGAGTCCTCATCGCCCAGGGAGAGGAAAACAGCAGTTTGGGGAAAGGGGACCATTAGGTAAGTGGTAACTGAAAAAAGCCAGGCAAGCAGTAGCCTAAGGCTTGTCCCAACCCAGCCAGGTGCTGGCGCTGCACGGAGGATGAAGCGCCAGTGGTTTCTGTCCCCACCTCTCTCAAACGATGGAGCTGCTGTGCGGGATTTACGATTGTGAGGAAAAGAGAGTGATAAGCAGAAAATGATGGTCCGAAGGCCAAAGTTAAAGACACTCTGAGCCTCAGCAAGGTAGAAGCAAAGGAAGATGGTGGTTTCTCACACAGAAGACGCACCAAGGGACACAGTGCCCAGTAAAATAGTAAACCAAGTGTTAACTGCATGTCACAGAGAACAGACCCTAGCAAGTTTAAGGTCAAATTCTTTCTCCAAAAGTAACAAATTTGTAACGCACGATGACAAAGTGAAAATTTCGTTCAGTAAGTGCAAAGCAGAAGCCAATGATCCCCGGGCACAGACATGGGGCCTCTCCAGCACAGGATTGCCAAGCCCGCATCGAGAGAAGCACCTTCGCTTCTGGTCCTGGCTCCCAAGTCAGGCCCCCCTCACCGCCTATGTGGACAGGTAGCCCTCAGGGACTCTTCCTAAGGCTTTATAACTGGGACACTGCTCATTAAACCACCGTGTCCACTGCATCAAACTTCTCAAGAACAATATCCTCTGGTCCTGGCCTCATGAATGGTTGTGCTTCTCTGCAACTAAGAATTTGCTTTCCCTGCTGAGCCTTGGGAAGCCTAGCACCAGCTGGGATTTCCTCCTCCTATTGGCTGCTGGGTAGCACTACCACCAAAATCAGGCACCTCATGGCAAAGGACCCAGACTCTCTGCGTCTTTCTATCCGCCTCACATCTGGTTCCAGTGCATGGGCCTACTTTTGTTTTTCTTGTTTTTCTCACTTCTGATGTATTTGTTTTTTGTACTCTTTATCACTTTCACCAGTTTTAAATGCATTTTAAAACTGATATAAATTTTAAGTGAGTAAATAAACATAAAAAATACAAACTCATTAATTTTTCAAATGAAAAATTAAGGTCCAAAGAACCGCTGATAATGATGTGCAGAATAAACATGCCACACTAAATATTCAGTAATAAATTAGAGCAGCTAAACTAAAAATAAATGTTTATTTGTATAATGAAAAAAGATACTAAATCAATTTGTCTAATTCCTTTGGGAAAATATTTTCTATTTATTAACAACATAAAATGGATATACGCTCCTAAGTCAGGGCAAAACTTGTTGGAATCTGAATGGTATTTGAAGGGATCTGTTGACCAACAATACCCATCACAGATAATCCAAGTTGAGGTCAATATAGGAAAAAAACACTTCATGTCAGGGAGTCTGCTAAAAGTATGTCACCAAAGGTAGAATCATTAACTACAAAAGCTCTGTCTGCCAATGGTCTGCTCTTTACCATAAACTGCTGGTACAAATCATTTCTGAGGTCTTTGGGAATGTGGTAATGAATACATTGGGGGTCATGGAATATTTACCAGAAAGAAGCCCAAAAGATACAAGAAAAGGTCAAAATTCAACTAGACAAAACTCCCTGAATGTTGACCATTTTAGGGATTGACAGATGAACTGCCCACAGTTCCTGATCAGAAGAATCTGAAATCTAGCCATAGAAAAAATATTAGTGATTACTGCTCTAACAGAGGTACAGAGTCATGGGAGCAAAGAGAGGGTAACAGCTTCATCTGGAGGGAAGTTAAGGATGGCATATCAGAGTCATCTCAAGTAGCTGACCAACAAAGATTAATACAGTAAATGAACTGATCTATACCTTATCATTAGTGACCCTGGTTCAAACAACACATCTCTTAACGACCTCTCTCTTGAGAACATGTACAATGAAAAGGTAAGTGAATGACCCAGATGCTGAGCACATTTGAGTCAAAGTACCATGAAAACCAACCACAGCTTTATTATCTATGACACGTACTACCATCTTACATATTTCATTTATTCATTTTTTCTCTTTACGGTGGCAGTTTAGTTCCACCAGGGCAAAGATTTTTGCCTACTTTGTCTAAATGCCGAGACATACAGTGGGCATTCAATAAATATTTATTGAATGAACAAACCAACGATATACCTTAAAGGTGGTTTGTACCAGGGCAGCCTGGGTGATCCAGCTGGTTGGGTGTCCTACTCTTGGTTTTGGCTCAGGTCATCATGGTCTTGGGGTCATGGGATTAAGCCCAGTGTTGGGCTCCAGGCTCAGTGGGGAGTCTGCTTGGGATTCTCTCTCTCCCTCTGCTCTCCCCCTCCCAAATGGATAAATTCTTAAAAATTTTTTTTAAAAAAGTTTATACCAGTCAACAACCCCATGCTCTGTTTCCAGGAACAACGCTACAGTGAGAGCTGTCACTCACTGAGCATTTATGATGTGGCGGACAACCTTCAGATCCTGTTATAAGTTCAAGCCATCTAATCCTCAGAGCCCAGGGGCAATCTGGCACAGAGGGATCATCATCTTGCCTGAGGACACACAGTCCGCAAACCAAAGAACACCGCCCTCCCTCTCTAAGCAGATAACACGAAATGGGACCCGACAAATACATGCGAAGATGTTCATCACACTGCTTTTTAAAAACCCTGAAACAGGGCGCCTGGGTGGCTCAGTTGGTTAAGCGTCTGCCTTCAGCTCAGGTCATGATCCCAGAGTCCAGGGATCAAGTCCCAAGTCAGGCTTCCGGCTCCACAGGGAGCCTCCTTCTCCCTCAACCTTTCCCCCCACTCGTTCTCTCAATCTCTCAAATAAATAAAATCTTAAAAAAAAAAAAAAAAAAAACTAAAACAATCTCCTGTGTTTTGCGGTATCTTTTTGTTTTAATATGCTCTTAAAAACTGCAAATTGTTCTGTATGCATGTACTTTTAATTCAAATGAATGATGGTATTATGCTACTCCTCTCATTCAGTGGCTTTCTTTTTCCTACATTGCTGTGTTTTGTGACACCTCACACCTTGCCCTCCATGTACAGTAGCTGCAGTTGCTTCTAATCGCTCCACGCGTGTAGCCACCATGTCCTACCCAGCTGCTCTCCTAGAATGGCACCGAGACTTCCTGCCTCTAGAACTAACAAAGATGGCCACAAACACCTCGTCCACATACACTGTTCAATTACTGACAATGTCCCTGGGACATATACCCAGGAAAATAAACTGAACCAGTGTGTGTTCCTAATTCGATTAAGAACTTCCAGACTGTCCTCCATTATACCTGCAGAAGTCTACATTCCCACTATCACTGCATGAGAATTTCTACACTCACTTTTCAGCTAATCATTACTACTTTAATAGTGATTATCACACTGTTGCCTCCATTCTCATTATTCTGGTTACCAATGAGTTTGATGACTTCTTCATATGTTGGCTAGCCTTCTGGTTTATTCTTTGGTGAAATATAAGCTCATATGTCTTCCTCCTTTCTCTATTAGGCCTGCTATCTCCCTCATACCATTTTGAAGGAGTTTCTTGCAGTTCTAGACATGGACTCGCTATTAATCTTCTGCAGGTTTTGGACACTGCATACATCATCTCCCATTCTGTCACCTGGCCATCTGCCTATGGATGCCTTCATGGCATATTCAAAACTTAATCAAATTTGTCAAATTTTTCCCTATTGCATTATGCTTTTGTTGAAGTTTATCAAATTCTTCAAAAACAAATTTTGGGAGAGACTTAATTGAATTTAAAGATTTAGGAAGAACTGATGTCTTCTTTCAATACTACACCCAAGAGAATAAAAAAACTATTACATAATCGTCTTTGTCTTTTATTAAAATTTTTTCTTTGAAGAGGTATTATGCATTCTTGATTAATTCACAGATACTGTACAGTTTCTGTTGCTATTATGAGTGATAGCTTATGTTTTATTATATTTTTAATTGGATATTTCTAATATAGAGAAATTATATTGATTCTTATAGACTGAGCATATATACCCCAATGTCACCCTACTTATTAGTTCTAATAAACAGTTTATTACATGCTGTTAATTAAGATGACCTTATTGTCCATAAATAATGATAATTTTATCTATTCCTTCCAATACTAAGCTTTTATTTCTTTTTCTTTCTGGATAGCATTCCTCAGGACATCAATGCTTGGTCAATGAGCAGCAGAGAGAGTGAGAGCATGTGGCAGATACTTCTGACTCTCTCAAACTCCATTCCACTCTACATCTAGATAGGTCTGAAAACCAGTAGCTACATTTCTTAGGCCTCCTTGTAACTAAGGTTGTGGATGCAACTTGGAATCTGTCGCTTGAGGGGCACTCTACAAAAGATTTGGAAGAGGGAGGCAAAGCAGAGGATGGCCGTGCTTCCAGTGGATGCTGGAAAGCAAGCTTGGGGGCAGATTTGTTTGTGGGGCCAGAGTCTGCATTTGGGTATCTGGCTATCTGCTTGCAGGGGTAAAAAGCAAATGGTAATGAAAGTGGCAGCAGCAGCAACTTCCCGTCCTCTGGACTAGAACTACTGTGGGTGACCTTGAAATCTACCCCCAAACCTACTCCTCCAAGCCTTTCCAACAACTTGAGTACCTAATCCACTCTATCTCTTTCTGCGTGAAAACCTGGAAGGTTTTGTTGTTTCCTGCACTAGACTGTGACTGACGGCAGCGTACTTGTTTTGTTCCTAGTAGTAGAAGGAATTATCCAAAATTTCTCCAGTAAGTTAGCCTTTAAAACAGCTTTTGGTATGAAACCTGTGTGTTTTTAAAATCACAAATAGGTGATGAACTTTATCAAGTGCCTTTGCTACACCGTTTGAGATAATCCTACCTTTTCCTTCGTTCTCTTAGCATGCAGTACTGCATTCACAGATTTTCTGGTGGTGGCTTCTGTAGCGTTAGGGGCTGGGCATCGTTCCACCTACCTTCTATTTTCTGGAAAGACTTGTAAAAGATAGTAAGTGATTGTTTCTTAGAAGTTTGCCAGAAATCACCTATAAAATTCTCTCTGGAGATTTTGGGAAACAGACTGCATGTCTGTATATTGGTCTGACCATTTATTGATCTAATCGTGTTACCTATTTCTTCTCGTGGCAATTTTGACATTTCGTATTTTTTTCTGAAAACCTATTCAATTTATTTAGTTTCCTCCTCCAAATTTATTAGTATGTAGTATGTGTTCCAGTATTTTATCATTTGAAAATGTCTTGGGTCTATGGCTATTTCCTAATGTTTTGTTCATTTTTTTCCTTCTTGTTCAGTCTGTCAGAGATCTTATTTAGCTTTCAAAGAACCAGCTCTTGATTTTCTTAAACTTCTGTATCATTTAGTGTTATTATTCTGTATTTTATAGCTTTTAGTACTTACCTTTATTTCCTTCCCTCATGTTTCCTTGGATTTTGTTTTGTTGTTGTTGTTGTTGTTGTTTTACCAACTTTTGAGATGACTGCCTGGCTCATTTTTTTAACCTTTCTTATTTGCTGACAAATTTACGACTCTAAAACCCTGGGGCACCTGGGTGGCTCAATTGGTTAAGTGTCTGCCTTTGGCTCAGGTCATGATCTGAAGTCCTGGGATCGAGTCCTGAATCAGGCTCCTTGCTCAACAGGGAGCCCGCTTCTCTCTCTGCCTGTCCCTCCCCCTTGCTTGTGCTCTCTCTCTCTGCCTCTCTCTGACAAATAAATAAAATCTTAAAAAAAAAAAAAAGACCCTAAAACCCCTTTAAGTGCTGCCTGGACTGTATCCCACAGTTGGGACATTTCAGTTCTCAACACATCACAGTTTCATTTTTTACTTCCTTTTTAACCCTAGGGCTATTTAGAAATAGGATATTTAATTTATAACCACAGAGATTGGGGGGGGGGGCTGTCATTTGCTGGTAATTTCTTGTCATATGGTGCTTTACTGAAGGACCCTAAGTGTATCACTCCCGTCTGTGGGGACCCTCAAGGATTCCTGGATGGCACACTAATGGTTTGCTCTCTATAAACATTCCCTACGAGCCCCCAAAATCACAGTCTGTTGAGGGTACAGTTTTAGGCATATTTTTAACAGCTAACACATACTGACTGTGGTGTCCAACTCTTCTCCGTGTCTGCTTATTTTTTCACAGCAGGGTTTTGGTTTCTGAGAGAGGAGTGTTGAAACTCTCCCAACACAATCGTTGATTTTCTCTCTCCCTCTCTGCAGTTCTATTGTTGCTTGGTGTATTTTCAAGCTGAATTGTTAGGGACCCATATTTTCGAGGAGTACACCATGTTCCGACGCTCCTTTTATCAGTATAGAACATCCCTTGCTCTCCCTTATGGTTCCTTTAAGGTAATGCTACTTTCCCTGGGTTCCCGTTTGTGTAGATCTCTTTTCTATCCTTTTATTCTCAGCCTTCCACTGCCTTTCTTTTGAAGTGTGTTTCTTGTAGATAACTCATTTCTGCATCTTGTTTTTTCCATCAGGTCTGAGAATTCCCCTTTATAAAGGATAACCTGGTAACATATGTTGTAATTATTATCACATTAGATGCTGGCCACTCTTTTCATATTTCCCATTTAATGTAGTCCTTTCTCTTTTTGTCTTTTCCCCCCATCACACCGCCTTCCCTATTTTTGATTAGACAGAGCAAATACCTTCCTGTTGGTATAAAAGCCGTACCTCTGTGTTTTATGAGCATAGCGCCCTGTAGCCAAGTCTCTTTGGTTTCCCCTATACTCAATCCTTCAGAAAATGTCTGGAATTTTAGTCCCAGGCCACTTGGCCTGTGGTCTCTTCCTCTCTTTGGTCCTGCACTTTTTTTAAAGGCACTGATAAAGCTAATTCCCATATCAGGACCCACAAAATGGAGGCCACCTTCGTGGCCCCGTCCACAGCACAAATCAAATCCTAAGCCAGCCTTGCACTACAGTAAACACCTGCCAAGGAATCCTAACATGCACCAATCACATCGTCCAGCAACGCTTTAGCTAGCTCACCCTACTCCAGAAAACAGTACCTACTAGCCTTCCCAGGGACGCCCCAGCCTCCTAGTCCATCAGGTCCTGTTTCAGCTCTGCTGCTCCTAACACTCTACAAACCTCTCCCAAATCCCTCAGGAACATGTTCCACTGCTTGTGAAGATCCTTGTAAACAATCCATCGACTGTTTTCCCTTGAACAAAGGACATCAGACTTCTTACTAAATTGGATTATTTTTTTGTCATTTGACAGCATCATAAACTTTCCTAGGGGACCTGATCTTCCTTCCTTCCCTTGTCTGTTGGAGCTGCTCGTGTGTTTACTACCCTGCATATTTAAATACTTCCTCCAAACATACTTCACTGTAGGTCTTCATACAGAAAGCCTTCAGGGGCTTGTTCGGCTGGAAATAAAATCCAAAGTAGTGGGAAAGGTAAAAGCAGAGCTTCGTGTAAACATAGTTAGTGCCACTGAACTGTACACTGAAAAATGGTTAAAATGGTAAATTTTATGTTATGTATATTTCACCACAATTTAAAAAATAAAAAGCTTTCTTCCAGACTCTCGTGACACCCCTGGCTGCCTCCCCACTTCCCACTGATACCGAAGAAATTCAAGCAGCCTTCAGTCTCCACAAGGGGTCCTCATGTTTTTGTGGTTAGTTCTTAGCACTAGAACTTTTTTTTTTTTTTTTTTAAGATTTTATTTATTTATTTGAGAGAGAGAGAATGAGAGAGAGCACATGAGAGGGGGGAGGGTCAGAGGGAGAAGCAGACTCCCTGCCGAGCAGGGAGCCCGATGCGGGACCCGATCCCGGGACTCCAGGATCATGACCTGAGCCGAAGGCAGTCGCTTAACCAACTGAGCCACCCAGGCGCCCAGCACTAGAGCTTTTACACTTTCTCAGAAGTTAATCTGGGGTTAGGGCGTCAGTGTCTATGCTACTTAAATTGGTTGGAGCTAAAAGCCTGTATACCACTTCTTGCCTTTAAAACCTACGCAGGAATAGGCCAACGTATCTTCGACGATGAACAAGTCTTACTTGAACAGAAAATGTTATTCTAAAGATAGGGGTCAAAGCTGATAATGGCAAGTTATTTTGGGAAACTGTACAATATGGTCTGAAATCCTCAGAGATAGGATCTGCCTTGCACACGGAATCATTTTTCACTAGGGCACCATGGGAGTCCCCAAACATCCACCTTCTATTCCCCAGGTGAACACCGACCGGCTCCGAGGCAGCATATTATGGCGATACGGCATTGCCTTCTGTCCCAGATCTACTCTATAAACAGCTGCGGGTTGTTGAATAACAGAGACCTAAAATATTCACTAGGATTGCATATTTTTTCTGTATTTTCCCCACTGGCATTTTTGTTAAATTAATCTTTCCCAATCCATTTTAACAAGAAAATGGAAGCAAATGTGAATTTAAAAAGAAAACCATGAAAAGAAAGTGAAATATTCATAACTTACAGGTTCCTTGTAAAAACATGTTCCAAATTCAAGGCCAGCCCTATAGTGAATCCTGTTTGAATACATATTCAGAAAAACTTACTTAGCTTGCTTGTTAGAGACAGCACATTCTGGAAGGAAACACATGCTCTTCGTAGCCTGGCCTCTGACAAGGTCTCCTGCAGCTTCAGCATATAAAAATGTAAAGGCCACATGGAGGCCATATAGGGAAACACTAAGTCAAGTAACCAAATTCAAATTTAGGGGTCCAGTCTTGATTCAAAAAAACAGTTTATTCAGCACTTACTATGTGCCAGGCATCATGCCTGGTCGGCAAGTACCACTGAAGGGAAACAGACGCACCCCAACCCTAAGTAGCAAGTCTCTTTAGGAGTCGCCTGCCCAGGTGGTCACCAGGATATTTATGGTCTCAAGGACTTTCCAGTTCTACAACCACACTTACAATTTCTAATAAGAGAAAGGCACTGAGATATGCAGGAATAAATAAGTAATCACAAAGGAGACAATATCTTTCTTTCCTCCATGAGCAGCTCTGTCCCTGATGCCTGAAGAAAGCAGCAATCATGGACAATTGGGAGGGTGACTCAGAAAGTCAGGGCAAAGTTGCCTGAACATCCTAAAGAAGTAGGCTTTAGACTTTGGGGGTAAGCATTAGGGTTCTGAACCCAAGAAGAGAGTGAGGGACAGTTCAAAGACAGCATTCTAATAAAACTCTGGACACAGATCAGGAAAACAAAGATTTCCTGGCATGCCTGGTATGTATCCTGTGCCGTCCTATGCCACTCTCCTCTCATCATCTAGAGATATATTTTTTGAGAGAAAGGGGGTGGGGGGAGGAAATGATAAATGCCTTCAAGATGTAAAAGAGATAGTATGTTAGATACGGTAAGTGTCACGGGATAAATAATAGAGTGGGAAAGGGAAGTGTGTTTGGTGGTGGGTGTGAAGATTCATGTGGGATGAATGGAGAAGACCTCACTGCAAGTCTGACTTCTGAGTAAAGACCCAAACGAGGTACAAGAGCTAACCGTCTGGATCTCTGGGCCAAGAGCAGGTCTGACAGAGGGAACGGCACATGAAAAGCCCTGAAGCAGCAGCGAGTCAGGCACCCTGGTGGCCAGAGCGTCTGGGACAGAGATCCAGGAGCTGAGGTTCCAGCAAAGGCCTTCACTTCGGTCACGTGGGCCGCACGGCGTGCCACGCAGAGCACTACCATGGCCTGACGTGTGTGTTCGTGCTGCCGTGTGGAGACACAGACACCAGCTACAAGGCTACTGCACAAACCAGCTGAAAGATGGCAAAAGATATCCTGAGGTATATCAAACATTTTAAAAGTTTATTTCAGCAAAACCTGATTGGAGTGGACATTGCTTTTACAATGGGGCTGCAGACAGAAAAAGCAGAAGTTATTGCAAGACACTTAGGGATGAATCAGAGAAGAGTACAAATGAACCAGATGGTGAGTGGTCAGGAGCCCTCTGCCCCAGGAGCCAGGGGAAAGACAGACAAAGTGCGGAAGGACGCGAACAAGGGAAACTGGCTCTAAGGCTAGTTGGCTGTTTGGTGTGACCTGTCATCTTTAGCATTTTCATTTCGTAACCTTGAGGCATTTACAGGCTTAGATTTCAGTCTGCTTACATAGGCTGCTACCGCCCACTAAAGCCACCTCAGCCTAACAGCCTCCCTGCTGCATTTATTTAACGGAGATGCGAGTGCCAGTCTGGTAGCAGAAGGGGTGGTTACAAGTGATCAAATGCAGGATTTTTCTCAAGGTAAAAACAACAGTATTTCCTAATAAACTGTATGTAAACTACAAGTGATCAAATGCAGGATTTTTCTCAAGGTAAAAACAACAGTATTTCCTAATAAACTGTATGTAAACTACAAGTGATCAAATGCAGGATTTTTCTCAAGGTAAAAACAACAGTATTTCCTAATAAACTATATGTAAACTACAAGTGATCAAATGCAGGATTCTTCTCAAGGTAAAAACAACAGTATTTCCTAATAAACTGTATGTAAACTGTGAGAGAAAGAAACAGGTCGAGGATGATGCAACAGCTTTTGTGTCCAAAAAACTGGAAAGGTAGAGCTGCCATGAACTAAGATGATGAATTCAGGGGTAAGGAAAAGGTGGAAGGCATAAATCTGGTTCATCCGCATACTGATAATCCTTCAATTGGATGTAATTAATTGGACATTCGTATTTCTCAAAAGCAAAACAAGTGCTCTAGAGATATGTTAGTTAGGGGTATTCAGGATACATACAACATATCTCTCAGAAACATATTATTTTAGGATAAATAACATTTAAAATAATTTTGTGATAAAATAAACATTCCTAATACGAAGTAGAATTCAAAATTTACATGAGTTTTTAAGATAAAACACCAGACTTCAAAGAAACGTGCTTGTGACAGGTTGCTTTGAGCTACGTTCTGGTCTCCTGGGGCTGTGTATTTCTTCTGCCAACACAAGTTTTCCTGTGTTCTTCCAAGTTCTGAGGAGCTCAGTACATTTTAGGCTTATTCAACATCAATGATCTTGAAACATTTATTGAGCGTCAAGCACCATACTGAGAGCTAGAGCTAGTATGGTGAACAGAACAGATCCCTGCCCTTATGAAGTCTACAGTCTATGTTGATACTAGACTCACCTGTGCTGGCTTCTATTTAGGCAGGTTTTTAAAGGAAAAAGCATGGTATCATCTTTGTCTACACTTGCAGGATTACCTTGAAGCTCAAATATTTATGACTATGAAAACAGCTTAGAAACTGTAAACAGATATGCAAGGGACTTGAGTGGACATTGCTTTTACAATGGGGCTGCAGACAGAAAAAGCAGAAGTTATTGCAAGACACTTAGGGATGAATCAGAGAAGAGTACAAATGAACAGCTACATCCGAGGATGCTGATGACTCCATCTGGGCATTGAGTGGGGCTTCCTGGCACTGAAGAAAACCTTAAAGCATGCATTTTTGTTGTTGTTTTCTAGCCAAAGTAACAGAAATTCACTGGTAGAGAAAACACTGTTTTCTGAAAATGGACCCAAGCAAGGTTCACATGGGTCTTCACGTAAGCCACACTGGACAACAGGGTGGGCGATCACGGTCACTACCATTTTACAAAGGACACAACTACACTGCTCAAACGGGGGCCTCCTATGCTGATGAGCCCTGGAGTCCGAGTGCACAGCAGCAAACTACTGAACAACCAAGTCCTTGCAAGAGTCACACTATCCTGCGCCATTCAGGATTTTATCTCCAAGTGCCCCTCTGACTTTTGTAATAATAATAATCACTCATATATCATGCTAAGTTCGGCATCTGAGTCACAAACTAAAAGCTTCAAGGAAAATACATTCAGTTGGAGAGGACACGTGAGCCTTCCATTTGTATTCTTAAGTTCTTAAAACAAGCAACCTGTATGTTACAGGAAGATTTAAAGCATTCAGCCACTGCTTCTCATACCCATTATTCACAAGCCTGCCTTCAAAGAGTCTTTGCTATGTAACCTCAAGCGTGGTAAAAAAAAAAAAAAAAAAAAAAAAAAAGTGACTATGTGAGGGGCGTGAGGGGCATCTGGGCGGCTCAGTCGGTTAAACGTCTGACTCTTGGTTTCGGCTCAGGTCATGATCTCGGGGTCATGGGATCAAGCCCCTTGTGGGGCTCTGTGTTCTGTGGGGAGTCTGCTTGAGGATTCTCTCCCTCTGTCCCTCCCCACACACTCACACTCTTTCTGTCCCTGAAATCAATCTTAAAAAAAAAAAAAAAAAAGGTGACCGTGAATTTGTGATGGAATCATATTTGTCCACTAAAAGTATATGTTAAAAGTTTATAAATACTATGCCTTCTTCAAATGCTACCTTTGAAAACATTCTGATAGTCTCTAATTTTGACAGGCTTGTCATTAACAGAAGAGAAAAATTCTACTGACCTCAAAAGCTGTAACAATTAAGTCTAGTCTAGAGTCATTTTTACATTCACAATTTAACGATCATTTAGATGTCCTGTCCTGGTAACAAGAGACACAGGCCGCGGTGGCAGCTCCTGGATCCCAGTGGTCATCCTGTTGGCCATGTCCGGGTCAGCCCTCACACGCTCTCCCCCATCTCCCTCTTCATACAGGAGCAATCTCTGCCTCCTTGTCCATAAGACTCGTGCTGTGCCAACCACTGCCCCTTGCTCCATGACTGGAAAATGGGCATGTGACCCAAGCCAAACTAACTTCAAACCTCCTCAACTTTTTTCAAACAAATTTCAGAGAGGTTTCCTTTCCTTCTCACTGAAAGACTGTTAGGCTAAGACCCTGAAGGCCACCAATGATCCCATTGCAGGCAGTATGGAGAATGCTCATCTGCAGCAGAACCCAAAACTTAGGAAGAAATGGAAATAGTGTGTGTCCTGGGTCCCAGGCTCAGAAGCCCCAAAGATCTGTTGTCCTCTCCTCAATTCCTTTGATCCCATGACCTATTCTAAGATCCTTCCAAGAAATCCTGTATGCCAGGAATTTCTTTGAACCATATGGAACTACCATTTCTGTAAGTCAAAATGGTCGAATTTGGCAGCCATTCCGGCAGTTTCTATTGTTCTCCCTACTAAGTTATGTCCGGTTTTTTTGCCACTGGGAACCTACAGAGTCCTCAGTGACTACAATGGCCAATACTTAATGGAACTTTCAAACTATGTGACAGAAATAGGAAAATATATTATCTAATACTGATCATTGCTGGTAAAGATAAAGGAAAGATACATATGCACACACATATACACATACACACACACACTTTAAAGTTTACATATAGTAGGATTCACATGTGATTGCACAGAACTATTAGCAATGCAAAATCTCAGAGTAACATGGCAACACAGATGTGCCACTGAGAACACAGGCTCTGGAATCACCGGCAGGGTTCAACTCCTAAAGCAACAAGTTGTTAGCTTTTTTAAAACTGAAATTCTTATAGAGATCATTGTAGATTCACATGCAATTGTAAGATACAACAGAGAGATTCTGAGTACCTTTACTCCGTTTCCTGCAATAGTGAGAAACATTCTGCAAAACTATAGTAGGATATTGGGACCAGACTTACACGTGGATGTAGTCCACTGCCTTTATTCAGATTTCCCAGTCTGGCTGTACTCATGAACGTACATGTGTGACTGCACACAATTTCTGCATGTGTGTCGGCTCATGTGTCCATCACGACAAGGGTCTCTGGCACTGATCCTCTGTGACCACACCGCTGCCTCCTATCCATCTCCTCAATGGTTAGAAAACGCTTCAGATCATCTACTGCATCTTGAGTTGTGGTGGTTTGTAGTTCTAGACAAACTGTCCACTTCTTCTTAGTTGGCAAATACATGAGAATAATATTGTTCCTTATTATTCTTTTAATGGCTTCAGGATCTGTAGTGTTATCCCATTTCATTCCTGATATTAAGTGATTTGTGTACTACCTCTGTCCTTCTTAGTCTTGCTAGAGGCTTGTCAACTTTATTGATTTTTTTTTCCCCAAAGAAGCAGCTTTTTGCTCCTTGATTTTCATTATTTTTTTCCTATTTTGAATTTCATTGGCTCCTGCTTTTTATTATTTCCTTCTTTCTGCTTACTTGGGGGTTTTTGTTTGGGTTTCTTTGTTCTTCTTTTCCAAATTTCTTGAGGTAGGAATTTAGATTATTGATTTGAGATCTTCATCAATTTTTATGTAAAATTTGGTACTATAAATTTCCCTTTCTGAACTGTTAGCTGCATCCCACATACTTTAATATGTTGTGTTTTCATTTCCATTTGATTGTAGTACTTTGTATTTCCTTTAAAATCTCTTTGATCCATGTATTATTTACAAGTGTGTGATCTCATTTTTACCTGTCTGGAGGTTTTCCTGTTGTCTTTCCTGTTACTGAATGTTCATTTGCAGTGTGTCAGAGAACACACCCTGCATGACTTCAACGGTTTTAAACACGCTGAAGTCCACTCTACGGCCCAGGACAAGCTCCACCTTAGCAAGTGTCCTACGAACTCTGTTACTATTAGGTGGTGTGTTTTAGAAATGTCAGTTAAGCCCTGTTGGTGACCGGGTGTTTCAGCTCTTCTGTATCCTTGGTGATTTCCTGTCTGGGTTCAGCATCAAGGTCCTGGCCTACTTTTGTGGGCCTTAGTTCCAGTCTAATTTTCATAGCCTTTACCGTGTTCTTTTGATCTGTTTTATTTATCTGGTGCTGATGGGACTCCCAAGGCTCCTGCTGGTGCTGCTTGAGAGGGTGGAAGGAGTTTCACCAAGCCCGGCTGCCCCATTTCTCTCAGTGGAACGGGGGTTGGTGATCAGGCCCACAGGCTGGAAGAGGCTTCCCTGGCCTAGTGCGTACTGTGACAGGATCCCCCCTTATCTGTGCCTCCTCAGTTTCTAGACACTAAGTGTGTCTAAGCAGGAAAGGACTGGGCCACTTCTGGTGGTGGTATCCTATAGCAGGAACTGCCAGATGCCCAGGTATCTCTCAGTGAGAAGAGGTATCTCAGGCCCAGCAGGAAAAGAGATCACGTGTCCTGGCTGATGAATGTTGGAGGGGCTCCTACTAATATCTCTTGCTGCTGGTGCCAGGCTTGTTCCTGTCTGATCCAAGGAAGGAGGGGGCCCACCTGAGTTGCCTTCTGTTGCTAGTTCAGGGGTCAAGAAATGCCAGATCTGCTGGTTCCTCCTGGCTAGGGGAATGTGATAGGCCCTGCCACTCTATGGTTCCTCCAGTGCAAAGGTCCCAAATTTTCAGAGTCCTCCTTTTTCGCCTCCTGCATTATTGCTAGGGTTTATAGTTGTACTTAGTAGGCAGGAGGAGGGAGAACCAGATCTATGCTCTCTTGTCCAGACTAGAAGTCACAAGTTTCTAATTTAAGTCTCAGATTCATCACTGGAACATAACAGTCTCATAGACTGCAGTGAACATGAAATAGATATCACATGTAAATCTCTTAGCTCACTGCCTTCTATGAAATAAGCACTCAGAAAATAGCAATAATTAAATTTTGTGAAATAAAACGTATGAATAGAAAAGGCCAGAAGGAAATCCATGAAATAATTATACCTCTAGATGGTAGGATCGTGGGTATTTTTAAATTTTCCTCTCTTATATTTCTCCATGTCTTCCAAATGTTCTACAATTAACAGGTTTTAGTTTGAGGATAAAAAACATTTTAAAAATCAGTATAATCTAAATATGTACCTTATCACTTTTTTTTTTAAGATTTTATTTATTTATTTGAGAGAGAGAATGAGATAGAGAGCATGAGAAGGGGGAGGGTCGGAGGGAGAAGCATACTCCCTGCTGAGCAGGGAGCCCGATGCAGGACTCGATCCCGGGACTCCAGGATCATGACCTGAGCCGAAGGCAGTGGCTTAACCAACTGAGCCACCCAGGCACCCTGTACCTTATCACTCTTAAGGTACTTATTTAAATACCTTCTGCACAATCTTCAGACACAGCGAGGAAGATGATGAATGCTTCACCAAGGTCTGAACCGATCTTCCCTTTCTGGGTTTATGAGACAAAACAAAATGACTGGGCTTTGTTCTGAGAATGCAATCATTATTGCAGTCTTTCATTTCCCTTAACCTCTAGACTGACCTAATTAGTGAACTGCATGACAGCTAAGATAAACAGCGTCATATGATTCACAGCCATGAATAAGGTTAAGATCCTACTCTGTGGTCAGTCTAGCTCAGAAACATTGCTCGGAATCCACTCAACAGAAAGGAGCTCTCTGAAATGAGATCCAGCAAAATGAACATAATTATTTGTGAAGAGAAAAATATGTATCATGAACAAACATACTGGCAAATTCCGCCTTCCTTTCAGACTGCGTCAGCTAAGGTCTGGGGGACAAAGAGGCAGGTAACAATCCAGCAGCCTCTGGAAAGTGGAGCGGCCCCACGAGCATTCACCCAACAGAGAGCTCCTGAGGCCAGGGGCCCTGATTTCAACTCACCAGAAAATCCGATCTTAACCTTAGGAGTTGTATTAGACTAAAACCTGAACAAAACCAATACTCAATTTTTTCAGTTAGTTTAGAGTTTTTTAAAGCTTGATAAGATTCACAATTTCTAGGTCTAAATAATTCCATTGAGAAAAATTTTCTAGATGAAAACTTTTAAAGTTGTCTGTTATATAAAACTTCTAAATTTAGGGGGAAAGTGAGGTCAGCTAAATCGATGTTTCTGGTTTTATTTTTGGATAGCATTAATTCCAGAAAAAAGGACAGAGGAGGCATGCAAGCAAGCTGGAAGTTTAACTGACTTGGAAATTATTAGCATAATGGTCTATAAATATATACATAATTATCCCATTTTGAAGCAAGAAAACTTCACTGAAGGTTGTGTCCAACTTTAGGCTTGCTTGACCGATAAAGCGAGGGAGAAACACTGCAGCTGACTTCCCATTTGGATTTGAAACTTTTACCAGGATAATCTTGGCAGATTGTATTACATACGAATATTAAAAATTCATTTTATTTCAAATATCATAAAATAGTATACAGATGCTCATTTTAAATAATTCACATACCCATCAGGTGCTGATAAAGTAATATGACCTATATTAATAAATATTGCATCATCAACACAGATTTTTTTTTTTTTTTTTAAGATTTTATTTGTTTATTCATGAGAGACAGAGAGAGAGAGAGGCAGAGGGAGAAGCAGGCTCCCAAGGAGCAGGAAGCCCGATGCGGGACTCGATCCCAGGACCCTGAGATCATGACCCAAGCCGAAGGCAGACGCCTAACCATCTGAGCCACCCAGGCGCCCAACACAGATGTGTTTTTTGTTGTTTTTTTTTTTTTGCCGGGGTTGTAACTCTTAAAAACATCTACTCCTGGCCAACAGTTGCTACAATAAATAAAATACAAATGAACAAAAAGGAAAAAGATTTTTTAAACAACAACAAAAGAAATTTAGATTGCATGATTTAAAAGTAGGTAAGGCTATTAAATAGGTTGTTCTTTCTCCTACCATGCTAAAATAAAATTATTAAAAGCTGGTTGAGTTTATCCAATACTTGGATGATTTACTTTAACCTTTACCACTTTTAACAATCATGATTGGTAAATGAAGGTTTTAAATAAGCCAATATGTTCATTTCAACTAGGCTTTTGAGCAATATTGCAAAAATAATTATAAAAACCTATCTTTTATAGAGTAAAACATTTCTTAGAAATATCAAAACATGGAAACAGAAGGAAATATGACAAGAGTTCTTATAAGAAATCTTTTCTTTCTTAAACCATCACTTGCCATAGTAATAATAATAATATCATACAAAGCCTTTCAAATTTTACTTTACATTTTAATGACTACAGAAAGTTCCTGAACACATCTATCTGTCAAGCGGACAAAATCAGTATAAGGGAAGCCCCAACTTGTTCCACGTGTTCCAGAAGTTCACCTTTAGCAGCTGCCTATCAAGTATAAGGATGGAGGAAAACCAAACTATTACGTCACAGATCGGCAAAGAGGTATCCCAAGTACCACTATTCCAATAAAATCAAGGAAGGCATAATAGTAAGTACCCAGCAATAACTAAGGAGAGGTTCTGTGGGTGGAGGGACGTGAGACAGGTGCCCTAACCAAGTGGTCCTCCAGGCTACTGTAACTTAATCCCTGGTAACATGCGCAATACCCATAATTTCCTTTTTGCCATAGAACATTGATTTTGAGGGGCGCCTGGGTGGCTCAGTTGTTAAGCGTCTGCCTTTGGCTCAGGTCATGGTCCAAGGGTCCTGGGATTGAGCCCCACATCGGGCTCCTTGCTCGGTGGGGAGCCTGCTTTTCCCTCTCCCACTCCCCCTGCTTGTGTTCCCTCTCTCGCTGTCAAATAAATAAATAAATCTTAAAAAAAAAAAAAAAAAAGAACATTGATTTGGAGTATACTAATTCATCTGAAGAAAAGGAAAGAAAATGCAAAGAAGTAAAATATAAAGTATATAAAAAGAATATATAAAGGATATATAAAATATAAGGACAAAAAAAATTCCAGGCGCTGATATATTGTGGTTTATTTAAACATCACAAGATACCTAAAATTTGCACACTTTCTAATAAATCATTTGTAATCTGTGTTATCTCATTATATAGACATATATGCTGAGATACATATATACATAAATATATTGATATACATGTATGTATATATATATTTATACGTAAAGCTAAAAATTCACATTGACTTTACAAATATCATTATCATTGTGATAACTGTGCTGATGTTTAACAAACATATTTTTATATATCTAAATATATTATTTTTAGATGCAGATTTCAGGAGACTGCAAATGAAGCTGCATTGTTTTTTTTAGTGTTACATGCACCAAAATAGGATTTTTTTCCACCCTGGCTAAATTTAAATGGCCTATGCAAAGAAAAATAAGTCATGATTCCAGTCTCTGTTTGCATATTAATTGGTCTGCAGTAAAGAGAAGGACAATAGTAAAAAACAATGCCTTAGTGTGCCTTAATAAAACTGTTTACAGAAAGATCGACAGTGTTATTATTCACGGCCAACTTAAACAATGCCTGTACTTTTCACCTTGTAGTATAGTAGGCCAAGTCTGTGCTAAAAAGTAAAAACCAAAACCCCCCACTGCAGAGACCAGGTAACTCTGATCACAGGATGCAGATGCTCTAAATTCAGTTTGGACTGTACTGTGATTGACAATGCGCCTCCACCCTATTTCACAAAGAATATTGTAGGACATAAAACTCCCTGCTCTGAAAAGAACTTTCTTTTATTTTCCTTCATCACAAGGGATAATATTTAGCACAATATATTATTTAAAAATTTTAAGTAAAATGGCAACTCACAAGGAATTCTATGTATATCAGATAAGTCATGAAATGTCATTATTTCAACCCTGTCTCTTGTTGGTTGCAGATGAAGGTACAAAAAGTATGTGGAAGAAAAATAAAGAACACTGTGTCAACCCTGTGGCGTCTTCCACAAAGAGAATGCATCCTCACAGGAAGACTAGAATTCACAGAAATCACATTTCATGGCTTTCAGAATTAACCCAGTAAATTCTAGATTCTATCAAAAAGAACTGTATGCATGAAAGTTAACAAAACACAGGAGTAAGTCTTACATGTTTTTATACAACTTGGAAATAAAATGCACTTCCACCGAGTAGATAATGGAGAGCAATAGAAAT
Source organism: Mirounga angustirostris (assembly GCF_029215605.1). Taxonomy (NCBI): domain Eukaryota; kingdom Metazoa; phylum Chordata; class Mammalia; order Carnivora; family Phocidae; genus Mirounga; species Mirounga angustirostris. Next base: position 177,537,078 of record NW_026991713.1, read on the forward strand.
CGTGTAGCCACAAGCTTCACCGAGAGACGGAATTCAGAGACTGTGAAGGCAGAGGGCTTCTGGCCTCAGGACCTTGGCTACTACTATTGAAAGCAGAACCCTGCTGCTGTGACTGGATCCTAACAGAGCCCTTTGAATAATGCTAGAGAAGGAGACATGTGGACTCAGAGAAGTGATATTTTCTTCATGAGCTTATTAATATGTTAATTTGTAACAGATGATATAAAGGATATAGAATATCAACTCCACATTTCACAGGAAGTCCAAAGTTCATTAGAAACTGGCCGATATAAAAAGAAAACAGGGGCAACAATACTTCTAACAAATAATGATCTATCTTGAACAGAAAAATAGTAAGATATTGAATACACCAAAAAAAATAAATAAAATCATTCAATCTACACAGCCTTTCTGAAAAGCATTTTGAAATTCACTTCAAAAGCCTTCAAAATTTGAGTATCCTATGACCCAGCTATTTCACTTCTAAGAATTTGTTCTAAGTAAATAAATAATCATGGCTCCACTCTACCAATTTATATAGGAGGATGTTCATCACAGCATTATTTATAATGACAACAAAACAGAAACAGTCAAATGTTGAGCAACAAAAACGTTTCTCCTTTAGGAAATGTAACACAATGACATCTATCAACACTTAAAATGTAGCATGTGGCTTTGGAGTAAGTCAGACCTGAATTTGAATCCTGCCTCTATGACTTGTATATTTAAATTTTTTTTTTTTATTTATTCATGAAAGTCAGAGAGAGAGAGAGAGGCAGAGGTAGAGGGAGAGAAGCAGGCTCCCCGCCTAGCAGGGAGCCCGATGCGGGACTTGATCCCAGGACCCCGGGACCATGACCCGAGCCGAAGGCAGACACCCAACCATCTGAGCCACCCAGGTGCCCTATAACTTGTATATTTAGAATGTTTAGGATAATAACTTATCTGAAATTACTGTACATAGGGTAAGAAGGGTGCCTAAAATTATTTTCCTCCAGAAGTATGGTCAGTTATATCAATCATATTAAATAAACCACCTTTTCTGAACTGATTTTTGCCAGCGTGATCATACATCAGATCTTTTTTTTTTTTTTTTAAGATATTGTTTATTTGACAGAGAGACAGTGAGAGAGGGAACACAAGCAGGGGGAGTGGGAGAGGGAGAAGCAGGCTTCCCGCGGAGCAGGGAGCCCGACACGACACGGGGCTCTATCCCAGGACCCTGGGATCAAGACTCAAGCCAAAGGATGCTTAACAACTAAGCCACCCAGGCGCCCCCATCAGATCTTCATTTATACCTGGATCTCTATTCAAATGATCCGTTTCAATGTTATTTCACACTCATTTAATTGTGGGAAATTGACAGTACATAGTGCAGGGTTTATAACTGTCCCACACTAAAATTTTTCAAGAATTTGAGGGCAAATCTTTGGATTTATTATTCCAGTGGTACTTCAGAAACAAGTTATCTTTAAAAGAGTATAAAAAAGGAAAAACGATGGTGGAAGAATTTGGTTGTGATTTCTAATATATTCTGCAACAAGGACAGGTGAGGCAACATGAGAAAGGAAGGTTCTGAGAAGGAGGTAGCCAGGTAGAGAACCAAGTAGGGAAGCAAAAAGCCACTTCTAAGGCTAAGGTGTATCTGTGCCTTGAGAGTGGTGAAATAATGCTCGCATCTTCAAACTAGTTAATGTTCTTAGTTTCCTATCCTTGCTTACTTTACAGAAGCTATGATTCTAGCCAATCAGGTAAGAAATATGTAAGACACATGTGTTACAAGATGATGCAAAGAGCCAGTCAAGATGAAGGGACTGGGTAATACTATTATATTTAATATTTTGAACTGGGTCAGGGATTCCCAATCTTGTTCAAGAATGAGGATCCCTTTTTTAATGTCAAAAATCTAAATAGAACTCATATGGTAGTAACTGGCCTTTTAGTATTCACTGGTTGAAAAATAGATAACAAAAACTATTAAAATTGCAGTAAAGCTTTTATATAAATTATTATATTACTCATAATGGTAGCTGGTATATATAACTTTACTTCGTCATTTAGAACTCAATCTATTACCCAGATATAGTCTTTGCCCAAGATGTGTTTAAAACCCAATTCTATTGTCAAAAATAATTTATTTACCAGATAAATTGCTCTGACCTATAAAATTATTCCATATTTTCTATTCAAATCAATATAAATTATTACTGGCAAATTACAATTTTTATCTAATCTTAAATACTGGGCTATTAAATCACTTAAAGTAGAATAAAACTGTTAATATTTTACATTCAATATTAATTTCTAAACTTACTATTAAGTGTAACTTTAAAGCCTGAGGATTAAACCAAATAAAAAACCATAACTAAAACTCTAAGAATGGACAAGGTCACATGCCTTAAAAGAAAAATGCTAATGTTGGTCAACTATGCATTAACTGTATATACTCTGCGTTTTTAAGTTGAGATTCTCAGAGATTTTCCTCACCAATCTCATTTGGTTCAATCAAAAGTGCCCAACCCCCAAACCCATATGTTGAAAACTGACTCCCAATGTGACAGTATTAGGAGATAGGGACTGTAGAGGGTGATTAGGTCATGAGGGTGGAGGCTTAGTACCCTTATAAAAAAGATGTCAGAGAACTCCCTTGCCCCTTTCACATGTGAGGTCATGACTGTCCATGAACCTAAAAAGGGACCCTCACCAGACACCAAATCTGCCAGTGCCTTGATCTCAGACTTCCCAGCCTCCAGAACTGTGAGAAATACATGTCTGTTGTTTATAAACTACCTGATCTATGGCAGTTTATAGCAGCCTAAAGAGACTAAGAAAAGGACTTTTTTGTTTCTTTCTGGTATTTATATTTATAATTTTATCTTACTGAGATGATGGATTTTAAATGCTGGCAAATGAATAATTTTATACTTTTAATTTTACCAAAGCCTAACCAGTTGGTAACCTGAGACTGAGGCCAATGAAAGGATAAACTTTACTCAAATGCACTAACATTACAGATTTCTACGTTTCAGGAGACTACCTCTGCAATAAGACAGTTCTACATCGAAGAATGACCAGGGTCTTCGTGTGAAATGATGGTCTTTACACAGTACAACGTGGGTCAAGGCCACCCAGAGCAGCCCACGGCAACCTGTCCTTCCCTGAATTCTAAATGTCCCTTCCACACACCTGGCACTGGGTATCTGCCACACTTATGCTGCTCTTTTTCTTTCCATGTCCTGCCCTCCACTCCCTTGCACAGTGCCCTGTGTACATCTGATACAAAGTAAGCATTCATGGCTCATAATACTGAAGATACTGTAAGACAATGTTTCTACAGAGCCTTACTTTTTCAATGGCTCTACTAAACAAGCTCATCTGATACCATGTGAGCTCAATCAACTATGACCTTCATTTTCCACAAGAAGGAAACAGAGGACTAGGGGGTGGAAGGACTTACATAAAGTCAAATGTCTGTTAGGTAGCATCGTGGAGCTGTAAACTCATATATTTCTATCCCGTTTCCATCGTCCTTCCTGGACATCACCGCTGGTCTAAGTGTGGCCCCCAGACAGCAGTCTCACAACTCTTGGGAACTTGTTAGATATGAAAGACTCTCAGTCCCCCCACCTGACCTACTGAAGCAGGTCTGGGTTCTGGCAAACCCCCCAGGCCACTCTGATGCGCTGGCACATTGGAGAACCACCGCTCTACATTACAAAGACTGAAAGTTAGTGTTTGTCGAATTATGTGAAGACTTTATCAAGAGTTGTTAAGTTCTTTAAATAACTAGATTATACTAATTTAGGCTTTCCTCATTCTGATACACTCAATGTTCAAAAGAATGAAACAAAAACATGCAGAACAAAAAACACTTATTAGGTACAAATTTACTTTTTTCCTTTGCTTCTCAGCTCTCCAACACTACTTCTTACCCCTCCTACTTCCACTGGCCTCACCAAAATGAACAGAGCAGGGGGGCAGGAGTTCTCAGGAATGCCATCTTGCTTCAGCAGAGCCAAGAGCAGCAGTGCCCCAACCAGGGCATGAAATGCTGAGCATCCAAAGGGGCTGGAGGCCCCTGCACACTGGGAGAGGGTTGCCCGCTGGTTCTAATTCATTCACTGAATAATCACGGAGCGCCTGTAAGCTATGTTTTGGGCACAGAGGACACAAAATGGCCCCTCCTCCTTCCTTGAGAAGTTCATATGTGAGTGGGGTAAAATACACATGAATAACCAGTATTTGAATTAAGCCTTGAAGGATAAAGAGTACAGAGAACTGAGAGTTCTAGCAGTGAACAGCTACAAGGAAGCCAAAACTCTACCTTGCTAGAATCAACTCCACATTCATCTTTTCTTTTCCCCCAAATTTTCAGTCACGTCGGCCCAGAATTGATCAACACTAGGCCATCTGGCGTTCTGCCAAACTGTTTATGTGGTGCACTGCTACAATTTCCCAAACCCCTTCATCAATTCTCTGCTTTCCTGTTTAATTTTTTCCCCATCCCTAATAGCTTTGACATCAGAGATTGTTTTCATTCTGCATAATGTGGAAATGTCTCTAGCAAAAAGCTATTACCGATCACTTAAAAATACCCCCTACAGTTGGCCTTGGTTGGAAGATGTCTGTAATGTGTGGTTTCAATCCTGCTGCCCACAGAATATTCCAGGCCCGCTGTGGGACTGCACTTCCTGCCCGCTCAGTAAGGTATGGCACCTTGCTTCAGCCAATGAAATGCAAGCGGAGGTCCCAGGGCTCCCTTCCAGGCCACATCCCTGCTGCACTTCTTCCTGTCTGAAAGGTATCTGCAGCATCTGATATGGGCTCCCACGTCAGCCTAGGACTGCACTGGGCAGAAACCCCCTCACCCACCCACACTGGATGTGTAGCCTAAGCATGAAATAAACTGAAATTTTAAAACCTGAGGCTCCACGGGCAGTGCTCTCTACCCTGCTCTGCCTTGAATGGTGCTGGAGGTCTAATGCTGCTTCATCCTTGCCCCTTCCTACACTGCTTCGGCTGACAAAATGCGCTCTGCTCCAAATTAAGTTGCAAAAAAAAATGCTTCTTAAATTATTCTGGCAGTTATAAACTGTTGGAAACCAAGACAGATACATATGGTCCTTGGAAAGTGAAGAATTCTTACAGAACTACACTAGAAAATTCATAAGCAGTCAAGCATGTCTCTGTAGGCATTTAAAAATGAAATTGATGCTATAAAGGCCAGATAGTCAAAAGCATTTACTAAAAAAGAAAAGCCTTTAGCCAAGGACAACATAATTTATGAGCAAAATAATTCAAATACAAAAACTATACAATTGTTACGGTTGAGGAAGGAATTAAACAAGTTGAAAGGAGAAGAGATGGGTAGTGGTAGCCATCTATGCATAAAGAAGTGATCATTTCTCAAAAATAAAGTCCTTCTTAGTGATAAAAACCAACAGTTTATATAACTCAGGTTGCTGTTGGTATTTATACTATCAGGTAACTAATAAATGAATATTTTGAAGTAATTTAGAAGCTAACATTCATTAAAGGCTCTGAAGAAACATGATCTTTTGGCACAGAATAAACCAAAAATGAAATTCAAACCATATGAACATCAATAGGATTTAAAATGCATTATAAAAATGAAATTCTTAAAATTCCTGCCCCTGTCCGTAAGCATGCATACCATGGTCCCAGAAACATACTGAATGCCATTCCAAAGCTTTTCTCAGAATAAGCAAATGGCCATCTTACAGGTCTCCAGACTTGCCTTTGTGTGGTTATGTGTCCTCTTGATTCCCTGCTACTAGAAGTGGCTGCTGGAAGGATAATGCTAGTCAAGTGCAGGCCATGAGAAAGGGAGTCACCTCCCACCTCACCTGCCTGGACTCCTTTCAGACTTGAGAGCTCCTTCTTTTTAGTAAGAATAGCTACCCAACAGGGTAGGAGTCTGGCCTTGTGGCTTTACTCTCACAATCACAAAAGATCATGAATGTATTCATAATACAAAAATTAAACCATAGAGTAGAACAGGGAGGCCAAGGAGAATGGGACCTACTTCTTCAAAAGGCCAAATCCTATAACAAATGCTATCTCAATGATAACACCTCCATGGTGATAATTCAATTTTTCTTGCTAGTGGAAGAAACATCAATTTTTAAAAATAAAATAAAAATGAGAAGTAACCTCAGTTAGCTTGGAGACAGAGCTCAACACATGTTGGCAGGAAATTTTGAAAGACAAATAGGAATCACTGTTAAGCTTGTCCCAGACATGGGGATGAGGGCAGTGACAACAAATGCAAACTCACATAAATGCTCATCTCCCCCAAAGGAGGCTCTTGGCACCAGGGAGTGAGAGAAGCACTGAGGGGATGGAGGATGCTCTCTCTAAGGGCTGCCCATCCCCTTACTTCTGGTCCCATTTTTGGAGGAGCTTCTGATGCAAGGGTAAATCCTTTTTTTACTTTCCTTCTTAGAATAGAAGTCTTCCTTCATCTTTGATGTTTTTTCTCATTTCTCCATTTGCTCTTTAAAAAGGCCCCTTTTGGAGCTCTTTGCCTTCTCCAAAGGTACTTTTAGTAAACACAGAATAAAACAGCCTCTTAAGTACAGAGAATAAACCAGTGATTGCCAGAAGAAAAGCTGGTGAGTGAGACAGGTGAAGGGAATTAAGAGGCACGAACTTCCAGTTATAAAGTAAGTCAGTCACGGGGATGAAAAGCACAGCATACAGAATATAGACACTACTACTGTAATAATGTTGTATGGTGACAGATTGTGACTACACTTACCGTGGTGAGCACTGAGTAATGTATAGAACAGTCAAATCAACATGCAGGAACAAATGATCCAATCAAGAAATGGGCAGAAGACATGAACAGACATTTTTCCGAAGAAGACATCCAAATGGCCAACAGACACAGGCAAAAGTGCTCAACATCGCTCGGCATCAGGGAAATCCAAATCAAAACCTCAATGAGATACCACCTCACACCAGTCAGAATGGCTAAAATGAACAAGTCAGGAAACGACAGATGTTGGCAGGGATGCGGAGAAAGGGGAACCCTCGTACACTGTTGGTGGGAATGCAAGCTGGTGCAGCCACTCTGGAAAACAGTATGGAGGTTCCTCAAAAAGTTGAAAATAGAGCTACCATATGATCCAGCAATTGCACTACTGGGTATTTACCCCAAAGATACAACAGTAGGGATCCGAAGGGGTACGTGCACCCCGATGTTTATAGCAGCAATGTCCACAATAGCCAAACTGTGGAAAGAGCCAAGATGTCCATTGACAGATGAATGGATAAAGAAGATGTGGTATATATATACAATGGAATATTATGCAGCCATCAAAAGGAATGAGATCTTGCCATTTGCAATGACGTGGATGGAACTGGAGGGTATTATGCTGAGTGAAATAAGTCAATCAGAGAAAGACATGTATTATATGACCTCACTGATATGAGGAATTCTTAATCTCAGGAAACAAACAGGGTTGCTGGAGTGGTGGGGGGGTGGGAGGGATGGGGTGGCTGGGTGATAGATAGTGGGGAGGGTATGTGCTATGGTGAGCACTGTGAATTGTGTAAAACTGTTGAATCACAGACCTGTACCTCTGAAACAAATAATACATTATATGTTAAAAAAAAAAAGAAGAAGAAGAAGAAGATAGCAGGAGGGGAAAAATGAAGGGGGTGGAAATCAGAGGGGGAGATGAACCATGAGAGACTATGGACTCTGAGAAACAAACTGAGGGTTCTAGAGGGGAGGGGGGTAGGGGGATGGGTTAGCCTGGTGATGGGTATTAAAGAGGGCACGTTCTGCATGGAGCACTGGGTGTTATATGCAAACAATGAATCATGGAACACTACATCCAAAACTAATGCTGTAATGTATGGTGATTAACATAATAATAATAAAAAAAAATGCTGCCCCCCCAAAACTAACATAACACTGTATGTCCATTATGCTTCACTAATAATAATAATAAAAAAACTAAGGCTACCACATAACTTCCAAGAGAGGTTTAAAGAGAGACAATATCACATCACCAATAGCTACTGCAAGGTGTTTTTATAGATTAAAGTATCTCCTATTTTATTTTTCTTCTAATGTTTTTATTGACTACAACATCAATGCTCTTTTAATCAAGCAATAATAGCATGGACACTTGTGAAATGCTAACCTACTATATGCCAGGCATGATGGCATGAATTTGGCATACAACATACTTTCCCATCTGAGCCCTTGCTGGATACACAGGCCAGCACAAAGCAGGGGCATACTCATGATCTCTACAAAGCAGAGGTGAACAGGATATTTTTGATACACTGGATCACCCCCCCAACATTCCTGCTGGGAATAAAAATAATGTTCTAAGCTGTTTTATTTGAGACTTTCACAATGAGATTTCTGAACAATGCTTTCACTCATATAATATCTAAACTATGTAATATCAGGCTTTGACATAATAGAAATTTATCACAGATTATTTAAAAAACTCTCATCATGAATGAAATTTCTAGAGTTTGGCATTATCACTGACTACTTATCCATCAATTAAACTTGTAAATCAATGTGAAATATCTTAAAGTGTAAGATAGTGTTGGATTTTTAGTTTATGAAGGCTTAAATATACATCTACTAGCCCTTCTTCCCTTAAAGATTCTTATTTTTGTTCCTTTGTATGAATGATATAATAATATGTAAGGACATTTAGTTCATCAGACTTTTAAGCTAACTGCCTAATAACACATTCGGTTAACAGTTTATTTTTCCGAGTCATGAACTAGAGTGGTATCTGTCCTATCGAACAGATTCAATCCGTCAACAATCATTTGTTGAAAAGCTCCCCTATGTCAGATACATGACTAGATGCAGAAATTAATGATACACACACACACACACACACACACACACCCCTTAGGAAGCATGCAGTCTTGCTGAAGAAAAAATTAAATACCAAAAATATTATTTGAGGGGAGCCTGGGTGGTGCAGTCGGTTAAGTGCCTGACTTGGTTTTGGCTCAGATTGTGATCTCAGGCTCATGAGATTGAGCCCGGCATCAGACTCCATGCTCAGCACGGAGTCAGCTTGAGATTCTCTTTCCCTCTGCCCCCTACTCGTGCACTCGCTCTCTCCCTTATATATATAATATATATACACAATATACACATTACATATATTTGGTAAGTGCTGTATCCATGGCACATACAAAGGGTTACAGGAATAACAATAAGGGGAGTTAAGGACAGCTCTAGCATGACTGACATTTTCTGTTGTCCCTGAAACATAACAAGGAGATCATGGGAAAGAGGTAGAGTGGGTGGGACGTTCGTGGGCTGGGGCACACACATGAGTAAAGACATGGAGGCATGGAGCACACAGAGTGATCAGTGTGTGGCACAGATTATACCCACTAATACCCACTGCATGCAGCACAAGGATAACAACAAATTCATCTCTATAGCTTTGAGCATATGGAAGTACACGGAAGGAAGTGAGTAAACGGGTTTTGTTTGACCGACTAGATAATTTCTAACTTGCACAAAGCACTGATTAGAGTAATTTACAATTAATTATAAACTTTTTATTTCAACAAATGAGAACATTTTCTTAGTCCAATACATTAGAGAGGATATACTTCGCTATACTCAAGGATATACTTTGTTCAGTTTTGATTTGAAATGCGTATGTCACTTGAAAAACATTGATCAAGTTTAGCAAATAGAAATAATTATGACAAATGTTTGAGAGACTTTGGAAATCTGTTCTTTGGTAGATAACATGACAGAAAATTAATACTGGGACTTTAACTGGGCTTCCCTCCAATAAAATAAAATCTTCTGGAATAGGATCTACTGTCATAATTCTCCCCAGACAGACAATATGAAGGCCCATCCTTTCATGGTGAAGATATAAAAACAGTGGTTTCCTTGACAGTTTTCATGTAAATTCCTTGAAATATTTTAAATACTCCTTTAAAGTATTATATTACAGATACATGAGTAATGGTTTTTAGAATGTCAAATTAATTTATATGAACTTGGACTCTTTTTGCAAAGCTTTAAGGAAATAACTTCAAAAACAAGTTTGATTCCATTGATGCCTAAGTCACAGTCTGGACCTGGATACTTAGGCCAGACCAATGCCAGCTGCATGACGCTAACATGAATTCTCTCTGTATTCATGACAGACTCACTGTGTTCTCTAATTATGTGATGTCTCCACACCATACATACACATCGCGGCAGATCTCCATCAACCTCCCCCAGATTTCTTCCAAGTCTTCTCTTCTTTAGATTCAAGTTCACTGCTCCTCTCTAGCTCTTTAATTACTCTTTTTCAAGCCCATTAAAGGATTCTTTTTCATCCACCTGCCCCTCATAAGAAGGTTCCCAGCAGCCTAGCCCTCTTCCTGTTTGGTTGGCTAGAAACCACAATGTGAAGGCCCACACACCAAATCTGACCCATATCTGTATTTCACTGTTTCCTCAAAGTATTACAAATTAAAAAAAAAAAAAAAAAAAAAATTCAAGATATTTCATGTTACCACTTAGAGTTTTGCTTAAATCTGAGAAATTGGGAGCTCTGTCATCATGTGTACTGGCTGTGGCTGAGCAGCAACTGCCCCCATCAGATAAGGCTCGTTGTGCTCTCCAGCCAGCACTGTCTGCCCTGACGCTGCGCTAAGCTCCCGCAGCAGTCTCCACCCTAGAGTGGGTGCTCCCCGCTCCTCAGGTGGATACGGCCTGCACCGAGCTGGTGAGCTGGCCACGGCGGTGTGGCCGATAGTCTCTGTAACCTCACTGATGCCCATGATTCACTTCAGCACAGACCACCTCCATGGTGATAACTGCCTCATTTACTCAGTCTACAATTGTTACTGAGCACCCATACATTCCATGAATTATGCCAGTGAGAGGTGGTCCTGCTCTAGGTGAGTCTGCAATTCAGGGTACAGGGACAGGCAAAGTAATCAGTCTCTGCTGAGCTCCAGCCCACAGTCTCCAGACCACAAGGACCTCTCACAGGGATCCTCTAATGGGGCAGCAGAAACTCAGCCTGTCCAGCTTCAAGCTCCTGCAAGAAGCCCCATCCTGGGCACGTAGGTGGCAAGGGCAAAGCCCCATAGCTCCTCTTTTGCTTTCCCATTAAATCCCACATAAAACATACAAATAATGTTTTAAGCAAGGCATACATCAGTCTTTGAAGGAATTGCTAAAATGAAGCACCAATTGGATGGTCTTTATAGCCATGCTCCAATGTCTTGGTAAGTACAAGTAAGAGGATGCCCTAGCCGCCAGCTCCCCAACAAGCCCTACCTGTGGAAAGAAAAGTTTAACCACCTGGGACCTAGGTGCCATAGCAAAGAGGAGGGAACTACTGGAAAACCTCTCCTGTGTGTGTTCTTGTACCCCTAAAGGTGGTAGGGAGTTTTCAATCCACAAACAACAAAACCAGAAGCCATTTTTTATGAGTTGAGCCACACCAGTTAGTGACTGGGTTGAAAAGGCAGAAGGGAGATGATGCCAATTTGGTAGGCTGTACAAAAAACAGAGAACGGAATGCAACGAAAGCACCTCTCGAGGAGACCCCTTCTGCATCTTGGTGCCTACAACCATAAATCATGCCAGCGGTATAAATGTGTTTGGAGTTTCTTTTTTTTTTTTCCCCCCTCTTTGGTTCCTGAAAACATTAGCCACCAATGCGATTTCTTCTCAATGGGCCTAAAGATTCCCCCCACACACAAGTCCATGACATTCTGGGCTGAGGAGTGTCTTAAATCCCTGTGTCCCAAACCTACCACAGAAGCTGCTGGGTTGGCAGATACAAGGGGGCCACATGGACCTAATCAATTCCCACACAAAAGGAATGAAATACCAGTTCCTTGCTGACATCCAAGGTAGTTCAAAATGTGACACCATCCCCCTTTCCAGGTAAAGGGAATGATCTTAAGAATGAATAAGGATAAGTTGCTAACAGGGTAACAAGAAGATGCTTGGAGTCAAAATTACATTGATCTTCCGAAAGTACAGAAATTCAGTACTTCTGAACTTGCCTCAGAATTAACAAAGGAAATTCATTAAGAGATAAAACCAACGAAAAGAGATCTATTCCTAGAATGATTTAACATACAAACAGGACTTCCAAGATAAAGATGACAGAATGAAAACATGTATACATTTCTTTTTGGAAACCTAACTGAAATGACAGTGAAGGAATTTTCTTTTAAAGGTAAAGGGAACACAGGAGAGAATATAAGATGGAGAGATACAAAATGTTATAGCCAACAAGACACCTGAATCCAAAGCTGGCAAAAGGGAAACTAACAGCAGACATGATTTATGATGCAAAATCCCCAGAGGATTTCGGGTGGCCTGACCTACCTCCCAAAGGAGTGCAAAGGAGGCAATCAGGGGAGGCACATATCCAGCAACTGGATGTCCTTCCTCACTGTGCACGACCCAGTGCCTGCCCTCCACCGCTCGGGACAAGTGCTGAGATTTACTCTCTGCAGAGGGTAACACAGACACACCTGGACTTAGAGAACTAACTCCGGGAGAGTTGTGGCCCCATACCTTCCCGAAGAGAGGGAGATTATCTGAATGTACACATACATGGCCCAACTCAATTTCCTGGATGCTGGCAGCCAGGCTATCACCCTCCAGATAGGAGACAGAATTTTGTCGAGGGAAACTGACCTGCTCAATGGAGGAACACCTAAAAAGGCCAACATCTCAAACCAAGGCCCCGGACTCAAAGATCCGATCAGACCTCTCCACAGCCAGGGCTCTGGTAGCAAGCGGCTTAGAACAGCATCTGACTCACAGGAGCGACTTAATGAATACTTGGCTAAAGGAAAACTGGAATTTGTCTCTTTTTAAATAACAAACTTGCAGTTTGCTGTACTTCTCAATCCCAAGATATCACAATGCTGTTGTGGAGAACTCACATTACAAGGAATAAAGTACAAATTCCTTAGCATAACACTCGAGGTACCACCAACCAGAGACTACCCTCCTTTCTGACCTTATTTCCTATCACAAGCCCTATAAAAGCCACACAGTACAGAGTCAGGGAAAAGAGCTTTGGGCTCACACAGACCTGAGATCAAGCCCTGGTTCTGGCACCTCCTGTGTGACTTTGGTCCAGTTACTTAAACATTAAGAAAAGGATGAATAGAAGGCATTATTTTTATCTTTTTTTAAGATTTTATTTATTTATTTGACAGAGAGACACAGCAAGAGAGGGAACACAAGCAGGGGGAGTGGGAGAAGGAGAAGCAGGCTTCCTGCGGAGCAGGGAGCCTGATGTGAGGCTCGATACCAGGACCCTGGGATCGTGACCTGAGCCGAAGGCAGACGCTTAACGACTGAGCCACCCAGGCACCCAGAGAAGGCATTTTTTAAATTGTGATGAAGATACACATATACTGCTTTGTTTAATGAAATAAACACAAAAGAGTACCTGGAGTGCAATTCCATTCATATGATGCTAAGAATAAAAAAAACTAATCCATAGGATATATGCCCGATCAGCGGTGGCCTGGATGGAGAGGAGGAGTTGATTTAAACAGGATTTGAGGGACTTTTATGGGATTACTGGCATGTTTTATATCTTAAGTGTAGTGGATAAAAAATTCATCAAAGGGTATAGTTAAAATCCATGCATTTTATTATATGTAAATTATACTTGAATTAAAAAATAAAGAGACTGGGAAAAATAATATTTTTAATGAGGTGTGATTTAACAGTCAATAAAGAATATGGTTTTATAATTCAATTAAACAACTGCCGATTGATAATTACTTCGTAATAGGACGGTGCTTTTTATTAAAATGGATTTTCCACAATAAAATGTCAATTGTTAAAAATATGAAATATACATAAAAGTATAAAAAAAGGAAAGGGGCGCCTGGGTGGCTCAGTCGTTAAGCGTCTGCCTTCGGCTCAGGTCATGATCCCAGGGTCCTGGAATCGAGCCCCGCATCAGGCTCCCTGCTCAGCGGGAAGCCTGCTTCTCCCTCTCCCACTCCCCCTGCTTGTGTTCCCTCTCTCGCTGTCTCTCTCTCTGTCAAATAAATAAATAAAATCTTAAAAAAAAAAAAAGAAATTATTAAGCCCCCCATGCTAATCCAATGCAATATCTAATATCCCTAGAATTTAAGTCTTTCTTATGCTTAATTTAAATAGCTTTTAGTTTTGCTAGTTAAATATAGAAAATTTAATACATGAGAACTATATACACTGACAGCTGGAGAACTCCAACGAAATATATGACAGATCAGTCCGGGGAAAAAAAAAGCATTTGACATCCATCTGTGTGCAAGGGGTTTATGACCAACACACTGGAAGACAGCCTCCAACATAAAGGACAGAGACCAAAACAAATGTAAAAAATAGGATGCAAAATAATTCAACATCTATTAATGATAAAAACTCTCAATGAAGTGGGTACAGAGGGAACATATTTCAACATAATAAAGGCCATATATGACAAACCCACAGCTAACACTGTATTCAATGATAAAAAACTAAAATCTTTTCCTGTAAGATTAGGAACAAGACAAGAATGCCCACTCTCACCACTTTTATTCAAAACAGTATTGGAAGTCCTAGCCATAGCAATAAGACAAAAAAATAAATAAATAAATAAATAAATAAATAAATAGCATCTAAATTAGAAAGGAAGATGTAAATTTGCCACTATTTATAAATGACATAATACTACATACAGAAAACCCTAATGAATCTGCCAAAAACTGTCAGAACTAATAAACACATTCAGTAAAGTTGCAGGATACAGAATCAATATGCAAAAATCTGTGGTGTTTCTATACATTAATAACAAAGAAAAATTAAGAAAACAATCCCATTTATAATTGCATCAAAAAGGGTAATATACCTAGGAATAAACTTAGCCAAGGAGATGAAAGACACTGAAAACTCTAAGACAGGGATGAAAGAAACTGAAGACGACACAAGTAAGTGGAGATACTCCATGCTCATGAATTGGAAGAATTAATATTGTTAAAATGTCCATACTAGCCAAAGCAATCTATACATTCAATGTAATCCCTATCAAAATTCCAATGGCATTTTTTCACAGAAGTAGAATAATTCTAAAATTTGTATGGAACCACAAAAGATCCCAAATAGCCAAAGCAATCGTGAGAAAAAAAGAACGAATCCAGAAGTATCTTCCTGATTTCAAGCTATTCTACAAAGCTACAAAAATAAAAACAGTATGATATTTGCATAAAAACACAGAGAGATCAGTAGAACAGAACTTAGAGTCCAGAAGTAAACCCACACATAAATGAATAATTAATGTATGACAAAGGAGCCATGAACATACAATGGAAAAAGGACAGTCTCTTCAATAAATGGTGCTGGAAAAACAGGACAACCACATGCAGAAGAATGAAATTAGGCCACTACCTTACACCTTATGCAAAAATAAACAAATGGGACCACATCAAACCAAAACACTTCTTCACGGTGAAGCAAACCATCATCAGAACCAAAAGCCATCCTACTGAATGGCGGAAGATACCTGCAAGGCACATATCTGATAAGAGGCTAACAAGCAAAATATATAAAGAACTCATACAAGTCAACAATAAAAAACAACTTGACTTAAAAATGGGCAGAGGATCTGAACATTTTTCAAAAGAAGACATACAGGTGGCTAACAGGCACATGAAAAGATGTTCAACATCATTAATTATTAGGGAAATGTAAATCAAAACCACACTGAAATACCACTTCACACCTGTTAGAATGGCTATTATCAAAAAAACAAGAAATAACAGGTATTAGAGGGGATGTGGAGAAAAGGAAACTGTCATACACTGTGGGTGGGAATGTAAATTGGTGCAGCCACTATGCAAAACAGAATGGAGATTCCTCAAAATATTAAGAAAAATCTACTACTATATGATCCAGCTATTCCACTTCTGGATATTTATGCAAATATGAAAACATGAACTCAGAAAGATATATGTGCACCCCTGTGTTCACTGCATTAATTACAATAGCCAAAATGTGGAAACAACCTAAGTGTCCATCAATAGATGAATGGATAGAGAAGATACACACACACACACACACAATGACCATAAAGAAGAATAAAATCTTGCCATTTGCAAACACATGGGTGGACCTTGAGGGTATTATGCTAAATAAAGTAAGACAGAGAAAATTCCGTATGATTTCACTCATGTGTAGAATTTGAAAAACAAACAGGCAATACAAAAGCTCATAGATACAGAGAATATACTAGAGGGTAAGGGGATTGGGGTGGTGAAATGGGTGAAGGAAGTCAACTGTATGGTGATAGTCGGAAACCAGACTTTTGATGGTGATGACTTTGTAGTGCATACAGATGTTGAATTATAATGCTGTACACCTGAAACCTATATAGTGTCAATATGCCAATTTTACCTCAATTTAAAAAAAAAAAAAAGATGCAAGAAGCAGCAGCAATGAAGGAAGAAAAAAAATTAATATCCTTAAATACCTAAGAAAGAAATACTGTGAAACAATGAATGGGGGAAGCCAAAAAGATGGACAATGGGAGAGAAAAATAGATTAAAATAGGAGGATCAACACAGCAAGCACAACAGGAAACTAGCAAGAGCTCTACAAAAAGAGATAAAAGACAAAAAGGGAGAAGAAAACTATCAATGAACTAATACCAAAAATAAAAACTTCCCAGGACATCAATTTCCACATTTCAGGATAAGCGAGTACCTGGTACTGTTATTTTTCATTATAAACTTACAGGGCTAATTGGCTTTATTTATAGAGTACATGTATTAAATTGATAAAAACAAAAATATTTAAAGCACTGCTGACAATATAATCCCTTACTGTCTGGAGAATACACAGAATTTATTTTGATATCACCCTCAGAACAATACAATTTATATACTGAAGTCACATATGAGCTATCCCTTAACCTCTCTTTTTTTTTTTTTTTTTAAGATTTTATTTATTTATTTGACACACAGAGAGAAAGCACAAGTAGGCAGAGAGGCAGGCAGAGAGAGAGGCAGAAGCAGGCTCTCCACTGAGCAGGGAGCCCGATGCGGGACTCGATCCCGGGACTCCAGGATCATCACCTGAGTCGAAGGCAGTCGCTTAACCAACTGAGCCACCCAGGCGCCCATTAACCTCTCCTTTTCAAGTCACATTAATTCTTTTTCCTTAAGACTTTACCAGTGGATCTTTTTATTCATCTTCTCAGTTTACTTAGTAGACTTCACATCCTTCAGTCCTGTCTGTACTTGGAAATGGAATTCTAATCAGAATCTGATCAGCAGCAATACTCATTTTCAAGTATGTGGTAAGAGAGCAATGGCTGTTACATACCATATGTTTTCAGGGTTTTCACTGTGTCTTACTCTACATTTATCACATGGTTTGGGCTTGCTCTAACACTGGAATCATCTTCTTTCACACCTATACATGCATAATTCAACTATTTTCCATCTGTATTCGGGTGTTTTTATTTTTCTACCAACTGGTATGCATTCTTTGTGCCTCAGGTGCCCATGTTTGTTACAATCTTTCCATATCCTTCTTTATCCCCTTATTTTCTCCATTTACTGAGTGTTTATATTGGCCAAGTGAATGGTGATTTTGAGAATGATTACCCCTGAGGCAGGGAGCATAACAAGGAAGGAAAAAAGACACATGACAAGGGATTAAGCCAGGGCCATGTAACAGAGATGGAGAGGAGGGAAGTTTCTAGAAGTACTGAGGCTGTAAACCAGGCAAGGTTTTAGCAACTCTTAGAATGGAGAGTATGGAGAACTTCAGGATGATTCTCTGGTTTACAGGCTAGGTAAAAGGGTGAGTAACAAGAGACCCAACGAGAAAGAACACGGACTTTTTCTTTTTCTTTTTTTGTACCTACCAAGACTGATGACAATGCTCATAATCATTACCTAGGGTTAACAGTGTAGTTACAGTAGAAAAGCACTGGGCTTGGAGAGAGAAGACCAAGTCCTAAACCCTAGGTATGATCATGACTTATTTGTATAAACCACGGAGATGCCCAGAATGCTCTCTTAAGGCTCAGTTTACTCACCTGTGAGGGATGGTGAACGTCCCAGGTAAGACCTAACATACCATGAGTCAGTGACCTCTCAGCAACCTATCTTTCAGAACAAAGCTTTATCCAGAAGCAATCTGGGTAAATGTGAATACCAGACACAGCCGTTGGAGAAAAACAGCACTCAAGCACCTCACTTGCTTCCTTGGACCCTTACTCGGATCCTCCTGGATTCTGATTTACCATAAACAGTAATTCCTAACTTCAGTTTCACAAGCCATGGAGAACAAAAGCAAAACCAGAGAGGGTGCAAGAGGAGTTATCAGAAGTAGATACAACAGCAGGAGAACCAGCAGCTTATTAATAATCCGACCAAGAAGAAAAAAACCTAAAAGGTGGCATAACACTCAACTACTTTATGTTAAAAACAGTAGTCCTGAATCATCAGAAAAAAGATTAAATTACATTGAGTATCCTCTGATTAAGAAAATGTACAAAAGGTAGAATCTGTATAATATATTTTATAAAGATTTCCATCAAAAATGGTTAGATTTAGAAGATTTTGGTCCTTGAAGGTGTAAGATTCAGTTACCTGGAAAACTAATTTATGATCAGTTACCTGGAAAATTCCATCTTATTCTGGAAAATGACCAGATAAATGGGGTGTCACTGAATGTGCTACTTTAGTACAAATAAATGAATCAAGTTTAAAACAAAAGCCTACTTAATTTCTGGACAGTTTATTTTACCTGAACTGCAAAGTATTTCCTATGAATTCCTTGTATATTTAAAATATTAATGAGTAACACTTTATACTGTTCAGGTAAGCATAAGTAGAAAACCAAAATCTTTTCTTTTTCAAAAATAAACTCTCCCACATATCACTTCTACAAATGTCAGCACCCAGGCGGAAGCAACAAAAATAAGTAACGGGTTTAAGTGAATTATCTACACTAATGGGGAAGAAAATAGTATGGACAATATCAATAATGAATATATTAAGACCACTTACATTTTACTATCTGGGATGTACTTAGATAGTGACACAAATTAATTCCTTATACACTAACTACATTCTAACCAACCTATATTCCTTCTGGCTAGACTCAAGAGTACGGCTAGGAAAATTTGGGACTCTATGAAAAAATCCGAAAGACAAATTAACTGCTCAAATTCCAGGTTGTTTAAATTCCAATTTTTTTAGTTTTAAGAAAGTAAAAGTTAAATTTATCCTCAATTTGGCCTTCCAAATATCCATTATTCAAATAAATACCAAATTTCTGCCACACTTCTCCCAACCCATAAGTAACTGAAGTCAAAAAATCATGAACATTTCAAAGCGAAACTCAGGGTAAATAAAGGACTTCCACTAAGCACTAATACAGGGCAGAAATTAAGATCAATCCAAAATGTGCCCCTGAATTATTCAAATGAAAACACGGACTTATCAAAAGATCTGCATTTAACATCAAGTGTAAGCCCCGCGTCGTGGTTCACGGGTCAGTCCTTTGGCCTGACAGTCGGGAACAGATCCAGTATGCAGACTAGAGCTCACATTAGTCAGATCTTGTTAGACTCTTAAATGAATGATTCATTCACTGGTACATGAAGCAGAGCTATTTTGGTAGAACATTCTAACAGCATAATTCCAAGCACCAGCCATATCATTTCCAAACCAATGAAAATTCAACAGGGATGATCAACGGTACAATAAGGATTTTTCATGGAGAAATGAATTTTAATAATATTTAGATCTGACCTTCTGGATAGTTGTCTATGTTTTTATATACAGAGAAACAATAGGCAAGCAATTCTTTCAGGAAAATACGTTATCACATAAATCTGTTCATAGATGTAATTTCATAGACTCACTATTATTCCTCATGAACTAAACAAAGGCTGGTATTCCAGGTATGAATTTAGCTACCCTGGCTTACATTTTTATTTCTCAGTCATACACATATGGTAACTTCATATTCAAAGTAATCTTGAAATACAGAATTTTTCCTTATATGTGTAGCTCTTTGAAAGTAAGTAAGACTCTGTTGGTAATATCAGGAGCAACAGTAATACGCTTTTCCCTCCATTTCTCATCCCATTCATGTACTTCTCCTCTATAAAACATGAGTGAACCTTTCAAATTCTAGTCCTTTCTTCTCCTTTCCAGCTTGGTTTACTTACTTCTCTCATGGTTAACAGTCATTCCAAGAACCAGTTTCAGCAGATGTCCTCTATTGGTTATCACACAGATTAATAGTATGATAAAAAGACACTTTTTCTTCAGTAGCTTGGGAAGCCCTAGAATTTTAATAAGAATTAGCCACTGAGAAAAACACAAAATCCAGGAACTTTCATTGGAAGTGCTTAAGCAGGACGGTAATGAACATCTGTAAGAGATACCACAAAAACAGTTCCTGCACCAGAAATATCTAACTCCTACTCTTAGGCAAGTTGAAATGGGTCATTTCCAAGATTCTGTGGTTTATTGTATCATCATTATAAAACATATATAAATAAAGTCACTGTCATTTTGAGCCAATATAATGGGCACTCACATATATATCATTAGTGCAAGTATAAACTGGTGCTAGGTTTGGGGAATACAATTTAACAATACTTTTCAAGAGTCTTTACAAGTTCTTACTTTGATCTAGTTAGTACATTCTTAGAGCTCTATCCCAAGGAATAGTCTTAGGTATAGAATTTTACCCACAAAGGCGTTCATCACATAATAATAAAAACTTAGAAATCTGACACTATACAATGTTGAATTATGACTTATTTATATGATGGAATACTATTTTTTACATTAAATGGTTGCTTATAGGAGCACCTGGGTGGCTCAGTTAAGCATCTGCCTTCAGCTCAGGTCATGATCTTGGGGTCCTGGGGTTGAGCCCCATGTCTGGCTCCCTGCTCAGCAGAGAGTCTGCTTCTCCCTCTTCCTCTGCCCCCCTCCCACCTGCTCATGCTCTCTCTCTGTCTCTCTCTCAAATAAATAAAATCTTTTAAAAAAATGGTTGCTGGGCGCCTGGGTGGCTCAGTTGGTTGGGCAACTGCCTTCGGCTCAGGTCATGATCCTGGAGTCCCTGGATCGAGTCCCGCATCGGGCTCCCTGCTCGGCAGGGAGCCTGCTTCTGCCTCTGACCCTCCCAACCCTCCCCCCTCTCATGTGCTCTCTCTCTGTCTCTCTCTCTCAAATAAATAAATAAAATCTTAAAAAAAAAAAAAAAAGGTTGCTTATAAGTAATGTTTAAAAGAAGGGGAAATGGCTATGAGGCATATTATGTTTAAAAATCAGGACACAGAGGGGTGCCTGGGTGGCTCAGTCGTTAAGCGTCTGTCTTCGGCTCAGGTCATGATCCCAGGGTCCTGGGATAGAGCCCCGCATCGGGCTCCCTGCTCGGCGGGAAGCCAGCTTCTCCCTCTCCCACTCCCCATGCTTATGTTCCCTCTCTAGCTGTGTCTCCCTCTGTCAAATAAATAAATAAAATTAAAAAAAAAAATCAGAACACAATTTTATGTATAGCATGATTTCAACTATGTGAAACACATCAAATAAAGAGTAAAGCAGTATGCCAAAATGGAATGCTCATTATGTGAGTGAATACTTTGTTTTCTTCTTTATATGTTATTATAATCTCTACAATGCACACGTTTCTTTTAAATTCAGTAAAATAAATGAAGGTAAGCGTTACAAAGGTGAGTTTTGTTCTGTATTTTAGGTGTAACAAGCTCCTGAATGGTTGGGCAGGAGAGACCTGAGTGGAGGCTATTTCACTATGGCTCTGGAAAAATATTTTCACACATCTCTCTAGCTGCTAAGGTGCCCTCCAGGTGCATAAGGGGAAGACCCCAAGTTAGAGCAGAAGCAGCACCTTGTAAGGAGGAAAGCACGCTGCTGGCCCTAGGCCATGACACAGTGGCCATGGCCACGACACAGCCGGGAGAAGTGATTGCCCACCATTCCCAGGAGGAATCCCATCATGCCTTAAATTACTGTTCTGTTTGCTTTATTGTAAACTTCGGCCACAACAAGGACTTTCAGCACCTGAGGTTATCAAACATGATGCAGATTCTGAACCCCACAGAACTCTCTGCATGCAGTGAGTGGATTCAAATTCCACCTCTCCCGACCTCCATACCCTGCCACTCACTACGCCTTAAGGACCAGACCATTGGCCACGTCCCTACGTGCTCAAGTTCTTCTCCGAATAGCCCAACCCCTTCTTTCTGTAACTGAAACCAGGCTGTGCCCTGAAGCCCTTCGTAGGTGGCAAGCCGTTTCATCTCCCAAACCCCATCTGCCACTGCCCTGAAGATGGCCTGCCACGGCTGGCTCCAGATCTTCCTCCTCATTCAAAACTTTCTGTGAACTTGAAGAATTAGCCTTAAACCATTTGGATTATTTCACTATTGATGCTATAACAAATCACCACAAACTCAGCGGCTTAAAACAACACAAATTTATTACCTCACCATCATGGAGGTCAGAAGTCCAAAATGGGCTTCACTGGGCTAAGATAAAGCTGCCGGCAGGGCAGCTTCTGTTTCCTTGCTCTTCTAGAGGACTCTTGTGTTCCCTGCTTCAGGACCCCTTCCTCCACCTTCCAGCCAGTGGCTTCTTCAGTCTCTCTGGCTGCACTGCCACCACCATGTTCTATTCTCTAACCTCCCTGCCTCCTTCTTAGAGGCACCTTGGTGACGGGATTTGGCCCACCCAGACGACCCAGAATAGTCTCCCTATCTCAGGAAGCTTACTGTAATCACATCTGCGAAGTCCCTCTGTCAGCTAAGGCAACATATTCATACTACTCTGCTTACCAGACCACTCCACCCCAGCTACTTCTTGCTAAAACCAGCTACTTACCTCTTGGGCACCCTTTCCCCTCACTGGTGAAAACTAAAGCACTGAGGCACTCTTTTCCCCCTTTCACAGCTTCTGTCATCATGCAACAGGCACACGGAAGATCCATCCATCGTGATGCTCTCTCTCAGTTCTTTCTGTTATCATTTCTGAAGAACTTTTCCTCCAGCCCAACTTGGTCACCTCCTTCCATCACTAAACTCTAGAGACCTTGACAATATCTGTCTTAAGTATCCTGCTATATTCCTGGCTCACCTGCTCAATTATCAAGGCCACCACACTGTACTACGGGAACTGTGTCACAGGCAGTCCGGCTGATGCACCCCCAGACAAGAACTGGCTTCCATCAAGACCTCCAATCCACCGACCACCAGAAAACATCTTGACTGGTCATTCCTCTGTCCATGTCCTACCCCAACCTCTACCCAGTTTAGATTCCATGGCCCATCACTACAGTCATGCTCTTATAACCACCCCTAACTCTCTTGTCCCCTCTCCCTCTATCACAGACACCTGGAAAACCCAATATCAATTACACCCAATGCTCTACGCCCGCCTCACTCACACAAAAATAGCTGAACATGGTTCGTGAAAGTCACAAAAGCTCACTCAGTCTCACTTGAAATGCCATCTTTACAATGATGATCGAGGCAGGGGTCATCCATGGATGCTCATATTGGCGGGCAGATTTGATGGGGGACAGAATACTGGTGCTGTCTTGGGGTATGTCCCCTCAAACACACTGCCAGTGCTTCCTGATGAGAAATGCTAAGAACACTATTGACTCTGTGCTATTTCTGCCGAAATTCAGCCTGAGTCTGGATATGAGGGAACACTGGACAGACTCGGGTTGAGGAACATGCTGGAGAGTAAATGGCCTGAACTGTCAGTATTGTGAAGACAAGGAAAAGACTGACAGAGATGGGGAGACCAGATGCAGCACGTGGACCCTGGAGCAGAAAGCAGACAGAGGTGTTGTTGGGATGGAAACGGAAATGTGAACACAATCTATGGATAGGACACACCGTGTTATACTGACACTCATTTCCTGATTCAGGTGCTTTTCTTGTGGTTATGAAAGGGAGTATTCTTGTTTTTGTATGTTTTGCTTTTTTGTTTTTTAGCAAACAAGCTCACAACCCTTCTCTACTAAAAATCCTCTACCTTAAGGACCAATCCTCCACTTAAAATAAAATTCAAACCCTTTACTGTGCCCTCGGTTTGCCCTGCTGCATCTTCAACTTCACCTTCTTCCACTCGCCCGCTGGTTGACTACCATCCAGCCCCCCAGCCTTCCTGCTGCCCTGCAAACACTCCATGCTAGTTCTGCTGCAGGACCTCTCCCCCTGTTGCTCCCTTCCCTACAATGCCCTTCACCATATCACATCAATCAGCTCTCTGCTTCAGTGGGACCTCTCCCACAAGGCCTGCCCTCACCACGCACCATGTCCTCAGCAATGTCTTCACACACTATCTGTAGCTCTATAATGTGTTGTGTTTACTTGCATATTGTCTGTCTCCCACACCTGGATGTCACTCTTACAGGGGCACTCTATTCACCATGTTATTCCCATTACTTATGTAACTAACATATTGTGGGCATTTAATAAATATTTGTTATACTGACACATTAACAGAATTGTATATATAACAAATTTCTGTGAAAGAGAAATAAAATCGCCTAAAGACATAGATTCAGGGATGCCCGGGTGGCTCAGTCAGTTGAGCATTTGCCTTCGGCTCAGATCATGATCTCAGGGTCCTGGGATGGAGCCCCGCATCAGGCTCCCTGTTCAGCAGCGAGATTGCTTCTCCCTCTCCCTCTGTGATCTCTCTCACTCTCAAATAAATAAATAAAACCTTTTAAAAAAAAAATGAAGATGTAGATTCACTATAAACGGCAAAATAACAGAGTTAATGACCACTAACAACATCTAGACCAGACCACCAGAGCAGAGGTGTGCTATTTAGAATTTATGTAGTTATAGAATACTAAAACTGAAGATAGATTTATAGCAATTTAACTGACAACCTGCCATGTGAACATTAAAAAAGCTAAGCAGAGAAAAGTCTCAAGAATAAAGACTTTCAGATCTGCCCAAATGATAAATATCTTCATAATAATATAAAGCTAAATCTGGAAGACATATATGGGATTCAAAAATGCATACTCCAGTGGTTTGTATATGCATCAAGAATGAAAATCAAGCAAATAAAAGACCATCCATGGCTCTGTGCGGCCATGAAAAAGAAAAAAGAAAAAGAAATAGAACCAGGACACAAATGAGACAGATTGATGGCATGAAGGAAAACCTGACAAAAATAAATGGGACTGCAGGAAACAATCATGATGGTGAAAAAGAGAAATGAAAGCAACCATTTCATCCAGCATTCCTGAGCAAAGTGATGGAGGAAAGTATAGCAACTAAAAATAAAAATTCCACCAAATAACTATCTGCAATGAAAAAAATCCAAATATATACAGAATACGTATATTCACATTACTGAATATGGGGAAAATACAGGATATAAAAAAGAGGCTGATAAAATCTCAATCTAAAAACAATCGTTATTAAATGGAAGTTACATCAAATCATAGAGAAAAACAATGACTTTAAAAATTTTCTCCAATAGATGAAAAATATTGCCAGTTTATAGTGAAATAGGTATCGTAACAAAAGTCTGCGATAAGTCCTACAATGTAAAATTGAATGGTAAAAATAACAAACCCTATAAAAGCTGAAATGTGAATTACTTGAGAGCAGGGATATATTATTGTCTCATTAATCTCTATCCCAACCCCATTTTAAGTCCTTGGTAAAAATTTAAATTTTATTTAAGTGAACAAAATTACATAAAAAAATTATTACATTAAATGTGATAGTTTTTTATTGGCCAGAGAATAGGGAGTTAGGGAACCCCAGGGAGAAGAAGTCATCTACAAAGCAACTGAGACAGGAAATAGCAGGGAACGCAGGGGAAGCCACTGGAAGACCAACTTTACGTATGGCTTCTATGTTGGGACTACTTGTTCCAGAAGCCATCCCTTTATCAGACATGTGACTTTAAGAGAAAAGAGAGGTGACAAGGATTAATCCTGGCCCAATTCAAGGACAGAGGTCTTTGCAATCAGAAGGACATTGTATATGTAGCAGCCATAAAAGCATTTTCCAGGTTGCTGGTGCTGGGGGACACTACTAAATTAATTCTACTCTCTTAGCAACCAGCCACACTTACAGACTGTACTCAGGGAGTGAATGCATGATGCCATCAACCTCTCAGAAGATAAGAAAAGGCAGGCATGGGGTCTAAACAAACTTAGAGTGAAGAGGTGTTTTTCTTGAGTGCAAATGAACAAGCTGCCCGATAAAAATTCACTAGATGAAAGAAGGGCAGAGGCAGAAGAAAATGACCTGATGTGCCCAGAACCCACTCCTGGGGGCTTGAATCCATGGGGAGGTGCCTACCCTACGTTAAGAATAATCTGCTCTCTTTTATGTGTGAACTCCATTTCTGCTACCAGGCAGCTAACTGTATTTGGAGAAAGACACACAATCCTACTGACTGGGCTCCCTTTAAATTCATGATCACAAACCTCAAATGGGACCTTGTGCTGCCTGGCAATCCCATGGTCTGCTCTGTCCCCTCTCCCACACCTCTAGATGAAAAGTATATACCCCCTTCCTCAGACCTCATTTTCAGCTTGCTCCTATTTCTGAGAAAATAAACGCAATCTGAAGAGCCCCTGCATAAGCATGCACCACCTCTACCCACCTGCCTGTCCCCATACCTGTATATTCTGCCCTCTCTCCTGTTCCCATAAACTGGCCATGCTCCCATCCAAGACTAAAACCTGCATTTGTACGCTAGATCAAAAACGTAATTCCAGCAATTCTACTCTCTCTCTCCCTATTGTTGACTTCTCCCTCTCCACTGGATTTTTCTTCCTGGGCCTACAGACATTCTCCCATTAAAATTTTCAAAGCCTCTCTTGAAAGCCTGTCACTCCCTCCTCCAGCCACTACTGCTTTTCTCTACTCCCCTTTACAGCAAACTGCACCTTGGAAATCTCCAATTTCTTTCTTCCCACTGCATCTTGAACCCACACCAGTTATGTTTCCATCAAGATCACTTCATCAAAACAGTTCTTCTAAGGTCACCAATGAGGCTGAACCCAATATTCGAGTGTCAGTGTCCCCCCACTGGACTCAGCAGCAGTTCGCAGAGCTGATCTCCTTTCTCCTCCGGCTCCCAGGACACCATCCTTCACATTCCTCCTACCACTCTGCTTGCTCCGTCCAGCCTCCTTGCTTGTTTCCTCTTTATCATCCAAATCTCTAAATATTGGAGAGCCCAGTCTTCAGTTCAAAAGACCTCTTCTTTGGTTTATCTTCACATACTCCCTTCATGACCCGACCCGTTCCTGTGGTTTTAAGCCTCCTGTCATTCCGATGATCCCCCATTCTCATCCTAACCCAGACCTCTCCAGAGCATAACTCAGATTTGTACATCCAACTGCCCTCTGACAATGTTACCTGGATATCTGAGAGACGTCTCACAGCAAACATATCACCCTTCGACCTGCTGCTCTCAGTTTCCCCATTTCAGTGGACAGAAACATAAATTCTCAGGTCAGAAATGCTAAGGTCATCCTTGGCTCTGTTTTTGTTTTGTTTTGTTTTCCTTTTACGGGCACAACCTTTAAAATAGATCCAAACATCTCCTCCCACCATTTCTACTGTTACCATCTGGTTCAATGATCTCAGTATCTTTCTTGTAGATCATTTAAATCACCTGATTGATCTTCCATCCTTGTCCTTTCACACTGTTCTCAACACATCAACCAGAGTAACTGTTAAAATGTAAGTAGCATCTAGAGGGGAAGGGGATGGGGGGATGAGTTGGCCTGGTGATGGGTATTAAGGAGGGCACGTACTGAATGGAGCATTGGGTGTTATATGCAAACAATGAATCATGGAACAGTACATCAAAAGCTAATGATGTAATGTATGGTGATTAACATAACAATTAAAAAAAAAAAAGAAAAAAGGCCACTTGCATTCACTAATCCAATACTTAGTGATAACTTACTGTGTGCTGAGTACCTACTGCTGAGCACTCTGGACCCACAGTAAGATACCTCGGAGATATCTGCCCTAGGTATCTGTGTCTCCTCCCCCACTAGGTTAGAAGCCCTGTGACAGCAAAGACTACATCCTCCAGAATCCAGTACTTAGCACACTTCACTGCATACAGAAACATGGAAACTGTTAACTAGGAAGAAAATCCACAGTTTCACTTATGATTTACAAATGCTTCTGCAGTCTTTGCTGGCTTGTTAAAATTATGTCATTCAGGTCAACTGCATATGCTGTTTTTCAGATTTCACATTTCAAGTTTTCTTAAAACTACACAAATATTGTCATTTCTAATTCAAATGTGATACCGTAAAATTTTTCCCTTTACTTGATCCTGATCTACATCACCTGTCTCATGATACAAATGTTAAAGGTATACCAATTTACCACTTTGTATTAAATTACAAATTTGCCTTGAAGAGGGTTTTTATAAAACTATTACCCGAGTTCTGTATGGTATGATTAAATAAGTCAAACTAGCCCTTAGGGACCTCTTACTTTGAAATGAAATTTTAGAGCCAAGGAGTGCCTGTAACCTTTAGTGAAGTCATGTCTAAAATGCTAGTCTGAATTTAACAAACTAATCAGATCTCCTTAGAAAAAGGTTATTTACACTTTTTGATGCGAAAACTTGTGAATCTCGATCTCCCCAGAAAGAATAAAAAAAATTATTTTAAAACAAGACTGTTTTATAAAGGGCACTGAGCCTTCAAGCTGGGACCCCAGACATCAGTGATCCAGGGTGGGGTTGCCCCTGGATCTGGGCTGTCGACTGGCCCTCAGGCCTCTGGCAGTTTAGAAGAGAATCAATCAGAAAACAGCAGCTTCAAATGTCAGCCCAGGTGATCCCCATCATCAGTCACTGATTTAATAAGAATCTCATGGCTCCTTCTGTGAGCCAAACCCCATAATGAGCACTGGGGCAGCAAGATGCTCAAGTCCCTGCGTCCAAGGAACTCCAAAGTATTTACTGTATGCCTCACAGATAAGTTATCTCCTTAAAAACTAGTAAATATATACATATATTTATTTAGCAGGAAGATTATTCAGCTTAGTTTAAGCTGTGCCGTATGAAGATTCACTCAACTTATCTCTAAGAATAGCTGCAAGGAGAGAGCACTGGATCAGAATTAAAGCCCAGAATTTTGCTTCTACTTATGACACTGACATGCTGAATGATCTTGATAAAATAACTTCAGATTTCGGAATTTCAGCTCTTCATATTCAAATAGAAAAAGCAATTCTTTCTATCCTGATTGTGTTCTGAAGACAGCTATTGGAAAAGTATGTGAAGCATTACAATTCTGACACAGGAGAAAAGTTCATCACTCTTATTGACATCACAGCCTTAACAAAAAGAGAGAGAGATTGATTTACTGTATACAGTAAAACCAAAAGCCCCATCAGTGAAGGAATTAATGAAGTACCCTCTGCTTTAAAAATCATAAAACTCTCATGATGCTGATATTTAAGATGACCAAAGTGAGGTGCTTGATGATGATGGTCCAGATGGGGTATCCCATGCCCTGAGACAGCAGACAGCAGCACCTGACCATCTGTCCTAACTCTACCTTCCCCACTTTCAATCCATCCTGCATATTGCTGCAACACTAGTCTTTACACTAGTTTCCACACATTACTTTCTCACTCCATAACAAAGTGGTCTCGCATTTTGGAAATTATACCTAATTCCATTGCATGACTGTCCAACCCTTCTACAATGTATATATATTACTTCCTGGCTACTTCTTAATTAAGTCCGTGTAGCCCCTTTGCTGCCACACAAGCACACCAAGCCCAGTCCTACACTGTATTTGTTCAGGTGATTAAGTTCTTCCCACCTTCTATTAACTCCTCAAACCTTACAATATCAAAACCCAAAGCAGCCTGAAAGGACCCACTCCAGTGCTTCCTTCTATATAAAGCCTTATTTTCCATCTCTACCAGTTTTACTTTCCTTTAAAAATCCTAAAATACCAACATAAGTGTTTATCACAAATCCTCTACAAGTTTTTACCAACTCCTATGTCAGGACTGATTCTCTTAATTTCTGGGTGCCCATTACTGTGAATAACACAATAGTTAATATATAGAAGGAACAGGTTTATTAAGAGAACAACCTCACTGTGTTAAAAAGAGCAGCACCCAAACAACAGTCATGCCCTAACCCCTGAAACCTATGAATATATTACTTTACAAGCCAAAAAGGATTTTGTGGAATAAAGGGGAGATTATCCTGGATTATATGGGTGAGCCTAATTTAATCTTAAAGCAGAGAGATGTAGCAGAAAGGAAGTAGAAGATTCCCTTGAATGGGACTCAAGCTGATGATTCTGGAGAGAGCCACATGGGAAACATGAGAAGGAATGTGGGCAGCCTCTAGGAGCAAAGATCAGCCCCCGCTGAAAGCCAGCAAGGAAACGGCTTTAGCCCTACAACCTCAAGGAGCTGAAGTCAGACGATGTGAATGAGCTTGGAAGCAGATTCGTCTTCAGAGCTTCCAAAAAAGGACCTAGCCCTGCCAGCACCTTGACGTGGGTCTTGTGAGACTCTCAGCAGAAGTAGTAGTTGAGCCATGTTGTACCCAGACTTCTGATCTACAGAACCATGAAATGATAAGTGTTGTTTGAACTGCTATATTTGCGCTAATTTATTATGGTAGCAACAAGAAACTAATCTGCTAACAACTAGGGCAGCACAAGGTCAAATAAGAAAGTACACAGGCCAAAAGGCAATTTCAGACATGCTATCCAAACATAAATGGTTCTTTAAATGCTGGTAAATTGGTTAGATAAATGATCAACATGCCCACTTGAACAGGGATAACAGTAAAGAGCATCCTTAATGTTTCAGTTTTTGTTAAGGAAACCTTGCAGCAATTCTCATAGCCAAACTGAATTTTAAACTTAGCAGATCAAATACATCAGAACTATAGTATATGCTAAGCTATTTGATTCAACTGCTTTTGAAACAAGGTGAGAAACTCATACTAAAATCTCCAAATTCATGCAAA
The DNA here is from genome assembly GCF_029215605.1 of Mirounga angustirostris. NCBI lineage: Eukaryota > Metazoa > Chordata > Mammalia > Carnivora > Phocidae > Mirounga > Mirounga angustirostris. Next base: position 177,568,152 of record NW_026991713.1, read on the forward strand.
ACATCCCCTTATGATCCAGTCAGTTTTCTTTGACAGGGTTAGGGGTACAGTCTATACCACAATACATGGCAAAGTTAAATAACATACAGGAAGACTGTACACACAGCTTTGTTATTATTACTACTATACTAATGCAGGGGCGCCTGGGTGGCTCAGTTGGTTAGGTGTCTGCCTTTGGCTCAGGTCATGATCTCAGGGTCCTGGGATGGCTCGTCGGGCTCCCTGCTCAGCCAGAGTCTGTTTCTCCCTCTCCCTCTGCCCCTCCCCCCACTCGTGGGTGCTCGTGCACGCACTCTAATAAAATCTTAAAAAAAAAAAAAGAGTACTCTCTTAAAAAAAATACTGTACTAATGCAATAACCATTCAATGGCTATCAAAACAGCACAAGATGTTCTTAAACTCTTAACAAACTATACACAGATAAATCAGTGGAACTCGACAGGATTTATCCAGATGTTCTAGAGGAACACAGAAGGAAACCATGAATTTGTTGGTCAAATCCTGAAGCCATGTCATTTACAAGATCACTGTGCTAAAGACAGGTAGGACATAATGTAATACCCACAAGGAGGGCTCCAGAAAAGATTGTGATAACTTGGTATATACTATCTTTACTTACCCAACATAATTATAAATAAAACTTTTAATCTAATTAAAGTAATTTTAAATAACTTTTTTCCCAAACCCAGAATCACATGCTCAATGGAAAAAAAGTTTGGAAAACAGAAAAACACACACACAAATAAAATCACCAATAATCCCCAACATTCAGAGTAATCAATACCATTATTATTCTGTTAGGTGTTTTCCTGATTCATACAACATTTGTATTCCAATATATGTGCATTAATACCCCTTTTATTAAAACAGTATTACACTTTTTTCAGGCTTAGCATTATGGAAGGTATCTTCTACAAGATACCTTTTAATCTCCTCACAAAATTAATCTCCTCCTAATAGTAACTTCTATGTGTGGAAATATAAGTAGATTCAATTTTTTAAATATTTTACTTATTTTTTATGCACATCTCTGGATATAACAGAGCCAAAATAAAATTCTGGCTTCACCACTCACTAGCTTTGTGATACTACACAAGTTACTTAGCCTCCCACCCCCCACCCCCAAAACAAAGGAAGAACACAGTACTACCCCCAAAGGGTTATGGTGAGTTAGAGAAGTTAAAATATGTAAAACACTTATAACAGTGCCTGAAACATGGCACGCAACAGAGAGATGTTGGCTATGATTGGTATTATTTCCTACAATAAAGTGTAATTACTGCATAAAAGGCTTATACTTTTAAGAATTCCTAATATGTACTACTGATTTTTTTTCCAGAAAGGAAAGTACAAAATAAATTATTCCCCCAGAAGAAATGTATTTTCCATTTAACTTAGCACCTTAAGTACTATTCCACTTACTTTGCCCTATTTCTTGGCCTCTGGATTCAGACCTTCTGAAAGACAGGAAGAAGCCTTTCCCTCTTCAGAACTTAGCGAATTTTTAAACTCTTTCCACAGGCACTCATATTTCTTATCTCCTACCTTCCTATCTAATCTTTCCCTCTTCCTGTATGTTCTGGAGAGTCGACAGTTTTATTCTCCTAAAATACGAGGGGAAAAAATGTATTTTCCTGCCTCATATAAATACTGGGTATACTATATGAACTGAGCCTATCTTCTAGGCAAAAATATATTATAAATATCAACACAAATATCATAGCATCTTATGAAAACACTTTGAGAGACAAATGATGTTTTGACCAAAAATGGCCTAAAACTAGAACTTAATTTGGTTCTTTAAACACCCTGGTAGACTTTTCCACCAAAAAAAGGAAAGGGCACAAAAAATGAACCAAAAAACAAAATACAAAATGAATTACCTTTAGACTAAGAAAAAACATTTAGTCCCTGGCTCAAGGTAGCATAATAACAGGGAGTTTGTTTTCTGGAAAGAGCAATTTCAGCTATAGTGTCAGGTGCCAGGAAAATGGTCTTATTTAATGATGACCTAGGAAAAGAAATGCACAAGGAATTCTCCAGATGTGCTAAGAAAAGAAAGCCCTTGGTGGTGGTAAAATTCAAAGCTAATAGACCATGTAACATAAAAAAGCTGAGAGCCTTGTGAGAAGAGTGGTGGATATAAACACGACAACGTGCAGATTACAAACTCAAGATAATAACACAACCTACTCCAGGGATAACGGGCCCTGAACTATGAGTCATGAAAGGTGACATATTCGTGACTCCCTAAGTGGTCATGGGCTATTTTCCTAATGAAACAGGCTCAATAAGTTCCTGTCTAAAGCATGCAAAAGTGATGAGTCTCATCAGGAAGAGTACTTAAAACACAGGACCATTACTTGACTTCCTCCTCTAAGGAACCATGATGCATTTCTACCTCTGATGCTGTAAAGAATCCGCACAGGTTCAACTCAAGAGGAGATGCAGTAAATCAAACAAAAATAAGCTAAAATAATTAAGAGGATAAGAGGCCCACATAACAATAGATTAAAAACATTGGTGCTCTACAATTCCAAGAGTAAATTGGGCATAAGCAAAGTTTCATGCAATGTTGAATGTGACTTTAATATTGGGCACTCCTACAACAGACCTGGAGACCTAGTTTCCTGACTTAACTACCAGAGCAATTGCTGCTCTTCATTCAGAGGCTTAGGAGTAAGCTTCTTCCAGAAATGGTTCAGACTCAAAATTTTAGTAGGCTCACTAAGACTTTTCATTCACTTAGAAATGATGTATACAATACAGGTCACAGAGGAAAATCAGGGCTGCTTGCTTGTAACCCTAATCCTCTGAGATAACCTAAGCACAGGCAAGCAGACTCCTCCCCGCAACCAAAAATCCCCTGGTTGTCAACATCACAGAGCTACTAGCAGGCGGAGGTGACCCAACAGGGCACTTCAGAGCTCTTTCAGTGACTGCTTTTCCATGTCCCCAAATTATGGGTAATGAAGTCTATTACAGTTAATGAATTCCTAAGAAAGTACTTTTCTTTGACTGATTTTTGTATCAATTTCTTTTAAAGTGAAAATGTGTAAAACTGGATATATTTCAAATTGTTAATTGTCAGACAATAACCATAGTTCTTCACTAGACTTCATGAACTTTTTCAAATTATAGTTTATACAAACCCATAATAACTCATTTGAAAGGCTATTACACCCTAATTAATATATTTTTAGAACACTTTGCAAAAGTATTGGTTAGTAGTACACTAGAAAATGAGTTCCTTAAGAGGTCATGGAAGCTCTAAAAATACTGCATTTAGAAATCAGAGTATTTTCATAAAAGGTCTGACAACTATTTCTGAAAGTATAAAACAGCCTTTTAAAGTAAGATACTTAAAAATTGCTTATTGTGCTCAAGTATTAGCCTATGGAAAATAAATTCAAAATACAAAAATTTTGTGTTAAAAGAATATAAAACACATGTCATCGAGCAGGACGGTGTGACATAGGCAGCTTCCACTCAAAGGTTACGTGCATGTGTGCGTGCATCTGTGATATACCACATACAGATGCATGTGTGTTTAAACATAGGACATGTGTATAATACATAACGTACGGTATATGCAGTATGCATATATTACATATTATATATAAACATAGGACGTGTATAATACATAAAGTACGGTATATGCAGTATGCATATATTACATATTATATATAAACATAGGACGTGTATAATACATAAAGTACGGTATATGCAGTATGCATATATTACATATTATATATAAACATAGGATGTGTATAATACATAATGTACGGTATATGCAGTATGCATATATTATATATTATATATAAACATAGGACATGTGTATAATACATAACGTACGGTATATGCAGTATGCATATATTACATATTACATAATACATAAAAAATACATATGTACAACCTGCATATTATTATATAATATACATTATATAGTTATATAAATAAATGTGTGTGCCTATTTTGAAAGTGGACCAAAACAAGAAAATATCTTCAAGTTAAAAGAACAAAGGAGTTCTAAAATTTTCTTGCACTTTTTCAAGTTTTTGCATTAAAGACTTAATACTTTAGTTCTCATCTAAGTATAAAATAACAATTAATAATGAAATAATTACATGTGTAGAAAGCCCTTCAAATTATACTACATGAACATTTTTAAAGATCAAAAATGAAAAATTTCAGCTAAACTTCATACATAGTGAAGACTATTTTTCATTAGCTTTGTTTCAATTTTCAAAAATTGATCAAAATAAGGTGATTTACATCTCTGAGACTATAATACTGATGCATTTGTAATTTCAAGTACAGTCGATCCTTGAACAATGCAGGGGTTGGGCTGTCAATCCCCACATAGTAAAAAATCCAAGTATACCATCTGACTCCCCCAAAACTTGACCAGAAACCTTACCGATAACATAAACAGTTGGTTAACACATATTCTGTATATGTATTACATGCTGTATTCCCACAATAAAGTAAGCTAGAGAAAAAAAAGTGTTAAGAAAACCATAAAGATGAAGAGAAAATACATTTATAGTACTGTATTCTATCAAAAAAAACTCACATATAAGTGGACCCAGCAGTTCAAACCCATGTTGTTTTAGGGCCAACTATAACTTGTAATTGGAAAATCAAGAGATTTATAAAGTCAAGTGAGTTGAAAAACAGTGCAAAACGTACAAAGCAAAATTTACATCAATGTTTTTCTTTGGCTAAACCCTTACACAATCTGAAATAACACTCAAATATGAAAACAAGAAAGTTACCCATTGTTTCAGTTCTAGGTCTTGGAAGTCAAGAAAAATCTGAGCATTTTAAGAATACATTCTATGGGGCGCCTGGGTGGCTCAGTTGGTTAAGCGACTGCCTTCGGCTCAGGTCATGATCCTGGAGTCCCGGGATCAAGTCCCACGTCGGGCTCCCTGCTCAGCAGGGAGTCTGCCTCTCTCTCTGACCCTCACCCCTCTCATGCTCTCTATCTCATTCTCTCTCTCAAATAAATAAATAAAATCTTTAAAAAAAAAAAAAAGAATACATTCTATGTTATAGAGGACACAATTTTACCAAAAACACAATTCTGAGCATAAATTACCTAGGATTTAACTACACAGTACGTATTTTTAAATGTAATCATTCATGAAGTTACAAGTAGAGTTGCAACTATGAGTTAAATATAGTTTCAGTCCTGCCATTATCATATCGCTGCCCTTAGAAACATTATTAAGGGCCTTATGTACATGGATCTGTGCCAAGCAATTCATAAGGATGCAATATTTGCCCTCAAGAATCTTGCCAGTCAGAGATACCTCTCTTTATAAAATCAATTTAGACACAATAAAGAATGTTCTTTTCCTAAAATACAAAAGTCTTTCCTCCTATGGGACTATTTCTCAGGATGGTCCCAAGAGGGTAAGAGACAACTCTCAGTCCAAGACATGCTCACTTTCACAACAGAGCAGAATGAGAAGTCACTGCACCTCCAGGTCTGGCCTCCTCCCAAACAAGTTCAGCCTCTCCCTTCTCTCACCCACCCCCTCTGCCCACAGAATACACTGGGTGACGTCAAGGTTAAACAGTGCCAAAGGTACCTTCCAAGCCCAATAATGTCTCATCATAAAAACTTTGCACTCAGGGGTGAAATAACATAAGGAATTATTTTTCTAATTAATATTAGAAATGTTGCCTTTCCTTTAATTATACATAAAATAAATGCTAGAGAGAGAGAGAGGCAGAGACAGATATAAACTTAAATAAATAAAAATGAGGTGGAGCAGAGATAGCTAATTAACTAGTTCAGTATCCATTCTCCCATTTCTCTTTAGTAATACAACTCCTGATTTTCAGCTGGGCACAAGATATTTTATCTTGTCCCATGGGCCTACAGTTCTGGCCAACAAGACGCAGTGTTCAGTACTGCGAAGCAACTTTCAGAAACCTTCAAACAAAGCTGAGCATATGTCATTTGTCCTATGTCCCTTGGCTCCCCTCCCTCCTGCGTGCGGAGACACACGAGAGCTGAACAACAGCACCCACCTAGAACCACTTAAGAGGCACACTGTGGAAGGTAAAGCAGTGAGTCCCATGGAAACTGAGTCCGAGTGATGATGGACTCACCACATCAGTCCTGGACCACCTACCTCTCAAAATTTGAGAAATAAACCTCTCCCTTGTTTAAGCCACGTGCATTTCTTAGGCAAGGGAAACTAAAGCTACTCTGATGGGTATGTAAATTTCCAACAAATATATTTGTAAGTTTTAACTACATATTTTCCCTTGTTTCATTAACAGAATACATAAACACATAAAAACAAACCCAAGACACAACAGAAAATTATGCACCATATTCAATTTATGAGATGCAGCAATGTCTACTAGAAATCTCTCACAGAAAAAAAAATATTGTTCTTGGAAATTAGAGTAAAAACATACAAACTCCATCAGACAGTGAGTCTGTAGACATTTCCTCTGAAACAGATAACCTCTCTTGTCCTGCTTCTTCCTTTTCATTTCTAAAATACTAGTATTTTCTTTATATTGTTTGCCATAACTCTTTTAGCCACATGACTCTTAAGTCTTCATTAAGAGACACTAAAAGTGACAAAGATTGGAATAAAGAGATTTGCTGTGTATGGGAAAGACTATTTTTTTAAATGTCAGTTATTCCCAAACTGACTTATAAGTTTAACACAATTCCAAACAAAAATCTCATAATTAAGGGAAGGTGCAGATATAAATATCAACTTTCTGGATGATGTTTCTACATTTCAAAGCAACAGAAGAAATCATAAAGGAAACAAATTAATCTACTTTGACCATATTTTCTACCAAACTCAAAATCTGCAATCAAAGCCAGCTTACAATAAAAAGCAAACCACAAACCTAGACAAAATATCTGTAACAAATTTGACACAATATAGGGGCGCCTGGGTGGCTCAGATGGTTGGGCGTCTGCCTTCGGCTCAGGTCATGATCCCAGGGTCCTGGGATCGAGCCCCGCATCTGGCTCCCTGCTCAGTGGGGAGCCTGCTTCTCCCTCTCCCACCCCCCCTGCTTGTGTTCCCTCTGTGTCTCTCTCTGCCAAATAAATAAATAAAATCTTAAAAAAAAAAAAAAGTTTCCTTTAAAAAAAAAATTTGACACAATATAGCTAATTTCCTTAATGTATAAAGAGTTCACAGCAAGTTAATAACAATTTCAGAACATGAAAAGACAATGCCAAAATAAGAAATACAAAGGGCTAATATGTACTTAAATAACTTTTCATTAATATTCAAAGACAAGTAAACCCAAACAAGAATCCATGTCTTAGTAAAATTATGAGATTTTTAAATGGGAACTTTACAATAGTAGCTACCTAGGATTGAACTGATAGGGTGCTTGCATGCCCTGCAAAGCAACACAGCTGAGTAGATGCAGAAGGAGACAGACCACGCGAATCCTGGGTCCACCTTTATCATTCTTCTGGGCTCAGTTTTTCTAGCAGTAAAGCAGGAATAAAGCACATGCCCCACCATATAGGGCTGTTGGGAAGATTTAGCAAGATGAAACATCAAAAGCACTAAGAGCAGTGCCTGACACAACTAAGAACTCAGTCATGTTAACTACTATTATTTTTATTAGCATAATTATTGGAAAGCAACACCATAATATGTATAAAGACCATCAAAATGTTTCTACTCTCCAAACAAGTCACTTAACTTCTGGGAATGTACTCTAAGAAAATAATCCAAAATACCAGGAAGATTTTTATGCACCATTATTTTAATGCAATGCTATAAATAATTTTTTAGAGGTGAAGATAACCAAAATTTCTAATAGGTAAACATTAAATCTCATTACATCATTCAGCTCTTAGGATGACAGGATGCATTTCTAACAAAGCAAGAAGAAAAGCTTTTACTGTGATCTTAAGTGGGGGGTTGGGGTGGGGGAGATAACAAAATTTTATTTACCCCAAATGTCAACTATTCATACAAATAAGCATGGAAATAAAGACTGAAAGGAAATAATACCATTAAGAGTAGTTGTCTCGGGAGGGTAAAATTATGGCTGATTTTTTTTCTGTTTTTTGCTTCTTTAAACTTCTTATGTTTTACTAATTGTCTACAAAGAGCTCATTTTTATAATAAAGAATTTTTAAAAATAATTGTTAACTACTGCCACGTATCACAATTACCAGGAAAAAACTGGATTAGAAGGCATTCCACCATGTTAAAAAGTCAGGAATAACTGTTAAATAAACATTTCAACAAGCCATTTAACAAAGTCTGACAATTTGATTAGCAAATTTTACTTATTAGTTAAGTGATCATTAAACAGGAAAATTTTAATGTAAAGCACTAAGCGAAGTAAAATGACCCAAATAATCTACTTACTGAATTTTAAATAATTTAAGTCCGAGGAACTGAAATTACTTTTGAACTACATTTTTATTTAAAATCTTTATCCCTGAAATCAAATGTGAAATCTTGAATATATAAATAGGTAAAGATATTATCACTCTGCAAATGAGAAGAATAATCTAAATATAGTATGATTTTCAGAATATAGTAAATTATGTTATAAATGCCCAAAAAGCAAAAGAAATAAAATTTGCAATCACTGTATTAAATTAACAGATGCTGCCTATGGTGGACTTCGGTAGAAATGAGTGCAGCATGGAGTCACTCTCTACTCCTCTTTTCAGATCAGGAGTCCATCACAGAAGCCAGTGGGCTCTACCCTCAGAGACGTCCCTGTCGTCCTGGCCCCACCCCCTCTTCTGCCTGGATTACTGCACTAGCCCTGGCCCTGGGCCCCAGCTTTCAGCCGCAGCATGGATCTCCTGAACAGAGCAGCCACCGTGGCCCTTTCCTGTTAGTCCCGTTACTTCTTGTTTTGATGGCTTCCTATCTGACGCAAAGTAAAACCAAAATCCTTACACAGGCACTGATGGCCAAGCCCCTGTTATCTCTCCAGCTGAGTTTTCTTCACAGTTGTCTGCAGCCCATAGACTGCCAGGTACTCCTGGGAACCTGCTGAACATTGCTCTGCCAACATTTGCACTCACCACAACACTTCCCTGAGAAACTGCATTGCACACACCCGCACTCCTCTCAAGTCTTTGCTCAATATCACCATCCTCATGATGCACTCCTCAACCACTACCCTGAAAACTCCAGGCCACTCACCCCATCACTTATCCCCTGCTCTTTTCTTTCCTCACAGCATTCCTTGCCTTATGCCATACTGTGTAATATCTTTGTTATGTTTACTATTTAGTCTTTGTCCCCTCTGAATGCTGCTACTAAGTAAAAGCTCAAAAAGGGTAGGAGTTTTTGCCCATTTGGTTCACTGATGTCTCCCAAGCATCTAGAATTTAACTGGAACATAGTACATGCTAAATAAATGTGTACTAAATAAGTGAAAAAAGTGGTACATTTACCATGGTGCACATGCTTACCATGCATGGGAAATGTGCCTAAAAATAAATGTAGTATGTTACACATCTCCCTTTTAACACCAGTGACACTTAATGTGTGTACTGCTAAAAGTGATTATCGTCATATATCAGAAAACTATCCTCATGGTGGAGAAAAACATGCACCAGAATACCTGAAAAGAATGTTGGAAAAGAGAAATAAAGACATTCCTTCCCCAAAGCTAGCCTCTCATTATCCTTCAATTCTTCATGTAATCCTCCATCTGCCATGTCTTCCTTCTTAGAAGCCAAATCTGAGGGGTGCCTGGATGGCTCAGCTGGTTAAGCGTCTGACTTGGTTTTGGGTCGGGTTATGATCTTGGGGTCAAGGGATCTAGCCCCATGTTGGGCTCTGTGCTCAGCATTGAGTCGGCTTGGGATTCTCTTTCTCCCTCTCTCTCTGCCCCTCTTCCCTCTCGCATGGACTCTCTCTCTCAAAAGTAAATAAATAAATCTTTAAAGGAAAAAAATAAAAACAAAAATCTGAGTATCCACAGCCAACTGAAATACTGTCACGTGACATAATCAAACACTGCCGTGCCAGCAAAGGGAAAACTTTGAACTTTGAGCAGCCAAGATATTATCAGTGACACCTCTTCTGACAACAGAATTTTTTGAGCGTATCAGTTACAATTTGAGTATTCAGCACTGCTTCCCTATGAAATCTCAAACCGCCTGAGAGACACTGACTTTCTCATCACTTTGTGCCCTGCTCTTCCCTTCCCCTGGTGACTAGCAGCACAAAGTGGTTTGCAAAGGTGAACTAAGCTGCCGCTAAAAAAAAAAACAACAAAACAGGTCCAAGCACTGGCTGTCTCTTAAGAGAACCTAGGGGAACAAGACTGTAACTGAGCCCCTGGTCAGCTCTACAGCAGCAGTTCTTCTCAGCCACAGCTGTACTTCAAGTCACATGGGGAGCTTTGAAAACTATGGGCCCACTCCCGCCAGAGGTCCTGATCCTCACATGTAGCCTGAGTTGAGAACCACTGATCTAACTCATTCTTTTCTCTAAAATTTAGCCTCTAAACGCTCATTTTCTATGTGTATTCCAGGGCTCTCTGTGCTTTTTTCCTTTTCTTACAGAAATCCTACACAGGGCCAATGGCAGAGAATACCTGTCCTGTGTAAGCCTGCCCTGTGACATCAAGTGGAGAGTCTCATGGTAAGAGAAGAGAAGGGTGCAGTCTAGGGGAAGTGACTTGGAGACAGATCAGCTCTGCTGAGAACACAGGGATGAGAGGAGTTGATGGGGCAGAATATTAAAAAGGAGGAGTTCTATGGAAAAGTCCAGAAATCTACAAATGAGTCTCCTTGACTCTCTGTCTGAATACAAAGCCGTGTATGTATAGGGTGAGATTCCAAGAAACAAGGCAAAAACCAAGAAGGGTGACTGGAGTGTGCCCAGCTAGAAGATATCAGAGCCCCAAAGGAACCTCCTTCAACACCTGGGGCACTCACCAGAGACCCGAAGACCGTGCATTAGAGTTAAGGTAAACAGGTGCACTTGGGTGGCTCAGTCAGTTAAGCATCTGACTCTTGATCTCAGCTCAGGTCTTGATCTCAGGATCATGAGTTCAAGCCCCAAGCTGGGCTCTACACTGGGCATGAAGCCTACTTAAAAAATAAAATAAAATAATTAAGCTAAACAAATGCCATAGTAAAGACTCACCCAAGTAAACAAGTAAAGTTTGCCCACCAAGAGGACACAAAAGACAAACTTGACAAAATAAAGGTTATAGACATGTAATGTAACTTGCTGCCAGAATAAAAAGACCTACTTTTTTTTAAAGAAGATGCAACTCTTAATCAGGAGAAAAATCAGACAATATAAACAGATGCAGCAATGACAGATGATGGAATTAATAGACAAGGACTTCAAATGAACGCATAAATATATTTGAGGACTTAAAGAAAAACAAGAAACATAATGAATACAGATGAAAATATAGGGGGAAAACATCTAGAGTTGAAAAATGAAATGAAATAAAAAAGTCACTGGATGTGCTTACAAGTACATAAACACAGGAGAAGAAAAGATCAGTGAGATTGAAGACAGGGCAATAGAAAGTGAACACACTGAAGCATGGAGATAAACAAGCCTGAAAGAAATAATCTGGGTAAACAGAGAAATCAAATATACTATACATGTGATTGGAGCTCTGGAAGAAGGAGAATGATATGAAAATATAACACTTAAATTTTAGCAAATTAGTTAAAAATATAAGCCCATATATCCCAAAGGCTGATAAACCCCAAACAGAATAAAAACCAAGACAACACACCAAGTCACATCATAATGAAATTCCTTAAAGACAAGTGACAAACAGAAATGCTTACAAGCAGCCAGAAGGGAAAAACAAGATAAATTATACACAGGGAATAGATAAGAGTTATTATTGACTTTTCACCAGCAACCATACAAGTCAGAAGACAGTGGAAGTACTTCTTTTCTTACAGGAAAAAATAAAACCGTCACATTGGAATTCTATATCCACTGAAAATGTCATTTAAAAATAGAACCAAAACTGGTTTGCAAACAAAGAAATGCTTAGAGAATTTGTTTTCAAAAGACCTGAGCTGCCAGAAAAATTTAAAAAGCGTCTTCAGGCAAAAGGACAATGTTACAAGATGCAAACCTATACCTACAGAAAGGAATAAAAGCATCCTAAGTGGTAAACATGGATGAACAAAAATCAGTTTTTTTCACATTTTTTAATTTCTTTAAAAGAAAAATGGAGAGTTAAAGCAAAAACACAAACTGCTGTAACGCTTGTAACATATAATCAAGATAAGAAATGATAACAGCACAAAAGGCAAGAGTATTTATTGAGTACTTTTTATATGCCTTGCATAATAGTATAAATAAATATAAAAAAGGCAAAGTTTCAAGTGGTGATACACTAGATTTTTGGGGGATTTTTTAAAATATGATAAGTCTCTTTGGCTATTAGAGGAATTTTCCTTAAAATATACAGATTGTATATACTTGAAAATAAGTAGAAATTTTCCTTTTTTCTTAACTTCCTATGCATTGTTTTTAAGTATAACCTGTTCTCTCTCTTTTGCTTTACTAACTAAACCTTTTTGATTTTTACTGATTGCTCTAGGGTTTACAATACACATATTTATTGTCTGTCTTTAAATAATAATCTCTTCCTTCATGTGAAAGATAAGACACTAAAGGAGTATTCTTTCATTTCCCCTTCTTGCCTTTTGTGCTGTTATCATCTCTTATCTTGATTATATGTTACAAGCGTTACAGCAGTTTGTGTTTTTGCTTTAACTCTCCATTTTTCTTTTAAAGAAATTAAAAAATGTGAAAAAAACTGATTCTACTTATTTTCAAGTATATACAATCTGTATATTTTAAGGAAAATTCCTCTAATAGCCAAAGAGACTTATCATATTTTAAAAAATCCCCCAAAAATCTCGTGTATCACCACTTGAAACTTTGCCTTTTTTATATTTATTTATACTATTATGCAAGGTGCTTTTAGCATAATACCTAAGAAACTATTATCTAACCCAAGGTCTCAAAATTGACTCCTATGTTTCCTTCCAAGAATTTTACAGGTTTAGCTATAAAAAAAACTTTAAATTCTGTGCAAGCGTGAGGTAGGGCCCAGACATTCTCTTCACATGCAAATCCAGTTGTCCCAGCACAACTAGCTACAAACACTCGTTTTTTCTCAATTTAATTGTCCTGGCACTTTGGTTCAAAATCAAATGAGTATAAATGTGAGGGCTTATTTCTGGACTTTGAATTCTATCCCTTGATCTAGACACCTTCCTTCATGCCAGTACCATACTGTCTTGATAACTATACCTCTGGAGTGTTCAAAGTGAGAAGTATGAATCCTCCAGCTTTGATTTTCTTTTGCAATATTGTTTGGTTATTCTGGATCCCCTGTATTTCTATGTGATTTTAGGATCAGCTGGTTGAATTCTGCAGCAACATCAATGCAAAGATTCAGTGGGGATTTTTATACGAATTGGTTTAAGATCAATTTGGGGAATAATGCCATCTAATAATATTAAGTCTTCCAATCTATAAACATTTCTTGTCTTTTGTTTATTTAGATCTTCTTTGATTTCTTTTAACAATGTTTTGTAATTTTCAGTGTACCAGTCTTGCACTTCATTTTTATTCTCAAGATTTCACTTTTTTTTTTTTTTAAGATTTTATTTATTCATTTGAGAGAGAGAGAGAATGAGTGATGGGGAGGGGCAGAGAGAGAGAGAGAGAAGCAGACTCCCTGCTGAGCAGGAAGCCCAATATGGGGTTCAATCCCAGGACCTGGAAATCATGACCTGAGCCGAAGGCAGCCGTTTAATCAACTGAGCTCCCAGGCACCCCTGATTTCACTCTTTTCAATGCTATTGTAAATGTAGTTGTTTTTCCTCAATTTCACTCGTAGATTGTTCTCTGCTGTATACTATGTTTGACAAGACTCAATCATCACTGGCTGAAAATGAATATTATGAAATATTATGAATACCATAAAACAGATAACCCAATTCTTCCAAATATGATTGCTGGAGTTCCTGAGTCTTAATGAATATTTTTTTACTCCCTCTTTTTCCCTGGAGCTGATAAATTCTTTTTTTAAAAAGATTTTATTTATTCATGAGAGACAGGGAGGGGGAGAAAGAGAGAGAGAGAGAGAGGCAGAGGGAGAAGCAAGCTCCCTGTGGAGCATGGAGTCCAATGCAGGACTCAATCCCAGGACTCTGGGATCATGACCTGAGCCGAAGGCAGATAGATGCTTAACTGACTGAGCCACCCAGGCGCCCTGGAGCTGATAAATTCTTAAGAACCTTGTAAATATGTATGATTTAAATGTTTCATGTTAATATTCACTTACTATTTGCAGGGAAAGACAAGATTGCAGAAAGCATACCAGTATCTCCATGTAATTTTAATTAAAAGACATCTAAAACATTAGGTGATACAATGGCATTACTATCTAGTCCACTGTGCTGAACATAATACATAATATTAATGATAATATCATCTATTTAGGTAATTCCAATTTTACGAAGAACAAAATATTTTACAAACATGAGTTCATTAATCCCTACAATACTGCAATGATTTGGTAGGATCAGGATTAACATCTTCATCTTAGTTCTATAGCCAGGAAAAGTGTATTATATAGAACAAGTAAACAATGTCCTCAAGGTCATTCAGAAAATCAGAAGCTGGAGCTGATTCTAACAAAAGTCCCTTTCATTTGTTAAGAAACAGAAGTGGTTTGCTTACATAAAATATGTAGTTATAAAAGTGTACGTGAATCCACACTTTGTATATGTGATCATGTTTTAACTGTGTCAGAAGTGCTATTAAAAATAAATCATCTTATGAAAACATTTTGTAAAAAATTTTAATTAAAACAATTAATGTTTAAACTCTCTGAAGAAGCAATCCTCAATTAATGATCCTTGTGTACACTGAGTTTTCACCTCATAGGTTTGTTTTAATGGCAGTGACTAAATAAACCCTAATTATAACATTCATATGTTTAATCAGAATAACCAAATGACAGTGAGCTTATGGATAAATGGAATTTTTGTTAAAGGTTTGTCTATCACTAAATTTCAACTGTAATAAAAAAGTTATAAAAGAAACACCTCTGATAAGGGAAGTCAAAACAACAAGCAAGAATAAGAAGCTAAAACGGCTGCAGAATACTTTAAATTTCAGAATGTCTGTAAATCAACAGGAACTCATGATATGAACCTTGGAAAACATCAAAAGTAAGAAATATTTCTCAGTCTCCCATTGCTTTTGAGAGCTTGTGGATTTCCTACAATAATGGTAAGAAGTTAAAACAAACTGTTCTACTGCAAAAAAAATAAAAGGAAGATTATGATCATTATGGATCAGTATTTTTCCTTCAATAACTGGTAAGATTAGAGAACAAATTAATGAATAAATCATTTTATAATCAACTAGATAAGTACACGTACTGGATCAACTGAAATGGCTATGAAAAAAAATTGCTCCAGAACAATCTGCATTAATACTTCATCTATTTAGAATTCTGTTACATGAATACATCAGGTTTCCAAAATACACCCAAGAATACAAAATAAATAAAAACATGTTTCTGGGTCACCGAAACAGATGCCAAAAAATCCACACATTTAAAGCATTTTTATGCACAGTCCAGTCCCTTAGGCTGTTACTCAGAATCTAACTGTTCTCATTTCAAACAATCCTAATCAAGATTTTCCCCCAATTCTCTAGCCCAGAGCAAACTGGACAGAAAATGAGAGAAGAGGAAAAGGAAGAAAAGCAACAACTAAAAGTCAAGTAAGGAATTGAAGAAATCTTCTCTAGGAAATCTCATCAATCCAGGAGGAGTTCTCTAAAGATACTAACCATGAAAGGTGACCCAAAAAAGAGCTCAAGCAGATCACCCCTCAGTGACACTCCAAGTTAACATGTACCACCCACAGGCTCAGCACTTTCAGCCAACATTTTACCTTAGCCTGCTGGCTTGTACTGTAAGCACATATGTAAGATTAATGGTCATCTACAGAAAGACTTCAACAGAGAAGTTAGAAATCAAAACAATCATAAGGCAAATAAAAGCAGAACAGGGAAAACAAAGACTATATAAAAAGAGAAGGAAATTCCAAAAAAAAAAAAAAAACCTCATTACAATTTTCAGAGATATGGTAAAAATATTGCATCTATTAAAACAAGAACAGGGTGCTATGAAAAGAAGGAAAAAATAACTCTTAAAAATTAACAAAATGATAATAAAAAAACAAAGAGTTGGAGGATGAAGTTAAAGAAGTCTCCTAGAAAGTAGAGCAAAAACGTCAAAGAAATGCAAAAGAAAAGAAAAGGAACAGAGGGCCAGTCCAGGAGGTACAACCTCCAAATGAGAGGAATCCCAGAAAGGACAGACAGAAAAAATGAAGGGGACAATATTATAAATTATTCTGGAAAACTCAGAACTGAAAGAAATCAGTTTCTCGGTTAAAAAGGACCCACTGAGCACCCAGCACAATGGAAGAAAATTGATCTCCACCTAGGCATATCATTGTGAAACTTCAAAACAATGGGGAAAAGAGAAATTCTCACAAAGAGCAAAGAAAAACTACAAGATCACATCAAAGAAGTAGGAAGCAGAATGGCTTTTTAACTTCTTAACAATACTGGAAGCAAGACAACGGCATGGTACCTTCAAATTACTGACGAAAGTGATTTTCAACCAAGAATTCTCCAACCTATCATTCTAAAACTGAGGGTAGAATAAGAAATTTTTATATATAAGATCTCGGGGCGCCTGGGTGGCTCAGTCGTTAAGCGTCTGCCTTCGACTCGGGCCATGATCCTAGGGTCCTGGGATCGAGCCCCACATCGGGCTCCCTGCTCGGTGGGAAGCCTGCTTCTCCCTCTCCCACTCCCCCTGCTTGTGTTCCCTCTCTAGCTGTCTCTCTCTGTCAAATAAATAAATAAAATCCTTAAAAAAAAAAAAAAAAAATACTCTGAAAAAAAAAAAAAAAAGATCTCAAAAACTGCATCTGCCATGCAGACTTCACTCAAAAGATACTGGAGGTGGTGCTCCACCAAAACAAAAAAGTAATCTAAGAAAGAGGGAAATGTGGGATACAGGAAGCGTGAGATCCAACAGAAGTAAGAAGCAAATGCCATCCTCAGAACACAATGAAGACTGATCCCAGGATGAGAGCTATACAATTAAAGAGGGAAGTGATCCAAATTTCAGCAATGTGACTCAAGAGATAGACATGTGTGGACTGTTACCACAAACCACACCCCCTCAACAACTCTGCTTTAAACCACCTTTTCACCTGAACACAAAATGCTCAGGTGAGCCTGACCCAGACTCTTATATGTACTTGGCTAGTCCTAACCACAAGCTGGTAGTCTCTACTGCCCCCCAACACCAACTCCCAATCCCACTTTGATGCCTTTATCCACTGAGGACATTCCTTTTACCCTGCAATGGCTACTGCGGTCTACTTTGGAAAGCTGGGGTTGGTGCGGGGAATGCTGAAACAGAAAACAGAGAAGCGTTCATCCCCTTTCCATATTTCTGCCAGGCATCTAACACATGATCCACACAACAGCCCTGTTCTGACTACAGTAAGCCCTAAGCTTCCCAGGACTCGTTCGTGACCTTGCCCACCATCCCCAGAAGGGGCTCTGTAAACTCCCAGGGATAATGAAGCCCAGCCATGACCCAGAGGTTCAGTTCAGTCTCTAATTAGGGAGACTACAGTGACAACACTGCCCTTCTCTTACACAGCTAGGTTTATATCTAAGTCACTCAATTTTTCAAAACAACAAATTATTTTATGCAAAATAACAATGTGGTGGCTAACCTGTAAGGAAGAGCAAGGAAACATTATGGGCTTATCCCTGAGGCCGAGAGAGAAGGAAACAACAGAGAAGGAGCACATGGGGAGCTTCTAAGAAAATGATACTGTTTTCTTAATCTGGAAGCTGGGTACTTAGTTGTTCCTTCAATATTGTTCTTTAAACCATAACGCACATTTTATACACTCGTCCTCATGTAGTATACACCTCACAATTAAAAAAAAAAATAGCAAAAAAAAATGGCTAAGGCATTAAGGAATGATTGGTTAATAAACCCCATTTTAACAAAACAAGTTAGTACCTTATTAAAATGACTGGAAAGCCACAGTAGTCTCATAATAAAGGTGCAGTGATGTCCGCAGCAGAGAGCTACAAGGGTGATAAGCATCATCTATCAAAAAAATAAAACATAAAATGTAAAAAAAGAGCAGGTAGCCTCACAAGGCACCATGCAAGTTAGTACTGTATATATCACTGTTGATCATCAAATTAAATCAGAGCATAAAATAAATCTGGAAAGATGTCCATCTTAAAGAAACCATTTAGTGCTGAGCTGGGTACAATCTCAGCAATTCAGAAAACTAGATTTTCCAAAACAAATAATTCTAGAGGCATCATTTTAACCAGGAGTTGCAGAAAAGGGAACACCTGACCAAAATGTATTTGTATTACAGTGTGACATGCCAATATCAAGTTTTAAAAAACAGAAAGTATAAAACACCTACATTTTAATTAAATGTTGGATTTCCACATATTCTTATCAATTAACCAATAAAAGCTGGCTCCGAATCAACGGTATTCATTTCCCAACTGATCTTTACCTGCCCGTCTGGCACTGGGTCCCCTAATCTGCCATGTAGAAGGAGAAGCGCCTTCAGAAGCCCAGAAGAGAGATCTGGGTTGGAGATAACCATACAGAAGCCATCAGCAAACAAGTGAGCGTGGAAATCCTGGCTGTGCATGAGATCATCCTCAGAGAACATAAAGTCAAGTAAGATAAAGCCCACTCGTCATACTCCAAGCGATTCCAACACTGAACAGGCGGATAAATGAAGCAGCAGGTAAAAGAGAGCCTCTGTGTCAGTGAAACTGGAGAACAAGGTGAGAGCAGGTGTTAGGGAGCCATGAGAGGAAGATTCAAGAGAGCAAGCAGTATCAGCAGCAGTTGGTAATCAGTAAGAGTAGCCAGTAGTAAAATCAGTATTTCTCCACACAATGTGCTAGGCAGCACGTTAAGCACTTGATGTATACCACTTTACTTAATTCTCACAGCCATGCGATGAAACACCTACTATCATCACCCGGTAAGAGTCTAGAGACTCTGAGAGGTGGAGTAATGCGCTCAAATCTAGAAAGCTGGAAAATAAGGAGGCCAGGACTAATAGTCAGTACACCTAAGTTTCCTTTTTTTTTTTTTTTTAGATTTTATTTATTTGACAGAGAGAGACACAGCAAAAGAGGGAACACAAGCAGGGGGAGTGGGAGAGGGAGAAGCAGGCTTCCCGCCGAGCAGGGAGCCCGACGCGCAGCTCGATCCCAAGACCCTGGGACCATGACCTGAGCAGAAGGCAGACGCTTAACGACTGAGCCACCCAGGCGCTCCAGGACACCTAAGTTTTCAACTCCTGCAAATTCTAACAAGAGACTTAAGTTCAAACTATGAGTACACATTCGTATATGGTCATTAGAGTATAAAATAGTCCTCATAAAAGTTGACATTTTGAAGGCAAGCCATGAGTTGTTTTTTTTTTTACCCCAAAACCTCACACAGACAAGAAACTAGGATTAATTTTACAGATCACTTCAAAACAAGTTTCAAGAATAAAGGTTTAAAACTTCAAATTAAATGTAGGCCAAGTTAGCCTTAGGGTTTTAAATGACCAACTTTTGAGGGCTGGTTTCTTTAAATCAATTATGATCGATATAAGCCAGATGGCCGGACTGTCAAACTGGATAGAGCTGTCTGTATGATAAGGTCACTGCATCCGTCACTGGAAGACTCTGCGAAAAGTGCCACATCCAGAAAACTCCCTAAGCTCACAGCCCATATATCTGCGAGAAGTCCATCAGGGATTAAGATGTGCAGTGAGGGGATTAGATGGGGTGACAGTGTCTGACAGTGTGTGTCTGTCACATTATTGTTTGCATTTTTATTGTGGGAGTAAAGAGAGGAAACAAAATCGAGGCACTCCCCAGCCTAAATGGCATCTGAGGGGTTTACCAAGGTATGTGATTTTATTCCTTCATCTTTAAGCCACTTTTTACGCCATCTTACTACAAACAGTATAATCTTAACAGGCGCCATACAATGTCTGGTATCAGGAAGGTCAGTGCCGTAATTAAACGTCATTTCTGTGAGGATGTGTGTGCCACAGGTTGAGACAGATCACAGGTGGTATAATACTGTAATGTGCAAAAATGGGCAAAACCATCTCACTCCTGCTGCTTCAGACTCGCTCTGGAACAGCAGGGACTGGGAAGCCACAGCGCGCTCAAAATAAAGGTGCAGTGATGTCCGCAGCAGAGAGCTACAAGGGTGATAAGCATCATCTACCAAAAAATAAAAAACATAAAAAAGAGCAGGTAGCTGGACATTCCCCATGAATACTGCATTTACTCCCTCAGAGGCACCAGGCCCCTTGCGTACTTTCCTACTTCACAATTTAAGCAGTGTGGAATCCTAGGTTTGGGGCAAAATCATCAAAAAAAGACAGGGGTAGCCATCATGCCCATGTACGGTTAACATCCTTGCTGGAGCATTTCTGGGAGTCTCTCTTCCTAGCTAAGCTATAGATTCAAATCAAGACTCAGCAATAAGCCCGGTCTTGTCCATTAATAAACATTCCTATCTAGAAGGATTTTAACTCTTGTATTTGTTGTGAACATTTTTCATGTGGAAAAATGACATGACCAACAATAATTATTTAATCATTCTGTGCTGATAACGCACAGGGGTAGAAACAGGAATGTGGGGACTCAGATGGTTTGGCTGCTTCACAGCCACAGTTAAGTCAGGTGACCTCTAAAGAGGAGTCTGGTCATGCACTACTAACCTAACTGTGGAAGGTAAAAGGAGTTTTATCTTCCAGCCTGTAGAAGAAATTAGCCAAATTTAGCTTGAATTTGTATACCTTCACTACACTAAATGAATTAACCAATGGCCCATTCTTTATGCTTTCACAATATGACAAATGAAACTGAACTGAGAAGCAAAATATTCAGAATATAGACATTCTTCATAAAACAGGGAAATTCAACATGTGAAAATTCATTATTCTGAAATTTATTAAGCATAAGCCAATGCATTACACTTGACCTGAATCCTCAGTTTTAAATTTTCACCTTCGCCATATGAATGTTCCAAACAACTCATTTGCTAATGCAAAATATGATCTTCCCTGTATTTTACAAATAGGAAGCAAAAGAAGATAGAGTAGGTACAGATCAACTCCTTCTATAATGCTGATGACAAAATGTTAAGACAGAGCTTGATACCCTGACAAGCTATAGAAACTTTAAAATATCTATGGTATGTAACATCATATATAATCGTATACACACAACTTGGGGGCCAGAACTGATGAAGGCAATGGCGGTAACAAACAGCTAACACACAGAGCACATCGGCATACGCTATCCTCAGAGGTTCAGATATGCTAACTTCTTCGCTCCTGCAGCAATCCTATGAGACAGGTCCCATGTTATGGCCAATTTAGTGATAAGGGGCACAGCTGGCAGAGAGGTTCCTCACGCAGCTACTGACTCAATGGAAAGCAGGAGTTCAAGACCAAGCCATGTGCTTCCCAGAGTCCAAGCTCTTAACCACTATGTTCTATCATCTCTCTACCTTGAAAAAGGTTTATCAGTAATGTTACTTTACGATTAAGACCCTATTTGATTTTAAAGCAACAGACCATATGATAAATATGTTCTAATTATATACACATTTTCTTTGGAATTTATGAATTGAAATTTTGAGAAATGTAGGTACACAGATCTATGACAGAATAAGATGTGAACTCGGGAGAGAGTTGGCGTATCGTCTCCGTGGCTTCCACATTTTAAGAGCCTCCAAGCTCTGAGAACAGCATGTGCAAAGGCACAGAGTGGGGCGTGTGGAGCAGGAAGGGGAGAAGCCAAGCTGACCAGTGATGCAGCCAAAGTCAGTGGAGATCTTGTGGGAAGCATGACATCACCACCATTGCTTTTTTTTTTTTTTAATTAATTTACTTATTTGAGACAGAGAGAACGAGAGAGAGAGCACATGAGAGGGGGGAGGGTCAGAGGGAGAAGCAGGTTCCTTGCTGAGCAGGGAGCCCGATGTGAGACTCGATCCAGGGACTCCAGGATCATGACCTGAGCCGAAGGCAGTCGCTTAACCAACTGAGCCACCCAGGCGCCCCCACCACCATTGCTTTTAAGGAGGATAATCTTGTCTACCTTGTGGAGAGCCCAAACACAGAGAAGCCACTAGTAAGAACTGTTACATGTTCCAGCTGTAGGCTTGAACTAAGGCAACCATAAACAAGAGGGAGGTCTCATTGAGAGAACAGTTTTGAATCATAATATAGTATCTTCAGCAGGCTGTGGGTACTAAGAAAAGCACAGAGATTGTGCTAAAGCTTCAAGCTTGAGAGACGGAGAGTGACAACCCTCATTAACCAAGACAGGGAATGCCCTGGAATAGGAGCACTTTAGAAAGACAGGTTTTTAAATGCCTTTACTACAAATTTAAAATCTGGGGAAGCTCCTTTTTCCCATCAAAAGAGTTCTCAAATATAGACAGCAGAGTAAGTTCTTCATTGAAAGGTAATCATTTATGAGTAGGTAGAAGATGAGATCTGTGGGCATCAGTCCAACTTCTAACAGGCAGTATGGCTCTCTCACAGCACCACAGTTAGTGAGGCTGCCTCACCACTGAGAGTAAGTTCATTCCTACACTTAACAGAGAAGACTAAAATTTATACAGTCCAAAAGGGAATAAACTATTCCCAAAACTATTCCCAACTCCTGGATCGGTCCCCAAGTTTTCCTCTTAAGATGATAAGTGTTCCTGTCCCACTGGCCCTTGGGATGTTTCCCCAAATGTACTAGTATTATTCTCTCTTTTCCCATAAATGTGTCTGACTCACAGTAGGTTTCAGGTCCTAGAGGAGAGAAGGACAGTGCTAAACATTAGCCCATAAAAGATAATGGCTTAGAACTCAAAGTCAGGCTACAGACAGACAGACATGAAACCAGGGGACCAAGAAGTGGAGAAGTCCCCATACCACTTCTTGCACACAATGTTTACCAAATAAAGTACATGTAGTAATCTCTGAATTATGCAGCATAATCAGAGAATGAGGTGATTCAAACAGATGCACTTTACAAATGCTTGCTCTTATCATTTTAAAAATTGGATTAAAGTTTTAATGACTTTGGTGATTTTTCCCAATATAGTCCCTGATTTCTTTGATGGAGTTTATAAAACATAACACTTTTTCAAATATTTGTAATTTCTAACACTAGTTTTCTTAAAATAACATAATGTTATGATACCCTCAGAAGTTATTACTGACTGAGAGCTCTTTACCACCACCCTAAATGTGTCCCCTGACTAGTATAAACCCTTCTTCTCTTCCAGGTATGATGCGCCTCTCATTTCTCACCGCTCCATCTAGTACTACTCATCACCCCCCTCCAAATTCCTATCTTTAATCTTGACTGTAATAGAATAACATATAACAAAACTCATTAAAATCATATATGAAGTAAAAAACACTACTCCAAGGTTAAAAAGCATTAAGTCTTCCCTATGTAAAAAAAGGGACTTTAAATAGCTATTTTAAATGTTACACGGAGGAGGAGGTATTTGTTTTCTTTCTCTTAGGTTCTTGGAACATATATGACTTCTAAATAAACTGGGTGAAAGTTTACTAAAAAATCTAATTTTTCGGGGTGCCTGGGTGGCTCAGTCGTTAAGGGTCTGCCTTCAGCTCGGATCATGATCCCAGAGTCCTGGGATCAAGCCCCACATCGGGCTCCCTGCTCCGCGGGAAGCCTGCTTCTCCCTTTCTCACTCCCCCTGCTTGTGTTCTCTCTCTCACTGTGTCTCTCTGTGTCAAATAAATAAAATCTTAAAAAAAAAAACTAATTTTTCAAAACTCACCTAAATATAATGCAAAACTGGACTCTTCCAATGAACAGTCTATACCAGAACTTATTCTTTTGCCTGCTCTGGCTATAACAACCTGTTGAAACATTTGATGACTTGTGAGCTGCTTGAATTGATATTTCCAATTCAAACTGGAAGGCTGGATGAAGGATTTGTAATGGAACTTCGGTGCCAATTCAGTCTGGTCATTCCATGTAGAGACAAATTCAGAATGATCTACTATAGCAAATCCAATGTTCCTTAAGTCACAGAGGCTATGTCGTGAGAAAGGATGATCAAATGCAGTACTCATGATCTAACACAAGAATGATTCTTTTAACCTTGGGAGAGAGAAATTGAAACTGAAAAGCCTTAGCATTGCAAAAGCCCTGCCTCATTAAGATAGGATTCATAAAATTCCTTCCATAATTCTCCTTTCTTTAGTTGGCTAAAGGAATAGCCCAAGAAAATCAAATTTCTTGCTTAATTATGACTTTTATCAGTGTGGGCACTTCCTTGTAAATACATTTAAATTAGAAATAAAGAAAACAATACTCTGTAGTAAGAACAGCACACTACACAAAAAGTAATACTTTTCATTCTTTTTTGAAAACAAAATCCATAAGCATCATTAAAATCTGATTAATGAAATAACTCAATGGACTGAGCCCTAGTCTTGAAGATTAAAAACTCAAGACTTTTGGGTGCCTGGGTGGCTCAGTTGGTTAAGCGACTGCCTTCGGCTCAGGTCATGATCCTGGAGTCCCTGGATCGAGTCCCGCATCAGGCTCCCTGCTCGGCGGGGAGTCTGCTTCTCCCTCTGACCCTCCCCCCTCTCCTGCTCTCTCTCTCTTTCTCTCTTTCAAATAAATAAATAAAATCTTCAAAAAAAAAAAAAAAACCTCAAGAGTTTTAGCGCTCAAGTAATGGCAAGGATGGATAAATAGATGAAAAGTAGACAGACACATTAAAATATCTTAGAATACAGTACATGCATAAACTACATATTAATTTAAGTATCAAATTCCCAGGATTTTCTCAGCTCATCTTTAAGTATAAAAATTTTAATCATTAGTCAACTAACGACCAAACTAAGTTCTGTGTTCAATCAAGAAGAGCAGGTTAACAGCTGCATCTTTCTGCCATTATTGTCAATGAGTTGGGACTTTGTTTTATAATTACAGTCTTAATAGGATGTCAAGAAGTTATGTAACAAACAAAACATCAGTCAACCAGAAAGCAACAGGGCACTTGTTAAATGTGAACTGTGCGATCCCGGATCAAGTCCACCGTGTTAAGGAGGAAGAGGAGCGCTGATGAAGAACTGTCCACACACGCCTTTGGTAAGGTCACACCAATTTCACAGACACATCTGTCAGCCACCAGCTTTTTAATTAGAGACATTACTCTAACTCACAAATCTGCCTCCAGACACAACAAACAATTGCAGCAGAGGAAAAGTTTGAGATGAACAAAAAACACTTTTGGAAATGCTCAGGATTTAAATATGTGGTTATTATTGTTTTTCTCATGTTTTAAGTCCCTAAAAGGCATGCATTTGAGGAAATTTAAGTTTTATCCTGCCAAATGCCCAAATCACATCTGGCTTTGCAAATGAAATGAACATCTTGCATTGTACCCAGAAAGCAACAGGAAGTCAATGTAAACTGAATAAAAGGTAATGTGTTCCATAAGGACAGAGGATTTTAAATGCCTGTTTCCTAAGAGCACCTGTATTCACTGCATCAACTAAATGGTGGTCAATAAGATACTTTTATCTATGCTAATTACTACTAATTCTTAAATTCTGTTCAAGAGCAAGGAATCTTTAAATGGCTACTTTATTTGATTACATAATTGTTGGCATATGAGAAAAAGCATCTGGCTTGCAAACAATGTTGGATTTATTGCCCTGATTCATTCAAAAAGCCATAACACTCATGTTAAAGTCAGTGGAGCAAAGAGACAATATCTAAAGTTCTACCTCAGCTAAGAATGTGTGTACTGCCTTAATTAGTAGCAGCAAAAAGACTTCAGGAGAGATAGAGCTACATGTTTCTTTCTTTTTCTAAGTAAATCTCATCAGGCAAAATTAGGTAATTCTATAAAAGTTAAGAATGCTATCACAGGGTTTATGAATGGGGGAAAAAGAAATGCTTTAATCTTTAATTCATTTTATAGGCAATTCAACAACATATTTCTATGACATCTACCATAAAACAGCAACAACTGCATTGTTCAAAGCTCTCAACCAGTGGTTCTTACCCTTGGTTTGCATACTGAAATTGTTTGGGAACTTTACAAAATACTGACACCTGGGTTGCACCTCCACAGGCTCTGATGTAACTGGCTAGGGGAGGCCGTCTGAGTATCCGTAGCTTTAAAGGTTCCTCAGGTGATTCCAATGCCCAGAGGGACCCGCCACGCTAAGCTTCCGACAACTCCTCAGAAATTCTAGTCTTCCCAGTCACCAAACAGGGATCTGTTTGCAGTCCTCCCTACGGAGACACCACGCTCGGAAGATACACTGACCTCTCTAGCTGTGGGTTCACTCTATGTTGTCAACATGGGAGACATCTGAATGGAAGCCAAAGCGAGCCCCTTAACAACCAGGCAGGCTTGGACATCCTGCTCACTTAAGACTTCATACCCCCAACAAATGCTCAGACTTCCACCAGGCAATCCAAACAAGATCTTTGTCCTTTTTGTCCTGTAATCTATGAAGTGGGGTTACATGAGGGTTAGAGCAAAGGTGTGGGGAAGGGGAGCAGTCTGTTGATGGCGGCTATTTTACCACTGCAATTTGGGCCCCAGGATAAACGCTGCACAGGAATGAATGCCAAACAGAAGCAATTTTGCCTGTGGGAGTGCTGGACAGGGAGAACAGACTATCCTCTTCTAGAAGAAATGCCTTAAGAGATGACAGGGAACACGCTTCATCAAGGCCTAAAGGAAGCTCCCTGCCCACACGTGGGACTGGGACTCCCTGCGACATCCTGTGAGAAAGGGGGTGCAGGGCTGACAGGCCTCCCGAGTCAGGGGTGTGGGCTCAGGCAATGTTTTCCACTCACGAACCATGTCAAGCGGCCAAGCATCTGGCCCTGTAGTTCATGTGTTCACATTGAATTCCATTCCCGATAGAGAGTGACTTGGAGGTGGTGGAAGCCAAGGCATTCCATATGGTAAATGCTTAACACAAAATAAGGTTTCTAAAGAAGTATCAGAAGAAAAGTGATGGCAATCTTTAAAATGATGTACAGAACAAAAGAATGGCGGACAATCACAGGAGCTCAATAAATATTTGTTGAATTAATGAATAAATTTGTTCTATGCCAGATGTGATCCCTAGGCCACATTTCATACTCTTTCCCCGAGAGTAACAAAACAATCCTGAAAGAGCTGTTAGGAAATATAAATCCTGGGAATTCATTTCTCTTCTGCTAATTGGTATCAATGATAAGGACTATTAACTTAAAATATGCCTATTTTCTATGAAAAGAATTTAATAATCCATCATTCATATTAAATTACCTGAACACAAAGTAAGAAACCTAGCAGTTACAAGATTAAAGAGTTACAAGATAGACTATATGAGTAGTAATAATTTTACTTAAGACAGACCTCTTTTCATTTAATTGGTACCTATGTCTAAATATCAAGAGAAATAATTCCAGCTTGAAAGCAAGTGACAATATATCATTTCTGTGTATTCTCTCAACAAAAAAGAAACCACCAGGAAGGACAAGGCAGGTAAAAAAAGTTCATCCTGAGAATTAGCTACCCAAATGTATTGGCCTCTGACTATTTTATGTCACTGGTAATATCATTTCTTCATGACAGGACTCACTTAGTGACACTACAATTCCCATTAATTCAGGACTTTACAACAAACTTGAACTAGGAATTAGTTGGCATGAATCCTGCTGCATTACCATATATACTTTGTGACCAAATTTTAATAGGACAATCTTATCTGTCTTCACACAATGCTGTTAGACCAATCTTTTATATGTTGCCTTAAAATAAATCTACTTTACTTTTCACATTAGAAACTTTCCCTGGATTACAAATACGCAGGGGAAAAAAAATTTTTTAATATATATATATATTTTTTTTTTTAAGATTTTATTTATTTATTTGAGAGAGAGAGAGCACATGAGAGGGGGGAGGGTTGGGAGGGTCAGAGGGAGAAGCAGACTCCCTGCCGAGCAGGGAGCCCGATGCGGGACTCGATCCAGGGACTCCAGGATCATGACCTGAGCCGAAGGCAGTCGCTTAACCAACTGAGCCACCCAGGCGCCCGGGAAAAAAAATTTTAATAAAAACAAACTAGGTAGCTAATCCCATCTTGAGTTGCACCTCAATGTATCTCAAGATATGCACCTTTCATTATTACTAATAATTAGTTTCTGGAAATCTAGTATTCAGTACTGGATGAACAGTGAAACACACACACACAATGTCTTCCCCAAATCCTAAGATTCTGAATTATAAAGAAAATGGCAAAAATATATATCTAATTTACTAATAGTAATAGAGAATTTTATAATCAATTTTCAGTGGGGCAGCAACTATATATTAAAGACAAAAATCATATCAAGTTTTTCATGACAAACTCAATTATTTATAGCCAAAATTATGCTTAAGTTACACCTGAAGAAATAAATATTCCAAATTAAGTGTGTAGATTATTTGATGTCCTAGCTGATAAAGTATTCCACTGTGTGGACAATAATACTGGCTTCCTGCCCAAACACCATCCCTGCACTCTCTGCTGCACCCCGGCTTTAACTTACTCTCAGAATCTTGATTTTGATCACTCTGCCCAAGGCCTGTGTTCTTCAGGAAAGGCTACTATCAAATATGCCAGCCCCAACTTACCCTAAGGCAAATGGTTAGTACACTTGCTACCCACAGTGGTCTCCTTCACAATGACTGGTTTAGTAGTGGGCCTGTGACACAGTCCCAGGCACTGAAAGGGCTTGTTGGATCTACAGGAAGCTCCTGAGAAGGCCTCACACACACACAAGGCCCTTAAATGGGGACATTTACTCTTGTTAGCCTCTGGTCGTTTTCTATGCGAGCCACCCTGGAACCTTGAAGAGAGCCTATGTAAGAGCCCAAGTCCAAGCTGGCAGGCTAAGAAGGGGAGAATGGAAAACATTGGTGAAACATAGGTTTTTGATGATGTTACGAAGGCCCCCATAGTTAACAATCCCTAGAATCACCCTCCTTCAAGGCTTCTTGTTTTGTAGATAATAAATTTCCTTTCTGCTTAAGCCATTTCAGCTGTTTTTCCACTACCTATAGCTGAAAGCATCTTAACTCATGACCACTGTAATAGGCTTCAAAAATCATCTCACGATCATGTAACATGATGATATATTATGCCATAAACTAATCCTCAATTCAAAAGAACAAATCATCGAGATCGGATTCCCTGAAGATAATGTAATAAAAACTGAAATTCGTGACAAAATTGCCAAATAAGGGGAAAAAATTTTAATTCTCGTCAAAAATGAAATCACCTGTCAAAGCAGCTGGAGAAGCAATTGCGAAATCTTTAGAAAATAATGATAGTAAGAATGTTACACTCCAGAAAAGACAGGAAAAGAAAAAAGAAATAAAGCAAGATTTATAATCAGAAGAACATAAAATCGAGGAGATGGGAAGTAGTTAACAAATTAATCATTTAAAGATATCAGAAAGCAAACAGCAATAAACAGAACAGAGAAAGACAAAAGATAAAAATAGATGAATCTGGAAAAGAGCTGAGAGAGCTGAGTGTCTTTTAAGAGGGCAGGGAAGACACACTTTCAGCTTGTCTGATGAAGAACAATTAGAGAAAACACAATATGCAACAGTAGGAGTAAGCAAAATGTGTAACCTCAGAAACAGATACGACAAAACTTTTAAAGTACATTACATTCAAGAAACAGTACGAAATCTGAATACTTAACCGTTTTCTCATTACCGTGCCCCTGAGGGGACTGTCCTAATCAATATCCTGCCCTTGAAATTAAATGCTAAGGAAAAAAATTTCGTTGGGTAGGACTTAGCTTTGGAGGGTCATAGGCGTTGTAATTTCTAAGCTGTCTGTTTTGTTTTGGTTTGGTTTTTTGGCCTCCTCTGGAACCCAAACCAATTTTCATAATATTGTCCTTGTTGAGAATACACACATTAATAATAAAACTGATGTTTTAGAAAAATAAGGACCTTCCAACTGATTCAAGAGAGAAAATACAAGAAATACAAAAAACAAGGGGTAATGTTGTGAGAATTTTCAACAAATTACTACCCAAAAGATTGACAAATACGATATTACATATAGATAATATCTAAACTTCAGATTCTCATAATCCTTACGCTAGAGCAGGGGTCGGTAACCTGAGAGCAGCGGGCCCATCCTGGCCCGCCACATGTTCCTACAGTTTTCCCAGAACACAGCCACAATCCCCCTGCTGTCTAAGGCCGCTTTCACACACAACAGCAGAGGTGAGTAGTTGTGACGGATAACATCTGGCTCACAAAACCTAAAATATTTATTATCTGGCCCTTTATAAGAAAAACTGTAGACCCTAAAAATATAGCTCATACAACATTTGCAATACAAATATAACCTTTATGCACTTAATACAATAGTTTTAATATGCATGTAAGATAAAAACAAGTTGACAGAGGATAAGACAGTTAAGAAAGGCAGAGTGTAACATACATTCTTATCAAACACATGAGGAATGTTCACAAAAATTACCAAATATAGGACAAAAGAATATATTCACAAATTCAAAAAAATAGCAATACTATTAACTTTTTTTTTTTTTTAAGATTTTTATTTATTTGAAAGAGAGAGACAAAGCAAGAGAGGGAACACAAGCAGGGGGAGTGGGGGAGGGAGAAGCAGGCTTCCCCGCGGAGCAGGGAGCCCGATGTGGGGCTTGATCCCAGGACCCTGGGATCATGTCCTGAGCCGAAGGCAGAAGCTTAACAACTGAGCCAACCAGGTGCCCCCATATTAACCTTTTGAAATGAATGCAATGGGTTAAAGTTAAAACAGAGTTACAAAAAGTGCTATCTCCATATTTGCCTATTTAGCTATAAAACCTTACATATAGGGCGCCTGCGTGGCTCAGTTGGTTAAGCGACTGCCTTCGGCTCAGGTCATGATCCTGGAGTCCGGGGATCGAGTCCCGCATCGGGCTCCCTGCTCGGCGGGGAGTCTGCTTCTCCCTCTGACCCTCTTCCCTCTTGTGCTGTCTCTCATTCTCTCTCTCAAATAAATATATAAAATCTTTAAAAAAAAAAAACCTTACATATAAATGTGTTTGGGAATAAAGGGGGAAAAAAAGAAACATTTGCATGTCCTTTGCACATAGTAGTTAGAGCTTACAGAATGAAGACTGAGAAACAGCCTAAGCAGGGTCAGAAAAAATTCATAACATAAGATTTATTTACTAGAAAACATAAGACACTTTAACGAAATAAATTTTTTAACTCAGAAAATGAGAGGGAAAAAAAAGTTCACAAATAAATCCAAAGAAGAAAGTAGAATAAATCATTAAAGACAAAAGAAAAAATGAATTAGGAAACAAAATAAAAATACCAGGACATTTGAAACCCAGGTGCTTTGAAATGATCAAGAAAATTGGCAAAGTTTTGCAAGTCTGATTAAGAAAAAAGAAAGTTCAAATAAACCACAGTAGAAATGGAAAAGGGAAAATAACTTCAGATTTGAAAAAGATTATTTTCCACCATAAAATTGTAATTTTAAAATCTAGGCAGAATGGATAAAATATTTTAAAAATGTACTAAAAACTTCCAAAAATAAAAACAAGAACACACCAAATAATCACAAACAAAATTAAAATGACAGGTAATGTTTTAACTCTAAAAAAAAAGCACTAAGTTCACATGGGTTTTGGAAGTTTCCTAAATCTTCAGGGAATAGATAATTCCTACTATAATATAAAACTGCCTTCAGACAAATAAAATTTACACTTATTGGTAAAATATAGAGGCACTCATTAAAAGGAAGAGTAAAACAAGGAGATACACTCTACTTGCTACAAACCTACAACCTACTCATTGGGTATTGCAATAAAATAAACAAAAATTTATAGCTTTAACTATTGGAAAAGGCAAGATTACCATAATTCACAAACAATATGATTATTCACCTACAAAATCACAGGTAATAAACAGAAAAAAAAGGAATTTTGGCAAGTGGGCCACATACAAGGTCAACACAAAAATCAATAGCTTTCTTACACCTCTAACATAGCCAATTTAAGAATCTAATAGAGGGGCGCCTGGGTGGCTCAGTCGTTAAGCGTCTGCCTTCGGCTCAGGTCATGATCCCAGGGTCCTGGGATTGAGTCCCGCATCGGGCTCCCTGCTCAGCGGGAAGCCTGCTTCTCCCTCTCCCACTCCCCCTGCTTCTGTTCCCTCTCTCGCTGTCTCTCTGTCAGATAAATAAATAAAATCTTTAAAAAAAAAAAAAAAGAATCTAATAGAAAAAAGGCAACATAAACGCTAAAGTGGGTATAAAACTAAAAGAAATGTTCGAGATCTTTATGAAGACAACTATAAAACTTTACTGAACAACATAAAAGAAGCCTGGAAAATGAAAAGATACACTTTGTTCAAGAATGGTGAGACTCAATATTGTAAAGATGTCCTTTTTTAACAAATTCATTGATAAATGTAATTCCAATCCCTACCAAAATTCCAACATGATTTTTCAGGAACTTGATAAGCTAATCCCAAAACTTACATAAAATAAACAATATATAAGAAAATGTTTTAAAAAACCTTGAAAGAGTAAGAGCTACATAGAACAATACAAAAGCAACACAGCATGGTCTTAATTAATATGGTGTGGTATTAATAAAGAAAGAATTAAAATGCCTCAAAACCATCAACATCGGGCGCCTGGATGGCTCAGTCGTTAAGCGTCTGCCTTCGACTCAGGTCATGATCCCAGGGTCCTGGGATCGAGCCCCGCATCGGGCTCCCTGCTCGGCAGGAAGTCTGCTTCTCCCTCTCCCACTCCCCCTACTTGTGTTCCCTCTCTCACTGTCTCTCTCTGTCAAATAAATAAATAAAATCTTTAAAAAAAAAAAAAAAGCATCAACATCATCACGGTTGCCTCGGTCTTCATCATAGCTAACCTTCACTTGGCACTCCTGGGTCAGAAACAGCTCTAAGTTTGTTACATACATGAGCTCATTTCATTCCCACAACAATCCGTTAAACTAGGTATTTTAATTACCCCACATTACAACTGAGAAAACTAAGACACAGAGAGGCTAAGTAACTTGTCTAAGGTCCCACAATTAGTGCTCTGCAGAATCTGCATTCGAGCCCAGTACATCTGCTCATAGTAACCGCCATATTCTCCTGGTACAGCTCACGGAGTTCCAGATGTAAAGGAGGTAAAATTTCCAATCCATTGACACACTGAATATTGTCAAATACCTCTCTACACTCTTCTGCTACCTGCTCTGTGCCCCAGGAGGCTGACCTGTTGGGACTACATAGTGGGTTCCTGTGACTTTCAGTTGGTTTCATCCAATGGGGAACGAGGGTAAAGAATTAGGTCCAGGGACTTGTTCTAGCCCCTAAACCCTGCCTGCCCCCAAACGCCCACCCCCTTTCTATACTGCGGCCACTTTCTATATGGTTGTCACTAGGCTCATGACATCCCTAGACAAAATGCCACAGCTCCTATCAGATGGCCTTTCCACTCAGCCCTCTTGACATCTATATTCCTCTTTCAAGCCCTTATCCCTTTAGAGCCTCAAGGTGGAAAAAGCAGTTGTTACCTACTTCACAGTCTGAGTTCCTTTCCATTTCCCTAAACTGCCACACATTTGTGAAAGTCCCTTTATTAAACTCTTCTTAAATTATCCCTGTTTGTTTGCACAATCTGTTTTCTGCCAGGACCTAACTGATAGACTGAGAAACAATCAGTTAATCAATCAGCTATCCTTTTAGGAAAATGAACGGTTAAAGCCCTCCCTCATAACACTCACAAAAAATATTCTAGGGCGCCTGAGTGGCTCAGTTGGTTAAGCGACTGCCTTCGGCTCAGGTCATGATCCCGGAGTCCCGGGATCGAGTCCCGCATCGGGCTCCCTGCTCGGCAGAGAGTCTGCTTCTCCCTCTGACCCTCCCGCTTCTCATGCTCTCTCTCTCTCTCTCTCTCATTCTCTCTCTCAAATAAATAAATAAAATCTTTAAAAAAAAAAGAAAAAATATTCTAGACAGGGGCGCCTGGGTGGCTCAGTCGTTAGGCGTCTGCCTTCAGCTCTGGTCATGATCCCAGGGTGCTGGGATTGAGCCCCGCATCGGGCTCCCTGCTCCACGGGAGGCCTGCTTCTCCCTCTCCCACTCCCCCTGCTTGTGTTCCCTCACTCGCTGTGTCTCTCTGTCAAATAAATAAAATCTTTAAAAAAAAATATTCTAGACAAATTGAAGATCAATATATTCAAAGTGAAACTTTATAAATATTAATAGAAGGTATAGGAAAGTATTTCATAACCTTGTGTGAGGATTCCTTCTTCAAAAAGACACAAAACTTAAAACACATGAGAGAAAAACAATGAATTTAATGACATCAATATTTTTAATTTTGTGTGACAAAAAATAAGCCAACAGATTTGGCAGGGAGAACTTGTAGTGTAAGAAAGGATGAAAAATTAAAGCATGTAAAGAATGTCAAAACATCTATGGGAACGATAAACCACACAACAGTTAAGTGAAAGGACAGGTTGTACTAAACGTATTGCAAAGCTCCAGTAATAAAACATGTATTACTTGAGTTTAAAAAAAGATAGTGGTTTCATCTTACAAATGACAGATCAGACACCCTAAACTACGTACCTACTGAAAACAATTAAAAACGTTAGATGAAATATTTCAAAAAATTCTAAAATGTATTTCTGATCAGGCAAGAGCGTAAGAAATCGGCAGGGGGAAAAAGTGAAAGCTGGACTTAGGGGCAGCAAGTTTTCACCATCTCTGAATTCCAGGGTCCTGGAGTATCAGAAGCAGGCAATGAAGTCTATGGGCTCTACAGAGTGGGAAGCTCAAAAGAGACTTCTGAATTAAGTTGGAAATCCCAAAGTCCTTTGATCACGGTATAAAGGTGAGTGAGAAATAAATCCCTGTGTAGAACAAAAAAGCAAAGAAACAAGTCTGATTTACTGGAATAGAAGGGAAACCTGGTCCTTGAGAATTTATAACCACCAGGGGGCCTCACACATGTCTGCAGCCTAGATTCAAGCTACACTATTAGGAAGTCCAAAAACAGTCTCAAGCAAACAATTTTTAACTGTAGCCTTCAGGTAGTTGTGGCCCTGGGCAACTGGCAAAAGCAAATGCAAATCCCCTCTGGAGGACAGCAGCTTCAACTCAGTATTCAAAACATTATGAAGGCAGCCAAACAGAAAAAGAGGTAAAGGATTAGCTAGCAATTCACACAAGATAAAATATACATAATCAATAAACAGAGAACACAGAAAAAACATGCATAATCTCACCCTTACTAACCAAAGACATGCAAATGAAAACAATAATCAAATACCACTTCACTCACTTTATTGGCAAAATTTATGAATCTTATAATATTAGGTGCTAGCAACGATGTGGGGAAACTAGATTCTTACATGTTGATAACTCATCTATTAATCAACAAATATTTCCTGCGCTCCTAATATGTACTTGGTATTATTTTAGTGAAAACACCAACTCTGTTTAGTTTGTATTCTAGTAACGAGAGCCAAACAACAAATAAATAAGTATATGTTAAGGGAAGAAAGAAGGCTGGAGAGTTAAAGGCTGGAAAGAAAAATAAATCACGGTAAGTATATAGAGAAAACTTTTTCTGTAAATAACCAGACAGTAAGTATTTTAGGCTGCCCAGGCCAAATGGTCTCAGTCAAAACTACTCAACTCTGCCAGTGTAGCACAAAAGCAGCCACACAAAAATACATGAACAAATAAATATGACTGTGTTCCAATAAAATTTTATTTACAAGAACCTGTACAGGGCCAGATATGGCCCTCAAACTACAGTCTGCCAACCCCTCTTACAAAATGAAGAGCAAATAATTTCTTTTTTCGTCTTTTTGAACTATGGTGAAAGTTTAAAATATAAAGTACAAAAAATAGTCTAACAATTACCTGTATACCCAACATCCAAGTTTAATATGAACATTTTGCTTTTTTGTCTTATCAGTATTTTCTTGGATTATTTCCAGGTAAATGCCAGACATCATGATAGGGCCTCATGCATACTCAACATACATCTCCTCGAAATAAGGATATTTTTCTATATAATCACACTATTGTCACAGATAACAAAATCAACAATTCCTTATTTTCAACTCACTCTCACTCCATATTCGAATTTCCGCAAGTGTGTAAAAAAATTACAGCTGGTTTGTTTGATTCAGGATCCAACCAAGAGCAACATGCTCCATTTGGTTATGAGTTCACTCTGACGTGAGTTTTAATCTCCAATGATCTTCAACATTTTTTTTCCATGATAGATGAAGAGACAAGACTAATCGAACTATAGAATGGCAGAACTTAACTGATTTCAGTTCCGCTCTGAATTGTATACCTTAGAGAAATTCTCCAAAAAAAGCACAAAGAATATTTTTTGTTAGTAATAGCAAAAAAGTGGGAAAAAAAAAACCTAAATGTTTATTGATAAAGAATGAGTAACACATCATTATTTATTCATAAGATAGAATTTCATGTAGCAGTTAAAAGTTGTATGTTATGCCCATATGTATTTACATGGGTAAATCTAAAAAATATGTAAGTAAAACAGCATTTAAGAACAAACATAGTGTGGCACCTGGGTGGCTCGGTCGTTAAGCGTCTGCCTTCAGCTCAGGTCATGATCCCAGGGTCCTGGGATGGAGCCCAAATTGGACTCCCTGCTCAGCGGGAAACCTGCTTCTCCCTCTCCCACTTCCCCTGCTTGTATTCCCTCTCTCACTGTCTCTCGCAAATAAATAAATAAAATCTTTAAAAAAAAAAACAAAAGAACATAAGTGTACTATTTATATATTTTTTTAAAAACTACACATTCATAGAGGAATAGTGGACACTGTTCATAAATGTTCACCTTCTAAAAACATGTACATTACAAAAAAAAAGAAAGAAAATAAACTAATCCAGATCCTACAAAAGCTTTCCTTGCAATAAAATACACAAAGACAAATACTTGAAACTCCATTTAGGTGCATAGCTCAGCTGCAAAAAGGAAAGGGAACTCCTTTTCAAAGGGTAGAGTAAACCACCACAGAACATAAAGATGGAGCACACAGGCACGTGGTGGCTCAGTCGGTTAAATGGCTGACTCCTGATTTTGGCTCAGGTCATCTCAGGGTCCTGGGATCAAGCCTCACATCCAGTTCCGTGCTCAGTGGGGAGTCTGCTTGAAGATTCTCTCCCTCTGCCCATCCCCCTACGCCTGTGCATGCACACTCTCTCTCTGAAATAAATCTTAAAAAAAAAAAAAGATGGAGCACAAACCTACATATCTTAAGATGGTGACCCCAGAATGTAGAGATTCTGTTTTTAACAACTGCACAAAAAAACAGAAGATAAGACCTTGGGTCTATATAAAGTGGGAAATTATAATCAAGCCAGAGCAACTAAAGGTCCCTACTTTCTGTGAAAAGATAAACTAAAAATACTAATAATAATAATATAAAATAAAATAATAATAATAAAATAATAAATCACAAAGCAGACATAAAAGGCAACTTGCCCTTTCTGGTCTTGATTCTGGACAAAGGTGGGAAAAATATCTGTGAATTTTAATCACAAACTGACCTTAACAAATTATTAATATTTAACTTTACCCTACCTATGTGGTCCAAAATAGTCCAAATAGAGCAATTAAATTGAAGTAGTCCCACCCTGGTAGCCATTTCAAACATATAACAAAAAAAACAATCATCTCTAGAGAAAGTCTCCCTTGACATAGCCCCACAGAATTTTTACAATTAAAATCTTCGCACACATGAACTCACAATAAAAATGATAACATAGAAGGAAAAAAACATCACAGGAAGGGTCAAAAGAAAAAGCAAACATAATTATCAGACTCAAAAAAAAAATTAAGACATAATGTTCAGATACAGAACATGAGGTACAATGTTCGGTATGTTTTTAAAAATAACAGGCAATTAAAGCCACGAGAAAGGGTGCCTGGGTGGCTCAGTTGGTTAAGCGACTGTCTTCGGCTCAGGTCATGATCCCAGAGTCCCAGGGATCGAGTCCCACATTGGGCTCCCTGCTCGGCGGGGAGTCTGCTTCTCCCTCTGGCCCTACCCCCTCTTGCGCTCTCTCTCTCACTCTCTCTCTCTCTCTCAAATAAATGAATAGAATCTTAAAAAAAAAAAAACATTAAAGCCACGAGAAAGGTCCAAGAGAAAATGAAAATATGACCAAGCATATTTTACAAAGAATACATTTTCTAAAACTAAAAAAAAAAAAAAAAAAAAAAAAATACAATCACCTAAACAGCAAATTAGATACAGCCTCCAGGAGAGAACTTGTGAACCAGGAGATGGTAAGAGTAAGTTACCTAAAATGCAAAATAAGACAACGAGCATTAAGACACATGTAATAGCACCCCAGAAGAAAATGATAGAGGGAAGAAACAGCAATTGCAAATATTCCAAAGTTGATGACAGACATAAATCCTCAGATGTGGGAAGTATAATGAATCCCAATACAATCAAGATAATTATGAAGAATCCACACCTAGACATATTATAATTAAACTACAAAACACCAAAGACAAACCATCTTAGGAAGAGAATTCAATTCACAGAGAACCTCTCAATGGCAATAGTGGAAACCCAAAGAAAAAAGACTACTAAATGATGCAGACAGAAAGTATTAGGGCGCCTGGGTGGCTCAGTTGGTTAAGCAACTGCCTTTGGCTCAGGTCATGATCCTCAAGTCCCAGGATCGAGACCTGTGTCAGGCTCCCTGCTCTCTCTGACCCTTCCTCCTCTTGTGCTCTCTCTCTCACACTCTCTCTCAAATAAATAAAATCTTAAAATAACTGTAGTCAAAAACAATAACAAAATCCCAGAAGGATGCTCTGAAATGCAAGACAAAAAGCTGGGTCAAGAAAATAGTAAACTTGATTAATTCCAAACAAATATAACCATATAAAACAACAACAATAATAATAATGATATTGCATTTGGGGTTTATAAAAAAAAAAAAGAGAGAATATACTAGAAAATAAGAATGTGGAAATGAAACGACAAGAATTAAAATCATTTAGTGGACCTTGGAGTGTTAGGGAGAAGTCTTTAGACTCTAAGTATGCATGTGAAACCGTTAAGAGTAACTACAAAAATAACAGAAATATAATCTATTAAATCCAAAATAGTGGAGGAAAACAAAAAAGGAGAAAATTTTTAAAAGCCAAAATGGGACAAAATAAAATGGTAGAAATACATAGTAAAAATAATTCCTAATATATGTACAATCATAAGTATGTTATTCTGAATTCTCTAATTAAAAAGTACTGTTAAACTGTAAAAAATTTATAATCTACAGACATGATGATTACAAGAGGATTATTCACCACAACCAAGTGGGATTTACTCCTGGGCTGCAAGGTTGGTTCAACATCCACAAATCAATCAATGTGATACAATACATAAATAAAAGAAAGGAACTGTATGATCCTCTCAATAGATGCAGAAAAAGCATTTGACAAAGCACAGCACCCTTTCTTGATTAAAACTCTTCACAGTGTAGGGATAGAGGAAATATACCTCAATATCATAAAAGCCATATATGAAAAGCCCACAGCAAGTATTCTCAATGGGGAAAACCTGAGAGCTTTTCCCTCTAAAGTGAGGAACACAGCAGGGATGTCCACTATCATCACTGCTGTTCAAAACAGTACTAGAAGTTCTAGCCTCAGCAATCAGACAACAAAAAGAAATAAAAAGCATCTCAATTAGCAAAGAAGTCAAATTCTCTCTCAGTGCAGACATGACACTCTATGTGGAAAACCCAAAAGACTCCACCCCAAA
The DNA here is from genome assembly GCF_029215605.1 of Mirounga angustirostris. NCBI lineage: Eukaryota > Metazoa > Chordata > Mammalia > Carnivora > Phocidae > Mirounga > Mirounga angustirostris. The sequence continues at coordinate 177,608,204 of NW_026991713.1, forward strand.
ATTGCTAGAACTCGTAAAGGAATTCAGCAAAGTGATAAGATATAAAATCAGTGTACAGGAATCAGTTGCATTCCTATACACTAACAATGAGACAGAAGGAAGAGAAATTAAGGAGTCGATCCCATTTACAATTGCACCCAAAACCATAAGATACCTAGGAATACTCCTAACCAAAGAGGCAAAGGATCTGTACTCAGAAAACTATAAAAACATCCATGAAAGAAACTGAGGAAGACACAAAGAATTGGAAAAACATTCCATTCCAAGGATTGGAAGAACAAATATTATGAAAATGTCTATGCTACCTTGAGCAATCTACACATTTAATGCAATCCCTATCAAAATACCATCAACTTTTTTCACAGAGCTGGATCAAATAAATCTAAAATTTGTATGGAAACAGAAAAGACCTAAATGGCCAAAGGAATGTTGAAAAAGAAAGCCAAAACTGGTGGCATCACAATTCTAGACTTCAAGCTCTATTACAAAGCTGTAATCATCAAGACAATATGGTATTGGCACAAAAACAGACACACAGATCAATAGAACAGAAAACCCAGAAATGGACCCTCAACTCTATGGTCAACTAATCTTCGACAAAGCAGGAAAGAATGTCCAATGGAAAAGACAGTCTCTTCAACAAACGGTGTTGGGAAAATTGGACAGCCACATGCAGAAGAATGAAACTGGACCATTTCCTTACACCACACACAAAAACAGACTCAAAATGGAGGAAAGACCCAAATGTGAGACAGGAATCCATCAAAATCTTAGACGAGAACACAGGCAGCAACCTCTTCGATCTTGGCCTCAGCAACTTCTTGCTAGACACACCTCTAAAGGCAAGGGAAGCAAGGGCAAAAATGAACTATTGGGAGTTCATCAAGATAAAAAACTTTTGAACAGCAAAGGAAACAGCTGACAAAACCAAAAGACAACCGACAGAATGGGAGAAACTATTTGCAAATGTCTTATCAGATAAAGGGCTAGTATCCAAAATCCATAAAGAACTTATCCAACTCAACACCCAAAGAACAAATAACCCAGTCAAGAAATGGGCAGAAGACATGAACAGACAGACATTTCTCCAAAGAAGACATACAAATGGCCAACAGACACATGAAAAAATGCTCCACATCACTCAGCATCAGGGAAATACAAATCAAAACCACAACAAGATACCACCTCACACCAGTCAGAATCTCTAAAAGAAACAAGTCAGGAAATGACAGATCTTAGAGAGGACAGAGAAAGGGGAACCCTCTCACACTGTTGGTGGGAATGCAAGCCGGTACAGTCACTCTGGAAAACAGCATGGAAGTTCCTCAAAAAGTTGAAAATAGAGCTACCCTACGACCCAGCAATTGCACTACCTGGTATTTACCCCAAAGGTACAAATGTAGTGATCTGAAGGGGCACGTGCACCCCCGTGTTTATAGCAGCCATGTCCAAAATAGCCAAACCATGAATAGAGCACAGATGTCCTTCGACAGATGAATGGATAAAGATGTGATACACACACACACACACACACACACACACACACTGGAATATTACACAGCCATCAAAAAACGAAATCTTGCCATTTGCAATGACAGGGATGGAACGAGGGTCTTATGCTATGCAAAGTAAGTCAATCAGAGAAAGACAATTGTCATATGATCTCAAGGCAGAGGATCATAGGGGAAGAGAGGAAAAAATAAAACAGGACAAAACCAGACAGGGAGACAAACCATAAGAGACTCTTAAACTGAGGATTGCTGGAAGGTAACTGGATGATGGACATTAAGGAGGGCATGTGATGTAATGAACACTGGGTATTATAGAAGACTGATGAATTACAGGCCTGTACGTCTGAAACCAATAATACATATTAATTGAATTTAAATAAAAAAATATTTTAAAAAGAGACACAAAACGTAAGCATATTGAAGGACAGAAAGCTAACGAAGGAAAAAAGATACAGCAGGGAAAGACTAACGAGAAACCTGATGCAAGTCTCATTGGACTGAAATGGGCAATCCTCCTTTCTGGAGGCCCTAGGGGAAAGAATCGATTTCCTTGCCTTTTCAAGTTTCTAGAAGCTGCCTGCATTTCTTGACTCATGGTCCCTTCCATCTTCAAGCCAGCAACAGTTGATGGAGTACTTCTCACATCATAGCCCTTTGACATCTTCTGCCTCTGTATTCCACATTCAAGACCACTGTGATTACACCAGGCCTACCCAGAAAATCCAGGATAATCTCCATATTTTAAAACCGCATGATTAGCGGGCGCCTGGGTGGCTCAGATGGTTAAGCGTCTGCCTTCGGCTCAGGTCATGATCCCAGGGTCCTGGGATCGAGTCCCGCATCGGGCTCCCTGCTCCTTGGGAGCCTGCTTCTCCCTCTGCCTCTCTCTCTCTCTCTGTCTCTCATGAATAAATAAATAAAATCTTTAAAAAAAAATCGCATGATTAGCAACCTTCATTCTTCTGTTACCTTAATTCCCCCCTTTGCCATGAAAGTGAACATATTCACAGGTTCTGGAAATGAGGATATGAACATCTTTTTTTTTTGGTGGGGGAGTAGGAAGGAAGAAGACATTATTCTCCCTACCTAATAACACAGCCTCAAAATTTATAAAGAAAAAATTGGAAGAACTTGGAGAAATTTACAGATATATCATTTAGTGGAATATTAACATATCTCTCTCAGTAATTGCCAGATAATCAGACTAAAAACAATCATTAAAGATATTGAAGATTTGTACAATATAATTAAGCTGATTAATAGTTATTTTTAGAACCTGTATGCAACAGCTGGAGAATAGATACTCTTATGCAAATGTGAAACATTTACAAAAAGTGACCACATACTGAGCCATAAAGCAAGTCCTAAGAAATTTTAAACAATCCACTTAATATAATATACCTCAAAATCTATGACTATAATGCAAATTAGAAATCAGTATTTTTTTTTTTTATATTTTATCTATTTATTTGACAGAGACACAGTGAGAGAGGGAACACAAGCAGAAGGAGTAGGAGAAGCAGGCTTCCCGCTGAGCAGGGAGCCCAATGCGGGGCTGGATCCCAGGACGCTGGGATCATGACCTGAGTTGAAGGCAGACGCTTAACGACTGAGCCACCGAGGCACCCCAGAAATCAGTATTTCAAAAAAATATGGAAATTTTCATTTAAAAACACATATCTAAATAATTCATGGATTAAACAAAAAAATCATAATTAAAATGTTAAAATACTTACACGTGAATAATGAAAATAACACATATTAGAACTCCCAAGAAGCAACAAAAGTGACAGAAAATATATAAATTTAAGTGCTGGGTATAAATGAGCACTGGGTATTATATAAGACTGGTGAATCACTGACTTCTACCTCTGAAACTAATAATACATTATATGTTAATTAACTGAATTTAAGTTAAAACAAATTTTCAAAAAAAACAAAAGGTCCACAAACAAATGAAAACAAAGATGCAAATGTAAAATTCATGGTAATTGGATATTCAACTGTATTTGAATTTTATTTAAAGAGAAGATGTAAATATGACATTCCTAGATTTTTTTCTAATAACATCTATATGTTTAAATATTTTCTCCAAATTAAAAAAAATAAGAAATGAGTGAAGACCTCATTGATAACAGCAATAGTAATATTAAATGCCTAATAGCACATTATCAAGAAATGTGGAGAATCTACCTCAAAAAATTAGGGATATAAAAATACATGATATACAGAGACTTGCCATGTTCTGGTATACACAGAAAAACCTAATAACATAAAGATGCCAAAACTCCCAAATTTATAAGACAAGTTTATGAAATAAAAAAGAATTCTAATCAAAACTCCAAGGAGTTACAGTAGAGGCAGTTTTTAAGCAAACAGGTTTGAGCTATGGAATGTTGAAAAGGTCCACACCGACCCCCGGGTGAACACAAGCCCATCAGGTGACCCACCTCAAAATATCCATAGACCCAAACTTACCAATGGGCTACTTATAATCGGGCACAGTTACCAAAAAAGGGAAAATGCCCCATGTCGCCATACCTCCTCACCTTCCCCAAACAGCCCTCACCCACTGCCTCCTGGCAGACAGTCTCTGCTTTGCTGTCCTGCCCTCCATTCCCTTGCAGGTGTATTCCATCAACTTCTGTCTCCTTTCTTTTGCCTCAGGTGAATTCTTTCAAAGTCTGTGCCACCGGCTTCCAATGATCTTCGCCCCACATTTGGGGGCCCCCATGCGATCAGGACAGACCCCACATTTAGACACCTCAAGTTATTTTACAAAACATAAATAATTCTCAAGTTAATCCTAGAGTAAACGAAGAGTAACGGCCAAGAAATTTTGGGAAAGATAACAAGGGAGATTTGGCCTAAAAACATTAAACCATAATACAAGGGATAATACTTTTTTTTTTTTTTTTTAAAGATTTTATTTATTTGACAGAGAGAGAGAGAGCAAGAGCAGGAACACAAGCAGGGGGAGTGGGAGAGGGAGATGCAGGCTTCCTGCCGAGCAGGGAGCCCGATGTGGGACTCGATCCCAGGACCCTGGGATCATGACCTGAGCCGAAGGCAGACACTTAACGACTGAGCCACCCAGGCGCCCAAGGGATAATACTTTAACTTTTTTTTTTTTTTTTTTTTTTTTTTTTTACTGATACAAGGATTTAAAGACAAATCAGTGGAACAAAACAGAAAATCCACAAGGGTAATGTTTCATAAAAAGTATGTTTTGTTTTGTTTTTTAATGATTTTATTTATTTGACAGAGACACAGCGAGAGAGGGAACACAAGCAGGGGGAGAGGGAGAGGGAGAAGCAGGCTTTCCGAGGAGCTGGGGGACTCAATCCCAGGACCCTGGGGTCATGACCTGAGCCGAAGGCAGACACTTAACGACTGAGCCACCCAGGCACCCCTCATTAGAAGCATGTTTTAAATCGATGGAAAAGGATACACTACTAGAGAAGAAAATACAGGTACATTTTCATCCAACTTCTCATTGTACACATTAGATAAAAACCATGAAGCAAAAATGAATCATTAGGATGTCATCCAGTTGCAAAGAGAAAATCATCACAACTGGCTTAACTGCAAAGTACAGAGGTAGATCATGTTTCAGGTTCATCTCAACCAAAGTTCTGGTTCCACTTTTCTGCAGTTCTCTGGATCTGCCCATGTCAGCATGTGCCAGTTCCTCCACAATAGTATGGCTTCCTTCACGCCTACGGGGTCTCAGTCCTTTATCTGTAGGCCTCATCATCTAAAGTTGAGTTGCTCTTCCTCCATCACTGCCTGAATTCCTAGACATACACCCACTTCTTAATAGTTACTGGAACAAAGAGAATGCCCTGCACTAGTTGGAGTAGTCCTGAATTCCATTCACAGGAAGGCCTGGGATTTTGCCTTTAAACTCAACCAAACAGTCAATGCTTGGGTGAGGTCATCCAAACTAAATTGCAGTTGCAGAAAATGGTTGGGGAGAAAGAACTAGAGGTTTGAAAAGCTGACTACAAAGAGACTGACAAATTTAACTATATTAAAATGCTAGATTTCAATACAGAAAATAAACCCACCACTTACAAAATCAGAAGGTAATGGCACAGTAAAAAAATGACACATATACTGAAATAAAAAAATGGTAAAGTCCTATATGACCCCAAACTTTTGGTTATAAAATCTGGAAGGATTTTACCAACCTGTATCATTTGGCAGAAAAGTGGAATATAGATTTCAACAACAGTAACAATATGATAATTTAGAGAAAAAAAATGTCATGTCTGCTTTAAAAAACATTAATATTGAAATCACTAGTGACCACTGTTTGAAAAGACAGCCTTGTAGTGTTGGATGTTCACAGGTAACAGTAACTGAAGAAGACTGTCTACATGGAAATGACGTACTGCTTTGGATCATGGAATCCTGTGCAATGTTCAGGTCAATGACATTAAAGAAAGTTACAAAAGGTGGAAACTGATCAAAGAAAGAAAATTACAGAAACAGCTTCCATATGCATGTTATACATTTTAAGAAGCACTCCAAAACCTTTGATGAATGAGACAGAATATAAATGAAATTAGTCACATCATCCACAAGTGAAGAACATTGTTTTGAAATAGGTTTTAAATTGTTTGTTTTTTTAAGATTTTATTTATTTATTTATTTGAGAGAGAATGAGAGAGAGCACATGAGAGGGAGGAGGGTCAGAGGGAGAAGCAGACTCCCTGCCGAGCAGGGAGCCCGATGCGGGACTCGATCCAGGGACTCCAGGATCATGACCTGAGCCGAAGGCAGTCACTCAACCGAGCCACCCCGGCACCCTTAAATTGTTTTGTTTTTTTTTAAGATTTTATTTATTTGACGAGAGAGACAGCGAGAGAGGGAACATAAGCAGGGGGAGTGGGAGAGGGAGAAGCAGGCCCCCGCCGAACAGGGAGCCCAATGCGGGGCTCGATCCCAGGACCCTGGGACCACGACCTGAGCTGAAGGCAGACGCTCAACGACTGAGCCACCCAGGCGCCCCTTAAATTGGTTTTTAAAACACAGGTTTAAAAATATAGAGAGCCTTTTCCATGATAAATGAAGTTTTAATTAACAAAAGATAATAAGCAGAACATATAAACAGGTTCTAAAACTAAATTAAAGATACTAAATTACAGTGGAATTTTAAAGGGAAAGTCAAAATGTTTGAGATAATGTTTTTGGGCAGAAATCATATAGAACAATGAATAATTAATACCTCATGATGCCACAGGAAACTACAGAAGAACTAAGGTAATTTTTTAAATGCTGCAGATCCACTATGAAATCATACATTTGTACATGAAGACCATCATGTGCAGGTATAATATACATCATTCTTTAAAATGGATATACAAGCTGGACTTGACAAATGAACTTCTTTACTTTTTGTCCAAATCCCGCATAGACTTTTACCCAGAAGGGTAAAAAAAACTGGCCATAATATCACAAGTAATACCTAAAACTAAATTTTTTTAAAAATCAAACAATTTAAAGTAATTAAAGAGAAATTTACTTTCCAATAAAACATTAATAAAATAAATTTCTCAACTGAAAATTAAGTGCAGGGAGAAAAAAACGAGTATGCTAAGCAACTACCGTGCCGCATTTGGTTTCTGCCAAACCAAGTGACCATACAGTGAGTGAGATACAAGTGCTCTGAAGAAAGGACACCCTACTCTGGAAGGGCTGTGGTGAGGAAGTCTGTATGGTTTGACAGATCCATAAAGGAGACACAGCAATGAGGAAGTGTTCCCAGAGGACTTTAGAATGAGTAGTAGTTTTCCAGGGGGAGTAGGTGGTCACTTAATGGCACAGGATTGGAGAGAGTGGGAGGGAGCATGGAGCGGTAATTTCAGACAGAGCGAGAACAAACCATGGCTGAAACAAATAGCTAAAGAGCAAGAGGGACAGTGCAGGTCCCAGATGATGGACCTCATTATAGGCCATGTGCTACAGAAGGGACAATGGAAAACACTGAAGAGTCTTAAGCTAGAGAATGGCAAGATTAAGTTTATTTTAAAAATACTATCCTGGGGCACCTGGGTGGCTCAGTCAGTTGAGCGTCTGCCTTAGGCTTGGGTTGTGATCCCAGGATCCTGGGATCGAGCCCCGCATCGGGCTCCCTGCTCAGACGGGAGCCTGCTTCTCCCTCTGACCCTGCCCACTTGTGCTCTATCTCTGTCGCTCGCTCTCAAATAAATAAAATCTTTAAAATATATATATATTATCCTGGTTGCTGCATACAGGATGGACTGTAGGGTACCAAAGTGAAAGCAAAGAAATCAGTTACGATGTCACTACAATGACCCAGCTGAGAGATGGCAGTTATGTGAACTAATACGATGTCACTGCAGGTGGAGAAAAGTAGGTTAGAGAGAAATATAGGCGGTAAACGTGGCAAAACAGTTCTGGATTAAAGTATGAAAGAGAAACGTGTATCTAGATGGAGGATGGTGCCATTAACCAAATTAGAGAACACCTTTTGAAAGGGTGGTGGCAGGGAGAGACTGAGGTTAGTACTGGACATGATGAGCAGGAAGTGTCTTTAAAACATCTCGTGGAGAAGTCAAGTGGACAGGTAGATGACCCTCATACAATCCCACATAACAGGCTAAAATCTACCTCATTTTATAGGTAAAAAAGTCAAGGCCCAAAGATGTCAAAACATTTGCCTCAGGCCACACAGCTAGCAAATAATGGAGGGCATCTTGTAACCCGAACTATTCTGACTTGAAAGTCCAAATGCCTTCTACTACCCTTTACTGCTACGGTAACTAGGAATATATATGAGTTTGGAAAAATCCCTAAGCAAAATAAAGGCAAACAATGGTCTAAAACGATCACCTAGTTTCTACCACACTTCCTGAACACTGTCATATATATTAACACCTTACTTTGAGAGCTAGGGCTCTATGTTTAGGAAGAAGCTGGAAGTAGAACAAAGGTAACTAGAAAGAAAAAAATTTAAGTAGTAATTCAAGATATATTAGTAGCTGAAGCTGTAGGGAAAATGTAGTAATGAATAAGCATATGGAAGTGTAGAGTAGAATTCAGAAGGCTTTTCTGGAGGTCATTTTAGAACTGCTAACATCTCACTTTATGCAGGAGTCCCATCTAGAGAGGGGCGGTCCTCGGGGGTTTAAAACTCCACAAAGCTATTCTTCAAGCCAGTCTCGAGTTCTGTTTATGCTGTGTACCGACTAATTACGCACACAACACAAATCTACAAGGATTACTGAGGAAGTAAACTTGTGAAGCATTTTAAGAGGTGCAAGCCACGCAACTGCAATAAGCATTCACACACAATTTCACTCATTTTCTGCATGTTCTTCTAATTGATTCTCCTGGTTTGGGGAAGGATTTGGGGTAGAATCAGCTTTCTGAGAGGTGGTGTCAAAGGCCTGGAGTATGAAATTTGGGTTTGAGGTTCTGCTTCACTTATTTAGCAAATTATTTCACTAATTTGCAGGTGTGTTTTTTTCATCTTAGATCAGAGTCAACCTTGACCTACCTCACAAGGTTGCTGTGATGCTCCAGTACCTTGGTGTACGTGAAAAGATTTTGTAAGCCAGAAGGAGCCATGCAAATGTAAGGAGTAATGACGACGAAGATGATGACGATGACGATGACGATGATGATGATGAAGAAAAAGTGGCAAGAGGAAAAGGGGGAAGAAGAGGAGGAGGGAGGGAAAGGGCCTTTCTTCCGTCAGTCACGCTCACAGTGTTTCTTCCCTAAGCACTGCCGGGAACTGCACTGTGTGTGGCTGTCACCCTCTGTTCTAATGCTGACGCTACTGCTACCTGGCTTGTAACTGAGGCAAGTCGCTGGCCTCAGTTTCTTCAAATGGACACTGAGTAATTTAGGTCCAAAGTTCGAACTTTTGAAGGCTTTCTGGTGTCACACGAACTTTAATCAAAGAGCGATTCATTTTCTTTAAAATTCAGATAGTAGGGGCACCTGGGTGGCAGAGTCAGTTAAGCATTCGGCTCTTGGTTTCAGCTCAGGTCATGATCTCAGGGTCGTGAGATCGAGCCCCACCTCAGGCTATGCACACGCAGCGTGGAGTCTGCTTAAGACTGTCCCTCTCCCTCTCTCTCGAAAATAAATACATACATACATACATACATAAATCTTTAAAAAAAAATCAAACAGTAGTATTCCATTTATTTCAAGGCTTCGTGATGGGGAAGTCACCATCTTTAACTAAGTACAGAACCAGTAATTACTGGTTACAAATATTCTGTGAAGATATAACAATAATAGTAGTATATATTTCTTCTTTTAAAACATACATACTATGTTTGTCTTGTATTGTTTCCTAACTTATTAGCCTCATCACTCTAATTAGTGCATCTCCTCAGGAAGAAAAATCACTAAAAATTTTCATTTCCTTTACACTGTCTAGCAACACAATGGGCACGTGCCAGATCCACAAATAAAATTTGTGCAAAATGTGTAACGTGTAGAAACCAAACTGTTCTTTATAATCCCTCCGCCTGCAGCAAGAGCTGCTTTAAAATTATTAAAAACAAAAACAAAAACCCAAAACATTATGGCTAAAAATGGAGTTTTGAGGCTATCTAGAAACAAGAGATGCAAAATAATACTTAGAATCCTTCTTGCCAACAAAAATTAATGAAGAGAACTATGGATTTACTAACCCAACACATAGGGGGGCAAGAGCCAGACATAAAGGATGAGGAAGCACTCGTATACACTGTAACAATACAAATTCTTTTGCGTAAGCAAAAATAGAGAAGAGGGATATGAAGATTACAGAAGTGACAAACTGACTCAGGACTACAATGCATGCTTGAAGTAACAGTGATTGTAGTTATGAATGATTTGAAGAGTTTGATTTTTTTAAGAGGAAAATGAGCCTTTTCCACAAATCAAATGCAAAATATTTCAATATTTCTTGCAGAGAAACCACACCTTACAACTGAGGTTTAACTAATGAAGTCCCAGAGAATGCTTGCTTCAAACTAACAGAACCAGGCGAGTTGTACGTTAAGAACAGAAAGCTTAGGGCACGTTCTGCATGGAGCACTGGGTGTTATGCACAAACAACGAATCATGGAACACTACATCAAAAACTAATGATGTAATGTATGGTGATTAACATAATAAAAAATAAAAATAAAAAAAAACAAGAACAGAAAGTCAAATGGACTATAAAAAGTTAAACTATACAAAGCTTATTTTGTTCTTGACTACTAAAAGAAGCACTTTACCTTTCTTTACAAATTTATCAGTCCACCTGAACACAGAGCTTGCCTGTGTAAATTGACAGCATTTCTTATTCTTGACTTCCTTTATCTATTTTAGCCAAATTGAAAACACAATGTAAATAAGCCAAATTGAATTTCATCTGAATTAGTTGAAGAATACAAACTGACTGCTCATTATTGCTAACTTTATTAATGACTCCTTAATTAACAAGGTTTTAAGTACCTGTAGTTTGAGGATTAACACATATTAAAAATAACGGTGTGAAATAACCCAATTTACAATATCAGGAGATGATAATGATTTTGCAGAAAGAAACAAGGTCTAATAAAAATAATCTGGATTCCTAATACCACTTACTGACAATCACAGCTTTACATCATGCTAAAATTACATATTTATCTCCTCATTAGCAACTAATCTCACTTATTCTTCTTGCCAAACCAATTATGAGAAAATTCTCAGATTCAAAGGAATTAATAGGACACTTGGACCACTCTGTCTTCTCATGACTCAAGTAATTAGCAAGCACTTATATATGAAATCCAAATAGTCTTCCTAAACTAATTAATGAAATGAAGGACATCAAATGTTATCAACTAATAGCAACTCAAGTCCCATATTCCAGTAGTCCCCAAACAGATATAATAATTACCAGATGTTGACAGGGTCTTTCTGGTCAACTCAGAGATTACTCGAGGGATGAAAATGAGGAGGAGGAAAAAGAGGTAGTAGCTTATCAAATACAGCAAACTATTTATGTGATAAAGGAATATTTTATAGGCAATGCCTTTTATATTAAACAGCTTCTGGATTCTCCAAATCTTTAAGCACATAATACAAGGTGGATAAATGATTATAGCAGAAATTTGCATTTATATGATATTTTCTTCCAAGCAGCTCAAAATGGAAAAACATAAGGCTAAGCCATTTTCTCAAAATTTCATAAAAAGCCTGGAATTTCTGAAATTTGGAAAGCTTGATTCTCCCATCAGCTCCTTATTTTCTGTGTCCTTTCAACCATTCATTTCAGAAATCACACTGTAACCCTGTGTTAGACTTTCTTATTGCTTCCTCTCCTTCCACACCCCCAACTTCAATAGTTTCCATTATACCCTGCTACAGGTTTTTCTTTCTCAAGGTTTTCTCACTAACCGAATGAGAAGGTTCAAAAGACTTTTTACAGACATATTCTATGTTATAAATTAATTCCATTAGCTGTTCTTAGCTCTAAGCTTTTAAAAGATTAAAATTAATAGTGAATCAGAAATTCAATTTATTTGAGTATAGATTTTGTATTTCTTTACTAAAAGTGAAGCCCTTCGAGAGATCTTTAAATAGTTGTATATACTGTTTTAAGGACAGTATATGAACTTTCTCTGAAGCCTACAGCCTATCAGATCCTACACCTGTTAGGTTTGCTCCTGGTAAAGAGTACAAATCTAGAGCCTGACACAAAATAAGCACTGTGGGTGCGTGTGCGTGTGTGTGTGTGTGTGTGCTTGTGTAAAAGGAGGGAGGGGGTTGGCGTAAGTGATGAGGGAGCAGAAGGCAAGCTGAGGACAAATCACAAGCTGACACCCTACAACCACCCCCCCACACACACACTCAAGGTGGGACATGTACAACATTCCTCAGGCACTCCTGGCTGCCCTAAAGCTAGGGGAAGGAAAAACAAATGGTTAATTTTGAGATTATAGTCCTGCAAGACAGGAGTCGCCCTCAATTTACAAACGTCTTAGAGACTGACAGGAAAAATGCATTCTTTTTTATTAAGATTTTATTAGAGAGAGAAAGAGTGCACACACACGCCATGCACACAAGATGGGGAGGGTCAGAGGGAGAAGCAGACTCCCAGCAGCGAGCCAGATGTGGGACTGGATCCCAGGATCCAGAGATTATGACCTGAGCCAAAGGCAGACACTCAACCAACTGAGTCATCCAGGTGCCCCAGGAAAGAAAGCATTCTTATAGATAACCTAACTTCCAGAAGGAAATGTAGATAAAATTAACTGTCCTTATAATCTCCAGCCCATTGACAAATACTTAAGGCACAAGAGTATAATGTTCCTCCAATTGTCTTAATGTTAATGCCTTGATAGAGGGAAAAACCACCTTAACTTGACAATGGCAAGGCCTTCAGTATCTGGTAGGTCCTCTTTAGCATATAGAAGTTCCTTTGAAAACTCCCCTTTTCCTTACCTCCCCCAATTCCAAATGTATCATCAGCCACCCCTCACGACCCCAGTGCAGCAGCTCTTTCTGCCCACAAGTCCTGTCCCCATGTTTTAATAAAACAACCATTTTGCACCAAAGACGTCTCAAGAATTCTTTCTTGGCCGTCAGCTCTAGATCTCACCCCACCAAACCTCACCTATATTCAAAAACTACATCATATGCATCTCTGAAATCTTTAAACTCTAGATTCAGAAAAGACTGGTTAAAAATTCCTCCCAGGACGCTAGGTTCAAACAAAACTGAAAACAAACAGAACCTTGTTCATTTCTTCTCCAGAGACACTAGTAGTATTAAAAAACGGTAAAATTAATGGACAGAAGTTGCTTCTGGCTATCAATATTTTTGTATGAAATTTGTGTCTGTGCTGAAATAAAAAATATTCCCTCATACCAAGTAAGGCAAATCTCTGAAATCTTTAACCTATGATTAAACCACTGATCAACGTAGTTATTGTCCTATGTCTTAATTCAGAGAAGCAGCTTCACCTGATCTGAAATCTGAGGAAGCATTTTCAATTTCTTTGGGAAAATGCCTGACAGACTTCTTTTTAATCTCCCTTTAGATAAAGCTCTCTGAAGATCAAAGGGGCCTCACTTAGGCAGATGTGTTTTGCTGTCAATGGCTAAGAGGGAAAAACAGACTTCAAGCAAACTGCCCAGAGAATCCTTAAATAATTAGGCATTACATGGAGAATACAAAGAAATACCTTCTGAAAGGTCAATGGATAAGGAAAAGCAAGGCATTCACTCACAAAAAAACTTTCTTTGGAAAACCAAGCTAGAAATAAGCCCTGACTGGAAAACCAAATCACAATGAAGTAGATAAGCTCTCCCAAAATACGCAAATACTGAAATAAACATAACCTAATACTACTTACTCCATGTTTTCAGTTCTATTCTACTAAAGAATATCTGAGGAAATCACTTCATTGATACAAAATTCCAAATTTAAAACCAGCCTGTATATTATCACATGATCAAAAAAAATCCTTAAACCTAACAATATACTGTTAATGAGTATTTTGTAACTTCATGTAACCAGAGAAAAAGCCCAAATTGTGTAAAGTTAGCCCCCAAAATTTTATCAACCAACTTTTATTTATACCGTTTCAGAAAACACAGTATTGGGCACAAGAGAACTGCATGTCACCAGTAAAAGACATTCTTGTTGTCTCTTGGACAACAAGAATGTCTCACATGAAGTAGGAATAAAGAAATGTTGAATATATATATATCTGAACTTTTCCACAACAGACTGATTTCTCTATGCTTTATTTCTTCCATCCAAAAATACTGAGATAACTATTCATTTCTTGGATGTATTACATTATAAATGTCTGAGGTGGAGAACTGCTTAAATCCTCATTCAAGAAATACAATAACAATAATGATTATGTCACCTATGTATGACAATTAGAAACTCAGCTTAAAAATTATATAAAAGCAAGATCTCTAATAACTTTGTGATGCATTTTCAGATTTCTCCAAGCAATGTTCCAATGCATAAGCTAATAAATAAGGTCTTATGCTATGGGAAACAAATTTTCATTTGGAGAATGAGTTCTAATACTCCAATTTAAAACACGTAAAATTAAGTTTATTTTTAATCCTACCTCAAATTAGAAGTTCAAAAAAATGAAGAAAGAAATCACTATTGAAGAAACCTTTAAAATTAAAGGTTTCAACAAACTTTGTGCTTAAGGAACCCTGATAGTTGCAAAGATGGACTATGATTTTTGTTGTATTTTAGTAACAGGTACCAAATTTAAAAGAATTTACTATGATAATCAGCTGAAAGCAGACAAACTCACTCATATAAAGGAATACCTAGCCCATTTTTCCAAAAACCTATTAGAGAGTTATTTTATCAGGTACAGTTTTCACATGTATCAAAAGTACAGTGGACAACAATTCTTGAACACCATCAGTAGGGCTCATTTTAATTACAGGAATAAAAATATTTTCCTCTTCTTGAGAAATGTAAGTGGTATTTAGCTCCAATTCAAATGTTGGTCAATATACAAATTATATGGTCTTTAATTATTGGCAAATTTTAAAAGCATTTTTCTATTATAAAAATATGTGCTTGTTAGGGCGCCTGGGTGGCTCAGTCGGTTGGGCGACTGCCTTCGGCTCAGGTCATGATCCTGGAGTCCCGGGATCGAGTCCCGCATCGGGCTCCCTGCTCGGCGGGGAGCCTGCTTCTCCCTCTGACCCTCCCCCCTCTCATGTGCTCTCTCTCTCAAATAAATAAAATCTTTAAAAAAAAAAAAATATGTGCTTGTTATAGAGAAAAATTTTTTAGAAAAAATTATAGAAAAAAAATTTTTATTGACAATAAAAATAACACATGTTCCCCAAATAGAAAGTATCTCAAATTCTACCACCCAGGTATAACCACATTTATCAACATTTTGGTATCTCTTTCCTTAAAGTCTTATTTACTAACTACATATATTTTTTCAAATATACACATGGGGTGTGTGTGTGTGTGTGTATCGAGAGATTTTTACAGCATATTTATCAAAAGAACTGGAAAAACAGACACTTTTAATAAAAAAGGACTGGATGTTTACCATGGATGATGTATAAATATTTCCGATTTTAAAAACTCAGTGCCTCCAGTCATTTGGTATCAATCTAACACATAGTAAAAACCATGAGTCAAAATCCTTATATATGAAAATTCACTTTATGTTTTCAATTCAACTATGCTTTGGAGAGGGGGAAGGGGGATACTTTGTGCAATTCTCTTGACAGATTATTGTAAGTGTTTGGATAGCTCTGCCATTATTAGCAAATGTCACAAAACAAAGGGAGTCAGTTATTATTTTAAGTGATAAGCAAGAATGACAAGCAATTTCATATGAACATGAATATGGAACATGGCTCAAAAAACAGATATATGCATTCTGAGATAAGAGTGGATGAAGATGAGAAAACCTGCCAAACAAAGTACAAGGCTGAGCTCACAGCCCAAGCTAAAGAACCCAAATGGTAAGACACAACCCAACCAGATACTTGAAGTTAGGACATAAACTAGGTAAGAACCCTGTGACAGAATAACGTTCTCTAGGTAAGCACCCAGCATTTCTCCAGTATCACAGAGAAAAGAGTGATTTGATGTTGCTGTGCTTCCTATTAATGTTTTGGGAAGCAGCATCCAGGGCCTCATTGTAAGGTCAATATCTGCATCCATATCCTGCAGAACACAGCTCCCAGAACTAGCATATAAAGCTAAGAATCCGCCTGAAGGCACTAAGGCTCTTCCTATCCCAAGAACCAAACAAAATTAGAAAGTTTCCCATGAGTTTAATGTGCTAATGTGTCCAATGGTCCCATTCATAAGAGTAGAAGCCAAGGCAGAGCCAGTAACAAAACCTCATCTTCTCAGAGTTGTCCATTTGAGGAGAGAAAAACCACCACCTCCTGAAGAAGAATTCAAAAGGTTCATGTCTGTGCTTTACTATTAGTCCAGAAAAACAGAGGGATGGAAAATTACTATAGCACCTTTTATTCAGAAAGGATCTGGTCATGTGAGCATGTCTCAGGTGTGGTTAATAAATCCTCCTCTATGTCCCTACAGTTGGTTAGGATTTTAGACCAATGGATAACTCAGTGTTGACTCCCTGAAATGCTCTATCCATAAGCGGTAAAATCCTTTTGTAAACACCAATATAATGCTCTAAGCTGGCTCACCAGACGCTCCTTCCAGACCTTCCAAGTCTGCCTGAATGTTCAGATAAGCAGATAAAAGAACATAGATCCACCTTCCTTTATGGGACTTTCCCACCCTCCAAAAAGTAATTAATCAGGAAGACTGTGTTTATAGTACACGGCAGGCTTGATCCCACCAATAACCCAACATTATACAAAACTCAGCAATTAGAGGGATGTAAAGCCACACAAAAAAAGAAAAGCTTTCCTAAGTATTAAATAACAAGAAAAACCGAGGGTTAGGGACATCAGAGTATCTCTACTAGAAATACCTCTTCTCAACTTAAGTCTTCAGTTGCTGAAATCTCAAACTACGCTGAGGTTTTCACTGTTTTCTATGCCCATTTCTCCAAAAATCTTCATTTTGGGTTTTTGAATTTCTGTGTGTTATACAAATGTTGGAACGAATTATGAGAACCTCCAGAGAATGCCACTGATTGTCCTAGGTGACGAACTAGACATGAGAGCCTCTGCTTCACCCCATAAGCCAGCCCGTATCATAAATCAAAAAGTTCTGAGGATTTGTCCCCAGAATTCCAGTAATCACTCTGAGTGGAGACTTAGCTCCAATTTGCATTGGGAAGCTCTCCAGCATCAGCCTCTCTCATAGAATTAGCTCCACCACACTCAAATTTCTGATTCTTGATTCCTGTAAGAGTGTGTGCACTCCCTTTTCAGGGGTCTTCCTCAAGTGCACGACTGATGAGCAAAAATGTTAGCCTGAGCCACAAAGGGTATATTATTTTTTAAATACTCAGAGTAAACTATAGTTTGATGGCAAATTCTAAAGGAAAAAAAAATCACATAAACGTGTATTTTTCTCCGGATAAGAACTAATATATAATATAAAGTCATGATGTATTTTGTAAAAATCTGCTATAAAAACAGTGAACTGAGAAATAAGTCATTAAACTGAAATGTACTTTAACCAAGGTACTTTCTTTATATGTGAATGTTAAAAACATACTATGAATTGTATCAATAAAACATTTATTGTCCTTGTGTTATAAATGTTGGCTTTAAAAGCATAGCTCTTCTAGGGGTGCGTGGGTGGCTCAGTCAGTTAAGCGTCCAACTCCTGATTTCGGCTGAGGTCATGATCTCAGGGTCACAAGATCAAGCCCCATACCAAAGCTCTGCTGTGGGCATGGAGCCTGCTTAAGATTCTCTCTCTCTCTCTCTCTCCCTCTGCCCTTCCACCCCCACCCCCTGCTATGTTCTCTCTCTCAAAATAAATAAATTAATAAAAGCATAGCTTTTATTAAAAAAGAGAGATAGAATGGAAAGGCATGCCAAGTTAAACTTTACTATCTTGCTAACAATAGAAAGCAAATTTCCTCTGTCCCAAAAAATGACTTTATATACTTGAAATGAGCATTTGTATATTTCACACAGAGAAAGATATGTCAGTGTAACAGTATTCAGAAATAAGTACATAAAATATTTAAATGACTGGTTAAGTCATAGTTAAAGCATCCTAAAGGAGGCTGATTGTTTTCAGATTAAAGCTGTCAGAAAAGGACAGATTAAGAGTAAGAATATTTTACATCTGCTTGGACCTCTGGGTTCTAAAGCCCCAAAGATGGGGGACATGGCCCTGAGCTTACAGGTGCCTGGAGTGGGATTAAAGGTGAAAGATGGGGCCCACATGCCTGGAATGTGACGAACAAGCCAGTTCAGGTGCCAATGTCACCATTATATTAGATCCTCCTCATACAGCCTGTTATGGAAGGAATGTGTTAAAATCAGACACTAACATGGACTAATGTAAGGGAAGACCAGCATTACCAGAGAGACAAGCAGAGATGACAACTCACAAGGCCTAAGATCATTTGTTCCTTGAAGCTAAAGTAGTTTAAACATGCACAGAAAACTCACTTACTTTAGAAAACCAGAAGTTACAAACACTCCTGTAGTAACAATCATGATTGTCTCATGATTAATTGGCACTTACCAGGGGCTGGAACTGAACTATGAAATTTTTGTATTTTTATACTATGTACAGTTATTAACCCCATTTATTTTATTTAGAGAGGGAAGTCAGTGGCGGGGGTGGGCAGAAGGAGAGAGAATCCTCAAGCAGACTACCCACTGAGTGCAGAGCCTGACCCAGGGCTCCACCTCACAACTCTGAGATCATGACCTGAGCCAAAAATCAAGAATCCAATGCTTAACCCACTGAGCCATCTAGGACCCCTATTATCCCCATTCAATAAATGAGGAAAAAAGGCTTTTAGAGAAACTGACCTCTGTAAAAGCTTGCTCAAGGTCACATAACAAGTAAGTATAAGAGCCAGAACTCAAACCCCAATCTATCTGATGGCATTCATTCATTCTTTCCTCATTTATTCACTCATTCAAGAATATCAGTCCCAAACATATAATACTAAGCGTTTTGCAGCACCAAGGTTAAAATGCTGGGGGGAAAAAAAAAGGACACGGTCCTTGATGTCATGGGGAAAGAGACATTAATCAAATTACCACAAAATTATGGGGCGCCTGGGTGGCTCAGTTGGTTAAGCGACTGCCTTCGGCTCAGGTCATGATCCCAGGGTCCTGGGATCGAGTCCCGCATCGGGCTCCCTGCTCGGCAGGGAGTCTGCTTCTCCCTCTGACCCTCCCCCCTCTCCTGCTCTCTCTCTCTCATTCTCGCTCTCAAATAAATAAATAAAATCTTAAAAAAAAAAAAAAAAAAAAAAAAAAAAAAAAATTACCACAAAATTAAATGTAAAATTACATGTGTGCAAAGGACATGAAGGACAGGGAAAGCCTACAAGTCCTCACTCAGTCTCTACAGGAATCAGGGACAACGTCCCTGAGGAAATGACATCTGTGCTAACTAACATCTGAAGGGGAACATTTAGGTGAGGGAAGAGAAAGAAACAAGTGTAAAGCCCCCTATGAGGAGGGAGCAAGGCACTCACACATCAGGGGAAAGGAAGGGAGAAAGCAGAGACGTAAAATCCAGACCACACAGTCCATGTTAAGGATTCTGGCCTTTATCCTAACATCAATTGGAAGGCACTGAAAAATAAGCAGGTGGGGTAGCATGATACTATTTTTGTGTTTCAGAAATCCTGTTGGCGGGGCGCCTGGGTGACTCAGTCGTTAAAGAGTCTGCCTTTGGCTCGGGTCATGATCCCGGGGTTCTGGGATTGAGCCCCGCATCGGGCTCCCTGCTCCACGGGAAGCCTGCTTCTCCCTCTCCCACTCCCCCTGCTTGTGTTCCCTCTCTCGCTGTGTCTCTGTCAAATAAATAAAATCTTAAAAAAAAAAAAAAAAAAGAAATCCTGTTGGCAATGGGTGGCAAACAGACAAGAAGGGCACCAGAATGGATGAGACCAGATCCGCTAAAAAACCACTACACTTGTCCAAGAAAGAGATGGTGTTAGCTTGGGTTAGGGTGGCAGCAGCAGAAACAGAGGACAGGTGGGAAAGACATTTGGGAGGAAAAACCGTGAAATGTGGGGATAATGTGGATGAGGCATCGAGGATGACTCCTAAGTTATGGAGTGCTTGACCAGGTAGAAGAGCTTGGCCTAGTACATGTTGAGTCTGCAGTACCCTGGAAACACAAAAGTGAAAAAATCGAGTTGATGGTTGGATAGAGAACTTGAGAGCTCAGATAAATTTGAATCATCAATATATAACACATGTTGGGGTGCCTGGGTGGCTCAGTTGGTTGTGCATCTGCCTTCGGCTCAGGTCATGATCCCAGGGTTCTGGGATCAAGCCTGGCATCAGGCTCCCTGCTCAGAGGGGAGTCTGCTTCTCCCTCTCCCTCTGCTGCCACTCCCCACCCCCTTGTTCTCTCTCCATAAAATAAAATAAATTAAAATTAAATTAAATTTTTAAATTAATTAATTAATTAATTTAAAAAAAAAAAAAAACAACCTCAGAATAGTTCAGTGATGACCGGTCACACAACTGTTAAGTGCCCGGATGATTCTAATCCAGATCGTAAAACCTCAATTCAGCCCGCATGCTGCTCCACAGCAGCTGCTGCTCTGTCCTCTGGTCCTTCAGGGTTTTTCTTCACATCATTTTCCCCAACTCTGACTCTTGCACAAAGACATTCTGGCTAGTGAAACCACAGGACTTCTCAGGGAGAGGTGGATGCTGGCTAAAACTTCGTGAGCTTATTATACCACTCAGGGTGATGGTTTTAAATAAGAGAGTTCAACTTTAGATGTATCAAGTGGACAAGGAACTCATGGAAATGAGGCCATGTTGCTCACAGAACTGTCACAATGACTGGTAAACAATGCTCCAAAAATGGGCAAGAATCAAGAAAAGCTAGAGAAAAGTCAAGATCCAACAACAGGAAGGCTGCTTTGTGCAAACTGATTTCTACAAGACACCAACAATCATGCATGACAGTTAAACTGAAAACTTTACAATCCATCAAAAACATTAAAATGTGCACAATCCAGTTAAATCCTATGTATTTATATAATATCCTATGAAATTTCCACTTCAGGTATCTATGTTCCAAACTGGCTGTGATTTGGTCTTGAATTTTTATGTATTCTTTAGGATATAAAAAGAAACATTTCTTTATCAAAGATAAAAAGGCTCCTCTTCAGTCAAAAATCTAGTCTAAGATTTCTTATTTTAAAAATGCCAGAGGTGCCTGGGTGGCTCAGGCAGTTAAGCTCCGACTCCTGATTTGGGCTCAGGTCATGACTCAGGGTCGTGAGATCAAGCCCCAAGTTGGGCTCCGTGCTGGGCATGGAGCCTACTTAAGACTCTCTCTGCCCCTCTCCCTCTGCCCCTCTCCACTCCCTCTCTGAATGAATGAATGAATGAATGAATGATAAAAATGCCAAATGATAAGGAACAGAGCAATGAGGAAATACAGATAACCAGAAGTTAAATAATTTTAAGATTCATTCATTCTCCAATTTATAATAATTGGGCTGTTTTTTGCCCTGAAATAGTTCTTTTAACTGATTCATTCACAATGACTAAACAAAGCTCTTGACACCACGTAGCTGAGCCTTGAACAACACAGGTTTGAACTACAGGGTTCACTTATACCTGGGGGTTTTTTTCAATAAATACAATACAGTACTGTAAGTGCATTTTCCCTTTTTTATGATTTTAAGAGCACTTTCTTTTCTCTAGCTTAGTGTAAGAATACAATATATAATACACATAGCATACAAAACAGGTGTTAACTGATTGTTTCTGTTATTGGTAAGACTTCTGGTCAAGAGTAGGCTATCATAAGTAGTTAGGTTTTGGGGAAGTCATTAGTTATATGCAGATTTTTACTGTGCAGGTGTTGGTGACCCTAACCCCCATGGTGTTCAAGGGTCAGCTGTATTCCTAATTATTCTCAAATCGGAACATTAGGCAAGATAATATAACCTATAAAATAAAGATAAACATAAGGGGGGGAAATGGCAAGATTCAAGTCATTAAATTTGGAAATTGAGTGAATGAGATTTTGTATACATCAACTGATTTGACATACTGACATATTATAAGCTACCACAACTCCAGCTCTTCCCTAAAAGCACATTTCCAACTTTCTTCCAAAGACTGAAAAAAAAATCACTTATAAAATCTGAACTGCATCGAATAACAGATACATAAAAAACAACTTCAGTTTTTCAATGACAAACACCTACAGCCTATAGTAAAGATATTTACTGATTCAGATTCTGAAGCAGAGTTTCTGAAAATTAGTAATTCACTAAGCTTTCTCAGATAAAGTGATTTAATACACCAATTTCCATCTTTCCCAGACCCTTCTTACGAAAGGCATAACTCAATCATACCAAACTGTAATACTACAAGCAGGTAACAGTATGTGACCCACGTGCACTACACTTGTCCCCATTCTACCATTTGGCTGATGAAAATTTAGAAAGCATTTTCCCATTAAAAAGATAAATGCCATTATGCCTAAACACTCCAGGAAGCAATAGTTTACGGAAATAGGAACACCATTTACCTTCTTAAAATACCACCAGATCTTAATAGATTAAAAAAAAAGACTTCAAAAAAAAAAAAAAGACTTCAAAATAAACACTTATCCCAAAATCACTTTATTTTAAAATGTTGGGCAAAAAGCAAAAATACTCAAAATTAAAATCACTTCCTTTGCTACCCAAAAACAGGCAGATTTCTAAAAATTAACATATTATTTATTGAGAAACCTCAATAATTGTGACCGGCATCTTCTCTTACCTACACAATACTTCTCTCTACTCTTTTTCTGCTAAAAGAACCCCAGTCAGGGGTGCCTGAGTGGCTCAGTCAGTTAAGCGACTGCCTTCGGCTCAGGTCATGATCCCAGAGTCCTGGAATCAAGTCCCACATCGGGCTCCCTGCTCCACAGGAAGTCTGCTTCTCCCTCTCCCTCTGCCATTCCCCCTGCTTGTGTACTCTCTCTGTTTCAAATGAATAAATAAAATCTTTAAAAAGGGGGGGGGGGCGCCTGGGTGGCTCAGTCGGTTAAGCAGCTGCCTTCAGCTCAGGTCATGATCCCAGGGTCCTGGGATCGAGCCCCGCATCGGGCTCCCTGCTCGGCAGAGAGCCTGCTTCTCCCTCTCCCTCTTTCTGCCGCTCTGCCTACTTGTGCTCTCTCTGTTAAATAAATAAACAAAAATCTTTAAAAAAAAAAAAAAAAAAAGAACCCCAGTCAGTTCAAATAGCAGTAGAGGGGCGCCTGGGTGGCCCAGTAGGTTAGGCATCTGCCTTCTGCGCAGGTCATGATCCAGGGTCCTGGGATCAAGTCCCTCAAGGGGCTCCCTGCCCAGCAGGGAGTCTGCTTCTTCCTCTACCCACCCCCTGACTCATGTTGTCTCTCTCCCTCTCTGAAATAAATAAATAAAATCTTAAAAAATAAAGAACTTTCAAATAGCAGTAGAGAAGGAGAGGAGGCCCTTACCCCAGGCCAAGGATAGGAGTTAAAACAGGTTTAAACAAACTGGTCACTATGGTGACCTCACTGGCCTTGATTAGTGACAGGTCCAGACAGTCTGTGGGACTGAGTTCTGGCCAACAACAGTTCTCAGTTCTGTGGGGTGGGGACTTGGGAAAGCATCTGCTTTCTTGGTGTTAGAACAGAGAAAGAACAAAAACACTCTGCAGGCATCTCCTTTCATCTCTGGGCCCTCTTCCCTACCTCCTGTCTGGAATAGACAAGTGTTGCCACAACTATGAGGCAGCAAGCACAGGGACAAAATCAACACAGTAAGGAAGGAGAAGCAGAAAGACAGGAAGAGCCTGAGTTCTTGATGGCATTGGGGAGCAGCTATATCTGGTCCTGTCCTGAGTATGTCAACTTCAGATAAAGTTTAAAATAAAACAAAACACAGGGGAGATTCATGAGGTTCAAATCATTGGGAACCAAACACATTTCGAAGTGATAAAGTATATAAAAACTTCATAACTGAAAGCATATCATATGCAAAAAGGGATGTAAGAATTTACTACAAATATAATACCGAATTCCTACTAAATGGACAAGATACTTCAGGGCAATAATCTTAGGCAATTTGTTCTTTAAAAATGCAAAATTTAAAATAGAAAGACTATACTAAAGTCATGCATTAAAAGATACAGAACTGTAATGATGTCAGTTGTCCTCAAGTTGACCTATACATTTAATGCAATCCCATTCAAACCCTTAGCAGAGTACTTTTACATGTTTGTGTGTGTCTGTGATTTGACATTGAATCTGCAAACTTACAAAGAAATACAAAAGGTCAGTAATAAGACAATGTTGAAGAGAACAAATTTAGAGACTTTTATTACCAAACATAAAGTCTATTTGTAAAGCTAGAGTCATTAAAATAGTGTGGTAATCTAAAAGGCAACCCACAGAATGGGAGAAGATATTCACAAATGACATACTGGATAAAGGGCTAGTATCCAAAATCTATAAAGAACTTATCAAAGTCAACACCAAAAAAAAAAAAAAAAAATTCAGTCAAGAAATGGGCAGAAGACACGAACAGACATTTCTCCAAATAAAACATACAAATGGCTAACAGACACATGAAAATTGCTAAACATCACTCAGCATCAGGGAGATATACATCAAAACCACAATGAGATGCCACCTCACAGCGGTCAGAATGGCTGAAATTAACAACTCAGGAAACAACAGATGTTGGCAAGGATGTGGAGAAAGGGGAACCCTCCTACGCTGTTGGTGGGAATGCAAGCTGGTGTAGCCACTCTGGAAAACAGTATGTGGAGGTTCCTCAAAAAGTTAAAAGTAGAACTACCCTACAACCCAGCAATTGCACAACTAGGCATTTATCTCAAGGATACAAAAACAGTGATTTGAAGGGGCCCAAGGTTTATATAGCAGCGATGTCCACAACAGCCAAATTATGGAAAGAGCCAAGATGTCCTTCGACAGATGAATGGATAAAGAAGATGTGATGTGTGTGTGTGTGTGTGTGTGTGTACACACAATGGAATACTACTCAGCCATCAAAAAGAATGAAATCTTACCATTTGCAATGATGTGGATGGAACGAGAGGGTATTATGCTCAGCGAAGTAAGTCAGAGAAAAACAAATATCATATGATTTCACTCATATGTGGAATTTAAGAAACCAAACGGATGAACATAGGGAAGGAAAGGAAAAATAAAATAAGATAAAAACAGAGATGGAGGCAAACCATAACAGACTCTTAACTATAGGGCACAAACTGAGGGTTGCTGGAGGGGAGGTAGGTGGGGGGATGGGGTAACTGGGTCATGGGCATTAAGGAGGGCACTTGATATTACGAATACTGGGTAATATATGCAACTGATAAATCACTAAATTCTACCCCTGAAACTAATAGTACATTATATGTTAACTAAATTGAATTTAAAAAAAACAGTGTGGTAATGGCACAAGAATAAACAAAAGATGACAATAAAACAACCTCTACTTGCTTAAGCAAGTAGAGTGCTACATATACACAGTCACTTAATTTATGACAAATGTGACACTGCAGTGCCTAAAAGAAATGCTTATCATATTAATAATGATGCTGTGTCCAGACACACATAAGGAAAAAATAATTTTTTTAAGTAAGCTCCATGCCCAGCATGGAACCCAATGTGGGGCTTAAACTCATGGCACTGAGATCAAGACCTAGGCTGAGATCAAGAGTCAACTGAGCTACCCCATCCCCCCTGGAAAAAAATATATCTTGACCTCTACCTCATACTCTTAAATGAATTCCAGATAGACTGTATACCTATTAGATTATTCTGTTTCTTACCAGGATTCTGACCATAATGGTGCTTTATAAAAAAGAAATATGAGGGGAAAAAAGGGAGAGATAATAATACTATCATAGAAATAATATACTAGCAGACAAAACACCAGGAAATTGGTAAAGAGCCACTGAGGGGATCACCCTGTGTACAAAACAAAAGGTAAGAGAGGTGTACAATAGAAAAGGAAAGACAATTAGAAGATAAATCCAGGTTGTGCAAACCTGTTGAATCACAGATCTGTACCTCTGAAACAAATAATGCAATATATGTTAAGGAAAAAAAAAAAGAAGAGGAAGAAGATAGCAGGAGGGGAAGAATGAAGGGGGAGAAATCGGAGGGGTAGACGAACCATGAGAGATGAAGGGCTCCGAAAAACAAACTGGGGGGGGTGCGGAGGATGGGTTGGCCTGGTGATGGGTATTAAAGAGGGCACGTTCTGCATGGAGCACTGGGTGTTCTGCACAAACAATGAATCATGGAACAGTACATCAAAAACTAATGATGTAATGTATGGTGATTAACAATAAAAAATAAAAAATAAATAAAAAATAAAAGTATAACATCTAAAAAAAAAAGAAAATAAATCCAGGAGACATACTCCCAAATGGAAGAAGTTCACTTATTCCTTCATTCAACAAATATTCATTGCACAGAGTACTTACTCTGTAAAGACAGTGTTCTAGGCACTCAGGATAAAACAACAAACAAAAGAGACAAAAATCCTTCTAGTTGTGGAACTTATTTCTAGCAGAGTTCCATATAGCAAGAAAGGAAACACAAGAGGAAAGACAATGAGACATTTTCCCAGGACAGAAAAACAGTTTCCAGATTAAACAAGCCCACAAAGCCCCATCCCAGTGCTACCATGCCACATCAAGGGCTATCGACCCAAAGTTTCAAATCATCAAAGATAAAAAGAACTATCTAAAAGCAGTCATATTTTTGTACGTCAAATACAAGAATTAGAATGTCATTTCATTTCACAGTAAAATCACTGGAGGTTGTAAGGCAATGGGCAATACTTGAAAAATTCTGAAGGAAAATTATTTTAAACCAAGAATTTCATACCTAGACAAGAATCAGAGTAAAATAAACGCATTTTCAAAGATCTGAAGTGCATAAAAACTTCCTTCTCACTTGTGCATTCTTAGGAAACTCCCAGAGGATGTGCACCAACAAACAAGGATTGAAAAAAGCAACAGAGAGACAGCAAAGGAGGCCGGCAAAGGGAGAAGGCAGAATGGTGGTGACATGCATTCCACGATGGGAGCTCTGTGGAAGCCCATGCAGCAACCAGCTCAGACTGAAGCTGGCTCTTAGAGGAACATCTCCAAGGGAAAAAAAAGAAGAACTGATTTAAAAAAGAAAAAAAAGGAAATGATAAGCCAACTGGTATGTTTGCCATATTAAGCTCAACTTCATAGTGTTTAGGGATAAGCTAATAACAGGTACATAGAAAACCAAACAGAAACCTGTGAAGAAAAGAAATATCCTCATGGAACACAGTATGCGCCAATAATCAACAGTCATAAAATGTAAGCACCAAGTTCTGATTTGACCAAAGGTTATAAAATTGGGAGGACCAAGGGAGGGGAGAGGAAAATGTATATGGTATGCATGGAAGAGACTGAGAAAGGGCACAAGAATCAATTAAGAGAGTTATATCCTCATCCTGCAAGACTTCTGAAAGGCAGAAAGAAGAAGTGGATTGGTCAGGGATGCCAAGATTGGAGGCAAAACAAAATGGTTGGCATCTTATGAACCCCAACCTGTAAGAAGAAAGCAACCCAGGCCTGGTATTTCTCCACCTCTAAACTAGCAAAAGAGGCAGCTAGGTAAGCTCATTTCTCCCCTTGATCAATAGGAATCCCGGCAATGGTACCAGCACTACCAGAAAGGGGTTTCAATTAAGAACCTCACTGATAAGTGGCAGAAAGAGCACTCTTCTTCCCCACCAGATCTGAGAGTCCCTTCGTCCATTCAGTCACCAAGCAGCTGAGAACAGAAAAGCACTTTCTGCATCTTCAGGAGGCAGCAGCAGGAATTGGTGCAAGGCCTGTAGGCACCAGAAGAAAAAAAGAAAAAACAAAACAAACAACAACAACAAAGAACAGTTCAAAACAGCACAACAAAGGCTTTAAAATTAAGATGTCATTGGAACCACTAACAAAAGTAGATAGTACCCAAGTGCTGAACCTAGGAGTTAAAATAAAAGGTGTAAATAGGAACAAACACTTGATAGCCAAAGTATCAAAGATACAATTAAAAATCATAAAACATACCCAAAACCAGGAACATCAAAACTGAATGAGAAAATACTATCAACTGATGCCAACACTCTAACACATATGTTAGAACTTTCTGATAAGAATTGTATTTTATTTTTAATTTTTTATTTGAACTTAACTGACACACAGTATTAGTTTCAGGTGTACAACATGATTTGACTTCTCCATACATTATGGTGTGTTCCCCACAAGCGTAGCTACCATCTGTCCCCATACAACACTATTAAAATATTATTGACTATATTCCCAATGCTGTGCCTTTTATTCCCGTAACTTATTCATTCCATAACTGGAAACCTGTACCTCCACTCCTCTTCACCCATTTCGCTCATCCTCCCATCCCCCCTTCCTTCTGGAAATCACCACTGTGTTCTCTGTATTTATAGGTCTGATCCTGCTTTTTCTTTATTCATTTGTTTTTTTTTTTAGATTCCACATATAAGTGAAATTATATGGTATTATCAGTCTGACTTATGTCACTTAGCATAATACCCTTTAGGTCCATCCATGTTGTCACAAATGTCAAGATCTCATCCTTTTTATGGCTATGTAATATTCCATCGTGTGTGTGTGTATGTGTGTGTGTGTGTGTGTGTGTGTCACATCTTCCTTATGCATTTGTCTATTGACAGACACTTGGGTTGCTTCCCTATCTTGGCTTTTGTAAATAATGCTGCAAAATAAACATGGAATGCATATATCTTTTTGATTACTGTTTTCATTTTCTTTGGGTAAATAGCCAGTAATGGAATTACTGGATCATATGGTGTTTCTATTTTTAATTTTTGGGGAAACCTCCACACTGTTTTCCACAGTGCCTGACAAGAATTTTAAAGTAGCCATCATAAAGACACATCAACAAGCAATTACCAATTTTCTTGGAAAAACTGAAAGGAAAAAAAAAAAGGAAAAGATAATCTCAGCAAAGAAATAAAATACAAGTTATAAAAAAAAACAAATAAAAGTTACAGAATTGAAAAATACAATAAGAGAAATTAAAAAAGAAACCTTCTGGAAGCATTCAATTGGAAAATGTAGGTAACAGGTTTGAAGACTGAACCATAAACTTAGTGATCAGAACAACACAGAGAAAATACATAGCCTCTGGACCTGCAGTACAATAACAACAGTTCCAAAATTTGTATCATTGGAGTCCCGGAAAGACAGGAGAAGCTAGTGGGCTGAAAGAATATTTGAAGAAATAGTATTCCCCAAATTCAGCAAAAGACATAAATCTACAGATTCAAGAAACTGAATAAATCCCAGACATAATAAACCCCCCAAAAATCCACACCAAGACACATTAATGAAAACTAAAGAAAAAAAACCCGAAATCAGTGAGAGACAAACAACATCTTACTTATAGAGGAATAACAATTCAAATGACAGATTTCTCAACAAAAACTGTTGAGGCCAGAAGTGACATATTCTTTAAGTGCTGAAAGAAAAAAAACTGTCAACTATAACTTCTGTATCAATAAAATCATCCTTGAGGAATGAAGAGGGAATAAAAACATTCTGAGACAAAGGAAAACTGAAAGAATTTATGACTAGCAAACCTTTCCTTAAAGAATGTCAATCTTCCCCTCACACACTGATCTATTGGTTTAACATGATTTCTATCAAAATCCAAGTACAAATATAGACACTGTAGACAAAGACAGACAAGATTTCTCAAAACTTCCTATGTAAAGGTAAAAACCTAGAATAACTCCAACAATCTTGACAGAGAAGAACAATGTGAAAAGAATCACTCTACCCGATATTATACGGCCTACATTAATCAGGACTATGAGGTATTGGCAGATAGACACATAGATGGATGGAACAGAGAACCCAGAAATACATACATGCAAATACGCTCGACTTATTTTTGAGAAATATGCAAAAACAATTCAATGAAAGAACAGCATTTTCAACACACGGAGCTAGAGTACTTGGATATCCATGGGTTAAAAAAAAAAAGAACCTCAACCTAAGTCTCCAGTCTTACACAAATTTAACTCAAAGTGGATCATAGACTTAAACATAAAGCTTAAAACTCTAAAACTGTTTTAATTGGAGAAAATCTTCAGGAACTAACGGTAGGGAACAAGTTCTTAGACTTGACTCTTAAAAGCACAATCCATAAAAGAAAAACTGATAAACTGGACGTCATCAGAATTAAAAACCCTGGCTCTCTGAAGATCCTGTTAAGAGGATGAAAAATCCACAGACTGGGAGAAAATTTTTCAAACTACATATCCAACAAAGAACAAGTATCTGAATATATACAGAACTCTCAAAACTCAACAAAAAAATCCAACTATACAACAGGCAAACAACATGAACAGAGATCAAAAGATGTTCAAATCAACAGCCATTAGGGCAATGTGAAACCACAACAAGCTATCACCACATACCCACCAGAATGTCTAAACTTGAAAATGAGGATAATACTCAATACTGGCAAGGATGCAGAGAAACTGTACCATTCATAAATTGCTGGTGGAATATTAAAATTATGCCGCCACTCTGAAAAATAGTTTGACAGAGTCTTATAAAACTGAACATGCAATTACTATACAACCAGCAATTGCACTTCTGGGCATTTATGCCAGAGAAACCTGCATATAAAATGTGCACAGCAGCTTTACTGGCAAGAGCCAAAAACTGAAAATAAACCAGATGTCCCTCACTGGGCAAATGGTTGCACAAACTGTCATAGAGATCATGGAATCCTCCTCAGCAGTAAGAAGGAATGGAACTACTGATAAATATAACTTAGATGATGTCCAAGGAAATTATGCTGAGTGAAAAAAGAAATCCTAAAAAGTTACATACTGTGACATTTTTGAAATGACAAATTAGAGGAATGGAAAACAAACCCATCATTGCCACAGATTAGGGACTGGGGCAGGGATGGTTATGAAAGCACCACAGGAGGGACCCTCGTAGGAACAGAGCTTATTCTGTATCTTGACTGTGGAAACACAAACCTACATCTGTGATAAAACTGCACAGAATTTAATGCACACGCGCACACACACACAAGAGTACAAGTAAATCTAGGGAAGCTTGAAAAAATTTAAATACATTTATTACCAAAATTAAAGTTCATTTTTAAAGGGGAAACTTCAAAGAAATACATGTAATACTGAAATGAATGATAAAGATGAAACTCTAGAAACTGAGTTGGTTTTTATGATCTGACTGTATCGATTTTATGTATATTGTATTTATATATTCCTATTGCATACTGCCTCAAAAATGGTGTAGAATAGGACGTGTATAAATAAATTGCCAACCAATCAACCTTGGGTCCAAGTTTCTATAACAAAGAAGAAAACAGTTATTATTTACCATGAATAGTAAATTATAATGAAAAAGTTAGCATTTTAATGGAAATGACAAAGTTCTCCATATAAAAAAACTACATAACCTATACTTTCTAAAATTTCCCTACTTTTCTCCTCTCCCACCTCACCGCCATGCTTTGTAGCAAAATGGAATAATGAATAATATTACTTTATAGACCTAGACTAACCCAGATCAACAGTTAACCCAAACAAACCTGAACCACAGTTCCAGGAGAACTCAAGAACACCAGTGTCTCTCAGTCCAGTAAAAAATGCTGTCCCAGTGTCAACTTGAGATGCTAGGTGTCATCTCACACTGGCTGCAGGTCAAAGTTAGCACAAACAGGCAGCCCCTCCTTCTAAGCCAACGTATGTCTAGTGTAGTGAGGTGAGCACCTGCATCAGAATAACCCAGGTGCATTTCAAAAAATGCACATTCCTGGGCTCCATCCAAAGCGACCAGATCAGTTTCCTGTGGCTGCCGTAACAAAATACAAACTGGGTGCTTAAGACAACAGAAATTTACTCTTAGATTTCTGGAGGCCAGAATTCTGAAGTCAAGGTGCTGGCAGGACTGACCCACTCTGGAGGCTCTAAGGAAAAAATTGTTCCTTGCCTCTTCCAGCTTCTGGCCACTTGTCAGCATCGCTTTACACATGGCCACATTCATTGCCTCCTCCTCCTCAGTCTGTCTTCTCCCCTGTGTGTCTCTCTTACAAGAACACTTATAGTGACATTCAGAGCCCATCGAGGTAATCCAAGGTAATCTCTTCATCTTCAGATCCTGGATTTAATCACATCCACATAGACCCTTTTTCCAAATAAGGGAATATTCACAGACCTGTGTATGGGATGTTGGAATATTTGGCGGCTGGGGAGGGGAGGTCATTTTACAGCCTACCACAGTTACCGAATCAGGACCTCTGGTTGTAGGGACCAGGGGTCTGCATTCTTTACACGCCAGCAATGTCCCTCAGTCAAAGTCAAGTTTCAGAGCCACTGTCGTAAGCATTGGGAAAGGCGTCTGCCGCAGTATTAAGGCATTTGCCCTGTTCGGGCACCAGTATAGGGGCTTCATCATGTTGGAGACATGGGAGTGTAAGTTCCGCTATGGTTCCAGACACCGATGGCAGGATGAGGACAGAGGGACTGTGGCTGCAGGATCAGTTCTATAAAGGTGTCAGGATGGAGCTCTGAGGCAGCAATGCATGGCATTAAAAATTCCAAAAAAAAATAATAATAATAATTGTGGTCAGTCGTATGTGGTTTTCTCATGGCTGATTAGGTGGAATGGGTTAACTGACATCATTAGGGACTTCCCAATGGAATATGCTCTGAGTTGGGAAAAACATCAGGAAAAAAAAGGCGGGGGGGGGAAGGGATAGCTCAACAGCAACAGGAATCTGATTATTAAAAAACTTTATACGACTTTTGGAAAGAGTAAACAAAGAGTAAACAATGAGGTGTCTAACAGGGAGATGGTGGAAGGAAGAGAAATTCCCAAAGTCACATAACTATGTATATCTCTCTTTGAATTCTAAATGTCACCATATACAGGACACTACTGTGGGAAATTTTTCTGTAATATAACATAGCAGGTTGGAAAATGTTTTCCCGTTTTAGATATTTGCAAGACTGCATTATGATGTTAGCCATGAAGCAAATAAACACAAAATTAAGAGTTTTCTTAATGTGACATTTTAGTAATAAACGTTTTGATTAATGCACTTTCAAAGTAACTTTCTTGCCTTTCATTTTCGATACAACAATCACAGGATTAACTTAATTCCAGGGATGCTTACAGGTTAAGGACATCCCTAAGATTCAAAATGAATAAATCCATGCTATTTATGTGTAGGGACATCACTCCCAAGCTGTCAAATTCCAGTGTCAATCGCCTGCTTCTAGAGAGGGACAGAAAGAAACCAGATGCTTAGCAAAGGCAATACAGAGCCAGCATCTAAGAATCTGAGACACCCGCACCCTCCCAGAACCCTTAAAAAAGTACTCTTGTTCTGAAAAGTTTAGATGAAATGCTACCTGTTCTAAAGAAAGGTGACATGGCAAAGGCCTCATATATGTTGAACAGATAAGACGTAAAAATGTCCGTAACTTGATTAATAACGCTTGATAAACTCACACAATTTAACTCAATAAAAAAGTTAGTCCTCTGTTCCTGGTTCTAAGATACAAGTTTATTCACGCTGGGTTTTGAGCAAATTATTTTTCCTATATACAAAAAAATCAGTATTACAGTCAGAGCTCATAAGCAGAGAAACCTGTATACTATGTTAACACTCCCATCTGGAGCCTGTTTTCTTAGCAGCTGCCCAGAGCAACACCTTTATGTACTTCCCCAAGTCTCTCCCTTACTGCCCTGGTTTGACTGTCTGAATACAGGTGGCTTTGAAATGGTTAGCTGAAAGAAAAAAAAAATGTTAGTATTTTGAAGCAAAGCATGTCTCCTAGAGGCTGATGGAACTATTTAATTTTACACCTGTATTATTCATCAAATATTTACTTCAGCTTAAATTTCAGTAAATTGTTCAGTCCCATGTTAAACATAAATTCTCAGTGTCAAAACACTTTACCTAATGGAAGACCGTGGAAGTTGGATTACATCCACTTTACTCAAATTCCATGTGGTTGCATCACCGGCAGGAGCCACGGCAGCGGTGGCCATGAGCAGACGTGTGTGTGCTATGCGGCCCCCCTCCCCGTGTCCTGAGTCCCCTAGCTCTCCATCTCTTCTCTCTCCTTCCTCAGAAGGCACCTCCCCCATTCACAAAGGAAAACACAGCTCTCCTTGTTCTTACCCCTGCCTGCCCCACCTCCGACCCAAACTTGCCTGCACCTTACATCCCGTCCTTGTCTTCCCCCCGTCTCTGAAGACTCTGCGAGGAAGGGGTCCCAATTTCTTACAGAGCTCCATGCTCCCTCATCTCTTTTGGGACCTCACATCAATTACTTACCTCATCACCTTTATTTTTACTCTCTGTCTAATCCCTAAATTTAGGACACTGCTCAAATCTTGTTCATCTTACACACACACACCTCCCTCAGCCCTGCATCATCTCCTTCTAGCTGCTGTATTGTCATCTACTTTTGTTAAAAGCCAATCTACCAAAACAAAGCAATAGTATGCTTGTCTCCACTTCACTTACCATTCTCTGTGCAATCCCTACAAACTGCCATTTATCAGCGCCACTTCAGGAACCCGCTCTGGCCTACCCCACTGATTACCTCTTTGTTGCCAAGTCCAACAGACGCCCTGACAAACTGAGCTAACATGAAATCTCTGTGCCATCTGACCTTGGTGACAACTGCTTCCCTTCGGAGAGTCTCTCTTCTGGCTGCTCTCTTCCTATTTCTTTGCTACTTTCTGGCTGTTCCATCTCGGTCACCGTCCCAGGGTGCTCTGCCTTCATCTTCAGCCCTCTTCTCTTTGCGTGCTGTTATTTCATCACTGCAACCCCAGGATTAAAATCACCACCCACATGCCGACAACTTCTAAATTTTCAACTCTCTCCTGTGCCAAGGTCACATCTATTCAGCTGCCCAATAAATACCATCATTTCTCCCCAAAGGCCTCAAAATGTTTAAGTCCAAAACTGAACTCAGTATTTTCCCATTCCCAAATTCACTCCCCTCCCTAGTTTTCATGGATCAAATCCCCATAAATCCACTTGCTTCAAACCAGAAATCTAGGTATTATCCTAGCTTCCTTTCCTTCCTTCTTATCCCAAATACTAGCAGTGCTACTCCCTGAAATCTCTAAGTACACCTTACAGTTCTCACTGGGAATGTTATGCCTCGGCCCTACCAGTTTTCATGACTCTGGACCTAACACCACCTTATCCATCCTTCACTAGATCTCCAGAGAAAGCCTTCTAAACAGCAGATCTGAAAAGATCGCCCTCCTGCCTAATGTCCTCCTTCAGGATAAAATCTAGTCTCTTTAGTGTGGGTTAGAGGATTTTCAAGACCTCACTATTATGAATCTCTACACATCATCTCTCACAATGATGAACATACGTACATGCACATGCATGCACCTGATACAATTATACCAAACAACTTGGAATTTATCCGAACATTACAGTCAGCTAGTTCTTCAGTGTCCCCATGTACTAAGAATACTCCTATCTGAAAGCTTCCCTCCCTCTAATCATCCTTTTTCCCTGGTTAATTCTTTTTTATTCCTTTTGAAGTCAACTCAAACGTCACCACCTCCAGGAAGTCCTACAGACCCCACACGCCCAGTCTGATTCGTGTGTGCCTCCACTACACTCTCATCACATCCTGAGCACTCACGTGATTGTTAAAGCACAGTCCTGTGATGATATAACTTACCTGTCCACTAGCTTGTAAGCTCCTGGAAAGAAAAACTGCCCTTCATCCCTGTTTGCCACAGCCTCGTGGAGTGCCTGCAGCACAGCTGATGCTCAGTAAAAGACGAATGAATGAATGAATGAAGGACCAAATGAGTCACACAAGTCCCTTTGCTGCTTCGCATCTTTTGAGTTTAAATGCTGGATATCCACTGTAGATACTGTTTTGTCATGAAATCTAATAATGTCAGAATATTTACCTACTATAACTATCCATCAGAAACACATTATTTAATAGCCACATACTATTCCAACCTAAGACACAGCATATTTTATTTGCTTATACCCTTACTGTCAGATAGTATAGCAGTAAGGATGCTTTGTACTTCAAGATCTTATTTCTAATTATAAAGATGATCCATCATTACTATATTGCAATATATAGCCAAATCTTCTCAAATCTGTAATGGATACAGTTCTTCCTCCTGATTAGAGATGCAGGAGTCCCCTTTGTCTCTCCTTCACTGAAAGAGGATTTCAACCACCTCCATTCTGACCTCAGACTGTACTTTCTAACTGATTAAGTTCTTCTCACCAGCTTATCTTTAACTGGGGCAAAACACCCGGCAGGCAGAGCATCCCAAGAGGAAACTGAAACTACCCCTCAAGCAACAAGCATTGCCCTGGCACCAGCAAGAACCCATGTGAGTGATGCTGAGACAATGATCTACTTGACCTTTCCTGCTCACCTGCTTGTACCCACCAATCTTTATCCCACA
Source organism: Mirounga angustirostris (assembly GCF_029215605.1). Taxonomy (NCBI): domain Eukaryota; kingdom Metazoa; phylum Chordata; class Mammalia; order Carnivora; family Phocidae; genus Mirounga; species Mirounga angustirostris. Next base: position 177,644,895 of record NW_026991713.1, read on the forward strand.
TTTTCCTTATATAATCCTAGACTTATTTTCAGTGCTTTGAAGGCTCTGAGACATTAGCGTCTTCCAGTGTTGGCCCCATTTAAATAAATTCTTGTTTCACCATCACTCATCTCTCTGCCTTTGGATTCTGTCAGCAATGAGTGGCCAAACCTGATCTATTTGGGACCCCTGGAGCCAACTGCTCTTGTACCCTTGGGCCTCAGTTACACCATCACTTGTATGATGAATAAATACAATTAGCATTCCCCAGCAAAAAGATTTTGTAAAGCATGATGATGTATCACCAAGCCCAAGGACTTATTGCCAAAATGCATGAAAATAAGATGTCTGGATTTGATCTCCTGGTGCACGGCTTACTTCAAGGATGAACCCAAAATACAACTGTGAATGAAGTAGATGGTTGCCTACCGATCTCCACATGCGAGGTGCCCCGACTGCACCTGGAACACAGCCTTACTTGGAGTGCCATCCCTGTGTAGCTCATGCCATTAAGGAAAAGGAAGGCCTCTATGAACTTAATTTCTCTGTATGTTTGAATAGGAAAAAAAATTTCTTTCTATATTTAATAAATGACTTTCTTCACAGTGCTTACATGTTACTGCTTTTGTAGAAGCACTGAATGAATATCCCAAATTTTCCCATTTTTTTACCCAGGGTCTTAAAATTGTTAAGTTACATCCTGATTAGTGGATTTGTTCACAGCAGTAATCCTTCTTGTACTTGCACTTTTAGTCAGCAACAGTAAAGAGTATCAGGTAGCATTTGACATTTGAGAGCAGAGAAATAACCTTTCCAATTTACTAAATCCTGCTTTTAAAAAGTCATTACCTTACAGAAAATGGGTTAAGCTGGAGAAGAAATGTAATCATTTAAATATTTTAAAAGAACACTGATGGCATTTAAATTCAGAAGGGAAAGGATGGTTTATTTACTAAATGGCATTAGCATAATAAATGGTTAGCTATGAGGAAAAAGGCAAAACTTGGCCCCTATATCCCACCCATTATAAAAGTAAATTCCAGATGAATTAAAGATCTCCATATTAAAAAATAAAAGAGTGACATTCACAATAAGAGAACTTAGGAGAATGTCTGTAGAACTAAGGATGATAAGAAACCTATAAAGATATAAAGACACATAAAAGTGATAGCATTTATTATTATTTTTATTTCATGTATTATTTATTCTATAACAAAAAATACCACATACCATTCCAAATACATATAAGACCAGTTAAAAAAAAAAAAAAAACTTCAAAAATAAATTATCATCAAAGAGAAAATAACCCTGATTTAGAAAACACTCCCATAAACTGATGAAAAAGACAACTGGAAGGAAAAACAGGCCAATAACATAAAGAAAAAATTTACAGATCAAATTGAAGTGACCAATAAACATCAAAAGATGTTCAACTCTACCAAAAATCAGAAAGTGCTACTTAAAGCAAAAAATGAGGTACTGTTTTTTTACCCATCAAATTAGTAAAAATTTAAAAGACTGAGAATATTTAGTGCTGTTAAGGATGTGAGAAAATGAGCAATCTCATATGACACTATTAGGACTACAAATTGCAGTAAACATTTGGGAAAATATACAACAATATTCACACAAAATTAAGTATATATACACATACCCTTTGACCTGGAAGTCTCATTTTCAGAAATCCACCCTTTGGGAATAAAAGAACTGCTATATAAAACTAAAGACACATAAGCAGAGATGTTCATCTCCTGTTTGTAATCACAAACAACTGTTTATATAGCAACAAGCAATACAAAATCTCACAGGAAACTACCCAAATGGCCATCAACAGGAATGACTGAATAAATGGACACATCTATACTTCAGATACTCTATACAAATTTTAAATAACTTTGATTTGTATCTATTGTCCTGGAAGAGTGAGAGGGAAAAGGCGATTTGAAGACTCACGTGTATATATAGAGAATGACCCCATTATGAAGCATATAATTACAGTCAGTGGGGCCCAATAAATGTGAAATGTGTATGAGTATGTATCAGTGTGTGTTTGTACTTGTTTGAGCATGGAGAAAGCTATGGAAAGACAAACCCTACAATGTTAACATTAGCAGGGGAGAGGGAGAAAGGATAGAGGAGAGAAGGCTGGGGAAAAATAACTTTTCCTTTATAATATGTTAATTGCTTCAATTGTTATAATTTATTTTATTTTTGTAATTAAGTAAATATTAAACACAAAAATCTCTCCTCTAATGTAGTTTAATGCATAATATTTAGTATATTAAAACAGATATAAATAATATTGTTATAAACCTGTTGGGTGAAGGACACTTTTTAAATGAGATTTATTCTATCTGCATGCTCAAAGATTTAATGAGATTTGAAGTTTAGAGCCCTAGAGCCTTTCACTTGCACAAAAAAAAGGGGGGGATCACCTAAAACCCACCACACACCCGGATTCATTCACATTTCAAACTGGTTCATTAATTTTCCCTTCATGGAATTCATCTGTCTTTTTTCAACTTTTTTCTTGAAAGCTTTTCTATTGATTACATGGTGTCTAAAAAGATGAGCCATGTAACTGCAAAGTCTGAAAAAGATTTTGAAGAGAATAAATTCATGGTAAAGCAATAATCTCGAAAGCAAACCTACTTAACGGTACAGTTTAACATCAGCAAACACTTGTAGCTAAAACAATACCCTGGGATCTTGACTCTGTGTAGTGCCACTGATTCGATATTAGTTATTTCTTAGGGATTGAATTCAAATACAGTTTAATCTTGTTTGAAAACAGGTATTGTTTCAAATTGTTAACTTGTTCTACAAATGCTATTTTACAATACATTGGAAGGAATCTACTAGAGAAAATTAAAAGCAGAGACTTGATAAATCCAATATATTTAATTTGAGAAAGTTTCTGAAAGTACATTGGTTGCTCTTACTCATAATTCTTTTTAAGATCCTACTTTAAATATAAGTTACATAAAGCACTGATAAAGTAATTTTAATTTTGTTGTGTGTGAAGAGCTGGTGGAAATTTTACAAACTCTAAGATTTTCTGCAATATATACAAATATACATAAAACAAGTATACGTTAAACTGGATGAACATTACACTCTTCTACGGAAAGAGTTTATTCTTAATTTAATGGCCAAACTTTATTTGAAAGACATAAAATCATTAAAGAGAGCTTCCTGACTTCTAGCTCCAAACCAAGGAGAATTATGTCTCTCCATTCTTCCTGCAAAAACAGCTAAACACTCTTAACATTATATATAAAACAATCATTAAAGGACTCTGCAAGGCAGAGAAAAGAAGTCAGACTGGACCTCAGGACCCAGAAAATGACAAGGCAACATGTTCCTTGGGTTTTCTTTTGGGGTCATCCCAGATTCAATGCTGGAGAAGATGGCAACCTAGAAAAACCAATGAAAGTGGACAAAAATCTCTAACGAAAACTTGCTTTTTCTAACTAAAGGACTAGGAAGGGCACAACCTAACAGAAAACTTTAAACAATGACCACTTTACTACCAGCACCACAGGAAACACAAAACCTCACCTCTGAAGCAAAAGCCACCTACGCTGCCTAGACTGACACCCTTGCCCAGGCGAATAGAGGCACTGCTCCCCCATACCCAGGGGTGGTATCAGAAAAGACCAAGTTCCAAACTCTGCAGCTGAGTCACCTAGGCAAATGGGGATCACTGCTTTACAGAAAGGTAACTCCCTCCAACCAAGCTGCATATCAGCCTATCGAAAATGGAGTATTAATCAATGATAGCAATCTAACACCTGACTGTGGAGTAGAGCTACACATAGCTAGGGAGGGAAACATAGACGTGGGATCCTCTAAAGGGAACTAGCACTGGGCAATAAAGGAGTATGTCCAGTTGTGGGTAACCCATTTTTAAAAGAACTTTGACAAACTAGTTTTCTTATAAAAGGAATGGAGTTTTCTTGTTCTTAGATGGTGTAAGGAAAGAGTCTTCCCTCTTCTTAGAGCTACCTACTGCTATAATTATACCTTGAATCACCCACTCATTCAACAAATATGTATTATCCTAAACTCAAGGATACAAAAATGAGTAAGAGAGAAAAGGAGAGGAGGAGGAAGTAAAGAAACCAGTTTGGAGAAAGTAAAATCAAAGTGACATTAGTTGGAGATGTCTGGGAGACATCCAAGTGGAGATGTCAAACAGTTCTTTCTTAGGGACTGAATTCAAATACAGTTTAATCTGGCAGACAAGCATAAATACTGTAAGACCACTCTACTGGAAAGGCCACCCAAAGAAGACAACAAAGAACTGAGGTCTGAAAGTATCCATCATAGAAGAGGAAGGAACTAAAGGAACTTGTCCTTGACAAGGGGAAAAGCAAACAGGAGACGAGCAATGGAGTAAAGATTCCTGAAGAGGTAAGAGAGCGACAGTCTGTTTAGGAGAGGGTTGGCACAGTGGGAAGGGTGCACAGTGGTATCTCTGGAATCTTTCTGCTTCTGGTCAGGCTTCCATGCTTATTGTCAAAACAACTGTAATTGCTCCCTAACTGCCCTAGGCCACATGCACTCTCTTTTCAATCCAAGTTCCGTTGCAGCCATCGAGATTTTTGTCAAAACTGAAATGTGATCACATTACCTTTCTTTAACCCCTCCGAGGGCTCCCTTTGCTCTTGGACCATCAAAGACACATCTCCTGAAACTGGTTTTCTGGACCCTGCATGCTCTGACTCTTACCCTAACTCTCCAGAACCATCTGTAATCTGACCCACTGCCCTCCCTGTTCCAGCCTCGCTGGCTTTCTTCTCTAAGTGCCTCAACTACTGAGCATCCTGGGTTTTCTCTCCCACCACAGGGACTCTGCACTAGCTGCTCCCTCTACCTGCACACCCTTCCCACCTTCCCACCTGGTCAACTTCAGATGACACTTTAAGCAGCAAATCCTCAAGGAAGTCTTTCTTGACCTCCAGCAATAACGCCAACAAAATGTTCCTGCCCTTCAGGACACCAGCTACAGTTAGAATTCTGGTGTGACTATCTGTCTACCTCCGTGTAGAGTGTAAGCTGCTTAGAGATGCTGAATGACTGGGCTCGCTACTATACCCACAGCACTGACTTCAGTGCCCAACATACCACGAGCTCTTGATAAGCACTGGTTGAGAGAAGAGACGTATGGCATACAGGAGCGAGGCACTGAAGTCAGAGACCTGACACAACCTCTTGTTCACGCTTAGACGCTCATCAGCCATCTGAAGGGTATTTCTCTTTTATATTAAATGCCACATTATAAGAGGATAATGAATGATGCTCTTTTGTTATCACACCATTTCTGTTAACAGTATTCTGCATTCAAGTCTTCAGATCTTGTTGGCAGATCGCATTCTGCTTAGCTTCCACTGAACTCAAAATTACCTTTTGGCACTTTATTATGGAACTTCCAATGGTGATATCACTAGCCTGATGACATAAATTTATAACAAAGACTCTAAAGATTTTTTTTTTTAATTTGAGAGAGAGAAAGAGAGAGAGCACATGAGAGGGGGGAGGGTCAGAGGGAGAAGCAGACCCCCTGCTGAGCAGGGAGCCCGATGCGGGGCTCGATCCCGGGACTCCAGGATCATGACCTGAGCCGAAGGCAATCGCTTAACCAACTGAGCCACCCAGGCGCCCTATAACAAAGAATCTAAAAATGAAAGCATTATACTTGCTGACCATCAAATAAAAACAGTTTACTATCTTCAAGGTCACTCAGAGCTGAATTTAACAAATTCAGTTTCCCCTTGGCAATCACAGATGAAGAAAGTAAGTACAAATCAAACCAGTATCAAGGCTTCTGTAGCTGCTATCTATGTCAGCTGTATGAGAAATAGTTAAACTCGGTATTCAGCTAGCACTATGGATTTGTAACTAGTCATCTTCCCCTTCATTAATAAGCAGTTAGTGACAAAAATCAGATCACATCATCTGCACAGTTAATTACAAGCTGGAAAATATTCAGGGAATACAAATTTTATTAGCATGGCTGACATCTGTCAACTATTTTGGTTAATTACTCCTGAATTTGGATTTTAGCCTTCAACGATTTCATTTTAATATATTTGACATAAGCGGTTTTCAAGCAACCATTATCTCTGTTGAATATTTTTCCTATTCCTATTCTAAAAATTGTCAGAAATAAGTAGTGTTAGCGCTCATACTGACATAGTTCATTCCGCAGCTAAATAAAACAAATTGTTAATTGGCAGAATGCTATCTACCACATGGTTAATTTTTTTGTGTCAATGCTTATTAAATACTCCCTGCATCACTATTTAAGACATAAAATATTTTGAACTCTAAATTACATGTTAAGGATATAACCCTAGAACTTTTCTCTCGACTTCAGAGTAGAAAAGAGCGTTTGGCTTTGGTTTTTATAGGATGGATGTGGAAAGGCTGTTTGTGTTGCTTTTTAAGTAAACACAAACCCATCCCTGCTCTAGTCTCAGTCACTGGTGGTACATGAGGGCAGGCTTTTCGGAAGAAACTCGTTTGTAAGTGGAGAAGGCCAGCTGGGGTGAGAGTGAAGATCAGAAAGTCAGAAGGGACGTGAAGCGGGAGGCCAACAAACAGAACAATTAATTGACAGGAAGCGAAGCAAGAGTAGTTCACTGAACACACAGTCCACATTTTCACAGGTGGTCAGTGGTTAACAAGAACATACAATATGAAAGATAAAAAGTGGAAAAAAATTATGCCAAAAACACAAATTGTACCAAGTACACTGAGCCCAACTATTTGCTTTTAATCTCTCCATGACAATTTTCTGTATCCTTAAAGAAAAGAGGCTCAGAGCAATTTAGTCTGCGCATTTGCAAAAACAGAGTGGCCATTTGAACCCACGCAGCCTGACTTCATGCCCTCAACCACACCACTACCCTAGTTCAAAAAGATCTATTCTCCACATTAGAGAACAGAATGGGCCCACTGTCAATGACAAATATGTTTCCACTTGTCCTTGAAGAATTGGTAATTTGCAATGACCTGGTCACCATTCCATTTGTTGTCTTTATAGAAGTCAAAGCTTAGCCTCATTACTATAATTGACACTCCTTCAGAAAAATGTATAGCCCCAACATGAAAGGCTATATTTTATAAAACAACATGACTATCTAAATATCTGTGGTACCCTGACCTCTTTCCTTCACAACTAGAATTATGTTGTTCCTATTAATAATGATTTAATCTTTGTTGCATGTGTTCCTGTGTTTTTCCTACAGAAAACACCCAAAAAAGGGTAGTTGATTAGGGGAGGATTCAGATATTCTTGGATCTGTGGCTTAAATCCATCCTAACTTCACACAAAATGCCCTCCATCTGGCATGGTGTCAGCAGACTAGGTGAGTATACATATTTATGGTCGACTAGCATCTGTGGGACAAAGATGCTTGTGGGAGACTCAAGGCTCCTATTTTGGATAAGGCATCTAATGCTTAGACATCTCATATTAGATGAGAATTATGTGAAGAACTGATCAGGTGAATCAAGCAGAAAGACCAATTCCCAGTATCCTGCTTATCTAACTGTGAGGCACTCTGAGTATCCCTTTTGCTTTCTTTCCTGATCAGTAACTCTGAATGGCTTATATTTTAAACCCAGATAACAGTTTTAAATTTCAGACACCAAGACATTCTGTTCATGGTTTGAAAGACAATATTGTTAAGGCATCAATTCTCCCCAAATTGACCTATAAATTCAGTGTAATCCCAAACAAAATCCCAGCGGGCATTCTGGTAGAAATCGACAAGTTGGTTCTAAAATTCACATGGAATAGCCCAAACACTTGAGCAACAAAGTTGGGGGGCTCATGCTCCCTGACTTCCAGAATTATTATAAAACTACTGAAATGGTATTGCAGCACTGGGGTAAGGAGAGACAAATAGATCAATGAAACAAAACAGTCCAAAATTAGACCAAGACATACATGGACAATTGATGCTGGAACTATTAAATAAAAAATAGAAAAAAAAAATTGGATCCATACCTCACACTATATACAAAGCTTAATTCAAAATGGACCATAGGCCTAGATGTAAAACCTAAAACTATAAAACTTTTTAGGAAAAAATTAGGAGGAAATATTTATGAGCTTAGGTTAGACAAATTTTCTCAGATATGACACTGAAAGCACAACATACAAAAGATTATTTGGAAAACTGGACTTCCTCAAAATTAAAAACTTACATTCTTCAAAAGACACTGTGAAGAGCATGAGAAAGCAAGTCATAGACTGGGAGAACACCTGTGAAAAGTATACACCTGGTAAACTTACTTTCCAAAGAAATAAAGAACTCTCAAAATACAACAAAGAAAACCAGCCAATTTAAAACATACAAATGATTTGAAAAGACACCTCACCAAAGAAGATACATGGATGGCAAATAAGCACATGAAAAGATACTCAACATCATTAGTCATCAGGGAAGTAAACACTAAAACCATAATGAGATACCTCTACACACTTCTTTACAAATGCTAAAATTAAAAAGACTGGCCATACCAAGTGTTGGCACAAATGTGAAGAAACTAGAGCTGTCCCAGAGGAAATGGTGTGACCACTTTGGAAATGGTTTCTTAAAGCAGGTGCCTATCATATGACCCCACCACTCCAGTACTATGCTTTGCTCACAAGAAAAGGAAACATATGTCCAGATAAACAGTGTCACCCAAATGTTCACACCAGCTTTATTTCTAATAGCCCAAAACTGGAAACTGTCCACATATCCATCAACAGATAAATGATAAACAAATTGTGGTATATTTACATGATGGAATACTTATACAGCAATAAAAATGAAAAATGAACAATACACATAACATGGATGAATCTCAAAATAACTACACCAGACAAAAAGACGACAACATGCTGTATGCCTTTTGTTTGTTTGAGGTCGGGGGGAAGAGGCAGAGAGAATCTTAAGCAGGCTCCACACCCAGCATGGAGCCATACACCAGGCTCAATCTCATGACCCTGAGATCATGACCTGAGCCAAAATCAAGAGTTGGACGCCTAACTGACTGAGCCGCCCAGGAGCCCATCTTTATATAAAACTCTAGCAAACGCAAACTAATCTGTAGTAACAATAAGTAGATCAGTGATTGTCTGATGATGGAGGCATGTGCAAAGAACCTGATAGAGGAACTACAACTCTGCTCAGTGTAATTTGGGAGGAGGGAGGGGCGCCTGGGTGGCTCAGTTGGTTAAGCGACTGCCTTCGGCTCAGGTCATGATCCTGGAGTCCCGGGATGGAGTCCCGCATCGGGCTCCCTGCTCGGCAGGGAGTCTGCTTCTCCCTCTGACCCTCCCCCCTCTCATGTGCTCTCTCTCATTCTCTCTCTCTCAAATAAATAAATAAAATCTTTAAAAAAAAAAAAATTGGGAGGAGGGATATATATGTTTACTATCTTGATTGTGGTGATGATTTCCTGATGTACACATATCAAAACTTATCAAAGTGCATACTTAAAATATTTTCAATTTATTGTATGTTAATTAGACCTCAATAGAGCTGCAACTTAAAAAAAGATAACCAGTAAGGTTAATTTGGGAGCTAATTTAATTAATGTCTCATTCTGTTCCACCTCAGAAGCCGCTGGCACAACAAAAGGGCCATCTGGTAAGAAAGGAGGTCTTCCTGTATGTAGTTAGAGCTCTGTTTGGCCATCTGACGGTCTTCCTCTCACAAAGATGATGGCTTTAAGTCATTATAATAAAACTAAATAATGTATGAAAATGATTCTTTATTGTTTTATAAAGCAAACTATGACATCTCATCCAACAGTGTATCAGATCATTAAGAAACAAATTAAAGAGAAGAAACTCCCCCCCTCCCCCCCAATGGAAAGTATTAATGGAGCAGATACAGGACGTTCTGGCAACACTGACTCACCGTGTTTGTGTACAGATTCAGTATGAGTATTCATATGTGGAATTCTGGATTTAGCTTATAGATCTTCGAATATAACTGATTATTGTCCACTATGTCAGTCGTAGGAAAGTTTAACCACACCCCCAAAAATCTTATATTACTCTTGACTATTTCTCCGCAGGTTTGAAAGGAATACAATAGTGGTCTCCAATGGAACAGCTGGATCTGGTGCTTGCATGCTCCTCATGTGTTATCATGGCTTGGGAAATGTCCACTTTACCAGTTTTTAAGAAAGAAAGTGGCATACGTTTTGGATGTAATGTTCACTCATGGGAAATACAGTTATTTATCCTCTAAAATGAGATAACTATGTAATGTCTAACTGGTTGAGGCTCAACTAAAAACGGTCATGCACTATACATTCAAAATGCTCAATAATTAATGGATATTTCCTGAAGTTGGCGGTGTCTCTGCAGCTGTCTGCATTATGCCAACATTTTCGAGGCCTGTCTCATATAGAAATCATAGGACCTAGGATACGCTATGGCTTAAAGACAAATTATTTTGCATACACAGCACATTCTATCTTCTATGTCTTTAAATGAAGGTATTGAATTTAGCTGGAAGACAGATGACATAACTATAAAATGATAACCCCTGTTACATGTTTTTTTTTGAAGAAGTCATATTCATTAGGCATATGAACTAACAATGCCAGATAGGTCTCAGTAGCAAATTTTGGCTTAGTGTTAAATATCATGGATAAAAGATTATCAAAAGACCATATAATGCAGTGTTTTAACAGCACTGTGTGTGGGGAGGGGGAGGATCTCAGCAGCTCTGGAGGGGAGGTCAGTTGCCCCTATAAACCATACAGCCTTGGATAACATAATTGTTCCAAGTCCATTCTGTCATCTGTAAAATGCAGAATAACCATGCCTACCCTAACAAGGTCTTGGAGTTAAGACGATCAAATGAGATAATGTAAAAGAGATGGTCCCATCTCTCACACATGTAAGGGGGATTCTCACTGGTGTCACAGGACCTCCTTCAGGGATGTCACTGTGTGCTTTCTTCACCAGTAAGCTCCAATACTACAAAAGCAGAAGCTCCAATTCAGCCGAAGCTTCTACAAAGCTATCTGAATAACTGTTTCTTCTCCTTAATTCTATCTAACTGCTGACATCTAATAGGGCATTACAGACTTCATAAATTTCCACATTATTAAAAAATTTTTGCTTTTCATATACTATAAAACATTTGTGTTATTCACTAAATCGCTAATCACTAAGTCACCAAATCACTCTATTTAACATGTTAGTCAAACTTCGGCCTTGAAAATAATCACATTCATTTTTTACTCCACCTCAAAACCCACCCATCAGTTCTGGGAAATAACGTTAGAATTTTTTTATTTTTTCCAAGAATCATTTATTATCACTCTGTTAGGTTTTCAGACCTACTGTTTGCACTGGAATATCTTCCTTCACCCTCAAAGGGCACTGAGCAATAAAGGTGAAGGACTACAATCAGATGTCCTATATTGATTTTTAAGGACTGTACTGTCTTTTAGTGTCATGAGATCCTTGGAAAAGCAAAGTAATGTTAAACCAGACAGGGCTCTCCTAGATTGATGAAGAGGGGCTGCTGACCCCTAGATATTTAAAGCCAGAATTTTTCTTTTATTTGGTGTGACTAGTCTATTAAACATTCTAACTTCTACATTTTTATTCAATAAATAATAATGAAGTAAAGATATACTTTCATTAAAGAACAGAAGGTAGATGAGTTTTTTTAAAGTAGGCTAGCATCTTTTTGGCTTTTATTTACAACTCTAAATCATAGGTTTTAGGGAAAGAGGGAGAAAGTGAACACAAAGGTTCTGTTCTAATTTAAATATTCTTCACAATTTAGTGGTAATTACTTCTTTTAAGGTTCAATCACCATCTAAATGTTACATGATAAAAAGAGAAAAATATTACATGGTTCATAGCCAAGAACATTAATAAAAGTACTTTCTAAAGTTTAATCATTATTTTCATTTTCTATTTAAAATTTTTATCATCTCAGCTGCCAAATTTCAATCTTCATTGATTAAAAACACAGAACTCCTTGCATACAGATTTATTCAGGTTTGCAAACATTAAATCATCATTAGATTAGAATGACAAGCATGACAAAATTAATACTCCAAAAGAGGTTCAGGGAAATATAAAATCTAAAATGTATTGAATTAGGTTTTAAATTGAACACATACAAGCTTAAGTTCAATGAAAACTAATATTACACACTTTTTAATCAATTATTTCATAATCATCCCCCTAAATCCTTTAATTTACCAAGAAATCCTATCTAAAAAGTTTTCTAAAGTCAGCCACTGAAATGCAAATTGGATCTAAACTTCCACTAAATCCATCAAATGTCACTTTACTTCAATTCATCAAATAACTTTATATAATTGAATGTAAAATGTGTCCTCAGTGCTTATTAGTGTTACAATTAAAATCGATATTATATGGAAAACAAAATGACAAAATTATTTCAAACCATTATGGCACTAAACTCTTTAGAATAACTTACCATGTAAGCTACATGATACTAAGCTCATTTATAACCTTAAACATAATTTAGACCTAATTTCCAAAGCTAACATTTAGTTGAGAGCAACAGTCCTGCCTTTTTAAATATTTTTAGAGGAGATTAAACTCTTTGTTGGTTCCATTAAACAATCTTGTGGATAAAAAGTGATTATAGGGCAGAGGGCAGGGCCAGAAAGAAAAGTTTGGGAGTAGTCACCATAAATCCATGAGAAAGGATGAGGTCCCCAGAGAGGGTCTCCAGAGATGGTCTCCAGAGAGCAGACACAGACAAAGGGGACAGGACAAATCAGAAGGTGGGCTAAGGTGGGGCTGTGGGAGGGACATGTAAAACAGCACAGAGATCAGTCATCCTTTAGTCCCTCTTTAAACAGTAGCCCCCTTATTAAGTCACATGACAAAATATGTGGGTTTAGAAATAACACGGAAGAGGATTTCTAATGTAATCTGTTTTTATGCTTAATAATAGTTTGCTTTTCTCCCAGTCATTATCTTCCATAACATAAATAGTGAGAAAAGGAAAGGATTTACATTGATAATCATACAAAGAGGCTTTCATAAAAGTGTTAAGAATCACAAATATAAATAGACTTTAAGTTAGAAATCTTTAATTCATTTAAAGTTGAATACATTGCAATTAACTGATCAGAATAAGAATTATATAATTTGGTACTTTACTCTTTGGAATATAACTTCATGTCTTATTAGGGCGATCCAGACGGGGATTGAATAATTAGGAAAAGTCCCTCAAAAATTGATCTAGAATTTTAGCCCACCATCTTTCCTCCAGAAAAATCACCTGTGAAACAGGAGGACTTAAACATTGCTGGGGTGCCTGGGTGGCTCAGTCGTTTAAGCACACAACTCTTGATTTTGGCTCAGGTCATGATCTCAAGGTTGTGAGATTTAGCCGGGAGTCAGGCCCTGCACTGGGCCTAGAATCTGCTTAGGATTCTCTCTCCCTCTCCCGCTCCCCCTCCCCACCACTCTAAAAAAAAAAAAAAGATAAAATAAATATTGCTATGAAATGGGTCTATTATAATCTATGTCTAAGTTTGCTGGGAAGCAAAGGAAGGCTCCCCCAGGATGTGCTCTGTTTATGCAATTCACAACTCCGAAAGCAAACAGGTTTGAGTTGCTAATGGCAGCAACTCATACATCATGGAGAAGGGATCTAGAGAAGCAGAGTTAGGACCATCTGGGTTTGGTCCAGCCAACTCAGGCTGGAATCCCAGCTTGGTCACCTGACTGGAAAAATGACCTCCTCAACATCTCTGAGCCACTGTTGCCCTCATACATGAAATGGGGATGATACTTACAGAGTTGTGAGGATTAAAATGAAGAAACATATGAGATCTTCAACAAATGGTAGCTATAGTCATGGTGTCCTATCTTATCCGAGAGAAGTGGGTGGTTCTTGTTGTTGAGCATACTTCTTCAGAAGTGTAAGGTAGCACATTCAGGATAATCATCCTCAACAAAATTAATGGAAAGAGGACTTGAATAAAAATTCCACCCCATTCACAAAAATCAAGGGGAACAAAGTGGAAATTCTCGCACAGGTCCCTAGTGAAAGAAACGTCAAATTAACATATTCATCTACATTAAGTGAGTCTTTGAAAACACCGTTTCCTAATCTCTCATCACACTGGCTCTTTGACCTGGTAAAGTGAGTAGCACAGCACGCATACTTTCTAACTCGGGGTCTTCAAAGAGAAAGAAAAAACAGGTTATAAGATGGACCCACAGCTAAGGTTTCTGCCTCTTTTCTGTTATTAGTCCTTCACTGAACTTCCTTCAACTGACTGCTTAAAAGGAACACTGCTTTAAGTAGTCCAATACGTGGGATAACAATTCCTCTTAACACTTCTGTAAAGCACTGTAGTATTTATATGCAAAGTAACCTGACTTTTCAACAAAAGTTAAACTTATTAATAAATAAGTTCACAGAAAACTTTAATGTAAAATTGTGTTTAAAACACAAATTTTTGAAGTCAGCTGCAGGAGGCATGTAATCTGTAAGGTTGTCAAGCTTGTGATGTATAAGAGCCATGTTAAAAATGAGAGTTTCTCAAATTTACAATAGTTTGGTTCTCTTCTGCTAAGCACTGACTATTGCTCTTAAAAATTTTCTGAGTCAGTTCAGCTGGAATGGCCAAAAGATTTCTAACATGTCTGTATTTGATGCTGGTCCCTAAAGGCTGACATACAAAGATTAATAGTTTCTTGGCCAAGCAGTCTTTAATGTTGCAATTCACTCAGTCATTGTGCTGGAATTTTTTTCTATATAATATACACATAAAGAAGAGGGAGAGGAAATAAGGGAAGGAGAAGGAAAAAGAGATTGGAGATACAGACGGAGGAGAGGGAGGGAGGAGAAGGAGGGGGGGAGGGAAGGGGAGGTGAGAGAGGGAGGGGGGAGGGAAGGGGAGGAGAGAGGGAGGGGGAGGGGAGGAGAAGAAGGAAGGGGAGAGGAGGGGGAGGGGAAAAGGGAGGGGAGAGGAGGGGGAGGGGAAAAGGGAGGGGAGAGGAGGGGGAGGGGAAAAGGGAGGGGAGGGGGAGAGGAGGGGGAGGGGAAAGGGAGGGGAGAGGAGGGGGAGGGGAAAAGGGGGGGAGAGGAGGGGAGGGGAAAAGGGAGGGGAGGGGGGAGAGGAGGGGGAGGGGAAAAGGGAGGGGAGGGGGGAGAGGAGGGGGAGAGGAAAAGGGAGGGGAGGGGGGAGAGGGGAAAAGGGAGGGGAGGGGGGAGAGGAGGGGGAGGGGAAAAGGGAGGGGAGGGGGGAGAGGAGGGGGAGGGGAAAAGGGAGGGGAGGGGGAGGAGGGAGGGAAGATGGAGCAGGAGGAGAGGGGAAGGAGAGGGAGGGGGGAGGGGGAGGGAAGATGGAGAAGGAGGAGAGGGGAAGGAGAAGGAGGGAGGAGAGGGGGAAGAGAATTTATTAACTGAATACTGAATACTGAATATAAGAATTTACCTTACCTTTCTCAGAGAAAAGAAGTAACACAAATCTAATCCAACCTACCAGTCCTCCCAAGAACTGAAATGACTAAACCAAACATCAATTTGCACACACCTTTTGAATTGTGACTATAAACCAGTAATTGCAATGTTGAAACATTTGTTGTACTTCAAAAGGCTACAAAATTTATCTCTGGTTTAACATTCAGTTGAGGCCAATTGAAATTGAGGACTCAAACAGTGAACCAGATAATTTAGGCAAAAGCACGCACATTCTCTGGCCTCCACCTGGTTTCACTTGGACTTGTTGACTACAGTGCTGTCACACTTGGAACCAACTGGTCAGCATGAGTTATGCTCACTGGCATCTCTGGGGATATGTTTTGCAATCAAGAAGAAACTCTGGGAAAATCTTCCTGTAAAATGAATGGAAAACTAGCTTAACTTCAACAGAAATCTAAATAACAATATAAAAGAACTCAAAAATTCTAGTCACTCTTTCCCATAAATGGATATTTGAAGCTAGGAATAGCACCCTATGAATCTATATATCAATGAGGCTTAGTCATGAAATTCTTTCTGGAAAAGGTGGCCCAGCAGCATTCATCTTCAGACTGGTTTGGGAGACACTCTTTTAGATGGGGGAAAAAAAAAAAAAAAAACAAACCTCTATTTGTGGAATACAAGCAAATTTTGTTACCGTATTTGTGGAGGGATAGGGAGTCCTTCAAAAGCAACTCAAATGTAGATATCAGACTGTTTTACAACCCAATCAGGCAATACCCCTCTATGATAGTTGAGGGTGCAGTCTACACTGGGAAGGCAACAAGCCTGGATTCTTCTGACGATTCAGGTATTTGTCTGTGTCTCTAGCTACTTAATCTCTGTGCTTCAGGAGCTTCTCTATGTGAAATCCAGCAAAACATATTTCTTTACTACAGTAATATACTTTTAAATAACTAAGACTGGGGGCGCCTGGGTGGCTCAGTTGGTTAAGCGACTGCCTTCGGCTCAGGTCATGATCCTGGAGTCCTGGGATCGAGTCCCACATCGGGCTCCAGTCCCACATCGGGCTCCCTACTCAGCAGGGAGTCTGCTTCTCCCTCTGATCCTCCTCCCTCTCATGCTCTCTGTCTCTCATTGTCTCTCTCACAAATAAATAAAATCTTTAAGAAATAAATAAATAAATAAGACTGTTATGCAAATTCAACATAAATTTATGACAAACTACTATTGCTTCCTACTACTTTAATCCTTCGAGCTTGTTTACATGTTAGCTTTTAGGATATTTCACCCTCTGGAGAATTAATTCGAAAGGCGTAAGATTTCCAGAGTACAAATCGAACCTTCAGTACTGCTACATCTAAATTCCAGCAGCAGCAGAAACTGCAAGTGCCTACAATCATTTCTGCTGGGTCGAGATGACATGGTGCCAGCGTGAATGTTGACTCAGCACCAGGGTCAAAATGCCAAGACCAATACGATGATACCAGTGTCACAAGATAGCAAACAGATGGCAAAACCAGCACTAACGTCATTCCATATTAGAAAAAATTAACCCTCAAGTCTAAGGTATGGACATATTTATTCTTCATTTACTGTGGCCTCCAAAACACTGTTTTTGGAGTAGTTCATGTAAATTTACTGAGCTCTTGTCATAATTTTATGAGACTATTTTTTTCTCATTCTATCCAATAGGTGTGTTTTTTAAACTGGTATGTGTAAATTTAATATTTAGTAATCACAGTTTAAAAGATTGAAAAGAGTTTGAGTGTTAAAGGAATGCTAGGAAGAATCTTTTTATAAACCACAGGCTTCTGGTATAAAAAAAATCACTCCTGATTTGTATAAAATCTTATTATTCATTCAGTTTGTACAAATCAGAAGGTACCTACATTTCTATCCAATAGATCCCATTCTACATATGAGGAAGTAGACAGAGGTTAATGTGCTTTCCCAAGGTCACAAAACTAGTCAGTTGCAAAACAGATTATATCTCAGAGCTCCAAATTCCCTATCCTCCCTTTAGTCCACTGGGCCATGCTGCTTCTCCGACTGAACTGGAAATAGATTATAATAAAAATTACCATAAAAGTTTGATTCCTCCATTCACCACTTCATGGACTGCCTTTACAAGTACAATACTGAAAAATTGATTTGGCATTCGCCTTTGATATTTTTCATTGCAATGAAGCAGCACAGAATGTGACTAAAAGTAATAGTCTCACTCACAGACCGTACCAATGTCTGTGTCCTCAGACTACTCACCTCGAAGAATCAGCAGACTATTAGGATTCTGGTAAAGTAAAACAGATACACTTGTTTAGAAACATCTTCCAGAGTTTTCACAGTAAGTCTACTTACTGGTCCTTGTTTCATGGTTCTTTGCGAGCCATTTATTATTAGGAATACTTTGGATGTGAAATTTTAATTGAAAACACAGAATGCGTGGTGATATTTTTTCCTTAGTTTTAAAGTGGTGAAACATAGAAAGCCAGAAGCAAAAAAGCCAAATACAACTAGTGGTAATAGACATGAGCAGGGAGTTCCCATTCTCCCTCTGCTCTGGTTCCAACAGAGAACTGAACCCCAGCAGCATGAGGGGAGGGCAGGAGTCAGCTCCTCACATCACAGACAACTGAACTAGTGATGGAGGCCTAACCAATGACAACGGAGGCCCATCTAGTGATAGAGGCCCACCTAACTGAAGTCATTCTGTCTTTTGGATTCTGGAATCAAGTCTCAGATGCTATCAATAGAATCTGCTCATCACTGCAACTCAAGAGAAATAAAACCATGAACCAGGAGGTCTGACTCAGAGGTCTGGAACAAGCCAGTCAATGGAGAAAGAAGAATGAAGCAGACAAAGAAAAGCTTGCTTCAAGTAATCTCAAAGCCAGAGAGGCAAAGGTAGTTACAGAGAAGAGGCAGAGAAGAGCTAGACAATGCGAGAAGCTCCTGAGTATCTAACAGAGCCCCAATCCCTAGTCCCCCAGGGGCCTGGCAATTCTGACTGTGACAGCTCCACCTTAGCCTCAGAGCTGGTGTCTCTTTTAGTAGAGTCTGTTTCTGTTACTTGATATCAAAAGAACTTTAATTACTGATTAAGACACAGTCCTAATACACAAAAATAACTTATTAAAAACACGTGTACGGTCAGAGAAATGGAATGTAGAGTATCAAGTAGAAATGAAGATAGACTGCCATTCCTGCACAGATGTAAACATTTAATAATTTGCTAGAGCTCCTAATTATCTGAAGCATGGCTAAGAGGAAGGGCTGCCTTCAAGGTAAGGAGCAGTTACCAGGATTCCCAAAGTTGGGACTCGAAATGTAGTATTTTATACAAAAATTATATGCATTTTAAATGGTACAGAAAGATACATATAAAGAGAGATAGAGACACAAGTACATATAGATAGGCATATAAAATATGCCTTTTTGTAGTATGGACCACGTACCAAATCACATCTTCAAACATTTCTACAGAAAAGCGCATTCTGAGATCAATACAACAGGCTTAGTTCAAGATCAAGATAAGAGAATCATTCTGTAAATATCTTTTAAGATTTTATTTATTTATTTGATAGAGCGCAAGCAGGGGGAGCAGCAGAGGAAGAGGGACAAGCAGACTCCCCGCTGAGCAGGGAGCCTGACGTGGGGCTCAATCCCAGGACCCCGGGATCATGACCTGAGCCAAAGGCAGATGCTTAACTGACCGAGCCACCCAGGTGACACTCTTACTTTCTTTTAATAATGTTTTAGTCTGGTACCTTTTACTTAAGAGCTATATGATATATTAAAAGGAGTCTGGGGGCACATGGGTGGCTCAGTTGGTTAAGCATCCAACTCTTTTTTTTTTTTTTTAAGATTTTTATTTATTTATTTGACAGAGAGACACAGCAAGAGAGGGAACACAAGCAGGGGGAGTGGGAGAGAGAGAAGCAGGCTTCCCGCTGAGCAGGGAGCCCGATGAGGGGCTCGATCCCAGGACCCTGGGACCATGACCTGAGCCTAAGGCAGACACTTAACGAATGAGCTACCCAGGCGCCCCAAGCATCCAACTCTTGATTTCGGCTCAGGTCATGGTCTCAGGGTGGTGAGATCGAGCCCCGTGTCGGGCTCCTCACTCAGCACAATCTGCTTAGGATTCTCCCTCTCCCTTTGTCCCTCCCCCAGCTCACACTTGCACTCACACACTCTCTCTCCCCCTCTCTCCTCTCTCCAAAATAAACAAACAAAATCTTTAAAAGGGGTCTGGGTTTAAAAAGAAAATCTGAGCTTTACTACTTAGTAGTTCTGTGACCTTAGAAAGGTTAATTTTTCTGAGTCTCACTGTTTTTCTGAGAATTTTTGTTTGTTTTTATAAGAATTACATAATTAATAAGAGCCATGCACAAGGTCCAGCATTTTAGAGAAACTAAATAATGCCTCTTATTTTTTCTTTAATCTTATTTTTTCTCAGCCTTCATCTTTCCAGGCCTTAGTAGTAACCCTTTCAGTCCACCTCCGTATCACAGCTCTGCTCTATCCTGAACTTTGGATGCTCCGAACCAGGCCTCCTCAATTTTAGAAGCTAGACTGCCATCTCAGAATCAGACTCACTCAGATTTAACTATTTAATGCAGACTCCTACTATGCGCCAGCCAATGAATGGAGCAGAGACCCTGGAAGCCATCCTTGAATTCCAGAAGCTGAGGGTCAGATCACTTAATATCCCTACCCACTCTGCTTATCTCCCATCCTAACCAGTATCTCCACCACTATTTAGCCACTTTTCTCCATTTCTCTGCTGGGATGTTCCTTTCCTTCTCAGGGACTTTTGGTTTGTTCTGGGTCAGTCCCTCCATTCCAAGGCTGAGGACTATTGATTCATTCTAAGAAAATCATATAAAGTCAGGTGTGTCCTGAGCTTCCAGAAGATTTGTAAATAATTCATTTTTCATGCAAGCCATGGTAATATTACACGGTCAGCCCAGTTACAAAGAGACAGGATCCCTACAGGTCTATAGACGAGATTAGACATGCTGATTATTTTTTTATTATTATTTTAAAGATTTTATTTATTTGACAGAGAGAGAGACAGCCAGAGAGAGAACACAGCAGGGAGAGCAGGAGAGGGAGAAGCAGGCTTCCCACAGAGCAGGGAGCCCGATGTGGGGCTTGATCCCAGGACCACGGGATCATGACCTGAGCTGAAGGCAGATGCTTAACCATCTGAGCCACCCAGGCGCCCCTGATTATTTTTTTTAAACAATCCACTAGTAATTAAGATCCCATCAATAGTTTAACAAAAGCATCAAGAGATAAGGTTGTGCCTCCTTACAACATTAAAGGCGAGAGACATTTGAAAAGTTAATGGGTCTCTCACACTTTTTAGCTATGTGACATTAGGCTCCTGAGACTCAGTTTCTTTGTAAAATGGTTATAACATGCAGGCAGTCCTTGCTTTCCACAGTTCTGAGATGTTTGCATTTCAGTTACCCACTGTTTAGTTAAGTAACACCAATCCCCTCATAACAAGGTTCGAATGTCACTTACCATGGCCTAACTATGAATTACATAAAAAGACAAACTTCACCACTAGCTCTTCAGTCCATAAATCACTACCCAAGTAACAGATGTGTATCATGACCCATGACTGGTCACATCCCTTCTTTCAAAGCCTCTAGGCAACTGGTCATTATGCGTCTGTCAGTTCATGCATGGACAGCAAAGCATGTAGCTGTGTTGCCTCCCTGTCTCTACAGGTGACAAATCCACTCAGCATCTTGCAAAAATGGGTAATCCAAAGAGACTATCGGCCCAAACATAGATTAAAGTGCAACAAAGAAACAAACAGTGGTAAAAATGGAAGTCAAATTTGAATCAAGCAGAAATGGGGTCTACAGAAGCAACAGCTTCCATGGGAATGTTAACACCATCACTGTTCGAAAGACTAGATGTGCAGCCACAGGGACTCAGTTAAGTGAACTCATTTATCAATGAGCAAAAGGATGAAGATGTCCAGAGGAAGTGATGGCAGCAAAAAAAAACTTCACATTAAAGGAACTCCAGGAGGTATTTCCTAACATTGAAAGCAAAAAGGATTAAATGCTGGAAGCTGAGCCAAACCTAAGGAGGTGTATGAAAATTCACTAAAGTGTAGCAAAGGTGCTCCATATTATATGTTACACGACGAGATGAAGAAGGGAGAAATCAGTATACTAAATCAGTATTAGTTCATTTACCTACACATGTATGACAACAGCAAGGGAGTTTTTAACATTTTAACAAAAAATTTTAAAGGTCTGGAACGACTATAATCTTTCCCATTGGTTATTAAAATCACTTTGCACAGTCTGGCCTGCACCGTCGTTGTTATGGTCCTGCTCTGCCCCGCAAAAGCAAGGGCTGCCTGCGCATCCTCTGGAAGGCTGTCGTAAGAATTAAATGATATGATGTTCATAGATGAGGCTGGGAAGGCAAGCATGGGCTACATTCTGAAGAAGGCTTAATGCCTTTTATGCTGAAGATTAATTACAATTCCTTAAGGATGACAGGGAACCACAGAAGGGATTTAAGGAAAGTGGTAGGGCAAGATCTATACTTTAGAAAAATACCTAGTCATACTGGGCAGGATGGACTTTAGGAAAATTTTACTAAAAGAAGCAACTGAACTAAAATTAGGAATCTCTAAATAAAGCTGTGGCCTTCAGCATGGAGAAGCCATCTTTTTTTTTTTTTTTTTAAGTTATTATCCCTGTTTTACAGATGAAGACACTGCCCAGAGTGCTTTTTTAAGGCATTTAGCTGATAGGATATGAGCAGGGGTTTGAATCCAGGGTTGTCTTTTTTTTTTTTTTTAAGATTTTATTTATTTATTTAACAGATAGAGACACAGCAAGAGAGGGAACACAAGCAGGGGGAGGGGGAGAGGGAGAAGCAGGCTTCCTGCCGAGCAGGGAGCCCAATGTGGGGCTCGATCCCAGGACCCTGGGATCATGACCTGAGCCGAAGGCAGACGCTTAACGACTGAGTCACCCAGGTGCCCCATGGAGAAACCATCTTTAAAAAATATTTAAATGTATTTAAATATTTAAATGTAGAACTGACCAAAGGCAGTGACTAACTAGAGACAGGAGCTGAGAATGGCAGTGGCTATCTAGTCAGTGTCCTACTTGCTGACATTTGCTGAAAACCATGTGCCAGCTACTATCTTAAGGACTTTACATCCATCTATATATTCAACTCAGCTAATGCTCCTAACAAATTTAGGAGGTAGGTTCTCTTACTATTATCACTGAGATAAGGAAAATGAGGCACAGAGAAGGTAACTTGCCTGGGGTCATACAGGTAATAAGGCTGCCCAGGTCCAGAGCCACAATCGGAACCCACTCTTCTCCCACTCATCCAGGGGACCACCCTCTTTCCATCTTTTCACCCTATTGCTGCACGTAGAGCCCTATTGTGCTGTCGTCCCTCCCCAGCAGGCTGCTTTCCTTACTTTTGCCCTTTGAGCGACCACTATGTGCCCAGCACTGTCCTTTTAAAAGTTCCGTTTAAAGCTAGCCCAGATCAACCGCTTATCTCCTGACCAACCTTTTCTTCCACACTGTAAGTTGTACAATTGCACAGAACAAGAGGAAAAGAAGGGAAGGACCATTTATCTGAGAAGAAAATAATATAATTTCATGCATTTTGTTATCCCTCTACCTATAAGTTGTCATTTATAGATCAAAAATTTTTGTGAGAGGAAGAACAGCACTGTCCGTGAAACTATTTTTCAAACCACTTGAATCTAGCTTTCCATTCTAAGTGGGCTCCTACCTCTTCCATGCTGTTTGTAGAAAGACAGGTCTTCCTGAAAGAAAGCCTCCTAAGAAACTGTGTGTGAAAGATTCTGGGCTGACATGTTTTTATACTTTTCTAGGATTTCCAATGTAGTCTGCTAATGTCCTAGACAGGACTGGCTTTTTCTATCTTATTTTCCCCAATTAATGGCACATTCTGTCATAAGTACCTTTAAAATTAAACACATATTTCATTTTCCCTCTCCTGCCTAAAAGGTAGATATAGTTGCTTCAGTTATTTCCATCAATGGGATTCCCACTATATAAATTTGTTTTCTACTCTATTAACTGAGTTATTTATTGAGTTACAGAAGGGGTCCAGGTGAATTCCAGATCTAACAGAAGAAAAACAAATCTATCACACTGGTATTAAGCTGTATTTTACTTATTCAGTTTATGCCAAAATACAGAAAACTGGTAGAAGATGATAATTTAAATGGGTTACCAAAGAGTTTCTCAGAAATCAATCTCCCAATCATAGATTTATGCTCCAAGGAAAAAATAGTCATTCAGTTCTTGATTTATACCAGTCATTCATAAAAGTCTTCAACAGATAAGGGCCATAAATCTGCTCTCTGTAAAGTGTAAATCATTGCCACAGGAGGGTAACAGAGGCCTGCCTGCCTCCCTGAGATCCCTCAGCTGTTGAGCACCAGCTTATGGGGAAAAAAAGAGAAGATAATTTTTAGTTCAGTAGTTCCTACAACTTTTCTATCACAGCAAAAAAGCTGACAATTTTATGACAGTGAAGAATGGAAAAACATAGACCTCAAGGTTTGAATACTTTTTCCATATATTAGACGTAATAAATACGTGAAAAAATAAAGACTTGATTTAGCTAGAAATAGCTTTAATCAGATGTGGCTACTTTCAAAAAATTAAAAACATTTTGCTGTCCATCTTAAATATTTTAGGTTTTATATTTCTAAGAATAAAATGTGTTACATATGGGCGCCTGGGTGGCTCAGTCGTTAGGCGTCTGCCTTCGGCTCAGGTCATGATCCCAGGGTCCCGGGATCGAGTCCCACATCGGGCTCCCTGCTCGGCAGGAAGCCTGCTTCTCCCTCTCCCACTCCCCCTGCTTGTGTTCCTGCTCTCGCTATCTCTCTGTCAAATAAATAAATAAAATCTTTAAAAAAAAAATGTGTTACATATAAATGTATTTTGTTTTTGAAGGGGAATTCTTAGAAAAGTAAACTAAACTGCACATCAGCCAGACTATCAGCAGAAAAAATGATTAAATTTTGATGCAGTAAAATTATTGAGACATATCCTCACAAATCTCACCTTTCTTTCTTTCCTCGATAATACTAAAGTCTCCTGTTTCATCAGCATGAAGAGATTTCCTAAGTATCCACAAATTTAAGCTCATAAATCCCTTATACTTGAGGCTGGCATAGCTATGTTCAAATGTTCAAATGTTTAAGGACACAATTCCAGAGAAAAGATTTATCTAAACAAAGGTTTTCCAGAAAGGCACCAAACGTCTATAGTAAGCTGCCTTAGCACACATTTGAGTATAAAATAATTCATCTTTTTAAAATTTTTTTTCAAAATGAACTGTAAAATAACATTTCTAAAATTAATATGTATTTGCCAAGAACCATTTATTGTTCAAATGTAAAATGGTTTTCCCTACTTTTACTCTACTATTTAACCAAGAACATAACATTAGAACACTTTTACAAGGTTGAATTACAATCTTCATAGCAAATAAATGGATACAGTGTCTGTCTGATCTCCTGGTCCCTGGTTGCCCAAAAGGAATTTTCCTAATCCATCCAGATATCAAAAGCAAAACTAAACCCAGTTTAATTTACTGAGTCCCATAATACAATACTACCTAGAAATATATTTCTTTTACATTTAGAATTCTCTGTATGGGAAATAAAAATGAAAAATAAAAAGCAATTCACTCCATGATTAAAACACAATTCAGGGTCTTTATTGATTGACTTTTCATTCCTGAATTTATTATTTTTATGTTCTCACTGCCCAAAAAAATCCATCTTATGAAATCATAGAAACCTGCTTATCACAAGAAATTCTCCATGTTGAAGATTCAATTAGCTCTGCTCTGTACTCCCTTTACTCAGCAACCAATCTGCTCAAAGTTCATTGTTCTTTTGATAGGAATCATGAAAATTAACTACATATTCTCCTCCTTCAAAGACAGAAAGCTCAGGTCCTGGTTCCTCAATAAAAATTTTACTCTTCTCTACCATCTGAGCCAATATTTTGGCCATAATAAAAAAATGTAAATTATTAGAATCATTTGTGCTTAAATTTTTTCTTGGGAAAAGGATGACAGCTTTCACCAACCAAATTATTCTTTTCTCTTTACATGCTGGATCTATAATAGTTTCCTTTGACTCCTTATTAGGATTACTCCCTAGACATTTCAATTTAAGAGAATAGGGGAAGTAGCAAAAAAAGTAAGACTTTGAAATTAATCTATAATATTAATGAATGCTTATTACACTTTTGCAGGTATACAAAATTGGCCTGCCCATTAATATCTTTGATAATATACAGGGTAAAATGAGATAAAAATAACATACTTAGCACAGAACCCTGCAATACTTAATAAATGCTACCTATTTCAATGATTACTTTTGAAAATCAGATCGTTTCTGGTATGTTTCCCTGGAATGGCTAGTCTATCATATTTGTACCATTTCCCACACTCCAAATATCCCCACTTTACTCCCACCTTTTATCCTCAGGCCTCAGGTTTTGCCAGAGTAGTTTTCAATTAATTAGAAATGCATGTGAACCAGAGTAAAGAAATATATACATATTTTACTTTTGTAAAGGCGTTAGTAAGGAAAGAAAAACTGTTTATGTTCCACAGTATTCTTCGTTCAAGGAATCCACTTAGCTTCACAATCTAGTAACAATTATTTAGATCCAATTCAAGTTCCACTGGTTGCATATAAGCTATGAGTTCTTTTCTGTTATAGTGTGGGGGGTTTTCACCCTTGATTTTGTCACTGCCTGCAATATTTTAATTTTTTCTGAAAGGACTCATAGTTAAAACAATAGCATGTGTAAAAATATTGATCCTTTAACAGACTAACAGTAGTTTAGTTAGCTATAGAATTCTAGGGTCTGAGCTTCTTCCGCTTGAAAGTAACATGTTTTATTCCGATCAGATACTTGTGGAATTTTCTTTTTATTTTGAAATTCAGAAATCTCATTGTAGGTATATCAATAATTATTTCATTATATGTCTATTGTTACTTCTGTTGTTAATCAGGCCTCATGTTTTCCGATTTATTCTTTTATTTCAGGCACCATCCAGTCTATTTCATTCCCCTATTCAGCAACAATGCTTTCCATTTTCAAGAATTCCTTCCCAAAGTCAGGTTATTTCTTTTTTGACATCAGTCTCTTATTTTATAGATTCAGCACAAAGCAAATTTCATTAAAAACTTACCAGGTTATTTTCTTTTTTTAAGATTTTATTTATTTATTTATTTGACAGAGAGACAGAGTGAGGGGGATGCAGGAGAGGGAGAAGCAGGCTTCCCGCGGAGCAGGGAGCCTGATGTGGGGCTTGATCCCAGGACCCCAGGATCATGACCTGAGCCGAAGGCAGACGCTTAACAACTGAGCCACCCAGGTGCCCCCCAGGTCTCAGTTTAAATGCCATTCGTGTAGTATCCAATGTGGATCCAAACTAAAACCAAGGCTATCTGGCTTTTATTCAGGCTAGTCATAAAAAAACTAGGGCAGCTCTGCGGAAATAAGGAAGTAGCACTTAGATTCCACAGGAGAGGCTCGGCCACTCTAGGGATCTTAAGTTGACGGAATTGATAGCTCATCTTAAGAAGAACTTTGCCCACTTTTCAAAAGAGTCTCAAGTGCCCAGAAATCAAGGAGGAAAGACACAGCCCCTGGAGAAGCTCTATTATTTGAGGTTAAGAACAGGTTCTCATAAACCCGTAGTACTCTAAATGTCATCTCTAATTAGAAGAGGAAAGGTAAGTTTTGTAGTGTAACAACCACTGCCAAGTCCGCAAGAGTATCAACCCAACCGAAAACTAACAAAAAGGCACTTAACCCCATAGTGGTGTTCTTTAATTTTAAACATTTATACAATGTAGAAAATGTCCATTCTCTATTGATTTCATTTCACAATACAACCAGTTTACATATGGTAGTCAGTGCTGAAAATTAAACTTTACATATCTAAACTAATATCAATAATATGAGATTTTTAATATATTCATAAAATATTTAGGTCAAAAGGTTTTCTATCGGAAAGTAGCAAAAAATATGAAATGCAGTTTTAAAAGACTGAGTAATTGTGAACGTGACAATTATTCAGTAACAAACTAAATTTAACACTGAAATAACTAGAGGTGGGTGTAAAGACAAGGAAACTTTTTATAACAAAAAAAAAATCATTGATAAAAGGCTTTAATTTGCCGTTTCTCCTTTCGACTACCACTTAAACAACAATGCCATAAAACAATCCAAGTATTATGCTTTAAAAATAATTGTTCTGAGATGTGATAAATTCTTCCAGAATGATTCTCCTTATGTTAAAACAAATACAGTGAGAAAACACTGTTTCTTTAAAACAACTTATAACCCTACTTGCTGTGTGAGCCACATACCAAGCTCTATAAAAGACAATGTATGTACCCAAATTAAGCAAAACCTCCCCTTCCCTCTCCCCAGAAGACTGTTAAGCCTATTAAGATCTATGATAAAGAAGATGCACAGAAATATAAAATGCACAGGAGTCCATTAACACCTCACTACTTGAGCATCTCTTCTACATACAGTAAAATTATTTGATTACTGCTCTGAAAGAAAAATTGAGAGAGGAAAAATGCAGAAAGAAGATCAGAAGGGTGTTGAAACCATCTGAGCTGTAAAGTCTTCCCTGCTGCTGCCAATCCATCAAATTGTGCGAAATAAATGCTATTTCACCTAACCTTTTAAAATCTTTTAGGTTAAACAATACTTTCAAATACACCAACCCAAAAAAATAATGGGAAAATTTTAATGCTAATATGATAATACTGTTAATCCTACTATAATATTATTACTAACATTTTTAAATTTAAAGGACATCAAATTGAATATTAAGTAGCATTATGTTTTCAATCTAGGCCATTCTTTTCTTTGCAATAACTATGGAAGGCGCTCTAGGGTGCCACTGACAAAGAGGTTTGAGTGCCAGGGAAATACTTGAAAAACCTAGTGCTTTGGTGGCACGTTCACAACCACGGGGCTTGATGCATTTCTCATTATTATCTACCTCTGAGTCACTGGTACATCTCAAACGGCTTTGCATATTTTCCAGTTTTACTTATTTATCTTTGTTTTTCCACATTTCACCCTTTTGACTGTATAACTTCTAGGCAGGGATTAATACCAGGCCACATTGAGCTTAGTTTTGTTCTTTAGAGAAAGCTGTTAATTCTCTTTTAATAGCGTAGCATATTTCTTCAACATTGGGAACTTCAGTACTTAATTCATACACAGGTAATTACCAACCTAAAGACAGATTATGTTCCAAAAGCATACGTGTAAATCAGTTGTTGGAACTAGGAACATATTTTCCCATGTGATCAACACTGAAGGGTGATGAGGATTCCTGACCAGCATTCAAAAATCGACCGAATCCACAATGAAGCTCCTATCACAAAAGAATTCCACAGAGCTGATGGTGGTGTCCTGGAAAGTCTCATGAGTTCCAATACAGCAACTTCCCTGTAGGCTGCCCTGGTGGGAGAGAGTGGAAGCCTCTCATGGGTGTTTCTCTGGACAGTCACACTAGAGGTGAAGAGGGAAAGGTGCTCTAGTTTCAGGGGTGAGAAAATGGGCAGAAGAGAGAATGGTAGCCAATCCTAAGTCCTGACTTTATAATCAAGTTCCCACATAGTTGTGGTACATTACATTAGGTAAGAACGTGGATCCTGAAGCCAGGATGCCTGCATACGAATGCCAAGTCTGCCACCCTGGGCAAGTTCCGTAAGCCCTCTGGATTTCAGTTTCCTTATCAGTAAAAAAAAAAAAAAAAAAAAAGTAAGGACAGCTTCCTCACAGGATTTGTTGTAAGGAGGAAGTGAGTTAACATACATCAAGTGCTTACAACAATCAACTTTCCCAAAGTGTTGTGAGTACTTGTTACTATGATTAATTTTCCTAAGTAGAACAAACCAAGACTATGCAAAGCAGCTCTCAGAATACACTCTGGAAGGTCTTCACAATGAACATCTTCACGAGGCCACTTCCATTATGTAAGTGCTGTCAAATTATTTCATCCTTATGTGGAGAGTTGGTTCTATTAAGGTTCTATTTCAAATCCTGTTGAGCACAGAGATGAAGCATACATATTTTTTGATGCAACTGATAGGTTTTTTGTTTTTTTTTTAAATGACTGCACTTTTGGCTTAATGCTAAGCAGAGGGTATCACGAACATCTGGGTTACTCTTTACTCCTTCTGGAGCAGAATGCTCTGAACTGCCTGCCTGTGATTATTTGTACTAAAGTGAATATTCCATTCCATTCACAACCGCTGAAAAAAGAAACCACAGTATGCCTTGGGATTTGTTTTTTATCCTATTGTAATTTGGAGGAGTCTGACAGCATCTACCAAATTAGTAAAACTCAAGAAAAGGTGCTATCATCAGAGAAATCATTTGCAAATGTTCTAGCACTTTATAGCCAGTATTTATGTCTTTCTTTTCATTCTGGCCTATTTTGCAATCTCATTTCTGTCCCTAGCACCCTACTAAAATTATGCCTTCTAAAATATCCAATGACCTCCATTTGCCAAATCCAAGGAACAACTTTCAGACTTTGACTTGCCATAATTCAGCAATATGTGTCACTGTTGGACACTACTATTCAATGCACTCAACAAATGTCTGTTGGGTGTGGACCATGCACCAGGCACCATACTACCCAGTGGATACAGCATGAAAGAGACTGTCATGGCAGGCGGAAAGGCAACAAATAACTGCATAAGTAAATATCTGATTACAATTGTGACAAGTATTACTAAAGAGGGATAAAAGGGGTAGCAAGTACAGATACTTATATTTGCCTTAGTACACTAAAGTAATCAAACCTAGCCTAGAGGGTCAGAGAAAGTCATATTTCAGTATAAGCTTGAAGAGTTAGTAGCACTTGGCCATAGAAAGAAGCAAAATGGGATTCGGGGAAAGGAAACAGCATATGCAAAGGATGCAGGGCTGAAAGAAGCTTCCTCAGCTGGAGAAACTAAAAGAAGGTCTGACTGCATGAAGCAGAAAGAAGAGAAAGTGTCATGAGAAGATGCTGGAGATGTGGGCAAAGACCAAGAAATGCTCCAAATTCTATCAGTTCTACGGTTTTTAAAGGAAATAGTATACATTTTACCCTACAGCCTCAACTAGAGCCTCAGTCTCCAAATGTCTAGTCCACCGTCCTGTGTTTCTTCTAACACACCAACCTGCCTCTACTGAGTTATTCCACAAATGAAGAATCGCTCATCTATAACTCATTTGTTTTGTAGTTCTTTTTCTTTATATTTAACATCTGTGAAATGGGTTGTATCTTATAACCAATGACATCTCACAATTAATTGGCAGCCTTTTTTTTTAGTGAGACATAAAACAGTGTATCTTTTTAATCAGTGGCATCTGAGATTCAATTAAATATAGTATCTCTTTTTCAAGTCAAATGCTCCTTTGCTGAGTGGGTATTGTCTGAAGGAAGGCAGACTGTTGTGGTACTTTCATAAGTGAAAATAAATGACTTCACCACCTATAAAACAACTACCAAAAATGCACTCTGATAGAATCCCTTAGGATTGTAACTGCTTTTACGGGTCCAGATAGATCAAATTTCTTCTAAAAAGCTTAGTAAACTCCTATACTGCCAAGATGTTGGCTGAAGATTCTGCAAGACATAATTATAAAGAAACAAGTTTCAACAATTGTCAAGAATGGTAAAAATCAGGAGTATCACCACTAGAAGGGGAGAAAAAGGACTGCATAGGAAATGTATGGCTTACTTCTACCACCTCTTTTGGTTCTAAACAACTAAACATAACCACAAATAACTGACAGGGATTAAAACAGATGGGTCATTAAAACATGGGTTTTAGTAGAGAATTGGTAGCATATAATATTCCCAATAGGTTCCGGTAAACTCTGTTAAAGGATGTAGCTTAGGCCTAAAGTCAAAATGGGGTTCCTATGTCCTTCCTCCTGACCAGGTTCTGAGCAAGACTTCACTAATTTACCCATTCACAGGAAGGCTGGGACACAGAACCAGAAACAGTACAGATCAGGCTGGTGCTGCCAGGACTCCATCTCCCCTGTAAGTTATTGCCTGGAGGCAAAAGGCAAGAAGTGAAGGAGGAGAGCCTTGTCTACCTGTGAAGCACTTAGTGAGAAACAGAACAGAGGCTATGTGTAGACACAGTACTTTCACCCATATTATTGTCAGGCTCCAAACTTTACAATCTGCCATTCTTTCTCCCATGGGGAGAAGCCAATAAAGAGAAACAAGGGAGAGACCCGAAGTGGAAACAGAGTTCTTCTCTTCTATAACACAAAGAAGTGAGACCAACACCTTCCCAAAAAGTGAAAATTTTAGTAATACTACTTCCAAATCTGATCACAGGTATCTTTCTTTCTACAACTACCTGACTAAGCTGTGTAATTTGACACTTGCTACAACAAAGCTGTAAAGATTTATAGGATCCATAATCATTACCTTGACAAAGAAGATAAAATCTACTATCATAAAATATTCCATACTTTAAAGGAGACAGCAATGACTTTTGCAGCAAAGATATCTTTTATCCTGCTTATTTGCACACACCATCTGCTTTATTAGCTTGTCATGTCACACAGAACTGCTCTTGTAATTGCAAGCCTCATATTACGATAACACTAGCTGAATATGAAGGTATGGAAGAGACAACATGCCGAGACGGAGAGAACAGCTAATTTACTTAGTCTTGCCCTACCTTGTCCCAAAATAATTTAAGCGGCCTAGTATTCATTTGCCTAGCCATTCAAAAATATGTTTTCACACTTATATGCTAGGCATATTGTACCAAACAATGGAGATAAAACAGTAAGGAAAATATGGTTAATATGGTTTTTTATTCTAAAGAAATTGATAGTCTTGTAACAGAAGTAATTTGCTAAATATACAGTAAGGAGAAATGGCAAAGATTTTAAAGTTCAGGAGTAGGGATGTACAGCAACCAGTGCTCAGATTGGTGAATGTCCTTCACATCCATTTTTATACTTTTCCAAGTGCATGGCAATATATTATATTACTTGATGGTTTTCTTAACCTACATAGATGTGTTTTACCATATCTCATTCTGCAACTCAGGTTTTTCCACTCACCTCATGTTTTATGGTTTTAAGTCTGTCCCTGCTTATATATACCCGAAGCTGCCATACACACAGACACACACCCGCAATACAGTCTACAGGATTACCACATAGTTTATTTACCTTTCCCGACCAATATATACTGAGGCTGCAGCTCTGCCCTACATCAACTGATGCATCCAGGAACCTCATTTTAAATCTATTTCTGTGGCACACGCAAGTTTTCCTCTAGGCCATCTAACCTTCCAGATCTTCAGTTTCCTTTCTCAGTCAGTTACTGTGATGAATAAAAAATATAAAGGCTATAAAGCACTTTCTTAATAGTCAGGTTCTACATAACCTTAAAAAGTTAAAAGTAGATTACTGTATAACCCGGCAATTCTACTGCTAGATATATAACCAAAAGAAACAAAAACATATCTTCACACAAAAACTTGTACAAGAATGTTCACAGCAATATTATAGTATTATTTGTAATAGCCCAAAAGCAGAAACAATTCAAATGTCTGCCAACTGATGAATAAATAAAATGTGGCACATCCATACAATGGAATATTATTTAGCACTGAAAAGGAGAAAAGTACTGACACCCACTATGACACTGATGCACCTTGGAAACATTATCCTAAAGGGAAAAGGAGTGGGGGGGGGAAGCCAGTCACAAAGTCACATATTTATAATTCCATTTATATAAAATAACATATCATAAGAAGAGACATACTCATAAAGACAGAAAGTAAAGATTAATGGTTGCCAGGGGCTGCAGGGAGGAGAGAATGCGGAGTCATTTCTAATCAGTTTGGAATTTCCTTCTGAAGTGATGTGTTCTGAATTAGATGGTGGGAATGTTGCATAACCTTGTGAGAAGGCTAAAAATCACTAACCTGTGCACTTTAAAATGGTGAATTTTATGCTATGTGAAGTATATATCAAAAAAAAAAAAAAATGCTTTAAACTGTAAACTGCCCCAGATAGGAACTATGACTTATGTATCTTTGCATCCTACAAAATATTTTGTATATGGTAGGCTCTCAAGTTATTATTTACTACCTCTATATTATGGACACCAAGAATCTCATTACTCCAAATTAATTGGAAACTTCACCCCTAGACTATCCCAATTTATATCTATTCTCTGATTTTAGTAAGATGAAATGTAATTCTTATTAAAGAGGGTGGAGGCCATCCTATCATAAATTTAGTGTGTTCTTAAGTTATGGGTGTTCATAGTATGCCATCTTCCAGTACTTGATGAAAAGTGAAAATCTGCAAACAAAGAATCCCAGGGAGCTCAATCAGGCTGGGTCACAGGTTGAGGGGAGGTGCAGGCAGGGGCGGAAATGGGGGACAATTTCTGTCCAGGGTTCTGAGCTTAGCTCCATAATCCTCTAACCCATGCACACAGACAATATGAATTGCATAAAACCTGACTTTATTATATAAAAGAAAATCTTTTTAATGGCAATTTACCTAGTTTGTTTTCTGCTTTTGGTTAACTTTGAAACAATACACCAATTATGTATATCATTACATTGTGTCAGATAAATTATCTGTAAGTTTTATCAATATGAAACTCCATGGAGAGTTCCTTCATTCCTCATTCAAAGTACATTTATTAAAGACTACTATCCAAGGCAATAGGCTCATACCTAGTGAACCAAGTTCCAGGCCTTGTCAAGCCCTCACAGACATTAAACAAGTTAACTCCAGAATTCACTGTATGTTGCTCTCAAGTTCTAATCAAGTCAGCCCAGTCTTTTTTAATTGTGGAGAGGACAAAAAATAAAGGAAAAATGAGAAGAATTAGTGTGAATAATAGAAATCACTGCATTAAAAGGTAGCTTTTCCAGGTTAACATTAGCACATTGTTCACCATTTCCTGGTTTGTGTATCTACTGCATTTCAGATACGCTGAGAAGCATCAGAGCTGTGTGAGATAACTGAGTGGATTTCTAAGCTGACAAATGACAAATAGAATGTTCTGTTGATAAAATATATGAACTGCAAAAGGGGGGATCCAAATTTTAGCTCCCAATTTATTTATATCACTGGATCATATCTTTCGGTTTCTTACAACTGTAATTACAGCCAATTGTTTTAGCTTGAAAGGGAAATAAACTTAATCTGCTATAACACCAAAGAGTGACTTAGACTGCCTTTCCTCAAGTCTCATTCTGCTTGACCTGCATGTGGCACTTGACAACATTGACCAACAGGTACTTTTTGAAGCTGTCTTATCCCTCAATGTGGAAACTACATGGTCGTCCTCTTGTCCTCTCATTCTAACTCTGCTTTGTCTTATACTGATCTTCTCCACTTTCCCCTTGTTCTTCCCTAGCAGGTCTCAAAAGCCAAGCCTCATCCTCATCTTTCTGTAAGATTTTGTTATATTTGTTATTAAAAAGCTCTTCTTCCAGTGTTGTGAAAGGGCCCTGTCCATTTAACATTCAAAACCACATCCGTGTCAGGCATCTCATCCTCCGACTTCCTCTACACCACGCAGCCTCCGTTGAAGAGCTTACTGTCGCAAAGGAAGGAAAGAAACAAGCAGTTCACGGGGCGCCTGGGTGGCTCAGTTGGTCAGGCGACTGCCTTCGGCTCAGGTCATGATCCTGGAGTCACAGGATTGAGTCCCGCATCAGGCTCCCTGCTCGGCAGGGAGTCTGCTTCTCCCTCTGACCCTCCTCCCTCTCATGTTCTCTGTCTCTCATTCTCTCTCTCTCAAATAAATAAATAAAATCTTTAAAAAAAAAAAAAAAAAAGAAGGGGTGCCTGGGTGGCTCAAATGGTTAAGCGTCTGCCTTCGGCTCAGGTCATGATCCCAGGGTCCTGGGATCGAGTCCCACATCGGGCTCCCGGCTCAGCGGGGAGCTGCTTCTCCCTCTGACCCTCTCCCCTCTCATGCTGTTTCTCTCTCGCTCGCTCTCTAAACAATAAATAAAATCTTAAAAGAAAAGAAAAGAAACAAGCAGTTCAAATTCTGACCCTGTCACTTACTAGTTATGTCACTTTTGACAGAGTAGTCAGGTTGCTGGAGCTTCCTCTTCTATAAAATGTGTATAATAATGCCTCTCTCCAAAGGGATTTTGGATTAAATCGTGATGATGATGATGATGACATTTAAATGTTAGTTATTATGTGTCAGATACTGTTAAGCACTTTACACATATTAACTCATTTGCTCTTCACAAGAATCCTATTACACCCCTTTTACAGATGAGGAAATTAAGGCACAGAGAGCATAATCGCAAAGCCCCATCACAGTAGCTAATATAATAGGCATTCAATAAACAGTGACTGCCCTCATGAATACCTCTACGTTGTGACTCTCAAACACATATCCCATAAAACACAGATCTTCATTCACTTCAACTCTGCTGGGGGATTTCCAGACCATGTCTCACCAACATAAACATAACAATGTCAAAACTCAAACTCCACCTTCCATTTCCCTCCAGCCAGCCTACCTGCACACTGCACATGGTTCTCAGCCTTTCAGGAGGACAGCACTCACTTCCTACTTGGACTCCTCTTCTCTCCACTTACACTTCCTTGACCCCTGTCCTGCCAGACAGCTGGATTCCAGAGCCAAACCAACTTCATTGAATGTATGCTTCCAGAACAATTCCATAACTTACATCAAGTTTGATGGAAACAAGAAGTGGCAACACCTCAAAGCCCATGATAAGGGAAACGAGGGATGAGAGGCGGAAACAAGACTCCCCAACTGTGCGGGCCACCAGATGATGGACACAGGAGCAAACATGTGATCAGACTACAATCCATTCTCAGAGTAACCAAGAACATCCAAAACAAAAGTGTAATAAAATCCTAAAAGAGACCATCGAGAGGGAAAGGTGGGATGAAAGATTATGAAGACTGGTGAAACCTGAGCAAGGAAAAGGAGTAGAAAAACACTAATCCATGTTAATAAAAAGCCATGTTCATCAGAAGCAAAAGTGTCAGTTTACATTATCTGGTTTTGTTTTTATGTCATGAAAAAGAAAGCAAACTCATATCTCAAGGGTGGGGAGGGAAAGAAGCTAACCCCAGTAATGTCATTCTTACAGGTTTCATTTGAGCAGCCTGACAAGCCAGCACTATGTGCCTCCAACTGTCAATAGGGCTGACAGAACCACTTAAGCTAATTAACTAGCTAGGTCTTTAAAATGCAATGGGAACTGTACATCAGCATCACTTAATTATTGCAAAACTGAAAACGGCTAAATAAATATTGCAAAGCCTTCAGTAAGTAAATGGCACTGCCATCCTATAATGCATTATTATCAAATGTTGGTGAATATACTGGAGTATGGAAAAGCAAATAAAGTTCTAAAAAGCAGAATTTAAAATTTGTATTAATATAAAACAACTTATAATTAATAAATAATCTATGGTACTGTCCAACATATCAACTGTAAACAGTTAATTCAAGTACAGGTCAAATCAATAAATTTATATAAACAGGTGCTTAAAAAGAATGATCAATTCAACATACAAAAAGCAAAGAGTAACTGGCTAAAACCTTGAATAACAAGATAAATGAGATACTCAAATATATTAAATATTTTTTCAGTAATTTATCAAATAGGATGCTGTATGGAATTTCTTCATAATTCCTTCAGAAATAATAACCAGAATGTAAATTAAAAAGAAAAATCAATAAAGCTACAGCTTATGGTTAAAGACTATAAAGAAGATTGTTAAGTAATAATATAAAACAGAGGAAAGCAACATTTTAGTCATAAAGTGAATTATTTGAGCCAAAAGAAAAGAGTGAACTATGAGTGACGCAGTCAGCTGAGCGTCCAACTCTTGATTTCGGTTCTGGTCATGATCTCAGGGTCATGGGATTGAGCCCCACGTTGGGCTCCACACTGTGTGTGCAGTCTGCTTGGGATTTTCTCCCTCTCCCCGCCTCCCCCTGCGCGTGCATGAGCACCCACTCTCTCTTTTTAAAAAAATAAAACAAAATAAAGAGAGTGAATTCTGGCATTCTCCAGGCCCTAACAGTACATTGGTCTTTACCTGATTCTTAGGTCCTGTCAGTGCTTCTCAGCTCCTGCCTATAATAACCCATAACACCACAGTGCCTGCTGGGAACAGGACTACATCTGCCTCTTTCTCCAGAGCGGAGGACCAAGCCTGGCACACAGCAGTCATGCAATAAGTAGTCATTAAAAGATGTGTTTACACATCTGTTTCTGCCACAAAAGTGGGAACTTCCTGAAGAAAAGAGCAATTCTTACTTATCCTTGTATACCAAACACCTAGAACAGTGCCCAGCATATAATATGCACCCAAGGAATGTTTGCAAAATGAAGGATCTTTATTTTCAAGTTATAGCACCCAGCTTGGGATTTTATTTATTTTTTTTAAAGATTTTTAATTTATTTGACAGAGAGAGAGACAGCGAGAGAGGGAACACAAAGAGGGGGAGTGGGAGAGGAAGAAGCAGGCCTCCCACTGAGTAGGGAGCCTGATGTGGGGCTCGATCCTAGAACCCTGGGATCATGACCCGAGCTGAAGGCAGATGCTTAATGACTGAGCCAGCCAGGTGACCCCAGCTTGGGATTTTATAATGCAGGTAAATAATATATGTCCCTCACATAAAGCTGATTTCCGGAAAATAAATTTATTAGATGAGAAGACTGGCTGCCCAAAGTGACACACTGAGGTAGACACATTTCTGAATGTACGGGTCATGTCGCTATGTTTATTTTTCCTTCAATTATATGTTCTTTCATTTGTATCTTTTAATCGCAGATATTTAAGCACTTGCTGACACCAGTCAACCATGCACTGGTCACAAAAAATACCACCTCATATGATGCAAAATCTGTGAAGCCTGGTCTTCACAGAAGCTTTGTTTCCTATCAGTCACTGAAAGAACAAATGTTTGGTAATGGCTCTTTGTTTGAAAATCCCTGCTGTGATCTATCAAATTTTTAATATGAAGTTCCAGGAAACGCAGTGAATTCTGAGTAGGCTGTGAAGTCTGGGGCAAACAGAAGCCACCTTGTAGGGTCTTCTTTGACCCCAAGCATCATTAGAACAGACCAATATTCCTTGTCTCAGCGCACTGTGTGTTTTGGGGTATTTGTTTTTCCCCGCCCGTTACGGAGAGACAGAGCAATTTGGGGTGAAAAAAATAATCTCTGCCTTTTCCTCTAGGGTTCTTGATTCCACAGGTAACCAATTCTCTGTGCCTCAACCACTCTGCAATTTACTCAAGCTTGTCTACAAAGAGGTAAAAATTAGAATAGGTATTTTCTGCTTTTCTGTTTTAGTATAAAAGTGGACTGCTTAAATTATAAATGTACTGTGCATCCTCATTTTACCAACGAGGAACTTCAGCAATTCATCAACTGACTTTCTAAATTCATTCTGTGTGTATACCAAATATGCTTGTATACATGCATAAACACAACTCTACTCATGTGTGTGAGCACTATATATTGTGGACATTGTATGTGGCTCACACACAAAGTCTTTAATGAAGGATCAGAGATTAGTATTTCCTCTTAGATATCCCTTCTTCTGAAACACATCCGAAAACTGGAAGACTCGTCTATCCTCGTTTCGCACTCTTGTATGCATGATAAAGCTAAATGCCTTCCATATGATGTTTAATTCAATCCGCAAAAGGATCCATGGAGAAATCAAAACTCAGGTGAATTACTGAAATGGCCCAAAGGTGAAGAAAGTGAGGTAAGATGTAAACAAGATCTGTCTGATCCCGGAGTATCTGATCTTGACAATAATACACAAAGGCAGTGCAGTTGGGGAGGAAAAAAAAAGAATCCAGCAAGTTTCCCTCAGACACAACTGGTAATTCCACAGAGAGAAATGAGAAACACATTTGCTACTTAGGTACAAATCTGTTATTTACATTGCCTGGGATATCTGAAAAGTGTTCCCACAGATTTTATGTATATTGCATTTACATATATTGTGTATATGTATATGCATTTTTTAAACCAAAATTCCAGTGTAACACACATATCCAAGTTCTATGCCAAGAGAACCTCTGAGAGATGATAATTGACGAAGTTCATTTTTCAATGCATCAGCTTTTAAATGGGGGCAAAAAAATCACCTGAATCAACCACTTGATTAACTTACTCAAGAGTTTTTTTTTGTTTTTTAAAAATTAAACAAAACTATACTGAGAAAGAAAGAAACAAAATAAAATCAAGAGTACTGACTTTAACTTTCTTACAGGGTCAGTTACTAAGCCACTACTCTTGACCCTGCTCTATCCACCCTGCACTATATTGCTAAAGTAAATTTTTTATAAGCATATCTGATGATGCCACTCTCCTCTCACAATCCTCCTCTGTCTACATATTACTCCAGCATGGAATAAACTCGAAAGCTTTCAAAGGCAAAAAACAGGTAAAACAGTCGAGTATGAGACTAAGGAGGTGTAGGGATGCGGAGAACGGGGAGAGCACACACCTGTGAAGGTGGTTTGACATAGTATTTTAGCATAAACACTGAAACCAGTGTTCAGCCCAGTGGCTACTTGTTTCTAAGTTGTGCACTTACAGCATAAAATCTTGCTGCTTTGCAGAGCGATAAGGCTCTAGGATTTCTGGAAAGGGCATGTCCAAGTTTTATTCCCAACTACTCTACCCCACCCCTCAAACTTCAAGTTCCTATAACAGCAGGGTACTTGATAGAGCTAGCAATATGCCACACTTCTTTCAGAAAGTATTCCAGGACTAAGGAAGGTTTTACAAATAAGGAAATTGCACTAGGCCAGTCCTAGAATAGATCTTTAACAATGGGAAAACTGAGACTTGCCAAAGTCACAAATGTTGCTTGTAGGCAGGCCATGATCAGAACCCAAGCCCTCTGGCAACTAGTTCAATTTTTAAATCCAACTGTTTCTGCTCAGAATCTTTCTACATTTGGCAAATCCTCTTATACAAAAGGTTCATTTGAATATTTTCATTTACTTAATACAAACATTGAAACCTCAATCTTTTTATGTACATTACAGAACACAAAATTAACAAGTTACAGTATTTTAAACTTCATACCTTTGAAAATACTCCAAAATAGCTTTTACATTCTTGTCCAATCAAAACACATTCATTAAAATACCAATTACAGCAGCATTTAAAAGGATCCTATATTGTACCACTGGACAGAAGTGAACCATTTACCAAGGCTACAGTTGTTCAATCTCTGAAGCAATTGACCTCAGTCATGTAAAAACACTGACAAGAATCAACTGGCTTTCAGCCCAGAAGAGCTTTCAGATCCAGTTCAGAAGTATATAATAATTCTGAACATCTCAAACTACTTTTCCAATAAGTATTCTTGCACCCCTAAACTAATGTCAAGCTAAGGGCAGACGAATACATTGTTTAGGTAAACAAAGAAAAGACAACAAACTGCATTAATACTAACTCTATCAATTCTCAATTACCTGAGGACAGGTAGATATAGAAACATACACACATACAGATACATGTTGTACTGCTTTAAAGGAATGTGGAATATTCTACTCCAGTACCAAGAGAGATGTGCAGTGCTCCCACCCTCTCAGAGCACATAAGTGAGCAATCAGTATGGAAACAGACAA
Source organism: Mirounga angustirostris (assembly GCF_029215605.1). Taxonomy (NCBI): domain Eukaryota; kingdom Metazoa; phylum Chordata; class Mammalia; order Carnivora; family Phocidae; genus Mirounga; species Mirounga angustirostris. The sequence goes on from NW_026991713.1 coordinate 177,686,120, forward strand.
TAGTAACAGACTATTTTAATAGATAGTAACCACTGGGCTATTTTACACCAAAAACCTGACATGGTGTTGGATCTCCCTTTCTTATTATTCTTGTGTTTTTACTCTTTATTCAGACAGCTAGGTATCATCTGCATTTTCTTCCTAGGTGCAAAGGAATTTTTGTTTGCCTAATTCATTACCTCAACCAGCACTCCTTAAATTAGAACCAAAAACATCTGTTTTTCAGTGACTTTGAGTCTGCACCACAAATCAAACAGAAAACATTCTCAGTCACCATACTAAAATAATCTGAGATGGGCAATAATAACTAAAACTTTTCCACTATGAATTTCCAAACATTTGGAAGAAACATTCATTACTTTTATGGGAGAAAAAATAATATAAAATCACAAAATTTTAAACTAAAGGAAACTTAGAGATCTCTTAATGAGTAAACTAATGTCAAACAGAGGTAAGGAAATGTTGGTTTATGTAATTCATAATAAACCAAAGTATGTATAATTAAATCTCTATCAATCAGAAGCCATCACATTTACGTAAGAGCTAAATAATTTTAGTACATTTCCACACAGTTATAATACAATCTACTGTTGACTTCAGAATAAGTTTATATTAACTAAAAGACTCAAACTTTAAACACATTGGTTTTCTATTTTTACCCTACACAAATAGTGAAGGGAAAATTGCAATCAAAAAGAAAAACAACATTGTGATTTATTTAAATACCTCAAAATGTCATCATAAAATGGCCCACATTAAAAAAAAAAAGGAACTACTTCAAATTATTTGCTTTTCACAATGCATATTCTTATTTCACTTGACAAATTTAATTGTGTTTTGTGTATGACCTTTAAAGCATCACTGTCACAGCTTGATAACATCCAAATAATTTCAGTAAAACATCTACCACAGATGGGAAGTAATAAAATCATAATAGAAATACTCAAACTTTATAACAGTATCTAGAAGAATTTCTTTTCTAACACTTAGTCGTTGCCTCCTCAGAAATGAATATCGTGCTTCCAAGTGAATTTCTTGGGAAGACACAATAAGAACTATTGAAGTGCCTCTCCCATTACTCTCAGAATAGCCAAACTTCACCATCATGTATGTCTGATCATTCAATTCTTCAGACCTCATTAACGCCTTTCCTAAGAACCTCAATTAGATCTTACACATATCCATCCCCTTCATATCTTACTGAGTACCAGACACTAAGTCACATGGAGCATTCTCTTTAAGGTCTTTTTGCATTTATTTTTTGCACATTATTTTCTGTAAATGACACCACTTTATCATTCATGATTTGCGTAAAAGCCATACCTCACAAGCCAGATTGAGTTCCATAAGTTTTCTGCTTCTTTTATATCTCCTACAATGACTAGCACAAGGTACACATATAGCAGGTGCTCATACATCCCAATGGACGAAAGCAGTAAAGATATCCACACAAATACATGAGAGTATGAATATAAACTCCTAGCAAATACCATGCACTGGCCTTCAAGTATAGATAAATAATAAAAATTAAAAGACTACACATTTGTACAAATGGCATTTGCTCTCATGTTGACCAATATTCAAATTTAGTTTACATTTTAAGTATTTCAGAAACTAAGGGGTAATTTTTATAGTCAAACATTAGTAGATATAAAATCATTACAAATTAAGCAGTATTATCCCTATCATTTAGGTAGGTAAACTAAGGCTCAGAGAAGTAATATAACAGCCCAAAGAATAAGTAAGAAGTAAACCCAGAAATCAAACTTAGGTCTTCACAACCAGTGAACTGTAGTTGGTTTGGGCTATTGTGGCCATGAGTGACCTTGCTATTTTCCCCAACAAACCATAAAATTACCATTTTCTGTGGATTCCACATAGGAAAAGTTTTGGGAATACTGTTGGACCCTAACAGTACTGCCTCTACAAACGTTTTTCAGTAATAAAAAATTTTCCAGTGGTGGTACTGCCATTCTCAAGGCTGCATGTTGACACCTCTGTTAAAACACACTCATCCTTTATTACACCTTTGTAAAATAACTTGAAGTCTAGACTTTTGATATCTCTAGTTTTGCTTTTTGCTTTCAAAATTGCTTTGGTTATGCAGGTTCCTTTGTGGTTCCATACAAATTTTAGAATTTCTTTGTTATAGTTCTGTGGAAAATGCTATTGGTATTTTGATAGGGATTGCATTAAATCTGTAGATTGCTTTGGGTAGTAGAGACATTTTAACAATATTCTTTGTGTTGTCTTCAGTTACTTTCATCAATGTTTTATAGTTTTTAGAGTACAGGTCTTTCAACACCTCTTTGGTTAGGTTTATTCCTAGGTACCTTATTATTTTGGTATAACTATAAATGGGATTGTTTTCTTAATTTCTCTTTCTGCTATTTCATTACTATTGTAGAGAAATGCAAAAGATTTCTGTACATTAATAATGTATCTTGTGACTTTACTAAATTCATCTATCAGTTCTAGCAGGTTTTTTTGGTGGAGTCTTTAGGGTTTTCTATATAGAGTATCATGTCATCTGCAAATAGTAAAAGTTTTACTTCTTCTTTAGAGTTTGGATGCCTTTGTTTCTTTTTGTTGTCCAATTGCTGTGACTAGCACTTCCAGTACTATGTTGAATAAAACTGGTGAATGTGGACATCCTTGTCTTGTTCCTGACCTTAGGGGGAAAGCTCTCAGTTTTTCCCCATTGAGTATGTTAGCTGTGGGTTTTTCATGTATGGCCTTGATTATGTTGAGGTATGTTCCCTCTAAACCTACTTTGTTGAGGGCTTTTACCGTGAATGGGTGTGTTCTTTGTCAGATGCTTTCTCTGCATCTATTAAAATGATCATATGGTTTTTATCCTTTCTCTTGTTAATGTGATGTATGACACTGATTCATTTTGAATATTGAACCACCCTTGCATCTCGGGAATAAATCCCACTTGATCGTGATGAATGATTTTTTTAATGTATTGTTGGATTCAGATTGCTAGTATTTTGTTGAGGATTTTTGCATATATGTTCATCAGAGATATTGGTCTCTAATTCTTTTTTTTAATCAAAACAGTATGGTACTGGCACAAAAACAGACACATAGATCAATGGAACACAGAACAGAAAACCCAGAAATAAACCCACAATCATATGGTCAATTAAGTTTCGACAAAGCAGGAAAGAATATCCAATGGGAAAAAGACAGTCTCTTCAACAAATGGTGTTGGGAAAACTGGACAGCAACATGCAAAAGAATGAAAGTGGACCACTTTCTTATGTCATACACAAAAATAAGCTCAAAACAGATTAAAGACCTAAATGTGAAACCTCATAAAAATCCTAAAAGAGAACACAGGCAATAATTTCTTTGACATTGGCCATAGCAACTTTTTTCTCTATCTGTCTCCTGAGGCAAGGGAAATAAAAGCAAAATAAACTATTGGGATTACATCAAAATAAGAAGTTTCTGCACAGCCAAGGAAACAATCAACACAATTATTGAACGGGAGAAGATATTAGCAAATGACATATCTGATAAAAGGTTAGTACCCAAAATATATAAAGAACTTACACAACTCAGCACCCAAAAAACAAGTAATCCAATTAAAAATGTGCAGAAGACAGGAACAGACATTTCTCCAAAAAAGACAGAGATGGCCAACAGACACATGAAAAAATGATTAACATCACTCATCATCAGGGAAATGCAAATCAAAACTAGTCAGAGATTACCTCACACCTGTTAGAATGGCTAAAAATACACAAGAGACAACAGGTGTTGGCAAGGATGTGGAGAAAAAGGAACCCTCTTGCACTTTTGGTGGGAATGCAAGCTAGTGCAGCCACTGTGGACAAATAAATTGAGGTTCCTCAAAAAGTTAAAAATAGAACTACCTTATATTTCAGTAATCACACTACTGAGTATTTACCCAAAAAATACAGAAACACTACTTTAAAGGGATACATGCACCCCTATGTTTATAGCAGCATTATTTACTACAGTCAAGTTATGGAAGCAGTCCAAGTGTCCATCAACTGATGAAAACATAAACAATCTGTGGTGTGTGTAGATATATGTACACACACATATACACATGTACAATGGAGTATTATTCAGCCACAGAAAGAATGAAATCTTGCCATTTGCAATGACTTGGATGGAGCTAGAGAGTACAATGCTAAGCGAAATAAGTCAGAGAAATACAAATACAATATGATTTCACTTGTACACGTAATTTAAGAAACCAGAAAAAAATGAGCAAAGGTAAAGAGAGAGAGGCAGAGACATAAACCAAGAAAGAGACTCTTAACTATAGAGAACTGATGGTTTCCAGAGGGAAGGGAGGTAGGGAAATGGGTGAAACAGGTGATAGGGATTAAGGAGTGCACTTGTCATGATGAGCACTGGGTGATGTATGGTATTGTTCAATCACTATATTCTACACCTGAAACTAATGTAACACTGTTAAATATACTGGAATTAAAATAAAATGAATTTTTAAAAACACTCATTCTTTAAAATGGGAAAACTATAATTGTTTAAATTTCCATTTTTTTAGTTACCTTTCCATTCTGATCCTGCCTCCATGATATTATGCTCAACTCATATTCAATGCAGTTTTGGGTATTGCCCCAAAATCTTCACATGAGAGTTCTAAAAAACTTTTCAACATTTGCACAAGTCATGAACATCATGCTTCAAGCATAAGATTCAGTAAGAATAGCATTATCTGGATATTTATAGGGCTCCGTTGACAGCTCCTGGACGTTTACTGAACCCCTCAGAGCACATTATGAAGCTGAGGACTATAACAATGCAAACAGTGGCAGGGACCTAGGGAGGGGCAGTATTTGAGAACTACTCATCTCAGAACGTCACTAATGGCTATCACTTCTTTCACAATCATCTGTCTTGTCCTGATAGAGGAGTTAGGCCAACTGAAGCAGCCCCCATGTGAGACTGGAGAGAGATATGCCCCCTAAGTAATTCCTCTAGCCATAAAAATGCTTTTAAAGCTAAGGTCAAAGCTCCTTTATAAAACTCCACTGAGTAACAGATTCCCCATGTCACATGCTAATGTGAAAGCAACCTCAACCATAAAATGTTTTCTGCTTGTATATACGTTTTCAATGATGTAATAAAATATGAACTCACTACTCCAAAATAAAACTGGACCTTAATTATAATATATATATTTTATGTATATTATACATATTCTCATGTATCCTCAATCCTATCCCTAGGTCTGCCCCTACCTAAGATGAGACCACTATCTGGAATCCTATACTTTTTATAGTTATATGTTCATGTATTTTGCATAATACATATATATGTATATACACACCACATACAAATGCATAACATACATAATATAGTTATATATGTATGTGTTCTTTTAGTTGTTTCTAAGTTTATAAAATTTGTAAATGGTATATGTAATCTTCAGGGATTTACTATTTTCACTTGCTATTAAAATTCATCCACACTGGGAGCAGAGGCACAGAACTATCAGAAGAGTGAAATGAGGACCTGTGTAAATGCTCCCATCCATAAAAACAATGAAAATACTGGCACAATTGTGAAAATCAACTTCTCAAAATTCTGGAAATTAACCAAAGGCTTATGAAAATCTAGCATTATCCTAGAAAAACTGCTGAGCCTTGGTTAGAATAGCTGAGTTTATGGCATTTCAGTATGATCTACTGTATCCTCCTCTCCTGAGCTCTGCAGTAACTTTAAAAACAAGCAACTTCACAAACCAGCAGCCTCCCAAACACAATAACTGACAAAACCTGTAGCTCTGCCTCCTCCAGGTTTGGATCTCCACAGAAACACCATCTCCAGAACACTGTCATTATTTGACCTATCTCAGCTCCCTGGAAAAGCCCCATTCACAAAGCATTATTATCTGATGTCACTCAGAGCTCACCAAATAAGAAAAGCCCTATCCCCAGGGGGTCTGTCAAAAACAATTAGCTGCAATTGATTAACATCCCCACTACTAGGTCTGTCATACCAGTTGGGCAAACAAGAGTCTAGTCAAAAATTTAAAAGGAAGATGTATGGAATAAGATGTCCACAGAAGGTTTTGAATATATCACAGAAATTCTTGGGGACCTAGGGCTCCACACACATATGTAGAGCTATGTTCATTCCCAGAAAAAAGCTGAAGAGGGCCCAAGTCTCTCACTTCTGGATGACCCTGAGGCCCTACACTATAGAAAGTGAAGGCAGGCACAAAAAATACCTGAGTGCTGAAAGTATGAGAGCCACTCAGCACACAGCACCACTCACAAAAGGTTAGAAGACTTACTGGTAAAAGGAATTTAAGGAAATCTTTCTCTAATCATCAGGTGACACTAATCAAACTAGGCGGAGACTTTTGTGGCTACACACAACAAGGAAAAGAGACTTTAGAGGATTAGTCAAAAAAAGCCCCTATACCAAAAAATAGCAACACAAGAAGATATCCTGGGAGGTGAGGAATTCTGAATTCTAAAGTTTACATATTACATCATTTAAAATTTCCAGTTTTGACCAAAAAATTTTAAGACACACAATGAAGCAGGAAAGTACGGCCCATACACAAGAAAAAGAGCTAACAATAGAAACTGTCCCTGAGAAAGCCCAGACTTTAGACTTACTAAATAAAGGCTATAAATAATCTATCATAAGTATTTTCAAAGAACTAAAGGAAATCATGTCTAAAGAATTAAAGGAAAGTGTGAGGGCGCCTGGGTGGCTCAGTCAGTTAGGTCATGATCCCAGGGTCCTGGGATCGAGTCCCACATCGGGCTCCCTGCTCAGCAGGGAGTCTGCTTCTCTGTCTCCCTCTATGTGAGCACTCTCTCTTTTTCTCTCTCAAATAAATAAATCTTTAAAAAATAATAAAATTTTAGGCTCCAAGCGGCTGAGAGAGGGAAGGAGGCAGCTTGTCACGCACACTCCCGGCAGCATGCAGGAAAGGATGAGCGTAGGAGCGAGCTCACCTTGCCAAAGGCTCCTGGCAAGGTGATGCCTCCGCTCCCGCAGCTACTGTGTATTTTCCCTTTGAACTTGACCTTCCAACAGGAACCGGTGGCATAACCTCATATACACCCAACATGTGTGAAAGAAGTTCATCGTTCTGCTTAACCTGGACTCCATATCGGACCACCCCTGCTTGCAACGCCCTGGGAATCAATCTTCTTTTATAAATGTTTTAATGATTTGAGCACCCTGGTTTATGTTGAATAACTTCTATGTGTAACTACAGGAAAAAAAATTAATTTATTATATGATGTAACCATTTACAATATAACACAATCTTCTTGCAAAAAAAAATAATAAAATTTTAAAAAATTAAAGGAAAGTATGAAAATAATGTCTCACAAAATAATGTTAAGAAAGAGACAGACATTATAAAAAAAAGGAACCAAATAGAAACTCAGCAGTTGAAAACTATAACAACTGAAAGCAAGTATTTACTACAGGGGCTCAACAGCATATATGAACTGGCTGAATAAAGAACCAACAAATCTGAAGATACCTCAATTGAGATTATCCAGTTTGAAGAACAGAGAAAGAGTGAAGAAAAATAAAACTTCTGAGATCTCTGGAACATCACCAAATATACAAAGACATGCACACTGGAAGTCCCAGAAAAAGAAAAAAATTGGCAAAAAGTGTATTTGAGGAAATAACTCCAACATATAAAGAACTTGGAAGTCATCATTTACATTCTCTCAACAAGAAAAATGCTGAAAAAAACTAAAAATGAACAAATCTAAGACGCATCAGATAACTGAAATCACAGGACAAACATCTGTGCCCAAAAATAGAGACACAGAAAGGAAAGAAAAAAAAGGAAAAAAAAAACCACTATAAAAACCAATATCCCTCACAAATATGGACGCAAAAAAAACTTCAACAGAACATTAGCAAACCAAATACAAGAACATATAAAAACTTATAAGCCAAGATAAAATAGGAAATACCCCAGGAATACAAGGTTGGTTTAACAGCTGAAAATCAATTAACATAACACTGTATTAATAAAATAAAGGGCAAAAGCCACATGAAAACTGCAGAATGTGCATTTGACAAAACCCAATACCCATTCACAGTAAAAATTCTTAAACTTGGAGTCGAAAGCAATTTCCTCAACCTGATAGAGTATGTGTGAAAAACTACAGAAAATACCATACATATAATGAAACATGGAACTCTTTTCCCCTAAGATAAGGAACAAGACAAGGATGTCTGCTCTCATCAATTCTAGTTAACACAGTACTGGAAGCCCTACCCACTCAAAATAAATAAATAAATGGCATCAGTTTGTAAAGGAAATATTAAATCTATCTTTTTGCAGATGGCATGATCCTGTACACAGAAAATCCTCAGGAATACACACACACACACACACACACAAAAAAAAAACCTATTAAAACCAATAAATAAGTACATCAATGTTACAGAACACACAATATAAACAATACAAGATCAACATACAAAACCAATTGTACTTTTATATATGAGCAAGAAACAATAACAATTTAATGCTAAACAATCTAACAATTTAATGCTAAACAATCAATTTAATGCTATTCATAACAGCATTAAAAAGAATAAAGTACTTACGAATAAATTTTAGAAGTACAGGACTTACACTCCGAAAATGACAAAACTTTTTTGAAGAAAATTAAAGATGTGTTAAAAATGGCAAGACATTCAATGTTCATGGATTAGAAGACTCTATTTTGTTAAGATGGCAATACTCCCCAAGTAGATTTATAGGTTCAATGAAATCCTTATCAAAATTCCAGCAGCCTTTTCACAGAAATTGGAAGAAAGATCCTAAAATTTACATTAAAATGCAAAACATTTACAATAGCCAAAACAATTTTTTAAAAGATTTTATTTATTTATTTGAGAGCGAAGAGAGTGAGCAAGAGTGACAGAGCAGAGGGAGAGGGAGCAGGGGAAAGGCAGAGGGAGAAGGAGAAGCAGACTCCTCACTGAGCAGGGAACCCGACAACACCCGACTGAATCCCAGGACCCTGAGATCATGACCTGAGCCAAAGGCAGATGCTTAACCAACTGAGCCTCCCAGGCACCCCTGACCAAAACAATTTTGAAGAAGAACAAGTATGGAAGAATTTCACATCTCAATCTTAAAACTTATTATAAAACCTGAGTTATCAAGGTAGGGTGATACTGGCATAAAAGATAGACAATGATAGGTGGAACAAAATTGAAACTCTAAAAACAAATCCTTATATTTATAGTCCACTGATTTCTGACAAATACGGCAAGGCAATTCACTGGGGAATGTAGAGTATGTTCAACAAATGAAACTGGGACAACTGGATATACACATGCAAAAAGATGATCTTAGACCTTCTCACACCACACGAAAAGATTAACTCAAAATGATCACAGACTTCAATTCAAGCTTCTAAAACTCTTAGAAGAAACATGGGAGAAAAGTGTTCAAGACTTTGTTTAGCTAAATATTTCTTAGGACACCAAAAGCATGGTTCATAAAAGAAATAACTGGTAAAATGAGCCTCTTAAAAATTTTAAATTTCCACTTTGAAGACACCATTAACCAAATGAAAAGACAAGCTACAGACTGGGGAACAATGTTTGCAAAGCAGATATTAAAGGACTTGTATACAGAATTCACAGGCAACTCTTTTAACTCAGTAAAAATAAGAAAAATGACCAAATCAAATGATGGACAAAAGATATGAACATACATTTCACCAAATAAGATATAGGAATGGCTAATAAATGCATAGAAAGATGCTCAACATCATTAATAATTAGGAGAATGCAAATTAAAACTGCAATATCACTTCACACTCATTAGAATGAATATAATAAACAAAGCAGACAACAAATGTTGGTAAGGATGAAGCAAAAAAAAAAAAAACAAAAAACCTTAAACACTGCTGGTGGACATACAAAATGTGTAGCCACTTTGGAATATAGTTTGTCAATATCTCCAAAACTTAAAAACTAAAACTACTACATAATCCAGCAATTCCACTCCTAAAAAAGAAATGAACATATATGTCCCATACAGACATTTGTACACTAATGTTCAAAGCAGTATTATTCATAGTAGCCCCAAACTAGAAACAATCTAAATATGCATCCAATGGTGAATGCATCAAATGTGCTTTATCTACATAATAAACTATTCAGTAATAAAAGGGAAAAAACTAAAGACATGTGCTATGTCATGGATGAACCTCAGAAACATTATTTGAGGTGAAATAAGGTAGACATAAGAGACCATATATTATATGATTCCACTTAGATAAAATGTCAGAGTTTTGGGCAAAAAGTAGATTGTGGTTGCCTGGAGATAGTGGAGGGTGGAGACTGGGATTAACTATAAATGGGCAGGCGGGACTTTAGTGCAGGAGAGAGATGTGGATGAAAATGGTCTAAAGCAGATTTATGGTAATGGCTATACCATTTAATAAAGTTACTAAAAATCATTAAACTATACCCTTGAAATGGGTGAGTTTTATGATATGTAAGACATACTTCAATAAAGCTGTGTGGGGAAAAAAGTGAAGAAGGAGTTGTTAAAAAAAAATCTGTATCAGTGCATGTTGTATGATTGCTATACAGAGTTCTACTCTACAAAGATGCAGAGTTTATTCGTCTACTTTCCTTTCACTAAACATTTGGGTTGTTTGCAAAATTTTTGCTATTAAACAATTCTATCATGAACATCACATATATGTGCCTGATATACATGGCAAGAGTTTCTTCTCTTAGATATATAACTGGTATTGAAAGGGCTAAATTGTAAAGTATATGGATTTTCAATACTATGACATAATATCAAACTGTTTTCCAAATTTATAGAACAATCTACACTTCTACCACCCATGTGCCTAAGATTCTGTGGATCCACATTTTCTCCATCTGACCCTTGGTTTGAAACTTAAACCATGATGCTAGCTACAAATCTAGTCCATTCATTTTAACTGCTGTATGGGGTTCTGTGGTATGAATAAGCCACAGTTTATCTATCTACTACTTCTGATGCAGAATTTCAACGTTTACCCATTTTTCACTCTTAAAACTGTGCTGCAATAAATATTTCTGAATAAACTTCTATGAATCAAGTACAAACGTTTCTTTAGGGCAGACATCTGTCACAGGAATATACCGGAGTTCCTGTTGGCCCACATCTTCTATATCAACATTTGGTATTGACAGTTCACTTTTGACTACCTGATGGACGCTGTTTCAAATTGCATACCACCTTTTATGAGTAAGACTGAACCTATTTTTATACATGTGCATTCTCTCTCTCCTTCTCCCTCTGCCCCTCCCCCCCAGCTCACACTTTCTCTAAAATAAATAAAATCTTTTAAAAAATATTTTAGGGGCGCCTGGGTGGCTCAGTCGTTAAGCGTCTGCCTTCGGCTCAGGTCATGATCCCGGGATCCTGGGATCAAGTCTAGGGTCAGGCTCGTTGCTCCGCAGGAAGCCTGCTTCTCCCTCTCCCTCTCCCCCTGCTTGTGTTCCCTCTCTCGCTGTGTCTCTGTCAAATAAATAAATAAAATCTTAAAAAAATACATATTTTAGAAGTTTGTTTTTCAGACTGATGTCTTTACCCTGTGATATTTATTTTTGACCCTAATGTACGGTAGGGATCTAATTTTTTATCTTTATTAATATCAATAGCCAAGTATCTTGCCATAATTTATTAAACAGTTCACTCTTTCTCCCAGTGACACTGTGATGCCATCTCTATTACGCATGCAAGTCCCACATTTATGTGGGTATTTTTCTGGCTCTCTGTCCTCTTCCACTGATCTATTTTCTATCCCTATACCAAAAACATGCTTTTAAATAATAAATTTTATAACCAGTGTTGAAAACTAGTAAGGTACAATCCTTCTTCTCTGTGTCTTGGCTATTCATGGCTCTCTACTATGTGAATTTTAGGAAGAGTTTGTCAAACCACATGTAAAGAACACCTCGTGGATATAGTATTCTATAGCTAGAAAAGGCAAAAGGACAATCTCCACAAACTACTATGGAGCGATCTCATATCACGTACATATTGTTTTGCTTATTGTTAACTGAAAATGAGAAAGGCAGTACAGTGTTTATAGTCAGTATTTTTTATGGAATAAAGAAGAAACTAAAATTAATACAAAAAAAAAGGGACATGGATTGATCTCTTTGTATATATCCTGTTTTAAAATGGAGACACTGAAACCATATAATAGTAATTTTCAAAAATTAAATAAAAACAAAGGAAAAGCAATTCCTGAAATAGAAAATGAACTAAACTATACATCAAGTTGATAGTATAACCACACAGAGAAAACCATTACTTCAAGTTAAAATACTGAATTTTGACTACACCTCTTTCCACAGGGATATAGGCTAAGATGGTAAGGGGAGGGAAAGAACTGCAAAGAAACATTAAATGGCATTCTATAGTCTTTTTGTAAACAGAAATGTTGGTATTGTTATTTTTAAACTATTATTCTTATATCATAGGATGAATCAAACGAGGAGTATCATAAGGAAGCTGGACTTGTACCCAAAGAGAAAAGGGACACCAGTACAAAATCAAAGCAGCCCTACTAATCTTTCATTTGAAATAGAAGTCTCAGTTTTTCACTTAATTTAAAATAAATGTATAGCATATTATTTTACTATGAATATATATGTATTCATGTGTATATGATTTCACAGATATGTATTTATATGTATTTCCTAGCTCTGACCACTGCAAACACCAAAATGCAATAACCCAAACTGTGGCTTCTAAATACTATTTCCACTAAAAGGAACAAGGACTATTTTAAGAAATGACTGATTCCAGGGCTAGGTCATGAAACATGCAAGGAGAGACTAAGACAACTTGTTATTCTAGAAAGTAACAAAACTGTCAAAAAAGAATGGGGGTCTCAACAAAATACTAACAAACCAAACCCAAGAGCATATTAAGAATTATATATCATGACCAAGTTGGATTTACCCAGGAATGCAAGGGTTTCAACATAAGAAAATCAATGTAACACCACATTAATAGAACAGAATAAAACCACATGATGATCACAACTGACAAGGAAAAGGATTAACCAAATCCAATATCCTTTCATGATAAAAATACTAAAAAAAAAAGTATGAATAGAAGGCAAGTTCCACAAAATGATGAAGTACATTTACAAAAAACCCACAGCTAACATCATTCTCAAGGGTGAAAGACTGAGAGCTTTCCCCTTAAGATCAGTAATAAGGATGCCCACTTTCACCAGTTATTCAATACTGTCCTGAAGGTTCTAGCCAGAGCACTCAGACAAGAAAAATAAGTAAAAGGTATCCAAACTGGAAAAAAAGTAGATCTTTATTTGAAGACGACATGATCTTATTTATAAAAAACATCACCCAAATTTCTAAGATATTAGAGCTTAAAAAATGAATTTAGCAAAGCTGCAGAGTACAAAAATCAACATGAAAAAGCCAGTTGCATTTCTATACACCTCTTATAAATAATCTGAAAAAGGAATTAAGAAAACAACTTACAACAGCATCTAAAAGAATAAATACCTAGGGATTACTTTAACCAAGAAAGTGAAAAAAATTATATACTGAAAACTACAAAATATTGCATTGCTAAAAGAAATTAAATAAGACCTAAATAATAGGAAAGACATCTCATGTTCATGCATCAAAAAACTTAATATTAAGATGTCACTACAGGCTGGACGCCTGGGTAACCAAAGTGATCTACAGATTCAGTGCAAACTCTATCAAATGCCAAGAGCCACTTTATAAGGAATTGCAAGGGGCCCCAAATAGCCAGAACAATCTTGAGAAAGAAAAGCAAATTTGGAGGACTCACACTTCGGATTTTAAGTTACTATAAATCTACAGCAAGCAAAACAGTATGGTACTGGCATGAGAAGAGACATACAGACCAGAGGAATAGAACTGAAGAGTCTAGAAATAAACCAATACATGTATGGCCAAAGGAATTTTAACAAGGGTGCCATCTCCACTCAATGGGGAAAGAAGTGTTTCTTCAGCAAAGGGTGCTAGGATAACTGGATTTCTGTATGCAAAGTAATGGAGTTAGACCATTCTCTCATCTAACATACAAAAATTAACTCAGAATGAATCAACAACCTAAATATAAGAGCTAAAACCATTACACTGCTAGAAAAAAAAAAAAAACAGGGTATGACCCTGTGAACTTGGATTTGGCAATAGATTCTTAAATACGACAACAAAAGCATGAGAAACAACAACAACAAAAAACTCCAACTGATCAAAATTTAAAACTTTGGTGCAAAGGATATTATCAAGAAAGTGAAAAGGCAAATTACAGAATAGGAGAAAATATTTGCAAATAATGTATCTAATTATGATTTAATACCAGAAATATCTAAAGAATTCCAAAACTCAACAACAAAAAGACAAACAACCCAATATTTTAAAAGGCAAAGGACTTGAATAGATTATTTCCCCAAAAAAGATACGCAAATTGCTGAGAAGTACATAAGATGCTTGATATCAGTAGTCATTAAGGAAATGCAAATCAAAACCATATTGTATATCACTTCACACCTACTAGAATGGCTATAGTTAAAAAAAAAAAAAAAAAGGAAATAACAAGCCTTGGCAAGGATATATAGAAACTGGAACCCTCATACATTGTTAGGAGGAATGTAAAATGGTGTAGCCTCTGGAGAACAGTGTGGCAGTTCTTTGTGAAACCAAACATAAAATTACCTTATGAATGAGCACTTTCACTCCTAGGCGTATACCCAAAAAAATTAAAAACAGTGACTCATATTTGTATGCTAAAGTTCATCATAGCATCATTCACAATAGTTGAAAGGTATAAATAAAGCGTCCCTCAACAGATGAATGGATATACACAAAATGTAGTATATACAGACAATGGAATTTTCAGCCTAAAAAGGAATGAAATTCTGATATATTCTACAATATGGATGAATCTTGAAAACATCATGCTAACTGAAATAAGGCAATTGCAAAAGGACAAATAGTGTACGATTCCGCTTATATAAAATATCTAGAATAGGCAAATTCAGAGTGACAACAATTTGATTAGAGGTTGGTAGAGGTAGGAATGGGGAGTTATTGCTTAAATGGCTACAGAGTTTCTGTTTGGAATGATGAAGTAGTTTGGAAATAGTGATGATGCTGCACACACTGTACATTTAAAAATGGTTAAGATGACAAATTTTGTTATATATTATATATACATGTTTTTTAACCACAAAAATAATAATGAAGTTGTATCAAAATGTCCTAAGATCCAACTTAAAGGGGCCCCACCTGGCCAACAATGTGACAATTTGAGTACCAATAAAACTAATGAGTGAAACAGATTAAAGACCTCAAATATATAAAAGTTCATGAATCAATGATATTAAATTTTTTTAAATCACTGGTCATCAGTAGAATTTACTAGGATATCACGGCAGATTAAAGATGGCTGCAAATTCTTTCCTTCTCCAGGAATTCTGAGCTGCCATGGAAAAAGTCCAACTGTTCTGGAACTACCACGCCTGAGAGAACATGTATAGACTCTCTGATCAAGAGTCCCAGGTGTGGGGCGCCTGGGTGGCTCAGATGGTGAAGCGTCTGCCTTCAGCTCAGGTCATGATCCCAGGCTCCTGGGATTGAGCCCCGCATCCAGCTCCCTGCTCAGCAGGGAGCCTGCTTCTCCCTCTCCTTCTGCCTCTCCCCCTGCTCATGCTCTCTCTCTATCTGTGTGTCTCAAATGAATAAATAAAAAAATTAAAAAAAAAAAAAAAGAGTCCCAGGTGAGCCCACCCTTCTAACTATCCCAAGATGCCAGACATGTGAGTGCAGCCATCTTGGACTCTCCAGACCTGCCCATCCACCAGCAGAACACCTTCTTCCACAGAGAACAAAACTGCCAGTCAGGCCTTCCAAAACGTCTGACCTATCAAATCATGACATACAATAAAAACAGTTCTTTTATGTCCCTTGAGTTTGAGGTAAATTTTTATGCAACAGTAGATAGCCAAGCAGGCATCAGCTCACTACTCTGAAACTAGATAAAAGAAAAAAATCAAGCATTTATCCTGCCTTTCTAGTATAAACATTTCAGAGTAACTATATAGCTGACAAGGGATAAGATCTATAAAGAATTCTATCTAATAAAAGCATAAGGAATGACATAATTAGAAATGCACTGTGTTTCAGGCGCCTGGGTGGCTCAGTCGGTTAAGCGACTGCCTTCGGCTCAGGTCATGATCCCGGAGTCCTGGGATCAAGCCCTACATCGGGCTCCCGGCTCAGCGGGGAGCCTGCTTCTCCCTCTGACCCTATCCCCTCTCATGCTGTTTCTCTCTCTCTCTCTCTCAAATAAATAAAATCTTTAAAAAAAGAAAAAAAAAGAAATGCACTGTGTTTCAACCCCCACGGAATAATGATTTTGGGCAATAAGCATCAGTGGACGCTAAAGGCTCAGGTGGAAGAAGAGAGGCATCAGGTTCATAACACCAATACACACACACTTAAACATACACACACCCAACAAATCAACTGTGTAAAATAAAAACGGAGAGGCCATTATAAAATAAAAGAGGCTTAGGGACATTAAAATCAAATAATCAAATACAGTGTAAGGACTGTGTTTACATCCAGATTCAAATAAAACAACTATAAAAAGCCTTTTTAGAGACAATCTGAGAAATCGGAATACGGATGAGAAATTAGATGATATTAAGGAATAAATATTCATTTCTTTAGGTATGATAATGAACTAGTAGTTATGTCTTTAAAAAATAAGTACTAAGTTAGAGATTACAGGTAAAGCAATTATAGCTAAAAATGGCATGACAATCTCTGGACCTGTTTTAAAATTCTCTGGGAAGAGGCCCCTGGGTGGCTCAGTAGGTTAAGCATTTGACTCCTGGTTTTGGTCAGGTAATGATCTCAGGGTCATGAATCAGGGTCCTGAGATCAAGCCCCACATGGGGCTCCATGCTCAGGGCAGAGTTGGCTTGTCCCTCTACCTCTGCTCCTCTCCCACTCCCACCCTGCCCACTTGCACGTGCACTCTCAAATAAATAAATAAAATCTTAAAATTCTCCAGGAATATGAAACAACACTACATTCTTCCCTTAAATCCCTTGCCAAAATGCTGGTAACTGTCAAAGCTGGATGATGGGCACATGGGGTTCATTAAACTATTCTCTTTACTTTTGCAAAGTTTAAAAATGTCTGTGCTGAAAAATGGTTTAAGTATTCAGTTATTAACTGGAACTGAATTTATGAAATAATGTGGGGATAACTGCCATCTTTATCATATTGATACTTTGCATTGTAAATGTGGAACATCAGTGCATTTATCTGCCTCTTTTTATACCTCTATAAAGGACTTGTGTTTTTTTAACTTTATAGTATATTTTGCTATTGTGAATATATGATAAATACTCTTAAAAATATTTCTATTGTTTGCTAATCAGATAGCTTTATCTACTTTTAAATAATTTGTAAAATACATTTTGGGTTCAGTTATTTTCTTGCGGGAAAAAATCTTTTATTCCCAGTAGAAAAACTAAAAGGAAAAAATAACTCCTGAATGTACTTTAAAGCGAAATTTCCAGAGACAACTCTATTGCACAAAATGAGGCATCCTTTTACTTGTGGCATTGCGATAAGCAACTGCTTACATTTGAAGTGCATTTCTAAGTCCTGCATGGGGGGAAAAAAGGTCATGTGGGGTTGATAGGACAGAGGAAAAGAATGATAGAAAAATCACTTTTAAGAGTTGACTTCTGTAGAGTCTATCTATAATTTCCCTGGCCAGCCCAGGGCAAAAATTACAAGAAACAAATTGCAGAAGACCTGGCACCATCTTATTCAACCTTCCTTCTAGTTCTTTCTTGTCCCTTCTCAGTTTGATATTAATGTTGATTCTGTCTTTAAGATCTTTTTACTCCACTCTAAATCTTACCCGGAGCAAAAAGTTAGGCATTACCACGGAGCTAGAGTAGCAACTTAACTTCCACAACTCCAAATTTGGAAAGCAGCCATAGTAAACATTGACACTGTGAAAAAGTGGCCTTTTCTATTTTTTTTTTTTTTAATGTGCTAGAGTCCATTATCTAATTTTTATGTGCTAGAAGATGTATTCATTTCCTAGGGTTGCCATAACAAAATACGACAAACCACAAACTGGGTGGGCTTAAAACAACAGAAATTTGTTGTCTCACAGTTCTGGACAACTGAACTCCAAGATGAAGAGGTCAGCAGGTCTGGCTCCTTCTTGGGGTCTCAGAAGAATGACCCGCGCCATGCCTCTGTCCCACCTTCTGGTGGCCGCCGACAATCCCTGGTGCCCCGTAGCTGGTGCTGCGTAACTTCTAGCTCTGCTCCTGCCTTCACGTGGCATTCTCCCTGTTTGTCATGGTGTCCAAATTCCCCTCATCATGTAAGGACACCAGTCACTGGATTAGGGACCACCTAATCTTGTATGACCTCATCTCAACTTGATTAGAGCTGCAAAGACCTTATTTCCAGATATGGTCACATTTATAGGTTCCAGGTAAACATGAACTTAGGGAAACACTGTTTAACCCAGTACACCGGACCAGATGGCTTCACAGGTGAATTCAACCAAACATCTGAAGAGTTCATACCTAGCCTTCTCAAACTATTCCAAAAAAATAGAAGAGAAAGGAAAACCTAATTCATTTTACAAGGCCAGCGTTACCCTGATACCAAAACCAGAAAAAGACACTACAAAAAAGAAGAGAGAGAGAGAACTACAGGCCAATATCCCTGATGAACATGGCTGCAAAAATCCTCAACAAATTATTAGTAAACCAAATCTAACAATACAATAAAAAAATCATTCACCACAGTCAAGTGGAGTTTATTCCCAGGATGCAAGGGTGGCTCAGTATTCACAAATCAATCAATGTCATACATCACATTAACAAGAGAAAGGATAAAAACTGTATGATCAATTCAGGAGATGCAGAGAAAGCATGTGACAAAGTACAACATCCATTCACAATAAAAGCCCTCAACAAAGTAGGTTTAGAGGGAACATACCTCAACATAATCAAGGCCATACATGAAAAACCTACAGCTAACATCATACTCAATGGGGAAAAACTGAGAGCTTCCCCCTAAGGTCAGGAACAAGACAAGGATGTCCACATTCACCAGTTTTATTCAACATAGTACTGGAAGTGCTAGTCACAGCAATTGGACAACAAAAAGAAACAAAAGGCATCCAAACCCTAAAGAAGAAGTAAAACTTTTACTATTTGCAGATGACATGATACTCTATATAGAAAACCCTAAAGACTCTCACCAAAAACTGCTAGAACTGATAGATGAATTTAGTAAAGTCACAGGATACATATGTGCAGAAATCATTTGCATTTCTATACACTAATAATGAAGTAGCAGAAAGAGAAATTAAGAAAACAATCCTATTTACAACTGCACAAAAAAGAATCAAATGCCTAGGAATTAACTAAGAAGGTAAAAGACCTACACACTGAAAACTGTAACACAGTGATGAAAGAAACTGAAGATAACACAAACAAATGGCAAGATATTCCATGCTCATGGACTGGGAGAAGAAATATTGCTAAAATGTCCATACTTAGTCCATACTAAGATTTAACGCAATCCTTGTCAAAATACCAACATTTTTCACAGAACTAGAAAAAATCATCTTAAAATTTGTATCCTATCACAAAAGACCCGGAATAGCCAAAGCAATCTTCAGAAAGAACAAAAAAGCTGGAGGAGGTATCACAATCCCAGATTTCAAGATATACTACAAAGCTGTAGTCATCAAAACAATATGGTACTGGCAGAAAAATCAACACACATATCAACCAAACACAACAGAGTCCAGAAATAAACCCATGCTTTTTGGTCAATTAATCTAAAACGAAGGAGGCAAGAATATCTAATGGAGAAAAGATGGTATCTTCAACAAAAGGTGTTAAGAAAACTAGATAGCCACATGCAAAAGGATGACACTGGACCACTTCTTATACCATCCACATAAATAAACTCAAACTGGACTAAAAACCTAAATATGAGACCTGAAACCATAAAATTCCTAGGAAAAAAACCACAGGCAGTAATTTCTTTGACATCAACTATAATAACATTTTTCTAGATAGGTCTCCTCTGGCAAATTAAATAAAAGCCAAATTAAACTATAGGGACTACACCAAAATAAAAAGCTTTTACACAGTGAAGGAAACCATCAACAAAATAAAAAGACAACCTACTGAATAGAAGATGTCTGCAAATGACAGAGCCGATAAAGGGTTAATATCCACAATATATACAGAACTTACACAACTCAACACAAAAAAAAATCCAATTAAAAATGGGCAGAGGACCTGAATATTTTTCCAAAGACAGACAGATGCTCAAAAGACATGAAAAGATGCTCAGCATTATCAATCCTCACAGAAATGCAAATTAAAACCACAATGAGATACAACTCTACACCTGTCAGAATGGCTAAAATAAAAAACACAAGAAATAACAAGTGTTGGTGAGTTTGTGGAGAAAAAGGAACCCTCCTCATCATTGGTGGGAATGGAAATTTGTGCAGCCACTATGGAAAACAGCATGAGGTTTCCTCAAAAAATTAAAAACAGGGGCACCTGGGTGGCTCAGTTGGTTAAGCACCTGGCTCTTGATTTAGGCTCAGGTCATGATCTCAGGGCCTTGGGATCGAGCCCCATGTCAGGCTCCACACTCAGCAGGGACTCTGCTTGGGGATTCTCTCTCGCTCTCTCTCTGCCCTTCCCCCCGGCTTGCTCTCCCCTAGAATAAATCAATCTTTAAAAAAAATTAAAAACAGAATTACCTTATGATCCAGCAATTGCACTACTGGGTATTTACCCAAAGAAACAAAAACACTAATTCAAAAAGATATATACACGTCATGTTTACTGCAGCACTATTTACAATAGCCAACGTATGGAAGCAGCCCAAGTGTTCACTGATAGGTAAATGGATAAAGAAGATTTGGTGTATATATATACAAGATGAGTTAAGTGGTGATGAACCAAAGAATGCAAAGAATGCAGATCTGGATGCTGGAAAAGGCAAGAAAATGGATTCTTCCCTTGAGCTTCCAGAGGGAGCTCTGCCAACACTTTAACTGTACCCCCTTTATACTTGTGTTTTGTACTTCTGGCCTCCAGGACTGTTAACAAATTTCTGTTGTTTTAAGCCATAAATGTGTAGTAATTTGTTATAGCAGCAATGGAAGATTAATACAGATTTTGGTACCTAGAAGTGGGGTGCTGCTGCAACAAAAACCTAAAAATGTGGAAGGGACCTTGGAAATGGTCATCGACTAGAGGACTGAATTCTGAGGTGCATGACTGGAAAAAACCCAGACTGCCTTGAAAAGACTCTCGGTAGAAATATGGAGGTTCAAGGCTCTGGTGCTAAGGGCTCAAAAGGAAATGAGGAACTTGTTATTGGAAACTGGCGGAAGCAGTTTTTTAATATATTTGCAGAAAGTTTAGCTCAATTATGTCCTATGGTTTTATGGAAAGCAAAATGTACGAGCAATGAACTTGAATAGCTGAGGACATTTTTAAGCAGTGTTGAAGGTACTGTTGGTTTCTTCTTTCTGTATTATTTTTAGACGTCTTTTCAAGTCAATTCTCTGCCTCCCTCTTATAAGGACACTTGTACTTAGGGACAATCTCTCCATTTTAACACCTTCAACCACATACACAGTTCCTTTCAGTATGGAAGGTAGCATTCACAGGCTCCAGGGATTAGGACCTGGGTAACTTTGGGAGCCATTACTCAATCCTTCAAACTGGACAAGAATGGTATTCCCCCGTCCCACCCCTTCCTGTACCTCTGCTCACAGTCCTCCCTGAGCTGGATCATTCTTGTTCCTCTGTCAGCTTTTGGTTAAAAGCCACTGCCTCTCAGAAGCCTTCCCAAACTGCCCTATTTAAAAGCTGACCCCATCTCAATCACAGCAGTGATTCTCTATCACAACATGCTGCTATTTCTTGCCCAGGAGGTGTCACACCTTCTGTTGATTTTATTCACTGCTTTGTTTACTTGTTGATCTGCTTCCTTTACCACTGGAATGTAAACTCCATTTGGGCAAGTTACCTTCTCTTTATCCTCTCTATACTCCAGCATCAAACATGGTGCCTGACACATAGTAGGTATTCAATAAATACACGATGAATGAATATGATAGAGATCCCTTATTTAAACTGAGATTTCAGGCGCCTGGGTGGCTCAGTCGGTTAAGCGTCTGCCTTCAGCTCAGGTCATGATCCCAGGGTCCTGGGATCAAGTCCCCCATCAGCCTCCCTGCTCAGCGGGGAATCTGATTCTCCCGCTCCCTCTGCACCCCCTCCCTGCTTGCGCTCTCTCTGTCTCTCAAATAAAGTCTTTAAAAAAAATAAACTGAGATTACATGTTCCATAAAATATTACATAATATTTATATGATATAAATATATACACATATATAGCATGCATAAAATTATCTGAAATTTTAAAAAATTAGTAAGGAATAATTTTCAGTATCTTACACCTCCACTAAAGTCTAAAAAACACGTTTCAAACTACACCCACCATTCAACTATTACCTGTGCGATGGGTATTATAAAGTCCACATTTCATAGGTAAAAAACTCAAACAACTTTTTTAAATGAGGTTTAATAACATTCTTCTTTCTTACTTCAGTCACATAGCATTTGAGAGATGGGACTCCACAGATGACAGAGACCACTGAACCTTAGAGCCTATCTAAGAACATACCACAACCAAAGCATTCAGAATGAGAAGGGAATTTAACAATGAACATTGTACAGTCACCCTGTTTTATACCTGAAATAACTGAGGATCAAAGAAGCTACCCTGCCAGAGTCACAAATGGGGTTTACTCACAAAGCCAGAGTCTCCAGGTTCCCAGCCCTGAGCTCCTTCTATCAAAATATAAATACAGAATCAACTTAGGGCAATATGTATTTGTAGGAACACGGTGGTTTATAGTGTGGGCTACGGGGCAAAACAGCTTGGGTTTGAATACGGCTCTCCCACTAACAGCCAGGCAATCCTGGAGAAGTTATGTATATCTTCCCTGTGACACGGTTTCCTCACCTGTATGTAAGATAAGGATTATAATACTAGCTACTCTGCAGCATTGTTATAAGGACTCAGTTAATTCCAATATGCAAAATTCTCAGACTAGTTTCTAGCCTGTAGTAAAAATGCAAGAACTTTATCAAGCATTATTTTAAGCAATATACTTCTTGCTATGGATGATAGGTTTCTGTCCCCCTAAAATTCATTTATTGAATACCCAGGGTGATGGTATTTGGAGGTGAGGCCTTTGGGAGGTAATTAGCTCATGAGGGTGGAGCCCTAATGAATGTGATTAGTGTCCTTCTAAGAGGAGACACAGAAGAGATGATCTCTCTCTCCACCATACGGGGATGCATCAAGATGATGGCAGTCTGCAGGGCGCTTGGGTGGCTCAGTTGCATCTGCCTTTGGCTCAGGTCATGATCCCAGGGTCCTGAGATTGAGCCCCATGTCGGGCTCCCTGCTCAGTGGAGAGCCTGCCTCTCCCTCTGCCCCTACCCACCCCCCCAACTCGTGCATGCGAGACTGCGCATGCTCTCTCTCTCAAATAAAATCTTTGAATGAATGAATGAATGAATAAATGAATGGAGATAGCAGTCTGCAAACCAGGAAGAGGGCCTTAATCAGACACTGTATCTTCCAGCTCCTTGATCAGCCTCCAGAAGTATGAGAAATAAATGTTGCTGTTTAAGACACCCAGTCCATGGTATTTTATCATAGCTGCCTGAGCTAACATACTTTTGCAAACACAAAAGTGAAAACGAACATTTACCTTCAAGATACAGAGACCTGGTGTAGGGTAAAAACTCCACTGTGACTGGCACATGCAGCTCTTACATGATGTTGTAGGTTGTTATATTCTATTCTATTTTGGTTGGGAGACAGTCTTAGCAGAAAGCTGAGCTTGTGTCCTAGTGCCAACTGCCAAAAAGGAGAGGGCTTCAGATGTGAAACAGGCACCACGAGGGTGAGCCCGAGGGGAGGAGGTAGGAGAAGACAACTGACCCACGCTGCTTTGAGGAGATGAGAGCCCTCTAAAAGCAAGCAATCTCAGTTGGTAGAGGGGGTGGTAAAAGGTGGTCCATGCCTTGTGAAGGCAAAGGGCAGATGGGAAAAACCTACGTGACTCCAATGCAGGGCCACAACATATTTATGTGCCCGGCACAAAGGTGCCCAGGTTGCGAGCACGACTGGCAGCTGAAATCATGCCCTGGAACCATGCACGCTGGCCAGAGCTGGTTCAGCCTGGAGAAGGAGGCATGTGCCTAAAAGGGACAACTATTTGTTATCTGTCAGCCCAGAGAAAACATGTTCAACTGGGGAACCTTTTTCTTAAATGCAAAAAGGCACTTCCGACCCATCAGGAGTGTGAACTCGCTAAAGATGAATATGCCTTAGCCCTGAAGTTGGAGTGCCTAAATTCATGATTCAGAGTTCTCCCTGGGTGTTCATTCCTTCATTACCCTGCAGTACTCAGTAAAAATGTCCTTAAAATGTCTTTGAACACTACAGCCTTGTCTCAGTTATGACATATGGTGTCTCCTTTTGGGCCAAAGTGTTAAACGGGACCAACACACATTCTCTCAAAAGATAAACATGGTGGTAGCAGTTGTAATTAACAGAAAGCCCACAAGAAATGGAGTATCTGGGACTGACTCTAAGCCACCCAGTCCATGCGCACTCCCGGCCTTCAAAAACCAAACTGGAAGGTCTGAGTTTGATTTTCATTAGGAAAGCAGCATTTCCTTGCAAATAGTGAATGGGTGGACTGGACATAGCTCCTGAAGGAACATACTTACAGACGTTCAGAAGAGTTTACTTCTGGAGGAAAAGAAAAATACCTCAACAGAGAACATGCAAAGAATCCAAACATTATGAAGGACTTAAGAAAAATCAGACACTCTAGGGTGCCTGGGTGGCTCAGTTGGTTAAGCGACTGCCTTCGGCTCAGGTCATGACCCTGGAGTCCCGGGATCGAGTCCCACATCGGGCTCCCTGCTCGGCGGGGAGTCTGCTTCTCTCTCTGAACCTCCCTCCTCTCATGCTATCTCATTCTCTCAAATAAATAAATAAATAAATAAATAAATAAATAAATAAATAAATAAATAAATAAATCTTTAAAAAAAAAAAGAAAGATTAGACACTCTAGATGGCTCTTCTAACCCTGAATAAGATTTTTTTTTTTTTTTTTTTTTTTTTGAGAGAGCGTGTGCCTGCGAGGCAGGGCGGGGGGAGCGCAAAGGGAGAAGGAGAGAGAGAATCCCAAGAAGGCTCCATGCCCAGCATGGAGCCAGCCCAACACAGGGCTCGATTTCATGACCTCAAGATCAAGAGTTGGATGCTTAACCGACTGAGCCACCCAGGTACCGCACCCACCAAAGTATTTTAAAAAGGTGAGAATGTTTTTAAATTATTGTAGAAGTCTATGTCATAAAGCTACATAAAGCTAAATCATGTTCTTACAAAATCTTAACCCTAACCCTTTAAAAAGGAAAAACTTTTTACCCAAAGTGTTAAGAAATTCCTGATACCCAAAATTATAATCTGCATAGTACTAAAAGTATTACCACAAAAAACACAATACATTTCTTTTTTTTTTTTTTTAAGATTTTATCTATTTATTCATGAGAGACAGAGAGAGAGAAGCAGAGGGAGAAGCAGGCTCCCCGCGGAGCAGGGAGCCCGATGCGGGACTCGATCCCAGGACCCTGAGATCATGACCCGAGCCGAAGGCAGACGCCCAACCATCTGAGCCACCCAGGCGCCCAAACACAATACATTTCTAACAGATACAATGGAAAACCAAATGTTCCACATCTTCAAATATCAATAACCTTACATTATAAAATATTATTACAATTTGACTGGATGCTAATGCATAAAAGGAGTCTTATTTCTACCACAGTATTTTTTAAAGTTATCAATATAATTTTAAAATAAGTAACTCTATTATTTCCTATTGTTATCAACTCAATGTGTCAGGAGAAATATTTTCCCATTATTTATTTAATATTATTGGCTAGTAAAAATACGTAACATTTTTACCGCATCGGGCTCCCTGCTCCTTCATGTAGAGACAGAGATATCCATACAGAAAGGGAAGAGAAAGCACATGTAATTTGATACAAATTCTACTAGAGAATTTTACAGAAGTATCACTACTAAATAACAGCTGGATTAGTTCTAAGGTGCTAAAATAATAGGTATGAAAAACTATACAAGCAAACACAAATTTGCTCCAAAAAAAAATTTTTGTTAAAATTCAGAATTACAAAATATTGTAATACCTTACTAATATCCATAGTGTGACCTTCATTTCTCACCTTCCAAACAATATATATAATAAATGTTTGATAGTGACTAATTATAAAGAAAAAGTAAAGCAGGGCAGAGGGATAGAGAGATACCCTAGAACAGGGACAGTTCTAAGGCAGTCAGGGAAGCGAGGTGAAGCAGCAAATCACCATGTGTAGAAGAATGTTCCAGGCAGAAAGATTAACAAGTGCAAAGGATCTCAGGCTAAAGGCATAAAGAGACTAGACTAGTCTTCAGGAGTTTTTAGTTTTCAGAAGCTTTAGAGGAAGGTTTTAAGTTTTTAAACAAGAATGGGAAAAGTCCATTTTTTTCTCCACTAATCAGAAAAATATATTTTTATGTTCATAGTTTAAAATTGTCTTCAAAAACAAAACAAATAGGATTTTCTTATCCAACATATATATGAAATTAAAAATTTAGGTTAATCACATGGTTTTTTTTTAATAGAGTTTTACCCCATATTGGGATCAATAGCATTCACAGCATTATTTCCAAGTAATTAAAGTCAGTTGTAATACATTCCATATATTACATTATATTCCAATAATCCTACAAGGTATGTATTATTTTCCTTCATCGATAAGAAAAACTGAGACATAGAGAAAATCTGTAACTTGCCTAAAATCACATGGGTGGAAAATGGCAGAATGTAGGCCTGAACCTGGGTGTCCTGACCCAAAATCCAGGGCCTTTACTTTTGACACACTTAATACTGAAACGGTACAAAAAATTGTTAGTAGTTTGTCTTTAATGTTTCAGGTGTCCCTAAAAAGATCATATCTATCTACATACTTGTGAACTGCACACCTTGTTGAGGCTGGTGGTGTGGTTTTCTGCATCTTGAAGAAGGCAGTTGGGAATATGCCATGGACTGGTATGATTTTCTCATCCATTTACTCAACAAATATTTTCTGATTCTACTATCTGCTATACATTGCAGGTATCATATAGATTAAATACATGTGCATATGTGTATATTTATCTACATATGTGTGTATATACCCTTATAAATGTGTATTTGTTTATACAGGTGGGCTTATCTACACGTCTGTATAAACATAGCAGATGAACTTATCTGCTACATTTGAATGTTGGGGTTCAAGATCTGGGAAGGAGAACTATAGCTGTAATAGTATGTACCAAAATGGTTATGGAACACAAGATCATAGCAAGTGCTTAGAATGTTCCTAAGTATTATGTGAAACAAGAATTTCTGTCATCAAGTATTTTTGGTTAACACTGGATGAGACAAGGCTAAATTGATTTATTTGTTGCTCTAGATTTTCTCAGATCTTTCAGTCTGTTAATGTAAATTGTGACACTTCTAAAAGCATATAGCGTGCAGTCTTTCTCATATTTATTGAACCATGGAATCCTTTTTGAGAAACCATCTCCTAGAGAAATTAGTATTCTTCACACAATACTATATATATTGCTACTGAAAATAAAGTATATTCCAGTTAACTCTTTTGGAACCTGCTGTTGACTAGAAAACACTAAAAAGTATAAAAAGATTAAAAGACAAAGCTTAAGAAATAATTTTATTTTTTTAAATGCTAAACTTCAATACTAATGTTAATGTTAGTTATTTAATATTAAATATTAAAATATCAAAGTTTTCTTCTATGAATAGCCATAAAAGAAGTTTCATTTCAGATACGCACAGTGATAATCATGCATTAATTCTATCTAATTAAGGCCTAAGCTAAGTCTGTATAAAATACAAAAATTGAATCTATTCATAAACTTCAGTTCTATAAAGTACAATGTGTATAAAAAATGACCATAGTTACTTTTTGAAATCTAAACTGCTTCACTATCTTCTATTTTGAACTATAAGAATCTACTGTGGCTCCTAAGATTAACTCATTTAAGTTGTTTCGCTGAAGAGTTCAAAAAATGTCCCTCTAAAACATAAAAAAAGGGCAGTATGTACTGCTGTCCTCTGGATAAGACCATTTGTCCAAGGACTAGTCTAGTTATTTATTCAAATGATACTGGCACTTAATAGGCTCTATGCATCAAAGATATTTGACAATCATTAACCTTTCAGGTCTACAGTAATTTGTGCAATTAACTTGGGGGAAATTATTTTTCTCGATCACATCATTAATTGTCAGTGTCTTTTTTTTTTTTTTTTTAAAGAATTCTTGTACCTGAACTAAAAGTTACATGAAAATACCAAGACTACACAGTTTCAGATTAGGTCTTCGACAGAGTGTACAATCAGCTAGACACTTTTCAAGTGTTTCAAATATGCATGCAATCTAACTATACGGAGGCCAAAAAAAGTGGGCCAGATAGCCTCCACAAGCTTTGTAAATAACCAAACACTACCGTAAGCGTAATTTTGTATCCTTTTAATAAAGACTTCTTAATGCGGAAAAAAAATTCCAATTTCTTAGTTCAGATTTTAAATGGGAGTTTTTAACTAAAGTATGAGAATATAACTTAAGAACTAATATTTTATTAGTGAAGTGAGAGAGTGGGTGATTTAATTAATACTGCTGAGTGATACCTGTTCACAAGTCAGAGATAAAGTAAGAAATTCCTGCCGTTCACCCAAAACAAGCTTAGGAAATGGAAGAGGATCATGTTGATCATGAGTCAACAAGTACATAGTAAGTCAGAAACCTACTGAATTAAAAATGAATCCACATTTCTTAAGTGACTACCATTCACCAAATCAGAGGTGAAGAATACAAATATATGTCAAGTATTTTATTTTATATATACTTGATTTTCAACTTTTCTATGATTATGGATTGCTTTTATAATCAGAAAAAAATGTTCTTAAAAGAAGCTGATGTTTATCTTGTGGTTTGGCTTACAATGATTAGAGAGACAAAGGTAGTAAAATGAAGAGTAAACAAGCAGGCTAACAACTATCACAGTTTAGTTCATTTTTATGTTTTACTCACGTTGTGAGAAAGTAGATTTGTAATGTCTGCTTCTTTCTTTATTTTTGCCAATATTCCCAGCAGCTCCCCACCCCATTCTGATTTGTCAGTATAGTTAGGCAAAGTTAACATCACTGTCAAAATATACTCAAATTTAAAGGAAACTAAGTATGTTATTCAAAAATTAGCATTAATGTGATATGGTAATTTAAAAAATCAGGATAATTAAGGCTATAAATATTTTTAAATGCTACAACAGATTATGGCAATTAAAATACCTAGGGTTAAGTCCTAGCACAAAGCAGTCCACTGACCTTGGCAAATATTTTGTTAAGTATGTTAGCATGAACCATACATTGCCACTATCATCACAGGCAATTTCAAATGAGTCAATCCACACAAGCTTTGTAAATTTTAACACCACTCTGGAGTCAAGAGATGCGGTTCAAATGTGATCTAGAACGGGCTATTTAAAATTATTTGAGCCTAGGTTCTGCCATCTTTAAAAATAGAGACCATAATAATACCTGCCTCATAGGCCTTTCTCACAAAGACTGCAAAAATAACATAGAGAATATGCTTAGCTTTTTGTCTGTGTCACAGCAGATCCTCAACAAATGTTAGTCATTACTACAATTTAAGAGACAAAACTATTAAAAATGTGTTTTAACTGCTTTTTGTATAAATTTATGGTTCAATACTTCTAAAATGCTCTTAGGTACCACTCAAAAACGTCAACTAAAATTTTTTCAATCCTTTTTATGTAAGATAATGGCACTGAGCAGATTGGTAGGACTGAACTTCATTCAATGCAGGTTCTCGAACCACGGACCAGGCTCATAATGCAGCCCAAGTCCCTACCTTTCACTCTCCCAGATTCTTTACAATGTTATCAGTGATCTTGTCCGTCCCCTCCAGACTCCAGGCCTGCCATCTCTCTCCTAACACAGAGGATGATGCCTTTCTCATTTCCCAGGAAAGACAGAAGACAAAAGGTCCTCGCTCGTATTCCCTGTTGCCAAGCTACAAAAGTCCCTCTGTATCCACACATCCATCCTTCCTCCAAGCTTATCCTTCACCCTGGGCTCTGGATCACCACACCTTCCACCTCCCTTGGGAAATGCAATCTTTCTATAATCTCCTTTCTCAAACACCTTCAATGTTCAACCATGCTCTAGTATTACCTTTCCCACACCCACATCTCCCCACGCCAATTACTCCTCTCCCTGTCCCTCTACTATGCTTAGAATTGGTTTACCTCTGAGAGTCATTTACTGTCACTGTCACTGCTTTAGCCCTCCTTCACTCCATAGCCCACGGCCACCATTGAAAATAACTTTTCTCCAGGGTCACCAATGGCTTCCTTTTGCTAAACCTCAAGTTCACACCTTGGTGCCTGGCATACCTGACTCACCAGCACATAGGGCAATGTAAATTCTGCCTTCTTCCATCTCCCTGGGCTTGTGTAACACTACGCTCTCCAGGTAATCACACTCCCACCGTCTGCTCATGGTTATTCCTTAGTGCCCTGTGAGAATACATATTCTGTTCCTTCAACACTGAAGTTCCTCAGGGTTCTTTCATTGATTTTCTTATTCTGTATACTCCTCTGAACAATTTTTTTTTTTTTAAGATTTTATTTATTTGAGAGAGAGAATGAGATAGAGAGAGAGCATGAGAGGGGGAGGGTCAGAGGGAGAAGCCCCTCCCGGGACTCCAGGATCATGACCTGAGCCGAAGGCAGTCACTTAACCAACTGAGCCACCCAGGCGCCCCTCCTCTGAACAATCTTAATCACACTCTTAACTTCCATTACCATCTATAAGCAAGTAACTCCTATGGCTGACACAGCAAGTTGCCCAACCAATGTCCACCCTGTCCCTTATTAATAGAACTCTGCTTTTGCTTTAAAGAGCAATGAGCTCCCTTTTAAAAACAAAAGCTTGATTTCTCAGGTTTCCTTGTAGTTAAAGATGGTTCTGTGACACATTTCTGGCCAGTGATACATAAAGAGAAGTTTAACAGGTGAGGTTTCTGTGAATGGTATTTTTTCTGATAAAAAGGAACAAACCCAACTGGAATATCCTTCCTCCTTATGCCTGTCTGGATCACAATATTAATTTCTAGAGATGCAGCCGCCACCTCGTTATCATGAAGTCAGAAGCCATAAAAGGATGGTAAATCAGGAAGACAAAGACTGGCTCCTTTATAGCCATTAAAAAACTACCATCCATGTCCTAAACTTTAAAAAGTTAAAATTAAATATAAACATTTCTCTCTTTAAATTATTTAAGCAATTGTCTGTCTGGGTTTAGGTTACTTGCCACTGAATACAATCTCAACTGATAGAATACCAAAAGGACACACAAGCTATTGTGCAGACACTTCGATGTCAAGGTATCCAAAACTCAGTTTTTCTGTAACTCTTAAAGCACTATTTGTAGGATATAAAGATTTAAAATCTTTGAAGATTACGAACCATTTAACAGCTTTAAAACAATTTTATCATGAGACACTAGTAAGAATTCTTAAGTATAATTTTCTTCTACTGTATTTGTTGGTTTTGCTAACAATGGTATGCCATTTCCATCAAGTACATATTAACATCTTTATAAAATCGTAATGTATGCTCCTCTCCACCTATTAACACACTCTGCATTTTTTACATATAAGCCAAACCATAAAATAAAGTTTCTTTTAAGAACCTTTTTTATTATAAAGGCAATCCACATTCATAGAAAACTGGAAACATACAAGTATAAAAAAGGTCATATCCACCTCCCAATGATAACGTTTTTGGTATTAGTGTACTTATTGCCTTCCAATTTATGATATGTAAGTTTGATCCTTTTTTGTTTTTTGCTAATTTAATTTTCCCAGATTATTCCTTGAGGTTTCCTAGTTCAAGACAGTTTATCTTCTTCTTTCAAAACTCTAAGAAATGAGAGAAGAAATATACAATAAAAATAAATCCACATAGCAATAGTAAATATTCAGAAGTGACAGCAGTGGACCACATTCCCCTTCATCTATAAGGTCTTTTCACATCCTGTGCCCTCATCTACTTGTTTTTCTGTTCCTTCATATCTCAGGCCAAGTGTCACTTAGTCTAGGTAGAATTCCAGGGCAATCCCTCTCCCAGTAAGTCAGCCCTTTCATATGTCCCCACAGTGCAAACCAGTTTTTCCTCAGAGAACGTGCACTTGTGAGTCCGTTATTTAATGCCCCTCTCCCCCATGAGACTATAAACTCCAACATGATAGGCTCTGTTTCTCTTTTTGTTTACTATTATTTCCTAATACCCATCACTCTAGCATTTGTGAAACAGATGAATTTCTGGAAAAAATCTAAAACTGACAGGACACTATGATGGCAAATCTAAAGAAATACAAGGAACCTGTAACAGTTTCCCCAGCAGAACCTCAGAATAATCCCATTATCTGTGCAGTGCAGGCTAAAAGAGGGAACTGACCACAGATAATTAGCCAAGTAATTAACTGGAGAGTAGAAAAACTGACTTAGTCCCCCTACTTCAAATGCCTTACTTGGATATTTGCTCCAGGAAAGGGGTAGGTGGCCATGGGCACAGCTGTCTGAAAGAGGGGCCCTACCAGAGAAGACAGTTGAGCCCACAAAGGGATAAAGTAAGTGGAGCAATTTGCTTCACCAGGCAGGCCAGTTAAGTGAACACCCTGCCCTACAACATGCCCCCTGCCTTCCTCAGAAAAGTGATCTGAAGTCAAGCTACTGTATTTGAACTTGCATTTGCCAACAGGTAAGGAGAAATTCTCTCTTGAGCTGAGGAAATACACTCATAGTTCCTTACCTACAGATGTGAACAGAAATGCAAGGAACACAAAACCTTGAGATAAACAAATAGCATAAAAGAGAGGCACCAAACTAACACCCAGAGAAGATAGTAAAGGGGTTAGGGGCTACAAGGATGGGTTTTGGAGTCTGGATCTGAATCCTAACCATGATTTCAGCATTTTCTCATGTGTAAAACAAGGATATGTGCACACTCCTAACCCCTTAGTAAACAGTTAATACAGTAAGCAGAAGAAAACTTAAAATCTCAGAAAAATTCATGGAAATAACATACAAAATAAGAACAGGTCATCTGAGCACAAGTGTTTATTCTCCCACCAAAGGTCGTGTAAACTGAGAGAAAAGACTTCTGTATCGAAGTAAAATTGAAGAATCCTGGAACGCAAAAAATGGTGCCATCAGCAGACCAAATATTTTATGGATGCCCAGAAATCATAAAAATGAGGGATCAAAAATATAAGGGACTCCTAGAAGTTAGAGCAAGGATAACTGTGGCCCCAAACAGAAGAATGAGAGCAGTTCTCAAGGTATCCAAGAGAAGCTTCTAGTTCAGAGTCAACAAATACAGACAAGCACCACTGGCTCAGTAGGTTGATTAAAAAGTAGAGTCTGAAACAGCTGGACAAGTAAGCATACCAACACAACCCAAAGTGGAGGATTTATCTGGGGAAAGCTCCCAGATGTTAGAGCTTGAGAGAAGATGACAACTCCAAAACCCTGCAAAAGACAGGGATGGGGGTGGGGAGGGGGGAGGAAGAAGCAGCAGCAACTGTGCGTGGGAATACAAGACAGTGAAGCTCTTCAGAACGAAATAAAGTCCTTCTTAACCCATCTCACTTGCCCACTTCCGATCCAGGTAGCACCCAACAAGGAAAACTGCCAAGCAATGTGCTCTACACCCTACATTGAAGGTGCAGGACACCCTCCCATTCAAGGGAAGAGAGAGCTGGAAAAACAGACCTAGATACCTGAAGAGGAAACCTGCTAATTAACCTGGTCCTCATTCATAACTATGAACAGTTAGCCAAGGATCATCAGGCCTTGGAGACTATCTAACAACATGAGAGAGGGAAGAAGATTAAACAAACAAACAAACAAACAAAAAAAAAAAAACAACAATTATCCCTGGAAGAAAGACAATCAAGGAATCTGAAGTCAAAAAAAAAAAAAAATTCTAATCAGTATCCTCGGAAAGATTCAAGAGCTATTATACCCATTTCAGAAGAGACTCGTGGAAAAAAGAATTTATCAGGAACAATAGGTATCTTTATTTTTACGGGGTTTTTTTTTTTTTTTTTTTTTTTTTTCAGATTTTATTTATTTACTTGAGACAGAACACAGAGCAGGGGGAGGGGCAGAGGGAGAAGCAGACTCCCTGCTGAGCAGGAAGCCTGACTCAGGACTCAATCCCAGGACCCTGGGATCATGACCTGAGCCGAAGGCAGCCACTTAACCCACTGAGCCACCCAGGTGCCCCAGGAATGATAAAGTATTTTTAGAAGTTAAAAGTAATTGGCAAAACAAAACTTCTGAAGTATACTTAAATGTTAGAATAGACATGGCAGAAGAGAGTAGGCAACACAGAAGTTAAAGTCAAGGAAATTACTGTGGACACCTGGCTAGCTCTACCAACTTGGTAAAGCATGTGACTGTGGCTGATCCTGATCCTGGGGCTGTGAGTCTGAGCCCCATGTTGGGTATACAGATTGCTTAAAAATTAAAAATTTTAAAAAAATCAAAAGTTAAGGGAATTGTTAATATAAAGAAGAAACAAAGAAAAAAAATAAGAAAAGTAGAGAATAAATCCAGGAGGGTCCAACAGGAATTTCTGAAAAGGGAAACAGAAACAAAAGAGGTGGGAAATGGGGGGGGGGGGGGGGAGAGGAGAAGCACAGGAAATCTGACTAGCCCAAAGATTCTCATTCAGTTCATACTAATATATACATCTTTCTGTACCACAGAATACATTTATACAAGTAGAATAGCTAAAGACACAGTGGTAATCACTTTGTATCTGCACTTTGAGACATGTTGTCACACTGCCCTCCAGAAAGGGGAGATAAATCTACATTCCCACCCATGTTTTCTAAACTTGCTGCAGATCCAGAAATCTCTTTAACCTCATAGTCTTTTTAACCTCTGCTAACCTGATATGAAAAATCATATTTTACCTTGTTCTCAATTATATTTCTTGGATAACTATTATTCATTCCTGTATCGGTATTTCTACTTTGTGAATTGCCTGTTCATGTCCTCAGCCATCCCATCTATAAAGAGACTCTTATGATTTTCAAGAGTTCTTTAAAAGATATTGCCTTTTATAATACAAGTTGCTAACATGTTTTCCTAATTTGTGGTTTTTCTTTCATCCTTACTCATATCATTTCTTTGTCATAAAGAAGTTCTTGATTGGGGAGTTGACTAAGGCATCAGTTCTTCCCCACATGAACCCCTCCATAGGGATGCTTGAGTGTCCTTAACGACACAGTGGCTGGCTTCCCCCAGACCAAATGATCCAATGGAGTATAGGACAGAAGTTGCAATGTCTTTTATAATCCAACCTGGGAAGATGTACACTATCATTTTCATAATATCCTTTAAGTTACATAAATCAGCCCTACCCAATTATGAGAAGGGGCTAAAAAGGGGGGAAACCACTAGGAGGCAAGGATCACTGGAGGCCACCTTAAAGACTATCACCTATATTTTTTCTACTAATTTAAAATAAAAAATATTGGAAATATACTAAATCTCCACATATACTTGAGTTTACTTCTAGACTGTATTTCATTTTGCTATCCGAGCCAATATCGCAATGATTTAATAATTACAACTTTATCATAAGCTTATGTGCAAAGGCAAGCCTGCCCTCATTGTCCATTTTCTAAAATTTTCTTCACAACTCATAAATATTTATAGGCATAACTTGCTTGATTGCACTTTAAAGGTATTGTTGTTGTTTTTTTTTAAACAAATTGAAGGTTTGTGACAACCCTCCCTGCATTGAGCACCATTTTTCCAATAGCATTTGCTCACTTGTGTCTCTTGAGTCACATCTGGGTAATCACCACAATATTTCAAACTTTTTTCACTATATTTGCTATGGTGATCTGTGGTCAGTGACCTTTGGAGTTTATATTGTAATTGGGGGGGGGGGCACCACAAACCACATCCATTTAAGACACTGAACTTCATGTTTGTGTTCTGTCTGCTCCAAAGACCAGCCATTCCCCCATCTCTCTCCTTCTTGGGGGCCCTCCCTATTCCCTGAGACACAACAACATTGAAATTAGGCCAACTAATAACTCCCCAAGATCCCCTAAGTGTTCAAGTAAGAGACTAAAGTCTCTCACTTTAAATTGAAAGCTACAAATGATTAAGCTCAGTGAGGAAGGCATGTCAAAAGCTGAGACAGGCCAAAAGCCAGGCCTCTTGCACCAAACAGCCAAGTAGTAAATGCAAAGGAAAACTTCTTGAAGGAATTAAAAGTGCTAGTCCAGTGAACACACGAATGATAAGAAAGTGAAACAGCCTTACTGGGAATGGGAAGTTTGGAGACAGTTTGAGTGGTCTGGATAAAAGATCAAACTAGCCACAACATTCCCTTTAAGCCAAAGCCTTATCCAGAGCAAGGCCTTAATGCTCCTCAATTCCATGAAGGCTGAGAGAGGTGAGGAAATTGCAGAATACAAGTTTGAAGCTAGCAGAGGCTGGTTCATGAGGTTTCAGGAAAGAAGACTTCTCCAAATATAAAAGTACAAGATGAACAGGGGGTAAATGTTGACATAGAAACAGTAGCAAATTATCCAGAAGATCCAGCTGATATCCTTACTGAAGGTGTCCACACTCGACAGATTTTCAGTGACGATGAAACAGCCTGATAGAAGAAGATGCCGTCTAGGACTTTCAGAACTTATGTACCTAGAGAGAAGTCAACGTCTGGCTTCAAAGCTTCAAAGGACAAGCTGATTCTCTTGTCAGGGGCTAATACAGCTGGTAACGTTAAGTTGAAGCCAATGCTCATTTACCATTCTGAAAACCTTAGGGCCCTTAAGAATTAGGCTAAATCTACTCTGCCCGTCCTCTATAAATGCAACAACAAAGCCTGGATGACAGTGAATCTATTTACAACATGCCTTACTGAACAGTAAGCCCACTGTCGAGACCTACTGCTCAGAAAAAAGATTCCTTTCAATAGTACTGCTTGCTGACAATGCACCTGGTCACCCAAGAGCCCTGATGGAGATGAGCAGCAAGATGAATGTTTTCATGCCTGACACAACATCCATTCTGCAGCCCAAGGATCAAGGAGTCATTTCAACCTTCAGGTCTTATTATTTAATAAATACACTCCGTAAGGCTATCGCCGCCATAGACAGTGATTCCTCTGATGGTTCTGGGAAAAGTCCATTGAACACTTCCCAGAAAGGATTCATCATTCTAGATGTCACTGAGAACATCCATAATTTATAGGAAGAGGTCAAAATATCAGGAGTGACAGCAGTTTGAGGGACATTGATTCCAAACCTCATGGACGAGTTTGAGGGGTTCAAGACTCCATGGAGGAAGTCACTGCAGATGTGGTGGAAACGGCACGAGAACTAGAATCAGGGGTGGAGCCTGAACGTGGGACCCAACTGCTGCCATCTCACACTTGAACGGATGAGGATCTGCGTCTTATGGAGGAGCAAATAAACTGGTTTCTTGAGATGGGATCCACTCCCGGTGAAGATGCTGTGACGACTGTTGAAGTGACCACAAAGAATTCAGAGGATCATACAAACTGAGCTGATAAAGCAGGCAGTGGGGTGTCAGACGACTGACTCCCAGGCTGAAAGAAGTTCTCCTTTGGGTAGAATGCTATCCAACAGCATCCCACACTATAGAGGAATCCCTCATGAAAGGAAGCGTCCATCAGTGCCGCAAATGTCAGTGCTGTCTGATTTTAAGAACTTGGCATGGCCACCCCAGCCTTCAGCAGCCACCACCCTGATCAGTCAGCAGCCATCGATGACGAGGCAAGGCCCTCCACCAGCAAAAAAGACTGTGACTCCCTGAAAACTCAGGTGATGGTTAGCATTTTTAGCAGTATTTTTAAAGTATATACATTTTTTAAACATAATGGTATCGCACAATAAACTACAGTATAGGGTAAGCATACATTTATATGTACTAGGAAACCAAAAAACCCATTTGACTTATTTTATTGCAATATTTGCTTTATTACAGTGGTCTGGAACTGAACCCACAACATCTCCAAGGTATGCCTGTATTCTTGCAAATGAACTTAATAACTTTATTAGAATGAGAGGCCAGATCAGTGTCTATGACAGTGCTGAGGGTTGTTCACAGGAACTGTTAAGAAAATGGCTATATAGCATCACTAAACATGTTACACATATGCTACTCATAAAACTTATTTTTAATTATTATACATTTATTCTTTCACCAACAAATATGTATTCAATGTCTATTATGTGGCAGATAGCATCTAGGTACTAGATATAAAATGGTGACCTAAACAGACAGTCTCTGTTCTCTGAAGGGAGTGACAGGCTACAACAAAAACCACATAATTTATTATTATAGATAACTGCTATGTAAGAAAAGCAGAAACTGAACTGGTGTGAGAAGGGACCCAATTTTGAAAAGTCAAAGTTCTCTAAAGTGTCATTTAATCTGAGATTTGAAGGTTGAATGAGTTGACCAAGTGTGTGTGTGGTAAGGAGTGGGGAGAGGATGGTTAGGAATTGGTCCAAGCAGGGGGAACACCATATATAAAGGTCTGGGGTGGGGAAGAATCTGATGTTTTCAAAGCACTGAACACTTCATTTGTAAACAAGCACCCTAGCAAATTGCTTCTAATAGTTCATCAGTTGCCTTTTTTGGTTTTTCTAGCCATCTAATACCTTTGAATTACGATAATTTTGCTTCCTTTCTGCCATTTGCTGTTTATTTTTCAGTATCAAATTAACATTGTGTCGCACTTCCAAAAAATTTTTTCAATGGCCTTGGTAACTTTATTTGGGATATTTAAATAAGTGTTTATAGAGTTACACTGTAATAAATGATGCTGTTAATCTGAGACCCATCTTTGACGACGTTAAGATGGAACACACCCTTCAGTCCTTCTAAGTTTTCCTTTTAAAATAAGGGATACTAAATTTTACCAAGTAACTTCCTAACATCTATTCAGACTATATAATTTTCCATTGGTTTGTACATAATTTCAATTATATTATTCTTAGTACTGAGCAAAATTCCACTTGATATTATTTTTAAATTAACTGCTGGATTCTAGTTTCTAAAATTTAAGTTTCATCATCAAAATCCTGCAGTTGGAAAAACAACCAAAAGTAAAATTCTAGAATGTCAGAATTTAGGTAATTCTCTTTTGAAATAAAATCTATCTTTATAATTTGCAATTCTGCCAATATAGTCTACAGAGTCTGCTATCTTACATCATGTGCTATCTTCTAAGGCTAGCTTGTTTTTATTTCAGTGTATATCCCTTAAGATCCATTCAACTGCACATAACAGAATCTCCAACTCAAACTTTCACAAAAAGGAAACTAACCATCTCACGTAATTATCACTACAGAGGTGGCGCTAATTTTAAGGTTCTTTAGTTCGGGGGCCCGACAATCTCAAAAACTCGGGGTTTTGCCTTCTGCTCTGTCCTCTTGAGGTAGTAGATTTGTCATCAGATGGGCTCTCTTTCTAGTTTTAAAATGGTGGTAAGAGGCAACTGGGTGTGTTCTGAAGCACAAAAGTTTCAATTTTTATAAAGTTCAATTTATCAAGTTGTTTTTTTTAATCTCTTGTGGTTTTCATGTCACATCTAAGGAAGTATCTGCCTGGCCCTATGTCTTCTAAGAGTTTTGTCTTTTGAGCTCTTATATTTATATCTGTGATACATTTTGAGTTGATCTTAGTGTATGTGTGAGTCAGGGCCCCAGATTCATCATTTTGCATGTGGATATACAATTGTCCCACTTGTTAAAAAGCCCATTTCTTTTCCATTGAATAGTCTGTTCAACAAATGGTGCTGGGACCATTTCCTTCCCATGAATTGGCTCTTAGACTAATCATAGCCCACCCCACAGAGCTAAGGATGGAATGGATTCCTGACAAAATCAGAAATCTTTTTAGGAAGAAAATAAGGAAAAATGGATGACTGAAAGACAACCAACAGGGTGGTAAAAAGTTTAAAAAAAAAAAAAAAGTTTCTCATCTCTCTATGTTCAGGAAGAATAAGTACCATACTTATCTGTTTGGAAGAATTCAGCAACAAAACTGAGTGTATGTGTGCTGAGGGGCATTGCTAGCTCTTTAACCCTCACTTTCTGCTATTAATATTGTAAATCTTTATTTGGGTTTTAATAGGGTTTTCTCTATTCAAGTCAATTTGAGTAACTTAATTTTTCCTAGAAAAGTATCCATTTGAGCTTTGTATTTATGAATATATGTTGACCCTTGAACAGCACACGTTTGAACTGGGCGGATCCACTTATGTGAGGATTTTTTTTCTATAAATATAGTATAGTAGGGGCGCCTGGGTGGCTCAGTTGGTTAGGCGACTGCCTTCAGCTCAGGTCGTGATCCTGGAGTCCCGGGATCGAGTCCCGCATCGGGCTCCCTGCTCGGCGGGGAGTCTGCTTCTCCCTCTGACCCTCCCCCGTCTCATGCTCTATCTCATTCTCTCTCTCAAATAAATAAATAAAAAATCTTAAAAATATATATATATAGTATATGTATTTTCTCTTATGATTTTAACATTTCCTTTTCTCTACTTATTGTAAGAATACAATATAACATACAAAATGTGTTAAAAATAAGGCTCCTGGTAAACCACAGGCTATTAAGTTTTTGGAGAGTCAAAAGTTAAATATGGTTGGCACCCCTTTACCCCACATTAAGGGTCAACTGTATAGTCACACAAAATACATTTTTCCTAATTACCCTTCCCATTCTTTATTTTTCATGTTTTGTTTTCTGTCTCAATTAGGCTATATAAAGTCCTACCTTTTTCTCCAAATAACACTTAAATTTATCAATTGTACTATTGTTCTGTTTTCAAGAATTTTTGTGGTTTTTTAGGACTTTATTTGAGAGAGAGAGAGAGACAGCACAGTAGAGGGAGCGGCAGGCATAGGGAGAGGGAGAAGCAGGCTCCCCGCTAAGCAGGGAGCCCGATGAGATGCGGGGCTTGAACCAAGGACCCTGGGATACCCAGGCACCCTCTAGTATTTTTAATTAAAAAAAATATATATTTTTTTCATTTATAACATCTGAGCTGAAGTGCTTGATTTTTATTCACTTTTGCTAAGAAATTTAAATACATTACTTTCCCTCTATGTCCTGCTTTGATCACATCTTCATGTTAATATGCACTTCCCATAATTTTTTTCTAGAACTTCTTCTAGACATTTTGTTAGTTTTGTTTTCCTCTTTGATCCAATCAAAAGTTATTTAGGAAATGCGGGGGCACTCAAGAATCTGGGTTTTTTTTAAACTTTCATGTACATTTTTGAAATTTCATTGTGGTTAGGGAATGTATTTTATACTATTCTCAGTTTGTTGGAAGTTTAGATTTATGATCTAGAAAAAAATTTCCCTGGGGCCCTAAGAAGACGTCATTTCTATTTGCAGGGTAAAGCTCTCAATATCTCTTAGAGCAGCCTTAATGATTAGAGTATTCATAACCTCTACCATTCTTCTTATCTAACTTAGTCTATCCAAAAGAAACACAGTAGTATGTCTCATTACTCTGCTTTTCTTTGTCTTCCAGTAATGTTTAATATGATGTAACCTATCCCATAAAAATTATTTTACTGTGGCTTATACCTTTCATCTTCATGATTACTTCTGTCCCATTTTAATGCTTTGCAATAAGAGAACTTCTATGTTCTCTGTTTGCATTTACCAATTTCATTCCTTTAAGTTTTTGAGTTATTTTATTTGAAATATAGCTTTTATAAAGGAAATCTAGTCAGATTATTTTTAGTTTTATGTTTGGTTGGCCGGTTTTTAATGCTCTAACTGTAACTTGGGATCCATTTTCCTTCGGATGACCCAACTTCCTGATCAGCGGAGCTGGACTAGCCTGAGAGCCTGTGTTGCTAACCGCCAATCATCAGACATGCCACATAAATGCATCCTCACCTCCCAAAAGGTCAAGAGGCTATGTGGCTTCACACTCCCCGTTCAAAGTCGAGAAATAAGCTAAAATCCAAGAGTGGCCTCCTCCATGCATAAATATTTATCTGAATAGCTTTTTAAGGAATGAAATATGAATGCTGTTATTTCACACCTGAGAACAGCCATTTTATTCCATATGAACAACTTAGCTGAATATGGTTACAAGGCCACAGACTTCTGACATTTAATAGACAAGATACTGAGACAAACCTAATTTGTGTTCCTTTGTAGGTAACCTGCTTTATCTCCTGGGCTTGTTTTATCCTTACAATTCAAATATTTTTCCAGGATAGATCTAAGTAGAAACCTTTTCTCATTACTTCTGACTGGTTCTCAGGGGACCCTTTTGATACTTACACTCTTCCCTGGCACAGGAAAGTTCAATCACGATTTCCCTGAGTACTGCTCTGGTTTCCTGCTCTGGAACACCTGTTGAACTGAAGACCTGTTATCTGTCATCCACATCCACTTTTCACACTTACATATCTTTGTCACTTTTTCCCTCTGCATTCTGGACATATTATCATTTGTCATCCAAATTTGTCATCCATAT
This sequence comes from Mirounga angustirostris, assembly GCF_029215605.1. NCBI lineage: Eukaryota > Metazoa > Chordata > Mammalia > Carnivora > Phocidae > Mirounga > Mirounga angustirostris. The sequence continues at coordinate 177,729,064 of NW_026991713.1, forward strand.
TACTCTTTCCATTTTTTCAAGTATCAAGTCTTCTTTTGATTGTCTTAATATAAATATTAAATTTTATTACAAGTTTGTTTCCTTGAATTCTTTTATTTCAACGAGTTTTAACATTTCTGCTGTCAATCTCATCCTGTTCTTCAGGGTTCTCTGGTTTCCTTTTTACTTGAGGCCATGATTATTTTTTTAATACATAAGATTTACACCGGTTATAAATTTATAGTAAATTTGCTTACATGTAATCATTTTCAGAGAGATGCACTATGTCTTCAAAGTAATTCTTTATATTTTAGAATCTTTTCAAAAGCCACATGCTAGGCGTCTTCTAAGTCTGTTGAGCACAAGTTCTATTTAGATCTTATATTCTTGCAGACAGGTAACACGTCCTTAGTCTCCTCAACGCCCACTAAATGCTGGCAAGTTCTCCCTCTCAGACTGAAACTTTGGAATGAGATGTGTCCAACTCTCGGCTTGAATGGTAGTGTGACACATATTCCCTCCCATGTAAGCATGTGGACAGAGTATAACTCTTCCTACTCTGCTAGGTACTCCTGTCAGCTGTCACATGCACAGTACACAGTACATGAAACATAAGCACCAACAGCCCTATTTAAAAAGCCTGTCCTTAAATTACATGCATTCGGGGGTGTAGTATACCCTCAGCCATCTCCCCCCTAGCTCCTGCTGCTGGGTGACATATTGGGAGTGACAGTTTTCAGGTGAAAATAAATAGAAAATAACTAGTGGAGACAGGGAAAGGGCAGGTTAGGGACACTGGTCTGACTGGCTCAAAAGTCTGCAAAAGACAAACTTTTGCCACTCAGTATAATCCCTGTGCTTCCTGAAGTTAGGCATGGTAAGTCAATCAATTTTTAAACTGTGTCCTACTTTGTGGGGGACTATTTGCCCTGTTCTAGTTCAGAAGTAGAACATGTGCTATATAGTCCAAAATTAGTCTCAAACAACATTCAGGAAGCTTCTACTCCGATCTTGGCACATGGCATTTGCTTTATAGTGCAAATGCCCATGTTTGTCACCTTCATAGATGTTTTTTAATGGGAACTGGGAAGCGGTATATCAGGCCTAAGTAGTCTGCACCACATTATCCCAGAAATGTCAGACTAAGAGTTTAAGTAATTACACCATAATTTTAGTGAGAACTGAGATTATAGGCTGTGCTTGTGCATTTAATGCCTATTTTTCTTAAAAGACAAGATTATTTTTCCACATCATTCTGAATTCAAGCCACAGGCTTATAAAGAACAACTGACAGCAATTGTTTTCTCATTCCCTCAGGGGTTAACATTCGTGTAGCGGTCTCTTTTGGTTGGCATACCCCGTACTGAAGAAATAGAGCCATCTGCCTTGCTGTCTAAAAAACACCACTTGTCTGATATTCTCCTGCCAGAAAGGAGACTGCTCTGAAAAGCCATGTATGCATAAAGCAGATTCACTTTTGAAACATTATCACATCAGCAAAACCATATTCTCTAAAATCATATACATAATTCAATTTAAAATCAGGTCTAAATTCAAACTTTTATCTTAGGTCTGTGTTCATTCTGTTCATGATGATTCTGAATCTGAGTGATTCAGATAATATTAATGATACATTTTAAAACAAAGATTGGTTTTAAAAGTTCTTTTCACTTGGTAGTAACATGCTGTGTCCCATGTGTACTGTGAGCCAATGAGGCTATAGGTACTTATTCTTAAGTGAAAAGAAATATACCACAAATTTTGGGGGTTTAGTTTTTCATTTATTATGAGAGGAGTTACTTCAAATCTCTAAGTTATTTACAGTTTACTGAAATCTGGTGTTTTATTAATTTACAGTTCTCCACAATCAGCTCTTTGGCAGCAATATAAATGAAAATATGAAAAAAACATTTGATACTAACCTCTCTTATATACAATCATTGGCTTCAGGATGGGGTGTAAAAGAGATGAAGACTAAAATAGTGGTCTCAAAAGCTGTTTCATAATTGAGAACTTTTCATTTCCTTTTTCTCTGGACCAGAAGACCCTATATACCAAGGGTTAGCAAGCTTTTCCTCTAACACCCAGATAGTAAATATTTTTGGTCTTGCAAATCATAAAATCTCTGTCACATCTATTCAACTGTGGAATGAAAACAGCCATAGACAATACTTTAAACACATGAGCATCACTGTGTTTCAATAAAACTTTATTTACATTATTAAATGAGGCAGCAGGAAGCAGCACAGAGCAATGAGGTGTAACAATCTGGGACAACACAATTTCACAGAATTACATAGACCCGACTCTTTTATATGTAAAACAGGGAGCAATATTTGTATTATTTAATAGCAATCAGATTTTATGTGTAATGGCTAACTTTTATTCAGCTCTTACATGTGTCAAGCACTGTTCTAATTCAGTTCTCATAACAACCCAGAGAAGTCTGAAATAAAGTGTTAAGACATAAATGAGATACCAGGTCCTATCAGGCTACTTTTCACCTCCACAAAAGGAAACAATGAATAAAAGGGAAGGTAAGTTTGGAAAGGCCCAAATGGCACATGCTTTGGATTCAAATACCAGACTCTGCAAGTCCTCGCGAGTTGCAAGTGCTGCTGTCTGCTGCTGTCCTTACTGGTCAGCCCTCCAGCTCCACCATCCCATAATCCAAACCTTTCCATGCCAACTTGAAATCTCAAGTTATCAATTTCACTCAATGTTCTCTAACCTATACTGACGGTTCTTCAATACCAACAAAACTGGATGGAAATATGGTAGTAGAGATATCAGATTTGCAATCCCGCTGATAAAATTTGGAACTGAAACGCTTCCTACAAAAGTGAGCTGGGCAATGGGTGATTTTTAAATGCTCAGTTAAACAGTAGCCTAACCAGAAGACAAGTAACTTTGATGTCAATAGCAGATGCACAGAATGCTCTTTCAGGAAAGGAGCAGCTTAGGAACACTTTCTTCTCTTTGTAATGCCTAAAAATGATCAGTCTTATATAAGTGACTCAGGAATAAACTAAATTTTACATATTTTCTGTTTCAGATTTTTTTTTTTTACTCACAGATGCCCTTATTTTTTAATTTTTTTAAAAGATTTTATTTATTTGTCAGAGAGAGCAAGCACAAGCAGGGTGAGTGGCAGGCAGAGGAAGAAGCAGGCTCCCCGCTGAGCAAGGAGCCTGATGCTGGACTCGATCCCAGGGTCCTGGGATCATGACCTGAGCTAAAAGCAGATGCTCAACCAACTGAGCCACCCAGGTGTCCCACAGATGCCATTATTAAGTTTACTTTTAGTTGAGGACAATAATATACTTACAAAAATGTGACAGGACTCCTTCCTGCTGATCATTTTCTCTTAAATTATCACTTTGATATTGACGAGAGATCTGATGATGTGATAGAAAGATGGTCTTTCTGCAATGTTCATCCTCAAAGGGAATATTTCAGCAGCAGTCCCAATAAATAGGAATTTAACCATGTTCTAGTTATTCTAATTTTCTAGGAAAAAACATTTTCCTATCTACTCATTTTATGCTGCCATAATACTGTACATAAAAGTAAATAAAATCTAATCATCATCATCATCATCCAAACAATATACTGATTTCCCAGGAGGTACATGATTCAATTATCCAAGTTTATAGTTAAGGGGAATGATATTAAATTCACTCAAAAGGACAGCAAGGAAGTAGGCAGTCAAGCCAGTCAAAGGGGAGTTAATATATAATGGTCTAGATCAGGGTTTGGCAGACTATGCCCCATGACCCATATATGCCCACTCTTCTCTCTCTCCCCAATTTGCCTGTTTTTATAAATAATATTTTACTGCAACACAGCCATATCCATTCATTTACATAATGTCTAAGGCTGCTTTTATGTTCCAACAACAAATGAGAATAATTGTGACAAAGATTATATGGCCTGCAGAGTCTAAAATATTTACTTCTGGCCCTTTATAGAAAAAGAATGAAAACCTCTAGTCTAGACAAGAGACCCAAGGAATACAGACTATGGAAATTAATTACAAAGTAAAAAGGGGCATGAGTGCAGTTCTACAAAAATAATTAACATCACCAAGCAACTGTTTTACAAATGACAAGTTTAGGATAGACAAAAAGCCAGTAGTGGCATTCTGTGATTTTGTAGTATATGGTGAGAAAATTATTCAACATAGAACCCAGAATAATACATTGTTAGCAATAGTTGGTTTGAAATATAGCCCAAAAAGGGGAGCAGCTAGGGCATGCAAACATGAAAAGTAATTTCTAACTTCTTTATCCCATCTATGTAGAACATCTACATAAACATCTAGAGCATATGAAATTACAACTATAAAAAAGATCCATTTTAAAAAACTTGTCTACCCAAAAAGCAAATCATAAGACATACGGCAAACTGGGATGTAACAATTCATTTCCTGAGGAGATAATGGTTTTTTTCTTTAAAAATCCAGACAATAAGTACCAAAAACCTGATAAACAAATAGGCAAAAGACATGAACCAACAGTTGACAGAAGAGAAAGCACTTAGACATTTTAAGATGCTCAACTATACTCAGAAGAGAAATGTAAGTTAAAGCTACAATGAGACACCTCTTCTTACCTATCTGGCAAAAATCCACTCTCTTGGCAAGGTTGAAAAGAAACTGAAAAATCACAAACACTATTGATAAAAAGTAAAATTCCTATAAAGGAATTTCTCTAATAAAATTAGATAAATTAGATAAAACATCTAATAAAATTACACACGCAAAATTACACAGTACTTATGCAGCTATAAAAAGGAGGAACAGTTCTCTATGTACTCTTACAGAGTAATCTCCTGGATATATTGTGAAATAAAAAAAGCAAGATGGAGGACAGAGAATACAGAATACTGACTTTTGTATAAGAAAGAAAAAAGTATTTGCTTATTTTTACAAAAAAAAATAAAATGGAGGAATACTAAGGAGTGAAGGGCTTAGAGATGGAAGTGAGGGCTCTCTAAAGATAACTTTTTAATTTTGAATTTTGAACCTAAAAATGTACATGTGTGTATACATATATACACACATATATCAATGTCTATGTATACATATATACACATACACACATATAAAGAACTAAAAAAATGAAAAATGCAGATGTAAAGAAATGGAAATAAGACAATATTTACATCAAATGGTTAAAATATCTACACAGGGAACTGTTTGAACATTTACCCTCAGTTCTCTGTACATCCTTAGTAGTATATATTGAAAGTACTCCTTTAAAAAAAAAAAAAAAAAAACCTGCAAAAAAAATCTTGAACTTTAGTTTTAATATTGTGCCATTTCAAAACGTGACTGTATATTGTAGGTTAAGCAAACCAGTATTTTCAGTATTAGAAAAAGGACAGGAAAAAAAAAAAGAAAAAGGATAGAAATATAAAGTGAAAGAAGGGAGAAAAAATCTAACTTCAAAATATCAACATGAACTCAATTATTTTCAATTCCTAGCTCTGACCATGGAAAGAACTATAAAGCAATGGCCGCCTGTTGCAATAGCGCCCAGATCTTGGGTTTCTGAACATCCTGTTCCTCTAAAATAAACCAGGGCTTCTTGGAGAAAATACTGGCTCCAGGTCTTTAAAAAGTACAAGATGAAAGTGACATATTCCAATTGAAAATGAATGACACATTTAAAGCCTTCAAGGGCTTTAAAATCAAGAGGCATTTCCATCACCACCCTTCTCTAGCAATCTACTCCTATATAAGTTACTCCAGTTCATTTTCTGCCTCCTCCAAGTGCACTGGCTTTAGATTTACAATGCAGCAGTGTGGTCTTCTACCAGCAAGGTCACAGGAAATAAGACAAATACACAAAACTTTTATATGCTAGCAATGAACACATGGACACAAAAATTAAAAATACTATTTGTAACTGTCCCAAGAAAAATTAAATCCTTAATTTACAGGCCTTGTACAGGACTTACATGACAAAAACTAAAACATGCTGATAAAAGAAATCAAAGAAGAGGTAAACAAATGGAGAAATACACCATGTTCATGGATTGAAAGAAACACATGGGGCGCCTGGGTGGCTCAGTTGGTTAAGCAACTGCCTTCGGCTCAGGTCATGGTCCTGGAGTCCCTGGATCAAGTCCCGCATCGGGCTCCCTGCTCGGCGGAGAGCCTGCTTTGCCCTCTGACCCTACCCCCTCTCACGTGCTCTCTCTCATTCTCTCTCTCTCAAATAAATAAAATCTTTAAAAAAAAAAAAAAAAAAGACAACACAGTATAGGTATCAATTATCCCAAAACTGATCTAAGGATTTAATGCAATTCCTATCAAAATCCCAGAAAGGTATTTTGTAGATACAGAGAACAGTATTCTAAAGTTTGTATTGGAAATACAAAGTAACAATAGCTAAAACAATTTTGAAAAAAAAAAGGGAGAATAATCACTATCTGATTTTAAAACTTATTATATAACTATAATTACCAAAGATTATATAATACTGGCTGATAACACCAATCAATGAAACAAAATAGAAAACCCAAAACAGACTCAAAAATGTACCCCGACTGACTTCTGACAAGGTATAAAGCAATTCAATGGGAGGGGGGAAAAAAGCCTTTCAAAAAATGGTGCTGAAGCAATTGGACAGCCACAGGTAGAAAAATGAACCTCTACCATACACAAAAATTACTCTAAATCAATCGTGGACTTGAAATGTGAAACAGAAAACTACAAAACTTTTAGGAGAAAGAAATATAGGAGAAAATCTTCAGGATCTACAGCTAGGCAACAAGTTCTTAGATTTGACACCAAAAGCATGATCCATAAAAGGAAAATGGATTAATGCAATTTCACCAAAATTAAACTTTTGCTCTACATAAGACACTGTTACAAGGATGAAAAGAGTCTACAGAGTGAGAGGAAATATTTGTAAACCACATGGCTGACAAAGCACTAGTGTCTAAAATATATTAAGAACTCTCAAAAGCCAATAGTGAAAAACAATCTAATTAGAAAATGGCAAGAGACATAGAGAGACATCTCCCCATAGAGGATCTCCAGATGAGAGCTAAGCAAATGAAAAGACGTTCAACATTAAATACCAATTAAAATCCAAATGAAGTATCACTACACACCTATCAAAATGGCTAAAATAAAATGACAACACTAAATGCTGATGAGGATGTAGAGAACCTGGATCATTCACACAATGTGTGTGACAATGCAAAATGGTACAGCCACCTCAGAAAAAGCTTCTCAAACATTAAACATTCAACTAAAATACAACCAACATTTATACCCATAAGCCCATTTTTATCACAGAAAAATCAGTATACACAAATGTTTACAACAGTCTTACGTGCAATAGCCAAAACATGGAAACAACCCAGATGTCCTTGATGGGTGAATCATTAAGCAAACTGGTACATCAATAGCATAGACTACACTCAACAATAAAAAAGAAACTAGCTATTGGTATACACAACAGTCTGGATAAAACTCAAGAGAATTACGCTGAGTGGGGAAAAAAAGGCAACCCCAAAGGCTACATTGCATATGACTCCCTTTATTTAATTCTTGAAGTGATAAAATTATAGAAATGAACTTATTAGTGGTTGCCAGGAGTGGTGTTGAGGGAAGCAGAAGGAAAACAGGTGTGGCTATAGAGGGTTAACCAGAAGAATCCTTTCATCGGAAATGTTCTGTATCTTGACTGTATCAATGTCAGTATCCTAGATATGCTCTATAGTTGTTAAGATGTTACCATTGCAAGAAACTTGGTTTAAAAAAAAAGCAAAGGATCTCTCTGTATTATTTCGTACAACAGTAGATGAATCTACAATTATCTCAAAATTAAAATAATTTAAATGAATAAAAATTTTTAAATGAGGCATTACAAATGTTTATTTCCTAAAATTATCCAAGTTTTTCTTAGAAGTCTACTAAAATAAGCATGGAAAACTATGAAAGAAAAGTATAACAAATAGTCCCAAAAGTACCTTTTAGATGGTACATGTAAATGTCTTCCAAGAAGAAAGCTGGTTTTATATTCATACAGTTCTCAATAAATGTTTTCCTTAATTATATGTTTCAATACTATTTCATATTGCAGAGTGTTAGCTTACAAAATAAATGCATACTTTTTATTTTCTAAAAATTAATGGATTTTAAATCTTGGGTATTCCTTCAGAAGTTGAAGTAAATTATACTTTAAAAAAACACTTTTAAACCTTAATATTCTAAAGAAACTTATAAAGATATCAGAAAATATGAAAAAATGGCATTTTCAGATACAGTAAACCCAAGAATAATTATGAATTTGGTGTTGTATAAATTTTCTACTGCCATATATTTATATTCAAACACCATCACCAAAATCCTACTCAAATAAGAGAAGATTCAAGTGGGGTTAGATAAATCCTCTCCAAAAGGGATCTTCAAAAAGACAGTCGGGAAAAGGTAAAGAAAGGTTGCAATTACACTCAGCTCACACACACATTTGTGTACTACACTCTGTGAAAACAGATTACACAAAGTCATAATCAGCAACCTAACGCCTCAGGGATATATAAGGTTCTCCCAGGGTTAATTTCATCCAGCTTCTACAGTAAGAGTTATTTATCACAGTATAGTCCTCAGTTCAAAATGCTATTACAAGAACCAGGCCCCTTCACTCAGGAAAATTATTTTTCTTCCCTTCTTACTCTAAAATTGCAATAATAAACCTTAAATCCTTTAGGTCTGAGAGGTTTGCAATAAAGTGTGGTAGCAAGACATAACTCAATGTAGAGAACATGAGGACTGCCTTTGAAAATTTCATCTGCTCCAAGGTATAGATCTGGTATACTTAAGACAGGTTTTTTAAAATGCCAGGTTGTACATATAGCTCACTGTCGTTAGCTATTACCAAGACAGCATTTTAAATAATCACCCTGTAAAGTTCACTAGTTATTTTGAAATTGACTGATACTAGAAACCTGCCCAGCTATACTGGTCAAGAACAATTTTAACGTTCTACATAGGTTTTTCTCTAACAAATATGCAATAAAGACCTTATATACTTTGCATGATCAAAGGAGAACTCTGGCCAACAGTTCTAAAAAGCAGGCAGCCGCAGGGTAGTTTGTCAAGAAGCATCATTTGCTCTTACCCTATTTGGAACCGCTTATAGACATTTATAAATGGTTAAGTAAGAGATAATCAAATTGTAAATTTAAATGGAGTGAATCAAAGGCAGGCAAAGGATGAACAGAGAAGGTGCAGGACACGGAGAAAAGAAAAGAAAGTAACCCAAGGGAGGAGGCGACGAGACTAGGACATTAAAATGCAAACACGAGTTGGCTCCGCCCCCGTCATCGGTACCTCGCGAGATTTCGCGGAGGCCGCCTTCTGCGTCCGCGCGGCCGACACGCCACCCAGACTGAGGAAGACCCGAGGCGGCAAGCACCGGAAGTACCCCGGAGGCCGGGGTGACGCTGGTGGCGCGCATCACCACAGGATCAGCTTCGACAAGCATCACCAGGTTACTTTGGGAAAGCTGGTGTGAGGCGTTACCACCTAAAGAGGAACCGGAGCTCCGGCCCCACTGTCAACTGTGGAGCAGACGCGGGTAAATGCCGCCAGAAACAGGGCCGGAGCTGCTCCTGTCACTGATGTGGTGCGACCGGGCTACTACAAAGTTTTGGGAAGGGGAAAACTCCCACAACAGCCGGTCATCGTGAGGGCCAAATTCTTCAGGAGAAGAGCAGAGGAGAAGGTTAAGCGTGTCGGGGGCGCCTGCCTTCGAGTAGCCTGAAGCCATTGGGGGGGGCGGCGGTCATTCAATGCTAACAAGTGCTAAAAAATAAAATACAAACGAGAACACGGCAGTAGGTGGGACATAAAGTAGGATCAAAGAACAAGTAACACAGGTACTAAAGATAAATATCCTTACCATAAATGTTTAGAAAGTTAGTACTAATTTAATGGAGGTTTTTAAATTAAATAATTTTGATACAGAAACTACAGTGTCAGAGATATCTGATCATATATTTTTTCTAAGACTCTGGGGCACCTGTGCGGCTCAGTCAGTTAAATGTCGGACTTGATTTCGGCTCAGGTCATGATCTCAGGGTGGTGAGATGGAGCCCCACATCGGGCTCGGCACTCAGCGTGGAGTCTGCTTGAGATTCTGTCTCTCCCTCTGTCTCTCCCCCTACTTGTGCAGGCTCTTTCTCTCTCAATAAAAATCTTTAAAATATATATATATATATCTTTTGATCATTAAATTTCTTAAAGCATCACTTTAAAATTCAACTGAAGTGGAAAGATGACAGACATAACCGTCAACTCCCCATTTTGTTTCTTCAGCACATGTTATAAATGCCAACTGGAGGCTTTGCTATTCAAATGTAGTGAGTTGCTCCTCCATGTTAAATACATCATGTAACACATAGGCAGAACCATTTCCAACATGGAAATTGCCCAAATCAACACCTCTCCCCATCCCCAGCGGGCTCACAATTTCCTAAGAGTATAGTCTTCCCTTCCTCTGGGGCAGGAGGACTGCTAATGCAGGGGACTCTGACAGGTAAGAGCGTCTCGCCCACTGCTCCAGAATCAGGCAGGCCAGGTGGTTGGGAATGCACACAGCATTGGGCCAGGGTTACAAAACTTGAGACAGTCAACCCAGCACTAGCTTGTCACATATTCTTGACATGTTTTAAAACATAAAGGAAAGAAAAGCGTGTTTCAACAGCAATCTTCGACATGCACTAATTTGCTCCAACATGAACACACGCGTGCGTGCACACATACAGTTAACATCACAGGCCTAGTGTTTGAACAGGCTACCCCAGAGCTACACGTTTGCGTAATAGTGTTCCTGTAAAGTCTACTTGCTTTAAAATACCTACTGTCTTCTGCACTGGGCTGATAAGAATCAACCCCAGCCTTCACTGCAATTTAGGTAACCCAGGAGCTTCCTTCACTCATTAGACAAATTGTATACTGAGCATCTCCTTAAGGCAGGTACTCCACAGGGACTAGAGAAAAATATAATGGTGAACAAAACTAACTTGACCCCTACCCTCTTGAAGTTTACATCCTAACACTAAAGAAGCAAACTAACAAATGGTTGAATGTTAAACTGTGCTCCCTCCCGTCTAGGAATGCTGAAGGCCACAAAAGAGGAAGGAACACTTCTCCTCCTGCCCCTGATGTCATGCGGCTTGCAAAGAAAACAAACAGCAGAATGGCAGAACCAGACGTAAAATGGAGAAAGTGTTATTATATTTTGCTTATAAAATTCCTTCGTGAAAGTGTCTATTGCTATAAATGAGGACAAAACCCCCAGGGGCAAGGCAAAAGCCTCAAAATTCACTCAGCCGAACAAAGAGCCTTCCTCAATTTGTCCTAAGACCCAAAGGGTCATGGCTACAGTATGAATTCCTACCTCCAAGGCTTAATTACTGAATATTATTCCTTTTTAGAGTGACCTCCAGAATGTCCTGAAGCCCCCAAAGAGTTCCACAAAGCCTAAAGATACGGTCTTGAAATTGCTCAACTCTTGAAGGTAAGGTTGTAAACTCAAAAGTGAGGGCAGGCACTGCTCTGGAATTGGCATGTCTGCTCAGGCGTTCTCACACTATTCCTAACAGCGAGCCCCCAAGTCCCCTGGACTATAATGTCAGCAGCACTAAGAGACCACGTGGTAATCCTGTTCTGAGAACAGACATTTTACAGAAGGTATTCTGTATGTTTTATTTGAATGTCCTGGCCAGATGCAAAATGAACTCAGCACAGGCAGGCAAAAAAATAATAAATTTTAAAATTACAAACTAAAAGCCTAGACTCTGATTCAACAACAGTAGCCTAACAGTATAGCTCCTAACGTGTCACCTCCCTTAAGGTATCATTCGTACTTCTTAATTCTACATGGAAAAATCACCACATAGCGGGCGAGCGAGCATGTCCGCACCATGCAAGTGAGTAGCCCAGGAGTGGAAGGCCCCTACCTTTGTAGGAACCAGATCCCTAGAGTGGTGGCAGGGCACAGTCCCTGGCTGTGCTCCCTCTATGTGCTGCGTTCTTCTCAAGAGCTCTCCCTCAGAGCCAGGAAGCAGGCCACTTGGCAGCCCACAGACAAGTAGCAATCCAAGAAAAAAAGGCAGTCTTTCCTTGGTACTCCTGTGGAAAAGTACCAAATGGGAAGCCAAATGACCTGGTTGCTCACATGCCCATCCCTTGAGCTAAGTGTGTCTCCACGATGAGTTCCATGCTGGGGGTGGGGGGGTAAACAGGAGAGGCACAGTAACCTTCAGCTTCCATCAAACCGCTGCACTCAGGCATGTGCACACGGTATGGGATGAAGGTGGGGTTTGCAAAAAGAACCAGAATATAGAAGAAAAACAATCCTAGACAGAAAGCTATAGATGCCACAGCTCACTAATTTTTCAACTTTTCATTTTTACAAAAGCCAGCCTTTCTTGAAATCTTACACTGTTATACAGAGGCAAATAAGTAAGAGCAGAGCTGGCAAGGTAAGAGGAAAATGTCTACCCCCAACACACATATCCCTACCTGTACTCCTTACCCCCAAAGTGATACCTCAGGAAACTCTAACTCTGGAGCTCTGAGGATCAGTCTGAAAACCAGGCTCTAATTTAGAGACTTCTGGGGGAAAGCTGCATTAACCTTCCAAACCAAGCCTTAGAAATGAGTGTACCATATTCTTATCTATAACAATCATTATTTGATCCTTATTTGCAACTGCAAAGAAAACCTTAATAGTTAAAATATTTAAAGCTTTTATTAAATGCTTAAAATCCATCACATTCTGGCTCCATCTAGAACGAATTTTTATTTACTGTAGTGCAAGTACATATAAAGGTCTCAGAAACCAAGTCCTCCAGGGGACGACTGCCAACTGGTTTAATTTTCAAAATCAATATCAATGCTCAGAGCTGCTACCACCTTCAATCCTACAGAAAATTCTAGGTGCATAGTAATTCCAGACAACACTTAATTCTATTTTGAGATGGTTTTTACAGAAAAACTTTTTTTATGAGTCATACCTTAACTTACGCTGTAAGCTTGAAAGAACATTTTAATGATTAGATAATTGTTCCAGCTAGCCTCCCTCATTAAAGTGACTACTGAAAAAAATTTGTCAAAAATCATCACTTCTACTACTTCAGCCAGAGATGAATGGGAAAGGCTTACACATCAGCCTACGAATGTCATTAATAAAGTTTTACTATGCTATGCTGCTTGTGTTACTCTACAGGTTTTTAAAGCAAATATAATTGAGAAATACACCTGACCATAACTCAGAGAGCATGAATGGGGAAGAAAAAATATGCTTAATCCCAAATCATAAATCCAATAGCAGAAAAAGTTCATGGTTTATCTTTCTGTTTTCAAGAAGATATAGTCATTGCAGAAGATATGCTCAGTGGTCACATAACAGTATGTGCACCTATCAGGACATCCTAAAATATGTTCCTAACTCTTTACTCATTAAAATCTATTTGCCTTTCTCTTCCATCCCTCAGGTCACAGCTATAGGATATCTAGACAATCTGAGCACTTGCACCATTAGTTTAAAAACTTGGCTCTGTGAGTTTGTTCGTTTCTGTATCATGTTCAAGTTAGAGTAAGAAACAGAAGGGAAGGGAAGAAAGATGGATGGAGACAGAGGCAGCAGAAAAAGAGAAGAGGAAAAAGCCTGATAAACAGGCAAAGCAAGAGAAAAAGACATAGAAACAAAATGTCACATTCCCTACAACCATGAGTATCAGCGTGTACATCAACAGGAGTGTCCAGAGTCTCTAAAATATTAAATTCGGATATAAACACAGGATTTCAAGAAATTAGAGAGATACTTAAAAAGATTAATGTGGCCAAGCAGGTATTTTTCTGATGAGCTCAGATTTTCAAAAGAAATGTTGAAAAGACATCATGTGTATAAAAGAATGGCAAATTACGGACACTAAAATTAGCATCAGGAAACAATCTCAGAATATGAGGTTTTCAAAAATGAAAAAAGTTTCTTTTAATTATATTACATTGTAACAAATAATTTTAGCAAACACATAACTCTACACCTCCTGGTTTAGTCAAAGAAAATGATCTTCAGAATCCATACAGAAAACTAAACATGAGAAACAGGAAACTAAAATCCAAAGACTGGTGAAAACAATGAAGAAGTGAATCTCATACTCTAAATTGCAGCCTCCTAACTTGTTTAAATCAAAACATAGGAATTTGAGGATAAGCTCACGGAATACCTGCCTTAATCTTTACAGAAACCGTAACACACTCAAGGGCCTCTGGAAGCCAGCAGTGTCCCACTTCTTGATCTTTGTGATGATCACACAGGTGTTTTACACTTGGTTGAAATGTACATCTGCTTTATGCGCTTTATTTGTGCTGTATTTTACCAAAAAAAAAAGACTAAACAATTTAAGAGGTACAGATGACTTGAGGAAGGCAATGCATTTCCATCCTACAGACAGACCAGCTGTGAGCCCCTGGAAGATCCTCAGACCACGAAGACTTATACAACCTAATGAAACTGACATGGGGAGCCTTATTCTACGAGGTCATGAACCCCCTCTTTCAGCAGTGTTCCTTATCAGGAAGCACAGTCCGTAAGAGCTATGTGGTATTCCACCCCCACAGTGCAGACCTCATGGTAAGGGGACAGGAGGGCAGGATGGAAGAATGTCATGAATGCTGGGACAACTGTGTGATTTCTAACTTTGCAGAACCAGCTATAAGGAGAATTACCAGATAAATACCCTCTAGAGGACAAGTCTGGGAATGTACTGCAAAGGTCTATGCCCTGCCCTCTCAACCTGGGAAGGTAAGAATATGGAAAGCATAAAAGAGCAGATTTAATGGATAATGAATCTGGGCATGATAGATAAATTTAATTCAGGGGACAGTTGCCGAAATTTCATTAAAACACAGAGAGTAAGGATGGGTGCCTAAATGAATGAACTTGTGGGTAGGTGGGTAGGAAATTCAGAATGTTCCCACTACAGCTTCCATTTCTCCTGTGAAAGGCACCTGTGGAGAGAGAAGAACAGGGAAGCGCATGGATGCAGAGAGCAGAAGAGAAGCCTGACTGGAAACAGTGGTTGTATTGAAACTTAAATTTACAAATGACAAACAGTACATTTTCAACAAAAGAGATCTGTATTTTAAAAGTAATTCCATTATCCAAGTGAATGACAACTCATTTTTATTTTAACAGACTTTTAGTCCTAATTTCAGAGAATATTCATGATCAAGTTTTAGATACGAGTTATTCTGAAATCTTCAGTTACTTTAAAAAAAAAACAAACCTTGCTGCATATCAATATATCAATGAAATTATCACCTAACATGACTAAAAAACAAACAGATGTGGCCAAATAGGTCCATCCCAGTTTAGTCAAAGAAAATGAGACAATAAATGAAGACTTGTTTCCAATCATATGATTAGAAAGTAGACACTTCAACATATAGACAGTTCCTGACTTAACGATGGCTCACCTTAGGATTTTTCACCTTTACGATGGTGCAAAAACCGTATGTGTTCAGTAGAAACCATACTTCAAATTTTGAACTTTGTTCTTTTCCCGGGCTACCACGAGCAGTGTCATACTCTCGTGATGCTGGGCAGCAGTGAGCCATAGCTCCCAGTCAGCGGTCCCATGATGAGCGTAACCAATGCACTTACAATCATCCTGCACCCACACAACCATTTTTCACTTTCAGCACAGTGTCCAATGAATTACGTGATATATTCAGCCCTTTATTATAAAACTGGCTTTGTGTTAAATGGTTTTGCCCAAATATAGGCTAACTCAAGTGTTCTGAGCACAACTGAGGTAAGCTAGGCTGAGATACGATGTTTGGTAGGTGTATTAAATACACTTTTGACTTAATGATATTTTTAACTTACATGGTCTTATTGGGAAGTAACCCCACCATAAAGCAAGGAAGATCTGTACATTAAGTGTTGTCTGGTGGATTATTTTTAAGCACAGCAGTGAGAATTCTTTAACATAGTTTAGTCCAGTAGTTTTCTTATTTAACTTTGCTTCATTTTATTTCATTTTGAGATATTTAAGCACAGCATAGTCAATCATATTTTGCCCTTATCCTTCAGGATATGTTTTTAATAAGGGCAAGGGTTAATGCCTGAGCTAGCAGGGCTATTTAAACAGTCTACTCCAGACTTATAAAGTCACTATGAATTCCCGATGAAATGTAATTAACTGTATGTGATTTAATAAATGTGTGACTTTGATATACATGAAAAAAATACAGACCGATCATCTGAATTTTTTTCAGCTGTTAAAGTATTAAATGACTAAAAATGTTCTTGCAAATGAAATATGAAGACTGTTAAATTTAACATTTATGATGTTTCTTTTATCAACATTTTTCGCAGAAAATTAATTTCTAGACTGATCGTAAGTACCAATGAAAAACAGCATTTCAAAAACCACCTTTTCATGTTCAACTTTCCAGACATAAACATAAGGCCTAAAATAAAGTCATATTATCCTGATTTGTCCACAACCCTGGTTTTTTGCCTGCCTTACAAAATAATCTGAATCTTGGTAAAATGGACAGTGGTCTAAAATGTTGATTCGGAACCCAGTTCAACCATGAAATGTGTTATCTGGAAAAGTTGGTCAATCTCACTTAGGTCTGGTTTCCCAGCTCCAACCTCAAGGAATCATGACAGGGACCACATGAGGTGCCCTGTGGAAGGCACACCGCAAGCAGGCTGACACAATGGACGTGCCCAAGTACGTCAGACTGCTTCTATTCACCATTTGTATGGAATCCACTCTGAACAGTCCTTCACCCAAAAACGATAAACACAACCCCTATGGCTATGATTCTCATGGTCTGTGTGCATTAATCTAGTTATTGTGGTTTCTGTTCATGACAGAGTGGAAGTATCATCATTTTAACAGGTCTAGGGGTTGCCCACCCCACTGGGCATTCAGAAAGACATTTTTGGGATGAACCATCAAGGAAACTACACACAGGGCACAACTAGTAAGAGCTAAACATTTTTTGAATTTTACACGGAGTAGAAACATAGGATATGGGTTAATAAGAAGTATGAAAATAACTTCTTCTAAAAGTTATTGTGTTTTAATTTTTTGTAAGTTATGCTTATTTAAAAAAACAGGAGTCCTTGTCCATATATTTTATAAATCCAAATATGGACTAAGTTTATGTGAACTTTTATTCTAAATGCCATCAAGTTTCAAAATAATGCTAAAATGAAAGATATTCATTAAAACTTGTAAATAGTGACCCAGGATTAAGTAAGGTGCTGTAAGATAAGTAAAAACGGATCTAATCTACTTAATAGTTGAGTTTTTCTATGCTGTCATATACATCACTTACATATCCAGCCTCTACTCAAAAAAGGTACCAATGACAAGAAGAGATAACAAGTTAGAGAAACTGCCTGAGGAAAAGAAACTATAAATTGGGATAATGTGGAAAATTTTTAAAAAAACTAATGAGCCAATGGGACATGATCACCAGAAACACATTTACCTGACATTTAACATACCTTTCTATGCTTTGTTTTTCCTCAAGACAGAGCCTTTCTACTCCAACAAACTCTTCCCATATATAGCGTGTTCCTGCATCCGTGACATGACAAATTATTTCTTCAACCTGGTGTCTGCTCTGCTTTAGATTCTCACTCTTTCAAACTGTAGGCCTGAACTCATTTCACTAGAAGCTGGGAATGACTGAATCTTTTTGAAAAGGAAAGAGAAAGGGAACGGGGAGGGTGGGGGAGTAAATTTCTCTAGATCACCAACAATCATAGTAACAAAGTCTCCTTTCTTTTCCTCAGAAATAGAAATGAAAGGGGTGGTTAAATCCCAAACCTGTGCATGTGTGAGGGCCTAAAATTGCCTCTGTTACCATTATTTAAATACAGAAGTAAAAATAATCTACTTCAACCTGTCTGGGCCTCAAATTCTCTTAAGCAGCTAGACCAAGGTCACCTTATAGGCTCAGCTGGTCTTCCAGCTCTAGGTAAATAAAAAGAGGGGTCACAGACCGTGAACTAAAACCAGCATATAAATGTTCTATTTCTAATAAATCCACAGACTTCCTGGTCATGGCACACCCTCTTGCCACCAGCAGGAGTTTTTCCCCATTTAGCTCAGAGACTTACTTTCCTAATCCAACTTAGATGATCATTAACCTCCAAGGAAAAGAAAATTTTCAAAAATACTGGAGATCTCTGGAATACAGAAGTATCAAATACTTGGACATTAAGAAAAATACACCCAAATGACACTTTTTAGGTACCACCTTCAGCAGCGCAGTGATTTTTTTTTTTTTTTTTTGGGGTTTTTAAATGACAATTTTTCAGCCTTCTGGTACTTTTATGTAACTATTAATTTATAAGGCGTTTGTAAGTATATTTCTTAATTTTTAGACATATGGGGATTTTCCTGTTATCTTTTGATTATTGAGTCTTTGCATAATTCCACCATAGTTAGGGAACATACTCTACAGGATTTCAAACATTTGTTGAGACTTGCTTTACAGTCTACACATAACCAATGTCAAATGTTCCATATATGCTTGAAAAAAATGGGTTATACAGGAAGCGTAAGTAATGTTCTATGTATCTCTATTAGGTCAAACTTGTTATTCAGGCTCTTTAAATCACCTACATCCTTCTGAATTTTCTGTCTGCTAGGTCTATCAATTATTCAGAGGGGGGGTATTAAGTTCCCACAAGTGTGTGAATTTGGCTATTTTCCTGTCTGTCGATCTTGCGTATATAATTCACACCTAAGTCACTGGGTACGTAAGTTTTTATAGCTGATGTACTGAACAGTTTACCATCGTGTAGAGATTTTCTTCATCTCTACTAATGCCTTTTACCTTAATGTCTCTTTTGTCTCTACCATCGTGTAGAGATTTTCTTCATCTCTACTAATGCCTTTTACCTTAATGTCTCTTTTGTCTCTTATCAATATAGTTACACCAGCTTTCTTTTGATTAGAATAACCCTGAAATATAATTTTCCATTTCTTTCTGTATCCTTTAGATATGCTTCTTGTAAACCTAGCATCTCCTTGGATTTGGGTTATTTCACCCAATCTGACAAACTGCTTTTTAACTGAATCATCTAGTCTCCTTACATTTATTGTAATTACTAACACCTGAATTTATGTTGTTTTCCCTGCCTCTTCTTTTTTTCTTTGTAGAAGACAATGGTGCTAAGGTCTCCATTTTTTTCTCCTTTTCCCCCTTGTATTCCTTTTGAGTAATGACAATAAATCATTAGGTAAATAAAATGATTCATCAATTTTTATTCTTATATGCTTATTTTCTCACTGAGATAGGGTAATGTTTAACTTTCCTAGTTAATAAATTCTCATGCTTTTCGCTGATAGTAAAGCACAGGACATAAAATCTTCATGAAATTTGCTACAACTACCATCTGGTTTTTAAGATTAACCAATCCATGAAAGTACAAGGCTACCCCATTAAAAATGATGGCAGCAGACTCTTGGAATAACTGCCATTTAGACAGTTACCAAGCAGCTTTCAAATTTGTTTTTATTCTTCTAGTTTTATCCATTGAAACTTAGGTATATCAGCACAAAATAGAGATCTATGTATCGGACATTATTGATCCTTGCAGCAACCAGATGTCATTAATTGTGTTTACTCTATCATAATTCTTTTAACATCAAGCCCAAAATAAAAACCATCTGAAGCCAAATTCCTCAGAAACAAAATTTTCACTTTTAATGGGGGAAAAACTGATTATTATAATTGTCTAATTTTTTAAAGTTTCAAGCCAACTTCCAGATGCATGATTAACTGTAATAAGTGAATAAACAGGTACAAAGTTTAGCATATGAAATGGAGCAAAACTGACATGTTTGGCAACTATAGAAGTAAAAGCTGAGGGCACCTGGGTGGCTCAGTTGGTTAAGCGACTGCCTTCAGCTCAGGTCATGATCCTGGAGTCCCTGGATCGAGTCCCACTTCGGGGTCCCTGCTCGGCAGGGAGTCTGCTGCTCCCTCTGACCCTCCCCCCTCTCATGTGCTCTCTCTCATTCTCTCTCTCTCAAATAAATAAATAAAATCTTTAAAAAAAAAAAAAAGTAAAAGCTGAGGGACGCCTGGGTGGCTCATCCAATTAAGTGTCTGCCTTCAGCTCAGGTCATGATCCCAGGGTCCTGGGATCAAGTCCCAGATCAGGCTCCTTGCTTACAGCAGGGAGCCTGCTTCTCCCTCTGCCTGCTGCTCTCCCTGCTTGTGCTTTCTCTTTTTCTCTCCCTTTCTCTGAAAAATAAAATATATTAAAAAAAAAAAAGAAGTAAAAGCTGAGACATCACTAGGAAAAGGCTAGCTGGCCATAGCCAAATGCCACACATAGCAGCAGTCCAGGATAAAATCCTCAGTCTTACAGCCCAGAGATCTTTTCACGATTCTAGTTGATCAGACTCAGGAAAAACACCTCAAACAAACAGGCCAAACTTAAAGGCAGTCAATTACATAAAGCAAAAGGACATTTTACCAATATTACTAGTCATTTACAAGAAAATGAAAAACTGTCAAAAAGACTGAACACTGAATACTTTTTAAGATTTTATTTGAGAGTGAGAGCGAGCACGGGGGGAGGGGCAGAGGGAGAGGGACAAGCAGACTCCCCACTAAGCACGGAACCCAACACGGGGCTTGATCCCAGGATCCCAAGATCATGACCTGAGCCAAAGTCAGATACTTAACTGACTGAGCAACCCAGGCGCCCCTGAACACTGAATACCTCCGATCACTGTAATCTCCTGTCTTCATAGGTGAACTACAGTGGAGAACAAGTAATATCAAATGAGCACACAGTAGATTGGAATCCTGACAAAGGGAGTTATTTATTGGTTTTAGACGTTTGTGGTATCATGTTGTATGCATTCCACTATGAAAATATGCCTGCCCTAGGATACCATCTCCAATAAATCACTGTCTTCAACAGATAAAGCTCAGACAGACACAAAAAATTTTTTTGAGCTCACTGTCAAGTGACTTTTTCCACTGTGGCATATTCATCCTGTCATTGTTTTTAGATTATGTCATTTGCTGGTCGAGGGGGGGGGATGTCTCTCACTCTTTCACTTTGATCCATTATATACTAACTGACTCAAAATAAGTCACCCCTTCCAAACCAAACTTACTGTTACTGGGGCACCTCACCCACACACCACCAACAGCATGAACATTCATTATGGTACTTCATAAAAAGATGGCATAAACATGGGATATATAAAGGCCCCAAGTAGAACTTTATCCTCCTTTTACTACTTCATCAACAGTCCAACAATGCCCAAGAAGTAAACCCCTTAGATCTGCCAACCAGGATGCTATCTCAATGTACATGTGGCTCTGGCCCCAAAAGGGAGGTTTAACTCCACAGACTACTTGCCCATATTCCTAACTCTTAGTCCTCCATCTGCCTCCATATAGCTGGTCCCTATTAGAGAAACACCAGGGCAACTAACTCCTTTCTGGACATCCTAGTCACCCTCAGGTCCAAGAGTCAAGGAGAAATCCATCTTATAAACCACAGTTCTTCCCACCACTCTCTCCCCAGCCTATTCTACCCTCCAGTCTGAAGAGCTGGCCTCTTTTTCAGATGAGGGACTCCAAGAATGACTTTCCCATTAGGTAATAGTGAGCCATAGTCTAATAAGGGTAAGACCCTGCTCTTATCACAAAACCACAGTCCTCATAATGTCAAAGTCATACACCTACATACATGATGCTTTTTTTCTTTAAAACTGCAACCATAGGGCAGCTGAAGGCAATGGAAGACTGAGGAAGAAGACAGCAAAAGCAGGAAGAAAAGAGGATATAGAAGGGAAATGAACAAAATGCCAAAACTAAAGTTCACTTCCAAGATACTGCTGCCTAGGTTGTAAAAAGGAGCAGGAGGAGCAAGCTAGCCACATAAACTCTCTGCTGACACATATAAAACTGTGAGGAGTACCTTCCAGAGATAGGACAGAACCTAACAACATAAGAAATAAGGTAAGGGGGCGCCTGGGTGGCTCAGTTGGTTAAGCGACTGCCTTCGGCTCAGGTCATGATCCTGGAGTCCCTGGATCGAGTCCCGCATCGGGCTCCCTGCTCGGCAGGGAGTCTGCTTCGTCCTCTGACCCTATCCCCTCTCATGTGTTCTCTCTCTCTCATTCTCTCTCTCTCAAATAAATAAATAAAATCTTTAAAAAAAAAAAAAAAAGAAATAAGGTAAGGAGTGTCACAATATTTTATATGGTAAGTGGCTTATTACATCTGCAACTTAAAACTGGAACTCTACAGATAAACCTTCTGTAATGAATAATATAGCAAAGCTATCCTCTATTCAGTGTTTGCTACTATGTCCTAGACACAGTACTTGGTACTCTTTATCCCCTACTTCATTTGATCTGCTCTAAAAGTCATACTGATAAATAATAAAAATAGCTCACACTACTAAGTTGTTATGAATCAAGAGTTTAATTAAGCGTAAGGTCACATAGCTATCAAGTAGTGAAACCAGGAAATGAACCCAAGTTTTTGGGCATAACCCAAATGCACTAAGTGATTAACCCACTGTTCCATGTTGTCTCTGATGTAAGCATCATCCCCACTTCAGAGAGGAGAAAAATACAGAGAGGTTAATCTACCAAGGTCTCATAAAAGTACAGGGCTGAGCTGGGATTTGAACCTGCTTCATCTTCACTATTAAAATAACACCACTTCTCTCACCTAAATGTTACATGTTTACATTTTTTATGAAACAGGATTCTCTGACTTAAGCTCAATCTCCATTTGTTTTTCAAAGGTTCAAATCTACTTTCCAAAGGGAAAAAAAAATCCATAGTGTGTAAGTGACTAGATACTAAGCTACACTCTAATGCATAAATTATTCCCTGGGAATTAATAAGGTACTTAAGAAACTTGTATTAACTCTTTCAGGCCACAGGGGTATCATTCAGTGAACTGAATTCTTAATTTACTAAAATGGTACCCGAGAGGTTCAGAAGCACATAACTTCCTCTGAGGGCATGGGGAGAAAAAACTTGTAAAACCATTTAGGAATATAAACTAAATTCAGAACACAATTAAAAACCAAGCTATAGGGAAATACTGTTCTAGTGGATTAGCCCCTGGCCTCAAGAATTTGGCAGAAATGAAACTAAAGGGAAGTTGGAAGTATCTAGGTCTTCTGGATAGGAAACCACCTTGGAAGAGTATTTGGACTCAATGGTTAGGGTGTAGACTTGATTGATTCATCAGAAAGCAGAGAAAAATTTATTTTGCTCCTGCTTCATCAAGAACTTTTGGCAGAGACAGCTTTAGGAAAAGTCTCCAGGTTTCCAATTGGTACCACGACCTTCCCATTCTCTCTTTGCTGATAGTTCTAACCTATCAGTCTGTCTTCCAAGAATACTCCTCCTCCTCACTGCCTTGTGGTGATAGTACATCTGTACTCACAAGCCTCATGCGACCTAAACCTCACTGTATGGTACTGTATACTCAAGACAATGTAAACACTACTAATGCCAAATGAAATATGCTCTTTAACCTACAAAGCTATTGCTCCACATACTAGAAAATATCAGAAGATTTATGTCAACTGTTGTCAGTGGTACAAACTGCTGTAAGAAAAGCAAGAACATAAAAATATCATTTCTGGTTTGTGCAAATGGAGAGGAATTTCTTGGAGCAAGTGGCATCTAAGCAGGGTCTCTAAGGGCAAGGACAACTTTAAATAATAGGCTAACACCTAGATGCAGGAAAGAAAAGAAAGGAAAAAATTAACATGAGCAAATGAACAGAAGTGAAGACATTAAATCTTTCAGGAAGCAGCAAGTAAGGAATCTCACTGCAGGCTCTGGTGTCTAAAGTAAAACTTTCTTCAATTTCCTCACTAAAGAGGAGCAAAAAATTCTCTCAGCTTCACTGATAACTTTTCCTATATGTCTCCCTGGCTTTCTTCTTACTGATTCTGATGTTTTTATCTCCTTTGCTATTTTTGCTGTATCGATTCAAATAAAGATACAACTAGCTATACTTATTATGGTGTAATTATTCTTTTCCAGCATTTTTTTTTTTAGATTCCTTTTTCTTAAAATACTCTTACTTCAATAATATTGCTGTCCTTATAGGATCAATGCTTTAAAATCTCCTTATTGAATGACATGAGTACTGACATGAATACTCAAGAGGCCACATTCCACCTGGCCCTGGGAAGCCTAGTGTTTCACCTAATCATTAAGAGGGTTTATCTTCCAGAAATCCAGGCCTCTGGCATCCCTGAAGACCTACAAAAAATAATCTAGAAGTGCAACACTTCTTCCAATGGTGGTGGTGAGGGGGCAGCTGAAGGGTGGGGAATGAATTTTTAGATTTTACTAAGCTGAACAGTTTGGCTCCACTTTCCAGAATAAGATCCTATACTGTCCTACATAACCAAAAGCCTACTTAAGTGACCTTCCCAA
The DNA here is from genome assembly GCF_029215605.1 of Mirounga angustirostris. Lineage (NCBI taxonomy): Eukaryota > Metazoa > Chordata > Mammalia > Carnivora > Phocidae > Mirounga > Mirounga angustirostris. Next base: position 177,753,559 of record NW_026991713.1, read on the forward strand.
AGCAACAGTTTGTCCTCAAAGGTGACCTCGGATTCAATCTCTAGAAACACAAGAAAACTTATACAAATTTTAAAAATAGTAATAGTAAGGTTAATTGGGTCAGTAATCAAAAACTTCCCAACAAACAGAAGTCCAGTACCAGATGGCTTCTCTGATGAATTCTACCAAACATTTAAAAAAAAGAACTAATCTTAATCTTTCTCAAACTCTTGCAAAAAAACATAAGAGAAAGAAATACTGGCAAATTCTTTATGTTAAGGCCAGCATTACCCTGATACCAAAACCAGACAGACACTAAAAGAAAATAAAATTACAGGGCCAATATCCTTATTGAACAGAGATGCAAAAATCCTAAGCAAAAATATGAGCAAAGCAAATTCCAACAATCCATTAGAAGGATCATACACCGTGATCAAGGAGGATTTACTCCAGCAACGCAAGAATGGTTCAACATCCACAAATCAATGTCATACACACTAACAAAATATAGAATAAAAATCATAGGATCATCTCGATAGATGCAGAAAAATCATTTTACAAAATTCAACATTCATTTAGGATAAAAATTCTCACTAATGTGGGTATAGAGGAAATGTACCTCAACATAATAAAGGCCATACAGGACAAGCCCATAGCTAACATTACACTCAGTGGTGAAAAACTGAAGGCTCTTCTTCTAAGGTCAGGAACAAGACAAGGATGCTGCTCACTCTTGCCACTTTTATTCAACATAATATTGGAAGTCCTAGCCAGAGCAATTAAGCAAGAAAAAGAAATAAAAGGCATCCAAATCAGAAAGAAGTAAAACTGTCTCTATTTGCAGATGACATATTCTATATAGAAAAACCTAAGACTCCACCAAAAACTTTTAGAATAAATTCAGTAAAGTGGATACAAAAGTCTATATAAAAATCTGTGGTGTTTCTATACACTAATAACTAGCAGAAAGAGTAATTAAGAAAATAATCTCATTTACAATTGCTTGAAAAAGTATAAAATTCCTAGGAGTAAATCTAACCAAGAAAGTAAAAGACTGGTAGATTGTAAACTGTAAGACACTGATGAAAGAAACTGAACAAGACACAAATAACTGAAAAGATACTCCATGCTCAGAAATGGGACGAATATTGTTAAAATGTCCATACTACCCAAAGCAATCTATAAAAGTCAATGCAATCCCTATCAAAATTCCAGTCACATTTTTCATAGAAATAAAGAATGCTAAAATTTATATGGAACCAAAAAAGTCCCTGAATAGCCAAAGCAATCCTCAAAAAGAACAAAGCTGGAGGCATCACACTTGATTTCAAACTCTATTAAAAAGCTCTAGTAATCAGTACAATATGGTATCTGCATATAAACAGATGCATACAAAAAACATAAAAAAAAATAAACAGATGCATAGATCAATGGAACAGAATAGAGAGCCCTGAAATAAACCCATGTATATATGGTCAATTCATTTACAACAAAGGAGCCAAGAATATACAGTGGAGAAAGGATAGTCTCTTCAACAAATGGTGCTGGGAAACCTGAACAGCCACATGTAGAAGAATGAAGTCAGACCACTTTCATATACCATTCAGAGAAATAAACTCAATGGATTAAAGATCTGAACCTAAAACCTGAAACCATAAATCTCCTAGAAGAAAACATAGGTAGTAAGCTCCCTTAACATTGGTCTTGAAGGCAGGGTGGGGGGAATTAGAGGGGGAGATGAACCATGAGAGACTATGGACTCTGAAAAACAAACTGAGGGTTCTAGAGGGGAGGGGGGTGGGGGAATGGGTTAGCCTTGTGATAGGTATTAAACAGGGCACGTTCTGCATGGAGCACTGGGTGTTATACATAAACAATGAATCATGGAACACTACATCAAAAACTAATCATGTAATGTATGGTGATTAACATAATAAAAAAATAGGAACACACACACACACACAAAAAAAAAACATTGGTCTTGGCAATGATATTTTCATTTCTCACCAAACAAAGGCAACAAAAGCAACAACAATTGAGACTACATCAAAGTAAAAAGCTTCTGCACAGCAAAGGAAAACCATCAACAAAATGAAATAATCTATGAAATAGGAGAACATATTTGTAAATCATATATCTGTTAAGAGGTTAATATCCAAAGAACTCCTACAACTCAACAGCAAAATAAACAATCCGATTAAAAAACAGGTGAAGGGGGCACCTGGGTGGCTCAGTCATTAAGCGTCTGCCTTCGGCTCAGGTCATGATCTCAGGGTCCTGGGATCAAGCCCCGCATCAGGCTCTCTGCTCAGTGGGGAGCCTGTTTCTCCCTCTCCCACTCCCCCTGCTTGTGTTCCCTCTCCCGCTGTCTCTCTGTCAAATAAATAAAAAAATCTTTAATAAATAAATAAACAGGTGAAGGACTCGAATAGATATTTTTCCACAGAAGACAGAGAGGGCCAACAGGTGCAAGAAAAGGTGTTCAACATCACTAACCATCAGAGAAACACAAATCAAAGTCACAATGAGATATGAACTCACACCTGCTGGAATGGCTATTATGAAAAAGCGATAGCCAATGCTGGCGAGGATATGGAGAAAAGAATATTTCTGCACTGTCTGTGAGAATGTAAATTGGTACAGCCACTATGGAAGACAATCTGGAGGTTTCTCAAAAAATTAAAAATAGAGGGGCACCTGGGTGGCTCAGTCATTAAGCATCTGCCTTCAGCTCAGGTCATGATCCCAGGGTCCTGGGATCGAGCCCTGCATCGGGCTCCCTGCTCCGTGGGAAGCCTGCTTCTCCCTCTCCCACTCCCTCTGCTTGTGTTCCCTCTCTCACTGTGTCTCTCTGTGTCAAATAAATAAATAAAAATCTTTAAAAAAAAATTTAAAAATAGAACTATCATATGCTCGAACAATTCCACTTCTGGGTATTTATCTGTAAGAAACAAAACCATTAACTCAAAAAGATATCTGTACCCCCATGCTCACAGCAGCATTATTTACAACAGCCAAGACACAGAAACAGCCTAAGTGTCCATCAATGGATGATGGATAAAGAATATGTGGTATATATACAATCAAACATTATTCAGACATAAAAAAATAAAATCTTGCCATTTATGATAACATGGATGGAGCTTCAGAGCATTATGCTAAGTGAAGTCAGTCAGAGAAAGACAAATACCATATAATCTCATGTATTTGTGGAATCTAAGAAGTAAACCAAACTAATCTATGAGAACAGACTGGTGGTTGCCAAGGGTAGGGGGTGAATGAAACGGGTGAAGATGGTCAAAAGAGACAAACTTCCAGTGATAAATAAGCCCTGGGGATATAACATAATATATAGCATGATGACTATAATTAATAATACTGTATCATATATTTGAAAGTTGCTAAGAGAAGAGATCTTAAAAGTTCTCATCACAAGAAAAGAAACTATGTGTGGTGGTAACTAGACTTAAAGTGCTGATCATTTCTCAACATTTACATATCAAATCATTTTGTACACCTACAACCAATATAATGTTATATATCAATTCTATCTCAAAAAAAAAAACACAAAAACAAAACAAACTGAGGCCAATCATCATAGCCTGGGTTCAAATCCTGACACCACCACTTTATAGCTATGTTATCCTGGACAAATCACTTAACACTTCCTCAGGTGTATTTAATGAGAGCAATATGAGACCTACCGTCATTTAGTAAGGACTAGGTAAGATAATGCAATAAAATGTCTATTTAATAAATGTTGCCTCAAATTATTATTACAAGAAAGGCACCACAGAACATAGTACATCTGGAGAACCTCAAGTAGTTTCAGAAAACCATAACAGACACAGGTCTGTTGTGTTGAAAGAAAGAAGAAAGCATAGGGGCGCCTGGGTGGCTCAGTCGTTGGGCGTCTGCCTTCGGCTCAGGTTGTGATCTCAGGGCCCTGGGATCGAGCCCCGCATCGGGCTCCCTGCTCAGTGGGGAGCCTGCTTCTCCCTCTCCCACTCCCCCTGTTTGTGTTCCCTCTCTCACTGTGTCTCTCTCTGTCAAATAAATAAATAAAATCTTTAAAAAAAAAAAAAAAAGTACAGTTAAAAAGAAAGCAAAAGCCAGATGAATAGCCTTACATAATAGCCCATATGATGCCTCTAAATGAACTGGAGAAGTGCCCACCACTGCCAGCAGCCCAGAGCTTGGATAGAAAACTGTTGGGACTCGACTCCTTACGGGTACCCACATGTAGAGCACAACCAACTTTAATTGTCAGCAGCAGTTCTGCAGGCTTAAAAGTTTGAATTTTATCCTGAAGATAATAGGGATCCCATGAAAGATTTTAAGAACTGTATGAGATATTCAAAGTAACAGTTTAGAAAAATTCAGACTCTAAATCTTAAAAATTAGACCCAAACTAAATACAGATTATCCAGGAATACAAACATCAGAAACAATGAACAATAAGATGTTCTAAAAGAATCTTTTAGTTATTATGCTTAAAAGAGACAGAAAACAAGAATTCAAAATTATAGCATGTGATGAGTCGTTATAACAGGCTCATATGGCTGGACACTGATGTCACAGCAGGCCAGACTGCATAATCTAGACAAGGTGATGTGCTTCCCAACAAAGTTATCAGATACTACTGCCAAAAACTGATTAATGTGAAAAAACAAAATCTCAAATTTCACACTACAAGGTCATTTATGACTGAGGAGAAGATACTCTAAGGAAACACTAAAAGGAAAGGCATGATCAGAGTAAACAGTTCAGGCTGAAAGATCTTTTTAAGAATCCATTCTGGAGGACGCCTAGGTGGCTCAGTCCTTAAGCATCTGCCTTTGGCTCAGGTCATGACTCCAGGGTCCTGGGATCTAGCCCTGCATCCGGCTCCTTGCTCAGCGGGGAGCCTGCTTCTCCCTCTGCCTGCTCTGCCTGTTCTGCCTGCAGCTCTCCCTGCTTCTGCTCTTTCTTGGACAAATAAATAAAATCTTTAAAAAAAAAGGAACCCATTCTGGAATTTGGGTTTCTGTAAACATATCACAGGTCCTGATAAGTGAGGTTACCATACTCCTCTATCTTCAGATTAAGAAGAATTTCTGGAAAAACAAAAGCTCATGTTATTGAGTGGTATTAATTCTTTGCAATTAAAAAAAAATCATTCCTCTTGTAGGAATAAGCAAAATATACTTAATGTGTTTATATCACTAAATAGGATTTTACAAAAAAATTTTCAGGAAACCTGGGGCGCCTGGGTGGCTCAGTTGGTTAAGCAACTGCCTTCGGCTCAGGTCATGATCCCAGAGTCCTGGGATCGAGTCCCACATCGGGCTCCCAGCTCAGCGGGGAGCCTGCTTCTCCCTCTGACCCTCTCATGCTGTTTCTCTCTCTTCTCTCTCTCTCAAATAAATAAATAAAGTCTTTAAAAAAAAAAATTTTTTTTTTCAGGAAACCTGATCTCATAAAAATGACAACTACTTTAATTTATTTACATGATATATTTAGGTTGAATTAAAAGTTTAGCTCAGTCTTTAATTCTCATTTGTTTCTTAACATATGTTATATCCCAAAATCTTCTTTCAATCAATGTGTTTTTTTGAAATTAAGAGATTTAAGCTGTGGAAATACTGTCAATCTAGAACAAGGCAGATCCTAAAGAAACCAGAAAATAGATTTTATCAGCATAAACTTTTTTACCATACAACCAATAAATAAAATAAAAATCCTCCGGGCGCCTGGGTGGCTCAGTCGCTGTTAAGCGTCTGCCTTCGGCTCAGGCCATGATCCCAGGGTCCTGGGATCGAGTCCCACATCGGGCTTCCCGCTCTGCGGGAAGCCTGCTTCTCCCTCTCCCACTCCCCCTGCTTGTGTTCCTGCTCTCGCTATGTCTCTGTTAAATAAATAAAATCTTTAAAAAAATAAAATTAAAAAAATAAAAATAAATAAAAATCCTCCAAACCCAAAATGCGATTTCTAATGACATTTTGTCCAAGTACCATGGTGTAGTAGGTATCAACGCATATTCAACAAAGCTCCAAAGTTCAGCAACAAAACTTCAAGGCTTCCATCAACAGTTTTTTGCAATGTATTTATTTAAAAATCTATAATAAGGGGCACCTGGGTGGCTTAGTTGGTTATGTGTCTGCCTTGGGCTCAGGTCATGATCCGGGGAGGTTCCTGGGATTGCCTGCTCCCTGCTCAGCAGGGAGTCTGCTTCTCCCTCTCCCCGTGCTCCACCATGCTACCCCCGCACCCTTGATCGTGCACTCTTACGCACTGTCAAATAAATGTTTAAAAATAATAATAAAATAGGGGCACTTGGTGGCTCATTCTTTTTTTGTTTGCACCATCCAGTTGGTAAGTGTCTGCCTTCAGCTCAGGTCATGATCCGAGGGTCCCAGGATCAAGTGCCAATCCCAGGGTCCCTGCTCAGCGAGAAGTCTGCTTCTCCCTCTGACCCTCCCCACTTCTCGTGCTCTCTAATAAAATCTTTAAAAATAATAAAATCTGTTAATGAAGCACAAGTCATAAACACATGGATACGAACTTCAATGCTTTATATACAGAAGTCCCCCAAAGAACTACCCTGAATAATCAGGTTAATTTCTACTTGCATAAACCGTGAAATAAAGTTTCTCTTGCTATTGTTATATAAGGATTTGTATGACTTGCAGTGATCATTGTTTTCTGAATTAGAGACCATTGATGTTCTATGTTCACTCTCACAGAACTAGAGTACCAAGTATGCTTCTGCAACACATATGTGCCAAATTAAATTATACACCAAAGAGGACTGAAACATGCTTTCGGCATTTATATTCAGTCCAGCAACAAAAAAATTAAGACATAATATCCATCTCTTCTGAGCTCCTAAGGTAGTATTGTTTCTTGAAAATTTGGGGGCTTTCTTTTCTATTTATGATAATAATGAGCAGCTGTCACATTTTTAATCAGCTTGGAAATAAACTTCCTACAATTCTTTATAAGCTTCTATGTCAATATAACAAACACATCTTGATATTTCAAGAGAAGCTATTTTTAAAAGCTATTAACTACTGCCACTACTAAAGTAAATCAGCTTTCTCAGATATCATACACGTAAAATAAAACAGAAAAAATTGGATCCTAAAGCCAATATGATTGCATACATTACCCATTAAGTCTTCTTTTGTTTGCAACAATCCAGTTCTTGTTGATGAACGTGACTGTAAGTAAACGTTATAAATATGAGCTTATAAGATACCCTCAGGTGTAATGGCCTAATAACATGTAAAGTACAATTTGGAAAACTGAGTCACAAAAACAATGCCAGAAAAGCACACAGGCCTGAATAACCTCACTTGGTGAGCTGAAGAAGGCATCACAAAGAGAAGTTTCTAATATGAACTGGGGGGGCACCTGACAGTCTCCTGACAGACTTTGTATTTGGTCAGAGAAAAGAGCTGTGTGAACAAAGTAACTGAGCCCAGCTCTGCAAGAATGTCGTTACCTTCCTCAAAGCACAACTATGATCTAAAAGAGGATCTGCACAAGGAAAGAACTATGTGGGTCTGTTTTCAAGTTCACTTTTTGGAAGTTATTATGCATATATACTTCTAAACAACTTATATATAATACATAGAAACTCTGTATATTGCCTACAAATGAGTGTATTGATATCACACAGACCATTCAGTGAGGTTTTAGTTGTCTCTCCTTTTCCCTCCTTCTCTCCCTTCCCTTAATACATATTCCTCTGTTTTTCTCCACCATATAATCATATAAATACAAATACAGAAGTTTTATTATTATTTGCTTAACAGAATCAGAATATATACACCTTCCTGCAATTTGATCTTCATACTCAACACCTCTTGAAATCTCTCCCCAGACATCTGACACTGCTCTATTACTTCTATTTCATGGCTGCAAATGGTTGCATGTATCATAGCTTATTCAGCCAAATCTTGATTAATGGTCATTACCTTCATTTTCTATGGTCTCTGCAAGCAATGGCCCAGTAAAACATTCTCTTGCCATTGTTTCACATGTTGGCAGTTTATTCCAAGACAGAGTCACAAGAGTGGAACTGAAGTCAAAGGGTGTATGTATGCATGTGATGCATATTAGTATGTATGCACACTGGGTGAAAAATTTTTGTAATTGATGTTGTTAGATTGCTTTCCCAAAAAGCTGTATCAAATTACGTTGCTACCTTTTTTCCACATCCCCACCACACCAACAGAGTAGCTTTTTAATTTTGCCTGGCCTCATTATTGCTTTATTTTGAATTTTTCTTCTGACTAGTGACTACTAGTAAATTTTGGCAACTTTCCATGTTGGTGACCATTTATATTTGCTGCTTTATAATCAGTTGTTTTCTTAATGTCAATATGAAAATATCTTTATCACCTGAACTGCAAGTAACTTTCCTATTTTTATATTTTACAGTGGAAAAAGTTAAGATCATATCACCAAATGTGCTGCCATTTATTTCATAACTTCTGAGTTTCCAATCTTGGTTTAAAAAGATCTCCCTGGTGCACAGAGGGGAAACATCCCCACAGCAATTGGCTTGGAGACAGACAGGGGCCAAATTTCATGACTTCTGACAAGCTGGGCTTAAAGCATGGAGTTCTAAAGGTCAGTGGGCTTGGCTCGGATAGAGAAGACAGGCAAACAGCCCACTGACATACAGACTGAAAACAGCAATCTGAAGAGTGCCTGAGGCACACAGTGGGGAGGTTATTTGCTCATCTTGGGGCATATCCCAGAGAGAAAGCATTCAGAGAGAGACCTCCAGGAACAAAGGAACTAGCAGGCACCATTTCTCTCCCCCACCCTCAGCATAAGCACAGGATCACCTACAGGAACCAGTGCAACTCCTACACTTGCTACCTAACTTGCTTACATCAAGCCCTGTTCTATCCACCAGGGAAACCATCCTTCCCAGCCATGCTTGCCTCAGTCCCAGCATGACAGGTCCCCTCCTCCAAAAGACCAGCCCAAACCCCTGCTCATAACACCTCTCTTGACCTGGAAGTTTTGCAGAACCTCAGTTTCATTGGCAGTGACAACAGGTCTCATTACACAAGCAGACCAGGGCATACCTAGTTAAAACTCACCACATTCAGGCCAGGGACAAAACACTGACCACAACAGGAAAAGAAAGCCTCTGCAGCCAAGTGGCCTAAAGGGTAAAGCAGCCAGGACAAAACAGCTGAGGACACACAGTACATACTGGAGACTTGTGGGAACCCTAGGCCCTGGGGAACAGGGAACACTACATGGCAAGGCACTAAAGAACCTCTTCTTCATAAAGCCATTACCCTCAAGAACGAGGAGCCATAGGTGACTTACCTAACACAGAGAAATAGGCACAGGGACTCAGACAAAATGAGAAGACAGAGAAATTTATTCCAAATGAAAGAATAGGACAAGGCCACGGCCAGAGATCTAAGCAAAACACATATAAATAACATGCCTAGTTGGGTATTTAAAGCAATGACCATAAGGATACTCACTAGACTTGAGAAAAGAGTGGAAGACATCAGTGAGACCCTTAACACAGAATTAAAGAACCCATCAGAGATTTAAAAACAAAAAACAAACAAACAAAATCAGAGACGAAGATTGGAAACACTGGATGCAATGAACAGCAGGCTGGAAAAAGCAGAGCAATGAATTAATAACCTAGAAGACAAATAGAAAGTAATCAAGCTGAACAACAACAACAACAAAATATATGCAAAATGAGGACTTAGGGAACTCGGTGACTCCATCAAATGTAATAACATCCATATTATAGGAATCCCAGAAAAAGAAGAGAAAGGGGGGCAAAAAATTTATTTGAAAAAATAATACCTGAAAACTTACCTAATCTAGGGAAGGAAACTAATACAAATCCAGGAGGCACATGGAACCCCCAACAAAATTTAAAAAAGCAGATCCACACTAAGACATATTGCAATTAAACTGGCCAAATATAGCGATAAAGAAAAAAAATGTAAAGCAGCAAAAGAAGAAAGTAACATAAAAAGAAAACCTTATAAGGCTACCAGGAAATTTTTCAGCAGAAACTTTCCAAGCCAGAGGGAATGGCATGATATATTCAGAGTACTGAATGGGAAATTGCAGCCAAGAATACTCTATGCAACAAGGCTATCATTCAGAACAGAAGGAGAAATAAAGAATCTCCCAAACAAAAACTAACAGAGTTCATGACCACTAAAGCAGCCCTCCAAGAAATATTTAAGAGGACTCTCTCAGTGGAAAGGAGAGACCAGAAATAACAGTATGTGGGTAGGAAACACAAAAGCAGTAAAAATGAATAGGTATGTTAAAAAAAAAAAAAATCGGTCAAGGAACTCACAAAATAAAAAGATGTAAAACATGCTAACATATACCTCAAACGGGAGGCATAAAAAATGGGTTCAAATTTAAACCAACAACTTAATACAGACTCCTATATGCAGAAGATCCTATATACAAACCTAATGGTAACCATTTATGAAAAATCACTAAAAATTTGCAAAGAATAAAGAGAAAGAAACCCAAATGTAACACTAAAGAAAATCAGCAAACTATGAAAGGAAGACAAGAAAGGATCAGAAAAACTCTGCAGAAACAACCACAAAACAAAATGACAATACTTATCAATAATTACTCTGAATGTAAATGCACTAAATGCTCCAATCAAAAGACATACGATGACAGAATGGATTAAAAAACAAAAACAAAAAAACCCAAAACCCATCTATATGCTGCCTACAAGAGACTCACTTTAGACTTAAAGATAACTGCAGATTGAAAGTGAGAGAATGGAGGGGCGCCTGGGTGGCTCAGTTGGTTAAGTGACTGCCTTCGGCTCAGGTCATGATCCTGGAGTCCCGGGATCGAGTCCCGCATCGGGCTCCCCGCTCGGCAGGGAGTCTGCTTCTCCCTCTGACCCTCCTCCCTCTCATGCTCTCTGTCTTTCATTCTCTCTCTCTCTCAAATAAATAAATAAAATCTTTAAAAAAAAAAAAGAAAAGAAAGTGAGAGAATGGAGAAACATTTATCATGCAAATGGATGTCAAAATAAAGCCAGAGTAGCAATACTCACATTGGACAAAATAGACTTTAAAACAAAAACCGTAAAAGATAAAAGACGACATATATAAATTTAATAATAAATCCAACAAGAAGATCTAACAATTGTAAATATTTATGCACCCAACATGGGAGCACCCAAATATATAAAACAGTTAAAAACAAACATTAAGGAACTAATTGATAATAATACAATAGTAGGGGATTTTAACACCTCCTTTAGATCAATGGACAGATCATCTGAACAGAAAATCAACAAGAATGCAATGGTTTTGAATAACACCCTGGAACAGATGGATTTAACATATATATTCAGATGATTCCATCCTTAAACAGAATACACATTCGTTTCAAGTGCATGTGAAACATTCTCAAAGATAGATCACATATTAGGCCACAAGACAAGCCTGAACAAATTCAAGAAGATCGAAGTCATACCATGCATCTTTTCTGACCACAGTGCTATGAAACTACAAGTAAACCATGACACAAAATCTGGAAAGATCACAAATATATGGAGGTTAACTAACATGTTAGTAAGCCATGAATAGTGCAGCAAAAGCAGTTCTAAGACAGAAGTTTATAGCAATACAGGCCTACTTCAAGAAGCAAGAAAAATCTCAAACAACCTAATCTTACACCTAACGGAACTAGAAAAAGAACAAACAAAACCTAAAACTAGCAGGAGGAAGGAAGTAATAAGGATTAGAGCAGAAATAAATAATATAGAAACTGGAAGAAAAAAAAAAAAGAAGAAGAAGAACAGATCAATGAAACCAGGAGCTGGTTCATTGGGGGAGGAGGGGGACCAGTAAAATTGATAAAACCTCTAGACTTACAAAGAAAAAAAGAGAAAGGACTCATATAAAATCACAAAGGAGAAAGGAGAAATAATAACCAACACCACAGAAATACAACAATCATAAGAGATTATGAAAAACTATATGCCCACAAGCTGGGACAACCTAGAAGAAATGGATAAATTCCTAGAAACATAAATTACCAAAACTGCAACAGGGAGAAATAGAAAATTTGAGCAGACCAATAAACAGCAAAGAAATTGAGTCAATAACCAAAAAAATCCTACCAAACAAAAGTCCAGGACCAGATGGCTTCAGAGGCAAATTCTACCAAACATTTTTTTCTTTTTAAGATTTTATTTATTTATTTGACAGAGAGACACAGCGAGAGAGGGAACACAAGCAGGTGGAGTGGGAGAGGGAGAACCAGGCCTCCTGCGGAGCAGAAAGCCCAATGCAGGGCTCGATCCCAGGACCCTGGGATCATGACCTGAGCTGAAGGCAGACACTTAATGACTGAGCCACCCAGGCGCCCCTCTACCAAACATTTAAAAAAGAGTTAATACCTATTCTTTCCAAACTATTCCAAAAAATAGAAAAGGAAGGAAAACCTCCAAATTCATTCTATGAGGTCAGCATTACCCCAATAACAAAACCAGATAAAGACACCACAAAAAAAAAAAAAAGAGAGAGAGAGAGAGAACTACAGGCCAATATCTAGATGAACACAGATGCAAAAATCCTCAAAATATCAGCAAACTGAATCCAAAAATACATTTTAAAAAATCATTCACCACAATCAAGTGGGACTTACTCCTAAGTTACAAGGGTGGTCCAATATTCACAAACCAATGTGATACATTATATCAAAAAATAAGAACTATATAATCATTTCAATAGATGCAGAAAAAGACAAAGTACAACATCCATTCATGATGAAAATTCTCAACAAAGCAAATTTAGAGAAAACATACCTCAACATAATAAAGGCCACAGATGGAAAAACCCACAGGGAGCATCATCCTTAATGGGGAAAAACAGAGCTTTTCCCCTAAGGTCAGAGACAAGACAAGGATGTCATTCTCACCACCTCTATTCAACATAGTACTGGAAGTCCTAGCCACAGCAATCAGACAACGAAAAGAAAGTGCACCCAGATCAGGCAGGCAGAAGTAAAACTCACTATTTGCAGATGATCTGATACTCTATATAGAAAACCTAAAAGACTCTACCAAAAAACTGCTAGACCTGATAAATGAATTCAGTAAACCCACAGAATACAAAATCTACAGAAATCTTTTGCATTTCTATATGCCAATAACAATTAGCAACAGAAAGAGAAATAAGAAAGCAATCCCTTTTATAACTGCACCAAAATTAGTAAGATATCTAGGGATAAACCTAACCAAAGAAGTGAAAGAACCTGTACCTCTAACAACTATAAAACACTGATGAAAGAAATTGAAGATGACACAAAGAAATTTAAAGACATTTCATGCTCATGGACTGGAAGAATATTGTTAAAATGTCTACACTACCCAAAGCAATATACAAATCTAATGCAATTGCTATCAAAATACTAACAGCATTTTTCACAGAACTAAAACAATCCTAAAATTTGTATGAAACCCTAAGACCTCAAATAGCCAAAGTAATCTTGAAAAAGAAAAGCAAAGCTGGAGGCATCACAATTCCAGACTTCAAGTTATATTACAAAGCTGTCTGTGTACTTAAAAACAGTACGGTACTGGCACAAAAACAAACACAAAGATCAATAGAAGAGAACAGAAAACCCAGAAATAAATCCACAATCAGATGATTAAGCTTCAACAAAGCAGGAAAGAATACCCAATGGGAAAAAGACAATCATTTCAACAAATGGTGTTGGGAAAACTGGACAGCCGCATGCAAAAGAATGAAACTGGACCACTTTCTTACACCATACACAAAAATACACTCAAAGTAGATTAAAAACCTAAATGTGGGACCTGAAACCACAAAAATCCTAAAAGAGAACACAGGCAGTAATTTCTTTGACACTGACTGTAGCAACTTTTTTCTAGATATGTCTCTCCTGAGGCAAGGGAAACATAAGTAAAAATAAACTATTTGTACTACATCATGATAAAAAGCTTCTGCACAGCCAAGGAAACAATCAACACAACTAAAAGGCAACCTACTGAATGGGAGAAGATATTTGCAAATGACAAATCTGATTAAGAGTTAGTATCCAAAATATACAAGGAACTTACAAAACTCAACACCAAAAAACCAAATAATCCAATTTAAAAATGGGCAGAAGACAGGAACAGACATTTCTTCAAAGAATACATCCAGATGGCCATGATACATGAAAAGATGATCATCACTTACCATGAGAGAAATGCAAATCAAAACTACAATGTGGTATCACCTCACACCTGTCACAATGGCTAAAATCAACAACACAAGGGACAACAGGTGTTGGCAAGGATATGGAGAAAATGGAACCCTCCTGCACTGTTGGTGGGAATGCAAACTGGTGCAGCCACTGTGGAAAACCATATGGAGGTTCCTCAAAATGTTAAAAACAGAACCACCCTACAATCCAGTAATCACACTAATGGGTATTTACCAAAGAATACAAAAAACACTAACTCAAAGGGATACATGCACCCCTATGTTTACTACAGTATTATTTACAATAGCCAAACTATGAAAGCAGCCCAAGTGTCCATCAATTGATGAATGAATAAGCAGCTGTATATACACACAATGGAATATTATTCAGCCATAAAAAAAGAATGAAATCATGCCATTTGCAACAACATGGAGCTAGAGAGTAAAATGCTAAGCAAAATAAATCAGAGACAAATAACATATGATTTCACTCACATGTGGAATTTAAGAAACAAAACAAACGAGCAAAAGGAATAAAAGAGGCAATCCAAAACACAGACACCTAACATTAGAGAAATGATGGTTACCACAAGGGAGGTGGGTGGGAGGTGGGTTAAACAGGCAATACAGATTAAGACACAGACTTGTTGCAATGAGCACCAGGTGATGTACGGAAATGTTGAATCATTGTACAGTATACCTGAATCTAACATAACACTGTGTTAACTGGAATTAAAATAAACTCTTAAAAAATAAAAAGATCTCCCTTTTTTTTTTTTTTTTAAAGATTTTATTTATTTGACAGAGAGACAGCGAGAGAGGGAACACAAGCAGGGGGAGTGGGAGAGGGAGAAGCAGGCTTCCCGCTGAGCAGGGAGCCTGATGCGGGACTGATCCCAGGACTCTGGTATCATGACCTGAGCTGAAGGCAGACGCTTAACAACTGAGCCACCCAGGCTCCCCGACCCCCCCCCTTTTTTTTTTTTTAAAGATTTTATTTGACAGAGAGAGGGAGAGAGAACACAAGCAGGGAGGAGTGGCAGAGAGAGAAGCAGGCTCCCCGCTGAGCACGGAGCCCGATGTAGGGCTCAATCCCAGGACTCTGGGACCAAGATTGACACTGAACCAACTGAGCCACCCAGGTGCCCAACATCTCCCTATTTTACCTATTTTATCCTATTTTATACATAGGTCTCTGAGATCATCTCATGTAACTGCTTTCTTTTAACATGTAAGTCTTCAATCAATATAGAATTTGTTCCTAAGATTTTAATTTTTTGTATTTTTTAAGTGTCTAACTTTATTTTCTTCCAGATGGTCAGTTGTCTCACCATCACTGATCATCCATTTCCCAGACCTGATCTACCACATTTAATATGTATTATATTCTCATATATGGTGGAATCTAAATCTCTCTTCCTCTGACCTATTTTACTATTCCAGCACTAAAATCATACTGATACAGTACATATATTTAAAAAGCCTTTATATAAAAAAGGCAAACTCTCCTTCAATCTTTTTGATTCTGTTCTTCACCATGTTCAGGCATTTATTCTTTCACATGTGCTTTAAAATCATTTTGATCATATTTGTATCAAAAGGTGTATGCAAGTTTTCTACTTCCTTTAGGTTGATTTTGATCATTTCTAATTAGCCAGAAAATGATTCCTCTTAATTTTGAAATCCTTAATTTGTGATTTTGTTACCATAAACTTGTAGCACTCTTTTCTTACAATTAACACTCTTTTGTTTCTGTGGTTGCATCTTTGTTTCCAGTACTACTACTTCTACTCTTTTCTCACTAGTATCATGAAGGAGATATCCATTTTGTTAGCCTTCCCAAAGAACTGGGATTTAGATTTACGCATCTTTTCTACTTTGCCTTTTCTATTTCATTAATTTCACCTTTTAACTATTAATTCCTTCTTGTAGGTTTATTTCAGTTTATAGATTCATATGTTCTAACTGCTTAGAACTGGATATGTAGCAAAGGACTTGAACATACATTTTTCCAAAGACATACAAATAGTCAATAAGCACATGAAAATATGTTCAACATCAATCATTAGAGAACTGGAAATCAAAACTATAATAAGATAACACAACTCACACCTATTAGGATAGCTATTATATTTTAAAAAAAAGTGTTGGCCAGGATATGGAGAAATTGGAGCACTTGTGTACTATTGGAGGAAATGTAAAGTAGTGCAGCAGGTATGGAAAACAGTATGGTGATTATTCAAAAAATTAAAAATGGGATTTTAATGATCCAATAATTCCACATCTGGAATATAAAGAATTCCAGAAAAGAACTGAAAGCAGGATCTTGGAGATACTTACACACTCATGTTCTTAGTAGTATTCACAGTAGCCACAATCCAAGTATCCATCAAGGGATGAATAAACAAATGTGGGAGGAGGGGGTGCATATATGTCTGTGTGTATATAAAACATACAATGGAATATTCAGCCTTAAAAATAAATTCTTAAAAAAATAAATTCCAGGGGTGCCTGGGTGGCTCAGTTGGTTAAACGTCTGCCTTCAGCTCAGGTCATGATCCCAGGATCCTGGGATAGAGCCCCATGTAGGGCTCCCTGCTCAGCAGGGAGTCTGCTTCTCTTTCTCCCTCTCCCCTTTCCCTCCCCCACCCCATTCGTGCTAATAAAAATCTTTTTAAAAAATTTCTGAAATATGATACATTGATGAACCCTGAGAACATTATACTAAATAAGCCAGACATAATAAGAGGTACTTGGAGTATTCAAGTTTGTAAACAGAAAAGTAAATGGTGGTTGCCAGGGGCTGGTGAAGATAAAAGGAGTTCTAGAAATTGATTGTACAATGTGAATGTACTTTACTGAACAGTACACTCAAAAAATGGTCAAGATGGTAATGTGTATCTTACAATTTCTTAAAAAAAAAAAAATTTTTTTTTTTCCAATTGCTGAAAGACTTTTCAATTAGATATGCAGGTTTGGAGAATTTTTTTGTTACTTCAATACTGAAGACATTTAATTCTATACAGTTTCCCTCACATATAGTTTTCATTGTGCTCTATAGGCTTTGGTAGGTGATGATCTTTTGATTGCTTTGACCTAAATTTATTAAAATTTACATGCATTTCTCATTCTTTTATGTGTTTAGAGAGTGTTCTGGTGTCTACCCATCTTCACTGCCAATATCCTCTTCATAAATGCAAGCTTTTACCAATTAATTTCCCTGTAATAATGTTGAATGCTTTCAGCCGAAGTTTCAACTAATCTGGTATCAATATGGCCATTCCTCTTTTCATTCTTGTATATGGTATCTTCTTGCTCATCTCTATTTTCATCGTTAGCAACTGGATTTTAAGTGTTACTTATAATCTACTGTATTAAATCAATTTCTAATCCAGTCTTCTGATAGAATCCAGTCCATTCATTTTTTAAATTTATTATAATTGTAGATTCACATGCAGTAAATAGTAAGAAATACAAAGAGGTCCCCATTCACTTTTTTTTTTTTTTTTAAAGATTTTTATTGATTTGAGAGAGAGAGCGTGCACAAGCAGGGGGAATGCCAGGCAGAGGGAGAGGGATAAGCAGGCTCCCCAATGAGCAGAGCACCCAATGTGGGGCTCTATCCCAGGACCATGGGATCACGACCCAAGCCTAAGGCAGATGTTCAACCGACTGAGTCAACCAGGTGCCCCCCCCCCATTCACTCTTGATCAACTGTTCTACAATGGCAACATCTTGAGTAATCAGGTACAATACCATGGCCAAGATATTACACAGTCAAGATACAGAACATTTCCATCACAAGGATCCCTTCATGTTGCCATTTGTAGCCACATCCTTCACACCCTCATCCCCCTTTAAACCAGTAACAAGTTCTCCATTTCTCGAAGTTCATCATTTATGAATATATAAACAGAATCACACAGTATGTAACCTTTCAGCATAATTTTTAAAATTCAATGTAGAGATTTATCTACATGATGGGTATCAACATTTTGCCCCTTTTTGAGTAGTCATCAGGATATGGATGCACTATGGTTTGTTTCATCATTCATCCACTGAAGGATATCTGATTTGTTTCCAGTGTGCGGGTAAACAAACAAAACTTCTATAAACATTCCTGTACAAGTTTTTATGTGACCGCTTTCATTTGTCTGTGATAAACAGCCAGAAGTGCCAACTCCTGGATCCTATGGTAGTTGCACATTTAATTTTACAAGAAACTGCCAAACCATTTTCTACAGTGGTGGTTCCTACCAGCAGCGTAGATGTAATGCTGTTTCTCTGCATGCTTCCCGGTGTTTGGTGGTGTCACTTTTTTAAATTTTACCTTCAGCAGTGGTTTCTTCTGGTAGTTTTAATTTCCCTAATGGCTAACAATGTTAAATGTCTTTTTCTGTGCTTATTTGCCATTTATATGTCCTCTTTAGTGTCTGTTAATATCTTTTGCCCATTTTCTAATTGATTTTTGTTACTACTTAATATTGACAGTTCTTTATATAGCTAAGTAAGTCTTTTGGCAGGTATGTTGGTCACAAGTGTTTTCTACCAGTCTGTAGCTTCTCTTTTCATTATTTTAATATGGTCTTACCAAGAGCAAAAGTTTTTAAATGGGTTCCAAGTGGTCAACTTTTTTCTTTTGTGGATTGTGCTTTTGTCTCAACACTAAGAACTCACTGTCTACTCCTGGGTCCTGATGACTTTTTTTTCCCCTTAGTTTCATGATTTTGTACTTAAATATGATTTTCAATTAATTTTATGTGAGGTATAAATTTCAGATCAAGTTTCACCATTTTGTCTTTGGATGTCAAATTGCTCCAACATCATCTGACAAGGCTATCCTTCCTTCATTGAACTGCTTCTGCACCTTTATCAAAAATTAGTTGAACATATTTCTGTGAATGAATTTGTTGGTTTTATTTCATTCCATTGATCTATGTGTTTCCCCCTCTGCCAATACCACACCATCTTAATTACTGTAGGTACAGGGAAAACTTTAATATCAGAATGATTCCAAACACTTTGTTCTTTTTTTCAAGATTGTTATTCTGAGGCCTATGCATACAAAATTTTGAAAACCTTGCCATGTCTACAAAACAGATAATTTTTATAAAAACTGCATAAAATCTATGTCAATTTAGAAACATATTTACTAAATCTAATATATGAATGCAATATGTGTCAACATTTATGTAGCTCTAATTTCATTAGCGTTTTGTAATTTTTAGTACAAAAGTCCTATAAAACTTTATACCTCAAAATTTCATATTTTTGGAACAATTATAAATAGTATTGGTTTTAATTTCAGTTTTCACATGTTCTTTGTTAAATAAAAATGTGATTGATTTTTGTGTATTTATCTTGTATATCATTTGTGTTGAGCTCACTGTTCAAGTTTTTTCCTAAACTTATGATTTTCTATGTAAATAATAATGTAATCTGCTTATAGGGGATATCTTAATTCTTTTTCTTGCTTTATTGCAGTGGCTAGAACTTAGAGTACTATTTGAATAGCTGTAAGAGTATACATCCTGGCCTTCTTCCAAACTTACAGGGAAAGCATTCCACCTTTCATCATTAAGTATGGTCTTAGCTGGACGTTTTTGGTAGATGCTATCTAGTTGAGGAAGTTCTCTATTCCTAATATTTGGAGTTTTTAAATCATAATGAATGTTGGATTTTGTCAAATGCCTTTTCTGGGTCAAATGATAAGTCACATAATTTTTCTTATTCAGCCTGCAGATATGGTAGATTATACATTGATTTTTTAAATGCTGAACCAGATTTGGATGCCTGAAATAAATCCTACCTGGCCATGTTTATAATTTATACATATATACAAATTTTCATTATAAATGGATTCAATTTGCTAACATTTTGTTGAAGATATTGCCTCCAAGTTCATGAAAGATACTGACCTGCAGAATTCTTTTCATATGTGTTTTCCTTTACCTGATTTTGCTGTTAGGGTAATACTAGCTTCCTAAACTGAGTGAGTTTTCCCTCCTTTTCTATTTTCTGGAAGAGATTACATTAAAACAGTATTAATTCTTCTCTTGATTCATCCAGTAAAACCATCTGGGCCTGGAGATTTCTCAGGATCTCTTTAATGAAGAATTCAATTTAATGGCTATACCACTAATTCAGGTTATTTCATCTTAATTCAGTTTTGGTAGATTTTAGTTTTTAAGAACTGATTGGGTTCCTCTAAGTGGTCAAATTTATGAGTGTAAAGCTGTATCATTCCCTTATTATTCTTTTAATAGCTGCAGGATCTGTACTTTTATTTATTGTGATGTGTTTTCTCCCCTTTTATCTCTGCCAGTCTTGCTAGAAGTTATCAATTTTATTTTTCAAAGAACAATTTATTTGATTTTTTTCCCCCCTTGTTTTCTTAGTTTCAATTTCCTTCCTTCTCCTTGCTTTGGATTTATTTTGTTTTTCTAATTTCTTGAGGTTAAGAGCATGGGTTACTGATTTTAAACCTTTTCTTTTTTCATATAATTATTTAGGGCCATTTGTTAGTGCAAATGTTTTATACTCTTCACTTCTGCTGGACAGTGACCAACTGAAAGGCATGTGTGTCACTCTCAAGGAGGGAAGCTGGCAGAGTCAACTCCTAGCTCAGCCCTGCTGAAACTGAGTGCCGAAGGAGAGGTTCCCTTGATGTTTGGCTGGAGCAGGGTGAGTACTAACACAAAATTTGCTTAGACCATCCTTTCCCTTTACTTTGGCTAAGGAAAGGCTCTTCTTGGAGTTTTTCCTGTGCTGTTGGCTGTTCAGGGTTGGAGGCTTCTGCAGTATGCTGTCCAGGATGCATGGGAGACAATAAGGAAAACTAAAGAAACCCTCATGTCATTTCTAAAGTCCCCAGGTTCCTAGACTGTCCACCTTCTTTCCATCTTTCAGGGTCTTCCTGTGCTTGCTTGTTGTGTTACCTCCAGGAGTTCTGAGCTATAAGAGGGTGGAGCTGGGAGGAATGAACTGCTTCATCCCGACAGAAAGGAAGTCTCTGGCCCACTCACTTTTATTTCTTTTATCTTACTTTGCTATTTTATACTGTTTCCACCTTCCCTTTCCTAACTCCTACTGTTTTGGTCAGGTTGCTATTCATTCCATTTTTTCTATTAATTTGAAAGTTCCATATTTGTATTATTCCTTAACACTTACTTTCTCTTACCTGTAATCAATCACATATTTTACTATTTCTTACAAACTGCCCCTCCCCAAAAGACACTTTAATCTTCAATCTTGCACTAAGACCTTTAAAATAATTTCATTGCCCCCACCTTCCAATGAGCAAACATGTGAGCACCCATGTGCCAAAGAAGCATAAAGCAGGGAGCAAAATTAAGTTCCTGAGAATGAAACATATTCTAGTGGGGATCAGAATAATAGATATGTACTATTATGTACCTATCCCAGTAAGTTTTGGCGGGGGGGGGCGGTTTGCTGGGGAGAACAATGAGGAAGAAATTTAGTAAGCCAGACAGAGACGGGAGGTAAGGTCAGAACAACTGCCAGGACTATACACACAAAGCCTTGTAGGCTATAGTAAGAACTTGAAATTGTATTCTAAGTGCAATGGTATTTATATGCTAAGTGAGCAGGACGGACTCCCTCTGGCTGTTGGGTACAGAAGAGTAAAGTGAGGGTAACCATTTAAAGTGATGATGGTGGCCTAGGATGGCAACAGTAAGGATGATTACAAGTGGCAGTTTCAGAACTTAGTTTGAAGGCAGAACCAAGAGAATTTGTTAATGGAGTGAATGTGAGAAGTGAAAGAGAAGATTGAGGATAGCTCCAAGGTTCTGGGCCTGAGTTACTAGGTAAATCATAATGCATTTTAGTAAGATAGGGTACACTGGGTGAGGGGCAGATGAGGAGGAAGAAAACAATCAAGACTTTGGTTATAGATGTATTAGACACCTACAAGGAGATCAATGTAGGCCACTGGAAGAGCAAGTCGAGATTTCTGGGAAAGGCTGAGGCTAGAAATAAAAACTAAAGAGGAGACTGCCCACAAAGAAAAAAAGAGGGACTGAGACCTGAGGCAAGGAGAGGAATCAACAAAGCAAACAAGGAAAGGGTTTTGGTCAGTGAGACAGGAGAATAACATGTCCTGGACTCAGTGAAGAAAGGTTTTCAAGGAAGGAAAGAGTAACTTCATGGTGTCAAAATCTCACAAGAGATTGTTTCTAAGTTACCAGAACGTTCTTATTTCTCTCCTCATACTTGTCCTTTGCACCACCTAGACCCCAATTCCCAGAGTCTCTATGTCCCCAGACACTTTCCTGACACTCACCTCCTCATTCCTACATGCCACATGGTGGTGCTGAAGCTACTTACGGCAATTTGAAAATAACAGGAGATAAAGCCAGAAGAATGATTAAGTGGAGTTCACACCCAGTAACAGCTTCTTTTTCCTCTCAAGCACAGGTTCTAGTCACCTGCTCAAAGGGACCAGAGTAAAGCGGAATAGGAATTGCCACGTTCGTGAACGGAAGAATCACTCTCGCAAGGACAAGTGGAAGGACAGTAAGGCAATTCCAAAGCCAACTTTAGAGAGAAACCATACATTTGTGGAGAATACCACAGACTGACTCAAATTACTCCAGCCTTCTACTAGCAAACCACAGGGACAGGAAAACTAAAAACCACATTTCCCAGCACTCTTGCTACTGGTGTTCTGGACTGGACTTAGGTTGAATCAATCAGATCATGATAAACGTGAATCATACAAAATATAAATTTGTATGATCCAACTGAATTACGACTGAATCTGAATTAAGTGGGGAGAGAAACAGTGTGACATATCCATCGCCCTCATGTGGATGACAGCCAAGGCAGCAGGACTGTGGGGGTCAGGAGTGGATCAGCAGCATCCACTTCAGCAATGAGCTTCCTGATCAGGCTGGAATATCAGCTCCCTTAGCAGCCCAGGTCTACAGGGTGGATGTGGCAGTTGCTTTGGCAGTCAGGCTACAGTATGCCTTTAAGCCCCCTCAACAATTCAGCAAAACATTTAATTCCCTGTGCTAAATCCCTTTCTGTTTAAAGTAGGAAGAATGAGATCTTGTTCTCCAAAGAACTGAACCCTGACCAATACAAAAAACCGTGCTCAAAGTTGTTCTAATTCACACAAAAGTACTGAGCAATGTGGCCTCAAGAGCAGATAAAGGAGAAGAGTCTACGTGGCATCAGGAATAGGCAGGACAGCTTAAAAAACAGAGACAAAGATGTTCATTAACGTGACAAAGTTCAGGGTACTGATTTAAGAGCTAGAGATGACCCTGGAATCCAGGCTGAGTACGGAAGAAAATAAAGTCACCACCTAACCAGAAGTCAGAAATAATGAAAGACACGAAAACATGGAGAAGCCGAACCGAAGGCAGGCAGAACCAAACTGCGCATTCCATAGTTGCAGTAAAGATGTTTCTTTGACCTTATTAAAGGGTAACATACAATTATGAAATGTAGCAAACATCTTCTCAGAAAGTGAAATGTTCCTTTATACGACTCTCCAGAAGTCAGATGACTCCCTAGAAGTATGAAATTCCAGATATTCCACAAGTAGATTTTGAACATCATAATTTTGCCAATAACTGGTCCCATCAGCTCTGTGCATTTTGGCCTTTGTTAGGAATCAGGCACCCCCAGAGCACCAGAACCACAGGAAACATACTAGCTTCCAATTTATTAAACAAGAGATCTAGGGCGCCTGGGTGGCTCAGTTGGTTAAGCCTCTGCCTTCAGTTCCAGTCATGATCCCACGGTCCTGGGATTGAGCCCCACACTGGGCTCCTTAATCAGCAGGGAGCCTGTTTCTCCCTCTCCCCCCTACTTGTGCTCTCTCTCTTGCTATCTCTCACTATCTCTAATAAATAAAATCTTTTCAAAAAGTAAAAAAAAAAATAAAATTTAAAAAACAAGAGATCTGAACTCATTAACTGTACCTGTGAGAATGCCAAAGTCAAAGACACAGCCTGAAGTAAGCAGTCTCTTCCTTTCTTGGCAATGCCCTAACAAAAGGTTATGATATACTGAAAAAGAGAAATGTAAGAGCCTTTTCTAGACAATGAAACCCATTCCCCAGGCTCAACTTAGCCTTCAATTCTAATCAGTGATAATGTCAAAGTGGTAAGCTGAGTAACTGTTTAACTTAAAATGTTAATATTATTTAGGCACTTTCAATATTATAATGTGAATCATATAAAAAACTTGGCAGATTTACCAAAAATACTTCTTGTATCTACTCTCAGGAGGGAAGGGGAGTTATTGAGAAATAGAAACACCTTACTGGCTGCATGTCAGAACCTTTAAAAGTATTACTGTCCCATACAGCACATTATGACATTCCTAGAAACTGTTCCAACTTTTGCTAACATTAATTTATTTATGAAATGCAAAGACTTTCTAGGGCCTAGAAATATAATAATTCTTTCTAAAATAAATAGCAGACATTTACATGTATTATAAATGGCAATAAAATTTGTTTTTCTAAATAGATAACAGATTCCATTATCATTCCTTTATAATTACTCTGACTTCACTTATTAGAAATGTGAATGAGGGCAATTTCTAAGTTCTTGAATCCCACTGAACCATATCCCTTTTCACCCACAAAATAAGAATTTATATCTACATAAGATATAATACCAGAATAACAGGAACAATGTTGAGAACAATTTACAGTGCTGACATTAAAAGATGGAGCCCTGCTAAGATTAATTTGTACCGCTCTAGTCATACTTATCAGTAAGCCATGCCCTGTACATTAATTATCTGGGGAAAAAGTGAGGAGATTTAAAACTACAATAAAGAAATATTTAACTGTGTATGACCAAAAATAAATCAGTTTAAAACTCAAAAAAATCTCAGTCATCAATTAGTAGCAAAAATTTTAGAGACGTTAACTTTTGGATAAGGTATTTTTTTAACCTGCAATAAATTAATCACCATCTTCTTAGCATTAAAAAAAAATCAGATTAACGCTACTCAAAATAAGGCACAAGAAAGCTACATTCTGAAATTGCAAAAGTGTATTTTTTAGTACTTACAATGTAAGCAATAACAAATGTTTACCATAAACATGCAAAACCATATTGCAAGGTCATATTTTATTATAAAAGCTAGATTTTGTGAAAATACCTTTAAACTTATTTCCAAGTAAAACATCTAAAAGTCAGCTTGTTGGCGCCTGGGTGGCTCAGTCGTTAGGCATCTGCCTTCGGCTCCAGTCATGATCCCAGGGTTCTGGGATGGAGCCCCACATTGGGCTCCCTGCTCGGCGGGAAGCCTGCTTCTCCCTCTCCCACTGCTTGTGTTCCCTCTCTTGCTCTCTCTGTCAAATAAATAAATATTTTTAAAAAATAAAAATAAATAGGGCGCCTGGGTGGCTCAGTCGGTTGAGCGACTGCCTTCAGCTCAGGTCATGATCCCAGGGTCCTGGGATCGAGTCCCACATCGGGCTCCCTGCTCTGCGGGGAGCCTGCTTCTCCCTCTCCCACTCCCCCTGCTTGTGTTCCCTCTCTGTGTCTCTCTCTGTCAAATAAATAAATAAAATCTTTAAAAAATAAATAAATAAATAAAAATAAATAAAAGTCAGCTTGTTGGTACTGCCTTAAAATAAGCTGCACCTGAGATTTGAAGGAATAAGTGGCTGAGATGAGAAACATGTTGCCTATAGCCAATCTAATGGATCCAGTATCCAACAGAAAGATGTTTCATCAGGCAAATTCGTCACCTAAAAGTATATTCAGATAGGACACCAAAAGTGCAAGCAAGAAAAACTAGGCTTCATCAAACTTAAAACCTTTTGTACTTCAAAGAACAGCATCCAGAAAGTGAAAAATCCACAGAAGAGAAAATATCCAAAAATTACATACCTGATAGTTATATTTAGCATATATAAAGAACTATTACAACTCAAATATAAGAATGGGCAAAGGATCTGAATAAATATTTTCCCAAAGATATGCAAATTGCCAATAAGCACATAAAAAGATGCTCAATATTATTAGCAATCAAGGAAATGGGAGTCAAAACCACAATGAGATACTACTTCACACCTATTAGAACAGCTATAATTTTAATTTTTTAAAGGAAAATGTGTTGGCAAAAATGTGGAAAAATTTGTACTCTCATTATAAACTGTTGGTGGGAATATAAAGTGATGCAGCCACTTTGAAAACAGTCAGAGTTCTCAAATGCTTAAACATAGTTATCCTATGACCCAACAATTCCACCTCTAGATAGAATACCCAAGAGAAATGATAACCTACATTCACACCAAAAGTTGTATACATCAGCATTATTTATAACCACCAAAAAGAATTAAAAAAACACAAATGTGATATATCCACACAATGGAATACTATAAGGCCATAAAAAAGAATGAAGTACTGATTCATGCTACGAGGTGGATAAACCTTAAACACATGATGCTAAGTGAAAGAAGCCATATGCGAAAGGGCCACAAATGGTAGAACTCCATTTATATGAAATGCCCAGAATAAGCAAATCTATAGAGACAGAAAGTAGATTAGTGGCTAATCTAATAAACCACTAATTATATTAGGTTAGGGGTTAAACTGATGGAGGAATTATAGCTAAGGGGTGTGAGGTTTCTTTTGGGGGTAATGAAAATGTTCTAAATTCATTATGTCGATGGTTGCACACCTCTGAATATACCAAAAGTTTCTGAATTTTACATTTTGAATGAACTATATCTCAATAAACCTGTTCAGTAAAAAAGTACATAAACAAGGGGCTTGTTTTCTCCCAAGGAGATCAGATGAGAAGGAAATAATCTGTTTCTCCCCAACATCATAAGAAGAGTGCCTCATGACGGGGATTCCAAAAGTGTGTGAGCAGAGAACCCGAGCCCACAGGAGTACAACCACTGTCTGCAAAATGAAAATATGGGCTCATACACAGAAATTATTTTTCAGATTTAAATGTGTCATTAACAAAATAGGACTTTAAATGAAAAAACTTAACGTTCATTATATTTTAAAACATACCTACTTGCAGCAACAAGAGAGGGAATAAACAGCATTCACGAACACAGTAAAAAGATAACACTGGTAAGACCTTTTGTGTGGGTAATTCAACACTATCAATATATTTAGCTGTATAAATCCAGCATTACCATGCTAGAAATCTACCTGTAGGATTTTCTTACAAGAATATATCAAGTAGGGCGCCTGGGTGGCTCAATTGTTAAGCGTCTGCCTTCGGCTCAGGTCATGATCCCAGGGTCCTGGGATCGAGCCCCACATCGGGCTCCCTGCTCGGCGGGAAGCCTGCTTCTCCCTCTCCCACTCCCCCTGCTTGTGTTCCCTCTCTCGCTGTGCCTGTCAAATAAATAAATAAAATCTTAAAAAATATATATATATATATCAAGCTACACATACAAAGATGTTTACTGCATGATCATTTCTAATAACCAAAAAGACAAACAGCCTATAAGTCCATCAAGGACTGGATATGAAAGTTATGGCATACGTGAAATACTACACAGTGACCAAAAAGAAAGTAGATCTATATGTGCACTTACAGAAAGACCTCTAAGACACATACATGAAAAAGCAATAGACAATAGAGTATATGTTCCTATTTGTATAATTAAAAAAAAAACAACACATGTATATTACTGATATGAATAAAATTATTAGAAAAATACACAAAAAAATTAGTGGTTATCTTTGGGTAGAATAAGGGAAGGAGACTTTCACATAATACATTTTTCTGCTGTTTTTTAACCAAATTGTTTTTCTTTTTATAAATACATTATTAAACCATACTGCCTTTCTATGTAAAGTTTGGGGCGTGGCTTACAACACCAGCAATTTAGATCACTTGAACTAGGATGTCAACATGATCTAAAATGAAATCATCATTGTTTACAAGGAACTTCAATATCTATGCCTAAAAGCAAATTCAAAAAGGTCATAAATGTAGACTTAAAACAGGCCTGTTTCTGTTTTATGATACATTACTTCATTTCAAATTATTCAATATAACACCATAATGCACCAATCAGATTGGATGAAGTGAAAACATTTAAAAATATCTTGCCATTTGCCTCTAGAAGACATCTCTCTTCAACATTTATAATATTTCAACTCTGTATTACCACATTGTTCTTCCCATTTTCAGAAGAATGTTAAACCTGTATAGAATAATACCATGCTAATAACACGCTACTTTGGGGCAGTCCTAATTTGAATATGTTCTACATATTAACCTAATTTCACAGCCTCCAAAAGGACAAACAAGTGTTAACTACTGTCCTCTTTTTACATACGCATAGTCATCAGGTATCAAAATACACAATATATCACTCAACATATTAAACAATTATAGGTACAAAAACCCTTTGGGCTAGAAGCGTTTCAAAATTCAGACTTCTTTGGATTTTAGAAGGGTAATAATACAACATTACATAACATCCCCTCGGGTATGGAAAAGCACACTGTAATCAAACACATTACTATTTCTGCAAAGAATTGTATGAATATTCACACAAAGTGGAATAAATAAAGACATCTGTTCAGGTCAAGTTTTGCCTCCAAATGAGTTATGAAAAATAGTTCAGAACTTTTTTTTTTATTTTGAAGCTATGGGTATGGGATTGTGGGCCTATACTGAGCAGCTTTCTAAGCTAGAAAAACATTTTTTTTAACTGAAGAGTATTTTCTTATACAGCAAAATCAATTTAAATATCAAAGTTAAGTCCTGGTTTGGAGAATGGATGTTTGGAGCAAAACCTGACAAAGATCATCCCAGGGTTTCCCAGACACCCAAAAGCATCATTTGCACCACGTAACAAATCACTTGCTTTCATCAGCAGTATATAAACAAAATCAGTAAAAGTATGAGGAGCCAGAGAGGAGATATAATTTATTGCTACCTAATTAGCGCTTCTTCCTTATCCCTGAAGCCCCTCCACATGACACATCTTCAGATAGTTGTCACCTTTCACCACTCTCTGGCCTTGTTTTGTTTCCTCCAAACTAAAGATCCCCACCCAGCTCCTTCAACTATTCCCTGTAGGACACTACTCTGTAATTTCACCACACTAGTCACTCTTCTGGATATCCTCACTTATCAACGTCCTCAAAATGTCACACCCAGAACAAAATGCTGCAAATGTACGACCAGCACAACCTCTAGTTACTTTCCTGGAACTGAATCTTATCTTTACATGTGCATCTTAAGATTATTAAACCTAAATGCTAAATCACACTAATGTAATTGGTATAAAACCAGAGAAAGAAAATCAACTATTTCACATTTACATATTGAATTAAAATGTATAACCACTTTGGACCCAATATGTATACAAAAGGATACTCATTCTCAGTAATAAGTGAAGAGATACAAATAAAAATGAGAATATTAAATAATTTAACACAGATTAAATAAGAATGTCTGGAATTTGCTTCACAATAAATGGGAGGAAGGGAAATAGGTACAGTGTAGGTGAAACAAGATTAACTGTGAATTGAAATTACTGAAACTGAGTGATGGATGCATAATCTACCATAGCTTATGTTTACATCTATCATGATAAATTAAAGCAATAAAAAATGAATGAAGGAGGGGCGCCTGGGTGGCTCAAATGGTTAAGCATCTGCCTTCGGCTCAGGTCATGATCCCAGGCTCCTGGCTCAGCAGGGAGCCTGCTTCTCCCTCTCCCTCTGCCTCTGCCTCTCCCCCTGCTCATGCTCTATCTCTGTGTCTCAAATGAATAAATTTTTTTAAAAAAATGAATGAAGGAAAGATAAAGTGGAAGGAAAGGCTATCAGTTTGCATATTTCTGATTTGCAATAATAAAAAAACAAAACTGACAGCAGTGCTGGGGAGAAGATGCAGACTTGAGGACCTAGCAAAGGGTACAGTAACACCACCTGTGATATGAAACAAATGTACTCTGTGACCGGCAGTCCTACTCCAAGGTATTTATGCTGAGGTGACTGACAAATAGGAAAACATGTATACTCATATTCATATCATGATTTAAAATGAAGAACTAAATTCCCATGTCTACAAGAGTTAAGCAAAATATAACTAACAGAAGAGTACATATCCATTGAAAATAGTACGTATCTGTATTTATAGATTTGAAAACTGACAGATGGTTGAGTGAAAGATTACAAAACAGCATACAATTGGATCCCACTTCAATGGATATGTACCCTTTCACATATATACATAGGCATAGAGATTTCTGGAAACTAGTTCATCAAAATTTTAACTATGGTTACATGTGGGGAGGAAGATTTCTTTTAATTTGTATTTTCTTTATGCTTTTCTATACTCTACAATTTTTCATGAAAAAGTACCATTTTTATAAAACCAAAGACACTAGGATGGGAAAAACACAAATCACGTTATTAAAGTTGAGATGTTCTCACACACACACACACACACACACACACACACACACACACACACACACCCCCCCAAGTAGAATTCTGCCTTTTTCTCTGGTTGGCTCTTTCCAACCCCATGAGTGTGTGTATGGGCACAGCCAAGAAACATGGTCTTTCCTAGGTCTCCCAAATGGAGATTTGCTCCATGCACCTAAGTCACGGTTTCGTAAAGCCTAATGGCTTTGATTTTAACAACCCTTAAGATTTTCCTGTTCATGAAAAATTAGTTGAGCCAAAGTTCATAGAGAAAATAAAGGGGTCTGAGGATTACTTATACGACATTCACCAATTGTTCTAGTCCTCTTTTGCAGATATATAAAACTACATTACTTAGCAATGTTAATAATTTTTCACAAGAAGCTAGTTTATTTTGTAGATATGCACTTTAATCCCTTAGGACAGTTTCTATGATGGAGTTACTTTTATATTCTATCGCCTATAATTAAAATCACTTTTGTTCCTGGGAACCAAAATTATATTTAAAAAGCTTCTTCACATGCCTACTACAATAAAAAGAATTTTTAAGCACAATGCCTAAATTCTCATTTTAAAACATATCCATTATTTTTCTCCTTTTAAAATTATTTAAATATCAATGAAAATAAAAAGTAAAATTACTTATGTCAAGTACAAATATATGCAATAATCCATGAGGTTAGAGAAATACAGAGTAATAGGCTAAGATGCTACATATAAAAATTAGAACATTATATACAGGGGCGCCTGGGTGGCTCAGTCGTTAAGCATCTGCCTGCGGCTCAGGTCATGGTCCCAGGGTCCCGGGATGGAGCCCCACATCGGGCTCCCTGCTTGGCGGGAAGCCTGCTTCTCCCTCTCCCACTCCCCCTGCTTGTGTTCCCTCTCTCCCTCTCTCTCTGACAAATAAAATCTTTAAAAAAATTATATACAAAAGATTGGGATTACTATAATACATGTAATTAGAATAGGCTACTACTGTGGGGCACCTGGGCAGCTCAGTCATTAAGCGTCTGCCTTCGGCTCAGGTCATGATCCCAGGGTCCAGGGATCGAGCCCCTCATCGGGCTCCCTGCTCCGTGGGAAGCCTGCTTCTCCCTCTCCCACTCCCCCTGCTTGTGTTCCCTCTCTCGCTGTGTCTCTCTCTGTCAAATAAATAACTAAAATCTTTAAAAAAAAAAAAAAGAATAGGCCACTGATGCTCAGATCATGAATCCTTGCATATCAATGTTTAGGATATGATCTATTGCTTGAAGATCTCCAACTCATCCATTAGAGCACTATGTCAGAGTCTGTGGGGTTATTTTTAAGATTTTATTTGAGAGAGAGAGAGAGAGAGAGAATGAACGATAGAGCACGAGCTGGGGGTAGGGGCAGAAGAGGGAAAGGCAAACTCCCCGCGGAGCAGGGAGCCTGATGTGGAGCTTGACCCCAGGACCCTGGGATCATGACCTGAGTCAAAGGCAGATGCTTCAGCCACCCAGGTGCCCCAGAATCTGTTTTAAGATGGGCCTGTGAGGCTCCCTGCTCAGCGGGGGGTCTGCTTCTCCCTCTGACCCTCTTCCCTCTCGTGCTGTCTCTCATTCTCTCTCTCAAATAAATAAATAAAATCTTTAAAAAAAAAAAAGATGTGCCTATGAAACTCAAGCATCACCTCCCAAAAAGTAACTAACTGGGTAGAAAAATTTAAGAAGCCATCCTTCTCAGACAGTCTAGACTTTGGCAATGGTGGTGATAAACACAGTTCCAGAGACACATAAACAGGTATTCCAGCAGAGTCTACCACATTATATAGGGCTGAAATAGTTTCCTAAAGCTTGTTCTCTGTTAAAAAGTAAAGTTCGAGGGTGCCTGGGTGGCTCAGTCAGTTGAGTGTCCAACTCTTGGTTTCAGCTCAGATCATGATCTCAGGATCGTGAAATTAGACCCACATCGGGCTCAGTGCAGAATCTGCTTGAGATTAACTCCCTTCCCCACCACTCCCCCTGCTCGCACTCACATGCGCAAGCTCTCTTTCTCTAAAATAAGTAAATAAATAAAATTTTTAAAAGATTTTATTTATTTATTTGACAGAGAGAGACACAGGTAGAGAGGGAACACAAGCAGGGGGAGTGGAAGAGGGAGAAGCAGGCCTCCCGCAGAGCAGGGAGCCCGATGCGGGGCTCGATCCCAGGACTCTAGGATCACGACCCGAGCTGAAGGCAGACGCCCAACAACTGAGCCACCCAGGTGCCCCAATAATTTTTTTTTTTTAAAGTAAAGTTCAACATGGAAAGTTTGCCCTCTGTTAAAACAGAAAAATTAAGCCGGGAAAAAGAATTTCCTTTCTAATGTTTGATCATTAAGAACTTTCAAATGTATCAACTCTGAAATCTTGTCTTTACTTCTTTCTGGACACAAGTTTAATAAAATTAAACAAGAGAACAACTAGAAATTCTTGTCTTAAAATATAAAAACCAACAACCACCTCAAATTGACCCCATGAGGAGGACTTCCCTAAAGAAGAGTTTTCTAGTTTCTGTTTAACAACAAAAGAGCTTACTACTGCTTTGAGAACAAAAACCATTTTTCTAACTAAAGGTTAGAAAACTGGGAGTTTAGGGCGCCTGGGTGGCTCAGTTGGTTAAGCGACTGCCTTTGGCTCAGGTCATGATCCTGGAGTCCCTGGATCGAGTCCCGCATCGGGCTCCCTGCTCAGCGAGGAGCCTGCTTTGCCCTCTGACCCTATCCCCTCTCATGTGTTCTCTCTCATTCTCTCTCAAATAAATAAATAAAATCTTAAAAAAAAAAAAAAAAAGAAAACTGGGAGTTTATTTCCTATTACTGAGAAGATAAAGAATCTAGCCCCACATCACCTTTGATCACTACATCTCATCCTCTGCAGCAAATTCTAAGAGCTCTCTCCTAACTACTCTTATCACATGCTCCAAAAATTTTAAGGATTATCTTTTTATACCTGCATCTTAAATTAAAATAAAAGCAAATTTTTAAAGGGATTAAATAGGCTAAAAGTTTATCAAATTAATGGGCAAACAAAACTCTGCTTTCAAAGGAGCCATAGGATAGGTAGGCTTCTGGGGTACTGGTTATCATTCTAAGAGTTTGATTTTGATATTAATTACATGTGTTATGTTCCATTTGTGAAAATTTATCAAATAATATATTTCTGTACTTTCTGTATGTCTATTTCGATAAAAAGTTTACTTTAAAAAAATAATTCCATTTACAAACAAAATAATCTACTCAGTGATTTCAAATGAATGTTTCCCTAGAATAATACATACCAGATTTCTTTATGAGGACTAACAGTCCACTTAAACTCCTTTCTCTCAAACTTATTTCTGCATTATGAGATACATAACATGATTAAAATCCTTGTCACATATGCAGGAATAGGAGACCAACGGACTTGAAGAAATGGAAACAGGTTGCATAAACCCTGAACTTAAGGGCAAGGAAAGAGACACTTTACTGGCTAAAGCAGAACCTTTACCCAACCTGTCAAAACATCACTCAACTATGAGTCCAGCAGTAGGCAGAATTTTAATTGTCCCACCCCAATCTCTAGAACATGTGGATATGAGGACATCACTCCTGTGGTCATGTTATATCTTACAGCACATATGACCTTCAGATAGGGTTATTATCCTGTTGTGCCTGATCTGGACACATGAGCCCTGACAAGCAATTAGTTTCTCTGACTGAAAGAAGTAGCCAGAGATTTTCAAAGTATAAAAATAACCTGATGTGCTGTTGCTGGCTTGTAGAGGGGCTACATAAGAAGGAAGGCAAGTGGCCTCTAGAAGCAGAGTAGCCCCAGGTGACAGCCAACAAGGAAAGGGACATCAGTCCTGCAACTACAATAAAGTGAACTTGATCAACAGTCTGAATGAGTTTGGAAGTGGATTTTTCTCTAAAGCTCTGGATATATTATGATCCATCCAAATGCTGGCCCACATTTACCATATATTTTCTTCCTATCTTTTATAGCAAGCTCTGGAAATTCAATAAGCACAGGCATAAATGGTGATAAACGAGTAATTACACAATGCATTCAATCCACAAGCATTTATTGGGTTCCTATTATGTATTAGGCACTGTGCCAGATGCAAGGATTATATCAACGTATAAAATAATCTTTGAGGTTCTCAGACTAGCTTAAGAGACTGTTATAATCAACTATAATGAGGAAGGTACAAAGATGGGAGATACACAGGGTACTATGGAAACAGTGCGGAGGACAGAGAAATCAGAAAAGGCTACAAGAAGGCAGTGATGCCTGAGCTGAGACTCAACAAATGACCTGAAGTTTGCCTAGCCAAAGGTGGGGCAGGAAAGAGGCCAGACAGCAATATTCGGGGCTAAAGGAACCTGCAAAACAAAGGTAAGGAGGCAGAAACAGGATAGTGTGTTCTGGAGAAGGGAGCAACAAAGTAGAACTACCAGCAATTCAGTATTTCAAGAGTGCCAAGTGAAACCCAAGAAAGACTGCACTGTAGAGGAAAACGAGGCTCAGATTATGAGAAGATCCTTGAATGCTGCAGTAGGAGCCATTATGAACAGAGATTCATGGTGAGATTTAGGTTTTGGAAGCTGTATAGAGGATGGATTTGACCAAAAATATGGGCAGAAAGTTCAGTTAGAATGAGGACAGATTTGAAAAATATTTAAAGGAGTAAAATCCATAGGATTGCAAATCTGACTAACTGGCCGTGCAGGAGAGGGGTAAAGAGTCAAGGAAGGAAGAGGCAGACTCAAGAGAAGTCTCAGGTTTCCAGCTCAAGTGACTCAGTAGATGATGGAGACACCAAGAGAGGGAAAATACTGGCTGAAACTAGACCAGGTTGCAGAGTAGGAAACAGGCTGGAAAGGTGTTCAGAGACATCCAGAGGCTGGAGAGCTTTTAATGCTAGGCTCAACTTGGTCAGCTTTGGAGAGCTAAGATTCCTAAGACTAAAAGGGTAGACCTCAGTTATCCATCATAAAAAAGCTGTTAGTCTTTGTAGTAGCTCACACAGTAAGGTGGGGCGGGGGGGCACATTCAGGTGGAGACAGTAGAAAAACAGGGGATATATGTGCAATATTTCCTTACAGAAACAATGGGGACCAGCAAGTGATGAGACAGGTAGGCAAAGCAGGGTCTTAGTAACATTTTTCAGTAGTCAGGAAAAGAAAAATGTTTTCATATATATATTTATTCCACGAGTACAAACGCTTACTACAGGCCAGATAGAGCACTAAAAGATGCAATGACAATTCTGGCTTGAGGGACACTGTATTTGAGGTTCTAGTAGGATGAATCACAGCCCAAGCTCAGATCAGGGACTAGAGTGAGGAGATACAGATGAAGTCATCTGTTTAGGAATGATTGTTGACAGAGAGTAGATGAAATCACGAGGAAGAAAAGGCCAGAGAGAAAACCCTGAAGAACATCTACACTTACAGGGTGACAAGGAAGAGGAAGAAACAGCATAAAGACTTACACATTAATTTATACAAGACAGTCAGCTCTAACTAATTGAGCATGAAATAAGTTCAAGCCTCTGAGAAAAA
This sequence comes from Mirounga angustirostris, assembly GCF_029215605.1. Lineage (NCBI taxonomy): Eukaryota > Metazoa > Chordata > Mammalia > Carnivora > Phocidae > Mirounga > Mirounga angustirostris. The sequence continues at coordinate 177,789,755 of NW_026991713.1, forward strand.
CACTCCCTGGTTTCGAGGAGTCTGTACAGTACAATAGAAGAGTTTATGTATATGTAATGATAACACTAAGTGAAACTTCTGAGTACTATAGTGAAGTTGCAAATAAATGGTATGGGAGATGGGGCACTATTCTAGTTTGGATGAATTAGGGAAGATTTCATGAAGGAAAATGTATCAGAGTTGACCTTCAAAGAGGGAAAGGAATGTAAACACAAAGGTAAGAGAATAAAGGGAAATTATAACCAGTAACAATGGTGGACTTTTACATGTATTCGGAGTCAGTCTTTGCAACTACTCTCATTTGTAAAAGAAAAGGATAATCAAAAAGTTGAGTGTAGCTGAGAGAGTGGGTTATGGCAAGGAAGAGAGACTTTTCCTCAGTTTGGCGCAGGTGCTTCTCAATGTTTTCTATGACCAACAATCAAAATCCAAAGTGGATATCCACTTAAATGTTTAGATTTTCACCTGAAAATAACAGATCTATTTATATGAAGTATAAAAATCATCTCCTGTAAAACACTCATGAGTACCCACATCTGGGGCAGCCACTGTTCTTGGTGAAACACAACTCTGACACTATACAGCAGTTCTTACAGGAATAAAGGAATGTTAAAATGTAATGGTAGCACAAAAGAAGAAGTCCAGGTAAGAATAAGTGAGTTTCTGCTGTGAAAGAGATCATATTTAAGATTATGGGCATTTGCTGCAGTAAACTCACTTCTAAAAATATATCACACAGATAAACCAACACAAGTGTGGAAAATACCCACAATGTAAGATTATTCAATATGGACTATCTTGAATAGTAAAAGACTAAAAAAACCCAACTAACCTGGAGACTGGTTGAATGAACTTGGTATAGCTGTACAATGAGGTACTGTATAAACAGAGCATAGGAAAGGTGGGAAGAGGAGAATCCCTGTGGATTAATATGGAGACTTCCAAATTATGTTATTAGGTTGGAAAAAATCAAATTACAGAAAACTGTACAATATGCTATCTTTTATATATGACTGAGAGGAAATGAGAATATGTTTGTATACTCACATTTTTGCAAAAACAATACAGGAAAAATAAGCAAGAAACTAGTAACAGAAAGGAAAAAAAATATTCAAATCATGTATCTGAAAAGGACTTAGAATCCAAAATATATAAAGAATTCTTACAACTCAACAAAAAGTGCAATTTAGGGATGCACAAAGAAGAAGAGACATTTCTCCAAAGATATACAAATGCCCAATGATCATATGAAAAGGTGCTCAACATCATTATTCATTAGGGAAATGCAAGTCAAAAATTTTTCAAAAAAATTAAAATCCTCATACATTGTTGGTGGGAAAGTAAAATGGATCAGCCACTGGAGAAAAGTTTGGCAATTACTCAAAAATTTAACATAGAATTATCATGTGATCCAGTAATTCCACTCCTAGGCACATACTCCATAAATGAACACAAGTACTCATACAACTACATACATTTTCACAGCTAGTGTTTGCAATAGCCAAGAGGTAGAAACAATGCAAATATCCATCAATGAAAGAACGGCTAAAAAGTGTGGCATATTCATATAATGGTTAGCCATTAAAAAAAACAAAAACACATTAAGTGCTGATACACAGGACATGGACGAACCTATAAAACACCATTAAGTGGAACAAGCCAGACACAGAAGGTCTCCTACTCTATTATACGATTCCATTTTTTTTTTTTCTTTTTAAGATTTATTTGGCAGAGAGAGAGCACACACAAGCAGGGGGAGTAGCAGGCAGAGGGAGAGGGAGAAGCAGGCTCCCCACTGAGCAGGGAACCCAACATGGGCTGGATCCCAGGACCCTGGGATCATGACCTGAGCCAAAGTCAGACTCTTAACTGAATGAGCTACCCGGTGCCCCTATGATTCCATTTCTATGAAATATCCACAACAGGCAAATCCATACAAACATAATGCACACTGGTGGTTGCCAGGAACTAGAATGGGGAGGAGAGAAGAAAGCATGAGCACTTAATGGGTACAGGGTTTCCTTTGGAGGTAATAACAGTGTTTTGGCACTGCATAGAAGCAACGATTGTGTAATACTGAAAAAATGTACTGAATGCCACCGAACCGTTCACTTTAAAATGGCTATTTTGGGGGCACCTGGGTGGCTCAGTTGGTTAAGCATCTGCCTTTGGCTCAGGTCATGATCCCAGGGTCCTGGGACTGAGCTCCCCATCCCCCAGCTCTCTGCTCAGCAGGGAACCTGCTTCTGCTTCACCCTCTCCCTCTGCCTGCCGCTCTGCTTACTTGTGCAGGTGCGCTCTTCCTGTCAAATAAAATCTTCAAAAATAAATAAATAAAATGGCTATTTTTACAGTATGAAATTTGCCTCAATTAGATTTTTAAAAAAAGAGAGACGCTAATAAGAATGGTTACCTGGGACAGGGGAGGAGACAAAAAGGCTGGAGGGATAGAGGTGTCAGCAAAACCTCTCCCTATATATTCTTATACAGCCTGACCTGTAAATATGTTTACAAAGTAAGCAAAAATAACTCCACATTTATTTTATTAAGTCTTAGCTTAAAAAATAACTTTAGTCATAATATGACCAAAAAAAAAAAGTTTTTATATGTTTTTTTTTAAGATTTTATTTATTTGAGAGAGTGAGAGAGCACAAGCAGGGGCAGGAGCAGAGGGAGAGGGAGAGAAGGAGTCTTCCTGCTGAGCAGGGAGCCCAACATGGAGCTCCATCCCAGAACTCCGGGATCATCACCTGAGCTGAAGGCACACTTAACCGACTGAGCCATCCAGGCTCCCCAAGGAGTATTTTTTTTTGGAATGTAACTTCAAACACCATAAGATCTTTACAGTATCTTTAAATTTTAACAAGGCGGGGGGGGGGGGGGGGGGGGGAGGATGTGACCAAGATGGCAACATGAGTTGTTCCTGACTTCACTCTCTCTCACAACAAGAACTAACAACTATTCAAGTACAAGAACAGCAATGAGAGAATCCTAAAACACCAGGGTTAATTTGAAGCATCCCCCCCCCACTGCACCAGAGTAGACGATAGACTGCACCAGAAGGGTAAGAGAATCAGCTATAAATTGACAACACCGCCCATCCCCAAGCCAGCAAAGCACCAAGCCTCCAGAGAGGTCTCCCCTCAGCCTCTAGATCCTCCAATGAGAAAAGATAACACCAGAGGGACAACAAGCCATGCGCCCCACCCCACCCCCAGCAGGGTGAGTAGCTATGTGGAAGCCACTAGTTTGACCTCAATGGGGACTACAGGGGAATCTGCAGGGCCCAGCCACTGGAAAACTGACTGTAACAAAGGGGTGGGAAAGGAAAAGCAACAATCAACACAAGGATCTTGGTGGACCAAGTCCATATCCACAGTGCCTAAGAAAAGTAATCCCAACCAGCAGGCTTTGTTCATCTGTAGAATCACGTCAGTGGGACTGTCCAAGGAACTCTGCAGGGTGTACAGACTGGCTTGATTCAGACCCTCAAACAAGGAGTTTTGCCAGCCCTAGAGCCAGTCTGCCTGCGACCAAGTTAAGGAACGGAGTCACAGTCCCACCCACTATAGAATGTGTCTCCTGGCCACATCTGACAAGAGGGGCTGGTGGGAACACCTGAAAGTCATGCAGACCAGTGGCACTCAAGCCCAAGAGAAGGGCAGGCAGAGCTGATAATCTGCAGAGTAAAACCAGTGAACCTGTTCAACCAGGGAACTTAGGGTGTGGGTCAGCTTGAGTTGGGACAACAAAGAGCTCTGCCGACTTTAGAGCTGCTTCTCCCACTGTGCCCAGATGGAAACTAATTTATAGCCCCATCATTAATGAGTATAGCTCCAGCCCACGCAACCAGAAAACATAACCAGAGCACATGAAACTACACAGCCCTTCCAACAGCCCTGCTTAGAGTGTCACTTGGACAAAAAGCACTGCCTGTGCTTTTCCCCTGTGATGGCCTCACATGTCCAGGGAATTCAGTCCACAGTGTGGCCTGATTCAGGTCTCCAAACAACAAGCCATACAAACCCTGGGTCCTGTCCTGCTTCCCATAGCCCAATCTATGAGTGAATATAGTACCCAACCCCAATCTTCTAGTAAGCCTGACCAGAGAATCCAGGCAGCCTCAGGGCACATCCTAAAGCATCCCTTTAGTAGTGTCCAACCCAGCAGTCCTATCTAGCTGTTCTCAGCCAATGGTACAACACCTATCTTCAACCTCACAGGTCAGAGTTGCCTCACTCAAAAAGACAATAGCAGACCCCACCTGCAAAAGGATATTACCAAGAGGCACAGAAACCCAAACTGAGCTGAATGGTGAAGATCAGTCTCTGCCTAAGCAAACCTACAAAAACTGAAAAAGAAACCTGATTATTCAAATGAGCAGATACCAACATAAGGAATCAAGGATCATGAAGTACTAAGTAAATATGACACAACAAGCTCTAATAACATTTAATAACCTATTTAAAAAACAGAAACCTGTGAACTATCAGAAAAAGAATTCCGAAAAATCTCCATTAAAAAGTTAAATGAAGGGATGCCTCAGTGGCTCAGTTGGTTAAGCATCTACCTTCAGTTCAGATCATGATCCCAGGGTCCTGGGATTGAGCCCTGCATCGGGCTCCTTGCTCAGTGGGGAGTCTGCTTCTCCCTCTGCCTGCTGCCCTCCCTGCTTGTGCTCTCTTTCCCTCTGACAAATAAATAAAATCTTAAAAAAAAAAAAAAAAAAAAGTTTAATGAACTAAAGGAACACAGAAACAACTAGAGAAAAATCAGGGAAACAATGAACAAAAATAAGATGAACAAAGCAATAGACACCATCAAAAAAAAAAAAAAAAACAGAACAGTAATCCTAGAGGTGAAAAATGTAGTAGGTAATTCAACAGAGGGTTTCAAAAGCAGATTCAACCATACTGAAGAAAAAAATCAGTGACCTGGAAGCTAGGACATTAGAAATTACCCAATTAGAGAAGAAAAAAGAAAAAAGGAATGAAAAAGAGTGAAGAAACCCTGAGACTTACAAGACACAATGAAAAGAAACAATATTCACATTATGGAAATTCCAAAAGGAAAATAGAAAGGCACAGACAATATTTTTAAAGCAACAGAGGTTGAAAGCTTCCTGAACCTGGTGAGAGAAAGACACCCAGATCCATGGGGCCCAAAGGACCCCAAATAGGTTGAGCCCAAAAGGGCTATACAGACACATAATTTTTAAAAGTCAAATTAAAGAATTTTAAAAGTAGCATAAGTAAAGAAGTTACATACAAAGGACCTCCTATAAATCTGTCAGCAGATTTCTCAATAGAAACATCAGGCCAAGAGAAAATAGGATGACATATTCAAAATATGAAAGAAAATAACTGTCAACCAAGAGTATTATACCTGGCAAAGCTGCCCTTCAGAAAAGGAGGGATGAAGACTTTCCCAAATAAAAAAAAACTAAGGGAGTTCATTGCCACTAGACCTCTCTTACAAGCAATGCTAAAGGGAGTTGAGTGGAAGAAAAAGGATGCTAATCAACATCATAAGAACATAAAAATGTAGCGTAAAACTCACTGGTAATGATAAATATATGCTCAAAGTTAGAATGTATAATTTGGCATGCCTGTGCATAATTCACTTAAAACTCTAGTTTGAAAATTAAAATGAATGTAGTAAAAGTTACCGTAATCACAGCAATGTGTTAATAGTTCTACAATATAAAAATATGTAAATTCTAACAGTAATAACCTAAAATGTGAGAGGGAAAAGTAAAAGTATAGTCTTGAAATATTATTGAAGTTGTCATCAGCTTGAAATAGGTTATAATTAGAAGATATTTTATGTAAGCCTCATGGTAACCACAAAAGAAAAATGTATAGCAATTACACAACAGAATATAAGTCAAAGCATACAGACATCAAAAGAAATCAAAACACAAAAAAGCAGGTGAAGAAACAAGGAACAATGGATCTACAAAACTACCAGAAAACAATGAACAAAATAGCAATAGTAAGTCATTACCTATCAATAATTACTTTAAAAGTAAACACATTAAATTATCCAAGCAAATGACACAGAATGGCTAAACGAATTAAAAGATTCAATGATATGCTAGCTACAAGAGACTCACTTAAGCCTTAAAGACACACATAGAGTGAAGAAATGGAAGAACTCATTTCAAGCAAATGGTAACCCAATAAAAGCAAAAGTAGATATATTTATAACAGAGAAAATAGACTTTAAGACTGGGAAAAACAAAGAAGGTGAATGCATAATGATAAAGGGGTCAATCAAGATATATTAATTTTAAATCTTTATGTGCCCAACATCAGAGCACCTAAATATATAAAGCAAAACCTAACAAAGCTAAAAGAATAAACAGTAACACAGTAATAGTTGAGGGCTTTAATACCCCAGTCTCAACAATGGACATATCATCTAGGGAATCAATAAAGGAACAGCAGATTTGAACAACACTACAGACCAAATAGACCTAACAGACATATACAGAATATCCTATCCAACAAAAGAATACACATTCTTCTCAAGCACATATAAAACATTTTCTAGGACAGACCATATGTTAGGCCACAATACCACTCTGAACAAATTCAAGAACACTGAAATCACACCAAGTATCTACTCTGACCACAATGGCATAAAACTAAAAATCATTAACAAGAGGAAAACTGAAAATTTAAGAACACATGGAAATTAAACAATACTCTCCAAACAACCAATGGATCAAAGAAAAAATTAAAAAGGGAAATAAAGTTTGAGACAAATCAAAAAGGAAACATACCAGAGCATACAGGATGTAGCAAAAGCATTCTAGGAGGGAAATTCAGAGCAATAAATGCCCACATTAAAAAGAAATATCTCATGGGGATTAACATAAGAATTAAAACAAAATTAAAAAATAAATAAATAAATATATAAACTTCCTTCCCATCCCCCCCCAAAAAAGAAATATCTCAAAAAAAAAAAAACCCTAACTCTATGCCTGAAAAACAAAAGAACAAATCAAGCCCGAAGTTGGCAGAAAAAAGGAAATAAAGATTATAGGAGAAATAGAGAAAAAAATTAACCAAAGTATTGTTTCCTTGAAAAAGATAACAAAAATGACAAACCCTTAGACTACCCAAGAGTGGACCCAAATTAACAAAACTATAAGTGAAAAAGGAGACATTACAAATGATACCACAGAAATACAATCAAAAGAGGCTCCCATGAACACATACACACCAAACATTAGTACATTAACCACATCATACACCACAATCAAGTGAGCTTTATTTAAGGGATGCAAGGATGGTTCAAAAACCACAAATCAATCAACAGGCTACAACACATTAAAAAAAAAAAAGCATTACACAAAATGCAACATCCATTTAGGATAAAAACTCTCAACAAACTGGGTACAGAGGGCATGTACCTCAACATAATAAAGGCCATATAGGACAAACCTACAGCTCACATCATCCTCAATAGTGAAAAGCTAAAAGCTTTTCCTGTCAGCACAGGAACAGGACAAGGATGCCCACTCTTGCCAGTTTTATTCAACACAGTATTGCAAGGCCTAGCCACAAGAATTAGGCTAGAAAAATAAAAGGCATCCAAATTGGAAAGGAAGAAGTAAAACTCATTATTTGCAACTGACATGATACTACATATAGAAAACCCTAAAGAAACCACCAAAAGAAAAAAAAATTTTCGAACAAATGATTTCAGTAAATTTGAAGAATACAAGACCAATATACAGAAATCTGCAGTTTCTATACACTAGTAACAAAAGCATCAGAAAGACAAATTGAGAAAACAATCCCATTTACAACCGCATCAAAAAGAATAAAACACCTAGGAACAAATATAACCAAGAAGGTGAAAGACTTGAACACTGAAAACTTTAAGACACTGACAGATACTGAACAAGACAAAAATTAATGGAAAGATATTCCATGCTCACAATTTGGAAGAATATTGTTAAAATGTCCATACTTCCAAAGCAATCTACAGATTCAATACAATCCCTATCAAAATTCCAATGGCATACTTCTTACAACTAGGACAAATTAACTCTAAAATTTGTACAAACCCACAAAAGATCCTGAACAGCCAAAGCAATCTTGAGAAAGAAAAACAAAGCTGAGGTACTATGCTCCCTTATTTCAAACCATATTACAAAGCTATAGTAATTTTAAAAGTATGGTATTGGGGGGACGCCTGGGTGGCTCAGTTGGTTAAGCGTCTGCCTTCCACTTGGGTCATGATCCCAGGACCCCAGGATCGAGTCCCGCATCAGGCTCCTTGCTCAGCAGGGAGCCTGCTTCTCCCTCTGACTGCTGCTCCCCCCGCTTATGCTCTCTGACAAATAATCAATTTTTTTTAAAAAAGTATGGTATTGAGGGGGAAAAAAAAGCACACACATGGATCATTGTAACAGAATTGAGAGACCAGAAATAAACCCACACATATATGGACAATTAATCTACCACAAAGGAACCAAGAACATACAACAAAGAAAAAACAGTTTCCTTCAATAAACAGTGCTAGGAAAATTGGACAGCCACATGTAGAAAGTGAAACTAGACCACTAACTTGCACCATATACATATTAACTCAAAATGGATTAAATACGTGAATGTAAGACCTGAAACCATAAAACTCCTAAAAGAAAACAAAGGCAGTAAGCTTCTTCACATCAGTCTTACTGACATCTTTGTGGATCTGACTACAAAGGGAAACACGAAAATAAAAAAATAGGACTACATCAACCTAGAAAGCTTCTGTGCAGCAAAGAAAACTATCATCATAACAAAAAGGTAACCTACTGAGAGAAGATACCTGCAAACCGTATCACTGATAGAGGGATAATATCCAAAAAATACAAAGAACTCCTACAATTCAACAACAGAAGCTACAATTAAAAAATGGGCAGAGGACCTGAATAGACATTTTTCCAAAGACAAAGATGGCCAACAGGCACATGAAAAGATGCTCAACATCACTAATTATTGGGGAAATGCAAATCAAAATCACAATGAGATATCAACTTACACCTGTGAGAATAGCTATTATCAAAAAGACAAGAAATAACAAGTGTTGGAGAGGATGCAGAGAAAAGGGGACCCTAATACACTGTTGGTGGGGTTGAAAATTGGCACAACCACTTTGGAAAACATTATAGAAAATCCTCAAGAATGGAACTACCATATGACCCAGCTATTCCAATTCTGGGTATCTATTTCCAATACAAAACACTACTTCAAAAACATACACAGACCCCTTAGCTATTTACAATAGCAAAGATATGGAAACAACCTAAGTGTCCACTGATAGATGAATGAATAAAGAAGATGTGATATATTTATGCAATGGAATACTACTCAGCCATAGAAGAATGAAATATTGCCATCTACAACAACATGGATGGACCTTGAAGGGATAATGCTAAGCGAAATAAGTCAGAGAAAGACAAATACTGTACGATTTCAGTCATATGTGTAATCTAAACAAACAAATGAACAAAATAAAGTCATAGATACAAAGAACAGACTAGTGGTTACTAGAGGGGAAGGAGGTTGGATGAAATGGTGAAGGAGGCCAACTGTATGGTGATGGATGGAAACTGGACTTCTGGTGATGATTTTCTGTAATGTGTAGTTTCTAATTATAAAGCTATACACCTGAAACTCATGATAAACAAAAGAAGTACTTGAAATGTAACATACAACATGATGACTACAGTTAACACTGCTCTATGATATACAGGACAATTATTAAGAGCAAATCCTAAGAGTTCACGTTTTACAAGGAGAAAAAATTTTGTTTCTTCTTTCTTTGTTTCTATCTATATGAGATGATTGGTATTGGCTGAACCTACTGCAACAACCATCGCACATATATGTAAATCAAACCATCATGCTATACATCCTAAATTTATACAGTGATATATGTCAATTATTTCTCAATAAAGCTGAAAAAAAGGGCATTGCTTGTTTTTCATGTAAATTGACCATTATTCTGATTCCGTATCAATCAAGTAAATGCCTTGAGTTCTTCTTGCAGGTTCTGATAGATGCACCTCAATCACAGTCCTGGGCTGAACCCCCAGAACCAGAAGTGGCAGGACAGGCCAAAGCTCACCACCCACACGCTGATCACCCAGGATTCCCTCATCATTACTGCACTCCAAGAAACTTTAGGTACTCTGAAATAAACTCAAATTAAGTGATCCAGAAAAATCAAAGATGACTTTCTAATTCATTTTTACTTTGATTTTGAGGCTTCTAAAAAAAAAAAAACCTCAAAAAAAAAATCCATGGTATCATCATTCAGGATTTTTTTTAAAGAATGAGTTTCAAAAAAGATTTTCTTTTCACATACAATAAAAACACTTAAATACACTTAGTTTTCATTTCAAGAGCCTTCAGTTGATATGCCCTGAAATATCTTAAAATGTTTAAATGGCAAGGTATCACTAAATCCTGTATTACATTAGCAAAAGTTGAATTTCAGAAGAAAAATACATACTTCAAGAATTTCATGATCCTCTGTCAGAGTCTACAGGCTACATTCAATTCTTATCAAGCACAGGTTTAAAGTAAGACTGCTTAGCCTTAGCTGGTATTTTTAAGCCACACTTTCCCTGACAGTACCAACATACTCATTTCTCTAATTCCTGACATCAAAATCATTTTAAACAGGGCGCCTGGGTGGCTCAGATGGTTAAGCGTCTGCCTTCGGCTCAGGTCATGATCCCAGGGTCCTGGGATCGAGTCCCGCATCGGGCTCTCTGCTCCTTGGGAGCCTGCTTCTCCCTCTGCCTCTCTCCCTGTCTCTCATGAATAAATAAATAAAAATCTTTATAAAAAAAAAATCATTTTAAACAATTTGTCAAGTTTAATATTATACAGTTTCATCTTATTCTATAAGCAGCAAAAGATATATGAAAGGTCTTCCTTTCTTAACACAGATGAGTGAACAAATTCCATAACTCAAGTAGGACTTATTCTGAGATGGTTGTAACAATTACTATTTAAACAGAGAAACTGCTTAAGAGATACAAGATATTTGACTAAAATCTACAAAGACTGAACTGGCACCACAAATCTGATTTCTGATGACTTATTTGTAAAGAACAAAATTGGGTCAAAATGTTTCCTCTATCTTTAGGGTTTTCATACACCAACCAAGAGAAAAATCAACCAATGTTAAACAAAACTACTTTAAAGGAAGAACTGGGATGCTGAAATACACAATTCTGAATGCCATGCAGCGATTTACAGGAACAGGAGTTCTTATTCTGTATAATATATAAACATTTTTAGTTTACTTGTAGCTTTCTCCACAGACTTCAAGGTATTATGTGTAAAATAACAACAAGGGATAGGGAAAAAGAAGATGGCTAAAACTGCAAAGGAGGGCAAACATCTGGAAATTAGAATCAGGTGTCTAGAAAGTCTCCCTCTTCGGGTGTACATGCATTTAAGGGAGCTGGGGAGGAAGAGAGGGGAGCTTGTGTGCAAAGCAGAATCACCTGGAGTGTCTTAAACCCACACATCAGAACAGAATGGGGAAAGGGGAAAGGGATCTGAAGAACTGTTTCAAAAGGGCAGAAGAATTACAACTCTGCCACACTATAATCCTCCCACCACTTCTGGGCAATTCTATGAAGCAAAGAGAAATTCATTTTCTCCCTTTCTCAGAAAGCCTTGGTACACAGTCAAGCCATCATCTCTTTAAATGTTCAAATTTTGAGAAAAGTAAATGGGGGAAGAAAGGATTATTAAGAATAGGTTAGATTTAGGAAAGTGAAAGAGAAAATCAGATTTTTAATATAAAGAAACAGTACCAAAAAAAAGTCAAATTCTTGAACAGAACATTTCAAATGTATTTTAGTGCTGCACTTCTACGTATTTCCTTCAATGATTACAGATCTACAGCAAAAAGGAGATTTGAGTTGGCAACAGGCAGACCAGGGACATGCAGGCCATTATCAGGTACCCTGGGAGTGGATAACCAATCCTTGCTCATCACTGTGGCATACAATGACAGACACTCAAAGGGGACAAGAACATTAATATCAAACAGTACAAATACACATCATCCAAGTAGTGAAAACATATCAGGGCCAAGAAGCCAAAAACCACTCCTGAAGAGGGCACAAAAGAAACCTCTAAAATGTAAGTTGGTTTGCTTAGATCACACCAGCTGGTGGGTATAGATGGAATCACACTGATGTGAATACCTTAAACTCATTAGGTCTAAACCCCCAGATGCTCTTACACTCAACTCCCTTAAAGGGCCCTACACAAATATTTCTAGGTACAGCAATCCTGACTCCTCCAAGCATGACAGTTTGACAGACCCCTGTCAAATGAGATCCATGCATCCCCTATGAAAAGGGTGGGGGGAATTCCTAGCTAGACTTCTTGTACCCTGGAGCAGAACATTAAAATAGTTCAGTAAGGCAACTCATCTAGTTTACAGACACCGTATTATTCTATTTTGTACACACCACACCCTGCATACCATTCCCCCCTGAGGCCCCACTGCCTCTGACTTATCATTATCCTGACAGTTTTTAGTGAACAATGGGGTTGCTGTATCCCCGCCCTCCCCATGCACACTCTCCCCCTCCCCCACCCGCTCATGACTGGCCTCCTAGGGACAATCCCAGACAGGCCCACACCACTGAAGTGCTTCTGTGGCATCTCAGCCCTACGCTTATTACTCTCTGCCAGTTGCAATCTGTATCCAAATCTCAGTTCTATCCCAGCTGAAATCCCAGTCACAAAAAGAATCATTCTGCCTAGTGACTTGAAAAATTTCGACTGCTGACATTAAATTCACTCTGGAGTATCATCAACAGAAATATTTCTTCTCTGTGAGGTTTTATAATAAACCACAACTCATGATACCTAATGCAATGACAGATGATATGATAGGTCAGTAAAGTCATCAACAAGCCAAGATATCTCAAAAAGTAAAAGAAATGTAACATTTGTTGAGGAAAGGATGGGGAAGGAAGAAGGAAAGCATACAATGGAAGAAAAGGACAGACAAGGTTAAGTTAAAAGGTCAAGAAATATGTAATGCCTTATGTATATTTTATTTTAGGTAAGGAAGGAGAAACACATTAGGGGTTCATCTGATCTGATGATAAATTAATGCACAAATAGCTATGATTTATTAAGCAAGACACTGTGCTAAATGCTTTACATACATTATCTCTTCTAATCCTTACAAAAACCTTGTGATGAGATACTAACCTTTCATTTTATAAAGGAGCAACTGGTCATATAACTTGTCCAAGGTCACACAGCTCATAAATGGCAGAGCCAGGATTTTAACCCAGCTCTTAAACTCATGACACTATCATGTTATAATGCCAATACACCTTAGCCAACGGCTTAAAAGCACATTTTCTATGTATTTAAAAATGAGATATCTACATGTGCTAATAGGAATGCTCCCTAAGATACAATGTTAAATGAAAAAAGACAATTGTGCTGAGGCCAGTCTCCAAAGTAATAGTATGCTACCTTCTGCATAAAGTCAAGAGCTGGGAGAAAAGATATATATGGTCGCACACACAAAAAATATCATTGAAAGGGGCACCTGGGTGGCTCAGTCGGTTAAGCGTCTGCCTTTGGCTCAGGTCATGATCCCAGGGTTCTGGGATCGAGCCCCACATTGGGCTCTCTGCTCAGCGGGAAGCCTGCTTCTCTCTCTCCCACTCCCCCTGCTTGTATCCCCTCTCTCGCTGTCTCTCTCTGTCAAATAAATATTAAAAAAAAAAAAGCCTTCTCTAAAAAAAAAAAAAAAAAATCATTGAAAGAATATTCAAACTGGGAACAGTGATGGCCTCAGACAGAGGGGACCAGGGGATTGAGATCAGAAAAGAGCCTTTTCACTACATATACTTCGGCATGGTGAGACTTTTTAACCCACTCATGTCATTTTTCACAAGAAATAAGCACTACAGAGTAGCGCCTGGTGGCCTTGGCAGGTACCCCCGCAGTTGTGTAAGGGGAAGTAGTCTGTGCGGAGGCCACTACGCTCTCCCCCCAATACCCTGTGACTCGCCACCATGAGCAGCACCTTAGCCAAGATTGCGGAGATCAAAGCCGAGATGGCTCGGACTCAAAAGAACAAGGCCACAGCACACCACCTAGGGCTGCTTAAGGCTCGCCTTGCTAAGCTTCGCAGAGAGCTCATTACCCCAAAAGGTGGTGGTGGTGGTGGTGGTAGACCAGGAGAAGGTTTTGATGTGGCCAAGACAGGTGATGCTCGAATTGGGTTTGTGGGTTTTCCATCAGTGGGGAAGTCAACACTGCTTAGTAACCTGGCAGGGGTATGTATATTCTGAGGTGGCAGCCTATGAGTTCACTACTCTGACCACTGTGCCTGGTGTCATCAGATACAAAGGTGCCAAGACCCAGCTCCTGGATCTTCCAGGTATCACTGAGGGTGCCAAGGATGGGAAAGGTAGAGGCCGTCAAGTCATTGCAGTGGCCCGAACATGTAACTTGATCCTGATTGTTCTGGATGTCCTGAAACCCTTGGGACACAAAAAGATAACTGAAAATGAGCTGGAAGGCTTTGGCATTCGCTTGAACAGCAAACCCAACACTGGCTTTAAGAAGAAGGATAAAGGAGGCATTAATCTCACGGCCACTTGCCCTCAGAGTGAGCTGGATGCTGAAACTGTGAAGAGCATTCTGGCTGAATACAAAATTCCCAATGCTGATGTGACACCGCGTAGTGATGCCACAGCGGATGACCTCATCGACGTGGTAGAAGGAAATAGAGTTTATATCCCTTGTATCTATGTGTTGAGTAAGATTGATCAGATCTCCATTGAGGAATTGGATATCATCTATAAGGTGCCTCACTGTGTACCCATCTCTGCCCATCACCGCTGGAATTTTGATGACCTCTTGGAAAAGATCTGGGACTATATGAAACTAGTGAGGATTTACATCAAACTCAAAGGCCAGTTGCCAGATTATATATCCCCAGTGGTGCTGCCTTACTCTAGGACTACGGTGGAGGATTTCTGCATGAAGATTCACAAAAATCTTATCAAAGAATTTAAATACGCTCTGGTGTGGGGTCTGTCTGTGAAACACAATCCTCAAAAAGTGGGTAAAGATCATACACTGGAGGACGAGGATGTCATTCAGATTGTGAAGAAATGAAACCTTCCCCTCTACCCATGTGCTGGGCCAACCACAGCAGCTTTTCCCATGACCAAGAACCCTACCTCAAACCGCTTCAAGCTTTGGCAGCCAGTGGATCAGGATTCAGGGGAGGGAGATGAAGGCATCCAAGCCGGAACTTTGTCTTAACTTGGTATCACCTTGTAAATTCAACTGCATAAAGGACCTGGTAGGCCATCCAGCTATGTGCAGTTCATGTGTCACCGTCAGAATTTGTTTTGGGTTGGACTGAATGAGGATGGGTATATGTACAATGAGACATCTGCAGAAGGGGTACTTGGGAGCTTCGTCTTAAGTGTGAAATAGATAAAAATGTGACTGCAACATCTTATTTGATGTTTAGTCATGGGAGACCCTTCCAAAAAAAAAAAAAAAAAGCACTACATAATAAAATACAATATAACTGTAAAAGCTAAAATCCTATAATGAAGGATACCTTACACCTCTCCCTGCTTACCAAGGCTAAATAAAACTAAAAGATTTATGGACAACAAAGGCACACCTATTTTAGTCATATATGCTTTCTACATGTTTTCACCTATGAAGAGTACCTATTACCACTGCTCACATCCTAAACGAGGCCTGAACGTGCGGCCACACATGGAAAGAAGAAACCAATTCCTGTGAACGTGGGAGGAGAGACTGCGGGTAGGAAAACTTGGTGAGACAGGGAAGAAACAAGGCCGCTCAAAAATCATCAGTAAACAGACAGGAAAGAGCAGAGGCAAGCCCACCCTTGGCAGGCCCAGGGAACACAGCTACAGAACTAAGCTGAGCTGCAGAAATGGGGAAGGAAAATGAAGACACAGAAGCATCTAAAGCAAAGTTAGGAAAAGGAATTCCCACTCCCCAATTAGTCTGAAAAGCAGAAAGATGAACACAAACTCAAAACACACGAAGACCTGAATTTGTTGAAATTCAGTTAAAAATATGCCTATTCAGGGGCGCCTGGGTGGCTCAGTTGGTTAAGCGACTGCCTTCGACTCAGGTCATGATCCTGGAGTCCCAGGATGGAGTCCTGCATCGGGCTCCCTGCTCGGCAGGGAGTCTGCTTCTCCCTCTGACCCTCCTCCCTCTCATGCTCTCTGTCTCTCATTCTCTCTCTCTCAAATAAATAAATAAAATCTTTAAAAAAATAAATGAAAGTAAAAAATAAAAATATGCCTATTCAGAATCAATGTATGTTCCTTTGCTTGCCTTAAAGTATTTACTATTAGAATATCTATAATTTTATATTTACGTGGTTCAAAATTATTGGCAATGCTTTATTATTAAGTACCCCTGCCCCCATCCTTCAAAAGGTTTGAATACCATTTACTCAAAGAAAAGCAATTCTGAAAAGCTTAAGCAAAAAGGAGGATATACTGAGAAACATGAGGAAAAGCAGAATGTCCGCACTTCAGGACAGGCAAGAGCCAGAGCAGCTCTGAGGATACACAGATTCACAGAGCATCATGAAAACAATTCAGAAAGAGGACACAGCAGAGAAATGGCCAACGGAGGCCCCTGCTGTGGACCAGGGCGACTCCCAGAAAATGGTACATTTTTGTAAGCCAGGTGCCACCCTAAGTGTTGCCTGCCACACTACCACATTCATACCTAACACTCTCCTAATTTACATTTATAGTGTATCTAATATAAACGCATTAAGTTAATTTATATAAAATATTTCAATTTAAAATTACTCCTAATTTTCATTTACAATTACAAACTTCAAGCTTTTTGTACATAATACCATAAAAACTTCAACTTATTGATTTGATATTGGAGTTGTTATTGGGAGAATTTGACACTGGAGTCGTAAAACAAAGAGTAAGCAGCCCTAACCAGAAATCAATGGTACAAATGTGTTTATCCATCCATCTTTCAAAGGAGTTTTTGTTCTTCCAGGGAGTCTGTAATTTTAAGATACTGCATGTCTTTTCAAATAAATGAACAAAATAAGGCCCAAAACAGTAATTTACGTTCCCTCCAACAGAAAAACACACCAAAATCTCGGGTCCCCATTAATGGAATCTCAGCATGAACCACTGAACTACTTTAATACCATAGTCCTCCTAAAATCCACTAATACCACATTACAGTAAATAATAATTGCTTTCATAATTTTTTAAAAAGTTATAAACACTTGTTTGAAAATTAGAACGTTCAGAAAATTTTCCCATAACACAGATAAACACTTTCTAGACAGGATGATCTGTTCATTCATACTTGCTGCATAGATTATAAGACGGTTTCCTAGGGCGCCTGGGTGGCTCAGTTGGTTAAGCGACTGCTTTCGGCTCAGGTCATGATCCTGGAGTCCCGGGATCGAGTCCCGCGTCGGGCTCCCTGCTCGGCGGGGAGCCTGCTTCTCCCTCTGACCCTCCCCCCTCTCATGTGCTCTCTCTGTCTCAAATAAATAAAATCTCTAAAAAAAAAAAGACAGTTTCCTGTTTCTGACTTAATATTACATCCCCATTACTTTTTAAACCTATTATACTTTTCTGTAATATTTTATATTATTTATTTCAAAAGCAATCTAAGCCCCCATTACAGTCAGAAAATAGAGAAAAGTAAAAGAAAATAAAATTGCGATATTTCTACTAAGAGACAGCTATTAATATTCACATCTCAGTGGGCTGCCTCCCAGCCCCTTTCCTGTTTATGTATAAATGGCCCTGCACTGGAGAAACCTCCCACACCACGTGGTCAGGTCACATGCAGAGGGCCAGCACAGTGCAAGGACTAAGAGCAGGGGCTCTGGGGTCAACCAAAGCTGCATTCAAAGCTCAGTTCCACCACTTAATAAGTGGTGACCTTAACCTGTCTGCACCCCAATTTCTTCATCTATAGAATAGGGCTGTAACAAGGCTAGAAGATACTGCACAGAAAGCACTATCACAGTGCCCAGTGCATGAGAAGCACTCGGTAAAGACAAGCTATTACACTGTACAAAGCACACTATAACCTCATTTTTCACCTAATGTATTCTGAATATCTTTCCATGTCAATTTGATCTACTTCTACAACATACTTAATACCAACCCAGTACAGTTTTTACTCCTACGCTGCATCAGTCACTAGAAAAGTTGCCAGAGACTTTTGGTCAGGGTCACCCACTGCTAACACATACAGACAGAGGACTCCAACCAAGCCTGTTTCCTGAAATGGGGCAAGGAGAGTCAGAGCAGTTTCCCAATGTTTCCTCACTAGCTGATTTGGGAGAAGTCACAGGGAAAATGAGGTTTGACTGAGGTTTTTTGTTTTTTGTTTTTTGTTTTTACAAACATGTTTATTGTCAATATCATTTATGGTAAAATTCAGTTTATTTACCCAAGAAAGAACAACTTTTGAAGCAAAGAAAGTTTTTTTTTTTAAAAAAAAAAAAAACCTCAAGCGGCATTTGAAGCTAATGAAATGCTAAATTATAAATTTCCACTCGCTACAACATCCCCATCAACACAAAAGCACAACACAATTTAGGTTTCATGTTTGATTCCACAAAGAAGTGAGAGATACAGATGACCTCTGCCTTTCTAACTATAATATTCTGTGATACTAGATTTAAGTAATTTTCAAAGTCCAGGAGTTTGTTAAAAACAACCAGCCAGTAATATCAAGTTGCCACAAATCACGAATCTACATTCTCGCCTGCCATTAATTCTGATCCACTGAACTTCTTTATATCTTAACAATGTTCCTCCATATGTATGCTCTTCTTCAAATGTTACTAAAAGTAGTTTATCCTTGGGGCTCCTGGGTGGCTCAGTCAGTTAAACAGCTGCCTTCAGCTCAGGTCATGATACCAAGGTCCTAGGATTGAGCCCCATGGCAGTGGAGGGCTCCCTGCTCAGCGGGGAGCCTGCTTCTCCCTCTCCCACGCCGTGTGTGCGCGCGCACAGACGTGCCCTCTCTCCCCACTGCCCTCAAAATCTTTTTTTAAAAAAGTAGTTTATCCTTGCACATTTAATCTAGCTTCCTGCTAGCTAAGACCCAAGTCCAATTTTTTTCACAGCTAAGACCCCAATTCGGAATGTAAAGAACGCCATTTTGGAATGTGCTGGCTAAACACAAAAGTCTTGATGTTCGGTCCTTCTATCTGGCAATATCCTGTCATTATCTAGACACTAAATTCCTCACTCAGGTTGCTGTTTCTTTCTACATGAATCTGTGTTCCCAAGTCCTAATCTGAATCCCCAGACTCTAATATGGCCTGCCTACTTGTATCCCTGCTAAGATCCTGCTGAAGCTCATCCCCCAGGTTCTGAATCATCTGTACAGCTGAAAGGGCTCTTCACAATCAACTATTTTATTTTGTCGGTGTGTCTCCACCTTAATAAGTAATAAGCTCCATGAAGGAAGGAACTGTGTTTTATCATTGTACCTTTATTGCTTTACACAGTGCCTTGCTCCTTGAAAGCCCTCAGTAAGCACTAAATGAATGAACGAACTCTGCTGCCCTCACTCTTAAGCTAATCTGTCCACCCTACATCAGTGGACACTACTAATCCTCACTTTTCCCAAACCACAAGGCATATAATAAATTTGAGAAACTGCTTCCTACAACTTCGTACTTTGCTATTTGCATCTCACTCCTTCCTCCAGTTTCAATTTCTTTCTTCTTGACAAACACCTTTTAGTAGTCCTCCAGCAAGTCTATGAGTGATCTTTGTTTTTATCTACAAAGGCTTTATTTCACTTACTCCTGAACATTACTTTATATGGACTCAAAATTCCTGCCAGTCTAGATAATGGCCTCCCTCAGATTGCTTTTTGTCTTGTTTCTAGTATTTCATCTACAATGTGTCTAAATGTGAATTTATTTTTACTTAGCCTGCTTGGGGTTTACTGCACTTCTTGGAACTCAGAACTTAGGCCCTGCATTTATTATGGAAAATTTTCAGCCATTATATCTTCAAATAGTGCCTCCCCCCACTATTTCCTCTTCCTGGAAGTTCAGAGACAGTAATACTAGACTTTCATACTAAAGGTCATGAGTCTCAAGGACTCACTTTCCATCTCTTGACACTTCAGTACTTCATTCCAAGCAATTTCCTCAGACCTCCTTAAAAATCAGTAATTTGGGGGCACCTGAGTGGCTCATTGGTTAAGAATCTGCCTTCGGCCAGGTCATAATCTCAGGGTCCTGGGATCAAGCCCCACATCGGGCTCCCAACTCAGCAAGGAGTATGCTTCTGCCTCTCCTTCTGCCCTGGCCCCCCACCCCCATCCACTCGTGCTCTTTCAAATAAAATCTTTTTTAAAAAAATCAGTAGTTTGCTCTTCAATTATACTGCTCAGCTGTTTTACCTGTCCACTGAGTTTACTTTTAAAGACCATAATTTTCATTTCTGTAAGTTCTCTTTGGTCCTTTCCCAAATCTTCTAGTCTATGGTGTTCTTTCATTACAGTCTTACCTCTTGTATCTCTAATAATTTTAACCAAGGAATCTCTGTCTCATGTCCTGGGAGTACCTCCTGGAGTACAAGTCTCCTACTTAAAACACCTGTCCACTCTCCTTTGTACAGATTCACTTCCTTGTTTGGCTGGCAATTTTTTTTTTTTTTTTTTTTTTACTGCAAGTTCATCTTTAGCATGAACTGTTTCTTCATTTAGAGTGCCAAGTTTTTCATTTGTTCTGCAGGACAGTTTCACACTTATTTCTAAGGGCTCCACTGGTTTCCATAGTTCTATACCACATTTCCCGCTAATTTCTCAGCTTGAGAGTTAGTTGCACTGTAAGAAATGTTAAATTTTAACCCACCCTCAATGTTATGTACAGCTTTGGGATTCAGAGGTTTCTCTTTTTATTTCTAATTACATACAACCTCAGGAGGACATGTTTCTTTGCACTTCCTTGGACTAGATTTTTCTAGTCTTCTTTTCACAGATGGACAATCTTCAAAGTTTTATGTAGGAAGACTTCAACCCCACCTTCCTTCTTCATGGAGACCTAAGACCATGTCTCCTATTCCTTCATGACACCCTCAGGACCAAGCCCTTGGAGCCTGCATCCAGATCTGAGAGCAGAGCAGGTCTTAAGCTCCCAATCATACCCTGGCTTTGAGTTCTCCTTTCACTTCTGGCACCTGGGATTTCCTGGTCTATCAGGCTCAGGAATGCTTTCATTTGTCCTTAGTATATTCTGTCCACAGTTCCTATGTGTTTGTGTCAGGGTATGGGTGAAAGTCCTCTAGATCAGCTCTGGTGGCAATGTTGACAGAAACCTGCGATTGTCACAAAGTATGAAACTAAAATGATCACTTCAGGGAATTGTGATGATTACTTACCATTTTGCCAGATGACAACAACCAACTTTTTTTTCCAACCTTGAGAACAGTTTCCAAATTGGTTAAATATTCCCAAGGCATTTTAAGATCATTTCGTCACTACACACTTCAAATGCCTTCATAGTTTTTCTTGAGAATTTCAACAGATAATTTCAACAAAGAATACACCTGTTGACTCCATTTTCTCACTACCTATTCATTCTGTAATCAACTTCAATCTGCTTTATAGTCCTAGAACTCTAGTGAAATTACACTCAAAAAGATAAACATTTCCCACCTAATCAACAAATCCAATGGCCTCTTCTTGGTTCTCATCTTACTCACCTCCCCGCAGCAATACGGACTATTCCAATTTTGCCACCCCACTATCACCCCAGTTCAAATACTTATTCCAATATTACCGCCATTGTTCTCTCACTCCCATCACTCCAATCTCTTCCTCTTTCAATTTATCAAGTCACAGCCAGATTAACCTCACTATGCTCCAGTCATGTCAACTGTTCACACTCCCCACTCTGCCCTACAGTGGCTCATTAATGTCTAATACTATGGGAAAAGAACAGGTGAATGAGGCACAATTCCTGTCCACAAAACCATAAAAATAAGACTACCATCTAACACTGACAGGATGCATGCTCTGTACTTGAGAAGGTGCTAAACACCTTACCTGCAACCATACCAACTGACCCTCACAGCAGCTCTATGAAGTAGGATCAATTACTATACCTGCTTCAGGGATGACAAATAATGCTAAAAGATGACTAAGTAGCCAACCTTAGGAAGCAGAGCTAGCAAATGACTGAGTCCATTTTATGCCAATCCTATCCTTTAAACAATAGGCTATACCTTCTCCACAAGTATTTACAACAAAAGCCCAGACCTCACCTTTGACTGAAAAAGGTGTATCTAATACTTTCCTAACAGCTGTTTGGATGCCCCAAAAGTACCTCGCATTAACATATCAAAAACCACAATCATGACCATACTGCCCCAACTAAAGTGGTCCAACCTCAGCAAATGAATGCACTAACCAACTAGTCATGTAAGCCAGAAACCTGAACATCACCCATGACATTCTCATCCACCCTCCATATCCAAACTATTACCTTACCAAATCCTTTGGGGTTTTTTTTGCGTCCTAAATCTGTCTCTACAACACCTACCCTGTCCATCTCCAATATTATCAACATAGGCCAGTCCAAGCTATACTACCTTCTCTCACCTCAACTGCTGATACAGCCTAACTTACCTAGGGTCATTCATTCTGGTTTTTCCCAGTCTACTCTGTTTTGCAACCAAAATGCTTTTTCCCCTTGTTGAGATTATGCTTTTAAAATACCAATCTGATCATTTCCCAGATTACGGACTCAGGACCAAAGCTTTAAGTCAATCTTTTATTTCAGGTTCTGAAGCATTAGAAATGCAGACTGATGACAGCTGGGTTTGAGTCACAGAAGTAAAGCCAATTTTCAGTGACAGTCAAGAATGACACCAAACACGGGAACAGAAGCAAACGGAGAGAGGATGACAGAGAGAACAATACCTGAGAGGTTTTAAACACTTGGCTCTAAGTTATTCCTAAGGTGGAGCTGAATCACAAATTTGCCAAGTTTCAAGGTATTCTTGTTACACTGTGATACCCCAGGATGCCTCCAATGAAATCCTTTTTTTCTTAAGTAGTTCAGACTGAGTTTCTAGCTTGCAGCCAAGAGTCTTAGCTAAGAACAAGGAAAGAAAAAAACTTTAGAAGAGCCAAGAAGACACACTTAGAAAAAGGGGACATGCCTACAAGGCAAAAATAAAACAAATTCGACATAAAGTAAAAATACCTTTGGCCAGAAAATATATAAATATGTTTAATGTTTGTAAACTCATGTATCTCCTTTAAAAGGTGTTACATAAAATGCTGTAGGGTAAGAGCCATGTTTTCTTTTATGTTCTACAAAACATCACAGCTTACTGTAAAGCTAACTGCTAAACAACAACAAAAAAAATGAGAAGTAAAAGTGTAACTATACAAAAACGTAAATCATAAAATTGCATATTTGGAAACCCATTCCCTCTGGGAACAGTTATACATGTGTTTGAGTAAAGAAATGGTCTTTTTCTAGTAATACTTTACAGTTACTATTCTATTTGCTGGTTGTGATTTGCATTGTCAGGTATTATAAACTCACCTTGCTCATAGCCAAATATTTTAAGTATTACGTAAGTATACTGAAAAGTAGTGTAACCATGGAAAGAAAAAAAATTAGCTGTGAAAACTACAGATTATATCCTCCATAAACACTTTTTTCTGTTGCCATCTGGTGGTTCATATATTAAATCAACATTGACACTCATTGTATATAAGGGCTTGGTCCGCAAAATAAAAATCTCCTATTCTTTTTCCACCACATGTAACACCTAGGACGAAGGCAAATAGAACCAACTTCACTTTGAAAATAGGCCCTCTCTCATGAATAAACCACAAAGACACAAAATAAATTAAGGATCACACCAAAGAACCCACAGAAACTACAACTTCTGGAGATGATCATCCTTATCTAAGTAGAATAGGATATACCTAATGTGATATAAGCTATGAAAATCCCTCCTTTTTCCAAACTAGTTGTCTACTTGGGTTGCTAAAATTCCCACCACCAATTACTCTTAATAAAGACAACTACTGGGGCATCTGGGTGGCTCAGTTGGTTGAGCATCAGACTCTTGATTTAGGCTCAGGTCATGATCTCAGGGTCGTGAGATGGAGCCCACGTTGGGCTCTGCGCTGGATGAGGAACTTCTGTTTAAAATTCTCTCTCCCTCTCTCCCTCTGCCCCACCCCACCACCCGTGGGCTCTATAAACAAATACATAAATACATACATAAATAAAGGCAACCACGGGCACTCCTCTTTGAATAGCCATAGCCATTCTTTGGTTACCTCCCTATATTTTTTTTTCTTGAAAAGATGATTCATCTTTATAAAATCAAGTTTACATATCTGACAGCTTCCAAACCTCTCTTGATAAGGAATCATGTCTAGAATACAGAAGAGAATTCTGAAAGGGAGAAGAAGCAACAGAACATTGCACCAAAGGTTAACTTTATCTACGTAATAATATGGGCCCACAAGTCTAGCCCATTCTCTACAGACCATATCTCCAAAGGCTGGCCTTGTCAGTTAAAAAATACATACTTAGCAAAGCCAAAAACAGCGCAGAAACTATAGTCTTAGCCCATGTTCAACAAGCTAATCTCCAAAGATCAGTAAATTAATAGATTTACAAGACTGACACCTGTCAAGAAATTGGATTATTTAATTGATAGCTGTTATCTTCACTAGGCATTGTATATCAACAGAGTGCTAGCTAAGCCTGTTAGAGTGGAAAAATAGTTCTTGTGTTAATTTTGAGGGCCTTTTGATTTACTAAAAGTCCCTAACGAACACAATTAACCAACATAACATTAGGTTGAGCACAGAAACATCAACAAACACCATCTACCAATCTCTTTAAATTACTGATGGTCACTGTCCTATAAATGTAAATATTCTCATATCCACCACTATTCCATATCTTTTTTAAATTTCTCTGCATTAACTACCTCCAGATTTCAATTACTCTTGCCCTTTCTTCTTCCAGCCATTTAAATAAATAAGCATTTCATATTTTTAAGGAAATTTATTTCTCCAAACTACAGGCTTACACTTATAAATTATGGCACTAATTCATTTTACAGAACCTAAAGTTTTGAACATGAGCCATTTTCAGTCCAGAGTAAATACATCATGTGCTAGACGGCAGGAGAAATACTGTACTGCATCTTAGTTGTCTTTGATATTGTAAATACCCTGGAAAAAGTAAAATAAAGAGAATCAGTTTCCAAGAGCTAAGACATATGGAGTTACAGAATCCCCAGACAGAACACACACTTACAGAGTCTAGTAAAGGGCAGAAAGGATATGACAACATACAGAAGATCAGAGAATCAGAACAAAATGATTTTAAAGATCTAGTCTAACCCCCTCCTTTCACAGGTGAGAAAACAGATCCAGAGAGGCTAACAGATTTACTCCTATTGCAAGTTAGTTACAGAGTGAAATAAAAACCAGGTCTACTGACACTTAGACCATCACCTTTTCCATTCACCACATCCATGTTTCTAAGAAAGCTTTACAAAAGTATTCTCATTCAGACTGTGGGGGCAGGGGGCAGGGGGCAGGCTAAGGCTTTAGAGCTGCCTGTCAAGAGGCCACCTAAATACTAGAATAGCAAATATATAAATATCTAGGGTTTCCTAGAGCAATGCTCCCATAACAGCATTTATTCATTTTATATTTGGATATAGCAAGAACAGTGTTAATACAATGAATCTAAGACTAATAATATATTTCTCCAGAAGAGGTCTCAGATATGGGATCAATAAGTGGCAGGTAAGTAGCTGTCTAATTATGACAGATTTTTGCATTTCAAAAATTCACTAAAAAATTTAGGACTAATTTCTATGTGCTAATACAAAAGGATGGCAGGAGGTACCATATTCTCTGGACCAGTTGACAAAATACATTGGTCAGAACCATGCGTACAAATGTTTATGCCTTATTTATTAAAGGAGATTTAAAAACATAGGGGGAAATTTAAGAAAATAACTTACAGGCATGTTGGAGCCTAATTATAATAAAAAACTATACAAATGAAAATGCTCAGTTACATTAGGTAGAAATGTATCATCACTTAGAATAACCAAATAAAAAAAATCTTCACTTTTTAAAAAATAATTCTACTTTAACTCCTCTTTATACTATACCTTTCAACCTGATTTTTATTTCCCTACCCTCAGCTTTACTCACCTTCCATGGATTTGGACTTCAAGAGTCTACTTCTTAAAACTACAGCTTTTAGGGACACCTGCCTGGCTCAGGTGGAAGGTGAGTAAGAGCATGCAACTCTTGATCTCGAGGTTGTAAGTTCAAGCCCAACGTTAGGTATAGAGATTACTTAAAAATATTTTTTAAAAAAAGAAAAAAACCACACACTACAGCTTTTATTACTTCTTGCAGAAATTTAAGCTGTGACGTAGTCAAAACCAGTTTCTCTGTTTTTCTACTCACTCTGGGTCTTTCATTCTGTAGATTCAGTCAACCAACATTACGCGTCTCTGATCTAGGGGACACCTAGAGGACAGCCCCATGTTCATGTCTCTAAACAAAAAATATGCAAGGGCTCTAAAGAGTGGAAATAATATAAGGGCAACTGGTAGGCAGAATTTAATAACATCTTGATTCCATTTAATTACCTAACTTGTCAGAGTTCCACTTTGTTTTACCCCAATATTTAAGGGCACAAGAAACTTCCTAGCTGGGTATAATCCCAGTAAGTAGCTAAACTTAACCATGTTTAGATAAAAGGCATGATAAAACTAACAAAAGGAAGATAAAACTAACAAAAGGAAGCAAACTAACAAAAATTCTGTACATTACAAACCCCACCTCTTTATTTGCATTTAAAGGACTTAAATTCATGTACTTGAATGCAGATGAAAGAATTTTCCAACTGTTCCTCAAAGAAATGGTTGGTACACTCCCAGTGGTCAATTCTGAGGTGTTCAAATCTGCCAACAGACTGCCACAACCTATTCTCAGTTGGAATTTGAAAATTACAGTATGAAAAAAGATTCTTTATGAAGAAAAACCCCAAAACGGCAACATTTTATTACGGGAGAGGAATGGGTACATGGAGGGGGTTATGCGTATTTCCTCTTCTCTCCTCCAAATTATGCAATGGAATTTAACAATGACAACAGCAAATAAGGTAACCTGAAATGTGAGGTCCAGTAACAACACAGTATTTAGAAAACATCAACTACCATCTTCCCTTGGTATTGATCTGATTGCTCTCCCTTCCCATAGAAAGCTCCAGGCTACACGGAAGGCAGTCCAGCCTAGCTGTTACGTTCAGACTGTGGATTAAGCAGCCTGCTTTCCATTTTGGCTCCATCACTACAAGCCTCAGGACCTCAAGCCAATCAGTTAACATCTCTGTGCCTCAGTTCCCCCACAGGTAAAATGAGTACAAGATGCTACCTACCTCTCAGGGGTTGTTGTGAAGAGTAAATGAGCCTACTCATAAAGCACTCAGTGCCTGGCACGTAAGAAGCGTTCAGTAAAGGCTGGCCACAGGTGGCTGCACAGAGGGTGGAAATCGCTTATTACTGGATTTACAAGACAGTTGCCAACCCAGTGGCTAGTTGCCATCTGTTAAACATGCAGTGGTCTAATAAAATTTAATCAGTGAGTATCTGAACACTTAGTGTAGCACTCTCTACGAAGACTCTCCAGTAAAGTAGGTAGTCTGGAACTCAAGGTCCAGAGGAAACTCGTATCTCAAAGTTGTGAGAGAAAGGGGGTCCAAGAGGAAAAGGGGAAACCAAATGCTTCTAGGGTAATAAAAGCATAAGGCCCCAAAAGGAAGCTAGGTTTGCAGCAAGCCCAATTAGCACAGTTTTCTGACTTCTCCAGCAAACCAGTGGCAGAGAAGCCTAATTAGTAGACCTTACCCAAGGCTGGGAATTGGCCTGAGAAAAGTGGTCCAGGTAGGGGTCCAGGTAAGCATCCAGACCACATGAAGTCAGACTGATGATGACAGAGAATTAATTGAGATAATGGGATTGGCCAACAAGGATAAAACCAGAGCATAAAGATACAAGCAACACCTGCGGAGTTTTAAATGCACAAATTCACTCTCCAGAGATCCTCCAGGTCAGAGGTAGAGGCCAGATGATTGTATTTTTTAATTTCACTGGTGATTCTGATGCATACCGCACACTAGCACAAAGTAGGAACCCAACAGCAGGAATAAACAGAATAAGCGATTAAAAGCTGATTAAGTCAGGGAGAAACTTCAAAGCTTGAGATCACAAACATGCAACAAGTTTAAATGAAAGGTTCAAAGTGTATAAAAGGTCACTGGAATTTGGGGGGCAGTGGAGTACCATAAAACCACAAGGCCAGCAACAAGGTTCAAAGGGAAAATGCATCAGGTGGTCTCATTTCAAGGGTTAGAGCAATGGTTCTCAAACTTGACTGAACATTAGGATCACCTGAGGAGTTTTTAAATCCGATGCCCAGGTCAAACCTCAAATTCTGGAAATGAGATCCAGGCTTCAATATGGTTTAAAGCTCCTCCGTGACTCCAGGGCGTACCCAGGTTGGAGAAACATGGAGCCAGAGAGGCTCCAGGAAAGCAGCAGATAACTGGAATGAGGAAAGACATAAGGCAATCTAACTTAGTGTCCTCAACCCCTGGTGTGTAGCAAAATCACCTGGAAAGCAAGCTGTGGTTCTACAGGATCACCAAATTTCCCCAGGTAATTCTAACATGCACCAAAGTTCAAGAACCATCGATCTAAGTGGCGATAACTCCAAAGGAGAAACTGAGAACTATGAACAACCCCACAGCAATAACTGAGGAGGGCATTTCTATCCCTCTCAGCCTGATGAATATAAACTGTTGGCACACGAGGCTATATTGAACGTAGGAGGCTATACTAAACATTACCAGGATCAACAAGTCTATCAAAGATCTAGCAATAAAACTAGGGCATCACAGACTAAACGTGTATGATACTTATGACCCAACCATCGTTCACCCCAGAAGGCATCCTCCCAAAACACTCAGGTCTGGGGACATCTGGCTGGCTCAGTCTATGGAGCATGCAAGCAACTCGATCTCAGGTCATGAGATCAAGACCCACGTTCGGAGTGGAACCCACTTAAATAAAGTCACTCATATCTGGCTCCTTGACATATATGTCCCCAAGACATATTAAAGTTGTATTTGGAAGATCCGAACCTGGTATTTCTCGCAATGGCCAATTATGTAACTTGGGCTATGTAACTATATGTAACTTTTACTAGTCAATGTTGCACTTTTCTCCCAAAATATCATGACCAAGCCTAACCACGTGAAATACCATTAGAAGACAAAGAGAAATTAGGAACTGCTTCACTAGCAACACAATAATATGGTACTTGTAACTAGTTCCAGCCTGGTGTTAAGCATTCCATTTAGAATGTTACATTTTATCCGATAAGGTTCAAGAGAACATATTCCCTTGCATATGACCAACTCATCATCCCATCAGAAATCTCTAGAGCAGCACCAGAATTTTCATTTTCAAGATACATGCGCTTTTGTCAAATGGTGGTGACATCCCTCCAGTAATACGAATTTTCAATATGATATAAAAAATGATGGATATATTACACATTTCACAGAGCACAAAGAACAGAAGCCTGTCAATGAATTTAAAATTTGTGACAACCCATTTGAAATTTTACACTAAAAGACCTGTACACTTTCATACACCATATAAATGTAAAGCAGGTACCCATGTCTTCCCTTGCAACAAGGAGTAAAATATTCCTTCCTAACAAAGTTTAACTGTTGCCTTAGTGCAGTTTAATTACGTATTTCCATTAGCATTACAGCTGTAAAAATACGACCCATTACACAGCCTTCAGAGTGCAACTGCTAACTTGAAATCCTTATACTGTACCTAAGAACAAGACCGCCAGGTTCCCCCCCGCCACCACCGCCGCCGCCGCCATGTGAACTTGGCACAAATCTTCAAATGTACAAATGGACAGGGCTTCCTGCAAAGTGCAAGTCACTGCTTTAAAAAAAAAAAAAAAAGGAAAACAATAATAAGCACCATCTCCATTGTAAAAGTCAGCCCTCGGTGATTTAGACGTCTTCATCCGAACCCGGCTTCTCCAGCAATCTACAGATCGCATTTTACGAAATGACTTAATAAACGCTCTTCTACCGAAGTCAGTCATCAGGCAAAAAGAAACGCGCGCGCGCGCGCGCACGGCGAAAGGAGAATGTTCCTAGTAATGGAGGCGTTAAGCGGCCATACGGCAGTTTGTTTCCACGCAGCGAACGGGACGGCAGGTGCGAGGAGAGCTGCGGGGGGGGCCGGGGGGGGCCACGGTCGAAGGACGTTCGGTCAGCATCGGCAAGAGCGCGAGCGAGCGGCGGCAGCGCCGGGGACGGCTGTGGGCTCGCGCCTCGCAGACCTGATCACCTGCCGGCTGCCACGCGTCCCCCGCGTCCCCCGCCGCCACCGGACACTGCGCTCGGCTAACTTAAGTTCGACGCCCATCGCCGTCGGCGCCGGCTCCTTCCGGGGACAGGGGGTGCCCCCCCGCCCCCGCCGCCGCGACCACCACCCAAGCCCGCTCTCCCCGAGCTGCCGGCAGCAGCAGGGCTACGCCGACCCGAGCTGAAGACCGCCGCGTTCTTGTCGGCGGCCTCGACCCCTACCCTTTTCCGACCGGGAAGGACGCTGCCGGCCGAGGGGTCTCCCCGGGACCCAGGCCGAAGGGGACCCAGGCCCCAGGAGCGTGCCCCGCCCCGCCCCGCTCTCGCCCGGCGCCCGAAGTTCTGCCCGCGGCGCTCTGCACCGTCCCCTCCCCCCGCCCCGGTCCGGGCAGCGGCCCGGGCAGGCCCGCGCGACGGCTCCCGCCACGGGCGCCGCGCCCCGAGGTCCGGCGGAGATGCCGGCCGGCCGGCCGCCCGCGGGGGCGCCGGGCTCCGACGAGCGGCCGCTCCCGACTTGGGCGGCGGGGGCCGCGCGACTCCGCTCCCGCCGGCCACAGAGCCCCGCGGGGCGCGTCCGGGGGGCGAGCGCTCGGCTGCCCGGCCCGCTGCGTCCCGCGCCGCCGCCCGCCCCGCGGGCCCGACGGCTCGGACTCGCCCCCGCCCCGCGCCTACCTTGCGCCAGCGCCCGGAGCAAGTGCAGCTGCAGCGCCAGGAGCGCCCACCATCCGCGCCGCCGGCCCGCGCTCAACTTCGTCGCCGGCCGCCCGCCGCGCCCCGCCGCGTCCCGGCCGGGGCTCGCGGGCGCCGCGCGGGCTCCCCGGGGCCGCCGCCGCCGCTCGGGGCCGGGCGAGGACCCCCGCGGCCGCCCCGGGCCCGCCGCTCCGCCGCCGCCCCGGGCCATGCTGCGGGGGAGCCGCCGCCGCCGCCCGCGCCCGGCCTCGGGCCCCGCGAGCGGGACGCGCGGGCGGTGGCCGCCGGCCGAACGGCCAGGTGCGGGGCCCGAGGGCGGCGGCGGCGAAGTTGTCAGCGGGGGGAGTTCCCGTCACGCCGCCCCCAGCGCCCCCGCAGCCGGAGCGCCCCGGCCGCGCCACGTCTCGCGGAGGGTCCGGCGGGCGCTGAAGAGGAGACGCCGCCGCCGCCGCCGCCGCCGCCGCCCCCGCCCGGCGCTGAGGAGAAAGCGCGCCCGCCCGCGCGCCGGCACTCGCCCTCCGCCGCCGCCGCCGCCGCGCCCCATTCACAGCCGGGCCGCACGCGCCGCCCGCCGCGCCCGCCGCCGCCGCTGATTGGCCGCGGGGAGGCGGCTCGCGGGCCTCGCGCCCCGCCCCCACGCCCTCGCCTGTTTTCAAACTGGCCGCGCCCGCCCGCCTGGAATTTCGCGCCGGGCCCCTGGCTCGCTGCGGCGGCTTCCCGCGCCGGCTGCGCCCCCTAGGGACGCGCGGCGCGCACTGCAGGCCGGCGCCGTCTCGGCACGCGCTCGGCCGACCGCTCGGGCGGGGGCGGCGCGGGCCGCGGGGGCGGGGGCGGGGGCGGGGGCGGGGCGGCGCCGGCCTCGCCCTCCTTGGGGCGTGCGGGCGCGCGGGTGGGCTGGCGCACGTGCGGCAGAGGAGCAGGTGGGCTGGGCCGCAGAGCCGCTGGCCGGTGCAGGTGGGCGCGCCCCACCCGGCGCCCCCAGCCCGCCCTCCGGGGTCCGCCCTCTCCGGCCAGAGGGTGGGTGTTCGAGTGGTTAAGCGCCAAGTTACTGTGATTGCAAACGAGAAACAAGCGCGATCGGGTTTCCAATTCTTCACAACAAAAGGCACCACTGGGTGTAGACCCGCCGCCTGTTGCCAGGAGTGGACGCTGGCTTTGGCGAGGCGTCCAAGGTCATGTGTGGCCTGCGGGGACCGCAGCGCCGGCCGCTTCCCGCCCCGGTCTCTGGGAAGGGTCTCCTAGGGGAAGGGGCCCTTACAGGGAGGATCTCTTAGGGGAAGGGTCCCTTAGGGGGCGGGTCTGGAGCGGGAAGGGTGCCCTCGGGAGAAGTTCTCCTAGCGGGGAAGGGTCCCTTGGGAGTCAGGGTCTCCTAGAGCCAGGCCTGGGGAGCCCGCGGAAGGGGCGT
This sequence comes from Mirounga angustirostris, assembly GCF_029215605.1. Taxonomy (NCBI): domain Eukaryota; kingdom Metazoa; phylum Chordata; class Mammalia; order Carnivora; family Phocidae; genus Mirounga; species Mirounga angustirostris. The sequence goes on from NW_026991713.1 coordinate 177,822,423, forward strand.
GGGGCGGAGCGCGCCAGCTCAGCCGCATGTGGTAAGCATTAGCAGAGTTTATGGGGCGAACTAAGCTCCGGAGGCTGGGAGGCCAGTGTTTTTGTGGGAGGAGGCCTGGAAGGTGACACACAGTCTGATGCTGTTGGCAGTTGGCCTGGAGGAGCCTGGGGGCATGTGATGATTGAGATCATGTAAGTGGTGATGGCAGCGGGACAGGGCGTGCGCCTCGCTTGGTGCTGGATCCCCAAGACAACTGGGCGCAGGTTTGCTGTGATTGTTCGGTTTGTTGCCCCAGGCGAGGGAGAGGAGAGCCGCTTCTCAGCTCCCGCTGCCAGAGCACCTACTGTGCACTACCCACCCTTATTAAGTCTCAACAACGACCATGTGAAGGAAAGCTGGCGAAACTGAGGCCCAAGGACAGTAGCCAAATAGAGGAGGTGGATTCTGACCTAGATCCTTTCCCAGGGCTCGGACCCCTTCCCACGCCATGCAGGGAGGGCCAGAAAAGTGAGAAGCACTAGTGGGCACTTCCTGATACAGCCCTTTGGGTACCTTGTCCCTGAGGACAGGTGGATGAGACTGGGAGGGGGGCGTGTCTACTTTTATTTTCCATTGCAACAGCCCTGCGCCCTTTCTAACCTCCGGGGCTATATGAGAGCCTAGGAGAGAAATGATACCTACTGTGCGCTGAACACTTACTGTGGGCCAGCTCTGGACAGGCACATCATGGCACTAATCCCCACCATCCCCCTGTGTGAGAGGGGCTGTCACTAGTAGAGTTGGGGACACTAAGGCTAAAAGAGGTGAAGCTGCTTTGCTCAGAGATGGGGGTGAGGGGTAAGAGTGGAGCTGAGGGCTTTGAGGTCCTAGTCTCTCTAGTTGTGAAATCTGGGCAAATTGCTGACTCTGAATTCCCGTAAAAAGTTAGAAATAATTCCCATCTCACAGGGTCGTCGCAAGGGAATGAGATAATTCACACTCAATGAATGCTGGTTTCCTGTTCCTCATACCAACTCGGCAGTGCTGTCCCAAACTACCCTTGAGTCCAGTCCGTATTTAACCTTTTCCTTTCAAATAGAAACACATGCCCATTATTTTCCTTGCAAAAAGCAAGCCGTGCCCATATGCTCTTACAGCATGAATATGGCAGAGGCAACTTCTTGATTTCAGGACACTCAAAAGATGTCCAGAGCCTCTTTTGCTACAGTTTGTTTTGCATGTCAGAGGCAGTTTTGTGGAAACTTGTTTGGAAATTAGAAAGCCTAAGTCAGTAGACCATAGGTTGTAAGAGGAGCACTGATACCACTTCTACTCCAAAATCTCTAATTTTTTATTCCAGTATCATCCTGGGTCAGTGAGGCTGGAACATCGCCTCATCTTACAGTTGAAGGCACTAAACTAGGGAAGTTTAACATACACAAAGTAACCACGTTAAAGCCAGAGTAGGAATCTAGCTCTCCTGAGTGCTAGTCTAAGATTTTTTTTTCCCCCAACCAGACTATGTTGCCTTTTACATGACTCATTAGATTACTGTCTTCAGGGATGTGTTTAGACTGTAGCTATTCTTTCTGAAAAAAATAATACAGAAAAACCCCTTTCTAATGCTCAGAAGAGGACTAGTCAGCACAGAGCTGGACTATTTCTGCCTGTAACGACCAATTAATCTCTCCACTTAATTTTATCCAGCCCAAAAAGTTCTCAAGAAGAGAACACTTCATCCCTGTATACTTACCTTTAAAAATCTATAGGCACAAATATAAAAAAAATTAATAAAATTAAAATCTTTAGCCATATATTCTAAAAGACCATGAGATGGAGGGGTTTTACTCCATGAGAGCGGACTTACTTTTAAAAATGAGCTGCAGCTATCTCCTACTTTCCAGAGCAAGAAGTTAAGATTTCACCTGCTTAATTAGAGAGAGAGAGAGTTTTCCAACAAATGATCATTTAAGTGAAGTTAGAACTATAACTGAGGCCACCAGTGTCTTCCCCATTGTCATAACCTAAAACCTCGCTACTCCAGGTGTGGCCCACTGGCCATCAGTCTCACCTGGGAGCTAATTCGAAACATAGCATCTCAGGCCCTTGCAGGACCTACTGAATCTTAATCTACATTTTAATGAGGTCTCCAAGTAAATTAAAGTTTGAGAATCACTCCATATCTCCTGAGAATAGAATAAACATGAATACAGCTCTCTTTTCTATCCTCTTCCTCTCTGTCTTTATTTTTTCTTTTGCTTCATTCTGTCTCTTTTTTTCCTCATAGGAAAAAAAGAATTTTTTTTTATTTTAAAAGGAAAATATGCAGCTTCATAGAACATCAACAGACTCAACTGTATACAAATTAAAAACCAAGGACATCTGTATGGCACTGTGAAAAAAAATTAAGAGAAACAAGCAACAAACTGAAGAAAGTATTAATCTCTCTACATATAAATAGCTTTTGTAAGTCAATAAGAAAAATACATGAATAATTCGTATAAAAAGAGGGGCAAAGAACTGAACAGGCAAGTCAGGAAGAAATACAAAGGGGAAAAAATGTGTTTGAAGAGTGCCCAAAGAAACTGATCCAAGAAATGAAAAATTAAAGTAACAGAGCTTATAAAAAATTTTAAAGCACTGATGAGTGCAAATGTTGGTGAGGGTATGTGGAAATGGACACTCATACTATTGGTGGAAATATACATTCACAGCCTTTCTGGAGGGAAACCTGCAATTCATAGCTAAACCTTAATTACAAATTGTCTTTGATCTAGCCATTCCACCTCACAAATGCACGGAGATGTATGTCCAAGGTTGTCCACTGAAGGATTGCTAATAACAGCAAAAAACAGGAAGCAATCTAAATGCCCATCCAGGAAGGTTAAGTACAATATGGTACATCCACACAATAAAACTTCCTATGACTGTTAGTGAAGTAGAATTAGAAGTATGGATGCAGAAATGCCCACTGTATTCAGTTAAGTTTTTTCTTATAACGTTATAGAGAAGTATATATAGAAGAATCCCCCTTTATGTTAATTTTATTTTTTTCTGTAAGGATGCATGCCAAACTTTAATAAAATGCCCTTCAGGGGACATGGAATTCCATGCTTTTCTGTACTTTTTAAATATTCAAATGTGAATTGTAGTTTATGATCAAAAATAAACTAATAGAGCTTATTTTTTAAAAGCAAGTGGTGATAAGCCTAAGTCATTTCTTACCCATAAGAATTGTCCCTTAAGGGAGCTCAGTGGTTCTTCTGAGAAAAATATTCCCCAGTCCTATTAGAGGACAAGTTGCAGCATGAACTTGGCCTCAAGGGGATGGCGTGCCCTTCCACGTGCAAATCAAGGCAATGGTCATGGGGATTCCTTGCATCTGGTTTCCACAGTCTTCTCCTGATGGGAGGTCTACCCTCTCTTCATGCCTCAGTAGCTCATTCTAAACTCTCTTCCAGCTGCTAATCCCATCCTACCCTCACCTTTGTTCTGTAGCCTGGCAACCGACTAAGGAGCCACCAGGTGCTGCTTTTGATCCCTAATGGGGCGTGGGCTTTGGTTACCTTAGAGCCCACTCAGCTTTCTGAGAACTTTTTAAGAAGCTAAACTCTCATGAAATGTTATTAAGGAAGCTATGAAGAAGAGAGGTACCAGAAATGTACCAAGCCTCCGGGGCGCCTGGGTGGCTCAGTTGGTTGGGCGACTGCCTTCGGCTCAGGTCATGATCCTGGAGTCCCGGGATCGAGTCCCGCGTCGGGCTCCCTGCTCGGCGGGGAGTCTGCTTCTCCCTCTGACCCTCCCCCCTCTCATGCTCGCTCTATCTCATTCTCTCTCTCAAATAAATAAATAAAATCTTAAAAAAAAAATTAGAAATGTACCAAGCCTCCAAAAACTTCTGCCAGTCTTCTCTAAAAATAGCCATCCCTCACCTTGCAGACTGAATAATAGAATAATATATAAGTGTGTAAAGTGTATAGAGCAGAAGCTCTTCATGTGTGGTCCCAGGCTAGCAGCAACAATATCACCTGGTTAGAAGTGCAAATGCCAGGGCATCACCCCAAAAGGACAGAAGCAGAAACTCCCATCAGAATCTCTGAGGGTGGAGCCTAGCAAGCTGGTTTAACAAGCCCACCAGGTGATTCTCATGCTTGCTGAGAACGTTTGAGAACGATTGGTGGAAAGTAACTCCTTCCCTTCTTAAGTTTCAGCAAGTATTTATTAATGTCCTGATTTGTGCCAGCCCCAGGGCTAGCTAGGTGAGAGGGAAATAAACAATCACAGTAATCATACGATAAGCAAAAGCATTTAAGGGAACATCTGAGAAGGATCTCACAGCCGTGGGGAAACAGGGAAAGTTTTCCAAGGAAGGAAAGTCTGAACAGAAATCCGAAGGATAAGTAGGAGTTGAATCAACAGCCTGAAGAAGAAGGCAGGATGTTCCAAGCAGAGCGAACACCATGTGTGGGAGCTCAGAGTGTGAACTCCAGCATGAGAACCATGGAGCCCTGCTGAGGGTTTTTAAACAGGGGAGCTCATAATCAGATATGATTTAGCAACACCATTCAGGTGATGCATTAGGGTTGGGGAGTCAGAAGCCAGGAGGCCTGAGAGGAGACCGTTGTGGCCATTTAAATAGGGAATGACAGGGACAGTTGGATGGGAGAGAAGAGGCAGATTAAGAAGCTATTTAGGAGGTGGGATCCATAGATAAGATAGGATGGTGTGGAGGATGATACCTGTTTTCCAGCTTGGGCAGCCAGAAAAATGACCATTTGGTTTCTTAAGCAAGTGAACACAGTTGGAGGAACAGAATTGGAGGGATGGGGTGGAAGAGACACCTGATCTGATTTTGAATCTGTTAGATTTGAGATGTCCGTGGGACGTCCATACACAGATACGATTGTTGGACAGGAGGATGTTAGGGGGTAAAGCCAACAAGGGGGAGCAGAGGTGGGAGGCAAGGTGGAAGAGGGTGGTGCCCCCGTGATGGGGAGGAAGGTGACTTCACGGAATCTACAAAGACAATAGGACAGAGCATCTAGAAGCTAAGGGCTGAAAAGTGACTCCTGGATTTAGTGACAAGACTCCCCTCCCACACCTGTGACAGCAGTTTCAGTGGGAGCCTGAGCCAACCCCAGGTGGGAGAGAAGCGAGTGAGAGAGGCAGGTGTCAGCTTTAAGAAGTTTGGGTGAGGGTAGAAGATGGCGAGGAGATTTGGGCTTGAGGGAAGTGTCTTTTCTGTAGAAAGGGAGATCTGCGAGGATCCATAATCAATAGCTCAGGATCCCGAAGACCCCTGGGGATGACTTGTGAAGGGAAGGCTGGGCTTTGAATAGGAGAGGGCTCTCCAGTCTTTCACAAAGGGAGGTCAGGGGGATGGGCAAGGGGCACAGGTTCATTGGTGGGTGGTCAGGCAAAGCTGAGGAAGAGGTAGCTCATATTTTCTTCTTTCTCTCTCTTCTATCGTTGTCCTCAAAGAGGACGAGGCTATTTCAGGGACAGAAAGAGGAAGAGAATGCGGACGGTTGGAGATACTACTTTGGAGAAAGGGGCAGACTTTAGCAACAGATTCAGTAGACGTCTCTGCACCTGGTTTTTACATAAGCACTTTATTTAATCCTCACAACAACCCCTGTGAGACAGGAAGTATGTTTGTGCACTTTACTGAGGCTCCAAAAGCTTAAATCATTTCCCTGGGGTTACCCAGCCCGTAACAAACAGGTAGAGCTGGGATTTGAACCCGTGTCTCCCGACACTGCCTCCTGCGCTTGGAGTAGGCAGGACAGATATTCTACAGACAGCATCACGAGAACTCATCAGAAGGGATCTTAAAGAGCATCTTGTTTAAAAGAGGAAGTTCTCAGTCAAAAGAAAGAAAGTTCCTACATCCCTTTCAGAAAAAGGCAGAAAGTTGAACGGGGGACTCGGGCTGATATAAACCCCTCTTCAGCCCCGCTGTCTGCCTGAGGCACTCAGCTCCTCGGTGTCCATCCTCGGAATCATTCCGTGTGGGGCAAGCTCCAGTTACCACCGAGTCTCCCTTGCGCAGAGTAAATGGTGGAAGGAGCCCCGGACGGAACGCTGTGAGGGCTGGGTTTTACTCTAGCTCCACCATCCACCAGGTAAAAATGTTTGAATAAGCCACAGTCTGTCTTTTGGCTCAGTTTCATCCCGAAATGTGATGTGAAACCATCCCTTTGCGCACAGGGTCTGGGGATCAGGAGTTCAATGAGGGCACAGCAGGGAAATGGCTAAGGCTGGGATCCACTAGAACTTTTCACTCAAAGTCTGACACCTGAGCTGGGATTGCTTGCAGGCTGGCCTCAACTGGGACTCTTACCCAGACTGCACACATGTGGTTCAGGCTTCCTCACAGCATGGCGGCTGGATTCCCGGAGGGAGCGTCTTAAAAGCATTTTCCTGGAGTTGTATGGCCCCTTCTGCGGTAGCCTGGGACGGTATGGGCATCACTTGCCCACCATGACTTGGAAAGCATGTCACTAAGGCCAGCCCAGATTTGAGAGGAGCAAGTAGACTCTACCTCTTGATGTAGAGGGGGCAAGGTCACATCGCAGAAAAGTGGGCAAGATAGGAGGTATTGTTGTAGACATTTTGGAAAACACAGTCTGCCAGGGATATTTCCTGAGGGCTCCGTGAGATACTTGGAGGAAGTGTACTTTGCAGGTACTTTTCTCCTAGACCCTCCTTACAAGCCTGTGGAATCGGATTACAAATACAAAGCCCTCCACATAAACCATTCCTTCAACTAGGTGCACATTATGGACTGAATTGCATCCCTCCACAAAATTCATATGCTGAAGTCCTAACAGTACCTCAGAATGGGACTGTATCTAAAAAGGGTAATTCAGTTAAAGTGAGGTCGTTAGGGTAAGCCTTAACCCAATCTGACCAGTGTCATGGTAAGAAATGGAAATTTGGAAGCATGGAGAGACACCAGAATACACATGCAGAAGGACCACCATGTGAAGAGGCAGCAAGAGGTTGGTCACCTGCCAGCCAGGGACTGGGGGTGCAGAAAGAATCTGCCTGGCGACACCATAATCTTGGACTTCCAGCCTCTAGTCCTGTGAGAAAACAAATTTCTGCCGGTGAAGACCCCAGCCTGAGTAAACCAATGCAATGGTGACTAGGTCCCTTTAGCCTTGTGAATTAAGACACATTAATAGCCCTGGACCTAGTTTATAGGACAATCTTCTTTCCATACCTGTGCTCCTTGGCATTTCAGCTTCAACTGGGACATTTACTATGTGGCTTTTCTCAATTATGGCAGTTTACCTCCAATTGTCCTTCTAACTGCTTTTTTCCTCTCTTACAGGGCTTAGGATGCTTAGTGAGAAATTTGGGCTTTTCTGTATAGCTTTTACCTTTGGCTCTTCTGAGTATATTCAATTCGGAAATGAAACAGAGTTTATCTGCTCTGTCATTCTGAAAAGTTCTTGGCTGAGAGATGAACACAACTGCAGAGTCACATAGGGATTGTGGGAAGTAACTTGGTGATTCTCATATATGAAAAGCCTTAAGAAAGTTCATATGCTTTGCCCCCAAATTACACTCCAGTAGAAATATCTTTAACATGACTAAAAATGTGAAGATTTGTGTGCCAGAATGCTTATCTCTGCATTGTTTATAATAGGAAAAAATCAGAAGGGATTCAAATGTCTAAGAGAAGGAATTATTATACATTATGACTTATCTACTTTGTGGAATACTATGAAATCACGAAACTTATATTTTTCAAAGAACAATGACATGGGAAAATGGTGGAGATTGTGTTAAATGGGGAAAGTTATCTGTGCCATTTTTATTTTACAAAATTTGGAATACATGGGTATATATTGGAGGGATGGACAGAAAGATAGGTAAACAAACATTTAAAAAGGACTGGCAGAAAATTCACCAAAATATTACAGGTGTTCATTCTTTATAGGATCATAGGTGTTTTTTTTCATTAAATTTTTCCTTAGCATCTAAGAAGTCTAAGATGAATACATATCATTTTAGAAGAAACAATAGGTAAATTAAAATAAGTTGTGCTTTTAACATGGAGGTAGGACTTAGCAGCTTTCTCCCTCCCACATGAGGAGCGAGAAGCCTTTGCACAAACTCATACTCAGCGATGTTGGGAATTTTTAGTTATGCTGCTTCTCCCTACTTTCTCTCCTTCCTTTCTCTTTTGTTTACCTTCTTTTCTCTGAAAACATACAACGGAGCCAGCCTCTTGGCCCCACTGATTTCATTCTGGGATGGGCAATGGCACCAAAGAACATTTGGTGGGAGGACAAAGAATCACATAATTTGAGAACTAGAAGGGGCCTCAGAAACCATCCAGTCCAGCTCAGTTATTTATCCCGATGTCAGCCAGAAAAGCAAGAGATGAGCAACAGAACATCCCAGTTTGCCATAATAAGCCATTATGGGTCTCTCAACCATGAAGTTGTCTGAATCATTTTTGAAACTATTTGTATTTTCAAGTCTGTACTATTTCCATAAATCTGCAACCCACTGTGGGAAGCACAGGAAGGGGCGGGGGGGACATGGTTCAATAGCAACACATGTGAGAAAAGGCTCCAGGCTGCTCTCTCGCTGCCTATCACTCTGTGGGAGTTAGCCGTGTGTGCCGGGGGTCCTGGGCTAAGGCAGGGTCAACATGGTTGTGCAGAGAGCAGGACGAGCTGCTCAGTGCCGGGCCAGATTGACCACAGCTGCAGCAACGTGTTCAGTAACTGGTGGCCCAGGTTAAGAGTGACAGCCACAAGCTAGAGCCATAAATCGAGTGAAATGGTTGGCACAACAAAGGATCTGTAGACTAAACTGGGAAACACTTGAGGTGAAGCTGGTGGCCGTTTTTACACATCCAATTCTGTGCACATGTTATTAGACTGAATTTTGGCACTGGAGGGGGTGGGCCCTATTCAGTGGTCAGTTGAAATTCAGTGAAGGGAGAACTTTCTAGCACTTGGAGCTTCCCCGCTACTGAATAAACTACTTTGAAAGGTAGTGAGTTCCCTGTCAGGTGGGGGCAAGTAAAGACCAAACAGCCAGGTTTCAGGGATATGATGCAGGAGAGAAAGCAGCAGGCAGAGGGCTGGACTCAGTAACAGTTAAGACTCCTATTAACTCCCCTCCCAAATCTGAGATTCTGTCTCTCCCATTTTATTTGGTAACCACTGTGTCTGCACTGAGCCTTACCCACAAAAAGACTTCTACGTAAACGTTTATGGCGATTTTATTCATAACAGACCCAAACTGGAAGCAACTTGAATATCCTCAGGAAGTAAACAGATAAACTGTACCACGGTCCCACAGTGAAATACTACAGATGGATGAAAAAAAAAAAAATGACCCAGCTACTGATAGATGCAACATCAGGGGATGGATCTCAAAAACACAATGATGAGAGAAAGAAGCCAGACACCACCATGTCCCCATGAGACTCTAGAGCAGGCAAACCAATCTACAGCAAGAGGAAGCCGACTGGTTGCCTGGGGTGGGGGATGGGGGTGATTCACTCCAAAGGGGCACCTGGTAGCTTTTCTGGGGCGACAGACATATTCTGCATCGTGACAGTGAGGATAGTTAGTGGGCGTATACATTTGTCAAAGCTCATTGAACTATGCAGTCACAGAATGTTTAATTGCATGTAAATTTCCCCCAAAGTTGATTTTATTTTTTTAAAAATGTGATGCTTTGTAACAAAAAGATATAAGGCAGCTTTCTTTTTTGCGGAAATAAACGTTTCAAAGTGTTTCTGAAACATGGAGGGTTGCCTCCTCTCCCGTGTCCTCATGGTCCAGTATTCTGTGGCCCTGTTCACTGCCTCAATACCTTTCAAGGGTTTTGACGTGGTACTTGTGTCCTCTGAAGCTGTCCCTTTTCCACGCTGAAGACACCTGCCTCCCCACCACACTCTTCCTCCCCCCGGCCATCGTGGCTGGCTCGGGACAGTCCTCCTCTCCATGTGCCTGTCTTGAGATACAGGGTATCTCTCCATTCGTGCATCGCATAAATAGTTATTGAGCACTTACCCTATAGACACACTTCTCATTTTTGAGGAGCTCACAGTGCAAGAGGCCAGCTTTAAGCAGATCATCTTAACATGTTTCAGAGGAGGCACTTTTAACTCTGAGCAGTGATGGCGAAGCCCTGTCTGGGGAGTTCTCACAGAGAAGGAGGAGTTTAAGTTGGGATTGAAAAGGTACTAGGAACTCACAAGATCCTGGCCCTCTCTGCAGAGGGCAACGCCCATTTCAGAGGCAGGGAATTACAAAGGGAGAGCAGGGAAGGTTAAGAGGAAGGCCCAGTACCGGGGTAGAGGGCGTGGGGAGAGAACACTGGAGGATGACGCATTTCATAAAGCAGCAGGATGATGAACTGTCTTTAATGACTCAGTAGGATCCAGTACTCCGTTCCCGTCTTGGCTGATGTGTTCCAGAAATAGTGCACAGTGCCTCTTCGGCCCTCTCCTTGGGTCACGGCTGACAGCTCCGAGTTCTTTTTCCCTGGATGCATGACCAGAGTAGGCCCCAGCGAGGCTTGCTTGCTACTTCCCTGCCCGCGCACTCAGCCCTGAAGACCTCCTTCCGTTTGTCTCCATTGACCTGGCGTCTCAACGCCCGGGAAGGTCCAAGGTCACATGCTGATTTGCTGGCTTCACCGGGCACGTCTTCTGACACATCATTTGCAAAAACATTGCAAGGGACCATTTCCAGGGCTCCTCGCCAGGGTCCCCATGGTTGACACTGTTCGGGCCACAGCTGTCCATTCATCTCTGCTCTTTTTCCCTCTGCCCTGAATTTATTGTCTCATCCCTTAAGGAGCCCCACCCCGCCCACTCCATCCTGTGCCAACTGAAGGTTTAAAAATAGATTTTGGTGCAGAGTCTCATCCAGGGCTCTCTGAAAACCTAAAATACTATTTCCATGTGTTTATTTTTGTATGTGTTGACTCCCTAACAGAGCTCCCTTTCCTGTACCAAAATAATGATGCTTTTCTCCCAGAATCTCTCCTTTCCTTTGGTATTGGATGATCACACTACTTACTGTGATTCACCATTTTGCCCAGAGCAGAAGTGACATTCCCTTGACCATTCTCAGGGTCTTGCTAGAAGATCCCTCCTTGACATTTTTATGGGACATCCTGAAGGCCCAGCCCATCCTTGACATGAAAATGGTCAGAGAGATTTAGGCAAGCCGTTTGCAAAGTCCTTTTTTTTTTTTTTTTTTTTAAGTAGGCTCTACCCCCAGTGTGGGGCTTGAACTCATGACCCTGAGATCAAGAGCTACATGCTATACCAACTGAGCCAGCCAGGTACCCTGCAAGCTCTTTTATTAACTGAGGAAATTTTGTTCAACAAATTCTTTTTTTTTTTTTAGATTTTACTTATTTATTTGACAGAGAGAGAGACACACACACAGCGAGAGAGGGAACAGAAGCAGGGGGAGTGGGAGAGGGAGAAGCAGGCTTCCTGTGGAGCAGGGAGCCCGATGTGGGGCTCGATCCCAGGACCCTGAGATCATGACCTGAGCCCAAGGCAGCCGCTTAACGACTGAGCCACCCAGGCACCCCTGTTCAACAAATTCTTAAGAGGAGATTTATCCATTCAATAAATAATAATTTTAATGCCTTCTTTGCGCCATGTACTTTTCTGGGTCCTTGAAATATATCAGGGAACTAAACAAAGTTCCTTACCTGTGTGATACACAGTAGGGTGGGGAGGGGAGGAGGGGAGAGACAAGACAATAAGCACAATAAATAAATTATACTGCATATTCAAGGATAATAAGTGTGACGGGAAAAAGAAAAGGCAGAACAGAGAAGACAGTGTATCCCCATGGAGAAGGTGACATTTCAGCGAAGACCTGAGGGAGGGAGGGAGAGAGGGAGGAAAGGAGGGAGGGAAGGGTTGAACGTGGGAATTATCTAGGGAAAAGTGTTGCAGGCAGCTGGAAAGGCTCTAAAGGGGAGCCTGCCTGCAGGGTTCCTGAGTAGCAAAGAGGCCAGTGTGGTGGAGGTGAGGTCAGCAGGTGTAGGAGGAGGGCCTTTAAGGCCATGATAGGAACTTTAGCTTTGGGGAGTCATAGCAGTGTTCTGAACCTGGGAGTGCCACGATCTGAATTATGTCTAAAAGGTCCATTATGGGGATGCCTGGGTGGCTCAATCGATTAAGCATCTGCCTTCAGCTCAGGTCATGATCCCAGGGTTCTAGGAGGGAGTCCCATGTGGGGCTCTCTGCTCAGCGGGGAGCCCGCTTCTCCCTCTGCTGCTCCACCTGCTTGTGCTTGCTCTCTCTCTCTGTGTCAAATAAATAAATAAAATCTTAAAAAAAAAAAAAAGGTCCATTATGTAAACCAGATAATAGGGAAGCCACTCTGTTTAAGGGAAGAGAAAGAAGAGACCTCTCAATGGGGTGATCCCAAGTCCCAGGGGATCTGCAAAGCCCTCATTGGTTTCATCCCTAATGTCACTGTTTTTAAACATAGGTTTTATTATAATTTAGGTACAGCCAGGCCAACAGATCAGGCGATGACTGCCATTGAATAGATAGTTTGTTACTCACAGTTCCAAGAGGAGGAGTACTCCCCACCACACTGGTCACTCTGGGGAGCACCAGGATCTGCCAGGAGGTAGTGAGAGGAAGGAGAAATGTGGGCAAAGGCCTTCTCTATTGTTTTCTCAAGAAGGAATGGTCAAGGCAAGGGCATCAGGGTTAGTATGGCTAGTCTGAATAATTTCAATGTGCTCGGGGCATAATGGCTGTCCTTGGCTGTCCCGTGCCTGGCACCACGGAGGAGAGGATTAGGGAGTGGGCTCTGGGCTGATCGGTTTGCACGTGAAAGGGACACTCGAGGTGAGTTGTTTACTGTCTCTAGGAATGGGTTCACCTTGGGAGGGCAGCTCCTCAGGGCCAGCAAGTCCCCAAGATAGCAAAGCATCAGAAACACAGACTAAAAAGGTATGACAAATACACAGTGGTCCTTACTCGTATCACTAAAGGAGCTTTAGAAACAGAGTGACCCCAGGCCAGTTGAGTCTATGTGGAGGGAAACTGATGAGCCCTCTGTGCCGATGGAACCACATACCCAGGCCTCAGAGGGAAAGCAAGGGATGAAATTCCCAGCTGCAGGATCTGGGCCAGGAATCTTTCCCTCCGGGAGCCTGGGTTTCCTCTTCTAGGAAAAGAGGAGCATGTTTCATGTAGATGAGAATCTACAGCTAAAATGTTCTGTGATTATAAGAAGCTCTATAAACACTGCTGTTCGTATTATTTTGCAAAGTTCTTATCCTGAGAGCTTTCGAGATCATTTCAAAGTGGGACTCTGGAGGAATGTTTTCCTCTTTCTTCTTGTAACAGTTATTTCTCTCTGCCTCTTCTGCCTCTTCTTAGGACGTGTGTCCTTGGTCATCCCTCCCTAAGATACCGGGGGTTCCTTAAGACCAACCGTCTTTTATCCTTGGTGCCCAGTGCTGCTTTGGGAACCCTGGCTCCCGGTAAAGTTTGTTGAATGAAAGCAAGAGGCCTTGACCACTCATAGGTCATTAAGTAAAGGTTGTACTGAATCCTCCCTCCTTTCTGGTGCCTTAAGCCCAGGAAATCCCCTGCAAACACTTCTATTGCACAGTAATGACATTGAAGCTATAAAGTCCAGGGAGGACTTCACAAGTTGTCAACCTTCTGCTGTCTGAGGGGGATTGGCTTGTTGCTTCTGAAGGATTACAGCGATTGGGATGTTTCTTTTATCTGACAGATGTTTGTTGAGTTCCCATGACATATGTCCACAGTTGGAGGGCCAGAGACTAGGACACAGTCCCTGTCCTCAAGGAACTTACAGTTTAACGTAGAAGACACACAATGAGTTCTAATATGAATGACTTCCGTTAGCACAGTTCAACCAAGATTGGTTCCATTATGGGAGTTTACAAAGGTCCACTATTTGTTTCAATAGATTTTCCAGACTTAAAATGGGAGGAAGCCAGCAAATGATATTGATGAGGCTTCTGGGATAGAGGCCAAGAGGAAAGCCTCGTAGCCTTCTTTAAAAAAAATAAATGGAATAGGGGCGCCTAGGTGGCTCTGTTGGTTAAGCGTCTGACTCTTGATTTCAGCTCAGGTCATGGTGTCAGGGTCGTGATCTCAGGGTTCTAGGATCAAGCCCCGTGTCGGGCTCTGTGCTGAGGACAGAGTCTGCTTGGGATTCTTTCTCTCGCTCTGTCCTTCCCACTCCTGTGCACTGTATACCGTGTACTCACTCTCTCTCAAATAAATAAATCTTTAAAAAAATAAAATAAAATAAACGGAATAGACAGAATCTGACCCATCGAATGAGACATTAGGTAGGCTAAGACAGACCAGCAAAGCCAGATTGTATATCCCAATGCCAGGAGCCTAAATAGTAAGATGGCTCATATGGATCCTTGGCAGCGAATGCAGATCTTAACATAGCTGGCATCTCAGAAAACTGGCGGCAGGGGAGCAATTGATGAGATGGGCTTTTCGGCCAAAACCCATGCCAGAAGGAGGGGGAGGGGGGATGGAGGGAGCAAAGTCGTCTGGAAAGGGAGGACACGCAGCAGTGGGGCACCTACCCTTCCCCGACGAAGGATGCGCCAGGGAATCCCAGCGCATGGAAATTCCATCCCACGTAACAAAACCGCTTTGCCGCACTCACCACCCACCCTGCCATGCCCTGGCTGGGGACGACAGCGTCTGGCTTTAGCAAGGGGCCAAATTCAGTCCAGTGTTGATGGAAACCTTTCATTGCTGTGCACCAGTAGGCCCAATGTGTTATTGAACAGAAAGTAAAGGTCAAGTGGCTTTGAAGGTCAGCGTCTTTTTTTTTTTTTTTTAATTTCAAACGGACAGAAAAGTTGGAAGAATGGTACAATGAACACACATGTACTTTTCCGCTAGATTTACCAGGATTAATGGTGTGCTATTCCCTCTCTCTTTCCTCCAATTTCCCTCTGCCTTCTCTCTCTCCTCTCTGAATATCCCTGTCACCTCTGATTCCTTCATCAGGCCTCTCCTCAAAATAAGGACATTCTCCTATTTATTTTTGTTTGCGTGGAATCTCTCCTTTAATCCTCACCGCACAGAGTGGAGCATATGGGAGGTACCGCATTGCACTGACTGACTCTGATCCCGACCTCACACCCAGGAGAACTAACATCACTTCAGGTGTCCCATACACCTCCCCACCTGGTCCCTAACTGGGTTTGGCGGCCATTTCGTTTTGTTTGCTCTTACCTGCTCCGGGTCGCAGTCAGGGCTAGCCTGCGGTATGTTCCCGCCCTGTCCCTTCTGACACCCCACCCGGAGCGTGCCCTGCCTCCTTTTGCTCGCTTGCTTTTCATGACATTAAATGTTCTGCAAGAATCCAGGTCAGTTGTCCTTTCCAATGCCTCACTTTGCACATCTGCTGGGTGTTTCCTCCTGCTTACATTCAGGTTCAGCACTTGGACAAGAACAAGGCTGATCGGGCCTTCTGGGTGCCACACATCAGGACACATCGAGTCAAGTGGGCCCATTACTGGTGACGCGAACTTTGACCAATTGGTTAAGGGGCTGTAATGATTGAGTCCTTATAGAGGGTGATGGGCTGACTGACTCTCTCCTGCTACAGGTGGGTTAGGACCCTGGCCTTGACTAATGGACGATGCCTGGAGCCGGAAGTCACGGAGGAAAGGCACCAGAAAATAGACAAAATAATAATAATAATAGCAATCAATGACTGAGCACTTACTGTCTATGAGGTAAACGGTGATGTTGTTAATGGGGTGTCTCATTTAATCCTCATAACTACCCTGTGGTAGGTGCAATGGTCCATGTTTAACTGAGGAGGCTCAGAGGGGGATAGTGATGTGCCCAGAGTCACACGAGTTAGGCAGAATCAGAATGGAGCCAAGGCATCTGGCTGCAAATCCACATATTAGTTATCAGGATAGACCACTTCCTACCCACAGAACAGATTCATTGTCTGCTGGAGGGTGGGAGAAGCACATACGCAAGAATTAGCTTGCCTGCTTACCTGCTCCCTCTAGAAGGACAATATGCTCAAAAGCAGGCTCTAGGAAAACATGAAGGGAGCATGAAAAAGAACCAATAAGTCTGTAAAACCCAAGCACTGTCTTTTTTTTTTTTTTTTTAAGATTTTATTTATTTATTTGAGAGAGAAAGAGAGCACAAACCGGAGGAGGCAGAGGGAGAAGCAGGGAGCCCGATACGGGGCTCGATCCCAGGACCCTGGGATCATAACCTGGGCCGAAGGCAGACGCTTAACAACTGAGCCACCCAGGCGCCCCCCCCCCCCCCCGAGCACTGTTTTAACACAACTTACTGGATGAAAAGTGGCACGTTACAGAAAAACATACAGAGTCATCATTTTACCCCTGCAGGTCTAAATTTCATAAATGGACGAGTAACACCCTTTAGCAGAGGCGGATCCAGGTTTTTATGGAATTTGAAGCTTATTCAATCTGGAGGGTTCTCATTAAGAAGACAAAAAAAAGAGTATTAATAAAATCAAGAACAAAGGTGAAGGGGCGCCTGGGTGGCTCAGTTGGTTAAGCATCTGCCTTCGGCCCCAGTTGCAATCTCAGGGTCCTGGGATTAAGCACCCTGTCCGGCTCTTTGCTCAGCCAGGAGCCTGCTTCTCCCTCTCCTGCTCCTCCTGCTTGTGTGCTTTCTCTTTCTGTCAAATAAATAAATGAAATCTTAAAAAAAAAAAAAAAGAATGAAGGTGAATATTTCTTTAGAATGAGTAAAAACTCACCCCAAATTAACACATTTGAAAAAATTGACAAATACCACACATATCACAAAATTCAAGCCTTGGCGAGAAGCCCACGCAAGAGTCTTGAAGCTCAAGCTCTGTTAGTGTCCCAGAAAGTCTGCCCGGGCTCTGGAGTCATTCTCGGTTTCTCCCCACAAAGTCTGGGGACCTATAGCCTTGGAACAGCTCCCGGTCTGCCCTGTCTTGCCAGCCCAGCATCCCTGCACATCACTGTCATTTCCCACCTCGACTGTTAGAATGGTCTCCCCTTTACCAGTCTGTTCTCCACACAGCTTCCGGAACATTCCTTCTTAAAGGTCTGGGAGGTCGCGCACTCTCTGCTCTCAACCCTACAGTCACTGCCAAAGCACTTAGCCCTGCCCTGTCTAATTCGAGAGCCACTAGCTCATGTGGCCATTGAACACGTGCAACATGGCTCCTGAACTAAGGAAATCCATACTAATTTGATTTAATTTAAATTTAAAAACTGATGCCAAATTCAATTATTAGAAAACTGCTAAGTATGTTTGGACAACCTGGGTATGTAAATCTACCTTTTCCACTGTAAACTTATAAAATCTAAATGCCCATCAAGTATATCTGATAAAAATTTGGCACCTGAGTTAGTTATGCTATAATGTAAGATATATACCAGACTTCAAAAAAAAAAAAAAGTATGAAAAAAAACAATGACAAACATCTCATTAATTTTTTATATTGATTGCATGTTAATGTGTTAATATTCTGTATTTATTGGTTAAATAACATATTATTAAAATAATTCCACCTGTTTCTTTTTACTTTTTAAAATGTGCCTATAGGAAATTTTAAATTATATATGTGGTTCATGTAATATTTCTCAGTGATGACCTGGAGTAAAATCCAATCAGTGTCCTTCCTACATGACCTGGTTCCAGTTTCTCTCTGACTTATCTCCTAAGACTTTCTTCATGACTACCAGGTACAGTTGTCCAGGTTGTGGCCTGCACAATGATAGCTGGTGGTAATTAGTCTACCTAGAAGGCACACCTTTTTCTAATTAAGACAAAGGTACTGTCTGGGCTAATAGGTGCCCAGACTTGCCCCTCACTTTCATGCTATCCAGTTGGCCTTGCTTTCTTACATTATGCCAATCTCATTCCTGCTTCAGGGTCTTTGGACTTGCCCTGGAATGCCATTCCCATTGGCTTACTCCCTGAGTTGATTAAAGTTACTGGCTTAATGTCAGCTCTGCAGAAAGGCCTTCTATGATCATGTAGGAAGACCTTGTCTAAAATGGCACCCAACCCCCCAGCCTCTCTTTGAGTTGATCTACTTGTTCTTCATAGGACGTACTGTCACCTGAAATTATATTGTGTATTTACTCACTTGTTTGTCTCTCCCACTGGAATGTAAGTTCATGAGGGTGGGAGCTTTGTCTTATTCACTAGTGTATTCTCAGCACTAAGAAGAGAGATGGGCACATAGTAGGCTTGTTGATGGAATGAATAGATTCCTATCTCAAAAGGTGGCTGACAGCACTTGATGAGGTACAAAAGTGCTCTGTAAGTAGTTTGGATCACCGAAAGGAAAAAAAAAAAAAAAAGAAGAAGAGCTTGTCCAAACAGCAGTAGAGAATTCTCTGAACAGAGCCAGACACAATTTGATCCCCCAGATTTTGTTGTATAGTTTGCAGGAGACTCTCAAAGCAATCCCATGAAAAGAGGCCTTTTAATGATATTAAAGAGGAAAGACCTCTAGAGACTCAGTAGGAAACTCATTTGGGGAGCTAGACTAATCTGGACACATTGGTTGTAATTAACAGGACCCCAACACATTAGCTCAAGGGAAAAAGGACTCGTTGTCCTGTAACTGGAAAGGTGTGGTGTCGTTCTAGGTCTGGAGACCGCAGAAACTGGTCTCTCGAGGCACCAAACTCCTATTCGTGCCCTAGTTCCGGATGCCTCCCCGCCCCTTGACTCTTGTTCTCTGTACTTATTGCCAGTTCTCTCACCTGCTTTGAGATTTTTTTTTCCACTGGAGAAGTGAGGAAGGGCCTTAGCAGATCTGGATTGTCTGTATGAGGAGAAATGCCTCCTCCACAGGCTCTCTTAGAAAAAGTTCAGGAAAGGATTCTGGTTGACCTATCACTGGACCAATCACTGTGGCTGAGGGGATGGTGTCCTGTGATCGGTGACCCCAGCACAAGCACCAGGGTGGGGCGTGGGGGGAGCAGTTCCCTAGGGGGCGAGAAAGTGGTAGTGGTCCAGCAAGCTCCCCAGATGGGCAGTGGTGGAAACAGGGCATCAGTGCAGGTCAGTCTGGCTCTGAAGCTGATACTTCAGTCACTAAGCAACACAACTCCCTGATCACAGACAAGGTCAGCATCCTGCCAGGAGAGCACAAGCCACCAACCCAGTGGCTCACTCCACTTTTGAAAAGGATGGTATGACTAATAGATGTTCTCTACAGGGGAAAGGATGAAAAGAAACCAGTTAAGGGATTGAATGGACTTCTAGCCTCGGTCTACAGAGGCTGTTCGAATGGCTTCTACAGCAGACAGGTACTAGATCAAACCATGGTCAATACGAGGATGTTCTAAGCCAGATTGGAAAGGAGTGAGGGCAGATAAATCACTGCACGCAGATGGCATCCACCTGAGAGAGCGGCAGGAGCTCAAGGATGAAATTGGGATGGTCGGTTGGCAGGAGTGTGGGACCTGTCATTGCAAACGGCTGCTGGGCTGGAGAGGATGTTGGCTCACAGATGTGACCCTGTCCGTAAGAACATCCCAGCAGGGCCTGGGGAATTACATCACAGATGAGTCAGCTCTCAGCCTCCATCTGCACCAAGCTGCTGGTAACTGGGAGAAAGAAGAGAAGCCCGTGGACTTAAAGGTTACCCACAGGGCAAGGAACGAATGGGGTGTGCCAGCAAGAGCAGTTACACCGGTGTCGCCCGGAGCAATCACACCTGATGGCTGCACTGGAGTCCTCCGGGGCCCGAGGCCCGAGAGGGTGGGTCAGCATGTGCACAAAGAGAAATGGATGGCTCTCATCCCTGTGGGTAACGCACAGCAAGCAGCCCATATTATCTGGGAGAGAGGAGGTTTTCTCAGCCATGCTGTCCTGCCTCCAACCCCAGTTCTGCCACCAACTTAGACTAGGGAAACTTGGACTGTTTGCAAAACTTGCCTGAGCCTGTAAAATGAGGATGATCACTCCTCACCTCCAAGGCAGTGTTGAGGATTAAAACTGATAAGGAAAGCACCTGGCAGGTAGCAAGCAGGTAGCTAATAAATGGTGACCAGTATTATGCACCACACCTGGAACCGAAGAACTTTCCAGCTGAGTTCCACAGTACCCTAGGGCCCCTTTGGAGGGTCTTTGAGGAGGTCAGGAAATAAGACTCCAGGCCCCCTCATCTGTTTTCCCCAAACAGCTCTGCTTGTATTTATTTTCTACATAAGATTCCTTTTGAGAAAAGGTGTGATATGGTGGAGTTCTCCGTCCCCTCCTGTCCCGTCCCATCCTCATCGCTTATGGGGTTGCCAAACATAATTAATGATAGTTCCATATAACGCTAAGGCCAGTTCATTTGCTTCTAGATTTACTGCCTCAAAAACTCTAAGGTATCTGCACCTTCAGTGCAGTGGCTGAGAGCATGAGTTTTGGAGGCAGACTGGGTCTAAACCCTAGCTCTGCCTTTACTGGCTATGTCACCTTAAGCAAGTTATTTAATGGCTCTGGGCCCCAGTTTCTTCATCTGTAAAATGAGATTGATTATGATAATACTTGGCTCATCAAGATGTCCTGAGGTTTGAATGAGTTAATACATGCAAACTGCTAGGGTGGGGCCTTGGTGCTATTAACTGCTGCTATCACCACTATAACCACCTTCACCATCATCACTATCACCATCACCATCATCTTCATTGTCATCTTCATCATCATCATCACCACCACCATCACCACCACCATCACCACCATCACCACCACCATCACCATCACCACCACCATCACCACCATCACTATCATCACCACCATCACCATCATCATCACCACCATCACTATCATCACCACCATCACCATCACCACCATCACCACCATCACCACCACCATCACCACCATCACCATCACCACCACCATCACCACCATCACCATCACCACCACCATCACCACCATCACTATCATCACCACCATCACCATCACCACCATCACCACCATCACCACCATCACCACCACAATCACCACCATCACCACCACCATCACCACCATCACCATCACCACCACCATCACCACCATCACTATCATCACCACCATCACCATCACCACCACCATCACCACCATCACCACCATCACCACCATCACCACCACAATCACCACCATCACCACCACCATCACCATCATCACTATCATCACCACCACCACCATCACCACCATCACCATCACCACCACCATCACCATCATCACTATCATCATCACCACCACCATCACCACCATCATCACCACCATCACCACCATCACCACCACCATCACCACCATCACCATCACCATCACCACCACCATCACCACCATCACTACCATCACCATCACCATCATCATCACCACCACCATCACCATCATCACCACCACCATCACCACCATCACCACCATCACCATCACCACCACCATCACCACCATCACCACCACCATCACCACCATCACTATCATCACCACTACCACCATCATCATCACCACCACCATCACCATCATCACCACCATCACCACCACCCTCACCATCATCACCACCATCACCACCATCACCATCATCATCACCATCATCTTCATTGTCATCTTCATCATCATCATCACCACCATCACCACCACCACCATCACCACCATCACCACATCATCTTCATCACCATCACCATCATCTTCATTGTCATCTTCATCATCATCATCACCACCATCACCACCACCATCACCACCATCACCACCATCACCACCATCATTACCATCATCACCACCATCACTACCATCACCACCACCATCACCACCATCACCACCACCACCATCACCACCATCACCATATCATCTTCATCACCATTATCATCATCTTTATCACTGTATCCACAGAAAACAGCGATACTCTCCCTTGCCCTCCAAGACAGAACAAAGAACAGTAGCCTCCCTGGCTTTGACTGTGCAGGGAGCCAGAAGCTGGAGAAAGGGACCCTGCACTGGGGACTGAGTTGGAAGGGGAGGCTGGAGGGTGGCCTGTGAAACGTGGGCTCCCCTTAGCCCTTATCCAAGGCCGGTTCTGTAAGGACTGACTGATGACCCAGGCAGGAAAGGGATGTTTTCTGTGTTGCACTGTTCCCTGGGGTCCTTATTGTTATTCATAACCAGCTATTTGCTGATTGGGTACCTTCTCTGGTCTTGATCTACACATTCACACCCTTCTGTGTATCCAGCAGTGCCGTAACAGTGGGGTAACTAAGGGATTTGCTGCTACAAAAGGTTTGAAAAACATGTGCTTAAACTTTCAAGACTTCAAGGAATTTTATTCACTAAAGACCTTTTGAAATAATTGAGCCACTGACCAATGAGATGAGGACTGTTTTGACACAGTTGGGGAATGGTAGGGAGAAAGGAACAAATGGTTGTGATAAGGGTACACAGACTTTTCTCCAAAGGGAGGTGCAAAGAGCAATACTCCTGAAAGATCAGTGGCAGCCCCAGTTTTATTTAATATTCTTTTACAAGAGCTGAAGGAGGTGGGGGATGGGTACAGAGAAAGCTCAGGGTTAGCAGATAAAAGGGCAAGGGATTCAAAACTGATGACAGGGAAACAGGAAGATCTTAAGACCGTGCAGGTGGGCAGGAAGGAGGGAAATGAGATCAAATGTGAGCAAGTTCAAGGTGATATACTTAATTAAATGGGAGCCCTTGGAGAGTGCCCTCAGCATGCTGCTTCAGCAAAGTCACTGTGTTCCAGACATCACCAAGAACAATAAAAAAGGGGAAAGGAAGGCTATCTATCACTTATACATTAATGTCATTTCTGTATTCCCCCCCCCCCCCCCCGCCAACTCCCTATATTTGGGAGATGTTCTGAGCTCTAGCTCAGTAAGGCACAGTATTGCCAAGTCTGGGAACAGCTGAACTAGGGGACTGGGTCAAGGAGGGGAGCCTGCTATCTGCTGAGTGGGCCATCTGGCTTGTTCAAGTGCTAATGGTCTTGTTACCTTCCAGAGGCTGACCTACAGAGAGGATAAAAGCCATAATGCCGCTATCACTTCCCGAGATACCCTATCAATTCAAGTGGTAGATGGCTGTGTTTTTCTCTCTAGATGCTTGTGTGCAATCAGTGATCTCCCAGCCCCAGTGACAAGATTTGTGAGCCACAGATACTTAGGATGAGCTGGCTACAAAGCTACTTCCTATTTCTTGTGCCCTGTAGTTCAGTACCCAGTGTCAATTTCCCTGTTGTTTAGATTTCCAGTGTGAGCTCATTGCATGAATGGCCCGAGAGAACTCTCCGACCAGCTGGCTCTCTCAAATGAGCTCATTCTGCCTTTTTCACTCCTGTTTTCTTCCATAAGGCTGAGTGTAAGAGCAAAGGAGGGTTGGCTTCTAAACAGTATCATGTGTCATCTAAATAAATACATTTCACTGGGGAAAACATGCTAAATATGATATTCCCATGAGTCACAAAACAGCTTTGCTGGCTTTGCAGCATAAACCTGCTCCCCCGACAGTCCTAATGATTGGAGAAGAATGGTAGAGTCACATTTCAGAATGGGTGATCCCCAGAGAAGCAGGAAATGGTCACCTCCTGCCATTCTAGGGGGGCCTTATGAACGGCCACGGACAGCACTTAACGAATAGCACCCAAATAAAATGTAATGAGGGTCCATGGAGCTCAATACAGATTTGGAGTTCGTGGAGAGGGAGAGAGATGGGCAGAGGGAGTTCTATGAAGCAGAATGATCGCATCTCCCTTTGCTTTGATTCCTATTATGATTTAAAAAAAGTAAATCAAATCAAACCCCACATGCCTTCCACCTACCCACCACCACCACTGCCAAGTGCAAGGAATCTTGAGTTCACAAACAAATGGGATGATACCTGGAAAGCCACTTTGTAAAATGCAGAGTGTTATCGGCAGAGCTTAGTTGTCATTATTGTCATATAAATGACCATTTAGGTGTGCGTCCCTCTCCGTAGACTTGGCAGGGATGGTGTGGGGACTGAGGAGAAGGGCTTTAGGATAAAGTCAACTCCCATACATCTTTTTTTTTTTTTTTAAGATTTTACTTATTTATTTGAGAGAGCAAGAATGAGAGAGAGAGAGAGAGAGTACATGAGAGGGGGGAGGGTCAGAGGGAGAAGCAGGCTTCCCGCTGAGCAGGGAGCCCGACGTGGGACTCGATCCTAGGACTCCAGGATCATGACCTGAGCCGAAGGCAGTTGCTTAACCAACTGAGCCACCCAGGCGCCCCAACCCCCATACATCTTAAAATGTCGGAGGGTCTTAAAGGATGGCTTTGGCTGTGACCATGTTCAGTGCATTCAAAATTCAGGAGGCATTAAAAAAAAAAAAAGAGTATGTCATTTTACTCTCCCCAGATGGCAATTTTGTTCTGCATTTTCCTAACCTAATTAATGGGAGGCTACCCATGTCTCTGTGATGGAAGGCTCACCGTGACATTACCATGGTTTCCTACTGCACTCTACAAAAGTGAGATTGCCTATTTCCTTAAGACACCTTTTTCAAGAACATTTTGAGACTGCCCCCAGGAGAGAGCCAACAGGCAACAGCTATAAGGATATCACCCTCAACTGTTGAGCAAGGTTTGAGGGAGATTATCCTAACAGGGCTGTCACCTTCAAATCTTAATCCTTTTGGACCTCTACAAACAGCCGATTGGGCTCCCTTTACTCACATCTGAGAATGCCCCTGGCAAAGGTAGACTAAGGACATTTCAGAGGCAACGAGCAATAAAGAGGCCAGGTCGAAGAAGCCAGAAGCCCTGCATGGTCCGGCTCTTCCCACAGCCCTGGCTTTGGTTTTTGATGTTCATTCCAGCAGCTCATGAATCTCTGAAGCAAGTCAGCCCTGACCCAGTGCCGAGAATTACATGTGGAATGTAGTCTTCCAAGAAAAAAAAAAAAATCTGAAATTAAATCCTTGGGTCCTTTGATAGTATCGTTCAAAAGCAAAATTGCCCGCTCAATTATCCAGGCAGCACTTTTTGCCCATGCAGAGAAAAATGACACACACAACAGAGCTAATATACTTAATCTTATATTTTCAGAGGCATATACCCTAGATTATCTTTGTTAGTGTAATTAATTTAGTTGAGTCGTGCCTACCAAGGAATTTTTAAATTATAGTGCTATTTGAATAGGTGATATGATGACAATAAACCAACATTCTTTTTTTTTTTTTTTTTTAAGATTGTATTTGACAGAGAGAGACACAGCGAGAGAGGGAACACAAGCAGGGGGAGTGGGAGAGGGAGAAGCAGGCTTCCCGCGGAGCAGGGAGCCCGACGCGGGGCTCGATCCCAGGACCCTGGGACCATGACCTGAGCTGAAGGCAGACGCTTAAACTGAGCCACCCAGGTGCCCCTAAACCAACATTCTTTAAAAAAAAAAACAAAAAAACCCCTCATAGTTATTGTCAAGTGACAGGAAGAAATTGAGAGAGGGATGCAAACATTACTGTGAAGGTTTGAACAACCACAATTTATGGCGAAGAGATAAAAACCAAACACCTCAGCCATATTATCGCCATAATTGTGTGCCGTTTACCCACCTTGTTAAATAAACGGATCATGAAATGTGAGAGCACGTCTCAAAACATACATAGGAGGTGTTAGAGTGATTTTGCGTAGTCTGCCTGACTTAATTGTAAATTGTTTTTCCTTTCAGCGGGAAGTGAAAACGTATTAATTATTAGTGATTTCGACAAGATTGAAAGTCCATGGACTTTGGCTCAGAGAGAACTCTGCAAAGGCACTTGCATCCTTCAGAGGTTCTTTTTGGTTTGGGTTTTTTGTGGGTTTTTTTTTGTTTTTTTAAGGTGTTAACGGCATTTTGTTGTTTGCTAATCCCTGGTGTGGGCACACACTGGAAGAGCTAAGACCTGATAAGTGTACAAGAGGCCCAGGTTTTATCAAGGAACCTTTCTCTTCTCGCTCCAGGTGGCAAAGGGAGAAGCTACGTTGCACTGTGTGGCCCCAGGGAGCTGCCAACGAAGGAGCAGGGTGACAGCCACTGGACCAGCTGTCTCTACAACTTCAGAGGAGATGGCACCAGATCGAAATCTCACTCAACACTCCTTTCCCAGTGACTTGTTCTGTGCCTTTTCCACCAACAGGTTTTTATTCTCGGCAGCCAAAATAATTTATTGGTTTCCACTGTTCTCCTTGGCTGAATTCTCAAGTACACCGCCTCCCCCCTTTCTGGACAGACTCACTATAACTCAGTTGGCATCTCATCAGCACCTTGCTGTTCTTCCATCCTTCCTTTCTGCAGAGTCGTGATTCTTTCTTCCTTCTCAAGTTGAAAGGGGGATCACAAGCACAGAGACACCACCCAGTTCGGGTTAAACTGAACGGGGATGGAACTCTACCACATGTTTGCTTCTTTGTTGAACTAAGCTCAGTATCTACTTTGCACGGGTAGTGAATCAACTTCACTAAGGCAACCAAACTGCCCTTTTCCTCCTGGTCAGCATCACGATTCTGTGTTTCCCACTCACAGGCGTGACTATTAACTGCATGATATCCAGGAGCGTGTTCTGAGCTTCATGTGTCCTGTTTTACCCGGATAATTAGGGCCGTCCTCCTGTTTGTGCAAAAACAAAACCATTATGACATAACAGGTTCTTTAGGTACGTTGGGAATGGGGTCTTTGTGTATGGGCAGTGGGTCTGGTGGTCAAATTCAGACTGTCATCTTTGGCAATCCATCTTTCCAGGGAGACCACAGAGAGTATACATAACTCAAAGTAGCCTCTCTGCTGCAGACAAAACAAAGTGATAATATGGAAGTGAGAATGACTCATTTAAAATAGACATCGGATTCAGCTGTGGTCTGTGTAACATGTGTGTGCGTTTCACGCCACCCTCCGTTTTTTGTATTTGTTTTTGTCTTTTGTAGTTTGGACCTGAGACTTCCATTGGTCCATGACTTTCAGTGATGGATTCCAGGGAACTGTGAGCAGCCAGTGGAAGCATCCGGCTGGCCCCCTGGAACAACGGCCTGCCTTGCAGCCTCCACACACCAGGGAGCATGTGGAGGGAGCATAGCTGGCCAGTGGTCTCGACACCCAGGACACACAGCCCATGTCAAGAAACTCCAGAGTGCCACATCCTCCCAGTCCAGCTGCAGGACTCACCTGCATGCATCTCTAGCATATCATACCTCGGCGTTTTACTCTGTAAATTAACATTTTTGACACAAACAATGTGAAGGAGTTAACTTTCTAAAACACTGGCAGCAAGTGAGGGACTGGAACAGGGCGCTGAAGAGAGGCAAACCTCGGACATACGGCTAAAAATACTACCTACATCTCCTTTTGCAGCTTTAATTTTTTTTACACCCCTGGTGAGCTGTCTGAGGGCTGGGATGTCCCAAGTCTCTCCACAGTCCCTGACACTTGGTTGTTACTTTATTTAAAGCAGACATCAGATGAGGGAAATGGGAAACTGAGGGTCAGGAGGGAGTTTGGGAGCATTGTCAAATCCACCTACAGCTGTCGGCAGGACACCAGCTCCCTCGACAGCCATGAGTACAGGATCCTGAAAACCACCCAAAATTTAGATCTCCCTCCCCACTGCTTTGCAGGGCTCAGGAAGTGAAAGATGGTCCTCCTCACGTTGAACGTGGAGCCCCTGCCTTCCACCTGGATCAGCACCAAGGCAGTTTAGAAGACAGCCCCTCGGGATGAACCTCACTGTCATCATGCTGAGACAATGAAGCCAGCCATTAAAGAGAAGACGCTGGAGGATGCTGCATGATTCCTTCATACAGAAGTCAAAAACACACACAATTAATTTATGGTGACAGAAGTCACAATGGTGGTGAATCTTCGTGGGGGCTATCATTGAGAGGGGACTTAAGAGAACCTTCTTCAGCGCTGGCTTCTATACCATGCCTGGATTTATTTGCTTTGTAAAGATTTATCAAGTTGTACACTTGAGATATGTGAATTCACTGTATGTAAGTTACACCTCATTAGTTATGTCTTTACATAACTTTCTCTTTCTTGCTTTCTCTCCTTCTAGCTCATAAATTTTGAAAAATGTCAAACATACAGAAATGTATAGGGAATGATAACTTACATTCTGTGTACTCATGATTTAACTTTAACAGTATTTTCCTTCAAATCTTTTTTCCTCATTTTTTTTTAAAGATTTTATTTATTTATTTATTTGACAGAGAGAGAGAGACAGAGAGAGAGGGAACACAAGCACGGGGAGTGGGAGAGGGAGAAGCAGGCTCCCGGCTGAGTGGGAAGCCCCACGTGGGGCTTGATCCCAAGGCAGACGCTTAACGACTGAGCCACCCAGGTGCCCCTTTCCTCATTTTTGAAGAAATAAAGCATCATAGGTAGAACTGAAATCCTTGACGTATCTGTCTCTGATCGCATTGAGAGGTAACCACCACCCTGCATTTAGTGTTCTTTATTCCCATTCATGCTTTTTATCTTCCTAACATAAGTATTTTGTGTAGCCATAAAAGATACACAGTGTTGTTTTGCAGGCTTTTAAACTTTATATAAATGGTATCATATACTTTGAGTCACTTTGCAACTTTCTTTTTCAGGTAAGAGATTTTTGTTCCGAAGCTTAGCTATATGGATCCATGTACCTCTGTTTGCTTCATTTTAACCACTAGGTAGTACTCCATTGTGAATGTAATTGCAACTTATTTATCCATTCTCCTAAAGATAGACATTTATGTTGAGTGACAAAGCCTTCTGGCTGCTTCCCAAATCCCCTTCCCTCTTCCTCAGTAACAGACCCCACATTATTCAGAACACAGCGCGAAAGGATACATTTCCTTACGTGTCTTGTTCTCAGATGTGGCCACCTCTATATTTTGGCTGCTACAAAATAAGCAGGGGTTCCTGAGTGGGACCAAAGAGCATCAGACTGGGCGTTTTACTTCTTTCCCTCTTCTTGTTGCTTCGAACGTCGGTTTGACACAAGGTGCTCCAGCCCCCATCTGAAACCACCGCTTGGAGTTCCTTGAGAAATCCTGTTGGGATGAATTTCAGTTTATAAATACATTGAAGGAGAACCAATATCTTTATTACACTAAACATTCCTAAGCTTGTATATGATTTATCCATGCATTAAAACAAAACAAAAAACCCCACCTCTAGCCATGTTTTGTACTTTTCTCCATAAAGTTTTAAAAGTTTTGATATGTCTCCAATTGGTGTAAATACTTTTGGTTGTTGTTGTATGTGTTTTTCTTCTATTATATTTGTGTGTCTTCTCCTATTACATGTTTCTAACTAGTTTCCATTGTTATAGAGGAATGCTATTTATTGGTTTTGCATTTTGATTTTACATCCAGAATACTTCTGATCTCCTCGGTATGGGCTATAAATTTCCTGATTTGCTCAGGAAGAGTCCTGGTTTTCACCTGTTTATCTGGCCTCCCATTTGGTTTAGCATTTGTCCCAAGTTCCTTGTTCCTGATGAAGTGATATTTCTAGCAATTGCATTCAAATGGACCACAATGGATTAGCAAACCTCATCTTTGTAACTCCAGCTTTTGAAATGGTGTAATCCAAGTCTCATGGGAGATATCTTAGTCTTTGTACAGTAAACAAAGTTCTCACTTGAACACGTAGTTTAATGTGAAGGATGATCAGTGATAACCCCCTTTCTTTTCCAGACTCTTTTAGTGTGCAAGATAACTGACCCCGCCCTTTATAGGCTAGCAAGCAGGGCACCGGCTTTTAGAACAAAAATGCTTGAACCCTCTTTGTAGCATTGTGAGAATTTGGTTTGGCCATCATGATTATGCTAAATTTATAAAATTATTTCCGTAGTTTCCTCCTCTTTTTCTAGTCTCTATAATATCTTTTATAAGATAGGGGCTCTCTCTATTCAATGAAGGTTTGTTAGAATTCATCTGTAAAACGGAATCAGGGCCTTTTGTCTGTGTGTTTGGAATGTGGGGGTGTGGGAGTGATGGGGGTACTTTTGAATGCTGGTTCAGTTTCTTTAATGGTTGTTGGTGTATTTGGGATTTTTTAAACCTTCTTGAGTTGATGTTGGTAGTCTATATTTTTCCAGAAAATTATTCATTTTATCTAAGCTTTTGAATTTGTTGACATAAAGTTATTCATCGTATCTGCCTAATTTTATTTTGTTTTATTTATTATTTATTATTATTTTTATTTATTATTCCACCCATTGTGGAGCCTAATACAGGGCTTGAACTCAGGACCCTGAGATCAAGACCTGAGCTGAGATCATGAGTCAGATGCTTAATTGCCTGAGCCACCCAGGTGCCCCTATTTTATTTTATTTTATTTTATTTTATTTTATTTTAATTTCCCTCATTAAAACAAATCTCAGCTATACGTCTGTTTCTATTCCTATCACTGTTTATGTTCTTTTCATACCCTTTTGTAAGAACTGTTTATCTTCCATCAACCTTCTTTCCATTTTGTTTGCCTGTGTGGAAGAGTAGCTTAAGGTCACTCAGGGGTTGCTCCTACCCATTCAGTGGCCCAAGCAGTGGAAGCTGCAGACCAGTCTTCAGTGGCCGGCAGGGCACTCCAGTCTTCAGCAGGGAGCTGCGGAATAGGCACAGAGGGTACCTGCCCATCTTCGGACGAGTCTGCACCTTCAGGTTGAGTAGCAGTGGACTCAGGACCTGGAGCAATCCACTCACCCTGAAATTCCTCCTGGGTCACAGCCTTTTCAGCAGCGGCCTGCTCTTTTCAATCTCTTCAGGATCTCTGTAGACGTAGAGATCAGGCACAACCTCCCATGGGTGTTCCCTGGAAATGGTGCCACGCATGCTCAGAATTTCCCTGGGGCCAGCATCCACCACATCATACCTGCTGAGTGAGCTCTCTTGTTGTTGCAAGGGATGGCAATGTCCACATAGCCCAGGGTAGAGTCTGTGTTACACAGAGCAATGGTGGGCAGGTTAACATCAGCCACTCTGTGAGAGGCTGGTGGTCAGCCCTGGGATCTGTAACCACCAGAAGGCTGGGCTCCTAGAAGGCTGCCTGGATCTGGTTCCTGAGGCTTCCAGGAGTGAAGCGGCCAGCAACAGGAGTGGCTCCAGTAGGAGCAGCAAATTTCAGCACAGCTCACTGGCCAGCATTCCTGGACAATAGGACACTGACATCAGCTGGGTTTTTAATGGCAACAATGACATGTACTGCCAGCAGAAGCTTCTCCCAGGTTCTCCTCAGAATCATGACATAGATGCCGTCACTTCCCCTTTTATAGATGTACTGTTCCATTTGGAAGTCAAGGTTGGTGCCACCTAAGTGGGTTCCTGCTGCAAGGAATTTAAGGACCTCCTCCTCCTTCATTTGCAGGACACTGAGAGCTCCAGACATTGTAAAAGTTTCCCTTTAAGTTATCATGGGAACGCAGAACAACACCGTATGGACCCCTCTCTGGGGAGTGTGGAAAAGCTCCATCCATTTTTAAATCTTGCTAGAGGCTTGTCTGTTTTAGTTGTTTAATTAAAAAGCCAGTTTCTGTTACTTTGTAATATTATTTCTCCTTTAACTTGGTTTTCTATTTTGCTCATTTTCATTAATTGTAATTTTTTTCTCTGTTAAAAAAGTAGCAATTTTCTCGGCCTTTTGGCTAAGATCAAGTGTAGTATCTGTTCTTATCAGTTTAAAAAAGTAGCAATTTAACATAAGCAGTAGTTCATTGCATTTGCCAGTGAATTTCATGAATTTTTGTGCTGTCTGTTTCTCATTTCTCATGCCTTTCTTTCTTGTCCACTTCCCTCTGACATTGAGTATCTACTGGTAATAAAGTCTTTCATTTGTTGTACATCTGAAAAATACCTTTTGCCTTGACTGCTGAATGATAGTTTAGCTGGGTATAGAATCCCATGGAAGGTGTTTTTAAGAAGATTTCTTTGCTGTGCTTATTACATTTTATAATTATATACATTATGTGATTATTTGAAAAATGTCCATCTCCCACCAGAATGATTTTCCTGTTTTGTCCACCACTGTGTATCCCAATCTCTAGAACAATGCCAGGCACAAAATAGGCACTCAATAAACAGTACTGAATGAATGAGTGAATGAATGAATCCCTCACTAGGTTTTCTGTTCTCCGAAGGCAAGGTGGGTGTCTCACTGTTCAGGGCTGGGTTCCAGTGACTTGCCTAGTGCCTGACATAGTAGGAACTAAATAAACATCTCCTGAAGGAATAAATGAATTCATGCAAGTTCTAAAACCAAAGACCAAGAATAGTACTCTTAGAAACTAGTGCCTTCTGAAAAAGCAACCTTTGGAGTCTTCTAAGCCCACATTTTCTTTTTAAAATTTCTCCCCTGGGGTTACCTGCAAGGCAGTTGGGGACAGAGAGGGGGCTTTCATGAAAGCAAGGCCTTCCTTGGATTGTTCCCTTTTACCAAATCTGCACAAACCTTCAAAGACCTGTTTCTGGAAAGGATAATGTTTTCCAGCTTAACAGGGACACTGGTTGAGACCTTGCTTCTGAACAGACTATAACGCATCATCACTGATGGCTCCTTTAAGAGAAAAGTGTGTCACAACAGCAAAGATGACATCCAGGTGCGGACTGCATGGAGAGACACCGGTGACTAATAAAATATTCAGCAGTTGCTGCTGTGGCCTTAGCAAGGACATGCGGCAGAGCCCACTGATGCCTGAGTGTGAGGAGGTGCACCGGGATTTGCAGGAAGGCCCATTTAGGAAGGAGGCAGGAGCCTCTGAGGCCCATTGTACAGGAAGCATTTAAAGAGTTGGCCCCCTGGGAGCTCTAATGTGCTTCGATTTGGCCATTTATAAAAGGGAAGGAACTATTAGGACTTGGAAAAGATGTCTGGCCTGCACCATTTAGAGGACACGGGTCACCCTGTGTGTCAACAAAGGAAGAGGGTCATTCATAAAGCCCTAAGTCCATTCGTCAGCCCTACAATCCAGCTCACCAGCCCGGGCATGTGGTGGTGGGGGACGTGCTGCTGTGTTTCTCTACTTTCTGGTCAATTATAACAATTTGCAATCAAACGTTTGCTCTCACGTGTGGTCCATCTCCAAGCTGTGTCTGTAGACACAGATGGCACTTTGTCCAGCTCAAAACCACCTCCTTCCATTGGACAAGGACAATGATCTTATAACCAACGCCCTCTGCCAGTTGGTGATGGGGCTATGATGCATATCTCTGCCTCTGGTCACTCATCAGACCACACAGCTCACCGACAGCCAAGTTGGAGAGACACAAAAATGTGGAGAAAAATGAGTTTTAAAGATGCCAAAGCTAACGTGTTAGCAAGATTTTAAAAATATGTTTTCCTTGGCTTGTGGAGAACAGAGAACAGACCTTTTCTCAAACTGCATCTCCTTCAGCCATGATGTCTTCCCTGAAACATGGAAGTATAAACAGAGAACAACATCCCTTCCAAATACTGGTTTAGATGCAGGCCGAGCACAGTTGCCAAAGGAGAAGAACAAAATCGGAAGCAGAAAAGCAAATTATTCTTGAAGGCATCAAAGTTTCCCAAACAAAGGAGAGTGCAGTTTCTTTGTTAAGGAGGGGGGGGGAAAGCCATTATGGAACATCCTTTACCCTTTAATGCTGATGTATGATAAAAATGCTTTTGCTCTGATCTGTGATCTGCCGTTCAGCTTTGCCTTTCAGAGACTCTCTGGCTTCAGTATCCTTGAGAAAGGGACTTACTGAATGGCTTTATACATCTTTCAAGTAAAGATTAACAACAATAATAATAAAGTAATAAATTGGCCCCAAATCTTGGCACAACCTGAAACCATATGTTCTGAGAGTTGCTTTATTCACTGGTAATTAAGTTTTCTTTTCCCCCCACAAACTGAGACTGTTTTTTTGGATCCAACAAATAGCTTTAGGCATGTGGGCATCTTGATGGAGCCTCCTCGTCTAAGGATCAAATCCTGGCTAGCTGTGTTTGAAGTTCAGAGCCCTGCATGACATCTGAGAAGCGTTAATAAAATAGTAGTACATATGTGAAGTTATTCTGAAACTCCAAAGACTTCATCCCAGGAGGCATGTGTAGTAACGACTCACTGACTTGAACACCACCACAAAAGGAGGGTCTCCAAGTCACTCTGACATGATGGAATCACACATATGTCTTCATGCCCCAGGCCACCCAATGAACTCAGGTGTGGGGATGCCATCAGAAGTCACTGAGCATTTGAGTATATACACAGCTTGTTTGTCTTGAGTTAGTGCAGCCTTGCAAAACACAGATGTTTTCCTTTTAATCCTGTTTGTACTTTGCAATGGTCACACTTGGTGTCATTTGGCTGCAGAAATCCCCTCTAGGAATGATCCTGCAAGAGAAATAGTGTGTGTATGGAGCCATCTGATTTGGGGCAGCTCCCTGCTTCTCTGCAAAGCTGAGCACAGTTAATTTATTGGAACAGAATGGGTTATGAGGGTGAGGACGAACATATAAATACCTCTTTTTTTAAATGCTAACTGCTAACTTTTTTTAATGCTAATAGAATCTAGTCATCTGGCCCTTCAAGGTACGTTTATGACTATGTTTAATGTACTTTTGGACTTTCACTCCTCCACCAGGATTTCTTGGCTTTCCTGAGAGAGGTGCATGTCTTCGGATTCAAGAGCTCAGACTAATGGCAAAGAGTCTGTGTTCAGGACTTGGACCTGCTGCTTCCTAGCTGTGTGGCCTTAGGCAAAGTACTTTACCTCTCTGGGCTGTTTCTTCATCTGTAAAGAGCAGGTACAAGGAGCTATGTCATAGGGCTGTTGTGAAGATTAAGGAGGATCCTGCGCAGAAGCGCACAGAGCAAATGTGTAACACATGTTTGTTATTCTTTTTATCTGTGCTCCTCATTTCAGGCAGGCCCTTGAGCTCAAACTGCATAAAGAGCCTGCTCAAGGATCAGAGCCTTATAATGAAGCAGACGGTGTGTGTATTTCTCTTCTGCCCACAGAAACACCCACCTCACCCCCTCCATGAAGTTCGATACGAACCATGAAATCATCACAAAGCTCTTGCCACTGTGGTTCCATGGTGCGAATTTTGGAACAGCTCTAGAGAGACGGTGGGTCCTTGATGAATAGGACATGGGGCAGGTCAGTTTGGGGGCATAAAGGAAGATCCGGATTCAGTAATGGTTAATTAGGAGGCTGCTCTGTGCTGGGAAATGTGTTAGTCTATTTTCATGTGTGGTTTTTTTGTGACACCCACGACACAGATCTATAGGACGGGTATCATCGTGATTTCCATTTTATAGATGCAGTTGAGCTTTAGGGAAGCTACATAATTTGTCTGCCCATCCAAAAGTTCTCCTCTGCCTGCAGGATAAAGTCCCAGAGCCCAGGGATTCTCCATCTAGCCATCTACACATCTCTTCCATCCCCTACCTTATCCCTCACTGTCGCCCAAAGGAAACCCGGTGTTCTTTTGCCTGCCTTAAAGGAGACTGAGACTCCCACAGCCAGCAGTGTGACCAACAGAAAATCCAACCCCAAAAAGCACTGAACTTTAATGATAGTCCTTACTGACAATTTCTCATTGAAGGCCTTCACACACAGAGGGATGTCCTAAAAACCCACTTTCCATGCCTCTCTCCTCAAAGCCCTGGTTCTAATGGGAGCTGCTCATCTCATTTTCTTCTCTCCTTCATTAATTCCTTAATGCTCCTCCCTTGTTCTCTTCTGCAACCCACCCCCTGTCCTTCCTCGAGGGAGGGAAAGGGGCCAGCTCTGGCCTTCCGCCCCGGCCCCGTCCCCTCCCTGCACAGGTTAACACAGCGAGGCCAACAGGGAGGGTGGTTGGAAGATTGCTGATATGTCTGTTACCTTTTTTTTTCCTTTATCGGATTCATGCTGTAGTCTAGCAAAACTGAGCCGGGGATCGGCTTCCTGCATGCGCCTTACCAGGTCTTTTCTCTCAAGACTAGCTCTGCCCAGGCAGAGCCCCCAGCCCCTCCCCTGAGTGAACAACCGCTTCACCTGGATGACAGGTGCAGGTGCCTTCCCTGGGCTCCCATGCATCCCCAATTATAGCTCTCACATGGTGGTCACCGTACATTGTTGGATTATTCATGTATAGATCTGTCTCCCACCTTATTTCCAGTCTCTTGAAGGTCCCACAGCAAGCTCTGCACAGATGATGGCTTCTGTTGTTTTTTAGGATGGTTTAAACAAATAAGAATTGATTCTTCTCAATGAAAAAGACAAGAGTCTTTAGTTTGGGTTCCATATTTGTCTCTTTTTTTTTAGGGGGGAAGAGGCAGAGGGAGAGAGGGAATTTCAAGCAGGGTCCACCTGGAGACAAGAGCCCGCTGGGGGGGCGGGCCTGGATCATGACCCTAAGCTCATGACCTAAGCCCAAATCAAGAGTCAAGGTTAACCCACTGAGCCACCCAGGTGCCCCTGGTTTCCATATTTGAATTGCAATATTCTGTGAATTTTTCCTCACTTGTTAAATGTGTTCTATTAGGTATAAGGTCTATTTTATTAAAATTCAACTTTAGTAACTTGAACTCACTGTACAAAACAAAGTTAATTTGCCAAATATATTATAAAATAAGTTACTTTTCCTTAAATTTGGACCTTAGACAATACTGATTGCATTCTCAAGGCCCTCCAAATAAATCATGAGGTCAACCTGACTCCAGTTTTCCTATGCAAAAAAAAAAAAAAAAAAAAAAATGGGGCTGTTACAGGTGTTGACTCAGCAGCTGCCATGGGCAGATAGGGCTAGCCTCTCCATGGTCCCGTGGCCTTTCCCTCCTGCTGGAAGCCCCATCACCGCAAGATGGCTCTGGGGTTCTAGATGGTGCATGTGTTCAAGAGAGGGAGAACTAGGCAGCCAAGCGAGGCAAGTCAGCTCTCTGAACTTCTACCAGAAATGCAATGGCTCTCCTAGAACTCAGCCCAGCTGTGGACGTGAACCAAGGTATCTCACTGGCCCCTGCTGGGTTGCAAGGCATTCCCTAGCTTGTTTAACAGAGTCTTGTGATGGGATGTTTTTGCGTTTATTTGATTATTTTTTTATGGGAGTGAAACCCACAGGACATAAAGTAACCACATGGAAGTGAAGGATTCAGTGGAATTTAGTACGTTCACTAGGTTACAGCACACCTGTACCTAGCTCCAAAGCATCTTCATCACAGGGAAGGAGACCCAGCCCTCAGTAAGCCGTTTCTCCTCATCGCTCCCACCCACTGCCCCTGGTAACCACCCATCTGCTTTCTGCCTCTGGGGCTTTACTGAGTCTGCGTACTTCCTGTAAATGGAATCCTACCACATGTGACCTTTGGCATCTGCCTCTTTCACTCAGCATCGTTTTTGAGGTTCAGCCCCATTGTTTCGTCTATCAGAATTTTGTTCTTTTTTGTGGATGAATGCTTTTGTATTGTATGGATGCCCCACAATTAATCTGCGCATTCATCTGCTGATGGACCTTTGGGCTGTTTATCTTGTGACTTGAGCCCAGCCATGCTGGCTCCAATTCCCCACTGTGGACCTCTGCAGAAGGCCTGGGCCCCAGAGGGAAGAAGTACATAGAGGAGGCTCTGGGGGTGCCCTGGTTGCCTGGAGGGAGTGATCATGATCCTGGAAGGGGGGGGCCTTCCGGGGGGGGTCCACCTGGGAACCTACTAGAAACCATCTTCGCCTACTTCCCAATCCTGCCACGGCCCGATGAGTACCAGCCTTTTGGGAGAATTTGCCTTCTGCATCCACTTAGAACCACCAAGAAAGCAGTAGCTCACCTGGGGTCATCCAATCCAGGACTGCCTTGGCTGGAGCCCAACCAAGAACATTCCTCAGCACTGGTGTCGTTTTATGTCGTTCTTATTAGTAATCACATAGGATTCATAGCCGGTTGACTCTTTACTCTTGCCAGAGGCTGATAAATTGGCCAGACGCAAGGATCATTCTTCAATAATTAAAAGCCTTTATGGCTTGCAGGAAGAAGCAAATTTTTGAGTATGTGAGTATCCACCATGGATCTGTGCAGTGCCCCTCCCAACCAATTGATGTCTGCATCCACTGTTGGCTGGTGAACTGTTGACCTTTGACTTGGCCTCTGGGACCTCAGTTCAGCCATTCAAAGGCCCTACTAGATATCTGCAGAGATCAGGCACTTTCAGGTGTCCCCTGGCATTTGCATATGAACTAACTGGTCCAGGGAAACAAAAGGATGGTCCCTGAATGGTCTCAGCATCTAGGAAGTTTGCATGGAGCTACTGTTTCAGCCCCTTTCAATTCCCTGCTCTGGAAACGTATCCCTAGTATCCCTAGTATCCCTAGCACACCATCCTGGGCCCCTAGGGAAGGACCCAGGAAGGAAATGCCCAGCCATCAGCTTATGACAAGTGAAGGGAAGGGTTAGACATGATACACAAAGGCACCAAATGGACAAGTACAGTCCAGGATGACTTAACTTTGCTCAAAAGCAGAGATTTTATCTTAGGGTGAGGCACCACTGCATCATGCTCAAAAGATCTGGCTTTTGAGTCAAAAAGACCTGAGTTTGGTTCCACACTCTGCCACTTACTAGCTGGGTGACCTTGGGTAAGTTACTTTGCCTCTCTGAGCCTCTGTCCATTCTCACAAGGAGGAAGTAGGATAATTCTGTGAAATGCAGTGCCTGCCACAAGATGAGAGCTCAGTAAACTAGTAGCTGTTAATAATTTTCATGACTCCTCACTTCCCCATTTCACTTGCCCCGTGGATCCAGACAGATCTGCCAGGACCCCTCCTCTCCAAACCTCCCCCATTTCGGTCATTCCAATCCAAGGTTTTATGGACTCACAATCTTGCCGGGGCATTTTTCTTAGGGGGCCCTCTTTGCCAGGATGGGCTGAAGATTATAAAGTGTGGTTAAGAGTTTCAAGGTCAAACCTAGTACTTCCTATGAAAATAAAAGATGGCAGTACATTACGTTGTCAAGTTAATACAGTGTGATAGAGCATCTCCAGACTGCACATCCTGGAAGACTGTAAAAGTCTAATAGATTTAGGGAAACTGTACCTCGGGGAGCGCATTAGACAGCACTCATCAATGGATCAAAACTGTCTTGGAGGCTCCTTTCCCAGGGAACAGCAGTGCCCCTTAAATGATTGCTCTCCCTTCAACAACCTGGAGATAAATTGTACTTCATACATTAACTTTACACGAATGGGCCACTTATTTTGACTGGAGAGTGCACCTTATTTTACCCTAAATGAAAAAGCATAT
The DNA here is from genome assembly GCF_029215605.1 of Mirounga angustirostris. Classification (NCBI taxonomy): domain Eukaryota; kingdom Metazoa; phylum Chordata; class Mammalia; order Carnivora; family Phocidae; genus Mirounga; species Mirounga angustirostris. The sequence goes on from NW_026991713.1 coordinate 177,861,612, forward strand.
CCTTTGAAAGCCAAATTCTGCATTCTTTTAAATTACTGTAAAATGACATAACGCCATATTAATTTCCCTAGCTCCATCTCTGCTGATTTCAGATGTGTTTGGACACATTTAACTTTGTGCCCCTATTGGTGAAGTGTCTCTAATTATTCCAAAGGATGGTTTGATGCATTCAAGTTTTAATCAGATATACAATTAGCAGAGTGTAAAGTTTATGCCTATGCTCCTAGGAAGGCATCATTTGGATGAGCTTTGATCCTGGGAAGAAATGCCATTTTACAATGGAAATGTTAACAAAAATAACCTAACTGGACCATATAGACTTCTTAAGAGTTACCACGTGAAATCATCGATTTATTTTCCTCATTTTACACACTCTTAAAACCTGAACAGTCAGTTAGGAGTCATTGTTCCAAGGAGCTGAGGTTGGATGAGGAATAGCGCTTGACAGAGTCTTGCCCCTTGCTTCTCATGCATCTCTCCATTAGTTGGAATTTAATCTCTTCCATGGGGAGGACTGTTCAAATTGAGTAATTTAAACCCCCTCTAATTTAAATAGGCAATGCATCATGGTACCCCTCTGGGACCAGGCCATCAGATAGAGCATCCATTACCAGGGTCTTGACTCCTTGGGTTCAGAAACAAGACGCTGTGGGGGGATATTATGCCCATCACTTCTCCCACAAGTTTGCCGAAACAGTCCTAGGCCAGCCCAGATCACAAGGCAAGGGAAACAAGCCCCATGTGTTGATGATAGGATTGTCAAAATGTGCAGCTGCCTCAAATCCACCACTGCAATCACAAACACATGCACGGTGGTGGTTGCTTTGGAGACTGTTACCATTTGAGCCCCGTTGTTAAACCATACTGTAGAAAGGAGGTTAACAAATATGCATGTTCAACTAAGCAAAGAGCAACTTAACGTAATTTCTAGACTCTTTACAAAATAAATTTGATTTATTCTTGTTCCTCATCCTCTAATTCTAAGTGATTTCCAAGAATCACTAAATATGGTCCATTTTGCTTTCTAAATATTGTGCAGATTTCCACTTCTCTCCATTTCCACCATCACCCTCTTCACCACCCCCCCACCACCATCACCACCACCATGATCGTTATTATTACCAACACTGCCACATCGCCACCACCACCACCACCATCACCACCATCACCATCACTACCACCACCATCATCACCACCATCACCACCACCATCACCACCACCCCCACCACCACCATCACCACCATCACCATCACTACCACCACCATCATCACCACCATCATCACCACCATCACCACCACCCCCACCACCATCACTACCACCACCATCACCACCACCACCACCACCACCATCACCACCACCATCACCACCATCACCATCACTACCACTACCACCACCATCACCACCATCACCACCATCATCACCACCACCATCATCACCACCATCAACACCATCATCACCACCACCATCATCACCACCACCACCACCATCACCACCATCACCACCATCACCATCACTACCACCACCACCATCACCACCATCACCACCATCATCACCACCACCACCACCACCATCACCATCACCACCACCACCATCACCACCATCACCACCACCACCACCACCATCACCACTATCACCATCACTACCACCACCATCACCACCACCATCACCACCATCACCACCACCATCACCACCACCACCACCACCATCACCACCATCATCACCATCACCACCACCACCATCACCACCACCATCACCATCACTACCACCACCATCATCACCACCATCATCACCATCATCACCACCACCACCATCACCACCATCACCACCACCATCACCACCATCATCACCACCATCACCACCACCATCACCACCATCACCACCACCATCACCACCATCATCACCACCATCACCACCACCACCATCACCACCATCACCATCACCACCACCATCACCACCACCATCACCACCATCACTACCACCACCATCACCACCATCACCACCATCATCACCACCATCACCACCACCACCATCACCACCATCATCATCACCACAATCATCACCACCACCACCACCATCACCACCACCATCACCACCACCATCACCACCATCACCATCACTACCACCACCATCACCACCATCGTCACCACCACCATCACCACCATCACCACCACCACCCTCACCACCACCATCACCACCATCATCATCACCACCATCACTACCACCACCATCACCATCACTACCACCACCATCATCACCACCATCACCACCATCATCACCACCATCATCACCACCACCACCATCACCACCATCACCACCATCATCACCACCATCACCACCATCATCACCACTACCACCATTATCACCATGATCATTATCATTACCACTGCTACCACTGTCACCATCAGTACCACCTACACCATCACCGTCACTGTCACCATCACCACCCCCAGCACCCCCACCATTACTACCACCACCATGATATTCATCCAAGCAACCTCCATTTCACCGCAGTAGCCTCCTGACTATTTAACTGCGCCATCCTGACTTCTTTTAGTCTAGTTGTCCCACTGCAGAGTGATCATTTCAAAGCCTGGTCATGTCACAGAGCCTTCTTATAAAACTCTCCAATGGCTTCCCAGCATCCTTAAGATAATAAAGTTATTTATCATGGGGCACAAGCCCTTCTACCTCTCTAGCTTCATCTCACATCAGGTTCTACTTTGTTTCCTTTGCTCCAACCTAATCCTTTCCATTTCTTGTTTTTGAAATATTTTCTCAACCCACATATTTTGTTAAACATCGGCTGCCATTTCCTCAGGCTGTACCTTGTCAGTAGAGCTGCAGTCTTGATGGGCTTTGAGAAGACTGGGGGAACAGGCAGTTCCTCCCCTACCTCCAGACAGATGTCCCTCCCTGTTCTCATAGTTTGTGCATCTCTGACTGACCCAACTCAGGAATAGCAACACTGTGCCAGAAGGGCATGGGCAAGTTGAACTAACCATCCCATAAGCTGAGCCATTATCTCTTTGAGCTGAGAGTCTGGCAGGCTATCTCATGAGCACATGCTGCTCTTGGGCTTAACAAACCTACAAAACTCAAGTCCCATCTAAGGGTGACCCAGGGTTCAAATTGTCTAAATGTATTGTGTTCCATAGCTTATACATACATAGAGATCTAAATCAAGGTTTCCACCAGGATTGGGCATGAGGGAACGAGGACTGTTTTCTTTTCCCATGTCTCCTTTTGTTCTCTCATCCTTTGAGAAGCATGTCCAGTGTCACACCCTCCTTCCCTGAACTCATTTGTGAAGCTACCTCCCTCTCATTCATGATGATCCTACAAAGGACTTTCGAAGAGCAATAATGAAAATCAGAACCGTCCCTCATGCCTAGAGACAATCTAACCCTAAATCAGATAGAGAATATAGCTGGGGAACAAGAATTCTGCAAGATGAAAAATTCTAATCTCAGCTCTTTCACTAAACACTCAGGATCCTCACCTGAAAAGGGGAAGAATTTCTGCCTCACCTTGACAGGGAGGGAGTTCAGAATTTCTCACCCCACACAGCCTTCCTCAAAGCTTCCCGAATTCTGAGTTCTCATAACCCCATTTCCTTTATTATAAGTCCCCAGATGCAATGAACTGAATGTTGATATTCCTACCCCCCAAATTCATAGGTTGAAATCCTAGCTCCCAATGTTATGGTACTAGGAGGGAGCATTTTGTGGGATGATGTGGGATTCATGCCTTTATAAAAGAGGCCCCAACATGCTCCTTTCCCCCTTCCACCATGTGAGGACATAGCCAGATGGCCATCTGTGAACCAGGAAGCAGGCCCTCACCACACACAGAATGTGCCAGCACCCCGACCTCGGACTTCCCAGCCCCAGAACAGCAAGAAATAAATATTTGTTGTTTAAGCTGCCCAGTCTATGATATTTTTGCTATCGCAGCCCAAATGGACTAAGACACCAGCCCCAAACACAGAATTGAATATATAGTTGCTAATGATTGCTCACTAACAATTTCACATAGTTCAGATTTCTTGTCCCAGAGAGATGGTAAAGCTTCCCCAGGGCAAAGACTGAATCTTTTATATCTCTGAAATAACAAGGACATAAAGGGAGCTTTCTGGTGGGCTGGAGATATTCTGTACCTTGATCAAGGCAGGGGTTACCCAGGTGATACCTGTGCAAACAGTCACCAAGCCCAAAACTTAAGCTCTGTGTACTTTACTGTACTATGCTACCCTCTGTAAAACTGAAGACAGTGGTAATGCTCTGACAATTTATTCAACACCCACTATGGACCAGGCACTGGGCTATGGGTCTTATGTATATTATTTTTATCCTCATAAGAACTGGGTGAGGTTGTTATCATCCTCACTGAACAGTTGAACAAACTGAGGTTCAAAGAGATGAGGTAGTTTGTCCAGGGCCCCACAGCTGGTCAGTTCTGGAGTCATGGTCCCCATTCAGGCATATTTGACTGAGTCTCATGTTCTTCCCAGCTGGACTCACCAGGGCCTCAAGGGAAAAAGAAACATACGGGCATGCATACAGACACACGTGCACACATACGTACCCGTACACACACTTACTCAAGATGAGCTTTCAAACTAAAATTCCAAAGTACATCTTATAAAAACTGACAAACAGGGGTGCCTGGGTGGCTCAATCAGTGTCTAAAATCAAGTGTCTGACTCTTGATTTCAGTTCAGGTCATGATCTCCGGGTCATGAGATTGAGCCCCGAGTCAGGCTCCACGCTCGCTCAGCGGGGAGTCTGCTGGAGATTCTCTCTCTCTCTCCCTCTGCCCCTCCCCACCTGCTCTCTCTCTATCTCATGAATAAATAAATCTTTAAAAAACGACAAATTCATCCTTCCCAAGGAAATACAAATACGAGAGCAATCTGAACAGACTTGCAGAGGATCAACCCGTAACAGTGTTTCCCAACCCCTCATGTGCACTGAACCACCTGAGTGTCTTGTTAAAATTCGGATTCAGATCCAAGACATCTGGGGTGGGATCAGGAGTCTACATTTCTCACAAGCTCCAGGGGATGTGATGCTGCCGGTCTGCGATCCACACTTTACAAAGTCAAACATCAGAGCATATTTCAATGCACATGGGATCAATCAAATCATTAGTAAAACACGAGAAATTGCTTAGAAAATTAGATAATAGTTCTTGCAAATACAAAATATTGGCATTGTCCCCGGACAGGGTAAAAACGAAAATTTCATCCGATGTGACACATTTGAAACCCATTTCTGACGGGTCCAACCTGAAGCCTGGAGGTCTCTGGCTGCCAGGTATCAAGTTGCCCGACAGCCCAGCCCACCTCAGCTCCCAGAGACAGCAGAGGAGGTGACCCATGCTCTCTTTCTGTCGGAGGGAGCCCCTGGGCTCTGCTTATAGTCCTTGCCAGTGGCTTTCACGCCTGCAGCTACAGGTACGGCACGGCTGGCTGCTAGAACAAACCCTGAGTCTGGGTTCACAGGTGAATGCGAATCACAACCTCTTATCCCCACAGTCCTTTTCTCTTGCCCTCCCTACACCCCAGATTTTGACCCACGTCAGTCTGCATGTTAGCAGCACACTCACAAAGGAAGGGTAGAAGAACTGTCAGTTTGCAAAGTACCTGTCCTCAGTTCAGACAGAAAATGGGATTCAGCGCCAGGTTGACCCACAGCAGCTGTCTCATTCATTACTGAGAGATCAAAATAGCTGCTGGTAAGAACTCATCTAACTTAGCTTGACATACCTTGCAGTCCGTCACAAAAAAACTTCTTGTTCAGCCAGCTCTTGTATCCTGACCAACAAATTTGCTCCCTAAAAATCACACAGTGGCTCAGCAAAAAGGAGAAGAAAAAAATATAGAGAGAGAGAGAGAGAGAGGAAAAAAAATATATATATAAGAGAGAGAGAGAGTTCCCCGTAAAGGTAGCCCTGAGATCTCAAGAATGTTATTCTTTGATTTTTGCTGCAATTTGGTGGAATATTATGCTGAGAAGGAGATTTTCTCTCTGTGTGTGCCTTTTTTAATGTCCCAGGCAGGCCATGAGGGAATGACAATCGGAAGGCTGAGTGCATGCGAGGAATGTAAGAGAAATACGGGCCTCAGTTCAGGAACTCAGAGGTGGTCATCAGCAGCAAGTTAGCAAGTTAGGTCTGGAGCTGCCAAGAACGTTCACCCCGATAGCTGTCTCTTTTATGAGATGCTGATATGCAGGGTCTGCACAGCATTACCAGTGGCTTTGTGGACAACCCTGTTATAAGCCCTCCGCAAAGATCCAGCTATTTGGCTGTTGTTATGGGAACGGTACAATTATGGCCAAATTGGAGTGGTGATGGGGGACAGAAAAGAAAGAGGATTGGGGGTGGGCAAAATTGCTATTTTTGCCCAAACGCATTTTGGCTGATCCCCTGCACTGAATGTGAACAATTGGGAAGGGCAGGTAGCAGAAACCCTGCTTGGCTTCATGGATTATATATCTCAGTTTTTGCTGGGAAAAAAAAAGAAAGAAAGAAAGAAATTGCCTTTAAGAGAGGAAAGATCACGTCCTCTTACTTTCTTTGTAATTTCACAAAAATACTATAATTGTGCATCAGAGCAGGAAGTTCAATGATGTTCAAATATTCTATGTGGCATCTTTACTTTTGTTACTGAAGTTAATACATGTCTGAAATATGTAATTTTGCAATTTAAGGTTTTTGATTGAAAAATCTGAAGTATCAGTCAATAATCTTCCAAAAGGATTGTTATCATTATCCAAGCAAGTCAGGCAAATGCCTGTCTACAAGCTAATTAAGATAGCAATTGAAACGCCAGGGCAATCCATGCTCTATGAAACGGAGCTGCTTTTTCTTTTTCTTTTTCTTTTTTCTTTTTTCTTTCTTTCTTTCTTTATTTTAAAGATTTTATTTATTTGAGAGAGAGAGAATGAGAGAGAGCAAGCACATGAGAGGGGGGAGGGTCAGAGGGAGAAGCAGACTCCCCACCGAGTAGGGAGCCCGATGTGGGACTCGATCCAGGGACTCCAGGATCATGACCTGAGCCGAAGGCAGTCGCCCAACCAACTGAGCCACCCAGGCGCCCCGGAGCTGCTTTTTCAAAGCCATAGGGGGGAAGAGAGGTTACTTTCCCTAAAAATGGCAACATAAGTTCACACAATGCTTCCCTCCTTCCATCTCCAAAATCATAGAAATAATGGAAAAAAGTATAAAAATATGTTTTAAGACTTAACTGCCATTGAAAAACACCCAGATTCTTTGGGAGTTAAATCTTGCAAGGTAAAGCGAACAGAGAATTGACTCCATGTATCTAAGGACTGGGTCATCTGGGGAGGACTTCTCTACTCATGAATGGGGGCTGAAACATAGCAACAATGGCCCAAGGTGATTGCCTAAGGGGGCAGGAATGAGCAGAGGCACGTACGGAACGGACCTGTGGTCAAATCACATCCTGTCAATGTCCCTAAGAGACAAGAATCCCACAGAGCTAGACTGAGGCCTCCTTACTTCAGTTCCTATTACCTGATACATCATGTCTGACTTTCAACAAATATTACAGGCATGCTAAAAAACAAGAGGAAGCAGAGTCTGAAGACACAAACCAAGCACCAGAACCAGACCTGGACACGACACAGATGTTGACATTATCAGGCTGGGAATTTAAAACAACTATGATTCATATGCTAAGGGAGCTAATGGAAAAAGTGGACATGATGCAAGAACAGATGGGTAAGCAGAGAGATGGAAATGCGAAAAGAGAATCAGAAGGAAATGCTAGAAATCAAAAACTCCATGACAGAAATGAATGTTTTTGATGGGCAAACCAGTAGATTGGGCAATGGTAGAGGAAAGAACCAGTGAGCTTGAAAAACGTCAGTAGAAACTTCCCAAACTGAAATGCAAATAAAAAGAAGAATGAAAAGAAAGGGGGACACAAATACTCAAAACAGTGGGACAATTACAAAATGTACAACATGTGTGTAATGGGGATACCAGAAGAAGAAATAAAGAAAGGAACAGAAGAGATATTTGAAATAATAATGACCGAGAGTTTTTAACAATTAACAACAGACACCAAACTACACTTACAGGAAGCTCAGAGAACATCAGTGAGGATAAATACCAAAAAATCTACACGTGGGCATATCATATTCAAACTGCAGAAAATCAAAGACAAATGGAAAATCTTGAAAGAAGCCAGAGGAAGAAAACACCTTATGTACAGAGCATGAGGATTAGAGAATTACATCAGAGTCCTCTTCACAAACCATGCAAGCAAGAAGAGAATGGAGTGGAATATTTAATGTGTCATAAAAAGAAAAAGACCTCCAGCCTAGAAATTTAGCCCAGCAAAGCTATCCTTCAAAAGTTAGGAAGAACACAAAATGAGGAATTTGTCTCCAGTAGACCTACCTTGTAAGAAATATTAGAAGAAGCTCTTAACTTGTTTATCTTTCCTATGTTCCTTTCCAGAAAAAAAAAAAAAAAAATCACACACACACACACACACACACACACACACACCCTTAGCATATTCCAATAGCCTTTTGCAATTTGCTCTTTTCACTTAACAACATATCCTGGAAACCACTCTATCAATTCTTAAGGATCTTCCTCACTGTTTTCCCAGCTGCACAGCATTTGACTGCATGGACCATCATTTTTCAATGAGTCTCCTAGCAGTGGTATTTAGATTGTTTCCAATATTTTGTTATGAGAAACAAGGGTGCGATGCTGACCTGTTCAGATGTTGTTTTGTATTTGCAGAGGTGTGTCTTGGGGGTGGGCAAGAGTAAATCCCTAGGAGTGGGATCAGAGCGTCAAAGGGTAAGTGCTTTGTAGTTGGTTGGATATTGCCACATTTCCTTCTGGAGGGGCTAGCCATTTTGCATCTTATTGTGTCTTCCCCAAGAGAGTGTTGTTCAGGTCTAGGATTTTTGCCAGAATGAAAGGTAAGAGATGGTACCTGGGTGTAGTTTTAATTTCTATTCCTCTTGTTAAGAATAAGGTTGAATATCTTTTCATATGTCTAAAAGGGCTATTTGTACATTGATTTTCATGAACTATGTGGTTATGTCTTTTGCTTGGTTGGCAAGTTTGTGGTCTTTCACCCCTCTCTTTTGAAAGGATTTTATATATTAGGGACATTATTATAACATATATTAGGATTTATATTATTAGGGATATATATTTGTCTACATTATAGATTATGCTTATAGTCCATGGTTTCTCATTTACTGTGTTTTTTACTTTGCTTACATTGATTTTTTAGCCATAAAAAGGTATATCTTTATGCAATCAAATTATCAGTCTTTTTATTGATTGCATATGGATTTTTCATCATATTTAGAAAGGATTTCTCTATGCCCATGTTGTAAAGGAATTCATTCATAATTTTTTAAAAACACTTTACATTAGCTTTCTAACCCATTTTGAATTTATTCTAGTTTATGGTGTGAGGAACGAATTCAATTTTGTCCAAGTATAAATACCTACTACAAAACCATTTATTAAAAAGTCTATCTTTTCCCCCAATGATTTGAGACATCACATTTAACACATACTAAGCTTTCTTATGTCCTCAGGTCTGTTTCTGGCTTTTGTGTTGATCTTTCTGTCTACTTATGCCCTAGGATCACATTTTTACTTAAAGAAGCTGTATAATATGTTTACAGTAGTTAGCCTTTATTTCCCTTTTGTGTGGTTTCCCTATTTTTGCATGTTTATCTTTCCATTTGAACATTCAAATCATCTTATCTGGCTCTGGGGTGGGGGGAACAATTTGGCATTTTTATGGAGACTTTGACATCTTTATGATGCTGAGCCATCTTGTTCAGGAATAAGACGTGTCTTTTCTATTTGCTGAAGTTTGCTTTTGTGGGAAGATATTGGATCCCTAATTAGAAATTTCACATCTTGTGCTAAGTAGGATAAACACAAATAAACTGACACACAGACAATTTTAGTGACTGCAGAGTTTTAAAGATAAACAGAAAAGATTCATTGCTACTGGAGAGAAGACGTTGATTTCCCCAATAAAGCAAAGACAATCCAGACATCTCATCAGTAGCATTAGATGCCCTCAAACATAAAACAGCTGAGGAAGAACAACTGTCAATCCAGAATTATATACCCAGAGAAGCTATCGCTCAAGAGTGAGAACAAAGTAAAGACACTTTCACGCATAAAAAGACAGGAACGGTTTACTTGCACAGATGGCCCCATCCTTCCACAAGAAAGCTACTAATGGATGTACTTCAGCAAAAAGAAAAGTTCACTCTGATGAAGGAGTGGGACACAAGCAACAAGAGTGAATGAAGACGTCATTGAGTAATTTGATAAATCTTACTAACCACTGAACTTAGTAAAACTGCTTTTGTGTTTACAAAAGATAGATGTGCACTTCTATAGGGCAGTAACATGGAAAATGGGAGGGAAGAAGCCCTTTTCTTGCTTGAGGGAAGAACAGAGACATTATGTAATTTTAGGGAAAAATATAATGTATATTTGTTTAAAAAATGTATGGGTAGCAAAAAACAAACAAACAAAACAGAAGTGTAAGCTATCATTTCCAAAACAGAAGAAGAAAAGGAAAGAAGGAAACTTTATCAATCCATAAAAGAAAGTAAGGGGAGGGAGGCACATGGTAAATAAAAAAATATGAAATGAGATGACAGAATTAAATCCCAATATGTCAGACATCACAATAAATGTGATTGGGTTAAGCTCTCCTATTAAATATCTAATTGGATTTAAAATACAGTTATTTGCTGCTCATAAATAAGAGGTACACTTAAAACCAGATGCCTCAGAAGGGGTTATGATTATAAGGTTGTTTTAAGTTAATTCTTTGTACCCTGTATTTTTTCTAACCCCCAGTGCAAGAATTTACATTTATTTTGGAAAACAGCTTGTTCAATCAGCCCCTCATTTCCAGGCTGTTGGGGTTGGTTGGTCTGATCCTGTCACCCAGTATAGTCACTGTCTCCCCAGATTCATGTCATGTCCCCCTTTGATGGTTTCAAAAGAAGGCTAAGGAAAGAGGCCTAAGACACTCCACTAGAGACTCCAACTCCCTAATAGTCCTTATCTGGATGATTTCATTCAACAAGTTGCAGATTCACCTGGCCATCTCCTCATTCATCCTATTTTCTCATCTTGTACAAAGAACTTAACATGCCAGGGCTTTGACCTCCAAGATGCAGAAAGAACTCTTGATAATAACAGACTTACCACATTGCAGGTTGTTTTGCTGTAAATCCCCAAGCAACCTAAACCCCTTTCTTGAGCTGGAGAAGGAAAACATCAGCTGACGCACTAGGCTGCATTCCTGCTGCTTAATTAGCACATCACATACCTCCCGTACTTCAAAATGCCTTTGATGTGAATTCTTTTGTTTTCAGTTTGCAGTAATTGAGAAATAAAGGTTCTAAGTCAAGAAACAGTATCAGGACAAAAGCAGTAGCTGTGCACTAGTTATTTGGCGTGTTTTAAGTGTAGCCTTCTTAAGATATTCATTGAGAAATTCGGGCGAGGCATGCCAATGGTGCACCTGTCTCTTTCAGCTGATACAAGAATAATTAATTACATGAAAATGACTTCCATTGGAGGTTAATTTATTTTGGCTGACAGTCACATACATACGCAGATATGTCTTATGCTGCAGTTGAGGAGAGCTTTATTTAGAACATTTTATTTATATCTTGGGTGATTTCATTCCTAAGAAATTGAGGGAGAGAAAGGGGAGATGGTGCAGGAAGGCAATAAGAGAACATTTCTCACCATTTTTTTTTTTAACAATAAAGAAAAAAGGCCAATGTCATGGCTAAGAACTTGGCTTCCTCCCCAGGACAGAGTAGAACTCAGACACACTGAAGGGAAGGCTCTGGTGTGTCCTGGGGGCAGGTAAAGAGTGGGGGGCAAGGGCAGGGTGGGATCTGCCAGGTCTTCACTCCCTTCCTTCCAAGAGGTCAGGGGTGGGCTGGAGGTTGCCACCATGCTGTGTGTGAAGACAAGACAGCATGATTTTTAGTGCCTCAAAATCAGTCCACCCGCCCCTGACAAATGTGACCCCAGCCTTCCTGGGAGCCAAGAGGGACACATCTTTCCAAATAATGGCTAAATTTTATTGTTACGGAACCTGGACTGGATCACCCGACAGAAGAACCAAGCGGCACCTGGAGATCTTGGAGGATAGGAGGTTTATTTAACGCCAGTGGGCTCAGAGGAGAGTGGTCTCCAAAGGTCTGAGCCCCAAGCACAAAGGGGGCAATTTATACACTTCTACTTCCGCATACTTGGCGCGTGCAAAGCAGAGCAGGGAGAAGAACCCGGAGAAGCCCTGGGGCAAGGCCTGGGACTCTCTAGCTGGCTCAGTTGGCCATCTTAGGACACATTTTTTCCTTATCATTCCCCCTTTGATGCCCCTTTAAACACCTAGTTTACAGGGCACCATTTTCATCTTCTAAGGGGCGATAGTGAGTAAGGAGCAACTGGAGTCTGATTTTAGCAATTTGAGTAGTGATAAACCTAGTAAGGGCATTAAGAATACAGGGACAAAATGCCACTATGAGGAGAAACAATAGGAGGGGGCCAACAAGGGGGGCAAACCAAGGGAACCATTGTAAGAGATTATCCCACAAAGTTGTCCACTGGAGTGGTTCCCACCAGCGATATACTCGTTTCTGTAATTGGGTCAGGTTTCTTGGACCACCCCTGACTCATTAGCATAGAAACAACATTCCTCCTGTAAGAAGAGGCATAGCCCCCCCTGCACAGCCCTGAGTAAGTCGAGCCCACACCTGTTTTGGAGGACCACTGAGGCCAGTGAATCGAGTTGGCACTGTAGGGCCAGGGCCGACTGAGTGAGGGCAGAAAAGTCCGCCATGAGTTGTTGAGTTAACCCCTGGTACTGCACCTGAGACATCCCAACGCCAATGGCACTGAGGGCAACACCTGATGTGGACAGCAGGCTCACGATAAGAGGGATGGCCATGGGGGGAACGTCGAGGGCGGCTAGGAGGTCTCCATAAAAGTGGGGCATCACTCCGGGGGAGGACTGAAAGATCGGGTAAGAGACTGACAAGTGTGCATGATTGATCGCACGGGGTGATGCAGATGTATACACCTTGATCACAAGCCAGAAAAGTGCTAGGCGCACAGACCCAACTGTGGCCCATGATGGGAGAGGAAGAGTTGCCATACAGCGGTACTGGAGCCAGAAAAGGATAATCTGAGGTCCCCGATGCCGAGGTGGGGGGTGACAGGGTAGATTGGTTGAGAATGACACCTAGGTATTGGACGGGACCAGGCTTTATACAGATCCAGCAGTCAGATGCTAGGGGTGGATTTGAGTGGTTAAGTGCTTGGTGGGAGGCATTAATCATACCTAACAGTTGTGCTATAAGGGGACCCAGGGATGCGCCAGGGCGAGTTATTTTCTGCCTGACTCCATGGGTTGACTGTAAGGCTTGGAGTGAACATGGACTTAATCATAAATTTGGCCATGGGGTCGGTCCCCATAGGGTGATATTGGCCCAACAGGAGAATGATTCCTGTAGCCCATGATGTGGCATTGGGTTCTAAGACTGAGAGGGTGAGTGGTATACAGTGATTGTTAGAGCAAGAGTATGGGGTGGCGTTGCGTGACAAGGAAATCCGGATGTCACTGTGCTGTTTGAGGTGCCACCACCTGATGGACCATCATTCCATTCCCAGCCAAGTCGCTACCCATGACTCACATCCCCAGGCTTGCGAGCAGAACTGAGGGCAGGTGTTTGGCTGTTGAGGTTTAGGGCCCCCACAGATGTAGATATCTACCAGCCAGTAACCTGAGTGAGGGCCATGGTAGGAACACCGTCTATGAGGTTCCCAGGAGGTATCAAGAAGCTGGAATCCATCAAAATGGAGGTTAACCTTTGATGTGGCCCATCCCAGGTGGAAGAAGTCAGTGGGGGCACTGGTGCAGGTTTGAGGGGGATAAGCTGGAAAGTCCATTTGCCAGTAACGGTGATACGAGAGTTTGCCCCCCTGCCGGGCCGGGCAAGCTAGAGGCAGTGAGGAGGAACCGCACACCAGGTAACAGAAGACCGGACTGACTGGGGCCAGGAAAACCATGGTGACATGCGCTCAGGAGTAGACAGCAGAGGGCCAGTAAAAGTGGGGTCTATGACCTTAGGTAGAGGGAGCCATCGTGGCTAACCCATCAGCAGATGAAACCCGTGGACAAGAAAATGCAGTAATACACCCTAGGGACACCCAATAAGCAATGACAATAGCAAGCCTCTGGGGGAAAGTCCAGTCAGGAGGGGCAACAGTGTAGAGTCCGATTCCCAAGATGAGGGAAATCACGCCAATGAGAGCGAGTGACCACAGTGAGCTGGTGTCCATCAGTCGGTGGGGTCTTGTCGAAGGTGAAGCCAGAGTGGGTTTGTGAAGTCTGGCTGGACTCTCCACTGGCACGGCTCCTCAACTGAATGATGAACTTTCTTCATTCTGGAGTGGTGGGCCCACGGGGTGACACCTGAGACCTTGAGGGCAGTGGGGGTGGTTAGTACAACAGTGTGGGGCCCTGTCCACTACAGTTTGAGGGGGTCTTTCTTCCAATCTTTGACCCAAACTGAGTCCTCTGTCTGGAAGGAGTGTACCTGAGACCCTAAGGAGATTGGGGCCTTCTCGACGGTGTACTTTTGTAATTTATTTAGGGTGGCCCCCAGGGCCTGAAGCTGCTCCTTTATCCCTTTATCTCCAACGTGATGCAAGTTTCCTGGAAGGCTTCCCAAGCACAGGGGAGGCCATCCATATATTAATTCGAATGGGGAGAAACCTGATGTCCCGGGCGTGCAGCAGATCTGGCCATGGGAGGTTAGTCTCCTGACAAAACTTTGCTAAGGTTCCCTTGAGGGTGCGATTCATTCGCTCTACTTTCCCTGAACTTTGGGGCCGGTAAGTGGTGTGGAGTCTCCATGTGATGTTGAGAGATTTGGTCAAGACTTGTACAACGTCTGCCACAAATGTGGGTCCACTGTCACTATGGATTGTTAATGGCAGGACGAACTGGGGGGACGATCTCCTGCAAGACGACTTTAGCTACTTCCCGGCTTTGCTCCGTCCCGGTCGGGAAGGCTTCGACCCACCCAGAGTATGTGCATACTATTTCTAGGAGATATCTGAACCCTCTGCTTGGCTGTACATCTGTGAAGTCTACCTCTAGATCTTCGAAGGGGGTTGCTCCCATCCTCTGGACACCTGGTGGGGGCCGTGGTGCAGACCAAGCATTATTTTTAGCACATGTCATGCATCGTTCACTCG
Organism: Mirounga angustirostris; assembly: GCF_029215605.1. Taxonomy (NCBI): domain Eukaryota; kingdom Metazoa; phylum Chordata; class Mammalia; order Carnivora; family Phocidae; genus Mirounga; species Mirounga angustirostris. The sequence continues at coordinate 177,876,939 of NW_026991713.1, forward strand.
TTGCTCGGCATAGTGCTGGCAGCCTCTTGAGAAGGCCTCTAGTGCAGTTTTCCCTGATGAGTGAGTCGGTGGTGTTCCTTGACTAGATGCCCTCCAGTTGCTGTTGGAACAAAGATGTGCCCATCTGGCATCATCCACCATCCCTTTTCAGTTAGGGTGTCTCCCTCAGCCATGGCCCATTCCTTTTCCTTTTTAGTGTAACTAGATGGAGGGACTTCTTCCAGGGGTGCCAGGGCCATGGTGAGGGAAGGGGCTCTGTCCATGTCCTCACTGGCTGTGATCTTGGCTGCCTCATCTGCCAGATGATTTCCCCACACTATGGGGCCATCTCCTTTCTGGTGTCCCTTACAGGGCAGGATTGCTACTTCCTTTGGAAGCCAGACGGCTTTGAGGAGTCTCAATATCTCCTCCTTGTTTTTGACAGCTTTTCCTGCTGCGGTTAGGAGGCCCCTTTCCTTGTAGATGGCTCCATGTATATGTACAGTAGTGAAGACGTACCGAGAGTCAGTGTAGATGTTGACTCGCTTGCCTTCACCGAGGCTGAGGGCTCAGACTAAGGCATATAATTCAGCCCATTGAGCTGACCATCCAGCTGGTAACGCCTTAGCTTCTAGGACTTCAGTGGTTGTGGTTACTGCATAACCCGCTTTCCGGGCACCCTCTTGTAGGTAACTGCTGCCATCACTGAACAGGGTGAGCTCTGGATTCTTTATGGCTTGATCCCACAGATCTGGACGGCTCACGTAGACTTCATCACTCACCTCGGAGCAGTCATGGTCCGCTTCCCCCTCTTCCATGGGGAGAAGGGTTGCTGGATTTAATGTCCTTACTCTTTCTTTTTTCTTTTCTTTTTTTTTTTTAAAGATTTTATTTATTTATTTATTTGAGAGAGAGAGAGAGAAACAGCATGAGAGGGGATAGGGTCAGAGGGAGAAGCAGGCTCCCTGCTGAGCCGGGAGCCCGATGTGGGACTCGATCCCAGGACTCCGGGATCATGACCTGAGCCGAAGGCAGTCGCTTAACCAACTGAGCCACCCAGGCGCCCTGTCCTTACTCTTTCGAGGGTGACCCGCGGGTTTCCGCAGAGAAGCCCTTGGTATTGTGCTAGCCGAGAGTTGGAAAGGAAGCAGTATCCCTGTGCATTCATGAGGGACACAACTCCGTGACGTTAAGTTCTTGCCCCAGGGTAAGTTTGTCCGCCTCCTTGATGAGTAGGACTGTGGCTGCCAGCACCCTGAGGCACGGTGGCCATCCTGCTGCCATGGGGTCCAGCTTCTTTGACAGGTAAGCAACTGGCCATTGCCAGGGTCCAACAGTCTGGGTGCTATTTTTTCCTTTTCATGCACAAAGAGATTGAAGGGTTTTTCTACATCTGGTAGGCCCAGGGCTGGAGCCTACCCCAGGGCGGTCTTTATCTCTGTGAAAGCGGCTTCTGCTTCCTCAGTCCAGGCAGAGGGTTCTTGATCTGGTCCCCCTAAGAGATCATAAAGGGGTCTTGCTATTGCTGAGAACCCAGGGATCCAGATGTGGCAGAATCCTGCAGCCCCCAGGAATTCTCATAGGCCCCTTTTTGTCTGGGGCTGTGGCAGGGAGATGATGATCCTTTTCCTCTCCGGCCCTAATTCTCTCTTCCCTTGGGTGAGGAGGAAACCAAGGTATTGGATCTGTTGTTGGCAGATTTATGCCTTCTTCCATGAGGCTCGGTATCCCGAGTCTGACAAGAGCTGTAGGAGGGCCTTTGTGCCTTTTGTGCAGTCGTCTTGTGTGTCACTGGCGAGGAGGAGGTCATCCACATACTGGAGGAGGGTGCATCGTGTGGCCTCTCTTGGGAAGCTGGCGAGGTCTGCAGCCAGCATTTCCCCAAAGAGGGTTGGTGAGTTTTTAAATCCCTGCGGGAGGCGCGTCCAAGTCAGGGTATCTGGCGCCCTGAATCAGGTTCAGACCATTCAAAGGCAAATAGTGGCTGGCTCTGGGGAGCTAAGTGGAGGCAGAAGAAGGCATCCTTCAAAACTAGGCAAGTGAACCATCTGGCTGACCCTGGGATTTGGCTAAGGAGGATGTATGGATTCAGGACCACTGGGTGCAGAGAGATGGTCACCTTGTTGATGGCCCACAGGTCTTGAACTGGTCAGTATCCCCCTCCTGGCTTCTTGACTGGCAGGAGTGGGATATTCCAGGCCGACTGGCATTTGACTAGAATACCTGCTTCTTTGAGTTTGGTCAGATGTTCTTGGGTACCGATCTTAGCTGCTTGTGGAAGGGGTTATTGCTTTTGCCTCTGAGGTTGGGCTCCTGGGATCAGTTCAACAATGATAGGGGCCCGATTCCAGGCTAGTCCTGGTGGGTTGTTTTCAGCCCATACTGAAGGCGAGTCTGAACTCCAGTGGGCTGCTTGGTTGGGCCTGGGCACAAAATAGCCTCCATTCTTCTTCCCTCGGTGTGGTAATTGCTAGGATTAGAGACCCCGTCTCCTCTTGCCTTGGGTTCAGTCAGAGGCTAGTGTGTCCTGTGGGCTCAAAGGTTATCTGAGCCCTAAGCTTGGAGAGTATGTCTCGGCCCAGGAGAGGGATGGGGCAATCGGGCAGATAAAGGAATTCACGTCAGGCCTTGTGGCCCCTTAGTTCACACTGGCGAGCCTGGCAAAAGGGCTGTCGTATCGCCCACGTCCCGGTGGCCCCGAGGATGGTCGCAGTCCTTTTACTGAAAGGTGCCACTGGGGAGATGACAACAGAGTGCTTGGCCCCAGTATCAACCATAAGAGTCACTGGTTGGCCCCCCACCTCCATTTTGACTGTGGGCTCATGGGAGCCAAGGAGGAAAGACGCTGGTCCCCCTCAGTCTGAGTCCATCCCTGCAAGGCCTATGAGGTCCTCCTCTTGGGGTTCTTCCAAGTGGCTGGGCTTTTGAGCCTTTCCCTGGTTGGGACATTTGCTTTTCCAATGCCCTTTCTCTTTACAGTAGGCACATTGATCCCTTGCCAAGGGGGTTCTGGGCTTCCCCCCTTTCAGTGGTTAGGGTCTCCCCACCTTTGTGTTGTCCTTTTCTTTCAGGGCAGCGGCGAGGAGGCTGACTTTCTTTTTCATCTTTTTGTCAGCTTCCCGTTTGGCTGCGACCTCCCTGTTCATGTAGACCTTATTGGCAATCTCTATTAGTTGCATGATGTTCATCCCGGCAAAACCCTCTAGTTTCTGAAGTTTTTTTCCCTGATGTCTGGAGTGGCCTGAGCCACGAAGGAGGTGTTTACCATCTGTTGGCTTTCCTGTGCCTCGGGGTCAAATGGAGTGTATATCGTGTAGGCTTCACATAGTCTTTCGTAGTAGTCCCCGGGGGACTCCCCTGGTTGTTGAGTGACCGAGGATACTTTAGTCATGTTCATGGGTTTTAGCTCCTGCCCAGATTCCCTGGAGAAAGGCTTCCTGGTACTGGCAGATGTGGGCTTGTCCCTCGGTTGTGGTGAAGTCCCATGCTGGGCGCTCTTTGGGTGTGGCCGTATTAGCCCAGGAAGCAGGGTCAATGACTCCCGCTGGTGCGTGCTCTTCCAGGTATTGCCGTGCACCTTTCATTATTCTCTTCCTTTCCTCTGTGTTAAACAGGGTGCAGAGTAACTGTTGACAGTCTTCCCAGGTTGGCTGATGAGTCTGGAAGAGGGATTCTATGAGGTCTACCATAGCCTGTGGTTTCTCAGAGTAGGATGGGGTGTTATGTTTCCAGTTGAGGAGATCAGTGGTGGAGAAGGGCTGATAATACATCATGGAACAGCTGGGTTGGACCGTCCCATCTTCATCATGCCTCTCAGGTTCCCACGTCTCTTGTACCGGCATTTGGAGGGTGCTTGCGCCGGCCTGGGATGCAGCCTGGCCAGTGGTCCTGGAGAAAGTGGATCTTTTGGGCCTGGGGGGCACCACTGAAACCGATGGCAGCGGAGTGTCTGGAGCTGAAGGGCCAGGTGTAGGCGGTCTTGGGGATACGGTCGGTAGGGGCAGGGTCGGTTCGTCCTCGGGATCTCTGGCTAGGATTTGTGGAGACCGGGTCTTTTGCTGATTTTCTTTAGCTTGCTTGGATGAGGCAATTAAGACCCTGGCCTGTCCCTGCCTATTGCAAGCAAATCACACCCACGGGGGAAGGGTCTGGGCAATTCCTAGCCAGGAGTCAATGTACAGAAACTGGTCAGGGTGTCCTGGTTCTCCTGTTATGACCCACCATACTCAATGAATCATTGGGACATCCAATGTCCCTTCTGAAGGCCACCTGACATCAAAGGTGGGCCATTCCAATTCACATGGGGTTCTCAACTTGCCGGGGTTCATCCTGACTCCATAGTCTCCCGAAAACCCCTTCTTGAAAAAAAATTTTTTTTAAGATTTTATTTATTTATTTGACAGAGAGAGACACAGCGAGAGAGGGAACACAAGCAGGGGGAGTGGGAGAGGGAGAAGCAGGCTTCCCACTGAGCAGGGAGCCTGATGCGGGGCTCGATCCCAGGACCCTGGGATCATGACCTGAGCCAAAGGCAGACACTTAATGACTGAGCCACCCAGGTGCCCCCCTTCTTGAAATTTTTGATCATGGTCTCTAGAACCGTAGGTTTACTCTGCCCTGACCCCATGGTGATGTCCTCGTGTGCGGTGGCACAGAGACCGACAAAGGTGGGGGGTGCCTCCTGAGATGAGGAGACCAATCAGACGCCCGTCTGGCCATGTCCTGAAGGAGCTTAGGTGAGGCATAGCCGTAGCGGTCTCAGCGTTGTGACTTACGATCATAAACTATTCCGATGCCGCCATAGACTCTATGCCGTTCACCACGGAATCGCAGAGGGGCCCACTCAGACTCCGCAGGCTTCTGGGGACCTTAAGGGTGCCCGCCCGTGGAGTCACAGAACCAGTCCGCTTGAGCAAGCCAGGTCGGACTGAACATTCACTCACACATTCACACTCCAGAAGTTATTACATTCCCTCCCTGGGAATCCCTACCTGTGAGACCTCTAAGAGGTCTCTGGGAGGTGATCAGGCTCCCCTCCACCCCAATGGGGGTGGGCCTGTCTGGGTCCTGGGCCCCCAGGCCTTACCGGAATCCGACGTCGGGACCAGGTCCTCACCTGCCAAGTCTCCTCAAGTCCGGCGAGAACAGCAGAGTGGGGCCACCCGAGGCGACCAGAGCGGGAGACTGCCAAATATTAGGCAGGGCGCGCCTTCTCCGTTATGATCCCTCGTTCGGTCACCGCCTCGCCGTTGCCCCAAACCAGTGGCAACAATGGGCCAGCGCGGTTGCGTTTCCCAGTCAGGGAACCAAATGTTACGGAACCTGGACTGGATTGCCTGACGGAAGAACCAAGCGGCACCCGGAGATCCTGGAGGACAGGAGGTTTATTTAACGCCGGCGGGTCAGAGGAGCGTGGTCTCTGAAGGTCTGAGCCCCGAGCACAAAGGGGGCAATGTATACACTTCTACTTCCGCATACTTAGCACTTCTGGCGCATGCGCGGAGCGCGGCGAGAAGGACCCGGATTGGTGCGCGGGAAGCGGAGCAGGGAGAATAACCCGGAAGAGCCCCGGGGCAAGGCCTGGGACTCTCGCGCTGGCTCGGTGGGCCATCTCAGGACACAGATCTTCCTTATCATTATCATGAGTTTTATTAGGTGCCAGGCACCTTACAAGGATCTCATTCCATCCTCACCCCAGCTCTTTGCAGTAGGTTATTACTGCCTCCGTGTTATAAAAGGAGTAGACCAATGCTCAGAGAGGTTAAGGTACATGCTCAAAGTTGCACAGCGAGCCAATGACTGGGGCTGACTGGCTAGTTTCGCTCACAGCCACTGCACTACACTGCCTCTCTGTGACCCTTGTAATCGTTACACAGAGAAGTGGTCCCACAGCATCCCTGGAAAAAGATCCTTTTAAATTCCTGATATGTAGCCCTGAGTATGTGTGCGGGGGTTTTTAAATTTCAGGCTGAGGTGGTGAAGAGGAATTCTGAGGGCTCAGAAGAGCTCTTAGCCTCCCTTCTGCTTCACCAGCATATAAAGTCAGCAAGGCCAAGGTGTGAGGGCAGATTGTTCCTGATGATCGTCTGCGAACCCTGTCCTCATTAATGGTTGTTACTGCTGGGAGCACGGAAGTCCCCGCCGGGGGCCAGTCACAACGGGGTGTCGGCCCAGGTCCCGGACCCCAAGCCACCAGCCTGTGACAATAATGGTACTCACCATTACCAATAATACTACCTCCCACTTATTAACTGCTTCCTGCCTGCTAGAATTTGGATCCGGATCTGCCGACTCCATGTCCATCGCTTGCTAGCCTTACGATGTGGGTCTGGTCATTCCAACTTGTTTCCTCTGTGTACAGTGGGGATAATTACGCCTACTTTAAAAAGACTGTGCACTTAGTCATCACTTTATATGCAGGATGTATTTATGTGCATGATTTCATTCATCCTCACAGCCCGTTGGGCAGATACGATTAGGATGCCTGCCTTTATCTGAGGACACCGATACTCACACAGGGGACTGCAGCCCGCTGAATGCCAAGCAGCTTATTAATAGGTGGCGGAAAGGAGATTTAAACCAATTTCGGGGGGACTCAAATGCCAAGCTCTGCCTCCAGGGTTATCGTAAGAATGAGAGATGATGTATGTGGCCAGCGCAGAGTAGGTCGCGATCATCAGTACCCCTTCTCTACCCCTCCCTCCCCCCCTCCCCCACCTCCTTCCCCCCACCAGTCAGGTTTAGGGGAGAAGTGAGTTGGCTGCAGAGATGGAGTAACCAATACTAATCTTATTTTAAAATAGGTACTTCTTTAAAAAAAAAACAAAAAACAAAAACAAAACCTGTTCAGCCAGATTGCCCAGTTTTCTCACACAATAGCTATCTTAATGAAATCTCAAGTTCATTTACTCTGAGAGCCTCTTAAAAGGAAAAGCACCTCGGTTCCCAGCATGGGTCTAGAAACAGTGCATTGGGGTGCATTGGGGTAACCAGATGCCTCTGTCTGCAGCCGGTTTTCCCTAAAACAAACATGCCCACTTGCCTCTGCAGCAAAGACTGTCACTGACTTCCCAGCAGGTGTCCTGTGTCCCCTCCACCTGCCAACAAGTAGAAAATAATCGTTTCTGGGAAACAAGATTGTGCTGCCGTATAACCCCGGGAGCCATGCAGTTGGTTGTGGAAGTCCCGCCTTGGGGCCGGGCTGCCTGGGGTTGAAATCCCAGCTCTGCCACTAGGAAAGGCCCCTCTGAACCTCAGTCCCGTCATCTGTACGATGGGAATAATGAGACCAGCTCTACGGGGTTGTTGCCTGGATCCGAGGGACCCGTTCACAGTTGCAACGTGCTTCCCGCAGTACCTGGCACGTGGCCATGCCCACGGCCCTGTTAGTGGTTATAATAATGATGCCAATAAATATTATTCTTTATTGTCATAGGGAAATAGGTTTGAACTTTCCGTATCTGTGGCAACCCGGCTCTTGGCAGTATTTTTACAGGCAGATTAGGATAATGAAAAAGCTCTCGGGTTTTGCAACAGAACCTGGTAGGTAGGGTCAGAGTCTGCAGTTGGGGAAAAAGCTGGCTGGGGATGAGGGGTGAAAAGGGGGTTAGGAAAGCAGTGGAGGGCTCCGGTTCAGGATATCCCTGGAACCCCCTTATGGCAGGGCCTGACGTGGGGTCAGGGATGGGTGGACTTTGGGAAGGGCCTCCTTCAAATTCCAGGGGAACCTGAGATAAGCCTCTTTGTTCAGCCTCAGCCTTGCCTCCTATCGCAGATCCTTCCAGAATTTGAGGGACCAGCTCCTTTGGGGGAGATGGAAGGGAAGGTTCCAGAAGGGAAAGTCCCAGAAAATTCATTAGATGACTCTAGGCAAAGGTGGTAGAACTCTAAAATATCCATAAGCCATAGACTATTGTAGGTGATGCCTTGCGGGGGAGGGGGGCGGTGACAGCCTTGAATTTTTGCCTCAGCCAAGTTCTCCTGGAAAACAGCATGGTTAGGAAGTTCCTCCCCCTTCTGTGTTCCAGAAACAGCTTGTAGTGAACAAATGCCCTTCGCCACGTGACCCAGATAAGACTCAAGTTTGCTGCCGCCTTATTTATCTCTGGCAAGGCTAGACGCAGACCCCCAAATTCCCATCCTTTGTTTCACAAACAATTAGTCCCCACTGGTCAACTGCAGCAAATGCTGGTTAACCAAACTTGGGTCAAGTCTCTCCGCTCTGTGGGTGCCTGACCTTTGGCCTACGCTCAGGGATTGTGGGCAGCCAGCCCCCCTAAAATAGGCCTGTCTCGGATGAGAAGTTCTCCGCGCACACCCCGATCATCTCCAGCCCATGCCCTTCCTAGCTTTGCTCACTCCTCCCCATGAAAGAAAACCCTTTTGCCTAATCCCACGATGCTTGCAGAGCCAAGACCTGAGCTCTCCCCACATTGCCACAGTGCCCTGACCCCCTTCCCTCCCCTAACAACCCTTTCGAATGAGGTCCCTCCTTACTAAATCTGGATTTGCTTTTATTTCCTTGCGTGGGATCTCCCCAAAGTTGTGGTTCTCTAGAAGGCTTGGGTTTTCTAAGAAATAGGGACACCTCCCCCCCTCCCCCCAAGTCTCCATGGAGATGGCAGGTAAGCAGGGGCCTTTCAGGTATTACCTAGTGCCTTAAGGGTAACAGAGCATCTGCGTGGTCCTGTCCCCGCTGCACTCCGGTTTCTCCAGGAGCCGAGAGGAGGAAATCTCCTGTCTACCGCCGTGCTTGATCTGGAGTAGTTCTTTGTTCTGTGCAAAAAAAAGTGTGTATTTTTTTGCTGGTGTTGTGGCAAATGGAACCCCCTTCTTACTTTTTGTTTCAGCAACTCAAGATGCTCCGCCGAGCGCAAGCGTGCTCACCGACTGTCAGTCGATGCTGGTGGGGTCTGTTGAATAATACAAAGGCGGCCGCCACGGTAAAATAATGAGGATGAGCCCGTGTGTGAGGTGGCCCTCGAGGGGCCAAATCAGAGATTCCTGATTAGGGGTTCGCAAACAATATGAAATGACATGGTCAGGTTTCACGGCTGATAAGAATGTTCCAGCTAATTAAAATGTTAGGGTTTCCTGGTTCGCCAGGATTTATCGTCAACCCCTAGGAGGTAACACTTGTCTGCCGGTCAGTTCCTGCTGATAAGAAGTTCGGCTTGACGGTTCCTGAGGTCTTTGATAAATAAAATACGGGAAAACAGATGAATTATTACTTAATAAACGCGGTGTTGTTTGGTAGGTTTCCAGAGCTGAGAGAGGTTGTAAGCCGGCAGCCCATGGGCCAGAGTCTACCCTTGAACACCTACTCGGTCTGCACGGGACTTTGGATTTTATTGTAGTAATCTGAGCCAATATTTAAAAGAGGATATATTACATGGGCGTGCGCACACACACACACAGACCTCACATCCAGACCTGTGGCTTCTCTTGGACACTGGCCACACTGACCCCGTGTCTGGGTGAGGGTGGGAGGAGCTGAGTACTGTTTTCCTGAATAAAGTTTTATCAGAACGCCACGATGCTCCATTGTTTACAGATTGTCCACGGTTGCTTTCACACTTCAGTGGCAGAGGCGAGGGGTTGCGTGGAGCCTGTCTTGAGCACAAAGCCTGAAATATGTTTGATCTCGTCCATAATGGACAACATGCACTCGCCTCTCATCTAGGCAGCTGAGTTTCTGATCCTTTGGATCACGACTCTCCCCCTTTGCTGTTTAATCTGGGGCAGCGGACTGACATTCTCTGAGCTTCAAGTGCCTCGTGTCCAAACTGGGACAGGATGAGATTCTGTTCTATGGGATTGTCGGGGGGATTAAATAAACTGAAATGTATGCCCGGTGCAGAATGAGGGTGTCCTACTCAGCGTATGGTGTGTGCTGATATTATCAAAACTCTGGGTGTAGAAGGTAAAAATAACAAAAGGCCCTCCATGTGTTGATTTAATGTTAAGAGTAGTGACAAGGGGGTTTATATATACAATGGAATATTCCTCAGCCATTAAAAAATGAAATCTTGCCATTTGCAATGACGTGGATGGAACTAGAGGGTATTAGGCTGAGCGAAATAAGTCAATCAGAGAAAGACAATTATCATATGATCTCACTCATATGCAGAATTTAAGAAACAAAACAGGAGATCATGGGGGAAGAAAGGGAAAAAATAATACAGGATGAAATCAGAGAGGGAGACAAACCATAAGAGACTTTTTTTTTTAAGATTTTATTTATTTATTTGACAAATAGAGACACTGCGAGAGAGGGAACACAAGCAGGGGGAGTGGGAGAGGGAGAAGCAGGCTTCCCGCTGAGCAGGGAGCCCGATGCGGGGCTCGATCCCAGGACCCTGGGATCATGACCTGAGCCAAAGGCAGACGCTTAACGACTGAGCCATCCAGGCACCCCCCATAAGAGAGTCTTAATCATAGGAAACAAACTGAGGGTTGCTGGAGGGGAGAGGGATGGGTTGGGGTAACCAGGTGATGGGTATTAAGGAGGACACATGATGTAATGAGCTCCGGGTATTACATGCAACTGATGAATCACTGACCTCCACCTGGGAAACTAATAATACACTATATGTTAATTAATTGAATTTAAATAAATTAGAAAAAAAGAGCAGTCACAAGGGAACTAACTTCCAGACACTCCAGAGACTTCATCTTCCCCCCCAAACTGAAGGGCCCCAGGCATCTATCTCTTGGCTGAGCCAATGGAGAAGAGCATCACCATCCACAGCCCTGCCTAGCTCCGGAGAGCATCTGCAATTGAGAAATGTGCCAGGGGCGCCAGGCTGGCCAGAACGTACCTCCTCCGGGTGCTACATGTGCGTCGTCCCCATGCCCCATGTTTGTGCAAAATTCGACAGAAACCGTTCGGAAAGCGGCAGCCAGCCAGCCCTTACTCAGAGCCTCCGCTGGGGCCAGTCACACTGCCATCCCTGCACGCCAGGAAGATCTGCCCCGGGGGGAGGCAAATGGGGCAACTGCTGAGGCTGGGGGCTTGCACTCTTGGTGGGGGGTCATGATGGTAGAGGAGCTGAAATGACGAGAGAGGGTGTAAGAAAAGTCTTCCCTTCCATGTGGGTGAGGGATAAACATCCCCACCCCACTGCACACCTTCCCAGAATGGCTTCCAGCACTTGGACTCCAACTACCCGAGGAGCAGCGACATCACTAACCATCAGCCCACAAAGATGAAATGCGCACCTGCTATTATGAAGTTCCCAGGGTGGACAGGAGAGCTCCCGTGGGGCTTACATTTGGTGGGGGAGAGGGGCTGACGACAACTGATGTTGTACAGGGAACCGAGGTGGGCTGCTGGGGTAGAGAGTGCCCAGGGAAGGGCTCACTTTCTTTCAATGGGTAGTTCTCTGTCTTGGGCAGAGACTGAAAGATGCACGGAGGCCAAACTGCCACCTATGATGGGCAGTTTGGACGATTCATATCCTCTCACCTTTGACCCTCAAACAACCAGTGCTGCGGGGAAAGGATGTGGCAAGTTCAAAGATGGCATGGCAGCCCTACCCTCCCATGTGAGAAGGAAGCTGGTGTGGCTAGAACCTCGCTGCTGAAAGTGTGGTCTGGGACCGGCACGATGTCACCCAGGAGCTTGCAAAGCTTGGTCCCCGCCATGGACCCGCTGGGTCAGAACCTGCCCATTGACAAGACCCGCAGGTGACTCGAGTGCCTGTTGCTGCTTGAGGAGCCCTAGGACAGAGCACAGCTGAACGCGTGCAAAAGGGGCACAGAGCGAGAATGGGGACAGAGACAGCACCCAAAACGCACAGGGCCACCACCAACACCAAGGCATCACCAAACAGGGGAGACGGCCCCACACATCCTTCCTGGCTTGTTTTCACTGATTTCAGTCACCCAAAAAGTATTTATTGTGCATGCCCTTTCAGTGAGGCGCTGTCCTAGACATGGTGGTATTCTGGTTAATGTTAACCGCTCCGTGAGAGGAATTCCGTCACGAGTCGTGGTTAATGTTTTCACTTAGGTTAAGACAGAAGTAAAACAACAAAGAAAGGTGTTTGCCCGGACTTCACTTCTTCATCGATGACCTGAGTGACTTCTTTGCTGAATACGGAACGAGTCCCCAGACACTGGAAGAGCATTTCTTTAATTCTTCGTGCTACTTATAACTGAACACGGCACACTTCTCACTTTAACCTACATGGTGAACCTTTTCTCCACCACTGTATTAAACGTAAACAATCAACCAAGCAATAAATCCAGCTCTTATCTGCTGTGTTTGCTGATTCCTGTGGTGTATATACTCCCACCATGGTCAATGGCCAATGTCAAGCTACCACATTGCTATACAGTATGTCCTAAACATACAATAGACATAAACAACCTCTAGAGCAGAGATAATAACACAATAATTAGGGAGTGAGGACTTTTGAGTATTCATTATCTTTGTTTTCAATATCATTTATTTAAAGTTTTTACAATCTAATTTTTAATAATGTCTATGTTTAACAACCAGCTTACAAAACTCCTGAAATTTAATAGTCGGCTCTTCTCAGCTGGTTGGCCCCAATGCAGCACCGGGTGGGGGCCTCAACCACGCACAGGACAGACATGGCGCCCATCTTCTGAGCATAGTGAGTTACAGTTTAGTGGGGTATCTTGATCTCCATCAAACCCAGCGTCTGCTAGACGTAGAGCAGGAGGATGGAAGATGGGACTGGCTCTTGGTTTGCCTCAGCCCCCACTCTGATCTAGGAATACACCTTTTTTAGGGATAGCCCCAAGGACTGGGCCTCCAGAGCCCCCTACACAGTAAGCTCAGTGGAGACCCACTCGGACAGGGGAGAAAAAGGAGCCCAGAGAATGGGATGGACTGTATTCTGGAGAGGAGATTAGGGCAAGGTCACCTAGACTTGCCCTTCCCAACCCTGAGCCACTACATGGAGGAAATGATGGCAGAACAGCTCTAGAAGCTCTAGAAGAGGTGCCTCCAAGACCTGGAGCCTGGCCCCTGAGGTCAAACTGCCAAGCTTGGAGTCTGGAAGGGAATTGCCCTATACATCAATCACCTATGATGGGCAGTTTGGACGATTCATATCCTCTCACCTTTGACCCTCAAACAACCTAGTGGGGTTGGCACCTTCACCAGCTTCATTTTAGGGAAGGGTTATAAAGCTCCCCCAAGATCACACAGACACAAGGTGGCAGACCTGAGACTCCAAGGCAGGTAGTTCAGAACCCTTTGCCTCCCTGGAATGGGGGCCAATGACACCTGAGACCCAGGCCATCCTGATTAATAATACACCATTCCAATTGGAGATCCCATCCCATGCCCCTAAATAAGGCAGGGTCGCTACTAACCATTCTGAATGGCCATCCCTCTCTGCTCTGGGTCCCCTTTATGGCTTGTTCCTCCCCTCCCAGGTTTAGCATTATTTTCCTTTTATGATTGTTTCCTGGAAATGGTGTTGCAGGCACCCCTCTTTATCCCAGTCACGATCCTCACTACATTCAATTATCCTGGTTTATTAGGCTCTTTAAAGCTATTTTACTGCTCTCTCCTTGCCATGACCTTAATCTTCATTTTTCCTCTAGCTTTCTCCAGGGTTATTGCTCGTCAAGAGAAAGGTCACCACGGACTCAAAAGAAACAGGGTATAGGCAATAGAAGTCTGCCATCTGGCTGTCCAGTTTGTTTTCACCAACTTTAAATTGATAGATGTAGAGGGAGGAGCCCTACCACTTATCCTGTCTCTTCTCAAGCTTCATTTTGCCAGACCCTAGTTTCAGATATAACCATCATTATAAAAGAAGTTTCTACCAGCGTAAGATTTTCCACTGTGCTTTCATTTGCACAAGCATCTTAGTTCATTCTTAAAAAGCAGTTCTGTAGCAGGTGGAGTGGGTATTATTATGCCCATTTTACAGATAAAGAAACAGAGAGAGAGAATAGAAAGATCATGTGGTACCTGAACTTCTAGCTCTGCACAAGATGGGGTCTCCCCATTCTTCCCAGGTCCTCCCTCTTACTCCTGGACATGACACAACAAAGAAGCATAAGAAGAGTTCCCCTCTCCCTTCCCCTGGAGTCAGCGAGGCTCCTGCCCGTGCCCTGCAATGATGAAGCAGTGGGAGTCAGCGGTCCACTTTTCCCATCCCCGCATCTGTGAAGCCCGGCAGGGGAGTTCAGAGACAGTCAGATGGGGCAGGTTTGCTCTCCACTTTCACTGGGAAGGTGTCTGCAGAGCCAACAGGGACACTCACTTCCACCTCCCCAACTGCAAGAAGGCAGAGAGTCAGCTCTCCACGTTTGCCAGGATGGTGTCCGTGGGCTCAGTGGGAAGCTGAACATACAACCCATCCAGCCCTCACCCCACGTCTTCCCAGAGAGACTGCCTGCTCAAGAAGAAAAATGGAATAGGATCCAGAGTCTCACAGCCTAATACCCCAAATACCCAGGATAGAATAGAAAATCACTCCTCTGTCAAGAACCAGGAAAATCACTACCTGGATGAAAAAAGACAAGCAACAGCCACCCAAGCAGAGATGAATCAGAGGTTGGAATTATCCAAGAATTTAAAAGCAGCCATCATAAAAATGCTTCAAAAAAGCAATTATGAATTCTTCTGAAACAAATGAAAAATAGAAACTCCTAGTAAAGAAATAGAAGTTATATAAAAAAAAGAGAGAGAGAGAACCAAATGTAAATTTAAAAACTGAAAAATACAATAACCAGGAAAAGAAGAACAACCCTCACTGGTTGGGCTCAGAAGCAGAGATGACAGAGAAAAGAATCAGCAGATTTGAGGTCAGATCACTAGGACTTCCCAATCTCACTAGCAGAAAGAAAGTAAGCTGGGAAAAAAAGAAAAAAAATCCCAGACTCTCAGAGAGCTTGAGACAATAAGAAAACAATTAACGTTTATATCTTCTGAGTCCAAAAAGGAGAAGAAAGAATAGGACCAACTTACTGTTTGTGTGTATGTGTGTGTGCGTGCATAGAATACATATATGTTAATATTTGTATTACTATATATTATACATATATTAATATATGTATTAATATGTATATAATACACATATATTAATGAGGAGGTTAAAAAGACCTAAGTGGAAGTAAGGTTTTTTACACTTTACTCAAGTGGTAAAGTATCAATACCATAATAAACTGTGTACGCATTGGAATCCCTACAGCAACCAATAATGTTACACGATGTCTCCTAGAAAATAGAAGAGAAAGGAACACCTTCCAGCTCATTTTATGAGGCTAATATTACCTTGACACTGAAAGCAGAAAAAGATACTGTCAAGAAAGAAAAAAAATAAGCCAATCTCTCTCATGAATTTAGATATAAAAATCCTCAATACGAATTTTGCCAAATTGAATCTGATAATGTATAAAAAAGAATCATACACCACGACCACATGGAATTTATTCCAGGGCTGCAAGACTGGGTCAATATTCAAAAATTAATGTAATCTACCATATTAACAGGCTAAGGAAGAAAAATCATATGATCTTATCAATTTACGCAAAAGAAAACTCCAGCACATTTGGCAAAATCCAACACCCATTCATTATAAAAACTATCAGAAAATTGGGGCTACAGGGAAAAGTTCTTCAACTTGATAAAGAGCATCTACCAAAAACCTTCAGCTAACATCATACTTATGAAAGTAAGTACACACTAAATGTTTTCTCCATAGGACTGGAAACAAAAGAAGAACGTCTTTTGTGCTTGGAGGTTTTAGCCAATAGAATAAGACACCCAAAAAAGGAAATAAAAGACACATAGATTAGAAGAAAAGAAATAAAACTATTTATTCGATGATATGACTGTCTATGTAGAGAATTCTAAGGAGTCTCCAAGAAACTTCTAGAATAAATAAGTGAGTCCAGTAATGTCATAGAACAACAACTCACAAAATCAATCTCATTTCAGCGTACTAACAATGAATGTGTGAAAAGTGAAATTTAAAACACAACTGATCCAAAGTAGGTGAACTACTTTGGTATAAATCTAACAAAACATGCATAGGATCTGTATCTTGCATGTTATAAAATACTAATAAAATAAATAGAAAAAGACCTAAATAAGTGGAGGAATATACCATGCTCACGGATTGGAAGATTCAACCTAGTAAAAGATGACAGTTCTCCCAGAACTGATCTATAGGTTCAATGCAATGACTTTCAAAATCCTAGCAAGATTGTTCATAGACAAACTTATTCTGAAATTTCTATGGAAAAGCATAGGACCTAGAATAGCTAAAAATATTCTTGAAGAAATACTAAATTGGGAGAACTTTCTCTATTCAATATTAATGTTTACTATATAGTTACAGTCATCAAAACTGTAGTTTTGGCAGAGTGAATAAACCCATGGATCTGAAACAGAATAGGGAACCCAGAGATAGACTCATACAATTGCCTGATGGATTTTCGGAAAAATAGGAAAGCGGTTCAATGAAGGAAGGATAGCCTAGTCAACAATGCTGAAACAACCTCAGACCTGTAAATAACAACACCACCAAAAAAATGAACCTCTATCTAAGTGTCACATTTTATGTAAAAAGTAACCCCAAATGAATCATGCACTTAGGTGTGAAAATGATACAGTTTTTAGAGAAAGAAAACATAGGAGAAAATCTTTGGGATATAGGGCTAGACAGAGTTTATTGAAATCACATTTAATAGAAGAAAAAATTGTTTATGTGGACCTCATCAAAATTAAAAAACTTTGCTCTGTGAAAGATCCCGTTAAGAGGACAAAAAGACAAAATCTGGACAAGGAGAAAATATTTGCAAACCACACATCTGACAAAGGACTTATACCTAGAAATATAAAGAATGCTCAACACTAGGCATTAAAAAAAAAAAAAATCCAGCTAGAAAATTGGCAAAAGATATGAACAAACATGAAAAAAAAGATAACCAACATCACTAGCCAATAGGGAAACCCAAATTAAAGCCACAATGACCTATCACTACCCACCTATCAGATGGCTCAAACAAAAACCGGTGATAACATCCAATGCTGGTGGGGATGTGGAGACACCAAACCACTCATCCCGTGCTGGTGGGGAGGTGAGATAGTACAAGCATGACTCTGGAGGAGAGTATGGTGGTTTCTTATAAAACCACACATGGGCGCACTGTTGGACCCAGCAATCGCACTCCCGGGCATTTATTCCAGAGAAGTTAAAACTTATGTCCACCTGAAATCTATACACGGGGATGCTCATAGCAGCATTATGCCTAATAGCCCCAAATCTGAAGCAACCCAAATGTCCTTCAAAGTGTGACCATTTAAACAAATGGTAGTATGTTCGTACTGTGGAATACTACTTGGCAATAAAAAAGAACAGATTATCGATACATACAATACCCTGGGTCGATCTCAAGGGAGTGATGCTGAGCCATAAAAGCCAAACATCAAGAGATTACATGGCACATGATTCCGTTGATAGAGCCCTCTTGAAATGATAAAATTAGAAATGGGGAACAGGTGGGCGCCTGGGTGGCTCAGTTGGTTAAGCGACTGCCTTCGGCTCAGGTCATGATCCCAGGGTCCTGGGATCGAGTCCCACATCCGGCTCAGCGGGAAGCCTGCTTCTCCCTCTCCCACTCCCCCTGCTTGTGTTCCTGCTCTCGCTAACTCTCTCTGTCAAATAAATAAATAAAATCTTTAAGAAAAAAAAAAAGTGGGTGGATCACATCAATGTGAATTTCCAGTTGTGATATTGTCATATAGTTATGCAAGTTCATACCATTGAGGAAAAGTCGGAGAATGGTATCTAGGATCCCTCTGCATTGTTTCTTTCAATCTATGTATTTACTATGATCTCCAAGTTTTTAAAAGCTCACACCTGTGTAATAATGGAGAGCCGACTCAAGCTGTCATTCCTGAAATTCTTGCAAAACGGAAGGCATGATTCTGGGTGAGCTGGGGGATGCAAGCTAGAAGCAGTGCACAGAACTTGGGTCCTGCATGGGGAGCTGGACTGGTGGGTAGGGAAGATCTCGCAGGGAATGGAAGGAGCCACCAAGACCTGCGTGGATGCCAGGCCATGCCAAACATACGATAAGGTGCTCTTTGCAGAATACAGCAAAAGTGATAGGATGTCACTTCTGAGATGAGGTCATAAAATCTATGACTTCCATCTTGATTGTTCTCTGTTTCTCATTTTGACACTCAGCAATGCTGTAAAACACCCTCTGGGGAAGTCGAGTGGCAAGGACGTGGGGCCCACCTCTGGGTGACAGCCCCAGGTAAGCTGAAGCCTACCAATACCTTGTCATGGAGCCTGGAAGTGGATTCTGCCCCAGCTGGACTTTGTTATGACCTTGGCCCCAGCTGACCCAATGAGCTGGCCTTCAGAGAGATGGCAAACCAAGCCCTGATTTCTGACCCACAGAAACAGGGAGATAATAACTGTGTGTTGTTCTATGCTGCTTAGGTTTGGGATAATTTGTTATGCAGCAAGTGATACCTGATACAGAGGTGATGTCTCTCATTATCCACTGGGTCAGCACAGGCTTGTTGGTGTGGCAGCTGCAGAATTCCAAAAGAGAGAGCAGAAGCGTGCAAACCCTTGTGGGGGTAATTGCTCAGAGTCCGCATCATGCATTGTACTGACCGTAGCAAGTCTGGGGCTTGTGGGGGTGGGGAAATGTCCCCCACCTGTGGATGGGCAGACCCTCAAAGTCACAAAGGCACATTGCAAAGAAGCGTGGATACAATTTTACAGACAAGTTTGTTTCCAGAAATGTCTTGCCTGGCCAGCCCCCAGGGTCAGAGGTGGAGATCAAGCTGCTATGAGACACACAAGGGGAAAGGTCTGAGGTCACACCAGGCTCAGAACAGGAGACTTAGCCCAGTGGGCGGGTGGTGACAACTGGCCACAGGGTCTCCCTGCACCAGGACTGCGAACCTTCCCTGCTCCCTCCAGTCTCTCCTCTGCGCTGTGGTCCGAAAAAAGAGCTATCAGGCGACTTTTCCACTGCTCTTCAGGCCGGCAGCACAGAGCCCTGCGGCCTAGCCTCCTGTCCGCACCTCCATAGTCTGGCCCCTGCTGGCCTCCCCCGCCTGCTACCAAGATCTTCCCCAACTGTCCTGACCCCTTTGCAATGCTTTGGGGTGGCTCTCTGCGACACCCCCCCCCCCCCCCCCCCCAGCCCAGGACCTCCCACGTCTGTCCCAGGCTCATCAGTCTGATTGCCAAAAGCCAGAACCTCATTGCTGTCAGAGAGCTGCCCGCCCGGGCCTCAGGAAAAGGGTGGACCAGGATTACCTGGGATTCAATATCCCCCTGGAGGACAACCTTTTTACCTGCGTGGAGCTACGAACACCCCAGCCCCCTCACTCCATGCCCAGGATTGTCTGAGGCAGGGGCTTGGCACCATTTCCCAGAACTTCCCCGTGGGGTCCTACTCCCATTGCCCCTGTGGTCGCTGGCTCCATGTGGCGCATTTTCAGGGCTGCCTTCCACTGCTGTGTCTCTGTCCACCCTGACCCGCACCCCCTGGAATCTCTGGTGCGGGGTTTGCTTTGGGGGAACCTCAGATAAAGACAGTGCTGCATTGCTCTCTCTCACCCTGAGGCCTTGACACGTGCTGGTCCCTTCTGATTTGTCCTCCAGACTCAATTCGGAGCTGTCCTCCGAGAGTCTCTGCCTACTCACCCTGCAGCCCCTCACCCTGAGCCCACCTGGACCAGGCAGGTGAGGGGTGTGTGCATGTGGAGGTGGGAGGGAGGGCAGGACGGGAGCCTGTGGTCCTCCCCTCTGGGGACTGTCACCTTCCCAGCGACGCTGTGCAGTGGCTCAGAGGGGAGAATGGCTCCATGAGCAGGTTTCCCGTCCAGGTTGTTGGAGTGAGAAGCAAGCTCCCCACAGAAGGCTGCTTGCCTGCTCTCAGCGCCAAGGATGAAGGCATTCAGCGGGTTTTGATCCAAGATGCAGAACATCAAGTCTTCCCTGTGCCTTCAGCCCTGCTGTCTGCAAGCTGAGGATCCCCGGGCTCGCTCTCTGCACCCCTGCCCCCAGCCCCACTGTTCAGGAAGTGCCTTCATTCTGCCTGTCGGATCAGCTGCAGCAGGGTCAGCGTCTGTGAGCTAATGTTTTCCTGATCCACCTCCCTGCCCTGGGTCAGTGAAAACATCGGGGGCCTCTGACTTCATTTCTGCAGGCTCGACAGGAAGGGTGAGCAGAGATCACCCAAGCTGGTGCAAGTTGGCAAAGGTGCCAGAAGCTTCCGATAAAATTAGACCATGTGGGTTTGACCCGGGGACTGGGGGCTGGTCCTAATAAGCCAAGAAAGAGGTTGTCAACTGAGAAAGTCTGGTTCTCTGGGCTGTAGCTGTGTGTGGAAATATAGCAATGTTACTCTGCACAACACAGTTCTTCAAAGGCATCTCCCGGAAAGGAACTCAGGCCCCATCCCCAGCCCTCCCACGGCTCTGCCCTCCAGCCTCTGCATGAGCCCCCGCCTTAGCCCAGCCACCCAGACCCTCCGCACCTTGCAGAGGGGAATGGACCCCCGCCCAGCTCTCGGCAGCAATGTCTGCCTCGCCTCCTGATGGGATGAGGGTAGGAGTCCCACCCCATTCACCTTGCCGTGCTATCAGTTTGCTCCTCCACCCACAAGTGTGGATGGAGAGCTTTCTGTGTGTCGGGCCCGGGACTAGGACGCGGAGCAGTGAAAGCCACTGTGCCTGTCCCCTGGGAGCTAACGTGGGCGAGCCCAAGACCAAGTGTGCGTCCCCGAGGGGCCGAGGGGCTGCGCGAGTTGTGGTCTACGTGGCCTTTGAAACACATGCATCTCGCCAGTCTGGAGCATCATTCAGTGCTGGTTCCCGGTCATCATGCCCTTCAGGGTTACACGGGGGTGAATTTCGTTGCCACCTGGCTTCCTGGAGGGTGTAGATAGCATTGCAACTTAGATCCAATCAGTAAACATTTATTGAGCATCTTTTCTTTGCCTGCATGGTTGTGGGCATTGTGAGGGATGCGATGAGAGACAAGGTGGGAGGAGCTTTCCATGGAAGCGCTTCCTGTCTGCTCTGTGGTGTTTACCTTGGCCTGGAGAACTAGCATCAGAACCATTTTGGGTGACAACAGAGGCAGGAAAGTGAGAACATAGAAAGTGTCTTAGGTTTTGCACCCAGAGCACTCTTCTGAGTGGCTGGGGCATGAGGGGATCATGCAGACCTCCCTTCTCTTTCCCAAAACTTCTGCTGACTAAAACTGCACCATTATCTATTCGTTCCCTTGGTTACACTGTGCCCTCCCCCTGCCAGTTTCCCCCCTTCCCTTCCTCCTCCCCATCCCTCCTTCTTCTCCTTCTTCCCCTTCTTCTTTTTTTAAAGATTTTATTTATTTGAGAGAGAGAGAGAGCACAAGTGGTGGGGTGGGGCAGAGGGAGAAGCAGACTCCCCACCTAGCAGGGAGCCCAATGTGGGGCTCGATCCCAGGACCCTGGGATCATGACCTGAGCGAAGGCAGATGCTTAACTGACTGAGCCACCCAGGTGCCTTCTCTCCTCCTCCTCCTCTTCCTCCTGTTCTTCTTCTTCCTCCTCCTCTCCCTCTCCTCTCCTTCCCCTTCTTTAACTAAAAATACTTCCAGAAAGAGAACATCCTTAACCCTTTAAAATAGAAATGACACAATTTGACATGTGTGCCAATCTGGACCCATGGATAGCAGCTGTCTGAAGCTCTATGTTAAGAAGACCTCTGAGGTTCAGTCTGGCTTCTGATGCAAAGCCTGTCACTTGCTTAGTGATATCTGCCATGGCTTCCAAGGGGAGGAAAGTACTTATTTTCCCTGCCCTAGAGCAGAGGAGCTTAAGAGAGTTTTCCCCTGCTGTGCCAACGGGGGCTGGGCAAACATCGCAGATCTCACGGAGGGGCCGCTGAAGGAGGGACCCAGGAAGCAAGGGCCATGACAGCCCATCTCATCGTGGGGCCTCCTGGTCCACTGCTGTCCAGCTCTGAGCACCCTGCGGCAGGAAGCACAGAGACTCCGATGGCAGCTCACCGGACCTTCCCGCCGAGTCTCTGACCACACTCCCGAAGCATGTCTGTTCCGGGCCCTCTGAGCTGCTCTTTTCCAGCTGTGTCGAGGTGTGATCACAAACAAAAATTGTATAGATTAGGTTGTGCAGTGTGATTTTTTTAAGGTGTACAATGTGACGATTTCATGTATACATTGTGAAATGATTAGCACAATCCGGTTAGCACATCTGTCGCCTCACACAGATTTCTCCTGCGTGGTGAGAACCCGTAAGATCCTCTCTCTTAGCAGCTTTCAAGGAGGCTATTAGCTGCAGTCCCCAGACTGTACGTTCGGATCCAGAATTTATTCACTGTATAACTGAAAGTTTGTACCCTTCGGCCAACTTCTGTCCATTCCTCCCACCCTGAGCCCGTGGTAACGACTGTCTTACTCAGTTGTTTTTTTTATGGCTTTTTTAGATTCCACAGATCAGTGATATCCCACAGTATTTGTCTTTCTGCATCTGGCTTATTTCACTCAGCATGATGTCCTCCAGTTTCCTCCATGTTGTTACAAATGACAGGATTTCATTCTTTGTCAAGGCTGAATAATAATCCATCGTGCGTGTGCGTGTGCATGTGCGTGCCTGTGGGCTTATACATGTGTGTTTGCACGCACACGTGTGTGTGCATGTGTTACATCTTCGTCGTCCTTTTATCTGTTGATGGACACGTTTTCTCCATATCTTGGTTGCAATGAACGTGGAGGAGCAGACATCTCTTTAAGACACTGATTTCATTTCCTTTGGGATATACACCCAGAAGTGGGATCGCTGGATCATACGGTAGTTCTATTTTTAATTTTTTGAGGAAGCTCCATATCATTTTTCATAATGACTGCACCACTGTACATTTTCATTAGCAGAGTATGAGGGTTCCCTTCCCTCCACACCCTCCCCAGTACTTGTTACCTCTTGTCTTTTTGAGAACAACCATCCTAACAGGTGTGAGGTGGTCTCTCATTGTGGTTTTGATCTGCGTTTTCCTGATGACTAGTGATGTCAAACACCATTTCATACACCTATTGGCCATTTGTACGTCGCCTTTGGAAAAATACCCATTCAGGTCCTTTACCCATTTTTTAAAACTTTGGCTATTAGTTTTTTGTTTTTTATTTTTGTTTTTTTGTTTCTGTTTTTGTTTTTTTGTTTTGTTTTGTTTTTGCCCCCACTGAACTCTTTGCAAAGCCTAGATTTGCCTTTATCTGTGCTCTTCCTAGACCACCTAGAACATCCATGACCATTGTCTCTGCAGGGGTACTCTTACATAACTCCATCGAGACCTGACTCAAATGTCACTTCTCCTGAGAAGCCCTCCCTGATTCCTCTGCTAGAGTTGTGGCTCCCTCCTCTCTTTACCCACTGAAGATCTGGCCTCTGCATGACAGTCTTACCTGCTACCACCCTTACCTTTGATGTGTCTCACTTGTTTGTAAGAGCGAGAGTTCCATGAGTGCCCTGGGCCCAACCCACAGCTGGTGTGCAAAGATCATTCGTTGATATATGGATGGATGGATGGATGGAGGGATGGATGGATGGATGGAGGGATGGATGGATGGATGGATGGATGGATGGATGGATGGAGGGATGGATGGAGGGATGGATGGATGGAGGGATGGATGGATGGATGGAGGGAGGGATGGATGGAGGGATGGATGGATGGAGGGATGGATGGAGGGATGGATGGAGGGATGGATGGATGGATGGATGGATGGATGGATGGATGGATGGAGGGATGGATGGATGGATGGATGGAGGGATGGATGGATGGAGGGATGGATGGATGGATGGATGGAGGGATGGATGGATGGATGGATGGATGGATCGAGGGAGGGAGGGATGGATGGAGGGATGGATGGATGGAGGGATGGATGGATGGATGGATGGATGGATGGATGGATGGAGGGATGGATGGATGGATGGAGGGATGGAGGGATGGAGGGATGGATGGATGGATGGATGGATGGATGGAGGGATGGATGGAGGGAGGGATGGATGGATGGAGGGATGGATGGAGGGATGGATGGATGGAGGGATGGATGGATGGATGGATGGATGGATGGATGGAGGGAGGGATGGAGGGATGGATGGATGGAGGGATGGATGGAGGGATGGAGGGATGGATGGATGGAGGGATGGATGGAGGGATGGATGGAGGGATGGATGGATGGATGGATGGATGGATGGATGGATGGAGGGATGGATGGAGGGATGGATGGATGGAGGGATGGATGGATGGATGGAGGGAGGGATGGATGGAGGGATGGATGGATGGAGGGATGGATGGAGGGATGGATGGAGGGATGGATGGATGGATGGATGGATGGATGGATGGATGGATGGAGGGATGGATGGATGGATGGATGGAGGGATGGATGGATGGAGGGATGGATGGATGGATGGATGGAGGGATGGATGGATGGATGGATGGATGGATCGAGGGAGGGAGGGATGGATGGAGGGATGGATGGATGGAGGGATGGATGGATGGATGGATGGATGGATGGATGGATGGAGGGATGGATGGATGGATGGAGGGATGGAGGGATGGAGGGATGGATGGATGGATGGATGGATGGATGGAGGGATGGATGGAGGGAGGGATGGATGGATGGAGGGATGGATGGAGGGATGGATGGATGGAGGGATGGATGGATGGATGGATGGATGGATGGATGGAGGGAGGGATGGAGGGATGGATGGATGGAGGGATGGATGGAGGGATGGAGGGATGGATGGATGGAGGGATGGATGGAGGGATGGATGGAGGGATGGATGGATGGATGGATGGATGGATGGATGGATGGATGGACTTCACAGATGCCATTTTGATGCTGAGACTCAGCTCGACATCCATGTGCCCATGCTTTTCTTTGTGTTCCTACAGCAGTGTGCTGCCGTAGTAAATCAATCCAAATCTCTATGGCTTCACATAACAAAGGTTAATTTCCCTTCCACTAAGCCCAGAGTGAGTTCCACCACCTCCTGAGTGGTTGTCTTTGTATCAACCACGCCCTTTATCGTCTGCGTTCTGATGCTTTCACACCTGGGGCCTCGCCGACCCTGGAGGGACTGCCTCTCCCAAGGCGAGCTCGCTCCTCAGGATCCTAAACCACCCGCCCAGGAGCACACGTCTCAAAAGCAGACCAACCAACCCAGAGCCTGCACCCCAACCCCCTCCTAAATGGGGCTCTCACGCTCTGGGCCACTGTCCCCGCTGCCCTAATCCCCCAGGGAGCAGACACCCAGGACAGCCCCTCAGCCCCAGAGCCCCCTGGAATTACTCAAACTAGCGGGGCCTGAGCCTGCTCACCCCGCCTCGCCCCTCCTTCCCGGGGAAACCACAAGAAGGTTCTCACCCCGTGCGGCCTCCCTCTGCCTCCGGACCGGCCCTGTGCATCCCCTGCAGCCCCAGGTGGCACCCCATGACCCCTCCTCCTGGAACTGTGAATAAAGACTTTATTTCCAATGCCGGTCATCTCCTGGTCTCCTGGTCCTGCGGCGCCTCACATTTTCTTTTAAAACATATATTTTAAACCGGTCTTCCACTCAGTGCCTAGTCACATAGGCTGCTTTCCTGTGTGGCTTTACCACGGACACGTGGCCCCTGCCCCAATTCCGTGGCACAGAGGAGAGAGCGAACGCCTCCTGCACCAGCTCCTAAATGTTCCGGCCCGGAGGTGGCGGCCGGTCCCAAGGCACCGCTTAGGCTCAGGGGGTGTGTCTGGGAAATCTGGGGGCGCGGACTTTCACTGTTCCCCCCCCGGTCTTGACCTTTCCATCTGAATTAAGAACGGATCCCCAGTCTAAGGTCAGTGTATGTTTCATTTCATAAGCATGACACAGTATGATTTCAGAGTACCCTTTGCCATAGATGTGACCTAGTTTGTCACCAGAAAATATGGACGCTGAGTGTTAACAAAGCAGGGACGCCAAGGAGACAAGGCACAAGGACTGATTGGGCCATAAATGTGCTCTGGCATTAGGGACCTGAGGGAGATTAATGGCCTGAGGCACCATAAGCTCCCCTGCTCTCACCTCATGGGCCATCTGGGGACAGCCGGCTTGAGCTGGGATGTGGCTGCAGACGGTACCACCCTCTCTTGGTAATACCCTCCTGGGGCCTGGGGCCTCTGGGGATGCTTTTGGTTTCAATGGGGCCAGATGTTTGTGTTTAGTGACTGCATTAGGCAATTTGACCATGATCAGCCTCTCGATTATTCATGATCAGGGAGGGGTCAGTGGAAGAGAGAAGCATCAGGAGCATTTGGAAGCACAGACCTGAGTGAGCCAGTAATTCCCGCTTCTTTCTCCCCAAATGTTACCTGTGGCTGCGTGAATTGTAAAATTAACAACGCATTCACCCCCTCCCTCTCCCCCGCCGGTGAAGGTGTGATAGCAGTGATATGGACCAGAGGGTCGGCTGGAAAAGAAGAAGAAAACCAAAGACATGGACCAGATGCACAGAAGACAAGGGAGGACCTTGTAGGCAGATGGCTTAGACCAGGGAAGGGGGTGTTAAGCACGTCATCTCATTTACTCCTCACACCCACCCTAGAAGGAGCCTCTCATTTTTACAGATGAGGCTGCAGGATTCAGAGCGGGTGGGAGACTGGCCTGGAACCACACAGGATTTCGGCAGCCACTCTGCTGCCCCCATCTGCACGCAGTCCCCTTCCTCTGTGACCTCAAGATGAAGGCATCCCACTGCCCCCCATGCCCATCTCAACAATGGCCATCACCCGAGGGCAGTGGCACCTAACCTCTCGGAGGATGCCTCTCGGAGAGGCCGGTGAAACCTGCACCTTCTTTCTGCAGAGCAACGCAGGGGCCCGCGTGCGCACACACGCACCCTGTTTCCGCCTGCGACTTCAGATCATTTGCAGACGTCCCAAATGAAGTGTAGCTGGTGGGGCGTGGGTGGAGCGCCTTCTCCCCAGCCTGGCATCTTGGACCAGATGTGCAATATGTGGATACATCTGTGGTTCTGATGGAGGAATGTGAGAGGTCGTAGTGCGACCGCGGGACAGGTGATCCCAGACAAGGAATCAGAGTCACATCTCTGCATGATGTGCTTGCTACCCCCTCCTCCTGGCTTGCCTGCTCCTCACCCTCTATGACTCTCTGAGTATCACCTCTCAGCCTCGGAGCCAACCTTCACTCCTGTAGAGCGTTGCCCCTTCTTTCCTCTTTCAGCAGACCCTCT
Source organism: Mirounga angustirostris (assembly GCF_029215605.1). Classification (NCBI taxonomy): domain Eukaryota; kingdom Metazoa; phylum Chordata; class Mammalia; order Carnivora; family Phocidae; genus Mirounga; species Mirounga angustirostris. The sequence continues at coordinate 177,904,168 of NW_026991713.1, forward strand.
CTCGGGACCTTCCCATTCGAAGGATGGTCATCACCGTCCTCACTTCAGGAAACGGATCCGCTCTGGCCTGACGTGAGGAAGATAAGCTGCCAGCCAGGAGGGGCCGGGACACTAAACACCTGACTCGGGGTTTGGCAAAAGGGCTCTGCTTTCCACAAACGGGCGGAGAGGGCTGGGGCTTGGGGCGAAAGCAGCAGCATTGCCTGGTGGCTATTTAGCCTCCCCTGCCTCAGTTTCCCCACCTGTACAATGGGGGAATGGTTGTTCTAACCTCATAGGGTCATTACACCTGCAAATCATGGAGAACAGGACCTGGAGCGTGAGAATCACAACACCCATGTGAGCTCTTGGTATTCACTCTAGCCTGCATGACCATAGATATCAGGCGAGAGGGTTCTGAGTTTGCAGAGGGAATCCCGGTCAAATACTGCCCCCCCTTGCTCCCTGAGTTCTAAACAAATTGGGTGAGACCAATGAGAGATGGAAGCACCCCCTCCATTCTCCATGCACCTCCCAGGGGCGTGCGGAGGCTGGGAGCCCCAGGAAGGGGGATGGTCAGACATCGTGGTCACTGTAAAGGCATTTTCCAGACCCACATGGCTCCTGGAAACACCTGCAGTTTGAGATGTTTCTGCATGACTGTGACCACCACCCCAGGAATCAACTTTGTCCTCTGGTGAGCCCCATCAGCAGAACTTGCTAAGCAGATCCTCCATGGAACACAATCTCAGTTTCTTTTCCTGTGCAACCCCTCCTCGTGTACCTGCAATGGTTCGGTCACTTCACTAATCTGTCATGTCAGCCGGTGACACAGGAGGCACCATGCTACCTGCAGCCTCCCAGATGACTGCCCGGCAGCTGCCTCTAGTTGGAGACATCCTTTGCCTTTAAAGCTTGCAAACCAATAAGGATGACTTCAGTCACCTTCAACTGCCTCCAGTTTTGTTTTTCAGCAGGAGAAAAGCATCTGCATTATTAATGAAATCAAGAAGAGAGAGGGAGAAAATCATACTTCCAGTTGAATTCTGGCCTTACATAAATATAAGCTACTCAAAGAAAAGCAACGGGCCAGGAAAAATGTTAACAGCTATCATAGAAAAAAAGATTACTTTCCATAATATATAAAGAGCTCCTACAAATCAAAAAGAACAGGCAAATGACCCATTGGAAAAACGGGCAGCAAACATTGTCACAAGCTGTGTTCGTTGCCTCCTGTGGCAGTCAGTCCTCTCTCCCCCTTCCTAGGGGATCCCGAGCTGCTCAGGGCCACCTCTACCTGTCCAGTGCCCTGGACTCTGGATTCCTCAAGGCCCATCACAGTTGGTCATTCTCCTTGCCCGTGGCCCACAGATAGAACAGATCATGGGCAGGTGATGCCGTCAGTCCCATCTCCTGGGAGAGGTGGGAATGGGGCTTCCAGGAAAGGTTTTCCTCAACCTTAAAAAGAGACACTGAAAGGGGAGCCCCCCTTTCCTGCTCCTGGGCATTGTGGCAGACATGCAAGGCCTGAGGCCACTGTAGATGACTAGGACCTGGAGGGGAGCTGGCCGAAGATGGGATTTCCCTGAAGACAGCAGAGCAGAGAAATGGAAAGTACCAGGACCTCCGTGATATCACTGCTAAGTTGGAGCTACTTTTAATCTGCACTTTTTTTTTGTTTTAACTGAAAAAATTGGTTTTAATTGTGGTAAAGTGCATGTAACATAAAATTTACCTTAGTAACCATTTTTCAGTATATAGTTCAGTGGCAGTCCAGTTAAATACCTAAACATTGGTGTGCAACCATCCCCACCGTCTGTCTCCAGAATGTTTCCATCTCCCCACACTGAGACTCTGTCCCCATGACACACTGACCCCCACCCCCTTCCCAGCCCCCTGCACCACTGTCTACTCTCTGTCTCTGCAAGTCTGACTCCCCTAGGGGCCTCACAAAAGTGGGTCCACACAATATTTGTCTTTTTGTGACTGACTTGTTTGACCATGTTTTCAAGGTTCACCCATGTGGTAGCAGGCGTCACAACTTCCTTTTTTGGGCTGAGTGATATTCCACTGTGTGGATGGACCAGATTGCGTTCATCTGTTCATCCTTTAATGGACACTTGGGCTGCCTCCACCTTTTGGCTATTAGGACTAGTACTGCTATTGACGTGGGTGTGCAACTAATTCTTTGAGTCCTTGCTTTTGATTCTTTTGGGTAAATACCTTTAAGTGGCATCGCTGAGTCATCTGGCCATCGTGTTTATCTTTTAAGGAGCAGATACGCTGTTTTCCACAGCAGGTACACCATCTTACGTGTCCTCATCTGCGGTTCTTTTTTTTTTTTTTAAGATTTTATTTATTTATTTATTTGAGAGAGAGTAAGAGAGCAAAAATGAGTGGGGGAGGGGACAGAGGGAAAGGAAGAAGCAGACTCCCCGCTGAGCAGGGAGCCCAACGTGGGGCTCAATCCCAGGACCCCGAGATCATGACCTTAGCCGAAGGCAGACGCTTAACCGACTGAGCCACCCAGGCGCCCCTATCTGTGGTTCTTTCAACACAAGAAGATAAATTCCTTATTGGCAAAACCAGTTGAGTCACATTTTTCTGTTCCTTGCTCCCCAAAGCATCCTAAATAATACAGATATGAACAGGCACTTTTATAGATACGATTGGCCAATAAACATATGAAAATATGCTCAGCCAAAGTAGTTAAATAGGGAAATGCAAATTGCAGTCACAGTGATATAATTCGTGCCTATTAGATCGGCAAAGAGTAAAAGGATTGATAGCAGGTAATGCTGGTGAGGCTGTGGGGTGCAGGTTCTCCGGGACGCCCCGGGAGGAAGTTAGCACAGCATTTGGAGAGGGCACTTCGACGGTATCGCTCAACATTTACATGCACACACCCTTTAACTTCACAATGCCACTTCAACCTATTTGGTAGGAGCACTTGCACAAATACACCAAGGAGTAAGTAACTGGAAAGATGTTGATTTTGAGCAATAGTAACAGCAAAAACGGGAAGCAGTCCAAATTGCTTCCAAGAAGGACTTGAGTAAATAAACCGTGACACAGTGGCACTCTGGAAAACCAGGCAGTTTCGAGAAGAAGGAGCTTTTTAGCTAAGTGTGCAGACATGGGAAAAACAACAACAACCCAAGACAATGAGTAAAAAGTTCAGTGCAAAACAAGTCACGGAATAACGCAAACCATACAATTGCACTTACGTAAAACCTTGTATCGGAATGTATACAGACAGGCTGTGTGTTTCCATATGCAAACCCATGGACAAGAGACTATAAAGGAGGAGGGTGAAGTATTAACAGTGGTTCCTCTGTAGGGAGAAAGTGGGGAGGTGGGAAGAAAGAGAGCACTTTAACTTTGAATTCTATGTTCCATTTGAAACCAGTTTTTACAGTGTTTTACTGTATTGTGTGGTTTCTTAAAAATGCAAGCCACTCGTGATGTTCAAAGTCAATATATAAAAGGGATGTGTTATGGGAAAAAAAGGTTTCATTGTACGAGGGGGTGGTTCTGCCCGTCCCTGCCCCTCCGAGGCCACCCCTACATCACAGACGACAGCGGTTCCGGCCAGTGAGGAAACCGCACCAGCTCCCAGGCCACCAGGCGAGGTCAGTGCCCCCAGTTTCTCAGCCTGGGGCCCAGCGGAGCCTGCAAACAGAGCCCTGGCTCGCGGGACCCCGCAGGCCTCCACCAGAGAAAACATCAGTCACACGCACCTCCCCATTGCGTCCTACCTGGTGTCGCCCGCAGAGTTCTGACCTCCACTCAGAGCCAGGTTCCCCAAGAGAGCTGAACGTTCCAGCCACCGCAGCCATGTGTCCGAGCCATGTGACCGATTTGTTGCTGCTTAGCTGGGAACCTGCCTTCTTGCTGTTTTGTTTTTGGGGGTCCCGACAGCCCTGGGGGACGACAGCTTACCTCGTGGGAGGGATGCTGAACACAGGAGGTGCCGCAGGCTTCATTCACCTGTCAGGGGTCCTTGCGAAGGGTTCCACCCGTACAAGTTGGAGGGCCCAGGAGCCTGGTACCTGGAGAAATACTCATGTATTTTCTTTTACGCATTTCCACATTTTTCACAGCCACGTCAGCTGTCAACCCGAGCAGCGTCCCCTGACCTCGTAAGCTTCGATATCCGGACCTGTGACATGGGGATGGGAATACCTGGCTCACAGAGTTGAGGTGGGGATTAAGTGAGCTGATGCACAGTGTAAGGGCTGAGATCAAGTAGCCTGGGGCAAGGGACAGGGGCACAGAAGATAGAGGATTTGACCCAGTCTAGGCATCCTGGAGGGCTTCTTGAAGGAGGGAGCAGAGAGCTGAGTTTTGAAGGCTATCCCAATTACTATTGCCGTGCAATAAAAACGCCCCAGCTTAGTGGTGGAAAAGAACCAGTTCCTGTTCATAGACTCTGAGCCAAGAATTCACCATGCCTGGCCCCACCTCCACCGCCTTTGGGAGACTCGAAGTCTGGGCACAGCTGGGATTGGAATCACCTGGAGGCACCTTCACTCACATGTCTGGCAGTGGGTGCTGGGCTGTTGGCTGGGACCTCAGCTAGGCTGTCAGCTGGAATGCAGACCCAGGGCTTCTCCCTGTGTTCTCTCAGCGTGGTCTGGTTGGCTTCCTGGTGGCCTGGAAGCATCCCAAGAGAACCAAGTGGAAACTTTATCACCTTTTATAACCTAGCCTTGGAAGTCACATAGCATCACTTCTGCCACAGTCATAACCACTCAGATTCAAGGGGATAGACCCCACTATAGATGAAAGAACTGTCATTGTAAGAAGATTGTGTGAAGTGGGAGATACTGTTGCTGACTTTGTTTGTTTGTTTGTTTGAGAATATAATCTGCCACAAAAGCCAGTAGCAAGTAGGAAGTATGTATTCCAGACCAAGGGGGTAGGAGCATGTTCTCCAGGCTGCCCGGGACTGTTGTACAGGTTGTGCACTGTACAAAGGCACCCAGCCAAGGGGGAGCTGAAATCCATCCTGTCCTCCATTCACTGAGCTCTATGCTCATCACAAAGCTGCATCTGCTCGGAGGAAGGGGAGACATTTCCTTTGCAAAGGGCATTGTCCACTTACTAAGGGGAGAGGCCACAGAGTTGTGTATACTCAGGAGAGCACACTTTTCTAACATCCATAAAATAATCACACGGACCGGCTGTGGTCCTGGTTGGTCTTGTCATGAGGAAGGGGAGCAGAACTAGAGGCTGGAACAGGAGGTTGGGGGAGAGGGAGAAGAGGAAAGAGGATGGGAGAGGAGGGAGGGGATGAGAATGCAGGGCAAGAGAGGGGAGGGCCAAGGAGGTCCAAGGCTCAAGACTCAGGCTGAGCCCCAGGGGCTCTGCTCCTCTGTTGTTCCTGGCTCCCCAAACATACTCACCCAAAAAGTAATTTCCATGTCATTTTGGCCTCCTCTGGCCAGGATTCTAGTTTGTTCTGGTGTTCCCGATGTTACCTAGGGGTCATTACCAACATGGAGCAAACCGTCAACTCAGCAGAGAAGCAGAGGTAGGACTGGGGCCAAGAAGCCCAGACTCCAGATGTCAGTGGGGACACAGCCCATCCCGGAGAAGTGAAGGTAAGAACCAGGACGACGTCCCTCCTTAGAGGATTAGGGCCTGCGTCCTTCAGAGGCCCCGAGTCCTCCCTACGGAGACAAAGAGGAGAGGACTCCATGTCCCTTTGTTTCACATTTCATCATTTTCCCCAAATTTCCCTTTATGGAGATGGGGCTATTTTGAAGATCGCTCAGCGCTATAAAAATCAAGCCAGAATCGCATGTCTGGGCTTCCATAGAGTCCGCCGTAGGAAATGTGGAACACAAAAGCTATTTATACAGTGAAGGGAGCATTTCGGTAAGAAACTTACAACCGGTGTTTAGAATTAATTTAGTGCCTTGTCTGCTCCAAGGACATATGCTATGTGTCTGGAATTATGGCACCTCCAACACCATATGTGCATGTTTGATGTGTCCAGGAAGGAGCTCGGAGCCTCCTGGCATGCAGTCACGGGTGCGCTCTGCGTGGCGGCAATCATCACACCTCCCCAAGTGTGTGAATGCTGCCGATGCATCTAGAATCCCACAGTCTTTGGAAATCAGTGGGCATATGGCGCGTGTCTCGCATTTTGGCACCAGGAACAGAAAATAAACGGAGGTGTGCCATCCGGAGTCAGGCAGAGTGCGACCCACACTGTCTTTGCTGTCTCGACTTCACACGATGAGGTGGATTCCCAGCTCAGAGGGGGCAGGCGGATGTCTCCAGGGCCGGAGCTGAACAGACTGGAGCCTGCGGAGGGCCCACTGGAATCCGACGCGGGGATGGGGATGCACCTGTTCCGTATCCGGCAGCCCTCGCTGGTTTCTCCTCTGAAGCACTGAAAAGGTAAGCAGTCCGTCTGGTGGAAGATCTTAGCGCAGGGTGGGCACAGAAAGATGCAATCATCACAGCAGAGGCAGGCCCTCACACACTCTTCCAGAAGGAATTGGGGAAAGCCGCGACTGTCACCAACCAGGTATGGACTCATTGTCCCCATGGCGCCCAGACATACTGAGAAGCCCCATAACCCTTCTCTACTGGCCCTGTGGGGGCCACATCCAAATTCTCTTATGCACTCAGCAAACGTTTACTCAGTTCCCTTACTATAGGAGTTAGTTATGCAAAAAAGAACAAGAGCACCAAACGTCCGTCTTCGTGGAGCTGACATTCCAATCAGGGCGATCTGCTCTGGCTGCCACAAGATACCACAGACCGGCGGCTTAAACAACAGACATTTATTTCTCATGGTCCTGGAGGCTGCAAGTCCAAGATCGAGGTGCCATCAGGGCTGGTTTCTGGCGAGAGCTCCTCCTGGCTTGCAGGTGGCTGCCCTCCTGCTGTGCACCCATGGGGAGAGAGAGGGATCCTTGGTGTCTCTTCCTCTTCTTTCAAGGTCACCAGTCGTGTTGGATTGCACCCCCCCCCATGATCTCATGTAACCTAATCATCTCCTCAAAGGCTCCAACTCCAGATACAGACACATTAGGAGTTAGAGCTTCAACATATAAATGGGAAGGGAGGGGACACAATTTAGTCCATGACGGGGGAAGAGAGACACACAGGATAATAAGCCCATTACATCAAATAGCAGAAGGAAAGTGCTATGAGGAAAAATGAAGCACGGGAGGGGAATGGGGAGTGCAGAGTGGGCTTGCAAATTTAATGAGGGTGCTTGGGAGAGCCAGCGGAGAGGGGACATTTTCATGGAACAAGCCACTCAGCCTTGCAGAGACAGAGGAGGGCAAGGGCGCTCTGGGGTGGGAGACACAGGTGCAGAGGTAGAGGAGACTTGGGGAGGCCAGCTGGCTGGAGGGGTGGGTGTGGGGAGTGAACCAGTTTCCAGAAGGCAGCTGAGCTTGGATGAGCAGTGGGGGACAGTCCTTGCGGACCCCACAGAGGATGGCGAGGTTCAGCTTTTTCTCTTGGTGACAGTGATGAGGAAATCTGGTTGAGTTCGGAACAGGGCAGCAACACGACCTAACCACCCCCTCCCATCCTCGGCTGCCAGGGGAGACTATTCTGTATCAGGGTAAAGGTTAAAATGACATTAAAAAAATTTTTTTTGAATTCGATGTGTTCTTGCTTTCGTGTCTGATTTTCAGTTCCCCTGGGCAACCCGTAGATAAAGCCCAAAGTCATAGTCAGGGGACCTGGGCAGAAGCTCTTGCTCCTGGGATTGGGGACAAGCCACCTAACTGCCCTGCCAGTGACTGCATCTGAGCGGGGATGGTGTCACAGCATCCACAGTGACCGCCACATGGCTGCGTGTCAAGCGCAGGCTGAGCGAGGAGGGTAGTTGTCAAACTGAGCAGGGACAGCACGAGATGAATCACTCATGTGGTGTTGTCACCACGGAATGTCCCCCACCGCACCCACCACCGCCCACTCCCTGAAGGTAGAGGCTTGGAATGGTTTTTCCATTTTCATTCAATGTTGACCAAATTCTTCTTCAAATTGTGCAAACTAAAAGTCAGCTCATGAGCCAAGAATAATATTGCCAAATACAAAGCACAAGAACATAAAAAAAAAAGTTAGGTTTTTAAAAATCAGGTACTCTGTGCAGGAGGTAAAGAGTTCATCAGTACAAAGGGGTGTAGGGAGAGGGCAGGCTCCCTCCCTGTCCTGACGGAGGCGAAGATGTCACTGATGCTTGCACCTCATTCAGGAAGACACAGCTGTACTTGTATCTCTGCTTTGTGTACTTCTTATACACATGTGTATACAGAATCCCTTCAACTTCAAAAGGGCTAGTGAATCATTCTCTTCCTTTGGCGCCTTGACTTTTTCTCCTGAGCAAGATGCATTGGATACTGTTCCATATAGGCCCACAAAGAACTTCCTCATTCTTTTTCATAGAGGAAAAGTACCCTAACTCAGTCAAGCAGACTCATTGCTTTGGGCTGTTTTCCATTTTTGGTTCACTTCTGCAGTGTTGGAAAGAGCATGCTGTAGAAATGCTTTCTGAGTGCCTGTGTGAACACATCTGTAGGACAAGTTCCTAGCAGAGGAGAAGCTGGGTCAGGGGCTAGGGGTGTCTGACATTTGGAAAAGTGTCAGCAGATCACCTTCCCAAGAGCCTGTGTCTACATACGCCCTGACCCCCCATGCATGGGTATCCGTGTCACAGGGCTGCCATAACAAACAAGCATAAGCTGGGGCTTAAAACAACAGCAATAGAGCTTTGTGCAGTGGCAGTATTGTAGCCAATGAGGTTTATCCAAGGTGCGATTATTGCTAATTGAAAACAACAGGAATAGAGCCCCTTCTAGATCCGGGGGCCAGAAGTCCAGAATCAGGGCGTCAGCAGGATTGTTTCCTTCTGGAGGACGAGAGGGGCAATCTGTCCTGTGTCTCTTTTCCAGCTCCTGTGAGTTGCTGCTGTTCCCAGGCTCCTGGGCTTGTAGACACATCCCTCCAATCTCTGCCTGTGTCTGCACACAGCCTTCTCTCCCACTGTCGTGTGTCCAAACGTCCCCTGTCTTCTGAGGCCACCAGCCTTTGGTTGGGACCCACGCTAACCCAACATGACCTCCTCATGACCTGATGACACTTGCAAAGACCCTATTCCTAAAGAAGGTCACATTCACAGGTACTGGGGATTACCACTTTAACTTTCCTCTTTTGGAGGGTGTGATTCAACCCATGGCAGAGGTATCATCAAATGCTTTTCTCTTTACCTCTGTGAGGGATCCCAGGTACTTCTTATAGGAGAGTCGATTCAGGCTAATGGTGGAAATCCCACCAAGTTGCTCTCCCACCAACCCTCCTGCTGCCTCGTCAGCCAGCGCTGACACCTGAGATCCTTTGTGTGCTCTTCCCAGAGGTCCTCCAGTGCTGGTCCTCAGGCGGGGCTGGGGATGGTGAGATGGGAGCCCTGGGATGTGGGCAGTGGTGTCACAAGATGGCCCCACACACTCCCCAGATCTGGTACCACCTAAAGAGTCTTTGCCTGGGGCTGTGCAGTCCCCTTAACTGGAGAGTAAACCCCAAGGTCCTGTGAGCTAAAAATCACCTCTAGCCAACATTATGCTTTTAAAGGTCCTTCTTTGGTTTGTCCCTGCATTTTGGCCACGGCATCCACGGAGACCATGGTCCGGCGTGGACTCTCTCGGGGTCCCCCCAGGTGTGTGATAGGGCCACAGGACACATTTCCACTGTGCTCAGGTAAGGAGGCTCCTGGCCAGGGAGAGTGTCACAAGAGGAAATACCGAAGTCTGCTCTCCTCTTGCCTCCATCAAACCCGCCCGTTCACAGGGCTTGGAGCGCAGGCTCAGCCCCCGAGCATCCCTTGCTGTGGTCTGTCTGCAAGATGAATGGTCCAGAGACAAGCCCCCAGGAGAAACGCGGGAGATGTAGAGAACCTCTGGGTCCCATGGATGAAGCACCTAATGGCCCAAGGAGGTTTGCTCTGAGAAACTTGCCGTCTGCCCCATCCAAGCATCCTTTCTCGTGATGAGGATCCTAAGTGTTTTGCCCCGTGTAAGTGGTGTTTAAGGAGCTTTGTGTCGGGAGGGGGTGAGCACACACCTGTTTAAGTGGAGTGGGCCAAGAGCTGTTGTGCACCACTCTTGATTTATTGACTCACTTCTCCCACTTGATTTTCCACCATGGGGCTGGAAGCCACATGAAAATCTTCCAAATGCTGCTCAGAAAACAGGGGGTCATCCCCTGAATACAGCACCTGCTCCCTGAAACAGCCAGAGAAAATCCCTCAGCAGAACTTACCACGGGGTGTGCGCGGCTAATCGTGAGCTGTGAACACACTCAGGGCTCCCAGTCCACGCCTGATAAATGTACCAAGAGGAGGAATTTGATTTGCTAGAAGTTTCACATTAGGAAACTTGTCTATTGATTTTTTAAGTTTTTCTTTTTTTAAGGAAGGTGTTATTGGTGTCTCCTTTAATGTTCGAGAGAAAAAAGATCCAATATTGGAATTCTTTTTAATCAGTTATCCGATGGATTGTTTCCATCTACGTGACACTACTGGACAGAGCCATGGGGGACATCGGAGACTACTTGGGTTGCATTTGGGGGATACATCGGGATTCTGGCACAACTGTGTTGTCTCCAGCATGGGGCGAGGAGTTTCACTGTGACCTCCTGGTTTCTGGACCTGTGGATGACCTGTCATTCTGGTGTTCAGAAAACACCTGCAGGGTCAGACGGATGTTCCAGAGAGAATGCTGAGAAAGAGACTGTGCTTTCTGGGAAAATGCCCACTGGGGGACAAGCTACTTTAGGTGGAGACTCTCAGAGTCCTATGTGAGCTCACTAAACTTTAAAAACCTATTCCAGAAAAGTCCAAAAGTTTGGATGTGAAGTTTTCCCCGCCTCATAATTTCCAGAGATGCCAAGACCCCTACTCTGCGGCCACCTCTCTCTCCCATGTGGCCGCCACTGGCCCAGCCCCTCCCCTCCCTGCATATCCAGTCCCCTTGCCTCGTGACTTGGCCGTTCTTCCCATGAAAGGGGAGGAGGGTATTTCCCACTGCTGACCGCGGGCTCATCTATAGGACCTGCTTGGCACAATAGCATCAGGAAGGCGTGAGGTGTGCAGTTCCCAGCCTGGGCTTCAAGACATGCATGTCTGCATCTTCTCTTTTACCTTCAGCCATCATCACAAACAGAACACGCCTGGTTCATCCACTGTCTCAGGGGGTGATGAGAGATATGTGGCTCAGAGCCCCTCCGGCCAAGCCCAGTCTAAGTCCTCCAACTCTCCGCTGACCTTCGGGCCCGAGAGTATAAATGATTGCTATTATAAGCCACTGAGTTTGGGGTGCTTTGTTATGCAGCACCTCTCCACTGAGAGCTGACTGATACACTCCCTTCCTGTGACTGGCTCACGTGTTCTGGCTTGTCTACACTGCACACGGCAGCCACACCAGCCACATCTCTGCATGTGGAGCACTAGCATGGAGTCTCTGAGACCCTTCAGCACGACCCCTGGTTTTGAGCCCAGCTATTTCCCTTGAATCGATGGTTCCACTTTCTCTGGGTGGTTCTGGGGTCCACAGCACCTCTTGCACATGCATCCAGCTTGTCCTGCCTCCTCCCCTCTCCCTGCACCTGGCTTTCATACCTACATTTCCCTCCCTCCACTCCCCATCTCTCCTTGCCTCAGAGCAGCAGGCAGGTGCCCACCTTCCCCCTTGGCACCTCTACAGCCTCCTTTGCGGGAAGGAATTTAGAAACCATCTGTGAAGGCGTTATTCATACGTGAGGCGTTGTCCCCCCTGCCGGGGTAGGCCGGTCCCACAGCAGGCCTCGGTGACCTCCCATGCCCTGATCTCCTGGCAGAGAAAGCCAGGCTTTTGTCTGGCAGTGTGCAGTCTGGGCCAGCAGCAAATTCCATCAGGGAAAGACTTTTTGGCAGAAATATTGCATCCCTGGGCCCTCCTCTCTGAAAGGAAGGAAGGGGACTGTGTGGGGGAGGGAAAGCTGACACGAAAGAACCAGGGAGGAGTGCAGGCTCTCAGAGGCACACCCCCTCCTTGTCTGTCTGTGGAACCCCAAAGTCATGCAACATGGGCTCTGTGTCAGGACCCTCCCAGCAAAGATGGTGCCCTTGAATCAAGATAACTCAACAAGGGTTTCAGAAAGACCGTCGACGAAGCCGTGAGGAGTCTGCTGGGGGCCCACTGGGGAATGAAGTGTCTCAGGGCTAGGGACAGTCAGCTGCCCCCACATCCAGCCCCAATGCGGCAGGGAAGAGAGAGTCCCATGGAGAAGACCACTTTGAGGTGACCTGTAACTTCAGTCAAGGGACACACATGGCCCTAGGCCACCATGCAAGGGGAAAGCTGGGGGAATCAACAACAGACACAGGCCTTGACCCCCTCTGTCTCTCTGAACTCCTTCTGGGGCTCCCCCCTGGTTTAGCCCAATGGAAAGCCAAAGACAGGTTCGTCCAGTGATGTCACCTCTCCGGATCAGCCTCGTGGGAAGAAGAGTGGAACACAGGTCTGGATGTTTGTGGGTCTGGATGTTTGCAGCTCCGAAACAGCCCTAAGATAGCGATTTGGTGCTGGGCTTCACAAAATCTGACGCTAAGAAGAGGTCTGGATTCGAAGGTCCTCGGGATTTGTTGTCATCAGCTGTGGGGAGAAACAGACATGGAAAGGACCAGCATAAGGAAATCGTCTTTATTCTCATACATACAGAAACAGGAGGCTGCATGTCACTCAGGGCCACACCGGTGAGCACCAGGGTCAGTCCAGAGGCAGAGGGAACAGGAGGAAAACGTGGCTGGCTTCCGTGGGAGGAACGAGCGAAGCAGGGTGGGCAGGTTTAGGACAGGCTAGTTTGAATCATTTCAGTGGACTCCAGGTGGCCCTGGGGGATTAGGGCAGTGGGACAGCGGCCCAGAGGGTGAGGGCCCCATGGAGGAGGGGGTTGGGGTGCAGGACTCTGGATTGGTTGGTTTGTATTTGAAAGACATGTTCCCAGGGGAGTTGTTTGTTATCTCTAGGAATTAGCTAGCTGGAGGGACAGTCCCTGTAGGGTCAGCAAGGCCCCAAGATCTCAAAGCATCAGAACACAGAAAATAAAATACATGATTAATACCAACAGTCAGGCCAGTGGGAGGGAAGAGCAGATAGAAAGGGGGTGGATTACGTAGCCATTCCAGGTGAACCTGTCAGGTGAATCTCCTGCATATAAAGACCGTGGCCCAAACCAGGGGAGTTTCAGGAAGCGCTGGGTCCCTGCCTTCACCATGCATGTGACACGAAGAGTGGGACTTCAACTTAGGGCAGGGGGAACAGGAGCCCCATGCATGCAGGCATTGTCTGCTCAAGGAAGGAGGGGGCACACTTGTTCCTTATCTAGTCTGCACCAGCAGTGAGCACCGGGCGCTCCATTTCCAGAGAGTTCTGAAGCAGCCGGGCACACACTGTTTCCTCTGCCAGAGCCGGCCAGGGAGACGCCGTCTGCTGGCTTTTTGGGACACGATGCCTTCTGCTCAATGAACACTATGGGGCCATTCAGAGCTGTTCACCGAAACGAGAACAGGAAAAAAGTCACAAGAAATGTGTGAAAAGCCGACCGGGTTCTAGAGCAGCTTTTGGAAAATGGCATCAGGTGCCTCCACTGGATTGCAAGTTAATGGGCCCGGTGAGGCTGATTAGCAAACCTTTCCAGGGCGCCCTCTCCCAGCTGCCCCTGGGCGCAGCCCCTTGGACACAGGTGAGAGCCAGCCCTGCTCCCCACAGTCGTGGGGGACAAGTAGGGCCCCCTCCAGGACAGGAGGCAATGAACATTCCAGGCCTAGCCTCCTGCAACTCAAACACAGCATTATGAGAAATGCTCAAAGCCCAGGACAGTTGCAAACACCTTTCTTCATTATGATCTTTTTTTTCCTTGAACTTGCTAATTAAATCATTAAAATTTTATCTTCACTTAACCATGGATGAGAACCATTTGAAACAATTAGTATGCTACTGGAGGTATATACAGGAGCCAGGAATCTCTGCAAGTTGGGTCTGTTAGGAAGTGCGGGGGGAGCGGGGTGCATGAGGTGGGGGAGGGAACACAGATGCAGGAAAAGAGAAAGAGAGAGTGGATGGTTTACTTACAAAAGAATCTGCAACCCTCTCCTGCCTTTGATAAGAGCTAGGCCTGCAGTCAGAGCCACCTGCTTGGTCCTGCCCCCTGCCTTCCTCAGGAGCTTGGGCCAGCTTGTGTGTGTGTGTGTGAGAGAGAGAGAGAGAGAGAGAGAGAGAGAACAAGGTTGAGCATTCCAGGGCTCTTGGCTCAACAGAATTGCATTTCAAATTTTACATACAGTTACATTCAGGGTTTCTGAGCTCCCTGCCCTTCTCCCACTCCCAGCCAGCAAAATAAAATATCATGAAATAAAATCAAAGGAGTGCAACGCTAAGGTCAAGCTCATCTTCATCTGGCTGGGAAAAGGACCTCCCCCCAGCTCTCCCCTGAGCCCCAAGGGAACAGAAACTGCCAGTAGCAAGCCCATCCCCAGGGCCCAGCAGCTTGCAGCTTCGGCGTGGGCATGATCCTCTCCTTAGCCGTGACGACTCTACGACCGTCCCGGGCTCCTGTGGCCATCCTGACGAGGTGCTTAGGACAGCGTGCAGTGTCTCCCAGGCTGGAGACCTGAAGTCCGGAATCCAGGTGTGGGCAGGGCCGCGCTCCCTCCGAAACCGGTCGGGGGGAGCCTTGCCTGCCTCTCCCAGGCTCTGGCAGCCCCAGATGTCCTTTGGTTTATGGCCCCGTGGATCCGAACTTCGCACAGCATCCCCGCTGCCTCTTGGTACCGCCTCCCCTCTGTGTGAGTCCAGATTTCCCTTATAGGTCATGCTGGATCGGGGCCCGCCTCATGCACTCATCTTCACCTGATCACCTCTGCCATCACCCTATCTCCAAATAAGGTCACAGCCACAGGGCCTGGGGTCAGGACTCCAGCAGCTCACAGCCGGGAAGGGTGGCAGCTCGTTTTACCACCCAGATCTGACCTCAGCACCAGGCTCCTGACGGCTGTGCGGCTCAAGGAGATTCCTGGGCTTTGTGTGCAGGGCTTTCTGCCCTCCTGCCCCTCGGAGTGTCCCTGACCGGCTGGGGTGGGCCCAGAGCCACCAGGCCAGGCATGGCAGGAGCCTGGAGCAAGCCTCAGGCTCTTCTCCTGCAGATGCCGCCGCCTTGCCTGTCACTGTTGTTTTGTGGGATTTCAGGGCTCACTGCGTGTGTGAGTAAATCTCCATGAGCAAGCTTTCCAGGGGGGAGTTCTTTCTGGCAGGGCCACCTACTCCCTCCAGGTCCCCTGCCAGGCTTGCTCCTGCCTGGCCCTATGGGCCATGGAATCCTGACAGGACAAAGTGTGGGGTCAAGCGATGCTCCCTCCGCTGCGGCCTGAGGAGGTGGGGATCACACCCTCCTTTATGTCCTGAGCCAGAGAGCAGCAACCCAGGTGCCCTGGTTTACAGGGGGTTTGTCCAGAAGTCTGGGGCTTGATGTGGCTTCTCGATGCCCCCATGGCCAGTCCCCACCTCCGTCCTGCTCGGGTTGGGGCTCTGGATGCCATCCAGAGAGAAGCGGCTGGAGGAAGGCAGAGGGGGGGGCCTCTGAGAGCCAGGCACCGTCCTTGTTTCCTGCCCACCGGGGGTCAAGTGGACGGTGTCTTCGATGGCTCCACGTGCATTCCAGTCATGGATAACCAAGTCCATGGCTGCCTCGCTGGGATGCGGACAACCCCCAGCGAGCTGGCGCCTCTTCCGTGTCCTGCAGGAGGGATTAGAACAGGAAGGATTTCAGGGAGCCTGGGTGGCTCAGTCGTTAAGCGTCTGCCTTCGGCTCAGGTCATGATCTCAGGGTCCTGGGATCGAGCCCCGCATCGGGCTCCCTGCTCTGCGGGAAGCCTGCTTCTCCCTCTCCCTCTCCCCCTGCTTGTGTTCCCTCTCTCGCTGTGTGTCTCTCTCTGTCAAATGAATAAAATCTTAAAAAAAAAAAAAAAAGAACAGGAAGGATTTCCCACTCCACATAGTCATCATTAAAGTCCTTTGAGCCAACAGGCAGGAAAGGTTATGGAAAACATCTAAGGAAACTTCTGGTACCGAACCACCATTATACCCTCAAGCACACGTACCGTGGAAGAGAACACACACGAGTGTCGACATTCACGAAACGTAATGACACCTGACTGCACATAACGTATCAGTGGCAGCTCTGAACCTGACCTGTTTGTGATGAGACCACGAGAGCGAGCAATTCTTTGATCTCCGCTAAGTACTTTGCAAGTTAACCCTTCGTTCTGGAACAGGCTCCGGGCTGCACGGGGGTGTCCGCTCCACGGCCGCTTTCGGGGAGGCTGCCCTCCATGTCAGAGAAGCAGGATTTCTGCTCCGGGGACAGTTGGAGCCCCAGCCTAATGCTCAGGCGAATTCCAGAGAATTCCTCAGAGGGCCCAGGTGTGAGTGTTCTGAGAAGGGCGGGAAGTGTCGGCTGGCAGGAGAGCGTCCGGGAGCTCCCATGCCTCCCACCTTCGCCCACAGCAAATAACTCGCTCTAGTCTTCTGGGAGCAAGGGGTGTGTGTGTGTGTGTGTGTGTGTGTGTGTGTGTGTGTGCAAGCATGCGCGTGGGAGCCCAAAAAAGTTCTAGTTAGATTCTTAGGCTGGGCGGAGGGAGGGCAAGTCGTTTTTCTACCTTGTTAGGAGGGAACATTCCATAGAAGAACAAGCAGACAGGTCTTTGTGAGGTGCACCTGGAACTTTCTATTGCCCCAGGCACTCCCTGGGGCTCTATTGATGCCCTAGGCAGTTCAGGTTGAGTGGGATCTGAAGAGAGCTCCTAATTGGTCCTGCATCTTCCTAAACCACACTCGACCAGAGAACATCATCCACCTGTTACAGGCCGAGCTCTTACTAGAAAGCAAGCTCCGTCCGGCGCTGCCACGACCGGTGAGGCTTCTCAGCTGACCGGCAGCAGTGACAGGGCTGGAAATGTCCCGAAGCAGGTCTGTGGGGAGTGGCGGGGGTGAGAGCCCACCTTTGTCTCTTCCCTGACACGCACGAGTCCCAGGTGTCATTGCCAGGCGCGTTCGAAGAGTCTTGGCCTTGCTGCTCGAGGTGTGACCCAAGACCCCCCACCAGCACCACCAGCCGGAACTTGCTAGAAAACCACACCTGCTGAGCCAATCATTTTATCCAGATCTTCAGGGGCTCTGTGCACATCACAGCTGGAGCATGACTTCCCCGAGGTGACGGGACTACGCTAATGGCCGCCCTGAAGGACAGCAGAAGGAAGTCTCCAGAGCTACCGGGTCTGAAGGAACAGTCCAGAGAGGGAAGACCCCATCGTAGAGATGATCGTTACTCCTGAATGTTGGTGTCCTCCCCAAATTCCTCTGTTGAGCCCCCAACGCCCAAGGTGAGGGTGTTAGGGCCTTGGGGAGGTGATTATGTCATGGGGTGGAATGGGATTAGTGCTCAGGAATGGGATTAGTGCCTTTCGGGGTAGGACCCCAGAGAGGTCCCTGGTCCCTTCCACCGTGGGAGGTCACAGCCAGAAGTGCCAGCTATGAACTGGGGAAGCAGGCTCTCACCAGACACCAGATCGGCCGGCACCTTGACTGGGGACTTCCAGAACCGCGAGAAATAAATGCCTGTTGTTTATAGAGCACGGGGTCTGTAGTATTTTATTACAGCAGCCCACAGCCCCCCCCCCCCCCCCCGCCCCCGCACATAGAAAAGAGCTGCCTTTTGAGCTGGGCTTCTTGCAGGGTAACAGAAATGGTGGGAGAAGATGCTTACCCCCCCATCCCCCCAGAAAAGCAACCAAGAGAATTGAAAACACAAGAGGAAAGGAAAGGCTCCCTGGGCCCCCGACCGTACCACCCCCCTCCCCCAATCTGGGAGGGCTGGAGCTGTCGCCCCTGCTGGACTCCATGAGAAATGCAATTGGGGGGGCAGTGGAGTCCAATCAGCCCCCCCCCCCCCCGGGGTGATTTCAACAGCATCGCCTTTGGGAATAATAGCCAACATTTCTGGAGAACGGCTCTGTCCTGGGCACACTCTAGGGTCTTTATAGATTAGCCCACTTAACTCTCACAACCCCCCGGGGGAACCTTTCTCTTACTATCAGCCATTGCAACGCCTGCATTTGCTACAACTTCACCCGATTTCCTTTCAGTAAAACTCAGCACGTGTGGCAAAGCTCTGCCTTTTTAATCATTTCTAAGTGCACCGTCCTGTGGCATTAAGTGTATCCACATGGCTGTGCAACCATCCTGCCATCCATCTTCAGGACGTTGTCATCATCCCAAACCGAAACTCTGCACCCATTAAACACACACTCCCCACCCGCCTTGCCCAGCCCCTGGAGCCCGTTTGCTACTTTGTGTCTCTGTGGATTTGACTCTGGGAGGAGCTTCATGCAGTGGGTTCAGTGGTGTGTGTGTGTGTGTGTGTGTGTGTGTTAATTTGTTGGTTTAAACTAAACTAAAATCCTTCAGTGTTTTACTGTAAGGGTTATGTGGGGTGACGTCGTAACAAACACAGTTATTACGATCTCTAATGATAATTTTTAAAAATTAACTTTGTGTAATGAGAAATGTGTCCCACGAATAATCTTGTATTTCTGGAAATGGACCTCAAACAAATAAAAAAAAAAAGTGTGTTGGGGGGGTAATCAGCAATAGCAGTAGCCCCAGCTGCTCCAGGAGAGTTCTAGAAGCCGTTCCCTCTGGCGCCCGATCTGGGGAGCCCTGTGTGCACCCACTGCTTCCCCCATGCATGACCTGCTCACGGTGTGTTTCTAAGCCAACCTGCTCTCTTGTCTGAGGTGGTGTCACAGCTCGCTGGGCACGGCTTCTGAGGCAGGATGCCAGGCAGCCAGCGACAGCGACGTGCCCAGCCGTGTCCATGGGGATGCCCACCAGCACCACTCAGAGCTGGCAACTCCCAAGACACAGTCAGGCTGGATGTGTCCCCTGAGTGACCCTGGCTTCCTGTTGGCAAGGGAAGGAAGAGTCCAGAAAGGCCCTCGCCCAGAGGCCTCGAACGCTCGGGGGAAGCCCCCTAACCCTCCAACGCCATTTCCAAGCTCTTCCTACAGGGGCTCCGACAGAATTCCCCTCCCCCAGGATGACTTTAATCACCCCTCCTTGACCGGTTAGACGTCAAATCCTCTCTAGGAGCCAGTGTAGACCTGAACCAGGTTCTCAGGATCTAGCCAGAACATCTCCAGGCCAAGCTCTGTCACCATGTCTCTCATTAGGCCCCTTTTAGAGTTCTCATTCCTTCCCCCTGCAAAGGCATCGTGGGGTGGAGCAGAACACTGGGGCACAGAGCTCCCTTCCTTCTAAAACATGGAAGATTTCCAGCACAGGACTTGACTGGGTATAAATGGCCCAGATTCATCCCATTTTCATTTAACAAGTCCCCTTCCCCCAGACTCCATCTTCAGACTGGGAGGAGTCAGCCCCAGAGCCTTGCTGAGCTTTCTGTCCTGTTCACCTGTTTCTCTCCTCCTCTCTCTGACCCTCTTCTTTCCAAAGGGGAATCAGTTTTTTTTATTTTTTAAAGATTTTATTTATTTATTTGAGAGAGAGAGAGCGAGAGCACATGAGAGGGGGGAGGGTCAGAGGCAGAAGCAGACTCCCTACTGAGCAGGGAGCCCGATGCGGGACTCGATCCCGGGACTCCAGGATCATGACCTGAGCCGAAGGCAGTCGCTTAACCAACTGAACAACCCAGGCACCCGGGGAATCAGTTTAGATCAGGAGGCATGGCCTCTCTGCTTCACCCCCTCCCATTACCCTACCTCCTTCTCTAGACATAAGAATGAAGTGCGGGGCTGGCTTCCCTTCAGAGGACTGAGTGGGCACCCCCTAATGAGCAATTCTCCCACCCTGCCAGGCTCAGCTGTAGGGAATGCAGCAGATGTGGGTCTGCTGGGGGGGGGGGATTGGAGAGGGTTTGGAGGGTTGGGGGCCCGAATGGTTCCCAGGCAGCTCCTGGGAGACTGGTTTTGATGTGGACCCAGAAACTGGTCCAGAGTCAAAGCAAAGGAATGGATTTGTTAGCTGGACTACAGCCCTGAACTCTCCCCAGGAAATTCACTGAGAAAGAGATTTAACCAGGGAGAGTTCTATGAAATGATGAATCACCCGGCTCTCCCTGGCCCCCACCAGTCTTTCACACCCAACATGCCACCTCTCTGCCGCGGGTTGGATAAATGAATGTGTAATATTCTCAGACTCATGGGTGCTTTGCCATTCTCAAAGGTCCTCTACTTACCGTGTCTCCTGCATTCTTGTGGGCAACCCCGGGGGTGAATGGGTGAGGCATAGTAGTAGGAGCTTGGGGTTCAGTGGAGGAACGGGAGACAAATAGGGTCCAGCAACTTTCTCGAAGTCCTATAGCCTGGGAAGTGTGGTTAGGACCAGAGCTCAGACCTCTCACCTCATTATTGTTGGTCCTTGGGTTAAGGCTGCTTCACACTAAGTGCTGAGAAAGGCACAGATTTCTAAAATTGAAACCGAGTCGGTGTTGGGCTCATCAAACTGAGCGCTCAGTAGCTGCAGGTGGCCAGTGGCCACCATACTGGACCACACGGCGAGAACACGTCCACCGGCCCAGGAAGTTGAGTGGGTTTCAACTCAAGGCCAGTTCGGTTTCGTGCGCTCTTCTACCCATTCCCTGTGGGCCTTAGGTTCTTTTGAGGCAAACCCCAGACATTCTATCATTTAATCTGTAAATAGTTCAGTATGCATCTTCAAAAACATAAGCATGAGGCCATTATCACAGCTAAAAGTAGCCACAGTAATTCCTTAATATCATTAAATCCCAGCCAATGTCGTGGATCACCACATCAAAAACTAATGATGTATTGTATGGTGACTAACATAACATAATAACATTAAAAAAAAAAAAAAATCCCAGCCAATGATCAAGGTTCTCTGTCTTGTGATTTTTTTCTTTTACCATGTTTAAATGTGATTTGATATCTAAGGTAAGATCCAAAGTGTGGTTAGTTGACCTCTCTCATGTATCCTTTAATCTACACTCCTCCCTTTCCTTGCTCTTATGTAGTTAAATAATTACTTAACCTCATTATTTGATGAAAAAATTGGGTCATCTGTCCTATGGAGTTTGCCTCTGTCTAGATTTTGATGGTTGCATCTTTGTGGTGTCAATTAACACGTTCCTTTGTCCTCTGTATTTTCTGCAAATTAGTATTTGGGTCTAGAGTCTTGATGAGATTCAGGTTTTGTGTTTTGGGCAAGAATATTTTATTATGTAGTGCTGTGTCCTTCCGGTGGGGGCACAGAATGCTTGGTTTGTGTTTTTGGGGGAGGGATGTTTATGGCTTTTAACGGTCATTGCTTAGTTCCATGAACATATTATAGGTTGCAAAATGGTTCTAGGTGAATTCTACATTCCTGTTCATTCATTAGCTAGAACACTTCAACAGTGAGGACCCTCCCTTTATCCACCATTTGGTCACCTGGCCTGAGATGTAGTTGCCAGAGGAAAGTCAGGATAAATGTTTGATTTTTTTTCTCCTTTTATGGATCATTTTTCAAAATAATGACTTGGTAGCCTAGCATCCCCCAAAGATGGTCACAAGGGGTGTTTTATTTTTTAAGTACCTTGAATTCGTGGATTTAAACATATTTGATGTGTTTTGATCCACTGTACTATTCTCCTTAAGGATGCTGACTTGTAGCGTATCTGTTGGGCCACCTCCCCTGCACCCTAGAACAGGCAGCTTCTGGAACAAGGTCCATCAGGCTGGCTGAGGAAAGACAGGGCCCCCTCCTCTTGCCACAGACTGCAGGATCCCACCTGGATGATTCAAGATGTGTGTATGTGCAGAGATGCATGACTCACAGACAGAGCCACAAGCAGAGAATGTTCTAGAACCCAACCAGGTGTTGGGAAAAGCCAGGCACCGTCCCTAGTCAAGAGTGAGAAACCTGGACCCAATTTCCCATGGTGAGGGGTGTGCCATCTTGGGTTACGGTTGACGCCGACGCTGATTCAAAGCCTTAAAATACGTACACCACACGTGCCCACACATGGACACACATCACACCCATACATTCAAGCAACGACTGTTCGCAAGGGAAAGAATTTCCGGGCTCCTGTTCCCACCTGCTGAAAACACATTCTCAGAGGTCCTAGCTGGCCAACCAATCTGGTTTGATAAAAGGATAGATTCCGCTTTCTAAGGCACAACTCCCTCTGTCTGTCTGGACGCTGCCTCTTTAACCCTTCCCCGCTAGGAACTCAGGTTGTTGCTGAGCAGTGAAATTCCGGACTAACTAGTGAATGTCTGGTCCATTTCCAAAGCCTGCAGATATCCACTGTTTATTTTACTTGCTCCATCCCTGCTCAGGACAGGATATTGAAGGTGAATTATTTATACCCCAAGAAACCAAAAGAAAGAAGGAGAAAAAAAAAAAGAGTGAGAAAACTGTAATTTCTGTGTGGCCGTCTTGCACGTTTCTGCCTTTCTCACTAAAAAAAAATATTTTATTCTTCCTTCATTTATGAAAATTTCATTTGTGCATTGCCACTGGAGGAAGACATTATTGATTTATTTAAAATATTTATGCTGAATTACAACATCAAGATAGACACACGCGTTAGCAAAGGCTGTTCAAAACAATATGCCCACAAAGTTTATTTTGAATGGAAAGTTGGGAAGGCTGTGTCTACAAACATCAAATGGCTCATTCTTCACTAATTACTGACACCTGCAGCCTCATCGCTCTCTACTAAAACTCAGCATTTCAGTTAATTTCTGCTCTAATTAGTGTGGTAACAAATGCATCTCCTGCTTTAACTAGAAATACAGAAGCTGCACAATGACTTGGGGAGCTTTTTATTTTCTTCCTAACATTCTAGCAAAGAAATCAAGGAAAGGCAACGGTTTAGGTTTTGTGGGGTGACCCCCGTGGTCCGGCATCCCTCTACCTATGGGCAGGGTCTCTTGGAAACCTGTCAGTTCAGTCTCTTAATATGGGATAAAGGAGAATTCAGGGGCTAGGGGTCAGACAATCTTGGGTTCATGTTTCTGCCCTGCCATTCACGTGGTGTGTGACCTTGGGCAAGTCACTTAACCCCTCTGAGTCTCAGGATGGGGATAATCAGTTGGTCTCATCTCACTCAGATGTTGTGGAGGCAAAGTACTTGGAATATGGAAGCTGCTTCATGTATTTTATTCCCACTGCTCAGGATCAGCCCCATTTTTCTTGATCCCCAAAAGTACCCTGCCAATGTTGCTCCCCATGGCAGTTCTCCAAGCTTAGCTCCTGACATTTCCATTGCCTATTCCAGGTCCCACTGCTGCAGGCTCCTGCCTTCAATCAGTCCATGACGTGGCCAAACTCTTGTCTTAACCTGGCCTTTTCCCTTCCTGGGCCCGACCCAGTGTGTGCAGAGCAAAATAGTGCAAACACCCCCTGGGGTTTGGAACCCCAGGGGTGCAATGATAACAACAGTGCTTTCTCGGGTGCAAGAGCCTTGTCAAGCTCTCCGTGTGCATTATTAACTCAGTAAGCCTTCAGAACTTCCAAGAGACAGATATCATTGTTTCCCCATTTTATGGGTGAGGAAACCAAGACTTTAGAGAAAAGTAGTCCAGAAACAGACAATTCACTGAAGAGGCAATCAAAATTGCCTATCTAGCTTAAGAAAAGTTGCTCAAACTTACAACCCATCAAAGAAATGCAAATTAAATTGATCGTGAGATAACATTTTTCATTGATTCGATTAACAAATGATTAAAAGGACACTAGCTTCCAATGCTTGCAAGAATATGGGAAGCTTGGTGCTCTGGCACCTTGTGAAGGAGTGTGAATTGCCGTAAGCTTTACAGGAATTAACCTTACACTATCTATCAAAATTTAAAATGCATGCCTGTTGAGCAAGCAGCCTCACTTTTGGGAATTTATCCTACACAAGTAAAATCAACCACACGTGACAGACGTGTACAAGGCTGTAGGGAAAACGAATGATTCCTACAGCATTGTTTGTAGTGGAGAAAAAAATGCAACCACTCCAGAATGTTACAGCGTTGTTTCTAATGGGGGGAAATGGAAACAAAGTAAGTTTTCGTCAATAGAGAGTAGCTGGGGACATTTTGAATACCTTATTATGGAATATGTTGCAGCTATTTAAAAGGATGAAGTAGGGGCGCCTGGGTGGCTCAGTCGCTAAACATCTGCCCTCGGCTCAGGTCATGATCCCAGGGTCCTGGGATCGAGCCCCGCATCGGGCTCCCTGCTCGGCGGGAAGTCTGCTTCTCCCTCTCCCACTCCCTCTGCTTGTGTTCCCTCTCTCGCTGTGTCTCTCTCTCAAATAAATAAATAAAATCTAAAAAATAAATAAAAAATAAATAAATAAAAGGATGAAGTAAAGCTCCATGTGCCCGATTGCTGAGTGAAAAACCAACTGAAGCCGCCCCTTCAAATGTGTCACAGAGCAGTGTTTTGGATAATGGGAGACCATATTCCATTATTTTAAGTGGGAAGATATCATAATGCATTCCAGGCCGTTTAAAAACCCCAAGCAATTCCCAAAGATTACTAAAACTATCTCCACCACCCATATAACAACCCAGCAAGGGTTTTTGCATAACATCAGGTATTTAAAACACCAATAACCTGATCATCTAACACTGAATGTGCTCACTCGAGGGGGTGTGTGTGTGTACCCTCAACAGTTACGTTTTCCTTCTCCACGGCAATTAATGCACACAGTAATATCAGCAAGTGGGGAAATGATATGGTGAGGATACAAAATGAATGCAAATAAGACTTAGCAAAATAAAATCAACAAGGGAACGTTTTAATAATGGTGATTTACTGAATGGTGATTTACTAAGTGAGGAGGAGGTGGGGGCTGGGATGGGCTCCGTGCCCCGCCATGTGCCCCGCCGTGTGCCCCGCCGTGTGCCCCGCCAGGTTCGGGGAGGAACCCATCGCTCCTGCTGCTGGCAGTGCCGAGGCCAGCCAGCCTTCAGCTGTGAGCCCTTCCGGAACTGCTTCTTCTGTAGAAATCGGTGCCCCAGGCCACATCCCTTCCTGGGACAGCTGACCCATGCAAGTCATCGCCTGCCTGGCCTAACCGGCGCAGTCAGACGTCTGCTTACCTTTTAAGGATAAGCAGGGTGAGTAGGCTGAGGACTGGCAAGTCTGAATAATTCCAGTGGGCTCTGAGGCATAGGGCCTGTCCCCAGGTGGCTGGGACCCAGCTCTGGTGATCGGGGCAGGGGGATAGTGGCCCAGAGTGTGAGAGCCCCACGGAGGAGAGGGTTGGAGTATGGGCTCTGGGTTGGCTGGTTTGCATTCGAAAGGTGTGCTCAGAGGTGAGTGGTGTGTTATCGCTGGGAATTAGCTCGCCCTGGGAGGGCCAGTCCCTCCGGGTCAGCAAAGCCCCAAGATGCCAAAGCATTAGAACACAGAGAATAAAAGGCATGGTTAATGCAGCTGTAAGGCGAAGGAGTAAAGGAGTGAAGGCGTGAAGGAGTGAGAGGATGGACAGAGAATCAGGCTCACAGGGGCTGCATAATTGCCAGCACAGGGAAGACAAGCAGCGAACACGGTCATGGTGCCATCCCGTTGCTCCATCTGCAGCCCCAGAGGGTGGCTCCCAGTCTCCCTGGCAGCAGGCAGGATTGTGCTCGGGCCTTGGGTTGGACGTGGATTCTGCGCTCTGTTCCTCGGTCGGCTACTGGTTCTGTCATCCTTCGCCGGCTCACACCTGCTGCCCCTCCCCTGCCCCCCAGCTGCGACAGTGGCCTCAGCTGCTGCCCAGGTCCAGTTTCTGAGATTGGCAGGCTGCAGGATGCCCACTGAGGAGTGCCGTGCGGAGGAGGCGGAGGAAGGGGAGTGGGCAGAGGGGAAAATCGAGCTGTGACGAGCCTCACCCAATGCCTCATCCGCCCTGCAGGGAGCCCTGGAGCTAGAACGGCCCCTCAGGGGAGCATCGCGCTGCTCTTCTAGCTGGACCTCTGAGGCTGTGCCAGGAGCCCTAGGAGCCTAGAGGCCCAGCCCCAGCTGCAGGTCTCAGAGAAGCAGAGGGCCTCGCGGACGAGGGGTGCTGGGGGTGCATCTTGAAGGATGGACAGACGTCTGACAAGTGCACACACATGGCAGGAGCATGACTTAAGGGGGGCATGGAAGCCGTGAGACCAGGCCTGGTCGGGTCTGGAAGTTAGAGGGGAAAAGCCTGTCAGGAAAAGCAGAACTTTGGCCGTAGAGATCCTAAGGGGTCTTCCTCAGAAGGCAAAGGGAGTGGCTAGGGAGAGGGATGCGGGGCTGGGGCTGGTTTCAGATGAATCTGCTTTGTGGCTGGAGGGCGGATTCTGGGAAAATCAATGCTTAGCTCAGTTGTTGTCAACCGAATCAATGCGCAGATGCAGCTGGGAGCCGCCGCGGTGGGGGTAAAGTGAGGCAGGCAGCTTGGAGGTGTCGGGGTGCCCCACGAGGGCTTGGTCGCTGATACGTGCGGGGTGTTGAGTGGAGGGTGGGCAGAGGGAAGCCAGCAAGGAGGCGCCCTGGCCCCTCTTGCAGGTGGGGTGGGCGTTGGGGTATTTAAGCGGAACAGAATCTCAAGAACGCATTGGGTTTGGGGAGTAAATACTTCCCTGTAAGAAAGAGGCGTCCTGAACGGGGTCTAGTAGAAGTTTGTTTGAAAGTGCTGTACTGGGTGCTCAGCAATACGAGCCAACCTCACCCCCGGGTCCCCACTCCAGTTCCCTATCCCTCCCTCTGCCTTCTCCCTTCCCTCCTCCCTAAAATACATTTTTAGCATCAGGGTTATTGGGCAGCCTACACACAGCATTAAGGAAAACCTGGCAATAATTCTAAGTGACATAAAACTCATTCGAGAAAATACCTAGTTTTGCCTTAATTGTTCAGATTGCTGCATGCACCCAACCCACCCCGGGATGAGATGGCGAGTCCAGGAACCCACACGAGACCTTAGGAGGACAGTTTATCTTCCGGGTTTGTTTCCTCGGCTCAAAAATACAATCCTGGCTCTCCCACAGGATGCAATGAAGACCCACTGAAATCACTCTCTGAGCATTACTATTCTTTCCCTTCTCGAGCCAGCTCTTATTTCTACGCTTGGCGGTACGAAACATTCAGCCCCTTGCCGGACGGGGGATCTCCCTTCACCTTCTCTATCCCTGCCCCCTGTTGCGCAGCGGGTGTGGACCGGGACTCCCATGTTGGAGCCCCAGCCCCGGCGCCCAGTGCCACCTGAGCTCACACCGAGCCAGCCCAGATCCTTCCTCCTTGGTTTGCAACAACTTTCTTGGGAAATGATTACCAAGCGGAACGTGATCCCTTCCATGAGAGACAGTACTCAGAATAAATTGTACTGGCATTTCCCTTCTCATTTTTCTCCCGCGGGGCGTGTGGTTCATCATCTTAAAGATCTCTCTTTGACAGTTAAGTGCATTAGTGTAGGCTGGTGTGATATTTCTTCCCTATTGTAATTATTATTTGCTCTTATGATTTCTGAGTTGTATGATTGCCTCATGCGTTGCTCCTAATGGACGTAAGGATTTCCACCGTACCTAATAGTAATGCTGCAAGCAAGAGGGATGACATCAGTGAAATCCCACAGCCTTACAGAACGATCTTATAGGAATGAGGCAAATAGTGCTGATTAGCTGAGCAGGAGGAGCTCTGCCTTGCAAGAAAAATACCAACGTATTCCTTTAGCTGTAGTTCCAAAGACAGTGTGATCATCAAGGTTTGGGGCCACTCATATCAGCTTAATTATAATATAATTCTTTATGGCAGTGACATTATTATTACATTCAAAATGCTTGTTTCTCAAAAGGTCTGAGGGGGCACTAGGGAATTCCTTTGATGCACGCCTCCCTCTGCATCAGGAATGCAGTTTCAAAGCTCCCAAGTGCATAGGGAAATAAACAGACATAACAAGAAAAGAGCTTGAGCTCACTGTGCCTAGCCGTGTTGTCACCTTCATCAGGTGCCACCAATATGTACTTTGCTCTGAGGCCATAAGGTGGTGTTAGTAACCTGCCGGCTTTGGAGAGGCGAGCCGGGGACTCGGTCCTTCCGGGGACAGAGGCAACAGATGACGGCAGTCACCCTGGCCTCTCAGAGTGTGGTCCTTAACATTTGGGAAGCTTCCATTAAATCTAATTTCGTCACTCAGAGATTCTGAATCAGTAGGATGTCAGGAATGATTTTTTTCCAGGGGATATATGTGGGCTTGGAAGAAGTACTCAGGGGGCTTTCTCAAATCTGGTTGGCTTAGATTCCAGAATCACACAGCTCCTACAAGTTGGAGATGGTATTCAAGGAGGGGAAAGAGGAGGCAGAGGAGAGAGAGAGAAAGAGAGAGAGAGAGAAAAGAAGAGAGGAAGGAGGGAGGGAGGGAGGGAGGAAGGAAGGAAGGAAGGAAAGAAAAAAAGAAAAAGAAAAAAGAAAAGAAAGGAAGGAAGGAAGAGAAAGAAAGAAAGAAAGAAAGAAAGAAAGAAAGAAAGAAAGGAAGGAAGGAAGAAAGAAAGGAAGAAAGAAAGGAGGGTGGAAGGAAGAAGGGAGGGTGGAAGGAAGAGAAGAAGGATGTCAGGTAGGCAGGCAGAAAGAAAAAAGGCAAAGTAAAAACAACGTTTTATTTTGGGGACACATTCCAACTCTAATCCCTGGTCAGGAAGAACTATTTGTTTCCAAGAATTTTTGTTTTTTTAAAATAGTGAATGGGCGCCAGGTAGCCCCAGGTATCGGACTTCGTAAATATGCTTTTCAGAGTGAGGAGACTGGTGTAGGCTTGCTCAGCTGTGCCAGCACCAGAGCTAAGGACAAGAAGCCCCCCGGGAGACAAAGGTCCACGGGGAGAGGGTAGGATCCAAGTGTGTCGTGGTCCTGGGGCTGCCAGAACAGAGGACCACAAACTGGGGGGCTTGAAACCATAGAAATGTGTTCTGTCCAAGTTTTGGAGGCCAGATGTCTGAAATCGGGGTGTGGGCAGAGCCATGCTTCCTCTGCAGGCTCTGGAGGAGGGTCCTTCCTGCCTCTGCCAGCTCCTGGTGGTTCCTGGCGATCGTGGGCGTTGGTTGGCTTGAGGACGCATCACTCCGATCTCTGCCTCCCACCTCCCTGCACATGGCCTTCCTTCTTTGTTCACATGGCCTTTTTATAAGGACACTAGTCAATGGGTTTAGGGCTCACCCTAATCCAGTGTGACCTCGTCTTAAATAATCACATCCGCAAAGACCCTATTTCCAAATAAGGTCACCTTCTGAGGTCCCGGGTGGACATGAAGGTGGGGGGTGCTTGTCAACCTGTTCGGCCAGGGTGGGGGTGGGGTGGTGCAGGCAATGGAGTGGCAAGAACACCAGGCAGGGGGTGGAGGTGCCCGAGTTCTCCCCGCTGGGCACCCTCCATGGGCTTCAGTTTCCATGTCTGTCACAAAACGTTGCCACGAAGGTCCCTTGTTGAATATTTTCTTCTTTAATTCCAAGATGGCAGAGAACCTGTCAAGGACAGAAGAAAGGGGGTCGCTGAGAAGAAACAGCTGGGATTCTTCTCTCACTGAGTGCTCAAATTTGGGGATGAAGTCCTGAGTTGCGGTGAAATCTCCAAACCAGTCCCTTAGGCTCCTTGGGTGGGTGGGTCCCTTGCCTCTCTGCTTCCACCCCCTTGCATTTAAAACTAAGCTAATAACTTGGAACTCCCTCGCAGGAATGGTGTAAAGACCGGGTATTTTAAAAGAAAGTGATTTTTAAGCGTATTGCAAATAAGAGGTGCTACAGGAATACTAACTAGAAGGTGACCTATCAAGGTTTCTCAGATTCTAAATCTGGCAAGAAAGAGAAAGAGAGGGGTAGGGATTTGGGGGTGGGGGGAGAGCTATTTTTAATTCTTGGCCAAGAAATGATTTTTCTAAATCCACACTGATATTATGAGCTCAGCCGGTTCGAACAATGAATTGTTTCCGTTAATTGTCCTGTCCGCGATCATGCTGGTAGAGAGAGTGAGGGTCCTGGTGACTTCTAATCTAAATCTGTCTGAGCACCCCCGGGGGTGGGGGCACAGTGGGGCTGGGGAGGCTGTAGGAGCCCCCAGAGTACCTTGGGGGAGGGGGTCGTGGCCTCTTCTGGGGCCAAGCCATCTGACGAATTATTAATATTTAACACTGGTTTTATGAATAAGAGACAAGGCCCTCAATCAGCACACATTATCTAAGGGTCAGGAGCAGAAGAAATGCATTTATTGATTGATTTGCTTTTTACCCTCCCATCCTGACTTGGGTCTCTGCGTATGTATGAATCAATATCGCCTACAATGTCCAGATTTTTTTTTTTAGAGATCTCTTGGATGCAACTGTAAAGCCAGCTAGCTCTCTGCTTTCTGTGCTCACTGTTTCTGGGGAGAGCATGTCAGCAAGAAATGTACTTGTTTTGGGAGAGCAGCTCAGTCTCCAGCACCAGACCTGCCATGAAACATTCCCTTGCTTGTGGAAGAAGGGGGTCATATGAATCCGGTATTCACTTCCATGTCGATCTTTCATTTTCTTCAAATGTTGGAACACAGAAAAGCTCAGAGATTAACAAAAGGAATTCCTAGGCATCCACCACCCCAACCGACAAATGCCAACATTTTCTGTCTTTAGGGGCTTTAGAAAAATATGAAATGAACAAAACATTACAGATCAAGTTCAGTGCCTCCAACCTCAGCAGCAGGGCTCTCTGCCTCCTCGTCTCTGTTGAACGGGGCACAGGGGGCTCCAGGCCATCATATACACCTGTCCGTGAATAGTCTGTGATACTGTTATTTGGGCTGCTTACGGTTCCCCCAGCTTGCTTGTTGTCACTTGACAGTGTGTCTTTGATGATTATGCGTGGTGATCCATATACTCACCTAGTTTATTCATTACCCTCGCTTACAGGAGTCTATCGTATGAATACTCCATGCCTTTTTCATCTTTCCCTTGTTGGGGGCATATAGGCTGGTTCCCTTTTGCAGACAATGAGCAGCCTTCTCATGCCTCCTGGTGTGCATACACATGCGTGGAATTTCTGGCCAGTGATTCCGTGTACCGTCAACTTTACTGGAGACTTCCAAGTTGCTCCCAGAAAGGCTGGATCAACTAACACTTAATCAACAGGGCATGAGATTTGCTCCCCCCCCAACATTCTCTCCAACATCTAATATAGCCTCACTTTTCTTCCTCATTTTAAACAATCCGATGGGTGGGGCAGGGGCACAGCACCTCAGGAATGTTCTCACTTCGTTATTCTTTGGCTCTCTCCGTCCGAGGGACTACAACACAGCAAAGGGGGCAGGAACCAGATTGAAGAAAAGTGAAACCCAGTTCCTAAGGGTGGCTCTTGGGGGACCTCACCCCTGGGACCGATCCCCCCACTGTCCCATCCTTTATAACCATAAAGCAGAGCACCACAAGGGGCTAAGGAGTTGGGAAGATGGGGGTTCTCCTGGCGGCTCTAGGACTTTCTTGAGACAACTGACTTCACTCTCCGAACATCAGTTCCCTCAACTGTCGAAAGTGGACAACAATTAAGGAAGCAGTATTTACGGAAGGCTTAGCACATTTCTTGACATACGGTATCCATAAGGGGTTAGCTATTATTATTCATAATCAATAGTACATTGAAAGGGCTGAGTCTGGACTCTGGAGGCACTGTCTGGGTTTCTCTCCAGGCTCAGCTGCTTGCTTCCTGGGCACCTTGGTTTTCTCACCTGTAAAATGGAGATGCTCTGAATACCAGTCAGGAAGATGAAGTAAGATCGTTCCTGGGATGGACTTAGTATGCGCTCAATAAATAATTGCCCGTATTCCTAACAGAGCAAGTTATTGAGAGCACAACTACTGTGTGATTTGGGCAGAGTCTTGTCCAAGAACCCTGGCTTGGAGGATCACCAAACTGCGAACACCTCACAGTATAACGCTGCTCATTGACGGTCTTCCAGACAATGAGATCTCTGTTCTCCTGATGGTTGATTCTGGCAACTGGCTGGTGGCTGGTGTGCACAGTGGGGAGTGCGCCCCGAGGACCCGGCAGAGGGGAGCGAGGAGGTGCGGGACAACGGAGGGGAGCGGCGCATGTGGGAGCTCCTTCACCATGCACGCACAGGCCCAGGAGGAGACCACAGTGGACTGCCCCCGTCGGAGAAATGCCAGCAGGAAGCAGCATCGATTCTATCCTCTTCTGAGACTTCCCCTGCCAGCATTCTGAGCGATAATAAATCACTCATGTCCAAAATGGTTTATTTTTCAAGGCATTTTTGTAAGAAGCATCAAGCCATCTCATTCCAAACGTAATTTAAGTGGGGGGTGGGATGGACGTGCAATGTTTATTATTAATTAAATAGGATTACAGCACCAACTTGATAGAAATAGAGAGAAACAGACATCCTCCCAAATATTTTACACCGGTCCCAGACCTACCTGAGAGGAGCTTCCAGACAAGATTCCTTTTGTCATAAATCCAAATATCTATTCATGCCTATCTGCATTTTGATGCTGGAATTAGATGCTCTGTGTGTGTGGATGTTGGAATATTTACTGATAGTTAAAATTTCATGTTCCCGGGATTGATGTTTGTGCATAAGGACAAATGACTAGTGTCTTGCAGGTAGTTTGAACAGGTGTAGAGTAAAGATTATTTAACACCGACTTCTGCTGTCTTTAGATTCTGTAGGAAAAGAGAAATTAAATCTCTGGGGACTATCCAGGTGGGAAATGAAAATAAATGATATATAAATAAGTCAGTTCTGTTTCCTATTGGTCGGGAGCAGACTTTTTCTTTTATGATCTTGTTACTGTTCCAAATTTGTGAATTCTAAAAAATTTAGAGACGATTTGAAATATTTAAATGTGTTTTAAAGACTCTGTGTAGGAAATGGAGCTATAACCTGATAACACCCAGAGCGTCTTTCCTAAGCCTGCACTCTGCTCTGGGAGGGTCTGTGCTGGGTGGTGCCTGCGCCCATCATGGCAACGCATGAGCTGCTAAAGGTCTGCAGCTGAAGACAGCAATGAGCCAACACCCACAGCCTGGCCATCGCCACCCAGACCACTGTCCTTGGAGCATGGACAGCAAAGATGCCCGGGGTCGCTAACGCCTGCCCCTTACATGTTTGGAAAAATGTGCCCCACGTGGTGTCTTGCTCATAGGTCATCACTGGATGACTCCTTCATTGGTCCTTCCAGGAGTGGCCTGCCGAGGGTGGGAGCCATCCATCCTAGGAGTCTTCAACGAGGGTGCACTGTCTGTAGAGAATAATAATAAAATAAATAAATAATAATAAAACCAACTAAAAGTCCATGTGCTTTTTATTATCGCCCTGTGCTGACAGTTCTGCACCAGAGCTGGTGGTATTTCCCACACCCTCCCCGAATCCTCCCATCGGCCTCAGTTCTAGACATCTACTGCCATTCCCATGGAATGGTCTAGCTTCAGATGGGCACATTTGTGACTTGTCCTAGAATCAACATCACGTTGCACGCGGAGGGTGATGTGGAGAGGTCCCAGTTACGTGGTTGGCCCCGACCCTCAGGAATGCAGCAGTGCGGGCGCATTGAAGGAGGAAATTTGCCAAGGTCTGAGATGGTTGGGGCTTGCTCAAGGAGCGATTCTCCAGCCCTGAGGCATTGGATGTTCCTGTGTTTCAACAGCACATTCATTTCATTGAATTCCAACAATATCTTTAAAATAAAAATTTGTTTTCAGTTGTTACTGTTTGTCTGAAAACTAAAGAAGGATTCCAGAAAATAATAGTTGTCGTGTGATTATTACAGGGAATAACTTTGTCTTATAAAGTTGGGGTTATTGAACACGATGGGCCTTGGGTGTCTGTTTTGCTTGGCCCGCTGATGCCTCCCATCAGACTTGAACCACCACCAGCTGGATGCATGCTATAACCCCGATCATCACTTACCCGGGTCAGAGCCCTGAGGCCACGGCGGGGACCACAATAGACATTTCTAAACAGCGAGTTCCCCAGCTAATTATTTAAATGTGAATGTCAGAGGAGCTATGAAAGAGAATAATGCAGGAAATGACCATACCAGTTGTCTGTTGCCATGTAACAAATTACCACGGAACCTTGTGCATCAAAATGATAAATGTTTGATTATCTCCATTTCTGTGGATCAGGGGTTCATGCATGGCTTAGCTGGGTGGCTCTGGCTGAGTTTCTCATGAGGTTGCAGACAAGCAGTTGGTTGGGGCTGCATCATCTGAGGGCTCAACTGGGGCATCAGGATTCACTTCCAAACTCACTCGCCAGCTGTTAGCCAGACGCCTCTGTTCCTCACCAAGTAGACTCAAGCAGAGGCTGCTTGAGGGTGTCCTCACAACATGGCGGCTGGCTTCCCCCAGAGCAGGCAAGAGAGAGAACAAGGAGAAAGCCACAGTGCCTTTTACGACCTAGTCTCTTCTGCCATATTCATGAAAATGAAGGACAATTGGGCTCCAGTTGGGAAAGAGGAGCATCAAAGAATTTGTGAATTTATTTTAAAACCTGCACACCAGCTCTTAAGTGTGGATGGGAACTAAGTAGGTAAAGAAAGAGGAAGGAATATCTGGGTAGAGGATACAATGTGTGCAAAGGCCATGGGGTGGGGAGGAACAGAGTGGGTGGGGAACAAAGAGGAAAGTGGTTCCACATTTAGTGTGTGAGCCCTGATGGATATCCCGATGGTGACATGAGGCAGGGAGCTGGATGTATGAGACGGGGACAGCTGTTGGCCATAGGTTCAGCTTTGTCAGGAGAGAGTGAAGGCAATTAATTTGAGAAAAGAGGAATCGATAAAAGATGGCATTCGAATTCCCTTTTATCAGCTACATTCTTGCCCACTTGTCTGGTTCAGTTAGACAAGAAAGTTACCCGCTTTGCTCAAGCTAGTTAGGATTGGGGTCAGGGTTCTGTCGCTTGTATCCAGAACATTCTGACAAAGGCACAAGGCTACTTGAGAAGACTTTCCTGTCTCTTGGGAAAGTAAACCAACTTTACCTCCCACTTGGAAGGAAGATGAGAAAGTCTTTAATTGTGCAAATGGAGATGAATGGTGACCTTCTGCTCATCAGAAAACAAGGACTCACATTTCACTTTACACAAAAGCTGCAGTGCAGGATGGCAGCCTGAGGCAGGTATTTCCTTGTCTCCTTTTTTTTACTACCGATTGTCAAGCAAGACCGCACTTGCTGTATAAATGCTTTTATAACCTTTGACACAAATGCTTCAGATCTCCCCTCCTGGGTGAAACTTCCAGCAGAAGGGGCTGGGTGAAGAATCTAATTAGAAAACTGATCACCCACCCACAGGTGATCAAAATTCAGAGTGTGCGGGTCCCTCTTATCTGGCAGTCTGGAAAGAGCAACGGGTGGGAGTCAAATGTGGGAGGGCTCACGTGTCAGCATCAGGTACCCGGTCAGCTCGGCAGCCCCGGGAGGACATGACCCTTTCTTTCTCTTTCTTTTTTTTTTTTTTTTAAAGATTTTATTTATTTATTTGAGAGAGAGAGAATGAGAGCGAGAGCACATGAGAGGCGGGAGGGTCAGAGGGAGAAGCAGACTCCCTGCCGAGCAGGGAGCCCGATGCGGGACTCGATCCCGGGACTCCAGGATCATGACCTGAGCCGAAGGCAGTCGCTTAACCAACTGAGCCACCCAGGCACCCCCTGGGTTCCTTTCTTAAAAGAACACAAATGATCAAAGACTTGACACGTGGGATGGACAGGATGCTAGATGACACTGAGTGTAATTTTGGAAACCACTGTGATACTCCTAGGAATGACGCTCTACACCATATTTGCCACCTACGAAACATTTTCATGTATATTGCTCACCAAGCCCCTCTTCTCAGAGGGATTCCTAATCCTTACGGGATCTAACATCTACACATGCCCCAGGTCTAGAAATCTTTGTTCCTTCAGCCCCATCTCATCATTATAGAGTTTAACATATCCTGAGAAAAGGTAACAATGTCTCTTACACTTTCAATTGCTACAGAGCAAATCACTCCAATACCCTGTGGTTGAAAATAATAATCATTTATTGCCTTTCGGCTTTGGTGGGTCAGGAATTTGGGAGCGATTTAGCTAGGTGGTTTTGGCTCCGGGTGTCTCATGAGTTTGCGTTCAGATGTTGGTTGGGGCTTCAGTCATCTGAAGGCTTGAGGCCAAAGGGCCCACCCAGGGCTCACTCAGTAGGGCTGCTTGAGTGATCTGGCAACACGGCAGCCGGCGTCTTCCAGAGGGACTGATCCAGGAGAAGAAAACAAGGCAGAGGTCACAATGCCCTTTATGACCTAGAATCGGAAACCACACACCAGCACTTCTGCCATATTCTAGTAATCAGAAGAGAGTCACTAAGTCCAGTCCGTGCCCAAAGAGGGGAATTGGGCTTCACCTTTGATACCAGGAGAATCGAATAATTTGTGGACAGATTTTAAACCCAAATCTGTTGAAGCCAAAAGGCTGGGAGAAGAAGCCCCAAGTCAGTGCAATAATCCATTGATGGAGGAACAGGGAACTCCATCATTTACATTTCATCTTGCAGCGAGCGTTTTTATCAGTCAGGGTCCTAGCAGGAAACAGATGACACACTCAGATGGTGAATCATCCCCGTAGACACAGCGAAAGCAATTGACAAAATCCAACACCCGTTCACGAAAAAACCATTAACAAAGTACAAATGTAAGGGAAATCCCTCAACCTGTTAAAGCACAAAAGATCACCATTACCATTACACTTAATGGTGAAAAACTGGAATGCTTTCTGCAAAGACCAGAAATGAAGCAAAGATGTCCATTCTGCCCACTTCCGTTTGGCATTGCACCGAAGATTCTAGCCAGTGAAATAAATCAAAAGAAAGAAACATTGAAAGCACTCAGATTACCAAAAAAAAAAAAAAAAGTAAAACTTTTTATTCACAGATGGCATCATTCTATATGGAGAAAATCCTCAGGAATCCGCACACACACACACACACAAATCCTTCTAAGAAGACTAAAATTTAGCAAGTTTGCAGGGTAAAAGATCAACTTACAAAAATAGATTGTATTTTTCTACACCAGTAACGAACAATTCGAGAATGAAATTTTTCTAAAGTTCATTTGCAATGGCATCAAAAAGAATAAAACACCTTGGAATGAATTTAACAAAAAAAAAATGTGTAAGATCTGTACACTTAAAACTATAAAGCATTACTGAGAAGATGTGAATAAAAGGAGACCCATTCTCTGGCCCTGGAATGGAAGATTTATTGTCATTAGGATGTGAATCTCTCCAAGTTGATCTGTGGATTCAGAACAATGCCAGTTAAAATCTCAGCAGACGCTGACAAGCTGGTCCTAAAATGTATGTGGAAATGCAAAAGACCTACAGTTGCCAAAACAATTTTGTAAAAAGGAAAAACAAAGCTGGGGCACTTATGCAACCCAATTTCAAAGCTACAGTCATTTAGACAGTGTGGTGTTGGGAGACGGGTTGGTATATTGATCAATGGAACAGAAGTCCTCAGAATCCACCCAAGTGAGACTTCAGAAATAAACCCTTCCATTTGTGGTCAATTGATTTTTTGACAAAGATGCCAAGACAATTCAATAGGGAAAAGGACAGTCTCTTCAAAAACGGCGGTTGTAGCAATTGGACATTCATATCCAAAAATAAATAAATAAACAAATAAAATAAAAATAAAAGAGCTTAGGCCCTTACATTGTATCTAAAAATGAACTCAAAATGGACCATAGACCTAAATGTAAGAATTACAATTATAAAACTTCTAGAACTCATAGGAGAGAATCTTCAAGACTTTGTGTCAGAGAGTTCTGAGACACGACACCAAAAGCATGAGCTGATTGATAAATGGGACATCATTAAAATTAAAAACTTTTGCACTTCAAAGGACACCATTAAGAAAATGAAAGACAAGCACTATCTAGGAGAAAATATTTGCCAATCATATATCTGATGAAGAAGAACAGCATCCAGAAAATACAAAGAACTCTTGCAACTCAATAATAAGAAGACAATTTAACCAAATTAAAAATGAGCAAGAGACCTAAATGACATTTCACCAAAGATGACATACAAATGACTAATAAGCACATGAAAAGGCACTCAACAGTATTAGTCGCTAGGGAAACCCAAATTAAAACCATAATGAGATACCCCTACTCCATACCTAATAAATGGCTATAATTTTTTTTTTTTTTTTTTAAATCAGACAATCCCAAGGATAGGCAAGGATGTAGAAAAACTGGAACTTTCATTCATTCGCTACTGGTGAAAATGTAAAATGATACAATAGCTTTGGAAAACAGTTTGACAGTTTCTTAAAAACTTTAACCTAAACTTACCATATGATGCGGCAATTCCAGTCCTCAGAATCCACCCAAGAGAATGGAGAACGCACGTCCACACAAAGACTTGTACACAAATGTTCACAACAGCTTTATTCATAAATAATAGTCCAAACTGCACACAGCCCAAATGTCCATCAACTGGTGGAGAGATAAACCAAATGCCAACCAGTGTCAGTCCTAAGGGTCTGGGTAGTTATTGGGAAGTTCCTGCTGCAAGTGGCAAAGCAGTAAGTGTAGGACGGACCCTGTTCAACGCTTTTCCCACCACGAAGCAGAGCCTGCCTGGGAGCGCCATGGGCGCAGAGGAAAGCAGATCTGAGAGATGGAGAAAAAGAGAGAAAGACACCATGTCTTGAGGCCCCGCTGCTCCTAGACATTTCAGATGAGTCAACAGATCCCTCTTTGCGATTCCATTGGTGGGTATTAAGTTTCCGTCCCTTGTACCCAGGAGTCCTGACAACCACAGTTTTTGTCTACATCTGGGGTTACTGCTCTGCGCCGTCCCTCCTCCACCCTCCCCTCACGTCCTTGGGCATGGCCTTCCCCCGTTCATTCTCACCTCCTACCATTAGGCTCCTAAGCACAGCGGGGTGACGGAGAACCAGCCACTCACCCCCCCACTGCAATGCCAGTGGCATGAACTTGTTGGACAAATGTCTTTCTTCCCCGAGCTTCTGTTACCCCACATATAAATCAGGAACAAGAATATCAACTTTCTTTTTTTTTACTTTTTAAAGATTTTATTTATTTATTTGACAGAGAGACACAGCGAGAGCAGGAACACAAGCAGGGGGAGTGGGAGAGGGAGAAGCAGGCTTCCCGCCAAGCAGGGAGCCCGATGCGGGGCTCGATCCCAGGACCCTGGGATCATGACCTGAGCTGAAGGCAGTCGCTTAACCGACTGAGCCACCCAGGCGCCTGAATATCAACTTTCTTACTAAGAAAGGATTGCCAGCAGGATTAAATGAAGCGCCACATGCCAAGTGCTTGCCACGTAGTAGGTCACCAGTAAACGGAACTGTTACCCGTAATCAGTATTATCTTGGCCCTCGAAGTGACACACAGCTCGGTATACGATGAACCCTTCTGGGTCACGCCATGGTGAGCAAGTCAGAGTGGACGCCCAGGCACCACCCCACCCCTGGGATGGCCGGCATCATGGCTCATGTCTCCCCAAAGGTGGGAGAAGTTGGGGAGCAATTAACTAGAGTTGAGGGCAATGAGGCTTGAAATCGTCAGCCATAATCAAGGTTCCTCCCGAGGACATCCCTCCTAAAGCTTCCCAAAGTAATGTGCACGTGTATCAACTGAGAACTTGATTAACTTGCAGATTCTGAATCAGGTAATGGGGTGATTCAGGAGGCCTGGAGGGGGGGCCCAAGATCGTTCTTCCAGCGAGCTCCCAGGTGAGGCTGATGCTGCAGGTCCACGGACCACACATTGCGTAGCAAGGATCCCAAAGCACTATTTTTCATAGTCGGCTGCACATTGGAATCAGCTGGGGAACTGTGAAAAACAAAAACACCGTGGCCAGACTCCCCACCCGAGAGCTGCTCATTTCATTGGTCTGGGATGTGGCTGGGCATCTGCATGTGTCAGGTCCCCAAGATATCCTAAGGGGCTGCTGGGGCTGGGAACCGCTGGCCTGAATGAACCCTGTTTTCCTTCCCTACACGTCCTCAGGCTCAAGAGATTTGCTTTACGCACCAGAAGGCAAGATGGACATTTTTTACTCTTCTGTATGTGTCCCCCCCCCCCCCCCCCCAGGAAGGAAACCAGTGACTCACAGCTTGAACCCTCACACACGGAAATATCCAGAGGGATGATGAATGAACGTTGGGAAGGAACTATGTATAAACCCTTTAACCTAATTAGGATGCCTCAGTGATCCTGGGGTAGAGGAGTTGAGCTGCGAGCCTCCTTCTGGAGGCAGAGCAGTGACATTTTCACTTAGGGAAAGGGAGAGCATCTCCCCAAATCAGGACCTCCGTGACACTTTGAATATTCTCGGGGATTCTTGAATGTTAATGTATGCACTCTGGAAATGTTTCCTTCCTGGAGAAATGTTATCCCTGGTCCTCTTGGTTTGGTGTGGCCACGTGTCTCTACCGCTGAGGTTTGGACTCAGCACTGTCGTCCCATCCCTGGAGGCACTAGAAATTCAGCCTCTGTCTCCAGAGCTGTGAGCACGGGTCTTGCCTGTCCCTCGTCCTTGCTGTAGGCAGAGTTGTGTCAGTCCCAACAGCAGAAGCCAATTCATCATCCTGGATGCCCACCAGAACCCAAAGGACCTGAAGCGGGGGTGCGGGGCGGGGGGGCAGGAGCTCAGAATCTCTTGAAAGAAGCACAAAATGCTCATACTCTTTTTTTTTTTAAGATTTTATTTATTTATTTGAAGATTTTATTTATTTATTTGTCAGAGAGAAAGAGAGCACGTAAGCAGGGGGAGCGGCAGGCAGGAGAAGCAGGCTCCGTGCTCAGCAGGGAGCCCCATACGGGCTCGATCCCAGG
The DNA here is from genome assembly GCF_029215605.1 of Mirounga angustirostris. Lineage (NCBI taxonomy): Eukaryota > Metazoa > Chordata > Mammalia > Carnivora > Phocidae > Mirounga > Mirounga angustirostris. The sequence goes on from NW_026991713.1 coordinate 177,945,066, forward strand.
ACCCTGGCACCATGACCTGAGCTGAAGGCAGACAGTTCACCGACTGGGCCACCCAGGCATCCCAAAATGCTTTTTTTTTTTTAAAAAAGATTTTATTTATTTATTTGACAGAGACAGAGACAGCGAGAGCAGGAACACAAGCAGGGGGAGTGGGAGAGGGAGAAGCAGGCTTCCCGCGGAGCAGGGAGCCCGACGCGGGGCTCGATCCCAGGACCCCGGGATCATGACCTGAGCCGAAGGCAGACGCTTAACCGACTGAGCCACCCAGGCGCCCCCCAAAATGCTTTTTATGAGGCAGGTGTTGGAGGGAGCACTGGGTTGTTTGTTTGTTTCTGTCTGTTTTGTTCTAGTAAGATTTTCCCACATGGAATTTTTTTCTGTTGTGGTGGAATATTCATGGTATACATTTTACCACGTTGCCATCTGTAAGCGTCCCGCTCAGGGGCACGAAGTGCATTCGCCTGCGCGCGGCCACCCCCACCATCCATCCCCGGAGGTCTCTCAGCTTCCCGAGCTGAGACCCTGTCCCCAAACACCCACTCGGCACATGCCCTCCCACCCTCCGCTCTCTGTCTTGAGGAATGCGGCGACTCCGGGGACCCCATCGACGTGGGTCCACAGTGTCTGTCCTTCTGTGTCTGCCTCGCGCCGCTGAGCGTCCCGTCTGCAAGGTTCCTCCACTCTGTGGCCTGTGCCAGAACGTCCCCCCCTCCCACGGTGTGAGCACTGGCTTTGGAGCTCGTTCGAGTTCCAGACGGGAGGTGAAGGGCTCGCCTCCCCAGACTGCTTCGTCCCTTAAGTGAGTCGTACCATCTAGCGACGACCTGCGAGAAGCTATATTCGCTTGAGCAGAAACCCGAGGTCAGCAAGGAGCGAGCTTTTCCCTCCGCTCCGCAGAGGACAGGTGTCTCGGAGGAGGTGGCCCAGGACCAGTCAGCTCCTCGCCTCCGCGCCATCGTTCTTAGCGGGGGGCTTCCACCCCCACGACCCCGAGGTGGCTGCTCCCCTACAGCCTTCCGTCCCGCGGGCGGCAGGAGGAAGGAGCAGGAAGCACCAGGAGAACCAGGTGGCACCTGTGCCACGAAGACAATCTCCGCCCCCGCCCCCCAACCCGCAGAGGCCGCGGCAGGGGGCTCCTCGCGCCTCGTTGGCCAGGGTGTGTCGCGTGACCGGCAGAGGCCGCGGCAGGGGGCTCCTCGCGCCTCGTTGGCCAGGGTGTGTCGCGTGACCGGCAGAGGCCGCGGCAGGGGGCTCCTCGCGCCTCGTTGGCCAGGGTGTGTCACGTGACCGGCAGAGGCCGCGGCAGGGGGCTCCTCGCGCCTCGTTGGCCAGGGTGTGTCGCGTGACCGGCAGAGGGCTCCTCGCGTCTCATTGGCCAGGGTGTGTCGCGTGACCGGCAGAGGGCTCCTCGCATCTCATTGGCCAGGGTGTGTCGCGTGGCCGGCAGAGGCCGCGGCAGGGGGCTCCTCGCATCTCATTGGCCAGGGTGTGTCACGTGACCGGCAGAGGTCGCGGCAGGGGGCTCCTCGCATCTCATTGGCCAGGGTGTGTCACGTGACCGGCAGATGCCGCGGCAGGGGCTCCTCTCATCTCATTGGCCAGGGTGTGTCACGTGACCCCTCCCGGCGGCAGGGCAGCCTGGTAACCTCGGGGGCGTAACCTGCTGTATTGTCTATCTCAGTTCGTAGGACGTCGTCCTTCCATTTCCGACTGTCTCGCAGTTTTAGAGCCTCACACCTGAAAGGAGAGGTGGATTTGGTCTGTTTTCAGGAATGTATTAATTGTTTTAAAAATGTAGTGCCTTGGCCCGCGGAACGAAATCGGGGTTCCGCGCGGGGAGGAAAGGGGAGGGCGCCCTTGAAGCAGGTCACTGGGGACAGGCACATGTCGGGTCGTTGCAGGCGTTAGATCTAGGTTCCTAAAGCACCTGCAACAGTGGCCGCACACAGTGGGCACTCGGCCAATGAGAGTGTTGATGAAGATGATGAAGGAGTGTGCACGGAGACATCGCCAGTGGGGTACATTTTTTTTGCAAGGCGGCTGGTTACCCTGATTCCATTGGGGCCAATGAATAGCTAACAATTATTGAGCACCCACTGTGTACCTGCCTGAATCCTCACAGCTCTCCCACCAGGATCCTGATCTCCGTGCAGGCGTGCTCCTTGGGGCGCACCCCACTTCTGCTCTGGGGAAGGGGTGGGTGCTTCCAGCCCTATCTGACCAACGTAATCACATCCTGGACCCTGGCTGGCTCACCTGTGGCCGCATCATCCAAACCTGTCCGTGAACCCTGGGGGCGGGTTTAATGAGGTCTCCATGAAAGAGGCCTGCTCACTCTTCTGTGAGGGTATCCGGAGGGGATCCTGGCCTCTCCCCAGGGACGTTTCTAGCTCCGGGGTATGATGAAGCCTGCAGTGCCCAGGAATGGAGATGAACAAGATACTGTCTCAGTTTGAGTTGAACTTTGCATTCTTCGCTTCCACACGCGTCCTAAATGGCGCAAGTAGGTACTGTCATCAGCCCCATTTTACAGATGGGAAAACTGAGGCTCGTCGAGGTCAGGGCTACACACATAAGAAGCAGCAGAGCTGATATTTGCACCCAGGCAGTTGGACGTCAAGCCTTAGAACATAATCACTCCATTGTCCCCAAATTGTGTGCTCGTTGGTGGAGTTGCTTCAGGTGCCCCCAAATGACCCTGTCCCTCTTCCAGAGCCTCTCTCTTATAGGATCGCTGACATCTCCCACCCGCGTTCAGCTCCACCCCCTCTCTTGTGCGGGCAGTGAGGGAGTCTTCAGTTTTGCTTCTGTATTTCCATGGATGTAACCTGCAGATTTATGGAGCACGCAGCATTCAGCTTAAAGAAAATACAGCGTGTCTTTGCCCTCGACTGGAATCCTCTCTACTCCCTGGGAAACACTGGTTGGCTCTGGAGCAGTGGACACACCGATCGCCTGTTGTATGTCTTTGATTAATAATAATAATGTCTTTAATGAATTCACTATTTCTTTTTTTAAAAAATATTTTATTTATTTATTCGACAGAGAGAGACACAGCAGGAGAGGGAACACAAGCAGGAAGAGTGGGAGAGGGAGAAGCAGGCTTCCCACGGAGCAGGGAGCCCGATGTAGGGCTCGATCCCAGGACCCTGGGATCATGACCTGAGCCGAAGGCAGACGCTTAACGACTGAGCCACCCAGGCGCCCCGAATTCACTATTTCTTAATACATGCAACTTAGTAAACAAAAATCTTTCAAAGTATAAGATGTGTGAGGAACACAACAAAGGGGTCTTTGTCTTCCCTGTTCCTAAATGTGGACGTCATCACCCTCAGAATCCCTCAGTCCTCCTTAGCTCCAGGCTTGTGTGACTGTTCAGCATGATCTGGAAACTTCTTTCCATGCCAGGTCACTGAGACCCAGAGGTGAATGAAAAGCAGCTCCTATTCTGTACAAGAAAAATGTCCATGGGCCTTTCCCCCTGAAAATGAAAAGGGAGAAGTTCATACGTGATAGAAAAACACAAGTTTCCAAAACCTGTTTAAATGTTGTTTAAAAGGTGTTCGGCGGAAAGCGCTTCTAGAACTGTGTTCTGTGGGGTTTCTGTCTGAGGCTGTTTGGAGAAGTTGCTCGTGAGAGGCCCAGTTGCTAGGGAGACGGCGAGGAGGTTCCTTATATGGAAATCCAGGCAAATAGGAGATAGTGAGAGTGAGTTCCCTCAAAAAGGGAAAAATTCGGGAGACATGGGAAAGCAAATTGACTGAGAAACTTTATGATCGGAGAAAAGCAGTCCCTGCAGGGCTTTGTGCTCAGGGGAAAGAGGAAGCGATAATCTCTCTCTCTCTCTCCCTCCATCTCTCTCCATCTCTCCCCGCCTCTCTCTCTCCTGGGAAGTAGTAAATCCTAATCTAAGCCTTTCTTCTCATAAATCAGGGGTCCAGGCAGAGTTGCCAGATAGAACAAATAAGAATATTTATATTAAGAAAAAAATTGTTGTTTATCTGAACCTCCAATTTAATCTGGCAACCCTCAGTCCAAGGGGATGGCCTGCCCCCACGTTCGGGGCAGCTCCCCGAATGTGTACGGGGGTAAGTGTGTGTGCGTGTGTGCGCACGCACGCACGCACTTGGAACATGAGAGAATGTGTAACTGAACGGTTCATGAAATCAGCCTTGTAAATGGTAAGCATGCTGTGATTCTATTTATCCTGTCCCTCAGTATAAATCACATTTAAAAAAAATCAAGATAGGCACGAAAGAATAAAGATAAGCCTTGAACACCATCCCCTGAAGAGATTTACCGAGGCTACACTGAGAAGTACAGTGATTGTAAGACTGCCGTCCTCCCCATCCTCCCCCCACCACCCATGCACACACAGGCTTTTTCCCACCTTAAGCCCCTGGCTTGAAGAGCAGACTTTCCTCCCGTGATCCCTGCCCCTCAGCTGATTTCCTGCTGGCCGCCCTTTGGCTGCACTGCGGACTCTGCCCAGCAGGACGATGCAGCCCCGAGGCTGCAGGGCAGTGTGGAAGTGGGTTTACAGGGAAGATATGTCTTCACCCCACCTTTTTCCCTCAGTATCCTTTCTTTGAGTCACTAAATAGTCTTTGCAAACACAGTTGGTTAGTAGGACTGGGGCACAGCTTTCCAATTCCCTATGTTGAGCATTTAGATGATATCCAGTGTTATAAGGAGTTCGATCTTGATGTCTTAAAGGGAAAAGAAATAGCTACAAATTGATGAGCTATGCGCCGAAGCTTTATGTATTATCTTGACTCGGCATGTTTGGTGATGAGTCATACAGTTTTCATCAATAGATACGTTTTAATAGGCTTTTAATGGAAAGTGCATAGTTCTGCTCTGGAACTTTCCAAAGAAATAGGGAGGGAGGGCAGGTCACAAACTGTCTGAATAGGAGACGGTACCAATACACCAAGGGGTGTGGGGGGAAATGGTTTTCTAAGTGCTGCATTTGCAAACGTGAGGTTATCAAGGGACGAGTGGAGCGAGAACGTCCTAGCAAAAGAGACGCCTGCTTTGGTGGCAGTAATCCATTCCGAAATCCCGCTGGGGTTTCTCCATCTAAGTCCCATTCTTGGTACAAGGAAAGGCAAGAAAATCCCACGGGGGAGGGGAAGGACTGCTGTGGCTCAACTGAACCAGGAGGGAAGTTGATCTGAGTCAATAATAGCTCAAGACAAAAAGTGCGGTTCTTTTTTTTTTTTTTTTTTAAGATTTTATTTATTTATTCATGAGAGAGAGAGAGAGGCAGAGGGAGGAGCAGGCTCCCAAGGAGCAGGGAGCCCGATGTGGGACTCGATCCCAGGACTCCAGGATCATGACCTGAGCCGAAGGCAGACGCTTAACCATCTGAGCCACCCAGGCGCCCGAAGTGCGGTTCTATCAAAGCGTCAAGTCCAGAGGGCAACGTGAGGCCAGAAGCAGAAAAATAAGCCATGGGTGATCAATGAGCTCAGATGCTGGGAGAATTCAAAACAAGATGGCGGGCAGGGTGAAGTGTGTGCTTTAGAGCCAGTGGTCAGGGAGCAGGGGGAGAATTCTGGAGTTCCTTCTAACCAGAGAGGGGGTGGTCCAGGATGCAGGGGTGGGTGTGAAGGCCGAAAGCGTCTTGCAAGGCTGGCCACCTGTCACGTGGCACTTAGACTCTGGACATTGCATCCATCAGTCTCCTTCCCTTGTCCGGCCCCAATATCACACCACGCTCAGATCCCCCGGCCGTCAGCCACTGCCCTGCCCACGTTCCTGCCACCACCACCAGCCATAGCTCTCGCCGATACAGAACAGGGAAGCACTTCCTTCCATTTAGAAAGAGATACCCTCCAGAGAAAATCCCCCCTCCCCTCCCCCTCCACCCTTTCTGAGTAATAAATCTGGAACATAAAAATTAAAGCCATCAACATAAAGTCACTTGCCGACAAGCTACGACTTGGGAAAACTAAATGTTTGCGGGTAGACGGGCACAGGGGAAATCCATCTGGGGAAATTATTTCTAAAGTTTGCTGTCTACTTATGGCCTTAAAGTTTTTATTTTCCCAAATTACAGGGAAAGATCAGTTGTGGTGAGATACAAATTTCTTTTGGAGAAGTTGTGAGAAAATGTCTTTGCTCCGGCAGGAAGCAACGGGGTTTTTTGTCTAATTTTCCTGGTGGGCACGTTGAAGAAGATGGGGCAGAGATAAAGAGTGATGGTGGTGGTGGTTTATGTTGCCAACACACAGTCTTAAAGATGATAATCGGCCTGCCTGGGAAAGCTCGAGGGAAGAAGGGACGGGGGTGGACTGAACACACATGATCTATAAATAGGACACATGCCTGAGAAGCAGCTCTCTTATCTGGAGACAGCCTTACCTCTGTTCCTTTATTGATTCTCCCCACGCTGATGGTGTTGCTTTGAGCTTACTATTAATCTAATGACTGTGCTTTGGAATAATAATGCTTCTCTCCTGCCCTGTCTCTCCTCCTTGACAGACAGCTTGGATTCATCAGGGAAAGACCCAAAAGCTGCATCAGTCACTATTAGATAGAAATCAATAGAGTATGTTGCATGGAGGAGGCCACGGGTCTCTGATATAAGGTGACGTGTTACGTCTGGACTCCCGAGTCCGTTCCAGCTCCCAAGCACGGGGGTCCTAGAAATGTATGCACATACTTTGAAAATTAGTGCTGCCAAGAGGGCGACCAGGGGAGGATGCAATGTCAGGGGTGCCCCCCGGAGTTGAGCAAACGGGCAGTTCTAGTCTCTGGTTCTAGTCTCCCCAGTCGGGCAGATTTCAGCAAGAATCGGCATCTCCAGGGTATTTACTGTCCACGGTAATGCCTGGCAGACAGTCCTGCACACCCCGTCTGAATCAGCAGACTGGAGGGGAACCACTGGGTCAAGTGTAAGAAGCAGCAAGTGCAGAGGCTTGGAAGCGGGCTTCCAAGGTACCTGGACAGTAATGAATTACCAGCTGGGGAGACTCTCCCCCATTTCCTCCTTCCTCATTTGTTGGTCCCAGCCCTGCCTTGTCCCCATGAGAGTTGGGTAGGAGTCTTTCAGCGTGATCCAGAAAAGGAGTAGCAGGCAAAGCTGCATCTCGGCCCCCCTCTTCGGCAAACTCCCCCAAGAGCTGGATTAAGGTGTTGTTTTCTGGAGGTACAGGTGTCCCCGGCTCTGCTCCCGGTCGTTGACCCCGCCTTGTGCTTGCTCGTCCGTTGCCTTCGACATAATAGTAATAATACCAAATACTCGCTAACATTCCGAGTGCTTACTGTGGGCTAACGACAAGCCCGAGGGTCCCCACCAAATCTTCACACAACCCTGTGCACTAGGATCTGTTACTGACCCCACGTTATGGATGAGGTGTCTGAGGCTCAGGGAGATCGACACGCCCAGGTTCTCACCGTGGGCACCCTCCCCAAGCCACACCCACAAAACTGCTAGATTTGCCCCTGGGGCCAGTGTTATTGGGGTTCCACTCATGTTCCTCCAGATCCCTTTGCCCTGATGTGCACACCACCCCCCAGCCTGCTTTCAACCCCAACAGCCAGCACCTGGATATCTTTGTGGGAGACTGTCTTTCGGCTGCTGGAGCCCACTCCCCTGCCCGCATGGGGAGAGAGCCACGCCCTGGGTTTTTTTGGTCTCCAACCCACCCCCAGCAGCTCTTATATGACTTTATCAGCTCTTTATTGCCATGTAAACAAATTCGCCCTGAGTTTTGTGACTTAAAATAACAACAAACATTTATTATCTCAGTGTCTGTGGAGTCAGGGGATGGGATGTGGCTTAGCTGGGCGCTCTTCATGGGTCTCTCATGAGGTTGCAATTGAGACATTGGCCAGACGTTCATCTGGTGGCTCGACTGGGGCTGGAGGCTCTGCTTCTAAGATGGCGCCCTCACATGACTGGGAAGTTGGTGCTGGCTGTTGGCTGGAGGCCTCAGTTCCTCCCACGTGGGCCTCCCCACAGATGGCTCGGGTGTCCTCACAGCATGGCGGCTGGCATCCCCCAAAGCCAGTGATGCCAGGGAGCAAGAGAGAAACACGGTGTCTCCTATGACCCAGCCTCAGGGTCTTCTCCACAATATCCTGTCCTTAAACAGGTCTGCCCTATTCAAGGTCGAGGGGATTACAGAAGGGCCATGTACACCAGGAGGGGAGGATCCTTGGGCACCATCTAGGCTGCCACAGTGCCTCTCTGCAAGAGTGTTTGTCTTTTTACCCTCATTTGGCCTCCTTGCCTTGCTGGTCCCACTTCCTACTTTCCTATCGGTTTTTCCTGGGAACACTTTCTATCAAAGGATCTTCACTTTCCCTTGAATCTTCCCCCCAAGCATCAGCTTCTGGAGAACGCAGCCTAAGAACCATCGACAGCTGGCTCTGCTCCATTTTCTGATGAGCCCCCTGGCCTTCTGGCTGGTGTTAAAGTCTGGATGTAGATTCTGTAAGTTGTGTCCTCCTTGGCTGTGGCCTTGACCAGCTCATCTGAGGCTCGATTCCATCCTTTGTCCAGTCACTGGCTGGGGTTCTGCTGAAGACAAACCCGCACCCCAAAACTAACTATATACCCTTTACCAAGCACTTGGCATACCTTACCTGTTTAACTTAACTCCTGAATAATCCTGCAAGTGGCTATTATGATCTCCTGCATCAGGAGAGAAAGTGGAGATTGAGAGAAATCGAGTAACCTGCACAGATTTGCACAGGGAGCGTCAAAACCAGTGGTGGTGCCCGTGGTTGCAGGCCCAAAGTCACGTCCATTCCCTCCATCTGTTACCACTGTGTCTGCAGGTCTGGCCCTCCCAAAGACGGGGACGGGGCTAAAGTTGGCCACATCCCCTTGTGCTGCTGGCCACTCCCACACCCTGAGGTCTGGGTCCACTCGTCCTGCTGCCCCTGTAGATGAGCTGGGCCTCCACCCCTGCAGCAGAGAGCCCCCGCAGCTGTCTGGCCTTCCTGCCTGAGGCAGCCCAGCACTGTGGTCACTCTGGTGAGGACACACAGCGGAGTGATTAACACCCAACCTCGGCCACATGCCACCTCCACCCCATCACCTTTGGGGAGTCCATGTCCCTTGGGTCACCAGGCACCAGGCTCTGCCTGAAGCAGATAGAATGGGTTCTTCTGGTGCTGGAGTTTTCTTTGAAGGCGAAGTCTGGTGGAAGGCTGGGTGCAGGCAATGCGGGGAGCTGTTCTCAGGCCAAGTCCACTCAGCAAGTAGCACGACCGTGCTCTTGGCTCTTTCAAATAGGGCAAGTCCTCCACCCGGGAGAGATTAGGGTTTACAGACACCAGTCCTGGGGCCATGGAACCTTCCTGACTATAAAACACAGTGTCTCCCAGGGCAGCCCCGAACTAATTAGCCATTTGTCCTGCATAAGTTTGCCTTTTAAAATCAAAAGACCAAACTCCTTGGACATACCATAAAGCTGAGCTCAATTTTAAAATAAGACTCGAGAAAATATCAAACAGGGGTTTTAAAAACTGTGTAGTAAAGATATATTTTTTGTCTTCAGACATGAAGTTCAATGTATTTTCACAAGCTGGGCTTACCTGTATAATCAGCGTCCTCACCAAGAAAAAGAGCATTCCAGCCCCTCAGAAGTGTCCTCATTTCCCTCCCATTACCAGCCTTCCACTCACCTGATCTCTAATGCCATAAATTAGTCGAGTAGGGGCCATGTGGTGTCATATTTTAATTGAACTAAAATTAACACACAATTAAATGCACAGAACTTAGGTGTTCAGTTCAACAAGTTTTGACAATTGCATACACTCAGCTAACCACCACCCAAAAGGAGAAATAGACCAGCTCTATCCAGTAGCAATTACAATGTAATTTCGATGCAGTCACATTAGGAAGAGTACAAAGAAACAAGTGAAAATAATTTCAATACTGTAATTTTAGCCCAGTGCTTTTTAAAAATTGTCATTTATTATAAATAAATGTTTTTTTTGTCTAAGCCAAAAGAATCATAATTAAGATTAAAATTATAATTAGAGATTTTACTTTTTTGGGTAACACATCTTCAAAACTTGTCTATTTTATACTTACAGCACGTCTCAATTCAAATGCTAACTTTTTAACAGTGAACATGAAATAATGACCTACAAAACAATAGAGTTGCATTTAAGAGAAAAATATTTTGTACTGCTTCAGTTTTTAAACTCAGATTAATTTAAAATTAAATAAAACAAGAAATTCGGTCCCTTGGTGGCACTAACCACAACTCAAGTCAGTTTCCTACCTCCACACCCAGGCAAGCCGTCTCTGGTTTCTGTCATCGTAGATGATATCCTTTGTCTTTGGGTTTCCCATCAGTGGGGCTATATAGTATACCCTTTGTGTCTTGCTTATTCTGCTCAGTGTAATTGTTTTCACGAATACCCAATACCACGACGCATGGCTGAAATCTGACAAGGATGTGGTCGGAACTGTCCAGGCACTGCCGTTCACTGCTGGGGGAAATGCAAAATAGTGCAGTCACTTTGAAAGACAGTTCGGCGGTTATTTTCAAAACTAAACATGCTCTTAACGTACAATCCAGGAATGACACTCTTTGGTGTTTACCCAAAGGAGCTGAAAACTTATGTCCTCAGAAAACGTGCACATAGATGTTTATAGCAGCTTTATTCACATTGCCAAAACTTGGAAGGAACCAAGATGCTCTTCAGTGGGTGAATGGATAAATAAACATTGGTCCATCCAGACAGTGGAATATTATTCAGCTCTAAGAAGAAATGAGCTATGAAGCCATGGGAATACGTGGAGGAAACTTATATGCATATTACTGAGTGAAAGAAGCCAGTCTGAGAAGGCTCCTTACTCAGGATTCCAACTCTATGATCTTCTGGAAAAGACAAAACTACGGAGACAGTAGAAAGATTGGGGTTGCCAAGGGTGAGAGGGAAGGAAGGAATGAATAGGAGAAGCACAGAGGATCTTCAGGGCGGTGAACCTACTCTATATGATATTATCATGGTGGATGCATGTCATTATACATTTGTCCAAGCCCATAGAATGTACAACATGGAAAGTGAACCCCAAGGTGATTATGATGTGTCAGTGCAGGTGCATCCCTGGTAAAAATAATAATAATAATAACGTGCCATCCTGGGGCGCCTGGGTGGCTCAGTCGGATAAGCGTCTGCTCTCAGTTCAGATCATGATCTCTGGGTCCCAGGATCGAGCCCCACGTCAGGCTCCCTGCTCAGCGGAGAATCTGCTTCTCCCTCTGCCGCTCCCCCTGATTGTGCGTGCTCTCTTTCTCTCATATAAACAGACAAACAAACAAATAAAATCTTTTTTTAAAATGTGCCATCCTGGCGAGTGATGTTGATAGTGGAGAAAGCGGTGTACGTGTAGGAGCAGGACATATAGGGGAAACCTCTGTATCTTCCTCTCAGTTTTATCATAAACCTCAAACTGCTCTCAAAAATTAAGTCTTTAACAAAACAAAAGCATCCACGATGGGGCATGTTTCAGTGGTCTGTTCTTCTTTGCTTCTGCGTAGTATTCCACGGCATAAATATCTCACCATTGATCTGTTCTCCTAGTGATGCTCATACTGACTGTTTTTAGCTCTGAGCTATTATGAATCAGGCTACACTACACATTCTTGTGCAAGTCGTTTGACAGACAGACATTTTCATTTCTCTTGGGTAAACACCGAAGAGGAAGTGCCGAGTCCCATGGTAGGTACATGATCGAATTTCTAATAAACGGTTCCGCGAAAGGATTGTGGCATTTCGCTCTCCCGCCGGCAACACGGGGGACCCCCGTCTTCTCTGCTCTGCCAACATTCAGGACTGTTCGTCTCTTGCGTCTGAGCCGTCCTGCCCTCCGTGGCCGTGATATGCACTTCCCTGACGACCGAAAATACTGAGAAGCTCTGATACATTCATCCACCATTCCTCGATCTTTTTTTGTGAGGGGCCTGACCAAGTCTTTTGTTTGTTTTTAAAATTGGGCTGTTGTCTCTTTTTTGTTTATTTGTAGGAGTCCTCTACACGTTCTGGGTACAAATCTTTTGCCAGATACGTGCGTTGGCAATGTTTTTTCCAGTCTGTGCCTTATCTAAATGATGTCTTTTGACGATGCACGTTCTTCAAGCTGTCTTATAACGAGCAGAAACTTTCGGTGAAGTCCAACTTATACAATTTTTAATTCTGCGGTTAGCGCGTTTTGTGTCCTGACCAGAAGATCTTTGTCAAGATCCTAAGATTTTCACTGATGTTAGCTATTAGAACGGAGACTGGCAAATCGTAGCTGTCAGGACAGATCCAGCCCACCACCTGCGTTTGTGTGGCTGATGAGCTAAGCATGGTTTTGCATTTTTAAATGGCTGGAGGGAAAATCAGAAGCAGATGGATATGTTACATGGGAAAAGTATATGAAATCCAGATTCCAAAATCCATGAGTGAAGTTTTATCAGAACACAGCCACGTTGGGGTGACTGGGTGGCTCAGTCAGTTAAGCGTCTGCCTTCGGCTCAGGTCATAATCTCGGGGTCCTGGGATCAAGTTCTGCATCGGGCTCCCTGCTCAGGGAGGAGCCTGCTTCTCCCTCTCCCTCTGCTGCTCCCCCTGCTTGTGCGCTCTCTCTCTCTCTCTAGTTAATAAATAAATAAATAATAAATAAATAAAATACACATATTTTTAAAAGCCTCTGTTCTAGAAGCTTCTATGGCTCTGGATTTTGTGTTTGGAGTGAGATAGAGGTTAAGTTTCATTCAAACAGATTTCTTTAAATGAGGGTTTGAATTGTGTGCCTGGTTGGGAGACACAAGGATGCTGCCCGTGTTTCTGGAGTGTGGCAAAAAGCCTCCCCCCAACTCCCCGTTGGAAAGAGACAGTGGGGCCCCTCCCAGGGCCTGCGTCTGGGCTGAGGACTGGAGGACCAGGATCTTATCCTGGCCTCTTCCGGGCCAGAGGCGCTGACTTTAGAACTGGCCTGTTTTTTTTTGATTCTTGTGGCTTTCCCCGGATTACACAAACCATGTCAAGTCTGGGCTTTTGATATTAAAATTGCAGACCTCCATCTAAAACTAATGTTGTAATGTAAGGGGATTAACATAAGAATAAAAAAATTAAAAAAAAAAAAATTGCAGACCTCTATGCACAATTGCCCACTATTCCTCCCCCAAGGCCAACATTCCTCCCTGGAGAGGGATCACAGCCCGCACTCCTGTTACCTGCCAGGGACGACAGGCTCCATGGCAACCCAGGCCCCGGGCATTCACCAGTCCGCTGGACACCTTGGCCGTGGCCCCCCCTTCCCCCCACACGGCGAAGTGGAAGCCTTGCCAAAGCAGCTCATTAGCGTGCACCTATTTACAGCTGGTCAACGTTGTCTGGCTCGGAGAATGGAGTTCAAAAAGTCATCCCTCCTCACAACCAAGCAGAAATAGCTGCCTGTGTTTTAAAAGTTCTGTAGCTCTCGGGGGCCACCTTACCTCAAAGCGCTTGTTAGGCATGGCGTTCTGAGATGAAGTTTAACTCCAGCGTTTGGGGAAGGGCCTTTTATTAAAATAAATAGACAGGATTTATTAACTGGCTTTATTTATGCTGAGTGTCCTGCGTCCCGTGCTCTATCTCCTTCTTGTTATCTTTTATGAGAGGCCAGGACGGGTCGTTCTGTAGCCTTCGTGAATCCCGTCTTGCATGGAAGCATCGGACACGTGCCCCCCCCCCCCCCCCCCCCCCACTGCACAGATCAAAATCACAGCATTAGAATAACACCGCCTCATGTCAGGTGCTGCTCATGTCCCAGCGAAACTAATCCTCCGTACAGTCTAGATCCCCCTGTTCCCGATGGGGAAAACGAGGCACAGAAGGGCTGGGAAAACTGCCCTGTGTCGCGAGGCTAGTGAGGGGCAGAGCTGGACTCCACAGCCAGGCAAGGGAGCACCGGAGACCATGCCGGGGTCTGTTGCGTCTCAGGCAACCGTTGATCCCAACTAGGAACGATTTGTCCTCCTGGAAAACTGGTGGGAGTGACGTAGGCACAGCATGCCTCACCGTCCAGGGCAGGAGAAAGCCTGCACGCGGGCTTCATCACATTTTAAAGGATTCTCCACGCGTTAAAGAGAAATTAAAGAGCAGATTTTTGCTGGGTGTTTTGAAATCAAAACTACACGAAAGGTCACTTAGCCTAAACGCATGGCCAACAGTGTAGCTGGCCATTTGTGAGCAGAGAGGGACAGTGGGGCGAGACAGAAACAACCAGCAGCACGTTTATCCCGCTTTAAAATTACGAGTTTTCGCACGTATGACCTAAATCTGGATGCAAAGTGGAGTGAACCCCACAAGCAAAAAAAGAAAAAAAAAATTTTATCTGGACTTCCCCTTGACTTAGAACATATCCTCCAAGGATTTTTCTGTAAGGCCAAGGAAAATTACAAGGTTGGTGTTTTCAGTGAAGTCCCAAAATTATAGTAGTGTAAAGGGCACTCAAAGGCCAATGATCATTGCGGCAAATTAACATTTGTTAATACCAGATGGAAGAAATGCAGAGAGGAAGCTTCCAGCACAGGTCTGTGGCAAGGAGCCTTTCCTCCACCTGACCCGAGTGAGGCTTCCCACGACCTTGGAACAGGAGGTCCCGGAGTGGGAGTCAGAGACCCTGCCCCATGCCTTCCTTGCCCACGAAATTGTCAGGCTGGCAACGTCTCTGAGACTCTGCTTCTAACCCTCTGGAAATCATCAGTCCTTCATTGATTCACCATCATCCTACCAACATTTAAGCACCTCCTCCAACGTGCCAGACGTGGGGCTTGGTGGACACAATGGGGAAGGGGACAGACGTGGTCCCGGCCTGCACAGAGCTTCCATCTGCTGGGGAGAGGGGCTCTCAAGGTAGACGTGTCTTAGCACAGATGAGGAGCATGGAACCAGTCAGGAAAGCGTCCACTACAAGGACGGAAATCTGTGCTAGAGAGACTCAAAGCAAAATGAACTCCTTTTTCCCCGTCTAACAAGAAGGTCCAGGGAGGTGGCTGTCAGTGTCAGTTCAGTTACTCAACAATGTCAAAACCCACATCTTGGCAAATCTCTTGGCCTTCCCCTCAGGATCACAAGATGACTACTGCAGCTCCAGCCATCGTGCTCACTTTCTAGGCAGAAAAGGGAGAGAATGGGAGCACAGTCCACGTTGTTCCCTCTGAACAGGAAAGGACAAGCTTTCTCAGAACCCTCGACTGTATCACATGGCCGCCCCAGCTGCAAAGGAGGCCGGAAGAGCCAGTACTTAGACGAGCACAGAGCCACTCCGAACAAAACCAGAATTCTTCTAGCAAGGAAGAGGACGTGGGGAACAGACATGGGGTAGCCAATTGCTCCAGCCATTGATTGCTGTGTTAACAAACCACCCCAAACACCAGGACATAGCACGAGCATCATTTTGCATGCTCAGGGATTCTGTGGGTCAGGAAATTAGACAGCGCAGGGCAGGGATGGCCCATCTCTGGGAAGGTGACAGGTGACTCAAATGGCTGAGGGCCTGAACCATCTGGAGGCTTCTTTCATCATGTCTGGCCCCTGGGCTGGAATGTCTTGAAGGCCGGGCTCTCCTTGCAGCTCGGGCTTCCTGACAACACGGCACCTGAGTTCCCCGAGGGAGCATTGGGGATGAGCGTCCAGAGAGTGAGCGTTCCAGGAGGGAGGCCTGCATGGCCTCATCCGACCGCACCTTGGTGTCATGAAGCATCCCTTCCACCATATTCTATCGGTTATGAGCCAGTCACTAAGGCCTGCCCGAATCCAGGGGGAGAAAGAGTTAGCCCCCTGCTCTTGATGGGGGAGTGGCAAGATCACAGAGGTGCAGGTGGAATGAGAGCTGTTGATGAGGTCATCAGTGGAAAATCGAACACGGCTGCGTCCGTCACAGGCACCTGCACAGGACGTGAGGCTCCGGAAAGCCTGAGAGAGGGAGCTTCATGTGCGCTGAAAACCAGAGGCCAGAGAGAAGGTAGCCAGGTGAAAGAGGGCGGCGTGGAGGGTGGCTGGGGACGGACCGCTCCAGGCAGAGGGCAGCACGTGAAGGCAGCCAGGAGCACGGCCCCTGGAGGAATGAAGGCGTTGGTATGGCCGGGTGGGAGGGCTCGGCGGAGGGAGAGGGCAAACACAGGCGGCGAGGTGGACAGGAGCCAGACCACGTGGGACCCCGTGCACCAGGGAAGGGGCTTGGGCTGTGTCCTCAGAGCAGCGGGAGGTCGAGTGGGGTTTCCACGGGGAGCGAAGTGACAGGTTTGCATATTAGGAAGTTCATAGGCTGCAGTGGAGGAAATTGATGGGGACACCTGAAGCCAGGTAGACGGGGAGGAGGCTGCTGCAGGATTTTATGGGAGAGATGACTGGACGTTCAGACTTGGCAGGGGCGGGGGGTGGGTTGGAGAGAAGCAGACGTGGATTGGGATGTGTTGCGGATGGAAGCTTGCAGGACTCCTAATTCACTGCCTGGAGGTTGCAGAGCTGAGGGACAGAGAGGAAGGAATGTGTTCTGAGCTTGAGCACTCTGAGTCCCCTGTGAGGTGCTAGCACAGGGTTGCTTCTTAGTAAGTGACACCTGTTGTGGAAGAGCCACCTTTGTAAAGTGAGAGCAGGGACACAAGCAGGGGGGAGTGGGGGAGGGAGAAGCAGGCTTCCCGCCGAGCAGGGAGCCCGATGCGGGGCTCGATCCCAGGACCCTGGGATCATGACCTGAGCCGAAGGCAGACGCTTAACGACTGAGCCACCCAGGCGCCCCACAAATAAACAAAATCTTTAACAAATAAAATAAATAAACTGCAAACCCAAGCAAGGCCCTCCAACGCTTGACATTCTTAGCAAGTCTGCTTCGCCCTCTGGCTGAAGATTAATCAATCGCCTGAGACTGGCCTAGAAAAGGAGTCTGAGGTTCCTCTGATGCCCTCCCTCTCATGGCTCCAGCTCCACGGAACAAAAGAACGAGACTTCTCACCTTCCCGAATCTGTGCCTTTGCCCACCTGCTCGCCTAGCTGTGCTGTCTGCCTCCTGATCACCTCCTCACCCCTTTCTGAAGTCACTTCCTCCAGTCCCGGGGTATCCACCTCGTGTCACCACACACTGTGGTATTTCTCATCCAGCCCCTCTGAACTGCAGCTCTCCGTGAGTGGTGGGCTTCTGGTCTCTCCCTCACTGCGGTATGGCTGAGCCCTAGACTGGGGTAGGCACTCAGCAACGGTTTGGAAAGTCGAATCAACACGGCCAGTCCTGGGAGCAGGGAAGACACAAGGGACCACAGGAGACGTGTAGGGAGCAGGGCCAGAGGGAGGAGGACACCTGATGCATCTAAGCCCCTTGGCTTCCTCTGCAGGAGGCCATCAGCTGCACATGGCTCGTCGTCAGCTCTCAGTTTCAAAAAGCCAAGATTACTGCAAGTCCCTTAGATGCTACTAGGCAGCAGTAGGTTTCTAGCTGAACAGTCTGACTGTGGCTTGATTTGAAAGTCAAGAGTGCATAGACTTCCCGTGTCTATTCACAGCTCAAAAGGAATCCAGAAAAGTGGAAGTTAAAAATCAGAATTGGGAAGTGACCACCCCTGGTTGGTGGAAACAGAACTGTTCAGTTCCATCATCTTTTAAAACAACAACAAAAAAACCCTAAGAGAGGAAAAAGAAACACATGGCTTTCTTCAGCAGACCCTTCCAACAACGAGATGAAAACGTCACATGGGAACATGGTCTTTGGAGTCATGCTTGCTGGCCAGGATTTTCTGTTTTAAGTCTCAAATTCCTCTTTGGAAAATGGGAACATCCTTGTTTTAGGATTCAATGAAGTATATGCCCAGTGCCTGGTAATTCGGGGGCACCCAAGTGTAATTCCCCCTCTTCGGTGCACTTAGTCAAAACTTTGAACACATATGCACCGAGCATTGGAGCACCTAAATATATAAAGCAAATATTAACAGACCTGAAGGAAGAAATACTCAGCAATACAATAACAGTTAGGGGGCTTCAATATTCCATGTTCAACAATGAATAGATCATCCAGACAGAAAACCAGTAAGGAAACATCAGACTTCAGTGATATGTCAGACCAGATGGACCTAACAGACATGAATAGAAAATTCCATCCAACTCAGCAGAGTAACATTCTTCTCAAGTGTACATGGAGCAGTCTGCAGGATAGATCACGTCAGGCCACAAAACAAATCTTAAGACACCGAAGAAGACTGAAGTCATGGGGCGCCTGGGTGGCTCAGTCGGTTAAGCGCCTGCCTTCGGCTCAGGTCATGATCCCAGGGTCCCGGGATGGAGCCCCACAACCAGCTCCCTGTTCAGCAGGGAGTCTGCTTCTCCCCCTCCCTTTGCTTCTCCCCCTGCTCATGCTCTCTTGCTCACTCACTCTCTCAAATAAATAAATAAAATCTTTTAAAAAAAGAAGACTGAAGTCACAGCAAGCATCTTTTCTAACCACAATGATATGAAACTAATAATCAATTACAAGAAGAAAATAGGCAAATTCACCAGTGTGTTGAAATCAAATGACATGTTCCTGAAAAACCAATGGGTCAAAGAAAAATCAAAAGGGAAATTTAGAAATATCTTGAGACAAATGAAAATGGAAATAACAACACGTCAAAATGTATGGGATGCAGGAAAAGCAGTTCTAAGAGGGAAGTTCATAGTGATGAACATCTACATTAAGAAGAAAATTTTGAATGCAGAACCGTCTGCCCGTCACATGTTGTTCTTTATTCCCAAATGGCTTGGAACAGCTACAGTGAGAACAACTTCGTTTTTCCAACAAGTCCCCTGCTATGGGACACTAGCGAATTGACAAATGCAGCCCATTAGCAACACCGCCTGATCACCCAACCAGCACCACCCCGGGGTGTACTCAGTAGCAAGTGCTAGGTGCTTGCTGACGTTCCAGAAACACCCACTGCTTTTTAAATTTCCCTTGTATTGGGAGAGACAGGGAAAGTCTGAGAGGCAGGATGATGTGCTCACGGCGGATGATGGGGCTTCATTTCGTGTGTTTCCAAGTAAGGCTGGTAATGCAGTTTCCTCTCATTAAAAACTGTTCCTCATGGTTCCCCATTCAAGCTGCATTAAATTTTAAGACCTAGTTAAATTTGTATTTCTTCAGGCTAAGTGGAAACTCAGTAGATTATTTTTCCCCAATTAAAATAATAAACCTGATTCAGAAAAAATAAAACAAGCTTGAAGAGGCCTGAACATATCTGTTTGTCAGTTTTACTGTTACAAATAGAATTAGTCCAAACATTTAAGTGGCTTCCATGAGCCTTCCTCCGGTGGGTTCCCTCTGTGCATATTCTCTGTGCAGAATGTTATTAGGTAAAATTTATCCTCCGTTAATTTATTAGATTATGTCTGTATACTGCTGCACTTATTTTAACAAAGAGGTTTTTAAACAAATAGAAGTAAATGCAGATTTAATTTATTTCACCAGGCGAAGAATTCTCAAGAAAATCAATTTTCATTTGTACAGGTATTCTGGTAGCCTGACGCCAGCCCCCCACCCCCACCATTATTGCACTCCTACTCCTTCTAGGCAGCTGTTTATGTGACAGATAGCTTCATTTCTCTGCCATGATTCTCTTACTTACAGAAAAATATATTCAAGGAGTATTAAGGGTCTAACTTAAACTGACAAAAGTCAGCAAAGCTTGCCTTAAGGCTTCAATTACTGGGGCAAGGGGGACCCTTTGGGAAAGGTGCACGCTGCCTGTGGTGAAATGGCGCATGAGCTTTTCTGCAGCCCCTCATGTTTTGCTAATTTATGGAAGACCTTTAATGTTATCTAAATGCAAGAATGGGTCTCAGCCCAGCACGAGAGGGCCTGACGATGGATTTTCCGTACCTTCTCTCTGCGACCGAGCTTCTCGGAACCAGGGGGTGTGCGGGCGCCCACTGCCAAGGTTCTAAGCCCACGGGTCTTCATGTCACTGTTGCCCCTCGTGGCAGATGCTATCACTCCCCTTCTTAGATCCCCTCGTTCTTTCCCCATTGGCACATGCAGCCTTCCCACCTCCAGCTGCCAGGACCGATTTATCCCAAGGCTCTGCTCTGGTCTCCATGTGTTGCCAGTGCGGAAGGCCTAACACCAGCCCCCACCATACCCTAAATGCGGAGGCGGAGGGGTTCGCGGACCCGCCGGGTGGGGTAAGTCTGGATGTAACACTCATTTTCTTGGCTCGCCTTCCCTGTCTCGCTTCCCCAGGACCACCTCTCAAGTAAACTTCTTGTGCCTTAATCTCTGTCTCACGCTCTTCTGCTAGGGGAAGCCAAACTAAGATACCCCCAATCTTCCCTTGGTTGTCTTCTCCCATTCTGCCAGCCTCAGCTCACCTGTCTCTGCCGAGAGCCCATCCGAGGTCTCCCCTCCCAGCCCCAGTCCCTGATAATGCCAGAGCTTGGTTTTGAACTCAGAGCTCTCTGGCTCTCAGACCAAGGGCTCCTGCAGCATCACGACCTGGGAGGCCTGGGAACCTAGAAACCAGATCTTCTTTGTCACAAGTTCCCACAAGAGAATTTTATTCACACCAAACAGTCCCAGAAGAGAGCTCCCAGGAGTGGTTTGATAATACATGTTCTGTCTTTGCAAGAGCACTTTATCATGTAATTTGCTGCATATTCATTCACTCGACAAATGCTTGTTGAACTCGGGAGAGGACACCTGACGAGACAGGCACGGTCCCTACTCTCACGGAGCCTCTACGGACACTGGTTATTTTTGTGATTTGAGAATGAATTGATTCTGTGTTCAAACCAAGTAGAGGCACCTGTTGATGGAGTGGAGGAGTGACGGGTTTCCCAGGCAGCCCGTGGAGGTTGCCTGGGCCTGGTGTCCCCTCCTGGCAGTGTGCCCTGTCTGGGGCTGACTCAGATGTCACCTGGAATTCAGAGTCCCGTGCAGCATCCTCCAGGCGCTCCTCCCAGCTCCTCCATGTCCTCTCGTCACAACTGAGGTGTCTCCCTGCTGATTGTTCATGACCGTCCAATGCGAAGCACATCCCCTGGAATGGTGCTCCACTGGGATGTTAATAAACATCGAAGAAAGTGATTACACAATCCAGGGATTTGGGAGGAACACTGCATCATGGGGAGCACAGCACAATACAGCCCCAATTTGGAGAGTCACGAAGCACATCTGCATATCAAAGGTTCTGAGAAGTCCTGCAATACAAACAGCAAAAAGCAGAAACAAATACCGTGCTTCTTTCTGTGTGTCTTATCCAGGGCTCTTTGTGACTCTCAAAAAGGAAAGCTTATTATCTAGCCCCAAACTGACCTCTGTCTTCCAGTCCATAAACATGTATCTTATACCTACCATGTGCAAGCACCACAGCCAGGACTGGGATGACCCAAGGGAATGCAGCCCCCACCCTCAGAGATCTTGCATGTATCAGGGAAGGCAGGGAGCAGAGGCATGCTTACAATCTGTGCATTCAATTACAGTTGTGATCCAGGCTGTCACAGAAAATTCTGGAGTCACGAGCGTGGCCAGCTGAACCTGGTCCGCCTGCAGGCTGTTCCGTGGCCACTGACACAGCGCTTGCTTCGAGAAACATGGGTCCAGGGCCCGAGGCCTCAAACCTTTCATGACTGAAGGACCTGACAGCCCGCCCACTTCACCTCCCCCATTTCCACGTCCTTCCGGAAGAACGTTTGGGTTTAATGACACAGGAAGGCAAAGTTCAGATGTGTATGAACTCTATGAGCAAATCATTTCACATCAGAAACCAATAAAGCATTTTCACATTACAATTGCTACAAAGCCTGCCGGAAGCTGTTTGTGGCTTATTAAGTCCGAAGGTCCTTTGGCTGGAACTCAGGCCGGAGAATCCTAGGTTTAAACCACCCCAGAGCTTTGCAGAATTCCTCGCGCATCCCACTGCTGAAGGAGAATAATGATATTCCTCCTACTTCCTTGCTAAGATCTTGAGGCCAAAGGAAGCAGGCTGATACTCTCAGCAACCAAGACCCTGGGTAACTGGTCTACCGTCTCCCCGGGCGCCTCCACTCTTATGGGGTGCTCAGGAGGGTTTCCAGCCTGGGACCCACCCTGGGGCGCACCCTGGAACCTGCAGGAGCAGTGGGGAGGCCTCAGGCCAGAGAACTGAAAACAGTCCAGAGAAACCACATCTGGCAAAGAGAGCATCTTGGATTCAGGAAACCAGACTGACCTTGTCACATTCGGATGCCTCATTAATGCCTGCTCTGCAGTGGGAAATATCTCAACTGGGTAGAGAGAGAGCAATTCACTTTCCTCTGTTGTAGGACTTTAACACCTTGGCTAGAAACTCTTTTTTTCTCTTTTTCACCACACACTTAAAGACTCTGTTCCAAGTGGATTTCTCTTTGGGGTGGTGTTGGCAGGGGGAGGGGAAAGGGCAGATCTTTTGAGGGATTGGCATTTTGCAGTGGAATGGGGCATGTTCGTCCCCGGACACAGTGATCTGCGGACCTAACCAGGTCTTTCAGAGACACCCACGTTTTGGACTTTATTTCGCCATCTGTCCCACATT
Source organism: Mirounga angustirostris (assembly GCF_029215605.1). Classification (NCBI taxonomy): domain Eukaryota; kingdom Metazoa; phylum Chordata; class Mammalia; order Carnivora; family Phocidae; genus Mirounga; species Mirounga angustirostris. The sequence continues at coordinate 177,967,583 of NW_026991713.1, forward strand.
GAGGTGACCCTCTGTCTAAACCAGACTTTGATGATTTCATTGCAATGAGACTCCAGGAGATGGAAAGTGGTTAAAAATCTCTTCCCCTGATTTTTTTTTGATCCCCACTGAATTCAGTACCCCAAGTAAGCACAGGTTCTGCTGCTCTCTTGTGGTTGTGTCCTCTGCTTGGAGGTGAAGGGCGGGGCTGCTCGGGATTCCGGGTCCCAGGCCCCAGTCTGCAGTCACTGCACCTGCATTCTGGCCTCTGTAGGGACTGCTCGGCCTTTCTGATCTGGTAGCCACAGTGGGCATCCTGACCCCATTTTAAAACTTGGGTGGACAAAGCTTCTGTCTTCCCGATGACATTTCCTCACAGGCTTTCTGGGGTGCAATCCAGGCAGCCTTAATGGACCCCAACAAAATCCTTTAAGTACAGTATGTTGGGGTGGGGTGGGGGATCCAAGACTCTAGTATACAAAGGCTGGCGCTCTGCCTACTTTGCAAACCATACAGAGAGAATGGGGTGAACTTTCTTAGGAATGATATCACAGATCTATAAATATTCTCTATTCCCGAAGGGAAGAGGGACCAGGTGAGTCCTACAAACATTAGACATTAAGGTTCGGGGAGGCAGAGAAGCTGGGGTATCTTGATACAAAACACCCAAAAGATCCTGCATCTTTATCTGGGAAGGTAGCCATATACCCGGGGAGCATTCTGCACTCTGGATTTATTATTATTTCCATTGAGGTGAAATTCGCATGACACACGATTAACGATTTTAAAGTATACGATTCGGTGGCATTTCGTGCCTCTACAATGTTAGGCAATCACCGCCTCTCTCTAGCTTCAAAACATTCTCCTCATCCCAGAAGAACATCTGCATCCCAGATGCACCATGGGATGGGCAGTCAGCAAGACTGCCCTCACTGCAAAGACCCCCAGGTGTCCTGGGTTTGGGGCCCCACATGTCCCTTCCCAGGCCTTAGGGCCCCACGCCTCTGCTCGCTGGCTGGGACGCCGCCCCCTCCCATTAGACGGCGAGCCGCGTGCTGACAGCCTGCATGCCCCGGGTCACGTTTCCGGCCCTCCCTGCCCCGCATCAGAGTCTCCAGCCAGCCAAGTCCTGCAGGTGGGCCTCAGGAATCTGGGTTCTGCGTCTGGACTGTCGCCCCAGCACTTGCACCTGCAGCCGGCCTCCTCCCCGGTCCCCACCGCACATGGGTGCCCCACCCAGGCCCAGCCCCTCCATTCCATCCGTCTCATCCCCTTTCCTCCAACCTTAGAGGCCAAGAGAACGGCACCTCCCCTTGCCGCCATGTAAGTGTCATCCGGGTCCCATCACCCAGCGACACCTGTAGATTCAGGAAGAGCCCAACGGAAGACCTCTCCCTGGATTTTCTGGTTCTGCTGGCCCTTTTCCCTCCAGGGCACATCTATCTAGTCCAAGACAGAATCTTTCATTTCCCTGTTTCACAGAACCAGTTGGTCGTCTGCTTTTCGCCTCTGTGGGCTCTGGGGGTGCGTGGAAGCCCTTCATCTGGTCATTACCGCGTTTCCCTCCTGGGGCATCGACTGAGAGGCACAGATTTCTCGGCTTCCTCTTTGGAGAGCATGAAAGGGTCTGCAGCGGCGGCCGGTGCGCGGTTCAAACGAGGCAAAGCTTCCTCCTCGGTGCTCGGGAGCTGCCCGGCGGTCTCCTCACTTCCTGACATTAAACAAAGAGGAAACCAAGGTTTCCTTAATTGGGGCTCATAATCAAGAATCTGTCACGGGGTCTCTTAGAAATTAATTCAGCTTGATTGTTCTTGAGACCTTTACAAAGGAGCTGCCGTCGACTCCTGACACCGACTTGTCCCATTTCCATCCCATATTAGCTCTCTAACAAGGTTGCGCTGCCCGCTCTCGGTTCACAAATGAGAAAAACGCAGGACGGCCCTGGCAGCTACATCCCGGCCCGCTCCCGCCGGATTGCTGGGACGACCCCCGCGTCCAGCCGCGTCCCCACGAGCTGGGATGGGTTCCAAATGTGACTTCAAGTTTGGTTTCACCCCTGTTCCCTTGGTGCTGTCATGGGGTTAAAAAAAGAATTTCACCTGATCATCCATCTCGTGGAAATTGGAACAGAGTGTCCCGTTGTCTGGTGCATCAAGTCATAGCTGATGTCCTGGTCTGCGTGGAGGCGGCCGTGCGGCTGAATGGACCTGGGGCTGCATGCAGCTCACGCCAGCCACCCCCAGTGAGGTGCCCACCACGGCCTTATCCACCCTCTAGGGCCTCAGTCTTTCTCATCTGTGCAGTGGGGGCAATCACAAGCCTCCCTTCCAGGGTTGCAGGGGGAACTGAGGGGATGAGAAACACTGGGGCGGACACCGTGCCTGCCCAGAGCGGACCCCCGCCGACCACCGTCCCTGCGACCCTCCCAGCCCTTCACGCTGGGGGCATTCTCCCCCTTGGCTCCGTGTCTGGGGTCTTTGTGTTTCCGAAGGCTGTGATGTAAATCGGATCACGGTTCTAATTAAAAACATCGGCTGCTCGTCCTGACTCAGTTACATACGATCCCTACCTGTGGGGAATCACAGGGCATTAACGGAGAAGTAATTTTGGTGTCAAAATCCCGTGCTACGCCCCATTGCCAGGCGCTCATCGTCGAAGTCGGAAACATTCAGCAGGACGGTAATACTCAAATCATCAGCAAAAGCCAAGGAGAGAAGTAAAAAATGTATGAGTGCTAAATGAATTGATTTTCATAAAATTAACATTATGCTGTATAATAACATTTCCCAATATAAAGTCTTTCTCATATTAATATTTATAACATTGTAAAGATTAAATCATACCTTTGTGATTATTTTCATCTTTCTTAAACCTTGTTCTGGTCCAAAGGTAAGAGTTGGTTGTTTGTGGTTGGATGTGTTTTTTGGGTTTTTTTGGTGGTGTTTATCGGATTTTGGGGGGGAGGGGGCCTTTATCTTCCCAATGTTCTAGTGGCATTCTGAATTCTTCCAACAGGGAGATATTGTACATTTAGTAACAGTTACACACACATGCACACGAATCTGTCCTGGGGCTTTTGGGACCGAAAAACGTACGTGGATACCCAGCTTGGAACAGCGTTCATTCTTTCACGTTTATCTGCAACAACCTGCCTCTCTTGCACACAGTGTGAAGGTTATGGAAATAGGAGAGCAAGAGATGCATGTTCCAGCCGCCCCGTTGCTCCCCACGCTGGGGTTCAGGGAGGCAGGGCTGCTGGGCTGCGGGTCGACGGCAGGAGTCAGGGAGCAGTAACACGATGGGCACGGCACATGGGGGGGCAGTGCTCCCCAGCAGGCTTCCTGCAGGAGGCCTGGCGCCCCGGGGCCGAGCAAACTGCTGAGCTGCGGTGCATAGAAGACCGCACTGGGGCAGGAAGTGAGGCCCGGCAGCCGCGGGACGGGCCTCCCTTCTTCAGCCCGGCAGAGGTGGGGAGCCCTAACCTTCTTCCTCCTTTGGCAGCAGCAGATTTTTTTAAAGCTTCACTTCCTAAAATATACTTACCAATATTTTAAGTGTGGGCTTCTTTTTGAACATTTGAGTGCATCGTTGGAGCTGAGTGACGATGAGATGCACACGGCTTACCCGATCTGTCACCGACGATCCTGGGTGCCCCAGGGAGCAGGCTCAGAGAGGGGGACACACAGGCAGGAGCGCCAGCTGGGTGTGGGGTTAGAGACGTCACCTGTGGCGGGGGAGGGGGCTGCAGGATTAGGGAGGGGGTGCTATCGCGCTCCCAACCAGCCTCCAGGGGGGGCTTCCGACAGCCCCGGCAGGAACTCTGGGGATGAGATGACCTCTTGGAGCTGACCTGGGGTTGACAATGCACCAGACATTGGCCCTCCTGGGAAGGGGTGTGACTGGGGCCAGCACCCTCTCCATAGACACCATCCATGAAGGGGCCACATGCTGAGGGTGTTCTGCCAGTGGCCCTCCAGGCATGCGGGGGAGAGGCCTTCATTTCTGCAGGGCGAACGGGACAGCACATTGCAGAGCCCACGACGGGTAGCCAGAGGGATCGTTCTAAAAGGCAAATCTGACCGCATTACCCCTCTACATCCTTCAGCAATCCCCAGTGCTCTTGGGATAAAGACGAACCTCTCCACTTGGTCCTTGCCTGCCTGTGTAACCTCATCTTGCACTGCCCCACATCTCCACTCTGACCTCATGCTCGCCCCACGTCTTCCTGCCACAGGACCTTTGCAAATGCTGTCCCCTCTGCTTGAAGTGCTCTTCCCCCTTTTCACCTACCTAACTGATCCCATCTCATCTTTCAAGGGTCAATTCCTCAAAAAGCCAACCCAGCTCCTCGACCAAGTCAAATCCTCTGAGTCCAGGCTGTGAGAATGGCGTATGACTTCCCTCAAACACAATTTGTAATTCTACATTCATTTCTGATGATTATTTGACTCTCGTCTAGCGTCAGTGGATTGTAAGTGCCGTGAGCTTGGGGTCACATCAGGTTTTCCTTCACCACTGTTTTCCTAGAGCCTTGCACAGGCCGGGCACATAGTAGGTACTCAATAAACACTTCTCGAAAGAATGAAGCAACTCATTTATACATATTGATGATAGGTATTGTGACTACGTGAAAATGTTCATATTATAATCACATGAATGAAGGGACAGCTATATACGTCTACTCATCGGTCCCTAACTCCCACAATGGGGGAGCTCACAGGCGACCCGTGACGCATTCCCACTCACCGTCTAAAACAATAGACAAGAAAAGCAAAAACGGGCCGTGTTTCCATCCCTCAGAGCTGTGAATGATTGGCCCTCCAACAGGTTAATAAACAGCAGTGGACCCAGAAAGACACCGGGGAGCCATTTTTCCAAGCGAGGACACAATTTGCCCATCGCAGGGATTTAGTAAATGGCCCCCTGAGAAAGAACGGGCTTTCCCGACTGGGGCCTGGCCCGGCCACCTCCGAGGGGTCTCGTGATGCAGGCGGGGAGGTTGGCCCCCGGCCGTGCGCCTGGCGGCATCCTGGAGCTCTTCCAGCACGCTTCCATTCCCAGCCGCAGATGTCCTGGGCTCCTAGATCAAGAGCGAGAAGGGAAGAGGACAGGCACTGGGGGGGGACACCCTGGCCTCAGAATATCGGACTGGCCAGTGACCCATTTGTGTGTAGCAATTACAGCAGCCTGACCCGGTCAAGCTGCCAAAGAGCTGGTTTCCCCTCCTTACATTGGAACTCTTCCCGCTCCATCAGCTCACATCGTTCCTGCTTCCTCTGGGTCCCAAAACATCCCCCCGCACTACTGGTTTTTGGGAGCCAGCGCCGAGCTCCCGAGGGCACCCCCTTTGCACCGGGCGGCTTGCCGGAGCTTGAACCCCACCAGCCTGCAGGCTCCCACGTCTCCCCTGGGGACTCACCCACCTGGGGCGGAGACTGCCGAGGCCTGGAGCAGGTGGAGACCAGAAGGCTCAGGGAGGGGTCTCAGGGCATCAGAGACAGGTGGGTCTTTTGTGTTTAAAGTGTGTGGCCAGCAGCCACCGACCGTCAGCGCCTTCCCCAGGCCTCGGACTGGGGCGCAGTAGCACATCTTTGTGCAGAGCAGGAGGGCCAGAAAGCCTAGGAGGTGAGCCACCGAGACCCTAGTGGATCAGGCCCCGAGGCTCGCTGCACCTGCCGGAAGCCGCTGAAACCACCGCAGCCTGACAACCTCGCGGCCATTCCCGGCCCAGGCATAGCTGCCAACACGGAGAAATGCCTCTGGACCCCCTGAGTGTTCTCTTGATGTCAAGGACCTAAATGCAGGTCAAGCCAGGAGCCACCTGACAAGCAGAAGAAACGCCTCTCGCCCCCCGTGGCCTTCTGTTCCCAGCCCTGCGCTGGAAAGTAAATGTTGTGCAGTAAATTCTTTGCTAACACATCAGCAGTGCATGACCAGAGCATTCTCCCCCAACCGAGAGGATCATCCATCAATGCCAGTAAGTGGGATGCAGATTTCCTGAGCTCCCGGCAAAACGCTACAGCTAAAAGCATACACCTGTTTCAGAGTGGTGCTGCCAGGGATCAGCCCAGAGAATTCCTCGGAGGACAGAAGGGCTGGATCCGCGCCGCTCTTCCTCAAGATGAGGAGGGAAGCATCTTTATTACCCCAGGGGTGACCCGAAGTAGTGAGAGCGGACAGGGCTCCTGGCTCTTCTCTGGAGCTTCAAGGATGTTCGTTCCACTGCATTAGGATGAAGGGTCAGGGGGTGTTTGCAGAGAAGGAAAGGCAGCCCGCTCGGGCGCACTCAGGTCACCGAGTGGAACCCGGGTCTCCAGCCGCCTCCCCCAGGTAGCAAGAACCCCTCCGCCTTGCAATCCGGGCGCCTCCTTTTCTTGGGGAGAGGGGCAGCCACGGCTAACGAGGAGGAGGGGACGCGAGCTTCCGGAGCACTAAATGAGAAATGACACTCTTCAGCTCAGCAAAATATAAAAGAAAGACCACTTCTGAGTCTCTCTGAAAGCTCGCTGTGTAGCCTCCAGGCAAAGCTGTCATTTTGGACTCAACTCAGCCGAGAAGCAACCGATACTGACCGTTCGCCCTTAGCTCCCGGCTCTCCCGACGTTCGCCTTGTGAATGTCCGGAGCGACGCTCTGCCGAGTGGGCAACGGCGTGGTCCCTGCCGGGGCATGGTGCGGCCGTGACATTGAGTTCTTCGGGAGAAGGTTCCAGTGTCGGAGCGAAAATAAATAAAGTGAAACCTCCCACTTTTCCTGGCCCGACAGCCCCCCAACCCCCTCCCCCCGCCTCCAGCTCAAGATATCAAGTCTCTGCTTTTCAAATATATGGTCGGCACCGCTGTCTGCATTTTGTAAGGACAAAATAGTAAATATTATCTCTCTTCTCTGGCCATCAGCTGAGGACACAAGGGAAAGAGCATCGTAATTCTTCTGCTTATGAAGGTGAAAAGCATTACCCCTAGGAGATTATCTAAGTCTGGCCTTGACTCTCGAGTTGCTCTGATTCGGCCAGGCTCTCGGCCATTTCAGAGTCGAGGGCCTTTGACGTGTCCGTCCGGCGGGGAGCCTGCCGATCTGCGGGTCAGCGAACCGCACCCCCAAGGCTTGCGTCTGTGACTCTCCGAGCCTCTTCACATTTTCCAGAATGAAAATGGTTTAAGATTACAGAAGTCGGAACTGTGTGGGCCTGACCACGGAGTCTAAAAAAAAACCCAGGAGAAGCTTAGTGAAAATATCAGTCAGTTCATTGGGTTTCTGTTTTGTCTGTTTTCTTTCTTTTTCTTTTTCTTATTTAATTTTTGATCTATTAGATGCCAACAGCTGATCTGACCTATCTATTATTTCCAGAATACTCTGGACACATTTGGGTTTTACACCTTAACTTCTACTTTTGTTTTCAGTGAGTTCACTTTAGGGGCGTGCGTCAGGCTTATGCTGGAAGCTGCTTTCATCATGAGAAGCCTGGAGTGAGGAGTGGGAGCCCCGCTTCCCCGGGCAACTCTGTGGTTGTCTTTCCAACGTCCCAGTCTGGGCCCCCATCGGCCTGCTCTCTGGGATGCGCAATCCTTCCTAAACGATGGAACTCCGTCTGCTGTCCTCCCCCAGCACGTGGTGACTTCAGGATCCCACCCGTATCACCCTTGATGTATCCTTCAAATACTGTCAGCTCAAAGTCCACACCTCAGCCTTCCTCTTCCTCTTCCGATCTCTGGAGCATGAAGAGCGGGTGTGAGTTTGACTTTTGGGCCTCCCCCGAAGCTCATCCCAGAACCCCGACTATCTGACCCCTCCAGGAAGCCCCTGTCGCATGCCTTGGGCCTGCCGTGGTCCTCTTTCCCTGTAACACCCTCACTGCTGGTCCCCCGGGGGTCCCCTGTAAGACACCCACACCACCATCCACCTCCCGTCTTCAGTGTGACACACGCGTGTTTCACTGATGGCCACCACAAACCTTTATGGCTCCTCATCCACCTCAGAATCTTGAGCAAAACACCTCCCCTCCAGCCCCAGAGCTGCCTGAGCATCCCACCCATCCCCAAACAGGACCGGCATCCCTTCCTCCCTCCTGATCAATCCCCTATGTTCATCCGAGGCCTGATTCCTGGTCCCCTCCAGGACACCCCGGCCTGCCCGTGGCCAGCCTCCCAGGAATGCTCTGGGCCATGACGCCCTCCTTCCCAGCGGCCTTTGCACTCCCAGTCAGTGGTGCCGTCAACCTCTCCCTGGCCCTCGGGGAGCTCCCCATCGCCGATTGTCCTGCGAGGCCTTCTGAGAGCATCCGTTTGATGAACGGTGTGCCATATACTGCCTGTATTTGCGTAGAAAGTCGGTAGTTAGCTGTAGAGCATTTTGTTAAACTTGTGTGTGAAGATGCTGGAGAAAAATAAATTGCATTGTATCGTACCTCACTCGTGAGTGAGCGCAGCATCCCGGGCCCGGCCCGATTCGCTGCCGCATCTCATCCTGAAAATTGCTACTCTCGTCTTGATGACTGGGTCTTTTCAGACTCAGAATTAGTTTTCAGGGTACAGAGCAGTTCCCACCAACTCCATCCTTTTTCAGAAGGGTCTTATTTACCAACGTTAATTTTACTCATATTGCAACATGCTTGAAAATAAGTATGAATCCTGTTTATTTTCATTTGCAGTTTGCACCAGCAAGCAGCAATTGGAACTAAATTATACATGTTCAAGGAATGTACTCACATATTTCTGAGCTGTTGAGAAACATCTTGCTGGACAAAGCCGGGTTCAAACAAAGTTATGAACCAAACCATTGTTAGCTTTAGGACCCCCCAGAGAGAGCGAGTCCCTTGGTGCCATGAAAAGCTTGGGGGTGGGGGGGTGTTTGTTTTAGTTGCAAAAGCTGGTCACAGTTTTACCATCTGTCTCTTTCACATCACTGGCAAGCAAGCTGGGGATGGCATCACCCTAATGGTTCCTAGTCCATTAGAAATGCAAACCATTTTTTTTTAAGATTTTATTTATTCATTTGACAGAGAGAGACACAGCGAGAGAGGGAACACAGCAGGGGGAGTGGGAGAGGGAGAAGCAGGCTTCCCGCCGAGCAGGGAGCCCGATGCGGGGCTCGATCCCAGGACCCTGGGATCATGACCTGAGCTGAAGGCAGTCGCTTAATGACTGAGCCACCCAGGCGCCCCAGAAATGCAAACCTTTTTGTTTTCTTGTAAATAAATCTCTGTTTATTTCTGAGGCTGCCCCAAATATTTCTTATTCTCCCCCTTTTCCTAGGAGAAGCCCCTGGAGTGTGGGGGGCCTGGCGGCAGCTGGGGAAGCCAGCCAGGCAAGACCCCTGCCCTCACACAGTGTGGAATCTAGCAAACAATGAGGTCCTCCCAGTGGGAAGTGCAATGGGCTGGGGGGATGGGAACGTCAGGAGTCTTTCAAAAACAGTAGCAGGGGCACCCCCTTTAGGCTGGGGACCCAGACAAAGGCTTTCTGAACCGGCGCCCGAACTCTTGATTCCTGAGTTCTTCTGTGCGACTCAGACCAGGGAGTTCCACCAGCTTTGTCATTTTCCGTGTGTGTAGGTGCAGCCTAAACCTTAAACACCGTGTCGCACAAATTTTGTGGATTGATCCTGATTTTTCCACTGGACTTAAATGTCAGAGAGCCTTATCTTCATCTCTGATTGATAGGGCCCAGCAGGGGTCCCTACCTCTTTATTTCTAAGTGTTTTCTTGTCCCTCTTAACCGCCTCCAAAGTCTTCAGACTTGAAGTGTAGATTTTGACATTGAAAATAAAACATTTTGGAATTTCCTGGGCTGGTTGCACAGATGACCCCATTTCTCCACCCCTCCCAAAACGCACGCCCTCGCACTCTGCCCAGGCCCCCCGCGAGAAGCAGGGTCTGTTTTCCCCACCCCCTGGAGCGAGGCTGATCACGTGATTTACTTCGGCCAATAACATGAAGCAGAAGAGATGGTCTGCAGGTAGGGAGCCTGGTCCCGGAGAGACCTGTTCCTTCTCTTGGTCTCTCTCCCCCACCTCCCTCCCCCCGTCCCATCACCACGACAGCAAGCCTAGGCTCCCTGCAGGACCACGAGCGACCAGGAGTAGCACGGGGAGCGACATTGCTGCCGTCCCAGCCGAGGCCACGGAGGACCCACTGACAGCCAGCCCCTGACACAGGTGAGCTCAGCTAGGATCCCACAACCACCCAGCCCAGCTGAAGACCCCTGAACGATAACAGGTGGTCAGGTGTATCTAAGTTTGCTGGAGCGGCCATAGCCAGATACCACAGACTTGGTGGCTTAGACAACAGAAATGTATTTTCTCAAAGTTCTGAAGGCTGGAAGTCCAAGATTCAGGTGTTGGCGGGGTTGGTTTCTTCTGAGGTCCCTCTCCTCGGATTGTGGATGGCCATCTTCTCCCGCTGTCCTGTGTGAGTCTGTGTCCTGATCTCTTTTCCTTATAAGGACGCTGGTGAGATTGGATTAGGGCCCCACCCACATGACCTCATTTTAACTTGATTACCTCTTTAAAGACCTGATCTCCAAATATGGCCCAGGCTGAGGTCCTGGGGGCAGGGGGTGGGGACAGGCCTTGGGGAGGGAGACGCAGTCAGGCCCTAACAGGACACCTGTTTCTGAGCACAGTGGCAGGAATTAGCAACAGGTGCCTTAGGGGGTGCAGGGTGCTGTCTGTGCACTAGGGTTACAAGCAAGCTCGAGACACGATTCGTGGCCTGCCCAGGAGCTCACAGTCTGTGGGTTTTCTTCATATGTAACCCCGGACGCAGGGCCAACCACATACAAGTGCATACACACATCTGAGGCTGGAACCATCCATCCCCAGCTGGCAGACTCGTGCTCTGCCTTTGCCAAACAGGCTCCAAGAAACACACAGGGAGAGAGAGAAAATTAGACTCCCCTGTATCTTAACATTCACTCGCATAATAAGCAGTTACGTTTTGCTGCCCCAGGCAACAGCTTTAATTAACTTGCCTTTTATTGAATTTCCATATCCATCACCAAACACCAGCGCACCTTTACAGGTGAAGCTGGCAGGGGCCGAGTGGTGCAGCGGGGGAGCGGTGTGGCTCACGTCGGGGAATCTGTCTGTCTGATCCTGCTGTGGCACAGCTGGGGTGGGGACCTCAGGAAGAAGGCGTGATGGGGAGAAGGGAGTCATGGGCAAGCGGGGAGGCCACAGCTCCGCCCTCTGGAGAGGTGTGAGGGGCACGGGGTTTGTGGCTCCGTCCTGCTCCGTAGATGAGGTCTGCATCATGCTAGTGGTTGCAGGAGACATGCAGTTATTCTGCTCTTAAGGACAAGAAATTGGTGGCAACGGGGAGATACTCTGTGCACGAGTCGAAGTGAAGCTGAGGGTCATCTTCTCCAGCATCTACCTACCTTGTGGGGAGAAGGCAGGACTGGCAATGACAAAGTAGGGGCAGACCCATAAATTCTGCCCCCTCCCCTAGAAAAACCTCCTTGTTCTGGCCAGGTAGAAGGATGTCACCCCCACCACCGCCCCCCAGTAGACAAATTTCTGTCCATCTGCTTTACTGTTCTGTCTCCGGTGCCTAGAAATAATGCTTGCACAAAGCAGGTGCTCAGTAAACATTTGCTTCAGCAAGTGAACGCAACTGCATCATGCCTGGCTCCTCTCCTCACATGGCAGTCTGCGTTAGGTTGGGTTTCCCAGAAGCAGATCCTAAGATGGGTATTCGAGTACTCAGCTCGGGGTAGGGGGGAGTGGGGAGCAGGTGGAGCCCAGCAAGGCTGAGATGGTGGGAGAAGTGCCACGCAGGGTTTTTCTGCCTGACCCCATGGGGAGTGCCAGAGACTCCATCAGGCCTCTGGGTTGTCTCAGCCCGAGGAGAGGGGCAGGGTTTCCCACTCCTGTCCTCTTCAGTCTTGGGGCGAGAGCCGTTCTGGGGACTGGGCACCACTAGAAGCTCCAGCTGCCTGGGCCTCAGGCAGGCAGCTCTGGAAATGGAAGGGGACCGAAGGGCAGAGCATGGATGGAAATGAAATTTGAGACTGAGTGCCAAAAGGGAGACTCCCACAGTCAGCTCACTGCCCCCCAGGAGGATAACCTTTATGTGTCAACTTGGCTGGGTCACGATATCCAGGTATGTGGTCAAATGCCAGTCCAAATGTGGCTGTGAAGGTACTTTTTTTAGATGAGATTCGCATTTAAATCCATAGCCTTTGAGTAAAACAGATGACCCTCCATGATGTGGGTGGGCCTCACCTAATCAGCTGAAGGCCATACCAGCCAAAAGACTGAGGACTAGGGAGCTCTCCCAGTCAACTGTCTTAGGACTGGAGCTGTAACATCTTCCCAGGGACTAAAGTCTGCTGGCCTGCCTCCACAATTGTGAGTCCATTCATAAATCTATAGATAGATGGAAAGAGATGTGCATGTAATTACATTGTATCTATCTAGCTAGATGCAGAGAGAGCTGTAGATGTAGCTACACATGGATACAAATGTTTCAGTATGTATTGTGTCTATAGCTGTAGCTGTCTCTGTATCTAAACAAAACCTCCATGTGGGGTTGGCTAGGGCTGCCTCATCTGAAGGCACGAGTGGGCTGGAACATCAAGATTGCTTACTCACACAGCTGGTACTCGGTGCTGCCAAGCTCCGCCACAGCCCCTCGTGTAGCTTGGGCTCTCTCACTGTGTGGTGTCTGTGCTCGGAGTGGGAGTGTTCTATGGAAACTGCAGACGTCCTCGGATCTAGCCGCGACAGAAGTCATGTTGTGTCTCTTCTGCTGCATCTGTTGGTCAGAGCCAAACACAGGGCCAGTCCAGATAGTCTCTGTTTGGGGTCCAACATCCTAATTTTCCCAGATGAAACCCCAAGATCTGGAATTGGGGAGGGGGGTATAGTGATAGCAGGGACATCTCTTTTTTTTAATTGAGGTGAAATTCACGGAATGTAAAGCTAACCGTTCTAAAGTGCACAGTTCACAAGTTAGTGCGTTCACGATGTCGTGCAACCACCACCTCTACCTGGTTCCCAAATGTTTTCATCACCCCAGAAGGAAATCCCATCCCATTAAGCCGTCACCCCCCATTCCCTCCTCCTCCGGCCCCTGACACCTGCCCGTCTGCATTCTGACTCTGTGGATTTACCTAGGCTGAATATTTCATGTAAAAGGATCCTACAGCATGTGATTTTTCTGTGTCTGGCTTCTGTCAATTAGCTTCCTGTTTTCAGGACTTCCTTCCTTTTTATGGCTGAGTGGTGTTCCACTGCGTGGACGTACCGCAGTTTGTTTATCTGCTTATCCACTGATGGACATGTGGGTTGTTCCCTCTCTTGGCTGTTGTGGGTGGTGCTACTGTGCACATTCATGCACAAATATTTGAGTGCAAGAATTTATTATTGAGACAATGCAGGCAGTTAGAAGCCGATCTTAAGCAAGAATGTAAATTCTCTGGCTCCCAATCTCACACATATTCCTAGACTGTGTTAGAATTAGATGCACCCAAGAGATACAAGGATGGAGGGAGGCAGCCTGCCAGATTCTGGCTCTTTCTAAGGTGATTTTAACAATGAATCAGGACCAGAAAACTGCTTCAGAGTCAGATCCTTCCCAGATGTTCAGACAAGTCTAATATCATACAAATAAAGCCACCTGGCAATGAGGATTCAAAGAACCAAAGAGGGTTTGATCTTATTCTTTCATTTACAAGATGAGCATGCTGTGCATGCACGCGTGTGTGAGCGTGCACACACACACACACACACACACACACACCAGCCTACCATAAGCTGAGCCCTGAAACACCACCAAACATTTTGAATACTTGGAATTGGTTCTCAAAAGATTCTTTCCAGCAAAGCACCTTCAAGATACTCTTTTTGGGCATGAGGATTTCTTTCATATTCCCAAACCCAGGAAAGATCCACGGTAAATAACAGCGCCTGAGAAAATATGAGCATTGTGGCTGGAACAGAAAGAACCCAACATTTCCAGCTTTAAAACCTCTGCATTTCACAGGTCCCCGGAACTGTCTTTGTTGCTGTATTTTGAAAGAAACATTATCACCCCCAGGGGCCCTGGCAGGTTGCAGGCTTTGAGTTACGGCTTTGGATCTTGCTATATGTTGGTTGTTATGCAAAATTAATTATCTTGGTCATTTGAATGCTTTACCCCAAACATAATATAATCTCATTACAGACTACTCCATACCAGAGTGAATCACGAGCCAGATTCCATTTAGGAAATTGAAGGTAATTTAGAGTTATATGATTTGCAAAAAAAAAAAAAAAAAGAAGCCCCTTTCTCTGCTAAATGCTAATTTGGTCTGTCTCTATAATGTAGAAGTGACATTCATTTGGTTGGGGAATTGCTATAAATGTGTAGGAGACTTGGGGCAGCCGAAAGGACAGTTCAGAATTTTGGAGTGAGTTACCTACAAATAGCTGATGCATAAGAACTCTGGGATCCATGCTGCAAAGGACAGAAGGCCAACAGGTGGGCATCCCAGAGGATGACATTTGTGTGCGGGTGAGTGGGAGAGCCCATGGGGACTGCAGCCTCACACCCGAGAGATTGCTGTGAGCAGAGAGAAGGCAAGGCATTTGGAGAAAGTGGAAGGGGAAGAGAGCCCGGGCCCCTGGGCCAGAGGATTTTAGCTTAACAGCGTGTATTAGGTTGTGAGAGTCACCTTAACAACGTAACACAGACCTGTAGCTTAAGCAACAGAAATTTATTTTCTCACGGTTCTGGAGGCTGAGGCCTGAGATCCAGGGGTCAGCAGGGGTGGTTTCTTTCTGAGGCCTCTCTCCTTGGTGAGCAGATGACCATTTTCTCCTGTGTCCTGGCCTGGTGGTCCCCCATGCCTGTGTCCTGACCTCCTCCTCTTAGAAGAACTTCAATCAGAGTGGATTGGGGCCCACCCTTGTGACCTCATTTTACCTTAACCACCTCTCTGTAGACCCCCATCTCCACATGCAGTCACTTGCAGAGGTGCTGGGGGCTAGGATTTCAACCACCTGAATTTGCGAGTGACACAGTTCAGCCCGCAGAGGATCGTGGAGGCGGAGTGCCCTCCATCCAGACGCCACCCCATCCCACCCTGGTGTCCAGAGCAGCCTAACCTGGCCTCCCTCTTCCGCCCTCCCCACTTTCTGGTGCCTTCTGCACACAGTAGCCAGAGTGAGCGATGTCCTTAAAACACCTATCAGGTCCTGACATTGCCCCCAGGCCTTTGGTGGCCTTCCACTGTGCTTTGAGTGAATACAAACTCTTCAGCGGGGCGCCGGAACAGACTGCTGCCTCTCTCCATCTCTGATCTCTGGTCATTCTACTCCTGTGTCTCCCCCTTGAGCTCCTGGATCTTTTCTTCTCTGCTACCTTCTCCTTCCACGAGGAGACACTTGTCTCTGCTTTGTCAAGCCAGCTCATTCCTACTCATCCTTGGAGTCTCCATTTAAGTATCACTTCCTCAGGAAAGTCATCCCTAAATCTCCCTCCTGTTGACTGGAAGGAGCCCTTGACTGCCAAGCATGTAGCGGGCAGCCACTAGATATTTGCCCAACAGAAGAGAAAATGAATGAATGAATGAATGAATGATCGATCAACTGAGCAAACAAAAGAACAAATATCTCCAGAAATAGTACAGTGACTTTCAATCCCTCCAATGAAAGTTGACAGCATCAACCACAGGGTCATGATCTCAACGTTGGCATAAAGGAAATAGCCATGGGGAACTGGGGGTGTTCTCAACCTTGCCCACCCTGAGGAAGGGCCTAACAGGAGGAGCTCACTTTTCCCACTTCTTACTCTTCATAACCCACTGCAAGGGATGATATACGGCTAAGGGTTTGGGCTCTCTCTGGCCTGTGACCTTCCCACCCAAACTTCTCTCCCATGAAATATATCAAATTATAAACCACAGAGACTGAAGCTGAGGAATGTTTTAAGTGGCAGTGAGAGTCCCCATGAGACTTCTCCCTGGTTTCTTTTTCTTGGATTATTATGATCCAAAAGCCTGTTCAAGCCAATCCTTCCCTCCACCTTGGGATTATGGTTCTGAGTTAAAAAACAACCTTCAAAGAATTTAAGAACCTTGTTCAGACTCCTACAAGTATAACTGTTAGTGAAATGTGAGCACATCAAATTTGTAAATCATTTCTTGAAAGGGTGGATCTCATTCCCTACGAAATAATAGTGTCAGACCTTAAGACTAGGAGGTGAGTGTAAGTAGTTCATCAGGAAATTGATTCCAGGAAGGGAAGTGTCATCAGCTCACTAATGCTCACCCCCACAAAAGATGTCCAGATCCCAATCCCTGCAACCTGTGACTGTTTGATGGCAAAAAGCGACTTTTTGCAGATGTGGTTCAGCTAAGGATCTTGAGGCAGGGAGATTGTTCTGGATTGGGTGGGCCCTTAATACAGTCACATGTATTTGTGACAACACAAGAGAAGACCATGTAGAGACACAGACGGAATTCGGAGTGATGTGCCCATAAACCAAGGAATGCCAAGGATTGCTCACCACCACCAGGCTCTGGAGAAGGCAAGGAACAGATTCTCCCCTAGAGCCTCTGTAGGGAACGTGGCCCCACTGACTCTTGATTTCAGCCCAGGAGACTGATTTCCGACATCTGGCCTCCAGAACTGTGAGGGACTGGTGTCTGTTGTCTTAAGCCACCCAGCTTGCAATCATTTGTTATAGAAGCCACAGGAAACCAATCCAGGAAGAAAGCCAATGCTGTGCATGTCACCAAGCAGCTCACTGACGTGGCCGGCTGAGCAGGGCTCAGTCCTGCTGGGGTGGTAAGAGACTGTGGCTCACACCTCAGAGCCACCCCAGCTTGGGGGGAAGGAGCTGGGGATTTGTTCACCGACTCTCATCGATCACTGGTTGAAGGGTATCCCTGGGGGGCTCCACTCTCTGTCCCACGTGCAAACCAAGCAGGTGCCAAAAGCCAGACAGAGCTCTCCGAAAGTTCTGGTTGCTGCAGTTATAAGCCAGGGGTGAGTCATTGTGCCAAGGGCACATGAGCAGGAAACCAACAATGTCTGCTATACATACAAAAATAAATGAGAAACTCAAAAGTGAAGACCCAAACTGGGGCACAGAGGTGGAGCCTGAACTAAGACATTTTTCAGCGGATAAATCAGGACGCTGATACATGTAGCTGAATACCGGCCATAGATGCATAGTGTTATCTTTTGGAACAGATAATTAGAACAAGAAGAAGAACCAGCACTGGTTGAGCATTTCCATCAACCAAGCACTTGCATCTTCTTTTCCTTTACTATGCCGTAATCCTCTTTACCATAATGCTTTTGTTTTCTCAGGCCACTGTAACAGATGACCACCAATGGGGGTGGGGCTGAAAACAACAGAATTGATTCTCTCATAGTTCTGGCGGCCACAAGTCTGAGGTCAAGGGGTTGGTAGGGTTGGTAGGTTGGCTCTGCTCCATCTACTCCTTGCCCCTCTCCCTTTGCTCCTGATGGATGTCAGAAATTCTTGGCACTCCCTGGCTTGTTGACGCATCACTGCGATTTCCGTTTCCATCTTCATGTGACCTCTCAGTGTGCTCTCCTCTTCTTACAAGGACACCCATCATTTAGGGCCCACCCTAAATCCAGGAGGATCTCATCTCAAGACCCTTAAATGACTACATCTGCAAAGACCCTGCTTCTAAATAAGGCCACATTCTGAGGTTCTGGTGGACGTGAATTTGGGGGTGGGGGTGGGGATACTATTTGACCCACTGGAAGTAGCTATTAGTATCTGCATTTTTACAAATGAGAACTGAGTTGCCCAAGATCACAGGGGTGGTGGGCGGAAGACGGACGACTTCACTCCAGGTTTATAGGACAGCATGGTGTTCAGACTCGCCCCAGACCTGCTGGAGCGGCTGTCGAGTTATTTGAAGACTCTGAGAAAAGACTCCCAGCAAAAGTGGCTGAAGGTGGACAGGCACAACTCATGCTTGGTACATATTTGGATTGCATGACTGAAGGAATATTCCCCAAAGACCTCCAGTTCCAGGCTGGGATGCAAATCGAGCATTCCTCTTTCATGACTACCTGATGCCCTGGAAAACCTGGGAGGGGGAGGCATGAGCTGGCCGAGATCAATGGTGCACAGTTTGTGCTTCTGTCTATTGCTGTTGTCCTTGGCATTAGAAAAACCCTCAGCCACAATCAATTTTATATTTTATTGCCTTTTTACCTGGTTTTCCAACAGTTTCAAGTATACTGGAGCATCTTTTATTCTTTTTTTTTTTTTTTACTTTCCCCCTTTTTATTGTTATGTTAATCCCCATACATTACATCATTAGTTTTAGATGTAGTGTTCCATGATTCATTGTTTGTGCATAACACCCAGTGCTCCATGCAGAAGTGCCCTCCTCAATACCCATCACCAGGCTAACCCATCCTACCACCCCCCTCCCCTCTAGAACCCTCAGTTTGTTTTTCAGAGTCCATCATCTCTCATAGTTCGTCTACCCCTCTGATTTCACCCCCTTCATTCTTCCCCTCCTGCTATCTTCTTCTTCTTTTTTTTTTCCCTTAACATATATTGCATTATTTGTTTCAGAGGTACAGATCTGAGATTCAACAGTCTTGCACAATTCACAGCGCTTACCAGAGCACATACCCTCCCCAGTGTCTATCACCCAGTCACCCCATCCCTCCCACCCCACCCCACACTCCAGCAACCCTCAGTTTGTTTCCTGAGATTAAGAATTCCTCATATCAGTGAGGTCATATGATACATGTCTTTCTCTGTTTGACTTATTTCGCTCAGCATAATACCCTCCAGTTCCATCCACGTCGTTGCAAATGGCAAGATCTCATTTCTTTTGATGGCTGCATAATATTCTATTGTATATATATACCACATCTTCTTTATCCATTCATCTGTCGATGGATATCTTGCCTCTTTCCACAGTTTGGCTATTGTGGACATTGCTGCTATAAACATCGGGGTGCACATACCCTTTCGGATCCCTACTTTTGTATCTTTGGGGTAAATACCCAGTAGTGCAATTGCTGGATCATATGGTAGCTCTATTTTCAACTTTTTGAGGAACCTCCATACTGTTTTCCAGAGTGGCTGCACCAGCTTGTATTCCCACCAACAGTGTAGGAGGGTTCCCCTTTCTCCGCATCCCCACCAACATCTGTCATTTCCTGACTTGTTAATTTTAGCCATTCTGACTGGTGTGAGGTGGTATCTCATTGAGGTTTTGATTTGGATATCCCTGATGCCGAGAGATATTGAGCTCTTTTTTTCATGTGTCTGTTGGCCATTTGGATGTCTTCTTTGGAAAAATGTCTGTTCATGTCTTCTGCCCATTTCTTGATTGGATTCTTTGTTCTTTGGGTGTTGAGTTTGGTAAGTTCTTTATAGATTTTGGATACTAGCCCTTTATCTGATATGTCATTTGCAAATATCTTCTCCCATTCTGTCGGTTGTCTTTTGGTTTTGTTGACTGTTTGCTTTGCAAAAGCTTTTTATCTTGATGAAGTCCCAATAGTTCATTTTTGCCCTTGCTTCCCTTGCCTTTGGTGATGTTTCTAGGAAGAAGTTGCTGCGGCTGAGGTCGAAGAGGTTGCTGCCTGTGTTCTCCTTTAGGATTTTCATGGACTTCTGTCTCACATTGAGGTCTTTCAACCATTTGGAGTCTATTTTTGTTTGTGGTGTAAGGAAATGGTCCAGTTTCATTCTTCTGCATGTGGCTGTCCAATTTTCCCAACACCATTTGTTGAAGAAACTGTCTTTTTTCCATTGGACATTCTTTCCTGCTTTGTCAAAGATTATTTGACCATAGAGTTGAGGGTCCATTTCTGGGCTCTCTATTCTGTTCCATTGATCTATGTGTCTGTTTTTGTGCCAGTACCATACTGTCTTGATGATGACAGCTTTGTAATAGAGCTGGAAGTCTGGAATTGTGATGCCACCAGCTTTGCTTTTCTTTTTCAACATTCCTCTGGCTATTTGGTGTCTTTTCTGGTTCCATACAAACTTTAGGATTATTTGTTCCATTTCTTTGAAAAAAGTGGATGGTATTTTGATGGGGATTGCATTGAATGTGTAGATTGCTCTAGGTAGCATTGACATCTTCACAATATTTGTTCTTCCAATCCAAGAGCATGGAGCGTTTTTCCATTTCTTTGTGTCTTCCTCAATTTCTTTCATGAGTATTTTATAGTTTTCTGAGTACAGATCCTTTGCCTCTTTGGTTAGATTTATGCCTAGGTATCTTATGGTTTTGGGTGCAATTGTAAATGGGATCAACTCCTTAATTTCTCTTTCTTCTGTCTTGTTGTTGGTGTATAGGAATGCCACTGACTTCTGTGCATTGATTTTATATCCTGCCACTTTACTGAATTCCTGTGTGAGTTCTAGCAGATTTGGGGTGGAATCTTTGGGGTTTTCCACATAAAGTATCATATCATCTGCAAACAGTGAGAGTTTGACTTCTTCTTTGCCAGTTTGGATGCCTTTTATTTCTTTTTGTTGTCTGATTGCTGTGGCTAGGACTTCCAATACTATGTTGAATAGCAGTGGTGATAGTGGACATCCCTGCCACGTTCCTGACCTTAGGGGGAAAGCTCTGTTTTTCCCCCATTGAGAATGATATTCGCTGTAGGTTTTCCATAGATGGCTTTTATGATATTGAGGTATGTACCCTCTGTGCCTATACTCTGAAGAGTTTTGATCAAGAAAGGATGCTGTACTTTGTCAAATGCTGTTTCTGCATTTGTTGAGAGGATCATATGATTCTTGTTCTTTTGTTAATGTATTGTATCACGTTGATTGATTTGCGGATGTTGAACCAACCTTGCAGCCCAGGGATAAATCCCACTTGGTCGTGGTGAATAATCCTTTTAATGTACTGTTGGATCCTATTGGCTAGTATTTTGGTGAGAATTTTTGCATCCATGTTCATCAGGGATATTGGTCTGTAGTTCTCCTTTTTTGATGGGGTCTTTTTCTGGGATCAAGGTAATGGTGGCCTCATAAAATGAGTTTGGAAGTTTTCCTTCCATTTCTATTTTTTGGAACAGTTTCAGAAGAATAGGTATTAATTCTTCTTTAAATGTTTGGTAGAATTCCCCTGGGAAGCCATCTGGCCCTGGGCTTTTGTTTTTTGGGAGATTTTTGATGACTGCTTCAATTTCCTTAGTGGTTATAGGTCTGTTCAGGTTTTCTATTTCTTCCTGGTTCAGCTTTGGTAGTTGATACATGTCTAGGAATGCATCCATTTCTTCCAGGTTATCTAATTTGCTGGCATAGAGTTGCTCATAATATGTTCTTATAATTGTTTGTATTTCTTTGGTGTTGGTTGTGATCTCTCCTCTTTCATTCATGATTTTGTTGATTTGGGTCATTTCTCTTTTCTTTTTGATAAGTCTGGCCAGGGGTTTATCAATCTTGTTAATTCTTTCAAAGAACCAGTTCCTAGTTTCATTGATCTGTTCTACTGTTCTTTTGGTTTCTATTTCATTGATTTCTGCTCTGATCTTTATTATTTCTCTTCTCCCGCTGCGTTTAGGCTTTATTTGCTGTTCTTTCTCCAGCTCCTTTAGGTGTAGGGTTAGGTTGTGTACTTGAGACCTTTCTTGTTTCTTGAGAAAGGCTTGTAGTGCTATATACTTTCCTCTTAGGACTGCCTTTGCTGCATCCCAAAGATTTTGAATAGTTGTGTTTTCATTTTCATTGGTTTCCATGAATTTTTAAATTCTTCTTTAATTTCCTGGTTGACCCATTCATTCTTTAGTAGGATGCTCTTTAGCCTCCATGTATTTGAGTTCTTTCCAACTTTCCTCTTGTGATTGAGTTCTAGTTTCAAAGCATTGTGGTCTGAAAATAGGCAGGGAATGATCCCAATCTTTTGGTACCGGTTGAGACCTGATTTATGACCTAGGATGTGATCGATTCTGGAGAATGTTCCATGGGCACTAGAGAAGAATGTGTATTCTGTTGCTTTGGGATGGAATGTTCTGAATATATCTGTGAAGTCCATTTGGTCCAATGTGTCATTTAAAGTCTTTATTTCCTTGTTGATCTTTTGCTTAGACAATCTGTCCATTTCAGTGAGGGGGGTGTTAAAGTCCCCCACTATTATTGTATTGTTGTCGATGTGTTTCTTTGCTTTTGTTATTAATTGCCTTATATAATTGGCTGCTCCCATGTTAGGGGCATAGATATTTACAATTGTTAGATCTTCTTGTTGGATAGACCCTTTAAGTAGGATATAGTGTCCTTCCTCATCTCTTATTACAGTCTTTGGTTTAAAATCTAATTTGTCTGATATAAGGATTGCCACCCCAGCTTTCTTTTGGTGTCCATTAGCATGGTAAATGGTTTTCCATCCCCTCACTTTCAATCTGGGGGTGTCTTTGGGTCTAAAATGAGTCTCTTGCAGACAGCATATCGATGGGTCTTGTTTTTTAATCCAATCTGATAGCCTGTGTCTTTTGATTGGGGCATTTAGCCCATTTACATTCAGGGTAACTATTGAAAGATAGGAATTTAGTGCCATTGTATTGCCTGTAAGGTGACTGTTACTGTATATTGTCTGTGTTCCTTTCTGGTCTATGTTGCTTTCAGGCTCTCTCTTTGCTTAGAAGACCCCTTTCAAGATTTCTTGTAGGGCTGGTTTCGTGTTTGCAAATTCCTTTAGTTTTTGTTTGTCCTGGAAGCTTTTTATCTCTCGTTCTATTTTCAATGACAGCCTAGCTGGATATAGTATTCTTGGCTGCATATTTTTCTCATTTAGTGCTCTGAATATATCCTGTCAGTCCTTTCTGGCCTGCCAGGTCTCTGTGGATAGGTCTGTTGCCAATCTAATGTTTCTACCATTGTAGGTTACATATCTCTTCTCCCGAGCTGCTTTCAGAATTTTCTCTTTTTTGTCTCTGAGACTCGTAAGTTTTACTATTAGATGTCGGGGTGTTGACCTATTTTTATTGATTTTGAGAGGGGTTCTCTGTGCTTCCTGGATTTGATGCCTGTTTCCTTCCCCAAATTAGGGAAGTTCTCTGCTATAATTTGCTCTATACCTTCTGCCCCTCTCTCTCTTTCTTCTTCTTCTGGGATCTCAATTATTCTAATGTTTTTTCGTCTTATGGTATTGCTTATCTCTCGAATTCTGCCCTCGTGATCCAGTAGTTGTTTATCTCTCTTTTTCTCAGCTTCTTTATTTTCCATCATTTGGTCTTCTATATCACTAATTCTCTCTTCTGCCTCATTTATCCTAGCAGTTAGCGCCCCCATATTTGATTGCACCTCATTAATAGCCTTTTTGATTTCTACTTGGTTAGATTTTAGTTCTTTTACTTCTCCAGAAAGGGTTTCTCTAATAACTTCCATGCTTTTTTCAAGCCCAGCTAGTATCTTTAAAGTGATGATTCTGAACACTAGATCTGACATCATATTAATGTCCGTATGGAGTAGGTCCCTGGCAGTTGGTACTACCTCTTGTTCTTTTTGTTGAGGTGATTTTTTCCATCTTGTCATTTTGTCCAGAGTAGAATAGATTAATGAGAGAACAAAATGCTAACAGGGTAACAACGTTCCCAGAAAATATACTCTAAACAAATCAGAAAAGACCTGAAGCAGTGGGAAAAGAAAGGGAAAGAGAGAAAAAAGAAAAAGAAAAAAAAAAAGAAAAAGATAAAGATAAAGATAAAAAAAAAACCAGAATGTGATCAAATATGATCATGCTGGTATATAGATCAGTGCCACACACTAGATTTTGGCTGTATTTGGTCTGTTAGAAGAAAGTGCCTCCCAAAATTTTAAAGAAAGAAAAACTTATATATGTACAAAAATAAGGGTTGATATGATGAAGGGATGGAATATGACTGTAAAGATGGAAATTATAAAAAATTTTATAAAAGGAATTGATAAGAAGTTGTTTGAAAAAAGAAAGAAGAGGATTTAAAAAAAAGAGGGAAAAAAAAGGGAGAGAATGTGATCAGGCAGGGGAGTAGAAAAAAACCATACAATAGAGATTTAGGGTATATTTTGATCTGTTAGAAGAAACTATCTCAAAATTTTAAAGACAGAACAACTTATATACATATGCCAAAAATACAGGTAACTACTATGTAGGGATAGAATATGACTGTAAAAATGAAAAATAAAAATGAAAAATAAAAATGTTTTTTTTAAAAAGGGATTGATAAGATGTTGGTTGAAAAAGGGAAAAAGAAAAATTCAAAAAAAAAAAAAGACAGTTAAAAAAAATTAACTTTGAAAGACTAAAGAATCATGGTAAAAAAGCCATGAATTCTATGTGCAGTATTCCCCTAGTGCTGGAGTTCTGCCGTTCTCATTGATCGGTAAACTTGGTCTTGGCTGGCTGTTCTCGCTGATCTTCTGGGGGAGGGGTCTGTTGCCGTGGTTTCCAAAAATCTTTGCCGGAGGTGGAATTGCCCCACCCTTGCCCCGTCCGGGCTAAGTAATCTGCTCAGGTTTGCTCTCGGAAGCTTTTGTTCCCTGCAAGCTTTCCGTACAGCTTTGGAGGCGGAGAGTGAAAATGGCGGCCTCCCAATCTCCACCCCGGAGGAGCTGAGAACTCGGGGCCCCGCTCCTCAGTGCGCCCCCACAGAAAAGCAGTCAGTTGCTCCCATCTCCCCGGTCTCCGGCCGCACTCCATGCTCACCCGGCCTGTGACCGTGCGTTTCTATCTCTGGCACCCGACCCCGGGTAGAGTCTCCAAACCCAGCAGATCCCTGCGGTGCACTCCCACGCGGCTCCTCCCGGGGGAGGAAGGTGAGTCTCCCCGGATCTGCTGCTTGTTGGGTCCCTGCTGGAGGAGCAGTGGCCCGACTGTGCTGTGGATCACAGTCTATGGCAACCCCGAGCTGAGAGCCCACGCCTGGGCTCCACCTCTGCAGCCGGCTTCCCTGCTCCGTTACCTGGGAGCTCTGCCGCCCTCAGGCACCCCCGGTCTTTCTGTGACCCCGAGGGTCCTGAGACCACACTGTCCCGGAGGGTTCCACCCCCCGCTTAGCCACCAGAGTGACGTCCCTTGGCGGAGCAGACTTTTAAAAGTTCCGATTTTGTGCTCCGCGGCTCTATTACTTGCCAGTAGCGGCTGACGGAGGCCCCTCCCCCGCCGTCTATCCTCCCGAATATCGCCTTGGATTCCCTTCTCCACGCGTCCTACCTTCCAGAAAGTGGTCGCTTTTCTGTTCAGAGAGTTGTTGCTATTCTTTTCTTCGATCTCCTGTTGAGTTTGTAGGTGTTCAGAATGGTTTGATCCCTATCCAGCTGAATTCCTGAGAGGAGACGAAATCCAGGTCTCCTACTCCTCCGCCATCTTGCTCCGCCCCCTCGAGCATCTTTTATTTTTAATGGTCTGTCCTCCTGAAATTTATTTTTGGAAACAAATGAGTAAACAACAGAAACCAAACGCAGCTTGATCCCAGTAACTCTGAACCCAACAAACTGGGGCTTTTCTTTCAGTTCTTTGCCACTTCCAAGGCTGTAAAAGGGTCTTATGAGTCATTAATTTGTTATTTATGCAGAGCCACTAAGTGGAACATACTGTGGAAGGAGGCTGGGATTCTTCCCGAATGTGGCCTCTGACCCTGACTGCCCATCTCCTCTTCAAAGGGAAACACAGAACTTTAGGTTCGGGAGCTGCCAGTTCATTGTGCCCTGGTTTTCAACGCCCAGATGACCATTTTTCACCCTTATCCTCATCTTCAGTCAAAAACACGGAACGCAGAACACAAGGACAGAATTCTAAACTCTAAGGGGTGAACATCTAGGTCCCAGAGCAGTGAATTAGTCAGACCTGAAAAGGGACTGTCTCCAAACAGAATGACATATTTTCATCTATATTATCTTCGCTACCATACGATGCTGACACCAACCACCAGGAGTTAGGTCAGACTTCACAGTGAAGATGGCCCTCACTTCAGGTGCTAGCTACAAGCTCAGAAGTCCCCAGACCACCTGCACTTCTGACCATCTGGCTACGGATCCACGGCCCCGGCTGCTCCCTCGGGTTCAATAATTCATAAGAACAACTCCTAGGACTCAAGAAAGCACTGTGCTGACTTCTACTGTTTTATTATAAAGATTACAAATTAGGGCCAGCTGAAAGAAGAGACCCATCAGACAAGGACGGGGAAGAAGAGCCAAGTGTCTGTGTCCTCAGACGCTTCCTGTTCCCCACACACAGATGTCTGATTATCAACCCATAGCCTGCTGAGCTTTGGTGTCCAGAGTTTTTACTGGGGTTTCATTACGTAGGCATGATTGATTGAATCGCTGGTCCCATGATTGAACTCAATCCAGCCCAGAGGTTGGGCAGATGTCACCCGACTTGGAGAGCCCCAACCCTGTCATCAGACAGTTGGTCCTTCTGGTGTGGCCCCCATCTGCAGCATCTTGTTAGCATAAACTCAGGTGTGGTCTGAGAGGCCCACCATGAATAACAGACACCCCTCTCTCTGTCTGATTGGGAAATTGCCACGGTTCAGACACCCCCTCCCAGGAACGGGAGACAAAGTCAGCCAGACACACTGACATCAACACATATTTATACAATTGATGGGACCCAGATTTTAAGAAGTGTTCTCTCTCCTCTCTCACTGATGAGAATCTTTTGTCACTGTGTCTGTTTTGCAGTTCCTCAAGAGAAGGGATTCTTGCTTGCTGGACTCTGATTTACAGGACGGGCAAGCGTAGGAAGGGAGCCCGAGAGCCAGGGCCTGGGAAGGAGTTAGGGCCGGGGGTAAGTTTGGCCCATTAGAGCCTCGGGAGCAGCTGGGCAAGGGGGACAGGAGGGAGGGGGCTGTAAGAAGTGCACGTGAGGGGCTTAAGTTAGACTCCCCGTAATATGTGTGGAGAAATGGGACAGGACTTAGGAACTAAATTCATTTCAACTTTTGACAGTGGACCTATGCTTTGAAATACCTTGTCCCTCAGAGATGGAGGCTCAGGGGCCCTTCCCCTGGGAGGTATCAGGACTTCCTCCATATCTGGATCTTCTTTTCCCCCTTCACTCTCCATCCTCACTTCGTAAGTGGGAGCCAGTTCACATGTGTGTGCTTCCAGCTCAACTACAGGCAGGAAAGGCATGTGCTGGGTCTGGCGGGAGTCCAAGGATGAAAGTGCAAAGGCCCTGGGGCCCGAGGGTGCGTGGTTTGGTCGTGGATGTAATCCATGCTCTTTTCTGTACAACTGGATTCCTCTTGGTGCTGGGCATGGGGTGATGAGGGGAGACACCTCAACAAGACAGTGGGAATCTCCAGTTCCACCATGAGTCAGGGGCCAGGGGCTAACACCTGAACCTCTTCAGTCAGCGCTAGGATCCTCATCTGCAAAATGGGGACTGGCTTACTCTGAGCATGGTGGCACAGCCAGCATCCTCCTTTGGAACCTATTTTAATGAACATCCACCAATTCTCCTTCGCTGTATCTGCATTTTTGTGCCTAGGGGATGTTTTCCAGATACTCTGTTAGATAAAGGAGCTGGTAGATAAAGAACAGCTCCTGTGCTCCCAGGTGCAATCACCCCGATGCCATTCTAAGTTGTCCCCAGGGTCCCCCGGGGGATGGAGTGCTCCTCTTGTCCCCAGTGGTGACTTGTTCACCAAGCTCCCTGTGTTCTCAGTTCTCAGTTGTTTCCCTTTGCCCTACCATGTTTCCTGGGATCACCTCCCAAATAAATCGCTTGCACAAAGATCCTTGTCTCAACACTGGCTGCCGGGGAAGCCCAAACCAAGACATGAAGTTATCGTGAGGTTGAGATTCTATGTCAAAGGGCTTGGCACGGGGCTGGCATCTAGCAAGGTGCATTCACTGTCTGATGCAATCCTGACCCTCGGATGGGTGGGATTTGCAGGGGAGGTGGGCTTTGGAGAGAGTTGGGAGGGGTCCGGGTAGAAGGGAGCTGGCGGAAGGATGGTGCCCAGGCAGGAGGAAAGAGCGCCACCTATTTGGTGGGAAGGGAGGCAGAAGAGTGGGTGAAGGCTTGGCCAAAGTCACCCACCCAAGGAAAACAGAGATCATTACCCTTCTAAACTCCCCATTCCTAAGCGGGGGGAGGTAGATTTATTTCTCAGAGTCTATGCCCGTGGTCCCCCCAGCTCTATGCAGTTCTGTTTTCCTGGTCCCTGAGCCCACAGTTCTGGTAGCACAGGTGGACTCCTTCACCTGGGCTACAGTACTTTTTCCCTCTCTTCATTGTTATTCCTGGTATTGATATCACTTCAAGCATAAAGCTTTATTGTAATCAGAGCAGGATTTTATATCTTTAGACTGCCTTTCATCTGACACTTGTCTGACACTCACCAAAGACACTGGAAACTTTAAAGAAGCCACACAAAGCTCTCCTTGGCTCCACCCTCCTCTTAAAGGCAAGTGTGGGGGGCAGGAGAGGAAACAGATCTGATCACATATTTACTCACCATCCTCCCTGGCTTCTCACAACAAACCAGTGAGGTAGGAATTGTTAGCCCCAGTTTGCAGATACAGAAAGGAGCTTCCTGGAAACAAACGCAGTGGTTTCTCAGTTCAAGGTCACGTGACCCAGACCACACACATTCCCAAAAGGCTTCCCACGCCGACTTGCAACATCTCCAGATGAAGCACACGGACCTGTTAGAAGGAAGACGGATTTCCTCCTACAGCTGCATATCGACCCACGCCGCCTTCCTGCATAATTAATCAACATCTTTTTAAAGTAAGCCCTCTAATCAAACGTGGGGAAAGAACGATTGTATCACACTGTGTGTTAAAAGAGTTCATTTCGGGGCGCCTGGGTGGCTCAGTTGGTTAAGCGACTGCCTTCGGCTCAGGTCATGATCCTGGAGTCCCGGGATCGAGTCCCGCATCAGGCTCCCTGCTCGGCAGGGAGTCTGCTTCTCCCTCTGACCCTCCCCCCTCTCATGTGCTCTCTCTCTGAAATAAATAAATAAAATCTTTAAAAATAAAAAAAAGAGTTCATTTCTTTCAGGAAAATATTTTAAAATACACAATTTTGTGGCAATTTTCGGCATGTTGTCACATGTTAAGAATTGTGGGAACCTTGAGAATGGAGATCTAAAAATACTGTATTATGTATTTGAACATTGCTAAGAGAGTCAATCTTAAGAGTCCTCATCAGGAGAAATGACTTGTTAACTATGGGTAGTGATGGATGTTAACCAAACTTACTGTGCGGAGCATTTCACAACATGTACACATACCAAATCATGATGCTGTGTAGCTACAACTAACACAGTGTTACATGGCAATTATATCTCAACACTGGAGGGGAAAAGGAACATAAGTGAGATTCTCCAAGGATAAACATCCCTGAGATCATAACAAAACAAAACAATGTAACAACATTCTTAGCTCCGGGCTGCAGGAGAACAGACTGTGGGTTGGATTTGGCCCAAGGGCTGTAGTTTGCTGACCCTTACTTTGCTAGATGATGCACTGTCAAGAAAAAAAAAAAAAAGGCAGGTGGCCCTGGCCATTCCTGATTCCCAAGAGACTATCTCTCAGCCTTCTCCGGTGCCTTTTATTCTGTCTTGGGCTGGGGACCCCAGAAGCAGACCCTGAAACAAGGTTGGAACGTAAGCGGTTTACATGGGTGGTGGTCCCAGAGCATCCCGGTGGGAGAGTAAGGAGATGGGACAGGAAATGAAGGCAAGAGGAAAGGTTTTCCGTTGATCCAGTTACCGTGGTGGGCAGCTGGAGCCCAGCTGGGGCTGGTCCTGCTGGGGACCCCTAGGAGACAGGTGGACCACAGCTCAGAGTTACGCTGCTACACAGGTGTGTGACTTGGGGTGATCATCCTCCGACTGCACCTGCTATTCGCTGAGAGCTGCTCATGTAAGCCACAGACAGCCTCCAGGTGGGGATCCCAGGTGGCTGAAGCTGGCAAGGGTGGGGGCCTCTGTCACCAGAAGTGGCGAGCACCAGGGGACTTGAGTGGGACACTGGCAGCCTCCTCCTCCCGTTATAGCATCTTTGGGGAGCATGCACTTCTATTAGAAATAGCTAATCTCGCTCTTTTTTTAAATTTTATTTTATTATGTTAATCACCATACATTACATCATTAGTTTTTGATGTAGTGTTCCACGATTCATTGTTTGTGTATAACACCCGGTGCTCCATTCAGTACGTGCCCTCTTTAATACCCATCACCGGGCTAACCCATCCTCCCACCCACTCTCCTCTAGAACCCTCAGTTTGTTTCTCGGAGTCCATAGTCTCTCATGGTTCGTCTCCCCCTCCGATTCCCCCCCTTCATTTTTCCCTTCCTACTATCTTCCTCTTTTTTTTTTTAACATATAATGTATTCTTTGTTTCAGAAAAAGAAAAAGAAAACAAAAGAGTTAAAATAGACACAAAATATGAATGATAAAGATTATTGTTACTATGAGGAGGAAGAAAAAATCCTGTTTTAGAGTATTTGAAATTATTTCATAAAGCTGTCAATCCCATTTATTTTATTCCATATATTTAAAGATATCTCATTAAAAATACCAATAGAATTAAAAAAAAATGAAATAGCTAATCTCAGAGAGCTCATGTAAGGAAACCATACTCTCCCTATGTTCACCCCTCTCCGTGTAAAAAAAATGGCACAGTTTAAATATATTATCTTTGACAAGCCCGAGAATGCAGGCCCCTAGAGGGCAGGAGTGAAATCAACAGGTCCATTTCTCCCCCTTTCTTATTCATAGCACCCCATTCCTTCCAAAGCCTCAGTAACAAAGCCACATTAACAAAACTTCCGCTCTGAGGAGGCCAAGGTGGTGGGTGGTGGCGAGTCAAGCCTGCACTACTATTCCTTTTAACAGAACAGAAATCAAAAGAGCCGCAGCCGTGGGCCCAGGATCACGTGCTGCGTCCCAGGGGAGCCGTGCCATGCTCACCCGCCCTTGCTCCACCCAGGGGTGTGCAGGACTCCACACTGGAGCCCCCGTGGCACCGTCACCCTGCCCTTTCCTCCCAGACTGTGGGCCCCAACAGCGGTGCTGAGATAGAGCAGAGACTGCCATTCAGGGCGTCCCCAGACCCTCTCGGTCAAATCTGCAGGGGTTTGTGAAGGGTCTTCTGTGCACAGGGTGGGGAGGGAGGCAGCAGTGGGTGCTGTGTTCCATGCCAATGGGTGATCTGGCATGTGCCTCAGAGTCTGATTTGTGTCAAAGGAGGGTTCAGAGACTGCCAGCAGATAGGGTCGGCATCAGCTCACCAAGAGAGGGGTGGTGGGAACCGTCTGCCGTGGGTGCAAGCAGCAGAAACACACCCTCTGTAGAGAACTTTAAAATAACAATAAGACCCGCTGATTGTACTGGCAACTCTACGTAATGCCAGTGATAAATTACTCCTTCTTAAAAAACATCTTTGGGCGCCTGGGTGGCTCAGTTGGTTAAGCGACTGCCTTCGGCTCAGGTCATGATCCTGGAGTCCCTGGATGGAGTCCCCCATCGGGCTCCCTGCTCGGCGAGGAGTCTGCTTCTGCCTCTGACCCTCCTGCCTCTCATGCTCTCTGTCTCTCATTCTCTCTCTCAAATAAATAAATAAATAAAATCTTTAAAAAAAAAAAACAAAACATCTTTGATGGGTCTAAGTGCTAAACAATTGCTGGGGTTACTGTTGGGTCTTAATAGTATATAGGTGAGCCTCAGATTAGCACATTCTTAGTACTTGAAACTTAATAAATATTGTATCCTGCAGGGGAGTTAATTCAGTTCTATAGTCCACCTCCAGCAAGCACCAGCTCAGCTACACAGCATGCTCAGTTCAAGAGTATGTTGTCATGGGAACAAGACAAGGATGCTTCTACTGGAGCACCTGGCCAAGGCAATTAGGCAAGAAAAAGAAAGAAAAGGCATCCAGATTAGAAAAAAAAAGAAGTAAAACCATCTCCATTTGCAGATGACATGATCCTGTATATGGAAAATCCCAAGGAATCCACTAAAACACTATTAACACTAATAAACAATTTCAGCAAGATTGAGAGATACAAGATCAATGTACAAAAATCAATCGTATTTCTATACACTAGCAATAAACAATATGAAAACAAAATCAAGAAAACTATTTACAATATTAAGGAAAAAATTAAGAAAACTATTCACTTACAATAGCATCAAAAGCAATAAAATACTTAAGAATAAATTTAACAGGGGAGCCCAGGTGACTCAGTTAGTAAAGCAGCTGGCTCTTGATTTCAGCTCAGGTCATGACCTCAGGGTCCTGGGGTCAAGCCCCAAGTTGGGCTCCACATTCAGTGAGGGGTGTGCTTGGAGATTCTGTCTCTCCCTCTACTCCTCCCCCCAGCACACATGCTCTCTCTCTCTAAAATAAATAAATAAATCTTTAAAAAGGAGAATAAATTTAATAGAAGTGAAGACTTACACACTGAAAACTATAAAAATATCAATGAAAGAAAGATCTAAATAAATGAGAAGACATCCCATGTTCATCCTCCTCAAACTGATCTATAGACTTAACACAATTCTATCAAAAACTCCTCTGGCTGTTGTGCAAAAATTGACAAGCTGACTCTAAAATTCATATGGAAATTTAAGGGGCCAAGAATAGCCAAGACAATCTTGAAAATGAAGAATGAAGTTGAAGAACTCACACTTCCTGATTTCAAAGCTTACTACAAAGCTACTGTAATCAAGATATTGTGGTTCTAGCTTAATGATGGACATATACATAATGGAATAAAATTGAGACTCCAAAAATAAACCCTCACTTACAGACAATTGATTCTCAACAAAGGGGCCAAGACAATTCAGTGAGGAAAGAACTGTCTTTTCAATGAGGGTGCTGGGACAAATAGAAGTCCACCTGCAAGAGAATGAATTTAGACGCCTACCTCACTCCATACACAAATATTACATCAAAGTGGATCACAGACCTAAATGTAAAGACTGAAATTATGACCCTCTTAGAAGAAAACATGGGAGTAAATTGGGTTAGTCACGTATTTCTCAGATATTTCATCAATGCACAAAGTGGCAAAAGAAAAGACCAAGGGGATCACATCAAAATTAAAATTATTCCTGCAAACAATACCATCAGGAAAGTGAAAAGAACCCACAGAATGAGGGAGAATATTTACAAATCACAAATCTGATAAGGGACTTGTATCCAGAATACATAAAGAACCCTTATAACTCAATAATAAAAAGTCAACCGCATGTTTTAAATGGTTGAAGAATTTGAATAGACGTGTCTCTAAAGAAGCCAATAAATACATAAAAAAGTGCTCAGTATCATTAGTCATTAGGGAAATGCAGATCAGAACCACAACGAGATACCACTTCACACCCATTAGAATGTTTACAATAGAAGAGACAGACAAGTGTCAACAAGAAAAGGGAAAATCAGAATTCTCATACACCGTTGGCGGGATTGTAAATGGTGCAGCTGCTTTGGAAAACAGTTTGGCCGTTCCTCAAAGTGTTCTAATTTAGTGTGACCCTAAAATCCTACTCTTAGGCACCTACTCGAGTGAGAGGACATGGATGTCAACACAAGAACTTGTACGTAAATGTTCATAGCCTTACTTGTAGTTGCCCCAAAGTGGAAACCTCCTCTATGTCCGTCAACTGATAAAGAGACCAACAAAATGTGGTGCATTTAGAGAAATGAGTATTATTTGGCAACACAAAGAATAAAATACTGATTCATGCCATGTCATGAAGGAACCTTGGAAACCTTTTGCTAAATGAAAGAAGCCAGATACAAAAGTCCACCTATTGCATGATTCCTTTTGTAGAAAATGTTCAGAATAGGCAAATCTATAGAAATAGAGATTAGTGGTGGGGGGGTAGGGAGGGGTGGTGGAGGAGGGTTTGGGGGGAGGCAAGAATGACCGCCAGTGGGTACTAGGCTTGTTTGGGGGTGGCTAAAAAAGTTCTCAAATTAGGCTATGGTATGATTACACAACTCTGTAGAGACCGATACCGAAAACCATCGAATTGTACCCTTTAAATAGGTGAACGTTATGGTACACAAATTATATCTCAATAAAGCTATTTAAAATTTAGAAGTTCCTAAAGGTTCAGAATTGTTAGAAGCTCATTTGAGACTGGTTCCTATCTCTAACCCTTCAGCACTGCATACTTCTGTCTTGAAACAGTAGATTTCTAATGAATAACAATAGCACAGTGATTATAAAGAACAAAACAACTTGAATTACTTCATTTCTGCCATTCTTGTCGCCGCTGGGAGTTGTCATTTATGTTTAAAATTTAAAACAGGGAAACAGGGCGAATCACGAGCTGTAATGTTTATCTCATTAAGTACACATTTTTGTTTACATGTGAAATATTTTCCTGTATTTGAATAATATCTTTAAAATTGAAATTCATTCTTTCTATAACTGGTCATTGTTTTAAAATCCAAAACTGAGCAAATAATGATTGTTACTGCTCATGATATAATTGTAACTGAAACTAATTCTGAAGTATAGAGGATAGGGTTTACAAACGATCTCCTCTGGCCATCACATATGCTGGGGCTGGGGGTGGGACATGTCCTGAAGGGTTGGAATGTCACACTCTAAATAAACTAGCTGTACCCGCAGTAATCTAGGCAGGCCGGATGGATCTCGGTAGTTACTAATAGGATATTGATCTATTTCATGTGTTGGTCAAGTCCTTTACCGTTGGGTGGGCTAGTAATGCATCATGATTTAATCTTGGCATCCCCTAAAACCAAAGTCAGTGCTGAAAACAAGTAGCGTGAATACAGAATACGTAACTGGCACGTGTGTGTTTGTGCGTGGGCACGCACACGAGCGTGCACACGAGTGTTCGTTTGGCTGTTTGGTGGCTCTTGTTTGGTTTGGTTTTGATTTTGCTCTGTGTGTGATCCCTCTCGGTAACTCCCACATGGGGATCTCAGACAAACCTTTCTACCTCGACGGTGTCTCGTGTCTTCATCTGGTATGTTTATCTCTCGGCTCGGTGTTTTGAGCCATGTTGTTCGTTCCCAGCATTTGCTTCTGTCTGATCGCCCCCTGGAGCAATTTGTTCTTCTTCCCACCTCCTATCATCCCTCCCTTCCTTTGCTCCCTGCAAAGTTCCCTTCCCTCCTGTTTGTTCTCCCAGCCAATCCTTGATTCGCAGTTGCCAAGTTTCCTGTGTTCTGACACCCTGACCTCAGCCATTTCAGTGTGAACATTTCCAACGGACACAAGTCTTCGATAAATCAAAGGTCAGAAACACAAATCTTCCATACTGCGCACGAGTGAGTTCGAAGTAGATAACAATGTGCTTAATTTTACAGAATGTAAAATATTCGCAGGCTTAAGCTTAAAAGGATTCAATAAGCGCATGCCTCGAAAGGCACCTAATTCTTCTAACTAGTCGCCACATAACGGTCACAGGCTGGCGTCGACATTGACAAAGTGACAGGTGCTTTTCACATCAGTCATGGAGGGCTGCTTACTTCTTCATTGGCTGGAGTGATCTCGCGTATGCCATGCTCAGTTGAACCTTGGGGAAATATACTGGAGTGTGTTATGCACACAGATACTGAGGGATGCCTCATAAAAACCCAGACTACTATAAAACAGTTTGAGAACCACTGGTGTGTAGATGACTATGTTTAAAGTGGCCAATTCTATAAGCCACCACATTCGTACTTTTAATGAGCCCTGACTTTGGTGCTCAAACATTGTGTGCTAAAAACAGACATAACTCAGCCATTTGTATTACTTGGGTGTTTCCAGTTGCTTTCTCTAAAAGCAGAGGGAGGGGAAAAAGCAATTGGCAGGCATGGCGATGGATGAGCCGGGCTACATATTTTCCATTTTTAAACAGGCGGACCAAAAGCAAATATCGGGCCCCTCTTCAAGGTCTGCGCAGAGAGGGACGGACTCCACTTGATGAAGCACCTTTCAAGCCTCAGGTAACCCAGAGCGTTTTAGAGCCTAATCAGTTACGTGCTGGTAATACAGTCCCCGAAGACAAACAAAGCATCCATTACGCGCGCTCTGCCAAAGCTCACGCACATTTCTGGTCGTTACCGCGATTATTCATTATTTATGCAGAACTGCAAGCACATTCGCCACACTGTAAAATGGATGTAATGTGCCAATTACCCTAACGTTGATTAACTGAGAAAGAAAATGGTCAAGTTTCCGAGACTGTCATTTATCCCCTCGGAAAGGGAAAAAATGGACAGAGCCCGCGGTCTGCAGTGACGGGGCTGATTCTGCATTTTCCCGACATTTGCCTAAGCGCACAAGGTGGCACCTCCGTGGCCCATCTTGACGCCGCCCTCCGGGTCTTAGACAGAAAGCCCTAAGTTCAGCGCAGCTCTGGTGCAATCGCGAGCCCACTGTCATTTTGCACATTTTCTGCAGTCATGCCTCCCCATCGATACTGTGGCAGAGTGAATGTCAAGGTATCTTTTCCCCCGTGAGATATATAGATAGCTATCATCATATTTCATAG
Organism: Mirounga angustirostris; assembly: GCF_029215605.1. Classification (NCBI taxonomy): domain Eukaryota; kingdom Metazoa; phylum Chordata; class Mammalia; order Carnivora; family Phocidae; genus Mirounga; species Mirounga angustirostris. Next base: position 178,003,973 of record NW_026991713.1, read on the forward strand.
CTCCAGCAATTGAAAACTGTTGAATGTATATTACCAGCCTACAGATGGGAATGTTTTCCTCCTGGATTTAAGCTGTGCTTTTTGCAAAAATTAAAAAAAAAAAACAAAAAAAACAAGTCAAGGGTCATTTAAGGTGTTGGACATACAGGAAAGTAAACGGATCTTTCAGTGGGTTGTTTTTCCATCCGTGTGGAGTAATGTGGATCCACAGATGCTCTTCTGAATCATCTCTGCATAGGGAGATGGCATGGGAGCAGTCTGAAATGAAGAGGAATGAGCTCGAAGGAGCAGAGAGCAAGAACAGCATAAATGTACAAAGTACATAAAACGTAATTAAAGGCCTGGAAGGTTGTTTTGCTCTTGATGCTCTTTTGGGGGGGCGTTAATATATCCAATAGCAGTGAGGTGTGGCATCTGGAAGAAAAGCAATATATTAATTCTCAGATCAATAGTTTGTGAAATGCCTTTTTGCCGTCCCAAGCGTGTGACTGTTTCAGTGATAAGGAGAGATTTTCTTGGAGTTGAAGACAGCCACCGCTGGATGAGATTGCTCTCTGGAGGGGAGAGGTGGAGGGAGGGGCAAGCACCAGCTGGGGTGGGGGGGTCACTTAAGAGCCAGGCCCTCATCGTCCCCTGGGTTCCCGCTCTCGTTTCGTTCTGTTCTCAGTGCGACACAGAAATGTCTCAAAACACGGCATTGGGACTGGGTCCGAGGGGTGCCCCTAGGTAATGCCAGCCTCTCATTTTCCCTGCTGATCTCCTGTTGGGGCCCCGGCAGCTCTTAACCTGCTGTAGATAGCTAAAATTGCTCAGTGGGGAGGAGGATCGAAGGTGGGAGTGTTGGTGGGCAGATTGACACCTACCGGGGAAGGATGATGAGAAAGGGGGGTGTGTAGCAGACAAAGCTGACAATTAGGGCAATGGGGTGAATTTAAGGAACCGCATCCACGGTGCAGCGATGGCGTGGGACCCTGTTGTTTACGTCCTGTTCCTAAGATGTCAGTTCGGGGTGGCCCCATCGAGGGAAACTTTGTGGTGCACACCCCCCAGGCAGCCCACAGCCTCCAGGGGAGTGCACTCTGGGGGTGCCTGTGGCTGCTGCAAGGGTCCCCCGCCCCCATTCAGCATTTACCCCCCTGCTCTCTGAAAGCACCCCCTCCCGAAATCACCCCAGGGAGGGAGCACAGGCAGCTGTGCACACCCAAGTGAGATGCCCCTTTCCTTTCTCAGCCACCCCACATTTAGGAAGACGGGGCCCTCTGGAGTTAGCTCAATAGCTGGACAGAGGGGAGAGACCTGGGTCTCAGGCTGTCCCAGCAAACCCTGAATGGCACAGATACCTACCCAAGCCGAGAGGGAGCCAGCCAGGCTGGATGTGCATACGTGCAGGTGGCGGATGCCAGACGCCAGCCCTGAATTCCAGCAGGGGGAGTGGCACCCGGGTGAGAAAAGAGACCCAGGGAACCCGAGGTCAGAGGCCGGGGACCCCCAGTCTTCCTGGTAGCCCCCAGGTCCCACAAACCACTCTTCTTGCATATGCTCTGATGCCTTCCGGGGGAACACGGAGGGAGGGGACCACATTTTTATTCCAGAACCTGAAAACACCGTGAAGTTACTGCGTCCAGCTACATTTTAAGACGGAGAGAGCTAAAACTTGGATTTGTCCTCCTAACACGAAGGAGGGGCCCACAAGGAAGACTAGATTCCTTCTAGCTAAAAGAGGGGTTCTCTCTGAACACATGTACGGTGATTCAGTTCCCGTGGCCCCAGGTTGTGTCAACGGGAATGCAGCGGTGCAGGGACTCCCCCAGCCAGTCCTCTTGCTGGGTTTTGTTACTCAGGGGTTCTCCTCCCCAGCTTCTCGTGGACACGATGCATTTTATTATGAAAGAATTACATGAACATCAAATACACCATTTTCCAGTGGAGAAGGACAACCGGCGAAAAGCAAAATCACCCCTTTGACCCTGTTCACTCTTTTCCAACTCAACTCCTCAGGAATGACCCTTTTTGACCAAATCAGGCTTTCAGATCGATGTGCCATAAAACCTAGTCCAATCCAGTAACTGCACAGTTTTTAGTTGTTTCAGTGGCTGGGGTCTTTACAGAGAGGTCCGATACACACTGACTTTTTTCCTAGGCTGGCCGCCCGGTAACCATCTGTCTCACTGTCCTCGCGGACTTACTCCATTCGCTCGCAGAGCTCCTGTCTTCCTCTCTCTGGGACTGCCTTTTCATTTTGTTGTAGCACCTTCTCGAGTAATTTTTTTTTTCCTGAGAAGTGCTTGGGAAATAGATTTCCAAAATCCCTGCATGTCTAAGAATGTGTTTATTTTGTTCTCACATTTGATTGATTATTTGGTTAAATACAGAACTCCACGTTTAAAGTAAATCTCCCCGAGAACGCTGGAGCATTACTTCATTATTTCCTTGCTAGAAGATAATCTAGTGCTGCTGATGAGAACCCAGAGTCCCACCTGATCCTTGGCATTGCCATGCATATTTTTTTCCCTCTCTCTTTCTGGAGGATTTTAGAATCTCCTCATTATCAGCGTTTTTCTTTTCTTCCCTGAAATGTCATGAGGATGAATCCAGGTGCTGATCTTTCTTCATTCTTCGTGGGGGTTCTCGCGGGACCCCCTCACTGTGGAGATCTGTCGCTCCTTGGCTCTGACACACACGACTGATCCCATTTGGTGATCAGCTCCTCTCTCTGTTTCTCTTTCCCTGCCCAGGACGCTTCTTCAGTGGGCCTTGGTCTTTTCAGGTTAATCACATAACGTCTCAGCTCATCTCTCACACTTTTCATGTCTTTTTAAATTTAATTTTAATTTTAATTTTATTTTTGTGAAGATTTTATTCGAGAGAGTGAATGAGAGAGAGAGGAGAGGGGGAAGGAGCAGGGAGCCCGATGCCAGGTTTGATCCCAGGACCCTGAGATCATGACCTGAGCCAAAGGCAGACACTTAACCCACTGAGCCACCCAGGCACTCCACGCTTTTCATTTCTTTTAAAATTTAATTTTAATTTTAAAAATATTTATTCATTTGAGAGAGAGTGAATGAGAGAGAGAGAGGACAAGGGGAGGGGGCATAGAGAAGGGGAGAAGCAGACTCCTTGCTGACCAGGGACACCCCCCACCCCCCCGCCTCCATGCGGGACTCGATCCCAGGACCCTGGGATCATCATGACCTGAGCTGAAGGCAGACACTTAACTGACTGAGCCACCAGGTCCCCCACACTTCATCTCTTTGTGGGTTTTATTTTGTTTATTTTCCAGCCTAGGAGATCCTGTTGACCGGCATCTCCCAGTCCCCCTGTTGTACGTATTTCCTTCGTCTTGTATTTTAGCAGTCACTCTTCGTACTTGCACAAACCGTCCCTCTGTTCAGGCAACCCATTCCATAGCAATGTTCTTATTTTGCGGGTGTGATTTCTGCTGGAATCTCTCAGAGGGTACTCATTAGAGTTTTTTGGGATCATTTGTCTTCCTTCCCTTCCCTGTGTTATCCCTCTCCACCCGTGGGAGACACTTGTCCTATTTGCTCAGAAAGTACCCTCTTTCAAGCTACTGCTTTCTGCCCACGTTTCCGAAGGCCTGGGTTGACACATGCTTTCTGACCTCCTGGCTGAGAGGCTGGCGGGGCTCTCTGGGGGCAGACGTGGCACACCAGGTTGACTTTTCTCCAGGGCAGCGCTGTGCAAAATCTGGCCCTTGGACCCCAGGCTTTCTGGGCAACAGAAATTGAAACTGAGCGCTTAGAAACTTTTTTACACCATTTTGACATTGCCACTCTAACCTAGCATGATTGGCAAGTTTGTATCTTGAGTATCTTTTTTATTTAATTTCCTGGGGCTGGGGAATGTCTTCTCCTATCGATATTTTAGGAGACACTGCTTTGTGGGGCCCAGGTCTGGGAGGTCTAGGAAGGCTGTCCCTCTGATAAATGTCACACGAGGAGGGGTCTCCTTAGGCCACTGTCCCCATTCTGAGAGCCCTGGACACTCAGAGCAGCTTTCCTTAGAAATATTTCTTTGGCGGGCGCCTGGGTGGCTCAGTCGGTTAAGCGACTGCCTTTGGCTCAGGTCATGATCCTGGAGTCCTGGGATCGAGTCCCACATCGGGCTCCCTGCTCGGCGGGGAGCCTGCTTCTCCCTCTGACCCTCCCCCCTCTCATGAGCTCGCTCTCTCTCTCATTCTGTCTCAAATAAATAAATAAAATCTTTAAAAAAAAAAAAAGAAATATTTCTTTGGCCTTACAATTTTAAATTTTCTAGTAGCAATGTTAAAAAAGCAGGTGAGATTCATTTTAATAATATCTTTTATTTAATTGAACATATCAAGAATAATGTTATTTCAACATGCAATCAATATCAAAATTATGATTGAGATATTTTATATTCTTTTTTTTACAAACTGAGTTTTCCAAATCTGGTGTGTCTTTTACACATATAGCACCTGAATTCATACACTAAATTTTCCTTGGAAATACATGACCACTACTAAGATTTTGTGAAATTTACAGTTGGAAAAATAGATTAAGACACAGTTCTGGGGACGCCTGGGTGGCTCAGTTGGTTAGCGGCTGCCTTCGGCCCGGGTCATGATCCCAGGGTCCTGGGATGGAGTCCCACATCGGGCTCCTTGCTCACCAGGGAGCCTGCTTCTCTCTCTCTTTCTCCCTCTGCTTGTGCTCTCTCTGTCAAATAAATAAAATCTTAAAAAAAAAAAAAAAGACACAGTTCTGTCTTCATAGGGGCTCAGGTTCCACAGTGTGTGCATTTGTCAAAACTTATTTCATGACATAGTTAAAATCTGTAAATTTTACCTAAAAAAAAAAAAAGGCCAAACCAACCCTCTATTTAATGATATGCAATGTATGTAAATTTTACCCAAAAAACCACCTCTAGTTAATGATATGCATGACGAAGTATTGAAAGGTAAAGTCGGCTGATGTTTTCAACTTACTTTGAAATGTATCATCAAGGGGCGCCTGGGTGGCTCAGTTGGTTAAGCGACTGCCTTCGGCTCAGGTCGTGATCCTGGAGTCCCGGGATCGAGTCCCGCATCGGGCTCCCTGCTCGGCGGGGAGCCTGCTTCTCCCTCTGCCCTCTTCCCTCTCGTGCTCTCTGTCTCTCATTCTCTCTCTCTCAAATAAAAATAAATAAAATCTTTAAAAAAAATGTATCATCAGAAATAAGGATTGATGGCTACAGGGATACATAGATGGATACATATGTGATAAATCAAATCTAGCGGATTGTTCATTGTAGAATCAGGTGGGTTGCATATATGGGTGTTCACTATACAATTTTTCTAACTTGTCTGAATGCTTAAAAATTCTAAGAAGGTGGGGCGCCTGGGTGGCTCAGTCATTAAGCGTCTGCCTTCAGCTCAGGTCATGATCCCAGGGTCCTGGGATCGAGCCCCACATCGGGCTCCCTGCTCGGCGGGAAGCCTGCTTTTCCCTCTCCCACTCCCCCTGCTTGTGTTTCTGCTCTCGCTATCTCTCTCTCTGTCAAATAAATAAATAAAATCTTTAAAAAAAAAAATTCTAGGAAGGTGTTGGGGAGAAAAAGAGGCATGTCTTCAACGAGCTGTACCTGCATATAATCCCATTGCTAAATCTTAAAATTACAATGTTGAGTGAAAGAAGCCAGACCCCAAAGAGAATCTCAGTGTGGTTCCATTTATACAGGTTTGGGGCTTTAGAGATGAGAGGTCAGGCCCAGTAGATCTGTGCTGTCAAAGGTCGGAATGTGGTTCTCTGTGGTGGGGAGGGTGCCTAGAAGGGGGCACAGCTGGCAGATGAAGTCCTATTTCTGATTATGTGTGTGGGTTACAGGGGCGTGTGTTTGCCTTGTGACAGTTCACCAAGCTTTTTGGGGAGATTTGCCCCTGGCTGTGTGTATAGCTCCCTAATCGGTTCTTGTTGTTGTTTTAAGGCACGCTGACCCTTCACACCGTGCACAAAGGGAACCAGACTGCTTGAAAACCACTCTGCCTGATGTGAAGGTCTCACTGAGTGCAAGGGAGATCCCGCCCTGGTCCCAGGCTAGTCCTCGAGACTGGGGACTTGGATGCTCTGGGCTTTGGTGCTGTTTATTTGGGGGGACTTTCTGTGTGGGTCTCAATTACATTCTTGAACATGCTCTGCAGGAAGCAAACCCGTGTTCTTTAAGTCCCTAGTGCATGCACATCACCACCACCGCGCCCCTCAACACTGCCCAGATTTCGGATTCTCCTGTGCTCTGACCACACGCCATGATTGATTTATCTCTTGCTTTATGTTTTAATGTATCAAATGCCTTTCCCTCTGGTAGCTCAAGGGACTTTTCTCAGAGAACTTAAAACATGAAACGGGAGGTCATGTTCTCTAGCTATTACAGGGGTAAATGAAAAGGGGGGCAGAGGGAGAGAAGAATGGCAAACTGAGGCAGAATAGGAGAGGTGTGGGGGGCTGGGGAAACAGTGACACCTCAGCAGGGAGACTAGGGCCCCAGATCCCCAGGATGTGTCCAACTCATCCAGATTTTTAGGTTCACGATTCAGATAAACTCTCAGGCAGGACCTTCCCACCCATACAGTGAAGATCAAGGCTCCCCTAGGGCCTATGGCCATAGCTGTCAGGAGTCAATTACTAAAATGTGGACGTCTGGAAACCACAATTTCTCTTACAGGGGTCCTCCAGCAGAGCTTAGAGAGCACTAGTGGGGGTGGGTGCGCTGGGCCCAGAACAGGGGGTTGGGGTGGGGTGGGGGGAAGGCACAGGTCGGCTCTGTGGCCATGACGTGTCCAGGAGCCTCCCCCCTGGGGCCCTTGCGGGGAGAGGACTGCCAGGTAAGCCCAAGGAAGTTTCCAGAACAGAGGCTGAGGGTGAGGAGAGGCGGGGCAGGAAGGCCAGGCCCGCAAGGCTACAGGATTCCTAGCTTCCCGCTCCTTTGTGGGAAAAGCCTCCCGCCAAAGCACAAGGAGGGGGTCTGGAAGTTCTTCAGAACCTGACCAATTCCTGCAGGAGGGCTGCGCCTGAACCCCCACCCGGAGCTGGAGGAGGGGGCGTCCCTGCCCGAGGCACCCCCTGGGCCCCCGCGGTTCCCTGAGCCAGGGCGGTGGACTGGGGGTCTGAGCTGCGGCCCCAGAGCCCGCCCGCTCTCCCCTCCGCTCCCCTCCTCTCCGGGGCCGGGGACCCAAGCCCCGCCCCGCCCCCCTCCCTTATCTCTTTCTAACCTTTTGCATTTTTTAGTCTCATTTCCTGTCGGGTTTTGCATTTCCCTCCCCCTGCCAGCCTATGACACACTTTCTCTCCTTTTTTCTCTCTTTCGCCTCCTCTGGCCTCGGGACTCCGGCCTGGGCGGCGCGCAGCCCCTGCGCGGGCGGCGCCCCTCGGACCGCAGGGCGCGGAGGGCCGAGGGCCGGGGCCCAGGGGGAAGCCGGCGGCCTGCGCGGAGGAGGCGGCCGGCGCGGCAGGCGGAGCATGAGCGCCCCAGGTAGGCAGGGCGGACGCGGGGGTGGGGGGCACGGGCCGCGACCGGGGGCGCCGTCCCGGCGGGGGTGCTGCTGCGGGGAGAGCACACGCGGGGGTGGGCCAGCGCAGGGAGGGGGGAACCCAGTGCATGGGGGGGCACGGAGGTAGACGGGGAGGGGGGCGCGGAGGACGGCGCCGCTGGGGGAGAGCACGCGCAGGGCGGGAGCGGCCTGAGAGGCCTGGGATGGCTTGCTCTCCTTGCCCCGCGGAGCTGGACCCCCATCCATCTCTCTTCCCCTCCCCTCTTTCTCCGCCTCACTCTCCACGCTCCCCGCCCCCCACCCCCACCCCAGCCCTCTTCTTCCAATCCTGATTTCTTCCACTTTCACCTCCCCGTGTCCCCTCCGTGCCTCTCTGGGACAATCTGTCTCTCCACCTGGCAGAGTCCCCACACCCTTCCCAGAAGAAAGGGATGATCCCGGGGAGCGGGTGGGTGGCAGTGGCCCAGCAGGGCGCCCCTCGGTGCACCTGCCCCACAGAGAGGAAAAGAACCTTTTCTAACACCTGAAAGGACAGGAAGTTTCCAGACCACAGCGAGGCCTGACTCAGAAGCTCCCGAGAAGGTGGGGCCCCTGGGTGCAGAGGGGAAGGACAGCCTCTCCCATGGGGAGTATTTGAGAAGGGGACAGGAGGGGCCCCGGTTCCCAGCAAAGCCAGGAGGAGGTCCTGGTGACCCCGGTCTGCAGTTCCCTTCCCTGGACCAAGGACCACCCCAGCACAGGGTTAGGCTGGAAGCCTCCCCCCATCCCAAGCTCTCCTGCGCTCTGGGGCCAGGGAGGGAAGGTGAGTTCTCTGTGGCTTCAGAGCTCAGAGCACAGTTGGAGGGGCCACAGGGAGACAGGTAGGCTGTAGGGAACAGCCTTTCCAGTTGCCCCTGCCCTGCAGGAACGGAGAGGTGTGTCCAAGCCGTGAGCCTCCCTGCACCAGCTCAGCAGTGTGTCAGCAGAGGGCCATTTGCTTACCCCTGGTCTTGGACCAAACTGACCCCTGTGCCCGGACTGCCCTAAGAGCCTGTGATTTGTAGTTCAAAAAATTTGTCCCGACATTTACAACTCTCTTAAAGGTACAAGGTTATCAACCTTCCAGAAAGGGAAAACATGTTGGTCAGTCCCTTGACAATTACTGAGTGCCTACTCTGGGCATGATGTGCCCTGCAGTCCCAGGGGCATGGCTTCATGCAAGGACAGGAATTTAGTGAAAACTCCCCGCCTTGGTCCTTTCCCTGAATGTCCACTTCTGTCCACCCCCAAGGAAGCCATAAAGAAATGATGGTCCCACCGTGGGCCATGGGTGATCTGAGGGCAGAGGGAGCCTGGCACTGAGCCTTGCCACACTCCAGCAAAAGGTTTGGATGTGTGTGGATTATATTAGCACCAGCATCAAAAAGGAAGGCTGCTGGCCCCGCCGGTCCGGTCTTGAGTCAGCACATGAATGATCCTTTATGTGATTTTTTTTCTTAATGGTGGTAAAATACACGTAACAAAATTTACCTTCTCCACTGCTGTTAGGTCTATAGTTCAGCGGGATTAAGTGCATTCATACCGTGGTGCCACCATGTCCAGAACTTTCTCATCTTCCCAATCTGAGACTCTGTCCCCATTTAACAATAACCCCTCCCCCCTCCCCTCAGTTCCTGGCATCCACCCTTCTGCTTTCTGTCTCTGTGAGTCTGATTCCTCCAGGGACCTCACGTAAGGGGGTTCATACAGCAATTGTCTTTTTGTGGCTGGCTTGTTGCAATGAGCATGATGTCCTCCAGGCTCATCCATGTTATAGCGGGCGTCTGAATTTCCTTCCTCTTCAAGGCTGAGTAGTATTCCATTGTGTCGATGGACCCAGTTTTGTTTTATCCATTCATCCTTTATGAGGTCTTTTAAAATGACTTGTGAACCTAACTGTTCATCTGAAGATGATGGCCCTTGTTTGAATCAGTCAGTGGGCACTGTCTGGGGATGCTGCACTGGGCGCCATGGGGGACACACGGAAGGGATGTGAGACCCAGATGTCCTCGCCCTAGGTAGTTCGTGCCGAGCAGTCTGGGCACACTGTGGCCAGAGCATACCGAGACTCAAACAAGATGGAACAGAATTGAGGGGAGGGAGGACGGTGAGGGGTGAGGCTGGGACATGATAGGTGGGTGCACTCAGAGGGTGCAGGGACTGGGCTAGAAGGTTCCAGACTGAGGCAGTGCTGGCAGGACAACATCCTGGCTTCTTCCCTACGTCGTGTTTCTCTACCCTCCCGAGAGACGACTTGCTTCCCGGGACCGAAGGGCTGTGTGTCTGGTGTGTGATGGTGGCAGGGGGAGGGGGCGGTGGAGGACGAAGGCAGCTCCTCACAGCACCTCCCGCGGGGAAGGCCAGCTTGGGTCCTGATGTTCGGATGATTGTGATGAAGAGGAGCGTCGGAGGATCCATGGAGCTCCTCAAGTCCATTGTAAAGGCGCCTTCCGCTCTCTCTTGCTCAGCCTTGGAGGCAGTGCGCCCTGGTGACAGGGACAGGGTTTGTAACTCCTGCGTGGGCCAGGATTCCCAGGTGACCGCCCCAACACAAGCATGACTGCTGTTGGCACAAGATGTGTGAAACTGCTTAAAGAGTCTGATCGAGGGAAGAAGGCCCTAGGAGGTCCATGTTCCGCCTCTTGGGTCCGAGGCTGGCAGGGACGGTGGGAAGGTGCCGCCACGACAGCTCATCTGTGCTCAGCCTGTGACCTTGGACGGGCCTGTCACATCAGCTGAGAGTCATTTCTCCCCAGATATCCAGATATTAATACTGATTATTTTCAGGATTGTCGGTTACCCCAAGCATAAAATGAGAACACACGAAATGTGACAAATGACAGACCTTTGCGAGTATTACCGAGATCTGGGGAGGAGGAGAGGTGGGACAATGAGGTCCAGACTTTCCCACGCAACCCCGCTGGGTGGACTCCGGTACCTGGTTTCCTGGTCCGCAAACCCCGTCTTCCGGGCAGTTGTATGGATATCCTGCAGTATCCCATCCGCCTAGCAAATACTGGCATTGATTTAAATATAGGAACAGAGAGAAAAGGAGAAGACAACTTTTCGGGAAGCCCCTTAAATACGCTTTTCTCCTAAGGACAGTTTCCCAGATGCCAGTCCCGCCCTGGGCCACACCTCGCAGGAAGAACACGCCCGGGCATCGTCCCCTACGCTGTCCACGAGCTCCTCGTGCTCTGCGGGTGAGTGGTTTTAGTGGGGTGACTGTTCTCAGGAGGGTAACCTTTTTTGGTCATGATCTATTCAGGGCTTCGAGATTATGATGGTCGCTGTCCCATTTGTGTTAGTGTGTCCATGGCCCAGTGCCAAGGAGTAATAGTTGTGTTCCCACCTCCCCGGGCTTGTGTGGTCTCTTCCTGCGCCAGCCCCAGGGTCAGGCTCCCCCAGACACATCTGTTGTGTCACAGCTCCCCATGCAGCTGGGGGGGGGGTGTCATTCCCCAGTGGATGACGCTCCTCACTCATGGCTGAGCCGGAGGGAGGAGCGTGCAGACTCCATACCCCAAAAGAAGGCTCCCTCCTCCCCGTTGGTTTCTCTTGCAAGGGTGTAGGCTTCCTTCCTGCCTCACTCCCACTCAGGAATGAGCAGTCCTCGTACAGACATGCGGCAGTGACAAGGTGGGCCCCCCCACGCTCTGTCCCACGTACCCCACAGATCCTGGGGGTGCCGCGGGCAACACCCATCACGCTTTGCTGTCTACGGTCACCACCACCCCCAGGTGCTGGCCCCGTCCGCGAGGAGGCAAGATCCTTGAGCGGGAGGATCTGCCGTCTTGGAGTCACGCCGACGGGGCGCCCACCCTGGCTCCGCAGCGCGCTAGCTGGGTGACCTCAGGAAACTCGGGAGAGTCATCATGGCTCTGAGCCTCAATTGCGCATGTGCAAAATTGGGATTAAAAACACCACCCCTACATTGTGTAGACCACAGTGTTTCCAAATGAAGGTGCCCAGAGGACTTCTGCTTTTAAAGTTGTACTTCTGACGTGGTTCCTTGTGATGGAGAATGGGGAGCAGGAGGTAGGACAGAGTGACAAGTTAAATACGAAACAGTGTGTACCACAGCGCTATCTTCTAATTTACAAAAAAAAATCAGTGAGATGCAGGAATTGGCACACTTTCTCTATAAAGGTCCAGATAGTAAATATTGTAGGCTTTTCGAGCCAGATGGTCGCCGTGGAAACGGCTCAGCTCTGGTCTTGCAGCCTGAGAGTAGCTGCAGATGTGAATGAGCATGGCCAGATTGGGCCAGGGGCACAAAATGCGGGGCGCAGGATTCACCCTTGACCAATAGTTGTCCAACTCCAGAATGGGGGAACTCGACCCAAGAGGAAAATTGGTTTTTTTTTTTTTTTTAAGATTTTATTTATTTGTTTGAGAGAGAGAGAGGGAGAACACAAGTGGGGGGAAGAGGGAGAGGGAGAAGCAGGTTCCCTGCTGAGCGGGGAGCCCGACACAGGGCTCGATCCCAGGACCCTGAGATCATGACCTGAGCCAAATTCAGATGCTTAACCAACTGAGCCACCCAGGCGCCCCAAGAGGAAAATTCGTAAAGGACATGAGCAAACAGAATACGAACATACCAGCCAACGAGCTTCCTTTCTAATGAGATGCACACAAAGTCATGCAAGAGGGACATGCCATTTTACACCTGTCGCTCTGGCAAAGGTCAAAAGGTTGAGGGACAACAGGCTCCCATACAGCGTGGCTGTGACGATATTTACCAACAGGGTAAGTGCATAAGCCCGCTGGTCTAGGAATCCCGCTTCTAAGAATGTAGCTCATGGATGGAGTGTTTCTGCGGGCCGGTATTCGCTGTAACATTGTTTATCACAAGAAAAAGTCTAAAGCCACACAAATGTGCCCCAGGAGCGAGGTCATCCAATACCATGGAATTCTGCGAGGCCATTAATGGACCGGCAGGACTCTAGGGCACATCCGAGGAGTTTCTGGAAAAAAAACAGTAGCACATATAAGAAACTGCTTTAGTAGGGACCTTGGGGAGAGGGACTTGGTATTTATTTTGTGTTTTAAAGTATTTATTTTCTATCCTTGTCCCTCTTTTTTTTTTCTTTCTTTTTTTACCAAGAGCATCTGTTATCTTTATGATCAAGAAAACAACAATGTAGGGGCACCTGGGTGGCTTAGTTGGTTAAGCATCTGCCTTTGGCTCGAACCCTGATCTCAGGGTCAGGCTCCCTGCTCAGCATGGAGTCTGCTTCTCCCTCTCCCTTTGTCCCTTCCCCTTGCTCATGCGTGCACTCTCTCTCTCTCAAATAAATAGATAAAATAAAATAAAATAAAGGAAAACAACAATGTAAAGTCAGGTTAGGAAGAGCGTCTAGGGTCGTCCCCATCCGCTGCTGTTGCCGTCCTAGCTTCTCTGGGTCCCACCGGCCAGCCCCCGAGAGAGCCTGACTTCCGATCTCTGCTGCATCCCAGTAAGAGAAATCCCAGAGCCTCAGCGCTCCCATCGAAAGGCAAGACACCTCCCGAATCTGACGTGCACAGCTGCTGAGCGTTTCCATCCACCCACGTAGCCAAGCACCCAGATGGAGCCACAGGTCCCTTCCAGGCCCCCAGGGTGGGGGAGTGTCTCGAGCCCCTGCCCTGTCACTAACCCCCCACCTGCTTTGCCTGTCCTTGAACGTCACCTAAATGGAACCATGGGGCATGCTCCCTTTTGCCTCCAGCTTGAGACCCGCTCGTTAGCGCGATGTACAGCAACACCGATTCTCGGAGTGGTGCCGTATGAACGTCCCCCACTTTCTTTACCGTCCTGCCACTGGGAAGCATCTGCGTGTTTGCACTTTGGGGCTTTTATGATAAAGCTGCGGTGGACATTCTTGCGGAAGTCTTGGTGGCAATGACCCATTTTTTTTTTTTTTTTTTTAATCTGGAGGCGAACAGAAGCCCCACGCCAGCATCACTGAGCTTCAGTAAATTATTATTTTAGTGGGTGAACGTTGGAATGAAATACAACCAGGTCTTACCAACATTAGTTAGTGCTTCCTTCCTGGCCTCTGAGTAAGGATTATGTGATGCACCAAAGTTTTCTAAGAAGAAATGGCTTTTTTTTTTTTTAAAGGGATTCGAGTGTAGTTGGTTCAGGGGGATGCGTTCCATTGAATAGTAGTGATACCTCACACGGCCCTCCCAGGCTCCAGGCTCCAGGCTCCAGGTTCTAATTCTCAGGTGCTTTTCGAAAACCCGTGTGTTGACCTCCATCACTCCTGGGGCACCGGAGCCCTCGGTCATCCCTGTGTGTGGTCGAAGAGACGGGTGTGCGGAGATCCCCCGTTCCCGGGGACGTTCTCTGTCTCCGTAAGCCGTGTCTCCCGGGGCCCCTCGGGGAGGTTCTGTCACATGGCCTCTATATTCAGGGAGGTTTTAGGTCCCAGAGGAAAGTGGCTCCCAAGTAGGGGAGACCCCCCCCCCCGGACTGCAGCAGAGCACGGGGCGTTCGCAGGGAACGGACCAATCTCCTTGTCCCTCAGTGTCATATAGAATGTTTACACCATGTGGCATCTTTTTAAACTAATTTTTAAAATACACTTTTGAAGCCCAACCTTCTCTGTCTTGTGGCAGAGTCAGACGACCGGAGCCAAGAAGCCCTCCTGCCCTAAGCCGGCGGCCACCCTCCCTCGTGGGTCTGGGCACACGGCCGCTTCCCACCTCCTCCACCCTACATGGGTGCCAGCCCCCGTCTCGTCTGTCCAGAGCCTCCTGGGGCCCCTGCACCCTAGCTCTCCTGCATCGCCCACGTCTCCCTTCTCTCCAAGGATCATTGCCATCCGCGTACAGATAGGATGCAGCTCTACCCGCCTTTAGAGAAAAGAACAGCACCCCCCCGCCCCCCGCCGGCTTTCCTGGCCCCTTGTGGCTCCCCACCGGCCTGGCTCTGGCCTGCTCTGCACGGTCTGCTGTCGCTGCTGTAGGAGAATCCCACAGCAGGGACTTTCTGTCTCCATCCTGGACGCTGGAAGTCCCAGATGGACGTGCGGGCAGGGCTGGGGTCTCCGGAGGCCCCTCTCTGGGGCCAGTGGATCACTGCCTTCCTGCCGTGTCCTCGCGCGGCCCTTCCCTCTGTGTGCGTTTGCCGCTGAGACTCTGTGTGTGTCCCGTTTCCTCCTCTGACGAGGACACTGGCCATGCTGGGTTGGCTAACAGCTTCATTTTAACTTAACCACCTCTTCCCAGGCCTCATCTCCAGCTACAGGTCCCGGGGTTAGGGCTTCAGTGTATGAACTCGGGGGATGCACTTCAGCCCATCAGCTTTAGAGCAGGTCTCTTTGGAAATGTCTACACTGTCTGTCCCCGCCCCCATCCTCTGCTGCCCTCTGTCTGCACTCTATTTCGATAGCTCTTCTCAAGGTCACTGATGGCCCCCAAGCGGTTAGTTCAGGGGTCCGTTCTTAATCCTCCCAGGACCTCATCCCAGCCTCACGTGACCGTCCGGCCCCTCCTCCTGAGAACACGGCGTGGGTCCTGCCGTTCTGACCACTCCTTCCTACTTCTCTTTTCTGATTCCTCGGTAACCCTTGACCTCAGGGTCAGAGTGCCTGGGGCCTCTTTTCCCTGTGCTCACCCTCCCTGGGTGCTCCCTATCTCACGGCTGCCAGGTCTCATTCTGTTGCCCAGCCTGAGCTCTAGACGCTAACAGCCAACAGTCTCAACTTGTCTACCTGGACATGGGGTAGATCCAGAATTTCCCAACCCTGCCAGGTGCTCAGGCTTAAACACCTCCGAGAGGCTCCTGATTCCTCTCTCAGAAACAGGAGTGCGTCCCCTTGCTCAGCGCAGAAATCCCACCTGCTCTGGTGAGGTCATGGAGGATGCCATTTTTACGCCTTGTTGGTGCATCTGTCTGGGGACTTGCTCCCCCAGCAGGTGGAGTATCGTTCCGTGTGCTGGAGACACCACCCGGCTCAGCAAGGGGGGCCTCGGAGTCTGGGCCACAAATCCGTTGGGCCTGATGCGACATGATTACACAGGACTTGGGATGGCACCTGGGGTCCTTCTTGAGGGCCAGGTCCTTGCAGCTAGTGATGGCTTGCACGAGAAGGACCGAGCTCTGTGGAAGAGTTCTGTGATCGATTGCCCATGTCTGCTGTGGGTGTAAAACTGAAAACTGAAGCCTGGGATGCCCCCGATGATGAGTCATCTGCGCGCTTGCTTGTCAAGACCAGGAACCCTCAGAGCCTTAAAAATCCACGATGACTCCGCGACCTTGAGCAAATCACTTCACCGTCCCAAGATTTTTGCTCCTTCACGAGCAAGATGGAGATAATAATCCCTGCCTCCCTACCACCCAAAATTACTCCGGGGAGCGTAGGAGATAGCGGGTGAGAAATTGCTTTGAAAATAACAAAACGTTATATAAACGTGAGGTTTTATTGTTATTAATTGACCTCTCTAGTCCTGAACTCATGTTAGCCATGCCTTCCTCCGGACCATTTCCTTGGGCTTTGCTTTCCTTTTCTCCCGCTCTGACAAGACCATGCCATTTGGATTTCCCTAGTGATGACGAGGAAGGGGTTGACCCTTGATGGCGGGCATGGGGCATGATCTTCTGTGCTTGGAAGATCTCGACCTCTTTAACACCAGGGTGGGTGGCTTCCTCTGGGGCCTTGTGGGTGGTCAGGGATGGGCCACTGCATTGCCAGCCATGATCTGGTCCCTGCCCCTCCCCCACCCCTTGTGATGGTTCTGCACAACAGGGAATAAAAATCTTCCCAAAGTAAATTTTTGTCTCCCTTCAGGGTTCATCCTTATTACCCAGATTCTGGAGTTAAATTAATTCTCCCGTCGGACAGTTGGGAGTGGTTGGTCCTGCTGCCAAGCACACCTCTGGTTCATTTCTGGAGCGGGCATCAGCATCTATCTGTTCTGTCACCTGATAAAAACGTCCCTGTCCCCAAACCGACACGTCTCCCTTCTTTCACCTTGAATGTTGTTAATGCCCTGTGTTTTCTGTGAAAATCCCAAACAAGAATCCCCATTTGTAGCCTCCTGTATGCATTAACTTTTCCCTCAGACCCAGGGGAGCCATCAGTTCTTATATCATTTGGTTTAAGCGAAGCTTTGGGGCATTTCTTCTTGGCAGTGGTATATTCTGAGTTGGATTCATTGGTTGGGCTCTTATTTATTAGTGAGCGTGTTTTATTGTAATTCATTTCCTTCTGGCTTCATTCTCCGGCCTTTGCCATGAACAATGTTTGGTGTGGTGTGAAATGAGAAGTATTCACAACTTCTCTAAGACATAACGGGTCTTTTTTTCTGGTTTGATTTCTTTTTTTCTTTTTCTTTTTTTTTTTTTTTGGTTAGTGGCAGAAAAAATGAAGGACTCGTGTTTCCTGTGGGCCTGGAAACAGTGAATCAGATTTTTGTTTTGTTTAAAACCTGAAAATCTCAGGCAGGATTTGAAAGTCTCTGGACAGAGCTGAATGCCGTGTTTAAGGGCTTGGGGTGATGCCCCTTCCCGATGGGCCATTCCACAGGAGAGGGGGTGGCTACCCACGGAGACTGATGTGAGTGGGACCAGAAGGGTAACCTGAGTCAAACCATCTCTGGGGCACAGTGGGTCCTGACACTTCCTCCCTTGCCTTTCCTGTCCCGAGGGACATTTTCGTGATTCAACACCTGGTTGTTATTCACAGAAGAAAGAGTGTATGTAGTATATGTGGGCTCTGCCTCCCACCAGCCACAACACCTTGAACAAGTCCCCGAATGTCTCTGCACCTCTCCTCATCTGTAAAATGGGGATGACAGCAGTATTAGGCAAGATACCGTCTCCTGAGTGCTCCGCACCTGCAGCAGGCTCGTCCCTCGGGGAGACACACAGGAAGGGACATGTGCACACTCACGGTACAGATGTACGCTGCTCGTTAGCACGGGGACCTACAGCAAGCTCCGAAGGGCCCCTGCCAAATCTAGAATTTATCGAGAACAGTTTACTCCTCTGCCTGATCCCCCGTACCTGAACCCCCATGACTACCGTTATCCACTTACTCATCCCTCACACGTGCCCAGCGTGCACCGTCCACGGGCCCCCTGCTAGGTGCTAAGGATGAAAAGCTGGCGTCCCGGCCCCAACCAGCCTGTAGCGTGGGGAGGAGACAGGTGAGTAAGCACCCAGTGAAGATGGAGCTGCAGGAGGGAGCACCTGGGGCTGCCGAGGAAGTCACCAAGACTTTCCAGAGCCGATCGAAGCTGAACAGAGTCTGGGAGAATAAGAAGGCTTTCTCAGCAGAGGACCAGCCTACACTAAGTCACGGAGGGGCGGTTAGTGTTGGGGTCAGACGGAGAGATGGGGAGGTGTTGGGACAGAGGGAGGAGAGGCCACCGAGAGCCCTGGGATGCCATGCCAAGGAGGCAGATGCTGTCCTGTGGGCGAGGGCCAGCCGCTGGGGTGTTCTGAGCAGGATGGATGTGCAGGTTCGAAAGATCACTGAGTGGCAGTAAGGAGAACAGGTGGGAGACTCCAGGCAAGAGGCAGGGCCCCCTTCTGATGGGACACGGGCCAGGATGCGTTCTATTGTTATTTCAGATAAGCTTCACAGGGGTGCCTGGGTGGCTCAGTCGTTAAGCGTCTGCCTTCGGCTCAGGTCATGATCCCAGGGTCCTGGGATCGAGCCCCACATCGGGCTCCCTGCTGGGCGGAGAGCGTGCTTCTCCCTCTCCCACTCCCCCTGCTTATGTTTCCTCTCTCACTGTCTCTCTCTCTCTGTCCAAAAAAAAAAAAAAAAAAATCTCAAATAAGCTTCACATTGAAGTATAACATTCATATGAGAGACGTGCGCGAACCCTAAGCGCGCAGCCGGGGAGGTTACGCAAAGCGCACATGCCTGTGTTACTGGCGCCCAGATCAGGAAACAGACACGGGTGGCTGAGAAATTGTGCCACTGTGACAATGATGACCCTCCATATAGTGATGATCACCAGTATAGGCATGTCCCAAATACTGCGGGGGCCACTGAGGTTCTAAAAATGTATCGGCTGTTTTTTCAAACTGCAGATCTAACTGAGTGCTCCGCATCTGTCGGGACCCCCGAGTGGCATCCACGTTTTGCACGTAGCCACGCTTTGCCAGCGACAACCTGTTCTATGAATAGTCCACATTTTATCTGTACTGCTGTTGAAGGCTACTTGGGTGGTTTCCGATTTCTTGCCATTATGAAAAAGGATGCTATGAACATTCTCATCCCTGTCTTTTGGAGATTCGTGTCTGTATTTCCACTCGAGGGTGGATCTGCTGAATCATAGAGTATGCTGCTAGTCAGCTCTAGTAAATACTGTCAAATCATTCTCTAAGAATGTCCCAGACCACACCCCATCAGTGTCACGCGTGCGTTCCAGCTGCCCTGCGTCTTTGCTCACACATGCCATGTCTGTCTCTTCACTGTTATCCATCCCAGTGGGGGTACAGCCAAAAAAAATAATTTTGTGGTTTTAATTTGCATTTCATTGTGACTAAGTCGAGTTAACTTTTTATGTGCTTATTGGCCATTTTGGATCTCGTCCTTGGTGAAGCGTCCCCTCGAGTGTTTTGCCTGTTAATCTCTTAGGTGGGCAGTTTCTTACTGAATTATAGTAGTTCTTTATATATGATAGGCAGGAGTCCGTTGTCAGATATGTGTATTACTGATATCTTTCTTCAGTATGGCTTGCTTTTTCACCTTCTTGATAGAGTATGCTGATGAATAGAAGTTTTTCATTTTAACGTAGTCCAATTGATGTGGATTTTTTTTCTTATGGCCAATTATTTTTTGAATCCTTTGCAAGAAAGACTTGTCTACCCCAAGGTTTATGGCTTCTTCTAAAAGCTTTATTATTTCGTCTTTCACATTTTTAAAAAGATTTTATTTATTTATTTGGGAGAGAGAGAACAACCGGGGAGACGGGTGGAGGGAGAGGGAGAAGCCAGGACCCTGGGATCATGACCCGAGCCGAAGGCAGATGCTTAATCGACTGAGCCACCCAGGCACCCCTGGGTAGCATCTTTCACATTTAGATATATAATCCTTCTAGAGTGAATTTTTTCCTTTAAAATAAACTTTATTGCAGGAAAATTTACATATAATAAAATGTACCCATTTTGAGTTTACAGTTCAGTGTGTTTTGACAGATGTGTATACCCATGTAACGACAACCACAATCAAGATATAGACTGTTTCCATGACCCCATGAAGTTGCCCCATGTCCCTTTGCCACTCGGGGTGTGGTCTATGGACCAGCAGCATCAGCCTTACCTGGAAGCTGGTTAGAAATGCAGACTCTCAGACCCCGCCCCAGAACTGCTGAATTAGAATCTGCATTTCAACAGTATTCCAAGGTACTTTCTATGCACATTAAAGGCTTAGAGGCAATCTGAGTTCCTTTGGAGAAAGATGACAAGCCGAAAATGCTGTTTCTATTGTTATAAATAGCATAGCCTGAAAGGCAGGGTAAATGATAGATTATCCAGTTTGGGGGGAAGATGAAAGTGAGAAGAAGGACTAAGTTGGGAAGAAGTGTTGAAGTCATTATAGGAACACCTTCTATCCCCCAGACGGAGTCCTGGCCCCAACCATGTCGGGACAGGGCTCCCGGGAGGGATGGGATTTGCCACTGGGGAGGCTCATGGGGCCGCTGCGTCCTGCTCTGTGCCCTGGACCAGAATGGAGAAAGCCATCCTAAGGACCAAGCTCAAAAGAGATTTAATTTGGGGGTTCTTGTTGTTACCTTTTTGACTTTGTTTCAAGTTTAATTTTTATCTTTATCTAAGAAATACATGTACTGGTTTTTAAATGTCTAATATTTCCACATGGCTTATAATAAAAAATAGCAGTCTCCCAGCCCCCTCCCTCCCCCACTCCGCCAACATCTTAATCACGTTCTCTTGCCGTGGCTCCTTAACCCTCATACCTGGTGCTTGTTCTCCAGGGAGTAAACCTTCCTTCTCCTGCTGGGCTGGGAAGGGAATATGGGGGTTAACTGCTCCTTTTCCACATCTTCAGCCATGCCTCCTGGTGTAAGCCCTCCCCTGCATGTCCCCTTTCTATAGTATAAGATGCCTCTGTTTCCTGAGCCTTTCTGGGCTCTTCTTGCCAGCTCTTCGACCACGAGGCACTAGGTTACATCTCTCTCTAAATCTCTAAACATTTTTAAATTATGCACTAAATATCTCTTAAAAATTCAAACAAATTGGGGCACCTGGGTGGCTCAGTCAGTTAAGCATCTGCCTTCGGCTCAGGGGGATCGAGTCCCGTGTCAGGCTCCTTGCTCAGTGGGGAGTCTGCTTCTTCCTCTCCCTCTACTTGTGCTCTCTCACTCTCCTTCTCTTTCAAATAAGTAAATAAGATCTTTTAAAAATTTAAAACAAATTATATATAAAATAGAGAATTTTTTTAAGATTTAAGAATAAAAAAATTCTTTTTTAAGTATAGAGACTGTTTTTTAAGATTTTATTTATTTATTTGACAGAGAGAGAGAGCACAAGCAGGGGGAGTGGGGGGTGGGGAGGGACAGAGGGAGAAGCAGGCTCCCCACTGAGCAGGGAGCCCAACATGGGACTCGATCTCAGGACCCTGGCATCATGACCTGAGCCAAAGGCAGACGCTTAACCGACTGAGCCACCCAGGCGCCCCTATGGAATTTACTTTTGTGAATGGTTTGAAATCCCTTTAAACGTATTTCTGAGGGCTGTCCCAGCACATCCTTTCCCCTCTGATCTGCAGCACCGAGTTTCTCAGGACTCAAATTTCCCTCTACCCTGGCTCTAAATCTGAGCTCACTGTCGTATTCCTTAGATCTGCTTCTCTTTAGCCAAACAAATACCACACTGTCTTCTTCCCCTTTTGTTTTCTGCCTCCTCAGGTTTTTAACTGAACATTTCCTGATTCCATTTTATCTCTTCTCTTAGCTTACCAATTATACTTCTTTAAAGTCTTTTTAAAGAATTTGGAAAATACATTCGCTGAGTATTCCCAGTTCCTCCTCTCCGCCCCCCCCCCCCATGAGAACATTGTCAATCATTTCACCCATCCCTGTGTGAGAATCACCTGATACACTGTGACTATTAGGGAAAAGCCATAAACATTGTTGCTATTGTAGACCCGCCCCAACTTACAATGGTTACACTTACGATTTTTCATTTTTCGACTTTACAATGGGTGCATTTGGTAGAAACTATACTTTGAGTTGAATTTTGATATGTTCCCAGGCTAGCGATTGCAGTATGATTTTCTCTCGTGATGCTGGGCAGCAGTGAGCTACAGCTCCCACTTAGCAATGCCGGGATTACTGACAACCATCCTGCACCCACACACCCATTTTTCGCTTTCAGCACAGTATCCGATGAATTACATTGGGATATTCAGCCCTTTATTATAAATTGGCTTTGTGTTAGATGATTTTGCCCAACTATGGGCTAATGTAAGTGTTCTGAGCTCGTTGAAGGTAGGCTGGGCTGAGCTACGATGTTCGATAGGTGTATTAAGTTACATTTTCGACTTAACGGTATTTTCAACTTCCAGTGGGTTTATCGGGAGGTCACCCCATCATAACTGGAGGATGATCTGTACTTGAGAGAACAGTTCTATTTTAGGTCAATTAAGAATGAGAAAAATGAAAGATCTTATTTTACATTTATTTATTTATTCCTTCTCCAGTGTTCTTCCTTTCTTTGTAATGTTTTCTGCCTGAAGATCCACTTTTAACATGTCTTGCAGGGCAAGTCTGCCGGCCATAAATTCTCTGCATTTTAGTTTATCTGAGAAAGTATTTATTTCTACTTCACTTTTGAGGATGATTTCCTTGGATATTGAATTCTAGGTTGATAATTTTTTTCTTTCTTGATACTTGGACTATTGCCCTCCACTCCTGCTGCATGATGTCTGATGGGAAGTAAACTGTGATTCTTACCATTGTTGCTTTGTAGGTGTTTTCTCCCCCTGTGGATGCTTTCTAGATTTTCTGTTCATCTTTGGATTTCTGCAGTTTGGATCTGACATATGTAGGTGTGTTTTTCTTTTCTTTTTTTCTTTTTTTAAAGATTTTATTTATTTGAGAGAGTGCAGAGTGAGCAAGAGAGAGAGAGCGAGAGAGAGCCCGAGCAGGGAGGAGAGGGAGAAGCAAGCTCCCTACTGAGCAGGGAGCTCAATGCGGGGCTTGATCCCAGGACTCTGGGATCACGACCTGAGCCGAAGGCAGATGCTCAACCAACTGAGCCACCCAGGCGCCCCTGTAGGTGTGTTTTTCTTGTTACTTATCCTTCTTAGTATTCTCTGAACTTCCTGGATCTGTGCGGTTTGATGTTATTAGCTCTGGAAAATTCTTGGTCATTATTAATTCAAATATTCCTCCTGCTTCTCTTTTTCTCCCCCCCCCTCCACTCATCCAAATACATGTATCCTCCACCTCTGATATTATCCAATAATTCTTGCTTATTCTGTTCTGATTTTTTCCCCACTCTTTTCTCTTTCTACATTTCAGTTTAGGAAGTTATATTAACCTCTATTCAAATTTACTGATTTTTTTTTCCCTTGGCCATGTCCAGCCGACCGATGATCTTGTCAGAGGCACACTTCATTCCCAATACTGTGTTTTTTGCTTCTAGCCTGTCCTCTCGATTCTCATCGAGAGCTTCCATCTCTGCATACATGGCCCATCTGCATGTTGTCCAGCTTTTCCAATAGAACCATCCACATATTAACCACAATTATTTTAAATTCCCCATCTGATAATTCCAGTATCCTTATCATACCTGAGTCTGGTTTTAACCACTGCTTTGTCATTTCAAAATGTATTTTTTCTTGCCTTTTGGCATTCCTTGTGCTTTTTTGTGGCAAGTAATAGGAACTGAGGTAAAGAGGACTTTAGTGTGAGGATATATGTTAATATGGCCAGGATTGGGTTCTGTTTAATGTCTGTGGTAGCCGTAGGTACAAATCAAGCTTCCGCCACTTCAAGGATCCCTGTTTTTGTCTCCCTTCTTGACTATGAGCCTCCCTCCTCCTTAGAGAATTTTTACAGCGCTTTCAGCTCTAATCCATGGTTGTCCTGGAGCCTGATGCTGTGGTGGAATGTTCTAGACCCTGTGATGAAGTGTCAGTCTTTTAGTGGGCCTGGGCCTTGGGGCTGGGACACTGACAAGTGATACCCCAAGGATACAGATTTCCCCCTATTCCCCAGTCCCTGCTCCAGCCGCAGTGTCCCAGTCTGTTTCCTTGACACCTTACCTGTGACTATGGCTATGAAGAAGGTCCTGGGTCTATTCAGGGTGGTTCCTTTCATCACCCTCTGCCGGACCCACCAGGCGCGTCTTCCTGGGATCCTCGCTGTGAGAACTTGGTGCGCTTCCTGCTAGAAAAGCCAAAAAGATTGTGGTGTCCCCCTAACAGTGTGGTCCCCCTAGTCTTTCATTCTTACTGGTCCACAGTCGGCCTCCAGCAAAATCACCATTAAGAGTTCCTACCAGTTTATGGCTCCAGCAGCTTCTGTTACCTTTAAGTAGACCTCAGTTGCTGCATCCTGCTCGATGTCCCCATCTCTCACATTCTCAAGGTGGCCATTTGTCCGGTGACCTCAGTTCTCTGATGTTAGTTCTCTGGGTCTCTTAGTTCTCAAGAAAATTGTTGATTTGCTGTTCATCCAGCTTTTTCTTATAAGGATGGAAGAGACAACTTCCAAGCTTTTTACATGTTAGAGCTGAACCCACAGGTTGATACCAAGCTGCCTTCATTACTGTAGTGTCTTAGTTAGGGTAGGCTCTACCGCAGAGCGAGTAGACCCCACAATACCAATGTCTTAAAGAACAGAAAGTCTGTATTTTTTTCTCACGTAAAATGCAGGGTGGGTTTTCAGGTTAGCAGGATATCTGCCTTCCCTGCCGTTCAGGGCCCCAGGCTCTTTCCACCCCTGGGGCCACAGTGCTATTTTCACCTGGTCAGCAGAAGGAAAAGGACAGAAAAGTGCACACACGGCAGGTTTATTATGCACCTGTCCTGGAAGGAAAACGTATTGCTTTTGTTCACACTGAATTGAAGAGAACAAGGTCACATGACCACACTTGACTTTAAAAGAAGCTGGGAAATGTACTCGAGTCATGCACCTGCCACCCCCCCACGCACAGCTACCAATCTTTTTGTTTTTTAAGATTTTATTTTTTGAGAGAGTGGGTGGAGGGGCAGAGGAGAAGCAGACTCCCCGCTGAGCAGGGAGCCCGACATGGGGCTCGATCCCAGGACCCTGGGATCATGACCTGAGCCAACGGCAGACGCTTAACCGACCGAGCCACCCAGGTGCCCTAACAGCTACAATCTTTATCACTTACTGTTTTACATTCAATCTTAATGCCTGGTAGGACCAATGCATTTGACCTCATTCTTTATCATGTGTGTCTTGACTCTTTCTTGATCACTTGCTTTACCTTGCATACTTTAGATCCTGCTCCTGGTGTTCTATAAAACATCCTGTTGGGATTTCAGTTATATCAAATCTATATACAGATCAATTTGAGGAGAACTGGCATCTTTCTGATATTGAGTGTTTCCATCTGTGAATTTGGTTTCTCTTTCCATTTCTTTAGATCTTCTATAATGTTTCCCAGTAAACTTTTAAAATCTCTATAAAGGTCTTGCTTAGTTTTTGTTCCTCCTATCTTTTGTTTTTTGAGGCTAATATAGTGTCTTTTATTTTTTATTTTTTATTTTTTTTTAAAGATTTTATTTATTTATTTGAGAGAGAGAGAATGAGAGACAGAGAGCATGAGAGGGAGGAGGGTCAGAGGGAGAAGCAGACTCCCTGCCGAGCAGGGAACCCGATGCGGGACTCGATCCCGGGACTCCAGGATCATGACCTGAGCCGAAGGCAGTCGCTTAACCAACTGAGCCACCCGGGCGTCCCATAGTGTCTTTTAAAACCTAGCATTACTAGTATACAGAAAATGGGCTTTTTTATATATTTAATCTTGGATTCATAACTATCCTGAACTCAGTCCAGGACTGGGACTCAATCCCAGGACTCCAGGATCATGACCTGAGCTAAAGACAGATGCTTAACTGACTAAGCCACCCAGATGCCCCTTCTTGTTCATTTCTTAGATCTTTTATTTCTTTTTTTTTTTCCATTCATTTATTTATTTATTTTTTTTACCATGCTAGCTAGCATCTCCAACAAAGCATTGAATAGTAGCAGTAATAGTGAGCATCTATGTTTTGGCTCTAATCTTGAAGGAGAAGCTTTCAGAGTTTCACTTTTAACTATTACATTTGCTGGAGGATTTTTGTGGATATATTTAATTAGTTTATGAACATTTATTTCCTGTCCATTTCCTGTTTGCAAATATATTTTATCTTGAATGCATGTCAGATTTGATCAGGTGCTGTTTCTACAGTTACTGGATTATGTACAATTCTGCCTTACTCTTAATCAATCAAATCTTGTTATACTATTTTCTAAACTTAAACCAACTTTGTATTTCTAGGATACACCCAACTTGGTCATGATTTTCTTTATTGTAGCTAGATTTTTTTTTCTACTTGGACAATCTTTTTGAGTTAAAAGCACTCATTTTGCACTTTTTCTATTCTCCAGCTTTATCTATCTATCTATCTATAGATAGATAGATATATTTTTTTCCCTTCAGGATTGAGATATT
Organism: Mirounga angustirostris; assembly: GCF_029215605.1. Classification (NCBI taxonomy): domain Eukaryota; kingdom Metazoa; phylum Chordata; class Mammalia; order Carnivora; family Phocidae; genus Mirounga; species Mirounga angustirostris. Next base: position 178,030,156 of record NW_026991713.1, read on the forward strand.
TGTTGTGTTTCCCTCTCAATTCTATCCCTCACCCACTGGCTTCTGGTTTGAAAGTTATACACTCCATTTTTTAATCACTTAATTGAGACTGTAGACATTTTAACATTCATATTTAATAAAGTGTAAAGTTAACTAATACCTTTGCCCTCCTTCCCCCAAAATACAAGGACTTTTGTGTTCATTTCCAAATACTGAGCATGCCAATTCATGCACTGCTGCCCAGTATTTTAATTCTATTATTTTTAAACCCACAAAATAGGCATTATTAGTTTTGTTTTCTATAATGTTTGTCTAGATTTATGTATATATTTATCCTTTTTTATAAGATTTTATTTATTTATTTGACAAAGAGAGACACAGTGAGAGAGCGAACACAAGCAGGGGGAGTGGGAGAGGGAGAAGCAGACTCCCTGCTGAGCAGGGAGCCCGACATGGGGCTCGATCCCAGAACCCTGGGATCATGACCTGAGCCGAAGGCAGACGCTTAACGACTGAGCCACCCAGGCGCCCCTTACCTTTTCTTTGGTCACTTTCCTCTCTGCATCTAGACCTAGTATTTTTCTTCCTTCCAGAAATATGTCCCTTAGAAGTTCCCTTAATGAGCGTCTGTTAGCAATAAATTCTCTATTTTTCTTGGTCTGAAAATGCCTTGATTTTGCTGTTGTTCTTGAAATAAAATTGCACAGAGTGCACAGTTGCGAGTCGGCTGCCACCTTCTCTCAGTACATTGAATGTATCATCCACTGCCTGAAGTTTCCCTGCCTGTTGACATTTTTCTCATCCTTGACTGATTGTTGTTCCTTTGAAGGTAGTCTTTTTCTCCCTTGCTTCTCTTTCAATTGCTTTCTGTCTTATGGTGTTTGTTCTGCAGCCATTCCACAAAATATATGGGTGTGGATTGACATGTTTGTTCTCCATCTCTGGATTCATTGTACATCCTGCGTATGGAGATTCACATTTTCATCAGTTCTGGAAAATGCTCAACCAGGCCCCCTTCAAGGACTGTCTCTGCTCCTGGACATCCCAACACATGCAGTGTCCTTTCCGTTGTTCCTCCACATGCCTCAACCTCCCTAATAGTTTCTGTCTTTTTGCCTTGCTAGGTACCATCTTCTTGGTAAATTCTTGGCAGTTGGTATCTTAGTGATTTTTTTTTTTTTTTAGGATTTTATTTGTTTATTTGAGAGAGAGCAAGGGGAGGAGCAGAGAGAGAGGAAAAAGCAGACTCCCTGCTGATCATGGAGCTCGATGCAGGGCTCAACCCCAGGACCCCGAGACCATGACCCCAGTGGAAACCAAGAGTCAGATGCCCAACTACCAGAGCTACCCAGGCACCCCTAGTGATCTCTTCATATCTGCTTTCAGTTGACTAATCCTCGCCTCTGGTGTATCTATCCTACCGTTTAACCATCCTTTGAGGGCTTTAAAAACCATAATATTAAGGACGTTTTCAAACACACGCCAAAGTAGAGATTCGGATCATGAATGCTTTCCATGTCATCATCTGCACGTGGCACTCTCCTTACAGCCCGTGGCCCTTCTCCCCTCGCCCCCGTGCTTGGGGGCACATCTCCGACCCCGCCTCATTTCAGCGAGAGCCGCGTGCTCTGGGAAGCTTTTAACGTCAATCGTGATCGTTTGGTTCCTTTAGAGATCTGCTTGTTTGCTTTGAGTGGTTATTTACTTTTTATATTTTGGGTCTTTAAACATACTGAACGTTTGGTTATTTAAGCATAATGGAGATAATACATCTGCATTCAGCATTGTTCAACCTCTAATATCTGGATTCCTTGTGGATCCGATGCTGCAGTTACTGTTCTGTTGGTGACTGGGCTTTCATTTGTTTTATCACTTTTTAAAAATTGTTCTCTGTTTTGGTTTCTTTGGGAAACATTAGGTGTTTGACTTAATTTCATAAATGATTTCTGTCAGTCGTGAATTCCAAAAAAAAAAAAAGAAGAACTTGAGTTGGCAGTTTTACAGATAATTTTATTGAATTTAATTTTTAAAAAAGTTTTAAATGTTTAATTGAAGGATGGCTGATATAAAATATTAAATTAGTTTCAGGTGTACAACTGACAGCAGAGAGATTCAACGATTATAACATTCCGAAAGGCTCACCACATTAAGCATATGACAGCCTTATTGACTGTGTTCCCCATGCTGCACTTTTCGTCCCTGTGACTGATTTATTTTATGACTGGAAGTTCGCACCTCTTCATCCCCTTCACCCATTTTGCCCATCCCTCGTCCCCTCTCTTTGGCAACCACCAGTTTTTCCTCTGGATTTACGTGAGCCCACGTTCTTTGAAATTATCTACAGAAAAATTTTGAGGCCTGAATTGGGCGTGTGCTTCTCCAAAGATGATGTGGGTTTGCTTCTGCCAGATGCCCGGGCCCCCTAGGAGCGGGATCATGTTGTCTGTTTGGTTAATGTGAACGTTTTATTGAAGTACGACGTACATACGAACAAAATGCAAATCATTACTGCACAGCTTTTGTGGCCAGCCGGCAGAAGACGATCAGAGCTGCAGAATTCCCCTCCTGCTTCTGTGGATCACGTCCTCCATCAGAGGTCACTACCCTCTGGAACACAGGGTGGTTCTACCTGTTTTCTTTTGATGGAACCACCCGCTCTGTGCTCTTTTTTCATATCTGGCCTCTTTTACTCAGCACACGCCAATGTGTTCATTGACATTGCTGTATAGTACTCCACTTTGTGTTTCTCTCCTGCAGTTGGTGAGCATGTGAGTGGCTTCCCTTCGGGGGGTCTGACACCATGAGCTTCCTCTGTGTGTCCCATGTGAACACACCATGCTTCTCTGCCAGGTCTCACACCTAGGAACAGAGGAATCGAGGGGCACAGGATACTCGTGTTCCTGCTTTCATACTAACAGTGTTCTGCAATGGCCGTACTCACGTATTTCCACCAGCAGTACAAGCGTATAGGACAATTTAAACTAAATCCTCCACTTGGTGCATTTTGGTCCGTGAAGTCAGGTGAATGAAGATCCTCCAACTGCACGAGAAACAGGTGGCTGCAGACCACAGCGAGGACGTTCCCCGCCTCTCAGCTGAGGCTAAGACAGGTGGATTCCCTTGCTGTCTCTGAGTTTTTTTAATTTTTTAAGAAAAGATTTTATTTATTTATTTATTTAGACAGAGGGAGAGAGAGAGGGTGCGAGCAGGGAGGGGCAGAGGGAGAGAGAATCTCAAGCGGACTCCTCACTGAGTGTGGAGCCCGATGTGGGGCTTGATCTCACGACCCTGAGATTATGACCTGAGCCGAAATCAAGAGTCAGGCGCTTAACCAACTGTGCCCCCCAGATGCCCCTCCATCTGAGCTTTTAAAAATCCATCACGTCTCTGGGAATACAGCCCATCAGGGGTCCTGTGCTGTAGGTGAGGGTCTCTGGTCTGAGTCTCCATTGCCATCCGGCCCCAGGTTGGCTCACCCCGACTTGCCAGAGGCTGTAGGGCAGCCCAAGCCCAGTGTTTCCTCCCTGACTTCTCTAGGCTCCTACTCTGGTTTTGCTCTCAGCCCCTGAGGACTTCCCTTAGTGTCTTGCTGAGTCAGTTATGCACTTTAATAAACATTCTGAAGGACTTTCTCTGGCATTTTAGGTCTATTATGGTGGAAATGTTTTGGACTGTGTCATCTTTCCTGAAGTAGTAGTCTCTGTCTGCTTTCCATCTTCCAAAATTTGTTGACATGTCTCATCTGACCTGATCCCTCCCATTCTCTGTGTCCATGTGAACACACACATGCGTGTGCATGTGTTTCATTCCTTTACTGTGAAATCGGTGCAGTTTCAGGAGGGAACAGAGAAATATGTGGGCATTTAACTGGAAATCCAACTTGAAGCATTTTAAGTAATTTTCTTCTCTCTCTCTCTATTTGCTGACGACTTCTCTCCTGGTGCTCGTTTCTCTTGCTTCTCGAATTTGGTCCTCAGAACAGCAGCACTGACATCTCTTGGGCTCGTGTTAGAAATCCAGGCTCCCAGGCCCCACCCAGACCCTCCAAGCTGTTTTTACAAGAGCCCCTGGTGATGCCTACAGGCAGCAGACCTCGAGAGGCCCGCTCAGCGCTCAGCACATCGGGCTCCACGTGGGCCCCTTCCCCTGGCCCTGCTCCCTCTTGTATCCTGGCTCCCTTTTCCTTCTCCACTTGGGCCCCCATTCAAGCCAGGACCTTCTGCTGCAGTGGTTCTCAACCTGCACGTTAGAAGCAACTTCCAAACTCACCCTTCCCAGGCCACGCCACAGCTAGTCACATCCTTATTTGGGGCCGGACCCCAAGCATCGACCATCGTGTTCTTAAAGCTCCACAGGTGAGCCTGGTGTGTCTAAGAGATGCAAAGATAGTAAGAAACAGCCCCGGCCTTGGGAAGTTCCCAGCCTAGAGCCCTGAGGACGTTCTGGAGAATCAGAAGCAGCCCTGAGGGCAAAGAGTAGATTTCTGGGCACTTAATGTAAATTACACGCAGCTAATGAGCAACAGTATTATTTTGGAGTCAGGTGCCTGGATTCATGGTAAAAGTCCCAGAGCTTTGTTTCCTGGGATCTTGGATTCAGTCGAAGCTCTCAATGTTTTTCTGGCCAAGCTCAGGCCCCGGTAACAATGTGGCCAAACTGAACTCCGTCACTTGGTCCAGGGGCCACAGCGGGACCCAGGACTGATGTGGAAGGAAACCCACGACCAGAATACCATCGAACGGCATCCTCCTGATGTTTCTCCCCAGACGCTCCCGCCCTACACTGCTGACGTCCTGTTTGAGCCGACAGCTTGAGGGGCCCGTCCATCTCCACTAGTGAGCACGGTGGCCTCAGCCCCACGGAGGTAAAGCAGGCCTCTGCTACCCGACATTCCACATCCTTCCCTCTGCATCCTACATTCTGATTTTTCAACGAGCCATGCCCTCGCGCAGCCTCGGGTTCGTAGGTGGAGGGTGGGCCCTCGAACAGTTGGGTTCTCCAGGACCCACTGTTTCATCTGCCAGCCGGACGAGGCACCACGGAGTTTCCACCAAGACACTGGGAGTTTTCATTAATGGTGCTGTGCTGGTGGGTTGAGATTCCTTCCTGCCTCCTGCAGCCAGCCGGTGCCTAGGGTTGCTGTCTGAAGTAACAGGTTCTCGGCACACTTACTGACTTCCCTGAGCGGGTTCTGGAATCCGGGTCTGGACATGCAGCCAAGTGAGAGGGGACTGGCTGGGAAGCCACTCCAGGGTGGAAGGCACCTCCTCGGGGGCGTTACGGGCTGAGCTGTGCTCCCCCACCAAAGTTCATGTGTTGAAATCCTGATCTGCAGGACCTCAGAATGGACTGCGTTTGGAGACAGGGCCTTGAAAGAGGTAGTTAAGGTAAAGTGAGGTCAGTAGAGTGATCCCTAATCCAGTCTGACCATTGTCCTGAGATGAGGAGATCAGGACACAGACACACCCAGGGGGATGACTGCGGGGGGACACAGGGAGAGGACAGTCGTCTGCACAGCAAGGGGAAAGGACTCACAAGGAACCGACCCTGCCGACACCTTGATCTTGGACTTCCAGCCTCCAGACCTGAGAATAAACTTCTGCCGTCCAGGCCACCTGGTGGTGGTTCTGATACAGGGGTCCTGCTCACCTCTGCCGCCTCTGATGTGGCTCCCTGCCCCCATGTCGGCGAGAGCCCAAGACGGGGATCCAGACGCTCCCCTCTGGGCACCAGAAGCCGTGATGTAGCAGTTACTACAGCCAGCTACAGGGCCGGCTCCTAACAACGCATACAGTCCCAGGGCCCCAGAGCAGAGCGGGGGATGGGCTGCAGAAGCAGTTTGGGTTTGTGCCTTCCCAATTCCCCAGTGTCCTTCCCCACCACTGTGGAGCACTTTGGTGAACACGGTGCTGAGCTGATTTTTTTTTTTTTTTTTTTTAATTGGCATTCCAGACCCACTGTGGGAGATTCTGGGAGTTCATTTTAAAGTCAGAGAGAGAGAGAGAGAGAAGCCGGGGCTGTCTAATTCCCTGGTTTGATTGCATGCTAAATCTAGTTTGGTATTTTCCCCTCTTGGCACATCTCTTTTATGATAGTTGGAAGCAGATGAATGACAGCTCTAGGTGCCTCTGCAATCTGGGAGTCAGGACGAAAGAATGACCTCATTACAAGGCCCACCGCACTCCGTCCCATCTCGTCTGCCTTTTACTGCAGATTCCCGTGATCTGCTTAGAGGCTGAGGGACATGGGTGACAGGGATTGGGTCCCATGCCAGATCCAGTCTCCGCTCAAGGGCCCTCAACCCACCCATCAAGTAAACTTCCTACAATCTAATGTGCGTACTCAACCGAGCTAGTTACGCAGATAGCGGCCTGACCTGCCCCCACCTCTGGGGCTCAGCGTGGGCTCCCTCCCTGCGCCGCCTGGCCGTCCCCTCTGCCCGTGCAGACCACCCGTCCTGCAGTCTCACTCGGGCCCTGTGAATCCTCTGCTGGGGGCTCTCCTCCACTCTGCTGCCTCTCGCCTCCGAATTTCCATTGCATTTTGTGACTAAAAACGAAATCCCGGTGGGGATGAAAAATGCAGCTGCTGTGCAAAACACAGCAGCTTCCTCAAAAGGTTAAACAGCGAGTTACCGTATGACCCGGCAATTCCACTCCTAGGTGTGCCCCTGAAAGAACTGCAAACAGGTGTTCAAACAAATGCTTGTACGCGGATATTCATGGGAGTGCTGGTCACAAGAGCCAAATGGTGGAAATAACCCAACTATACATTAGCAGAGGGATGGAGAAACAAAATGCGGTAAATTCAGACAACGGACTGTTAATCAGCCGTGAAAAGGAATGGCGTCCCGATACCTGCTCTGAGGACAGCCTTGAAACTGAGAGAAGCCAGGCACAAGAGACCACAGCTCCTTGCACTTACAGGAAGCATCCAGACTAGGCAATTCCACGGGGACAGAAAGCAAAGTAGTGGTTGCCCAAGGCTGCGGGGAGGACCTGACTGCTGCGTATGTTTAGAACCGGGTAGAGGTGCTTGCACAACACGGTGGATATCTAAAACGCTGCTAAACCGTGCGCTTAAAGTGGATGATTTTCTTTTTTTTTTTTTAAATATTTTATTTATTTATTTCAGAGTGAGAGAGGGAGAGTGAAAGCATGAGGAGGGGGAGGGGCAGAGGGAGAAGCAGACTCCCCGCCGAGCAGGGAGCCCGATGCGGGACTCGATCCCGGGACTCCAGGATCATGACCTGAGCCGAAGGCAGTCGCCTAACCAACTGAGCCACCCAGGCGCCCTAAAGTGGATGATTTTCTGTTACGTGAATTTCACCCCCATAAAAAGGAAGAAATCGTGGGCTCTTAGAGCCAGAGGGAACTTGAATCCAGTCCACCCTTGTAGGTGAGGCAGGCCTCCTGTGTGGGGATGTGTGAGAGACACCACCTGATGAGGAGAAGGGGCACAGGCAGGTGGGCAGGTGTTTGGGCTGGGGAGGATGGCCACCCTCCTTCCCTGCCCCCTCCACCCTCCCCACTCTTTGTTATATAGTCACGTGGAGCCTTATCGTTTCTCATTTTAGCTTTTCATTTTCCAGCCGTCGAGGTTTAGAGAAGCAGCGTAACTCAGTGGTTCTGTTTCTGGGCTTTGGAGTCAGGAGGCGTGGGTTCAAGTCTGGCCTCCGCCGGCAGGAGCTCTGTGATGCTGGTCACATCTCCAACCTCTCCTAAGCAGCAGTTCCTCTTCCGTGAGATGGGATGGCGTTGGCATCTACCGGATACGTTTGAGAGAGGTGCTGGTGCGGGCTGAGGGGTGCTCAGGGCCACGCCCGGCACGGAGCACGCCGCCCACAAGCTTAGTCGTGTGTGTACGAACCAGTCCCCTCCACTGTCCTTGTTTGGGTCTTCATATTGATCAACTCGGGTCTGGATGGTTAGGGTGACCGTATTCTTTCCTGTCAAATCAGGACGCTTTTTGTTTCCATTAACATACAAAAAAATCGACTCCCTTTGCTGCATCGTTCCTTGATTTTTGGTGCCTGTGTGGATTCAGGTGACCACCACCATAATCCAGATTGAGAACAGCTCTGTCACCCCAAAACAACTCCCTCAAATTAGTTAACACCCTCCCCTCACCCCAGCCCTGCCAACCACTGATGTGTTCTGACGCCATACTTTTTCTTTTCAAGAATATCATATACATGGAACTTTGGAGACTAGCTTCATCCATCCAGAATAATGCCTTTTTTTTTTTTTTAAGATTTATTTATTTGACAGAGGGAGAGGGAGAAGCAGGCTTCCCGCTGAGCAGGGAGCCCGATGTGGGGCTCGATCCCAAGACCCCGGGGATCGTGACCTGAGCTGAAGGCAGACACTTAACTGACTGAGCCCCCTAGGCACCCCATCCAGCATAATGCCTCTGACATGCATCCACGTTATTGTGGGTATCAACAATGAGTTCCTTTCCTTGCTGAGTAGTGTATGATGTTCTGCATACAAGTGCTTTGTGAGACAGGTGATTATGTCCTCCCAATCAGTAGCTTGTCTTTCATCTTTTTTATACTGTCTTTTGCAAAGTTTTTAATTTTCAAAAAGTCCTATTTGTCCATTTCTCCTTTCGTGGACTGTGCTTTTGGGGTCTTGTCTAAGAACTCTGTCTAACCCATGGTCACAACTATTTTCTGTTTTCTCCTAAAGGTTATATAGTTGTATGTTTTATTCTTAAATATAGGATCAATTTTGAATTAATTTTTAGACAAGGTGCAACGTATATGTGGAAGTTCATGTCTTTGCATAGGTATGTACAATTATTTCCTCACCATTTATTGAAAAGACTGTCCTGGGGCAGCTGGGTGGCTCAGTCGTTAAGCATCTGCCTTCAGCTCAGGTCATGGTCCCAGGGTCCTGGGATCGAGTCCCACATCGGGCTCCCTGCTCCACGGGAAGCCTGCTTCTCCCTCTCTCACTCCCCTGCTTGTATTCCCTCTCTCGCTGTTTCTCTCTCTCTGTCAAATCAATCAATCAATCAATCAATCAATCTTAAAAAAGAAAAGACTGTCCTTCTATTGAGTAGCTTTGAACCTTTGTCAAAAATCACTTGGCCATAGTTCTATGGGTTTATTTCTGGACTCTTCTGTTCCTTTGATCTATGTCTGCCCCTTCACCAATACCATACTCTGTTGACAACTCTAGCTTTATAGTAGTTTTGAAATCAGGTTTTCAAATTGTTTCGATTATTCTAGTTTCTTTGCCTTTCCATATAAATTTTAGAACTAGCTTGTCTGTATCTACAGGAAATCCTGCTGTGATTTTTTACTGGAATCAGATTAAATATATAGATCAATTTGGCAAGAATTCATATTTTTACCACGTTGAGTTTTTTCATCCATGAACACCAGATGTCTCCTCGTTCGTCTGGGTCTTCCTTGATTCCTTTCATCAATATTTGTTCAGTATACAGATCCCCACCTGTTTGGGGAGAATTATGCCTGCAGTTTTTATGTTTTTGAGGGAGCTTCTGTACATCAAACCAGGGAAATCTTGACAGAAAGAAGGGACACTTAATAATTACACTAGGGCGATAGGCATCAACTGGGTTGTACTGGGCAAATGGGGAAGTATCCTATGAATAGGGCACTCTGGTCATGAATGTCTCTCTTCCAGCATGATGCTCCAACTGGTCACAGAACCACAGACGTCTGGCCCTCTGTTGCTTCTTACAGTCTGGACACCCTACTGTCTCCACGATGAAGTAACCAAAGATTGCATGGTGTTTGGTGTTGTTTTCTATCTTATTTATTTGCATTTCTAAAAATTCATACATGAAGCCATTCTTTTAAGTTTCTCAAGTAATGTAGACAAAACTATCACGTCTCTGTGTACAAGCTCATCATCAGTCCTGGTGGGCCTCCCCGACGAAAGCAGGGCTGTCAGGAATCTAAGCTCTACTTTGTTCTTATCAACGTGAGCAAGGTCTTCCACGGTATGAAAGCCCCGTGTTTCACGTAATATGCCCCCTATTGATGGGCATTTAGGATTCTTTCCATTCTTTGCTCTTCCTCGTCTGCACGTGTCTCCTGTGCGGATAGGTAAATGTCTCTCTAGGTTAGGTGCCAACGAGGAATGGCTGGGTGTAGGCTACACACACGTATGTGTTAATGGTTATCACCAAATTGTCCACCAAAATTGGCTGGACCAGTTTACATTCTACCAAGACAGTGTGAGGGCATTTTTTTTCCCTGCACCCTTACCAAAACTTTGTATTAGCAAGATGGAAAATTTTTGCCTCTCAGATTGCTAAAACATGCTAAAGACAGTAATAGTAATTATGCTTATAGACCGTTGACTATGTTCTAGGCACCGCTCCAAAAGCCGTACTTACATATTTATATAAGCTCAGTGAATCCCACGGCAACCCTCTTAGGTGGGTCCTTTATTGTTCCTGTTTTATAGCTGAAGAAATTCAGGTGCAGGATGAAATCTCATTGTTTCAGCTGTTTTCAGAGCCTAATTATTTTTTTTTTTTTTCAGAGCCTAATTATTGCTTCGTGTTTATTGATCACAGAAACCTTTGTGACTTGCAGGTTCATTTTCCTTCTGCTGCGTTCCTCATCTGTTTTTTATTGATCCTCTGTGCATTAATTTTTATTTCATAGATTACAGATGTTTTCCTAGGCCATAGCGTACATTTTTAACTTTGTTGCACTCTTTTCCATCATACAGAGGTTTTAAATTATGATGGACTCAGACACATCAATCTTTTCCCAAATTACATTAGCATATTATGCCTTGTTTAGGGAGGCCTTCCTGATCCCAAGGTCATAAGCATATTTTGTTTCTTCTAATACTTTTAGGATTCATTATTTAATTTTTAAGTCATTAATCTACCCGCAAATTATTTTTGCAACAGGGCAAGGAAGGAATAGAATTTTCTCCAAATTGTTAGCAAATTATCCCAACAGTCATTGAATACCTCCTTTTATTCTCTGCCTGGATTTGGAATGCCACCCTAATCATGCACTAAATTTCTGCACATAGTTGTTCACTAGACTTTTGTTCATTGATCTAATTATCTGCATCTGTGATTCTATGGACTATTATTTTATAATATGTTTTAATATCTGGAGAGATACAAGTTGATCTTGTATTTAGCCATCTTGTTCAGCTCTCCTATCAGTTCTAGCAATTAGTGTTCTCATTATTGTTCCTTTTTAAATAGCTTTTATGTTTTTATATTTTTGGGTGTATAGATTGGAAATGATATTCTTCTGCAATTTTTTTATTTTTATATTTTCATCAGCAAATATGCCACGTGTTGTTTTTGCTTTTTGTTTGCTTGAAATTTCCTTTGTGGTGAATACATGGCAAATTTTTGTCAAATTTCTGTGTGTGTTTGAAAAGAATTTGTTTTCCCTATTTGTTGGGTACAGAGTTCCGTAGATCCATTAGAGCAAACATGTTAATTATTTTTGAACTTCTGCAGCTGTACTTATTGGTCCTTTGTCCAGGGCTTTATGAAGTCTCTTACAGGGGCAGTGTCTGCCAGCTTCTTCTTCTGTTTCTCTTAGTTTGCTTTATATGCTTCAAAGCTGTGTTACGAGGTGCATAAACATTCATGGTGGATGATAGTTCCTCTTAATCACATAAAAATCTTTGTCCCTTTTAATGTTTTTCCCCTTGAATTCTATTTTCTCATAAACCCTTTCATATTTGCTGTAATTTATGACATATTGGACTTATTCTCAATACCTCATCTCATGGTTCCCATTTCTCATGATTTTTTAACCTCCTGCCTTTTGTAGAATTGATCAGGTGTTTTTGTTCTATTTTTTTCCTGTAATGGTTTGCTCATCATTGTTTCTTTTCTTTTCTTTTTTTTGAGAGGTGGTGGAGGCCAGAGGGAGAGAGAATCTTAAGCAGGCTCCACACCCAGCACAGAGCCCAATGCAGGGCTCAATCTCACAACCCTGAAATCATGACCTTAGCCGAAATCAGGAGTCAGACACTTAAACCGACTGAGCTACCCAGACACCCCTCATCTTGTTTCTCGTTGATCTGTGTGGTTATCCTATTCATTATTGGAAGTGGGTTATTAAAGTTTCCAACTATTATTGTAGAACTATTTTTCCCTCTCATTCTGTCAACTTTTGCTTTATGTAATTTGGGGCTCTGTTATTAGGTGCATATATGTGTATAATTATTATATCTAATTGACTGATTAACCCTTTTACAATATATAATGTCTTTCTTTGTCTCTTGTAACAATTATTATTTAAGTCTATCTTGTCTGACATTGGGACAGCTGCCCCACCCCCAGCTCTCTTTTGTTATTATTTGCATGGAATATCTTTCCCCATTCTTATTAGAATCCCATCCTAATGGCTTCATTTTAATTTAATCTCCTCTTTAAAGAGCATATCTTCAAATACACATGCATTCCAAGGTACAGGAATTGGAGAACGTTAACATATGAATTTTGCAGGGCACCTAGATGACTCAGTTAAGCATCTGACTCTAGATCTTGTCTCAAGTGTTGATTTCGGAGTTGTAGGTTCAAACCACCTTGGGCTCCACACTGGGCATGGAACCTACTTAAAAATACATATATATGAATTTTCCAGACACAATTCAGATCACAGCAGGCAGGTGCGATTGTTTCTTCCCCTTGAAATTCTTTCCTCCTTACTGAGGTCCATTGCTTGGTATTTTTTTCATTGTAGGTCTGTGGATGGTAAATGTTTTGAGTCCTTGCATGTGTGAAAAAGTGTTTCTTTTCCCCTTTTTACACTTGAGTTATGGTTAACTGAACATAGAATTCCAGTTTTAAGATTACTTTTTCTTGGAACTTTAAAGATATTGTCCCCATTGTCTTCTTGCATCTGGTACTGCGGTTGGTCCCTCTGATTCTATTTCTTTGTAGGCAGTATATCTCTGTCAGCTTTTAAGACTTTTCTGTGTGAGCCTGGTGTTCTGAACTTCATCACAAGGTAAATAGATGTGGTCTTTTTTCCTTCATCTTCCTGGCGATTTGTGTGTCCTGTTAGCTGAGGCTTCCTGTCTCGTCAATTTTGGAGGGTTTTTTTCCCTAGGATGTCTTAGAGTTTGTCTTCCTTTCCATTCTTTTCATTTTCTCCTTCTGGTTCACCTGTAAGAGAAATGTTGGACCACCTGGCTCTAGCTTCCATTTCTCTTGACTTTTCTTTCATTCTATCCAGCCCTTTTTTTTTTTTTCCTGGATCCTGGGAGAATTCCTCAGTTCAATCTTCCAGCTCACTAATTCGGTCATGAGCTGTGTCCATTCTGCAACTGCAATCCACCTGCTGATTTTTGGCTCAGTGATGTTTCAAATCTCTACTGGTTGAGCCAATATTCTCCTGCATCTTTCTGAGGACATTAAATATGCATGTTCTCATTTGTGACTTGTTCTGCTGGCTCTGTGAAGAGTTTCCCTGGTGGAGGTTCTGTTTGTTGCACTTGGTTTTCTTTTGTGGTGTTGGTGTTCTGCAAATGTCCAGGGTTTCTAGTGAAGGGACTGCATTTATATTGAATATTCTCTGTCACCTGTCTGTTCCGGCTGTATCTGTTCACTTCAGCCTTTCTCTGAGAGAGATGATCGCAGGTGTGTTATGGGGAAAGATGCTTCAGGAATTCCTTTTCTTGGCTTTGAATCCTCCGGGGCTCCTGGATCTTGCCTGCATACCCCATTCCTCATCCCTCACCCCAGATGCTGCCCTGCCTCTCTGGCCACGAGGCTCCCACCTGCAGGTAGACAACTCCATGATTTGCTGCCTGGTCATGGCTGAGGAGATAGGAGTCTGCTGAGCTGCTCGTGTCCCTGCAGAGCTCTAACCTGTCACCCTAGGGCCACTCCTGGGTCGGGCACTTCCTAGCCTGGAATTGGCCCTTCCTGCAGCCATTTGGACTTGGGTTTTCTCTTTCAGTCTTCTACTTATCAAAAGAGTCCTGGCCATTTTTCATGCACTGGCTGGGGGTGGGAGGGAAGGGAGAAATTACATGGTATACAGAATTTCCCCTCTTCATACACTCCTACATGTATTTTAAGTACTTGTGTTACATTATTCGGTCATTTTCAACTTTTAGCTAATCGAAAGCATACGCACATGGTGCATTTTTGTTTCTGTGTTTTGCACAGGCCTCTGCCATGCCGAGTTTCCCCTATCCTGTCCTTCTACACTTTTTAAAGACAAAATTCAGCATTTTACATTTATTTCTATTGAATTCCATCTTGTGGTTTGGGCCCTATATTCTTGCCTGTCGAATCTGTCTGAATATTGATGAGTGCATTTATCACATTAACTATCTCTCCCAACTTTGTGTGACCTGCAGATCTGATAAGATTCTCCTTTACATCTTCCTTCACTCTCATTGCCAAAAAAATGTTGAACACAACAGGGCCCAGAAACCAGCTCTTTGGTTTTACCACTTGAGACCCTGCCCAAGGTTTATTTACTTATTATTCAGCAAACATTTATAAAGATAGAGCTGTTGTCTGTACTCCTTAGGTGATGCTGTTCAACAACTCACGAGTTCACCTGTCGGGAAGAATAGTCAATCCAAATTCTATTATCTGAGCCTCAAGGTTATCATAGAAAATTAGTCAGAAGCTAAAATCAGGATGTACCGTTTGTTAATCCTAGCAGATCAGCGTGTAATTGTCTCATTATTTCCTGATTGCTCTGATATACTGGTTTGTCTCCCTAGCTGGAGCATGAGCTTCTTGGGGGAGGGTATTGATGTCATTTCCTGGGGGGACTTTATAGTTATCATACGCTCATTCTGACATGGAAGCTATTGTGTCCAAGCCTATAAATACTAATTCACCATACCACGGTTGAAGAGATGCTGTGATTCTGACTTTATAGATGAGGAAAGGCCTTGCATAAGTTACGCAGATGGTTATGGTGGAATTTATTTGACTGTCTGACTCCAAGCCCAGACCCTCTATGGTACACGTGATCCCTCCCCAGATGTGGCACCACCCACTCCACAATGTGGGAATAGGCTCAGAAAACACCACCCTCTGAAATTCCACCTGACAGGAATTGAGGTAAAATGAGTGCGATGATCCCCAGCAGGGGGTCACCCACCCTAAAAGATGAACTGAAGTGACTGGGTCCTTCCCACACCTCATCAGTAGACACCAAGCCAAGTGTAACAGAATGCAAGTGATCTCATTCATTGGGCTTGTCCGTCGTGAGTATTGGTGCCATGACAGAGGAAGAGAGGTCTTGTCTGAGAGCAAGAATTGGCCATCTGGTTTTTACCTGCACTGACCTGGGGAAGGCATAGCCTGGTGCTACTGACAAGTCCCTGTTTTCAGAACAGACATATCCCTGGAGTGAACATGAGTTCATCATGCCTTTCCATGTTGATGAACGTGTAGCTGAGATGGTGCTTCTCACAGCATGTGACAGAGAACACCAGCCCTGTGAGTTGCTCCATAAAGCAAGGATTCTGTGATCAAACAAGTTGGGAAAGGCTGCCTGCTGCTCTTCCCTTGGGGAGATGTATAAGCTAAGGCTCTGAGAAGTCCTGCAGTATCCCAGGCTTCCAGTCAGTTTGACCATATCACACCCCCCCACTACTCACTTTTTTGATGTTGTTGTTGTTAAACATACTTTGAGGGAAATTCTGACCCTAGAGACCTATCATTCTTTGCTCTCATTTTGAATTTGTTCATTGGGGAGATAACTCAGTCCTTTACTCTCTTATAATCTCAGTTCACTGCCTTCAAATCTCATATCACAATGTCTTAATACGGATTTATTAGTATGCTTATTTACTTCATGCTAATGTTACCCACTGGACTGTGAACTCCATGAAGGCAAAGATCACACCTGTTTTATTCACCACTGCAAACTTAGTGCCAAGCGAAGAACAGGCACGTAGTAGCTACTCAGAAGTGTGTACCGATAGAGTAAATGAGTGTCCGGTCGTTATTTTGGTCTCCTGGGGCAGAATTCTGTGCAGTCAATAGGATATACTAATTGAGTTTCCATGTGTCAGGCCCTGGGCTAAGCTCTTTCTACACATTACTTCATTTAATCCCTGCAGCAACCCTGTAAAGTTTCTACAGAGTCATCATTCCCCTCTTACAGGTAAAGCGTTTGAGGCTTGGAGAGTTCTAATCACTTCCCCAGCTCACTCAACCAATAAGCAGCAGAGCCGGGTTCAATCCCAGGCCTGCCTCACGCCAAAGTCTACATTGCTATGTTCTTCTGGAGGAAGGTGACCATTTATAATATAACAAAAATGAATTAGCATTCTGCCTTATGAGTCAGCCTCGTAAGAGTCCGTTGATCCAGATGACCTGGAACAAAGGGGAGAATATTCAGTTCTTCAAGCTTGCAAAACTGAGTCCTGCATCCCAAGTGGAGGGTGACCCGGGTGACCCCAACTACGGTGTAGCCAGGGTCTTGGTCTTTCTCTAGAGTTTTCACTTACCTCTCTATGGCCAAACTTTCCTGCCAAAAGAGATCTAGCGATGTGCCAGGCACATTAAGGTATGCCTTAGGTGCGGAAGTAATTGAGATTCTCTGGCATGAGTCGTTCCCTGGGGAAGGCATGGCTGCGAGCCTGGGGGGAGCTGCTGACCTCCCTCCCAGCCCAAAACTGTGCTTTAAGTCAGGGTCTGCTCTCTGTAACTCACTGGCGTGTGGCTGTGGGTTACCGCGAAATGCCCCAGGATGCTGCCCTAGGTCATATGCACTCCCAGCAGCTGACCCAGCTGCTTCTCCTCTTTTGACCACTCTTGCAGCCCTTTTGGAACCCTGAAATACCCACTCTGCCTGGTCCTGGGCCTCCTGGCCCCTCAGCCCACAACTCTCATTCACCCGGGAGCTCTGTGAGTGTCCTGTCCCCGTGGGGACCTGACATCCCATCTCCATAGTAACCTGCAGGAGGCTCACGATGCTCTGGCCTGGAGTGCAGTGTGTTGCAGTCCTGGATGTGGTCGGTCCCAACACTTTCTGGGCCGACCGTTAGTGGAGGCGTCCGCTCCCATGCCCTTCTTGACTTTGAGTTCTTGCCAGAACACATCACTGAGCCGATGTGACAGTAGGTTAAGGTTATAAGAGGCCCTCCCGGCAAAGATCCATTATTAATAGGGCAGGCTGTGATGAGTGGTCGGCAGGAGACTAGAGCGCACAGGGGAGCTTGTGCAATCTGCTGCAGCGTGAGTGTTCTGGCAAGAACTCACTTGGAAGTGTTCTTCCAAGTGTCTCTGGGGCCCGGGACCGGCGAGGGTTCCGCCAGCAGTGGGACCATCTGCTGAGCCCTGGGCCCTGCACTGGGCCGGGCCCTAATATCAAGATGCATTCGGGGTGGCATCAGTAGTAATATCCTGCGTGCACATACCATCTGGTACCTTAAGAAGGGTCTTTGAGTTACCCCAGGAGTTAGGTGGTGAGATGGAATGGTCAACCCTTCTGTCCGCTGTCAACATCTGGTGACCCCTTGCCCCCTGAGCGGTCCCCTGCCTCCCCTCTTGTCTCCCCAGAGTCTGTTCTCACAGAGCAGCCTCCTCAATCTGTTTCAGATGCCCACCACATCACGTCATGCTTCCTGTCCCCGAGGATCCAACACTCTCGCCCCGTTCGCCCTCCAATAGGCCCTCTCGGGGCTGCCCAGGATGGTGGCCGCTCCCTAGCGTGGCCATCGGGCACTTGAACTCTGTGTCTCAGCTGGGATGTGCCGTGTGTGTAAATAAATACACTTTGGGTTTCAAGGTCATAGATGAAAAAAAATGCAGACTATCTCATCAACAACTTTTATATTAGTCACGTGTCAAAATGTTCGTATTTTTGATATATTAGGTGAGATGCAATGTATTATTGAAATTACTTTTACCTGTTTTCTTCTGAGTTTCTGTAACATCGCAGCTGGAAAATGTAAGATTATACCCATATTCCTGGCCAATGTGATCTTCCTCCTGGACAGCATTGTCCTGGACCACTGCAGGCCTTTTTCTTCCCTAGGTTTGTGTTTGCTTTTCTCTCTGACGGGATCCCTGGTCCCCTGATGCTTCATTTACTTGGTTCCTTCTCATCCTTTGGGCCTCGACTTAAGACTGACAGGCTTTCCCTGACTGCCTCATCCAAGTGCCCTCTCTCCGTGAGACCCACCGTACTGTCAACACCTGCTTGCTTCTTACCTGGCATTCATCACACGGTGTGACTGACATAATTTATTGACTCTATTCTCCAACACTCGCCATGTGCCAAGCATATTCTAAGTCTTTCCTGTGTGTTCACTTTCTAAAGCCTCCCTGTGAGCCTCCAAGGTAGACCCCTCCCCATTTTACAGATGGGGAAACTGAGGGGTCCCAACCCCAGGGGCTGGCCTCAGGGCCTACTGTTCTGGCCCCAGGAGGGCAGAGTCCCTGCTCACCTTGAGTCCCCATCTGGCACGTGTTGGTGTTAACAGCCCAAATGTCTACCAACGGATGAATGTGGATGAACAACATGTGGTCTCTCCATGCAATGGAATAGTATTCAGCCGTAAAAGGAATGAGGCGCAGGTACCTGCTACCATGTGGATGGAACCACTATGCTAAATGAAAGAAGCCAGGCACAAAAGGCCACAGATTGTAGGATTCCATTGATGTGAAAGGTCCCAAGAGGGAATCCATAGAGGCAAAGCAGATCGGTGGTTGCCAGGGGCTGCAGGAAGGGGAGGATGGAGAGTGACTGCTAACGAGTATGGGTCTCTCTTAGGAGTGATGGCAGTGTTCTGGGATTAGATGATAGGGTTGTACAACCTTGGAATACATGAAATGCACTGAATCATATGCTTGAAATGCTAGATTTCATGATATGTAAATTAGAGCTCAGTTAACATAAATAACGTTGCATGCTGTTGATTGAACGAGTCCGCGCAGAGGCAAACATGAAAAGACCGGGGCTCCCCGCTTTTCTCAAGGAGCCATCCAGAAATGCCATGCACAGATGCGAAATGAAGTTGTACCCATGCGGTTCACTCCTCGGGTACTTCTCTGTGTCTGCAGATACGCCACGGCCTTTGCCAGGCATTGTGTTCCCGCCACAAACAAGACAGATGGGGTCCCTCACCTGGGGGGGTCCTGCACCTGCTCACAGGCTGCTTAGCCTGGAGCTTGGGCGCCCCCCCACCCCGGGATCCGTGGAGAGAATTCAGGAGCCCGTGAACTTGGCTGTAAGGAATTGCATCTCTTTTCCATTAGTTCTAATGAAAGTTCAGCATTTCCTTCAATGATGGATTCACGTGACAAACCACAACAGCATCAGTGGTATTTTCAACTTTGTCACCAACAGAAATCACAAATATTCTCATATCCCATTATGTTATGGTTATTGCGGATACCTCAAAGCATTATTTGCATGTCCCCAAAATCAGGGGAGTCGTTGGACTCCAGTGCTAGATATCATTGGATGCGTTAATAAGGAAGCACACATATTAGAAGATAATAATTTTTAAAATATCTGGTATTTTGGCATCATGGTTTCCCCATGTACTCCTCTGTATGGTACGTCATGTATTTAAAAACTTCATTCTGGAAGTGGTCCCAGATACCAAATGGATTCGAGAACGTTAAGAAGCGCCGTCCCTAAGGAAGAGTTGTTTGTGCTGGATGCATCCCGGGCGTCCCTGCACTGGAAGGAGTGAGCAGGCCTGAGAACGCAGAGTTGACGGCCCAGGTGACCATGAAGGAAGGTGGCCCCCCAGAGATGGCGGGACTGATGCTCATGCCCTGGGAGCGACCGCAGGGCAGAATGGAGCTCGTGGTGTCCAGTTCTCAACTGGCCTGAGAGAACGCGAGGTGCCGCGTGTTGCGTGGAGGGCAAGACAGAGAGCTCTGGGGTCCCAGGAGAAAGGACAACTTCTTTGGAAGGAGATGACCCTCCCAACCAGCTTTGGCTTGTCGGCTTGGCCTTCGTTGCTGGAAAAAACCCTTTGAGGAAGTTAAGATGGAGAAAGCTCCAAGTAGCTTTCTGAAACACACAGCTGGGGTTGGCGAGCCATCTCAACTCAAGGCGGAGCCAGAGGGGAGCCCTCCATGTCAGGAAGGTGATGAAGTGGACCCACATCTCTACTCAGAAACAGGTGGATAAAGGCATGTTACGAATAGCATGTCGGCCGTGACTCTAAGTTTCCTGGTTTTATTGGTGTGTGTCATAACCTTAACGTTACTTAAGTGTGCTTTGGTGGTGTTTTTTATTACAGTTTCCCCCTCTTTCCCCATGGCTGCTAATATTTCGTGTCACAGCTCCCCACTCTCTCTTGTCACCCACTATCCATTACTGTCACCGCCCCGCCAGAATGTCCTTGGAGGGGACTCTTAATGGAGCTGTCCTGCTTAAAGAAATTCAATGTGATTGAGCTGCAATGAAGAATCAAAATCCAAATTTCTGAAAGGGATGAATAATAACTAGGTATTAAAGCATATTGGTTATTTATTACTGGCAGAAGGCAGGAAAACATTAGCATGTAAAAAGCTGTGAATTAATCATGGCCGGTGATAGGAAACCTGAAAAAGTCACCTCTGTCTTTGTTAACTCTGTTTTGTTATTCTTGATGTGTTCCTGAGTCCCCATTTCCGTCCTTCCATGATAGATTTTCATCCCAGCTGGCTAGCTGAAGGCAGGAAGGGGAGAGATTAGACCAAAAGCATGGTTAACCTCGTGTCACCTGGCATTTAAAAGAAGGTGCCAGGGGAATGAGCATCCGTAACCTGACCTGGATTCGAATCCTGGCTGTACCACCCACTGCCCAGTGACCTTGGACCAGTCACCTGCTGTCTCCAGATGCTGGGTCTCAGTCAAGGGCACGTGATCCCAAAACCATCCTCATGCGGCTGTCATAAGGATCACCTGAGAGACTGCCTTTATGGGTTTAGTCCCATGACTGATGGTAGCTGTTGGTGACGACAACGGGGCAAGAGACCTAGCCACTCAAAATGCTACCTGGGGGGCCAGCATCGCGTTACACATGCAAATTCATGGGCTGCACTTCCGAACCTCCTGCATCAGGTATCTGCGTCCCAGGTGCAGGGAACAGCATGGGCAGGTGCAGGGACATGAGGAACCGAAGCTCTTGGGCGGGGCTGCTGTGTGGGTCCCAACTTTCCCAGGGTCAGTGTCACCATACACAAAAGGACTGCAGTCCTTCCCCCTTGGGACTGTTTTTCAAGCTTCCAGACCATCGCTTATAAAGTGTCACCAGGAGCAATTCAGAGGGAGTTCTGTATGTCAAGCAATTGCAGTGTTGCGGGAAAGAGTCTTAAATAACTGTGTTCATCTGGCTGGTATCTGCCAAGTCCCCTTTGTTTAAAGAAGTCCGTGTGGTTCCCACGTCCTGCCAGGAGGATGGAGAGGAAGTGACGAGCTTAATCAGGCTCACAGACAGACTTGCCTCCCCTCTGGATGCATATGTTGACGGCCCGAGCTCCCATGTGACTGTACTGGGAGGTGGTCCTCTAAGGAGCTAATGAAGGCTAAAAGGAGGTCCTAAAAGGGGGCCCCTGACCCAATGGGATGAGTCTCCGTATAAGAGGAGAAAGATACCAGGGATGTGGGCACATAGGGGAGGCCACCGTCTGCAAGCAGGAAGAGGCTCTCGCCAGAAACCAGCCCTGCCCGCACCTTGATCTTGGCCTTGGAACCTCCAGAACTCTGAGAAATCAATAGCTGTTGGTTAAGCCCCCCGGTCTGTGGGTCTGTTACGGCCGCCGGAGCCACTATGGTTACCAGCAGAGACCTGAGCATTTTTGACCGGACTTCTTCAGACATTCTTGCAGACTTCCGAGCTCCCGTCCAGCAAAGGCATTCACGTGCAGAACCCACGGCCCTTCGACCCTCCACAGATGGTTTTTTCCCATGTATAAACAGTGCTGTGTTTTTGAGGCCCTTTTTCCAGAACAGCTCTGCCCCCACCCCACACACACATAGTCAGGTCCCTGATGTTTGAAATTCCTCAGTTAAGAATCACTGTTTCCACTGTTCCCAAACAGGCGTGCATGGAGGAGCCGGCTGCCGGAACCCTGGCGTGGAGGGTCTGGAGGTCACGGAGCCCTGCGCCTGTGTGTGAATGGGGCTCAGCCGCCCCCCAGTGTCACCCTGGGCAGGGGATTCGTGCCTCTGAGCCGAACGTGACCAGGAACATCTGCATCCCAGGGGAGATGTGAGAAGGCAGCGGGTCACTCTGTTTCTGCTTTACACGTCTTTCCTGGGAGCAGAGTGTGACGGGGCAAGACTGAGGAGGCTTAAGGAACCAGTTCCTAAACCCACAGGAGGTTGCCCCCACCGAGGCTCAATTATCCATCCTGCTAGTGGAGAACTCCTTTATGGAGAAAGGCGAGGGCCACTCTGAGCCTGAGCACAAGGCCTGACCTTTGGCTCTCTCTGTGGATGTGACCTTCTCCCTGATACCCCCTCTCCTGCACAGTTAACAAGTTTGGGGGCGTGTTCCCAGTTTCTCAGGGACCTTCAGATTTGAGTCGTGCTTCCAAATGGATGAGGTACCCATCCTGGATGGCCCACCAGAAACTTTCTCCTGTGAACCCCGAGAGGTACCTTCTGCAACCCTGCGTCCCCAGGGAGAATGGCCTGAATGAGTGCCCGTATTGCTCTTTCAAATTTTAATGCAGAAAAATATGCCTTTGCTGTACCTCTGTGGCCTGGATGTGCAGATCCCAAACCCAGATGTGGGCTGTTCAAAGCCCCCCTGGAGACCCAGGCCCCGTGCCCTTCCCTGAAGAAGCTCTGCCTGTTTCACCTGTGTTGAAACTTGCCTGACTTGTGTCCTTTGCCGGGGACCAGGATCCCCGAGCCTTTCAAGGTAAATTACAGTTTTCTGATGGGACAAGAGAGTTGCCAGGAGCAGCCTCTCCTCCTAGGAGACACGTACATGTTAACAGGGGCCTTCGGGAGACAGAGACTCACCGGGGGTTGGAGCGGGGTGAATATGTGGTGCAGGTGGGATGGATGTGAATTTGGGGGACCAGAGGGCACACCATAGTGGGTTCAATACTGTCCTGCAGAATCCATGTCCACCTGGAGCCTCAGAATGAAATCTTCTTTAGAAACAGGGTCTTTGTGGATGTAATTAGTTCAGATGAGTTCATACTGGTTAAGGGTAGCGCCGAAATCCCATGACCAGTGCCCATGTAAAAAGAAGAGGATATAGGGTGCCTGGGTGGCTCAGTCGGTTGAGCGACTGCCTTCGGCTCAGGTCATGATCCCAGGGTCCTGGGATCGAGTCCCACATCGGGCTCCCTGCTCTGCGGGGAGCCTGCTTCTCCCTCTCCCACTCCCCCTGCTTGTGTTCCTGCTCTCGCTGTGTCTCTCTCTGTCAAATAAATAAATAAAATCTTTTAAAAAAAAAAAGAAGAGGATATAGAGATGCATAGAGAAGAACGCTGTGGCCCAGGGAGGCAAAGATTGGAGCGATGCGTCTCCAAGGCCAGGAATGCCAGGGATTGCCAGAAACCACCAGAAGCGGAAAGAAAGAGGTCTCGAATAACAGATTCTCTCTCCGGGCCTCCAGAAGGAACCGATCTGGCCCACACCTTGATTTCAGGCTTCCCACCTCCCAAACCAAGGCCCCAATAAATTTCTGTTGTTTTAAGCCACCCCATCTTACTGCCACAGCCCCGGGGAACCAACACAGACTAAACTTGGGGGCGCTCAACCTTTTCATACTTCCACACACGTGGTGGTTGGGGCTCACACAATGCCAAGGCCTCTGGCGGGATTGAGCTCATCCCCGGGGTGTTCGCTAACGGCCACAGGTCATCTCAGATGACAAGGGAGCGAAAGCACAGCCTTGCAGTAAGTAGAGAGGTCACCTCAACTGCACTAACTCTAATTTCTTTTTCACGTGGAGACCCGACTGTACGTTGCAGAACACAGCTCTTAAGTCTAGAGTGTGCGGTTTCATCCTTTTTGGAAAACGTGACCTGCACCCCAGCAAAATAGAAGCCATTTCCAAACCCCAGCCAGCACGTTCCCGCGTGTGCCTCCCGGTCTGGGCGCTTCCCACCAGAAGCAGCCCGTCAATGCTCCCACTTGTTTTGTGGCAGGTGCCTTGCCTGTTTGAGATCGTCATGCAGCGAGAATCCCACAGTGCGTTCTCCTCCGTGTCTGGCTTCTTCCACTCTGCGCATTTTTGAGATTCATCTCTGTGTGTGCTCGTTGCTTCCTATTCCTTTTTATGACTCCAGACTGTTTATCCATCCTCCTGTTGATAGACACTCGTATTGTTCCCGGTCTTCGGGTGTCGTGAGTAAAGCTGTACTAAACATTCATGGGCAAATCTTTGTGCGGACATGTTTTCACTCACTGGAGTAAGTACCAAGGGTCCTGCATGCTGGGACCCTGGGTCTTTGCTGGGTCATGGGACAAGTGCCTGTTTAATTTTGCAAGAGCCGCCAGGCCATTTTCCAAGGTGGCCCTACTATTCGACAACCCCACCCGCTGGGCATAGGGGTTCCCGTTTCCCATGTCCTCCGCACATTTGGTGTTCTCAGTTCTACTGGATGTGTGATGCATTCTTTTTTTTTGTTTTAAAGATTTTATTTACTTATTTGACAGAGAGACAGCGAGAGAGAGAACACAAGCAGGGGGAGTGGGAGAGGGAGGCTTCCCGCAGAGCAGGGAGCCCAATGTGGGACTCGATCCCAGGACCCAGGGATCATGACCTGAGCCGAAGGCAGACGCTTAACAACTGAGCCACCCAGGCACCCCTGTGTGATGCTATTCTTGTCCTTCATTTAATTTGCAGTCCCCTGGTGACTCGTGACCTTGAACTCCTTTTCATGTGCTTATTGGCCATTTGTATTTCCTCCTTTCTGAAATGCTTCTTCAAGTCTTCCATCTACTCTTTGACTTATTACTGTTTGGTTTTTATTTGAAGGGGGTTCTTTATATGTTCTGCGTACCAGTCCTATATCAAGGGTATATATACTGCAACAATTTCCGTTGCGTCTGGAGCGTCCCTATTCATTTTCCTACTAGTGTTCTTAATGGGTGGTTTTTCCCACTTTTTATTTTGATGATGTTTATTGATTTTCTTTCTCTTCCTTCAGTTTTGTGGTGAGTGCTTTCTGCATCTTGTCTAGGAAATCTTTGCCCACCTTAAGGTTGTAAAGATATTCTTATGTTTTCTTCTCCAAACATTATAGTTTTGGATTTTAGGTGTTTTTTTTTTTTTTAATTTTAGGTTTAAATCTGTGTTCTATCTTGAGTTAATTTTAGTGTCCAGTGTGAGGTAGGAGTTGAGGATTATATTTTTCCATATGGATGTCCATTTGTTCCAGCACCAATCACTGAAAAGACTCTCCTGCCACCTTTGAATTGCTTTGGTGTCTTTGGCAAAAAATAACTGACTATGTAGCCACAGATCTATTTTTGGACTCACTCCTCTGTTTCATTGACATGTTGCCTATCTTTAAGCAACAAAACACACTGTCTTGTTGATTGTAGTTTCACAGTAAGCCTTGAAATCATATCTATATATAAATATATAACATAATAATTATGTTATATAAGAATGTAATGTATAACATAAATGAATGTGTAACACATTTATATATAATTAATATATATTAATTTATATCCTATTCCTCCAATTCTGTCCTTTTTTTTTCCAGAATTTTTCCTTACCTTCCTATATAAATATTAGAATTAGTTTGTTCATGCTATACCAAAAGAGCTTTTTGGTATTTGATTGAAATGTATTGCAGTTCTAGGTAAATTTAGACCTAAAAGACACCTTAACATCTTAATGACATTGAACTGTCTTCCAATCCATGAACATGATATACCTCTCCATTTGGTTTAGGGCTTCTTTCTTTCTTTTTTTTTTTTTTTTTTTTTAGCAATGCTTTGTAGTTTTCCGTGTGGACATTTCATACATCTTTCATTGTATTTAAATCTGAAGTATTTCATGTTCTTTGATATTAGGTGTTTTTTTTTTCATTTTTGTATCTTGACCTTGCATCCTGTGTCCTTGCTAAATTTGTGATTAGTTACAAGTAGTTATTATTGGTATTCTAGTAGATTTTTTATAGATTCCGTTGTGTTTTTTCTGTACACAATCATGATGTCTATAAATAATGACAGTTTTACCTCTTCCTTTCTAAACTTCATTCCCTTTATTTCTTTTTCTGGCCTTATTGCACATCTAGAAACGCCAGTACAATGTTGAATAGAAGTGATTAGTGTGAATATCCTTTGTTCCCAGTGTTAGTGGGAAAGCATTTAGCCTTTTATCATGAAGTATGGTGATAGCTGTTGTCATCTTGAGGGCAATTTCCTTCTTTTCTAGTTTGCTGAGGGGTATTAATGTGAACGAGTGTTGAATTTTGCCAAATGATTTCTGCATCTATTGAGCTAATCATATGGTTTTTTCCCTCTAGTCTCTTAATATGATGAATTAGTGGTTGATTTTGAAATGTTGAACTAACCTTGCATTCCTGGAATCAACCCCACTTGGCCATGATGTATTATCCTTTCTGTATATTTCTGAAATTTTATGCTAAATTTACATTAAGGATTTTTGCATCTATATTCATGAAGGGTACTGGTTTTATAAATTTTCTTTTCCGGTACTGTCTTTTTTTGGTTTTGGAATCAGCATAATGTTGGGCACATAAAATGAGATGGGGAGTATTACTTCTCTATTTTATGAAAGAGTTTATGTAAAATTGGTGTTATTTCTATCTGAAGTGTTTGATAGAATTCACCAGTGAAGCCAAATGAGTCTAGAGCTTTCTTTGTGAAAGAATTTCTGATAATGACTTCAGATTCTTTAATAGATAGGATAACTCAAACTGTCTATTTCTTCTTAGGCCAATTTTGGGAATTTTTGTCTTTTGAATAATTTTTGTCCTTGTTATCTATGCATAGAATTTGTGGGCATAGTTTTTCATAATATTCCCATCTCCCAGTGCCTGGTAGATCTATAGTTACATCTCATCTCCATTACTTATATTGATTGTTTCGTTTTCTTTTTTTTTCTTAATCAGTCTAGCTAGAGGTTTATCAATTTTGTTAATCTTTTCAAAGAAGTTATTTTATTTTTCCATATTGCTATTATATTTTCTATTTTATTGTTTCCCACTCTTACCTTTATTGTCTCCTTTCCTCTACTTACTTTGACTTTTCTGGCTGCTTAATGTAGACATTTAGATCATTAATTTTAAATCATTTTTCTTTTCTAATATAAGCCTTTAAAATTATAAACTTCCCTCTAAGCATTGATTTAGCTATATGCCACAAATTTTTGACATTGTGTTTTTATTTCTATTCAGTTCAGATATTTTCAAAATTTCCCTTTTGCTTCTTCTTTGAGCAAGGGGTTGTTTAGGACTGTGTCATGTAATTTCCAAATATCTAGGGATTTTTAATTATCAATTTCCAATTTAATTCCCTTTTGCCAGAAAACGTATTTTATATAATTTTAATTCTTTTAAAGTTATTGAGACTTGTCTTATGGACCAACATAAGGTCTTGGAGAGTATTTCATGCAAGCCTAAAAGCACATATATTCTGCAGGTATCCCTCAGTTGTTAGCTGTTGTGTTTTATAAATGTCAATTAGGTCAGGTTGGTTGATAATGTTCAAATCTTCTGTGTCCTTGATATTTATCTACTTGTCCTAACAATAACAGAGGAGTGTTGAAATCTATGACTGTAATTGTCAGTTTGTCCAATCCTCCTTTCAGTTTTGTCCATTTTTTGCTTCACGTGTTTTGAAGCTCTACAATTAGATGCATACACATTTAGGACTGTTACAGCTTCTGGATGAATGGACTCCCATCATTTTTACTCCCTCTTTATCTCTGGTAATACTCCTTTTCTGAAGCCTGTTTTTGGGATACTATATAGCCATTCCAGGTTTTATGAATAATGTTTCTATGTTTTTACTTTTATCTTACTTGTGTCTTTATATTTAATGGGTGTCTCTTACACACAGCATATAGTTGAGTATTTTTTTTAATTCACCCTGACAATCTCTGCCTTTTAATTGAAGTGTTTAGTCCCTTTACATTTACCATCTGAGTCTTTTCTTTATGATGCATCCATTCTTTTTTTCATTTTTCCTCCTTTCGTGCCTTTCTTTGGATTAATCAAGGTCTTTTTGGTGTTCCATTTTGTCTGCTCTGTTGACTTGTTAGCCTACCTGTTTGTTTTATTTGTGGATATGCACAGTTGCTCTATGGTTTTTTGTTTTTGTTTTTTTGTTTTTTTATTTAGATTTTATTTATTTATTTGAGAGAGAGAGAATGAGAGACAGCATGAGAGGGAGGAGGGTCAGAGGGAGAAGCAGACTCCCTGCCGAGCAGGGAGCCCGATGCGGGACTCGACCCCAGGACTCCAGGATCATGACCTGAGCTGAAGGCAGTCGCTTAACCAACTGAGCCACCCAGGCGCCCATCTATGGTTTATAAATTGCATCTTTAACTTACCACACCCTACCTTGTACTTACAGTGCTTTACATCTAGTGTAAAGATTTACAACAGTATACTTTCATTTAACCCCCTCTCATCCTTGTGTTATTAGTGACATGTATTTTCTACATATGTTATAAAGTACACAATAGATTGTTGTTATTTTTGCTTTAAGTCATCAGTTATCTTTTAAAGAAATTTAAAAATGAAAAAATATATATTTATTTACAAATTTACCATTTTTGACACTCTTCAACTCTTCGTGCAGATTCAAGTTTCCATTTGGTATCATTTGTTTTCATTCTGAAGACTATTCTTTGATTTCCCCACACTACAGGTCTGCTATGATGAATCTTTTCAGCTTTTTAATCAAAGAAAGAGCTTTTATTTCATCCTACTTTTTTTTAACATTCTTTTTTTTTTTGAAGATTTTTTTTTTTTTTTTTTTTGCGAGAGAGAGAATGAGAGACAGAGAGCATGAGAGGGAGGAGGGTCAGAGGGAGAAGCAGACTCCCTGCTGAGCAGGGAGCCCGATGCAGGACTCGATCCCGGGACTCCAGGATCATGACCTGAGCCGAAGGCAGTCGCTTAACCGGCTGAGCCACCCAGGCACCCTATTTCATCCTACTTTTGAAAGATATCTTACCAGATGAAGAATTCAAAGTTGACTTTTTGTTTCAGCACTTTAAAGATGTAGTTCTATTTTCTTCCCCCTCACGTTGTTTCCCTTTAGGAATGAACAGTAATTCTTATCACTATTCCATTGTATAGAATTTATCTTTTTTCTGTTGGCTTTAAATTTTTTCTCTTTATATTCAGCTTTCAGCAATTTGAGATATGCCTATGTACAATTTTGTGTTTATTTTGCTTGGAGTTCACGGAGTTTCTTGAATCTGTGGGTTGATATTTTTCATCAAATATGGAAACATTTTAAAGATAACTTCTCTCCCACAATTTCTCTTTCTCTTCTCCTTCTGGGACTCTAATTACATGAATGTTAGACCATATGATATTATCCCACAATTCACTAATTCTCTGTTCAGCCTTTTCAGCCTTTTCTTTTCCTCTTTGCCTCGTGTATAGTTTCTGTTGCTCTGTTTTCAAGTTCACTGAATTTTCTGCATTGTCCAAGTGGTTGTTAAACCCATCTATTTGAATTTATAACATATATATTCTAATTTTTACATCTAGAATTTCCATTTAGCTATTTCTTGTTTCATACCTGTTTTATTATTATGTCCATGTTTTCTTTAAATCTTTGACATATTTACAACAGCTGTTTTAAAGTCTTGGTGTGCACATTCCAACACTTTGGTAATTTCTGGATCTGCTTCTGTTGACTGTTTTTTTTTTTTCCCCCTCTGTTTATGAGTCACATTTGTCAGCTTACACATGTCTAATAAATTTTTTTTCTTGAATTCTGGTCATTGTGGATACCAAGTTTCTGGATTTGATTGTAATTCATGATAAGTTTGGATCTGGCACATAGTTACTTTATGTGTGAATACGCCTGATCCTTTTGAAACTTACTGTTAAGCTTTGTTAGATATAGCTAGGGCAGTCTTTATTCTGGAGTTAGAGTAGTGCTTTTCCTAAGGTATAGACTTTCTGGGTCTCTGAATTCAGTGAAGTCTCTCCAGCCTGGCTAGTTGGAACTCCAGCATCTCTCAGTCCTGTGTGTCATCTGAAATTCCTCAGTTCACAGTCATGTGGTAGTTGTTCTCTGCCAAGCTCATGGAGTCTTGCTTGTGTAAGTGTAGTTTAGTATTTAGCCACTCTTGGTCTGTGTAGTTCCTCTTGGTGTCCCTCCTCCCAAATTGCAGACCTCAAAGGCCCTGAACTCCGATCTCTGTCTCCACAGTTTGGTGAAGCTGCCATCCTCTGGGCTCCACCTTTTTGCCCATACTATGTAAAGTGCATCCAGACAAAAAGCCAGAGCAGTCATGAGGTTTACATCCTGAATTTATCTTCTGTTATGGTCATCCTAACCCTATTCCAGTGTCTACAAACAGTTGTTTCAAATATCTTGTCACACTTTATAATTGTTTAATATTCTTGCTGTTATTCATAATGTGTTACTTTCTGCATACCTCATGACTGATCTGAATTCACCAAGCCAGATAAGAAGGTGTTAATAAAAGATGCACAGTGATTTAGGATTTACTGTAAGGAGAAATCATGGGGCACCCTGTCCACAAATAAGACTTAAAGTACACCCAAAAATCTTGTTGTATAAAATATTGGAATTTTATAAGAAATAACTGTGGGGCTTAATCCTCCTTTGCAAAAGAATCCTTACTTCACTTTACAGCAGGACTAGCTACAAGTAAACAGTGTTTTTCCATGACCCATTGGAAGATGATTGCTGGAAGAAGCAGAGGCAGGTAATGGGCAGCAGAGCCCAGGTCCCCAAGTTTTTAGAAGTTGCTTCCAGGTGATGTTGTTGATCAGGAATGAAGTCAGTGAACCACTGAGCTGTTGCATTGCATACACAAGCATCTAGGGCCCATGGCAAGGCCATGACAAAGTGAGGGCCACTGAGGGATGAAGTGTGAAGACCTGGTCCCACTTGGGGCTCAGTCTCCCCAAAGATCTTGAATGTGTTGAGCCAAAATGGGAAGTCAGAAGCTCCATCAAAGGCCAGGCAAGGTGTGAGCCAGGAGAGATCAGCACAGGTATCAAACAAACGTTCTAGAAGACTTGGAAGGGGAGTGAACCGGCAAGTCAGCAACCTGCGTCTCTGCAGACAGTGAGGCCTGAGCTAGAACAGCACTTATCGGTATCTGTGTGAGTCACCCAGAGAGCTTGTTAAAATGCAAGCTCTGACTCAGAAGGTCTGAGATGAGGCCCAAAGAGCTGCAGGTCCCATAAGCTCCAGATGGTGCCGATGCTGCGGGCCCACAGACAGCACCGATCGGGGAGGGATTTCAGCCTATGAGCCAAGGCAGTTCCCCACGTGGGGAATCAACTGAGGCTTGTGGTGTAGAGGAGACCATGGTGCTAAACCCAGTAAATGGAGACAACAGGGTTGGATTTACACAGCATAGTTCACCCATGACATTTAATCCTTCAAGCCAGCTGCACCTGTTGGGGCTGACAGTTATGCCCAAGGGGGTTCAGCGTCTAGCATCCCAGAAATCTCAGCTGTGACCCTAGGGGAATTCCCTCCAGAGCCACAAGGAGCTGAAACATGTGCTATTCCTACTGGTTCAAGAACTCAGATGCCAGCAGAATGGCAATATGCTTCAATTAAAAAAAAGGCAAGAATGAAAACAACCCTCAAAACTCTATTACCTTCTGCCATAAGCCTTTATTGTGTGCCTTGACTGCAAACCAAGTCTGAAGTTTCGTGCTGTAGATTCCATCAGGAGGGAAGGTGGCTCTCATGTCTAACAGGTATTTGTGTTTTGGGAGTCTGTGCGTGTGTGCAGTCATGACTCTGCACATGTGTTGGACGCATTTTCACACCATCCACGCACCCCTGGGTCTTAGACACCGTGGTGCAGGACACACCTTGGTTGATGTTAGCATTATTTTAGCACCGACTGTATGGGTTGCGTTTTTCATGTTTCACCTTCAGCTTCTCGAATGATGCTTGAAATAGTCCATTTCTTCTCAATAGGACTTCAGATCTTAGTGAGTTCTGGACTTTGGATTTAACGAATGAACACATACAAGGACAATAATAATGAAGGCTCCCATTTATTGAGCACCTGCTATATTCCAGGCATGGGCTTTAGAAATACGTTCCATCATCACTAAAATATCACCAGCTGTGGGCATTATGCCTATTTTATAGATGAGCTATTTATAGATTTATAGATTCCCATTTTATAAATGATAAACCGAGGCCAGGGGTAGTTGGAGGAGCAGGGTGGGCATTTCACGTGTTTGGTCGAGTGTGAATACCCCCAAGTTGCACTCCCACTGATGTCCAGGGAAGCAGAGTGATGGGGCTCTTTCTAAGCGCTAGTGTGTTTTCCTTTAGCCTCTTTCCATTCCCCCCGCCCTGCTGTGAAGACACAGCCAGGCCAGAGGGCCCAGAAACTTCCCACCAACCGGAGGGGACATCTGACCCACATCCCGTTCTCTAAGTGAGCGCCCGCCCCCCCCTTGTCCTTCCAGGTCGGAGGCTGCTTTCCACTCTCCAGGCTTCAAGGGTCGTGGTGAAGGGCAGGGAGAGAGGCAAGGGTTAACAGGGCCGCAGGTTCTGTTTAATGTGGGGCGGTCTCTTCCTGCTCTGTGTCTCCAGGCTGGCTTCTGTGGCAACTTCATTAGCAGCAAGCTCCTAATTAAATTTCATATTTATGGTCAGAAAATAAAATCATCGGACCTTTTTGAAATAGGATTTTATGAGTTTTGGCTCTGGCAGCTGAGTCAGCAGTCAAGGGCCTACACTGTTTAGAACTATGGTTTTAAGGCGGAGATAAATAAAACAAGTAACACAGGGGTAGCGGTTGAATCCTGCGTCCTTGGGCGGGCCTGAACGCATTTCGGGGGCTTGGCAGGACAGACCCGGGCCTCAGGGGTGCGGCTGGCACACCAAAGCACCAGTCCATGTTGGGCATGTTTTTGTGTCCGGGGTCCCCCAGCCCCACGAGGCTGTTTTTATTACAGAGCCGGATGTTTTGCTTTTTTTTTTTTTTTTCTTCTTGCCATACTAAGAGAAATCATTCTTCACCTACGGCTCAGACTCGAACCTCCCTGGGTGTGTGTGCAGGAAGCTGTCGGAGGCCACTTCCTCTCACGTGTCACTTAGCTCCTGCCGCCTCCTCTGGAGGGGCTCAGAGCACCTCAACTGACCCCTCTACTTGGTGGCTGCCCATGAGAATTCAGCTCCCTCTGCCCTACCATGTGGGCACCCCTCGTGCTGCGCCCCTGATGAGCCCAGTGGGCATCTCCTCCTTGGGTCCGGGAAAGAATTCTACCAACTACGTTCTGGTCTCTCTGGTGGGGAGTGTCTTAGAATCCCGGGGACGGAAGGATGTGAAGGGCATCTGGCCCCACCATGCAACACGGTTGGACCCCCTTTCCCCTGAAGCCCCTTTGGGACTGGGTGGTTTCATTCATCCTGGTTCTGGTGGGTTTATCTCTGCTTAGAAGGATCCGCTTTCTCCGTGGGAAGAAGAAAAATGTGAAATGATGGAAAGACCAGTGTGCAGAGGTAGAGAAGACCGCGATCAGTCCCTGTGCCTCCCCCACCGCCCTGTGGGGTCCGGGCCCTTGGGTCTGGGCCCTCTTCTGTAACGTGGAGGGTAAAGGACCTATCCCATAGGGTGGGCATGGGGAAAGCCACCTGTGGGAATGCCCACGAAGGGCCCAGCTGAGTCTGCACGTGGCAGGCACTGGGCCGTTCATGGGTAGTGTTCATTCAGCGAGTACTCCATTCCACCTGTCAGCACTCGCATTCACTGGGAATTCACGGTGCAGGTGGCTGAAAAGGCGCCAAAGACCCCTCCCGGCTCTGAAACCCCCTTACCTTGTGCTCTGACCATCTAGGCTGGAGGCTTCGCTCTGGTGCTTCCTTCCCATTGATATGCTGGCGAGTCAGGAAGTCGTCACCCAGGCGACAGTGTCCCAGTGATGCCCGCGGCAGAGCAGGTGGAGGGAGGCCCCAGCCCGGTAGGAGACACCAGAGCACGCCTTCTATCCCATGCAGAGCCAGCCCGTAAAGCCTCCCCAGAATTCATGTGTGGAAGCCCTAAGCCCCGATGGGGGGGTGTTTGGAGGTGGGGCCCTAGTGATGGGATTGGGGGTCTAACAGGAAGAGGAAGAGATGGTAGAGCGCTCTCTCTATGAGCTCACACCAAGGAAGGGCCAGGTGAGGACAGCGTGGGAGGGCAGCCATCTGTGAACCAGGAAGAGGTCTCTCGCCAGGCACGGAAACTGCCGGCACCTTGACCTTGGCCTTCCCACGCTGCCGAACTGTGAGAAACGCGTGCCTGTTGTTTAAGCCCCCCGGGCTGAGGGATGTTGCCGTAGCAGCGAGAGGAGTGGATGAAGATGCCGTGTGACCTCAGGCAAAGGTCTGGACTCCTCGACGCCTCGGCTTCCGGGTAGTAATCGCAGTTGCCACACAGGACCTCTGGCCAGTGGCAGGATTTGCAGCTAAGCAGGACTTCCTTCCATGGTGTTTGGGTAGGGCACAGCTTTCAGACTCAGATGACGAGAACCGGGACGAAGAAGATCTCCTCTCCCTAGGAGGTTCTCCTGAAGGTCCTCCCCTGCCCAGAGAGGGGGACGTGCTTACCTCCTTCCTGCTCCTTTCTGCTCACGCCAACGGCAATGCCGTCAGCACCTCGAACAGGGGAGCATGACCAGGAGGTGCCGAAAACCCTCTCTGTCCTCGGGAAGGAGGCTGGCCCTCTGAGCAGAGCACGGCAGCGGGCCCATCCCTGATGGGAGATCATGCAGCGTCCAGGCCCTGAGCGCTGACCACACGCCAGCGCTTGGCTCGTGTTCGGCACACTTCACCGCTTCATCCTCGCGCCCCCATTGACGCCGGCATGGTCATTGTCCTCATGTGACAGTGGAGACGCCGAGGGCTCGGAGGATGCCCTGCAGACCCAGCCCACCCGCCGTGCCCAGAGGCTGACCTGACCCTTGGCTTCTGCGTGGCCGTGGCCGTGGCGGATGGCAGCACGAAGGGAGACAGAGGGCAGGCAGTGAGTTCCGAGGGGCGGCCGTGCCCCTCTCCTGAAGGCTGAGCCCTGCCAGGCAGCCCTCCCTCTCCCTCCCTCCAGCCCAGACAGGCTGCGGGGCTGTTCCCTTCCCGAAGCGGCCACGACAAATCACCCTAAACCGCTCGGCTTAAAACACAACAAACATGTTGTCACAGTCTAGAGGCCAGAAGTCTGAAATCAAGGTGAGCTCGAGGCAGGGCCATGCTTCCTCCAGAGACTCCAGGGAAGGAGCCCCCGCCTGCCTCCTGCAGGTTCGGGCGGCTCCCGAGTTCCTCGGCCCGTGGCCACTCGCCCCGTGGCAGCCTCCACAGTCACATGGCCGTCCCTCCTCTGTGTCTGTCACTGGATTCAGAGCCCCTCCCTCACCCAGGGAGGCCTCGACTTACATGCATCTGCAAAGACCCCCTTTCCAAATGTGGTCACGTTCTGACGAGGGGGACCCTGTCTAACCCAGTACGCGTGGGAGGGCATCAACGGGTGAGAGGCCCAGGGAAAGGGAAAGGCCAGTGCCCGAGTGTGGGCCGGGCCGACGACGGGCATAGAAGGCCTGCTGCTCTGAACCCAACTGTCCGAGCGCCAACAGCCACGCGGAGCTGCTGGGACTCTCACCCGCTCTGGCCGGAGGGCAGGATGCCATGGCCACCTTGGAAAACGGGGGGCGGTTTCTTCAGGAGTTGATTGTACACCGACCACATGACCCGACAATTCTGATCCTAGGTATTTATTCCAAAGAAATGACAACACATGTCCACATGAAGATTTGTCCAAGAATGTCCCCGACAAGTGAACTTGGGACACCACCCAAACGCCCACCGACAGGCAAATGGATAAACCATGGGACACATAAGCCGGTGACCCGCGCCACGAATGCATGCACCTCGAGGTGCTGAGCGAAACAAGCCAGGCCCTAAACAGTACGTCGTGCACTTTTCCGTCTTTCTGTGAGAGAACTCCTGGTACTGGTGGCCTCTGGGGGTGGGGACACAGGATGGAAAGGGCCGGGAAGGAATTTTCTAGGGTGTTGGCCATGCTCCACTTCTTAATTGGTCATGAGGGTGTCTTCTTTTGAAAACTCATTGAACCGTGTACTTAGGATATGTGCAGCTTACTGACCTCGCCGCAGCGTTTTAGGAAAGGAGCGAGGGACCAGAAAGTTCTCTGGCGATCCACACAGGCTGGGACATAGGAGGGAGGCTGAAGTGGTGTGGGGCTCCGCTGTGTGGGGCCAGGGAGCCCAGGCGGTGACGCTTGTCCAGCTGTGGAGGAGGGGAGGGGAGCTTCTAGGAAGGGGGCGGGCCGGTCTTTCTGGACCACCGGCGTGTGCATGCATCACCTGGATCCATCCACCCACGGCGTCCGTTGCCCCCATTTCCCCGAGAGGACATGGCCCTCTGCTCCCCCAGGGGAATGGGGTGATCAGAGCCCCGTGGGCAGCCTGCAGGGTAAGAAGGCAGAGAAGACACGGTGGTCAGAGAGGCAGAGAGGAGCTGGGTCAGTGGCCCACCGTGGATGCCGGGATGTCTAGAAGAGAAAAGAGTAGGATGGGGTGTTTGGCTCTGGGCAGCTCGATGTGAGGCTTGCGGAAGCATCTTCCCTGGAATGTTCTAGGCCCCACACGTCCCGCTGGCCAGGCTTCCTCCTCAGTGCAGCTCACAGGCAGGAGACCGCGGTGTCCTGGGCGAGGTCTGGGACAGCGACAGGCACCAACCAGCAGGGGGGGAGAACGCAAGTGATGCCAGGCTCCTGCCCGGTCCTCCCTCCACTCCTGCACCCCCAACCTCTCTGCACCCCAGTGGTAGACGTGGCGCCGCCTGCCAGAGAGAGCAGCGTCCCCTCTGCGTCTCCCAGCCCCCCCCCCTCTGTGGAAAGTCACCCACAGACTGCTTAGAACAAAAATAAAAAGGGAAGTATGGCAGCCCCCCCAGCCCCCACCGCTGTCCCTGCTAAAAATAGAGGCGGCCTCCGAGGGGGGTGTTGTGTGGGCTTCCGGCGGGGAGGCCGCTGGCTCCCTGCAGCATCAGCATTTTCTGGGGGCCTGGCAGGCCACACGCTGGAGGAGAGGGAGTTTGAGGGGACCACGCAGAGACCCCCTAGGCCGACCCAGGACCGAGCTAGTTTGCAAACACGTGAGTATATTTTCCGACTGGCCGGTCCTTTTGCTCGGAGCCACGTGGGTGCGGAGCTCGGGAAGCCATGTCCGTGTCAGGGAGGGCTCCTGCAGCAGGTTGGGGGCTGCTGGGTGACCCCCGCGTCCCCCACCTCATCCCTCTTGCTCTCGTCCACACCACCGTGTGTCTCACGGCTTCACGCATGTTCCCTTTCATTTCTTAATTTCTTGAACCACACGGTGAACTCCCGACACCTGGTGCTAGGGCAGCTATTCTATGCTGTTCACTTTGGTTGCACAGAGCATGGACTGGAGCCCAGAGAAGGCCCTCGATAAATGCCTGGTCGATCTGGACCAGAACGCTCTCCCTCTCGTTTTTATGTGCTGGGTTTTGTTTTTGTTTTAGTTTTTGTTTTTTAACTTTCTTCCAACGGGGGACAGGCCGAGGGCGAAGTGGGCGTGAGCGCACGGAGAGGTGCCCGAGGCCCCCCGCTGGAAGGGTCCGCAATGTTTGCCCCAGAAGCCCAGCAGCCTTGCCCTCCTGGGATCCCCGCCCTCCCCGGGAGCACCCTGCAGCCTCTTCTGAGCTTTAGTAAGATAACATATGCAAAGAAAGAAGCCTGTTGCTGAGGGTCCATCAGCAAACCCGAGGCCCAGCCCCTGCCCACAGGCAACACACAGAGAGAGAAGTTGGAGCCGGAGACAGGCGGGAGACCCTTGATCCAGAAGCCAGAGCGAAAAGACACAGCGGGGGCGTGAATGACTTTTCTAGGAGGCAGAAGGACCAGGGCCCCGAGGGGAAGTCCCCCCTCTCCCTGCGGGTATCTCCTGGAGGCCTCAGAGAAGGTTCATCATTTCCTACTGAAACGCTTCAGGAATCCCTCACGTCCGGCAGGGTTGAGACTTCTGCAGCCCCTGGAGTCGTGTGCTTCTCAGAGACCGTCCTGTTCATTGAGGGGGTCAAACTGATGGACGTCACGGGTTTGAAGAAGGCAGCAAGGTCTCAGAGGCATCCTTAGAAACGAGAGATGGCCTAAGTGCAGGGATGTCTCCAGGTCTCACAGCGGATGGCAGCCCTCGACGGAGAAGTCACAAAGGCCCGCCGGGCGAGCGACTCGCCCAGGGAGCGCCAGGCGGCCAACCTTCAAGTCTGGCTTTGCAGACAGACTCATTCCCGGCTCCCCCGCGCAGGCACGGAAAGGGTCACAAAAGCGGCCGGTTCCCCCATCCCCTGCGAACCGCACTCGCTCCTAACAGCCCTCAAGTCTATGCTGATCTACCATGTCTGGGTGCAGTTTTGACGGGCGCCTTATTTAATTATAGGTGATCGAGTCATTTGACACAAGCCAAAAAAAAAAAAGAGGCTTTCTGGTTTGCATCCGATTTATGAGCTTTCGCTTTCATGGCGAGAAGCTAGAGATGGTCTCCGAGCGTAGAGATCCCCAAATTCCTGCCCCCGTTGCTCTCAGAGACTGGGGAAAGCGTTTCCATCCCACCATGTAGGAAGCATAGAGAACATCAGAAAAGCACGGGCCGGTGTTTGCCAGCACCTGGGAGGGGAGAAAGTGAAAAGAAACACCCACCAGCCTCCAGCCCTGACAGATTCATTTAAAGACAGTCTTACATAATAGATCATTAAAAAGGAGAGACGCACGACAGAACTCTCTCCTTACAAGGAAAAGGGGAGTGTGTTGAGATGCTTTGCGACATTCTCGTCCCGTCTACCCCCTTATCCCGCACAGAGAAGTGGAAAATGTGAGTCTCCCTCCGTGTTTTTTTATGTTTCAAGCTGCCTGGTGGCTTTAACTCAGGTGAGCTGGCCTCCGGGAAATCACTGAAGGCTGAGCGCTGGTCGCCAGTGGTCTCGGAGCTCCTGGGAGGAGGGACATGACTGACCCACGGACACTACCAGGGAAGGAGCCCTTCCTGGCCAGACCCCGCTTTCCCTTTCCCGCCCCCCGGCCAGGGCCCACCCCCACCCCTCCCTGGGCCATGCACCTGTGGGTGCTAAATAAAACCCTGAGTTCCTGTTCCCTTTTCTCTGCCCTCGTCCTCTCTTCAAACCCACACCCCGCCTGCTTTTTTGCCTCTGCCTCCGTCGGGCCTCGTCCTTCATTTCCTGCCCTCCCGGCCCCTGGCAGACGTTGCTCCTGATTCCCACGGCTGCCGGGATCCAGGGCTGACCCACCCCCGGGGGCGCTGCCAGGAGGAGGGCGCCTGCTGGCCTCGCAGGGTCCACCCAGCCCCTAGCCCGCCCACAGGTCGGTCTCCTTCCGGGGCCCTGGGTCTCCTATTTCTTCATTGGAGTCGATGGTGCCTTCCCAGCAGGTACCCGGCACCTCGCGTGTGTGCTCAAGAAATTGTAGCTGTTTTTCTTTATTTGATCTGATTTGATGGATTGAGGTGAAATTCGTATAACATCCATCCCCCCTTTTATTTATTTTTTTAAAAGACCTTATTTATTTACTTAGAGAGCACAGAGGGAGAGGGAGAAGCAGTCTCCCTGCTGAGCTGGGACTCAATCCCAGGACCCTGAGATCATGACCTGAACAGAAGGCAGATGCTTAACCGACTGAGCCACCCAGGGGAAAGCGTTTTCAAAGGGTGGAAAAACCACCCTCTGCAAATCCAGCCTGTCACACGGAGGGCGTGCAGTATCTGCCCCAGAAGCCCAGCAGCCCCTTTGAAAGTGAACTATTCAGTGGCATTCCGCACACTCCCCGTGTTGTACAATTACTGCCTCTACCGAGCTCCAAAGCATTTCCAACACCCCAAAAGTAAAACCCCGTCTCTGTTAGTGGTCACCGCCCCCCCATCTCCGCCAGCCCTCAACCCCCAGCCCCTGGCAGCCACCCACCTGCTTTCTGTGTCTGGATTTCTGGGCATTGCACACAAATGGGATCACACGACATGTGGCCCTTTCGAGTGTGGTTTCTTTCGCTCTGTGTAAGGTTTTCAGGGTTTGTCCGTGGTGTGGCACGGATCAGCACCCCGTTCTGTTTCGTGGCCAAATTGTATTCCACTGTACGTATAAATGTCTTCATTTCCAGAGTCACTGGCTTTGAGGGTTCGGGGCTGCCAGGACCGGGAAGGGAATTGGGGCACAGGGAGGTGGAAGGAGGAGAACCTTGCTCGATGCACGATGCCATAGACACCGGAAGAGGCCTGCCTGCCTGCCTGCAAGGGTCTCTGCCCACTGTCCTCACCCACCCCGTAGTCTATGCAGACCGACCCCGAACAGCCCCCCTGGCGGAGGGCATGTTGGGGAGAGGAGCGTCTCTGGCCCGCCTTCTCGAGCTGCAGTTGGTTCTGCTCCTGAGTACATTATCACAATTAATTACAGCCAGCCCTTGATTATGTGAGCTAATAGGGGACCAGAATAACACAGAGCTAATTGAAATGTGGGTCTGCAGGGGCGGTGGAAAGGAGGGGCCCCGTTCCGTGGGGGAGCTGTTTGTTTTGCAGTTAATTATGAGTAAAGAGACCCTTTTGGGGTCCTTTCCTGCTTCTCTCTCTCTCCCTCCCTCCCAAAAGCCTTACATTTCATTGGACGCACAAACCTATTTTGCTCCCAACATAGCGGATGCTCAGTTAATGCATCGTAGCTGACTTACCCCCCTTGCCATCTCTCGGCAGAACGCCCCAGGACAGAAAATCTGACTGGTTTGGATTTCACTTCTGTGCCCGCCCAATCTCGCATGGAAACACTCGTTGTTATAATCGCAGGGAAGGAACGAGAGGATGTAGGTGCCGAGCTTTATTCTTCCCAAAATGTCTGCAATAAATGGGTGACATTATGAGATACACAGAAGGAGGGGAATGGAGCAAAACAGGCATCTGGAACCCCCACAGACTGGGTCACTGGTCCCAGCAGGCTCGGGAGTCCGCGGTTTGCCCCAGAGTCCTTTGTGAGCGAGCTGCTGTGCTGAGCGGTGAGACAGCCCTCTCATTCTGCCGCCCGGTTGAAACGGACAACCTCGGGCGCGTCACCAGAGTCTTGGTCGTGCCTTTTCTCCCGGGAAGCGCAAGCCCGGTCTAGCATAATCCTAGATTAGGTGACTGACGCCCTCCGCATGACACGCTGGATTTGCAGAGGGTGGCTTTTCCAGCCCTTCTGCCTATAGCCATCTTTTCTCACACGCTGCCCGCCTCCGCCGTCTGTTGTGGGTTTTGTCACTGTGCCGTTCTGTCCCCTCATCTGATAGTGCATATGAGTGCCCACTGTGTGTCAGACGCCCACAGCTTCGTCCAGGAACGCGTCCCCCGAAGGTCAGCTGGTGACCTTCCACGATGAGGGAGTGAGGCCTCGGCGTCCTCAGCCAGAAAGTGCTGGCTGGTGTGGGGTTATCAGTCCTCAAAGAATGAGGATTCCAAATTGAACCGATTTCCCAGCATGCTGGTGGCTGGCTCGGGCTGTTCCTTTTTTTTTTTTTTTTAAAGATTTTAGTTATTTATTTGACAGAGAGAGACACAGCGAGAGAGGGAACACAAGCAGGGGGAGTGGGAGAGGGAGAAGCAGGCTTCCCGCCGAGCAGGGAGCCCGACGCAGGGCTCGATCCCAGGACCATGGGATCATGACCTGAGCCGAAGGCAGACGCTCAACAGGCTGAGCCACCCAGGTGCCCCATGGCATGTGCCAGGCTGTTCTTGATGTTGGAGAAGGCCCTGAGACTCGGGGGTGCCCCGGGGAAGGAGCACCCTGCAAAAAGAGACTGATGCCATGTTTGGGAACGCCAGCCACTGTGGCGTTCTTCCTGACAGAATGTAGGGCCAGCTGGCTTTGCTGCAACTCACCCGGTTAGGGTGGTTTGTGACAAGATAGCTCTGTCCCTGCAGGTCAGAAATTGGAGAGACTGTGGATTCTAGACTTCTAATCCATGACTGATTGAGAGACCAAGATAGATCGGCGCTGAGATCCGAACTGCAGACACAGCAGAACAAGCTGGTGCAAATGAAGGGTGTGTCATCCCGTCAGCAGCCTGTCCTGGTGAAAACCCTCACCACACCTTCGCACACAAAGGTCTTCCCCGCCCAAGGGAGGAAGCTAAAGCGAGGAAAAGAGAGCCAGCGCTTATGCATTGGAAATCAATAACTTTACAAATATTAAACGCCCACCTGTGCAAGATACTATCTGGACCGTGGGGTGTACCAGGGAAATAAGAGAGGGGGCCCCCTTCCAGAGGCCGTAAGCAGCTCAGTGGACATAAAGAGACGCTAACAACACCAGGTGTGTGAGATGCAAACCTGAGGCCCACACAGAAGGGTTGAAGACAGATCTCTGACGTTTTTGTCTAAGTTCTGCTTGACGTGGAGGTGATTACACGGGACATCCGGCGGAGACCTTGTTTCCAGCTGGGGTTTGCCGTTGGCGTCTGAAGGGCTGCGTTAAGTGATATTGATTAAGTGTCTACCATGGGCACAGCAGCAACCCTAAGGTGTTAGCGCTGCTTGTCCGATTCTACGGACCAAGAAATGGGGAGGGGGCACTCAGAGAGGTTAAGCAACATGCCTAAAGCCACACAGCAGCAGACAGCAGAGCTGGAGTTCAAACCCAGGATCCTCACGTGAGGACTGGATGCTTTCCGCTAGGACACACAGTGTTATCTCCTTATGCAAAGACTCTTTTTTTGGCTGGACTTTCTCTTTAATTAGAGTAGAATTCCTGTGATCCTTTGTGCACAACCCCCATCTTCTCCGGGGGGGTTGGGGCGGCGATGCCACTTGACCCCAACAAGCACAGTGTACTTTGACCTTTCAAGGACAGGCTCTACACCCTCCATGCATGTGGGTTCCCTGCAAAGGGACCCCCAGCCCCCCAGCTCTGTAGGTCTACCCCGGAGAAGTCTGCAGAGACCGTGCATCTAGCAAGGAGACTCTCACCCCTCAAAGCCCCTCTGTCCTTTCTTCTGCTGCCTGCAGAACTGCCCAGGGGGCTGATGTCGGAGAAAGTACAGCTTTGACCTCAAGCCTCAAAACACCTCGGGGTAAAAATAAGAAAGTCTGAGGTCCACACACCAGGCTGCTTCCTGCCTCAGAGTTTCCACCAGCCCTGGAGGCCTTTCGAGATGAAGTCTCTGGGAGCCCCGGCAGCCGCGGGAAAGCAGGAGCCTCAGGCCTCTGAGGGGCGGTTTCACTTGCTGGTGTCATGCTCGGGGGCCGTGGTGGAAGCATCGGGTCAAAGCTGGAGGCAAGGACACCCTACCCCCAGCGCCACCTCTCTCTGTTCCCGCAGGAGGAAACCCGAAATCTGCCTGCTTCTAGATACTGACCTGCTCCCTGACTGA
Organism: Mirounga angustirostris; assembly: GCF_029215605.1. NCBI lineage: Eukaryota > Metazoa > Chordata > Mammalia > Carnivora > Phocidae > Mirounga > Mirounga angustirostris. The sequence continues at coordinate 178,073,649 of NW_026991713.1, forward strand.
AGTCATGGGCAAAGTCCTTTTCAAACGTGTGGAAACGTGCCCAGAAGTGTCACTGATGTACCGGTCCTTGTGATATTTCACAGAACACAGGGTCCCACGACTACAAATGCATTTTCGGTTGTTCACCGCATGGCTTCAGAGCATGGATCTGGTGCACCTTCGAAACGCAGAAGAGAGAGACCAGGGCACCTTGCTGCTGGGGCCTCAAAGCATGCTCGTGAGGCTGCGGACCAGCCCTGGGCCCTGGAGAGAAGTCGTCTGAGCGGAGGGCAGTGTGGCCCGAGTGGCCCGCTCCACGTTCCCCTGTCAGGTCCCTGCCCCGCGCCTCTGATCTGCGTTCTCGGAGCAGAGGCTCACCTACCAACACGGCCGGCTGCCGCCCCGGGCTTCCTCCTCCTTCTTCCTCCCCAGCCTTGCTCCCTTCTCTCCTCGTCTTCCTGTGAACCTGCAGGCTTTCTTACCATCGTCCCCTCGGGCCCGGCCCGCTCTGCCATTCTCCCTTCCAACCCGCCTCCCCATTCCCCAAATCAAAAAGTAACTCATGGTTTCCTTCCACCTCTCCTTTGCTGGGATTACATCTCCCTGTGATTCATGCACCAAAATGCACGCTCCGTGTCCCGCTTCTGCGTCATAGAAACCCCAAGCAGCGGGGCCAGACTCTGGAAGGAGACCCGTTGGTTCGCTCACTGGGCAGATGTGTGGAAAGCTCACCGCATGCGGGCGGCGTGTGCTGGAGACTCACCGATGGGCATGACACAAGCCCTCTCAAAGAATCACAGCGGGTGTGCAAATGAGCGATGGCGAAACCAGGTGAAAAGCACAGGAACGTGGGTCCATTCCACAGCAGGGACCTGCGTTCCGCTGGGAGAGGTGGGGCAGGGCGGCCACCTGGGCTGACCGTATCGCCTGCCATCACCAAGTGCTTCTTGGCTAACCAGCGACTGAATGCAGTTCTGTGACAATGGAATGTTCTTATCGTAACACCTTAGGTCATTAGAGCTTTTGCTTCAGCAAATGCTCATCGAAAATCCGCCCCATGTTAGCACAACCGCAAACCCCAGTCTTGACATGAAGCATTCCAAGAGGCACCGCGGACGCTCCAAGTTTCTCCCAACCCAGATAACAAAATGGTAGCCAAACAGTGAAGACTATGCCAATGGAGAAGAATTGTGCACCCGGATGAAGCAAAGGGTCTGTCTTTGAAAGCACAGAGGACTCCGGAACTGGAATCCGCTGGGGGTCACCATGACATCACCGTCCCTGTGGCAAAGGCGATCTGCTGACCAGGCTTCCAAGGCCAGCGCAGGCGAAGACTGCATTTCGTGATCGCCGAGGCTGGGGCTCCCCGCTGGCCAGCCCCGGAGCGAGACCACCCTTCCCAGGTTTGGCCAAGTGGTCCAGCCGCGGCTCCTGGAGACCGTCAGCGCCTCCGGTGTGCTCTGCGCACGGCTCTGGAATCCAGATGCTCCTCAAGAGCCGGTGTGATCAATTGATATGCATTTCAGAACAATTTAAATCTGTCATTCCTAATTGCGCTTTTTTGAAAAGCTGCCCTGCAGAGCTGATAGGAAAACGAGAGCTGGAGGGGAGCAGTATCCTTTGCTAATGCAAGAGGTCTGTGCCCTTTCCAAAGTTCTTTGCCGCGGTGCGAGTCGGAAGCCGCGGTGGGTGGTGGGTGTGTGGCAGGGCTGGGGATGGCGAAGGGGTGATGCTTGCCGTGCCTTCGGTCTCCAGCTTCAGTCGATGTGCTGTGCTCCCCACTGCCCCCATGCCCCGACGTCTACTGATGCCTCCCCCCTTCCTTCCTAAAAGATACCAGGTCGAGACAATTTTATCCCACAGAAACCACTGGCCCTTTGCCTGGGTCACCTGGAAGTAGATGGACGGAGCCCCTCGAGGAGCTCCAGGTATGATTACAGGTGGCCTGGTCCCTGAGGAGATGGTTGGGGGAGGTTGGTGGTGCTCTGGGGTGACAGCGAGGAGCTTGGCTGTCACGTGAACTGGGGCTGGCGGGGGCGGGGGTGGGCTCCTGTGGAAGAATGAGGGCTGAATGAGAGAACAGAAAGATTCCAGTGGACGTGGCAGAGGCCGGAGATGTGACTCGAGATCGAAAAGTGAGGAGCACAGCTCAGGATCCGAGGCAGGACTGCAGCAGGCAAGCAAGGTAAATCGCCTTGCCCTTGCGCTGCAGGCTAGAAATGTCATCTGTTCATCACATTTCCTGGGCTGTGCCTTATCTCCTCATGGTCACCGACCCCTCAGAGGGCACTCTATACATGGGAGGTCCTCAGTCCTTACTGATCTCTTATTTACTGTGGTTTTGGATCTAGAAAAAAAAAAAGGAACCGGCACAAATAGAAGAGGCAGTTGCTCAGATTGAGGGGCTCAAGTTTGAGGCTGGGGCCAATATGACTTTCTTAGAAGGCTTGGATCTCATTTGTTTGAAAGGAAATCAGTTTTACACATAGTAGGGATTTTATTCTTCTCATGAACTAAGAACTCAGAGGTTAAGCTTGGACCCAAAATACTTGTGGCATCCTACTCAGCTATACTTAGAGTGTGACCTTTGTCTTCATGCTCACAAAATAGCTGCTCTGCAGCAGAACATTGCATCCACATTCCAGGTAGGAAGACAGGGACAAATAAAAGGCTCTTCTGCCCTGATTCTGCCGCCACCCCTCTACAGAGCCCTTCTAAACGTCTCCAGAAACTTCTGCTTCCATCTCACTGGTCAGAACTGTGTCACATAGCCATCTCTAACTGCAAGAGAGGCTGCAAGCATAGTTGTTCGAGGGGCATGGTAATGCTCCCCACAAAATTGGAACTCTGTTGATAGACAAGAGAGAAGGGATGTTAGGTCGGCAGCCGGCAATGTCTGCCACTCCACTGTGAATCTAAAACGATAATTGCTGCTTTTAAAATATGTATCAGGGAAGCTCTGTTGATTGCTGTACACATGTTAATTGATGGGAAATACTATCATCTCAATATTTCAGTTGAACGAGCTGAAGAAGATAGGTTAGATAGTTAACTGGGATCCCAGGGAAGAATCCTGCTGGGGGAATTTTCTAGCTGTTTCTCTACATGTCCTTTTTATAGGAATGGGGACTGCAGCGGATGAGGCCCACAGGAAGGGAGGGCTCTGGCCCTTTTCCATAAAGCTTCATTTCCAGGGCCATGAACACATAGATGGCTGGACCAGTGTCTCTTCAGTCCTTCCTCACAGGCAGTAGATCATCCTTTTAAATAATATTTTTCCCTTTTTTTTTTTTTTTTGCCAGAAATCCTTTCAATTAAATGGAGGTTTCTTTGGAATAATTAAACCCTCCATCTCAAGCCTTTTACTCCAATCATCCAGGCAAATCAATTAAGCAGAGATGCATTTATCTGACTGATTGCTGACCCCCTTCTGGTTCCAGAACTTTTGCCCCGGGGGTAGCTCTTGGAGAGAGGAGGTGTCTGCCCACAAACACGGCTCTTTTCCAAAGGGCTAGGCACTCCCTGGATTTGAAATAATAGTAGCCTTATTGTTTATTTTATGCAGGATTTGATTTTTATTTATTCACCCAACAAATACATACTGAGCAGCTACTAAGAGTAAGTCCCCATGCTAGGTTCTGTGGGAGATGAGACAGACATGTGGCAGGTAGCTGAGCCTCCCTGAACTTCTCTTCTATAAAATGGTGATAGTGGTACACACCTTATAGCACTGTTGTATGAAAGGAGCTAATCCACAGGGAGCGTTTAGCATAGTGTCTGCCCACAGCACTACCATGTCCGTTTCCATAGACACCTATTAGAGGATATACTCCTGCAGAAAGAGGGAATAAAGCCGTAAAGAGAAAGATACAGAGCCCAGGAAGCAAGGAATCTAATTGCTTAGATTAGATGCTATGCTTAATAAATATTAGTTGTGATGATTGCTAGTTTAAGTAAGATCACATGAGTCGGAGTCAATGAGGGCTGAGTTGGAATCCTTGCCACTTAGTGAAGCTGTGAGATCTCACCCCATTATTTAACTTTCTGATCCTACCTCCTCCTCATAAAGTGAGAATAATAAGACCTAGAATAATGGAACCTACCTGAGTTCCTGGGAAGTGAGGTGACATCTGTGAAGTGCTCAGCACCCAGGCAGTACTTCTGGTTTATGACGAGGCGAGCTGTCTGACAAGCACTACAAAAGGTAGACAGTGTTAAGTGTACAGAGAATGGATTCTTTATACTTAAATGTATCGTCCGTATTTCCAACTATTGACATATGTTAATTTGTGTTCATTTTTTTGCCAGGATAATACATGTATGGAGAGTTGAAATGTAAAGTAGGCTTGTAATAAAAACATCTGTTTCCAGTCCTGATCCCCAGAGGCAACTACTTCTAACTCTTCACTGTTGTTTTCTTCTGTTATTTACCTCATTTCTAAGTAATAGGTTTGCATTGCTATTTACAGATATATCCACTTTAAGGCATTATTTACTGACATACTCTTAGGTAAAGGAGCATTTAGCCCTCTTTTCTGAGTACCCCACTCCATGCATCTCCCCTTCCTTCATTGTCTCCATGCATTTAGATCACAGTTGTATATGTAACATTATTATCACTAGGTAAATATTGTTTATGTTGAGGCAAGTTGTATGCTGTAATTATTTCCTTTCTTACCTTTTTGTTTTCTCCTGGAGTTAATATTGCCTCTTTTTTCCATTTGTTGAGGTTTTTATTATGTGCCTATCCTTCACTATTTTTCCATCTGACTCACAGTCCTGTCATTTGCCCGACAATATTATTTCCTAAATTATGAAATATATCAGATGACCATTCCATTTTCCCCCTGGCCACCTCCCTCTACTGGGCCCTCCGTGATCCTGCCATAATCTTGGCCAGCTCCTTTTTGCCACCTCTCTCTCATCCTGGGATTTCCTTACTGCTTTGTCCAATTAGATTTTCTGCTTCCTGAGCTCTATACCTTCCTCTTTACTGTTTTATTCCCTCATTTTACTCGAGCATATCCTCTAGTAGCTTCCTAAGAAAGGGTACATGGGAAATAAATGTTTAGAGTCAGGACGCCTGGGTGGTTCAGTTGGTTAAGCTTCTGCCTTAGACTCAGGTCATGATCCCAGTGTCCTGGGATGGAGCCCCGCATCGGGCTTCTTCCTCAGCAGGGGGCCTGCTTCTCCCTCTGCCTGCCGCTCCCCCTGCTTGTTCTTTCTCTCTCTCTTTTTCTCTCTCTGACAAATAAATCAAATCTTTAAAATAAATAAATATTTTGAGTCTCTACCTTTCTGAAAATAATATCATTCTATTTTCATGCCTAATAATTGGGGGAGGGGTGTAATAGAATTCTAGGTTAAAAAGTATTTTCCATCAAAAATGTGAAGGCATCACTTCATTGTCTCCCAGCTTCCAGTATTGCTATTGAAATGTCTGATGCCAAACTTACTCCTAGTCCTTTACATATGACCTTATTTGTCCTCTCTGGAAGCTTTTAGGGTCTTCTCTTATTTCCTGATGGCCTAAAATTTCACAAGGATGTTCTGAGAAGGTTATTTTTCCACTGATTGTACTGAGCACCCGAAGGGCCATTTAAATCTGAAGACTCATGTGCTTACATCTGGAGAATCCTCTAATATTATTTCTCTGATAATTTCATCCCTAACTTTACATTCTATCTCCAAAAGCTAGACAAGAAAGGAAACATAACCTCTGCACTCTCTTTGCAGGATTTCTATTTATTGGATATTAGACCTAAATTAACCTCATTTCCCCCACCATTTCTTATCTTTCTTCTCTTTAACTTTTTACTAACTTTTTGGAAGATTTCCTCAACTTTTTCTTCCAAACTTACTATTGATAAATTTCTGGTACTTTAATTGCTAAGAACTCTTTCTCGTTCTTTGATCATTCCTTTTTCATAGCATCCTACTATTGTTTTATAGATGCAATATCTTATTTAATTTCAATGGATTTTAATTATCAGGTTGTGGGGTTGTTGTTTTTTTAATTTTTTCTTATTCTGCATTGTCTGCTTCCTGCAAGTTCTTTGTATCAACTTGTCTCTTTTGATCTCTTCCTTTCACATGAAGACTTTCTTCAAACATCAGGTGATTCTTGGCTCTCTGTTTATTCTTAAGTAGGAAGTGACAAAAGCAGTGCGTACAAGTTCTGCTCGTTGATTAAACAGCTTCACCATAGGGCGAATGGGCACCGACTGTGTTTGCATAACACACTTATAACTCACTAAGCAGTTGATTCCTCTATTGAGAAGCAATAGTTGTTCTTTTTAATCCTGAGCCAATAGGTGCCATCTTAGAAAGTGGTTTTAGTTCCGTCTTAAGTTTTGCGTGTAAAAGTGCTATTTCAGGGAGTGTACGTACATACACTTTCTGATTCTAGTCCTTCTAAAAGTAAACTTTTATTTTTTAAAAGGTGATTCTAGGGGCTGTATGGTAGTAAAAGTAAGTCAGAGAACCTTGGGTCCAAATCCTGCCTTCCATGCTAATTATATGACCTTGAACCTCTCTCGGGTTTGGTTTTCTTGGCTATAAAACGGTGATGATGATAGCAATAATAATAATAATAATACCACCTATCTCAAGAGAGTTTTTGAGTTTATCAATTATGCTTAGCAAGTGCCTGGCACATAGTAAATAATCTATAAGCATAAGGGATGATGTTTCAGCCAGTTGAATGTTATACCAATAAGCTAATCTCTCGAGAGACATATCCTATAAGTTTTTCCAACCTTATGACCAAGTTCTTGAGGGTGTAATCAGAATTCTAACAGCAGAAATAGAAAGTTCAGCCTCATTACTGGTTGTCTTGTGTCTCAGTTTTTCCAACCTATGTTGACACATTGGGTAGTTGTACAACCCTGTGAAAATGTTTTTCCTTTCTTGTAACTAAAATCTTTCTTACAATTAATTTTGTAAAAAGCCTTTTCTTCTGATTATGAAAGAAATGCATGTTCTGTTGCTTTTAAATGCAAATGCAGAGAAGTATAATTTCCCTTTGCCTCTGCTCATTGGCCTGCTGGTCTCTGCTGGGCACTGGGCCCCGCACATCGCCGGCTTCCCCAGCCCTCGCGCACAGTGCTGGGCAGCAGTATAGCTCCTCCTGTCCCAGCCGCAGAGCAGGGAGGCCGTGAGAAGACAAAGGAGATGGTGTCCTCCAGAGAAGCATGTCACTGCCACCTCCCCGGGGCAGAGGGCCTGTGACAGCTCACTCCGATCCAAGCTGACACCCGACAAGAGCAGCTTCTACCAGCCCTGGGAGCTCTGGTGTCACCTGTGATTAATTCTCAGAGCTGAAACCAAGCGAGTTCCTGATTAAACAGCGATGTCCCAGGGTCCCTGTCACTGCCGAGGAAGAGCGGCCGGCCATGGAGCAGCTGCCTGAAGCCCCCACCAAAGGGATCCCAGCCGCTGTCGGGCGGGACAGGTGTCAGGCCTGGTGTCCAGCCCCACGTCACCGTCGCAGGGGTTGTTCCTCGCCTTTCCGCCTCCCCGGTCTTCCTTCCCCGGGCTCCTGGAGTGGCTGAGCTGGGCACTGACGACGGCCTCGTCCCTCACCGTGAGGAGCACCACCTTGGGGAAATTACAGTGCGTGCCATGGTGTGTTCCTGCCCAAACCCACGGCGTGCCGGGGGCTGAAGACGTAATTCACAGTGAAAGGAACCCTTCTGGGCTCAGGAATGCGGTTTGCCGCCTTTGACCTAATGAATTAGTAGCTGATTAGAATGTCTCCACTCTGCAAACACTCCTATCAGCGACTTTGTGAAGACCTTCCACCCTGGTCAGGACTAACCCCAAGGCTACCATCTGCCCTCCTCCCCGGTCCCAGAGGTCTCAGGACCTGTGGCCAGTGGCCTTACAGACTGGCCATGGGCTGCGACAAAAACCCTTCTCCCCAGCAGCTCCTGGCCACGGTCCGCTGCGTCACTGTCACGGGGAGAGATGGGCACCCCAGGATTTTCTGACCTTTCCTTCCAAAGCAGGGCATCACTTTGATACTTGAGTGGTTCTCTCTCTCTCTCTCTCTCTCTCTCTCTCCAAACTCCGTCCTTGTGCCAAGTCAGATTATCTTTCCTTTTACAGATTCCGGCCATCGCAGCTCTAGATCCCGAGGAAGACTGGCTCGGGGCAGGCCAGGCAGCGGCCTGGAGGCGCAGAAGTCAGAGCTCCATCACGGGACAGCAGCCGCTGTCTACTGAGCAACGACTGTATGCCAGGTACTTTGCTTGCGTTATTGCCAGTAGATTAAAAAACAAAACAAAAACGCTAAGTGAGGCTTACCTAAGACTTGACAGGGGCACGGTGGGGGAGGTTCTAGGCAGAGGGAGATGCGGGAGCAGGTTTGGTGAAGAGCCCAGGACACAGGACGAGACTCCGGGAGCCAGCAGGAGCAAACCCGGCAGGGCCGAGGGGTCACGATAAAGAGGTTGAACTTCATTGTAACAGCAATGGGGGGCCACACGGTAAACATTTCGAATCAGTGAGGGAGGCGAGGGAGACCAGCCACTGCCACGGAGTTTGCCCACGGGCAAGTCGTCTCCCTGTCTTGTAAAAAGCTGAGCAAAATGGCCCTTCCTGTAGAACCTGACCCAGCAGCCTTGAGCTTGCTTTTCCCGCTGTTTGTAAAAAGGCCCATGGGGTCGAGGCTTCGACTCGGGACGGACACCAGCCCCGGCTGAGGGTGGGGCAGAGCCGCCTCCAGCGCTGACCCTGATGGAGGGGAGGGAGGGCCATCCGGCACCGCAGGCTGAGGCTGTCGGCGTCTCGGCGTCTGAGGGCGCGATTCTGGGCAGACCGTTCTCAAGGAAGCTGCCAGAGCTGGACACCAGCTGCCGGATTCCTCCCAGAAGACCAGGCGGAGTCAGGCGGAGTCACAGCCAAGTGTGCGGGGAGGAATTGCATCTGAGATTGTGTCCGAAATGGTTTTTTTCTTCAAGGCTAGCTACACTAGCCGTAGTTTTTGCCCAAGAAACACTTGGTGCGTTTATGGCTGTGTGCGTCTGAGACAGTAACACAGCGTCCCCGGCTAAGCCGCACCCCAGATCCCAGTATCACCGGCGTCTCCGGGGGACGGTGATACGGTGCTGCCCTCCCACGGGAGCCGCCGTTCTCCTTCTTACCCGTTCCTCGCTCCTCGGTGTGGTTTTGCTGTCTCTCCTTAACAGCATAGTTCAGTCTCCGTCTTAGAGACGTAGCCAGACAGTGTCATCTCGTGGGTGCTCCGTGCCCCACGTCACATCCCGAGGTTCATCGGCGAGGACCGCCGTAGCACGCGGCGTCCCTGAAGGCCCACGGCGCTCATCCGCTCTCCTGCCTCGGACATCGGCGTGCTTCCTCGGGCCTGGATGCACGGCCACCCTTTCACGAGCCTCCTGACCTACAGGGTGGTCTCTCCGGGGAGCACACCGAGGAGGGAAGCCTGGGCGTGTGCCCTGCGTGTCCAAGCCTACCAGGTCAGGTCAACTTGTTCTCCGATCCCAAGGTTTACGTCAGCCACGGTGGGCTGCCGGGGGGTGAGTCGCTGCTCACCTCAGTCTTTGGCCCTCGAGTGGGAACAGGTGGGCTGGGTCGTGGTTCCTAATCCGAGGGGACACCGTTCAGCCCAGATGATGTGTCTGTAGAACAGGGAGGATCCCGCCCCCCGGGTTGCTGTGATCATGACAGTAGGGGACAGGTGCGCACCTGGCACACGGTAGCAGCCTAGCCTGGGGTGCTTCTGCCCCTTCTCTTCTGCGGCCCTCCTCACGCCCCCCTGCAGCTGTCGGAGCCACAGCCGACTCTCACCAGCCCACTGTGGCTGCCTCCCAAGGGCAGGGGCCGTGTGGGAAACGCCTCGGCATCCCTGCTCCCGGGGCCAGTGCTTGGTGCTCGCAGGCGCTCACCGCCCGCGGCTGGTGGTGGAGGCCACGGCGTCCTCTTAGGCCACCCCGTGGCTCGGGAGGCTCACCAAACTAGGCAGTTCTCACGAGTTTGCCTCGACCCGTGTTTGTGAAGTGGCTGAAGTGCACCAGGGTATCAGTGAGGGCCACTAGATGGAGGCTCTGTTGTTTGCTTGCATATAAGGTGGGAGGGTCCCCTTCCTTTCGTTTGGGGGAAAAAGGTTTGGCTCTAGTCATGTCCTGCTTTGTTTTTATTTTCCTTTTTCCCCAGCAGAGGCCACTGGCAGGCCACCCCGGGCCCTGGAGGAGGCGTTTCTCTTCCACTGGGCATGCCCGGCACAGCCACCTCGGTCCATGAAGGGCGGCCAGAAATGCTTCTCTGCTCCATCCAGACCTGCTTGTCTCCCTGCCTTGAGCTGACATTTAATTAATTTCTGGGCACATGCCTTTGACCCCATAACCAGCGTCAGCCTGTGAGCACCTGGTTCCCTGTTCACTGTGCTTAGCTAGTCTTTGTATTAAGTAGATACATTAACTAGTCAGGAGGCTTTGGGTGCATATAATAGTGGATCCCGTTTAAAATGGCTCAGGGCAAAGGCATTTACTATCTTGCTTCCGAAGGAGCCCAGTGGTGGGGGGGCGGGGTGGGGAGATATCTGGCGTTGGTGAATTCAGTGCCCAGGAGGGGACATCGGGGACCCAGGTTCTTTCCATCTTTCTGCTCTGCCGTCTTGAGGATGTTAGCTCTTGTTCTCACGTGAGTCCTCAGGTCACAGGATGGCCGTACAACTCCCAGCATCACGCACACCTTCACCTGCTAACATCCAAAAGCTGGATGACAGTGTTCCTTCCTGTGTCCCTGTCAAAGGTCAAGAAAAAACACCAGAACTGCCCACCCCCCACAGCAGGATTTCCCGTAGGTTGTGTGTGTCATAAAGCACTTCACGTGCTTCTTCTTAAACCTCTGGTAGAGACCAAACAAGATCTCGCTCCTCGCAGCTCAGAAGGCGCCCAGCCTCCCTGAAGCGTGGGGTAGCTCAGTTCCTGAAAAACCCGAGGATTCTGTAAGCAGGGGGCGTGGGGGGCTGACAGGGACTGACACAGTGGTGGCTGCCACACTCTGTAAATGTGTTGAATCGAGTGCTTAGGATATTGAGTCTTCAAGAATAGTCTAGGAAAGTACGTTCTGCTTTGTGAGTAGAAATGGTCATAGTGACTCCGTGTCGGGGCGGGTGGCTGCGGTGGGCGTGTTCATATCACCCCAGCACAGGCTTGCCACGGGGCCCCGGTGGCCATCCTGTCTCAGCGAGAGGGCTGGCAGGGGTCAGGACTTGTGTCTGTGAGGCAGGGCTATCTGTGTGCTCTTCTCCGCCCGGGAGAGGGACTGGGTTTCAGTTTCTAGCACTCCAAATCAGTTATTGCTCATGACAGCAAACAGGTGTGGTCGTTCGTGTCCTTCAGGTTGTGTGAAGCGAACGCCCACTGCAAGTAGCTCAGATTAATGGGGGGACTCTCGGAGACCCCACGGCAAGAACCATGCAGCATGCATGGCCAACGCTTATGGGGCCGGGACTGGAGAGGGACCGCTCCCGCTGCTTCTTCTGGACCCACAGGGCTTCTCACTGAGGCTTCACTCAGCAGACGGGCTTCCTCTGCCTACCTCCACCTTCTCTACCTTGGCAGCCTCCCCTGCCCGCGCCTAGGCTCCACTGTGACCCAGCTCTGCTCACCCCAATGCCTCCTCTAGCTCGGTACCCCCCAGCACACTCACCGTCCCGCCGTCTCTTCGGCCCCACGCGAAACCCCCAGCCCGTGGACCAGTTCTCCGTGAGGCAGGTCCGTCGGCCGGCCAGAGGGTTTCCTTGGTGCAAACAAGCTGTTGGGGCTGTGGTCTTCCCAGAAGATGTGAGTCAGGGGCAAATATTGGATATTGGCCTGTCTATTGCACTGTACTTGGCTTTCACCTTCGTTCATTTGTCTCTTTTTTTCTTCCAAACTGTACAAGTCGTGCACTGCTACGTGCTTGTTGTAAATACTAAAACGGTATCATGTCCAAGTCCTCCTTGACCACTAACCTCTGAACTTTATTCCTCTTCCAAGATGTAACCATTGCATCCGGTTCTCTGGAAGCTTCCCCGGCCCTTCCTCTCTCTCTTCCCTCTCTGCACACACACACACACACACACACACCTGTATAATTATAGTCTTGCTTAGCGGTGCGTTACGTATGTGGTTTTATGCTGCATGTGACGTCTTCTTCCTGATGCCAAATATGTGCATTTTCCACACACCAGCCAATTCTCCGACACCGACTAGGTGTCCAGCAACTCGACTCAATCCCAACACTAACTCTCCAGAGTCAGCAAAGACCCCCACAAGCCTACTCCCACTTCAGATGACAGCTTCATGACAGGGGCCACCCGTACTCCCCCCCTCCTCCGAGCAGCTACGAATCCAGGGTTCCCACAGCCCCTCGTCAGGTTCAGTAATTTGCTAAAATGACTCATACACCCCAAGAAGACACGATACTAATTACAGTTTAAGGGATGCAAATGAGCAGCCAGATGAGGAGGCATGGAGGGCGGGGTCTAGAAGGGTCCTGAGTGTGGGAGCCTCTGTCCCCATGGAGTTGAGGTATGCCACCCTCCCAGAGGGGGCATTTATTCACCAGCTCTGAAGTTCCTTGAACTTGGTTGTTGAAGGAGTTTTATTAAGGTTTCATTATATAGCCATGATTGATTAGATCACTCACTCTTGATGACTGAATTCAATTTCCAGCTTCTCTCCCCTCCCAGGAGGTAGGGGTGTGGGGCTGAAAGTCATAACCCTCTAACCACTTGGTCTTTCTGGCAGCCTGCCCCCACTGGAAGCTATCTCTGGGCCCTTAAGCCTAGAGTCATCTCATTACCATACAAAAGAGACTCATCACTCAGAAGATTCCAGAGCCCTTAGGAGCTCTGTGTCAGGAACCAGGACCAAGACCTTTTTTTTTTTTTTTTTGGTATTATACTTCATATATGTATTCTGAAATTTGACTTTTTTTAAAACAATATGTCTTGGGATGTTTCTATGTTACCACATCCCTTTGAAAGTTTAGTCCATAGTACAAAAGGATTTTGGAGTACTGACTGATGAGTAGATCACTTGCTTCCATTGTTTCCTACTGCAAACAGCACCAAGTGTCCACACAAAGCACCAAAATTAAATATTCATCAGTAGAGAAATGGGTAAATAAATTATGGTATATTCTTGCAATGGAATAATACATAAAACAGTCAAATTGAACAATTAACTGAATAGTCGCAGACTTTAATGCCCTACTTTTAATAATGGATAGAACCACTAGCCAGAAGATCGACAAGGAGACGGAGGACTTGAACGACCCTATAAACTAACTAAATCTAACAGACATCCATAGCATGCTCCCCCAACAGTGGCAGGACATGCTCTTCTTAAGCACACACCTGGAACATTCTCCAAGATCAGTCATACACTGGTCTGTAAAACTAGCTTCAACAAGCTTTAAAGGATTAAAATAATACAGATCATGTTTTCCAGCCACAATGGCATTAAATTAGAACTACACAACAAAGAAATCTGGGGAATTCACAAATATGGGGGAAATTAAACATCACACTTCTACATAACTAGTGGGTCAAAAAGAAGGAATCAGGAAAGAAAATAGAAAACTTACTTAGATGAGTGAAGATAAAAATGCAACCTACCAAAACATAAGGGATGCAGCTGAAGCAGCGCTTGGAGGGAAATTTATAGCTCTAATGTTTTTACTTAAAAAGATCTTAATAACCTAGCGTTTCACCTTATGAAACTAGAAAAAGAAGAGCAAATTAAACCCAAAGGAAGCAGACAGAAGGAAATAATAGAGATTCGTACAGAAATAAGTGAGTTAGAGAATAGACAACCAATAGAAATCACAGAAACCAAAAGTTGGTTCTTTGTTGTTGTTTTTAAATTTTTTTATTTGAGAATATTTGACACACAATGCTACATTAGCTTCAGATGAAAAGTTGGTTCTTCGAAATAACAACAAAATTGATAAAACTTTAGCTAGAGTGACCAAGGAAAAAAGAGAGAAGTCTCCCCACCCTTCTCTCCCCCTCTCCCTCCCCTGTCCCCTTACCTCTTCTCTCTCCCTCCCTCTCCCCACCCCCTCTCCTTCCTCCTCCCCTCCCTTCCTCGCCCTTCTCACTCCCTCCCCCTCCCTCCCCCTTCTCTCTCTCTCTCTCTCAGGGTAATGAGAATGACAGGGAACTAAGAGGAGAGAAACCATGGTTTGAAAGTATGATGGCTGGGGCAGTAAGAAGTTAAAATAGGTATTCATTTTGTTCTCCCTAATTGAGGCAAGATATCCCTGGTTAGAGTTTCAAGGGCACCTAGATTCAGAAGAACGTGATCCTGATTAGTAGTAGTAGAATCAGAAATAAAAGAGAGGACATTACTACCAACCTTATATAAGTAAAAGCGTTATAAAGGAATAATATGAACAATTGTTTCCAATAAATTTACAACTTAGATGAAATGGACAAATTTCATCTAACTACTGAAAGACAAACTACTAGAAACTGACTCAAGAAAAACAGGAAATCTGAGCAAACATATAACAAGTAAAGAATTAGTAACCAAAAATCTACCCACAAAGAAACACCCAGGCCCAGATGTTGTCCCTGGTGAATTCTACCAAACAAAAGAAAAAATTCTTCACAGACTCTTCCAAAGGATAGAAAAGAAGGGAGTATTTCCCAACTAATTCTATGAGGCCAATATTACCCCAATATCAAGACCAGTCAAAGACATCACAAGTAAGAAAACTACTGACCAATATCTCTTCTGAACATAGATGAAAAAGTCCTCAAAAATACACTACCAAATAGAATCCAACAGTCTATAAAAATAATTACACACCATGACTAAGTGGGATTTATATGAAGAATGCATGGTTTTTCTAATACCTGAAAATCAATTAATGTAATACATCACATTAACAGAATCAAAACTAAAAATCACATGGTCATCTCAGTGGATGAAGAAAAGCACTGGATAAAATCAAACACCCTTTCATGATAAAAGTATTCAACAAACCAGGAATATAAGGGATCTTCCCCAACCTGATAAAAGATATCTAAAACACACATGCGCGCACGTGCACGCGCGCACACACACACACACACAACTAACCAACTAGCATCATACTTAATGACAAAAAAAAAAATGGACGCTTTTCCCCTAAGGTCAAGAATAAGACAAGAATGTCTATTCTTGCCACTTCTATTTAATATTGTGCTGGAGGTTCTAGCCAGGGTAGTTAGACAAGAAAGAGAAATAAAAGGTGTCCAGATTGAAAAGACAGAAGTAAAACTAACTGCAGGTGACATTATCTTGTATATAGAACATCACAAGAAATCCACTAACAAACTATTAGAGCTAAGAAATTATTTCGGTAAGGTTACAGAATGAGAGATGAATATAGAAAAATCAATTGTATATCTATATACTAGCTGTGAACCTTCCACAAATGAAATTAAGAGAACAGTTCACATTTACGATGTCATCAAAAAGAATAAAATATTTAGGAACACATTTAGCAAAAGAAGTGCAAGACTTGTACACTGAAAACTATAAAACATTGCTGGAAGAAATTAAAGACCTAAACTAATGAAAAGATACCCCATATTCATGGGTCATTGTCTTATGATCTCTAAATTGATCTACATATTCAATGGATTCAGTATCAAAATCCCAGCTACCTCTTTTTGCAGATATTGACAGACTGATCCTTAAATTCATATGGAATTGCAAGGGGCTGTGACAAACCAAAACAATGTTAAAAAAGAGGAACGAGGTTAGAGTACTCATACTTCCCAATTTCAAAACTTACTACACATCTACAGTAATGAAGTATGGTGCTGGTATAAATACAGACCTATAGACCAGTGCAGTAGAATCGAGAGTCCAGAAGTAAACACAGTGAGTTGATTTTTGAAAAGATGCCAAGGCCAATCAGTGGGGAAGGAATAACTTTTCAACAAATTATGCTGGGACAACTAAATATTCACATGTGAAAGAACACAGTTGAACCTTTACTGCACACCATACACAAATATTAATTCAAAATGCATCATGGACCTAAATCTAAGAGCTAAAATGATAAAAATCTTAGAAAAAATAGAAGCAAATCTTAACAGCCTTGAGGTAGGCAATGGTTTTTAGATACACACCAGAAGCACAAGTGAAAAAAGAAAAAAATAAATAAATTGGACTACATCAAAACTAAAAACTTGTGCTACAAATAATACCTTTAAGAAAGTGAAAATATAATCAAGAGAATGGGAGCAAATACTTACAAATCATATATCTGATAAGGGACTTATATGCAGATCGCATAAAGAATTCCTACCACTCGATAGTAAAGACAAACAACCCAATTGAAACCTGGGCAGAGGTTTTGAATAGACATTTCTCCATATACAAATGGCCAGTATGCACATGAAAAGATGATAACATCATTAGTCATTAGAGAAATACAAATCAAAACCACACTGAGATACCACTTTCCACCCACTCAGGTGGCTATAATAAAACAGACAACCACAAGTGTTGACAAGGATGTGGATAAATTAGAACCCTCAAACATTGCTAGCAGGAATGTAAATTGTTGTAGGCACTTTGGGAAGCAGTTTGGCAGTTCCTCAAAATGTTAAAGATGGGCTTTCTGGGGCACCTGGATGGCTCAGTCGGTTAAGTGTCTGCCTTCAGTTCAGGTCATGATCTTGGGGTCCTGGGATCAAGCCCCACATCGGGCTCCCTGCTCAGCAGGGAGCCTGCTTCTCCCTCTTCCTCTGCCCCGCCCCCCTCCCTGCTTATGCTCTCTACTCTCTCGTGCTCTCTCTCAAATAAATAAAATCTTTTAAAAAAAAGAACATAGGTCTACATAAAAACCCATACATGAATCTTCATAGCAACATAATTTATAATAGCCAATAAATAGAACCCACCCACCAAAATGTTCACCAATGGATGGGTAAATAAGATGGGATATAGCCGTACAATGAAAAATTATTCATCAGTAAAAAAATGAAGTACTGAAACAACATGGATGAACAGTAAAAACATTGTGCTTAGTGAAAGAAGCCAGTCACAAAAGACCACATGTTGTAGGATTCCACTTACATGAAATGTCCAGAATAGTAAATCTATAGAGACAGAAGGTAGATTAGTGGGCGCCTACCTCTTGAGGAGCAGGAACTGGGGGGAGGGGGAATGGGGAGGTGCCAGCTAAGAGGGATGGAGTTTCTTTTGGGGTTGATGATGAAAATGTTCTAAAATTTATTGTGATGGTTGCACAACCCTGTGAATACACTAAAAACTACTGAATTGTACACATTGAATTTTAAAAGGTGAATTGTATGGTACATGACTTATATCCCAATAAAGCTGTTTTTAAAAAAATGAACGAATTATATATATATCAATGTAGATAAAACTTTAAAAAGGTAGAGAAAAAAATAAGTTGCAAAAGGAAACAAGGAAGCATACAATATGATGTCTTTTATGTGAAACTGTAAAACAAAAAGCAATAGTATATATTGTTTGGGGGAAGATAAATTCTTAGTAAGATATAAAAACTTGGATGGAAAGGATATACTCCAACTGAAAAATTTCCCCTCTCTATAAATAATTTTTTTTTAATTTTATGGCTTATTTGTCCATTGTTTATGTGTAGTATATAAAAATATATATATCTATGTTCATATCCTTTCCTTTCTTAAATAAGAAGTGAAATACCATATGTACTTTACTTTTTTTTTAACTCGACAATATATTCTAGAGCTCACTCTAAAGGAGTTTCTGGAGCTATTCCAGTGAGGCTCCTTTATTAACCTTGTTGAGGCTTCTGTCCGAAAGGAGGAGGGCCAGAGATGGATGACTATATGGAGACACTGAAGGATGAGGAGGATGCCTTGTGGGAGAATGTGGAGTGCAATCGGCACATGCTGAGTCGCTACATCAACCCAGCCAAGCTCACCCCATACCTGCGCCAGTGTAAGGTCATCGATGAGCAGGATGAAGACGAAGTGCTCAATGCACCCATGTTGCCTTCCAAGATCAACCGGGCAGGTAATGTGAGGAGCCACCCAGGAGGAAAGGGTGGGCGGCCTCTTGTGGCAGCTTCCAGAAATACCCTGTAGTTGGCTGTACCAAAATGACGTTTCTCCGGGTCAGGAATTTTTAAACTGGGGTCCACGGACTTCTGCCCACCCCTCCTCTGCCACCAAGCTCTCTACGTATAGAACTGAGAGGGTCCATGAACTTACATCTTTATTTTACTAGCTTTAACTGAGATTCAGCGGGGGGAATGGGGGGAAATTATGGGGGGGGGGAATATAGGGGGAATGGGGGGAAATTACATCTTTATTTTACTAGCTTTAACCAAGATTCAGCATTTCCATCCATTCTGAATGTAGGTAGGCGATGAATCACAGTGGGGATTAGCAATACCCGTGACTTTGTCAACAATAAAATTACAGATAACTTCATACCACATTACAGCTGTTACAGATCTTCTAAAATAGCATTTACACTCATCTCACCCTCAAAATTATAGTAGTTACTAGACCTGCCAAGAGATCGTGTTATTAATGCATTAGTGAAGAAGCACTTTTATTACTGAATCTCAAATTTAATATTTGATAACCGTATCTTATTAGAACCGATTCCCTTCATAATCCAATTCCTTTTTATCTGTTTTAAAAATATTATTCTGAGAAGGGGTCCACAGGCTTTCCCAGACTGTCTAGGGATCCGCGACACTTTATCACATTCTTCAAAGGCAGCAAGTGTGGCTTGTAAAACTTGGCTCTACGTACGTATGTGTGTACATACACCTCTCTGTGTTTGCGCATGTATGTACACGCACAAGGTCACAATGTAAAATATCTCTCTCCCTGTGGCTCGCCGTTGAAAAGGTTTGAAAATCACTTCCCCACGGTACGACTGGCGATAAGTAGCTCATCTGCTGTGACTCTCTTTCGCACACATAACAGACATCACTAATCACAGCTCGGGTTCCTAATGAGCTCGGGTGTAACTTTACAATCCTCAACACAGTGCCGCAGGCAGCTTCGCCAAACAATCCATTAACACAAGACAAAACGTATTTGTTATGTCTATCCTGGGACCTCAAGGGAAGAAATATCTGAAAATAAAATGTTTGAGGATGGGCCAAGAAATGTAAATATTAAGTGGAACCAGAAACCAAAAATGCCAGGCAAGTTACATTTAGGTTAAAGATGTTTCCGGGCTATGAGATACCCAAAGATCATGGAGCTGTGCCTGCTTCCCGTGACTTTTCCTAGCTCTCCACCCGAAGATTTGTCTTCCTGCCCCGAGTCTCAGAGAGCCATGCATTATTCTGTAATTGCTTTGTACTTCCAGCCTCCTTCAATCACAGAAGAGCTGGTGCCTGTATGGTTAATTTCTGTGCTGGTCAACTGGGAGGCTCTTTGAAACCGTTGGTTCCCATAACTGCAATTCCATTTATCCTGGTTCTACCAATTTCTTAGAGAAAGGAAAACTAGCAGCCACTGAATCCCTGTTGAGGGCCTGGCACTTTGATTTATAGTATCTGGACTCCCAGATACCACTCTCGAGTGACAGAATGTGGTGAGACTGTCTTCTTAAGAGTTTATTGAGGGATAGGAGTCCAGGGTAAGGCTGCACATGGAGACTTACATCCGATCAGAAGTGCACTCTTCTTCTCACCGGGTGATTTCCGTTCCGCTAGGCCGACTGTTGGACATTCTACATACCAAGGGCCAAAGGGGCTACGTGGTCTTCTTGGAGAGCCTGGAATTTTACTACCCGGAACTGTATAAACTGGTGACTGGAAAGGAGCCTACCCGGAGATTCTCTACCATTGTGGGTAAGTGGCTTTGCCATCAGGAGCCTTTGAACTCTGGCCGGAGTGTGTGTGTGTGTGTGTGCGTGTGCGTGTGTGTGTGAGTCCGTTGGGGGGACAGTTCCAAAGCTATGAACCCATGATGTTAGGACAGTGTTCCTGTGGCATCTGTGGGCTGTCAACCACTCACTTCTGCCTGCCGATCAAAGAAAGGTAGGTGACAAAGACAGACCAAAGCCAGAGCCAAGAGAAGTGGGTGTTTGTGGAACATCTTCCGTGAATGTTGGGGGGGCGGGGCAGAAATTCCTACTGCCCTTTGGATCCTGTCCTTGCCTTGCCTATTGTCTTGCCAGCATCCCTGAACCAGAGCCCTTGGTAACCTCATCCCAACTTTCCTCCCTAAATATTCCTGAATCACCCTTCTCTCCATCTCCACCACTACCCCAGTCCAGACTCGTCCAACTCCATCCACTCTACAGCCATTCCTGCTCTGCTCCATGCTTTCTCCACCCCTCATGTTGCCCTCCTTGCTGAAAACCTTTGGTGGTTTTCCACTGCATCCAACTAAACACCCATTTCTTTAATGGAGCCCACAAGAACCCTACATGGTCCAACCCCTGCTCACGCTCCAAGCCTCCCCCTTCCGCCTGTCCGCCTCTCCAGACTCCAGCCACTTTGGTCTTCCTTCAGTTTCTGAAATGTGCCAAGTTCCCCCTTCCTCCCTGTAGGGCTTTGGCAATGTTTTTCCACCTTCCTAGGATGTGCTTTCCCTCCTCAATGTTTCAGCTCAACCATTAGGAGCCTTCCAACCCGGCTGCCCGCCAGGCTGGATCTGGCCCCCTGCTGCCCACCTTCACAGCCCCTGCGCCTTTACTTCGCGAAATCCTCTCCCTCTTAGTTCTATTTGTGCATGATCATCTGCTGTTTTACCGGCTGTCTCCCTTCGGAGACTGTAAGCTCTACCAGGACCAAGGCTGTCTTGCCCACTCTTGAGTGCCCAGGGCCTGAAGAGCTCGGTGCAATGTTGGTGTGTGAGTGAGTGAGTGAGTGAGTGAGTGAAGGCCTGCCCCCACCCCACACCTGGGGCCCCCTTCGTTCTCCCCTCCTCGGGCCTGATGAGTGCCCCTCTCCACAGTGGAGGAGGGCCACGAGGGCCTCACGCACTTCCTCATGAACGAGGTCATCAAGCTGCAGCAGCAGATGAAGGCCAAGGACCTACAGCGGTGCGAGCTCCTGGCCAAGTCACGACAGCTGGAGGACGAGAAGAAGCAGCTGACGCTGACTCGAGTGGAGCTGCTGACCTTCCAGGAGCGGTACTACAAGATGAAGGAGGAGCGCGACAGCTACAACGACGAGCTGGTCAAGGTGAAGGACGACAACTACAACTTGGCCATGCGCTACGCCCAGCTCAGTGAAGAAAAGAACATGGCGGTCATGAGGAGCCGAGACCTCCAGCTCGAGGTGAGCAGCATGCGCGGTGGGGGGCTGCTGGGGCTCGGGACCACCGCGGGGGGCAGGTGCACACAGGCCCACATGGGCCACCGGAGCTTCTCACTCAGCTGCGGGGGGGAGGGACACTGTGTTCTTGGGGGCACCTAGATCCACCATGCACATGAACACACCAACCCAGTGAGGCTTAGCATGACAGCCGAGGGCCCAGGGCCACCATGCGCACGTGCAGACGTGCGCACATGGCCCAGTGGTGGGCTTCCCGCCACCTGCTCGGCCCTCCCCCCATCCTAACCCACCCGACCCCACCTCCACCCCAGCCACCACCCCAGCCACCATGTGCATGCGCACACTGACCCAGTGGGGCTTCCGCCACCCGCTCGGGACCCAGGGCCACCATGCACGTGTGCAGACGTGCACACACGGACCCAGTGCAACTTCCCGCCCCCTGCTCAACCCACCTCCCCCCGCCCCCGACTCCATCCCACCCCACCCCACCTCACCTCCGCCCCAATCACCAGGTGCGTGTGCAGACATGCGCACATAGCCCCTCGGCAAAGCCCGGTGAGGGGGAGTATGGAGAACCAGACCTTGAGTGACCCTCAGGAAATTCAGCGAGGAGACGGACCCAGCACTTGTTCCGTGGAGACTGAGGTTTTTGAGGCCGGGACCCTGCCCTTCCCAACTGTATCCACAAAGCTCAGCATGGCACTGTGGGACAGTTAATATACTTATCAATGGACAATCTGCCAGCCAAGTGATTAATGTCATTGATGAGTTTACCTCCAAAATGGAGAAGGGGAAGGGAATTTGCTTAACTCACTCATCCTTTTTATTTATTGAGGGCCGCCGTGCACCACGTTCTTTTCCAGGGATGCATAACTCAAGACCAAGGCTCTGCTATCACGGAGCTCACATTCTAATCAGCAAACAAATACATAAACACCTGGTAATAGTAAGTGCTATTAAGAAGAGGGAAGGAAAGAGTATGAGGATAGTGAGGGAGGGAAGCGACTTTAAACTGGATGGTCAGGAAGGGTCTCTGAGAAGGGGACACAGGGAGGACAGGGAGGGAGCCAGCCATGCAAGGCTCAGGGGAAGAGCAAAGAGCAAATGAAGGGCGCCAAGTAGGGGGCATGCTTGGTGTTTCTGACCATCAAGAGAGCCAGTGGAGATGGCGCCAACTGAGCATGTGGCACAGAGAGATGGCCAAGGTCCAGATCGTAAGGGCAGGGTAAGAACTCTGGAAATTATTCCAGTTGTGATGGGAAGCCGCTGAAGGATTGAGAGCTGGAGAGTGACAACTGATTTATATCTAGAAGGATTACTCTGGCTGCTGGGTGGAAAATAGACTCGGAATATTTATTAAGCACCTGCCATGTGTAAGGCACAGTGCTAAGCATGGTGGGGGACACGGGGATAAATAACCTGATTTCTGCTCAGGTCACTTACAATTTAGGTGAAGCAGACAGATCAGTAAACAACCCACTAGAATTCAGGTGAATTGAGTCAGTGGCATGGCGGGCAGTAGAGGGTTTCTGTCAAGAGCATGGGCTTTTAAAGCCTACACATTTGAGTTCAAATCTGACTCGGGCTTCTGGCTTTACTGCTTACTTGGCTTTTGGCCTGTTCCCTCATCTGTAAATGGCAATCGTGAAACATAATCCCTGCACCCAGGACTGCTGAGCCAAGTGTCCTTGGCCAAGTGGCTGACCTGTGTCCTTGGCCGTGTCTTTGGCCAAGTGGCTGACCCAGTAAGCAGCCCACAGTGCCTGCACCCTGTGCCCACTTGGATGGGACAGGGGATCTGGACCCAGCACCGGGCCCCTGGGCTGACCTTCCAAGATGACGAGGAGGATTTTTTTTTTTTTTTTTTGGCATGACCAGGAGGAGAGGTTTCTATGCTGCCGTAGCTAGGATTTGGAGACGTTAGTCTGTGACAGCGACTTAGAAATTTCTCTCCTAGGACCTTGTCCTACATTATATTTCCCTGGTGATACAGGAATAGTGGGAAGCTTGTCTAGAACTTGAAAGAACATCTGGCCAGCTGAGTCCCTAGGTCATTTCTGAGCCCCAGGCTGCTTCCCTGTATGCCTCTTCCTTCCTCCCCTTCCACGGGGGCTCAGTGTTTTCCTTGCTAAAGTCACCACCCTCTGCCTGCCAGGTACCTTGCAGTATTCTCCCCGTAGATTTGTAAAAGGGCGCTCGCCCATTTGGTGCCTCCCTTTCCTGCATCTGTTGAAGACACGCTTGATGTGGGTGTTCTGTAAGGTCGATCAGTTTGGGGAAGCAGACAGGCTTAGTCACGAAGGTCTACGGAGTCTTCTCGTGGGCCCCCTTCCTGATACTCACCTCTCCAGGGCAGAGCTCCGCAGATGTCCATTTGTCTTGTCACATTTCCAGATGTAGTAACCGCCTCCTCCAGAAAGCCACTCTTCCAGCCCTGAGCATGGGTCCTTTAGGCCAGAGATGCTGTGAACCCAGAGGGCCTCACACTGTCCTTTTCACAGTAGTGCCGTTTGTCTGAAAAGAATTTTGTGGGAAACCCACAAGGACAAACGTGTGCTGGTTGCCCTGGGGTAAAGTCGGGTGCGGGGCCCAGAACCCAGAGCCCATGGCCGCCTCGCTCCTTGTGATAACATGGGTTCGTGAGGGGAGTCCCCCAAGTTCTCTAAGGGACAGATAGCCCCTTTCAGAATTTTCCTCAATTAACAAATCAGGAGCTCTTCATCAACAAGATGGTGCTTTGTTTTACGGCAAAAGGTTTCTTTGAGCCCTTCTCCGTCGCTCACTGGAAGAAGGGGGAGTGGGCATCACGCAGGTTACGTGGCAAGTCCGCTGGGGATCTGGGGGAGCATTGCCTCTCCCGAGTGTTGCCTGCCAAATGCACCCTTGGGCGTTTCAGATTGACCAACTAAAGCATCGGTTGAATAAGATGGAGGAGGAGTGCAAGCTGGAGAGGAACCAGTCTCTGAAACTCAAGAATGACATTGAGAATCGTCCCAAGAGGGAGCAAGTTCTGGAGCTGGAGCGGGAGAATGAGATGCTAAAGACCAAAATCCAGGAGCTGCAGTCCATCATCCAGGTGCGGGCTGGGGCAGGGCAGTGGATGGAAGGGGCAGACCCCAGCCTGGGCGTGCGTCCCCCTTGCTGACCGCGCGGCCCCAGGTAATCCACGTCATCCCTGGGTGTCCTTCGTGTCCACACTCGGTAAGGTGGGGCCGCCACACTACCCACTCGTCAGAGACACGACATTATGCGAGATGACACTTGTGATCTCACGGAGTCCCTGCCCCAGGCTCTGTGAGACAGGGACGGGTGGGAAACTGAATTCCCCTTAAAGATCCCAAGAAATGCACCTCTCAGCTCCGCGTCATTTGTTAAAACGTCGAGTGCCTCCCCACATTTCTCATCACAGACTCATTTTCGGGTATGAAGGAGGAAGTAGCTGAGAAGTAACATCCCCCAAAGGGAAAGAAAGAAGGCTTCCCCTCCCCTTCCTCCAGAATTATAGAATTATCCCCCCAGGATTGGCTGCCTGGTGTTTAAGGCGCGGATTTGGAGCAGAGAATGAATCCCGGTTAATCGAAGCAGATTAATTGATATTTCCGGGGATGCATCTGGACGGCAGAGCAGTCCTCTCTTTGTTGGCACCTATGAAGTGTTTGGAGGAGCAGGAACTGCTTTTCTCAGCTCTGATAAGAGCTAGAGCAGAACAATAGGCATTGGGATGTTCCTGAGCAGAAGCGGGTTTTATGCTTCTTTCCAGGTGATAAAATTCTTAATAAGCTGCTTAAGGACCCCAGGAGGCAGCGACTCTTTCTCTGCTTCCCTAGCACAAAACCTGCTCTCCCAGCATCTGTCGCTGGCTCTGTTGTCCCCCCTCAACCCCCCCTCCAGCCTCCCGGGTCCCCCTGGCTCCCCGCCCTGCCCCCAGCATGGTCAAACCTTCCTGCCCACCCGCCCAGGCCGGGAAGCGCAGCCTGCCGGACTCGGACAAGGCCATCTTGGACATCCTGGAGCATGACCGCAAGGAGGCTCTGGAGGACCGGCAGGAGCTCGTCAACAAGATCTACAACCTGCAGGAGGAGGTCCGCCAGGCAGAGGAGCTACGGGACAAGGTGGGAGCCCCCAGGTGGAGGGGCAGCATCCTGCGCCCCCCACCCCTGGCCAGTACACCAACGTGCATTTGCAAGAGCTCCGCGACCCCCACTGTCTTCTGGGGACTAGGTTTCAGTGCCAGCATGAGCCCCTCGCTGTGATTTGTGAATTACTGTACCACCCCAGCACCTGCCTTCCCCCTCCTGACCACAGCCCACGTGAGGGCACACAGTGCCCTGTCCCCCCTCCACATTCCCTTGCACACAGCAGGTATGAAGCAAATCTCAGCTAACCGACTGCCCTACAGCTGCGGCCCTGCTCTCCAGAGAGCTGACCCTCGGGGAGGGGCGGGCCGGCAGGGAGGCTCGGCTGGGAAACCTCCGGCCCCGGGCGCTGATCTCTCCCCGTTGCCCGCAGTACCTGGAGGAGAAGGAGGACCTGGAGCTCAAGTGCTCGACGCTGGGCAAGGACTGTGAGATGTACAAGCACCGCATGAATACGGTCATGCTGCAGCTGGAGGAGGTGGAGCGCGAGCGGGACCAGGTACGGGCAGGCACCCGGATACCGTGGGGGCCTGAGCCGGTCTCCAGCAGCTCCTACGACAGCGCGTGGTCCCCAGAGTCAGACAGCCACGTTCAGGCCCGGTCACTCATCAGGTGCGCGGCTGCAGGCCAGCTCCGCCCCGTGGACGCCTCCGTGTGCTCGTGTGTAACATGGGAGTAATAAGACGGCACCACTGGCTAGAGGCGGGGTGCGGGCTCCGTGAGATGCTGCCCCAGGGCTCTCAGCACAGAGCCCGGCTCCGGCCAGGGCAGGACACATGGCAGCTGTGATGCGGACTGTTGGGGAAGGGAGCGATTTAAACGCCCAAGAGTTGGGGTTAAGAAAAGAGCCCCGGGGTTGGGAAGCAGGTGTCCAGACAGAGAGCACGCCCCGGGTCTGATTTGGTTGGGTCGGGGTGAAGAACCAAAGTGGCCTTGTCCTCCCCGCGCCCCCCGCCCCTCACCCCCGGCAGGCCTTCCATTCCCGGGATGAAGCGCAGACCCAGTACTCACAGTGCTTAATCGAAAAGGACAAGTACAGGAAGCAGATCCGAGAGCTGGAGGAGAAGAACGATGAGATGAGGATTGAGATGGTCCGGCGGGAAGCCTGCATCGTCAACCTGGAGAGCAAGCTCCGGCGTCTCTCCAAGGACAGCAACAGCCTGGACCAGGTGGGGCTGGGTGGGGGGCTGGGTCGGGCCGGGCTGGACGGGGGCCCCATGCGCCTGCAGCCAGGTGCCTCCCCACACCGCGGCCCCACCCAGAATAACCCATGTCCTTGACCCTCCTGCATGGCACACCACTCAGTACAGACTGAATTTTGAGCTTGGAAGATGCAGGGTAAAACCCTGTCGTGGCCACTTGCTAGACAAGTGACTTCACCGGTAGCCCCAGCTCCTTCTCAGTTCACCGCAGCTGCCCGCTCGCCTCCCGTTGCCACCGCCATGTGGACGGTCTCTGGGCGTCAGACGCCCTGCGCCCACTGAAGGCCCTGGTGCCTGTGAAGACAACTGTCCTTTACGGACGGTACGGCGCTCGGAGTTCATGTCACTGCAGGGCCCCGGGGGCTCAGGGATGAGTGGACGCTGCCATCGAACAGACCATTACGGTCCTCATGTACCAAGGAAGGAGCCCGGGCCCTCGCAGCTGGGGGCACCCCTGGTCAGTGGCCTGGGGAACCTGGGGCGAGACCCTCCGAGGACCCACATCTAGCGCCTGGGGTCAATCCAGGAGCGTGATGTCTCGATACAATGTTGTGAATCACAGGCGGTTCTGGGCGGTTCTGCCGTCCGCACGGTGGGAGGCGGGGACGGGCAGGTGACCGGATGGGCAGGTGATGCGCTGGGAGGCGTGGCAGGAGGTAACAGAGTCGGCTTGTGGGCTGAGGCCCTTCGTTGTTCTTCTGGGACCTTGACGCGTTCTGTGCAGGGAAGTAAGGCAGAGAGCTTTGGGTTGGGGGGCAGTGGCAGGAAGGTTGTGTGGTTTTGGGGGCAACTGGAAGTTACCGACTGCCCCTGCAGCTGGGCCCTAGGCAGTGGCTAGAAAGCACCAGGACGAGGCCCGAGCTGCTCTGTTAGGTTCTGTGTTTGCAGCTCAGGCCCAGGGCTGCCCCTCGGGGTGTGAAGGCAGCCCGTCAGACCCCAGGGGCCATCGCTTTACTGCTGCGAACACCACAAAGTGAGGGGAAGACGGGGACAGGAGGCTGGTGACGAGAAGCGAGTGGGACCAGAACGACGGGCCTGGGCATCCCGGGGGGGGATGCAGGGGTCAGGGAGATGCGTGGGCCATCCTGAGTTCAAAGCTGGGGCCCCAGGGAAGGCCGGCCGCCGACGGGGGCCGCTCGTCCCCCCGCATCACTGGCGCTGGCCTCTCTCCGCCCCAGAGTCTGCCCAGGAACCTGCCGGTGGCCATCTCTCAGAACTTCGGGGACGCCAGCCCCAGGACCAACGGGCAGGAAGCTGACGACTCGTCCACGTCGGAGGAGTCCCCGGAAGACAGCAGATACTTCCTGCCCTACCACCCCCCCAAGCGCAGGATGAATCTGAAGGGCATCCAGGTACTGGTGTGGACAGGCGGCCACGGGGCCGCTGGTGGATGGGACTCGGCCTTGCCGGCCCTGTCGATGGGCATCCTGCCAGCCCCAGCTTTCTCCCCGTTTGCTTTCACACATCCTCCCTCCGCATAGCCCAAGTTAGAGAGTGAAGTAAGCGTTAATTCGGAATTCGTTCATTTATTCAGCAAATAGCTATTGAGCGTCTATCCCGTGTTTATTGACGTTAATGGCTTGGGAGAGGCCCGCTGGGGCTGGAGTTGCAGCCGCAAACCTGTCCGCTCCGCTCAGTGTCCAGGGCCGTCCGTGGCTCCCTCTTCAGGAGGAATGAGCGCAGGAGATCATCTCACGTGAGGGGGGCCGGGCAGCGCAGGGCGGGCCCCCCGGGGAGCACCAGCACCTCGTCCTTTCCGGAAAATTCCCCTGTTCTGCTGGGCCGCACGCCCGCACGTGCACCTTCCCTGGCCACCACTGTCGGCTCTGGTACCAGCTGAGCCACGTGGTGCCACCTCCCAGGATGGGGGGGCACGGTGCCAGCCGATGCCACGCAGCCTGGGGTGCGGGCGTCACACGCCGTCGGGGCTCCCAGGGCCACACGGGCTTCCTCCGTTTACTCCCTCCCTCCGCTGCCACGTGTCTCGGGCCTTGTCTGACATCAGACCGTTGTTTTCCCCTCCGTCTTGCAGCTGCAGAGAGCCAAATCCCCCATCAGCCTGAAGCGAACCTCAGATTTCCAAGGTTGGTGCACGCCCAGACCCCGCTCCTGTCTGTCTGTCCGTCTTCCTCTCCCGGGCCTTTTTTCCCATTGTGGCAATCAATCCCGTGCGTTGAACCTGGGACAGGCCTGGGGGTCCCGGGTGGAGGGTCTTCTGATAGTAGTTAACACTCGTTGTCAGGGGACAGGGTAGGAGCTACGATGTAGAAACATCCCATCTGGGGCACACATACGCGCACACACACACACGCAGCTCACACACACACTGAGGTCGGCCCGGGGCCCCAGATACCGCAGCCGGACTTGTCGCTTCTGCTCACGCCTTGTCAGCAGGAGGCGGGCTCGACCGTCCTTCCAGGCTTTTGGCCAGACGGTCTGGGTCCAGCTGTGAGCCCCTGGTTCTCCAAGACACGGCGTCTTCAGGACCTGTCGCTCGTCTTCACTGTGACTCTCAGGGGACAGTTGGCTAGTGAGGGTGTGCCCTAGGAAATCAAGCACCTACTGTGTGCCAGGTGCCCCTAGGCCCACGTGGACGCTCCGGAGCCCTGTGTCAGAGTGAGGACAGAGAGAGTGGCTCTGGGCACCCAAGAAAGAGCGGATGGAGGAGGGCTGGAGAAAGATCCGTCAAGAAGGGACACAGTCTCTGGAAGGCCGCTCAGGACAGAGCGGGGAGCAGGGGCAGGGTAGAGGAGCCTGGCGTGCTGCCCTTCTAGAGCTCAGAACAGGGAATGCCGGGAGCGAGGCTGTAGGTCACAGGGCAGGAGCTCCGTGCTGAGGATGTGCACCCCTCCCTGGTCCACGGGGGGGCAGGGGAAGGAGTCCAGAGCAGGACCTGGAGGAGCCCAGTGGTGGGGATCCATCCACCCCTCTCATTGCCAGATCAAGTATCTCTAGAACCTTCTTTATCAGAAGGCAGGTGTAAAGGGCCTGAGGCCTGTGGGAGAAGTGTTTGCCCCAAGAAGAGGGACGGGGGGAGCAGGATGACAGAGCTTCTGGACGCTCCACAAGCCTTTGCCACTGGCTAGCGTGATGTGTGCAGGTGTCTGTTCATACACAAGATACGGGGGGGACAGGTGGGAGAGCCGCTCTCCTGCGCAGCAAGGCAAGGGCTGAGGGGCTTACTGAGGAGGCGACAGACTCTGCCCCAACCGGCCCCTGTCTCCAGTCGGCCTGTCCAGTGGAGACGGTGGGATCCGTCTTCAGGATGGGGTCCCTGGGCAGGGACATCTCCACTCCGCAAGACGCCCGCTCCCATCCCTGCTATTCCACAGAGCGCCAGGTGGGGCGCCCGCCTGAGTCCTTGGAGACACAGGACATCGTCCCGCCTCTACTGAGGTTGCCCTGGGCCTGGCCGCAGCAGGACGCGCTGGTGTGCAAGACCAGACTCCCTCCCGCAAGCCTAGAGCTGGGGGAGCGAGAGGAGGGAGGAGGCCGCCCCCCACCCGCCCTAGGAGGACAGGCCACCCAGGCAGGACAGCGCCCGGGCGCGCGGTGCCCGCGGGGGCTCTCAGTCCCCTCTTCCCTGCCTTTCCCCTTTGCCTCCTATCTCCGCGAGAACAGGGAGAGGCCATGAAGAAGAAGGCATGGACGCCAGCCCCAGCTCCTCCAGATCCCTGCCCATCACCAACTCCTTCTCCAAGATGGTAAGCGGGGTCCCCAGCACACCCCCTTCCGGCTCAGAACCCGCCTGCAGCCCCCTGCCCCTGCAGGCCCGCC
Source organism: Mirounga angustirostris (assembly GCF_029215605.1). Taxonomy (NCBI): domain Eukaryota; kingdom Metazoa; phylum Chordata; class Mammalia; order Carnivora; family Phocidae; genus Mirounga; species Mirounga angustirostris. The sequence continues at coordinate 178,104,022 of NW_026991713.1, forward strand.
CCCTTGCTTTGCACTCCGCGCAGGCCTGTGAGCAGCATCACTCGGGGGGGCTCGCAGCCCAGACCCTCCTTATGTTTATTTAAAGATGTTTCCGCAGGCTCGCGGCATATTTACGCCTTCTCGCAGCCTCCTTTCCCAATTTAACACTCGGTGGGAGGAAGAGATGGGCCTCTAAGGAGCCATAGGGAACCGCGCAGGCAGCGCTGAAAATTCTACCCTGACTTCAGGCCCTGCGCCTCCCCTCCCCAGCCCAGCCCACCCCTCCTGCCCCCCCCACCCCCTCCCCTGCAGGGCCCCAGCCCCTGGATCCAGTGTCCCTCCCCTCAGTCAGGCAGCAGAAGGCGTGGGATTAGAGATTCTAACCCCAGAGGCGAAGCCCTGGGAAGCTTGTCAGCCCGGCTTCCAAAATCAGGCCCTGGGGGACGCGGAGGTTTGATAAGGAACGGCTCCTGTCTGCTTACAGCTCTGGGGGGCGCAATCCGAGGCTCTTATTTAAGGCAGCCCTTGCCAGGAGCCAGCAGGCCTCCTTTCAAAGGGTCGTCCTCCAGCAGCCGTGCGGCCTGGGGGGCATCCGTCACCACGGCCACCACCACCAGGCCCCCCGGGTCTTCCTCTCATCCAGAGTAGGTGCCCAAGGCCGTCGCAGCTGGGAGGCCATGGAGTTCAGCCTGTGCAGGGTACAAGGCACCACCCTGCACCCCCCCATCTCCCCCAGCTTCCGTGGACTCCCGCCTGCGTCCTCCCTGCACCCACCCAAGGCAAGCAGATGTGCAGGCAGATGTGCGCCAAGCTCAGCGCTCAGCGGCCGCCCTAAGCCGCCCCAGGCTGAGCACAAGCCTTCTCTGGCCAAGGTCGCTGCTGAGAACCAGCTTTCCCTGGCCGACTCGGGGGCGGGGACGCATCGGCGTTAAATTTAGCCCCCATGTCTGTAATAGTTACGCCCACGGAGGCGCGGGCGTGTAAATAGCCGTCTCCCCATAGCGCATCTGTGTCATCTGTCTGTGTTTCAAAGCAACCCCACCGAAGCCGCTCCAGCATCATGTCCATCACGGCCGAGCCCCCCGGAAACGACTCTATCCTCAGGCGCTACAAGGAAGACGCGCCTCACCGCAGGTGGGTGGCCGGGGGAGGCAGGATGCTGCCCACTTTACCGATGAGGCCGAGGCTCAGAGAAGGCGTGTGGCTAGCTACCAAAATGCCAACGCCTCCGTCGGTTTGCCCCGCCGCTGCCAGGGAATCAGTTTTTTTCTGCCCAAGAGTGGTAGGCCCCAGGAAGAGCCTCCCCATTCCTGCTTCCCCTTCCCCGTCCTCACCTCTGGGAAACCATCCGCATCCCCAACTGGGAAAACCACAAGTGGAGGAATTCCCTGGGCATTCAGATGCTACTGAATTCTGCTGGACGTCGGGCATCTCACCCTCAGTGTAAGGGATCCCTGGGGAGCTTCCAGAAGGGCTGGTGGCACCGAGCGGCCTACGGGGTGGGATCCACATCTCCGACCTGCCCCCGGCCTGGTGTGGGCCTCGTTGCTCTACAGCAAGAACCCCTCGTGGGGAGCTTGGAACTCGGGGAGCACGTCCCGTCCTGTGTGAAGGGCATGCTCGGCTGTGTAGACCCATCCCACAAGGCGGCCTGAGCTCAAGTGGATGCTCAGTCCTCTGTGTCAGGAAGAGAGTGAGTGGGAAGTAGCCGGTGGGGCTGTCGGGGACGCGCTGACCCCGGCCCTTCATGAGCCTCCTCACACCAGCCACCTGGGACACCCTGTCCTCCAGCGGAGCGCCCAGCTTTGTCCAGCCCTCCGTCCACCTTCCCCCCGCCCACGCTGCCCTCTGCAAGCCAAGGCCTCCCGGAGAGCCGGAATGTTCCAGAATCTTGCCCCACCCTCAACCTCTGCACACGGCCTGGAGAGCTCCCAGGCTCCCAGGCACTCCCCCATCCCCCCCTTTTGTCTTGCAGCGCAGTCGAGGAAGACAACGACAGTGGCGGGTTCGATGTCTTGGACTTGGACGGTAGGTACCCGTGGATCCCAGAGGCATTCCGGTGTGGTGGCCAGCTGCCGTCTGGCGGGAGCACGGCCACGTCACCCCGCCCCTGACCCTCCAGCTCAGGGCAGAGCCCTGCGCCTCCCGGGTCCTCCGGAAACGCGTGCGGTGTGGATGTCGAGAGGGCAGAAAGGGTCCGTCCCCCCCGAGACTGGAGGTGTGGGGCAGACGAGCCCTGGGGAGACCGAGGGTGGGCAGCCATCCTACGCCAGGCCCACGGCAGAGCCGGTGTGATGGAGGGGATGTTCCCTGGGCCTAGAACGAGCCGTGCAGAGAGCCGGGAATGAGGGGAGCTGCAGCCCCTAACAGTCGGGGGGGGGTCTGGTTCAGCCCAACGCACATGGAGCCCCCACACCTCACCACGCCCGGGGCACAGGACACAAAGACTCATGTCCCCGGGTCCTTGCACTGGCCAACACCCGGGTGGTAGAGCTGTGATGTACCAACCCCGAGCACCTGCCTGGGTGGGCAGAAGACAGAGGGGCGGGAAGGGTTCAGAGGCCTCCGGGAGATGACCCTGTGCCTCCGGTGGCCCTTGCTCCTTCTCAGCTGGAAGCACGGGGGCTGGCCCAGACTCCCCCAGGTGGGGCCTGCCAGGCCTCTCATTCCCGGGCTTCCCCCAGCCCTGCCTGCACCCTCAGCAGCTCAGGCTGCCGGCAGATAAGATGAAGGATTAGCAGCTCTCCCTAATTGGGGACCATCAGGAGCTATCAAGTGTTAAAGAGAGGTTAGCACCTAATAGAGGCTGGGTAATGAAAAGAATTGAAGGAGTTTGGGAAAGGGGAGAGCTCAAAAGAGAATTCTGGGCAGCCATCCAAGGCATTCTGCAGCGTCAGGACAAATTCCCATTGCAGAGAAGCCTTGTTATCAGCCCAGAGCCGGGTTTGCACATCCTCCATCCCAGTGCCTGGGCTGTGGGGAGTGGGGGTCTTCCCCCCAAGTCCTCGGGGTCCCGCTGAGTTGGGAAGAGGGGTCTTCGGCCCTCGGTGTAGGCTCTGCCCTTTGTGCCCTGCCCCAGCCCACAGGCCTAGAAGTGGCAGATGGTAAGACCTAAGGTGGTCCCGAGATGAAAACATGGACCCCAATTCAAAAGCAGAATGGGTGTGAGCTGGTGCAGACCCCTTTCCCAGGTACAGAAACAGGAGTCTTAAAAAGCAGGTGGCTGGTGAGGCTTCCCATAAGCAGGGACTCCGAGGCAGGGACGTGGCTCTCCGGAAGAAGATTCTTTCAGTGCAGCACCGGACTGCAGGCCTCCTGGCCCGGGACCCAGCGGGAGAATTTCCTGGGAGGCAGGCGGCGAGGAGTAGGGGCCGCCCTCCCTGCCCTGCGGGTCCTCATGTGCACTGGCCCCTTTGCAGACGACAGTCACGATCGCTGCTCCTTCGGACCCCCGTCCGTCCACTCCTCCTCCTCTTCCCACCAGTCCGAGGGTCTGGACGCCTATGACCTGGAGCAAGTCAACCTCATGTTTAGAAAGTTCTCTCTAGAAAGGTACTGTGGTCGCGGGAGTGGGGAGCCAGTGCTGGGGGCGGGGATGGCAGGGTAAAGGCCAGTCACCCCCAAGATTGCCCAAAAACCATCCACCTCCCCTGGATTCTAGAATCAGAGTCCAGAAACCATAGTGTCCCAGAGCCAGAGAGCACCACCCATCCCCCCACCCCCGGCCCCCGACCAGGCCCGGAGAGGGAGGGGCTCGTCCAGGGCCACCCAGAGAGGCAAGGGGGCAGCCGTCGATGTGCGACGGGCCCCCGCCCCACCTGAGACTTGCTGCTGGGCTGGAAAGCCAGGTGGGAAGGGGGAGGACCCTGCCCTCAGAGGCCTGCCCCATGGCGTGTCCTAATCACTGTTTCCTTCCCTGACCCAGGCCCTTCCGGCCGTCTGTCACGTCCGTGGGGCACGTGCGGGGTCCCGGGCCCTCCGTGCATCACACCACGCTGAACGGCGACAGCCTCATCTCACAGCTCACCCTGCTCGGGGGCAACGCGCGAGGGAGCTTCGTCCACACGGTCAAGCCGGGCTCCCTGGCCGAGAAGGCCGGCCTCCGTGAGGGCCACCAGCTGCTGCTGGTGAGGGGCCGGGGGGGGGGGCCGGGGGGGGCACACACCAGCGCACGGGGAGGCAAATGAGTTTCAGTGGGATGCTTCCTTGGCTCTCGGCGACATCGAGCTGGTCGCTGTCTGGGGAGAGGAGTTTTTGTTCCCCGGGGGGCGGCCCTCATCCCGTGGAGCCGAGGAGAACAGCGTGTCTCTGATGCCTAGCTGGAAGGCTGTATCAAAGGCGAGCGGCAGAGCGTCCCGTTGGACACGTGCACAAAGGAGGAGGTGCACTGGACCATCCAGAGATGCAGCGGCCCCGTCACACTGCACTACAAGGTCAACCAGGAAGGTAAAGCCGCCACGCTCACCCTCACTCGGCCACGGCCAGCAGGATGGCCCATGGCAGCTGGGGGGGGGAGGGAGCGGGGTTCGGCCCTGGACAGGGCTGGGGTCGCGCCTCCTCTGTCTGGGCGGTGAGCACCAGGCTCTGTCTTCCGGTTCCCAAAGCCTAAGCCCCCATTCTCACCTCCGGGGTTTTTTCCTGCATGATTATCTCTGCAGCTGGATCTTATTTTTAACCACTAGGGCTCATGAATGTTTCAACAGAGCATAAATAGCCACTTTCTCTCTAGCCGCTCCCCACTGGGGCCTGCTAGCCTGCAGTCCTTCCTGGCAGTGCCCGGTCGGTGCAGAAGATGATCGGATGCTCTGTCCCCACACACAGGGCGCAGCCGCCTCCTCCTCCTCCCCACTCGGGCAGGCTCCTCCCCTCTTCCCACCTGGCTTTCCAGCCCAGCAGAAAGTCTGTGGGCGGCGCCCTGCCCACTGGCCGGCAGCATCCCCAGAGTTGTAGCCGTGTGATCCAGAATTCAGGGCAGGAAATGTCCCTGCCTAGCAGCGTCCCGTCTGGAGGGCCGTTCTCTGAGGGGGCAGAGAGCTCAGAGAGTGATGGGGTTAACCCTGACCAGGGCAGTGGGAAGGACCCGACCAGGAAAACCCTGCTTCTCCGGGAGCATTGATCAGACAACCCTGCGGGTTCAAGGCTCCCCCGGTGTGTGTGGCATGGACACGCTGGGCCTGGCTCTTAGGGCAGGTGTAGCTTCCACCATGTTAGGCAACTCTGTGTGTGCGGGGCTGGTGTGGGGCTTTCTATTATGGATTTATGTTACAGACATTCAGTTTGCTGGATTTATTGTATTCGCGGTTTATGCCCCGTTTCCTTCCAAAGGGATTTGTAAAAACTCACACTATAAAGGACAGTGGCGTTAAATAAGGTTAAAAGAACACGCGCCGTGGTCCTACCGCTTGGGAAAACCTTTGGGCGGTGTCTAGAAAGCTACATGGATAGAAAATCAAGGACCTAGTGATTCTACTTCCGTGAGTAGAGCCAGGAGAAACGAGTGCGCGTGTCCACCAAAGACACGTATGAGACTGTCCACAGCAGAGTGACCCGTCACAGCCAAAGCCTGGGAACGGCTCAGATGTGCACACAGGAGAAGGGGTAAATGAACGCGTGGAGGGTGTGGAGATCGTAGCCGAGGTCCTAGGCTTGTTGCAACTTGGCACAAAACTTAGCTGTGAGCTCCTGGGCAGCCAAGACAAAGAGGGAAACCCCGCGAGCTCTAAGAGGAACGTGCCACACGGGCGCGTCTTTGCAGGCAGCGAGGAGGGAATTTGCGCCTGGAGGTTCTTGGCAGTTCCTTGACCTTCCCTCCTTGCGCAGGGTACCGGAAGCTGCTGAAGGACATGGAGGAGGGCCTGATCACCTCGGGGGACTCCTTCTACATCCGGCTGAACCTGAACATCTCCAGCCAGCTGGATGCCTGCTCCCTGTCCCTGAAGTGTGATGACGTTGTGCATGTCCGTGACACCATGTACCAGGACAGGCATGAGTGGCTGTGCGCGCGGGTCGACCCTTTCACGGACCATGACCTGGACGCGGGCACCATACCCAGCTATAGCCGGTGAGGCCGGAGCTGGTGCCGGGTGGGGGGGGCAGGGGGTGAGGGGGCTGCTGCCCAGCAGAGGGGCTCACGGGGGGGCCGTTGCCTGCTGACCAGTGAGACCCCCCCCCATTCCCTCCTCCCCCTGAAGCCTCCCCTGCCTGCCCCGGGATATTGCTCCCTTAAGTCCTGTTGCTTCACTCACGCCCGGGAAATCCTCCTCCGGTCATGGCCAGGGAATGCCGGGCTCTCGGTTTTACGCCCCTTTGCTAGTCGTGGGTGGCGTAGCCGCAGGCCACCTGCCTGACATCCTTACGTAATTATACAGCGGTGGCGCATCGCTTAGACGCGGCAGGTGTCTGTGAAGCACCTGTGGGCTCCGGCGGTCGCTCAGGCCAGCCCTGTGAGGTCAGCATCGGCAGACCCCACCTCCAAGGCTCGGAGGAGTGGCTTAGCCTCAGTCAGCACTGGCCATGGGACTCAAGCCGAGCTGCCCGGGTGCCATGTCCTCCCTGGGGTACCCCCGGGTCCCAGAGCTCCCCCTGCACAGGGGCAGGCCCGGCCCTGAGGTTCTGCCCTCCCCTCCTGTCTCCCCCAGAGCCCAGCAACTCCTCCTGGTCAAGCTGCAACGTCTGATGCACAGGGGCAGCCGAGAGGAGGCGGACACCACCCACCACACCCTGAGGGCACTCCGGGTAGGTCCCCCAGTGGATTACTGGGACTTGGTTCCTCGGGGATGGGACAGCCCCTCCAGGAGGAGCCCTGCCCTCGGGGACCGACCCCTCGCGGGGAGGCAGCCCTTCCCCTGCGTCTCTGGTCTCTGCTAGGACAAGCCTCGGGGCTCCCCTTGCCCTCCAAGCTTGCTCCCCTTCTGGAATGCCTTGGTTCCACGACTGGCACTCCTCCCCTTTGCACCGAGGGGGCTTGAGGATGCCTCCCTGGTTCTCGGCGGCCTCCGTGGGCTCTCGTGTCCTGCCAAGCCCAGCGCGTCTGACTGACTGATAACTGATTTCAGAACACCCTGCAGCCCGAAGAGCCGCTTTCCACCAGTGACCCCCGGGTCAGTCCCCGTCTCTCTCGAGCAAGTTTCCTTTTTGGCCAACTCCTTCAGGTAAAGCGCCCCAGAGTGCCTCCTGACTTTTCTTCGCAGTCACGTTTTGCTATGGCTTGCCCTCTCACTGCCGAGAAGACCTGATCAAAATAACCGTGCTTTGTGTTTGTACCCCACTTGCAACTTCTCAAGTGCCTCACATTTCCCATCCCAGTGTATCCTCACAGTGACAGGTCAGTAGACAGTCTCTGCACCTGTTGGAAACAACATCAGTTTCTTAAAAGATTAAAGGAACTTAAGGCTAAAAGAACTTAAATAACTTAACTGTTCAAGTATTAACAGATCAGAAACAGTGTATCAGGAGAAGAAAATAAACATCGTAAGCGTCTAGGTCAGTTTCGTCCCTCCGATCATGCATGAAATTTATCTCTGAGCATCCTGGCAGCCAAGGAAAAAAGGGAAACACTACATATTCTTTAAATCTAATCTGACCACAGAAACATTTTAGCTCTTTGGGACCTGAAAAATTTTTCCCTTATACTTAACTCTGAAATGGATTTTTTTTTTTTTTTTGCATGAATCCTTTTACAAGGACATTGAATAGCACAGTAGGTGATATCTTCAGAAGGGATTTCACATAAATGCAGAAGCAGTGCTCGATTCGGCAACACATATACATAAATGCAGAAGCATTCTGGGCAGCCCTTTCTTCTGTTACCGGCTGACAAGAGCTAAGGTGTGGCCCCGCGGGGACATTGCTGTGTTGATTCTGTGCTAATCAGGCCCCAGAGGAGCTGGTGTGTCACTCCACTGCTCCATCCTGATGTGGAAAGATAGGAAACCCAGAGAAATGGTTAACGGTGTGACCCTGAAACCAGATAGATGCAGTCAGGTACCAGAAAGATACTTAGGGAGGTGGAAGGAGCCCTCGTGAGTCTGAGCTACTCCTGAAGGCAGGACCACGTGAGACCACATGGTCCTGCTCACGTCACTGCCCACATGTCATGCAGGAGTCATAAACTTTGGACATCTCTGGGTGGCTCACCCAAGGGCCAGTGAACAACAGGGCCTGACCGAGATCTCAGCTCCCTGGATTTTTCTTCCTGCAGCAGGAGGGTATGGAGAGATCAAAGTAGCCCAGGGAGTAGGTGGGAATTTAGATTCTGTGTCCACCACTGGGGCATTCCTCTCTACCCTCCAGGGCTCAATTCTGAATCGTACAAGGGAGCAGGCACCCCCCAGAGCACTTGGGGATACTGAGGCAGGGGTTGTGAAGGGCAACATCATGGGAGATGGAGCCGTCCTGCCAACAGGGGCTCCCAGACAGGGACCTTCCAACCGCGGCTCCCCAGCAATGTGCATGGGATTGCCAGAGGGACTCCCCACACACCCCACCTGCACCCCACCCCTCAACAGGCTTCAAGCCTGGTTAGGGAGAAGAGAGAATCAGCCTTTGTTTGCTTACTTACCTGCTAATGACGTCTGAAACAGCTAAAGAACCCTCTTGGCCTGCTAGGTGTCTCCTGATTTCACAGGGGAAAGTGACTGACCCCGGCCCCCAGGGGCAGAGCTGTGGTCTGAGCAGAGGTCTGCCCGTGCCCGGGTGGAGGCAGCTTGGTCTGGTTAGAAGCAAAGCCCCCCGCCCCTGTCCTCCAGTTTGTCAGCAGGTCTGAGAACAAGTACAAGAGAATGAACAGCAACGAGCGAGTCCGTATTGTCTCGGGAAGCCCACTGGGAAGCCTGGCCCGGACGTCCCTGGATGCCACCAAACTCTTGACTGAGAAGCAGGAAGGTATGGCACTGACCGCCTGGCCCCTCCCCACCTCCTGCTGGCCTGGGGGCTGCTGGGGGTCTGGGCACGTCGTCCCGTGGGTCCCCACCAGGGGGGCTGGGACACCTACTCCCTCAAAAGAGGGTCCTGCCCTGGGAGGATCTGCCAGGGGACCCGTCTGGCCTTTGCTGGATGGCGCACACAGCCCACTGGTGGGGGGAGGGGGGGCAGGAGGGGGTCTCCCGCCAGGCTCACCCCTAACGAACACTCGCTGTAGTTGGTTGGAACCCAGATGCCCGTGTTAATTGGAGCTGTTTGCTGCTAAGTTCACTTATTGATTTCTCTCCCCACTGCGTGCTTCTGGCCGTTTATCAAGTGGCCAGGGGTCGCTGGCTACACAGGCCCCTGTGGAAGGCCCTGCTGACGGCGAGCCAGCCTTGCCGGCTGTCCTCGCGGGGCCAGGCTGGCCCGGGCACGGATGGCCAGAGGGCCTGGGCTCCTCTCCAGGCTGGCCCTCCGACGGCCAGGTCAGGGGACAAAGGAAAGGACAAGCCGCTGGGCTGTGTGGCGGCGGTTCCTGGAGCTGCTGGGGGCCGGCTCTGCGCTGCTTCCCGCACACCAGCCAGAGAGGCTTGAAAAGGCAGAAGGGAGGCCACGTCCCTCCCTGCCTCTGGCCCTGGTGGCTTCCCAGAGCTTCTGAAATAAGCCCCAAGCCCCTCTTGGCCGGCCCTGCCCACCCCTGCCCACCGTCCGCTCCTGCCGGCCCCTCACTCTCCTTCTGCCCACCCACCTCCCCCTCTGCACGGACTGCCCTTGCTCCACCAGCTCTCCTCGCCCGGTTTCTTCTCTGAGCACTGGCCCCAGTCCCTGACTGTCCTCAGAAAAGCCGTCCTTGCCCATCCCACTCCAGCCCCCTCCTGGAGAGCTCAGCGCTCCTGCCACCACCACCTCCCTGAAAACAAGCACCAGGAGGCAGGGTCGTTGCCCCAGCTCCCAGAACAGGGCCCGGCCCATGGGGCACCTCGTAAACACTCCTGGATGGCCAAGGGGCGTCCTGGTTCCTGCGGGCTCCATGGGGTTAACAAGGCTCCCAGGCCCTCCATGCCCTGCACCCTGGCGGGCAGGCCAGGGTCTCAGCACTGGCCCTTTCCTGTCCCCTCCCAGAGCTGGACCCCGAGAGTGAGCTCAGCAAGAACCTCAGCCTGATCCCCTACAGCCTGGTGCATGCCTTCCACTGTGAGCGCCGCCGGCCCGTCCTCTTCACGCCCACCATGCTGGCCAAGGCGCTGGTCCAGAAGCTGCTCAACTCGGGGGGCGCGATGGAGTTCACCATGTGCAAGCCAGGTGAGTGCGCCCCACCAGCGGGGCAGGAGAGCGGACGGAAGGGCCACGCTCCCTCCTGGCCAGGTGTGCGCGGGGAGGGGGCGTCACGGTCCCTGGTGCCACGGCAGCCCTCTCGGAGTTCACCGTGGCCCCAGAGCAGGGAACGCTGGCCTTCCCTTCACCATTCACACTGAGGGTCCAGGACAAAGGGCACAGGGTCAGTTAGGAGATGTGACTTGGGGTGCCCACTCCGGGCCCTTAGGTAAGAGGCAAGCCACCCATCACTAGAGTCTCCATGTCCTCGATGTGGCTAGGGGACCATGGTCGTACACCCTGCACACAGAGGGGTGAGCCCCAATCCTGGCTGCAAACTAGAGTCGTCCTCAGCATCGTCTGTATTTAAATCATGGACGTCCAGGGCCGCCCATACCAACCAAATGTCAGGTGCCTAGCCCGGGGGGGCGGGGGGGAAGTTGTTATAATAAAATATACATGACGTAAAATTTACCACCTTAACCACTTCTAAGTGTCCAATTCAGGGGTATTAAGTACATGTATCTCCAGAACTTTTTCATCTTCCCAAACTGAAACTGTCCCCATTAAACACTCACTCCCCACCCCCAGCCCTGGCGCCCACCATTTACTGTCTGTCTCTGTGGATCTGACTCTTCTGTGGGCCTCACATAAGGGGAGCCATCCAGTGTCTGTCCCTTGGCCTCTGGCTTCTGTCACTGAGCATCATGTCCTCGAGGTCCATCCCTGTGGTAGCAGGTTTCAGCACGTCCTTCCTTGTTAAGGCCAAGGGATATTCCACGGTGTGGATGGGCCACCTCGTGTCCATCCATCATCCACCAATGGACACATGGGGTGCTTCCACCTCTCGGCTGCCGGGAATCATGCTGCCATGAACGTGGGCAAGCAAGCACCTCGTCAAGTCCCTGCTTCCAGTTTTTTCAGGGAGAGACCCAGCAGTGAGATTGCTGGCTCACGTGGTGATTTTAATTTTAAACTGCCACACTCATCTGCACGGCAGCTATACCATTCCATCTTCCCCCCGAGCACACACAAGGGTCCCGGTTTCTTCCCGACCTCACCAACGCTGGTCATTTGCCTTAATGGTAGTCATCCTAGTGGACGTGTCAAGGTTTTGAGCTCACCCTCTGAGGTGCAATTTACATAGAGCAACATGCCCCCATTTCAAGTGTGCAGTTGAATGAGTTTGGGCAGGTGTCTGCACCCCGTGACCCCAGCCACGACCAAGAGACAGAACATTGCGTCCCCTCAGGCTCCCCTCTACCCCCTGCCCCAGGCACTATTGATCTGCTACCCATCACACATTGCTTTGCATTTTCTAGACTTTTCTACAAAAGGAACCATGCAGTGTAGAATCACCTGAACCTGGCTCCTTTCGCCCCACATAATGTTTTTGAGATCCATCCATGTGTTTGCTCCTACTGTGGCAGAGTGGCATCCCCGCGAGCCGGGCAGCCGTATCCATCCATCAGGAATCCTTTATGCAAAGCTCCCCCAGAGGTTCTCCTGTGGGGCCAGGGCTCGGAGCCCTCAGAACAGTCCCTGGCCGGGATCCAGACTTCCTGAGCATTCACTTCTGCTTTCGCTGCCTGCGTTTATCAGTAAGCCCTAATGTTACGGTGGGACAGCTCCTGAGCAGGAGCAGACCCACCTGCTGATTCCTGGGAGGCAGCTCCATGCGCAGCCTTCTCCTGCATGCTGACGCCGATGCACCCGAGGTCTCCCTGGGTGCCCGGCTCAGTGGGAAGTGAGAGGCCGCACCCCCAGTGTCCCTCCTTCCATGCTTTAGACCCTCTACAGCCCCTGGCCAAGAGGGCCTTGGCACACAGTGTGGTTGGTGGGAAAGATCATGTTCTTTGAGGCACGTGGTCTCCGGGTTAGGTTCTGCCCCTGCCTACCCCTCCCCAGCTGTTTATTTGGAGCAAGTTATCAACCTCTCTGTTTCTTCACCTGCAAAACCAGGATAATAACGGCCACTTCTCCTAGAAGTTAGAGGCTCATGGATGGCCAGAGGCTACCCTGGGGCCAAGCGCAGCATGGGTTCCAGGTTCTCAGCCCCCCACGTGGAGCAGGAAGGGCGCAGACGTGGGTCCCACAGCTCGCTGAGCGCCAGGGCCTGCAGCCACCGCGGCACCCACCTCCTATCTCAGCAGAGTCCGCCTGCCTCCACGGCCCTCCCAAGCCCAGCTTCAGGTGCAGGAACCTTTCAGGGGTGTGCACCCCCATGCTCTTCCTCTGCCTGACTATCTGGGAGCCTCACACACCCTGCAGGGAGGTTCTGGGTAGAGGACCTCACTCCTGCCTGAGGCTCCAAGCATTTTTCAGTTGGCTCCCTGGTGATACGAGGTTAGGTAGAAAGCCCGATTTAGAAATCCCACTTAGCCACTCTGAACTCTGCAAACATGCCCTGTCTTCCCCTTGGTTCATTCACAGCCAGGGAGCTGTAGGCACTGCAGGGTGGGTGTTCTAGGCTACCTCCCTCCCCCGAAATCACCTGCAGCTCCTCCCCTGCTGGCTGTCCCCCAGATCCCTTCCCACTCACTTCCAGTGCACAATGTAGTATACATGCCAAACTTGGGGGCTAGTGTGGGCTCCCCCGGTCGGCCTGGGCCTAACCAGGGAATTCCAGTCCTGGACTGACTCCACCCTCCTCCTTTCATAAATGGGGAACCTGAGGTCAAGAGATTAAAGATGTGTTCAGGGTCACCCAGCAAGTGAGTGGGGCCTCCAGTACATACCTCCTCCTCCAGGAAGCTTGCCTGTTCCCCTGTTCCCTCCACATCTCCTCACAGCTGCCACAATAAATAGCCCAGCACTGCACCTACTAAGTTGTTTCATAGTTTATTGTATCTTACATCCTTCTCCCCAGCTACATCATAGGTTCTCAAGTACAACAACAGCTATGTTTTTATCATATTTTTATTCTAATGATTGATCCTTAGTAGATTTCCAATAAATGTTAAATTTCAATAAAAACTTAATGGGATGGTGGGATCTTGGGTAGATGGATGAATGGATGGGGAGGTGGATGAGTAGATAGGCAGATGAATGGGTGTATTGGTGGATGGGTAGATGAATGGATGGGTGGATGGATGGATAGATAACGTAGGTGGATGGGTGGATAGATAGGTAGGTGGATGGATGGATGGATGGTTAGATGGATGGGTGGGTGGATGGGTAGAGGGAGGGATGGATGGATGGTTGGATGGATGGGTGGGTGGATGGGTAGAGGGAGGGATGGATGGATGGTTGGATGGATGGATGGATGGTTGGCTGGGTGAGTGAGTGGGTGGATGGATGGATGGGTGGATGGTTGGTTGGTTGGTTAGATGGGTGGATGGATGAATGGATGGATGGATGAGTAGATGAATGGATGGGTGGATAGGTAATAGGTGGATGGATGGATGGTTGCATGGGTGGATGGGTAGATGGATGGATGGGTGAGTGGATGGGTGGATAGATGGATAGGTAGATGGATGGGTGAATGATTGGATGAGTGGATGGATGGGTGGGTGGATGGATGGATGGATGGATAGATGGATAGGTAGATGGGTGGGTGGTTGGATGAATGGTTGGATAAGTGGATGGATGGGTGGGTAGATGGATGGATGGAGGGATGAATGGATGGATGGTTGGTTGGATGGATGGATGGATGGATGGATGGATGGATGGATGGATGGATGGATGGTTGCATGGGTGGATGGATGAATGGTTGAATGGTTGGGTGGGTGGATGGAGGAGTAGATGAATGGATAGGTGGATAGGTGATGGATGGATGGTTGGATGGATGGATGGATGGTTGCATGGGTAGATGAGTAGATGAATGGATGGATGGGTGAGTGGATGGTTGGATGGGTGGTTGGATGGGTGGATAGATAGGTAGATGGATGGGTGGATTAATGGATGGATGGATGGATGGATGGTTAGATGGATAATGGGTAGGTGGGCAGGTGGGTTGATGGATGGATGGATGGTTGGAGGGGTGGGTGGATGGATGGATGGATGGATGGATGATTGCATGGGTGGATGGATGATTGGTTGCACGGGTGGATGGTTGGTTGGTTGGTTGGTTGATGGGTGGGTGGGTGGGAGGATGGGTTGATGGACGGACAGTTGGATGGGTGGGTGGGTAGGTGGATGGTTGGTTGGATGGTTGTTTGGATGGGTAGATGAATGGATGCGTGGAGGGATGGATGGATAGATGGGTGGAAGGATGGATGGATGAATGGTTGCATGGGTGGATGGTTGGTTGCTTGATGGGTGGGTGAGTGGGTGGGTGGATGGATGGGTGGATGGGTGGTGGGTGGGTGGGTGGGTGGACAGTTGTCTATGCTTCATGATAGACAACTCACCAGTATTGCACCTCAGTGCCTGAGCTACTTTGTCCAGTGAAACTTAATGCTGAGAATTTACCAACCAGCTCTTTTGTGGGCTGCTGTGGGAAGTGTAAAGAAGTGTGACCTTGACTCTGCTGTTGAGAAGCCTCACAGTCTAGTAGAGGAGCTAGGATTCATTTCAATGTGGCCATAAGCAGATCAACATGGAGTTTTGTTGAGCCCAGAAAGGGGAGGTTTGTGCTGCCCTCAGGACTGGCCCTCTGTCTGCAGATGTTGTCACTAGAGACGAGTTCCTCAGGAAGCAGAAGACGGAGACCATCATCTACTCCCGAGAGAAGAACCCCAACACTTTCGAATGCATTGTTCCCGCCAACATTGAAGCTGTGGCTGCCAAGGTGAGGTGGGGGTTGGGGGCTGGATGGGGTGATACCACCGGTTATCTTTGTGAGGCAGCCTCAGCCATGGACAAGGGTGGGGTGCAGAGCTGCTCTCACCTCCCTGTGGGCAAACCTCCTCCTTTTCCTTTTGTCTTCTGCTCCATGTTCCCTCTCCACACACTCTTGTTCTTTGGGGTCCGACGTGCACGTTGATCATTTGAAACCAGCTTCTACTTCTGAAGGCTCCTGGCACCGGCGTGCCCAATTCACATCGTCCAGGGCTGTACATGTGCTTGACTGTGAGAACAAGGGCCAGAGACAGAGGGAGCCTGGGTCAGGGCAAGAGACAAGGAGAACAAATGGGTGCCAGGAGTCCTGTTCACCTCAGGAGGGAAACTGGCAGCAATGCAGGAGAGGTGTCTGCATGCGTTCTAGAATCTTCTGGAGCCAGACAACGTGGTCCTTATCGGCCCCAAGCATTGAGTTCTTGTCTGCACACTTGGTTCCACAGGGTTGTGCACAGCGGTGGGCGCTGCCAGAGCCCCGGCATCGAGCCCGGTCCTTCTGGGACCTTTCCAAAGCAAAGCTATCCGTTGAGCACTGCCCAGCACCTGAGGGGTCAGCTCTGCACTGGATGGTGACCTCAGGTGGGGGGGGGGGCGAGCAGGTGCCCACGGGAGCTCCGCATCTGCCACCTGCCACATGCCACCCCCTCCCGCAATGTTGTCACTCACACAGATGAAAGCACGGACAGAGCTATCCAGCCTGGAACTGTTTATTTGGTTTTAAAGTCTGGGCCACAGCAGTTTAGGGAATTCTGATGTTGGAGCAGATAGGATGTGAGTGGGCAGGGTCGGAGCCGAGATGGTTGTCCCTGGAAAGGTGAGGCCACCCAGCAGATGGATCTGGGCTGTTAGAGGAGTCTGGGCAGTGGCCACGCGGGCGGGGAGCGAGGGCAGTGACCAGAAGGAGCACAGGGGTGGGGGCAGGTTCGGGTTGTGAAAATTCACTCGTTCACGCTTAAGAACACACACACTTTCCTCTACTAGTGTTCTGTTTCAGCGCAGAGGCTTAGGGCTTCTTGGGGCTGGTTTGTTTTTGAAGTGACATTTTCAGCAACACAGAGATTGTCCTTCTTCAGAAGCGATGAGCTCCTGGGTGCCAGGGAGTCATGCCCGAGAACCCTTGCAGATGCTCCCAGGACCGTCCAGCCCCACCTCACCCTTCGGGTGTTTTCCACCCTTGATAGTACCACGAATGCCTTCGTAAGCTGAGGGGAGTAGCAGGTGTTCCCGAAGCTGATTTTGCTTTTCATTAAAACTCACTCATGCTGCCTGCCTCACCTCGGGCTCGATGCCGGGGCTCTGGCAGCGCCCACCGCTGTGCACAAGCCTGTGGAACCAAGTGTGCGGACAAGCAGGGGTCGGGCTTCACCCTGGGTTTCTCCCTGCTGCAGCTGGGAGCACTCGGGGCTCTCACCCCTGCCCCTGTCCCTGTCCGGCGGAGCCTGACCCTGCACTCCGGGCCTCGCCTCAGCTACCCAGAGGGGCTGGAGGGGCTGCTGACCGCCGGCCGCTGTGCTTGCAGGACAAACACTGTCTGCTGGAGGCTGGAATCAGCTGCACCAGAGACTTGATCAAGTCCAGGATCTACCCCATCGTGCTCTTCATTCGGGTGTCGGAGAAGAACATCAAGAGGTTCAGGTAGGACTCTTGAGACCCCTCTCCCGGGGCCTCCGGCACCCCCTCCCTCCCTGCCACACCTCTGCTTGGTCCCCCTGCTCACCCCTTTATGGCATCGTCATTGAGTGCCCGGCTGCAGGCCAGGGCAGACACGACCCCCAGCCTCTAGCAGTGGAGACAGTAACCCCTCCACACACAGCACGTCCAGGGGCACGAGGGCCGGGAGGCATGGCTGCAGGACCCAGGCGGCTGGGGAAGGGAAGCTGACTCGAGCGGCCCCAGTGCAGTGAGGGCGGCCGGGCAGGTGCTGAGGGAGAAGGGCGCAGACCTTGAGGCGGGGACAGCTGCCAGAGGCCATGCGGGGCGCAGCGCGGGGAGAGCGACCTGCAGCCGAGGGTCCGGACCACGCGAGTGACGTGATCTAACAGGATGTAAAAGGCTCCCTCCAGCTGCTGTGTGGAGACAGGGGTTAGGAGCACCCGGGCAAGAGCTGGGACCCGGATCCTACCTGGCGGGTGGTGAGGGAAGGTCTGAATCCGTGTTCAAGCTGGAGCCGGTGGTATTTGTTGCAGGGCTGGCTGTGGGGTTTGGGGCCTGGCCATTACGTGGTGCTATCCCTGACCCCACCTCTCCTTCACACGCTGCAAGTGCGAGGGGAGGGGAGGCCACTCGCCTCTTCCACCAGATCTTTACTGAACACCTGTTAAGTGCCTGGCCCTGGGGAACCCATGAAAGAGCACACAAGACCAAAGTCCCCAGCTCGCCACTGCGCACACGCTCTGCTGTCTGGAAACCAGAAGTGGCCACATGTTGGCGAGCATGGGGAGAAGCCTGGCGCACTGCGGGCGGGAACGTGAGATCGCGCAGCCGCGGCGGAAGACAGTGGCTCGGAGGGTCCCTCACAGAAGGACCGTGTGACCAGTGGTCCCACTCCAGGGTATCTGCCCGGAAGAATCCAAAGCACCGTCTCAACAAGATCACTGCTCACCCACGTTCACGGCAGCGTTATTCCCAAGAGTCGAAAGGCAGAAGCAGCCCAAGTGGCCGTCGATGGATGGATACACAGAATGTGGTCCATGACTCAGCCTTAGAAAGGAAGAACGCTCTGACACCTTCTACCACCTTGAAGACACGAGGCTCCACAAGATCAGCCAGGCACGAAAGGACAGATAACTGCACAATTCAGCTTACATCACGGCCCTGGACGATTCACAGACGGGTAGACAGTGGCGCCAGGGGCCGGGGAGGGTGAGCAGGGAATTAGAGCGTTCATGGGTGTGCGTCTCAGTTTCACAGGATGGAAAAAGTTCTGGAGATTGGAGGCACGGTGATGTGGATAAACGTAACACCCCTGAACTGTACTCTTAAGAAACGGTCAGGATGGAAACGTGGACATGCGTGCTACCACAATTAAATAAGACTAAGGAGTGTCACAGCTCCCCTGCTCGACCAACCAACCAGCTCTGAAAATGGAAGAACTGCTTTTTTAAAGTAAACTAAAGGAAATAAAAATAAAAGATATTTTTTTAAGCCCCACCTCTTGGGATCTCCACAGGGACCAGAATAACAGGGCCTGCGGCACGGTCGTGTGCTGGAAGGCGGCAGGTGGTGGCCGTGGGGTGGGCGGGGGGTCCGGCTGCACAGCGCCCCCCACCCCCACCCCGAGGCTCCCCCCCACCTCCCCACCCCCATGTGTGGGCAGACGGCGGTCCCCCGGCCGGGCACACACGCAGCTCCCACAGTGCCCCTTGTCCCCCCACCGCCCTCTGCCCACAGGAAGATGCTGCCGCGGCCCGAGACGGAGGAGGAGTTCCTGCGGCTGTGCCGGCTGAAGGAGAAGGAGCTAGAAGCCTTACCCTGCCTGTACTCCACGGTGGAAGCCGACATGTGGGGCAGCGTGGAGGAGCTGCTCCGTGTCCTCAAAGACAAGATCAGCGAGGAGCAGCGCAAGACCGTCTGGGTGGATGAGGACCAGCTGTGAGGCGGGCCCCTGGAGTCTGAGCGCAGCTCCCAGGGGTGTCCGGACCCCAGCGGGCAGTGCTGTGGGGGCGAGGGGGCTCCGTCCACCCCATTACGGGGACCCCCACCCCCAGCGAGCCCTGAGGCAGACGCAGCTGCAGGGACAGACACTCTCCGGTGGGAACGGGACGGGTGTGTGCCCCCCGCCACCCCCGGGGCTGACCTGGCCGAAGGGTCCTGCCCCATGGCACCAGCAGGGAGGCAGGCCCCCCCGAAGGACACGACGGCAGGCCAGAGGCCAGCGGCCCCTCAGAAGCCAGAGCAGCAGATGAATGTAACGCAGGGAGCAGGTGTGCTTCCTGTAGGGCAGGGACCCGGAACGCGAGGGCGTTCCAGGTACACATTCCCAGGCAGGGCAGTTGGGCAGAACAGGAAACGTGCCATGCTATTATTTTTTTTGCATTAAAATCTCTCCATTTCCTTGTTTTCAAACTTTTTAAAAATTATTATTTCATCGCTGGCAGAGGTGTTCAACCTTTGCGCCCTCTGTAACCTGCAAACCACTTCTGCAAAGCTAAGGTCAGGCCCCATGTCGGGTGCAGGCAGGCAGACCGGACATCCCAGTCTACCCAGGACACACCTGATTTGTACCTGGGCTTTGGGCAGGATGACTAACAGCCCCTCTTTGACTAGCATACGTCCTGATTTGGGTGACAAGTTATCAAGTCACTCTGGGAAGGGCCCGTCCTTCCATAGGCTGCCTGGGAGGTCCCCCCCCCCACCGACTCCAGCCCTGAGGCCAGAGCCCCTTACTCTGCTCTCCCCACACGGGCTCTCTGCTTCTCTGCACATCACGTTCATACGCGCAGCCTCGCTTCTTCTTTCTGTCCAGCATGTGGGGTACGGGTCTCGATGGGGTTTGCTCCCACTGCCCAGGAGCTGGGGTGGGGAGTGTGTGTGCAGGAGAGCTCTGCTTCCCTCCACAGCAGATAGCAAAGGCCCTGTGGGTTCTAGAGCCATTTGCCTCCTTGACCCCTTCTTTCAGACTTTCCAAGTATGGACCCGACTGGGCGTGGCCAAAAGCAGGCCACGTCCAGCCTGGCACCACGCTGAGTATTCATCAACCGGGTAGGTGGCAGGCTGGGCTTCCATCCTAGGTCTGCGTGTTCATGGGAACTGTGGGAGAAACTACTGGTTGACAACCCAGTCTCCACACTCCCTTCCTTACTAACAGAATCCTGTTTTTGTTCTGGGAAACTGTGTACGGCTAAGAGACCATATATCCCAGCCTCCCTTGCAGCTAGGGAGGAATCAAGGAAATGTAAGGCGACAAGGTTTGGAGGAAAGACAAAGCAGACAAACAACCCTTCCTCTAGTTTCCTGCCTGGACTACAGATGTGATGGCTGGAGCTCCAGCAGTCATCTTGGATCTTGAGGTGACCTTGAGAATGGAAACTCTGCTCAGAGGGTGGTGAAGAAAGAGAAAAGGAGTCTGAGTCACTGATGGCACTTTGGAGCCCAGGACTACTGCTTGGGTTTTGTTTACATGGGACAGAAATAAATTTTTATCATGTGTTCAACGGCTATTATTTCAGTTCTCATTTCTTACAGCTTAAAGCAATTCCTAACAGATACAGGAACAACCTCTGGTCTTAAATACTGTGGGCATGCGTTGATCTGCTAGGTTTGGGCCGCATATTCAAGATACGAATTACGAATAAAAGAGCTTTTTTTTTTTAAAAAGAATTTATTTATTTATTTTGGCAGTGAGAGAGACAGCTAGAGAGGGAACACAAGCAGGGGGAGTGGGAGAGGGAGAAGCAGGCTTCCCGCGGAGCAGAGAGCCTGACGAGGGGCTCGATCCCAGGACCCTGGGATCATGACCTGAGCGGAAGGCAGACACTTAACGACTGAGCCACCCAGGCTCCCCTAAAAGAGCTTTTGATAAATATCTCAGTCTAAAAAAACAACACTGTGCATCCTGCAGGGGTTTTTTTGTTTGTTTTTTAGCATTTTGACCCTTAGAAGTCAAATGAGCACCACAAAGCCCAGAGAGGTGCGAGTGGTGGCATGGGGGGTGTCCGAGGCAGGGGGCCTGGTCCCCTCATTCCTCTGTGATGATGATTCATCCCTGCACCACCAAGATCCGAGTTTGCCAGGGAGAGCGAAGCGACACCTTTAAAAAAGAAAAGCATTCCCCAAGGGCCAGTTAGTGAGGCTTTTTTTTCCCCCGAAACAGCCCCCAGACTCAAGCTGGATGTGCTGGGCCCGGAGAGGCCATGCTTCTGGAGGCCCCATTGTGGTTATTTAGGGCGAGAGAAGCCGCCCGCCTCGCGAGGAGCTGCGGGAGCTGGAAGGTCTTCTGCTTCCATCTTGCTAGAGCTGTATGTTGAGCAGTAAATTTTCCCCAAGCCGAGGCGATCGTGTTTCCACTCAGACCCCTTGCTGCCTTGCAAAGTACTTCTAAGGACAGATGTGACTGGAAGAGGGTCCTGGAGTAAAGGGTCTGCTGATTTATTTATATTTGTTTATCTAGCTTCAGATGCTCAGGCTTGTGCAGAATAACCAAACTCGCGGCTTGCCTGTAATTTGGGGGGTGGGAGGAGACAAGGAGGGGTGCAGAGACGACATACATGGGGAAAGATACCTGAAAAAATATTCCCTCCGAGGCATTTTACCAGGCTCTAGAATGCAGGTCTCTACGTGTGCTAATAAGATGGGGCAGGAGGAGAGAAGGTCAGGAATGAGTTTCTGTGTTCTGGGTCAGTCCCTGATGGAGCGGCGAAGTCAGCAGGAGGCTGGGGTTTGGCCCCCCGCCCCCTGGGGAATCGCACCACATGAGGATTTCAAAGAAGACCCCTGACATCATCTACTCTAGCTCCGGGCTCTGATTTGTCAGCCGCCAACAGCCCGGAGATCGGCAGCCCTGAGGCTGCCTGGGAAGGAGAGTGGGGCCTGCGTGGGGCTGGGCGGTGGGTTGACTCCCAGAGGGCTCTGCAAAGCCGGCTGCAGCTCGAATTATCAAACCAGAGTCTGCAAGCCGTGTTTTCCCTTGGGAACTGGCCCAGGGCTCAGGGAGGCATCCGAGATGCACAGTGGCGCTTGCTGCCTGCCCAGGGAGTCCAGGGCCCCAGGCTCGAGAAGGGAACCTCTGCCAAGCTGATAACACCAGTGATGGATGCTTGGTCTACCTCCAAGGACACCAGCCACACAGCTTGGAGCCCCGGAAATGGTGGTGTATGTGTAGATCTACACTTCTCTGGGGAGAAACTCCGGGCTTTCTCAGATTCCCGAGGGGTCCTACATCTCCAGAAGATTAATGACCCCATGCTCTCAGGTTGGGAAAATATTATCAACTATTTTTTTGAGCTCCTACTCTGTGCCAAGCACTTTGTACGTGTTCTTTTACTTACTGACCCCAAAACCTTTCTCCATTTTATACAGGAGAAAGCAGGTTCAGAGAGGCTAAGTAGCTAGACCAAGGTCACACAGCTGGGAAGCTGAAATTCCAGCCAGGCCTGGCTGACTTGCCAACCGCAGGCTCTCCGCTGGATCTTCCGGTTCAGAGGCAGGGCCCCGGGGGCAACTGCTGGGCCACTCTGCCCTCGCAGTGACTGGGGGAGTGGCCGGTGTCCCGGGCAGTGGCTGGTGTGGGGCCAGGTCTCGGGATCGGATGGGAGAGGATGTGGATTTCCTCTCTTCCACGGAGGCAGCCTGCTTGGGTTTCTACCTAACCAGGCCACACTTTGGGGGTGGGGAGGGGAGTGCAGGAGGGGATCATCTTTGAGCTCTGGCATGGTGCCATCATGCCGCCCTCCAAACCCGCTGTGTCCAGGGCCGCGTTCCCCGCGAGTGTGTCTATCTAGGTTGGCGTCCCCCTCCAGCCCTGCTTTGCTCCCTGTCCTGGATTTGTCTTCGGCATCCTGCCAAGGTCAACCAGGATGTTCTGCTGCTCGATGGGGAAACATCACTCCAAGCACCTGCTCCAGCCCCTATATTACCCAGAATGCTCTGCAGGGGTTCCAACAACTTCCAGGAAGCCTCACCCTGTGTCTGTGGGCCTGGGACCAGAGAAATCTCTAAGGGCAGGGGTGGGAGGAGGGGGTGGGTTCCAACTGAGGCTGAACCTTGGCTTTTTGTTTCCATTTCAAACCCCAGGAACCCAAACTAAAAGCAACAGGAAGCGTCCCACCCCCACTGCCCTGGCCCCCGCCCCCCACCCAGCCAGGCTGCGGGGCTCTGGGGAAACAAACACACCCTGAGAACAATCCAGACCTGGTACGGGGTATAGAACACCTTGAGGCCAGCGTGAAAGACCCAGGAACCTCAGGGGGGCCGAGGCTCCACGGGAAGGTGTGACAGTTCACCTTGGTTTTTAATCTGGAATTCTGTACCCATTTCTAACAGAGAAAACATTCACAGGCTTCGGAAGCACACGTTAGAAGAGGCCATCCATGTAGATCCCGTCCCCGTGCCCATGACCGTCCCCCGGAGCCTCCTGCGCCCATCCAGACGAGCGATGTGTGTTCTCACCCCCCACTCTGGTGCATGACGGAGGACACTACCCATGCCGTCCCGTACTTTATACCTAGGGCCTCTCTCCCTATCCCTATCCCTTCCCATCATTTCCTCGACAGACACATGGGTTATTGGCAGGGACTAGCTGTGGCCCTGCGTCTCTGCAGGACGTGCTCCCCTGGGAGGGGTTCTGCACGGGTCACCCCGCTGCATGGCCCCCGGTGCCCTCTGTTGGGGTGGCACCCACTCACGGCCCGGGCTTCCGAGGCTGACGGCCAGAACAGGCCTGGCACTCTGCTCTGGGACTTCTCCTGTGGGCCTATCTGACCCGCAGGGCCCGTTGGCATGTGGACGGCCAATCACCATACCCTCTGGCCTCGGTGAACCTTTGAAGTTCTAAGACCCCATTCCCTGGGGCTGCTCTCTGCTGCAAAGAGGTAAGCATGGGTTTTGAAATGGGGGAGGTTTGTGCTGAGACCCCACCCCACCTCCTCCTATCCACTAAGGGTTACCAGTCCACACAGGCCTAAAGCCAACCTCACCCCCTCAGACCCCAAACCTGCACTTCCCCACCCACCCTGACTCAATCCCGCAGCCAAAACGCTGGGGGACACCCGCTTTCTCTCACTGTGTGTCTGTCTCTCTCACACCCTCAGTCACTCATCTTGTTGGTTGAACTCTTTTTTTTTTTTTTTAAGATTTTATTTATTTATTTGACAGAGAGAGACACAGCGAGAGAGGGAACACCAGCAGGGGGAGGGGGAGAGGGAGAAGCAGGCTCCCCGCAGAGCAGGGAGCCCGATGTGGGACTTGATCCCAGGACCCTGGGATCATGACCTGAGCCGAAGGCAGACGCTTAACGACTGAGCCACCCAGGCACCCCTTGTTGGTTGAACTCTTAACTCCCTCCTAAAGCCGTTCACCCCTCCATGTCCAACAGTTGCCATGCTGGTCCAGGCTGCCCTTGCCTCTCGCTGACGGCTAGGACACCCCCAAACCACACATAGCACCCCCAACCACATCAGCTCTCTTGCTTTTCCTCTGGCTTCTGGGGCCCCACACTGTTCCTCTTCTGATACGTTGATCCCTTCCCTCTGCCTGCCTAACTCCTACTCCTGCATCAGGCATCAGCTGCACTGTCACCCCTGGGGGAGGACAGCCTGACCTGACCTGAGGGGCACACCCATCACAATTCTTGTCAGCCCATGTTGGGGTGACTCTCTTGACCATGAGCTGCACAAAGGTGGAGAGCAGGTCTGACCGACTTACCCCTCATGCCCAGTAGCTGGGTGCTGGCAGCTGCTGGGATGGACATACAAGTAAGTGTAAGTCATCCCATCCTCCCTGGAGCTGCCCAGGGTCCAGCAAGGATTTAAGTGAGTGAAGCGGGCCATAGTAAGGCCAGAGGGACAGGTGGGGACCATGGCAAACTGGCCAGCATATAATCCATCTAAAAGAGGGAGTTGGGACTCAGCCCCAATCACTTAGTGTCATGTAGGAAGCAAACCCTGTCTTACCAGACCTTCTCATTGTTCGAGAGAACAGTTGGCTTTCCTCTTCAGGCTAGTCACCTCATCATTACAGCATGGCTGCCGCAGCTCCAGACATCACATCCTCACTTCTGGTGCCAAAAAACAGGAAAGGAGGGTCTCTCCTTTATTGTGGAGGAACATCTTTCCCAGAAACCCAGAAACCCAGTAGCCCTTCCCTGATGCCTCATTTGGCCAGTATCTAATCATATACCCACTCTGGGGCTATGCATGTTGTCACTCAAACACAGAAAACGGGACTGGTTTTTATGGGAAGAAACAACAGCATTTGCCACAGGAGAGCTTGTTTAGATGGTTTGGCCTCTTTGAGGAGGTGACATTGGAGAAGAGGCCTGAAGGGAATGGCAACAAGCCATGAATAAAAAAGTGGGGCAAGAGCATTCAAGCAGTGAGCACAGCAGGTGCAAAGGTCCTGGGGCAGACACAGAAGCCTGCCCCAGCTAACTCAAGTGAAAAAGGAAGGACAGGTTGTTGTGTGATGGGATACACTGTCCCCTGTCCCTCCCTCTCCCCCTGAGGAGGGCTCTACCACTCAAACCCTTGGGGCTTTTATGTCAGGAGTGGGGGTGAGAGAGGCACACGGCAAGAATGAGGGTAGGGGCTCGGGGGAAATCCTCCGAGAGAGGAGGAAGCAGCCGCCGTGGGAGAAGTCGATGGGAGAAGAGAGAACATATTTTCCAGGGTTATAGCATGAACAATGTGTTTGCTTCGTGACATTTAAGGAACTCAAGTCTTGGGATTCCTTTTTTGGTTGCTGGACTGTGTTTCTTGGCTTCAGCCACTTCTGAGAGGCCGCCCTTGGGTCACATCACCAGAGGAGCTGAGAATATCTGCACCCAGAAAGTTCCAGAACAGCCAGGCCCCGTGGGGGTGGGAAGTGGCCAGCAACCGAGGCGGCCCTGGGGGTGGCTGAGCCAGACGGTACTGGGGAGGGCCTCGGCGTGGTGGCAGCGTTGACGCCCTGGGATCGGTGAGAGCTCCGAGTCAGGACTCTGTCCCCTGACAACGGGCAGGTGTCTCCCTGGCGTGACCAGCTGTGGGCACAGGCAGGTCAGGGTAAGGGGACCAGCCGTTGGCAGAGAAAGGGGCACAGGGGGAGGCAGCCCAGGTACACGCACTCCCACGAGCTTTAAAGGCCCTTTGATGCCGGCTCGTGATCCCGGCTCGTGATGCCGGCTTTCCCCAGGCCCTCGCCTTCAGAGAAGAGAAATCCAAGAGGGACACCAGAGGGGTAGTTTTGCATGTTGGCAGCCGGAGGTGCCGCTCAGAGCAGAAAGGGCAGCCCACGGTCAATCCTCCCTCTGTGACCTTTTCCTGGCTCACACCTGATTTCTCCCTGCTCCCCATTGTTTCGCTGCATTTTTATTCGTTTGAGGAAAAGTCATAAACCGAAGGTGGAGGTCACTTTCGCTTACAGGAATCATGGGGTCTCCGGGGTGCGGGCCAGCGGGGCTCCTCCTGCGGGGTCCAAGCGCCCTGTCCACGCAGACCTGGGTCAGGGATGCGGTGGCCCATCCAGGCAGCCAGCCCTCGGTCTGGCGGCTCCCCTTCCTGCCTGGCGCCCTGGCCTCTTGTCATCAGACCGCTGTGGATGAACTGAGCTGCATCCATGGGGCTGGGGGGCCGCCCAGCGCAGGCAGCCCTTCCTCACGCACACTGATTTTCCACCACGTTCCCTTGGCATCTGCTCACCTGGGCCTCTGAGCACCACCTCGGCTGAGCTGGGCAGGGATTGCCTGCTCCCTTTGCTCTGACGCTCCTGGACCTCTGACCTTGAAGAAGACCCTCAAACCAGCCAACAAGTGCAGTCCCCTCCGGTGGACGATGCCACTGAGGTGTGCCAGGCACTCTGCACGTCATCTCCATGCCTGGCACCCATCTGTCCTGGTGGCAAACACCACCCCATTTAATAGATGGGGGAACTGAGGTTCAGTTGCTGGGAAGGGACAGGGCTGAGATTTGAAGGGGGGACCCCGGGGTGCTCCTCACAGCCAGCTGGGACATCCTTGGTGCAGGCTCAGCTGTTGGGGCAGGGGTCGAGGTCACACCAGAGTGCCCGGGTCTTCGGGAGGGAGAGGGATGGACACCGCCCTGTGGAGGCGGCCTGCGGGAGAGGCCATGGGTGCCGAGGTGCAGGTGGGGCTTGCCTCTGTCCCTCCCTGTCCCCTCCATCCCTTCCTGCCTGCGCTGCCCCTGGTGTGAACAAAACCCTCTGTCCACAGGAGTGCCGGGCCCGGGTCTCTGGGTCCCTGGGGCCCTGGGGCCCTGGGGCCCTGGGTCCCCGGTCCTGCCCGCCCCTGGCAAGGCCACATCTGCATGGCGGGCTGGCGGCAGGAAGCGTGGGGCTCAGAGGAAGGGGGTGAGAGGGGGCTCAACCGGAGGGGGTGTGGACCAGGAGAGAAGGTGTTCGGCTTGCTGGTTTGTTTGGATGCTAAAATTAGCGGCTTGTGAGTGAGGGGGCCTTGGGCTCACGCTCTTCTCTTAGCACTGGCTGAATCGAAACCCCAGGTGCTCGTCTAAAAATTGTATCGAAAGTTTCCGAGCTGGTGTGGCTGACTGGAAATGAATGTCTAATACAGGAATTTCCTTCTTTCCTATCACGTGTCATGTTCGGCTCTGACCTTGTTTTGACCGAGGCTGCACGTCTCCCCCAGCTTGTCTGACTGGACACGAATGTGGGTATGAGGCTGTGGGATGTGTGTGCATGTGTGTGTGTGTGAGAGAGAGAGACAGAGACACAGAGAGACACACACCAAGGCTCAAAGACCTTTAGCCTAACAGACCTGGTCCTTACCCTTCGTGTCCCCAGCCCGAGGCCCAGCACAGGGTGGACACCAGCACCGTGGTGACAGAGTGCCTGCGCGGCGAGGGGTCCCCGGGCGTCTGTGGGCTGGCAGATGCAGGATCCCAGGGATGGAAAGGGGGACATCTGAGTTCTAAGGTAACTTTCTGTAACTCCTTGAAGGTCACCTTCTGTAAAGTGAGGCCATAAAACCTGGGTGACATGCCACGTGGGGTGGCTGTGAGGACCAAGTGAGCTCACACAGGGAGCCCCCAAATGGGCCGGACTGGTGAGGCCAGGGCCCCTGGACTTCTCAGGTTGGATTTGCCCAAATGTTCGAAACCAAACAAGGGTGTCATTTGCCCCGAAAACAGATTCCTCATCCCCCACCAGCCACCAACACTCAGCCTTAGTTAGTCCCCAGACTGACCCGCTGTGCCCTTCCAATCCTCTCCCCCCCACTCCCGCCCCCTGCCCAGGGAGCCTGCTGACCAGACCGCCCCCCAACCGGCTCCCCCTCCCCTGGTGCCCCCCCGGCCGGGAGCGGTTTTCACAGGTGTGCGCGCCATGATCCCTCGGGCATCTGAAGCCCCTCAGAGACCCCTCCTCTCGAAGCAACGTTTCTCGTGCATCAGATTTAAAGCTCATAGGAATGCAAGGGAAGCCGTCTTTGTTGAAATACGGTTAATCGAAGTATTTAAGAGCAAACTCGTAATCTGGTCACTCATGTGCTTTCTCGCAAATGCGTTCAAGTAACAAGATTCAACAGCAAGACCTGGGGCCGGGGAGGCCAGTGTCACCGTCGTGACGGGCATGACATGTCTCCAGTCGCCTTTGGGAGCCACGGTGAGATGTCCGTGTGTCTGTTGGCGAGCAAGCCCAAGGGACAGGTGCACGCCCCAGGAGCTCGTCGCCCCTGTGTGTGATGGAAGGAAACACCAACCTGGACTCAGAGTTAGGGAAAATGAGGCTGTCATTCCAACCAGTTGAAGCTTGCAGACCCCCCTGGATTCTGCTCACAGATCCAAGTGAGGAAGCCTTGTCTGGAGCACAAATTGCGTCTTGTTCGTCCTTCTGTTCCCAAACCTAGCAAAGCCGAGAGCGGGCAGGAAGTGTCCCCGAGACAGGGCCCGGGAGCCCCGCCCCGCCCCCGCAGTACAGGATGGACAGACCAGGAGGTCTGGTGTCCCGAGTACTGAGGGTGGAATCAGGGCCAGCTGCACTGCTGCCCTCGGGAGCCTGGCGAGGGCTGAGGGCCTGTCTGACCTTGAGCATGGCTGGGGGCATGCTGCCAGGGACCCCTTGCAGTAAGGAAGGCAGACCCTCAACTAAAGCTTGGGCTGGGGAGGGCTGGCCCAGAACTCACCTAGAGAGTTCACCTAGGAGCCCCTGACAGCTTAAAATAAACCACTAGCCCCCCGTTCCATGCCCCGGATGAGAGGGAGGAAAACCGTGTTGCCACAAGGGAGAGCAGCTCGGGCTCGTCCTGGCTGTCCGCGCCCACGGGCGAGGGGCCCGGCAGGAAGGGCGGTGGCCGGGCACTCGGCGACATTTGCCAGACCAAGTTCCTGCTGCGTTCCAGGTCACAGTTGGGGAGCAGGAGAGCCAGCTAAGACTCAGGGGTGTTGCCATGGGAAATGCGATTTCTTACCCGCCGCGCCCCCCTTCAGCTCTTAGTGGCACGGAGAGGAGTCAGAAGGGAGTGTCTGGAAGGAGGCGTACGGGATGCTCAAAACCTAGAGCCGGGGCCAGCGATCTGGGAGGGAAAGCATGAAATATCTGTTAATCTCGCGCGGCTCCGTTCATACTTGGTTATTGTTAGCAGCCTCCGGGATCTGCGGCCCTCGTCCGCTCGAATTACCGTCAGCTGCTGTTTTTTCCGGGATTTTCTTCGCTCTTTCTTTCCTTCTTTCTTTCTTTTTCTTTTCGACACACACAGTGTGTGTGTGTGTGTCCACGAACGCACATATGTATGCACACCAGTTTCGGCGGATGAATGTACAGGCTGGGAAGACTTCTAGTACCCTCTAGTGGTGGGAAAGGCTTCACCGAGCCGTGCGTGCATGTGTGTTTGGGGTGGGTGTGCACCCATGTGTGGGGTGTTGGGTCCATGGTGGGGCACGCAGAACTACTGGGCCCTCAACCGCATGCATATTCATGGAGCACCCCCCCATTTCCCCCACCACTACCAGCCCCACTGGCGGCCTTGTTCCCTGCAGGCCGTGACTGCCACCTGCCCTCCAATGCACCCTCCCTCTTCAAATTCCCCCGGGCAGGCTGCGGCCAGCTTGTCACTCCCCATCCCCCGTAGATCCTCACCCTCAGGCCCACTGACCCACTTTTCAGTCAGAGAGACGGGGCTGAGGGACTGGGACCCCTTCCCCCCGACCCAGACTTCCGTGATGCTTGGTGCCATAAATCTCCCAGGATTAAGCCCACCCTGGTTCTGCAGAGACGCAGCCTCCCGCCCCCACCCGCTCCCTCACCTCCACTTCCCCGCACCAGCTGCTGAAGCAAGGAGCTATTTTCTCCTCCGTAAAATAACACGGTGTCAAAAGACAGGCTCCTCTTGGCTTCTGCCATCCCCCAGGTCACCCGGGCCCTCCGAGGCCTGGCGCTCCCCTGAGGTCCCCAGACCCCAAAAGTCATATCAATAAATCCAGCATCCTCACGCTGGCCCCGGGTGGCCTGTGTGGGGGAGAAACATCTCTCTGTGGTGACTGGAGCTCCTGTCAGCAGGGTGTGAATCAGGCTGGGCCACTCACAACTGTGGGGACTTGCACAGGGGTTTCCAACTGTAAAATGGGCGTGGGTCTGTATAAAACTGGAAGACGGTCACGCAGACTGTTTACACTGACATGTGCCTGGTCACAGCATGAATTCGTGCAGTGGGATGATGAATAGTCACTTGCAGATGTGGCTCTCTCGCAGGTGGGGGAGAGAAGGGAAAAGGCCTGGGGTAGGGAACGGGGGAGAGGGACCCCAGTAACACCTGTCATGGTCTCTCTCTTGCATAAGATCCAGAAAAGCACCTGCAGGACAAGTCATAGAATTCAGGGGAGCCGGAAGACAGGTACGGGCAGGTCCATTCTGCTACTCTCTAGTTTTCTCTGTGTTTGAATTATTTCGTGAGAAGATAGTAAAATGAAGCAGGAATATTAACACCCCTCAGAGGTGCGCTAGGAGGGTGGGTGCAAAGCATCTAGGCCAGAGCCTGGGAGCTCCTCCCCAGTCCATCCCACCGTGCCCACCACCTGCTGCCCAGTACCCACCAGTCCTGACCCAGGGCCACACTGTACCCTTCTGCTGTCCTCTGTCCCTCCCCAGCCCTGGGAGAGCCAGCCGATCAGCTCCTCCTTGGGCATGGATTTGCTTTCGCTTGCAAGGTGCACGGATTAGCAACAGACCTCAACCCGAAAGAACGGAGCCACAGGCTCAGACTGAGGGAGCGTTTCCCAATATGTAAGTGACGTTAGGAACTCAGCAGACTTTTTAAAAATAATATCATATATAATGATATGTATGTGATATATGTAATATATTAAAATGCATATACATATACATTATAGTATGAGGATACAGGATACATTCGGGACATTTATTTTTAGGTTGTCTGGTTTTGGTGAGCAATGCTGGCTTCCCATAGACTTTTCTTCCATAATCAATTTGTTTGCATTGAAGAAGTCACTTCGCCTACAGAAGCTGGGGTCAGGGTGGCCACGTCAGTGCTGATCAGGACCCTTTGGGCCAGGAAGGGGTCTAAGGGGGGCTGAGGTCCTGCCTCTGTCTGCTCACCGAGGATGGGCAGCTTTTTTTATACACAGAGGCACCGTCCACTCACCAAAAAATTGTAAGGATGAAGTTTTAGTCTGAAAGACAAAGGGACGGTACCACATGCGGCCTCCTTTCTATCTGAAGACATAGGAACGACCCACGTCTCTGCACCCTCTCATTCCAGGGGGGCCCATGGGCCTAATGACACCTCGCCTGAGCCGTGCCTGGGTGACCCAGGGTGGTCCCAACTCTCCTGCTCACTTGCTGTGTGACCTCAGACAAGTTCCTGTCCCTCTCTGGGCTTGAGCGTCTCTGTAGAATCAAAGCGGGAGCTGATTTCTAATGATTCCTAAAGGCGCCAGTCTGCGGTTTCCTGTCCACCTTCCTCCTCTGCCACGCACACACCCTGCATCTAAACTTGGTGGCTTTACTTGCCAGATCCAGCCGGTAGAGAACAGTTTCCGCCCCAAGCTGAGGGGCGTAGGCTTCGATCATCAGCGGCAGCCTTATCCGCGGGGCCCAGCTTACTGACGGAGGCTGTAGATGGAAGCAGCGCCGCCTGCCGGCCCCCTCGACAGCCCCCTGGTGTTTGCAGGCTGGAAGCAGGACCGGCCCAGAGGTCCCATGGGTGCCACGGTGCGAGACGGGCAGGGCCTGATGTGGGGAGGGGTCCAGACCCTCAGGAGCCGGGCCGTTCCCCTGCCTCACTAACAGGGGGATAGCACCTGAGCCACCTGCCGGGCGTCACACAGGAAGCCCCGGGCAGGGCCCAGATGACGGGGGCCACCGAGAGGGGAAAGGAAGAGGAAAGTCTGCTGTTGCTCCCAGGCTCCCAGGCAGGTCAGGTCAGGCTCAGCCCCTCCCGGCCCCTCAGCCTGCCCCTGCTTCCAGCCCTGCGGGCCCCACCCAGGCAGGACCCCGGCTCCCGGGACCCCTGCACACCGCCGGCCCGCTGTGAAGCCCCCTCCTCACTGGGCCCGAAGGAGACCCTCGTTCTCTCTTGGCCACGCCTGCGGAAGCTCCACTGGGAACCGTGGTTCCTGCAGATCTCGCCTCCACCACGGGCCGGGCACAGAAACACCAAGTCTTGAAGGCTCAAAACGCCCCGGGAGGTAGGGGCTCCCACCATCTATCTCCAGCTTAGGAGGAGGAAACAGGCCCAGAGACGGGAAGCAGCTTTCTGAGGCCAGGAGACGCGCAGCTGGGATTCAGAGCCAGGTGAGCGTCACCCCAAAAGGTTGACTCTGTGATGCGCCCTCCACAGCCCACCCCCCAGAGCACGTGGTGCCGTGTGCACGCTGGTGGGCAGGTAAATGCCAAACGTGCCCCCAGGGATAGCCCCCTGCGACTAGCAGGCCCTCGAAATTACTTTGAACTTGGCTCTAGGCAGCGGCAAGTTCTAACGTGTCATTTTTGCACAACTGGGAGGGGTCAGTGGGGGACTTGCCAAGAGCCCCAAGAATCAATAACCTGCCCGGAGACATCTCCTCCACATCCGGTCCTATCGCCTGGCAGGGCTCCCGGCTCCCACGCAGAGCCCGTCGGAGGTTTACACCTGAGCCAGGCAGGTGTGCTCAGAGAGGGGACGAGGCCCCAGCAGGTAACATGACTTTCCCAAAGCCCCCCTCTCCCCACCCCCCGGCGACTGGCAGAGCCTGGAAACTTTGGGGAGCACGTACCACCCTGGGGAGCCTGTGGTTCCCTCCTGTAGGACTTGGCTGCAGCACTGTGGGCCCCCAACCCCCACAGAACAAGCCCCCATCCTGGGGCTGAGCCCACCTCTGCCCAGGCACGCCCCTGCCCCCCGTCGTGGGCCGAGATATAAATTAAAATTCAATTTCATTAAGCCAGTGAGCAGTCAATCCCTGGCTCCCGCTAACAATGCTGGGCAGGGGGCCTCCGCTTCCTCCGTGGCTGTAATTCACCCGGCCTTCCCCGCTCTTGTTCACAAACTGCTAGAGCAGCACTTCCCGCCCAAATTTATGGCGCTGGCAGAGTCTGGGGCCTGAGTTACAGCTGCAGGTTTGATCGGGGACTGCATTATTCTGCATGTAATCCTCACGCCCTGACAGGCGGGGAAGGGCCTGTTGTTCTCCCAGAGCTGGGCATTGTTCCCCTGCCAGCCGGGCCCCACTTGGAGCCTGGGGTCCTGGGCCCCGGGCGCCAGGCCACCCAACCCCAGGCGGAGACCCGCCATCAGAGAGCTTGACCCACAGTGGCGCCGATGCCCTGCTGAACACCCACCCATGCCGTCCCGTAAAGGGGGAGGGGGGGGCGTGCTGGAATCCCATTTCACAGATCGGCAAACTGAGGCATGGAGCTCCGTGACCTGCTCAGGGAGAGCCAGTCCTCAGCCCCAGGCCAGCTAACGGCAGAGTTCACTGCTGAGCCTCTGCACCATTGAAATCCTCCCCCAAGTGCACACCGGCTGTGCCCATGCGTGCCCACTGCGGCATGTAATGGCTTGTAATAGCCCGAAATCAGAGCCAAGGAACGTATTCAGTAGTCCACGGAGCACGTAAATCATGGACCCATGGAATTCTGGGCTCGTGAAAAAGAGGGAGGCTGTTCCGTGTGTCCTGACATTCAAAGCTGTACCAGCCCATGGAAGAAACGTGAACCTTACATGTAATACATGCATGAAGCACATACGTATATGAGTGTGTATACACATACAAAATGTGTACATATATATATGTAGGCAGGCTCATGTGTGCACAGAAAAATGTGGCTATAGATACCACACGGTTAGCATGGCTCACCTCTGGGCTGTAGAATTGGGAGGAGGAGGGGGGTCCGC
The DNA here is from genome assembly GCF_029215605.1 of Mirounga angustirostris. Lineage (NCBI taxonomy): Eukaryota > Metazoa > Chordata > Mammalia > Carnivora > Phocidae > Mirounga > Mirounga angustirostris. The sequence continues at coordinate 178,137,998 of NW_026991713.1, forward strand.
TCCCCACCTTGCAAAGATCTGAATGTTGCAGCGAGCACATAATACTTCTGTAATGATAAAAACCATAAAGCTTTTTTCAAGACCCATATGCTCCCCCGCAGAGCATCTGGCTGCATCTAAAAGTTTCCATACCCCCATCTGGGCATCAGATGTTCACACCGGTACACGGGAGGAGAGTTCAGCCATCCATGCCCTCCCCACCCACCACCCACCCCGTGCCCACCTTACTGGAACTCCGGGTGCCTTCCACAAGGACTGGGGCACCTCTGACTCTTGGGGGTGGCCCTGGGGAAGGGGGATGATGACTCAGGGATGCGGAGTTGCAGAACATGGGGATTGGCCAGAGCTGGAAGCAGAAGGCAGGGAGGAAAGAGGGTGAGGCCCAGAAAAGCAGGGGGATCATTCCCACCGTGTTAGGGAGCTCCCAGCTCATGGAGCAAGGTTTGCCCCGCTGTGTGGGGCCAGAAACGGTGGTCCCTCCCCATTTCACATTGTTCTTTTTGGAGGCCCAATAGTTATTAAAGCTTCTTTCACATTCCAAGGGCTACAATTTCCAGACATGATCTGTGCCTCCCATGGACTCACAGGCTTAGAAGCCAAACAGAACCAACGTGCCTGAAGCATCAGCCCAGGCAGTGGTCCAGCACGAGAGCCTGCAGGACAGGCACGCTCAGAGCAGGGTCCCTCTCTCCATCATCAGCCCCGCCCCAAGTGCAAGCCACGCCCACCTCCCCCGCTGGACGCAGCCAGGGTATCCCCCCAACCGCTCAGGCTCCCTCTGCCTGTTCGCCTCTCTGCAGCCAGAGGAATCTTTCTAGATGCAAATATGGCCTGGTCCCTCCGCCAGGCCCTCCAGGGTCCCCCCCAGTGCTCTCAGGACAGAATCTGCCCTTCTGTCTGGTTTCCAAAGGCCTGCATGGTCTGGTCTCTGCGTCCTGTGCAGACTCTATCACCTTACACCCACACCCACACCCGCACATGCACACGCTCACACTCCAGCCGTGCTCTGCCGCTTCCCTCCCCTTGCTGCCCTCCCCTGTCCGGCGAGTTCCTGCTCTTGGGACTCAGCTCAGGACGGAGGCTCCCACACACCTACCCTGTCACTGTCTTCCCTCTCCTTGCGGATCCACGGCTAGTTTCCACTTCCCGTCCCCTCGGGTCAGGCTGCACCACGTGACCCGTCGTGGCCCGTGCTGTGCTGTTTCCTAGACAGAGCATTGAATTAACCAAGGGAGAGACTCTCGTGATCCTTTCCCTTCACGGACCAGCACACGTTGGCGGTGCAGGGAATGGGGACGGCTGGTCACTACCCGAAGGACAACTGCCTGAGAGACGCATGGACTCGCAGCCAAGTGTGTGACCAACACAGGAAGCCTTGTCGTTCTAAGTGACAAGGTTTGGGGGTACTTGTTACTGCAGGATAACCATAGCCAAACTGACAGTCACATACGTCAAACTTCCCTCTAGAATTTCCTGATCACCAATCCCTCCGCTCCCGCCACAAAGGGAGGCTAGCTGCCCTTCTTCCGGTGCCCACAGCCCCTGAGCTGTCCCCAGTACCCTCCGCACACTGGATTAGCACCGCCTGCTCACGGCTCTGCACGCCGCAGTCCTCGGCTCGAAGGACTATAGATCCCGCCACAGGGGACCCAGCTCAGGGGAGGGGTTCAGTACATGATCGACGAGCTAATGACCAGTTGGAAATGAGCTGGGTCTTGAACGGTGCGTGTCCCAGGTAGGGGTTACTGCACAACCATGGCGCAGAACCAGAAACAGCCCAGTGGAGGAGGGGGGCTGGAAGACAGTGGGAGGGGGCTGGCCGGGGGGGCAGCAACAAGGGTAGCGTGGGGCGGGGGGGATTCGGGGCAAACTCCCTCTGTGAGCATTCTGAGCACTCATGGGCTGTGGCACATAGCACCTGCCCCTTCACCAGGAGAATCCCAGCGACCTGGTCCTCAGCCTGGAAGTTCCAGACCCCACGAATCACACGGGCAGGGAACCAGCCAAGACCAGCTGATGCAGGGTGGGCTCGGCCAGCGGTCTCACCCTCTCCCACCTGGGCTCCGACACTTCCCAGGTGACACTCCCGGCCCCTCAGTGTGTCCTTCAGCAGGAGGGGTGGACCACGGCTTCTCCCCAAGAGCAACAACCCCTGGTGGGGCTGAGCTGGTCTTTGCTGCTCCCTTGGCTTCTTTGTGAGTTGAAATGTACTTTTTTCCCCATTCCTAATTAACTCCCTGCCACCACGCTTGCAGTAAAGCCTGATTTATCGCTGTCTTTCTGCATGCAGGGGACGGGCTATTTAATCTCTGCCGCGTGGACTCCGGCACACCAGCTCAATGAAATGTACATCCCTCATCCTGTTAGTATCCCGCCAGCTCCCCTCCATCTCCCTGCTGTCCACGAGCCCGGCCGTCCCGGACTGAGGCGGCTGTAAATCACAGTCTCTCCTCTATAATAACACCCTCTGCACTTTGGCCTCACCTGTCAGCATGGCTCGGACTCTGCCAAGCGGCAGTCTGTGGCTCATTCCCATTGGCAAACCCGGCAAGCCAGAAGCTGGACCCAGGTATTCCCCAGCCCGGCCCCCTGTGGTTGGTGCTCCCCATGCTCCACCAAGCCCAGAGGTCACCTTGGGCAGTTCCCAAGTGTGCCTCCCTGGGGGATGCCCGGCCAGGGGAGCATGCTCTGCCCACCTGCAGGGCAGACCATGGTGCCAGGAGTTGGCAGGCCAGGAGCCACCCCCAACCATGGAGGGCCGGGAGCGGAATGGTGAACTGGTAACTGGGAGGGAAAGCAAGCCCTGATGGGTCATGTTCACTGGGTCTGTGGGGTCAGTACTCCTCCCCGGCCCACGTCAAGCCAGCCACATGCCGCTGTTGCCACTACTGAATGCCAAGTTCGGGAAAGATGGGCATCCTGGGTCTTCCCGCGGGTCCAAGCCCGCTCCGCACACCCTGGAGGGGACAGGGGGTGAGTTCAAAGCTCAGCTGCTCACCCTCGGGGCAGTTCCAAGGCGTGTCCCGCACAAGCACGAGCAGGAAGGAGGGGACTCTGAGGCTAGGTGCCCAAGGGTGAGTGGGCGCCCCACCGGCTGAAGAGGAGGGGAGCAGAAGCACCTTCTCGGCAGAGCAAGGAACGTGGCTGGAAGCGCGGGCAACTTTCGTGGCCACCTGTTTGGCTGCTTCAGAAACCGTATGCAGAGCAGGTGGGTCTTGGCCAAAGCCATGCCGTGGCTCCCAGAACCGTCCCTGGCATTGCACAAAGGCCCTTCTCTGACTGCAGATGGATGGATTTCTTTTCCAGAAGAATGAGCCTATGAATTCTATTTCATGCCAAGCACCCAGGCATTTGTCCACAAATCACAAGGTGGGTCCCCGATGCATTTTTAACTGATGGCGTCAACTGGGTTCTTCAGAGCCTAAAGGGCTGGCATGCTCTCTGGCCCCACACGGCCCCGGTCTCCGTGCAGGACCCAGAACAAGCCTCGGGGCGTAAGTCCACACCTGTATAACGCAGAGCTGGCCCTACGCCGTGGCGTTCCCAGACTGGAATGGGCACAGGATCATCAGCCGAGCTTGAGAAAGGCCGATTCCTGGACGCCATCCCAGGACTCCCATCCTGTTGCTGTGGGTTACCCCCCGGAGAAGCCTCCTTGACCCCAGGACCCTGATACAGTGGCCTGTCCATCCGCCCTGTGGCAGTGATGCTAATGCAGGGGAGGCCCTCGCTCTCTGCTCTCCCTTCGGGAGGCAACTGCCGAGGGCGGCCCTGAGCCGCTGGGCCCGGCTGGAGGCAGCCCTGGGCGTGGAGGGGCTGCCGTGCCTACCCCTCCCACAACTTCTCGTGAGCCCCCGCTGGCCTGGCCGAGATTGTCGGGGGCTGCCCTGCCGGCCGAGGCTCTCCCTACCCACCCCCCACCTTCTTTCTGGGTGTCAGACCTGCATCATGGTCTGAGGCTGAGCATCTTCTCATGTGCTGATCTGCCATCCAAACACTATTTTCAGTGAAGTGTCCATTCAAGTCATTTGTGCATTTTTTACTAGGTTGTTTCTTCGCTCTTGAGTCTTGAGAGCTCTTTATACATGCTGGATACATGCCGTTTGTCAGATACGTGTTTTACGGCAGCCTCGTTTTAACACCAAGGCCCATCCCCAAGGGTGGGTCTCTGTGCTCCTCAAAGCCGGTCATTTATTTGGAAAACAAATCTACAGCAGCGCCCACCCAGAGGCCAGGGGCCAGGCCATCCTGGGGAGCTGGGGGGAGCAAGCGCTGAGGGGCCAGGAGGGGTTAGCCAGGTAAAGGCCGAGGAGAATGTGTGTTGAGAGGAGGAGAAGGAGAGAACATTCTAGACTGCTCTGTCCAACAGGGCAGCCCCTGGCCACCCGTGGCTTCTGAGCATTGGACATGTGGCTCGTGAGACTGAGGAATCAAGTTTTTTATTTTCTTTTGATTTGAAAACTGACGCTGGATTCAGTTATTGGGAAACTTCTAAGTACGTTTGGTGCAACGGGGGTATGCAACTCTCTTTTCCAGCTGTAGGTTTTGTGACATCTAAATGCAGGTCAAGTATTTCTCATTAAAATGTAGCAGCAGGGCTGAGATGTGTTACATGTGTAAAATACACCCCAGGCTTTGGAGACTTAACCTGCATCATCAATAACTTGTCTATTGATTACGTGTTGTTATTTTGCACATATTAGGTAAAATATGTTCTTAAAATTCATTCTGGCTGTTCCTTCTTCGTTTCTTTTTTTTTTTTTAAGATTTTATCTATTTATTTGAGACAGAGAGAGAGCATGAGAGGGGGGAGGGTCAGAGGGAGAAGCAGACTCCCTGCTGAACAGGGAGCCCGACACGGGACTCGATCCAGGGACTCTGGGACCACAACCCGAGCCAAAGGCAGTCGCCCAACCAACTGAGCCACCCGGGTGCCCCCCTTCTTCCTTTTTTAATGAGGCTACTAGAAAATTTCGGGTTACCTACGCAGGTTGTGTTCGCGGCGCGCATGCTATTTGCAAGGTCGGCGGCTCTGCTCTAGCTGTGGGAATAGAAGCCCAGGCTGCCGTTAGCACCTGCCCACTGCCTGGCACACACCTGCCCCAGCGCACGCGGGCAAGTGTTCAGATCCTAGGAACGAGGCCACACCCCTGCCGCGTGGAACAGGTGTGTTTGTTCTAGAGACCAGGTGGTCCTGGGAGCATTGCCCCACCTGAAACACGCAGGGTCCGCCCATACGTGCACTCCCTTTCGACCCCACGCCCCTCCCTGGCGGGCGGGCAGCCATCCCCTCAGGGGAGAGAGCTTAGAAAGCCAGATCTTGACCGTTATGTCAGACCAAAAAATGTGTCTCCAAAAGCTTTGGGAAGAAACTAAGATCTGGAGAACGCCTTCTCCCTGCTCCTAAACTAGCCCGAGCCCTTTCCAGCTGGGGAAGGAAAAAGGAAACGCAGAGGGGAAGCACGGGGTTTGGATGCCACTGGGGGTCCGAGAAGGGGATCCTGCAGCCTGCCCCCTCAGGCGGGAGAGGAATGAGAAGTCCCCAGAGCTAAGACAGCTGGGGACAGACGGAACCCGAGAAATCTGGTAAGTGGGGGGTGCTAACACGGGGTGGGGGGCTGGCAGGGGGCAGGGAGGACAAAGGACACAGAAGTCAGTAAGGGACAGCGAGCAGGCTACCAAGGAGGAAACTCTCTGAGGCTTGGACACCTCGGAACAAGTAGAGCAGGGGGATGAGACATGACCGTGTCCCTTCAGGGGACACTGGCATCAGGAGCTACCAGTGACCAGGTACCCTCCCCAATGCCATAAGTCTGTATAACCCCCTAGAACATAACTGCCACGCTAGGGCCAAAAGAAGGGCAAAGGGACCCTCTAAACTCTGAGTTTAAATGGCCCAGTTTACCCAGAACTGGCCAAGATGGCATTTTCTGCCATGGGTCAGAATCGGGGCTCAAAGTAGCCATCAGGCTGAGTTACAGAAAAACACAGTCCTGGTTTCGCTTCACCTGAGTCCCCAGAGCGAGAGATGCATCCCCACCGCCTGGGTCATGTGACCGCTTCCTTCCCAGGGTGGCCCCAGAAGCTTCCAGAACTCCCCCGTGTGCCTGAAGACAGGCATGGCCAGACCCCCAGGGCTGGAAGCACCCACCTCGAGCTAAGATCAAGGTGAATTCCCCTGGAGCTGTGTCGGGGGGCTGACCTTGGAGCCCTGGGCCTGCTGAGCATCTGGACAGGGGCCGGCAGCCTGGGAGGGGCTGCAGTGGGCTGAGGAATGGCCTTGCTCTCCGGAGCGGCCAAGAACAAGGCTGGTGGGCAGGCGTAGTGGGCAGCTGGCTGGAAGGGAGTGACAGTCACAGGCATCCCGGGTCCCGACCCCAGCGACCCCCTCCCCATGCCATCCTGCTTTCTCACCTACAGCTGCCCATAGCTGGGGAGGGGGACATGGGACCTGGGCCCACGACGCTGGTCACCCCGTCTGGTTCTGGAGAAGGGAATCCAGGCACTTATGAGAACAAATGGCAGCCTGGAGAACTCATCTGTGGCTCCCAGATGAGATTCCCCCCGCCCTCCCCACCTACCCCTCCAAAACCCGCAATTCAACAGAACCCGGTGTGGGTTTCCTTGTGTAGCGTGAGCGCCACCTGGTGGTTGCAGGTGGGACTTTCAAGCCATGTTCTCCGGGAGGCCAGACCATCTCTGGGCCAAGGTGGGACCACCCACCGAGGCTAGCAGCCGCTCAGTGCAAGCCTGAGGACTTCGAGACAGTGGCAGCAAGGTCTAGCTACAGGGGCTACACCTCCCAGTCAGGTGGACTTCGTGCATTCATTCCCCCAAGCATGTATTGAATGTCCACTGCAGGCCAGCTATCGGGGATCTAGAGAGGAACGAAATGGTCACGTGCCTGGCTTCACGGAGTGTCCACCCTAACGGGGGGAGGCAGAGAACGAGCGTGTAAGTAATGAGATAATTTCATAATGTGTTCGGTGCTGTGAGAATTCTCAAAGCTCAGGAACAGAGTCCAAAATGTTTCTCAGGGTCTTCAGTGGGACTCGCCTCAGCCTCATCCCCCAGAGCTCACCTTGACACAGGCCCTGGGCCCCATCCTCCTGGGGCTCCCCGCAAGTCCTTACCTGCTGTGCTGTCCAGGCCTCAGAGCCATTCCCTGCACAAGCCATTCCCTCCAGCTGCTTGCCCTTTACATCGAAACTCAAAGATCGCCTCTTCCATGCAGCCTTCCCTGATACTCCACAGGCAGGATCAGCCCCCACCACCATCACTATAGTATTCATGCACCTTGTATGGACCCTTTCACAAGGTCAGAGAGTGGAGTCACTATGAGGCGCTGGGTATGGAGCTGGGAAGGCCTTGCGTCCAGCCCTGACTTGGCCACTGCGGGGGTTTGTGGCCGTGGGCGTGGTTCTTAACCTTTCTTAGCCTCAATTTTCTCGTCAGCGAAAAACGGGACTTAAAATAGCACATCCCTCCTGGCTGAGAAAATGTGATGCTTTAATGTCAGTGAAGTGCTCTGCACATCTCGGGGCACACGGAACACATGTTCGGTAAACACGAGCTGCGATCGTATGATATTATCCCTGTGCCAAAGCCAGAGACGCAGCTGTCTGTTGCTGGCTTTCCCCGCAGAGCTCTAAGTGTCTCTGTGTCTTGTCTTATGAAGAGGGCCTTTTCCCGTTGTCCCAGGACTGTGATCCAGGACTCCGGTCTGGAGGCAGAGGGATATCAGGTGCCCCCAGCCAGCAGCGAAAGAGGTAAGATGTCTTCTCAGGGCTGAAGGCTGAAGAAGTGGCCAAAATGCTAGCCCACCCTCTCCCCCTCCTTCCATTGACAGCCATACAAGCAGGAGACAGCCGAGGAGGCAGGGGGAGAAATCGGGAGTCCTCGGGGGTGCGGGAGGCCGGGGGCGTGTCACTGTCAAGTTAAGAGACCCTGGATTTTTTTTTTCCCTCCTCCTGCTCTCCCTCCCCTCCTCGGCTCAGGCTAAGCAGAGAGGGAGGAAGAGGAAGGAGAAGCAGCTGGTTCCCCTCCCTGCCTCCCTCCTGGGGCTCTCAGGGCAAGGCCTGGCCGCTCTGCAGGAAGGGACAAGATGACCGTGAAATTGGATTTGAGGTGGAAGTTTTAGATTCAACCAAACAGGCCTTTTTATTGCCCCAAAGTGCCTGGGAAATGGCAGAATCTGTCCGAGCCCTAGCGAAGGGACAGGAAGCGGAGAATGGAAAGAGCAAGGCTGAGGGAATGAATCACTAGCGGGGAAAACCAAACCATTTCCTGTGCATTCTCGACATAGGCCAGAGCGACCATAAACAGCTACACGTTTCCCCAGAGCCTGGTGCAAGCTGGTGTCCAACCCAACATAGCAGGAGGACAGGTTAATCTCTCCACCCAGGAATTCCGTGCCCCAGACTTGCTCCCCGTGAGGGTCTTGGCCCTGGATGCCCCCCCACTCCTACGGCCCCATCCCCACTCCCCCCACCCCTGTGCCCATGCTCTCAGCAGACTCAAAGCCCCCACACCTGATTTGGTGTTCTTCTGCCTTGAAATTCCTAAAACCTTTTGAACAAGGGACCCCACAATTTCATTTTGTACTGGGCCCTGCAAATTACGTAGCCAGTCCTAGGACAGGTCCTTGCTCCCCAAGGTCATAGGTAGCAAATGGAACCCACTCTTCAGGCCCCAGGGCTCCTCTGCAGAGTAGTCAACATAGGTACCTTCTGGGGGTCTCTGAGCCCAGGCAGCTCCCCTGCCCTTCTCCTTCCCCAGGAAGCAGGCTCTGAGCCCACCACCCATTATACCTCTGTGCTCTGGGAGCCTTGGTCTGTGCAGACTACCAGAGGGGGGCCCCAGTGAGCCAGAGAGGGCCACCATGGGTCACTGCTCCTGCCTAATATTTGCAGGGCAGGATGGGACATGGGGAGGGCGGTGCTCCCAGTGCTGGAGGGCATCGAAACCTGCAGTAAGTTAGGCAGCATTTCCAGACAGCTGCTATGGGATGAGAAGGCCAAGGGCAAGGAGGGAGCCGGGCCGTAACAGGAATAAGGTAACCGCCCCCGTGCCAGACTCAATTCCTCCTGGCTATTAATCCATTTCATCCCTACAACCTGTTCAGGCTTGCTTAGTTCATCTCTATTTTACAGAATAGTAAACTGAGGCACAGATTTTATATATATATATATATATATATATATATATATATATATATATATATATATATATGGGGGCACAGGGTGCCAAGGGAGTTGGAAAGACAGGGGTGAAATTCTGGCTTTATATATATATATATATATATATATATATATATATAATCAAGTGGCTTATACTTATGTATATCAAGAGACTTATTTTTAAAAACTGGCTCCCGGGATTAGAAAGCTGACAGGTGTGAACTCTGTAGGGCAGGTCAGCAGGCTGGAGACCCAGGCAGGATTCCTTCTCTCTGGGAAACCTCAGTTCTTATTCTTTATGCCTTTCAACTGATTGGATGAGGCTCACCCACATTAACGGGGTGATGCCCTTTACTTAAAGCCCACTGATTGTAGATGTCAACACATCTATGGCACCTGGTCACACCAACATCCAGATTAGTGTTTGATTAAATCACTGAGTACGATGTCCTCCCCAAACGGATGCCTCAGACTAACCATCCCAAGTTCTGGCCAAGAAGTTGTGTGCAGAAGCGATGGTCACTTCCAGGTTGTGATTTCATTGCCAGTCCAAAACCCTCCAGAGCTCTTTCTTTCCCTCTCCTGGGGGACCAGCAGTCTGCAAGATGGTGGTTGCCGGGTCAGCCTGAGTCCTGGGATGAGTTGTAATAAAGGAGACCTCAGGGGCACCTGGGCGGCTCAGTCGGTTGAGCACCCAACTCTTGATTTCAGCTCAGGTCTTGATCTCAGGGTCCTGAGATCAAGCCCCGCATTGGGCGCCGCACAGCAGGAAGTCTGCTTGGGGATTCTCTCTATCCCTCTGCCCCTTCTCTCTCTCTCTCTCAAATAAAATAAATAAAATCTTAAAAGGAGATTTCCCCACACACACACACACACAATCTTCAATGGACTTGAGGTGGGAGCTAGAAATGAATAAATCTTGGGTTTGGGAGAATTTCGTGAGGCTAAACTAAGTCTAAAGAACGTGTGTCCTTCACCTTGCCTTTGTGCAGTCCTCGTGAACCAGCTCGATGTTTCTTGAGCATCTCCCAAAGGTATCCCCAGATCCTAGCCTTCTCCTCAGAGGTGATGTGAAAGTCTCCATGTGTGTTGCTACTGAGGATGAAAATAACACATACCAACCTTTGATGTTTGAACCTAGATCAGCACCTGAGACAGAAACTCACCCCACTGTCCAGACTGCTGACTTGGTTCTCAAAACTGCTAACTCTTAGCTCCCACAAATGTTCTCCTTCTGGCGCTTGGGGTCAAGTTAAGTAGAACCTAGGTTCAAATAGGGAAGTGCCATAGCACATGAGTCATGGGTCCCACAACTAACTCTTCCTTAAAAACATGCTGACTCTGAGTGAAATAATCAGCCAGCAAGGCAACTCTCTTCCAAACCATGGCAGGCAGAATCCTGAAGAATTCCCTTTTCCCCTTCCAAGAGAAATGACAAGGTCTGTCCTAAAGAGAAGGTCCTCTGTGATGCCCTCAAGGCCCCTAGAGACTGTGCCTGTCATTCAACCATCCATCTACTCATCCACTCATCCATCCATCCACCCATCCATCCATCCATCATCCATCCATTCATCCATCCATCCACACATCATCCATCCATCATCCATCCATCCATCCCTTCTTCCTTCCTTCTTTCCTTCCATCCATCTATCCAACAAGCAGTGATTAAGTTCCTACCATGTGCAGGTGCAGGGCTCCAGCCCTACATAGATAGATTGCCTCATGGATACAGCTGGGGAGACGTTCAACATATAACAACACAAATAATTTTAAGTGTGATAAATGCTGGAAGTGGAAAGCATGGGGTACTAGGAGAGCAGACAATGGGAACTGGGCCTAGTTTGGTGGGGTATGTCAGGGGGGGAAGTTTGGGGTCAGGAAAGGCTTCCTGAGAAAGTATGGTTTGAGCTCAGCCCAAAGGGGTGAACGCCTGGGAGAGAACTGAGGGCAGGACAGTTTGGGGAGCTGAGGGAGTAACAGGAGGGAGGTCCTGAGGCAGGAGCAATCTCCAGAATATGAGCCAGAGTCGCTAGATTCTCCAGAGTGGACGGGCTTGAGGGGGGCAAGGGGAGGAAGGAATGGTGACTCTATTCCTAGTCCCACAAAGGGGGAGACGCATGATGCCATAAAGGGGGCACAGGGTGCCAAGGGAGTTGGAAAGACAGGGGTGAAATTCTGGCTTTGCCACTTCCTTGGTGTGTGATTTTGGGGGAGAGACTTTACATTGCCAAGTGTCAGTGTATAGAATATGAAGGTAATGATAGTAATAATAATTAACATTTACAGAGACCTTACTTTTTGCACGCCTTTCTTCTTAGGACTTTACAGATCTCATCTAATCTTCAATAATTTCAACTCTGTTGTACTATCACGTCATTATTGTTCTCACTTTATGGATGAAGAGAAGCAGGGCACAGTGAGATTAAGTAATTTGCTCAAGGCCACACAGCGAGTAGAGGATGGAGTCAGGATCAGAATGCAGAGCCATGCGGTGGACTATTACACTGTATCACCACCTGGTGGTTGTAGCAGTAAGGATATGCTAGGTTAGGAGGCAATAACAAACAACCCCATGATCTTTTTTTACTTCATACTGTAACAAACAAGTTTAACAAGCTGGCTGTTTGTTTAGAAGGTCTATTTCTAATTTCTAAAACTTTGGATATTATTAATGTTAACAATATCAAATTTAACTTGACACATTTTTTTTTTTAGATAGTAATATCAAATTTAACTGCAACATGGGCAGAGAATGAGATCTGGATGACACCGATCCTTGAAAATGTATTGAAACTTGCCTTCTAAGCTCCTTTGTAGTCAATTTTGAAAACGTTCCTTGTATTTGAACAGAATACTTATTCTGTAATTGTTGGGCTCGCGGTTCAACCTATCTGTAGTAGGTCAAATTTGTTCATTGTCGCTTATCTATTGGTGCATAACAAGTCAGTCCAAATCTTAGTGACTTAGCACGTCGTGTGGTCATGACTCTGCAACCTGGACTCAGCCAAGCAGCTGTGCTGGTCCTTCCCTTAGCGCAGTTCAGCTGCGGGTTGCCTGAGGGCATGGCTCAGCTGGGATGCTGGGGTGGCTGGAGCAGTCTCCCTTTGCAGGTAGTCCTGGGGTCTTCACCTTTTCCCACAGTCTCTCCAGCTCAGCAGCTGGACTTGTCAAGGCAGCACAGGGTTCTGAATGCACAAAAACAGAAGCTATCAGGGTTCCTTAAAGCTCAAACCTGAAACTGGCAGAAGATCACCTCTGCCACACTCTATTTGTCAACACATGCCCCACATCCAATCCAGATTCAAACCAGAAGTGGTTCTTTTGGGGGCTCCTGAGGTAACAGACTCCCACAACTGTATTTTTTTATTTCTTGAACTATTAATTACTAGCAGAGGTATGTTTAACCCACACCCTCACCCCAGCGGTGATGGTGGATTCCTCTGTTTCTCCTCAAGGTTGTGTCCACTCTTTCCTTTCAATGTTTGAGGCTGTTATTAGGTGCATACAAGTTTAGAATTGTTATATGTAGCAGTGACATAAACCTTTTATTGTATAAAATGACTCTTCATCACTAGCAATGCTTTCAGAATTAAAATCTACTTTGTCACCTATTAATATAGATATGCCAGACTTCTTTTGTTGGGTATTTGCCTGGCAAATCTTCCTTCACTCTTTTACTTTGATCTTTTCTGGGTCATCAGGTACGTCCTTTAGGAGTAGGCAGCTGGACCTTGTTTTTATTTCATCCAGTCTGACAGATTTTGTCTTTGAACTATTTTAGTCTGTTCACATTTACTTTTATGAGCCATATATTTGGATGTATTTACACCTTATTCTGTCCCATTCGTCCTGCTTTTATTCCTGTGTTTCTTTCTTCTTCGTTCTTCACATTCTTTTGTCTTGGTTGATTTTTGCTTCCTCATTCCATTTTTCCCCTCTGCTTGTGTGGAATTTATACACTCTATTTCTCTTCTTTTTGTGTTTACCCTAAAATTTTCAGCATGAATATTTAACTTGACAAAGTTTAGCATTAATCAAAATGTTTATTCTCCTCTCAAACAATTAAAAGATCTTAGGACACTTTATGATCGTCCCCTCCCTATATATATATATATATGCCTTTGGTGTCCGGTGTTTTAGTCCTATTTTTTCCTTAACTCCACAAGTTAAAATTATTATTGTTATTTCATATAATCAGCGATAAGAATTACCTGTGTGTTCACAAACTGTCCACTCTTTCTTTCTGTATGGCAGACCTTCCTTCTGAGATTATTTTTCCTCCTTCTTGGTGCACATTATAGTAGATTGCCCATGCTGCCATAGCAAAAATACTACAGACTCGATGGTTTCACATCGAAATTAAATTTCTTACATTTGTGGAGGCTAGAAGTCCAAAATCAAGGTGTTGGCGAGTTTGGTTTCTTCTATGGCTTCTCTCCTTGGCTTATAAACTGGCCATCTTCTTCCTATGTCTTCACATGGTCTTCCCTCTGTGTGCATCTGTGTCCAAATTTCCTTTTCTTATGAGGACACCAGTCATGGGGTCGCAGCCCCACCTAATGACCTTGTAACTTAATTACCTTTTTAAAGACCCTATGCCCCAATAGAGTTACATTCTGAGGTCCAGGGGATTAGGAGTGCAACATATGAATTTTGGGAAGAAGGCACAGTTATGTGCCCATAATGCACATTATATAAAGTAATCATCTGTTTTTACTTGTTTGAAATGCCCTCATATCCTCCATTTTCTTGAAATATATGTTTACTGGGTTTACCATTCTAAGTTAATGGTTATATCCCCTCAATGCTTTTAGATATTAATTCCAGTCTAGCTTCTACCTTCACCATTGAGAGATCAGTTCTCTGTTCCTGTGGTTGCTTCGTGGGTTGTGTGAGCTAGTACATGCAAAATGCTTAGAACAGTGCCTGGCCCCTAGTAACGATCATATAAATAGTAGTATGATTGCTTTCTCTCTGGCTGTTTTTAAGGTCTTCTCTTGTCTTTGATGTCCTTCAAGGTCATGATGGTGTATCTCCATCTAGATTTCATATATCAAGCTGAGCATTTTGTGTCATTTGTCAACTTAAAATTCTAAGCTGTGATTTCTTCAGATATTGCCTCTTCTTCTCCCTAGCCCCTCTGGAACTCTGGTTAGATATATATTCAGTAGGTCTTTCCTGTCTCTTACTCTCCATATTTTTGTGTTGTATTCAAGGTGATGTTTTTAGGTCTGCATTCCAGTTTCCTCTCTTGATCTGCGTCTTAGTCTACAACTTAATATACCCATTACATTTCTATTTCAATATAGTTTTCATTTTTAGATGAATTATTTGGTTCTTGTTCACATCTTCCCAAACATTTTTTATATTCTCTTATTCCTTATTCATACTTTCAATACCTTCTTTTATTTCTTTTTTTTTTAAGATTCATTTATTTATTTTAGAGAGATAGAGCATGTATGCACGAGGGAGCAGGGGGAGGGGCAGAGAGAGAGAATCCCAAGCAGACTCCCCACTGAGCACAGAACCCAACACAGGGCTTGATCCAAAGACTGTGAGATCACAACCTGAGCCGAAACCAAGAGTCAGATGCTCAACTGACTGAGCCGTCAAGGCGTCCTTCCCTCTTTTATTTCTTTAGAGATATTAAGCATATTTATTCTATCATCTGTATTTGACAAGTCCAATATCCCACATTTTTTAGTCTATAGTTTGGGCTGTTGTCTATAGTTTGGGCTGGTTTTCATTCATGATGCCTTATTTTCTTCTGTGTTCACTGGCTGTTAAAAAAATGTACACTCACTTCCCTTGGAACTTAATCTGTTGATAAATGATTGACATCCATACTGTTGATTTTACCAGCTCTTTCACTGAATATGTAGTCCTTGCTGGTCCTCGGTTTACGCAGGTGTCTTCTATCAGACTCTCTACCTTTAACGATCTTTAGGTTTTTATCTCTTGCAGCCAGGAAAATAGAACCCTAAACTTCAGGGGTTCAGCAGATGTTGTCAGGGAAGCTGGTGGCTTCACCACTAATATGCTTAACTTTGAATTTTTTTTTTAAGATTTTATTTATTTATTTGAGAGAGAGAATGAGATAGAGAGAGCATGAGAATGGGGAGGGTCAGAGGGAGAAGCAGACTCCCCGCTGAGCAGGGAGCCCAATGCGGAACTCGATCCTGGGACTCCAGGATCATGACCTGAGCCAAAGGCAGTCGCTTAACCAACTGAGCCACCCAGGCGCCCTTAACTTTGAATTTTTGTTTCCACTTTGATTTTGGCCCCTGAGCCTTCCTTAATCAGATCAGTGACTCTTAAAAAAAGTTTTGAATAGTTTATAAGGCATTTTTAATTGTTGTTGCAGAACAGTTGGTCTGAGTATTTGGTCTACAATACTGTCAGAAAAAGAAGTGTCTTTATTGCTTCTCTCTTCCATCTCTTTCCCTCGTCCTTCTAGAACTCTTAGCATTCCCATGTAACTCTCCCTTCCTTCCTCTCATGATTTCCGTCTCTTTATACTTGTCCTCTGGGTTTTGAGATATTTCTTTTACTTTATCTTCCAGTTCTCTCATCTTGTTTTCAACATTTCTCAATGGTTACCATTATCATTTGCTGTTGTACAATGCCATTTTATTATTATTATTTTTTTAAAGATTTATTTATTTGAGAGAGAGAGTGTGTGAGCAGAGGGGAGAGGGAGAGGCAGAGGGAGAGAGAGTCTCAAACAGATTCTGCATTGAGCACAGAGCCTGATGCAGGGCTTGATCTCATGACCCTGAGATCACGACCTGAGCTAAAACCAAAAGTCAGATGCTCAACCAACCATGCCACCCAGTTGCCCCTACAATGCCATTTTACACCATGAACAGCTCTCCTAAAGTGGAATGATGATGGTGGTGATGGTGATGATGATGATGGTGATGATGGTGATGATGATGGTGATCGTGATGATGATGGTGATGGTGATGATGATGGTGATCGTGATGATGATGGTGATGGTGATGATGGTGGTGATGATGATGGTGATGATGATGGTGGTGATGATGATGGTGGTGATGGTGGTGATGGTGATGATGATGGTGGTGATGATGATGGTGATCGTGATGATGATGGTGATGGTGATGATGGTGGTGATGATGATGGTGATGATGATGGTAGTGGTGTGATGGTGATGATGGTGATGGTGGTGATGATGATGGTGGTGATGATGATGGTGATGATGGTGATGGTGGTGATGATGATGGTGGTGATGGTGGTGATGGTGATGATGATGATGGTGGTGATGATGGTAGTGGTGTGATGGTGATGATGGTGGTGGTAATGGTGATGATGGTGGTGGGATGGCGATGGTGATGATGGTGGTGGTGATGGCGATGGTGTTGATGATGGTGGTGGTGATAATATTAATGGTGATGATGGTGATGATGATGGTGATCGTGATGATGATGGTGGTGGTGATGATGATAGTGGTAGTGGTGGTAATGGTGATGATGATGGTGGTGGTGATGGCGATGGTGTTGATGATGGTGATGATGGTGGTGGTGATAATATTAATGGTGATGATGGTGATGATGATGGTGATCGTGATGATGATGGTGATGGTGATGATGGTGATGGTGGTGATGATATTAATGGTGATGATGGTGATGATGATGGTGATGGTGATGATGGTGATGGTGGTGATGATGATGGTAGTGGTGGTGGTAATGGTGATGATGTAAAGCTTTCATCCATTTACCATTAGTTGAGATGTTTGTTTCTTCTCTCTAGCACCTCGGTCCCCTTAAGCTCATTCAGACTTCCTTTTTCCCGCTCAGAACCCTTTGGCTTTCAGGGAAAGCTCTGAGAGTCTCTTTATAGTGATGAAATATGAGGTAACAGGCAAGATGTTGCTTCTCTGTGAGCACAGAGAGGAAGCTCCCACGTTTCAGCAGTTGTGGCTGTTGGCAAGCTCCCATTCTCAGAGACGGGAAATCTTTCAGCCCCTTTGCCCATGCAGCTCTCCCACACTCTCCCCAGGCCAGAGAAGACATCACACGGAGACTACATTCAGAGGAGTAAAGGGGAGTTTATTCCTTTTGGGAACCCCAGATTCCTGGGCCTTATCCCAGACCTTGGAGCTGCTAATCTCCTCACTCCCACCCAGCTGGAGACTGAGAGTCCTGTGGCTGTTCTCTTTTCTAGAGATTCCGGAGAAGCTCACTCTTCTACATATGCATTCCAGGCCCTGCCATTGGACCCTCCCTCCTGGCTGCTGCTTAGCTCAGGAGGTGGAATTGAACACAAGTTGGGAAGAACATTCAGGCCACCCCTCCCATCCCTCGACCAATCTTTAAGCACATGGTGGCCATCTGTTTACAAATTTTGGTCTTGCTTATTTTTAGGAACTGTATGTTATTTCACCTATATGGCTGTACCTTAATTTATTTAACCTGATCTTTCCCCAAGCTTTAGATTTTAATATCATACAGTGTATTGTCCTTATGGATTCTTCATCATCATGCCAGTATTATTGTTCTAAATTTCTAGCACTGGATCCCTAAAGCTCCATGATAATGATAATAAAGTTAGAAATTACTGAATGTCCCTTACATGTTAGGGCCTTCTTTATATATGTTAGCTTATTCAACATTTATCACAGCCCTATTTTTCCTGATTTTACATATAAGGAAACTAAGTCTCAGAGAGGTTAAGCGACTTGTTCAAGGTCACATAGCTAGTAGGCGGTAGAGCCAAGCTTCAAAGTTCTCATGCTTTCAGCCATTTCATACTGCACGTGGGAAATACACTGGGTCAGGTTTCCAACTGTATTTCCCCTGACATGCGGCATGAGCTTCCTGGGACCCAGATTCTTCTGTTACAATAATCTCTGCCTTGCCTCCCTCCCAGCAGGTTTCAGAGGACAAATGAGATCATGTATGTGGAAGCACTTCAAAAACTATAATGTGTCATACAAATATAAGGGATAATTAAGAGACTATTATTAAGTACAAGATAAGCTTGTTTACTTCAAGCACCTGAGCCCTTTGACAAATGTAAAAGATATGTCCAGAGACCTTATCAAATCCCCAAATTGGATGCTACATAATAATTAGATAAACACAGACACAAAGTTATTTATAAAGATGTAAAGTTATTTGTAGCTTGCTCAGAGTGCTTTGTGAATCACCTTTTCATAATTTCTTTTAACTGAACGAAGAGCTAACTCTGGTCCACTGCTGAAGTCTACATTTTCCTCTTTATTTGTTCAAAATTCCTATTTTCTGTTTAAGAAACATTGCTTTCTGAGGTTCCAGCAAGTTCTTTCCGCTTCTGTCCTAACACACGTGTTTTGTCTTTCTGCGGAAGGCCATTTTCACAAAGAAACAAGACTTTCTTTTTCATCATTTTTGAAGGATGACAGAGTACTAGATAATATGTTGACTCATAGGTGATACAAATTCATGCCTCTGTAAATGACATTGCCACACATCATTAGTACTTAGGATCACTGGGGAGTTGAGATCCTTGAATACCCTGATTCTGGGGCAGAAACTAGAGGTTCCTGTAGTCTCCACTCTGCTCTGTGCCTTGAGCAGCCTGGCTCCCTAACTAACGTGGAAGTTTCTTGACACAAAGAATGCATCTTTTCCACCTTCAGCTTCCTCTCCTAAAGCCCCAGTGCCTGACGTTTTCATGAGTACGCAAACATTATTTGTAGAACGGGATGACATAACACTCACAAATCACTTTTTCTATCACTCTCCCCTCTCTAGTCAGAGACACTGACACAGTGAGAGAGCAGGGCTCCAGTTGATCCTGTGTGGAACCTGGAGACTTGGGTCAGTCGTTTGCAAGCTGGTTTTTATTTTATCCACCTGGTGAGAAGGGCGGTTTGGGGACGGGATCATCTTTAAGACTTGGTAAAATAATTCAACAAGGAGGCCATTAGACTAAAGCGGCTTTAATGCAGTGATGGTTTAGGAAAACAAACCAAAATTGAAACCTGTAAATGCTTCAAGGTTACAAAATCAAAACGCTAAAGACAACCAATCACAAACAGCCAACTAGCCTTTAAGCAATAGCCAATCAATTTCCTTTCTTTGCTCCTGGCAAGTTCTCTATGTAAGTCTTTCCCCTGGCCCACTTCGAGGAGCATTCTTAACCACTTCTGGTTTGACGCCTCCGGATTTGAATCAATTTTCGCTCAAATACTGCAAACTCTTAAAAATTTTAATATGTTTCAGTTTATTTTTTATCGGACCATGGTTCCCAAGTCTGGCCAGTCACCTGGAGATTAAGAGATATCTGAGCTCCTTCCAAGAGGTTCTGACTCACGCTTCATCTGGGACAGGTACGAATCTGTAATAAGGTCAGCTAACTCTTTGCAAGAACCTCCTTGGGTCTCGGCAGCGTGCGAAGTGTTTTTACAAATCCATGTTCTCAGTTTATGTCTTCATAGCCATGTGAAGTAGTTGCTATAATCGCCCCCATTTTGCAGAGGAGATTGAAGCTAAAAACAGGGTTGGAGGGGTGGGAGCTGCTTTTAAGGTTCTGCAACCAGTTAAGGGATTGAGGGGAGATTCCAACTAAGACCCAGCAAATGCAGACACCAATCACTGTGCTACATAAGACTTTTTCGGGGGGAGGAGGGGGTGCTTCTGGTGATCTGGATGCTTAGCCAGCTTTTAGAGAAGGCAGATGCCCAGAGGCCATGCCACTCTCAAAGTGTGCATTTGTTTGAAAATGTGTGTCCCCTTGCCCCGTGTTTCTGGAAGGAAAATGGTTCAGGAACAGCTCTCTCTGCAAGCCTAAAACGAGCAGCTGCATCTCCTGTCGGCATTTTCGGGCAACGCGAAGTGCACTCGCGAGCCTCCTGGTCTCACAGGTTGACCCAATCTGGGAACCCAGGGCGAATCTTTCTGTACACCTGGCACTTCTGGTCCCGCCCGGTTTCGCCAATGCCCCAGTCCCAAGACCGTTCGCTGTGATTGATGTGAGCCCAGAGCAATCATAATTGGCCATGGCGGAGGCCGCTCCGCCTCCCCAGCGACCCCTCCTCCCTTTCATTCTGAAAGAAAGAACCTCATCCCGGGCGCCCAATGGGAAGCGCCCCCACCCCAAAGATCCCGCCTCTTTCGGCTCCGGCCCCTCCCCGAGGGCCGAGGGACGCCCGCCTCCCGGCGCGGCGCGGGCCAATCGGAAGGCGCGTTCTCCCGGACGGACGACAGCAGGCCCAATCGCCGGGCTGCAGCGGCGCGCGCCCCGCCCCTCCGCCGCGGCCGAGCGGCGGGCGAGAGCGGGCCTCGGGGCGGCGGCGGCGGCGGCGGACGGACGCGGCCTGAGGGAGCGGCCGGCTGCCGCGCGGGGCTCGCCTCGCCCGCGGCGGGGTCCATGGCCTGAGCGGCCATGTCCGGCGTGGTGCGGACCCTCAGCCGCTGCCTGCTGCCGGCCGAGGCCGGCGGGGCCCGCGAGCGCAGGGCGGGCGGCGGCGGGGCCCGCGACGCGGAGCGCGAGGCGCGGCGGCGCAGCCGGGACATCGACGCGGGGCTGGCCCGCGAGCGGCGCGCCGTGCGGCGCCTCGTCAAGATCCTGCTGCTGGGCGCGGGCGAGAGCGGCAAGTCCACCTTCCTCAAGCAGATGCGCATCATCCACGGCCGCGAGTTCGACCAGAAGGCGCTGCTCGAGTTCCGCGACACCATCTTCGACAACATCCTCAAGGTGCGCACGCCTCCGCGTCCCCGCCCGCGCACCTGCGCCCAGGTGCGCCCAGGTGCGCGCAGGTGCGGCCGCAGCTGCCGGCGGCGGCGGCGTGGGAGGGCGCTGGCCGGGGGAGGGGCGCTCACCCCGTCCCCGCGGCAGCCCGAGCGTGGCCTCCGCCGCCGCCGCCGCCTTCTCGGGGCCTGGGCGACGCAGAAGCGGAAAAGCCGGCCGGCTTCGGGGCAGTGGGACGCCGGGTCGGGGACGCGCCCTTGCAGGATGGCTTCTGCGCGCTTCCCACGGCCAGCCCCCTGGGGCCGGGGAGCCCTCCTTTTCCTGCCTCCCAGTAAGTGCGGACGAGCGGTGTGACCGGAGGGGAAACCGGCCCAAGCCTCTCGGTGGAACTAACTGCTTATTTGGAAAATCTCAGACCTACCCAAAGTCCGGAGAAGAGAACGAGCCGTAGCACCCACGCCCCCTCCCCCACCGTCGGCGCTGCGCTGTTCCCTGCCGCTGGGTTCACCTAGACCCCTGCCCGTGGCTTGTAGCAAATCCCAGGCATCGGGTAGCTTCGTTAGAAAGTCTTCAGCGTATGTCGCCAGAAGATAAGACATCATTTTCAAAAACGGCCGCGGTACCCTTGTCAGACCTGCGGATTAGTAACTCCTTAATATTCTCAGCTGTCCAGCCTGTGCTCACATTGCCTCCCCAGCCCTGTAGTTGTTTTGTCTGTCTGCATCTGGATACAAATTAATTCCTTGCTTTGCAACTTTCATGTATCTCTTAATGGTGTGTAATCTTCTGGCTCTCCTATTGCTTGCTCCTCTTATTCTTGGCAGTTTGGGGGGGAAAAAAAAAACAAAAAAACCTGTAGAGTTGAGAAAGTCTGGGTTCTAGTCTCTCTCTACTGTGAGTCAGTGCCGAAGGGCCCCAAAGAAAGGGAATCTGGAGAAAACTGACCATGAGCAGCAGAAAGTAGATTCTCTCCTGCACCCAGGGTCATTTCGGGGGTTTTGTTTTGTTTGTTACTCCTCTCCCTGTCCTCTCACCTACTCTTTCCCCGGGCCCATTTTGGGGAAAGTAAATTACAGGTATGTCTCAAAGCAGAGGTAGAGGAGTTTGTCATACCAGACAGCTGTCTGGAGACTAGATTTTATGGTGCCCCAAGGGACTTTAAATTTAGCAAGAGGGCTGTAGAAACGCATCTGGCATCTGGTACGTTTCTTTCGCTTCACCCATGAGGAAGAAGCTCCAGGCCTTGGGGGAAAGTGCCTCCTCGTTGGGACCTGGATGCTGGAACCCTGGGTCTGGTCTCCCAGGCCTTCCTCCCTCCAGGCGCTTTCACTGGGATTCCCACTTTCTGTATTTGTTATTAAAATAATTTATTTTAATAAAAATAGCTCCTTTAGAATCTTGCCGGGAATGAAAGGAAGAGAATAATTTGAATGATAAAACACTCCTTCCCTTTTCACCTCTTTCAAAAGCCTCTCTGTGAGTCAGCTCTGGCCAGTACTTACTTCATCAACTTTAAGGCTAGGAGCCCAGTGTGATTCAAGGGGATCCACTGTGTGCTTAAAATTCCCCTCATCTTCTGGGGTAAAGTGCATGTCATTGTCTTTCTCTATCACAGAGCCAGATTGTATTTTTGCTGCTTTTCTGAACCTCCAAAGCAAGCAGGTATAAAAGTATAAGGATTTCGCTGACTCCCTCCACTTTCTTTTAACTCCGGAGGTGGAGAAAATGTTTAGAAACAGAATCTTAAATCTAAGTCATCGTGTTGAGTGCATTTTAGAAAACTCCGTCTTAACCTTTTCCCATTGCACAAAAACCTTTAACTTTTATTGACTTCCTAATCAACAGAAATAAGATATGTTAACCAGTATCTTATTTTCCTTCCCAACTTTTTACTAACTGTAGTTCCATTTTAAACCATTTTATCTGTTGTGACTGTTTCAATGACTAGTTAGAAATTTATCTTCTGATTTTTTTAAAACCAGAAATTCTTCCCCTCGCCACACCAGTTTTAGACTGATCAGTTTGGGAAGAGACCTTTTAAATTAATTGCTTTGTAATGGCTTTAGCAGTGGACCTTTGAATGATACTGTTTAGAATAATAGAATAATAATTTGTGTCTACATCGAGATTTGGTGTTAATGGGCTATTTTTGAAGTGCTCAGTATGTGCTGTGCACATTACCCTGTCCTTCATAAATGACATTTAGTTTTTATCATGCTTCAGATGGTATTGTCCCATTTAACCAATGAGAAAATTGAGGATAGAGAGTTTAAAATCTACTCAAGGTCAGCTTCTAATAACCAGGTGGCAGCGCTGGGAACCAAACCTAGTCCTTTTTTTTTTTTAAACTTTAATTTGGGGATAATTGTGGAGTCCCATCCAGTTGTAAGAAATAATACAGAAAGGCCATGTACCCTTTACTCACTTACCTTCCACGGTAATAGCTTGCTAAACTGGGATAAAGTATCACAACCAGGATACTGACAATGTGAACATCAAGATACAGAACATTCCCATCACCATTAAGGATCCCTTATGTTGCCTTTTATAGCCCCTCCTTTCTGCCCTTCCCTGACCCTGGCAGTAACTAATCAGTTATCCAATTCTATAACTTTTATTCATTCCAGATTATTATGTAAATGAAGCCATGCAGAATATGACCTCTTTTATCATTCTGCATAATTCCCTGGAGAATCACCCAAGTTGTGTGTATCAAAAATCAATAGTTTATTTCTTCTGTTTGCTGAGTGGTATCCACGGTACGGATTTACCACAGCACACCATGTAACCCTTCAAGGCCTCTGGGTTGTTCCAGTTTTCTGCCTATTATGAATAAATCTGTGAACATTCGTGTACATGTATTTGCATGTACACACATCTTCATGCATCTGGGATATGTGCCTAGGAATACAGTTGCTCAGTTGTATGGCAGTTGCGTGGTTAATAGAGTGTTTATAGAGTGCCTGTATCATTTTGCATCCCCACCAGCCATGTCTGAGTGATCCAGTTTCCCCCGCATCCTCGCCAGCATTGGATGGCCCTTTTTTATTTCAGCCATTCTGATAGGTGTGCAAGGGCTAGCTCATTGCTGTTTTAATTTTGATTTCCCTAACAGCTAATGATGTAGAACATCTTTTCTTGTGCTTATTTGCCATCCGTATATCCTCTTTGGTGCAATATCTCTTCATGTTTTTTATCTATTTTCTAGTTAGGTTGCTTGTTTTTTACTGTTTGTTGTTTATTGTGCTTTATTGTTGGTTAAATGTTTTGAGAGGTGTTTTTATACTAGATACTGGTCGTTTGTCACATATTATGTTCTGCAAATATTTTCTCCTGGTCTGTAACTTTCCTTTTCATCCTCTTAAGGTCTTTACCAGAGCAAACCTTTTTTTGATGAAGTCAGTTTATCAATTTTTTCCCCTTTATAGGTAATGCTTTTGGTATCAAAGCTAGGAACTCTTTGCCTAGCCCTAGATCCCAAGATTTTTTTTTTTTTCCTAGAAGTTTGGTAGTTTTACATTTAAGTCCCTGATCCATTTTGAGTTAATTATCCCATGAAAATGTACGAGGTTTAGGTGGAAGTGTATGGGTTTTTTGTTTTTTTGTTTTGTTTTGTTTTTTGCCTTGAGTGCTCAATTGTTCCAACACCACGTGTTGAAAAGACTGTGCTTCCTCCATTGAATTGCTTTTGCTCCTTTGTCAAAAATCACTTGGCATATTTGTATGGACCTATTTCTGGGTTCTCTATCCAGTCCCACTGATCTGTATGTCTCTCCTGCCATTATCACATTCCGTTGATTACTGTAGCTATACAGTAGGCCTTAATATCAGATAGAGTGCTTTCTCCCACTTCCATTTTCTATTTTCAAGATTGGCTTAGCTCTTCTAGGGCCTCTGCCTTTCCATATGTATCTTAGAATAAGCTTGTCTGTGTCTATTAAAAAAAGAAAACCTTGCTGGGACTTTGATAGCAATTGCATTAAACCTATAGATCATTTTGGGGAGAATTGACATCTCTATATATCGAGTCTTCCAGTCCATGAACATGGTATGTCTTTATTTCCATATTCTTTGATTTCTTTATCAGCATTTTGCATTTCTCAGCAGACAGATCTGGTATGTGTTTTGAGCTTATACTAAGTATCTTGTTTTCCTTAGAGCACTTGTAAATGATACTGTGGTTTGTTGTTTTTTCAGTTTCCACATGCTCCTTGTTCATACACAGCAATGCAATTGATATTTCTGTCTTGATTTTGTGTCCTGTAACCTTGCCGAATACACTTAATGGTTCTAAGGGCTTTCCTGTAGATTTCTTGGGATTTTCTACACAGATCATCATGTTCCTTGCAAATAGGGACAGTTTTATTTCTTCTTGAGGCATACTTTTTATTTCTTTTTCTTGCCTTACCACAGTAACTAGAACTTCTGGTATTATGTTGAATGAGAATGGTGAGAGGCATATCTTCTGTTTCTTTCCTGTGTTGGTGATTTGTGTCTTTTATTTTTGTCAGTCTTCTTAGAGGTTTATCACTTTTATTTTTTTTCCCCCTGAAGAACCAGCTTTTTATTTCGTTATCTTTTTTTTTTTAAAGATTTTATTTATTTATTTGAGAGAAAGAGAGAGAGAGAGAGAGACCACATGAGAGGGGGGAGGGTCAGAGGGAGAAGCAGACTCCCTGCCGAGGAGGGAGCCCGATGTGGGACCTGATCCCAGGACTCTGGGATCATGACCTGAGCCGAAGGCAGTCACTTAACCAACTGAGCCACCCAGGCGCCCTATTTCGTTATCTTTATAGCTTTCCTCTTTTCAATATCATATATTTCTGTTCTTATTTCCTTCTTCCTTTGGGTTTATTTTGCTCTTTCTTCCCCTAGTTTCTTGAGGTAGAGCTTTGGATTATTTATTTGAGACCTTTCCTCTTTTCTAATGTAAGCATTTTAAGTGCTATAAATTTCCCACACAGGACTGTTTTAGCTGTGTCCATATATTTTGATATGTTTTAACTTTTATTCAGTGTCATGTGTATTTTTATTTCTTTTCAGATATTTTCTTTGACCCATGGATTATTTAGAAGTGTGTTGTAGGTTCCAAGAGCTTAGAGATTTTCTTACTATATTTCTGTTGATTTCTATGACTTTATTAAGGTCAGAGAACATATTTTATATGATTTTAATTCCTTTACATACTTAAGGTTTGTTTTATGGCCCAGAATATGGTCCATCATGGTATATATTCTGTGGGCCTTTGTTGGTGAATGTTCACAAGACACTTGAACAAAATGTGTATCCGTTGTTTGGTGGAGTTTTCTACACGTGACAGCTACTGGTGTCGATGGTGGTGTTGAGTTCTGTATTCTTACTGATTTTCTGTTTAGTATTTCTGTCAGTTGCTGAGAGTGAGGTGTTGAAGTCTCCCAACTATAACTGTGGATTTGTCTATTTCTCGTATCAATTTTTGCTTCATGCATTTTGAGACTCTGTTGTGTGGTGTATAAACATCTAGGATTATTATGACTTCCTGGTGGATTGATCCTTTTGTCATTATGTAATGCCCTTCTTTGTCTCCAGTAATTTTCTTTGCTCTGAAGTCTACTTTATCAGATATTTTAACCTTTTTTTAAAAAAATGAATGTTTTCATGCTGTATATTTTCCAATCCCTTAAACCTACCCACATTGTTGCTGTGAAATGAGTTTCTTGGAGATAGCATATTGTTACATCATATTTTTTTTTTGTCAGTCCTTATTAATATGCGTATTTAGGCCATTTACATTTAAGATAAGGTAATTAATATGTTAGGGCCTAAGTTTCCCATTTTGTTATTTTTCTGTTTCTTTTATTTTACTTTACTGTGGGTTATTTAAACATGTTTTAGGATTCCGTCTTGATCAATTGGTGGTTGATTTTTGAGTATATCAATTAAAGCTTTGTTTCCTTTTCTCGGTTGCTTTGGGTTTATGATATACATGCATAGCTTACTGGCATCAGGGTTTTACGGCTGTGAGTGAAGTGTGGGAACTTCCATGTAGACCCCTTTACCCTCCCCACTTCTTAAATGTGCAGTTTTAAGTATTTATTATTATACTTTGAGTCCCACATCAGATGGTTTTATGTCAGTCATCAAATATGATTTAAGAAACTTGTGAGAAGTGGGATGGTTTTTTATATTTATCCCTATTTTTACCTGCTCTGATGGTCTTTTTTTTTTTCCTGAGGTTCTGCGCCTTCTGTTACCCTTTCCTTTCTGTTCAGAGAACTTCCTTTAGCCATTCTTAAGGGTGGCCTTGCTTAAAACAAATTCAGCTTTCCTACATCCAAGAATGTCTTTATATCCCCTTCGTCATTGAGATCTCTTTGCCGGTTATAGAATTCACAGTTGACACATTCTTGTAGTAGTTGCAAAATGTGCATTTTTCTTGCCTCCCTGGTTTCAGATGAGAAATCCACTGTCATTTGAATTGTTCTTTCTCTGTAAGTAAATGTGTCCTGTCTCGCTAGTTGCTTTTAAGATTGCTCACTTGTCCTTTAGTTTCCAAAACTATGATTTGTCTGTATATAGGTTTTTTCAGTTTATTATGTTTAGGGTTTGCTTAGCTTCTCAAATCTGTACATTTATGTCTTTTGCCAAACTTGGGAAGTTTCTGGCCATTATTTCTTCAAATACCTTTCAGCCCCACTCTTTGTCCCCTCCCTCTGAGACTCTGGTGATAGGAGGGTCAGTGGCTCTTATTACTGACCTCTAGGTCCCTGAGCCTCTTTTGCCTTGTTGAGTGGGATGTGACCTCAGTTCCCCCTGGCCTGGCTGATCCCGGGGAGTGTTAGGAGCAGCAGAGTGGCAACCAGCCCAGCCTCTCAACTCCTTTTCCTGCCCTCTGGGACTGAGTCAGGGTGGAGGCTCCTCTCCCCACTGACGCCACCCTGGTCGGGGAATTGGAGCACCTCCTGCATTTCCAGGCGGGAATAGAAGAAGAGAGCCTTGCTTGGCCCTGCCAACATTACCTAGGCCATTTGATGCTTCTTGGTTCTGCCGGGCAGGAAAGGGAACTAGGAGATCACCTCAGTGGGTGATGTGTGCAGTTTTTCTGTTGGTATTTGGCTAGAATAGGATAGGTGTTGCCCAAACAGTTTTCTATTGTTAAGACCACCCTTTTCCCAGCCCTTCTGCTAGGAAGCTTTTCTCAGAGCTCTTTCCATCTGCACCTTTTGGTTGTTGCAGCTTGGAGGCTGTGCAGCGCCCTGTCCCGGACAGGTAGGCAGTGAGGATACCTTGGACTCCCCGTCACGTGGTTCCTCAGGTCCTGAAGTCCCAGGCAGCCTGCCTTCTTGTTGCCACTGTCTTTCCTACGCTTGCTTGTTGTGTTCTGTCCAGAGCGTCCTTAGTAGTAAGGGAGAGGACCCAGGAGGAATGGGGCTACTCCACCTTGGCAGAACCAGAAGTTTCCATCATCCCGGTCTTTTGATTCCAGGTCCAGGACTCCTCCTTCAGGACCACAGTTGTGCCTGAATTTGAACCTGTCGTTTCTCTAACTTCATCACCTCATGCTACCCTCTGCAGGGATTATTTGAATCTATTCGTTGCTTTGACCTCCTGTAAATATTCCCACTTAGACTGCTTATTCATTCTTTTCATTTATATAATCTTAAAGATGCTAGTCTCTCCCTCCCTGTGTGGGCTGTCCCTAAAGTTTGTGTATGTGGCGTTTCGGAACCTGTGTGATAATGCCTCTATGATGGCAGGGGCCTCGGCATTTGTGTGGAAAAGGCTTTAGACCAGCTTGGCTGTATCTCCCAGGGTCTCCCCCCCCCCCGCCCCGCATCCGTACTCTGAGGAGCCGATTGTGAGGACCGAATCCCACATCCCGTTGGAAGTAGATACGATGTAAGCCATTTGAAAGGTTAGCATCTGTTCCATGGACAGGAAATCCCAGTACCATACACACAGTTGTGTGAGTGTATCCTTTAACCACCCAGAGCTGGACACGGATTCTGAATCATTGTTCTGGTGGCTTCGTTTCTGCTCAACTCAGTTTCAGGAGCTGACTCCCTAAGGCCTCCCACTGGCCCTCCTAGTGTATGTTTGTGGGGATGATTTAGAAACCTTGTGAAGAGTGGGATTGTTAGAATTAGTGGTCTCCTGTTGACACTGAAACAAAAAAATTCAACAAATGCTTTTGAACCGTATACCCAAGGTGATATGCTCAGTGCTGGTGGGGAAGGGGTTAGTTAATGGTGTATCCTGCCCAGTGTCTACCCTTCAGGTGGTCTGGCTAGCTGGGAGGACAGTTGCACTCTTTAATATAAAGTCTGAATGTAGATCGTGTTAAATGCCGTTGTAAAAGGAGACAGGTGGCTTGGTGAGAATAGGGAAGATTAATTCTGGCTGAGCTACCTGGAAAAGCCTATGAAGGAAGTGTGATTTGAGCCAGCCCCTGAAGGCACCATGGCTTTTTAGCAGGTGGAGAGGAACATACACATGAGACTATCTCAGTGCCCACTGTTTCTACCAGTTAGGTCAGAGAATTCTAATAGTATGGCGTAGTAATTCTAATAGTATGTAGAAGCCAGACGGAACTTTCTAGTGCAGAGGGACCGGTCATCATGCAATGGCCGGCTAGAGACCTTGGTCAGGATGCTCTTTATCTGAAAGCCATGGACCTTCTCCTTAGAAAGTTCACACACATGCACATAGTTTAAAAGGGTCCCTTGCCATCCTAAGCCTCAAAGTGGCCTACTTACGCTGTATGGACTGCAGGTTAAGAAATTTTGTGGTGGTAAGTTTCTGTAAATAAACTTTTTTAGGATTGTTTGCTGTGTCATTACTTTTTGCAAAGGCAAATAGGACTTTGAAGAAGCCTCCACTGCTGTTCTGTATTTTTTTTTTAAGATTTTATTTATTTGACACAGAGAGAGTGACAGCGAGAGAGGGAACACAAGCAGGGGGAGTGGGAGAGGGAGAAGCAGACTTCCTGCGTAGCAGGAGCCCGATGCGGGGCTCGATCCCAGGACCCTGGGATCATGACCTGAGCTGAAGGCAGACGCTTAATGACTGAGCCACCCAGGCGTCCTACTGTTCTGTATTTTTAAGCACTTTGAAACCCCTGGCCTGCAAAGTCTTTGTTTCTTGGGTTCAGAACCCCTTTGTGCGTGATGCTACAGTGGGTTTGTGTGAGAGCAGAAGCGTAAATGCACTTCCGTGGTCTGGGAGAACAGTTGGGATTTTACTGCCTTGTTGGCTAATTGCATTTAAGTAAGCAAATTACTTTTACACCTGGACACACATGGTTGGTCCTTTAATAATACCAAGAAACAAAAATCTCTCTTTCCATCGGTTAACAAAATCCAGAGGCCCCTCTGGCCCTTGTTGAGGATTCATGGCACGTGGACGGTTGGTGTTCCTCTCCAGCTTGCAGGCTGACATGTTGGTTATTTTAACCGAACCGATTTTAGGGGAGTAGTTTTGACCCTCAGTTATCTGTCATGTGAAATCTGAAATATAGCTGTGCTTGATGTTAGATGGTGTTCTGTTGACAGCTCATAATTATTTTCTGTTATTATGTAGTCGAGGACATGGATCTTATCGCTTGTAAATGGAACTGAAGATTCATACTTAAGGCTTATCTGGAGATGTAATTACAGGGCGATCTTCAAACCAACAAAGGTAATGTGTGATGGACCTGGCGTTTGACTTGCGTCACCCGGAGGGTGGTGCCCTCCCTTCAAGACACGCGGCTTTATTTCCTGTGCTAACTCTTGTAGTTTGTATTTCAATAAAAGCAGTGGTCCTCTTCGCCTCTTCTGCCCAGTGGGCTGGACGGAGCAGCTGCTTAGTTTTACCTGATGGCCCTTCGAGTGAGCAGAATGTGAAGAATAGTTGCTGACCACGTGGTTAGTTTTTTTGAATGATTTTTTTTTAAAGATTTTATTTATTTATTTGAGAGAGAGAATGAGAGACAGAGAGCACGAGAGGGAAGAGGGTCAGAGGGAGAAGCAGACCCCCCGCCGAGCAGGGAGCCCGATGTGGGACTCGATCCCGGGACTCCAGGATCATGACCTGAGCCGAAGCCGAAGTCGCTTAACCAACTGAGCCACCCAAGCGCCCCTTGAATGATTCTTTTGTGCATGAAGAGGTTTGTCTGTGTCCATTGGGGTACACGTTCAGGTGGGCCCAGGCACATTGGGGTATGGAGAGGAAACCCGGTTAGCATTCTGCCGTATGTGTCGGGAAGCCAATACTTTTGCGTTGGTTCGGCGTGCTGGGTCCATCTGGAACTTGTGGTCTGGAAGTGCCGTTGTCCGTAGGACAGAAAAGGAACAGGTAACTCTTGGGAGTATTTGGAAGTGGGTAGAAAGGAGCTGGAGAGCAGCCCTGCAGTTGTCCGGGATGCCAAGAAAGTGTTCCCCACCCCTGCTCTCTTCAGCAGAGGCTAAGTAGACAGCACCTCTCTCTGAACTTGGGCATCTGTTTTACTGTCTAGCCTAAAACCATGGCACCAGCTTTGCCTAATGGCTCCATTACATCAAGACTCAGCAGGAAGACTGATCTTAATGAATATTGACTGGTGTTAGCCAGTGAACCCAGGCCTTAGGGAGTCAGCTCCTGAAACTGAGTTGAGCAGAAACGAAGCCACCAGAACAATGATTCAGAATCCGTGTCCTGTGCAGTGTTAATATTGTCATTGCCTTGGTGGAAGGTTCTGGGGATTGTGCGTGGTATGTGTTCCATCCAGCCCTTGAGTGCGTGTCTGGGGCAGTCAAAGGGAGGTTCCCTTTGCTGTACCCAGGGAAGGCCAGGACAGATGTCAGGGCCGCAGCAAGACCTGCTCCTGACTTTCAGAGCCAGGCCCTTTGCTGTGCTGTGCACACGGCGGTGAGTCCTTTTACAGTGCTTACCTACCTAGTTGGCTTGTGGGGGCAGGAAACACAGGAGGGCAGGGCAGGAGAGGCGACATCACTGGTTAAGTCACTGGAAGGGTGGGAGTCCCAGCCGAGCTGAAGGAGGCCATCACAATTGTCTGCAGGATGTGTGATGAGATTCCCTGGGACTCGTGTCTGGGACAGATCAACCGGGCTGCTGAGCAACCTGTAACAGGCAGTTCAGTGCTGGCCACTGGTCCAGGGACACTGGTCCACAGCAGCTGTGGAGCCCCACATGGTGCCGAGTACCGGCCTTTTCAGGATAAGATGGTGCGCATCTTTGTGGACAAGTTACACAGCATTCCGGGCAAAAGACTTGACATTTACCAAGGAGGGAGAGGGAGTGATTATTCAAACTCTCACCTTGTGGCTGGTTTCTGTTACAGGTGAAAGGGAGTAGCTGCTTCAGAAGTTTGTTTTTGGAGTTTTTATTTTTAAGATTTTTTTTTATTTGAGAGAGTGAAAGAGCAAGAACAAGAGCAAGAGAGTGAGCGCATGAACGGGCGAGGGGCAGAGGGAGAGGGGGAAGCAGACTCCCCGCTGAGCAGGGAGCCCGATGCAGGGCTCGATCCTGGGACCCTGGGATCATGACCTGAGCTGAAGGCAGACGTTTAACCGACTGAGCCACCCAGGCACCCCTCTTTTTGGAATTTTTATAACACGCGATGTTTAATCTGTGTTTTCCATCGATACCAGTTCTGTATCTGCAGTTGTTGGCACAGCTGGGATGACCCCAAACTCTGTATTTGCGGCCACTTACATGTTTTCTCAAGGAAATGAAGCTCCATAATTCTTGTTTCTGGATGGGGAAGGGAAGGGTTTTCCCCTAGGACTCTGACAACTCGATTAGAGACCTGTAGGTTGAAAAGTCTGGGTGTGGAGCCATGTGGGAAAGGAGACCCTCCCTGAGAGGTTAGCTGGTCAGGATTGAGAGATGGAAGATTGGCGTTTTACCTTCTTATCAGTACATATTGATAGAATTATAAAGAAGTACGATTGTGTTTTTAAACAAACATGCCAGCACCACCAGAATGTCCTACTTCAAGCAGATGTCTTGTTAAAAGTAATCATCTTGGAAGCGGAGCCGACAGATCCTGATGAAGTGTGTGTTTATGCGGGAGATGCTGCAGAAGCCGTGAGGATGGGCCCTAGAAGGAAGAATACCTTCTCTTTGAATCGGGAGCTTTGGTTTTTGTGTTTGAGGCCCCTTCTCTCTTACCTCCTTTGGTCCTCAGTAACCCTATAAAGTCAGGTTGGGGGTTTTACTTTGGTTTGGGGGCATTTCAGCTCCAGTACTTTCTTGCCTTCCCTCCCCAGCCTCCTGTGCTGATGGGAGGAGGAGGGAGCGGCTGGACCAGTGAGTTTTGGGGAAGGGAGGACGTGCTGGTCTCTGGCCCTCAAGGCTCCCTCCCCTGGAGCCCCCCTGCTCACAGGGAGCTAGCATTCCTGTTTCGGGGGCTTAGCCGTAGGGGCGGTCCCCCCTGTGCGTCCAGCCATGCCAGAGAGTGCTAACTGCTCACCGGTTTGTGGAAACATTAGGGGCTTGACAGAACCTCGGAGTCCCTAAGTTTCTACCCTCCCCACTGTGTCCCTCAGGGCACTTCAGCCCTTCCTTAAGCAGCTCCTATGCCGAGGAGATCACCCGGGCTGCCCCCCCTTCTGGCCCTGCTTCTTGACACTGAGTTGTTACAGGTGGCCCTGAAACGCGTGGACCCGTTTGACATAATGGGTCTGTGTGGAACAGCACAAGCAACAAACCCTCCTTCTGCGTGACAGCTTTCGACTTCTTGTATTTATTCAACAGAGTCCCTGCATACTTCGGAAATAGCTAAGAACAAAACCAGGTTCTCCTTCCCCTATGGGTGGAGCTGCCATTAGCCCCGCACTGTGTCTTCATAATCCATGTACTTTGAGTTGGGGATTCTGTGACTTGAAGCTGGAAGCACTTGAATCTGGAAGGCAGGAAGGCACCAGCTCTGTAGTGAGCTGGAAGAAAAGAATTCAGGCAGAGGAATTAAAGAGCACGAGAGCAGATGCCCTGAAGCAGGAAGGCAGGAAAGAAGCTGGCTGCCGAAAGAAAGCGCTCTCGAAGTGCTGGATGCAAGGTGGAAGAGAGGACCTGATCAGATCTGGCCGGGCCACCTTGGCCAAGGTGATTCTGGTGGGAGTGGGCAGCGGTTGCAGAGTCGGTGAGCAGGAGCTTGCCTTGACTCTCTTGGTAAATGACCCATCTGCGGCAGGATGTGAGGTTGGAGCAGGTTCACAGGACCTTCTCCCATTACCTGATGGGATGCATGTGTACATATACACATATGTGTGTATCTATTTAAAATCTTACATGTGAATATGAAAAAATTCACCAGGAGTAATCATGAAAGGGAAAGAGGCCTTATTACACATGTAGGTTGAACTGTATGAAATTCTGATTTTTGACCTACAAAAATGGCAGTTTCCTATGGTCCAACCTAATGTTTCAAAAACACTGCAGCCAAAGGCAAAAAGATGATTCTCGGGCCATGTAGTTCATCTCTTGGCCTCAGCCCCAACCCCCAACAGTAATGTTGAGGGACGAAGGTGGGTCAGTGCAACCCCAAACATCCTCACTAGTCCCCTCCAGTTGGGAGAGAAGCAGACCCGCGGTCTGGAATGGAGCCCTGGGAGAAGTTAGGGAAAGCACCAAGAAGCAAAGGGACCTTGGCAAAGGCAGAATCTGTGTTGAGCCAAAGCTCAGGAGATGGGAAGTGAGCTTGAGGAACAGGACATTTCGTAGGATTTCAGAAGAAAGCCCCCTGTGCCCCAGACAGGGTTCCAGCTTCCTTCCCCTCCCTTCTCTCGGACACAGATTAAAAGCAGCATCTGTCTGCAACACTCAGCTCTGGTCTGGGAAGACAGATGAGGTAGAAATGCCATCTGGGAAACTGCCCCAGAGTCCTTCTGCGAAGAACAGGTTGGTGGAGAGACTCGGCCTGGCCACTCTCCATCCTGTATCCAAAGGGGGGTGGGAGTCGCAGGCAAAAGGCAGGTGAAAACCCGAGTCTGGAAAAGAAGGTGTGCTGTGAAAGCATTTATTGTAGAAGACCAGAGCTCAGGGGTCTGATAAACAATAACATGAGAAAAAAGGAACAACTACAGGGTTGGCGAGACCCTGAAAAGTCACACATGCCATTCTAGTCTCCTAAGTCAGATGTAGGAAGGGCCTGCGTGGAAACGTCAGGAGGCGGGGACAGGTCCAGTCCCGCCACCACTGATCTCCCCCAGTTGGGGAAGGGGCATTGGAGCGCCAGCCAGAGCGCTGCAGGCGTCTGCAGGGAGACATGCCCCTAAACCCCACGTCCAAGGAGGCCTTCCTGCTCTTGTCCCTGTGCCCCCTGTGCCCGCAGAGGTGGACAAAGGCCACGCTGTTCTCGTCGCTCTGACTGAACCATTCCGGGCAAGGACTGCCAGTGGACTCTGCTCCTACCCGACTCTGTCCCCTGTGAGCCCTTCAGACTCCGCAGCAGAGAGCGGGCCGTTCGGGTGTGGGTCTGTGCACTGAAGAAGGATCTGAGCAGAGGGAGACTTACTTCTTAGGGCACCTGCTAAGCTGAGGTCCTCGAGAGCAGGAATAGCTGCATTCGTGTTGCTTTCCTGGCATTGAATCTAGTGCGCACGCCTAACGGGAGCGGGAGGACTCGGGGGCAGGTGCCCATAGAGCTTGGTAACGACTCTGGCCCTTCTCCACCTGCCTCCGCGGTGCCATACAACGGTACTGACTACTTCTGCATGTGTGTGGCCTCACGGTCCTTAGACCTCCTGTCACACAGCTCTCTCGTTCGTTAACTGGCAGCTTCCTAATCACAGGTGGAGGGCGGGGTGGGGGCCACACTTCCGGTGAGAAAACTGCTGCTTGGCCCTTTGTAACACATGACTTTGCCTGTGGGAGTTGGTGAGCGTGGACTGTGTTGACCTACAAACGGGCGTGTTGCCGAAGCCGTGTAGTGTGTAGTTCCCTGTACGAGGACAGTAGTAGTAGGTCTGCAGACTCCAGCACAGTGTGACAGCTGTCACAGGTGAGCGTAAGCACCCCCGGATCTCACGTGGGACACCGCGCGAAACTCGGGCGCACGCACCCACCACAGCGCTTCGTGCACTATGATCTCTGTACGCATCTGTGTAACCGAACCAGGAACAAATACCAGGAGGGTAACAAAATGCCGCCTGTTTATTTCTGTGAAGCAATTATGAATTTATTTTTTAAAACATGTTTTCTACAGGAAACATTATTTTAGAGCGTGCCTTATAATAGCAATTTTATAGTATGTGTCCTTAGGAATATATCCTATGTGATTAATGTAATTAATATAACTATAATAAATATAGTTTATGTAACAAATAATCCAGCAGTGATTAAAGTCCTTTTTCCCCTATGTCAACTCTCTACACCTACAAGGACGTTTCCATTTTTAATTGTAGGTGTTTTAATTTGTGGTTTGAATCTTCCTTTAGAATTTTTGTAATCTTGAATATTTTCAGAATGTGTAAATATTTACCAAGGAGACCACAGCATCTTTAGCATTTTTTTTCAACTTTTTTTTTTAATTGGGAACTTGTCTTGTTTCTTAATGCTCAGTAACTTCAAGAAAAGAGCCACCACGGTGCCTGAGCTCTCTTTTCTCTATCTGGTACAAAGTAAAACTCTCTGACAACGTAAATGCCTTTTTCTAGCCTTCCATTAATTTTTAAAATCAATAACATTCTTAAAGTATTGGATGTAAGTTTTAAATGTAGGTGTTTTTGAAGTAGACTAAAAGACAAGTCTTGAGCCTTCTAAAAACAAAAAACTGTCCACTGTTTTTATGGGTAATCGGTGATACCTGTGAATATTTTCTTTTGTACTGTTTTTATAATTAATACTCAGGTAATTGTTTCCTTGATTATGACTTTTTCCCCCAAGTAGTTTTGACATTAATCCGTCATCTAACCTATTTTATATAAACAACATGATCCAAGAGGAGACCATTGAGTGCTCAATAGATAGAATCACAGATAGGTCACGATTAGAGAGTCTGTAGGGGTGTTGTCTGAAGGAAAGATCTTCCCTGCACAGAAACATTCTTATTGCAGACTGGAACAAGTCAAGGGTGCCAGGTGCTAATCTAATTCAGAGATGTTGTGGAGTTTCTAGTTCGTTAAATAAAAAAAATTACGTGTATCGACTAGAAAGGAAGGGACAAATTAGCATTATAAGTGGTAAATATCACCCAGAATGTTGTTGGAATTAAACAGTTCCAGAAGTGGCTGGACACAAAATAAATGTTTGTGTTTGAACATGTGTGCCCATGTACTTTCCTATAATAGAAAAATATCCTGGGGAAGGGAGGGAAAAATAAAATAAGACGAAATCAGAGAGGGAGACAAACCATAAGAGACTCAACTCTAGGAAACAAACAGGGTTGCTGGAGGGGGAGGGGGGTGGGGGTCTGGGGTCACTGGGTGATGTCCTCCTTAAGGAGGATACATGATGGAATGAGCACTGGGTGTGATAAGCAACTGATGAATCATTGAACTCTACCTCAGAAACTAATAATACACTATATGTTAATTGAATTAAAATTTAAAAAAACACATCCCATTCATAACAGCAAGTTAGGATAAAATACTAGGAATAAGCAAAAAGTGAGTAAAACCTATATGATGAAAGCCATAAAACTGTACTGAAGAAAATAAAGACTGGGAAAAATTATTTTTTCTGAGTAGAAATTCTTGATATTGTAATAATGCCAGATTATGAATTGAACACAATACCAGTCAAACCCCAATTTATTTTTCTTAGAACTTGACAGAATGATTCTGAGATTTGCATGATGAATAAATTCTGGGGGGAAAAAACGCTGTGTGTTTGGAGTAGTTACCATGAGAAATGTTGAAGTGGGGTAAAGCCGCCGTGATTAAAGCAGGGTTGTGCTGGCTCAGGAATAGGCAGTGGACTGGTGAGGTAGACTCGAATCCCAGACCGACCCACCTGTACCAGGGCCTTTAGAATATCGTGAAGAGGGCGCCTGGGTGGCTCAGTCGGTTAAGCGACTGCCTTCGGCTCAGGTCATGATCCTGGAGTCCCAGGATCGAGTCCCGCATTGGGCTCCTTGCTCGGCGGGGAGTCTGCTTCTCCCTCTGACCCTCCCCCCTCTCATGTGCTCTCTCTCTCTCATTCTCTTTCTCAAATAAATAAATAAAATCTTAAAAAAAAATAAAAATATCGTGAGGGAAGGCTTTCAGAACAGTGGGGAACGAGGGATGGTTGAAGAAATGGTGCTGTGGAAATGGCTAATCATTTGGAAAACAAGAAAGGTCCTTTTCTAATACCCTAATTCTATATGATTAAAGGCAAAAACATTAAAATCAAAATACTAGAATAAAATGGAGATGGGTAGGAAGGCCTTTCAGATTATGACACCAAAGACAGGATAAAAAGGACGGGGGATGGATCTTTTTGACTCCATAACAATTTCTTAAATTCTGCTTGGCAGAAAAGAGAATAAAGTTGAACAAACTGAGAAGTAGTATTTACAGGATATGATAAAAACGGATGTCCTTAGTCCTATGATATTCTTCCATCTGCTGGTAATTTCCAAGTTTACAAATATAGCCCTAACTGTACCCTTGGTTTCTGGACCCTCTTATACCACTGCCTTGACGTCTCCACCTGAGTGTGCGATGGGCATCTCGAACGTGACTTGCAGAACCTAACTCCTGACCTCTTGTTCCACTGTCCTCTGCCTGGTTCTGCAGTCGTGCCCTGGGTGGCCTCTGATGGAGTCCATCTGCTGGCTATGCTCTCAGTCTGGGTGCTTTAAATCAGGACAGCAGTGTTTGAATTTTGGTCAGACGTCGAAAACTTGACCGGCAAAGTTGCTTTGACATGACCTTTTTATTTTTGCTCTGCTTTTTTCATGATCGAGGTCAAAATCACATAACATAAAATTAACATTTTAAAGTGAACAGTTCAGGGGCGTCTGGGTGGCTCAGTTGTTAAGTGTCTGCCTTTGGCTCAGGTCATGATCCCAGGATCCTGGGATCGAGCCCCGCATCGGGCTCCCTGCTCAGCGGGAAGCCTGCTTCTCCCTCTCCCACTCCCCCTGCTTGTGTTCCCTCTCCTGCTGTCTCTCTCTCTCTGTCAAATAAATAAAATCTTGAAGAAGTAAAAATAAAGTGAACAGTTCAGTGGCATTTAGTACATTCACTGTGTTGTACAACCATCCTCTCTGCCCAGTTCCAGGATATTTTCATCACCCCAAAGGGAAACCTGGACTCAGTAAGCCATTGCTCCCTGTTACCCCCTCCCCCAGCACCCACTAATCTGTGTTCTCTCTCTCTTTCTCTCTCTCTTTGCATTTACCTGTTCTGAGTATTTTATATAAATGTGTAGTCTTTTATGTCTAGTTTTTTTCACTTAATACTTTTTTTTAAGTTAATAAGCCTTTTTTTTTTTAAGTATTTATTAGAGAGAGGGAGATCACAAGCTGGGGGGAGGGGTAGAGAGAGAGAAGCAGACTCCCCACAGAGCAGGGAGCCCAATGTGGGACTTGATCCCAGGACCCTGGGATCATGACCTGAGCCAAAGGCAGATTCTTAACCAACTGAGCCACCCAGGCGCCCCAATAAGCCTTGTTAAGAACAGTTTTAGGCTTACAGAAAAACTGAGTGGAAGGTACAGACTTCCCACACATCTCATCCCTCCCCTCCTCAGAGTCTCCCTGTTGTTAACATTCTGCGTCAGTATGGTACATTGTTAATATTGATGAACCAGTATCAATACCTTATTATTAACTAAAGTCCATAGTTACATTCAGGCTCACTCTTGTTGGCTACAGGTTTGTGGATTGTGACAAATTTTATCCACCATCACAGAATCACACAGAATAGTTTTGCTACCCTAAAAATCCCGTGTCCTACCTATTCATCCTCACTCCCTTCCCCCCAACCCCTGGTGACCACTGATTTTTTTTTTTTTTTAAGATTTTATTTGAGAGCGAGAGCATGAGAGAGAGAGCATGAGCAGGGGGAAGGGTTAGAGGGAGAGGGAGAAGCAGACTGCCCGCCGAGCAGGGAGCCCAATATGGGGATCTATCCCAGGACCCTGGGATCATGACCTGAGCCGAAGGCAGACGCTTAACCAACTGAGCCACCCAGGTGCCCCATGTGACCACTGATCTTTCACCATAGTTTTGCCCTTTCCAGAACATCATATAGTATGAAGCCTTTTCAGGTTGGCTTCTACCATTTAGCAATACACATTTAACATTCCTCCATGTCTTTTCATGGCTTGATAGCTCATTTCTTTTTAGTGCTGAGTAATATTCCACTGTCTGGGTGGACCACGGTTTGTTTATCTATTTACCTGTTGAAGGATATCTTAGCTGCTCCCAAGTTTTGGCCATTATGGAGGAAGCTGCTATAAACACTTGGGTGCAGGTTTTTGTGTAGATAAAAAATTTTCAATTCATTTGCATAAGTGCCGAGGAATGTGATTGCTGGTCAGTTCAATTTTGTAAAAAAAAAAATTACCCAAACGGTCTTCTAGAGCGGCTGTATCATTATGCGTTTCCAGCAGGCATGTCTGAAAGTTCCTCTTGCTCCTTACCCTCACCAGCCTCTGGTGTTGTCAGTGTCCTGGATTTTAGCCATTCTAACAGGTGCAAGGGGGCATCTTGTTGTTTTAATTTGCAGTTCCCTGATGACGTAAGATGTGGAGTATTTGTCATGGGCTCGTTTGCCATCTCTCTGGTGAGGTTCCGATCTTTTGCCCATTATTTGGGTTGTTTTCTGATTCTGGAATTTTAAGAGGTCTTTGTATATTTTGAACACCGGTCCATTATCAGATGTGCATTGCCATGATTTTCTCCCAGCCTGTGACTGTCTTCTCATTCCCTTCCACATAACGGCAGCGGGCCCATCCACAGGGCGAGTAGACCACATTCCGCTCCTCCAGTCCTCAGCGCGCGGACATGTGGGTCATTTCCCACTCTGGGCTCCTGTGGATGACACTGCTGTGGACGTTCACGTGTGGGCATGTTTTGTGTGAACGTGTTTTTGTTTCGGGTATGTACCGAGGAGTGGGATCGCTGAAACACGTACATCAGCGCTTGGAGGACCAGCGGCTGCGCTCTTTTACGTTCCGTCCCGTGCACCAGGGCTCCGGCTTCTCCTCACCAGGGCCGCTGGTGTCCGCCTTGTGCATGACACCACTTGGGGTTTTGGTTTGCGTTTCTCCGTGGCACTGAGGATCTTTTCATGTGTTTGTTTTGCTCTGCTTTTAAGACTCTTCTTTGTAACTTCTTGACTTTCACTTCCTACTTAAACCTATGGGAGGAGTCATCGTATTTTTATAATCATCATATATATATGTATATTCGAAAGTTACTGACTATTTTTGCCATTCTGATGCCAAAGAATTGGAAATAGGAAGAGACTTCAAAGAGTTTTTTTTAATTATTATTGTTATTTTAAAGAGAATGTTGAGGACCTAAAATTGGGACAAAAATACTTCCGAGGCGTGTTCTTCTCCGCTGGCTTGATTGCCTTGTGCCTGCATTTCCCCCAACGGCCATTTTCAGTTCGTCTGCTTTGTATACCTCTTCTCTCATACCCTTCACATGACTGTCAGCGTGAGCCTTCTCAGCCGGTTTTCAGAAGGCTGTGTTTCTGCTTCAGAAATTATGGTAGTCCTTAATCTCCGTTTAGACCCCGCAACTTCTAAGCCAGAACTGCTTGGCTTCTGTATATTTCCCTATAAAAGGAGGACACGCTGATTCTGGGAAAAGGGAAAGGCTTCCTCTGAGCTGCAGGTGGGAGTTCACATCTGGCAGCTTCTCTGGGCCCCTCCACCCTTTCGGCTCAGCTCTCTGCCCTGCGGAGCTGACCTGCACAGGTTTGGTGCTCCCTGGCTTCTGCTTGTCCAAGAGCCATTCTCCCACAGCCTTAGGTTTGTATTTCAGGTTCACATAGACCACCTGGTGGTACATGACCTCTCAAGCCAAGATTTTGGTCTGTGGTGATCTGGCCGCAGATGAGGGGTGGGGAGGGAACAGCATGAGATCAGGGCATTTGCTCCCCCCACGTTTTTTTCCAATGCCCCTCACACCTTTGTAATTAATCCCCAGTCTGAGTATGCTGTTTGTTTCCTGCTGGTAACCCGGATTGATTTAGGGCATACAGTAACCTCTCTTTGGAGGGCTGGCCCATGATTAAAGATGGTCATGGGCTTGTGTACCACCCGAGGCCAGGGCGTCACTCTGTGTGACCTGAGACAGGAGCCTCCCTCTGGGGTGCACTCTGGGTGCCTGCTTACCTCCCCTTGTCTGGACCCTTCCCTGTGCATGCAGCCACCGGCTGTCTTGTGAAAATGCAGAGTCCCATTCAGTAGGCCCGGGAGAGAGAGGGCCTG
This sequence comes from Mirounga angustirostris, assembly GCF_029215605.1. NCBI lineage: Eukaryota > Metazoa > Chordata > Mammalia > Carnivora > Phocidae > Mirounga > Mirounga angustirostris. The sequence continues at coordinate 178,180,207 of NW_026991713.1, forward strand.
TAACGCGGCCTTTCTGGTAAGCTCCCAGGTGGGGTCCAGGCTGCTGCTGGTCCTCAGCACACTTTGAACAGTGAGGGTCTGCGCCGCAGTGGTGATTCATAACACTAACACCCCAGAACACCTACCTGCCAGCAGTACGGGGTACTTGGTTCAGTGGTAGCATGCACTGGGTACCACACAGCCATTGTGAAGTCATTTCACTCCTATTTATTGAACGTCCCTATGTGTTAGGTGCTCAGGACGCATCAGTGGAAAGAATCCCCGTCCTCTAGAGCTTCTCCTCTCGTTTGGGAAATAGGCGGCCAACATAATCAGTGTTAACTTCTCTAGAACATTAGAAGGTGTGAGGTGCCATGGGGAGAGGAAGAAGAGCAGAGGGAGGGAGGAGGAGAGTGGCCTGGAGAGAGCCTGCTGTCAGAGGTGACATTTGGGCAGTGGGAGGAGGCCGGGAGCTAGCAGGGGGATGTGGGGAGAGCGCTTCCCACAGAGAATATGCCTAGAGGCTGGAGCCTGGAAACTGGGTGTCAACTTGGAACCTGGGGGAACCCCCCACCCTGCCCCAGAAAGGGGAAGGGAGCTGAGAAGGGGCACAGATCCAGTGGGGCCTTGCAGGCCCTCGGAGGGACCCTGGCTTTATGTCTGAGGGACACGAGCTCCATGTGACAGTTTTCCCCAGAGGAGTGACCCGATCGATCGGAGTTGGATATTCAGGGTCACTGTCACTTGGGAGGGGGAGGCCGGGATGTGACGGGTAGAAATGGTGAGAAATGACCAGGTTCTGGGAATGGTTTGAAGGTACTGATATTGAAAATAATATATTTGAGACATGAAAACATGCTTGTGATATGTTTAACCGAAAAAGGAGTGAGCTATTATTCTTCAAGGTCCAAAGTTTTTTGTTTTATTTAAAGATATTTATTTATTTAACAGAGACAGAGAGCACAAGCAGGCAGAGCGGCAGACAGAGGGAGAGGGAGAAGCAGGCCTCCCGCTGAGCAGGGAGCCCGATGCAGGGCTCGATCCCAGGACCCGGGGATCATGACCTGAGCCGAAGGCAGCCGCTTAACTGACTGAGCCACCCAGGCGCCCCCAAGGTCCCAAGTTTGAGTGTAAAAAATAAATAAATAAATGCTGGGGGAGGGGGCATGATTCACCAAAATGTAGTGAGTAGTTACCTCTCATTAAGGGGGATTTATTGGGGCGCCTGGTTGGCTCGGTCAGTTAAGCGTCTGCCTCTGTCTCATGTCATGATTGCAGGTCCTGGGATCAAGTCCCCCATCGGGCTCCCTGCTCTGCAGGAAGCCTGCTTCTCCCTCTCCACTCCCCCTGCTTGTGTTCTCGCTTTCACTGTCTCTCTTTCTCTCTGTCAAATAAATAAATAAAATCTTTTAAAAAATAATAAAAAAATAAAGGCAATTTATTCTTATTTTCGCTTACTTATGTAAGCACATGTAGTAGTTTTATCAAAAACAAAAAACGTTAAACTGTTTAACTGTCTTTTTCTATGCAGTTTTACTGCAAGCCCTTTATTCCATCAAGATCATGCATTTGCATTGCTCTTTATAGATATTAACCTGTATTTTGCACTTCATTGTGTCTACAACATGCTTTTTAAGTTTTTTATCTTTTTAATTTTGTGTGTCTGTCCAACTAGAATTCAAGATCCTTTGAGGTTCAGGATGTCCTTTTGATTTTCTCTGTACTCCACCTTGTAGCAGATTCTTCATCCTATTGGATGAGTTGTTCCAGTTCTTTTGAGGAAGGACTGGACCCCTTCCAAAATGGCTTTCTTTTTCTAAATCTGCAGAGGTTTGTTATCGGTGTGATTGAAAGACCAAGAATGTTTAATTCTTTCCTGCTCTCCTCTCCTCCTCACATTCTCCATTCCTGTTACCCTCCCACGGTGCTCATTCTGTCCCATCAGAAAGTACTCCCTTTTGAGCTCACAGAAATTGTAGATCCGGGACACAGTTTGCCCTTCCTGCTATCGATACTTCAGTTAGATCAGTAGCCCGTTCTATAAATAGTCTTGTCCCTGCAGTTGCAGAAAAACAGGGCCCTTGGGTTTAATGGTGGGTGTGATCTGTGCTGGGGGCTGGCTCTGGACTGTTCAAACCAGCAAGTGTAGAAGAGCCCTTCCCGCAAAGCCTGCCACAGATGCCTCAGACCGGACTTTTTATCGTTACAAATATGTACGAAGAGTCACGGAGAATTAAAATTACTTGTTTCAAGGCATAGTGTAGTGGTGGTTGGTCACTGTAGTGTTCCTGAAAGGCTTATTGTTGCTAATCTCTTAAACCATATTGAATTCTGGTAAGCGTGAGGTCAGGGAACGGGCATGAGGAACTCTGATGATAAATCCAGTGCTTTTAGAAGTGGTTTTAGCAAACCATCTTGGGGGGGTGGGGGGTCAAGGATGTTAATTTTGTCCAGCTCCTTTGCAAGTCACTGTCTTTATCTTGAGTAGGGCTTGAGAAAGGGACTCCCTTAAGATAGGTCTTAGGTTTGGGAGGTACGAGTGTGCAGATCTAAGGTCCCCATTATTCAGAATTACCACTCCTGGTTATGGGACACGCACAGATGCTGGCTCAGACGGGAGGGTTGTCTTTGAGTTCTGAGACGCATGGGAGGTGATACAGACAAAAAGCATGCAGAATAGAACATCTCAGAGAAAAAGTAGTGTCCAGCAGCGGCTTCAGAATTTGCAAATTTAGCTAAAAAGTTATAAAAACAGAACATAGGAAAGCCGAGTAGGTAACATGCTAACGTTTTTTAAGCTAGATTTATTAAGAAATGGTCATGTCAATCTGAATTTTTTCCGTTTGTGTGCCTGTATATCTTTTGACCTGATTCTAGTGGGCGCGTCCTGGAATGCCCGTCCTGGGGCATGTGCAGGGACCTGACTTCACGCACCACATATCCCCGAGGCCCAGCACGGTGCAGGCATATAGTAGGCATCATATATTTGTTGGACGGACAAGTAAGTGCTTCTAGAGGAAAGAAGTCTGAGAGAACACGAAAATCAAATTTTAATTTTGATAATCTCCTAAAATATTTTTCATGTTTTAGTAACACGAAGGTTAGGACTATCCATGTATTTCCTGGAACTAGCCCTGTGCTGGCAGGGAAGGAAAGGGAAGAAGAACCACCTGCCTGGTCTTGCGTCGAGCTCTCTTGCTAAGGCGTAGTGGAAGTGGGACAGGACGCACAGGGTAGGATGGCCGGAGGCGCCACCATTACCCACTGGGGAGTGTTCAGTGGTGAGTCGCCTTGCTTTGGGCCACCCAGTGAGTTCGCGGGGAGTTTCAGCCTTGTTTCCTTATATAGAGTCCTGCCCACAGATTGGGAGTTGCAGGAGTAGCCGATAAAGGCGATTCTCTATTCATTATTCCACGTAACTGAAAACACGTGGGTCTAGTTTCTCTCTGCAGTCAGTTGGGGGCTGACATCCATTTTCTCACAGTTGTATTTACTACTGAAAGGAATGCTAGTGGATTAGTTCATTCACGTGATCTTTCTGCAGGGGGGCGGGGGAAGGGGAAAGCCTTTGAGCACCTGAGCACAGGAAGCAGCAGGTTTCCCACTGTTGAAAGAAGGAGTCTCCCGAAATAAAGCCAAAGTGATCCGGCTGCTTTGCTTTCTCAGCCTGTCTTTGTAGAACGTCGATAATCTAAGAATCTTCACAAAAAATTTTAAGCCTACAATAAGCAGAACATTAATCAGAAAATCATTGGTTCGCATCTTTCACTTAAATAACATTTTGTAGAATGTGCGGGACTCCCATGGAGTTTTGTCTGTGTTAATTAGAATGTGGCCGCAGTGGCATCTTTGTAAGTTATAAGGCTGAAGCCACAGTGGTCCGTTAACCAGGCGAGCATAACTGATTTGTGGGCACAGGTCTGGATGCCACACAGCTGACAAAGATAGAGGAAGCCAGCCCTGCTGACGTCTGTGGGGAGAGTGCTCCAGGGAGGGGGAACAGTGACTGCAGAAGCCCAGAGGCTGGGGTGTGCCCTGGGATTGGAGAGACAGGTCAGTGTGGGTGGAGTGGAGTCAGCAGTGGCAGGGATGGGGAACACCGTCTTGGAGGCCGCACTAAGGATTTCCCACTTAAAACCAAGTGTGATGGGAAGCTCCTGGAAAGTTTTCAGTAGAGAACCGAAATGATCTGACTTCTGTTTGTAAAAGGATCACTCTGTGTACTAAACAGGAGTGTGATCCAGAGTACAGGCGGGGAGATCACTTGGAGGACCTCAGGAGTCCCTGCATATCCACACCGGTAGTTCAGTTAGGCTGGGAGCAGATGTGGGGTTTTGTCATCTTGCTTGCCTCAGTATTTCCATCTGTGAAATGGGAATGATAATAGTAGCTCTCTCCTGGTTTCCCTAAGAATCAAGTGAGTTAATGCCTGCCAGACTGGCCCCCTGGACCTAGTTGGGGTTCAGTGAGTGCCGGCTTCATTCTGAGCATTACTACTGCCTGCTGCTCCCTTTCTCCCCAGACGCCGTCACTAGCACAAGTTTGGTTGTATTCAGGGTTTTGATACTTTTCGTCCCTGTTATAAAGGGCGGGGCGCCTGGGTGGCTCAGTCATTAAATGTCTGCCTTCGGCTCAGGTCACGGTCTCAGGGTCCTGGGATTGAGCCCCACATCGGGCTCCCTGCTTGGTGGGAAGCCTGCTTCTCCCTCCCCCACTCCCCTGGCTTGTGTTCCCTCTCACGCTGTGTCTCTCTCTGTCAAATAAATAAAATCTTTAAAAAAAAATGAATTTATAAAAGGGCACCTGGGTGGCTCAGTTGATTAAGCAATTCTTGATTTCGGCTCAGGTCACAATCTCAGGGTCGTGGGATCGAGCCCCACATTGGGCTCCACACTCAGCTCAGAGTCTGCTTGGGATTCTCTCCCTTTGCCTCTGCCCCTCTCCCTCACACGCATGTGCATATGTATGCGCACATGCCTGTGCACGCACTCTAAAATAAATCTTAAAGAATTTATATATATAGCATCTTGAATATATTTTAAAAATTGGTTTGCTCAGCAATAGGTTTGCATTCCGTCCATGTTGGTACATACAGATCTAGTTTGTTACTTTAACCATCATGTTAAGTCCTGCATGTCCTCGTCCACGTCTGCCGTGCACTGTGGCCACAGTTTCTCTAGAGCATGTGCTTAGACATGGACTTGACAGGTCAGTTCGGTGCACCGGCAGCTTTATGGAGTTGTCAAATGCCGCCTCTCATGGAAAGTCTTAGCGAAGCTATTAAATGAAGTGGAAAACTATGCCTTATTTCAGATAAGTGAAAAATTCCCTGTGTATGTGTTTGAGTGGACAAAGTATTAGGACTTGTCAAGTACATGAGCTGGAGGAGCCATAAAAAATCACCCAGATTTGTTTTAATCGGAAATGGTAAGACACATGGACACGGAGATAACGGTTGTGAAGGAAGAAGTTCGTACTGACAGATCTTCAGCAAAGGGGCACTGCCCACCACTCAGGGCCCCCAGGAAGAACCAGGGTCAGTCAGGAAGCAGAGGGAGAAGGAAAAGCATGGCCCGGAGCCTCAGTGGTACTTTCATGGGAAAGAGTGAGCAGAGCAGGGTGAGCAGCTGATGGGGAGATGGTTGACAGGGATGGTCCCTGCTTGTCCAGGACCTGGCCCTGGGAGTTTGGGGCAGAGGGGTCTTGCCTCCTGGGCTCTGCACTGGTTGGTTTGCCTATGAAAGGGAGTTAGCCAGCCCTGGGAGGGGCCGTCCCTCCAGGATTACAAGCCCCAGAGATGTAAGGGCATCGTGAATACAGAAAATAGAGAATGCGATTAATACAAGAAGAATCGATTCAAAGATAGTCATGACCTAGATTAGGAATGCCAGAAACATGAAATCGCTCTTTTTCTTCCCCCTGCAAGCCTGTTTCCCCTCCTAGTTCAGGTCTGCAGAGGTCACAGTGGTAGGAGGCCCTTCCGGAAGTGCCCACCTCAGACTCCACTGCCAGACTCCGATTCCTTGGGTCTGGGGTTCAGTCTGGGCACCAGGATGTTTAAAACTCCCTAGGTGACTCTCCCAGCAGCCAGGCCTGCAAAGTACTGGTCTGTAGAGAGAGAACCCTGAAAATCCATTCATGGGGGTTTGTAACATCAGCTACACCCACCTTGCAGGCAAGAAGGAAAAGTCCTAGGAGTCAACAAATGTTCTCTGTAAAGAGAGTAAATATTTTAGGTTTTGTGAGCCAGGAGTCCATATCAAGTCTATTATGAAGATATCCATGTAATAAGAAAGAAAATAAATTTCAGTAATTTTTTTGCTGATAAAATCCAATATGTAATAAGAATTGTCATGTAGAGTCCAGTGTTATGTAATACACAATATATACAAATAGAATTCTTTTGGGGGGGAATAACATTGCATTTAATTGCGGTTCAAAGTTAGTGTTCCTACCATCGAATCAAATGCAGATACTCATGTCTAAGAACCATTCTTAGCTCAGAGGCCAGAAAAGTCAGAAGACAGGATGGATTTGGCCTGCAAGCCTCAGTCTGCAGACCTGCCCCACCCCACATGAGTGGGCTGAGAGCTTGTAGTTCTGAACTAGGACCAGGAGTCCCTGCCGCTCCCTGTTTCTGCTCGCAGGCGGGACAGCGTTCCCTTGGCTCTGGGTGGTGCTCAGACCAGGGTGGCCTAGGGAAGAACATTCTTTATATTCTTTGGTATCATGATAGTGCAATATAAACCCATTTGTGGTGCCTCGAGGCTTGTGTTTTCCCCTGAGATTCAGACAACTATAGGCTGCTCACCAAAGCTCAGCTCCAGAGAATATGGAGCCTCAGATGCCGCAGAATAAAGGTGGTGCTAGAGCTTTCAGTTTGCCAGCAAATACAAGAAAACAGTTCCCTAAAGTCTCTGTTCTGCCCCGATCCACTGCTGTGTAATGAGGGTGTATAGAGAAGAACCCTCTGTTCTGTTGTCTTCTTGACCGATTGTGGGAAAATCTGAAAGTGCCTCTGTGCATGTGGATGGATAAACTGATAGCCCGAAGAGCCAAGCTCCCAAATGGGCTATTTCTGAACCCATCTTGGCATATTTTTAAGATTGTTTGGTGAAATGACACTATCGTTAACATTTCTCCTCGTTCTAAGTTACAGTTTGTAATATTTGCAAACCATAGTCCAGGAAAAGTGCCAGCACCCCGCACCTCGGCTGCCTGCGGATTCCCGCACCTACCAGGCTCCACTGCGTTCTCCCACCCCCTCCTTGCCGGCCACGCTCCAGCCCCTTGGGTGTTTGGTTTCAGTTTTTCAAAACTGCTAAGCTCAGGGCCTTGCTTCCCTTCCAGTAGGAAAGCTCAGCCTGCCACTTACTGCATGGCTGGCTCCTTTCTGTCCTCAGGGTCAGCTCGTCACCTCAGTGGCCTTCCCCGACAACCCTCCTGACAGTGGCCTCCTTCCCCATTCTCTCTGCAGATCCATCACTGCCTGGAGAGCATGCGTCCCCCCCATCTGAAGGAGGGGCTGGGATGCAGGGATTGCTTCTGTCTCTGTTGCCTTGTGATTCGTCTCTCCCCTTGCCCTCAGCATGAGCTGCAGGAGGGCAGTGGCCCGTCTGTCTCGTCTCTGCTGTGTCCCGGGGGTACCTGCCACGGTGCTGGCACCTGGTGGCGTTGAAGATGACCAGCACTGGACGGAAGGGGCTGCCCGCAGCAGGATAGAAGTGAATTCCTCGTCACCCGCGTGTGGTGTCGCGTGCCTACTGTGTGCCCGGCGGTAGAAATCAAACGGCAGGTGCCTCACAGGCGCCGGCTGAGAATACGTGGCCTAGTGGGTGCGCACAAGTCGTTGCAGGGCACCGTGGCGAGGGCGCTGGCGGGGGGGGGGTGGATGCGCACAGCACAGGAAGGTGCTTGCGGGGTTTGTGAGATAACTCAGGAACCCCTTTTCTCTCATAGGCTGATAGCTATTTACGGATAGAAAGCTGATACTTATAAGGAGTTCCTAGCTGGAGGGTGACTTGTTGCAGCACCTCTTAGAGGTCCTTCTAACTTCGAAATGCTGTGAAATTCTGTGCCATGAAAAAAGCAGGAAAGGGAAATAAGGAACTTTGTGGTGGGGCTTGTGGTTTTAAATAGGAGAGTTGGGTAAGGCCTCACTGAGAAGGTGACTCTGGAATAGACTTTATGTTTGCAAAAGAGCTCCCCTGAGAGTCTTGGTCTGTGACCCTGACTAGGTTCGTGAGCCAGCCTTGAGAGGGGCTTTATTCTAGTGTCTTGAGCTGTCCTTAGGTGAGGTTACGGGATTCGTAGAGACAGAAGTTGACTTGACGTCAGCTTGCGTCCGCCGCTGGGCCGGGCACACACACGCCGAGTGCCACCACGGCCCGGGGCTGCGCCTGCCCCCGTGCGGCGCCCAGCCAGAGCCGCTGGAGCCAGGCGCTGCTTCCGAGCTGCTCCCAGCTTGTCCGCGAGGCTGCGGACGGGCAGACGCAGCCGTGGCCTCAAAGCCCAGTCTTGTGACTAATCCCAGCGTCTCCTGCTTTTCCAGTTCTGCGCTTACACCTCACCGTGCTCAGTTGCCTGCCTTTTCATCGTGTTTTTCCCTGGCGCCCTGCTCTGCCCCACCTTCCGGGCCTGGTCAGTTTTTCCCATCTTCGTGCTCTCCCGGAATGACTGTCCTCGCGGCCCCAGCGTCTTCCTCTCGAGGGGCCGCCGATACGGTCGGTCTCTTGGTGCGAGGGGTGCTTCTCTTGCAGGGACAGCGAGTGTCTGTCCTCAGTGGCTGTAACCCCTGTAGCAGGTGGCACCCGATGGGCACTCTGAGTCCTCTGCAGGGGGGAGGGGGCCGAGGCAGCAGGGCGGGTGGGAGGGGCTAGAAGGGGCTGAAGGAGTTGGCACTGCGAGCGTTGTCCTCATGTCAAAAACCTCATCCTGCTGAGAAAGAGTGTTCTGTTTCATCAAAGCTGATGTATATTTACAATTTTGAAACTGTAGGGCACCTGGGTGGCTCAGTTGGTTAAGCGACTGCCTTCGGCTCAGGTCATGATCCTGGAGTCCCGGGGTCGAGTCCCGCATCGGGCTCCCTGCTCGGCAGGGAGTTTGCTTCTCCCTCTGACCCTCCTCCCTCTCATGCTCGCTCTATCTCATTCTCTCTCTCAAATAAATAAAATCTTAAAAAAAAAAAAAGAAAAGAAACTGTAACCTCTTCTCATTGGACATGAAGTAATTATATTTTAAAAGTCACTCGCTTCTTTTGATGTTGTGTATGTGCAGTTGACCCTTGAATAACACAGGTTTAGGCTACACGGGTCCACTTATACATGGTTTTGTGGGGTTTTTTTTAATAAATACAACAATGTACATGTATTTTTCCTTCTTTATGATTTTCTTAATATTTTCTGCAGCTCACTGTATTGTAAGAATACAGCATGGAATACACAGAACATGAAAAATATGTGATAACTGTTCATGTTCTCCCTAAGGCTTCTGGTCAAACAGTAGGCTGTTAGTAGTCAAGTTTAGGGGGAGTCAAGGTTACACAGGGGTTTTCAGCTGTGTAGGGGGACAGGGTCGACACCCCTAACCCGAACTTTGTGTAGGAGCCAACTGTATTTATCCTTGAATCCATCTACAGATGCTGAATAACTGTGATTGTTTACCAGCTTTATCCTTCGTGGAAGGTGCAGGTTTTGTGGTGGGTTGCCTTTCTTTTTCTGTGCTCCCCACCCCGCGTGTTATCTAGATGGACTTGGAAGGTCACCATGAACATTTATGCGTTCATGTGGCTTCAGCTGTGCAGTCAGGGCAATCTGCTATGTCCGAAGGGGAGCGTGAAGTCACCCAGTTTTAGCAAATTACGGACGTCTAAAGCCTCTGTTGGTGTCTTAGCAGCTTTAAAAGAAAAAGAAAGCTCAAGAAAACACTGCCTGAATGATTGATCATGATTTTGAGGAAAAGCAGATGTGTGTCCTTAAGGAGATATTCTTACTTACTTGAAAACTAAAAATAGTTTTGTTTTGTTTTTTTCATGGAATTAGTAACACAAGGATTAACTTAGTCTGCAGGTTTCTGGTGAAGAACGGTCTGAAATGCTGGTTGTGTTTAACACTTGGAAACCTCTGGGACTACCTCTCCCATGGCTGTAGTGTGTGGCATTTCTAGGGAATCTTTCTGGGAGTTTCCCTCCAACCGCTGAATAACTAATGCTTTCTGTGCTAAATGTCTGATTTCCTTTGGTTTTATATGAAAGCAGTATGTGACTTTTTACCTGGTTCTTTATGGAGGGTGCTTTTTTTTTTTTTTTTTAAGATTTATTTATTTGAGAGAAAGAATGAGTGTGAGCGGGGGGTGGGGGGCAGAGGGAGAGGGGAAGCAGACCCACGTCTGAGCACAGAACCTGATGTGGGGGGTGCGGGGGCTTGATCCCAGGACCCTGAGATCACAACCTGAGCCGAAACCAAGAGTCAGACGCTTAACCAACTGAGCCACCCAGGCGCCCCCTGGATGGTGCTTTTTAAGAACTGGACATGGGCGCTTGCTGTGGCCTGTGGGGCTGTGTTTAAATAGTCCGCGGAACCTCTTTGGGGGGAGCCCCTGCTTCCCACGTGTGCTGCAGGAACACTTGGCTGAGCGTCCGAAGCCAGCACGACGCCCAGTGCTGGCCCAGCAGGCCCTCCCTTAGGGCTGCCCAATGGAAGGGGGTCAAGTGTTGCTCATGGGGAGCTCGCTGTTCGGTAGAAATAATCCTCGTTTTACCGCCCTTCTTCACATCTCTCCGGCCTGTGGGTTTGGGCAGTCTTCTTCCAGGTACACTGATTTTACTTTGTGGTTTCTTCTCTGAGTTACTTTACTGGTCATTAACAAAAGCAGTCTGAGTAACAAGCAGCAAGCGTATTCTCCGATCCCTCTTAAACATGCTAACGATTTCGTCTGCCTTGGGGTTCCCTGTGCCGCCGTGGGTTCACCAGAGTTCCGGTAGCTTTGTTGCTCGTTGTCTTCCGAGCAAACTGGCCTGACGCCTGCAGCTGCACCTCCGGTCCAGTCGCCGTGCTTCGGGGCTGGTGTGACGGAGAGCGCTCCCTGCCAGCTGCAGAGCTGGGTCAGCAGCTGTAACCCCAAGTAGGAGCCGGGACTTCCTTTCTGGGTCTGACATCGCTGCCCGGCCCGGGCACCTCAGGCTGGGGCTTCCGCCAGCTCTTTGTTCCTGGCCACATTCTCAGCTCCTTTGCTGTTGGAAGAGGAAGTCTCCTCACCTGACTATGCGAACGTCTTCATTGCTTCTGGTCCTCTGTGCGTACTGTCTGAAAGGGCTGAGCTGCTGGCTTCAGTATCCCCTGTTGAAGGGCATCTTCCCTGGAGCCCTGCTTCCCTGTTTGTTCTTACCATCTTTCCAGGGACCGCTGGGCTGGGTCTGCTGGTCAGGAGTAGGTCTGACCCTGCAAGACTGCTCCAAGTGCATTATGCTTTTAAATAATTATTTGTATCTTATTAATCATAAAGCATTTGCATATTTGGGACAGAAGTGATACACAGATGGGGGGCATTTCTTCGACTTAAACTTTGTCATGCTGCAGTTTTAATTTACTTGCTACAGTAAATTAAGCTGTCTCTTTGGTTGAACTTTTCCTGTAAACTGGCTTTTTATCTTGGATGTGTAGAAAGGAGAGAGTTTTTAAAGGAATTTCCAGGCCCATTACACAACTAAATTACTCTCAGGTAATATATGAGCCAATATTAACTTATCAATCTCAATAATGATTCCTCATGTGGGGTAAGTTTTCCAGTGAGAAGTAAATTGATTGATGACATTTGGTTTGTGTGCTATTTGATCCGTTTAGGTACAAGACAGATCTAGTTAGTATACAGATAAATTACTTCAGGTATTCCTCGCTGTACCCTCAGAGTTATCCTTCTTTAGCAGATGAGGAACCTGAAATTCAGACATTTGTCCTCTCAACAAATAGACCACCTACTGTGCGCTGGGCCCGGAAATGGGAATATGGGAGTGAACAAAACAGACCAAGGATCCTGCCCTCAGGGGCATTCCAGTCCAGTGGGAGGAGAAAGATAATACACAAGATGAATGAGTAAACCATAGGGTCCATTAGCCAGCTACTGGTCAGTGCTTAAGAGAGCGAGAAAGTGGGGAAGGGGCAGGAGAGGTGGGCTTGGGGCGGCAGAAGGTCACAGTCATAGATAAGATGGCCAATGGAAGGCCTTGCTAAGAGGCTGATCTTTGAATAAAGAATCAAAGGAGCTGAGGGAGTGCATTATTTAAGGCAGTCTAGGGATATCTGGGGCCAAAGGGTTTCAAGCATCAGGAACCGGAAGTGCAAAGGCCCTGAGGCAGAAGCAGAGAGGCCAAGTGATTGTAGTGGAGCCAAAAGGAGAGAGGAGGAGGAAGTGAGGTTGGAGAAACAACAGGGTCAGGTCATGTGGGACCTTCTAGGCCTTTATAAGGACCTGGGCTCTTACTCTGATGAGACAGGGGTTCTTGTAGGGTTTGAACAAAGTGCCATGAACTGACTTATTTTGAAGATAGACTGGAAGGGACGCATGCAGATGTGACCTGCAGAGGGCCCTGAGGGAGCTTCCCCGTGGGCGGAAGGGTTGCCGAAAGCACGTGCTGCCAAACGAGCAGCTGAGCTATGCTGCTCTGTGTGCGGTGCCAGACCCCACTGCACGTTAGTGCCACTTCTGTATCTGAAGAAGGAAGTGGTGGGGTGTGAGTCCGTAGGAAACGCATGCACAGATTCACGAAATACATAGTGAAAATCGTGGAGGCCCCAAGAGCAGGGCCTCCATGTAGCAGCTAGAGCACCAGACTGCAGGAAGGGGCCTGACTAATAATAGGGCTCGAAGGTGCTTTGACTTTGTTTAACCGCAGCTCCTCCGTGGGGCCGGGAAGCCGGGTCTGCGATGTTGCAGGAGCTCCTGATGCGCCAGGAGCTGCCTCCCCCTGTCGCTCCTCTGCCCAGGTGTGTGTACGCCTGAGACTTGACCCAAAAGGGTCTCAGCGGTTTAGCGGGAGTCTGCCTCATGCTGGTCTTGGATTTATTGACAGGCCCACATGCATTTTTGGTGCTGTTTATGTTCTGCAGTAGTAATTTTACTGTCTTTTCTCTTTTCTCCAGTTAGTCTTGTAACCAGCCTCAGACTTGCCATCGGATAGCTTTGGAGACAGGAATGAAAACCGTCAGCGGGCCGGTGTGCTGTCCAGGCGATTTTTCTGCCCTTTGCACTTTATCTTAATGCCTCACTATTTCAAGGGATTTCTGTCTGTACAGATAAGAATTGACCTTAACTCTCCCATCAAATTCAAGGCTCTCCTGATGGGGAAACTTCTAAGATCTCAGGCTAAAGGTTTACATCTTCTCTCTGCCTTCATGCAAGATGCTTTACGGGAAGTACTGGCTGATCTTCCTTCTCTGACTGGAAGCGAGAGATTTTAGAAATTCACGCATGTTTATTAACGGTTACTTCATGATTTTATCTCTTTTTTAATTAACTCACTTTTACTCATCATTTATTTGGCTTATTATTCGTGTTTTATTATTAATAGGACTTAGAGGAAAAATGCTTCTGTAAAAGCTTATTCGAACTATAGAAGCCAAATACTTATTAATTTTCTATTTTTTCCTGACTTTGGGTTGTGCACACACACACACACACTAAATTTGCTTCATTTTTTTTTTAAGATTTATTTACTGTAGAGATCATGAGTGGGTGGAGGGGCACAGGGGGAGAGAGAATCTCAAGCAGACTGTGCTCAGCACACAGCCCAACGTGCGGCTTGGATCTCATGACCCTAAGATCATGTCCTGAGTTGAAATCAAGAGCCAGATGCTCAACCAATTGAGCCACTCAGGCACCCCATAAATTTGCTTCATCTTCAGTTGGTAATGTTTGGGATTTTCCTTGGAGCTATGGTTTGAGGATGTGACTGGTTAAATATTATTGTAGGACAATTTTAGCAAAGCCAAACAGACCAATTAAAAAAACAATTTTAGGAAAATGAAAAGTTAACCAGCTATAAATGTGTACTTTGGTACAGCCTTTCTGGAGAGCAGTTTAGTAATACTTATCAGAAGCCTCAAAAATGTGCGCATACTTTTTGACCCAGCAATTTCATCATGCAACTTTGAGGAATCTGTCACAAGACAGTAGTCAGATACGTGCAGATGTGCCCGTCCGGGGAACTTCCGGCCTTGTTGTTCATACTTTCCATGCTTTGGAAACAACTTAGATGTTCAGCAGCAGAGGATCAGTTTAATTACAGCTCTCCCCATAGGTGGGATTACTACACAGCAGTTACAAGTCCTGAGGTTTTGAAATAGTTAATGACATGGGGAAATGTTTGTGATATATTGCTAGAAATGTTTTTGAAGATTTATAAGATGTTTATACATACATACACAAGGAGAATTCTATAAAGAACGAGACCGATAACATTCTGCATTAACAACAGTAATATTCTTGAGGACTTAATTTTCTTCTTAGTGCATTTCTGTGTTTCCTCTGTTCTCCACGCTCAAAATATTTTTGTAATCAGAAAGAAACAAATTCCATCTTAAGAAATGTTCCCATATAGTGATTCCGTCCAAGAGTGTACTTTAAATTAGCCACACTAAGAAAGGTAAAGCAAAATTAATATATTTTGATAACCCAAAATATCAAAACATTATCATTTCAACATGTGATCAGTACTAAAAACTAAAAGATATTTACATTTATTTTTCATAAGTCTTTGAGAGCCAGTATGTGTTTAGAACGCATCTCAATTCGGACTGGCCACTCGTCCACCGCTCAGTAGTCACTGGTGCTAAGGACCTCTGTGTTGGATGGAGCAGCTGTTGAATGTTCTAATTCTGCGCTGCTAAGGTCGTTTACATGAGTGAAAGGTTTTTACTGTTCGGAGATTAAAGTATGATCTGAACTCACGAAATTTTCTCTAACTTAGCCAGGTGTAAGCATATCCCATGCTTCTAGATTTTAATAACTGTTTTTTAAAAAATCTTATAGGGAATACCAGAAATGTCGGGTCCTCAAAGGTCAGCTCAGATCTGATTGTAGTCTTGGGCCTGCTGTCAGCTGTGTGAAAGACAGGAAGCAGACAGCTTCTGCCTCCTGCCTTTCTTTGTGCCTTCACTTCCCTGATAAACCCATAAAGGAATAGAATATAGATAAAAAAAACCCACCAGCGGTAGGACCACAGAATCACATTTAACTGGCTGTGTGATTGAGCTTCAGTTTTTCTCATCTGTAAAATGGGCACAGTACTGCTCACCTTACAGTGTTAACAAAGTGGAAATGAGCTAGTGGATGTTAAGCACTTGACACAGTATTGTTCACATGGCAAGTACTTTAGTATGAGCAATGGTAACATGTTATTGTAGCGTCCCTGAGACGACGTCTGGATTGCTGAGAGAGCATGACTTTTGTGCATGTCTGCATCTGCTCGTTGGACACCCTGATAAGAATGGAAAGGATTTGTGGAAAGGATAGCATTTTTGTGACCTCTGTGCTGTTGTTTCCCACAATATGCAAGGCCCTGAGCTTGACCAGGCTGGACGCAGAGACTTATTCAAGGACTGGTTTCTGTGTGTGCGTCAGACACCCGACCTCAGGACAAGTCAAGAGGTGGTCTTTCTGCAGCCCATGTTAACTGCTTGTCCTGACCAATGTCTGCAGGGTCGAAAATATCATGAGATGTGTTCCTGGACCTCACCTTGCTGCTCAGGATGACCCTGAGAGATCGGCCAAGGTTGTGTTTCCTCAAATGCAATCTAGTGGCCTGATTTTTCTCACACCACTTTCCTCAACCTCTTTCCACTCTGTTATCCATTCTTCCCCAAGCCCAGCTCATTATTGTTTGGAGTTCTGAGCCTCAGCTCAGTCCTGTTAGCTCTGAAGTGGCAGAGGCACAAGAGAGGGCCCACCCTAGAGCAGACCCTGCAAGAATCTGGCCCAGTGGCTCTCTGAGCATGGTGCACGGTAGAAAATACATTTTACCCAGTGTAGCTGCATGTGTGGGCGCCTGGAAATACACAGACACATCCGTCTGTGTACTCAGATCTTGCTTGAAAGCATAATTTTTTTTTTTTTAAGTAGGCTCCACACCCAGCATGGAGCCCCACGTGGGGCCTGAACGCTTAACCGACTGAGCCACCCAGGCGCCCCTAACACAGAATTTCTATAAATCACTTGCTGCTACTATTTACAGATTATTCCGATATTTACCATTATGTTCTATTTCATTTTTTAAAAGCTCACTACATGATTTCACTGTGTGGATCCTGACTTGAATTTTGAAAACACTGAATTAGCACATTGAGCTGTGTTATCTGTGTGTAGTGTTTATGGGATGTTTCCCCCCTTGGAATGATATTTAGTATTTATTCTCGAATGTCTTTGTTATTTACTGTACTTCAACAGGAAGGCTTCATTCCCCCTTGCGCCAGTGTTTGTCTTTAGAACATTTAGTGGATGTTTAGTCCAAGCGGACTCCAGGGTTTAGAGCCTGCCACTTGAAAGAGAAGAGGAAAAGTTGCTCCCTGCGTGGCTCCAGGAGGTGACTTCAGAAGTCTGCAGCCTGCCGGCTCTTGAGTTCTGACATTCAGCATGGATTTTCACATTACATTTGAGGAGATCTGAGGAATTCTGAACTGATGTTGAATTCCTTGTCTATTTATTTTAGCTTTAAGGAGCACCAGCCTTTCCTGGGTACCCGGAAAAAGCTCAGGATTGACAGTTCACTTCTCCTGTACATTTCCTGAACCCAGAGTTTTTCTTACAGTTCTATTTCCTCGAAGTGTTGCCTTGGATTTCCTGCTGTCCGGTTAAATTTAATTTGTCTTAAACCTCCCCAGATCTCCCCCCCTCCCAAGCCAAACAGTCCTCTGGACTCAGCTCTGGAGAGCTGGTTGGTGGTCTGGTTGTGCACTCTATCTGCTTGCCCCGCTATCCACGTTCGGTGACTTCTTTCTCTTGCTATTACCTTTCATCTTCCTTGGGGGGGGGAGCTTCTGACTGCTCCCCCCACACCTGCACTGGTGCCCTCCCACCCCTGAGTCTGGAGGCAGCTGCTCCTTTCCAGACCCCCATCCTTTCCTGCTCCCTCGGAGTAAATCCCCCCTTCGCAGCTCGCCCCCTTGCCGCCCGCTGGCTTCCGCTGGCTCCTCTCCCGGCTAGTGGGTCGTGCCCACCATTCTCCCCTGCCTCTGATTATAGCCCGCGCACTCCGTGCTCTGCGCTGCTTCTGTGTCCTGAGAGCTCTTGGAGCAGGCGCCACGTTTGCCACCTTTGTGGTCCCCCCACCGCCTCCCCTGGCACTGGTCTTTGCCTGAGGGGCGTCTCAGTGTAGAACTCCGGAGGTGGCCTTCCCGGAGCCTGTTCTGGTAGTGGGGAGGCGCCGTGGGGGAGGGGACTGGCCCAGGAGGCCGGCGGTCCTGTCCTGAAAGTAGCGGTGCTCTGAGGACCGGGCTGTCTGCTTGCTGCTTCCCCTTCTCACTTGTCCTCTGACCTCTCAATTAGAAGCTCTCTTCCACTTCGGTTTCAGAGAAAAACTAAGAGGAGCCATCTGCCTTTGCTTGCTGGACTCATTAACTTAAAGAAATGTATCCTGTTTACATTTCTGGCAGCATTTCTTTTATTTGGATGGTGGCCAAAGGCAAACAAGTCGGCCCTAGTGGGTTTAAAAAAATAATAATATATATATAAAAAAAAAAGAGCTTTCCAATAGATACGCTGTTATCTGATTGGGCGAACACTCTAAACCTTAACATTTTCTTAATGTCACTGTTTCATTCTGTAGAAAAAGTTAATTTGATCTACTAGCATTTTAGATCTATCTCGGCTTTAGTATTTACTGTGGGAAGATTTTAGTAAGGAATGACTGAAAAGATTTGGTTTGATTAGGGGCTAAACTAACAACATTTATTTTGAAATGAGATAACAGGATTTGCAAGTTTTGGTCTCCATCCAGTAAAACCAAACCCCCCCCCCAATCTACATCCCCAGCAGACAGGGAATCTCTTCTTTGACTGGAAGTTTAAATTGCTGGATTTATAAATTGTCTTAAAAATGTGCTCTTTGAACAGTCTAAAGTGTTACATAGTATCGAGATGAAGTCACCAAACTGCATACGACTTAAACTGTTCATATTTGGGTAACTGAATAAGATGTATGGTTCTGAAAAAATTAATACTTCCGTAACATTGTTACTGAAAGAAGAGCTCTCCTTAAAGCCATTAGTGAGACAAGCAAATTGTCTTCTGCCCTAATTTTTTTTCTTTGTCTTCTGAGTGTATATGGATTTTAGGATTTTCTGGGCTTTGTGTTCTGGGAAATAGGTCTTTCATTACAAAAGAATGAGGCAAGGTGTTTTGTAAAATGCCTACTGTGTAGTATTATCTTTCCTCTAAGACAGCAGCAGCTCTGTATAACGGTGGTTCAGTGAACCCATGTAGTGTCAGTTCTGCCAAAGTATAGTAAATAGAACATTTCCAAAGACTTCATGCTCTCTCGAGAAAGCAAGAAAAAGAAGACTCCAATTTTAGGCAGAAACCTCTCCTTTATCTCGATTTTTTGGGTGTTCAGAACAAAGTTGGCAGAGAGTAGTTTTTCACTAGGATAAATTGTAAAAAGCAAGAGGGACCTCTTTTTTCCTGATGCTTTTTTTCTTCCAAATGAAGGGACTAGGGTACAGAAAACAGACCATAGCTAACTGGTATAATTCAAAGTTCATCGGCAGTTTTGTCAATTTCCCTGGATTTTTAAAAAGAGAAATAAGGAGCCTTTTCTTCGTGTTTGGGAGCAGTTAATTTGGGCCGGTTCCAAGCTTGCCTGGGTGGCAGCGTGTGCAGGGAACACAGGCTGCTTTTGGATAGACTAGGGTTTTTTAAGCCAAACCTGTGTTCACCCCAATAATTAGGGAAGGCCTGGTCTGTGCAGTGTTGAAAGCAGGCTTGGAAATGATCACTCAGTCTTCCAAGTCCGTTTTGATTCCCTGCCTTCATCTCCAACATATAAAAACGAAATTCCCCAGGGGGCAGAGGTTCAATTTCCCTTGTGAGGGAGGAGGTGCTCCTTGTGAGGCTGAACTTTCTTCGTGCGTGAAAAGGGCACTGACGAGATACCTGGTGTGTCAGACCGAATTTGCTGAGTGTGACTTGTGCAGACTGGGCCATCAGGAATGGTAGGTGGGTTGGTTACCTGACTTGGGGCTGGGGCTGGGGGTGGGCTGAGATCCTGACCCAGCTCTTTTGCCGGGCGAGGCACTTCATGTGCCAGGACGGCTTTGTCTGATTTGCACAAAGGTGCTGTGACCCTGTGCCAAGAATCTTACCGGAGAGATCTCTTCTACCTTCTCTGTATGCAGATATTTTTTGTTGTTGTGCAGCATGTGGAGAATATGAAACATCTTTGTTTTCTTGGGTTCTTGTCCTTTTGGGCAGATGGGAGTTTGGTGTGAAGTTGTCAGAGAAAGTAGGGAGATGTGAAGGACCCAGAGGCAGGAATGGGGTGCTTGGAGCCCAGAAGCAGGAGAGCTAAAGATTTATTCAAGTCCTGTTTCCCCACTGGGTGGGTTCTAACCCACTGTTGCCACTTGCTGACATTGACCTGCACTTCAAAAGCTCACTTGGAGACCCATCCATCTCGCTTTTCCTACTGGCCCCTCGTAAACCTTCCCTTTCCACGCCACGAAATTGGAGCATTTATTGTCTCGGCTGCTGGTTAACTTTTTTTTTTTTTTTTAAGATTTTATTTATTTATTTGAGAGAGAGAGAATGAGAGAGAGCACATGAGAGGGGGGAGGGTCAGAGGGAGAAGCAGACTCCCTGCCGAGCAGGGAGCCTGATGCGGGACTCGATCCTGGGACTCCAGGATCATGACCTGAGCCGAAGGCAGTCGCTTAACCAACTGAGCCACCCAGGCGCCCTGCTGGTTAACTTCTTAAAAAACTTTTTATTTTGAAATAATTATAGGTTCTCAGGAACTTGCAAAGATGATGGGGAGAGGTATCACACAGTTTCCCCTAGAGGTTACGTTTTCTAGAACTGCAGTGCGAGCTCACCACTAGGAAATTGATGCTGGTGCTGTGTGTGCGTGTGTGTGTGTGTGTGTATGTGTGGGGGGGGGAGGGAGGGAGAGATTCTGTGACGAGCTCTCCCACGTGAGGGTCTGTAGCCAACACAGCTCAGCTCCATCACCTCCAAGACCCTATCACTGCCCTGGCACAGTCACCTGCCCCCCTGCTTCCCCTGCCATCCCCAGTCCCTGACAGCGACTAATTTGTATCCTATCTTTATAACTTTGCCACTTCAAGAATATTCTATAAATGGAACCACATAGTATGTGACCTTTTGAGATTGCCTTTTTTACTCTGCATAATTTTGAGATCCACCCGGGTTGTTGCATGAATCAAGTGTGTTCGTTCCCTTTTACTGCCAAGTCCTATTCTGTAGTACAGAGGCCCCCACAGAGTGTAACCATTTCTCTGTTGAGGGACTTCAGGGTTGTTGCGAATAAAGCTGCTCTGGGCATTCTTGCACAGGATTTTGTGAGGACCTAAATTCCCATTCCTCTGGGTTCAACGCCCAGGAGTGAGATTTCTGGATTGTATGATAAGTATATGTTTACTTGTTTAAGAAACTAGAAAACCGTTTTCCAGAGTGGCTGTGCCCTCTCGCAGCCCCATCAACGATGCATGAGACAGCAAATATCTTTGTGTCCTCACCCCCATTTGGTGTCCTCACTGGTTTTGTTTTAGATGTTTTAATAGTGGGTGGTGATACCTTGCCGAAGTCTTAACCTGCTTCGCCCTCACCTGCTTACTTGCTGTCTGTGTGTGCTTTCTGGTGAAACATCTCTTCATACCTTCTGCCCATTTTCTAACTGGATTGTTTTTCCAGCTGTTGAGTTTTGAGTGTTCTTTATATATTCTAGATAGAAGTCCTTGGTTAGAGATGTGGTGGGTTGTTTTTTGTTTTTTTTTTCCAGCCTCTTAAGAGTCTTTTGCAGAACAGAGTTTTGAGTTTTATGAAATCCAGTTTATTCATATCTTTCTTTTATAAATCAGACATTTCGTGTTCTAAAAACTATTTACCAAGCTGTATATGCTGACCATTTTCTCCTATGCTGTAGTTTTATGTTTTTTGTTTTTTGTTTTTTTTTTTAAGATTCTATCTATTCATTTGACAGAGGGAGACACAGCGAGAGAGGGAACACAAGCGGGGGAGTGGGAGAGGGAGAAGCAGGCTTCCCGCTGAGCAGGGAGCCTGATGTGGGGCTCGATCCCAGGACCCTGAGATCATGACCTGAGCCGAAGGCAGATGCTTAACGACTGAGCCACCCAGGCGCCCCTATAGTTTTATGTTTTGAGTTAATTCTCCAGTGTCATTTGTTGAAAAGGGTATTCTTTGGGCACCTGGGTGGCTCAGTTGGTTAAGCGACTGCCTTCGGCTCAGGTCATGATCCTGGAGTCCCAGGATCGAGTCCCGCATCGGGCTCCCTGCTCGGCAGGGAGTCTGTTTCTCCCTCTGACCCTCCCCCCTCTCATGTGCTCTCTCTCATTCTCTCTCTCTCAAATAAATAAATAAAATCTTTAAAAAAAAAAAGAAAGAAAGAAAGAAAAGGGTATTCTTCCTCTGTGTAATTGCTTTTGGATCTTTATAAAAATCAGCGGGCCATGCTTGTGTGGGAGCATCGTTGGGTTCTCGCCTATGTTCAGTTGACCTAGGTGTCTGTTCCTTCACTAAATCCACACAGTCTTGATTATTATAGCTGTATAGTAAGTGTTGAAATTGAGTGATTCCTTTCACTTAGTTTCTGTAAATTGTTTTAGCTAATCTAGCACCTTTCCATAAATTTTAGAATAACTGTAACTACACACACACATACACACACACACACATAGAACACACACCATATCCATACCTATAAAAGATCTTGCTGGGATTTTATAGAAATTGTGTTAAACTTGTATATCAATTTGGAGAGAATTGATGTCATTACTGTTTTAAAGCTTCCAATCCATGAACATGGTATGTTCCTCCATTTAATTGGTTTACTTTGATTTCTTTCATCATTTTGTTTTCAGCATACAAGTCCTGTACATGTTTTATAAGATTTATACTCTTTTAGTGATTGCTAATAATATTGCATTTTAAATTTCAGTTTCTACATGTTCATTGCTAGTAGACAGTTGACTTCTGTGGGTTGATTTTTATGTCCAGTGACCTTGCTGAATGAGTTCACTTGAATTCTAGGAGGCTTTTTTGGTAGGTTCCTTGGGATTTTCTACATAGATATCATTTCATTTCTTCTGAAGGTAGGCTTAGTTTTATTTTCTCTCTCTCTCTCTGATCTTTACACCTTATATTTCTATTCTTTATCTTACCGTACTGGCTAGAACTCCCAATACCATGTTGATTGGCACTGCTGAGAGTGGGCATCCTTGTCTTGTTCCCAGTTTTGGAGGAAAGGATTCAGCTGTAGGTTTTTGTCAGTGTTTGTTAAGTTAAGGAAGTTCTCCTCTATTCCTAGTTTTCTGGGTGTTTTTATCATGAATGGGTGTTAATTTTTTTTAATTCCTAGGTCTTTCTCTCTAGCTAGATTCTGAGTTTCTGGAGATCAGACTCTGCTTCATAAACACTTTATTTACCTGCAGTGCCTAGCTTGTGCTTTTCCCAGAGTAAGCATTGAACTCATGTTTGTGGATCAGTACAAACGGGCCTGGTTACTGATGGCACATGCGTGTGGGTCCTAAGGAGGGAACTCACAGGAACACCTCTCACCAGCAGTCCCGATCTGCTAGGCCTGGAGGAGAGATCCTAGCTATTCTTTCTGGTCCCCGTTACCATTTGACTCGGTGGTTTCAGGCAGAAATGGAAGTTGTAGGCACCAGACTGATGCTGCAGTAGAGATACAAGGAAAGCAGAGACCTGAGGAGTCCTCTTTGACCCAAGTGTTGGAAGTGAAACTTTTTAGGGTAACTGCCAACTAAAAACCACTGAGTTGTACACTTTAAATGGGGGAATTGTATGTTATGTGACTTATATCCAATAAAGATGTTATTTTTTTTTTTTAAAGCAAGTGCCAAGTGGGCAGTGAGGTCTGGGATTTTCTGTGCCAGGGGGTGAGTTACTGCTCCCAGTCGTTTGGGGTCTGAGCCCGTGAAGGCTTTTTCAGACAGGCCCCCTGCTGCTCTTCGCCCACTGCAGTATTCACTGGGTCCCCTCAGAACTTAGAAACTGGCTTAGGTACAGTATTGCTAATTCGGAAGCACTAGCCTAAGAGCGATGAACTGGACCTACTTCCCAGTGGGACCAGATCTCCCACAGTCTGGACGCTTCTGCTCCTGTACTTAAGGCGAGTCTGTGAGGTAAGAACGGGGCCGGAAGTACTTTTAACAGTGAGGAACTAAGAAAAAATGAAAACAGGCGCCTGGGGGGCTCAGTTGGTGAAGTATCTGCCTTCAGCTCAGGTCATGATCTCAGCGTCCTGGGATGGGGTCCCGCATTGGACTCCCTGCTCAGCGGGAAGCCTGCTTCTCCCTCTCCATCTGCTGCTCCCACTGCTCCTGTTCTCTCTCTCTCACTCATGTTCTCTCTCAAAATAAATAAATAAAATCTTTTAAAAAATAATGAAGTTTCTCATTATCACTAGCAGTGGTGGCATTAAATCGAGGATGTGCCCCCCCAGCTCCTGTTTTAGGGGGACGGGCAGGCCGCTCGGCTTGTGGTGCATTTCGGTTTTGTCCTGTTTCCCGACTGCTGGCCACTCTTTAAGCTGAAAGAGGCACTGTGTCCTCCTGGTGTGGAGCAGCTGCCAGGTTTCAGCGAGTTGAGACCTGGGTGCCTTGATGAAGCGAACCAAGAGACCGATCCTGGTGGATGGCCTGGGAGTTTTCTGCTTGATGACAGTCGATGCCCATGCAGAGGCTCTCTGTTGTGATGTTGTCTTGGAAGCACAATTAAACCCTTTCTGTGTCTTTTATCTCGCAGGGCTCAAGGGTTCTTGTTGATGCACGAGACAAGCTTGGCATTCCGTGGCAGTATTCGGAAAATGAGAAGCACGGCATGTTCCTCCTGGCCTTTGAGAACAAGGCGGGGCTGCCTGTGGAGCCCGCCACCTTCCAGCTGTACGTCCCCGCGCTGAGCGCTCTCTGGAGGGACTCCGGCATCAGGGAGGCTTTCAGCCGGAGGAGCGAGTTCCAGCTGGTGAGTGGTGCGCAGGCCCCAGGGCGGCACAGTTGTGTTTTACGTGGCTGATTGGACCTTCAGTAGAAGTTCCTTAAAAACTGTCAAAGTACCGGCCAGCTGCGCGTTGCTGTAAATCCTAACATTCAACAACAAAAACACATAACGGAAGCAAATCAAGCTATTAAATGGTTTAAGGGGGCAACGTGAATTCAGTCTGGCTGAGTCAATGTTTTGTTCAAAGAGTACGAAGGATTCTTAAAATACTAAAATTCAGTGTAACTCACGGAACTCAAAGCGTTTAGGCCTTATTCATAGTAGGAAACTACTGTCTCCTGAGAGCTGCTTTCCAGCTTGTACCATGTGGGTCCTGGCCAGTCGTGACTGTGTCCAGATCAGCACCTTGGGAGCGAACCTGAACCTTCCCAGTTGCTCTTCTTGGATTCTTTCCTTTGATTTTAAAGTCTGAAAGTTTCGAAATGCCTGGTCGTCTCTGTCATTTAGATTCGTCTAAGACATGCCTGTTGGCATTTTGGCTTTTTCCTCAATGTCCTTCATTCGCCGTAGACGGAGTATCTGGTTTCTGCTGTCACTGGCACAGTGGTTCCCGCCCGTGCCATCCACGCCCGTCCATGCCCAGGGGCTCCGAGCACCTCGGACTCCCATGCCGTCTGCCCCTGGGAGCTGGGACCCCAAGTTCGGAGCCATCAGTCCCCTCCTTTCCTAGAGTTTTGCCATAATATGTACTTTTCAAGTTTTCTCTATTTTCAAACTTGATATAAACCGTATATATTCTCCTGTGACCTGCAGGTTTGAGATTGGTTCATGTTGCTGGTGTGGCTGGGGTTCCTTCATTTTCACTGCAGGAATAAATCAGGGGGGCCCGTTCTCTCTGTGCTGTGGCCTTTCTTGTGTGTCTCCCGACATACGTGTGCAGGGGTTTCTTCGGGACATGTCCCCTGTGAGCAAGACTGCCTGGTCATTGGGCACATAGACCTCCGAATAGACAAGATCTGTCCGATCATTTTCCAGAGTGGTTGTAGAGAGTCCCTGTTGCTCTCATCCTTGCTGATACTGAGGGTTACCCAACTTTAAAAATTGTATTAGTATCTCCTTATGGTTTCATTGAAATCTCCCTGATGATATTCATCGGCTACATGTGTTTTCTGGGCTGTGCCTATTCATGATTTTCCCAGTTTTTTTTAATGAGTGATTTGTATTGGAGGGTCCTGCGGATGGTCTGCCTGGTCATTTTTTCCGTCCAGTTTTCATATGCTCTTCACCCTGTCTCTGCTGAGGCTGACCTCTTAAAGAGACGGAGTAGGGCCGTCAGTGCCAGGAGATGGGTGTGGAGCTGCATGGTGAATGAAGCTACAGACCCCAATCTGGTTCCACCGTTTTCCCTCGAGGAGCTTTCCCAAGTCCCCAGATCCTGCTCGGGACCCCACACAGCCTCAGTCGTCACTCTCCTTAGTCTCCAATCTGTGACCGACCTCCGTCTTGTCTTGGTTTCCATGACCTCGACACTTCGGGAGCACTGGCCAGTTATTTTGTGGTGTCTCTATTTGGGTTTCTCTGGTATTTCCTCATTGTTAGAATGAGGTGATGCGTTTTTTGGCAGGAAAACCGCAGAAGGGATGATGTACCCACTCAGAGCATCCTTTCAGGGGTTCAGCTCCTGGTGACATGAGGCTGGGCTTGCAGGGTCTCTGCTGTAGAGTTACTCTCGTTCTCGTTACTGTTAAGTATTTGGAGACAATGCAGATATCCTGTTTCTCCTCAAGCTTTGGCCCACTCATTTTAATATCCACTGGTGGATCTTACAGGTGACATTTTTATAACCCTTTCTCATCTTTGCAGTCTTTTTCAAGTTAACTTTTAAAAATTAAGGTGGGAGAGTCAAAAGAATGAGAGGGTGTGGCTGTCCTGGAAAAAAAATCTTAACCTTCTAAAGGGGGCAATGTCAAAAACAACCAGGGAATACAACATCTAAGTGTGAATTTGGGGTTTAAGTCTTTCTCCCTGTAAACGGATATGTTCTAGGAGAGAAGGCGGAAATCGCTACCACCGATTGAGAATTTACTGAAGAAGCCAGTGTAAACCTCCAGAGCCGATTATTTACAACTCGTGTTGAATAAGCATTCGGCCTGGGAGGGTGGTGTGCTGGGGCAGTTTTGCCAGACTTCTGTGTGCTGGTTCCGTTGCACGCTGTGTCCTCAAGCTGGAAGGGACCTCCCAGCTGAGTACCAAAGCCTCGTGTTGGTACAGACCGGGAAATAAGCTGGAGAGGTTATGGTTTGCTCAAGGCCGTGTCCTCTTAATTATCACCATGATGAACTCGAGCCTCAAAGCCAGTCTGCTTGTTTCTCCATTCATTTATTCATCCAGCGTTTATGGAGCACCTTCTGTGTGCTGGACACTGTGTAGTATGCTGGGGATACAGCAGCGATGAGACCAACCATGAGTCTGTCCCCGAGAGCCTTTAATCTAGACCTAACCTTGGTGTGGGGTTCAGGTAAGGCTGCCAGAAGGTGGATATCGGTGTCTCTGTTTCTGTCTTGTGCCCCCACAGCCGAGCTCTCTGAAGACCCGGTGCCTGGGAGGTGTACGTTCCAGGGAGCTGGCTACCCTTCAGGACTGTCCTCACCAAGGGCAACAGTGACAGTGGGTTTGGTTCATTGGGTAGTTAGGTGTTTGTTACTCTCATACTTGATACTTTTCTATAGGTTTCCTTTTATTTTAAAAAATTAGAGCATTTTCTTAAGAGAGGTGGGCAGTAGGCCTTCCTAGCCCTCGTGGCCGAGGAGTGCAGTTACGGCCAGCCATGAGGGGTCTGAGCATCGTCGTGCGGCATGATCAGCCCTCCCCTGCCCCGTCTGCAGCCCATCCCTCACCTCTCTTCTCTGTGGATCTTCCTCTTAGTGTCAGAACCTTTCCAGGGTGATGCTTCATCAACTTGTTTTTTGCTTTTTCTCTCCTCCCCTGGTGACCAGCCTTTGACCGTCTCTCAGTGGAGAGATCCAGCAGCTTTGAGAATTGCTGTCAGCCAGGTGTGAGATTTTTTTTCCTGTTCCCTCTGCCCTCTGAGTTTTACTTTACCATTCCAGGCAGAGGCAGAAACAAAAAGGGGAGGAAGAAAGGCCAAGTCTGGTGACTGCCTTGTGAGGGCCCTTTCTCCTTGTCGTGAGTAGGGGTGGGTGTGCAGGGCGGGAGTCTTCCTGCTCTGGAGCAGAGACGGCTGTGCCCTTCTGTGTGTTCGCGGCCGTCGGCTGCCATTCATGTGCAGAATTCGGTACAACCTCCTGCAGCTCAGAAAAGAGGAAGAAAGATAACCGACTACGTTAGACCTCGTCTTTCAACCACGTTTGAGGAAGACACAGCAAGACACCAAACCGAAAGGTTGTTCTCGTAGGTGTAACGAATATGAATATTGTCTACTTCTATGGCCTTTCTCTAATAAAAGAGAAGTTTGGATTTTTAAGCGTGTCTTGCAGATTATGAACTAATTAATCTGCTTGTAATATTGAATATGGATAATATTTCCACAGTTGGTCTGCTTTCTGTTACACCTTTGAATTTAGGGTCTCATTCATCAGAACAGTACAGCGTAGGTGTGCCCGCGGTCGTCTGTGCATAAGTCCTGGCACGGATAGGGCCCATGGGTTTGCACGTCGTAGTCCTCCTCGCTGGGCGTGCGGCCGGTGGACTTTCAGCCCTTTCTGCGTGCCAGGCCCTTTGCTGAAGTCAAGTCCCATTTATTCTGAAAGCTTGTATGCAAACAAATGATAGCAGTAAAATGTGCCGAGAAATATAAATGAGGCTACATTAGGGTTAAAGGGAGAAAATGGGCAATTCTAACCTGGCAGGTAGCAGTCAGGGGAGATGTTTTGGAGGAGATTTGTAAAAATGAGGTAGAATGAACCACTGGGGACGGTTGGCAGTGAGGTGGCAGAGGGGGCGCTGCAGATGACGTGCGGGGCCATGAGGGTGGCAGGGAGACGCTCTGTGCCTTCCGTGGCTCTGCCCCCTTCTCTGTGCTCGGGCCATTCGGGCCTAGCTTCCCTACCAGCTTTACTGTGGGGGGTTGGGGGGGCATCTTTTGCACAACTCTGTTAAATAGTTCATGCTCATCTTCATCTTCATTGTCGGACATTTACAACTTGGTGTTACTCTTAGGTCAGGTGTACCCTTTCCTGGCTCAGAGGACTGGGCATTAGTCCTGGGAGCTGGGTGCCTCACGTGCCTTCTCGTGGCATCTGTGCAGAGGCTGGGGCGACCACACAGTAGGTATGCTGCACACACAGGACAGTTCACATGGATTGTGAGTCACTTTTACAGCCTTTTGGTTCTTATTTCCAAGGCGCAGGGCCTTGTGCTTTCTTGAGACTGCCTTCCTTCCTTTGCTTTGGAAGATGGGACCGAAGGCTCAGTTCAGAGGAGCAAGTTTCTGTGGACTGCGCAGGGTTTCTTGATTCCTGGGAATCAGATGATTCTGCTTATTACACAGAATGACTTTTGTTTCCCCGTTACGTTTCAAGGAATCGCATCCCTGTAGCCTTACCAGAGATTGCTAGGAAAGGCTGGGTGTTCGGGCTGAATTTTAGGTGTGGAGGACGGTGGTTCATCACAGCTGTGTGGGTGGATGCTGTCTCCTTAGAAGCCGCTGAGTGTGACGTCTTAAGAGGGGAAATGACCCTGTGGCTTAGGGAGTAGCATGCTGACTATAAAAAGAACCACTGGAATCGTCAGCCTAGCACCTGACATAAAATCCACATGTGTCAGACTCCAATTTGGTGGCGCCTGGGGCTGCAGAATTATTCCAGCTTGATTGCTAGACACAGTCTGGGTTGGCTTTGCCTGGTCGCCTGCCCTTCCCGTCCCTCACCCCAGTGGTGCGCGCTGATTAAGGGCCACAAGAACATGGCTTACAAGCTCTCGGGCTTGGAATGCCTCATTGGGAAAGCTCCGAGATAAAGTAGTGCCCCAGTTCTCCTTTGCATTTCCGAAACAAACGTCCGTTGGGCCGGGTGGTAGTTATATCATCTGAGAAAAGAATGAACCAGTCCCTTTTCAAAAGGCTGGACGCCACAGGTTCATGTTCCTGAGCTTTCTTAGTGGGCCTCTGAGACTCCCGAGAGCGAGGCTAAGCGGAAGATGAGGCCATCTGTAGCTGAAGTCACTTTTTGTAGCTCTCCTTGAGCGCACGTGAATCAAAGGGCCTGATCCCAGCAGCACAGTTTTCTGCACCCAGCTCCGTCCTTCTGGGAACAAATGCCCTCCGTGATGGCGTGGCTGTTGTTTTGAGCCATATGGGAAGGGTTCCCTGGAAACTGGTGGATTAGGAATAAGACCTGAGGTCGCAGCATGCCCGGCAGGTGACAGGTTGCATCTGTGGGCTGTTTGGGGAGAACACAGGCGTTTTCCACTGAGTCTGGGGAGGCTCCGTTGCTCGTCTGGCTGTGTCTCGGCCTGCCTGAGTGCCGCCCAGGCACCTGCCGTTCACTGGACTCCTTCGCTCTGTCCTCTTCTCTCTGTCATCAGGATGCCCTGTAGTCGTGATTTTTCTAAATGCTGTAATCGGAGGTTTTAGACTAGAGGGAGACCGGAAACCCCCAGCAGGTGCGGTGAGCACGGTGCCTTTAGAGCGAGGTGTTTCTCGTGGTGCAGGTGGGGCATTTCAGACTCTTCCTGCTTCCCAGCGATGCCGGTGCTCCTGGGCATCCGCTGCTGCTGTGACGTGCGGTGGCAGAAAACCCCGAACGGGAGGGCCTCTCTCCCCTTCTCTGGTGAACAAGTCCCGGGACAGCCAGTCCAGCCATGGGGGGTGGGCCTCTCTCCAGGCCCTTCGCAGGGTCCTGCTGTGGGGCTCCTTTCCTCGGCTTGAGCCCCAGCCAGACAGCAGGAGGAGGGTGCAAAGGAGCGGCCCACCCTCTTCCTTTCAGGGCGACTTCCTGCAAGCACCACCAGCCGCGTCCTCGTAAATCTCTGGGAGCTGAGTCCCATGGCCACACCTACAGGGGAGGCTGTTGCCTGTGGGCCCTCCTGGCCTGGTGTTACTGAGGCAGAAGCCCAGAAGGGCCCCAGGCCGAGCCGGTAGCCAGCAGCCCCTGCCAGAGTCCCTCTGGGACCTCTCTGCCTCTAAGACGATTGGGGGCGGGGGTTAGTGCTCAGTGGGGAGCCCCAGGGAGGGAGAGTTGGGTCTCTAAGTTATTTTCACTTTCCTTTGTTGGGTGAGGAGATGGTCGTAATAGCACATAATAGGACACTCTAAAGTATCCTCTGCTGGCTAATGGAGATACCGCGCAACTGCGTTTTCCATCCTGTGTGTCCTTCTGAATTCTACGGAATTCATTCCTTCAGCAAATATTTGTGGAGCAGCCACCCTGTGTCCTGGGGAAGTAGCAGCAAACAAACAACATAAGGAGCTGACTTTCTGATAAGAGGAGCCAGTCGATAAATTAGCAGGCGTGCGTGTGTGTGTGCACATGTGCCCGAGGGCGTGTATTGTGTGTGTTAGAGGAAAACATCAGGGAACTGGGAGGGGGGCAGGGGGGAGTCTGCTTCGATGAATAGGGTGATCACAGGGTGGGGGTTCTGTAGCATAGTCTTGGTGCACCCACATTTGTGCTCCCTTCCATCGTGGTATCAAGTTGAGAGTACTGCCCCAGAGCCAGGCTACGTATTCTACTCTCTCCATGGTCTGGTGTAGCCTTGGGACTCTGTTCTGCGTCTTGCTCTTGAAATGACTGGGCAGGTCTGCCCCAGCCCCTCCATCTCCCTGTGGGCTGCTGACCCGTGCCAAGAGCCTGGGTGGTCAGCACAAGCCCACAGTGGAAGTGATCATACAGAACACAGCCAGAGGCACCTGGGCCATATTGTTGAAGCGTCTGTGTCTGGGCTGGAGCCCGGACTCCTGTAGCTTCCCCGAGTGGCATTTGAGAACCCTGAAGGAGGTGGGAGAGCAGGCCTTGTAGGTGTCAGGGGAAGGGGGAGGTTTCCTCGCTGGGAGAGTGACCAGTGCAAAGGCCCTGGGGTGGGGTCAAGTTTTGTGTTCCAGAGCCCAGTGAGCAGGTAGGGTAAGAGGGGACAGGTTCCCAGAGCAGAGGTGTTTATGTGGTTTGATTTACATTTTAACAGGATTGTTTTGGCAGCTGTTTCGATAATAGAAACAGGGAGGCCTGTTTGGAGGCTTTTACAATAATCTAGGTGACAGGATGGTGGCTCAGATCAGCATGATCATGGTGGAAGCGATGAGAAGTGGTCAGGTCTGTGTCTTAGAACTGGAGAGGAATTTGGAAGTCCTCTGGTCTCACTGCCCATCCAGCTTAAGGATTCCCTCGGCATTAGCCCTGTGGCTGATACTGAGCCCAGTATTTTATTTTATATGTTAAATTGAGACCACTGTTGGAGAGTCCCTTTCTCTTTGTGAGTGACTTCCGGGCCACCTGTGTGTCTGGAACGGCCCCTGGAGCCCACACAAGTAAACCCTGTGCTCGTGGTGTCTGTGTCCAAACACGTCCCGCCGTCCGTGCTCACTGCCAGGGACACGCGTCAGACTGCACGTCCCGGTCTTTCTGTGAAGGTCAGTCACCCTTCATTTCCTGAGGTCTCAAGATCGGGAGTGCCAAGAGTGAAGATCTCCGGCAGTGGAGGGCAGGTTACAGCAGCTTAGAGAGCCACACGCCCCCCAGGTGAAGCATCAGCCCCTCCTGTCCTGCTGGGGGAGCAGCGGGGTTCCCACGTGTTCCATTAGTGTGGAATTGGGCTCTAATTAGCAAACACTGAAGTCAGCCAACAGCCCCTTTCTCATGTTCCTACCGTGCGTACCTTCTCATGCTGTGCAGCAGAGGACCTCCCCGTCCCCTCTGCAGTCCTGGGTTTATCTCCAGCCATGCTAGTTTTAATCCTCTTAAATTTTTACCAGCTGAAAAGTGGAACAATTCCATGATTATTAGTTCTTTTCTTGCATGCATTAGCCATTTATAGTAATTCTGTGAGTTGCCAGTGATACCCTTTACTTCCTTTCCTCTTTTGGGAACAAGTTTCTATTGATTAATATTAGTCTCTTACTAGGTGCTCATTTTGGTATCACACCTTTTTTTTTTTTAACTTTATATTTTGAAATAATCATAAATTCACGGGAAGTTGCAAAGATAGTACAGAGAGGTCCTTACGTCCTTGGCCCATTTTCCCCTGTGGGTAGATCTTACATGACTCCAATATAATAAGAAAACCATGAAATTGACATTGGTGCAGCGTGTGTGTGTGCATGCGTGTGCAGCTCTGTGTCCCGGGTAACCGCCCCTGGAGTCAAGACACGGAATGAACTGCTCCATCACCGCAGAGATCACCCTCGTGCTGCTCCTTCTTAGTCACACACCTCCCTTCCTCCACCACCCCTGCCCCTGGCAACCGCTGATTTGTTCTCCATCCCTAAAGTTTATCAGCTTGCATGAATGCAGTCATAGTACGTGGGAACCTTTGGAGGCTGACCTCTCGAGATGCCCATTTATTTCTGGGTAGCTCTTCCTGGTCTGGAGGTGTCACAGGAACTACACATGCGGCCAGATACGCAGTTACAGACACGTCTGTACGTACACATATATGAAGAATCATCATCTGTATCTTAGAAGAATAGCTCAGGAATGGTAGAGATTAGTGAATAATTTCTAGAGAAAGTGGAGTACTATTTCAGGTCCTAGGAGACTAGAAATTAGTTTCGGTTTGGTACCGTGTGCGTGTGTGTGTGTGTGTCTAACCTTTCAAACTAAGTTAACTTTTTTTTTTTAAGATTTTATTCATGTATTTGTCAGAGAGAGCACAAGCAGGGGGAGCGGCAGAGGGAGAGAGAGAAGCAAGCTCCCCACTGAGCAGGGAGCCTGACGTGGGGCTCGATGCCAGGACCCTGGGATCATGACTTGAGCCTAAGGCAGACGCTTAACCGACTGAGCCACCCAGGCGTCCCCTAAGTTAACTTTAATAGTGTGATTCGTAGGGGAAAATTCAGTCTTCTTAAAACCAACTGTTCATGTCAAAGGGACTTGAAATTCTCTAACCAAATCCTCCTATTTGATACTGAGACGGTTGGAGGCCTGGGTGTTGAAGAAATTGGCCTGTGGTGACGCAGCTAATGAACAGCCTGGCCGGGATTACAGTGCAGAGAACCCCAAGGAGCTCCAGCCTTTGAAGGCCCGTCTGAGTCCCGATCCCAGTGCTGGAGGGGGCGGGGCACGCTGAGCTCTCCTCCAGGTGGCTCTTGCCCGAGGACACAGAAGCAGGAAACAGAGCTGTGCTATTCTTGGATCGGGGGCCAGTGAGAAACTTACGTGTTCCTGCTCAGGGTGTTGGCCTTTCCCCTTCGTTTCATTGATCATGACTAGTATTATATACTTACCTCTACAACCTGCTCCCTTGGGGGAAAGATACGAAGTGTTAAGCATTTTAACATAGATCCCTGTGAATACCGTCGCTCTAAAGGCCTGCCTCTGGAGGGTTTGTAAGCTGCTGACATAATGGTCCAGGTGGAAATGCGGTATCTGCAGGCACACTTCGTTTTGTTGCGCTCTGCAGGTAGTGTGTTCTTTACAAATTAGAAGTTCATGGAACTAGCAGGAGACCCAGAAGTGGAGCCTGAAGATGGGACTGAATTGCACCACTTGAAATAATGAGGAGTTGCTTCTTATGGATGAGCAAAGAAAGTGGTTTCTTGAGACAGCATCTACTCCTGATAAAGATGCTCTGAGGATTCTTGAAATGACAACAGAGGATTTAGAATATTGCATAAACTTAATTGATAAAGCAGCAGCAGGGTTGGAGAGGATTGACTCCAGTTTTGAAAGTTCTGTGGGTAGAACGCAATCCAACAGCATCCCACGCTACAGAGAAATCCCTCATGAGAGGAAGCGTCCATCAGTGCCGCAAACGTCAGTGCTGTCGATTTTAAGAACTTGGCATGGCCACCCCAGCCTTCAGCAGCCACCAGCCTGATCAGTCAGCAGCCATCGATGACGAGGCAGACCCTCCACCAGCAAAAAAGACTGTGAGTCCCTGAAAGCTCAGGTGGTGTTAGCATTTCTTAGCCGTCAAGCATTTCTTACTTAAGGCGTTCATAGACATAACGCTGCCGCACACTTACCAGACTACGGTATAGCTTAAACATAGTTTCTGTGTGTAGTGGGAAACCAAAAAATTCATTTGACCGGCTTTATTCTGTTGTGCACTTTATTGCAGTGGTCTGGAACCGAACCTGCAACGTCTCTGAGATGTGACTGTGATGGAATTAATAATAGAATATTTTGTGTGATAACAAGGCCAGAAACCCCAAGAGAAAGAATAATGGATTTCACTGAGTAAACATTTTTCAGTTTAGTGTGGCAGACGTCAGCACAAAGAAAGTTAAAAGGGAAATGACAAATTAGGAAAAAATCGCAACATCTAGCAAAGATGTTTTTTTAATATGTTGAGAGTGTATGAAACAACTACAACATGAGCTCTTATGAACCGGCACATGAAGACTCAGCAGAAGAAGTAAAACTGCTGTCCTCACTGCTGACTGTGCAAATGCAAATTAAAGCGGTAATGAAGTAATTTTTCTTTTTAAGATTATTTGAGAGAGAGAGAGCACACATGTGCAGGGGGGCGGGCAGAGGGAGAGGGATCTCAAGCTGACTCCCCACTGAGCGCGGGGCCTGACGCGGGCTGGCTCCCATGACCCCAAGATCATGACCTGAGTCGAAACCAAGAGTTGGGTGCTTCACCGACTGAGCCTCCCAGGCGCCCCATGAAGTAACTTCTTGTCAGTCAGACTGGTGGTGATTCTGAAGAATTCCTTGGGCTGATTGAGGTCCTGGGAAATAGGTACTGTCGTCTGTAGGTGGCAAGAGAGCAAGTGGTTTGGTTTCTCTGTGTGTCAGTGTCACATCCTCTGCAGTAATTCATCTTCCAAGGAATTTACTCTGAAGCAGGAACTGTGAGATTTCCGGCTTCTAATCACTGCAGACTAGTTATCCAGAGACTTCTGCCGAAGATAACTTAAAATGCCAGATAGGATGTTGAAAACAACTTTATGGAAGCCTCTAAGTGCCGAGAAGATCGTAAGGACTCCAGGCCAACCCCTGAGAGCGTGGGACCTGCAGAGGTGAGCGGAGCCCTGGCAGCTGTAGTCCTGAGACGTTCGGTGATCTAAACCAGGAGCCTGAACTGTTTCATAGACTTTTCAGGGTCTCAGAAGGAGGTAGAGACTCAAGATTGACAGAGTTGAGGAATCTGACAGGAAACTCCTCTG
The DNA here is from genome assembly GCF_029215605.1 of Mirounga angustirostris. NCBI lineage: Eukaryota > Metazoa > Chordata > Mammalia > Carnivora > Phocidae > Mirounga > Mirounga angustirostris. The sequence continues at coordinate 178,215,673 of NW_026991713.1, forward strand.
TAGTGAGCTGGGATCTCGGGGGGGCAGGGGGTGAGCCAAAAGCAAACCCAAAAAATGGGGAGAGTGGAGAGCATTACCTGGCTACTGAGCCAGGGCAGGGAGGGGAGAGGCAAAGGAAACTGTCTGTAGGCAAGCTCCCTTGAAGACTTGGTGCTCGGCTCCGTAAGGCGGTCCAGGAAGCCCCAGTGCTGTGAGTTTACTTTAAAGTGATACTAGACAGGGTGGTGTGCCTCAGTACCTGGTAGAAGCAAAAGGGGACCTCTCTGGAAAAGACCCTCTCATCCTAACCCTTGGAATTCCCCAGAAATATTTCTAAGGACAGGGGTTGGGGGGAGCATCCCAGAGATAGCCAGAATCACAAGGAAACAAGGCACAGTACCTAGAACCGGAAGAGAGGACAGCAGAATCTGACCGACAGTGTTTAGGTATTGGGCTTACCAAATGCAGATTTTAAAACAACTATACTCGGGGCGCCTGGGGGCTCAGTCAGTAAAACATCTGGCTCTTGGTCTCAGCTCAGGTCTTGATCTCAGGGTTGTGAGTTCAAGTCCCGTGTTGGCCTCCACACTGGGTGTGGAGCCTACTTAAAAAAAATAAAGTAAAACAACGATAGTTAATATGTTTAAGAAAATAAAAGTCAGAAAATATCTTCAGGAAAAAAACCTGGAAACTATTGAAAGTGACTTAACATATTTTAAAAGAACTTCTAGAATTGGACAATACAAACACCAAAATTAAAACTCAATGGATGTGTTAGGCAGTAGTTTGAGCCCAATAAAAGAGAATATTAATAAAGTAGAAGAAATACAGGAAGCAAATTTCAAGAACATAGAACAGAAAGACAGAAACAGGGAAAATAAGAAAGCTCAGTTGAGAGGCATGGAGCCTGGTGGGAGAAGGTCTAATGTACATTTCAGCAAGAGTTACAGAAAGAAGGCTGGAGCAAAGGCACTATCTGAAGAGATAATGGCTGGTAAAACATCATATCACAGTGAAGAGTCCCAATGAGTCCCAAGCAAGATTAATTAAAAAAAAAAAACAAAAAACCCACACACCTATAACTAGACCTATCACAACAAAACTGTAGAAGCCAAAGACAGAAAAATCTTAAAAGCAGCTACAGAAAATGGTAGAGATGAACTTTCAAGGAGGGACAGTTTGGCAGCTTTCTTCCCAAAAGCTACAACAGAAACCATGAAGAGTGAATGATGCTTTGAGGTGGTGGTGGTGTGTGAGAGAGTGTAACCACTAATCTAGAAATCTGTAAAATGAAGGTAGAACAGAGACATTTTCAGATAGAGAAAGAGTTTATTATCCCCAATACCAAAGACTCCACTTCAAGCAGAAGGCAAGGGATTCCAGATGGAGGGTTTGAAACATAACAAAGAGTGAAGATTAATTTATCTATTATTTTTTCTTTTGTTGGTCATGCTTTTGGTGTCAAATCTTAAGAAATCATGACCAAACCCAAGATTAGAAAGATTTGCCCCTATGTTTTCTTTTTATATTTAGGTTGTCCTCTTACATTTTGATTGTTGATCCATTTTTGAGTTAATTTTTGTATATGGAGTGAGGTAGGGGTCCACCTTCATTCTTTTGCACATGGACATCCAGTGGTCCCTGTTGAACATCTGTCCTTTCCCCATTGAGCGGTCTCCGCCCCCTGGATGAAAATCAGTTGGTCATACATGTTGGGTTTATTTCTTATTCTATTGGTCTGTATGTTTATCCTATGCCAGTAACACACTATTTTGATTACCATAACTTTGTAGTAAGTTTTGAAATTAGGAAGTGTCGGTCTTCCAGCTTTCTTTTCTTTTTCTCATTGTGGTTTTGACTCGCACTCCCCTGAGGACTAATTATGTCAAGCTACTTTTAAGGAAAAATAAAGTAGGAGGGACTTGCTCTTCATGAAGGTCATCAAACTACGGCCCACAGGCTCTTTCATGTGGTGTGTTTTTGTTTGGACCCCCAGCTAAGAATGTTTTTTACATTTTTTAAAACTTAGAGAAAAAGAAGAATATGCAATAAAACGACTATATGTGGTTCACAAAGCCTAAAATATTTACCATCTGGACCTCTACAGGAAAAAAAAAAAAAGTTTGCTAACCCCTTCTCTAATAAATCTAACACTGAGATTTGTAGTTTAAAAAAAAAAAAAAAAAGTTAATAACCAATACAGTGGGGAATTGGTTCAGCAGAATAAGATGAGTAAATTGGTGGAACTACGGGGAGAACAATGAAATTGGATCCTGTGCACACACCCATTTTCAAATGGATTAGAGACCTAAATATGAAAAGCAAAACTACATATTTTTTAGGAGATAGTATAGAACAATCTGTATGATCTTGGTACAGGGAAGAATTTAACTGATTAAAAGTGCAAATGCAGGGGTGCCTGGGTGACTAGGTCGGTTAAGTGTCTGACTTGATTTTGGCTCAGGTCATGATCCTCAGTGTTGTGAGATTGAGCCCTGTGTCAGGCTCCATGCTGAGCCAGGGAGTCTACTTGAGATTCTCCCTCTCTCTCTCTCTCCCCCTCCTAACCACCCCCCCCCCCGCCCCGGCTCACATGCATGCTCTCTTTAAAAAAAATAAAATAAATAAATGCAAAAGAAAAGACTAGTAATTTGACTACCATCAGATTAAGAACTTCTTCTCATCCAAAGACCCCACCAGCTGTGGGAGTGGAGAACATGTTCGTCATCTATAACTGACAAAGGAAAAGTGTCCAGAATGCTTAAAGAACTTCCACAAATCCACAAGAAATAGGCAATTTAATAGAAAAAGGTTAAAGGCTTAACAGACATTTTTTTAAAGGACTTTATTTATTTATTTATTTTAAAGATTTTATTTATTTGACAGAGAGACACAGCAAGAGAGGGAACACAAGCAGGGGGAGTGGGAGAGGGAGAAGCAGGCTCCCCGCCGAGCAGGGAACCCGATGCGGGGCTCAATCCCAGGACCCTGATATCATGACCTGAGCCGAAGGCAGACGCCTAACCGACTGAGCCACCCAGGCACACCGATTTTATTAATTTATTAGAGAGAGTGCACACACAAGCGGGGGAGGGGGGAGGGACCAAGGGAGAGGGAGAAGCAGACTCCCTGAGAGAGAGCCCGAAGTGGTGCTCGATCCCAGAACCTTGGGATCATGACCCGAGCCGAAGGCAGATGCTTCACTGACTGAGACACCCAGGCGGCCCTTAATTTTTAAAACAATGAAATGATATTATATGCTCACCAGATTTGCAAAATTAAAACATTTGACGATCCCAAGAATTGGCAAGGATGTAGAGTAATAGGAACTCTCATTAGCCCTGGTGCTGGTGAGTATATAAATTGTATACCTTGTTTAGAAAACAGATTGGTATTATTAGCTCAAGTTTAAGATCTACATTCCCTGTGGCTCAGTAGTCCCACTCCTGCGTATACAGAGGGTGTGTGTGTACATGTTCATATGGCAGTATTATTCATAATTGGAACAGTCCATATGCTCCTCAGCAGTCAAATGGGTAAATATATTATTTTTTTATTCCTGAGTACTGCAGCAAAAATGGACAGAGGACCGCCCCTGTCAATAGGTATCGTGATGTTGAACCAAAGAAGGCCAACAGGAAGGCGTATTACCGTAGGATTACAGTGCGATGCAGCCCCCTTGTTGAGTGCCCATGCAGGTGACAAAACTACAGGGAGGGGTTAGGAAATGTCACCAGCATCCGGACGGTGGTCAGTTTACAGGTCAGGGTGGGCGCTGTACGAGGGCCCTTCTGGAGTGCTGTTCCTGGTTCACACTGACCACGGTGGTCACGGTGTTTGAGTTCAGCTGGACATTTCTCTTATGCACTAGTCTTATGGCCTGCCATAGTTCACAGTAATAAGGATTTGAAAGGGAAAATATACTTAGATGAATATGCACAGATTATGTGTAGAGAATGTTGAATGTATTGCTCCTAAATGCTAAAACAAAGAGGAAATAGCCCGAATACTCTCCAGGAGGGATTGGCTGACCACCAGTGAGGCTGCTGACCATGGATCAGATGCTGTACAGCTGGTAGAGAAGCTAAAAGAGAGGCTTGTACACCAGCATGGAAACAGGTCCCTGACACAGCAAGTGAAAACAGACCAAGCAGCAGGACATGTATAAGAAAGAAAAAAAGTACACACACACACACAGGAATATACTCATTAGTGCATGTGTATATATACTAATGCACAGAAAATTAAAACCTCAAGTAAATATATCCACTGAACTACTCCAGCTGTTACTTTTTATTTTATGTCTATAATTGCAAAAATACGTATTTTAAAAATTATTTTTAATCATTGTAGAAAAACATTTTTATAATCAGAAAAAGCCATGAAAACATTTTAAAACGAATTGTAAAAATTAATGACTGCAGACAACAGTTTCATAAATCTTTTGCATTGTTCCTAAAAGAAGGTTTAAGGTCTGAATAATTCTGGTTAACTGAAACGTGCTGTTAATCTGAAAGTTTCAAAGGATGGCTCCTCCCCTTCTCGTCCCCCACTTCCTTTGAGCAGATTTCAAGAAATGTGGTCCACTGGAGCGCGTGCTGAGTGAGCCTGAGGACTGGGGAGAGCCCTGGGCTCTCGGACCCCCGCCTGGTGCAGGAGCTTCGGTTCCGCAACTGTCAGAGAGGGCAGCACGCCTCCTTTTAGATCAGCTCAGCGGTGAAAACACCTAGCATCGTGTTGGCAAGACACGTCTGTCCGGGAAACCAATTTGCCGATTTAGGATTTCTTCTGTACTCAGTACTGGGCCGTGGGCTGTGAACGGAGGCTTCTCCTCGTCCTTCCTCCGAGCACCAGGGCTCAGATGCCTGCAGCAGGCACCTGCATCTCCCCATGTGCGGAGACATGCACGGATGCCTGTTGGTCGGTGTCACAGAGACAGACCTGCACCAGGTGGGTTTCTAACGAAAGCCGTCATTCAAGGACACGGGAGGAAAGAGGCCGCTGCCATGATAAGTAGTCATGAGACTGACGAACTCGGTTGCTGTAGTGAAAGAGGCATCTAGAAAAGCAAGGTTGCCCTGTTCTTGCTGTCCTTGGGGAGCTTTCCTGAGAATTTTGCATTAAAGCCAGATGAAATGGTGGATTTATTCACTTGTTATGCCTTTTTTTTCTTTCTTCCTTTTTTTCTTAATGGTGGTAAAACACGCCTTTCCTTTGTTATAAGCCACTAAGGCTTTCTAGCGGGTCAGTATTAACAGCTGAGCAGATGTATCGAGGCGAGTCTTGGGCAAGTCTAGTTTGTGTGTGAGCAGTTCCTCGGGGATTCCTTGTGGGTGGGGACGGCCGACCATTTAACAAATAGGTCAAGAGATTGGATGCGGCCCTCATCTTCTGATACTGGAAAACACCTTTTCTGGGGCCACCAGGAGCGCCCCACAAGCTTGTATAGCAGCACTTGCTGCTCGTAAGTTCAAGGTTTAGAAATAAAGCCAAGGTGCTATCTGTGAGCCTTTCAGACCAGGGCAGGCAGATTGCACAGCTGTCCATCTTAGCTCGAGCTGCTGTAACTGAATACCACACGCGGGGTGGCACAAATAGCCAGCGTCTCTTTCTCATGGTTCTGCAGGCTGGGGGTCCAAAATCGGGGTGCCTACAGATCTGGTTCTTGGCGAGGGCCCTCATCTTGTGTGTGCTCAGAGCAAGCTCTGGACTCTTTCCTCTTAGGAGGGAGAGCACTAATCCCATCATGAGGCTCCTCCCTCAAGACCTCCGGGTAAGCCCGTTTACCTCCCAAAGGCCCCACTTCACAGTCCCGTCACACTGGGGGGTCGGCGGGGAGACACAAACATTCAGCCCACAGCGGTGACCCTGCCCTTGCTCCCTCTTCCCTACTTCCTTTCCCAAAGGTAGTTAACCAACCTCTCTTCCTCAGTTCACTTAAGTCCTCTGTGTTTCTGCATTTCTATAAGAAGACATGTTTTATGTGTTTGGCTGCATGGCTAGATCTGTGTTATTTTTATGCATTGGAAAAAGGATGCCTTTCTAATTAAAATAGGATTGTCTTCCTCCCTTTCCAAGAGTTTTGAGCCCAGAGTATTAGATGGCATTAAAATTTTTATTTTCAAGGAGACCCCAGCCCCCTGAATTTTGAGGAAAGCAGAATTCAGGGAGAGAAAGGAGGGACCAAGGTTCGCGTTTGCTCAGGGAATCAAATGTAGGACATTTAGAATGCGGATGTGTTCATGGGAAGGTAGCTCTGAGATGCACTCACCCCTGAGGAGCCCAAGACAATGGATCTCTTGCTTTTGCCTTGCTCCTCTGCCCTTACTCTGGTGTGGTGGTAGCAAAACTGACTACCGAAACCTCTGCTCAGTAAATGGGGTTTCAGTTCTTGAAGCCAAGTTAGTTTCTATTCCCAGTTTGGCGTATGCTCTTTCCCTGAGCCAGCTTGATTATGAAGTTCCCGAAGACCAAGCTGGTGGTGGGGATGGTGCCGTGACACGGTACCCCGGGATGGGCAGCTCTGGTTGGAACTCGTCTCACGAGGCTTTGATTTCATCCCTTGTATGATATTTGACATAAAAGGAACTCGGTTTGGCCGAGGCCCACTGCATGGGTATCTTGCATCATTCTGGGCATTTTAGCAAATTCTCCAGAGCCTCTTTCTGCATTTGTACTTCCCAGGAGATATGATGTGATGCCCAGTGTGACTGTCCTTGGAGTTCTGGTGTCAGTCCTGGTTTTGCCTGAGCACAGGAAATCGGTGACTCGACAGTGACCCATGTTCCCGAAGTGTCGACAACCCACAGCCCCCCTCTTCTCCCACCTGGTTGTGCTCCTGATGTGAGTGTTGGATACTGGTGTCCAACCCTGGCTTTGTTGTCACCTTGCTCATCATTGACCACCTTTCTCTCCTCTCTCCTTTTCATGCTGATCTCAGATTTCAGGTATCTTCTCCTGTAGCTCCCCTTGCAGGATAGCCTCGTGCACCCCGTTTTAGTCCATGGGTGACCTGTCCCTTCCCTTTGCTGCCGTCATGGGCACTACAGGATTGCAGAAGGATGCTGTAGCCAGAGAAAGACTGGGGGGTGGCCAGCACTGCCCCACGTGATTCTGCTGCATTTATTAATGGCAGAGACACGGGGCACAGTGGTCCTCCTGAGTTCTGACTAAAATGGGGGAGTGGGAATCAGGCTTCATTTCCAGGTTATTTTCCCTTTTCTCTGTTATTCTTGACCTGCTGCTCTTTTTCGTCCAGAACTTCATACTGAAATCCTAGTCTCCCAAGACCATTCTGGCTGGCTGATCGCTCATTCCAGCCAACTTATATCGTGGTGTTTAACCCAAAACAAGGTTGTAAAATAAGGAAAAAGCAGTGTCTCAACTCCAGGAAAGGGATAACTTGATCAAGCCTAAGACCTTAGTAGCTGGGAGACGTATTTCTCCAGGGCTCCCCCAACCCTGTTTTTTTAAACTTTGTGAATTTTGTACTATATGCGTTTATTATCTATTCAAAAACTTTAAAAATGTTAAGTAATTCATAATACAGTGAAAAGTTCAAATTCTATAAGGAAAGTATGTTACTGGGGCGCCTGGGTGGCTCAGTCGTTAAGCGTCTGCCTTCGGCTCAGCTCATGATCCTGGGGTCCTGGGATCGAGCCCCTCATCGGGCTCCCTGCTCAGCTGGAAGCCTGCTTCTCCCTCTCCCACTCCCCCTGCTTGTGTTCCCTCTCTCGCTGTGTCTCTGTCAAATAAATAAAAATAAAATCTTAAAAAAAGAAAAATGTTACCAGCAAACTTGAAAGAAGGATGTCAGTAAACTGAATTATACAATTCACACTGTTTTTAGAATATTATTATTATTGATTGTGATATTAATAGTGATTCCCATATAATGGGTGCTTAACTGTGCCGGCCACTATGCATGAACCTATCATAAACCAAACCCCAAGTGATAAGTTGGCTCTTCAAACACACATTTTGTTTCATAAGTATGTGCAACATTGTCTTTTTTTTTTTTTTTAAGGAAACAACTAATAGATGAGGCTTTATGCATATTTTTGTTTTATAGTTGTTTGGTTTTATTCATCTTTGAAAGTGGTTTGTGTAAAAAGGAAGACAAATTTAAGTCTGAAAGAAATATTCAGTAACAGATGTTGACTTACATTCTTAAACTTTGTGCTTTAGCTGCACCTTATATAATTAAGACGTTTGATGAATTAATGATGTGGAGTCCCGTTTCCCCACACTCCCACCTCCTGCTCCTTCTCATTCATTCTGCTCCAAGCATAAAGGTCTTCTTGCTATTCCTTCAACATTCTGAGCACAGTCTGGTCTCAGGGACTTTGCACTTGGTGTTCTCTCTGCCTGGCATACTCTTCCTCCTACATCTTAGAAAGGTTGATTCAAATGTTACCTTCTTAGTGAAGTTTTCCCTGATTTTCTTGATTAACAGCACGATTCCACCCACCGCTGCCTGTTATTTTTCCCTGCTTCATTTTTAAAATACTTTTGTTGGAGAATTTGTTGTACATGTATATATACATGCATGCATGTGTATATACACACATCTTTGCATATACATTATATATAAAAAGTATGTGTATATAAACTCAGTTTTCACAAACTAAACACATCCATGTAACCAACACCCAAATCAGGGTACAAAATTACCAGCACTCCAAGATCTCTTTTCTTGACTCACTACCTTCCACTCTCCAGAAATAACCTGACGTTCAAGAGCGTAGAAGAGTTTTGGCTGGTTTTGTATTTAGTGCGTATAGCACCATGCAGCATTTACTCTTCTGTAACTGGCTCCTTTCCTTTAGCATCATGTTTCATGAGATTCATCTGCGTTGTGGCGTGGGTCGTAAATCCCCCATTCTCATTGGTGTCCAGGATCCTCCTATGTGAATATAGCGCAATTTAATACGCACTCTCCTGTTGATGGGCACTTGGGATTTTGACAGAGCGCGTTACTATGAATATTCTAGCACATGTCTTCTGATGAAGAGATGTAGGCATTGCTGTCAGGTATATCTGGGAAGTGGAGTCGCTGGGACAAAGGACATGCATATGTTCAGTTGTAGTAGCTTTTTCACAGCATTTGTATCAATTTCTATTCCACCAGCAGAGTTCAAATGCAGCCACTTCCCTTCCTTACCAGCCCTTGGTATTCTTTGTCCTTTTCATGTACTTATTCTAGTGACCATGTAGAGGTCTCTCGCTTGCTTACTGACTGAAAAATAATTGATGTATGTAAATGAAGAAATCTTAAGTGTATACAGCTCAATGAATTTTACCTGTGTATATACTCCTATAACCACCACCTCGTCTAAAATAAAAAAAAAACATTTTCAGCGTCCCAGAAAGTTCCTCCTGCTTCTTCCCAGTTGATACCACTCCTCCCAGTGAAAGCACTGGGATTTTTATCACCATAGTGTTTTACCTGTTTTTGAAGTCCATTTAACTGGAATAATTTATGCCCTTAAATCTGACTTAATTGTTCAGTGTAATGACCAAGATTTATCTGTATGGTTACATTATTGGTAGTTTATTCTTTTTTATACATAAAGGGAAATGAGAAAGGAATTTAAATTTTCACTACTTTCACGGCGCCTGGGTGGTTCAGTTGGTTAAGCATCCAACTCTTGATTTCGGCTCAGGTCATGATCTCAGGGTCATGAGATCAGGCCCCACACTGGGCTCCACACTCAGCAGGGAGTCTGCTTGAGATTCTCTCTTTCTCCCCTGCCCCTCTCCCTGCTCACACACGTGTGCGCTCTCTCTCAAATTTTTAAAAAATCACTACTTTCAACTAAACACAAAAGAAAATAGTAATGCAGGAAATGAATATAAAAGCTACAAGGTGTATAGAAAACAAATAGCAAAATGACAAAGGTAGGGCCCTCCCTACCAGTAATTATTTTAAGCTCACATTGATTAGACGCCACAATCAAATGACAGAGACTGGAAGAATGGATGAAAACACATGGCCCAACTATTTCCTGCCTGCAAAAGATTCACTTTAAACCCAAAGACACAGATAGATTGAAAGTGAAAGGATGGAAAAAGTTAGAAGAGAGTAATGTGGCTATACTAATATCCAACAGAATCGACTTTAAAATCAAAAAAAGGTTGCAAGAAACAAAGCCTTGTATATTAATAAAAGATTCAATACAGCAAGAAGATACAAGTTATTAACATGTATGTACCTAATGACAGACCATCTAATATATGAAGCAAAAAGTGACAAAGGGAGAAGTAGACAGTTGTACGATAACAGCCATAGACTTCAACGCCCCACTCTCAATAATGAACAGAAGAACTGGACAGAAGATAAGGATGGAAATAAAGGAAGTAAACAGCACAATGAACAATCAGATCTAACAGACCTGTACCAGCCACCCAATAACGACAGACCACACACTCTTCTCAAGTGCACATGGGACATTTTCCAGGAGAGACCACTAACTTAGACTGCAAATAAATCCCAGTAGTATTAAAAAGATATCATAAAAATAATCTTTAATCACAACAGGATGAAGTTAGGAATCAATAATAGAAGTAAAACTGAAAAATTCACCAATCTGTGGAGATTGAACAGCATACTCTTAACCAGTGGGTCAAAGAAGAAATCACAAGGGAAATTAGAAAATACTTAGAAATGAATGAAAACAAAACCACAACATACCAAGATTTACAGGGTGTGGTAAAACCCACACTAAAGGGGAAATTTATAGCCATAAATGCTGACATTATAAAAACAAGAAAGATCTCAAATCAACCTGATTTTACAACTGAAGGAACTAGAAAAAGAAGAACAAACTAAACCCAAAGCTAGCAGAAGGGGAGAAATAAAAGATTAGAGCAGAGATAGATGAAATAGAGAACAGAAAAACAATAAAGAAAATCAGTGAAAGCAAAAGGTGGCTCTTCAAAAAGATCAACACAGTCAACAAACTTTTAGTGAGATGGGCTAAGACAAAAAGATTCAAGTTCTAAAATCAGAAATGAGGGGCACCTGGGTGTCTCAGTCGTTAAGCATCTGCCTTCGGCTCAGGTCATGATCTCAGGGTCCTGGGATCGAGCCCTGCATCGGGCTCCTCCCTGCTCAGCAGGGAGTCTGCTTCTCCCTCTCCTGCTCCCCCTCCTTGTGCTCGCTCTCCTGCTGTATCTCGCTCTGTCAAATAAATAAATAAATAAATTTTAAAATAAATAAAATCAGAAATGAAAATGGGGACTTATCACCGATTCTACAGAAATAGAAGGGGTTATAAGGGAGAACTGTGAATAGTTGTATGCTAACAAATTTGACAACCTAGACAAATTCCTAGAAACACAAAACCTATCCAGACTAAATTATGTAGAAATAGAAAATCTGAATGGACCTATGACCAGTAAGGATATTGAATCCGTAATCAGAAATCTAACAGAGAAAAGCACTGGGCCTGATACCTTCACCAGTGAATTCTACCAAACATTTTAAAAAGAACTAATACCAATCCTTCTCAGACTTTTCCCCCAAAAATGAGAGGAGAGGGGAACACTTCCTAACTCATTCTGTGAAGCCATCATTACCCTGATACTAAAGTCAAAGACTAAGAAAACCGGTATCCTTTACAAATATAAATGCAAAAATCCTCAACAAAACACTAGCAAACCGAATTCAGTGGCATAGTAAAAGGATTGTATACCATGACCAGTGCAATTTATTCTGGGAATGGAAGGATGGTTCAACATATGAAAACCGATCATTGTAATACCCCATGTTAACAGAATGAAGGATGAAAGAACCCAGGGTATTCTCAATGTGGTAAAAGCATTTGATAACATTTAATACCCTTGGGTAAACACAGTCAGCAAGTTATGAATGAATGGAAATTACTTCCATATGATAAGCCATATGAAAAACCCACCACTAACATCATACTAAGTGTTGAGAGACTTGAAAGCCTCTCCTCTAAGATCAGGAACAAGACAAGGCTGCCTACTTTCACTACTTCTGTTCAATGAAGTACCAGAAGTTGTAGCCAGAGCAGTAGGCAAGAAAAAGGAAAGGCATCCAAACTGGAAAGGAAGAGTAAAATTATCTCTGTTCATAGATGACATAATTTTATATATAGAAAACCCTAAAGATGCCACAAAAATCCTGTTAGAGCTAATTAATCCAGCAAAGTAGCAAGATACAAAGTGAACATATAAAAATCATTTGCGTTTTTATACACTAACATTGAACAATCTGAAAAGAAAATTATGAAAACAATTCCATTTACAGTAGCATCAAAAAAAAAATAGAATTATCCAAGAAAGGAAAAGACTTATGAAAACTACAAATAATGCTGAAAGAAATTAAAGAAGACATAAATGGAAACATATCTCATGTTCATGGATTGGAAAATTTCATATTTTAAAATGTCAATACAGGACTCAGTCGGTGAAGCGTCTGCCTTCAGCTCAGGTCATGATCCTGTGGTCCTGGGATCGAGCCCTACATCGGGCTCCCTGCATAAGTAGAGAGTCTGCTTCTCTTTCTCCCTCTGCCCTTCCCTCCTCTCATGCTTTCTCTCTCTCTCAAATAAATCAATAGAATCTTAAAAAAAAAATGTCAGTACTACCCAAAGAGATCTACAGTTTCAGTACAATCCCTGTCAAAATCCTAATGATGTTTTTCTATTAATAATAAAAGAGAGGGGGCATCTAGCTGGCTTAGTCAGTAGAGCATGTGACTTAGTCTCAGGGTTGTGAGTTCAAGCCCCATGTTGGGCAGGGAGCTTACTTAAAAAAAATAATAATAATATGGGCGCCTGGGTGGCTCAGTTGGTTAAGCGACTGCCTTCGGCTCAGGTCATGATCCTGGAGTCCCTGGATCGAGTCCCGCATCAGGCTCCCTGCTCGGCGGGGAGTCTGCTTCTCCCTCTGACCCTCCCCCCTCTCATGTGCTCACTCTCATTCTCTCTCTCTCAAATAAATAAATAAAATATTAAAAAAAAAAAAAAAAAAATAATAATAATAAAAGAGAGGGGGCATCTAGCTGGCTTAGTCAGTAGAGCATGTGACTTAGTCTCAGGGTTGTGAGTTCAAGCCCCATGTTGGGCAGGGAGCTTACTTAAAAAAAATAATAATAATATGGGCGCCTGGGTGGCTCAGTTGGTTAAGCGACTGCCTTCGGCTCAGGTCATGATCCTGGAGTCCCAGGATCAAGTCCCGCATCGGGCTCCCTGCTCGGCGGGGAGTCTGCTTCTCCCTCTCCCACTCCCCGTTTGTGTTCCCTCTCTCGCTGTGTCTTTCTCTGTCAAATAAATAAATAAAATCTTTAAAAATAAATAAAATAATAATAATAATAAATAAATACTCCTTGGGAAACTCATGAAATCTCAAGGGACCTGAAATAGCTAAAATAGTCTTGAAAAAGAACCAATGGAATACTCACGCTTCCTGATTTTAGAACTTGCTACAAAGTTATACTAATCAAAATCGTGGGGTACCTGCATAAAGACAGACATATCAATCAATGGGATACAATAGAAAACCCAGAAGTAAATCCTTGTGCTGTGTTCAAATGATTTTTGACAGGGGTGCCAGTAACACTCATTAGGGAAAGGACAGTCTTTTCTTTTTTTTCTTTTTTTTAAAGATTTTATTTATTTATTTGAGAGAGAGTGAGAGACAGAGAGCATGAGAGGGAGGAGGGTCAGAGGGAGAAGCAGACTCCCCGCCGCGCAGGGAGCCCGATGCGGGACTTGATCCCGGGACTCCAGGATCATGACCTGAGCCGAAGGCAGTCGCCTAACCAACTGAGCCACCCAGGCGCCCAAGGACAGTCTTTTCAACGAATGGTTCTGGAAAAACTGGAAAACCACATGTGAAAGAATGAAGTTGGACCCTTACCTAACACTGCATACAAAAGTTAAAATGTATCATAGACCTAAATGTAAGGCCTAACACTATAAAATCTTAGGAGAAAATATAAGGCAAAACTTTATGACATGAGATTTGGCAGTCATTTCTGGGATGTGACACCAAAGGTAGAGGCAACAAAAGAAAAAATAGACAATTTGAATTCTACATGAAAAATGTAAAATTTTGTGCATCAAAGGACATCAGCATAATAAGAGAGCAACCCACAGAATGGGAGAAAATATTTGTAAGTTATATATGTGGTAAGAGAGGTTAATATCCAGACTATACTGAGAATTCTCAAAACTCAACCACAAAAAAACAACTACCCAATTCAAAAAATGGGTATTAGACTTGAATGGACATTTCTCCAAAGAAGATGTACAAATGGACAATAAGCATAAGAGAAGATGCTCAACATCACTGATTATTAGAGAAATGCAAATCAAAACTACAGTTAAGATACCGCCAAATAACCATTAGGGTTACTACAATAAAAATAATAGAAAAGAACAAGTTCTGGCAAGGATGTGGAGAAATTGAAATCCTTGTGCACTGTTGGGATTGGGATTGTAAATGGTGTGGCTACTGTGGAAAACAGTATGGCAGTTCATCAAAAAAATAAAAATAGGATTATCATATCCAGCAATTCCATTTCTGGGTATACACAAAAGAATTAAAAGCAAGGTCTTGAAGAGATATTTGCACACCTATGTTCATAGCAGCTTATTTACAAGAGCTAAAACATGAAAGCAACCCAGGGGTCCTCTAAGGTTAAATGAATAAGGAAAATGTAATATATACATACAGTGGAATATTATTCAGCCTGGAAAAGGAAGGAAGCCCTGTCACATGTGATAGCATGGATGTACCTTGAAGATACTACACTAAGTGAAATAAGCCAGTCCACAAAAAGAGAAAAACTATATGATTCTCCTTATATGAGATACTTAGAGTATTTAAAATCATATAGAAAAAGTAAATGGTGGTTGCCAGGGGCTGGGAGCAGGGAAAAATGGGGAGTTATTGTTAATGGCCATAGAGTTTCTGCTTTATGAGATTAAAAGTTATGGACAATGATGGTGATGGTTGTACAACATTATGAACATATTTAATACTGCTGAAGTGTATCCTTAAAAATGGTTAAGAGGATAAATTTTATGTGTGTTCTACCACAATAAAAATTGAAGGGAAAAAAAACAGTTTATGCAAAAAGCAGAAAATGGAGTGGAAAACAAAAATAGGAACAATGAACAAAGGTAACAAGTAGAAAACAGTAACTAATAGTTATCAATCCACCTATACTGATAATAACTCTGAATGTCAGTGGTCTAAATGCACCAATTAAGAGACAGAAATTTTCAGAGTGAATCAAAAAACAACCCAACTAGAGTACCCACCCCCCCAAAACCCACTTTAAATATAAAGGCACATAGTGAATAAAAGTAAATAGATGGAAAAATATATATACCATGCTAACACTAGTGTAAAGAAAGCAGGGATAGCTACATTAATTTCACACAAAGCAGACTTCAGAGTAAGGAAAGTTATTAGAATAAAGAAGAGCATTACATTAAGATAAAGGGGTCAGCTCTCCAAGAAGACATAAGAATTCTTAACATGATGCTCGTAACAGCATAGCATCAAACCACATGAGACAAAAACTGATAAAATTGCAAGGAAAAATAGATGAGTCTATTATCATGGAGACTTCAACACTCCCTCTCAGAAATGGACAGATTGAGCTGGCAGAAAATCAGTAAGGACACAGCTGAATTTAACACTGTCAGTCAGCTGGGTGATAATGACATCGAAGACTACCTCATCCAACAACAGCAGAATTCACATTCTTCCCAAGCTCACATGGAACATTAGGCAAGATAGACTGCATTCTGGACCATAAAACACAGAAAACAATCCACCTTACAGTGTCTGTTCTCAGGGCACAATGGAATTAAACTAGAAGTCAGTAACAGAAAAATTACTGAGAAATCCCAAAATACTTGGAGATTAAACAACACACTTCTAAATAACACTTGAGTCAAAGAAGAAATTTCAAGAGAAATTTTCTTAAATTTTGAACTAAATGAAAACACAACTTAATCAAAATTTGTGAGATGCAGCAAAAGCAGTGCTTATAGGGAAATTTATGGCATCGAATGCATTTTTAGTAAAGAAAAAAAGATCTAAAATCAATAGTCTAAATTTCCACCTTAAGAAACTAGAAAAAGAAAAACGAAGTAAGTCCAAAGTGATCAGAAGAATTACAGCAGAAATTAATGAAATTGAAAACAGGAAATCAGTAGACAAAATCAACAAAACTAAAAGCTGTTTCTTTGAAAAGATCAATTAAAATCGATAATCCTCTAACCAGGCCATCTAAGAAAAAGAGTGGACACAAGTTACTAATGTCAGAAATGGAAGTGAGGACATCACTACAGATCCCATGGAAACTGAGTGGATAATAAAGGAATACTATGAACAACTGTATTTCAACAGATATGATAATCTAGATGAAATGACCCAATTCCTTGAAAGACACAATCTGCCAAAACTCACACACAAAGAAGTAGATGATCTGCATAGGCTTATATCTATTAAAGAAATTGAATCAATAATTAATAACATTTCCAAATCAAAAGCACCGGGCCCAGATGGGTTCACTGCTGAATTCTATCAAACATTCAAGAAAGAAATTTACCAGTTCTCCACAATTTCTTTCAGAGGATAGAAGCAGAAGGGATATTTCCTAATTCATTCCATTAGACCTGCATTACACTAATACCAAAACCAGATGAAGACATTCCAAGAAAAGAAAACTAGAGAGAACAGTATCTCTCATGAATATAGGTACAAAAATCCCCAACAAAATAGCAAATCAAATCCAGAAAAAGTATAAAAAGATGACCAAGTGGGATGTATACCAAGTGTGCAAGGCTGGTTCAACATTCAAAAATCAATTAATGTAATCCATCATATCAACAGACTAAAGAATAAAAATCACATGATCATATCAATAACTACGGAAAAGGGATTTGACAAAATTAATACCCATTCCAATACCAATAAAAACCCTCAGTAAACTAGGAATAGAAGGGAACTTTCCCAACTTGATAAGGACTATCTTCAAAAAACCTATAGCTAACATCACATTTAATAGTGAGAAACTAAGCTTTCCCATAAAGATCAAGTACAAAGCGTGAATGCCCCTTCGCCACTCCTTACCAACATCATACCAGAAGTCCATGCTATTGCAGTAGGCAAGGAAGGGAAATAAAAAGAATACATATTAGGAAAGAGGACCTAAAACTGTCTTTGTTTGCAGATGACATGATCATCTGTGTAGAAAATCCAAAAGAATTGACAAAAAAATCCCAGAACTACTAAGCAATTATAACATGGTTGTAAGATGCAAGGTTAATATGCTAAAGTCCATCACTTTCCTAGATGCCAACAATGAACAAACGGACTTTTTTTTTTCAAGATTTTACTTATTTTTTTGACAGAGACAACGAGAGAGGGAACACAAGCAGGGGGAGTGGCAGAGGGAGAAGCAGGCTTCCCACTGAGCAGGGAGCCCAATGCGGGGCTCGATCCCAGGACCCTGGGATCATGACCTGAGCCGAAGGCAGACGCTTAATGACTGAGCCACCCAGGCGCCCCGAACAAATGGAATTTTAAATTTAAAAAACAGTATCACTTACCTTAGCACCCTAAAAATGAAATACTTAGGTATAATCCTGATAACAAAATATGTACAAGATGTGTATGAGGAAAACTACAAAATGTAGATGAACAAGATCAAAGAGCTAAGTAGATATTCCGTGTCTATGGATAGGAAGACTTAATATTTTCAAGATGTGAGTTCTTCCCAGTTTGATGTACAGCTTCATTGTAATCCCAGTAAAAATCCCGCCACATTATTTTATGGATATTGATGAACTGATCCTAATGTTTATATGGAGAGGCAGGAGACCCAGAATAGCCAACCCAATATTCAAGGAGAATAAAAAATTTCGAAGTGTGATGCTACCCACTTTGATACTTACTATAAAGCTACAGTAATCAAGACAGTGTGGTATTGGCAAAAGAACAGAGAAATAGATCAATAGAACAGAATAGAGAGCCCAGAAATAGACCCACATAAATACAGTCAACTGCTCTTTGACAGAAGAGCAAAGGCGGTACAGTGGAGCAAAGATAGTCTTTTCAGGAAACAGTGCTTGAACAACTGGACATTCACAGGCCAAAAAAAAAAAAAAAACAAAAGAAGAAGAAAGAAAGAATCTAGACACAGACCTTACTCCCATCACAAACTCAGAAATGATCACAAACCTGAATGTAAATGCAAAACTGTAAAACTCCTGGAAGATCATAGGAGAAAACCTAGATGACTTTGGGTGTGGTGGTGATGCCTTTTAGTGACGACACCAAAGACCTGATCCATGAAAGAAAGAATAGCTATGCTGGACTTCATTAAAATTAAAAACTTACACTACAAAACACAATGTCAAGTGAATAAGAAGATGAACCACACAGACTGTTAGAAAATATTTGCAGAATACATACCTGATAAAGGCATGTTATCTTAAACACAAAGAACTCTTAAAACTCAACAGTAAGAAAACAGCCTGATTAAAAAATGGGCCAGCGACCTTAACAGACAAGATAAACAGATGGCAAGTACGCACATGGAAAGATGTTCCACATTGTATGTCATCAGGGAAATGAAAGTTAAAACAGTGAGCTACCACCACGCACCTACGAGAATGGCCCAAATCCAGAATGCTGACAGCACTAAATGCTGTTAAGGATGTGGAGCAACAGGAATTCTCAAACATTGCTGGTGGGAATGCAAAATGCTACAGCCATTCTGGAAGACACTTTGGTGGTTTCTTACAAAATCAGACATAATCTTAGCATGTGATTCAGCAGTCATGCTCTGAGGTGTTTACCCAGGGAACTGAAAATGTACATCCACACAAAAACCTGCACATGCATATTTATAGCAGCTCTTTTCATAAGTGCCCAAACTTAGAAACAACTAAGATGTCCTTCTGTAGGCGGATGCATTAATAAACTCTAGTCCGTTCAGACAGTGGAATATTATTCTGCTCTAGAAAGAAGCTTCTGAGCCTTCCAGGAAAGAGGGAGGGAGGAAAAGGGGAGAAAAGAACCCAGTGTCCAAGGCAAGCTTGGCACTTACCGTGCCCACAGCTGGCGCAAAAAAATTTTTTAAATAATAAAAGAAATAAAAAGAAATGAGCTATGAAGCCATGATAAGACATGGAAGAACCTTAAATGCATACTACTAAGTGAAAGAAGCCAATCTGAACAGGTTCCCTCCTGCAGGATTCCATCTATTATGACATTCTGGAAAAGGCAAAAATAGGAAACAGATCAGTGGTTGGGGCTGGCACAGGGTAGGGGGTGATGAATGCATAGGCCAGAGGATTTTGTAAAACAGTAGAAACATCTCATTATACTTTTGTCCAAACCCATCCGACGTGCACCACCAAGAGTGAACCCCCAGGTAAACTATGGACTTTGGGTGATTATGATGTGTCAGTGCAGGCTCATTTTTGGTTTAAAAAAAAAAAAGTTCCATTCTGGTGAATGATGTTGATCAGGGAGGTTGTACATGGTGGGGGCTGGAGGTTTTTGGGAAATCTCTGTACCTTCTTCTCAATTTCAGTCTTTTTGAAAAATAATTGTATTTTTATGTATTAGCAATGAATAATCAAAAATTGGCATAAAAATAGCCTTTATAGTAGCATAAAATCTATGACATACTTTGCATTAAATTTAATAAAAGATGTGTAGAATCTTGCAGTCTACTGAAAAATTACAAAAACACAGCTGAGATCTAAATAAATAGATGTGTAGATAAATAATAAATAAAAGATCTAAATATATAGACAGATATACCATGTACAGGAGTCAGAAGACTTGAAATGTCAATATATCTATTCTCCCCTAATTGATCTATAGGTTCAACAAAATCGCAGTGGGCTTTTTGTAGAAATTGACAATTTGATTCTGAAATTTATATGGAAATGCAAAGAACCTAGAGTAGCCACAACTTTGAAAAAGAATAACAAAGAATACCACACTACCTGATTCCAAGACTCACTATAAATCTACGTAATTAAGATAGCATAGGATTGGCATAATGATAGACAAGTGGGTCCCTGGAATGGAATAGAGAATCCAAAATTTATATTTTGTTTATTTTTTACCATAACATGTTTAACTAAAATCAAATCAAGGTCCAACAATTAAAATCTGCATTTGCAAGACACTTTTAAGAGAATGAAAGTTAATTATTTGCAGTTATCTATCTGGTAAAAGATTTGTATCTAGAATATCTACAGAACTCTTTAAAACTCAGTAATAAGGGGCGCCTGGGTGGCTCAGTCATTAAGCGTGAAAAGATTGAGTCAGTATCCCTTCCGTGCGTACATGCAGGTCCCGCTGCACCGTTAGGAGGGCTGACCCTACGGAGGGGTGATGTGGAGGAGTTGGAGTTCTCCAAGGCTGCTGGCGGGAACATAAAACGGAACTGCTGCCTTGGAAAAGCGTGAGGCACTTTATTAAAAGTTCAACCTACACTTCTGTGAGCGAGCCGTTCTACTTCTAGGTATTTATTGAACAGAAATGCAAATATATGTCCCCACAAAGACTCGTACACAGATGTTGAGAGCGGCTTTATTTGCAGTAGCTGCAAACTGCTAACTTGCCCGTCAACAAATGAAGGGGTAACAGATGAAGGGCCTACCCATCTACGCGGCTGCCACTCAGTAAAAGGAACAGACAGTGCAAACCCGCAACAGTGTGGGCAGATTATGCTGCATGAAGGAGCCAGACAAACATGGATGCACGCTATCTGATTTTATTGATGTAGAATTCTAGAAGGTACAGGCTAGTACACAGTGTCAGAAGCAGGTCAGTGTTGCCTGGGGCCAGGAAGGGAGTGCGGGAAAGAAGGGACACTCGGAGCTGCCACAACAGTCCCAAGTATGCACATGCCACAGGCTAGCACGTTGCACACTTGGTGTATGTGCGGTTCTGAGCTTGTCAGTTATACCTCAGGCCCTTTTAAAGGAAAAAAAAAGATAATGCTCTTCATTCACCGGGTCAGATTTTAAGTGGGTTCTTTTCCTGGTGCCTTATGAAAGTCACTCATTGAACAGAGCCTTCTTTGAACGTCACTGTCTTTGTTTACATACTCAGTTCAGCAAGGCCTGGGATCTCTCTGCCTTGATGGTTGGGGAGGGGAAGGAAGAGACCGCCTTTCTTTAAGAGCTCCCAGGACAGAGCAATCTCACTTCATCTGTGCTGTCGTTCCAGAAGTTTCTTCCTTTCACCACAGGGTCGGGGTCATCTGAGGGCCCTAAGTGCCCCCCTCGGCCGGCCTCTCCTCCATAGACTAGACTGATCCTGATAACTGGCCCCGGAAGGCGGCTGTGTCGTAGCTGGTGATTTAAATAGAACATTTAAGTGTAATTGTTTGAAGACTGGGATTTATTTAGTACTTTCCGAGTTTATGTCTGTTGTAGAAAATATGCCAGTGAGCGTAGTCGGCCGGATGTGTTTCCCAGGCAAGCTGCTTTAACGCTTCTTCTCCTGGACCGATGTGACATCACAACAGCCGCCATGGAACGTGTGTCCTTCAAGTGGAAAGTGCGGTGCAGAAGTTGAAACTATGGGCACCCATTAGAAAAGTTTAATTATCTGGACTTTTTTTTTCTTTTCCTTTTATGGAAAAGAAAGACAAACCATGTGTCCCAAATGTGGAAGGCAGAAATATTTTATTAGGAGAGATGACAGGATAAGGGAGGGATAGAGAAACAGTAGATGATAAAGCAGTATGCCTACCTTGTGCAATTCAGTCTATCCACAGTCAACAGTAGACTTGGTTGTAGTTCTGCAACTTCAGGCACACGGGATGTTGTTTTTTGTTTGTCTGGAGAGCTGAATGAAGTGCAGTTTGCGTGTTGGAGATTCCTGAGCTCTGTACGTCAGGCTCTTTCCTTCGATTTTAATAATTTCATTCCCTAATTTTATTCCTCCTGAGATTGCTGTGACAGGAAGTCATCAGAGCCTAATGCTCACAAGATCCGTGTTCATACGATCTTAAAACACTGCCAAAATGCTACATAACAGCTTGGCATTTAAGTAGAGAACAGTGCCGGAGCAAATGGGTGTCGTAATTCTGATTTGTAATAATTCTGCATGGAGAAACAGTTAGAGGCACATTTCCCATTAGCTTTCAGGAACTTAGCGAGGTCTCAAACTAACAAGTGAGGCCGACTCCAGGGGACCCGCATTGCCCTATAACCAGCCTTGCTGAGTGATGTCACACCTGAACTCTTTCAAACCTGATGGGGTTCTAGTGACTACTGAGCCACAGTGTATCTACATGTAAAATTTATGCGAGCATGGAATTTGATGACCCAAATCAGGGCATGTTGTGAGTGGGGAAAAAAAAAAACAAAACCAACCCTGCTAATAATTTTACCAGGACAGTAAGCTTGAAATGGGGTGCTCCAGGGCAAACTGGGGCATATGGTTATCCTATTTATAATGTGGCAGTGACCTTGAGTAAAGTCATGCATTTTAGATTTATGCATGGCTATCTGTGCATCTTAATGTCGAGCATATAGTCCATTTTCCTCATAATGCTAAGTCAGTCTATAGTCGGAACTGGATCCTACCTCTGCATGTTACAACGGTCTATTTTTATGACATTTTACTATAAAGTGTTTGCTTTTTATAAGTATGAAAAGTGCTTAATCCTCCCTTCCCCAAAAAAACCCAGACTTAAAAAGTAATGAAAGATCACTTTTCACCCACAAATTGTGGGTAGGGGAAAGAAAAGAAGAAATTAGATTGCTAATGTCCAGTGTGGCGAGGCCATGGGAAAATAGATACCTTCAGCCTTTGTTCACTGGGATATAAATTGGTAGAACCTTTTGGCAGGACAACTTGCCAGAGCTGTTACAAATGTAGATGGCTCTGGGTCGGCAGTTGTGTGTGCAGGAACGGAGCTTATGGTCACACGTGTCCCAGGAGGGCACTATGGGGACAGTTGCTGTGGCATTGATGGTGATAGCAGAGACTTTAACTGTAGAAACATCCCCCAGTAGCCCTAAGTCAGTACATGGCCTGTGTCAGCCTTCAGGATCCTGGGTGGTGCTTAGAAGGAGTGAAGGTTCACATCACTCTAAGACATGATAGAATCTTAGTTGAAAAATGATATGTAGCATTTGATCCCGTTTATGGAAAGCTAAACAAAGACTAAAACTATAAATTTCTATGCCTACATCTGCACATTGAATTTAGAGACAAAGGTCTGGAAGAGTATGTACCAAACTGATAATAGTAGTTAACTTGTGGGATGAGTATGAATGCTCTTTTATCCGTGTTTAAAAATTTTTTACCTGTATGTGTTCATTGGTTACCTAGTTTTATAAATGAATGAATTTTTTTAAGATTTTATTTATTTGACAAAGGGAGAGAGAGAGCACAAGCAAGGGGAACAGGAGAGGGAGAAGCAGGCCCCCCGCTGAGCAGAGAGCCCAACTGGGGCTCCGTCCTAGGACCCTGAGATCATGACCTGAGCCGAAGGCAGATGCTTAACTGACTGAGCCACTCAGGTGCCCCATAAATGAATGAATTTTTTTTAATGTCTATAATTGCAGTATAACAATTGTGGAAGAGAAAAGAAATGATCACTATTAGCATTTGGCTTCATTCTAATAATTATTTTTTTCCCTGTGTCTTCTGTCCATGATTTTTAAGGGCAGATCTCAGAGGACTTTTGGATATTTCCATTCTGAGCAGTCCTCAGTGTAGTTAGTGTTTCACTGAGTTCCCTGCACCAGAGAAATAACAGGAAAACCTTAGCCTGCTAAGGCAGGACCTAAAATGGAAGGTTCCTCACCTTCATTAGGTTAAACTCAATGACAGTGAAGCTGAAAGATACAGAATCGAATTAGCAATTCCTTAGCCACTAAGTGTAGCAAAACCCAATTTGACCTGACCTGCACTTGCTTGTTGGCAAAGCCTAATCTCACTTACTTTCAGGCATTTATAGTCTACCTCCCCACTGGTCTTAAATATTCCTCTGTGTGTGTGTGTGTGTGTGTGTTACATATATATATGTATGTTACTACACGAGTATTAGCATATTTGATTATAAGGTGCTCCCCGAGGTCCCAACTGGGGACATTTTGTAATGTAGAGCATATGAACCATATTACTTCTCCCAAATCTGAAAATTTCTGAATTCCAGAATACATCTATCTAGTCCAGATGTTTTCAAGGTAAGGGATTGGCAATACCCATGAAGTAGTGAAGAGGTAAAACATGAAATTTGAAATAAGCTGGCCAAAAGTTAATTTTAACTCCTAAAAAACTAGGAGATATTTGCTCTCGTGTGTGAGGGGCTTCAGGTAAAGGACATTTGTGTCGCCATGGTTTGCAATAGCAAAACAGTGGAAATATGCCAAATGGCTGTTGATAGGGTCAGATTTTTACACATTTATTCAGTGGAATGCTATATAAAAAATTCTATTTTTAAAAATATGGGCCCTTATACCACATACAAAAATTAGCTCCAAGGGACACCTGGGAGGCTCAGTCGGTTAAGCGTCTGCCTTCGGCTCAGGTCATGATCCCAGGGTCCTGGGATCGAGCCCCGCATCGGACTCCTTGCTCAGCGGGGAGCCTGCTTCTCCCTCTCCCTCTGCCTGCCGCTCCCCGCTTGTACTCGCGCTCTCTCTCTCTGACAAATAAATAAATAAGATCTTAAAAAAAAAAAAAAAATAGCTCCAAATGGATTGCAGACCTAACCCTAAGACTAGAACTATAAAACTCTTAGAAGAAAATTAGGGGAAAACTTCATGACACTGGACTTGGCAGTGACTTCTTGAATAAGACACCGATAGCACAAGCAGCCGAAGCAAGAACAGACCAAGAGAACTACATCAAACTTAAAAAGCTTTGTGCATCAAAGGACATAACAGAACGAAAAGACAACCGATGGAATGGGAGAAAATGTTTACAAGTCACATATCTGATGAGGAGTTCATATCCAGAATATATTTTTAAAAAACTACAACTCAACAACAACAAAATCACCCTATTAAAAAACAGACAAAGGATTCAAATGGATCTTTCATACAAAAATGGCCAACACTGTATGAAAAGATGCTCAACATCAGTAATCATCAAAGAAATAATAAAACCATAATGAGATATCACCTCACACCCATTAGGATGGCTACTATCAAAAACCCAGGGCGCCTGGGTGGCTCAGTTGGTTAAGCGACTGCCTTCAGCTCAGGTCATGATCCTGGAGTCCCAGGATCGAGTCCCGCATCAGGCTCCCTGCTCGGCAGGGAGCCTGCTTCTGCCTCTGACCATATCCCCTCTCATGTGTTCTCTCTCTCTCATTCTCTCTGTCTCAAATAAATAAATAAAATCTTTAAAAAAAAAAAAAAAAACCCAGGAGTTAACAGGTGTTGGTGAGGACTGGGAGAATTTGGAACTCTTATACCTTCACTGTGGGTGCGATTGTAAAAACAGTCCAACTGCGATAGAAAAGAGCATCGAGGTTCACCAAAGGTATGTAAGGTAGATTCATAAAGCCAGAGCGTGGAATAGCGGTCCCGGGGGTGGGGGCTGGGGAGCAGCATGGCAGGGAGCTGTGGGTGGTAGTGAAGAGTTTCAGATTTTCACGATGAAAACATTCTGGAGATCTGTTTCACGACTGTGTGAATAGACTGAACACTCCTGAACTGTACACTTAGAAACAGTTAGGATGGCTTATTTTATGTGTTTTCACCACAATTCTAAAAAAAAAAAAAAAAAAGGTAGATGTGTGTGTGGTAATATGCAACATACAACAAGATATGTTGCTGGGGATAAACACCGGATGCAGACCTCCCTGCTTGTAAGTGGTGATTTTCTTCACCTTTAACTGAATATTTGAGTCACGAAATCCAGAAGTGAGTTCTTGAGTTTAGAGAGTACCCACTATTCATTCCTTGCCCATTCATTCATTCGACAAAGTTTTCCTGTTTTGACTTTTGCCATCAGCCTGGCAAAATTAATGTTACTTTCCCCAAAAGTGATTATAAATGTCAAGGGTGAAAATTTGGGGAGAACTTAATTGGGGCCCCAGGGGTTGGGCTTCGCTTCCCTTTAGGAAGGATCCCCATTTTCTTCAGGATACAGATTGTTCCTTTGTCACCATACAAAATGCAGTAGACCTACCTCAACACTTCCTGCCCTCAGCCTGAACAGAAAGCATTTTAAATAATGAATGCTTCCTTAAATCTCCAGGGCCTCCATTCACTAAGAGGATTGGGCAAAGCAAGTCCAGCTGTAATTAATCTCTGCATTCCTGTCAGGATTCATTGGCACGTGCTGTGAGAAATGAGAGGTACTTCAGATGCTGCCTGGTACCCAGCTGGGGCGAAAAAACCAGCTCCCCTCAGGCTTACAGAGGAGCCAAGAGATGGGGACACATTCATGTGCAGCCCCAGCTCAGAGGGCGGACCCTGGCTTTGATTAAACTAGCTGATAGGCTCTGCATTAGAAATGTTTTGGGTTTCTTTCCCTCAACTAAGAATATTAGAATTAAAGTCTTATACGTTTGGGGGGAACTTTTTTTTAAAGTTACGATTTTAGCAAAATATTTGAATGAGAGGAAATTCTTTAGCATTAAGTCAAGTAAAAGCATGATTGTGGATCCCTAAACTATGGTAGAGAAAGTAACTAATTGATATGTTAGAAACAAAGGACAACCTGATACCCAGCGGCAACAGAGAGAAGCCTGAAGTCTAAATAAAGGCGGAGCTCCACTGTGGTTTGGAGGATTCAGATAATTGACCGAATAAACTTCATACAGAATCTTAACTGTGATCTGGTCAGCAGATCTCCAGGAACGTCAGATGCACATCTCAGTGAATAATAAACCGGTGAAGAGGCCAGTGCAGCAGCCTTGGGAGACTTCTAGAAAAGGCACAGCGACCTTTGCAGGAGAGCTCCGGACTCCTTCTCCGACAGCATCTTTATGCGACAGTTAAATACATGACCTGCAGACACGATTTGTTTTATCTGGGAGTCCCTAAGGCAGCGCTTCTGCAGACACGGCACTGTCTTCATATCGATGAGAGAATTTCTTGAAACAGACTGAGTAGGCATTGACTTGGCTGGCTTTTTGAATATTGTTAGCCACCTTCCTCCGACACATCCACGCTCGTGTTCTCACAAGTACCAAAGATCTACGGTTCTATTTCTTTTAACTCTTGGAGATCATTTCGAACTCACAGAAAAGTCACAAGAGGTATTCTGAGAACTGCCCTCTGCCTCACCGGCCGCAGAATGGCTCCCTCCCTCCCTCTCTCCTTCTCTCCCTCTCTCCTCCCCCCTCTCCTTCCCCCCTCCCCCCTCTCCTTCCCCCCTCCCTCTCTCCTTCCCCCTCCCTCTCTCCTTCCCCCCTCCCTCTCTCCTTCCCCCCTCCCTCTCTCCTCCCCCCTCTCCTTCCCCTCTCCTTCCCTCCCTCTCTCCTTCCCACTCCCTCTCTCCTTCCCTCCCTCCCTCCCTCTCTCCTTCCCTCCCTCTCTCCCCTCCTCTCTCCCCCCTCCCCCACCTTCTTTCTCATACAGTTTTTTTCTGAATGCTTTTTTTTTTTTAATCTTTGCCATCTCTCTACCTCAAAGTTGTAAGACACATGTGTCCTGACATAGTTCCCATCAGGTGCCAAAATGGTTTTAGTGAATTATAAAGGTAATGATTTTGCCCCCTTTTTTTGCAAGGACATACTGTAAAAAGGGCTTTCTTCCCCCCTCATATTTAAAAGAAGTTACAGTTTTCGTCTCACAGGAAAAAGGAGTCTGACAGTAAATAAATGTGAGAAGAATGTGTAAAACACAGGCCGCCAGGCTCCTGGGCCGTGTGTGGCCGCACCTGTCCTTCAGGAGGAGGGTTGCCCCCCGTGCAGACACTCGGACGTGGACGAGAGTGCTGTCAGAGACGATGCACTTTGGGAAGGAATCCCCAGACTAGCAGCTATACCGAACCAAAAACCCTGGCTCCTGCCTTTCTCTTTCAGGGGGTTCTACGAGGCCAAAACTGTATGAGCACAGGGAGACGCTGTGCCCGCGGCCCACTTCCCGGGCCCGGCACGGCCCTTTGAGGGGAACAGACAGAAGCCTGTCACTCCGTGTAGGGTTACTAACTGGAGATCCTTTTCGTTGACATTCAGGGTCTGTTTAACATCCTGCTGCTGTTTTGTTAAATAACGGTGGTTTAATAAAGATGAAAACGGCCCCATAGCCGACTTTGTAATTGGAGCTTTACCTGCCACGAAAATTTTGAGCCACTGAAATAGTTCTCAGACTTGAACTACTTAGGAGTTATTATTAAATGGAGATGATTAATTCTCAGTATGAGCAGAACAGGAGCATTCTTGAGTTAATAACTTGGTTTTATGGAAACTTAGGCAGCTTTTTCTAAGTGTACTATTCAGTGACTTAGCAGATTTAACTACCGTGAGATGTCGGACGTTTCCCTCACCCAGTGAGGTCCCTCGCACCTGTGTCCTCATAACCCCAGCCCAGAGCCCTAGGCAGCCCCCCATCCACCCTGCCTCTGTCGATTGTCTGGATATTTCATATGAATGGAGTCATGCAGTATTTGGCCTTTAGTGTCCGGCTTCCTTCCTTCCTTCTGCATGATGTGTTTGAGGTTCCTTCCTGCTGCAGCCTGGGTCGGCACTTTCTTCATTTTCATCACTGACTAGTATTCCATGATGTGGATAAACCACGTTTTATCTCTTCACCCATGTGTGATGGACATGTGAGCTGTTTTACATTCTCTGGCTGCTAAGAAGGATGCTGTTATGAACATCCTTAGCTTTTTAAAAGAAAATCGGTATTAAAGGTGCCACCAAGAGAGATGAAGTTTTGCTCTTTGGAGGTGATTTTTACAGTAAGAATTCAGGATCTCTTAAGGAGGGTGAGTTTGATCCTTTTAGTGAAAGAAAGGAGTGAGTTAGCCTTCCCAAGTAAGCTCAGCGGAGGGCGGGGGTCAGTATCAAACAGTAAGGTTTCCCCTTACCCCGTCATTAATGCTCCTGTCAGCCTCAGGTGAGGCTGATCACCAAAACTGCTTTTCTGGTTTGGGGGGGGGGGGAGTTTTTTTTTTTTTAATCTATACTTTGTCTTCTCCATGAATGTTCTATGGTTTGTTTGTTTTTTTTAAAGATTTTATTTATTTATTTGATAGAGAGCACAAGTAGGCAGAGTGGCAGGCAGAGGGAGAGGGAGAAGCAGGCTCTCCGCTGAGCAGGGAGCCGGACGTGGGGCTCGATCCCAGGACCCCAGGATCATGACCTGAGCCGAAGGCAGCCACTTAACCGACTGAGCCACCCAGGCGCCCCTGAATGTTCTATGTTTAAAAGGAACATCGTTCACTAGTTTCAGTGCAGAATGTGATAAAATAGTGTGTCTTCCCTGAGCTTTAAGAAGCAATATTTTGTGAAATAACCCTACAATTCACTCCTTTATTTACTGAGTTTAAAAACATTTTTTGGAAATATCAAGCAAAATTCTCCATTTGAGGTGGAAAACATGTTGCTTTGAGAAGCAATTTATTGACACCTTTCAAATGTCCCCTTTGTCCAGGAGGTTCCTGCTGCTCAGGCTGTGGGTGGCTTGTGTTTCCTTTGGCTCTGTTCCTGGACAAATCCCTGATGTTGTTCTAAGGAGGTACCCCAAAAGTAGCCTGAATTGGGGTTTATGCACATTTGTGGATGTTCCATGAAGAGCACACTCCGGTAGGTGGCACTTTGCTCGTGAGGTCCAAATTCTAATTGCCCTCTGGCTGGCACTGATTTTTTTTTTTTTTTTTTTTTTTGAGAGTGTGTGTGAGAGGGAGAGAGAGAGATGCAGAGAGAGAAGCAGATTCCCCGCTGAGCAGGGAGCCCGATGCAGGACTCCATCCCAGGACCCTGAGATGATCGTGACCGGAGCTGAAGGCAGATGCTTAACCCACTGAGCCACCCAGGCGCCCCTAGCTGGTGCTGATCCTTGAAGGCAGAAAGTGGACTGGATGTTTATTTCACATCCAATTTTCCACTGCAGAGGGGAAAAAAAAAAAAGGAATTGATCAGGACCTTTAGTTAGTGACTGTGGTCTAATCTCCAGATTGCTGAGCAGATCAATTCCACAAAAGTAATTATGTAAACTTTCTTTTGCCTTGACCTGAACGTTGCTTTTACGGTGGTTTTGACAGACGCATCTTGTACTGAACTCTCTCCCTTAGTGACAAACCAGAACCTAAATAAAGATCATTTTGCTCATTTTGTTTTGTGAGGTAATCTTTTCTAGGGTAGAGGTTCACTAATGTGATTTTTTTTTTAAGTTAATTAAGAGCAGTTAGTGAAGGTTCCAGATGTTTAAGCACCCTGGCATGATCTGATAGTTAACACAATAACCAGTAGGTTCCTGCTTCCAGAATCTTCTTTATGATGCGTTATCTAGAAAATGTAAATCTTTGCGTGGCTCTCTCCAGGTATTTTGGGCCTTGGAATAATTATTTTTTGTTTTCAGCTAGCTTTAGATCATAGGACTATGCAGAGTCAAAAAAACGTTTGTGCACATGTATGAGAGCTTCGTCCCCTCGACAGAACTGCCCTGTTGCCGGGGTGAGGGAGTTCGGGGAGCTTTTTCTGACCAAGTGTTTACTCAGACAGCTGGCGCGGCCAAAGGAAGAAACCCTTTGTGGGCTACCTGTGCCGGAGGTTTGAGCGTCATCCGCCAGATGAAGCATGTAAACTGTGCCGAGCGCACGCCAGTATTCGCGCCACAAGACGCGGTCTGTCTGGGTCTCCCTCAGCTCCCCCCACATGCTGTGGGGCATCAGGTCTCCTGTGAGTCACCTTTGGCGTTTACACTTCTCTGTGTGCTTCCTGGGGCTTTTGTGGTGGGGAAGGGGTCTCGTGAACCCTGCGGACTTTGTCAGCAGAGACTTTTTCAGTGATTCTGGAAGGAGAGAGGACTTCAGGGTATTTGCGCAGGGGTGGGTGCTGAGTCCGTGGTCCTGTGGTCCGAGAGCACCGGAACCCTCAGCCTTCAGCCCTGGTGGCGAGGACATCAAGCACAAGGGCTCTTTATGAGGAGCTGGACACTGGCTCAGCGGCCAGAGCGTCTGGGGCATCCCTGCCTCTGGCCTCCTGCCCCTGGCCCCCTCCCCTCCCGGCCTGCCACAGCTCTGGTTGGTTCCACGAGCAGAGCCGGCCTTTTGCTCCAGAGAGCTAGGCTGGAGCATTGCAGATGAGTCAGTTTTTGGCAGAGGGAAGGCTGCTTTGAGCACTTCTCTTTCCCTTTTGTTCAGCCCGAGGTGGGGGAGGATAAGGCTGGGTAAACATCCCGCTGAAGAGCACCCTGACCCCTTGGCTTTGGCTCTCCTCCACTGTCGAGGGGGAAGCGGTTGGCTTCAGAGCTCTGCCCAGTCCAGATGGTTTATCCTCTCATTGTCTTGCCGCTCTGAGCTCTGTCTTCCTGACAGGTCATATGACGGATGAGATTACTGTCCTCGTTCCGATTTTTTAATTCAATTTTTCGGAAGCACATTCGGACTTAACTCTTAAATACAGAGCTTGGCGTGTGGTCCTTGGTGGTCAGTTACACTGCTCGCACGTTATACCCTCCTGCGCTCGTGGGCTGCTTACGACCTTGACCTTTGGGGCTGAGCAGCTGTTTCGACCTTGGGCAAGTGAACTTCTAAGCTTTGGTTTCTCCAAGTAGGAAAATGGGAATGACTAGACTGTGTTTGGATTAAATGAGATAATGCCCATCAGGTGCCTGGCCCCGAGGAGCTGCTGGTGGTGCCGTTATGGGGCTGAGCGAGGGGTGTGGTGACGCAACCACGTACCCCATCAGCCATCTTTCATACCTTGAGGGTCTGTGCAGCATCTCCTAGCCCGGCACCTGCTAGACCCTTGTATCTCCTCCTAGAGAGGAAACCCGTGTCAACCTCCTCAACCCCAGAGGCAGAGCTTTTGGTGTTTAGAGTCCATATTTATGGCATGTCTTATTTCACAAATTTCTCTGCTGTCAAACATTTTGTTGGGGACTGACGGGAGAGGTGGTCGTTGTGGAGGAATGAGGACAAGGCTGTGGCGTTTGTGATGTTTGTGAAGGGTCGTTTGCAGGCTCTGGTCACAGCTAGACTGCTAGGCAGCTGGACAGGCTGCATTGTTCTTAGGCTCTGGCGCTGGTTGGTACCACCAACGGGACAACGTGGCTGGGAGCCGAATTCAGAGTCGTGATCTAAAGAGCTGTTTGGCACTAAGCACGACCGAAAGTACGAAGGCAACATTTTTAGTTGCTGTTGGTTTACTTTTTTATTACAGCAGTGCCGATCATCTTTGTTTCCCAGTAGCCCATTTTGGCAGCTATTCATGAGATTGTTTTGTTTTGTTAGCAAATTCAAGTATATGTGAGAGAAGGACCAAGAGTTGCCAGATTGTACATCAAGTGAAAATGTATTTGAGTTTAGTGGGGAGAGGCTGGTTTTGGAAGCACATACACTGTGAAGTGGGGGCTGTTTCTATCTTAGAGATTACATAGATTAGCTAACAGTGGTTCTGGAGGGTGATGAAGTCAGTTCCAGTGGCTACAGAAGATTCCTTTCAGTTTCCTCTTTCAAAAAGCATGGAGCCCGGGGCGCCTGGGTGGCTCAGATGGTTAAGCGTCTGCCTTCGGCTCGGGTCATGATCCCAGGGTCCTGGGATCGAGTCCCGCATCGGGCTCCCTGCTCCGCGGGGAGCCTGCTTCTCCCTCTGCCTCTCTCTCTCTCTCTCTCTCTCTCTCTCTCTGTCTCTCTCATGAATAAATAAATAAAAATCTAAAAAAAAAACAAAACAAAACATGGAGCCCAGATCACATCTGGTTAATAATGTTTACTGGGGGCCTGGCCAGCTCAGTGCGTGGAGCCAGCAACGCTTGGTCTGGGGGTTGTGAGTTCAAGCCCTGTGTTGGGTGTAGAGATTGCTTAAAAATAAAATCTTAAAAAAAAAATGTTTCCTGGGTTTTCTTTACTCTTCTTTTCCCTCTGTAGTTTCTTAAATTCTGTCTCCGCATCAGCCATCCTTGGAACCGTGTGTGTCTTGCGCTCCCTTCGGAGCCCCTGCCCAATGTGCTTCTGCCCCGGCCCGGAGAAAGGTCTGGGTCGGGGTTCTGGTTCTGAGTGGAGGTGACAGGGGGCGCAGCAGGCTGGGACGTGAACCTCCCATGAACTCCTGTGCATACTGGGTTTTCTTCCGTGAGCCTGAGTCAT
This sequence comes from Mirounga angustirostris, assembly GCF_029215605.1. Lineage (NCBI taxonomy): Eukaryota > Metazoa > Chordata > Mammalia > Carnivora > Phocidae > Mirounga > Mirounga angustirostris. The sequence goes on from NW_026991713.1 coordinate 178,248,907, forward strand.
GAAGGACTCCGCGGCCGAGGTCCAGGTGACAGAGGAAATGGGTCGGGGTTTGTGAGGTGCGCATTGTATGGTGGCTCTGTTTAGATTTTCTTGTTTCGGGCCCAAAACAAGCTGGCCCCAAATGAGTCACTGACTGTGAGGATTGACCAGGCCACCCTTGTCCCGACTGAGGAGGATAAAATGCACTGGGGGGAGGGAGAGTCCGGGCAGAAGAGTGCCACCCCCAGCGCCCGAAACGGTGGTATGTGGGGGTCCCCTGTCCTCCCGGGGGCCGGGCTGCTCTTCTTCTACAGGCCCCTCAATGCTTCCAACGAAGCAAGCGTCTGGGCCTCCGGAAAGCAGTGCTGCTGGGGCGGCCCCACCAGCAGAGGATGTCCCTGGAGGGAAGACTGGAAGTGGTGGGAGCTAAACTTAGCTCCCTGGATGAGCTGCCTGCAGAAGGAGGGGAGAGGGACGTGGGGGCAGGGTGGGAGGCTTAAAGGGACAGCCACAGGCTTTCCGAGGGGTTCTCGTGGGACTCGCGGGCTGTGCGATGGTGCCCGGGGGACCTGCACGGCTCTGGGAGGAGGCGTCCTGAGAGCTCAGCTGGCCCTGCATCCCGGGGGCCCTGCGTCCCGGGGTTTGGGATAGAGAATGCCCCGTGCCCCAAGGGGAGGAGAACCTCGGTGTCGTCCGGATGGCTGGAAGGGCACTGCAGGCTCTGGTGTGCTTGCCCTCATGTCTGGGAAGGGGCAGCAGGATTGGCGACTTGGATCGGCCCGTGACCAGTGATGGGCCCACCCGGCATTCCAGGGCTGGTCAAACCTTTGGGAGAAGAAGGGGCATGGACTCACAAAGGCAGCACTGCTTAGAAGCAGGCCTGAGTAATTGGTTTGCTAAAAGTGATCTCTCCCGTACTTGGAAGTCCTGAATAATTCCCCAAGACTACCTTTTTAGTCCTCCGTCAACATTTCCATTTCTTCCCCGAGGCAGAGGACGGAGCGGGCAGCCGGTCAGGAACACACTCTGCCTCGCCCAGTGCCTCTTACTTCCTCAACCTTGAAGTGCCAGGTGCTTGTCTAGTCTGTTTAGTACTTTTTTTTTTTTTTTGATTTATTCATTTGACAGAGACAGCGAGAGAGGGAACACAAGCAGGGGGAGTGGGAGAGGGAGAAGCAGGCTTCCCACTGAGCAGGGAGCCCGATGTGGGGCTCGATCCCAGGACCCTGGGATCATGACCTGAGCCGAAGGCAGACGCTTCACGACTGAGCCACCCAGGCGCCCCTGTTTAGTACTTTTTAAATGGAGTATTTATGTTGCTTTTGTGTGTTCATAGTCCCATGACAGCCTGGTGGCAGGAGAAGGGGCGGGTGGGAAGCAAGCAGCCTCCACCGGGGGATCTGGGAAAAGTGCTACAGGACGGCCCCACTGAGATGCTCGCACTCTCCTGAGAGCTGTATTGAAGGGAGACACCGGCCCAGGGGTGGTTCTGGGACGCCCTTCACTACGTTTCTCTCTCTCTCCCCCTCCCCCCTCCTTTTTTTAAAATTGTAAAATATGTAAGTATTTCTCCTATCCTGTATGAATACAGAAGAGGGTCTGAAAACATATACACAGTTTAAATATAATAAGCCAAATGCCTGTACCTGCTGCTCAGATGAAGAACATTGGTGGTAATTTACTGTCCACCGTGCGCTCTCTTGCCGTTGAATACACCGCTGCACCGGCCATAACTGCTGCTCAGATTTGGGCTCATCATTCCTTTTATCTATATATTTACCACCGAAGTATCCCTAAGCAGTCCTAAGGAACCTTATAACTTGCCCGGTTTTAACCCCTCTGTGCCTCAGCTTTATCATCTGTGAAATGGGGATAAGAGTAATGCCTTCCACAAGCATTGTTTTGAGGATTGAGTTAGTATGTATACAGCACTTAGATCAGCGCCGGGCACATAGTCAGCACTTTATGTGTATTAAGCTACTGTAATTATTGTTAGGTTTAGTTTTGCCAGTTTTTAAGCATCATGTAAATCAAACTATTTTACTGTGGCTTGGGATTTTTCATTCACCATAATATTTTGAGATTCATCATGGTGATGCTCATGGTAGTAGTTCCCTCTTGTTCATTCTCCTGTGCTGTTCTAGAAGATGCTGCCAGTTAGTATCCATTCAACTTGGGGCGCACTTTGGGTTTTTCCAGCTTTGGCTTTGATGATCCTGCCGCTGGGAGCATTCTGGTGCACGTACGGAGGTCTCTAGGGCAGTGGTTCTCAGTGTGGTCTGGCGGTCCTGAGACCTTGTCAGGGGCTCCTCAAGACCAATACAACTTTCAGAATAATACTGAATAATCTTGTGTCTTTTTCACTCTCATTCACTCAGGAGTGGCCAGTGGACTTTTCCAGAAACCACATGGCATGTGACAGTGTCCTCACTCTGATGGCTAACTAGACTTATGCTTGTCTGTTCCTGTATTTTTAAATTCTGTCGCGGTGGCACCTGGGTGGCTCAGTCGTTAAGCGTCTGCCTTTGGCTCAGGTCATGATCCCAGGGTCCTGGGATCGAGCCCCGCATCGGGCTTCCTGCTCTGCAGGAGGCCTGCTTCTCCCTCTTCCACTCCCCCTGCTTGTGTTCTCTCTCGCTGTGTATCTCGCTCTGTCAAATAAATAAAATCTTTAAAAAAAAAAAAAATCTGTCAGGTTCTAATTTCTAATACGGTAAATAGTGATAGATTGGGAGATACTGCGTTTGGGGGAGGGGTTTCCTTTGTTTGACTTGAATAAGTCAGTAAAAGTACTGGGGCTTTCCATAAAGAACCTGAAGAAACAAGATTCTGACTCATCCCCTTTGTTTTGAGTTAACAAATGACTAATGCCTAAGCAAGAGATTTTTCAGACACTAGGCTTTAGAGCTTCTATGTTTGGAATCAGGCAGCTCCATTATAAGGAGGAGGATAAATCATTCCTTATTGCCGTTCCAGTGTAGGGGCACTGGTTTCTCTAGATCGATCCTAGACACCAAACACGAGTCAGCAATCCACCGAGTTATCTGAGGAAATAATGTCTAAGCTAGCACTAGAAGAAGGCTGCTTAGAAAAAAAGGCCGTATCTTCGTTCACCCACGAGCGTTCAGTACCAGAGTGCCAAGAGACTGTTGGTAAGCTAAGGACATACAAGTGAAGGTGACCCTTTCTTTCCTAGTCCTGTTGCCAGGTACCTAATTGTTACGATGTAGCCAGGTAGAACCACCACACCGATGGACGGGCTCCCAGTGCATGCGGGTCAGGAGTCCTGGTGCCTGGAGTTCACTGGGTCCGCTCTCGCAGTCTCGAGGCTGAGATCAAGGGGTCCGGGGGCTGTGGTCTCACCGACGGCCTTTTCCAGCTCCCCTGTCATTGGCAGAACTCATTTCCTTGCAGCTGGGTGACAGAGCACCGTTCCGTGTCGTCAGCCGGTAGCCGCTCTGCTCTCCCAGGCGCAGCCCTGGGTTCCGTGCCACGGGGCCCCTCCGCTCACAACCTGGTGCCTCTTGGGAAAGGCTCGCCTGATTCGATCAGGCCCACCCAGGATCATCGCCCCGGCTCAGCTCCAAGTAGCCCCGTCCCGGAGTGCTGCCGTCTGCTCTCCACGGGCTCTGCCTCTGCTCGAGGGAAAGAGCTTGTACGTGGGCACAAGTGGTTGAGGCGCATCTGAACGTTCGGCCAGCACAGGCATCTTCTCCTAACCCAGCAGTGCAGAGATTCTCACCTATGTGGTGGTTTTTTTGTTTGTTTGAAGTCTGTAGTTTTAATTGTTTTTACATTTAGGTCCGTGAACACATTTTAAGTTAATTTTCGTGTCTGATGTAGATAAGGATCTGTGTTCCTTTTTCTGCCCCATACAGATGTCTTTCTAGCACCATTTTTTGAAACAATGTTCCTTTCCCCCACTTGAGTTGCCTTGACAACTGTCAAAACCCACTTGGCATCTGCGGGACGTCCTGTTCCCGGATTCTCATTTCTGCTCAGTTGTCTGTCTGCCTTTCCTTTCACCAATCCCACTCTTACTCCCACTTCAGAGAAAAGTCTTGAAATCAGGCATTGTAAAGACGTTTTCCCTTTCATAAAATTAAGTTACTCTAGGTCACTTTTTAGAAATATGTTTTTAAAATGAGCTTGTCATTTTCTGCCAAAAAAAAAAACAAAAAACAAAAACCTGTTAGGATTTTAATTGGCATTGTACCAAGTCTCTAGATCAATTTGAGGAGAACTGGCATCTTAACAATATTGAGGCTTCTGAAATTCATGAACATGGCACACCTCTCCAGTTACTTAGGTCTTGAATTTTTGCGCCAATGTTCTACAATTTCCAAAGAAGAGGTTTTTAACCTTTTTTTAAAAATCCATTTTAGCTACTGCAATAAGGCAGCAAATATAAGAAAGGAAGCCTGGGGCACACATATCCAAAAAGTTCCTATTGGTAGATGATACAGAAAATGCCAAGGAACCACCCAAAAAGTCACAGAACTAGTTAAGTCAATTCAGCAAGGCTACGGGATACATGTAAAAAGTGAACGTTATTTCTGTATGCTAGCAATGAGCACATGGAAACGTAAATTTAAAACGCCAGTGCCATTAACAAGTGTTCAAAAAAAGGGGAAATACTCTGATGGAAATTTAGCAAAAACGTACAGGACTTGTAGGATTAAAAATGACAAGATACTCATTAAAGAAACAGAAGATCTGAACAGATGGAGAAGACGGATCATGCTCCTGGATTAGGAGACTCACCAGAGGGACAGTGTCCATTCTCCCCACATTCATATACAGATTTCTGTTCCTACTAAAATCTCAGCCAGACCGTCTGTAAATATAAATATGATTATTCCAAAATTTGTATGGAGAGGCACGAGCCTAGTGGTATGTGGTAATCCCCACAGTGATTGGCAGAGAGAGGGGCACCTGGGTCAGCAGAACAGACCCAAAGCTACCGCCTCGCCAAGTACACCCAGCCGATTTTGGCACAGGGGCAGAAGCAGTCCAACAAAGGAAGGCTGGCCTCTCACGTGTGGTGCTGGAGCAGATGGGTATCCATAGACCAAAAAAGAAAGGAAAAGAGCCATGACTAAATCTCATGATCTTAGGCGCGACAGAGACTGGAGCATAGACTTAAACATAAAATAGAAAGTTTTGAGAACATAGTAGCAACTCTGGGACCTGAGGCTGGGTGAAGTATTCTTAGATATGACCCCGAATGCAAAACCCATAAGAGAAAAAAATCATTTTTGAAAAAAAGTCAATTTTGATTTTCTCAAAATGACAACTTTTGCTCTGCAAAAAGACCCCCTTAAAAGGCTACAGACAGAAAATATTTGCCAACCACACATCCAACCAAGGACCCTTCTCTAGAATACATAAAGAATTCTTGAAACTCAGCAATAATGAAACAATCGAACTAGAAAGTGGGCAAAAGATATCAAGGGATCGGGGTGCCTGGGTGGCTCAGTCGTTGAGCGTCTGCCTTCGGCTCAGGTCATGATCCCAGGGTCCTGGGATCGAGCCCCGCATCGGGCTCCCTGCTCTGCGGGAAGCCTGCTTCTCCCTCTCCCACTCCCCTTGCTTGTGTTCCCTCTCTCACTTTGTCTCTCTCTGTCAAATAAATAAAATCTTTAAAAAAAAAAAAAGGTATCAAGAGATCTCCCCCAAGAGGATGTGCACATGGCAAATAAGCACATGGAAAGATGCTCAGCATCACCAGCCACTGGGTCATTGCAGACTAGGGGAAATGCAAAACCATGCTGAGATACATAATAGAAGTCAGAAAAGCAGCATAGCCATAGCAGACAAAGGTGGTGAGGATGCGGAGAAAGCAGGTCTCTCCCACGTTGCTGGCGGGAATGTAAAATGGCACAGCCATCCCGGCTGACAGCCTGGGAGTTTCTTCTAAACCCTAAATATGTACTTAACTATGTGACCCAGCCATCTCCTAAGCACTTATCCCAGAGAAATGGAAACTGTGTCCACACAGCACCCATACGTGACTGTTGACGGCAGCTTTACTTGTAAGAGCCACAGCCGCCCGGTCTCCAAACGGGTGAGTGGTGGAAGAAGCCACAGTGCATCCCCGTCACTGGAGACTACTCAGCAGTAAAAAGGAACAAACTGTTGATACCCACAACTGGTTGGATCTCAAGGCATTTCTGCTGACTGAAAAAGCCAGTTTCAAAAGGTCACTTGCTGTATGATTCCATTTAAGGTACATTCTAGAAAAGGTGAAACTACACAGACAGCAGTCGGATCAGTGACTGACCAAAGAGTGGCAGTGAGGTTAGCGGCTGCCAGGGGTTAGGGATGGCAGGAAGGAGGGTGGGTGACTGTAGGGGTGTCTGGGGGGAGATCTCTGTGCTCACAGATCACGTCTCTCTCTCAGTTGTGGAAGGGACGGTAGTTAAACAAATTTACAGATGTGATGAAGTGCGTAGAACTGAACACACACATTGTACCCACGTCAGTTCCCTGGTTTTGATATGGTACTGTGCTAACATGAGATGTAATCATCGAGGGCAGTGGGGTGATGTACGCAGATCTCTACTATCTTTACAACTTTCTGTGCATCTATAATTATTTGTCAAACTACAAAATCTGTAGCAAAACAAAACAAAAAAAACTATTCCTAAATATATTGTGTTCCTTAGTGCTAAGTGGAATTGCTTTTTTTCAAATTTTATATTCCAGTTGCTTACTTAATAGATTACCTGTTTATTACAAAGGATATTAAAGGATACAAATGAACAGCTGGACAAAGAGATACACAGGGCAGTGCCATTCCAGAAGGTCCTGAGCACAGGAGCTTTTGTCCTTGTGGAGTTTGGGGCGCACCACCCCCCAAAAATGGAGACATTTTTGTTGAGCAACCTAGAAGCTCTCCAAATCCTATAGTTTAGGGATTTTTATGGAGGCTTCATTACATAGGCATGATTGATTAGTCACTGGCCATTGGTGATTGATTCAACTTCCAGCCTCTCACCCCTCCCCAGTGGTCAGGGGTGGGGCTGAAAGGTCCAACCTTCTAATCACGGTTGGTTCCTCTGGGGACCAGCCCCTATCCTTGAGAGCTTTCCAAAAGTCGCCTCATTAATGTAAACACAGGTGAGGTTGAAAGGGGTTTGGTATGAGTTATAAAAGATACCTTTATCTCTTTATCATTTAGGAAAATCCCAAGGCTTTTAGGAGCTCTGCCTGCCAGGGAATGAAGACCAAATACACATTTCTTACCATAAATCACAATACCACAACTTGCTGAGCTTTTGTGAAGAATACTGTGTCTGTACAAGAAGGCTTTGGTCTTTAGTTTTGCTTTTTGGTAAAGCTTGTCAGTTCTAGTATTGGGGTTGTGCTGCCCTCATAAAAGACATTAGCAAGTATTCTTCCTCTTTGGTTTTCTTTAAAAGTTTGCATAAGATTAGTGTTACCTCTTTTTGAGTGTTTGATTCACCAAATCAGTGAAATTCACCAATGAAACCATGGGCCTCGGGTTTTCTTTTGGGGAACATTTGTTATAACAAATTCATGTTTGTTTTAACATTCATGTTTTTTAAAAGTAAACATAGGTCTGTTCAGGTTTCACTGTTGGTAAATTGAAATCTTGAAAGTTTTGTCCATTTCATCGAAGAAATCCAGTTTGTTAGCATGAAGTTATTCATAATGTTCTCTTAATATCTCTGTAATGTCTGTAGGGTCTGCAGAGTAACTCCTCTTTCATTGCCGGTGCTGGTGATTCCCCTTGTTCTTACTGGCTAAGACGTTATACATTTTGTTGGCCTTTTTGAAGAGCCAACTTTTGGCCCCATTAAATTTTTTCATTGTGCATCCTATTTCAGTGATATGTGGTCTTTTTTATTTCCTTCCTTCTACTCCCCTTGGGTTTTCTTTGCTCTTCCTTTTTAGGCTTTTTGAGAAAGAAACTTAAATGATTTTGGATCATTTTTCTTTTCTAATATAAATATTTTTTACTTTAATTGCAGTATAGTTAACATACAGTTTTATATTAATTTCAGGTGTACCGTGTAGTGATTCAGCACTTCATACATCACTAAATTTAGAGGTACAGATTTCTCCCCTAAATAATACATTAACTACATCTGAAAGTATTTTTTTTAAGATTTTGTTTGTTCATTTGAGAGAACACAGGGGTATGGACAAAGGGAGAGGGAGAATCCTCAAGTAGACTCCCCGCTGAGCACAGACCCCAATGCAGGGCCCTATCACAGGACCCTGAGATCATGATCTGAGCCGAAGTCAGACACTTAACCTACTGAGCCACCCAGGGGCCCCCCCCAAATATTTTCTAACGTACTTTGTGATCTCTTCTTGGTTTCTAGTATTATTTCCATGTGCTTCATGGAGTTTCCCTCTCCCTGCTTGCATTTCCCATCTGTTCTTGCATGTTGTGCACTTTTCCCACTAGAATCCTTAGCATATAAATCATAATTATTTTAAATTCCTAGTCTGTTAATTCCAAAACCTCTGCCATATCAGAGTCTGGCTCCAATGCTTGCTTCATCTCTTCAGGCTGTGATTTTTGCCTTTTAGCGGGCACTGTCATTTTCTGGTGAAAGTCAGGCATAATGTATCAGTTGCTGGCTCCAGCCGCGTCTTCCATCCCCAGTAAGCTGTAAGTCTCTGTATTCACCTGCCTCTCCAAGGTGGGGGGCAGTGGCTTGCCCTGTAACATCAAATCTGGGACGGATCTAAGAAGGGTTGTTGGTTTTCATTCAGCTTCTTCAGCTTTTGTCTTGTTGTGAGGACCGGAGTGACAACTTGGAGGTTCTTTACGTGTGGGATCAAAAAGGTGGGATTCTGCAGTGGAAACCTTTAGGAACTTGCTCAGCCCTCTCCCTTCCCACCCCTACTCCCAGCCTCCCTCACCCTCTGATGTCGGTGCTTTCTTATCTGGAGGAAGAGAATGTCTAAAACCATGCTCTGGAATTTCTTTCTAGCTCATTTTCTGTGGCGGTCCCTATGATAGAAATGGAGAATCTAAATCTGTGGTTGTCAAGGCTGAGTCTATAATTCGTACTGCTAACCTTGCGGAACTGTTTCAGGGATGAGCCTAGCAGCTCTTCATACACCTGCAGAGTTCCTCATGTGCAGACAGCACCGCCTTAAACCCAGACAGGATCCCAGTGAAACGCCACTTCACATACACTAGTGTGGTCACAGGCTAGCGAGGGCCAGCGGGGACGGGAAGCCTTCTTACCTTTGCTGGTGTAGATGCAAACGGGGGTGGTCGCTGTGGAACACGATGGTGGTTCCTCAAAAAATTAAACCTAGAATTGCCGTATGACCCAGAAATTCCACTACTAGGTGGAATATGTGCCCAAAAGGATTGAAAACAGGTGTTCAAATGAAAACTTCTGTGTGAATGTTCCTAGCAGTAGCCAAGGGCTGGAGGCCGCCCAGATGCCCGTCTACTGAGCAGTGGGTGAACGCTGGATGGTGTGCCCATGCAGGGTGTTCAGCTAGAGAATGGAGGGCACCCACAGCTGCTACGACATGGGTGAACCGTGAGCGTGCAATGCCGAGCAGAACGGGGGGGTACCTGCTGCCTTCGGGGGTGACAGCAGCGTCTTCAGACGAGGTAGAGCTGACGGTGGCACATCACCGCGAAGACGCTACATGCCACTGTGTTACAGGCACTTGCTTTCAGGATTTTGGTTTTTTATGTTTTATTGATTTCAGTAATCTCTACACCCAGTGTGGGGCTCGAACCCACAACCCCGAGATCAAGAGTCGCACGCTCCACTGACTGAGCCAGCCAGGCGCCCTATACACACACGCCTTTAAATGGTTAATTTTATGTGACATGAATTTGGCCTCAGTTGAAGAAAAAGAGAAATCCCAGATGAGAGGGGCTTGGCACTTTAAGACGCTCATGGTGGACCTTTTCCTGGGGTCTTAATGACAGATGGGAAGGAGCAGCTGTCCCTGGGAACGGGGGTGGGGGACTTGACAAGCACGGCGACATCCCGTAAGACAAGGACCACCAGCGTGAGCCAGCCTCGGGCCAGCTTCCTCCACACCTGCACGTTCGGGGCTCTGCCCCACCAGTGTCCTGGGCTCTGCCCCCCTGGACATGCTGTTAGGTTCACTTGTTGTAGTTTGGTTTCCATTTTGAGGGGTTGATATTTTAAATAAATTTTGTTCTTAATTATGCAAGATACCTGCATGGTTCCAAAGGCAAAATGCATTCTGAGACATCTAGCTTCTGCCCTTGTGTCTCCTCCCCTGTCCTCCTCTTCCCCGTACCTCATCATTTTTATCTGTTGCTGGTTTATCTTTCTGTGTCTCCTTTCTTAAATATACGCAAATAGCAACTGCTTTAATTTCCCCACCAATTCTTACACACAAGGAGACTTTGTTGTGCCCCTTGCTTCTTTCACACAGCCGTGTGTCAACCATCCGCTCTCCACAGCTGCGTCCGACCCCCCGCGTGAAGATAACGTGCTTTGTCCAGCCAGCCTTCCTTCTGTCTGTGGACACGTGGGTTCTTCCCGGGCTTTTGATATTCTAGAGGTGCTACAGTGAATCTTATACCTAATATTTTAGGATTGCCAATTAGCAACAATTTATAGGCACCCAGATTAAAATTTGAGAATCTCTATTTCTATGATGTATATTAATATGATGCTTTATCTTTTTCCAGAATACTTTCACAGCTGTGATATCATTTACTCTCTCAAGACCCCAGTGAAATGTCATGGGTATTGGCAAAGCCTGAATTCAAGTGAAGGGTTTCCTGTGGGGAGTTAGATAATTTTTTTTTTAAGTGTTTGTAGTTCTCTATTCAAACATTGTTTGGTTAGCATCTCTATAAAGCCAAAGTTGTCTTAAATATGATATTTGTAAGTAATAAAAATGAAATTCTGACCTTTGGAATACTTTGTTGTTGTTTCTAATATACAGCAGTTTTAAAATTTGTCTTCGTAATATGTTTAAACGAGTGAAGTAAACTTCTGAGTCCTCTAGCTCACCATTGACAAGCCCTGTGTCTCCGTCCCATGTGACTGACCCCATTTTAGAATACCAAAATCAACCTCACTGGGTCCAGGAACTATAGGAACAGCTCATGTGTGCAGAGATAGGATTCCAAACTGAAAACGCACCGGCCCCAAGTGCAGATTCCTGTTTCTCTTTGTAACCGCCGTCCCTGCACACCCGTCAGCCCGCGGCACTGGCAGGAAGTACTAGGAACTGAACTGAGGGTGTGGGAGAATGGGTCTCATCGCCGGCAGGAAAACGGGTGTGACCAGTCAACCTGGAATATTGATCCTTTTTTTTTTTAAGATTTTATTTTTATTTATTTGACAGAGACACAGAGAGAGAGGGAACACAAGCAGGGGGAGTGGGAGAGGGAGAAGCAGGCTTCCTGCGGAGCAGGGAGCCCGATGCGGCACTCGATCCCAGGACCCTGGGATCATGACCCGAGCCGAAGGCAGACGCTTAACGACTGAGCCACCCAGGCGCCCCTGGAGTATTGATCTTGATGGCCTGGTCTTATGTGGTGTTGAAAGAGCCGAGTCTGTTCACTCGCAGTCTTGAATTAGCTGGATGAAGTGTACAAGGTCAGCCGATGTCCACTGACGGGGCTGGTTCATAATGCAGGGACCGCCAACACACGGACAGACGGGTGTGCAGGGGTGTGTCTGGTGATGGGGACAGAAGCTTCAAAGCAGCAGCGAGCCCGCTGTGTGATTCGTCTGCAGCAGGTGTGGGTGATGGGTGCTCCCAGGGAAGATGTCATGAAGAATAGAGTCCATTTGCCAAAAAGCTCATTCTCTTTATGGGTGTGATATGTCCAGGCCCTGCCCACTGTCTTCCGGCCACATTTGCCCATCTGTGGCACAATTGTAAGCACCCCAAAAAGACCCGCTGCTGCTTGAGACTGATCAGCCCCCCTTCTCCACCACAAGCACCCCCCAGACTCGTCCCGCTGCTGGTCATAAAAATGCACATTTTGCTGGGAATTGGGTCAGGAAAGCAGTCTGATGTCAAGCCTGTGCCTAGTAGTCTCTGAGCACATCCTAACAAGCTTTCGTCTACTCCGTGGATCCATGGTGTTATTAAAGAAGTGACTTAGATCTTCCGACCAAGGAGGGTTATAAAAAGCCCATTTCTCATGTACTCTTTCTCGTTAGACCATGAGACTGCAGTGGCCATCAGGAGGACCCCGGGACTGTTTGGCCACACGTGATCCTCTTTTTGTAAAGGTGCCATCTTTGTCCGTTTGGTCTGCTGATAAACATACCTAACCTGTGATTTTGAGAAATATTCTGGAAGCTGGAAAGCCCAAGGTCAAGGTGCCCGCAGACTCGGGGTGTGGTGAGAGCCCCCTCCTGGTTCATGGATGGTGTCTTCTTGCTGTGTCCTCACGAGACAGGAGGCAGGGGCCAGAGCGCTGGGGTCTCTTTTATTAGGGCGCTGACCCTGTCCATGGGGGCTCCACCCTGCAAAGCCGCGATGCCATGGCCCTGGGGGCTAGGTTTCAGCACATGATGGGGGCGGTGGCACAGTCTGCAGCGGGTGCTACATGGTTCACTCTGTGGTGGCCCCTTAGTTCCTGCCACTTGCCATTTCTCCCAAGACGTGACTCCTTCCCCCAGTGTCGGAAATCTGTCAGAATTTAAACCTGGACGTTTTAAGGAACTGGTGCTCTGGGAACCGTGAAGCCCGTGCAAATGATTGTTCTGTAGGCTGCATGTCGAATCTGATGGCGTACCCCTCAGTCCCTGACGGTAAACCACAGCATCCAGACCATGGTTCCCACTCAGCCTGGCGGGGCCACGGAGTATGGAGCTCAGTGACTCCTTGCTGGTCCGAACGAGCTGATTCTCTTCCCTCCTTGCCTTGATGGGGGAGCTCTGTGGACGGACAGCCCCAGGGCAGCTGCCGCAGGGACCCGCAAGTTAGTGCCGAGAAGAGGCAGGCCTGGCCTGAAACTGGGTTCCCCCTCCTTGTGCACCCACCCCGAGCACGCAGGTGGTGGCAGAGAGCCCCAGATAAATCTTGTACCTCTGAAGGAGTGAAAGGATGCTAACATTTGGAGTGCAGGTGGGGTGACCCTGACTTCAAGCTCACTAGGGATCTTTCCATTCAAACTGGAACATACCGCTTTCTCGCTTTTTTAATACTTTATACTTAGCTCATCCTTCATTGTGTCCTCTGGGGCACTTTTCCTTTCACACCTTCACCGTTGGGTGAGCACGCATGTGTCACCGTTTCCCCAGGACAGTTGTCAGGCCATGGTGACGGGACGTTGGCCGTGACTTTATGCCCAACCACACCAAAGCCCGCTTTCTTTTCGCCCGGTGCCACCGCATGCCTCAGAGTGACCCAGGGTGGCCCGGGCTGTGAGGGGCCGCCGCCAGCTGGCCTCCAGGTGTACAGACACCACCAGCATCCACCAGCTCTCCCTGCACCTCCAGAGTCCCTGAGTGGGAGGCAGGGGGGCTGAGAGAGACGTGGTTGTGGGGGAAGTCACGGATCAGGTGGGTTTCTCTGTGGCCCCTTCTTGGACCAGCTGCCCCACCCTGTGGAGATGGCTGTCCCCACACCCAAGCTGGTGTCAGAAGGGGACAGACACCGAAGGGCGCGGCTGGCAGAATGGCAGAGGCGGGGTGCCAGGGAGTGGGGTGTCCGTCCTGGAGCCCCAGGTGCCATCCCTCCTGCCTGTGTGTCCCTAGAGCAGAGAGCAGACTGCGCCCACCGCACGCTGACGTTCGGGAGAACTGCATGTGCGAATCCTCTGTGCTAGAGTGTGTGTGATGCGTGTTTCTGTCCCCCTTAAAACTGCTGTCTTGTCAATCCTCCAAAAGGCTGGAGGGACGTAAAACGGGACAGCTGACTCCCACTGAAGCAAATTGACTCCTTACTGTCTTCCTTGGGGCCTGTTGGAGGCTGACTGGGGCAGAACTCCAGGGGTCAGGGCGCTGCTCCTGTCATTTTCATCGGTTTCCTTTACTGTTTTATATAAAGTCATAGGCTCGAGCCATAATCCCACACCTTTCCGATGGTGTCTCCTCCGTGACGGCCTAGGGTGTCAGCCTGCCACCTGCATGCTTCTGTGTGAACGCAGGCAGACGTGGGCTTCCCCGGCGGGACTGTCCCCGGGCCCACGTGAGGGAGCCCGAGCCACCGAGCGCCATCCGGTGGTGCCTGTGGGAAGCCATGTCCTCCGTGTGCGTGGGGCACCGTGACTCGTCTGCCTTCTGCTTCTTGAGGGAAAACCGCAGCTATGCGCTCACCCCGTCCTCTGTCCCGCTCCCTTCAGTGTTTGAACACCCTCTAAACGCCTCTCCTGAAACGGGGCCCAGGGTGACCATAAGGTGCACGTTCGCTGGAGAACGGTCTCTGTATGGGCGTTCAGGGCAGAGAACGTCCAGGCCGTGACGGGTTCGCTGTTCCACCGCAGGAACCCAGACTGAAGGTTCTCGTTCGAGGCTGCGAATCAGGTCGTACAGACGTGGGGGGCAGCAGTGGAATGTTGGGCCCGTTTCCGGAAACTGGAAAGTGTGCGGTCACAGGCCTGTCGTTGAAGATTTGCCCTCTCTAGAGACCACATCCACAGTGCCCTGGGCCATCTCTGTCCAAGCAGGACTGCTCACAGGGCCCTAACGTAAGCTTCTGGCTCTGGAGCAGGCCAGTGTGCATGTCTGGAAAGGAAGGGTTAGCCCGGCCAGAGGGGCCAGCGCCCTGCCCGTCACCAGACTCAGCCGGGGTGCTTTGAAAACAGTCTGAATTTGAATTCTAGAGAAACTGCATTTAAAAATGTTTTCAACTGTGTTTTTAATTTTTAAAAATGCTTGTATGCTCTTAGTCTCTTTGCCTTCCCATTTATACAGAGGGGAAACAACACTCATGTGATTCTGTTATCATCTCCTAGTGGCCAAATCAGGGTTCTCCACCAAGACTGAGTCGTGTGTGTTTTTCCTCTGTGACAGGGTGAATCGGTGAAGTACTTTCTGGATAACTTGGACCGGATCGGCCAGCTGGTGAGTACAGACCCCACCCCCCACCCCCGAGAACTGTGAGCCAGGGTTAGGAAGCGTGTGCTTGGAGGCCAGAGCAGCCCCCGGCCCGCGGGTGTGCGCACCATCCTTGGGCGCCCTGCGCCCCGCATCCGATGACTGTGGACGGGGCTGTCATGTCTTGCCCTCACTCAGCTCCCGACTCTGGGTCAGCGTGGAGGGAACGTCCGTGCGTGGCGTGAGCATTCCCTCCTCACGTTCTCGCTCGGACTACCACAGAGGACTCAGGGATTCTTTAGTGAACGGAGGATTTCCTTTAACGTTTCATGATGGGAAACGCACACAGACACACGAGGACAACTCGTCGGATGAGCCTCCGGGCCTCCCTCCGCCAGGAGCACACACATCCTCGCATCGTTCCACGGTAACGGGATCCTGAATCCTGCCCACGACGCCACTGTTGCTCCTAGGACATCCGCAGCATTCCTCGATACCGACCGCCATCCGGTCTGCTCGGGGATCTGCCCGCATGTCCCATCCGTGTTTTCCCGTGTGCGCTGCGTGTTTGGCAGTTGGAATCCGCGCCCTCGTAAGGCCCGCCCTTCACAGTTGGGCCGCGTCACTCACATGTCTTCTACTCCGTAGGTTTCTCCCCCGTCTTCCCTTTTCTCCCCGTTTATGTGGTGAAGTAGCTGGATCGTTCCTGCGGGGGGCCTCTCGCGCCGGTCGCTGTCTCCCCTGCAGTGTTGGCTCTCTGCCCCTGCTCCCGTGTGAGCCGGCTCTGGGCCCAGAGGCCTCATCGCCCCTGTTCGGTTTCTGGCGGGGCCGCTGCCCGCGTGATTGTGCGCAGTGGTCGTGGAGGGTTTTAACGGCAGCGCCACGGCTGCGGAAGACTTCCCAGAATGACGTATTACATAGATGGCGGACTAGATCTAACTAGCATCGCAAACCTAGATTAAATTAGTTCACAGTAAGGTTTGGGAGCGCGCATGCTTTAGAATTCAGGAGAGGACAGAGGTGGCCGTGGGCAGAAGCAGACCCGGGGGTTCCGGCCACCTGCCTCGGGCCAGGGGGCCCCTGCTCGCTTGAAACAAGCCCTTCTTGCCTTCGCCCCTGTTCCGGGGCCAGTGTCTGATGAAAGTGCCTTTTGGTGTTCGGTCCAACTTCTCGCCCAAGTGCGTCGGGCTCTTGATCCTCCTTTTCCCGTGTTCTTCTTCTGCTGCTAAACTTTTCCCTTCTCCTGTGTTTTACAGAACTACTTTCCTAGCAAGCAGGACATCCTGCTGGCACGGAAGGCCACCAAGGGCATTGTGGAACATGACTTCGTTATTAAAAAAATCCCTTTTAAGATGGTGGACGTGGGCGGCCAGCGGTCCCAGCGCCAGAAGTGGTTCCAGTGCTTTGACGGGATCACGTCGATCCTGTTCATGGTGTCCTCCAGCGAGTACGACCAGGTGCTCATGGAGGACAGGCGCACCAACCGGCTGGTAGAGTCCATGAACATCTTTGAGACCATCGTCAACAACAAGCTCTTCTTCAACGTCTCCATAATCCTCTTCCTCAACAAGATGGACCTCCTGGTGGAGAAGGTCAAGACCGTGAGCATCAAGAAGCACTTCCCCGACTTCAAGGGCGACCCGCACAGGCTGGAGGACGTGCAGCGCTACCTGGTGCAGAGCTTCGACCGGAAGAGACGGAACCGCAGTAAGCCACTCTTTCACCACTTCACCACCGCCATAGACACGGAGAACATCCGCTTCGTGTTCCATGCTGTGAAGGACACCATCCTGCAGGAGAATCTGAAGGACATCATGCTGCAGTGAGGGAGGACGCCCCTCGCCCTCGCCCACGGCAGCCGGGCCCGCGGGGGCTCCCCGGATCCGTGCCACCCACGCCCGGCCCCAGAGTGCCGCCGCACCGGCCACGCCGGCCCCGCTCCAGGCCCGGGGACACGGACACTCGGACGTTAGCTACTGAACCCGGGGCGTAGTCAAACTACTGAGAATCCAAGGGGTCCCTTTGGTATTCATGCGTAATACCTAGTAACACAGCTTTCCCTCTCTCTCCAGAAACTGTATTCCTTCTCTGACACACTTTAATCGAGGGTGGAGAGTCGGCGGTGGGCGTGCCCGCACACGCACACTCAGTAACGACAGCACAAACAGCTGGCCTTGCAGACGGCTTTTCCCGCTAACTTGCGAGTCTTCCGTGAGACAGACGAGCCCGAGAGCTTTGCCTCACGGTGGTCTGCGGGAGATCAGGCGTCTCTGCGCCCCTCCCAAAGCGCACGCGTTGCCTTGGAAAACCCTAGTGCCGGTTCCTTGAAAGACCCTGGTCCAGGCACCATGATCTGGCCAGGGGCCCCCAGCTTTAGAGGGTGGGCGTGGGCTTGCCTTAACACCCCACGGCCGGTGCGCCGGCGGTGGGCACGCCTGTTACACGCACCCGCCCTCCCTCCCCCTGGCCTCGCAGGTGACTCTTCTTTCAAGTCCTGACACCTGCAGTGGGCTGTATCCGCCTTCCCTTCTTTCGGAAGGTGCTAGAGCGCTTCCTCTTCCCCTCGGGGCTTCTGAACACTGGCAGGATCCTAGCACAGCCTCTCTGAATGCCGCAGCTGACCTTTCAGAAAGCCCAGGCTCTCAGAGTTTCTGCAGACTGCCCCCACCCGATGCCTTCGGACGGCCGGTCCCCGCTTGCAGCTCTGCTGGGGGTCTTGATTCTTACCAAGGTCTCTTGCTTCCATTCGTGTACACATGTCACCAGCAAACACTGCCAGACGTAGCTCTCATCCGGGAGAAGCTGCCCAAGCCCGTGAGTGTGGACACGGGAGGACAAATGTCCCTCTCTGTGCCCTTGCCCACCTACCTATGTGCAGGCGTCGCTCCCTGGCTGTCAGCACACTGCATCCCAAGCTGGTCCCGCTGTGCGTTCCTCTCCTAGGACGGTCTGTCTGGTGTGTTGGGACTTTCCCCAGCATTGAAAAGGGAACAAAAAGAGCTTCGTCTAACCGGCACCAGACCATTACTGTGGCCCCCGTCCCAAGGCCGCCCTCTTCCCGATCCTGTGTCCCTTTCGCATCTCCCTCCTGGCTCCTTTCCAGCAAGCAAGATAAACAAGAATCTTGTGGCAGATGCTGATCCAGAAGGAAAGGGCGCACAACCTGCTTCTGAGTCATCCTTGTTATCAGTGTTCATAATGAGGCGACAACATGAAATTCTTTCTCTTTTGGTGCTCGAGGCTTTGTGTCCGTGTATGTTAGAGTTCTGGTTTTTTTGGCTGGGAAAAAAACATTGCTGTTTGTGTACTGCTTCTGGGGCTCCTCATAAACTGAAGGATGTGACCCAGGGTCAGTGCCGATGACTGGGGCTTAAAGGAAAAGGAGCACTCTTGGCAGGCTCCCTCAGGGTGGTCTGGGGTCCTTCCAGCCCTGTCCCCAGGGCAGCGGGCCCCCCTTCACGAGTCACTCACTGTCAGGGCCTCACCAGCTGCCACTTACTGATGGAGGAGCCGTCACCCTGGCCCCGGCCGCTGCCGCTGGCACTCGGGGCGCCTTGGGCTGGGCTCCGCCCGCCACGTGCACCACGCTCCGGCCCCTTTAACACCGCGGGCAGGAGAGGCGGGGCTGCGCGCTGAGCTGCGTGGGGGGCCGGGCAGGCGCCGCGGCCTGGGTCCCTGGGCAGACGGGGTTGGGGGGGTGGTCTCTGAAGGCCCTGGCTCGAAGTTCTGGGCTTCATCGGAATCGGGGAAAGAAACTTTTTGCAAGGCTCAACTAAAACCATTCACAGCTTCCCCACACGTAGACTGTAGTTGTTTTTTGTCTCCAAAACCTTCGGCTTTTGTATTTTTTTTTATTTTAATTTCACTGTTATCCTTGATTATTGTCTTTTTTATTGAGTTGTTGGAGAAGCAGGAGATAGTCGTGCCTCATCTATTATTGCAAAAATGTAACAATAAACTTCCTCAAAATAAGATCTTTCTTCATAGTTCTACTGTTTACATAGAAGGACACATGTAGGCTTTTCCCTGAAATACTCTTCTATTTGTAGAGAAATGGTCTCAAAGACTTTGCGTTCAGCCTTATGATGTACAGAGATCTCCAGGATCTGTGTTCTTGTAACGTTTTTTACTTCTTGGATAAAAGAAAAATAAGTCCGGTTATTTTAACTCCGAGATCCAAAAGTACTCTCAACACAAGATCGTTAGTTAGGACTGCCTCGCTTGGGCGTCCTGGGGACAGCGCACACGGACTCAGTGGGACTCGTGGGATGAAGGCGCCCCCCAGGATGCGCGCGGCCCACGCAGCTGGTTCACGGCTCCCACTTCACACCCCGCGGGCCTTGGCTGGAGGGCCCAGTGTGGTGGCGACCACCTTTGCTCTGGGTGTTCATTAAGCTCTATCCTCCGCATTCGAGCCCAGCCACTAAGTCAGATTTTCAGTCCCCAAATTCAGAGCCCGACACCATCAATCCTGACTGTACTTGAAGGTTCGCTACCCGATCATCGGACTTTAATCCCGAAAGTGTGCTGCATGGAGCCCGACACACACAACTGTCTCAAGTACTGCTTTCCGTGAAAGCACCGGAAACACAACTTCAAAGCCAATAAAAGTGTCTTGCACAGAGACGGGTGTGTGCATGCGTGTGTGAGTGCGTGTGCATGTGCGTGTGCGGCCCTCACGTAGCGTGAGGGAGGGAGGCCCCGAGTGCGGCTCTGAGGTCTGAGAGCTCGAGAAGGACCTGCTGCGGGACCCTTGACGCGGCCTGAGCCCCGCCACCAGAGGGCGCCAGAGGGAGGGGGGCAGGTGGGGAGTCCGCTGTCCTGACCCCCGAGGTTCTCGTCACACTGCAGTCTTTTCCGAAGGAGGCACGTGGGTGCTGTCCAGCGGCCGTGGCCTGGGTGGGGCACCGCGGCGTACCCGTCCAGAGAAACACCAGTGGTGGGCGTGCTGCGTGCTCTGCGTTACCCCAGGGCTGTGGGCTGAGCTCTGTGGGTTCCCGTTTCAACGCGTGTCAGTGCCAGACAGGATGGTGATTCTCCACGCTGGCGCCGCAGTCCGATCCCCCCCCAAGGAGCTTTGCGGAGGCCCCGGGCCGAGCCGCCCGGGCAGGGCCCTCCAGCAGGAACATGGTCTAAGCGGATTCCTGGCCTCCTGGCGACCTCACCGTGCAGCCAGGGCAGAGGGGCCACCGAAGCAGTGGAGCTCCTGGGGGGTTTCTCGCCGGCTGGAGTGTGTGCTCAGCTCGGTGAGAAGGCTGCTTCACCGTCTCCCTCAAGGCCGCCAGCTCTGCCCCTTGCCGGGACCAGCAGCCCGCCTCCAGGGAACAGAGGTGGTTCCTGTGGAGGGAGCTCTGGCCGAGCCTTTCCAGCGTGGGGCAGGCTCCAGTCCTTGGGTCCCGTCCTCTCCAGGACGTGTGTCGGGTGCGCCTTGGCGGCCTCGTTCTGGAACGTCCCCGGAAGCTCGGGGAGCTGGCGTGTGCGGTTCTGTGTGTTGCTGA
This sequence comes from Mirounga angustirostris, assembly GCF_029215605.1. Classification (NCBI taxonomy): domain Eukaryota; kingdom Metazoa; phylum Chordata; class Mammalia; order Carnivora; family Phocidae; genus Mirounga; species Mirounga angustirostris. Next base: position 178,269,380 of record NW_026991713.1, read on the forward strand.
CTCGGCATCGGAGCTGCCAGTCCTGGCTGGGGGTGGTGCTGGGCCTGCCCCTCAGGGGCCTGGCAGCCCTGGTTGGGGACACTGGGCTCCAGTGTCATTCACAAGGCAGTGCTGGGCCCTGACAAGAAAGCTGTCGGGTCCCCCGAGGAAAGGAGCTTGCTCGGTCCACGAAGACGGTTCCCCAGCTGCATGTGCTGCGTCCCCGTGCTCACGGGCACCCAATGTGCTGGTTGGCGCCCGAGCCTGGGGGGAGGGTGCGGGCCGAAGCTCAGGCGGTGGCTGTGGGTGGAGGGGGGCCTGGGCCGCGAAGAAGCCCCTGCTGTCTCCGCAGTCCCCCTGCACGGTCTGACCCCCACCTTCTGCTGGGGAAGGACAGGGCTCTCGAACTTGGAGGCTGCTTACTCCGTGGTGTTCGGATGGGGTGTTAAAACAGCTGGATTTGATCTCCGCGCAGCGGCTGTTCTCTTCAGGTGACTCCCGGGGGCTCCTTCTCTCGCCGGGCTTCCCTCCTTGGAGGAGAGCGCGTGTCTGCAGCCCGTCTGACAGCCCTGGCGGTGGTGACGCCTCCAAGCCAGGCCTGGAGCTGCCGGGCCTGGAGCTGCGCTTTGTAAGCTCTGGGCTTTGCCTGATCAGAGATCGCGGAGCTGGCCCCCGGGAGGTTCTGAGCCGTCCGGAGGCCGTAATCCCACATCCAACAGGAAAAGCAGGATGCCAGCAGGAGCAAGCGGGTTCTCAAGTATCTGGGCACGTGGACGTTCCCAGGGGCTGGTGTCCCTGTATGGCGGGGTGGGAATGGGGTGGGCCCTTGGGGCTGTGGGTTTCCAGCCCAGAAGGACAGCACAGAGGGCGGCAGGCTCTCCTTGCCGATTGGAGGACGGGACGGCTGGGACGCCGGGAGGCAGGGGGCACCCTGCAGTCTGACCCTGCCCTGTGGCGGCTCACCCTCCTCGGATCTTACCACTAGGCAGCAGAACATCTTAAAATGTCATTTTGGGCATCTTAGCAGGAGGGACCTGAAGACCTTGCCCCTGGCTGACCGTGAATGTGGCTCAACTGGAAAAAGGTTCTCCATTTTCAAGCTGCGTATAGAAGGTAGTTTTTCTCTTCAGAGGGCTTTCTGTTTTATGTCTTTGTACCGTGAACCAAAGTGAAACGCTAGAGCAGAGACTCGACGGTTCCTGAATGAGCCCGAATTTGCTATCAGGCCTGGGCACGGGCTCGCCAGTGTGCCGATGAGCTGGACGCGCCGTGCCGGGGGGCAGCCCTTCTCCGGCGGCTCCTGTTCTGTGACAACAAGGGGCCATTGTTCAGGCCTGTCACTTCGAGGCCTTTTTATTAACCGTGAATTTACTTTATTTTGTGTTTTTAAAAGCTGACGTATTTCCCCCAAGTGAACATAATCCCAGCCGTCCACAGCCACGGTGGAGTTTCCCTGTGGGAACAGCATTCCCCGAGGGCCTGCGTGGACCACGCACCGTCCAGTAAGGCTGCCCTGATGTCCGCTGCAGGGTGGGGAAGAGCTTGATGTCCTCCTCCCCCAGGGGACCTGGGACCTGCCCTGAGCGTCGGCCACGCGGTGTGGGTGAGCCAGGACACTTTTCCCAGGCCCACCACAGACGGGTGAGCAGAGCCCTGGCTGTAGTCTGGGGGCGGCGGGTGGGGGCGTGCTTCCGGGAGCACTCACGAGCAGCCCATGCAAATTTGGCTGTTTCCCCACCATCTGTCCTGTTTGGAGCTGAGTCTTGCTAGACTCTTCAACAAGCCTGCTTACGAAGGAATTTAAAACTGATTTTTCGGGGGCACCTGGGTGGCTCAGTCGTTAAGCGTCTGCCTTCGGCTCAGGTCATGATCCCGGGGTCCTGGGATCGAGCCCCGCATCGGGCTCCCTGCTCGGCGGGAAGCCTGCTTCTCCCTCTCCCACTCCCCCTGCTTGTGTTCCTGCTCTTGCTGTCTCTCTCTCTGACAAATAAATAAATAAAATCTTTAAAAAAAAAAAAAACACTGATCTTTCTGTGCATCTCTAGAATCAAAGCATCACCTCTGAACCTCTTCCAAATATCCTTTTTCTAAACTCCATTCAAACGACTAAAATTGGCAGGTTATCCTCTGACCCAATACGGCGTTCCACGCCCAACCTGCGCCCTGCGTGCGCCTTTCCTGCCCCACCATGTGGCCCCCATGCTGCAGCCTTGCCCAGGGCTGGGCGCGCGGAGGACCCCGTGAAGGGTAGGGCTGCCGTGGCGTCACGCTTCAGTGTTCTCTGTGGAAACCGAGCTCGGAGCCCGCTCCGCCACGGGCAGTGCCCTGGAAGTTCGCGCAGAGCCGAGCCTGGCCACGGGGCTGCCGGGAAGCCTCTGTTTATGAATGCCATGTACCAGGTGAGAATCTCTACCGGGAAGGGTAAAAACATGCCGTATGGCCACAGTGGTGGGTGATTTTGATGAATTACTATGGTTCGCCTTAAATTGCCCTTGCTTTCCCAGCGTGTTGCATCCCGTCAAACACCAGCTCCCGCAGCCACGGCGTGTGACGTCCCTAAGATGGGAGAACACAGGTGACCGTGGATCCTGGAGTGCACGGTTCGTGGGGCGGACGCCGTTCCAGAAGCCAAGGCCTCCCGCCGGGTCTCGTGTGCGTGTGGCCGCCAGCAGGAAGGTGAGGTGAGTAGGTGCTCGCAGCCTCGGATCTGGACCCTTGCTGTCCTCTGCCTCTGTAAGCCTGTCCCTGCTTGCCTTTCACCCCCTCCATGCCGCACCCGGCAGGTGCGCCCCATCCTGTCGGTAATGCTCCACGCAGCCTTACAAGTGTGGACCCGCAGCGTAGATCAAAGGTGAGCACGCGGCCGGGCGACAGTGTGGAGCCCCCGGCCTCGAGTCGGAAAAATGCCATTGGTAGTATTAGTATGAATAGAAATAACAGCCACCCACCGTGTCCCTTGAGAGGTACAACCTTGACCCCAGAACGCATGGAAACGGGGAATGAGCCGGTGTGATAAGTAGGATTCTAACCCTCCGGGCAGGGACGTGAAAGGAGCGGTGCCTCGGGGACATGCGCCACGTGGCTGTGTGCGCGGGTGAGGGGCCAGAGCGCTCCCCCGCCCAGTGCCCTGTGCACCTGCAAGCCCAGCGGGTCCGGCGGGCACCTGCGTCCCAGCAGGAAGGAGCACCTGCTCGGTTCAGAGGGTAGAAGCTCTTGTTTGCAGCTGGGTATCTCCCCCTCCCTCCAGGCTTTTTCTTCACGTGCATTGACAGCATTTATTAACTTTAAGAACGAAAACGTAATGCATAAGCGGTCCAGAAAATTTGAACTGTGCAGAACTTACTCTGCACGTCAAAGTCCTCAGGAATCTTGGTACCAAGATGCCTACGCTTGGGCAAATTCCCCCTTGGCTGTGGGACTTTTATAAATACGGACGATGCCGATCTAGTAGTTTAATCTGGTTGTGCTGGCAGCTCCTGGGATCAGGACGCAGCGGGGGCCACGAGCGAGGCCTGCAGGGGGGCAGGGACAGGCTGCAGAGGGCAGGCCCCAGGGCAGAGGGGATGGGAGGTAGCTGGGCGGGGCCCCCAGTGGTGCCGGACTGACGGCCAGGATGCCGCTGTCCCCGCCTCCCCTGAACCGCCTCTCCAGGGGGACCTTCGGGGGAAGCACCCAGCTCATTCCTGAGGGACGTGGCTGGAGTGGGGCTGAGGCCTGATTCCAGAGGAAAGAGCTGCTGCGGTGATGTTTACCCCTCCCTGTCTCTTTTGTGCTTCACACTTCGGGCAGGCAGACGGAGCTCCTGTGGGTCCTACTGGTGACGCTCGCTGGCTTCTCTCAGAAAAGGCCCTTTCTGCACATTCGGGCCCTGCACGGTGCTCTCACTCTCCTCCCGGGACCCCCGTGCTCCCAGCCCTGTCCCCCGGCTTGTGACTCGCGTGCCTGTCCTGTGCAGCCCCCAGGAGCATTCCCCAGGCGGGCCGAGGGAGGAAGGCACCAAGCCGGTCTGAGGGCTCACGGTGGAGGCCTGGCCACGCGGAAGGGTCAGGCACGCTCCCTCTGACGTTCTGCCCTTACTCGAGCCGGTGTGGCGAGAAACAGCGAATCAGCGTTCATGGCTAAAAGTCCGAATGAGGGAAAGGAAAGTGATGTCAGCCCTGGACGGGATCCTGCAGCCCGGAAGCCCTCTGCTCTGTCGGCCACCTGTTCCAGGGGCAGGTGAGTGCATCCCCACACGTGCCGCGTGGACTGGGAGCTGGTGGCGAGCAGACCTCAGGCCAGTGAGAGACCCGCGACCCAGCCTTACAAGCGTGGGGGGGGCCGAGTGCCGGGAGGAACGTGACGCGGTGCTCAGCATGCCGGTGGGACCTAGATGTCCCGCATTGGCCGCGGCTGAGAGGTGACGTTTGGGCTGCAGTGTAGCCAGAGAGCTGGCCTGGAGGGAGGGGACAGCGCCAGAGCGGGGGACACCGGGCCTGGCCCAGTTTCAGCGCCTCACAAGTGTGTTAAGATGCTCAGGTAGCGGCCACTTGGGTCGGCCTCACGGGGAACCTGATTGATTGCGTTTCTGGTTCGTTCTTTGGGCGCCTGGGGTCATTTCAGAGGCGGGAGGTGGAGGCCGGTTGCAGATCCCACTGGGGCGCGGGCTACGGCTTTCAGCCACCTCCGATGAGCGAGTCCGCGGGTCACCCTGGTCATCACGGGTGGGGGGAGGGGGACTGAGTGCATCGTGGCCCCAGGGTGTTTCTTGGAAATTGCTTTTTTAAATAAACCCCTGACTAGCTTGTTTTCATTTGCTTCTGTGCCCGAGAAGTTCAAAAATAGACAGCAGTTATTTTGGGTTCCCGTGGACCCAGGTGCTGCTGGGCGGTGCTGGGAAGGGCTGCGCGAGCCGTCTCGGCCAGTCCTGCCCGGTGACCCGGCAGCTCTCCAGGCCTCGCTTCTGGATGGTGGCGTGGCCCGCGACTCCCAGTTACCCTGCAGCGTTAGCTTTCTCTCTGAGGGCTTCACGTTTGCTCTTTCCTCAGGCGTCCGTGAAACCGGGTTCCTGTCCGCGTATGGCTGCCCCACCGTGACCTGGAGTCGTCCAGGGCTGTGGTGGCCTCCGTGGCCCCAGCTCTGGGTTGGGAGTCGCCGGGTGAAGCCCTGGCACCCCCCCCCGGTCTTCCCAGAGGTACACCCACTCCGCTGGGGACTCGCTCGCTCTGGACAAACAACCCGTGGAGCCCCAGGGACTCGGGCTCTGTGTAAGCTGGCCCTCGCCCCAGCGTGCCAGCCCCCCACTCACGCTGCACCCCGACCTCCAGGGAGTCCGTCCAGCAACGTGCTGCAGCTGCCAGGGCCTCCCGGGAACCTTGGAACCGGGGCCCCGACTCCCTTTCCTGCTCAGACTTACCTGCGTGCTTCCTCAGAGAGAGCCGCGGGGACGAGGGACGTGAGCAGGTCCCCGGTGCCTAGACAGATTCATTCGAAGGGCCTGTCCCTTCCCAGGTGGATTTGGGTCTTGCCGCCGCCCCTGCCTGTTGGGTCTGAGAGTAGCTTCTCGAGGCCGCAGCTTGGACCCTGGGTGTGGGTGCGTGTGTGCACCCCTGGAATGGTGTAGCCCCTCTTTTGGCCTTGATGGGATCTAAATTTGGACTCTCCGCTTCAACATTAGCTGCTTGGCTAAGGCAGGGCATGTTTGGGGTTATTTTTAAGCCCTTCTGGGGAGTTCGCTCCTCCGGGAGGGGCTGAATCTGCTGTCCCATGAGACTGTGTGAACAGGCCCCCCCCCATGCCCTGGCCCTGTGGGGGCCGCAGCGGGGCTGCCAGGGGAGGGGCTGCCCTGCACCAGCCTTCAGCAGGACCGTTGGGATGGGTGTTGAGCTGCTTTGGAAGGTGCGTAGGTTCCTGCCCCCCCACACACACACACGCCACGGTACACGTGATGTCGTGACCCCAGAGTAGCTGTAGCTCCGTTCACGCCCTTAGGGCCACGTGGGACTCACGGGGCCCGGTGACCGATACGGAGCTCGAAGGCGATACAGTCCACCGTGTATGTTTATTAACAAAAGCCCGGGCCCGTCGCTTCTCGGAAACCATGACGTGGGGTTACCCGGTTCCGCTTGGGTGAGGTGTGTGGCCGTGCAGGGCCCGGGAGCGCGCTGGGGCAGACGGCGTGCGTTCCAGCCTCCGCCAGAGCCGCCGTCCCTGGGGACCGCCCCCCCCCAGCCTGTTTGATGCCAGAAAGAACCTCTCTTCCTCAAAGTTTGAGTCTCAAAACATTCCCCCAGCAGCTTTCAAACCGCTGTCCGTGTGCAGCCGGGAGGCAGAGTGGACGGGGAGGCAGAGTGGACGGGGCGGCTCCACCCCACGGCATGGGCTCCGCCTGAGCGCCCCCTCCCCGCTCCTGAGCCAGGGCGTCCTAGCTTCTCCTCCGTCGCCTGGGGACCCACCTTTTGCAGAAGACGGAAGGAAACTGGGACACAGGTAACCTGACGGAGGTGGCAAGATGGCCGATCCAAGCCACGCTCACAGACCGGGCAGGTTTCCCCTCACCCCTGCTTTGGCTGGAAGGGGGCACCCAGGGCCCCTCCCCGTGGACCCTGGTGACAGCCGTGCTGGGGTACGGTGGCAGCGAGGCTCTGGGGCGTTCCTGGGGGTCCTGCCGCCTTCCTGGCCGTGCTGCCCCAGCCCCGGCAGCCAGCTCTCCGTGAGGCCGACCTTCCTGCTGGCTCTGGCCCCAGGCCAAACGCCTGAGCTGAGCTCGGAGCAGAAGGTCAGGGCTCTAAGGCGCGAAGGGTGGGGGCTGTGTTCGCAGCGACAGATCCCCAGGTGCAGGCCTCCCTCTGTCGGCTTCCCCCCCTCCCTCCATGACCTCCTGGTCACGGTGATGCTCGCGGAAGCCAGGACCCAGCCCTGGAGCCCGCACCCGCGCCCTGCGGGCCTGGGACCCTGCCCCCCGCCTGGTGTCCGCCTACAGGAAGCCTCAGGCCTGCTTGCGGGGGGAGGCGGGGGGGACCCTAAATCTGGAGTATGTTTTGCACTCTTCTCCTTAGAAAGCCCCCAAACTGTAAGCTAGCCCCGGAGTGTACGAGCACCCGTTCCTGCCTCTTCCCGGGAGGGAGAAGCAGCCGTGACCACACTCGATGCTGCAAGAACGCTGCCGTTGGCAGCCACAGCTTCTCTCCCTGCAGCCGCGGGGGACGTTCGAGAACAAGGACGGAGCAGGCAGATGAGCCTGCACGCCAGAGCTTCAGCTGCAGGAAACACGAGGTGACAGAATCGAAGGGACACACACACCCCGGGCAGGCTGGCCGCCTTAGCGTGGCCCGCATTGGACGGAGTCGGAAAAGTCCGTGACGACCCAGAGGTCATGAACGATGCCATAAGTGCCAGGACCGGGGACCCCACAGGCCGCCCTTGTCCGCAAACCGCACTGTTCTCACCTCTGCGGGGGACACGGAGGGCCTGTCACCGTGCCCCTGCCCGCGCAGGGTCGACAGAACCGCCAGCCCCTCGCTTTCCCCGGGTGTGTAGACAGGCTCCAGCCCCAGGCAGCCCCTGCCCCCAGCAGCCTCCATTCCAGCCATGCAGGCGAGGGACGTCCGGGCCCAGAACCCCTCGTGCCATCCAGGCAGGGCCTGAGGACCCTCTGCTGGGCCCCAGGGGTAGGATGCAGGCCCGCAGCTGACCTTCCTCTGCTGCCCTGGAGAGCACCCCTCCGGGCACCCAGGGTACATGGCACTGGACAGATGGGCTCCCGCGTTAATTCTCCTCTGCCCTCCAGCGACCGGGGGACGATCCTGCCTTGGACAGTTTGCATGTGCTCAGTTTCCTCCGCAGGGAGGAGAACGTGCCCCCCAGGACCCTGCGCAGCCGCATGCCGTCTCGGCTGCAGGGCAGGTCCAGTCTGGGGGCTGGGAGCTGCCCCGTGAACATCTCCCACCCGGCCAGGGCGTCCACGGCCCCGTCCACCTGCACCAGTTCGTCCTCCGTCACCTCGCGCTCCAGGGCCTGGATGCACAGCGCCAGCCACCGCCCGTGCTCCTCGATGGCCTCCCGCGGGGGTCCGAGCGGCAGCGGGCTCTCAGGGACGGCCAGCGAGCCCAGCCCCTCCTCGGGCTCCAGCTCCGGCCCCCCGGAGAAGCTGCGGCTCCACGCATCGGGGGTCAGGGGCTCCGACAGGCTGCTGCCCGGCTCCGACGTGCTCCCGCAGCTCAGGCCTGAGTCGGCGCTGCCGGGGAGGGTGTCCTCCACCACCGAGGGCAGCCCTGCGTCCGGGCTGGGCCGCGCCCGTGTCCCGGCTTGCGTCCAGGCGTGAAGTCTCTGGGAGGGAGAGACAAGGCTGGGTTTTCTGGGTGCCGTCACTTTAGCCCGGGCACTGTCCCCAGACCCTCCCAGGCTCGGCGCCACCCGGGCCCACGTGCACATAGGAGCGGTGCACGCCCAAACTTCAATTTAACTCAAACTGTATTAAGCAATAAATACTCGAAAGTCCTCCCTCTCTACCTGTTTTACTCCTTTTCCCTCTGATCTCTGCTCTCAGGTCTCTGGCGTCTGCACCATGGACACGCCTGTGACCACACACTCGGATGCCCCTTCCCAGCGCTGCCCCCAGCGTCCCCCCCGCGCCCCGCTGACCAGGACAAAGGGACAGCAGGGGCCATCCCTGGTCTTCCATCAGTGCTCGGTCACTGCCGCAGCATCCAGGGACTGGCTGGGGACAGACCTGGGCTCCGGGGCCCCCCTCCTCCGAGCCCCTCCAGTCACGTGGGTGAGGTTCTGGGACAGGCTCCATTCCTGGTCAGGGGCGTGAGTGGAAGGTGGGAGCAGAGAAGCCACGAAAGTTGGGGCAGGTGAACACAAGCCCAGGAGGAACGCAAGTGAGGATGCTCGTGCTTTTCACAGGCCGGAGCCGGCCCCCTTCCTGTACACCTCCCAGCACGTCCCAGCTCCCCTCTTCCCGCGGACAGCCATCAGCCGCTCCCCCCACGCCCTCCACGGGGCAGCATGTGGGGTCCCCCCTCCAGCTAGGCTGCCCCCTTCCTCAATAGCCCATTCCCCAGAGTCACTCAGAAAGGATCCGCACAAGGCGGCAGCTCTGGGACCTGCACACGCCCAGCCCGCTAGCTCAGCGGTCCTCAAAGTGGGGTCCCTGCCCAGCAGCACCCCCCGGGAGCCTGTGAGACATGCAGGCCCTCCCCTCCCGAGGGGCCGGGTCAGAACCTGTCCCCCACGGAGTCTGCCACCCTGACCTTCACCAGAACGCCACCGCTTACGGCCCAGGCTGCCGGCCTCCAAGAGCAACGGGGGGCTTCCCAGAGCCTCAAACATGGCTTTGGGCTGGAAACTAAAATTCAGCCAGAGTGATTGTGTTGATAGGCCTTAATACACACCCCCCTGCCTTTGGACTTGGACTCAGAATGAAGTTTGAGTTTGCCAAGCCCTCCTCCCCGAGGAGGAGGTTCCTTCCCCCGGGCAGCTGCTGGCCCGTCTCCCTGGGCCTCGGGGCGGCCTGGGGACCCTGCTGCAGGCAGCACCTCAAGGTGACAGCAGAGGGCAGCATCGCCCCGCGAGCTCAGCCTGGCCACCTCCCAGCGTGTGCGTGAGCCTCCTCGCCAGGGCCGGCGCTTCCTCTGGGCGGGGGAGGGGGGGGAGGAGGGAGGAGGGGGGAGGAGGGAGGAGGGGGGGAGGAGGGAGGAGGGAGGGCAGGGCAGAGCCTGCGGCAGGACGCAGGAGGGCGTCTGAGCAGATGCCGGAAGCGCTAGGACAGGCCCAGCACCTGACCGGCGCTCAGAGACGGTGGCCTGAGAAAAGCCATCTATCTGCCCCTTGTCCCTCCTGCACTCGTCCAACCTGATGGCCTCGGCCACCATTACGGGGTGCGGACCGTGGGCCAGGCACCCGGCTGAGGCCGTGACGTGCTGCCCAGCACCAGCAGGATGCCAAGAGGTTGGCACACGGGTCTGCTCACTCGGCCTGGGGTTCTCGCACCCGGGACCCGCCTCTCGGCCCACTGGCCTCCGACCCCCAGCGCGAGGCCGGACTGGGCGGGTGCTGGGCGGAGGGGGGCGCTGCCCCGGGAGCGCCACTCACCTTGTACCTCTCGACGAGCTTGAAGCCCAGGACGTGCTGCAGCTTCCTCAGGCAGATGGGACAGAGGTCCAGGGGCCGCCGCAGGGCCTCGTCCAGGCTGAGCGCCCCCTGCATGAGGCAGCGCAGCCAGCGGCAGTTCCCCAGGCCCAGGAGGTGGCAGAGCTCATGACACGTGACCTGAGGGAGCCCACACAGCGCCACTGCCCTCGGGCTGCGCACCCGACCGCCGGCCAAGGCCCCGGCGCCGCCCGCAGGGCCCCGGTGGCCAGAAGCGGTCCGTGTGCCCTCGGCCCCGCTCCCGACGGCACAGGGCACAGGCGGACGTCTCCGGCGCGGCGGCCCCCAGGGGCCCCCCAGCATGGGAGCCTGGGCGGCAGAAAGACCCCGGTTCCCATCCCAACGCTGCCCCTTCCCAGCTGTGTGAGCTCAGGCAAAGGTCTGGCCAGCTCTGGGCCTTGCTGTCTGCGCTCCCTGAAGCCTGACCCTCGTCGTGAGGGCTGGACGGAGCGCTCACGCCCTTCTGTCCGATCGCACATCCTCCCCAGATTCCTAGAACTCGCCCGAGCCCCCAGGCCTTCCACCCTCCTGCTGCCCCATCTTCTCCTCCCCGCCGTGCACTCACCCCACGTCCTGGCCTCCCTGCCCACCTTGCAGCACTGGACCATCCCCAGGGTGCTGAAGCCCACGCTCTGGCCTCCGACCCGCACGGGAGTCTCGGGGCTGTCTGCGGCCACCTCGGCCGGGGCTGGGTCAGCGGCGCTGGGCCCCGACTGCAGGAGATCCCCCGAGAACCGGGCAAAGCTGCAGACGCCTACTTCTGGGGGGAGGCAGACACGCCAGGGCAGCCGCTCACGGAGAGCCCAGGAGCAAAACTGCCCCGCCCTCGGGGTGCACGGGTCCTGGGGGCCCGGCCCTGCCAGCGCGCCCCCGTGAACGTGGCCGCGAGGTCCCTGCTCAAGAGGAGGCAGGACGCGGGGATGCGCGTTCAGGGCAGCGGCTTCCAGCTAGTGCGTCATCCTCCCCGGGGGGGTTGGCGCTCCCATGCGCTCGCTGGCCCAGGGCGGGGCCCCCCACAAGCGCGGGCTGAGGCAGGGGTGCCGGGGCTCTGGCTCACCGTGGCCTGGAAGGAACTTGCCAAAGGTGAAGCTCCAGGCCTCGCACGGGTACAGGTCGGACAGCGTGAGGCCCAGCACACACAGCGCGTCACCCGGCTTGCTGTTCTTCAGGAAAGACAGGATGCCGTCTGCGAGGGGAGAGGGCCCGAGGGGCGCTGAGGGGGCTGCTGGGCCCCCGTCTGCCAGCCCCAGGCTCCGGGCAGGAAATCCTGTCATCCCCTCTTCCTCTGCCCACGCTAGCCCCTCCCAAAGTCAGGTGCAAGCTCGCCACATTGCGCAAGCAGCTGGTCGTCCGAGGCCGAGAAGTCCTAGCAGCCACGTGGCACGACATGGAGCAGGGGCCACAGGCCTGGGCCTCGGGGGCAGGCAGCCGGGGTCACGTGGGCAGGACCTCAGGGTCTCCATTTCCAAAACTCAGCAGAGCTGGTTTGGACGGGGTAGTTGAAAGGCCCAGAGACATCCAAGTGGGGACGCCAAGAAGGCCACTTGACCAACGGGGCCGGTGTTCAGGGGACGGTGCCCCTGCGGCCACAGGATGGGACCCCGGCCCCAGAGACGACTGCATCCTAGTCCCCAGGGCCTGTGAATGTTCTGCCTCACAGCAGGAGGGCCGCTGTGGACGTGATTAAACTGAAGGCCTTAAAATGGGAAGTTATTCCGGATTATCCGGGTGGGCTCAATGCAATCATTAGAGTCCTTAGACGAAGAGACAGAGGGTCAGAGAGACCTGAAGGTGCTATGGTGGTGGGCAGAGACGCAGCAGTCAGGGACTGGGCCTGGAGCGGGGCCGTGTCCTGTAGGCAGGGGACAAAGGAAGGACCAGCAAGGTCTAGGACTGGGAGAGGAGGGTCTCAGTGGCCAAACCTGCAGCCTGGGACCCAGGAAGGAACCGCCGCCATCAGGATGGCATCTGCCCCAGCCAAGAGCTCCCTGTACCCCCCGAAAACTCCGTGCTATCAGCTCCCCGTGGCACATGCTGGGGACTGCGGCCAGCCCTCCTGCCGGAGATAACCAGACAAGCTGGGTGAAATACAAAAAAACTCCTTAAAGCATCCTAAATGGGGCGGCGCTGGCCACAGGGGACACTGCACATGCCTGGGGGGGGGGGGGTGAAGCAAGCTTTTCTACATCTGATTAGTGGCGACTGGGTCACCGGTGTGTTCGTCAAGGCTCACAGAGCTGTTACGAAAGGGAGGGTTTCACTACATGTGAATTATGCCTCAGTAAATGGGACTTTAAAAAAAAATCAGAATCTGATGAGAAATTAGAACCGGGGAGAGGATTGGAGCGGGCAGCTAAGGCTGAGCTGCTTCTGGGATGGGGGTGGGGGGTGGGGGCTGCAGGCTGGACTCCCAGGGCCATGGGCAGCCCAGAAAAGCTGCCTGGCAGAGGAAAACCAGAATCCTCCCTAGAACAAATCACATCACCCCCGGCCACGAGATCTTCTAAATTAAACTACCTTTCCTATTAAGATGTCCAGCTAACAGTGAAGAATGACAAGACACGCAGACAGCAAGGGCCCCCGGAAAGGGCCCCATGCCAAGTGGCAGAGCCTGCGCCCCGTGCGCTCACCCACCTGTGTGGAGCTGGAGTCTGTCCGAGTCCTGGCTGGGACGCGAGGAGCAGTGGATGGACGCGGCCGCCACCGAGGGCAGGCACCTGACCTGCAAGCCCAAGAAAAAGGCCTCCGTGCAGTTCCTCAGGTGTTCCAGTAGAGCGCCGCCCGCCGGCCCCTCACTCAGGTCTGGGGGCGGGGCAGCGCATCAGCTGCGTGGCCCCCACTGGCCTGCGCCCAGCGCCCCCACCCAGCGCCCCCGGCCACGCCAGCCACTGTGCCAACGAGGCTGACACGGACCTGCCTTTGCAGAGTCGGGCACACAGACATCTTTAAAAGAACAAAGGAGAAAAATGGAGGACAGGCCAACGCCCAGATGAAAGATGCAGGTGACACAAGTCTGGAGGGCGGGGAGCTCTGGGAGGGGTGGCGGGGCCTCATCAGGCACCATAGTCCCTGAGGCTGGCGGGGCAGCCGGGGCGGCGGGGGCGGGGCAGAGGGGCCCCTCCCTCGGGTTAGTGCTGCCAAGAGCCAGCCTGGCAGGAGCAGAGTGGGACACAGGGAGGGTGCAGACGAGGCCGGGGGGCGGGTGAGGTGCCCCTGGGGGGAGCCACAACCGGGCTGTGTTTTAGGACAGAGGGGCACAGACCGAGGGTGGCAGCCAGGAGGGCCTGGGACGGGCTGGTTGGAAATGCAGAGCCCCAGGCCACCTCAGAACCGAAGCCACATGTTAACGAGGTGCCCGTGATCGGCTCACGAGAGCTTGGGAAGCCCTGGGGAGCCGCCAGCGGGGGACACGGAGCAAAGTGCATGGTTTAGGGGCTGGGTGGAGGCAGCGTCTCTAGGCAGAGAGGGCGGACTGGCCGCAGGGTGATGGAAAACGAGGGCTGCCTGCAGGGGACTCACAGGTTCTGCCCCCAGCTCCGGCCGGCTCCTCCTCTGCAAAGCCACACCTGCCCCACGTCCCCTCTCTGCCGGGCCAGGACCCCCACCCTCAGCGCGCAGACCGCCCAGTGGCCGCCCTCCCCGCCAGCACCCGGCGTCCCTCACGCGCCCAGCCAGCCTCCGCGTCAAACAGGCCAGCAGCGCTCACGTCCCACCCCCACGCATCACCAGCTCCGGGTGACGGGGGTCGAGTGACCTCTCCCGGCCTGTTTCCGCGCCTGTGACATGGGCTGGTCCTAATCTCAGCCCCCACGGGGGGATCTGGTCTCTGGAAGGCACCCAGCACAGGGCCTGGGATGGCACACCTGGGCGAGGCCACACCTGCGAGCCGCGGACCGTGACACAACCACAGAGGGCCCCACGGCCCGGGGCTTTCTGACAGCTGTCTGAGCTGGGGGGGGGGGGGGGGGGCAGGGGAGGTGGAGCATCTGAGCCGAGGGGGGCTCCCTGCCCCCACCCCCACGCCCAACCCCACCAGTGCTGTCCCCGTTGCTGTCAGGGCCTGCCTGGGGCCTGGGTGGGCACAGCCTCCCTGCCTCGTACCTAGATTTGGAGTCGGGTTCCCTGCAGGGCCCTGCCGGCTCCAGGACACGCCCCCACCCACGGGCCCCCCGGCCTGGTACCTATGGGCTGCAGGTAGATGTGCTTGCGGGCAGGGCTCTGCCTCCGGGACGGCAGGGAGGCGTGGAAGGTCTGGAAGTCCTCGGGGGCCTCGGGACGGCTGAGGAGCCAGTCGAAGGCCGTGCGGATGAGCAGCGTGCAGAAGAGGGTCCTCCGGGGGTTGTAGGCCTCGGCCAGGAAAAGCCTCTCGGCAGGGGTGAAGGAGGACACATAGCGCTCCCGCAGGGCGGGGTCGGTGGAGACCAGCGCCTCCTTCAGGGCCCGCGGGCCGAAGCAGAACTCCTGGGCCGGCCTGCACTGCAGCATGGCGGGCCTGGCCTCTCCGGGGAGCCCCTGTTGTTGCCCATGAACACCCCCACCCCCGGGGACTGCCACCGGCTCTTCCGGAACCTTCCTGCAGGCCGATGGGAACAGCAGATGGCTCCCCTCCGAAGGACGCCCGGCATGGGGGGTCCTCAGCAACAGCAAGGGGTGGCAGGGACACGTCCCGGCGTGGCAGCACCCTGGGGAGGGGGGACGGGCACCACTGAGCACACAGGGCCTGTTCGCTCAGGCGGGCAGTGGACACGGCCCCCCAACCCAGCCAGGGGCAGAAGGACGGCATCTGCTCCAGCCGCCCAGCCCCCCACAGCGGGGAGCCTGGAGCCCTGGCACCCACTCCCCCACCCCGCCCGCCCTCAGATGGGGGGCACCCAGGGAAGGGCCCCCCAAGAAGGAAACCAGCTCTGTCCCTTTGTGCACCCCATGGCCTGGGGCCCCACAGCACCTCCTTGTCCCAACCACAGGCCTTCCTGGCCGGTCCCCGTGTGCCCGAGGACGGAAGCCTGCTCCCCGAGTCGCCCGGCCAGCCGGGAGCCCGCACAGCGCCGGGCCCAGAGGCTTCCCGCACACGCGAGGCACGGGCACACGTGCCAACCACGGAAAGCTATAAATAGGGCGATGTGGCCGAGCAACAAAGAGCGCTTTAAGGGCTGGAACAGACCGGGCAGGGAGAGGAGACGCTGGGGAGGACAGATGGGCCGGGAGAACGGGACAAAGTCAGTTCGCAGATTGGAGTCTTCCGAGTCGGAGCGCGGACTGGCACGTCCGTGCTCATCACAGACAACGCCCCCTCCCCGCCACACACACCCCAAAACACTACCACGCTCCCGGTGGACGAAGGGCTCCGTCTCCATGGGCAGGGGGAGCCTCGCCGAGCAGGGGGAGGTGACGAGGGAGGAAGCCAGAGAAAGACGCACGAAGAACAGAGCAGAGCACAAGGGGGATCGGGACGCGGCGGAGAGCGGCACTTGGCCGACGCTTAATTTAGAAAGTCAGGCCAGCGATGCAAAACCCCGAAACAGGAACGGGCCTTGTTTTTGTGGGAAGAATGGAGAAATGAGCCCACACCCCCTCTGGCTAACCCCGACTTAAAACATTCGTCTGGAAAACCAATTTCTAGGTACACACACATACGCACGTGTGGGCACAGACGTCTATGTAAACACACGCAAATATACACACGTATACACCAAGACGCCCTCTAGATTTCCCAGGTTTCCCTCATTATGGACGTGTAGGTACCCTGACCTATGTTCCGGAGTTACTGTTGGAGGGCGGGGGCCGGCCAGGCCGGAGTGCCCACTGAGGGCCCGTCACAGACAGAAGCACATGTACGTTTTATAGACACGAGGCCTGATTCCACGCCCAAACTTACATGCTTTTGACTTCGCATATGATGAGCATTTTCCCAAGTCCTTAGACATTCTATTAAAAAACGCCATTTTAGGGGGCACCTGGCTGGCTCAGTTGGTTAAGCACCCAACTCTTGATCTCAGGGTGGTGAGTTTGAGCCCCACATTGGGCTCCATGCTGGGCATGGAGCCTACTTAAAAAAAAAAATGCTATTTTTTTCCTGGTTGCCCCCAAAACACCGTGATGAACATCTTGGTACATAGGTCTGAGTTTCTATGTCCTCAGGAGATTCCCAGGAGACACCATGGGTTTAAGGGATCTTGATCTGTACGGCCAAAATGCTTTCCAGAACGGTCTTGCCAAGGACCCCCAGGCGCTAGGTGGTCAGCAGCAAATACAACTGGCCGCTAAATCCTGGGTGGGGCTTCTCGGCTTGAGCCCTCAGGGAGGTGGGAGAGTTGCTACCCACATTTCTAAGAGGGTGCAGCAAGTTTAAAACTGTCCCCAGAGCCACCGAGCCGGGAAGAGTCAGAGGAGGGACGGGAACGCACCTGCACGGCGTCCCGTCACCTGGAGCGGCGGGTGTCCCCGCCTTCCCCGCCAGGCTCTAGCACAGCACTGGCGATTTGCAACAGGGTACAGAACCTGGCTGTAGGAAGAAAACATCAGATGCACGAACACACGGACCAAATCACACGGCCTGCCGAAGGGCCCTCGCGGGCAGGCTCTCCACGGGGCCAGAAGGACCCGAGGGGGATCTGCCGTTCCAGAGGCAGCCGGGGAGGGCCCAGCACAGGGCACACAGGGGCGCCTGCCCTCCGTCCTTGGCTCGGTGGACAGTCCGTGAGCACCTGCCCGGCCATGGAGCTTGGCCAACTCCCCTGGACCAAACAGGCGTGGGTCCCTGGACTTCGGGAGCTTAAATTCTAGTGACGTAACACACACAGTACGAGGCAGTGAAAGTGAGCACCGAGTAGGGGGTATGGGAAGGGGAGAAAGGGCCCAGGGAAAAAAGGCAGAGCTGGTGGGGGCCCACTGAGAAGACCAGGTCCGAGCAGCCTGGAAGGGGCCACGGGAGGGTCTGGGGCAAGTGTCCCAAGTGAAGGAGCAGGTGCAAAGGCCCCGTGAGTGGCTTCAGGGGCAGCGAGGAGCCCGGCATGGCGGGAGGGGGTCGGGGAGATGGGCGCGGGTAAGGCTGTGCCTAGAGCTCTGGCCTCCCCCCCGGAGGCACAGGGTGGGGGTCCGCGTGTGCGTGTTGCCCACCTCCTCCCCGGGGCTCCAGGCACCGTGCTGGGTGGACGCTGGACCCTCCGGCCAGCTTTCCGGGTGGGCTGTGAGCTCCTGGCCGTCCAGGACCCGGGGGGCCGGGCACAGAAGGATGCTGAGGAGACCCCCGATGAGGGAGTGCCCTGAACACCAGCTGGGCTCTGGAATGAACGCGGCCCTCTGACCTTTAACCCCATTGTGCCTCAGTGTCCCCCAGGCACAGTGGGCTTGGCAGCACCTGCCCCCCTTGCTCTGCACACGGCTGGACCAAGCAGGAGGGAGGAGACGCCACCCCAGGCGGGGGACGGGGGGTGACTGCCTTGAGCACCGGACACCACGCGCACTCACAGCTTACCTGTGGACGCGGGTCCCGTGACCCTGCTCCCACGCCCTTGCCTCTCCCCAGAACTTCCGCTCGCAAGCGCCTGTCCTCGGGGCACCCAGACTGTGACGCTTGCCCACCAGCTGTTACCCCCAAATCGTACCCCCGCTGTCCCAGCCGGCTCGGGATCGTTCCGCCACTGAGCGCACCCCACAAGCTAGTTCTCGGGGCAGCCCGGCTCTTCTGGACACTCGGGAGGGGCTGTGTCACCGGTAGCTTGAACCAGCCCCAGTCGACAACCACCCCCGCCAAGCCCACTCCCCGACCCCCGCACCGGGCCTCCGTCCTGCGAACTCCAAGCTCGGCTTTTGACCCACCTCATCTGAACCCGCAACTACCCAAAACGTAGCTACCAGTGTTCACCCACCTCATAAGCCGAGGAGACTGAGGCCAGAGAGGAGAAGCCACCTGCCCAGGGACGCACAGCTCCAAGGATTCAGAGGAGGCTCTCCTGCCTCCCGCGACAGCGCCCCTCACTCTGGGCCTCATTTCCAGGCCCTCCTCCCACCCCCGAAGGGGCTTGCGTGGCCGCACGCCCTCCCGCGTGCCCCCCACACTCCGCTCTGGGCTTCACGGTCCCCGGACGCCCCTAGCTCAGGCACAGCCCCGCAAAATGAAGAATGCCTTCTTTGTACCGAACGTCCAAGGGCCCTGCCACGTCTGTCCCAGCTGTGACTCTGACCCCCACAGTGAACCTCAGGCTCATCTCCGCCGTCCCCACGGAACCGAGTCCCGTGGCGTGGGAAGGGCCCCGAGGGTGCCCGTCCAGGAGCCGCGGGCACAGACCCAGGCGTCAGAGGACGGGGAGACCAGCGGGTGAGCCCTCCTGGGGCCTCTCACGCGGACAGACCACAGGGACCCCCAGGAGCGTCGGCTCACATGGGCTACAGCTGCCGACATTTACGGCTTGTTACTCTGAATACTTGCTACTTTGTTACTCTGAATGCGCCTTGCAGAACATCCCAGCAGCTGCAAGGAGCCATTCACGAGCTGGGGGCGAGCCTTCGGGGCGTCTGGAGCAGCTCCTCGCAGAAGGGGCGGTGATGGGTTGGGGCTTCATACTGCTCAGAGGGGAACCCGGGGCTTAGACCACAGGCGCGAAGGTCCGTGTGTCAGACCGGGGTCTCCTGTCGCGGCTACCTTCACCGGCGAGCTCCGAGCCCTAGCTTGGAGTCTGGGCCCCCTTCCCTTCCCCGTGACCCTCCCTGTCCGGATGCCGGCAACACGTTTAGCTTCAGCATCTCTAAGTAACCCCACACCCCGCGTCTCTCCTGCTGCCTTGTTTTCCTGGGGGGTGTAACAGCCGGCTGAGCCTCCCTGTCCAGCAGCACGGGGGTCCCTGAGGCCCCTCCTGATGAGCGGGCAGGGGAGGAGCCCTGCGTGGGCTGAGGTTCTCGGGGTACATCCCACCCCACGGTGGGGGGCTCCATGCCCACTTTCCACCCTCGCCCTGAGCTCTGCTACTCCCCCAGGGCCGCCCTGTCCTGGGGCGCAGATGGCCCCGTCCCTCCCCAGACCCCCCGCACGTCAGGGCGTCCCCTCTGCGGGGCTGGCTGGCAAGTCCGGCCCGGGCACAGAGCACGGAGCGCAGCCCTGCACCAAACCGTCCTGGCGCACTGTCCCGGCACCCCCCACCTCCTGCCCCGGGGGACGGGGAGGGGCTCCGTTTCCCCGCGGGCCACGCGGGGTGGGGGGGTACGACTGCCGCCAGGGTGTCCTCAGGGCTTGCACGACCGGACCCACGCTGCAGTGCCACCAGGATATTCCGGCCAGGACGCTGCGCCCTGGGTCCAGTGCCACCTGCGTGGCCACCCTGAGTGGCAGTCCCCTCCTGGTCCCGCTGGGTCCCCGCACCTCCAGCCTCCCCGCCGCGCCCCCATCTCCTCCCACCCCACCCCCCACGTGCTGCCCGTGACCTTCGTGCCGCATCCCTACCTCGCAGCCCCACGCCCTCGGGAACCGGCACGAGCCGCGCGGCCGAGGGCAGCGAGGGCACTTGTCGTGGGCCCGGAAAATCGAGGAGGTCCCAGCATGACGTCAGCACCGGGGCAGGGACCCACCGAGGTGGGACGGGGTGGAAAGTGTGATGGGGCCGCCGGGCGGGAGCGGAGGCTGCTCCCTGCTGCCGTCTGACCCACGGCTCCGGCCACCAGTGGGCAGAAGGCTGGCAGGAGCTCCGGGCCCCAGGCACGGCTACTGACCTCTGCTGAGTTCTTGCAGAGCACGCCCGGGACACGGCGCCAGGTGAGGCAGGTAAGCCCGCATTATCCAGGGAAGGCCCCAGGTGAGGCAGGTAAGCCCGCATTATCCAGGGAAGGCCCCAGGTGAGGCAGGTAAGCCCGCATTATCCAGGGAAGGCCCCAGGTGAGGCAGGTAAGCCCGCATTATCCAGGGAAGGCCCCAGGTGAGGCAGGTAAGCATACACTCAGGCATTGGGTACCCCAGTAATGTGGGGGTACAACTCCAGCATATGACACACACCCAGTTCTGTCATCGCGCCCCCTGGAACTCCCCCTTCATTTGGCTGTCGCCGGTAAGAATGGAATGATTTTTCAGGACTTTTTCTGTACCGGGCACTGAGTGCTCTGCACGTATTCCCTCATTTCAGCCTCTCAATGAGCCTGAGCTCTTTTGTCCCCATTATATGGACGAAAAACTGGAGCGCAGGCAGGGAAAGTGACCGGTCCGGGTGGCGGAGCCCCGCTCGCTGCACCCCGGGGCGCTGGGTGGAGAGCGCACACACCGTGCGCTCACGTTGGGAGCGTGAGCACCATGATTCCCCGGAGACCGGCCCGCGCCTGCAGCCCAGGTGCCCTTCGTCCTTGGAGATGGAAGGGAGGGCTCCCTGGTCTCCGGCCCCGCGTGTCCCCGGGAGAGGGTCATCCTCAGCGCCGTGATCCCGCCACTCCCATGGGCCACGTCTCCCCCTCGGGAACTGGGTTTCGGCGTGCGGTTCCCGGGAGGCCACGGGCCACTCGCATGGGGCTGGGCAGGTCTTGACGCAGGTGGAGGAGAGGTCCCTTCTGTCCCTGGATGGGCGCTTGCCCGAGCTCCACTGAGTGTCTCTAGAGCAGCGTCCGCCCCTCCGGGCTGCCGAGGACTCGCTCCTCGGGCTACCAGGCCAGGAAAAGTCCTTTCGCATCTGAGCTCTTCCCTTACCTGCAAGACAGAGACGCCAAAGGTCCTGGTCCACAGGGCAGGGGTGGGGGCCGCGCCTCAGCTCTGGCCTGCAGAGCGCCGGCCAGACGGGGCCTCTGTGACGGTCCCTTGAAACTCTGCGTGCATGCCCTGCAGCATCACAGGACGCGCTAAATGTCCCTCGGGGGCGTGGGTCCTCCAGGCGCTGGGCCGGGGCCTGGATGATGCCGTCAGCCCGGGTGATGCTTATGCCAACCCAGCGGGGCAGGAAGCACTGCCATCCCATTTTACAGACGGGGAAACGGAGGCTCAGGGAGTAAGTGGTCCCGTAAGTGGTCACGGAGACGGAAACTGAGGTCCGTGTGATTCCAAAGGTGCATCACATCGTCTCGTCCCCAACCCCGGTCCTCGTCCTGACCTCACGCAGCTCCAGACGCCATCGGCGTGGTCACTGTGGTCTTCCTCCTGGGTCTCTGTGTTCTCACCTGGAACATTCTTCCCCACGTGGCCTTCGCGCCTGCTCTCTGGCTCATGCAGCCCTGCAGAGCCTCCCTGACCGTGCACGGTGCACAGACCCCTCCCGCGCTCCCCTGCTCACCCCGGTCCAGTTTGTAGTTCGTACGACTGTGTGAGGCTGAACCCGGTTTCCCTGCTCACCATCCCTCCCTCCCTCTCTCTGTGTCATAAATCACGCAGGGACACGAGCGGTCTGTCCCTGAAATCTGCATCAGTGCCTGGGACATAGCAGGTGGTCGGTATTTGCTGGATGGAGAAACACTTTATACGGTAAAATAAAAGCATAACCGACTCTAGCTCTTCCGTTCGTGTCCAACTGAGGTCACCCATTCCCTCCGACCTCTGTCGGCACCACCTCTGAGCCGGACTGGGAGGGAGTGAAGACTCGGCCCAGCCGTCCGGGCCCTTCGGCGCCCCCGAGCCTGGGATGCCGATGGCATGGACGCAGCCCATGGTTTGGGGCCATGTCACCTGGCTGACCCTCAGCGGCCCTCAGGCCACCTGTCCCGGAAGCATCGGGCTGGGGAGCCCTAAGATATCCCCAGAATGGGTGGGCGTGTGCGGCAGACGCTCCCAAGGCAGCCCACCTCCTCGGGAACTGGGCCCTACTCTGGCCACGAGCCACCCTGTCCCCTCCCGGGCTCCGGCCTGGCCCCCAGCACCCACCCGTCAGCACTCCTCTGAGCAGGAAGGAGCACCCCACCCTGGCCTGCAGTCCTGGGAGCTTCCCCGTGCTTGTCCACAGGGCCGTGCTCCACGCTCAGATCAGGAAGATGGGGTTCGGTACTCCTTCGCAAATGTGCCAGATCTCACAACGAGAACTGCTAACGGGAGAAAATCAGAGTTCTGGGGGTACGAAGTCTGAGGCCCGTTTAGGACGCCTTGGCCACGGTGAGGGGAGGTGGGAGGGATGCTGGGTTTGGACCACAAACCGGCATGCTGTGGACACGCACCTCTCCCGACACCCTCACCCTGCACCCCTTCATGGCCACGTGTGCAGGACAGACCAGGGATGAGCACTGTGGTGGGGGCGGGGTGGCACTGCGGTGGCCCAGAGAGAGGCATCCAGGCGGGCATCCAGGAGGGAGGACTGGGAGGAGGCCTCCACGCTGGGCTCTCAGGTTTCTGGGGCCTCCCCTGGACGAAGCTGTCCTATCGAGTGGTGGTAAGGGTTGAGGGTAACTGGCAGGCAGGCAAACGGGGGCCCCTACAGTTCTTTCAGGGTATGTGGTGTGACGGGAGGAATGAGCGACCATAGGAGCTCAGGAGTGCAGATGGAGAATGTTCTAGAATGGGGTCTGGGAGAATGTTGGGGGAGGGGCCGGGGCTGGAGTCTGGGCTGTGGGGGCAGGAGGTGCCCTCGCCCCCTGGCGACATCCCATCAACCGTGCCGAGAACCCACACCAGATGCTGGCATCCCATTAACGACGAGGGAGCACTGCTTTCCTGGCGCTTATGGAAGCAGCTCTGCCCTCGGCGCCGAGTCCGTCCCAGCCTGGACACTGGAGGTGTGGCGGAGACCTCTGCACAGCTGGGGAGGGACCCCGGGGACAGCCCTGGCACGACATTCCCACACGGTGAGGTTCCCTTCTGGCTTCAGGGGACGCCTGGGCCCCCAGACGGCCCCCAGGACCCCGCTCCTCTCCCGGCTGTGAATGTGGTGCCCCTTGAGCTCCCCAAACCAAGAGAGACCTGGAAGCCCGGGGCTCCCTCCCTGGTGCTCCTCCCGGGGAGGCCCTGCCCCAGCCCCACAGCCCCAGGTTATCAGTGTCCCTCCTGACCGCACACGGACGTCCTGGACCAGAGTCTGGTCATGCGGCCCCGTGCGTGCCGTCCCCCAGGAAAGCACGGGAGCGGTCCCACAGGGTACACTGGGCAGTGCAGCCCATCCTCCCATGTGGGGGGGCCCAGACACACCCACCAATTCAAGCGGCCGCTCTTCTGAGTCCCAACAGCGCTGGGCTCTGGCTTGGGACCCCGAAAGCACAGGGAACAGGTGAGGTGGGGCGGGGCAGGCACCCCAGGCTCCCAAAGGTCAGCTGGGTGGCTGGGAAGAACCTCCTGCCTCCCGGCCCCCTGTAGTTGGGGGACAAGCTTCCCCACACACTTCTGGGAGGCGAGGTGCTCCTCCCCGGCGGTCTGCCCGGCTGGCCTCCGCCAGTTCCCATGAGGTCCCTCTGTCCCCTCCCCAGGGGTCCTAGCTGGGGCTGGTGTCAGGGGGAGCCAGCCGGGGGGAAGGAGGGACAGGCTCCATTCTCAAGGCACACACCCCGAGCGAGGGCCACCTTCTCTCCCGCATCCAGGGCATCCCGGCTGCCGATGGGCCCCCACAGCCAGCGGCCGTGAGAGCGGCACCCTGCTCCGCCCAGGGCCCCCACGCCGCAACCCCGAGCGGGGAGCGGGCCCCGTGTGCAGAGAGGAGCCCCCGTCTGAAGGCTGGCCTTACCACTCCGGCTCCAATTTCTCCCCCAAGCGGCCCTTTTCCTTCCAGAAACCTCTATGGTAAGGGCTCCCTTTGAGCCCAGTGTCGCCCTGCTCGGGACCGCCGGCCTCCCAGGCCCTCCCAGCCCGGCCGCCCACCCGTCTGGAGAGACAAGTACCCCCACGGATGGCTGAGGGATTGGTCATCATGGGAGTTTGTTGCTTAAACCATAAGAAATGATGTGACAACAAACGTCCATTGTAGCAGATTTGGAAAATTCTGAAAAATGAAGGAAAACAAAGAAGACCGTTGAGAGGTCATCTCTCAACTTTCTGCCCGACGTCCTGCAGATGGTTTTTCTCTCCGTGTCTAAATCTACCTTTCAGGGGTTTATGCCACACGTCCTGTCCCGCGGGCAGCTGCACATGAAACGCCTTCCCTGACGACAACCAGCAACGGGCATCCCCACCTTGTGTGCGTTGTGTTTCGTGGATGATTCACCTGGTTCAGGACGTTCTGTGTTTTTTTTCCCAGTTTCCTCACTATTTTACGTGTGTATAATCTGTTCTAATCTCATTTCCACGCATTTCTGCGGCACGCATATCCGATTCTCTCCCCCTTGGGATAAATCCGCACAAACAGAGTCTGGCTCACGGGGCGACACGTTGGACGTGCGGCGCAGAGAGGATGTCCGGTTTCTCCCTGTGGGGGTCAGAGACCCGGGAACCCAAAGCTGCTCCGTGGACACCCACCTCCCCACTGGCCGCCTCCGTGCTGCCCCCCGGGGTACATTGGCCTCAGACCCCAGACCTTGCCCGTGAAGTCACCTCGTTAGTGCCAATTCTAGAAACGGGCAGTGACGTGGGGGTCCCCTGTCTTTTCAGCCACATGGTCAAAAGGGTACCGTTCCCACCTCCATGCTCACTGCCATCCTTTGGCCTGGGCAGATGTGGGGTCTGGGGAAGCTCCCTCACCTCACTGCACCTGCTTCCTGGGAGGGGGTTGGATAGAGACCGACCTGCGGCCTCAGAGTGGGATCTC
Organism: Mirounga angustirostris; assembly: GCF_029215605.1. Taxonomy (NCBI): domain Eukaryota; kingdom Metazoa; phylum Chordata; class Mammalia; order Carnivora; family Phocidae; genus Mirounga; species Mirounga angustirostris. The sequence goes on from NW_026991713.1 coordinate 178,294,111, forward strand.
ACTGGGAATAAGGGTCTTTGTAGGAGGAATTAAGGTAAGAATTTCAAGATGAGATCACCCTGGATCAGAGGGGCAGGTGTCTGTCTCAGTGACAGAGCATAGAAGACATGGGGAGAAGGCTAGGCGGCCCCGGAGGCTGAGGTGGAGGGTCTGACCACAAGCGCGGCACGCCGGGGCCAGCAGGAGCTGAAGGCGGCGGGAAGGACCCTCCCCGAGAGCCTCTGAGCAAACGCTCAGACAGCTGCCGTGCGCCGGGTGCGGCGCCGGGGGGCCGGAGGCTAGGCCCCTCTGGGCTGCCCTTCTGTCCCAGGGCACCAGGCACGGCGAAGGCGGACAGAGTGCCGCGGAGACGGAGGATGGAGGCGCCGAGGACGGGTCTGCAGAGCTTGTGCTATGTGAGGGGGACGAGAGGCGCTGGGCTCTGGGGCAGGGAGGGTCCCCGCCAGCCGGAGGGACTGCAGGTCGGAGTGGGCGGGGCCTCGGGGGAAAGGAACGTCCTTGCGGGGGTGACGGGCTCAAGAAGGGCAGCAGGGCTACATGGGGGGCGGGGGGTGGTCAAGGGCCCTGGAACAAAGGCAAGGGGCCGATGGCCCCAGCAGGGGCATCCATGTCTTTCATTAGGTCACCTGGGAGCAGTGCCGGGGAGGCAGGTGATGCTCAGTTCTGAGCATCAGGCCCCGGCCGTGGGAGGGTCTCGCACTGGCCTATGGGATTTGGGGTCAGCTCGAATAGGGCCGGGACATGGATTCAGGGCCTCCCTGCACGTGCCTCAGCTTCCCCAGGCCTCCCATCCCAGCTCCTGGAGCTGAGCTGAGTTCGCTGGAGAAATGCAAAGTGAAGCTAACATCCCCCCCGCACCTGCCAGCCTGGAACCGCCCCCCTGAACGCCCACCCTGTACCAGCCCACACTGGGCGCCCAGGGACTCCCAGCCCCCGGAGCCGCAGCCCCTCACCTCCAGCTCGGGGCTGCCTGAGGGCCCTCTCAGGCATGGAGCGGGGGACGGGACAGAAGCCCCTGGGGTTGGAGGTGGGACAGGTGGGCGTGAGGGGCCGAGCAAGGCTGGGGCTGCCAGAAGGGCCCAGCCCGGGGGGCCACCCTCCGAGCTCCAGATTAGCATCCCCTCCGATGCAGGCTCAGAAAGCCCTTGTGCCCCCCAGAGAGCAGCCAGGCTGGCTGGGTCCACACACTGAGGACCGCTCCCCACGGGCTCGGCCAAGCCTGCAGGAGGAGTGGGGGCCCGGGGGGACTGCTCTGACCAATGTCCCCTCTGCCCGAGTCTGTCTCCCTCTGGTGCATCCTCTTGCCTCTCCTGGTTTGGGGACATCAGGGGACCGGAGAGAGTCCCCGCTCTTCTCAGAGACACAGAGAAACCCGGTGGGCATGCGGCTGGAACACACGCCCTCTCCGGGGAAGGCAGTCCCCATGCCCTGGTGACATCGGTCCCCGTCAGGGTCACCTGGACTCTGGAGGTGGCCCCCTGGGCTCCAGGGACCACACAGCCCCTGGCCTGGGCCCCAGCAGCCTTAACAGCTCCACCCTCGGGGCCCGGAGCAGGGCAGGCGCTCCCAGGACAGAGCCTGCCCCGTGCCCAGCGTGACCGTGGGAGCGTGGGGGGGGTGCTCCAGACAGATGGGCCACTTCCCCCACCAGCCCCGTCTCCCCAACCAGAATCAGCAGCCTCGCGCAGCTTGGGGGGGCCGTCAGCACTGATGGGGCAGGAACATGGGCCATGCTCCATGCTCCATGCTCCGGAAGGCGTCTGACCCCGAGGCAGGCTGGGCACACACCGCTCAGCTCCGCACATCTCTGCTGGACACGGTGCCTCGGAAGTTTAGGGTCTGGTGACTTGCCAGGGGGCCCACGTGAGGCCACGCGATCAGGATTTGGGATGTCCTCCAGCCTACTTGGCAGGTGTGCCTGCCCCCCACCCCCGCTCTGAAGGGGAGGCCTGGGGAGGCCCAAAGTCCAGGGGGAGCAGACCCCAGGTGGGTGGGCGGCTCTGGGCAGGCCCGTGAGGAGGTCTGGCCACACTGAGCCCTACCTGGGGGGAGGGGGCCAGCTTTGTGGCCAGTCTGAGTCCTCGGACCCCACGGTCCAGAAGCTTCTCCAAGCAAGCCCAGGAGGAGGGGCTCAGTCAGGGAGGGGGAGGGGTCCCAAGTGGGGCCAGAATCAGCCCGACACAACCAGGCTGCAGGGGTGCGGGGAGCCGGTGTCACGGGGCCTTCCTGAGGTACCCAGCCTGCATCTCCCACCAGCCAGAGCAGGGAGGGCCGCGGAAAGAGGCGGTCCTGCTGCAGGGCCCTCGTTCCCGGCGAGGCCGTGAGCTCCTGCTGCATCCATACCTGCAACCCAGCTCCAGAGCTACAGTGGCTGGGGGTGGGTGCCAAGGACACGGGCGTGCTCCCTGAGTGCCAGGAAGTCCCACCCGGGGCTGCGTTCTTGCCGGGTGCCTGGAGGGGCTGGAGCTGGGGCCCCGGGCAGTGGTGGGGTCCGGCCTGTCTGAGCCCTGAGCTCCGAGCATGTTCTGGGCGTTCCTGGGGCAGCCCTGGGGGCCACACGCACTTCACCTTCAGGTGCGCACCCAAGCCTTCCCCCCGCGCCCACTTCCCCCAGCGCTTCCCATCCCAGTAGACGCTCCTCACCACCACCATCACCAGGGAGCCTCTGGTCAACCTCCAGACCATCTCCGGACGGCCCCCGGCCCTGGCCAGGCTGTCCAGCCTCACCCGTATGACGGCTCAGGTTCCCCTCCAAGCCACACACCCACAGCTGGATGAAGCCCTGCGCCCCACGAAGCCTCTCAAGGACTCCCCCTGTTCTCAAAGCCCAGCCTTCCCCTGGAGCCCCTGAGGTGGCCACTCGGCCCGCCACGTCCCACACTCACCCCAGCTCTGTGCGTCCCAGACACTACCCTCTTTCACCCTCCGGGGTCCCTCTGCCCAGAAGGCATCCCGCAACCCCACCCGGTTTGCCACCCATGCAGGGCCCCAGGCGTCCGGCCACCACTCCTTGCTGCCCTCCCCACCCAGCCCACCTCCAGGCCTTTGCCGGGCAGCGCCTTCCCCCCGGAGCCCCCGTCCCCGCTTGGCTGGGACGACACCCACTCCACGCGAGCCGACGGCGACTTCTTCCCAGAAGCCCTCCTGACACGCGCCTACCTGCTCAGCGGCTGTCCTCGGCCCGGAATGGCGTGCTACAGGCGGGGCGCTGCGGCCACATCTGTCGCGTTCCCGCCCGCATGCAGCGCGACGCCGGCTCCTACTGAGCACTCAGACTGGCGATGCACCGCAGCACGTCGGCCCCCACCCCTGCACACGCCCCGCCCGCGTGCCCGCACACCTGCCTCCATTCACACACGTGCACAGCGCACGCCCGGGCCACGGCCCCCCCCCACGCCCGGGTCGCACACACACAGCCAGGCGTGCTCGCTCGCTCATGCCGTCCCGCCACCCTCACTGCAACAGGCGCCCGAGCTGCTGTTGGCCGCCTCTGCCTGCCGGCGTGCTTGCCAGGCGGTTTCCATGGTGACACATCTTGGCTCTGACAGGAACAGACAAGTGCAGGGAACACAGTCTCCATGGAGGGGACGAGGCCCAGGGTCTCCGCCCTCGGGCTCCCAGGCAGGCACGGGGGGCGTGCTCCCCCGAGTAGAGACCCCCCCCTCCCCAGCCCCGGACTAGGCTTGCACCCGGAGAAGGAAGTTCAGGATTTCCTCTTGCTACATACTACGGGAGCTGTCATTCAGTCATTCAACAAACTCCCGTGCTGGCTGCCCTGCCTGGGCATGGGCCTGGCTCACAAAGGACTTGGGGTCGTGTCCCGAGGCTGGACTATTGTCCCCACTGGTCCACCAAAGGCCCATCCCAGGCAGGTCAGGAGCTCTGGGAGCAGCAAGGCCCAGCCTCCCCCGCTCTTGGAGGCTGGCTCAATGCGGCAAGGGTTCAGGCTCCCCCTCTGCAGAAGATCGACCCCAAAGGCATCCCCAATTCTCCATCCCTCCCGGAACCATCCGTGTGCCCTTGAATCTGAGCCTGTCTCGTGACTTGCTCTGGCCGATAAAAGGTGACCGGGGTGACAGCACACCAGTGCTGAGCTCATGCCCCCGGGGAGGCGTGTGCCTCTGCCTGTTCTCTCTGGGCTGGAGCCACAGCATGAGAGCAAGCCCGGGCTGGCCTGCTGGCAGGTGCGAGGGCAGAGGGCCATCCCCGCTGAGACCTCCCCGCTGAGACCTCCCCAGAACAGCCAGCCCCCAGCCAAGTCCCTAGCTGAGCCCAGATTCAGGAGGCCAAGCCCAGAGAGGCAGCAGTGCCTGGCTGGCCCCCCAGACCTTTCAGATGCACCCAAATGCTGTTGTTTTAAGTCACTGGCTAGAAAGGATTTGTTACACAGCAGTAGCTAACTGATACACACTTTTCCAAGGGCCCTGGCCACCAGCCACCCAATCTCACGCAGTCAGCACATGCTGAGCACCCTCACCAGCCCCCCCAGATGCTGAGGGCCAGACCAGAGTGTGTGGGCAGTACATAGCCCTACTATGCGCCAGCCCTGTGCTAGCAGCCCTACTATGCGCCAGCCCTGTGCTAGAAGCTAGCGATGGAGACGCGTGTGTGAGGCCTACCTCTGCCTCCCAGGAGCCGGCAGCACACAGAGGGCGGCTTTATTAGTCCCAGCTCCCAGGTGGTCACAGGACCCGGCTGGATCAGAACTTTCATTCTCTATGTTTTCTCTCCGTGGACGCCTGTGTGGAAACCTTACACTTCCTGGGTAGCCACGGGTTTGTGGGTCAGAGATGCTGTGATTTTTCAGTCTCTGTTCAGCAGGAACTGTGGCTCAGAGCTCCGGCCCCACGGGGCATCCGCCCTCCTTCCCTGAGCTGAGTCCCCCGGAGGGCTTGTGTCTGAGCGTGCAATTTCCCCACTCTCCCGTGGGCACTTCCGTGCTCCTCCAGGTGGTGTTAGGGCCCACGCTCTCCCTGTTTGCCGTGACATGGGTGGCCCAGATAATCTAGCCTGCTCTCGCTGGGTAGAGAAATCTGCATAGCAACAGCGCTGGCGGTCAGCTGCTGCACCTTGATTGGACATACCAGCCAACGTCCATTCTGATTGGCTGGCACCCTTCCGTCCAGAGAGCATCTGTCAACACCTGCCAATGCCTGTTCGGGCACTCATGGGGTCAGAGGGCAGGAGTCAGAGCCAGTTCTGCCCACGAAGACCCACTTCACCCTAAACTGAAAACCTGAAGGGCTACGCTCTTCGGGTGGGGATGGATCAGAGCTGCACCTGCCCCCCGGTCCTGCTGGGAACCCCAGGGAGCCGCACCAGAGTGGCCCTGTGCAGGGAGACGCAACAGCAGAAGGACCACAGTTCCTCAGAAGCCCCAGCGCCCCCACCAGGCCGAGGGCTGCGTCAGCGGGGCGCAGCTCCCAGGTGCAAGCCTGAGCGTGCGCTGGGCTTGGTCCCCGCTGAGCTCCCCGCTAGGAGAGCTCCCCTTCACCCTGGGCCTCCAGGTGTCGGAAAGCCAGTGGGGGGCACACGGCTAGCAGCCAACAACAGGTGGGAACGAGGTGCCATCGGCACGCACCGAGACAGACTTGGATCCCGGGACTGTCACACATTGTGGCAGAACCTGGCTGGCTGGCCCCAGTCACTCTCCCCCCACCATGCTCGGCCTCCCCGCGCCCCCCAGAGAGCGGCACTGTTGGGCAAAGGCCATGGGACTGAAGCCCGGGCCAGGGAACGTGCGTAGTGACGTGTGCCTTCCGCGCCCTGCCCACGAAGCTGCTCCTGCTGGATCCTTCGTGCTCTCCTCTCGTTTTTGCACGGGTAGCATGGACCCAAACCCGCAGGAGCCTTAGGAGCCGTGGGCTGATGATAAGGCACCAGAACAGACGTGTCCGGGTCCCCTTTCACCACCGGGAGGAAAGCTGCCCTGCAGAGAAACACTCTGTGAGCAGTGAGGGAACGCGATATTTCAGCCGTGACCTCTCAAGTGCCTGATAAGCAGCTGGTGTCACCAGGACTAGTGTAGACACAGGCCACACAGTAACAGCTTGCTGTGTTTAAGACATACAGAGGAAGCCTGAAAGTACCAGCACATGGCAGAAGCTATACGAAGTGATGGCAAATTTTCAAAAAGCACAGATAGGACGGAACACAGAGAAATCAAACGGCACGATCGCAGATATTTATGGTGTCCTAGGAGAAGTGAGACAACACGGAGCAGGGACAACATCTGAAAGGACAGGTGAGAATCTGCCAGAGCTGATGGAAAAATATCCAGATTCAAGAATCCCAAGAATTAAACGACAACAACAACAAAAACCCCCTCACCTGCACAATAGTAAAATTGCAGAAACCCAAAGACAAGGAGACAAATGGTAAGAGCAGCCGCAGAGAAAAGACAGGTTACGTTCAAGAACTGCAGTGAGGTGGGCAGTGAGCTCTTGGCCACGGCAGCGGGAGTCGGGGACAGTGGAGCGTGCTCAGTGGACCCCCACGTGCTGGAAGAAGCGGCTGCCAGCTCAGAGCCTACACTTGGTGTCAGCGTACCCCAAGAAGGATGGGGACAGGACGACATCTTAGGAACAACCCAAACAGGGATGTTCATCGCCGGGCTATCCTGCGGCACTGGCTATCCATGCAGGCTCCTGGGCCCGCCGCAGACCGCCTGCTGAAGCTGAAACTGACAGAGGGCCAGAGATCTAGCCACGGCCCGTGACTCACATAGTCTCCCGTGAGTGATTCTCCAGGAGAATAAGGTAGGGCTCTGCAAGGGATCCTGCTGGACAGGCTGATGGGCGCCTGGCCCAAAGGATCTTGTGTGTAGCCTGCTGGCAATGGGGAGCCATGGCAGGTTCTAGGCAGGGAAGGGACAATGACCAGGTTTAGACAGCTCACTCTGGCAGCCAGGGAGAACAGACTGGAGGAAGGCTGGGGGGGAAGGAGACCCATGACGAAGTGGCCTCAGGAACCCACAAGGGAGGCAGTGGACGCAGGAAAGTGTTATGATGTGTGCAGTGTCCTTGCCCCGTCCCAGGGCGGCTGACCCGTGGGCAGTGGGCGTGCAGGTCCAGGGCTCAGAGAGAAGTCTGGGCAGGAGCGTGAGGGTGGTGTGTGAAGCCAGGGGAAGGAGGTGGGCAGAGCAGGAGAGCAGGGCAATCCACACGAGCTCGGGGGCACAGCAGTTAAAGACGAGGGAGTAAAGCGAGAAGCTAACACGTATCGACTGCCGTCTTTGTGAGCCACAGACCACGTCTCCCCGTCAGCTCTCCACTGCCCGGTGCAGCCCACACGGAACTCGGTGGAGGCAGGGGACCCGCCCCGGACACAGCAGCCAGTGAGTGGTGGGGCCAGGACGTGACCGCGGGTGCGGCTGGCAGGCCGAATCCCCTGGGCCTGCACCGGGACAGCCCCAGCGGCTTCCCACAGCAGTTGCCCAGAGCAGGTCTCCCCCCACACACCTCTCTCCCTCCAGAGGTCTCTGCGATGTAGGCAGAGGCTGTGGGGCCTCCACCTCTGCGGGAGAACAGGGCAGGACAGGGTTTATCAGACGCTTTTTCCGCATCTGCTTTTTCTCCGTCAGCCTGTGGACGGGATGGCTGACCCAGCCTTGCACACCCGGGATGAACCCCACTGTGTGGCCGTGTCGCTTTTTCTACTCGCCGGATTCGTCCTTCCAGTGCTTTGACGTCGCCTACCATCTCTGTTCACGGCATCCTGGTCTCTAGCGCTTTCCTGGAGTATCTTTGACGTGGGAGTCCGGGCGACGCCTCACAGAACGAGCACTCTGGAAGAGACGGCAGAGGGCGCTCATTGCCTCCTCGAGCGGCTAGAGTTCACCAGCACACCCATCTGGGCCCCGTGCTCCGTTTCGGAAGTTATGGATTATTGACCCCATTTCGTTAACAGAAACAGGCCTATTGAAATCCTCTATTTCTTCCTGTGTGAGTTTTGGCAGATTGTGTCTTTGAAGGGATGGGCCCATCTCATCTAGGTCCAGTCTGTGGGCCTGAACCTGCTCGCAGGACCCGTTTTATCATTATTCCTGGAGGTTTTCAGTGTCTGTGGGGCCTGTAATGAGCTCCCCACTTTCCTTTCGGGGGTTCATAATTTGTATCCTCTTTTCTGTAGTCAGCTTATCAATCTTACTTACTGATCTCGCCAAAGAATCAGCTTTTGGCTTAGATGATTTTCTCCACTCATTTCCTGTTTTCAATTTCAGTGATCTCGGTTCCAGTTTTTACTATTCTTTTCTTTCTGCCTTAGATTTAATCCGTTCTTTTTCTAGTTATCGAAGGTAGAGCCTATTGATTTGAGATGTTCCTCATCTCCTAATCTCTGCACTCAACGCTGTACCCTTCCCTCTGAGCACTGCATAATCCCACAAACTTCCATAAATTGTATTTTCACTTTTATTTAGTTAAAAATGTTTCTAAATTTCTCTTGAGATTTCTTCTTTGACCATACCAGCTGCTTCAGAACTCCAGGACACTTACTTGTGGGAGGCAAAGGGGACAACCTCCATTTCACAGATGAGAAAACAGGTTCCAAGAGGGAGCGACGTGCCCAGAGTCCCACGGCCCGGGGACGGCAGAGCTGGCCCTGGTGCAGCCGTGCGGCCGCCTGGGCACTGACCTGGGCCCCGACTCCCCCCGACGTTACCCCCAGCAGCTCTCCTGCCTGGTCGGCTGAGACAGCAGGCTTTCAGTCACTATGAGTGTATGGTGATCCTGGGGCTTCAGAGGCTGGAGACCTGGCCTTGGTCCGACCCGGGGTCACCATCACCAGGGGCTACAATCCAGGGCCACTCTCCAGCCCAAGCTCCTCTCTCTCTGACGTCTGGGCATCCCGGGGGCACAGTGGGTCGAGACCCCCCCCCCCAACACATACCCGCAAAGCACGTGGCTGTCCAGCAGAGAAATCCCTCCTCAGATGCTTCTCCAAAGCCCCACTGGGCCCGGGACCTACCCCCGCGGCAGTGAGAACACAGGTTAACTCAGCGGCACTGCCAAACGCCATTTATTTTGAGTAAAAAATAAGCCACTTCTTTCATCTTACATCAAGACGGACTCGTCAACCTGGTTGGTCCCACCTGGTCCTGGTCTCCCCAAAAGGTCCCTCGTGTTGCCCGGCCGGCCAGAGCTCTCAGGACAACAGGGTCCCAAGGCAGGGATGTGGCACAGGGGAGGGGGGCCCGGGCACGTCGCCAGTGGGCTGCCTCAGTAGCAGTCGGCCTCGTTCTCCCCCAGGACGCCCACCGTGGCCAGCATGTCCTGCAGGAGCGACTGAGGGCTCTTCTCCACATGGTCGCTGCTCTCGGCCAGAGCCCCCCGAAGGCCCTCCAGGTCCAGAGACCTCAGCACGGCCAGCACGACCTCGGGCTCCAGGTCCCCCAGGGGCTGGGCCTGATCGCCCGCCTGCCACCTCTGCAGGGCGGCCTCCACGGAGGCCACATTGGGGCTGCTCTGGGACTCCTGCAGGCCGCTGGAGGAAGCCGTCTTAGCCCTCAGGAAGAGGAGAAGATCACAGGACTTCTGAGCCACGGGTCGGTCACAGTCAAACAAGGCACGAAAGGCGAAGTCAAAGAGCCGCACTCGGCAGAGCGGCTGCAGGGCCTGGGCCAGCGGGCCGACGGGGGCCTCCACGGGCGGGGTCACAGCATGGGGACAGTGGGAACGGGGCTGGCCCAGCGTCTGCTCCAGGAACACCAGCGCCAGCTCCAGGCCCTGGGCCCGGACCTCCCAGTCTAGATCCTGGCTGGCTACCTGGAGCACCCCAGCCACAAACTGTTCCGTGTCCCCTGCCACGTCGGCATGGCTGTCCCTCAGCCACTGGGTGAAGACCTGCATGACGGCCCTCCGCGGGAATCCCTCCGAGTCTGTGGAGAGGATGTGCAGAAGTTCCACGAGCAGGCTCTTCTGGAGGACAGAGAGAGAGGCGGTGGGAGGCGAGAGGGGCAGGCAGGGCTGACGGGCACAGAACCCCCGCCCCAAAGAGAATCCCCTGCCCCGCAGGTCTGGGGCAAAACCTGCTTCTCCCCTCAGCCCTCCATTTGCTCATGCATCAAACAGGGGTGACCACATCCAAATGACAGGGGTGCTTGGAAGAAGAGCCAGGGATTCAGGGAACGTCCCTGACAGAACCCTGGCCCCAGACTGCCTGACCCTGGGTGGCCAACCCACTAGGCCCTGGGCATCTAGACGACCGCCAGGTGTGGGCTACCTGGGGCCCCACCAGCTCCTACCTGCTGGCCCCCTTGGTGCTCAGGGCCGGCGGGGGGGACACACAACCCCTGGCTGGAGAGCTGCCCCATGGCAGTCACTGCGCTGGCACGGACATAACTCTCAGGATCTCGTAGGAGCTGCTCGGTGAGCTTGGGCACCTCCGAAGCAAGGAGCGCGTGTCTGAAGCCGGCCTGCCCTGGGGGTCCAAGCGGCCACAACCGGCTGTGACCAAGGCCGGAGCCCGCAGCCTCCTCCCTCACTTCTCCAAGGGCAGCCTTGGCGGTCTGCTTCCCAAAGCCACCAAGAGACAACCGGTGTGCCGAGGCCAGGCCCCCTCCCGCCCAGCACTCACCTCCCCAGTGTCTGGTCATCTGGGTCAGAAACTCGAGGCTGGAGTCCCTCACCTCCCAGCAGGGGCTGCAAAGACGCTTCTGCAGCACAGGGAGCAGGTCTGGGGCAGGAGGGGCAGCTCAGAGGAGCCCAGGCCAGGCCCGCCCTGCTCCCAACTGCTCACCCCTGTGACTCCCTCGGTTTAGCTGGGAAGGGCCCGGATTACCTCTCAGGAACAGCAGGGCGTGGGGATCCAGATCCCAGCAGCCGGGGGTCTTGGGTGAGCTCAGAAGCCACCTGAATGTGGCCTGGAAGGCCTTCTTCAGAACCTGGAGCAGGCAAAGCAGGGCTGCAGGGCCAGGAGCAGTGAGGGGGAGCTGGCCTGCCTGCCCCTGTCCGCCACCCGGTGCTCCTGTCCCTGCTCTCTGTGACACAGATGGGGCCCCGGGGGCAGGGAGCAGGCAGCCCCGGGTTTCGTTTTTGGGAGGCAGAAGCACCAGGCAGCGGCAGAGCTGACATCCCGGATCACGAGACAGGAGAAGGGGACAGCTCCCGTCAGGACCCCCACCACTGGACACTCTCCAGGCCCCCTTTCCTCAAAGGCGCGGGAAGCCACCAGGCCTGCTGTGCCAACCTCTAACCGCCTGCTCGATGGCAGGGGGCGTTCACCCTGCACCCACCAGAGCCCAGCCACCACGCGGCCATGACGAGGAGCATGTTTGCAGAAAACGCTGACGAGGAGTTTGGATCCCAAATGCAGGGCCCATGGGCCTCCACTCCCCACTCTCCTAGAGAATTCCCTGCTCTCCATGGCTCAGCTCCCCTGGCGCTCAGGCCTCACCACCACTAGGCCCTGGGTCAAACCCCAAGCCGCCGCCTGCCCCTCACTGTAGGAAGAGAGTCTGGGGGCGCCTGGGTGGCTCGGTCGGCTAAGCATCTGACTCTTGGTTTCGGCGCAGGCCATGATCTCAGGGTCGTGATGGAGCCCCCTGCATCGGGCTCTGCGCTCAGCACAGAGTCTGCTTGAAATTCTCTCCCTCCACCTCTGCCCTCCCCCTGCTCTCTATCGAAATAAATCTAAAAAAAAAGAAGCAACTCTGGTCCTGCAGAAGGCCCTGTTCTAGAGGCCTGCAGGGTCTTCCCCACACGTCTCCCCCCTCCTCCCCTCCCTCCCCCTGCACCCCGTGCCTGTACCGTGGGGCTGGAGTCTGGGCTCCTGAGATACTCCAGAAGGACGGCGAACACCTGCGTCACCAGCTCTCGGGGGCCTGAGACAGACATGGAGGAAGCACCCAGCCTTCCCCTCCAGGGGCCTCCCCAGCACAAGAGCGCGTCAATCCAAGGAAAGCAGGGGACGGAACGCACCGGCCAGCCGAGTCCCAGCCCCGCCCCAGAGAGGACGCGCAGAGGACGGCGGCCCCAGCGCAGCAGGCGAGCGGGGCTTGCGGGGCCCTCTGCCTTACCTGTCCCGTCCGACAGCGCCCCCAGGAAATCGAGGGCCGCCCGCTGGACCCGCACGCAGCCCAGCAGGAGCGTGCAGAGGTGGCGCCCCATGTCGCAGGCCGGCCTTGCTGAGCCCCCGCACAGCTGCAGCAGGGTCACCGCGGCCCCCAGCAGGAGCGCCTGAGGCCAGGGGCAGGGGCGCTGGGGCTGGGGGAGAGGGGGCGGTCAGCGCAGGCCCCAGGTCCCCCTGCCACTGCGGACTCGGGCCCGGGCCACACTCACCAGGGGCAGCAGCAGCTCCAGGTGGGCCAGGCTCCGGCAGAGGAGCCCCACGCAGGCCGCCTTGGAGGGGAGGGGCGTGCCCGCCGTCATGGAGTCGCCCACGGTACCGTCCGGCACACCTGCAGGCCGAGCCAGAGGCCGCGCCCAGTCAGCGGGCGCCTCCCGCATGCCGCACGCTGGACACCAGGACCAGAGGCTCCCAGCGGGTGACGCACCCACGGTGACACGGCTGGCCAGAGCTGGGCTCTCTGAACCTGTCTGCGGGGCTCCTGAGCCGTGGAGCCCAGCTCTCCCCACAGCCCGTTCCTGGGCCGGTCCCGCTGCTCAGGACACTGGTCCCTACGCTCAACACGGGGCTACTAGGTACACGTGGGTCCCCTTCGCTAATCCTCGGCACACCGCGAGGTTGAAGCAAGATGAGTCACAGCAGGGGAGGCCAACCCCCCCATCACCCTGGTCACAGAATCTAGACGCATCCAGGGGGACAGCCGGTGTGCCTGTTCTGGGTCGGGAACCACCATGTGGTGCAGGCCCACGTAACCACCCAGCTACTGGGGCCACCTGGATGATGCCCACTGGGGGTGATGCTGCCCCATTCATCTCATGGTAGGGACACAAGATGAGGAGCAGTCAGGCCTGTGACAACAGCCCCCACCCAGGCCCCTGCACTCTCAGCGGGGGCGGCGAGCTGGGTACCCTGCTGCCCACTGACCTGCCCCAACACCAAGGGCACGCCCCGGACCCCAGTGGCCTGCCCTCCTGCACCCGCCCACCCTTAGGAAGCAGCATACCAGAGGGTCCGGGGTCCTGAGCCATGGCTTTAAGGACACAGGCCAGAGGCTGGAGGAGGACAGCAAAGGCCTGGGCCCTCAGTGCCTGCGGACTAAGCACAGAGGACATAGTGAGTGCCGCTTCCCGACCCTGGGCTGAGCCGGCTGACCCCCTAACATCCCCAGCAAGTCTGGGGCAAAAAGGCCAGTGTTGGTGATCCAGACATCCTCTTAAGAAACAACTTCCTTGCAAGCACTGTGACCAGCACTCAGGCCACCATCATGCAGGCCGCCAGCAGGGGACTCCACGGAAGTTGCTAGAAAGCACCTCCCCAGGCCCCAGGAACAGCCCCTCGAAGGATGGGCCACACCTGCTCCAATGGACAGTGCCTGCTGAGGGCCAGGGGGATGGGAGGCCCACCTCCCGGGAGCGTTCCTGGGGCTTCATCTCCTGTGTTCTTGGGCTCAGGGTCAGATGGGAGGCTAAGCTAGCACAGAATTCTCCCTCCAGGCCGGCTGCCCGGCCCTCCCCCGTCAGACCACTACCTCTCCCTGAACATCTGGAGAGCCTGGAGCCCAGAGCCAGGCTTGCACTGTACCCCCAGCCCCCCTCTGGGGAGTGGGTCCTATGGCGACTTTCACCCCCAACCTGGGTCAACATGACCTTGTCTCATCTGCCCAGAACCCTGGAAAGACGCCCTCGTTCTTCCCATCTTTTTGGACCCATGCATCCTTCCCTCTCCCTGCGGGAAGCTATCTGGCCACTCCTGCCTACTAGGCCCTCCTCTATCATCCCAGGGCCCCTAGAATCCACCCCAGTGATGTGCATGCTAAGGCCACTGGGGAGGAGGGAAGAGGGCAGCTGAGTGAGCGGATCCTGGGTACAAATCTAGCCCTGCTCTGAGCGAAGCAGCCCCGAGTCTGTTTTCTCTTTGGGGAGTCTACAAAGCTTTTGTTTGAAAATGTTATTCTGTCTCTACAGCACGTGGAAGCCACAGCCTCCAGCAAGGCCTTGGCAATAACCGGAGTATGGCCCAGCCACATCCCTGATGGCCGCCCCTGACTCTTCTCTGGTTTCAGGAGCTCCCCGAAAGCTCCCTGACCATGAGGGCCATGCCCAAGACCTCTCTGCCTGTCCTCACACGACATAAGCCCCAATCCTTACCAGTCCTGCAGTTTCAGGATCCCTAACGCCAACGGCCCTGCTTGGGTGGGGCTCAGATGGCTCAGAGTCTGAGCCAGAGTCTCCCATAGGCCACAGCTGGAAGAACTCAGCCCAGGAGAGCTGCAGAGAAGCCCAGAAAGAAAGTCAGTTCTCTGTCCTGCCCACCAAAGCCCGTGTAGTGCCCGAATGCCACAGCCCTGGACTGGGTATGTCCCATTGAGACGGAGTCCTTCCTAGGCATGTGGGCTTTCAGACCCCCTCTGGCATTCCCCTGCCCCTGGCGGTGCCCTGGGGGAGCCCACGAGATGTGGCCCCAGATCTAACAGCTACCTTAAGACTTCCCAAGGGAAACAGCACCCCCAACTCCTGCCCACTCCCGGCTGCACCCCAGAGGAACTAACCGGGCCACGCTGAGGAGAAGATCCACGAGCGAGTGTGCAGCTGGGATGGGGTCTTTCTCCAGCAAACCAGCCACGAGCGGACTCAGCTGCACCCACAGAACTTGTGTCCAAGGGTCGTGGCAGTGCCCGAATGTGGTGGTCAGGACATTTAGAGCCTGTGTGATCTGTGGGGTAGCCGTGGCACGCAGGGACTCTTCGATGTGACCCACGATCTTCTGGGCACACGCCGGCCAATCACCAGCCTGCAGGCTGGGGGGCGCCCCGGCTGGGCCTTGCATAGACAAGCCCAGGATGTGCACCAGGAGCTGCCCGGCTGCCGAGGCCACAAACAGGCTGGAATCTTCCTGCAGGGAGAAGATGGTGTCAACGGCACCTGGGGTAGGGGACAGGGCAGGGAGAGAAGAAAACGGGCTTCAGCTGGGACAGAATCCGAGGGAGAGGGCAGAGATGCTAAAACCACTGAGCGGCTCTCATGGCCAGACTTTGGAGCGGGCGCCGCTAGGGCCCCCGCCTCCCCTCTGTTCAGAGGTTGGGCAATCCGCATGGGAAAGCTCCAAGGGCGGCAGCGTTAGACCCTTGCAAGGAGGCTTCTGATCCTAATTAATTTCAAAGTCACCCCCACTGCTGGATCTGCCCTGTGAGCCAAGGACACTGCAGTGACCTCGAGCCCCGCCCCACCCTGCTCCCCCATGTGCTCCTCACAGCAGCCCTGTGACGTTACACCCACTTTCAGACGCGCAGACATGGCTAGCAAGGTGCCATGATGTCCCTGGCGTCCCCACAGATGCGGCAAGGCCACAGGCCGAGGGCGCAGCAGGCAGGGGCACTCACCGCAGTGGGCCAGGAAGTGCAGGGCACTGGGGTGCTGTGCCAGGGAGCGGAGACCCTGGATCCAGCCGCTGCGCACGGCGGGGGAGGTCCAGGCGGCTCCTCCTAGGGGTCCTGCCTCCCCAAAGAGCTTGGGCAGCAACTCCCCCTGCTGGGAAACAGAGAAGGAAGTGTGAGCTGGGCCGGTTCCCAGGAGACGGGCGGATCAGAAACGGTTTTTCTGTTGTTCAAGCGTTAAGGCACTTCTCTGGGACTTTCTCACTCGCTGCCAACACGAGGAGCCCACAGGCAGCTGCGCTTCTGGGAAGTGCCAGGTGACAACCAGTGCCGGCCCCAGAGGCCCCTGGCACGGCCACGTCTGCCTGCCAGGGGGCACCTTTGGGAGAAGAACTGGGTTTTAAATAAAAGTTCATCAATCCCGTTAGTTGTTTACTTCAGAAATCCTCCCCCAAAACAGTACCAGGAGTTTCACCCCCAAAAGTCCGCCTCTGACCAGGACATTGTGCTCCAGGACCCCGATGGTCTCCACAGCCTACTGAACTGAGCTGGGCCTGTGGGGTCCACCAGGGCACCCACCCTCCTCCGGGTATCCCCCACTCTGGACACCCCAGCACAGCTGTGTCCGGCCACCCTACTCTTCGCACCTGTTCGAACGCTTTACAACCCGGCTGCGGGCCCCCCACCCCAGCCGGCAGTGGCTAACTCCCCACTCAAGCTCCACCGGCTTAGGGACACCCATGGTCCGATCGTGCCTTGTCCTACGCTTCCTGCCGGGGTGTAAGATTCTCGTTCACGACTGGGTTTCAACACGGCGTGTGGGAAACCCGACGCTGCCTTACCGAGGTTGCTGCAGCTGGTGCGGCCATCGCTCCGGGCCCATCTGCGCCGCAGCAAGGGCAGTCAGAGCCTATGTCGTGCCCCGGCCAGGCCACGGGGCATCCTGTTCGGCTACAGCCCGACCCTCAAGGGGCAAGGGGCCCCTCCGATCGTCTCAGACTCCAGGACCAGGGACAGCGAGACCTCGGAGACAGACTCCGACTGCTCAGGATAGGAGTCTAAGTCTGCAGCGGCTACCGGCCCCTGAAGGGTGCCCCTGCCGGAGGCTCACAGGGAAGGCCCCCTGTGGGAGCCGCTGTCACCGAAGGGGGACCCTCCTGAAGTGAAAGCCCCTCGCCAACAGGGCGGGGACAGAGGCTCAGCCCCTGCCTTGCTCAGTCCATCTGCACGTCCCCTGCCTAGACACTGAGGCTGCAGGACAGCTGTGCCTGAGGGGCCCGTGGTGCTGGGAGACCTCCCAGGAGTCTGTGCAGGGGTAGCTGGGAAGGGAACAGGAGGCCACCCAGCGCTGCGGGCCCCGGGGAGGGGACAGCAGGGGAGGGGAGAGCAGCCCCTCTTTGCAGCTAAGAGCCCATCCCTGGCCCGGGCCCCTGGGCCCTGCAGGCAGCCAGCGGCAGACTCTTGCAGGTCTAGTGTGAGCGCTGCCACTTCTGCGGGCCTCCTACGTTAGGCCTCCCCTGTTTCCTCATCTGCGAAATGAAGACCGCTGGTCTGCTGACTGGCCACGGCCGCCAGAATAAAATCAAAGTGATTCTGCAAACCCTGAAGAGCTTTACAAACCGCAAGGTACCATGGGTACCCGGGCATGAGTATGTGTATCACGTGAGAACAGCAAGCACAAACTTAGGCCCCAAAACACACTTTGGTGTAGCGAGCTGCCAGAGAACATCCTGGAAAGTCGGTCCACGGCAAGCTGTGCTGGGCTGCGCCTCTGGGCATGTGCACTGCCGGACTGAGGAGCGTCCATGAACAGCATTCCGAAGCTCCTGAGAGGACACATCCCTCCCCACTACTGTCCTCTCTTCAAGTGACTGCATCACAGCATGGCCTTCCCAGGGCCCTGCGCACACTGGGTCTGAGACGATGTGCCTTCCCGAGAGCTGGTGAGGCTCCGAGAGGTGCCAAGAGATGCCATCGCAGGGCCAGACATGCTCCCATCGGGCATCGCCTAACCAACCCAGCTGTGCCCGTGCATGGGTATGCAAAGCTGTAAGACGCACGGCTCTGGGGGGCTCTCCAAGCTCCATGCCTTAGTACTACGGAGAAATTCTCGAGTCACTCATTCATTCATCCAACAGGACCGACTGTGAAACCAACGGTCTTGCTTAACCCTTATGACGGTTCCAATGTGACACACACAACTCTCCTGTCACAGGGAGAAACCAAGGCTTGGAGGGCTGAGTCAACCCCAGCTCTGATTCCAAAAATCTGACCCTTTTACTCCAACATCATTCCTGGCCAGTTTTTCACAGAAGGATCAGGCTCAGGAATAAAAAGCTGGTGGTACAAGTCACGACACGGGGCAGCGCATTTCAGAGACCGAGGGGCCACGGAGGCCGCCACTGTCTTGTGCATCTGCAGAGAAGTGAGCCATGTACTTCTCGGCGGGGCACTCAGGTGGGAGGACCCAGGCTCACCTGAAGATACTGGAAGCAATCTTCCTGGGCTGCCAGCACCCCCGTGAGGCGAAGTGAGAAGGAGAGGACTCTGGAACTCAGGTCCTGGGGTTTCAGCATGTGGCACAGCAGCTCCACCAGGCAAGGGTTCTCCTGCAACAACAGGAGACTGGACCCTGGGGGCAGGCCCAGACAGGGAGGGGGGTCACTGGGGCACAGTGATGCAGCTTGCCCTAAAAGACCATTCTTTTTTGTTTTTAAAGATTTATTTATTTATTTGAGAGAGAGACACAGCGCATGCATACACCTGCATGCATGGCTGGGGGGAGGAGCAGAGGGAGAGAGAGAAGGCCAAGCACACTCCCCTCTGAGCATGGAGCCTAACTGCTTGATCCCATGACCCTGAGATCATGACCTGAACCAAAATGAAGAGTCAGGCGCTTAACGAACTATACCACCCAGGTGCTCCCCCCCTTCAAGTTTTATTTATTTAAGTCATCTCTACACTCAACATGGGGCTCGAACTCACAACCCTGAAATCAAGAGTCGCACACTCTTCCAACTGAGCCAGCCAGGCCTCCCCCTAAAGGACCATTCTTCTGGCAATTCCCAGACCTCTTTCTCTCCCACTGTTAAATTTAGCAATCTCACTGGAAGAAAATATTTGCAACAACCACAACAAAGGAGTCACGACCTGAACTCAATGGGAGGGCACAAAAGGGCATCACCTCCACATCAGGTAAAGGTCAGGACAGGAAACACAAGGGCCCAGCAAACGGGAAAAGGCCTTCTGTTGCTGCTGACTACAACAAAAGAAATGCAAATTAAAGCAGGAGACCACTTAACCTCTCAAGTGGATGCTTTTTCTTACACTGAGAATACTACACGCAAGGAAGTAGAACGGAACAGCCATCCTTTTCCAGACGTGGTACCGGAGATGTCTATACTCTGCAACGCCAGAGTTCAAAGGCACCCAGGTGGGCAAAGGGAAATGTGGGGCACAGGCTGGGAGAGTTTCCCGTTGAGAGGCCCTTGTGGATACAACCACCAATAGATGTGGTTCGGTGAGAAGGAAAAAGAACAGCATGAAGAAGAGAGAAGCATGAATCTGAGAAACCAAGAAACACGTCGGTGAATCTAAAAAAGCACCAACTTTAAAAATTAAACAAGTTTTGATGGGTTTTAAAACAAGAGGGGCGCCTCGGTGGCTCAGACGGTTAAGCGTCTGCCTTCGGCCCAGGTCATGATCTCCAGGTCCTGGGATCGAGCCCTATGTCGGGCTCCTGGCTCAGTGGGGAGTCTGCTTCTCCTTCTCCCTGCTTGTGCTCTTTGTATCTCTCTGTCTCAAATGAATAAATAAAAATCTTAAAAAAAAAAAAAAAACAGATACAATCAAAATTCTAGACAACAATAACATGAAAATTGTGCTGGGCTGGAGTTAAAGTGCCATGAGATCCTCCTGCTGGTGGAACGGATAGAGATCCTAGTTAACTTTTGACTTTTTTTTTTAACTTTGACTTTTAAAATCCAGTTTGTGTTGAGGTAATCACTAAAGAACATAAGTGGAATGCATAACTTCAAAACCAGAAAAGGAAAAAATTTTAGAAACAAAAGCTTTATCAATCCAATGGAGGGCAGAAAAGGAGGAAAAAGGAACAAAGACAAGGCATGGGAAGTTCTGAAAAAAATACTAAAGAACATAGGTTCGAATAGAACGGTAAGCTCGACAGATAGTCTGTTCGAGAGTTGCTCATATTAAATTGAGAACAAGCCAGAACTGAGGAAGCAGGACAGCACAGAAGGGCTGGGAGCACAGCGGTGAGGGTGCAGCATGCAGCTTCCCGCCTTTGAAGAGCGGCTGCAGCAAGAGGAACAGCCGACAACAGACTTGAAAGCAAAAAGCATCACTGGTGCTTTCGGAAGAAAGTCGCTGTGCAAAGGTGGAACGGTCTACGCCTACACGGACCTAACTAGCTTTGAGATTTGTAAATGAAAACACAAAACGGAACTTCAAAGAAAAATTGCTGAATCCACAATCCCAGGGTAGGGTCTTCCCATCTCAGAAACAATCCAGCAAACCGATGAGTAAGGACACCGCGGGCCTGCACTGTGCAGAGCGCTGCGGCCGACGGAATACAGGCTGGCCGGGGGACAGGTGAACTGCGGGCGGCACCCCGCTTCCTTTACAGGGAGGACCACGCTGCAAAATCACACTGTGGCATGCTTGTACTGCCCTGTGTGTGAACTCACTGAAAACCAACCAATTGTACACTTCGGGTCAATTCCCTGGTATGCACATTATGTCTCAAAGAAACCTGTCTAAAAGTAATTTTTAAAAATTTGACTACAAACCAGGCCACAACTGAGGACTCTACAAATACCAGAAACGCAGCAGGTATTAACACCTACAGCACATCTGTAAAAATTGCACACTCTGCCACAGTAAAAACCTTGACGGATACAAGGAAATCAAAATATACATATTCTCTAAATCCGATAAAACAAGTTAAAATCAATGATGATAAGACACGAAAACCCTACATTGTGAATCTAAAAGATACCCCTCTAAATCGCTTGTGTGTGAAGGAGAAAAAAATCACAATGAAGAGTATGAAATATCTGAAAACAAATGACAAAAGTACCTCAGAGTAAAACGTGCAGGACACAGCTTCCAGAGAAGTGTGCAGCCTACTTGTGTGTATTAAAGAGAGACTAAGATGTTCAACTCAAAGGAGAGGAAAAGAGCAGGATAAACCAAATGAACTAACAGCAGAAATTAATGACATGGGCTCTTATCCTAAGGTCACTACCAGCCAAGAGATCGATTCTCTACGTGAAAAGACTTACATAGGAAGCCAACGTTATTTATACTAAGGAACGTCAGAAACACAGACGTCTAATAATACAGGTGTGATTACATAAATTACAGTCCATTCACACAGCACAGAATCGATAAAATCAACATATCCAACAGAGAAAACTTCCACCATAATAATAACAGAGAAAAGGCAAGACACCATGATATATTTATGGTGTGACTTCATCTTTGTAAGACAAATGCAGCTCTGGGGCGCCTGAGTGGTTCAGTCAGTTAATCGTCTGACTCTTGATTTCAGCTCAGGTCATGATCTGAGGGTTGTGGGATCAAGCCCCTAGTGGGGCTCCACGCTCAGTGGGGAGTCTGCTCAGATTCTCTCTGCCCCTCCCCCCACTTGCACCAGTGTCCCCCCCAATAAATAAAATTTAAAAAAAGAAAGAAAAACGGGGGCGCCTGGGTGGCTCAGATGGTTAGGCGTCTGCCTTCGGCTCAGGTCATGATCCCAGGGTCCTGGGATCGAGTCCCGCATCGGGCTCCCTGCTAGGCGGGGAGCCTGCTTCTCCCTCTGCCTCTGCCTCTCTCTCTGTCTCTCATGAATAAATAAATAAAATCTTTAAAAAAAAGAAAGAAAGAAAGAAAGAAAAACGCAGCTTTATGATGTGTTAGGAAAAAGGGCTAAGAAGAAATTAAAAAGTTGATGGTGGTTTAATTCTCTTTACTCCTTTGTGTTGTTCAAGATTTATCTAAAGAATACGTATTAGTTTCATAATAACAAAAAGTGATTTCTTGAAACATATTAGTTTCACAATAACAAAAAGTGATTTCTTGAAACAAATGAATAAATGCAACAGTAACAGCAAAATAAGTTCCTCTACAGCCATCCAGTGTGAACTGAACAAAAGGAGGCCTGAATCAGGGCTGGGAGCAGATAAGAACTTCAGGATCAAGCTCTCCCCTTGCTCATTCCTCAGGCTTGAGCTTGATGTGTTCCCAACTAGCCAGGGGGACTCTCTAGGACGTGAAGGAATGGAACCAGGAGGTCACCCCTTCCCCCGGCACAGGGGAGTCCCGCGCACCCTCTGGCCTCCGGAAGACAGTCAGCAGCAGCACCCTCCCCCTTACCAGCTTCAGTTACTGTTTTAAACCAGTCCAGCAACTTCTCCAAACAGGTGTCATCTGCCACGGGCTGCCTGGGGTCCGCCAGAACAGCACAGAGAGCCGGGAGGAGTTGGGAGCACTCTGGGTCCATGGTGAGGCCGGAGATTCCTGCAAAGAAAACGCGAGGGCCAGGTGCCACCCACCCTGGCCACAGGCAGCCCCCGTGTCTGCGCGGGCCAGGCGCTGAAAGACCGCATGCCAGGGTGGACGCAAAACCTCAGCCTGGGTGGCGCCGGGAGGTGGTCAGGGGCAAGCAAGGCCCCGAGTTCGGCTCTCCCGGGCTGGAAAGGGGCCTCCGGAGCTCGGAGCCTGCCCACCCTGAACTCCGGTGGGAGGGGAGCAGCTTGATGCTCACCCGACGGCGCGTGGGCCAGGTGGGGGTATGTGCGCGCGTCCTGGCGCCAGGCACGCGCACGGGGGCAGAGCGCCTCTCCCGCGGTCAGTGCGTCTGCACCCCACAACCTCGCAGCTAGCAGCGCGGGGAGGGGGAGGGGGAGGGGGGGCGCTCCCTCCACTCTCAGTCCCTCCCGGGCCGGGACGTGCACCTGCGAGTCCTGCCGAGGGGGCCGGGAGCCCCTCGGTCATGCAGTCAGGGCGCGCGCTCTCGGGAGGCTGCGGTGGGCAGGGACTCTGTCGCGGTCGGGAGCGGGTCTGCCTGTCCGTCCCCGGCGAGGCCAGGTCCCTGGGGAGGGAGCCCTCGCTGAGGGGGCGGCCGAAGAACCCAGCGAAGGCACGAGGCGGCGGCTGCCGTCCAACCGGCCCCAGGCTGCCCCGGACCCCCTGTCCTCGGCCCGCACTCCTCCCGGCCCGCTGCCCCCGCCCGGCCCGCTCCCCGAGCGCGCGGCTCGCCTGCGGCGCGTCCCTCGGCCGCCGCAGGCCCCGCCCCGGACCGCGCCACTTGCCGAGCCCGGCGGGGACGCGCACAGGGACGGCGGCCGCGGGAAACCCTCAAAGTGCCCGGAAGGCCTCTCTGGGAGCCCCGGGCCCCGCACTTGGGGACCGAGCTCAAGCTGAGGGGCGCTGAGACAGGCCGGCGCCAAACCGGTGGCACCGGCCCGTCACCCTCACAGGGACGCCGGTGGGACGTGCCCGAGGGCCCAGCGGGCATTGCGCCCAGAAGGCGGGGCTTCTCCGGAGGAAGGGGCGGGGCCGAGGCCGGAAAAGGCGTGGCTTCGAGAGCTTCGGGGACAGAGTGTGCGGGTGGGCAGGTGGGCGGGGTGCCCGACGGGGAAGGGGCGTGCTCATCTTTAAGGTTGAGTCCCTGGTCCTTCGGCCTCAAAACTGGGTCCTCAGGGCCCGTCAGCTGTGTGCCAGAGTTCTCAAAGCCAGTGGACAAAAACAAGCCTCATCTTGGGGCGCCTGGGTAGCTCAGTCGGTCAAGCCCCTGACTCTTGATCTGACTCTTGATCTCAGGGTTGTGAGTTCAAGTCCTGTGTTGGGCTCCAACAGCACCAACAACAGCAACAAAACAAGCCTCATCTTCCCATAGCGTCAGTGTTTCAGCAAGATTTGGGGGGAACCACCAGGTACATATTAGGATATAGAAAGCAGAATCCTTAGGGGTACTAAGCTAAAAAAGAACTTTAAGGGGCACCTGGGTGGCGCAGTCCATTAAGCCTCTGCCTTTGGCTCAGGTCATGATCCCAGCGTCCTGGGATGGGGTCCTGCATCGGGCTCTCTGCTCAGTGGGGAGCCTGCTTCTCCCTGTCCCTCTGCCTGTGCTCTGCCTACTGTGTGTTGTCTCTGTCAAATGAATAAATAAAATCTTAAAAAAAAAAGAACTTTAAAAAACATTGACCTTGATGGGTGACCACTCAGGACACCCCGCCCCTTAGAACTACTTGGGTGAAAAGGTTTAAACTGCACAGTTCTCTTCCCTGAATTGTGATCCCTCATTGTAAAAATGGGGATACTAGTATTTGTGTAGTTGAGCAGTTGTGGGGGAAAAACATCTTCTAGTAGCACTGTGCTGAGTGCTTCACTTAATATAAGCCCAGGTGATTTGCCACCACTTCGAGGAGGGTGGGTATTATTACCATCCCCTCAGATGAATAAACTTAAGCGTAGAGAGGCCAACTCCTAAGGTCGTGGAGCTAGTGGGCTGGCATGGCCTGGATCTGAACCCAGGCAGGCTGGCTCTACAGTTGAATACTATACAGGTCCACCGTTTCATAACTGAAACTTTTGAAGACACCTGGTTCAGAAAATGTAATTGTTCACACTTTAGAGAAGTTACATGGTACATATACGCTGTATGTGAGATTACGATCCCAGCAGGATCTGATGCCACACACCATAATCCAATGCATTGAAAGTTCCCTGGTGAGACTCATTAATATACACTCCAAGTGAAATACAGAAGCATTGCACATAGCCTCAGCTCAGACTTTTGTTGGCAAATGAGTTGAGGTCAGAACAGGTTTGGCCAACAAAAAAATTTTGAAAGGCTTTCAGAAGTTTTTAGAATTCAGAAGAGCAGGGCGCCTGGGTGGCTCAGTTGGTTAAGCGACTGCCTTCGGCTCAGGTCATGATCCCGGAGTCCTGGGATCGAGTGCCACATCGGGCTCCCGGCTCGGCGGGGAGCCTGCTTCTCCCTCTGACCCTCCCCCCTCTCATGCTGTTTCTCTCTCTCTCTCTCTCAAATAAATAAATAAATAAAATCTTTAAAAAAAAATTCAGAAGAGCAGATAAAAAGTCATGAACATGTACTGTCTCTATAACTAAATGAGAGAAAGTAAGTGAAGCAACACAAACAGAAGAGCAGGGGCATTGCGGAGCCCCAGGAGTGGAGTAAGAGGTACAAGTGCATAGGTAGGTTAGCTAGCAAAAGCTCTTGTCCACCTTGTGGGCAATACCTCGAGGAAATAAATGGGAGTCCTTAAGATAATCAGCTCCGTTTCTCCTGCAACAGCCTCTGAACCACCTTGTGGCTCACCCTCTTTGTTGTGCAGGTGAGGATGCAGAAGACAAGAGGGCCATGAACCTGTAGTAGGTGTTGGTGCCAGAACTAAGAGCAGTAATAACCTGTCAGGCATTTCTGCCACACCACACTACAGTGGTGTGGGGATTCATTCATTCACCCCATCAAACGAAGTCTGTCACATTGCACTCATTCTGGAACAGGCAATTAAGCACTTTACAGATATTGACTCATTTGAGCCTCGCAATACTTTTCTCCACTTTGTATTTGAGGAAACAGTGGCACAGAGAAGTTACATGACTCCTTGGACGCCAAATATATATTAATTGAGCACCTGCCTGAGCCAGACCCTTCCAAGGGATGGAGGTATGGCTGTGAACTAAACAAAGCTCCCGCCCCAGAGAGCTTACATTCTAGACATGGAATGCTTTTGTGGATAATGTCACGTGGCTGGAAAAAAAACAAAAACAAAAACAGGGTGAGAGGACAGAGTAGGTGCCCTTGGAGACCTGTATGGAGCAAGAGCACATCCTACTTGCCAATAATAATTTAAATAAGCTTTGGAGCCCAGTACTCCTAAAGATCTTCATGATACACACTGAGTGCAGTGCAAACTCATTATTTTTTATTGTCCTGGGGCTACATCAGAACCCAAGAGCCTAAGATAGAGACCCGGGAGGATAACTTTCTGAATGCCAGGTGTCCAGAACGAGCAGCCTGGGACACGCACAAGCCCCTTGTGCCTTCCAGCGTTAACCTAACAAATACTAGCATCCTGCTCTGGTGACTAGCGCACCAGCTTATCGAGGAGCCTCCACGAGAGAAGGCGGGGGCGCACTCCAGAACCGTTCAGCGCGGTTCAACTCCCAGCGGGGCCCGGCTCTCCGCCACCTCCGGGCGCGCTGCGGGTCGGCCCGCGGGTTTCTCCGCGCACGCGCACGGTCGGCCGGACGCGCCGGCGCCGGCCACATCCGGGGCTCCGCAGGCGGCGCGGTTGCCATGGCAGCGGGGTCGCGGCCGGCGCGCGGGCTGGCAGGCCCGGAGGCTGCGGGCGGCCGGGCGGCCGGCGGAGCCGCACAGCCCGACTGCCGCGCCCGCAGCGCCGAGGGGCGGCCGGGCAGCGCCGCCGCCATGTCGCTGGGCACCGCGGAGCCGGCCTCGGAGACGGTAAGCGCGGGGGGCCTCCTCGTTGCCTTCAACTCGGCGACTCGCGGGGCCGGGCGCGGCCGGAGGAAGGGGAGCGGGGCCGGCGGCCGCCGGGTGACAGCTACCATTATTGTTACCGCATAAGAGCGGCCATCGGGCCCCCGCCCTCGTGCAGCGGCCGGGCCTCGCCGCCCCCCACCCGGCCTCCGGCCGCCCCTGGACCCCGCCCGGCCTTGCACAGGCCGCCGCTTCCAGGAAGCCCTCCCGGACGCTGCGCGCTCGCCGCGCGGCGCCTGCGGAAACCCCGGCCTGTGCCGAGCCTGCGACCGCGGTCCGCGGGGCAACGGAGCCTGCTGCGTAAGTGCCCGCCCACCCGTGCCTCTGGGGCGGGGGGCAGCGGCCGGGGCGGCCGGCCCGAGCCATCCGGATGTGCGGGGGGTGGGGGTGGGGGTGGGGGAAGCCCCGGCCCCCGGCCCCTGGGAACAGCGCCCTGCCCAGCGCCGGTTGGAGAAGGCTTCCCGGAGGAGGTGCCTCCAAGCTGCCTCCCTCGGGTGAGGGCAAGCGTGCTGTCAGCTCGTGCCTTTTCCGAGTGTTTGTGGCGCCCCTGCTCTTCGCTGGAGGTGTCAGCGTGGATTAATGAGCGGCATTCCGGTGGGGGGAGAACGAGGCAGTAAACCGCACTAACATGGCCTGTGCAGAACGTGGAACAGGCGCATGTGGCCGCGATGGGTTGCAGAGGGCTGCTTTAGGCTGCGTGCCCTAGGCAGGTGCCCAGGACGCCCTGGATGTCCCTGACCAGAAGGAGGTCTGAGTGCAGAGGGGCCAGCAAGCACTAAGGTCCTGGGGTGGGAAGGTGGGATGTGTTCCAGGGCCTGAAAGAAAGCTTGCTGGGACCCCGTGGGGGGAAGGCGGGAGCGGGCCTGACAGTGGACAGCCTCTCAGGCCGTACAGGGAGTTTGGACTTTATTTCCCGGACTGTGAGAAGCTTTTGGAGAGTTCCAGACAGAGGGCATTTTGCTCACTTGGCCTCCTTCTCACGGAGAAGGCTGTGCTGGGCAGGGCTACACAGAGCTCAACCAGGGCAGAGCGTCCCTCAAGGCACCAAGTCCTGCCTCACCTGGAAGGCCGGCCCACCTACCCGGGACTCACTCACTGCTCCTTCACCTTTAGAAAGTGACTTCTTAGGTCGTGGTTGTGAAAATCGTGAGCACTAGAGAAAATGTAGAAAGTCAATTTACCCGTGATCTAACCACCCGTGATCTAACAAGATCACCTTAATGTTCAGTGTATTTCCTTTCGATCTTTTCTCAATGCATCTCTTCCCACGCAGTGTTTAAAAAAATTAAGATCATATTTAAATTGTTTTGTGACCTTTACCATTTAATTTGTTATTAACATTTTTCCTACAGCCACACGTTTTCAAGAGCATGATTTAAAAAGTCTGAGCTGTGGCTACCCCTACTTTATCCACTTCCCGGCTTTCCCTCTCTCGTTGGCACTTTTTCTCTACTAGGAACAGTGTGGCTGTAAACATTCTTACACGCTTAGCATTTGTTAAGCCCTTTCCACGTGAGGCTCTGAGGACACGAAACCAGGTAAGCCCCAGTGCCTTGGTCTCAAGGGACTCCGTCGTGGAGGAACTGGTGCAAAGCTCTCTCAGCACTTAGGAGACTGTCCGCCCTTGGTCCAGGCTAACCTGTGGCTTTCTGTTGAGCTTGGATCTGTTTGAAATTAGATAAGAACCTCTTGAGAGCAGGCACTGTGCAGTCTGTCCGTTCCCCCAAGTGGACTGCAGCTGCCTCTGGGCTGGCTGATGAACTTCCCAGAGCTCTTACTCTGTGCCAGGGGGCTCACCGCGTGGTGGCTGTATACATGGAGCCTGAGTGGGACCACGTGGCTGTATACAGAGCCACAGGGGTGACCTGGAGCCTGAGTGGAACCACCAGTGATTTAAGAGTCAACACTTGTGAAAGGGCTCAGAGATTCTAGAATAAGACAGTAAGAGCATGTATTAGGCATTCACTACATGTAAGGTTCTGCGTCACGTGCTTTACTACTGACCCCCCCCCCGACCTCTTGTCCAGCCCCTGTGCCCTGCTGCCTCCCGATCCTCCTGCAGCCTCACCACAGCACGGCTTGAACAGATTTATGACGGCTGCTCTGAAGACCTTGTCTGCGAAGTCCATCATCCGGGCCCTTCAAAAATTTCTGTTTCCGCTTTTTCCCCTTCTATCACTCACACTTTCCTGTTTCTCTCTGTGTCTCTTAGTTTCCTGTGGGAAGCTAGACATTTAGGTAGAATGTTACAGCAACTCTGGGTATTGATCCCTCCTCCCCATGGGACTGATGCGGTTTGCTTGGTGGTTCATCTCTTTGCTGAGTGACTTGACTGGACTGACCCTGCAGTTGATCTCCCCACACTGTGCAGCCTCTGATTCCCTGCTCAGATTCTTTCTTGTTTGCATCTTCCAGCCTAACTACCTAGGGGTCACCCTTGAGTCAGCAGAAGCCACTTTCTGCTCAGACATTATAGGTAAGCCCCTTGGCCTGTCAGATCTTTGCCCTTTACCACTGCATGTACGTGTATGTGCGGGCACGTGCGAGTTTGGTGTGTGTGCATGCATGAATGCACATGTGCGTGTGTGGTGCGTGTGCACACGCGTGTGCATCCGTGGTGTGCGTGTGTGGTGGGTGTGCGTGCGTGTGCGTGCACACACATGTGCATCCATGGTGTGCGTGCGTGTGCAGTGTGTGCGTCTGTGGTGTGTGGCCTGGAGGCTGCAGTCACATGGCGGGAGTTTACGGTTTTGCCCACCGGCAGCCAAGGACTAGCAGCTTGGGTCTCTCCTCTCCATCTCCCGAGAGGGCAGCTGAGCCGTGCACATGGCCCCCCAGACTTCAGGGACGTGTGATTTTACCTTTTAGCCTGGCTTCCTGGGAGCTGCTCTTGCATCGGAGTTTCTTGTTGAACCAGTGTTTGGTTCAAGGTTGTGCTAAGGCCCCTAGCGCCCGTGAGCTTGTGCCCTTTGATTGATCTAGGCGCGGTGTGGAGAATGTTTCCAAGTCCACCCTGAGCCTGCTCCTGGTGGGTGCAGTCTGATGCTTGCAGGCAGCCTCCCTGAGCCTCGGACTTGACCGTGACCCCAGGAAGGCTCTCCCGGGCCTGTTAGAGCTCCTCTTGCTCTGCTGGTTAGCCTTCTGCTGCAACGATCACAGAGCTGGGAGGGCTTTATAATTGCTCCCCACCACGTCACCGTGGTCTTCGACTTGGCACTGGAATCAGGGAGGCATGGGGATGCCCCATACCCGCGACAAATAAAGCCAGTCCCCTTGGGCTCAACTGTTGGCCTGCCTCTTCCTCCGGGAAGGACCTCTGTGCAGCAGGGATGGCCGTTTGTCCCTCCTGGAGTGACACCCCTATTCCAGGAGGGGGCGCTGGCCTTCTGGGCTGGACCTTCCCTGCGTGGAACCTCTGCCCTACAAGCAAGCCAGCGTCGGGGCGTCCGGGACCCAGATTTCCTAGCCTGCCTACTTACACCCTACTTCTCAGAACCGCCCCCCACCATTCCCCACCATCCTGCCTGCACCCTCCTAGAGCGGGTCTCTCTGAAGTAGTTTCTGTGGGATGGGGTTTGGGGGGCGAGCGGTGCCCCGGACTCCCACTGTTCTTCCCCACATTTAGTAGATTTTCTTGAATGAATTGTTGCATGCCTCTATTGTTGTATGCCTTTAGGTCAATTTCCAGAAACCTCAAACAATTGTTTTGTAACTCTCTGTGTTCAATGGTAGTTGAAGAGACAGTTGCCCGAGCTCCTCACCCCATCATTCGGGAAGACGGCTCTCAGATAGCGCAACCCTTCCCCACTGTCACCATGTACTGAGTCCCCATAGGCCCCTGCATCTCATATAGACACGCCATGTCTTCTCCCCCAGTGTATGTAGACTTCCGGTGCTTTTAAAAATCTGGTAGAGGAACGGGTCCTCTGTGGTCCAGGAAGCTGAGATGGAGAGGGTCCGTGGCGTGACCCACGTCACACAGCTGGCACGCAGGCCTGGGGCTGCTCCAGGCCTCGCGGGACTCTGCCCGCAGACCGCCCTCCCGCCCGCCTGCAGCCCCTGGGGTCCCGCCTCGCAACAGTCCGGGGCAGTGTAGCCCGCCAGCCTGCGGCGGCGCGGTTCATGCTCAGGGAACCGGCCATCAGTGTGTTCGCTGTTTTTAACAGTCTGTGGTCTCTCTCCTGCCGACTGAAGGGGCGGGCCTGCGGCGGCTCCGCGGTTCCAGATGTGGCTGGCAGGGCGCAGGTGGTGACCCGTGGCGGGGACTGGCTGGGGAGAGGGCGTGGTGGGCGAGCACACCTGCTGGAGAGCGAGGTCACTTGGTTTTATCCACCACACACATAACCTCATTCCCTCGTTGAGCCTTCAGGTCATCACACAGTTTTCAGGGTTTTATTCGGAACAAGTAGTAATGACGAGTGTCCACCAGAGAAACCTTCTGCTGCTCCTCTGTAGTTTCAGCAGGTTCACACCCGCCGTTGGCAGGCGCGTCCTTTGCGATGCCAGGGCACCCAGACGCGGTCGCCACAGTCGCTCCTCTGGTCTTGCCTTCCCCTGCCTTCTTTCTGTTCCTAAATGTTGCACGTTGTATTCATACACTTTGCTCAGGGAAAACTCTCTCTAATTGGCATGTGCTCTTTACCCCTGAAAACGTCACCTGTTCGGTGACATCGAAAACCCAAGTCCGTGGCTAGTGAAAGATCCTGCTAATTGGAACACCCTTCCGTCCCCGGCCCACGTCACGCCGCACCCTTAGTCCGGGCTCTGTTTCGGACAGCCGGCACGGGGTGCTGCCCCTGTTTCCAGTGGACCTTCAAGCTGCTAGCAGCGTTACTGTTTAAGTGCTGATCCTCAGCCCTGCAGAGGATCTGTGTGCTTCTCAGAAGGCAGCAAAGTCCCGCTGGGATAGGAAGTGGGTTCCACCACAGCACGGACGGCTCGCTGAAGTACGCTGCGCCCAGCAGCCTGACACAGATCGTCGGTTCACAGGAGGGGCGTGCGGTCCTAACTCCCAGCAGCAGCTTCGTCAATCAGCAACACAACAGTCTGAAAGGATTTAGACTTTGTTCCTCCTTTCTGTCTCTTTTTTTAGGATTTAAATTTGAGTCGGTGAGTTACATGGAAACACTCTTCTCTTGAGAAACGACATCCTAGTTCTGGAATTAGGTGTACAGATTTTATCCCCTCCCCGCAGGGCCAGGGCAGGAAGCTTTATGAGTCCAAATAATGCATGTATTAATGAGTGTGTTTATTTATTTATTTATTTTTTTTAAAGATTTTATTTATTTATTTGAGAGAGAGAATGAGACAGAGCACATGAGAGGGGGAGGGTCAGAGGGAGAAGCAGACTCCCCACTGAGCAGGGAGCCCGATGCGGGACTCGATCCCGGGACTCCAGGATCATGACCCGAGCCGAAGGCAGCCGCTTAACCGGCTGAGCCACCCAGGCGCCCCTGAGTGTGTTTTTTTTTTTAAATAACTTCAGCTTGTTCTGATCAGGATCCACAGACTCCTCGTGCTTTGATGTGAAGGTGAATGAGAACACATTTAAACAATGTGGAAAATGAAGTCCTTTTATCCTGAACTGTTTCTTTAGCAATGGTACCCAGCGATTCCGTGCAAATGGTGTCGCTAGGTGGACAGACACAGAGCAGCCCTGCAGGCAGAGTCTGCTCTGTGTCCCCCCACCCCTTTGTTCCGCTGGGCTGAGCCGTCTGGCTGCTGCCTGCTTACTTTGACTGGGTTTCTTGAGTCTCAGCCTCCGTAGCTGTGGCTCTTTCCACCTTGTGTGTAACCAGGGGGAGCCAGGCAGGTGCCCTAAAATCTCAATGTTTGCATCTCTTCTTCCAGGGAGATGACAGTCTATCTGCGATTACCTTTGACTCTGACTTTGAGACGGTGAGTGTGGTCGGGGGGCAGCCGCTCATCCCCGCGCTCGTGCTTTTGCCCTTGCTCATGTTACTGAAACACATGCACCAGGTCATTCCCCACAAGTGTCGAGTTTAGAGCTGGAATATAAACTCTACATGCTCTCAGCACCTGAAGAGTTTTGAGCCCCTCATTGGATGTAAACAACTGTGGTTATAATTTTAAGACTTGTATCCAGGTGTTAGTCCTGAGTGGAGTATATTTGAGGCAGATGGTAAGCTCCTATCCTGGGTCTGGTTTTGGCTACAACCCTCTGGTGCCCCCGGCCCCCAGTCCTGACACGTGAGGGGAAGGAGAGGGCTCCGGGAGGAGAGAGGGGACCCTTTGGCAGCCACAGCCCTGGCACTGCATGTCCTGGCCAGATGGCCCCCAGGGTCCCTGGGAGGCAGGAGCTAGCCTGAAGGGAGAGTGGACAGCACAGGTCCCCAGGCAAACTAGCCCCCAGCTTGGCCTCTCTGCATTCACGTGGGAAGCTGTGCTGGGTAGAGAATGACGCCTTCCAGCCACATGGTGAAAGACGAGCCCAGGCAGCATGTCTCCAGCAGGCAGAGTTACCGATGGACCTCGACACAGAGCCCTGAAGGCACGTGGCACCAGCAGATCCCCATTCGCCACAGCTCTGTGCACTCAGGGGAGCCTCTCGGGCCCCTTGTCTGCCATGAGGGAACCCCTGCAGCATGAGGGATGCCCCCCTCAACACCACCGAGGATAGGGGCCCAAGATGCTCCCTGAAGTAGGGATCCAGCCCGTCTGCTGGGTAAAATGCACAACACAGAACTCCTTGCTTCCGCTGAAAGGGAGGTGAGGGGCATTCTCTGTCTAGTGGGAAGCAGTTGAGGAACACAGGCGTGAAAGACGTGTCATTTCCCCGGGCACATAAGTAGTGGGTAGGAGAACTCACTGGCATCTGGGTTGTCCCCGGAGACGGGATTACGACAGGGTCATTCCTCTGCTGCACCTTCCCTCCCCAGGGGGATTTGCAGGCGCCTTATTCACAAGGGTTTCTTCTTGCCAAATCCGCCGTCGTGGACGGGCACAGCGTGGTGCTTCAGATGCTGGCATGAGTCCAGTGGGGTGGTCGCAGACACACCATTTGTGGGGTGTCTTCAGTCTGCACTTATGGAGTGTTGCCAGGGCTCCCAGGGACCCGGCTCAGCCAGGGCGCGGCACTGGTCACCTTTCTTGGGGTCGCCCCACTGTGCCATGGGCTTTTTCCTTGGCTCAGACTGCGCACAGGTCTCTGCTGAGTTAATCTCCTTCTCACTGCCCTTGCACCTTCTCTGAGCCATCCCGAATACACCCAGGCTTCACCACTGGGGCCGCTGGGCTGCTTCGGAAGGCCCAGCGTGCTTTACCTCGTTTTTCTTTCTTTCAGAAAGCAAAAAGGAAAAGTTTCCACAAACCTCCACCCACATCACCGAGTAAGTATGACCAGGCCCCTCATCTCTCAAATTTCTGCAGTTTAACACAGAAAATGGTTCTCAGAAGCTGTCCTTCCCTGGTGTCTTGGGAGAAAGATCACGAATGTCTTCTTCAAACACTTGGGGTCATTGAAATGCAACACTTCCACCACTAGGCTCCGTTTTGTGTTAGGGTCTTGTGAGCTGGCCCTCTTGGGGTCCCCACCTTGCCCTGTGGCCCCAGTAGTCCCCGACTGAGGAGGCCCTCGAGGCGCTGAGGCTCCTGAGTCACTGTCCCTTGAGCCCCCCGCAGATGCTGTGTTTCTGGCCTCTTGTGCTCGTTGCCCGCCCTTTGAACCCGCTGTGTCTTTGGAACGCGGCCGCGTCCCCTCCTGAGTCAGAGCGCTGCTGTTGGCACACTGGGCAGGTGTCGTGGTTTCCTGTGGACTTACCCTGGCTGCGTCCGCCGGGTGGCTCTGTGCTCCCCGTCCTCAGGGGGGTGGCAGCTCTGTCAGGGAGACACCATTCTTGGCCGTAGACAAGTAGGCGGCTGCCCGTTGGGCACGAGGCTACAGGGGTGGGTCCTCTTCTGCCCGGGCGGCTGAGCTGAGCTGAGCTGGGCGCCTTCTGAACAACAGACAGTTACTTCTCATAGTCCTCGAGGCCGGAAGTCCAAGACTAGGGTGCCAACTTGGTCGGGTTCTCGTGACTATGCTGTGGATAGCCACCACTGGATGGTATCTCCCATGGGGGAGGGGGGGAGGGAGCTCTGTGGGGTCCCTTTTATGGGGGCACTAATCCCATCATGAAGGCCCTCACCCATCATGAGCTAACCATCTCCTGCAGTCCTCACCCCCTCATGCGGTCACAGTAGGGGTTAGGTTTCAGCATAGGACTTGTGGGGGGCACAAACGTTCAGTCCGTGGTGCATGGGGTCCGTTTAGACAGCCAGCCAGCCTCTCTTATTCTTCGCCATTCTGACATTGCTCTAGGGTTTGGTGAGCCGCATGTGAATTTTATGCTTAGGAATGTCTTTATGACAAAGTTTAAATCCTGGATTGGCTTCCTTTTGCTCTCCAAAAGCCTGAGGCCATCCCTGACTTTATTACGCATGTATCAATGTTCCTTACATGCGTGTACATTTCAAACACAACGTGTCATGTGTATGACGCACTCAGCGAATGCTAACGGACTTTCATATTAGCCCAAGAAAAACATAATTAGAAAGATAATTCCTGCCAAGGAAGGAAAATATGTTTTCTATTACAAAGAAATATAAACATTAGAGAGAAAGCATCTGTCAGTTTGGATTTTTGGTGTCCTTGCTCTCCTTCCATGGAGGAAACTGAGAATTGATATAAAGTAGAAGTGTGCTGTTTGTGTTTTAAACCTTCTAGTTTTAGAACCATTTTGTTTTAAGTCCTTCGTGGCTACAAGGTGCCAAAAGTAAATATCACAACATCTTTCATCATTCTTACCGAAAGTCAGCATTTCGAGTGTTTAAAATCGTAACAATCAAATAGTTTTTATCTTGATTTCTGTAAACATCTGAATTGTGTTTCATGTAAGTTACAACGGTGAGAACCCCCAAATCACAGCTTGAGGGGGCTGCTGAACCTCAGCGGCTCGGCGTCTCCCTGCACTTTCTCCTGGCAGCCTGGCGGGGAGTCTCATCCTGCACCAGCACTGATCATGGGTGCCCTGCTCCCCACTGACCTGTGTGTCCTGTCCCCCGCGCACTCGTGCTTCTCTGCCTGGGCTGGTGTTGCCTCTCACTCTGGCTGGCCAGGTCTCAGCTCCGGGGCCCGCTTCCCTCACGCCTTTCGGAGCATGTGTTGAGCAGGTGTGCTTCTGTCTGGATTCCTGGGCCGTGACAGCAGTGACTGCGTGTCCTATTCATGTCACAAGCGTGGCTCTGGAATGCCTAAGCCAGCTCCACGTGGGTTTGTAGCTTGCAGAGCGCGGGGGCTGGGTACTTGCCTCCCTGCTCGCCACCGTGCTTCCCGGCCCATTTCCTTCTGCCTTTCCTGCTTTGGTCTGTGTGCGTGCACATTTCCTGAGGAATTCTTACTATTCATTGATGAATCACATACATTTAGGAGGGAAATGTTACTTGGGGAGCTGTTTCCCTGATTGCTAATTTACTGTATAAGGGAGCACTTAAATGGACAAAGTTTGGAAGGCCTTCAGCTGTCCCGGTGAGCAAAAATGCGTCTGGGTCTAGTGAGTCTTTATTCTCCTGTTCTAAATAATAATGGGACATTTCTCATAAATTTTGAGGCCATGGAAAAAACATAGAAATTTCTAAAAAATTAAATATATTAGACTTAGGTTTTTAGGACCTGCTCTAGACAGACATTTCTTTGCTAATTATCAGCATGTCTTATGAGTAAGTTTTCACATAAATTTGCTATATCTTCCATAATTAAAGAGATGAAATTCCAGATTAAAAAAGGACTTTAAAACATTTCCCTTGGGCGCCTGGGTGGCTCAGTTGGTTAAGCGACTGCCTTCGGCTCAGGTCATGATCCTGGAATCCCTGGATCGAGTCCCGCATCGGGCTCCCTGCTCGGCGGGGAGTTTGCTTCTCCCTCTGACCCTCCCCCCTCTCATGTGCTCGCTCTCTCTCATTCTCTCTCTCTCAAATAAATAAATAAAAAATCTTAAAAAAATAAAATAAAATAAAATAAAACATTTCCCTTGTTTTGATAACAAAATAAAAAATGCCCTGGAAAGGTAATTTTTTTCTAGATTTTTTTTTTTTTAAAGATTTTATTTATTTGACAGAGAGAGACACAGCGAGAGAGGGAACACAGCAGGGGGAGTGGGAGAGGGAGAAGCAGGCTTCCCGCTGGGCAGGGAGCCCGACGCGGGGCTCGATCCCAGAACCCTGGGATCATGACCTGAGGCAGATGCTTAACGACTGAGCCACCCAGGCGCCCCTCTTCTAGATTTTTTAATATATTAAGTTCTTAATATTGCTTACGCCACTGTTTAGCAAAATGAAGTTTTTTACAGTGTCGAGTATAAAGGACACGAAATTGTGTGTTGACTATAACTGTGACAATGTCGAACTACACACGCATTGTAAAACGTCAAATATTGGCGGAATTATGGATTTGCATTTTTAGGTAAATTTCCCATTACGTTATGTCTTTATAACAAATTTTTTTTTTAAATGTAAGTATATATACATATCCTGACTGTGTTTTTTACTTTTGTCACAGTAGTCTCGTGAATATTCTGTGGTACTGTTCTTGTCTCTCTCAGACACTTATGTTGAGGGGGCATTGATCTCTTGCACCTCTGAAACTGTATGTTGACTTTCTAGAGTCACCTTATTACTCTAAGCCGAGAAAAGTGGCGTCCTGGAGATCTCTGAGGACAGCAGCAAGCATGCCTCTTGGTAACAGAATGTCCTTAACCCCACAGAAGCTGTGGCTGGGAGGCTCAAAGCAAGGTACGTGGTCGCTCCGACAGAGACCTTTCCTGCTCCACAGGAGAGTTTTAGGAATTGCAGGTGGTGATTTAAGATAGAGTTTGTGATATGACTTATTTGAATGACATTGTTTTTAATCTTCTCAAAGATGTTGACCAAGCCTCGTAACCTTTCCGTGATGTGCAGTGTAGTTCCTGACGGTTTGCGTCTGTGACGCTGTGTCCCTTTGAGTCTTAGGATGTCTCAGCACGGCTGGCCTGGCCTGTTGGAGACAGCTCCTACCGGCTTGCACGAGCCAATGGTTCCATTTTTAGGAATTTTGTGAGCTGGTCGATGGCACACTGACAGCTTGAAATTGGACGTGGTGGGAATATTTGTACCAGGGAAATAGGCAGATGCTACCAATCTGGGCTCCCTTTGTCTCTTGAGAGCTGCTTATTGAACATTTATCAGCGAAGCACTGATTGCCACTATCTGCTGGTTGACTTAAGCTTTTTTCCGCCCAGGAAGATTGATTATTAGAGGCAAAACCTCCCGTTGTGTTTGTGTGTACCTGTCATGTTAAATCCATGCATGTTCAAACCAGGAAGTCTGACCCAAGCCCTGAAGTCAGACCTGACCTTGGAGCATGCACGGACCAACCCCCCCAGCAGCACGCCCGACTATCTGACAGAAGCTTTAAGAATGAAGAGGTCAAATCTCAGGCGTTCTGCCAGCAATGGTGAGCATGGTGATGGTGACAAGGCCACACGTAAGGAAAAGCAGGAGGGAGAGCACAGGGTCTGCTCTGACTCAGTGAGACTGGAGCTTCCTGTGCTGGCTCCGTCCCTACGAGGTCATGGAGAGAGGACAGGGGTCCTGCAGGTCCACTCTGCCCTTCTAGAAAGTAGCTTTCCTAATGTGGACGGTCGCATCTTCCCAGGCTCCCATGGGGCCCACCTCCCTAAATGTGGAGTCGTACTAAAATCTGTCGGATACACAGTCTTAGAAATAACAATTGCAAATAAGGAAAAGCCCACATCTCACCAGAAAAGCTGGCTCTGTTGTCCTGTCTCTGTCTTCCTGCCTGGTCTTCATTCACATTTCCTGCCTGGCTCTTCCTGCTGTCCTTGTGGACCTCCGCCGGGAGCACGGCGGGCCCTTGTCGCTGTGACCCTGAGCTGACCCCCTTCCTGTGTCGGCTGGCTCCGAGTTCTACTTCAGGCTTGAATGTTTTAGAGTCTCAATATATTGGGTATCATGCTGAAACCAGAGTATGCTTCACTGTTTCGACATGGGAAGGGGGATTGTTTATTTGTCTTTTTGTTTTGTTTGTTATTTAAAACCTGAACGTACCACTTCTCCTTTTGACCCCTTCTTTCCTTTTCCTGCAAGTAAGCCCTGTGTTCACACCTTTCCGTTTCCTCCTGCTTTATATTTCTGTATTGCCATCAGTTTTGGTCTCCTTAATTTGGGTGAAGTATTGTGGTCAGGCTAAAAATGTTGAAGTATTTTTGCTCCTTTTTTTTTAATCCTCCTTTTTTAAAAAGGGCAGTTGTATCAACTTCCAGGTTTTCCTTAAGGTACAGCCAAGAATTCTTTCTGCTGTTGCGATGATCTTTTCAGACGTTGGTGTGTCGTCCTCTAGGTCATGTTCCCGGGACCCTGGTCTACAGAGAGAAGGAAGACATGTATGACGAGATCATTGAGCTGAAGAAGGTAATGTTACTGTCTGTCCCTTGCTGGTTTGGGATAACGAGAGCCTTCTGCAAGGACAGGTAGGACGGTCAGGGTCGGTGCTGACATGTCTGCGCGGAAAGAACATGAGCTTTGGCGGGACGCCCGAGTTCGAAGCCCGGCCCGGTGCCTTGGAAGCTGGGTGGCTCACCTCGTACCAGCTGCGGGGGAAGCCTCCCCCTGTGTCAGCGCCATCTCTGCTCTGCTCCCGCAGCATGGCAGGGCATCAGGGGAAACATGGGTTTGACCTCACAGACCCTCCGCACAGAGATTTGGTATCGGGTGAGGTCACTGGTGTTGTTGTTACCAGTAGCCTCCCGTGTGTGTGTCTCTTCTGTGTGGCCCGGACGTTCCACGTGCCCTCGCGCGATGGATCTCTACAGGAGTCTGTGAGGGAGCGCACGCTGTTAGCCGGTGATGACCTTGAGACTCAGACAAGGTAGTGGTCTGTCCGAGGTCAACCAGTAGCAGAATGAAGACTTCCACCAAGGCCATCTGCCTCCCAAGGCCAAGACTGCTTTTACTGCCCTGTGCTATCCTCCAGTCCCTGAAATGTGAATTGCACTGAGAAAATTACTGTCATCCTCGTCACCTTCACCATAACCACTACGGCCACGCTGCTCTTTCATGCCCTTACACATTCTCGTGCCCCTAGAGAACAGGCCAGAGTTCACTCCCTTCCATGACGTTAGTCTCTTTCTAGCCCTACTGTCCCCTGCAGCTGAGCCGTATCTGGGGGACCACGGCCCATCTGGGCACCAGAGGTTAAACAGAGTGTGGGTAGCCAGCACCCCCAGGGCACGGCCATAATGAGGAGCCTGCGAGGAGCAGGCTGGTCTAGGCCGCTGTGTGCAAGACACAGTCCTTCTGTGTCAGTCCAGACCAGATGCTCAGAGTTCAGGTAGAACCAAGAGACTGCGCTGCCGTGGGAGCAGCCCAGCAGTGAAGGTACCTCCCGAGCACCCATACTCCCTTGTCCTCAGAAATCGTGAGCAAATGTTGGACAGCTGCTTATCAGCGGTATGGTGGGGAGAACCCTTATTTTGAACTCTGAATCATCACTGCAATAGCACTCTTGGATCTTCCTGAGGCTAGAAGTGGGTCCCTGGGTAAAATTATACTGACTTTATTCAAACTTACCATCACAGGCATCTGGAAAAAATCAGCCTAGGCTTGTAAATGCAGAGAGAAGAGAATTTTACTTCCATGACTCTGTGGCTCTGGGATCTTGAGCATCAGAGTCGTTTTTCTATGGCAAGTGATGCCTCAGTTTCCTGTTGAAAAATGGGGACCATAAAGGTGCAGTTTAACAGGGTGGCTATGAAGGTTCAGCAAAGTACCCATGCGAGGATTCCACACCACGCCCAGCACTCAGCCAAGGTCCCGGGGTGTAGACCGTCCCAGAGAGCTCGGCCCTCAGCCAGGGGCTGGGGGTGTAGACCATCCCAGGGAGCCCGGCCCTCAGCCAGGGTCCCGGGGTGTAGACCGTCCCAGGGAGCCCGGCCCTCAGCCAGGGTCCTGGGGTGTAGACCGTCCCAGGGAGCTCGGCCCTCAGCCAGGGGCCGGGGGTGTAGACCGCCTCAGGGAGCCCGGCCCTCAGCCAGAGTCCCGGGGTGTAGACTCCCAGCGAGCCCGGCACTCAGCGAGGTTCCCGGGGTGTTGACCGTCCCAGGGAGCCTGGCCCTCAGCGAGGGTCCCGGGGTGTAGACCGTCCCAGGGAGCCTGGCCCTCAGCGAGGGTCCCGGGGTGTAGACCGTCCCAGGGAGCCTGGCACTCAGCGAGGGTCCCGGGGTGTAGACCATCCAGGGAGCCCGGCCCTCAGCGAGGGTCCCAGGGTGTAGACCGTCCCAGGGAGCCCGGCCCTCAGCGAGGTTCCCGGGGTGTAGACCATCCCAGGCAGTGGCAGAGGTAACACAGACAGTCCCCTGCACCAATCTCCCCCACCTGTCAGCACAGTGTCAAAACCAGGACGTGGATATGGGCGCCGTGCGTGTCCAGTTCCGTGCCATGTTGCCACGTGTGTATAGTCATGTACCTGCCACCTTGGTCAACATATGTGATGCCCCAGGCTGTCCCTCAAGCTGCCCCTTTGTAGCTGTCTCCCTCCCCGCTCACCATTCCTAACTCCTGGTGACCACTGACGTTTCTCCCCATCTCTATAATTTTGGCATCTTGGCGATGTTCTGTACGTGGAATTATATTTGGCATTTTCCACTCAGCGTCCTGCCCTGGGAGCCTTCCAGGGCGGCCCATACCAGGGGCTCCTTCTGCCCAGCCCTGGTCCAGCTGCATCCTGTGAAGTTTGATGTACTTTTTTGATGTGCTAATTCCCTGAAGACCCTTTGGCCCATGGTTATTTGGAATTGGGTCGTTAAGTGTCTGAGAGTTTAAAGATTTTCATGTTGCTTTTGTTGCTGACTTGTAGTCTGATTCACTGTGGCCACAAAACACACCCCGTGTAGTTTGGTTTCTTGTGTGTCTAGGTTGGCCGCATGGCCCCAGGAGTGTCTTCGCGTCTGTGCTACGGGCTTGGGAAGAGAGTGCGTATGCTGCTGCCAGGCGGGGTGTCGTGTGCGGGCCATCAGCCCCTGTGGGGTGGCAGGGTGAGCTCCCCTGCACCCCTGCTGGCTTTCTGTCCAGCTGCTTGCTCATCGCTGAGGGAAGGGTGTTGAAGGCCCCACTGTGCCTGTGGGTCTG
Source organism: Mirounga angustirostris (assembly GCF_029215605.1). NCBI lineage: Eukaryota > Metazoa > Chordata > Mammalia > Carnivora > Phocidae > Mirounga > Mirounga angustirostris. The sequence goes on from NW_026991713.1 coordinate 178,335,285, forward strand.
GCCTACCCTCCAGTTTTGTCACTTGTTGGGTGTATGTGCATTTAGGGTCGCTGTGTCCTCGGTGGATTGGCCCTTAGGGTCACTACGTGACGTCCGTGTCTGTTCTCTGATGTCTGCTTTGTCTGATACTATGGACTCACTCCCGCTTTCATTGGTCAATGTTGCAGTGGCATCTCTTTTTCCATCCTTCTACTTCTGTCTCCTATCTCACGACGTGAAAATCAACATAATTGGTCATGTTTTTTTTAATCTACTTTGCCAGTTTCTGTCTTCCAGGTGGTTTGTTTAGATCATTTACACTTAATGTAATTTTTGGTATGTTAGGATTTAAGTCTTCCATTTTATTTGTGTGTGTGGCCTCATTACCCCTGGACAGTAAAGACCTTACCCTCCCCCAGGCCTCCTCTGACCACCCCTCTCCCCCAGCAAGGAGGGGGCAGGACATCTTGCTAGGGCCTGGCAGGGGTGGGGGCTGGGCTCCGCACTCAGTCCTCACTGGCAGGGATGGGGCCATGCTCCGTTCTGCGGTCTGCCCAAGGTGGAGCCGTTATTGTCTGTAAGTTTTGTGCCTGGTGAGGCTCCTCTTTCCTGCTGGGGAGAGGAGGCTTTCCTGTCTGTGCCCGTGGGCTCGTCCAGGCTTTGGCTTTCCCCCGTACTCCACTGAGGGCGTGTGAGGCACAAGGGGGGACTCTGCGGTTGTCTCTTGGGTCCTGAGCTAGTCTGCTTCTTCCCTCCACCTTCATGAGCCTCCTTATGTTTGCCTCCCATATAGTGTCCAAGGTTTCTCACTGTACAGAGCAGGAGGAACAGGGGACAGTGAGCGTAGCCCCTATTTCCAAAGCAGAATTCCCATCATACAATTTTTTCTCCTTCCCAACGACTGTGCATGAACTGACTTATTGATTAAACCCTCACCGAGTGCCAGGAACGTCTCGTGCCCCAGAGCACCACTAGCCAACCGCGGGTGCGTGGCCGGCCTGCCAGGCCTCCCTCCGTGGGTGTGCGCTTTGGGTCGGCTGCTGGTGGTGGTTTTGTTCAGACGCCGTCTCTTCCGGGACACCACGAGTGCCCGGAGAGGAGAAGGCTGTTTCCAGGATAGCTGGCTAGTCCAGCTGGGGGCTGATGCTGGCTGACCGTGTGGGCGCTGCCCCCTGCGGCTTGTGCGCCCTGGGCTCTGGGGTTCCACGGCCTGGGAGAGAGCTTTTTCAAGTGAGGACGTGAAAAACAAAAATGAAAAATACCCGCCGTCACCCTTTCATAAAAGGGTGCTGTAAGCCCAGACGAGGCAACGGAAGAGATTTCCAAGTACAGGGCAGCTGTGGGATCGAATCAACTCAGTTGAGTGGGAAATTGACTGCATGGTCTTTTCTCCTCATTTCACCACAGATTGGTGGAAACTTGTGAGGCCATTGCTGTGACCCCCTGAGCCCCAGCAGGGGACAAGGATTTTAAGTGGACGTTAGTTAGCCTTTGACGAGTCGTAGCGACAGGTGCTGTGACAGACGCAGGCTCGCTGGGGGGTGCCCACAGGGCTCCTCCCCGTGACATGCAGCTGTCCTTCCCCTGCGACACACACAGGGCCCTGACCGGGCACCGGGCCGCTTGCAAGGTCTGCTCCGACGGGGGTTTCACCTGGATGTTCGTGTGCACACGTGTGTACACGAGTGTACGTGTGTGTGGTTGTTTCCCTTCAGTCACTGCACACGCAGAAAAGTGATGTGGATCTCATGAGAGCAAAGCTCCGGCGCCTAGAAGAGGAAAACAGCAGGAAGGACCGGCAGATAGAGCAGCTGTTGGACCCATCCCGAGTAAGTTGTGGCCCCGCGCGGCGGCGCCCGGCCGCGGGCTGGGTTGGCGCAGGCCCCACTCCTCAGGCTGTCGGGGGGACAGGCCGCGCCGCCTGCGCCTTCATCTCTGCGTCTGCTTACCGCAGGGCCCGGATTTTGTTCGCACTCTGGCAGAGAAAAGGCCTGATGCCGGCTGGGTGAGTACGGTCACCAGCAGCTCAGGTACCCTCCCTCTGAGGCCCAAAGAGCCGCGCTGGGGGCTTGCCCCTCCTCCAGCACAGGCGTACCGGGGGGGACAGAGCAAGGGCCCAAGCTCCCCAAGCCCAGTCTCCACGGAGCCGGCTCGGGGGGCTTAGCAGGACACGCCGCGGGCGCTCTCGGGGCGCGGGGCAGGCGGTACATCGTAGGGCACAGCGGTCCCAGTGGGGGCGGCCCCCGCCACACCTGAGACAAGACACACATCGTGCAGAAACCAAGCGGGGGTGGGTTAACCCTTATGGCCCCCGGGCCACCCCTGCCGTGGGGCCACACCGCACGTAGTGGACGGAGTGAAGCCGGGGGATGGGCAACAGCGCCATTCTGTGACCAGTGCCGTGGCGGGAAGCCCCTGCGGTGGACAGAAGTGTATCCCCACAGCCCTCCTGAGGCAAGGGAGCAGCCCTCCTTAGAAAGGCGAAATGCAAAAAGAAAACTGGAAGGGATGCAATTTTGAGATCGTTGAACACAAGGAATTAATAACACTAGTGAGGTGACTATCGGGTTTGGTGACCTAAAATTTATAACAGAACCCCTGAGACGACAGCGGGAACTGGATCCGTGTGACAGGGGAGCGGGGTGGACGTGAATCGGTGTGACCGAGTCCTCTGCCCGAGCCCGCGGAGGGCCGGTGCTGGCCTGCACGGAGAGCAAGCAGTCGGCCCTGCGTGAGGGCTTGAAGCTGGGCTCTGCCCCTGCGACCGCACGAAGGAAATACTCTCAGGGCCTAGAACACGTCTAGTGTTTCCGCAAGAAAATCATTCTTAGATGAGTAGCAGCTCCTAGGCCTTGTGTAGTCGTACATGATCTCACTGGATTGTTTTGTGATAGGGACCCAATCCGCATGTTTTAAAATCCGGAAACTGAGGTTAAGAGATTCGCCCAGGTTGGTTCAGAGTGAACCCACAGGCCCCGCGCAGCCAGGCAGCATCTGCCTGGGTCCCCGCCGCTACCCCGCGGTGCATACTTGAGTGAAGACGTTCACCTGGACTACCATGAGTAAGATGATCGGAACCAGCGTCGGCAGGACTGAGAACGCACCAACGTGCTCCGGGCTGGATGCTGTGTTTTAGGTTGGCGGGACCGAGCCGAGGAGTGGTCCGTGAAGTCATGCCTGCCATTTGTCCAGTGCGGCTCTCTTTTGGGCCATGTCTGCGGGAAAAAAATCCAAGATAAAAAACCTTTAACACAAGGGTACTTATAGCTGCCCAATTGGAGGGGGACATTGAAGAGAAACCATTAAAAGTAGAATAACACTACGTTAAAACACACCTTCAGAAAAAAATTTTTAAAGAATATAAAACAGTACGGCTGTGTTCAGAAACATCTATGTGATTAATTTAGGTGACAATTTAGAATTATGTAAATAATGCATACTTGTAGAGGAAGGGCTTTTTGCATTTTTATTCTAACGCTGTGGGATTTTTCTTTTTTAAGATTTTATTGATTTTATTTAGAGAGGGAGTACGTGCAAGCAGGGGGCAGGGCAGAGGCAGAGAATCTCAAGCAGACTCTGTGCTGAGTGCGGAGCCTGGACGTGGGGCTCGATCTCACGACCCTGAGATCATGACCTGAGCCTAAACCAAGAGTCAGAGGCTCAACCAACTGAGCCATCCAGGCGCCCCGCTGTGGGTTTATTATTATTATTATTATTAAAGTTGATTAAAAGTAGACATTCTAGATCCTCGGGAATGCACTGTTCCCACTTTCAGACCCGTTGCCAAATCGCCCTTCAGAGTCACGGCATCTTGTGATTGGACACTTGTGCTGGTCACCATCTCCCCTCAAGAGACGTTTGCACGCATGCACGAGGAGGGCTCGATGTCTACTGATGGCTTGTTTGTATTAGCAGCTTAAAGGTCCGTCAATAGAGGGATGGGTATCTACACCAAATGGTCGTACTGTGTAAGAATCCCTGAGATCTGTAGGCACAAGAGGGATAGACACCGAGACCGTTTGTGGTGTGACGATAACGACCGGCAGACGGTGTGCAGTAGGATGCTGCTTCTGCAAACACAGCAGAACGACCGATTGCCGATGGGTACACACCCCTGTAATGGGGTCTAGAGAATTCAGGTTCAGTTGGGAACAATATTTAGTGGAGGGAGTAAGGTGAAGGAGCATAGTTCCGTCTATAATGTTCTAATTTTTTTTACAAGAAGATGTATTCATGGATTACTAATATAATTTAAAATTTGCTTAAAATCCAATTAAAAAGTTGTTTGGCTACTCAAGAAGAAAGAAAAGGATAGTCTTCCAGAAACATAAGGGTGCTATCTCCCAGAGTGATACATTAATAGAAGGAAGAAATGAGGTGGGCGAGCAGTGGGGGGGTGGCTCCTCCAGACCTCTGTCTGCTCTGCTCACCCCCAAGGGAATACTGTGGAAGCAGTTGCCCAGGGCAGGTCAGGGTTGGGGATCTTTGTATCTGGTGCTGGCGGTGCATCTCGTCGGTTCTCGGAAGTGCGGAATGTGGCCGAGGGGAGGGCTCTGCACCTGCAGGCACGTCTCTGGGCCCTGCCCCGCCCTGCCACCATGCACTGAGCCAGTGGGACAGTTGGCCCTCGCTTTGCTGCACCTAGAGACTACAAAAGAAGCCAGCGATTAAGCGGGGGGAGGATGTCCGGGTGCTGCCCGGTCAGCTGGCAGCCTGGGGACAGGACAGTCTCAGTGTCCAGAGGGAGGGGGAGGTCGAGGACATGGAAGCAGTCAAATTGATGTGCTGGTGTTCGATTGGCAGGTTGTTAACGGGCTAAAGCAGAGGATCCTCAAGCTGGAGCAGCACTGCAAGGAGAAGGACAACATGATCAAGTACGGATGCGCTGGTGGGGGGTGGGGGCAGCGGGCTCTGGAGGGTCACCGAGGCCTCGCCCCACCGTCAGCGGGCTGGAGGCAGCCTGCGTGCCCCTCGCCTTGCCTCGTTTCTAGTACCAGTGTTTGCTCTGTCTGCTCAGACTGCAGCTTCAGTCCCCACCCCACCACCCTCTGTCCCACGTCCCTTGTCCCAGCTTCCTCTTTGTACTAACCCTCATCCAAACGTCCCCGGGAATGGTATCGTCCCTTCATCTCTTTTCCTATCCCTGGTGCATTTAAGCAGTGCTTTCTCTCCTCGGTCTTCTGAGGATCGCCTGATGATGTGCGCTGGGTCTGTGGTCTTGATGCCAGCCCTCGGTGCTGGGAAGCCAGCTGCCTGCCCCGCTCCCGCGGCATCCTGGTGCTGCTCTGGGGTGGCCGCGCACGCGTCCCCCCGGTAATGTGATGCAGAGGAGAGTCCTTCTGTTGCCCCGGTCTCCCCTGTGTGCAGCGGCATCCCCCTTTCAGCATCAGTTTCTTGCTGAAATTGTCAACTGTGAACATTTTGATTATTTGCTGATTCCTCCTGTTCCAGAATCCTGAGCTCTGTAACTGTACTTTCGTTTGTCTGCTAGAGCTTTTCATCTGAAGTCTGGGGGATGCTGAGGGCGGGGAGAATGGTGCTGGCGCTCCGGGAGGGAAGTGATGCTCCCGCGCCCACCCCCAGAGGCAGCTGTTCTCACCCCGGTCCTGGGTCCTTCACAGGCACTTCGCTTCTTCCCAGAAAGCCTCCTGCTTAGTAAGGAATAGCTTGAGGGCGTCTGTTACCGCACCTGGAGGTGGCTGGTCCAACACGGAGGGGCTCCTGAGGGTGTGAGGATCCTCCCGTGGGTCTCGATGCGAGTCCACGAGGCTCCCACCCAGCCCGCTTCTCTCGCGAAGCCCTTCCTTGGCTGATGCTCCAGGAAGCGCTCTTGCCCTTGGTCTGCCCTGGGGGTGCCGGCACTGCCGTGTTAACTCTGAACTTGGGTTTCCAGCAAACTGCAGACTGATATGAAGACCACTAATTTGGAAGAGATGAGGATTGCCATGGAGACTTACTACGAGGAGGTGCGTGGCCTTCTCGGGGTGGGGGGGCAGTCTTCCCGCTGCACCCTGGGGACCCTTAGCTTGCACGGGAATCCCAGCAACTCAGTGTTACTTGCAGCCGTTAGGCAGAAATCAGGAATCTGATTACAGCTTTTTTTCAGGGGATGTCTTCATGCTCACTTTGTATTGTAACGTACTTTAATTTGGTATTTACAGATTCACCGTCTCCAGACTCTCTTGGCAAGCTCTGAAACTGCCGGAAAGAAGTACGATCACGTCGTCGGGAGCCACGTTCTGTGTTTGGTCCTAAGAGCAGCGCAGGCGTTATGTGGGAGGGGCGCGCACTACCCTTCTCTTCGGAGCCGGCACCTGGGTGGCGTGTAGCGGCTCGAGTGCGCGTGTTTCCGTCGTTTTCCGTCTGGGACAGTTACACATGTGCCCTCCAGTGGCCACGTGCTGGCTACTAACAGCATGTTCAACTCTCCGCGCATCAAGTCCTTAGCTCCCACTACGGAATAGCTTCCACATACAGTTAGCGCTATTGTTGAAAGCAGGCCTTCCTTTTCAAGAAGATCTTTAATACCAAGTGCAAAGAATACAGGTTCATTTCCCCAAAGGAGTTTCTTAGGAGAGACATCAGGGTTTCCTTATCTCGGAGATTCCCTTATCACAGATTTGGCCATGTCGCTGGCCTCAGCCCTGAGCTGCGAACGTGTATCAGGTGTTCCCCCTGTGCCAGGCACAGCCTTCCCTTTTCCCCTTTGGGGTTGGCAAGCTTTTTCTGTAAAGGACAGTTGATCCTTGCTGTTCCCAGCAGGTATGTTCTGTGAAGTGTCCCCCAACACAGACCTGCTTGAACACTGAGCCATCACCCCTGGGGGACGTGCAGAGTAGGTTCCTGCGAGCCTCAGCTCACAACATCGTCACCTACCCTGTTTCTGTGTGTGTTTCTGGTTTAAGGACGGCTTACTTAGTAGGTACTGCTGATGCCCCGAGCTGCATCGCGCACACGTGCTTTCTCGTGATTAGGAACGCGTGGCAGCCCCTGAGCATTGTGCTGAAGGGGGCAGTTTTAAACCGTGAGATCACCGATGAAAGCGCCAATGTGGGGAAGGAAATAGCACTCACTAGATGGTGGAGGCGCCGCTTGGGGGGCGCGTGGGGACTGCGGGGAAGGCAGAGCCCACCCCCATCCGCACCCCTATCCCCTGCCAGGAACTCACCTCTCAGGCTTTCCGCCCCCTACCCATGTCCCTGGGTGACCGCGAAGGCACCCAAGTATCGATTCAAGGGTTGCAAATAAATTTTAGCAAGTAGGCAAATCTGCAAATACAGAAATTGGACAGTGAGGACTGGCTGTATGTTAGACTTTGTGGGATAAGGAGCAAAATCGTTCTACAGGTATTTTTGTAACGACAGAAAGCGAGTTCTCACACACTTTCTAGTGATGCAGTTTAAAATATACCACTGGTATCAAATATAGTATTTTGTTCCACAGGCTTACAAATGAGGATGGAATCCAGTTTGGGGGATAGCAGTTTGCTTCCTGGGGGCTCAAAGTCTGTGTTCCCTATGCGATGCAAATACCTACAGAAAGCACTCTGAGCCAAGGACAGGCTGCCGTGTGCACACCCCTCTTTTAAGGCATTTATGAAGCCAGTTTAGGAACTCAGACCTAGCCCTTGGCTTTGTTACTCCCAGGACTCCAGGGGAGAAGAAAATGGGCCTCAAAAGGCAGAAAAAAGTGAGCAGCGCCCTCCTGAGTTTGTCCCGGAGCGTCCAGGAGCTCACGGAAGAGAACCAGAGCCTGAAGGAAGATCTGGACCGCGTGCTGAGCAACTCCCCCACCGTCTCCACCATGAAGGGTACTGTCCCCGGAGCCACCCAAGGAGGGACGCTCCAGGAGAGGCCGCGTCTCGTGTTCTCTGAGGGGAAGACGCGGGCGGAGGCTGTGGGAGCGTCCTGGCCCGCCCGCCCGGCCCCCGAGGCCCTGGTTCAGCTGCCGCAAATGCAGACACATACTGCCAGGCAATGTTAGGATTTATTCCAAAATCTAACGAGCACTTGCTGTGTGCCAAGCACCCTTCCAGGGAGTGGGGCAGAGTAGGGAACAGAAGCAAACATCCCTTGTGGGGGCGACATCGTACTGGAGGGCATGAGAAGCCAACCTGGGTCAGGTGGTAGCAAGTGCCAGGGAGCAAAATGCAGAGGGAAGACCGCAAGTGTTGGGGGCAGTGGTGTGCGCCTGTGAGCAGGGGCATCAGGGACAGGACAGTTGGCAGAGCTGGGACAGGTGAGGGACGGCCAGGCCCAGAGCCAGCGTGCCCAGCCTCCGGCGGCTGTGGGAGGGTGGTGGTGATGAGACAGAAGGCACGGGGTTAGGCGCAGGACAGGGCTGTGAAGGCCGTGCTCAGGCCCCCGGGGTTTGGGCCAAGGGGAAAAGACCAGCTTCTGTGCTGAGTGGACTGTGGGGAGACGGGGCTTCTGCGGTGTCCTCGCAGGGGCTGCTGACGACCCAGAGCAGGGTGGCACTGCGGGGCTGAGAGGTGGCCGGGTTCCAGATACCTTTGGGAGATCAGGTGCAGCCTCTGAGGGAAGGGAGGAGCCAGGCTCCAGGGCTTTTATCTGAGTGATCGAAAGGACAGGTGTTCCTTACTGAGGTGGAGGTGACAGAGAGGAGCGGGTCTGGGGAACGGGGCCAGTCTGTGGTGTGGAATAGGGGTCCAAGTGGAGACAGGACATATCAGTGAGTTCAGGGCGGAGGCTTCGGCAGCTGGTCCCCAGCCAACAGAGGACCTGGGTGGGATTCGGAGCACCCATGAGAGTGCAGCAGAGGTGGGCCTGGGGTGCAGCCCCCGACACGACTCAGCAGTGCGCAGAGGGTGACCGGGGAGGGTGGCTGGTGAGGTGGCTGGTGGAGCTAGGAGCACCAGGGAGGGAAGTGCTGGGAGGAGGGAGGCGGGTGGAGGATGTGGCAGAGTGGACTCATGTGACCTTGAGAAGGACCATCTTGGACTGATGGGGCCAGGCCTGACAGGTAGGATCAGAACTGGATGCCCCACTAGGGACAGCGCTGTGGTGTGGGGGACAGGATCCTTCGCGGGGAGGCACCCTTTGGCTTATAAGCACCTGCCAGGTGGGGGTCCCCCGGCTTTGCTGCTGGCTGTGGAAGGGGAAACTCGCAGGCCGTGCTTGAGACGGGTGGTCCGGGCCGAAGGGGACATCGGGGTGGTTGTGTGCAGTATCTCTCTTAAAACTGTTGCCTTCGTCAGGTTACGTGGAATGGAGTAAGCCCCGGCTGCTTAGACGGATCGCAGAGCTGGAAAAAGTGAGTGGTGCGCCTCTCCGCTCACCTCCTGTCCTTTCAGACCAGCCGGTGCTCGAGGGGAAGCCAGGCAGCTTGTAAAGTGGGGACACAGACGAGTCCTTTGCTCACAGGACACTCAGAGTGAAAGTGTGAATGACTAGTGGCTGTCTACCAGATGGCGCCTAGTGCAGACTTCTTACGGGTCTGGACGAGACCCACGGGCTGTGCCGTTCCTGTCCCCGGTGTCAAAGGGGGCAAAGCCACGGTCCCGCAGCACGTGGTTTTGGAGTCCCGTGTGTGACCGGGGATGGATGCAGTGATCCTAGAGCCTTTCAGAAACCCAGCCTGATGAGTGCGTGTGGGTTTCTGCTGCCGGTCACTCACCAGCCCGTGTGTCTGAGTCCTCAGAAACTCTGTCCATCCACCAGGAGACTGGGGAGATTTGAATTTGCAAATTTGATCTCACTCCTCTGGTCAGTGACCAGTTGGACTCTATTGGAGTTGGTCAGAAGTGTCAACATCTTCTGAGTAGCCTGGCAAAATCGTGAGAGCTGCCCCCTTGTTTGGCTGAGCAGAGTAAACCTAGAGGGGAACATTAAACAAAATAATTTTACATATTTACACAGCATTAAAGACCTAAGAAGTTTTTATGTATTGTGGGTATTTTGAAAATAAAGCTCGTTAGGAAGAGAGTCAGCCGGGGTTGGCTCAGAAGTCCCGTGGGATGGTGCTTTCTTGGCTGGGATAGGCCGGCATCAGGCAAGCTGCAGGTGCTCCATGGCTCTTAGCCAGCACAACTGGGTTATCACTTAGGGTTAAAAGCACAGAGATTAAAATAATTGCAGAAATCCTAAGGAAATACTAGGGTAAATGAGCACAAAGAAAAGAAGCTTATGAATTTGCCTCCCATGGGCCCTGTGTTCTGTTTTATGAATGGCACCTTGCCCCCTGCCTGCCCCAGGCTGGGCTCTGCTGGCAGGGTGCTCTTCACTTCCCCAAAAGGCTCCCCTCCCGACGGGCTCCAGTGAGGTGGAGCTGTCCCAGGGTTGTGAGGTCACACATGGTCCCATACCTGTGCTTGGGACAAGTTTCCCTTGGTCACTGTCTCTTCCTTGGGTTTCATAACCGTAAAGTAAAATGAGAAAGAACGTCTAAAAAATGCCTGTGTTGCCTCTAGAAAATAAGTTCGATGGAGAGCCCCAAACCGCACGCTTCAGAAGTGGTCAAGTCAAACGCTGTGGTGCGCTCTTCGTCCAGCTCCACTGTGCCCAGGCAGCCGGGGGGCGACCAGGAGGACGACAGCGAGAGTCTCTGGGGGGCCGTGCGGAGCCTGAAAGGCGAGCGGAACGCCCTGCAGATGCAGCTGCAGGAGAAAGAGTGGGTTGCGGGGGGCACAGCCGGCACCTCATGCCCCTGGGAGGGGGTTGTGGCTAGAGTCCAGCTCTTCTGGTGAATTCAGGGGAAACGCTCAGCTCCTCGTAGTAATTGCTGCTGTAGTTTTGTATGATTCAGAAACTTTCTGTCTTGTTTGTGAAGTAGAAATCACTTTAGTGGTAAAAAGAAGACGTTAATTGACCATATTACATCACTGAAAGAAGGGGAGGTATCATTTAAATCTGTTCACGCTGAATTCCAGAGTGATTTCCAAATTATTTTTTAGAGAAGAATTTGCTTTCATTGATTTGTGTAAAGTAGGTAGACCATCAGTTAGATCTTAGACAGAGTGGTTTAGAGAGTCAGTAATATGTTTATGACTTCCAGTCTAAATGCCAAATAAGACATAAATGCTGTCAAGTGTTCAGTGTGACCCTGAGAGTTTGAAAGGCAAAGTCTCCAGATTTTGCTTATTCACTGTTTGTTCTCTAGTGTCTTGATCTGCAGCCTGTTTCCTCCACTGTTTACTTGTGGTTTCTCTAGTTGCAGTTCTGTCATGAATAAGCCAAACCCATGTGTCTTCTGAGATGGGGTTTATCTCTCAGAGTATGGTCTGGGAAGCCAGTAGCCTCAGCATCACCTGGCAGCTGATTAGAGATGCAGAATCTAGGCCCCGCCCACCTGGGAGCTGGTGAGAGATGTAGAATCTAGGCCCCGCCCACCTGGAAGCTGGTTAGAGATGCAGAATCTAGGCCCACCTGGGTGCTGGTTAGAGATGCAGAATCTAGGCTCTGTTTACCTTGGAGCTGGTGAGAGATGCAGAACCTTGTCAGACCCAGATCTCCTGAATCTGACTCTGTGTCTAATGAGGCCCCCTGGTGATTCATGTGCACATTCAGGTCTGAGAAGGACTCCCTAGCGGACTCCTCGCCTCCTAAGTTCTCTGCTGCCTTCTGTTTACAGCAGAGGAAAATCCTTTCACATTCCACCTGTTCTTACTCCTCCAATCCAAGGGCATCTATGTGAATTGGTAGGTTCTTTGTAAGAATTAGTGTTTCATGAAAGGTTTTCAAAATTGGACTAGTCATTTTGATCATCTCTTCAGCTGTCACCTGGCATGATAAGAGCTTCCACTTATTGAGCCCTTGCTCGGTGACAGACACTCTATGGAACACTCAAGGTGTTTCCTCTGATTCATGAGATTAAGGAACCTTGAAAAGTGAGGTCACGCGAGAGTGAGCAGTGGAGCTGAGCTCAGACTGAGGTCTCCTCTTGGAGCGGTGTTCTTAGCCACGTGCCACCTGTGGGACCCAGGAAAGCCCTGTGGGAAGCAGTTTAGTTGGAGGTCCTGGGTCACCCCTCCATCCTCGATGGCTCGGCTCAGGCAGCAGCCCCATGCGGTGTGGACAGGACCCTCCAAGCACTCATCTCAGGGGTTATGTACCAATTGTGTGACTATTGGGATAATGAAATATTCCAGCTCGTCTGGGGTTGCAGCTCGTCTGCGTCTCCTCACCCTGTATCCTGGGCACCTAACAGTCGCGGACACGAATATCTGGAGGAACCACGGCCAGAGTGGCAGGCCTGTCGGGTCTGTTCCTGGCTCTGCGTGGTGGTAAATGAGCACCTCTGCCCATCTGGCCCCGTGTCCATCCACTGTCATAAGAAAGGAAGGGGGGCGTGTGATGTTTTTGGAAAGCTCTTCCTGCTCTGTGATCACTGGCGTAACTTTGTTTTCACAAATGCTGAAATGTCTCTGGTTCTGTGTGCTCAGGTTGGAGGTCAAGCAGCTGCTACAGACCAACACTGACCTGCAGAAGGAGCTGGAGCACGTGAAGGGAGGCGAGGAGGAGAGAAGAGGGAGAGAGGAGGCTCTGAGGTGAGTGCTCCCAGAGTCACAGGCTGTGAGGAGATCACTGGATTCCAGGCGCTTCTTGTCTTCCCTCTGAGCGGCTCTGCAGCGGTTTTCACACGGCTGCCCCAGCCTGAGTCCGCCACTCCAAGTCCTGACATCCTGTGGCGGCTCTTCGTGTCCTTCCAAGGAAAAGTCCCAATTCTGGGAAAGGGCTCTTCCCACCAGGCTGGGGTTTGCCTCTGCACGCACCCTTCACTGCTGCCTCCCTGGTCAGGACTCCCGGGACGGTGCCTCCCGCACCATCAGCGTGTCCTTGCTCACGCCTCAAAAAGGGGAAAGAGCCCCCAGCCCATCAGCTGAGGCAAGATAAGAAACGGAAGTACATCCACGTGAAGGGACAGAAAGGACTGGGTTCTGACACACGTGACCGCGTGGGCGGGCCTCCCACACATCACGTCACATGAAGGACACAGACAGGAAGGGCCACGCACTGAGCAATCCCACCACGTCAGCAAAGTCACAGAGAGGGGTGCGGGGCGGGGAAGCAGGAAGGGATGGCTGAGGGCAGAGTTCTGGAGTTGGCGATGGTGCCATGACGCCGTGAGTTCGTGGAAACCTGTACTTTCATCCTGTACTTTACTCTAGTGGATTTTACGTTCTACAAACTTCACCTCAGTGAGAAATGCCCCCAAAAGTAAGTTAGAACACTGAGTGGAAATATTCAGCTCTCAGAATAATGAGGGAGACACAGATTGCTGGAACGAATAAGAATATTTATTTTCCGGAGAACCGTGACTAGGTTTTGTCGGAAGGCAGGACTGAAGGAGACAGAAAGAGCAGGTGCGCAGGGAAGAGCTGTTTTCCTGTCGCCTTTGAAACCCGCAGCGAGGACACGAGTTGTATTTGCTTCCATTCACACCGTGCGCTGAGAAGCCCAAGTGGCGTTCCCCGTGTGCCACTCCTGCCGTCGGGATCTGCCTGGTTCTTCCCACGTGCCAGAGGCAGTGGCGGCCCGGGGGTCCTCTGGCCCTGCCCCTCCGCGGCTGCCAGCCCGGCCGCTGACACAGGCCACAGAGCGCGGTCCCGCAGTGGGGACCCCGTGCCGGCCAAGGTGCAGGGAGCTGGTAGCGGGGGCCCCATGTCACCGCGGGAGAGGTGGCCTTGGCAGCCCCGCGGTCGGCCCTCCCTGCCATCACATACAGATGTGGGCCACTGCGTGATGACGAGTAAGACGTCATCTTTTCCCTACCACTTTAGAGAGGAAATTCAGACCCTTACGAAGAAGTGTCAAGAACTGGAGGAAATCAGGAGGGAAGAGAGAGACGACCCTGTGGAGAGGAGTCTTGAGGTATGGCTCAGCCGGGTTTCGAATTTCCTGCGTGGGCGCCGCGGGGCTCTCAGCCGGGGCAGGATGGTTCTGCGGGGTCTGTCCCCCGGCTCTCCTGACTCCGACGGTGACAGTCCAGTTCCCCTTTATCTTCCCCTCGATGTCCACAAATTGGGGTTCTGAACTGATCGATCGTCAGTTAAGTGACTTTTTTGAACGAGCGTTGGAGTCTTAGATAGTGAAGCTGAGTGAAGATGTTCCCCAAACTTCACATATGCAGAAAGTCTTAATTGTCCAACAAGGGGGTGTCTGTTCTTGGGTGAGAAGGAGTGACGCTGCGTGAGGACCTCCTGCCCCCTGCCCTGTGTGTTTAACGGAAGCTTCGGACTGTGACGTCGACACAGCCTGGCGGGCAGAGCGCTCGCTCCAGCCGGGCATCTTCTCGGGGCCCCCATGCCTGCCACTGAGCTGTGCACTCGCCCAGGTGTTATTGAATGAGTGTGTGGCGAATGGCGGGTTCGAGGCAAGAGGTCAGTGCGGGCGCCCGCCTTCCTGTCCCCGTCCCCTCATGGAGGCAGCTGCGGCTGAGGTGGCCTGTGTGGCTGTGAGGGGCTCCCGTGGCAGCACCTTCAAGCCCTCTGGCGCCCGCAGGCCTGGTGCCACCTGCACTTGGACGGCTGGTGGCTCCTTGCTAATCCTTTTTCCCAGTTGATGGGGTCTCTCAGATGGTAGGTGCGATCTATTAGCACAAATAGCAGAGGTATTACAATGCTGTGGCTGCCGTGTGCCCCCACAGGATGCCACCACGCAAACGTGTGGCGGACAGCGCTGAAGCTGGTAGAGGACACATGGTGGCCTCTCCACAATCCCTTCCCACGAGCCTCTGTCTGTCGGCTACAGATGTGGTAAATACCTGGGGGACCACCAGGATGGCGGGGCTTTGTCTGGCACACGCTTTAGCCAAGAAGTTCTGTTGCTTCAGAAGGTGACTTACTGTTTTATAGCAAGTGACCTGACAAAGACGGTCAGCGGGGCTGAGTTTCTGCTGAGGGCAGTGCTGGCGTCGGGGCTGGCTCCTGGCTTCGGAGGCTTACTTGCTAGAGTCTCCACTGGGGGGCTCTTTGCAGGATGCTGTGTGTACCTGGAAACCAGGAGAGAGCTGAAAGTCGGGAATCTGGAGAAGCCGATGGCGCAGCTTAGCTGGCAGGCAGGGGAAGGCAGGGTCGTGGCGCGCGCTCGCGGGAGTGTGAGGGTCGACAGCGTGAGTCCTTCCCGATCCCGCTGGAAACTATTTCTGTTGTTCCGTAAAGCGTACTGTCATGTTCTGTGGGATGCTTTTCTGTGGCCGCTTTCCTGCATCCCGGAGCGAGTCGCTCTGCACAACTGTCCGTCCCCAGGGCCCCCTGCTCCCCCCAAGCCCACGCCCACTGTCTGCCCGGGCGGACGGGAGGCCAGGGCTGCCACGTGTGCGGCAAAGATGAGTTTACGTGTCTCCAGGGGCCGCATCGCCGGCAGGGGCCCCTTTCTTCCCACGCGGGTGCTCCCCGGGATCTGAGACGGCAGGGCTCACCCACCTGTGACTTGTCCGTGATCCTGACCCCTGGGAGGCACCCGACAGAAGCCAACGTACATTCTTCTGCTTGTCTTAATTTCTCTGTTAATTAAGGTTAACAGAGAGGCCTGCTCGGGGTTCCCATAGACGCTCCCGTGGGAAGGAGAGCAGGTTTCCCCTATCGTCTCTTTGGTGTCCTCCGAGCTGGAGTCACTGTAGCCCAGTCTCCGCCCCGGGCACTGACAGGCACCCGCCATCAGGAAGGTGGCCCTGGTTGGCGGGCTCCTCGCGCACCAGGCCTCACGCTGACGTCTGGGAGGATCTGGCACCGAGGCTCAGGCCCGCTTCTCCAAGCACCTTACCGCAAGCGTGCCGCTTTCCGTTAATCCCAGCAATTCGGGATCCAGATCCTCCACTAATTCAGTGCGAGGCATGGCGGCCGTGTCGGTACGGGGCCTTAATGAACATTCTTTTCCTCAAGGGAGGACATCCTTAATCACTGTCTCCGTGTCCCCAGACGAGTCCCCAGTCCAGTGTGTTGATTTTTATTGAGACATGTCATTGCAGATAATAAATTTGGACCCTCAAGTGTGGTAGAAATCAGGGTTATTTCAATGGTCACATAGCAGTTCTTGCTTCTTTTCACTGTGAAAACTGAGCTAGAAATCTATTGCCTTTAATCACAGAGGTCCTGTTTCTGTCAGAGTCTTAGACTAAAAGAAAGACCCAACGCAGGACCCCCAAGAAGCAGGTAGACCTTGCAATAACACACACATGTCACTGAGCTCGGGAAGGACGTCGTAGCATGGAAGGGGCCCCCATCGGACCCACAGGTGGTGTCACGCACCGTCCTCCCAGGGGAGCGCCGCCACCCTGGGTCTGGGGAGGGGGATGAAAACCGACCTTCAATCCATTTATTAGCTGCACATTGTTTCTGCAGAGATTTTGTTTGTCGAATGGCATGCTGAACAAACAGATCTTCCTCCACATTAAAAAGTCTGGTCTGATGGGCTTCATCTGTATCATGTCGATATCCTGCCACCTGACCCGATCCCCATCTTCCCTGCCCAGCTTAACCATCCTTTACACCTTGAATTTCTGCAGACCCCAGAAGAACCCCGACCTTCCCTTCCCACCAGCAGGCCCTCTCAGAAGGACTGTGAGCCAGATACAAGCAAGGAGGGCTCCCGGCCCCCCTCTACCTGCTCCGAGGGGCGAAGAGACACAGCGGCCAGGATCCTGCAGACCCAGTGGAAGGTGTACCGATGCCAGGTGAGAGCCCATGGAGGCCATCCCTGTGCCGTGCGGGCTGTGGGCTAGGTGCCAGGGGCGAGGCTGGAAATGCGGGACAGACTCGACGCGCCTGAACAGACATCGTGGGGGGTGAGGGACAGACGAGCACCTGGACCTGCAGTGGAAGGACTCGGTCCTGCGGGGAAGGAAGGGGAGGTTTCCCTTTCAGCTCATCCTCGGAGGAGGGGGAGGGTCGTTTTCCAGGTGGCAAACGACAGTGACTTGTCCAGAAGCCTCTGTTAGCTCACGGACCGGGTACATGCAGCGGCAGGGTGGCGGGCTCCCAGGAAGACCCACTCTGGGTGCAGCCCCTGATCACATTCTGGAATCACTGCCCTGTCCCCCCGAGCACAGCCCGAGCATGGGATCCACAGTCAGGTGCATCCATTGCAGAAACAACTGGAAATTCAAACGCCCAGAGTGGCCCTCTTCTGGGGCTGTCTGGGGGGGCAGCAGCTCGGGCTGTGGTCCATTTTACTGGGACTGTGAAAAACCTGCCTTGAGTGGCTGCTCCTCAGAGGACACCACCTGTAGGTTAGGGGACAGGAAGACCACCCACCAAAGCTGAGCATGTGCATCTCAGACCCCGGGAGACAAGGAGCTGTGAATCTGTAATGAGTGCCTTCGTGCTTGGGGGGAAGTGGGGCCAGGAGCCCGGGGCAAGGGAAATGGGGTGATGAGGGGTGGGGGATGGGGAAGTGGGGTGATGAGAGAGGAGCCTGGCAGACCCCCATGCTATCTCATGGAAGAGGAATGGGGCTCCTCCCCTGAGCTCCCAGGGTAAGGGTGGCAGTCTCCTTGGACAAGCTATGTGCTCAGAAAGAGCTCGGGGTTCTGCAGAACACAACAGCGCCCTTTCTCCCCAGCTGAACCAACAAAAACTCTGGAGTTCTCTACCCGCCTGAATATCATAAGATCTTAGTTCCAGAAGATTGTCTGTAGAGTTAAACTGTTTCTTCCCAACTTTTTTTACGAGAATGTAGAGAACGTTTAGAATAGTTGAAAGAACTCTGCATATTCACGAAGGTGCTGCACAAATTCTTGCCCCCACCTCGACTCAATAGTAGTTAACGTGCAGCCATATTTATTTTCTATACAGATCGTTTCTTTGCACAACCATGTGAGAGTAAGTCTTAGATGTGAATCTCTAGCATCTTGTAAGCATGAGGGCGTCTCGCTGACCACAGCACGTGCTGTCAGATACCCCGAAACGTGGCAGAGGTTCTCTCGTGTCCTCTGGTGTCCCCTGTGCCCCAGGATGCCACTCAACTGTCTTTTTCAACCCCGGATCCAGTCAAGGTTGGATTTTGACCCACATCCAATGAAAGCTTCCTCTTCGGTTGTCTAAACCTCCTCCGTGTGGTTTATCAGCCCTAACCTTTTTTTCTCTTTAAAGTCATGTTCTTCTTGAAGAGCACAGGCCAGTCTCCTGCAGGGCATCCCACATCCTGCAACTGTCCGATTGTGTCCTCGTGGTGGCCCTTAACTTGTTCCTCTGTTCCCTTTACTTCCTGTACATGGCAAGTCAGGTGTACAGGCTTGACTCGGTTTAGGTTAGGTATTTTTGGCAAGAGCACACTCCCTCAGGTGGTGCTGGGCTCGTTGTCTCCCTTCGGGCGCAGGTGAGACTAGGTAGGTCTGTCCGTGTGTCTAACTGCAGGCACTGGGTAAAGTCGTGGCTGCCTGCTTTTGTTGTTGTAAGCAAACACCTTTCCCTTGATAATGATCCCGTCAGTCTGTCGGGAGAGTGGCCTCTGTGAACCCCGGTCTCCCCCTTTCGCCAGTGGCCCTACACCCTTCATGCACGGTAGCTCAACCCATCTTTCACACGGCTGTGGGGTGACTTCAGGTCCTCCCGATACTTAGCGGCTGGTACTCTTCTGTGAAGCAGTTTTCCTCATCGGCTGGTCAGCGGGGCGTAGCTCCAGGGTCTTCCAAAAAGGCAGGCTAGACGCTTCGCTGTTTTCCTTCAAGTACTAAGTAGACCCTGATTTCAGAGCAGGGGAGTGGAGGCCAGCGAGTTTCTCCCCAAACTCTCTCTGAGGGGAGGGAGCATTGCTGCTTTTAAGATTAATGAGTCGTTTTTCTTTTCCTGTTCAACGTGTCCCACATTTGGTCAGTGGCAGCGCTCGGGTCGGGCTCCTGTGCCTTTGATCTTGCTGGCGCAACCTCATTTTCTGCACAAGAAGGTGTCCCCAGCTCCCCGTCCTCCTCGCCCCAGATCTGGGCGGAGCTCGCCATCTCTGAGCCACTTGTCTGTGCTGCTTTTCCCTTCATCTTTCACCCTTCTCCCCACCAGTCCCTTGCTTAATTAAAAAGACAAAACACGGGGCGCCTGGGTGGCTCTTGATTTTGGCTCAGGTCATGACCTCAGGGTCGTGGGATCGGGCCCCGCACTGGGCTCCCTGCTCAGAGGTGAGTCTGCTTGAGGTTCTCTCCCTCCCTCTCCCTCTGCCCTTCCCCTTGCTCTGCGCTCTCTCTCTCTCTCAAGTAATTAAAGTCTCTCTAATTTAATTAACTAATTAATTTTAAAAAGACAAAACGTCAAGTGCTCTAAGAGCAGTGCCCTAGCTCACTGTTCCCCACCAACCGGGCGGGGGCAGGGCTAGTCACCCGCACTGGGTTCCACTGCTCGCCCCTCCAGGAGCTGGGCACAGCTGACTTCTTGACACATGAGCTGAGTCTTTTCTTCAGGATTCTGCGTTACAAGAACTCAGAAAAATCAAATGCACATACCTACATCTGAGAATAAAGCATTTGAAAGGCCACTTAATTGGAAATCAGGGTCCTGCGACCTCAGTCCGGGGTCCTCTTGGTCTGTACATGCTGGACTTGCCTTGGGGTACAGGGGTGTCTGAGGCCATGAGGAGGAAGGCCCTGGACCCGCCTGGAGCGCTCCCGGCCGGTGTGGTGGCACCCCACACCCAGCCACTCTTTGAGGCGAGCTGCAGGTTGCCCTCGACAGGGCCTGCAGCCGGCTGTGATCCAGCATGCCTCCCCCACTCAGGGTCCATTTCTGCAGGCAACAAACACGGTTCCGTCTCTCCCATCTGCCTCAAGTCACGGCACGTTTCCACCCCTCCACTTTTGCTCTTTCCAGGCTTGCTGTTGACTTCCTCATTCTGCAGCTCACCCCACATCCTCACCGGTACTCTCCTCATCGGCTGCTCGGCACGATCTTCAGTCTTGATTGTTACCATTACTAAATATTCGTTCATTCATTCATTCATTTTATGTCCCCCTGGTCCTCGTGCTCCGTTTCCTCAATCTGTCACGGGACACATCCTCTTCTGTAACAGCTGTGGGCCATGCACTCTGGTGAACATTGCAGAGGAGCGGGTGGGTGTGTGTTTCGTGGACCGTGGCTTGGCCCCTACGGCACGTGCGTCATCCTGGGGTTTCCACACTAGAAGAACTCGGGCTTCACTGACGTCTGTAAGGATACACATTTTGGTTCAGCCTTGGGTGTGGCTGAATCTTTTTCCCTCCGGTGCCCGGGTGCTTCTGACGATGGGTCAGATTTGGGAGCCCGTGACCCAGACCCGTGAATGGGGGTCCCCTTTGTAGCTTCTCCGGCAGGCGGGGCCCAGCTGCTGTGGGACCGTCCAGAGAGGGCAGCCGTGTCCCCAGCTCTGGCTGGGGGCAGGCCTTCCTCACCTGGGGCTGAAGTCAAGCGCACACGGTGGTGCTCGTGAGTCCGTCCCACAGAGAGCTGCCACGGGCGGGAGCCACAGGTGCCACTGACAGGGCTCTTCTTTAACTGTGACGCGCCCGGGGAAGGCTGGCATCTGGTTATGGCTGCTGGGTCCCCCAGCACGGTCCGCCAGGCAGGGGAGGACAGGGACGCGGGGAGCCTCCTGGGGCTCCCGAGGAGGGGGGCGCCCTTGTACCCCGGCTCTGCTTTCCATCGTGCTGATGGTGGCGGGGGCAGGATCAGGACATGAACGCTGTGTTGCCAAAAATTCATCCTCATGTTAATTCATAACCTGTCTCTTTATTTCAGAAAAAAAAGGCTGTTCTGACTGAGGTAAGCGAGGTTTATTTCACCTGTTCCAAATACATATTCTTGCAGTAGAGCGAAGTCCCGGTGGGATGTCTCGGGCACTTGTTTTCCTGAAATCAGACCAGACGGGGGTGATACCAGAGTCAGAAGAATATTTGGGTAACTTCACACGTTCAGATTCATTCAATTACACAGTCGTTTTTTCAGCACAGTTTTCTCGGTCATCAGTTCGGGTCGGGTAACCTGGTGGGCCCTCGGGACTCAGAAAGGTGTTGAGACGGGGCACTGCAGGTCAGGGTGGCAGGCGTGCGTTACGGCTCTTGGGAAGGCCTGGCCCAGGGCCTGGGGAACGTGAGAGGAAGGGCTGCGGGCAGAAGAGGGGCGCGCGCAGGAGCGCGGCTTACCCGGGAGGAGAGCAGGTCTGTGTGAGCCGCAGGACGCATCGTGAGGGGCGCTGGGAACTGGTGGAGTCTCCAGCCACCCCGACGGCCGTGGACGCCCACACGGCCCCTTGCTGCTGTTGCCCTCCCTCAGCCTGTTCCCCAGGCAGCCTCCAGGGCAGCATGTTTTAAGTGTTAAGTGACACCCACCACTGCACATGACTCGCTCCCAAACTTGGAACATGATCCAAAGCTGTTGTCTAAGGACCTTCCATGCCAAACTCCCTGGCTACCCCACCCCCCAGCCCTGCTCATTCTCCTCTACCCAGTCTGGAGGCTTCTTGGGCACTGCTTGGAAATACCAAGCTTCTTCCTGCCACAGGGCCCTTGCACTCGCTGCTCCCTCTGCCTGGAGGCTCTTCCTCCGGACCCCTGCATGTCCTGCCCCCTTGCTTCACGCAGGAAACGTTACCTCCTCAGAGACGCTCTCTCTGACTACCCCGTGCCAGCCATCACTCCAGCCCTGAGTCCTGCTTTATCTCTCTTCGTAGCTTATATCCCTACTTGACATTTTGATATTTTACTTGTTTTAAATTGCTTGTGTCCTATTGCAATTTTTTTAAAGTTCCACGGAGACAGGGACCACCTCTGTTCTTAGACCACTATATCCACAGTTTCTAGGATGGTGCCTGCCACGTGGTCAGCATTCAGCAAATATCTGTGGAATGAGTGGGTGAATGGGTGATTTTGGGACTCCTCGAAAGCCCGTCTAGCGTGTTTCCTAGCCGGCCAGCCGGCATGCACTGTCATGTTCTGCTGCTGGTCTCCCGGGTCCCCCCCGGGCCTGCGTGTCCTCACCTCCCCAGGCAAGGCGACGACTAGACCCCTGTGTGGGGCAGGGCTGGGCTGGGTTTCTGCCGGGCTCTGGTGGCTATGAGGTCAGCAGCCGTCACCCCAGCCCATGTCGCCCGCAACGAGCCCTCACCCGGGTCGTCTGCGAGCAACGAGCCCCCCGGGTCGGTCTACACATGCACCTGCTTGTTCGAATTTGCCTGAATGAGGGTCTCTTGCCACGCTTTGTTGGGCCTGTTTCTGAACCCCAAGTTCAGGACATCTCCTTCACCTTGCCCCCAGGAACAACAAAGCAGAGGTGTTTCTCTTAGTGACCTGATTCTGGAAGCGTCTAGAGCTCTGGACACATGACGTGTCAGGCCCCAGTGTGCTCGTGTGGCGCTCCCTAAGAGCTCAACCCCTTTGTCACACCGTGATGTTTCCAGCCAGGCTGCCCCCGAAAGCCAGAACACTGATCTCAGAACTTAACAAAGCATCCGTGTGTGTGAAGAAATCACTAGAAATTAAGGTCAGAGGATAGATCATTTCTTGGCGACAGTTTGAGACCATGTCTGCCCTGCTTGGTTTTGGAAGATGTGTATGGAAAGCATGAGGCATGGGATGGACTGCCCAACGTGGAAACGTAATTGCGTGTAAATTATGGACAAACACTAGCCGCTAAACGTCATAGCGTTTAACAGAGGATTTGGTTTGCCATGGGAGGGGACGCCCGTGCCTCCGTCTGTGTGGACGATGGGCATGCCTCTTCCTGTGGGAGGCGCTGGGCGGGTGACAGAGGCCGTGGCTCTGCACGAGCAAGAGACGTCGTTTTCTCTGCTGGTCGAGCTTTGCCCTCCGGAGCCCCCTTCCCTGCACCTGCCGCCTTCCAGGGGAATTCACCTCCCTTCTCTCTCCTCGTCCCTGCCAGGTGGCCACGGCACTCCAGGCAGCTTTCAGGGGACACCTAGCGCGGGTGAAGCTACTGTCAAGCCAGGCGTGTGCTTCCGAAACCCCCGGCCCGCCCAGCCCACCCAGCCCGCCCAGCCAGGTAACCCTGGGGGGCCAGACGCGGCAGGGGCACTAACCGCTCTCTCTACGTGTCCCGTCTCGTGCCTCCTCGACCGGGGCAGCGCGGCATCTCGGTGCCTGTGTCCTGCCTGGCACCTTGCTGTCCGTGCGGAGCCAGGCGGCGCCAGGAGGCGAGCCTGTGGTGCACGGGCCAGATGGATTTAACTTCAGGGGCCATGTTGCTTTGAGGTGCTCACGTATTAGGCAGCATGCCCGCCCCACAATTAAGACAGAAGCTTAAATACCCAGTAAAGATTAGCGTTTTCTATATCCATCCCTCCTCTGCGAAAATGACAAGACGTTCATTTTAAGAATCTCTAGTCTGCGTGCCAGGAGGCTGCTGAGCACATAGTCAGTGACCAGGTGAGCCACCCGGAACGGGGCCACGCTCACCGGGCTCTCTGGGGGCCAGGCGGGGGCCCTGCCACACCCGGGAAGTGGGCAGAGGCTCCCAAATGGCTCTCTTCCCCACTGTCGTGTCACTGCAGGACCCTCCGCCGGAACGCGTCCCGAGCCCCGCCGTCCAGGCTGAGGATGACCCAGGGCAGGAGGAGGCCATCACCACCGTCCAGTCTGTCCTCCGGGCACACCTGGCATGGCTCAGGCACAGGTAAGTCCAACTGGCAGGCTCCCCCGCTCTGTGTCGCCGGGAGACGCTGCCGGACGACAAGGCCAGCCCGGAGTGCGCAGGCGCAGGCCGTGGGAGCCAGGACCTTGGCGAGTCGCCCGAACACAAATGCCCGTGCAGAGCTCCTCCCACGTGCGCAGGTGGGGTAGCCCGCCAGTGCTGGCCCTCAGGAGGGGCCTTCCTGCCTGGAACGGCTCGCTCGTGCTGGGGGAAAACCCGCAGAAGGGCTTAAGCACCGCATGGTCCTGCTCCCCACCAGTCTGTAGGCTGGTCACCTGTCCTAACGCATCACCCTTTAAAAAAGATGTGATGCGACCCCAGTGTTCAGGGGCACGTGGGCGTTGTCAGGACCTTGGCACAGCAGCTCACACTCGTTCTCACCTGCTGGGGCCGCAGAAACTCCGACTCCATCCAGGTCGACTCGGGCAGAGTGGGATCTGCAGCCTGCAGTGAGGTGAAGGGAGTGTCTGTCGAGGTGCGAGGGCAGGAGGCTCAGGCTTCCCCTCTGTTTCCCAGTCCACCCGTCCCTTTTCAGTCTCTGCTCCCTCTCTGCCAGCGAGGAAGGTGTCTGAGGCCTGACCTTGGCGTGTGCCCCTTGTGTTCTCCAGCACATCCGTGAGCCCCGCCGGGGCCTCGGGCGATGGGGGCGTCCTATAAAGTCCAAGCGGCAGTCTCTCTCTCTTTTCCAGCGCCTCTGGTCAGAGAACGGCCACTGCAGCTTCTAGGAGGAGGAGACCCACTCTGGCCACCCCCCGCCCGTCGCCTGCTGTACCCTGCCCTGCTTCTCCTGGTACTTTCATTTCATTTTGAATTTCCATGCGAGGGGCCTCTGGGGCCCTCTGAGCCCCGAGCAAAGAGCGGCCGCTGCCCTGGAAGCTTGGGGTGTGCGGGCACGTGTGGGGGCCCGTCCGGGTGCGACGCCCTGCATGCCTCCACCGAGCCTCCCGCCTACGGCTTCGTCCCTCATCCCTGGGCTGTGGAGAAGCTCCAGTGCCAGTCACAGTGGCGTCCAGGCACCTGCAGGCTACACGGTTGGAGCTCGTGGCTTGTGTGTCTCTGGTTTTTATTCTTGGCTCTGCTGGAGTTGCGTGGTTTCCCCGCCTTGGGCCAGTGCTTTTCCTGTTTGTTGGTTTTAAGTAAACTTTTGCTTGTATTGCTTTTCTACCTCATCACGGTCCAAACACAGGGCAGAGCTCTCTGGGCCCGGCAGGGGCGCTGCGCCTCAGCTGCGAGGCCCGGTCCCTGCTCCGCCCACTGGCTGACGTGGGGTCCTCGCAAGCGAGGTGGAGCCCCCCGCAAGTCCGACGGCCCCTCACACGGGTTGGGCACCTCCCTGTGTGGTGCGCGCTCACACTATCAGTAACTCTGCTGGAGAGGAGCAGGGAGGTGGTGCTGCGAGCTTTGACGCTGTCTTTGGACCCAGAAACACGTCTTGAGGCCTCATCTGTGAGGGAGGCACGCGGTCACCACGCAGCACTCGTGGGAAGGACTTTTCCCATCCTGAGCTCTTCGGTCGCACAGATGGAGAAGGGCGGGTGCCGTGGGGAGCAGTGCCTCATTTTGGGACAAACTACAAAAGGAAGCAGTTTTCTGAGCCAGAGCCCTTTGGGGTAGAGAGCCAGGTGGAGGTGACTAGCCCCGTCCATGTCTGCTGCCGGCTCTGTGCAGGGCGGGCGCCTGGAGTGTGCGTGTTGTTTCAGGTCAGGAGGACAGCGACGTGAGCAGCGGGGAGACCGTGGAGGGGCCGGCGGCCAAGGACGAGGCGCCAGGGCTGTGGGGGCCGGAGAAGCCAGCAGCCTTGCAGCCCTGCTCTGGTGAGTGGGGGGCGCCGTGGCTGGGCGCGGGGGGCCTGGCCACCCCATCCCTTCTGGGGCCGGGTCCTGGAGGATGTCTTGCACCAGCTGAGGGTTCGACGCCATGTCTGACCCGGAGATCACCACTCACTTTCCAGCCTGTCAGAACTTGCAAACTGTGAACTTTGGTATTTGCTCCATAAACTCCATGTACAAAGTTCAAGGAGCAAACATGAACAGCACGGGGGCGGGGGGGGCGGGCAAGGAGGATGTGCAGGTGAGCAGGGAGGACACGCAGGTGTGCAGGGAGGACGTGCAGGTGGGCAGGGAAGACGTGCAGATGTGCGGGAAGGACACACAGATGAGCAGGGAAGACGTGCAGATGTGCGGGGAGGACACGCAGATGAGCAGGGAAGACGCGCAGGTGGGCGGGGAGGACGTGCAGGTGAGCAGAGCCCACAGAGCCTGAGGGGCTGTCATCTAGAACCGCGGGGCTCCCCAGAGATCACATCCTCCCGAAACCAGCTTCATGCTGATTTCGCCCGACCCCGCCTTTGGTGACTGTCGTCCACGTAAGCCGCCCCCTCCTCCTGCTGAGCACGTGTCGTGTTCGAGGGGCAGCCGCGCCCCCCTGCCGAGAGGCCTTGCCGTAGGGCCGCGTGCACGCACACTGCTCTCGGTTGCCCATAGGGCAGCCTGCGGGAAAAGTGGGAATCCAGCCCTTTTGGGGTCCGACTGTGACAGTGTTTGCAAAGAAAAAACAAGATAAGCTTGAAAACGGGTGTTTTAGTGTCCTGAGGCTCTGCTTTAATTGTTTCCTTGGAAGTCCCAGAGGACAGCTGACCAGTCCCCGGCCTGTGGGCTGCTATACGGTTTTCCGCCTCCTCACCTCAGTGAGCGGCTGGCCGCCCTGTGACTGCCGTGTCCCCAAGCGGTCAGAGTGTGGCCCTTCCTGGGGCTAGGCGCCCCCCTGCCTTCCGCCCTCGCCAAGGCGGCACTCAGGGCGCAGGTGGTCAGCAGGTGGCGCCCCGTCCGGCGAGGATTTGGGAAGTTGGCTGTGCGTGAAGAAAGCAGGGGAGGGTCCGTTGGAAAGCTCACAGTGCTCAGGGGCACGGCCTGGTCCCCTCCCCGGGGGCCTGAGTCGCGAGGAAGGTGGCTCTTCCCTGTGCGGGCGGCCCTGAGAGACCCGGCCCGCGCTCGAGCTTGCAGGTGTTGGCCTTTGGGAATGGCCATGCTCAGAGCTGAGCTGGGAGGCTGAGGCGGCTTTGTGGCCGCTCTGACAGGGATTCTGAAGGCCTGCCCCGTCCTGAGCCGCTGGGGTGATGGCCCCCTCTGCTTCCTTGCAGGGCTGTGCTCTCCCTCGGGACCGCGACCTCAGCCACAGCCCGCAGAGCCTCCGCCTACGGATGACGACAGCTCCGACGACTCGGACGAGATTGTCGTTGCTCCGGCACGGCCCTCGAGGAAGGCCTCGTCCCCGCCGTAGGCCCTGGGCCCTCCCGCAGTGCCGGCTTTGCCGGGGAGCTCAGGCACGCTCTGGAGGACGTGGTGACCAGAATCGCAAAGTAGTTTATCTCGTTAGGAAAGAACTGCCTACTCCATAGCTCAGCGCTCTCGTCAGCTTTTCTCTTTGGTTTGGTTTTGCCGCTTGTCTGGTTGTTCGTGTAGGAATCCTGAAGCCGTTGCTTCATCTCTGCACTGGTTTTCAGGGTCAGCCGGACAGACGCGTGTGCCCGGGATGGGGGCAGCCGCGAGCCCTGCAAACACATGCCCCGGGTAGTGGCTTCCTGGCCACCATTAGCCTTGAGCCGGGAAGAGCTGCTCTGTCTGGAGCTGCCCGACAGCACCTCGTTCTCCCCACCAACATCTTGTCCGGCACCGTATGCTCCGACCTCCACCCAGTAAGTAGGTCAAGCTGGATGCGCCGGGGCCGTGCCTTCCGGAAGAGAGGACATGACAGGCTTGTGTGGGGCAGGCTCTCCCCACCCCCATGACGGGACACGAAGATGTCAGGGCCCCAAGGTGGGCTCGGGCTCCTCGGGCTGCTCCTTCCTGCACCTCTCCACACAGACCTTCATCTGTCATCGTCCCCACCTCTCTGGGGCACTGTCCCCCAGAGCTGCCGTGCCCAGGAAGCAGTCTGATGGGATTTTGTCACTGGGCAGATTAAGCCTTAAAAAAATACCAAACTGTGATTAAGAAGCAGCATCAGGTTTGCTTTTGAGATCTGCAGGGGGGCAGGCGGTCCCCAGGCCCCGAGGAAGGGGCAGCGGGGAGCCCACAGGCCCTTGCTGCATTCGCGCCCCAGCTCCGCGGCCCGGCCTCTGCCACACAGAGCTCCACTCCGGAGCTGAGTCTCGCCCTTTGCGAGATTAGCCTTTGCTGATGGTAACATGGAGAGCCTCTGGCCTTGGGTGGCATTTCAAGGGCCTCTAGAGCCCATGTCCCCCAGGCCGCGTGTCTGACATTAGCTCGCTCTTGCTGTGCCCACTGGAGCCCTTCTGAGGTCGCACCTTGGGGAGCATGACATCCTCCTTGGGGAAACTCAGGCTGTCCTCTCGGTGGTCAGGAAGCTTCTGGTTCCAGCACCAGCTAGGCGTGTGGCAGGGGGCACTCTGCATCGCCACTCCCCCCACAGCCCGGGTGGGTGATGGTCTCTGCAGCCCGGCCTGGCCCCCTGGAGTCACCGGGACCCCCCCCCCCCCCAACTAGGTTCTGTTCACACAGCGGGTCAAGAAAAACTCAGCTGGGACGCTTGCTTGTTTAGCTTTTCTTCTTCGTTTGGTCTGTGGGCTGCCCCATCAATTCTCTTTTCTTTTTCTCCCGTTGGACTGATTGGTAACTTGCCTGAAATCGTTGCTGGCCCTGGCTTGTGTCGTCTGTGGGGTCTGCTCCCCAGGGACCGGACCACCCTTCGCTGTGTGCCGGGCTCGGAGCTCAGGGTCTGTAGGGGCGGGCGAGCGCCAGGGGGTGATGAAGGCGGGGTCCGCAGCCTGCGTGCTCCCGGGACACATCTCCTCTGCCCCTCACGCAAACTATGGGCATTCCTGCCCACTCTTCGCTCTGAGGAGCAGGTGGCCTCGGGGGCTCAGGTCGTAGGGACATCCCTGCCTCAGGCCTGGAGAACAAGGCCCGCTCGGGGGAAGGGCAGGGGGGGCTGAGCACCGTGACCAGAGTGGCCTGGCATCGGGAAGGGCTGAGAAGGCAAGGTCAGTCCGTGCACTTGGGTTTTTCCAAGGAAACTCCCCGAGAATTGTAAATATCTACACTTGTCTGTGCACCTTTGGTACAGCGTTGTTGATCTATTAAAAGCAAACAGTCTCAAAGCTGCTTGGTCACCGATGCACCTCCAGGCCGTGACCCGAGCCGACGTCCATCGTGCACACCCTCTGAGGGACGGCCTGCCCTGCGGCTCTGTGACCCTGCAGTTCCCGTGGAGAACCCCCGGCACCGGCATGCTGGCGGGGCCCGGGCGTGGGGCTGGGGCTCCACGGCGGCAGAACAGGCCAGGGCCGGAGTGCGGCCCCGAGGACCCCTGCCTGCTGTGCCTGCTCACCCCGGGGCCAGTCCCCGCAGAGGCCCGGGAAGACGGAGGGCAAGGGGATCCAGCAGGAAGGCACTGAGCACCCCAGAGACACAGGTCACTGCCCTTCTGGGGGGAGGTCCAGGGGCCCGCGTGGCTCACTCTGCCCGGACTGTCACGGCACCTGCTGGGACCCATGGTGCAGAACCGATTGCGACCGGGCTGCGTAGGTAGCTGGGCTCTGAGAAGCTGCCGCCTCTCCGTCCCAAGTACCCTCCGAGTGCCCTGACCCAGCTGACCTGGCGTGGCCACGGCCGGTCTCTGTGGGGCAGAGCGCATGCCAGCACCCTGGCCGCGGGGAGGGGTGGCTCCAGGCCGCGGCCACCCACCCTCCCGAAGCAGGGCTGTCCAGGGGCCCCGGAGGCACTCCCCGGGTTGCGTGCACTGACCTGGCCTGGCCATCGAGATGCTGTTCCTGTCGCCCAGGTCATGGGGGAGACCCTGGCCCAGGAGCCAGGGACGGACCGTTCTGAAGGTGCCAGGCGATGACGGGAGTCCAGGCCGTGCCCTCGGTTCATACCCACCCGGCAGGCGTGGGCTGAGGAGAAAGGGCAGGCGGGGGAGGTGCCGGTGGGAAGACCGCGGGGCAGGACCAGCTAGCCAAACCATGGGCAGACGTGAGGCGCGTGCCGTGGGGCGAGCCAGGTGGCAGGAGGTTCTCAGGGCGAGCTGCCGCGGCTCTCTCTGCAGAGAGCGACCCCGGAGAGGGATGCGGGCTGGGAGGCACCCCGCCCAGGAAGGAGGGGCAGGGCCCCGCAGGCCTCCAGGGCTGGGCAGATCCTTACGGGGCAGCTCCGTAGGGCTTCTGGGGTTTTGTTTGCTCGTCCTCTGTGAGCGAAGGAGGGACTCTGTGAAATGGACGCCCGGTGACTGCGTGTGCTGGCCATGCTGTCCCAGAGCGTCCGTTTTGTCTTCCTCACGAACGCTCTCGGCCCTTCCAACCAGAAACCTCCGTCCCGGCAAGAAGACCGGCTGCATGAAGCCAGCCTAGCTCGTCTACCAGGGTGAACACAGCGGGGCTTTGCTGTGACTCCAAGAAATAAATGCCCTCTGCAGAAGGCCCACCACCCTTCAGGATCTGAACACAATTTAAATTCCGTAGAAGCCGCCTGAGCTCATTCCAAGCTCCTGCTGTGGTTTTGGAGCAGGGTTTGCTGTCACAGGGCTCAGGGATGCCTCTCAGGACTGGGGGTCCAGCGGGCTGCCCCTCCAGGCCCCCACCTCACCGAGCTCCCAGCAGCTCACTAGCAGGGATCCCGGCCGGGTCAGTGTCCTTAAAAACCAGGTGGGAGCCAGGCACCATCGGGTGGCTCAGGAGAGGAAGGGCTGGATCCCCGGTCTTCCGCATTTTTATTTAGAATTATTCCAAGCTTATGCATCATGTGTACGTGAGTCTTGGGACGGGATACAGTTTCAGACTGTGCTACTCATGACTGGCCTTTGTCAGTCATGGTGGTTTTACGGGTACTTGTCTGGTTCGCCCCATAAATCCTACCACTTCTAATGGCCCCCAGGGGAGTGATGCTGTCGCCCACGCCGCGCAAACCCGTCGGCCAGTGTGGTTTAGAGATGTGCCTTTCCTGGGCCCCTGGCCCTTTGCTTGAGTGGCAGCTCCAGCTCAGGCACCGAGGGCCCGCTGGAAGAAAGGGGTTCTGCCTCCAGCCCGCCGCTGCTCCCTCTCACGTCCTTCTTCCCTGCCGGCCCACTGCATCTCCCCGAATTCCACTCAACTTTTGCTTGAGGAGCAGGAAGGAATCATCATCGACAGTGACAGAAGAGAGCTGATCTCTGGGGAGTCCGCTTCTCAGGATTTTGCTGCGCCCCGCTCTGCTTGCACGCGGCTGCTTGCCGGGCCCTTAGGGCCCCCTGGAATCTGCTGGAAGCCCCTCCAGGGACTTGTTGGCTGCCTCTGGCATTTGCCCGAGCCAACCCCACTCCCCATCACCGTGGGTCTCATGGGCAAATGGCTCTTTTGGAAGGCTTCACGCTTAGTCGAGGAGCGGCCTGGGCCTCAAGGAGTCTATAGCAGGGAGCAGGGCATGGCAGACCCCTTCCCCAGTCACGGGCCCTCCCCTGCGCATTCTCCCCGGAGCCTGGGGTCCACCCGCACAGAGGCTGCCTCCAGGGGTGGGGGTCTCAGCTGGAGCTGGCAAGAGAGTGGAGTGAGGTCCAGCCTCAGGCCCCGGCCAGCAGGTGTAGACAAACACATGGATATGTGGGTCCGCACACAGATACACCTATGCACACACATGCACGCACGCCCCCCTCCCCGTTCCTGCCACTGGCTTTCGGCTCTCGGGAGTTGTCAGTCTGAAAGCAGCGCCCAGCCTGGCCCACAAGGAGTCCTTACAGACTCTTACTGCAAGTCACCCCCAGGCCCTTGCCAAGATGAATTTAAATATTAGGTTCTTTAAAAGTCACCAGGGAATATGGGGGAAAATGTCAGAATCCGATCCCTGGTTCCTTTCAGCACTGCTGCTGAGCTGAAGACATTGAATGAGGAGGAGGAACAGGTCCATGTTGCTGGTTGGGGTGCCGGCTGCTGGCCTTGGGCCAGTGCTGTCCATTAACATGCTGGGAACCCAGTCGGCCCGGTACAGCCCGGAGGGGCGACCCCGTTAGCCAGAGCCTGCTGAAGGAACCTGTGAGAAGTTTCCATGGAGTCCTTTCTGAATAGGGAGAGGGGTGCCCCTGAGCTCTTCGTTAATTAAGCCCCAGAACAGCCTGGGATTCAAAGGAGAGGGTCCAATGTGTGCCAAGGCCCCTGGGGCTTTCATTCAGGCGGCCCAGCCTGGCCGCTTGCTTCCTCAGCCCTCCCCTTCCTGGATGGCAGGAAAGGAATGAAAGCCAGGGATGGCGGGGGTGGCTGGGGTCAGGGCCCCACAGCGGCTGTCCCTGCCGATGGCCGGCCGCCTCATCCCCCACCACCCGCCTAGACTGCCTTCTCCCCAGCTCGGGGCCAGGGCTGTCCCTCTGGGCAGCACTGATGCAGTGGCCCCTACCCTGTGTCTCCTCTCCCTGCTTACTCACTTTCTCCCCTGCCCCCCACTCCGGCCCGGGCCAGCCCCATCCCCTGCCTGTTAGATGCAGGCATCCCCAGGGCTCCATCCCCAATGCCCAGACTCCCCAAATATTGAGATAGACATCTGCACGGATGTGCCTCAGATGCCTCAAACTCAGCTTGGCCCAGCTTTGGTTGACCTTCGCTCCCTAACCGGCCCCCTGCCCAGTGATGCTGTCTCTGTGACATCAAAAGCCACTTTGTTTTCTGGGCCAGAAGCCTGGCCGTAGTCCGCACCTCCCTCCATGCTCCTCACCCACAGTTGGTCGCCAGGCCCCCGGCTACTGCCCACAGCCCCCTGCTCTGCTGCCACATCTGCAGGGAGGCTGGGCAAGCCCACCAGCCAACCCCACTGAATGTGCCACGCCACCCCACACTCAACGAACACCCATGGGCAGACACACACATGCACACACAAACACACATACAAAGACACACCACAAACACATACTCTCATCCAAACACACAGGCAAACACATAAATGCACAAAGACGCACCACAAACACATACTCTCATACAAACACACAGGCAAATACACAAATGCACAAGGACGCACCACAAACACATACTCTCATACAAACACACAGGCAAACACATAAATGCACAAGGACGCACCACAAACACATACTCTCATACAAACACACAGGCAAACACATAAATGCACAAAGACACACCACAAACACTCTCATACAAACACACAGGCAAACACATAAATGCACAAAGATGCACCACAAACACATACTCTCATACAAACACACAGGCAAACACATAAATGCACAAAGACACACCACAAACACTCTCATACAAACACACAGGCAAACACAAATGCACAAATACATGAATATACAAAAACTCATGAACACATAAAATACAAAAACACATTCACACATGCTCTAAACTCAAGCCATACTGAACTATACAGGGCGCCTCCATTTTTTCCAAAGAGAAGACCACAAAAAAGGGGATTGTGTGACCAATTTGAAAATAGGCACTTTTGATAAGTGTGGATGAAACTGTCCAATGCCAGCTCATTAGTAAGTAGTGCATTCTTGGGTCCTACATACATGTTCACAATCACATATAAAATAAGCCACTCATGGGTTTGGCGTGCTTGCACCAGCATCTACACAACCCCATGTGAGTCACCTGACACACTTTTTTCCAACACACCCCATCCTGTCTTCTGTCCAAGCTGTCGGTCATCGGCCACATAAAGATCCATATGGGATATGCAGCCTCCAGAAACACTTCTACCCAAGCATCAAGGATGGGTGTGAGAACATGAGGACATCTGTGTCCAGGGGTGCTGGCTTCTGCCTGGCCGCAGGTGTTCCTCTCTGCACAGTGTAGCCACGGCTATGTGCATGAAGTGATTTTTCCGAAGGCTGGTTCACAGGGACACCCAGCATTTGAGATGTGAGGCTCTCCTCCTGTGACAGCGACTGAGTTAAAGTTCCATATCTTAACTATTTTTAGCCGGCTCTGTCAGGGGGCCCTGACTTCTGGCTCTCGGGCTGCTTTCCCAAATGGTGCCGAGCTGCCATCACTGAGAGCCCCATGGGATGAGATACTTGGTAAGCCCTTAAGCTGAAGGGGGAGTCCTCTTGCTCCAAGGACGGGTTTCAGAGGGAGCTCCTCCTCTTACATTTGGACCATCCAGGAATGAACCCACCCATTGCGCCCATGCCCTGACCTCTCCCCTCCACCATCAACACGTTATTGTAAAAGAAAAGCATAGAGCAGCCACAAAGGGTCCACGGTCCTTCTGCGGAGGGATAACCGCTGTTGGTATTCAGTAAATATCATTGAGTCAGTGCCTCTCTGCATTTGTATACAGAGGGAAGTGTAGATGGATGGATGGAAGGAAGGAAGGGCAGGTGGGTAAATGCCACGCAGACATAAGTTTACAATAGTCTAGAAAGAGACCAATGCGTGCTATTTTGGTTTTTAAATACCACCTTTAATTTTACTTGAATTCCACCAGAGGAGAGGGAACCTGAGGGACTGTCTGGTCACCACACTCATGCTGGTTGTGTGTGATGGGGTCCACACTCCTGTCGGGTTCTGCACACCAGACACCCAAGCTGGGATTTCCTGGTCTTTCCTAACGCTTGCTGACAACGTGGGTCGCCCGTCCTCCATGGGCTGCGTGGGTTGTGTCCTCCCTCCCTTCTGCCGTGGTTCAGTGTGTCTTTTGCTTCCTAGGACACTCCTTGTCCTACTTGCTCCGACAAAGAGCGTGGTCCAGCCACACCTTCTCTGTGCAGTTCCTCCGAGCTGCAGTGCGGGGCCAAGGCTGCCCTCAGGCTCGCCCTGCATCCAAAGCAGTTGCTCTGCCCAGAGCCACTTGGAAGGCTTCCGACTGTCCCCCAGCAGAGCACACGGAGCTCCGAAAAAGTGCATCCTGCAGCTGTGTGGGTTCTCAGGGCATTCTGGAACATTCTGGGGACATGTCTCTCACCCACTCCTTCACCCCTGCAGTGAGTTCTTTGGAAATTGGGAGAGGTCCTGACAAAGTCTCTCAGAATTCTGTGGCTTGTGCTTCCTTCCTTCTTTGCTTCTGGAGGCCTGGGGTAGGGGTACCATCTGTGCGTATGCTTCCAGAATCTTCTACATTTCCATTTGTGACCCGATTGCATCCCTGTCCTTATGTGGTTACTGCTGATGGACTTTTGACTTCTCTCTCCTGCATCTAATCTTTCCTCCTCCTGTTGGGGACAGAGAGGAGGCTCTCTGCTCCAGCCTCGATGCCCGTCTTCACCCTGAAGCCCACGGATATTTAGACCTCCTAGTGACAGATGACGCTGCTGACCACCCCCCCTTCCCTCTGCTGCCACCAGACCCCACAACTCTGCGCCCCAGACCACTGCCATCCACCAGCCACTGTGGTGGTGGAAGCCCTCTCCTCCGCTCCCACAGACTCACATGTGCCACAGCCTCCGTCTCAACTGCCGCATGGATGATGGCACCCATACCTCCCCGGCCGACGGCCCTCCACTCCCCAGCCCTGGTCGCCCAGCCTCCCACTCCTCATCGCCTTGGGGATGTCCCAAGGCCTCCACCTCAACTCGTCCACAATTACACCTGCTGACTTCATGCCCACTGGGATGGTTGTAGTAGTAAATCACATCCAAAGTCGTAACGTAGACTCACATAACATAACCTCGCGCTCTGTCGGTGGGAATGAAGGATGGGTTAGCTGCTCTGGAAAACAGGCTGGCAGCTCCTCGGAAAAGTATCACCATGGGATCCAGCAAAGAACACACCCCAAAGAACTCAAACTGGGGCCTCGAAGAGGCACTCGCACCCCTGCGTCCACTGCAGCAGAGCTCACCAGTCGGGAGGTAGGAGCAGCCCGCGTGTCCACCGTCAGACGAATCAGCAAGGTGCGGTCTACACACACAATGGGTTATTCTTCAGCCTGAAAAGGAAGGAAGCGCGGGCGCACGCTACCCAGGGGTGAACGCGGCGGACATGATGCTCGCTGGAACAAGGCAGTCGCAGAAGGACAAACGTTGCTTAATCCCACTCACACGAGGTCCCCGGAGTCCTCAAAACCACAGACACAGAGCAGACGGTGGTGCCCAGGCTGGGGCGGGCATGGGGGGTCAGTGTGTCGCAGGGACAGGGTCTCAGTGTGTGGGGACAGAAGTCCTGGAGCCGGACGGGGCCGTGGCTGCACCAAGTGTGAATGTGCCCAATGCCCCCGACACCGAAAAACGGTGAAGATGGTAAATTCTATGTTATATTTTTTACCCCAATTTAAAAATTCTTGTAAATGACATTAGTCTCTCCTCCCGTGCAGACACACCCCGAGGGACCCCCTCCTCCTCCCCATCCATGGCGCTCCCTCTCTCCATCACCATCCCCAGTGTGTCAACAAAATCTCCTATCGCCTTAAACTCCTAAAGATGGCCCACGTCTGTCCACTTCTCTCCGTGTCCATCCCTGTGCACAACAGCCCAAACCACCACATTGGCCTCGCCTGCGCGGCCGTGCCCCCTTGTCCTGTGGGCCCAGACTCGCTTTGGCCAGGCCCCATCTGCCGTCAGCCACAGCCAAGGTTCGGGGCAGCCAGGAACAAGCGGGAGATTTGCTGGGGAAGTGGCTTTGCTCTCTGAGAGCCCCGGAGATGCCCTCCCCATGGGGCGGAGTGTCACAAAGCCCATCGGGGACTCCCATGGCCCCCAGCATGACCACTCACACTCAGGGCACAGGATTCCCCCGTCGTAGCACTTGGCAAGTTCTACTCTGTCATTTAGTGATGAGATCATTGGATTGTTGTCTGAATTCCCCATCAGACTCCCTAAGTTCCACACTGAGTTTGTGATGCTCATTGCTGGTCCCAAGGTCTAACATAGCACCTGGTACACAGCAGGTGTTCAATAAATGTGCAGAGTGAACACCCAAAGGGCTTAGCAGCTCCTTCCTCCAGCAGAGCTCTTCCAGTGTCTGTCTATCCCCCCAGACAGGGTCTATCTGACCCACGAGCTCCCTGAAGATAGCAGGCATACCATTCACCTGTATACTCCCTCAGCAAACACAGAAGGTGCCTAATGCATGCTGAGCGAAGCATTCTATCACCTCCCAACAGGACCTCAAAGGCAGACTTAGCTCTTTCTTCTCACTCCCCCGTCCCCCAACCTTACATTCATTAGGTTTAGATCTGGCTGGAGAATGAGAACACCCAAAGCAACAGTAACCCAAACACATTAGAAGTTTCCAAAGGCGCCAGGGAAAGAGTACAGGTAAGATATGGTGGCTTCATGAGTTTCAAAGACCCACACACTTGTTGCTTCACACTCCCAAACACAGGGCTTCATGGCCCAAAATGGATGCTTGGGCTCCGGCCATAACTCACACTCCAGCCAGCAGGAAGGAAGGAGAAAGGGGGTGTCCCCTCACTTGAGGACACTTCCACTGGTATCCCATTCGTCAGACGGTAGCTACTTGCATATTCAGCTGCCGAGGAGCTTGGAAAATGTTGTCTTTATCCTAGGTGGCCATAGATGCAATAAAAATGGGATGTTCTGTTACTAAGGAAGAAGGGAAGGATAGATCCAGCAAAATGGCCGGCACTCTCCTCCCTGTTCCTCATCTCCCTCCTGGCGCCATGATTCTAGAGTCAGGCCCTTGGGTCTGTCCTCCCCACACTGCCCTGCGGTCCTTGGTTCAAAACCAGTGTAAACACACACCTTCTCTCCCCAGCAGACTCACAGAGGTTCCACGTGGCAGCTTGGATTCCCTCCATGCCCCGCTTGGCACGCCTCCCCTCGTCTGGCCCTGACCCCTGCCCTCCCCTCCCCCCTCCAGCTGACCCCCCCTTGCACAAGCAGTGTCCTGTCCCCTGGGCCAGCCCACACGGCCCTGCCGGGAAACTCTCTGGGCTCAGACCCTCCTTTGTCTATGTTCTCACAGAGTCTGCGGTTCGCCGAGCACTGAGGGAGGAAGGCACAGTGTACCTTCAAGGACCAGAGTTCATCTGTTTGCACGTCTGTCAACTGGGCGGAGCTCAGTTCCTGCGCCCAGCAAATATCCACCTGCCCAGGTGCCAGGCCCTGCGTGGGCAGAACTCTGGCTGAGTCCTCCCCACGAGGGTGTCGAGGGTCTAGGCGCGAGAGGCCCGGGGTGAACAGAGTGCAAAGTGGGCAGTAGCCAGGGGGGGGTCCAGGGGAGGGAGCGAGGGGCGAGGCCAGGTGGGTGGGGGTCTTCCCACCTCCGGAGCCTTCAGTCCTCACCCCGGGGATGGGAGGGGCTCCAGGGTGGCAGAAGTAGAGGCTGCAGGGGGGCATTTCCCGTGCTGCTGAGGGGTTCGGCCCTCACCCTGGGAAGCGTGGGAGCAGGCTCCGATTTGCAATTCAGAGGGTGAAGGACCTGCCGGCAGCTGGGAGGGCGCACATGGCTCAGGGGCTGGTGAGCAGCCCTGTGAATACTGTCCTCCACCCGCCCACCCAGTGCCCACCGGAGCCCCATGAAGCCAGCCCCTGCCAGCCACCCCCGCGGGAGAGAGAAGAGCGGGGGCATCCCTGGGGACAGGGGCGGCAGGCAGGGAGCTCGTTTCCAGCACATCCCCTCCTCAGTGATCTTGGGTGTGTTCCCAGGGCCCTGATAGAGTAGAAAGTGGGGGCCGGCAGGGAGGTGAGCCCAGTGGGGCCCCCTGCTTGCCCACGTCCCCCCCACCCCATGCTGTAGAGCCAGCTGGGGTATCTGGGGAGGAAAGGGGTCCTGGGCCTGCGGCAAGAATCCAGGCCAAGAGTTACAGCCAGACCACCCTGGCCGGGACCCGGGGGTGACCTGAACCTCAGCTTCCCCGTCTGTAAACAAGGGAGCGACAGGGGCCGTATCTCTGGGAGGCGGTGAGCAGGTGGCTGGAGTGGGCCTGTGCCAGCCAGAGCAGCTCTCGGAGAGCATGATGACGTCCGTTCCAGAAACATGCACGGTGCACCCGTCAAGGGCCGTGGTAACGTCTTCATCGTGGCCTTGGCTCCGGAAGGCTCCGCCTTGTTCCTGTCCTGACCCCTGCCTCCCTG
Source organism: Mirounga angustirostris (assembly GCF_029215605.1). Lineage (NCBI taxonomy): Eukaryota > Metazoa > Chordata > Mammalia > Carnivora > Phocidae > Mirounga > Mirounga angustirostris. Next base: position 178,373,794 of record NW_026991713.1, read on the forward strand.
CCCCTCCGGGAGAGATGGCCGGGGAATGGCACGATCTGCGCCCCTCATGCAGACGGGACTGGTGAGGACAGGCTCAGGTGAGGAGCACAGCCCCGTGGGCCCCACGTTCCGGTGGCCCGGAGGAGGCGGGTCCTCTGCCGGCCCTGGTTGGGCTGACATTTCCCTCTGGAGCCAAGGGGAGCAGGAGGTCTCCGGGGCCTCCCAGAAGAGGCAGCCCACCCTGGGGAGGGGGTCGCAGGCTCAGCCCGACTCCCTGGGCCCCACCCTGACCGGGGAGGCCGTGTGTGAGGGAGCGAGGTCTGTCTGAGCCCGCGTGGAGTCTGGGCACCCAGGGCCCCCACGTGGGGAGGCAGGGGCTGGCCTCCACCCAGTGAGGGAGGCCGAGCTGTAGTGGCTGTGGGGTGAGTGACAGGCCCCCCGGGGACACTTGGGCGCATCACGTGGGGGAACAGCTCACAGCGAGGGGAGGAAGCTGGGTTTCAGCTGTGAACATCCCCTTTCCAGGGCAATCCTGGCTCCCACCCAGGCAGGGAAGCAAGATGGGCCTCCTGTTGCAGAAGGGGGGACCGAGGCTTGGAAGGCTGCCCAGCCAAAGGGTCTCAGCTCTTGGAAGGGGAACAGTGTCACCAGACAGCCCAAGCCTGGGAGGAGCTAGCAGGGCTCGGGACTGGGAAGGGAGAGCCCAGCTCTCCCATGGCCCCAGGCGAGAGGCCCCGATCCCTCCCCTCGCTGCTGGCCTGCTTCCGAAGGTCCCAGAAAGGCGTCTTCTCTCCCCGAGCACGGGACGGTGTGATTGGCAGTCCCTCCTCCCAAGAGCGGCCTGGCCAGCCTTTGTCACCAGCTTGAAGCCAGAGTCCCCTTCCCGTGGCTCCTGGAGACGGAAACGAGGTTCCTGAGCTGCCGGGAGGAGACCGCAGGTGCTGCAGCCTCAAACAGCCACTTGTCCCAGCGGCTCACGTGCAGTTTGTCCTCTGCCCCCGCCAGGGAGGAAGGGCATGTCCTGGCCGACCACAGCCCATCCCTTGAGAGCACCAGGACTTGACGCAATCTGTCCCCCTTTTGGAAGCCCGAGCAGTCAAGACGGACATGGCCACGGCCCTGTGTCCACGCCTCGTTCCATCCTGCCCATCGTCTCTGGGCTTGGCCGTGACTGGCTCTGGCCAACGGAGCATTCTTAAATGGGACAGGAGCATACAAGTGCGTGTGTTTCAGGGCTTGCCTTCCCCAGCCTCCCCGAGACACCAGGGAGGAAGCCCACCGTAGCTGTGGCTGGAGCCGTGCGGCCCACCGAGTCAGCACCAACCTCCAGCCCCGAACGAGGCCATCTGAGACATTCCAGCACCAGCGGAGCTGCCCGGTGACTGCAGGGGACTCGGGGCAACAGCAGCCCGAGAGCCACCCAGCTGACCCCAAGCGGCTGGCCCCCGGAGCCGTGAACAAACAGGGCCGAGGTTGTTTTAAACCACCGAGTTCTGGAGCGGCTCGTTCTGCAGCCGTAAGTCAGTCACCCGCTGGCCTTTCCAAAATCCGTGACTTGGAGGGTTGCACGGCAGACAGAGTTAGACCAGAAATGTCAGGAGACAGGGGTTTCCGTCTTGTACCTATAACTGGTTCCCTGAGCCCTCTTTCCTCCTCCTGACACGGGGGTGGTGGTCATCCCTCTCGTGCGGGGGTGAGCGGGACCTGAGTGTGACAGGGGACTCAGCCAGGAGTCTGAGGGCACTGTTTCTCACCTCACCTGTCACAAGTTTGGAGAGCTCCCCAAACCACACGGAGATTCGAGAACTCCCTAGAATGACTCACGGACTCACCGTTACAGTTCATTACAGCAAAGGATGAAAATCAGCCAAAGGAAGCGCCGCAAGATGGCCGTCTGGGAGGGGTCCACAGGCGAGGTTCCCGTTGCCCTCGGGTTTGTGACCCTCTGGCACTGATGTGTGACCAAAGGCACGGAGTGTGGCCGGCCCAGGGAGCCCACCCCAGCCCCAGCATCCACAGTTTGTGTGTGGGTTCCGTTACGTAGGCATGATGGATGGATGGATCGATCGATTGATTGCCCACACGGCTTACCAGGTCTGTTGACGCTGTGTGACCCAAAGCCCCCATCCTAAATCACAGGGCCCGTCTTTCTGATGTGGCGAGTCCCCGCCCGAAACAAAGACACGGCCACCAGACATGACATGGATCTCCCTGAAGCCGAAGGCAAAGTCCGGACCTCAACTTGGACGAGGACAAGTTGTTCACGACCCAGTGGCCCCGTGGTGCCTGCCACGAGGGTAACGCTGTCTCCAGGTTCCTGGCTCGGGACTCGGGGCGAGCGGCTTCATGTTCTGGGCTTTGGTTTCCTTGTGCGTAACATGCGGGAGTGATGACGGTTCCCTCGTGGGCTGCAAAGCTGGGCCGTCTGGCTCCGGCCCGGCGTGTTCGTGTGGAGGGCTGTGCTATGTCCTGTACGTAGTCTCGCTCCTTGCACGAGAAGAGCCAGGGAACGCAGCTTCCCGCTTTGTTGATGAGCCAGGGCTGCGGTTTGCAACCTCCGTCTTCCCAGCTGTAAAACGGGAACGCAGGGCTTAGCGAGCATAAAGCCCCCGAAGGTGACGCCGGTTTCCAAAGGGCTCGTGGTTGGTGGACCAAGCCCGAGATGAGCCCCAGGTCCCTCCCGTGATTCTTGGCACATTGCTCATCGCAGTGAGACCTCGCTGCTGGGCTGGGCTGAGGGGCTGTGGGGAAATCGCCCCACCCTGGGGGGAGGGTGTCGCCATGATTGCTTTCCATCTGGGTGCCAGTCTTCTCTCATATCAGCCTGGGGCCGGGAGACCAGCCCTGTCAGTGCTGCGCGCTGGGCACGGAGTAAGGAGGCCCTGAGCAAGACGAGGCTTGTAGGCTGGGACGTGGGCCGGGATCCCTGGCTGCCAGAGGCCATGCCTGCTGATGTATTGGTTCCAGGGGCTCACTGGATGGGCAAGCCTGCTGGGGAGGTGGTTCTAGACAAGCGAGGGGCGCTCACCTCCTCACTCTGCCTGGGTCTGTGTTCGGCTCGCTCTGTGGACCCCTCGGGGACCACGCTGGCATCTCTCCACCGGGCCACCTTGAAAGCAGTGCTCCCGAGGCTTTCCCGTGGGCCAGGACCCAGGAGCCAGGTGTCTGCGGGGAGTGGGCGTGGGGCTGGCCATGCAGTGGAGCGTCACCCAGCCACATCACAGCAGGCGCCAGGGAAACCCGGCCGCTGGCTTTCTCTTCTCCCTGCCAGTTCTCATGAGTGCTATCTCCATGGAAAACGTGAACCTCTTGGGAAGGGGTCCAAACGCGGGGGACGCCATTGTTCTGGCTTCCGCCCCAGCATCTGGGGACCCGGCCCTGCCTGGCCTTTCTCCTGGCGCCCACAGGTCTTGGGACAGCCATTCAGGAGCCTCAACCCAGCCACCTTCCTGGCCTGGGACACGGAGCCTGGGGAGTTCCTGGCCTGGCCTGCCCTCCCACTCCCTTCCAGATGCTTCTACCAGATGCTTCCAAGCAGCTTTCTCGGTCTCTGTCCTTCACTCACAAACTCGACTTCACCGGAAGGAAGGAAGGGAAGGAGGGGCGGGAGGGTTGCAATCGTGTTGTGTGTGTGTGCGGTAGGTTCTACATAAGGATTCTGGCCGTTTTTAAGTGAGAAGTTCAGTGGCATTCGGTACATTCACAATGTTGTGCAACCACCACCTCTCTTCCCAAAATATCCCCATCACCCCGAGCAGAAACCCCAACACCCGTGAATCAGTCACTCCCCGTTCCTCCCACCCCCGCCACCCCAGCCCCTGGCAAACTACTCATCCACTTTCGGTTTCTATGGCTTTGCTCACTCTGGACGTTTCTTAGAAATGGAATCACACGAGACGTGGCCCTTTGGGGTCTGGCTTCTGTCCCTCGGTGTCACGTTTTCGAGGTTCATCCACGTTGTAGAGTGAGTCTGTGCTTCATTCCTTCCGTGGCTGGGTAGAATACCCCGCTGGGAGGCTGCACCCCATCTGTCCACCCGCGGATGGACACGTGGGTGGTTTCTGCCTCTCGGCTGTCGAGAACAGTGCTGCTATGTGAGGTCGCTTTACTCGCTTCTCACCGGCCCCTGAGCTACGCCTGACTCTGCCCGTTTCAGCCCCGAGAAGGTGAAGGCTCACAGAGGATCGGAGACGGGCGTGTGGGAAAGTTAACTTAGGAACAGGGGAAAGAAGAGATTCAGGGCTTGGAGGTGAAGTCATGGGAGCCCCAGAATGGTGCCCACTCATGGAGCGCGCCCGGGAGGCCGGCTCCTGCCACGGTCTCCAGACACGGCCTCCCCCACGTCACCTCCGCAGGACATGCGACGGGTGTTAATCCAGTTTCAAATACAGGACACTGAGGCTCATCTGTTTCCCACCTGACTGTGTGGATGAGGAGTAAGTGTCTTCATTTCTGAGCCTTGAAACCCCTCCCTCCCCCCCTTTCCCCCCTCTGTGATGAGGGCACCTGGCCAGGGGCCGGAGGACACGGTGGGTGTAGACGCTCCAGGGGCCCCTGGCTCAGGGCTGCTCAGCTGGGGACTGCCAGCTATCTTTCTCGCCTTCAGGACCGGCCGTGCTGAGGCCTTTGGGGCTCCCGGCCCCAGGTCCCCATGGTAGAGGGGATGGGATGCCCCAGCGGCTTATCACCCCCCTGGGATGCCCCAGCTGTTTTCCTAGCTGGGGGACGACTAGCTGTTTCCTCATCCGCTGCCTTCTCCTGAGTCACTGCTGAGTCACTCAAAGTATGTCCCTTGGCACCCTGGTCAGTGCCCCGAGTAGCAGACTGAGTCCTCTCTGACCTCTAGGCCCGCTAGAGCCCTCCTTCAGGTCATTCCGTTTATGGCCAACAGCACAAGGCTGAATCTTTGTTCCCTGGTTGGGTGGTGATTCTCATGCCTCCAGAGCAAGGGTGGGCCCTGGGCCTCAGTTTCTCCATCTGTAGAGTGAGGCCAGGGTCTGGCCACAGTCACCTAGGACAGGCAGGAAATACCACCGTCACTCGAGCCAGTGTCACCAGGCCAACGGAGGGTGGGGTGGGGACAGGCCTTCCTGTGCCCTTCCCCCCCACCCAGTATTCTCTCTTTCCCTTTGCCCTTCTGGGTGCCGGGCTGCAGGAACCCCATCTCTGCCCCTGTCTTCATACGATGTCTCCCCCTGTGTCTCTATCTCCTAGCCGACGTGTCCAAATTCCCTCTTCTTATGAAGACACCACCATTGCATTGGGGCCCTCCTTAATCTGGTATGACCTCAAAACTTGATCACATTTGCAACGGTCCCCAGGCACCAGGAGTTAGGACAGGGACATATCTTTTTTTGGGGGGGGGCACACAAGCCAACTCAGTACAGCTGAGTTATCATTTCCTATGTTTGGGTCAGGATTTCTGGCCTTATCAGTGGAAAATGCACAATATTTGGAGGCTTCTAGAAACACGGAAAAGAGCTCATAGATCCCATGCCTCTCCAGGGGCACCCTGGTAGGCCTGCCACACTGGTGTTGGGGGCATGGGAGTCGGGGTGAAGCAGGGGGTCTGTGGCTGTGTGACCCGCTGCTAATAATCAGAAACTATGCAGTTTAGGGATGGAGAATATGACCTCGCTCTTCCTGCCAGGCCGTTATTCCCCAACGCGGTGGTATCTAAATAATCCCGAGGGTAGAAACCACAGTTTTGCAAACGCCTCTCCTATGCCCACGGGCCTTTGCCGGAGGCTGAGTGAGGCCACCCAGCTTTATTACAAGAAAACAGACAAGTCAGGGCAATCAGGTGAGCAGAGGGACAGGCCTTTTGGGAAGCCACTGCCCGGTGTCTGCAAAAGCCCGGCCCAGCCTGCCAGAAGGGGCCTGTCCGCCCACAGAGCAGGCTGAGCCAGACCAAAGCAGGTGGCAAAGTCCCAGGTGTAGGGAGGGACCTGTTTCTCCGAATGCAAGAGGCCCAGAAATAATTCCGCAGGGTGGTGACTAGCCAGAGCCAAGAGGATACGAACCTACTGCCCTGGGGTGCAGAGAGAGGGGCGAGCTGGGGCCAAGTACTTAGAGCATTTCCAGCCTCCTCTGTTCTTGCGGCTCCCAGCTCGACTTCAATAAGCATGATGCCTATTAGGAAGTGCAGCTATGTGGCTCCGAAGTCCACGCTGGGCCGTCCCAGGCCGTTGCCTTGACTCCCAGGCTCAAGGCGGCCAGGACAGAGCACTGCGTTTCTCTTGGGTCTTGACAGAAGACGCCACCTTCCCCAAAGGGGTGGCCAGGCAGGGACTGGATCTACGCGTCCACCCCCTCACACGCTCTACTGGGTCACGCTTTGATGTCCTGAGCACTTACACTCATTGTACTTCCCTCTCACGGACAGGGGCACTGATGAACAGAGAGCGTATGTAACTTGTTCAAGATCACACAGCCATCGATGACCAAGTCCGGCTGTGAGTCCAGACCGTCGTTATTTGACAGACAGGCTTGCGGGCTACACAGGCTGCGTGCTGGGGAGGCCGGCCCAGCCCCTCCAGGCCGAGCCCCACAGAAGCTCAAGGAACGTGCAATGGTCGAGCCAACGAGCGAGCGCCCGGGGAAGCACGGCCAGGCGAGTGGACGTGCTGCCAGGCTTGCAGCCCCCGCCCCCACCTGCGGGCGGAGAGACGGCGGCCCCACTTCCACCCCGCCTTCCCCGCCGGGCGCCCCTCGGCCGCGGGAAGGGGCCCCCTGGTGGGCGGAGCCTCGTCCAGCGAGCCAATGGCGGGACCGGGGGCGGGGCCGGCGGGCGGGCGGGCGGGGGGCGGGGCCAGACGGAGGCGGGCCGGCGGACAGAGGGGCAGGGCCGGCGGTCGGCGGGCCAATGGCGGCGGGGGGCGGGGCGGGCGGCGGGGCGGGGCCGGCGGTCGGCGGGCCAATGGCGGCGCGAGGGCGGGGCGGCGGGCGGCGGGCGGGGGAGCGAGGAGGCGGCGGCGGCGGCGGCGGCGGCGGCGAACAAAGAGGCGGCGGGCGCGGGCGGCCGAGCGGAGCCGAGTGCAGCCGAGCCGGGCCGAGCCGGGCCGGGCCGGGTCCAGGAGCGCGCGGGCAATGCGGGCAGCCAGGCGGGGGTTGGCGGACCCCTGAACCCCTCGCCCCCTGGCCAGCGAGGGAGCCCCGCGGCGGCACGCGCCCGAGGCGGCCAGCCCGCCATGGCCGGGGTCAGCTACGCGGCGCCCTGGTGGGTGAACCTCCTGCACCGGCTACCCCACTTCGATCTGCGCTGGGAGACCACCAGCAGCCAGTTCCGGCCCGAGGACACCGACTACCAGCAGGTGACGCGGCCCCCCCGGGTCGGGGGTCAGGGCCCTGGGTCGCAGCCCCTCCTTTCGAAGGTCTGAAGACTCCCGAAACCCCCCTCCCTAATCGAGGGTCTCGGGGGTCCCCCTCCCCGAGGGTCGCCGTCGCCCCCGTCCTCCTGGAGGGTCACAGCCTCTGCCTTCTTGTGAGTCACAGCTCCCTTTCTTCTCCAGGGTCTCCTCCTGCGTCCTGGGGCTCCCCTCCGTGAGCGTCTAAAGACCCCCATCCTGCATCGAGGGTCCACGGCCCTCCTGCAGATTCTAGCCTCCTCCTCTGGTGTCACTTAGGCCCTCCTTTCTGGGGTCATGTGCAGCCTCCTCGCTTCCCTCCATGGAGCCCCCTCTGCCAGCTGTCAGCTCCAGCCCAGGCCCCTGCCCAGCACCTGGGGCAGCCCTGACCTGGGGCCCTGCACAGCCCCCAGCCCAGAGGAGCCCCGGGCTCTGAGACCAAGCTGATACCTGAGAGCACTGGGTGCAGCCGGGAGGGGATTCCTCGCCCTCTTCCCCTCCCCGCAAGCTGGGGAATCCCATGCCCTGCCAAGATTTTGGTGGGTGAGTGAGCTGGGCAGATGCCAGCCCTCTCTGGCCGGCAGTGACCCCCTGCTGGATGGCCAGGCTGTGGGGACGCACACAGTGCAATGTGTGATGAGGTGACACCTGGCCTGCCAGGAGCCCCTGAGGAAGGGAGGCCCGGCCACAGGAACCCGAGGTGGGCCTCTGTCGGGGAGGCTGGAAAGGGGCTGAGCCTGGGCAGAGTGGGGGGCAGTGGGAGCCTTTGCAGCCTTCTCCCCAACAGGCCAGGCTCTCCCAGTAGAACCCAAGGCCTGGGGTCATGCCAAGCCCAAGCACCACCCCCCTCACTGAGCCACTGTCATTTGAGTGCAGGGCCAGGGGACCAGGCTGTGGGCATTTCCTTCCTGCCTGGGGATCCGGATTCCAGAAGCCCCATGACTGGGATGCCTGGTCACCCGGAACACCCCTGGGGTTCTTTCTCTCCAGTGTTCATTGCAGAGCCCCGGGTGGAAAGGAACGGCCTTGCTTGTCAAGATGGCCTGGGAATCCAGGATTCCGTGGACATGATCACACCTCGCCTATGTAGAACTCTGTCTTCCCTGGTCGCCCTTTAATCTAGAGGATGAGAACCGGAAGCAGAGAGTGAGGGCACCATGGGCACCCACCACTCCCAGCCTCAGTGCTCACCTGGGGCCTGCTCCCCCAGCCCTGCTGATCTGTTTCCAAGCAGACTAGAAGGGGGCCAGGGATTGGCCCAGGCATTCCCAGAGACAGCAAGATTTTTATAAAACTCGACGCCCACGTTCTAGAAGCCCAGCCTTGGGGTGCTGACCAGTGTGGGAACAGCACCCTTCTGTGCTCCCCAGGGTCTTCCATATGTCATGGCTCTGTCACGTCCATCCCCTGGTATCCACAGGCCAGGGGCCGTGCTTTACTTTAGGAAGTTCTCTGCCAGTTATCAGTTGGGAGGCTCTGGGGCTGCCCCTAGGGCCACCTGGGGTGTCTGGGATCTGCACAGAGCTGGCCTGCTGGCCTGCGGGCTGCACCTGCCATGCTGCCAACCTCGGTTGGACCAGCTGCTTGCCCCTCCTGCCCTCTGGGGCTCCTGGGACACGTTGTGGGAGTGAGTGAGGGGCCGATGCCTACAGCCTGTGGAAGCCTCCAGAATGGTGGCTGCCCCCCCCCCACCGGCTCAGCCTGACCCCCTGCAGGGCCCTGTGCCCCTGAGAGGTCCCTGGTGTCTGCCCCCAGCTTCTGTGAGCACTGTTCCCTCCTCCGCTGTGGGAGGGCTCTGACTCACTCTCCTGCCTCCTCTCTGCCGAGCAGAATTAGCCACTGAATAATTCACGGCGTGGAAACCAGCCTGTCTCCTTCCCCCGCCACCTCCGCTCCTGGCTGGGGGCTGTAGAATGAGCCAGGCCTGGACATACATCCTGCCCCTGCCCTCCCGTGCTGGTGCTTTTGGGTGAGCACTTGAGCTCTCTGATCCTTTATTGTCACATCCCGAAATCTGGGCTGGCACACTTTTGTAGGGTCGCAGTGGGGGGTGCAAGGGCTCTGTGCCCCTGCTCTATTTTTGGTTGCAACAGACAGAGCTCCTTTCCTGCATGGCTGGGCAGTGGGTCAGTGCGGGCCATGGCCTGCAGCCCCTTCCTGCCTCCCCTGGTGGAGTATTCCTCGCCGTGGATGGGGGGCAGCTGTTCCCATCCCATTTCCTGCTGGTGGGTGGTGGAGCCCTCATCCTCCTGACCCAGGCACCCCCTCTTGGCCTGGGAGCCTGTTATGCCGGCCCCCACCTGGGCTACAGGATCTGGCAGTCCCCCACCCCCCATGTGGGCTGGGTCCAGCTGGGGAGGAGGGCTTCTGCCTTCTGGACTACCCAGGGGACAAGTGGGGCCTCGGTCCAGGGAAGAGGAGATGGGTGTGGCATGAGGAGACCAGCCTTTGCTATTTCCTGCCCCCACCATCCACTGCTGGGAGCCCTGGTAAAATCCACTGGAAAACCCCATGAGCTAGGCTGTTTTGGGACACTGTGTGGGGCTGTCTCTCACCAGCCTTTTCTCACACAAGCCTGGGAGATGAGGATGATTGTCTCCAATGTACAGATTAGCAAGCTGAAGTTTAGAGAGGGGATTGGCTCAGAATCACATAATGAGTAGATGGTAGGAGCCAGAGTCAGTCGTGGGAGGGTGGGGCCTCTGGGGTCCCCCTCTGCCGGCCCCCTGCAGGGACTAGGAGCCCACGCAGGGCGATTCTGAGGGCTCCCAGAGCCCTGGCTGGTCCTCCACTGGGGGCTTTGGAGCCTCTGCAGGAGCAAGGATGGCATTTCTCTTGGGGCTGAGGGTCTCAGCTTCCCACGTTCCCAAGGCTTCCGTCCTGGAGAGGAGGGGCCCCATGGCCTTTGCATCCATCTTTTGGGGGCCCGTGATGTTTGCTGAATGGCTAGATTACAGGGAGGGTGCCACTGTGGTTTGTGTGGGGGCTGATGGGATCTGTGGGTGGGCAGATACTGGAGGGAGGCAGAGAAGCTTCTGGAGTTTGCTCTGTGTTACCCCACCCCCCATCTGCCTGGCAGGAGGGGCTGCTGATCTGGTTCCCCTGGGGCTGGGCCCAGAGCTCCCCGCACCAGGGGTGGCTCAGTGGGTGGGGACTCTCACTTCTGGGGGGGCAGTGAGGAGGATTGCAGGCCCAGAGGAAGGAGGAGACTCCCTAGTGGCCGTCACGGCTGAGCGGAGCCGGCTGGGCCCCATGTCTGGGGGCCTGATGTGGCCTGAGGCCAGCCTGCTCTGTGGTGATGGTAGGGCCTGTCCTGGCTTCGGGCAGGGGTCCCGGAGCCGCCTCTTCAGGCTGAAGAGTGGAGGCCTGGGCACCAGCTCTGTTGCTTCCTATTTGTGTGACCTTGGGTGCGACCAGCCATCTCTCTGGGCTTCCCTTAGGGTGTCTGCCCCATCAGTCCCCACCAGCCCTCGTGACTCCCCGTCCCAAGCGTCTCCACACCCCTGTGTCCTGAACAGATGTCAACTTCACTCCCTTTGCCCTTGGCCTCTCTTATCCTTGCTTGTTCTCTCTGCCAATTCGGGGTTGGTGGGGGTGGGCTGGAAGCTCTGAGGTGCTGGAGGCATCAGGACAGGGCTTTTAGGAGCTCAGTGGTCAGGGAAGGCTTCTTGGAGGAGGTGCTACCTGGCCTGCCATGGAGGGTGTCAGCTAGGCTGTGAACGTCCAGAGGGCTGGGACATGCTTGGAGCCTGGCATTAAGTGGGCACACTGGCTCACTTTCCAGGTCAGATGGTAGCATTTGCCTCAGGTTTGCTCAGCGTATGGGGCCTGTTTCCCGTTGGAACTCTTGAGTACTGGGATGTTTCCGTTGAGACCCTAAAGATAAGACTGAAGTAGCCACGCAAAGACCTTGGGGAAGACAGTTCCTGGCACCAGGAAGAGCACATGCAAAGGCCCTGAGGCAGAGAGAAGCCTGAGCCTCAGCCCCAAATAAGGGAGTCTGAATGTCCTGCCTTGGGAGGTAGTGAGCACTCTGTGCCCGGAGGTGTGTGAACCCAGATCTGGTGGCTGCTTAGAGGGCATTTTGAGCTCTGGGTCCTATGACCATCGGGGGCCAGTGGTCTCCTAGCTACGACCATAGACTCAAGCAAGGTCAGCCGCGTACCGGACTGCAGGCTGGTGGTGGCATAGCGGCCGTGCCCTGTGGGTGGGCTGGCCCTGTCCTCACCCTCCTCACTGATCCGGAGGTTCAGAAAAGTGTGTGTTGCCTGTCTTCCCATTTGCAAAAATAATAAACACTCATGGGACATTTGGAAAATAGGAAAAAGCATGAAAAAAAACCAAAAAGCCCCTCTGGCTGGATTCTGTCCATGCAGAATCTTGTGGGGTGGCTGTCACTTAAAACTACATTCACACCGTGCATCCTTATTGTCACTGCCTTTTGGACCCTATTGTTGGCCCTTGGTTCTTGATGCTTGGCCAGCGTCCCATGGTAACAGGATGCTGAGGCTGCAAGTGACAGAAACACACCAAATGGGACGGAGCTCACTGAGGAGTGGGCGGAAGCTTCGGGAGTACCCCGTGCATGGACAGAGCTGAGGAGCTGGACGTTGGGGATGCAGGGGTGGGGGGACAGGGTAGCCCCTGTGGAACAGATTGACTGTTTCCTTTGGGGGGGTTGGGGGGGCATGGCCTCTGGTTACCTCTGTAACCAGGTCTACACCTTGGTGGCGGTGTGGGTGGGAGAGGTCATGGGAAACTTGGCATTGGTGTGGGGTCAGCATCATCGGGCCCCATCCTTATGCCTGGTTTTCAGGGGTCTGGGGATGTGGTGAGGAGCCATGTCCCCAGCGCTGCACTGCTCTGTGCAGGGACGTGCAGGAAGGGACACGAGCTGCTTGGCCCCGGCCAGGGGCTCTCGGGCAGGCTTTGGGCAGGCTGCGCTGTGGCTCTTAGCCCGGGCCACAGTTGCGCTGCCAGAGGGGCCCCTGCTGTTCTTTTTCCCAGCATTTCTCTGGGCGGCCACACAGTGGCCCTCGGGGTGGGCGTCGTGGCCGCTGTAGGAGCAGAGTCCAGGCCGCTGGCTTGGTGGCTCCTGGTCCAGCCTGTCACCCCCCCTTTCCATGGACACAGCCCCTGTGCAGAGACTTCCTGGGTCCCCCAGTGGGGGCTGGTTCTGGGGAGCGCAGCGGGTGTCAGGACCGGGCCCCCTCCCCCAGGCAGCTCTGCTGAGTCTTTGACTGGGGAAGAGGAACCGAATCTGCAACCCAGGTACTGGGTCACAGATATGGGAAGTGCCCCCATGTGACACCCCCCCCGGGATTGGGGCATGTGACTGGGCTGGTGCTGGGTGTGGCAGAGCCCCAGGAGTGCCTGCCCTTAGCCCTGCGCTGGGCCAGGACACGCACATGGCCCTCGCATGGCTCTGCGGAGCTCCTCGTGGTCTGGGGAGGGTGAGGACTCAGACCCACAGACAGGCCCCGCAGCTCGATGTGGTGGGGCTCTGATGGGCCACGCTGGGCCTGGTTGTCCAGAGCGGGAGCCACTCACACTGTCACTGGTGGGGGCCACCGTCCAGAGGGTGCCCCGAGCTCAGGTCCTAAGGAGGGGCCCATGAATGCCGGGGCCTGCCCTGGGGTCCCTGCCAGAGATGGGAAGGCACATGGCCCCCGATCGGGTCTGCCATCTGCCTAGCAGGGCTCCTGGGGGGTCCATGGCGCACATCTGCCGAGGCAGCGAGTCTGCTTCATGCTCTGGATGGGGCCGTGAGGACTTCGGTGGGCCTCAGTCAAGGCCAGGCCTCCAGGCCAATACCAGGGGCAGGAGGAGGGCTGCAGAGAAGGCGCCTGGGTATGGGGTGTGCCCCCAGGAGCAGGACCAGGTAGAGGGCCCAGGCTGCGCCAGGGTCTGCAGGTGGCGGGTGGGTTGTGGGAGGGCGGCTGTGTGGGGCCCCTCGTGAGACTCCCTTTCCACTGCCCCCCTGCCCAAGGCTTGGGTTGTTAGGTGCCCAGATGGGCTCGTGCACACGCACAAACCCGCACGTGGGGGCCCCGCCTCGGGCCTCAGTTGGCAGGCCCCTTCCACTCCCCAGAGGAAGCTGGCTGAGGCCGGGGTCCCCACAGAAGAGGCAGGTGAGCTATGAGGGATAGGTGTCGACCACAGGGGCTCTGTTTTGTCCCACAGCATCCGCAGCGGTCGGGCCTGACCCGTACTGGCCGAGGGCGTGGGGTAAGGCCGGCCTGTGCACAGCCCGAGTGGCCGCTGCCTTCTTCCTCTGAGGAGGGTCCTGGCCCACGGTGCCCCCCGCCCAGTTCTGTCTGCTCTGGCCCCGTGCACTCCGCTGGGTTCCTGACTATCGTGAGGGCTCGTACGGAAGTTCTGCTGTGTGGTCCAGCCCTGGCCCCCGAGTCTGGGGTCAGGCTGCACCCCCTGAGCCGTATCTCCCTGGTGGATGTATGTCCTGGGACAGGGCCCGTCTGGTGGCTCCGGGCTGTTTGTGCGGCCTGTGGCCTGGGTCTCCAGGGGTGGCCAGTGGAGAGGTGCTTACAGACAAGCCTGGGGAGGAGCGGAGGACTTTTCTGGGTGTCACGCTGGGAAATGTGTTAGAGCACCAGGCCCCAGATAGACACCCTCGCCGTGGGGAGGGCAGCCCCTGTGCCATGCTCTCGTGTGACTGTTCGCTCTGTGAGCCCGTGTGGCGTGGGCATCCGGAGGGCAGTGGGCGGGGGCTGGGTTGGGGCATGACCCGCCAGAGCTTCCTCGGGGCCTTCTGCCCAGGTCCGGCCTCGCCACGCCTCTGTCCCCGGGGTTCCTAGAGGACAAGGGCGAGTGTGGTGTGTACCCCGTGGGGATATCGGGGCGCAGCCCCTGCGTGTCCATGTGCAGCCTGGTGCTCCAGGCCTCAGACTTCAGCGTGGGGGGACTCGGACAGACAGCTGGGCCCCTTCTGGACTCCTGCTTGGCCGGGCGCTGGCTGTGCGTTCTCCAGGATGGCCACGAGCTCACCGTCATGGAATTCGTGAAACCCAAGCCCAGCTCAGTGGAAAATCTGTTTTTAATTTCTGGTCGGCATCTGGGAGCTGCAGCCAAGTGTGTTAGAGGGGTGGGGGGCTGCGGGCCGAACAGCCAGCTCGGCGCCCAGCTCCGCTGCACGGCCAGGGCCCTCGGCACCCACTCAGCCTGGCCCGGGAGGTGAAGCGGGCCTTTTCTGGGGCTTTCCTCAGGAGACCTGTGTGGGCTCAGACCTGCTTCCTGCGTCACCTACGTGTAGGGGCCTCCGTGTCCCTTCTGGCCGCAGGCCCCTGGCCTGGAAGGTGGGTGCCGCCCCCTCCCCAGGTGGTCGGGGACCAGCGAGGCCGTGTGTGCGGCTGGGCCACAGTGGCTGCTGAGGCCGAGAGCCAGCCCTCGGAGAGCGGGCAGCCCCGTGCGCTGGGAGCCCTTCCCGGCGAGGCACCCCAGACAGAGGAGCTAGGGCCGCGGCCCGGCCCAGCCCCAGGGCTCCAGCCGACACACGTGTGTGTTCCTAGATGGTGCCCTGGGGTCTGGAATCCCGCCAGCCTCCTGGATACCCTAACCTGGTCTCTTCCTCTGGAGGAAGGCCCTTGGCCATTCTGGGGCTGGGGTAGGACGCCCCCCGACCCAGGAAGCAGTGGAGGGGCATGCTGCTCCCCTCCCACCGCACCTGTCTGCTCCCACCCTATCCACCAGCGCCCCTCGGGACACAGGTGGGCAGCCTGGATCCCCTGCCGGGCCTGGGCCCTACCTCCCATGGTGCCCTGCTGTTGCTGACACATGTTTCTGCACCCCTGGTCGTCTGCCCGGCTCCCGGGGCCTCCAAGATTGCGGGGCCTGCACTGCCGGGGTCCTGGGAGACGCCCGCCCCGCGGGGCCCCATGTGAGGCCTGGTGCTGAATCTGGACGCCGCACGTGCTGATGTGCTTGGTCTCAGGCTGGCCCCGGACCAAGGGCCTCCCCACTCCAGTGAGGCAGGGGTGACCAACATGAGGATGTTGGGGTGTGGGGCAGTGGGGTCCCGGGCCCCTGGAGGAATTTGGACTTGCCTTCTCTTTGGAGCTTCGCCCTTTGCTGCTGGACGAGCTGCCTCGAAGGGAGGGCTGATGCAGGGAGGAGTGGGGGCGAGCTGAGGGGCAGGCCTGCCAACCACGGCCTTCTGCAGGGGCACCCACCTCTGAGGGCTTTGGCGCCTTGCCGGCCCCTCTCATGCCATGGGCAGTGGGGGGACCTCAGGCCCAGAGGCTCCTCTCCAGGGAGGGGGGTGTGTGGGGAGACGGTCCACTGGGGGTCCCGACGTGTGGTCCGCGTGTGGTGTGCTCTCGTGCAGGCTTGCATGTGGCTGCGGCCGGGCTTCCTGTGTGTGGCCGGGGTCCTGTGTGGCTACCCGGGTCTGGTGGCCTCGGGCACATTGGTGTGGCCTGCCCTGGAGCTGAGCCTGATGCTGTGGGTAGGTGGCGTGCAGAGGCGCGGCCACTGACAGGCCGTGTCCAGGCCAGTGGTGGGGCGTCGAAGGGACGGGCTCATGGTCTTGAGCCCCTCACACCGTGGCCTCCGTCCATGGATGGGGCCGAGGCTCCTGCTGCAAAGCTCTTAGTAAGGTTTGTGGCACACTGAGGGCCCTCTCCTCCCAGGGCTAGTTGGGGCTCCCGGTACCCCGACTGCCAGCGAGCCTGGGGCTGAGCCAGGGATCCCCCCTACCCCGTGCAGGGAACCAGCTTAGGCTCACGCGGAAAACAGCTGTTTCCCTGGGCCCGTCTTGCCCCCTGCTCGCCTGCTGAGGCCGGGGTCTTGGGTCCCTCGGCAGACCTCAGACCTGGGCCAGGGGGAGGCTCTAGATCCCAAGCTCTGGCTCATGGGGTGTTTTCCAGAGTGGATGGGGGCTCTGGGGGGCCTTAGGGCTCACAGGAGAGTGTGTGGGCCCAGGCCAAGGCGGGGGCCGTGCTCTGGCAGGGGCTGCAGGGGCCTTGGGAGGGTGGGGTGGTCCAGGGCTGAGAAATGAGCTGGAGGGGCAGGACGGCCACACGGGTCCCTGCTGCAGGCGCCCTCACAGAGCCCACCGCGCTCTTAGCGCTTCCTCAGGTGGCTGGCAGCCGGCACCGTGGCCAGTGGTCAGGATACGGGCCCGAGCATCTCCCCTCGCCTGACCGAGCGCTGACATCACTTCCATCACAGACGGAAAATTCCATTTGGTCAGAGCCCAGATGCTGATCAAACATTTCCCATTCTCTTTCTGAACGGGCCCAGGGGAAGTGAAGGGGACACCAGCCCCTGGCCAGGGGAGGCGGGGCTGCCACGGGGACGCCAGCCGAAGAGGAGACGGGGCCAGAGATCACGCTGGGCGTCCCCGTGCCCGGCTCGGGCACCCAGCTGGCGACAGGCTCTGCAGCTTCGCTGTGATGGGCTGAACCTCCACCGTCCCCCCCCGCCGCCGAGCCCCCCTGTGTGAACCGGGAGGGTGCTGGCACCTACCCTGGGGCTGAGGGGAGCTGTGGTGGTCCGGGCCCCGGAGCCCACCGTCCTGCCAGAGACAAAGCTCCCAGCCGCTCAGACCTTGGGGTGGGGAGCCAGGGGGCCAGGGCAGAGTGCCAGAGGGGGCACCGCCCCTGCTAAATTGATGAGCTCAGGAGGCCTTTCCAGCACTCCCCGGGGAAGGTGTGGGCAGACAGACCCCACTCTCCTGGTCAGGGGGCTTCCTGGAGCTGGGCAGACAGACCAGCAGGGGACGAGGTGGCACCCTGGGTGTGTGGACACCTGGCTCCCAGTGGGCAGGGTTATAGGGGTGATGTGGGGGTGGCAAGGGGCACCTGGGCTTCTGCCTGTCATTGCCTCCAGGGAAGCCTCTGCAAAGTAACTTACCCCCTTGGCACCCAGCTCTGAGCCACATGATCAGAGGACACATGACCACCGTCAAGCCTGGCCCTGGGGCTCCCTGGGCAGTGGTCCTCCCCTAACCCCTGTTCCTTGACTGGGTGCCGTGAGGCAGGGCTGGGATGGAGTGGTGTCCTCCGAGCCTGTGGCCGTGGTGGCTCTGTCCCCGGGCAGGTGGCCATGTGTGAGGCGGCCTTCCCCTCTTCCCAGTCACAGCAGGTGGCCCAACACCCAGGTGCTTGGGACCCCCCTCCCTGCCCACGACCCCCAGGAGCTCCAGCCACAGGCTGCTGGGGAGATCACAGGCTGAGCGCTCTTGTGCATGTGTGAGTGTGAATATGGGTGTGAACGTCTGGGAACGCATGGGTGCGGGAGTGCACGTGTGGGTATAGATGTGGACCTGCTCAGCTTGTCCTGGACCCCTCCCCCCCGGCCGCAGCGGCCAAGGTGTCCGCTTTCTGCCCCCGTGCAGCCCACTGGGCAGCAGCCCTCGGGACCCTGACCTTTCCTGGGGGACCTCCGTGGAGGTGCTGTTCTGAGTGTCTGCAGGGACTGGCTCCTGCAGTCCTCACAGTCCCCGGCCAGGAGACAGAGGTTCCTGTCTCCACCCTATAGGTGGGGAAACTGAGGCATGGAGGTTGAAGTCACTGACTCACGGTCATGATTTTGAGCCAGGCTGAGCAGCATTAGAACCTTGGTGCTTTGGTTCCCAGCACGCTGGACTGCCCCACGTGGGCCTGAGTTTTAGGGTGGCTGGGGGGGCGGGGGGAGCACTCCTCCCTCGTACCTCTGTCTAGCTGCAGGCAGTTCTGGGCCTCCTGGCAGCCAGCCAGGGTGTCCCTCTCCTCCACTGTGGCTCCTGGGGGACTGGGCACCAGCAGGGCCTGTGTGACCATGCCATAGACTGAGAGGGGCCCAATTCGGCTGCCATGGGCCTTCTCCGGCAGGATAGCCCAGGGGGCCGGGGGACACTCACATCACCTCACAAAGGTGAAAATGGGGTGCAGAGAGCAGCAGGGCCCGACTGCACGGGAACGCTCACGTGGCAGAGCTGGGCTCAGACCAGGGGGCCTCCCACGCTCAGCTGGAAAGAGCTACTCACAGGTTTCTGGTTCTGCATTTTAATTATAAAGTTAGTACAAGTGTGTGGTTTTCAAAAAAAGAAAACCCCAGAAGACCCACAACAACAAAACAAACCAAATCAAAGCTGTGGGAGAGGACTCAAGAAGGGTACAGGTGTGACTCCTGCCCGTAGGGGTGCAGCGCCCCTCCCTGACCTTCCGGACAAGGACAAGCCGGCTCAGGGAGGTGCCTGGCCACGGTCAACCCACAAACTTGTCCGGGTGCGCTCCCGTCCTGCTCTCTCGGTTTGCGTGGTCCAACTCGCGTCCAGCAGGCGCCGCCCCCCCACCCCCAGCCCGGCAGCTCCGGGGGCTGCGAGCAATATCTGTCGGGGACCTGCAGGGCCTGTCACCTGCCTTGACTCCCAAAGGCGCGGTGAGCCCCGCCTGGCTCCAGGTGTGAGGGACCCGCCTGGCCGGTGGTGCTTCTCTTGCCTCAGTTTTCCCATCTGGCAAATGGGCGTGTGTGGTCCTGACACCCCGACGCAGCGACTGGGCCTGTCATCACTGTGAGGGGCTGGGTGGGTTCTCGGGCCCTGTGCCTCTGGCCCCGGCTCCCCCAGCTCAGGAGGATGTGCGTCCATGCGCGGATCTCAACACCCGCTCCGAGCCCGCCCTGTTCTCCGTGGTGGGAGGGGGTACGGGCAGGAGAGGCGGTGGCACGGTGGCAGGGTGTGCCTGCTCCAGCCGGGGCCGAGGGAAGGCTGTTAGAACCATGGGCACCGCGGTCAGCAGGGCCTTAAGGGGGGCTCGGTCTGGGTGTGGTGTGCCCTCTGAGGGGGAGGGGGAGGGGAGGAGACCAGGTGGCCGTGTCAGGACATGGTGACTGGGGGCTGGAGGGCGGCCTTGGCCGTGTCAGCGCAGATGTCCCGAGCGAGCCATGGCCCCAGGGGCCGTGTTGTGTTCTGCCCTTTGCCTCTGCCCGACGAGGTGGGGGGGGGGGGGGGCAGGGCCTGCGGCACCTTGGGTCAATGTCCGGCCCGGGTGTGTGAGGCGGACCCAGGGAACCTGCAAGACTGTGCTATTGCAAGCGCTCTAATGTTTACTGGCATCCGGTGCTGGGCGGGGTGAGGGCGGTCCTGATGCCAGGACCGGCAAGGCGAGCCCCCTCCCGGACTGGCCCTTGGCCCCACGACACGCCCGATTCTGGCCTGGAGACCCCTGCTTGCGGCCTGGGTCCTGGGAGCACCTACCCTCTGTGACATGAGCGCCCCTGGCCTCCGGGAGCCTTGGGCTGAGGAGGTGGCCCAAGGCCAGCTCCCCTCCCCCCGCCAGCGCGTGCGCAGGGGCGGCCAGGGCCCATCAGGCCTCCTGCCAGTGCAGGGGTGGGGGGCGGCTGCACCCCCGGCCTGAAGGAGGAATGGAGGGCGCCAGCCCCAGGTGGCAGCCCCGGGCAGCCCGCAGGGCATGGCCGTGGCCTGTGACTGCAGCTTCATGGTGCCACCCTGGTCTTCCCCAAGATGGGGCCCCCACCCTGTGCCTTGTGCCGCCTGACTCCTCAGTCCCCAGGGCACCGATGTTGCTTTGAAGCATGGCTGGAGGTGCAGGCCCTGGTCAGGCGGGAGGTAGAAGAGCTCCACCTCAGGTATGGGGGGCTGGCCAGGGATGGTGGGCCTGGTGGGAAACCTCTGGGACCAGCGGGCTCCTGGGGGGGCAGGGAGTGCCATCCTGCCTCTGCTGCCTGGCAACCATCTCCTGGGAGACGGGTGCTGGGGGCCAGGGCTGCGAGGTAGCGGTCCCAGGGCCTCTGTGGCTGAGCCTCTCTTCCCAAGGGGGCCCTGCGGGTGCGGGGGGGGCGGGGCAGGTGAGCGTTCCACCCCCCAGGGTACTCCAGGGACAGCCACATTGCTGAGCGTTCAGACATAGGGAGGGAGGGCGTTTCCAGGTCCCCCTGAGGCCCGGCGTCTCTGCGGCAGTGCCTGGGAGGGCAGCTGTGGGTGCCCAGCGGCCACACCACAAATCTGATGGCCCCCGTGGGGTGGGTGCCACTGTGTGTTGGGCCTTCTGTGTGGCACTTACCACCACCCCCATGCGGGGCACAAGGTCAGGCCACCACCCCCACCCCAACACAGGATGTGGCAGAGGTCCCAGAGGGGCCATGATGTGGGCACATGGGTCCTTCCTCCATATCTTCTCTGAAGCCAGTTTCTTTACCAGTGAAACGGAGGCGACGCCCTGGGCCAGGCGATAGGGAGAGCGTGGTGCCCAGGGGAGGCAGGGCTGCCCCACGTTCCAACAGATGGAGGCCCAGCCCACAGTGGGTGTCCCTGCTGGATCAAGTCAACCACTTCCCGTGAGGGGTGCCGACCTCGGTGCCAGGAGGGGGCTGCAGCGGGCACTTCCTCCACCCTGGTGACTCCCGGGATGTGGCTGGAGAATTCGGGGCCCTTCTGGCTGCCCAGGGCCCGGGGCCTCGCAGAGGCAGCCAGGTCCGGAGCAGGGTCCCCGCTGAGGGGGAGGGCGCTGCGGTGTGCCTGGCCCGACGGCAGGGTGGCTTCCCTGAGACTCTCCACCAGCCTCTTCTGGGAGAGCGCGGCCCCCTTTTCACAAAAGAGAAAACAGGCTCCTGGAGGTTAGGGGTCTTCCTCGGCCACGTGGCCGTCAGCAGCTGTGCTGGCCCTGCCCACCCGGCCCCTCCGAGTGTGGCCTGGGCGCGGTCCTGGCGGCTAGTGCAGGGGTAAGGACGGAGTCCGGGGATCGCAGGCGAGCACCCAAGCGTGCGCAGAGCTGGAGGGCGGTCCGGCGGGAGCGCGCCGGCGCGGGGCGTGCGGGGCCGCGGGGCCGGGCGCGCGCCCGCACCTCCAGCGCCGCCTCCCCGCCGCCCGCAGGCGCTGCTGCTGCTGGGGGCCGCCGCGCTGGCCTGCCTCGCCCTGGACCTCCTCTTCCTGCTCTTCTACTCCTTCTGGCTGTGCTGCCGGCGGCGCAAGAGCGAGGAGCACCTGGACGCCGACTGCTGCTGCACCGCCTGGTGCGTCATCATCGCCACGCTGGTCTGCAGGTGAGCGCGGGGCGGGGCCGGGCGGGGGCGGGGCCAGGCGGGCGGGGGCGGGGCCAGCCGGGGCTCCTGGCGGGCCGCCGAGGGGCCCGACCGCGCCCTCACATGCCGCCCGCCCGCCCCCCGCCCCGTGCCAGCGCCGGCATCGCCGTGGGCTTCTATGGCAACGGGGAGACCAGTGACGGCATCCATCGGGCCACCTACTCGCTCCGCCACGCCAACCGCACAGTGGCCGGGGTCCAGGACCGCGTGAGTGGCCGTCCGATGGGGAGGGGGGCTCTGTCCCTGCTCCTAAACCCAGTGTCTGCGTGTGTGCCCGAGGGGTGGGCATGTGCTGGGAGCGGGTCTGTGCCCGGGCTCACCGGCCGCCGGCCCGGCGCAGGTGTGGGACACGGCGGCCGCTCTGAACCGCTCGGCGGAGCCCAGCCTGCAGAGCCTGGAGCGGCAGCTGGCCGCGCGGCCAGAGCCCCTGCGCGCGGTCCAGCGGCTGCAGGGCCTTCTCCAGACGCTGCTGGGCTACACAGCTGCCATCCCGTTCTGGAGGAACCCCGCCGTGTCGCTCGAGGTGCTGGCGGAGCAGGTGGACCTCTATGATTGGTACAGGTGCGGCTGGCCCTCTTTTCTGCCCGCCCCACCTGGCCCCTAGTGCCCGTGTTAGGGGCCGTTCTCCATGGGCTCAGGCCGCAGGGCCTGGGGGGGCTGAGGTTTTAGGGGTGGGAGGGGCCGAGTTCCCAGGACCCCTTTTACAAGAAGGCTGATGCCAGCCCCTGTAGTCCTCATATTCCAGAACTGCCCCTGGATGTGCCTCTGGGCCCCAGGCTGTGTCCCTCGGGTCCGCTGGGCCCTGCCTGAGCACCGCTCCCATCCTGGGGGCCACTCACACCCTCTGTGTGCCCACAGGTGGCTGGGCTACCTGGGCCTGCTGCTCCTTGACGTGGCCATCTGCCTGCTGGTGCTGGTCGGCCTCATCCGTAGCTCCAAGGGCATTCTGGTTGGGTGAGTCTGTGGGCCTGAGGGACAAGGGGGGGACGGCAGGGGGGGCACCCACAGCACCTGATCTTCTGAATCAGCCCTGCTCTCCCTCCCCCATCTGTGCGTCTAGACACTGGTCTGCCCAAGGGTGGGCTCCCCATGGTGGGGCCCCACTCTGGCCCTCCTGCACCCTTGGCCTGTGCCCGCAGAGGTGTGCTCATCTGCCCTGGCGGTCCTTGGTTCCTGCTGGGCTCCTCCCCCTCGAGTCCACACACTGTAACCCAGGGACACCTAAGGACCTGTGCGGGTCAGCTAGTCGTGGGGACACCAGAAGGTCAAGCTGGAGGCTCTGTCCTTGGCCTGGAGGCAGTCTGGGCTCAGACCCCCACTGTGCCGCTCACTCAGCCGGCCACCTTGGGTGGGTGGCCCAGACATGATACTTCATCTCCTAATCTCAAAGATGAAGACGGGGATAGCTCTTCTGTAGGGTAGTGGTGAGATGTCCTCCTTCCCCCGCCTCGGGGACAGTTGAACAGCTGTATCCTGCCCCCACGCGGACCAGATGCTGTGGGTGACAGTGCTGCGGGGAAAGGGAGAGCAGGGGGTGGGCAGGGCAGTCTGCAGTGCGCATGCCCCACCAGGAGGCCTGGCGGGGAGGGGAGACTGGAGCAGAGACCCGAGGGACCCAGGGACATCTGACCGCCAGCACATGGCCGCAGTGGGGAGTGTGAGGAGCAGCAGGGAGGCTGGGGTGGCTGGACTGCAGGGAACGGGGAGGCAAGTGAGGTCAGGCTTCAGGTGAGGCAGGGGCCAGCCAGAACCCTGCCGGGTGGTCCGAGACAGCGCCCTGGAGGGTTTGGGCCCTGCGGGGTCTGGCCCAGGCTGACAGGTCCCTCTGGCCACACTGTGGAGAGCCAGGCAAAGGCCAAGACCCGTTGTCTGCAAGGGGGAGGGGGGAGCAGGAAGACCAGCACCCCCCCCACCGGCCCTACTATGAGTTGCACCCCGGCCCGCTCCAGCTGGGAGGGAGGTCTGTCCATGCCCGGCCTTCGGGTGGGTCTAGCTAAGGAGGAGTCACAGCCCTTTGTGGGCACACTCCAGATGTTCCCCGGGGCCCTGGCCCTCTGGCCTGCAGCCACCCCAGCCTTTGGGGGTGCTGATTGGCTTTCTTTTGCCCCAAGGGTCTGCCTACTGGGGGTCCTGGCCCTGGTCGTCAGCTGGGGCGCACTGGGCTTGGAGCTGGGCGTGTCTGTGGTGAGTGGTGCAGAGGATGTGTGATCCCGGTCTGTTGGGCTGAGGCACGGGGAGGGGGGAGGGGTTGTCACACGCCTCTCCCCTGGGCCACCGAGGTTCCATGAGGAGTGGGGATCTCTCCGTGGGCACACAGCAAGTCAGTGCCTCCCCACATTCATACTTTATCTCCCGGAGCCGAGAGCAGACCTGGGGCTCAGGCTCTATCCACGAGGGCTGAGGGATGGGGGACCTAGCTTGGTCACCCCCTCTTCCTTGCCTGCACCTCCCCCCAGGGCTCCAGTGATTTCTGTGTGGACCCCGACACTTACGTGACCAGGATGGTGGAGGAGCACTCGGTGCTGAGTGGGGGTGAGTCTGCAGCTGTGTCTGAGCCGGCACCCCCGTGGCCAGGCTAGGGAGACCCAACTGAGCGAGGCCAAGGCATCCCCTCCCTCGTGGGCCCTCAGTCTGGGGGAGGCAGGACCCACGCAGATCAGGAAGCTAGTGAGTGAATAGGAACACCTTCTGTGAATGGGGGGTGCTGAGAATGAGGAGAGGTGCTGTGTGAGGCCCGTGATGGGGGTGGGGTGAGGGTGGAGGCAGGTGACGGGGGGGTGGGCAAGTGGTGACAGACTGCTTCAGAGCAGACAGTGGCCTGCTGAGGAGGTGGCATTAAAATTGAACCAGAGAAAGCTGTGTGTCTTGTGCAAAGGTCCTGAGGCAGAGACAAACTTGCTATGTTTGTGAGGCAGAAAATAGACTAGTTGGGAGAGGAGAGGGTGGGGAGGCCAGCAGGGCAGGTTGAGGGCAGGAATTTGGGCTTAATTCTGGGGGATCCGTTGGAGGGTTGGAAGCCCTGAAGAGACATGGTCCACGATTGGGTAGCCTTTTCAAAGCTGTTGGAGTGACAAGGAGGTCAAGCAGGAAGGCAGGGAGGCGTCCCTCCAGGCAGGAGATGGAGTGCCTTGAGCCAGCGGGGTGAGAGGTGGATGGGACGCGCTGCGAGGCAGCAGGACGGGGCTCCTGGAGAAGCAGGGTGTAGGGAGGGAGGAACCGAGGACTCTGCTCTCTGCCTGAGCCGCTGTGGTCTCAGGAGCCCTGGACCGAGGTGGGGTGGGGGGGAGCAGGTCTGGGGTTGGGAGCCCGCGGTGTGGTGCACGTTGGCCGTCGCAGGAGGCAGATGCATGTGGGACTTGGGCTCGGGTGCAGCCAAGCTGGTGGGTTTGCCCTGCTGCGAGTGCTGCGGGTTCCTTGAGAGTGGGGTAGGGGGCTGTTGTAAGTGGCCTTAAGATGCTGGCCTCACGGGACCGTCTTCCCTCTTTGCCTGAGAAAGCCACAGGGGTGAGCATGTGGGCTGGTTTTTAGCTTCTCTGGTTGAAGGAACAGGTTCCACCGAAGCCCGAGGAGCCCCCAGGAGGGAGGGTTGTCTGCCCCCCGGCCTCCCCAGGTCCTCACTGCTCAGGACTCTTGGGTCCTTAGCAAGCGCGAGCAGGCCCCAGCCTCAAGGGAGCGTGAGCCCCTGCCTGCGAGCCACAGGCCACCCCTCCCAGGGCCAGGCAGTGCCAAGGCCGGCGTGCGGGCCCCACTTACAAGTGGCCAAAGGGAACTGGGTTTCCCGTAAGCTGGGTGGAAGCGCAGGCCCGACGGGTGTACCAGCTCTTGCCCCGGGCCTCGGGGGCCCCCAGAAGGGAGGCCTGGGACTCCAAAGCCGGTATCGCTGCTTCAGGTTAGGGGCCCTGACCCTGCCGAGTGGGCCTGCGGGCCGGAGGGCCTCGTGGACCTGGGGCCAGGCAGACAGGGTCTGAGCTCCCCCTCAGCTCCAGCCAGGCTCGGGTCTCTTGGGGTTTTCAGAATCAGAATTGTAATGAACCCCCATCTTTGAATGTTGGACGCCAAATCGACATACGTGTTTATGGGGAGTAGACAGGCAGGCCACCTGAGTCCTGGGCCCCCCCAGCTGCCACACCCAGGCCGTGTCCCCTCCTTCGGGGGGTGCTGCTCCAGCCTAAGAACTGTTATCCTGCCCCAGCGAGCCAGGAGCAGATGCATCCCTGCGGCTCTTCTGACTCCTTGCCCACCCCCGTGCCCCGTCTGCTGCCCCGGGGGAAGGGAGGAACAGGGCTGCGCCCCAAGAGGCGGTCTGCATGCTGCAAGGACCCTGCTTGGAGCAAAAGGGTCTGGGCCCTGGCCCTGGGCTCCCTGCAGGCCACATGTCTTCGCACACGTGCTTGAGCACACACAGGTACAACATACAGACACATGCACACACACACGCGCACGCGGATGCACGTAAGCACACACATGCGTGCTCACACATGCACGCGGCAGACCTCCCGCAGCTACCGGGACCTCTCTCTGCAGACATCCTGCAGTACTACCTGGCCTGCTCGCCCCGTGCCGCCAACCCCTTCCAGCAGGTGAGTGCTCGGGCTCCTCCTGCCCCTGGGAGGCTGCAGCCCCGATGTCTGCAGCCCCTCGGCCCCTCTCAGACGTCATTACACCCTAGGACCCGAGGAGCTGTTGGGGGGCAGCTGGATGAATGCCATGTTGACATCACCAACTGCCTCTGGGGTTAGCGCCCTGGTGCCCTCGGTGCGAGTCTTTCGGGGTGGACTGCTTAATGCCGCCCAAATACCTGGGATTCCTTTCAGTTCTTGGGTTGCCTGTGGCCATCCTGCAGGGCAGAGCCAGCCGTCTGGCAGGCGTGGAGGGGCCCAGGGATGCCTCACCACGGGAGGGGTCCGGGGCCCGCTGTGGAATAACTGGGCACGTGTCATGGTAGGGTTTGGAGGGAAACGCTTTGGCCCACTGCCTGTCACTGCACACGATTGCACGGCCCTCAGGGGTCCTGGAGAACTACCCCTTTGAAGTCATCGTGCTTTCGGAATCTGTCTTACCTCTGCGCGTGTGGGCAGCCTCGCGGGGACCAGGGAGCAGCTTCCCCGAGGGCGCCCCCAGGGCCCCGGGCCCGCCCGAGCTGGGTGTGCGTGGGGCTGGGGGAGGGGGCTGCCCCGGCTGGAATCAGCCAGCCTCTCTGTGGAGCAGAAGCTGTCTGGCAGCCACAAGGCGCTGGTGGAGATGCAGGACGTGGTGGCTGAGCTGCTGAAGACGGTCCCCCGGGAGTCCCCGGCCACCAAGGTGAGTGGGCCACACGGTGAGCAACGCCCGCCCCGGCGCCCCCAGCTCAGGCGGCCTCCTGGCGGGACCCTGCCGGGGGTCCACCCCTCTCTCCCACCCTTTACGGAGAGGCTTCTCCTCCCCTCCGTTAGCCCTTCATTGCCCTGGGGGCTTGGGGTAGGTTTCTAAAAATAATTCTGCTCTTTATTTTAAAAGTAATACAAACTCTTCAAATTAAAAAAATAAAAAGGGAAGATGAGGACAGATGTAGTAACAAAGTAAGGTCTGCCCCCCACCCTTGGGGGTGTTCCAGGAACTGGGGGGGCGGCGGCTTTTCCCCTGCGGTGTTCTGGGGCCTGAGCATTCCGTCCACACATCTGTTACCTTGCTCCTGACGAAGCCCAGCGTCCTGGGGGAGGGGGGTCAGCCTGCGGGGGCCCTGCCCGTGCGCGCACCTCCGCAGAGCGCGGGGGGCCGTCCATGCGCACGGCTGGGCTCAGGCTCCTCTCGTGACCAGCTGGACCTTCTGTAACAAGCTGTTCACAAAATTTGAGTTAAAAAAAAGATGGACACGTAAACACACATATTAAAGTTACTTCCTATTATTATTTCTGTTTGGGCCAGAGCTCCTCTGGGTATTTTGCGAGTGAGTGGGGAGGTAACCGGGGCCGCCACAGCGGAGCTCCGCACACTGGGGGCACTTAGACAGCAGGGACTCACTCCCTCACGCGCCAGAGGCTGGAAGTCACCGTGATCGAGGCCAGGCGTGGGCTGGGCTGGCATGTCCTGAGGCCTCTGTCCGTGGCATGTAGATCTCCCCATGTGTTCTCCCCGTGTCCTCGTGTGGTCGTCCCCTTGGGCCTGTCTGTGGCCCCGACCCCTTCCTCTTATAGGACGCCAGTCCCGTGGGATGGGCCCCCTGCCTCGTGACCTCTTCTTGCCTTAATTACCTCCTGAAAGCCCCCGCCAACAAATACAGCCCCGTTCTGAGGTATTTAGGGTTAGGAATGCAACATATGAATTTGGGGGGGGACACAATTCAGCCC
The DNA here is from genome assembly GCF_029215605.1 of Mirounga angustirostris. Lineage (NCBI taxonomy): Eukaryota > Metazoa > Chordata > Mammalia > Carnivora > Phocidae > Mirounga > Mirounga angustirostris. The sequence goes on from NW_026991713.1 coordinate 178,401,485, forward strand.
CTGTTGGTGAGTTATGTTATCCTGGGATCCACTTCAGAATCACAGGGCGCTCTTCGAACATGCACCACGTAACGCAGTGTTGGGTCCAGCGGCTGGTCTAGAGGCAGCCCCATCAACCCCGAAGAGTTTCTGTGAGGTCATCTTTCCGGGGACAGGATGTGGGGAGAGGTCCCCGTGCGCGCACACCCACACACTACAGGACCGGGCTTGCTCTATACAGAGCATTTGGATAACGTTTTGTCACTTAAAATACCATGAAAATTTTCCCTTTAACTGTTCTTTAAAGTAAGATTTTTAAGAGGACCAGGCCCCCGTCAGGAGCTACGTGGGTATTTGCTGTCTCTCCTGTTTTGACAGGCATTCGTGGGTCCCACTTTCCCCTGTATACTCCTGTCCTCAAGAGTCCCTCCGAGGCCAGGACACAGACTCTGGCCATCATTTCTAGAAGCCCAGGGTCCTCAGGGTCTGTGCCAAGACCACAGGGTCAAGGGTGGTCTTGATGGTGGAGTGTGGGTGGATGGGTACCCAGAAGGCTCCCAGAGGACCTATGCCTGCCTTGGGCCCGCCCCCCGACTGTGGTACTGACCTTGTGTGCTATGTCCCCCCCACCCCCAGGACCCCTTGCTGCGTGTCCAGGAGGTGCTGAACGGCACAGAGGTGAACCTGCAGCATCTCACCGCCCTGGTGGACTGCCGCAGCCTGCATCTGGTGGGAACCAGACTCTGGAGCCAGGGCACGGCAGCTGGGGAGCAGGGTGCAGCTGGGGGAGTTGGGAACAGAAGGGAGCAGCTGCGGGGCTGGGGCAGAGGGTGCAGCAGGGGGGATGGGGGCAGAGGGAGCAGCTGGGGGGATGAGGGCAGAGGGTGCAGCAGGGGGGATGGGGGCAGAGGGTGCAGCAGGGGGGATGGGGGCAGAGGGTGCAGCGGGGGGCTGGGGGGCAGAGGGTGCAGCTGTGGGGGCAGAGGGTACAGCTGGGGGGCTGGAGGGCAGAGGGTGCAGCTGGGGGGCAGAGGGTGCAGCTGTGGGGGTGGGGACCTGGAGATGGGAGATCACCCATGGGTGGCTGGCCCGAAGCCCAGTCTGGCGCCGGGGTGGTCAGGCCACTAGCAGTGGGCTGGGCTGAGGCCCTGGCATGTCCTGTCTCACCCTGCCTTCCCTGTCTCTCTCCTGGTCTCTGTGGGCCATGCTGCCCCGTGCTGTCCCTGTGCTGTGTGGCCTCAGGACTACGTGCAGGCCCTGACGGGCTTCTGTTACGATGGCGTTGAGGGCCTCATCTACCTGGCTCTCTTCTCCTTCGTCACGGCTCTCATGTTCAGCTCCATCGTCTGCAGCGTCCCCCACACCTGGCAGCAGAAAAGGTGAGGGGCTCAGAGCTCACCCCAGGCCACACCGCAGGCAGGATGTTTTAGGGACATGCCTTCTGGACACCCGTATCCTCGTCCCCAGAGACAGGAGCAAATGCCTCCTGACCTCCTGACACTCTCTGTAAGCCTCTGCAGTGCTTGGAGGCTGGTGAGTCCGCGGTGAGCAGCCCCATTTCATAGATGGGAAACAAGTCTACAGGAGCTCCCAGCCCAGGTGACATGTGAGGCCAGAGCAGGGGGGTGGAGCCAGGTCTCCTGCCCACCCGCACCAGCTCCATGCACCGCGCCCTTCCACACCTCTGGCTGGCCTCGGGATGTCTCCTCCGTCCCCTTGCCCCTCGGCGTGCATGTGCAGGGCTTGTGCGTGGAAAGAGCAGCTGTCCAGTTGTGGGGACTGGGAGCTTCTGCAGGGAGGGAGGGCCCCAGATGGCTGTGGCCTCCATGGCCCATTCAGCTGGGTGACCGGGATGGCAGCTACTTCCCAAGGGGCAGTTAGGTCCTTATCTTTGAAGTGGGGGTCCTGGCAGCTCCTTCCTCAGTCTCCCTGATCAGTACTGGGTTGAGTGGTGTATTTAGAAGCCAAGCCCCTTCCCTTGCTTGGGCCCTTACACTTCATCTCCCAGACTCACCACCTCCCCTCCCATTGGGCTGTGGCTGCACCTTGGTGGCCCAGATCAGATGACAGGTAGCTCAGCTCTGATCTCTTCCCTCTGTCTGGATTTCTGCTCTGTTGTTTTCTGTGGTGATGCTGCCAGTGGTGATGATGATGGGGATGATGATGGTGGTGATGATGGTGGTGATGATGATGGGGGCAGAGGGTGCAGCAGGGGGGATGATGATGATGGTGATGATGGTGATGGTGATGGTGGTGGTGATGATGGTGATGGTGGTGATGGTGATGGTGATGGTCGTGATGGTGATGGGGTGATAATGGTGATGGTGATGGTGGTGATGATGGTGGCTGTGATGGTGATGATGATGATGGTGATGATGGGGGCAGAGGGTGCAGCAGGGGGGATGATGATGATGGTGATGATGGTGATGGTGATGATGGTGATGGTGGTGGTGATGGTGGTGGTGATGGTGGTGATGGTGGTGATGATGATGATGGTGGCGGTGATGATGGTGGTGATGATGATGATGGTGATGAGGTGATGGTAGTAACGGTGATGGTCACAATGATGGTGATGATGGTGTTGATGGTCATGATGACGGTGATGGTGATGATGGTGGTGGTGATGGTGGTGATGGTGATGGTGGTGGTGATGATGGTGGTGATGGTAGTAACGGTGATGGTCACAATGATGGTGATGATGGTGTTGATGGTCATGATGACGGTGATGGTGATGATGGTGATGATGATGGTGATGGTGATGGTGGGGGAGGTCATGATGTTGGTGATGGTGGTGATGGTGGTGGTTGTGATGGTGATGATGATGATGGTGATGATGGGGGCAGAGGGTGCAGCAGGGGGGGATGATGATGGTGATGATGGTGATGGTGATGATGATGGTGATGGTGATGGTGGTGGTGATGATGGTGGTGGTGATGGTGGTGATGATGATGATGGTGATGGTGGTGATGATGGTGATGATGGTGGCGGTGATGGTGGTGATGGTGATGATGATGGTGATGGTGGTGATGGTGATGATGGTGGCGGTGATGATGGTGGTGATGATGATGATGGTGGTGATGATGGTGGTGATGGTAGTAATGGTGATGGTCACAATGATGGTGATGATGGTGTTGATGGTCATGATGACGGTGATGATGGTGATGGTGATGGTGGTGATGGTGGGGGAGGTCATGATGTTGGTGATGGTGGTGATGGTGGTGGTGATGGTGATGATGGTGATGGTGGTGGTGATGGTAGTAACGGTGGTGGTCACAATGATGGTGATGATGGTGTTGATGGTCATGATGATGGTGATGGTGGCAGTGGTAATAAAGATGGCAGCTATAGGGAAATGGCTAAGAGGATAGACCTGGAACCGTGTGGCTTGGACTTCAGATTTTTGCTTATTGGGTGACCATGGGCAAGTCACTTAATCACTCTGGGCCTCCATTTCCCTAACTGTGAAATGGGGGTTGGAAGAGCACACCCCTCTTGGGGTCGGGTAGGCACTAGGTGAACCATTCCGTGTAAGGGCTTAGCCGTGGGTTTGGCTGGTAATTGACGCTCAGCCAGTTGCTACCCCTGTCCTGCTTGTCTCACTGCAAGGGGCCCAGAGGGAGGCCCTCTGCTCCAGGTCCCCCAGCTGGTGGTCGGGAGGTGGGACGTGAGCCCAGGCCTGGCAGGCCTGTGCCATTACCACCGGGCAGCCTGGCCCTAGGTCTGATCTGGAAATAGGCAGGACATGATGAGCCTTGAGCGTGCCCGAAGCCTGGCCCCTGGCTCCCTTGCCTCGCCCTGTGGCAGCCTGAACGGAGCGGACAGAAAGCCAGAGCGCAGCAGAGCAGGAGGACTGGGCTCAGGCCTCCTGGGACGGACAGTCCCTGTGGGCTCAGGCCACCCAAAGGTGCAGGCTGGGACCTGCAGGGCTGGAAGAGGGCACCTCCATTTCCAGGCCCCCAGCCCTCTCTGCTCCCCCGAGGAGGGGCCATGCCCCCTTCCCCTGAAGGCAGACAGCATCCCTGTGTACAAGGCTGAGGGTCAGGGTCCCTGGCATCCCCGTCTCACGGGGGACGAAACCAGGGTGACTTGCCCACGGTGCCATAGGCCATCCGTGACCAAGCCAGGATTGGAACGAGGTGCGTCTGCCTCCGAGCTGGCCCCGCACGGGCCTCGTGGTGGCTGCCATGGGCCAGGGTGTAACCTGTGCTGGGGGTCCGTCCCTGCAGAGGCCCCGACGAGGACGGGGAGGAGGCGGCGGCCCCAGGGCCGAGGCAGACACACGACAGCCTCTACCGTGTGCACATGCCCAGTCTGTACAGCTGCGGGAGTAGCTACGGCAGCGAGACCAGCCTCCCAGCTGCGGCCCACACCGTCAGCAACGCCCCGGTCACCGAGTACATGTGAGCTGTGCCCGGAGCTGGGGGCGGGGGCGGGGGCCTCAAGACCGCAGGGTCACGCGAGAGGGCGCTCCCCACCCCTGGTGCTGCCCAGGCTGCCGCTGCGGTCGTCCAGGCAAACCTGGGCCGTGGCCCCAGTAAGACCACTCTGTCAGAGGGAGGCTGGGTCTAGGCGCGGGGATGCCGTGGCTGAGGGCGGGCGCTGGCCACGTGGTGAGCGGGCCTCCGGGCGGGGTGGGGCTGGGCTGCCCCAGGCCCTTGCTAGTGGGCTGCGTGCAGGCCGGTGATGAGGAGGCCCAGGGTCGGAGGTGGGTGGCAGAGCAGGGTGGGCACGGGCGTCTGCCTGGCTCCGGAGCGGCCCCGGACGGGTGCTGGGCCTGCCGAGGCTGGCCGCTGCTCACAGCCCTCTCTCCTCACTGTGCAGGAGCCAGAATGCCAACTTCCAGAACCCCCGCTGTGAGAACACCCCCCTCATCGGGCGCGAGTCCCCGCCGCCCTCAGTAAGTCTCAGGCCTGGGGGGAGGGGGCGCAGCTGTGAGCCTCCAGCGCGGGGTGAGGGCTCTCCCCAGCCAGGGGTCTCGGGGGGGCACCTGGCCCGAGGACACAGTGCCGAGTGGGCCCCCAGGCTGGCCTGGAGGTACCCTGGGGCCCGAGTGGGCAGCTGGGGGCCGGCTGCCTGGTGGGTCAGCTTGACTCCAAGGGGCCCTGGCTTCTCCTTTCCCAGTCTGGTCCACTCTCCTTTCATTTCCTTCATTGACTTCCTGAGCTCAACCCAGGACTCAGCCTCGGGCTCTTCCAGCCACTGTCCCTTCTGGCCTCAGGGATGAGGCAGAAAAGAGGGGACAGGGCAGTTTGGTGCCAAAGAGAAGGAACTTGCTGACTGACAGGGGCCCCGGTGGCCTTCCTGGAGGTGGTGGCCTGCAAAGGACAGGGCCAGAGAAGCTGAGAAGTGTGTGCCTGGGCAGGAGCCCTGGGGTGCCCTAGGCCCGGACCAGGGTCAGTGTGGGCACACAAGCCATCCGTCATGCCCCAGTGGCACTCTGCTCCAGCCCCCTGCAGCCTGGCGTTCAGGCTGCCCTCTCTCTCTCTCTCCCTCTCCTGCGCTCCCACCCCCACCCCGGGCCCTCCTAGCGCTATCTGGCGGCCCTGGACTCTGACAGCCATGCAGGCTGGCAGTTTAAGCCCATGGATAGTACCCGAACACTGTGGTGGCCGTGCCCTCAGAGTGACAGGTACTGACCCCCAGGTGGCCCGCCCGGCACCGCCTGCCCACCACGCCTCTGTGCCTCATGCTCTCCGCTCATGGCTGCCCCCTCACCAGGGCCGGCCTCGGGGCTCTCTCAGCTTGGCCCCTGCCGGCTAGCTCTGGATCATCATGAGCCTGTAGACTTGTCAGCCCCCAGCCCAGCCAGAACCCTTGTGCTGGCCTTGGGCCCGTGACCCTCCCATCAGGGGCAGGGAGCCCCTTCCCCACTCCTGGCCCAGCTGCAGGCCGTCCCAGTCGGCCTTGTCACCTCCCAGCAAGGAGACCATCTCCGCAGGCCCGAGGGTGCGCCTGCGCCTGGCGCCTAGGCTCGGTGAGCTCGCTCCCTGGGGTGTGACCAGCAGGCCCGGCCCTTGAGGTGTCACCCTGCATGTTCGGAAGTGCACACAGGTGCAGGCAGGCCAGCCGTCCCCCACATCTGCGCGTGCCTGCTTGGGCTCCTTCAGGGGCTGGGGTGCTGCCCCTGCCCCCTGCTGCATGTCCGTGGAATGACACGGCTCCCGGGTGCCACAGTGCCAACCTTCTCCCCGCACCCCAGGAGTTCCAGGAGGGCTGTCAGGGCCTGGGAACAGTGTCCATCCCCATCTGGGGACGGAGGTGTGGGGACTCGGGTGTGGGGTCAGCCTGCCACGCTCCCCATCTCTGGCGACGCTTGGCACACGCCTTGGCCTTTGTCCACAGCCCCTCGTGGCACACGCCTCCTCCATGCGTGTGCCTCGCGAGGATACCCGCACACACGTGTGCACCAAGTGCCTCGTGCTTCAGGTGGGATGAGGGTAGAGAGGATGTGCCGTCCGTGCCCTTCTCCCCAGCTGCCTCCATCCCTGCGTCCCGCAGCCTGGAGGAGCCCACACTTTGTTCCCGACTGAGCAGGCGGCAGCATCCCCCAGCCTGAGGGGCCTGTGCAACTTCTGGGGCCCCCTGTCCCCGGGGTCTGGGGCAGAGTGGCCATGGGGCCTCCTCGTTCCTGGGGCCTGTGGGCCGTCAAGGACCCCCTGACCCTTTCTCGAACCCAGCCTGACTCCGCCTTTGCACGATGCTCTCCTCCTGGCTCCCCGATCAGGATCCCGCGGCGGGAGGAAGCCTCCCCACGTCCCCCGAGCCCAGCCCCTGAGGGCAGCCTGCGTGTGGCCTGTAGGTCCTGGGCACGTGGGGTGCAGCTGGGGAGCCTCCAAATGCTGGCCCTTTGTAGGGCAGAGCTCTGCCTGGCCGGGTGCCTGAGTGCGCTCCCGTCCCCGGAAGAGGCGGCTGGTCCCCATCCTGAGCCTGGGGCGCGGGGGCCGGCCCTCTGCTCACGGAGCCCCTCCGCCAGGGCCCCGCCAACCGCACCACCACCGCCCGTCCTGCCCGCAGGGGTGCTTCCGGCTCACTCGCCAGGGCCCGCGTGGCCGCGCCCGCGCCCCGCTGACCCCCTCCCCCCTTGTCTCCCTCCAGTACACCTCCAGCATGAGAGCCAAATACCTCGCCACCAGCCAGCCTCGCCCCGACTCCAGCGGCAGCGGCCACTAGACAGCCCCGGCCGGCCACCGCCCACGTGCCAATCGCCCTGCCCCTCCCCGTGCCGGCACTGCCGCTCCCACCCGTCACCGCCCGCCGGACCCTCCGCACGCCCGCCAGGCCCGCTGCAGCCACCCTCGCCCCGCCCTCCCCTTCCCGCAGGGGCTCTCCTTGGGTCACGCACCTGGACGCGGGAGCGGTGCCACCGACGGGGCCCCCCAGCCCCCCCACGCCCCTCTGCCTCTGAGGAGGGGGGTCTGCAGAGCCCCGCTGTGGGCCGGAGCCGGCTCGGTGCTGTGTCCCTGACGCTTACTCCGCAGCAGGCCGACCCGTGGACCCGTCTTCTCCGCTCGCGCCCAGCCTGCTCTCTCCCCCCGCAGCTCCCATGGCTCGCCCGCTCCCTCCAGGCTTCCGAGCGTCACTTTTTGCGTTCACAGGCTGGGCGGCGCCCGCCCTGGGCCGGGCAGCTGCGGGGGCCTCGGCTCGTGTGCGCTCACCGCTAGGCTCCTGCGCAGAAAGTTCCCGGGGAGCTCCTCTCAGGCCACCTGCCCACAGGCCCCTCCTGCCGTTGCCAGAAGCCTCCGCCCAGCATCGCTCTCTCCCCCAGCGCCCACCCTGCCCGTGGAGCCCAGCCCTGCACAGCGGCAGGGGGACAGCAGGTGCCGCGCCGAGCCCCGGCTGCTCACCCAGTGCTGGCCGCCTTCTTGGTGCCAAACCCCCTCCCCCGCCCCAAGACTCGGCAGCTCGTCTGGTTCACTTTTGCACTAACCACATTTGTCATCCTAGGGCGGGCGGGGCTGCCGGCCGAGCAGCACACTCCCCTTCTCGGTTCCCTCTCTGTCCAGGACAGGCACACGTCCCGAGCCCGGCCAGGGGCTGGACCTGAGCTGGCTGTGAACGTGCCCTCGGCCCCTGCCGCCCCCTCTTGGGACTAACCACTAACCTCACCCAGCCTCCGCGGGCACCCCTGGCCGACCCAGAGCCAGCAAGTCTCACCCCGAGTCCAGGCCAGAGATGAGGCCTAGGCCGGCCGGCCGGGAATCGGGCCGGAGTAGCCGTTTCTTCTTGGGGTGCTGCTGGGGAAGGACTGTAGACCGACAGGCAGCCTGAGAGCCTGCAGACCCGTCCCCGGGCAGGTGCTGCCCCAGACGACTGTGTCCTCGGGAACGAATGTCCCTTGGGCTGTAGGACTGAGGTCCTTGCGGCCTCAGTCTCCCTACCTGTGAAGTGGGAACAAGGCTTCCCTAAGGTGCTTTGGCTTTAGTGTACAATGTTTGCTGTGTTTCCTGCCGTGGAGGGTGCGCCACCCCCAGATCAGGATGGGAAGGAAGCCCCCTGCCAGTCTCAGCCCTGGCCTGGCCACCCTGCAACAGAGGCGCTGGCCTGTGGGTCAGGCCAGGGGCTGCAGAGCACCAGGCAGCAGCCGTGTGGGAGGGCCCCGGGCCGGGGTCCCGCAGCGGGAGGCGCCCGCCATGTTCGGCATGTGGGCTCTTCCTTCCAGAGCGGGGACAGTGCCCTTCCCTGGGACAGGCCCGGGGAGATGCCGCCCGCCCCTCCTCCATAATCTTTTCTCTATGCTGGTGTCTGGGACCAAATGGGCAGGTGGGCTGGGGGCCAGGCCACATCTGCCCGGCTTCTGGGGTTGCCTCTGTCCCGGGAAAGGAGGGGAGTGAGCAGGCAAATACCGGGGTGCCCCAGGTAGGCCTGGGGCCCTGAGCCTGGCCAAACCTCAGTGCAGGGCCCCGTGTGCTCTAGGGCCCGCCTGGCCGTCGTTCTGGGCCCCCACAGCAGACCTGCCCAGTTTTTCCTCTGGGCCCCTCCAGTGGCAAGAGCGGTCCTGGCCCAGCGTCAGGAGGGAGGCCCCAGCCATCCTGCCCTGGTGCGCGCCGTGCGCTCGGGCCACTGCTCAGAAGCACAAGCAGCCGCCCGCGGCCCTGGGAGGCCGCCCGCAATGTGAATGTACATAGCATGAGAGGCCGGCGCCGCCGGACGCGCTGTGGACCTCGGCTGTCTTGCGAGTTCCCGCCGTGTGGCGTGTGCCCCGTCTGTGACTTCATCGAGCTCCTTCTACTCACCGAGGTTGAATAGAGGAAAAGGAGAGTCATCCAAAGGGGTTCAAACCCCAGCCTCAGTCTGTGGAGGGGAGCAGGTCCTGCCATTGGTTTTCTTTCTGTTCTAAGTTTTCAGGGTCCCCTTCCTAGCCACCCCCCATCCCAGGGCCCTCTCCACATCCCTTCCCGGCCTTGCTCCCCCCAGGCCCTGCAGCATCGGGGAGGGGGGTGCGGCCCTCGACAAAGTGGGTGGCCGGTGGGAGGGAGGAGCCTTGGAACCCCACAGGGTCCAGCTGGCTCCCGGGCCCTGCCAGGCTGGGCCAGCAGGAGGTGGGGTCCAGCCGGGACATCTGGCCCATGGGCTCCCCTGCCATGCCCACCCACCCCATCTCACTATGCAATTCCAGCCCAAGCACCATTCCCTACCTACCCGGGACCCCTGCCCAGCCCCGGGGGGGTGGGTAGCCCCCCTGGGCTCCAGCCGGGGGGCGGGCAGGGGCCGGGGCCTTCTATGTGGGACTTTTTGTTTAACCATAATGGTTGTGCGCTGTACGACTTTGTTATATATAACATATCGCTCAATATAATTTTGTTAAGACTCCCACCCTCCCAGTTCCCCTCCTGACCCTCGCCCCCTCCCCCCGCAGTGTGATTTAGGGCCCTGAGCGGGAAGGGGCTCAAACCACTCAGCATCTTCCTCCGGCACCTTCCTCCAACCTCCGTAGGGCCATGGCTGTCTGTGCTGTCGCTGTGGTTTTTTATTTTTGTTTTTGTTTTTTAACTGGGTTTGGGGTTTGATTTTTATTTCTTTGGGGGCTTTATTTTTCTTGGCAGATAACTAAAAATCTCGTCAATGTAATTTCTGTGGTTTCTACTCAGCTTGGGTTTCATGTTTTAAAATAAACAAATTTTAAAAAACAGGTCTCTTTCTCCGAGTTGATTTGGCTCCTACCCAGTGTGTGGGCAGTGTGGTCGCGTGCTGGGGAGCCAAGAGGGGGGGTGGGGGGCGGCCCAGTTCGCAGCAGGAGGGGGTGGGGGTAGGAGCGGGGAGCCGACCCAGGAGTGGGGGAGTGGGTTGCCGGATGGGCTGGAGCGGTTGTCTTGACATCCTAAAAGCCTCACTTTGCAGGCTGGACATGCCCTGGGGCGGCCCGGGGTGCCTGCGCGGCCACCTGGGGAGGGGCACTTCCTGAGCCCCACTGTGGGGACATCTCCAGTCCCTGGCCTCCCAGGAGTCGTTCCCCCACCCCAGGCGGGATGGTGGGAAAAGGAGGAAAGGAGCCCCGGTGTGCGCCCGGAGGCCAGCAGGGACCCACCTGCCTCCAATCACGCACCCAATTGCCCACCCAAAGCGAAGACACAGGTGTCTCCTCGCCCAGCAAAGCCCAGCCAATGAGAAGCCGCCACTCGGGTCTCCTCCAATGGGCTCCTGTCCAGAGCAGCCCCGCCTCCCCCTCCCGCTGCAGAAGCAGGCTCCGCCCCTCCATGCTCGCGGCGTTTGTGCGTCGAGTGCGGGTGAGGCTCTGAATTGCTGCGCCCCCTCCCAGGGAAGCGCGTCTTGCCCCCGAGATGACTGGCTGCTCTGTTTTGAAGGTTAACAGTCATTCTTGTTCTCATCTGAGAAATGGACTCCGGAAGGTGCCACGTACTGCAGCTCTGGAAGGTTGCTGGTGAGCTCACTTTCCGTGCAGGGGGCTCAGAGCCCCTTGGAACTGGGGGGACGCGCCCTTTGACCAGGAAAGCCTTGGTCTCCCGTGCCTGGGGCGCAGGTGGGCGAGGCACCTGCAAGGCCCTGTGGAAGACCCCAGGCTCTCCGGTGGCATTGCTGTGAGTGTGGGGTGGGCAGGGGAGCGCTGGGGTCCCCCAGTCCCCGATTTGACCCGCCGGGGGGGAGGGGAAGGGGGTCCAGAACTGGTCAGCTCTGAAGAGGGGTGGACACATTGGAAGCTTCTGAGGTGCCGTGTGGTAAGGAGAGTGAACTGGAGACTTGGGACCAAGGAACACAAAAGGCAGGAGAGTCCAGGCACTTCCCGCCCCTCTTGGACCTCAGTCTCCCTGTATGTCAGGGAGGGCACAGTGACATCCTGGTTCTCGAAGCAGCCACATTCCGTGGTTCACAGCCCCTCCATCTTGTAAGCCGGCAGTGGAGCACCTTTGGGTACCTCGGTCTGACCCTGACCCTCCTGCCTCCCTCTCCCAAGGACCTCTGTGATTGCATTGGACCCACCTGGATAGTTCAGGATAATCTCCCCATCTCGAGGTTCTTAATCTGCTCACATCTACGAAGTTCCCTTTGCCATGAAGGTAACCTATTCATCGGTTAGGGAGATGAAGATGTGGACATCTCTGGGGGCTACTCTTCTGCCCCACAGGGTAAGCTGGTCTTGAGGATATCTGGGCAGAGAGAACAGCCAGTGCAAAGGTCCTGAGGTGTGTTCACGCAAGGAAGCGAGGGTCACTGGAATGGAGAGCAGAGGAAGGGTGGTCCGAGAGGAAGCAGAGGTGTGAGGATCTCAAAGGGCCTGTGGGTCTCATAAGGCCCTGGAGACTGGCTCTGCGGAGGGGAAGCCATGGAGCATCTGAGCGGACCGACACCACCTCACGTTCGTTTTAACAGTATGGGCCGAGCTGGCGAGTTGGGAAGGGAGCCAGGGCAGAAGCAGGAGAGCAGAGAGGAAGCTTTGGCCACGGTGCAGGCCAGAGCTGAGGGCAGCCCGGGCGGGGTGCTGGCCAGCCAAGCAGTGGTGAGAAAGCCCTGGGTTCTGGAAGGAACGCCAGCAACACTTTCTGGCACACTGTGGGGGTGGGTGTGAGGTTTGGGTGGAGCTGTGGCAGGTGGGGGTCTGTGGTGTCATAAACGGAGATGGGCAGCTGGGGAGGAAGCAGGTTTGCGATCGAGGGGTCAGTGGTCCACTTTTGGACATGTTGAGCCTAAGATGTCTATTGGGTCCCCCCGGGGAGGTATGGAGAGCAGGGGGGGTCAGGGGAGAGCACTGGGCGGCGACGGCCAGCTGGAATGTTTGTCTTGGGTACAGTGTTGAAAGCCACGAGCCAGGGTGACGTCCCGCAGGGAGTGGGTGCCAAAGAGGAGACAGCAGAGCCCATGTTTGGGGTAGGGAGTAGGGAGGAGCGACCAGCGAGGCAGGAGGAGTCCAGGACAGGGGGCATCCTGAGAGCTGCACGAAGACAGTGTGGAGGAGAGACAAGGGACCGTGTCACGTGCTGCCGATCGCCAGGTTCCACGAGTGCAGGCAGTGACCCGTGTGCTCAGCCACCTGGACACCGCTGGAGTCTTGGACAAGGGCAGCTGTGATGAAGCCTGATGGCTGGCTCGGGAGAGCCTGGGGGAGGCCGCGGGCATAGCTCGTCGGTGGAGTGGCCTTCCTGAGTCACCAAGAAGGGTGGGACCCAAGTCCATAGACAGGAGTGTGGCCCCCCTGCTGGCCTGGTGGTCAGAGCATTTGGGCAGTGGGGGGGCGCTGGGGGGGTCTCATGAAGTAGGGAGGCCAGAGGAAGTGGGGGGCTGGGGGCAAAGAAGGTACAGCACCCCCCCCACCCTGGGGCTGTGGGAGAGCCAGAGAGGAGGGACAGAGCGGGGACAGGAGATCCCCCAAGGGCCCGAGGCTCCATCTGGAACTCAGGGTGAGACTCCCCAGAGGGCAGTGTTTCCCTGCAGCTGACCAGGTGCGGAGGGTGGGCGCAGGAGGTCAGACACCAGAGGCTTGGCTGAGAGAGGACGTGGAAGCAAGAGGCCAAGGGAGGTGAAGGTGAGTTCACGGGCCTGAGTGGACCTGGGACTTCAAGCAGGGGAGGACGAGCCCATGAGGTGTGAGGGGGCTGGGGGTCCAGCAGGGTCAGGAAATGGGAGGGAGGGAGCTGGACAGACAAGAGGTGGAGGCAGAGTGGGGTCGCAGGGCAGGCAAGGTCTGGGGAGTGACGCAGGAATGGACGCAGGAGCAGGGTGGGAGAGAGAGCCTGTGTGAGCCAGGAGCCAACATTTTCCGGAAGGAGGGGCCTGCGGATCCCCACAGTGGGCAGCAGGCGTGGCGATCCCACCACCGGGAGGCCAGGAACGAGGAGGGTCTGTCAGTGGTGGAAAGAGCGTCTCTCCAGGAGTGAGGCAGGCACGTCCAGCAGGGGGCGCCAGGCGCCCAGAGGACGGGAGGCTGCAGGGGGACCCGTCCAGGAGCTCAGGACATTCTGCATTCCCTGCCAGTCCCCGTGACCGCGGCACGGCCGGTCTGGGGCTCACCGTGGCTCTGCTGAGGGGACGACCCAAAGATCCCGCAGGACGGGCCACGAGGACATGCAGCAACCAGCCCCCCTCAGAGCCAGGGCGTGGGCCGGCGGCCGGGGTGGCCGGCTGGAGCTTGCCTCTTGGCCAACCACATACTGGTAAGAACTTTCAGGTTCGTGATGTGACCTTCGAAGGGCAAGGGGCGTGCCCCGGGGTGCTGGGGGTTCCTGGGGAAGGTGGGTTTGGGCAGGGGGAGAAACCACCAGCTCTCACCACCAGCTGGTACCCGAGGACTGAGGTGGATTGCACCCTGAGTCAGGGGGTCCCAGAAGCCTGCCCGGAGCCAGTAGGGGGCACGTGGGGGGGGGGCAGCACAGCTCTCAGCCCTAACTCAGTACGCTAACATAACCTCGACCACCGCGAGGGGGCTCAGACAGGACCCCCCCCCCCGCCCCAGGCCCCTGGGTTCCTCCTAGTGATGGACCAAGTGCTGGGCTCAGAAAGGGCTTGGGAAGCGGGGGTCACCTCCAAGAACGTTCGGCCAGGCCAGGGCTAGGGTGGGCAGCAGCCGGATGGGCCAGTTGGTCTGACAGAAAGATGGGGCTGGCTCTGGTCATCCCCCGACCCCCAGCCCAGGCCTAGAAGGGGCAGGACTGGCTGAAGCCCCCAGCCAGGGAAGGGAGCCTTATGGCAACCCAGTCCGCTGCTGTCCTCCCTCCCAGCCTTCCAGGCATCCTGAGTAGTTCCCCCTCCGCACCCCTGCCGGGCTGTGCCGAGACCCAGATGGCCGCCTCTCCCACCCCACCTCTGGAAAGCCCTCCTTTCCAACACGGCTCAGATGCAGCTCTGGGGCCAGTGGGCTGGGATGGCCCCAGGTGAAGGGAAGTGTGTTTAAACTGAGCAGGGAAGGGCCCCACCTGCACCCCTTGGCCCCTCCCGGACCTGGACCACGGAAGCCGAGGGGGTGGAGGGGCACCCAGCAGCCCCCATGGTTGCAGTGTTATCTTGAAAGCCCACAAATGATGGGCAGTTTTGGGGGGGGAGCATGGCACCCCTCAGCCCTGCCCTGGGGGAGAGCGAGGTCAACGCTTCTGCTGTGTGACTCATCTTGGGGGAGGGCCCCTTCCTCACACCCCTGAGGGCAGCAGATGGGAGAAATCTGCCCCTGCTGGACCTGCTTCCCCTTCTGAGGAGGAACCATCCTCCCTCCCTCCGTCCCTCCCCTCTCCGTCCCTCCCCCACCCAGCTTTTCCTTGAGAAGAGGGAAGGGCCCCAGGGCTTGAGCCCCGCCCCCCCATGCCTCCCAGACCCAGAGCCCTGAGGACTCATTTATCCCTGTTCTCAGATGAAGGCCTCAGCTCCCAGGGCCTCCTCCCCACACTGGACGGTTTGGACCAGCTGTGACGACCAGGTGACCAGGTACGTCCCCAACTCTGGGGCAGGCTCCACCTGTCCCCACGAGGGCTGCAGGGCCACGCCTGTGTTCCGGGGCCCCACCAGCTCTGCGGGGAGGCTCCTGCCAGTGGCTGGGCCCTGGGTCGACACTCGGGCCAGGGCAGGGGACTCCTCTGACTCCCCCCAGGGTGGGGGGCAGGAAGGAGGCCCTTGGTGTCTGCGCACAGGTGGTTGCCCCCCAAAACCTGAGCAGCCCCCTTTCCTCAGCATGTCTGCAAGAGTGCCCTCCGGACACGGATCAGGCTGTGATGCTGAGGTCCCCCCAACCCCCCCGCAGTCACTGCCTACACCCCCGGGACACCTGCCCCTCCAGCCCTTCTGCAAACCCCACTCCACTGACTTAGGGCTACACAAGGCCAAGGTGCGGTCAGGCCCTGGCCAGTTGCCCCCAGGCCCAAGGAGCCTCCAGCAAGCCTTATGAGGAAGTGGGGGGGCCTCCCGGGCTACACGCTGCACGTGGGGGTGCTGAGTATGTGAGCACGGGGCTACTGGGATGGGACTGGCATCGGCAGGTCAGGGGTGGGGACAGGAGGCGCTTTGCAAACACTTGTCTTTATTCTGACATGTTGAGAAGGTTGACCGTGGAGCAGAGCGGCCAACATGGAGGTCCCAGGGGACTTGGCGCCCAGGGGGGTGCTGCGGGGGCTCCGTGTGAGGACGAGGGAATGCCGGCTGCCCCCCCACCCTGCCAAGGCTGCATGTGAGGAAGAGCGAGCAGCAGGGAGTGGGCAGAAAACAAGGTCGGTGTGAATCCTCGTCCAGCCTCCATCCAGCTGGCCTGGGGGCCCAGCTCCGGGACCAGTCCAGGCATGGAGCCCCTTCACAGAGGCGAGGTCGAGTGTGGGGTCCCCAGCACAAGGGGAGGCCAGGATCCAATACCACCAGGCCTCTGAGTTTGAGCTCTTTACCACCCCCGCCAGCTCAGTTGCCTGACCTTGGCTGTCACTGGCTCTGAGCCTTAGTTTGCCATCTGCAAAATGGGACAAGAATATGGCCTCTTGTGAGTTTGTGATGGGGATGAAGCCAGATAAGGAGGTCCCAGGCTGGGCCCCCATGAGCCCCCTCCCTCCTCCGGGGAAGGCTAGGCCCACACAGGCTGGAGCTACAGAGCCTATGGGCTGCTCCTCTGGGTGAAACCTGCCAATCCAGCTACCCCCCCCTCCCCGCCCCGACCACTTCCACGGTGCCCTGGGCTGGCTGCGCCTCTCAGGCACCTGCAAGTGGCTCTTGGGAGTCCCTTCTATCCATCTCCCCCACAGGAGCTCGAACAAGCCCCCAGGCCCCCTGGAGCCCCTCCGACAGACCTGTGACAGACCTGTGTCTCTGGCCCAACTTCCAGCAAGACCAGGACCCCCCGGGTTGCCCCAAAGAGCACCTTTATTCACAGCAAAGGACGTCACCATAGCAACCACACTTCAATTCCCTGAGAACTTTTCCATTATCGTTCACTTTCCTAGCTATGTCTTTGCAGAAAGAAAAACAGAAGACAGAACACACCCCACGGGCCTGCGGGAGATGGGCACCGTGCAGGACGGGGCGCGGGCAGTCCGGAGGCCGGGACATATAAATACACGGAGTGGCGGACATTTCCCTCCATTTAAACAACAAAGATTATCTCAAGTTTGGCTTCTGCTTTTTCTGATCCACAGAAAAGATAAACCCACCCCCCCCCAAAAAAACAAAAACACCCTACCTTTTACCCACCCCCTTGCGAAAAACAAGCACAGTAAAAAAATACTGTCACAAATATTTACAGGCACGCCCACTATGGGCGACGTTCTCTCGACCTCGGAGAGGAGATAAAATGCTCAGCTGTCTCTCCATCACGGGGAGACAAAGAGACGGCGGTGAGGGAGGGTTGGGAGGTGAGCCCGTTTCCCTAGCCACACGGCCACTAGGGGCTTCCGGGGTGGGGGCTGGACCCGGTGGGGGTGCTGGCTGCTAGTTCTCTAAGTCCAGAGCTCAGCGGGAGAAGGGGGCTCGGGTTTCCTCCCAAACCCAGCTTCCTTGCACTGAGCCTGGCTCGGCTGTGCTGGGGGCGCTGGGGGCGCTGGGGGCTCTGAGGCCCCCCCAGCACAGGGCCTGCACCCGACAGGGAGGGAAAGGCACCTGCATATCCCTGCAGAGCAGCCCCTGATCCCCACGCTGCCGAAAGACCCCACAGTAATAAGAAAACTGCCCTCAGAGTGACCTCTGATGCACATCCTCTGGGATGGGGCTCTGGAGCCCGCGGCCCCACGGGGCAGACAAGTGGCCCTTGTGCTTGCTTCTCGGCAGAACAGAACTGCCCAGCAGCCTGCTCCATGGACGGGCACGCGGTGCGCGTGCACACACACGTAGGCACAGCCCTGGGGGAGCCTCGAATGCCAAGGCCAGGGCGGCACAACACAGATCCCCGGGCCCTTTGGATACCAGGGGCGCCCGAGGACGGGGTCTCAACCACGGCTGCTAGAAGACGGCGCTGTGGGGACACCACGGTGTGTCCGGGTACAGGTGGCAGTGGATGGAGCGGAACCTGTGGGGACAGAGTAGGGGCAGGTCTGTTGGGGGGGAGAGGGTGCTGAGCACCCATCTTCAGACCCACAGCAGCAGAGGGGCCCTGGTCCACCCTGAGCAAGGCTCCTGGGGGTCTGTAGTCCTGCTGCTTCAGTGTACCAGCCCCAGCAGACCCCCCCAGGGCACCCCTCCAGCCCCAGCAGACCCCCCCAGGGCACCCCTCCAGCCCCAGCAGACCCCCCCAGGGCACCCCTCCAGCCCCAGCAGAACCCCCCAGGGCACCCCTCCAGCCCCAGCAGACCCCCCCAGGGCACCCCTCCAGCCCCAGCAGACCCCCCCAGGGCACCCCTCCAGCCCCAGCAGACCCCCCACAGGGCACCCCTCCAGCCCCAGCAGACCCCCCCAGGGCACCCCTCCAGCCCCAGCAGAACCCCCCAGGGCACCCCTCCAGCCCCAGCAGACCCCCCCCAGGGCACCCCTCCAGCCCCAGCAGACCCCCCACAGGGCACCCCTCCAGCCCCAGCAGAACCCCCCAGGGCACCCCTCCAGCCCCAGCAGACCCCCCCAGGGCACCCCTCCAGCCCCAGCAGACCCCCCACAGGGCACCCCTCCAGCCCCAGCAGACCCCCCACAGGGCACCCCTCCAGCCCCAGCAGACCCCCCCAGGGCACCCCTCCAGCCCCAGCAGACCCCCCCAGGGCACCCCTCCAGCCCCAGCAGACCCCCCCAGGGCACCCCTCCAGCCCCAGCAGAACCCCCCAGGGCACCCCTCCAGCCCCAGCAGACCCCCCCAGGGCACCCCTCCAGCCCCAGCAGAACCCCCCAGGGCACCCCTCCAGCCCCAGCAGACCCCCCCAGGGCACCCCTCCAGCCCCAGCAGACCCCCCACAGGGCACCCCTCCAGCCCCAGCAGACCCCCCCAGGGCACCCCTCCAGCCCCAGCAGAACCCCCCAGGGCACCCCTCCAGCCCCAGCAGAACCCCCCAGGGCACCCCTCCAGCCCCAGCAGAACCCCCCAGGGCACCCCTCCAGCCCCAGCAGAACCCCCCAGACAACCCCTCCAGCCCCAGCAGAACCCCCCAGACAACCCCTCCAGCCCCAGCAGACCCCCCCAGGGCACCCCTCCAGCCCCAGCAGACCCCCCCAGGGCACCCCTCCAGCCCCAGCAGACCCCCCACAGGGCACCCCTCCAGCCCCAGCAGAACCCCCCAGGGCACCCCTCCAGCCCCAGCAGAACCCCCCAGGGCACCCCTCCAGCCCCAGCAGAACCCCCCAGGGCACCCCTCCAGCCCCAGCAGAACCCCCCAGGGCACCCCTCCAGCCCCAGCAGAACCCCCCAGGGCACCCCTCCAGCCCCAGCAGAACCCCCCAGGGCACCCCTCCAGCCCCAGCAGAACCCCCCAGGGCACCCCTCCAGCCCCAGCAGAACCCCCCAGACAACCCCTCCAGCCCCAGCAGAACCCCCCAGACAACCCCTCCAGCCCCAGCAGAACCCCCCAGACAACCCCTCCAGCCCCAGCAGAACCCCCCAGACAACCCCTCCAGCCCCAGCAGAACCCCCCAGACAACCCCTCCAGCCCCAGCAGAACCCCCCAGGGCACCCCTCCAGCCCCAGCAGACCCCCCCAGGGCACCCCTCCAGCCCCAGCAGAACCCCCCCCAGGGCACCCCTCCAGCCCCAGCAGAACCCCCCCAGGGCACCCCTCCAGCCCCAGCAGAACCCCCCAGGGCACCCCTCCAGCCCCAGCAGAACCCCCCAGGGCACCCCTCCAGCCCCAGCAGAACCCCCCCAGACAACCCCTCCAGCCCCAGCAGAACCCCCCCGGACAACCCCTCCAGCCCCAGCAGCCCCCCCCCGGACAACCCCTCCAGCCCCAGCAGCCCCCCCCAGACAACCCCTCCAGCCCCAGCAGCCCCCCCCCAGACAACCCCTCCAGCCCCAGCAGCCCCCCCCCAGACAACCCCTCCAGCCCCAGCAGAACCCCCCAGGGCACCCCTCCAGCCCCAGCAGAACCCCCCAGGGCACCCCTCCAGCCCCAGCAGAACCCCCCAGGGCACCCCTCCAGCCCCAGCAGAACCCCCCAGGGCAGACAACCCCTCCAGCCCCAGCAGAACCCCCCAGACAACCCCTCCAGCCCCAGCAGAACCCCCCAGACAACCCCTCCAGCCCCAGCAGACCCCCCCAGGGCACCCCTCCAGCCCCAGCAGACCCCCCCAGGGCACCCCTCCAGCCCCAGCAGAACCCCCACAGGGCACCCCTCCAGCCCCAGCAGAACCCCCCCAGACAACCCCTCCAGCCCCAGCAGCCCCCCCCAGACAACCCCTCCAGCCCCAGCAGCCCCCCCCAGACAACCCCTCCAGCCCCAGCAGCCCCCCCCAGACAACCCCTCCAGCCCCAGCAGCCCCCCCCCCAGACAACCCCTCCAGCCCCAGCAGCCCCCCCCAGACAACCCCTCCAGCCCCAGCAGCCCCCCCCCAGACAACCCCTCCAGGCCCAGCAGACCCCCAAGGAATCCAACGTAAGGCCCAGCCTCTATCTGGACCTGCTTCCTCACCTGGACGGGTCAGCCTCCACCGAGAAGGGCCCCTTCATGTGGATGGCATTCCGCTTACTCTCAAACATGCCGTAGCTGAGGGTCACCTGTGGGGGGAAGGGAGGGCCTAGGTGAGACCAGGAGAGGCCCCCACGTCCCCAGCTCTGTCCACGGCTGCCCATATGGTTCTGCGAGAGGGAACAGCCTTGCCTTCTGCCCTCCCTCGGCCCAAGAAGGCAGGCCTATGAGTCCCACTGTACCACACCCCACCTGCTCTGCACAACCCAGGAATGAAGTCTAGGGTGGAGGCCTCAGTGAAGGCTAGTGGAGTGCCCAGCCAGGGCCAAGAAAACCCCCATACAGCACAGAGTAGGTGTCCCAGGATTTGAGCAGGGTCCCGCTGGTGGGGGGGTGGAGTTGGGTGTCCGAGGGGCAGCCAACAGTACGGCCCTTCCTCTGTTCCCTGTTTAAAACAGTGACTCCACCCTCCCTCCTCCACCCCCACCGCCCCCATACCACTTGGTTTGGTTGGATTTTCCCCTTCCCTCCCGGGCCTGGGAGGCGCACCTGCTCATGGAGCTCCGAGGCGGGCACCTGCTGCAGGTTCTCCAGGTGGGAGTGGAAGAGCCCGCTGCGGATGAGGGGCACGCCCAGCAGGGCCTCCACGATGTAGCCGATGGTGCAGTCATCCGGCAGGCGGATCCGCTCGGCTGTGCTCATGAAGTGGCCCCTGCTGCAGGAGGACAGGGCCCGACCCATGAGCAAAGGCAGGAGCTGGACACCTCCTGGGAGCTCAGTCGGACCCAGCCAGCCAGAACCCAGCCGGGGATGAAGAAGCCAGACCTGGGAGGAGAGGAGGGGAACATGCCCCCTGCAGAGCAGGATGTGGACCAGAACACTGACCAGCTGGCCCGGCAGCAGCTCCGTCCCTCCCAGAGGCCCCGCACAGCACCCTCCTCTGAACCGGCTGGATAATTCTGAGTCGGGGTTACCGGGCGAGCAGAGAAAGGAGTCCTGCCCGATGGTAGTGACCAGTGGGGTGTGTGTGTGGGGGGGGGGTTGTGACTCAGCCCGCCCTTGCATGTGAGGTTGGGGACACCCGTCGCTGGGAAGGCCTTGGGACCCAGGGCAGGCTCACCCCGGGGCCCAAGGGCACTCACCTGGCCCATGGGCTCATCTTCAGGGCGAGCCCACGGCTGATGCAGAAGCCTGCCCCGCCAGTGGCAAACCAGAAGTGGACGGGGCGCTGCGGGAGGGGAGCGTGGTGAGACCCTCGCCCCAGGCTCCAGGGACCCCGTAGGCGTCCTGGCCCCCCGGCTCGGGCCCGCGAGGGCGGCGCACTCACCATCTTGTTCTCGCTGACCCGCTCTGTGGCCTGGATGGGCCTGTCCAGGCTGGGCTTGCCGATGTACACGTCCTGCGTGTGCGGGTAGCCGGCCAGCAGCCGCAGCAAAGCCCGGACGTTGACATAGTTGTCGTCGTCCACGTGGCAGAACCACCTGCGGAGAAGCCACCGGGAGAGGGAGAGAGAGAGAGCACGTCAAGGGTGGTGGGCCGCCAGGGCGGGGACCTGCAGGGGACGGGGCGCGCTCCTCGGGACACTCACTTCCTCCCCGATGCGATGAAGTGGTCGTACTCCACCGCCATCTTGCAGGACAGCGCCTGGCGGCTGTGGGCAGCCGAGCAGTTGGTGTTGACCACGTTGCCTGGGAGCGGGGGAGGGGCTGTAAGCGGGTCCGAGCTGGCTCAGCGAGGTCAGCGGTCGACACCCGCCGACCCCCCCACCCGTGAGAGCAGAGCGGGACGGAGCCGGTGACCGTCCCAGGGCGCCCTGGGTTCAAGCTGTGCCCTGCGGCGGCCTCCTCCCACTGCCCCCTCCCCAGCACAGGGCTCCCGCCCGGTGATCACACTCCCCCCACCCCCAGCCCAACCCCCTCCGGAGCAACCCCGGCCCGCCCCTGCCCATTCAGGCGGCTTTTTCCCAGCACCGGCCACCTGTTGCCGCCACATCAGCTCAAAGGGCCCCGGGAGCTGAAAGGACCTCATTTGCATGAGAATTGGGTGCCCCCCCCCAGTGATGGGGCGGGGCATTGAGCAAACCAGTTGAGTAAACTGCCCTCTCTGGCCCGTGGCCTCCGTGACCTCTCCGGAGGGGAGAGGGGAGCGGAGGAGGGAGGGGACAGTTCCTCCCAGGAGTGGAGCCCCCCCCCGCCCCGGCCTCCCCAAGTCCAGGGCTCACCCGTGCGCCTGGCCAGGGCTTCATCGTCCCCGTCGGTGAAAATGAACGTCTGGAAGGAGAAACGTGGCCTTGAACAGGCAGCTCTGGGTCCCCCAGCCCCGGGCCACTGAGGGGGTGCAGGCCCGGGCACCCTGAGGCTTCAGCAGCTACAGCTCAGTCACACCCACTCTCCACCCTCCCGTGGGCCTCAGTTTCCCCACGTGCACCCATGTAAGGTAGTCTCAAGTGTCCAGCCTAAGCAGAAGCAGGGCCGGGACTCCTGCAGACCCCACCCTCCCATGTCGACAGCTGGGCCCAAGGTCGCCAGGCGGCTGTGCCGGCACGAGCCAGGTGGGGCGCCCCGCCCACCCGCCAGGTGACCGGCTCCTCGCCCGCCCCGCACACCTGGCAGGGCACACACCCTTATTGACACAGGACCCAGCCTGCGGGAGGGGGCAGAGGGCCGTGGGGGGGGGGGGACAGGCAGAGGAGGTCGGCTTTGGGAAGCCAAGTCTCAATCAGTCAGGGACAAAGGCCTCTGCTGGGCGGCTGCCAAGCCCTGGCGGACAAAGGGCCCGGAGGGAGGATGAATCACCAGGCATTGTCCGCCAGCTTTGTCCTGGGCCGCACGGCGAGGGGCGCCGGGCTGGCCTTAACTCGGCCGCGTTAAGCGGGAGTGGCCGCGCTGCCCATTACCATACAGCTGGCCTGGTTAACTGGGCTGGGCTGGGCGAGAGGTCCGCTGGGCAGGGGTGCGGCCACAGCACTGCAGTCCTGGGGCTGGGCCTTCAAGGCCGCCCCCCCGCCCCCGACGCCCCGGCCGGTGTGACTAGCCGGCCAGGTCACTTTCCCTGAGACTAAGAAGGCACCACAGTGCTCTGGAAACTCCAGCGGTCAGGAGGGTTGAGGCGGGAAACGGTGGGTGCGCCAGCCTGCAGATCAGCACTCCTCCCCCCACCCCCCTGCTCAGGCAAGGAAATCCAGGCTGGCACACAGGCTTTGCCCAAGGCCACATCAAGGCTCTACCTGGGCCAACACAGCGCCACCCCTGCCAGGATCGCTCCGAGGAAGGGGTGGGGGGGCACCGGGGCGGAGCCAGGAGCTGCCAGCACCCGCCTGGGCCCGTCAGCACACGGGGAGGAATGTTCTTTCCTCTGCCTGGCCCGCCCAGCGTGTGCAGCCCAGCGCACCCAGGCCCGGCTGAATGCAAAGCCTGGGGCCTGGTGGGGGCGGTGCTCTGAGCACAGGCAGCAGGAGACCCCCCCACCTCCATGCCCACCAGACCTCAGTTTCCTCGTATGGGTCCAAGGGAGGATCCAGCATGTGCAGGCCCAGAGCACAGTACACATCCAGCAACCTGGGAGACCCAGCTGGGGTCCCCACCCTCCTTTCGGCGGCCCCGGCTGCTTGCCCAGCCTGACCCCAGACCGGAGCCCAGACTCAGGCGAAGCCACAAGGTGCCGATCCCACCTTGTTGTGAGCTGGGGAAGGGGCAGGCCCGGTGGACACCCTCTCCATACTCGCAGCCCCCCCTTCTGGAGCCCTGCAGGCACCCCAAGGCAGCCCGCACGCACGGACTCGCACCCAGCCCCCCGCCCACTCCCCAGCATCGCAGCCCAGGAATGCTGTGGGAGGCTGAGGCGGCCAGTGCAGACGCGCTGCTGCCGTCTCCGGATTAGAAGGAAAATGCTTTCTTAATGAGATCAAGCGGGGCCTGTTCTCCCGCGCTCTGGTGGTGCCCTAAAAACCCAGCCCAAGGCTACGGAGATTAAAGTCACCTTTGTTCAGCTGGGGGGAGAGCAAGGCGGGCGGCCTGGAGAGGAGTAAAGGGAGGGTGGGGCTGTGGGGGTGGGAGGGTGCCAGGCCTCCCGTCTCCCTACATCAGAGCGACTGGCAGAGGAGGGGACAGGCTGCCTGGCGGTTCAGAGCCTCAGGATCCCCTTCTGTCAAATGGGCACAACAAGAGCTCACCTGCACCCAGAGCAAAGCACGGACACGGACTCCCTTCTCTGGTCTCCCTAACGGCCCTGAGAGGTGGGCACCATTACTACCTGAGCGGACACTGGGGACGCTGAGGACCAGAGAGGGGCAGCCTCCAGCCTGTGGTCATACGCTGGGGCAGACGTGGTGCCAGCCTAGCCCCAAGTGCCTTCTGGGACTGAGCCCGCCCCACCCCGCCGCCTGGCCGGCCAGGCCTCCTCCCCACTTCCCCGACGATGGGGCTGGAGGAGGAAGAGCAGGGCAGCGAGGGCGGCAGGGCTGGCCCAGAGCGGGCGGGGGGACACCCACAGGAAGCGACATTGTTCCTGGAGCTGCGATTCAAAGAAACACAGGATGCCAAGCTCTCCCCCAGCAATTGTGGCCACTGCGGTGGCAGCCGCTGCAGCCTGGCCCACTCCTGGGAGGGGTGGGGGAGGGATGTGGGGGCCGAAGGTCCAGCCCCTCATCCTGGACTTTGAGG
Source organism: Mirounga angustirostris (assembly GCF_029215605.1). Taxonomy (NCBI): domain Eukaryota; kingdom Metazoa; phylum Chordata; class Mammalia; order Carnivora; family Phocidae; genus Mirounga; species Mirounga angustirostris. The sequence goes on from NW_026991713.1 coordinate 178,426,073, forward strand.
ACTGTCTCAGTGTGGCCCCTGCTGACCAACCCCCACCCACCATCACTCCAGTTGCTGGAAGTTTCTTACACGTGCTCCATGCTGGTCCTGTCTGTCTAGCTCAAATGGCACCTCCTCCAGGAAGTCCTCCAACCCTCCACGTGGGTCAGATGCCCACTCTCAGCTTGCACAGCCTCTCTGGGTTTCCCCCCACCAAAGCCCTGACTTCTCTGTGTCCCCCCCATAAGACTGGGCCTGATTCACCATGCGCAGGACTGGAAGAAGAGGGCCCTGGGTCATGACAGTTTCAAGGACCCCCTCCCCCACAACGCGATATGCAGCCTCGGCTTGCTGTGACACATGAGCCGACGCTGGGGGCAGATGCAGCCTCTCCTGGGTGGGTTCAGCCGGCAAGAAGGAAACCTGAGTGGCCCTTCAACGGGGACCTCAAGGCCCGGGGCAGTGACGGCCCCCACCCCGACCCTGGGTAACTGTTGGGCTCATTCCCTCTGCCTCCAGGTTTTGCCAGTCCCCTTCCAGAGATGAGGCGACGGAGGGTCAGAGAGGCCTCAGGTCTTGCCCAAGATTACCCACCTGGGCTTGGGACTGGTACCCAAGACCCTTCGACCACATCCCCTCTGCTGGAGAAAGCCCCCCAAGTCCAAGACGAGAGGTGCTCCCTTGGAGCTGGTGGTGGCCCAGCAGGAGCCGAATGCTGCCAAAGGTCACCCAGCAGGGAGGCAGGGTCCTGGGGGGTAGGGTGCCTGGCTCAGGGATGGTGCCCCACAAGGGCTGTCAGTCAGGGATGGGGGGGGGCCGGCGGCCCTCTCATCACCAAGCAACCTGAGTGGCCAGCACGCAGTGGCGGTTCCCATGGAGCGCATAGCTGCGCACAAGAGGCCGGACGCCTTTCTCCGTTGGAGAAAGGGGCTTTGTTACCTTGCCCAAGCGGCCGGCGTGAGAGCCGCCGGGCGCTGGGAATCCTAACGGCCCGGCGGCCAAACAAAACCCACGGCCCCCGCCGCCCCCTCCCGCCAGCCCGCTGAGCCCCTGGGAAAGGGGTTGCTGCTTTCCCAGGAGGCTGCCACGGGGCTCCCAGGGCCCCCTCCCCACACTGGAACCAGAAAGAACCCTTCCCCACCCCCAGCCCCCGGACCCCATCATGACCTCACCAGAACCCTGTCCCCAAACAGGGCTCCGCCACGCCAGAAGATCCCAGGCCTTGAGGTTTAAACAGGGAGGAAGGGGTGTGAGGTCCTCTCTGAGCCCTCACCCTGGTCAAGAGTCCCTCAGCTTCACCCCAGATGCCCACTTAGTCCCCTGAATCTCCCAGCCCACGGCTGTTCCCTCACTACCCCTCCCCTGGCAGGGCCCACACTGCCCCGTCCCGCCCCAACCCAACCGTTCTGCTGCAGCCTCGGGGGAGATTTTCAAAGTGGGGTGTGTCTTTATTATGTGTAGGAAGTCAATGCTCAACTAGGGTGCAGTAAGCACAAAGTTCAAGGCTCCAAAGACTCCTGTGCTCTGGGGACAGGATCTCTGCACAGACCCCCAAACCCCAGTGCTCTCTTTGGAAAGGGATTCTCCAGGGCTCACCAACACACACCCCAACTCCAAATTATCTCTAACAATGACTTGCCCCCCATCCCATAGAAAAGACTCATGAGAGAAGGGACCAGCCCTATAGCGGGGGTTCTAACCCCCCACTCCACCACTCAGGAAAAAGTCTTCCTCCTCAGGGCAGGGTCTGAGCCCAGGTGGATGCCTCACGAAGAATCTGCCTTCTGGAGGTTTGGGGACAATAGCACCTTATTAATGCACTCCAGTGCTTGGAGGCCGGGGGAGAACCATCACAGAGCACCAACCCCAAGCAACGGCAGCATCAATTCACACCATCCAGGGCTCTGGAGGTTGGATGGGGTCGGGTCCCCCTCTGACACTTGCACAACTCAACGGGGAGAGTGTCCCCATCAGCAGACCGGGCTGGAAAGGGATGGACTGGCGTCACTACCCCCACATAGTCCCGGTAGCTGGACAGATGTGCAGCCTGGCGCCCATCGGATACTGCCACCGGCTGCACAAGAGGCACCCCCCTACCCCGCCCAGGCCGTGGGGGCTCACCATCTCCTTGTGGCGCGAGATCCAGGTCTCCAGCAGCAGATCGAGGCGCGCGCGGTGAAACTTTCTGGTGGTCTTCACCGCGATGAAGACGTCGTGGGGCGCCAGCGACTCGGCCGGGGGCGGCCGGGGGCCGTCGGCGGGGCGGGGGGCGCCCCCGGGCGGTGGGCGCGCGTCTCTGCGCGCGCGGGTCAGCAGGCTGAAGTACTCGGACAGACTGTGCACCTCGCGGGCGAGCGCAGCGGGCGCCGCCACCGCCTCCAGCCCGGGCGCCGGGGCCGCCCCCGCGGGGCCCGCCAGGCTGCGCAGCGCGCGCCGGCCGCGCTCTGCGGGCACCGGGGGCGGCGGCGGGTCGGCCGTGAGCACCAGCAGGCAGGCGAGCAGCGCGCCCGCCAGCGCCAGCAGCAGGCGTCGGCCGCAGCGCTTGAGCATGGTGGGGTGGCGGCCGCCGGCGCGCCCTGCCCGGTGCGCCCTGCCCTGCCCCGCCCCGCACACCGGCGCCGAGGATCCCGGGTCCCGCGGCGCGTTCAGCTGTCCACCGCTCGCGCCCCGCGCTCTTAAACCTCCCCGCGGACTCCGCCCCCTGGGGCGTGGTCCCCCGCGAGGCTCCGCCCCTACCGCGCGCTCACTGGCTCCGGGGCCCCGGGGCGGGACCTCGCGCGGGTCGCCCCCCGAGACTCGCAGCGCCCACGTGGGGCCGCGGCGGGGGTCTGGGAAAGGCCCGGCGGACGCCGCCGCCCCCGCCCCCTGCGAGCACGTGCACGCCCCGCCCCGCCCAGGTCGTCCCCCGCGGGCGGCCGAGGGGCGTGGGGCCTTGGGCCTGGCTCGCCCCGGTGGCCCCGAAGGGGAAGCCAGGCTGGCCAGCGCCGGCGGGGACCGCACGGGGCGTCTGGCACGCGGAAGGGCGCGCCGTCGGCGCGGTGACCGGGGTTCTGGCACGGGGGCTTCAGGCTCCGCAGGCCCGCAGGAGACGTCCTCGCTTGCTCGCGGTGCCCTGCCCCTCCCCAAGCCCGGCGTCCTGCCCTTGGGGTGGTGCGTGCCAAGCATGGGGGCGGCGCCTAGGTGGACCTGAGCGCACCTAAGGCAGAGTGATTAATACTGAGGAGTCGAGCCCCCCTCCCCCCCGCCGAGCCGCGGGCAGAGACACGTGTGTCCACCGAGAAAGCACCTGTATGAAATTCCACCTTCAGCGCCCTGCCCCCACCCGCCCCGAGCTAATTTCCTCGAATTCCAGCCCAGCGGCGGGGGTGCGGAGCTGGTCCCCGAAGTCCTCCGGGCGCCCCGTGGCGAGAAGAAACTGAAGTCGCCCCGCCCCTCGCGGGATGAAAGGCTGCTTTCTGTCCCATTTGGTCCCTCTACGCTCGGGCCAGATGTGGCCCAGCTGTGCCCCCGCCCCGCCTCCCCGGCACACGGCGGCGCCCACCCCCAGGCCTTCCCACGGGCCGGGCCGGCCCACCGCACGAGCAGGGGCGGCAGGAATGCGCGCCAGCAGCCGGGGTGAGGGTGAGGGTGAGGGGCGAGGGGCCCGGAAGTGGCCGGGGGGCCCCTGGCGCAGGATCAGGGTCTGAGCTCCCTGCCCTCAGCATCTTCCGGAAGCGCAGCTGGGGGCGGCTCTCCGCTTGGCTGAGCCTCCTTCCCCTCCCTCTCGGCTCGGACATCCCCTCCTCAGGAGGCCCTCTGTGACCGCCAGGGCCCCGGGGCCCATTTAGCGCTCGCTCTGCCCACTGGCCAGTTCTCCTCACAGCCCTTAGCCCTCTGCCTGCAATGGGTCCCCCTTCCTGCACCGAAGGTCAAGTGCAGGAGAACAGGGCGTAGTGGGTGCTCTGTATGGATTTACTGGGTAGATGTCTGCCCCCCGAAAAGGTCAAGTGCAGAACAGGCCTGGAACATGGTAGGTGCTCTGTAAGGATTTACTGGGTAGATGTCTGCCCACCCCCCCCCCCGGGGAGCAGGGAGGCTGTGGCCCATTTGCTCGTAGGGTCCTGGGGCCCTACTCCAGCCCCTCTGTCATGGGGTGTGATGGGGGATAGTGGTTCCCAGGCCTCTTCCTGCTCCCCCCACCCCAGGTAATTAGCAGGCGCCACCTCAGGCAGGCAGATGCCTGAGCAGATGGTCCTGGCTGTGCCCAAGTGATAAGTCTCCCGTGGTGTCACCTCCTGCCATAAACCCCTCCCCCATCAGCCCAGCCTCAGAGCCTCAGAGCCTCGAGGCGGATGGAGGGGTGGGGATGGGCAGGGGAGAAAAGTTCCCTATGGCTGCATGGGCTGCCCCCAAACAGTAGGGTGAGCCCCAGCCCAGCCTCAAGTCTGAAGTCCGCATGTCCCTTGCCCCACCACCAACTCCCATCTATCCCAGATCTGGACTATTTTGAGAAGGAGTCCCCTCCGCCACCTTCATCTCTCCTCTGGACCTCTTGGGCAGTCTCCACCCTGGTCTCCCTGTCCCCCATCTACCTGCTCTGTTGTCTTCTGCACTCTGAACCAGACGGCTCTAATCATACCCCACCCCCTCCACACACACACACACACACACACACACACACACACACACACATCAGAATCTTCCATGGCTCCCCTTTGCTCTGAGTTCAAATCCTGGCCTGGTGCCTACCTATTCCCAGCCCCATTTCTTGCTGAACCCTGCAATCCTCCCTATTCCCCAGCAGCCCAAGCACCCTTGTGCCCCAAAATCTTTGCATGAGCTGTGCCCCGTACCTGGGATTCAGGTCAGCCAGCGGCATCCATACTTGGTGCCCTCTAGATGCTGAGCATTCTCTGAGAGGTCAAGGGGGAGCAGCACGCAGTCGTGGTGCCCCACACACCCACCTGACAAGGCCCTGCCGAGGACATGGCACTCCTTGCTTTCCCTGACTTGTGACCTGGCTCCAGCCTGCCCATTGTACAGAAAGCAAGGTGAAGCTCGGTGCACCGCTGCCTTGCACGCGGGGAGTGAGGAGAGGGAGCACCTGTGCAGAGAGGGACCGGTCCAGCCTGGCCGGGGCTTTCCTGCGCCTCTCTGCAGCCAGGCTGGGGGAGTGGGGGGTCCCGGGTGTGGCTGCCTGTCTGGGAACAGCCGGACAAAGCCTTATAGCATTCTTGTGGGGGCCGTGGGCTTTGGCAAGAGTGATTCAGTTTCTTTGCTGTCAGGAGAATGGAATTTCGTGGTGACTCCTTGAGGTCTAAAAACTGTAAGGGGGTGGCCGGCTTAGCTCCCTCCTCCCCCTTCCCCAAGCCTAGGGCACTCTCCTCCCCTGCCCTTGCCCTAGGCCCAAAGGCTCCCCCCACTAGGGACCCACTGAGCCAAACAGCCAGCCAGCTAGCCCAGCCATGGGGGAAGGGGAGGTGCTGGGCTCAGGACAGGAAATGGGGAGCTCAGAGGGGATGGGGAGGGCTGACCAGGTTGCCAGGAAGCCCCTGGGGGCCTTAGGGTCCTGGGGAAGGGGGCTGGGAGCACAGGCTGCAGGCAGGCCTGAGCACAGCCCAGGGGCTGGGGACCCCTCTGGAGCCAGCCCACCAGCCTTGCAAACCCAGAGGGGCCCCTTCTCTGCTCCCAGACCTCAGACCTGGGATGTTCCTGCTCTGAGCCTCAGTTTTCCTCCTGTAGCATGAGGGTAACACTGCTGTCCACTTTACAAGGTGCTCGTGGGCAAATCGTCACACAAGCAGGCACGTGGGTCCGTGGGGCTCCTGGGCAGCAGGTGGCTGAACGGCTTCAGAGCTGCCCATTGAAGGTGTATAGAGAGGTGGCCAAGGAAAGGGGGCCCACATGACCACAAGGCCCCATGGGGCTCTACTCTGTCCCCCATCAGGCTCGGAGGCAGTATGGTGCCCCCACTTGAGTTCGGGCCTGCTTTTCCTGCTGGGGCTCAGCCTGGGGCCTCCTGTGGATGGAGTCAGTCCTACCAGTTTCTGGAAGCTGCTTCTCCACAGGCTCCTGGGGACGTTGAGGCTGGCTTCGTCTGGACTGTCTCTTTTCTGGGAAGATCCCGGAGACATAACAGGTGACCGGTTAACTCACAGGAAGTCATCCGAAGCAGGTCTGTTCCACGTCCCCAGAGCAAGCCTTCTCCAAGCCAGCGGCCAAGCCCAGAGACCGAAGCCTCTGCTTCTATGAGAGCTGGTGGCAGGACAAGCTGGGCCTCGCGTGGCCCGGCCAGACAGACGGATATGAGGGTGCCTGTCCCCCCCCACCCCATGCTGCTGGGAGGGTGTGGGAGGGTACCTGGCAGTAACGGAGGCTTCTACATGCCAGGGTGCCCACGAGCCCCCTCGCAGGCAATGAGTGGCCTGGCCATAGGGGCCCCAAAGCTTCTGGACAAAGAGTCCTGCTGGCAGGAGGAGAGGTAACGAAGAGGGCTTGGCTCAGAAGCCCAGTGCAGCCGGCCCCATGGCAGGAGGGAGAGGGTGCAGGCGGCGGCGGTGGCAGCTGATTCCCATTACTGCAGCTGGGGCGGGCGCTGCCCCCACGAGAAGAATAGACAGCCTGCAGCTGTGAATGGAGCCCCCGGCCCAGCCCGGCCTGCCTGCACGCCCGCTCTGCCCGGAGCCCCTCACCCCCAGGCCACGCTTTGTGTGGTCTTGGGCCAGTTCCCTGTCTCTGTGGAGCTCAGAATTTTACTTGACTGTGTAATAGGGTGTGGCTGCCGCCTGCCCTGCCCTACCCACCCCGGGCTGGTACTCTGCACGCATGGAGAGCCAATGACCACTGATGGCCTGGCCCTTCGGCCTGAACCCCGGGGCCTGGCGTGGTCGGAGTGGCCAGGGGCCTTGGCCTAGGTGGCCGAGTAAGGCTTCAGGGGATACCTTTCAAGGCTAGCTAAGTGCTACCTCTTCCAGGAAGTCCTCCCGAAGCTCCAGTGGTATCTACCCCCATCCTAGTACTGACCACATGAGATTATAACTGCCTATGTCCTTGCCTGCCTCCCCAGCTAGCCTGGGAGCCCTGTAAGGACAGGGGCCACATCGTGATCCTCGTTGGTGCCTGTCCCAAAGTAGGTGCTCAGTAAACACTGTCTGAACAGATGAGTAAAGGGAATGGACAGATGGATGGAAAGACAAAAAGACAGAGAGATGTCTGTGGATGGCTGGGAAGGTGCTAAGATGCTGGCTACATGAGGGCAGAAACACTGTGTCATTTGGGACTGTGCCCCAGTGCTTAGAAAAGTACATGGCATGTATTAGGTACCTGAGAAACATTTGTTAGATCACAGATGGATGGATGGATGGATGGATGGATGGATGGGTGGGTGGATGGGTGCGTGAACAGATTGGGTGGATGGATGGATGGATGAACAGACTGGGTGGGTGGATGGATGGATGAACAGACTGGGTGGGTGGGTAGATGAACAGATGGATGGATGGGTGGATGGATGGATGGATGGATGGAATGGGTGGGTGGGTAGACGGGTGGGTGAACAGATTGGGTGGATGGATGGATGGATGGATGGATGGATGGATGGATGGATGAACAGACTGGGTGGGTGGATGGATGGATGAACAGACTGGGTGGGTGGATGGATGGATGAACAGACTGGGTGGGTGGGTAGATGAACAGATGGATGATGGGTGGGTGGATGGATGGATGGGTGGGTGGGTGGATGGGTGCGTGAACAGATTGGGTGGATGGATGGATGGATGAACAGACTGGGTGGGTGGGTAGATGAACAGATGGATGGATGGGTGGATGGATGGATGGATGGATGGAGGGATGGAGAGATGTAGATATATGGACATACAGAGGCTCAAGGGAGCATCCCCTACCTCTTTCCCTCAAGCACCCAGCCTCGGGGAATGTGGGTTTCAGGGTAAGGAGGCATGGCTGCCCACTGCACTCCGGGCTGGCAGGGAGATGAGGCCAGAAGGCAGAGCTGTGGCGGGTGGCAGGGGCTGATGCCCCTGGAAGTTCTCAGTGACCGTATGTATACTGTGTGCCCACGCTGCATTGGGGGCGTTTCCAAACACCACCGCCTGAAGGCTTCTAAAGGTCTCACTCACACTCCCGATCTTGCATTTTGGACATGGGGGTCCAGAGAGGAGAAGAGGCATGTCCTTGACCCCACAGCCAGTCGAGGAGGGGGCATCTCTCAACCATGGGGCAGCTGCGTCTCTTCCTGGTGGCTCTGCGTGGGGGCCAGACGGGGCTAATCTGATTTGCAGCCCCCAGAAGCAGAACCCTGGCCATGAGCACACATGACTGACGTCCTACAGAGGCCAGACACCCACCGGGGAGATACCAGAGCCACTTTGCCCCAGGCAGCCTTTGTCTTGCCAAGAATGGCTAGCTTGTGCTGTGGCCACGGGGTGGGGCGTGGCTGTCCTGGTGCCTGCCAGGCCCCAGGCATGACCCCTCGCCCCAGTCCTGACCCTGCCCATTTCAGTGGGACCAGAGCCTGGGGGCGGTGGAAGGAGGGGCTCCTGACCGGATGGAGGTAGTGGGCATCCGAGTCTTGGCTCAGAGGGGGCCCTGCTCACTGCATGATCCTGGCCTCATCTCTGTAACTCCCTGACCTCAGGCTCCTTCTCTGCAACAGGACTGGAGGTAAGGAGTAAGTCCCCTCACTCACAGGGGTGGAGAAGGACATGGCATTGACATCCATTTTCGGCTGCCCTGGAAGTGAGGGCTGGGCAAGGTTATATGCCCAGGAGTGGCCATCACACCCACAAAGAGATAAGCCACCACCACAGGACCTATCCATCCACCTTCTATCTGTCCATACATCTGTCCACTTCACCCAACCGTTCAACAGAATCCCTGGGCACTTTCTCCACCCCCCGCTCTGCTTGGCTCTCAGGTAGTTGAGGGGGTGACTCAGACACAGCCCCTGGCCCCAGGGAGCTCACAGTCTTCCTCAGGCTCCCAGGTGTCCTCCAAACAGGTAGAGCATGGTCGGGGTTGGAAGATGGGTCAAGCCCAAGCGTGCCTGGGGCCTGGGCGAGGGGTAATCCGCTGTGTGCTGGGGCTGGGAGTAGGGCGCTTCGGGCAAGGCTTCCAGGGAAAGACGGTGACCATCGACCAGTAGCTCGAAGGTTCAGCAGGCAGAGGTGGGTGGGAAGGCGGGGAAGGGGTGCCGCCCAGAGGGGTCTGGAGAGGGGGTGCGCTTTGGTGGGGGTGTGGTTACCAGAGCGGTGGGACAGGAAGCTGGAGAGCAGGAGCCTCCGAGTCCAGGCTCCGGGTCAGGCTGGGGAGGCAATGCAGAGCCACCAAAGGTCTGTGAGCAAAAGGGATGCGGCTCGAGCTGCATTATAGAAGGTCCAGCTGAGACAACAGGAGTCCATCGTGAGCCTCCCTCCAGGCCTTGTGTCCCGCGGCCAGGGCTTTGCTTTCCCTCCTCCTTTCCTCGCATGGCTCCCAACAGGAAAGCTAGTCCAGGGAGGGTTCCTGGAGGAGGGCAGGACCAGGATCCTCAGGGGTAGGTGGGCCCTGGTGGGATAGGACAGAGACGGGGCTGAGCGCATCCGAGGGAAAGCCAGGCCTCTCTCTGCAGCCTGATTTCCTTATATACACATGGTCTGCCGGGACTGGCCCAGAGGTTCTGGGGCTCTGGGAGACGTTTTTGGGGTAAGGCAGAACGACTGCATCGAGTCGCTATGAGCCAGGGATGCTGCTAAATGCCCTACAGCATCTAAGACAGGCCCGAAACAAAGAATTTCCCAGCCCACCGTGTCAGGTGAGCCAAGTGGAAGAATGGCCAGCGAGGTGATGGGCCTCGCTCCTGAGGCATGGGCCCCTGTGGGGCGCTCGGGGTGGCTCTCCTGCCGTGCCCCCGGTCCCCCCCAGGTAGGCCTGTGCCCGGCGGTGGGGGCCCAAGGAGCAGCTTGCTCTCCAGTTCCTGCAGGAGGTTATGTGAGGGCAGAGGATGCCGTGGGCAGGGCTGTTGGGACAGAGCGCCAGCCCGGAGCGGAAGGATGACACAGGGGGCGTCTGGTGCGCTGGCCTTGGCGAGTTCAGTGGGGGCGGGGGCTGGGCGGGGCCGCCTTCACTGTGGCCCTGGGCTGGGGGCTGGGGGTGGCCGAGCTGGGCCCTGTCACCCCCTCCCCCCGCCCAGCCTCCAGGTGGTTCTAGCCCCGGCCTGGCTGGGGTTTGGAAAGGTGGCAGGGAGGGGCCTCCTTGAAAGCTGTTTGCTCAGCCGAGGTTTAATCTCCAAAACAGGAAGGCTCGTATTGACAGAAGCAGCAGACGGAACTGCGGAAGCGCCTGCCAGGTTAAGCTCCCGGGGCCCCCCTCCTCCTGCCCCCACGCTGGGGGGCCTCCCCAAAGCTCCTGCCCTCAAATACACAGGCTCCCACCCCCATCCCACAGCCCCTAAGCTGTGCCACCCTGTGCCGACCAGGCCTTGGAGAGAGGGCACCCCAGCCGGCTCTGCCAACTGCAGGGGGGGTGTGGGGGGCAGGAAAGTGGAGGGGAAGGGGGGGCCAGGGTGACAGGCTTAGCAAGGCGTGTCTCCCGCTCTCATTTTGCAAATGAGGAAGTTGAGGCTCAGGGAGGGAAGTGAGCTGGCCTGGGTCACACAGCGGTGGCGGGGGTTGTCCACCCGGGGGGCCCCCACCCCAGTTCTGGAACATGCTTGGGTCAGTGCTGACAAGCAAAAGGCCCAAGTGGACTCCCAAGCACCCTCCTGTCTGGCACCCAACCCTCCCCGGGGCACCCAGGGTGGGGGGACCTGGCTCCAGGCTGCCCAGGCCGTAAACCTCTCCATGGCCAGAGGACGCTGCAGGAACGGGCAGGGTAGGCATGCCCCAGGCCGCTCTGGGGTCCGTGTGGGTGGCCATTGCGCCTGACAGTGACATCAGGCCGGCGAGAGCCCAGCGGCCCCTTTCTCCTCCCAGGCGGCTTATTCCGTGAGGCTAATGTCCAGCAGGCAGGGTTAAAGCGGGCTGGCCCTTGGACCATCTTGAACGCCAGATTCCGTGGCCGCCTGTGGTGGGAGGTGAATCATAATTCTAGGCCCGTTCTATGCCCGGGAACCGTGGGCTCACGGAGGAGTGGGCCCTGCAGTCTTGGATGCACACAAGGGCTGGCCCCCAATCCTAGAAACGGGCTCCTGGTCTGACAGCATCCCTGCCTCCCCGCTCCCCTCCTGGGAGGGCTGGCCCTGCCCCTGGCATTCCCTGCCAGCCAGCCCCCAACTTCCTCTGCCTGGAAGCCTCAGCCCCTCCGTCCCAGCCTCCCCACTCAGCGGCCACCTCCTTGGAGAAGCTCCCGGGTTCACTCCCTCTTATCTATTCCTGGGTCCCTCCCAGCCCCCCGCACACACCCAGAACAGAGCTAAGGACTTGCTAGACCTACGAAGGGGCATTAAGGGCTAAGGCCATTTCACAGGTAGAAGGCAGGGTCCTGCCCAAGGCCACGCAGCGGTGAGCATGCATCTCCAGCCACCCTGGAGAGCAAGAATCTGCAGGCTCAAACCTCCTGTGGTCCCCAGCAGCACTGAGCTCCAGGACCCCCAGGCGGGGTCTGCAGGAGGGTGCGGTGCTCGGCTCAGAGGCAGGGTGGCGATGCTGAATGGACCGCAGCCAGCAAAGGACTGGCTCTCTGCTCCCAGAAGTAGCTCCTGGCCAGGCCTGACACTGAGTGCCAGGAAACCAACCAGGAGCTGGGCATACCCCGGGGTGGGGGGGGGGGGGGAAGGGTGGGGAGGGTGGGGAGAGGGGCAGCACGGCTGGCTGGCTGGCCTGCTCCAGGAAGGGCGGGGAGCAGGGTGGCCTATGGGCCCCTCTCGATGTGGGGAAAGGGAGGGTCCCCAGTCTCAGCTCTGTCCCCAACACAATGTGCTGGTCTTAGGCAGGCAGTTTCTCATCTCCGCTGTTCCCCCCGAACTTCAGGCCCTCTGTGGGGCTCTGAGGGCAGTCTCCCTGGCCCCTGGAGGGCTGGGTGCCCTGGGGCAGCTCCTCAGGCCTGGAGCATCCTCAGGGGCTGGCCCTCGCTCCCACTCCAGTGTCATCCCTGCCGGCCACTATTGTCACTCTATCCCAGTGACCCAGTTTCCCTCCTTGTCTACGCCAGTGGGGCAGGGGGCCCTGGGGAGACAGTGTCCCCCTTTGAGGCGAGGGCGGCGGTGGATCAGATGTCCCGGGCGGGGCCGTCTGCGGGCTAGGGGCAGGGGCCATGGCTTTTAGGTCTTCAATAGCCCGAGATTAGGTTCCATCCCTGGGGGCCCCGTTGTGTGGCCATTGTGACGGCGTGGGAACCGAGGGGAACTGTGGGCCAGACAGGGATGCGCCTCCCTGCCCACAGGAGCCCTGGCCTGGGGGCCAACCCGGCACCCTCTGGGGCCAGAGCAGGTGCAGGTACATATGACCGCGCGTCCACACAGGGTGTTGGGGAAGCGGGGACTCCGGACAGGCAGGCTGGGTCCTCAGACCCTGCCAGGCACCTCATGCCCTGTTTGGGGAAAGGCGCAGTCTGGTGAGCAGAGCACGGGCTAAGCTCAGGCGCTTCCCCTGGGTCGGTGCCCCGTCCGCAAACACACATGTGCCCGGTGGCCCTCCCGCTTTCCCTGGCTGCCCGCCACCTCTCTGGAGGCTTTCTTCCACCCCTTCTAGTCCCTTTGGCAAAGTGCTGCCCAGCTCCCAGCTCAGATTGCAAGGCTGTTCTCTGCTGACGGGGCCAGAGGCCAGGCCCTGCTGGTGTGATGAGAAAGCAGAGGTGGGGCAGGGAGAGGGGGGAGCAGGCTGCCACTTTCAGGAGCTGACCTCCAGGCCTGGCCTTTCTTCCCTGAGGGATCAAGTGTGGGAATGAGTGGGACTGTTGGAGGGTGGGTGGGATGCCCCGGCTGCCGGAGCCTGAGCATGCCGCCTCTCCATCACCCTCCCCTTCCTCAGCTGCGGTCCGTCCGAGGACCGTGCAAGGCTGCAAGGCTGAGGCCAGCCCAGCAGAGAGGGGCCCCGAGCACTCTCTCGGTGCCCCAGACTCAAGTCCTCCAGTGTGAGGCTATGTGCACACCTTCACACGTGCGGGGAAGCCTGCGTGCAGGGGTGAGGTACTGCAGGCGTGAGCCCGAAAGCACACGTGAGCGTGTGCAGAGGACGTGTGGGTGAGTGTGAGCACACACACGCGGAGCGGGACCTGTCCCTCCGGCACGGCGGCAGGCCTGGAAACGGGGAGTCAGCCGGGCTGGCCTCAGCCTTGCTCCCCAGAGGGGCGGCCAGGCCAAGGTGGGAGGCTGAGGCCAGGGCGCGGCCCCACCACACACTTCCTGTCCGGCTGGTGGCGGCAATTTGGACGGAAGGTTGGCCCCACCAGGAAGGTGCTGCCGGAGAAGTGGGGCTTGTGGAGGCTGAGTCAGCTTCCCCCAGAGTTCATCCCGACCCTCTCCCAGCACTTCCCCCAGAGCCTTCCCCGGCCTCTGAGGCTCCAGCTGTCCCCAGAGCGAGCTGAAGCTCTGGGGCCTCCCTCCACCTGCCCCACGGGCCTGAGTGTGGCACCCAGGGGCAGGCTGAGACCCTCTTGGGGTCCCTGGCACTCCTGGGCAGAGTCCCTACTTCCCTGAGAGATACAGTCCCCATGTTCTCATTGCCCTCAGGAGGGTCTGGGGGCTGCGAGACGGCAGGGTGTGCTTAGGGGCGCACAGCCAGCCCTGGAGAGATAGGGCAGGACGCTAGGGAACCTTCCTCCTGTTCAGCACCCTCCTGATTTTGGCAGCCACAGACTCTCCCTGGACCACTGATTCCAGAGCATCCTTCTATCTGGGCAGCGACTCTGGGCCCTGCTGAGCCTGGTTCTGGGACTCGGGGCTGGTGCATCCTCCAGGTTGGGCCAGGCCTGGCAAACCCTCTAGATACACAGAGAGAGGTTAGGGGCCCCAGAGGTAACCCATACTGAGGTTGCCAAGAGGCGGGCATTGGGCAGACAGCTGGGGGCTCCTGCTGGGGAATCCTCAGGTAACCCCCCCTTCACAGTCCTCCTGAGCAGCCCCCAAACCCTCCCTTTCATGTAGCTGGCAGCATATGGAGGCTGCAGGCCCTATGATGGACCTGGAGATACAACGGGAGCAAGTCAGACCCAGGCTTACCCTCTGGGTTCATGGTATCCTGGGGACCAGCAGAGACTGTAAGCAAGCAGATGTAGCTCACATCAGGGTCAGCAGAGTAAAATATAGGAAGGGGACAGAGATTGAGCTGACCAGGGAACACGCCTGGGCTGGACAGTCAAGGAGAGAATGGGGGAGGCGACATGTAGGCAGACACCAGAGGAAACAGCAGGTGCAAAGGCACTGGGGTCGACCAAGGCCCCCTGACCAACTGCTCACCCGTCATGGGGCATTCATGCACCATATCCCATGAGCCAGAGCTGTGTGGGCAACGGATCGGGTCTCAGAGGGAGGTCATGTTAGGGATGGCCTGTCCAGGGTGGATGGGTGAGGGCTGGGCGGCCACGGGGAGATGTCCGTCCTGGAGGAGCTAGAACTTGAGGAGAGAGAAGGAAGAAGGCTCCCTATCAGGGGGACCAGTCTGTGGGAAGGTGGCCGTTGGGAGGGGCCCGTGGCTGGGCTTCGGGAGGAGCTCCCAGCCGGTCCTGTGGGCCCAGGAGGTCTGGTCTGCTGTGAGCCTCACCTGGGCCAATGGGCTGTGGACCCAAGTTAGGGCAGGGGTCTGTGGGACTCGTGTCCCCAGAAGCTGTTGGGGGAGGGCCGGCCCAAGCCGTCCCCCTGGCTGGGCCCCTCTCCCAGGCCCCTGCTCCTCCCCCAGCCGCCCAGGTTTGGGGGATGAGCCTTTTCACACGCCTTTCCCCCTACATTAGTGTCCTGGGCCTGCTGTAACCAATTACTGCAAACTTGCCTTAAAATAGATACTTACTGTCCTCCAATTCTGGAGGCCAGAAGTCCGGGATCAAGGTGCGGGCAGGGGTGTTCCCTCCAGAGGCCCCTTTCCCAGCCCCTGGAAGCTGCTGGCCACGGCTGGCCTTCCCTCTGTACCTCTGTGTCCTCCCCTCTTCTTAGAAAGACACCTGTCTTTGCATTCACGGCCTGCCCTAAACCCAGGATGACCCCATCTTGAGACCGTTGATTTAATTAGATCTGCAAAGATCCTTTCTCCAAAGAAGGTCCCTTTGCAGGTTCTAGAGAGTAGGACTTGAACCTATCTTTGTGGGGGGGGGCCATCATTCAACCCAATACACCCTAAATGCCAGTGATCTGGGAGGCTGCACCTTCCCTCTGCCCTTCATCCGAGCAGCCTCAGGCCACGGGGGCCCCCTGACATCTCCCAGAGAGCCTGCCTGATGGTGGAGGCGGGGGTGGCCGCATCGAGAGCAGGCAGCCTGTGGCCCCCTCCTCTGCACAGGATGGACGGACAGACAGGTGACCTGCCTCTGTGCCCCCGGCCCGTTCTAGGGGCCCCAGGCACCTGCCTGGCACAAGGATAGGGGGCCAGCACCCCCCAACACCCAGTGCTCTGCTGGGCCTTCTCACTAGAAGCACATCTCTGTCTCAGCCTCAGGTCTGGGCATGAGCAGCGGGCAAGTGGCCACCAGGCCCCGGGCCAGCAAGGCCCAGTACTTGCCCTGCTGTGGTTGCCCCAACGACCGGAAGGCGCCTTCCGTCTGGCAATCACCTGTGCCAAGACACGGGCTCACCAGATCCTTCAACGCACCTTGCATACGATGTGGAAGCCTGGTGTGGCCTCACCCGGCGGGGGGTGACACAGCCCGGACCGAAGCCGGGTCCCTGGGCCCCCATGCGGAGGGTGGTGTCCTTGGCCCCGAGCACTGGCCCGTGGGGCCCGCTCCGGGTCTCCGCTGCCCATGTGTGCAGATGGTGCTGCGTGCCTGCCTCGCTCCCAGGGGCCCCGGGAGGGGACAGCACCCCTGGTCACAGACTCAGAAACTGAGGCCAGAAGGTGCCCAGCCTCGTCTTCCGTGCCTCGCAGCAGCGGGTCGGGGGAGACCCAGCTCCAGCTGGCCCACCGTCGGCTGACCTGCTTCCTCCCGGGCCCTCGGGGGGCAGGTGGTGGGAACGAGCCGCGGCTCTGCCTCCCAGCCCCTGGCGGCTGCCCCCTGGGAGGCCTGGTCATTGGGCTCAGGTGTCCCGCACAGCCGGTTCCTCGGCCTCTGCCCGTCCTCGTCTCCGTGGAGCCAGAGGGAGGGCCACTCCCCAGGGGCCACCAATGAGGCCGGCGGGCAGGTGGGGTGGCCGTCTGGCTGCGGGCGGGCCGGGCGGCCTCGGCTCTGATGCCATGTCCTCATCTCCCAGGGGGCACAGCCGCAGTGTGTCCACAGCGAGCCCCCACTGCCCCTTCCCAGGACCCCAGGGCCCACCCCCTGGGCCGGCCCCGCACCCCCTGGCCTGCCATGGTTGGGGGTCTGCAGCCCATCTGGGGTCCGCTGGCTCAGGCTGCAGCTGGCCACATGGGTGCTGAAAACACTCCCCCAGTGAGGGGCCTGCCTTCCTCAGCTGCCGGGTCAAGACCCCGTTTTGCAGGAACTGGAAGGGAGGCTCGATGAAGTGGGGCCCCACAGCCCACACGAGGTGCTCCAGCGGCCACTTCCCACTTCTGACTATGCCTGACTACGCCTGCCCTCGGTTTGTCTCCGACTGGTTAATGTGGGAAACTGAGGCTGGGAGGGGCCAGATGCTTTGCTCGAGGTGACTCCGCGTGTTTACTGCGCCTGGGAGCCCACTGCAAGGCGTTTACGTCTTGGCTCTACTTAGTATCAGCTGGGTGACCTCCGGTGAGTCGCATGACCACTCTGGGCCTCAGTTTCCCCACTATACGCTGGAATGCTTAGAGGGCCCGCTCCACAGGGGTGGTGAGGGCCGCGTGAGCCACCGCCCACGGCCTGGCACGCAGTGGGGTTGTTGGCACGGCAGCTGCCGGCCCTGCCGGCCCTTCCTGCTGCACCATGGACCCCAGAGCCCCGATCGCTGGGCCTAGACGTGGAGTCACGCGCGGCGGATGTTTTTAAACCAGGAGCAGAAGTTTGAGCCCAGACCTGCCTCATTCCAGAGCCGTGGCCTCCCCAACTCTGGTTCTCCAGTGAGACACCCCCCACCGGCCCTGCTCCCCTCATGGGGTTTATCTCTCGCTCCCCAAAGCCACGCTGTAAGGGGGCTGCCTCGACCTGCATGATGCCAATCGGGAAACTGAGGCGGGGAGGGCAAACCTCAGAACGAAGCCCCCCAGGCTCGGTTGGTGCTAAGGAGCCGTCGGGTGGGCTGGGCTTGGGGGGCTGAGGCTGGGGGTTAGGAAGACAGGAAGGCAGAGTGACGGGCGGGGGGCCTCCAGTCCTGCAGGCGCGGAGCAGAGCCTGCTCGAAGGTGGGCGGGCCTGCCCCGACTCGCGCCGACCTGCACTGCTCCGGGCCTGGGCGCCCACACAGCGGTAGACCCGTGTGCCCCCCGAGGGGCCCCTGCCAGCCTCCGTGAGCGGCCCTGCGGGACGGCTGTCTTGGCCACCTCCACCCCAAGCCCGGACTGGGGGCGGGGGATGCCACCACCGCTGGTGCGTGCCCCCCAGTGCAGCCGCCAGGGCAGCGGGAAGGCCTGCCCGTGCCCACGCCTTGCCCTCCGCCAGGGCACTCCAGCAGGACCATCATTCATTCCTGCACTCACTCATTCACTCTGCAGCGGTCCCGGGTTCTCGCCGGATGGTGCTGGGCAGGCCTCTTGTCCTCTCTGGGCTGTGATGTCTCCCAGATGGCAAGAGGGGCCCGACCCTCACACCGTGTCTGCCGAGGGCCCCTGGCAGGAGGGGGGCAGGAAGTACAGGGTGGGGACAGCCATAGTCCCCAACGGTGCAGCCGCAAGGCTGGATCTTCCTTGGCCTCCCTGGGGAGTTGTGGAATCTTGCTCTCGCCCACGTGCATGGCAGGCAGAGGCTTCCCTGCCGGTCCTCCCCACCTCCTCTTCCTTTCCTTCTTTCAGGACCCCGGCAGTCCCTCCCCACACTGAGGGGCCCCTTGCTGCCCTGTGAGGCGGGGGCTGCCCTCCTGGCCGGCGCGGCCTCTCCTGTCCCTGCCTGGAGGCTGGTGGGCCCCCCGCCCCCCATCCTCCCCCGCCGGCCTCTCTCACTGCGCCCCCCACAATGCACCTCCGTGCCCTCCGAGCTTCGGCCTCACTCACCCCCATCCCTGCCCCGCTGTCCGCCCACCCCCAGCATGGCTCAGGCCTGCTCCACATGGCTCCCACCATCAGGGGCTGCCCGGGGCCAGGCCCGCGCAGGGTAGGAATGTGGGCAGCCCCCGTGGCCCTGGCGGTGGGAGTGGGTGGGCCCGGCCTGGGCCACGAGCCCCCACGAGCGCCCTCTGCGTCTGCCCCGCTGGGTGCACTGAGGCTCAGAAAGCGGTCATGGCAGCGCGGGTCCCTCCACCAGAGGCAGTGGGGCCTGGCCGTTGCCACTTTGCCAGGGGACCTGGGGGAGGTCTCGGGGTCGGAAGTGAGGCTCCAGCCTGGTCCTCCTAAGACAGTTTCCACAGCTGTGAAGTGGATCCGGTGGCTGGCCCTCCTGCCTCAAGCAGGTGCTGCAAGACTCCAAAGAGCATGGGCAGCATCAGCGTCTGTGCAGCGTGGGGAGGAGAGACGGGCCAGGCTCCCCGCGTGCCGTCTACAAGGCATGCTCACCCCAGGACCAGGAGCCCCAGGCAACGTCCACTGGAGCTAAGCTTCCCTGCCGTCTGAGCCGGAGCCCACAGCTGGGCACTTTCTAGCGGGAGGCACCCCCGGTGGTGAGCTCTCCGTCGCTGGATGCATGCAAGTGAGCCTCTTCCTCCGGAGGGCCGGGCGGCCTCGGCTCTGATGCCATGTCCTCATCTTCCAGGGGGCACGGCCGCAGTGGGGACCACGCCTGGGACTGGAGGCCAGGCTGATGGAGTCCGGAGATTCCAGGACTCTAGGATTCTGGCTTCTGATGACAAAGGAAAGGTGGTCTCTGTGGTGAGATTCTGGGCTCAGTGAAAACCTCAAGCGTAGAGTCAGACCAGCCCAGACTTGGGACCTCCTCTGCCTCTCGATGCTGTGTGTCCTTGGGGCTCAGATGCCCCTTCTCTGAGCCGAGAGCTGCCCAGTCTTTCACGCACAGTGCCTGCCCCTGCCACAGGCTGGCAGCGTCCCTTGTGGAGCTGGTGGTCTGGGCGGAAGGAGGGCAGCACACGGGGTCCTCGTGGCACGCTGGAAGGCACAAGGCTAAGGGGAAAATGGAGCCAGAACAGGAGTGGGAGGCGTAGGGCCCGTGGCCTCCTGGGGAAGGTGGCAGTCGGCTGGAGATCTGAAGGGGGTCAGGTGGGGCGATGCCTGGGGAAGAATGTTCCAGACAAGAGCACGAACAGCTGGGGCAAAGGCACTGTGGCAGAACAGCATGGAGGGGGCAGGAGAAAGGACAGAGAGGAGGACCCCAGGCTCGAGGGTGGACAGACAAGCAGAGGACAGGGCACCCCCACTCCACAGCACAGGAGCTGACCACTTGGCAAAGGTCCCTTCCCACCACCGGCGTCCCCAGAAAGGGAGGCCTGCGGAATCGGGGACAATGCCAGGACCAAAGGGCTGGGGCTGGATTTATGGCCTCCTCTGACCCCGGCAGAGAAACCAGCCTTGCTGGGCAAGGCCCAGTTACCGGCGACCAGCCTGGGGGTGGGGCGGCCAAGATGAAAGCCCCAGAGAAAGGATTAGCCGTGGCCCGAAAGGCCACGCAGGGCGCCATGGCAACCGCGAGGCCACGGAGCCCCGGGAGAAAGGGGCCTGTGTTAACAGAGGCACAGCCGCCCCAGTGGGGCTGGGGGCTTGTTAACCAGCTTACCAGGCGGAGCCCGGCCCATTGACATGGAAATCCAGACCTGCCATCCGTCAGCCCTGAAAGGGCCTGTCGGGCCCTGAACAGAGGCAGTGGAGGAGGAGGGGGCCCACTGGGCTGGCAGGGTGGGCGGTGGGCAGGTGCTGGGCCCCCACCTTCCTCCCCTGCATTCCCACACTGCCGGGCGCAGGCCGGGCCCGTGGAGCAGAGCCTCCATCCTTGTGGCTCATGCGCACGTGGTCCTGGCGTGGACACCCAGGCTTGAGGGGGGCTCAGAGTTACCCAGCCAGACACCCACTGGATGGGGGGCTGTGGGGCCCCGGGGGGAGACCTGCACGTGGCTCCACGTGGTGCACGTGGCCGTGCTGGCCCAAGCCAGGCCCGAGGGCCACAGTGTGGGGTGGTGGGCCAGAGTGGCCGCCTCTGTCCCGCACTGGGGAGGGGAGGGATGGGGGGAGCCTGGACGGAGCACTGGGGTCACCTCCACAGCCGGGCCGCCCCCTCATGCTGGCTCTGCCTTGGGCTTCGACTCCAGGCCCCAGAGGTGACCTGTCCCCGGCCACGCGACCACCTTAGGCAGGGCCTGGGCTGCAGGGAGCCCTGCCCTCTCCCTGGGGCACCCTGCCTGCCGGCTCCTTCCACAGTGCTCCGGCCTCCGTCTCCCCAGCCTCGCTCGCTCCCCCTACCCCATGCTGGCTGCTCAACACCGAGTGTTTCCGGGCCTCACATGCCCAGAAAATACGCCAGAGATCTGCTGAGGTAGCCCCGGCAGGACGCGGGGGCAGCAACGGGCCTGGCCCTGGGGACCCGTCTGTGCTTGGGAGTGAAGTCTGGCCAGGGACCAGGCGCCAAGACAGCACCCCCCACCCCAGAGCAGGAGGCCCAGCCTCTGGCTGAGGAGGAGAAGCCCCGTGCAAGCCGTGCAAGCCGAGAGGCGCAGGAATGCGCGGGCAGCCCTGGGGGAGGGCGGGAGAGGCTGGGCAGGTGTCTAAGCCCTGCTGACGCGGGATTACAGCCCTCTGGAAGCCCCCTCGCCGCGTCTCCACCGTCCGGGCTCCAGGTGGGACCGGGGAGCTGGGGCAGTTGGCAGCCCGGGCAGAGTGTCGGCGTCCCCGTCTGCAAAGTGGGGCGGTGGCAGGCGTGGGCACTGGGGGCTGTGGAGAGCCTCGGGCGGGGGCTGCGCCCGCCTCCATGGGCAAAGCCTACTCCGCGTGGCACCGGGCGCGCGGCTGCCTCCCCAGACCTCAGTCCCTTGTCCTGGACACACGCAGAGTCCTGGACTCAGCCCTGACCCCTCCGGGAGGTGGGGAGGCTCCCACGGGAGAAAGGAGCTGCCAGAGCCTGGCCAGGGCAGGGACGAGCCAGAGAAAATGGGCCTGGGGCGGTGAAGGGCCTGGGCAGCTTCTCGCTCCTGCCCCTCACGGACCCCGACCCTGGACACCGCATCCTCCAGCCTTTTCTGGGGTGCTGTCACCCCCCAGGCCCCCGGCTCGGGTGCGCGCACACGTCACCTTCTACTGATGAGCAGGTCACAAGTGGCTGGGGGGGCCATGCACAGTCGTCGGGGAGCAGGCTGCGCCCTGGACCCCACCCCCGCCCCCCTACCAGTGTTGGGTTTCCCCAGGGCGAGGCCCCAGCTGCACACAGCTGGTGCATGCTGGGGGGCCGGGAACTTGAGAAGGATGTGCCCCCAGAGCTACTGAGGAGGGGCCACAGGCGCCCTTCGGAGCCTCAGGCTGGGCTGCCTGGCCTTCCCCTTGTCCTCAACCCCCCAGCTGCCATCTGCCTCTGTCCCTCCTGGGGGGGGAGGGGCCAGCCCACATTCCCCTGCACACGCCCCTCCCCGCATCTGGCCTGCCCAAACCTCCTTCCTTCCCTGGTAGGCCCTGCACCCGCTGGGAGGGGTCCCTCAGGGAGGCGGAGGCCCCTCCCTGGCACTCAGGCCGCTGCCTCCCCCCCCACCCCACCCGGTCTCCCTGTGAATCTGTGTGCACTCCGCCCTGCCTGTGTCCTGGGCACCCACTGGGTGCTGGCTCAGGTGGCCCCCCTCCACTCCCCACAACCTCAGAGAGACCCTGGAATTGCGGAGCAGAGCGGGAGGGGGGCCAAGGCGGAAGGCCAGCTGGGCAGCGGGGGCAGAGGCGCCAGGACAAAGGACTGGGTCAGATGGGCACCCCGGCCCCCTACCCTGCACCCTGGGTGGCACAGAGGCCTTCCATGAAGAGGCAGATGGACCAGATCCTCTCCCACGGGTCCCGTGTGCGCCCTGAGTGTGATCACAGCGGGAAGGAGGGGGTCCGTGCCCTCACCGGGTCAGGGTAACATGGCAGACCATGGGCCAGGGGACAGCAGGTCCCAGAGGCAGGCGCAGACGGCTCCGGCAGAGGGCCAAGCTGCAGTGCCTTGTTCTCACTGACCCTCCGAGCACTCTGCACACCCCAGAGGAGGGGGTGCTGGGAGCCAGGCCACAGAGAGGTGCATAGGAGTTTGCTTGGCAGAGAAGCGTGTTTCTAAACTTCTGTGTGCGCCTGGCACTTCACTCACTCAGCCAACATCTACAAGCACAACTCCAAGCACAGGGACAGAGAGCGGTCCGGGCAGGACTACCCCCACTTCCTCGCAGAGGGAGGCTTTTGGCTGCTTGCTGTGAAGCCCAGGGATGACGGGAGAGTGAAAACAAGGACTGAGCCACGCTGGGGCAAGGTTCTTCAAGGGGAAGCTGGCAGGCATGGGGGGTATGAGCAAAGGCCCTGTGGCCAGAAGGCTAGAGTGTATGAGGACTAGATTAGGGGCCAGCACCCAGCCTGGGGATCTGAGGGGCCACACCACCCCTGAGAGTGGCTGGTGGCCTGCTGCAGTTTGGGGGGCGGTCTTCCCCCTCTGTGTGCACCCACCCTGCCCACAGCCAGGCATCAATTCACGACAATCCAGAGCCTGGAGTTGAGCTGGGAAGGGGGCTTGCAGTCAGGGCTGATGCTGGTGCACACGTGGGGACGTGGGGGGCTGTGAGGGCGTTTGTGAGGGGCACAGAGGGGGGCGTGCAAGGACCCAGGGACACACAGTCACGTACACAGTCACACGATGGAGGCACACGGGGACAGGGACTCGGCAGAAACACGCACACATAAGCAGGCTGCTGGCCTCCCTCGTCTCCCCAGTACACCCCAGCAGGCACACGGACCCCCTTCCCTGGCTCTTCAGCAGAGCAGTTGCTCGAAACTAATTGAATTTTCCGCCTGGGAAGGGCCCGGGGAGGTAAGAGGGGTGGGGGCTGGGAAGAAGCTTGTTAACAGGTTTGGCCCTCCCCCGCCCCACCCCTGCTCCCACATCCCCCCTCCCCCAGCCCCTCCCCTCCGCGCTGGCTGGGAACAATGGACAGACAGACAGGACGCAGCCCCCACCCTGGGCACAGCCTGGCCTGCGCCCTAGTCCCACCTGCCAGCCACGGCCCCCAGAAGCTGCATGGCTCTCTGGGCCCCGGGCCCCCCCGCTGCAAGGAGAATTGGGACTGGGGTGGGGGCATCTGAGCACGAACCAGACCGCGGATGTGGGGGCCAGCCTCTGAGATTCAGGACCCAACCTGCTGCCCACATGGAAAGGCCGGGGTCCGGGTGGGTCCGCATTGCCGGCCACGGGCAGGGCAGCCAGGCGCTGGGGGGTGAGCGGGGCTGCTCTCTGCGGGGAGGAAGAAGCTGGTGAGGTCCCATCACCGCCCCAGAGCTTACTCCTGACGTGCCCCTCCCAGCCCAGCACCAGCATTTACAGCGTGTGTGTGTGTGTGTGTGTGTGTGTGTGTGTGTGTGTGTGACAGGCAGGGGACCTAGAAGGAGCAGCCTGGGGACAGAGGGGGCCTGTGACCCTCCCTGCCAGCCCCCCCACCCCCCGTCCCTACCCACCAGGCTCTCTCCTTGTCAGGACCCCAGCCCCCTCCATAGTCCATACGTGGAGAATGGCCCAAATGTGGGGAGGAGACCCCCCTGACCCCGCTCACTAGCCCGCGGCCCCACCAGCTTCATAGGTGCAGGGGAGGGGTGTGGGGGCCGTGGCAGCATCAGGAGCAAGAGGGGCCCACCCTGCTCCCCTGGGAGCTGCAGGTGTGCTAGGGCAGGGGCCCTGGGGGCTGGCCTGGGCACCGGGAGAGCGGGTCGCTCCCTTTCCTCATTAAACAGCTGCCCCTCTGGCTTCCCTGGGGTCTCAGGACACGGTGGGTGAGGGGCCTCAGGCCCTGCACCGGGGCGGGGGCTGGGGGGGCCGGAGCCCTCAGGCTTCAGCTTCTCCCGGAGCCATCGGGGCCCAGAGCTGCCAGCGGAGCGGGTGGGGACGGAAGTGCGAGATCCACGCCTTCTTGCCCGGCTTGTCGCTGAGGCCCAGAGCCAGACACACACGGGGCTCGGGGTCAGGGGTCTTTCCCGCGGCCCGACTCCTTCCCCCACCGGGTCTGCGGTGCTGGTGGGGGCTCCGCTGGAGCCAGACCTCTCAGCGATGTGACCCGTGTAGACCCGGCTGGGTGCCAGTCACAGGGCTGCGCGGGTCTGGGGGAGGCCACGGGAGGGGGGCAGGGCACGGCAGGGGTGCGGGCATTGCCGTGGCCCTGAGAGACGCCGGAGGCAGCCCTGCTGCCCGCCCCGCCCGCCCCGGCTCCCAGTGACCTCTGGGATGCCCGCCGGCACAGCCCGCCTGCCTTCCGGCCCGTCCGGCAGCCCCGGCCCACGAGGCAGGCACACCCGTTCCTGCCTGCCTCTCAGAGGCCACGCGCCAGGGGCCCACGCCGCTGGAGGCCACGTGGGGAGCTTGCAGGGGCACTGAGCCAGCCAGCGGCTGGGGGACAGGCTTGGGGCCCTGATGACCACCGCTGACCTGCTGGGACCCGCGGACGTGAGGCATCTGTCTCAGCCAAATCCTCACAACCAGCCACCCCGGGCACATATCCACACACTCAGCCACTCACCCACACCCCCTCCTGTCCACAGACACACTTCTGACCTGTCCACAGACACACCCCACCTGTCCACACACACACCCCACCTGTCCACACACACACACCCCACCTATCCATACACACACCACACCTGTCCACAAACACACATCCCACCTGTCCACACACACCCCCCTGTCCACACACCCCACCTGTCCACACACACACCCCACCTGTCCACAGACACCCCCCCACCTGTCCACAGACACACACCCCACCTGTCCATACACACCCCCCTCCTGTCCACACACACCCCACCTGTCCACACACATACCCCACCTGTCCACACACACACCCCCCCACCTGTCCACAGACACACACCCCACCTGTCCATACACACCCCCCTCCTGTCCACACACCCCACCTGTCCACACACACACCCCACCTGTCCACACACACACCCCCACCTGTCCACAGACACACACCCCACCTGTCCATACACACCCCCCTCCTGTCCACACACCCCACCTGTCCACACACACACCCCCTCCTGTCCACATACACACACACACCACCTACCCACACACACACCCCACCTGCCCACAGACACACACCCCACCTGTCCACACACACACACACACACACCCCTGTCCACAGACACACCCCACCTATCCACACACACACCCCACCTGTCCACACACACCCCCACCTGTCCACACACCCCACCTGTCCACAGACACACCCCCCACCTGTCCACAGACACACACCCCACCTGTCCATACACACCCCCCTCCTGTCCACACACACCCCACCTGTCCACACACACACCCCACCTGTCCACACACACACCCCCTCCTGTCCACACACCCCACCTGTCCACACACACACCCCACCTGTCCACACACACACCCCCTCCTGTCCACACACCCCACCTGTCCACACACACCCCACCTGTCCACACACACACCCCCTCCTGTCCACACACACCCCACCTGTCCACACACACACCCCCTCCTGTCCACACACCCCACCTGTCCACACACACACCCCACCTGTCCACACACACACCCCCTCCTGTCCACACACACACCCCACCTGTCCACACACACCCCCACCTGTCCACACACCCCACCTGTCCACAGACACACCCCCCACCTGTCCACAGACACCCCCCCACCTGTCCACAGACACACACCCCACCTGTCCATACACACGCCCCTCCTGTCCACACACACCCCACCTGTCCACACACACACCCCCTCCTGTCCACACACCCCACCTGTCCACACACACACCCCACCTGTCCACACACACACCCCACCTGTCCACACACATACCCCCTCCTGTCCACACACCCCACCTGTCCACACACACACCCCCTCCTGTCCACATACACACACACACCACCTACCCACACACACACCCCACCTGCCCACAGACACACACCCCCTCCTGTCCACACACACACCCCCACCCTCCCACACGCTCAGCACTTCTTCCCGATTGCCGGCTGAGTCACAGGCAATGCTGAGTCATAGGCCCTGACCACACCGCATCCTGTTCTAGGACCCCAGACTGGCCACCCCTCAACACCCAGGCAGGCAGAGGGAGGAATGCAGGTCCTGGGGCGCACCCATGGGGTCACTGCCTGCCCTGAGGTCACTCCTACTGGCCACGAGGATGCCATCCTGGGGAGGAGGTCCCTGAGGCCAGGGTGGGGGGCACAAAGGCAGAATCCTGGCTGTCACACTCCATGGCAGGGGGAGGGAAGATGTGGAGAGGGCATGGAGGGAGCCAGAGGTGAAGATACAGAGACAGCGAGACACAGAGACACTGAGAGAGACAGTGAGAGACAGAGACAATGAGAGATAGAGACAGTGAGAGACAGAGACAGTAAGAGACAGAGACAGCAAGACACAGAGACAGTGAGACACAGCGACAGTGAGACACAGAAACAGTGAGAGACAGAGATAGTGAGAGACAGAGACAGTGAGACACAGAGACAGTGAGAGACAGAGATAGTGAGAGACAGAGAAAGTGAGACACAGGGACAGTGAGAGACAGTGAGATATAGCAACAGGGAGAGACGGAGACAGGGAGACAGTGAGACAGAGAAACAGTGAGACACAGAGACAGTGAGACACGGAGATAGTGAGAGACAGAGACAGTGAGACACAGCAACAGTGAGAGACAGAGACAGGGAGACATGGAGAAAGTGAGACACGGAGATAGTGAGAGACAGAGAATGAGAGACACAGAGACAGTGAGAGACAGCATCAGTGAGAGACAGAGACAGGGAGACACAGAGAGGGTGCATGTGCCGTGAGCCCCAGCCTCTGGTTTGGGACCCCCTTGAGGGGCCGGGGAGCCTGGAGTCCCCTTGCTCGTCCCACTGGGGAGATAAGGGGGATGAGGCTGTGACAAGCGTGGTTGTCTTGGCAGTTGAGGCGAGATCCTCCTCTTGGGGGCATTTTTTCCTCATCGAATCATCCTGGGCTTGGTCCAGGGCCCTCTCCCCAAGCCCCGGGTGACCGACACTCCCCGACAAGACGCCCTGAAGCCGGCAAGGGGTCTGCGGGGCCTTTCCCACAGCCTCCCCCGACCCAGGGCTCGCCCCCGCGCTGAGCTCAGGAGGGGCAGAGGGAGTGTGCGTGCGGGTCTGTGGGGCCCACCCGTCCCTGCGTCCCTGCAGCCGTCTGTCCAGCGGGGCAGCGGCTCCTTCCGCAGCCCCTGGGGCTGACACCGGGTCTGAGCCCACGAGCAAACGCCCCTGGCTCCACGGGGCCAGGGCCAGAGACCAGGAGGGTGGGCTGCGCCCCTCTGGACTCAGAGAGCCCTGCTCTGGACAGAGGAAGCTGCTCATCTGGGGGGCTGGTGACAGCTACAGGTTTCAGGAAGGACCTGTGAGGAAGAGGAAGACTGAGCTGGGCAGAGTGGGAGGGCTCAGGGCCCCAGCCTGTGCCCCCGCACACCCGCCGTGACTCTCTGATCCTCCTCCCTTAGCGTCCTGCCCCATATGGACGGACCGCCGGACGGCTGGAAGGATGGCTGTACCAACAGCCGGGCAGGGGATGGAAAGCGAAGAGGGAAGTTAGGCTGAGGGATGGAAGGACGAGGCCTGGCCAGCCAGCTGACCAGATAGGGGGGCAAATAATGTACCGGAGGGTCGGAGGTCGGAGAAATGCATGAGCAGACGGACAGACACACGGGAGGACAATGTGGCAGGCAGAACAGGGCCCCCCCAAAGACGTCCAGGTCCTCCTCCCTGGGACCTGGGACGATGTCACCCTCCACGGTCAAAGGGGCGTTGAGGATGTGGCTCGGTGAAGCTAGAGGGGGAGAGAGTATCCGGGGTCCCGTGGGTGCCCCCCCAGTGCAATCACAGGGGTCTTCTGCAGGGGGGTCGGGGGCAAGTGCTGCCGGCTGCTGACGCTGGGGGGGGTGCTCTTGCGGCCTTGGGACCCGTGGCCGGCCCTGAGCCGAGGACGTGGGCGGCGCCAAGAAGCTGGAGAAAGCAGAGCCTCCAGGAGGAACAGGACCCTGCTGATGCCTTGACTTCAGCCCGTCAGCCCCATGTGTGACCCCCAGCCTGGAAGACAGGACGCTGTGGTGTCCGAAGACACCGTTCACGGTGCTCTCGTTTAGCGGGGACGGCAAACCACACGTGTGTGCAGGGAGGGCCGGTCTGCGGACGGGGCTCGTGGCTTAGTCCTACACGCACACGGACCCCAGGGCCGTAGGCTGGGGGGGCCCCCAGGCTGGACGGGAGTTCACACACCCCAGCTTCTGAGATGACCACAAGCCTTTGTGCCTGTAAGCCACACGGCCCAGAACTGAGCGTCGGAGCTGAGAGGGACAGAGGTATCCAGAGCCAGCCAGAGGCAGCCTATCGGGCGCCCGAGCGGCCCTTGTGTGGAGGGTGGTCGGGGGTGCGTGAAGGGAGCCCCCATCTACTTCCTCCGGGCATCCTAATCCAACCGGTGTCTCGGCACCTGGGACGGCAGCCTGGCAGGTGCGGAAGTCAGAGCCCCGGCCCACCGCCCGGGCCAGCCGAGCCGACGCCACAGACCCCACGTGCCTTCCGCAGCCACCTCCATGGAGCACGCCGCTGGCTCGCCCCCACACGCGCACCTGCACGCACACACGCTCGCCCACACATCCACGTGGACACCACGCAGACCTCGGCTGAGGCCCGGCCCTCCCTGGGCCCCGTCTCCCCATCTGCGCTGGGGAGCTTGGGCCTTCGGAGGGCCACCATGGGGGGTGGGGTGGGGGCGGCAGGCAGGCCCAGCGGTCGTGGGGAAGGGGACCTGAGGTCAGGCGTGGGGTGGGGGGGAGCGTCCGTCCTGGCCCTCACTCTGTTTCTGACCACCAGGCTTCCTCCCCCGCGCCCCTCTGGGGAGGGACCGTAATTAACTTCTTCCTGTTCAGATCAGGAGTCCGTTTCCAAAAACATATTTCGAAGGATTATTTTGCAAAGGAAATGTTTTTGAAAGAATCTCGTGTCCGTCCCAGCTGGGGAAGTGGCAGCAACAGTCAGAGCTCAGAGGGGACCCGATGACCGGAGTGAGCTGGGGTGGGGGTGACCCGCGTGGCCCCCGCAGGCCAGAGTGAGCTGGTAAGCTGACCCTGAGCCTATCCAGGGTGGGGAGGCCAAGGGCATGTGGGAGGACGGTCTCCACTTCCTCCCGCCCACTCTTTGCCCTCTGCCTGCCCCAGGCCCCCCACTGTTGAGCCAAGGTTGGGGGTGACTCTCGGGGGCCCTCCTGCACCCTTTCACTGGGGAGATCAGCTCCCCTGGAAACCGTCTGCCCACTCCCTGCTGGCCACGCACCCCGGGCTCTGTCCAGCCACCCTGACCTTCCCCCAGGACGGCCCCCAGCTCCCCAAGAGTGGGTGTCCTCCAGCCAGGTGCACGGCCACCGTGAGCCCAGCCTGCCCTCCCACGTTCCACTGCTCCCTGGGGCACCTGCGGGCACCCCCTTCTTGACCTTGGCCCTCACTCAGACGTCCCATGGAAGGTCCTTCCTCACCACAGGAGCTAACATGCAAGTGGTTTTTCTTTGCTTTAATTTTCTATCCTGAGAAACATGATGCAAAGTTTCCACCATTGCCTGCTGGGGGGCGGAGGGGCCATCAGCCGTGGGCTGGGTCTTCAGTAGGAAGCGCCTCTCTTCTCTGGGAGGGGTTGTGGACTGGGGGCTCCCCAGACCCTGCAGAGTCCCGGCGCTGACCATGCAGACTCCGGACCAGTCCGGGGCTGCCCACCTCCCCTCTGCCCACATGGCTGTGTTCCCTGCATCCACTGTGGCCTCCCAGCCCCCAGCACACGGCGAGCGTTCAGGAGGTGACTGTTGAATGCATGGGTGGATCACGGAGACCTGGCTGGGGGACTCGTAGGAAAGACCCTTTCATCTCAAAAGACCACCCCTCGGTTCCTTGTCCCAGAATCCCAGGCTGGGCCCTGCGTCGGGGAGGGCCAGGCTCCCCAGGCAGCCCCTCTCTGCCTCAGTTTCCCCTCCCAGGTGCTAGCCCAGCATGGCGCTCCTCAGGCTGGGGAAATTCCATAGGCCCGGCCACTGTTGGCCACACTGGTCGGAGGACAGTCCCAGCCCCTGGAGACCCAGCGCCGGGGAGAACCTTCTGTCAGCCCGCTGGCCAGCTGGGAGGGCAGTGATCAAGCGTGTGAAGGCCACCGAGGGAAAGGCGCCTGGCCAGCCCTGTCCTTGCCTGCCGCTCATGTGCTGGGGTCCTCAGACACGTGCGTGGCCTCTCTGCACCCGTTTCCCACCTGGGAAAATGGGGGAGGGCGGGTGCCTGGCCCTGATCCTCCACCCAGCCCCACCTTCTGTTGCGCCACCCACCCACCAGACGCCAACTCGGGGCTGCAGCCCCTCTGTCCTCTGGAGGCATGCTGGCCTGGGGCTCGCTGCCCACCCCCCCGCTTCTGCCTCTCTCTGTGTCCCTCTCCCCCTCCCCCCATCCTCATTCCCAGCTCCCAGCCTGCGGGGGCTCAGTGGTGCTCGCAGCCCTGGGTTCCGGCACTCCGCCCCTCTGCAGATGTCCTGGAACTGGTGTGAGGTTATTTTGGGAACTGGCGGCTCCCCTGGGCCTTTCCCGAGAGTCTTGGCGGGAGTGCTGGAAGCCAACGGGGGACAGCCCGAGTGGGAGGGGTCGTGTGGTGGCGGACCCGCACCGGGCCGTGAGGACACATCACAGGGCACCGACCTCCTGGTGTCTGGAAGGGCGGCAGTGATCGGGGGCTGAGCCCGCCCGAGAGGGCTACTCTAGAGGGGGCAGACCCAAACCAGCTCATTCCCCACCAGCTGGCCCTGCCCTGGGGGCAACACTGGAGGCTCTTCACGTGGCCTCAGCCTGTCAGTCTCACAGATGTGGCCTCCACTCGCCTCCACGACCTCGCCTCACACTACCCCTGCCCCATGCTCCCACACTCCAGCCACACCAGCCTGCTGGCTGCTCCCACCTCAGGACCTTTGCACCTGCTGTTCCTTCTGCCTGGCTCATTTTTCCCGGGTTTCCTGGGCTGGGTCCTTCTCACCATGAGGTCTCAGGGCAGGTGTCACCTCCCCTGAGAGCCCCCTCCCAGCTCTGGCCCCAGTGCCCCCACCCCTCCCCTCCTACCCTCTCTGTCCTTCACTGTTCCATAGAAGTGGAATGCAAGCCACAGATGGGATTTGACATTTCCTAGTGGCCATGTTTAAAAAAGTTTATAAGGAGCACCTGGGTGGCTCAGTCGGCTAAGCATCCAACTCTTGGTCTCAGCTCAGGTCTTGATCTCAGGGTCATGAGTTCAAGCCCCGGGTGGGGCTCCAGGCCGGGTATGGAGTCTACTTAAAAAAAAAAAAAGTTTTTTAAAACAGGTGGAATTAATTTTAGAAATATATTTTATTTAACCCACTGTATCCAAAAATAATTTCATTTAACAAGTAATCAATATAAAAATTATTAATGAGATTTTTTTATTTTGCACTGAGTCTTGTAAACCCATTTCAGCGGATCTGTGGGTACGTGTGGTTAGTACCTACCAAACCGGACTGCCCAGCTCTGTGCTACTGTCCTATTTTACTTTCTTCCTAGCCCATTCACCATCTAGAATGTTCCATGCACTTGTTGAGCTATTTATTATCCATCTCTCCCGCTGCAACACATGTCTGTCTTGCCCACCACAAGGCCATGCGGTGAATGGAAGTCTGTGTGGTCTGCGCCCCTCCCCATGCGCCTCCCCCACACCCGGGAGGGGCTGCACCTCCAGGTCACACGGCAGCACTCTCTACACAGTGGGGGCTTGAACCCACACCCTATGTCCCGGGCTCTGGCCTGCTGCCGGGGGAGGGCCCCGGGGTCCCCGAGGCTCCAGCACCCCATCTTCAGGCCACCTGCAGCCTAGCCCCAGGATCCCCATCCAGCGGCTTTCTGATCTAATCGGATTCCCGGCTCTCCCTTCCTCGAATCCCAGCTGTTGCTGCTGCATGTTTATAAACCTGGCGCAGCCTGCCTCCCTGGAGGCCATGGAGTCCAGCGCCCGTCTGGAGAAACCATCACGGCACCCCCTCCAGGCCAGATGTTAACCCCCAGCTCTGCCCTGCCCCGCACAGCTGGCCCCCAGCCCCTGCCCTGTGCAGGGACTCCCACAGGCTCCAGTGCCTGGCCCAGGGCCCCAGCACCCAGACAGCCCTTTGGGGGGCCCGTCCAGCCTAGCTGAGCTTCCTCGGAAATGGCTGCCATCCTGGTTCCCTCCCTGTGGGTGTCACCCAAGAGGGTCCCCCAGCGCCAGCCAGGTCCCAACCTCCCCCCGCCAGGGCCATTGGGGAGCCCGCTCCCTCACCCTGGGGCCTCCTGAGTGGCCCACCAAGGGCTTTTATGGCCTCTCAGGCACATCCTTGGGACTGGGCTCCCTGGTGACCGCTGGAGGGTTGTTGGCGGCAACGACCCAGCGGGGACACATGCACTGTGGTCTCAGTCTTCCCGTCAGTGAAATGGGAATGGAGACGCTCACCCAGCAGGGCCGTGAACAGCCGTGCGCACACTTGGAGGACTGCATGCAGAGCCAAAGAGCTTCACCGTGGCAGGCTCTGTCCTGCCCCCGAGTCCTGGCCCCACCTCTGCAGGGCTGTGGTTAAGCAGCAGCAACCCCTCCCGGAGACCAGCCTCAGGGACCTGGACACCTACACCTCCCCTTGAGCCTCAGTGGTCACATCTACAAAATGGGACATGAAACACAATGCAGGGATAGTGCTCCCCTCCCAGGGGGGCGTGAGAACTCGGGGGCTAAGGCCTGGTCTGGGCGGGGGACTCTTGGTAGACATGGGTCCTGCCCTCCAGGAGAGCCTCTGTCTGGGAGGCAGCCTCCATTTGTCGCCCCAGGCTCAGGCCCATCGGGGAGGGAGAAACCCCAGCCTCGCCTGCACAGCGTGGCCTCTCCAGTGGCCCGGGCTGCCCAGAGCCCCACCTTCGTGTCCCCCCCCTTTGGGCCAAGGGCAGCCTTGCTTCTGTCCCCTGGCCAAGCATCTGGACCATGCCCATGATCCCATGACTCCAGATGAAGACACTGAGGCCCAGAAAGGGGCCTGTCAAAAGCAGGTGGCTGTGCTTTGATTTGTAGGGCATGGAGGGAAAGGTGTGGATCAGGAGGGGCAGTCCTGTGGGTCCCGGCAGGAGGGAGGCCAGGCCATTCTGCTGAGTGTCCTTCGGCCGCTGCTGGCCAGCCCATGCCAGCAAGAGGGGTGGGGTCAGAACTGGCAGCCCTGGCCTAGCGCTGGCTCCAGTAAAGCCTCATCAGCCCCCAAATGCCCCCAAGCGAGCAGATTCTCTGCATGATAAGAGACTCAAGGGCGGGAAGCAGGACACCCGGACAATGGCCAGGCACTGGGTGGGCGGCTTGGCCAGGAACAATGCTGGGCCAAATTAGGGGAGGGGAAGGTGGCGCCTGGCAGGGGAGGCTGGAAGGGCTGGACCCCAGCCAGGCAGCAAAGGCAGGGGGGCGACGTGCCTTCCCAGCCCCATCCCAGCCCTTCACACTCCCACAGCTCTGCTCTGCCCTCCCCAGGGCCTTTGCACATGCCGTTTCCTTTGCTGGCCACACTCTTTCCCCCACCCCCTCCTGGCGAGCCCCTCCTCTTCTGGGCTCAGCTCCAAGTCACCTCCTCCAGGAGGTCTCCCTGACCTGCTGGTATCAGGCCATGCCCCCCGGACACAACTGTCACTCCCCAGATTTCCCTTCAGAACCTGATAACTGGATAACGTGAGGCTGGATTTGTCATTTAATGCCTGCCGCCCTCCCTCAGACACTGGGAGCTCCGCGAGAGCACAGACCGTGTCTGTCTGTCTGTCTGTCTGTGAACCTGCTCAGGACCTGCCACATCACAGATGCACAACAAACGTGGGCCGAGCAAGTGAGTGAGCAGCGGGTTGCTTCCCTCCACCAGCGAGGGGCACACGTGGCAGGCAGGGCACCGAGCACACCATAGAAGTAACAGCCACCAGAGCCATGATGACCGAGCTCCCCGACCGGCCCGACGGCGCCCTGCCCTGGGCCGGGGCGCCTCCGTCCACACCGAACGAGAGAAGGGCCCCCAGGGGCCAGGCTCAGACCTGCCTCCTTCCTCCTGACCCTGGAGGGTACCGGGCAGCTCCTGGCACACAGCAGGGCCTCCGTGAATGGCCCGGGGTACAGTGACCTCTGCCCTGAGAGAATGATTCAGAGGAGGGAGAGAGCCAGGAGGGCTTTATGAGAGACAGAGTGGGACTCGGGGCAGGTGATGGCTGGGCATAGCTGGTAGGGGATTCCAGAGGGACAGGCAAGGGGGCACCAGGGAGTGGGGGACCCTGCTATCCTCGCCCTGGAGCCCTGGGTCCTGGTTAGCCCCGGATCAGCCCCTCCCAGCCTTTAGCAGGCCCTACGAGGGGGCACCCTGGGGCTCCGAGGCCTCGGTTTCCCCATCTGGGCCATGGTGGCACGGTGCCTCCTGACTGCCCTCACTCTGCATGCTGGGCTCCGTCTCCCTGCTTACCCAGAATGCACACTCACGCCACAGCCCCAGGGGGAGGAAAAGACACAGCCACTACGTGCCAAAGGCCGCCAAGCGCCCAGCCGGGGGAGAGCCGGCCTGAGGCCACGTGTCCGGTTCCAGAGCTGCCCCTTGCCAGGTGGGGGCTGAGACTTTCTGTGCTGACCTCGCCATCAGGGAGCGGCTCCATATGTGGGCCGGGGATGGCATGGGGGTCGTGGGAGGGCTGGCTCGAGACCCCCAACGACCTGGGATCGCCCACGGCTGGGCCGGGCTGGGTGCTCATGCTGGGGGGGGGGGGGGGAGCGGCGGGATAAGAGCGGATGGGGGGCTGAGAAGAACACTGGACGGGCATCCGTGTTCTCGCACCGCCACCCTCCCTGGGGGCTCCGGGGGCTCTAGGGGCTTCCTCCAGTCTGAGCCAGCCGGGGCACGTATGCCTGGCCCCAGGATGCCCATGGAAGGTGGGTGCCCTCCCAAGAGATGAGGCCATGGATCCTTGAAAACTGTCCTGAAGGTGTGTCAGATCCTTGCGAGTCCATCCCCCAGGGCTGGGCCTGTTATCTTGCCCTCCAGCACCCTTCTAAGTCCTTATTCTTCAAGACCTGCTTGAGGTACTACTTCCTCCAGGAAGCCAACCCTGATAACGCCCCATCCCACTGGATGAGGGGCTGAGTGCTGGTGAAGATCCTCAGCCTAACTGGGTGGAGACCCCACTGCCCCCTCTCAGCCTGTGACAGTCAACTGCCCGGGACAAAACCACACATCCAGGAGTAGGCGGGGCGGCGCCTGGATGGGCAGGTTTGCTCCCAGGGCCAGCAACTCGGCCGGGGAGGGGGGGAATTGCCCATGGCTGCCCCGACCCCTGGCGCCTGGCTGAGGTCCCACCTGGACTCCATGACATTGGGGGGTGCCTGCAGGGCTGGGCCAGCCACATGGAGCCTCGCTGTCCCTCTCTTAGTTCCCCGGCCCCATTCGGGCCTTTCAGGTCCCTGCCGCGGAGAGCTTGGGCTGCTTTTGGCTCCCGCCCCTCGCCCCTCGTGGGAGAGGTTCCAAAGCCTGGGCCAGGCAAGACCACAGCCTGGCCAGGTGTCCGCTCAGGCCAGGTGCAAGCGCTGCGGTGTGTGTGGAGGCCCAGAGCCTGCTTCATGCAGGTGGGACTCTTGGAGGCCTCCAGGCTGGCCTCAGACGGACCAGGCTCACACCCCCTGCCCCCTCGAGGCCCCCTCGGCTACCTGCAAACCCCCATCGCCCAGGTGGGGAGGCTGAGACTCAGAGAGGGGCGGGCCTGCCCGAATCAAGGGTCCCTCAGGCCTCCTCACCCCAGACCAGCGCCCTGGTCCAGGCAGAGTACTCGGGCCTTCTGTCCAGGGAGTCTGAGGGACAAGCCCCACTCGCAGGCCCCTGATGCCTAGCGAGGGCTCTAGGCAGCTGACACCCAAGGTCCCTCCACCAGTGCCCCTGCTGACCCCAAAGTACGGTGACAGTGGCCCAGCTTCCTGTGCCTGGGCCACCCTCCTCCGCCGAGGGGACAGGCCCAGGGGGTAGAGGTCAGCCCTGCACTGCAGGACTGCTGAGCCCAGTGCACAGCTGGGAAGACTGAGGCTCAGAGGCTACTAGCTCAAGCCTTCTCTGGACCCCTGACTGCCCAGTCCCTGCACCCCAAGGACAGGGGACCGGACAGGGAGGTGGGGAGGCACAGCCAGGCTTCACCTCCTGCTGGACAAGTGGCAGGGCCTCCCTTCTCTGTGGTCCTTGTGGGAGGCAGGTACGAGGGGTCCTCAGCCTGTGAATCCCAGGACGGCCAGGCTGGGTTGGGACAGGGCTCTGCAAGGTGGGCCAGTTGTGGGAGCCAGGACACCGCCGAGGAAGGCTCCTTGGGCAGCACCTCCGCTGCTCAGCGCTGCCCCCTGCAGGCCCCACCAGCCCTGCCCGTGCCACCCGGGAGGACTGTAGCGCTGCGCAGTGCCCGCACTGCCAATGAGCCGTCCGGCCATCTCCGTGTCCCTTCCCGGCCTCAGCATGCCCCCCTCCCCAAGACTGGCCGACCCACGGGGAGGCCGAGGGGAATGATGGGGTTGCAGGCAGCTGGGCTACCCCCGGGGCCTGGGCCTGAGATGCACTGGGCAGGGAAACAGCAGGGGGGGCCGGAGGCACACACACGTGCACTCGCACACGACACCACTCACACGCACGGGCCCACGTGTGCACAGACACTTGCTTGTGCAGCCACGGGATCCGGCGCTCACCACATGCCCACACTCCCCACACACTCACCGCACGCAGCAGCCCCAGCGCTCCACGGGCCCAGCCTGGCTCCCCTTTGGGCCAGCTCCCTGGACAGTCCAGCCAGGCGGCCCCACAGCTGCCCTGAAAGCCTGGGGAGACCCTGTCCTTCTCCCCTACACACTCGGTGGGGGCCCCAGCCTGGCCTCCTCCCCAGCTCAGCTGAGAGGGGCTGAGGCACCAGGCCAGGGGGGGCGTTGGGGTGTGGGAAAGGCCCTCCCCCACTCCATCAGCCAGAGCCCAGGAATGCGCTGACCACAGCCCCAGCCTAATCCCAGCACAGTGCCCCATGGGGCCAGCTGAGCTGGCTGGAGCAGGATAGCCGGGGAGGCTGGGCTGGGCTGGGCTGGGGGGGACACAGGCTTGGCCCCCAGAAGGCCCAGGCAGTGTCGGTGGGCCTGCCGTCCCCCCTCCCCTACTTGAGCAGTGATAAGGGTTTGGGTCCCTGGATGCCCAGAGGAAGCAAGCTTGGGGTGGGAGGCAGAAGTGCTTTCCTAGGACCCTAAAAAGTGAAGTGGGGGTGGGAGGGGCCCAGGGCCGGCCATCCTGTCTCTGGTGCTTGAATGGCATACCTGCTGATAGTCAGGGGGAGAAGCGGGGTGGGGGGCAGGGAGGGGTGGAGCAGCCTGCTGGCTGTCCCTGGGGTGGAGCTCCGCACCCGGCCCGGCCTGCCCACCTGCCTATATGCCCCGGCTCATGCTCCGCACCCACAGAAGCTGGCGAGATGGCGTTGCAGGTGGGTGAGAAGGAAGCAGGCCCAGGCGGGGGCTCCCCGCATCTCCGGTGCTCCTTCCCCAGGCCTGCAGGACGAGAGGGCATGGGGTGGGGGACTCCTACCGCCCTGACGTGAAGGGAACGCTGCTCAGAGGGCCAGGGTCCTGGGGAAGAGCCCGAGCTGGGCGTGAGACTGGCTGGGGCCCCCTGGACAAATGGGGTACACTCTGCCCCCTTTTGCATGCAGTTCGAAGCCTTCTGTGCAGGGGGCCTGGCCCCTGGCTGGAGCCTGCTGGTCCAGGGACACTCTGACTCTGGAGAGGACAAGTAAGGGTCACCGCCCTCCCCAGGGGTCCCCTCTCAGCCTTGGGCAGGGTGACTCCCCAGGCATCTGCTGTCTCACAGCCCCCATGACACCCCCCAGGTTTGAGATCAACTTCCTGTCCGAGGCGGGGGACATTGCCTTCCACATCAAGCCCCGGTTCTCCAGTGCCACCGTGGTGGGCAACACTTTCCAGGGGGGCCGCTGGGGCCAGGAGGAAGTGTCCAGCGTCTTCCGGCTGGTGCTGGGGGAGCCCTTTGAGGTGAAGGGGGCAGTGGAGGGGAGGCCCGTGGGGGGCGGGGGGAGGCCAGGACTGGGGTACCTGTGAGGCTATCGGGCTGTGAGGCTAGCTACCGCTACTTTGTGGGGAGGACGCTGTGTCCCCTGCGTACTGTGGAGGTTTACAGGTAAAGACCGCGGGGAGTCTCACTGCTGGGTGCAGGCGGGTGCACCCCTCAGTGAGGAAGGGGACGTCCGTCCGGCTGGGGCTCGGGGCTCCCATCTGGGGCGGGCCTGCATGACGGGGCATTCCGCGTGGTGAGGGGACCCGGGCTCCGTGGCAAGCCGTGGGTCACCGGCCTCCCGTCCCCAGATGGAGGTCAGCTCAGATGAGGAGCACTTCCATGTCCACGCCCAGGAGCACAAGGTGCTGCAGTTCGCACACCGTCACAGGCCACTGGCGGCCATCACCCGGGTGCAGGTGCTGAGTGACCACCGCCTGGCCCAGGTGGAGCTGGCCAGGAGGGACCTGAGCTGGTGGTAACGTACCTGCCCCCCCCTGCCCCACCGCTCTCCAGCTCTGCGCCCCTACCGCACCGGGGGACCCCTCAGGCCCCAGCAGCCCGGGAGGGGGGCCCTGCTTCGTCCTCTGCAAGCCTGAGGGAGCAGGGCCCACTGTCCACATCCCACCCCCATGGCCAGCTTGGTTCTGGGCTGGGGCTGGGGCTGAGGCGGGTGTCTTGGATGCTTGCAGGGACGGGGGCCACTGAGCTGTGCCCGAAGTCCCCGGAGGGAGCCTCGGCCATCAACCATCCCTTGTTCAGTGGAGCCCACGCAGAGGGAGCTGAGGGGAGTGGTCTGTGGTTCTGGCCCCTCCTATTCTAGATCTACCTTCAATAAAGTTTGAGCAGGCTGCAGGGGCTCGGCTGCTAGTGCGGGACCGGAGGGGGTGAGGTTGGGGTGATGGATGCAGCCCTAGACTCCCCCACCAGAGATGGGGGTGGGGTGTCTCCTGAGACCTATGTGCCCTGGGGATGGTCTGACCCCTCACCTCTTCCCCTCGTTCCCTGGAAGGGGAGTGGTGTCAGATGACATCGGATGATGGGGGGCTCCTAGCCAGCTGCCCTTGCAAGACCCCTGGGCACACCCCCTCTGGCTCAGCCCTTGGGAGAACATCCTGCCCAGTCCCAGTCTGCTGGGAGGTCCCGAAGCCTCCTCGCCCTGCTTCCTGCTGGGTGGAAGGACGGAGTCTTTCCTGTTTCTCCTTGTCCCACCTGGAAGTGAGACGTGCTCCCAGTCCTGCTGGGGTGTGTGTGTGTGTGTGCGTGCGTGCATATGTGTGTGTGTGTGTGTGTGTGTGTGGAGTGGGGGCAGGGTGGGTGCAGAGGAAGGGAGGGAGCCCTGAAAATCTCATCTGGGGACGGGGAGTGCAGCTCGCAGCCTCCCAGCGCTGGATTTAACCCCAGCTGTTGTATCTACCAGTCAGTCAGCCGTCTGTCTACCCTTCTATCCATCTATCGTCTGTTTATCCATCGATCTTGATAAAGGGGGGATGTCGCTGCTCGGGATGAGGCTCCCCAGGATTTAGCCTGAACAAGGGATTCCTTAAGGAAGAGGCAGGTGGGTGTAGCAGACAGGAGGGCTGAGCAGGTAAGGCCCTGGGCTCTGGAGCCTGCAGCCCGGGTCTGGGTTCCAGCCCTGCTGCCCTGAGGTATGACCTTGGGCCAGTTCCGGAGCCTCTGGGGACAAGTGGAGCCCTCAGGCCGTGAGTGGATCCGGGCAAAGCACTGGATGGCCGGCTGCACGTGTCACCTGCTGTGCAATGCTGGACACACACGCGTCTGGCTGAGGTTTTACAGACAGGGAAACTGAGGCTAGGGTGCAGGAGTCAGCTTCAGCATGGGGCCATCTCAGCACCCCCACCCCCAGGTGAGACAATGGTGGCCCCAGACTCCAGCAGTGCGCTTCCTTCCTGTCTCCGCGCACTTCCCTGCCGGTGTCCACAGCCCAGCTGGCCCAGGAGCCCCTTCCCGCCCTGCCCCCGCCTGTGGGAGGCCTGGCCTTTTGTGTCCAGGACAGATGAGACGACGGGAGTCTGGGGGCCGGCAGGCCGACCTGTACCCTGGGAAGGCCTGGGGTATTGGGAAGGGGGTTGCCCACGCCGTGTGGGGCAGGGGGCGCCCCGACCCGCGTCTGTGATCTGGCCAGGCTGCTTCTGTTCTTGGGGACTCTGAGCCCAGCGATAGGGGCGTCCCTGCTTGAGGTGCCAGGCCCCTGATGCTCTGTGACCTGAGCTGGCGGCTCACCCTCTGTGGGCCTCAGTTTCCCTACAGACCAAAGGCCCCCGTCATGAAGTGCTGTCTCCCCAGTAGCCATGCAAGGTGGGAGGGCAAAAAAGCCAAATTAGATGCCAGCCTTTCTTTTCCCGGGGGTGGGGACGGGTCACCAAGCCTGGGGATGGCCTGCGGCTCAGAGCCGGACACACTGCCTCTGAGTGTTGCTGGGCCCTACACAAGGGCCAGGCCCGCACCGTCTCCCAAGAACTCGGCCAGGTAGGGAGAGCAACACTCATCCTGCAGATGTGAAACAGGCTCAGAGAGGTTAAGTAACTTGAGGAGGCTTGCTCAGCAAATGAGGGGTGGAGCCAAAAATTCCAGGCCTGACGGGCCCCACGCACACGCATGCACGAGCACACGCATACCCATCCCTCGACTGCTGGCCCTGAGCTGAGTCAGCTTCGAATCAGCCCTTCGCCTGCTCCGGGTTACAAGCTGCCGAGGGGCAATTCAGACCACAGGGGCGCCGGACCCACGCATTCATTCCTGGGCCTCAGTCTTCCCTTCTGTGAGGGGGGCGCAGGGAGCTGTGAGCTCAGAGGGTCCTGCCGCAGGGTGGCACACCTCGTGATGACCCCTTCCACTACTGCCCCTGCCCTCGGCACTCAGTGCGGGTGGCTGGAACTGTGTTCCAGCGCAGCACTGCAGCCCCGTGGCTGGGCCCTCAGCTGACGCCTCCTCCAGGAAGCCCTCCCTGACCTCCAGCTGCGCTTTACACCCTCTGCTGGCCTCTCCTCCCCACCCCCATCACACTGCCTCTTCTGGAGGTGGGGGGCCAGGTCTTTCCCCAGCCCCAGCACAGCTGGCTCTGGAGATGTTTGCTGATGAGTAAGTGAGCTACTGAATGGCTGACTTGAAGAGAATCACTCAGAGCTTTGAACAAGCTAGAGACGTCACCCCCCAACAGGGGCCACAGAATCATAAGGGCTCCGACTGTAATAAGCTGGTCCCTGAACTCGAGAGATGAGAATGGGACCAATCTCCTCCCCGCCACGGCCCAGAGGCCTCGCACTTTTGGCTTCTTCCGTCCCATTGCCCGTCCACCTCCTTCCCCATCCTGGAGCGCGCGGAGCCATCTCTGCCCCAGGGCCTTGGCACCAGCACCTCCCTGCCGTTCTTCCCCAGCACTCAGCCTGGCTCGCTCCTTCCCACTACTCGTCCCAACTAGCACCTTGTGGGTCACGGATTTAGCATCCATCACAGGGGCACCAGCTGTCCGTCCCCACCAACGGTCAGCTCCGGGGCACGGCCGGCCGCCCAGGGAGGTCACCACGGGAGTCCTCACACCTGCAACAAGGCTGGCACATCCTACGCACCAACAAATATCTGTTAAATAAACGAGTAAACGGAAACAGACCCCGCTTAAACCCTTCTAGGGACAAGCAGTTCACTCCCTACCACAGTAGTGATGGAAGCAAATTCTAGAGGAGGCTTAACTCTGCTCCTCGCGTCCGTCCCTCCTCTGTGCCATAACGGAGGCTCCTTGGAAGGAGGCCACGCGTTCCGTGATGCCCTTCAGAGACCCTAAGACCTCGGCGGGGTGGGGCGCTCCAGCCAGAGGAGTCGGAAGAGGCCCACCGGGACAGCCCCCTGCTCCAGGCAAGCAGAGCCAACCCCTCAGAGGGCCGGGCTCCCCCCTCAGTTACGTGTGTGTGTGTGTGTGTGCATGCGTGTGCGTGCCCACACGCACGGGGGGTGGTCCACTGGGCCGGGCCTGTCTGGGGAAGCACAGCTATCCTGCCCAGGAGGCGGTGGCCCTCGCAGGGTTATGTGTACAGACTTCCGATGCCACCGGCTGGCTGAAGGTACCAGGCCCTCTGGATGGTCAAGAAGAGAGCGCAAGTGCCCACGGGGCCACGTGACGAAATGAGGCAGGTGGGCGCAGGGCGAAAGGGACCAGTGTGGTCTGTGGCTAACACGAAGGTACGTAGCCCATCACACTTGGCTCCTTCTTCCTATGCACAGGGAAGCGTGCAGGGTGGGCAGATCTTCCGATTTTAAAAGATCTGAAGTTAACGCATCTGATATCTGTTTTTGAATACTGGCCTCCATGGTGAGCCCTGAACCCAGCAGCAATCTCTAAGCAAGCTGCCCCAGGGGCAGTCAGTTCGCGAGACCCCTGGTCTAAAGCCAACTTTCACCCTGCTTTGTCTCACCTGGACACCTGAAGGTGGGGAGTGCCTTTCTGCCCTCCCCTAATATTCTAGCCCCTTCCTAAAGCCTCCAGGGCCCCATGAGAAACAGACCACCCAGCAGAGGGTGCTCCAGACATGGGTTTCCCCTCAACCCCAAATCCAGGTGGCAAAGACCCACTCTTTGTTTCCCCAGAATGAGAACCTGGGCCCAAGGTGGAGACGGGGAGCATCAGGGATGGCCAGCCCCTCCTCCCCCCGCCTAATTGACGGCAGAACCCAGGGCATGGCACTAGGCTGAAGGATGGAGTGAACGCTGTGTGGGCTCGAGCAAATCACCACCTCTCTGAGCCTCAGTTTCCAATTCTATAGATGGGACTGGGACAGCTCTGAGGAGCACACAGCAGCCCCAAGAGCAGGAGAACATGGTCTGCATGAGCCCCTCTGCTCCCTCCCTGCCAGGGCAGTGCGGGGTCAGGCCAGAGCTGCTCCCTGCCAGGCCCCCTGGATGTCTCCATGCCCATGCCGGGTGTCCTGGGCCTTGGCTCACCCATCTCTTCCTGCAGGTTTCGGAACAGCCACCACGAGTGCAGGGGTGTGGAGGGAGGCTGATGCCGAGCATGACCCTGGAGGGCTGGGGGCCATCAGGGCCAGGTGCCTCGGGCTACAGTGACACCCCCAGTGCACCTCTTCTCGGCCTCAGTGGCCTCGAGTGGCAAAGCCCATCACCACCTGGGGCCCCCAGGGCCGATCCCGTGACAGGGTGTGGGGGCTGTCCCGGGGGCCCCACAGGTGTCCACGCCGGAGGTCCCATGCCAGCAGCCGTGGGGACAGCAGCCCACGGGCAGCAGGGCCTGCCCCACGGTGGGACGCGAAGAGCTAGGTACACGCCGGACTGTGCACCATCGACCATCTCCAGAAGGGCTCGGGAAACCTGGCCGCACGGGCTACTCGGAACGGCGACCAGGAGGGGTGTGTACATTTGTCCTCCCACATTTTGTCACAAAAGGTTTCAGACGTACGGAAAGTGGAAATGCTGTTCAGTGAACGCCTGTGAATCCGCCGCTCCCTGCATTCAGGGCCTAGCGCTTTGCTCCATGGCTTCCTCCCACCCCGTCCTGGGTTTTCACACATTTCAACCCAAGTGGCCGACCTCAGACCCGCACCTGGACACCCCAGCTCACACATCCCTAACGTTCGCTACCCCTTCGTAGCTCTTCTTTGAGGCCTACTTTCCTCTCCTATGAAATGGGGTAGCAGCGTCTCCAGGAGCCTGGGGGCCGTGGGGCCTGGCGCCGCCGGGCAGGGGACACTTGGCACACAGAGAGGGGCCAGGGGGCAAGGTGTGGACAACAGCGAGGCGTGGCGGTGTGACCTGGATGCTGGCCTCGGCTGCCCCCTCGTCACTGGTCACCCCACATCACTGCCGCAGGGCTGCATGTAGAGCTGTCCTCCCAAGCTCCCTCCCTCGACCCCTCTGGCCGCTGACCGGAGCTGTCTTTTCAGCACCAAGCAGAGCAGCCCTCCACTCCAGAGGGTGGGCCAGGAGGACCTGAGCCCCCCACCCCCAGTGGTGGCTGCAGAGACCCCCCTCCCCGGGCAGGAGATGAGCAGCCCCGCCCAAGGGGATGGGACCCTGGGGGGCTGGGGAGCCGTGGGCACCTGTGGGGTGCGGCTGGGATAGGGGAGGAGCCCTGGGCAGGAGGGACCCTCTGGAAGGAGGGGTTTGGGCAGGGGTTGTGGTTTCTACCCACCCGGGGCAGAGGTCAAAGTGGGACAAGTAGGGTGGCCAAGATGGGGGAGAGCCCGTGAGGGCTCTCATCGTAGGAGTACTTGCCAGACGATCATGTCCTCTCTGCACCTGGGCAGTGGGGTCCTTCTCCCTTGGGAGCACTCCTCTTGGATGAGACCCAAAGGCTTTCCCTCTCTGCCCTCTCCATGGCCCCAGGACTGCTGGGAGGTGGGGATGGGGCAAAAAGGGAAGCATGACACCCCCTGC
Source organism: Mirounga angustirostris (assembly GCF_029215605.1). Lineage (NCBI taxonomy): Eukaryota > Metazoa > Chordata > Mammalia > Carnivora > Phocidae > Mirounga > Mirounga angustirostris. The sequence continues at coordinate 178,470,841 of NW_026991713.1, forward strand.
TTGCACCCCTTCTCTGCAGGGCACCCTGGGTCCAGCTCTGGTGCACCATGGATGTCACCACGGGAGCCCAGCACACCGACCCCCAGCTGACTTGGGGGGCTCCTCAAGTTGGCATGGAGCCCCCGGCCCTGGGTCTTCTGGACCTGATGGTTCTCCTGCAGGAGGTCGAGGTGGCACTGGTGTGGGTGCCTGACCCTGGGGCTGTCCCCTCTGGCTGGTGGCCTGGCGGGTCCTGGAGACCAGGCTTGCCAGGCCATGGAGGTCATGGAGGGTGGGGTCCTACAGACAGGACCGAACCCCCTCTCTGTATCATGCATGGTCCTGGCTTTTTACTGAGGAGCGGTGCCTCTGGTTTGCAGAGGAGGGTAGGATAGGGTCTGGCTGGCCTCATTTGCTTTAGCCCCCCAGCTATATTTTAGGTTCCCATGGGTGGGGAGAGCAGATAGGAGGCAAGGGCAGCCCCGACCAACAGGGAAAGGGAGGTGGGGGGCTCCCAGTAAGAGAGAGGATGACTGGTTGGGGAAGAAACACCACCCTGCCTCTCCCCCTCCCCCTGAGGCTCTTCCTAACCTCCCACCTCCTCTGGAGGCCCCTCCAGTGGGGTGGGGTCTTGACCCCAGCTTGGGGGTGGGTGGTAACACCTCTGACAGTTAGGTCCTCCAGAGTCTGGGCCACTCCCACACCCAGTTCCCTCTCTGCTCTCTTGCCCTCCCTGGCTGGGTTATTCGTGAGGATTTCAGGGGCTAAAGGCAGACCTGGCAGAGATGAGGTCAGTCAGGAACTCAGGAGAGCTAGAACAGTGCAGGCTCGGAGTGGGGCCAGGCCCTTGAGGGCTCAGGAGAGCAGGTGTCCTTCCTAAACACTCAGTGGTGACCTCGCTTATCTTCATAAGAGCCCTATGGGGTTGGCTTCATAGATGAGGGGACTCAGACACAGAGAGGGGAGGCATCTGCCTGAGGTCACACAGCATGTCTGTGGCAGAGCTGGGATTTGAACCCAGGCGATCTGATTCCAGAGTCCTCTAGATATTTGGGTGGCTGCAGTTGGAAGAATATATATATGCAGTCTCATTTGTATTGTTTTTCTCCTTACTTAAAAAAAAAATGAGGTCTTAAGTTTGCAAACATGGGTTTGTAAACACAGATTTTGGGGAGACTCTGACCCCCATGGCTGGAGAGGAGCTGGCCACTCTGGGCCTGGCAGAAGCCCCACACTCATGCCCCACACTTCACGGGAAGGAGGCAGAGCCGGTGACCGAGACACATCCAGGCTGTGAGAGAGCGCGGGGAATCCCAGAGGGGACCCCGTGTACTCTGGCCAGCTGCCTGGAACATCCCGGAACTTGGAGAGGCAGCCTCCTGCACCTTGTGGGGCCCTGCACAGAGGGTGGGGGTGTGGTGGGGGCGGAGAGGCTCCTCACAGCCCTGCGGGGAAGGCACTGCCAGGAGTGCGGCGACCCAGGCTGCCCTCCGACCCAAACCCGGCTGTGGTTTCAGGACCCTGGAAACAGCTCCCCACCCTCCTCTCAACCTCAACCCCTCTCCAGCCAAGAGCTCCATTCCTTTTCGGTAAGCTCTGCCATCCCTGACAGCCAGCCATTCTCAGCCCGCTAGCACGGGACCGATTCCAGCCCGTGGGACAAAGCCGTAACCAGGGCCACAGGCCGGGCTGACCCTGGATAGGCAGTTGGCCCTGCTGCCTCACAGGGCCCCTCGCCATGGTTACGGCCCACCCGCAGTTCCCCTCAGAGGCGGGCATTGTTGGGGCACCAGAGTGTGGCAAGCGCCCAGGAGACCGGGCTGGTACAATGGCCTTGGCGCGTCTTTGGCCATGGACGTGTAGCTGAGCACTTTCCCACGCTCCGGCCTCTCAGCAGCCTGGGAAGGTGAGTGCACCCTGGCTTTGGTAGATGGGGAAACCGAGGCCTGGAAAAGACGTGAGTTAGGAGTCAGGGCCAGCCCTGGATAAGGCTCTGAGTCAGGGCTTGCTTCAACCAGACAATGGGTGAGAGGCCCAACCTCTGCTGGGCAGCATTGGCGAAATGACAGCATCACTATGATGTGGATCATGAGCCCATGTGAGCCAACGGGGTGGCTTCCCCAGTCCCTCCTGACCTCCGTGCTCCTGTCCCCAGGCAGACGAGAGCACATACTGCTTGCACGCTGTGTAGCCTCCCAAACTTTGCCCCCACTGACCACTCTGCCCAAATGCCCTTCTCCTGATTCTTTCCCTATACACTGTCACCTTCCTTAACTCCTCCCCATCCAGGGGGAGGGGACACTGTCTCACTTGCCCCTTTCCAAGTACAAGCCAACTTCCCTTTGGAGACCTGCCCTGCCCTGCGCAGTGTGGTCCTGGGGTGTGGACGATCCTGGAATCTGCCCTCCCATCTCTGGGAGGTACCCTGGAAGTACCTGGAGGGTCCTCTGGCTGGGCCCTTCTTCTCACTGCTCAGATCAGCAAGGACGGGCTGCTTGACGGATTTGCTTCCCAGACTTGCGTCTTGAGTGGAATTTGCAAGGCTGGAGCTATTGCTTGCACCCACAGGCTCAAGGCCCCCACAAGGCCATAATCAAACCAGGGAGAAAAGTATGCGACAGCAAGAGGAAAACCACTCTCACATATTCAGGAATGACAGCATTAGCAGCTCACTTCTTATCAGAAACAAGAGAAGCCGGTGAAGACAGTGGAAAGACATGGTGGAAGTGCTAAAGGGAAAAAAAGCCAACCCAGAATCCTATATCCAGCAAAACTATCCATCAAAAATGAAGATGAAGTAAAACCATTTCCAGGTGCGAAAAGTCTAAGGGAATGTGTTGCTAGCAGACCTGTCTTACAATAAAAGCTAAAAGAAGTCCTCCAGGCTGTAAAGAAACAACACATGGTGGTCACTCAAGTCCACGGAGAGAAATGGAAAGCTCTGGGGATGACTGCACATATTAACACACCAGACTACATGCACACATCTCACTGATGTAGTATATTGATAATAACAGCACAGGGCAGTGGGGAGAGACCAAGTTACAAGCAGTAAAGTTTCCATGTTTTCCTGGAATTAAGTCAGGATTAATCAGAAGGAGATTGTGATAAGAGGCACATGCAATCCTCAGAGCAATCACTACGAGAAAAACTAACAAATACAGTTTAAAAAGACCAAGAGAAATTTAAATGGCACACTAAAAAACATTTACATAACATGAAAGAAGGATGTGAAGGAGGAACAGAGGAAGGAAATAGATGGGAGACATATAGAAAGTAAACAGCAAAATTAAAGATGTAAACCTAACTGTGGAATAGTCAAGTGCATATATTTGGTCTTTGTTGCTGGAACAGAGCTCCTAAACACTTGGAATTTCCTGATTGATGCCTTCTGTTATTCATAATCAGCCCCTGTGGCCCACACCTGGGTTTATGCTAATGAGGGGACTCCGGATTGGGCAGTGCCCTGGACAGCTTCTGGACGGGTGGGCCCCAGAGGTACCAACCAAGATTAGAGGGTTGGAACTTTCAGCCTCCGGGGAAGGGAGAGGGCTCAAGACTGAGTTTAATCATTAATGGCCAATGATTTAATCAGCCAAGCCTAAGTAGTGAAACCCCATCCAAACCCCTAAACAAGGGGGTCTGGTACTTTTCCAGGTGGTGACATAGATGTGCTGGGAGGGTGGTGCATCTGGAGGGGCTGTGGAACCCTGGGCACCCCTCTTCCCCACCGCCCACCTTGCCCTGTGCATCTCCTCCATTTGGCTGTTCCCGAGTTGTATTCTTTGTATTATGACTATAATCCTAAGCATGGTGCTTTCTTGAGTTCTAGGAGTCATTCTAGTGAATTACTGACCCTGAGGGAGGTCATGGGAGCCAATGAATGTGCAGCCAAGTCAGACAGGTGTGCAGGCAGCCTGGGGACCCTGGACTTGCAGCTGATGTCTGAAGTGGGGGCCCCTCACCTGTGGGGTCTGCACTGACTCCAGGTAGTTAGTGTCAGAACTGAACTGAACTGTAGGACACTCAGTTGGTGTTGAAGGATCACAGAATTAGGTTGATAGATATTATGTCAATAATTACATTAAACGTAAACTGGGGTCCAAACATCCCAATCAAAAGGCAGAGGTTTTCAGACTATATTTTCTAAATACTTAAGAAAAATCAAGATCCAGTTCCATGCTGCCTAAACCTTAGATTCAAAGACACAAACAGATGAAGGTAAATGGATATGTAAAGAATAACCATGAGAGAGTTGGGGTGGCTACGTTAATATCTTCCCACAAATGCAAGTCTAGCCCACATGGCCTTACTGTTAAATTCTACCATATACTTAAAGAAGAAATAATATCAAATCCATCACAAGATAAAGCATGAGGGCAACGTTATCCTAATTCTAAAGTCAGACAATGACATCACAAGAAAACTGCAGACCTATGTCCTCAGAAACACAGATGCAAGAATCCTTAATAAAATATTACAGACAGAATCCAGCAACATGCAAAAAGGATCCTACACCATGACCAGATGGAATTTATTCCAGGAATGCAAAGCTGGTTTAATGTTCAGAACCAATAATGTGATACACTGCATTAATAGAATAAAGGACAAAAAACACAAGATCATGTCAATAGATGCAGGAAAAGCATCTGACCAAGATTAACACCGGTTGATAATAAAAACTCACAACACACTAGAAATAGAAGGGGATTTCCTCAGACTGATACAGGCATCTATAAGAAGCTATAGCTATTTGTTGTATTTTATGATGAAAGACTGGATTTTTCCCCCTTTAGGAATGAGGAACAAAGGATATCTATTATCCTTGTTATTCAACATTATGCTGAAGACTCTAGCCAGTGGAATAAGGAATAAATAAAATGAACTAAAAAAAAAAAAAAAGAAAGAAACCAAAGAAATCCAGATTGCAAAGGAAGAAGTAAAACTCTCTTGGGCGCCTGGGTGGCTCAGTTGGTTAAGCGACTGCCTTCGGCTCAGGTCATGATCCTGGAGTCCCTGGATCGAGTCCCGCATCGGGCTCCCTGCTCAGCGGGGAGTCTGCTTCTCCCTCTGACCCTCCCGACCCTCCCCCCTCTCATGCTCTCTCTCTCTCAGTCTCTCTCTCAAATAAATACATAAAATCTTTAAAAAAAAAAAACTATCTTTATTCACAGATGGCATAATCCTTAATGTAGAAAATCCTAAGGAATCCCCACAAAGAGCCACCAGAACTAATAAACCAGGTTAGCAAGGTAGCAGGATATAAGATTAATATACAGAAATCAATTATAGTTCTATATACAAGCAATGAACATCCTAAAAATAAAATTAATAATTCCATCCACAATAACACAATGCTTAAGAATAAACATGACAAAAGAAGGGCAACGCTTGTGTACTGAAAAGAACAAAACATCACTGACACAGTAGTATTCTAGTAGATGGAAAGACATTCTATATTCAATTCTCCCCAAAGTGACCTATAGATTCAATACAATCTTTATTAAAATCCTAGTAGGATTTTTTGGGTAGGAATTGAGAAGCTGATCCCAAAGTTTATATGGGAATTCAAAGGACCTAGAACAATTGCCAAAATAATTTTGAAAGAGAAGAGCAAAGCTGGAGGACCGGCACTGCACGACTTCCAAACTTGAATAAAACCACAGGAATCAAGACAGTTATTGTCCTGGCACAAGGCTAGGCATATAGATCAGTGGAACGGAACTGAGAGCCCAGAAATGAGCTCTTGTATTTATGGGCAGTTGATTTTCAACCAAAGTACCAAGACAATTCAATGGAGAAAGGATAGTCTTTTCAACAAATGGCACTAGAACAATCGGGTATTATAAACACAGAGGATAAACCTTACACCAAGCTCAAGAAATCTCTCAAAATGCTCCATGTAACAGCGAAAACTATAAAACTTCTGTAAGAAAACAGAGGACATCTCTGTGATCTTGAGTTAGATATATACCATCAGAAAAGCACAATCTATAAAAGAAAAATTGATAAGCTGTACTTCATCATAAATAAAAAAAATCCTCTTCAAGAGACACCATTAAGAAAATGAACAGATGAGCCATAAACTGGGGGGAAAATATGTGTAAAGTGTATATCTGATAAAAGACTCATGTCCATATACACATGTATATATAGAAAACACAAGTTAGTAAGAAAACCTAACGGAAAAATGGGCAGAAGACCTGAATAGTTCGTCAGAGAAGATATATGAATTGATAACAAGCATATAAGCAAGATGCTCAACATCATTAGTCATTAAGGAAATGTAAATTAAAACCACAATGAGATCCCAGGACACACCTACTGGAAGGGCTATAATCAAGAAAGACAATAATTAAGCGCATGATGGAGGGCAGTTGGAACCCCTCATGCATTGCCGGTTAACACAGTATGGTCACTTTGTGAAAGCAGCCTGGCAGCTTCTTTAAAAAGTTAAACATGAACTTATCATACGACCCGGGACTTCCATCCTCAGGAATCTACCCAAGAGAGTTGAAAACATGTCCACGCGCTGAGTATATGGATGTTTGTAACGGTATTTCCATAACGGCCCCAAGCTGGAAACCATCTAAATATCCATCGACTCGGGAAGGGATGCACCATATGTGGTCCATCCACACCACAGAATGCTGTTCACCAGGAAAAGAATGAGGTGCAGATCCCTGCAACATGGATGAGCCTCAAGAACATGATGCTGAGTGCAGATGGATGCGGGGGACTCCATACTGTAGGATTCCATGTATGTGAACGTTCAGAAAAGGCAGATCTATGGACATGGATGCCAGGGGCTTGGGTGGAAGCAGGAGGGCTGGGGGAAGATGGCTGTAGTTGGGCGGTAGATGGGCTGGGGGAAGCTTCTGGTGTGATGGAAAGTTTCTAAAACTGGATTGTGGTTGCGCAATCCTGTAAATTTAGTAGGAGTCATGTACAACAGGTACATTTTATGTTGTGCTAATTGCATCTCAACAAAGCCATTTTTAAAGAAGTAAACATTGATTATTTTTGTGGTACTATTGTATCTGTGTTTGCTATATCATTTTGTTGTGTTAAAAGTACAATACCAGGGGTGCCTGGGTGGCTCAGTTGGTTAAGCGTCCAACTCTTGATTTAGGCTCAGGTCATAATCTCAGGGTCATGAGATAGAGCTCCACTTCAGGCTCCATGCTGAGCATGGAGTCTGCTTGAGATTCTCTCTCTCCCTCTGCCCCTCCCTCCCACCCCTGCTCACACACATGCACTTTCTCTCTCTTCCTTTAAAAGAAACAAACAACAATGAAAAATAACAGTACCATTTACAATCACTCAAAAAAAAAAAAACCCAAAATGCACAGATGTGAATCTAATAAAACGTGTACAGATGTCTATGCTAAAAACTGCAAACTCTGAAGAAAGAAATAAAGTAAATGGAAAGACATACTATGCTCATGGATTAGAAGGCTCAATGTTGGGAAGATGTCACTTCTCCCCAAACTGATATACAGATTTAATGCAATTCTATAAAAGTTCTGGAAATATTCTTTTTTTGTAAATATAGACATAATTACGCTAAAATTGACGGGGAAAGGCAAAGGACTTGAAGAGGCAACACAAATTTCAACAAGAAAAGTGAGAAGAGCCCGTCTACCCAAATTCAAGCCTTACTAGAGAGTGGCAGTGACCAACACTGGGTGGGATCGGCAGAAGGCAGACAGTGACCAATGGGCCAGGCTAGAGAACCCACGAAAAGCCTTGCATGAGTGGCTGACTTTTGACAAAAATGCGAGAGCAATTCAGTGGAGGGAAGATTGCCTTTTCAGTAAACAGTACTGGAGCAATTGAATATCCACAGGCAAAAGGCAAACTGCAATCCACACAATCCACCTGATTTAGAAAACTAACTCAAAATGGACCGTGCATTAAACATAAAACTTTCAGAAGATAATACAGGCAAAAATCTTCAGGATCTAGAGCTTAGAACTGACACCAAAATGACAATCTATACAAGATAAAAATCAATTAAGCCGATCCTCATCAAAATCGAATCCTGCTGCCTTGCAGAGGACCCTCCTGAAGGACGAAAAGACAAGCTACAGACCGGAAGCATACATTTGCAAACCACATATCTGACAAAGGACTCATATCTAGAGTATGTAAGAACTCACAAAACCCGCCAAATGGGCAAAAACATGCAGAGATGTTTCACTGAAGAGGATGTGGCAAACAGCACCAGCCACCGGGCAAACGCAGAGCAGAGCACGCTTCTGCGCCCGCTATAAGAGCTCGCTGACCACAAGCAGCATCTGCAGTGGGGCATCCCGTGGCATGGGGGTAGAAAGGGTGAACCTTTTCCTGGCATCATGGAGCCACTAAGTGAGAAACGCTAACCTCAAAAGGCGACAGACAGTATGATCTCATTTAGGTAACATTCTCGAAATGACAAAACCACGGAGACCGAAGCCAGACTCGTGGTCGCCAGGGTGAGGGGTGGTGGTCTGGGGTCGGCTGTACGACTGAGGGGCGGCACAAGGGGGTCCGCATGGGGGTGGAGTGTCCTGGGTCTTGGTTGCGGTGGTGGTTCCACATTCACACACGTGATCAGGGACACAGAAGTACACACACCTGTTGTACAACGTCAACCTCCTGGTTTTGCTCTGATACTATGATCACATGAGATGAAGCCGTTGGGGGAAAACACAGGACCTCTCTGCTGTCTTTGCAGCTTCCCGTGATTATTTCAAAATAAGAGGTTAGAACAACAGCCACAGAAGCGATCACTGATTATCTGTTTCCGTGGGTCGGGAATTCTAGAGTGACGTCATGTGGTGGCTCTGGCTTGGGGTTTCTCACGAGGTTGCCCCCATAAGGGGGCAAATGTTGGTTGGGGCTGCTGACATCTGAAGGCCCAACTGGGGTAGGAGGCCCCGCTTCCCACTGGCTATTGGTGAGGGTCTTGGGTCCTTGACCAGTGACACTTCTTAGGGCTACTTGAGTGTCCTGACATGTGCTGCCTTCCTCCCAGAATGAGTGACCGGGAGAGAGTGAGGAAGAAGCCACCGTCTGGGGGACGCTCTGAGGGACCGGCCGGCCAGGGAGCTCTGTTGTCAGGGTCTTTGCTGGGTCTCTCCTCTAGGACTGCTCCGTTCCCAAAGACGCTCGTTTTCTGAGTGGCGTGGAAGTCTGTCCCCGTCTGCCATCAGTCCAGGACGCCTGCCATCTGTGGGGCCTGGGGTCCCCAGGAGCACCCAGCAGTGTTCCCTCCCTCTCAGGGCTGGGCTGGGGAGAGGCCGCACGGGGTCGGGGAGGGGCGTCTGGGGACTATCTCACCCCCTCCCTGCACGTCCCAGTAACACCTCCTGTCAGCCCCTCTGAGGATCTGGGAGACAAGTCAAGCTGGTCTCGGCTTTCCCACGGCGGTTGAGGGTTTACTTCTCCGAGACAGCGTGTCACCACCATTTGTCGTCTCTGCTCTGGTTTCTAACATTTGCTGCCTTCACATCCTCTCCTGTCCTCCTTATACCTGCAGATTTATGCCTGTAAAAATCTCTTATTACTGTCATTTATGGGAAGCTGCAAAGGGCATGAAAGCAGGTGCATGTCTTCAATCACCATCTGGACCCCAGACATCAAAAAAAAATTTTTTTTAATTAAATTTTGCTAAAGTCAGTTTTGGTTGCTCGTCACCTTGACTGATCCAGGCAAAATTCCCACATCTGTTCTTCCAACAGGTACTCGTGGAGCATTTGCTCTGCTCCAGGCCCAAGGACACAAGCAAGGATGTCTCAGGAGGACAGGGAAGGTCCACATGGTCAGCTGGGGCAGGTCGCACGAGGGCAGGGCCGGCCTCTGGTTCCGGGAGCTGCTCCCGGATGATGAGCTGAACTTGAAGTAAGGGGGTGGGCAGACGGCACAGACAACGGCGTGGAGGCAGGAAAGCGAGGCAGGGCGTGGTGCCCGGCGTGGACGGCGTCTGCAGGGGACGCCCGGTGCGGGCAGCATCTGGGCAGGCCTTCGCAATCAGGCTGAGGATGTCAGGGGCTCTGTAGGCAGTGGGGTCTCTGCAAATCTGAGGAAAACGTGCTCAGAGCCACAGGCAGAGGCAAGCGGAATGACCTGCACAGAGGGGAGGGAAAGGAGGCAGGGGACCCCGGGGGGAGACCCCCATCACCCAGGAGCTGGGAACGTTCTCTATCCTGGTCTGGGTAGTGGTTACACAGGAGACACGTATGTGAAAACTTATCGGGCTGTGCCCTTGGGATTTCTGCACTGAATTGTATATAGGTGATCCCTGACTTGGAAAGTAAGGACAATCCGACAAACGTCCCAGGGAAGAGGCGATCAGAATATCAATTCAGGTGGGGCGGGGAGAGCCACTGCTCCAAGTTCAAGTGCAGCAGGAGTTTAGAGGTGGTTCGGAAGGCTGCCTGGAGGAGGGGCCTGGAGAGGACCCATGGCTGGGAGAAAGCAAAGCAGGCTGGGAGCCGGTGGGCAGAGGCCCCAGGAAAGTCAGGGACAGAACATTCTAGAGACAAGACATTGCTTGAGTGGAGATGATGGGTCCACACCAAGACCACGGCTCTGAAATGCAGCAGGACCCTGCCCCAGGAAGCAAGCACAGGCCTTTGTCCCCCAACAAAAGGACCCTCTGCTTTATCCAAGGGATCCCCCAAAGGGGGCTTCCAGCAGCAGGCTCCTTGGGGCGTGAAAATGGGATTTGAGGGTCAGAGGCCCAGGCAGAGGCAGCAACTCGTGGGAAGGTACACCAGCGCCCGCCCCTGGGGGCCCCTCAGGTGGACAAGTGTGCTGGAGGGCAGGGGCTGGGCCCTGCCACACTCGGGCAGCTTCGCGGACACGGCAAACATCTGGGTCCGTGTGTCAGGATGACCCGGGCCACCTCCAGGATAGACAAGGCCCAAAGACAGGCTCGGGACTGGTGGTCCAGGGGGCACGTCTGCAGGGCCTCAGGGCCTGGGGGAGGCTGAGCCACACCTCTCCTGGAACCCACGAGGAGCCCAGGGCGCAGTGCCCTTCCTCAGGGATGACAAGTGGCGGAGCAGGTGAACCTGGGGCGTGAGCCCCGCCCTGCCCCGTCACTGGATGGGTTGGCCTGGGCGACACTAGTTCCTGCTTGCTTCCCGCTCTGCGTAAGGGGCCTGGGGTCATCCACCATGAGGCCGGGGTGACCAGCCCCCTGCCCTCCATGTGGGCCGTCCTCACTTGGCCACAACCCAGCTTCTGGGTCGGGCTGGGCACCTCCCACTCGCCCCCAGCAGAGGCTCTCCCCCAGAGGGCTTGGTCTGCTCCTCCACAGCCATCTCAAGGCCCTGGGCCCATCATCCCAGAAAGATTCACCAGGAAGCGCGACTGCCCAGCACTTGACCAGCGAGGCCGGTGCAGGCTCGCTTGTGGGAGCGCCCCTGGAGACCCCAGCAGAGCCCCCGACAATCCGCATTTCTGACCCAAGGCTGCCCCCTGGTGGGAGGTGCCGGGGACCAGGCCGGCCCAGCTCCAGGCCGCCTGGGCTGCTGGCCCCCTATTCAGAGGGCCCCTGCTCTTCATGTTCCCTTGTGCACAAGGCTGCAGGATCCCCAGTGGCCAACGGGAGAGGGGGCATTGGCCCTGTGGAAGCAGTGGGGGTCACTCCCAGGGAAATCAAAGGGACCGGGACAATGTCCCCGGGAAGGCCCCGGCCTGGCAAGGGAGAAGATCCTGGAGCAGGTGCTCCATGGTGGCCTCCATGTGTGACCTTGAGCCTCAGTCTCCTCGTGTATAAAATGGGAATAGCTACGGATTCCACTCCTCAGACTCCTGCAGCCCATCATGGCGGCCACTGAGCATGTAGAACATGCTGGTCCTACCGGGGACACGCTACAGTGTAAAATGCATCCGGGAACAAAAACCACTAATTCCCCAAAACAAACTATCCCACAAATAGTTCTGAGATGACTCACAAGTTGGAATGACAATATTTTGGATATACTGGGTCAAGTACATTATCAAATTTAATTCCACCTCTTGCTTCTTGCTTTTTAAGGCAGTTCTCCCCCCACCCAAATTTTAAGTCACCACAGGGCTCAAAGGGCTCTGGAGGATTCGATCAGTAAACCTTGACAAAGGGCGGCCAATCCCGTCATTACCAGCATCTGAAAAACTCATAGTAATTTTGCATTCTGTTCCATTGTGCTCCTTTTCACGAAAAACAAAATTTTTTTTTAACAAACTTGGATCCATGTCACCAGTTGATGAAGACGTGCCTCCTTTGAACCTGTGGGGCAGGGGCTGTAGTCAGGGGAAGCAGGGAGGGCTGGGCATCCCTCAAGGCCACATGGCCTCCATGAGCAGGAGGTCCGTACCCGCCGGCCCCGCTCCAGCCCCATCTGTGACAACTGTCCTTCATCACACATGGCAACGTCCCTGCCAAATGTGAGCACGGCCAGCCTGGTGACAACATCCCCGTCCTGGAGAACGTGACTGGTGGGCAGCCCTGAGACCCCCTCTGCCCCACACAACTCAAGCTTTCAGAGACAGGCCTGCGTGGATAAGGCCCTCCTTCAGGCACCCCGACCTGTTCCCGCTAGCTGAGCCCCCCATTTGATTCAGAGGGGGCCGGGCATGAGGAAAGCCAGAGATGAACATCCTCCCCAACCGAGGGGCTGCGCCTCAGAGGATGCCCACCTCCCCAAGCCCTGGACGCCAAGCTGCTGGGCTCAGCACCCTCGGACATGCCTGCCCATGGCGCCCAAGGGTCCAGGGGCCTGACTACACACCCTCACCAGCGCCTGCCAGTCTGACCACAGCCGTCCTGCTGGGGGACAGGGTATGGCCCACTGTGGTCTTGGTTTGCAGTTCCCCGACCAGATGCCGACGTCGAGCAGCTTTTCTCGTGCCTACTGACCGCTCCTGCCTTCTCTGGACAGGTGTCCATTCCAGTCCTCTGCCCATTTCTGAAAGGGATTGTTCTTCTCTTGGGCTTCAGGTCTCTGTATATTCTGTATACTCCTCCCTGAAGATCTACGATCTGCAAGCATTTTCTCCTGTTCTGTGGGTACCTTTTCACACCGCTGCACACTCTCCTTGGCACACAGTCTGCCCCAAGCCTCCATCCGCGTGCCTGAGGGCAGGATCTGCTTGCTCTCTCCCTCTGCTCCCCTGGTCACAGCCATGTAAGGCACAGCTGACACCTAGGGTTGCATTTTCCTGCACTTCTAGGTGGTTCCCCAACTGCTCCTCCCTCTGCCTGGCTGGAGCATAAACACACATACACACAGGCACGCATGGACACGCGCATCATGCATGCACACGCGTGCACACATGCTCACACATGCACGCACACCCACGCGCCCGCACACGTGCACACATGCAGACACCATGCACGTGCACACACACATGCATCACGCACCCCCATGCACACCCATGTGTGCGCATGCGCACACATGCACACAGGCACATACGCATCATGCATGCACACGCGTGCACACATGCTCACACATGCACGCACACCCACACATATGTGCACACATGCAGACACCATGCACGTGCACACACACATGCATCACGCACCCCCCCACACCCATGTGTGTGCACGCTCACACATGCACACAGGCACACACGCATCATGCATGCACACGTGTGCACACATGCTCACACATGCACGCACACCCACACGCCCGCACACATGTGCACACATGCAGACACCATGCACGTGCACACACACATGCATCACGCACCCACACACACACCCATGTGTGCGCACACGCACACATGCACACAGGCACACACGCATCATGCATGCACACGCGTGCACACATGCTCACACATGCACGCACACCCACACACATGTGCACACATGCAGACACCATGCACGTGCACACACACATGCATCACGCACCCCCCCACACACCCATGTGTGTGCATGCTCACACATGCACAAGGCACACACGCATCATGCATGCACACGCGTGCACACATGCTCACACATGCACGCACACCCACAAGCCCGCACACATGTGCACACATGCAGACACCATGCATGTGCACACACACATGCATCACGCACCCCGTGTGTGCACGTGCACACACATGCACACAGGTGTGCACGTGCGCACAGATGCACACTGTGCACACACACTCATGTGCACATCCATGCACGCACACACACACTCCTGAGTTTTGTGGCCAGGCTGCACGCCCAGCTGCTGTCTTCACACCCTCCCAGTGCACAGGGCTCAGGAAAGGCTAGGAAAACAGCTTCTAGTGGCCAATTCTTACATAATACATGAGGTGTTTGGAGAAGACAGAACACATTTCCACAAAACATGACCAGTGTGCTGAGCAGAGCAGACTTCAACTGGCTGAGAGATTCAGATGGCTCAGACCCCCGAGAGAAAAGCCACTTCTTGTTTGCCCATCTAGAACGTTCTTCAGGAAGTGGGGGCGGGGTTGCTGATACCCCTGAAGCAGTGACAGGTTGGCGGCCAGGCTCTGACTTCCACTCTTGCCAGCTTCATGCGAGTCTTTCTTGGGGGAAAACTGAGGGACACAAGGCACAGCACGGTCTTCCAAGATCTAAACGCATCTCACGTGGACGAGGCCACCGCTTTGTTCTGTGCAGCTCCCAACTTCGGAGGAGGCAGACCTGGCTCAACATTCGTCGGAGATTGTAAACGGCCAATTATCCGACCAAGGAGGGGCAGTGAGGTAGTGAGCCCCCTGCCATGGTGGGTGTGCAAGGCGAGGCTGCTGTGGACCCCGCGGTGACACCAAGACCTCCCCCAACACAAATATGCCTTCACCGCTAGAGATGTTAAATGTGTTTATTCTCTCAACAGATGACTGTGGAGGGGGCAGTGGGTACACCAAAACAGCCACCTCTCAGGAAAGTCCTGCAAAACCACCTCTGTGCTCCCACGTGGACCTTCTGCAGTTCCCATGTGGGAGCAGACAGGGTCCACGCAGGAAGAGAGAAGGTGGGTGGGGAGATGCAAGAGGGAGGGGACTTTAGAGAAAGCCCGTGGCCTTTACGGCCTGAAGGTGTTGTCGGAACAGGGTGGGTTAGAAGTGGCAAGGGGAGGCCGCAAGGAGGCTGCTAGCCTCACCCAGGGCGCTGGTGCAGCGTGAGCCTGGCCTCCGCCACACAGATGGTGGGCCATGGACAGCCTTGAGCACAGGTGGGCCTGGCATAGTGGGAGCCATGCAGTGGGGTGAGGGGCTAGGCCCTCTGGGCAGGAGGCCTCCTGCTGGCCTCCTTCCTCTGCCCCTGGTCCCCTGAAGCCCCCATGTGCTCCCACCAGAGGACAGCACACGCTCAGGAGAAGCCAGGGCGGTCACCACAGGGCACGACTGCACCTTGAGGGCAGGAGTAGGTAGAGGGAGGCTGGCCGGTGGTTGGCTCCAGCCCTCGCTGCGACCTTGGCAAGTCTGTCCCCATCTGCACCTTGGTTTCGACCCATCCAGAGTGGGGTTCCCGGGCTGCCTTCAGGAGCTGGGCAGGCAAGAGAGAAGAGGGAAGCTGGCCAGGTGGGGCTGACACCAGCCCGAGGCAAGTGACCCAGAGAGTGCAGCCCTGCCCACAGGAGCCCACATCCAGTGCCACGGGAAGATGTGGCACCCACCTCGACACCCGCCGACCGCCCCACTGCTATCCCAGGTGACGTTCAGGTCCTTCCAGCTCGTCTGGACAGTGTGCCAGGAAGCTGGCAGACCGCAAAGGCAGACAGGCCCTCGGCGGGGCCCTAGGAGCCGCTGTCCCTGGGGAGGTGGGCCCCAGCACCGAGCCCCAAACCCCCAGCATGTCAGGCCAGGGCCAGGGGGGTTCTGTGGGCACCTTCTTGTCCGCGCTCAGCCTAGAACTCATGGTCTGGGACCGGGGCCCATCTCCAGGCCAGGCCAGGTCACCACCACGTGTGTGTCTCAGCCGCCAGGCAGCAAGCAGTCCCAGCTCGGGGAGGGGAGGGCGGGGAAGGAGAGCCCGGGCTGTCTGGTTTCTCATGGGCTGTGGGCACAGGGCTCCCGCTGCCCGGGAAGATATAAGAATGGGGGAGGATGCAGCTGGGCATTCGCGACCCCACTGGGCTGATGCTCCACAGATCTCTCTGTAGAGGACAGATTCCTCTGGGTTACGTCCATGAGCCCCCTCCCTCGAGGGGCACCGGAACGGGCTTCTGGGAGGAGCTCGTGGCCACAGTTACAGCAGGGGGCCTCAGACATCCCTGGCAGACAAAGACCCAGCAGCACTGAACACAGGCATGCCCAGCCCTCCTTGGCTGCCACCCAAGTGGTATGAGCTCCACTGGACGGGAAGTGGCCCCCAAATCAATGGACACATTTCAGGCACGATCTTCTTGGCCCCCTGGACGGGCACTGCGCCCAGGGTGGGGCCGCTCCCCGGGTGTGACGGTGCTCGCGTCCCAGCCACGCCCTGAGCTGGCAACGTTTTTCCGAAGTGCTGGATTTTTCCTCTCTCCTCCTCTCTGCTCTGGGCCTCTCTGCCAAGACTTTGGGTCGCCCACATCACTCCACCCCAGGACATGAGGCTGGCTCTCAGCTATGCGCCCTTCCCACCAACTCCCCATGTTCCACCGTCAACAGTGTTGAGCGCCAAGGCACCCGAGGCCATGCCTGTCCCTTTCAGACATGGTCTAGGCCTAGGCTGGCTCCTCTAAAGGCTGGGCCTGGCACCGCAGACCCTGGGGCTGACACATGCAGACTCGGATGGGCCATGGGAGGGCCCTGGTTCAAATGCCCTGATGGCAGGCAGGGCTCCTAAGGGGGCCTTTGAAAGGTTTGGGAAAAGCAGGGGCTTGGGGTCAGAACATGTGAATCCTGGAGTAATGATGGGATCTGAGCAGGTTATGCAGCCTCTCTGGGCCTCGATTTTCCTATCTGGACAACAGGACCAATAGTCCTGGCTCAGCCCCTGACTTTACAAGAACTCTGCACAAAGCCCCGAGTTCCCACGCATACGCCTTTCCCCATACAAGTCTCCTTTCTTGAAAGGAATAGTCAGTCTCCCGTCAGCCTTCTCCCTGGAGTCTGACGCCCGTGGACAAGAACCCAGGAGCCAGGCGTGCAGACTGAGATCGGGATGAATGAGGTCCCTCACAAAGAGCTGAGGACCCATCAGCAGAATGTCCCGTGGGGCCGGAAGCGGGGAAAGGGCAGGAACTGGTTTCTGAGGACACACACACTCACCCGAGCCAGACGTGAGCTGAGCCCCCACCTCCTGATGGAGGACCGAGCACACAGACCCCCAAGGCAGGGAGGGCCCTGCCCGCGCTGGTCCACCCACTGGGACTGACGCACTTCCTCTCCTCACCCAGCGCTCCACCCCAGCCCCTTACTGGAGCACTGCGGGCGCTCTGTGCTCGGGGGCACAGTTTTGGAACATTTTAGAACCAAAACATTTTTCAACCAAATCTTTTAGAAGCCGGACCACTGAAAAGCCAACGTATTTGGAAACCTGACACTTTCAAATCCATTTTGGGAATCTGTGCCCCAAAGTTCTGAAGCCAAAGTATTCTGGAAACCTCCCGGAAGCAAGATACTCTGGAAGAAAACCAACTGGAAGGGCAAAAACGTTTCATCCAGGTTGTTTTCGAGCCCCCAGGCTTTGTCAATGGCGGTTCCCGCTGGGAAAGCCCCGGGGAAGGAGCTCGGGTGCGCAGAAGTACTTGTTCCACACACATGCCACGCGGTAGACAGCGGCGTCCACACCTGGAGGCGTCTTGGATCCCGCTGCTCTCTCCCAGGCCTCGGCCAGCACCCTCTCCTGACTCCTCCCTCCCCCGACACTGCTATCCTCCAGTAGTGGGGGTGGGGAAACCCACCCAAAAGCCTGCATCAGGATCTGCCGCGGCCAGGCCCGCAGCTCTTCTGCGCCTCGTAACCGCTTCCTGTGTCCGAGTGGGCACAGAGTGACCACAGGACGCGGGTGGGCAAGCGGGGACGGTGCAGAGACAGTTCTTTGCAACACTGCGCCCCACGCTCGGGTCTGGGGTCTCTTGACTTCTCATCTTTCCCGCCCTCAGTGCTCAGACAGGTCCCGTGAAGCACCACTGTGCGCGCACGTGGGGGCAGGTCCCTGTCACCACCAGCCCTGGCTCCTGGTGCAGAGGAGGCGCGAGGGTCACGGGGAAACACCTGGAAACGCACGGGGCGGGGGGGAGCCCTGGGCTTGGAGGTGGCGGCAGGGGTGGGTCGAGGGTCCGGAGTTATGCGGCTCTGTTTATGGTTTTCAGCTGGTGGAGCTTTCTCGAGGGCGGTGACTTCCCCGTTTACCGGGAGACGGCCAAGGTCCTGGTGCTGCCGGCCTGCCGGTGGCGTCACCCAGGACAAGTCTTCCAAGCCGCGGTCAGAAGTGGCTTGTGCCCAGCCGGGAAGCAAGGGTGCCGATTCCTCCGCAGGACCGCACGGCGTGTGATGCAACAGGTGAGGGGGGACTGTCTCTGCGTGGCCCCTGGTCTGCGGTTGGAGGCCTGTGCCTCCCTCACTGTCCCTGCCCACGCGGACTAGTGCCCACGGGGACCGCACATCACGGTGCGTGCCAGGGGCCGGGGGGCCGGGGGCCGGGGGGCGGCAGCCCCACCTTCATTACCAGAACTGCACGCAAGGTGACGGGAGCATACACTGGGAACACCGACCATGTGCTACGTTCACATGTCATCGTCTGTAAGCATTTCCGGCAATCCAAAGCACTGAAATTCAACTGTGCAAATAATTAAATCTGGAATTACCACGTGACCCAGCAGTCCCACTCCCGGGTCCCAAAAGGTCTGCAAGCAGGTCCTGAAGAGACATTTGCACCCCCGCGCCCACAGCAGACGTACACGGCCAAGAGGTGCAGCCTCTCGCGTCCACCGGTGAATGGACAGGTAAACAAAGCGGGACAGACCCGCACCCTGGAATATTAAAAAGGAAGGCAGCTCCGGCATGTGCTCCGACACGGAGGAAGCTCGAGGACCCGGTGCTCAGTGAAAGAAGCCAGACACAGAGGGGCAGGTACTGGTGACCCTTTAACGACACGGGGGTTGAGCCCTCTGGGGACACTCCTGTGGGAATTCCTGAGCTGAGCGCGGCCCGGTCATCTCTGCCGACAGGTCAGAGCACTCGCCGAGCACGGGCCCCCATGCCTTGAAGCTCTTTGAAACATTATAAGCAGAACGCTGCCCCGACGCTGGAAAGGGCAGCCGTTCGGGAAGGTGCCCAGACAACACGTCCCCGGAGCTCATGCGAGAATTTCAAAGTGCGTTTCGACAGACTTACTACCGCTCGTCAGGTGGTGATGGTGCATGGATGCAGAAATGGGAGGCACCAGAAGTCTCGTTAGGCTCCCCAGCCCAAGAATTTCCAGAACCAGATGCAGAACAGAGCTCGCTTTCCAGACCCTTATCAAATGGCTTCTTCTATCAGATCTCCTGGGGTAGTGTTGTTCTTCTTTTGAGTCTTGAGGGTACAGAAACCTCTTTACTCATGTGATGATGTGTCCCACGCAGAAACAGAAGGAAGCTCGGAGTATAAGAAGGTGACTCACAGACCAGCCTGCAGACCCCTTTGCTGTGGGTGCCCCTGCCCACCAGGTTGGCACCCCCTCCTGCCCCCCAACGAAGCTTCCTTCTCTGCAAAGCTCAGCACTGTGCCCCTTCCAACCCCCACCCAGCCTAAGGGTGCCCAATCCCCTAAGCGCCAAGACAGTTTCGGGCGCCCAGGCTCTCACTCTGAGCTCGGGTCAAACGTCCCCTCCCCAGGGGCGCCGTAGGTTTTGGCCCTACCTGGGCAAACACACACGCTCACGGCCCCACCTGCCCGCCAGCCTCCAAGCAGGGCCTCAAGCTCCAACCTAAAATCCACCAAGTGCAGCAGGCAGGCAGACAGGTTGGGTTCATTCGTCACCCCCGAAGTCACCCCACAGATCTGTGACACACAGGCGTGAGAGTGCCATCACGAGCAAATGCCATCCGGATGGCGCCCAGCACAGCCGGGTGGAATCCTCTGCCGCAGGCCTGACGACCGACATTCGGCACGCGTCAGAAGCACCGGCGGACACGCACAGAGATGAGTTCAAACCCGTGCTGTTCCCCATTAGCTTCCCTCTGCAGATGCGCGAAGGATTCCGAGGGAAGGCAGAGCCCACGGTCCCTCATTAACCTCTCCGCTGGTTTGAACCAGTATCCCAGTAGGGGACCTCTTGGCCCGGGGTCTTGGTGGAGTAAGAAGACATAAAGTTCCACCATGTGAATCGCTCACACCTACACGAAGCGTAACCCACACGCTCAGCGGTCACAGGGCTTCTCTTTGTTAACGGAACAGCGCTAACCAACACAGTGATTACCCAGTGTTAGAGCCAGGGTCCTGTACGTTAAATGCCAGAGATCCAGCTCAAAGGAGCTTTGGGAAATGGAAGCGAGTTGGCCCCACACCTACCTGTGTGGGGAGGTGCAGGTGGACCCAGCTTCATTGCGCACAGCGTCCAGCCCTCACCGTGTGGTCTGACTCTCCGTGCAGCTCCTCTAGCCCGTGAGTCCCACCACCGGCCAAGCCCCTCTCCGAAGACTTCCAGCCGCGGGCCCTGGGCCTGATGGGTCCACATGGGGGGTGGAGGCCTGCCTCTATCGAGCATGTGGACACCCCACCAGAGCTCAGGTGTGGGGCGGGACGGCCTGCCCAACTCTCCCAGCTAAGAGGGAAGGAGAGAGATGGGCTCTTTGACCAGGAAGAATGTGTGTCAGCAAAAACAAGAGGCACAAGGGGTCATTCATCTGAACAGTTTCAGATTGATCATCTATGCTACCCCAGTTTTATGGGGTGGGCAGAAAAGGATGTGTAGTTTATAAATAAATGGGCAATACTTACCACTGGAGAATTTGCTTGGGTGAGCGGACCCCCTGGGGCCTGTGTGATATCTGGGAACCTGTTCCTGGCGGGGCAGGACCACCAAGGAGAACAGACCACCCCCCTCCCTGGAGCTGTCTACCAGGACAGCACACACGGAGGAGAAAAGTCCCACCAGAAACCGAGCTTCCCCCCAGAGAAACTGAAGAAGGCTCTGGGGACGTCTGTGTGGCCACCGGGAACCCGTCTGGTGCTACGTGTTACAAAACCAGGCCCGCACTGCTGGTCCAGAGCTAAGCTCCCCTCGCAGTGCAGACGAGGTGGTGCCCGGGACAGCTCTGAAGGGCCCGCTGGGAAAGGGGACCTACACATCACCAAACACACATGTCACCCGGACCCACGAGTGGGGCGGGGGGGTGTCCACGAGCCATCCAACCTCCAGGGCCAGACCAGCCCGCCTGTGTCCTCCACTCCAGGCTCTAGCCCTCTTGGGATGAGGGCAGGGGAGGGGGAGGGCAGCTGGACCGTTCCTGATGCCCACAGGCCGCCTCAGCGGATGGCTGTGGGAGGTGAGCACGGACACAGCACTCCTTACCCTCTCTGGAAGGAGGGCAGGGGAGCCCCAGCACCTTTCAGGGGAGAGGAGAGCACAGGAAGGAAATGAAGACACACCGTTCCTTTCTGAAACGGGGGCCAGCTAACTTCTCCAGGAACAGTGCAAGCTGCCCTTCTGGACCTCACAGACCCTGCGATGCTTGGAAAGTGCTGGAGGTCAGAAGCAGTGAGCTCTAAGCCCACTCAGGGCCGGTCACAGCACCTCCAGGAGCCGCAGTCGCCTTACAAACACCCAGAGAGGACAATGGCAGCCCTCCCACCGGTTTGGAACCAGGCTCAGGGGCGCCACCCCTTCGCTCCCTCCCTCCCTCCCTCCCTCCCCAGTGACCGTGAAGGCAGGCCCAGCCCTGCCCCAGGTGCGGGCCGCATGGAGGCAGACTCTGTCTGCAGCCGGGGCTGTCGCTGCCCACGCCTGAGGGCAGAGACTCGGGGGCAAACAGAAGCACGGGACGGCGGTCCCGGCCTCCCGGGGGGGCTCCGCATGTGCTCTGAAACGGAGCTTCACGGGACAGGCAGGGGGACAACCATGCTGCTCACGGCTTCTGCCTCCCCCGCTCTTGGGCTCCTGTCGCACCCAGGGGTGGGAACGCCTCCCCTGCTGCTCCCCACCGCATGCCAGGGGCTGATTCCCTGGGGACAGCCCTGCACTGGGGGGGGAGGGGGGCGGTGCCCTGAGGCAGGCGCTCCTCCTCTGCATTCCTCTAACTGCTCCCACCAGCGGCAGAACCAGGTGGAAGCCCCACCTGTACCGAAGCACGGGGGCAGGTGCCCAGGTACACACTAACTGCACCGGGAAGAGGAGACGAGAACCCGACCCTTGCTGAGAAGACTTCAAATTTTTCCAGTAGTGGAAAATTCTTCAAAACAGAGCGGGAAAGCAATGCAAGGCCCCATAAGTGTGCATTAGGAGCCGCAGTGGGAACTCTGCGTCGATGCATGGACACGTGCATCATTTTTAGAGGAACGAGGACTGACGGGGTCTCTCTCACACGTACACACGTGCACACACTCACTCAGGCACCTCGGGTGTTGGGCGAGTCCCACATCCCTCTCCCCAACTGTAAACAGGCACAGTGCCCTGGTGGCCGTGCTGGGGGCTCGGTGACAACATGGGGAGGATCCTGGACCACAGCCCATGGCGTAATTAGGACAGTGGGCCAATGTGTCAGTAACAGCTGGAGATGAGAGGCAAGTAGAGTTAAAGAACCAGTTTTATAGAATCATTTGGTTAAATTAGCTAATTGCAACATCAATTTAAAAAATTCTTATAGTGTCTTCACACGAAACACATACGGAGCCTAATTTCTTCACAGGACACAATTCTGTGGTCAGGGAAATGGCAAAGAATAAGAGGCACCCCAGAAAGGGACGAGGTGGGGGCCCCCCCTCTGTGGAAGGAGGAGGCCGATGGCCGACGAGGACCTTCTCTGCCATCACGTCCTGAGTCGTCCCCCAGGTGGCCCCCAGGTCGGAACCAGCCGGTGGCACAGGAATCTGGACGGGTGGGTGGATGCTCCCACAGTCCCTGCAAACACGCCCCCGACACCCACGGAACTGGACCTACACGATAATTATGCACGAAACCAAGAATAAAGAAATGCAGAGGTGGACCCTGCCCTTAATGAGTCCAGCACCCAGTGAATTTTGACATTTGTCTGAACATTCTCGAAATAAACACATTTCACTGAGAAACTATCACAAGAGGCAGATGCCAAGCGCCTGCCTGAAGCAGAACGCCCTTTCTGGTAAAAGGACGGAGCAGCCCTCTGTGCCGGCCTGAAGAGGTGTTTCAGAACCATTATTTCAACGTTACGGCCCATTTTGATGAAAACCAGTTACTCAAAATTACAGCACAGGACTGAAACCCACAGTGTACTTAATACACGTGAAAAAGATTTGGAACGATCCCAAGTACTGTCTTGTTTTCCCAGGACATCCTCCCAACTCACCTCTAGCACCGTGACACGTCGTTTGCATGTCTCCCACACTGATTCAGTTTATAAAAAGTGACCAGGTCAGATATGACTCAGCAATCCACTTCCGGGTACTTACCCAAAGGAACTGAAAGCCGTGAACTCAAACCGGTATTTGCACACCCACGTTCATGGCACCGCTGCTCACAACAGCCAAGAGGGAGAAGCAGCTCAAGTGTTCACTGATGGACGAACACACACCACGGGCCCATCCACGCCGAGGAACTGCCCTCGGCCTTACAAGGAAGGACACGCTGACAGACCTGCCATCAGAGGGACGGACCTCGAGGACATGATGCTGAGGGGCCAAGGGACAGACGCTGTAGGCTCCCACCTCTATGAGGTCCCTGGAGTCGTCAGAGTCACAGACACAGCGAGGAGGAGGGTGGGCGCCGGGGGGTGGGGGAGGAGGAACGGGCGCAGGGTTTCACTCTGGGGAGATGAGAAGCTCTGGAGCCCACCAGTGTGAACGCCCTCAATGCCCCGGAAACAGACACTGAAGTGGCTAAGATGATACGTTTTATGTTATGCGTATTTGACCACGATAAAACTATCGGTGGGGGGATGTTACCAGGTCAGCAGAAAGGTCTGTGTTGTGCTCTGCTGACTTCTTCCCACTTCTCTCTCGTCACACACCAGAAGGACAGTGGCAGCTCGGGGGAACCTCTCCGGAATACCGGCACCCCTCTATCCCTGCGCAGGCCCCTTCGGAGCGGGGCGGCTGCCGTCGCCTGCTGACGGGCCTCCTGGCCCCTCCGCTCCTCACCCCAAGGAGGAGCACACTGGCCCCAAAGAGCCCAAGTTCCTCCATCCCCAAACCTCCACCACGGCTCGCTGCTGCCTCAGTGAAACCTCAGGTCCTGGGCCTGACAGCCAAGGCCGCCAGACTCCACACTCACAGCCCATCCGCATCCCGGGGTGGTGGTGAAGCTCACCAGCTCCAAATCCTGGCTCCACTGACCTCTGCTGCGAGGGTCCTCACCAGAGCACAGGACCGAGGGGACGTGGAACGACCCATGGAGGAGGCGCTTGGCGAGGAACACCAACGGTTAGTCCCCCCCCGTCTCCGGACACGCCCCGCATCCGTGCTGACATGACGCGTACCGCGGACGTCCAAGCCGCACCCCATCCTTCAGGCTGAGCTCAAGCACTGCCTTCCGCGGGACGCCCGCCTTCACCTCACCTCACCTCCTGCTGCCTTGTCCTTGAAGGCCTTTGGGCCGGGGGTCCCTGCTCTCGTCGCACACCGTAGGGTCACAGGGTGCCCCGAAGGCAGAGCCACCCCATCTGCCTGGTGACCTGAAGCCCCGTGCTCGCGGTGCCATGGCCAACTATGGGGTGGGCCGGTGTCCCAGGCGTCCCCAACACGGTGAGGGTGCTTCAGTGACTCTAAAACCGGACTCCTTGAGTTGGAACATCTTTGCTGCCAACTGTTTTATAGAAAGGGGAACTTACAGAAGGGAAAGCAGGTGGTTTCTGGCCCCGTGGAGCCCGAGTCTGTGAGGCGGGCACCCAGAGGCCCCGGGCTCAAACCTCCGTGCCATCACGGAGCAAGGACACCACACTCAAAGGAAAGCTGGCGGGAGGACTTTTCCGTGTGCAGCTAGCTGCTCGGGAACAGGGCTTCGAGGACCAAATGCTACAGATTAAGGAGACAAGGTCACACCTGAGGCCCACACACCGCAGAATGACTTCACGCTTCCCACCAACTACAGGGTCACAGCCAAAACTGCACATCAGTCTGAACCAGATGTTTAGAAAGAGCCTTCCTGGACTAGCCCAGACGGACACCGCTACGGAGTCGGGACCACCAAACGTGAGGGTCCCAGGGTCAGTCACAGCCTCAAGGGGGACGGTCACAGGAGCTGAAGCTGACCAGCCAAGCCTATGACGACAATCCCACCCAAGCCTCACCTTGCTGATGGCAGGGAACAGATTCTCGGGACAGACTCGTGCTCACACCATCCCTGTGACAGCGCATCCTTATGTCCATGACTGATAAGCTTGTGGGAACAGCTGCAGCTAATGTCCTGCTTCTGTGACTGTGCCCTGAGGTAGGGTCTCAAGTAGAAGACCCTCTCTAACCGACTTCCCTTCTCAGAAATATCACACGGTCAGAGAGCTTTCGCTTGCAAAGGATCTGCTACCCTTTTAAAAATACAGGTGAGGCCTGATTTCAAGCGTAGGTTCCTCCTTTTTGCTGAAGACGAGCATGAAAATTCCCTGCCTTCACCCGAGTTTCTGAGGTCGGGTCCCTCAGAGCCTCTGACCGAGCCCCTGTCGCTGTACCAGAATAACCACAGAAGCAGGCGGCAGAAGCAGACGCAACATTTACTCCATCCTCTCCTCCACTTTTCATATTAAATATCTGAAATATATTAATCTTAAAAAACAATATTAACACAGTACTCAAGGAATATAGGCAGTGGAATCAACAGTAAGTCCAGACTGCAAAATCGAAGGTGATTTTAAAAACCGGAGTGTGGGTACGGTCGATTCCGGGTGTTTCCAGCTGCCTCATCAACGGGAGCGTTGTGGAACTGTGCCATGGGTCAGACCGGGAGGGACACAAAGCCATAAAAAAATATACGCGTCAACCCATCGCCCCATCCCTGGGAGGAAGGTCATGCTACGGCAGACCCTTCGTCCAGCCCCGCTTGTTCTGGAGACCGGGACTGCCCCCCGACGCCGTCAGTCTCTAAGAAGGTTCTCGGGCTTGGGGTAGCCAAAGAGGACAAAGTCGGCCTCGTAGAGTTTGTAAAGCTGCTGCCTCCAGGCCAGGGGGATCGTGGCAAACCAGTCCTCCTCCCAGCTACTGGCAGTTCTGTTCCGGTAACTCGGGGGGAAGTGAAGGAGCTTGTCCACCTTGAGGAGCCGCAGGAGCTGGGCGGCGTCCTGGTCCAGGGTCTCCAGCTTCCCCACGAAGTCGTAGTCGATCTGGCAGGGGTGGCAGAGACGGTGCACCTGCCTCCAGTGCTCGTTGAAGGGCGTCAGCTTCTCGGTGCGCGGGTCCAGCAGGTACTGGATGAAGTTGGCAAAGGACACCTTGAGGCCCGCGCTGAAGGCCTCGCTGACGGACGCGGGCAGGCCTGTGTGGTTGGCGTACATCTTGAGCATGGGCACGGCGAACTTGCGGTAGAACTCCTCGTTCTCCAGCTGGAACTTGCTGCGGAAGGCCGAGATGAGGCGCACGAAGGGGTCCCGCACAAACAGGAACTTGGTGTACTTCTTCAGCTTGATCTTCATCAGGTGGCGGGAGAACTTGCCGTAGCGACGCCAAAATTTGTTGAAAGTCAGGTGGGTGCTGGAGTTGTGGACATACTCCCGGGGGATGTCCAGGGGGTCGCGGTAGGGGGCGCCGCGGTCCAGGAGGCTCTCGCTCAGCACGATCATCACGCGCTTCCAGTTGGTGCAGGCCACCTTGGGCACGTAGCAGTAGATGACCCCGTGGCGGTCGTCCACGATGAGGTGGTTGAGCTCGTAATTAGGAATGTCGTCGAAGGAGCGCTCCTTGGTGGGGAACACGAAGCTGGCGTTGGCACAGAGCCCCCTGAGCACGCTCCTCCTCTCGGCCTGCCGCCCACCCGGGTCCGGGCCCTGCTGGGCGTCGCGGGTGGACCAGTCGTAGCCCCTCACGCTCTCCTCCGCGTTGCTCAGCACGGGCCTGCTGGAGGCCGGCACAGAGGGCTGCTCCGTCCTTTTACCAGAAAGGGCGTTCTGCTTCAGGCCGCCACTGAGCAGCTTCTGCAAAAACGCGTCCACGTCTGACGTGAACCCCTTCTCTGCCCCGTGTGCGGGGGTGGGCAGCGGCTCCAGGGGGTGTGGCCTGGGGAAGGAAGTGTGCAGGTAGAAGTGGGCGGTGCCCACGTTGTCCCAGTACACGATGATCAGGAGGACCATGAAGACGGACCCCAAGACCAGCCACAGGCGGAAGAGCCGGGTTTTGGTCATTCTGTCCGCGGACGGGGCGGGGGGCCCTTTCACCTGGATGCGGTCACGTCAGCTTCATGGAGACGGGACACTGCTCTCAGGACCCTGGAAAGGTAACACAGAGCTACGTTAAAGACTACAGTCCAGTTAGGGGGTCCTCTTGCAGTCTGACTCCGACGGACGCGCTTGCTGATATCTCAGACCTCCCATCGTGGTCCGTGTCCCTGCCCGCCCCTCACACCTCCATCCTCCACGACTTAGGCTTTGTGAGGCTGCCTGCTGAGCTTCAGCCCCTCCGTGTGATAGGACTAATGCTGCTTCTAACACTGCTTCGAGGGGCCCAGAAGGACGGGTGTGGCTGGCGAGGTCGCTGGAGATCCTTTATCACTGAACTGAGAAGGGGGCGCTGACAGACCAGGCTCGGGCAGGGACTCAGCCTCATGGGCAGGAAATGCCGAGGAGGAAGGCGAGGTGGTCAGCAAAACCAAAACACGAGCCTAAAGTTGAAGGCATGCTACAACTTATAAAAACGCTAAAGACGTCCCAGCCCCTGAGATAAACCTTTTGCTGTGCACATTTAATGCAAATAACCACATCAAAGACAGGCCACTGTGTGCGGCTGACGTGTGCTGGGCCCTGTGCACCGTCTCTGCCCCCTTCTACGTGGAAAGGGTGGCGCGCACCCGAGGTCAGAGGGGGGACAGCGAGGGTCCACCGGGCAGCTGAAAGGGGGCCCATGAGAGAGCTTTCCAGGCTCTAAGAGCACTGTTGGTGTCCCCACAGAGGAGCCAGACAGTGGCAGAGCCACGGCTGAGATGGGGAAAGGCTGCCTGATCTTCAAAAAACAAAAGGGTGGTGGGAGGGCGAAGGGGGGGCAGGTGCAGACTGGCAGCCGTGAACGTCAGCAGGTGCTGGGACTGCACCCGGGCGAGGTCGACCAGCAGGCCCTCCGGCAGGCCCACCGGCTCAGGGGCAGGCGGCCACCCTCGTGCACGGGGAGATGCAGGCCGGACAACGGATTTGTGGCTCCCTTACAACTTCCACTGAAGGTTGTCCTTGACCACAGTCAAGGTCAATACCAGAAATGCCAGAGGAGCCCATCCTGTTTGACAGATATGCTGAGCACCAACTCTGTCCCAGGTACTTGGCGAAGTGCTAGGGACATCACAGGGAAGATGTGTCCAATCGAGTGCTGGGACAGAGAACGCTGGTGAGGTGGCAGATAACCCCGGGGGGGACGCTAGCCCGGGGATGAGAGGACGTGCAGTCACGCCCAGGGCCTGCCGCGGTTCCGCTCCATTACAGATCTGCCCACTCACAACGCAACAACTAGAAATGTGACACAACCAACAGGCACAGGAAGGCTTGGAAAGGACAGTCCAGGGACCTGGCTACTCGAGGAACAACAGGGGACGAGCCTGTCCCACCTCCCAGAGAGCACTGCCTCCAACCCTGAAGAGCCATCAGGCACAGGAAAAAAGCTCCAAGAACAGCCTCTGGAGCCCAGGCAAAGGACGGGCAAGAGCGGTGCAGTAAAGGACTGAACCTTGCCCAGAGAGGCCCCTCCTGCCCGCAGCTCCTGCAGGGGGGTGGCTCTGCCTGACAGGAGTGTCTTTGTTTCCTGGGAGCCTGAGGCTAACAGTGTGATTGGGGGCTCGAGGGGCTTTGGGTCCGAGTGTCAGCCCGACCTCCAGAGGGGCTGGAGGCTGAGGTCAGCCATGTGGGGGGTCTACCTGTTCCATGACAAAGGCCCAGGAGAGACTGTGGACATGAAGGCTTGCGGGGTGTACTCCACGCACACCGTCACACACGAATGGCAGCTGGCATCGGCCCTGTCCAGACCTCCGCTGAGAGGGGACAACTCCTCCCCCCGCGCCTCTTCCCTTGGCTTGTGATCTGAATCCTTTGCTGCGATGAACCTTTAGTAACAGAGAGTACAACATCTTTCCGTGAGCTCCTCAGATCCTTCCAGTGAATTATCCAACCTGAGGGTGGTCTTGGGACCCCACTCCCCATTCACTATTGGTGTGAGGACTGAGAAGGGTCTTGAGAACTGTTCCTAACCTTACAGTAACCTAACAACAGAAACATCTTTTTGGAAACACCTGCTCTACTTAGGCCAGACATCAGTGGAAAAACCACCCCCACCCTCGCAGTTCAGCAGGGCCGGGCAGGGAGTCGACCTCTCCTACCAGGCACAACAGGCAGAAGAAGATGGTGCAAAGCAGGGTAGTCACACTTGGACTCCCCTCCCCTTACAACAGGAGATCCCGGGGGGTGAGGGGAGCTGAGCCTGCCCCTCCGCACCGGGCCATCATCACTGGGATGGAACATTTCCAGGATGGAAAACATTTGTCAATATTAATCAACATAGGTTAGCCACTGAGGGCCACCTGCTAGGGTCAGCGTAACCCTGGTCCCTTGCCAGATCCCCCAGTGTGTGACTCTGCTTACCTCTCCCCCAGAGGGCAGTCCCCCAAGCCACCAGCAAAGCTGGCCCACCCTGCCAGCAACTGAGAGTAGAAACTAGATTCAGAAACATGAACAAATAAGCTGGAAAGATGGGTTGAAAATCAGAGCTGGACACTGAGACTGGGATGAACGTCAAGCTGTCCTTCCAGGTAGAAAAGAATCAGCGATACAGGACAGAGACCCTGGAGCTGGACACAAGGCAAAAAAGATGAGGCGGACAGAAAAGTAAACGTGGCACTAATTTGCATGAACACACACGCCTGCAGGTACAGACCCACCACACCTGGCCCCCGAGCCCAGCGCGGTCTTGGGACAGCAGCTCTAAGGAATAATGCTGGCCACGCTCACGGGTCTCGGAAGATGCTAGTCCCTTCCAGTGAGATCATTCACCTTCACCTCTCTGTTCTGAGGTCTGTTTTACACCTGGACCGTTTTACAGCCCCTTTCAGAGGGTGGAGGGTAAAAGACAAATTATCATACCCGTGTTCAGTGAGTGTGACCTTACAGTTTGAGGTTTCTGGAAAAGCTCAAGATCTGTACCCCTCTATTCTGGCCTTCACCTCCTCTCGGTAGAAGCGTTCAATGGGCATGTGTCTTAATCCACCTGTTAAGAGTAAGTGGGGTCCTTGCCTCTCCTCCGGCTTCTGACGGCTCTCAGGTTCTCTTCCCCCACAGCACCTGCGGAAGGGGAGCAGGTGCAGGAATGGGGGCCGCTCTGTCGGAGAGATTTGCAACAGGGCCTCCACTAGCTGGAGGGTTGTCCCGTGGGAGGGGAGCAGGCTTATCCTGTGTGGCTTCAGAAGACAAAACTCAGACACAGATCTGAGAGAATGGATGCACCACCATAAAGTGGCCCAAAACCCAGAATGTCCATTTTTAAGACATACTGGGAGCTCTGTCAGTATCAAAGACATCTGAGCAGACATAGACGGAGCGCGTCTTAGGGGTGCTCCAGAGACAGCCCCCCATTGCACGTGCTCTCTGACTTCTCCCTGTCCGAACCTCTCCAAGTCTGTATTCCTTGTATGTGTTGGACTATATACCTGGGACCTGATGCATTTTCACTTCATGAACCTAAAACTTCATGAGGCTGAACTATGGAAGCAATCTCCACCCGTGTGGCTTTTGTTTATCCTCAGTTCATTTTGTTTTTTTAATGGAGAAGGTAACACATGTTCATGGTACAAAGGTCGGCATGCAAAGGGCGGTGTGGGTTTTATGTGAAAGGTGCTGAAACAGGCAAGTGACAGAGAAAAAAGGACATTCTGGTCACTGCCACCTTCATCAGTCCTTCCTGAGCCCCCAGCGCTCTCAGTGCACCCCTACAGAAAAGGCAGCCCAGCCTGGGCGCGGAGAAACCTGGCCGACCCCACGCTGCCGCGGCCCAGGGCAGCACACAGCCTCACGTACGTATCACACGGGAGGGAGGCAGTCGCCGCGCCGTGAGAACCATCAGAATTAGGGGCGCTCGTCTCTCACACAGCTGCTGCCAGAGGTCAGCGAGCTCCCTTTGAGGGCAGGCCACTGACGTTTTCGAGACCATCCCCTCTGGAGGATGTAAAAGGCTGCACGGTTTCTAGAGAAGACGAAACCGTATCAAAAAAAAAAAAAGTTTTGCCGAAGGCTGAGAAAGCAGCAAAGGGAAAAGGTGACTGAAGATGTCACGTGACTGAGAGCGCGGCTTCCAGTTTTAAGAGCAAGACTCACAAGCGCCGTGGAGGTGGGGCAGAGTCCCCGAGTCCCGTCCGCGGGCATAGGGACCACGCATCAAGGATGCGCCGTCATTTGTGTATTGAGAATGCCAAGAACAGGGTAAGGGACTTACCTGGTTATAATGAATAATCCAAAAATACAACACATGATATACAGATACCTCTGCTTATTTTTGAGCCAAGTAGTAGTACATGCACCTGACAAATGCCAGGTCTACAGCAGTTTGTGAAAATGGACTCTCTTTACTAATCGTTTCACATGACTTCAGTTTAATTGCAAGGAAAAGACATGGATCATATGATACGTACATATGATATCTTTTTAATAGGAGCTGCCCTGAAAGGGCTCTTACCACCGAGTGCGAGGCGCTTGGAGGACCACGCCACCCACTGGCGCTCCCTCAGGCTCTCTGCACACGGCCTCAGGGCGGGCAGCACGACCCCCTTACAGCTAGCTGAGGAACCCGAGGCCCAGAGGTCTCACGTCAACATCTGGATTCAAGCCTCACTCCCGAAGTCCAGCCCGGCTCACGCTCCCGCGGCTCTGCCGTTGGACGTCCTCGTTCCTCTGAACCGCTGGGTGAGGCTGGCCCATGAGCGACTGCCCCGACTACATGCTTCATGGGTACAGTCTGACGCGTTTGGCTGCGTGTGTGCACCTGCGACCCCATCACCACGGTCAGAGAGTGACACCTCCATCAACCCCCAGAGCTCATCCCTCCCCTCCAGCCACTCATCTGTTTTCTGTCCCTATAAGTTAGTTGGCATTTTCTAGAGTGTTCTATAAATGGAGTCACACCGGGTGAGCTTTGAGACTCGTCCACTGGTCACATAGATCAACAGCTCCTTCTTTTCTGGATCTGGATGGTACTCCGCTGTAGGAAGCGTTTATATACGGCAGCCCCGGTAAGCAAACACACATCCCCCCACCATAGTTTCCCATCTCCCCCCCGGGACTGAAGTCACACGTGCAAATTTCTTCTTGGTCTAAGTTCAATCTGGTGAACAGAAGGGGCTGAGAAGGATCGTGCTTCCTTTTAAGTTCAGGTGCCGACAGGTGCGTCTCTGTCCCACACGGACGTGCTTCCTGGCCTCTCTGACCCAACAGATGCGGAGGCACTGGTCCTGGGGGCAGAGGTCACAGCTGAGCGAGCCGCAGTCAGCCTACAACTAGTCCTCGACGCTCCCGTCGGGGGAGTCTGTAACCCAGCAGAGGTGAAGCAGATGCATCTGACGTTTCTTCATTACCTGTCCCAAACGTGGTTCTCTAAGTTCAAAGAAAGCCCGTCTTCTCTTAACCAGAAGACGTTTGAAGTTGCTCTAATTTTTTCCTTATTTGGCATATTAGCACCAAACGCTATCATCTTTTAGTCTTTAATACACTCAATGCCTAAAGTTTTGTTCTTAGTCCATAAATACCTACTTGAGTATGACTGGGCATGGTGAAGTGAGGAGTGAGGAGCCCCGTTCAGGTCCTGAATTTCTCACCGCCTGGCCCTGGGCCAGCAGTAGGTCATGCGGGTGGCCCCCCAGGGGACTCTTCTCATCCTCACAGTGAATCTATGGCTTATGTTGTAAACAGCGAGTCAACTAACTTATTTATAAGGAGACTCATAACTTGCATCATGCAGACTAGACCACTCAGTGGGCCTGTGGCTCATTGCAGGGAGAGTTCCGGCTTAGGGGCTGGCCATCAGGTAAGCATGTGGGCCCTCCCACCACCACCCAGCCCCAAGACAGCGTCAGCAAACATCCCTGGGCAGCAGCCGTCTGGGTGATTCTGACTTACTGCTTCCTGGCTTTCTGTACTTACATTTGTTTTTGTTTACACTGAGCACTGACTGGTTTTTACTATGAGAAAAAAACATTTTTCCTTTTACAAAAGATACACAGCAATAAAAAATTAAGGCATTAACAATGAAAGAAAAGAAATCAACCAATCGGACTTCATGCAAATTAGAAACTTTTGTGCATCAAAGGGCACTATCCACAGGGAAGAGTCCCACAGAAAGGGAGAAAATGTTTGCAAATCATGTATCTAATGAGGGCTTAATATCCAGAATAAATGGAGAACTCATGATACTCAAAAGAAAAGAACATCAAACAACCCAATTCAAGAAAAGGCAAACAACTTGAAGAGACATTTCCCTGAAGACATGCAAATGGCCCATGAGCGCGTGAAAAGATGTTCCACAACACTCATCATCAGGGAAACGCAAATCAAGATCACGGTGAAACACCACCTCACACCCATTCAGATGGCTCCAATCAAAAACAAAACAAAACAGGGCGCCTGGGTGGCTCAGTCGGTTAAGTGACTGCTTCGGCTCAGGTCATGATCCTGGAGTCCCGGGATCGAGTCCCGCATCGGGCTCCCTGCTCGGCAGGGAGTCTGCTGCTCCCTCTGACCCTCCCCCTCTCATGTGCTCTGTCTCTCATTCTGTCTCAAATAAATAAATAAAATCTTAAAACAAAACAAAACAATACAGGGCGCCTGGCTGTCTCAGTCAGTGGAGTGTGCAACTCCCGATCTCGGGGTTATGAGTTCGAGCCCCACACTGGGTGTAGAGCTTACTTAAAAAATAAATAAAATCTTCAACAAAACAAAAACCAAACCAGAACATAAGCATTGGCCAGGATGTGGAGAAACTGGAACCCTCTGGCCCTATTAATGGGAATGCAAACTGGTGCAGCCACTGCAGAAAACAGTATGGAGGCGGCTCAAAATACTAAAAATCGAATTACCATATAAAATGACCATACGATCCAACAATTCTACTTCTGGGTCTATATCCAAAAGAACTGAAAGCAGGGTCTCAAAGCGGTATTTGTACAGCCATGTTCATGGCAGAATGATTCGCACCAGGCAACAGGTGGAAGCGCCCCCGTGTGCACCCCAATGTGCACGGAAGGATGAATGGGTAACAAAGTGTGGCGCGCACACACGTACAACGGAATATCGCACAGCCTCCAAAAGGAAGGAAATTCTGGCAGCTGCGACGACGTGGATGAACCTAAAGGACCTGCTGCTGAGTCACAAAGGACAGATGCCGTATGATTCTGCTCATACGAGGTCCCTAGAGGAGTCACGTTCCCAGAGACAGGCTGGAGGTTACCAGGGCCTGGGAGGGGGTGGGGGGGGTCAGTGTTCAATGGGGACAGAGGACATTTGGAAAGATGAAATGAATTCTAGAGACGGAGGGTGGTGATGGTTGCCCATGTGAATGTGCTCCATGCTACGTGAACTATCCGCTTAAAAATGGTTACGATAAAATTTATGTTACATGTATTTTACCGCAATAGAAAAATTGGAAAAGAATGCATTAGAGCGGGTGGGAGGATGGGTTAGCCCGGTGGTGGGTATTGAGGAGGGCACATTCTGCATGGAGCACTGGGTGTTATGCACAAACAATGAATCATGGAACACTTCATCTAAAACTAATGATGTAATGTATGGGGATTAAGAATATAAATAAATAAATAAATAAATAAATAAATAAATAAATAAATAAATAAATAAATAAATAAAAGAATGCATTAGAGCTACAACAGTGGACTTGGAGGAACTGACTAGAGGTATCGTTGAATAAATAAAGCAAAATGCAGGACAGTGTGTAAAAAATAAACACATGAATAAAAGTAAATAAAATGTACAAAGACAAGGGTTCCTTTAGTGGGGGGACAGAGCCGTAAGTAACAAAGGCTGTAAGCCTAGAGCCACAGCTTAACCTCCCACCCTGCACAAAAGCTCAGTGGGCTGGCTCTATCTGCAATTTAACACAAATGTTCAAGTTTTAGAATCGTGCAGGGGGATGGGTGCAGGTAAACAAGACAAGGCTTCCCTTTGGGACACCCCAAACCCCACGTGTCTGGCTCTTCACCGGTGAGACCGGTCCTGAGAGCCTTGTCTCGCCCTGGAGTCCTGCCCCAGAACCAGACTGGCTTCGGGGGCAAGCCCTTCTAGGCCTTTCCAAACCGAGGCGCGGAGCACCCCAACACCAAGCTGAGGCAGCGCTTGCCGATGAGGCTGAGGGCACGGGTCGTGTTTAACGTCCGGGAACTAGGGCAGTCCCAGGTGCTGCCCTCTCTAACCTCAAACGAGCCACACCAACAGCAACTGTGAGACAAGGCAGGGTGAGTGTGTTAGAGGGCCTGTGTGAGCAGTGCCGAGAAAGGAAGGGACCGTGCTGCTTCCAGCAGGCTCCACAGCTCCTCAGGGCTGCAAAGAGAGAGAGCAGAGGCAAAAAGACCACCACACAGTACCACCACCAAGCTTCACTTTTGAAAATGGAGTGGGACCTGCGCATTTCTGGCCCAGGCGCGGAGGCAGCGGGAGCCGGGGAGGGCTCTGGGGGAACGCCCGGCTGCCTTCTGGGGACAGCGGCGGCAGTGTGGGGAGCCCTTCGGACGCAGAAGCAAGTCAGGGAGCAACACTGACCCCGAAGTCGTAGTCATTCAAAAAATAAGGGCACTATTTTCAAACATGAATCTCCCACAACTTCAAAGAGCGGTCAGCAAGAAGCCTTCCAGCTTCTGAAGCAGCAGGGCACGAAGAGGCTCCGCTGAGGAACTGATCCACAGCGGGCTTGCTGCGAGTCAATCTCGGGCTTCTCCGCCAGCAAGAGGATGGACAGCAAAGTCTCATCCAAAAGCTTCGCCCTTGGGGGCTGGTTTTCTGCAAGGGCTCCGTCAATGCCCTTGTGAACGATCAGGCTTCGGGTTAGGTTTAACCCCAAAACAAGGTGGCTGTGCAGAAAGAGTTGTTTCTTAGCTCGGGGTGGGGTTGCTAAACATTCCTCGTCACACCTACATGGTGGCAGGAGCCCCACACCGGCTGCCCACGGGAGGCTGCTGGTCTGAAGGGGCCTTCACACCCGCAGTGGGCAAAAATCAGGGGGACGATAGGGTGGTCTGCGGCAGACCGCAGGGGGCTGAGCTCCCTCACGTTCTGGAGTGTGTCATCCTTATTGGGAAGAGCAGGCCACATGGCCAGACCCATGGGAGGACCTGCGTCAGGGCACTTTCCACATTTCTGTAGCAGAACTGACGACCACAGGACAAAAAGGTCAGGAGGTACATGCCGGTTGATCCTGCGTCCCCTTCACTGGTCACGCAGTATTCGGGGTGTGTCTGTGAGGGTGTTTCTGGATGAGACTGACATTTGATTCCACAGACTGAGTCAGGCAGACGGCACTCCCCAGCGTGGGTGGGCCTCGCTCAATCTACTGAAGGCCTGAACAGAACAGTAAGTTGAAGAGAGAATTTCCTCTCTGCCTGTCTTTGAGCTAGGACAGAAGTCTCAGGCTTGGACTTGGACTGGAACATACCATCTGCCCCCCCGGGGTCTGAACTTCTCGGCCTCCATAATCACATGAGCCAATTCCTTAAAATAAATCTCTTTACACACACCCTATGGATTCTGTTCTCTGGAGAACCCTAATACATATATTTGCTTTGTCACTTGTACTGGGGGGGTGGGTAATGTGTGTTTACTACACGTTACAGACAGAAGTGGTCAAACCAGTGAGAACTAAACAAAGTGTTGAGAAACAGAGGGCACCTAGGTGGCTCAGTCGGTTCAGCATCCGACTCTTGGTTTCGGTTCAGGTCAGGATCTCAGGGTCGTGGGATTGAGCCCCAGTCAGGCTCCGTGCTCAGCATGGAGTCTGCTAGAGATTCTCTCTCTCTCCCTCTGCCCCTCCCCCAACTCGTGTGTACTCTCTCTCTAAAAATCAATCAATAAATCTTTAAAAAAAAGTGTTAAATGGATATAAAGTTATTTGCCATGGTGAAAAGGAATGTCAAATGCAGAGAATTTCAGTCACTATCCAATATGAGTATTCCAGAGGGAAGGGTTGAGATTAATTTTTTCCCCATATAGATACCCAGCTGTTCCAGCATCATGTGTTTAAAAGACCCTTCTTTCCTGATTAAATCATGTTGGCACCTCTGCTTCTCCTTTTCTTTTTTAATCAGGTTTATTGAAGTCTAATTTACATACAGTAAAACTCAGTCTTTTTAACTGTAGAGTCTGAGAAGTTGGCAAATGTACACTATTAAGATACACTACAATTAAGATCCAGAACATTTCCCTCACTCTCAAAAGTTCCCTCCTCCTTCCCCAGCGCCTAGCTCTGGGCAACTACTAATCTGTTTTCTCTGCTTGGTTCCGCCTTTCTTACAATGTACCTACATGAAACCATGTAGGATGCAGGCTCTTCACTTTGCAAGATGCTTCTTAGATCTGTCCGGGTTGTTGCACATGTTCGTCGGAAGTTCCTTTTTTTATGACCAAGTAGTATTCCATTATATGGATATACCACTGTTTATCCATTTACCAACTGATGGACTTTGGGGCTAGTTCCCTTTTTGACCACTATGAATAAAACTGGTATCAACTCTTTTGGCATACAGACCAGATTCTTTTTTTATGCTAAGACTTTTTAAAAGTCAGAAAAGGGGCGCCTGGGTGGCTCAGTTGGTTAAGCGACTGCCTTCGGCTCAGGTCATGATCCTGGAGTCCCGGGATCGAGTCCCACATCAGGCTCCCTGCTCAGCAGGGAGTCTGCTTCTTCCTCTGACCCTCCTCCCTCTCATGCTCTATGTCTCTCATTCTCTCTCTCGCAAATAAATAAAAAATTTAAAAGTCAGAAAAGTTTGGGGCACCTGGGTGGCTCAGTCCATTAAGCGGCTGCTTTCGGCTCGGGTCATGATCCTGGGGTCTTGGGATCGAGCCCCACATCCAGCTCCCTGCTCAGCAGAGAGCCTGTTTCTCCCTCTCCATCCGCCTGTCACTCTGCCTGCTTGTGCTCTCTGTCAAATAAATAAAATCTTTAAAAACAAATAAATAAATAAAAAATAAAAGTCAGAAAAGTTAGTATTAAAAAACATCAGGCAGATTTTTCAGTTCCTAGAAGGTTCTACAAGAATCATAAAAGTAGATACACTACAATAATGCTTAGGGACTCTATTTAAAGACCAATCAAACTGATCATCAAAATATGATATACAAATCTTAGGTTACTGATGATTTTTCACTTACAAAATCTTAAGGGCTCAAGCGATATAGCAGGTTTGCAGAATACAAATATACAAAAGTCAACTAGTTTCCTATATATCAGCAATGAACAGGTGGAACTGGAAATTAAATACACAATTCCCTTTATATTAGAACTCCCCAAAATAAAATATTTAGGTATAAATCTGACAAAATACATATAATATGTATGGAGAGATATTCCCTGTGTGTGAACAGAAAGACTCAACGTTTGCCAAGGTATCAGTTCTTCCCAACTTAATCTATAGATTCAATGCAATCCCAATCAAAATCCCAGGAAGTTATTTTGTTATTATCAACAGTTTCTAAAGTTTATATGTGAGGGAAAAGACCCAGAATAGACAACGCAGTACTAAAGAACAACAAAGTTGGAGGACTGACTACCCGACCTCAAGACTTATCATAAAGCCACAGTAATCAAGAGTATGTGGTATTGGCAAGAGAACAGAGAAAAAGATCAATGGAAAAGAACAGAGAGCCCAGAAATAGACCCCCATAAATAGAGTCAGCTGATCTGTAGCAAAAGCAACCCAATGGAGCAAAGACAGCCTGCCTCAATTATGAGTACTGGACATCCACATGCAAAGATAAATAAACACGTAAAAGATTTCTGACACAGACCTTACCGCCTTCACAAAAATTAACTCCAAGTGGAGCACGGACCTAAATGTACACTGCAAAACTATAAAACTCCTAGAAGATCATAGGAGAGAACCTAGATGACCTTGGGGGTGGTGCTGCCTTTAGATAAACTGCACCACAGACCTGATCCATGAATGCAGTATATGTCCGCACGAAGATGTGTACAAGAATGCTCACTGCAGCTTTATCCGAAACAGCTACAAACTGAAAACAACCCAGAGGTCCTTCAACAAGTGAATGAATACACAAAGTGTGGTGGACTCGTTCAGTGGAAAACTACCCAGAAATAAAGGAGAATGAGCCACTGATTCATGAAACAGTACATGCAACGACACGGATGAATCTCTCGGATATTACGCTGAACAAAAGAACCCAGACACAGAAGAGTACATTCCACGTGATTCCACTTACAGGAAGTTTCCAAAAGGCAAAAACAGGGACAAAAATCACAGCGTGTCAAGGGACAGGAGGAAACTGGGCGATGGAGATGTTCTACTGTATTGACAGCAGTGGTAGTTACACAGGTGGACATATTTGTCCACATTTGTCAAACTGTACACTTAAAACGTATGCATTTTACTGCGTATAAATTATGCCTCAATATATTTTATTTCAAGGAAAAAAAATGTCAGCAGCCTTATTAAGTCCATCTCCAGAAGCTAAGCCTTTCCAACATGAACACCATGAACTAGCCTTCACCAGTTTCCACAATACAGGATGAAAACGCCAGCCCCGGAAGTCCTACAGACATTTACAGGTCAGGAGGAAGAGGGAAGGTGTTCTGGGGCCCAGTCCAGTCTCTGCTGAGTGGCTGAGACATCACCTCAAGTCTGAGTCTCAGCTCCTTGCCCACAAAACACCGACCGAGGTCCTTCTGCTAACCAGAGCTACTGAGAATATGAACATGATAACATATGAACTATTCTGTAAAATATTAAGGCACTCTCTTTGGACTAGGCCACTGGCCTTATTTATTTTCCCATCTTTATCAGGCCCTCAAATATTTGTATTCTATTAATATAATGTTTTTTTTTTATTACTCATAGTTTCTACCAATAGTCGATTATCAGCCAAGAAGTCTCTACTCTTTCAACCGATTTTATCATAATTACAACAATGGCTAATATGTTTTCAAAAGTGGTATCGTGAGGTCTTGCATATATTAATTTATTTAATCCTCATGCTAATTGTGATAAAATTGGGGCAAAACATTCAGGCAACTTGCCCAAGTCCACAGAGCTAGCACCTATTGAGAGCCGGCATTTGAGCCCAGGCAACTGGTTTAAGACCCCACCTTCCCAACCACTACCCCCAGCAGCCTCCACAATAGATAGTCCATGCACAACTGGTTGGATTTTGGTAGACACTCAAATTTTTATTATTTCTGAGAGAATCTGCTTCTTCTTGTGCAAATAACCAACTTCTGAGCATTAAGTGACGGACTTCATTAAGAAGTCCAAGAATGTTTCCAGTTTTATTTATTTATGAGACGGGCAAAAAGACCAGAAACTACCCACTTCTTTTTCAGCTTTGCAAACACACTATATAAAGCAAAGAAATCACTGCAGTTCCCATCACTGTAGTCAACAGAAATTTGGAAAGTCTTACGAGTGGTCTCAACATTTACTCTCTGCACTGTGTCTGCTCTTTGGAGCTGGATTAAAACCCCCACAGTAAAACATATTTTCACCTGACACCACCAGCGCTGGGGTTCATCTGTTTACAGAATTACTTCATTTGTATTCCGTTAACCCCGAGAACTACATCTGACAGGGTATCCACATAAAAAGAAGTAATAAATGGTCACATTGATGAAACAGAAGGTTTCAGGGAGGCAGAAGGCAGGAGACCTGAATGAAAATTGAACCCAAAGTTGGCCTCTGAAGTAAAGTAACTTCCCCCGGAGCTGGACTCAGGGCACGGAGGGCTATCTGCTCACACTGGTCTCTTGGCCCCTGGTCCCTAAGCCCCACTGATACCTCCATGTAGACAGGCTCTTAGGGCGCGCATGCCAGTCCCGTATTCCCAAACTTCAAGTTCTTAGAAGACAGGGATCGTATCTCTTGCACCTTCTACCTTCCTCACAAGACTCAAGTATTTCCTGCATGGTATTTGACTCTGGAGTCCAAGTGAGCACTCATTTCTCAGAGTTAAGATAATTCAAATAAATTAT
This sequence comes from Mirounga angustirostris, assembly GCF_029215605.1. Taxonomy (NCBI): domain Eukaryota; kingdom Metazoa; phylum Chordata; class Mammalia; order Carnivora; family Phocidae; genus Mirounga; species Mirounga angustirostris. The sequence continues at coordinate 178,512,217 of NW_026991713.1, forward strand.
TTCAAGGGAAAAAATGATGATAAATTTCACCACAATTAGTTTAAGAACCTGCCTGGAACTTTACCTCCGAAATATAACCAGACTCTAGCCTCCTCCAGTCCCTCTAGTGCCCACCTGGCCCCTGCACCCTGGTCCAGCTGGCCTCAGCTCTCACCTGCGTGACTACAGATGTCTCCAACCTGTTCTCTGCGCTCGAGCCCATACAACCCACGTTCAACACAGCAGCCGTGCTTATTCCGTGACAAGTCAGACCATGCCACTCCTCTGCTCAAAACCCTCCAATCACTGGAGTCTGACAGCTTCCCATTTCCAGTCCTTACAGTCCTACCTGATGGGACCCCTCACTCTCATCTCTTCCACTGCCCCCTCAGTGGCCCCACTCCAGCCGCAGTGGCCTCCTTGCTATTCCTCGACTCCCACTGCCTGGCCCACATCCACTCTCCTCTGCCTAGACATGCGCACCTGGGGAATCCGGTGGCTCAACCCTGCACTTGCTTCTGATCTCCGCTTAGAGCTCACCTCATCGGCGAGGCCGGCCCTGGTCACTCCCCACCCTGCACTCCCCATCATCCAGACCTGCTGTGTCTCTGCGGCATGTGTCATCACCTCCAGTACTGCACGTGCTTGGGCTTACTTGCTCACTGTCTGCACTAAAATATAAACTTGAGGAGGCAGATGGCCTCAAGGCTTAGAAGGTTCTCAGTAAAGAGCTGTTAGGCTAACAGAAAACAGATAAACACAACTGACTCTGATTTTATAATTTCTGAAACGCGCTGACAGGGAGTGAAGAGTTCACAATAGTGCTCTTTCTACTTTTCAATATGCTTTAAAATCCCTTTATAATAAGTTAAAAGAAAAATAAAATAGCTCAAGAAAGCAGCACCCACAAGAAAGCCAGGAGACAGGATACAGAGAACAATGACAACAATGAAGAGGAAATGGAGAACAAGTCAACTCTCTGGGATGAGGAAAAGGGCCCATGAAGTGAGCAAGCCCAGCACCCAACATGGGCGAGATTCGGGCCTCCTCATCCAGTAGAGCCGGAAGCGCAGTGTGACTGTCTTTATCTTTACCAACGTTAGGCACACACGTGTATCTGTTAAAGGATGAAATCGTGCTAGGGAGTTTATCACAAACCACAGCAGCTCCTGTCCGTTCCCCGTTACCCACCTCCACCCTGCTGGCCGAATCTTGGGTGCTCCCCGCCAGCTCTGAGGAGCAGGCTCCTGAGCCACCACTGGATTGGCTTCAGGAAGGGGCCTCCCCTCGGGGCAGGTGGAAGCACGGTGTCTCCTCCCTCCCCCGGCCCCTCACATACCCATGCCCCGCTCACCCCCACACCGTCTCCCGACAGGCGCATCGCTTCAATTAGAGCAATATTCAATGTTTACATCAATTATCATCATCGTGCAAAGGCTGTTCACAGCCGAGCCTTGCGGTACACCGTAATTATTTCTCTTTTCCTGCACAACGGTCTATTTTCCCTGGAACTAATAACAGTCTTGTGCTCTCATTTGCTTTGTGTTCCATGGACTCATCACTAATCCAGCCCCAGGCTGGCCAGCTGTCTACATCTCCTCTCCAGATGTCCCAGCGCATCAGGTGCCCTGTCAAGTTCACCTTCCCCGAGAACTCTCCCCAGAGGGATCTGCCCCAGACAGGTGAGCACGCTGGCCTCCCTACCTCCTCTCAGGAAAACCCCATCTCCTCTGGCTCTGTGCTTCCAGACTCACCACCTCATTTCGGTAGAGCATGTCTGTCAGTCCTTTCCTTAAAGTACATGGGATGTGAACTTTTGGAGCATGTCTGAAAATATCTTTATTCTACCCTCCTTTGCCTGAGTATAGAGTTCGAGGTGGAAGATAGTTTCCTTCGGAATTCTGAAAGCCATGCTCTCTTGCTCTCCACCTTCCAGTGGTGCTATGGACAGGTTCCCAAGGCGTTCCGCTCTGTTCTGTGATGACCTGCTCGTGGCCTGCTTTTATTCTTTTTCTAGAAGCTAGCGTAATCTTCCTTGTCCCAGAGTTCTGAGATTTCACAACAAGCCTTGGAGTGGGTGTGCACGTCTCTCTCCAACCGCACTCTCACTACCCAAATTCTGAAACCGATGGCCTCACAGGCATTTCCAAATAAATCCCTTGTTTCCCAAACTCTCACTCGTTACTGTGGAAACTCGGCATCCCTCATTGTGCACACCTGCTCCCCACACTGCAAGGACCCACACTGGGAGCTGAGCAGACAGGGAGAGCAAAGGACACCTGCCTTCTCACCCGCAGAGCTGGCCGCCTGGGAGGCCCCTTCCACACAAAGTTTTGGTTCTAGGAAATTCTCTTGCATTATTTTGTGGACGGCCTCGTCCTATTTTCTTTCTTACTGAAACAGAATATTCAGCTGTCAGCCTCCTGATCTGATCTTTCCCTTTTCTTTTTTCTCTCACTTCCCATCTTTGCTTTTAGGTTCATCTTCCCCAGCTCCTCAACTGTATCTTTCACCCACCAACTGGGCTTTTTATTTCTGCCATTATGTTTTTTTATATCCAAAGAGTTCTCTTTCTGATTCTTCAAGTATTCCCCCACTTTTTTTTTTATAGAGCAGCCCGCTCTTGTCTCTCGCATGCAGTGGTTCCTCTTCTCTGAGTGTGCATGTCAGCAACGGTCGGCTTGTTCAGTCCTCCTCCTGCACACCCTCCACGGCCTACAAGTGTGCGCTAGGGTCTTTACCTTCTGAATTAGAGATGTCTTCACATGTCCTTGGTTATCTGTTCCTATTTAAGAGGCAGGGCACCAAAAGAACTTGGAAGCTTTGAACTGTGGGGGGAGGCTGTGAATTATGAGCTTTATTAGTGAGGGATCCACCTGAGCCTCCTTACTGGGGACCTCCTGGTGTCACTATGTTTAGGTCCTTTCTTTTGAGCTACTCACACTCCCCAGACTCTTCCACTCCCCTGCCTAAGTGCCGGCCGGTGGTGTTCTGGGAGCCACCGACTCCACTCACTGCATCTCCCTGTGTTAGGCGTAGCAGTCGCCCCTCTCCCCCTACCCAACTATGCCTGGCATTTCCCGCTCCTCTCTGAAATATTTGTCAAGTCCTCTAAACAGTTACAGAAACCACCACCTTGATTAACTGCAGGAAGGACAGAGCTGCTGTGTCAGCTATCATGAGGCCCATCTACTGGCAAGTGGCTGAAGAACCAGCAGCCCTGGCCGCAGCCACACACACACTAAGTAGGTGTGAAACCAACGGCTAGCTTCTGAAGAGAAAGAGACAATTAAAAAATCGAAAGTAAGATGTAAGTTGTGGTTTTTTCAAACGAAAAACTGGCTGCATCTGCTTCAGCAGTATCATTAACTGGTCGCTCCTCCACAGCCACACTTGAGCCTCGAGACCTTTCTAGAAGACAATCACCCCCAGCTGTGCTAACACCCAGTCATGGCCATAAACTGCAGGCCCAGTGTTGGCCATCAGACGCACTTCTCTTCCAGCACCTATCCCTTCCTGGCTAGTATTCCCCAGGCTTCTGCCCCAGACACGCTATGAGAGGGTGTCTCATCCAGGATGGCCCACAAACACCATGAATTCTGCAAGCCTAAAACCCACATCCACTCTAGCACTTTTCATCACAGGCACCAGCTCTGTCCTTCAAGCAGCCGAGTCCGAAACCTTGGTTACTCTAGCGTTTTTTTTCTTTCCCCTTCACCACACCCCACAGAGCGCCACATGCTGTGGGTTCTCTTACTTGCTCTAATCTGATGACCCCCACCACTCTCTCGGCTTCCGTCCTGAAGCCATTCCCCCTACAATGGCACCCAATTCAGTCTCCAGCTCCCCACACCCTGAACCCGCCTTCCCTGTTGTCCCTAGTGCTGCTTTTCTTAAACATGGACCTATCACATCCCACCCAAAACCTTGACCACCCCCTCACTGAAGATCAGGATAGCAGCCCAAACTCTGTAACAGCCCTTTGATAAGAAACCTTAGCTTCCACCCCAATTCCCAAACCCCCTCTCGCAATGAATCCAGGGACGTGCTGCCCCCCCCCCAGACACCCCATTCCCTTCCATGCCTCCATGCGCCCTGCTGCCTCCACCTGGAATGTTCTCTCCAACCTTCACTCGTCCTTCAAGTCCCCCCAATTCATCCGACGTCTCCACCATGGAAAACTCCAACACCAGGAAATAAACTTCACTCTTCCCCTTTCTTCACACTTTGTAAGTAACTGCCCGGCTGCACCAGTCATGCTGTATTATAATCAGCCTAACCTTACCACCGGCAGCTAGCCCAACTTGACATCTTGCAAATAAGAGGCTCGGTGTTTGCCGAACGGAGGAAGCCCGCGCGCGCTAACAGCGAGCAGTGCTGCAGGCCTGCAAATAGCAACCCAAAGTCCTATGAACTGATAGCACGAAACGAACCACCGAGCGGTTCCCCGCAGAGGCGTTCGGCACGCGCAGGAGCGCGGCCTTCGCGTAGCCGTGTGCTCGGTGGGGGCTCACGCTCCTGCGGCGCGCAGGCTGCACCATGCGAGTGTGCCAAACCCGCCCTTGTAACACCTCCATCCTACACAATGTTTCAACTCTACTTCCATTTAAAACAATGTCCCGACGTCCCTGTGCGCTCCCCGCCCCCCCGAGGCCGCAGCCCGACTCACACGCCGCACGCCAGGTGCTCCCCAGGTGCTCCCGGAGAGAGGGCTGCACCGTGCCCCGCGCGAGGGCCCGCTGAGCAGGGTCCCCGCCGCCCGCAGGCTGCACCTACACCTCGGGGGGCAGCACCCTTAGAGGCGCGCCTGCATGCCCGCGTTCATCCCGGGCCTCCCGAGCGGTCCGAGCGCAAGCACAGAGTAAATCATTTAATAAATCGCCGACACACTGCGGCTTGTGTGCTCGGCGCCAGCGGAACCCGGGCTTGCGCCAACGGCTCGCCAGGACGCCCGGCGGCCAGGAGCCCGAGCGGGAGACGGAGGTCCCCGAGTTAGCGGCCCGTGCACGGGCCTCCTTGCGCGGGGGGAGCTCCCCTGCTCTTCTGAGCCGAGGGTCCCTGGACGGGTACCCCTCCAGGCCTCGCGGCCCCGCAGCGGCCGCCCTGGGGTCCCCCGGGGCGGGGCCGCGCGGCGCAGGCCGGCGGGAGGTGCCCGCAGCCCCGCAGGAGCGCGCGGTGGGGGGGCGGGGCGCGGGTCCCAGCGCAGGGCCCTCGGAGCACCGCCGAGCTGGCGGCCACGCTCGCGCGGCGCCCCACAGCAGGGCCGGGAGTGCGCCTGCGGGGCGGCCCACCCGCCGCCACCGCCCTCCCGCGCCGGGCGCCCGGGGCCCAGAGAGGGTGCGAGCCGGGCCAAGGCCACACAGCGGCCGGCCCGGGGCCGCCGCGGGCCTGCCGGCGGGCTGAGCTCGCGAACCGGACTCGCCCGCCGCCCCGTCCCGCACGCCGCCTCGCGGCCCGCGCTGCGCGCGCCTCCGCTCACCTCACCTCACCCCGCCGCCGCCGCCGCCGCCGCCAAGCCGTCCGCCGCCCCTCCGAGGCCGCCCCTCCTCCGCCGACCCCGCCCCCGGCGCCCGGCGCCCCGCCTCCCGCCTCACGTCTCGCGAGAAATCGCGGCCCACGGAGGGGCCTCGGAGGCCGAGGGGCGCCCGCCCTCAACGCGCCTGCGCCCTCCGCTCCCGCCCTCCCCAACCGGTGCCATGTGGCGCCGTATTTACGACCCGCGATCGGCCCCGCCCCCGGCGCCGGCAGCCCGCCCCCTTCCCCAGCCGCCAATCCAGTTCTGCGGGCCGCGGCGTTGGCTCCGCCTCCCCCGGCTCCGCCGCGAGGCGTGCGCGGGGCGCGGCCTGGAGCGCGGCGCGGCCCCGCCGACCTGCGCTTACGGAGCGCCTGCTGTCTGCCCCGCTCGTTCGCGACCCACCGACCGCTGGCAGAGGGTCGCGACGCTCCTCGGCCGGGGCCTGGGGCGGGTGACCAGACCTCTCCGAGGTTGTCCCAGGTCCGTCCGCAGGGTGGTGCCTTCACCCCGCAGGCGGGTCGCGCAGCGCTCCGCGAGATGAGCCCTGGGTTTTCTTCAATAGGAGTAAAATACGCATCTGACAAAATTCGCCGCATACCCGTGTTTCATGCACGTTCACGTCCGTGCAGCCATCCGTCTCCGCCAGCCACCCACAGAGCCTTTCCAACCCGTGAGGGTTCCTGCGGTTCCTCGCAGGGGACCGCGGACCGCCTTCCTTCCGAGGGGAGGCTCTGTCCTCACTCCTTGCCCAGCACGGAGTCCCCACCTGCTGGGTCCTGAGACACGGCAAGGCCCTGCCCTCCCGGAGCCTCTCTTCCAGCGGGGGAGAGAGCTAACAAACAAGCCCACCAACCGCTCCTTTCCACTGGATCGTCGTGTTGGTGTCAACCGCCGTCAGGCCTCTCCCAGCTTAAAAACAGAAAAAAGTACCCCTTAGCCCCTCCAGCCATCACCTCCTCGGCTATCACATCAAAGCAGCAGGTCTCTCTCCACAGCCTCCAGTTTCCCTAAGTCCCCTTCATTGCACTCCCTGGGAAGAGGTCCTCTCCAGCAGGCAGGCAGTGCTGGCAGGGGGCGGGATGGCACGGGGCTCCCGGGATGGCATGGGGCAGGGGCAGGTGCACACCCGGAGATGAGAAGGTAGTGGTTCCATTCTAGTTCTTAAGTTAATGGTGGGTGATGGGTAGGTCATTTTACTAGCAGGATTCAAAATTTAAGGTATTTATTTCACCTGTTTTGTTTTGTTTTGTATATGTCTTAATTTGCTCAGGCTGTCATAACAAGGCACCACAGGCCAGGAGGCTTAATCCCCAGACATTGAATCTCTCTCAGTTCTGGAGGCTGGAAGTCGGAGGGGCTGCTTCCTTCTGAGGCTGCGAGGGGCAGTCTGTCCCAGGCCTCTCTCTTGGGCTTGTTGGCCATCCTCTCTGTGTCTCTTCACATTACTTCCCTCTGTCTGTGTCCACACTTCCTCTTTTGCAAGGCACAGTCACACTGGATGAGGGCCCACCCTGATGACCTCATTTTAACTTGATTTCCTTCTTCAAGGTCCTATCTTCAAATAAGGTCACGTTTGAGGTTCTAGCAGTTAGTACTCCAACATGTCCTCTTTTGGTGAGGACACAATTTAGCCCATAAGTATTTATCAAAAACTATATAATAATAAACTGTTTTAAAATGTTATTCCCTGGGTGCCTGGGTGGCTCAGTTGGTTGGGCAACTGCCTTCGGCTCAGGTCATGATGCTGGAGTCCCAGGATCGAGTCCCGCATCGGGCTCCCTGCTCGGCGGGGAGTCTGCTTCTCCCTCTGACCCTCCCCCCTCTCATGCTCTCTCTATCTCATTCTCTCTCTCAAATAAATAAAAATCTAAAAAAAAAGTTATTCCCTTTTAAATATTTATGAGAATGGTTAAAATAAAATTTTAAGATGTGACAATCCCCAGCGCTGATGAAGATGCCGAGCAACTGGAGCTACATGGCTGGGAGGAAGGCAAAATGGCCCGGCCCCTTGGAAAACAGTTTGGCAGTTTTGTAAAAAATGAAAACATAAGTCTACCGCGCAGCCAGCAAACCCACTCCTAGGTGTTTACCTAAGAAAGATGAAGACTTCTATTTGCACAAAAAGCTGCACATGAGTGTTTTTAGTGGCTTATTCATAATTGCCTAAAACCGGAAACAACCCAAAACTCCTTCGACCAGCAAATGATCAGGTGGCGACCTCAGAACAGCTCATACCCCGTGATTCCACTTAGATGACGTTCTGGACTCTGGACGAGGCAAAACTATAGCGACAGTGCTTTCTGGGGCTTTTCTGGGGCTTGGGGTTGGGGGAGGGGTGACTACACTGGGGCAGGGGGAGGCTTTAGGGCTGATGACACCGTTCTAATCTTGATTGCAGTGCTGGTGGTTACATGGCTAAGTTTGTCGAAACTTCCATAAACTTCCCATACAAAAGGATAAATGTTGTGACGTGCAAGTTAAATATCTTCATTTAAAAAATCTTCTTAAATGTAATTTTCTCCCAGCCAGGCTTTTCCTAATTATGAAGAAGTGGTGCATGATGAAGATGAAATCATTTAACCACGGGCCCTGCATTCAGAGGTGCTCGATAAATATTTCCTCTAGGCCAGCAATTCCCCAACTATGCCTGGAAACAGCCGCCTACAGAGGGGGTTATGGGCGCCCCCGCAGTAAGATAAAAGTGTCCCCCGGTCAAGTAAGAGTGGGCCCAGGAAATAAAAGTTAAAATGTTTAATTACGGTCAGACTTCTCAGACCTTTTGCGAGGATAAAGCATGTTGCGGATTTTAAGGAATTTCCCCAGGAGTTGCCCCGCATCTGGGAGGGTTGGTGAAAGGTTTGTTTGGATTGAACAGAGATTCAGATGCCCAGGAGCCACCATCTCTTACTGGCAAAGCCTCGCTGGGAATTTGAACAATGCTCCCAGGCCATTTGGTGAGAGCCGGGATTCAGGCTCCGGAAACGGGGTGAGGGTCTCAGCTGACAGGACCTGGTGCTGAGACGGAACCAGCCCTTCCCTGGAGGGGGAGGAGAGGAGGGAGCAAGAGCAGAATGCGGCCAGGTCCCGTTTGGAGGTGATGAAGTGCGCCGGAAACAGATGGAGGTTGGGGTTGCCGAGCACCGTGAGTGTTCACTTTAAAATGGTTGCTTTTTGTCTTATGTCAGTTTCACCTCCATTGAAAAAAGCAAACCAACCCCAAGCCCAGCTCTTAACCTTAGCTCTGCACCTCCATTCTTACTTACCTGCTGTGGATAAGGTAGCAGGGGCTCAGAGAGGTGAAGCGACTAGCCAAAGACACACAGCGGTGCAAGTGGCAGAGTGAGGACCAGAAGCCAAGTCGGGGCTCCAGAGCCAGAGCTGCCCTGCCCTCCAGCGGCCGCCTGGGCCCAGCCCTGGGGTGGGTGGGTGGGGCACCTGCTAGGAGGGGCCCGTGAGCAGGCCAGCTCCGCCCTGGAGGTGACGTTCGTCTCCCCCTCCTCTAGGCCCTGGGCGCCTTCAAGCTGGCGGACCCCAGCTGTCTGTCTGTCTGTCTGTGTCTCCACAGCAACTGGGTTGGCTGTGGCCCGCCTTCCGGGGCCCTGGGCCCCCGTGCAAAGGTTGCAGCCTGCCCAGGCTGACACAGCCTGGCTCAGTCTCCGTGTTTTGGTCTGAGTTACCTCGATGTCCCATGCCGCCGACAACTATTCCTGGTTTCATAACCAGCATCGCCACAGGAGAAAGAGAGAAGTGGCTGCGACTTGGGCCAGGAAGTGTCATCTGCCTGTGATAGAAGCAGCGGGGGATTCTGGGTGCTCGCTGGGCGCCGGATCGGTGCGAGCATCAGTGAGAAATGAAAAAACAAAGCGGAGGTGCGAGGATATCTTTGCGGGCGAGAGGAAAAATCCCGGAGAGCAGACTGCCCCACCCCGAGTTCACTGCAGGTCGTACCGGGTGGCGGGGCCATCTCCCAGCACTTGTGCTACCTCGGTGGGGCTTCTAGCTTCTCTGAGAGCCCCACGTCCTTACCTGGATAATACTGGAAATGATAACCCTCACCACCTCCAGTGGTTATGCCTGAGAGAGACGGTGCATGCGGAGAGCTGGCCCCTGACAGCATCTGTGCAGGGAGACCAGCCCGGAGGCCCTGCGGGGTCCCGCTGCATGGTGGTGGTGTGGGGAGAGGACCGGGGATGGAATGGAGAGGGCAGGCTTAGGACTGGCCGAGGGAGGGAGGGGACAGAGGAGTCAAGGGTGTGCCCCCAAGAGAGGTAGCAAACGCTGGAGAACAGTCCAGGGTCACAAGCCTTGTGAACTTGGTGGTGTGCGTGCTGAGCAAGAAACGCATAGCTGTCAGGGAGACAGAAGGATGCTTACTTCTTGAACTCAGGGAAAAGGGGTGCTGGCTGGAGATGGGAGCATCAGAAGTGACTGCCAGCACCCCAGAGGTCTGGCCGAGCCCGATGCAGCTCACCCCAAACCCAGTCCTGGCAAACCCTCTCCACCGCCTTCCGCTTCACCCTCCTGGTTGCTGGAACGGCCAGTAGGGGACAGATGCCACCGAGCCTCCATTTCACTCGAGGGGCAGCAGGAACACCCAGAGGGAAGGAAAGGGGGCCCCTGGAGGGCCAAGGTGAGGGGCCCCTGGCTCTGGCTCATGGAGTGAGACACAGTCCCCCCAGGCCCACCTGCTAAGGGCGGCCCTGGGGGATGGACAGGAAGCCTGGGGACCCTGGAGGGAGGAGAAGCCACTAGCTGAGTCGTACCCAAGCCCTCATGATCCACACACTGGCTAATCCATGCAGACTCAGAAAGGACAAGCCACCTTGGGGAATGCGTGACCCATTCTCAGGAGGAAGCGCAAGAGGGGTTAAACATCCTGTCACCTGATGGCTTCGGTCACCAGTGGGAGCTTGTCCCTGCTTGCACACCTGCAAGCTCACTCCTCTGGGCTGCCCAGACTTTACATCGTCCTCTGCAGGAAAACCCACCACCATTCCCCAGCAGGGGCTTCTTCCTTGCCCATCTCTCTCCAGGCCGGATTCTGGAATCTGCTCCCCCACATTCCTCTCCTCTTGCAGCAAAGCCTCGGAATGACACGGTACCAAACACGGGATGTTTCCAGCAGAGTCCCCTCCGTTGCAGGTTCAGCCTCTGTCCTGTAGAGGATGCCAGGACCCCAGGTGAGGTTATGGGACAGCATCCGCCCTGCAGGCAGGCGGGGGCAATTCAGAAGTCTTCACATGTCCTCTGTCAAAGCTCCAGTCCTCCATAGGACACGCTGGTTCTCGTATTAAAGTTGCTGGAATACCCACACCTCTGCCCGGAGCCCTCCTTTGCTGCTCTCCTATCTCAGTCCATTCGGGCTACTATAACAAGATCCCACCGACTGGGACGCTTAGAAACAACACACATTTATTGCTCACGGTCCTGCAGGCTGGAAGTCCATGATCAAGGGGCCACATGGCCACATTCTGGGGAAGGTCCTCCTCCCGGTCCATGGCCAGCACCTTCTTGTTGTGTCCTCACATGGCGGAGGGGCTGAGGAGGGCACTGGTCCCATTCATGAGGGCCCCTCCCTCATGACCCAAGCGCCTCCCGGAGGCCCCACCTCCTAATACCATCATCGTTGAGGGTCAGGATTTCAAAATAGGAATTTTGGGGGGACACAAACATTGAGGCCATAGCACCTCCTGAGTCTCGCTCAGAGCTTCTGATGTTTACTGCATTATCAGAGCCAACACCACCCGTCTGCCCCAGGGCCTTTGCCCTTGCTCTGCTTCTCACCTGGGCTGTACTTCCTCCAGCAGGCCTTGCTTGGCCAGCCTCTCTAAAGTAGCCCGCCCAGCGTTCCGTCCCTGTAGCTTGTTTTCATCAGAGGGCTTCCTGTTCATTCTCTGCCCCCACCTTCTCTAGAACGTGGGCTCCGCAAGGGCCGGTATGTGTCTGCCCAGTGGCGGCTGCGTCCCCGGCACTTAGTGTTGGCTGGGGCTCCATTCGGCCCCCCGCCTTGGGCCCCCCTGGATTCCGTTTCCCTCCCTGACCCGCCTGGTACCTTTGCACCGCCTGGACCTCGGGTCACAGGCAGAGGAGAAAGCTGACCCTCTGAGCCTCAGAGCAAACCTTCCAGGAAGAGCTTTAACAAAGTCAAGGGCCACACAAGGCTCCCTCCCTTCCTGGGAGGGGCCCTGTGGACCGGACCGGGGCTGGCCTGCCCCTCATACAGCACGCACGCAGTGCTGACCAGGGCTCTAACCGGGGATGCAGCAGCCCCAGAAACTTGGGGAGAAGCTGTCCGTAGAACAAAGAATCCTTTCCCAGGGCTGAGTCCTAGCCCTTCCTCCCAGCCCCACCCACCCTCTCATCAGTGGCTTGGGCCTTGCAGATGCAGCACCAGTTTCTCTCTTCGTGTCTTGTGAATTCTTCGAGAAATAATTCACATCCACCACATTTGCCTACGTTATATAATTGTCATCATATAGGCATAAAAGCATATCATACATACTGTTCTGAGCCTCTATTTTTTTTTTTCAGTTGGTGTATTTCAGAGAGCTGCCCACACCAGCATATAATGGAACCATGGCTATTTTTAAAATAATTCCTTTTCTTTTTTTCACATTGAGTCATACAGGAACACGGTAAAAATCCAAATGGGTAGAAAATGGATGCAGTGAAGGGGGGTCTGCTGCCCACATGCCCCAAGCCCCTCACTGTGACCCGTTTCTAGGGTGTCCGTCCACGGCTTTCCCACCCAGCACACGCAGGTGAGTGTAGACTCACAGAGCGTGTGTATCACATCTACAGCACACACAGGGTCTGCCCGGTTTGCAAACGTTAAAGGACTCTCTAACATTGCCATTCCTCGTCCATCAGCACTCAGCCCACCACCGCCCAGCAGGTGCATGCAAAGAGCCAGGCTCCATGCGACAGTGAGACACGCTCAGGTTTCTTCCTTGCTCGTGAACATGCTGTGGCTCCCTATTGCCCGGCATATCCGGCCTGGCTTCCAGGGGTGACAAGGGAAAAGGCCACACACCCTGGGTTCAAAGCCCAGCTCAGCCACCTAGTCATGAGTAGCCACGGCGGTGCTCCACGTCCCCGGGCCACAGGCCGACGACAGCCCCAGAGGCCTGCAGCGAGGCTAGGGGCTGGGAAAGTTTTTACCGCCCCCCCCCCCCATTTGACAGTCGTTTGTTCCAGTGCCTGCGTTCCCGTGCCTCAGCTGGGTCCCAGTACGGGCACCGCGAAGCCCCTGGATGGCCGCTCTGCATGCGTACCCCTCTGCACGCCTCCCAGCACGCCAGGCTGCAGAGGGCCCGGCCTCCCAGCACACACAGATGTCCCAGGCCGGGGCCCCGGCCCTGCACCTCCAGCTCTGAGCGCGGTGCCTGCCCACACCCGCTCACTCACTCACCCCTTCATTCTGCAGCCATGCCCAGGCCCCTGCTCCGGGCCAGGGAGGACAGATGGAAGACAGGGCGCAGTCTGAGGTGCCGAAGCTGCAGTGGTGGGGACACTTGCAGAGACAGTTGTCACATGGTGCGTGTGTGCCGTGACAGAGGAGGCTCTGAGTCCCTGGCCCAGCAGGCAAGGAGAGGAGGCCTCCTGGGTGAGGACCAGAAGCTGGCGGGGGTGGGGGGGAGGGCTTCCAAGCAGAGAGGACGGTGGGAGCAACAGCAGGGAGGGAGGCGGGAGACCGGTGCATGGGTGTGTGTGTGCAAAGGATTTCTCTGTCCCGGATGCCTTTGGCCCCCAGGCCTCGCCTTGGCCTTCAGCTGCAGCCTGTGGACAGTGCCGAAATGCACTTTGTTCTGAGTTTTGCACCAGAGTTTCCATTGTCTGCCCTGGGGGCCCCTCTACTGCAGAGGGTGGGGCGAGAATGCTCGGGCCACTTGTGAACACAGCCTAATGCAGGGCCAGTGCCCCCCGGATCCCGTCCCCTGGTGCTCGGGGCTCGATTCCACAGGCTTGCTTTAAGCCCAGGGTCCTGGCCGACTCCGCCTCCCGCTGCCAGCAGCAGCTCGCTGGTGGTGCCCGCGCTTGGTGGCTTTTCCTCCCTCCTGCCCCCTAGTGTCACCTCCCGAAGAAGCCACCTGCGCCCTAGGCTTGTGATAGTCTCTGCCATTGTGGGGACCTAAGCTGAGACACTTCTGAATTGGGGCTATTTCAGGGGAAAACTGGGAAGAGCATGCACCCAATCATTAAAGAGGACTTACCTCCGAGAAAGCACGGGGCAGCAGAGGACGTTTTTATCACTCCCTTTATATAATCTCCAAGATCATAGAGTGACCTTGATGTCGCAGGTGCAAATCTATGGTCACCTGAACTCCGATGCGCCCAAAGACAACCCCTGGGGACGCTCAGATGCTTGGTGCAGTTTTCCTCAGTCATTCTGGGTTCAAACTGGGCCAACTTCAAGACCCTCCCCCAGCCTCCGTCACCCGGGTTGACCCTGAGCTTGGGGGCTCCCCGGCTGTCACAGGCTGGCGCGGAGAGGGTGTGGACCTCGCCAGCCTGGCTCTTCCCGGTCCTGTGTCGCCCCCTACAGTGGTGAGTTTCACATGTCCGCCTGGCTGGGCGCCCACGCAGGCGGTCAAACGTCATTCTGGATGTTTCCGTGGAGGTGTTTTGGGGTGAGATTAACATGTAAATCAGCGGAGGTTGAGTAAAGCAGACGGTCCTCCGTAATGTGGGTGGGCCTCGTCCCCTCATCCCAAGGCCCGAATAGAACAAAAGGCTGACCTTCCCTGAGCAGACGGCATTGCCCCGGGCCTCCCCTGCTGGCCCACCCCACAGACAGTGGACTCGCCAAGCCTGTGCAATCCCACGGCTAAACTAAACATTTCCACACACGCACACCCTAGTACTTTTTTTGGCTGGAGAGCCCTGACTAATACACCCCCGTGAGGCTGGGACCCTATGCCCCCCCCACCGGCCCCCAATGTAAATGCCTCCTCAGCCCTTTCTCAGGTGCACGGGCCGGTCCACAGCCTCCCAGTCCACTGCTCTCTTTTCCGCTCAGCTTAAGACGAGGTGTAGAAAGACCAGGAGTTTCTGCTGTATGCTCATGCCAGCCTAGGAACAACCTGGGGGCCATGCTGTCATTTCTAATCTGTTGACATCACTCCACAAAAGTATCAGGGACTTCTCCAGCCACAACCGGCAACTGCCTGGGCTTCCCCTCCCCGATCAGTTAGGATGAGGTACACTCATTCCTCTCTCACATTCAAATCTGGGGGGAGGATGTAACAATGCTGAGAGGCATCTATCTCTGCTCCTTCCAGCTGCCCACACCATCCTCCTGAGGGCATGGCCTTTGTCCTCAAGGCCTCAAAATGGTGGCCAGAGTTCCAGCCATCACATTCAAATTCCAGGTAGTAGGACTGAGGAAGTGAAGAAGGAACGAGGCATGAGGAACATGCTAATGATCCTTTGTGGTGAAGGTTCCTGGAAGCAGCTGCTTCTGGTTTGTATCCCATCTGTAAGAGCTTAGTCATGCAGCCATATGCATCTGCCAAGGAGGCTGGGAGATACAGTCCTTATTTCGGGAGCCGTGTAACTAGCTAAAAATTGGGGGTTCTATTATCCTGGAAGAAAGTGAGCAGATATAGGGGGGCAACCAGTAACTCTTGCCCTACCCAGGATCTGGGGCCAGGGTGGGAAAGCAGAAGTCGTCCCCGCCCCCAGGCTCAGCGCTGCCCCCGGGGAAGGGGAGGCGGGCATCAGAGGGTGCCCCCGGCAGGTCTGTACACAGCAGGCAGCAGAGCCCCCAAAGATAAATGTGGGACCACCTCCCCACCTCCACACACTCCTCCAGGAGGCCCAGAGAGGACAAGCCCCCAGCGGGTCCTCCGTGACAGCGGGTCTTAGGCAGGAGGGGAGCCAGACCGTGGCGTCCAGCCGTGCAGTTTGCACAACACGTTGGGGTGTCCACCCTGCGCCAGGCACCCACGAGTCCAAGACAACCCACTTCCCACTCAGGCCTCGAGGCCACAACACCACCTCCACCTTCCGGCCCTGATGTGCTACAGCTAACTCCCAAAACCCGCCGATTCCACCGGATGCTTCGCCCGGCGTGGCTCCTGCCACAGGGAGGCGGCTCCGGCCCCCACGGCCTCCACACGGGGTGCCCCTGAGAGCCTGTCACGTGGGCAGTGGATTCAAAGCCACAGCAAGTGTCGAAAGCAGATCCAGAGAAGGCGGCGACCCGGCGCTCCACGGACGGTGCTGGGGGCTTCCCGGACTTTTCTATCCTGCAGAGACGTTAGAACCTTGGTTCCTGGGTTCACAGCTTCCACGGCCGGCTCCCGACCGTTGGCCACAGAGTCCGCTGCACGCTGGCTTGTTCGGAGCCCATGCAAACACGGGCATGGGACGGTGTCACTCTGCCGGCCAAGGCTCGTGGGGCGTGAGGGTCAACGTGAGCATCAACTTGGCCGGGCCACGGCACCCAGGTGTTTGGTGCTGCGAAAGGCAGGCGTGTTTCAGAGGAGATTAACATTCCAATCAGCAAGGAGACTCCGGGGCGGAGGCCCCTCGGCAGTGTGGGCAGGCCTCGCCCGGTCAGGAGAAGAGTGAAAGCCTTCTCCCGGAGCAGAAACAGCGGGGTGGAGTGATCCTGGACGAGCACCCACGACTGGGAGTGAACCAGACGAGGCCTGAGGCTCCCCCTGAGGCGTCCTTCAGAAGGGCTCTGACATCCCATCCACGGCCCTCCCTCTGAAGGGGGCTGGCGAGGCAGCAGCCGGCTCAGAGAGCCCCAGAAAGCTGGCTGGCTGCCCCCGAAGGGTCCCCGCCAGGGCCCCGTCTCTCGAACCCAACTCCGGGGCAGGCCTCTGTGGCCTGCCCCCGCGAGCCTGGCCTGCCGGCTGACCACCTCACTGTGGCCTTCGTGGCCGCTTGGCCCTGCCCCGGGGCTTGCGGGGGGCGCTGGGGGGCAGTGGGCTGTGGTGCCAGCCTCCACTATCTGTAGACCCTGGAGGGGTGGGGAGACTCTAGTCCGTGGTCGAGGCCGACTCCAGCAAAGCCAGAGTCCCCACGGCTGCGTCCCTGGTGTGGATGTCCTGGCCCGAGCCGCTGGCCAGACTCGTTCAGGACCCACGTGGGCACGCCTCCCCCTCCAGCTCTGCCCGCGCCCTGTGGGACTGCGCCTCCCCAGCCCGGGGCCCCGCTTCCCCTCACACTCTAGTGACACAGCCTGTCCCCGAAACCCCCCCAGACACTTTCTCCACTGTAGGGGACACATGCAGTTAGGGCGGGGGAGTCCTCGTGGAGCATCTCCCATCCCCCATGCTGTTTAAACCGGCCAATGCCACTGGCCACAAGGGCACGCCCAGTGAGCGCCTTTGAGACCCCTTCCCCAAGAACCCTTGGAAAGGAGGACCCAACATGAGTTCTTGACCTGTTCTGAAACGGTAGCAGGAAGGTGTAGGTTAAAGGTACAGTAAGAGGGACTGAGGTTAGATGTAAGGAAGAACTTCCCTCCCTGGTGGGCTTTACGCCTGCTGATGATTTATACCTGTCCTTCCCGATGGCTTGGTTCTGTGTTGGTTTCGGGGGTGGAAGGGGGCGGGAAATGCTTCCAGAGGGAGTGTCCCACGCCCGAAAGGATTCAGGCAGCCCCTACCTGCCAGGCTGGGGTGAAGGTTACATGAGGGCAGATGCTAACAGGGGATGTGTCTTTGAGACACGGGAGCAGAAGAGGCACGGGATGTGTCCTCTGTGTTTCGAGGTTAACGCCCAGGCCTGGCAGGGTCACGGTCAAACTGGCGCTTTCCCAACGCCGCGGGTGAATGTGCAAAATTAGCACACCCCTTCTGGGAGGTTGTTCTAACCATCAGTTACACGAAACAAGCATTGTTGTTTCTGAAGGCAACCACTGGGCTGGCGTGGTGGTTCTGCTCACGTTCTAGACCGAGCCGTCCCATCACGTGGCCGCTGCACGCTCAGCTGGGACGCATGGGGAGCAGCACGGACAGACTGGGGCGGTGGCGGGGGCAGACAGGGGCGCAGGAGCTGTGGGACCACGTGGGCACTGACCTCGGATGTCCCGGGGCAGGATCGGGGCCTTACTTGGGCCTGGGTTGCTCTGCCATGTGGCGCTGGGGAAGGTGAAGCTGACCTCAGGCACCGGGGGCATCTTCTCGTCTACACGGTGAACAGGAGAGGGGAGCACATTAGTTTAGGGGCCACCCCGTGAGTCCTGGGGATGAGAGGAAATCATGAGCAATCCATGCAGCGTGTTGAGTACCTACCACATGCCCACTGGGCTCTTTGCTGAGGCCACCTTGTTTGTACTCCCCATAGCCCGGGCCTTTCTGGAATGTTCCCCCCTCGGGCTTTGGTTCCTTTCCCTCCCCTAGCAACCATGCTCTCCTCTCCCTCTCCTTCCCTCTGCTTCCCCTGTTTGCTCTGAGCCAGCCATGACCCAGCCATGGGAAGGGTTTCCAGGGTTATTGAGCAGAGTTCAATCAGACAGAAGATGAAGCAGCGAGGGAGAGGGTGTCTCCCCCAGACACGGCTGGGCACCCCTGTGCAGAGGCTGCCTGATGGCCTGAGCTCAGATTCCTGGCCCTGTGGTCTGCCCTGGTCACTTTGTTCTTTTCCCGACACCTGCCTCCACTCAGCACAGGTGTCCCCACAAGAGGGGGGCTGTCTGTTCTCGGGCTGCTGTCCCCCTCGGCCCAGAGCGCACCTGACGCTTAACCAGGGCCGGGCACGAAAGGAATGGAGAGTCGAGAGGTCTGGGCACAGCAGAGGGGACAGGACTGAGCCCGCAGAGCGGGACAGAGACTCGGGACTGCTGGTGGGGATGCGCCGCGGTGCGGCCCTGGTGGGAGACGGGGTAGTGGTTTCCCAGGAGATTCAACAGCGGACTGTGTCGGGACGCACAGACCCGCTCTCGGGTATCAGCCCGAAGACCCGGAAACAGACGTTTGAGCCAACACCACAGAGATTCACGATGGCCGGGAGGCGGAAGCCACCGACGACGACAGTACAAACACGTGGCCTGGTACTGGCCGTAGCAGAGCATGAACCCTGATGCTGCCACAGCCCAGGGACGCCCCGTGCGAGAAGCCAGGCCCACAGCCGCACGTCGTGGGAGCCCGTGGCAGGGAGTGGCCAGAACAGGCCAACCCGCAGTGACAGGACGTACGTCAGCGGCTGCCAGGGGCTGGGGCGGGAGGACTGGGGTTCAGGGTCTCCTTTTGGGGCGACGGAATGTTCTGGAACCACCCAGTGGGGGGACGCACAACATCGTAAATACACTAAATGCCACTGCATTGCACACTGCTGAGTTTCGTGAGTTTTACCGCAGTTTTAAAGGAACGGGGGTCGGACCTGAAGAACACCCCGACCCACGCAGGGAGACGCACACAAGCTCATCAGGGAGGGAGGCCGGAGACCCAGAGAGCCGGGCAGCCAATGCGGCCGAACCGCCGGGCTGTCGTCTCTGCTTTAGGGATGAGCGTCCTGAGCTGTTCCAGCTCCTCATCAGGTAGAAAGGGCTCCTCGTTTAGAGGATTCGACCATTTTTATCTTTTTTTTTTTAAGATTTTATTTATTTGACAGAGAGACACAGTGAGAGAGGGAACACAAGCAGGGGGAGTGGGAGAGGTAGAAGCAGGCTTCCCCGCGGAGCAGGGAGCCAGACGCGGGGCTCGATCCCAGGACGCTGGGATCTTGACCTGAGCCGAAGGCAGACGCTTAACGACTGAGCCACCCTGGCGCCCCGAAGATTCGACCATTTTTAAGGAAGGTTTCAGGGCAGTTTCACGCTCCCCAAAGAGCTGGAAGAGAGTGCGGGGAAGACGCACCTTGCGCCTGGCCCAGGACGGGGATGGGAGGAAAGGTGCAGGAGCACCTGTATGGCCCGGGCCTGGGCCGCCCCCTCCACACTGGGGTGTCTACCATTCTGTGAAATGGGCACCTACGTGGTAGGGTTTCCGTGAGTGATAAATGAGGGGACACGTTTACTCCCTCCTGGCATCCATGCGCTGTCCACTCAGTGACGGCCGTTCCTCCCCCGTTCAGATGCCCGCGGGGCTGAGGCTCAGCGCTGCACACCCAGACGCCACACACCTTAGGCCTGAGCACAGGGCCCGCAACACCCCTGCCCGAAACTGCGAGCGAGCAGTCGGATTACCACTGCGAGGGTCTCTCGGCCCAAGCAGCCTGCCCCAGGGGAGCCCAGGCTGTGCAAACACGGTCAGTGGTGGTCCTCGGGCTCCCTGCACGGATCTGCACGGCCCCCACCTGCGCTACGGGATCCCTGGTCCACCCTGGTCCACCTGCAGGGCCTCCTTACACACCTGCCAGGGACACGTGTGTCCCTCCTCCAAGCAGACAGCCAGGCCCAGTGGGAGGGCACGGGAGCTCCAGCCACGCAGTGTGGGCCTGGAGACAGCACTTCGGCTCAGTTTACCCGTTTGGACCAGCGGCTGCAGACCCAGGAGCACCGTCGATGCTAACGGGCTCTGACTCTTGCACCGCAGAAACACGGGGCTGTAGAGGGGAACCTCTGCACCCCATGGGGTGGGCCCAGCCTTTGCTCGGGGTGCCCACAAAGCGGGGCTCCGCACCTCCCTTTCCCGTCCACTCTGGTTTATTTGAAAAAGGCTGGTTCCCTTCGTACACAGACATAGGGAAGCACACTGAACATCTAGCATGATGTGCAAAAAACGCCCTCTCACTGCAGAGGGAAAGCTCTCGAAAGATTCACGGGGGAAGCGGCACGCTCTGGGATTTCCTTGAGACCTCTCCAGGAAAGCAAACAACACTCGAGCGGATGGAAACGTGTCTTGGGAGTGCAGGAGCAGGGTGGGCAGAGGACGGCCGCTGCTGCTTCTGGGTCCATCAGCAATTTCATAATAAAACGGTGGGGGGGGGGGGACAAAGCAAACTCCTTTTTAAATTACATGTACAGACAGCTTCCGAGGGGCTTGTCTCTCGGGGACAGGAGCTCACAGGAGCCGAGAGGCTTTGGCCAGGCGGTCACAGCCAGGCCTCTCCGGAGCTGCCCCAGCAGGTGTCCCCCTGGTGCCCCTCCGGGGGCGGGCCTGGGGACGGGGGACTGGGGCGCCTGGCCGCCCGCTGGGAGGACAGTGGTGGGCATGCGCCCGGCCCTGCACGCCTGATGCCACTGTGCTCACCGGCACCGTGTGACTGTTTACGGGCGTGTGAACAGGAGGACGAGTTAATAAACGCTGCTGAAAGTGGCAAATCCCATACGGATGGAGAACACCTGAAGAGTTTCTGAGGTTTTGCGGTGCTGTCTCAGGCCTGCGTCTCCAGTGGCAGTCCCAGGAGCCAAACCGAGAAATCATAGGTGAGTCCCAACTCGGCCCCAGGATCAGAGATTTCTGAAGCGTTTGAGAGCACGGATGCGAACCGGGTTGTGCAAGGTGCACACCCACCAGCGACACGGAGCTCACTGCCACACTCCTCAAAGTCTGCGGCCACGGCCCTAGGACGCACTCCCTCCTTGCCCCGCACATGCCCTGGTACCGAAACCAGACGTGAGGGAAGGCATAAAAGCCGGGTCGAGCACTAGGGATCGGGTCTGCCCCTCCCAGCCGTGTGACCTCGTGCGAGGCCCGGAACCTCGGTGCCTCAGTTTCCTTCTCTGTGCCGCGGGGACAGCACTGCTGTGAGGACAAGTGATCTGACACCCACCAAGCAAACGTTCTGTCACCGTGAGCTCTGATTACGTGGCCAGTGAAACAGGCTCATCCGTGGCCAGGACTGACGTGCTGGTGGGGTTTTTCCCAGCCCCGATGGGGCTGATACTTTTGCAAATAGAACAAAGAAGAATCACTAGAAAGACTAATGGGAAAATTTTCAAAGAGACAGGACGCAGGCCGTTTATCCCACGTGGTGGCATGCTTTCTAGAAGCTGGGTCTCGACATCCTCTGTCAGGCGCAGTCTGTGGGAACTCCTGGAGGAGCACCGACACCCCCACTCTGCATCTGCAACTGTGAGATGCCATCCGCACTGGATAGCCCGCAACAGGGGCCGGCGTCTGCGGCACTACTCGCCCAGCAGGAGGCCACCTTCCGGAGGAGTAACCAGCGGCTTTCTCTCGCGGAGGACTTTACCTGCGTTCCAGAGTTCTCTCCACGGGCTCATCCTGTGCTCAGGAGCCAGAATTCAAACCCAGACCGAGATGGACCGCACGCAGGCAGCCCACTGTGTTTTGAGCCACCGCTTCAAAGTCTGTTGGGGTGCCAGGCGGGCCAGAAGCGAAACCGAGTGCCCCCGGGAAGGTTTCATCTCGTGAGGCCGGCAGCCTTGGCCCACTCCCAGCCCCGAAGACCTCAAACTAACAGCAAGGCGCAGACCGCTGATAGCAGCCCAAACCGTCGCACTTTCCAAAGAGTCACCCTTGGCAGGAGGGGCAGACGAAGCCCCAACATGCTGTCTTAGCTTTCTGATCCGGTACCTGTGTGGACACCGAGCCTGGGTTTTATCTTGGAGGCCGCGGGGACAGCGGGGAAGAAGCTCTTTCCGGACGACTTTGTCAGCTGCAGGAGGGCCAGGGGCGGCTGCTCTCAGCCACAGGCTCGACCACCTGCAGGGACAAGCACACAGCAGGGCAGGGTGTAGAAAGGGCGCAGAAGGGGTGACACGTCAAGGGCATTTGACCCAAAGCCACGCACGGATCAAGGCCTACTATGTGGCAGTCTGCTGCAGGCACGAGACGTACCTAGTGGACAGAAGCAGGATCACTGCTAACGCACTCCTCCAACCCCCAGAGAGGAATGAATGAGTGAATGAATGAACGATCCTCTCCTGGCTGTTGTTCTCCCATGTTCTCCTCAGTGCCCCCCAAAACTGGGGGGGAGTTAAATAGTTAACATTTAAATAGATCGACTGAGGGGCGCCTGCGGGGCTCAGTCGTTAAGCGCCTGCCTTCAGCTCAGGTCATGATCCCAGGGTCCTGGGATCGAGCCCCATTATCAGGCTCCCTGCTCAGCGGGAAGCCTGCTTCTCCCTCTCCCACTCCCCCTGCTTGTGTTCCCTCTCTCACTGTGTCTCTCTGTCAAATAAATAAATAAAATCTTTAAAAATAAATAAATATATAAATAAACTGATCGACTGAGCAGAGCAGATCGCCCACAGCAGTGGGCCTCGTCCAATCAGTTGAAGGCCTGGATAGAACAAAAGGGCGACCGTCCTGGAAGTGAGAGAGACTCCTCCTGCCCGATTGCCTTGAGCTGGGACTTTCTGGGTTTTCCTGGCGTTGGACTTAAACTGGTCTCCAGCTTGCCAACCACGGCTCTGGGATTTGTCCGCCTCCATAAATACATGAGCCAACTGCTTATAATGAACCTTTCTGTGTGTGCGTATGCATATGTGTGTGAATGTGTGCGTGTGTAAGCATGTGAGCATCTGTGTCGTGCATATACGCACACACCCCCTACTTACTGGCTCTGTTTGGAGAGCTCTGACTGGTACGCTCACCCTCTGACCCCTGCTACGGTCCTACCTTCAATCCCACTGCGTGATTGCCAGCGTGGTTCAGCTTGAATCAGCAGGGTCCACGGTGCAGCTGGCAGAGGTGGAGCCACATCCGTCAGGCCCCTGGCCACCAGCCAGCTCGCCCAGAGAGAACCTGCTAACTTCCTCCAGTTCATTTCACCAAGAGTAGGATGGAAAGAAACCTCGCCAAGGGAACACCATTCCCATACGGACTAGAACCCGTGCCAAACCCACCCTCTCCCCCATGCAAACATAACTTCACACCATTGTGATCAGTGTGGTCAGCAAGTGATCAGTGTGGTCAGGGAGTGGTCAGTGTGGTCAGAGGGTGGTCAGTGTGGTTAGTGAGTGATCAGTGTGGTCAGTGAGTGATCAGTGTGGTCAGGGAGTGGTCAGTGTGGTCAGAGGGTGGTCAGTGTGGTTAGTGAGTGATCAGTGTGGTCAGTGAGTGATCAGTGTGGTCAGGGGGTGGTCAGTGTGGTCAGTGAGTGATCAGTGTGGTCAGGGGATGGTCAGTGTGGTTAGTGAGTGATCAGTGTGGTCAGGGGGTGGTCAGTGACTGGTCAGTGGGGCCAGGGAGTGGTCAGTGTGGTCAGGGAGTGATCAGTGTGGTCAGAGGGTGGTCCGTGTGGTCAGGGAGTGATCAGTGTGGTCAGGGGGTGATCAGTGTGGTCAGGGGATGGTCAGTGTGGTTAGTGAGTGATCAGTGTGGTCAGTGAGTGATCAGTGTGGTCAGGGAGTGGTCAGTGTGGTCAGCGAGCGATCAGTGTGGTCAGGGAGTGATCAGTGTGGTCAGGGGATGGTCAGTGTGGTCAGTGAGTAATCAGTGTGGTCAGGGGGTGATCAGTGACTGGTCAGTGGGGCAGGGAGTGGTCAGTGTGGTCAGCGAGTGATCAGTGTGGTCAGAGGGTGGTCAGTGTGGTTAGTGAGTGATCAGTGTGGTCAGAGGGTGGTCAGTGTGGTTAGTGAGTGATCAGTGTGGTCAGTGAGTGATCAGTGTGGTCAGGGGGTGGTCAGTGACTGGTCAGTGTGGCCAGGGATTGGTCAGTGTGGTCAGCGAGTGATCAGTGTGGTCAGGGAGTGATCAGTGTGGTTAGTGAGCAATCAGGGTGGTCAGGGAGTGACCAGTGTGGTCAGGGAGTGATCAGTGTGGTCAGTGACTGGTCAGTATGGCCAGGGAGTGGTCAGTGTGGTCAGGGAGTGACCAATGTGGCCAGGGAGTGGTCAGTGTGATGCTCTGCTGTGTGCTGGATTCTGCTTAAATGTTGTTGAGACTTCCACAGGTCAACATGGTCCAGTGTCCCAAGCAGGTAACTAGAAACGAGGAACACTGCCCACAGAGGGATGCCGAAGTGGTCAGAAATGAAAGACGGCCTACTTGGCCATGGAACGGGGAGCAGACAACCATCAGCGGCCGCGCAATGGATGGTGCGTGGAGCTCAGTCCCGGCAGTGGAAGTGCACCCCAGACCCGAGTCTAGCAGACCGGAGGTGGCCCCTCGCCAGCCCGGGCAGGGACCGCTCTGCAGAGAGGAAGGCCAGGCCTGGGGCCAGGCTCCCACAGGGGAGGCACTGTGTGGTGGGCGGCGCCTCACGACTCACACGGTTACTAAGTGCCTGACGGGCACTAGAACCAAGCAATGTACCTTTTCAGGGTTAAAATGCCAATACCACGTGAGCACTGGAGAATTTATAAAGGAACGTTTAGGAAGGACACGAGATGAGAAGCTGGTGCCCGCACTGTGACGTGGCTACTGAAAACAGGCACGCACCCAGCTTCCAATGAAGAAGCAGTGGTGGGCGCAGGCGTCCTCCCTCCTCCTCCGCACCTGGGGCCCTCCTGCCTCCACCACAACGACCCTCCCTCTGCCGTCCCAGCTGGACCCCGCGACTGGGCTAGGAGGACAGCCAATGTCCACCCACCGGCTGCACGCTCCAGGTGAGGGAGGGTGACCGCTTCCTCCTGGCCTTCCTCTCTGCAGAGTGGTCCCTGCCTGGGCTGGCGAGGGGCCACCTCCGCTCTGCTGGGCTCGGCTCCAGGGTGACACTGGCCTTCGGGTCCCTGGAGTCCAGGGCCACCTTCTCCGGAAGGTGGAGGGAGGAGTGGCCGCTGCCACCCTCGCGGTCCTGTGCCTTGGAGCGCCGGGTGGCTGCGATGAGAGCGATGCTCTTGGTGCTCACGGCCATCTCCTTGAGGGCCTGAGCTCTCAGGGCTGGGCCGCCGCCCTCCGCTGCCATCCACGAGCAGCCCAGGTCCAGGCCAGTCGGGGGGCACAGCTTGGAGACCAAGTTCTTCATACTCAGGGAGGTCGATGGCTGTAGGGACCAGCGTCAGCGATGGTCAGACGTCACCAGGCTGCCCCAGTTGGCCCGCCCCCCGCTGGGCCCCAGAAACCCACTCAGGGCCAGTGGCTCAGGGCAAGTGGGGTGGGAGGTGGGTCAAGGAAGGTGCGTGAAGAAGCCAGTCCCTGGGTCCAGGACACTCTGGAGCCACAGGTCAGCACTCCCAAGGGCCGAGGGGCCCAGGGCATCTCCGTACCACCTGGGGTCACGGACGGGGCTTCTCCCAGGGGCCTGAGCTTCCTAGCACCCCATTAGGGCAGAGGGCTCCCCATGGGGCAGGGGGCGTCCCCAGCACGTGACCCAGGGTAAGAGCGCTCACTCACACTACCACTGGTAATCACAAAACTAGCAGCTTCTTAACGGTAGTTCATAGGAAAGGCGTGAATATTCACAGCCTGCCCCTCCCTGGAGTTCCTCCATCTGCTGTCCGCCCAGCCCCACAGCTCTGCGGGGGCAGGGGAGGCCTCCCCAGAACCCGGGCCCTGCTTAGGGTGGCACACCAACCTTGGGAGCTGGAGGGGTTAGCAGGATGCGGAGGGATGGTGGAGAGAGAAGGGAATCGGGCTTGCCCAGTGTTCTCGGTGGTGTGGCTTCGACGATCTGCAGCCGCTGCTGTGGGGGACACATGGACGCATCTGCTGAGCCAGCTGCTGGGGCCCTCGGCCCTTCGTCCAGCCGAGGAAAGCAGAGCCTGAGCCCTGGGACGCCGTGGCCCACGTCGGGCCAGGGCAAGGTGGGGGGCCACACTGGGAGTGTGAGCTCTGAGTCCTTAGCAGACCTAGGGGGCCGCAGGAACCCCCGAAGTGGTGGTCAGCTGGACAGAAGCGCAAGTGGCCCGGGGACTCCACCTGCAGCTGGCCCCTGACATGGGGGCAATCTTGTAGAGGACAGAGGCCCTAACTGGTGGGGTCTACGCCAACTCCGGGTGGTTAGTGCTGGAACCGGGCTGCCGCACACCCAGCTGGCCTTAGATCAGCTACGGGAGAAACGGAACAGGAGGAAACGTCCAAGCTGAGACCCGAGGAATGGCAGTGGAAGAACTGTGCTGAGTGCTGGGGGACGGCACGGGCAAAGGCCCTGGGGCAGGGTCCAGTTTGGCACATCCAAGACATAGCAAGGAGAGGAGGATGGAACAGAGACATAGACTTGGCCCAGGACCCTGCTTGTGGAAGACTTTGGCCGTTGGAAGGGGAGGGACTGCAGACAACCTTCCAGAACTTCCCTTGGTCCTATGGGTCTACTCTGCAAGAACAGGGTTTTCTAGCAGCCTCCTGTCGAGGCAGGTCATCAGCGACCATAAGAACAAAGCATCACGCGTCACACCCAGGCTCCCTGATGAGTGGGCTCGCGCCCCTGACCTCTGCTCTCTCATCTACGAAATCCAAGTGGTGATAAGCCGAGCTGCTGGGAAGACCACTAGCTCACCGCTAGCTCGATGACAAGGGGTGTTTAAGCACCGTGTGAACCGCGGAGGCCTCTGGGGTGCTATCAGGAGAGTGCAGAGCCGCCTACCCCCATAGCCAGGACTCCAAACTAGAGACAAATGCCTGGCCTGCGTTTCCTCATGGTGAACCTCGAGCAAGCTCCTGGGCCCCTCCAGCCCTCTTGGCACCTGTGGAATAAGACTATGTATGTGCTTGGTGCAGGGTACCCCACAACCGTCGGAGCGCCCAGCCCCCTCCCACCGAGGGCCACGTCTGACGTGGGCAGCAACTTTTCCTAAGCCAGCTCCGGACTCAGGACATTGCCATGGGAACCCCCTTGGGGTCCGGGAGCAAACTGCACCCTCTCCTCGCCAGCCTGCCCCTTGTAGCTGCAGGGACAGCAAGTCGAGGGCAGGGGGCATGTCCATCTTGTTCACTTCTTACTGTCTGGCATGGGTGCTCAATGAACACGTAGTGAGGTTTGCCCGCCCAGTGGCCGCCCCCTCTCGCTGGGTAACGAGCGCCAGTGTGACTCAGCGTGACGACGTGGCCAGCCCTGAGACGTGGTCAGACTCAGCCCAAGCCTGTCACAGTCCCCCCTTCCCTTCTCTGTAGGGAACTGGCCTAGCAGAGAGCAGGTGACCCACTGACTTAGTGACATCTACAGGGGAAGCTTCTGGAAGGGATTTTTCTCCCCAGTGAATAAGAGAGCCCAGCCCTCCCTTCCTCTTTAAGGTGTGGTTATATGGAGGTGTGATCTGTGGAGTTGTGGCAGCCTCTTCGACTCTAAGGGGAGACATTATTTACATGCCGGGGACATGGGCATCATCAAGTCATTTAAATCGTGGCCCCGAGTCCCCTCATCCTCCAAATTCTCGTCAGACAATACACACCTGTGTCGATTAGATCAATCTCACTGAGAAATCTGTTACCTGCAGCCAAAAGCATTCTGTCAGGACCGACAGCGACGGGAAAGCTAGAAGGGGTCTGGGGACAGAGGCCCAACTCTGGTACGGGAGTCCAGCGCTCCTGCGAGCCATGCTGACCGGCTTCCTTCCTCCACCCCCTCGCGTCAGGTTGTCCTCGGGACGGCACCCTGCGTAGCGTGTCCCCACCACGTCAGGCACACGCAGCCCTGCATGGAGGTACCTGACCCCGTGCCTGACCAGGGACTCGAGCACCGGTCCGCCTGGCTGCCCAAGGCCCACAGGCAGGTCCCAGGGACTCGGCCCTGTTAGGGTGCCTGTGCCGGGCCTCAGCCGTTGCCATGGGAACCGGCAAGGGTGTCAGCGGCCCAGCCCGCTGCCGGGAGACGCAGCTCCTCTCGTGCTGTCTGGAACATGGAGCCCGCGCTCTGGCTCACAGCCTGCAGGTGGCTTGGCCCGCTGTGTCGCCACAGTCTGGGCCGCCGCAGGGCAGACCCCCTCCTCCCTACACTGAGGGCCGGAGGTGAAGGGCTCACTTCGCAACCGACCTGCGATCAGCCCCGGGTCAGAGTGGGGCCGAAACCCATCTTCTCTAACCTGTGGGTCACGCGGCCAGCTCAGGCAGGTGTGGGCCCAGGAGCAGATGGAAGAGGCATCTAGTCTTGACTTGGGGGGATGGGGCACTTTGTCCTCATACGCACACGCACGTGCACACACATTCCCAAACACACGCACGCACGTACCGCACACATGCTCACACTTGCACACGTGAAGGTACCTGCACACCAAGCAGCACACGTACACGTGTGTGCATGCATGTACACACACACACACATGCACACCCCAAGGCTGGAGCCCTGCTGTTTTCATTCCCCCAAAGGGCAGGGATCAAGCCTAGGCTCCGGGGCCCTCGCTGCACCTGAGTTAGAGGAACCAGCGGCACAGGAGTTTGGGGTCAAACTGGAGAACTGTGACCCTAGCAAGGATCAGAGGTGAGGCCGACGAAGTGTCGCTAGTTTTGCTGGGCATGCTAACTGCACTGTGGTCACGGACGGAGGTGTCCCAGCTGTAGAACTGCATCCTGACATTCTGGGGGGACGTGTCACGATGTGTGTGACCCGGGGGGCAGTGTGACCTGACCTGGGGCCTCCCAAAGCTCCTGTGCTGAAGCCCGCGACGTGACTGATCTGGAGAGGGCCTTTCGGGAGGTCGGCGTGGGGGGTCCCGAGTGCACAGGACTGCGTCCTTTGAGAGAGGAGGAGAGGGGTCTCTCCAGCACACAAGCACGGAGCACAGATGCCATGTGCACAGGCGGGGGAGAGGTTCCTCGCCAGAAGTGCACCTCGCTGCCCCTCCACGGCAGCCGCCGGGCCTCCACAACCGTGAGAAGTAGGCGCCGGGTGTGAGCCCCCGCCTGGGACGTTCTATCAGGCAGACGGAGCGGCTAAGACGGGGACACAACCTGGTCGATGCTAACATGAAAACCGGGGGCGAGTCTGTAAGTGATGACTTTGCGGGTCTGCTCTGGTGGTGGAAGTCACCAAGACAAAAGTCAGCAGAAGAGAGCGGACAAGCATCGGCCGTGGGAAGCGGGGGGACGCGGCGGCCACGAGGGAACAAAATACACCCAAAGTGAAAGCGGCCCTTCTAGCAGCCAGCTCCCCAGCCTCGTAACCTCCCTGCGCAGACAGCACCTCTTGGGATGTGTGTGTTCATCTTAAACAGCCCTGCAAGGAAGGGACGATAGACAGACTTCCCGACAGGAGACTCTGGGGCCACGAGCCCTGGGGCTGCACCCCGCCAGCCGAGGGCACGGCCATGAGAGGGAGAGGGGAGGGCGTGGGTACCTGTCTGCCTGCAGCAGCATCCGTGGCAGCTCAACCCGGGCGCCCCACGGGAGGTCCTTCCTGCCGTCTGGCTGGTCGCGGCCGGCCTTGTCCGGTGGCCGGGGGGGGATATGTTCAGAACTGAGCCATCCTGGGGACAGGCAGAGAGGCTCACTTCGGGCTGTGCCTCCCCAGCACAGAGACAGAAAGGACACTCTGTGCAAAGGGCGAGTGCCACGGAGCGCCAGGGCACAGCCTTGAGAAGCCACACACAGTCACCACGTGACCCGGCAATCCCACCCCCGGGCATGTACCCGAAGAACCGGAAGCAGGGACTCAAGCCGATGCTGCTCCACCCATGTTCATGGCAGCTTCACTCCCAACAGCCACGCGGTGGAAGCGCCCCACGTCCATCAGCAGACGGCTGGACAGATATGAGGCGGCCCATCCACACCGCGGAACATCCCTCAGCCTTAGAAAGGAAGGATGTTGTGATGTCAGCTCCCGCAGGGACAGACCTGGGGGGCGTCATGCTCAGTGAAAGAAGCCAGTCCCAGGAGGACAAGGACTATCAGGTCCCCAGGTCACCAAACCCATAAAGACAGAGAGTAGACGGTGGCGCAGGGGCTGCGTGCTCCCTGGGGACGGAGTTGCGGTTCAGTAGAACAGCTTTCCTGAGTTCTGGAAGCGCGTCTAGAGAAGTGCGCCTGGGGGTGGTCCTGGGGACCCTGAGATGCACTACAGGACACATGGCAGGGGTGGGGAGGAGAGCCCCCAGCAGCCGTGTTCTGCGGGGAGCAGGGAGCTCTCAGATCCCATGGCCCCCAAAGGTACAGACAACGCGGGTACCGGGGACCTCTCACCCGGGGTGGGAAGCGGCTTTACACACGTTTGGATCCCTGGACCCTGCCCCGTGCCACACTTCTGGGCCACTGCCCCTTGCCTGCTCTGCCTGAAGCCTGGGGGGCTCTCTTTTCTCCCCTGAGAAGGTGAAGCAGGGGGGCAGGGCAGCAGGCCCTAGCTGCAGGCAGGGGTCCAACTACTGACAACAGCAGTCCTCCGAAGACGGGATGCAGGGCCCTCCCCTCACCCTCTTCCCTGGGGAGCCCCCAGAATCGACCCCAGACGCCCCCACCATGCAGGAGACTGCCAGCACGCCCCAGAAGAGAGCTAAACCGACTGAGGTCCCCAGAAGACGCCCCTCCCGGGGTCCCCGAGGCACCACGGTCCACACCACGCTCTGGCTTCCTTCCCCTCCGCCCTCTGTCTCCCGCACGGAATCTGCAGCCGCCCGCCAAGGGGCACAGGCCTGTGGGATGAAGGGCACACTGGCCCCGGGCTCAGCCCCGGAACACCCCCCTCGCAAAGCTTCCGGGCGCCCCCCGAAACCTCCCCAAAGCCCGGCCACTGGCTCGGGCGGCCTGGAGCTGCTGGTTCCGGCCCTCCCTGAGTTTCCTGCCCCCATGTCAGGGTCAGTCCCCTCGCGGGGCTGGCGGGAGGGGCCCCAGGGCGACTCACCTGCAGGGAGCTGGACGTGACCAAGTGCAGCAACAAGAGACGGTTCAGCGAGCCCTCACCCAGCTCCCGCGAGTACCAGCGGAAGCGCCGGTCCAGGGCCTCCGGCACCAGGATCTGCAGGACCCAGGAAAGCACACAGATGGCCAGACATCCCTACTTGGGCGAAAGACAGTGTCTTCTTTTTTTGGAAGTTTGAAGGCAGATATTCCAACCTGATAAAGGAGAATTTTCCAGAGACGGGGCTACCCGCACTCCCCCATGGATGGTCTGTGCCCCGCGTGTGCGTCTGAGTGGATTTCTGACACTGTGCTTGGCCTTCCCTCTCATTGTGGAGTGTTTCACACCCGGGGCCGGGGGCTGGGGACAGGGCTGGGGACAGGGCCGGGGACAGGGCCGGGGGACAGGGCTGGGGACAGGGCCGGGGGACAGGGCTGGGGGACAGGGCCGGGACAGGGGTTGGGGACAGGGGCCGGGGACAGGGCAGGGGACAGGGCTGGGGGACAGGGCCAGGGACGGGGCCGGGGACAGGGCCGGGGACAGGGCCGGGGATGAGGCCGGAGGACAGGGCCGGGGACAGGGCTGGGGGACAGGGCCGGGGACAGGGCAGGGGACAGGGCCAGGAGACAGGGGTTGGGGGACAGGGGCCAGGGACAGGGCAGGGGACAGGGCTGGGGGACAGGGCCGGGGACAGGGCTGGGGACGAGGCCGGGAGACAGGACTGGAGGACAGGGCCGGGGACAGGGCTGGGGACAGGGGTTGGACAGGGCAGGGGACAGGGCCGGGGGACAGGGGTTGAGGGACAGGGGCCGGGGAAAGGGCAGGGGACGGGGCTGGGGGACAGGGCCGGGATGGGGCTGGGGACAGGGCCGGGGACAGGGCCGGGGACAGGGCCGGGGACAGGGGTTGGGGGACAGGGCAGGGGACAGGGCTGGGAGACAGGGGCTGGGGGACAGGGGCTGGGGACAGGGCAGGGGACAGGGCTGGGGGACAGGGCCAGGGACAGGGCTGGGGACAGGGGTTGGGGGACAGGGCAGGGGACAGGGCTGGGGACGGGGCTGGGGGACTGGGCCGGGGATAGGGCTGGGGACGAGGCTGGGGGACAGGGCCGGAGGACAGGGCCGGGGACAGGGCCGGGGACAGGGCCGGGGACAGGGCTGGGGGACAGGGCCGGGGACAGGGCCGGGGACAGGGGTTGGGGGACAGGGCAGGGGACAGGGCCGGGGGACAGGGGTTGGGGGACAGGGGCCGAGGACAGGGCTGGGGACAGGGCCGGGGACAGGGCCGGGGACGGGGCAGGGGACAGGGCCGGGGACGGGGCTGGGGACAGGGGTTGGGGGACAGGGCAGGGGACAGGGCCGGGGGACAGGGGTTGGGGGACAGGGGCCGGGGGACAGGGCAGGGGACAGGGCTGGGGGACAGGGGTTGGGGGACAGGGCCAGGGACAGGGCTGGGGACAGGGGTTGGGGGACAGGGCAGGGGACAGGGCCGGGGGACAGGGGTTGGGG
Organism: Mirounga angustirostris; assembly: GCF_029215605.1. Classification (NCBI taxonomy): domain Eukaryota; kingdom Metazoa; phylum Chordata; class Mammalia; order Carnivora; family Phocidae; genus Mirounga; species Mirounga angustirostris. Next base: position 178,544,731 of record NW_026991713.1, read on the forward strand.
GACAGGGGCCGGGGGACAGGGCAGGGGACAGGGCTGGGGGACAGGGGTTGGGGGATAGGGCCGGGGACAGGGCTGGGGACAGGGGTTGGGGGACTGGGCCAGGGACAGGGCCGGGGACGAGGCCGGGGGACAGGGCCGGGGACAGGGCTGGGGGACAGGGCCGGGGACAGGGCCGGGGACAGGGCTGGGGGACAGGGCCGGGGACAGGGCTGGGGACAGGGGTTGGGGGACAGGGCAGGGGACAGGGCCGGGGGACAGGGGTTGGGGGACAGGGGCCAGGGCCAGGGCTGGGGACAGGGGTTGGACAGGGCAGGGGACAGGGCCGGGGGACAGGGGTTGGGGGACAGGGGCCGGGGACAGGGCAGGGGACAGGGCTGGGGGACAGGGGTTGGGGGACAGGGCCAGGGACAGGGCTGGGGACAGGGGTTGGGGGACAGGGCCGGGGACAGGGCTGGCTAAAGGCCGACGGGGGTCCCCTCCTATGCCCCGGGGACCGGGATTTCGTCCGAGCACGTGCGTGCGGCGCCCACCTCCCCCTTCTGGGACCGGGGCGGGGCGGCTCACCCTGAATCAGCTGCCACAGGTCGTGGATGAGCTGCTCGCAAAGCCACCAGTGCTGGTGGTGACGCTGGATCACGAAGTCCTTCTGACAGAGCAGGTGCCTCCGGCGGAGTTTGCCGGCCTGCAGCTCGGTGTTCTGCAGCTCTAGCTCGTGGGCCCAGCACAGCAGCCGCAGAACCTCCCGCTGGTCCTCGCTGATGACCTGCGTGGGCAGCAGCTTCTCCAGCTGCAGCGCCTTCCTCTTGGCATTAGCCAGCCGCTGCTCCAGCCCGGCCTGCGGGGCACGGGGCGCTCGGGCGGGCGCCTGCGGTCCGTGCTCCCAGCCGGCGCGTGCCGCGGGGCTCGGCCTTGCACCCAAGCCTCACGAAAACGTGTGGCCATAGCCCTGCGCTAACCACGCCCTTTATCGTCTGCGTTCTGATGCTCTCACACCTGGGGCCTCGCCGACCCTGGAGGGACTGCCCCTCCCAAGGTGAGCTCGCTCCTGAGGATCCTAAACCACCCGCCCAGGAGCACACGTCTCAAAAGCAGACCAACCAACCCAGAGCCTGCACCCCAACCCCCTCCTAAATGAGGCTCTCACGCTCTGGGCCACTGTCCCCGCTGCCCTAATCCCCCAGGGAGCAGACACCCAGGACAGCCCCTCAGCCCCAGAGCCCCCTGGAATTACTCAAACTAGCCGGGCCTGAGCCTGCTCACCCCGCCTCGCCCCTCCTTCCCGGGGAAACCACGAGAAGGCTCTCACCCCGTGCGGCCTCCCTCTGCCTCCGGACCGGCCCTGTGCGTCCCCTGCAGCCCCATGTGGCACCCCGCGCACCCTCCTCCTGGAATTGTGAGTAGGACTAGATTTTCAGCGGCGGTCATCTCCTGGTCTGTCGGCCCTACTGTGCCTCAGACTGTCTATGAACACACGACACTTTAGAACACACGCCAGGACTCAGCCCTCACTGCTGTGTCCACGGTGGGAAGCCAGTGCTGTAGCCGAAGCTGCCGTGCGTGCCCATCCCCCGGACCCCGGTCCCAGGCACAGGTGGGATGACACCCCCGGTGCGGCCCAGGACCGCGTGCTCCAGCCTTTCACTTCCTCTTCTGAGACCGGGAGGGGGCGGCTTCGGGAGGAGTTGGCTCAGCTCCCCAGCACGGCCCTCCGCCCCTCCGCCCCTCCGCCCGAGGTCCTCCCTGGCCCCCGGCTGAGTCCGCAGCCGCTCCACCAGCCCCCAGCCGCCTGCCCACGTCTGTTACCGCAACACTACGCTGTCCGTGATGATGGGAAGAGCCCGGCACACCGACAGCGTAAGTCACGGAGACGGTCTTTTTCATCTTTACGTCCCCAGGCCTGGCACACGGGGGGACACTTGAAACATGGATTTGTTTTTGCTTCACAAATTAATTAACTAATTAATGGACTCCTGTCTTCATGCTACGCTGCATCTCAATGCCTGTATTTGACTCTTGAAGTCATGCTCTCTGCTGATGCACATTCCTGGTTTAAGCAAAAGGCATTTTTCTTATTTTTAAATGTTGGCGGACTTTCGAAGTGAGATCGCATCATCTCCAAACTGCTCGGGGAGATGCGACAATGTAAGGAGTTCTCAGCTTGGCTACGTGGTTTTTAAGCGAAGTAAGTGCCACCTGCCGCCAGCAGCGTGACCTCATCAGATGCCTCCTCCACGAGCCTGAACAGACACCTGTGCACGGGAACCACTGTGCGGACCCCGGGCTCTCCAGCCAGGGCCGCCCCTGCTGCGCACTGACCCCCGCCGCCCCCTGCGGCCCCCTGTGGCCGTCACTAGCGGGAAGGGCATGGACTCTGCGGTCGGCCCAGGTCCCGTCCCGGCTCGGCTCCTCCTGCCCCCAGGGACGCGGAACACCTCCCTGAGCCACCCCCTGTCTGCAGTACGGCGCTGTGGTCACACGCCTGTTGTGACCTGCATTTGCAGACCCCTCCCCCCCCTTGAGGGCCGCGGTTTTCCGCTGCTCGGCCAGAAGCATGTTGACGTCCTCTCTGGCCAGAGCCACCTCGAGCGGCTCCGCGGACTCGCCCTCGTCCCCATCCGCGTCGGCCTCTGCCGGCTCCTCGTCCCTCTCTGGCGTCCCGTCACTGTGCGTGTGCTGGTGGGTCTCCTCCCGCTCCCAGCTGCAACAGCAACAGAGGGGTCCGGGGTCAGGGTGCAAGCCACGCCCAGGCTGGTCTACCCGCAGGCCTGGGCAGAATCGGGTCTGCAGCCTCGTCTCTTCTACACTTGTAAAACACGAAAAGGCATGAACAAAAACTGGAAGGAAATAAAGAGGCAGTGACCATCAAGTAGGATTGCCGGACGATTTAAGCACAGGATTCCCCTGCCTCCAAGCCCAGCTCTGCCCGGGGACCTCGGGCCACCTGTATGCAAACGCGCCCCCACTGAGCCCAGCGCCCTCGGCCGTAGGAGGGCAAGAGTACAGCGGGGCTCTGAGGATGGACGTGATGACCCCGCTCAGGGCAAAACCTCAGAGGGGCACAATGGGCACCATGGGGGAAGAACGGCAGGAAGGGAGGACAGAACAGCAGCAGCAGGGCTGGGCGCAACGCATGGAGGGAGGACATTTCCTGGTGTAAGAATTCCCCCAGTGCAGATATCACGCTGTTTGTATAACTCAGAAAATAAACAGAAAGGAGGAAGCACAGCAGGAGGAGGAGAAACGTGGGGAGGACAGGACAAGAAAGCGCTCAGCGTTGTTACCGCAAGCAGGGGAAGCCAGGCGTCCCATTTTGTGCAGGGCAGGACTGGGCACACCTGCTCCCCGTGTGACTGTAAATAGCACCCCTTCCCCCTTCAAACGCGTCCCACTCCAGATGACAAACAGCACAATCAGTCCCTCCATATGTGGTCAGTCTATTCACAGTAGGTACAAATAGCGAGAACGTGTGGAACGGCAGAAGAGTCCTGGCCTGGTGGGTGTGCAAACCCACATCCCCTCTGAGCCTCAACGTCCTCTTCTGTGAAATGGGGTTGATCCTAACCTGCCAGGGCTGGCTCTGGACTCCAGCGTGGGACAGAGAGATCGCAGGGACCTGGAAGCCTTCCCCACCCGGCCCAGCTTAGCTACAGGGGCAGGAGAGCAGGGAGGGATTGGGCCAGGAGTCCTGCCCGGGAAGAGAGGGTGCCCTTCACTGAAGTTCCCCCTTGGCAACCTGCAGGCTGTAGAGAGAAGCTGGATGAGCGCACAAGAGGAACTCCTCGTGTTCTGGCTGGCCTCCTTGCCCCATGGGGATGGTAAGCGGGCACATTCACTCTGCAATGGTCAGCAGGTGGCGTGATGTGTCAACGTGCAGCTCTATATTGGTGTTCTCCAGCTCCACCAGGCTGCGCCGCATCTCCAACTGCTCCTTGAAGGCCCCGATGAGCTGCGCCCATATCTTGTTCATCTGCAGGCGGCTATCCTCCTCTCCATTGTAGGGGGGAGTCATGACTGGGGGCAGGAAGAGAGCCAGCTGCCCCAGGAGCAGTGCTACCTAAGCCAGGGTTGAACTCCATGTTTGCCCACCAACACAGGGTCTGCACCAAGGAGGAACTCCATACACATGTTTGGATGGATGGATGGATGGATAGATGGGTGAAGGATGGATGGATGGACAATGGATGGGTAAATAATGGATGGATAGGGGTGCCTGGGTGGCTCAGCGGTTAAGCGTCTGCCTTCAGCTCAGGTCATGATCCCAGAGTCCTGGGATCAAGCCCTGCGTCGGGCTCCCTGCTCAGGGAGACTGCTTCTCCCTCTCCCTCTGCTCCCCTGCTCCTGCTCTCTTGCTCTCTCTCAAATAAATAAATAAATAATGGATGGATAGATGATGGATGAATGGGTGGGTGAATGATGGATGGATGGATGGATGGGTAGATGATGGATGGATGGATGAATGGGTGGGTGAATAATGGATGGATGGATGGATGGATGGGTAGATGATGGATGGATGGATGGATGAATGGGTGGGTGAATAATGGATGGATGGATGGATGGGTAGATGATGGATGGATGGATGAATGGGTAGGTGAATAATGGATGGATGGATGGATGGATGGGTAGAGGATGGATGGATGGATGAATGGGTAGGTGAATAATGGATGGATGGATGGATGGATGGGTAGAGGATGGATGGATGGATGAATGGGTAGGTGAATAATGGATGGATGGATGGATGGATGGATGGATGGATGAATGGGTAGGTGAATAATGGATGGATGGATGGATGGATGGATGGGTAGATGATGGGATGGATGGGTGAATCGGTAGGTGAATAATGGATGGATGGATCAGTAGATGATGGATGGATGAATCGGTGGGTGAATGATGGATGGATGGATGGACAGATGAATAGATGCATGAATAATGGATGGATGAGGAGATGGATGTGGAGATATGGATGGAGAGATGGATAGATGGATAGGTGGGTGGATAGGTAGATAATTGGATGGATGGTTTAGATGGTCTCTTTGCCTGGTTTGGGGTCAGATTACCTGGATTTGAGTCTCAGGGATCCAAGGAGGGGTGTGACTGCTAGCCATCTGAGCTCAGACCTCACTTCCTCATGGAAACCCTCCCAGATTCTCAAGCTGGGTCCACTTGCCACTTGTTCTGATAACATCCTGCCTTCTCCTTCACAGTCCTCTGCATATCGATAATTGATAAATGTTTTGTGACACATTTGACACCTCTTTCCTGCTAGAATGTAAGTTCCACAGAACAAACTAGTTTTGTCTTTTTGTTTCCCATGTAAGTCCCTACCTAATAGTTGTCCACGATTAATTGATGGTATTCCCTGACTGCCCCATTGGTAGCTCCACTCTGGCCACACATGGTCTATTCCCCTGACCTGGAGGGCGGGGATCAAGGGGCACCTTTTCCTTAAATGCCAAGTGATCTGAGATGGGCAAAATGAGCAATGCGTCCAGAGACTGGACCCTTGTAGTCATTACAACAAGATTTTGGGGGAGTAGTCGGTACCCTGGAAATTCTCATAATGCTCCTGGCAGAGGCATGCACACAGTGTCCCACTGCCACAGGACGCAAGGGAAGCCCATCACACCCTCAGGGCTCACCATGAGACCACCACCCCCTTACGATGTTGCCCGCCTCCCCAGTACAGACCACCTAGGACCAGCCCCAATAATTAAGAGGCCATCAGAGTGAAGGCCCTTATGGCATGCATCCCTATTCAACCCCGGCCCCAAAGAAGCCGAAGCGTCCTGGTCACCACCTAGCTTTGCAAATTCTCTACAACAACCCATCTTCTACCCCCACCGGCCTCCCAGCCCTCCACTGGCCCCGTGGGACTCAGTCTGCCATCAACAACAGCCCCTCTTCATGGAACACTTCCTTCACCTTCTTGCTCCAACAGAACCCTGAGCCCTCCAAATCACCTAAGACAAATGGGCACCCACGTGCCCAAGGAGGCTGAGTAGCTAGAAAGCCCCCAAAAGACCCATCAAGGAGGATGAGATACTCAGACTCTAGTGGAATGCTCCACGGCTGTTAGAAAGAATGGGGCAGACCCACTGCGCAGGTGGACGGCCCCCAGGACTCACCGCTGGGTGAGGAAAACAAGGAACAGAGCAACGGCCACAGGCTGGTGTCACTTACCTAACAGCCCGAAGCCGATCCCCTGCCCCACGCGCACATGCGCACAAACCACGTGTCCCTCTCTGGGGACGCTGCACAGAACACAGTCCAGACAGGCTCACATCAAAATGACAGCAGTGGCCTCAGGGAACGCCCCCTCTTCCCAACATTTAGATACAACTACTGATTTATAGGAACTCAGAGCACAGAGCTGTCGGCAAATCCACGGGACAAATGACTCAGTTTCTTCAGCAAGAATCAAAAGGAAAACCACAAAAAGGAAGAGGGGATGCCCGCTTAATAGAAGAGACCACATTTGAGGTGTGGCCCGATGACACCAATGGGCTTGCTAGAAACATGCACACCTACCAACCCTAACCCTTCGAGATGATGGGATGGGGGACGCGTGGGAGGACAGAGCGAGTGAGCCTGGCAAGGAGTGGCGGCTCTGGTCGGGGGCTGCCATTCTGGCCTTTCTCCTCCACCAGTATTGGAAATTCCCGTAACAAAAAACAGATGATGCCGCATGCCTGCACGGGGTTGGGCTGCACAGACGGGCCTGCCCTGCCCTCCCCTCCCTAACGCACCAGTTTGCTCATCCGGACCCCCTTGGGGGGCACACTACGGTCCCAGAGCCTCCTGGGCACAGGAGGGCATGTGCCTCGTCGCAGATCTGGAGGGCTGAGAGGGCCCGGGCAGGGAGCACACACACTGTAAGTGTGAACATTTGCCACTAAGCTGGCCTCCCAAAGACACAGGGTAATTCACACGTCCAGGAGGAGGGTTCCTGCTGCCATCTTCATCCTGCATTATAGCATCCGTTTACTAGGACCTGACGTTGTGGCTTTAGCCAACCCGATAAATGAAAATTGTTTCAATGTGTGTCTGTTTCCTGACGCAATTAAGAATCTTTCCCTGTGGGCATCTGGGTGGCTCAGTCGTTGAGTGTCTGCCTTCGGCTCAGGTCATGATCCCAGGGTCCTGGGATCGAGTCCCACATCGGGCTCCCTGCTCGGCGGGAAGCCTGCTTCTCCCTCTCCCACTCCCCCTGCTTCTGTTCCTGCTCTTGCTATCTCTCTCTGTGTCAAATAAATAAATAAAATCTTAAAAAAAAAAAAAACTTTCCCTGTGTTTATTGGCCACTAGGAATTCTCTGTATCACCTATTCATTTCCTCACTCAGTTCTGGACTGCTGGTTCTTTCTTATTGGTTTTCAAAAGTCCTTTATTTATTATGGCAAAGCGTATCTTAATCAGCTAAAAGAACACATATGTATATAGGTATGTCTGTATATATACACACATACGTATACCTGACTTTCTTACCGGCATTTTTAAGGGTACCTTTTTAACTTACTGATTAGTTTTATAATTTTTGGAAGAGCTATGATATGCTCACCCCTAAGGTAGGCCTACCGAAGGCTGGTTTGGGAAGAAGCAGGGAATGGAGAGAAACTGTGTGATGGGCATGGGGTCTGCTCTGGGGAGGCAGGAATGCTCCGGGACCAGATGGAGGTGGTGGCCACACGGCACTGTGGATGAGCCTCGAATGCCGTGGAACTGTGCATGTGAAGATGGTGAATTTTAAGTTGTGTGAGCTTTGCCTCAGTAAATAAATACAAATTTAGATGCTGACATTAGAGGAAGTGAAGAACTCTCTGTACTACCTGCAACTTTTTTTTGTAAATCTAAAATTATTCCGGAATGGAAGATTATGTTTTTAAAGAAAAACGGATCTGGGAGGAAGGAAGAAACAAAAAAGTGGGGAGGTGAGAGGAGAGGAAAGGTAGGAAGGAAGAGCTCAGGAGAAGACAGGGAAGGCGGCCGCTTGCCCTGCATGCTGCGGGCCAGGAGATGGAAGGCAGCGCATGGTGGGCTGGGACTGAAGCCCACGGCCACAGCCATGAGTCCCAGGCAGGGGACGGCAAAACGACAGGGGCCCCAGCAGCTCGGCTCTACCTCACACATCCCGGATGCCGGGTTCACCTCTCTTCTCCACCTCCTGCGTCTCAATTTTGGATTGGAGGCGCTCGATCTCCCTGCGCAGGTCAGAAATGACGTCTGTATACTGCACGATGTGGTAGGACACGTTCAGGAGATTGCGCTTCACCTGGTGGGTGGGACCCACGGCCAAGGTCAGAGCAAGCGGGAACTGCCCCGCCACGAGGGGTATTCATGCTACAAGGACTCTGGCACATTTTGTTAGGAAAACTCAGATCGATACAACTTAGCCTTAAAGACAAAGGGAACCGGACCCCTGCCCCCACAGGGACGAGCCCCAAGGACACGAGCCAGACACAGAAGGACATGCACGGGGACCCCACTCACACGAGATCCCAGAGTCGCCAGACTCACCGACACAGAGAGTAGATGGTGGGGCCGGGGCTGGGGGAGTGGGGGGGTGGGTCCGTGCATCACGGGGACAGGGTCTCTGTGTACGGGATGGAATGTTCTGGAGCTGGATGGGGGGGGATGGTGCCCCTGAACTGGACGCTTAGAAATGGTTAAAGTGGCAAATTTTATGTCATGTGTATTTTGCCACAGTCGAGAAATTTCAAATGATCCGTCAAGAGTTTTTTAAAACCCCTCCCCTTGGGTAAGCACTGCGATCACTTTCATCTGTGCCCTCTGGACCGTCCTCTGTGCGGTTTTGTGTGTATATACGTATCTGCAGAGACACACACGGGGAGTTTCTTGGTGTAGGCTTGGCTTTGGTTTTTTATGGAAATCTTATCAGACCAGGGCTGTTATTTTCTTTTTCACGTTGTTGTGTTTTTTGTTGTTGTTGTTGTTGTTGTTTTAAAGGAGGCTCCAGCCCAACGTGCGGCTTGGACCCATGACCCTGAGATTGAGAGTCGCACGCTCCACCTACTGGGACACCAGGCGCCCCCCAGAGCTATTCTTCTCTAACTTGCTTTCCTCATCCAGCGCTGTGGCCGGGAGGCCGTCTGTCCGCACAGACGGGTCTACCCCATTCTCTCTGAAGCTGCACAGTGGTCCACGGGAGGGACGTACCAGTTTGCACGCCCTGTCCCCTTCCATGGGCACTTTGGGGCTTTCGAGTAGAGCACATGGGTCCGAGTTTCTCTCTGGTGGGTTTGGAGGGTGCAAGTGCTGGTCTCAGGCTGAACAGAGGCGCTCGACCACCCCGCGTCTGCACACCCTGCCCTCCCTCACTCGGGGCCCTGCGTCCTTGACCGAGCCTCTCAACTCCATGTTCTCAGCCACTCTTCTTTGCAGCACCCCGTGGCTCCCGTTTACAGCACGGACCACAGTTGGAAGGGACGTACTCATCTGTGGGGGGTCGTGTTTGTCATCTGCCTCGCCCCGCAGCGAAGCTCGAGGTTCGGCTAAGAGAGAGGCTGTCCTGGCGCCTCGCTCAGAGCCCGCGGCAGGAAGGGCTCATCCCAGGTTTGTTGGCGAGGATCACACCTCCACTCGCTGACCACTAGAATGTGTCCCTGAGCCTGCGTCCAGCCTTGTGACGCGAGTCCTCTGCACCGAGCACAGCAGTGCAGCCTCCAGATCGAGGCGCTCTGCGCCACAATGCCCAGCTCTGCTCGGGCTCTGGAAGGCTGGAGAAGTGGCTTTCTCTCTCTCCGCGCTTCAGCTGCCCAGGCTGCAGAACGGGTTGATGACAGGTCCCACTTCCCGGGGAGAAGGAGGTAAAGAATTAAATCAAGACATCTAGTGCTCACAGTGCGCCTGGAGGTCGGTTAAGTCCATGTCGTAAACACCCCAAACCCAGACGTAATTAGGGATCTTGAGATGAGACCCTCCTGGATTCGGGGGGCCTGAAACCCAAGGCCAGTGTCCCCATCAGAGAAGAGAAGGGAGAAACAGAGAGGTCAAGCACCACACGCCCAGCATGGCCAGGAGCCCCAGGTGGAAGGGACCCTCCCCTAGAGGCTCCAGAGGGAGCGCGAGTGAGAACTTAGCAAGTGGGGGCCTCACCCGCGTCTTGATGTTCTTTGCCCTGTAGGCGTACAGCAGGGTGGTCCGGGACTCCTCGAAGGGCGTGCTGGCTGGGCTGATGTGCGCGATCATCACTGTGCAGCTGTTCCCTCCTAGGGCGTCCTGCTCAGCGGAAGGTCCAAGGTGGGGGTAAGGGGAACGGGGCCCCCACCTCCCGTCCCAGGCCCCTCTGGACCAGCCCTCTGCGGTTCCTGCTCCAAACCCGGAGAAAGGCAGGTGATGCCAGGACCAAGGGTTTGGTGCTCAGGGAGGGGACGCTAGGACGAAGTGAGATCTGTTCCCGGCCCACCCCGTCAGACTTCTGCTCTGATGAGAACAGAGTAGACTGCGAAGCCGAATCCACGGGAACGTTTACGTATTGCTTTGCCTGTCTGTTCACCTACACCCTTGCTACGGAATAGAGGGAACAGTGTCCAGCTCAGAACAGAGGGGACTGTCTCACTGACCATCCAAGATGGGACAGGAGGCCTCAGTAAGGTAGTGAGCTCCCTGTGGCTGGGAACATGCAAGCCCAGGCTGGCCCCTACTCAGAGGGATGGAGCAGGAGTCAGGCAGTGACCAGCCTTGGTTTCTACAGGGTTCTCGTGCCTCCAGGGGTTCCTGGAGGGGCCCTGAGACCCAGGTCTGGGCGTCCCCCTGGCAGGGAGGCCCCGCACGGGCGGGCAACTGTACCTTCAGCAGGCGCATGAGCTTGCTGTCCCGGAAGTTCACGTACTGTGCCCGGCGGCCACTTTTCTCGCTGAGCACGTTGAGCAGTTGCCCAGAGCCAGCAGGGAGCGGCTGATATGGGCGCCCTCCTTCCTCCTCTTGCCGCGGTTCTGGGTCTGGGCGGGAGAGGAGACGTTGGGCGGTGCACTGACCCATCCCACCCGGGCCCGAGCAGCTCAGACCGCTCGCACCGCACCAGCTGGGGCCCCGAGGACACAGGACTCTGTGTGGAGGGGACACGGCCGATCTGCGCGCTGACAGTGACCACGTGCAGGGGCACCCCGACCTCACTCTCTGAAGCGGGGACCATGGCAGCCGGTCCCCCAGCCTATTTCCTCCACCGCTTGACTTCCCCGGCAGCTGCCTTGCTCTCTGCCGCATCCGTCTTCCCTCCCGCTCCCCACTGGATCCCAGGCTCCATGGAGGCCAAGCGTCCCCGGAGCCCAGGCCTCAGCGGGGTCCGCACGAAGGAGCCAAAATGCCCTCGGGATGAACACCTCTGAGTGCAAGCACGGCAGGGACTCTAACTTTCTTCCCCTTGCCCGTATTTTCCACATTTTCTGTGCTGTGTTTCTAATACATTGGAAATCAAAAAACAAAAAAAAAATTTCTTTTTCTCTTTAAGGGCATGGGTTTTGGAGACAACCTGGAGCATGGTTTGCGACTCTCTGACAGATCTCCCAGTCTGTCCCACCTTCCTCATTTGCCAAAATGGGCAATCTCCCGACTTCATGGGGTTACGGTGAGGATTTAGTGCGCAACATGTGCAACAGGCCTGCTCAGGCCTGGGCCCACAGAGGCAAGCAGTAAACGCCAGCTACTATGGTCATTATGTGGGAGCCGGTGCAGGGCAGGACCGCAGCTGCTGGTGTCTGGGTCACAGAGCTCAAGGCCTTCTCAGAGACCTCGTGCCCTAGAACAAAGTCTTTTACGAGTGATTTTCTATGAAGAAATGACAGCTCGTGAGAGCCAAGCAGATTGTAAAAGTCGCTCACGTAGGCCACTTGAATAGACAACTAAACCAAAACCAAGGCCCAGAGAGGGGCAGTGGCTTACCCAAAGGCACACAGCAAGTCAGAGCAGAGCGAGAGCAAGGACCCAGACCCTGGACCCCTTCCCTGCAACCCTCTCCATCTTGTCCTGTGGACGCAGCCGGGCTCAGCTAGAACAGGCCAGAGTCCCAGACCTCTGTCACACGGGGCTCTCCCTGCATGAACGTGTCTGCACCCACATCTGTCCGTGGGTCAGCCATGTCCTTTATTCTCCGTGCTCTGATGTTTGACATCTGGAGTCCTTGCTGACCCTGGAGGGACTGCCCTCCCAGCATTACCAATTCCCGGAGATACAGAACAAGCCTTTCAAATGCAGACCGCCAGCCCAGAGCCCACACCCCCGCCACCTGACGCCAGGCCCCTGCCCTAATACCCCAGGGCCAGGGACCAGACAAACAGCCATTATGCCCCAGGCCCCTGGAATTGCTCAAACTAGCTGGACCTGAGCCTGCTCACCCTGCCTCGCCCGTTCCTTCCCGGGGAAACCACCAGAGGGTTCTCGCCCACAGCGCGGCCTCCCTCTGCCTCCTGACCGGCCCTGGTGCTTCCCTGCGTGAAATCCCGAGGCCCCTCTTCTTGGAAAACTGTGAGTAGCACTATCTTTCCAACGGCGGTCATCTCCGGGTCTGCTGGCCCTACCGTGCCTCAACTTGTCTATGGACACACGGCATTTCAGACCAGTCTGCCCCCGGCCGCTGCCCTGGCCCTGCTCACTTCGACTCCCGGAGCGCCGAGGGCAGGGCAGCGAACGGATGAGACGACTCAGTGGTCAAACCCCAAAGACGCAGAGCATCTGGCGCAAACCAGGGGACAACTATCACAGCAGCGGACCGCAGGGATCTGGGCAAGATGCCCAGGTCCAAAGCCTGGATGCAGCACCGAACGCGTCGTGCACGGCCAAGTCGCGGCACCGCCTGGGTCCCGCCCCGCATCCGCTGCCCACCTTATCCTGTGCTGGGGGATTAGGGGGATTACACCTGCTAAGGTTTGGTGATAACATTACTGTGTGGACACGCCTCTGTCCAGCACCGCTCTGTGCCCGGCCCTGGGCCGGGTCCTGCCCTCAAGGAACGCTCAGGCCACTGCGGCAGCACAAGGTAAAGCACAGCCCGGCTCCCAGCGACAGGTGCCTCCAAGCACAGGCGAGCCAAGAGCTCGGGGGCAGGCAGGTGGGACCCTCGGAAGGACTGTCGGGGCTGGAATACACTGGGCGCCATCCTCCCAACAGCCATGCTTTGCACACGCAGTTCCCTCCATCTGACATGCCCTTCCTCGCACCCCACCAAACTCCTGATGACCCTCTCAGGCTCGGCCCTGAGACCGCACGCCACCACCGGGCCCCCCTCCGGGCCCCCCCCAGCCTCTGTGCGGACCTGGAATCTCCAAGCACAGGCCTCCCTGTGCCGTGATTATCGGCTCACGCAGAGGCTCGGCACTCCCTGGGGGTGGGTCTGGGCACCGATCATGGTCAGGAGAGCCTGCCACGTGGCAGTCGTGAATCTGTAAATACCGGCTCTGTGGGCTTTGCCTCTCGACACTCGGGACCACTCACTCCGTAGGCGGCTCGGCGCTGCCCTGGGAGCCACAGAGGCTGTTGGACGAGGAGGGGCAGGGTGAGTAGCTGTGGGGGCGTGAGAGGGGGCGGGGGGGACGCCAGCGAACCTGCGACGCCCGCTCCGAGCCGGCCAGGTCCACCAGGAAGAGCCTCCCGACACGCACTCCCTCCAGCGCGTCTGCGCCGCGGTTCCGCCGCCGAATGGTGACCTGCAGCACGGCGTGGGCGCGGGAGGATGTCCTGTTGGCGGCCGTGGGCTCCTGCGTGCGCTGCCGACTGCCCTTGGTGAGGAGCTGCACGATCCGAGGACACAGGCGAGTTGGGTGGGTAGCCACACGCGCCCTCCAGATCCACACGGGGCCGGGGGGGAGCGCTGGACCCTGAGCCCTCTTGGGCAGCTCTTCGCAACAGAACTTCGTCCAGCGCAAGCCATTTCTGGTTTGCGGCACGGAGCGACTAAGTGATGGAGCCAACCAATCCAGACACTTGTGCTGCCCTCCCCCTCCTCTGCCAGGGCAGACTCGGCCACTGGATCACCCACGTCTTCCCCAGAGAGCCGGTCCCAGAACCTTCCAGCGCAGAACCCTGTATGGGCTCGCTGGGGTTGGCAGGTGGGCTGCAACCCATTTGTGTGTAAGCCGCCGGGCGGGAGCCACGCCAATGAGCCTCGACGGGGCACCTGCCGTGTGCCAGGCGGTGCTGGGACCGCAGAGCATGTGGGGGATTTCAGACGGGCTGGGACTGGCTGGGGCGCCGCGTGGGAAGGGGCTCAGGAGCAGGGGGAAGAACGGTGATCTATCGGCGATGTCTGCCCTGAGTGCACCGTCCGGCACCCCGTTAGCCGGGAAACAGCGCGGGGCCATGTGTCCAGCTCTGCTCCGTGAGCTCTGGCGAGCGTGGCTGCCGAGGCCCAGGCCCCCTTCCCTCCGTGGGCCCCCATGCCCCTCACCTCCTGGGCGTTTGAGGTGGAGACCTCCATGATGCCTGCGATCTGGATGTTGCCCCGAGAATCCTCCCTCAGGTCCAGGAACCCCGAGGATGGGTTCAGGAGATCCCGGATCACTTTGTTATAAATCTGGGAGGAGAGACACAAGCGGGACAGGCAGCAGCCTCGGGGCAAAGGCAGCACAGGGTGTAGGTCTCCCAAGAAGGCTCCGACGCCCCGAGGGCCAAGGTCTCCCCGAGGCTGGTGGGCAGGCTCACCTCCAGGTAAGACATGGACACACTGCAGTCCGCGTTGTCGCGGCTGTCCTCGATGGCCCGGAAGAGGTTGGTGAGGGTCTGCAGGTAGATGCCGGGCTCGGCGTCCGTGCCCAGCATGGTGTGGGTCTTCCCTGCGCCTGTGGGCAGGAGGACAGCCGCCAGGGCAGGGACTCCTGAGGCAGGCTCTGACCCCGCCTGGACACGCGCCACCACGAGATGGTTCAGACCTCCGCCACCTTGGGCAAACGGTCCCGAACACTCAGACGCGCTTGTTTTCAGTTTTGGAAACCAGGGGGAAGCCCACAAGAGTCCAGTGGCTCCCCTGCAGAAGAAACCGCAGACGCGGGAGACACGGGACCGAAGCGCAGATGTGGGCCAAACGGGCCGGGATGAGGGGCGACCACCGGGTGCGTGCTCCTCCCCCAGCTCTAGGGAAGATGCGGAAGCCGTTCCTACAGTTGCCGGACTCACGCCTGTCACAGGGACACCGCTGCCCCCGCCCCTGCTCCCGAAAGATCAGACGGCCCCTCCTCCGCCAGAGCCTGGCACACAGCGGGTGCTCCCTAACGGCTACTGACCGAACCGATGACATCCAAAGGCTGTGACTCTGGACCAGGCGCTTCCCAGCCTCCGTTTCCCCAACTGCCCCGTCCCTCTGTGATCCTAGTTTTCAGGACTCGAGAGGTGGCTCAGCTTTGTGGACCGTGTTGAGCCCAACTGCTCGTCCTCATGGAGAAATCTGTGGGTCCTCGCGGGCAGCAAGGTGCAGGCGCGGCTGGACCCCACATGCACTCCTACCAGCCGTGTGAGCCCCCCGAGGCTCAGCTTCCCTGCGTGCGGCAAGGGGGCGCTCTACCTGCCCGTGGGGCCTCGACGAGGCTGGAAGGAGCCAATGGGCGCAGGGAGACCAGCACATGCTGGTGCACCGCAGGTGCTTTGTCCGGGAGGGAGAGCGCCCCTGCCACCAGCCCCGCGCCCTCCCAGGCCCCTGCCCTCGGCGGTACCTGAGGGGCCATAGGCAAACACCGTCGCGTTGTATCCAGAAATGACACCTTCCAGCAGGTGCTGGGGGGGTGGCATGATACACGTCTTCCTGTGGACGGATGGAAGGACAGACAGCGGGATGCGCGGCCTGGCCAGAGTCGGACACGCGTGTGCCGGGACCCTCAGGCGGGGGCCAGTCTAGACAGGGCGTGGGCTGCAGTCTCCGTCCTGCCGCTCTGCCGCCCCAGGGGCTGAGAGGGGGCCGGGCCCCCAGAGCACAGCCGTCAGGGAGGATCACACGAGAGCGCAGGACAGCTCCCGCCACGAGGCCTGACACGGGTCTGGTGCTGGACGCGATGGGGCTTCTCAGGAGCTGAGAGAAGCCCGACAGGTGCCTGGGACCGGAAGGCAGCCCAGGACTTGCAAGTCTGGGAAGAGCATCAGGACTCCTCCTCCTGGGACAAAACCAGGACTGACGCCTGAGCACCTCAGTCCTGCAGAATCCCACATAAGGCAGCAACGCCTAGCAACAGGTGTGGTAGTAAGCTCCCTGCCCACAGGGGTATTCAAGAAAGGACACCTCCAGGTGCGTGGACGTGGCTGGCCCAGACAGAAACGACAGTCCCATCTCTGCTGCCCTTCCTGGGCGCCCATCTGGACCCTGCTCCTGGCGTCCCCAAATTGTCCCAGTAGCCCCGGCCAGCGACGCGGCTCATGGCGGCTAGAGGCAGACCTGAGCACGGGGACTGCTCTCCTGAGCTGTGGACTTACACCGTCAGCGGCTGAGAGCTGGCCTGCAACCCCCTAGCTGTGTGACCTCAGGCGAGGAGCCTCGGTTTCCCCGTCTGTAAAATGGGGACCACATCACAGGACGTTGCAGAGGGCTGCTGAGGGGCTGGCAAGACCATGTGCGCCAGGACAGCAGGCAGCCACTGCTCAACAGATGCTGATGGCCAGCCCCCTCCTACTTGCAGCCCCAGGAAGATCTCAGGGGCGAAAGCCGCGAGTCTGCTCAGAAAGCAGCCGGCCGGCCACGCGGAGCAAATCCGTCCTCTTTCTAGCTACGGCCGCGTCCCGAGGGAGGGCCGGTGTGTCCGAGACAAGCCGTGCCGGGGCCCAGCGGGCAGCTGCAGGGGCAGGGCGGGCAGGGCTGGACTGGTCTCGGGGCCAAACATCCCCCAGACACCATACCTTGGCCGTGCGACAGCCCGTCTCCAGAAGCCCGAGTTCAAATCCTGCTCTGCCGGGCCCCCTGGGCTCTCCCAGGCGGGGGTCTGGTGCGTGCGACCTGACGCTGGGCCCAAACGTCTGAGGAAGGGGCCGGCTGAAGCCTGCGCCTGGGCCCCTCGTCCCCTGCTGCTGCCCCAGGGGGGCCCCTGTGGGCAGGGAGCATAGCATGCTCCAGCCACATGGCAGAGGGGACCCCGCCTTGTTGTCTGGACGGACGGACAAATGAGAACGCGTGTGAACCCCGGGGCCTCCCGCTACCTGCCCCTGGGACGGCGCACGTGCCAACCTCGTTGTTCAGCAGGGACACTCCTGTGACAAGTCATGGACGGGACCACCTGGCCACCAAGCCCTCCCAGGGGGGCTCCAGGGTCTGGTGAAGCCCCGTGGGAGGACGCAGGGGGCGTGGGGCGCGGGGTACCTGTGACGCATGCTGGTCGAAAACAGTGTTGAAGATGAAGGTCTTCTCCCGCGACCGGTGTGCGCGCAGCGTGTCCTCGGGGTCCTCGCCAGGGTCCATGAGCACCACCATCTAGGGCAGCGGGAGGGAGGTGTCAGAGGAGGGGCTGCTCCCAGAATCAGGGCGGACTCATGCACCCTGAAGGACGCCAGGCCTGGCCCTTGCTCGAGGACACTGGGGGTGGGGGGCTTGGTCTGTGTCCCAGGAGGGCAGCCGGCCTCT